>NC_064641.1:863399132-873399132 GCF_023864345.2 Schistocerca serialis cubense | reverse complement strand
AGCATTAAAGCGCAATGGATAGACACCTCTCGTAAACATTTGGCCCGTTATCATCGCGAAGGAGATGTATTTTTTCAGCAACTCGTTACTGTAGACGAAATGTCGGTGTATCATCACGAACCGGAAGCTAAGGTTGCGAGCATGGTTATGAAACACCCATCATCACCAGAAGTTAAAAATTTAAACATAACATATCAGCTGGTAAGATAAAACTGCGAAGACTGTGAAAAGGTGTCATCCTGCAAAAAGTTAACGCTCGGCCACATTCTGTCAAACGGCCGACCGAAACAATAGAGGAGTTGGGATTCGAACTGCTGGAACACCCGCCATTCACTCCACACCTGGTTTCAAGCAATTTCCATATGTTTGGACCACTGAAGAAAGCGCTCAGGGGAAGAAGATTTGCAACCGATACAGACGGCATTGATGCGGAGCAAAATTACTTACAGTTGCAACCAAAACACTTTTTTCCGACGGAATCAAAAACTTTGTCAAACGTTGGACAAAGTGCATTGAAATGCAGGGAGGTTACGTAGAAAAATAGTGTATATTTCAGTTTTCTGTCATTAAAATAAGTGTTCCTTTTCTCAAAAGTCTCCATATTTTTTGACTTCCCCTCGTAATTTAAATCACTTGACAGCTTCTAGTCTAAGCAGGCTGCTTTGTTTTCGTTTAAAGGTGAGTTACGCGATTGTGCACATTCAGCTTCGCACATGCACCGAGTTACAGTTTGGGAGGAAAAAAAAGGAAGTATGATCGGCCCGACGGATTCCATTTGCTCGAACAAATTATGCTCAATTCTAAACCGTTCGCTGCTGAGACGAAACTTCCTCTCTGCTTATGTGCATGAAGATCGGTAATTACTGCTGGACCAAACCTACCATCTGTATGCACTCCGTCTTCAGGCCACAAGTGGCCCAGCGGGACCATCCGACCACCGTGTCATCCTCAGCGGAGGATGCGGATAGGAGGGGCGTGTGGTCAGCACACCGCTCTCCCAGTCGTTATGATGGTTTTCTTTGACCGGATACCATCTGTATGACATAAGACTTTCATTGAAGTACTTCTTTCTATTATATGTGAAAACAATATTTAGAGCAGAAATGAGAAACAGCTACCTCGTAACATATTTACAGAATAACAGATTGGTTATGTGACTGTAATGAAGACCTTACGACAATCAAGCTCAGAACGTCGTTGTTAGCATGGAAGAAGAGTAAGATCAGAGTAACATTTACATTGTCTCAGGTTGTCAGCCATCAACATTTTCGGAACCATTTTTCGCTCTAGACTCTATTTTTTTTTCTTTTTTTTTTTCATACGCGTGCGTTTAGACATGCTCCTTACGGCCATTGGCCACACATCAAACTGCTCGGCTTTTTTCGAACTGCGACCTTTAGAATAGCTAATTGTGATACCGTGAACTGCCGAAAATTTGATCGAGATTTTACTGGTAGATGGTCGTAGTCATTCATGATTGCACTGCGAAATGTGGACTACTGATGACACTAAAGATGCAATATTCTCCCTTTGTTAGAAAAGTTCCAGGACAGATTTTTTTTAAATAGAAAAATGTCACTTACCAAATAATGATTCTAGCTTCTATGGAAGTAGTCCTCTTGGCTATCTGTACACAGTTCCCATCATTTCTGAAGGTCTTGTCAGCAAGCAGAGAAATTTCCAACTACAATGCTTGTAAGGTCATTTATCTCAGCCCGTTGGACGTCTGTGATATCTTGATGAAGCTTTCCTTTCAGTCGCCTTTTCACTCGCTGAAGCCCGGTTTTCCGCTAATTAATTTTGATGTCTATCACATACGATGGCATTGTCTGAAAAATCGGTGGTGAAAGTTGATCATGAATTATGCTGTGAATCGTTATTGCATCTGCTCGGTTGTGCATTTCCGACTGAGTTTCCTAAAGCATATTGTAATTTTGAAGCCTCGAAAAAAATTCTTAATTTGACTTCAAATGGGTGGCACACAGGTTGCAGTTTGGCGGCATTGC
Organism: Schistocerca serialis cubense; assembly: GCF_023864345.2. Classification (NCBI taxonomy): domain Eukaryota; kingdom Metazoa; phylum Arthropoda; class Insecta; order Orthoptera; family Acrididae; genus Schistocerca; species Schistocerca serialis. The sequence goes on along the minus strand of NC_064641.1, from coordinate 873,397,126 downwards.
TTCTACTGTGCAAGTCAGTTGATCCTCGTCATTTATAAACATTCTACCACACATAACGGTCTTAGTTTGTCCAGGAATCCAATATTAGACAAAACTTGTTATCGCCAACATATGCTTTTAAAATGTTCTCAGAGTATGTTTCGTAAATTGAATTTGTCAATTTCTCAGATTGGAAGCTAGTGATGTAAACATTTATTAACTAGTCGTTTAAAGGATTGACCTCCGGGAGGGATGGCGCACATTTTCAAAATCGCATATGCGAAGTCCCATGGTCTACTTTTAGTAAAAAGGCCACAGCTCAGAAGTTCATGAGAGGTGTAAGGTGCGTTAATGAAATCACAGTGACACCAAAGTTCACCACAATTCTGTCCAGCGCCACTGTGGACAGCCCCCCTCTTGACACCTCTACGATAGTGGTCGAGGGAAATATTTCAGATCGACGCCCTTTATTTCACCGGCTAGGTCTTTTACGTGCGAGTTCTGTGGCGGTGTATCTGAAATGTTTCCTCGGTCAGCTGTAAGAAAATCACGTGATTTCAATGCTGTGGAATGCAGTTCTGACCTCCGTCGCAGAGGTGTGGAGAGGGATGTTGAGATGTGGGGTAAGGGGATGCGATCTCACTGGCTGCTTTCTAACAAGTGAAGCTACTGCATGTTCACAGTGGTACTATCAGTAGCAGCGTGTAGTGACTGGGAAAGCACACGACCTACCAATCGAAGATTAAAGTCTGAAAATGAGTCTGTGGTCATAGTGTGCACTATGTTTTAAAGGTCCGTCTTGATCACACAAACTTTTACACTCCTCTGCTACCTGTTTCGGTTACTGCCATCTTGTTGTTGTTGTTGTGGTCTTCAGTCCCGAGACTGGTTTGATGCAGCTCTCCATTTGGCCAAAATAATCATGCACTGAAGTGACTTAGCATAATGTAAATGGGAATTACTGCAAATGCCATCTTAAGATTATAAAATGTTCTGATGTAGGTATCAACATCAAATTATAAATGTAACACTTACTATGCACTTACATGTACAGTTTGACACTGATACCTATATCATAATAAGTTATGATCTCAAGATTGCAGTAGCCCAATTCGCTAATAGTGAAGTATAAAAGTTGGTGTGATCAAGATGGACCTTTAAAATAAAGTGTACACAACCTACAATAATTTTGGCTTGATTACATTTAAGGGACTGTTATGTGCTGCTGTCTTTTGGCCCAAATAATCATGCACTGATGTGACTTAGCATAATGTAAATGGGAATTGCTGCAAATGGAATGAAGTTTAGTAGCTCGAAGGATAATAAGTTAACAATGCGCTGGTTTTAGTTCAACTTCTAACTTTACTTGCAAGTAAGTAATCAAAGAAAACCAGTGCGAAAAGTGGTCATACATTTCGAAATACCTCTGCAGTAGGTAATTGAATACACAGTGCAGAGCAAAGCAAGGAGAGCATCGAATGAAAGTTTGGAAGACTAACGAATGTCTGAGTTTGTAGCACACGTAAAAATGTCGGCACTTTGCAAGGTTTTCGAACGGGTTTGTTTCTAAATATCTTTTCTGCTACCAGTCACGATTTTCTTTTATTCATATTTTACACGATGCGTTTCGGGAAATGATTTCTATTTTCAAATTTCTTTTCTCTTTGTACTATACCATTTTAAGCAACGTTTTCGATGTGTGAGGTTCTACTTTGTTTTGTACTTTACTTCATTATATAACGATCGCGAGATTTTTAATTAGTTACCGATTTTTATACGTAGTTAGTGGCGAAATTTGGAAGAAATTGTACTTGTTGTTTTCTTGTGGTCAATTTAAATATACTGTCGAAGGATCTGAAGAAATTAATCAATTCACTTTCAAGTTTTTCGTTTAAATTTTGTCTTAATATTTTCCGTAATGTGAATATATCTCCAATTCTTCTAACAAACTCATTTTATGTCCTTGCGCGTTTTTTTATATATGGCAACAGAGTCAACAAAACAAAGCAGAACCTCACACATAGCTAACATTACGTAAAATGGCATAGTACAAAGAGAAAATACACTTGAAAATGGGAATCATTTTCCGAGACGCATCGTGCAAAATACGAATAAAAGAAAATCGTGACTGATCGCAGAAAGATAGTTATAAAAAAAACATTGTTTTCACAGGCACAGGCTTTCAAGAAACCATTTACAATGGACAAAATGAGATTAAGGTTTTCGAAATTCCGCTGAAATTCGTTTAAAAAAACCAACGACAAACATCAGATGCCCATTTTCACTCCAAAGACAGTGACAAAAGACGACGAGTCACCTCTGCTTGCCTATTGCAGAGCTTGGTTACATAGCCAACTACAGCAGTCAGGTTTGTTACTTTCCCTGGTCCATCTTATCAGAATACACTGTTTTGTATACAGTATAAAAATTTGTTCGGTAATTTTCACATCTGTCAACACCTGCTTTCTTTGGGACTGGAATTATTATATTCTTCTTGAAGTCTGAGGGTATTTCGCCTGTCAGACTTCAAGAAGAATATAATAATTCCAATCCCAAAGAAAGCAGGTGTTGACAGATGTGAAAATGACCGAACAATCAGTTTAATAAGCCACAGCTGCAAAATACTAATGCGAATACTTTACAGACGAATGGAAAAACTAGTAGAAGCCAACTTTGGGGAAGATCAGTTTGCATTCCGTAGAAATATTGGAACATGTGAGGCAATACTGACTCTACGACTTATCTTAGGAAATAGATTAAGGAAAGGCAAACCTATGTTTCTAGCATTTGTAGACTTAGAGAGAGCTTTCCACATTGTTGACTGGAATACTCTCTTTCAAATTCTAAAGGTGGCAGGGGTAAAATACAGGGAGCGAAAGGCTATTTACAATTTGTACAGAAACCAGACGGCAGTTATAAGAGTCAAGGGACATGAAAGGGAAGCAGTGGTTGGGAAGGGCGTAAGACAGGTTTGTAGCCTCTCCCCGATGTTATTCAATCTGTATATTGAGCAAGCAGTAAAGGAAACAAAAGAAAAATTCGGAGTAGGTATTAAAATTCATGGAGAAGAAATAAAAACTTTGAGGTTCGCCGATGACATTGTAATTCTGTCAGAGACAGCAAAGGACTTGGAAGAGCAGTTGAACGGAATGGACAGTGTCTTGAAAGGAGGATATAAGTTGAACATCAACAAAAGCAAAATGAGGATAATGGAATGTAGTCGAATTAAGTTGGGTGATGCTGAGGGAATTAATTAGGAAATGAGACACTTAAAGTAGTAAAGGAGTTTTGCTATTTGGGGAGCAAAACAACTGATGATGGTCGAAGTAGAGAGGATATAAAATGTAGACTGGCAATGGCAAGGAAAGCCTTTATAAAGAGGAGAAATTTGTTAACATCGAGTATAGATGTAAGTGTCAGGAAGTCGTTCCTGACAGTATTTGCCGGCCGAAGTGGCCGTGCGGTTAAAGGCGCTGCAGTCTGGAACCGCAAGACCGCGACGGTCGCAGGTTCGAATCCTGCCTCGGGCATGGATGTTTGTGATGTCGTTAGGTTAGTTAGGTTTAACTAGTTCTAAGTTCTAGGGGACTAATGACCTCAGCAGTTGAGTCCCATAGTGCTCAGAGCCATTTGAACCATTTTTTTTTTGACAGTATTTGTATGGAAGTGAAACATGGACGATAAATAGTTTGGACAAGAAGAGAATAGAAGCTTTCGAAATGTGGTGCTACAGAAGAATGCTGAAGATTAGATGGGTAGATCACATAACTAATGAGGAGGTATTGAATAGAATTGGGGAGAAGAGGAGTTTGTGACACAACTTGACAAGAAGAAGGGACCGGTTGGTGTTGTTCTGAGGCATCAAGGGATCACAAATTTAGCATTGGAGGGCAGCGTGGAGGGTAAAAATCGTAGAGGGAGACCAAGAGATGAATACACTAAGCAGATTCAGAAGGATGTAGGTTGCAGTAAGTACTGGGAGATTAAGAAGCTTGCACAGGATAGAGTAGCACGGAGAGCTGCATCAAACCTGTCTCAGGACTGAAGACCACAACAACAACACAAAAATTTAATATACATGTTCTTAAATCTACTTATATATGCGTGTTATTCCGTAAATAACGTCTATATTTATCTTTTTAATTTATTACTTTACTTCTGTTCATAAAGGAAATCAGTGAAGCTAGTCGAATACATCCATATTCTACTCTTTGCTGTGACACTGGAAACAACCAGAAGTCACAAGGAGCCATGTCTGGAGAGTAGGGAGGTTGTCGAACGACTGTAATTCCATGTTTGGCCAAGAAATTTTGGATCAAGTGGGATGAATGTGCGGGGGCGTTGTCGTGATGCAGTCGCCAGTTTTTCACCGTCCACATGTCTGGTCTTTTGCGTCGAACTGCGTCACGGACATCTTGATAGTACTCCTTTGTCACTGTCTGTCCTTGCGCTGCGTTTTAGTGATGCACAATCCTCGGACATCGAAGAAGACAGTCAGCATCACCTTGATTTTGTTTCGCACCTGCTGCACTTTCTTCAGCCTTGGAGACTCGGGATGCTTCCATTTCGACGACCGTCGTTTTGTGTCTGGGTCGTACCCGTACACCCACGACTCATCTCCAGTTATCATGGTGTTCAGAAGCCCAGGATCAGTGGTGGTGGTATCCAGAAGGCCCTGTGGAACGTCAAAACGGAGGTCTTTTTTGTTCCGGCAACAACAACTTGGGGAATGAATTTTGCAGCCACTCGCTGCATGTTCAAATCATCACGCAAAATTGCATGTGCAGAATCTTCACTCACCCCAACCTCTTGGGTTGGTCAAACGACGATCTGCCATCACCAAATGTTGCACCCTCTCAACAACAGCTGCACTCCGAGCAGTTTGGGGCCTGCCAGAACGTTGGTCACTCTCCGCTGATGTGCGACCATTTTTGAATCGGTTGAACCACTCCTTAATTTGTATTACACCCATCGTATCTCCTCCAAACATCTGATGAATCTTACGAATTGTTTAGATTTGAGAATCACCAAGCTTTAGACAAAATTTGATGCAGTATCTTTGCTCAACACGTTCAGTCATCTTGAGAGAAACGGTAATCCGACGAACACATTGTGTAGCACCTCTCTCAGCGACTGACAGGCAGCGACTGACGCGCTGGAAGGCGAGGACAAAGTTCACGCATGCGCATAAATGTCCCTTCCTTTACTGTGTACAGTGGCGCAGCGCTATCGGCTCGGTTTTGCGCGGGAGAATCAAAGATCGGATACTTTTTAGACAGACCTCGTACGTATCATTTCGGGAAAGCTTTCAGTATTTATGCAGTATAGCTTGTAACGGGACATCCTCCTCTAGCATTACTTTTCGTCAACGGTAGTAGTCGACAGCAGCAATATTTTTCGAATTTTGGGCAGGTCAGCATCATACTCGCAGTTTTTCTGAAAAATTTCATTTATTTTTATATACAATAATTTATATTTTAAGCTAAAATTTATGAACAAGAAGTAATTTATTTTCGTTTTTATAATCGATATGTACTAGCTCTGAACGTACAGCTAGAAATTTTTTTTGGAAACATTTGAAATTACGAAATATCTGGCGTACTTAAAATTTCTATTATTAATTACGCGATCTAGTACTGTTTTTCATGTCTACTTCTGGACTCACTTATAAAATAATAATCGAACTTGACAGAAATTAATTTGTCAAGAAAAATTGTAAGCCCTTTGGAATATTGTTATTACCGCAGAGTGAGGTGGTTGTAAGCATGCCTCTGATGTGATCGGACGTATTTTTGTATTTCGAGTAAACAATGCAATTTCGGCTTTGTTAATGTGAAAATTCAAAAGACTGTGTGCTATAATAAAATGTCACAAAATAAATTAATGTAAAAACAAAAATTCTGCAATGACATACTTCAAAATTATTTAGATCAATTCAACCATAAGGACCTACAATGTGAGAATTTCAGGAATTTCAGCTTCAAGAATCAGACCCCTAGATATGAATAACTGAAGCCAACTATGGAAGGAAAGATAAGTACAATAAAAAGCTTATTGTAATCTTAATCCTCTCTAATCTTCAGAAAAGACTTTGCACATTGTTGACAATAGCTACAAATGAAAGCGAAGAGGACTTTTACAACTACAACCAGGGACATCAAAAAGGAAAGATAAATAAAAGGTTTACTGTAAGTCTTACTCCTCTCGAATCTTCAGAAAGTACTAACCATAGTGGACAGTAGCAACAACAAAGAAAGAGGGAGTAGTTACAAGCTGCGTTATCGCAGAAGAAACAAGAAACTAGTGCTGGTAGGACGGAAATAGGAAGCGCATTTAATCATTGGGAAACACGTGATAAAGACATAACAGATAGCCCTTGCAGGTACGTGACCACTACATCACTACTCATAAAAACTTTCTTCGAAGCAGAGGATTTGCTTTGCTGTTTCGCTGCGGAAAGGTGACCTAGTCTTACCTTGAGTGTTATCAAGAAGTTACTAGGGAGGTGACAGTGTGCCGATCGGCGCTGTCGAGGTGACTGCAGAAAATTACTGACCTTCTCAACGGACCTCTACAAGTCTACGCTTAATACGATAACCCAGTAAGAGAGTTTACTCCACAATTCGACATCAACAAACTTCGAAATTTAGCCCGCTAAAAATACAGCTAAAGAAGGCGGAAGAACTGAGTAAAATTGAACCAAGCCCCGATAAGACTGCAGTTATCTATTACATGGTGAGAACTTGATGCTAAACCGTCAAGAACGTAACGTGCGTGACAGCAGAACGTGTTTTGGTTGTTGTGGTATTCAGTCCGAAGACTGATTTCGTATAACTCTAGACTATAATCCATCCCGAGTATACTTCGTTTCTGTATAACAGCTGCAGCATACACCCACTTTAACCTGCTTACTGCATTCAATCCTTGATCTCTCTCAACAATTTGTACTCTCGACACTTCCTTCCATTTGCAAATTGACGATTCATTCATGTTTCAAACTATGCCCTATCGACAGAAACCCTTCTTCTCGTCAATGTTACGCCATAAATTTCATTTCCTACAAATTCGATTTGTCACTTACGTAATTTACCATCTAATGTTCAACATTGTCGTGTAGCACATTTCGAAAGGCACAAGTCACTTCCTGTTCGAACTCTTTAGCGTTCACACTTCGTTTCCGGAGAAGACTAAACTCCAAATAAATATTTTCAGAAAAGATTTCCTAACAAATAAATTTATGCAGGGTGGCGCACGAAATGTGTTACCATTTTGTTTTGGAATATAAACTTTACTGTCAATACAATCTGAAAGGAACATATACTACAATGAAGATCGGTCCATGGAAATTTGTTCTAACTCAGCACATGCTCAATATGTCCACCATTTCGTTACCTAACTTCCTTCAAACGAACGCTGAAGTTAGTGATTACCTTACGGCACATATCTTCCGTAATTTCACTGCAAGCTTGAAGAATTAGTCTTCTGAGCTCCATTAAATCACATGGACGTTTCGGGAAAAATTTTTCCTTTAGCTACCCGAAAAGAAAAAAATCACATGGATTGAGGTCTGGACTATTGGAGGGCCAATTTTGTCCGTCATGAAGCGACCTGGAAACCTGAGTGAAATTAACCACATGTCGAAATGCTCGTGTAAAAACTCCAACACCGTGTTTGCAGTATGTGGCCTTCCTCCATCTTGCATGAACCACTGCGTGTTGAAGGGCAAGGTAGTAGCAAGAAGCTGTGGAATGAAGCTATTGCGAAGCATGCTCAAATAACGCTCGCTGTTCACAGTTTCTTCAAAGAAAAAGGGTCCAATAAGTCCGTGACTGGAAATTGCTGCCCGCACTGTAATCCTCGGGGCATAATGTTGTCGTTCATGAAGCAGTTGTGGGTTTTCAGTGGCCCAAAAGCGTACATTTTGTTTGTTAACCACACCGTCTAAATGAAAATGCGCCTCGTCTGAAAACCAAACGTTGTTGAGAGTTTCTTCCCTATTCTCCGCCCACTGAGCAAACAGTAGTATCTGCTCCTTGTGTTCTTCAGTGACCTTCTGTGCACAGGTCATCTTGTATGCGTACATATAGAGGTCACTTTTAAGAATGCGTTGAACGGAGCGTCTGGATATTCCCAGTTGCACAGCTGCCTTTCTACACGATTTCCCGGAACTTCTCTGTACAGCAACTCGTACCGCTTCAGTATTCTCCGGCGAACAAACAGGCTAAGGCCGAACTCGCTTCGCTTCCAATACTGTTCCTTCCTGTACAAATTTATCGTACAACCTGTGCATGCTCTTCTTGCAAGGGACCCATCGTGTGTTAAACTGTTGTCGAAAACGCCTCGTGAGTCACAACAAGGCTTTTCGTTTCATGAAAAAGTTACACAACTGCCGATCATTGCTGTGTCGTCAGTCTTCCATTGTCAGCCATTGCTGCTTACTAGTCTCCTACCGGCAGTATCGTGAATTACACTTCGTTTCGCAACTCATTTGTTTTTCCAAGCTCTGCTGGTACTGCTGTAGAGATCCCAGTGGGATATCTAATGTGCGTCGTAAATTGTGAAAGAAACAATTGGTAACACATTTCGTGCACCACCCTGTACTTAGGTGACGAAACTCATAGCGATATCCCATATACAGATGACGGTAGTACGAGGTGCATTCAAGTTCTAACGCCTCCGATTTTGTTCTCCGGACTGGAAAGAGATAGAAACATGCGCATTGTTTTAAAATGAGGCCGCGTTCATTGCTAATACGTCCCAGAGATGGCAGCACCGTACGCCAGATGGAATTTTACCGCCAGCGGCGAGAATGAGAACTGTTTTAAAGACTTAAAATGGCGACGTTTTCCTTACTTGAACAGCGTGCAGTCATTCCTTTTCTGAATTTGCGTGGTGTGAAACCAATTGAAATTCATCAACAGTTGAAGGAGACATGTGGTGATGGAGTTATGGATGTGTCGAAAGTGCGTTCGTGGGTGCGACAGTTTAATGAATGCAGAACATCGTGTGACGACAAACCAAAACAACCTCGGGCTCGCACAAGCCGGTCTGACGACATGATCGAGAAAGTGGAGAGAATTGTTTTGGGGGATCGCCAAATGACTGTTGAACAGATCGCCTCCAGAGTTGGCATTTCTGTGGCTTCTGTGCACACAATCCTGCATGACGACCTGAAAATGCGAAACGTGTCATCCAGGTGGGTGCCACAAATGCTGACGGACGACCACACGGCTGCCCGTGTGGCATGTTGCCAAGCAATGTTGACGCGCAACAACAGCATGAATGGGACTTTATTTTCGTCGGTTGTGGCAATGGATGAGACATGGATGCCATTTTTCAATCCAGAAACAAAGCGCCAGTCAGCTCAATGGAAACACACAGATTCACCAGCACCAAAAAAATTTCGGGTAACCGCCAGTGCTGAAAAAATGATGGTGTCCATGTTCTGGGACAGCGAGGGCGTAATCCTTACCCATTGCGTTCCAAAGGGCACTACGGTAACAGGTGCATCCTACGAAAATGTTTTGAAGAACAATTTCCTTCCTGCACTGCAACAAAAACGTCCGGGACGGGCTGCGCATGTGCTGTTTCACCAAGACAACGCACCTGCACATCGAGCTAACGTTACGCATCAGTTTCTTCGTGATAACAACTTTGAAGTGATTCCTCATGCTCCCTACTCACCTGACCTGGCTCCTAGTGACTTTTGGCTTTTTCCAACAATGGAAGACACTCTCTGTGGCCGCACATTCACCAGCCGTGCTGCTATTGCCTCAGCGATTTTCCAGTGGTCAAAACAGACTCCTAAAGAAGCCCTCGCCGCTGCCATGGAATCATGACCTCAGCGTTGTGAAAAATGTGTGCGTCTGCAGGGCGATTACTTCGAGAAGTAACGCCAGTTTCATCGATTTCGGGTGAGTAGTTAATTAGAAAAAAAATCGGAGGCCTTAGAACTTGAATGCATCTCGTATAGCGTATGCAAGGTATAAAACGGCAGTGCACTGGCGGAGCTGTCATTTGTACTCTAGTGATTCATGCGAAAAAGCTTCAGGCGTGCTTATGGACGCACACGGGAATTAAAGGATTTTGAACACGGAATGGTAGTTGGTGCTAGACGTATGGGTCATTTCGGGAGTCAGTAGGGAAATCAATATTCCGAGACGAACAGCGTCAAGAGCGTGCCGAGAACAGCAAACTACCTCTCACCAGGGACTACACAGTGGCCGATGGCCTTCGCTTACGACCGAGAGCAGAGGCGTTTGCATAGAGTCCTCAATGAAAACAGACAAGCAACGTTGCTTGAAATATGCGCAGAAATCAATGCGCGACGTACGAAGAACGTATCCGTTTGGACAGTGCGGCGACATTTGGATTGGATTGGATTGGATTGCTTGGGGGAAGAGACCAAACAGCGAGGTCGTCGGTCTCATCGGATTACGGAAGGAAGAGGAAGGAAGTCGGCGCGTGCCCTTTCAAGGGAACCATCCCAGCGTTTGCCTGGAGTGATTTAGGGAAATCACGGAAAACCTATATGATGATGGCCGGACGCGGAATTGAACCGTCGTCCTTCCGAATGCGGGTCCAGTGTGCTAACCACTGCGAAACCTCGCTCGGTTCGACATTTGGCTTTAATGGACTATGGCAACAGATAACTAATGCGAGTGCCTTTGCTGACAGCACGACATGTCCTGCAGCGCCTCTCCTGATCTCGATTGGACCCTAGACCCGTGGGTTGGTCATATGGGTCCCGATTTCAGCTGGTAAGAACAGATGCAAGGGTTCGAGTGTGGTGCAGAACCCTCGAAGCCATGAACATGTCAATAAGTCACTGTGCAAGCTGATGGTTGCTCGCTCCATAATGGTGTGGTCTGTGTTTACACAGAATCCACTGGGTCCTCTGGACCATCTGAACCGATCATTGACGGGAAATGATTATGATAGGCTACCGGGAGGCCATTTGCAGCCATTCGTGGACTTCATGTTCCTAGACAATGAAGGAATTTTCACAGATGACAATGCGCCATGTCTCCGTGCCACAGTTGTCCCTGATTGGTTTAAGGAACATTCTGGACAATTCCAGGGAATGGTTTGGCCACCCAGATGGCCCGACATGAATCCCATCCAACATTTACGGGACATAATAGAGAGGTCAGTTCGCGCACAAAATCCTCCACCGGCAACGTTTTCGCAATTATGGACGGCTATAAAGACAGCATTGCTCAATATTTCTGCAGGGAATCTATGCCACGTCGAGTTGCTGCATTACACCGTACAAAAGCAGGTCCGACTCGATATTAGGAAGAATACTACGACTTCTGCCACCTCATTGTACATTCAGTGTTAACAGTTTCAAATGGTTCAAATGGCTCTGAGCACTATGGGACTTAACTTCTGAGGTCATCTGTCCCCTAGAACTTAGAACTACTTAAACCTAACTAACCTAAGGACATCACACACATCCATGCCCGAGGCAGGATTCGAACCTGCGGCCGTAGCCGTCGCGCGGTTCCAGACTGTAGCGCCTAGAACCGCTCGGCCACCCCGGGCTTTAACAATTTCCTCTTTTTCCGAAATGTTCTTCAGGTATTTTGCTGTCATAACAGCACCTAATGTGATTTACTTCGAGTAAATCCCAGTCCTGTTATTTTAATTTTTTTGATATCCGGTCCATTAATTGCTCTTCCAAGTCCTTTGCTGTTTATATAGGAGTAGCACTGTTACCTGTAACCGTCAAAAATTTTACGATAATGATGGAAGCTTCTATCGTTCTCGTAGATAAAGATGAGATTCAAATGTCTCAAGGAATATTTAATTATATCAGATCTATAAGTCAAAGTTTTTGTTCATTTGAAGTTTATTTGTCTTACACATCATGCCGGAGAACGCACACCTCGCGAAGTACACTACTGGCCATTAAAATTGCTACACCACGAAGATGACGTGCTACAGACGCGAAATTTATCCGACAGGAAGAAGATGCTGTGATATGCAAATGACTAGCTTCTCAGAGCATTCACACAAGGCTGGCACCGGTGGCGACACCTACAACGTGCTGACATGAGGAAAGTTTCCAACCGATTTCTCATACACAAACAGTAGCTGACCGACATAGCCTGGTGAAACGCTGTTGTGATGCCTCGTGTAAGGAGGAGGAATGCATACCACCACGTTTCCGACTTTGATAAAGGTCGGATTGTAGCCTATCGCGATTGCGGATTATCGTATCGTACATTTCTGCTCGTGGTGGTCGAGATCCAATGACTGTTAGCAGAATATGGAATCGGTGGGTTCAGGAGGGTAGTATGGAACGCTGTTCTGGATCCCAACGGCTTTGTATCACTAGCAGTCGATATGACATGCATCTTACCCGCATAGCTGTAACGGATCGTGCAGCCACGTCTCTATCCCTCAGTCAACAGATGGGGACGTTTGCAAGACAACAACCACCTGCACGAACAGTTCGACGACGTTTGCAGCAGCATGGACTATCAGTTCGGAGACCATTGCTGCGGTTCCCTTTGACGCTGCATTACAGACAGGGGCGACTGCGACAGTGTACTCAACGACGAACCTGGGTGTACGAATGACGAAACGTCTTTCGGATGAATTGAGGTTCTGTTTACAGCATCATGATGGTCGCATCCGTGTCTGGCGGCATCGCGGTGAACGCACATTGGAAGCGTGTATTCGTCATCGCCATACTGGCGTATCACCCTCGGTCACCTCTTGTTCGCATTGACGGCACTCTGAACAGTGGACGTTACATTTCAGATGTGCTACGACCCGTGGCTCTACCTTTCATTCGATCCCTGCGAAATCCTACCTTTCAGCATGATAATGCACGACCGCATGTTGCAGGTCCTGTACGGGCCTTTCTGGATAGAGAATATGCTCGACTGTTGCCCTGGCCAGCACATTCTCCAGATCTCTCACTAATTGAAAAGGTCTGGTCAATGGTGGCCGAGCAACTGGCTCGTCACAATACGCCAGTCACTACTCTTGATGAACTGTGGTATCGTGTTGAGGATGCATGGGCAGCTGTACCTGTACACGCCATCCAAGCTCTGTTTGACTCAATGCCCAGGGGTACAAGACCGTTATTACGGCCAGAGGTGGTTGTTCTGGGTACTGATTTCCCAGGATCTATGTACGCAAATTGCGTCAAAATGTAATTACATGTCTGTTCTGGTGTAATATATTTGTCCAATGAATAGCCCTTTATCATCTGCATTTCTTCTTGGTGTAGCAATTTTAATGGCCAGTAGTGTAACACGTAGTTCGTCGTGGAGTTATACAAAATTAAGGAGATACTTTCACAACTATTGCAAATAGACATTGATATGTAGTAAAAGACGAGGATATTTCTGTATCACTGTAGGTGAATTTATAGCAGATGTAAATGTCACAACAATGGAACGAATGTAAAAAGAAAAGAATTCGCAAATATATATTATTTTTGCTAAAACAAAGCATTTCATAAAAGAAATTTCAGGTTTTTTAATTTTCTTAAATTATTTAAGATTTCTGGAAGTTAAGTTTGGGAAATAGGTAACCGTATTGAGAAGCCGTAAATGTAAATTCAACAAAAATTCGTATGTTCATTACATGAGTCTTTTTACGACGAATTTACGAGGACAGAGCCTCTTAACATTCATAATATCCGATAAAGAAACACTTAGCTATGAGAAATGGTGTGTTGCCCTCCCACATGGCCGCTCCATAAGCCAGAAGTGTAACTAATCCTTATTAAGAATAGCCGTTGTAACTGTTCTCCTGAATGAGACGTGCGCTCTGGCTTCACGGCCAGAGTAGTTCCCCTCTCATTATCGATGATCGCCCGTTGTTTAGTCTTCGATCAGAGATGCTGCTCTGAGAATCTTTGGTTGGAAGAATATTTAAGCGCGCGCGGTGTGTAGACTTACTTCTATTGGTGCTATGGATGTTGTACTTTTAGCTTTTATTCGTTTGACAACCCATCTGGGAGCATTCAGCTTTATAAATGACAAGCCATTGTAACGGCTTTATGTGAGCCGCTGCATGGTTCTATGGATGTTCAGATCAGCGTAGAGTGTAGTTGTGTAGAGTTTCGAATACTGCTACGTCGAGTCATAAAGGCATTAGTGGCCGCTGGTCAGCACCCATTGTGAGGCTGGTACGTGTAGAAACCGCTTACGCTCTCTGGGCCCTTCCGGCCACCATGTGTCGACCCCGGATGGGAGAGACGATTAGATTACTCTTCCCTAGCACACCGCTGAGTACGGATGCTCTGAGTGGCATCTCTGTCTGCTGAGTTGAAATGTGTGAGAGCTTTGTTTGAGTTCCCGGTAGTCAGTCTGGTGCGTGGCATATATAATAATGGCACACCATCTAATTCAATCAGGGAACGGTGTCAATTTCGGCAATAATCCGGTTATTCGGTGAGGTGTTTTGTGCAACTGTAACTTGACATGGACGAGTGGTGCCACCACATAATGTACAGTTTTAGTTAGTTTAGCGTATTATGTACGAGGGTCACTCCAAACGAAATGCAGACTATTTTTTTTAAATCCATCTTTTATTCTACATGTTTGAAATTTTTACAGTTGAAACACGTATGTAACGCAGCAGCGATGGCGAGGCATTGTAGCATCTGTGACCAGAGAGTATGCGCTTGACCGCGCGAGTGTTGCGAGCGGTTCTCAGTCAGTAGTAGTCTTTGCGAGTTAGTTGTCGCTATGCAAAGTAGCAGTCAGTTAGTCGTTGCGAGTCTGTCAGTTCAGTCGTTGCGAGTCTGTAGCTCTGTCTAGTTGAGAGCAGTACTCAATCTGTAGTCGTCATGCAGAGCGGTCGGTCAGTAGTAGCAGCCCAGTGCGGTTGTGTGATGTAGGCGGTCGGCAACAATGGTCAAGATGAGGAATAAGGTATACTGTTAATTAATATAATCATTAGATAATGAAAATTTTATTTATTGTAATTATTCTCCAACAAGTCTCCCAATAATAATTTTTTATTTCAAAAGCATTTTCTCAAAAGTTTAATTTTTTTGAACTAAAGATGTCGTTGCACTTCCCATTTCATTCCACTTCTTTTTGAAGAAAAATTTCACTAGAATTACAAAAAAAAAGGAGAATATTATTATTTGCAATGTAGTTCCTCCAAGTGGTGAGCAACAACAAGAGCAGATATGTGACATCCATTTATTCTGAGGTAAGACTTTAATTCTGATTGTTTTTACACAGGGCCAAAAACCGATATTTCGGTTTAATTGAATTTTCTTGTCACTGAATGGACTTTAATTTTTTGAAGGATTTATAATTGAGTCAGATTGCGAATTTCACATTTGTTGCCATTGTCAGTACATTTCATTGTGGGCAGGTTACGCATAGAGCCATGTCCATCAGCATTTCTAATTAGTATCGTTATTTTCTTTTAAAATTTTTGTGGGGAGGTTACACTCGGCTCCCATTTCTATTAAGTATTGCCTTTTTTTTTTCTTTTAAAATTATTGTAGGGAGGTTACACTTGGCGACACCCAGTCCAGGATCGTATTTCGTTGAGAGTCTTTTGAGCGACAGTCAGATATCTGCTCTTATTTTTTTAGATAATTAGGATTTGGCGCAACGCTTTTAATAATATTGTGACTTTCTTTCTACAGGTCAACGGCAATTTGCTGCTTTGTTGTATTTGTGTGTTGCTTTTGCATTGTGCTTATTTGCTTTGTGAAAAATTTTGACTATTGTAAAAATGCCGCGAAAGACTGTGAATAGTGTATCGCGAAGTATTGTGAATGAAATTACCGACTTAAACAACGTGACCGACAGTAATTGTGATACGCAACGTAATGATGACAATCCTGCGTTCACTAACAATCAGTGCATTCCAACCACTAAAGATGACTTTCACCTTAATGATGAACAAACGAACTCAATTGTCTCGTCTGTTAACTTGACGACAATTGATGACGCAGAATGCTCTATGGTAATGAGCGCTGCCGAGTTTAACACACCCGATTTAGAAAATCCAAGTAATGTACAGACGAATTTTTCGAATGAAAATGATCAGTGTAGTGAGAGTATGACGGATCCATTTAATTCCGAAATAATGTCTGACAGTGTACATCCGACTGATAATCCTTTTTGTAAGTTGCAAAATGACCAAATGGTCACACAAAGCGCGACAACTGCAGGTACACCATCAAACAGTACTGAGAATAAAGTAGGTAATGTTACTTTGGATCAATTTAGGGCAATAATGCTACAGTTTAGGAACGAACTTATTAAAGATTTCAAACAGCAGAAGGAAATGATGATTAATTATTTCAAACAACGAAATGAAAGTGTCGACAACCATTACAAACAACTTAGCGAAACAATTAATGAAAGTTTCAAACTGACGAACGAGAAACAAGACAACCTTAACAAACGGAGCAGACAAGTTAGTGAAGAGAGTACAGCTATTACCGTGCAATGCCAGGACAATAAAGAACAATTACGTGAGGATACTCAGACTTGTGCTAAAAACAGTAATAAAGAAGTTGGCACTGTTGCACAAGAATTCAGTAGCACACGTGTAGGCACAACCGAATCACATAAAGACGAGATTATTGCAGTCACTGAACAATGTTCAGCAAACGAAACACTGATACACGAAATTAATGCAGTCACTGAAGAATGTCCTAAAAACGAAGTACAGATTCGCGACGAAGTTAATTTAGAGTCAGTGGAAGTTTTACACACTGTTAATACGGAAGTTGACGAGAAAAGTGAACGACACAATAACCAGATTGACGAAAGCATTAAAGTAACAGAATTGAAGACTATTTCAGTCACCAACACGTCACAGAATCCGCCACGTTGCGAGCATTTATCAGAGTCACGCAGCGTGTATAATGTGAGCAATTTACAGCAACTACGCGACTTAAAATCCGAAAAGCCACGCGACTTAAAATCTGAAAAGCTATGCAACTGGAAATCCGGAATGACACAGACGAACAGATTCACACACAAACCCGAACGTGTTTTCAAATTCAATGACGAGAACGTAGATTACAAGCAATTTTTATCCGCAAGAAAATGTAAAGAATTTAATAATGACAGAACACAGATACACGATTTGCACTGTATACGACAATTTATCTTTGTACATTCACCGCTATTACCTGTAATGCAGAAGCTAGCTTTGAACCAGATGCGACAATTTATTTTTGTATTTTCATCAGCATTACGTATTATGCAGAAACTGGAATTAGCAAGAATACAGCGATTTACTTTTGCAATTTTACCGCCATTGCCTGTAACGCAAAAGCCAAAATTTATTTGCAGTGCGTAAAAGACCTCAGGGGATTCATTACGCTTTAATGAATATGTGCCGTAGCGAGCATAGGGCCCCGAGCTGTAGTAGTGCTGTTTCATCTTTAGTTTTCTGCACTGCTGCCTTCTCTTCTGCTATCCTTTATATCTATCCAAACAGCTCTTTAACTATTGCTCTACGTAGTATTAAGAAACGTATGTAATGAAAACCGGATATGACAAATATTTTACCGAATGTGACAATTTTCAGTAGGCACTCCCGTAATGACGACTACCGCCGTAATTTTAATTACAGATAAAATCGTAATCATCAGTATGTGTAAAATTATCAGCAATAGGAACCATATTTTTTGTAACAATAGATGTTTTTCACCACAACAGCATGAAAGTAAGCCGCTTAGCATACCTAACTAACAATGCAGTCTGCAAGGTCAACCAAACTTTAATGTTTCGCCGCGTGCACGTATAGTCCCAGCTCCAACAAATAGTAACGCATGGCAGCAAAGAAATAACTACGTACAGACAACACACCATTTCAACTCATATCGCAATGCGCCGTATAGAAATTACTATCATGACAGACGTAAAAATAAATGACGAGCACAATTTTCAGCGTACATTTAATAACAGTCGATCTTTTCAGCAGCAACAAGATCAGCAACAACAAATAATCATGAATGGAACAGACAATAGGTGTCATCCATAGCGTAACACATCAGTAAGAAATAACAAAGCAGTTCATATAGTGGATATGCCACAACATTCTCCCGTAAATAATAACACGTACGATAGATTTTAACCAGATACAGCACAGATTGCATATTACAGTAACGCAAACATTACTTTTGACACGCAGAATTTTGCTCACGTGAATGTTATTTGAAACATGCTCTGTTGAATGCTCCACTGTTATCGCACCCAGATCTTACTAGAAATTTTTCCATTGCTACCGACAGTTCCAACACCGCCTTAGGCGCACACATTTTCCAGGAAATTGAAGAAGATGGTTCAATTGTAATCAAAAACATCGCATTTGCAAGTCGCATTTTGTCACCTGCTGAACGAAATTATTCCGTCACAGAACTTGAAACATTATGCGTTGTATGGGCTTTTACGAGATTTCGGCACTTTCTTTATGGCAGACATACCACCGTTTACACAGACCATAGAGCTATACAATTTTTGCTTTCAGCTAAATTTACTCACGATAGATTAAGTAGATGGAAACTGTATTTACAGGAATTTAATTTTACGATTGTTCACATTCCCGGTACACAAAATGTTATAGCAGACGCACTATCGCGTTCTCTCGGCAACAATCAGCAAGACGTAGCAACCAACTTCTGCAAAACAAATTTCAGTGTCATGTACATTCAGCAAGTTGCATTTGAAAATTTTATTTCATCGTCATTACAGGACATAGCACAAGAACAAATTAAGGACAATGTGTGGAAAGAAATTAAACACCTTTGGCAAGATAGGAAAAATGTTACGATTAGGAACCACTACACTGTACGCAATGACATTCTGTTTCGCCGCTCTCATCCTGACAGCAACATTTGGTTATTATGCATTCCTGACGAACTGGTTAACAAACTAATTTGGTACACTCATTTAAGTTACGCACATTACGGAGCACGAAAATGTTTTCTTATACTGAGACAGAACTGTTATTTTACCAACATGGAAAAACGTATACGACGAGTTTTAGCGTCTTGTAAAATTTGCCAGAAAGCTAAATCAGACACCACTTCACATATTCCTCCTTTATATCCCATTATACCTGTGAAATTAAGACATATGGCCGCAGTAGATATTTTTGGTCCGATTCCGAGAACTAACAGAGGTTTTTGCTACATTTTTGTCGCTGTTGAGCTCACTTCAAAATTTGTTACTTTCACTCCGTTACGCAAAGCTACTGCTAAAACTGTTTCGAAAGCATTTGTAAAACATTTTCTATTTCATGTAGGGCATGTAATGAAAGTAATTTCTGATAATGGATCACAATTTCGTAGTAGCGTATGGACACGCATGTTACGAGCCAGAAACATTTCTCCGATCTATATATCCAAGTACCACGCTTCTTCGAACCCTTGTGAAAGATTAATGAAGGAAATTGGTAAGCTGTGCAGAATATACTGCCACAAAAGACATATTGATTGGGATACACACATACTCTCATTCCAAGATGTAATTAATTCCATTCCAAATGAATCCACTATGCTATCTCCGACTGTTATACTGAAAAACGTTGAACCACCGAACAAAATTAAAGAATTAATAGAATTCCCCAAAAATCGTCGCCTACGACACCACGAAATAATTGACATTGCGCTGAACAACATCAAACGTGCCGCAGAGCGCCGGAGAAGACAGCAAAAACAGGTTTGTACACGCCGCGACTTTCACGTTGGACAGAAGATATTAGTACGTACACACTATTTATCCAGCAAATTAAAAGGTAAGTGCAGTAAATTTGAACTTCTATACGCAGGTCCGTATCGGATTCGCAGTATCCCTCACCCCAATGTTGTACACGTCGAAACTTTGAGAACCAGAAAAGCGAAAGGCAATCACCATATCTCAAACATTAAACCGTTTATTGAGTGAAACCACTGTATGATTCAACACACTATGATGCCATTTACTAATGCAATTAATTCACCTGACTAATTACTGATGATTATCGTATTTTTTCTTGGCAAGTGCCCGGCAAGGTAAGGTTAGCAGGTCGCTTTTCTTGTCGTCACACATCAGACCATGCATATTTTTCCAGATGAATTTACACATTTACGACTATTTCTGCAATTATATTTATGTGACTACTTATTGATGATTATCGTATTTTTTTCTTGGCAAGTGCCCGGCAAGGTAAGAATAGCAGGTCGCTTTTCTTGTCGTCACACATCAGACCATGCATATTTTTCCAGATGAATTTACACATTTACGACTATTTCTGCAATTATATTTATGTGACTACTTATTGATGATTATCGTATTTTTTTCTTGGCAAGTGCCCGGCAAGGTAAGGTTAGCAGGTCGCTTTTCTTGTCGTTACACATCAGACCGTGCATATTTTTCCAGATGAATTTACACATTTACGACTATTTCTGCAATTATATTTATGTGACTACTTATTGATGATTATCGTATTTTTTTTCTTGGCAAGTGCCCGGCAAGGTAAGGTTAGCAGGTCGCTTTTCTTGTCGTTACACATCAGACCGTGCACATTTTCCATTTTTTTGTGTATATAACTGTACTCCAGTTTTGTTTGTATGCACTATGAAATAGTTAAGATATAACACACACCAGTCGACTTTGACATTTTTTTTTTGCCTTATGACATCTCAACATCGTGACTGTTTCACATTTTTTTTGCTACTGCATTGTATTATTCTGTGTACATTTTTTCGCATCCGAACACTGTCAATGTCTTGGACATATTACGTTTTCTGTCATGTTATGCTGTATGGTTAATTGTGTCACCATAAACCAGTCATTATTTAGTGGGTATAGGATTTAAATGCAAGACATTAATCTTTGTTCATCAATTTCAGAAAGGAATGATGATTCTAAGAAATAAATTTAACATAAATGGGAATTTCACCTACGGAATAAACGAAAGGAGATGCAATAACTTTATGAGGAAGAGTAAAGGGATCAGGATTAACAAGCATTAACAAGACTATACTATACTCATCACAGAATAGCAGTCTTAACTAATTTTTTCTTTCAGAATACAAGGTGATTGATGCAGGCTGTCAGAGAGAACTACACATCTTATTTTTAGTGATGAAATATGCTAGAGATAAGGAATAGTTATGTAATGAGTAACGAAGTGATTTTTTGCAGATGATAGTGAATACTGATGAATAATGATGAAGGAAATGGTATTATGAATAATGAAGTTTTTCTTTACAGGTGGTGATAATAATGAAGTTATGATAATATGGATAATGAAGTGATGGATAATGAAGTTTTTTTTTCTTTACAGATGAGGATAATGTTGAAGTTATGTATTTATGCTACGTAGTTATTTAAGTATTTGTTGCGGTTTGCTTTGACAGCAGGTGTTACATTGCATAGTAGGATGACGGAAAGTTTTGGAAAGGACAGCTATGGAACACATTTTATACACATTTCACTACTTGTTAATTCGAAGTTCACTACTTTTCAGCATAGTGTGCGTTTCTTCTTTCAGGTCAATAATCCGTTTTTGTATTTTTTCCAGGAGAAGTTTTTCATGACACTTACTAAACCTGTTACTTATTATACCTGTTCTAGTACTTGCATTTTTATATTTTTTACCCATTTGTGTTTATCATTTATAAATGTGATCACATGTACTGCCTTGTTACATAATCTTGCTACAGCTGACTCATGACGAATGACGTTACCTATCCTCATTTGCAGCAATAGGTCAAAAGCAAAAAGTATTATGCCTCAGCAATTAATTATCGATCCCAACGCAATGCATTGCTACCAAAAAAATGTATTACCAGTCCCACATAATGTCACTAGTTTATGATAATTCTGAATAATACTGATCAACTCTGAATAGCATGTCACTCGAGTAATGACCTCTTAATGAGACTATATTCAAAATAATGCTTTGTCACTAGCTAATAACTGCCACTGTTTATTGTAATGCCTGTGATTACTAATGATTTGACTGTAATTAACTGATTTTTAATAATGACTTTGTAATGATCTGAATAATACTGAATGATGATTTTATTCAATACTTGCTGGTCACTGAGTGCCAATAATTAATGTCAATCAACGAAATTGTTATTAATTATGCCATTAATTAACTCTTGTTTCCAATGTTGATACTTTGTTGTTGGAAATGAATGTGACTGTTTCATAATGCTTTGTAATTAGGAAAAGACTAATGATTCTTAATAGATTGGAATGACACATAATTAATTAACTATGGTACTGTTTAATAATGCTTTGTAATTAATTAAGGCTAATAATTCTTAGTATATTGAAATGACAAATGATTAATTAATTAACTGTAATTAGACAAATGATTAATTAACGACAAATGATTAATTAACTGTAATTAGACAAATGATTAATTAACGACAAATGATTAATTAACTGTAATTATACAAATGATTAATTAACTGTAATTAGACAAATGATTAATTAATGACAAATGATTAATTAACTGTAATTAGGAAAAGGTTAATGATTCTTAATTATACTCTGTAACTGGAAAAGAATGCGATTATTTAATAATGCTTTGTAACTAGGAAAAGAAGATTACTGATTCTATGTAAAACAATTAATGAACATTTTTCTGTAATACTACATACTTGGTACAGAAATGTTCAATAACTGGGCTATGAATGCCACGAACTATCAATGAAGACTGTAATTGTCAATATTATGTGACTTGATGTCCTTCACCTCATAAGCTGACTACCCTGAATTACTGCAATGTCCATTTGTCGTGTTTATCCCAGTGATCATGGAGCACTATATTTGGTTTTGCACTAATTCTACGTTGGTGTGCCTTGTAAGAGTGTGGCGTTGACACGACATGCTGTCCACCACCATGAGCGGTGAAGACATTATTATGGTCCCACTGTTTGGTGTACCTAATGTACTGCCAAAATGAAAACATGGAACATTACTACGACAGTTCAGTGTCTTGGCTACACTGATAAATTCTGATGGGAAAAGAACTTCAAGTTGTGTCACTTGGTGTTGTACTACTGTGGAAAGATATGGACTTTCAGAGCAGCTGTGTGCAATCTAAAGTGCTACAACCATGATGCAATCCTTCCCTTTCCTATCCTGATTCTTGTCACATAAAGAAAAAATTTTTTTTTTGGTAACATCATTTATGTTCATAGGTTATACATTTTTCGATTCGCTAAACTCCAGTGTGAGTACACTTATGTCACTGGTCGACATGATGTTTGCCATTATGTTTATTTGTTGTGAAAATACTAAAGACATTTTTCAGTGCATGTGCACTTTGGACATGAATTTTTTTTGCCATTATGTTTATTTGTTGTGAAAATGCTAAAGACATTTTTCAGTGCATGTACACTTGTCAACATAATATTTTGCCAGTCTGTTTATTTGTTCTGAATATGCTAAAGAATTTTTTCAGTGCCTGTGCACTTTGTTATCTGTCAAATAATTTGTATATACTTTTCTGATTTGCTACTATGTTTTGTACTCACATTTTGTCTTTGTCTGATATATTTTGTACTTAGTGCGTGTGCACAACATTTACTTTATGTACTACATCTAATTATTCTTGCCAGTCTGTTTATTTGTTCTGCATATGCTAAAGAATTTTTTCAGTGCCTGTGCACTTTATCTGTCAAAAAGTTTGTATATACTTTTTTCTGATTTGCTACTATGTTTTGTACTCACATTTTGTCTTTGTCTGATATATTTTGTACTTAGTGCGTGTGCACAACATTTACTTTATTTGCTACTATGTTTTGTACTCACATTTTGTCTTTGTCTGATATATTTTGTACTTAGTGCGTGTGCACAACATTTACTTTATGTACTACATCTAATTATTCTTGCCAGTCTGTTTATTTGTTCTGCATATGCTAAAGAATTTTTTCAGTGCCTGTGCACTTTATCTGTCAAAAAGTTTGTATATACTTTTTTCTGATTTGCTACTATGTTTAGTATTCACATTTTGTCCTTGTCTGATATATTTTGTACTTAGTGCGTGTGCACAACATTTAAATATTCTGTAAGTGGTAGGATTTTGTTAATTAAAGAAAAATTTTGCCGCGCTTGGCAAGTCCAAATGACTCACCATCGCTGCCAAATTTTTGCCCCCCGAGTGGAGGGTTATGAAACACGTATGTAACGCAGCAGCGATGGCGAGGCATTGTAGCATCTGTGACCAGAGAGTATGCGCTTGACCGCGCGAGTGTTGCGAGCGGTTCTCAGTCAGTAGTAGTCTTTGCGAGTTAGTTGTCGCTATGCAAAGTAGCAGTCAGTTAGTCGTTGCGAGTCTGTCAGTTCAGTCGTTGCGAGTCTGTAGCTCTGTCTAGTTGAGAGCAGTACTCAATCTGTAGTCGTCATGCAGAGCGGTCGGTCAGTAGTAGCAGCCCAGTGCGGTTGTGTGATGTAGGCGGTCGGCAACAATGGTCAAGATGAGGAATAAGGTATACTGTTAATTAATATAATCATTAGATAATGAAAAATTTTATTTATTGTAATTATTCTCCAACAAGTCTCCCAATAATAATTTTTTATTTCAAAAGCATTTTCTCAAAAGTTTAATTTTTTTGAACTAAAGATGTCGTTGCACTTCCCATTTCATTCCACTTCTTTTTGAAGAAAAATTTCACTAGAATTACAAAAAAAAAGGAGAATATTATTATTTGCAATGTAGTTCCTCCAAGTGGTGAGCAACAACAAGAGCAGATATGTGACATCCATTTATTCTGAGGTAAGACTTTAATTCTGATTGTTTTTACACAGGGCCAAAAACCGATATTTCGGTTTAATTGAATTTTCTTGTCACTGAATGGACTTTAATTTTTTGAAGGATTTATAATTGAGTCAGATTGCGAATTTCACATTTGTTGCCATTGTCAGTACATTTCATTGTGGGCAGGTTACGCATAGAGCCATGTCCATCAGCATTTCTAATTAGTATCGTTATTTTCTTTTAAAATTTTTGTGGGGAGGTTACACTCGGCTCCCATTTCTATTAAGTATTGCCTTTTTTTTTTCTTTTAAAATTATTGTAGGGAGGTTACACAGTGAGTGGATACATCCTTTAGGAACAATATTTTCATCTCTCCACATAATTTCCACCCCTCTCAACTGTCTTACGCCATCATGGAACCAGCGCCTGTATACCCGCACGGTAAAATTCTGGTCCAGCCTGTTGGAGCCACTGTTTGGCAGCGTGCACAAGGGAGTCATTATCTCCAAACCTTGTTCCACGAAGAGAGTCTTTCAGTTTCCCAAAGAGATTATGGGCTCATGGAGCCAGGTCAGGACCGTAAGGCGGGTGTTCCAGTGTTGTCCATACGAGTTTTGTGATCGCTTCCATGCTTTCTTGACTGACATGTGGCCATGCATTGTCGTGCAACAGCAAAACATCCTGCTTTTGCCGATGTGGTCGAACACGACTCAGTCGAGCTTGAAGTTTCTTCAGTGTCGTCACATATGCATCAGAATTTATGATTGTTCCACTTGGAATGATGACCACAAGCAAGAGTCCTTCAGAATCGAAAAACACCGTAGCCATAACTTTTCCAGCATAAGGTGTGGTATTGAATCTTTTTTTTTCTTGAGTGAATTTGCATGATGCCACTCCATTGATTGCCTCTTCGTCTCTGGTGATAAATGATGAAGCCATCTTTCAACAGCTGTCACAATTCTTCCAAGAAATTCATCTCCACCATTCTCGTACTGTTCCAAAAGTTCGCTGCATACCGTTTTTCTTGTTTCTTTGTGAGCCACTGTCAACATACTGGGAACCCACCTGGCACAAACCTTTTTTACCGCCAACACTTTCAGTATTCTGCAAACACTTCCTTCCCCTATCCCAACGTAGTGTGACAATTCGTTCACTGTGATGCGTCCGTCAGCAGACACGAATTCGTTAACTCTCTGCACATTGTCTGGAGTGTGTGTAGTAAGAGGCCTGCCGCTGCGAGGACAATCCTAAATATCGCCGTGCCCGCTTTCATCACGTAGCCTGCTTGCCCACCGACTAACTGTACTGCGATCGACAGCAGCATCTCCGTACACCTTTTTCAAGCTCTTGTGGATGTTTTCCACTGTCTCTTTTTCACAGCACAGGAATTATATGACAGCACGTTGCTTCTGACGAACGTCAAGTGTAGCAGCCATCTTGAAGACATGCTGTGCCGGCGCCACTCACGGCAACAGATTGAACTAAGTTTGAAAACAAGCGGGAAGGATGTATCTACACACTTTCCCACATGCAGAATGAAAACTGTATTTTTACAAAAATAGTGTGCATTTCTTTTGGAGTGACCCTAGTATGAATGTGTTGTGTGCTTTGTGGAATACTTGTGCTAAATTTTATTTAATTTACCGTCCAATTTGTATTTAATTTCCACGGACTTAGTAGCCGGTACTGCTGTGCACCACGTGTGTTTCTTTGTACACCATGAGGCTTCAGTTAGAGGTAAACAGCTCTGGTGTTTGAATTGAAGCCTGAGTTTCATGACGGAGTAGATGTGTTCTGGTTTGGTGAATTTATTTACAAAATTACTGAGTTGTACGGTCTTTTAGATGTGGGCTTTGCTCTCTAAAATCGACCGTTAAAGGCAGTCGCGCCATGATGCAGTGGGCTTACATGTGATTTAGGAAAGCTTTTTTCCAAATTCTATCTTCCGTTGTGTGAGTGACCAAAGTGAATGTGGTTCGTGTGATCTTGAAAAATCGTATCCAGTAATTTAGCAGTCTCTCCACATGTGTAGGCCCAGATGCTGCGCTGTATAATGTGCCATGCGTCGATGCAGGTGCTAACGTCCTAAGTAACTGTACTTTAACTCCTGTGTATGTGTGTGTTACTGTTGATGAAGAAAAATAAATGTGAATTATCGTTAAATTCTTTGATATTACATCTCACAGCACCAATCCCCTCCCTAGTCAGGATCCTTAAAATCAGTCAGTTTTCACCTCCTCTTAGCAATGTTTCAATAGGATTTATTTTTTATTACATAAGTTTTATTAACTCATCAAATGATCTGTGAGATGGCGCTTTCTACCAGCTTAATTAATTAATATTTAGATAAATTTTGCCCAGTAGTCAGTAATTTTGTGTTTGGTGCTTGTTGCAGGCAAGCAAACTTAGCCTCTACTTGCAGAGTCATTCCTGGGACTGCTTATCTTACCAGAACCTTGCAGTAGTAAAAGACGACACGTACCATTCACACTTTGTTCCCCCCCCCCCCCCCCCCCCAATGAACCACGGACCTTGCCGATGGTGTGGAGGCTTGCGTGCCTCAGCGATACAGATGGCCGTACCGTAGGTGCAACCACAACGGAGGGGTATCTGTTGAGAGGCCAGACAAACGTATGGTTCGTGAAGAGGGGCAGCAGCCTTTTCAATAGTTGCAGGGGCAACAGTCTGGATGATTGACTGATCTGGCCTTCTAACACTAACCAAAACAGCCTTGCTGTGCTGGTACTGCGAACGGCTGAAAGCAAGGGGAAACTACAGCCGTAATTTTTCCCAAGGGCATGTAGCTTTACTGTATGATTAAATGATGATGGTGTCCTCTTGCGTAAAATATTCCGGAGGTAAAATAGTTCCCCATCCGGATCTCCGGGCGGGGACTATTAAGGAGGATGTCGTTATCAGGAGAAAGAAACTGGCGTTCTACGGATCGGAGGGTGGAATGTCAGATCCCTTAATCGGGCAGGTAGGTTAGAAAATTTAAAAAGGAAAATGGATAGGCTAAAGTTAGATATAATGGGAATTAGTGCAGTTCGGTGGCAGGAGAAACAAGACTTTTGGTCAGGTGAATACAGGGTTATAAATACAAAATCGAATAGTGGTAATGCAGGAGTAGGTTAAATAATGAATAAAAAAATAGGAGTGTTGGTAAGCTATTACAAACAGCATAGTGAACGCATTATTGTGGCCAAGACAGACACGAAGCCCACACCTACTACAGTAGTACAAGTTTATATGCCAACTAGCTCTGCAGATGATGGAGAAATTGATGAAATGTATGATGAGATAAAAGAAATTATTCAGGTAGTGAAGGGAGATGAAAATTTAATAGTCATGGGTGACTGGAATTCGATTGTAGGAAAAGGGAGAGACGGAAACCTAGTAGGTGAATATGGATTGGGGGTAAGAAATGAAAGAGGAAGCCGTCTGGTAGAATTTTGCACAGAGCATAACTTACTCATAGCTTACACTTGGTTCAAGAATCATAAAAGAAGGTTGTATACATGGAAGAAGCCTGGAGATGCTAGAAGGTATCAGATAGATTATATAATGGTAAGACAGAGATTTAGAAACCAGGTTTTAAATTGTACGACATTTCCAGAGGAAGATGTGGACTCTGACCACAATATATTGGTTATGAGTTGTAGATTAAAACTAAAGAAACTGCAAAAAGGTGGGAACTTAAGGAGACGGGATCTGGACAAACGGGTTAAACCTGAGGTTGCAGAGAGTTTCATGGAGAGCATAAGGGAACAATTGTCACAAATGGTGGAAAGAAATACAGTAGAAGAAGAATGGGTAGCTCTGAGGGATGAAGCAGTGAAGGCAGCAGAGAATCAAGTAGGTAAAAAGACGAGGGCTAGTAGATATCCTTGGGTAACAGACGTAATATTGAATTTAATTGATGAAAGGAGAAAATATAAAAATGCAGTAAATGAAGCAGGCAAAAAGGAATACAAACGTCTCAAAAATGAGATCGACAGGAAGTGCAAAATGGCTAAGCAGGGATGGCTAGAGGACAAATGTAAGGATGTAGAGGCTTATATCACTGGGGGTATAATAGATACTGCCTACAGGAAAATTAAAGAGACCTTTGGAGAAAAGAGAACCACTTGTATGAATATCAAGAGCTCAGATGGAAACCCAGTTCTAAGCAAAGAAGGGAAAGCAGAAAGATGGAAGGAGTATATAGAGGTTCTATACAAGGGCGACGTACTTGAGGACAATATTCTGGAAATGGAAGAGAATGTAGATGAAGACGAAATGAGAGATACAATATTGCGTGAAGAGTTTGACAGAGCACTGAAAGACCTGAGTCGAAACAAGGCCCCGGGAGTAGACAACATTCCATTAGAACTACTGACGGCCTTGGAAGAGCCAGTCCTGACAAAACTCTACCATCTGGTGAGCAAGATGTATGAGACAGGCGAAATACCCTCAGACTTCAAGAAGAATATAATAATTCCAATCCCAAAGAAAACAGGTATTGTCAGATGTGAAAATTACCGAACAATCAGTTTAATAAGCCACAGCTGCAAAATACTAACGCGAATTCTTTACAGACGAATGGAAAAACTAGTAGAAGCCAACCTTGGGGAAGATCAGTTTGGATTCCGTAGAAATATTGGAACACGTGAGGCAATACTGACCTTATGACTTATCTTAGAAGAAAGGTTAAGGAAAGGCAAACCTACATTTCTAGCATTTGTAGACTTAGAGAAAGCTTTTGACAATGTTGACTGGAATATTCTCTTTCAAATTCTAAAGGTGGCAGGGGTAAAATACAGGGAGTGAAAGGCTATTTACAATTTTTACAGAGACCAGATGGCAGTTATAAGAGACGAGGGACATGAAAGAGGAGCAGCGGTTGGGAAGGGAGTGAGACAGGGTTGTAGCCTTTCTCCGATGTTATTCAACCTGTATAAAAAAAAATGGTTCAAATGGCTCTGAGCACTATGGGACTTAACATCTGTGGACATCAGTCCCCTAGAACTTAGAACTACTTAAACCTAACTAACCTAAGGACATCACACACATCCATGCCCGAGGCAGGATTCGAACCTGCGACCGTAGCAGTCGCGCGGGTCCGGACTGAGCGCCTAGAACCGCGAGACCACCGTGGCCGCTCAATCTGTATATTGAGAAGCAGTAAAGGAAGCAAAATAAAAATTCGGAGTAGGTATTATAATCCATGGAGAAGAAATAAAAACTTTGAGGTTCGCCGATGACATTGTAATTCTGTCAGAGACAGCAAAGGACTTGGAAGAGCAGTTGAATGGAATGGACAGTGTCTTGAAAGGAGGATATAACATGAACATCCACAAAAGCAAAACGAGGATAATGGAATGTAGTCGAATTAAGTCGGGTGATGCTGAGGGAATTAGATTAGGAAATGAGACACTTAAAGTAGTAAAGTAGTTTTGCTATTTGGGGAGCAAAATAACTGATGATGGTCGAAGTAGGGAGGATATAAAATGTAGACTGGCAATGGCAAGGAAAGCGTTTCTGAAGAAGAGAAATTTGTTACCATCGAGTACAGATTTAAGTGTCAGGAAGTCGTTTCTGAAGGTATTTGTATGGAGTGTAGCCATGTATGGAAGTGAAACATGGACGAAAAATAGTTTGGACAAGAATAGAATAGAAGCTTTCGAAATGTGGTGCTACAGAAGAATGCTGAAGATTAGATGATTAGATCATATAACTAATGAGGCGGTATTGAACAGAATTGGGGAGGAGTTTGTGGCACAACTTGACAAGAAGAAGGGACCGGTTGGTAGGACATGTTCTGAGGCATCAAGGGATCTCAAATTTAGCATTGGAGAGCAGGGTGGAGGGTAAAAATCATAGAGGGAGACCAGGAGATGAATACACTAAGCAGATTCAGAAGGACGTAGGTTGCAGAGATTAAGAAGCTTGCACAGGATAGAGTAGCATGGAGAGCTGCATCAAACCAGTCTCAGGACTGAAGACCACAACAACAACAACACTTTGTTCTCAAAATGTGGACGACACATGTATGTGAACACATACGCGAATTATAATGTCAATGTGAAGGTGACAGCACGCTTCTGTCGAAACTAGTTATTGGAATAAAGGTCTTAAAATCAAGCGATCTTGGCTTTCACAAAAATATCTTCCATGAAAAATTGTTTCGTAATCGCCAAGGAGCGACGAGGCTCTATGGGACTCACCCGTTCCATTGTCTGTTAGAGATGGGTGAGGCTGGTTTTAACATTTTACACAGAGCTTGGAGCAGATTTCCATCTTCGTTCCCACATAGGCCCAGAATTGTTTTAGATTTGACGAATATTACAAAGGATTGCACTCCAAATTTTACGTTTCTATCTCTGTTTTTTAACATTTTAGCTAGGTATCAAGGTTTTACAATTGTGTATACTGATGGCTCGCAACAAGGGGACTCCCTTGGCTGTAACGTCCTCTTCCCCAACCATGTCTTCAGGATTCGCCTTCCCCACACCTGTACTGTATTTTTGCAGAGCTTCATGCGATCCTGAAGGCAGTGTATTCTTCAGGGCAAACAAATTCTCATTTGCTCCGATTCCCTTAATGCCGTATAGTCTTTGCGGGACATGCACTCAGCAAAGTAACTGGTGCAGTTCATGCAGGACTACCTAGAGCGGCGGGGTAATAAGGCGTCATTCTGCCGGGTACCAGAGCACATGAGGCTGAACGGGTGACAAAGCTGCGAAGGAGGTCTGCACGGAGCCTGCCATTATACACTGAAGATCCAAAGAAACTGGTACACCTGCCTAATATCGTGTACAGCCCCCGCAAGCACGCAAAAGTGACGTGGCATCGACTCATGTCTGAAGTAGTGCTGGAGGGAAAGGACGCCCTGAATCCTGCAGGGCTGTCCATAAATCCTTAAGAGTGCGAGGGGGTGGGGTATCTTCTGAACAGCACGTTGCAAGGCATCCCAGATAGCTCAATAATATTCATGTCTGGGGAGTTTGGTGGCCAGCGGAAGTGTTTAAACTCAGAAGAGTGCTCCTGTAGCAACTCTGTAGAAATTTTGGACGTTGAAGTGTCGCATTGTCCTACTGGAATTGCCCAAGTCCGTCGGAATGCACAATCTACATGAATGTATGCAGGTGATCAGACAGGATGTGTCACCTGTCAGAGGCGTATCTAGACGTATCACTCCAACTGCACACGCACCACACCATTACAGGGGCTCCACCAGCCTGAACAGTCCCCTGCTGACATGCAGCATCCATGGATTCATGAGATTGTCTCCATACCCGTACACGTCTATCCGCTCGATACAATTTCAAACGAGATTCCTCCGACCACGCAACAAGTTTCCAGTCAGCAACAGTCCAATGTCCGTATTGACAGGCCCAGGCGAGGGGTAAAGCTTTGTGTCGAGGGTACACGAGTAGGCTTTCGGCTTCGAAAGGCCATATCGAAGATGTTTCGTTGAAATCCACAAACATCAATACAATTTTAATCGTAAAGAAGAAGGATTAAAATTGGATAAGATATGGCGGTCGACGTTGCATCAATCACGTGACAATCGATTGCCTGCAATCGAGAGAACAGACGATAGCCAGAGATAGCTGCACATCGACGCCATGTGACGTGTGGTGGCGCCCCCTACGATCTCTATATAAGCGGCGGCCCCAGCTCCTAGCAGCCAGTCGTCGACTCACCTCGCAAGATGTTCTCCGTAGTTGAGAACGAAACGTCAGGGAGAAGAAGTTCTATAGATCGACCACGGCAACTTAGCCCGGAAGAGTTTACTGATAAAGACGCCGGCCGTGAAAGCCTACATGGAATGTTTCGTTGAATAGTTCGCACGCTGACATTTGTTGACGGACCAGCGTTGAAATGTGCAGCAATTTGCGGAAAGGCTGGACATCTTTCACGGTGAACATTCTCTTCAGTCGGCGTCGGTCCCGTTCTTGCAGGAACTTTTCCGGTCGCAGCGATGTCGGAGATTTGATGTTTTGCCGGATTCCTTATATTCACAATACACTCGTGAAATATTCGTAAGGGAAAATCCCCACATCATCTCTATCTCGGATGTGCTGCGTGCCATCGCTTTCGCACCGACTATAGCACTACATTTGAACTCACTTAAAAGCCTGTTAACCTGCCATTGTAGTAGCAGTAACCGATCTAAAAACTGCGCCAGACACTTGTTGTCTTATATAGACATGGCCGACCGCAGCGCCGTATTGAGCCTGTTTACACATCTCTGTATCTGAATACACATGCCTATGCCATTTCTTTGGCACTTCGGTGTAGAATGTGTCATTCCCTTGCAAGCTGTCACTTCGTTGGTGGATCACAGATCGATGCAGTTATGGGAGGAAGAGTGGAGGGCTGTGACGGACGATAAGCTGCGGTTGGTAAAGCCAACTATCCGCCCGTGGATGTCCTCATGCCGGGGGCCCTGACTCGCCTCCGTATTGGGCACTGTCCCATAGCACATAGTTTCTTGCTCCAGCGAGAGGACCCCCCCACCCCCCTACTGTACGCCGAATTTGATCTGAGGGCATTTTATTTCGTGACAAACGGGCAGAACCAAATTTAGGTGGAGATCTGCCCTCTATTTTAACTGATGACGAGTATGGTGAAGCTTTCAACATTTTATGATATGTCTGGAATCCGGCCTAAGCTGATAGGTTGGAGACTTAAGTGTGTTGCAGACTCGCCGATTCATACCTTCTTCTTCCAACGATCAGCCACCGCATTTATTCTTCTTTTATTTCTTTCCGCTGCTTTCTCTCTCTTTTACCTTGCGTGGGTCTGAGACTCTGATTTTCGCTGCTTTGTGTGTGGCTTTAAGTTTTTCAGAACTTCCTTACATTTTTTATTTGCAGTTCTCATGTTAGTAATTATATGACATACTGTAAATAGACTTTTTAGGTTTTTATGTTGGTAACGCCACGTAGCGCTCTGTATGAAAATCACTGACTGTGCTGTGTGGAATATGTGGCTGGTTGGCATTGTTGGAATATTCGCTTGTGTAGTGTTGGGCAGTTAGATGTGAACGGCGCGTAGCATTGCGCGGTTGAAGGTGAGCCGCCAGAAGTAGTGGATTCGCGGAGAGAGACGGCAGAGTTTTGAGAGCGGACGATTTGGACGTGTGTCCGTCAGAAAAAGGAAATTTGTAAGACTGCATGTCTTGAACTGGTAAGGTAAATACATTGTTTGTTCTCCATCAAAATGTTTCATTTGCTAACTATGCCCATCAGTAGTTGGTGCCTTCAGTAGTTAGAATATTTTATTTAGCTGGCAGTATTTGCGCACGCTGTATTGCAGTAGTTTGAGTAACGAAGATTTTTGTGAGGTAAGTGATTCATGAAAGGTATAGGTTATTGTTAGTCAGGGCCATTCTTTTGTAGGGATTATTGAAAGTCTGCGTTATATATATATACAGGGTGAGTCACCCAGCATTACCGCTGGATATATTTCGTAAACCATATCAAATACTGAAGAATCGATCCCACTGACCGAACGTGAGGAGAGGGGCTAGTGTAATTGGTTAATACAAGCCATAAAAAATGCACGGAAGTATGTTTTTTAACACAAACCTATGTTTTTTAAATGGAACCCCGTTAGTTTTGTTAGCACATCTGAACATATAAACAAATACGTAATCAGTGCCGTTTGTTGCATTGTAAAATGTTAATTACATC
Source organism: Schistocerca serialis cubense (assembly GCF_023864345.2). Lineage (NCBI taxonomy): Eukaryota > Metazoa > Arthropoda > Insecta > Orthoptera > Acrididae > Schistocerca > Schistocerca serialis. The sequence goes on along the minus strand of NC_064641.1, from coordinate 873,362,750 downwards.
CGGAGATATTGTAACCTAAAGGTGACGCTTGAGGACCACTCCTCCGCTGTTCGATCGTGTGTATCAGATAGCACCGAATTACGTAGGGATCCAAAGGGAACGGTGATGGACCTTAGGTACAGAAGAGACTGGAACAGCACATTACATCCACATGCTAACGCCTTTTTATTGGTCTTTTTCACTGACACACATGTACATTCCACGAGGGGTGAGGTACACGTACACACGTGGTTTCCGTTTTCAATTACGGAGTGGAATAGAGTGTATCCCGACATGTCAGGCCAATAGATGTTCAATGCGGTGGCCATCATTTGCTGCACACAATTGCAATCTCTGGCGTAATGAATGTCGTACACGTCGCAGTACTTCTGGTGTAATGTCGCCGTAGGCTGCCACAATACGTTGTTTCATATTCTCTGGGGTTGTAGCCACATCACGGTACCCATTCTACTTTAACGTACCCCACAGAAAGAAGTCCAGAGGTGTAAGATCAGGAGAACGGGCTGGCCAATTTATGCGTCCTCCACGTCCTATGAAACGCCCGTCGAACTTCCTGTCAAGAGTCAGCCTAGTGTTAATTGCGGAATGTGCAGGTGCACCATCATGCTGATACCACATACGTCGACGCGTTTCCAGTGGGACATTTTCGAGCAACGTTGGCAGATCATTCTGTAGAAACGCGATGTATGTTGCAGCTGTTTGTTACAACACGCAACTGAACGTCGGAGGTTTCAAGCGTCAACTTTAGGTTACGATATCTCCGGATGTGATTAACATTTTACAATGCAACAAACGGCACTGATTACGTATTTGTTTATATGTTCAGATGTGCTAACAAAACTAACGTGGTTCCATTTAAAAAAAGCGTAGGTTTGTGTTAAAAAACATACTTCCGTGCATTATGATGGTTTGTATTAAATAATTACACTAGCCCCTCTCCTCACGTTCGGTCTGTGGAATCGGTTCGTCAGTATTTGATGTGGTTTACGAAATATATCCAGCGGTAACGTTAGGTGAGTCACCCTATATATATATATATATATATATATATATATATATATATATATAGTGTGTTTCAGTTTACTGTTGATCAGAATAAGTAAAGACAGAAATGTCTGAGTACGTTCAGTTTTACTCAGGTGGTTGAAAATCAAATTTTTCTACGGCGATGTTTCATAATACTTCCACACTCGCCTCATTACGTTTTATTACGGGCCCAGAAGACCTTGATGTCGTGCGCTCTCAAAAACCTAATCATCATCATCATAATTTTCATCATCATCATCATCACCGATTGTGTCAAGAACCGTATACATCAGCTGTGGATCATCTTGCCTCAAGGCAGGATACAACGGCTTTAGGACGCGGAATTAACGCATGCAGCCAGTGCGTAGAGGGTGGAATGTCATACTGGTAAGAGGCCTCATCTGGCAAGTTATTTGCAAAACGTTACTCGAAGTTGCAATCACTGAAATAATATCACATATTTTCTCTACCCAGGAAGTTTCATTTCGTTTCTCCTTTCTATCTGGATGCTTCTGCCCAGAGCATGTTGAGTGGCCTGTCTTACAGGGTGACAATTATTGACGTATATGAAGTAAAATTGCCATAACTTCTCATCGGTTTGCGCTAGGACGTTTAAATTGAACGGTTGGCAGCGGGGCATGGTGGAAATTACACTACTGGCCATTAAAATTGCTACACCACAAAGATGACGTGCTACATAGGCGAAATTTAACCGACAGGAAGAAGATGCTGTGTTATACAAATGATTAGCTTTTCAGAGCATTCACACAAGGTTGGCGCTGGTTGCGACACCTACAACGGGCTGACATGAGGAAAGTTTCCAACCGATTTCTCATATACAAACAGCAGTTGACCGGCGCTGCCTGGTAAAACGTTGTTGTGATGCCTCGTGTAAGGAGGAGAAATGCGTACCATCACGTTTCCGACTTTGATAAAGGTCGGATTGTAGCCCATCGCGATTGCGGTTTATCGTGTCGTACATTTCTGCTCGCGTTGGTTGAGATCCAATGACTGTTAGCAGAATATGGAATCGGTGGGTTTAGGAGGGTAATACGGAACGCCGTGCTGGATCCCAACGGACTCGTATCACTAGCAGTCGAGATGACAGGCATCTTATCCGCATGGCTGTAACGAATCGTGCAGCCACGTCTCGATCCCGGAGTCAACAGATGGGGATGTTTGGAAGACAACGACCATCTGCACGAACAGTTCGACGACGTTCGCAGCAGCGTGGACTATCAGCTCGGAGTCCATGGCTGCGGTTACCCTTGACGCTGCATCACAGACATGAGCGCCTGCGATGGTGAACTCAACGACGAACCTGGGTGCACGAATGGTAAAACATCATTTTTTCGGATGAATCCAGGTTCTGTTTACAGCATCATGATGCTTGCATCTGTGTTTGGCGACATCGTGGTGAACGCACATTGTAAGCGTGTATTCGTCATCGCCATACTGGCGTATCACCCGGCGTGATGGTATGGAGTGCCATTCGTTACACGTCTCTGTCACCTCTTGTTCGCATTGACGGCACTTTGAACAGTGGACGTTGCTTTTCAGATGTGTTACGACTCGTGGCTCTACCCTTCATTCGATCCCTGCGAAACCCTACATTTCAGCAGGATAATGCACGACCGCATGTTGCAGGTCCAGTACGGGCCTTTCTGGATACAGAAAATGTTCGCCTGCTGCCCTGGCCAGCACATTCTCCAAATCTCTCACCAACAGAAAACGTCTGGTCAATGGTGGCCTAGCAAGTGGCTCGTCACAATACGCCAGTCACTACTCTTGATGAACTGTGGTATCGTGTTGAAGCTGCATGGGCAGCTGTAGCTGTACACGCCATCCAAGCTGTGTTTGACTCAATGCCCAGGCGTATCAAAGCCGTTATTACGGCCAGAGGTGGTTGTTCTGGGTACTGATTTCTCAGGATCTATGAACACAAATTGCGTGAAAATGTAATCACGTGTCAGTTCTAGTATAATATATTTGTCCAATGAATAGCCGTTTATCATCTGCATTTCTTCTTGGTGTAGCAATTTTAATGGCCAGTAGTGTATTAAAGACAAGGTGTACAGAAATAGCCCCAAAGCCGTTGCTGAGCTGAAAACAGCCATTCAGGAGGTCATCGACAGCATCGCTGTTCTCACACTTCAGCGGGTCATGCAGAATTTCGCTATTCGTCTGCGTCACATCATCGCCAATGATGGCAGGCATATCAAAGACATCACAACCTAAATCTGAATATCTGTACTGACGTTTGCATATTGAACGAACTGTGTGCACGCCGCAGTTTGTAACTAGTTTACGTTTTTTTCGTATAGTTCAAGAATTGTCACCATGTAACTGCTTCACTTTGTACATTTACTTATCGATGTCTTACCTTTGGGAAGTAGAGAACGAGTAGCCAAATGAAGGAAGATTCGAACTGCCAGAGCAGGTGTTACGCGTTAGTATAAAGAAGTGAGAGTGTCGGTAACGCTTCCCGCGCCTCGGAAACAGTAATGCTGTGAACTGTAAACAAAGGGAGGTCGCGCAGTGACGTCACGGCTGGCTGCGCGCTGATTATCGGCGACCTCGCGCTGCGGTATCCCTTGGTGTTTACCATTGTAAGGGACCCGTCTCGAATACACAGACTGTTTACTGGCTGCGTCTAGGGTGTCTCCAGCAAACTGTGTGTCCTGTCTGACACTCCACGCAAAGCGACGCTGTGGCAACGCCTTAGGCTAACGCCCGTTCGCGTGATTTCGAGGAAGAGTGGATGAACTATCACTGACTTCGATTTGCAGTAAGAAATGGTTCAAATGGCTCTGAGCACTATGGGACTTAGCTTCTGAGGTCATCAGTCCCCTAGAACTTAGAACAACTTAAACCTAACTAACCTAAGGACATCACACACATCCATGCCCGAGGCAGGACTCGAACCTGCGACCGTAGCGGTCGCGCGGTTCCAGACTGCAGTAAGATTTGGAACATCTTCCGTGTTACGAATAACCTCGAAGGTAATGGTCTATTGACACATAGCGTCGGTTCAGAAAATATCGTCCTTGTAAAACACAACTAGCTCTTTACTCGCACGAAGAAATGAGAGCTCTTGTCACTGGATCTCAAACTGATTAAACATTTCTCGATTTCCAGAAGGCTTTTGACGTCGTTCCTCAAGAAAGAGCTCAAACAATGGCCCTGAGCACTATGAGACTCAACATCTCAGGTCGTCAGTCCCCTAGAACTTAGAACTACTTAAACCTAACTAACCTAAGGACATCACACACATCCATGCCCGAGGCAGGATTCGAACCTGCGACCGTAGCGGCACGCGGTTCCAGACTGTAGCGCCTAGAACCGCGCGGCCACTCCGACCGGCCAAGAAGAAAGAGTTCTAATCACACTGGGTGCTAAGGAGTATCAACAATGGTTCAAATGGCTCTAAGCACTATGAAACTTAAGATCTAAGGTCATCAGTCCCCTAGACTTAGAACTATTTAAACATAACTAACCTAAGGACATCACGCACAGCCATGCCCGAGGCAGGATTCGAACCTGCGACCGTAGCAGCAGCATGGTTCCGGACTGAAGTGCCTAGAACCGCTCAGTCACAGCGGCCGCCTAAGGAGTATCGCATCAGTACCTAGTAATCGACGGAAGAGTATTGAGTAAAACAGCAGCAATATCCGGCTTTCCATATGGAAGTGTTATAGGCCCTTTGCTGTCCCTAATCAACAAAAACGATGTAGCAGACAATCTGAGCAGTTCTCTTGAATTGTTTGCAGGTGATGCTGTCATTTACCGTTTGTAAAGTCATGAGAAGATCAAAACAAATTGAAAAACGACTTAGGTCTGTATGGTGCGAAAAGTGGCAGTTGGATCTGAATAAGAATAATTGTGAAGTCCGCCGACCGGAGTGGCCGTGCGGTTCTAGGCACTACAGTCTGGAACCGAGCAACCGCTACGGTCGCAGGTTCGAATCCTGCCTCGCGCATGGATATGTGTGATGTCCTTAGGTTAGTTAGGTTTAATTAGTTCTAAGTTCTACGCGACTGATGACCTCAGAAGTTAAGTCGCATAGTGCTCAGAGCCATTTGAACCAACCAGGATACGCAAGCTACCCAAGCACGACTCACGCCTCCTCGTCAAAGCTTTACTTCTGCCAGTACCTCGTCTCCTACCTTTACAGAAGCTCTCCTGCGAACCTAGCAGAACTAGCACTCCCGAAAGAAAGGATATTGCAGAGACATGGCTTAACCACAGCCTTGGGGGACGTTTCCAGCGGAGACGGGGTACTGGTAGACGTAAAGGACGGGACGTGAGTCGTGCTTGCGTAGCTCAGCTGGTAGAGCACTTGCCCGCGAAAGGCAAAGGTCCCGAGTTCGAGTCTCGGTCCGGCAGACAGTTTTAATCTGCCAGGAAGTTTCACACCAGCGCACACTCCGCTGCAGAGTGAAAATCTCATTCTGGAAACATCCCCCAGGCTGTGGCTAAGCCATGTCTCTGCAATATCCTTTCTATCAGGAGTGCTAGTTCTGCTAGGTTCGCAGGAGAGCTTCTGTAAAGTTTGGAAGGTAGGAGACGAGGTACTGGCAGAAGTAAAGCTGTGACGACGAGGCGTGAGTCGTGCTTGGGTAGCTTAGATGGTTGCCGGCACGGTAGCTCAGCGTGTTCGGCCGGGGGGGTTAGCAGCCCTCTGTAATAAAAAAAAACTGAGTGAATGGATGAACAACGAACTTCAGCGGGTGTTATGGGACAACCGCCCCCAACAAACGCAACGAACATTAACGAGCAAAATGAGATTAAAAAAAAAAAAAAAAAAAAGGTGGTAGAGCACATACCCGGGAAAGGCAAGGTCCCGAGTTCGAGTCTCGGTCCGGCAAACAGTTTTAATCTGCCAGGAAGTTTCAAGTGTGAAGTCATCCACACGATTACTAAATGAAATCGTTTATTTCGGTTAGACGATACATCACACAAATGTAAAGGCTTTCAATACAACTAAGTACCTAGGAATTACAGTTATAAACAGCTTAAACTAGAACGATTACATACACTCATGTTCAGAGAAATCAGAACACCTTGAACGACTAGATATAGGACGTTCATATCCACAGGACGCATGTACATTATTACGTCCTGCAAAAATGATTAACATTTGAATCATGTCGTGCCGAGGGTTCAACATCGATGTGGCGCCACAACACCACCTATCGGTAGAATGTGCCTGCGCCTCTCGTTGTCGCTACAAACCGAACGTAATGGATCAGTGTGACTTGAACAGACGTGCAGGATGCCTTGAAGACGTATGGGCGAACCGAACCGTCAAATCAGTGAGTTTGAAAGAGGACGCGTTGTTGGCATGAGAGAGCGCGATGGGTCCAACCGGGAAACTGGTGCTCATGTGGGACGAAGTGTGCGGCATTGCAACGGGTGAGTGCCGAATGGTTCACGGAAGGCGGTAGAACACGACGAGACGGGTCAGGTCGCACCAGCCGGACCCCCGCCCCCCCCCCCCCCCCCGATAATATCGACTCCTCATCCAAATGGCATTGCAAGACAGATCTGAGACCTCCTTAGCTCTGCCGCAACAGTGGGACACATCGCACACCATCAGGGGTGACAGTCCGTCACTGTTTATTAATGCACGCGTTATCCAGTTCTGCGCCTACCTTTGACGAATGTGCAGAAACGTGCTGGGCGGCAATGGTGTTTGGAACGACCTCACTGCGGACAGGAATGGCAACAGATAGTGTTTCTGGACTAATCCAGGTTCCGTTTGTTTGAAAATGATGGCTGCATTTTGGTTCGCCAGAGACAGGGGGAGCGAAAAAACAGTGACTGCATTCGCACAAGACATACAGCGCCAACTCAAGACCTTACGCTGTTGAGTGCTACTGGGTATAACCAGAAATCACAGCTGGAGCGTGCCCAGGGCACTGTGGCCAGTGTCATCTACGTGAATGACATCCTTTCTGCACAACACCCCAGACGCCATTTTTCAGCAAGACGTTCTACGACCACATGTTGCAGCACGAACACGCGCCTTCTTGGTGTCACAGGATGTCAGCCTTTTGCCGTGGCCCGCCAGATGGTCAGACTTGTTTCCAATCGAAAATGTGTGGAACATGATCGAATGACGGGTGCAGCGCTGTGACCCAATGCCAACCACCACAGCTGAACTTTGGAACCAGGTGAACGCCGCACGGAGGAAGACATGCGCGCCTTATACGCGTCTATACCGTCAGAGTGGACCCTGTGGTGGGCCCTGTGCCTACTAGCCGACAGGACACATGAAGGACCGAGGTGATTGAAATGCTATTCATTTTTTCAGAACATACTAATGTACATGTCCTGTGAATACGAACGTCCTGTCTCTGGTCGTTCAAGGTGTTCTGTTTTTTCTGAACGTGAGTGTAGATAACGTTGTGGGAAATGGAAAGCAAAGATTTGTGTTTTACACGATAAAGGATGACAGCCAAAAACAGTTGCAGGATAAAAATTTATTAAAATTCTTATGTTTGTGTTTTATTGGCAGAACACTTAGAAGATGCAACAGATCTACTCAAGAGACTGGCTACACTACGCTTGTCCATCCTGTGCTAAAATAAGAGTACTGCTGTTCTGTGTGGAATCATTACTTGACAGGAATAACGGAAGAGACCGAAAGAGTCCAAAGAAGAGCAGCTCGTTTGGCGTTATTGCGAAGTAGGGCAGAGAGCTTCACGGATGTGATAAGCGAGTTATTGAAACAAAGGTTTTTCGAAGTGGCGAGATATTTTCATGAAATTTCAATCAAGCACTTTTTGCTCTGAGTGTGAAACTATTTTATTGCCACCAACCTACACAGGGAGAAATTATATTCAGAATAAAGTATGAGAAATCAGAGCTCGAACGGAAAGATTTAAAAGTTCATTTACTTCATGCTCTATTAGATAGTGGAAAGGTAGAAAAACGATCTGAAGGTGATTTGAAGAACCTTCTGACAGGTACTTAAAGCTGAATTGCAGAGAAGTCATGCGGATGTAGATTCGCGGTGGGTCGTCAGTGGGGACTTGGTAGCGAGAGCCCGTTTTAGGAGCTTTGCTTCTGACCACGTAAAGCGGCACACTTCCAGTCATATGTAGAAGAACCACATTAATTACGGTTCCACCTTGCAAGAGACTTAGCCAGTTTAACTTTCAGTATACAGGGTCTAACAGCAAAGTAACGAGACAAAGGCTGCTCTTAGTATTAAAGAACTATTTGGTGTGACGTTATCAGTGCTAGACTCATCCACGTATTGTCTCTTCTATGGCAGGATTGATCGAAATCATTTGCTAGCTACATCCACAATTTGCCACATATGTGCACATCTCTTTACCCGTAGGTTGTGCTGAAGCTAACTTAGACTTACTCTAACTGAAACGTCCCACATGTAGCTGATGTGTGGATGGAGCACTTAACTTGTACTTTCTCCTGAACGGGCGTTGGTGTGATCGCTGCAAGACACGGACCACTCTGTTTCCTTCTTGTTGTCTCTTATAGAAGTAACACTACGTAAGTCATCAGGCTTTCGTGGCCGTTGTCACCGAAGTTAAAATCTTCTGGGTTATTAGGCCGCGTCATGTTTTTCTAAAATGATCGACGTTTCGACTCCTCTGCTGGGATCTTCCTCAGGAAGCAGTAGTGAACAACAGAATATCCTGAGAAAGACCCCAGCAGAGGGGTCGAAACGTCGATCATTTTAGAAGAACATGACGCGGCCTAATAACCCAGAAAATTTTAACTTCTGAAGTAACACTGATTAGCTGTAAAAAGAAGTCTTCACGCATGCATTTAACTACTTAACCTGTGGGTTCTGTGGCAGTAGTCTTGAAATAATAAAGGGCTGCCCTTTGATACTCTTTATTAGAGGCAGCTTACTGTACTCTCCCCCGAACTTCTGCACTATAGAGATAATTCTTTCTCTCATGTAAGCTAGTAGCAATATTCATCTTCTACTTTTGTCATGAATGAACATTAACATTTGAAATCACACGTGTCATGCCCAAAGACTGACTTTTGCGGTTTGGCATAACACCGACGACTGGTTTACAAAATATCAGTCCAATTGCAATTGTAATTAGTGATTATCTAGGAAAGGCACAAAGAGTTTCATACTTCGGTCCTTTTGTGCCACCATTGTCCACCATAGATGTTGTTTATTAGTGAAACACACAGAAAAAGAAAAGAAAAGTTGAGGACCTGTGACATGACGATCAGTTTGGCTTTGGGGGAGTAAAGGCACCAGAGAGCCACTTCTGACGTTGTGCTTCATAATGGAACCAGGACGATAGAATAAGAAAAGGAAAAGAGAAAAAAATAGACGTTCGTACCACGTTGTTTGGACGTCATGACAATGGTGTCGAAAAGTAATTAAAGGTAATATCTCATCAAAAATAAAAGTAACGGAGTCTACAGTGATTCAGACACGATTACTATATTCTGTATTTGCCGATAACTGAATCCGAAAATAGGCAACTGACCCTAAATAACGAAAAGTGCGAGGTCATCCACATGAATGCTGAAAGGAATCAGTTAAACTTAGGTTGCACGATAAATCAGTCAACTCTAAAGGCCGTAAATTCAGTTAAATACTAGGAATTACAGTTACGAACATCTTTAAATTGGACACACAGAAAATGTTTCGGGGAATGCAAACGAAGGACTGTATTTCATTAGTGGAACACTTAGAAGATGCAACAGATCTACTAAAGAGGCTGCGTATACTACGCTTGTCCATCCTCTTTTGGAGTACTGCTGCGCGGTGTGGAATCCTTAACAGATAGGATTAACGGAGTACAACAAGAAAGTTTAAAGAAGAGCAGCACGTTTTGTACGACCCGGAAAGAGGGGAGACAGTGTCACGGACATGATACGGGATGTGGGGTGTACATCATTAAGACAAAGGCATTTTTCGTTGGGGTGGAATCTTCTCACGAATTTTCAATCACCAACTTCCTCCGCCGCATGAGAAAATATTTTGTTGACGCCGACCAATAGAGAGATACGATCATTATAATAAAATAAGGAAAATCAGAGTTGGCACGGAAAGATGTAGGTGATCGTTTTTTCCGCGCGCTGTTCGAGATTGGAACAATAGAGTATTATTGTGAAGGTGGTTCGATGACTTCCATCGATCTGTTGAATGTATGCCACGTCGAGCTACTGTACTAACTCGGACAAAAGGAGGCCCGACCACGTCATGTACGTTTCTTTGCGTATCTGACATGCAAAAGAGCACAGAAAACTTCGGAAAAATCCAACATAGATCTGTATCCTCTCGAAATTTTTGTGAAAAGTGTCTTGCGATACCATAATCTCGCTTGCTGCCGTCTGATGGATGACGTGGATTACTTTAGATCAGCCGGCGGCTGTGACGGAGCGGTTCTAGGCGGTTCAGTCTGGAACCGCCCGACCGCTACGGTCGCAGATTCGAATCGTGCCTCGGGCATGGATGTGTGATGTCCTTAGATTAGGTCTAAGTAGTTCTAAGTTCTAGGGGACTAATGACCTCAGATGTTGAGTCCCATAGAGCCTTTTGTTGTTGTTGTTGTTGTTTTTTTTTTTTTTTTTTTTTTTTTTTTTTTTTTTTTTTTTTTTTTTTTCCCGATAGAATTCCTCTTCCGGTGGAAACCGACCATAACATAGTCTCACATAGACCGTCAATAACCTGTAGCAGTGTCCCTTATCTACACGTTGAGACGATTTTGCGTAGGAAGTCTCAGTACATATGGAAGTACTTTTAAGTAATTGTTGGCTGTGAGTAGTGAAAGAAGCTTTCACAGTGTAATTAGCTGCCTTAAAGTAGCTGCGTAAGCTAGTGCGGCAACCTGCTAAACTGGTGTGCATTGCGTGCAGCGGAAACGGTAGGCGAAGCTGTCGGCCGCTGCGAGTTATCAGCTGTAGAGGTTTCCGTAACAGCTCCCTGTGTTGCCGTCGTTAATAACTCAAGTGATACTGGCACGCGAATAGTATCCTTGAAGAGTTCAGGCTTCCGTTAAAAACTGCATCATACACGATAGTACTTTTTATCACAAAATCCTCTCGAAAAGGTATATAAATTTATTGTTTGTGGATTCAGTTATCGGCAAATACAGAGTACAAAAATCGTGTCTGAATCACTGTACACTCCGTTACATTTATTTTTGATGAGAGATTATCTCTAATTACTTTTCGACACCATTGCCATGACGTCCAAACAATTTGATTACGTGGTTACGAACGTCTATTTTTTTTTTCTTTTCCTTTTCTTTTTCTATCGTTATAGAGACTTCATAAGAGTCTATTGAACCCTACAGTATCCTAAAAAAAAAATGTCGTACCAATACGCTTTTCTTCATCGTTGTCCAGAATGAGAAAGTGAAATGCAGTCGGGAAAGAAGTGAATAGGAAAAACAGTTTTGTAATGTTCGAATATAGTATTAGTAGCGCACGGTTTCACACAGTAACGTCGTTTAAATATCTTGGCCGATGGTTCTCAAAGTGGGGTCCACGGACCCATGGGAGTTCACAGGGCCTAGCCAGCTGGTCCACGACGCATAAAAACTGAAATATGTTGTAATAAAATGGAAATAACAGTTGTTAAGGAAGAAGTATTTCTTCGGTTACTAAAAAGAAAGGATTTCTTCAAATGAAAGAAATTCCTTCTTTGTTAAGGCACTTTTCAGAAGCAGTTGTGCATTGACTGCACAACGCCTCCTAATTTCGTGGATTTCCACTTCAGGTGGTGGAAAGCTCCCACCACTAGCAACAGTTCCATTTTCTTAAAAAAAAAAAAAGTAATGTTAGTCATTCCTATGCTTATAAACATCAAGCCCACCCCTGTTCTGCGATTTCTAAGAAAAAAAAAGCGACAAACTCCTTCCCAAAATATGTGTAGTTCCGCCACTGCGAGTAACTCTTGACCCAAAATTCGGTGCGGTTAATGTAAAATTGTCTTGGAAGATAGGTATCAACTGCGAAACAAGAACGTTGCTTCGATTGAATCAGTTTGTCAAAATGACATACGCACACGACATTCGCTTTTAGCCGCTTCCTTTCCAGCAAAGTTGAGAACAACCTTTAAACAATAATATTACACTGTGGTTTTATTAGTGTTGATGCAAAACTTTTCTGTTTCTTTAATTTTCCATGAGTGATCAACTAAAAAAAAACGAAAGAAAAGCAATAAAATTTGGGCCTTGCTGTATTGTTAAGCGACAAAGAGAAACTAAATTGCTTTTGTTCTTTTTTCTTCAGTAGCGTGATCATATGATTACTTAAGAAAATCACGGTTTAACTGTCGCTCGTTTTTACAAGCTTTTACCGCCACTTTACAGTTTTAACCCATGGTGTTTTTGAAGCTAGATACGATAATAAGCTTTATGACGTGCACTTTCTTTGTAAGTTTAACTCGAGTGTGATTTAAGTATGACGTCACCACTCACACTGCCAGCCTCAACGAATGGCATTACTCATGTTCTCCGCCTTCAACATTCTATCAAACGATAGACGATGGAAAAAGCTTTGCTGGAGGAAATCCATGCCACGACACACACCGCGGGACTGGAGAAGGCTAAACAGCAGATACATACATACTGATTTGTCATCAGCCATTCGTTTGCTGATCTGCTGAACGTTCTTTTCTGTGGCGATATTTGGTAAGTTCGTAGTGGATCAATGGCTGCAATTGTCTGTAGCGAAACGAGACCCTATTGTAGTTGTTATGTCGGACAGTGCTTCTGAGAGTAAACCTTCATATTCACAAGCTGCTACCGGTGAACTAGAAGGAAAAAAGGGAAAACTACGCAGGTACTGTGATGATTACTTTCGTTACGGATTTGCATACATAGGCAGTGATGATAGCCAGCAGCCTCAGTGTGTCTTGTGTTACGAAGTACTGAGCAACGAAAGCATGAAACCAGTTAGTCTACGAAAATATTTGGATACGAATAAGAGGGACGCGTTGGTAAGCCGATAGGTTATTTAATAAACAAACGCCAGGAGATGAAACACAGTAAAAGTGTAGTGTAGAAGACTGCAGTTGTTGGTAATGCTAACGCGAAAGCTAAATGTGTCAGTGCTGATTGCTAAATCTGGGAAACCCCACACACTTGCGGAAAATTTAATCTTACAGGCTGCGGAAGTTGTGTGTGAAGTTACGCTAAGTAATGCAGCTGTTAAGGAAATAAACTCATTTCCTCTTTCCAACGATACAGTTAAAAAGAATTGACAGTACGTCTATCAGTGTGAAAGAACAATTAATTTCAAAAATTCAAGGTAAGTCATATTATTCCTTACTACTCGAAAAAGTACAGACATGGACGGAAGATCAAATCTGTTGGTTTTCATCCGTTTTGAGTGTACTGAGACAATTTGTGGGGGGCTTTTGTTTTGTTCGGAGATTCTTCGAACACTGCCAGAAGATGTATTTTGTGCACTTAATGAGTTCGTGATAAACAAACAACGATCTTAGGTGGTAAAAATGTGCAGCTATCACAACGGATGAAGAACATTCTTTGTAAGTTTGAAGACAGGCCTAATGGTTCGAGTGAAACCCTTAACACCAGAGGTGAAATGTGCACATCGCTTCATACATAGAAGAGCTTTCACAACGAGAAAAATGCCTGACGGTTTGAAATGTGTTATGGATGAAGCTGCGAAACTTGTTAATTTCTTTAAATCACGTTCCCTAAATTCCCGTCTTTTCATTTATATGAAGAAGTTAGTGACAAGAGAGAAAGTTCTGTTTCCTTTCTTTCGGCTTCATGATGTCTTTTTTTAGTCAAGCAACATTCTTTTTGAAGCGGAAAATCGTGTGATTGTGACAGGTTGCGTGAAGTGGTCTATTTGGTGGATATTTTCTCCTTTTGTCAACGAACTAAGCCTAGGCCTGCAAGGAAGAAATGTTAATACCTCCCAGGTTCAGAGGAAAGTTGAAGCTATAATTAGGAAACTTCAAAACAATAACTATTCACCATTTCGAGTGGTTTATCGATTCTGCAGGTGGAAAACTCTCTGCTGAAGTTCACAAAACACTTATAGGACACTTGAGAGAATAAGCTGCAAGTTTTCGAGATTATTTTCCTGTCCGACGGCCTGGTAAATGTTGGACAGAAATTCCTTTCACTAAATGTAGGAATCCAAGACATACAAAGTATGACATACAAGGTATGAATCTCTCTGACACAGAACAAGAACAGCTATTGCAACTATCCTGCGATACTTCATGGAAAACGTTTTTAATGAAAATTAACTTCGTAGCTTTTGGTTGCGTGTGCGCTGTGACTATGAAGTCTAAAAAGGCAATGCAATATTTGATGCCTTTTGCAAGCGCTTACTTTGGCGGACAGACAATTTGTGCTCTTTGTAGTATTAAAACCTTAAAGCTAAATCATCTTAAAGTGGAACCTGACCTAAGACTGCTGGTAACAAACCTCACTCCAGGTTTGAGTGGAATCATGGAAAACCTCGAAGAATTTCAATCCTCACATTAGTGACCCTACATTTGAGAGCATTGTTTGTCAAGTACATTTCCTTAAACAAAAAAAAAGACATTGATTTTCAGTAACTTACTGTGTTGTACTGCTCTATATTACTGTTTTCTTTACTGTATTACTGTAAGTTTCTGTATTTTCAATTTAAATTTCGTTTAATAGGCACCAGTCACATCTACATATGGATATTCTGCATATCAGACTTAAGTGCCTGGCAGAGGGTTCATTGAACCACCTTCACAATAATTCTCTATTATTCCACTCTCGAACAGTGTGCGGAAAAAATCGAACACCTACATCTTTCCTTCCAGCTCTGATTTTCCTTATTTTATTATAATGATCGTCTCTCTCTCTGTTGGCCGGCGTCAACAAAATATTTTCTCGTTCGGTGGAGGCAGTTGGTGATTGAAATTTCGTGAGAAGATTCCACCTCAACGAAAAATGCCTTTGTCTTAATGATGTCCGCCCCACATCCCGTATCATGTCCGTGACACTGTCTCCCCTATTTCCGGATAGTACAAAACGTGCAGCTGTTCTTTAATCTTTCTCGATGTACTCCGTTAATCCTATCTGTTAAGGATCGCAGACCGCGCAGCAGTACTCCAAAAGAGGACGGACAAGCGTAGTATACGCAGTCTCTTTAGTAGATCTGTTGCATCTTCTAAGTGTTCTACTAATAAAACACATTCCTTCGGTTGCATCCCCCGCAACGTTTTCTGTGTGTCCTTTCCAATTTAAGTTGTTCGTAACTGTAATTCCTAGGTATTTAACAGAATTTACGGGCTTTTGGTTTGACTGGTTTATCGTGCAACCGAAGTTTAACGGGTTCCTTTCAGCACTCGTCTGGATGACCTCGCACTTTTCGTTATTTAGGGTCAGTTGCCTATTTTCTCACCATACAGAAGAATTTTCTAAATCGTTGTGCAATTTGTTTTGATCCTCTCATGAGTTTACTAGATGATAAACGACAGCATCATCTGCAAACAGCCTAAGACGGCTGCTCAGATTGTTTCCTAAATCGTTTATATACACAAGGAACAGCAGAGGGCTTATAACAGCACCTTGGGGAATGCCAGAAACCAGATACATACATATGTTTAAAATAAATTATTTATCGCATTATTTTTCTTGCTTTATTTCTTGTCAGTGGTAATTCTAATCATTTCTTTTTTTTGATACCATGTGAAATTTCAGACAGCATTGTAAGGGGTCCACAGATCACCTTCAGAAAAAACACGGGCTCCATGTTATGCGAAAGTGAGAACCACGAGCGTGACGTTGCAAAGCAACTTGAAATAGAACGGGCACGAAATGTCAGGTGTAGTGAAGACGAATGGTCGACTTTATTGGGAGAATTCGAAGAATGTATGACACCTCTGTACGGGAGACCGCGTACAGGAAATTTGTGCGACCCATTCTTGGGTGCTGCTCGGATGCTTGGGATCTTCACCAGGTCGGGTTAAAGGAAGACATCGAAGTAATTGCACAGGCGTGCTGTTAGATTTGTTACCAGGAGTCCTGATGAACACACGAGCATTACGGAAACGCTCCGTGAACTACAATGGGAATCATGTGGGGAAGAAGACGTTATTTCGCGAAATGCTGTTGAGAAAGTTTAGAGAACCGGCATTTGCGGCGGACTTCAAAACGATTCTACTGCCACCAACGGACGTCTCGTGTAAGGACCACCAAGACAGGAGAAATCCGGCCTCGTACAAGAACACGACAGTCGTTTTTTCCAAGCTCTATTTGCGAGTGGAACAAGCAAGGGAATTATTAGCAGTGGCACAAGGCACCCTCCACCAAGCACCATATCGTGCCTTGGGGAGTACGCGTTTAGATATAGATAGAGGTTGATACTTCTTGGGCGAGAACCAAGAAAATTTCAAAAACAACTATAGCGCGTTTGTCTATGAGGGCAACCAACAAATGTGATATACGAACCCGGGGCGCAACAGAATATTCATACTAACTCACAGAACACAAATTCATGGCACTGGATAGTTTGGGAAGCAAAGCACGTTTTCGACAGCACTCGGAAACTGAAATGCACCAAAAATCAAAAGATATACAAAGGTTGCAATTGTCTGTATTCTAATCCATACACACACTGACGGAAAAAAATTATAACACCAAAAAATAATTAATGTAGAATAATGAAATTTCGGAATAGTATCGTCTAGGTAACTTATTTAAGTGACTAACATTGTAAGACCACAGTCCAAGGTAAGCGTGAGATAAGCCATTGCAAATGTTAAATGGTGGAACATTCACAACAGGTGTAGCCGCGAGAATGTTGAATGTATACATGCGAACATGCCGACGTCAGTTTGTGTGATGGAGTTCAGTGCCTGTTGAACTTGATCGGTCAGTACAGGGACAGTTAATGCTGGTTGTGGATGACGCTGGAGTTGTTGTGCGATGATGTCCCATACGCGCTCGACTGGAGATGAATCTGGTGATCGAGCAGGCCAAGGCAACATGTCGACACCCTGTAGACCATATTGGGTTACAATGGCGGTATGTGGGCGAGCGTAATCCTCATGGAAAATACCCACTGAAATGCTGTTCATGAATGGCAGCACAACAGGGCAAATCACCAGATTGAAGTACAAATTGGCAGTGAGGGTGCGTGGGATAACCACGAGACTGTTCCTCCAGTCATACGAAATCGCACCCCAGGTGTAGGTCCAGTGTGTCTAGCAAGCTGACAATGTGGTTGCAAGCGCTCACTTGGTCTGCTTCTAACCAACACACGGCCATCACTGGCACGGGGGCAGAACCGGCTTTCATCAGAAAACACCCGCCCTCCAATGTGCTCGAGCTAAAGTCGCAAACGGTGGTGACTTGGGCTAACAAGGGGAGGCCGCCAATTGTGAAATTCAGATTCGATTCATACTGCGCATAATAAAAGCTCATAGCCAGAGGTGTAATGTGGCAAAGCACCAAGATGCACTTCTCAGCCGTTGTCGAGAAAATCGACAGTTAAAAGAAACCGTTGCGGTGAAATACTCTCTACGATTAATAATTTTCTACAGCGTCGTGGCGCAGCGGTAAGCGCTCGGGTTCGTAATCCGAAGGTCGCCGGATCGAATCTCGCGCCATGCAACTTTTTTTTTTATTATTAGTTTTTTGTAATTATATGAATTGCTTATGCATGTTGGTGAAGGCGGATCGCTCTCCAATTGTACCGCCTCCATTTTCCCTTTTTTTTAACAGGGTGTACCAAAGCTCTCCCGTCCGCACTGATTTTCGACGATGTTATAAGTTGCGCTAGGGACCTCATCTACCTTCTTTCGAAGTTAGCACGCAACTACACTGTTATGCGGAGGCTCGTTTCGGCCCATTCAACATCTGTCCTCCAAGTGTAACGAGCGAGTAACGGAGTTTATATTTCATACCTGCCACAGCAAATTTGTGTTCGTGGCGTCTCTATTCTAATTCGAACGTTTGATTTACACTATACGTATTCGTTTCGGAATATCGTTTCTACGTCTTCCGTTAACTATACGAGGATAACATTATGTAGATAATTAATAACATTTGTGAAATACAACTATGTTTGCGGAAAACATAATGATGTTCGAAGTCGCCAGTTTTTCCACGACAAACGACTTTCAACAACTTATTATATGCATAATTGTTGCAACTGATTGCCGGGAATTATATATATATATTTGAATTACAAAAAACAAATACTAAAAAAAAACAAGGTGGCATGGCGCGAGATTCGATCCGGCGACCTTCGGATTACGAACCCGAGCGCCTTCCGCTGCGCCACCACGCTATAGAAAATTATTAATCGTAGAGAGTATTTCACCGCAACGGTTTCTTTTAACTGTCGATTTTCTCGACAACGGCTGAGAAGTGCATCTTGGTGCTTTGCCACATTACACCTCTGGCCATGAGCTTTTATTATGCGCAGTATGAATCGAATCTGAATTTCACAATTGGCGGCCTCCCCTTGTCAGTGGAATCTGGCGTCTGGCTTGGAGCTGTCCTTGAATTTACCGATTCGTAACAGTTGGTTATGTCACTTTGGTGCCAACTTCTGCCCAAACGGCTGCTGCAGATGCAGATGCAGAACCATACGCCGAATTCGATGGTCTTCCCTTTCGGTAGTGACACATGGCCATCCAGAGCCTGGTCTTCTTGCGACCGTACATTCTCATGAGCACGGAAGCCAGCAATCATGTGCAGTGGCTACATTCCTGCCCCTTTTCTCTGCAGTATTGCAGGAGGAACATCCAGAACCTCGTAGCCCTATTGCACGATCCCGTTCAAACCCAGCGAGGTGTTGCCAGAATGAGATTTTCACTCTCCAGCGGAGTGTGCGCTGGTATGAAACTTCCTGGCAGATTAAAACTGTGTGCCGGGCCGAGACGCGAACTCGCGAGCTTTGCCTTTCGCGGGCATGTGCTCTACCAGCTGAGCTACCCGAGCACGACCCACGCCCCGTCCTCACAGCTTTACTTCTGCCAGTATCTCGTCTCCTACCTTCCAAAGTTTACAGAAGCTCTCCTGTGAATCTTGCAAAACTAACACTCCTGAAAGAATGGATATTGCGGAGACATGGCTTAGCCACAGCCTAGTGACTGGAAAAAAGCGCAGATCATTCTCGTTTTCAAGAAGGTTCGTGGGACAAATACGTATAAATATAGGCCTACATCACTGCTGTTGTATAATTGTGGAACAAGTTTCACGCTCAAGAACTATTACGTTTTCCTAGGGCTCAAATCTCTTCCACAAAAATAAAGAGATCTGAGATTAATTACGTATTTCTAAATTTCCATAACGCTTTTGACACTGTACCACACAAGCGGCTTGTAATGAAATTGCGTGCTCGTGGATTAGCGTCTCACTTATGTCAATAATTCAAGAACAGTCTTAATCGCATTTATTATTGTTATAATACCGCCAACCGGTTTCAACCCTAGTTTCCTGCCGTTATGTGGACAGGAGTGACACCACCAGCAATGGACCAATGGTGTAAACGCCCAGAAGATGACCCCTACGTCGGGTTGAAACCGGTTGGCGGTATAATGATAATAATAAATGCGATTAAGACTGTTCTTGAATTATTGGTTAATCATACTAATCGCTGCTTCTCTCCACAACCATGCTGTCCAAAAGCCTCAGTTATGTGACTGGATTCGTGGTTTCCAGAATGAGATTTTCACTCTGCAGCGGAGTGTGCGCTGGTATGAAACTTCCTGGGAGATTAAAACTGTATGCCGGACCGAGACTTGAACTCAGGACCTTTGCCTTTCGCGGGCAAGTACTCATTCTGGAAACATTCTCCAGGCTGTGGCTAAGCCATGTCTCCGCAATATCCTATCTTTCAGGAGAGCTAGTTCTTCGAGGTTCACAGGAGAGATGCTGTAAAGTTTGGAAGGTTGGAAATGAGGCACTGGCAGAAGTAAAGCTGTGAGGACGGGGCATGAGTCGTGCTTGGGTAGCTCAGCTGGTAGAACACTTGCCCGCGAAAGGCAAAGGCCCCGAGTTAGAGTCTCGGTCCGGCACACAGTTTTAATCTGCCAGGAAGTTTCAGTGAGGTGCTGATAACGGCGTCTTTGTCGCCTTAAAGGCATTCTTGACAAACATCACCTCAGCAAGTCCAATTTCAATGGCAAATAACATTCACAACCGTTACATTGTGTGTTTAAAGCAAACCTGATTTGCATCCTCTTATGCGAGTGGCAGGAAGTTTGAATAGACATTAACTTTCAGATGATCCAGCACGCCAACCAACTTTCGTTTATGTCGCACACCACCTTCTTAGCGTTGCAATGTCTTTTCGGTCAGTGTATTATAAAAATGTGTCTAATTATGTATATGCATATGTGTGTGTGTGTGTGTGTGTGTGTGTGAGTGTGTGTGTGTGTGTGTGTGTGTGTGTGTGTGTGTTCCACATCTTCTCCTAAACCACTGGACCGATTTTAACAAAACTTGGCACACATATCCCTTATTGTCACGCATGAATCGCAGGGTGTAAGAACCACCTTCCTAACAACTTCAGGAAGTATGACATCATAAGCAATGAGATCCGTGAAAAACTGCCTCGTCCAGTATGACGTTTAAATTTATTACTTCTGTTTCCAGTAAATTTCGCAGACTGTATCCAGAGTTGCGCCTAAATGCACATACAAAATTATATCATGGTGCCACACATAGTTCAAGAGGTATGACGTCATAAACGCTGAGAAGCGTGAAAAAATGCCACATCATTCATGAAGTTTTAATACGTTTATTCTTTGCTACTAAGACATTCCTACAGTCGAGTGACCCCAGACACTTGGCAGCGCTTTTGATCCCTTTAAACTGCGAATCACAAACGGCCGTAGACGAAAACAATCACCATCCTTAGCCGAGTGGTCTAAGGCGCTGGAATCATGGACTGTGCGGCTGGTCCCGGTGGAGGTTCGAGTCCTCCCTCGGGTATGGGTGTGTGTGTTTGTCCTTAGGATAACTTAGGTTAAGTAGTGTGTAAGCTTAGGGACTGATGACCTTAGAAGTTAAGTGCCATAAGATTTCACACCCATTTTTAAATCACCATCCGTAGAGCTATGAAGAGACGTTGCTATAGAGATCTTTCCAAAATTGCGTTGCAGAAACGCGAAGGAGATGCACCCAACGTACAGAAACTGTCCGGGATGTCACACTACAAACACACTTCAATTTTTGCTTCAGTTTCTAATGGAAAAGTGGCAAAATGAATACACAAACGATGCCAGGTTTGTCAGTGTTCAAAACGAAAAACCTGTGCACTTCAGTAATTACACGAACGCATAAATGGCAGATATTGACGTAACTGATCACCACATAGGAAATATTAGCTGCAAAATCGCTGAATAGCGGATAAGCACATGGACCGGGTGTAGCATCTTTGAAATTCTACAGGGAATATGTGAAAGAACTTCCCTATTTATACTAGTAGTTTATCGTAGGTCACTAGAACAACAAAGGTTACCTAGTGACTGGAAAAAAGCGCAAATCATTCTCGTTTTCAAGAAGGCTCATGGGCCAAATACGTATCAATATAGGCTCTATCGCTGCTGTTGTAAAATAGTGGAACAAGATTCACGCTCAAGAACTATTATGTTTTCCTAGGGCGCAAATCTCTTCCATAAAAATAAAGAGATTCAGATTGATTACGTACTTCTAAATTTCCAAAAGGCTTCTGATACTGTACCACACAAGCGGCTTGTAATGAAATTGCATCCTCATGGATTATCGTCTCAGATATGTGACTGGATTCGTGGTTTCCTGTCGGAGATGTCACAGTTCGTAGTAATGCACGGAAAGTCGTCGAGTAAAACAGAAGTCATTTCTGGCGTTCCCCAAGATGGTGTTGTAGGACGTCTGCTATTCCTTATCTATATATACGATTTAGAAGACAATCTGAGGAGCTACCTTAGGTTGTTTACGCACAACGATATCGCTTATTGTCTAGTAAACTCATCAGAAGGGCAAAATAAATTGCAAAATGATTTACAAAAGATATCTGAATGGTGTTAAAATTGGCAATTGACCCTATATAACGAAATGTGTGAGTTTATCCACATGAATGCTAAAAGAAGTCATTTAAACAGTTACACGATAAATCAGTCTAATCTAAAGGCTGTAAATTCAACTAAATACCTCGGAATTATAGTTACGAACAATTTAAAGGAGAAAGAACAAACAGAAATGTTGTGGGGAAGGCAGACCAAAGACTACATTTATTGGCAGAATATTTAGAAAATGTAACAGATCCACTGAAGAGGCTGTTTACACTACGCTTGTCCGTCCTCTTTTGGAGTACTGCTGCACGGTCTGGGATCCTTGTCAGATAGGATTAATGGAGTGCGTAGAGAAAGTTCAACAGAGAGCAGCACTTTTTCCACTATCACAAAATCGGGGAGAGAGTGTCATGGACATGTTACAGCGTTTGGGATGGACACCACTAAAACGGAGGAATCTTCTCACGAAATTTCAATCGCCACAGGTTCGAATCCTGCCTCGGGCATGGATGTGAGTGATGTCCTTAGGTCAGTTAGGTTTAAATAGGTCTAAGTTTTAGGGGACTGATGACTTTAGAAGCTAAGTTCCATAGTGCTCAGAGCCATTTTTTCAATCACCAACTTTCTCTTCCGAATGTGAAAATATTTTGTAGACGCCGACGTACATAGGGGGAAACGATCATCATAACAAAATAAGGGAAATCAGAGCTCGCACAAAAAGATGTAGGTGTTCGATTTTTTCGCGCGCTGTTCGAGAGTGGCTTAATAGAGAATTACTGTGAAGATGATTCGATTAACACTTTGCAAAGTATCCATGTAGATGTAGATGAAACATGGATGCCACAAACAGAGATGTTGTTAAGCTTAATTCGTTCTGTTCGTCCTGGCGACCCAGAGCGCCGTATACAGCGGCCAACCGGTCAAATTTGCGGTCAACAGAATGACCGTAAAAGATTTATTCCGGAACTTTTTAATGTACGAAGCAAACGCCAACTGTTATTGCAAACATACAGTAATGGCCATTAAAACTGCTACACCAAGAAGATGCTGTGCTACAGACGCGAAATATAATTGACAGGAAGAAGATGCTGTGATATGCAAATGGTTAGCTTTTCAGAGCATTCACACAAGGTTGGCCCCGGTGGCGACACCTACAACGTGCTGACATGACGAAAGTTTACAACCGATTTCTCATACACCAACAGCACTTGGCCGGCGTTGCCTGGTGAAACGTTGTTGTGATGCCTCGTGTAAGGAGGATAAATGCCTAATATCACGTTTCCGACTTTGATATAGGTCGGATTGTAGCCTATCGCGCTTGCGGTTTATCGTATCGCCACATTGCTGCTCGCGTTGGTTGAGATCCAATGATTGTTAGCAGAAAATGGAATCGGTGGGTTCAGGAGGGTAATACGGAACGCCGTGCTGAATCCCAACGGCCTCGTATCACTAGCAGTCGAGATGACAGGTATCTTATCCGCATGGCTGCAAGGGATCGTGCAGCCACGTCTCGATCCCTGAGTCAACAGATGGGGACGTTTGTAAGACAACCACCAACTGCACGAACAGTTCGACGACGTTCGGAGCAGCATGGACTATCAGCTCGAATACCTTGGCTGCGGTTACCCTTGACGCTGCATCACAGACAGGAGCGCCTGCGATGGTGTACCCAACGACGAACCTCGGTGCACGAATGGCAAAACGTCATTTTTTCGGATGAATCGAGGTTCTGTTTACAGCATCATGATGGTCGCATCCGTGTTTGGTGATTTCGTGTGAACGCACATTGGAAGCGTGTATTCGTCATCGCCATACTGGCGTATCACCCGGTGTGATGGTATGGGGTGCCATTGGTTACACGCGTCGCATTGACGGCACTTTGTACAGTGGACGTTACATTTTAGATGTGTTACGACTTGTGAATCTACCCTTTATTCGATCCCTGCAAAACCCTACATTTCAGCAGTATAATGCACGACCGCATGTTCCAGGTTCTGTACGGGCCTTTCTGGATACAGAAAATGTTCGACTGCTGCACTGGCCAGCACATTCTCCAGATCTCTCACCAACTGAAAACGTCTGGTCAATGGTGGCCGAGCAACTGGCTCGTCACAATACGCCAGTCACTACTCTTGATGAACTGTGGTATCGTGTTGAAGCTGCATGAGTAACTGTACTTGTACACGGCATCCAAGCTGTGTTTGGGTCAATTTCCAGGCATATCAAGGCCGTTATTACGGCCAGAGGTGATTGTTCTGGGTACTGATTTCTCAGGATCTATGCACCCAAATTGCGTGAAAATGTAATCACATGTCAGTTCCAGTATAATATATTTGTTCAACGAATACCCGTTTATCATTTCTTCTTTGTGTATCAATTATAATGGCCAGTAGGGTATAAGGGGGGGAGTTAAAGGAAAACCAAATACGCGCCACAACGTAATCATGTAATGTTTCCATTCAATAGTAGTCGCCACACGTCTCATCTCGTTTACCCCACTGGCAGACCAGACGCTCAATTCCTGTTTCGTAGAACGCGGTAGGCCGCTGACTCTTCCACAACCGCACCCACTCCGGCACTTCCTCGTCCGACTGAAGCTGTCGGCCACGCGTGTTTTTATTCAGGTCGCCTAAGATGTGAAAATCACACAGTGAAATATCCGGATTGTACCGAGGATGTTACGGTGTTTCCCAACTAAACCGCAGAAGCGCAGCATTCATCTGATTGGCAGTGTGGGTGTGGATGTCATCGACCGACGATATTCCTGGGCGTTTCGGCCTTATGGCGCTTTGTAGTCTCTGCAAAGTGTCTTCGTAGCACTGCGCACTGACTACAATGAGGCGACGAAAGCCATGGGTTAGCGATGTGCACATATACACATGGCGGCAGTGCAGCGTACACTATGTATAAAAAGGTAGTGCATTGGCTGAGCTGTCATTTGTACTCAGGTGGTTCACGTGAAAAGGTTTCCGACTCGGTTGTGGCTGTACGACGGGAACTAACAGGCTTTGAACACGGAATGGTAGTTGGAGCACGGGACATTCGATTTCTGGAATCATTAGGGTATCAGTATTCCGAGACACACAGTGTCAAGAGTGTGGCGAGAGTACCAAAGGTCAGGCATTACTTCTCACCACGGCCTTCACTTCACGACCGAGAGCAGCAGTGTTTGGGTAGAGTTGTCAGTGCTAACAGAAAAGAAACACTGCGTGAAATGGTAGCAGAAATCAGAGTGGGACGTACGACGAATGTATCCCTTAGAAGAGTGTGGCGAAATTTGGCGTTGAGGGGTATGGCAGCAGACGACCTAAACGAGTGCCTTTGTTAACAGCGCGGCATCGCCTTCAGCCCTTCTCCTAGGTTCGTGATGATTTTGGTTGGACCCAAGACGACAGGAAGACCGTGGTCTGGTCGGAAAGTACGTTGATAAGCCAGAACATTATGGCCGCCGACCTACTATCGATACAAACCTGTTCAGGCGCCAGCAGCATCACGTGGCGAGGAATAACTGCTACTCAGACACCGGCACGTCACATGCAGTATCAGTGAACATGATGTCCGTCTGTAGAATGGGGAAGGTGCGCCATCTACCTTTGAGCGACGCGAAGATTGTGATGGCCCGGGGCTCGGCACGAGCATTTCGGAAACTGCACGACTTGTCTGGTGTTAGAGGACTGCTGTGTTGAGTATCGTCAACACGTGGTGAAACCACGTCCAGACGTTGTGGGGTCTGACGGCCGCCCCTCGTTACAGATGTCGGATGTCGTAGGCTGGGCAGACTGGTGAAACAGGACAGGCGCAATTGAAGTCAGGCTTTAATGCTGGGTAGAGTGCAAGTGTGTCTGAACACACAGTACACCGAACACTCCTAACAAGAGGCCTCTGTAGCCCCGACCCATGCAAGTGCCAATTGAACCGTGATTTATTTTCAAAGAATATTCTTAAGAATTTATTTTATTTACTAGCGGTTCATCAAGAACATTAACACATTTAATCACACTATGGAAGCATGGAAGTAGTTGCCAGGGAGTGACTGATGAAATCATAACCAAATTCCTTTTAACAAATGGTAATTTTATTCACTTTAATAGTGCCTAAAAGCATTTTTTAAAAGACACAGATTTAAAATTATAACCAGAAAGCACCCTCTAAATATCAAAGTTACAATTTATTCAGAGAGAAACAAGTTTCGACTGTATGAGATTTCGGGCAGAGAACCTTGCCGCTCCCTTTTGACACGGCCGTAGTTGCGACCTCTCACAACAGCCTCTGAAAGACTACACTGGTGCAAATCTGCAACACACCAGATAACTTTAAACTAAGAGTAACCTGGCGCAGCACCCCCAAATCGCTCTCCCGAACCGTCCTCTGCCAGCCGCTTCAACGGACGCAGGAAGGCGCGCCGATCTCCCGTCTCACGGCGTCGCAGCTCGCACCGGCCAGACTGATGTCGTAGGTTGACTCCTGTTGCTCTCGTGTCGGCCGCGAAGCCACAACCCCTCGCTATACGCCGCGGCCCGCTGGACTCACGTGCCGACGCTCCAGGCGGACAAGTCATCTTGTGTCTCAGTGCGCGACCGACCAACCGATCGATCCAACCGCCAATGACCGTTCCCTGAGCATCTCGAGCAGACTGGCGGCCTAACGCGCAGACTCAGATGCAGGAACTAAGCCCCGACCGGGCGACCACTCGCTGAGTTCTCTTACTGGCGGAGTGTAAAGACTCTCATTTTGCCGGCTTTAAAGGTTGATCCGAACGACAGACATGCTAGCACTCCGAACGACAGACACTGTAACGTTGTTACTTTAATTTGCTATGAAAGCGGTGCTGATAGACAATAAAAGCGGGTTAAAAGCTGTGAGCTGTCTGGGGAAGTTAACCTTGCATTACTGAGCAACTGTTTCACCAGGTATCCAGTCTAGCTTACCAAATTCCTAACCAGACTAACATTAATTATAATTTTTTAATAGTCATACGACAACCGGTGATATATATATAAAAGAGAATTTAAGTAAAAAGAAAGAAATCAGTTTATATTTGGAAATTTATTTTAAGATTCATCATTGAAATTTCAGCATATTAAACTCGATTCATAACTAAGCTGGTGCCTTATTTAGGATTGTGAAAATGTGAGATTGTAATCTTACGGAACACATTAAATATGGAGCCAAGATTGTGAGACTGCATACAACACTGCATTCATAAAATAACACACGAAGAACGTTGAAACATATGCAAGAGGAAATTAACCACAACCAACCGATTCAATTTTCACCCAAAGAAGTTACGTTCGTAGCACAATCCTGTCCGTCATGTAATTACCACACACTGGTATACTAAATTCATACTAACTCTCTGTGAAATCTTCCCAAAAAGAATGGCTGAGGGCCTCTTTGATGATTACACCACATGCTTCACGTGGTAAACTTGGTTTACACAAAGCGTGTAACTCCACAATAATTTTGATAATTAAAATAAATTAGATCGAAAAGCAATTTACAAAAGAAAAACCTCGAACTGGTTACTAACGTCTTACTATTAACCTGATGGGTCAAACAGTTATATAAGCACGTGGTACTGGTCTCGCAAAGTACACACCACGTGGGTTAAACATAAAGAAAAGTTGATATATTGAAAAATATTGTCAAGACGAGACGTTATAATCACACAAGCATTCGCATTTAAGATTGATCTTAGAGTTACTGATCAACACGTGGTTGCACTTTACTCACAAAGTAGTGACAAAGCAACTACCGGAAAATAATCTGATCTTCACACGAGAATTACACTGCGCTGCAATTTAAGATAACATTAGATATTTTAGAGCTAAACCTGAAATAAAGGTGATTAAATTTTCAGTTAGGCTGAACTTAAGAAATCCATTGTCCTGCGGACTTAGTAGACACGCGCTTAGCCGGAGATCTTACCACTTCAGTCGCTCGCCGCGGACAGACTGCCGTGGTCCCTTCCTGAGGGCGCCTCACAGATACAAACGGAAGTGACCAGAGAGGCAGCTTCCTATACCAACGTGACAAGGGATGGACAGGACCATACTGAGAATAGAAACCTCTCTGCTTTTAGAAAGCGTAGCTACCTGTTCCGACGTTGCTCCTACCGTTCTCTAGCAGACAGCCTTGTCTGCTACCCTCAAGCATGCAACTAGAAATACATTTGCTCATTCATCCTCTCACACAGAAGGGAAGGGGGATGACAGTATCTTATCATATACAGTATATAAAAGAAAGCGGATGTAGGTTCCGTATGAGACTGTGTGACATGAATTACATATAAATCGTGTTTTAAAGTGTAGTAGTGTGACAGATCGTTCTTGTTTATGTGTAAAAGTAACACGTTCCACTACTCAGTCTCCTCCCAGATAATCAGAAACGCCACAGTAAATTTAGAAGAGGAATTTATGCCGTAAATGACAACAGATTTAAGAAATTAACATGAAAGGAATCCAACAGAGACCTTTCAACACTAAGTGCCAAATGCGGACGAGAGATAAACTAGCAAGCTCGGGACGAGAGACGGACCCAGATTGACTCACTGGCGAGCTCATAGCGCCCCTTAAATGCACATGAACAGGCAACCTTTCTCCTTTTCAACCACAGGGAGACACCAAAACTGCGATTGCCACAGCGGCGCCACCGCCAGAAACGGAGGGCGACTGCTTCACACTACGCGCTGCGGCGCGCTCTTCAAAGCAGCAATTTTTACCACGGCTCACCAATGTCAACACCACGACATCGGCATCTACGACTGAAAGGGCACGTAATTATCGGCACTGGACATTGGCGCAGTGGCAGAGCGTTGCATGGTCTCATTAATCCCGATACCTTCTTCATCATGTAGATGGGAGGGAGCAGTTCCTTGACACGGCGGGGTGGATACAAGCTGGCAGCGGCTGCATTATGTTCTGGGCATCCATAGGTCCAGTGGAGATCGTGCAGGGCACCGTGACGGACAAAGAGTATCCTACACAGGTTGCAGACCACGTACACGCCATCACGACCATCATGTTTCCCGATGGCAGTGGCATTTTTCAACAAGATAATGCGCCATGTTACAAGGGCAGAGGTGTGATTGAGTGCTTTGATGAACAGAGGCAAATTCCAGTTTATGTGCTGCCCCCCCCCCCCCCCCAACGCGCCATATGTGAACCCTGTAGAACACATGTGGAATGTGATTGAACGCGACGTCAGAGCTGGTCGCTCCACTCCCCGGAATTTACGGGAATTAGGTGACTCGCGTGTGCCATCTCCGTCGAGCGACCTACCAATGCCTCAGTGCTTCCATGCCACGACGCGTCGCCGCTGTTATCTGCGCAAATGGTGGACATACGGGCTTTTAGCTGGGTGGTCATAACGTTCTGCCTGATCAGTGTATATTCGTTTAGGAAAATCACCTTCCACGACGGGTAGAGATAGTGAACCACCGCTGTGGTCGCAGTTATTATCTGGGAAAATGCTGTATACAAACTATATAGTTAACAAGTACTTTTACGTCCCAGAGATGCAACTTTTATCAAGTAAAATTCGTGTTTAATGATTACAAAAATGCTATGCTGTTGTGCTAAGAGAGAAAATTAAGTTATTGGTCTCTTCTTTGAGATGGCAAGTTTGATGTTTTGTTGGGCAACCAAAATTATATTTTGCACTTTAGGCTATGCTGGAATAGTTGTTTAAATAGCCTTTTTCCAGCGTTGTCCCAATGGACAAGTATTCGCCATAAATGACCTAGACTTTAAAGGCAAGTTATACGCTAAACTGATAAAATAACAAATTCAGCCATTGATAAGTTTCCTACGCATTTTATTTCCGGGAATGGTCTCTCCATATGTTCCGATAAACTTCAATGCACGACCTATGCAACATTGGCTGTACTGCTGGTCATTAAAACTGCAAGCACTATGAAGGCGACGCGCAACAAACGCTAAATTTACTACGTGGTTGGATGCGAAAATATGAACACGAACGGCATAGAGAAGGTACGAGAGCGAAGTTAACTTTTATTCTGTATAAATTGAAAGAAGGACCCTGGAGTAGACGACATTCCGTCAGAAGTACCGATAGCGTTGGGAGAGCCAGCCATGACGTAACTCTTCCACCTGGTGTGTAAGATGTATGAGACAGGCGAAATACCTTCAGACTTCAAGGATAATACAATGATAGTAAGCCAAAGCAAGAACTTTCTGACAGGTGTGAAAATTACCAAACCATCAATCTAATAGGTCATGGTTGAAACACACTAGCACGAATTCTTTACAGAAGAAATAGCGGTTTGGAACACTTCAGCCAATACTGACTCTACCACCTATCTGAGAAGACAGGTTAAGGAAAGGCAAACTTCCGTTTAGAGCATTTGTAGACTTAGAGAAAGCTTTAGATAATGTTGACTGGAATACTCTCTTTCAATTTCTGAAGGTGGCAGGGGTAAAATACAGGGACCGAAAGGATGTTTACAATTTGTACAGAAAGCAAATGGCAGTTATAAGAGTCGAGGGGCGCGAAAGGGAAGCAGTGCTCGAGAAGGGAGTGAGACCGGGTTGTAGCCTGTCCCCAGCGTTATTCAATCTGTATATTGAGCAATCAATAAAGGAAACTGAAGAAAAATTCGGAAGAGGAATTAAAGTTCAGGAAGAAGAATTAAAAACTTTGAGATTTGCCGATGACATCGTGATCATATCAGAGACAGCAAAGAATTTGAAAGGGCAGTTGAACGGGTTGGTTCAAATGGCTCTGAGCATTATGGGACTTAAGATCTCAGGTCATCAGCCCCCTAGAACTTAGAACTACTTAAACTGAACTAACCTAAGGACATCACACACATCCATGCCCGAGGCAGGATTCGAACCTGCCACCGTAGCGGTCGCGCGGTTCCAGACTGAAGCGCCTAGAACCGGTCGGCCACCAGCGGCCGGCAGTTGAACGGAGTGGACCGTGTCTTGAAATGTGGGTATAAGATGAACATCAACATCAACAAAAGTAAAAGCCGGCCGGAGTGGCCGAGCGGTTCTAGGCGCTACAGTCTGAAACAGCGCGACCGCTACGATCGCAGGTTCGAATCTTGGAGGAAGACCATTATATGAATACAGTAAGCAGATTCAGAAGGACTTAATTTGCAGTAGTTATTCAGAGATGATGGGGCTTTCATAGGATAGAGTAGCATGGAGAACTGCATCAAACCAGTCTTCGGGCTGAAGACCATCACTATGACAAAAACAACGACATAAGGGAAGATTACACGGTGGGTTCTATCGATAAATCGCGTCTGAATGTTGTTTGTTTGTGAGAAGACCGTGTTCTGCCTCGTGTAAGAAGGATAAAGTGTTGAATTTCCAGAGGTGCAGGATCTAGGCCTGTCGAGAGTGCAGTTTATCTTTTCGCGATACTGGTGCTCACGTTGGTCACAATTCCAAAACTGTCATGCGAATTTGGATCCACTGGAGCCGGCCGGAGTGGTCGAGCGGTTCTAGGCGCTACAGTCTGGAACCGCGCGATCGCTACTGTCGCAGGTTCGAATCCTGCCTCGGTCATGGGTATGTGTGATGTCCTTAGGTTAGTTAGGTTTAAGTAGTTCTAAGTTCTAGGGGACTGATGACCTTAGAAGTTAAGTCCCATAGTGCTCAGAGCTATTTGAACCATTTGAGCCATTTGATCCACTGGTTCAGGAGGGCCATACTCGTCGTGATGCAGAACTTAAACGGTCCCACGCGACTAGCTACCGAGAGGACAAATATATTGTGTCCTACAGCCTCGTCACGTGCCTTGATTCTGCAATCTGACTTGTTTGCAGGATACAAGCATCCATATGGACAGTTCGGCAACGTTTGTAGTGACAACAACTGTTAGCACGACGTCCATCGTAGCTGCTTCCCTAAAAGCTTCAGCAGAGAGAGGCGGTCCGACGGTGGTGCGCCCAAAGACAACACTGAACACAGAAGTGGCGTCGTGGCTTCTTTTCAGGCGAGTCCTGGTTTTGCGTGTAGCATTACGATGGTCATATCTGTGTGGCGGGAGGAGGAGCGGGTGGGGGGATGCCTGAAAAGAACGAATATTGCCTGATTGCATTGACCTTCTTCATTCACTGCCACCCCCAGTTATGGTGGGAAGTGGTGCCACTGGGTTCACAAAATCATCGCTTCTGGTTCGTAGAGAGTGTAATTTGGACAGCAGCACATATCCCGTTTTCAGGCCGGTGATTGTGGCCCATTTTCAAGTTGTCTCTGGCTTACTGTTGACGTACTCTAGCAGAGAACTGTAGCAGCATGGAATGACGTACTCATATCTGTCATCCAAGTCCATCTGAACTTGATGCTCAGCTGGATCAGAGAAGCTGTTGTTGCCTGGAGTGGTAGCTCTAGATACTAAATTTCGGGCTTTGTATACCCAACCGACAAATTTAATCATGTATTTTTTCCTACCGTGCTCTGTACACAAAATAAACAAACTTTCGTTTTATGCTATCTTCCTTGCTGCGGCAGTTTTGTTGGCCAAGGATAAAAGAAAAAGGTAGCCCACGAACAGGCCCCGAAGAAAAACACTATAGTCGAGCGACCGACGTGTCACCGTCAGTAATCCATCTTGGCACCCAGTACGGATGATGATGAGGATAATGATGATGATGATGATAAGCTTGCACAACAGCAGAGCTTTCAGCGCGTGTAATACAACGTAATGAGACGATTGTGGAGGAATATCATAAAATAACTAAACTGAGAGCTGCAAATAAAAAGTAAAGGAAGTCCGGAAAAACTTGAAAAACACACACACACACACAAAGCAGCCTTTCTTGTAGTCGGTCGCATAACATTTCCGTTTTTCAGGAAGCATTCGCGCTAAGTTCATTCAGGTAGTAACTTGAGGCTTTTTTCCAGAGACACTGAAATACGCCGTTGTTAAACCACTCTTTAACTAAGATGATATGAGTGATGTCAGTAACTACTGACCTCTTTCACTGTTGACATCTTTTTCCATAATCTTTGAGAAGGTGATGTATTCTAGAATGCTATCTCGCCTTAGCAACAATTATGTCCTAGCGAAGCACAGTTCGAGTTTTCAGTACAGTTGCTCTGCTGAGAATGTCACCTACATGTTCACTCATCAGGTTTTACAAGCAATGAGTAATAAAACAGAACCGGTTGGTATTTTCTGTGACATAAGGCATTTGAGATATTTGATTCTGTGAAACACAGTTTCTCCGAGATAAATCAAAGTTCTGTGGGACTGTTTGTACAGCCAACCAATGGATACTGTCATATCTAACAAAAAGAATGTAGGAAGTTGTACTTAGTAATTCTGACTGGGGACAAAACACGTATGGTCTTCCCCAAGACCCAGTCTTAGGTTCATTATTGTTCCTCTTGTATATAAACGATCTTCCGTCTAATATACAGCAAGCAGAATTAGTTGTTTTTGCAGATGACACTAATTCTGTAATCCGTGCAAGCATACATACTGAAATGGAAGAAATGGTAAAAAGTGTTCTTATAAGTATATTTGACTGGTTTCCTGCGAATAGCCTCACTTTCAATTTTAAAATGCGACTATTCAGTTCTGCACATTTAGGGGTACTGCACCAGTGATAAGTGTAATACATTATGAGGAAATAATAAATAGAGTTGGAACTTCAAAGTTCTTAGTTGCCCATAGTGATTAGAATTTAAATTGGAAAAAGCACATTTTGGAGCTCCTAAAACAACTTAGTTCAGCCACATTTGCACTTAGAACCATAGCAATTCTTGGCGAGAGACAAATCAGTAAGATGATATATTTTGCACATTTTCAGTCAATAATGTCGTATGGAATAGTGTGCTATGGGAACTCGTCATAAGAAAGAAAGTCTTCATTACTCAAAACCTTGTGTAAGAATAATATGTGGTGCTCACTCACGATCATCTTATAGACACCTGTTTAAGGAGTTGGGCATTCTGAGTGCTGATTCACATTATATTTACACCTTCATGAAATTTGTTGTACAGTTCGAAAGGGACAATGATGTACGTAATTACAATACCGGAAGGAAAAACGACGTTCACTACTCCACGTTAAGGCTGTCTTTAGCACAAGAAGGGGTGCAGAACGCTGCAACAAAAATTTTTGATCGCTTAACGAGTGATATAAAACGTCTAACAGATAGCAAGTGATATTTGAAAACAAACTGAAAAAGTTTCTCCTTGACAATTCCTTCTATTCTGTAGAAGAATTTCTATTATTGTAACGTGTAAAACGTGTTGGGCAGGAATTACTAACTCACATCTGTATATTTAAAAAATAACAAATAAATAAAAAAAACTTTAAAATATTGAGCAGTAGCGATATTTACAAATTAATTTGCAACGTGAATGTAAAATGACTCGTACCACATACTTATGATTTATCGTACAAAATGATCCATGGAATATGAAAAGTTCATTATTAAATTTAGTAATCAAACACACAGATAACTTATCACTGAAGAAGACGAGAGGGAATTAGACATCACATGCAGACAAGTAGTTGCACGTGTTTTGTGAAGGCCAGGAACGGATCTGTCAAAGAGTTGTATGTCATAAAGACTACAGTTGTACGTCGGGAATTCTGTTCGATAACTTCTGCATACTTTTTACTGAATGAAGCGCGACTGATTGTAAGCAAATGCCGGCGCTGCAAAGCGCCTGCGAGTCTCTGATGTAAGCGGATGTGAAACATGTCTTCCAAGATATACAGTATACTGTTGCTCCTCCCTCTATTCAGAGCCAAGTAAAGATTTTCCCATCCTCCATCCTCTGTGTGAACCTTTTGAGAAGATGCGTTCTATTCATAGCCGCTTATGAGAGGCAGGGGCTCAAGCACAGCTGCGGGGTCTTTTCATCACACGTCCGAGGAGGCGAGAAAAGGCGTCGAGACAGCGGTGTTCCTTTGAGGCGCGCTGCTACGCTATTTCACACACGCCCCCTCTGCGGCGGTGAATAGTCGACAACACAGCATCTGACTCCCTGGAACCGCCTGCTGCTCCAGACAACAAAGAGGGTCCACCAGGCAACGAATTTCCTCCCACAGTGCACGAGGTGCAGTCAAATGAAAACCTCCCACTCGCCACAGCGGGACCCTGGAATGGCTCCATTCAAAAGTAATAACCACGTGCTATTTTCGAAGAACAGACAATGGAAATTATTATTAGTTTGCCTACGGCGAAGAACACAGGATGTGAGGAACTCTGTATTAACGAAAAGTACTAAAAATTTACAATTTTTTAGCCTGATTCCAGACGAGGGACCAGATGCTTCTGAAGCTGTATACTTTGTTACTCTATAAGATACACGATGATAGTTTGGTTAAAACTGAAGAACCGGTAGCTTGTCACAATTGGCGAGGAACAAGAAGCAAGAAAATTGTGCCACGCTGTCAGTGAAATGGAGTCTGACTCGATAAAATCAAATTCTTAGCCCTTCAGGAAGCAAGAGGATGCTCGTCGTTAAAGTCAAACAAGAATCTGTGAGTGATCGTTCGTATGCTCCATCCTTCCATTTCATTTTGCATCCCAGTAACATTTTGATGTGGTGTCATACAGTAAATTTGGATGTGAAATTTGTGAAACTTAATACAGTTCATCGAAAGAAATTCAGACGTTTTATGTGAAGCTAGATAATTAATATTAAGACATAGTTTATCATTTCGAGGTACGTCAGAACAGAAACGGGGACTTTTGCGAAACGTTTCTCAGTTCCAGTTCCGACGTAGAATTCTTTTTATCGAAAACGGACACCTCTGACCATCATGCAAAGAGTTATACAGTTTGGCATTGACTGATAGAGTTGTAGGATGTCCAGACGCATGTGCATCATGTCTGAGACTAATACATCTGATAACAAAATCAAAACAGTTTATATTATTACAAGGGAGACAGGGCAACCAACAGTACGGGATGACGGCATCACCATCAAAGCGAATGGATACTTGATAAACAACAAGCCGGAAGTCGAAAACATTTTGAATAATCATTTTTTAAATGTTGTAGAGAAAACAGGATCTAAATGTTCATTAGAAGAAGCAAGGCAGTTAATGGAAGTTGCCTTACCCACACCATTTGATACAATTGAAATTCCACCCGCCTCTCCTTCTGAAATTAGGAAGATAATAACCTCTCTCAAGAATAAAAGCTCACATG
This sequence comes from Schistocerca serialis cubense, assembly GCF_023864345.2. Taxonomy (NCBI): domain Eukaryota; kingdom Metazoa; phylum Arthropoda; class Insecta; order Orthoptera; family Acrididae; genus Schistocerca; species Schistocerca serialis. The sequence continues at coordinate 873,326,589 of NC_064641.1, read as the reverse complement.
GCATTTCCAGCAGGATAATAAAATCTTGTTCCCAAGAGATAAGTGGGATTTTCACGCAATTTAGGTGCTTAGAGCCTGAGAAAGCGGTACCCAGAACAACCACCTCTGGCCGTAATAACGGTCTTGATACGCCTGGGCATTGAGTCAAATGGAGCTTGGATGGCGTGTACAGGTACAGCTGCCAATGCAGCTTCAACACCATACCACAGTTCATCAAGAGCAGCGACCAGCGTGTTGTGACGAGCCATTTGCTCGGCCACCATTGACCAGACGTTTTCAATTGGTGAGAGATCTGGAGAATGTGCTGGCCAGGGCAGCAGTCGAACATTTTCTGTATCCAGAAAGGCCCGTACAGGACCTGCAACATGCGGTCGTGCATTATCCTGCTGACATGTAGGATTTCGCAAGGGTCGAATGAAGGGTAGAGCCTCGGGTCGTAACACATCTGAAATGTAACGTCCACTGTTCAAAGTGCCGTCAATGCGAACAAGAGGTGACCGAGACGTGTAACCAATGGCACCCCGTACCATCACGCCGGGTGATACGCCAGTATGGCGATGACGAATGCACGCTTCCAATGTGCGTTCACCGCGATATCGCCAAACACCGATGCTACCATCATGATGCTGTAACCAGAACCTGGAGTCATCCGAAAAAATGACGTTTTGTCATTCGTGCACCCAGGTTCGTCGTTGAGTACACCATCGCAGGCGCTCATGTCTGTGATGCAGCGTCAAGGGTAACCGTAGCCATGGTCTCCGAGCTGATAGTCCACGCTGCTGCGAACCTCGTCGAACTGTTCGTGCAGATGGTCGTTGTCTTCCAAACATCCCCATCTGTTGACTCCGGGATCGAGACGTGGCTGCACGATTCGTTACAGCCATGCAGATAAGATGCCTGTCATCTCGACTGCTAGTCATACGAGCCCGTTGGGATCCAGCACGGCGTTCCGTATTACTCTCCTGAACCCACCGATTCCATATTCTGCTAACAGTCATTGGATCTCGACCAACGCGAGCAGCAATGTCGCGATACGATAAACCGCAATCGCGATAGGCTACAATCCGACCTTTATCAAAGTCGGAAACGTGATGGTACTCATTTCTCCTTCTTACACGAGGCATCACAACAACGTTTCACCAGGCAACGCCGGTCAACTGCTGTTTGTGTATGAGAAATCGGTTGGAAACTTTCCTCATGTCAGTACGCTGTAGGTGTCGCCACTGGCGGCAACCTTGTGTGAAGGCTCTGAAAAGCTAATCATTTGCATATCACAACATCTTCTTCCTGTCGGTTAAATTTCGCGTCTGTAGCACGTCATCTTCGTGGTGTAGCAATTTTAATGGCCATTAGTGTACTAAGTCAGAGGCCCTGAGAGCTCATTGTGTGGCCCTGGGGTTTTTGAAAGAGTACACCAATATAATCATATAATTTAAATTCTACTATCCCGTCCTCCCATTCCCCACAAAAACAGAAATATAAAGATCTATGGTCTGCATTTACTTACTAATACGCTTAAAACGGAATGATAATCAAATGAGCAAAGTAGTAGACTTTATCCTGCAACGTGCTTAGTATGAAAAGACGTTAACTGATACATAAAATTTTAAGACAGCCGTCGTGTCTTTTGTTGAGAACCCAAGACGGTAAGACAAACGAGGAATTCTGTCGAGTGTCTTACAGTAGCGTCTTTTGCTTCGAAAGACAACACTTTTTTCAGCAAATAAGCTGACCCAAGAGGTACCCGGGTGTCTGGGTTTTGTGTGCTGCTTCTCTGCCATCGCAGTGTAGGTCCACCTCGTGTTTTTTTTCATTTTTATGTAGTGCACACACTGTTTTGAGCCCTGAAACATATAGTACCTGATAAAATACGCTTTTATAACACGGGTGATGGAATTTGTGAGTTAATTTTCCGATTAACAAATGCGGAATTACTACATGTTGTCAGTGAATATGGTTGTCTTTTCTTGCTTTGTCCATGTGAAGCAATGTGACCATAGGATTTGGTTTTCAAACGAGAGCGCTCATAAATTATTGGGAAAAGAGCAAAGTAAATCTGAATGGCAAGTAACAAGAGATGTGCAGAAACTTTCGTCAGCACTACTTGATAATTATGCAGTCTCGACATTATTATAAGCAGAGGACTATCATACAGTAACACTGCATTACCCAACGCCGTGGGGCTTTTCAAATGTTACTCGTAAATCTGAAAGCGTATTTCCATGAGGCAGCTCGTTCACCACCTTCTCTGCATTTCATTATTCGCAACATTATCTCCCGCTGGCGGTCGTCAGCATATACCTTATCCTAAGTAAGTAGCCTTTCACCTTTCAGGGCTGGACGTTATCTCTCCCCAGTTCGCGATACTGATTTTTCATTTCACTGATGGACACTCCAGTGACACACTGCTGAAAATTACAGTACCAAAGGATTCCATATACAAGTTCTACATCTACACCTACATCCATACTCCGCAAGCCACCTGACGGTGTGTGGCGGTGGGTACGTATCGGTTCTCCCTTCTATTCCAGTCTCGTATTGTTCACGGAAAGAAAGATTGTCGGTATGTCTCTGTGTGGGCTCTAATCTCTCTGATTTTATCCTCATGGTCTCTTAGCGAGATATACGTAGGAGGGACCAATATCCTGCTTGACTCCTCGGTGAAGGTATGTTCTCGAAACTTCAACAAAAGCCCGTACCGAGCTACTGAGCGTCTCTCTTGCAAGTCTTCCACTGGAGTTTATCTATCATCTCCTTAACGCTTTCGCGATAACTAAATGATCCTGTAACGAAGCGCGCTGCTCTCCGTTGGATCTTCTCTATCTCTTCTATCAACCCTACCTGGCACGGATCCCACACAGGTGAGCAGTATTCAAGCAGTGGGCGAACAAGTGTACTGAACCTACTTCCTTTGTTTTCGGATGCATTTCCTTAGGATTCTTCCAGTGAATCTCATTGTGGCATCTGCTTTACCAACGATTAATTTTAGATGGTCATTCAATTTTAAATCACTCCTAATGAATACTCCCAGATAATTTATGGAATTAACTGCTTCCAGTTGCTGACCTGCTATATTGTAGCTGAATGATAAAGGATCTTTCTTTCTATGTATTCGTAGCACATTTCACTTGTCTACATTGAGGTTCAATTGCCATTTCCTGCACCATGCGTCAATTCGTTGCAGATCCTCCTGCATTTCAGTACAATTTTCCCTTGTTACAACCTCTCGATGTACCACAGCATCATCCGCAAAAAACCACAGTGAACTTCCAATGTTATCCACAAGGTCATTTATATATATTGTGAATAGCAACGGTCCTACGACACTGCCCTGCGGCACACCTGAAATCATTCTTACTTCGGAAGACTTCTCTCCATTGAGAATGACATGCTGCGTTCTGCTATCTAGGAACTCTTCAATACAATCACACAATTGGTCTGGTAGTGCATATGCTCTTACTTTTTTCATTAAACGACTGTGAGGAACTGTATCAAACACCTTGCGGAAGTCAAGAAATACGGCATCTACCTGGGAACCCGTGTCTATGGCCCTCTGAGTCTCGTGGACGAATAGCGCAAGCTGGGTTTCACACGATCGTCTTTATCGAAACCCATGCTGATTCCTACAGAGTAGAGCACAAGTAGCGGCAAACACCTCTCGCTTTAAAAGGAACAGTTTGTAATAGTGCATTACTGCTCAGCCGTTTTGCAATCTCGAAGTGTGTCCTTATGTGGTCACAAATTTCATCAAAGTTGATCGCCTCGGTGGCAGTGGACGAGTAGTTTACTTCAAGACGTGTTGTTCAACAACTGAGCGGGGCATAACACTGACGTGCTAGTCACACGAAACAGGGTTTCAATGGGTATGTATGTACCATTCTCAATCACTTGTCACTGCTACACATGTTCTCAGAGTTCAGATTCATTAGCGCATTCTTTTTGGTATTGGCTTCTCAAACGTTACGAGCATTCTCGACGGTTGCCGCTGTCACGTATAAACTGCTCAAGTACATTGAGCGAAACGGTTGATTCGCAGGCCTGAAATACTCAGTTGTACTGAAGAATAACGAAATAGAAACTCACTTTCTCGTTGTCCATAGATGATGAGAAATGCAGAATATCATAACATATCAAGACACCCAAACAAGTTCTTTTCGAAGAGATCCTACCGAAAGGTTTGTACAATTCGTTGAACGGTTAATGTCACTACCTTTATTATGTACCGAGAACATGAAGTAAGTATGATTTAGAAACAAAAAAAATTGTACGAACAATCAAGAGGTCATTGAAAACAGTAGATTCGTGGTATGACGAGTTTAGGAATCGGCAGGGAATCTGTACACGGAAAGCACAAAGGCCTTCATGTCCGTATCGAAGGGGTTGTTTCACGTTATTGTTATGGCCAGAAGTTTTTCCTAACGCCATAGCAACATAAACTAGAAACACAGAAAGCTGTGTGTATTTAATACATTAAGGAAGATTCCTTGTTCTAATCTTACTACGATCCGTTGTATCAGTTTTTAATATTCTCTACACCTAGTTTGTTACACTGGTAAAAATAAAATGTTCAAATGTGTGTGAAATCTTATGGGACTTAACTGCTAAGGTCATCAGTCCCTAAGCTTACACACTACTTAACCTAAATTATACTAAGGACAAACACACACACCCATGCCCGAGGGAGGACTCGAACCTCCGCCGGGACCAGCTGCATGGTAAAAATAACATTGTAACATTGTTTTACCGTAATATTGTCTTTTCTATATTAACATAGATTTTTCTTAATACTAGTTTCAAGAAACCATATAAAAAGAAACATACAGATGCTCCAAGAAGAGAGCCGTCCACAGGAATCGAAATGTCACGAGGCGGAACTTAAACAAAGCAGTTTTGTGATATAAAGCGGAGCATTTGAACGCTTACGGTCTCTCGTGAAGTCCACGGTACGAAACACGGCTGGTCTCTTCATGACGAAATGACGTGATCCTGCTGTTTGGTAGGGGTCTGCAAATCAGCTGGTCATGGGGGAATTTACAACGTGGAGCGGCGGTTAGGTGTGATAAAATTTCCTCAAGTATCAATACATCGTCTTATCGATAACTCGTCTGGAGATATCGATGAATCGATGATTCGGATTTGTTATTAAATATTCCACCTTCTGCTGAACATAGTGTTTATCTTTTCTTCTTATTGTTTGTTCATCTTTCGAAGGTCTCGTTCTTGTTTCTTCAGCTGTATTAATGTAAAAGTTCAGTTGTACAAGTGACTTGCTGTCATGCATTTTATGAGTTGACAACATGTCATGTGTTTCGTCAAATTCTTACTGCCTGCAGTGACATAACATTTCACAATGAGTGTGGTGCCATTAGGTTTGCTAAGTTCCTTTTGTGGGTGAAAATTGCATTATCTGCCAATAATGAAGTGGTACGAAGCGTCTGCATAATCAAAATGCGTAAAACACACCCGGAATGCGCAGTATGACAAAAAACGTGACATGCTCTCTTGTCACCCTGCACAATTGAACTTTCAAATTAATGTAGTTTAAGAAATAATAATTTAAAAAATGCATTCACAGTAGATGACACATAGGTGGCGAAACATGTGTGAGTAAATAAGAAGGAAAATGAAAAAAAAATTCTTTTGCAGAAGATGAAGTTTTAAAACAGCAAATATGCTTCACAAACGTGAAGAAAAACAACAGCATGAGCTTCTAGTCCGAGCAAGTAGATTATATCGAAATTTTGATGTACAAGATTTTTGGTATGTTAACAAGATTGACGTCAATTTGAAAAAAAAAAAGAAACAGTGCATCTATTGCAAGCCAGCAATCCACACATAGCACACAGCTCATGAACTTTATTGAATATCCGAACTCAACAGCTGGAGGCGATCTACCGACTCGATCGATTCACATAGACGGGGGATTCATCGACTGGGCAATTTGATATACATCAGTAACCAACCAACCTGTTCGATGTGTATATTAAGTTATGCACTGGAATGTGTTTAATGTATGTGCAATATCTGACATCTCGTTATGAACGCAGAAAATCAATAAGTTTCTTCAAATTTGTGAAAAGTATTTAAAAAAATCATGTCATGTTATTGTAATGAATGTTATTACAAAACCTACGGAAGTGGATATTCCTTTAGCAAATGTAGATATTTATCAATAGAAAGAGAGGATTTCGCTTTGCCTACAGAACCTCAAGTTCTTTGCTGTTGCCTTCAGTATTGTTGACAGTGCAACGAAAACCACGTGCTGCATGTGTTTTTAGGTATGAATTTATTCTGTTTTATCATTACATTTTATCTAGATATTACTTGGGAAATTTTCTAGATGTAATAGTGCAGCAAGAAATAGAGTCCTGTTAACAAGGAAGACGCTGGCTAAGGTAAAAACGAATGATCGTGTAGCGAAGAGGCAACTTGCAATTACGTTGCTATGACGCCCGAGGAGTGGTATAGATACGTGATGCCACAAAAGCCATAACGAATTGGGATTTTCCATATGCATGAAACAAATTCTTAGTTTCTGTCAACTTATTTCAATATTGTACAGATTTGAAAGTATTGATAAAAATGTGTTAACGTTCCATGAAAATTATTTACTTTACATATAATACATACTTTTCGAGGTCTGGAGCACTGAACAGTTGCACAGGACACACAAATATTCAAGAAAGGAAATAGGAGTAATCCACTAAATTACAGGCCCATATCCTTAACGTCGATATGCAGCAAGATTATGAAACACATATTGTGTTCGAACTTTATGAATTACCTCGAAGAGAACGGTCTATTGACACACAGCCAGCACGGATTTAGAAACATCGTTCTCGTGAAACACAGCTAGCTGTTTACGCACACGAAGTGTTAACTGCTATTGACAAGTGATTTCAAATTGACTCCGTATTTCTAGATTTCCAGACGGCTTTTGAGACTGTATCACAGAAGCAGCTTCCAGTTATAATTGCGTGCTTACGGAATCTCATCTCAGTTATGTGACTGGATTCTTGATTTCCTATCAGAGAGGTCACAGTTGGCAGTAATTGACGGAAAGTGATCGAGTACAACAGAAGCGATTTCTGGCGTTCCCCAAGAAAGTGTTATAGGCCCTCTGCTTTTCCTTACCTATATAAACGACTTAGCAGACAATCTGAGCAGCCGTCTTAGGTTGATTGGAGATGATGCTGTCGTTTATCCTCTACTAAACTCCTCAGAAGATCAAAACAAATCACAAAACGATTTAGAAAAGATCTGTATGGTGCGAAAATTGGCAATTGAACCTAAATAATGAAAAGTGTGAGGTCATCCGAAGAGTGCTAAAAGGTATCCGTTGGATTTTGGTTACACGATAACTCATTCAAATCGGAAGGCCGTATATTCAAGTAAATACCTAGGAATTACAATTACTAACAACCTAAACTGGAAAGGACACATAGCAAATGTTGTGGGGAAGGCAAACCAAAGACTGCATTTTATTGACAGAACACTTAGAAAAGTTAGTTAGTTAGTTAGTTACGTGTTCCATTGATCAACATCATGGAAAACCATTATGATGTGGAACGTGTCAAATGCACGAGAAATGCGCACAGGAAACAAGTTTTCTTTTTTTTCATTATAGTGTTATAACTAAATATTTCTATTATCTATCCCATTCCCTTAAATGCCACAAAATGCATATATTATATCTCCAGATTTATTTACTAATGTTCAAGAATTCATCTATGGTATGGAAGGAGTTGTCAAGGAGGTATAATTTAAATTCGTTTTTGAAACTATTACTGATGTCTGTCGGACTTTTATTTCATCTGGTAATTTATCATAAAGTTTTATAGCAGCATATTTTACCCCTTTCTGTGCGAAAGATAGGTTAAGTAAATGAAAGTGTAGGTCTTCCTTTTTTCTGGTACTGTAATCATGAATGTCGCTGTTGATTTTAAACTGGTCCATGTTGTTGAGAAAAAATTTCATTACTGAGTAAATGTACTGTGAAGCAGTTGTAAGAATTCCTAACCTTTTAAACAGATGCCTACAAGATGTGCGACTACGAACCCCACACATTATTCTAACTACTTTCTTTTGCACTGTGAATACCTTTTGCCTAAGTGTTGAGTTGCCCCAGAATATTATTCCGTATGTCACCAGATAGTGAAAGTATGCAAAGTATGTCAGCTTACTAATTTCTACATCCTCAAAATGGGCAATTATTCTGATTGCAAAATTTGCTGAACCTAGTTGCTTTAGGAGATCCAAAATATGACTTTTCCAATTAAGATTCTCATCTGTATGTACACCCAAAAACTTAGTATGCTCTACCCTGGCTACTGACTTCTTTTGATATGTTTATTGAAGGAATTATACTTTTTGCAGCAATAAATTGGATGTACTGTGTTTTTTCAAAGTTCAGAGCAAGCCCATTCGCAGAAAACCAATTAATAACTTTTTCCAAAGACCTTATTTGTATCATTTTCTATCGGACTTTCCTTTCCTGGATTAATAATTATGCTTGTATCATCAGCAAACAGTGTCAGCTCAGCATCTAACAGATCTACTAAAGAGGCTGCCTACACTACGCTTGTGCGTCCTCTTTTGGGGTAGTGTTGCGCGACCTGGGATCCTTGGCAGATAGGATTATAGGAGTACATCGAGAAAGTTCAAAGAACAGCAGGTATGTTTTGTACTATCGCGAAATAGAGGACAGAATGTCACTGACATAATACAGGATTTTGGGTGGTCTAACAACCCTACCACAACAAAGGTCAAAAATTAATTATGATTTGTAGTGTTGCTCACGCTGGTAAATATTGCATTTTCGGGCAACAACAAAGTTATATTATGTGGCAGGTGTCATTAGAGCACATTTAATAAAGTCATTTCATGAAATAATGGATAAACTAGGCACTCATCTTTTCGTGTTTCCCACTCTGGTCTCGTTGTGAACTCATGGCTCAATCGTCAAAAATCTAGGTAGTGATGATTCCAAGCTCGGATGCAAAGAGGCCTAGGTGTCATTCTGCGATATTCGAAAGTTTTATAGATGTGTTTCATAAACCATTCTTAAAGATTAAACTTTTGCAAGTTAGCACAATGGTGATGTAAAATAGTAATCAGCACTCCAATTTTAAGTTACACTTCTTTTTTATTACTTTTGTTGCAATATCACGTAACTCACAAAACATCACTTCACAATATAAAACATACTTGAAAATACGTACCTCACTGTTAAAGTTCACATTCCTTAAACTGACTACAATTTGCGTCTTTTCAACATGACGACCAAGACTTGATTCTCTAATAACCGCTTACGCGCCCAAAAATCAGGGTTACAAGTACGTCGAAGATCATAGCGACAAAAAGAAAGAATTGACATAAGAATAATACTATTGCAATAAAAACATATCGATGTATCAAAGTACCTCTACATTAATGAAATCAAATCTGAATGTTGTCTCCGAAATATGTTAACTACTTTACAGCTACACAGTACAATAATGCTGGTATCGAGAGGTTGAGGTGAGGTGCCGTAATGGTTACGTAATTGAAGTACCATTACAGTGGAAATAATTAAAACAAAGACGTTTTTCGTTGTAGTAGTCTTTTCACGAAATTTCGATCGCCAATTTTCTCCTCCGAATGCGAAAATATTTTGTTGATCCGATCTACGTAGGGAGAAACGACATCGCATATAAAATAAGGGAAATCAGAGATTTCATGGAAAAACATAGGTGTTCGTTTGTTCCGCGCGCTGTTCGAGATTGGAATAATAGAGAAATACTGTGAAGGAGGCTCGATGAACTCTCTACCAGACACTTAAGTGTGATTTGCAGAGTCTCGATGCAGATGTAGACGTAAAGGTCTGCTAGACACACCTAGATAGCTACATCTGCGATTTTATACCTGAGTGATTAATGGTTAAGTTTATTTGATGCTATGAGGGAAAAACTATAAATACCCAGTAAAAGTATAAAAAAATGGAATTGTGAAAGAACGGTGAACCAGAGAAAGCACTGATATTGTCAGTACGTCGACTGTCCTGTATCGATGTAGCATCCACTACGCGCCAGCAGCTGGTGTACGTGAAAGGTCGCGTGGGGAGTGCAGTATCCCCGCGGCTGACGTAATGACGCCGTTGCGCTGTTGCTACCTGCCCGGCCGGCCGCGGGTTGTAGGTCAGGGCAAGGCTGCGCTGTTGCGACTTGGTGTGAATGGGAGCGCCAGCCAGGCAGGCAGCAGCAGTAGCAGCAGGCCTGCTTTCCCCCTGCCCGCAGGCGCCACGGCTGCTTGGCAACGGGTGCGGCTACTACGTCTCACGCTGTGTCGAAACACTTGTTGGCCCTCCGCTACTGCTTCCTGGTCTGCGAATCGATACGAGAGACAGCGCCGAAAAACTTTTGAAATACACTCCTGGAAATTGAAATAAGAACACCGTGAATTCATTGTCCCAGGAAGGGGAAACTTTATTGACACATTCCTGGGGTCAGATACATCACATGATCACACTGACAGAACCACAGGCACATAGACACAGGCAACAGAGCATGCACAATGTCGGCACTAGTACAGTGTATATCCACCTTTCGCAGCAATGCAGGCTGCTATTCTCCCATGGAGACGATCGTAGAGATGCTGGATGTAGTCCTGTGGAACGACTTGCCATGCCATTTCCACCTGGCGCCTCAGTTGGACCAGCGTTCGTGCTGGACGTGCAGACCGCGTGAGACGACGCTTCATCCAGTCCCAAACATGCTCAATGGGGGACAGATCCGGAGATCTTGCTGGCCAGGGTAGTTGACTTACACCTTCTAGAGCACGTTGGGTGGCACGGGATACATGCGGACGTGCATTGTCCTGTTGGAACAGCAAGTTCCCTTGCCGGTCTAGGAATGGTAGAACGATGGGTTCGATGACGGTTTGGATGTACCGTGCACTATTCAGTGTCCCCTCGACGATCACCAGTGGTGTACGGCCAGTGTAGGAGATCGCTCCCCACACCATGATGCCGGGTGTTGGCCCTGTGTGCCTCGGTCGTATGCAGTCCTGATTGTGGCGCTCACCTGCACGGCGCCAAACACGCATACGACCATCATTGGCACCAAGGCAGAAGCGACTCTCATCGCTGAAGACGACACGTCTCCATTCGTCCCTCCATTCACGCCTGTCGCGACACCACTGGAGGCGGGCTGCACGATGTTGGGGCGTGAGCGGAAGACGGCCTAACGGTATGCGGGACCGTAGCCCAGCTTCATGGAGACGGTTGCGAATGGTCCTCGCCGATACCCCAGGAGCAACAGTGTCCCTAATTTGCTGGGAAGTGGCGGTGCGGTCCCCTACGGCACTGCGTAGGATCCTACGGTCTTGGCGTGCATCCGCGCGTCGCTGCGGTCCGGTCCCAGGTCGACGGGCACGTGCACCTTCCGCCGACCACTGGCGACAACATCGATGTACTGTGGAGACCTCACGCCCCACGTGTTGAGCAATTCGGCGGTACGTCCACCCGGCCTCCCGCATGCCCACTATACGCCCTCGCTCAAAGTCCGTCAACTGCACATACGGTTCACGTCCACGCTGTCGCGGCATGCTACCAGTGTTAAAGACTGCGGTGGAGCTCCGTATGCCACGGCAAACTGGCTGACACTGACGGCGGCGGTGCACAAATGCTGCGCAGCTAGCGCCATTCGACGGCCAACACCGCGGTTCCTGGTGTGTCCGCTGTGCCGTGCGTGTGATCATTGCTTGTACAGCCCTCTCGCAGTGTCCGGAGCAAGTATGGTGGGTCTGACACACCGGTGTCAATGTGTTCTTTTTTCCATTTCTAGGAGTGTATAATGTGCTGGTAACATGCGGAGCAAGTGATTTATGGAAGTAGTTTTTTTCGTTTTACAGTTCAATAACATCGATTATCGTAGAGAAACAGGGAAGAAGGCTGTATTTCATGTGCCTGAAATATATTTCTCACAATGGAATATTAACAACGCTACATTCCATACGACTGATAGGTCGGAAGCACAGGCGACCTAACATTATAGCCCGTTTTAAGTGCAGAGTGTTGTAGCCTTAGGAGAGCGTGTGTTCATGTTCTCTCTTAACAATACCTTTCAGGTACTGATTCTAGACTCTAGAACAATACATTAGAGTTGATAGCTTGATTGATATAGGTAAAAATGCGTCGAAATCTGCCTGGAGCTCCATCGTGCATAAAAATCATTCCAGTCCACACTGATACCATCAATAGCTTGCTCCACAGTCTGGAGTAAGTCTACTCTGTCGCAGTTCTATGTTACACGCAGAGCCTTATGGATGTCTCGTATGTACATCACTACCTGAGCTGTGTCTGTAAGATCTCTTGCTTCATCCAACACAACAGGGAAAGTAAAAAAGTCCTTAGAGTCATATATGAAATGCCTGTGTACATAGTCAGCCATAACACTTACACAGTGTGTCACTGTTTGTTTCGAAAGGCCTATTTCTTGACATCTACTACCGTTGTGGAACACAGAGGTTCTGCAGTATAAATGAAAGTCTTTTACAATCTCCCCTTCGGAAAACAGTTACCCGGATCTTGCTATTCTTAATACAATTTTGAAAGTCGCTCGCAGTTGAGATGTACTGTGATTGTCATTCCGGAAAATTGAAAACAGTATGTTGCATAGTACAATAGAAATGAATGTAACACAAGAAACGAAGAAATCAAGGGGTATCAATTATTGTGACTTACATTAAAAACCTGTAATGTGTATTATCTATTTTCTTACACACGCTTAATTTCGCTTGCGTTATTCACTGTTCAGTACACTACACACGTTTATGAAATGAGTAGTAGCGTCTCTCAGTCGTGAACATTTTTTTTCTTTATTGAATTTCGAGGGGGGGGGGGGATGGTGGCGGGGGCAGGCAGCAGTGTAATATGCCACTTTACAGCCTACAGAACAGTTGAAAACGTAATGAGGGGATAGCAAACACTAAAAACAGGTGAGAAAACGGTGACTGCTTAAAACTGGAACATGGCGAAAAGTTGCAGAAGTGCTTGGTGACGCTGATTAAAACACGTAGTAATTTGACAGGGACCATTAAAGAAATGGCGACAGTCTGCTTTCTGTTTGCAATAGTTAAAAAAACACACCTAGCGACAGTTTGGTGTCTGTTTGCAATACTTAAAAAAGGGGGCGCATAGCACTGAAACGCTGCACTATAGTCACGAAGGCAGATGGGTGGGGAAGGGGGGGGGAGGACCTAGACAGATGAGGGGGGAAAAAGGTGGGAGGAGAAGAAAGGCAAAAAGGGGAGGAGACGATGGAGGGAGAGGGCACATAAAGGGGGGGGGGGGCAGGGTGGACGCGAGAAAGGAGTGGGGAAGACAGTGGAGGAGAAAGCAAACGGATTCGGAGGAGAGAATGGAGTCAAAGACAGGGTAGGCGGGAAATACAGGATGTAAGGGGGGGAGGGAGCCCAGGTAAAAGACAGAGGGAGGGAGGGGGAAGTGAGGATCAGAGTTGATAGCTGGGATAAATGGAGGGAGAGAGGGCATCATCCGGGAGGGGGAGTTGATGGAAGCCACCTTGGGAAAGGAGTTCAAGGTTGTAGAGGTGGAGGGTATGAGGGAAACAACAGTGAAGGTGCCGCAGTCGGCGGGGGTAGGAGAGGAGAGGAGCAACCAGGGGATGGGGGGCGATCAAGTTGGAGGGAGGTTTAGAGGGAGCAGATGGGGGAAAGGAATCAGACCATAGAGGATCAGCGTGGGGCAGTGCATGGCGCTTGAAGGTCTGGAGGCACCTACAGAATTGGGGAGGGGGGGTGGATATCCAGGTGGGACTGGCATAGCAGAGGATGGGATGGATCAAGAATTTGTAGGTGTGGAGGATGGTAGAGGGATTCAAACCACCATGTCTGGCCAGAGAGGAGTTTAAGTAGATGGAGGCGTTTGTGAGCTTTGGTTTGGATAGAGCGGAGATGAGGGATCCAGGTGAGGTGACGGTCAATGGTGATACTGCGGGGTAGGGCGGTAGGTACTGGTATAAAGAGGAAATGCAGTTCCCAGCCATGTTTAAGTGACTGAGAACACAGATATCGCGTTCTTAGCTTTTGTCCAATACTCGTCATTTTTCAGTACGTCTTATATAAGGCTACATTCGCCAAACGGAAGCAAGACTTGATGCGCTTCGGTCCTCATGATGCCGCGGAAAACAAGGAAGCGGAACCGCCGCCTCTCACTTGGTGCAGGTATCTGGTCACAGGTGTCGCTGTTCCGCTTTGCCCGCTGGCTGAGATGTGCGCACCTGTGCTGCACTTAAGATCTTTCTCACAGTGTGCAGTATATGGTTGGCCCTGCCCTGGAGTATAAGCGTGTGAGACGAGTTAACTTCCCTGTACTCAGCTCTAAGAACGGATTTCCAAAGCGCCGCTCCGCCAGCGTGAGAAAATTCGTTGGATTTTTCCCTCCAAATCACGTTATCCAATCAACTAGCAGGTAAATTTACCTAAGGGGTACACTTCGGTTTCGATCAGCTTTGAACCTGTTGTAGTGTAGAGCAAAATAATAGACACATATTTCTGTAAATATTCAGCGTAATATTTCTGAACGAATATCGTTTAAACGGTAACAGACATCGCAACGGGCTTCCAAAGCGCCGCTCCGCCAACGTGAGAAAATTCGTTGGATTTTTCCCTCCAAATCACGTTATCCAATCAACTAGCAGGTAAATTTACCTAAGGGGTACACTTCGGTTTCAATCAGCTTTGAATCTGTTGTAGTGTAGAGCAAAATAATAGACACATATTTCTGTTAAAATTCAGCGTAATATTTCTGAATGAATATCGTTTAAACGGTAACAGACATCGCAACGGTACACCCAAATTGCTCGAAAACATAATTTTTTCTGAATCCTCTGGCCTTCCCCCCCCCCCCTCCCTCCAAACGCATACTATTTTGTTTTTCATTTCGACATTTGACTAATAACAACGGCATCGTTAATACCAAATTCAGTGATACATGATGAAGTGGCATTCCAAAAACTTATTTGTCAGTAATAAACTAGAAACATCTCTATATCGCTGTGCGCGCGTCCGATACGTTTCTGCTTCAGTGCTAATTGTCAAGTTGGGTTATTTAATAAGTCTTTCCCTGATAGTCAGTCCATATGGAACGATTAAATTTCTGATAAAAGTCTGACGAAAAATGTGGTGTCACCGCCAGACACCACACTTGCTAGGTGGTAGCTTTAAATCGGCCGCGGTCCATTAGTACACGTCGGACCCGCGTGTCGCCACTGTCAGGGATCGCAGACCGAGCGCCACCACAAGGCAGGTCTCGAGAGACTGACTAGCACTCGTCCCAGTTGTACGGACGACGTAGCTAGCGACTACACTGACGAAGCCTCGCTCCTTTGCCGAGCAGATAGTTAGAATAGCCTTCAGCTAAGTCCATGGCTACGACCTAGCAAGGCGCCATTAGCCTTACATAGCTTGTATCTAAAGAGTCTCACTTATATCGTCAAGAGCGATGTATACAACAAGGATGGATCAAAGTTAAGTATTCCAGAAGCTACGTACTTTTCTTTATAGCATTCATTACGTATCCTGTTACAGACCTATCTCTTGCCTGCGTGAACTAAACGCGTGCCTTTCGGCTACTTCCGTGGCGTGGCTGTCTTGCTACGCCACAACAGTTGGCGACGAGTCAAAAAAAAAAAAAAAAAAAAAAGCCAATGTTTCTCGGCTATGTGAAGAATTTGCAGACATTTTTGCACCGGGCCTTGGTTGCGCTAAGAGCTATGAAGCACATTTGGAGCTGAAAATAAACGCGCAACCGAAATTTTTCCGAGCGCGCAATGTCCCCCACGCATTGCGTGATGAGGTCGCAAGAACATTAAACGATTTAGAATCACAAGGAGTAATTGAACGTGTGCAGGCTTCTCTCTGGGCCTCACCCTTAGTAATTTTGCCAAAACCTTCCGGAAAACTGAGACTTTGTGTGGACTTCAAGGCAACAGTGAATCCACAACTAGTGATTGCAACTTTTCCCTTACCCCGCCCGGAAGATTGAAACGTCCCCTTTGAACAATTTATACACGACTGTGCTTAAACTGACACACAATATTTTGTTAGCGCAACGCAATCTGACTTTCAAAATTCCCTACAAAAGAATGGCCCTGACTAACATTAAACTATACCTTTCACAAATCACTTACCTCACAAAAATCTTCGCTGCTCAAGCTACTGCAATACAGCGAGCGCCACTACTGCCAGCTAAATAAAAGATTCAAACTATGGAAGGCACTAACTACTGATAGGGATAGTTAGTAAATGAAAGATATTAATAGAGAACAAACAATGTATTTACCTTGATATCATCATATATAAATATAGCAGTTCATGACAAATTTCAAAACTCCGCCATCTCTCTCCCCACATCCACCACTGCTGGCGGCTCACCTCCAACTGCGCAACGCTACGCGCTGTTCACAGCCAGCTGCCTAACACTACAATGGCGAGTATTACAACAATGCAAATCAGCCACAGACTGCACACAGCACAGCCAGTGATTTTCATACAGAGGTGGCGTTACCAATAAAAAAACCTAAACAGCCTACTTACATAGAGAAAACATAAACAGCCTACTTACATAGCCCCCATGCTCCCCACAAAAAATTTTACAAATTTTTTTGGGCACTGGCCAATACATATTTGTTAAAAATTTTTTCACAATTACAATAACAAAGAAATCAAAGGCACACACTTATTGATACAATGTTGGTCAAAATCTAAAATTTTCTCACAGTCCATAAAGACAGTCCTGATTCATCACAGTAAAATTACAGTGTTTTTCTTTTTTTTCAAAGTCTGAACAGTAAAAGAGAATGCACACAGAAGTAGTGGATTTCCATGCAGTCTTGAAGAAGTAGTGTCCTTCCATCAGAAAGACAGTGCTGACTCTTGACATGCTGACAGGTAATGGGCCACAACAGAGCAAACCCACAGCAGAGTCAGTCGAAATTTTGAAGAGTATTGGTAGATAGGTCATCACAGAGCAGACCCACTGTAGTCCTGGTAGAGATTACGGTGCTGGTGGGCCACCAGAGGTGCAGACCCACTGCAGTCCTTGTAGCAATTGGTGGGCCATCAAAGATGCAGACCCACTGTAGTCCTTGTAGAGATGGCCAGCAGCCATCTGTTGCGATTGTGCAGGTGCACATTCACCATCGAAGAGTCTTGCGGAGAATATAGCAAGTCCATAAACCACCACTTGTGCACTCACAAAGTTTTGGAATTGTCCTTAGAACCAGCAATGCTGTTATCCAGTCCCTTGCTGAATCATTAACACACGTGCAAACACTATCAGTCCCTACTTCTCACATATTGTCCATGTACTATTACCAACAGAAACGTGTGCAGTGAAATGTTACTTAATTTGAAGAACTGGTAACAATTACAATTTGGTAACATAAAAATACAATAACAAAGGTACAAAATACATCATTAAAGAACATAATAATACAGATAACATTTGTAATACAGGCTTTACAAAAGAATCGAACTAACATATACATCAGTGGAATTATGACATGAGTACATACATAAAAGATCACAATAACTTTTGAAACATCAACTTCACACATGAGCATTAAACAGAACAGAATTAATAATGTCTAACATCTTTACAAAGTAAATAACATATTATTAATGCCAATTATATTCGAGGATAACAGTATTCCTCATCATAGTGAATGTAGCTTAATATTAAAAGAATAAAAAAATTCTATGAAATTACACAGAGACAGGAAGAAAACAAATACACAAGGGTACACAAACACATAGTGGGATAACACCAATAGGAAAGGACAGGGTTCGTTTTCAGTGTAACATGTGGTACTGCAGTCCAACCCAAAACTTCATATATCTTTCCTCTTATTTCATCCTTTGTTTCCACCAAAAAAAATTCTATTTAAGCATGCTTTCTGTATTTATATGTTCACACATTTCTTACCTCAACATTTATTTCCAAGAAAATCCTACCTAAACCTGTTTTCTGTACTTTTTTTTCGTATAACTTCTCTATGCATTTCTTCCAATTCATCGAAACTCATTCTCTTAGAGGCTACCCCCTCTTAAGCTAACTTAAATCTACTGAGCTCAGATGCTAAACTAAGGAACGAGGCAATGCAGCAGCACAAAATAAGTAACACAAACAACAATGACCAAACAAATGGAAAATTGCAAAGCAAGCTACAGTAAATCTAAATTACCAAGCAATGCAACATTACAACTAATATGAGCCAATGTGCAGCAACAAGAAAAATAAATGAGTAGTAAAATTGGCTTAGCAGAGTAACACAAAGTCAAATTCAGTAACACTACACCTGGCAAACAGCAGTAACTTATACCTAAACATGACATAGCTCAAGCAGAAAAAATATTACAGTAAAAACAACAATGCAGATAAGGGAAATGTATATTCACATCTTAATATCTATGTAATTAAAGTGGTGCACCACAACAACTGATTGTAAAAAGAAATATTACCATGTACTTGAAAAGAAAATTATGTGTTACTGTTACTAGTTCCTTCTTATTGTTCTTTCCTTTCCAAGTGCTCCTTTTTTAAAGAATGTGGATCATAAAATAATTATTTAATAGATCTGTTGACAGAAAGTGTTCACATTAGCAAATGCATTTCATTTTATAAAAGCAATGCTGCAACACAGCTGGAAACCAGATATCAAATGAAATAAGCAACTATGAAAAGCAAAGCATAAAAATATCATTCAGTAGTCATGTGACATTTCATAAGTTAGTAGAAATTCTCTCAACTCTCATAGGAAGACGCTTGTCATAATCAGGTGTGCAGATGTACGAATATTTCCCATCAATTCATAAGCATTGCAGTAATTAGCACAAAGTACGAGTAATCATATGTTTTCAGGTAATGAGCGTGTAATATTTGCGATGCTTTCTACAAAGGAATGTCAATAGCAAGGTTAATGGAAGTAATGAGGGTGTCGCATTTGCAATATTTTCTCTAAAGGAATGCCAATGGCGAGGATAAAGGCCTGCCTTTTTTCTTTTTTTTTTCTACCTGTGCTTCCGGAAAGGCACACTCTAATGGCTTGTTCTCCAGGTGTTTGACACAGCTGCGTGCCCACGACGCATTACGTGCAGGTGGTCACTTAACTTTCTTACGGAAATATTTACGACACCAGTATCCTCTACAGTGACAGTCTCACATAAAAATATTTCACAGGTCAAGAATTAGCGTTGCAAATCTGTAGAAAGAAAATCCTATGAATATAACGTTGTCCAAAAAATTTTCACCGGCATTGTGATACATTTACGCATTTACACACATTTCATAACTCTTAAAGTACGATTCTTGGTTTCCAACATCCTTTTTCACAAGTCAAGAGTCCCTACCCACTATTCATTACTCCTTACCTTATTACACATATACGTATCCATCGACACTCGTCAATATTTCGTCATTATAAATATGAAGCATAATCAAATAACTCATATAGCCTCAGCCTATTAATCGTAAACATACCTCAGCAGCATAATACACATCGTCGTCGTAAAAATAACATCATAACACCTCAGTCAAATCTCAAAATCGTCGTAGCTTCCTCCAATAATTAAAAAAATTCTCTGCTCATGTCAAAAGTGTCATCTGCCTCAAACGTACTTTAAAAATCATAATCCCTTTACCAAATACATCATTCAAAGCTCTCATAGTATCACAATGGTTCTGAAAAAATATGAACAGTTTACAAAGTACAGACAAAATACAGTTTCATAAGTGTGAAGTTATCCAACTGTGTAACTACATAAACATCTGTCACTGATGTAATAAAAAAAGTTTATCTCTCAGTTACATGATCAGATAGCTGTGTAATTTGTGTGTTAGAGAAATATGGTACCGATGTGTAAAGTTGTATAAGCAAATACCATATTAGCTAGGGTTCCTTGTGGTTGCCACACACATGGTACACAAAGTAAGCATGTACCCTCCTGAGGATTATTATAATTATACCCTCAGGTGTTACAGATTACAGCAATGGAATGAAATGTATCACGGAAAACTTTCTTTGTAATTCAAAAATCTTTAAAAATAAATGTTTTAAGTACAAAATTAATCACTGAAATGCGTGTCCTGTAGCGCTAAATATGCATCTTGTTGTAAGATAATTCTCTGGAAGTGTCGTAATTATCGTCCTCCGAAAGCTAAGTTCTGCAGAAGTCAATGTACTTACCCCATCATAAACGAAAGCGAAATGCTTTGTGTATAGATATCGTAATTATTATGCTTATTGGCGTGATGAAGAAAGTACTGTACAGTAACGTATTGTTGTGCCACGAAAAAGGCTGTCTCATTGTTGCTATACCACAAAAATTACTACTAAAACATGTTTTACTTTCCAGAATAAAACAGAAAAACTGTGCAGATATAAAACAGAAACACCGCAAAAGCAACATTGTATATTGTCACTCATTAGTAGCGTCGTGATAAAATCGTGTAGCTGTCACATAAACTAACCACTGTGTCATCTGGTATCTCACAGAAAGTACTTTAAATCCAGAACATATTTTCAAGTAAACCAAAATGTTGCATTAAAATCTCATTAGCAGTACTGGTAAATGTTCTAAGTATGTAAGCCTTATAGTCGTTCCATAATCGTGCAACTAACAAGCAAGAATGTACACACACAATAACACTGTGACGTCTGTTCACTATAACAATGCATTCGTCATTTCTGTTTAAGTAAGTTCTCTTGGTTCTTGATTGGATATTTAACTTCAAACATTGTTGTATGTTAACAGATTCTAAGTCTGACAATGCATATTAGTAATGTGAAGTGAAAAATTTTATGGCAAAGACTAAGTTAAAAAGCAGATTATCTTTCAATAATTGGTTTTACATGTGAAATGTGGTGTAAATCTTTACTCTTCCTAGTACGCAGAGTTTCAACTTCAACGCAATTATCATGTGATATACGTTGGTAAAGAATACTGGAATTTTTCTCAAGGTTAGCGTCTATGTTATTTTTCTCTGAGCCAGCCGGCGCACGCGGATGCCTGCGGTGCGAGTCATTGTCTGTTCCTTTGTTGGCGTGCGTCGTTATTGGGATTAGGAGACCTAACTTCTACAAATTCGCCTTTCCGAGAGGGCCCAGCTCTGTTAGAATCCCGCCAGTTCTGATGAAATTCACGTCTGTCGTTTTGTCGGTAGTTTACATAGTTTCTTGTTTGTCGGTCATGTGGTGGATAATTTCTCCCTGAATCGTAACTCTGCGCCGAACTGTTGCGTCTGAAGTTATTCTGCCTCCCTTGATAATACTTGTTTTGGTTCCCATATTGTCTGTTTCTCTGATTGTGTCTGTGATAGTCATTACTACGGAAATGCGATCTTTCTCTGTAACTATTATTACTCTGCCAACGGTTGTCGTACGGGTGGTGTCTATTTTGGTCACGATTTGCGTTGTAAGAATAGACCTGTCGTGTCCAGTTATTGTTTCTGTCGTCACGGAATTGTGACGGATGTGACCTGTAATTGTTGTGTCCTTGTTTTCGCGTTCCGCGATTGTCAGTGTCAATTTCCAATTCTTGTAACAGTCCCTGAAAAGCTTCAATGTCGTCTTTGCAACGTCCTGCCAAAATAATGTGTCGTAAATGTTCAGGCAATTTGATTAAGCAAATGCGGATAAGTTCTGAGGGGCTGTATGGGTTTGACAGGTACTGATTCTTGTGCAACATGTCTTCAAAATATTTCATAAGACTGGAAAATTCAGATTGTTCGAAACGTTTCATCATTATGATGCTTTGTTTTACTCGGTCTTGTGTGGCCTGAGACCAATATGCTGAGAGGAAGGCATGGTAAAACTCTCCTTCACTGTGGCAATCGTGAATTACCGATTGCATTCTTACAGCTGGTTCATTCCCTAAGTAGCCACACATAAATTCTAATCTGTGTTCTAATGACCAGTTGGGAGGAAAACAATGAGAGAATTGATGGAGCCACGCTTGTGGATGAATGTCGTTGCCAGAATTTTTAAATGTTTTGAATTTACGTGTAGTCATGAACAGCTTATAGTCAAAATCATCATGTCGGCGAGTCGCATATTGGTCATTGTTAGGTCGTGTCGGCCGTTCCATCTCAAAATTCGGTGCACATTGCCAATTTCTTTCATAACTTCCGAAATGCCCTGTGTTATTATTTTGTGGCTGTTCCGTATTTCTATGTCCCTCTTCCCGTATTGGGGCGCGAGTGTCCTCTGAAATACGTAATTCTTGTACTACTTGTGCCAACTGATCTTGTACTTCCCGGATTTCTCTTTTGTACTGTGTATTGATTTGATTTTGATTTTGTTTGAATTTTCTTATTTGTTCATACTCTTCTGTGTCAGTGAAGGCTACGGGTCTTGTGTCATTCAGATCATCATCTACCTTTGTAGATAAGTTAGTGACCTGATCCGAAAGTTCGGCTACTTTCTCCGATAGTGTACTTATTTCCTCCATGTGTCTTTCTGAACCAATTTTCAGGGTATCTACTGTGTCCTTTAAGTTTTCCTGAGTTCTTGCAGGTTGCGTAACCGAATCGGTAGATGCAACTGAGTCAATTTTAGCCCACAAGATCTCATGATTTTCATGAACAATGGTTTGCAGTTCTTTTATGGCTGCTTCGTGATTCTGTAATGCATTTTCATGCCGCGAAAAAATAGGTTGAAAATGCTCACAAATTTGTGTTTTTACGTCATTACAGACTTTTTGACATTTCGATTCAATGTTATGTAACTCAGTAGTTAAATCTTCGCGTGTTTGTTCAAGTGTGGTGTCTAACTTTTGAAGATTTTGTTCCATTGCGTCTAACTGTTGCTGTGTTTGTCTCTGGTGTTGTTCCATTGTGTCTAACTTTTTAAGATTTTGTTCCACTGTGTCTAACGTTTTAAGATTTTGTTCCACTGTGTCTAACTTTTTGAGATTTTGTTCCACTGTGTCTAACTGTTGCTGTGTTTGTCTCTGGTGTTGTTCCATTGTGTCTAACTTTTCAAGCTTTTGTCCCATTTGTTGCATTAATTGTAATAACAATGCACTGGTGTCTGAAACATGTTCCTCAGTGCTTTTCGGCAGTGAAGTTGCACCGGCAACATTCACATTTTGACAAGCGGAAAATGTGTCTTGACTCATTTGAGAAAACGGTGAGAACCCAAAACCTGAGTCTGCAGTATTTGCAATATTGTGTTCTGTCATTCCCGATTCCTGAGGCGAGCTGTTGCCGACCAATCGATCGATAACGCTTCCCTGTTCACTACCTGTTTCACTGTCTACACCATTGTTTGCCGCCCGCTCCATTTCCCTATGCGCAATTACCAAATTACTACTTTGAACATTAGTTAATTCATTACTCTGCGGCGCTAACACACTGCTTTCGTCTTCACTGTCATTTCTCAATTTACTTTGGAGCCCAGTATTACGTTTTTCACACGCCATTATTGTCACAGTATTTCACACGACAACACAGAAAAACACAATTTGAAGAGCAAAAATAAGAGAACACATTAACATAGCACTGAAAATAATATTTAGTTAATTGCAAGCGCAGCTGCGAAAAACTTGCTGCAAATCTACATGCATGCCACAACTGTTTTACTGTACAACAATGAAAAACTACAACTACAAAGGAAATTCTCTCTATAATTACGCGCTAGCAATAAACAAAATCTACACTAATTACACAAACTACAAGAAAAAATCAGAAGATTCCAGTGAGGTATCCTCGGCTAAGGGTCGACATATGAAACGTCCCCTTTGAACAATTTATACACGACTGTGCTTAAACTGACACACAATATTTTGTTAGCGCAACGCAATCTGACTTTCAAAATTCCCTACAAAAGAATGGCCCTGACTAACATTAAACTATACCTTTCACAAATCACTTACCTCACAAAAATCTTCGCTGCTCAAGCTACTGCGATACAGCGAGCGCCACTACTGCCAGCTAAATAAAAGATTCAAACTATGGAAGGCACTAACTACTGATAGGGATAGTTAGCAAATGAAAGATATTAATAGAGAACAAACAATGTATTTACCTTGATATCATCATATATAAATATAGCAGTTCATGACAAATTTCAAAACTCCGCCATCTCTCTCCCCACATCCACCACTGCTGGCGGCTCACCTCCAACTGCGCAACGCTACGCGCTGTTCACAGCCAGCTGCCTAACACTACAATGGCGAGTATTACAACAATGCAAAGCAGCCACAGACTGCACACAGCACAGCCAGTGATTTTCATACAGAGGTGGCATTACCAATAAAAAAACCTAAACAGCCTACTTACATAGAGAAAACATAAACAGCCTACTTACAAGATCTTTTTGATAAACTGTGCCCGGGTAAATACTTTTCGAAGTTGGACCTAGCAGATGCGTACTTGCAGATCCCAGTGGAGGCCGAATCCCAGCGCGTCTTGGTGGTTAACTCGCATCTTGGTTTGTACCGATTCATAAGACTGGCATTTGGGTGTGCGTCCGCCCCTGCATTGTTTCAGCAATATTTACAAACTGTTTGTGCGTCGGTCCCTACTGCAGCGAACTATCTGGACGATATTGTGATCTCCGGCAAGACAGCAGATGAGCATTTAGCGCACCTACGAACATTATTTCAAGTGTTGCGACAAAATTGTCTTCGCTTGCGGAAGGACAAATGTGTGTTTTTTGCTCGTGACTTACCATACCTGGAACATGTAATCAATGCCCAAGGCATACATCGGAGTCCAGAGCACCTCCGTGCCATACAAGACTTGCCTTCGCCGCAGAATTTGAAGCAGCTACAGAGTGTGCTGGGAAAAATTAATTACTACCACAGGTATACCCCGCGTGCCTCTTCCATTTCAGCTCCGCTTCATAGCTTACGCCGTAAGGGTGTTCCGTTCGTCTGGACGACGGAATGCGAACGCGCTGTTCGCCAGTTGAAATCGGCGTTGCTTTCTAATACTTGCCTTACTCCATTCGATCCCCAGAAACCCCTTTTGTTGATGGTAGATACATCGGATTTCGCGATCGGTGCTGTGCTTGCGCACAGAGATGGGTCGCATGATCGCCCTATTGCCTTTGCGTCCAAATCGCTCTCGTCTGCGCAAAGAAATTATTCACAGATAGAGAAAGAAGCTTTGGCTCTCGTGTTTGGTGTTACTAAGTTCCATGATTTCTTGTATGGTCGTCACTTTACCATCATCACAGACCACATACCTTTGACGTCGCTTTTTCATCCGAACAAGCCTGTACCTCCGCGTACAGCGCAGAAATTCATTCGCTGGTCTATTTTCCTCTCGCAGTACCGCTACGATATCTTGTATCAGTCCACTGCTAAGCACGGAATCGCCGATGCGTTGTCCCGTTTGCCTGTTGCTGAGGATAGAGCATTCGATTCTTCCGAACTTGCTTGCATGTTCATTGATTCGGAAACCGATGAAGTGGTCGAATCGTTTCCGATTGATTTTCGTCGTGTAGCTACAGCCACAGCCGCTGACCCGGTCCTTGCTACCGTTTTGCGTTTTGTTGCTACGCAATGGCCTTTGTCAAAGTCTCGGATCGAGGATCCGTTGGTTCGCTGATTTTTTGCTCACAAGGAGAGACTTTTTGTTCGATGTGGTGTTTTGTTGTTGCGTTCTGATAATGATCAGTCCAGAGT
Source organism: Schistocerca serialis cubense (assembly GCF_023864345.2). Taxonomy (NCBI): domain Eukaryota; kingdom Metazoa; phylum Arthropoda; class Insecta; order Orthoptera; family Acrididae; genus Schistocerca; species Schistocerca serialis. The sequence continues at coordinate 873,300,897 of NC_064641.1, read as the reverse complement.
AGTGGTCCCACGTTCGTTACAGTCCTCTGTTTTACGGCTTCTTCACCAAGGACATTGGGGTATAGTGCAAACGAAACAACTTGCTCGTCAGCACTGTACTTGGTTCGGAATCGATGCTGCGATTACGAATATGTGTTCTTCTTGCATGGCGTGTGCCGAACAACAATCCGCACCGCCGCGGAAAGTCTTTGCATGGCCAAAAGCCACTTCCCCTTGGCAACGCTTGCACATCGATTTTGCTGGTCCATTCTGGAATGCTCGATGGTTGGTTCTGGTAGATGCCTTCAGTAATTTTCCTTTTGTTGTCCGGATGTCTTCCACGACGTCAACTGCCACCATCCAAGCGTTGTCTGCTGTCTTTTGCATTGAAGGTCTTCCGCAGACTATTGTTTCCGACAATGGCCCACAATTCATGTCCGCAGAATTTCAGTCATTCTGCCAGGCCAATGGTATTCAACATCTGACATCCGCGCCGTTTTCGCCTCAGTCAAACGGTGCCGCTGAACGATTGGTCCGGACTTTCAAGTCACAGATGTTGAAGTTGAAAGAGTCGCATTCTCGGGAGGACGCGTTGTTGCTCTTTTTGTCATCGTATCGCTCTCAGCCCCGTGATGGTCGCTCGCCGGCTGAGTTGCTCCACGGTCGTCCTCATCGAACCTTGATGTCTTTGCTGCACCCGCCGCATCAGGTTCCTGTACAGCGGCAGACTTCTGCTTTTGCTCCAGGCGACGTTGTATTCTATCGCAAATATCGAGGTTCACGGCGTTGGCTCGCAGGGCGCATTCTTCGCTCCCTCGGCCGCGCGATGTATTTGGTTTTGGGGGCCTCTGGTGAGGTGCGTCGGCATCTCAATCAGCTGCGCCTCTGTCGTCGCACGGGTTCTGCCGCTCCCCGTCTGCTTTCAGCGACGGTGCCGTCCGGTCAGCGCCCTGGGGACCCATCTACTGGCTCGCCTCATCCCCAGGTGTTACCGACGATGCTTTCCATTTTGCCCCATGGCGACGCGCTGCTGCCGCCTCCGCCGCCGCCGCCTGTCCCCCAGCCGGCGCCGCCCGCAGTGGACGCTTCGCTACAGCCGCCAAGCGCTTCCCTGGGTCACGCGCCGCCGATCGCTTCCCGTGACCAGCTGTCCTCCGCCATGGAACTCTTGCCCGCTCCGGACCACATGACGTCATCGCGCGTCGGATACCCCGACGCAATGGAGGTCGACCCTTCGGCCCCTCCTGTCTCTTTACGGGCGCATACACCGCATGTTGACATGCCCCCTGGACTAGGTTTTCAGGCGTTTCCTAGATCCCCTCGGACCGAATGGCCGGGTGCGGGTAGCACATCCTCGCCTGTTGTTAGGCTCCCCACCTCATCGCATACGTCAACATGGGGTCCTCCCCACGGCGGGCGGAAGCCTTATAACACGACCGTTCGCCGATTTGCGGGGGAGGAATGTGGTGTCACCGCCAGACACCACACTTGCTAGGTGGTAGCTTTAAATCGGCCGCGGTCCATTAGTACATGTCGGACCCGCGTGTCGCCACTGTCAGTGATCGCAGACCGAGCGCCACCACAAGGCAGGTCTCGAGAGACTTACTAGCACTCGTCCCAGTTGTACGGACGACGTAGCTAGCGACTACACTGACGAAGCCTCGCTCCTTTGCCGAGCAGATAGTTAGAATAGCCTTCAGCTAAGTCCATGACTACGACCTAGCAAGGCGCCATTAGCCTTACATAGCTTGTATCTAAAGAGTCTCACTTGTATCGTCAAGAGCGATGTATACAACAAGGATGGATTAAAGTTAAGTATTCCAGAAGCTACGTACTTTTCTTTATAGCATTCATTACGTATCCTGTTACAGACCTATCTCTGGCCTGCATGAACTAAACGCGTGCCTTTCGGCTACTTCCGTGGCGTGGCTGTCTTGCTACGCCACAACAAAAAACGTATTACATTTGATTGTGTACCAGTTGGTTGTAGAGAAGGCACAGTAAAACTTAACACCGATATATATCTCTCTCTAGGCGCTTCACTCTGGAACCGCACAACCGCTACGGTTGCAGATTCGAATCCTGCCTCGGGCATGGATGTGCGTGATGTCCTTAGGTTAGTTAGGTTTAAGTAGTTCTAAGTTCTAGGGGACTGATGACCTCACAAGTTAAGTCCCATAGCGCTCAGAGCCATTTGAACCACTTTTTCTTAATTTTATGAAATATAAATATCTTGTGTCATAAAGTTTTGAACATGGCTGCGTTGTCGGCGACCGTTACAACGTAAAATTAAAGCGATAACAGACCTCGGTCGCAAAATGAAGTTTTTTTGACCTAGGTTTAGGCCACTTCTAAGAGTGCCTTCATCAGAAATAAAACATTTAAACACGCATGTCACGTACAAAATAAAAATCAAGCGATAAAGCTTTAGTCAGAGAATTTTAAAGGCAAGAAGAAGGCAAGCCTCTATGGGCTGCTCACATATGTCGAACTGCGGTGGCATCAGTCTGATGCTTGATATTTATTTTATACGTGACATGAGAGTTTAAATGTTTTATTTCTGATGAAGGAACTCTTAGAAGTGACCGAAACCTAGGTCAAAAAGACTTTATTTTTCGACCGAGGGGTGTTATTGCTTTAATTTTTTTCTTGTGTCATATTCGTATCTTCTTTTTACATTTGGTGATTTTTTTTTGTTTTTAAGTTGTAACCTTCTCAGATTTAATTATGTAACAGTTGAAATTATTTGTAATTTGTTCTTGTCACATTATTGTAAATCTGTACAATAACAAGGAAGCACAGAACTGTTCAGGTCAAAAAATGCTGAGCACACTTTGATTTTGCGCACCAAGCACGTCGGACGATTGAAATTTAATGACTATTCTCCCTCTCTCATTGTGTATGATTGAATTTGGTATTATCGATGCTCTACGTGTTGCTGTTAGTCAAATGTTGGGGAAGAGGAATTCGAAAAAAATGACAAATATGGGTACACCGTTGTAAGTTACATTGAAAACCACTGAGCTTCTATTTGAATTTTTTTCCTAAAGCTGTTACCATTTCCATGGTACTCTTTCAGAAATGTCTTTCAAGGGGGTGTTTCACCTCATTACTGCGGTATGGGAATGTATAAAAACTATGTGTCTCTCTTCGATTGCGACGGCGGCTAGGAAAGCGCTGTGGTGTTTGTACAGACAAACGGATGCCGGCTATCGTTGCCCTTCCTCAGATGACTTTCCATTCGTGTGGGAGGAAGCGACCAGCGGAAAGCGCGCGCCTCACTTTCTCTCGCCGCTGCGACATCCTGCACTTCCTCTGCCTACTGCGCAGCCAGCGAATAACACCAACGTACACTCATTCCGCTGACGTATCACTGTGCGCCTAATTCCGCTTTGGTGGTACAGAAAGCATAACGAGTGCTTATGGAGTTAGCGCATTCCAGGTGTTTTACTCTTGACGATGCACGGTTCTGCATACTCTCTATCCAAAACATCGTTTACTCAAGAATGAGATTTTCACTATGCAGCGGAGTGTGCGCTGATATGAAATTTCCTGGCAGATTAAAACTGTGTGCCGGACCGACTCGAACTCAGGACCTTTGCCTTTCGTGGGCAAGTGCTCTAACATCTGAGCTACCCACGCACGTTTTAATCTGCCAGGAAGTTTCACATCGATTACTGTATACAGAGAGCCGGCCGCTGTGGCCGAGCGGTTCTAGGCGCTTCAGTCTGGAACCGCACGACCGCTAGGTCGCAGGTACGAATCCTGCCTCAGGCATGGATGTGTGCGATGTCCTTAGCTTAGTTAAGTTTAGGTCGTTCTAAGTTCTAGGGGACTGATGACCTCAGATGTTTAGTTCCATAGTGCTCACAAGGGAACCTCCCCATCGCACCCCCCTCAGATTTAGTTATAAGTTGGCACAGTGGATAGGCCTTGATAAACTAAACACAGATCAATTGAGAAAACAGGAAGAAGTTGTGTGGAACTGTGAAAAAATAAGCAAAATATACAAATTGAGTAGTCCATGGGTCACATAAGCAACATCATGGAACAAGTGTGCTTAGAAGCGCCGTGGTCCCGTGGTAGCGTGAGCAGCTGCTGCATGAGAGATTCTTGGTTCAAGTCTTCCCTCGACTGAAAATTTTACTTTCTTTATTTTTGCATAGTTATGATCTGTCCGTTCGTTCATTGACATCTCTGTTCACTGTAATAAGTTTAGTGTCTGTGTTTTGCGACCGCACTGCAAAACCGTGCGATTAGTAGACGAAAGGACGTGCCTCTCCAATGGGAACAGAAAACATTTGATCGTAAGGTCATAGGTCAACCGACTCCTCCACAGGAAAACACATCTGATATATTCTATACGACACTGGTGACGGCATGTGCGTCACATGCCAGGAATATGTTGTCGACCCATCTAACTTGTACACTTGGCGAATGGGTAAAAAGATTCTTCTACCTTGCCCGATTTAGGTTTTCTTGTGGATGTGATAATCACTCCCAAAAAAGTGATGAAAACATAAGAGTTTATCACATAAACTGAAAATAAAAAATTAAAATTTACACTCGATGGAAGATTTGAACCTAGAACCCTTCGTTCCGCAGCTGCTCACGTTACCACGAGACCACGGTGCTCCTGCGTTCGGACCGTCCTAATTGTTGCTTATCTTCCCTTGAACTACTCAGTTTGTATATTTTACTTATTTTTTCACAGTTCTACACAACTTCTTCCTGTTTTCTCAATTGATCTGTGTTCAGTTTTTCAAGGCCTATCCACTGTGCCAACTTATAACTAAATCTGAGGGGGGTGCGATGGGGAGGTTCCCTTGTCAGAGCCATTTGAATTTGTATACAGAGAGACTGAAGCAAGGACGAAAATTTACTCATTAATAATGAGTACCTACACTTCTGTTTTTTGTAACTAAATGACGCACTGACTGTATGCGCTGGACCTAAGGGTACCATCTATCAGTACTACGTTCACTCCTGTCCGTTAAAACTTCAGCGCCTGGAATACGAGAGAATAATGTAACATTACTTTTTGCGCGGGTACAGTATAATTGGAACAATACTTGATGAGATGTGTAGGTTATTTGGGGATATACAGGCCGAGAACTTTTGGTTCGTGTGTCAGCAGAAATAGAAAAATGGCCGTGATGCGGCTCTAAGCTTGTATGACAGATTCGGGCTCTTCAAACCAAGCTGCTTCAACCTTTTTGACAAGGGTTCATCAAACGTAATGGCATGTCACTCTCTCGGAAACCCATTACCAGATATTTTCAGTGAGTGACTGGAGTGATAAAAGTGCTGGCCTGGAACATAGGCGTCCGCCAGCCGGAGTGGCCGAGCGGTTCTAGGCACTTCAGTCTGGAACCGCGCGCCCGCTACGGTCGCAGGTTCGAATCCTGCCTCGGCAATGGATGTGTGTCATGTCCTTAGTTAGGTTTAAGTAGTTCTAAGTTCTAGGGGGCTGAGGACCTCAGCATTTAAGTCCCATAGTGCTCAGAGCCATTTTCTGAACATGGTCGTCCGCTGAAGTTTATCCAAGGGGTTGTGGGGTTGGGGGATGGGGGGGGGGGGGGAGACAGACTAAAATTGCTATTTCTGTGATATACTGTATCGGTAAGTTTGAGAACTTGTCGTGCCCAAAGAACTGAATTCAACAAGAAGTACACAAACTATATTCCATATCAAATGTACTGTATTTATAGACTTGTGACTTTTTTGAAACTAGATGACTTTGATACCTAAAAGGTATGAAAATTTCACTAGTGTGCACAAAGTTCATCTTCTGATATTATTTATTTAAATGAGGATATCACCGTTTCCATTTAACTATGATTTCATGTGGCGGTGTACGGCTTATCCAATGAGTTAGGAAATGAAGATAGAAAATATTTATAAGAGATGAATAATCTTAGCTTGACTCTGAAAATTAAAAATCTGAATAGAAAAAAAATGGGATCTATAGAGAAACACGTCTGGATACCAGTGAAGAAAGTAACAAATAACTACGCTGGATAATACAGCTCAAAGAGGAGAAACAGCAAATAAGTTTTAATAAAACTTTTATCCATTTGGATGTGGAACGCTGCGACCGAGATGAATAAAGGTTTCCAAAAATTACTACAACCAGCTGTCCTTTGTAATTCTTCAAGTTTTATTTCCCATGACCAATTTCGAATCGCATAGTGATTCATCATCAGATAGTACACATTTATTGCAAGTTTGGTGCAGTGTGGATGTCATGTAGGTGTAGCAAGATGTAAAGACGAAACATCTAAGTACTGAGTGTGGAGAGAATTATTTACATCATGAGACCGACCTAAATGCGTTACTTACAGTTATTAGGATCCGATAATTTATTAGTGGTGTTCATTTTTTACGGGAAGTTCTCAGAAACGTTAAAATTATAGCACTTCACAAACTTTGCCATAGGTAGCAACTCCAACATACTTTACAGAATGTAAATGAACAAAAAAGCATGATCAAAGTTATGTTCGTGACCTAAGCATGACTTGTCACAATAGCAATCGTAAATCCCAAATCTGCAAGACATCCAGTACATCAGATGCCATCCAAATTAGCACAAACTAGCATTTTTTTGTCAGCCGTCAACCACGTAAATAAAATTCATACTGAACTCACTGTAAAAAACCAAATAACTGAACATTTTAAAAACGATAATCTACAACAACGCTTATCACCCAACCATAGTTTACAAATTAGCTGCAAAAAATGAAAACTAATCGAACAGTATCAACAAACCAGTCCATATATCTCTATGCCTTTCCTCAGCAACATTTCATATCACGTTGCAAAACTATTTAAACCACACAAAATCAAAATAACTTTCCAAGAAAACTACAAACTTCGAAGCAAAATAGTTCGTAACAGTAAAACAGCCTGACCACGTTCCATTAATCTGGTAGATACAAATTAACTAGTGACAGCTGCTGCGGCTACTACGTAGGGCACAACGGACGGAACTTTGGAATTCGATACAAAAAGCACACTTACACACTTCATTTTAAAAAATTTAAATAAAGTCCACCTGGCAAAAAATAGTCATTCAGTTACAGACATGCCAAATTTTATTAAAGGAAGATAAATAATTCAGAGAAGAGATGTGTTTATCGCCACGGGTTTGTATAGCAAAGTGACATTGTCACAGAAATGTTCATCAAACTTGATGGGGAATGCTGCAAGAAAGGCCAACGTCATTTGTATCCAGTATGCCCACTGCGTAACTACTGTCTATCGCACACAAATGTGAAAGCCATGGTTCGTGCAGGTAGGAGTGTCTTAGTGAATGCCTTTAATCTCCAAAAAGAAAGAGTCGTATGGTACTGTTCCTGGCAGACCCTATAGGTCAGGGTAAGCCGTCTAATTGGAAAGGTTATTTGTATCTTCCGCGCACACTGGCAGCTTTCCTTCGCTGAGTGTGAGTTGTACGGTTAAGCGTGATAAGTGTAGGGGACTTCAATGGGTGTGTGGATGGCGTAGTGTGATGTTTGTGCTGCATGATGTAAAGAGAAAGGAGAGGGTGTTACCCGGTGTCGACAGATGCCTCACTCCTCTTGAATAGCACCGAGGCAGCCTCCGAGCAAAACGTCCTCATCCGATGGACGGATTACCATCAGCACATGACCTCACGGCATGAGGAACTGCGGAGAGGTTTCGAATTTAATTCTGGACATCAGCACAAAGCCTGGTTATCAGTGACCTTTCGCATCTATCGTGAGGCAAATGAAAATCAGCGAACTGCACACGGCGTCCCCAGCCGGTTACCCAACCAAGTACTGGCCACGCGCCATGTTTTTTTAACTTGGGTGGTTTGACGGGAACTGGTGGACTGAAGAGGCGACGCCGTTTTCTGTGGATGTCTGAGGGCCTTACTCCTAAATTCTTCGAGTTCAAGTTCCAGTACGAATCAAGAAGCGCATTAAGTCCCTCAAGTTACGTGACGGGCAACGACCACAAGAGAAAAATTTAGAGAAATTCGAGTCTACGTCCAACGGGAACACAAATGTTTCCTCTCCCTATGTAAGTGTCATTGAAATAGGAAGGTGTTGCGGATATTTCTGGTGCAAAGTCTACCGCAAAACACCCTACGGTGGTATCTATGACGCAAAGATCGATGTATGCGATCCCTTATGAGATATCTACATTCAAAAATGAAAAATGTATGATTTCTATCCTCTTTGATCTCTCTTATAACCTTTTTTTTATCATGCAAATCGCCAATATTGGATGTTGAAGCAATACACACACACACACACACACACACACACACACACACACACACACACACACACACACACAAGGGTTCTTCATACTTGAAGATAAATGAGAGTCTGAATTATTTCTTAAAAAAAAAAAAAAACGAGACCGGAGCCGCTACTTCTCAATCAAGTAGCTTCTCAGTTTCCCTCACAAGGGCTGAGTGCACCCCGCTTGCCAACAGCTCTCGGCAGACCGGATGGTCACCCATCCAAGTGCTAACCCAGCCCAACAGCGCTTAACTTCGGTGATCTGACGTTAAACGTTGTTACCACTGCAGCACGGCCGTAGGCTGAATTATTTCTGCCTCTCTCTAAAAGTGTGTCGGCAATTCCCGTCAACAGAGTAGAGTGAAAGCAAAGGTCTGCAAGAAACAAAGAGCGGTGGGAACAGCTCGCTTTTGCTTGCACGGAACCAGTGATGTTGGAGTATGTTGTGACTTGTTGACATTCACCTCTTTGAACTATTATCCCCAGGTATTTTTTCCTTTGATGAAGTTGCCAGGGGTATTGCAAGTAATCAGTGTGCAGTTGAACGGAGCATGTTAGCATTCTGTCTTTATAGTGTGCAATGCGCCACCCTTAAATGTTCTACTTAAACCAAGTTAATTGCTCTCGGTAGTACACCAAGTCTTCTAACACCAATAATTCTAATTATTTGGACCACCAGCCTCACTATAAAAGGTTCACCCTGTGAGAAAAGGGGAATTATCATAAACGGAAATCATTCGCCCATCTGACAGTTGCCAAGACCCAACGTGCATTCATAAAGATCGCCTAACGGTAGGGAAACAAAGACAGAAATACAGATAACTATACAGCGTGTTACAGGTATAAGTGGAGATATTTTTATTGGTGACTGAGGACAATGTGGAGATAAACATTACATCAGTATATACTTCATTTGTAGACTAATAATTATAGCTATTAGGGGCAGTATGTTTTTATGTTGACTAGTTTCTCGAAGCACATGTGGCAAGAGCGAGGCATTAATGCTTATTTTTCCTTAAGTAGGTGGTCATGTGTTGAAATGTGGGTGCGTGGATGCGAAACAGTTAGCCCATACTGACAGGTGTAGTCCACTTTGTGGTGTAGTTACCAACATGCAGAAGTCCGCCTGCTTAGCTTGGCGGTAACGTGCATGCCTCCCGTGCAACGGGCCCGGGTTCGATTTCGGGCCAGGTTGGAGATTTTCTCCGCTCATGGACTGGGTGTTGTGTTATCCTCTTCATCATTTGATCCTCATCACCGGATCGCAAGTAACGTGGCGTCGACTGAAATTAGACTTGCACTTGGCGGCCCAGCTTCCCTGGATGGGGCCTCCCGGCCAACAATGCCATACGCTAGTTTGCATTTACCATGCATAAGACATCAGATGGTAAATTGTGTTATGCGTTTGCTGGAACACTGTTAGATGCAGAGAAAAAATAACTTAGACTCTGAAGTGGCTACAAATTAAGGTACCAGTGTTCACTATATGTGTACTTGTACCCCTAATAAAATGGTTCAAAAGGCTCTGAGCACTATGAAACTTAACATCTGAGGTCATCAGTCCCCTAGAACCTAGAATTACTTAAACCTAACTAACCTAAGGACATCACACACATCCATGTCCGATGCAGGATTCGAACCTGCGACGGTAGCAGTCGCGCGGTTCCAGACTGTAGCGCCTAGAACCGCTCGGCCACCGAGGTCGGCGTACCCTAACAGACTGTATATAAACTTACCCACCATCACACAAAGGTTACAGTGGACACACAGTACCTCAAACACTTACAGGTGAAGAGACTAAGTATTAAAGGGATATGGCAATATAAATTAAAAATGAAGAGGGTGTTATTCACATGATTTAATAAACATTCTTATCCTTTTACACTTTGATAAGTAAGGTTTAATCTAGTCTTTGTATTTATATTATCTGATAAAAGCTCTTTCCTTAGCGCATGAAAGCAATGTTTAATTAGCTCCTGTAACACACTTAGACACTTGCAGTTCTTCCTTACAGTTGGTAAAACTCATGAAGTACTTGTCCTCCAGTCTTTGAGCAATTAGAATTACTTGCTCCCACCCATGAATGAAACATTTTTTTGAGTCATCAGTCATCTGACTTGTTTGATGCTGCCCACCACGAATTCCTTTCATGTGTTAACCTTTTCAACTCACAGTAACACTTTCAACCTACGTCCTCAGTTATTTGCTGGATGTATTCCAATCTCTGTCTTCTTGAACAGTTTTTACCCTCTACAGCTGCCTCTAGTTCCACGTAAGTCATTCCCTGATGCCTTGGCAGACGTCCTTCTTCTTGTCAGTGTTTTCCATATGTTCCTTGCCTCGCCAATTCTGCGGAGAAGTTGCTCATTCCTTGACACCTGAGTCCCCCTAATTATCAACATCCGTCTGTAGCATCACATCTCAATGAAACTATTGAACGTTAACTACAGCGCTTTAACTTTGACAGTGAACGCTGCGCTTCTCTGTTCTCCACTGGTGCAGGCCAAACTGCTACCTCCTTTCTTGACGCTCCTTCCGGTGCCGCTGTCACCAGTTCACACTTTCCCTACCAGCCCCAACTCCGGACCATCACAACCCGCTTCCACTGCGCTTTCCGCTCCTGTACCCCGACACACAAACCTTGGCCTCTGTACTCTTTGGATTGGCTGTCTCATAAACAACCGCAGCGCTTAGCTTCCATCGGTTACTGAGTTCGCTGTTACTCCATTGCCTCTTGCTCCTCCCAGATGAATTTCCCGGTATATTTGCGACCTAAGAACCACAGGTATTAGGGCAGGGACGGGCAAACGTTGCACGCGGCTCATGAGCACACGGCGCTGCACGTGTGCTGCCCACGTGCAATCGTCAAACGGGACAGTGACGACAGCCGGCAGGTTGTGGCAGTGTAGTTCCAGGCTAAGCTGCGGACGTTGAAGCGAAGCGACCACTACGTAGTGAACGTTGTATTTCAAGAACCGGAAAATGCAGAGTGAATCAACGGAGAAGTGGAGATTTGCTATCTTTTAAAAAGGAATGGGAGAATCATTTTTTCTTTGTGCAAAAACGTGAAAATTCGAAATGTATAATATGTGATAGTATTCTCGCTGATCAGCGGAAGTTTAATATTGAACGCCATTATAAGAAATTTCAATATGTTCCCGTACTTTCTCAAGCGATTTGGTGATATATCACACTTATCCCAAGGTTTTGAATAGTTCTCGGGACAATTTGCTGTTTCTGTAGATGATATTCATCCCAGTTTGCAAATGGAATTGATAGATCCGCACTGTAGATTCTACAGCATAATTCTCGTCTGAGAGACAAGTTCCTTTTGGCAAGATGTGTAGTTGTTTTTTATCACGACTTTCCACAGCAAGAGTTTCCTCGTCTCCATCGTGAAGCCGCGAAGATAATGTCAATGATGGCTCGACATAAGTTTGTGAGAAACTTTTTCTGTTATGAAAATTAAAAAGTCTCGGTTAAGAGCAAACATCAGTAACGAAAATTTACGTAATTGTTTGCGTTTGTCTGTATGTAGAAATTTTGTTCCAGACATTAAATGTATTGTAAACTCCACCTGTTATAATTAAATAAAACGTATCGTAGGTAATAGGTATTCTTTCAAACCACGATTTCTTTCAAGCACTCCTACTAACCTTGTTCCTTCATTCAATAAAACAGGCCAGGAAACAAAACGCATTACATAGGAAGAAGCGGAGAGACGGTATGGTGGGGAGGGGAGAGAAGCGGGTGGTCAGCTTGCCCCTGTGTGCACGCAGAACAACTGTTAACTGCACACGTGCAAGTGCACCGCACACGTGCAGGATTCCTGCCCGCCCCTGTATTAGAGTCAACAGGAAAGTGACACTTGGTAGCTGCCGCCACAACTTCCATTCTGGGTTTACAAAACAGTCCGGCGTTCCCACCGCCGCTACGGCACCACAACGACGCCAGGGCTCGCAAGGCGTCTTGAAAAACACTTCTCAGATTGAATTCTCTGTGTGCAGTGTTCCCAGGGCCCTTGTAGGGACGGGGAAAACCGACCCGTTAAAAGCGATACAGGTATTCCAGTTAAGAATAACCGGTATTTTCGGTATTTCTTTAATCTCGATTATAAAAGTTTTTTTTTAATTTTTTTACTGATAACCGCTTAAGAAAAGGAAATAGCCATAGCATCAACGCTAAGACTTTTAGTTTTTCAATTAATCTCTTTTAAGAAAATTCCATTGCTTTGAAATTGATATGGGAAAAAGGGGGAAGGGCTAGGCCGACGGGGATTTGGAATAATTCATTCACCGGTACAACATACACATTTATTTTGCGCGGACTGAATTACACTAAAGCCAATTAAGAGTTTAAGTAGACAACAGTTAATTTGAATACTGAACAATAATTAGTGATGGCAGAAAATGTCAATTACAACTCGCACACACTCGCTGTTTGTCAGAGCATAAAATAAAGACGAATGATACACACCTCAAGCCAAATTTACAGCCATAAAAATTACGAACACTTCGCGAGCACAAGACACCAATAAAAAAATCAATAAAACTAAACCGTTCACATAATGGGCCACTGCCAAAACGTTGTCATACTAAAATGTAAAGTGATCAAACAAGGGGAACACAAGATTTAAAACTTCCTAAAACAGACATGGTAGCAACGCTTACAGGTTTAAATTACTTAAAGAAGCAATAAGGCTATAAAAAGGGAGCCTTTTGTAATTAACGAATAGAATGACTCAGAATTGCTCCAAGATTTCAACTTAAACAGCAGCGTTAAATCCCACGGCTGCGCCGAGAAGAAACTACACTGCAGAAGACGGGCGGCGCGAGCTTTTGCTGCCCAAGGCTTGTGCACAAGATCAGATAAACAGGCGGCTGGGTCCAGAATGAGTGGGCCACACAAGGACCGGTAAACAGTACGGATTCCATAGCACAAGCAGTCGCAACAAAAACCCCTGCAGAGCAAATAAATTCCAACAAGTGCAAGCTCAAGTCTCAGCCAAGATTATAGTAAATAATGATTGCGCTCCCAATAATTAATGCAATTTCTTATGGAGAGATATTCGAAATTTAGCAGTCTACTAAGAAGTTAGCCGAAAATTGAAGACACCACTTATTGCTGCTTTAAGGAAATTTCAGAATAAAATAGTTATACCAAACTCTCCTGGAACAATGACTAACAAGGGGAGGCCGCCAATTGTGAAATTCAGATTCGATTCATACTGCGCATAATAAAAGCTCATGGCCAGAGGTGTAATGTGGCAAAGCACCAAGATGCACTTCTCAGCCGTTGTCGAGAAAATCGACAGTTAAAAGAAACCGTTGCGGTGAAATACTCTCTACGATTGATGATTTTCTACAGCGTCGTGGCGCAGCGGTAAGCGCTCGGGTTCGTAATCCAAAGGTCGCCGGATCGAATCTCGCGCCATGCAATTTTTTTATTATTAGTTTTTTGTAATTCAAATATATATATATACATATATTAATGAATTGCTTATGCATGTTGGTGAAGGCGGATCGCTCTCCAATTGTTCCGACTCCATTTTTCCCTTTTTTTTTTTAACAAGGTGTACCAAACCTCTCCCGTCCGCACTGACTTTCGACGATGTTATAAGTTGCGCTAGGGACCGCATCTACCTTCTTTCGAAGTTAGCACGCAACTACGCTGTTATGCGGCGGCTCGTTTCGGCCCATTCAACATCTGTCCTCCAAGTGTAACGAGCGAGTAACGGAGTTTATATTTCATACCTGCCACAGCAAATTTGTGCTCGTGGGGTCTCTATTCTAATTCGACTTACGCTATACGTATTCGTTTCGGAATATCGTTTCTACGTCTTCCGTTAACTATACGTGGTTAACATTATGAAGACAGTTAATAACATTTGTGAATATATATATATATATATATATATATATATATATATATATATATATATATATATTTGAATTACAAAAAACAAAAAAAAAAGAAGGTTACATGGCGCGAGATTCGATCCGGCGACCTTCGGATTACGAACCCGAGCGCTTACCGCTGCGCCACGACGCTGTAGAAAATTGTTAATCGTAGAGAGTATTTCACCGCAACGGTTTCTTTTAACTCGATTTTCTCGACAACGGCTGAGAAGTGCATCTTGGTGCTTTGCCACATTACACCTCTGGCCATGGGCTTTTATTATGCGCAGTATGAATCGAATCTGAGTTTCACAATTGCCAACTCCGAGCCAATTGCAATTCTACGGCTCCTGGGACGTACACCAGGTCAAGCTCAGAATAGACAATGTGTTCTAAAACGAACTAAAATTGCATATAAACCCTTTAAAGAAAATAAACATCTGATATGCATGACCTGAAGCAGAATGAGCCTCAATGAATAAGACACAGTGGAGTCAGGTTCAGAAGGACAGTTTATGTTCCGCCAAATGACAACTGCAAATTGAGCAGAGCACTTGTCCAAAATGTTCATTATACATAAGTCACACGGTTCTTAAATCTAACCTAGATAACATTCGCACAACACGAAAGTCTATTTTCACACCAGGGACAGACAGTCTGTGAGGATATTGAACATCGACCAATACCGTGCGCCAGGACCAATATCAACTGATAGTTACTCGCCTTAAGGAAGGCGACAATTAATTTCGGGCAGGTAGAAGCTCTTCAACACACATGAGTAGTACACAGCCAACGAAGTTCACAACAAGCTTCCTTGTAAAGCGGACGCCAACACTGATCAACAGGACGTCCTAATTCACAGGAGGACTCAAATGACGACAGTCGGAAGATAAAACGTCTAACACAGCTTGGACGCCATTCAGAACTTAACTCAGCTATATTGACAACGGATAATAACCACAAAGTACGCGTACAGCGTTCGGAACAGCCGCGGCTAGAAGAAAATGCTACAGCCGTTTGCTATTGGCAATCCCGACCACATGGAAGACAAGCAAGACCATAATGATTCCCAAACCCGACAAACCACTGACGGACCCCCTCTCCTACCGACGTATCTCACTACTATACGTTAAAGGCAAAACTTACGAACGTATAGTGACCGACAGGCTGCGAAAATACGTTGACAGCAAACAATTACTTCCCCTGCTCCAAGCCGGCTTCCGCGCCAACCAATCCACCACAGACCCACTCCTCAAACTGACATGTGACACCACCCAGGGCTTCAACAAATCGCACTGTACGGTAGCCATATTCCTAGACATCGAACGCGCCTTCGACCGTCTATGGCACAATGGACTCCTGTTCAAACTGCTCAAACTCGGTCTTCTACCAAAATTCGTACGCCCCATAAAAACACAAATCACCGGAAGACACAGTATAGTACATGTACAAGACGCCACTTTAGAACCATTCACCCCAGAGGCGGGAGTTCCGCAAGGTGCAATATCATCCCCGCTACTGTACGCACTACACACACACGACATACCGACCCCAACAGACCAACACGAAAAAACCGCCCTATATGCAGACGACACCGCATATTGGTGCACAGGATTCAGAACTGACGTGATACAAAAAAAAAGCTGCAAAATACCTGACCAAACTAGAGACATGGATGACCAAATGGAGATTTGACCTAACCCGACCAAAACACAACTAGTCTTATTCCAACACCGCAACCTGGCAAGAAAACGACAGCAGAAACAAGAAGACATAACCCCACTATAGAACGAGCCCCTACAACTCACTGACACCGCGAGATAACTCAGTGTCTACCTTGACAAGCACCTCAACTACAAAACCCACCTACAATACCCGCTCAACAAAACGAAGAAACGACAACAGTTAATTCGACAAGTACAAGGACGGCTGTATGGCTACTCCACCAGGACAGCCATACACACATACAAGATACACATACGACCAATCTACGAATACGCCGCTGCACCACTGGGCGGAATACCAAAGACAATAGCAAACGGACTGTACTCGACAGAACGCCTACTACTGCGCAGCATAGCAAAGCTACCATGCCGCACCCCTAGCGACGAAGTATACTACAAACAAGACTGGCAAAACTCAGGGCAAGATACGGCTCACACATCCTACACAAACGACTCGATATGGAAGACATACTGACGACCAAGCCACACACAACAAGACGCCCGAAAAAGAAATACATTTACCCGGTGCGTACAGTAGCACAAAGTACATCAACTGAGTTCCCCGACTGAGCACCCACAATGTCACAACTGACAGTAGGAGAAACTACCGCACCCCACCTAGACGAAAGACACTAACACAGTAACAAACGACCTAGTGCACCACGACAGCCCCCCGCATTCAACACACAACACACCTCATAACACCGAGCACAATAGCTTTAAGGAAATTATAGATAGATCAAGACCCATTGTAAAAATCAGCTCCAAGTACTACCAAAAGGAAAGGAGAATATGTAGAACTAGATATGAGGCCAAAAAGCTATTGTTGCAACCAGCTCCAAGTTCTGCGAAGCAGGAAAGGAGAACATGTAACACTAGTATTAAGATTAGTTTAAGCTAGAGTATATCACCCATAACAACAACGCCCTCCTACATCATTTTGCATTTTCGTGGGATGATTACATACGGAAAAATAAATGTAAACACTATAAGAATCCCCCATTAGGTTAACGTGTCACTTCCAGTTATATTGTCAAAGCACCCCCACATACTTTATTTAGTCATTTCACTAATCACAATTTAGATTCAATTAATTGTCCAATTAGTTTTGTTAAATTAGTTATTGTGTTAAGATGAGTTCAGTTTTTTGCATAATTAATTGAATCAATTTTCTTTCACATTCTGTTCACTAAAAAGTAACGTAAAGCTAAAGATACTAAATATAAAATAATAGCATATAATCAAATATATGAAAAAATGGAAATAAATAAATTAAAAATTGTAGCCTCTGGCTGATAAAGGGCAAACAGATAAGCCCTAGAATTTTGCCTTTCCCAGTTTCAAGCTATATTGAATCGAAAATTAAGTTAAATAGGCAAATAAGGGACAACTTAGTCCGTACAGTGTTAGCTGTAGAACAGACCTCCTTCTCCCTTCAGGAGAACGAATGAAATGTGCTTAAAAAAAAAAAAAACCACTGGAATCAGTGTCAGACAGCACCTCAAGAAGGCTGCGAATCACGCAGTTGAAATATCGTGCAGGAAAGACGCGAATAACCGGCAGAAACCGGATTGATCGACGTGACAGTTAATACAGTATTGCTGCGGGAGTAACACATCTCCACGTGGCGTTGCATATTGGACGGTATGCGCGTACTTGCATTGTGCGACACTTGCCCTCATCTAAATGGTAGTTTCTCGCTCTTGTCATCGGACGTAATGGCACCTTCCCCCGTGCGGAAGTATTTTACGAAGTGCGATATCTATGAAGTACAATGCCTTATTGGCTTTAAAAGATTAAGAATGGGAGGAGACACAACAAACTTGCGACAGATTATAAGGGGAAAACTTGAAACTTAAACAATTCATTCATAGTTTACAATTAAAATAGAAAGTAGCGGATCTGTTACCTGCGTCTACGCAACATGCCATGATCTGGCAGTATCTTTTGAAAACGGACAAATTAACACTAAAAATACAGTTTTTCGACCTCAGTTATCACCCTTTAGCGCTGACAATTCGCAATGCTCAAATACTGTCACGATGATCGATTACAACATGATTTTTGAGCAGAGTTTCAAAAAATTTGGGTGTGTGGGAGCCTACTGGTGACTGTTTGTAGTATAAAAACACTTACCACTTTTCCACAAAAGCAGCTAACACTGTACGGACTAAGTTGTTCCTTATTTGCCTATTTAACTTAATTTTCGATTCAATGTAGCTTGAAACTGGGAAAGGCAAAATTTTTCAATCTTTGTTCGATTTCTGCATTTGTTAATAATAGGAATAAAAAAACCGAAAATCAGTTATTTCAGAAACCGGTTATTGTGAGCTGTTTTAACACACAGGTTAAACTAGCGTTGAAAAAAAACCGATATAACCGATAACCTCCATCCCTAGGCCCTCGTCCCGACCTTGCAGCCAGTCACGCTCTCTACTGCCAGAAATCGTTACCCCGCAAGCCATTGCCCTTGCGGCGAAAGCAGCAGGTTTCTGCCAGCTTCTCCCCTTAACTAACGCGTGACTAATATAAAGCTTAACTGCATCTCTAGACTAAACTCTCGCTAAGCGAGGCCTCCCTCGGGCTGTCGGGTTGTCCTTAGCGTAAGTTAGTTTAAGTTTTAGATTAAGTAGTGCGTAAGCTTGAGGGATCGATGACCTCAACAATTTGGTCCTATAAGACCTTACCACAAATTTTGCAAATTTCCTTACAGTCGGTGAGCATGTACCGGGTGATCAAAAAGTCAGGCCGAGCGGTTCTAGGCGCTACAGTCTGGAACCGAGCGACCGCTATGGTCGCAGGTTCGAATCCTGCCTCGGGCATGGATGTCTGTGATGTCCTTAGATTAGTTAGGTTTAAGTAGTTCTAAGTTCTAGGGGACTGCTGACCTCAGTAGTTAAGTCCCATAGTGCTCAGAGCCATTTTTTTTAACCAAAAAGTCAGTATAAATTTGAAAACTGAATAAATCAAGGAATAATGTAGATAGAGAGGTACAAATTGACACACATGCTTGCAATGGCATGGGCTTTTATTAGAACAAGAAAAAATACAAAAGTTCAAAAAATGTCCGACAGATGGCGCTCCATCTGATCAGAATAGCAATAATTAGCATAACAAAGTAAGACAAAGCAAAGATGATGTTCTTTACAGGAAATGCTCAATATGTCCACCATCATTCCTCAATAATAGCTGTAGTCGAGGAATAATGTCGTGAACGGCACTATAAAGCACGTCCGGAGTTATGGTGAGGCATTCACGTCGGATGATGTCTTTCAGCATCCCTAGAGATGTCGGTCGATCACGATACACTTGCGACTTCAGGTAACTCCAAAGCCAATAATCGCACGGAATGAGCTCTGGCGACCTGGGAGGCCAAGCATGACGAAAGTGGCGGCTGAGTACACGATCATCACCAAACGACGCCCACAAGAGATCTTCCGCGCGTCTAGCAATACTTTTTTTTTGTTCTTATAAAACCGCATGTCATTCCAAGCATGTGTGTCAATTTTTTCCTCTCTATCTACATTATTCCGTGGTTTATTAAGTTTTCAAATTTATACTGACTTTTTGATCACCCGGTACATTGGAGCTGCAAATGATCCCTTAGCAACGGATCTGTCAGAAATAACTAGCGTCAAATGATCACTGGCCAAACTGCTTGTAGAAGTGAGTCTGCATACACGAATGAGATTTTCACTCTGCAGCAGAGTGTGTGCTGATATGAAACTTCCTGGAAGATTAAAACTGTGTGCCGGATCGGGACCTTTGCCTTTTGTGGGTAAGTGCTCCACCAATTGAGCTACCCAAGCACGCTCCTTCCTCACAGCTTTACTTCCGCCAATACCTCTTCTCCTACCTTCCAAACTTTATATAAGCTCTCCTGCTAACCATGCAGAACTAGCACTCCTGAAAGAAAGGATGTTGCGGAGACATGGCTTAGCCAGAGCCTAGTTTTAGGTCTGCATACTTTCGTGGCTGTTATCACTTAAGGTAAAACAACCCACCAATAGCAGCCAGAAGAACTTACCACCACGGTTTGGTTCTTAGAATTAATGGCACCCAAGAATGTCACATGAATATTCATCCACACGGAATCACATCACATATTGCGTGTAGTTCATTTCAAGTGCCACATGATAAGTTTTTACTTGGGTAACTGTGGGTGCCTAATCCAGAATAGTGTCCTCGCATTCTGACACCGCTTACTAATGGTGTGCGGACATTTGCCACGCCAGACATTTGCCACGCCGGACATTTGCCACGATTTTACCTGCTCCGAATGGTTGTGTCCCTTGTCTCCCCTACTCCTCCTCAACGCTGTCGCGCAGTAAAGCTACGTACTGAGCCTTTCCACTGGTTTACTTAACATAGGACCAGAATCTCTTTGGATTTTCCGCCACATTTCTAGAGAGGCGTGGAAACTATTAATTGCATCTCGCATTGAAATCCGCACCAAATTTCGAGCCTCAGTAAAACTTCGCCAATCGGAGATTTTGCGTTCGTCTAAATTACACGTGCCTTTTTCGGTGCTCCTGCAGCAGCTTTCTGTCGTGTTTTGTGTACCTTGGGAGATCAGTTCCGTCTCTTATTAATTTATTTGGTATGAATCTCTCGAGTACTGTTGATACTATTTCTTTGAACTGAAGCCACAAAATGGTTCAAATGGCTCTGAGCACTATGGGACTCAACTGCTGTGGTCATCAGTCCCCTAGAACTTAGAACTACTTACACCTAACTAACCTAAGGACATCACACACATCCATGCCCGAAGCAGGATTCGAACCTGCGAGCGTAGCAGTCGCACGGTTCCGGACTGTAGCGCCTAGAACCGCGAGACCACCTCGGCCGGCCACTGAAGCCACATATGGTCTTCACTTACATAGTTTGGAAGTATCGGAGACTGTCTCTTAGAAAGACGTCAAGCGAAGTTTTAGCTGCTTTTATAAATAGACATATTTTGCGTTTAGTTTTGGTGAATTTCTTTGTTACAGAATTGAGCCTCGCTCGACTGTGTGTTCACTAATCCTTGTATCCGTCTTGATGCTCAGGATTATTCGGGGCTAAGAGGTCAAGTGTGTTTTCGTAACCATTTACAATTTGAATAGCCTCGTGAACTAATTGTTCAAAATAATTTTAAAACAGCATTTAGAACAATTACGGAAGTTGTTTTCTATCTACAATAGGGTCTGAAAATGTATTTTTGTCGACATACGGAAGCTAGATTGAAGTCACTGCCAACTATAATTGTATGAGTAGCGTACCTATTTGTGATGAGACTCAAGTTTTCATTGAACTGTTCAGCAACTGTTTCTGGGGTCGGTAATAGGAGCCAGTTATTAATTTATTCCTGTTGTCGAATATAACCTCTGCCCATACTAAGTCACAGGAACTATCTGCTTAAGTGCCACTTGTGAGCTGAAACACACATTACATTATTTTTCCTTAAGTTGTGCTTCTTGTTTCTGATGTAGTGTAGATCATTGCAATTACGGCTTTTCCCTCCAAAATCTAGGATGCTTTCGCTGTGACCCTGTAAATACCAGAGCTAAACAATGTAGAATAACAACGTACGTTACAAGCGTAGCTTTCTGTATTACTTCATTTCCTTTTTTCTAACATTTAAAAATTGTAAGTCGACTTTAGATGACATGTAAATCATAATGTTCTTATCTCTATTTAGTGAACGTGTTTTCAGTTATGTTTTGAACATTACCCTGCTACACTTTATTAACTAATGTTTTTAGAGAGTAAATTAATATGGAGTATGTTGTTCTTCTTTTCAAACATTCACATAGCCATTTATTCTTTCCCTATTGTGTTTTGGGTATGCAGTTGTAGTAATTAAAGTAGGCACAAATGCAGTGGTCAAAAAGAAATGATTAGCGTGCATTCGCATTCTCGTTACATCGTTCCTTTCTTGTTGCTCCCATGCAGATGGACTGTTTTTATCGCAATCAGTAAGCGTGAAAGGAAGCTACCGTACAGAGGAATCTATATTTATACTTGGCAGGACTAATTACATATTGACATAGTCATCGGTATTGCTTTCGTTTCCCAAAAGTTATAAATATTTCGATTTCGGAAAATAAGCTCTGTATTTGGCCAAGATGTCGAAGAAGGTCCCTTACGTACTGGTTGTATCGAGTAAGATGTGGAGACGCCTGTTTGAAAGCGGACAGAAGAAGTACGAGGAAGGGCGTCCCTTACCTGAGGGGTCGCTACTCAAGCTACCTGGCGAAGGGGCAAGTGTGGCAAATGTCCGGCGTGGCAAATGTCCGGCATTGTTCCCAATGATGTACGATGCCGTACGCCGGATGTCGCTACTGGGCGAGCTGTTGCTATAGGCGAGCGCGGGGCACGTGGCCAAACTCAAGGTCAAGGTCACTGCAGGGCCGGCTGCGGTCCGGAAGTGCCGCAGTGCTGTGCAGGGCAGGGCGTGCAGAGGGGCAACAGGTGCCGCCGCCTCTGCTGCTGCAGGCTGCAACTGGCTGCTGCTATACCGGCATCGTTTGACAGCGGAGGTCGCCTCGCTCCACCCACCAGTGTTCAGACCATGATTTTCTTCGCTGTTTGCCGAGTTTTGAACGTTTTGGCTGAAGGAGACTATGGCCCCACTGCAATGATTCATCTACATCTACATACACAGGGTGTTACAAAAAGGTAAGGCCAAACTTTCAGGAAACATTCCTAACACATAAAGAAAGAAAATATGTTATGTTGACATGTGTCCGAAAACGCTTAATTTCCATGTTAGAGCTCATTTTAGTTTCGTCAGTATGTACTGTACTTCCTCGATTCACCGCCAGTTGGCCCAATTGAAGGAAGGTAATGTTTTCGGTGCTTGTGTTGACATGCAACTCATTGCTCTACAGTACTAGCATCAAGCACATCAGTACGTAGCATCAACAGGTTAGTGTTCATCACGAACGTGGTTTTGCAGTCAGTGCAATGTTTACAAATGCAGAGTTGGCAGATGCCCATTTGATGTATGGATTAGCTCGGGGCAATAGCCGTGGCGCGGTACGTTTGTATCGAGACAGATTTCCAGAACGAAGGTGTCTCGACAGGAAGACGTTCGAAGCAATTGATCGGCGTGTTAGGGAACACGGAACATTCCAGCCTATGACTCGCAACTGGGGAAGACCTAGAATG
This sequence comes from Schistocerca serialis cubense, assembly GCF_023864345.2. Taxonomy (NCBI): domain Eukaryota; kingdom Metazoa; phylum Arthropoda; class Insecta; order Orthoptera; family Acrididae; genus Schistocerca; species Schistocerca serialis. The sequence goes on along the minus strand of NC_064641.1, from coordinate 873,277,872 downwards.
ACGAGGACACCTGCAATGGACGAGGCTGTTCTTCGTGCAGTTGACGATAACCCTAATGTCAGCGTCAGAGAAGTTGCTGCTGTACAGGGTAACGTTGACCACGTCACTGTATGGAGAGTGCTACGAGAGAACCAGTTGTTTCCGTACCATGTACAGCGTGTGCAGGCACTATCAGCAGCTGACTGGCCTCCACGGGTACACTCCTGCGAATGGTTCATCCAACAATGTGTCAATCCTCATTTCAGTGCAAATGTTCTCTTTAGGGATGAGGCTTCATTCCAACGTGATCAAATTGTAAAATTTCACAATCAACATGTGTGGGCTGACGAGAATCCGCACGCAATAGTGCAATCACGTCATCAACACAGATTATCTGTGAACGTTTGGCAGGCATTGTTTGTGATGTCTTGATTGGGCCCCCATGTTCTTCCACCTACGCTCAATGGAGCACGTTATCACGATTTCATACGGGATACTCTACCTGTGCTGCTATTACATGTGCCTTTACAAGTACGACACAACATGTGGTTCATGCACGATGGAGCTCCTGCACATTTCAGTCGAAGTGTTCGTACGCTTCTCAACAACAGATTCGCTGACCGATGAATTGGTAGAGGCGGACCAATTCCATGGCCTCCACGCTCTCCTGACCTCAACCCTCTTGACTTTCATTTATGGGGGCATTTGAAAGCTCTTGTCTACGCAACCCCGGTACCAAATGTAGAGACTCTTCGTGCTCGTATTGTGGACGGCTGTGATACAATACGCCATTCTCCAGGGCTGCATCAGCGCATCAGGGATTCCATGCGACAGGGGGTGGATGCATGTATCCTCGCTAACGGAGGACATTTTGAACATTTCCTGTAACAAAGTGTTTGAAGTCACGCTGGTACGTTCTGTTACTGTGTGTTTCCATCCCATGATTAATGTGATTTGAAGAGAAGTAATAAAATGAGCTCTAACATGGAAAGTAAGCGTTTCCGGACACATGTCCACATAACATATTTTCTTTCTTTGTGTGTGAGGAATGTTTCCTGAAAGTTTGGCCGTACCTTTTTGTAACATCCTGTATACTCCGCTAGCCACCAAGCGGTGTGCGGCGGAGGGCACAATTCGCGCCAAAGTCATATTCCCCCCCCCCCCCCCCCCCTCTGTTCCACTCGCGGATCGCGCGAGGGAAAAACGACTGTCTGAACACCCCAGTACATGCTCTTATTTCCCTTATGTTTGAATGGTGATCACTGCGCGATTTGAAAGTTGGAGGTAATACTGGGTGATCAAAAAGTCAGTATACATTTGAAAACTCAATAAACCACTGAATGATGTAGATAGAGAGGTAAAAATTGACACACATCCTTGGAATGATATGGGGTTTTATTAGAACCAAAAAAATACAAAAGTTCAAAAAACGTCCGATAGATGGCGCTTCATCTGATCAGAATAGCAATAATTAGCATAACAAAGTAAGACAAGGTGAAGATCGGATTTCGGAATTTAGTGAGCAGCCCCTTCTGTTTAGTGCGGCGTCTATCTGCAAGTGTGTCCCACTTTAAACTTTCTATGAGATCTGTAACGCTCTCCCGATGTCTAAATGTATCAGTAACGAATCTTGCCGCTCTTCTTTGGACCTTCTCAATCTCTTGAATCAGACCCAACTGGTAAGGGTCCCATACAGACGAACAATACTCCAAGACTGGACGAACTAACGTATTGTAAGCTATTTCCTTTGTTGAAGGATTGTATCGCTTCAGGATTCTGCCAATAAACCGCAATCTAGAGTTCGCCTTACCCGTTACCTGTGTAATCCGATCATTCCATTTGAGATCATTTCGAATAGTCACACCCAGATACTTGACGCACGTTACCGCTTCCAAAGACTGATCATTTATTTTGTACTCGTACATTAATGGGGATTTTCGCCTTGTTATACGCAGTAGGTTACACTTACTAATATTGAAAGATAACTGCCAGTCATTACATCACGCACTTATTTTCTGCAAATCCTCATTGATTCGTTCACAACTTTCGTGTGATACTACTTCCCTGTAGACTACAACATCATCGGCAAACAGACTAATGCCGCTGTCAGTACCATCAACCAGATCGCTTATGTAAATCGTAAAAGGCAGCGGACCTATTACACTGCCCTGGGGCACACCTGAAGTTACGCTTGTTTCTTTATGACGTCACCCCGTTCAGGACGACATACTGCTTTTTCTCTGTCTGTTAGAAAACTTTCTATCCAACCGCATATGTCATCGGATAGACCGTTAGCGCGCACTTTTGTAGCAAGCGACAGTGCGGAACTGAGTGGAACGCCTTTCGAAAGTCGAGAAATGTGCTGGTTTCTGCAGGTGAGCTTCTCAGAGTCTGAACACAAAATATGTTCCATGATTCTACAACAAATCGATGTCACTGAAATTGGCCGGTAATTATGTGCATCCGATTTTCTCTGGAATATGGCGATAAGCCCAAGTTGCATCTCCTGTCACTACAGAGTCGAGAAAAGCCTCGCCTTCAGTCTCGAAACGATCAAGAAATCCGCAAGTGGCACTGACTCTGTTCATTTTGTGTGCTTCGGTAAGCATCTTGGGCACCCACCGCGCGTACAACTTCTGATAACAGTTACGATATCATGGACAACAGTTCGTGAAAGGTTTGGACAAACTGTATTCAGGTCGTAAACTGTCGAACGGCGATCAGGGAGAAGATGTTCTTCAGTTTTATGCACCACATCATCACACACAACAGACGGCCTTCCGCTTCTGTCTTCATCGTGAATTTTCATGCTTCCAAAATTGAAATTCCGTACCCATTTCGTCACATGCCGCCTTCGCATTACGTCCTTTCCATAAAATGAAACAATTTCGCACTGAATCTCAGCGGCGTTCTTGCCCTTAGCTTTTAGATAGCTAATTACTGCGCGCACGTCGCACTTGGCGAGAACCAGAATGAGAACGTTCATTTCTGACGGTTACCACAACACTAATCGAAGAGCTACTGATTGTTTAGAATGTTCGTTCCTTCCGCTGGCTTCCCGCTACAAGGCAGTGGTACCAACTCCCCCCACGGACATTCCATACTGAAGCTACATCCCTTGTAAGGTTAGTTTTCGGATAACTGCGAATACACAGGATTATTAACAGTAGCTGGAAACGTTTTCTTCTCTGCAAGAATCAACGACTCTAATAGTAGCGGAAGCTGAGTCGGTAAAACAAGTCGGTTTGATGAAATTGTCACCGGTCTCAAATTTAAAAATTACATTTTTATTATTTTACGAAACTTGTAGGAATGTCTTCGTTCTTCATTCCTATTGAAAAAGTATACTCAGTGTCCTTTTCTTTTCAACACGAACTGATGGAAAATTAGTTCTCAGTTCTGGGAACTCTGGAAATCATTTTTACCCCAGCAGATAAATAAAACACGTTACCCGTCTCGTTTGGCGTGTGGTGTACAATATGTGGATTTCATAGAACCTTACCCATGACGTGGTACCCACAAAGGAAAAACATCATCTTCATAAAATTTTTTAGTTATTCTTTAGTACTACACTGGTAATTCTACTCGTCAATTTTCGCGTTCTTCTCTGCAGCAGTATTCGTCACACAGTACTACAGAAAACGTCGGTATTCATACGACTACCTGAATAGTTATGCCGTTGGGGCATTCTTATTTTAAAGTTCGAAGAAATACACCTGCAGTATCAAAAATATTTCTTCTTACTGCATATTCCATAAATTACTTCACTTTGTTATTGTTAGAGTATTTTGTAGGATTCAGTTGTTGACTGAGAGCGCATCCAGTGAATAGCCTTTCTAATAGTCACTGCATGTAAACACTGCTTTGCACATCTCGAGCATGTGTAACTTCCACAACGGGCGACGTTGTCTCCCTGTCTCGGCACAAAATGGTCCAAATGGCTCTGAGCACTATGGGAGTTAACATCTATGGTCATCAGTCCCCTAGGACTTAGAACTAATTAAACCTAACTAACCTAAGGACATCACACAACACCCAGTTATCACGAGGCAGAGAAAATCCCTGACCCCGCCGGGAATCGAACCCGGGAACCCGGGCTTGGGAAGCGAGAACGCTACCGCACGACCACGAGCTGCGGACGTCTCGGCACACAATGAGTAAATTAATCTCTCAGATCCGACATAAAGCTATGTTCACTGTACTTAATAGCCGTAGTGTACTTCAGGCTCACATACAATGGCTATGGCAGAGGTAACACAGCGAGAAATCTTGGTTATTTACCTAGGATTTCCAGTTACTAACATTCCTTCCCAACATCTTCGCAGTTTCACCTTGAAGCAACGAAACACGTCCCATGTCACTCCTCTGGTACAACAGGTCCTTGGACTGTTTCCGTAGATGGATGGTGGATACACACACTCTCTCTCTCTCTCTCTCACTCTCTCTCTCACACACACACACACACACACACACACACACACACACACACACACACAGCGAGAGAGAGAAAGAGAGAGAGAGTGAGAGAGAGGGAGAGAGGAGGAAGACGGAGATAGCAGAAAGGATAAAGTTGAATGGAAAATAAGAAAAACGAGGATAATAAGGTTTTGATTACGGAAAGCAAATAATTCACATCTATAGGAAAAATTTTTGTTGAGCCATGAACTAGAACAAAGTGTTATGATGCACAGGACACCAAGTACTGCGCGATTCAGCTGCCCATACTTACGGGTTTTCAAGAAACCCACATCTTAAAAAAAACATTCACAGATTTTCATATTCTCTCACTCATTACGTGCAAACTATTAGTCCTATAAAAATGAACAGGACTTGTACGAAATTTAATGTAGTCAAAATTGTAGTGGGATACGATTTCGCTAGAGGCCATAGTTTTCGAATTATTCACGAAAAACGTACAAAAGCGGCCTTCAAATGCGTTTTTCTGGAATAACTGGAAAACCTTGGCCTCCAGTGAAAATGTATTCTAGTACAACTTCTAACTACATTAAATATCCTACAAAATGGTCCTGTTTATTTTTTCTGTAAGACTAATAGTTTGCACGTAGCTACTGAGAGAATATGAAAATATCGTGCGTGGCTTTTGAAGGTGTCGTGGGTTGCATAAAACCCATGGGTAGGGGCAGCTGAATCAAGTAATGACTAGCGTCAACTAAAACGTGGCTGATTTGTTAGATGTTCTGAAGATTTTATACCTGGCAGTAAAGCGATGGGACGTTCCACATGGGTTGCTTCCTTTGTCCTTAATCAAAATGTCCTTTCCCCATACACCCAAGGAGTAGAGCACCAGGAGTAAAAGGAAAGGATTTAATAAAACCGCGAAAAACCTAAGCTTGCATGAGTGTACAGGGACCGAGCAGCGCTCCTGCTGCTTGTCGATTGGGCCATGTCTCTCCTGTAGACTAAATTCGTCGCTTTTTATCATTTTCTTTACGATTTTTTTTTCTAATGTCTTCACTTCATAGGAATGTTGCTGCGTTAGTAACTACGCTAACCACAGATGCTTAATCACGAAATCACATTTCACAATGGTTGTACTCCGGCAAATTTCAGAATGACCATGTTCTGTATCGATAGCTGAGTTTCTCCACCTCGACTTACAGCATGTTCTTGCAGCTCCCAAAGCAGCTACGGGCAAAACGAACTAGGAGAACAAGTAACTGTAGCATTTTTGTCATTCAATGTGAATATATATTTATTTAATTTTTTATACGTTTCAGTATGTTATCTGACATTCTAACTACAAAATACAGTGAAAAATTAATTATTGCTCTTTTCGTCGCAGGTGACAAACAGCAAGTTCACTGGGTGAAAGACTGGGGGTACAATCTCTGGTACACAATTTTGCATTTCGTATTCCGTCCACATCTGTGGATTTTATGTCGACTTGTAATACGAGACGTACCAAGACATCAAGGCTGTGGTTATGATTACATTATGTACATTTTGTGATGCGTTATCTCAATATAGTTCATTAAAGAACGACTTCTAAATTGTCCGATGTTAATATGACATCTGCTTATGTACGTTATTAGGCAGCACTGAACTTTCTAAGATATCAGATTTATCTGTCAAAACCTGTGCAATAAAGTTTTCCAGTTATTTACCTGGCAAATAAATTTGATTTTGGAAAAATACGTACCATAGTTCCCGAAAAAATGACACCTAGGAACAAAAACGTTTCACACAATGCTGAATTCTGTACATTTTAGAGCTGGCTAAATCTTCAGAGAAAACTCACATTGGAAATCTTGCACATAGTAGAAAACAGTCACTACTGCTGACTACAGTAATATATCAAACATTGGAAGGAAATATTTAAGAGAGCTTGGACTAGGGCAAGTTCGATTTCAGAATATGTAAAGACACCATAGGAAGATTCTGACCTTGTGTTCAGAAAGCACAAAAAAAATCATGCTAGTTTTATAACATTAGTTCACGTAGAGAATGTAAGATGTAGTACTAAATTCGAAATCCTGAGACGACCAGGAGAACGCGCTATGTCTGGTATTCAGATCAAGTAACCGGTGCTACAGTTTGGGAAAGACATCTTTCTTTCTGAATGCAATGATATCTGAGGTGTTCTTGTTGAATGTAATGGTCGCCACATTTAGCGTAGAAATAGGTTTATAGAGAAACAAAACTGTGACGCAATCGGTGAAGACTAACAGAAAGAAATTAGTGGCGTGTTTGGCATTAAGCAGGAGGATAATACGATAGCAGATGAACTGAACGAATGATATCTACAAAACAAGACTTTACAGAATGAGCGGAAGATGGAAGATAGAAGAAGTACACTGACGCAGAGGAAGCAAGATTTCTTCATCAGAAGATCTCTGTTACTATCAAGTATCGAAACTCCAGAGATTGTACACCATGAGGACAGTGTTCTATTAAACTGAAACGCGAGCCATGGAGAAATCGATGAAGAATAAACTGCACGTGTTTAATACGCGATGTTACTGAAGGGCGGGTGAAAACTAAATTAATAAAGTACAAAATTCAGTACTACACAGAATAAACGTGAAAGGAGGTGTGCAGACCAGATGATGGTAAATGTTAGTGAGACGACATCCTGAAACGGAAAACATGCCTGAAAAGCATGAGTTCAGCCTTGGGTATAACCTCCTTGTCATATTGCACAAATCAGGGAGCAGGATATTTCATCACACGCGTGCTGAGTAGTCTCCCATTACACTGTACGATATCTTGTTGACTACGGTGGATAAAATGTTGACTGCAGCACGTTTTCTGATTCCTTGGATTTACCTGCACATCAAAAATTAAGCAATTAACAGTTAAAGAAAATGATAGTCAAATTTTCTCAATTATTCACACACTATAATGGGAACCTGTGGCAACTTCTTAATAAACACATAATAATGACAACCTATGTGAATGCAAATCTGATGAATCTAACGACGGGGCCAAGGGGAAAACTGAGGATAAATCGCGCAAGAACGGAGTTATTGTTATGAAATTGTTTAGCACACAGCAGCACTGACTACTCAACATACGTCACTCCAAAAGAAATGCACACTACTTTTGTAAAAATACAGTTTTCATTCTGCACGCGTGAAAGTTGTACAATCTGTAGATACATCCTTCCCTCTTTTTTTCAAACTTAGTTCAACCTGTTTCTGTGAGTGGCGCCGTCACATCATGTCTTCAAGATAGCTGCTACACTTGACGTTCGCCAGAAGCAACGTGCTGTCATAGAATTCCTGTGCTGTGAAAACGAGACAGTGGGAAACATCCACAAGAGTTTGAAATAGGTGTGTGGAGATGCTGCTGTCGATCGCAGTACAGTTAGTCGGTGGGCAAGCAGGTTACGTGATGAAAGCGGGCACGGCAATATTGAGGACTGTCCTCGCAGTGGCAGGCCTCGTACTGTACACACTCCAGACAAAGTGCAGAGAGTTAACGAATTGGTTACCGCTGACAGACGCATCACAGTGAACGAATTGTAATGCTACGTTGGGACAGAGGAAGGAAGTGTTTTCAGAATACTGAAAGTGTTGGCGTTAAAAAAGGTTTGTGCCAGGTGGGCTCCCAGGACGTTGACAGTGGCTCACAAAGAAACAAGAAAAACGGTATGCAGCAAACGTTTGGAACAGTACGAGAATGGTGGAGATGAATTTCTTGGAAGAATTGTGACAGGTGATGAAACATGGCCCCATCATTTTTCACCAGAGACGAAGAGGCAATCAATGGAGTGGCATCATGCAAATTCACGCAAGAAAGAAAAATTCAAAACCACACCTTCTGCTGGAAAAGTTATGGCTACAGTATTTTTGGATTCCGAAGGACTCTTGCTTGTGGACATTATGCCAAGTGGAACCACCATAAATTCTGATGCACATTTGACGATACTGAAGAAACTTCAAGCTCGGCTGAGTCATGTTCGACCACATCGGCAAAAGCTGTATGTTTTGCTGTTGCACGACAATGCACGGCCACATGTCAGTCAAAAAACCATGGAAACGATCACAAAACTCGGATGGACAACACTGAAACATACGCCTTACAGTCCTGTCCTGGCTCCATGTGACTATCATCTCTTTGGGAAACTGAAAGACTCTCTTTGTGGAACAAGGTTTGAAGATGATGACTCCCATGTGCACGCTGCCAAACAGTGGCTCCAACAGGTTGGTCCAGAATTTTTCCGTGCCGGTATACAGGCACTGGTTCCAAGATGGCGTAAGCCAGTTGAGAGGGATGGAAATTATGTGGAGAAATGAAAATATTGTTCCTAAAGGATGTAAAACTTTCAAACATGCAGAATAAAAGATGGATTTTAAAAAAAAAATGGTGTGCATTTCCTTTGGAGTGACACTCTTAATATGTAGAACTTTTGAAGTTAATACATAGGACTACTGAAGATAACATCACACCTGTTTGGAATTTTGGAAGCAAACTGTTCATGACTTAGCAAGGCAAATTTTCAGAATGAGGCTTTGAGATTGTAAGATTATAACCCGGCTTGAAATTCCCTGCATCTCACGCAGTGGCGGCCCGCTATCACCATAGTGTAGCTTTCAGTGACTGAAATACTGCGACCTCTGTCAGTGACAGCGATAACGGCCCTCTCATGTGGTTAAGTGTTGGATGGCCCAAAAATTTTCCGAGTCCCCAAAATGCACCAGATCAGCTGGTGGCCGAAGCTGGCGGAGTTGACGATGCTGCAGGAGTGATCTGAGTTGAGAGGCGAGACGAAAAGATCTGAAGTTGACGAACACAAAGTAGAAGAAGAAAAAATGAATTGAAATGATTCCTGTGAGAGAGCATTTGACAAGGAAACCTCGCTTTGTCGCGTTTTCCGACACGTGCTCAATCTGACTGGGTGGGCTCTGAATCTTCCGAGCTCCGATCGATCAAAAATGCTCCTCAGCGAGTGTGGTTCCCCTTCTCTATGTTTTACGTGGTTAACCAATGATTTCTACCAGTCTGCTCTGAAAAAGTCATTCCTCGCTATTCCTGTCTTTCTACTCGTACAATGAGGCAGCTTCCCTCTGAAATTGTTGTGCTTCTCTGCTACTTAGGAAAAAGTTTAGATGAACCAATGTCTGTTGTCTTATGTTCTCAAACAAAGTATTTTTGTGAGAGCTGTGTAATAAGTGTTCAAAGGCATAGCTTGGGGTTCTCTTTTCACCTGCAAGACAGCTATCTCGAGTGTCCATCCCAAAAGTCAGCCTTCTATGATCAGCTCACAATAGCTCCTTTCAGTGAAAAGTTCCTCCTCACTCCACCTTCATCTACATCTACATCTACATCTACATTTATACCCCGCAAGCGACCCAACGGTGTGTGGCGGAGGGCACTTTACGTGCCACTGTCATTACCTCCCTTCCTGTTCCAGCCGCGTATGGTTCGCGGGAAGAACGACTGCCGGAAAGCCTCCGTGCGCGTTCGAATCTCTCTAATTTTACATTCGTGATCTCCTCGGGAGGTACAAGTAGGGGGAAGCAATATATTCGATACCTCATCCAGAAACGCACCCTCTCGAAACCTGGACAGCAAGCTACACCGCGATGCAGAGCGCCTCTCTTGCAGAGTCTGCCGCTTGAGTTTGCTAAACATCTCCGTAACGCTATCACGCTTACCAAATATCCCTGTGACGAAACGCTCCGCTCTTCTTTGGATCTTCTCTATTTCCTGTGTCAACCTGACCTGGTACGGATCCCACATTGACGAGCAATACTCAAGTATAGGTCGAACGAGTGTTTTGTAAGCCACCTCCTATGTTGATGGACTACATTTTCTAAGGACTCTCTCAATGAATCTCAAACTGGCAGCCGCCTTACCAACAATTAATTTTATATGATCATTCCACTTCAAATCGTTCCGCACTCATACTCCCGGATATTTTACATAAGTAACTGCTACCAGTGTTTGTTCCGCTATCACATAATCATACATCTTTCTATGTATTCGCAATACATTACATTTGTCTTCTCAAAATGAGATCGACAGGAAGTGCAAAATGGCTAAGCAGGGATGGCTAGAGGACAAATCTAAGGATGTAGAGGCTTATCTCACTAGGGGTAAGATAGATACTGCCTACAGGAAGATTAAAGACACCTTTGGAGATAAGAGAACCACTTGCATGAACATCAAGAGCTCAGATGGAAACCCAGTTCTAAGCAAAGAAGGGAAAGCAGAAAGGTGGAAGGGGTATATAGAGGATCTATACAAGGGCGATGTACTTGAGTACAATATTATGGAAATGGAAGAGGATGTAGACGAAGCTGAAATGGGAGATACGATACTGCGTGAAGAGTTTGACAGAGCACTGAAAGACCTGAGCGGAAACAAGGCCCCCGGGGTAGACAACATTCCATTGGAACTACTGACGGCCTTGGGAGACCTGACAAAACTCTACCATCTGGTGAGCAAGATGTATGAAACAGGCGAAATACCCTCAGACTTCAAGAAGAATATAATAATTCCAATCCCAAAGAAAGCAGGTGTTGACAGATGTGAAAATTACCGAACTATCAGTTTAATAAGTCACGGCTGCAAAATACTAACGCGAATAGAAAAACTAGTAGGAGCCGACCTCGGGGAAGATCAGTTTGGATTCCGTAGAAGTGTTGGAACATGTGAGGCAATACTCACCCTACGACTCATCTTAGAAGCTAGATTAAGGAAGGGCAAACCTACGTCTCTAGCATTTGTAGACTTGGAGAAAGCTTTTGACAATGTTGACTGGAATACTCTCTTTCAAATTCTGAAGGTGGCAGGGGTAAAATATAAGGAACGAAAGGCTATTTACAATTTGTACAGAAACCAGATGGCAGTTATAAGAATCGAGGGTCATGAAAGGGAAGCGAGTGAGACAGGTCTGTAGCCTATCCCCGATTTTATTCAATCTGTATATTGAGCAAGCAGTGAAGGAAACAAAAGAAAAATTCGGAGTAGGTATTAAAATCCATGGAGAAGAAATAAAAACTTTGAGGTTCGCCAATGACATTGTAATTCTGTCAGAAACGGCAAAGGACTTGGAAGAGCAGTTGAACGGAATTGGCAGTGTCTTGAAAGGAGGATATAAGATGAACATCAAAAAGCAAAACGAGGATAATGGAATGTAGTCGAATTAAGTCGGGTGATGCTGAGGGAATTAGATTAGGAAACGAGACACTTAAAGTAGTAAAGGAGTTTTGCTATTTGGGGAGCAAAATAACTGATGATGTTCGAAGTAGAGAGGATATAAAATGTAGACTGGCAATGGCAAGGAAAACTTTTCTGAAGAAGAGAAATTTGTTAACATCGAGTATAGATTCAAGTGTTAGGAAGTCATTTCTGAAAGTATTTGTATGGAGTGTAGCCATGTATGGAAGTGAAACATGGACGATAAATAGTTTGGACAAGAAGAGAATAGAAGCTTTTGAAATTTTGTGCTACAGAAGAATGCTGAAGATTAGATGGGTAGATCATATAACTAATTAGGAAGTATTGAATAGGATTTGGGAGAAGAGAAGTTTGTGGCACAACTTGACTAGAAGAAGGGATCGGTTGGAAGGACATGTTCTGAGGCATCAAGGGATCACCAATTTAGTATTGGAGGGCAGCGTGGAGGGTAAAAATCGTAGAGGGAGACTAAGAGATGAATATAGTTAGCAGATTCAGAAGGATGTAGGTTGCGGTAGGTACTGGGAGATGAAGAGGCTTGCACAGGATAGAGTAGCATGGAGAACTGCACCAAACCAGTCTCAGGACTGAAGACCACAACAACAACAACAACAACAACATGTTAAGGGTCAGTTGCCACTCCCTGCACTAAGTGCCTATCCGCTGCAGATCTTCTTGCACTTCGCTGCAATTTTCTAATGCTGCAACTTCTCTCTATACTGCAGCATCATCCGCGAAAAGCCTTGTAGAAACATTTGCGCGAGCGGTCGCCAAAGGATGGCCTACCTGTCGTCCATCTCCATGGCGGCGCCGTGGGATGTCAAACAGATGCGTGTTGGGTGCGGCTGTAGCAATAACGGTCTCCCCTCGCTGGCTCTCTAAGAAGGATTCTGGGGGATTGCCACTGTTCCAGTGGTCAGCTCTGCGGCCGTGTCACCCAGTGTGCTTCCAAAACGTTCGTTTATTTCCAGCCAGCATGCAGATCTTTTCTAGATTGCAATAGGAACTGACCGTCACTCGTACATTTAATATAAGTTTCTCCAATTGTAATTAGTTACTCAGGTCAACGATATGAATTTATATGAATTTACATGTATTGTGTGACTATTGCGAAAAACTGTCTCACAGCAACACTAACCACTGCAACTAGAGAGTCTTTTAACGATTGGAAACCTCCCAGATGACGAAAGGACAAAACTTTGCACAGATTGAACAGTGCATTCCCAAAAGAATATTGAATTAGATGTTAAAACGTTCACGACGACATACAACCTCAAAGATAAAGAATTTTTCATCGGTGTTATCCTGCAAATCTCTACAGACCAAAGTTTTTAACCTCTCCATATTGAGAAGATGACCCCTCACAAGTAACAGATCTGAATCACCTTCTACTCGGCTGTCAGCAGACCAAACTTTATTACGCAATCGTCAAACTGGGAATTGCCCTATCCAGGCAGCCTAAAGCTTACGTCCACATCCATATATACTTTTAAAACGCGGATAGTTATCGCTATATTCCATGATGTGAAGGCACAGAGCCACAGCAGTCACAATACTTGATTAACTAACATGTGTACACCAGCAACTGATGCCAGAAGAAGATATCGACTGCAGTAATTTTATAATTTGTTATTTGTATACACTGTTAATATGTTGTACAATTAGTTTTTATTTCCAGTGTTGAACCCTAGCCGGCTGGTGTGGCCTAGCGGTTCTAGGTGCTTCAGTCTGGAACCGCGCGACCTCTACAGTCGCAGGTTCGAATCCTGCCTCGGGCATGGATGTGTGTGATGTCCTTAGGTTAGGTTTACGTAGTTGTAAGTTCTAGGGGACTGATGAGCTCAGATGTTAAGTCCGATAGTGCTCAGAGCCATTCTTTGTTGAACCCAATAAAATTTACTCCAGTGAAAAATTACTGCCAATTATTAACTTATTTAGGACAAGAATAAGAAAGTTTACATGTTCGCGTTATATGTAATCATAATAGCTAATTAAGAAAGTAGTTAGATGTACCAGTCCGCAGCTCGTGGTCGTGCGGTACCGTTCTCGCTTCCCACGCCCGGGTTCCCGGGTTCGATTCCCGGCGGGGTCAGGGATTTTCTCTGCCTCGTGATGACTGGGTGTTGTGTGATGTCCTTACGTTAGTTAGGTTTAAGTAGTTTTAAGTTCTAGGGGACTGATGACCATAGATGTTAAGTCCCATAGTGCTTAGAGCCATTTGAACCATTTTTTTAGATGTACCGAAAATCCGCATTTAACATAATACATTAGATGTAATTGTGATATAGTAAATAACAATGCAGTTCATTACATACATGGTCCAACAACAGGCCAAATAAATACACTTTGAAAAATTATTTTAAAAAGTCTATTTTCGTGCGTGCACAACAGTATCAGTGTTGTAGAGTACGTAGCACGTGACAAATCAGCGTCGTGGCCAGCTGTGATATCAAATATTGTCACGTTCACACCACAGGCAATCATTACGCGCGACGTGCTGTTTACCCGTGGCGCGCACATCCAATTACCCGCCCCGTTTACCAGTGACGAGCACGATCACGGCCTGCTTGCACCAGTCTGCGAAAGGGACCACGTTAAACGTGATTCAGCAATTTAACACCACTGACGGTCTCCTACACAACTTGCCATACGTTCTTGATAACCGTGATACTATTGTGTGGTTTAGTGTGTTTCCACGTGGTGAATGTTTGAACTATGTTCAGAGCTGTGTAATTCATTTTGTTAGGGGCAGAAGATTCACCGAATAGGTACAATAATTCTTTGACCTTTATTAGCAGACCGGTTCCGGAAACTTTATGTTTCCAGTGTCAGTGCTGTGTGACGCGCCAAATCTACTTCATACTACATATACCTGTAACAGCCATCGCTGTTAATTCCAGGAACAAGAAAAAAAATTCGCTCATGCTGTGGCCAGTACTAAACCGCATAGTGAATGTAATGCAGCACGCTAGTGTTTCTGAGATGCTCCATTATAGACACATCGCAGTTTGGTACCGACCACAGCAATAGCAGATTATTTCGGGAATTTATAGCGGTGGCTGTTATATGTGGTATGAAGTGTTCAAAAGTATGTGAATTCCTAAGGGTATATATGAGGATAGTATCTGCTCCCGAAAGAACAGTTACCGTTGACGACCTTGCAGCTTTGCTAGAAATGAAATGATAATTAAATGGACACCCTAGCTGCATACAGGCGTTGATGTACTTCATTGGGGACATGATGGATAGAGCGTCTGCCATGTAAGCAGGAGATCCCGGGTTCGAGTCCCGGTCGGGGCACACATTTTCAACATGTCCCCAATGAAGTACATCAACGCCTGTTTGCAGCTAGGGTGTCCATTTAATTATCATTTCAGTTCCTAAGAGACCAAACTGCTGAGGTCATCGGTCCCTAGACTTACACACTAGTTATACTAACTAACTCATGCTAAGAACAACACACACACCCGTGCCCGAGACACAACTCGAACCTCCGGCGGGTGGGGGCGCGCAATCCGCCACATGGCGCCTCAAACCGCGCGGCCACTCAGCGTCGCGTGGTATAGAGCAAATCTGACGCATTATACGGTATTCATAAGGCAACACATGTTTCCGAAACCGATCTACGAATAAAAATAAATGACTGTATCTGCTCGATGGATCTTCTTCCCTCACAGAACTATAACGTCCATCTGAAAATGGAAGGTAATCGTCCGAAAGCGGCTATGCCATAAAGGAAGAATTACTGATTTGCTTGCTGGAGAGGGATTTCGATTCAATTCCTGCTCAAATCGTCCGCAGGTGCATCAAGATCCATCAGATGGGTAAAATTTGCTTTCTCCCGACTTCTAATTCCTGACTGGAGCATCAAAACCCGCTGTGTACGCGACAACTAACTGATGTACGTATGCTGTTCACTGCACATCGACATAACTGTATCTCTGGCAACATGTCCCTCTACTAAAGCGCGGTTAAAACGTAAGTTCTTATGAATCGTCTATAGTCACTGCCTCTGTCCCTATGTTAGGCGATTGAAAAAATGGTGTTCTGCAGAGAATCGTTCTGACTGGATGGATGAAGGAAATTTCCATATTTCTCAGTGGAGCTGAAACATTAGCAGTTCGTGCCATGTGACAGGCACCTATTTCCCCTTCACTAAGTTCTTTTCGTTCTTTTGAGTATTGGGTACTCCACCAATCACATGCGAAGTGTCATACTATCAAAACCTCAGCACAGTGACACATCGGAAAAAAATATCGGGTACGGCCTTTCTGCCATACATTCCCTGAGAGACAAATTCGGCCTTATATAGTGAAAACACGACGTAAGAGTACCTATAAACCGACAAAGAAGATCAAAGAACATCCCACATCGGCAAAGGAGGAAGGGGACCCACTTGCAACGTCGGGAATGTACCACATACCACGTACGTGTGGAAAAGTCTATGCTGGAATGACTGGACGATCATACAACGTAAAGATCACCGAACATAAGCGGCATTGCAGGTTAGGGTAAAATTCGCTAACGCGGAAGTACTTGCTGTAAAGGCGAGCTATCACACCCGGTTGTTCAGGGATGCTACAGAAACACAAACATAACAATAGCTTCAACAAGTATGAAGAAAGACTCACTGCGAATGGATGCTGGATTCCCGTGCTACTGCGAACGACCGTTGCAGGTAGCAAGGGCAGAACCCCATCGGCAATGACCACGGACAAGCACTCGGATGTTGGCGTGACAGGTACATGCAATCTGCGGCCGTGAGCTCCACTCCAGACCACCACCAGCAATGGAGGCTGAAACTTCGACACCGTCAGCCACTCGTGCAGGTGAAACGTCAGAAAAGTCATCAAACGAACATCGCCCGAAGAACCCGAGACAGAAACCAACGAGTAGTTTGTCAGCAAGTGGTCACGAAAGCCTTAGTAATTTTGTGATGTCAAAGTCAGCTGTCATCATAATCAGATTTTATAAATGTGGTGTCACCGCCAGACACCACACTTGCTAGGTGGTAGCCTTTAAATCGGCCGCGGTCCATTAGTATACGTCGGACCCGCGTGTCGCCACTGTCAGTGATTGCAGACCGAGCGCCACCACACGGCAGGTCTAGTGAGACGTACTAGCACTCGCCCCAGTTTTACAGCCGACTTTGCTAGCGATGCTACACTGACCAATACGCTCTCATTTGCCGAGACGATAGTTAGCATAGCCTTCAGCTACGTCATTTGCTACGACCTAGCAGGGCGCCATTACCAGTTTATATTGAGATTGTAATTAATGTATCAAGAGCGATGTTCTCCAATTATGGATTAAAGTTAAGTATTCCAGCAGCTACGTACTTTTCTTGATACAATTACTCTACCTGTTCCAGACCTCACGCCATCCTGCGTGAGCTTAAACGCGTGCCTTTCGGCTTCCTCTGAAACCCGTGAATTGGCTCCTGCCAATTCACAACATTGGCGACGAGTGTAAAAAACGGTCTTCTTCTTTATACTTGCTTAAATTACTTGTGTCATGGCTTCGTCACAATCTCCAGATGTACTGTCCGAATTTTATCGCTTGCAGAATCAGCAGACGCAGGCCTTATTGGATGCCCTTGGACAGCTCGTACAGGGTCAACGTGCAATGCAAAACGATGCGGCCGCCTCTCCACCGCTACCGCAGCCACAACACGCAGTTGCTCCACCTTTTCGTCCTTTTGATGCGGCGCTGGAAAGCTGGACGGAGTGGTCACGCCAATTTGGATTCCATCTCGCCGCCTACAGAATTCAAGGTAATCAGCGGCAGCCATTTCTTCTTTCCGCCGTAGGCGTCCACACGTACCGAGTGATAGTGAAATTATTTCCCCGACGCGACGTAGCAACTCTGTCCTACGACGAAATTTTGTCTGCATTAGATGCATATTTCAAGGAATCAGTCAATGTAGTTGCAAAACGATATACTGTCTTTCGTACAAAACGCACAACCGGTCAGACTAATAGGGAGTGGGTTGCAACATTGCAAGGCCTTACTAGGGATTGTGCTTTTGAGTGTGAATGTGGACTCCCTTATTCAGATACTATGGCACGTGATGCAATTGCACAGAACGTTTCTGATGTTCGAATACGGGAACAGATTTTGAAACTAGTCAATCCCTCCCTTCAACAAGTGATGGACATCTTGGATAGGCAGGACACACTTGACTTTGCTCAGGAATCATTTGAAACTTCGCCAGCTGTGTGTCACATTAACCGGCCCGCCGGGCGCGCAACAGTAAACAGCCCTCGAAGCCGTCCGCGCAGCTGCTGCCAAGCTCTCCGCTACGTGTGCCGCGCAAGCAAGCAAATGCAGTGCTAAAATCATGCCCGCGGTGTGCTACTAGACATTCGCATGAGAATTGCCCGTCACGCCAAGCTATTTGCTTTTTCTGTAATAAAAAAGGACATGTTCAAAGTGTTTGCCAGAAACAGCTCAGAACGGACACTCACAACCATTCCAGGCCCTTTGCTTCGCGCCGGAATCGAACCAAGAATACTCATCTCGTGAACCTTCGCCCATGGACATTCATGTAGTTCATTCCACTCTGCCCAGTGCCATTCTTTCTAACAGTGACTGTGATCGTCCCACAAATAGTGTGTGTCGACATCGCCGGAAATCGCGTGAAGTCGCAAGTGCTTCTGTACCAGTGTCAGTTCACGTTGCACGAGACAGTCGCTCTTGTCATCAGCAGGACAATAAACTTTTTGTAGACTTGGACATTCATGGCAACGTGATCCCATTCCAGCTCGATACCGGAGCTGCAGTTTCATTGATCAATAAAGACGTGTACAAACAACTGGGCACACCTCCGTTGCGTGCCGCAAAAGTTAAGTTAAATAGTTATTCCGGACAGGATATCCCTGTGTTAGAACAGTGCAGCCTTCTTGCAACATACAAGGGACAAACTAAACTTGTGTCTTTTTACGTCCTTCGTTCTTCTTCTGCAGTGAACTTACTTGGTTTGGATTTATTTCAGTTGTTTAACTTGTCTATAGTCAATCAGGTCCTATCAGTGAACCAGACTGTGCCTTCAGCCAGTGTTTCTCGTCTATGTGAAGAGTTTGCAGACATTTTTGCACCGGGCCTTGGTTGCGCTAAGAACTATAAAGCACGTTTGGAACTGAAAGCAAACGTGCAACCGAAATTTTTCCTAGCACGCAATGTTCCCCACGCATTGCGTGATGAGGTCGCAAGAACATTACACGATTTGGAATCACAAGGTGTGATTGAACGTGTGCAGGCTTCTCTCTGGGCATCACCCTTAGTAATTTTGCCAAAACCTTCCGGAATATTGAGACTTTGTGTGGACTTCAAAGCTTCAGTGAATCCACAATTAGTGATTGCAACTTATCCTTTACCCCGCCCGGAAGATCTTTTTGACAAACTGTGCCGGGGTGAATATTTTTCGAAGTTGGAGCTTGCAGATGCGTACTTGCAAATACCGGTGGACGAAGACTCCCAGCGCGTTTTGGTGGTTAACACGCATCTTGGTTTGTACCGATTCAACAGACTGCCATTCGGGTGTGCATCCGCCCCTGCATTGTTTCAGCAATATCTGCAAACTGTTTGTGCGTCGGTTCCTACTGCAGCAAACTATCTGGACGATATTGTGATCTCCGGAAAGACGGAAGAAGAACATTTAGCCAATCTCAGAACATTATTTCAGGTCTTGCGACAAATTGGTCTTCGCTTGCGGAAGGACAAATGTGTGTTTTTTGCTCGTGACTTACCTTCTCTGGGACATGTAATCAATGCCCAAGGCATACATCCCAGTCCCGAGCACCTCCGTGCCATACAGGACTTGCCTTCGCCGCAGAATTTGAAGCAGCTACAGAGTGTGCTGGGAAAAATCAATTACTATAACAGATATGTGCGCCACGCCTCTTCCATTTCAGCTCCGCTTCATCGCTTACGCCGTAAATGTGTTCCGTTCGTCTGGACGACGGAATGCGAACGCGTCTTTCGCCAGTTGAAATCGGCATTGCTTTCCACTACTTGCCTTACGCCATTCGATCCCCAGAAACCCCTTTTGTTGATGGTAGGTGCATCGGATTTCGGGATCGGTGCTGTGCTTGCGCACAAAGATGGATCGCATGATCGCCCTATTGCCTTTGCGTCCAAATTGCTCTCGTCTGCGCAAAGAAATTATTCACAGATAGAGAACGAAGCTTTGGCTCTCGTATTTGGTGTTACAAAGTTTCATGATTTCTTGTATGGTCGTCACTTTACCATCATCACAGACCACAAACCTTTGACATCGCTTTTTCATCCGAACAAGCCTGTACCTCCACGTACAGCGCAGAAATTCATTCGCTGGTCTATTTTCCTCTCGCAGTACCGCTACGATATCTTGTATCGGTCCACTGCTAAGCACGGAAACGCCGATGCGTTGTCCCGTTTGCTTGTTGCTGGGGATAGAGCATTCGATTCCTCCGAACTTGCTTGCATGTTCATTGATGCGGAAACCGATGACGTGGTCGAATCGTTTCCGATTGATTTTCGTCGTGTAGCTACAGCCACAGCTGCTGACCCTGTCCTTGCTACCGTTTTGCGTTTTGTTGCTACGCAATGGCCCTTGTCAAAGTCACGGATCGAGGATCCGTTGGTTCGCCGATTTTTTGCTCACAAGGAGAGACTTTTTGTTTGACGTGGTGTTTTGCTGTTGCGTTCTGATAATGATCAGTCCAGGGTCGTGGTCCCACGTTCATTACAGTCCTCTGTCTTACGGTTTCTCCACCAAGGACATTGGGGTATAGTGAGAACGAAACAACTTGCTCGTCAGCACTGTACTTGGTTCGGAATCGATGCTGCGATTACGAATATGTGCTCTTCTTGCATGACGTGTGCCGACCAACACCGCGGAAATTCTTTGCATGGCCGAAAACCACTTCCCCTTGGCAACGCTTACACATCGATTTTGCTGGTCCATTCTGGAATGCTCGATGGTTGGTTGTGATCGATTCATTCAGTAATTTTCCTTTTGTTGTCCGGATGTCTTCCACGACGTCATCTGCCACCATCCAAGCTTATCCGCTATCTTTTGTACTGAAGGTCTTCCACAGACTATTGTTTCCGACAATGGCCCACAATTCATGTCCGCAGAATTTCAGTCATTCTGCAAGGCCAATGGTATTCAACATCTGACGTCCGCGCCGTTTTCGCCTCAGTCAAACGGTGCCGCTGAACGATTAATCCGGACTTTCAAGTCCCAGATGTTGAAGCTGAAAGAGTCGCATTCTCAGGAGGACGCGTTATTGCTCTTCTTGTCCTCGTATCGCTCTCAGCCCCGAGATGGTCGCTCGCCGGCTGCGTTGCTCCACGGTCGTCCTCATCGAACCTTGATGTCTTTGCTACATCCGCCACATCAGGTTCCTGTGCAGCGGCAGACGCCTGCTTTTGCTCCAGGCGACGTTGTATACTATCGCAACTATCGCGGTTCACGGCGTTGGCTCGCAGGGCGCATTCTTCGCTGCCTCGGCCGCGCTATGTATCTGGTTTTGGGGGCCTCTGGTGAGGTGCGTCGGCATCTCAATCACCTGCTCCTCTGTCAGCGCCCTGGGCATCCATCTACTGGCTCGCCTCAGCCTCATGTGTTACCGACGCTGCCTTCCATTTTCACCCATGGCGACGCGCCGCCGCCGCCGCATGTTCTCCCGCCGGCGACGCCCGCAGTGGACGCGTCGCTGCAGCCTCCGGGCGCCTCCCTGGGTCCCGCGCCGCCGATCGCTTCCCGTGACCAGCTGTCCTCCGCCATGGAACTCTTGCCCGCTCCGGACCACATGGCGTCTTCGCCCGTCGGGTGCCCCGCCCCGATGGAGGTCGACTCTTCGGCCCCTCCCGTCTCTCTCAGGGCGCATACACCGCATGTTGACGTGCACCCTGGACTAGGTTTTCAGGCGTTTCCTAGCTCTCATCGGACCGAATGGCAGGGTGCGGGTGGCACAGCCTCGCCTGTTGTTAGGCTTCCCACCTCGTCGCATACGTCAACATGGGGTCCTCCCCATGGCGGGCGGAAGCCTTATAACACAACCGTACGCCGATTTGCGGGGGAGGAATGTGGTGTCACCGCCAGACACCACACTTGCTAGGTGGTAGCCTTTAAATCGGCCACGGTCCATTAGTATACGTCGGACCCGCGTGTCGCCACTGTCAGTGATTGCAGACCGAGCGCCACCACACGGCAGGTCTAAAGAGACGTCCTAGCACTCGCCCCAGTTTTACAGCCGACTTTGCTAGCGATGCTATACTGACAAACTACGCTCTCATTTGCCGAGACGATAGTTAGCATAGCCTTCAGCTACGTTATTTGCTACGACCTAGCAAGGCGCCATTACCAGTTTATATTGAGATTGTAATTAATGTATCAAGAGCGAAGTTCTCCAATTATGGATTAAAGTGTTCCAGCAGCTACGTACTTTTCTTGATATAATTACTGTACCTGTTCCAGACCTCACGCCAGCCTGCGTGAGCTTAAACGCGTGCCTTTCGGCTTCCTCTGAAACCCGTGAATTGGCTCCTGCCAATTCACAACAATAAACACTCCTTTCTGCAGTCTTATAAGATGATGTTCAAGCACCAGTTAAGGATGGAGGAAATCCGAATCGACGGATCTTATTCGTACCAGCATTCATTATAACATGTTGTTTACCTTTAATGCATAAAACGAACCAGGAATATCGATAGAAGAAATATCAGAGATAACAGAAAATTAAAAGTAGTAGGAATTACGTGTTGTGTGATGAGGACTGCAAGAAGAGAATTAAAGTGGTTTCAGCTGCGTTTAGAAAGTTGGATGCAGTATCAAAAAAAATATTCACAAAGCAGCGGATACAGGAAGTCTTTTAACATTACGTAATACCAGCTCTAACGACTGAAATTATTCCGACAAGAAACAGAAAGAAGCGTTTGGAAACAGCAAAAATAGATAGGATGGCAAAAATAGATACTAAAAAGATTAAGAATTGAAGACTTGAGAGCTTAATTCAGTTCAGAATAGTTTGTTGCGTGTTACATGATGATGAACAATACGAGACTGGAATAGAAGGGAGAACTGATAGAGGTACTCAAGGTACCCTCCGCCACACACCGTGAGGTGGCTTGCAGAGTGTATATGTAGATGTAGTTTGTCAAATATGATATACGTTGTCGTGACGGTTATAATTCTGCAAAAGTATGCTGAATTAAAGATATTCTTGACTATATTTCTCATGATCAGAAATAGCGTAGAGGATGACGTCTTGAAAGATGGTAGACTTCAGAAAACGGGCAGAAATCTGCTTAAATTTGTTTGAAATTGTTCGTATCCATATTCGTAAAACCAGTTTGCGGAAACAAAACATTAATTATACCACATTGAAACTCTGTTGTGACAGAAGCAGTTATACACATTTTAGTTGCATCCACTTTTGATCCTCGAGTAGCGTAGTTGAGCGCTCTCCCAAGCTAAAAGAGCAAAGCACGCAGGAGGAGAACATAAAGACTTCCAACGGAGACTGTCAGTTAAGAAAACTCTGGAGACCTTTTAGGGGAGTATGGCGGCGTACAGCATGGCATTCCGGCGTTGGGTATCGCGCTATCGACATTGCGTAGCTCTGAAATGATTCTCTGGACATGCGATAAAGCAGTTCGAGAGAAAAACGTGCGGGACGCGTCATCGTGGTGTAGCTATCCGCTGTGGGTGTAGCGCAAACAGCAGGCTCGCAGTGATAACAGCTATCTGGCTGGCTGGCTGACTGGCTGGCGCCATACCGGCGCAGGGTGGAACGGTAAGGAAACGCAGTGTGAAACTGTGTAAGCGTAAACAACAGCCCGCCACAGTTACTGCTGCTAGCTCACGTCTAATCTACAAAGATGTAAAATTTTTGTTGAAAAGCGGTTAATAGTAGTCTTTTCCAATACAAAACATCCGATTACAAAATCTAAGACTGACACGCGGAAATATATTCAACTAGTCCGTCAAAAGAGTTTAAATATGCAAACAACAGAAATAAGAGAGATCAAATAAAAAACATTACACACAAAATACAGGGTTACAATTAATTAATGAACATATGTATATTTAGTGCAATTTTTTACGTGTTATACTTTCGGCTACAAAACTGAAGCAGTAAGCAGTTCGAGTATTACACATGAAAATACAGGAAAATAACAAATATTGCCTATTTTTTGAAAATTACTAACTTAAGATTTTCTCCATTGAGTCGTGTGTATTCCTGACTACAATAGTTACAGTTACATAAAAAATCAGTGTCGAACAGAAAAAAACTGTCAGTGAATAACTGTGTGATTACAATCCATTCATAACAAAACTACATTTAGTTTATATAAAGTTATCTTACATCAAAACAGAAATGAAAGTTCTTCTGATCCAAAAATGATTTGTAGGTCTAAGTATGTAAGACTATTACAAAACATTTTTTGGAATCCCAAGAACAAATTAGTATTTTGTTGCATACAGATGGACTTTGATCACAGCTACACATCTATTTCGCCTTGAAGCCACAAGCTTCTGCAATAGGTCAAGGGGGAATTTTGACCGTTCGTTCAGTAAGGCAGCAGCAAATTGATTCTTCTTTGAGTAGCTTCTACGACAAATACGTCGATCCAATGCAATCCAGAGGTGTTCAGTTGGATTTAGATCTGTATTTCGAATTGGCCACTCCTAAGGTTTCATTTTTACATTTTTTTTAATTGCCAGAGGTGAGCTTTGAATCATTGTCCTGCTGACATATGCAGTTACGTGGTATTTTCTTTCTACCATGTTGTTGTTGTGGTCTTCAGCCCAGAGACTGGTTTGATGCAGCTCTCCATGCTACTCTATCCTCTGCAAGCCTCTTCTTCTCCGAATAACTACTACAACCTAGATCCTTCTGAATCTGCTTAGCGTATTCGTCTCTTGGTGTCCATCTACGATTTTTACCCTCCACGCTTCACTCCAATACTAAATTGGTGATCCATTGATGCCTCCGAACGTACCCTATCAACCGATCCCTTCTTTTAGTCAAGCTGTGCCACAAATTCCTCTTCTCTCCAATTCTATTCAGTACCTCCTCATTAATTACGTGATCTACCCATCTAACCTTCGGCATTCTTCTGTAGCACCACATTTCGAAAGCTTCTATTCTCTTCTTGTCCAAACTGTTTATCGTCCATGTTTCACTTCCATACATGGTTACACTCCATACAAATCCTTTCAAAAACGACTTCCTGACATTTAAATCTATACTCGATGTTAACAAATTTCTCTTCTTCAGAAACGCTTTCCTTGCCATTGCCAGTCTACATTTTATATCCTCTCTACTTCGACCATCATCAGTTATTTTGCCCCCCAAATAGCAAAATTCATTTACGACTTTAACTGTCTCATTTGCTAATCTAATACCCACGACATCGCCTGATTTAATTCGACTGCATTCCATTATTCTTGTTTTGCTTTTGTCGATGTTCATCTAATATCCTCCTTTCAAGACTCTATCCATTCCGTTCAACTGCTCTTCCAAGTCCTTTGCTGTCTCTGACAGAATTACAATGTCGTCAGCAAAACTCAAACTTTTTATTTCTTCCATGGATTTTAATTCCCACTCCAATTTTTTTTTCCTTTACTGCTTGCTCAATATACAGATTGAATAACATCGAGGATAGGCTACAACCCTGTCTCACTCCTTTCTCAACCACTGATTCTCAACCACTGTTTCCCTTTCATACCCCTCGACTCTTATGACTGCCATCTGGTTTCTGTACAAATTGTAAATAGCCTTTCGCTCCCTGTAATTTACTCCTGCCACCTTCAGAATTTGAAAGAGAGTATTCCAGTCAACATTGTCAAAATCTTTCTCTAAATCTACAAATGCTAGAAATGTAGGTTTGCCTTTCCTTAGCCTGTCTTCTAAGGTAAATTGGGTTAGTATTGCCTCACGTGTTCCAACATTTCTGCGGAATCCAAACTGATTCTCCCCAAGGACGGCCTCTATCAGTTTTTCCATTCTTCTATAAAGATTTTGTGTTAGCATTTTGCAACTGTGACTTATTAAACTGATAGTTCGGTAATTTTCACACCTGTCAACACCTGCTTTCTTTGGGATTGGAATTATTACACTTTTCTTGAAGTCTGAGGATATTTCCCTATGTCATACATCTTGTTCACAAAATGGAAGAGTTTTGTCATGATTGGCTCTCCCAACGCTATCAGTAGTTCTAATGGAATGTTGTCTACTCCTGGGGCCTTGTTTCGACTTAGGTCTTTTAGTGGTCTGTCAAATTCTTCGCTCAGTATCATGTCTCCCATTTGATCTTCATCTACGACCTCTTCCATTTCCATAGTATTGCCTTGCAGTACAACGCCCTTGTATAGACCCACTATATACTCCTCTCACCTTTGTGCTTTCCATTCTTTGCTTCGGAGGGGCTTTCAATCCGAGCTCTTGATATTCCTACTCTTCTCTTATCTCCAAAGGTCTCTTTAATTTTCCTGTAGGCGGTATCTATCTTACCCCTAGTGATAAATTGTTCTACATCCTTTCATCCTTTTATTTGTCCTCTAGCCATCCCTGCTTACCCATTTTGCACTTCCTGCCGATCTCATTTTTGGGACGTTTGTATTCTCTTTCGCTTGCTTCATTTACTGCGTTTTTATATTTTCTCCTTTAATCAGTTAAATTCAATATCTCTTCTGTTATTCAGGGATTTCTATAAGCCCTCATCTTTTTACCTACTTGATCCTCTGGTGTCTTCACTCAAAGCTACCCATTCTTCTTCTTTGTACGTCTTTACTCTGTTCTTGTCAATCGTGCCCTAATACTCTCTCTGAAAGCCTCTATAAACTCTGGTTCTCTCAGTTTATCCAGATCATACCTCCTAAAATTCCTACCTTTCTGCAGTGTGTTCAGTTTTAATCTACAGTTCGTAACCAGAAAATTGTCGTCTGAGTCCACTTCTGTCCTGCAAATGTCTCACAGTGTAAAAGCTGGTTCAAAAATATGAAACCTTCCAGTGTCCCCATGCCTCTTCCATGTATACAACCTTCTTTCACGATTCTTAAACAACTTGTTAGCTATGCTCTGTGCCAAATTCTACCAGGCGGCTCCCTCTTTCATTCCTTACCCCCAGTCCATATTCACCTACTACTTTTCTTTCTCTCCCTTTTCCTACAATTGCGTTCCAGTCCCCCATGACTACTAAATTTTCGTGTCCCTTAACTATCTTAATTATTTTCTTTTATCGTATCGTACATTTCTTCAATCTCTTTATCATCTGCGGCATAGTTGGCATATAAACTTGTACTCTTGTGGTAGGCGTGGGCTTCGTGTCTATATAGGCTACAATAATGCGTTCACTGTGCTGTTCGTAGTAGCTTATCCGTGTTCCTACTTTTTTATTCATTATTGAACCCACTCCTGCATTACCGTTATTTGATTTCTTCTTTCTACCATGTGGACCCATATTCTTCTTTATAATGTCACTGTACAGGAAACGGTCCATGTTGTCCTCTATTTGGACTAGAGGACCAATCCCACGTCTCGAAAGACATCTCCCACCATGAGGCTGCCACCACCCCACTTAATGGTAGGTATCTGGTTCTTTATGTTGTCCCCTTGATTTTTTGCTCGACATGTTCACTGCACATCATCAGAAGAAAACACGTTAAATTTACTTTCATCACTCTGTAAAACCTTACACCAAGCTGTAGCATTCCAAGTTTGACTCTTTGCAAACTTTATCCAGGATTTCCTGTTTTTTAAAACTGTGAGTGGTTTGCGTGATGGTTTTCTATCATTTAAATCACTTGCTACCCGGCGTCATGTAACAGTAGACACATACAGGTTGATTCCATGATGCTGCTGCAGATCATCCCTAATTTGTCAAGACGATTTTCTCGTATCAGCAGCCGACTGCTTACAGATCATTCTTTCCTCCCTCCGTGTTGTTTTTCGAGAACAACCTGCCTCCGCTTATTGGTCTTCCTGCTTTTTTCTGTCGACTCCACGCACTTGCTAGTTGTTGTGATACGTCAAAGTCCCTAGCAACGCTAGTCTGTGACCTTCCCTTATACGAGCCATGCAAAACAGCTTATCTCACGTCAGCGGAGTATTCCTTGTGTTTCGGCGTGCTTGTAGTTATCTCTACAAATAAACATACGTTGTCGGAATGCCTAGATAACAATAGTCAATAAATACCGTAACACCAAAGCAAATTACAAAAGACATTTGAGCTAAAGGAATATCTACCGGTACTTACATTGTTATTTTAAGACCTTGCTTGTATACTAGATACGTAACTATAGCGACGTGAAGCCTTTGATGGAGTGAAATAGTTGCTCTGACGTGGCGGCATGCAAACGGTACCGACAACATAACACCGCCAACTACAAAACTCTTTTGAGTGCTGTTGTACACTTCATCTACAACTTTTGCATGTGTTACGTGTGATATGAAGTGAATTTCATTTTTTATGGCTGCTTCCAGGTCCTCTGTTTTTTGGTCTGTTGACGCAGACTGTAGGTTTCAAATAACACCCTAAAGACTTTAAACAACACCCTAAAAAATTTGGAGCTGTTGAGTCTGGCGAACGGGCAGGCCATTCAATGTTATTATACCTCGGAATCACATGATTGTGAAAAGTGTCCTTGTTTCAAGTTTCCTGTGACTTGAACTGTGTTGTTAAAAGAAATAACGTGTTCTCAAAATTGGTGTTCCGACGCTGTAACTCAGGAATATTAAAATTGTCTAAGCATTTTTGTGCAACGATCTCAGTTCACTGCTGCAATAAAATCTTTTTCGTTTCATGCGCTATGGATAGCGCGTTTGTGGATCTCACATTGATTTTTTCCAGTCCATAATCTCATAGTTTGTTCAAATGTAAGTCTGCTTCATCAGTCATTGTGACCATCCCTTCAAAATTCTGATTGGCGAAGTTCAATCTAATCTTGTAGATGCACAGCGGCAAATGATCTTGAAAATCAGCTAGTTTCAGATATATAGACATCTGAAGTTTATAAGGAATGTTGCGCATTTTTTTTTTAAGTTGACACCAATTTCTCGCGACAATCTTTCTGCAGATTTTATTGGGTTATTTGTAATTGCAGGTCTCATCCTGTCAACGGCTTCTACATTGCGTGCGGATCTATGCCAACCAGTGCGTTTTGCGTCAGTTGTACTGCCACCGGCTCTGTAGGATTCAACACATGGCAGAATTGACTGACCTTCGAGAGGGACATGCACGACCACCAAACGTAGCGCCAAATCTTCTTTGAACACCGATAACCGAATAATTGCTAGCAAAATAAAATTTCACAACTGCTGTTCGATGTTGTGTACTCCATCTTTCCGCGTTCCACCACTAGATTTCACAAATTTTGGGGTTTAGCTTCACCTACAAAGAAACAGAAAAAAAGCATATTAGTACCAAAGTACTTTGGATGTAAACGTGGACATGAGCTAATTTGAAATGGTTCAAATGGCTCTGAGCACTATGGGACTTAACTTCTGAGGTCATCAGACCCCTAGAACTTAGAACTACTTAAACCTAACTAACCTAAGGACATCACACACATCCGTGCCCGAGGCAGGATTCGAACCTGAGACCGTAGCCGTCACGCGGTTCCAGACTGTAGCGCCTAGAACCGCTCCACCATCCCGGCCGGCTCGACCGGAAAGGTTATAGCGTCTGTCTTTTGGGATTCGCGAGAGATAATCCTCATCGATTATCTGGAAAAAGGTAAAACTATTACAGGTGAATATTATTCATCGTTATTGGACCGTTTGAAAACCGAGCTGCAAGAAAGACGCCGACGATTGGACCGCAAAAAAGTTCTTTTCCATCAGGACAGTGCACCAGCACACACCTCAGCAGTTCGCAAAATTAATGGAAATAGGATTCCAATTCGTTTCACATCCCCTCTATTCTCCAGACTTGGCTCCCTCGGACTATTGTTCCCCAATTTGAAGAAATGGCTGGCAGGGCAAAGACTTTATTCAAACGTGGAGATGATTGCAGCAATTAATAGCTATTTTCCAGACTTGGACAATTCCTATAATTCGGAAGGGGTCAACAAATTAGAACAGCGTTGGACGAAGTGTGTAAGTCTAAAAGGAGACTATGTCGAAAAATAAAAAAGGTTTACCCCAAACACGTAAGTAGTTTTTATATTTGCACGGACTTTTCAAACGCCCCTCGTATTTGTAGTACGAAAGCAGCCAGAGTAGTAATGCTCCAATGTCACAACGGCTGGTGAACTGTTAGAAAGAACGATAGAAGAACCGGACGGAGCTGGACTACACATTGTAGTTGCTACATGTGCCGTACAAGCCAAAAATTTAAAGTACGGAAGGAGGTTGAGGTATGCCCAAACAGTACATATTTATCAAACCATACGGACTGTAACAGTACTGTGTGAGCATTCTATAGATTATCCAGTGTTGAAATTGCCAAGGAACCACTTTACTACCGAAAGAATCGTTTTGCAATATGTCACGACTGTGACAAAGAAGTCAATAGAAGATATGCAGGACCATCAGCAGAGCGGTCTTTCAGCTGCGTTTCATATTTGACAGGTGTATCTGAACGTTACTGGATGTGTACGCCAAAGTGCAAGGATAGCTGTACGGTTACTTTCATGCCACTCTGCTAGAACGGCGAAAAATGTGTCGAAGAAAACGTGAAAGGTGTTTTACTGAGCTGGTGAACGATGCATATTCACTCAAGATATCCCAAATGTGAGATGATACCCCTGGATAGTGGATAAGGCCTCGACACTGAAAACCGGAAGAATGCTTTATGAAGACTCTCTGGAACTTCATGCGGTCGTCAAGGTAGGAAGATGTCTAAGTACTCAAGCATTTTAGAAAGGAATTATGAATCTGTGATCTCAGTCACTGGTCTTTCGATCGATACAAGAAACATTGAAGCGTCTTACATACTGAGTACTGAGTTAAACCTAAAGTGAGTGGGGAATTATTTTTCCAGTGTTTGCTCAGGACGCTTTTTTCCGCAGAGGGCAGAGAACAGTCACTTGTTTTATCTACTTCTATTGATGTTTTAAGAAAGACAGGTAGCACGCTTTCCCTTTCTTAGCAAAAATTTAATCACTGTGATAAAGCACCCTGTCTTACGTTTCATCTTATACTTCTTTAAGACGTGACGCTGCCATTTGCTTTATCATTGTTAGTTGTCTCCTCTGATCCTCATTTTATACTTCTGTTACTAATGTGGCTTATTCTGGAAGAGATTCAGTATTTTTGAGAAATGATGGAACATAACATCTCGTGTTTTACGGACCATATTGTTGCAGTGTGACTGTGCTGTTATGCTTGACCTTATTTATTTCACCGGCAATCCAGTTTTCAGCAGAAAGGTAGCAAGAGCAACCTAAACCACAGCACTAGCCGCACACAAAACCATTATTACATTACTACTCGGAGACTCCGCCTACCTACAATGACCGCTCTGCTGCCGTGTCTACCCTGTGACGTCACAGCAGGCGTTCCCGGGCTTAACGAGACATACGGACCCTGCAGCGAACTTGTGACGTCACACAAGTCAGCACTACGCCACACTTCGTGAACGCTCGACTCCGTGCAGAGCCGACGGGAAATCAATGTTTCATTGAAAAGTTGCCCAATAAAGATCTTAATTTTTTCGTGTACTATTGAGAACTTCTACGCATTTAAACAGGTAGTCAAGAATTAGTAATACCGTCTGAAATTATTACTCGCTCCCTGTCGGAGATGGTTGCTAACACTATATGACCTATAGTGTCACGTGATGTGGCGTAAGCGCCACAGCTTGTCTTCCTCGTTTGAAGTGAGTATGGTCCCCTGCGCCCCCCCCCCCCCCCTCCACCAACCACCAAACACTCCGAAGCCGTTTAACACGAGTCACTTACTGCACTTACTGAACCAAATCGACTACTCGAGGTGTGTGCGCCTTTCCTGCGACCAGCAACCAGCGACCGGCCACGACCCGAGTGTGTCTGTGGCGTCAGTGATCGATAGATTGTGCCGAATCCGGAGATCTGAAGTCAACCCATTCTGGCCGAGCTCACTCCTATTATAGAAATAGCTTTTGTGCTTCCGTATCTTCTTTATCTTTATTGTGTTGTGTATTGTATTCGTGACACTTGAAAAAGATTGCACAACGTATTTTTCTGCTAATGTTCTCCAACAAGAGGGTCGAAATATATGAAATGAAAAGATATTTGCCGGCCGGGGTGACCGAGCGGTTCTAGGCGCTACAGTCCGGATCCGCGCGACCGCTACGGTCGCTGGTTCGAATCCTGCCTCGGGCATGTATGTGTGGGATGTCCTTAGGTTAGTAGGGTTTAAGTAGTTCTAAGTTCTAGGGGACTGATGACCTCAGAAGTGAAGTCCCATAGTGCTCAGAGCCATTTGAACCATTTTTTAAAGACACTTTCGCTTTATAGAGAAAACGCCTACAGTACACATAAATAAAAACGTGAATAGACAGACTTGTTTTAATGAAAATTATTTCAACACGTAGGAAAAAGTCAGAACTATCTGACAGTAAAAATAATTTTCGATGTTATTTGGCAGTTAGCAAGAAAACAAGCTGCAAAGTATAAAGTGGAAAACCCTATTTACTGCGTTATACGAGGGTGAGTCAAATGAAAACCTTAAATGTTTTCTTAAATATTATTTATTGTGCAGAAGTGGTACGAAACTGTATCACTTTTCAACATAATCTCCCCCACGCTCAATGCAAGTCCTCCAGCGCTTACAAAGTGCATAAATTCCTTTAGAAAAAAGTTCTTTTGGTAGTCCGCGCAACCACTCATGCACCGCGTGGCGTACCTCTTCATCAGAACGGAACTTCTTTCCTCCCATTGCGTCTTTGAGTGGTCCAAACATATGGAAATCACTTGGGGCAAGGTCTGGTGAGTATGGTGGATGAGGAAGACACTCAAAATGCAGATCTGTGATTGTTGCAACTGTTGTACGCGCAGTGTCGGGCCTTGCATTGTCATGTTGCAAAAGGACACCTGCTGACAACAATCCACGTAGCTTTGAGTTGATTGCAGGTCGCAGATGATTTTTTAGGTGATCTGTGCATGATGCACTGGTGACAGCGGTCCCTCTAGGCATGTAATACTCCAAAATGACGCCTTTTTCGTCCCAAAAGAAAGCATAACCTTCCCTGCTGATGGTTCTGTTCGAAAAAGTTCTTTGGTTTTGGTGATGAGGAATGGCGCCATTTCTTGCTCGCTCTCTTCGTTTCCGGTTGGTGGAAGTGAACCCATGTTTCATCCCCAGTAACGATTCTGCAAGGAAGCTATCACCTCCTCGTTCAAAGCGCCGAAGAAGTTCTTCACAAGCATCAACACGTCGTTCTCTCATTTCAGGAGTCAGCTGCTGTGGCACCCATCTTGCAGACACTTTGTGAAACTACAACACATCATGCACAATGTGGTGTGCTGACCCATGACTAATTTGTAAACATGCTGCAGCACTCGGCGGTTTTCCTTCACTATGGCTTCAACTGCTGCAATGTTCTGTGGAGACACAACTTGTTGTGCCTGACCTGGACGAGGATCATCTTCCACTGAAGTCACACCATTTGCGAACTTCCTACTCTATTCGTAGACTTGCTGCTGTGACAAACATGCATCACCGCACTGAACCTTCATTTATCGATGAATTTCAATAGGTTTCACACCTTCGCTATGCAACAACCGAATAACAGAACGCTGTTCTTCCCTGGTGCGAGTCGCAAGTGGGGCGGCCATCTTTATGCTGATACTGCGACGGTATGTGTGCGTCTGCACTATGCTGCCACCTACAGGCCATTCTGCACGCTGTTAGTAGCACGCTTACCAACTTACGGGATAACGGCGCGAAATTTCGATTTGTTATTACAAATTTAAGGTTTTCATTTGACTCACACTCAGATATTGTTTGATGTTTTTTGCAAGTATAAATCTGTATTTTCTCGAACAAACAAATATAAACGTTCTGAAATGTTCTGATGATACTTTTCCTATTCTTACAGTTCTCAGGAGTGTAAAGTATATATCACACGATCTACACCAAGAACTCCCATTACCAATTCCGCTTTGCTCATTTATAAACTCTACCATCATTGCTTGTTCCTACATTTCGTGCATCGTGTGTATCCCTGACGAGACTAATTACAATATGAATGTGGACAGTGCTAAAGTCATCGACGCCCTCTATGGGCCTTCCGTGTTCCGTGGTGGCAGAGTGGACTTTGCACTTACCAACATTCAAGAAGCTGTGGGCCAAGCATGGCTTACTGTACTTATTGTGCGTGATGATTGTGCTTTTCAATTCCTGGCGAAGAGTGGAGAATTTCCCACCTCGAGATGTTATTGCCTACAGGACTTCTATGATCAATCAATCGTGGGCAGCAACGAACACCGCTGCCAATTTTTGTGTAGATAACCCTACCTGTCATGTGTAAAGTGAAGGTAGAGAGGGGAAGAAACGATAGGAAGGGGATCACTGTTGTCAGCTGCATCGGGACACTACCCGGTATCTGCGACGACGAGTGAAAATGTGTACAGGACGGGGATTCAAACCCGAGATCTCCTGCAAAGCAGGTGCGTTAACCACTGCTCCATACGGGACACAGCGTTACCGCAGCTGCGCAGACCATCTAGGCACGCCTCAAGGCCGATCCACGTTGCCACCGATCGCCACCTGTCCGCGGTCCTTGTCCATTTCCTCCATGTTCGTTCCCTGAGATTCCCACAGGAGGTCGGACGTATTTGTGCATCCGCACTGCAGAAGATGGATCCATTGTCCAGCTAGGCCTATAAAATTACATTCATACACTACTGGCCATTAAAATTACTACACCAAGAAGAAATGCAGATGATAAACGGGTATTCATTGGACAAATATATTATATGAGAACTGACATGTGATTACATTTCTACGCAGTTTGGGTGCATAGATCCTGAGAAATCAGTACCCAGAACAACCATCTCTGGCCGTAATAACGGCCTTGACACGCCTGGGCATTGAGTCAAACAGAGCATGGATGGCGTGTACAGGTACAGCTGCCCATGCAGCTTCAACACGATTCCACAGTTCATCAAGAGTAGTGACTGGCGTATTGTGACGAACCAGTTGCTCGGCGACCATTGACCAGACGTTTTCAACTGGCAAGAGATCTGGCGAATGTGCTGGCCAGGGCAGCAGTCGAACATTTTCTGTATCCAGAAAGGCCCATACAGGATTTGCAACATGCGGTCGTGCATTATCCTGCTGAAATGCAGGGTTTCGAAGGGATCGAATGAAGGGTAGAGCCACGGGTCTTAACACATATGAAATGTAACGTCCACTGTTCAAAGTGCAGTCAATGCGAACAAGAGGTGACCGAGACGTGTTGAGAGGCACCCACATGCCTTGCTCATACTGTGGCGTCAAGCAGTCAGGCCTGCAAGATGAGTGGTCTGCCAAGCGAGTGGGTTCATTCTTATTTATCGAGTAACATGAACTCTAGTACTCACAATTAAGTTACAAATTATTCTTCTGTATGAATATTACGCAACGGAAACGCACATCTGACTATTAGTAATTTACACAACTCTGACTGTTCACTACGCACTGGCAATACCACATTTTCTTTTTTATTTCACGGCTTTGATCAACACGTGGCCATCACACTGAATATGAATGGCGCACACATTATAAATTCTGGATATCATGGCAACATACAATTCGAAGGAAAAGGCCACCAATCTTTTTCTTTTCACTATCTTATTTATTCTGATAATTCTATAACCTACAACAATAACACATGAGAAATTCCGCCCAGTGGGCATGGCTTTACATTGGTGATTCTCTATCTTATGGTCTCGTAATTATTTAACGCTACAGTGCACTTTCTGGATAGGATGGTGGATCTTTTGCTATATCTCACACTTCGACTCTCACAACCATCATCACGAAACTTTCCTCAAGACCGAGCGGTACAAAAGGAACATGCATAACCCACTACCTCTGAAACTACCTTGCTACTCTCCCATGCAAACCACACATACTTAAATTTCATGAAATACATCATACCGGCAACATACAATACAAAACAAGGAATAGTCACAACGTTATAATCACATCACTTTCAGCTTTCCCACTTCATTTAGTATTTATCCCAGTTTCACACGACACTGCCCCACTTCGTAATTTTTCTTTCCTACTATGAACTCTGGAGGATATATGCACGTCTTCCTGCGCAATGCAAGCCATGTGGCGTTGCTGGATAGACGGCTGACTCACCTTGCTTCTCTCTCAGAGTATTGTAGTTTAAATCAAGCGTCACACGGAAACATAACACGCAAAGTAATATTAAGAACATATTCATCACACACGCGAGTCCTCAACTGATACCATGGACGAGTACTTCTCTTTATCCTTTGTCTCATACACAGATTGAGACTCACACAGTACTCACCACGTGGAAGTACTCGTCTCTAATTTCAAGTCCTGCACACGTCATTTCTTAAATATTTCCAACTTATAGTACACACGCTAGTAAATCAGCTTAACTTAAGCACTCGGAAGTATTTCAACTTATTGCTACACGTGGTTTCATTGTGACCGTTGGTCACTCCCGAAGATTACTACAATCCCATTAATATTACCTGCCTGACATTTAATTCTCCCCACAAAAGTTCCTGAAGTAGAGAAATTATTATACTAGACTCTTCTTAAGTATTTCACATGCATACCACGTCTCCACTCTTTTGTCTTTGCAGCGCACACCTAAGACAGGTCTTACCAACACTAGATCCAGCGGCAGAGTGCCGAAACATGATCGTTCTTCAGGTCCTCTCGCACCTCTGCCGAAGTGGGGGAGCACCTTGCTACCGTATTGGTCAGCCACATTTCAGGCGCTCAAAGCTCAAGTAAATTTCATCTCTTTGGTCCCACCAAAGGTGGCCAAAGGATCGTCTCAAAGATGATCATATATTCACATTCACTATCTGCGGTTAGCAGACGACCATACATTCATTCATTTCACAGATCTCACCAATCTGGATGTAGGGATTTATTTTGTGGGAGTGCACATGTGATCAATTAAATAAATAAATTGTCATTCTTTCCCACACTGGTATCCGGCTTCGCTGTATTAATTTTGAAATTGAGTTATTTTTACAAAAAATGTGTTGTTCGGACAAGAATAATGAAGTATGTTGTACCTATTTTCAATATCGGGCGGTACTGTACCCTTTCAGTGTAACCAGTGGCACCCCATACCATCACGACGGGTGATACGCCAGTATGTCGATGACGAATACACGCTTCCAATGTGCGTTCACCGCGATGTCGCCAAACACGGATGCGACATTAATGATGCTGTAAACAGAACCTGGATTCATCCGAAAAAATGACGTTTTGCCATTCGTGCGCCCAAGTTCGTCGTCGAGTACACTATTGCAGGCGCTCTTGTCTGTGATGCAGCGTCAAGGGTAACCGCAGCCATGGTCTCCGAGCTGATAGTCCATGCTGCTGCAAACGTCGTCGAACTGTTCGTGCAGATGGCTGTTGTCTTGCAAACGTCCCCATCTGTTGACTCAGGGATCGAGACGTGGCTGCACGATCCGTTACAGCCATGCGGATAAGATGCCTGTCATCTCGACTGCTAGTGATACGAGGCCGTTGGGATCCAGCACGGCGTTCCGTATTACCCGCCTGAACCCACCGATTCCATATTCTGCTAACAGTCATTGGATCTCGACCAATGCGAGCAGCAATGTCGCGATACGATATACCGCAATCACGATAGGCTACAATCCGACATTTTTCAAAGTCGGAAACGTGATGGTACGCATTTCTCCTCCTTACACGAGGCATCACAACAACGTTTCACTGGGCAACGCCTGTCATCTGCTGTTTGTGTATGAGAAATCGGTTGCAAATTTTCCTCATGTCAGCACGTTGTAGGTGTCGCCACCGGCGCCAGCCTTGTGTGAATGCTCTGAAAAGCTAATGATTTGCATATCACAGCTTCCTGTCGGTTAAATTTCGCGTCTGTAGCACGTCATCTTCGTGGTGTAGCAATGTTAACGTGCAGTAACGTATAAGCCTATTTGTGTTCGTACAGGACGTTTGTGTTAATTGTCAAGAGATGATACACTGTCTCTTTTTATTCTTGGGCGTGGAACTGATGCAAAATTTGTCTTAACCGCTCATTGTACATCGAGAACCTGTAGGAGTGAGGCGTGTAACTTTTTTCTTTCAGTAAATTATACTGATCCGTCAGAAATTTGTTCCTATTGCATCGTTACTTTTACCCAGTTGCCTCTTCCCTGACCTGTCCGTTTGTAAGGGTAGCAGTTAACGCAATCAATGGCAACGTGCTGTGTTGCCGATGACCTAGGCCGCTATCTTCCCCGTGGGGACGCGAGAACACTAATGCTACTGTCCTCTCGTCTGGGGTAACTCCGCGTGCGACAGAGTCCTCTGTCTGTTATCACGATGGTCCCTCATAACCTCACTGTCATTGTTTGGACACCAAACTGCACAGCAGACATTTCTCACAACACATTTAACTTCGGCGCTGACGTGTAAAGAAAATGACAACTCAAAACAGTACAGGAACAAAATGCCAGAGGCGCTGCAGTAGACTGACTTGTGACGAGTAGGCGATCGAGTAAAAGGTGCTTAACAGGAGGCTTCGCTCAGTTTCCTGCAGGAAAGAAGACGATGTACTTCTGGTAGATCCTCACATTCGCAGAATGCCCCCCCAACCCGTGTATCCCTGTTGCTCGAGGTTCTCCTTAACATTGCGGCTCTGTCCTCCAGCTATTCACTGTCTTCCATGTCGTTAATGGTCTGTCATCACCAGCAGAAAGTTTCTTATTAATAATCAACGATTCATCTGCAGTTAACGTAACTTTTCAAATGCAATTAACATCGCTACCTTACTCCGTAAACTATGCAGCAACAACCCTGTTCGGGCATTCACTATTTGGCATATCGCACAGTTATGTGTTCTGTAGCTGTTCTCTGGGGTGTGTAGCCTTTACGTTCACCACAGATCTTCTTAATTATTCAGTCGACTCCTTCGGTGCTTCCTCCAACAATCTACTACAAGTCCTGGCATCATCCTCATTGGATCCAAGATGATTATCTACATCCTTCGATACAGACAGGGCTTCCTACCTTCAAAACCACCATACACTGAAATAAAAAAAAAAAAAAAAAACTGACATGACTGTCATTTGTGAAAGCAGAAAGAGAAAAGTCAACTCTTAGGAAAGAGTATTTCACACACATATAAGTATGTAAGGATTGCAAATGTCTCCCACTACAAGACCACACCTCCAATTCAAAAACCAAGCGAGGTGGCGCAGTGGTTAGCACAATGGGCTTCCATTTGGGAGGACGACAGTTCAAATTCGCATCGACCATCCTGATTGAATTTTCCCATAATTTGAATCGCTCCAGGCAAATGCCGGGATGGTTCCTTTGAAAGGAGCTTTTGCTCCATCTCTAAGGACCTCGCTGTCGACGGAACGTTAAACCCTAATGCTGACCGATGTGGCCGAGCGGTTCTAGGCGCTTCAGTCTGGAACCGCGTGACCGCTACGGTCGCAGGTTCGAACCCGCCTCAGGCATGGATGTGTGTGATGTCCTTAAGTTAGTTAGGTTTAAGTAGTTCTAAGTTCTAGGGGACTGATGATCTCAGATGTTAAGTCCCATAGTGCTCAGAGCCATTTGAACCAAACCCTAATCTTCCTTCTTTTTCCAAACGACCCCATTCCAAACAACTGTAACTTTCCGAGATCCCTTAGTTAATGTAGTAGAAGGTCAAATGTAGGGATAGCACTGTCGTGAAATGCAGTTCAATGAAAAAGGTTCATGCAAGGAAACGTTTAAATAAGAGATGGAGGATGTACATGCAGGGTGCCTAGGGGGAGTGGACAGTGTTCAGGAATATGATACGATCACTGGAAAACATGGGCTCTAAAATGCATACCTTACGAGCAATGAACACTTCTTCAGTAGAAGAGAGATGTTTCACATCAGCAAAGATGAATAAGCGCTCAAACCTTTTAAGCTACGCATTTTTGGGGCCCATATTTGCTTTGAACGATCGCCCCTGTCATATCACAGAATACTGACCATTCTTCTTGGGACACTGCGTAATTTCTAAGTAAGTGAACAATCTACATACTTCACTTATAAGTTATTTGAATATTAGCCTAACAGCGCAACATTGAACTATTACTTATGTAAATATAAATTACTCTAAAAATGTAAAGTTAACTGGATAATTATTAATACGATTATTTCATTTGTAGACCACTAAAGATGGCTAAAATATTGAAAATTTTCCGGTATTCAGCCAGGTAGCGTCGTCCAAAAGGCTACCTGGCTGAATACCCAAGAAATTTTCAAGATTTCTGTACGCCGGAAAAAGCTCAGATCACATGGCTAAAATAATTTTATGCAACACATCTGGATAAAAACAAAAATAAAATTTACCTGCAAAAGAGGAGAATACTTATTTGCCTTCTGAAACAGCATTCAACTTGCAACTGTGAAAGGATGCCTACAAATCTGTTATACATCTAAAGCAGGTTGTTTGTTTGTATGTCCAGGATCTTCTCCTAAACGTCTGGATCAATTTAAACAAAATTTGGCGCAGAAACATCAGGTCTCGCGAGTGTCAGCACTGCGGTGTTTATAACCTCCTAACTCCAATAGAAATGCAGAGATGGGCAAAAATGTGTTTTTCCAGCCCCTGGTGTATAGACTCCGCAATATGACAGTTATGTTGATGAAAACAGTATTGGCCCTGCAAAAAAATCTGCTTTGTAGGGCATCCTACAGGTCGAGGACAAGACAATGTTTCGTAAACTGTGACGTAGGGTGGCCTCCATGACAGGCATGTTGTGCTGGAGTTGTATCAGCCTGCTTTATCGTTCTGTTTTGCGTGGTGGTGTGTATGTCAGGGGCAATTAAATGATTTTCAATGCTTGATGTGTGGCCTGCCCTGCATGATAAGTGTACTGTGGGAGTAGTGTTGACATGCTATATTGCAAAGGATACATGTGACAACGAGCATATTTGGGGACAGGTTGAGATGGATAGAGGAGTGGATGGGTAGAGTTAGGGGGAGTAGGAGGTAGATGGAAGGTGTAGGGGTAGTGGGCAGACAATAAAGATAAAGGAAGATAGTCAAGGGGAAATGTAAAGAGAGAGGGAAAGGAAGATATGGTTGAAGGGGTAGGGGAGGAACAACGGTCAGAGAATGGGGGCAGAAGTAATGGACAAAGAGATGGAGAGGAGGAGATGAAGAGACAGAGTGGGGAGGTGGATTTAGGCAGATAGAGATACGAGGATGAGGTGGACAGACAGAGGAAGGAAGAAGTGGACACAGCCAAGGGAGAGGAGGAAGTGTGTTCAACATATGTGTCGATCGCATAGGCGGGCAAAGCTGTGCAGAAAAGTCTAGCATTAACTACAAAATTAACTAGCGTTTTCGAAACGAAGATTCCATCATATTT
Organism: Schistocerca serialis cubense; assembly: GCF_023864345.2. Taxonomy (NCBI): domain Eukaryota; kingdom Metazoa; phylum Arthropoda; class Insecta; order Orthoptera; family Acrididae; genus Schistocerca; species Schistocerca serialis. The sequence goes on along the minus strand of NC_064641.1, from coordinate 873,236,732 downwards.
GAAACGAGAAGTTTACAATCAGTTAAGTACCAGTTACGGCAGTGAGACATGGACGTTAACGTGAAAGTTTGTTCTAAAGTTGAAAGTGGCTAAATGCGCAACAGGGAGATGCTTGTTGCAAATTACTAGGACAGCGAGGAAAACAGTAAAATGTGTTGGGCAACAAGCTGGTGAGGAAGATGTAATTATGACAAATAAAAATGAAATGGAGATAGGACGTACATGCAGCTAGGCACACTGATGGCTGTCGGGACAGAAATCTCTTCACTATATTGGAAAGAGATTCGGAAAAACCAAGGCGACGAACTTACAGAAGCAGCGTAAGCAATGGAAAACTACCAGGGGCAACATGGGCAAGTACGGTTGAAAACTGGAATGTACGGAGGCAATCTAACAATGGGTGTCAAATGACGTTGGTGATTGCAAAGCAAGTCAAACGTAATTACGATAAAGTTATCGGCTGAGATGAACTGGCTATTCTTGTCAACCTTCTTATCCCTCGCAGGTATGATGAATTTGTGGCGCGGCTTCCGGCCTAGCAGACCTCAGTGCATTAGGCTCTTTATTTGTGAGGACTTTCCTAATATTTGGTTTTGTGCCAGTGTGCATGATCTAGGAATCAGGTTATTCGTATTCGACACCACAACTTCTCTTGTTCCAATGTGGTGTCGATTTTGACGCTTCCAACAAAAGACACGCAAATATTTCGCGTATGGATATTTTTGTCGGAGATGGAATACATACATCTCATTCTCGGCTAAAATCCGGTGTACTGCTTTCCGGCAGCGAGTAATCATGCCATTTACGAAGTGAACGCATATTTCGAATCAGTTGGTCGTGTATTTATGGCCGAAATGACCATCGACAGTGATGTAAAAGCACAAAAACTCATAGCGTTTTGAACGAGTTGCAAAGATTACTTAATTTAAGATGTGAGAACAAAGGTGTAATTTCGGACAAACTAAGGAACTTAAAAAGTCCTGTATGGTGAGAAATTTTGCAGAATCTGAGATTTTAAAAAACTTTCTTGATATGGAAATATGTTCGTTTTTCTTTTCTATGGAGCGAGTTGTCTAAGAGACATTAGATCTTTTACTGTTTCAGGCAAACCCGCAATAGCACGCTAGTTAATATGAGATATTGTTTAGTTTTGAGTAGGAGTTATTGCTAACCAGATCACTAAATGTTTTCATTAGTGCTACAAAAATCGCTTTATGCAAAATCTTCTCATACCTAAAGTTAAGTGTTCCTAGTTTTCCAAGCAAGTACCAGATTCTTGCAGGGACTGTTTAAGGCTAAAGTAGCAGTAGCAGTAGCAGTAGGCGTCAGCTTCTCGTAATGATGGGAGAATACTTTTAGGTAATCAAAGAGAACGACAAAAGAGACTAAATATCTTGGGTGCTGAAATTTCAAATTAGTCAATATTCTTCCCGTATTTTATGTGGTTCTGACGGCGATGAATGATTGCCTCAAAATGCTGCTGCCATAGCTTCAATATTTATATTTTTCAAATGAAAGAAAACACCGTCTGTATCACTATACATTTATTTTTGTGTTATTGCTTTCAGTCACATTAAGCTATCATTTTTAGGTTGTCCAAATATTATATTTTCACACTTGAGAAACTGCGCTTTGCAGAAGTTGTATCTGTTGAGCAAATCGAAACCGTTCACCAAAAATGTAAGTACAACTATCCAGATGGTACTTCTGTCCATTACGTCTAGAGAGGTTGCGTTAATCGAAGACATTACACCTTCATCTAAGGTATTTTCTATTAACACTTTGCCGGCCGGGATGGCCTCGGGCATGGGTGTGTGTGATGTCCTTGGGTTGGTTAAATTTAAGTGGTTCTAAGTTCTAGGGAACTAATGATAAGTCCCATAGTGCTCAGAGCCATTTGAACCATATTAACGCATTTTTAAATGAAGACTAGTAGCATTGAGAGATCCTTTAACTATGACCTAGGTTACAGACTTTTGATTGTGTTTGTTCGCATTTCACCTAGGAGAATACGTCACAGGGTCAGTTCTTTGTTTCTCCGTCTTAAGATTACTGCAAATTGATTAGAATTTTACACCAGACGCGTTTCGCTTTTATTTGTAATGCATCTTCTGTGGTTATTCTGCAGATTGGATACATACGTTCGTAAATTTTTAATTGCTTTAGTTTAAAAACAACATTTTGTTTATAAAGTCGGTGTGGAGTTTACGTAGGGTGCTTCAAGCCTTCTGTTTACATACTCTAACAACCACCGCTTCTTCCCTCTTTGTTATCAGAGATGAAACTGGTTACATGTGTATGTTTAAACTCATTGACCACTTAATATAACATTAAATATACACATATAACCACAGACTACATTCACCACTACCATGTCCTCCCATTTTCTTTCTTATAATCACCATCCCCTCCTCCATCCCCCCCACCACCACACCCCAAAAAAAAGTTGTTTCACATGTTGGCAATGCTCACAACCTACACGAAAACAAACGAACGGACATAAACACTGTAATACTGTGCTGAGCGGCAACACACATAACTCCAATTAGATTGCCAAAAGTGAGGTGAAATGTAAATAACGCTGATGCTGTGTAACAAAAACTGCAGAAAGGCAAAAATGTCAAACGTATATGTGAAAAGAAGTCCTTGGGCAGCAACCTCTTCTAACAAAGAGGAGAGAAGCAGTAGTTTGGAGAACGTGTAAACAACAGGCAGAAGCACCGTAAGTAAATTGCACACCAACTTCGTCAACAAAATGCCGCTTTTAATATGAAACAACCAAAAATGTACAAATACGTGTATCCAATTTACAGAATAACCGCAGAAGATGCTTTATTAATAAAAATGACGCCCCACCATCTGTTAAGATTGGAAGAAAGATTCAATGTAACTGCCTTGCAATTGCAGATGATTTGGCGCTGTTAGCAAACAATATTGATGAAGCAAAGGTGCAGATAGAACAGCTAGAACCATTTGCGGCAAAGGTCGGATTGCAAATTTCGTGTGAGAAAACAGAAATGATGCCCAGCTTCCCAGTTGACACATCCCATATCATACTCCATAATGATCAAAAAATTAAGGTAGTAAAAAAGTTCAAATATCTTGGTGAGATTATTACCTGGAATATTAATGAAAGAGCATCAACAGATAGTAGAACATTAAAACTTCAGCGAGCGCAGAGAACCACGTGGCCAACCTACAAAAAACGATCTCTCTCAATAAATGCTAAATTTCGACATTACTCCTCGGTCGTTAAACCGGAAGCAACATATGCAAGTGAAACACTATTCAGACTAAATACTCAAGCAAAAACTGACAAATTGCAGATAGTTGATAGAAGAATACTCCCAACAATTATCAGTAAGAAAAACAAGTTAATGGGCAGTGGAGACTTTTGCCCAATGCAGTAGTGTATAAAAAAAAGTGAATCCATTATTGACACAGTGCGGAAAAGAAGGATTGCATTTTTCGGTCACATATCTCGCCTATTTTTCTTACTTGTCACTTCTTCTTCCGTGTGTTTTTGCTTTTAGGAAGCTTTAATTGTCGAGTGCTATTAATAGTGTTCCATAGATTTCGTGTTTGTTTTGTATACAGTCAGAGAGAGTCCCTTTAGTCAGCCATAGTGCCAGTAGTGCTAGTGTTTGTTTTCAATACAGTCCAGAGAGAGGTAGTGCTATTTTCATTGTTTTCTACAAGAAGTGGCTAGCAACCACAGTTTAGTCAATAAACAGCCGCCTTTAGTGAATTAGCAGTCTAGTTAAAAGTTCATTAACTCTCTTCAGTAAATTGATTCCTTAGGATGGATAGGATGTGTGATTGTTGTGTACGGACGCAGGAGGAGCTGGCCACTGTTCGCGAACAGCTGAGCGTGTTGATGGCCGCGGTCGGCCGTCTTCAGGCTGCTGCCTCGGAGTGTAGCGGCAGTTGGGAGTCTGGTGCGTCGCAAGATACACCCCAGGTGTTACATGCTTCACCCGCTGTCTCTACATCTTCGCGGGTACCGGGCGCGGTTGGGCCACCCTCTCCCCAAGGGGAGTGGCGGGATCAGCGGCGTTCGCGGCGCACGAGGCGGAGGGTAATAAAATGTGGAGGCTGGCCGTGTGGCATCGCTCGCTCTGCCTGTGAGTGGACATGTGGCTGCTCCTGCAGCAAGGTCCGAGCAGGCACACGGGGGGAGGGGTTTATTAGTTATTGGGAGCTCCAACGTTAGGCGTGTGATGGAGCCCCTTAGGGAAATAGCGGAAAGGTCGGGGAAAAAGGCCAGTGTTCACTCTGTCTGCTTGCCGGGGGTCTCATCCGAGATGTGGAGGAGGCCCTACCGGCGGCGATAGAGAGCACTGGGTGCACCCGACTGCAAATTGTTGCTCATGTCGGCACCAATGACTCCTGCCGTCTGGGTTCAGAGGTCATCCTCAGTTCGTATAGGCAGTTGGCGGAATTGGTGAAGGCGGAAAGCCTCGCTCGCGGGGTGGAATCAGAGCTAACTATTTGTAGTGTCGTTCCCAGAACCGATCGCGGTCCTCTGGTTTGGAGCCGAGTGGAAGGCTTAAACCAGAGGCTCAGACGATTCTGCGGAGATCTGGGGTGCAATTTTATCGACCTCCACTATCGGGTGGAGAAATGTAGGGTCCCCCTGAATAGGTCAGGCGTGCACTACATGCCGGAAGCGACTACAAGGGTAGCGGAGTACGTGTGGAGTGCACATGGGGGTTTTTTAGGTTAGAGAATTCCCTCCCTAGGCCCGACAAGACGCCTCCTGAGACGCGGCAAGGTAGGAGTAGGCAAAATGCAACAGAGAATAACAATATTAATGTGCTAATAGTAAACTGCAGAAGCGTCTATAGAAAGGTCCCAGAACTGCTCTCATTAATAAACGGTCACAACGCCCATATAGTACTAGGGACAGAAAGTTGGCTGAAACCAGACGTAAACAGTAATGAAATCCTAAACTCAGATTGGAATGTATACCGCGGAGACAGGCTGGACAGCGAAGAGGGAGGCGTGTTTATAGCGATAAGAAGTGCAATAGTATCGAAGGAAACTGAAGGAGATCCGAAATGTGAAATGATTTGGATGAAGGTCACGGTTAAAGCAGGCTCAGACATGGTAATTGGATGTCTCTATAGGCCCCCTGGCTCAGCAGCTGTTGTGGCTGAGCACCTCAAGGATAATTTGGAAAATATTTCGAGTAGATTTCCCCACCATGTTATAGTTCTGGGTGGAGATTTTAATTTGTCAGATATAGACTGGGAGACTCAAACGTTCATAACGGGTGGCAGGGACAAAGAATCTAGTGAAATTTTTTTAAGTGCTTTATCTGAAAACTACCTTGAGCAGTTAAACAGAGAACCGACTCGTGGCGATAACATATTAGACCTTCTAGTGGCAAACAGACCCGAACTATTTGAAACAGTTAACGCAGAACAGGGAATCAGCCATCATAAAGCGGTTACTGCATCGATGATTTCAGCCGTAAATAGAAGTATTAAAAAGGGCAGGAAGATTTTTCTGTTTAGCAAATGTGACAAAAAGCAGATTTCAGAGTACCTGACGGCTCAACACAAAAGTTTTGTCTCAAGTAGAGATAGTGTTGAGGATCAGTGGACAAAGTTCAAAACCATCGTACATTATGCGTTAGATGAGTATGTGCCAAGCAAGATCGTAAGAGATGGAAAAGAGCCACCGTGGTACAACAACCGAGTTAGAAAACTGCTGCGGAAGCAAAGGGAACTTCACAGCATACATAAACATAGCCAAAGCCTTGCAGACAAACAAAAATTACGCGAAGCGACATGTAGTGTGAGGAGGGCTATGCGAGAGGCGTTCAATGAATTCGAAAGTAAAGTTCTATATACTGACTTGGCAGAAAATCCTAAGAAATTTTGGTCTTATGTCAAAGCGGTAGGTGGATAAAAACAAAATGTCCAGACACTTTGTGACCAAAATGGTACTGAAAAAAAGAGGATGACAGACTAAAGGCCGAAATACTAAATGTCTTTTTCCAAAGTTGTTTCACAGAGGAAGACTGCACTGTAGTTCCTTCTCTAGATTGTCGCACAGATGGCAAAATGGTAGATATCAAAATAGACGAGAGAGGGATAGAGAAACAATTAAAATCGCTCAAAAGAGGAAAGGCCGCTGGACCTGATGGGATACCAGTTCGATTTTGCACAGAGTACGCGAAGGAACTTGGCCCCCTTCTTGCAGCGGTGTACCGTAGGTCTCTAGAAGAGCGTAGCGTTCCAAAGGATTGGAAAAGGGCACAGGTCATCCCCGTTTTCAAGAAGGGACGTCGAACAGATGTGCAGAACTATAGACCTATATCTCTAACGTCGATCAGTTGTAAAATTTTGGAACACGTATTACGTTCGAGTATAATGACTTTTCTGGAGACTAGAAATCTACTCTTTAGGAATCAGCATGGGTTTCGAAAAAGACGGTCATGTGAAACGCAGCTCGCGCTATTCGTCCACGAGACTCAGAGAGTCATAGACACGGGTTCACAGGTAGATGCCGTGTTTCTTGACTTCCGCAAGGCGTTCGATACAGTTCCCCACAGTCGTTTAATGAACAAAGTAAGAGCATATGGACTATCAGACCAATTGTGTGATTGGATTGAGGAGTTCCTAGATAACAGAACGCAGCATGTCATTCTCAGTGGAGAGAAGTCTTCCGAAGTAAGAGTGATTTCAGGTGTGCCGCAGGGGAGTGTCGAGGACCGTTGCTATTCACAATATACATAAATGATCTTGTGGATGACATCAGAAGTTCACTGAGGCTTTTTGCAGATGATGCTGTGGTGTATCGAGAGGTTGTAACAATGGAAAATTGTACTGAAATGCAGGAGGATCTGCAGCGAATTGACGCATGGTGCAGGGAATGGCAATTGAATCTCAATGTAGGCAAGTGTAATGTGCTGCAAATACATAGAAAGATAGATCCCTTATCATTTAGCTACAAAATAGCAGGTCAGCAACTGGAAGCAGTTAATTCCATAAATTATCTGGGAGTACGCATCAGGAGTGATTTGAAATGGAATGATCATATAAAGTTGATCGTCGGTAAAGCAGATTCCAGACTGAGATTCATTGCAAGAATCCTAAGGAAATGCAATCCGAAAACAAAGGAAGTAGGTTACAGTACGCTTGTTCGCCCACTGCTTGAATACTGCTCAGCAGTGTGGGATCCGTACCAGATAGGGTTGATAGGAGAGATAGAGAAGATCCAACGGAGAGCAGCGCGCTTCGTTACAGGATCGTTTAGTAATCGCGAAAGCGTTACGGAGATGATAGATAAACTCCAGTGAAAGACTCTGCGAGAGAGACGCTCAGTAGCTCGGTACGGGCTTTTGTTAAAGTTTCGAGAACATACCTTCACCGAAGAGTCAAGCAGTATATTGCTCCCTCCTACGTATATCTCGCGAAGAGACCATGAGGATAAAATCAGAGAGATTAGAGCCCACACAGAAGCATACCGACAATCCTTCTTGCCACGAACAATACGAGACTGGAATAGAAGGGAGAACCGATAGAGGTACTCAGGGTACCCTCCGCCACACACCGTCAGGTGGCTTGCGGAGTATGGATGTAGATGTAGATGTACCAAATACTAGAATCCTGAAGCAACTTTTCGACTACTTCTGGAACAGCAAAACCAAAAATGTCTGGTTTAAAGAAGTACAAAATGATCTGGATGAAATGAACATCGCCACACATCAAATCCAACAAAGAGAAGAGAAACTGCTTCTGAAGAACAAGTACACACGGCTGACATTCAAACCATCAGAACGGAAGAAGTATGTCATATCTGCAGAAGAACGAACAGCCAGATCACAGCGAATGAAGCAGTTTTGGGAAACGAAGAAATAGATGACTGGTAAGACTTAAACTTAATTATTGTATACTCTGTGATATTATGTTCGATTTTAGTGCTACAATGTGGGCGTAAACTATGTAAATAAATAAAAGCGAAACGTGCCGGATGTAAAATTCTCTTTAGTTAATTTGCAGAAAGCTGAAGAGGGAGAAACCAATAATAACTTATTTTACAGCTGCTGCGGCAGATGCACTTGCATACAACTGTATTACGTCACAAGACGTTTGAGGTGTTAGTGGGCAAAAAAGCAGGAAGCAGCCTCGTAACAGGTGTTCAGGTGGGTCATTGGCGCGAAGTCCGCAGATATAGAACTTGGCGGAGACGCTCGCACGAGATGAGAGAACCAGGAAGCGGCCGCCCGCACCTGCTGTGAGGAGGAAGGGCGGAGGAGATCTGGCAGCAGGGCACAGACACAAAGGGATCGCCGAGCCCTTGCCCTCAGCCAAGGGCACACAGAGCGGCTCCACACGCAAAGCACTTGTCGCACACGCAGCACAAAGGCAAGGCCCTGCAGCCAGCCAGCGCAATATTGCGGCATTCGCTGTAACATTTACCCGAAAGGTAAACGTTACTCGTAAACAAATGTCTGTCGCTGTGAGTTTTATGAGGAGACCATGCTATTGGAATTTGCATTTACAGTAGGTACTTCACGCTACCTCTCAACAGCTTTTAAGACTGAAATAGAAACAAAATATTGTTCACTGGAGCGCGTTGCAATAATAGATGACTTTTTGCCGACGACACTGTCAAAAACGAAATGTGCGGACAGCAGCGTTTGCCACGATTTGCGGACAACAGTTTTGCCTGCTACTTTGGGCACCGATACCAACAACTTATCTTAGAAGAAAGGTTAAGGAAAGGCAAACCTACTTTTCTAGCATTTCTAGACTTAGAGAAAGATTTTGACAATGTTGACTTGAATACTCTCTTTCAAATTCTGAAGGTGGCAGGGGTAAAATACAGGGAGCGAAAGGCTATTTACAATTTGTACAGAAACCAGATGGCAGTTATAAGAGTCGAGGGACATGAAAGGGAAACAGTGGCTGGGACGGGAGACAGGATTGTAGCCTATCCCCGATGTTATTCAATGTGTATACTGAGCAAGCAGTAAAGGAAACAAAAGAAAAATTCGGAGTAGGTATTAAAATCTATGGAGAAGAAATAAAAACTTTGAGGTTCGCCGATGACATTCTAATTCTGTCAGAGACAGCCAAGGACTTGGAAGAGCAGTTGAACGGAATGGACAGTATCTTGAAAGGAGGATATAAGATGAACATTAACAATATCAAAACGAGGGTAATGGAATGTAGTCGAATTAAGTCGGGTGATGCTGAGGAATAAGATTAGGAAATGAGACACTTAAAGTAGTAAAGGAGTTCTGCTATTTGGCGAGCAAAATAACTGATGATGGTCGAAGTAGAGAGGATATAAAATGTAGACTGGCATTGGCAATGAAAGCGCTTCTGAAGAAGAGAAATTTGTTAACATCGAGTACAGTTTTAAGTGTCAGTAAGTCGATTCTGAAAGTATTTGTACGGAGTGTAACCATGTTTGGAAGTGAAACATGGGCGATAAATAGTTTGGACAAGAAGAGAATAGAAGCTTTCGAAATGTGGTGCTACAGAAGAATGCTGAAGATTATATGGGTAGATCACATAACTAATGAATAGAATTGGGGAGAGGAGTTTCTGGCACAACTTGACTAGAAGAACGGATCGGTTGGTAGGATATGTTCTATGGCGTCAAGGGATCACCAATTTAGTATTGGAGGGCAGCGTGGAGGGTAAAAATCGTAGAGGGAGACCAAGATATGAATACACTGAGCAGATTCAGAAGGATGTAGGCTGCAGTAGTTACTGCGAGATGAAGAAGCTTGCACAGGATAGAGTAGCATGGAGAGCTGCAGCAAAGCAGTCTCAGGACTGAAGACCACACAACAACATGCCAACTAGATCTGCAGATGATGAACACATTGAAAAAGTATGATGCGATGAAAGAAATTATTTAGATAGTTAAGGGAGACTAAAATTAAATAGTCATGGGGTACTGGAAATCGATAGTAGGGAAAGGAACAGAAGGAAAAGTAGTAGGTGAATAAGGACTGGGGGTAAGGAATGAAAGAGGAAGCCGTCCAGTGGAATTTTGCACAGAGCATAAGAATCATGAAGGAAGGTTGTGTACATAGAAGAGGTCTGGAGCCACTGGAAGTTTTCAGATAGATTATGTAATGGTAACCAGGAACCAGGTTTTAAATTGTAAGACATTTCCACTGGCAGATGTGGTCTCTGACCACAATTTATTGTTTAAGAACTGTAGATTAAAACTGAAGAAACTGCAAGAAGGTAGGAATTTAAGGAGATGGACCTGGATAAACTGAAAGAACCAGAGGATACAGAGAGTTTCAGAGAGAGCACTAGGGAGCGACTGACAAGAATAGGGGCAAGAAATACAGTAGCAGAAAAATGAAATAGTGAAGGCAGCAGAGGATGAAGTATGTAAAAAGACGAGGGTTAGTAGAAATCCTTGGATGACAGAAGAGATATTGAATTTAATTGATCAAAGGAGAAAGTAGAAAAATGCAGTAAATGAAGCACGGCAAGGCCGTTTTGGTTAATGTTACAAGGCCAGATCAGTCAATCATCCAGACTGTAGCCCCTGCAACTACTGAAAAGGCCAATATTTGCCAAATATTGGTGAGGAATGGCCAGAAAACTAAATACGCCCTGCCGCACTAATGTTTTGTGACAAATACAGGAATTCACTGACGAAATGTAATTCTTATGCTGGTATAAAAAAAAAAAAAACCTATCAAAACAATGTTTCAAACAGTTTGTTACCCTGTTACCTGGCCAAATATGAAAACGCTTACTATCACTTTCATATTAGAAATTTCGGAGAAATTGGGTTAGCTGTGTAATATTTACACAATATCTCGTTCAACTGTTAAAATCAGTGCTAGATTTCAGCTATAAATGAGATAAATTGTAACTGCCAACTCCAGTTTGCACAGTGCATAATGACAGAAACTATGCTTACTACCCCAATGTAGGTTTCAGACAGAGATAAAGCTGTGCGCTGCCTAATGGCATCGCCGGCCGCGGTGGTCTAGCGGTTCTAGGCGCTCAGTCCGGATCCACGCGACTGCTACGGTCGCAGGTTCGAATCCTGCCTCGGGCATGGATGTGTGTGATGTCCTTAGGTTAGTTAGGTTTAAGTAGTTCTAAGTTCTAGGAGACTGATGACCACAGATGTTAAGTCCCATAGTGCTCAGAGCCATTTTTGAACCTAATGGCATCTATGGTCTAAGGAGCATTTGTCAACCGCTGAGTCATATGTTTCGCGTGATTTTTAATGTCGTGTAATCTTCCGCAGATAATATACCTAGAACACAAATAAATTATCGCCAAATACTTTCTTGGCGTAATGAATTTGTAAAAATTGTATCTCATAGACGTTCAACAATAAAAAAATTGTATTGCGTGTAAATTAAGCGTTTGCTTGTTCACATCTAGGGAAAAAGTCACTTGTAGGGATATTGTGAAAGCCTGAAACGTACTTCGCTGTGGGGAAAGGAAAAAAGTGTGAGAAGCACAGGTGTAAAGGCCGTCATATTTGCCTGAGCAGTAGCGTGGCGATGCACGATACATTACGTCTGCCGCTCTAGCGCTGTTACCAGGCAAACAGCCAGTGACGCGTCGGATGACGTAAGAGTGGCGTCATCACAGCTGGCGGAAACTGGAGGTAACGGGAGACGCCGCTGTGTGCCGCGTCCACCGGCTAACAGCGCAGGGGAGACCGCTTTGAGTCGTTTGCTGCAATGCGATTGGCTGCTAGGCTGCTAACGCAAGGGAATAAAGACTCAGGGCAACCAGTTCAGTGCCACCCGGAGCCCAAAGAAAGATAGGATACTTTTAAATGAATACAAAAAAGCGAAAAAACACACAGTGTGGTGTCACCGCCAGACACCACACTTGCTAGGTGGTAGCTTAAATCGGCCGCGGTCCATTTAGTACATGTCGGACCCGCGTGTCGCCACTGTGTAATCGCAGACCTAGCGCCACCACCAAGGCAGGTCTCGTGATACGAGAGAGCACTCGCCCCAGTTGTACGAGAACCTAGCTACCGCCCAGTTGTACGAGAACCTAGCTACCGACCAGATGTACGAAGCCTTTCTCTCATTAGCCGAGAGACAGAATAGCCTTCAGCTAAGTTAATGGCTACGAACTAGCAAGGCGCCATTAGCCATACAGTGATTGTACTTAAAGTCTCCTGTGTATCGTCAAGATCGATGTACCACAAGGAATGAGTAAAGTTAAGTATTAAACCTGCTCCGTACTTTTCTTCCTAACATTAATTACGTATCCTGTTCCAGTACTTCACGCCCGTCTGCGTTAGTCTAGCTTGCCTTTTCAGCCATCTCAACTTCACGGTGTCGGCCCAGATACCGACACAACACACAGAAAAAGCTAAATGCGTCATTGTAAGTTCACAAGTGTGCATAGTACGTCGGCGGTCTGTAACTACACTACTGGCCATTAAAATTGCTACACCACGAAGATGACGTGCTACAGACGCGAAATTTAACCGACGGGAAGAAGATGCTGTGATATGCAAATGATAAGCTTTGCTGAGCATTCACACAAGGTTGGCGCCGCTGGCGACACCTACAACGTGCTGACATGAGGAAAATTTCCAACCGATTTCGTGTACACAAACAGTAGTTTACCGGCGTTGCCTGGTGAAACGTTGTTGTGATACCTCGTGTAAGGAGGAGAAATGCGTACCATCACGTTTCCGACTTTGATAAAGTTCGGATTGTAGCCTATCGCGATTGCGGTTTATCGTATCGCGACATTGCTGCTCACGTTGGTCGAGATCCAATGACTGTTAGTAGAATATGGAATCGGTGGGTTCAGGAGGGTAATACGGAACGCCGTGCTCGATTCCAACGGCCTCGTATCACGAGATGACAGGCATCTTATCCGCATGGCTGTAACGGATCGTGCAGCCACGTCTCGATCCCTGAGACAACAGATGCGGACGTTTGCAAGACAACAACCATCTGCACGAACAGTTCGACGACGTTTGCAGCAGCATGGACGCGGTTACCCATGACGCTGCATCACAGACAGGAGCGCCTGCGATGGTGTACTCAACGACGAACCTGGGTGCACGAATCGCAAAACGTCATTTTTTCGGATGAGTCCAGCTTCTGTTTACAGCATCATGATGGTCGCATCCGTGTTTGGCGACATCGCACTGAACGCACATTGGAAGCGTGTATTCGTCATCGTCATACTGGCGTATCAGCTGGCGTGATGGTATGCGGTCCCATTGGTTACACGTCTCGGTCACCTCTTATTCGCTTTGACGGCACTTTGAACAGTGGACGTTACATTTCAGATGTGTTACGACCCGTGGCTCTACCCTTCATTCGATCCCTGCGAAACCCTACACTTCAGAAGGGTAATGCACGACCGCATGTTGCAGGTCCTGTACGGGCCTTTCTGGATACAGAAAATTTTCGACTGCTGCCCTGGCCAGCACATTCTCCAGATCTCTCACCAACTGAAAACGTCTGGTCAATGGTGGCCGATCAACTGGCTCGTCACAATACGCCAGTCACTACTGTTGTTGAACTATGGTATCGCGTTGAAGCTGCATGGGGAGCTGTACCTGTACACACCATCCAAGCTCTGTTGAGTCAAATGCCGAGGCGTATCAAGGCCGTTATTACGGCCGTAGGTGGTTGTTCTGGGTACTCATTTCTCCTGAGAAATCAGTACCCAAATTGCGTGAAAATGTAATCACATGTCAGTTCTAGTATAATATATTTGTCCAATGAATACCCGTTTATCTTCTGCATTTCTTCTTGGTGTAGCAATTTTAAAGGCCAGTAGTTGTGCTGCCTTTCTCCATATTTCGGTCGTTTTTCACGTAATGCTCGATTTACGCGAATGGATCATTTGCTGTTGGTAGCGATCAGTGTTAACGGTTTCACGAGGTTTCAGTAGCTCATAATAGAGGACACCCTTCTGGTCCCACCAAACACCGAGCATTGTCTTCTTTCCAAAGCGATTTGGTGTTGGAGTGGATGTCGATGGTTTGCCTGGATTCACGCTTGATTTACGACGCTTAGTATTCTCGAAATATATCCATTTTTCATCACCTGTCACTTTTCGACGTAGAAACGGCTTTCTTTTTCATCTGGCGAGCAGCATTTCACAAGCGGTCTTTCGATTTGCTTGCTGCCTTTCATTCAGTTTATGCGGAACTGATTTTCCCACTTTCTGTGCCTTTCCCATCGCTTTCAACCGACACGGCTTTCTGCGTTCCATTCAATTTTTCCGCGAGTGCCGGTTGAGTCTGAGAATAATCTTTATCCAATAAGTTGTTGTTTTGGAACTTTTTCGGTGGTTTCTCACGTCAAAATCACCAATTTCGAGTTTTTTGAACGACTCTGAACACTGTATTGTCCTAAGAGCATGTTCGCCGTCTCACGTGCCCTACACCGACGGCTAGTACCATCTATACAGAAATTCCGGTTTCATACTTCTACACCTGGTGTAAACGGCGCCGCTGGTTTGCCGGGGATTCGGATTCCGATTCCTATCTCAGCCTGCCTCAGACGCTGGACCTGCGTTACTCTGCCCCTGCGACGGGACCCAGTTGTTCGTGGCACTTAGCTGCACACAGTACATGCAGGACTACACAACGTAGGCAGTGTGTTAGGACCTCGTAGGATTCAACAGTAGTTTCCAATCCTACGCTGTTGGCCAGTCTCAATTATTATTCAGAGTTCCTCGTTCTTTTCCCACCGAGTTTCCTTTTCTGAAAATATTCCAGTCTGCATTCTCAGGCACCAGGTCTTAAGAGTTGGATGAGCCATGTCACAACTGGCGACGGCGTCAGCTCCCATCCTGACCAGCTAGCAGAAGCCCTCAAAACCACAACATTCTACTAGATTTACACACACGAATTTGCCATCAGCAGACATTACAGCAGATTGTAGTTGTGTTATTATCAATTATCTTAATTGGGAAAAAGAAAGTGTGAAGTTTGGTGATACCTGATTCTTTATTATGAATAGAAAAGACAGCAATGGCGTGTCTTCCAATGTTCAGCGATATGACAGCAGTGAAAGCAACCGGCAGTTACCAATAAGCACTAATCGAAGGGTTACATCTGTGGATAGAGGTACGTGGCGGGAAATATTAACTTAAGTTGGTGGAGACACATGGTGTGAACGAGTCGTATAATCCAGCTATGGCCTCTTCTGAAGATGTCCTCCATAAACAGAAAAAAAAAGTTTGATCTTTCAAAAAAGTCAATAAAACTACATAATAATCTGGTGAGTTTTAAGAAAAAATAAAAAAAATATCGTAATGCACAGAGTTTAAGTGGTATTGCGAGGTGCCGGGGATAGCAGTGTATTTAACACTAAATTCTTCTAGAATCTTCATATGGAAATGATGCTCTAAGCCCCCCCCCCCCCTTTTCTAACTCCAACTTTTGCTGTTGCACATGGATTAAGAAGAAACGCGAAATGACTGTAATCGACACTGCAAGTGGAGTAGAAAAGAGTTTGGCACCTGCAATAATTTAATCTGATAGAAATTAATTTGATAAAGGAAAGTTTCATTAATGTGGTGAGAACTGAAAGGGTTGCTCTACCGATCTACAGAATGAAAGTTCTGTCCAAAATAACAATTTGATTTATTATGACTACACTCAAAATAATAAACAAAATACATGAAACATTTACAAAACGTCAAATTGGCTACTCAAATAAATCCTGTAAAGGTGAAGTTGTCCATAAACTAGCGTGTGACATTTATGACCATGTAGTATGTGGAGCCAATTCCTTGCAACTCGGATCTTAAGAGAAACACCCAGCCAACCCAAAATTAATTGCTGCTACAGTAGTGAGAGCTCAGGCAATCAACAACCAAGACAGAATCACGTTAGAAAAGACGGTAACAGGCGCGCTCTGTTGAGCTCGGATTGTCACATAGTAAAATTCCCTAATCTGCCGGCGCTGCGGACATACATTACCAAGCTGTCTTCTTAACTGCAAGGACACGATCTGGCGTACCGGAGGCGATGGCTGGTTGCTTCGACGTCCCGTCGTGGTGATGATAATGTCGCGAGTATAGCCCGAAACAAATTCTCTGGGCTGGTTGCTCCAGACTAAAGACTTCCTAGCAATACAAGTGCGCCTCTGAGGGAGACGAAGAAGGCTCACCACACAATCACTGACGGTACAGTGACTGATTTTAGCAAGCGAAGTCACACACTAACTCCGATACAGTCAACTTAAGCTGAAACTGCTTAAGACGGACAACATAGGCCGCTTGTACGCAGAACGCTCAATTGCCAACTGTACTTGGAAAGTTACGCTGAAGTCGAAACTTCAGCAACTTCGTCAAACAGTTACAATTAGATGAAACTACACTCCTGGAAATTGAAATAAGAACACCGTGAATTCATTGTCCCAGGAAGGGGAAACTTTATTGACACATTCCTGGGGTCAGATACATCACATGATAACACTGACAGAACCACAGGCACATAGACACAGGCAACAGAGCATGCACAATGTCGGCACTAGTACAGTGTATATCCACCTTTCGCAGCAATGCAGGCTGCTATTCTCCCATGGAGACGATCGTAGAGATGCTGGATGTAGTCCTGTGGAACGGCTTGCCATGCCATTTGCACCTGGCGCCTCAGTTGGACCAGCGTTCGTGCTGGACGTGCAGGCCGCGTTAGACGACGCTTCATCCAGTCCCAAACATGCTCAATGGGGGACAGATCCGGAGATCTTGCTGGCCAGGGTAGTTGACTTACACCTTCTAGAGCACGTTGGGTGGCACGGGATACATGCGGACGTGCATTGTCCTGTTAGAACAGCAAGTTCCCTTGCCGGTCTAGGAATGGTAGAACGATGGGTTCGATGACGGTTTGGATGTACCGTGCACTATTCAGTGTCCCCTCGACGATCACCAGTGGTGTACGGCCAGTGTAGGAGATCGCTCCCCACACCATGATGCCGGGTGTTGGCCCTGTGTGCCTCGGTCGTATGCAGTCCTGATTGTGGCGCTCACCTGCACGGCGCCAAACACGCATACGACCATCATTGGCACCAAGGCAGAAGCGACTCTCATCGCTGAAGACGACACGTCTCCATTCGTCCCTCCATTCACGCCTGTCGCGACACCACTGGAGGCGGGCTGCACGATGTTGGGGCGTGAGCGGAAGACGGCCTAACGGTGTGCGGGACCGTAGCCCAGCTTCATGGAGACGGTTGCGAATGGTCCTCGCCGATACCCCAGGAGCAACAGTGTCCCTAATTTGCTGGGAAGTGGCGGTGCGGTCCCCTACGGCACTGCGTAGGATCCTACGGTCTTGGCGTGCATCCGTGCGTCGCTGCGGTCCGGTCCCAGGTCGACGGGCACGTGCACCTTCCGCCGACCACTGGCGACAACATCGATGTACTGTGGAGACCTCACGCCCCACGTGTTGAGCAATTCGGCGGTACGTCCACCCGGCCTCCCGCATGCCCACTATACGCCCTCGCTCAAAGTCCGTCAACTGCACATACGGTTCACGTCCACGCTGTCGCGGCATGCTACCAGTGTTAAAGACTGCGATGGAGCTCCGTATGCCACGGCAAACTGGCTGACACTGAGGGCGGCGGTGCACAAATGCTGCGCAGCTAGCGCCATTCGACGGCCAACACCGCGGTTCCTGGTGTGTCCGCTGTGCCGTGCGTGTGATCATTGCTTGTACAGCCCTCTCGCAGTGTCCGGAGCAAGTATGGTGGGTCCATTTCCAGGAGTGTATATTAGACAGCCAACGGATGGCAGGTTGCCCAGAGCAGCGAGAGCTCAGTCTTGTAACCTGTTGTTGTTGTGGTCTTCAATCCTGAGACTGGTTTGATGCAGCTCTCCATGCTACTCTATCCTGTGCAAGCTTCTTCATCTCCCAGTACTTACTGCAACCTCCATCCTTCTGAAACTGCTTAGTGTATTCATCTCTTCCTCTACGATGTTTACCCTCCACGCTGCCCTCCAATATTAAATTGGTGATCCCTTGATGCCTCATAACATGTCCTACCAACCGATCCTTTCTTCTAGTCAAGTTGTGCCACAAACTCCTCTTCTCCCCAGTTCTATTCAATACCTCCTCAATAGTTATGTGATCTACCCATCTAATCTTCAGCATTCTTCTGTAGCACCACATTTCGAAAGCTTCTATTCTCTTCTTGTCCAAACTATTTATCGTCCATGTTTCGCATCTATAGATTGCTGCACTCCATACAAATACTTTCAGGAACGACTTCCTGACACTTAAATCTATACTCGATGTTAAAAAATTTCTCTTCTTCAGCAACACTTTCCTTGTCATTGCCAGTGTACATTTTATATCCTCTCTATGTCCTCCATAAACAGAAAAAAATGTTTGATCTTTCAAAAAAATCAGTAAGATCACTACATAATAATCTCGAGAGTTTTAAGAAAAATAAAAAAAAATATCGTAATGCACGGAGTTTAAGTGATATACTCTGACACAGCGTTCTAAAGAGTGATGTTGTTGCAGATGACAGGCAGGCTATCTAGCCAAAAGAATTTAAAGATATCGCTGTAACAACAACAAAAAATGTTCAGGTGGTAGTGATCAAATAGAAGGTGGGACAAGTAAAAGCGGCCCTGAGAACAAAGTTCCAAGGTACAAGCAAACACAGCAGAGGAAAGAAAATACGGTACTAATCTGACTGTAGCAGATGTTGAAAGTGACCACCATTTATCTTTTGGCACTTTTGAACCCTGGTCAGCAAGTCGCTGCTAAGGTCATCAGTCGCTAAGCTTACACACTACTTAACCTAAATTATCCTAAGGACTAACACACACACCCATGCCCGAGGGAGGACTCGAACCTCCGTCGGGACCAAAAGGTTTGAAACACCCTGTTTATGGATCGCTGACTGGCATTCGCAGTCCTCTGATCGTTGATTACAGAATATATGTTTGATGCAACTGGAATATGTATACTTTCATATTGGCATTCCGCCAACAAACTTCATGAAGTGAAGTGTTTCAGACATGATAAAAAATTCCTCAGGATGGCATTCGAAGGCTGCTGGCCCCAAAGCACAACAAATATGAGAGTGTATTTTTGCCTGTGTGGGCACAACTCATACAAATTCAAGTTGATGGTGGACATCAGTACTAGATAGAATGCAAGTTTAATCATTTAACACATTTATAATGATGAACTCCTCCACGGCGTTACAGCTTCTGCGAAGGTCTGATTCACACTATGACTCGCTCCTGATACTCTACTGCCCTATGTAGGATGTGAATCAGACCGTCGCAGAAGCTACAAACACTCTCCATCCGGACCCGGAGGTGTCCTTCGCAGAGAGGGACGCAACGTAATTTTTGGTTCAAAAATGGTTCAAATGGCACTGAGCACTATGGGATTTAACATCTGAGGTCATCAGTCCCCTAGAACTTAGAACTACTTAAACCTAACTAACTTAAGGACATCACACACATCCATGCCCGAGGCAGGATTCGAACCTGCGACCGTAGCGGTCGCGCGGTTCCAGACTGAAGCGCCTAGAACCGCTCGGCCACTGCGGCCGGCAAACGTAATTTTTCTCCAATAAATTCATTCGAATTCGGTGTAATAGCCCGGAAGAGTTTAATATGTTTGATTGTGGTCTGTGTCTCTTGTCCCTATATTTTGTTTGCTGGTCTTTCAACTTTTACATCTCCTGACAGCTTGCTGATTTTCATAACGCAGTTGTCTCAGTGCCGTCAGTAATACGGGGTTCACAGTGTTTCACTATTGCAACATCGTGGCCTTTTTCACCTTCCATTCCTCTGCAGCTGAAAGGTGGCTACACTGAGCCACAGCGCCAGAGATTGCGCCAAAGAGTTTTATTCCGCCGCCTCCACTGGCAGTTCTTGTCAAGAAGTCGTGGTGGAGAGTGCTTGTCGAGATGTGGCAGTAGTCAGTGCTTGTGGAGTAGTAGTAGTGAGTCGGTGTTGAGATGTTGTAGTAGGGAGTGCTTGTTCCATGTTTTATGCAGTTATTTGATGGGCTAGACAGCAGATGTTGTTCGAATGGAGATATTGTAATGATCAAAGTGCTTTTCGTCAATATATATGAAGGTAAGAAAATTCCCTTTTCTTTTTATTATTTCAATGTCTTAAATAATGCGTCATTACAGGTTCAGTCAACAAAGCATCTGGCTTGTGTTCTTGTATTAGGGTGTAATTCTGGTTTCCTTACGCAATTATAGTATTTATATTTTTTTAAATTACTTCAGTATAAATGGTATTGAAAATTTCTTGTCTTATTGAAGAAGAACTGTGCCAGATGTGTACGTTGAATCACGCTTCCACACACAGAACAGTTACACTTGTGCTTTGGTTTCGTACGTTTTATAGTTGCTGGGGACTTAATTAATTAATTGAGTTAACGGAAATTTTCATTTCATTCTTTGTTGTTGTTCTATGCAGGCAGATTGCGTACAAATACTAATCAGGGCCAACCGTTTACGAGACTTCGTAATCGGACTTACAACTACTAAAAATTAAAAGTATTTGCATTTCATATTAATATAACTAAGCCCCCATGCACGTAGCGACCGATGCTTCGGATCGTCCCTTGGAATTCTTCTGATTGTAAAAATAGTAGACAGTAGTATTGTTGTAGTAATTTGTAGTTTAGTAATTGTGGTCTATATTGCATGTGTAGATTTGGTAATTGTCATTCTTCTAATGGTATTTTTTTTGCAGAATTTAATTTTTGTTGTCTTGTCTACGGGTTTGACAATTTAGTGCAATTACGTCAATTGTTCGTTAATCGTGTTTGAGGGAAACATTTCGTGTGAATGGTATTGTGGGAGATAAAAAGTCATTGTGTGTAATTTTCGTATAGTGACGAGTTTTGTATGTTTTGTAAATGATTACGCGATCGATGAAAAAGACAAAAATGATGAATAGTCAGAATAACGAAATTGTTGACATGGCGAACTCGCCAACACAGGAGAACAGGATGATGAATAATGAAGTGGAAAACAATTTAATAAGTCGGGAAAATAGTCCGGAAACAGTTCAAAATTTTTCACTATCAAAAAATATTCAGAATACGAAATTAACGACAGAAAATATGGAGCAGTTGATGGGAGGAATATTAAATTTGGGATCACGGTTAGACACACTGCGATCACAGTTACGATCTGAAATTAAAACTGATATGGGAACAATGGAAACACAGTTTAGATCTGAATTAAAAACACAGATGGGAACAATGGAAATACGGTTAGACTCATTGGGATCACAGTTAGGATCTGAATTGAAAACAGTGGCAACACGGCTAGAAGCTGAGATGGAAACAATGAAAACACGGTTAGATTCACGAATAGGGACATGTTTCAAAAACATGAAAGATGAATTAAAGAAAGAAATTAGAGAAGAAGTACAACCGATTTTGAATTCTCACAATAATAGATTAATTGCAGTAGAAATCAGACAAAAGGAACAGGATAGAGAACAAGAAGAAAGAGATCGCGTGATAGTACAAAAATTTTCAGAGTTAAATTTACAACGTGCACACGATAAGGAAGAAATATTTGAAAGAATCGAGGAATCCGTACCAAATGGTAGAATAAATAACCTAACACAACAGTATGAACAGTTAACTACTAAATGTGTTAATACTGAAACCCGAGTCGCGACACTTGCGGAAGACGTAAATAAACAGAAAGAACAATTAGGTGACTTATCGGAAAGAGTTGAGGAGATTTCAGATAAATTGACAAGTCTTAGCTTAAATGGGGACAGAGATTCGGATGATACAGCTCCATTACCATTTGCAGAAACTGAAGAGTACCAGAGCATAAATAAACATGTTGAAAATCAGGGAAAATTTAATGAACGCGTTAAAAGGGAATTTGAGGCATTACAAAAGTAAGTCAAACAAATTGAAGGCGAAATCGTAAGAAAAGACAGCAGAAGAAATTTAGAATCACAGATAGCAGAGGGCTTTGAAGAAAATAATTTGTTTCATTTACGGGATGCAACAAGAGAGCGCCAGGCGCGCGAACTTGACAATAATCGACATTGGGACTGGGGCAGACGCGGTAGGTCTTTGTCGCCATGAGGCGAAAACTTTGACTATAAACACTTTTTGACTGTTCGGAAATTTAAGATCTTTCGCAATTCTAAGAACGACATACATCCATGTTCATGGTCAGGTCAATTTGCGTACGCACTTCCGCCAAATTTGCCACTAAGTCACAAACTGGAAATTATGTGCGGCTACTAAAGTCCTCAGGGGATTCACTACACTAAGTGAATATGTGCCGTAGCGTGCATAGGGCCCCGAGCTGTAGTGGTGCTATTTCCCTTTTAGTTTTCTGCACCGCTGCCTACTCTTTTACTATTCTTTGCATCTATAAAAACAACTCTTCAACTATCAATCTATCTAGACAGTAGGTAAAGAATAAACGGATATGACTAATTTACCCAAAAGTGATTTCGGAAATTACCATTTGGACTTACTGTATCTTCATCAGCATTTATTCGTAGTTTAAATGAAATTTTACCTGTTTATCTTCGTGACAATATTACTTCATATGTTGACGATATTCTTATTGCTAAACATTCTTGGAGTGAGCACAACAAAATTTTGGATTCATCATTACGTATTTTTGCAAGAGTTGGCATTACAGTGAACTTGGAAAAATCTGAATTTGGTCGTTCTCAGGTGAAATTTCTCGGTCACATTATTTCTACAGAAGGTATTCTTCCTGATCCAGAGAAACTAGACGCTATTCGTAATTATGCTGTTCCTACCACAAAACGTGATGTTCGTAGTTTCCTTGGTGTCTGTAATTTTCTTAGACGCTTTGTTAGATTGGACAATTTGGCCACACCTCGTTTATGTGAACTATCTGGAAAGAATTCTAATTGGTGTTGGGATGAGGAAGCTCAATCAGAATTTGAACAACTTCGTGATGCTTTATTGCTGCTCCACTTCTTTCACTTCCGGATTTATCTAAAGATTTTGGTTTGGCGACGGACTCATCATACAAAGGCCTAGGTGCACATTTATTTCAAGAGATAGAAGAAAACGGCGTTGTAGTACAGAAAACTATTGCATTTGGAAGTCGTGTTCTCTCTAAATCAGAAAAGAATTATTCGATTACGGAACTTGAAGCCTTGGCTGTTGTTTGGGCTTTCACAAAATTTCGGACATTTTTGTATGAGAGACATACTAAGGTTTACACCGATCATCGAGCTCTGGAATTTCTTATGTCAACAAAATTAACTCATGTAAGGTTGTCACGATGTGCGCTGTATCTACAGGAATTTGATTTTAGTATTGTTTACATACGGGGTTCTTCAAATATTGTTGCCGATGCTTTATCACGTGCACCTATGGGTTTGAAACAAAGTGCTGAAGAGGACTGCAAAGAAAACAATTATTGGTTGATGTATATTCAAGGTGTTGGGTTTGAGAATTTTATTTCGTCCTCGCTCCAGGACATCGCTAAGGAGCAAAATAAGGATCCAATCTGGAAGGACATTAAGGAGAAGTGGAGGAGAAAGGAAAGCGTAGCGATTAGACAGTATTATCTAGTTCGCAATGATATTCTTTTTAAACGAAAATCGGTCGACAACTCTGTTTGGTTAGTTTGTATTCCTGATGAGTGGGTTAATAAATCGATTTGGTACACACATTTCAGTTATGCACACTTTGGTCCCAGAAAATGCTTTCACAAATTACGGGAAAATTGCTACTTCAGTAATATGGAAAAATGTATTCGATTTGTTCTTGCCAAATGCAAATTATGTCAAAAGGCTAAGCCGCCAACTATTTCTCACAGACCACCGTTGTTTCCTATCATTCCAGCGAAATGAAAGGAGATGGCTGCAGTTGATTTGTTCGGTCCAGTGGTTCGTTCTACTAATGGTTTTGTGTACATTTTGGTAGCAGTGGAATTGACATCAAAATATGTGTGTTTTACACCTTTATGCAAAGCAACAGCTCGTTCAGTATCTAACACTTTCATCAAACATTTTCTTAAAGAAGTTGGTCATGTTGATAAGGTCATATCAGATAATGGATCACAGTTTCGCTCTAAAATTTGGCTTCGTACTCTACGGCGTCGTAAGATTAAACCAATTTTCATTTCACTTTTTCACCCTCAATCTAACGCTTCAGAGAGATGGATGAAGCAAATCAATAAATTGTGTCGTCTTTATTGTCATCAGAATCACAGAACTTGGGATCAGTTTCTTCATATTTTTCAAAACATTCTGAATGAAGTCCCTAATGATTCAACTTCTTTACCGCCTCTATTAATATTAAAAAACAAAGCACCGACAAATCGCATTTCTGAAATCGTTCCTTTTCCGCCTTCACGGAAACTGCGGCATTCTGAAGTTGTCAACCTGGCTCTGCAAAATATTGCATCTGCGGCTGCTAGAAAAGAGAAATCAGCTAAACGTCCTGGTCGTTTAAAAATCTTGTCAGTTGGTCAGAAGGTGTTAATTAAGTCCTATCGTTTGTCTCACACAGGAAAGGGCTTGTGTCGCAAATTTTTTTTGCTTTATAACGGTCCATACAGAGTTCGCAAAATTATTCATGATAACACTGTCGAAGTAGAAACTCTTAAATCTCGGCGCTCTAAGGGAATACATCACATATCGAACGTTAAAATTTTTGTGGAATGACATACTTGTGAGAAACCAACAGCTATACGTAAACATGCAGAGAATACAAGGATACCGCCCTGTGTTTTGGCGACGGCACATACTCAAAGCAACAGTCAAGTCTGCGCGCCGCACAAGGCAGTCGTTGACCGCAAACAATTACTTCCTACGTCACGCACCTACAGCTGATCGAGCGCTCAGTGCGAATGCACTGACAGCCGTAAACAAATACACAGTCTAAAGTCTCCGATTAAATTCAGTATAAAGCTATAGTGACTTGATGAATTATGTTATTAACGTTCAGTATTTTTCAGGATACGGTTGTGTAAAATATTTAAGAACTTCACGTAAATTCTGCGTGTCCGACGCTAAGAGGACTTGCTATCGAGAAATTTTCAGGAAGAATGTCATTTCGAAGAAGAAAGTAATAAACTACAAGGGTGACTGTTAATTGAGTTTATTTTTCAGGTAACATATTTCCACTTAGGTACGTACTTTAGACGTAATTTGCTGCTCGCGATTCCGTGACTCAGACTTTGTGCTAAATTTCATGTTCTATGAATTTGCTTGTGAAGCGACGTGCTTGCGTATGTTAACTGATATTGACAATGATTTATTAATGAACAGGGTTGTTACTTATGTATATTATGCTTCGCTTGGCTGCTATGGTTTTTCACTGATGTCATATTTTTTAATTATGTGCCTGCTGTGCTTATTTATTTAAATTATAATTGTCACCTGATTAATTGTGCTGATATTGTTATGTTCGTAAGTTATACTTTGTGATTTATCTGCTTGCGCCTTCATGTTTACTTATTAAGATTACATACGAACATTTATTTGCTTATGCTGATATGATGATAATGACCTGTTTATTATGTAAGATATATAATTGCTGTTTGCGTATGGATTGCATATTTACACGTTTCTGTTTTGTTGTCATAACTACTCTTTAATTTGGTATATAGAAATGCTGATATACTGGGTACGAACATAGAGTTTAGGTCACACTGTGGTATTAATTATAGATTGTTCGCTTGGCAGAGCCTCGTTGTAAGAATTGTGCTGCATCCACTTGTTGACATTCTGTTCTCTACTGGTATATTTACTCGCTAATGCATGTTTTGCTTATGCTCAGTGCCTTATATTTTTAAGATAAGAAAATGAACTGCTATAATTCATCGAACGACATTATTACAAGAAACTTCATAGTCACATGAGCTGGAGGTTTTATGGAAGCTGTATAAATTTTTTTAGTAGGAAGGAAGCTAACGACATGACATACCAACATTAGGTTTAGACCATTGACAGTTATTACACTGCATTCTTCGTGAGCAATTGAAATAGTAAGTGACACTTGACACAAAAAATACTCCACATGTTTGCTTCTGCCATTATTCTTGAAGTGGTGTACACACTGAAATATCACGATTATTCACACTTCGTAATCGTACTTACTTACTGAGAGTTATTCGAAATAAAGGCTGTTAGAGGCCATGTATGCATTTCTCTTATTTAATGATGGACAAGGTAACCAAAATGTATTTTATAATTCATAATGAGTAGAAGATATGGGTCAGATGGATTACACAGAGGTTGTGTGTGGACATTATGTCTTAGGATTATATGGGATGATGAATTGAAGTTTGCACTAGGATTTTATCTGTACTTGTTCGAGGAGACTGACTAGAGGAAGGAGTTGTTATGGAAGTGAAATGATATTGGCGATAAGGTTTATATGTATCGATGTATTGAAGAGGTATTATTGAGGTATTGAGATTGTGTGAAGTTGGTGATTATTGGAGTTTTAGTGGACAAGAGGTAAGGTATAAGGTGTATATGTATCGACGTAAGAGGTATTATTGAAGTATTAAGATTATGTGGTACTGATGATTATTGGAGTTTTGGTGGACAAGAGGTAAGGTAAATGATATTGATGATAAGATTTATATGTATCGACGTAAGAGGTATTATTAAAGTATTGAGATTATGTGATGCTGATGATTATTGGAGTTTTGGTGGATAAGAGGTAAAGTAAGTGAGGAGCATTTTTTTTTTTTTTGTTGGTTTATATGGAACAAGGAGGATGAAGATGGCAGACTAGAACACTCAAGCAGAAGGAAGATTGTCTACACAAACACTTTGTTAAATCACTAAGCAGTATATACTTTTTTTTGAGAGAGGAAGCATTTGCATATCTTGGCTCACTGACAGTTGTTCAGCAACCGTACACATGATTTGGCTTGGCAAACATTGGTCATGACATGATGACTATGACGTTGACTAACTATTATTGACTGTTACGCATTGCTCCCACTACTACTTGATACACATGTCGAACATCAAATTTTGACAGAATTGCATTTACACAGTTAACACTATTCAACTACACAGTAGCACTAATGTGGACGAAAGATGAGTGAGTGTGTTTTGTGTGTTTTCCCTTCCTAATCCCAGATAATTGGTACCGACCTATCTCCTAAATATTATTTTACTTGTTTGTTGTGGCTTGCACTGACACCCATAAATATTATAGGTTTACTGATATTTGTGTATTTTTAATAGTAATATGACTATTACCTGATATCATTTGTGTGTTTATTATAATTTGTATGTTTAGTGTAAGAGCATTGATAATAATTTTGTAAAACCAATTGTGTGTGCATTCAAACTATTGTTCATGCCTGAACTGTCTGATTAGTGATGGTGAATATTATGGACTGTTACCTGCACTTGTTCAACATAATGGGTGTCACTTAGAAATGTTTAATTTCTGCTGATGAACTGTGTGATTAGTGATAGTGAATATTATCGACTGCTGTCTGCACCTGCTCAACATTGCTGGGTGCCACTAATGAAACTGTTTCTACTGACATAATGTCACTTGCTGCTGTCTGCACCTGCTCAACACTGCTGGATGCCACTATTGGAACTGCTTCTAGTGAAATGATGTTACTCCTTGCTGTCTGCACCTGTTCAACATTGCTGGGTGCCACAGATGGAACTGCTTCTACTGAAATGTTGTCACTTGTTGCTGTCTGCACCTGTTCAACATTGCTGGGTGCCACTAACGGAACTGCTTATACTGAAAATGTCACTTGTTGGTGTCTGCACCTGCTCAACATTGCTGGGTGCCACTGATGGACTGCTTCTACTGAAATGATGTCACTTGTTGGTGTCTGCACCTGTTCAACATTACTGGGTGCCACAGATGGAACTGCTTCTACTGAAATGTTGTCACTTGTTGCTGTCTGCACCTGTTCAACATTGCTGGGTGCCACTGAAGGAACTGCTTCTACTGAAATAATGTCACTTGTTGGTGTTTGCACCTGTTCAACATTGCTGGGTGCCACTAATGGAACTGTTTCTGCTGAAAGATGTCACTTGTTGGTGTCTGCACCTGTTCAACATTGCTGGGTGCCACTGATGGAACTGCTTCTACTAAAATGATGTCACTTGTTGGTATTTGCACCTGTTGACCATTGCTGGGTGCTACTGCTGGAACTATCAACTACTTGTTTTTTTGAATCATTGAAAGTATTTTATGTGAACATTTGTATAAACAGATTTTTTGTGTATTGTGTAAACAATTATGTAAAGTCACAATTATGAAAGAATTTGTGTTGCTTACTGTATATTATATATATGGTTATTGAAAGGTCAGTGCAAAGCCAAAATTTTATCTAATTATGTGATATTGACGTACTAATATTATCTTTTATTTTTGTCTGTATTTTTGTGGACGAATTTGGTGGTATTTTCACCACCAACGCTGGCAAAAATACCATCAAATTCTGGCCCGTGGAGGAAGGGCATATGAAAGGTGGCTACACTGAGCCACAGCGCCAGAGATTGCGCCAAAGAGTTTTATTCCGCCGCCTGCACTGGCAGTTCTTGTCGAGACGTCGTGGTGGAGAGTGCTTGTCGAGATGTGGCAGTAGTCAGTGCTTGTGGAGTAGTAGTAGTGAGTCGGTGTTGAGATGTTGTAGTAGGGAGTGCTTGTTCCATGTTTTATGCAGTTGTTTGATGGGCTAGACAGCAGATATTTTTCGAATGGAGATATTGTAATGATCAGAGTGCTTTTCGTCAATATATATGAAGGTAAGAAAATTCCCTTTTCTTTTTATTATTTCAATGTCGTAAATAATGCGTCATTACAGGTTCAGTCAACAAAGCATCTGGCTTGTGTTCTTGTATTAGAGTGTAATTCTGGTTTCCTTACGCAATTATAGTATTTATATTTTTTTTAATTACTTCAGCATAAATGGTATTTAAAATTTCTTGTCTTATTGAAGAAGAACTGTGCCAGATGTGTACGTTGAATCACACTTCCACACACATAACAGTTACACTTGTGCTTTGGTTTCGTACGTTTTATAGTTGCTGGGGACTTAATTAATTAATTGTGTTAACGGAAATTTTCATTTCATTCTTTGTTGTTGTTCTATGCAGTCAGACTGCGTACAAATGACTAATCAGGGCCAACCGTTTACGAGACTTCGTAATCGGACTTACAACTACTAAAAATTAAAAGTATTTGCATTTCATATTAATATAACTAAGCCCCCATGCACAGCTTACACCGCTATTATTCCAGTATGTTTACATTCGTCAATGTCGCTGTCTCTCTGAATACCACGTGACATTTCGCTGTGTGCCTAAAGTTAGTGCCCTGTTTTCAGTGTGTCAGAGTAACTTCTCGGAAATTTATCTGTGTTTGCTGGCTGTAGTTACCAAACAAGCCGCTTGGCGTAAATCAGGTACAAGTTCCGCTAACGAAATTAGGGGAACAGCGCAAGCTGAAAATTCTGGTGTGTTGCTACTGCCGGCGCTGTGAGATCGAAAAGGTAGATCTTCCCACACGACCTACGACCTTTTGTTTCATTTTATCTTTTTAGCACGTGGCGTCAGGGCCAGTTACCCAGCGTACTGAGCTGGTCTCAGCTAACCAATATGCGGTGCTTGGAACGCAACCAATGGTCCTCCTTTCCGATTTAACACGCAATTCATATAAAATTCACCCTATCGCGTGCTGATACCGTTAGACGCGAGTCTAGTTTTAAAAGACTTCAAAGACACATGTGCATCGATTTCACTGACGTAAAGCCTATTAATTCAAATTTGCTGTTTTTGAACTTCACGTGAACTAGAATCAAGTAATAACCTGCATTCACAATAGTCACATGCAGATTCCCGACAACATTTCAGTGCTTAAAACACTCGTGACTCAGTAATATTGCATATATTTCATTGTTGATGCACAGTACACGTATATTTGTTCATCAAAATACTCGGAGATTTTTCTCTAATGTAATACGAAGTTTCTGGATTTGTCCCGCTATTACAACTTTTTATAAAGAGATTGCGTTAAATATCGAGAGAATGAAGGTATCGACGAATTATTCCAGAAATAAGAAATAGCTGAAGCAGAGTTCATATACCGTCGTAGTGACGTGTGCTCGCATAATATGCAGTAAATGTTGCCAACTGTCTTGGTCTATTCCAGGGATGTCCAACCTGCGGGCCACATGAGCGCCAAAGCAAGTATCATTGCAGCCCAAAAAGTGAACATCTATCACACGACTGGCAAAGAAACCATACATGAAATTCCGTTCATCTAAAGTTATGATAAATTGAAAATTTTTAATCTGAAACTCCCGGCATACGATACTATTGTCTCTCTTTCTGTTCTTTCATTTTTTAATTTATTTCTTCATTGTATTTTTTTGCTCAGCAGTTATCGTTAGTAGTGTTAAGTATTTTACATGTGACCTAGAAATACTCGTCCTCTACCAAGGTGGCTCAGGTAAGCTGAAAGGTTGAGCGTTCCTGGTCTACGCTATAGATCAATCTCTTACCGAAAGTAAGATTTCAGAGGAGGTAGGGGGGAGGCACTATTACAGTCAGGCCATCTACTGAACTCATTCAAAGGGCGTTCAAAAAGTTTTGCACAGTCGTCTTTAATTTTCTTTATTTTTTGCAGGAGGAGAATGAAATTTTTTGTGGATATACGAGGGCAGTTCAATAAGTAATGCAACACATTTTTTTTCTGAAACAGGGGTTGTTTTATTCAGCATTGAAATACACCAGGTTATTCCCCAATCTTTTAGCTACACAATACTATTTTTCAACGTAATCTCCATTCAATGCTACGGCCTTACGCCACCTTGAAATGAGGGCCTGTATGCCTGCACGGTACCATTCCACTGGTCGATGTCGGAGCCAACGTCGTGCTGCATCAATAACTCCTTCATCATCAGCGTAGTGCCTTCCACGGATTGCGTCCTTCATTGGGCCAAACATATGGAAATCCGATGGTGCGAGATCGGGGCTGTAGGGTGCATGAGGAAGAACAGTCCACTGAAGTTTTGTGAGCTCCTCTCGGGTGCGAAGACTTGTGTGAGGTCTTGCGTTGTCATGAAGAAGGGGAAGTTCGTTCAGATTTTTGTGCCTACGAACACGCTGAAGTCGTTTCTTCAAATTCTGAAGAGTAGCACAATACACTTCAGAATTGATCGTTTGACCATGGGGAAGAACATCGAACAGAATAACCCCTTCAGCGTCCCAGGAGACTGTAACCATGACTTTACCGGCTGAGGGTATGGCTTTAAACTTTTTCTTGGTAGCGGAGTGGGTGTGGCGCCACTCCATTGATTGCCGTTTTGTTTCAGGTTCCAAGTGATGAACCCATGTTTCATCGCCTGTAACAATCTTTGACAAGAAATTGTCACCCTCAGCCACATGACAAGCAAGCAATTCCGCACAGATGGTTCTCCTTTGCTCTTTATGGTGTTCGGTTAGACAACGAGGGACCCAGCGGGAACAAACCTTTGAATATCCCAACTGGTGAACAATTGTGACAGCACTACCAACAGAGATGTCAAGTTGAGCACTGAGTTGTTTGATGGTGATCCGTCGATCATCTCGAACGAGTGTGTTCGCACTCTCCGCCATTGCAGGAGTCACAGCTGTGCACGGCCGGCCCGCACGCGGGAGATCAGACAGTCTTGCTTGACCTTGCGGCGATGATGACACACGCTTTGCCCAACGACTCACCGTGCGTTTGTCCACTGCCAGATCACCGTAGACATTCTGCAAGCGCCTATGAATATCTGAGATGCCCTGGTTTTCCGCCAAAAGAAACTCGATCACTGCCCGTTGTTTGCAACGCACATCCGTTACAGACGCCATTTTAACAGCTCTGTACAGCGCTGCCACCTGTCGGAAGTCAATGAAACTATACGAGACGAAGCAGGAATGTTTGAAAATATTCCACAAGAAATTTCCGGTTTTTTTAACCAAAATTGGCCGAGAAAAAAAATGTGTTGCATTATTTATTGAACTGCCCTCGTACTTGCAACATTTAGCTATAAGTTGGTATATAAAAGTATATTCTTTTATTTACAGGTGAGCCATAATGGACCGTGAAGTAAATGTCATGTTGCGACAACGGTCGGTGATGGAGTTCCTTTTCAAGGCCGGCGATGACTCTGCCACATCGATTCACAGGAAGTTGCTCCCTGTTTATGGGGAGGACACAGTGGATCGCAGCAGTATCCAGAGGCGGTTGCGGAGGTTTAAAGCAGATGATTTTTCTCTACTGGACAATCCACGATGCGGTAGACGGCAGTGAGTGACGTGAATAAGGAGACCATTGACCAATCATCCAAAATGACTGATGTGTGACGACACGACAGCTTGCTGAAATGACTCGTTTGTCATTGGGTAGTGTGGTATCACTGGTACAGTCAATAGGGCACAGAAAAATCTGTGCACGATGGGTGCCTAGATTATTGACAAGAGAAATGAAAACGATGAGGAAGAGTGTGTGCGAGAGTCTCCCGGAGACCTTTACTGAAGAGTGGAAACAGTGTTTTGACGGCGTCATTGCCCGGGATGAAACATGGTTGTTTTTGTCCGAACATGAGAGCAAAACCCGATCCATGGAATCGCGTCATCCGGGTTCCCGTCGAAAGAAGAAACCAACACTTTCACGAACAGCAGGTGATGGCCTCCTTCTTCTGGGACCAGTGTGGTGTCATTTTCATTGACTTTTTGGAACCTGGCTCCACAACTAACCGAGACCTTTACTGTTTGTCACTGGACAAACTGCGACGTGCCATCAAGACCCACAGACCACAGCTTCGGGGTCAGCTCATCAGATTATACCATGACAATGCCAAACCCCATACAGCTCTTATGACGCAGGAGAAAATCATGAAAAGGGTTGGAAAATTGTTCCTCATCCTTCCTACAGTCTGGAGCTGCCTCCGTCTGATTTTTACCTATTTTGTCGTTTGAAGGCCCACCTGCGCGGTAAAACATTTGATAGTGAGAAAGACCTTATTTTCTCTGTCAAGCAATGGTGTAGAAGTCAGTCCCCAGAATTTTACCAAAGTGCATTTAGATCATGGAAAGAACGTTGGGCCAGATGCGTCACAGCTGATGGAGGCTACATTGAGTACGTTCAATGTGTAGCTAAATGTTCCAAGTATGTTCACAAAAAATTTCATTCTCCTCCTGCAAAAAATAAAAAAATTGGAGAGGATTGTGCAAAACGTTTTGAACGCCCTTCGTATATAAACTGCAAGATTTGGTATAACGACCACAACATAGCTATATTCCACAACGCAGCGTTAACAATTCGTAAAATGGATTCAAGATTATGAAAAACAACAAAGTATAATATTCTAACATTTGCATCAACTCAATGTTTCACTTTCATAAATGTCAGACGAAATGACTGGATGAAAAACGTGAAGAAATCGAAAAAGAAATGATTCTTGAAAGGAAAGGCTCAGCATACAGGAAAGTCAAAACAACTTTCCGTGCCAATAGAAGCAAGGGTGGTAACATTAAGAGCGCAACGGAAATTCCACTGTTAAACCCAGAGCGCATCGGTGCAAAGAGTACGTTGAAGGCCTCTGTGAGGGAGAAGATACGTCTGGATAGGGGATCCAGTATTAGAATCAGGATTTAAAAGAGCTTTGGTGGACTTAAGATCACATAAGGCAGCAGGGATAGATATATCCAACAGAATTTCTAACATCATTGTGGAAGTGGCAACAAAACGACTATTCACATTGGTGAAGATTTTGATTGGAATACATCCTGAAAATAATTGAGGACGTAGGTTGAAAGTGTTACTCCGAGATGGGGAGAGGGTGGTACAGGAGAGGAATTCGTGACGGGCCGCATCAGCGCATCAGATTAGTGAGAAAACAAAAAAAAGAAGGAAATAAACTGTCTGTATGAGTTCATCACAAGTCAACAACAAGAGAACATGACTACTACGGAACTATCAATTTTACATTTTACCAAGTCATGGTTGCAAAACTAACAAAAATCATTTACAAAAATCAGACTACAGTTACGAGGGTCGATGTATGTGAAAATGGAGCAATGGTTGAGACGGATGTGAGACAGCGCTGTAGTCCTGTAGCCTACACTGAGCAATCAGTGAACGAATAAACCACGAGGTCTGGAAACGGGAATGAACTTCAGGGAGAAGAAATAAAAGCTTTGAGGTTTGCTGATGACACAGTAACTCTGTCAGAAACAGCAAAGGACTTGGCAGACTAACTGATCGATATGTATAGTGTCTTGAAAAGAGATTATAAGATGAACACCAGCGAAAATAAAACAGGAGTTATGGAATGTGGTCGATCTACACTATTGGCCATTAAATTTGCTACACCACGAAGATGACGTGCTACAGACGCGAAATTTAACCGACAGGAAGAAGATGCTGTGATAAGCAAATGATTAGCTTTCCAGAGCATTCACACAAGGTTGGCGCCTGTGGCGACGCCTACAACGTGCTAACATGAGGAAAGTTTCCAGCCGATTTCTCGTACACAAACAGCAGATGACCGGCGTCGCTTGGTGAAACGTTGTTGTGATGCCTCGTGTAAGGAGGACAAATGCGTACCATCACGTTTCCGGCTTTGATAAAGGTCTGATTGTAGCCTATCGCGATTGCGGTTAATCGTATCGCGAATTTACTGCTCGCATTGGTCGAGATCCAATGACTCATAGCAGAATATGGAATCGGTGGATTCAGGACGGTAATACGGAACGCCGTGCTGGATCCCAACGGCCTCGTATCACTAGCAGTCGAGATGAAAGGCATCTTATCCGCACGGCTGTAACGGATCGTGCAGCCACGTCTCGATCCCTGAGACAACAGATGGGGACGTTTGCAAGACAACAGCCACCTGCACGAACGGTTCGGCGACGTTTGCAGCAGCATGAACTATCAGCTCGGAGACCATGGCTGCGGTTACCCTTGAAGCTGCATCACAGACAGGAGCGCCTGCGGTGGTGTACTCAACGAGGAGCCTGGATGCACGATTGGCAAACCGTCACTTTTTCGGATGAATCCAGGTTCTGTTAACTGCATCATGTTGGTCGCATCCACGTTTGGCGACATCGCAGTGAACGCACGTTGGAAGTGTGTATTCGTCATCGCCATACTGGCGTATTACCCGGCGTGATGGTATGCGGTGTCATTGGTTACACGTCTCGGCTACCTCTTGTTCGCATTGACGGCACTTTGAACAGTGGACGTTACATATCAGATGTGTTACGACCCGTGGTCTACCCTTCATTCGATCCCTGCGAAATCCTACATTTCAGCAGGATAATGCACGACTGCATGTTGCAGGTCCTGTACGGACCTTTCTGGATACAGAAAATGTTCGACTGCTGCCCTGGCCAGCACATTCTCCAGATCTCTCACCAACTGAAAACGTCTGGTCAACGGTGGCCGAGCAACTGGCTCGTCATAATACGCCAGTCACTACTCTTGATGAACTGTGGTATCGTGTTGAAGCTGCATGGGCAGCTGTACCTGTACACGCCATCGAAGCTCTTTTTGACTCAATGCCCAGGCGTATAAAGGTCGTTATTACGGCCAGAGGTGGTTGTTCTGGGTACTGATTTCCCAGGATTTATGCACCCAAATTTCGTGAAAATGTAATCACATGTCAGTTATAGTAAAATATATTTGTCCAATGAATACCCGTTTATCATCTGCATTTGTTCCTGGTGTAGCAATTTTAATGGACAGTAGCTTATATTAGGCGATGCTGAAGTGTTTGTCTGGAGTGTACTCTCGTAGGTAAGTGCAACGTGTGGGATAAGCAGTTCGGACAAGAACAGAACAGCAATTTTTCAAATGTGATGCTACAAAAGAATACTGAAGATCGTATGGGTAGAT
This sequence comes from Schistocerca serialis cubense, assembly GCF_023864345.2. Lineage (NCBI taxonomy): Eukaryota > Metazoa > Arthropoda > Insecta > Orthoptera > Acrididae > Schistocerca > Schistocerca serialis. Next base: position 873,200,897 of record NC_064641.1, on the reverse strand, counting down.
TTTGTAATTAATGAGGAGGTACCAAATCGGATTCAGAAAAAAAGAAATTTGTGCCTTAATTTGCCCAACAGAAGGGATCGGTTGATAGGGCACATCAAAAGTCAGCACGGACTCAAGGGAGTGAGGTGGGTAAGAATTACACTGAGTTGACAAAACTCATGGTATACCTCTCAACTTCACAGCGGACCTCCTTGAGCCCAGCGTAGTTCGGCAGCTCGACTTGGCATGGACTCATCTATTCACTGGCAGTCCGCTGTAGAAATATTGTACCATGTTGCCTCTAAAGCCGTCTATAACTGCTGAAGTGTTGCCGGTGCAGGAATTTATGCACGAGCTGACCTCTCGATTATGTTCAATAAATGTTAAATGGAATTCATGTCGGGCAATATGGATGGCCAGACTATTCGCTCGAATTGGTCGGAACGTTCTTGAAACGATCAGCAACAATTGTGGCACTGTGACATGGCGCATTGTCACCCACAAAAAATTCCATCGTTCTTTGGGAACATGAAGTGCAAGTATTTCCAGGTAGCCGAACATAACCATTTCCAGCGAATCATGGGTTCAGTTTGACCAGAGGGCACAGTCCATTCCATTTAAACACAGCCCATACCATTGTGGAGCCACCACCAGCTTGCACACTCCCTTGAGATAACTTAGGTCCTTGACTCTGTGGGGTCTGCGCCACATTCGAACCCTACCGTCGCCTCTTACCAACTGATATCGTTCCTCAACAGCCCACGCCACGGTTTTCCTGTGTCCAACCGACACAGTGATGAGCAGAGAGAGAATGGGGGCTGCTTTCGATGTCGTGCTGCTAACAAAGACACTCGCGTCGGTCGTCTGATTCCATAGCCCGTTATCGTCAAATTTCACCGCACTGTCCAAACGGATGGTTATGACGTTGTTGCTTTAATTTGCTATGAAAGCGGTGGTGATAGACAATAAAAGCGGGTTAAAAGCTGTGAGCTGTCTGGGGAAGTTAATCTTGCATTACTGAGCAACTGTTTCACCAGGTATCCAGTTTAGCTTACCAAATTCCCAACCAGACTAACATGAATTATAATCTTTTAATAGGCATACGATAACCGGTGATTTATATATATATATATATATATATATATATATATATATATATAAAAGAGAATTTAAATAAAAATAAATAAATCAGTTTATATTTGGAAATTTATTTTAACATTAATCATTGAAATTTCATCATATTAAACGTGAGTCATAACTAAGCTGGTGCCTTATTTAGGATTGTGAAACTGTGAGTTTGTACTCTTACGGAACACATCAAATGGGGGGCCAAGATTGGGAGACTGTGTACAACACTGCATTCATAAAATAACACACGAAGAACGTTGAAACATATGCAGGAGAAAATTAACCACAACCAACCGATTCAATTTTAACCCGAAGAAGTTACATTCGTAGCACAATCCTGTCCGTCGTGTAATTACCACACACTGGTATACTAAATTAATACGAACTCTCTGTGAAATCTTCCCAAAAAGAATGACTGAGGGCTACTTTGATGATTACACCACATGCTTCACGTGGTCAACTTGGTTTACACAAAGAGTGTAACTCCACAATAATTTTGATAATTAAAATAAATGAGATCGAAAAGCAATTTACAAAAGAAAAACCTCGAACTGGTTACTAACGTCTTACTATTAACCTGATGGGTCAAACAATTATATAAGCACGTGGTAGTGGTCTCACAGAGTACACCCCACGCGGGTTGAACACAAAGAAAAGTTGCTATATTGAAAATTATTGTCAAGACGAGACGTTATAATCTCACGCACATTCGCATTTAAGATTGATGAACTTAGTTAGAGTTGTTGATCAACACGTGGTTCCACTTTACTCGCAAAGTAGTGACAAAGCAACTACCGGAATATATTCTGAACTTCACACGAGAATTACACTGCGCTGCAACTTAAGATAATATTAGATATTTTAGAGCTAAACCTGAAATAAAGGTGATTAAATTTTCAGTTAGGCTGAACTTAAAAAATCCATTGTCCTACGGACTTAGCAGACACGCGCTTAGCCGGAGATCTTACCACTTCAGACGCTCGCCGCGGACAGACTGCCCTGGTCCCTTCCTGAGGGGTGGCTCACCAATACAAACGGAAGTGGCCAGAGGGGCAGCTTCCTATACCAACATGACAAAGGACGGACAGGACCATACTAAGGATAGAAACCTCTCTGCTTTTAGAAAGCGTAGCTACCTGTTCCGACGTTGGTCCTACTGTTCTCTAGCAGACAGGCTTGTCTGCTACCCTCAAGCATGCAACTAGAAATACATTTGCTCATTCATCCTCTCACACAGAAGGGAAGGGGGATGACAGTATCTTATCATATACAGTATATAAAAGAAAGCTGATGTAGGTTCCGTATGAGACTGTGTGACATGAATTACGTATAAACTGTGTTTTAAAGTGTAGTAGTGTGACAGATCGTTCTCGTTTATGTGTAAAAGTAACACGTTCCACTACTCAGTCTCCTCCCAGATAGTCAGAAACGCCACAGTAAATTTAGAAGAGGAATTTATGCCGTAAGTGACAACAGATTTAAGAAATTAAACATGAAAGGAATCCAACAGAGACCTTTCATGGTGTAACACCGAAAATGCAGGATGCATGGCACCTGCTACCGATACATAAAAATTTTCTTTCTGAATTGTATGTAAATATTTGTAATTTAAATGCTTTCCTTTAATAAGTAAGGACATTGCTTCGCTGTATGTGTACATTTAGGTAGAAGTCTGTTGACGTTTCATTATATTTATCTGTGTTTTACTGTGTAACTTATAAACTCTGGGAAAAAGCCAAAGGAATTGTTATTTGCATCGACTAGCAACGATAATAGCAGCGCTTGTGCGTTGTAAAATCTTTGGGTAGGGGGTTGTTGCGCAAAGCGTGCGGTGAGTGGGAGACGGGTTCCTTCGCTTGTAGTGTGTATGGAAGTGTGGTGTTCATTCTCTCGCAGTAGAGAGTACCATTTTCGGCGGCATCATGTACGCGCGCCGGCCAGATGTCTAGAGCAGGAGTACGGACACTGGACGGGCTGAAGAGGCTGTATTAACTACGATTGCCCGTTCCTATAACTAGCCGTAGCTCCACAATATGCTACCGTCTTCAACAACAGCAGCAGTTCATGCAACACAGTTTCGTCGTCGGCTCCAAGGTTCCTCGTATGCACTGCATTGAAGTAAGACTGTTCATTGGTAGAAAGTATTAACGGCTAACCCAGCAGTACAACCGAATGTGATTTGATTGATAAGATTTATTTAAATAATAATCAGTTAGATTCAGGGCGGTTGTGTCCTCATTGCCCCCATACATTGTTACCAAGCAGGATGCTTCTTTTTTCTTCTAATATGCGTACTGAGTGTCATAAGAAAGAAATTGAATAGTTACAGCCAGTTTATTAATGAATAATTTCTCTTTTAAGAATTTTAGCCTCAGTCTACTTTCAATTAACTATTGTGCAACAGAGGCTTCAGTATATGACTAAAGTAAAGCAATTTCATTTTTCAAGTTTGAGAATCAATCACTGAAAAAAATCCGAATATACAGAAATGCACAAATTAAGAGTGCGAAAGTTTTATTTATTTTACATATAGCTTGGAGCACATGCCTGTTCGGTTTGGTACGTATTCTAATAATTTAGGAAATTTAATTCTGTTCAAGTCAGTAAAAAGGGCTCAGCTGTTCAGAAAATAATACGAAATCCAATTTGCAAAATAAGTAACGGCAAAGTAAAAAGTGCTTGCTTTTTTTTCTAAATTTCTTTGATGACGTTATGCTGACGTCACTGAAAGTCATTGTTCACGTAACGAAGTTCAGTAATAACATAAGTTTAATTGCATATTTTCAAATCATTACTCGATTGCCTTTTTCAAAATTTAATGCCAAACATAACGTAAGAATGATTTCTCAGTTTTCTTTATTATTACATACTCACTTAAAATTAGTGTAAAAGAAACGGGGCAATCTTTAGTTTCCACGTCAGTGTTTAATAATAAATGTTTTTCTTTCCCATCATCTTGTACAGGATTTTGGATGTAAATTGCCCTAGCTGGCTGGCGTCCGTTAATTACTTCCTTTTCGTTCATTAGTGTAACTTTTGGATTCAAGATCAGTGGTACCCCTTTCTGTCCAGTGTTGTTCGTGAGTGAATGCACAAATTAATTTTCATTTCCCAAATTATAGCCCTGTTCGGTTTAATTACTTTTATTTTTAGTAGACTTTCCATCAGAAGGGTCGGTTGTACACTTTCCTCCTACTTATCGGTATCACTTCTTCGGGAAAGATAGCCTTATACAATTAGAAAAAATCCATTAGGCATACACGCGATCCACGGTCATGTTTTATGTCGCAAGCAGGATAGGCCGATTAGTAAGAGTGGGGTTACAATAGCATCGTCGTACGTCTCTCATTGATTTCTGCGATTTTTTCACGCAATGTTGCTTGTCTGTTAGCACTGACGACTCTACGTAAAGGCCGCTGCTCTCGATCGTTAAGTGAAGAGCGTCGGCCACAGCGTCGTCCGTTGTGAGACGTAATGCCTGAACTCTGGCATTCTCGGCACGCTCATGACACTACAGATCTCGATCTACTGGATTCCCTAACGATTTCCGAAATGAAATGTCCCACGCATCTATCTCCAACTACCATTCGGTTTTCGATGTCTGTTAACTGCCGTCGAGAGGCGAGAATCACACCGGGAACATTTTTGCATAAATCACCCAAGTTCGAATGACAGCTCCACCAATGCACTTCCCTTTTATGTATGCGATAGCACCGCCGTCTGTATATGTGCTATTTCATAACATTTTTCACCTCAGTGTATAAAAGAAGACCAAGGATTGTCTAAAGTAAACGAGGTCAATCGATGTAGTTGCAGTACTCACGCAGAGATGAAGCGACTTGCATAGGATCGGCTAGCCTGGAGAGATGCATCAAACCAGGCTTCGGACTGAAGACCATAACAACAATAACAATAATCTGTTGCGAAGTCGCCTCTTCCTAGTTTTTTATGTTCCCTGTCCAGAAAAATAATTCTGGGGCGGCTGCCTCTTTAATAACTACACTATTAATTCACACGTATACCAATTTAAGTGGATAACGCGATTTTTAAGGCTTAAGCATAGATCATAACGTGGGCGATTTGCCTTACAAATAACCTGATAGGCAAATTTCTAACAAAAATAATCGTTTGTTTAAATACACAAGTCTCAGACATAGGCCCAGTGAACTTAACTGCTATATGAAGCTTTCGTTCACCTCACGATATTTTTTATAATGGGTGGAGGCCGGCCGCGCCCACAGAGGCATGATGACCAACACCAGCGCACAATCAGGAAATACGGATGCCAACGGTCGTCTGAAAGCAGGTATGGGCTAATATTAACAACCCATTCCTGCCATCGTACATCAGTTCGTTGTGGTGCAGAGTCGTCAATGACACCTTTCCGACTAAGCAGCGACTAGCAGACATTCACCTCAGCCAGACGAACGAGTGCAGCCAGTGTGGAGCTGCTGACACCAGAGACTACCGTATAGGGTGCCGCTATGTGTGGAGAGTATGGGAGTTGTGCCGATTGACGGTGGGACATATCAACCAGACTGCTCCTTCCAGTGTGGCGCCAATGTGGATTCTCTTTCCTGACTTTAAACTGCACCCAAAAACGAAGTTCAATGCCGTGGCCTGGCTGCTGGGACACACTGCCTACGCCATTTTTGAGTTACAAGTCAGTGACGCCGTGGAGTACATGGCCTACATGTGGGAATGTCATCAACGATTGCACCGTTCACCACAGTACCGCGAAAATTTTGCCAAGACTTTATCAGTTGCGTTATTGTACGAATTTCAGAGGACGCTTCACTTTCAGTGAATACTTCCGCTAGAAGTATCCCTTTTGTTTCTCTCTCCTCATTTGTGTTTTCCATTTTCTATTAGCTTCTTACCTGATGCACTTATTTACATTTTACAACACATACTGATTTTTTTTTAGAATTGTTACTAAAAGGTTTCTGTAAATAGCTTGTCACACATGTCAGTTGTATTTATGTCTGTTCTTAAAGAATTTCGATTATGTGAAATACTGACCAGCTATTCACAATTACATTTTTCTGTACATATATTGATTGAATGGTGTTCTGTACTTAAATAAATAAAAAAATGCGCGTAACTCGGGCGCACAATTTTTGTAAGTCGGGATTGCGTCCGCGCAGACCCGAAATTTAAAAAAAAACGTGTTCTGCCAGCCCTGCATATTGGTCGGTTTTCACTACGTGAGATCTTCACTGGATGTGGGTGCTGCGATGTTTGCGTACGTTTGGTTATGATTAACCATTAATACCAGCTCAACTAGAGATGGAGTGGTTGGAAAGTTGAACGAAGGATAGCCGGTTGAAGGCCAGAGGAAAACTAATGCCAAGGCAAGAGCCAAGGGAATAGAACCTCTGCGATAGTCGTGTCGGATTGTAAGAGCAGGAGCAAACTGCTTGCTATCTGCGATAGATTACGCAAGAGTTGGGTAAGTTAGTGGTCGGTATCATGCAGGCCGATACGTTTGACGTTGTGAGGCATTGTTATTCGGCAGCTGCATCTGGGTACAGCCGTTGACTTCTCGACCAGTATCAGCATACCTGTAACAGTTGGGTTCATCATCGGCTGGTGTCCGATAGATGATACACCGGAGGCACAGTGTAGGTGGTTTGTTTGTGCGTTAGTGTGAGAGCTTGTCAGCTTCCCTACTGTTGCCTGCTGGTCGACTGTGGCACATCCAGTCAGTATTGCTCATATTCCGCAGCTTCCCGATGTTGTTGTTTGTGAGTGTGTATTAGCTCACCATAGATGGTTTTGCCTTAGCTAGCAGCGTCTTCGGTCGGTTATGTTTCTACCCATGGTTGTGACCATAGGATGAAAGAACTGTTCGAGTGTCTCGATTTCCTATCTGGTCATGTGGTGGTTCACCTGACGAATTCCTTACAGAAACAGTGTGTAGAAGCTTGGTGACTGATAGTGAAGTGCATGCACTCTGATCCTGAGACTGGTAGTCGTATCAAGTACATTGAGTGCAGGACAAACTCACCTGTCTCAACAGCGCCATCTGTGGTGCTCACCGTGAATTCACGTTCACCGTGATGAACGGCGCTGACGTGGGTGAGGATCCGCAGAGAAGACGTGGGCACGTTGGCAGCTGCATCCCCTGGTCATCAGTAGTGGAACAAGGTGGTTTGTGCCACATTTTATTAGCATGGGTTGCCTACATCAGGGGCAGGTATGCACTCAGGGGCAACCCTTTGTTCTCCTTTGATTGACAGATAACAGAGAACAATAGGTTTGCCCGTGAGTGCATACCTGCCCCTCATGTAGGCAACCTGAACTAACAAAATGTGCCACAAATCGCCTTACTCCACTACTGTCGTCTGCTCAGCTGTGCCGGTGTCCACCTCAACTGAAGTCTGCAATCGAATCTCCGACTCCTCTCGACCTAGTATGGTTCCAGACATATGAATACTCTCACCTACGTCTGGCGACCGAATCTCCCAAAACGCCCCTCTTACTTCTCCGTCCTGCACTCTATTTCTCACTGAGCGGTCTCTTTTTCCGATAAAGAAATTGCGAAAAGCACTGCGCCTTTATAGCGAGGGTTCCCTTCAAAACAGGGTCTCACAAAACAGTGCATCGTCTTCAGACTAGAGATGTGCAAAGTCGTTCAATATTGGGAACTAATTCATTGGTGATCACTCTTTCTACTCGTTCACCGTTCATTGTGCTTGGTATTGTAACAACAACTGTACATATAATAATTTTTTCTTCTGATTTTTGATGAATTAGTGTAAGCAATGTTTTGATTTCATTTCTTTTTCTTTTCGTGTCATTATGTTAAAGAAACTGTAAGCAACTTTCGATGTGAATATTAATATTTACGTCAAATTTCAAGCAATGCTATAACAGAATTGAAGTGTAACCCATGTTGAATCTATTGTAACATGTTTAAAATTGTAATTGTGCGCCTGGTCCATACGTAGGCAATGTATTAGGTTATGTGGAATGTAAAACCTTTGGGGAATACCCTGTCTGTAGGGGAGCGGAAAAAGGTGGATGGCAGGCGAGCGCGGGAAAATGCACACGGGCGCGGCACGGCATAACGGGCTCAGCATCAGTAGTAGTCGGAGTTGGGCTTTGATCTGAGAAACACGTTTCGGATCGAGGAGGCTATCCTGGAAAACGTGATTTCGTTGAGCCTCGGATGAGCCGTTTCTGACGACTATACGGCTCGGCAAAATTCCATAGGCACTAAATGGGAAAGTATTGCGACGCTATGAAGAAGTAAAGTGCCGATAATTCAAGAGCCATTGCCGTGATTGTATGTGTGCTCCGCGCCTCGCCATCTCGCCGCCTGCCGACCGCCGCATCGATACGAACAGGTTGAATCTTTTAGTACTGTATTCGTGTGGACCAGTGTTACTTTTGTTCCTGACTGTTCAATAACAACTTAACTTTTACCATAACTGTTCCATCATTTAATTTTCCTCATCACAAACCTAGACAGGGTCCTTTCCACATGTTGTGCAACCCGAGTGTCCCGAGCGGAAGATTTAAAGTTTATGTTGATAATAATTACCTGCAGACCTATCTGAGTTAGAATGATGTTTAAGGAACTTTGTTGTTAATGAAATAATAACTTAGGTCCACAAAGTTTGAAGATAATGTTGAAATTGGTTTAGTAATGAAGTTCAATTAATTTGAGACAAAAATAATGGTAGTTAAATGAGCAGAAAATAAGACAAAAAGAATAGTAACTCATATATTGGAAATCTTGAGTGCTTAACTATTTTGGTTATCAAAAATTTCAGTACAGTGATCATAACAGTTTCAGGCCCTCCCCCCCCTTTTCTTTTCTATTCATTTGAATTCTGAAGTGTACTGAACTGATTTGACCAGCAAAGTTAAAGTCAATATAAAACTTAAATTTATCAATGTTTTACCTTTTTAAAATTGACATTGTATGTGTGTTTCGAAAGTGCTGTTTCTAGGGTAACCTATGCCCGATTTCAATCAGATCAATAGACAATACGAATTTTGTAGTAAACATTATAGTGTATTGTTGTGTATTTATAGCTTGTCCATATTAATACAGAAAGTGAAAATATTAGTTCAGCAGATTTTCTGGTTCTAAAACTTACCATATAATGCAGTGTTACTACGTGTTGTTGTGCTTGAACGTAATCCCTCTGGTACAGGGAAGAAACTCAGTTAATGCCTAATTAGGCTGGCGACCGTATTATTAACAATTGGTAGCATCTGCTGTGTTGTTTCTTGTCCGTCCTAATGTGTAGTTGCACTTTAGGCTTGCTTGACGTGTCATTGTATTTACTGAGTGAGTGTAAGTCTGATTTTGCCTCCATTCAGGTACACGCGGTCAACATATTTACCAAAATCCTTTCTTATAAGATGAGGCCCGTCAACTTACTATAGTACAGGCTTTATAAAGTTAACGTACGCAAGAGCGTAGTCGTTACAAGTGGCTTCCCGGTGACAGGACATCTAGTTGTTGTCGGTCACAAATTAATGTGAATACCGAACAGTGGATGTTCAGTGGCACGAATTGCAATAACATTTAGTAAAAATAAATAGCAGTGAACGTCAAATACAGTGGAGAGGTGTAATTTGCATTCAGTATAGACAAGAACGTAGAAACAGTAGATGTGCCGAGCGTAATGGAAGAGGCGCATAGCAATAGCAGGAGTTTACGCGGCCAGACAACAGATGGCGTTAGCGAAAGACAATTGGCGTACATATAATACCATGAACATGTTAACGAACGGATTGAAAGGTTGAGATCGCCTCGAACACAGCAAGGAAGAAAACAGGAAGTAGAGGGTGGCTTTGTAGATGATAGTGGGTATGTGAATGAATCCACTGACATGTTTGATTCACCACAGATAAAGAAAGAACCGAAAGAAACTTTTTAAGTAGAATCGGAACACACAGATTCCGTTGAACAAAACAGTGTGAAAATTTTAAGCATTAACGATTTATTTGAACAATTAACCAAAAAAATTGCAGGACTGAATGTGACTTCAAAAACAAGTCAGTAATTAGGTTAGTCAGCTTAAAACACACGTTGACGAGCAGTTTAAAACACAAGTTGGTCAGCTTAAAACACAGGTCGAAGAACAAGGAATTAAAATTAGTAAACAAATAGAACAGGTAGAACAAAAAATGGGTAATTTAAGTTCTGTGGCAAATACTATGAAACTTGAAGTTGACACAATTAATAAGAATATGGATACGATGCAGGGGGAAATTGACAACATTAACAGGTTTGATGTTGAAATTATCAACATCCAAGAGAAAGTGGAGCCTCTGATTGAAACAAAAATAGACGAAAAAGTTTTCGGTCTCAAAACTGAGATCGTAAACGAATGTCAACATGGAATATCACAGTTGAAAAAGGCAGTTTCAGACACTGAAAGAGATTTAGGCGAAAAATTTACCGGATATGTACAAAAGTGTGAACAAAATACTTCGAAAATTCAAGGCAAAATTTTCGATCTAGAGAGTAAAATTAAAGATAGACCTGGTGTTGTCTATAATGGCACACCAATTACGAAGCTGTTAGAAGGTGAGGAACGCTTCGATCCCGCCAAAAAACATAACGGATGGCATCCGTTAGATTTTATAAAAAAATTGCGAGAGGATATTTCCTGAACACTTGTCTGATCAGGAAAAGATAAACGTAGTAATTAGCGCCTTAGCAGGTGACGCTAAGCGCTGGGGAATTAATTTGAATACCGAACGAATGACGTTCGAAGAATTTAAGCGAAAGTTTACGGAAGAATATTGGTCCGAACAAAAACAGGATCATTTGTGGCGCGAGTTTATCATGGTCAAACTTCATGATAACAGGGGCAGGAATTCTTTGAAAGATTTCTGTGAGTATTGGTACCGGAAGTTGACGCATTTAAGAGGGAGAAGATCCGATTCAGAAATACACTCCTGGAAATGGAAAAAAGAACACATTGACACCGGTGTGTCAGACCCACCATACTTGCTCCGGACACTGCGAGAGGGCTGTACAAGCAATGATCACACGCACGGCACAGCGGACACACCAGGAACCGCGGTGTTGGCCGTCGAATGGCGCTAGCTGCGCAGCATTTGTGCACCGCCGCCGTCAGTGTCAGCCAGTTTGCCGTGGCATACGGAGCTCCATCGCAGTCTAACACTGGTAGTAGCACGCCGCGACAGCGTGGACGTGAACCGTATGTGCAGTTGACGGACTTTGAGCGAGGGCGTATAGTGGGCATGCGGGAGGCCGGGTGGACGTACCGCCGAATTGCTCAACACTTGGGGCGTGAGGTCTCCACAGTACATCGATGTTGTCGCCAGTGGTCGGCGGAAGGTGCACGTGCCCGTCGACCTGGGACCGGACCGCAGCGACGCACGGATGCACGCCAAGACCGTAGAATCCTACGCAGTGCCGTAGGGGACCGCACCGCCACTTCCCAGCAAATTAGGGACACTGTTGCTCCTGGGGTATCGGCGAGGACCATTCGCAACCGTCTCCATGAAGCTGGGCTACGGTCCCGCACACCGTTAGGCCGTCTTCCGCTCACGCCCCAACATCGTGCAGCCCGCCTCCAGTGGTGTCGCGACAGGCGTGAATGGAGAGACGAATGGAGACGTGTCGTCTTCAGCGGTGAGAGTCGCTTCTGCCTTGGTGCCAATGATGGTCGTATGCGTGTTTGGCGCCGTGTAGGTGAGCGCCACAATCAGGACTGCATACGACCGAGGCACACAGGGCCAACACCCGGCATCATGGTGTGGGGAGCGATCTCCTCCACTGGCCGTACACCACTGGTGATCGTCGAGGGGACACTGAATAGTGCACGGTACATCCAAACCGTCATCGATCCCATCGTTCTACCATTCCTAGACCGGCAAGGGAACTTGCTGTTCCAACAGGACAATGCACGTCCGCATGTATCCCGTGCCACCCAACGTGCTCTAGAAGGTGTAAGTCAACTACCCTGGCCAGCAAGATCTCCGGATCTGTCCCCCATTGAGCATGTTTGGGACTGGATGAAGCGTCGTCTCACGCGGTCTGCACGTCCAGCACGAACGCTGGTCCAACTGAGGCGCCAGGTGGAAATGGCATGGCAAGCCGTTCCATAGGACTACATCCAGCATCTCTACGATCGTCTCCATGGGAGAATAGCAGCCTGCATTGCTGCGAAAGGTGGATATACACTGTACTAGTGCCGACATTGTGCATGCTCTGTTGCCTGTGTCTATGTGCCTGTGGTTCTGTCAGTGTGATCATGTGATGTATCTGACCCCAGGAATGTGTCAATAAAGTTTCCCCTTCCTGGGACAATGAATTCACGGTGTTCTTATTTCAATTTCCAGGAGTGTAATATGGGAGCTATATAAAAAGCTTCCAGAAGATTCAAAGAGATACGTGGGAAGCAATCATCGCAGCTTCCAAGCGTTTCTCGAAAGGGTCGAAGACGAAGACCACTGGCGCGAAAGTCGTGCCAATTATAAAAATTTTGGTAACAGAAACAACCGTACTCGTGACGAGAGAAATGACGGCGATGGGTTTCGCGTCAATGTGATACAAAGAGGTAGAGGCAGAGGAAGAGGAAGAGGGAGTTATCCAGGTCGCGGTAGAGGGTACACCGCGCAAAATAGTAACGACGCGGGAAACTGATTTTCGCGAACGTTGCGGGCCAAACGGAAGCGGACAGTACATACCGGCCCCGATTTAAGGAAAGTTACCGGACTGACAGTAAAATGATGAGACAGGTTAGAGACAGGCGTGGAACGACGCAAAGTGTTGTTGCGAAACAAGCGCCAGGTGCGAGCGCTGGTGAGTCATCTACGTCGAGCAGAGCGGTACATGTTAACAGGCGAGTGGAGCATCAGAGGGCAACGGCCCAGCCTAGCAGAACAGCTGTTCAGAGAGAAGCCGCTAGCAATGCAGCAGCATTAGGTACGAACATAGCCGTAAGAACTGATGAATACATTACGAGTGGTAATTCCGTGGCGAAGGAAATAATAGATGAAACTGTGGATACACAGAGAGGTGTGGTTAGCAGTGTTAGCAATGAAGTAAATGGCGAGAATGAATTAGCAAAAGTAACTGATTGGCGTGTGCAGATCGACGATCTGTACAAAGGACTCAAGCAATGTGAGTGGGAGGATTTTAAGAAGGAGTATGAGGTAAGGAGGTTAATTAGTGAAAAAGGAAATAGTAGGGACGTCGATAAGGTGACGTGGCCCGAGTTTAAAGAGGAGAGAGAAAAAAGCGCCGCGCAAAGTACGCGTGCTGCCGATAGGACAATGATTAAAGATAGGAAGGAAGTGGAGGATGAAATCCTAAGCATTGACGAGGAAGGAACTTCTGTTAACGATTCGCCAACGATACAAGCTGCTACCGAAAGGCACAGTGAGGAAGAGGCAGGTAATTACCTAAAAGTAATTGAAGTCCACGAGGATTACACTAGATATGAAGTAACAGCAGATGTGAGTAAAGCTGATAATGAGGCTGTTTTGCCAAAAGAAGATATTGAGTTAAAATCAAAGCCTGACGAAAATGCAGAAGGAGAACTTAGTGCCTGTCTCAGAAAAGCTTTTATGTTAGAACCTGAAAGCGATCCAGAATGGTCGGATTCTGACGATAGTTCAGACGACGAATATTTCGGTACTAGCGAAAATAATGGGGATGCAGTTAATTGCGATATTGTATCTATTGATGATGAAGTTTCAAAACAAAACCCAGATGTTGAGACTGAACACAGAAAGAAAGAGCCACCGGACGACTCAGTGTTTAATTTGCAACGAGTTCAAGTAAGTAAAGACTTTGAACTCCAGAAACCGAAAACGCCGCCAGATATAAATGGTTCACAGGTCAGGAACGTATCTTGGGATGATGTCACAGTCGACCAAGGTGCGTTGTGGAAAAAACAGGAAGGGGCATGATTTAGAGTCTGGGGCAGATTTATATCGTATTTTGAGAATGTCATGAACGCAGTACATCATGAAACTACTGGATTCCCACCGGAAGAAATTTTGTTAGGCAGCAGAAGTAAAAGTTTAATTGAGGAAAAACTAGAGTTTCCGCCTTGTACAAGCTTGGGGTTGAGTCAAAAGAAAGAATTAGTCAGAAAAAGGGCAAAACAAAAAGTTGAATTTAGATCTAAAAGACACGATAAAAATCTGAAAGTTTCAAAATTTAATCTAGTGAATTGAACCATGAAATTTCCAAATTTAAATATATCTATAATGGACTGTATGTGATACAGAACATTCCACACGATAATGCTTGCTACCTAATCTACCCAAAATCCAAAAGACCTTTAGGTGTAAGAAATGTTGTGGACCTGAAACTGTATGTTCCTAGGAGTGAGTGACCTAAGTACACTCAGAAAGCAATTTGCAATAAATATGCTGCATTTTATACTGAAACTAACTTATGCCAAATGTAACAAATCTTTGTAAATATATGTAGACCAATATCAGAGTGTTAATGTGCTTATGTGAGTTTCAGATTGCCAAATGTACTATATATGTAAAGAGGTATGGAGAAAAGGACTGAAAAGAAAGGATAAATGCTGTAAGCCAGGTAAAAGATGGGACTGTCAAAAATGAAAATGGGCGGTGTATGAGTCATAATATAAAGGACTGCCAAACACCAAAGTGGGCAGATAAATAGTCAGAGGAGAATTGTAAGTGTGGTACAGGAGATGTGATAAAATTATGTGAAATGGACTGCCCAAATCTGAATAATAGGCAGCAAAAATATGTAGTGATTTTTCTAAATATTATTTTGCGTTTTATTAGTAAATAAGGAAATGGACTGCCATTCAATGCAAGCAGCAACAAATTGTCTTATAGTGTATATAGATATTTGTATTTGCTTTTGTAGTTAAGTGTTTGTGTTCCAGATTTTAAAAATTATTTCTTTGAGAAATTTAATGGAAAATGAGTAATTTGCTATTTAAATCATGTTGTGATAGGAGGTTGGACTGTGCCAAAGGCACTTAAGCAAACGATAGGTAAATATTCTTGATATGTTAAAAAAATACAGACCTAGGTATAATGTGAGTGAAAGGAAGTTTGTGGTATAAAATTTTTTTGATGGGACAATCACACAAAGATTCAGAACCACTGTATAAATATAAAAATTAGTGTTCCCATCAAATTTGTACTTAGTAAAATTTACTGGAAACAGGGGCATGTGTAACAACAACTGTACATATAATAATTTTTTCTTCTGATTTTCGATAAGTTAGTGTAAGCTATGTTTTGATTTCATTTCTTTTTCTTTTCGTGTCATTATGTTAAAGAAACTGTAAGCAACTTTCGATGTGAATATTAATATTTATGTCAAATTTCAAGCAATGCTATAACAGAATTGAAGTGTAACCCATGTTGAATCTATTGTAACATGTTTAAAATTGTAATTGTGCGCCTGGTCCATACGTAGGCAATGTATTAGGATATGTGGAATGTAAAACCTTTGGGGAGTACCCTGTCTGTAGGGGAGCGGAAAAAGGTGGATGGCCGGCGAGCGCGGGAAAATGCACACGGGCGCGGCACGGCATAACGGGCTCAGCATCAGTAATAGTCGGAGTTGGGCTTTGATCTGAGAAACACGTTTCGGATCGAGGAGGCTATCCTGGAAAACGTGATTTCGTTGAGCCTCGGATGAGCCGTTTCTGACGACTATACAGCTCGGCAAAATTCCATAGGCACTAAATGGGAAAGTATTGCGACGCTATGAAGAAGTAAAGTGCCGATAATTCAAGAGCCATTGCCGTGATTGTATGTGTGCTCCGCGCCTCGCCATCTCGCCGCCTGCCGACCGCCGCATCGATACGAACAGGTTGAATCTTTTAGTACTGTATTCGTGTGGACCAGTGTTACTTTTGTTCCTGACTGTTCAATAACAAGTTAACTTTTACCATAACTGTTCTATCATTTAATTTTCCTCATCACAAACCTAGACAGGGTCTTTTCCACATGTTGTGCAACCCAAGTGTCCCGAGCGGAAGATTTAAAGTTTATGTTGATAATAATTACCAGCAGACCTATCTGAGCTAGAATGATGTTTAAGGAACTTTGTTGTTAATGAAATAATAACTTAGGTCTGACAAAGTTTGAAGATAATGTTGAAATTGGTTTAGTAATGAAGTTCAATTAATTTGAGACAAAAATAATGGTAGTTAAATGAGCAGAAAATAAGACAAAAAGAATAGTAACTCATATATTGGAAATCTTGAGTGCTTAACTATTTTGGTAATCAAAAATTTCAGTAGAGTGATCATAACAGTTTCAGGCCCTCCCCCCCTTTTCTTTTCTATTCATTTGAATTCTGAAGTGTACTGAACTGATTTGACCAGCAAAGTTAAAGTCAATATAAAACTTAAATTTATCAATGTTTTACCTTTTTAAAATTGGCATTGTATGTGTGTTTCGAAAGTGCTGTTTCTAGGGTAACCTATGCCCGATTTCAATCAGATCAATAGACAATACGAATTTTGTAGTAAACATTATAGTGTATTGTTGTGTATTTATAGCTTGTCCATATTAATAAGGAAAGTGAAAATATTAGTTCAGTAGATTTTCTGGTTCTAAAACTTACCATATAATGCAGTGTTACTACGTGTTGTTGTGCTTGAACGTAATCCCTCTGGTACAGGGAAGAAACTCAGTTAATGCCTAATTAGGCTGGCGACCGTATTATTAACAATTGGTAGCATCTGCTGTGTTGTTTCTTGTCCGTCCTAATGTGTAGTTGCACTTTAGGCTTGCTTGACGTGTCATTGTATTTACTGAGTGAGTGTAAGTCTGATTTTGCCTCCATTCAGGTACACGCGGTCAACATATTTACCAAAATCCTTTCTTATAAGGTGAGGCCCGTCAACTTACTATAGTACAGGCTTTATAAAGTTAACGTACGCAAGAGCGTAGTCGTTACAAGTGGCTTCCCGGTGACAGGACATCTAGTTGTTGTCGGTCACAAATTAATGTGAATACCGAACAGTGGATGTTCAGTGGCACGAATTGCAATAATATTTAGTAAAAATAAATAGCAGTGAACGTCAAATACAGTGGAGAGGTGTAATTTGCATTCAGTATGGACAAGAACGTAGAACCAGTAGATGTGCCGAGCGTAATGGAAGAGGCGCATAGCAATAGCAGGAGTTTACGCGGCCAGACAACAGATGGCGTTAGCGAAAGACAATTGGCGTACATACAATACCACGAACATGTTAACGAACAGATTGAAAGGTTGAGATCGCCTCGAACACAGCAAGGAAGAAAACAGGAAGTAGAGGGTGACTTCGTAGATGATAGTGGGTATGTGAATGAATCCACTGACATGTTTGATTCACCACAGATGAAGAAAGAACCGAAAGAAACTTTTGAAGTAGGATCGGAACACACAGATTCCGTTGAACAAAACAGTGTGAAAATTTTAAGCATGAACGATTTATTTGAACAATTAACCAAACAAATTGCAGGACAGAATGATCAGCTTCAAAAACAAGTCAGTAATCAGGTTAGTCAGCTTAAAACACACATTGACGAGCAGTTTAAAACACAAGTTGGTCAGCTTAAAACACAGGTCGAAGAACAAGGAATTAAAATTAGTAAACAAATAGAACAGGTAGAACAAAAAATGGGTAATTTAAGTTCTGTGGTAAATACTATGAAACTTGAAATTGACACAATTAATAAGAATATGGATACGATGCAGGGGGAAATTGACAACATTAACAGTAGGTTTGATGTTGAAATTATCAACATCCAAGAGAAAGTAGAGCCTCTGATTGAAACAAAAATAGACGAAAAAGTTTTCGGTCTCAAAACTGAGATCGTAAACGAATGTCAACATGGAATATCACAGTTGAAAAAGGCAGTTTCAGACACTGAAAGAGATTTAGGCGAAAAATTTACCGGATATGTACAAAAGTGTGAACAAAATACTTCGAAAATTCAAGGCAAAATTTTCGATCTAGAGAGTAAAATTAAAGATAGACCTGGTGTTGTCTATAATGGCACACCAATTACGAAGCTGTTAGAAGGTGAGGAACGCTTCGATCCCGCCAAAAAACATAACGGATGGCATCCGTTAGATTTTATAAAAAAATTGCGAGAGGATATTTCCTGAACACTTGTCTGATCAGGAAAAGATAAACGTAGTAATTAGCGCCTTAGCAGGTGACGCTAAGCGCTGGGGAATTAATTTGAATACCGAACGAATGACGTTCGAAGAATTTAAGCGAAAGTTTACGGAAGAATATTGGTCCGAACAAAAACAGGATCATTTGTGGCGCGAGTTTATCATGGCCAAACTTCATGATAACAGGGGCAGGAATTCTTTGAAAGATTTCTGCGAGTATTGGTACCGGAAGTTGACGCATTTAAGAGGGAGAAGATCCGATTCAGAAATAATATGGGAGCTATATAAAACGCTTCCAGAAGATTCAAAGAGATACGTGGGAAGCAATCATCGCAGCTTCCAAGCGTTTCTCGAAACGGTCGAAGACGAAGACCACTGGCGCGAAAGTCGTGCCAATTATCAAAATTTTGGTAACAGGAACAACCGTAATCGTGACGAGAGAAATGACGGCGATGGGTTTCGCGTCAATTTGATGCAAAGAGGTAGAGGCAGAGGAAGAGGAAGAGGGAGTTACCCAGGTCGCGGTAAAGGGTACACCGCGCAAAATAGTAACGACGCGGGAAACTGATTTCCGCGAACGTTGCGGGCCAAACGGAAGCGTAGCAGAACAGCTGTTCAGAGAGAAGCCGCTAGCAATGCAGCAGCATTAGGTACGAACATAGCCGTAAGAACTGATGAATACATTACGAGTGGTAATTCCGTGGCGAAGGAAATAATAGATGAAACTGTGGATACACAGAGAGGTGTGGTTAGCAGTGTTAGCAATGAAGTAAATGGCGAGAATGAATTAGCAAAAGTAACTGATTGGCGTGTGCAGATCGACGATCTGTACAAAGGACTCAAGCAATGTGAGTGGGAGGATTTTAAGAAGGAGTATGAGGTAAGGAGGTTAATTAGTGAAAAAGGAAATAGTAGGGACGTCGATAAGGTGACGTGGCCCGAGTTTAAAGAGGAGAGAGAAAAAAGCGCCGCGCAAAGTACGCGTGCTGCCGATAGGACAATGATTAAAGATAGGAAGGAAGTGGAGGATGAAATCCTAAGCATTGACGAGGAAGGAACTTCTGTTAACGATTCGCCAACGATACAAGCTGCTACCGAAAGGCACAGTGAGGAAGAGGCAGGTAATTACCTAAAAGTAATTGAAGTCCACGAGGATTACACTGGATATGAAGTAACAGCAGATGTGAGTAAAGCTGATAATGAGGCTGTTTTGCCAAAAGAAGATATTGAGTTAAAATCAAAGCCTGACGAAAATGCAGAAGGAGAACTTAGTGCCTGTCTCAGAAAAGCTTTTATGTTAGAACCTGAAAGCGATCCAGAATGGTCGGATTCTGACGATAGTTCAGACGACGAATATTTCGGTACTAGCGAAAATAATGGGGATGCAGTTAATTGCGATATTGTATCTATTGATGATGAAGTTTCAAAACAAAACCCAGATGTTGAGACTGAACACAGAAAGAAAGAGCCACCGGACGACTCAGTGTTTAATTTGCAACGAGTTCAAGTAAGTAAAGACTTTGAACTCCAGAAACCGAAAACGCCGCCAGATATAAATGGTTCACAGGTCAGGAACGTATCTTGGGATGATGTCACAGTCGACCAAGGTGCGTTGTGGAAAAAACAGGAAGGGGCATGATTTAGAGTCTGGGGCAGATTTATATCGTATTTTGAGAATGTCATGAACGCAGTACATCATGAAACTACTGGATTCCCACCGGAAGAAATTTTGTTAGGCAGCAGAAGTAAAAGTTTAATTGAGGAAAAACTAGAGTTTCCGCCTTGTACAAGCTTGGGGTTGAGTCAAAAGAAAGAATTAGTCAGAAAAAGGGCAAAACAAAAAGTTGAATCTAGATCTAAAAAACACGATAAAAATCTGAAAGTTTCAAAATTTAAAATTGGAGATTATGTTCTTTTAAAAACCCACGAAAAATCTAGTGAACTGAACCACGAAATTTCCAAATTTAAATATATTTATAATGGACTGTATGTGATACAGAACATTCCACACGATAATGCTTACTACCTAATCTACCCAAAATCCAAAAGACCTTTAGGTGTAAGAAATGTTGTGGACCTGAAACTGTATGTTCCTAGGAGTGAGTGACCTAAGTACACTCAGAAAGCAATTTGCAATAAATATGCTGCATTTTATACTGAAACTAACTTATGCCAAATGTAACAAATCTTTGTAAATATATGTAGACCAATATCAGAGTGTTAATGTACTTATGTGAGTTTCAGATTGCCAAATGTACTATATATGTAAAGAGGTATGGAGAAAAGGACTGAAAAGAAAGGATAAATGCTGTAAGCCAGGTAAAAGATGGGACTGTCAAAAATGAAAATGGGCGGTGTATCAGTCATAATATAAAGGACTGCCAAACACCAAAGTGGGCAGATAAATAGTCAGAGGAGAATTGTAAGTGTGATACAGGAGATGTGATAAAATGATGTGAAATGGACTGCCCAAATCTGAATAATAGGCAGCAAAAATATGTAGTGATTTTTCTAAATATTATTTTGTGTTTTATTAGTAAATAAGGAAATGGACTGCCATTCAATGCAAGCAGCAACAAATTGTCTTATAGTGTATATAGATATTTGTATTTGCTTTTGTAGTTAAGTGTTTGTGTTCCAGATTTTAAAAATTATTTCTTTGAGAAATTTAATGGAAAATGAGTAATTTGCTATTTAAATCATGTTGTGATAGGAGGTTGGACTGTGCCAAAGGCACTTAAGCAAACGATAGGTAAATATTCTTGATATGTTAAAAAAATATAGACCTAGGTATAATGTGAGTGAAAGGAAGTTTGTGGTATAAAATTTTTTTGATGGGACAATCACACGAAGATTCAGAACCACTGTATAAATATAAAAACTACAGTTCCCATCAAATTTGTACTTAGTAAAATTTACTGGAAACAGGGGCATGTGTAACAACAACTGTACATATAATAATTTTTTCTTCTGATTTTCGATAAATTAGTGTAAGCAATGTTTTGATTTCATTTCTTTTTCTTTTCGTGTCATTATGTTAAAGAAACTGTAAGCAACTTTCGATGTGAATATTAATATTTATGTCAAATTTCAAGCAATGCTATAACAGAATTGAAGTGTAACCCATGTTGAATCTATTGTAACATGTTTAAAATTGTAATTGTGCGCCTGGTCCATACGTAGGCAATGTATTAGGTTATGTGGAATGTAAAACCTTTGGGGAATATCCTGTCTGTAGGGGAGCGGAAAAAGGTGGATGGCAGGCGAGCGCGGGAAAATGCACACGGGCGCGGCACGGCATAACGGGCTCAGCATCAGTAGTAGTCGGAGTTGGGCTTTGATCTGAGAAACACGTTTCGGATCGAGGAGGCTATCCTGGAAAACGTGATTTCGTTGAGCCTCGGATGAGCCGTTTCTGACGACTATACAGCTCGGCAAAATTCCATAGGCACTAAATGGGAAAGTATTGCGACGCTATGAAGAAGTAAAGTGCCGATAATTCAAGAGCCATTGCCGTGATTGTATGTGTGCTCCGCGCCTCGCCATCTCGCCGCCTGCCGACCGCCGCATCGATACGAACAGGTTGAATCTTTTAGTACTGTATTCGTGTGGACCAGTGTTACTTTTGTTCCTGACTGTTCAATAACAAGTTAACTTTTACCATAACTGTTCTATCATTTAATTTTCCTCATCACAAACCTAGACAGGGTCCTTTCCACATGTTGTGCAACCCGAGTGTCCCGAGCGGAAGATTTAAAGTTTATGTTGATAATAATTACCTGCAAACCTATCTGAGTTAGAATGATGTTTAAGGAACTTTGTTGTTAATGAAATAATAACTTAGGTCTGACAAAGTTTGGTTTAGTAATGAAGTTCAATTAATTTGAGACAAAAAAATGGTAGTTAAATGAGCAGAAAATAAGACAAAAAGAATAGTAACTCATATATTGGAAATCTTGAGTGCTTAACCATTTTGGTAATCAAAAATTTCAGTACAGTGATCATAACAGATTTGACCAGCAAAGTTAAAGTCAATATAAAACTTAAATTTATCAATGTTTTACCTTTTTAAAATTGACATTGTATGTGTGTTTCGAAAGTGCTGTTTCTAGGGTAACCTATGCCCGATTTCAATCAGATCAATAGACAATACGAATTTTGTAGTAAACATTATAGTGTATTGTTGTGTATTTATAGCTTGTCCATATTAATACAGAAAGTGAAAATATTAGTTCAGTAGATTTTCTGGTTCTAAAACTTACCATATAATGCAGTGTTACTACGTGTTGTTGACCGAGCGGGGTGGCGCAGTGGTTAGACACTGGACTCGCATTCGGGAGGACGACGGTTCAATCCCGCGTCCGGCCATCCTGATTTAGGTTTTCCGTGATTTCCCTAAATCACTCCAGGCAAATGCCGGGATGGTTCCTCTGAAAGGGCACGGCCGACTTCCTTCCCAATCCCTCCCTAATCCGATGAGACCGATGACCACGCTGTCTGGTCTTCTTCCCCAAACCAACCAACCAACTACGTGTTGTTGTGCTTGAACGTAATCCCTCTGGTACAGGGAAGAAACTCAGTTAGTGCCTAATTAGGCTGGCGACCGTATTATTAACAATTGGTAGCATCTGCTGTGTTGTTTCTTGTCCGTCCTAATGTGTAGTTGCACTTTAGGCTTGCTTGACGTGTCATTGTATTTACTGAGTGAGTGTAAGTCTGATTTTGCCTCCATTCAGGTACACGCGGTCAACATATTTACCAAAATCCTTTCTTATAAGGTGAGGCCCGTCAACTTACTATAGTACAGGCTTTATAAAGTTAACGTACGCAAGAGCGTAGTCGTTACAGTATATGGTTCTCATGAAAAATTGAAAATTAGTAGTATAGCTGATCGATGATGGAAGGTGCCAAGAGTGGGCACTTGCCTACCCCTGGAGTGCAGAGTTTTTATTCATAACAGAATTCTCGTTGTAGTTGTTGTGGTCTTCAGTCCAGAGACTGCTTTGATGCAGCTCTCCTTGTTACCCCATCCTGTGCAAGCTTCTTCATCTCCCAGTACCTACTGCAATTTACATCCTTCTGAATCTGTTTAGTGTATTCATATCTTGGTCTCCCTGTACGATTTTTACACTCCTCGCTTCCCTCAAATTCTAAATTGGTGATACCTTGATGTCTCAGTATATGCCCTACCAACCGGTCCCTTCTTCTAGTCAAGTTGTGCCACAATTTCCTCTTCTCTCCAATTCTATTCAGTACCTCCACATTAGTTATGTGATCTACCCATCTAATTTTCTGCATGCTTCTGTAACACCACATTTCGAAAGCTTCTATTCTCTTCTAGTCCAAACTATTTATCGTCCATGTTTCACTTCCATACATGGCTACACTCCATACAAATACTTTCAGAATCGACTTACTGACATTTAAATCTATACTCGATGTTAACAAATTTCTCTTTTTCAGAAACGCTTTCGTTGCTATTGCCAGTCTACATTTTATATCCTCTCTACTTCGACCATCATCAGTTATTTTGCTCCCCAAATAGCAAAACTCCTTTACTACTTTAAGTGTCTCATTGCCTAATCTAATTCCCTCAGTATCACCCGACTTAATTCGACTACATTCTATTATCCTCGTTTCGCTTTTGTTGATGTTCATCTTATATCCTCCTTTTAAGACACTGTCCATTCCGTTCAACTGCTCTTCGAAGTCCTTTGCTGTCTCTGACAGAATTACAATGTCATCGCCGAACCTCAAAGTTTTTATTTCTTCTCCATGGACTTTAATACCTACTCCGAAGTTCTCTTTTGTTTCCTTTACTGCTTGCTCAATATACAGATTGAATAACATCGGGGATAGGCTACAACCCTGTCTCACTCCCTTCCCAACCACTGCTTTCCTTTCATGTCCCTCGACTCTTATAACTGCCATCTGGTTTCTGTACAAATTGTAAATAGCTTTTCGCTTTCTGTATTTTACCCCTGCCACCTTCCGAATTTGAAAGAGAGTGTTCCAGTCAACATTGTCAAAAGCTTTCTCTAAGTCTACAAATGCTAGAAACGTAGGTTTGCCTTTCCTTAATGTAGCTTCTAAGATAAGTCGTAGGGTCAGTATTGCCTCAGTGTTCCAATATTTCTACGGAATCCAAACTGATCTTCCCCAAGGTCGGCTTCTACCAGTTTTTCCATTCGTCTGTAAAGAATGTGTGCTAGTATTTTGCAGCTGTGACTTATTATACTAATAGTTCGGTAGTTTTCACATCTGTCAACACCTGCTTTCTTTGGGATTGGAATTATTACGTTCTTCTTGAAGTCTGAGGATATTTCGCCTGTCTCATACATCTTGCTCACTAGATGGGAAAGTTTTGTGAGGCCTGTCTCTCCCAAAGCAGTCAGTATTTCTAATGGAATGTTGTCTATTCCCGGGGCCTTGTTTCGACTTAGGTCTTTCAGTGCCCTGTCAAACTCTTCGCGCAGAATCATATGTCCTATTTAATCTTCATCTACATTCTCTTCCATTTCTATAATATTGTTCCCAAGAAAATCGCCCTTGTATAAACCCTCTATGTACTCCTTCCAACTTTCTGCTTTCCCTTCTTTGCTTATAACTGGGTTTCCATATGAGCTCTTGATATTCATGCAGGTGGTTGTCCTTTCTCCAAACGTCTCTTTAATTTTCCTGTGGGCTGTATCTGTCTTACCCCTAGTGATACGCGCCTCTGCATCCTTACATTTGTCCACTAGGCATCCCTGCTTAGCCATTTTGCACTTCCTGTCGATCTCATTTTTGAGATGTTTGTATTCCTTTTTGTCGGCCGGTTTCATTTACTGCATTTTTATATTTTCTCCTTTCATCAATTAAATTCAATATCTCTTCTGCTACCCAAGGACTTCTAATAGCCCTCGTCTTTTTACCTACTCGATCCTCTGCTGCCTTCACTATTTCATCTCTCAGAGCTACCCATTCTTCTTGTACTGTATTTCTTTCCCCCATGCTTGTCAATCGTTCCCTAATGCTTCTCCTGAAGCTCTCTACAACCTCTGGTTCTTTCAGTTTATCCAGGTCCCATCTCCTCAAATTCCCATCTTTTTGCAGTTTGTTCAGTTTTAATCTACAGTTCATAACCAATAGATTGTGATCCGAGTCCACATCTGCCCCTGGAAATGTCTTACAATTTAAAGTGGATAGCTTAACGACAGATACAGCGGGAATTAGTGAAGTTCGGTGGCAGGAGGAACAAGACTTAGTCAGATGAATACAGGTTTATAAATTCTAAATCAAATAGAATTCTAACTCATTTGTAAAGATTTTGATTTAACAAAATATCTCGTGTAGGCAACTGATCGCAGTGAACTAATGTAAGGTGGTGCACGAAATACCGGCTGCGAGTACAAACTGCTGGCCAATTACGCACGGTTTGTTGACCGCTATGAGCAGACTAGGTAAACATGTAATAATTAGGCAGTGAAGAAATAACAAATAAGCTAATGCAAACAACTTCGAAGCAATAGATGACGACTGGTAAGCGACAGTGAGCAGTCTAGTACTCGGGGCCGGTTTTTCGTGCGCCAACCCTGTCCCACTGAAATAATATTGTGGGAGTTATCATTACAAAATGTGACAGCATACACTCGATTACGAAGCGCGGGCATCATTCCGTTGTAAGTCGGTCTGCTTTCCATAACAATGAACATGCTGTTTTACCTTCGATCAAAAATAGACGGAAAAGGGTCACTCGTGTGGGACGTGCCGACGTCCTTTTTACAAGTATTTCTTCTGCTGTTTAGCGCAATAGTGAAGTAAACTGATAAGCCGTTTTGATACCTGAAAAGATGTATCTATCACATACCACGTAATTTTTATGTAATTTACATAATTATAAAATACATTTTCATTGCCGGTCGTGGAAGCTGAATAGAATACGAAAAGAACTAGAAGTTGAGATTTCAAAAAAGGTTTGAAACAGCTAGAATGGACGTGCGAAGCGAACGAAACGAACAACTCGATACTGAACTAATTGTGAACAGTCGGCAGTGGAACGGCGACGAGTGGCCACACGAAGAAGGCCGAGCAAGGTCGAGACCGAGGCAGGCTGGAACGAGGCCGGCCGACGTGCCGTTCGGGAACGAGACCGACCGTTTCCCGTTCCCGGGAACTATAAGTAGAAAGCCGCGACCGAAGTGAACTATGAAAAACCGTTCCTTAGAATTCGTTCCTCGCTCGTTCCGTTCATCTTGGTGAACCGTTCCTTCGGACCCGTTAGTTCGAGAACATCCCATCTCTACTTCAGACGCCCGTCGAGTCGTACAGCGCTTCATGTTCGCTCTGTGCTTGCGACATCACATTCAAACAATCCAATCCCGCGCCTTCACGACCGTGACTCTAGCCTCGTATCTGACGACTTCCCAAATGAGGAAAATGCTGTTCACTAGATTAGCCCATTATTTTGTGAGCCTCATGATTCCGAAAGTGGCCAATGACAATCTCCAAAGCCGCTCTGCAAAAACATGCGGAACCAGCCCCAGCCTCCTCCTAATGGAGACTCTGCTATCGGCGACTCACACACAGCCAGAGGTTGTAATCCCAGACAATGCCTAGTGGACTCCCGAGTTGTATCGTCAGTCCCTGTTCCATGAATTCGCTACCTGACCCTCCCGTCTCCCCGCTCTCAGCAACACTTCCTGTTTCCCCAGTTTCAGATCTATTGCACTGTGTTTCCTCACAATACCAAAACCATTGAAAATAAACTGACTCCCACACCATGCCGGAGGAAAAAATGTTTACGTAGCATACCACACTGTGGTACTTGGTCATTGATAAAGTATTTGTAGAATCCCCATAATTCTATCTATCTATCACTTGCGCCTTGGTCCTGCATTGTGCGCGGGGTTGGCGTGGTTAGATCGGATTTGGCATGTTAATGTGAAGGGGTGGCCGGATGCCCTTCCTGCCGCCACCCCGTACCCTCCAGGACGGAATCAGAGTACCCCATCTGTCTGCGCCTAGTATAAATCATGGAAAAGTGTGGATGTGTATCAAATGTCTGTGAGTCATGTAACTGAGGCGGGACGTGAGGACCAGCCCGGTATTCACCTAGAGGGATGTGGAAAACCGCCTAAAAACCACATTCAGGCTGGCTGACACACCGGCCCTCATCATTAATCTGGCGGGCAGATTCGATTCAGGGCCGGCGCGCCTACCCGAGTCCAGGAAGCACCGCATTAGCGCTCTCGGCTAACCTGGCAGGGAGAATCCCCATCATTCTCCTTCCCTAAATTGTGGAATTGATGCGAGAGTAAAAATGAAACAGGCTTGCAAATTTGCCTGCCGTGCTTCGCTGAAACTGACAGAATCAGGCTACTCGCATTGCATATATTATATAGTCGAAAATTTGGTCCTTTCCTTTAGAATCGCTCTGGCATATGTAACTGATAACTAAATTGCAAAAATAAATCTATTATTTTAAGAATTGCTTCACAATAGATAAGCAGGGCCACTAGATAACTAACAAAAGGCATGTACATGATTGCAAAACATCAAGTTACTCACGTATGTAGTGTGTACAGGTATAAGTGCAGATGTTTCTACTGGAGAACAACGTTCCATCGGCTTCTACATCATTTGCTGTCTAATAATAATAGGCATTACAAGCCCGTAATATGCTTTTAGGTGAGTTAGTACCTCCAAGTGCCAGTGGCCTTACCACAGTGCTAACACCAATTCCCATCAGATCTCCGAAGTGCCGTCAGGTTTGACTAGTACCTGGATGGGTGATTGTCCGAGTCCACCTGGCGCTGTTGGCAAGTAGGATGCATTCAACCCCTGTGAGGAGAGGCTAGTTTGAGTAGTAGTAACTCTGGTCAGGAAAACTGACAACGGCCAGGAGAACGGTCTGCTGACCACATGCCCCTCCATCTCTGCATCCAGTGACACCTATCGGTGGTTGATGACATGGCGGTCGGTCGGTGCCGTTGGGCCTTCCAAGGCCTGTTCGGATGGAGTTTAGTTGTAGTACCTCCAAATATATGTGGCAACAGCAAGTCATTGATGCTTATTTTCCCCTGGGCAGCAGCTCAGGTATTTAAGTGTAGATGTGTGGACGCAGAACAGTTTGCCTACATGACAGGCGCTGTCCATGAAGTGGTGCAGTATGACTGGTGTATATCAGCTGGGAGTCACATTTTAAACTGTATGTTTTTCCAACTTTTCTTGTATTTTGGAGGGTTGTGTATTTAATTGCTCAACGGATTTTATTAATGTTTATAGATTGTTAAGAGCTTTGCAACAGCCACAGTCAGAGGCATGACTTGTTATCCTTTCTATACTTTGGGTGAGAGTTTTCTACTTGTTTCAGGTGTTACCCATGCTTGGGAACTGTTAGTACATTTAGTTGAAGTCATTTATATATTTTACTGGTAAAAATCAGTTTGTTGAAGCAGCTTGCAGGTGCACATAGCTGGTGTGACTTCTTATTTGTATTTGGGGATTGAATATTCCTGGTTTCAAGCCCCATTCTTAATGACATAAATTGTTAATATCTGTTATTAATGAATTGATCCTGTTCAAGTTCTTTAAATTATTGTGAGCGTTATTATTCTTTTTGACAAGGTTTTTAATTTGTAATCATAATAATTGTTGTTAAGCAATGGAGTGTATTCCATGGAACAACAAATGACTAAATATGGCCGCGCGGGATTAGCCGAGCGGTCCAAGGCGCTGCAGTCATGGACTGTGCGGGTGGTCCCGGCGGAGGTTCGAGTCCTCCCTCGGGCATGGGAGTGTGTGTTTGTCCATAGGATAATTTAGGTTAAGTAGTGTGTAAGCTTAGGGACATGATCTTAGCAGTTAAGTCCCATAAGATTTCGCACACATTTGAACATTTGACTAAATATGTGGGCTCACCTTCCATGCGTTTTTCCCTAAAATTATCCCAACCCCTGTTGTGACGTATCAATTGGTAGCAGAGGGTGGTTATGGGTCTGTGTAACTGATTATAATTTGTTGTTCCAGACCTTGGTATAAATTATATTTTTCAAATTAATGAGTCTATCCATTCCTGAGAAAAATTTGTCCTAATGGACGGAGGCACAGATAGACAGTCGAATAGAAATTGACAAAAAGAAAGCTTTTAAATGAGACATAATTACAAATCCATAATTTTCGAATTTTTCCCTTTTGTTTTACTCTGAAACCTTACTTCTAGGCATAATTCTAGTTCAAAAGGAAGTACGCTATAGGTTTTTATGAGTGAGTTTTCGAGTATCACAATTTGTGACATAAATGGCGGTATCTTTGTATTACATTGACTTAGACGCTTAAATTCTTTAAATCGCCAAGGAAGCATAGAACTCAGTATGTGACGTAAATTTGAACTTGATACTGTAAGTGGGCTGCTTCTGTGTTGGCAGCGCTGTGTAGCGCTTTGCATTGGATCTCTGACTGCGCTTTCTTTGTAAGAGAGTCTGTTGGTGGTCGGACTCGTTGTTGGAAGTTAATCGCCAGTAGTGTTGGGCAGTTGGAAGTTAATCCCCAGTAATGATGGAAGTACTGTTGGGCAGTTGGAGGTGAACAGGCAGCAGTAATGGCTGTTAAATGTAATAAGTTAGCATTGATGGAGGGTAGAGGTCTGAAGTGTTAGCGTAGGCTAACGATCTGGATGTATCTGACTTGAAATTGAAAAATATTCATGATTATGTATCTGTCACATCATAAGATAAAAAATACATTTTTTGGTTTGCAACAAAATCTTTCCTTTGCTAACCACATGCCTATTAGTATTTAGTGGCTTTAGTAGTTAGAATCTTTTATTTAGCTGGCAGTATTGATGCTCGCTGTATTGCAATAGTTCGCGTAATGAAGATTTTTGTGAGGTAAGTTCAAAAATGGTTCAAATGGCTCTGAGCACTATGGGACTTAACATCTGAGGCCACCAGTCCCCTAGAACTTAGAACTACTTAAACCTAACTAACCTAAGGACATCACACACATCCATGCCCGGGGCAGGATTCGAACCTGCGACCGTAGCGGTCGCGCGGTTCCGAACTGAAGCGCCTAGAACCGCTCGGCCACATCGGTAAGGTAAGTGCTTAATGAAATGTATAGGTTATTGTTAAGATTTCTTTTTAGTCAGGGCCATTCTTTTGAATTAATTACTTAAAGTCAGATTGTAATTTTTTTGAGCAGTCACATTGCGTTGCACTACAACATTGTGGGTCAGTGTTGACTTAGCTGTTTCAGAATCAAATAACGTAGAAGCTCCATCTTCTCAGTTATTCTGCAATTTAAGTACAGATTCACACATTTAGATAAAGAAGTTTCAATACGGCCACCCGTTTCTGAGAAAAAGCGTTTTTAACAGTGGGACAGTGGGACGAACAGATAGACATACACACACACACACACACACACACACACACACACACACAAACAGATAGCAAAGTGATCCCTTAGGGGTTCCGTTTTTACCAACTAAAGTGGGGAACTCTAAGAATACACTGAATAGCCAAAGAAACTGGTACACCTGCCTAATATCGTGTAGGGCCCCCGCAAGCACGCAGAAGTGCCGCAACACGACGTGGCATGGACTCGACAAATGTCTGAAGTAGTGCTGGAGGGAACTGAAACAATGAATCCTAAAGTGGTCTCCATAAATCCGTAAGAGAAAGACGTGGAGGAGACGTCTTCTGAACATCACGTTGCAAGGCATGCAATTCAACTCAATAATGTTCATGTGTGGGGAGTTTGGTGACCAGAGGTAGTTTTTAAACTCAGAAGAGTGTTCATGGAGCCACTGTATAGCAATTCTGGACATGTGGGGTGTCGCACTGTCGTGCTGGAATAGCCCAAGTTCGTTGGACTCAATGGACATGAATGGATGCAGGTGATCAGACAGGATGCTTACGTGCGTGTCACCTGTCGGAGTCGTACCTAGACGTATCAGGGGTCCCATATCACTCCAACTGCACACGCCCGACACCATTACAGGGCCTCCACCAGCTTGAACAGTCCCCTGCTGACATGCAGGGTACACGGATTCCTGAGGTTGTCTCCATACCCGTACCAACATGTTTCCAGTCACCAACAGTCCACTGTCGGTGTTGACCGGCCCAGGTGAGGAGTAAAGCATTGTGTCGTGCAGTGATCAGGGGTATACGAGTGGGTCTTCGGCTCCGAAAGCCCATATCGATGATATTTCGTTGAAAGGTTCGCATTCTGACACTTATTGATGGCCCAGCATTCAAATCTGCAGTAATTTGAGGAAGGGTTGCACTTCTGTCTCGTAAAACGATCCTCTTCAATCATCGTTGGCCCCGTTCTTGCAGGATCTTTCTCCGGCCGCAGCGATGTCGGAGATTTGATGTTTTACCGGATTCCTGATATTCACGGTACAGTCATGAAATGGTAATACGGAAAAACCCCACTTGATCGCTACCTCGGAGATGCTGTGTCCCATCGCTCGTACGCCAACTACAACAACACGTTCAAACTCACTTGAACCTTGATAACCTGCCACTGTAGCAACAGTAACCGATCTAACAACTGCCACAGATACTTGTTGTCTTATGTAGGCGCTATCTACCGTAGCGCCAGCTTCTGCCTGTTTACATATCCCTGTATTTGAATACACATGCCTATACCAGCTTCTTTGGCGCTTTAGTGTATTATTGTGTATAAACTATAGCTCACGGTGATACAGTCACCGTCTGCAAATTGTACCTCAACTGTACGCTGTATAGAGTGCTGTAGAATGTATTCATACCCTTCCACGTTTTCTTAAGCGCAATAAGGGGACCATTCTCTGAGGACCATCCTCTAACCACAAAAATGTCTCTCGAAACGTAACACCACCTGCTCCGTACTTGACTGTTGGGACAAGAGGTGACGGCAGGTAATGTTTTCCAGGCATTCGTCAAATCTAAATCCTTCCATCGGATAGTCACAGGTTATAGCGTGATTTATCTCTCGGAATCACTCGTTTATAGTCACCCTGTGTCCTCTGTACACCACCTCAAGCGTCGGTTAGCATTGATCACAGAAATGTGTCAGCCGGCCGCGGTGGCCGTGCGGTTCTGGCGCTGCAGTCCGGAACCGCGAGGCTGCTACGGTCGCAGGTTCGAATCCTGCCTCGGGCATGGGTGTGTGTGATGTCCTTAGGTTAGTTAGGTCTAAGTAGTTCTAAGTTCTAGGGGACTTATGACCTACGATGTTGAGTCCCATAGTGCTCAGAGCCATTTGAACCATTTTAGAAATGTGTCAATGCTCGAGCACTACACCCCATTCCTTGTAACTCACTAAGCACAGTCATTGTGCCAGCTTGTACTTCGAGTGATTCCTTCCGCTGAGACCATGCGGTTTTTTACATCCACCCTCCGCAATGTTCGAACTTCACTGTCTGTCAGTACA
Source organism: Schistocerca serialis cubense (assembly GCF_023864345.2). Classification (NCBI taxonomy): domain Eukaryota; kingdom Metazoa; phylum Arthropoda; class Insecta; order Orthoptera; family Acrididae; genus Schistocerca; species Schistocerca serialis. The sequence continues at coordinate 873,168,262 of NC_064641.1, read as the reverse complement.
TGAGATTCCTTTACCTGTGGTTTTCCTTTCCTCTCTCACTTCACAACCGCATCCGCAACGTCCGCAGTTCGTGGTCTACGGGCTAGCGTTGCTGCCTCTGGATCACGGGGTCCCGGGTTCGATTCCCGGCCGGTTTGGGGGTTTTTCTCTGCCCGGGGACTGGGTGTTTCTGTTGTCCTCATCATTTCATCATCATCATCATCATCATCATTTGTCAGTGACTAGATTGGATTGTGAAAAAGAAAACGGACTGTGGAAAATTGGAACCTTGTACGGGCGGTGATGACCGCGCAGTTGAGCGCCCCACATACCAAACATCATCATCATCATCATCATCGCATCCCCAACAGCTGATTTGTGCAACTTTAGAATGAAACTTCATGGCTGATTAAAACTGTGTGCTGGACCGAGACTCGAACTCAGGACCTATGCCTTTCGAGGGCAAGTGCTCTACCGTCTGAGCTACCCAAGCACGACTCGCGAACCTTCCTCACAGCTTCAATTCTGCCAGTACCACGTCTCCTACTTTCCAAACTTCACAGAAGCTCTTCGGCGAACCTTGCAGAACTAGCACTCCTGGAAGAAAGGATATTGCGGTGTCATGGCTTAGCCTCAGCCTGGAGGATGTTTCCAGAATGAGATTTTCACTCTGTAGCGGAGTGTGCTTGATATGAAACTTCCTGGCAAATTAAAACTGTGTGAGGTAGGCGACGAGGTACTGGCAGAATTGGAGCTGTGATGGCGGGTCGTGAGTCGTGCCCTTGCCCACGAAAGGTAAAGGTCCCGAGTTCGAGTCTCGGTCCGGCACACAGTTTTAATCTTCCAGGAAGTGTCATATCAGCGCACACTCCGCTGCAGAATGAAAATCTCATTCTGGAATTTTAGAATGTCTGAGATGTCCCTAACGGATCTGTTACTCAGATGACACTCAGCGATCAGTCCACGTTCGTAATCATTGAGCTCTTATGATCGACCCATTCTGCTGTTAGGGCATCACTACTGACAACAGAATACTCTACACCTTTTAAACTGGCGGGTTCGCCTCTCGTGGCAGCTGGTAATCAATTCCGCATTACAAACGAGTGTCCGGATACTTCTAATCACAGTACTGATTATGAGCTCAAATTTGATTTTGGTTCAGTTATCTATTAAAGTTAAAACTAAAGTTAAAACATTCGGCGTTGTTAGGCAGCGTCATATTTCCTTCTAAAATAATCGACGTTTTGACCCCTCTGCTGGGATGTTTCGGTTTCCACTATTGCTAGAACACTGTCAAGAGATCAGTGTCGCGTTCTCTTAAAAAGGGGAGTTTTGCCGCGTTTGTGCTGCAGAAGTGGGAGTAATGGCTGAAATTCTTGTGGCTCCCATTGGTGGGCCATCTTCATAGCCTAGTATTCCCGCACTGATGGAGAAGAAGGGGCGTTATTGGCTAAACTCTTGTGGATACTATTGGTGGCCCATCCTCATTGGATAGAAAGGCACTATCCACACCTACGCTGAAGAAGGATCATTGTTTGAAGTTACTCCTGCTCCTACTGGTTGGCCATCATCATTGGCTAGATGCGAAATGGACAGAGCAAGAGAGGGGAAATGTTTACCCAAAATATTATTGTCCGCCGAGGTGACTTGCAGCTCGTTATTGCCTTTTTTATAAATATACTGTAATTATACGAGTAACTTCTGTTAATTAAACTCATTTGCACTTGGTTTAAATAGTATTTATAGATAGTATTGCAACAGTTTAATTTGGATAATAATTACTATCCAGCGAAAGATACACTACTGGCCATTAAAATTGCTACACCACGAAGATGACGTGCTACAAACGCGAAATTTAACCGACAGGAAGAATACGCTGTGCTATGCAAATGATTAGCTTTTCAGAGCATTCACACAAGGTTAGCACCGGTGGCGACACCTACAACGTGTTGACATGAGGAAAGGTTCCAACCGATTTCTCATACACAAACAGCAGTTGACCGGCGTTGCCTGGTGAAACGTTGTTGTGATGCGTCGTGTAAGGAGGAGAAATGCGTACCATCACGTTTCCGACTTTGATAAAGGTAGCCTATCGCGATTGCGGTTTATCGTATCGCGACATTGCTGCTCGGGTTGGTAGAGATCCAGTGACTACGAACAGAATATGGAATCGGTGGGTTCAGGAGGGTAATAGCAGTCGAGATGACAGGCATCTTAACCGCATGGCTGTAACGGATCATGCAGCCACGTCTCGATCCCTGAGTCAACAGATGGGGACGTTTCCAAGACAACTACCATCTGCACCAACAGTTCGACGACGTTTGCAGCAGCATGGACTATCAGCTCAGAGACCATGTCTGCGGTTACCCTTGACGCTGCATCACAGACAGGAGCGCCTGCGATGGTGCACTCAACAACGAACCTGGGTGCACGAATGGCAAAACGTCATTTTTTCGGATGAATTCAGGTTCTGTTTACAGCATCATGATGGTCGCATCCGCGTTTGGCGACATCGCGGTGAACGCCATCGCCGTACTGGCGTATCACCCGGCGCGATGGTATGGGGTGTCATTGCTTACACGTCTCGGTCACCTCTTGTTCGCATTAACGGCACTTTGAGCAATGGACGTTACATTTCAGATGTGTTACGACCCGTGGCTCTACCTTTCATTCGATCCCTGCGAAGCCCTACATTTCAGCAGGATAATGCACGACCGCATGTTGCAGGTCCTGTACGGGCTTTTTTGGATACAGAAAATGTTCGACTGCTGCGCTGGCCAGCACATTCTCCAGATCTCTTAGCAATTGAAACCGTCTGGTCAATGGTGGCCGAGCAACTGACTCGTCACAATACGTCAGTCACTACACTTGATGAACTGTGGTATCGTGTTGAAACTGCATGGGCAGCTGTACGTGTACACGTCATCCAAGATCTGTTTGACTGAATGCCCAGGCGTATGAAAGCCGTTATTACGGCCAGAGGTTGTTGTTCTGGCTACTGATTTCTCAGGATCTATGCACCCAAATTGCGTGAAAATGTAATCACATGTCCGTTCTAGTATAATATATTTGTCCAATGAATACCCGTTTATCATCTCTATTTCTTCTTGGTGTAGCAATTTTAATGGCGCGTAGTGTAATAAATCGATGGTTTATCGGAGTTTAGAACAGTATGACGTCTTGAATATGTTGTCGGTTAAAATACGTAGCTAGTCAAAATGTTTGGAATATTTAGTGTCCTTAACATAAGGTATCTGGGCAGTTGCAGCAGTACACAAGGTACTAGGGTTTGCAGTGGAAGACAGATGTACGTGTTTGTGATATCACATGCTATACAAAAACGGTCATTTCAAGAATGATCCATTATTCCAACTGAGGAAGGCAAAATTAATATGTATTTTGTAGGCATATTCTTCTTTTAGTTAAATGTCTCTTTATGTAATTCATGATACTCGATGAAAAATATTTTAGAAGGTACTATGTCCAGTTATTGTATACACTTCCGGTATAGTTGCTCTCCTTTGGTGCAGATGGGCGGAGAATAATCAGAGGATGACCATAATAGTGAAAATGAAAATAAGTACAGCAGTGTGTTGCATGATGCGATTCCCAACTATTGCGTTCGACTTGGCAACTTTGTATGTTGATGTCCTCTAGGGTATATAAGATTATTCTACCACGAACTCATGGCAAATATCTCTTTTGTTACAACACTGCTGAACAATAGCGCCTATCCATGCCATTTTACACTATTCTTGTGCTGTCTTTCTCGGTGAATAAATTCAGCTCTTGAAACAAGACAGTATTTCGCCGATACCGACGACGCGCATTCTATGACTCACTAATCCCAGTGAAACTCATTTCTCCTGGGACATCCATTTCCTAATACTGACAGCTGCCTCGTTATTTTACAACAGGCCACCTGTGTATTCTGAGAAAGACGTGGCAGCTTCTATTAGCAACCAACTACGCTGGCCAACTTTGCGTAATGTTTCGAATGCCCAGCTGTTGTTTGCCTGCACTACGAAGCAGGGGCCACTTTTAGTGTGCCAAAATGCAGTTATGCGTCTTCTAGACACGTGTTTTCCTCCTGGGGACAACAGCGATCTATTTTCGACCGACACTAAGCTGCTGTTCATGTTACTTCGAAAATATTCACTGCAACAGGACGAGTTCGCGAACTGCGCAAGAGTTCCGTGTAGTTAGTGCCGTACTTAGTAAGTTTACCTGTGTAAGATATTGAGTAGCAGATATAGGAAGAACAGCATATTGAAAGCGAAGCTGAAGATGATCATATAAATAGTCAACGTATTGCCATACTTTTCATTGAGGAAGAATACTACAGTACATTCACAAAACTCACTCTTTCTTCATCATACCGGAAGATGGCAATTACGATTCATGGAAGATGGAAATAACTAACAATACTGGCTGCAATTAGAAGTGATGTAATTGGTATCGAAACCAAACGTATAAGGAGAGCTGATTTTTCCAGCCATACGTGTTTCAGAAAGGTATGGATATTTTCAGTAGGTTCCTCCTTGACAGTGCAGTATAATTAGCTAAGTAATACTTTCGATGTATAACTGTTTTAAGATTCTAGGAACAAAATTTTTATTTCTGTTCTTAAGACAAGTGAAGATGCGGTTGTTTATCTTCTTTTCGAAAAATATAAAGTTTGGAAAATAATTAAATGAAGTTTGGAGTCAGGGCTTGGTCAAGGAGGGAAATTACTCTCCTGTCCGTCGAAAGTTATCAAGCCCACAGGTTAAATTATATTCCAGCCAGTCAGTGAGAAGAAAGATGGTTTGTTGTGGATCAAGGAGAGATTTGTGCGCTCTCATCTCAAGGAGTAGTGATTGAGCTTTAGTTGCTTGACGACCTATTATTCAACGTCGTAGCAAATTTGTAAAAAGACGAATACCGCTTCAGAAACTTTTGATGAGATTTGTTATGAATGACGTTTCCGGAAGTTTCGGGATCTTAGACAAAACTGTCACTTGCTTCCAGTGGGCTAAAGAATTCCGCGTGGGATGCTATGCAATCGTATATCGGAAAGTTCCGATTGCTAGGTAACTGTGAGCTGTGTAGTACTGCGCGAGCATGCTAAACTGATAACCATCACGACTTGTGAAGTTTCCAACCGTTTATCGACTGATAAACGTTGTGGTTTTCTGGGTAGCAGGTCACGAATTTTGTAATAAATAGGTGATGAGCTATATAAGTGAACGAGATAGTGCAAGCTGTGCTGTGCTTCAAGATTAGTAGCTGTGTGTTGGAGGGTCCTGGTAATAGTAGGCATGTTACTAAAGATGTGAGAATATAGCACAGACATGTTAGCAAAGACCTTGTCTATTTAGTAGCTTCGGTCAGGCTTGATAGAGTGAACTCTCTTTTAAGTGATGCGACAAACCATTTCACGCGACCTCTCTCTTAAACAGCTTCTCCACTTCAACCGCACTAACCGTCGCCTCAGGGCAGGCTGAAGTTCTAAGGAGCTCACTAAAGTAAGAGAAATTTTCATCGAAATAACGATCCCGCACCGGCGAATGTGTACTAAGGAACATACACTACTGGCCATTAAAATTGCTACACCAAGAAGAAATACAGATGATAAACAGGTATTCATTGGACAAAAATATTATACTAGAACTGACATGTGATTACATTTCCACGCAATTTGAGTGCATAGATCCTGAGAAATCAGTACCCGGAACAAACACCTCTGGCCATAATAAAGGCCTTGAAACGCCTGAGCAGTGAGTCAAACAGAGCTTGGATGGCGTGTACAGGTACAGCTGCCCATGCAGCTTCAACACGATACCACAGTTCATCAAGAGTAGTAACTGGCGTATTGTGATGAGCCAGTTGCTCGGCCACCATTGACTAGACGTTTTCAATTGGTGAGAGATCTGGAGAATGTGCTGGCCAGGGCAGCAGTTGAACACTTTCTGTATCCAGAAAAGCCCGTTCAGGACCTGCAACATGCGGTCGTACATTATCCTGCTGAAATGTAGGGTTTCGCAGAGATCGAATGAAGGGTAGAGCCACGGGTCGTAACACATCTGAAATGTAACGTCCAGTGCCGTCAGTGCGAACAAGAGGTGACCGATACGTGTAAGCAATGACACCCCATACCATCACGCCAGGTGATACGCCAGTATGGCGATGACGGATACGCGCTTCCAATGTGCGTTCACCGCGATGTCGCCAAACACGATTGCGACCATCATGATGCTGTAAACAGAACCTGGATTCATCCGAAAAAATGACGTTTTTCCATTCGTGCACCCAGTTTCGTCGTTGAGTACACCATCGCAGGCGCCCCTGTCTGTGATGCAGCGTCAAGGGTAACCGCATCCATAGTCTCCGAGCTGATATACCATGCTGCTGCAAACGTCGTCGAACTGTTCGTGCAGATGGTTGTTGTCTTGGAAACGTCCCCATCTGTTGACTCAGGGATCGAGACGTGGCTGCACGATCCGTTACAGCCGTGCGGATAAGATGCCTGTCATCTCGACTGCTAGTGATACGAGGCCGTTGGGATCCAGCACGGCGTTCCGTATTACCCTCCTGAACCCACCGATTCCATATTCTGCTAACAGTCATTGGATCTCGACCAACGCGAGCAGCAATGTCGCGATACGATAAACCGCAATCGCGATAGGCTACAATCCGACCTTTATCAAAGTCGGAAACGTGATGGTACGCATTTCTCCTCCTTATACGAGGCATCACAACACCGTTTAACCAGGCAACGCCGGTCAACTGCTGTTTGTGTATGATAAATCGGTTGGAACCTTTCCTCATGTCAGCACGTTGTAGGTGTCGCTACCGGCGCCAGCCTTGTGTGAATGCTCCGAAAAGCTAATCATTTGCATATCACGGCATCTTCTTCCTGTCGGTTAAATTTCGAGTCTGTGGCACGTAATTTTCGTGGTGTAGCAATTTTAATGGCGAGTAGTGTATTTTCGCCTCGTTTAGGATGACAGACATACCTGATGATAACCACATAATTCGAAACCTGTTATAAAATAAACGAAAAATGCCATGCAACACTTTTCTGAATTCCAAAAATTTTACTGGTTCGGCTCATGTAACCAGTTAACTAAAATTCTTGACTAAACGACTTCGTCTGCACACTTTTAGGTACGTAATCACTTGATTAAATTACTGGCCCAGTGTGAATCTGCCTTAAGAGGCGAGTGCTTGGTGTAAGGGGCAGCGACGCCACAAGTGTTGGTTCCCACGGAGACGCAGTCTGTGGCCAGGCCGGCGGAAGCTGCGGCTTCCTGTTGCCCGGGTGAGGTCAGTGCTGTGGTGTGCTGTGATAGGACACGCTCGCGCCACCCGAGGCTGCGCTAGACAAAGGAGCGCGACCCCCGCTTCTCTCACTTACTCAGCAGGTGTCTGGGAGCACGGCTGTTGGCTGTCACAATGACACCGCGCTCCGAGAGTCAAATAGGTCCCCGTTAAGCCGTCCTCCAACGGGACGCGAGAACACAAAACGTACGAAGCGTTGGTGATGTCATGGCTTAAAATTCCACATTCCACTACACCGCGGAGCGTGAAATAAGGAATCTGGCAGGTCAGATTTTGCCTCGTGAAGAGGAAAGTGGCCAATGAAATGCGGCACCGTTTTACGTCACAAGCAGAAGTTACGAGCTGCCATGTAGTACGAAGTCACACTACACTTACGCTAATCCGACCTCGGATGGTCCGGTTCCACGCTCAGTCCGACCGTCTCATCTCGGTGTTTAGGTACACGAGCCACTGTTGCATTCAGGTCCACACTTGTCTGCGGTATGGATCAGCAGACAGTTCACCGTTGCTGGGTATGATAGTTCGATCAGTTTGAGTACGAATTAACTTGCATATAATTCGATCAATCGTGTTATATTAAAGGTGCAAACTAAATTATCGCACCAACTAAACGTAAACGTATGGCACTGTATTTACAATCGGACGTTGACCCCAATGGCTTGAATGGACTAGTGCAGCTGACGTTGGTTGCAAAACAGAAGCAGAATTGACTGACGAGCAATTCATTGATGCTGTATCTCGAACAGCTCATGAGAACGAGAAAGGTGGTGATGAACTTACTGCTCGAGTATCACATACATATCCTGAAAAATGCATTTGATGTTGTTGTTGTGGTCTTCAGTCTTGAGACTGGTTTGATGCAGCTCTCCATGCTACCCTATCCTGTGCAAGCTTCTTCATCTCCCAGTACCTACTGCAACCTACATCCTTCTGAATCTGCTTAGTGTATTCGTCTATTGGTCTCCCTCTACGATTTTTACCCTCCACACTGCCCTCCAATACTAAACTGGTGATCTCTTGATGCCTCAGAACATGTCCTACCAACCGATCCCTTCTTCTGGTGAAGTTGTGCCACAAACTTATCTTCTCCCCAATCCTATTCAACACTTCCTCATTAGTTATGTGATCTCCCGTCTAATCTTCAGCATTCTTCTGTAGCATCACATTTCGAAAGATTCTACTCTCTTCTTGTCCAAAATATTTATCGTCCATGTTTCACTTCCATACATGGCTACACTCCATACAAATATTTTTAGAAACGACTTCCCGACACTTAAATCTATAATCGATGTTAACAAATTTCTCTTCTTCAGAAATGCTTTCCTTGCCATTGCCAGTAGCAAAGCTCCTTTACTACTTTAAGTGTTTCATTTCCTAATCTAATTCCTACAGCATCACCTGACTTGACTGTTTTCCATTATCCTTGTTTTGCTTTTGTTGATGTTCATCTTATATCCTCCTTTCAAGACACTATCCATTCCGTTCAACTCCTCTTCCAAGTCCTTTGCTGTCTCAGACGGAATTACAATCTCATCGGCGAAACTCAAAGTTTTTATTTCTTCTTCATGGATTTTAATACCTACTCCGAATTTTTCTTTTGTTTCCTTCACTGCTTGCTCAATATACGGATTGAATAACATCGGGGAGAGGCTACAACCCTGTCTCACTCCCTTCCCAACCACTGCTTCCCTTTCATGTCCCTCGACTCTTATAACTGCAATCTGGTTTCTGTACAAATTGTAAATAGCTTTTCGCTCCCTGTGTTTTACCCCTGCCAGCTTCAGAATTTGAAAGAGAGTATTCCAGTCAACATTGTCAAAAGCTTTCTCTAAGTCTACAAATGCTAGAAACGTAGGTTTGCCTTTCCTTAATGTAGCTTCTAAGATAAGTCGTAGGGTCAGTATTGCCTCACGTGTTCCGATATTTCTACGGAATCCAATCTGTATTTTGCATCGAGCAAAGATCTTCCCCAATAGACATTTTGTGAAGTAGGAAATGGCGAACATCGTGGCAGAACAAGGTTGTCGTCTGCTAAGTAAATGACTTTTTTCGTCGTGTTTAAGAACAGAAAATCTATTAACGTACGATTTCTCTTGGAGCGGTTCTAGGCGCTACAGCCTGGAACCGCCGTACCGCTACGGTCGCAGGTTCGAATCCTGCCTCGGGCATGGATGTGTTTGATGTCCTTAGGTTAGTTAGGTTTAAGTAGTTCTCAGTTCTAGGGGACTGATGACCTCAGAAGTTAAGTCCCATAGTGCTCAGAGCCATTTGAAGCATTTTTTTTTTATTTCTCTGTGGGGTTTATACAGCTCAGTGCAAATTTGTTGCATATCAATGCAGTACTGAAGTTAGGTACGTACAAATGTTTAACTTTCACTCACAGTAATAGTGTCCGCCCCCGGTAGCTGAGTGGTCAGTTCGACAGAATGTCATTCCTAAGAGCCCGGGACTGGGTGTTGTGTTGTCCTAATCATCATCATTTCATTCCCATCGGTGCACAAGTCGCCGAAGTGGCGTCAGATCGAAAGATTTGCACACGGCAAACGGTCTACCCGACGGGAGGCCCTAGTCACACGACATTGACATTTACAGTAACAGCACCTTACCGTATGATACAGACGTGTTTTACAGTACATTACACTTTCGTCTAAGATTGTTCAGTGTGGGAACGTTTTATTTTCGTTTCAACACGGAACAATATTTCAGACAATATTTCCAATTGAAAATTAAATTATACCTCACGGTACTGCTATGTTAACTGGTCAATAAAAGCGTTCGTACTACTAATCCGACCGTTTTTTCCGTTCCGACCACGCTCCCAGTGCCCTAGGGGACGGATTAACGAGGTCTCAACGTATTTGGTAGGTTTTCTGTATCGTGGAGTATGTGGTATGCATATAAGCTATTTCAAAGCATCAGTAACTTTAGGATTGCTCGCAATCGTGTCGTTTCAGCTGCCATTTGTTATAGCCAATTGACAGAAAACTACAAATTGGTAGGTAAAGACTTCCTGCAGTTGATTTTTTTGGCGTTAGAACTTGTACACTACGCAAGTACACCGTTTCAGTGCTACGGGACAGTGATGATCTATCAATAGCGCGTAGTGTGGATTTAAAATATCAAATAATGGTATTTGTAGGTACAGACTTTACAGATTGTAAACCATATACGGAGCTGGTGATCGCTACGTCCAAGACGTAGCAGAGTTAATAGCGTCGTGGGCTCTGTGTTCTGCAGAGCAAAGTCGCAGTTTCTTCACTAAAAGTTTTTTCGCCTGTTCTTTTCCAAGAGACTCTGGGTCTTTCTTGTTCGTTTAATAGAATTATTATCTCAAAAGTCGATGTCACTTATGATAAATAACGTATTTGCTGCAAATCTTGTTGCAAAGGCCAACGACTCGAATGTTTTCCCAATGGCCAGAGATTTTATCGTGCATGCGAGTTTTTGTCTGAAACTGACACAAGTTACAAAGTGGAAGCTTTTGTTACTGTGAAACTTTCTGTAAAATAAATGTATTTATGCGTGGGTTAATGGACTGGCTCATGTTTGTATTTTGCCGATAAATATATGTTTCAGTGCTGTTGAGCGGCATCGAAAAAATCTCCTGTTCCATTCGAATGAAATTACGGAACCAATCCGATCTTGAAATCTGTGTGATGCAGTACGTTATTTCAGAGTGTTGGTAGTAAATGCAACATCGAAAATATGGATATAATGCACGCATAAACTGGCATTAGACTCTACACGTTAACCATATTCCATTTAAAACCGAAAATGGGATGAAAATTCAATTGAGTTAACGAATAACTTCTACTAGTATACAGGGTGTAAATTTTAAGCTGACAAACCAGAATAACTCGAAATTTGAGCTGCACACGAAAAAATATGTAGGATGCAAAGTTGATTATTTTCGAGGGGGACTTGCTGGTGCTAAAATTAGACCGCCAGCCCAGCCCCTGTGGGTGGGGCGGGAGGCAACTTTAAAATTTCAAATGGAAATCCCCAGTTTTTATTGCAGAATCATATTCTACATAAAAAAACTACGTATGTTTTGTCTTAAACATTTGTTTTGATTATTGGTAGTTGGCGCTGTAATTCAAGAAAATCCATGTTCTCATTTTTGCTTGGAAAATGGTTACAGATAAATAAAAAATGAGTTCACTCGTTAGTAGGTAGGTTATTTGGTTAGTTAGTTGGTAGTCAGATGATTTTTATGATAATTAAAAGTTGTGTGGCCTCATGACCACGAAACAAACAAAACTTATCCGAATCTTCGGAAAAAATTAATATTTGGGTCAACACCTGTAAAACTCCAATGCCTCTCTCTCAAACCCCATCCTATTGGGAGAGAGAGAGAGAGAGAGTTTTAGTATTAGCGAATCAAAATGTACGAAGTAAATAAGTATTTTTTATTTATCCGTAACCATTTTCCATGCAAAAATGAGAACATGGATTTTCTTGAACTACAGTGCCAACTACCAAGAATCAAAACAAATGTTTAAGATAAAATGTACGTAGTTTTTTATGTAGAATCTGATTTTGCAATAAAAAATGGGGATTCTCATTTTAAAGTTGCCTCCCGCACCACCCCACGGGCTAATTTTAGCAGCAGCAGATGTCCCTCTCGAAAATAATCAACTTTGGATTCAACACATTTCTTCGTGTGAAGCTTATTTTTCGAGTTATTCTGGTTTGTCAACTTAAAATTTACGCCCTGTATATCTCAGATCACGGTACAGCACTTTGCAGTGTTCCTCTTCTAGCAATACGCTATTCAAGCCATCGACGAGTCCAAAATCTTCTTCGCCACTTCCTCCGCTGTTCTTCGACATTCGTTAACAGAGTTACCGCTGCTGTTTTACGCGCCTGCATTTTCGTGAAGAAACTGTGTGGTTCGCGAGCCAAATATAGCCGACAGCCCGTCCCGTGTGGCGACAGCGCATGTCTCTCGTGACGTCGGGACGTCCCGTCCACGTCCGCGTCAATGTTAGCTGCCTCACAGATGCACCTCACGCAGATGCACCTTAAATGGAATTTCTTCTTCGTATGTACGAGAAGTGCAAGATTTTATAACGACAGTAATGAAAATGAAATGAAGATGAGCGGGACGCGTAACAAGGAAAACGGGTGATCTATGGAGCGTGGAAAATCTTTTCTGGGTAAGAGCCATAAGGAAATACAGACTCGACGACCTAAAGGAGGGTGGCGTAAATAGAGTCAGGAACATGCAGGAGTGAACAGTGCTGTGTGCCTAGGACTTACAGAGCCCTAGACATAACCTAGATGCAGGCGCCACCAGGACACATTTCGCAATAACTGTCCCGTAAAAATAGAACTCAAGGACACTTTTCGAATAAAGAGCCTACAATGCAGCATTTAATCTACTCACTCCTGGGTTTAGATTTCATGAATGAGAAATTTATACTGCTGGGCAATGAGTTGGTATGGGAAAAATGAGACTAAAATACTAAATGTAAATTTCCAGACATAAGAATTATACAGTCAACCAGTTGTTTGGTAGAATTGACCTAGGTTTCGACGCCTACTAAGGGTGTCTTCATCAGAATGAAATTTTGAGAAACCTTGTGTTTAACAATTTTTTTCTTGCGTCTTTGAGCTTTGACACAGCCTAGGATACCTGGGCCAATATAAATCTTACAGTTTCAAACATGACTGTTTCTCAGCAACCGTATACAATTTTCAAACATAGTGATAGGTGTCATGTATAATTTTTGTTCATGAATTTTTGGTATCTGAGTCGATTGTGGAGCGGGCAGCGATGTTGAAAGCTGTCGCGCAGCGATGTTGAAAGCTGCATCGCAGAAGTTAAGCTAACATCTCTGAGCTCAGCCAGGGCGCATAGGGAGCAGACTGTTTTTAGCTGGGCTATATAGAGACGGAGTAAAAGTTCAGGTGTGTTAGAGTTTGGCTGATAATGTTAACCAGTCACGAAGCTATGGTACTATTATGATTCAAATTTAATCTCAGTTTATCATTTTGTTCAATCAATATAATTACGAAACTGGTTTGTGAAGGAAGGAATCTAATGGAATGTCAGGTAAATACAATAATTAGGGTTTTTTTTTTTTTTTTTTTTTTTTTTTTTTTTTTTTTTTTTTTTTACTGCGCCATCGAACTAACTTGGTTATTGCACTGAAAGTTGTTAGATTTGAGACATAGAAAAGTGTTTATTAAATTTAAAATCTGATTTGAGCACTTTTCCTCATTACACAAAAAAATATTGTTTTGTCATTTATGCGCATATTTCATTTTCTTACCAATATTTCTCTTACAATTCTTTTTAATGGATGATCCAACCAAGCATGTTCGATTTGCAATTAACAGTGAACTCACTGCACTTCTCGAGTGTCTCCGTGTAGATTCAGCTATTTGCAGCTTTAGCATAGCGGCGCGCAAGACAGAGCAGTACTGCAACGCGTTATCCAGATTTGAGCAGAATAGAGGTAAGGAGAAAAGATTATCATTTTTTTAACGTATTCAATCAGGGCCAACTTATGTTATTCAGAGACGGGTTCAAATTTTGCAAAGCCAATTGCTCTAGGTTTCATGTCCAAGTTAATTATTCAGGCAATTTATACTGTTCATAATTCTTGCAGTCAAGTTGCTAACTTTTGCAGTAGAAAGACTTCCCTCTTCATTATGACAATTACTTACTAATACAGTGCAGCCTTGATTTCACGGTTCGACAGTTGATTTATTATCACAGCTCAGGCTTACGATCAGCAACAGAGTACATCGGTCATAATATTTGTTACTTATTTAGAGAACTTTCAACAGGAGTTATGCAGCCAACCAGTAGCAAATAACAGTTGGGTACAATTGATCTAGGTTTCGACACTTAGGTCTTAGTAGGTGTCGAAACTTAGGTCAGTTGTGCTGAACTGTTATTTGCAACCGGATAGCTGTATAACTCCTTTGTTTAAAAATTGTATACAGTTGCTGAGAAACAGCCATGTTTAAAACAGTAAAATATACATTTATCGTTATACAGTTCAAATGGTACATGTATTCATGTAAGCACTACAAAATACAGGGTGGACCAAAAGTCACTACCCATCGTAACACAGTTGAATACGAAACAAACAATTGAATTTGACCTGATGTAAAATTTTCCACCGAGCAGACTTTTAGGGCTCTGTAAAACTTTAAGTTTCATCACTTACTGATGACCTACCAGACCTGTGACAATCCGCTACAGATCCTCTTTTCTCAAAACGTTACCATAACTTGTAGACAGACTTCGTTGAAGGTGCAACATTGTCAACATTATTATTCTACCCGTTTACTGTTATATTATAACCTCCTTTCTACCACGTTCTTAAATGAAAAACTCCTTCTTCGTGAGAAATCATATTCACAACAGATTAGAATCAACAATGAACTATGTCAGAGATGTCTGATCTAATGGCAGTGCACGTTGGTGTTTGTATCAATAATTACCTGAAAAAATATAGCAGTGCATTCTGGTGTTTGTCTATAATTGTCACACAAAACAGGATTAACTTAATGTTTTCAATCGATTACGATGTGTTGTGCCTTTTGACCCATCCCGTATATTTAACTATTAAAAGTGAAAAATACAGAAATTTTTCATAACTCTGCTATTTTTTGCTAATTAAACGCTCCACTTTCCTGTGAAACAAAGAATATTTTGCATTTAGTATACTGCACGAAAGTGAAGCCCGTACATCCAGGCAACATACATGTGAAACGAATTTTCTTGGTTTTATTCATCCTCTCAAGCAGATGCATGGCGTTGAACTCTGCGATGACTCAGGCTTTACTGTTCACTGTTCTTCATTAACTGCATCATCTTTGTTATCACGTTCATCCTCTTCTTCTTCAATGTCTTCTTCCACTTGCATCCTCTCTTGTGAATGTGAAAGTAAAGATCGTTGACCAATGTAGACCAAGTATTGCACAGAAAAAAAAGTATTGCTGTATCGTTTTTGAAGAATATCTATGTAATGTAGAAAGGTTTTTCAATGAATAAGTGACGCATATCAACGGAAACATGGAAGTTAACTGGGGTTGGATTTGGAAAGATTTCCTGTACAGAATAAAAATGTTATCATTTTAAATTAAGTAAGATACATTAATAAACCACCTGACTCTCATAATAGGACACAGCGCACATTTTGGAATGTGTGAGACTGCAGTATGTGGTTAACTGGTTATGCACAGTAATCAGTGTGTGGCTAACTTAATAAAAAGAATGAAAGGCCTGATTTAATCTTCGCATGGAAATAGATTTAAGCTGTACACATATTACGCAGGAAGTGTGGGGATATTTCTCATACTGCAACTGAAATCCAGCTGAATGTGAACTGAACACTTTATTTATAAGGTAAGTTTGCGAAATGCAGGAACATCAATATTCACTTACACTCAGCTGCTGGTGCCTGATTCACTATACTTGTGTAACAGAAATAACACGAAAAATCTAGCCTTATAGCTCACTGCCAGTAAATAATTGGCAAAATGAGGATAGCGAAATGAAAAGGAACACACACACACATGCACACACACACACACACACACATGCACCTCGACATTCACCCTAGGATAATAGAGGTAGGTGAAAGGACCAGAAGAATGGGAACCTATACCATAACTACACACAGTACGCAAAGAGGACATGCTCCAAAATCCAGATGCATCAATAGTGAACCACACAAAATTCACAGATCAAAATTGGATAAAAAGACAGAGTGTCAGATAAAATTTAGATTAGAATAGTGACTCAAACGGACAGTAGTTCAGGTTTCAACCGAACAGACCACAATGGAACGCTGTGCAAAATTATAAAACTGTTTCATTCACATAAAAGCATAATAGCGGAAGGTAAGTAGAAGAGAAGATAACCTGATAGTTGAACGATTTGTAGTGTATAAGAGAACACGTGGAGCTCACAGACAGAGATACCCAGATGAAGTAAGCAGAAAATTATAGAATGAAAATGAAAAGTGCGAAAAGGCAGAAATTACACCATAAGAAACACATGCACATTCACAGTACAAAATGAGAATATTAGACCAGAGTAAGCATTGATTGTCCTCCATGCTTCCACATTCTAATATGTAACAAAGCAAACTCCCTGTAAAAACCGAAAGGTAATAAACGTCCTAACGCTCCCTGTCCTAAATGTGTTAAACAACATGATAATAAAAGCATTTGACATTTATTCTCCGAGCCCCAACAGAACAGCAACCCTTTCAGCGCCCCACCAGTCGGGGTCTGCCAAGGTAGCGGAAACAGTGACACTACTACCTGCACATTACCAACCTACCACAATCGCGTCTGGCTAGAGGAAAGCTACCTTCTTTGCCTGACACCAAGCCTACCGCAAAGCTGGCTAAACTGCCCTGCCAGCAGACGGAAATTAGACCAAAGCTAAATACTGTAGAGGCACAATACACAGACGCATTCACCCACTTTGTCATTCACAGAAGGAAATAATATGAAAGGTGCATAGCAGCGCAATATCAAAACGTAATACATAAGGTGTGGAAGGTAAAGGAAAGCACAGATCTTTAACAACCTACATATACATGTGTGTAAAATGTAGTTGCTAAGCAGATATAAATGCGTAGATGAATGAATTGTAACTGACAAACGCACACCCAGCTTCTCACTCTTTGTGCGTACATAATTTACTAAATGTACCGAAAATGTGGGGTGCTCAAGACTTGAAAACTGAGTAAAGTTGGGAAAAACTTTATGAAAACGTTTATATAGAAACCTTACATCGTGATGAAATAAACAATCACTTATTCAGTAATGTAGGGTATACTAGCACATTACAGCTTATTCTAATCACATTATAGTTAAAATTCATCAAAACAAACAGAAATTACCTTTATTTTCCGAAACCATGCTAACAGAACAATAGGTAGTATTCTTCGAGACGATGCTGCCACCTAGCGGAAGCATGCAGAAACGAAAACAAGTAACCTACAGAAAGCTCACGTTGTTTATTCGTTACGATCAAGCACATCAAGTTTAGTTTATTTCCAGAGTTAGAAAAAAAGTTGAAGTTGAATGTAGCATTTAAGCTGCATAACGATTAATGTGTTTGAGATTTATTATTTAATTGGATACAATTTTGCTGCGTTGTTTATTATTCAATGAACTGATGATATTGAAATATGCAGTGAACTGTTATTAAGATATTAAGAACGATATATTACGAAATTCTTCTTTTCCCTGGCATTTATCTCGCATCTTCATGAGGTCGGCACATTAATTTTTGGATTTGGCAATGTTAGTAATTCTAGAGCATCGCCGGACGTGCCATTCCTGTCATCACTCCCCACCAATCCCCGCTCCCACTTTCAATGGCCGGAATTTGTGTACCCCATCTACCTGCTTCTAGTGTTAAAACAGGTGGAAGTGGGAGGACGTTTTCTAAATTCGAGATGGTACTTTTGATCCGTCGTTGCAGCTACAAAAATGCGTGATTTTTTTCACCAGACGCATTTCGCTTTATTGAGGTAAAGCACCATCAGTGGTCCGTAATTAAGTTTATTTACATTTTGTATTTCTTTTTAGATCGAAAAACAGTTCGTTAAGAATAGGTTGGTTTGTACTTACGGCGATTTTTCTGCTGCTTTCTCGCTTACATCGGGAAATACCGTGCCGGCCGAAGTGGCCGTGCGGTTAAAGGCGCTGCAGTCTGGAACCGCAAGACCGCTACGGTCGCAGTTTCGAATCCTGCCTCGGGCATGGATGTTTGTGATGTCCTTAGGTTAGTTAGGTTTAACTAGTTCTAAGTTCTAGGGGACTATTGACCTCAGCAGTTGAGTCCCATAGTGCTCAGAGCCATTTGAACCATTTGAAATACCGTCTGCTAGCACATCGCTGTTTTTCTGTATTGGACACTGGTAATTTTCGTCTAATTTTTAGATGTTCTGCAGCACTACACATTTATCATAAGACACTTTTATGCACACCACTGCATTCTGTTTGTTTTCGTACTTCAAGTATGTGTTGATGTTTGTGTTTTGTAGTGTTGCCAACTTTTTTTTATTTTTTTATTTTTTAGGAGAATCCATGATGAGTAGACATAAGTATACTGCATATAGCAGTGTGAGTGATGGAGTGAGGGTAAGAGGAGAAGGTGAGGAGCGAAAGCTGAAATGAAACTGTGAGTGGGAGGGGGAGGGGGCGGAGAGTGGGAGGGGGTGAAGGATGGAAAAAGTTCTTTCCTTTTTCATGTGATTTCATCAATTATTCTATATAGAGTCTAGTTCCAATATATACTGGAAAGGTTATGTTGGCAATACAACAAAACACAAACATCAACACATACTTGAAGTATGAAAACAAACAGAATATAGTGGTGCGCATAAAATCGTGTTGTGAGAAATGTATAGTGCTGCAGAACATCTAAAAAGTAGACGATAATTAGCAGTGTCTGACACAGAAAAACGACGAAGTGCTAGCAGACGGCGTTTCCCGATATAAACGAGAAAGCAACCGAAAAATCACCGTAAGTACAAACCAACCTATTCTTAACGAACAGTTTCTCGATCTAAAAAGAAAATCAAAATATAAATAAACTTAATTACAGACCACTGATGATCCTTTACCTCAATAAAGCGAAATGCGTCTGGTGAAAAAAATCACGCATTTTTGTAGTTGCAACGACGGATCAAAAGTACCCTCACGAATTATAAAGCAACTACGGACACGGTGGCCTCACAAATGAAGAATTTAATGTCGCCTTGTCAAGCATTTCCAGTTCATCACTACTACCATTTTAAGAAGATTCGTTTTAATTTGTATAAAACAGTTGAAACCATCAAATTCAATAACCATTGTAAACATAATGATCTAATTCCAAAATACATAAATGTAAAGATCAAAAACAGTTCGAAAGCAGCAAAACTTGCTAAAAATGCCTGACTGAAACACGAAATTAGAACGCTATTTACAAAGATACAGACATTAAACGAAGAATTATACGAAATTCACCTTCAGCTAGCACAAAAATGTCCGCCACCGGTAGCTGAGTGGTCAGCGCGACAGAATGTCAATCCTAAGGGCCCGGGTTCGATTCCCGGCTGGGTCGTAGATTTTCTCCGCTCAAGGACTGGGTGTTGTGTTGTCGTTATCATCAACATTTCATCCCCATCGACGTGCAAGTCCCCGAAGTGGCGTCAAATCGGAAGACTTGCACCCGGAGAACGGTCTACACGACGGGAGGCCCTAGTCGCACCACATATATATAGCACAAAAATTAAATAATCCGGCTATTTTTGCTTCCATTATGGAAAAAGTCGATCACTGCACATGAGACCTATAAACAAAATGCGACTTAAGCATGAAAAGGAAACTGAAAATCTCAAATTGAGCCACACAGAACCCCATAACAGCAAACACATTTAAACACACAATTTCTATCCCAGGGTAGTCAGACTTACAGATATAACACAAGATGAAAACAAAAAACTGCTCTCAGAAAAAGGTCTAAAACACAATGTTGACTTACCAGCAAATGAACAACAGATAGAAGATCTCATTATAAAATCTGAATATATTCTCACTATAGAAGAAAAAAATGAAAACAGTAGTGTAAACACAGGGCTAGCTAGGGGGTTAATAAAAGAAGAAATTAAAAGCTCAGCAACACAGATTAAAAAAGAAAACAATAAGTTCAAAAATAATTGTGATGAAACACTGCTTTAAAAGCTAAAGAAGACTGCAAACAGAAAATGTCATTATAACAATATATGACAAAGGTAATCGTATTGTCCTAATGAAAACAAAAGAATATGTAGAAAAAAGAGAAGAATTCATTACCAAAAACAACATAAAAATGTTAAAATCAAACCCAACTAACAGATTTCAAACACATGTTAATGAAACCATAAAAATAATTGAAGAAAGCCTGAAAATACACAACCAGCTACCTCATGAACACACAGATGAAACCATAAATTTATTACAGTTAATAACACAACAAAATTATTTTGAAGTCAATCAAGAATACTACATACAAGAAGAAGATTTACTCATGGGTTCATCTATCTCAGGAATATTAGCCAACATTTTCATGAATCACATAGAAGAACTAATAATTGAAGACATAACACCAGAGAAAAGCTCCAACATCATCTACTGGTAAAGATACATGGATGACATAATATGCTTGGTAGATGAACATAAAAACAGAATACAACAACCACACAAAGACATAAATAGTGTACACAAAAACATAAAGTTCACAATAGAAGCACAAGAAAACACTCTCAACTTTTTAGACATAACCATAAGAAAAGACAATAATAAACACACATTCAATGTATACAGAAAACCACAAAAAGTGATATTATCTTCAATGAAACTACAAACCACCCACAGAACCACAAACAAGCAGCAATGAGATACATGTTAAACAGGCTGAACAGGATCCCCCTAAACACTTCTAATTACCAAAAAGAGTTAGACATTATAAAACAAACAGCATTAAAATGGACACAAAGAAACTATGGAAGGAAAACTAAGCAAAAAAATAAAGGGACCAATAAGGAAGAAAACAAACCAAACCACACTAACTAGTACAAGTTGCACTAAGCAAAAAATGGCATACAATGACCTACCACAACAAATTCACTCATAAAATAGGAAACATATTCGAAAAACAAGGCATAAACATTGCTTACAAAACATACAGTTCCATACAAAAGTACATCCCAAAACTAAAATCAAAACTAGACAGATACCAACAATGTGGTATCTATCAGCTCAGTTGCAGAGATTGTGAGGAGATATACACTGGAATGACTGGCAGGACATTTGACACAAGATATAAAGAACACATCAGAGCATTCAAATATGGTACAAGTCATTCAACATTTCCAGATCTACAAGAAGAACAACATAGACCAAGCAATATTGAAAACGATATGAATATCCTAAATATCAGTAAAACCAGGCACCTTCTTCCTTTCCAAGAAAATTCCCATGTACAAAAAGTATTAACTAAAATAAACAGTTGGTCAATGACCAGATAAATATTGGAAACCAGACTCTACATAGAATAATTGATGAAATCACATGAAGAAGAAAAGAGCCTTTTCCATCTTTCACCCACTCCCACTCTCCCAAAACGTCGCCCTCCCCCCCCACTCAAACTTTTCATTACACCTGTCGCTCCTCAACTACATCTCTAACCCACACTCCATCACACTGCTATTACTTATGTCCACTCATAATGGTTTCTCCTCCCAAAAAATTCTCCTTCACTATTCCTTCTATACTCTTGCACAGTGTATAAATACACAGAAATATACTTAAATAGAATTACACACATACAATAATCAAATTTAAATAAGAATATTCGTAGGTCAAAGACAAAGTTGTGGAAAGATTATGTTTAGTTTAGTTATGTCATGTTCCACAGATCATTTTAACGATTATTTTATCGATTTGATGTGGAACAGGTCAGCTTACAAGATATATATATATATATATATATATATATATATATATATATATATATATACATACATATGAATAGTGCTAATATTAATATTACAGATCTTTTTAGTTTTACAAGTGCAACTACATGTAGAGGTAAGATTTTTTTTTACCGGTTCTGAAACAGAAATTCGTCCAATGAATAGAAGGAGTTGTCCAAAAGAAATGATGCTAAGCTGGATTTAAAACTTGATCTGCTGCCTCCCAGACACTTTATGTTGTTGGGGAAATCATCAAAGATTTTTGTTGCTGAATAATGTACTTCTTTTTGAGCAACTGACAGCTTCAATAAAGTGTAGGAAAGGTCATTTTTCCCTCTAGTGTTGTACATATGAACATCACTGTTATTCGTGAACTGAGATGTACTATTTATAACGAATTTTATTAGCGAATATATGTACTCTGATGGTGCAGTTAAAATACCTAACTCCTTGAGTAGGTGCCTACATGATGTCATTGAGTGAAACCACTAATTATTCTCACTGCTCTCTTTTGTGCAATCAATTCTTTATGCCTAAGTGGTGAGATATCCCAGAAAACTATCCCAGAAGACATTATTAAGTGTAAATGTGCAAAGTATGTTAGGAGGCTGATCTGTTTATTACCGAGACTAGCGATTATATGAAGAGTGAAAGAAGCTGAACTTAATTGTTTGAGAAGCTCAGTAACATGCTTCTTCCAGTTGAAGTTGTCATCAAAGTGAACACCCAAAATTTTAGAGAAATCTACCATGTTAACTGAGCCCTGTTCATATGCTACATCAATTGTTGGTATGACTCTATTCGGTGTTCAGAACTGGATATAGTGAGTTTTTTTCAAAATTAAGGGAGACTCCATTTTCTGAGAACCACTTAATAATTATTTGGAAGACATCCTTAACAATATCTTTAGCTGCTTTTTCTGGAATGGGATTTATTATAACACTTATGTCATCTGAAAAAAAGAACTAGTTCTGTTTGCTGAACGTTAAGTGAGAGGTCATTCACATGCATAAGGAACAGCAGAAGACCCAAAATTGAACCCTGTTGGTCTCCCTTTGTGATAACTCCCCATTCTCTAGAATTTACCACCCTCCCAATATTATTTGTGTTATTCAGTACAACTTTTTGCTTTCTGTTCCTTAAGTATGATTCAAACCAGCTGTGTGTATAGCCCTCAAGTACAAAAAACCTGAGTTTTTCCAAGAGTGCGATATGATGCACACAGTCAAATACCTTGGAAAGGTCACAAAAAATACCAACTGGTGATAATTTGTTTTTTAGGGCTTGCACAATATTTTCACTTAAATGTGAGACTACTCTTGAATACATAACTTTTTCGAATATTTTAGAAAATGAATGAGGTTGGTCTATAATTATTTAAGTCACTCTTGTCTCCTTTCTTCCCTGTACCTGCGATGCATTACAAATAACACTGAGGACTCCACTTACTGAATTAGAACAACACTTCAAAATTCTGTTAGACTCCTTTCAACACCACATTAGCTCTTGTTTTGCAGTATATTTATAATTCCCTTAATTTCAACTGGGGATGTTGGTGCTATTTCTAAAGGCCTTAATTCCTGGGGAATGACATTTTTAACATATTTTTTGCCTCTTCAAGTGAATCCTTTAACCCTATTTTTGCTGCTACATTCAGAAAGTGATTGTTAAAAATACTTGAAACTTGTGAATTATCACTCACAACTTCACCATTTAGCTTTATTGCTATGGAATGCTGTGCACTGTCAGGCTGTCCCATCCCCCATTTCACAATATTCCATATAGTTTTAACCTTATTATCTGCATTATTAATTTCTGTCAGAACACATAAGCTTCTCGACTTCTTACTGACTTTCCTTAAAATGTTATAGTAGCTTTTAAGAAATCTACATTAAAATCACCGCAGACTACTAACTGCTTCTGTTTGTCTGACAGGTAGCTCAATAATGCCTCTAGATTTTTCATGAATAGCTGAAAGTTATCTTGGGGATCTGTAGATTTTTACAATTACTATAGAAGTATATTGCAGTAGAAAATCACAACCACATGCTTCAAGGATCTGATCTACACAAAAACTATTTGCTTCAATATTTTTCACTTTGTGTCCAGTTTTTATATAAGTAGCAACTCCCCCTTTTTTTATGTTGACTCTACATGAATAAGATGCTAAGCTGTAATCCCTTAAATTTAACTTCTGCATCCCTGCAGTTACATGGTGTTCAGAAAGACACAAAACATTTATACCTTCAGAATTTACCCCATTTTCTAGGCATAGAAGAAGCTCATCTATCTTATTTTTCAGGCCTCTAATGTTCTGATGAAACACACAAATTTGATTTCTTAGGCTACTGCTACAGACATTATGGCACTGTTCCGGTTTAATCTCTTTCAATACTCTCTGGCTGTAACTTGTGTCTAACCTAAATGCTGGCAACACTACAGAACAAAAACATCAACACATACTTGAAGCCGGCCGGTGTGACCGAGCGGTTCTAGGTGCTTCAGTCCGGAGCCGCGCTGTTGCTACGGTCGCAGTTTCGAATCCTGCCTCGGGCATGGAAGTATGTGATGTCCTTAGGTTAGTTAGGTTTAAGTAGTTCTAAATCTAGGGGAATGATGACCTCCGACGTTAAGTCCCATAGTGCTTAGAGCCATTCGAACCATTTGAACATACCTGAAGTACGAAAACAAACAAAATGCAGAGGTGTGCATAAAAGTGTGTTGTGATAAATGCATGCTGCTGCAGAACATCTAAAAAGTAGACGAAAATTACCAGTGTCTAACACAGAAAAACGACGATGTTCTAGCAGACGACGTTTCCCGATGTAAGGGAGAAAGCAGACGAAAAATCACCGTAAGTACAAACCAACCTGTTCTTGACGATCTGCTTTTCGATCTAAAAAGCAAATCAAAATGAAAAATACACTTAATTACAGACCACTGATGATACTTTACCTCAATAAAGCGAAACGTGTCTGGTGAAAAAAAACAACGCATTTTAGTAGTTTCAGTGACAGATCAAAAAGACCCTCATGAATTAGCTATGGACACTATAGCCACACAAATGAAGAATGTAATGCCGCGTTGTCAAGCGTTTTGTAAATGTTTGCGAATCGTTAACTGATTCAGGGAGTGAGTACCCGCCCGGTATTCGCCTCGTCTGAGGTGTGAAACCGCCCAAAACGCTAGCAGCACAGCGGGCGGCCCTCGTTGTTAATCCGTCGGGCCGATTCGATCCGAGGCCGGCGCGCCTCCCCGAATCCCGGAAGCGGAGTGCTAATGCGCGCGGCTATGGGTCAGCTTCGCTACGTAAGACTATGTTTACTTGAAGAAAATGGCCGGGTGCGAGTACGAGTTGCACACTAAAGGTGCAGTACAGAATTTAGACATAAAAGGCGATGTCTTGACTGACCGACTCACACATTCATCATCGCCCAGTCCAAACCGCAGAAGATAATAACTTGAAACTTGGAGGAGGTGTGGATCTTATACTGTAGGCGTCGTTTAAGCAGTGATTTCTTTTTTTTTTAAATTCCGACCCTGAAGAGGTGAAACAGGAAATGAAGAGATTTTTTTTTTGAAAAAATGTCGTTATTAAAGCAATTTTGAAGCAACATCTACGAAAATTGGTTTTTGGTTTCTCAGGCAATAATAAGGAAATAAGTAAGCACTTTTGAAAATTTAACCCTATGGGGATAAAATACAAAAATTGGTATTCGACTTATCGGTTACAAATAAAAGATACATGTTTCAGTATTTTTGGAAACTGAACCCCTAAAGGGGTGAAAGAGTGTCAACTCAGTGACTCACCATCTCTCAGCTCAAACCGCTGATAGAAACTTGAAGTTTGGAGAGGTATGAAACTTGTTCTGTGTGCATGGCTCAAGAAGGGGTTGTCCGAGATTCCACTCCTAAGAAGTGGTTTTCTGAAAGTATGTCGCTATTAAAGGAATTTTGATGCTAGAACTACGAAAACTGGTATTTGTTTTCTGTCAGAAAATAAAAAATAAGTGTTTCCCCCATTTTTGGAAATTCAACCACTAACGGGGCAGAATAGTGAGTGAAAGATTTTTGAAAATAAACAATTACTAAAGGCTTTCTATAGGATTATTGACTTCTCCGTTTAAAATAAAAAAATATGTGTTTCAGTGCTTCTCGAAATTCAACGCCTAAGTGAGGCAATAGGGAATGAAAATTTTTAAGACAATATTTTGTTGCTACAAAAAAAAATTTGAAAGCTTAGTTTATGAAAACTGATTAGATATAAAGAAATATTTGTTAGGGGACTAAAGTGGCTACGGAAATATATCCACAAGAACGCAAAAGACATGATTAACAAAAACTTTGCACTCCAGCTACCAGAATCGCTTTCCGGTCAGAAGTATATCCGGAAAAGACCATGCTCACATGGCTGTAATTAGCGTGAAAAGCTTAGAAGGTTCAAATTTGTGAACAACATATAAAATTTGATAAAATAAAACAAAAACGTCTCCGCAGGCTATACAGTCTACATGAGCGAAGCAGCGGATGCTAAGCTAGTTAAACATATAGACAAATTATCCATTCCAGGAATCGAGGATCTCGACAATTTTTTGCTTCTTATTGACATTGATACTCGCAAGATATCGGGTCAAGGGATTCCAAGACTTTCGAGACTGTTTTAACTTCAAGTTCGTAATGGGATTGCAAATGACAATAGAAAAACATTTTTGTATGATATAATTACAAATTAAGAATTTTCCGATGTTATTCTTTTACTTCTACTGCAAAACCTTTCTTCTTGCCAAATTTCTTGATTCTGAGTCGAGGGGAAGTTCCCTATAGGTTTTAATGAATGCGAGTATCGAAATATATGACACAAATGACCGTATCTCTTAACAGCAGCCGGCCGCGGTGGCCGAGCGGTTCTAGGCGCTTCAGTCCGGTATCGCACGACTGCTACGGTCGCAGGTTCGAATCCTGCCTCGGGCATGGATGTGTGTGATTTCCTTAGGTTGGTTAGGTTTAAGAAGTTCTAAGTTCTAGGGGCTGATGACCTCAGATGTTAAGTCCCATAGTGCTCAGAGCCATTTGAACCATTTTTTTTCTTAACAGCAGTTACTTAGAGGGTTAACGTTTTTACACCACCAAAACACTATAGACCTCAATATACGTTATAAATTTCAACTTCATATGTCAACCCGTTCCTGAGAAAAAGGGTTCTTAACAGACGGAGGGATAGACAGAGCGTCTGATAACAAATGACAAAAAAAATTTTCGTGTGATATAATTACATATTGACAATTTTAGGTTTTTGTTCCATTGGTTGCACAGCGAAACCTTTCTTTTTGGCAAATCTCATGATTCTGAATCAACGGGAAGTGTGTTGTAGGCTTCGACGACTGAGTTGCAAGTGTCAATATACGTGACATCTTTTGATTACATTCACTTAGAAGGTTACCTTTTTTACACTACCAAACGACTACATACTTATGTGACATGAATTTCAATTGATACGTCTACATGTTGCTGAGAAAAGGAGTTTTGCACAGTCGGACGGACTGACAGATAGACAGACGGGCAACGAAGTGGTGCTATAGGGGTTTTCTTTTTGCCGATTGAGGTACAGAACTCTAAAAAGAACAAAAAGTTAAAGTTTTTGTAAAAACGAGATCCTCGTGTAGGCCGTGAACAACGGGTTGTCATCCTCTGCATTCTGGAGTCAGCCTGCGTAGCTGAGTGGTAGCGTGTTTGCCTGCCAACCAGCACGCATGGGTCCGATCTCCGGCCGGATTGGAGATTTTCTCCTCTCGTGGACCGGGTGTTGTGTTGTTCTCACTATTACGACACACAAGTCGCCCAATGTGGCGTCACGTGAAATACAACTTGCAACTCGGCGGCTGAATTTCCCCAGATGGAGCCTCCCAGCCATTAATGCCACACGATACTTTTTTTTTCCGGAATCATGTGGATGGTCTAAAAGGCGTTTTACAGGCTTCCCAGTTTGGAACTGCTACTACTCGACTGAGAAGCTCCTCAGTCAGCTTCATGAGGCTGACTGCATCCCGTACCAGCCCTCTCACCAAATAAATATCCTTGTTAGTACTGGGAATCGAACCTGGGTCCTTTGCATAGCAACCATATACGCTGACCGTTCACCAGTCGAGGCAGCCAAAAATTTAAGTCCACGAAAAAAATTGTATTTCAGTGTGAAAAGTAACGTATTATACCTATAAGCAAATATGTTTGCTAGCAGGATGTCGCTTAACAAAACGAATGTAACAAACAGTAAATGTTAAACATACGGTGGTGTCCAGAATGAAAGTAACAAATGGAAATTCCGTTTATTTTGCCACGGAACGGTATAAACAGGTGATAGTAAAGAAGAAACAATTTAAAGAATACAGAATATAGAGAACTGCTATATGCTGTAAGGTGGCATGGTCTTCTGACCTTAATTTCTTACATATTCTGACCTCACCATCGTATTCTGCGTATCAAAACGTTTCATTCGAGTCCAAACTCGATAGGGTAGAGTCAGTTTTACATATTTCAATTTAATCAATATGCAAATCTAATAAATAAATCGTAAGTGCGCGCCGAGATTAAAAAATCGGGGCTGGCGTACACAAACATTCAAGACACGACGGCCACAGGTGTTTTTGTTTGGTGGCGGAGGCAACCAGCCAGCTGGAAAGTCCGTAGGAGGGTGAGTTAGCACGGGGCGCAGAGCTGCGCCGGCTGGCCGACAACCCAGGGACCAAAACAGTTTTTGCCAGAGAAAAGGGATAATGGCCTGCGTGTTCACCTTAGAAGCAAAATCCACTGTATTGTTTGGGAGAGCCCCAACATACGCATTTTTTGATGGACCTAGTGTGCAGTTTCAGAGTTCTCACAGGTGGACAGTAAACGCCTACTGCAGATGCTATATATTTCCGGATTGGTCGGCCTAAACGGAGCGCCATTCTCCCATTTGTAAGATTAACGCTGATTGGTGGACTATTTCTGACGCAATGAGTCGGAGGAGTGAGGGAAAGACAGCAGATGATATACCCTTTCGCTTTTTGCGAGAGGGGTGGTTCCAGTGACGCTCTTGAAGTGGGAACACATAGCGGGAGCGAGTGCGCTCGTGCGTGTATCGAGAGAGCGAGGAACAAGGTCTCTACTCAGTACTGCACTGAGAGAGCACCTCTGTTGCTAGCGAATCGGAGTGACATTCTATATTGAGTCGCTCACGATTAAGCGTTTGTTCACTGTGTTGGCTGCCACACTTAATGTGCGGTGTGAACACAGAGTATTAGTTAGCGCCTGCGAACGAACATTGAGTGGCATCGCAGTGAACTGGTTATCTGACTGGTGTACCACGCCAATAGTTAGACTAGGGGCAGATAGGAGTCCTTGACTTCATCAAGGCGTAGTGAGAGTTCGACTGGCGAAGGTCAATCCAGATAGAAAGAGAGAGTTGTGTTGTTTTTCAGCAGCGAACGACGCAGGCAGCAGTTGTCATAGCTCACGGTATTGTGCGCTACAGCATTGGCGAGGCCCATCTTTCCTCCATTAGAAATAACATACTTCATTCACATCACTCCATTACATTCTCACGCGACAGCCTCGACCGTACTTAGAAAAATTCAATTGGATAATTATTCAAGTTGAGTAGGCGCAGCTCTCAGCCATTCTGCCGAGTAAATAACATTCTTAAAGTAAAGGGATAAAAGAGCTTTACCACACTTTGTACATAAATTTCATTAACAGGATTCCTATCCATAAGAGGTAACCTCCTATTCCGATAAGAACCCGGAAATTTGTGTATGAGTTTATAAATAAAAGTTTCACTTGATTTTCTCAAATTTTGCAATAAATAATATTTTCCGTTCGTTTAATGTTTTTCATACACTCCAGTATCCAAGTATCCCACTAGTTACGTAAGAAAATAGAGTATTTTTGTGTCTTTTCCTTACAGTGGACGACTCCAGAAGATATTTATTGCTGAAAGTTTTTCAGGCATTTCTCTTTAGAACGTTGGGAGCGTCTGTCTGACTTCTGTAGTAGTGTGGGGTGGCAATTGCTTCTTGCAGGAGCCAAAGGGTACTTCTCAGATCAATCCGTTGCGCAAGTCATTAACATAACACCCACACATGGTAGACAAATATGTTCTTCGTTTTTCCTAACTTAACGGATTTGCACACACATTCCGACAACTGGTTAATCCGCTCAGTATCGGATATGACCACCTCTGGCAGCAATACAGGCCTGACAAACGACGGAGCGTGCTGTGAACGATGTCATGAATCTCATGTTGAGGCAATAAGCCCATTCTTCCTCCAGAGCTGCTCGCAAGTCTTGGAGAGTGATTGGTGGATGCTGACGTGACGCGACCTGTCTCCCTAGTGCATCCCAGTAATGTTCTAAGGGTTTCATACCGGGAGAGCAAGCAGCCCACGCCATGCGTGCAACATTTTCCGTTTCCCAAGAAAACATCAACCACCCGTTCTCCATGTCGAGCATTACCGTTCATCAGTACAACATTTGGGTCCACACCACCTCGCAACAACCTCACATCAGGTCCCAAGATCTCGGCACGATACCTGACAGCAGTTAAACCTTGCCGATTCACCTGTGCAATTTCATCCAAAGGTGTTCGATTGGTCAACAAAATCCCTGCCCGCATAATTAGGGATCCTCTTCGATATCGATCTCTTTCCGCAATGCTTGGGTCCTGAAATCGTGTTCCACTTCCTTCCAGATGCGAATACTTGGAGAATCACTCTGCAGACCAAATGGGAACTCATCTGTGAAAAGAACATTGGTCCACCGCGTTCGACAGTCGAAGTGGCAAGGGTCAACTCCACTCTAGACGTTCCCTTCTGTGAAGACGCGTTAGAGGTACACATAGAGCAGATCTCCGACAACAAAGGCTACTTACTCTGCTGAAGGCTTCCGTCACCATTTGTCTCGATACAACACGTCCAGTGGATGCTGCTGGGACAGATGCCAGTTGTCGTGCAATACAACGGCGGTACCGTCGCGCCCTTACAACCGAATAACGGTCCTCTCTTTCTGATATCATACATGGTCGGCCCTGTCCTGGTCTTAGGGATACTATTTCGGTATCTATAAATTGTCGCCACATCCGAGGAACAACAGAACGATTCGCATTACTCCGACGGGCCACATCGGTTTGCAACTGTCCTGCTCCCATTTTTTTTTATGGCCCTCCACGGCAGAGAGTATGGTAGGCGTCTTCTTTGTGCCGTACTTCACCGTCTGTGAATGTGTACGCCGTGACTGTGGATGCGCCACTCACTACCCTGCAAACACAACCCACTTGATAGGGGCCCTGACGTCATTGCTGGCGTGGTTGTCCTTTGATCGGAATGCTATCTTCCGTGCTGAACACGATTGTAATGACATCTGTTAACAGTGTGTATGATTATAACGTGACTTAGACACAGGAGGGGAAATAGCGGTCTGTTCCTTTAATTTTGAACACCAGTGTATTTAATCTCATATCTGTGCAATGCTAGTATGTAGTAATGTGCTTTCAAGACTTGGAGAAAAATACTGTGGACTACGGCATGGTTATAGAAAAGGCTGTGAGCGATCAAATGAGGCGACGTATGGTTATCAATGGCAAGGGCACAGTGCGCTCCTTTTCCACGAAAATCAAATCACCATCTTCTCCAGTCCACCGATGTCTAAAGAGACTGTTTTTACACACCACAGACATTGCTTTGAAACAGTACTACACACCTCAGCACTTCTGCTGGTTTGTACATAATATGAAAGTAATGGGATGTACACGTCCCGGAAAATTTCCGAGAAAGTAGAAGATATTGGTTCTGACATGTCAAAGCCATCTTCATAGGTTATACGGAAAACTTAAGTGCGATATTTCATGTTTTTCATTGTCAGTAGGATATTGTATAAGTGTTTTGTTACTGATTTGTTATACTTCTCTCCACAATCACCATCCTACTAAGTTCGTTCCAAAATTAAAAAGTTTACTCTGAAAGTTCTAGATTCACTTGAAAACATGAATATGTTTTTTTGGTATTGACCTTTCATTTTTCAAATATGAGCGAACCGTGATTTTACGTTCAAAACTTTTTCTTAAGAATTTACTTTATTTACTAGCGATTCATTAAGAACATTAACACATTTAATCACACTATGTGAGCGTGGAACTAGTTGCCAGGGAGTAACTGATGAAATCAAAATGAAATTGCTTTTAACAAATTGGAATTTTATTCCTAAAAGCTTTTTTTTTAAGAAACAGATTTAAAATTATAAGCAGAAAGCATCCTCTAAATATCGGGAAGGCGCGCCGATCTCCCGTCTCACGGCGTCGCAGCTCCCACCGGCTAGACCGACGTCGTGGGTTGACTCCTGCTGCTCTCGTGTCGGCCGCGAAGCCACTACCCCTCGCTATACGCCGCGGCCGACTGGACTCACGTGGCGACCTCACATGCGCCGACGCTCAAGGCGGACAAGTCATCTTGTGTCTCAGTGCGCGACCGACCATCCGATCTATCCAATCGCCGATAAGCATTGCCTGAGCGAACTCGAGCAGACTGGCGGCCTAACGCGCAGACTCAGAAGCAGGAACTAAGCCCCGACCGAGCGACCACTCGTTGAGTTCTCTCACTGCGCCACAAATTCGGACGAGAGACTGACTCCAGACTCACCCATACTGACCGACTGGCGAGCTCATAGCGCGCCTTAAATGCACGTGAACAGGCAACCTTTCCCCTTTCCCACCAGAGGGAGACACCAAAGCTGCGATTGCCACAGTGGCGCCACCGCCAGAAACGGAGGGCGACTGCTTCACACAACGTGCTGCGGCGCGATCTTCAAAACAGCAATTTTAACCACGGCTCAATGAGCAACATATATTTTGATCAAAAACGGATTAATTCATCAACTGAATATCCACTGACAAACACAGCAGCACAGAACTATTACAAAATAAATAGGTCCAATTATTTTACAACTGGAAGAGGTCTTGCATCACACTATTTAAACAAACATTTTTTTAAATTTTATTTTTTAGTTTTGGCGGTGTGGGTCCCTGGCTTAACCCCAGATAGCCTGCGACTAGATGCGGGCCTGGAAAAGCAACATGGATGCCTCCAAAACTGAAGACCGTATTTCATGAAAATGTTTCATTCCGGCCTGTATCCATTGACGGATGTTGCTGTTGATGATGATGAGTAGGTGAGAAAAGGGAAGTGTTCCAAGTAGACTGAAAGACGTTTTCTTTCAAGATTTCGCACTTTGCCTTTTGTCTGAAACTCACATCTTCACCAATGAATTTGGAGAGCGGATCGAATTTTATACTGCTGTCTTGTCATTGCTTTAGTTGAGATACTGTACACAAGTGCCAGTGAACGAGTGTCACATGTTAAGAATACTCCGTAGATGACTCTGATGGTTTCCTGTGTAGAATAGCTTTTGATTTGTTAGCCTTATTTTGCTTAATCTGTAATGGAGGGAACGGGAAGGAAAATCGCTGTTGGAAAGCATTGAAGCCTGACATTACAATCTGTTGAGATGTGACCAACAGCGTCTGAGACGTACGACCCAAGAGCCAATGCGCCGAAGTCCAGACCGTAACCAGGACTCTGAAGCAGAGTCTCGCAATCAGAAACTGTACGCTGCGCTCTCTTTTATTTACTTGACAACCAAATCCCGCCAAAATTACCACCATCGTTATCACCACTTTCATCAACAGGGACAACAGCCATTTGACATCCAATGCTGGAGAAAGTCTCTTTTAGAGTTTCCCGTATACATTCGGGCCTACAACAACACATACTTTTTTCTTCTCCTCCGTGTTTCCAACGTCATCAACTCGTATTCCATTAGGACTTAGTGTAGGGCTTTCGTCTCTTGCAATTCAGCAAGGACGTTTCTTGCTCCATTAGCTTGGATACGTATCCCGCTCACCTCAGTTTAATTTTCATTACTATTTCAATCACACCTCCTACTCCTCATGTCTGCGTATGATTCCTGCCTCTCTTACTAATATACACCGAGTAACGCAAACGTTTCGAAATGATTTGCATTAAAAGTCAATATCCGACTACCCTAAGTCATTGTAAATTTCCCATCCCAAAAACACCGGGAGGTACGTTTGACAAACATTGTTTGGTTTACCAAAAATACTCCAGATCACTTTAACTCTTCTGTTTGTAAATGACTTCCTGTTCACCCAGCCGTTGTCTGTATCTGGTCTAATCAGAAAAACGCATCAACTGCTTCTCTGGCTTCACTGTTAATTTGTACTACTTTCGTTTTTAACCCCTTCATTGAAGTTAATTTATTCTTATTAAAATTGATGTCCAGGCCTACTTTCAAAATCTCACTGTCAAGTCCTTCTATAATTTGCTGCCGGCCGATGTGGCCGAGCGGTTCTAGGCGCTTCAGTCCGGAAGCGCGCGACCGCTACGGTCGCAGGTTCGAATCCTGCCTCGGGCATGGATGTGTGTGATGTCCTTAGGTTATTTAGGTTTAAGTAGTTCTAGTCTAGGGGACTGATGACCTCAGATGTTGCATAGTGCTCAGAGCCATTCTACACCACAAGAAACCAATACGTTGTGACTGGCAAAAGAAATGTAATTGTGGTATGTTCCAGTAACTAACATTGCGTCTTCGCTTACGCAGTTCATACATTTTCCAGCCAGGATAGATCGGAGAGAGATATAACACCGTGAGAAATGCATGTTTGAACATAAATGCAATTACTACCCAATCCTCACCACGAACGAAACCCGTTCAATACCCTCAGTACGTTGCAAGATCAGCCGTTGTCAGAACAGCGTTCTATGTGGTTGTGAATGCCTTACGTCCGAGCTAAGTGAGTTCGAACGTCGTATGCAAATTGTTGACGCTCGTATGGTGGATGCATCCTTAGCCAAGGGAGCAGCAGTGTCTGAGGTTGTAAGAGGTGTCGTAACAAAGACGTATATCGCATACAGGGTAAATAGAAAAACATCATCCACTAAGTCACAACGTGGACGAAATTACGTGTTGAGCGATCGCGACAGATGGTCACTGAAGAGGATTGTCACGAAAAATAAGAGAACATCAGCACTTGCAAACCCTGTCAGCACCCAAAACAACACGAAGGGAGCTCCATCAGCAGGGTAATGCATGGCGTGTTGGAAGTCCAAAACCACACATCATAATGCAAGTGCCCGTAATGGGAAAACGTGGTGCCGTAGCCATTCTAAAACTGAATTACGAAGCAATGGAAGAAAGTCTTTTCGTTCACAGTGTTCCCAACTTCTGGGCAAGTTTACATGGTGGCGGTTCTGTGATCATTTGGGCAGGCATATTATGGTATTCTATGAGCCCCATGGTTACTGTGCAACGTCTAATTACTACCAAGAACGTGAACATATTTTTTTCTCCAATCCATATGTGGGGACAGGTAAAACAGAACTCTGTCTTTGCCCAACACCTTAAAGCCAGTGGCCATAGTCCTCCGCAAGTACAAAATCTTAAGATTTTGCATTTTGCGCAAAAGGGTAAGGAGTTAAACATTTTGGAAGAAACAGAAATATTTAGGCATATGGAAGACAAAGATTTCTCTCTCCTTAACGGCCAAATACACTCGTGGAAATTGAAATAAGAACACCGTGAATTCATTGTCCCAGGAAGGGGAAACTTTATTGACACATTCCTGGGGTCAGATACATCACATGATCACACTGACAGAACCACAGGCACATAGACACAGGCAACAGAGCATGCACAATGTCGGCACTAGTACAGTGTATATCCACCTTTCGCAGCAATGCAGGCTGCTATTCTCCCATGGAGACGATCGTAGAGATGCTGGATGTAGTCCTGTGGAACGGCTTGCCATGCCATTTCCACCTGGCGCCTCAGTTGGACCAGCGTTCGTGCTGGACGTGCAGACCGCGTGAGACGACGCTTCATCCAGTCCCAAACATGCTCAATGGGGGACAGATCCGGAGATCTTGCTGGCCAGGGTAGTTGACTTACACCTTCTAGAGCACGTTGGGTGGCACGGGATACATGCGGACGTGCATTGTCCTGTTGGAACAGCAAGTTCCCTTGCCGGTCTAGGAATGGTAGAACGATGGGTTCGATGACGGTTTGGATGTACCGTGCACTATTCAGTGTCCCCTCGACGATCACCAGTGGTGTACGGCCAGTGTAGGAGGTCGCTCCCCACACCATGATGCCGGGTGTTGGCCCTGTGTGCCTCGGTCGTATGCAGTCCTGATTGTGGCGCTCACCTGCACGGCGCCAAACACGCATACGACCATCATTGGCACCAAGGCAGAAGCGACTCTCATCGCTGAAGACGACACGTCTCCATTCGTCCCTCCATTCACGCCTGTCGCGACACCACTGGAGGCGGGCTGCACGATGTTGGGGCGTGAGCGGAAGACGGCCTAACGGTGTGCGGGACCGTAGCCCAGCTTCATGGAGACGGTTGCGAATGGTCCTCGCCGATACCCCAGGAGCAACAGTGTCCCTAATTTGCTGGGAAGTGGCGGTGCGGTCCCCTACGGCACTGCGTAGGATCCTACGGTCTTGGCGTGCATCCGTGCGTCGCTGCGGTCCGGTCCCAGGTCGACGGGCACGTGCACCTTCCGCCGACCACTGGCGACAACATCGATGTACTGTGGAGACCTCACGCCCCACGTGTTGAACAATTCGGCGGTACGTCCACCCGGCCTCCCGCATGCCCACTATACGCCCTCGCTCAAAGTCCGTCAACTGCACATACGGTTCACGTCCACGCTGTCGCGGCATGCTACCAGTGTTAAGGACTACGATGGAGCTCCGTATGGCACGGCAAATTGGCTGACACTGACGGCGGCGGTGCACAAATGCTGCGCCGCTAGCGCCATTCGACGGCCAACACCGCGGTTCCTGGTGTGTCCGCTGTGCCGTGCGTGTGATCATTGCTTGCACAGCCCTCTCGCAGTGTCCGGAGCAAGTATGGTGGGTCTGACACACCGGTGTCAATGTGTTCTTTTTTCCATTTCCAGGAGTGTATTTGGCGCCAAGCACGCCTTTTTAGAAGTTCTGAAATCGGTGTTATTAATATAATCCTGGAGCTCTCGTAGTTCATCCTAAACATGAGCCCTGTTCCTCTCTGATCTTATGTCGTCTTCTTAGCCAAGCCATTAGGGTTTTGCGACTCAATTAGGATACTTGCGAGTTTGTCGCTTTAAATGATAACGCATTTTACACATTTCAATGTAGTAAAAAAAAACAAAAAAGGGGGGGGGGGAGTTTACCCGCATAACGTCCGTCTTCCACGTTGGTGCGTATTTTTCAAGCCTAGTAATTTTACTTGTATTTTATAAAAAAAAAAAAGTTTTCTTGCTAGTTCTAGCTCCGAATGACGCAGTATTGAGTGTTATGTAGGCGGCCTCTTTAACTGAAATTACAGTCCTGTGTTTTTAATGTTCTCCTTCTAGTGGTATATGATACGAAAAACCTGTTTATGTACTGCATCTGTGTGTTGTGTTATACACCTTGTTTTCTCATTTTAAATTTGCCGCCTTCATTTACACTTCGTCAAGATTTTACGATAAGTTATGCACAGGTGTCGCCCCTAGTAATTCCATCTTATCAATGTTTTATGTGTGTGGTGTCACCGCCAGACACCACACTTGCTAGGTGGTAGCCTTTAAATCAACCGCGGTCCGTTAGTACACGTCGGACCCGCGTGTCGCCACTGTCAGTGATTGCAGACCGAGCGCCGCCACACGGCAGGTCTAGAGAGACTTCCTAGCACTCGCCCTAGTTGTACAGCCGACTTTGCTAGCGATGGTTCACTGACAAATTACGCTCTCATTTGCCGAGACGATAGTTAGCATAGCCTTCAGCTACGTCATTTGCTACGACCTAGCAAGGCGGCATTATCAATTGCTATTTATCTTGTGATGCATGTACCGTCAGACCGATGTTCACCAATTATGGATTAAAGTTAAGTATTCCAGAAGCTACGTACCTTTTTTGCTAGTCTCAATTCCTTGTCATTTTCCAGACCTCAGGCCAGCCTGCGTGAGCTTAAACGCTTGCCTTTCGGCTACCTGTCATAGTGGATTGGCTGTCTTGCCAGTCCACAACAATGTGCATTACGTTTATAAAGTTTTAGTGGGTATGCATCCAGTTTACGATCTCTCATTTTTAGTCACTGCTGCGTCGCAGCGCCACCTCTTGAGGTGATTCTGTATTAGAGGCTTCAGTACTGGCACACGACGCTGGGGCGCATTATGCTTGCTACCTGAGGCCCCATCTTACTGTTACTCGCTCCTGTGAACGGGAACGCGTTATGCAGATCTTGGCGCCTCTCGCGTCCATCTAGAAAAGGTAATGATTTTACTATTTTGTATTTCTAGCTTTTACTGAGTTTAACGAAGGCGATGTAGGCCTGATATATTTGACGATGCCCTTTGGTTACACTGACAAGGATTCTTCTAAGAAATACCAAATTAAGGTATCAATTAAGTGATCTGTTTATACATGCTTGTAGGTGATCCAAGTCTGCACAACGCGATCGAGATCTTAAAAAGATGTATTTGTTCTCTGTATTCTATGTAGATACCGTGAAGATGCCTAAATAAGGCGAAACGCGTCGTTGAAAAATACAAAAATAAAATTGCAACCAAGACTGTTCTTAACCAATAGTGAACATATTTGCTGATCAGGCCCATCCCGAGGTTCAACGTTTGTTCCCCAATGGGGACGCTATATTCCAAAACGACAGGGTTCTCGTTTATAGAGCTCGCATCATCCAGGGCTGGTTTTGTGACCACGACGACGAATACTGCCGCAAGTCCTTTGGCCACCACACTCACGAGATCTCGGTATGACTGAACCTTTTTGATCTAATTTGGACAGAAGAGTGTGTCATCTCTACGCAACTCCGTCACCGATACTTGAACTTTATTCTGCGGGAAGAGTAGTATAGGATTCCCTTGAGAACGATACAGAACCTGTATATATCCATTCCGAGGCGGGTGGAAGTTATTTTGAATGCCAGCCGATGGTGTTCCTACACCGTGTTCGTGATATTTGATCGACAGAAGCGATTTCATTTACTGTTTAAATTTGCTCATTGATAGTAACATGTACAAAAGATGCCTGATTCTCCAAGGAAAGTCATAAACTACTTACTGATACTGTAGTTAGGAAACTCGAATAAATTACAAAACAAGTAGCGATCTGCGCTTTTTAGTACATACTCTAAAATTAAACCTGTCCTTCACCCAAAGATTCATTTGAACCCCACAGTATTTTACTGGACAAGATACAATTGGAAATGGTGTGGCGTTCCTTTCATCCTGTCTGTGAAAGAACTTGTCTAGCCTCCTGTAGAAGGACCTCACTGTAACTTAGAACCAAATAGACACACGAAATTTCTCATGATTTAGGAGTATTGCGAGGAGTGAAGACGATCGGCGAGTTTCTTCACGGTTTCTTCTGGTAAACTGGAGATGCTCGTGAAATTTCAGTGACAGGTGTTGTGCATCGTTGAGTGTTTTACTGTTAAATTCCTGAACCTAGAAGAGTCAGGCACCATATTACTTCCTCCCCATACACATCTCGCCAAATGAGGATAACGGGAAAGTTAGAAAAAGGTCGGTCTCAAGCTGAGCTTTCCCGACACTCGTTCTTGCCGCCCACCACTCGCTAACGGAACGTAAAGTAACTGATGGCCGTACCTGAGGCGCCACACAACGGGAGGTGGCTTGCGGTGTGAAGGTAGATTTAAAAGACAAACTAACACCTGTTCAGACACCGAGACACGGCTGCCTTACCGGTTTGTAAACTGTGTGATAAGCACACAAGTGCAGGACAATGTGTGTGCATGTCTGTTGGTTTACAAACGAGGTGTACTGCGCAATTCCCGAGTCGACTCTGTCGTTCAAAGATGGAGGGGGGGGGGGGGGGGGGGTATGTAAACACGGAATGGAACACAGGAGGACTGTAATATTTGACTTATGTTGAACAAGGTGTTAAAAAAATGGACTGAAGAGTAAGCACACGGAGAGATATTACGTTGGCTGTAGTTCTTCCTAATTATCAATGCGGTGTTAAAATACTTTTTTAAGCATCTTACGAACATCGTATAAGAATGACTGCCAGTTGTGCGTGCTAGATTGATCTTGAAAGCTGGTTGTCATTATTTCTATTCTAATTTTTTACTGTTACAACATCATAATTTCGTTAGTATGGATGTAGGTTCCACAGCTGCAGTAACAATGGAGGAATAATGTACT
Organism: Schistocerca serialis cubense; assembly: GCF_023864345.2. Taxonomy (NCBI): domain Eukaryota; kingdom Metazoa; phylum Arthropoda; class Insecta; order Orthoptera; family Acrididae; genus Schistocerca; species Schistocerca serialis. The sequence goes on along the minus strand of NC_064641.1, from coordinate 873,128,217 downwards.
ATACAAGCGCAGAAAGTATTGCACTTATTGAATTTCCCAGTACTGAGAGATGATTGGTTTTCTTGTTTGCTAGGGGACACATCTACATCGATACTCCGCAATCCACTCTACGGCACGTGGCGGAGGGTGCCTTTCCTGTTCCACTCTCAAATAGGATGAGGGAAAAATTACTGTCTATATGCCTCCCTAAGAGCCCCAATTTCTCGTATTTTATTTTTCGGGGGTCTTACGCGCAATGTATGTTGGAGGCAACAGAATCGTCCCGCAGTCAGCTTCAAATGCTAGGTCTCTAAATGTTCTCAATAGTGCTCCACGAAAAGAACGTCGCCTTGCCACCAGAGATTCCCATTTGAGTTCTCGAAGCGTGTCCGTGACACTTGCGTTTTCTTGGAACCTACCAGTAACAAATCAAGCAGCCCGCCTCTGAATTGGTTCGATCTCAAACACTCGAGCAGTACTCAAGAAGAGGTCGCACTAGCGTCCTATTAGCTGTCTCCTTCACAGATGAACCATACTTTCCTAGAAGTCTCCCAATAAGCCGAAGACCATTCGCCTTTCCTACCACAATCCTCACACGCTCGTTCCATTTCATACCGCTCTGCAACGTTAAGCGGAGATATTTAAACGACGTGACAGTATCAAACAAGACACTACTAATACTGTATCCGAACATTAAGGGTTTGTCTCTCCTATTCATCCGCATTTACTTACATGTTGCTGCATTTTGAGCTAGCTGCCATCCATCAACGAGAAATTTTGTCTAAGTGATCTTGTATCCTCCTACAGTCACTCAACTTCGACACCTTACTCTACACCACAGCATCAGCGGCAAACATCCGGAGATCCTACCCTGTCGGCCAAATCATTTATGCATGTAGGGAATAATAGACGCTCTGTCACATTCCCCTGGGACGCTCCTGACAACAGGATGAACAACGAGTATAATGCTGTGCCAGCTGTTAGGGAATCGCAATGTATTTTCTTGTGAACTGTGAGTGCCTCCAGTTGGGTAAAGCTTCAGTTGGGCATGGGAGGAGATCTGGGAGCCGGTAAGTGAACCTCTAAAAGTGAGCTCATGTAATTTTGTTTGGTATTACCGGACATAACATGGAAAAATTGTGTCTTAACGCACTTGCCCAGCTGCAGAAGAGATTCAGTTCTAACAAGGGGAGGCCACGACGATTGGAACGCGGATTTACTTCAAACTTCGTTCACTCGTAGTACTCCATGAGGACAACAAAATGTGTAAGCAGTAGCGCGTACCACTCAAGCGTTATTGAGAAAATCGCAAGATAATTTCGATCGTCAAATATATACCTGTGCGTGGCCGTTTTTACCAGGAAGCGGCGGCAGCCCAGTGGCCGCCGGCACGGTAGCTCAGCGTGTTCGGTCAGAGAGCTGGATGGACTGTATAATAAAAAATCTGAGCGGAAGGATCAACAAACGAACTTTAACGGATGCCATGTGACGTCCGCTACTACCAAACACAACGAAAAAAAAAGTGGGTATCGTTTAAGCCCCGTAATCGCTGGGTTGCTGGATTGAGTCCCGTATGTCAGTTTTTTTTTATTTCTAAAACAATTTTCTTTACTATTTATATTACAACTGATATAATGGGAAAAATACGTGTAATCGGACGAACTTTTATTAAATTTACAATGTTATTTGGCAGTCTACAAATTTTTATTATTACAAATAATTACGCTTGAGAAGTACGCGCTACTGCTTACACATTTTGTTGTCCTCATGGAGTACTACGAGTGTACGAAGTTTGAAGTAAATCCGCGTTCCAAACGTTGTGTCCCCTCCCCCCTTGTAAGTGTAGTCACTTACGACGCTGAGAGCTGTGCAGGTTTCCATTCTCAGCAATTAGGTTACACCATTCTAGAGTTCCTTTGTCCAGTCGTATCAGTCAGATACTGCAACTAACAGTTGAATAACAGATGTGTAGGGTAAATGAAAATAGTTGTTTTCCAATTCAGGGTGACACAGAAACTGATGACAGAATACAATAATGCCCCTGAATAGGGTGTAGTCATACGCAGGGCCTACTTAGCAATTAGGACCAGCCCTTATTTCTTATACTGACTTAGGAATTGCTCACCGCCTTTCTCCAATCGGTAGTTTGCAACTACTAGAAAACACACTAAAATAACGATCTGACGAAGAATCTGTCACAAAGAACATCATTATGCCATGGATATTTAACTAAAAACTTTACGCTATTGGCCAAATACAGGCTGACGAGAAAAGAGTGCAAATTAAGCAAGACTCAGTTCGGAAGCAGCGATAATGAAGATTTGAGATCTCTGTTACTGAGCCAAGAGCTAAATGTGTTTTTCGTACACTCGTGAGCCACACGGAAATTCACTACCAACGGTGGACAGTACTGGAAAAACGAACAGGTCATTCTCTATTCGAGAAGAGTCGTCGACCATTCGCACACAACTATAGGCCTATATCCCTGACGTGATTCTGGTATTTAATTTTGGAGCATGTTTCATGCTCGCGTATTTTGACCTATCTAGAGACCGCCAAGCTCCTCTCTAGTAATGAACGTGGATCGCACAAACAACAGTCGTGTTAAACCCAGCTCGTGATGTACGTCTATGAGATTGAGAAGGCAATAGATGCCGGCGTCCAGATTCATGCCATATACACTGACTTCCCGAAAGTGTTCCACACGGTTCCACACTGTCGCCTAATGAACAAAATCACGAGCGTAAGAAATATCAGACCAGCTTCGTGATTGCACTACTAAAGTAATCTTGTAAATGGAACACATCACTTCATTCATAGCGGAGACAAATCTTAAGTCGTAAAAATACACTACTGGCCATTAAAATTGCTACGCCACGAAGATGACGTGCTACAGACGGGAAATTTAACCGACAGGGAGAAGATGCTCTGATACGCAAATGATTAGCTTTTCAGAGCATTCACACAAGGTTGGCGCCGGTGGCGACACCTACAACGTGCTGACATGAGGAAAGGTTCCAACCGATTTCTCATACACAAACAGCAGTTGACCGGCGTTGCCTGGTGAAACGTTGTTGTGGTGCCTCGTGTAAGGAGGAGAAATGCGTACCATCACGTTTCCGACTTTGCTGCTCCAGTTGGTCGAGATCCAATGACTGTTAGCAGAATATGGAATCGGTGGGTCCAGGAGAGTAATACGGAACGCCGTGCTGGATCCCAACGGCCTCGTATCACTAGCAGTCGAGATGACAGGCATCCGCATGGCTGTACCGGATCGTGCAGCCACGTCTCGATCCCTGAGTCAACAGATGGGGACGTTTGCAAGACAACAACCATATGCACCAACAGTTCGACGACGTTTGCAGCAGCATGCACTATCAGCTAGGAGACCATGGCTGCGCTTACCCTTGCCGCTGCATCACAGACAGGAGCGCCTGCGATGGTGTGCTCAACGACGAACCTGGGTGCACTAATGGCAAAACGTCATTTTTTGGATGAATCGAGGTTCTGTTTACAGCATCATGATGGTCGCATCCGTGTCTGGCGACATCGCAGTGAACGCACATTGGAAGCGTGTATTCGTCATCGCCAAACTGGCGTATCACCCGGCGTGATGGTATGGGGTGCCATTGGTTACACGTCTCGGTCACCTCTTGTTCACATTGACGGCACTTTGAACAGTGGACGTTACATTTCAGATGTGTTACGACCCGTGGCACTACCCTTCATTCGATCCCTGCGAAACCCTACATTTCAGCTGGATAATGCACGAGCGCATGTTGCAGGTCCTGTACGGGCCTTTCTGGATACAGAAAATGTTCGACTGCTGCGCTGGCCAGCACATTCTCCAGATCTCTCACCAATTGAAAATGTCTAGTCAATGGTGTCCGGGCAACTGGCTCGTCACAATACGCCAGTCACTACTTTTGATGAACTGTGGTATCGTGTTGAAGCTGCATGGGCAGCTGTACCTGTTCACGCCATCCATGCTCTGTTTGACTCAATGCCGAGGCGTATCAAGGCCGTTATTACGGCCAGAGGTGGTTGTTCTGGGTACTGACTTCTCAGGATCTATCCACCCAGATTGCGTGAAAATGCAATCACATGTCAGTTCTAGTACAATATATTTGTCCAATGAATACCCGTTCACCATCTGCATTTCTTCTTGATGTAACAATTTTAATGGCCAATAGTGTAACTCCAGACAGACCCCAAAGTAACAGTTTAGTGGATACCGTAAGTCCACAAGGTTTGTCGCGGATTGTATACAGCGGAAACACAACGCTTGAAAATTGTAGCAAAATGCAGGAAGACCTACAGCGGATCGGCACTTGGTACAGAGTCTAGCAATATGGGCATATGTAACGCATCGCGCATTTGATTCCATGGTTTCCGAACAGTCACAGGAATCAGTCACATTCGTTAAACATCCAGTAATATGCGTACGTTGCAGTTTAAATTGAAATGTCCACGTAACATTAATGGCAGGTTGTGCAGATGCACGACTGAGATTCGTTGGAAGACTCCCCAGGAAGCATTGGTAGGAGGTAGTTCACAAAAGGCTCACTGAGCCGATTCTTCAATATTGCTCGAGTCTGGGACCAAGCAGGATCGTTACAAGAGATAGAAAAGATCCAAACAAGAGTAACATTATTCGTCGCAGGTTTGCATAAATTCCGAGTGTGTTTGTTCCAAAAAGAGTCAACCAGTATATCGTATCCTCCTATGTATATCTCGCGAAAGGGCCTTCAACGTAAATTCAGAGAGCCGACATCACACTGAGACCTGCCAACAATCGTTCTTCCCTTGCACCGTTCACAACTGAAACAGCAAAGGAGGAAGGGACAGTGGTGCACACACGACGTATTGCCCCACACCATTTAATGGCTGGCAGGGTACAGACACACACTGAGGTGACTAAAGTCACGGGATACCTCTTAATACTGTGTGGGATCTTCTTTTTCCCGGCATGGTGCAGCAAATAGGCGTGGCATGGACTCAGTGAGTCGTTAGAAATCCCCTGCAGAAATATTCAGCCATGCTCCTCTTAATTGCGAAAGTGTTGTTGGTGCAGGATGATGTGCATGAACTGACCTCTCGATTAAGTCCGGTAAACGTTCGACAGCATTCATGCTAGCGGTCTGGGTGGCCAAACCATTCGCCCAAAAAGTCGAGAAAGTTCTTAAAACAGGTCCTGAACTGTTGTGGCCCAGTGACATGACATCGCTCTTTGGGAACATGGAGTCCATGAATGGCTGCAAATGGTCTCCAAGTAGCCGAATATAACCATTTCCAGTCAATAATACGTTCAGTTGGAGCACAGGAGCCAGCCCATTCCTTGTATACACAGTCCACACTGTTATGGAGGCACCATCAGCTTGCAAATTGCCTTGTTTACATCTTGGGCCGAGGGCTTCGTCGGGTCTACGCCACACTCGAACTCTACCATCAACTCTTACCAGCTGGAATCGGACCTGGTCTTATCTTTTCAGGTCTCAATTTTCCAGTAGTCTAGGGCATGAGGATGCAACAGACAATGGAAACCACTGCATTAAAGACACCTAACGTGTATCCACAAGAGGTGTGGCCTATAATTGAAAAAAAGTGCCATCATGATCTCTCCATTGGGAAAAGATACCGGAATAGTCCCCCATTCGAGTCTCTGGGAGGGGACAGCCAAGGGGGAGGCGACCATGAGAAAAAGATTGAATAATCAACGAAAGGATAACGTTCTACGACTCGGGCAGTCGAATGTCAGAAGCTTAAACGTGGTAGGGAAACTAGAAAATCTTAAAAGGGAAATGCGAAGGTTCAATATAGATATAGTAGGGGTCAGTGAATTGAAATGGAAAGAAGACAGATTTCTGGTCAGATGAGTGTAGGGTAGTATCAACAGCAGCAGGAAATGGTATATCGGGAGTAGGATTCGTAATGAATACCAAGGTAGGGCAGAGAGTGTGTTACTGTGAACGGTTCAGTGACAGGGTTGTTTTTACCAGAATCGACAGCAAACCAGCACCGACAACGATATTTCAGGTATACATGCCGACGTCGCAAGTTGAAGAGATAGAGGAAGTATATGAGGGCACTGGAAGGGTAATACAGTATGCAAAGGGAGATGAAAAAATTCTAATAGTCCTGGGGGACTGGAATGCAGTTGTAGGCGAAGAAACGGAAGAAAAGGTTGCAGGAGAATACGAGCTTGGCACGGAATGAGAGAGGAGAAAGACTAATTCTGTAACAAATTTCAGCTAGTAACAGCGAATACTTTGTTAAAGAATCACAAGAGGAGGAGGTATACTTGGAAAAGACCGGGTGATACGTATTTGCAATGTTGCTAATATCAGCTGTAAGCAGGCTGTTTAGGTTTTCTTATTGGTAACGCCACGTAGCGCTCTGTATGAAAATCACTAGCTGTGCTGTGTGCAGTCTGTGGCTGCTTTGCATTGTTGTAATACTCGCCATTGTAGTGTTAGGCAGCTGGCTGTGAACAGCGCGTAGCGTTGCGCAGTTGGAGGTGAGCCGCCAGCAGTGGTGGATGTGGGGAGAGAGATGGCGGAGTTTTGTAATTTGTCATGAACTGCTATATATATTATGACTATTAAGGTAAATACATTGTTTGTTCTCTATTAATATCTTTCATTTGCTAACTATCCCTATCAGTAGTTAGTGCCTTCCGTAGTTTGAATCTTTTATTTAGCTGGCAGTAGTGGCGCTCGCTGTATTGCAGTAGTTCGAGTAACCAAGATTTTTGTGAGATAAGCGATTTGTGAAATGCATAGGTTAATGTTAGTCAGGGCCATTCATTTGTAGGGTTTTTGAAAGTCAGATTGCGTTGCGCTAAAATAAAAAATATTGTGTGTCAGTTTAAGCACAGTCACTTGTATAAATTGTTCAAAGGGGACGTTTCACAGCAAAAAGAATACTTTTTCCATTTATAACAAATGTAACTAGATTGGTGACTAAGATCCGAAAAAAATGGTTCAAATGGCTCTGAGCACTACGGAACTTAACATCTTAGGTCATCAGTCCCCTAGACTTAGAACTACTTGAACCTAACTAACCTAAGGGCATCACACACATCCATGCCCGAGGCAGGATTCGAAACTGCGACCGTAGCAGCAGCGCGGTTCCGGACTGAAGCGCCTAGAACCGCTCGGCCACAGCGGCCGGTGAGATTCGAAACATATGAAGAAAAATTCCTTATTCGCTTACAGTATGTTTTGTGATTTATCGGAATTATGAAATCAACTTTACTGTGCAGTCACTAACGCAGTAACTCCTAGTATGCCATCAGGCTTTCATACCCCTGATTCGTAATGCCCAGCTGACATAGACATATTCGTACTCGAATTTTACAGTCGAATAAAGAAAACGAGTATGTAATAAAAATTGGAAGCTAATTATTGCTGTAGGATGTAGTACCACCACGAGACCAAAATTCTGGTATGAAGTGGGACAGAACTTCCTGAGTTAATTAGCTGTACTACAACTCGACATAAGTGATTTCTCTAGAATACAAGTCCTTAACATCTTGCGACAAAGCTCGTCGAAAAAGCTGAGCCAATTTGCAGAACTTGCGAGGCGATATAACGTGGCCGTAGCGATTCGTCCTGAAAGTTATGAACTCGTTGTTTGTCAGATTGCCTCGTTTCGAACGCCGGTCAGTACATTCCAATTCACGGTTTGATCACGTGCCGAGCCCTCTCGTAACAGCAATGTAACAGCGCGTGGGAATAACAGCCGTATTGCTCGAAACCACGTGCACAACACGCGCGCTTTATTCCTATAACACACACACTTCGTTTGCAGATCCGTCCATCGTAATTGGTGAAGGTATCTGTGTGCGTTCTAGCCGTTGTTACAGTCGTGTTTTTTAAAGTTCTCATGAAGACAAATTTCAGATCCTAAGGACGTTCGTAAACATAAAAATTAAAATTTTGTGCCTTTAAAAGGTTAGATGTATTTGGCTGTTCAATCGTGCTCTTTTGTCGTTGATACTTTGACATTTAGCTTTCCAAGATGTCCGAAATGTTTTATGTAGATAAGGAACAGCAAAGGACCTATAACACTACCTTGGGGAACGCGAAAAATCCCTTCTGTTTTACTCGATGACTTTCCGTCAATTACTACATTACCGCTTGTGTGGTACAGTGTTGTCAAAAGCCTTCCGGAAATCCAGAAATACGAAATCAATCTGAAATCTCTTGTCAATAGCACTCAACACTTCACCAGAGTAAAGAGCTGGTTGTGTTTCACAAGAACGATGTTTTCTAAATCTATGTTGACTGTGTGTCAATAGACAGTTTTCTTCGATGTAATTCATGATGTTCGAACACAATACATGTTCCAAAATACTGCTGCATATCGGCGTTAATAATATGGGCCTGTAATTTAGTGGGTTACTCCTACCTCTTTGTAATATGAACATTACCACTTACAAAGTACTTAACAAAGAGAGTATGGGTTGTATGAGATGCGTAGATATAATTTTGCTGTCAGTTAATTAAATTTCAGACATGGTTAAATATTTTCTATACTTGTACTTCGTGCTGACTGGTAAAACAAGAAAAAATATCATATACTGAAGGTACAGCGGTACTGCAAGGAAACGGAACCCATAATTATCTCATCTGGCACTTTGGTTGGTTGGTTGGTTTTTTGGGGAAGGAGACCAGACAGCGTGGTCATCGGTCTCATCGGATTAGGGAAGGAAGTCGGCCGTGCCCTTTCAGAGGAACCATCCCGGCATTTGCCTGGAATGATTTAGGGAAATCACGGAAAACCTAAATCAGGATGGCCGGACGCGGGATTGAACCGTCGTCCTCCCGAATGCGAGTCCAGTGTCTAACCACTGCGCCACCTCGCTCGGTCTCTGGCACTTTCAGTTGCTAGTAGAATAACAGCGAATGGCTAAATGGTTGAGATATTTCAGAGCAAGTGGCTCTGTGTACAAGTGCTATGTACGTGTTTCCCTTTTGTTTGATAATTTTCTCTATTCCGTATAATTTCACAAATGCTAAAAAAGAATGCTCAACAACGTGTAATGAAGCGTTAACTGCACACGAAATAAATCAAAGAAAAGCAAAATTTCTTTATTTGTTTACGCCCTTTCATTGTAAATCCCATGCAATGAAGCGACCGTAAATTGGAAATTTTCCACTGTCACATCAATATAGATATCGTAACATTTATGAGAGACACCGCTTCATCTGTGATAAATAAACAAATCTAACGTAATGCGTGCACGTAACACAAAAAAACATTGTTAGATTACACGATTGCAAAACAATCACTGGAAATAGTTGCTTCCACAAAATATCTTGGAGTATGGATATGGACCGATTTAAAGTGGAACGACCACATAAAATTAATCTCAGGAAAGGTAGGTGTCAGACAGATTCGTTGGAAGAATCCTTGGAAACGCGGTCCATCAACAACGCTCGTTCGACCAGTACTTTAATATTGCTCGTCAGTATGGGATCCGTACCAGATAAGATTGATAAAGGAAATAAAGAAGATCCAAAGAAGAGCAGCACGTTTTGATACAGGTTCATTTAGTAAGTGAGAAACCATCACGGAGATGCTCAGCCAACTGATGTGGCAGACGCTGCAAGAGAGGCTTTCTGCACCATGATGTGCTTCATTGTTAAAGTTCCGAGAGCAAGAATTGCGGCAAGAGTCATCAAATATATTGCTTCATCGTACGTATATCTCGCGAAAAGACCACGAAGATTGGAGCCCACACAGAGGCACAGTAAGCGTTCTTCCGGCGAATCTTTCGCGAGTGAAACAGGAGAGAGAGGAAATAACACTGGTACACAGAACATTCTCTACCACACCAGCGATGTGGCTTGCGGAGTACAGATGCAGATGTAGATGTGATGAAATTCGATTTGTGGGACGCTCAATGACGTGTATATCAGCGCCCGTACAAATTCTCAACATTTTCACTGTCTAGTATCGCCACTTTCCCGAATGATGATGAAATGATCAGCACCACGCAAACACCCAGTCCGCGGCCGGAGAAGATCCCCGAACCGGAAGGGAACCGAACCCGGGTCCTCATGATCCAGAGGCAGCAACACTGGCCACTTGACCACGAGCTCCGGACGCAGATGTGGATATAGCTAACGCCATCTTTGTAGATAGTCCTCCAGATGACAAAAGCTGTTAGGTGTCTGTGTGGTGTCCTAGATAATGTCCTTATTTATACATGTATATTACAAAGTGCTTAATACATTTTTTTACGTGTTGTGGTCTTCAGTCCTAAGACTGGTTTGATGCAGCTCTCCATGCTACTCTATCCTCTTTTTTTTTTTTTTTTACATAGTGCAATATAATGACGTGAGAATTTTGAGGTAAGAAACCGAAAGGTAAAACAGATCTGTCTTAAAGAATTCTTTACATTGTTTTACTTAGCTATTAGGTACAGTTCTACATGTACCTCTACATCCATACTCAGCAAGCCACCTGACGGTGTGTGGCGGAGGGTACCTTGAGTACCTCTATCCGTTCTCCCTTCTATTCCAGTCTCGTATTGTTCGTGGAAAGAAGGATTGTCGGTATGCCTCTGTGTGGGTTCTAATCTCTCTGATCTTATCCTCGTGGTCTCTTCGCGAGATATACGTAGGAGGGAGCAATATACTGCTTGACTCCTCGGTGAAGGTATGTTCTCCAAACTTCAACAAAAGCCTGTACCGAGCTACTGAGCGTCTCTCTTGCAGAGTCTTTCACTGGAGTTTACCTATCATCACCGTAACGCTTTCGCGATTACTAAATGATCCTGTAACGAAGCGCGCTGCTCTCCGTTGGATCTTCTCTGTCTCTTCTATCAACCCTATCTGGTACGGATCCCACACTGGTGAGCAATATTCAAGCAGTGGCCGAACAAGTGTACTGTAAACTACTACCTTTGTTTTCCGACTGCATTTCCTTAGGATTCTTCCAAAGAATCTTAGTCTGGCATCTGCTTTACCGACGATTAATTTTATATGGTCATTCCATTTTAAATCACTCCTAATGCCTGCTCCCAGATAATTTATGGAATTAACTGCTTCCAGTTCTGACCTACTATATTGTAGCAAATGATACAGGATCTTTTTTTCTATGTATTCGCAGCACATTACACTTGTCTACATTGAGATTCAATTGCCAAGTCATTTACATTTAAGTAGCGCAATTTTCACATCATTTTCTAACGTATCGCCACCATTAGGGGGAAAACGGGCCGACATTAAGTAAACAAAAACGAATCTACTAGAAAAGCCGTCTGAAGATGAAACTGCGATTCGAAACCGGTAACGGCTGTTTGTGTAGCCAAATAGCATTGTTAACAATGGCTGGCTGCTGTTTTCATCTTTTCAAGAATAAAATTTTATTTTTTCTAAAATATCTGAGCTTGGAATCTATCTTCTCCTTTCTTAATTTATGTTATTATCCACGCTTAAATCACTCTGGATAGAAGCTGCTATATATTGGAAGGTTCTATCGCGTGGCCATATGAGCTTTTCGCCTGTTTACGTGCTATAATTAACATTTATTTATGCTGCGTCAGCAGCAAGTCTTTACAGCAGGCACTTATTATCTGCAAGTCTCTCTGCGTTTGGCAATAAGGTAATAACAACGTAACCTTCGAGCATGGCAACACGTTTCGCGTTCTGGTAGAAGTGAAGAACTGCTAGACCAGAGAGAATATACAAATGTCATTTTATTTCTACATCTTTATATACATATACATATACATCTTCACTGTGCGAACCACTGTGAAGTGCATGGCGGAGGTTACGTCGCAGTGTACCGGCTGCAGGTGCCTTTCCCTGTTCCATTCACGTACCGAACGCGGAAAAATGGTTGTTTAAATGCCTCTGTGCATGTGCGAGGTGCCAGGGCTAGCAGTGTATTTAACACTAAATTCTTCCAGAAACTTCATATGGAAATGATGCTCTAAGCCCTCCCTTTTCTAACTCCGACATTTGCTGTTGCACATGGATTAAGAAGAAATGCGAACTGACTGTAATTGACCCTGCAAGTGGAGTAGAAAAAAGTATGGCACCTGCAATAATTTAATTTGATAGAAATTAATTAGATAAAGGAAAGTTTCATGAACATAGTGAGAAATGAAAGAGTTGGTCTACCGATTAACAGAATGAAAGTTCTGTCGAAAATAACAATTTGATTTATTATGACTAAACTCAAAATAGTAAACATTTACAATACATCAAATTGGATACTCAAATAAAAGTTGTGAAGGTGAGGTTGTCCATAAACTACATTGTGACATTTATGACCAAGTGGTATGTGGAGCCAATTCCTTGCAACTCAAATATTAAGAGAAACACCCAGCCAACCCAACATTAATTGCTGCTGCAGTAGTGAGAACTCAGACAATGAACATCCAAGACAGAACCACGTAAGAAAAGAAGAGAACAGGCGCGCTCTACTGAGCTCTGATTTATCACAGAGCAAATTCCCTAATCTGCCCATGCTGCGGACATACATTACCAAGCTTTCTTCTTAACTGCAAGGACACGGTCTGGCGTACCAGAAGCGATGGCTGGTTGCTTCGACGTCCCGTGGTGGTGATGATAATGTCGCAAGTATAGCCCAAAACAAATTATCCTGGCCTGGTTGTTCCAGACTAAAGACTTCCTATCAATACAAATGCGCCTCTGAGGGAGATGAAGAAGGCTCGCCACACAATCACTGACGGTACAGTGATCGATTTTAACAAGCAAAGTCACACAGTAACTCCAATACAGTCAACTGTAGCCAAAACTGCTCAAGACGGACAACATAGGCCGCTTGTACACAGAACGCTCAATTGCCAACTGTACTCGGAAAGTTACGTTGAAGTCGAAACTCCAGCAACTTCGTCAAAGAGTTACAATTAAATGAAAGTATATTAGACAGCCAACGGAAGGCAGGCCGTCCAGAGCAGTGAGAGCTCACTCTTGTAACCTACCCCATCCGAAACGCGAGAGCCGACCCTCTCAAGAGCACCCGCACAAACAGAACACAGAACATTCCCACCCCCACGACAGTGGCCGTGGTTAAACGTTCCAATCAGCAACTCGAAAATCTTCGGAAAATTCCACTCTATTGCCGAAGCACTACCATTCCACCAATGGAGATTCTTGGCGCCAAATTCTGCGCCGATTTTGCTACGTCACGGAGCTATGCCCTGAGCAAGCCAATCACAGTTACGATTTTGCAGAAAACGCGGGAATTTGCCCGCCAAGACTGACTGGGAACACAAGTCATTCCCACGCCTTGCTGGTAGCCCGCCAGAAAGTGTTTTCACTAAATTTCTGTGAAGTAACGGAATCTCTAGCCCAGCCGCTCCTTCAGGCCCCTGTGTGCGTGTCGCCCCCGCTCTTATGACAATGTTGGCATCTGGAAAGCATCCACTCGACTCCCTCACACCCGTCGGCTTAACCCTCTCAAGATGAGAATAACCCGCCTGTCACCGGACCACCCGAGTGACGAGAGACGCTGCGTGGGAAGCCCGCGTGTGAAGGAATAGCAACTTTTCACTGCATGCAATTAGAGAGGAAAATCGTATTACTCAGAGTAAGATAGAATCATGAGAAGGGGCTCATGCCACCTCTCACATGCTGTAATTAATGTAATCTTATCCATACAATCTGTGTGGGAGCGACATGTTGGGGGTTGTAGTATAATCCTGGAATCATCCTTTTAATTCGGTTCTTCAAACTTTGTTAGTAGACTTTCTCGGGGTAGTTTCCGTGTATGTTCAAGAGCCTACCAGTTCAGTTTCTTCAGTATCTCAGTGACATCCTCTCACAGGTCAAACAAATCAGTGGCCATACGTGCTGAGCTTCTCTGCATACGTCCAACCCCTACCAGTCCTATTAAGTACAGGTCCTACACACATAAGCAATATTCAGGGAATCCTTGTACGAGCTATTTGTGAGCAATCTCCTTTGTATACTGATTGCATTTGCCTAGTATTCTACCAACAAACCAAAGTCTGCTACCTGTGTAACTCACGACGGGGCCTATGTGATCGTTCCACTTCGTATCCCTACTAAGCGTTACAGCCAAGTACTTGTGTGAGTTTTCAGATTCGAACTGTGACTCACTAATATTATATTCATAGGACACTGTTTTTTTGTTTTGTGAAGTGCACAATTTCACGTTTTTTATTTAAAGCAAGCTGCCTACACTGCACCACACATCTTATCAAGGTTTGACTGAATATTCGTACAGTTTCTTTCAGTCTGAATTTTGTCAAAGATATCTGGATCATCAGAGAAAAGTCCGAGGCTACTAATAATATTGTCCGCAAGCTCATTGATACAGAACATGAGCAGCAAGGAACCCATTATGATGCCCCCCCCCTGGAGTACACCCGAAGTTACTTCGATATTTGTCGATGATTCTCATCTAACGCGGGCTGGGTCCTCCCTACCCAGAAATGTTCAATCGAGTCACAAATTTCGTCTGATACCCCTTATGATCGTACTTGTTATAATAAGCTTAGGTAAGGTACTGAGTCAAATGCTTTTCGGAAATTGAGAAATACTGCATCCACCTGACTGCATTGATCCATGGCTTTCAGAGAAACGCGATTTGGGTTTCATATGATCTATGTTTTCAAAATCAATACTAATTGGCATGAGGAGGTCGTTTTGCTCGAGATACGTCGTTATGTTTGAGCTCAGAATGTGTTCTAAGATTCTGCAACAAATGGATGTCAGGGTTAAAATATAAATTTGTAAGGTGAAATGTTAAAATTTATTTATAGCTCTTTTTATGAATCTGTGAAATTTAAATAATAAACTAGGAACATTGCACAGTAGTTTTGTGGATCACTTCTGCTATTCTTCTTATAGACAAACAGGTATGACTGGAGTGTTTTTTTTTTTGGGGGGGGGGGGGGGGGGGGCTGCTGGGCACAGTTTTTTGTTCAAGGGATCTACGATAGGTATAATAACAGACAGCCTAACTCAGCTGGGTATAGAATCTGATAGGGATTCCATCGGGCACTGGGGCTTTGTTCAATTTTAACGATTTCAGTTGTTTCTCGAGGCCATTTACACTAATGCCTATTTCACTAATCTTCTCGGCCATCCTGATTTAGGTTTTCCGTGATTTCCCTAAATCGCTCCAGGCAAATGCCGGGATGGTTCCTTTCAAAGGGCACGGCCGACTTCCTTCCCCGTCCTTCCCTAATCCGATGAGACCGATGACCTCGCTGTCTGGTCTCCTTCCCCAAAACAACCAACCAACCAACTAATCTTCTCAGTCTTCCTCAGGGGACACCGCCTTACAGTGGCACTATCCATGTGGGTGAGGAAGTTTGCGTGCTCTGGATCTTGTGGGCTATGCCGGCAGTAGCTTAGCCACCAGCAGGGTCACCCATGCCGGATTTGCCGAGAGGGAGGAGCCAGACGAAGTGTGTCCCACAACGGCCCACTGGTCCTTTTCACATATTCCAGGCCTGTCCTTACCCTGTCCTTTTCCTGCCATCTCAAATCATAATAAAGGGTAGGAGGATTCTTAGGCGTAGGGAAGCCAGCCGTCCTAGGGGAGTAAACCCTTAAAAGAAAATCGGGCAAGTCTGGAAGCAGCCCTACCACCAGACTAGGGAGTTGTGGACCAATCACCGGCACTCCCAAAAACGAATGATTAAAGAAACAGCAGAAAAGAACAGCCGGGAGGACTCAAATATGACGACCTTTGGCATGAAAAGGACAACAAAAACAGGGTTCCTGGAATATTAGAGCATTGAGAGAAGCCAGCAGACTGAATGAAACCGGTTACAAAGGAGACGACGGGTTACGGGTTGGACACTCTCTGATTTAGTGGGGTGAGATGGCTAGATTTTGGAGACATCCAAACACAAGATGGATACACCTTTTTATACTCTGAACCCGCTGGAGAGGACGTAGAGCACAGAAATGGAGTTGGACTTTTGTTAACCAAAGGAGCGAAAAAGGGCCTTATGGAATGGAAACCGGTTTCAGAAAGACTACTGACAGCACTTTTAAGACAAACATTCGAAATGCCACAGTCATCTAGTGCGATGCTCCTACAGAAACCTCAGATACTGAACAGAAAAACGAGTTTTACCTCTCCTTAAGTGACACTATTAAAAGTAGCAGTAAGAGAGACATCTTGATTATTGTGGGATACCTACATGCAAAAGTAGGAAAGAACAATGAAGGCCTAGAGCATGGAAAGGGAGTCCATGGTATCGGAGAAGTAAATGAAAATGGGGATATGTTTTCAAATTACCGTGCCAGTCACGATTTGGGGATTAGACGTACATTATTCCCACACAAGAATTGCTATAAGGTTACATGGATATCCCCTGATCACAGAACGGAAAACCAAATTGATCATATAGCTCTAAGTAAAAAATATATAAGGTCGCTGACGAACGTGAGAAATAAACGTGGGGCTGATGTTGGCAGTGACCACCACCTTATTGTTGCAAATTTTAGACTAAAAATCATGGCTACAAATAGAAAGTTCGAACAACGGAACAAAAAATATAATGTGGGTGAACTTAGAATAACAGCAAAAGAAGAAGATTTCTGTATTGAGTTAAGGAAACGCTACGAGGCACTGCAAGAAGCACAGGAAAATGATGAAAATAGTGTTGATGATAGATTAAGGACGTCTATTGCAATGTCAGCAAGCAGGTCCTTGGCTTTAAAAATCTTTTGAAGAAAGATTGTATGTCTGAGAGTACATGGAATTTGGTCAACTGTAGGAATGAGATTAAGGCAAAATTGAATATGAGTAAAACAAGACAGCAGGAAACTCGAATGCAAGATGAGTATGCAGCTACTGACTCTCAAATAAAGAGGAGTGTGGGGAATGATACGAGAAAGTGGATGGATGAGCAAACTCTGAGAGCAGAGACAGCCGCAGCAAGGGGTGAAGCAAAAGATTAGTACCGCATCACTAGAATGTTATCCAACAAAGGTTTCAACAGGAACAGACCTGAGAAAAGCAAGGAGGGTCGGCTGTTGGCGACAGAAGAAGACCAACTTGGAAGATGGAGAGAACATTTTTCTGAAGTCTTAAACAGAGAGCAATCTGAAGAGTGGGAGGGGCAATGGAATTTTCCTTGTGCCAGTGACAGAATCAATGTAAACACACCAATTAAGACTGAAATTAAAATAGCTCTCAAAGAATGGGAAGGCTCCAGGAATGGATAATATTGCACCTGAGGTGCCAAAAACAGACATTGACACCACCGTAAAGCTACTGCATCCATTGTTTGAGAAGATATGGTCAGAAGAGAAAATACCAAAGGATTGGAAAGAAGGGCTGATTATTAAGTTGCCAAAGAAAGGGGATACTACCATCTGTAATAACTGGCGAGGCCTGTACCAAGCAAAGAACTCTGTAGATTGATACTAAATCGTATCAAGGGCTCAGTCGAGACACGACTGAGAGAAGAGCAAACTGGATTTAGAGAGCACAGAAGTTGTGTCGATCTCATCAACAAACTGCGTATAATACTTTAGCAGAGTGCAAAATGGCAGAACACACTCTACCTTACATTTATCGTTTTTGAAAAGGCAATTGACTCTCTTAATAGGAGAGTTATGTGGCATATCTTGGAAGAATATGAAATACCAGCATAGATACGACTAATAAATATTATTAAAGCCATGTGAGATGCATATTAATGTAGGGTGCTACACAATGGGAAACTTACTGAATATATCCAAACAAATGCTGGGGTGAGGCATGGACCTACGTATTCTGTCACCTACCTTGTTCTTGTTGGTACTGGACAGCGTAATGGAAAGAGTTGCTGATGGTAGGAGGAGAGGTATTCAGTGGGGAATGCAAGACAGGCTTCAAGACCTGGACTTTAATGACGATATCTGTCTGTTCTCGCAAAGATTGCGTGACATGGAGAAAAGTTGGAAGGACTGAAACAGTAAGCATAAATTGCTAAACCAAGAAGAAATGCAGATGATAAACGGGTATTCAATGCACAAATATATTATACTAGAACTGACATGTGATTACATTTTCACGACGTTTGGGTGCATAGATCCTGAGATATCAGTACCCAGAACAACCACTTCTGGCCGTAATAACGGCCGTGATACGCCTGGCCATTGAGTCAAACAGAGCTCGGATGGCGTGAAAGGTACAGCTGCCCATGCAGCTTCAACACGATACCACAATTCAACAAGAGTAGTGACTGGCGTATTGTGACGAGCCAATTGCTCGGCCACCATTGACCAGACGTTTTCAATTGGTGAGAGATCTGGAGAATGTGCTGGCCAGGGCAGCAGTCGAACATTTTCTGTGTCCGGAAAGGCCCGTAGAGGACCTGCAACATGCGGTCGTGGATTATCCTGCTGAAATGTAGGGTTTCGCAGGGATCGAATGAAGGATAGAGCCATGGGTCGTAACATATCTGAAATGTAACGTCCACTGTTCAAAGTGCCGTCAATGCGAACAAGAGGTGACCGAGACGTGTAACCAATGGCAATCCATACCATCACGCCGGGTGATACGCCAGTATGGCGATGACGAATATACGCTTCCAACGTGCGTTCACCGCGATGTCGCCAAACACTGATGCGACCATCATGATGCTGTAAACAGAACCTGGATTCATCCGAAAAAATGACTTTTTGCCATTCGTGCACCCAGGTTCGTCGTTGAGTACACCATCAGAGGCGCTCCTGTCTGTGATGCAGCGTCAACGGTAACCGCAGCCATGCTCTCCGAGCAGATAGTCAAAGCTGTTGCAAACGTCGTCGAACTGTTCGTGCAGAGGACCCCATCTGTTGACTCAGGGATCGAGACGTGGCTGAAGGAGACGTTACAGCAATGTGGATAAGATGCCTGTCATCTCGACTGTTAGTGATACGAGGCCGTTGGGAACCAGCATGGCGTTCCGTATTACCCTCCTGAACCCACCGATACAGTATTCTGGTAACAGTCATTGGATCTCGACCAACGCGAGCAGCAATGTCGCGATACGATAAACCGCAATCGCGATAGGCTACAATCCGACCTTTATCAAAGTCGGAAACGTGATGGTACGCATTTCTCCTCCTTACACGAGGCATCACAACAACCTTTCACCAGGCAACGCCGGTCAACTGCTGTTTGTGTACGAGAAATCGGTTGGAAACTTTCTCATGTCAACACGTTGTAGGTGTCGCCACCGGCGCCAACCTTATGTGAATGCTCTGAAAAGGTAATCATATGCATATCACAGCATCTTCTTCCTTTCGGTTAAATTTCATGTCTGTAGCACATCTTCGTGGTGTAGCAATTTCAATGGCCAGTAATGTATATCTAGGACGTACCGTCAGTAAGGATGGAGTGGCCGAGGTGGATGTAAAGAGTCGGATACGGAAGGCAAATGGAGCTTTGTACACCTGTACCCTGTCTGACGTAATAAGAACATCTCGAGACGAACCCAGCTACGCTTGTTCAGTAGCAACGTAAAGTCAGTCCTCCTGTATCCTTGCGAAACATGGAAGGTAACAAACATGATCGTAAACCAGCTGCAAGTTTTCATAAACCGGTAGAAATACACTCCTGGAAATTGAAATAAGAACACCGTGAATTCATTGTCCCAGGAAGGGGAAACTTTATTGACACATTCCTGGGGTCAGATACATCACATGATCACACTGACAGAACCACAGGCACATACAGGCATGCACAATGTCGGCACTAGTACAGTGTATATCCACCTTTCGCAGCAATGCAGGCTGCTATTCTCCCATGGAGACGATCGTAGAGATGCTGGATGTAGTCCTGTGGAACGGCGTGCCATGCCATTTCCACCTGGCGCCTCAGTTGGACCAGCGTTCGTGCTGGACGTGCAGACCGCGTGAGACGACGCTTCATCCAGTCCCAAACATGCTCAATGGGGGACAGATCCGGAGATCTTGCTGGCCAGGGTAGTTGACTTATACCTTCTAGAGCACGTTGGGTGGCACGGGATACAAGCGGACGTGCATTGTCCTGTTGGAACAGCAAGTTCCCTTGCCGGTCTAGGAATGGTAGAACGATGGGTTCGATGACGGTTTGGATGTACCGTGCACTATTCAGTGTCCCCTCGACGATCACCAGTGGTGTACGGCCAGTGTAGGAGATCGCTCCCCACACCATGATGCCGGGTGTTGGCCCTGTGTGCCTCGGTCGTATGCAGTCCTGATTGTGGCGCTCACCTGCACGGCGCCAAACACGCATACGACCATCATTGGCACCAAGGCAGAAGCGACTCTCATCGCTGAAGACGACACGTCTCCATTCGTCCCTCCATTCACGCCTGTCGCGACACCACTGGAAGCGGGCTGCACGATGATGGGGCGTGAGCGGAAGACGGCCTAACGGTGTGCGGGACCGTAGCCCAGCTTCATGGAGACGGTTGCGAATGGTCCTCGCCGATACCCCAGGAGCAACAGTGTCCCTAATTTGCTGGGAAGTGGCGGTGCGGTCCCCTACGGCACTGCGTAGGATCCTACGGTCTTGGCGTGCATCCGTGCGTCGCTGCGGTCCGGTCCCAGGTCGACGGGCACGTGCACCTTCCGCCGACCACTGGCGACAACATCGATGTACTGTGGAGACCTCACGCCCCACGTGTTGAGCGATTCGGCGGTACGTCCACCCGGCCTCCCGCATGCCCACTATACGCCCTCGCTCAAAGTCCGTCAACTGCACATACGGTTCACGTCCACGCTGTCGCGGTATGCTACCAGTGTTAAAGACTGCGATGGAGCTCCGTATGCCACGGCAAACTGGCTGACACTGACGGCGGCGGTGCACAAATGCTGCGCAGCTAGCGTCATTCGACGGCCAACACCGCGGTTCCTGGTGTGTCCGCTGTGCCGTGCGTGTGATCATTGCTTGTACAGCCCTCTCGCAGTGTCCGGAGCAAGTATAATGGGTCTGACACACCGGTGTCAATGTGTTCTTTTTTCCATTTCCAGGAGTGTAGAAATGCCGTGTGGCTAGGGCCTCCCATCGGGTAGACCGTTCGCCGGGTGCTAGTCTTTCGAGTTGACGCCACTTCGGCGACTTGCGTGTCGTTGGGGATGAAATGATGATGATACGGACAACACAACATCCGATCCCTGAGCGGAGAAAATCCTCCGACCCAGCCGGCAATCGAATCCGGGCCGTTAGGAATGACATTCCGTCGCGCTGACCACTCAGCTACCAAGGGCGGACTTCATGGAGGTTTATTGGTCACATAATATGCAAACAACAAGGAGCTGTTGAAATGCCAGCACTGGATTGGAACTCACAAGAAACATGTAGACGTGGCCGCCCGAAAAAGACGTGGAAAAGAACGGTGGAAGAGGAAGCTCTGAAAGCTGGTAAATCATGGAGTGAAGTGAAATGTTTGGCTGGCAACAGAAGCAGATGGAAGGTCTTTACTGCTGCCCTGTGATCCAATACGAACAACAGGAAATAAGTAAGTAAGTCAAGTCAATCTTTTCAGACGCGCAGATTAAAAAACGACGACGTAACTGCAAGACAATTCTTGGCAAGAAAAAATAGAGTATATGTTTTCCGCATTTCTCGTGGCCTGTTCATTAGGGTCTGATCAAACACAGGGGCTCCAGTGGCAATTCTGAATTCGTCTAGTAGTGCAATACTACTGGATTTTCCAGTGCAAAGGAACATTTGAAAACAGAGTTAAGCATTTCTGCTTTTGTTTTGCTACTCTTAGCTTCAGTCCGAGCCATGAGTGACTGAACACTAACTTTGGTGCCACTAAGAATCTCTACATACGACCAGGATTTATGTGAGGTTTGAGTGGTAGAAGTTCCTATGGGACCAAACTGCTGAGATCATCGGTCCCTAGGCTTACACACTTCTTAATCTAACTTAAACTAACTTACACTATAGACAAAACACAGAATCATGCCGAAGGAGGACTCGAACCTTCGATACGGGGGAGCCACGCGAATCGTGTAAGGTCCCCCTGACCATGCGGCTACCCCGCGCGGCGGTGTTTGTGAAAGATCATTTGCAATATTCTGGTACGATAGTCACGAATGCTTCACGGATCGCCAAATCAGCAACGTCTACAGACCAAGGATTTGTTTTATAACTTTTATGCAGTAGTCTCAGTTTATTTTAGGAATAACGGTTCGCACAGAAGAGTTCATGCTTGAAACCAGGCAAATGTTGTAGATAAATGGTTAGAATGTACTCGTTTACTTCAAGGATTTCAGTGGAGCCTCTTTCATTCTATCATTCTTACCTTCATGCGATCAGTGATTTTCGCTGGATACTACACTACTGGCCATTAAAATTGCTAAACCAAGAAGAAATGCAGATGATAAACGGGTATTCATTGGACAAATACATTATACTAGAACTGACATGTGATTACGTTTTCATGCAATTTAGGTACATAGATCCTGAGAAATCAGTACCTAGAACAACCACCTCTGGCCGTAATAACGGCTTTCATACGCCTGGGCATTGAGTCAAACAGAGCTTGGATGGCGTGTACAGGTACAGCTGCCCATGCAGCTTCAACACGATACCACAGTACATCAAGAGTAGTGACTGGCGTTTTGTGACGAGCCAGTTGCTCGGCCACCATTGACCAGACGTTTTCAATTGGTGAGAGATCTGGAGAACTGGCTAGGGCAGCAGTCGAACATTTTCTGTGTCCGGAAAGGCCCGTAGAGGACCTGCAACATGCGGTCGTGCATTATCCTGCTGAAATGTAGGGTTTCGCAGGGATCGAATGAAGGGTAGAGCCACGGATCGTAGCACATCTGAAATGTGACGTCCACTATTCAAAGTGCCGTCAATGCGAACAAGAGGTGACCGAGACGTGTAACCAATGGCACCCCATACCGTCACGCCGGGTGATACGCCAGTACGGCAATGACGAATTCACGCTTCCGATGTGCGTTCACCGCGATGGCGCCAAACACGGATGCGACCATCATGATGCTGTATACAGAACCTGGATTCATCCAAAAAATGACGTTTTGCCGTTCGTGCACCCAGGTTAGTCGTTGAGTGCACCATCGCAGGCGCTCCTGTCTGTGATGCAGCGTCAAGGGTAACCGCAGCCATGGTCTCCGAGCTCATAGTCCGTGCTGCTGCAAACGTCGTCGAACTGTTCGTGCAGATGGTTGTTGTTTTGCAGACGTCCCCATCTGTCGACTCAGGGATCGAGACGTGGCTGCACGATACGTTACAGCCATGCGGATAAGATGCCTGTCATCTCGACTGCTAGTGATACGCGGCCGTTGGGATCCATCACGGCGTTCCGTATTACCCTCCTGAACCCACCGATTCCATATTCTGCTAACAGTCATTGGATCTCGACCAACGCGAGCAGCAATGTCGCGATATGATAAACCGCAATCGCGATAGGCTACAATCCGACCTTTATCAAAGTCGGAAACGTAATGGTACGCATTTCTCCTCCTTTCACGAGGCATCACAACGTTTCCCCAGGCAACGCCGGTCAACTGATGTTTGTGTATGAGAAATCGGTTGGGAACTTTCCTCATGTCAGCACGTTGTATGTGTCGCCACCAGCGCCAACCTTGTGTGAATGCTCTGAGAAGCTAATCATTTGCATATCACACCATCTTCTTCCTGTCGGTTAAATTTCGCGTCTGTAGCACGTCTTCTTCGTGGTGTAGCAATTTTAATGTCCAGTAGTGTAGGTTCCTATGGGACCAAATTGTTGAGATCATCGGTCCCTAGGATTACACACTGCTTAATCTACCTTAAAGTAACTTAACGCTATGGACAAGATACACAATCATGCCGAGGGACTCGAACCTCCGACAGGGGGGAGCCACGCGAACCGTGTAAGGCCTCCGTTGACCGTGCAGCTACTTCGAGGTTTGTGAAATATCATTTGCAATATTCTCGTACGGTAGGCACTGAATGCTTCACGGATCGCCAAATGCGTTTTATTCGGCATCTACCTACAGCCTACCTACAGCCTTAGGCTTTGTTTTATAACTTTTATGCAGTAGTCTCAGTTTCTTTGAGGAATAACGGTTCGCGCAGAAGAGTTCATGCTTGAAACCAGACAAATGTTGTAGATGATTAGAATGTACTCGTTTAACTCTACGATATCAGTGTAGCCTCTTTCATTCTACCAGTCTTCTTACCTTCATGCGATCAGTAATTTTCGCTGAATACTGTAATGTTCAGTAGATAGTAGAAAATTTATGAAGTATGTAGAAAAATACGAGATCTTAAGTTTTTCTCAGATTTTGCGGAATATGATGTTATTTTACGGATATTGCATGGCCGAGGGTTGAAGGTCGAAATGACGGCACATACCGCTCACCATGCGTCTCAGCACACGTACACGGCCAACACCTTTGGTCAGGGGATATCTGGACTCGACTGTGAATAAAACGTTTCGCTAGTGACGAAGTAGCCAGTTGATATGGGAACGGCAGAATAGAAGGCGGACTGCAAGTTGCTGTCGTGTCAAGCGGAGTACTCTAACAGCACGTCTGCGTCGTAAGGTCCTTTCTCGTAACCGGCTCATTTGGGTATGATCAGACACAGTGGCTCCAGTGGCAATTCTCTGTTCGACTAGTAGTGCTCTGGCTGTATCCATATGACGCCGCAACGCAGAGACGGACAGAAATCGGGCTCCGCGTGGGACTGTAACGCGTCGGCGACCTTTTCCAACTCGCCTTGAGTTCTGACCTGTCTCCCCACAGTGTGTGCACAACCTATGGGTGAACACATGGAGAGGCATTGCTATCTGCAGCAACATGACCGAAAGTCCATTCTTTTTGGATCAAGCAGACCGTCCTTGCGGCTTGCACAGCAGTAAGATGTCGCATTGCATGTGCTTGATTGAATATAACGTCCACAAATGACAACTGCAGTCAGTGTGCCTCTCCAGAAAACAGTGGGACACCAGTACTCACTTCCTTTTGAAGGATAACGTGACGCTGTAATGCGTAACACGACCAATATATGGCGAATGAGTTTAATCTCTGCGTACACAGAAAGCAAAGATCTCAAGCGATGCAATAAGACCACAGGTATCGCCTGTATCAGATGTAGCATGTCGGACGTTGATACACTTGTTCCCCTAATTCTTTTGAACAGTGTAGACACGCAGATTAAAAAACGATGACGTAACTGTAAGACAAGACTTCGTAAAGAAAAAAAAATGTTCAAATGCGTGTGAAATCTTATGGGGCTTAACTGTTAAGGTCATCAGTCCCTAAGCTTACACACTACTTAACCTAAATTATCCTAAGGACAAACACACACACACCCATGCCCGAGAGAGGATTCGAACCTCCGCCGGGACCAGCCGCACAGTCCATGACTGCAACGCCTTAGATCGTAAAGAAAAATAGAGTATATGTTTTCCGCATCTGTAAAAAGGAATTACAAAATCGAAAAGATAAAGGTTTAGGTCTCGTCGTTGTTGCTGTTGTGGCCTTCAGTCCAGAGACTGGTTTGATGCAGCTCTCCTTGCTACTCTATCCTGTGCAAGGTTCTCCATCTCCCAGTACCTACTGCAACCTACATCCTTCTGAATCTGTTTAGTGTATTCATCTCTTGGTCTCCCTCTACGATTTTTACCCTCCACGGTGCCCTCCAATACTAAATTATTCATCCCATGATGCTTCAGAATATGCCCTACCAAGCGATCCCTCCTTCTAATTAAGTTGTGCCACAAATTTCTCTTCTCTCCTATTCAATACCTCCTTATTAGTTACGTGATCTACCCATCTAATCTTCAGCATTCTTCTGTAGCACCACATTTCGAAAGCTTCTATTCTCTTCTTGTGTAAACTATTTAGCCGGCCGGAGTAGCCAAGCGGTTCTAGGTGCTATAGTCTGGGACTGCACGACCGCTACGGTCGCAGGTGCTAATCCTGCCTCGGGCATGGATGTCTGTGATGTCCTTACGTTAGTTAGATTTAAGTAGTTCTAAGTTCTAGGGGAATGCAGTTAAGTCCCATAGTGCTCAGAGCCATTTGAACCATTTCTAAACTGTCTATCATTCATGTTTCACTTCCATCATGGCTACACTTCATACAAATACTTTCAGAAACGACTTCCTGACACTTAAATCTATACTCGATGTTAACAAATTTCTCTTCTTCAGAAACGCCTTCCTTGCCATTGCCAGTCTACATTTTATATCCTCTCTACTTCGACCATCATCAGTTATTTTGCTTCTCAAATAGCAATACTCATTTACTACTTTAAGCGTCTCATTTCCTAATCCAATTCCCGCAGCATCACCCGATTTAATTAGACTACGTTCCATTATCCTCGTTTTCCTTTTGTTGATGTTCATCTTATATCCTCCTTTCAAGACACTATCCATTCCATTCAACTGCTCTTCCAAGTCCTTTGCTGTCTCTGACAGAATTACAATGTCATCGGCGAACGTCAAAGTTTTTATTTCTTCTCCGTGGATTTTAATACCTACTCCGAATTTTTCTTGTTTCCTTCACTGCTTGCTCAATATACAGATTGAATAACATCGGGGAGAGGCTACAACCCTGTCTTACTCCCTTCCCAACAACTGCTTCCCTTTCGTGCCCCACGACTCTTATAACTGCCATCTGGTTTCTCTACAAATTGTAAATAGCCTTTCGCTCCCTGTATTTTACCCCTGCCACCTTCAGAATTTGAAAGAGAGTATTCCATCAACATTGTCAAAAGCTTTCTCTAAGTCTACAAATGTTAGAAACGTAGGTTTGCTTTTCCTTAATCTATTTTCTAAAATAAGTCATAGGGTCAGTATTGCCTCACCTATTCCAACATTTCTACGGAATCCAAACTGATCTTCCCCGAGGTCGGCTTCTACCAGTTTTTCCATTCGTATGTAAAGAATTCGTGTTAGTATTTTGCAGCCATGGCTTATTAAATTGATAGTTCGGTAATTTTCACACCCTTTGACACCCTCTTTCTTTGGGATTGGAATTATTATATTCTTGTTGAAGTCTGAGGGTATTTCGCCTGTGTCATACATTTTGCTCAGGTAGAGGTTTGTTAGGTCTGGCTCTCCCAAGGCTGTCAGTAATGTTCTCGTCGTAAATATTCCAAATTACGGCTACAGGATTGGGTTGTTTAGACCACGAAGAGAAGTTGTGGGGACGACCCAGAAATCTACTTCTAGATCAGAGGTTAAAAGACGCTATAAAAAATATGTAATAAGTCGTGGATGTGAAAATGTTTCTATATCTGACTTTTTTCTAAAAAAATAATTAAATTAAAATAGTACAAAAAATTGAACAAATATCGAGCCTGGATGAATTGTGAAGCAATGTTCTTATTCACCCACGACTAAAATATTGGTGGTCGGAAATACCACGCTGATGACAGGGATTGCAAAGTCCATGTTCAGAAACTCCACGACACCAGTAAGAACACCAACATAATGGCCACTCTACTGTCTGTCTAAGAGTGATCGAATGGCGTCGAAAGATGTCTGTCTTCACTGGAATCTCTCCTGTTCCAGCTACTCTGTTTCGCCACTCTACCGTTCAAGGATTCTTCCAAATAGCTTTGTTTAATTACATATTTCTTGATCGTGTGACGTAGTGGTACAACCGTAATACAAATAAATTCATAAACTTCAACTGTACCTTTTGCAGTTGTTCACGCATGTTATTGATTTATCCGTTTAAAAACAGCTTCCGTTGCTAACGGCATGATGCGCAGGAAAATCTGAACTGAGACAGAAGGCCGCTTTCCCCGATTTTCCAGTCCACTAGCTGCTCTGCTCTGCTGACCGCAACCGCTGCTGATGCAAGATCCGCTTCTGTATGCTCATTCCCTCTCTGTGTCTTTCTCCATTGTTCATTGACATCGAAAAATTCCTTCAAAATGTATTCAATGAGCAAAGGGCCACGATCTTGTTCTTTCCATTGCAGGAACACACCTGCATATTTACCTCGCTCTACCGAGCCAAAACAGTTGATGCGACACTGGAACGATTAGCCCTATGCTACGACTCGACAATCTATAAATGAAACCGATGAGAAATTTTGGATAGGGAATTCTGGGAGGAGAAATAAAAGCTTTATGGCTTTCTGATGACCTAATTCTCTCAGATAGTGGGTAAACGAATGGACTGTCTTGAAAAAAGTTGTAAGATGAACATCAAAACTAAAGAAGTGGTATGTAGCCTAATTAAATCAGGCAGGGCTGAGGGAACTGGATGAGGACCAGATGAGTAATTGGGGATGTAATACGTCATGGCACTAGTGAAAACTGTAGACGGCAACAATTAACCATGAGCTCAAACATAATGACAGGATGCCCTCCTCCGTGGCAACCAGGATGGATTCCGCAGACATCGATCATGTGAAACCCAACTAGCACTGTTTTCACGTGACGTACTGAAAGCCTTGGATCAAGGCAGTCAAGTAGATGAAGTATTTCTTTATTTCCGAAAAGCGTTGGACTCAGTACCACATATAAGCTTATTGTCAAAATTTCGACGAAATTTCTGACTGAACCGAAGACTTTTTGGTAGGTAAGACGCAGCATGTTATCTTGGATGGAGAGTCATTGTCAGACGTAGAACTAAAGTTCGATGTGCCCTAGGGAAGTGTGTTGGAACTCCTGCTGTTCATATTGTATCAGGAAATGAGATACTAATAGTAGCATATGAGTAATTGCTGTTAATGACAATGCAGACAATAATAATAGTAACCTCAGACTTTTTGCAGTCGATGCAGTTATCTATGACGCAGTGGTATCTCAACGAAGCTGCATAAATATTCAATCTTGGAAAATTTCAAAGTGGTACAAAGATTGGCAATTTGCATTAAATGTACACAAATGTAAGAATGCGCACTTCACTAAACGAAAAAACGTAGTATCCCATGACTATCATATCAGTGAGTCTCAGCTGGGCTCAACCAACTCATAGAGACACCTGGGTGTAACACCTCGTTGGGATATAAAATGGAGTCATCACATAGGATCAGGTGGTAGACTTCGGTCTGTTGGCAGAATACTGGGGAAGTGCAATCAGTCTACAAAGGAGATTACTTACAAATCACTCGCGCGACGAGGTCTAGAATATTGCTCAAGTGTGTGGGACCCATACCAGATAGGACTAACAGGGGATATTGTACGCATACAGAGAAGGGCAGCACGAATGATAAGGTTTCTTTGACCCGTGGGAGTGTCGCAGAGATGCTGAAGAAACTAAACTGGCAGGCATAAACTAACCGGTGAAAGTCTACTACGAAATTTTGAAGGATCGACTTTAAATGATGACTCTTAGTAATATACTGCAACCCCCTACGCATCTCTTACATAGCGATAGTGAGAACAAGATTAGGATAATTACAGCAAGCACAGAGGCGTTCACACAATCATTTTTCTCGCACTCTATACGTGAACGGAACTGGGAGAAACCCTGATAACTGGTACAATGGGACGTACTCTCTGCCGTGCACTCTCTGTGGTTTGCAGAGTACAGAGGTAGATGTGGACGCAGAAACTTTGTATGTCTTACATCTGCAACGTCCTTATATTTGAACGTGGCATTTCATTATACGTTTGGTTAAGATGGCTGCGGCCAGACAAGTTAAGTGACTATTACACTTGTGTCCAGTTCACTGGCTCCTCATTGAGCTTGCAAGCCAGTACTTGGCCACAGACCAAGTACTTCCAATGTCATCATAAGCGAGAGTCAGGGTTTGACTTTTCTGCTATCCTAGTTGTACTCATCCACAAAACATAAACATTTGAAAACCTATGCCCGCCACTGAAATGAGCTTCCCTGCATTATGTGCATAATTCAGTCTCGTGTTGCATTGAAGAAAAAGCTAAATCACTTTCTTTTGTCAGCCTCATAACTTTTCCAAGGAAACTGAAGGTGTATGATCAAGCTGTCTCTATCAAAATGTAGAGGAAATTGTCTCATCTTCCGTAGTTACGCTTCTCTTTGTTTTCGTTTCTCAATGAGTTGCTCTAACTTCTTTCTCCTCACTCTTCATTATTTGTGTTCTATCACATTTCTCTTTGTCTCTTGTCCATGTCTGGGACTGCCCTTCGTTTAAATCTACTTGGCTGTAATTGCCTTCGTTGCTGTGTTCTTCATGAACTGATAAAAATTGTTTTTGTTGTTTTATTACAGCTACTGCTCTTTCGAGTATTTATGTTAAAGTAATTTCTAAGCATGACATCCCATAGTAACTCTAAAACTTGTGGTGTCACCGCCAGACACCACGCTTGCTAGGTGGTAGCTTAAATCGGCCGCGGTCCATTTAGTACATGTCGGACCCGCGTGTCGCCACTGTGTGATCGCAGACCGAGCGCCACCACAAGGCAGGTCTCGAGTTACGGACTAGCACTCGCCCCAGTTGTACGACGACATTGCTAGCGACTACACTGACGAAGCCTTTCTCTCATTTGCCGAGAGACAGTTAGAATAGCCTTCAGCTTAGTCAATGGCTACAACCTAGCAAGGCGCCATTAGCCTTACATAGTTTGATAGTTAGCGTATGAAATGTCTCATCAGGAATGTTGTAAACCAAAGGACTATATAAAAGTTAAGTATTCCCAAAGCAACGTACTTTTCTTGCTACCATTCACTACTTATCCTGTTACAGAATTCACGCCCGTCTGCGTTAGATAGCGTGCATTTCGGCCTCCTCTATCTACAAGGTGTTGGCACATTTGCCAACACATCAAAACTTCTTATACCATGCGACTCGTCACGTGAGGAAGCATCATGCCCCTTATAATAAATCAATAAATAAATGAAACCCGATTGTTAACAACTCATCTACTTCGCAAAAATAATACATTTATTATTGACGGTGTTGTAGTCTTCAGTCCGAAGTTTTACGAAGCTCTCTACGCTACTCTAACTACTGCGAGTCTCCTCACTGAATAGATTTTGTAATATGAATAGAATGAAACTATTAAGAATAGGAATAATAAAAAGAACTTATAGTACATATACATTTTAATATGTTTCTTTTTTTAATTTTTTGTTGAAAACTTTCTTTTCAGTTAGTGTAGTGGCAGGTGGATTGTGTTAGCATGGTCACAACAGTCATCCTTTTAAGTATATTGGTCAGGAGGCTATACTACTAGCAACGTCTATGGATGGGAAATCCGGTTCGTTGATATTTTCCTGATTTCTACCTTAAATTTGCTCTTAAGTTCTGAGCACACTACCTCAGTCAGAATAACAGAATGATTGATGCTATTTGTTTATAGGACAGTTACCACAGCAACAACCAAACAGATAATGAACATGCCCACGTCTCCCATCCTGTTCATCGTTCTCAAAAAGTTCTGCTATCTGAAAGCCACCTAGACGGTCAATAATACTGCGCAGCGTTTCCTGGTGCGCAATAATATTTACAATACAGGAATGAGGCTGAGAGATTGCGCAATAATCCTGAGAACGTCAAACACTTTTGAATTATATTTCCATGCCCTGAAATACCGTACCGTCTGTGGGCAATATTGACAATGTCCTTGAGAGTTTCTCGAGCGTTATTATTAGAGAAGATGGAAGATGAGTACAAAAACGTAAGTGTTAACAATGACGAATCATATGGTGTGTAGCTCAGTAAACATAAGGAACATCTAAAGGGAGTCCATGGTATCGGAGAAATTAATGAAAATGGGGATATGTTTTCAAATTTCTGTGCCAGTCTCGATTTGGGGATTGAAGGTACATTATTCCCACACAAGAATTGCTATAAGATTACATGCGTATCCCCTGATCACAGAACGGAAAACCAAATTGATCATATAGCGCTAAGCAAAAATTTTAGAAGGTCGCTGATGAACGTGAGAAATAAATGTGGGGCTGATGTTGGCAGTGATCGAAACCCTATTGTTGAAAATTTTAGACTAAAAATCATGGCTACAAATAGAAAGTTCGAACAACGGAACAAAAAATATGATGTGGGAAAACTTAGAACAACAGCAAAACAAGAAGTTTTCCGTATTGAGCTAAGGAAACGCTACGAAGCACTCCAAGAAGCACAGGAAAATGATGAAAATAGGTTGATACATGGACTCAGATTAAGGACGTCTATTGCAATTTGAGGAAACAGGTCCTTGGCTTTAAAAACCATTTGAAGAAAGACTGGATGTCTGAGAGTACATGGAATTTGATCAGCTGTAGGAATGAGATTAAGGCAAAATTGAATATGAGTAAAACAAGACAGCAGGAAACTCGAATGCAAGATGAGTATGCAGCTACTGACTCTCAAATAAAGAGGAGTGTGGGGAATGATACGAGAAAGTGGATGGATGAGCAAGCTCTGAGAGCAGAGACAGCCGCAGCAAGGGGTGATGCAAAAAATTTGTACCGCATCACTAGAATGTTGTCCAACAAAGGTTTCAACCAGAACAGACCTGAGAAAAGCAAGGAGGGTCGGCTGTTGGCGACAGAAGAAGACCAACTTGGAAGATGGAGAGAACATTTTTCTGAAGTCTTAAACAGAGAGCAACATGAAGAGTGGGAGGGGCAATGGAATTTTCCAGATGCCAGTGACAGAATCAATGCAAACAGACCAACTAAGACTGAAATTAAAATAGCTCTCAAAGAATGGGATAATATTGCACCTCTGGTGCTAAAAGCAGACATTGACACTACCGTAAATCTACTGCATCCATTGTTTGAGAAGATGTGGTCAGAAGAGAAAATACCAAAGGATTGGAAAGAAGGGCTGACTATTAAGTTGCCAGAGAAAGCGGATACTACCAACTGCAATAACTGGCGAGGCGTCACCCTCGTATCTGTACCAGGAAAAGGACTCTGTCGAGGCATGACCGAGAAAAGAACAAGCTAGGTTTAGAGAGCACAGACGTTGTGTCGATCTCATCAAAACACTGCGTATAGTACTTGAGCAGAGTGCAGAATGGCAGAACACACTCTACCTTACATTTATTGATTTTGAAAAGGCATTTGACTCTCGTAATATGAGAGTTATGTGGCACACCTTGGAAGAATATGGAATACCATCAAAGATAGTAAATATTATTAAAGCCATGTATTTTTATTAAAAATAATTAATGCTAAGTTATGAATAAAAGTATATACGGATATTTATCTGGGGTATACATTAATTACTCAGGTACAGAGTGTTCGGAAACTGCCGTTACAAACTTCTAGGACTTTCAGAGGGGAGTGAGTACATATTATTTTGAATAAGAACCCATGTCCAGAAATTTACCGTTTCCGTTCTACGACGGTTTCAAATCGACGTTTAACTCATCGACTTGCGCTTGAGGACTTGAATTAGGCGTGACACAGTACAGTTATTAGGTAACAACTTGAAAGCAAACATAATGCATCATGAATTTATCACTTAAACACATATGGTTGTATTGACACTTAAACATTATCCCAAAACAGAAAAGTACCCAGCATACTGTATGCACAGAACGTGAGTGATTTTGACGCTCCCTGAACTAGATCTTCAAAAAAATGGTTCAAATGGCTCTGAGCACTATGGGACTCAACTGCTGAGGTCATTAGTCCCCTAGAACTTAGAACTAGTTAAACCTAACTAACCTAAGGACATCACACACATCCATGTCCGAGGCAGGATTCGAATCTGCGACCGTAGGGGTCTCGCGGTTCCAGACTGCAGCGCCAGAACCGCGCGGCCACTTCGGCCGGCACTAGATCTTCATCCACCATTCTTTTGTGCTTGCAACAGAGTAGAGCAATACCACGGCAGCAGCCTCTTGATCGCTCAACAGACCGAGCCACGGTGTTGTTGTACAGTATTATCAAAAATACAGTTGACGATATTACTGAGCAGTCGAAAGAAAACATCAATAATATTGCACAATAATATTATGGTACATTATTGAACGTCTAGGGACCGCTGTAGGTGACAGCTGCGACAGTCAGCTGCAGACGACTGATGCAGTCAGTAACGTACAGTTGTAGTAAGTTTCCGTTCTTCCCTAGTAAAGCGTGTTTATTTCCCGTGACAGAGTGTCATAAGCTAGCTGAGAAAGTGCGCGTAAAAGTGATAGGGCCACTACTCTCCCGCTAAGCATATACGGTGCTGCATAGAGGGTACTGTGTGGATGTGTCTATGTGATGCCTCTTTCCTCGTGCGCAGTCGCAGGCGCGCAAAAAGTAGTAGAAAGGACGGACTTTCGGATGCGTGTTCTCAAGTAGCCTCATTGTTCAAGGCGTCCGCTATGCATCCACTTCTTTGCTTGGCAATTTGTGCTGCATTTATTGTCACGAAAGGCGACAGAAAAAGAAAACACAGAGCCGACTGTTGGTGCAACACTATGAAGATAACAGAGGTACGAGAAATACAAAGTGACAGAGACGTCTTGTTCGCAAATTTAGAAGGAGGTCACAGTGAGCCGGCCGGAGTGACCGATCGGTTCTAGGCGCTACAGTTTGGAGCCACGCGACCGCTACGGTCGCAGGTTCGAATCCTGCCTCGGGCATGGATGTGTGTGATATTCTTAGGTGAGTTAGGTTTAAGTAGTTCTAAGTTCTAGGAGCTGATGACCTCAGAAGTTAAGTCCCATAGTGCTCAGAGACTTTTTTGAGGTCGCAGTGAAATTTTAGATCTTCTGCTTAGGAAACCGCAGCGACGAGGCTGGCAATAACATTTCGCCGACTGGCAACCGGCGGCTTACGGAGGCCGACAGAAGTATTCTAATAATTTTGTATGTACGAGGGGTGTTGAATAAGTAGTACAAAACATTTTTTTCCGAAAGCGGGTTGCTTTTATTCAGGTTTGCAATCGGTCATGCTGTTCCCCACTCTCTTGGCTACAAAACCCTATTTTTCAACGTAATCTCGTCTCAGTGCGACGGCCTTACAAAACCTTGCTGGGGAGGCCTGTATGGCCCCATGGCACCACTCTAGTGGTCGATGTCGGAGACAACTTTCTGCTGCAGTAGTAACCTGCCCATCGTCCACGTGTTGCTTCCCGCGGAGTGCATACATTGTTGGTCTAGATAGATGGAAGGCGAAAGGTTCGATGCCCGGGCTGTAGGGAGGATGGGGAAGAACAGTCCAGTTCTGTGAGCACCTCTCGACTGCGCAGACTTGTGTGAGCCCTTGCGTTATAATGAAGTTCCTTTGCCTTTTTATGGTGACGAACACCCTGAAGTCGTATCTTCTATTTCCTGAGAGAAACACAGTACATTTCAGAATGCCTCGTTGCACCATGAGGGAGAATATCAAGCAGAATAACCTCTTCAGAGTCCATGAATACCGTCGCCATGACTTTACCAACTGAAGGTGCGACTTTGATTTTTTTCTTTGGAGCAGAGATGGTGCGGCTCCACTCCATGGAATACCGCTTTGTTTCCGGTTCGAAGTGATCTAGCCATGTTTCGTCTTCTGTGACCACGTTCGTCAAAAAAATTGTCACCATCACCCTTGTAATGAACAAGCTACTTCGCACAGATGGTCTTTTGTTGCTCTTTATGGTCTTCTTTTAGGCGCCGATCAACTCAGCGGGCACCCCAGCTGGTGGACGAGTGTATCAGGACTCCTTAGTCAAATTTGTTCTAAATAATATATCTCTTTTTCCAACAAACAGCCCAGTTCATACATACAATACCAGGAACAAAAATGATCTGCACAAGGACTTAAAAGCACTTACTTTAGTTCAAAAAGGGGTCCACTACTCAGGAACACTCATCTTCAATAATTTGCCAGCAAACATAAAAAATTTAGTTACAAAGAAAGATCAGTTTAAAAGAAACCTGAAAGACTTACTAGTGGCCAACTCCTTCTACTCCACTGACGAATTTTTTAATAGAAACAAATGATGTATTGTATATACTCATACTATTAGTATTATTATTTCAGCTTTAAAAAAATGAGGTATATACTCATACTATTAGTATTGTTGTTTCAGCTTAAAAAAAATGACATGTTCCACATCAACGAGGATCTCCTCAGTACGGATCTATGGAACGAAAAACTAATCTAATCTACCAACAGAAACATCCAGTTGAACAACGACGTTTTTGATTGTGATCTGCCCATCACCTTGAATAAGAGTGTCCGCACGTTCTAACATTGCAGGAGTTACATCAGTGTGCGCCCAGCCGGCACAAGGGAGATCGGACAAATTTGCGCGACCTTGTTGCGATGATAACAGAATCCTCGCCCCTACGACTCACCGTGCTTTTGTTCACTGCTAGGTCTCCGTTCATATTCTGCCAGCGCTAGTGAATATCTGTGACGCTCTAGTTTTTCGCCAAAAGAAACTCAATGACCACTCTCTGCTTGAAACGCACCTCTTTCACAGACTCTATTTTGAAGGCCACTTATACCGCCACCACCTATCAGAACTTCATGAAACTACAGGCGCTGAAGCGGGAATATTCCGTGATGTCCCACAACAATTTCTAGACTTTTTCCAACCTGAACTGTGCGAGAAAAAAATACGTTCCATTAGTTATTAAACGTCCTCGTATTATAAAAAACGTAACATTTATTTAGTAGTGCTAAATTCGTAAGCATATAAACGTTACCATTGTGTCCAATCGCTGTATTTGAAATACCATAATTCATATATCTACCATACAGTCTATATTGTATTTATCCTGCTGTCCCACTTATAGGACGACGTAAGTTTTCGAATGTATCCAAACGAGTAGAGAGACACAAGACTGCATGCATGCTATATCTCCCTACCACACATCCGTTGTATTCATCTTGTGCCTCGCAATAGCCGCACACAGTTGTGTGTATTCGTAAGAATTCACTAGTGAACTGGGGGATAAAGGCAAGGAGACAACGGTGGAAGATAGACATATTGGAATTAATCTCTCTCCGAAGGGCAAAACTACGGTCTACTCTATCGTTCAGCTTTTCAAACAGACTAATAGTGTTGTGAATAAGCCGAGATGTGGCGCTCCTTCTAAATTTCCGATAGAGACAAGAGGCAAATAATAAAAATGTTGAAGCGGAATCCAAGGACTACGGCATTTGAGATTAGAGAAAGCCTTGAACAATGTTCATATTCTGTGTATGTGGTTCACGCAACAACAGCTGAATGGGTTGTAAATAGTGCCGGTTAGAATGCTCGTGTTCCTTGGAGAAAAACCATGTGTTAATCGCCTGAATCGCAAAAAAAAGCGTCTAGAATTTGCTAACCAGTATATGGTGAACCTAAAAGAATTCTGGGATCACGTTCTTTGGTCCGACGAGAGCATATTCTGCTTATACAAGGACGATGTACGTGTTACAGTGTGGTGGCTACCAAATACGAAAGGGAACCCAAGAACATGGTAACTAAAGTGAAACTTGGGAAGCAGTAGCGTCATGATATGGGGCTGTATGGCTCGATCAAGCGTTGGCGAACTGATGTTCTAGGATGGGATCATGGACAAGTTTGAATGCAAAATACGCTTCCCATGTTTCATTTGTATTCAGAGCTTTCTTGAAAACAATCTTAAGAAGAGTGTAGAAATTAGAAAATGATACTTACTTCCAGCAGGACAATGCTCCAAAACGTACTGTTGAAACTGTGAGGATTTGGATCGTGTACAACCCTCCATACACTTTGAAGACACTGCCCCAATCGCCAGGTTTAAATGGTACAGAGGAAATCTGGTGTGAACTCGAAGATCGTGTTAGGAAACACATCAGAATCAAGGACCATCTGAAAGAAGTTCGTCAAACAGAGTGGAGAAATAGGGATGCTGCAGACACTGAAACACATGTAGACTACAGAAGAAATTACACATGCACAAATGGGCATGCGTGCTTGGGCTGCTGGAAATGTGTGCGCATTCATTAAGTTGAACAGGAACAAGGCATCGTCTGGATGATAAACATACACTATTTAAAAGATGTACCAAATCCACAATTTTAATATGGCAACTAAATTTTGTACCATGTGTTACACGTAATTAATCCATTTATTCTTAAGTTCCTGCGATTAAATATATATTTAACTTTTTTTTTGAGATTTTAAATATTTTATTTTCAAAAAAATGGACTCACATTCAGGAGGGTGACTCTTCAAACCCGCGTCCTGAATTAGGTTTTCTGGGATGGCTCCCGTGAAAGGGCACGGTCGACTTCCTTCCCCATCCTTCCCTAACCGATGGGACCGATGACCCCGCTGTCTGGTCCCCTCCCCCAAATTAATCAACCAACCACAAAGAGAACGCTCGCACCCTTTGAGGACGTTATATGAGCGCTCTTTCGTACAGAAACAATGATTCCAAACAAATTCAACAGATAGCAGCACATGTAGATGCAGTATGGTTGGTTGAAAGCCAGCCTTTCAAAATGCAGTCAAGAATTAAAGGTTAACTTATGCAACAGGGTACCAGAACTACATCAAGAAAGCTAAAAAGTAATTCCAACCTGTATCATCTCGCGAACGTGGGATTTCTTCACACAACTTCTATGAGGTGTTTTAATACTACTGTGAACACAACTACGTCAGTGGCCACTGATCAGTCAACTGTCAGGAACACAAGCTGCGCTCTCTTTAGGACTGCGCAGTCTTTGGTACATTTATCCTACATCGGATAGGAGAATAATTTTGTAACTATCAGCCGGCCGGAGGGTCCGTGCGGCTCAAGGCGCTACAGTCTGGAACCGAGCGACCGCTACGGTCGCAGGTTCGAATCCTATCTCGGGCATGGATGCGTGTGATGTCCTTAGGTTAGTTAGGTTTAATTAGTTCTAAGTTCTAGGCGATTGATGACCTCAGAAGTCGCATAGTGGTCAGAGCCATTTGAACCATTTCTGTAATTATTATTCTGTAAGTGTACTAAAAAATTCATGCAAAATTCCAAACACTTTGCCCGGTATCTCAGCTTACACTCAGAATTTTAAAATTTACTCCTGAGATATCATTTATTGGGCTTGTAGGAATAAGTGTTCGAAATTTCATAATTCTAGCCTTCACAAATTCTGAGAAAAAGGTACAAATATAATTTTCAGGAAATGCATTTTTAAGTTCAACCTAACGTTTTTTCTCCTGTCATCTCTTGAGAAGGCTCTAGATTTGTAGTCATGGTTCTCTATCCCTTCGAGACCTCTCTTCTAGTTTCTTGCTTTCTGCATTCTTTCATTTGCCAGGTCTTCAACTGACTTTCAGTTTCAGAGAAGTGCTGTACATCTATTTTTCTCACCATGCCTTGCCGGAAATTATCTGTTTTAAAATTCTTTCTCTATAATACCTTTATCCTCTCTACGTTCCCATCATCAAATACAAGAAATGCACAGTAAGTTACAATTCTGAAAACTGTACCACATGAAAATGTGGCTTTAGGTCACTGATTCTTCGAAATCAGAGCATCTGGTTTGTTATTGTTTCTGAGATGCGGGAGACAGTTACAGATGATCTACAAACTCAAAGAGTTTATATCACAGCCTTCAAAAAGTGGGCATCACCAACTTTAGCACCTAACTGAACAGTAGAATTAAAGACTTTTCTTAGAAAAAGAGTTTTATCAGCAGCCTTTACTTGACAAAGCACATGTGGTCTATGTGAGCGACATGCAACCTCCACCACTTTAATGTTACTGGCCAAGAAAAAGTATTTATTGGTAACTTATACAGGGTGGTCCATTGATAGTGACGGGGCCAAATATCTCACGAAACAAGCATCAAACGAAAAAACTACAAAGAACGAAACTCGTCTAGCTTGAAGGGGGAAACGAGATGGCACTGTCATACGTCAAAAGAAATTTCAACTGCGTCTTTTTAAATGGGAACCCCCATTTTTATTACATATTCGTGTAGTACGTAAAGAAATATGAATGTTTTAGTTGGACCACTTTTTTCGCTTTGTGGTAGATGGCGCTGTAATAGTCACAAACGTGTAAGTACGTGGTATCACGTAACACTCCGCCAGTGCGGACGGTATTTGCTTAGTGATACATTACCCGTGTTACAATGGACCGTTTACCAATTGCGGAAAAGGTCGATATCGATGTATCGCTATTGCGATCAAAATGCCCAACGGGCATGTGCTATGTGTGCTGCTCGGTATCCTGGACGACATCATCCAAGTGTCCGGGCCGTTCGCCGGATAGTTACGTTATTTAAGGAAACAGGAAGTGTTCAGTCATATGTGAAACGTCAACCAAGACCTGCAACAAATCATGATGCTCAAGTAGGTGTTTTAGCTGCTGTCGCGGCTAATCCGCACATCAGTAGCAGACAAATTGCGCGAGAATCAAAATTGTTCAAATGGCTCTGAGCACTATGGGACTTAACATATATGGTCATCAGTCCCCTAGAACTACTTAAACCTAACTAACCTAAGGACATCACACAACACCCAGTCATCACGAGGCAGAGAAAATCCCTGACCCCGCCGGGAATCGAACCCGGGAACCCGGGCGCAGGAAGCGAGAACGCTACCGCACGACCACTGCGCGAGAATCGGGAATCTCAAAAACGTCGGTGTTGAGAATGCTACATCAACATTGATTGCACCCGTACCATATTTCTATGCGCCAGGAATTGCATGGCGACGACTTTGAACGTCGTGTACAGTTCTCCCACTGGGCACAAGAGAAATTACGGGAAGATGAGAGATTTTTTGCACGCGTTCTATTTAGCGACGAAGCGTCGTTCACCAACAGCGGTAATGCAAACCGGCATAATATGCACAACTGGGCAACGGAAAATCCACGATGGTTGCGACAAGTGGAACATCTGCGACCTTGGCGCGTTAATGTATGGTGCGGTATTATGGGAGGAAGGATAATTGGCCCCCATTTTATCGATGGCAATCTAAATGGTGCAATGTCTGCTGATTTCCTACTTAATGTTCCACCGATGTTACTACAAGATGTTTCACTGCATGTCAGAATGGCGATGTACTCCCAACATGATGGATGTCCGGCACATAGCTCGCGTGCGGTTGAAGCGGTATTGAATAGCATATTTCATGACAGGTGGATTGGTCATCGAAGCTCGCACGTTCACCGGATCTGACGTCCCCGGTTTTCTGTCTGTGGGGAAAGCTGGATATTTGCTATCGTGATCCACCTATAACGCCTGACAACATGCGTCAGCGCGTTGTCAATGCATGTGCAAACATTACGGAAGGCGAACTACTCGCTGTTGAGAGGAATGTCGTTACACGTATTGCCAAATTCATTGAGGTTGACGGACATAATTTTCAGCATTTATTGCATTAATGTGGTGTTTACAGGTTATCACGCTGTAACAGCATGCGTTCTCAGAAATGATAAGTTCACAAAGGTACATGTATCACACTGGAACAACCGAAATAAAATGTTCAAACGTACCTACGTTCTGTATTTTAATTTAAAAAACCTACCTGTTACCAACTGTTGGCCATATGTTTGTGACTATTATAGAGCCATCTATCACAAAGAGAAAAAAGCGGTCCCACTAACTAATTCTTTATGTACTACACGAATATGTAATAAAAAATAGGGGTTCCTATTTTAAAAAAACGCAGTTATATCCGTTTGACCTATGGCAGCGCCATCTAGCGGGCCATCCATAGCCCCATCTGGTTTCCCCTTCAAGCTAGACTAGTTTCGTTCTTTGTAGTTTTTTCGTTTGATGCTTATTTCGTGAGATATTTGGCCCCGTCACTATCAATGGAGCACAGTGTATAATCAGTGTTAGAGTCTTACGAAATTGTGGTAATAGTAACGCTCTTTTGAAAACAATGTAGTTTTGTGACTGAAACAGAATCGAATCGCTTAGTTTTTACCCCTCAGAAAATTTCATTTTATACCTCGTGGGATAATTACCCCCAGGTAGGAAACCACTGGGCTAGAACCTAATTCCGCCCTGCATTAATGCGTGGATGACTGTGTAACAGCTCCGGGCAATGGCCTTAACGTAGGACACAACGAATCAGCGAAGCAGACGACTCGCGGTTGTAAAGCTTCAGCGTCCTGCCTGCAACAATGCCACGGAAACGGTCCGTCACGCGCAGGGCTGCTGGCTTGTCGCCTGCAGTTGTCTGCGAGGCGGCGCCCCGCTGCCGCTCGGCTTATCTGCCTGCCGCCGCCTCCTGTAACGGAAATCCCAGCAGCGGTTGCGTCACCCAGCCAGTTCCGGCTGCTTGCCACAGCTTCCGCCCGTCGCGCGATAGGCGTCACGGCCCGCCAGCTGCAGCGGCAACGCGCCATCTTAAGTCACGTCACGCTGGGCCGTGCCGAGTGATTTAAATTTCCATCATCGCCTCTCTCCCGAGGAACAGAACGAGAACAGTGACCGTTCCGACTATCAGGCAATACTAGGCGGCCGCCTAGGGAGGCAAAACTTTAGGGGCGGGAAAGGGCGGAAAAAAATTGTTTCAATAGGTTTGTTTATAAATAAATAAATCTTCTGCTGCCAGTCACGATTTTTCTTTATTTTAGTTTTCGCACGATGCGTTTCGAGAAATAATTCCCAAGAAAGAACTGGAGATATATTCATGTCACAGAAAATATGAAGATAAAATACTAAATGAAAAACTCGAAAGTGAATCTGAATTTCTTCAGATGTTGCGATAATATACTTAAATAAAAATAGCAAAACACAGAAATAAGCACAATTGTAAAATCAATATAAGTAATTTATGAACCAAATTGCATAGAGTAAATATCTGAGCATTCATATAGCACCCTGTATATTTCGAATGTCACTACATCCCTAGTACAGACGGATTCTTTTCGTACGTGTCGTGGATTACTTATATATGTTGCGCAGACATTTTAACAGTATCCATTTGATACCGGGAATAAACCAGCTACGCAACTTTTAAGGGCAAGTGATATTGCATTCTGCTTCTTTGCGATAGGTGTCACAGTTCAGATGCACTCGATTTTTGGTAGTTTTCGGTATGATACGGCACTTTATAGTATTACAGAGCCTAACGTACATTTTTGCAGTGATAGTCTTGCAAAACGACTTGACAGTACGCTAGTATTTTTGCAAGTGTCCGAAAAACACCTAATTTGCCACACATTAGGGATTATATCCCTGCTAATTCGTCCTTTTTTTCTGCTATTTCTGCGTATTTATTTTCTCGTTTTTGCGACCTAAAGCACAATTTTTCTTACTGGTGACACTTTTATGTGTTTATTTAACGCATTTTACGTACTTGCTCCCAGTTTATTAAATAAATAGTAGACTGAGTAAGAAGGGGGGAAAACGCGATCGGAGAATAAATGTACCGTAAAGCAAATACAGTTGATCATGTAACAGTCAACCAATATAACACCATTAAGGGAAGTGGAAAGTGACAAAAATGAAGGAGTTTGGGGACATGTTTACTAATAGTTTACGCTTCTTAATCAAATGGTGAAGAAAATAAATTGAAGGCAAAATACACCAAAGGAGATGAATGTGTACTTTGATTAGCTACACTATTGTGTTTTTTATTTGATTTGTGCAAAAAATGTATTTATGCTGAATGCAGAAATTGGTAGTAGGTGCTGTGGAAAATTAAAAATAGTTGGTATAGCATCTACCTTCGGCCACACACGTCCAAATTTTTCTCTGTCTAAACATTCCTCTTCAAAGTGTTTTGAACATACTTTGGAATATTTTGTGGGGACTCCTCCTTATTTTCTGGAACCACATCTTTGCTCGTTGTTCATCCTTCGGGAAACTAAAATGTAAATCACACATAATCATTCTTGATGTCCTAGACACTCTTAACATGTTCTCCTACTGTACCTTTATAGCAAACAAAAAGGTTTGGACACACATATTATACAAAAACAATTACAGACTCCCACTCTATTGAATTTACCTGTCTCCAGTCTTTCAAATCTATATACGTAATCGAAAAGTCACTGATAAATGCATGGAGGATAGTATTTGCTGAAACAACTAACCATTCCCTTTCATGGTCCACTAGCAAATTTAGCAGAGGAAGCGAATGTTTGTAAGCTTTTGTACGAGCCATAATATCTATTATATAGTCATAAAATCGTAGAAAATTAGGTCTACAGAATCAAGCCTTACTTATAATGCGTCTCGAAATTTTTAAACATAGTACCCATGAAAAGTTACTATCCCTCCTTTCACATATTTTTCTTTGCATCCGTAGCAACAACAGTGATTCACCATCGCTATTACACTATCAACAAACGGTGAAAACACAACAAAAACTCTTGATATTATAAACCTCAAACTCTGCGGAAGGCACACATGCATAGCGAAGTCCCGAAAACACGTGACAATCATGGTTTAATGTTGACAACATGCGCAGAACGCAATGCTCACTCCAGAGATATTTACTCTATGCCAAATTGTTAAGATAAGTAACCTCTGTACAAAAGCATATCATAATCTGTGGAAGACCTATAATTTTATCTCTGTGGACTACCTGTAAGAAGATATTTGTAACTGTTTTGTTTATATAAGATATTTTCGATGTGTAAAGTGTACAACAAGTTGTGTGTGATGTTTAGTGTGTGTGAGACTCTGCACAAATGGACCATTAGAAAACTGTAAGAACAAATTATTCTAAATTTCGCCACTAGCTTCACAAAAAGAATTGGTACCCAACTAAAAAATCGCGTGTTTCTTATGTATTGCAGTAAAAGTCAACGAAATGAAGCAGACTCACACACGCTGACAACATTAAAAGAAATGGCTTAATACACACAAAAACCGCACTTGAAAATGGGAATTATATCTCGAAACGCGTCGTGCGAAAAGTAAAATAAAGAAAAATCGTGACTGGTAGCAGAAGATTTGTTTATTTATATATTGTTTCTACAGTTGCAGGCTTTCAAAAACCATTTATAATGGATCAAATCAGATTCGTTTCAAATAGAACAGCAAAAACAAAATCACCGAATGAGGAGAAAAAAATGAAAAATAGCAAAAAAATTAAACCGCCGAATTGTTTTCAAAAGCATACCGAACACTTACTTAATAAGTCTTTACTTACTTTGACTAAAGTAAACACATTGCTTCTACCTAGTTCAGAAGTAAAGCAGCCGCTACTGAGTACGAAACGGAAACAAAACATGACCTTGATTCATCTCTGTCGAATGCTGGAGCGGCGCACATGT
Organism: Schistocerca serialis cubense; assembly: GCF_023864345.2. Taxonomy (NCBI): domain Eukaryota; kingdom Metazoa; phylum Arthropoda; class Insecta; order Orthoptera; family Acrididae; genus Schistocerca; species Schistocerca serialis. The sequence goes on along the minus strand of NC_064641.1, from coordinate 873,083,262 downwards.
GCTGGCTTGCAGTCGTGTTGCGACTTGATGCCATACCTCCTTCAGTTTCTCTTTTTGTTTTTATCCCTGCAAATCATTTTCTAAGTGTCAGTCGTACTGAGTGGTCCTGCTGATGTTTTTAGCTCTACTAGGTTTTGCACTTCAGTTTCAACACCTCTATACAGAGTAAAAGGCGAGTACAGTTCATCGTAACCACACACAAAAGTTGGTGTGCCTATCTGTTAAGTCTGTCTCTGAGTGGCTGAGACTCACAGCACGAGAAAACAACTACACTGCCTTTTCTCAAACAAATTAGTTGTCGTTTCCTTAAAATTTGACATATACGAAAATAATAACCAGCAAGGGAGTAAATTCAAGTAAAAATTCTTTCGTACCACACTTTTATATTTCATTTTCTTGCAATTAAATAAGGAATTTATGCAAAATTAGGTTGCACTGATATATCCAGTTGAGTTCTGGTTTAAAACGTTCTGCATATTCAACCTATTTCAATTATTTTGGGAATTTCAGAAATTGAGGACAAAAAATAAGAAATTTTGGGACATTTGTTGTTCTCAAGAAGTTTAATAGGAATCGGGAACAAAGTATGAAAACTGAGAATTGTCCCCAGAAAATGAGGACGTCTGGTCACCTTAATTTAATGGAGATTTACGTTGTTGTGTCGTTTGTTGTTGTCATTTTTCAGATCTCGCCTGAGGCGGCAAAACGCCTAGCAACGACCCTGACAAGAACGTTTTTGTCTTGGGTGTGTCTTTAGTTAGTTACTTCCATTTTCCATGGCTCTTTTGTACAATTGATCGTTGTATGACACAAGTCATTTTCCATTCACATTTCACTTTCATACGTAGACTATATAGAGAGCTACATGCTGGCCGTTTGTAGGTCCTTTATTTTTATTTTTATTTTTCTTAATGGAGGTTTGGATTCCTACCTACCAGGTTTTACACACTATAAAAATAGAAATCCTTCTCTGGAATAGACAGAGTTGTGAAGGCGAAACTTTTTCAGTTTGTTTTGAAATGTAACTTTCTTGTCTCTCAGACATTTTATATTCTTGGTGAAGTAATCAAAAATTTTGGTGGCAGCATTGTGCACCCCTCTTTGTTGTAAGAACAACCTTAATGTGGAACAATGGGTGTAATTTTCTCTTCTGGATTGTGTATCATACATCATTGTTCATTTTGATCTGCGATGTATTACTTACAACAAACTTCATATGGGAATAAATATGCTGTGAAGGAACTGTCAAAGAGCCGAACTCCTTAAACGCATGTAACCAGGGTGACGATCCGTGAGCACCACAAATTACGTACGTTTTCTTTCTTACAGATGAGTTGCCTCAGAACATTATAACGTATGACATTCAATGAAAACACGCAAAATTTCTTAACTTACTGATTTGTCGCTCCGCAATATTTGCATTCATTCGGAGTGAAAATATGATTGCAGTAAGTTGTTCTAGGAGTCTCAAAATGTCTTTCTTTTCCAGTTTAAATTCTCATTAATATGGACACCTAAAATTTTTGAAGTTTGCAGTTTCTCACCATGTGTTACACTTATTATTGGTGTTGTACCTACAGGTATGCAGAACTAAGTGTGCTGTCCGTTTTCATAATTGAAATTGAGACCATTCTGAGAAAATCATTCAATAATAACATGTATTTAAGAACATTATTTATCTTTTCTTCTGTGGCAGTGTCTTTGTTTTCTTTGATTACTAGTCTCATCCAGGAAAAGAATTAATTCTGCCTGTTGTACCATATATCAGTTGGGATGGTCGTTTGTTTACATGAGAAATAACAGCGGACCTAAGACTGGGCCTTCTGAGACTCCATACGTGATTTCTTCACATTCAGAAGAATTTCTCTTGCTTACATTGGATGAACTATTCGGTACATCTCCTGCAGTCTTTCTATTACGCACGACATTCATTAGTTTGCGATACCACCAGTTCCATAAAACCTCACTTTATCCAGGAGAATACAGTGGGAAATGCCTTACATAGGTCATGGAAAATATCAACTGGTTCTATTTTGTTATTTAGTGCGTGTAAAATTTGGTCTTAATGGCATTCTCAATCCAGAAACTCTTCTGAAATCCAAGCTCTGTTTTGTTGGGGATATTATTGTTGGCTCAGTTAGGCTACTATCCTAGAATACACCACCTTCTTAAAAATTTGGCGTGGGCAAGACCAGCCGCACTGAAGAGACGAAGTTATGAGTCCTAGGCGCTTTGCCTCGGTTCGAGCGACTCTCCCTCCCCCGTCGGAGGTTCGAGTCCTCCCTCGGGCGTGGGTGTGTGTGTTGTCCTTAGCGTAAGTTAGTTTAAGTAAGTATAATTAGTGTGTAAGCCAAGGGACCGATGACCTCAGCAGTTTGGTCCACAAATTTCCAAATCTTTGTAAGGCCTGCGAACTGTTATGAGGGACTAAAATGCGCTGAGTATACGGGGCGAAACAGCTGAAACAGAGCACGCCAAATACGAGAGGAAGTTAACAATAAAGTGACTTCCGCAATTTATCGCAGCTCCATTGTCGATCTGCACCAGGGAGGAAATGAAGGCAATGATTCATTTTTAGTTTGCGGAAATTGTTAAACCTGCGGAAATGATTCTTCGATTGCAAGAACAGTATGGTGACAGCTGTCTATCGCGAAGCATGAGTTAAGAATGGGTAGAGCGCTTCAAACAGAGAAGAACTTCTCTATGTGACGAGGAAAGATCGGGCAGACCATCGACGTCAACAACTGAGGACAGTTTGGAAGCCGTTGAGGGTATGATGATGGAAAACAGACAAATCACTGTGGACGAAATCGCCTATACTTCACATATCAACAACGGTTCAGCGTTTTCCATCATACATGATATTGTGAGTGTGTGGGTTTTATTCTGTCAAGTTGCGAAATGGATTGATCCAACAAGTACCCTTTGGCTCCTACAAGAAACAATTTCCACCCCACACTGCTACAGAAGTCAGACAGACGTTCCTAATGTACCAACAAAAACTGCTTGAAAAACATTCAGCAACAAATATCTTCTGGAGTCGTCTGCTGTAAGTAAAAGACACAAAAATGTTCTATATATTCTTAAGTAACTAGTAACTGGGAACGGGAGTATTGCTGCTTAGTGTAAGAAAAACATTAAACGAACGAAAAATATTATTTATTACAAAAAATTCTGAGAAATCAAGTGAAACTTTTTCTTATAAAATTTCCGTGTTCTTTTCGGAACAGTAGATTGCCTCTTATGGATAAGAATGATATTATTTTACAAAGTATGGAAAGGTTCTTATATCCCTTTTCTTTGAGAATGTTATTTACTTAGCAGAATGGCTGAGAACCGCGCCTACACAACTTGAATAACTTTTCTAGATACAGTCAAGGCTGTCACGAGAGAAATGTAATGGGGCGTACTGTTATGGAGGACAGATGGGGCTCGCATACGCTGTAGTGCACAATACTGTGAGCTGCGACGACTGCCGCCTGTGTCACTCGCTGCTGACAAGTAACACAACTATTTCTTTCTATCTGGATCTCGCCTTGATGAAGTCAAGGACTCCTATCTGCCCTTAGTCTGTTGGTGTGGTACACCGGTCAGATAACCAGTCCACCATGATACCACTCAATACTCGCTTTCAGGTGTTTAACTAGTACTCCGTCTGTGTTCACACCGCACAATAAGTGTGATGGCCAACACAGTGAACAATGCTTAATTGCGAGTGACTCAATATAGAGTGTCACTCCCATTCGCTAATGACAGAGGGGCTCTCCCAGTGAAGTACTGAGGAGAGACTTTGTTCCCTGCTCTTTGTGAACACGTACGAGCGCACTCACTCTCATTACGTGTTCCCACTCCAAGAGTGACAACGGAACGGCCTCACTTTCTGGAAAAGTCGCAAGGGTATATCATTCACAGCCTTCCCTCACTCCTCTGACTCTTTGCGTCAGAAATATTCCGCCAATCAGCGTTGCTCTTTTAAATGGGAGAATGACGTTTCGTTTAAGTCGACCAATGCGGAAATCTATAGCATCTCCATTAGGCATACACTGTCCTTCTGTCAGAACTCAGTAACTACGCAGTCGGTTCATGAAAAAATGCATCTTCTGGGCGCTCCCACACAATGTAGCGGCATTTGCTTCTAAGTCGAACACGGGGGTCGTTATCCCTTCAATCTGGCAAAAGCTGTCTTCTCTCTGGCTGGTCGCTTCAACCAAAGTAGGTATGTTGTTGACCTAGCAATCTGAAGGGACGGTCTTCCCAGCGGGCTGGTTTCCTCTTTAGAACGAAAATTCCTGTGACCATCATGTTGTGTATGCCAGCCTCGACTTTTTTCAACCTTGGTGCGCACTTGCAATTTACTTATTAGATTTGCATATTGCTTACATGAATTCATACAAAATTGACTGTACCTTATCGAGTTTGGGTTCGAATGAAGCGTCTTGATGTGCAGAGTACGATTGTGAGGACGGAATACGTAAGAAATGAAGGTCCAGAGACATGCCACCTCACAATATGCTAAATTTTCGGAAAGTGTGTGCAAGGTAGGTAGCGAAAGAAATGACAGTGCAGCATAAGGTACACAGAATGGACATCTCTCGTAAACATCTGGCACGTTATCATCGTGAGGGAGACGAATTTTTACAGAAAATCGTTACTGTAGACGAAACGTGAGTGCATCATCACGAACCGGAAAGTATGGTTGCGAGCATTGTTTGTAAACACCCACCATCACCACAACATAAGAAATTTAAACGTCAACCATCGGCTGGTAAGATTACGCTAACACTATTCTGGGACATGGAGGGTGTGGTAGCCTTTCATTTCACCGCAAAAGGAGAAACTGTGAGTAGTGAGAACAGTTTTTATGTGTTTCGAACTGAACTGAAACTTGCAATCAGGAAAACCGCAAAAAAGGTGTCAGCCTGCAACAAGATAACGCGTGGCCACATTCTGCCACACGGACTGCCGAAAGAAAGAAAGAGTTGTGATTCGAACTGCTGAAACACCCGACATACGGTCCAGACCTGCATCGAAGTTATTTTCATATGTTTGGATCATGGAAGGAAGCGCTCAGGGGAAGATGCAGAAGTGATTGATACGGAGCAAAATTAGTTACACTTGCAACCAAAACAGTTTTTTTTCTGACGGAATCAAAAATCTTGTGAAACTTTGGAAACAGCACGTTGAGGTGCAAAGAGGTTATGTAGAAAAATAATGTATGTTTCAGTTTTCTACCTTAGAATAAATATTTCTTTTCTCAGAAGTCGCTTTACTTTTTGACTTCCACAGCATGAGAAAAACTATATTTTCGCTAAGTGATGTCGAAAATTGTGGAGAATTTTCGGGCACAAGTGAGTATTTTTTAAAGTTTATTGTTCTCGAATTATCATGAGTTTTTTAATGGAACTATGTTGTTGTTGTTGTTGTTGTTGTTGTGGTCTTGAGTCCAGAGACTGGTTTGATGCAGCTCTCCATGCTACTCTATCTATGCGGCACAAGTTTCATCATCTGCCAGTACCTACTGCAACCTATATCCTTCTGAATCTGCTTAGTGTATTCATCTCTTGGTCTCCCTCTACAATTTTTACCCTCCACAGTGCCCTCCAATACTAAATTGGTGATTCTTTGATACCTCAGAACATATCCTACCAACCGATCCCTTCTTCTAATCAAGTTGTGCCACAAATGTCTCTTCTCTCCAATTCTATTCAATACCTCCTCATTAGTTATGTGATCTACCCATCTAATCTTCAGCATTCTTCTGTAGCACCACATTTCGAAAGCTTCTATTCTCTTCTTGTCCAAAGCACTTATCGTCCATGCTTCACTTCCATACATGGCTACACTCCATACAAATACTTTCAGAAACGACCTCCTGACACTTAAATCTATACTCGATGTTAACAAATTTCTCTTCTTCAGAAACACTTTCCTTGCCATTGCCAGCCTACATTTTATATCCTCTCATCATCAATTATTTTGCTCCCCAAATAGCAAAACTCCTTTACTACTTTAAGTGCCTCATTTCCTAATCTAATTCCCTCAGCCAGTCCATGTTTTATATCCTCTCTACTTCGACCATCATTAGTTATTTTGCTCCCCAAATAGCAAAACTCTGGTTTCTGTAAAAATTGTAAATAGCCTTTCGCTCCCTGCCACCTTCAGAATTTGAAAGAGAGTATTCCAGTCAACACTGTCAAAAGCTTTCTCTAAGTCTACAAATGCTACAAACGTAGGTTTGCCTTTCCTTAATCTATCTTCTAAGATGAGTCGTAGGGTCAGTATTGCCTCACGTGGTCCAGCTTTTCTATGGAATCCAAACTGATTTTCCCCGAGGTCGGCTTCTACCAATTTTTCCGTTCGTCTGTTAAGAATTCGTGTTAGTATTTTGCAGCCGTGACTTATTAAACTGACAGTTCGGTAATTTTCACATCTGTCAACACCAGCTTTCTTTGGGATTGGAATTATTGTATTCTTCTTTAAGTCTGAGGGTATTTCGCCTGTCTCATACATCTTGTTCAGCAGATGGTAGAGTTTTGTCAGGGCTGGTTCTCCCAAGGCTATCAGGAGTTCTAATGGAATGTTGTCTATTTCCGGGGCCTTGCTTCAACTTAGGTCTTTCAGTCCTCTGTCAAACTCCTCACGCAGTATCATATCTCCCATTTCATCTTCATCTACATTCTCTTCCATTTCCATAATATTGTCCTCAAGTATATCGCCCTTGTATAGACCCTCTATATACTCCTTCAGCCTTTCTGCTTTCCCTTCTTTTTGCTTAGAACTGGGTTTCCATCTGAGCTCTTGATATTGATACAAGTGGTTTTCCTCCAAAGGTCTCTTTAATTTTGCTGTAGGCAGTATCTTTCTTACCCGTTGTGATATATGCCTCTACATGCTTACATTTGTCCTCTAGCCATTCCTGCTTAGCCATTTTGCACTTACTGCCGATCTCATTTTTAAGACGTTTGTATTCCTTTTTGTGTACTTCATTTAGTGCACTTTTATATTTTCTGCTTCCATCAATTAAATTCAATATATCTTCTGTTACCCAAGGATTTCTACTAGCCCTCGTCTTCTTACCTACTTGATCCTCTGCTGCCTTCACCATTTCATCTCTCAAAGCTGCCCACTCTTCCTCTACTGTATTTCTTGCCCCCATTATGGAACTATATGGTTTCTTTATGTCCATAGGATATAGGGAAGAGGAGCCACATATTACAGAACAAAAGGCAAATGGAGCATTCAAAATGCAGTCGATAAAAACGTAACACCGATTAAAATCTGAATGTATTACCCAAGTTTAAGATGGGCGAAAGCACTAAACGAGCCATTGCACAAAATAAAGTTGTACAAATTATTTGTCTTGATGCTGTATTCCTTCAAATAATTCAATCCATAGCCACAGAGATAACCCATAAATTAATACGGTAAGAGGCAATCAAATGAAAAAGAGACACATGGAAAAATTATAAGCAAACTATTAATTATTTCAAAAATAATGGCTGTAAGTGTTTATGGATTATCCCACCGTGAGACAAAACCGTCAATACCTTGGTGGAGACACGCTTGCGGTTGCCTACGGAACCAAGAGTGTGCCCAGGCGAATTCGACTGCCAAGGATGTCTTACTGTAGGGCTCCAAAAATTTGGAAACCGTACGGTGATAGATCGGGACTGTGTGGAGGATGTGTAAGGGATTCCAAGAAAAACTTCTGCAGCCTAGTCGACACGGCCTTGGCAACACGATGGCGGGCGTTATCCTGCGACAGAGTGGTGCCGTTCGTTAAAATTCCTGGACGCTTAGAATTCATGTCGCGCTTCAGTTTCTGCACATTACCCACGTACCGCACTCTCTCAATTGTGGCGCTGTGTCCCGGAAAGTGAGCGAGCGGCGGGCTCTTGCACTCAAGGGGAAAGGTCATCATGACTTTCCTAGAGCTGCCGTGCACAGCTTTGGATTTTTTCGGAGAGTATTAATAATTCATGTGATTGCACAGTTGGTCCTGACCCTTAACTTCTGGCTCAAAAAGATGAACTCATGTTTGATCTCCCGCGACAGTACGGAACAGAAAACGACATACACTCCTGGAAATTGAAATAAGAACACCGTGAATTCATTGTCCCAGGAATGGGAAACTTTATTGACACATTCCTGGGGTCAGATACATCACATGATCACACTGACAGAACCACAGGCACATAGACACAGGCAACAGACCATGCACAATGTCGGCACTAGTACAGTGTATATCCACCTTTCGCAGCAATGCAGGCTGCTATTCTCCCATGGAGACGATCGTAGAGATGCTGGATGTAGTCCTGTGGAACGGCTTGCCATGCCATTTCCACCTGGCGCCTCAGTTGGACCAGCGTTCGTGGTGGACGTGCAGACCGCGTGAGACGACGCTTCATCCAGTCCCAAACATGCTCAATGGGGGACAGATCCGGAGATCTTGCTGGCCAGGGTAGTTGACTTACACCTTCTAGAGCACGTTGGGTGGCACGGGATACATGCGGACGTGCATTGTCCTGTTGGAACAGCAAGTTCCCTTGCCGGTCTAGGAATGGTAGAACGATGGGTTCGATGACGGTTTGGATGTACCGTGCACTATTCAGTGTCCCCTCGACGATCACCAGTGGTGTACGGCCAGTGTAGGAGATCGCTCCCCACACCATGAAGCCGGGTGTTGGCCCTGTGTGCCTCGGTCGTATGCAGTCCTGATTGTGACGCTCACCTGCACGGCGCCAAACACGCATACGACCATCATTGGCACCAAGGCAGAAGCGACTCTCATCGCTGAAGACGACACGTCTCCATTCGTCCCTCCATTCACGCCTGTCGCGACACCACTGGAGGCGGGCTGCACGATGTTGGGGCGTGAGCGGAAGACGGCCTAACGGTGTGCGGGACCGTAGCCCAGCTTCATGGAGACGGTTGCGAATGGTCCTCGCCGATACCCCAGGAGCAACAGTGTCCCTAATTTGCTGGGAAGTGGCGGTGCGGTCCCCTACGGCACTGCGTAGGATCCTACGGTCTTGGCGTGCATCCGTGCGTCGCTGCGGTCCGGTCCCAGGTCGACGGGCACGTGCACCTTCCGCCGACCACTGGCGACAACATTGATGTACTGTGGAGACCTCACGCTCCACGTGTTGAGCAATTCGGCGGTACGTCCACCCGGCCTCCCGCATGCCCACTATACGCCCTCGCTCAAAGTCCGTCAACTGCACATACGGTTCACGTCCACGCTGTCGCGGCATGCTACCAGTGTTAAAGACTGCGATGGAGCTCCGTATGCCACGGCAAACTGGCTGACACTGACGGCGGCGGTGCACAAATGCTGCGCAGCTAGCGCCATTCGACGGCCAACACCGCGGTTCCTGGTGTGTCCGCTGTGCCGTGCGTGTGATCATTGCTTGTACAGCCCTCTCGCAGTGTCCGGAGCAAGTATGGTGGGTCTGACACACCGGTGTCAATGTGTTCTTTTTTCCATTTCCAGGAGTGTACATCTTCGTAATACCGTTCCAGATACCGCAGTGATGTAGGCGTTCTGTTGAACTTCTGCTCTTCCGCCAGGCTGTTGGGAACCCACTGCGCACACAATTCTCCGGAAATTCAGATGTCCTGTAATGATGGTGTGAGAGGAACTAAGACTGATGCCGACATGAGCTGTCGCCTTCAACCGTCCGTCGTCGCTGAAGGCAACGTCCAGCGCAGCAATGGCAGAAGGGGTCGCCTGCTCTCTTTCAGTGACACCCGACATTCTCGAAATCGTTTATTCCAACCTAACACCTGCTCACGTAGTGTGGCCACCGTAAACAGCAGACGTTCGAGCATGAATTTGACTTCCCGACACTCCTTCTGGAATCAAAAACCGCACTTCACCTTGCTGACCCTTTTTTCCCTGCTCCACACTGAAGTCGCACGCACAAACGACTCGCTAACGTCACGCCGATCCCGTCTAACAGACAAATGTCACAGCAGTTTCTTCCTGATTCCTAACAGCGGGCTGGGCCTTCCACACACACACACACACACACACACACAAACACACACACACACACACACACACACACATACCGCTCCATGCTCGCTATCATCTGACGGCCTCTCATATACATTACTGGCCATTAAAATTGCTACACCACGAAGATGACGTGCTACAGACGCGAAATGTAACCGACAGGAAGAAGATGCTGTGATATGAAAATGATGAGCTTTTCAGAGCATTCACACAAGGTTGGCGCCGGTGGCGACACCTACAACATGCTGATATGAGGAAAGTTTACAACCGATTCCTCATACACAAACAGCAGTTGACCGGCGTTGCCTGGTGAAACATTGTTATGATGCCTCGTGTAAGGAGGAGAAATGCGTACCATCGCGTTTCCGACTTTGATAAAGGTCGGATTGTAGACTATCGCGATTGCGGTTTATCGTATCGCCACATTGCTGCTCGCGTTGGTCGAGATCCAATGACTGTTTGCAGAATATGGAATCGGTGGTTTCAGGAGAGTAATACGGAATGCCGTGCTGGATCCCAACGGCCTCGTATCACTAGCAGTCGAGATGAGAGGCATCTTATCCGCATGGCTGTAACGGATCGTGCAGCCACGTCTCGATCCTTGAGCCAACAGATGGGGACGTTTGCAAGACAACTACCATCTGCATGAACAGTTCGACGACGTTTGCAGCAGCATGGACTATCAGCTCGGAGACCATGGCTGAAGTTACCCTTGACGCTGCATCACAGGCAGGAGCGCCTGCGATGGTGTACTCAACGACGAACCTTGGTGCACGAATGGCAAAACGTCATTTTTTTGGATGAATCCAGGTTCTCTTTACAGCATCATGATGGTCGCATCCGTGTTTGGCGACATCGCGATGGACGCACATTGGAACCGTGTATTCGTCATCGCCATACGGGCGTATCACCCGGCGTGATGGTATGGGGTGCCATTGGTTACACGTCTCGGTCACCTGTTGTTCGCATTGATGGCACTTTGAACAGTGGACGTTACATTTCAGATGTGTTACAACCCGTGGCTCTACGCTTCATTTGATCCCTGCGAAACCCTACATTTCAGCAGGATAATACACGACCGCATGTTGCAGGTCGTGTACGGGCCTTTCTGGATACAGAAAACGTTCGACTGCTGCCCTGGCCAGCACATTCTCCACATCTCTCACCAATTGAAAACGTCTGGTCAATGATGGCCGAGCAACTGGCTCATCACAATACGCCAGTCACTACTCTTGATGAACTGTGGTATCGTGTTGAAGCTGCATGGGCAGCTGTACCTGTACACGCCATCCAAGCTCTCTTTGACTCAATGCCCAGGCTATCAAGGCCGTTATTGCTGCCACAGGTGTTTGTTCTGGGTACTGATTTCTCAGGATCTATGCACCGAAATTGCGTGAAAATGTAATCACATGTCAGTTCTAGTATAATATATCTGTCCAGTGAATACACTTTTATCATCTGCATTTCTTATTGGTGTAGCAATTTTAATGGCCATTAGTGTAATAACTTTCTCCTCCCAGAGATTGTCTTATTTCCAGGGTGATACCCTCCAATAATGAGACAGCATGTCTGTTCGGAACTTGTGGTGGTACGACCCTCTGATACGGTACAGTAGCCTAATGAAACGGCGGTGCCTAAGTCTGGCTACATATCTTCTGTTCCCTTTACTACTCGTTACGCTTAGGGAGATCGCACTCTACTAAGTCCGAATAAATTTATTATTATTTCCAGATTCCTTCCCGCTCTTGCCATCCAACTGTGGGTACTGGACCTTGAATGTATTCGTTTAGGAATTCTATTTGGTGATACGCAGATTTTTTAAACGTAGTTGATTTCTCATCGTTATAGCGACCAAAGATAAATTTTAACCGCCGCGTCTTAAAATATCGCAGTCTCTTCGTTGAACGCTAATTTTCTTCGAGTAGATATAGATCGGTCATTGTAAGACACTGGTTGTATGAAAACTGGTTATTCCCTGAATTAAATCACTGATAGTCCATGTTACGCCCTATTCTGTCAAATGTATTACTGAACCCAAATAGTCGTAATGTCTCTCGAGCAGAGATAACTTTTAAGTGCTGGAACTTGAACGCAATATCCTCTGATATACAGGTCAGTTATTTTCAATTTATTTAGAATTAGTGTTTCAATATAAATTCGCTATGATCACCTTATGAATGACAGATTGTGAAGAACTTATCACTATACCAAAACGTCTTACCACTTTTCCTTGAGAACATTATAGTATCCAGAGGTGACTACAAACATACACTATGTGATCAAAAGTATCCGGACACCTGACTGAAAATGAATTACAAGCTTGTCGCAACCTCCATCGATAATGCTGGAATTCAGCATGGTGTTGGCCCACCCTTAGCCCTGATGACAGCTTCCACTCTCGCAGGCATACGTTCAATCAGGTGCTGGAAGACATCTTGGGGAATGGCAGTCCATTCTTCACGGAGTGCTACACTGAGGAGAGGTATCGATATCGGTCGGTGAGGCCTGGCATGAAGTCGGCGTTCCAAAACATCCCAGAGGTGTTCTATAGTATTCAGGTCAGGACTCTGCACAGGCCAGTCCATTACAGGGATGTTAATGTCGCGTAACCACTGTGCCACAGGCCGTGTATTATGAACGGGTACTCGATCGTATTGAAAGACGCAATCGCCATCCTCGAATTGCTCTTCAACAGTGGGAAGCAAAAAGGTGCTTAACCCTTTGTTTCCTGACATAAGAAAAAATTTAGTTTTTAACATTTTCTTTGCAGAATTTATGCTAATGTGGCCTCAAGTGACGGTAGGATTTTTTCTAAAATTTTATTTTATTTTTCACAACTTTTTTCTCTTCTGGTACTCAGAAGTACCGTCAGACTCCATGGACAGAATCACAACTTGCGCAGAAAAATGCTCCAATTTTTATAACTTGTACTTTATTCCACATAAATATTAAATATTTTTACATTAGAAAATTAATTAACAGAAATTTGATTTTTCTGAATTTTTTTAAAATTTCGCATAAATTTATTCTTGAGCAACTTCACAATACATAGTAACTTAGCTACACATTTTTGACAGTATATACATATCACATATTTAGTGATACCTCATGAAATTGTAGGAAACAGTTCTTTTTCTCATTGCAGCACAAATACACCTGACATGTACTACATTGTGAATGTTGTCTCGACTGAATTTTATTTTTCGCACACATTTCGCATCGTCCTCTTTTACAACTGAACACTACAAAATGGTTTCCTCGGTTGCCAAGACGTACATCTTTCGGAACAGAAAAGTTATCCTTCCTTCTCTTTGGGAGAGTTATTTCATCTTCACCAGAGTTTCTCTTTTTGAGATGTGGCACTTGCTGTTCATTCATTAGCCCTAGTGCCACAGCACGCCTGAATTCCAACAGTGGCAGTGCCCCATGTAGATCACTGAAAACGACGTAAGCATTGACAAAAGCAATTTCTATTGCTCCCCAGAAGAGACGGTGCCACCATTTCTTTGATCGCCTGTCAAGACCATAAGTTGAACGTAACCTGTCTGCATGATCCACACCACCCATGTGTTTATTGTAATCACATACAATAACTGGACATGGTATAGTCATACTAGTTCCATCTTTCTGTTTTGTCACTACGCTCTGTTCAGTGCCATGGAAGTTTTACGCAAAATACACTACTTTATTTTCCTTCCATTGAAATACTGTTAGGTCTAAAGATGACTTACTGTGGTTTGATTTAGACATTTTTCTTTAGGTAAATTCCCCGGGCAAACCTTTCTTGTTTGTTCTAATTGTTCCACAGGCAAATGTATTTACCGATTTCTGTGTGAGAAGAAGTGGACAGAACAACTAGTGAGAGGTAATGCATTGTTGCTACAATAAAGTGTTCGCACAACCTGACGGTACTAATAAGTCCGCCTTATATTTTCCACTTTATCTCATTCACTTGTAACGTAATGCTTCAAACTATTATAAAAAAAACAATGAAGGTAAGTACGTACAATGGAAAACTCAACGGAAGTTTCAATAAATTGCGCACAAATTCAGGCAACACATACAATCTTCTGTTTTCACAGCAGCGCGCGAAAAACAATTTCATGCTCTGACCGCCAGAGAGGTCTATGTATTGCACAATAACATCTATGAAACAGTAGAGCAGAGTTGCTGTTACGTACCGACGAAACTGCACCACGAGAAAATAATGAGAGTCAAAACTTATTGGTACTTTTAAGTACCGTCAGGCAACAAAGGGTTAAAATGTCAATGTAGGCCTGTGCTGTGATCGTGTCACGCAAAACAACAAGGGGTGCAAGCCCCCTCCATGAAAAACAAGACCACACCATAACAACACCACCTCCGAATTTTACTGTTGGCACTACACACGCTGGCTGATGATGTTCACTGAGCATTCGCCATACCCACACTCTGCCATCGGATCGTCACATTGTGTACCATGATTCGTCACTTCACATAATGTTTTTCCACTGTTCAATTGTCCAATGTTTACGCTCCTTACACCAAGGGAGGCGTCGTTTGGCATTTACCATTGTGATGTGTGGCTTATGAGCAGCCTCTCGACCATGAAATTCAAGTTTTTGCACCTTCCACCTAACTGTCATAGTACTTGCAGTGGATCCTGATGCAGTTTGGAATTCCTGTATGATGGTCTGGAAAGATGTCTGCCTATTACACATTACGACCCTCTTCAACTGTCGGCAGTCTCTGTCAGTCAACACAGGAGGTTAGCCTGTACGCTCTTGTGCTGTCCTTTCACGTTTCCACTTCACTCTCATATCGGTAACAGTGGACCTGGGGATGTTTAGGAGTGCGGAAATCTCGCATACAGACGTATGACACAAGTGACACCCACTCCCCTGACCACGTTCGAAGTCCGTGAGTTCCGTATTTCGCCCCATTCTACTCTCTCACGATGTCTAATGACTACTGAGGTCGCTGGTATGGAGTACCTGGCAGTAGGTGGCAACACAACGCACCTAATATGAAAAACGTATATTTTTGGGGGTACCCGGATACTTTTGATCACGTAGCGTACGTAATATGTAGTGGCCAGAGATGTCCTTGCGCTATTACTTGAGCATCGTAGTTAATGTTGACTTTAAATTCAAATTTTCAAATTATGTTGGAATTCCTTTTATAGGTAATTTTCAAATAACTTCAAATTTGTAGTTTTAGGATAAATCACGACACCAACACATGCGATTCTTCTCCACACATCAAAAAGTTTTATTCCACAGGATATAGTACAGACTTTTGCCACGCAATTACTTGGAATTTTTATACTTGTATATTGTAATCACTTGTGGCTGCGTATGTGTATCACACAGAATGTGATCCACACGGACCTTGAGAGGAACTGAAAGGTTTACATTTTGTACAACAATTTCTGTCTTTTCTTAATTGTTAACGAGTAGTGCTCATTGTAATTAGTTGTAGCTTACGGCATCTTCGGTGGAGAGAATATCCGTCGATGTCAGCTTGTCGTCAGGAAGTGAAGACCAGTTAGTTGCTGAGTCACTCAAGAAACACAAAAGGACCCTCCTTGTAATGTAATTCTACAATTAAAATTCAAGAAACAGAAATTCATAAATTAATATTAAAATAAAAAGTACTGTGGCTTACAATATATCGTGCTGCGTTAGAAGCAGGTAATGACAGGCTTAAGTACTGCATATCGCTATTAACTGTAGGTACTTTTATCTACAGTCCTGGCCGGCCGCGGTGGTCTAGCGGTTCTAGGCGCTCAGTCCGGAGCCGCGCGACTGCTACGGTCGCAGGTTCGAATCCTGCCTCGGGCATGGATGTGCGTGATGTCCTTAGGTTGGTTAGGTTTAAGTAGTTCTACGTTCTAGGGGACTGATGACCACAGATGTTAAGTCCCATAGTGCTCAGAGCCATTTGCAGCCATCTACACTCCTGGAAATTGAAATAAGAACACCGTGAATTCATTGTCTCAGGAAGGGGAAACTTTATTGACACATTCCTGGGGTCAGATACATCACATGATCACACTGACAGAACCACAGGCACATAAACACAGGCAACAGAGCAGGCACAATGTCGGCACTAGTACAGTGTATATCCACCTTTCGCAGCAATGCAGGCTGCTATTCTCCCATGGAGACGATCGTAGAGATGCTGGATGTAGTCCTGTGGAACGGCTTGCCATGCCATTTCCACCTGGCGCCTCAGTTGGACCAGCGTTCGTTCTGGACGTGCAGACCGCGTGAGACGACGCTTCATCCAGTCCCAAACATGCTCAATGGGGGACAGATCCGGAGATCTTTCTGGCCAGGGTAGTTGACTTACACCTTCTAGAGCACGTTGGGTGGCACGGGATACATGCGGACGTGCATTGTCCTGTTGGAACAGCAAGTTCCCTTGCCGGTCTAGGAATGGTAGAACGATGGGTTCGATGACGGTTTGGATGTACCGTGCACTATTCAGTGTCCCCTCGACGATCACCAGTGGTGTACGGCCAGTGTAGGAGATCGCTCCCCACACCATGATGCCGGGTGTTGGCCCTGTGTGCCTCGGTCGTATGCAGTCCTGATTGTGGCGCTCACCTGCACGGCGCCAAACACGCATACGACCATCATTGGCACCAAGGCAGAAGCGACTCTCATCGCTGAAGACGACACGTCTCCATTCGTCCCTCCATTCACGCCTGTCGCGACACCACTAGAGGAGGGCTGCACGATGTTTGGGCGTGAGCGGAAGACGGCCTAACGGTTTGCGAGACCGTAGCCCAGCTTCATGGAAACGGTTGCGAATGGTCCTCGCCGATACCCCAGGAGCAACAGTGTCCCTAATTTGCTGTGAAGTGGCGGTGCGGTCCCCTACGGCACTGCGTAGGATCCTACGGTCTTGGCGTGCATCCGTGCGTCGCTGCGGTCCGGTCCCAGGTCGACGGGCACGTGCACCTTCCGCCGACCACTGGCGACAACATCGATGTACTGTGGAGACCTCACGCCCCACGTGTTGAGCAATTCGGCGGTACGTCCACCCGGCCTCCCGCATGCCCACTATACGCCCTCGCTCAAAGTCCGTCAACTGCACATACGGTTCACGTCCACGCTGTCGCGGCATGCTACCAGTGTTAAAGACTGCGATGGAGCTCCGTATGCCACGGCAAACTGGCTGACACTGACGGCGGCGGTGCACAAATGCTGCGCAGCTAGCGCCATTCGACTGCCAACACCGCGGTTCCTGGTGTGTCCGCTGTGCCGTGCGTGTGATCATTGCTTGTACAGCCCTCTCGCAGTGTCCGGAGCAAGTATGGTGGGTCTGACACACCGGTGTCAATGTGTTCTTTTTTCCATTTCCAGGAGTGTAGCCGGCCGAAGTGGCCGTGCGGTTAAAGGCGCTGCAGTCTGGAACCGCAAGACCGCTACGGTCGCAGGTTCGAATCCTGCCTCGGGCATGGATGTTTGTGATGTCCTTAGGTTAGTTAGGTTTAACTAGTTCTAAGTTCTAGGGGACTAATGACCTCAGCAGTTGAGTCCCATAGTGCTCAGAGCCATTTGAACCATTTGAACCAGGAGTGTATTTAGACTACCGTAAATAACGCAGGAACTAATGATGTGAATTTTGTTAGGTGATTGTTTACACTTCTCCCAGCCAGCGTGGATACTCCGAATCTTGATTTGCCCATCTATTGTAAGGACGATTCACCCCTAGATTGATAGAAACGCCGCATCACTTTGTAGTTTTGTAGACACCATTTGTAGAACTGTAACAAATTTCGAAAGTGAATGCCATGAAGCAGCTGGTGCAGCAAAATATGGAAAGAATTAATTGCGTTGACAGGCAGTGTTTGCAGAACACATATCTGGCTAATCCCACTAGCACATATAAGTTGCCTCGCAACGACAGGTGGACTGTGAATCAGCGCTGCTAAAACGTTAGTTTCATCACCTCTCTCGTCAGATGGTGTTCTTTTTTCGTTGTCATATTTTATTCTTCACACTTCACCATGAAAGAAAACAGTATCCACTTTTGCTACGCGGGGTAGTCGCCATCGGTCTAGGGCCCCTTGCAACGGTTCGCGCGGATCCCCCCGTCGGAGGTTCTAGTACTCCCTCGGACATGGATGTGTGGCCTTAGCGTAAGTTAGTTTAAGTTATATTAAGCAGTGTGTAAGCCTAGGGACCGATGACCTCAGCAGTTTGGTCCCATAGGGACATAGGAACTTACCACAAAAAAAGTATCAACTTTTTTGAGCTTGTCCGGCCTCTACAGCAACAGAGCACAGACTGATGGGCTTCAAGCGCACAGCTAAACACACAGCCCGTACCTGATTCAAGTGTTTGTTGAAATGAAATGAAATGTTCGTATGGCATTGTTGGCCGGGAGGCCCCATGTGGGAAAGTTCGGTCGCCGTATCGCAAGTTCTTTTGAGTTGACACCACGTCGGCGACTTGTGAGTCAACGATGATGAAATGATAATGAAGGACACACAACACTCAGTCATCACGAGGCAGAGAAAATCCCTTTGTTTATTATTTGGTACGGACGACAGCGGTTTGTGGGTTCTTTCATACTGACAGCGGGATAGCGATTTCTGGCGTTGTTATCTCGTAATTATTTCACTGATATGGCATCTTCTTCGAATGTACTTTCCAATTGTACGCAAAAACAGTATGTAGTTCATTAAAATCTCGAAGTCGTGTCATAGTTGAGCGGTTAAAAACTGTACATAACGCCTCCGTACGTCACAGAAGCCGTCTCACGGACGCACCTGTGTGTTCTTCGCATATTTGGGGTGATCTATCTTAGCCGCCTAGACCAGAATAAGATGAGAGTTTGTAATTATTATGTAGTGAGAGTGTGGACTACAAAGACTGTTAAAAAAAAACATCCATGTTTCAGGGGGTGATTGTACGCATCAAAACAACAAAAAATGTCTTAGAACCCTGGTTCCTACAGAGCATACATTCTGACATTTGACTGCTTGTTCAGAGGAGGTGCTCAATATGATGTCCACTCATCTCAATGCACGCCTCTGCCCTGTCTGCGTAACAACTCACGCACTCTTTGAAATCGTCCTGATTGGTTCTGAATGAGCTGAGATGCATGGAAGACATGACTGTGTAGTGTCGGCACATCGCTTTTTGGAGCGGCATAAATCAATTGCTTCATGTGACCCATAACCAGAAATCTAGTGAATTTACACTACTGGCCATTAAAATTGCTACACCACGAAGATGACGTGCTACAGACGCGAAATTTAACCGACAGGGAGAAGATGCTGTGATATGCAAATGATTAGCTTTTCAGAGCATTCACACAAGGTTGGCGCCGGTGGCGATACCTACAACGTGCTGACATGAGGAAAGTTTCCAACCGACTTCTCATACACAAACAGCAGTTGACCGGCGTTGCCTGGTGAAACGTTGTTGTGATGCCTCGTGTAATGAGAGAAATGCGTACCATCACGTTTCTGACTTCAATAGAGATCGGATTGTAGCCTATCGCGATTGCGGTTTATCGTATCGCGATATTGCTGCGCGCGTTGGTCGAGATCCAATGACTGTTAGCAGAATATGGGATCGGTGGGTTCAGGAGGGTAATGCGGAACGCCGTGCTGGATCCCAACGGCCTCGTATCACTAGCAGTCGAGATGAAAGGCATCTTATCCGCACGGCTGTAACGGATCGTGCAGCCACGTCTCGATCCCTGAGACAACAGATGGGGACGTTTGCAAGACAACAGCCACCTTCACGAACGGTTCGACGACGTTTGCAGCAGCATGGACTATCAGCTCGGAGACCATGGCTGTGGTTACCCTTGACGCTGCATCACAGACAGGAGCGCCTGCGATGGTGTACTCAACGACGAACCTGGGTGCACGAATGGCGAAACGTCATTTTTTCTGATGAATCCAGGTTCTGTTTACAGCATAATGATGGTCTCATCCGTGTTTGGCGACATCGCGGTGAACGCACATTGGAAGCGTGTATTCGTCATCGCCATACTGGTCAATCACCTGGCGTGATGTTATGGGGTGCCATTGGTTACACGTCTCGGTCACCTCTTGTTCGCATTGACGGCACTTTGAACAGTGGACGTTACATTTCAGATGTGTTATGACCCGTACCTCTACCCTTCATTCGATCCATGCGAAACCCTACATTTCAGCAGGATAACGCACGACCGCATGTTGCAGGTCCTGTACGGGCCTTTTTGGATACAGAAAATGTTCGACTGCTGCCCTGACCAGCACATTCTCCAGATCCCTCACCAACTGAAAACGTCTGGTCAATGGTGGCCGAGCAACTGGCTCGTCGCAATACGCCAGTCACTACTCGAACTGTGGTATCGTGTTGAAGCTGCATGGGCAGCTGTACCTGTACACGCCATCCAAGCTCTCTTTGACTCAATGCCCAGGCGTATTAAGGCCGTTTTACGGCCAGAGGTGGTTGTTTTGGTTACTGATTTCTCAGGATCTATGCACCCAAACTGCGTGAAAATGTAATCACATGTCAGTTCTAGTATAATATCTTTGTGCAATGAATACCCGTTTATCACCTGCATTTCTTCTTGGTGCAGCAATTTTAATGGCCAGTAGTGCAGTTCCGGGGAACATGCAGGCCAAGGTATGGGGCCTCCCCGGCCAATCCACCAGAATTCAGATGCCCTCATGAGGTGCCCACGCACAATACGGAGAAAATGTGCTGGTGTACCATCATGCATGAACCACATCTGTAGCCTGTCCTAATATGGAGCATCCTCCAGCAGTAGGCAGTACGTTCTTCAGAAACTGGTGATAACGTGACCCAGTTAATCTCTGTGGTAGCCGTATGGCCCTAGTAATCTATTGCCAAGAACGCCTACCCACATGTTGCTTGAGAATCGATAACGCTGCCATGTTTCTTGAACCGCATGAGGACTTTCATCGGCCCACACACGCTGATTATGGAAATTTAAATATCATCTCGTGTAAACCCTGCCTCATCAGTAAACAAAAAAAAAAAAAAAAACTCCTCGCGAAATGGCTATGAAGGCGCAACGGTACCGACCGGCTGCCGTTTCATCCTCAGACCACAGGCGTCACTGGCTGCGGATATGGAGGGGCACGTGGTCAGCACACCGCTCTCCCGGCCGCATGTCAGTTTCCGAGACCGGAGCCGCCACTTTTCAATCAAGTAGCTCCTCAGTTTGCCTCACAAGGGCTGAGTGCACCCCGCTTGCTAACAGCGCTCGGCAGACCGGATGGTCACCCATCCAAGTGCTAGCCCAGCCCGACAGTGCTTAACTTCGATGATCTGACGGGAACCGGTGTTACCACTGCGGCAAGGCCGTTGGCATCAGTAAACAAAATCTTGGAGGTAAATTGTGTATGTGTACCACACTGTCGCAAGAACCATTGGCAGAACTGCACTTTAGCAGGATGGCCTTGTGCCCTAAGAGCCTGGACGCGCTGAATATGGTACGGATACAACAACTGCTTATGAAGTAGCGCCCAGACCAGAGCAGAGGATGACTAAGACCTTCAGCCGCTGCTATTCGTCGCACACTGGTATCAGGATTGTCGTCCACTGCATGTACACTCCTGGAAATGGAAAAAAGAACACATTGACACCGGTGTGTCAGACCCACCATACTTGCTCCGGACACTGCGAGAGGGCTGTACAAGCAATGATCACACGCACGGCACAGCGGACACACCAGGAACCGCGGTGTTGGCCGTCGAATGGCGCTAGCTGCGCAGCATTTGTGCACCGCCGCCGTCAGTGTCAGCCAGTTTGCCGTGGCATACGGAGCTCCATCGCAGTCTTTAACACTGGTAGCACGCCGCGACAGCGTGGACGTGAACCGTATGTGCAGTTGACGGACTTTGAGCGAGGGCGTATAGTGGGCATGCGGGAGGCCGAGTGGACGTACCGCCGAATTGCTCAACACGTGGGGAGTGAGGTCTCCACAGTACATCGATGTTGTCGCCAGTGGTCGGCGGAAGGTGCACGTGCCCGTCGACCTGGGACCGGACCGCAGCGACGCACGGATGCACGCCAAGACCGTAGGATCCTACGCAGTGCCGTAGGGGACCGCACCGCCACTTCCCAGCAAATTAGGGACACTGTTGCTCCTGGGGTATCGGCGAGGACCATTCGCAACCGTCTCCATGAAGCTGGGCTACGGTCCCGCACACCGTTAGGCCGTCTTCCGCTCACGCCCCAACATCGTGCAGCCCGCCTCCAGTGGTGTCGCGACAGGCGTGAATGGAGGGACGAATGGAGACGTGTCGTCTTCAGCGATGAGAGTCGCTTCTGCCTTGGTGCCAATGATGGTCGTATGCGTGTTTGGCGCCGTGCAGGTGAGCGCCACAATTAGGACTGCATACGACCGAGGCACACAGGGCCAACACCCGGCACCATGGTGTGGGGAGCGATCTCCTACACTGGCCGTACACCACTGGTGATCGTCGAGGGGACACTGAATAGTGCACGGTACATCCAAACCGTCATCGAACCCATCGTTCTACCATTCCTAGACCGGCAAGGGAACTTACTGTTCCAACAGGACAATGCACGTCCGCATGTATCCCGTGCCACCCAACGTGCTCTAGAAGGTGTAAGTCAACTACCCTGGCCAGAAAGATCTCCGGATCTGTCCCCCATTGAGCATGTTTGGGACTGGATGAAGCGTCGTCTCACGCGGTCTGCACGTCCAGCACGAACGCTGGTCCAACTGAGGCGCCAGGTGGAAATGGCATGGCAAGCCGTTCCACAGGACTACATCCAGCATCTCTACGATCGTCTCCATGGGAGAATAGCAGCCTGCATTGCTGCGAAAGGTGGATATACACTGTACTAGTGCCAACATTGTGCATGCTCTGTTGCCTGTGTCTATGTGCCTGTGGTTCTGTCAGTGTGATCATGTGATTTATCTGACCCCAGGAATGTGTCAATAAAGTTTCCCCTTCCTGGGACAATGAATTCACGGTGTTCTTATTTCAATTTCCAGGAGTGTAGAATACGGTCCTCCGTTTCAGGCGTGCGGACTGAACGAGGCCTTCCATTGCCTATTTTGTTGGGTGCCACGAAACCTGTTTCCCCAGGTCGCTGGAAAAAATGGCTGAACAGCTTAACAGGTGGTACCCTGCTTGCTTGAAATCGTTCGGTGTACAGGTTACAGGCTCTCGGATTAACTCCATTTGCTAAATCATAGCATTAAATCATGTCTGCCATTTCTCTTGTGGAATAAAAGGCATCCATTGCTAGGTTGTGTCAGAATATTTGGAAGAGATTAAACATGATGTTCCGCACCACAAACTTCACAGTAACATGTACTTTAAACGTGACCTGCAAGTAGGTCAAACATCACAGTATACTCCCGGAGTACGGAGAAGTCTACGCGAACGTAAACAAATGTAATAAGACTAAAATACAATCACACAACGTAAACGGAAAAACTTACTCAGACCATTGAGCCAAATAATGATTACGTCTATACTGCACGTGAGTATCCTAGCAATCTGTTAATCCTGGTATGACACGGAGGGCCAATGCAATAACGGTACTCATATCCACAACCACATGTTGCTGATGCTTTCTTAGCTTGCAGCATTCCATGACAGGGGCTGTAATTAACGTTAATTATCGGGTAGTCGTCTGCAATACGACAAGTAATGCACTGCCGTGGATGACATCACAATGGCACCCCCTATGAATACGTATTCATATGTCATATGTCAGAACGTATGCTTTGTAGGACCGACGGTCACAAGACATTTTTGTTTTGTTTTGATGCACACTATCGTCCCCTGAAATATTGGACACTTTTTTTTTAACATCTTGTATAGTAAGAAGAGCGCCGACTTACACAAAAGGTGTTGGTTGCCACCTAAGCTAAACATGAATAAATAACATTTTGAAAAAAATCAGTCAAATGTTTTGTGATATTTGTTTCGAAGTAAGTAATAGAATAGATTAGAGAAACATTTGACGCACATTTCTTGCTGTACATGGTTTCTAGTATCACTGAATCGCGCGTCAAATGGTTCTCTAATCTATTTTATTTCTTATTTTTAAATAAATCATTTTACAAAATATTTAATTGAGCTTTTTCACTTTCTTTCTTTTCACTTTTTGTTCAGAAAGCGTAATCCTTTTGACACCACATTTCCTTTCCTAGAATCTTCCTGCGTTTAGTGCTTCACTGAAAGGAAACCATTTTAACAGTTAAATACCGCACCAACGCAACATTGCATGCGCAAAGTAGATCGGCCTTGAAGAGCTCAACTTTTTGGATAGTTCATTTACACAAATGCTGTTAGTGAAATATATTAGCAATTTCCCGTCAAAGAACTAACTAAGTTTTTCTTGATTAGCCTGATTACTTTCAAGCAATTAGATACTGCTTCGCAAAATTGGCCCGTCAATTTGATACCCCATTCGTCTATACCCCACTCTTCGATGAGCTATGAAAAATCGCAAAAACATCCATTGTGTAATTTATAGGGAGTTTTGTTTACGCTCCGCTCAAACATTTGACCAAAAAGCTACAACTTGCTTTGGAAAATGGTTACAGAATTTTTTTTTCAACAACATGTTTGTCATCACACGGACGAACGGTTTCTGAGGTAGTTCAATAAAAGAAGCGACTCTATTAAAATATCAGACATTTCCCCTACAAAGATGGTGGCTGGCTGCACGGTATGGCTTAAGATACGGTTACTGCGAAGTCGGAGCGGACGTCGTGTTATTTGGCGACGGACTGTGCATCAGTGACGTCACGGCCGGAAGCACGGCTATATCAGGACAACGTCGCTAACGGGATCGTTTCTGGCGATGATTTTCAACTGACACCATGTCTCAGGCGTACTGAAGACAAAGACGAGCATGATGCGGGAATCGATGGAGAAGACGACCGTGATGCGGGAATCGAATACATCGGTTATACGCCAGAAAACTATATCGATCGATTCACTTCCTACAGTCATAGGTTAACACTTGCGAATATATCACCACAGGTAAACAGGTAGGCTTACACGTCCGGTGTCATTTTCGATCAAGTAATTCTGGTTGTTGGGCCTCGTAATTGTAAACTACCAAAATAGCTCAGTTGCCAACATTTCGACAGACTTGTTGTAGTCCCCTTCGGGGCGCTGAATCACCCTTAAGACGATCGCAGAAAGTCGGTCGAAACGTTAATAGTTCGGCTGTTTTAGTACTTTACAATGATTTGGCCCAATGCCCGAAATTATTTTATCCAGAAAGCCAGACAGACTTTTAAAATTCATAGAAATCTGTTAACTAAGGTCATACGTCGAACATGGATTCCCACGACAACTCAGCATATGCTCAGACTTACAACAGACCTGAGGATAACAGGTAAGACAGCACGTTCGCCTTCTTCTTAGACATCGATCGTGGATTTGGTAAGTTCTGATGCGAAGGACTTCTTTGTAAATTGATTAAAATCCGAATGCCACCGAAGACACTAAACATCGTAATATTCCTTCACAATCACTATGCAGTACATTTCAACATGGAACCAAGCAAGTGCATTTTAGCTTCAGATATAAGCGTTCACCATTCTTGCAATACTTAATTAGCATTGGGAGGAAATAATTACAAACAAAATATGTTTTACTTATCTTTCTCTTTTGCTTCCTCTTCACTGTCTAAGGTAGGGTTTGTCATGTGATGAGTGAAACATTTCTCCGCCTTTTTCGTCATTTATTCATATCAGCTCAGCAATTTACGACGCAAGTCGCACAAACAAGTGAAACAAATGACAAACATCTTCAGACGAGTGGCATAGTACCTTTCAAGCAGTACGCTAATCACAGACTGACTGGCATGGTATTTTTAGAGCGCAAAGACTAAACACGAACGCACAGAAATGGCGCAGGACGCCCTTATGTATCATCCCCCATTTCCCGCGACAATTTTCTCGAAACAGAATCTTTAATTTCCATAATTTTATGAAGGGGATAGTAATTTTGACAAAAATGTACAGTTTTAGAAAACTGACGAGGAGGACTAGAATAATATAGTATTGTTTTATCAAATCTTACTCAGTTTTAGGAAAGAATACTATAAAATGGGAAAGTTTTTTGTTATCAGTAACCCTCAAACAAATTATTTCTGTAAATAGAAAATATTCTTTCATATGTGGAGAAAGGGAGATTCCAGCTGATGTATGTCAAGGCTAGTACAAATAACTCTTACCTGTGCAGTAATTTTAGGTATAACATACTTTTTAGGTATCATAATTTCATCATGTTCCTTTAACATACATAGTATAAAAGAAGTCTAAAGTGTTATTTAGATCATTTCTCCCCCTTTTTGTTTTTAATTATTTCCTTTATCTGAAAATAAATGATGTGATGACGAACCTATTAGTTACAGCACATACTGAATGAACCAATTACTCATACACTGACGAAAAAAATCGCAGCACCAAGAAGGAGTTGGTGCGACATAAACGAAAGTTGGGAGGCGTGTTTCTACATTTAAGGCATGATGTTTATTCAAATTTCGCGCCAGTTCCATTGGAGTGGCGCTACTGATGCCACCATGGGAATGCAAATCAGGTTTGGTTTGAATATACGCTGTAACGGCCGTGAACGTTAGTTACCTTTGGGATTGGCCGTGACGAGCTGAAGTTAGTTTCCAAGACGGCATACCCGCCGTTATCAACACACTGCCTGCCGCTGTGGCCGGGCGGTTCTAGTCAAAAATGGCTCTGAGCACTATGCGACTTAACTTCTGAGGTCATCAGTCGCCTAGAACTTAGAACTAATTAAACTTAACTAACCGAAGGACATCACACACATCCATGCCCGAGGCAGGATTCGAACCTGCGACCGTAGCGGTCGCTCGGCTCCAGACTGTAGCGCCTAGAACCGCACGGCCACTCCCGCCGGCGCAGTCCTAGCCGCTTCAGTCCCGAACCGCACGCCTGCCTCGGGCATGGATGTGTGTGATGTCCTTAGGTTAGTTAGGTAATAGTTCTAAGTCTAGGGGACTGATGACCTCAGATGTTAACTCCCATAGTGCTCAGAGTCATTTGAACCAACACCTCACCGACTTTGAACTAGGTCGTATAACAGGGTTACGAGAAGCTGGATGTTCCTTCCGCGATATTGCAGGAAGACTCGGCAGGAATGTAGCCAGCGCACGTGACTGCTGGCAGTTTGGCTCACGAGAATATATGGACAGAAGAAGAACGAACGACCACGTGGCACTACCGAGAGGCAAGACCATTGCTTTCGGCGTATGGCTCTGTCGCATCCTAAAGCATCTGCAGCAGCAATATGAGCAACAGTTGGCACCACAGGGACACAACGAACTGTTATAAATCTGTTCCTTCGAGGGCAGCTCCGAGGCAGACGTCATGTAACGTGCGTTCCTCTGACCCCAAACCACCGCCATTTGCAACTTGTCATGTCAAGCGGGAGCTTACTAGAGGGCAGGGTGGAGGTCTCTTGTGTTTTCTGAGGAAAACTGGTTCTGCCTCGGTGTCAGTGATGGCCGTGTGTTGGTTACAATCACGTCATTTGAACGTCTGCAACGCAACTGTTATAAGGTTACAAGGGATATTGTAATAGTATGACTAATTTGCTGGATGTGGTAATGTTTACTGTGGAAGAACAGTTGGGATGTAGCAAGCACAAGTCAATATATTTATTGAGTTACCTTCTTGATAAAGAGAGGACGCGGCATATAACAGTTTCACATTGAATTACTTAGTTACGTAATTGCCTATGCCTCAGTGCATAACTTGGTACATATGTTAATAATGTAAGGTGTGCTTGTCTTGCTAATCGTTGGATTGGCTGGGTATCTGATCACTGAAACAGGAGTACTCCATAAACATAAGAGCTCTTCAAAATTGTTCAAAACTCAAATTTAAAGCATAGTAGCAGGGATAATATTTTGGACATTAAAGAACATGTTTATATAAAAATTAGGCTATAAGGATGTTTGAGAACCTCTGCATAATAAGTTATTGTCTTTTATTGTGAAGGTACTGTTCAGTTTTCGATCTACACTCCTGGAAATTGAAATAAGAACACCGTGAATTCATTGTCCCAGGAAGGGGAAACTTTATTGACACATTCCTGGGGTCAGATACATCACATGATCACACTGACAGAACCACAGGCACATAGACACAGGCAACAGAGCATGCACAATGTCGGCACTAGTACAGTGTATATCCCCCTTTCGCAGCAATGCAGGCTGCTATTCTCCCATGGAGACGATCGTAGAGATGCTGGATGTAGTCCTGTGGAACGGCTTGCCATGCCATTTCCACCTGGCGTCTCAGTTGGACCAGTGTTCGTGCTGGACGTGCAGACCGCGTGAGACGACGCTTCATCCAGTCCCAAACATGCTCAATGGGGGACAGATCCGGAGATCTTGCTGGCCAGGGTAGTTGACTTACACCTTCTAGAGCACGTTGGGTGGCACGGGATACATGCGGACGTGCATTGTCCTGTTGGAACAGCAAGTTCCCTTGCCGGTCTAGGAATGGTAGAACGATAGGTTCGATGACGGTTTGGATGTACCGTGCACTATTCAGTGTCCCCTCGACGATCACCAGTGGTGTACGGCCAGTGTAGGAGATCGCTCCCCACACCATGATGCCGGGTGTTGGCCCTGTGTGCCTCGGTCGTATGCAGTGCTGATTGTGGCGCTCACCTGCACGGCGCAAAACACGCATACGACCGTCATTGCCACCAACGCAGAAGCGACTCTCATCGCTGAAGACGACACGTCTCCATTCGTCCCTCCATTCACGCCTGTCGCGACACCACTGGAGGCGGGCTGCACGATGTTGGGGCGTGAGCGGAAGACGGCCTAACGGTGTGCGGGACCGTAGCCCAGCTTCATGGAGACGGTTGCGAATGGTCCTCGCCGATACCCCAGGAGCAACAGTGTCCCTAATTTGCTGGGAAGTGGCGGTGCGGTCCCCTACGGCACTGCGTAGGATCCTACGGTCTTGGCGTGCATCCGTGCGTCGCTGCGGTCCGGTCCCAGGTCGACGGGCACGTGCACCTTCCGCCGACCACTGGCGACAACATCGATGTACTGTGGAGACCTCACTCCCCACGTGTTGAGCAATTCGGCGGTACGTCCACTCGGCCTCCCGCATGCCCACTATATGCCCTCGCTCAAAGTCCGTCAACTGCACATACGGTTCACGTCCACGCTGTCGCGGCATGCTACCAGTGTTAAAGACTGCGATGGAGCTCCGTATGCCACGGCAAACTGGCTGACACTGACGGCGGCGGTGCACAAATGCTGCGCAGCTAGCGCCATTCGACGGCCAACACCGCGGTTCCTGGTGTGTCCGCTGTGCCGTGCGTGTGATCATTGCTTGTACAGCCCTCTCGCAGTGTCCGGAGCAAGTATGGTGGGTCGGACACACCGGTGTCAATGTGTTCTTTTTTCCATTTCCAGGAGTGTATGTAGAGCAAAATGAGTATTTCGTATGCCACACCTTGGATGGGGGCTTAATTAAATATGATTGAAAATACTTTTTAGTAACTATATGTCCGATTACGCTATTCTCGTAAACGGTTGGCCCTGACTAGAATTATTACGCAATCTGACTGCAACAAACAATGAAAGAAAATTTTCGTAAACACAGTTAATTAATTAAGTCCCCAGCAACTATAAAACCTACAAAACCAAAGCCCAAATGTAATTGTTCTGTGTGTGGGAGTGTGACTCAACGTACACATCTGGCACGGTTCTTCTTCAACAAGACAAGAAATTTTAAATACCATTTATACAGAAGTTGTTGTTGTTGTTGTGGTCTTCAGTCCTGAGACTGGTTTGATGCAGCTCTCCATGCTACTCTATCCTGTGCAAGCTTTTTCATCTCCCAGTACCTACTGCAACCTACATCCTTCTGAATCTGCTTAGTGTATTCATCTCTTGGTCTCCCTCTACGATTTTTACCCTCCACGCTGCCCTCCAATACTAAATTGGTGATCCCTTGATGCCTCAGAACATGTCCTACCAACCGATCCCTTCTTCTGGTCAAGTTGTGCCACAAACTTCTCTTCTCCCCAATCCTATTCAATACTTCCTCATTAGTTATGTGATCTACCCATCTAATCTTCAGCATTCTTCTGTAGCACCACATTTCGAAAGCTTCTATTCTCTTCTTGTCCAAACTATTTATCGTCCATGTTTCACTTCCATACATGGCTACACTCCATACGAATACTTTCAGAAATGACTTCCTGACACTTAAATCAATACTGGATGTTAATAAATTTCTCTTCTTCAGAAACGCTTTCCTTGCCATTGCCAGCCTACATTTTATATCCTCTCTACTTCGACCATCATCAGTTATTTTGCTCCCCAAATAGCAAAACTCCTTTACTACCTTAAGTGCCTCATTTCCTAATCTAATTCCCTCAGCATCACCCGACTTAATTAGACTACATTCCATTATCCTTGTTTTGCTTTTGTTGATGTTCATCTTATATCCTCCTTTCAAGACACTGTCCATTCCATTCAACTGCTCTTCCAAGTCCTTTGCTGTCTCTGACAGAATTACAATGTCATCGGCGAACCTCAAAGTTTTTATTTCTTCTCCATGAATTTTAATACCTACTCCAAATTTTTCTTTTGTTTCCTTTACTGCTTGCTCAATATACAGATTGAACAACATCGGGGAGAGGCTACAACCCTGTCTTACTCCCTTCCCAACCACTGCTTCCCTTTCATGTCCCTCGACTCTTATAACTGCCGTCTGGTTTCTGTACAAATTGTAAATAGCCTTTCGCTCCCTGTATTTTAGCCCTGCCACCTTTAGAATTTGAAAGAGAGTATTCCAGTCAACATTGTCAAAAGCTTTCTCTAAATCTACAAATGCTAGAAACGTAGTTTTGCCTTTCCTTAATCTTTCTTCTAAGATAAGTCGTAAGGTCAGTATTGCCTCACGTGTTCCAGTGTTTCTACGGAATCCAAACTGATCTTCCCCGAGGTTGGCTTCTACTAGTTTTTCCATTCGCCTGTAAAGAATTCGTGTTAGTATTTTGCAGCTGTGACTTATTAAGCTGATAGTTCGGTAATTTTCACATCTGTCAACACCTGCTTTCTTTGGGATTGGAATTATTATATTCTTCTTGAAGTCTGAGGGTATTTCGCCTGTTTCATACATCTTGCTCACCAGATGGTAGAGTTTTGTCAGGACTGGCTCTCCCACGGCCGTCAGTAGTTCCAATGGAATATTGTCTACTCCGGGGGCCTTGTTTCGACTCAGGTCTTTCAGTGCTCTGTCAAACTCTTCACGCAGTATCATATCTCCCATTTCATCTTCATCTACATCCTCTTCCATTTCCATAATACAGAAGTAACTAAAGGAAATAAAAATACCATAATTACTCAGGAAAACCAGAATTACTCTCTAATACAAGAACACAAGCCAGATGCTTTGTTGACTGAACCTGTCATGACGCATTATTTAAAACATGGAAATAATAAAAAAAATCACGCAATATTTTACCTTCATATATATTGACCAAAAGCACTCTGATCGTTACAATATCTTCATTAGAATAACATCTGCTATCTCTCCCATCAAATAACTGCATAAAACATGGAACAACACTCTCCACTATCACACCTCACTCCGACTTCACGACAAGCAGTCCCCACTAGCACATCTCAACACAGACTACCTTCTACGAACTCTGTCCACGCACTGACTGCTACGAGTTCTTAACAGGCACTGTGGAGGCGGCTTAATAGTACTCTTTGGCGCAATCTCTGGCGCAGTGGCTCAGTGTAGCCACCTTTCATATGCCCCTCCTCCACAGGCCAGAATTTGATGGTATTTTTGCCAGCATTGGTGGTGAAAATACCACCAAATTCGTCCACAAAAATAAAAGATAATATTAATACCTAAATATCACATAATTAGTTAAAATTTTGGCTTTGCACTGACCTTTCAATAACCTAATATATAAAATACAGTAGGCAATACAAATTCTTTTCATACATGTGGCTTTACATAATAGTTTACACAATACATAAGAAAATCAGTTGATACAAATGTTCACATAAAATGCTTTCAATGATTAGTTTATACAAAAAAAAAAAGACACCAACAGGTGACATCTTTTCAGTAGAAGCAGTCCATCAGTGGCACCCAGTAAAGTTTAGCAGGTACACCCAGCAACAAGTCACATTAGTTCAGTAGAAGCAATCCATCAGAGGCACCCAGCAATGTTGAGTAGGTGCAGACAGCAACAAGTGACTTCATTTCAGTAGAAACAATTCATCAGTTGCACCCAGCAATGTTGAGTAGGTGCAGACACCAACAAGTGACATCATTTCAGTAGAAACAGTTCCATCTGTGGCACCCAGTAAAGCTGAAGAGGTACACACAGCAACAAGTCACATCAGTTCAGTAGAAGCAGTCCATCAGTGGCACCCAGCAATGTTGAGTAGGTGCAGACACCAACAAGTGACCATCATTTCAGTAGAAGCAGTCCATCAGTTGCACCTAGCAATGTTGAGAGCAGGTGCAGACACCAACAAGTGACCATCATTTCAGTAGAAGCAGTCCATCAGTTGCACCTAGCAATGTTGAGAGCAGGTGCAGACACCAACAAGTGACCATCATTTCAGTAGAAGCAGTCCATCAGTTGCACCTAGCAATGTTGAGAGCAGGTGCAGACACCAACAAGTGACATCATTTCATTAGAAGCAGTCCATCAGTTGCACCCAGCAATGTTGAGTAGGTGCAGACAGCAAGAAGTGACTTCATTTCAGTATAACCAGTTCTAACAGTGGCACCCAGCAATGTTGAGTAGGTGCAGACACCAACAAGTGACTTCATTTCAGTAGAAACAGTCCATCAGTTGCACCCAGCAATGTTGAGTAGGTCCAGAGAGCAGTCCATGATATTCACTATCACCGATCACACTGTTCATCAGAGTATATAAGCACAAATTAAACATGTCCTAGTGACACCAATCATGTAGAAAAAGTACAAGTAACAGTCCATATTATTCACTATCACTGATCACACTGTTCATCAGCAGAAATTAATCATTCCTAAGTGTCACACATTACGTTGAAAAGTGCAGGTAACAGTCCATAATATTCACCTTCACTAATCTGACAGTTCAGGCATGAACAATAGTTTGAAAACACATACAAATGCTTTTACAATGCTCTTACACTAAACATACAAATTCTAATAAACACACAAAAGATGTCAGATAATTGTCATATTAACTATTACAAATACTCAAATATCAGTAAACCTACAATATTTATGGGTGTCAGTGCAAGCCACTACAAACAAATACAATAATATTCAGGAGATAGGTGGGTACGATTAGGAAAGGAAAACACACAAAACACACTCACTCATCTTTCATCCACATTAAGTACTACTGTGTAACTGAATAGTGTTAACTGTGTAAATGCAATTCTGTCAAAATCTGATGTTCATCATGTGTATCAAGTAGTAATGGCAGCAATGTATAACAGTCAATAATAGTTAGGTCAACGTCATAGTCATCATGTCAAGACCAATGTTTGCCAAGCCAGATCAAATGTACTGTTGTTGAACAACTGTCAGTGAGCCAAGATATGCAATTACTTCCTCTCTTCAAAAAAAAGTATATACTGCTTAGTGATTTAACAAAGTGTGTGTATAGACTATCTTCCTTCTACTTTAGTGTTCTAGTCTGCTATCTTCATCCTCCTTGTTCCATTAAGACCAACAAAAAAAATATGCTCCTCACTTACTTTACCTCTTATACACCAAAACTCCAATAATCATCAGCATCACATAATCTCAATACTTCACTAATACTTCTTACGTCGATACATATAACTCTTATCATCAATATCATTTACCTTACCTCTTGTCCACAAAAACCCCAATAATCATCAACTTCATATAATCTCTATACCTCAATAATACCTCTTTAATACGTCGATAAATATGAACCTTATTACCAATATCATTTCACTTCCATAACAACTCTTTCCTCTAGTCAGTCTCCTCGAACAAGTACAGATAAAATCCTAATGCAAACTTCAGTTCATCATCCCATACAATCTGAAGACACACTGTCAACACACAACCTGTGTGTAATCCATCTGAGCCAAGTCTTCTACTCATTATGAATTATAAACAAAGAAATGCATACATGACCTCTAACAGACTTAGTTCGAATAACTCTCAGTAATTAAGTACGATTACGGAGTGTGAATGATCATAATATTTCACAGTGTGTACACAGTGTGTATGGCAAACAGAAGCAAACATGTGGAGTATTTCTTGTGTCAAGTGTCACTTCCTATTTCAATTGCTCACGAAAATGCAGTGTAATAACTGTCAATGGTCTAAACCTAGTTTTGGTATGTCATGTCGTTAGCTTCCTTCCTATTAGCATACATTTATACAGCTTTCATAAAACCTCCAGCTCATGTGACTTCAACGAAGTTCTTTGTACCAATGTCGTTCGTCGAATTATAGCAGTTCATTTTCTTATCTTAAAAATATAAGGCACTTAGCGTAAGCAAAACATGCAATAGCGAGTAAATATACCAGTAGAGAACAGAATGTCAACAAGTGTATGCAGCACAATCCTTACAACGAGGCTCTGCCAAGCGAACAATCTATAATTAATACAATAGTGTGACCTAAACTCTGTGTTCGTACACTGTACAACAGCATTGCTATATGCCAAATTAAAGAGTAGTTATGACAACAAAACAGAAATGTGTAAATATGCAATCCATACGCATAGCAGTAAACATGTCATTAGCATCATATCAGCATAAGCAAATAAATGTTCATATGTCCTCCTAATAAGTAAACATGAAGGCGCAAGCAGATAAATCACAAAGTATAACTTACACACCTAACCACATCAGCACAATTAATCAGGTGACAATTATAATTTAAATAAATAAGCACAGCAGGCACATAATTAAAAAAAATTTGACATCAGTGAAAAAGCATAGCAGCCAAACGATGCATAATATACACAAGTTACAACCCAGTTCATTAATAATCATTGTCAAAATCAGTTAACGTACGCAAGCACGTCGCTTCACACGTAAATTCATAGAACATGAAATTAGCACAAAGTATGAATCACGTAATCGCGAGCAGCAAATTACGTCTAAAGTACGTACCTAAGTGGAAACATGTTACCTGAAAAATGAACTCAATTAATAGTTACCCTTTTAGTTTATTAGTTTCTTCTTCGAAATTACATTCTTCCTGAAAATTTCTCGATAGCAAGTCCTCTTAACGTCGGAGACACACAGAATTTACCTGAAGTTCTTAAATATCTTATACAACCGTATCCTGAAAAATACTGAACGTTAATAACATAATTCATCAAGTCACTATAGCTTTATACTGAATTTAATCGGAGAAATTAGACTGTGTATTTGTTTACGGCTGTCAGTGCATTCGCACTGAGCGCTCGATCAGCTGTAGGCGCGTGACGTAGGAAGCAATTGCTCGCGGTCAACGACTGCCTTGTGCAGCGCGCAGACTTGACTGTTGCTTTGAGTATGTGCCGCCGCCAAAACACAGCGCGGTATCCTTGTATTCTCTGCATGTTTACATGTAGCTGTTGGTTTCTCTAAAGTATGTCATTCCACAAAAATTTTAACGTTTGATGTATGATGTATTCCTTTAGAGCGTCGAGATTTAAGAGTTTCTACTTCGACAGTGTTATCATGAATAATTTTGCGAATTCTATATGGACCCTTATAAAGCAGAAAAAATTTGCGACACAAGCCTTTTCCTTTGTGAGACAAACGGTGGGACTTAATTAACACCTTCTGACCAATTGACAAAATTTTTAAACGACCAGGACGTCTAGCTGATCTCTCTCTTCTAGCAGCCGCAGATGCAATATTTCGTAGAGCCAGGTTGACAACTTCAGAATGCCGCAGTTTCCGTGAAGGCGGAAAAGGAACGATTTCAGAAATGCGATTTGTCGGTGCTTTATTTTTTAATGTCAGTATAGGCGGTAAAGAAGTTGAATCATTAGGGAGTTCATTCAGAATGTTTTGAAAAATATGAAGATACTGATCCCAAGTTCTGTGATTCTGATGACAATAAAGACGACACAATTTATTGATTTCCTTCATCCATCTCTCTGAAGCGTTTGATTGAGGGTGAAAAAGTGAAATGAAGATTGGTTTAATTTTACGACGCCGTAGAGTACGAAGCCAAATTTTAGAACGAAACTGTGATCCATTATCTGATATAACCTTATCAACATGACCAACTTCTTTAAGAAAATGTTTGATGAAAGCGTTAGATACTGAACGAGCTGTTGCTTTGCGTAACGGTGTAAAACACACATATTTTGACGTCAACTCCACTGCTACGAAAATGTACGCAAAACCATTAGTAGATCGAACCACTGGACCGAACAAATCGACTGCAGCCATCTCCTTTAATTTCGCTGGAATGATAGGAAACAACGGTGCTCTGTGAGAAACTGTTGGCGGCTTAGCCTTTTGACATAATTTGCATTTGGCCAGAACAGATCGAATACGTTTTTCCATATTACTGAAGTAACAATTTTCCCGTAATTTATGGAAGCATTTTCTGGGACCAAAGTGTGCATAACTGAAATGCGTATACCAAATCAGCTTATTAACCCACTCATCAGGAATACAAACTAACCAAACAGAGTTGTCGACCGATTTTCGTTTAAAAAGAATGTCATTGCGAACTAAATAATGCTGTCTAATCGCCACGCTTTCCTTTCTCCTCCACTTCTCCTTAATGTCTTTCCAGATTGGATCCTTATTTTGCTCCTTAGCGATGTCCTGGAGCGAAGACGAAATAAAGTTCTCAAACGCAACACCTTGAATATACATCAAACAATAATTGTTTTCTATGCAATCCTCTTCAGCACTTTGTTTCAAACCCATAGGTGCACGTGATAAAGCATCGGCAACAATATTTGAAGAACCCTGTATGTAGACAATACTAAAATCAAATTCCTGTAGATACAACGCCCATTGTGACAATCTGCCATGAGTTAATTTTGTTGACATAAGAAATTCCAGAGCTCGATGATCGGTGTAAACCTTAGTATGTCTGCCAAACAAAAATGTCCGAAATTTTGTAAAAGCCCAAACAACAGCCAAAGCTTCAAGTTCCGTAATCGAATAATTCTTTTCTGATTTAGAAAGAACACGACTTCCAAATGCAATAGTTTTCTGGACTACAACGCCGTCTTCTTCTATCTCTTGAAATAAATGTGCACCTAGGCCCTTGTATGATGAGTCCGTTGCCAAACAAAATTCTTTAGATAGATCCGGATGTGAAAGAAGTGGAGCAGCAACTAAGGCATCACGAAGCTGTTCAAATTCTGACTGAGCTTCCTCATCCCAAAACCAATTAGATTTCTTTCCAGATAGTTCACATAAACGAGGTGTGGCCAAATTGTCCAATCTAACAAAGCGTCTAAGAAAATTACAGACACCAAGGAAGCTACGAACATCACGTTTCGTGGTAGGAACAGCATAGTTACAAATAGCGTCTAATTTTTCTGGATCAGGAAGAATACCTTCTGTAGAAATAATGTGACCGAGAAATTTCACCTGAGAACGACCAAATTCAGATTTTTCTAAGTTCACAGTAATGCCAACTCTTGCAAAGATACGTAATAATGAATCCAAAATTTTGTTGTGCTCACTCCAAGAATGTTTAGCAATAAGAATATCGTCAACATATGAAGTAATGTTGTCACGAAGATAAACAGGTAAAATTTCGTTTAAGCTAAGAATGAATGCTGCTGAAGGTACAGTAACTCCACATGGTAATTTCCGAAATCACTTTTGGGTAAATTAGTCAAATCCGGTTATTGTTTACTTACTCACTAGATAGATTGATAGTCGGAGAGTTGTTTTGACAGATGCAAAGAATAGTAAAAGAGTAGGCAGCGGTACAGAAAACTAAAAGAGAAATAGCACCACTACAGCTCGGGGCCCTATGCTCGCTACGGCACATATTCACTTAGAGTAGTGAATCCCCTGAGGACATTAATAACTGCACATAATTTCCAGTTTGTGACTTTGTGGCAAATTTGGCGGAAGTGCGTACATAAATTGATCTAACCATGAACATGGATGTATGTCATTCTTAGAATTGCGGAAGATCTTAAATTTCCGAACAGTCAAAAAGTGTTTATAGTCAAAGTTTTCGCCTCGTGGCGACAATGACCTACCGCGTCTGTCCCAGTCCGAATGTCGATTATTGTAAAGTTCGCGCGCCTGGCGCTCTCTTGTTGCATCCCGTAAATGAAACGAATTATTTTCCTCAAACCCCTCTGCTACCTGTGATTCTAAGTTCCTTCTACGGTCCTTTCCTACTATTTCGCCTTCAATTTGTTTGACTTGCTTTCGTAATGCCTCAAATTCCCTTTTAACGCGTTCATTAAATTTTCCTTGATTTTCAACATGCTTATTTATGTTCTGATACTCTTCGGTTTCTGCAAATGGTAATGGAGCTGTATCATCCGAATCTCTGTCCCCATGTAAACTAAGATTTGTCAATTTATCTGATATCTCCTCAACTCTTTCCGATAAGTCACCTATTTGTTCTTTCTGTTTATTTACGTCTTCCGTAAGTGTCGCGACTCGGGTTTCAGTATTGACACATTTGGTAGTTAACTATTCATATTGTTGTGTTAGATTATTTAATCTGTCATTTGGTACGGATTCTTCGATTCTCTCAAATATTTCTTCCTTATCTTTTGCACGTTGTAAATTTAACTCTGAAAATTTCTGTACTATCACGCGATCTCTTTCTTCCTGTTCTCTATCCTGTTCCCTTTGTCTGATTTCTACTGCAATTAATCTATTATTGTGAGCATTCAAAATTGGTTGTACGTCTTCTCTGATTTCTTTCTTTAATTCATCTTTCATATTTTTGAAACATGTCCCTATTCGTGAATCTATCCGTGTTTCCAATGTTCCCATCTCAGTTCTAATTGTTCCTATCTGTGATCCCACTGAGTCTAACCGTGTTTCCATTGTTCCCATACCGGTTTTAATTGTTCCTATCTCTGTTTTTAATTCAGATCGAAACTGCTCCATTGTTCCCATCTGTGTTTTTAATTCAGATCCAAACCGTGTTTCCATTTTTAATATAGCACTCATCAACTGCCCCGTAGTAACTGATTCGAAACTCCTTTCGCCCCTAACATTTCCCGCAAAATCAGTTTCCTTCGTCATAGCTGTAAAGCTATCTGTGTTCGATACTATTTCAGAATCTTCTATCGTTAATCTCGTATTCTGTGAATTTTCTGATTGAGAAAAATTTTGAAATGGTTCCGGACTATTTTCCCGACTTATTACATCGTTTTCCACTTCATTATTCATCGCACTGTTTTCCTCTGTTGGCGAGTTCGCCATGTTAACAATTTCGTCATTCTCACTATTCATCATTTTTGCCTTTTTCATTGATCGCGTAATCATTTACAAAACATAAAAAAAATTCGTCACTTTACGAAAATTACACACAATGACTCCTTATCTCCAATAATACTATTCACACGAGATGTTTCCCTCAAACACGATTAACGAACAATTGAAATAATTGCACAAAATTGTCAAACGCGTATACAAGGCAATAAAAATTAAATTTTGAAAAATACCATTAGAAGAATGCCAATTACCAAATCTACACATGCAAAATAGATTACAATTACTAAACTACAAATTACTACAACAATACTACCGTCTACTATTTTCACAATCAGAAGAATTCCAAGGGACGATCCGAAGCAGCGGTCGCCACGTGCATGGGGGCTTAATTAAATATGATTGAAAATACTTTTTAGTAACTATATGTCCGATTACGCTATTCTCGTAAACGGTTGGCCCTGACTAGAATTATTACGCAATCTGACTGCAACAAACAATGAAAGAAAATTTTCGTAAACACAGTTAATTAATTAAGTCCCCAGCAACTATAAAACCTACAAAACCAAAGCCCAAATGTAATTGTTCTGTGTGTGGGAGTGTGACTCAACGTACACATCTGGCACGGTTCTTCTTCAACAAGACAAGAAATTTTAAATACTATTTATACAGAAGTAACTAAAGGAAATAAAAATACCATAATTACTCAGGAAAACCAGAATTACTCTCTAATACAAGAACACAAGCCAGATGCTTTGTTGACTGAACCTGTCATGACGCATTATTTAAAACATGGAAATAATAAAAAAATCACGCAATATTTTACCTTCATATATATTGACCAAAAGCACTCTGATCGTTACAATATCTTCATTAGAATAACATCTGCTATCACTCCCATCAAATAACTGCATAAAACATGGAACAACACTCTCCACTATCACATCTCACTCCGACTTCACGACAAGCAGTCCCCACTAGCACATCTCAACACAGACTACCTTCTACGAGCTCTGTCTGACTGCTACGAGTTCTTAACAGGCACTGTGGAGGCGGCTTAATAGTACTCTTTGGCGCAATCTCTGGCGCAGTGGCTCAGTGTAGCCACCTTTCAACCTTTTAGGCAGGCAAAGCAGTGATTAAACAAAAGAAGAGGGGTGAAACTGCCAAAAAGTGGAGTGCCCTTAAATATGTAAATAATCTGATGATTGTCTACAAAATAATATAGGGTACTTAGTTTTACGTATTTTAATATTGTAACATTGTAAATGCATGATGGCCATGTTTAGAAATAATATATTTGACTAATGTAGTGTCACGTGACCGAAAACAGGACAGAGGATAGGGGACAAAGGTCGAGGTCTTTTGATCGTGGTCCGTCGGTGCGGTAAGGTCGGTGCGGCTAAGAGCCGCCGACATAGTATCATGTGGCCATCAGTTTGTTTTGTGGATGTGATTTAGTAAAATAAAAACGTTTTCATTCTAAACTGTTGTCGGTGTAAATCATTTGTAAACGATCGTGATTTAGACAAATACTTGAATTCATTCACTGCTGTACTTAGGCTGGCTATTTACACAATATAGGGCGCGAATGCAATTGTGCACAACCGAACCCCTTTTGCAGACGAGTCATGATAAAAGGTTGTGTACAAGCCCGAGTGAAGTTGCACTGTCTGCGTCCTTGACACACTGGATCTACACCTGGAGTCATGGTCTGGGATGCGACTTCATACGACAGCAGGAGCACTCTGCGGTTATGCCACGCACCCTGACAGAATTTGTACGTCAGCCTGGTGATTCGACCTGTTGAGCTGCCATTCATAAACAGCATTCCAGGAGGTCTTTTCCAAAAGTATAGCGCTCGCCTACCTGCCGCTGTTGTAACCCAACATGCTCTACGGAGTATCAACATGTCACCTCGGACTGCTAGATAAACAAATCTGTCCCCAATCAAGCACATATAGGGCATGATCGGACGACAACCCCAAAGTCATCCACAAACAACATTAGCCGTCCCTGTATTGACAGACCAAGTAATACAGGTATAGATCTCCACAGATATCCGGCACCTGTGCAACACAATACATGCACGTTTGCGTGTGTGCATTCAACAATGGTTCAAATGGCTCTGAGCACTATGGGACTTAACATCTGAGGTCATCAGTCCCCTAGAACTTCGAACTACTTAAACCTAACTAAACTAAGGACATCACACACACCCATGCCCGAGCCAGGATTCGAACCTGCGACCGTAGCGGTCGCGCGGTTCCAGACTGAAGCGCCTAGAACCGCTCAGCCACAACGGCGGGCACTTAAATGTGTTACCTAGACAAATAAATTCCCGAAATTTCATTACTCTATATTAATTCCTTTTTGTGTTGCAGTTTCTTTCCCTGTCACTGTATGTGACTACATGTATCGCGTAATTCAGGTAAGTTAGCGTCGAGAACTTTTATAACCATTGCTGTCGACTAGTACAGTAATGGAAATTTACCTACTTCCTGCATACATTTTGTAATGTTATGTGAGCCTCACTGCCCCTTCTTTTTTTAACTAATTTGTGCCTGATTTTATTCTGAGAAGCTCAGTAATGTATGTAAATACCGTAAATGTAAATGTGATTCAGAAAGTACTTGAAGTGAAGCGAAGGGCAGCTGGACAGCAAGAAACTCTTTAGCGCGCAATACCCGCAACGATAGTATTAGAGAATCTTTGAGTATGGACTCTAAAAAAAAGACAATTGATTTATTAAAAAAAGAGTACTGTTAATCTGTATCTTGTGGAAAGAGGACGTGTTGCTAGGTCGTCGCTCAGAACGTATTGTTACATTTAATGAAAATTGATATTTTAGTTGTAAGTAGGCTGTTTAGGTTCTTATATTGGTAACGCCACCGCCACGTAGCACTCTGTATGAAAATCACTGGCTGTACTGTGTGCAGTCTGTGGCTGGGTGGCATTCTTGGAATGTGCTATTGTAGTATTGGGCAGTTGGCTGTTAACAGCGCGTAGCGTTGCGCAGTTGGAGGTGAGCCGCCAGCAGTGGTGGATATGGGGAGAGAGATGGCGGAGTTTTGAGAGCGGATGATTTGGACGTGTGTCCATCCGACACAGTAAATTTGTAAGACTGGATGTCATGAACTAATATATATATTATGACTTTTGAACATCATTAAGGTAAATACATTGTTTGTTCTATATCAAAATCTTTCTTTTCCTAACTATGCCGCCGGCCGCGGTGGCCGTGCGGTTCTGGCGCTGCAGTCCGGAACCGCGGGACCGCTACGGTCGCAGGTTCGAATCCTGCCTCGGGCATGGGTGTGTGTGATATCCTTAGGTTAGTTAGGTTTAAGTAGTTCTAAGTTCTAGGGGACTTATGACCTAAGATGTTGAGTTCCATAGTGCCATTTGAACCATTTGAACCTAACTATGCCCTATCAGTAGCTAGTGACTTCAGTAGTTAGAATCCTCTATTTAGCTGGCAGTATTGGCGCTCGCTGTATTGCAGTAATTCGAGTAAAGAAGATTTTTGTGAGGTAAGTGATTCATGAAAGTTATAGGTTATTGTTAGTCAGGGCCATTCTTTTGTAGGGATTATTGAAAGTCAGATTGCATTGCGCTAAAAATATTGTGTGTCAGTTTAGTGTTGATCAGAATAGGTAAAGAACGAAATGTCTGAGTACGTTCAGTTCTGCTCAGCTGCTTGAAAATCAAATAACGAAGAGGTTTATCAGCACAATCATTCATAAATATTCTAAGGGGGTGTTTCATAGTCATAAAACAGAGTAAAGTATTTGTAAGAGTTGCCTAACATTTATGTATACAAATTTTCTGGAAGTGAAGAATAGAAATATCTTGTTTTTGGGAAAGGAGGTGAACTTCATTGTCGTTGCCGTCTATCAATCGACTGAATTGCAAGTGTAAAACGTTCACTAAAATACAGGAAAAGAAATGCTTTCTCTATAGTTTTCATTCAATAAGTAACAACCTCTCATAATTTCTTAATTACAGTAATTGGATTATTTTCTTGTACAATAGTATGGTGCTGAACTCCACTGACCAATTTTGATGTAGCAGGACATGTAGTTTGAAGGAAGTTTGTCTGCCAAGCAATCTCCTTTTCGCACGTAAAGCAGACTGCTGTTTGATCTTATTTACTTACAACAGTGGTCCCTTAGGTATGAAACGCTACGAAAACTTGGGCTCAAAGCTATCCGCTATACGGCCAAGTAACTAACAGAGTCGTATTTTAAACCTTAAAGAACAATAACTTCCTCCAAATT
Organism: Schistocerca serialis cubense; assembly: GCF_023864345.2. Lineage (NCBI taxonomy): Eukaryota > Metazoa > Arthropoda > Insecta > Orthoptera > Acrididae > Schistocerca > Schistocerca serialis. The sequence goes on along the minus strand of NC_064641.1, from coordinate 873,039,535 downwards.
GCAATACGTCACCAACTGGTGCAGAAGCTGATCATTTAAGGAGCAGCAACTAAAATTGAGGTACCAATTACGACTTAAAGTAAAAAACCTCAATCAAAAATCAGTCTCTCTCCCTCTCTCTCTCTCCAAACACATATATAAATATTCATATTATTAAAATAAAAGTCATTTTATAATTTCAACAGACGATGCAAGGGTCTCGTCGACGGCAAACAACCCGGCTTGTGCCCCCCGGGAGGGAGCTGCGCGTGGCAGCCTTCATCTCCCTACTGTTCTAGCTCTGAACAATAGAGATTCCAGGGACAAGCAGGCAGAGAACAGCTGCTGTCGACACGGACTATTGCCGCGCGGCTGCTTCCACTGCGACTACAGGACGGGCCCTGAGGACTAGCTCACCAAACTATCAAGGTGGATGCAGATGTGCAGCATCAAGCCAAAGCCGACAGAAACTAACGCCGCTCTATTCAGACAGGGGTACCTTTTTATTAAAAGGCACCAACAGACAGACAATCTACGAGTGCTATTCTGAAACATCCCTCTTACGCTAATCGGCCCACAAAACATGTAGAAGATCTCCTAGACAATTACATAAAGACACAAAACATCTAGTAGGCGAAGTCTACAATAAGGTAAATTACTCGCACGTTTCCACGGATGATCAGCTACTACTGTCACACATAGATAACTGACATTCGTCAGACCAATAGCAGAATATGCTTCTGCACCGCAAGTTTCGCTATCTCGAACAGACAACCAATAAACTGTTGACGACAGATCGACACCTACTCAGGAAACAAATTTCGACTGGACTTCCGAACGCCTTCCAATACTGTACTTTCATGATACAGCAGTGATCACCCAACCACAAACATGGTTAGCACGGCTAAATGTATGATGTTGACAACATTATCACCAAAAGTCAAAGCATCATGGACGTATCAGGACTAACCACAGGCAAAAAAGTCCTAAAAGTCGAGTAGAGATACACTATGTGATCAAAAGTATCCGGACAACTGACTGAAAATGACTTACAAGTTCGTAGCGCCCTCCATCGGTAATGCTGGAATCCATTATGGTGTTGGCGCACCCTTAGCCCTGATGACAGCTTCCACTCTCGCAGGCATACGTTCAATCAGGTGGTGGAAGGCATCTTGGGGAATGGCAGCCCATTCTTCACGGAGTACTGCACTGAGGAGAGGTATCAATGTCGGTCGGTGAGGCCTGACATGAAGTCGGCGTTCCAAAACATCCCAAAGGTGTTCTGGAGGCTTCAGGTCAGGACTCTGCGCACGCCAGTCCTTTACAGGGATGTTATTGCCGTGTAACCACTCCGTCACAGGCCGTGCACTATGAACAGGTAGTCGACCGTGTTGAAAAATGCAATCGCCATTCCCGAGTTGCTCTTCAACAGTGGGAAGCAAGAAGATGCTGTGATAGTGCCACACAAAACAAGAACGGATGCTGGCCCCCTCCATGAAAAACACGACCACCGCCGACGAATTTTACTGTTTGCACTACACACGCTGGGAGATGACTTTAACAGGGCATTCGCCCATACAGTCACCCTGCCATCGGATCGCCACATTGTGTACCATGATTCGTCACTCCACACAACGTTTGTCCACTGTTCAATTGTCCAATGTTTACGCTCCTTACACCAAGCGAGGCGTCCTTTGGTGTGATGTGTGACTTACGAGCAGCCGCTCGACCATGAAATACAAGTTTTCTCACCTCCTGCGTAACTGTCATAGTACTTGCAGTGGACCCTGATGCAGTTTGGAATTCCTGTGTGATGGCCTGGATAGACGTCTGCCTATTACACATTACGACCATCTTCAACTGTCGGCGGCCTCTGTCAGTCAACAGACGAGGTCGGCCTGTACGCTTTTGTGCTGTACGTGTCCTTTCACGTTTCCACTTCACTATCACATCTGAGTGAACCTAAGGATGTTTAGGAGTGTGGAAATCTCGCGTACAGGCGTATGACACAAGTGACACCCAGTCACTTGACCACGTTCTAAGTCCGTCGGTTTCGTAGTGCACGCCATTCTGCTCTCTTACGATGTCATCTGACTACTGAAGTCGCTGATATGGAGTACCTGGCAGTAGGTGGCAGCACAATGCACCTAATATAAAAAAACATATGTTTTGGGGGTTGTTCGGATACTTTTCATCACGTAGTGTACACAAAGAACTCCAAGAAAAACTATTGTCAAAAACAAACGAGACCTGCAAACTAACAATTTGAACAGTGAAATCCTAGTGTGGAATTATGACATAGTAACAGCCTCCCACTAGTGGTACTTGTGGGGGCTGATGGCACAGACAACAAACAACAACAAAAATACAATAGCAGCACTCACGACTCCAAAAACCGGGATTACAAAAGGTACAATAATACTCGTAAAAATATTATTTCTGAACGCAGTGTAAATGTAACTTGGGTAACATATGTTGGCGATAAACTACTCTAAACAAAAGCAGATGCATAATCGTAAGTCAAATAACTGATGAACATATATAGGATGTTTCGTAATTCATGTTACACTCTGTTCGAGGTTGTAGAGGGGACTTAGTAGATCACGTTTTGCATAGGAACCTGCTTGCGAGTCGTTTTAATGGTTGTTGTTGTTGTGGTCTTCAGTCCTGAGACTGGTTTGATGCAGCTCTCCATGCTACTCTATCCTGTGCAAGCTTCTTCATCTCCCAGTACCTACTGCAACCTACATCTTTCTGAATTTGCTTAGTGTATTCATCTCTTGGTCTCCCTCTACGATTTTTACCCTCCATGCTGCCCTCCAGTGCTATATTTGTGATCCCTTGATGCCTCAAAACATGCCCTACCAACCGATCCCTTCTTCTACTCAAGTTGTGCCACAAACTTCTCTTCTCCCCAATCCTATTCAATACCTCCTCATTAGTTACGTGATCTACCCACCTTATCTTCAGCATTCTTCTGTAGCACCACATTTCGAAAGCTTCTATTCTCTTCTTGTCCAAACTAGTTATCGTCCATGTTTCACTTCCATACATGGCTACACTCCATACAAATACTTTCAGAAACGACTTCCTGACACTTAAATCTATACTCGATGTTAACAAATTTCTCTTCTTCAGAAACGATTTCCTTGCCATTGCCAGTCTACATTTTATATCCTCTCTACTTCGACCATCATCAGTTATTTTACTCCCTAAATAGCAAAACTCCTTTACTACTTTAAGTGTCTCATTTCCTAATCTAATTCCCTCAGCATCACCCGATTTAATTTGACTACATTCCATTATCCTCGTTTTGCTTTTGTTGATGTTCATCTTATATCCTCCTTTCAAGACCCTGTCCATTCCGTTCAACTGCTCTTCCAAGTCCTTTGCTGTCTCTGACAGAATTACAATGTCATCGGCGAACCTCAAAGTTTTTACTTCTTCTCCATGAATTTTAATACCTACTCCGAATTTTTCTTTTGTTTCCTTTACTGCTTGCTCAATATACAGATTGAATAACATCGGGGAGAGGCTACAACCCTGTCTCACTCCTTTCCTAACCACTGCTTCCCTTTCATGCCCCTCGACTCTTATAACTGCCATCTGATTTCTGTACAAATTGTAAATAGCCTTTCGCTCCCTGTATTTTACCCCTGCCACCTTCAGAATTTGAAAGAGAGTATTCCAGTCAACATTGTCAAAAGCTTTCTCTAAGTCTACAAATGCTAGAAACGTAGGTTTGCCTTTTCTTAATCTTTCTTCTAAGATAAGTCGTAAGGTTAGTATTGCCTCACGTGTTCCAACATTTCTACGGAATCCAAACTGATCTTCCCCTAGGTCCGCTTCTACCAGTTTTTCCATTCGTCTGTAAAGAATTCGTGTTAGTATTTTGCAGCTGTGACTTATTAAACTGATAGTTCTGTAATTTTCACATCTGTCATCATCTGATTTCTTTGGGATTGGAATTATTATATTCTTCTTGAAGTCTGAGGGAATTTCGCCTGTCTCATACATCTTGCTCACCAAATGGTAGAGTTTTGTCAGGACTGGCTCTCCCAAGGCTGTCAGTAGTTCTAATGGAATGTTGTCTACTCCCGGGGCCTTGTTTCGACTCAGGTCTTTCAGTGCTCTGTCAAACTCTTCACGCAGTATCTTATCTCCCATTTCGTCTTCATCTGCATCCTCTTCCATTTCCATAATATTGTCCTCAAGTACATCGCCCTTGTATAAACCCTCTATATACTCCTTCCACCTTTCTGCCTTCCCTTCTTTGCTTAGAACTGGGTTGCCATCTGAGCTCCTGATATTCATACAAGTCGTTCTCTTCTCTCCAAAGGTCTCTTTAATGATACACAATAAAATACTCCAAGAGACGAGTTCAAGACAGCGCTCGTTCCTTTCTATATTCTGACACACACAAAAAATACTAATTATCCCTCATTGTAACTCACCCAACTTGACAACTTATTCACACATGGAGACAAGTGTAAGACGGCACTTGTTACTCTGTACGTTTTCACACTCATTTACTTCTTGAGACAAACTCTGCAGAGCCTGTTATTCCCTAACAGGCAGAAAACTGGAGGTAATAACTATGGCTGGATACTTGTCGGTATCAGTGCGTCCCTTGAATGAGCACAGTCTTGTGGTAGCTTATTGCAGCATCATCGAACTATAGTGACGGCTCCCAGTGACTCGGCTGCTTCATGGTAATGACTGCGGTTGCGAGTACGACTGCTACTTTGACTGCAACAGCTGAGACTGCCTCCTACTGCGGCTTATATACCGCTTTTTCAGGATCTTGGTGGTATATCTATGGAGTGTTGTTTTCCCTTGCTCTTACTGAAGGTTCTTTCAATGACCGAAATTGAAAGGATTGCACACCTACTCTTAGGAACCAGACAATCCTGCCCTGGTTCACCACAACTGTAAAATACCCATTTATCAACAGTAGGTGACTGTTCATACTGAGCATCAAGGTGACGATTCCCCTAAGAGTTCGGGCAACCTGTGCGCATTCGCACAGACGAAGGTCAATGGTCGGGTAACCATTTAACAATACATGAAGATAGTTCTCGAAAGAACAGATACCATTAATGACCGTGCAGCTTCTCACGGGAATCGTCACCTTAGTGGGCGTGAGTAACGAGTGGATGGGCAAAGTATCTGTCAGGTACATTACTTACGTATATTGTGGACAGTTGGGAATGTGGGTCCCACGGGAAGCGTGCAAGGGATAAGTCCCTGCAGTCGTGATGTTCATCTGTGTCCTCGGTGGCTCAGATGGACGCCGGCACGGTAGCTCAGCGTGTTCGGTCAGAGGGCTGCGTGCTCTCTGTAATAAAAAAAACTGAGTCAAGCCATCAACGATCAACTTGAACGGATGTCTTGTGACGTCCGCCTAGACCAAACGCAACGAACTATATCGAAAAGAATGAAAATAAAAGATGAATAGAGCGTCTGTCATGTAAGCAGAAGATCCCAGGTTCGAGTCCCGCGGTTCCGGACTGCAGCGCCAGAACCGCATGGCCACCGCGGCAGGCTGTGCACTATTGGACAACGGAAAATCCACGATGACTGCGACAAGTGGAACATCAGCCACCTTGACGGGTTAATGTATGGTGCGGCATTATGGGAGGAAGGATAATTGGCCCCCATTTTATCGATGACAGTCTAAAGGGTGCAATGTATGCTGATTTCCTACGTAATGTTCTACCGATGTTACTACAAGATGTTTCACTGCATGACAGAACGGCGATGTACTTCCAACATGATGGATGTCCGGCACATAGCTCGTGTGCGGTTGAAGCGGTATTGAATAGCATATTTCATGACAGGTGGATTGGTCGTCGATGCACTTTACCATGGCCCGCACGTTCACCGGATCTGACGTCCCAGGATTTCTTTCTGTGGGGAAAGTTGAAGGATATTTGATATCGTGATCCACCGACAACGCCTGACAACATGCGTCATCGCATTGTCAATGCATGTGCGAACATTAAGGAACGCGAACTACTCGCTGTTGAGAGGAATGTCTTTACACGTATTGCCAAATGCATTGAGGTTGACTGACATTATTTTGAGCATTTATTGCATTAATGTGGTATTTACAGGTTATCACGTTGTAACAAAAAAAAATGGCTCTGAGCACTATGGGACTTAACTTTTGAGGTCATCAGTCCCCTAGAACTTAGAACTACTTAAACCTAACTAACCTAAGGACATCACACACACCCATTCCCGAGCCAGGATTCGAACCTGCGACCGTAGCGGTCGCGCGGTTCCAGACTGTAGCGCCTAGTACCGCTCGGCCACCCTGGCCGGCTGACGCTGGAACAGCATGCGTTCACAAAGGTACATGTGTCACATTGGAACAACCGAAATAAAATGTTCAAACGTTTCTGTATTTTAATTTCAAAAACCTACCTGTTACCAACTGTTCGTCTAAAATTGTGAGCCATATGTTTGTAGCTATTACGGCACCATCTATCACAAAGCGAAAAAAGAGGCCCAACTAAAACATTCATACATGGACTGTGCGGCTGGTCCCGACGGATGTTCGAGTCCTCACTCGGGTATGGGTGTGTGTGTCTGTCCTTAGGATAATTTAGGTTAAGTAGTGTGTAAGCTTAGGGACTGATGACCTTAGCAGTTAAGTCCCATAAGATTTCACACACATTTTTTAAAACATTCATATTTCTTTACGTACTACACGAATACGTAATAAAAAATGTGGGTTCCTATTTTAAAAAACGCAGTTGATATCCGTTTGACCTATGGCAGCGCCATCTAGCGGGCCAACCATAGCGCCATCTGGTTTCCCCCTTCAAGCTAGACAAGTATCGTTCTGTGTAGTTTTTTCGTTTGACGCGTATTTCGTGAGATATTTGGCCTGGTCACGATCAATGGACCACCCTGTATACCAGATCATACCTAACAACACTAAAAGCGAACAACATTAATACAATCTGGTGACTGTTCTATCTGTCACAGGAAATCATTTACATACCTGCCGATGGTGGTACCATATAAAAAGTTGCAGTGATATCCGACAATGTCTTCTCGACGCTTCACTGTTTCTTGTCAGGCAGTGTTGTAGGATAACAAAAATTTGTTAAGAAAATCGAAATTTACATCAGAGTCCTTAATCTCACTTTGTGGACGCATGTTTCCAAGATTGACACGAAAGTTCAGGATAAAGATTGCATTGCGGGAGTCTTCAGCTACCCATACCAACAACGGTTAACGACATGCTCGCTAAACGACAGGGAGCAGTTTGGCGTCCTCTTTACACGACTATGCGGCCCTGCTACGTCAGCTGTTATTTGTGGGGAGGGCTAAACGTGGCAGCGAGGAGTGTGAGACGATTAACATTTTAAGTGAAAACGTCATTTACGAGAGTTAGCTCGATTACACAGTGACATAAAATGGGTATTTGGTTATTAGCACCGCTCGTCGAATGTGGCTGTTAAATCCTACAGCGATGTAAAGTATTGGGCTTATAGTGTTGTTAGATGTTGAAATCGAGGAAAATCTCTTGACATTAACACAGTATGTATAAAACTGTGAGTCAGAAAGTTTAGGGATTTATTCTTGAGATCAAAGTATTACAAAACGTTCATATGAACATGGATCCGAAAATCATTCGTATGGGAATTACGGAAGTTTTATTATTCATGGACAAAGAAAGTACATTTATCAAACTCGTTTACACGTATGAAAAGATTTATTACTCTTGACACAGAAACGAAACATTTACCAAACACATTTATATCAACAAAAACGGCTCTAAGTGACCAGCTCCTGCCCACGCGCATACCCTTAGCCTGTGATCCATATTTTGCCATACGCTGTGGATAACTCCTGTTGTGTTCCGTATCTGGTCAAGTCCACTTGCGATACGCTCCCTCAGTACGTCGACACTGGGTAGTGGAGTGGAACACACAAAGAATTTTAAATGTCCCCCAAGCAAAACAATCCTTTGGATTCAGTTCTGGTGGTCGGGCAATCCACCTGTTCGGAAGCTTGTTATCGAGATACTGGCGAACTACACTATCGCTCATTATTTCCAATACAACCTGGAATTTCAAATTTACAACACAAATCAAACGTTATGTCTCACAAAGTATAATTATATTAACTTCCACCTATGTAATACAATCACAATCATTATATTTTCCTTGCATCAAAGTACCCTACATTGGATTTTTAATGACTGCTTCACAAACTCGAGGCCTGCGGTCAATCAGTTTTTGTAGGTATCGTGCGTCTATGTGATTGCACACATCCTTAACAATACTACAGAGATGTTCCTTGCTGGATATATTAACTTCCCTGATACGTCTGTCCACTTCATACCAGGCCATTTCAATGGGTTTACAGTCGGGGTTTTGTGACGGCCATACCATATCATTCAGTACTTTTTTTTTTCCTTTGATGTAATGTAGTTCGTACAGTATGCCAACAGATGTTTTCGGTCATTGTCTTGTAAGGTGAATCCTTTCCCTATTAGTATCAATCCGTATTGCATGATGATGAAGTATGCGGTGGTACTGTTTCTGATCCATACATCCTTCTATTTTCACAATGTCGCCAACTCTATCTCCGGCAAAACATCCCCAAACCTAATAGAACCTCCACCGTGTTTAGCTGTAGATAAGAACACACTGCTAGGCTACTCTTTCCCCTACAAATAGGCGATAAAATATTCTACTTCTGGTTCCAAAAATCTCGAACTTCTATTCATCTGTGAATAACACCTTCGTCCACACTTCCGACATCCAATTACAATTTTTCCTAGCCCATTCAAGTCTCCTCTGTTTATTTATGGGCCGTAGAAGGGGTTTTCTTGCTGTGACACATCCTTTCAAACTGGCTTCTGTCAGTCTCCTTTTCACTGTTCAAAAAATGGCTCTGAGCACTATCGACTTAACTTCTGAGGTCATCAGTCCCCTAGAACTTAGAACTACTTAAACCTAACTAACCGCCGGCCGCTGGTGGCCGAGCGGTTCTGGCGCTACAGTCTGGAACCGCGCGACCGCTACGGCCGCAGGTTCGAATCCTGCCTCGGGCATGGATGTGTGTGTGTCGTCCTTAGGTTAGTTAGGTTTAAGTAGTTCTAAGTTCTAGGGGACTTATGACCTCAGCAGTTGAGTCCAATAGTGCTCAGAGCCATTTGAACCTAACTAACCTAAGGACCACACACACATCCATGCGCGAGGCAGGATTCGAACCTGCGACCGTAGCGGTCGTGCGGTTCCAGACTGTAGCGCCTAGAGCCGCTCGGCCACCCCGGCCGGCCTTTTCACTGTTGCAACAGATATTGTTGGTGTTTTCATTTCTACCAATTCTGAACGAATGTGGGGCGCAGTTTTGAATCTGTTTCTTTTACTGGTAATTCTGATATATTTACCATCTCTTTTAGTTGTTTTACCAGGGCGACCAGGTCGTGATATGTCCTTCTTTCTATCTGTTGTCTTCTGACGATGAAGGGTGTGTTGCACTCCTCTGTTTCGCAATTTGGCGAATAGGTAAATCTGTATGTCTAAGTGATACAATTGAAGCACGTTTTCCTACGGATATCTCCACTCGTGGAGTCATACTAGCGATGTGCATACATCAGTGTCACGAGGGAACTGACGTGCAGGAACCATAAGTTCTGTATCGGAACGATGCTTGCCGTTCGCTGCGGACATCACGTTGCTACAGGGAACAACAGAGCTGCACCAAATGCGGCGTCCGTTGGCAAATAGATAAACAAACGTATCAGATAGGTATATAACGTTTATGTACGCAACATTGTTTGTTGGATACTATTGTATCCCGATGACCACAAACAAAAAACATGACATGTGGACAACTGTTGTACTATTCCTTTGCTTCCTCGACCGTACCCACGGTATTAGACATTATCTACAGAGAACTAGATGTCATTTTTTGGGTGTATTAAAATTAGTGAGCGGTAGTGTAGTCGGGTAGGGTGAGGTGGAGCACCATCTTTGGATAATGTCTAGAGGTACATTATCGAGTAAACGAAGCAACTCATCCCTGAGAAACGGCAGATTCATTGGTCCAGTAAGACACTGCGGTGGGGAGTAGGGGCAAATACACTGAAGTGCCAAAGAAAGTAGTACAGGCATACGTATTCAAATACAGAGATGTGTAAACAGGCAGAATACAGAGCTGCGGTCGGCAAAGCCTATATGAGACAACAAGTGTCTGGCGCAGTTGTTAGATCGGTTACTGCTGTTACAAAGGTAGGTTATCAAAATTTAAGTGAATTTCAACGTGGTATTATAGTCGGCGCACAAGCGATGGGACACAGCACCTCCGAGGTACCTATGAAGTGGGGATTTACTCGAACAACCATTTCACGAGTGTACCGTGAGTATGAGGAATCCGGTAAACATCGAATCTCCGCAATTGCTACGGCCGGAAAAAGATGTTGCAAGGACGGGACCAATGACGACCGAGGAGAATCGTTTGACGTAACAGAAGTGCACCCTTCCGCAAATTGCTGCAGATTTCAGTGCTGTGCCATCAACAAGTGTCAGTGAGCGAGCCCTTCAACGAAACATCATCGCCGGCTGGTGTGGCCGAGCGGTTCTAGGTGCTTCAGTCTAGAACCGCGCGACCGCTACGTCACAGGTTCGAATCCTGCCCTGGGCATGGATCTGTGTGATGTCCTTAGGATAGTTAGGTTTAAGTAGTTCTAAGTTCTAGGAGACGATCTCAGATGTTAAGTCTCATAGTGTTCAGGGCCATTTGAACCATCATCGAGCCGAAGGCCCACTCGTCTACCCTTGATGACTGCATGACACAACGCCCCTCGCCAGGGCCCATCAACACCGACATGCTGGCTGGTAGGGTGACTCTCATTTCAAACTGTATCCAGCGGATGGACGTGTACGGGTATGGAGACAATCTCATGAATCCATGGACCCTGCATGTCACCAGGGGACTGTTCAAGCTGGTGGAGGCTCTGTAATGGTGTGGGGCGTGTGCAGTTGGAGTGATATGGACCCCTGATACATCTAGGTACGACTCTGACAGATGACACGTACGTAAGCATCCTGTCTGATCACCTGCATTCATTCATGTCCATTGTGCATTCCAACGGACTTGGGCAGTTCCAACAGGACAATGCGACATCCCATACGTCCAGAATGGTACAAAGTGGCTGCAGGAACGCTCTTCCGAGTTTAAACACTTCCACTGGCCGCCAAACTCCCCAGACATATGGGATGTGATATATCAGTTAATACGTATTTAACGTGTAGAATCCGAATATATCTTTCAAAATGTTCTAGCACTTAATATTTTAGAATTTGAAGGGCCTTTTATTGTATATTTTCCGTATTTAGATATTTACTTTTCTTTTGCTTAGAATTTTTTTTATTTTTTATTTTTTTTACAGGAATGCTTGAAGGTACACAAATTGTCACTTGGTGGTAGGTGTGACAAGGAAATGGCAAACAAAAGAAAAACACCGTTGTTACATTTTTCGAATGCCAAAGAAGAATTAAGTTGATAAATTTAGACTTATTCCCATCATGTCCATATGTGCATGTTACGTAGTATTGAGTTCTAAGCTTCTGAATATATATTTCTTGTTTGTCTCAATTCTGTCAATGTTCATCAACACTGTTTCTCATCCTTCTGTGTATCTAGGAACTGTAACGTGATAGGAAAAAGGTGATTTCACTGGTGAATTTAGCACACTAAACTTACGTATTTCCATCCATTTACAAACAAGAAGCAGAAAGAAAGTTGACCGGTGTAACCGAAAACCTCATCACGTGGGAAGCCAGCGTCATCAGTGAATAAGGTACATAGGAAGAACTGCATAAATACAGTACACTGCTCTAACATGAGTTTCGAGGAAGCTGTTCTCGGCTGAACGATTGCCTCATTTAATTTTTGCAGCTGATGAAGTGATATGGGTACAGATGATATTCACGCAAAATGTTGGTGATTTAATTCTTCTTGTACTAGCTGACGGAACTACATACACAGTACGAAGAAATCGTTCTTCAAGCTCAGAGTTTCGTACAACACGTGGCCTCCCATCATCTGCAACCTTCTTCCCAAATGAGCTTATGAAACGTCCCCTTAGAAAAATTATACATGATTGTGCTTAAACTGACACACAATATTTTTAGCGCAACGCAATCTGACTTTAATAATCCCTACAAAAGAATGGCCCTGACTAACATTAACCTATACCTTTCACAAATCACTTACCTCACAAAAATCTTCGTTACTCGAACTACTGCAATACAGCGAGCGCCACTACGGCCAGCTAAATAAAAGATTCAAACTACTGAAGGCACTAACTACTGATAGGCATAGTTAGCAAACGAAAGATTTCGGTAGAGAACAAACAATGTATTTACCTTAATAGTGTTCAAAAGTCATAATATATATAACAGTTCATGACATCCATTCTTACAAATGTACTGTTTCTGATGGACACACGTCCAGATCATCCGCTCTGAAAAATCCGCCATCTCACTTCCCCACATCCACCACTGCTGGCGGCTCACCTCCAACTGCGCAACGCTACGCGCTGTTAACGTCTACGCGCTGTTAACGTCCAGCTGCCCAACACTACAACAGCAAACAACTATGCAAACCAGCCACAGACTGCACACAGCACAGCCAGTGATTTTCATACAGAGCGCTACGTGACGTTACCAATAAAAAAACCTAAACAGCCTACTTACAAGCTTATCTATCGTGAGAGTTGGTGGAATCGCACAAATGATCTAGCACAAGGTAAATGCCTCCCAGGGTGATGTTCGGAAGAAAGTTAACGTGCTGTGATCGCTTTCCCAACTTCTACGCCGCTCGTGTAGGCATTTCAGGCAATGAATGCACCGTTGTGATGTTTTTTTGATGGAAATTACTCCAAAAGAGAACCAACGGCACTCAGACTGTTGGGAATGCAGGGGGCGGCGTAGGTTATCTTCAAACAGAAAGATTCCGAACAATTAGTAACTAAACGATGTTTGTTAAATACGAAGAAAACTAAACTTAAATGATGCTACGTCTTGTGAAATGTCCAGTACAATTAGACGTTTGAAATTACTACAAGTCCTCTAAAATATTAAAGTCCTGCCACTGTGCCTCTGAGTGACGCCTACGTGGAGTCCAGAGCTGGCCTACGATGCCTACGGGGTCCAAATTGCCGGACGAACACTGCAACTTGTAGACTCGGTGGTAACTGGAGACTGTACACGACTCGACGCACTGAAGGGAACTGTTCGCCGTAGCTCAGTGCCACGGTACTTAACGAAGCATCGAAAAACCGTACACGTGGTGCCCATGTATTGGCAGCTGCGGCCCCTGGCTGGCCTCGGTATAGTTCGTACTGCCAGCCCATACACCTGCTGCGCTACGAGTGTTTCGAGCGCGGCTTATCGATTGTGGTGCGGTACTCTCTGGAGTGCGAGTACCGTCACCGCACAGACAAAACGAAACAAAAGTCGCCACCAGCTGCCGTCAAGAAAGTGTGTAAAAGTGCAGATGTAACGTAATACAACCAGGAGTCACCAAAGGGATCTCCTTTCACACCTCTAAGCAAGAATTTTCGGACCTATGAGCATTTTGTAGCGTTCTGATATCAAGAATGAATCGCTAAAGTTCTCACATACGTTTTCATACACCGAGTATACACTGATGGGAAAAAATCGCAACATCAAAACATAATTAACGTAGAGTAAGAAAATTTCGGGAATACATTTGTCTAGGTAACATACAGGATCATGTGCGAGATCAGCCACCACAAATAAGAAATGCTGGTACGTTAATAACCTGTGTAAACACCAAAATGTTGAATGCAAGCATGCAAACGTGCATGCATTGTGTTGTACAGGTGTCGGAGCATAGTTTGTGGGATGGAGCCTGTTGCACTTGGTCAGTCAACACAAGGGCGGTTGATGCTGGATGACGCTGAAGTTGTCCGATGATGTGCCATATGTGCTCGGCTAGAAAGTGGTTTGGTGGTCGAGCAGGCCAAGGCAACATGTCGACACTCTGAAGAGCATGCTGGGTTACAACATCGGAATGTGGGTGAGCGTTATCCTGTTGGAAAACTCTGCCTGGAATGCTGTTCATGAATTGCGGCACAGTAGGTCGACTCACCAGACTCATGGACAGATTTGCAGTGAAGATGTATGGGATAATCACGAGACAGCTCGTTCTATCATGCGAAATCCCAGCCCAGACCATAACTCGGACGTACACTACTGGTCTTTAAAATTGCTACATCACGAAATGACGTGCTACTGACGGGAAATTTAACCGACACGAAGAAGATGCCGTCGTACGCAAATGATTAGCTTTTCAGAGCATTCACACAAGGTTGGCGCCGGTGGCGACACCTACAACGTGCTGACATGAGGAATGGTTCCAACCGATTTCTCATACACAAACAGCAGTTGACCAGCGTTGCCTGGTGAAACGTTGTTGTGATGCCTCGTGTAAGAGGGAGAAATACGTACCATCACGTTTCCGACTTTTATAAAGGTCGGATTGTAGCCTATCGCGACTGCGGTTTATCGTATCGCGACATTGCTGCTCGCGTTGGCCGAGATCCAATGACTGTTAGCAGAATATGGAATCGGTGGGTTCAGGAGAGTAATACGGAACGCCGGGCTGGATCCCAACGACCACGTTTCCCTAGTAGTCGAGATGACAGGCATCTTATCCGCATGGCTGTAACGGATCGTGCAGCCACGTCTCGATCCCTGAGTCAACAGATGGTGACGTTTGCAAGACAACAACAATCTGCACGAACAGTTCGACGACGTTTGCAGCGACCTGGACTGTCAGCTCGGAGACCATGGCTGCGGTTACCCTTGACGCTGCATCACAGACAGGAGCGCCTGCGATGGTGTACTCAACGACGAACCTGGGTGCGCGAATGGCAGAACGTCATTTTTTCGGATGAATCCAGGTTCTGTTTAGCGCATCATGATGGTCGCATCCGTGTTTGGCGACATCGCGTTGAACGCACATTGGAAGCGTGTATTCGTCATCGCCATACTGGCATATCACCCGGCGTGATGGTACGGGGTGCCATTGGTTACACGTCTTGGTTACCTCTTGTTCGCGTTGACGGCACTTTGAACAGTGGACGTTACATTTCAGATGTGTTACGACCCGTGGCTGTACCCTTCGTTCGATCCCTACGAAACCCTACATTTCAGCAGGATAATGCACGACCGCATGTTGCAGGTCCTGTAAGGGCCTTTCTGGATACAGAAAATGTTCGACTGCTGCCCTGGTCAGCACATTCTCCAGATCTCCCACTAATTGAAAACGTCTGGTCAATGGTGGCCGAGCAACTGGCTCGTCACAATACGCCAGTCACTACTCTTGATAAACTGTGGTATCGTGTTGAAGCTACATGGGCAGCCGTTCCTGTACACGCCATCCAAGCTCTGTTATTACGACCAGAGGTGGTTGTTCTGGGTACTGATTTCTCAGGATCTATGCACCCAAATTCCGTGAAAATGTAATCACATGTGAGTTCCAGTATAATATATTTGTCCAATGAATGCCCGTTTATCATCCGCTTTTCTTCTTGGTGTAGCAATTTTAATGGCCAGTAGTGTACGTCCAGGGTGTCTAGCACGTTGGCAGACTGGTTGCAGGCCCTCCACTGGTCTCTTTCTAACCGACACACGGCCATCACTGTCACCAGGGCAGAACATGTTTTCATCAGAAAACACAACAGACCTCCACCCTGCCCTCAAATGAGCTATCGCTTGACACCACAGATGTCGCAAATGGCGGTGGATTGGAGTCATTGTAATACACCCTACAGGGCGTCTAGCTCAGATCTGTCCTCGAAGTTACCGATTTGTAACAGTTCGTTGTGTCACTGTGGTGCAAACTGTCGCTCAAATTGCCGCTGCAGTTGCAGTGCGATGCGCCAGAGCCATACGCCGAACACTACGGTCTTCCCTCTCGATAGTGGCACGTGGGCGGCCAGAGGTCGGTCTGCTCGTGACTATACATACTGATGATCACCCCCGCCAGCAGTCATGTACACTGGCTACATTCCTGCTAAGTCTTTCTCCAATGTCGCGGGAGGAACATCCAGCTTCTCGCAGCCCTGCTGTACAACCTCGTTCAAAATAAGCGGGGTGTTGAAAATACAGGGTGATTCAAAAAGAATACCACAACTTTAGGAATTTAAAACTCTGCAACGACAAAAGGCAGAGCTAAGCACTATCTGTCGGCGAATTAAGGGAGCTATAAAGTTTCATTTAGTTGTACATTTGTTCGCTTGAGGCGCTGTTGACTAGGCGTCAGCGTCAGTTGATGCTAAGATGGCGACCGCTCAACAGAGAGCTTTTTGTGTTATTGGGTACGGCAGAAGTGAATCGACGACAGTTGTTCAGCGTGCACTGAGAATCCGCGGGAAACAACTCAGTATGAACGTGACTCGCCTAAGGTGAACGTTTTCTGTACCATTTCAGCCAATAAAGTTCTTGGTCCCTTTTTCTTCGAAGGTGCTACTGTAACTGGACTACAGTATCTGGAGATGTTAGAGAATTGGCTGTTCCCTCAGCTCGAACAAGAAGCACAACAATTCATATTTCAGCAGGATGGAGCGCCACCACATTGGCACTTATTGTCCGTAACTACCTGAACGTCAACTACCCGAGGCGATGGATCGGCCGCCATGACAGAGCACGTAATCACTGGCCTCCAAGAAGCCCTGATCTTACCCCCTGCGATTTTTTCTTATGGGGGTATGTTAAGGGTATGGTGTTTCGGCCACCTCTCCCAGCCACCATTGATGATTTGAAACGAGAAATAACAGCAGCTATCCAAACTGTTACGCCTGATATGCTACAGAGAGTGTGGAACGAGTTGGAGTATCGGGTTGATATTGCTCGTGTGTCTGGAGGGGGCCATCTCTGAACTTGTTTTAGAGTGAAAATAAACCTTTTTAAATACTCTTTGTAATGATGTATAACAGAAGGTTATATTATGTTTCTTTCATTAAATACACATTTTTAAAGTTGTGGTATTCTTTTTGAATCACCCTGTATTGTGTATGTCGCCTGAAAGTCGTTCTTGACTAACATCAGTTCTCCGCGGCCAGTCTCAAAGCTAGCTAACGCCCACGCCGTTACAGCATGTATTTAAAGTAAACTTGATTTGCATCCTCGTAACGGCGCTACTGACGCCACTCTTATGGGATTGGTGGGAAATTTGAATGGACACCACGTTTTAGATGTAGAAATACGTCTACCAACTTTCGTTTATGTTGCACAACTCGTCGGTATTGCAATTTTTTTTCCGTCAATATAGTTACTGCCTCTACAACCGAATTTACTTATGCTCTTCATTATGGTGGCTCTCAGCTGTGAGGTAGCTGATTCAGATCCACACAGAGGAAGAAATTTTCATTAGCAGTATTTCAAGACCAAAGGTAGTAACAGTGGCCGCGATCAAATGTGCTGACATAGATCGTTCATCTGGCACTCGAGGAGGACACTATCTGCTGCCACCTTTCCGATGACATCTTTTCATGTGACGCCTCTTTCTTCAACACAGCAGCTACCGCCAGTCTTCAGTCCGAATTCTGAACTTATACTGTGTAAGCCTTTTCTTTTTTGCATAACTACCATACCCACCATCCATCTGAAACTGTTTACTGCAGTCAGTTCTTGGTGTCCATCTACAATTTAAACCCTCATCCACCTCTAACTCTCTCTCTAGCGCTCCAACTTTTCTCTATCACTCTCTGTTTCCTTCTCTCTCTTTCTCTCTCTCTGTAACTGTGTGTGTCTCTCTCTCTCTTTGACTCTCTCTCTAACTGTTTAAGTCTCTAACTGACTCTCTCCCTACCTAATCTCTCTCCAACTAACTCTCTAACTAACTCTCTCTAATTCACTCACTCACTCACATGCTCCTATCCATTAACAAGCTGACGATTCCTTAAAGCCTCAGCATAAGTACTACCGCCCTATTCCTTCTATTCGTCATATTGTGCCAGGAATTTCATTTCTCATCAAAGTGATTCAGTACCTCTTCATTTGTTATTTATCTACCCAGTTAATCTTCAGCATTCTTGTGTAGCACCTCATTATAGAAAGCTCTGTTCTCTTCTTGTCTCAACTGCCGATCGTCCAGATATCGCTATTGTACACTCCAGACGAATACTTACAAAAAAATTCAATTACCTGTGGTTTATGCGAGTAAATCTGTCTCAGATCGCGTATCTGCTCGTATTTATGTATTCCGCAGGAGAAACGAAATTAGCTGGGTTGCGATGGAATTCACGTCACCGCAGGCCCGACGGAAAGATAAGCATGAAGAAGAAGAAACCTGGTTTTTCTTTTCCTTAGAGCGAAAATTTCCGGTGATTTCTACATCTCATACAGACGGAGTAATTAGCTGACCGCTCGTTGAACGACGGAGTTCACAGTTCACTGAAATCTGAGGGCGACTCGTTCAGCTTCGAAATAAAATAATAGAGGAAGAAACAAGGAGTCATTAGAGGTGAAACATAAGATCGGCAGGGGAAGGTTGATGAGGGAAACCTGTCGTGTCCTTTTCAAAGGAACCACTCCGATATTTAATCTTGATCATGTTGATTTACAAAGCTGTTTGTTGTTAATACTAATAAGCTGTATTGGCACACATTTATTATGTCACAGCTGGCTTAGTTCAAAATACAGTCACCAGGTTATAACTTCCAACGTTCTTCAAATCCCCACAGAGTTGTGTCATTATCGTGACACGACTATGTGGGGATTTCATATGACGACTTAAAAAGGCTAGTTATCTTACGTAAACTTAACGTCAAATTCTGGTGGTTATGTTCCACAATTTGTCCTTAATTTTAAGGTTATATTTAGCGCAATAAGGAATGCACAATGGTGCCACCAAAATTATTGATCACTTGGCCATAGATGTAAAATGTCTGACAGATAGCAAGCCTAATATGGAAACAATCTCATGAAGTTTCCCCTTGACAAGTCCTATTCTGTAAATAAATTTCTACTCTCAAGAGCCAAGGAAAGTGGTACACCCGCCTAATATCGTGTAGGGCCTCCGTGAGCACACAGAAGTGCCGCAGCACGACGTGGCATGGACTCGACTAATGTCTGAAGTAGTGCTGGAGGGAACTGACACCAAGAATCCTGCAGGGCTGTCCATAAATCCCTAGGAGTACAAGGGGGTGGAGATCTCTTCTGAACAGCAAGTTGCAAAGCATCCAAGATATGCTCAATCATGTTCATGTATGGGGAGTATGGTGGCCAGCGGAAATGTTTAAACCCAGAAGAAGGTTCCTGGAGCCACTCTGCAGCAATTTTGGACGTGTGGGGTGTCACATTGCCCTGCTGAAACTGCCAAGTCCGTCGGAATGCACAATGGACATGAATGAATGCAGGTGATCAGACAGGGTGCTTAGGTACGTGCCACCTGTCAGAGTCGTACCTAGACGTATCAGGGGTCCATATCACTCCATCTGTATACGCCCCACACCATTACAGAGCCTCCACCAGTTTGAACAGTCCCCTGCTGACAAGCAGAGTCCATGGATTCATGAGGGTGTCTCCATACCCTACACGTCCATCCTGTCGATACAGTATGAAACGAGACTCGTCCGACCAGGCAAGTTGTTTCCAGTGATCAACAGTCCAATGCCAGTGTTGTACGGGACCAAGCGTAGCGTAAAGCTTTGTGTCGTGCAGTCATCATGGGAACACGAGTGGGTGTTCGGCTGCGAAAGCCCATATCGATGATTTTCGTTGAACTGTTCGCACTCTGACACTTGTTGATGCACAAGCACTGAAATATGCAGCAATTTGCATAAGAGTTGCAATTCTGTCACGTTGAACGATTGTCTTCAGTCGTCGTTGGTCCCGTTCTTACAGGATCTTTTTCCAGCCGCAGCGACGTCTGATATTTGCTGTTTTACCGAATTCCTGATATTCACGGTACACTCGTAAACTGATTGTACGGAAAAATCCCCACTTCATCGCTGCCGCGGCGATGCTGAGTCCCATCGCTCGTCCGCCGACTATAACTTCACGTTCAAACTCGCTTAAATCTTGATAAGCTCCCATTGTAATAGCAGTAACCGATCTAACAACTGTGGCAGACACTTGTTGCCCTATACAGTCGTTGTCGACCGCAGCGCCATATTGTGCATGTTGCATGGGGGCTTAATTATATATTATGAATGCAAATTCTTTTTAAATTTTTAGTAGCTGTATGTCCGATTACGAAGTCTCGTAAACGGTTGGCCCTGACTAGTTTTAGTACGCAATCTGACTGCATAGAATAACAACAAAGAAAGGAATGAAATTTTCCGTTAACACAATTAATTAATTAAGTCCCCAGCAGCTATAAAACCAACGCAACAACAAAGCACAAGTGTAACTGTTCTGTGTGTGGAAGTGTGATTCAACGTACACATCTGGCACGGTTCTTCTTCAATAAGACAAGAAATTTTAAATATCATTTATACTGAAGTAATTGAAAAAAATAAAAATACTATAACTGCGCAAGAAAACCAGAATTACACTCTAATACAGAACACAAGCCAGATGCTTTGTTGACTGAACCTGTAATGACGCATTATTTAAGACATGGAAATAATGAAAAAAAAGGGAATATTTTACCTTCATATATATCGACGAAAAGCACTCTGATCATTACAATATCTCCATTCGAACAACATCTACTGTCTAGCCCATCAAACAACTGCATAAAACATGGAACAAGCACTCCCTACTACAACATATCAACACCGACTCACTACTACCACATCTCAACAAGCACTCTCCACCACGACTTCTCGACAAGAACTCTTCACTACGACATCTCAGCAAGCACTGACTACTACGAGTTCTCGACAAGCACTGCCAGTGGAGGCGACTGAATAATACTCTTTGGCGCAATCTCTGGCGCTGTGGCTCAGGGTAGCCACCTTTCATATGCCCTTCCTCCACGGGCCAGAATTTGATGGTATTTTTGCCAGCATTGGTGGTGAAAATACCACCAAATTCGTCCACAAAAATGCAGACAAAATAAAAGATAATATTAATACGTAAATATAACATAATTAAATAAAATTTTGGCTTTGCACTGACCTTTCAATAATCTAATATATGAAATACAGTAAGCAATACAAATTCCTTCATAAATGTGACTTTACATAATAGTTTACACAATACACAAAAAATCAATTTATACAAATGTTCACAATAAATGCTTTGAATGATTAAAAAAAACAAGTAGTTGATAGTTCCAGCAGTAGCACCCAGCAATGGTCAACAGGTGCAAATACCAACAAGTGACATCATTTTAGTAGAAGCAGTCCATCAGTGGCACCCAGCAATGTTGAACAGGTGCAGACACCAACAAGTGACATTTCAGTAGAAGCAGTTCCATTAGTGGCACCCAGCATTGTTGAACAGGTGCAGACACCAACGAGTGACATTATCTCAGTAGAAGCAGTCCATCAGTGGCACCCAGCAATGTTGAACAGGTGCAGACACCACAAGTGACATTATCTCAGTAGAAGCAGTTCCATCAGTGGCACCCAGTAATGTTGAACAGGTGCAGACACCAACAAGCGACTTCATTTCAGTAGAAGCAGTTCCATCTGTGGCACCCAGTAATGTTGAACAGGTGCAGACAGCAGTCCATAATATTCACTGTCACTAATCACACTGTTTATCAGAGCTTATCAGCAGAAATTAAACATGTCCCAGTGGCACCAATCATGTAGAAAAAGTGCAAGTAACAGTCCATAATATTCACTATCACTAATCAGACAGTTCAGGCATGAACAATAGTTTGAATGCACACACAATTGCTTTTACAAAATTATTCTCAATGCACTTACACTAAACATACAAATTATAACAAACACACAAATGATATCAGATAATTGTCATATTAACTATTACAATACACAAATAACAGTAAACCTATAATATTTATGAGTGTCAGTGCAAGAAACTACAAACAAGTAAGATAATATTTAGGAGATAGGTCGGTACCAATTTGGGATTGGGAAAGGAAAACACACAAAACACACTCACTCATCTTTCATCCACATTAAGTACTACTGTGTAATTGAATAGTGTTAACTGTGTAAATGCAATTCTGTCAAAATTTGATGTTCATCATGTGTATCAAGTAGTAGTGGCAGCAATGTATAACAGTCAATAATAGTTAGTCAACGTCATAGTCATCATGTCAAGACCAATGTTTGCCAAGCCAAATCAAAATGTACGGTTGCTGAACAACTGTCAGTGTGCCAAGATATGCAAATGCTTCCTCTCTCCAAAAAAAAGTATGTACTGCTTAGAGATTTAACAAAGTGTGTGTAGACAATCTTCCTTCTACTTGAGTGTTCTAGTCTGCCATCTTCATCCTCCTTGTTCCATATAGACCAACAAAAAAAAATGCACCTCACTTACTTTACCTCTTATCCACCAAAACTCCAATAATCGTCAGCATCACATAATCTCAATACTTCAATAATACCTCTTACATCGATACATATAAACCTTATCATCAATATCATTTACCTTACCTCTTGTCCACCAAAACTCCAATAATCATCAACTTCACATAATCTCAACACCTCAATAATACCTCTTCAATACGTCGATACATATAAACCTTAGCATCAATATCATTTCACTTCCATAACAACTCTCTCCTCTAGTCAGTCTCCTCGAACAAGTACAGATAAAATCCTAGTACAAACTTCATCATCCCATACAATCCGTAGACACAATGTCCACACACAACCTCTGTGTAATCCATCTGACCCATATCTTCTACTCATTATGAATTACAAATACATTTTGGTTACCTTGTCCATCATAAAATAAAAAAATGCATACATTACCTCTAACGGACTTTAGTTCGAATAACTCTCAGTAATTAAGTACGATTACGGAGTGTGAATGATCATGATATTTCACAGTGTGTACACCTCTTCAAGAATCATGGCAGAAGCAAACATGTGGAGTATTTTTGTGTCAAGTGTCACTTGCTATTTCAATTGCTCACGAAGAATGCAGTGTAATGACTGTCAATGGTCTAAACCTAGTGTTAGTATGTCATGTCGTTAGCTTCCTTCCTATTAGCATAAATTTATACAGCTTCCATAAAACCTCCAGCTCATGTGACTTCTATGAAGTTTCTTGTACTAATGTCGTTCGTCGAATTATAGCAGTTCATTTTCTTATCTTAAAAATATAAGGCACTGAGCGTAAGCAAAATATGCAATAGCGAGTAAATATACCAGTAGAGAACAGAATGTCAACAAGTGGATGCAGCACAATTCCTACAACGAGGCTCTGCCAAGCGAATAATCTATAATTAATACCATAGTGTGACCTAAACTCTATGTTTATACACAGTATATCAGCATTTCTATATACCAAATTAAATAGTAGTTATGACAACAAACAGAAATGTATAAATATGCAATCCATACGCAAAGCAGCAAATATGTATTTTACATAATAAACAGGTCATTAACATCACATCAGCATAAGCAAATAAATGTTCATATGTAATCTTAATAAGTAAACATAAAGGCGCAAGCAGATAAATCACAAAGTACAACTTACATACATATCAGCACAACTAATCAGGTGACAATTATAATTTAAATAAATAAGCACAGCAGGCACATAATAAAAAAAATTTGACATCAGTGAAAAAGCATTGCAGCCAAGCGATGCATAATATACATAAGTAACAACCCTGTTCATTAATCAATCATTGTCAAATCAGCTAACGTATGCAAGCACGTCGCTTCACAAGTAAATTCATAGAACATGAAATTTAGCACAAAGTCTGAATCACATAATCGCGAGCAGCAAATTACGTCTAAAGTACGTACCTAAGTGGAAATATGTTACCTGAAAAATAAACTCAATTAATAGTTACCTTTTTAGTATATTAGTTTCTTCTTCGAAATCACATTCTTCCTGAAATTTTCTCGATAGCAAGTCGTCTTAACGTCGGACACGCACAGAATTTACCTGAAGTTCTTAAATATTTTATAGAACCGTATCCTGAAAAATACTGAACGTTAATAACACAATTAATCAAGTCACTATAGTTTTCTACTGAATTTAATCGGAGAAATTAGACTGTATTTGTTTACGGCTGTCAGTGCATTCGCACTGTGCGCTCGATCAGCTGTAGGCGCGTGACGTAGGAAGTAATTGTTTGCGGTCAACGACTGTCTTGTGCGGCGTGCAGACTTGACTGTTGCTTTGAGTATGTGCCGCCACCAAAACACAGCGCGGTATCCTTGTATTCTCTGCATGTTTACATGTAGCTGTTGATGTCTCAAAAGTAGGTCATTCCACAAAAATTTTAACGTTTGATATATGATGTATTCCCTTAGAGCGTCGAGCTTTAAGAGTTTCTACTTCAACAGTGTTACCATGAATAATTTTGCGAATCCTATATGGACCGTTATAAATCAGAAAAAATTTGCGACACAAGCCTTTTCTTTTGTGAGACAAACGATGAGACTTAATTAACACCTTTTGGCCAACTGAAAAAGTTTTTAAACGATTAGGACGCTTAGCTGATTTCTCTCTTCTAGCAGCCGCAGACACAATATTTTGTAGAGCCAGGTTGACAACTTCAGAATGCCGCAGTTTCCGTGTAGGCGGAAAAGGAACGATTTCAGAAATGTGATTTGTCGGTGCTTTGTTTTTTAATATCAGTATAGGCGGTAAAGAAGTTGAGTCATTAGGAAGTTCATTCAGAATGTTTTGAAAAATATGAAGATACTGATCCCAAGTTCTGTGATTCTGATGACAATAAAGACGACACAATTTATTGATTTCCTTCATCCATCTCTCTGAAGCGTTAGATTGAGGGTGAAAAAGTGAAATGAAAATTGGTTTAATCTTACGACGCTGTAGAGTACGAAACCAAATTTTAGAGTGCAACTGTGATCCATTATCTGATATAACCTTATCAACATGACCCACTTCTTTAAGAAAATGTTTGATGAAAGCGTTAGATACTGAACGAGCTGTTGCTTTGCGTAAAGGTGTAAAACACACATATTTTAATGTCAGTTCCACTGCTACTAAAATGTACGCAAAATCATTAGTAGAACGAACCACTGGACTGAACAAATCGACTGCAGCCATGTCCTTTAATTTCGCTGGAATGATAGGAAACAACGGTGCTCTGTGAAAAATAGTTGGCGGCTTAGCCTTTTGACATAATTTGCATTTGGCAAGAACTGATCGAATACGTTTTTCCATATTACTGAAGTAGCAATTTTCTCGTAATTTATGAAAGCATTTTCTGGGACCAAAGTGTGCATAACTGAAATGTGTGTACCAAATCAATTTATTGACCCACTCATCAGGAATACAAACTAACCAAACAGAGTTGTCGACCGATTTTCGATTAAAAAGAATATCATTGCGAACTAAATAATACTGTCTAATCGCTACACTTTCCTTTCTCCTCCACTTCTCCTTAATGTCCTTCCAGATTGGATCCTTATTTTGCTCCTTAGCGATGTCCTGGAGCGAACACGAAATAAAGTTCTCAAACGCAACACCTTGAATATACATCAAACAATAATTGTTTTCTTTGCAGTCCTCTTCAGCACTTTGTTTCAAACCCATAGGTGCACGTGATAAAGCATCAGCAACAATATTAGAAGAACCCTGTATGTAAACAATACTAAAGTCAAATTCCTGTAGGTACAGCGCCCATCGTGACAATTTTCCATGAGTTAATTTTGTCGGCATAAGAAATTCCAGAGCTCGATGATCGGTGTAAACCTTAGTATGTCTGCCATACAAAAATATGCGAAATTTTGTGAAAGCCCATACAACAGCCAAACCTTCAAGTTCCGTAATCGAATAATTCCAAATGCAATAGTTTCCTGTACTACAACGCCGTCTTCTTCTATCTCTTGAAATAAGTGTGCACCTAGGCCCTTGTATGATGAGTCCGTCACCAAACAAAAATCTTTAGATAAATCCGGATGTGAAAGTGGAGCAGCAACTAAAGCATCACGAAGTTGTTCAAATTCTGACTGAGCTTCCTCATCCCAACACCAATTAGAATTCTTTCCAGATAGTTTGCATAAACGAGGTGTGGCCAAATCGTCCAATCTAACAAAGCGTCTAAGAAAATTACAGACACCAAGGAAACTACGAACATCACGTTTTGTGGTAGGAACAGCATACTTACGAATAGCGTCTAATTTCTCTGAATCAGGAAGAATACCTTCTGCAGAAATAATGTGACCGAGAAATTTCACCTGAGAACGACCAAATTCAGATTTTTCTAAGTTCACTGTAATGCCAACTCTTGCAAAAATACGTAATAATGAATCCAAAATTTTGTTGTGTTCACTCCAAGAATGTTTAGCAATAAGAATATCGTCAACATATGAAGTAATATTGTCACGAAGATAAACAGGTAAGATTTCGTTTAAACTACGAATGAATGCTGCCGAAGATACAGTAAGTCCAAATGGTAATTTCCGAAATCACTTTTGGGTAAAATAGTCATGTACGGTTATTCTTTACCGATTCTCTAGATAGATTGATAGTCGAAGAGTTGTTTTGACAGATGCAAAGAATAGTAAAAGAGTAGGCAGCGGTGCAGAAAACTAAAAGGGAAATAGCACCACTACAGCTCGGGGCCCTATGCTCGCTACGGCACATCTTCACTTAGTGTAGTGAATCCCCTGAGGACTTAAATAGCCGCACATAATTTCCAGTTTGTGACTTAGTGGCCAATTTGGTGGAAGTGCGTACGTAAATTGATCTAACCATGCACATGGATGTATGTCATTCTTAGAATTGCGAATGATCTTAAATTTCCGAACAGTTAAGAAGTGTTTATAGTCAAAGTTTTCGCCTCGTGGCGACAAAGACCTACCGCGTCTGTCCCAGTCCCAATGTCGATTATTGTCAAGTTCGCGCGCCTGGCGCTCTCTTGTTGCATCCCGTAAATGAAACAAATTATTTTCTTCAAAGCCCTCTGCTATCTGTGATTCTAAATTTCTTCTACTGTCTTTTCCTACGATTTCGCCTTCAATTTGTTTGACTTGCTTTCGTAATGCCTCAACTTCCCTTTTAACGTGTTCATTAAATTTTCCCTGTTTTTCAATATGCTTATTTATGTTCTGGTACTCTTCGGTTTCTGAAAATGGCAATGGAGCTGTATCATCTGAATCTCTGTCCCCATTTAAACTAAGACTTGTCAATTTATCTGAAATCTCCTCAACTCTTTCCGATAAGTCACCAAATTGTGCTTTCTGTTTATTTACATCTTCCGTAAGTGTCGCGACTCGGGTTTCGGTATTGTCACATTCAGTAGTTAACTGTTCATACTGTTGTGTTAGGTTATTTATTCTGTCATCTGGTACGGGTTCCTCGATTCTTTCAAGTATTTGGTTGGTTGGTTGGTTTTGGGGAAAGAGACCAAACAGCGAGGTCATCGGTCTCATCGGATTAGGGAAGGACAGGGAAGGAAGTCGGCTGTGCCCTTTCAGAGGAACCATCACGGCATTTGCCTGGAGCGATTTAGGGAAATCACGGAAAATCTAAATCAGGATGGCCGGACGCGGGATTGAACCGTCGTCCTCCCGAATGCGAGTCCAGTGTGCTAATTTCAAGTATTCCTTCCTTATCGTGTGCACATTGTAAATTTAACTCTGAAATTTTCTGTACTATCACGCGATCTTTTTCTTCCCGTTCTCTGTCCTGTTCCTCTTGTCTGATTTCTGTTGGAACTAAACTATTATTGTGAGCATTCAAAATCGGTTGTACTTCTTCTCTAAATTCTTTCTTTGATTCATCTTTCATGTTTTTGAAACATGTCCCCGTTCGTGAGCCTAACTGTGTTTCCATTGTTTCCATCTCGGTTTTACTTGTTCCTATTTGTGAGCCTAACCCTCTTATCACTGCTCATAATTCAGATCCCAAATTTAATATTGCACTCATCAACTGCTCCAAATCTTCTGTCATTAACCACGTATTCTGAAAATTTTTCGATTGTGAAAAATTTTGAACTGTTTCCGGACTATTTTCCCGACTTATTAAATTGTTTTCCACTTCATTATTCATCATCCTGTTCTCCTGTATTGGCGAGTTCGCCATGTCAACAATTTCGTTATTCTGACTATTCAACATTTTTACCTGTTTCATCGATCGCGTAATCATTTACAAAACATACAAAACTCGTCACTATACGAAAATTACACACAATGACTCCTCATCTCCAATAATACCATTCACACTAAATGTTTCCCTCAAACATGATTAACGAACAATTGAAATAATTGCACCAAATTGTCAAACGCGTATACAAGACAACAAAATTAAATTCTGAAATACCATTAGAAGAATGACAATTACCAAATCTACACATGGAAAATAAACTACAATTACTAAACTACAAATTACTACAACAATACTACTGTCTACTACTTTTACAATCAGAATAATTCCAAGGGACGATCCGAAGCAGCGGTCGCCACGTGCATGGGGGCTTAATTATATATTATGAATGCAAATTCTTTTTAAATTTTTAGTAGCTGTATGTCCGATTACGAAGTCTCGTAAACGGTTGGCCCTGACTAGTTTTAGTACGCAATCTGACTGCATAGAATAACAACAAAGAAAGGAATGAAATTTTCCGTTAACACAATTAATTAATTAAGTCCCCAGCAGCTATAAAACCAACGCAACAACAAAGCACAAGTGTAACTGTTCTGTGTGTGGAAGTGTGATTCAACGTACACATCTGGCACGGTTCTTCTTCAATAAGACAAGAAATTTTAAATATCATTTATACTGAAGTAATTAAAAAAAATAAAAATACTATAACTGCGCAAGAAAACCAGAATTACACCCTAATACAGAACACAAGCCAGATGCTTTGTTGACTGAACCTGTAATGACGCATTATTTAAGACATGGAAATAATGAAAAAAAAGGGAATATTTTACCTTCATATATATCGACGAAAAGCACTCTGATCATTACAATATCTCCATTCGAACAACATCTGCTGTCTAGCCCATCAAACAACTGCATAAAACATGGAACAAGCACTCCCTACTACAACGTATCAACAGCGACTCACTACTACCACATCTCAACAAGCACTCTCCACCACGACTTCTCGACAAGAACTCTTCACTACGACATCTCAGCAAGCACTGACTACTACGAGTTCTCGACAAGCACTGCCAGTGGAGGCGGCTGAATAATACTCTTTGGCGCAATCTCTGGCGCTGTGGCTCAGTGTAGCCACCTTTCAATGTTTACATATCTCTGTATTTGAAAACACATGCCTATACCAGTTTCTTGGGCGCTTCAGTGTGTTTTGTAATATTTAGAAGGTGGTGGGTACTCACAACTGCATAAAAAGGAAACCTTGTAAATGTCCAGCATGTCGCCATACTTACGTAAGAATGTATATGGTGAAAGTTAAATTGCTCGTTCCACATTATTATGATAAATTTGACGGTTAATCTAACTTAACAGGTAAGTGACTATTCACACCAAAATCCACAGCGTTTTCACGCAACCGGAAGTCATTTTTACCTCCTCTGAACAACCTTAAGAAAGACGCACTTGTTCCAGGTGCTCAAAGCGTTTCGTATTTCAGGAATGTCTATACTGACAGGATATCTTTCCTTCAGCAGGCACTTCGTCTGCTGAAGGCATGTGAATCAGTGGAAGGGTGGTGGCGGCGTGAGGAATGTTTATTGCTGTACACAAGCAGCTTTCATAGAGATTATGAGTATATGCGCTTCAAATTATTTCCCTGCCAGGTACGGCAATTTCAACGAATTTGAAGCTGCTGAGGACACGCGTAAAGATAATCTCAGGAGAATCATGCAGCGTGCCGGCATGAACTATTAAGCGAGTAACTGCTCTTGAGGAACCGCATATAATAGGAAGAAATAAGTATTCAGGATATGAGTCGCGTGACGTTTCGAGAAACTACTCTTATTTAACTTGCTCGTGCTATTTAGTAACAATTTAATTTTTGAAGCGTTAGCTGTTCACAGCCGTCGAGTGCTAATCGGATGTTGATCTCGCTTTCTAACCCGATGACAGAGTCTGCCGGTAAACAAGATAGTTCTCGGCTGTCAGCCACCTCATCAGCGGTCGTGTGTCCATCTACTGAGGCGGGAACTGTTAACTCGGCCTCCATTATAGCGTTTAGTGGGAAGGATGGCAGCGATAGGAACTCAAAGCAAGTCGTGACTTCACGCTAACAGTAAGAGGAAGTACTAACTGCTTCGCTACACACCAACGCTTCTATGGCGTTTGAACGATACTAATAATAAGCTCGTTAGCAGCAATGTGTCTGGTCTTTATTTGGACATTTTATCGCATCGGCTACTTCCAATTTTAGGTGAATGTGTTTCTTCAGCTAGTTTACTGTATGTATTACCGTTCCTTAAGCACCTTCATGCGATTCGCCATGTACACACTGTAGGTACATTACATTTGTCAGTCATGTCGTCGCTTTTACTCTGTTACGTATACAGTTACTAGGTATTCACATTTTTTGCCTGATACTTATTGCCTCAAATATAAATTAAAAAATCCTCCGATTCCAACCAAGGTTACCGGGAAGTTTCGCTTGGCTGTAAGATAGTTAAATGCTGGAACTGTTAAATTCCCTTCCTGTTTTTGTTAGTGTTGTGGACTTCAGTCCGAAGACTCTGGTGCAAGTCTCCACACTAGTCTATCCCGTGCAACCTTTTTCACCTCTAAGTAACTACTCCAACCTACATCCATTTGAACCTGCTTTCTAT
Source organism: Schistocerca serialis cubense (assembly GCF_023864345.2). Lineage (NCBI taxonomy): Eukaryota > Metazoa > Arthropoda > Insecta > Orthoptera > Acrididae > Schistocerca > Schistocerca serialis. Next base: position 873,008,709 of record NC_064641.1, on the reverse strand, counting down.
ATCCATGCCTAGATTTCGCTCTAAAATCTTTATCCCCGACGCTTCATTACGTTACCAAACTGACTATTTCTTCAAGCTTCCATCCTTTTAGTCAAGATGTGTGATAAATTCCCTCCAGTTCTGTTAAGTAGGCCTAACCTCCTGATTAACAATTAGATCTAGCGACGTAATGTTCAGAACTCTTCTGCAGCACCACATTTTATCAGCTTCTAGTCTCTTCTTGTCTAAACTCCAAATCTTCCAAGTTTGGTCCGCAGCTCCTGGTCGTGCGATAGCGTTCTCGCTTCCCGCGCCCGGGTTCCCGGGTTCGATTCCCTGCGGGATCAGTGATTTTCTCTGCCTCGTGATGACTGGGTGTTGTGTGATGTTCTTAGGTTAGTTAGGTTTAAGTAGTTCTAAGTTCTAGGGGACTGATGACCACAGATGTTAAGTCCCGTAGTGCTCAGAGCCATCTTCCAAGTTTGGCTTCCGTACAAGGCTGCACTCCACTCAAATACCTTCAGAAAACACTTTCTAACACTAAAGTTGATATTAGTTGTTAGAAAATTCCTCTTTTCATAAATGATTTTATTGTTATTGCCAGTCAGCATTTTGTATATTCTCCACTTGCAGCCGCGCGGGATAGCCGAGCGGTCTCAGGCGCCTTGTCTTGGTCCGCGCGGCTCCCCCCGTCGCAGGTTCGGTTAGTCTAAGTTAGATTAAGTAGTGCGTAAGCTTAGGGACCGATGACAGCAGTTTCGCCCTTAAGACCTTACGGCAGCTTTCCAATTTTTCTCCACTTCGACGTCAGTTATTTTGTTATCTAAACAGTAAACCTCGTATATTACTTTTAGCCTCTTATTTCTTAAACTTTTTCCCACGTGCAACGCGTGATTTTATTCGTCTACATTCAATTACCCTTGTTTTACTTTTGTCCATTTTCATCTTATAATCCCTTTTCGAGACTTTATCCATTCCGTTCATCTGCTCGTCCAAGTCTTTTGCCGTCTCCAACAGAATTACAAGGTCATCGGAAACTCTTGATGTGTTCATTCCAGCTCCCTGAAGTTTAATTCTATTTCCAAATTTCTCCTTGGTTTCCTTTACTGCTTGCTCAATTTACAGACTGAATAACATCGGGGATAGGCCACAGCCGTGTCTCACTCCCTTCTCAGCTACTGCTTCCCTTTGGTGTCCTCTGACTCATAACTGCAGTTTAGCATCCGTACAAGCTTCCTGTATTTTATTACTGCTGCCTTCAAAATTTCAGAAATTGTAGTCCAGTCAATATTTGGGAAACTCTGCCCAGTTCTACAAGTTCTATAAACATAGCCTTTTTTTTTTTTTTTTCAAACTGTCTTCTAAGATGAGTCGTAGGGCCAATTTGCTCCCGTGTTAACGCATTTCTGCGACATCCGATCTGATCTTCTACTAGGTCGCCTGCTATCGGTTTTTTTCCACTCTTCTGTAAATAATTCGTGTCAGTACTTTGCAAGCATGATTTATTAAAGTGATAGTTCGTTAGTATTCACACCAGCCTTCTTTGAAACTGGTATTACTACATCCTTCTTGAATTCTGAAGGTATTTCGCATGTCTCATGTATCTTACACACCAGGCACTTAATTTCCACTTAGATCTATCAGCGCTCAGACAAATTCATCCCGCGGTATCACAACTATCTCCCATCTCTTCTTCATTTACTTCCTTTACCCATATTACGATACTGTCTTCAAATTCGTTTCTCTCGTATAGGCTTTTCTGTATATGCCTTCCACGTTTCATTCTATTGTTTACTTTGTACTGGCTTGCTCTCTCAGCTCTTGATATTCATACATCTGCTGTTCTTTTCGCCTAATGTCTCTTTAATTTTACTCTCGGCGGTATCGGTCTTTGAATTAGGCTTTGTCTTTCTACCTGTTTGATCCTATGAATGAAGCGTAATTCACGGAAAAGTTTCGTTGCAAAATCCTAGATCGATTAATTACTTTTGTAAGACGTGTATATTTCTGTTGTCTATTGTCAAACCGCATGGAGAGCTGCATCAAACCAGTCTCAGGACTGAAGACCACAACAACAACAAACATTGTCAAACCACAACTTATGAAAGATGTTTATATTTTATTAATAGGATTAAGTAGGAATAATTAATATCCGTCATGTTGTAAATAACTGTGGTAGCAGGGAATGCCTGCATCAAAGTATTGTTGGCAAGAGAGACCGCACATTGATATAATTTTAAAAAGGGCGGGAGAGACAGCGTATGGATACATTTTAATAAAAGAGCGGGAAAGACCGCGCATTGATACATTTTGTAATGGTAGCAGGGATTATCTGCACCAGAAAGCATTGTTGGCAGGAGAGACCGCACTTCAGCGTTCGTAGGAAGTCAGTAGTAAGCGAGATGTGAAGGGAGTCGGTAGCAGGTCTGAAGCGAGAGGATGAGAGGAGCGGTGTGTCTGCCAGCCACCAGCTATGATTTGCAAAAGATTATAAACGGATGTACAGAGACATCAGCCAAATACTGTCATAAGAGGAACTAATATTATTGAATTATTTTTTTGAGAAACTCAAGACTAGTGAAGATATGTCTGCGAAATGCTAGTTGTAAGATTATTGTAAAAAGTAAGTCCCATTTGAACGTTTGTAAATCATTTCATTCAGAATATAATTAATTTTTGCCAGCAATATTGCACTACTGATTATAATCCATCTCAAAAACCGTCAACGCAAAACTTTGCAAAATTTAATGTCGTCAAGAAAAAGTTTAACTATGAATTACGTAACTTCAGTCAAATTAATTAAAGAATAGCGTCAGCTTTGCTATTAAAGAATAACGTCAGCTTTGGTAATAAATACAGCCACTTATTATGACAGCCCACCAGCAGCTAATAAAGTATAGTAAAACAGAGCAAGTATATTCATGTCGCAGTTCGATGTAGCAGTCAGATGGCGATCCAGTAACAGTAAAAAAAGGTAATGAACAGTTTTGGGCTATTCCAGGTAACGACTGAGGACCACGACGACGACACATTCTATGTTTCGTCGAAATAATCAGAAAATAACTTTTAATAAGCAGCATTTAAATTTGTATGCGAAGATTGAGAAAGAGAATTAATTTCAAAGGGAAGATTTCATTTGTTATTATTAAGCAAGAGGTAGAAATACTAAGGGAAGGTTTCATAGGTTATTGTAAAAGGGAATGTTGCGTAACAAAAGAGATATTGAGGAGACGGGAAGGTTTCACCATCTGTCATTGATGTGGGACTTTTTTAACCAAGGTGAATTAACAGAAGAGACAAAAGAGACGCAGAAAAAAGTTGTGGACTTCGTTGCGGCTTTTTTTGATCAGCTTGAGGATGCCAATGAGATACTAAACAAACCGTACTGGAAGGCGGTGCAGGAAACGTGTTGTGCATTGCGAATAATCTAATTTACGTTCCAAAAAGGGTCATGAAACATATTCTTTCTCCCAAATATATCCTGCACTACGAGTAAGCACTCTTTCAACAGTTTGTCATAATATCTGGAACCAGCGATTCAGCGTATTTGTAATATTTATATTAAACAGGTTTAGATTTGGCTAGTATATAAATAGCTTGTGGTGTTCTGTGGAAAGTAATTCCCGTGGTTAGCAGCAGAAGTAGATCAGCATTGTTTATAATTTGTTGTCAGTACTTAGATATAACCAAATTGCTGCTCCATCTGGGACTGGCTCGAAGTCGTTCCGATGCCCGTCCACCTGGAACAGCCCGGCTATGGGACACTTTCTCCCATTAAAAATCTCTCCTATCGTCTATTAGTTTCTTCTTAAATTTTTTAATAGTTCCTGTTTCCTTTTCCTCAATTTGTTTTCATTTTATTCCAGTACCAACTCATTATTATTACTCTCGTTTTATCGCTCAAGAAAAAAATATTAGAAATATGGAAAATGTATTGTCACATGCAAGATTGTAAAATGTACGACCTCCTTTTTAAAATAAGCAGCAGGCCTTTTCAATATGCAATAAAAGGCGTGCTTTCAAGTTCTTGAGTATTTGCGAGTGTTGGATAGAGCTTATTGTGCACACTGTCTAAAAAAATCAACCAGACTCACGCGGTCTGCGTTTCGTAGCGATAACCTTCCCAGCAGAATGCGCTGTTTGGAATCTTTCTTTATTATCGGCGATGTTGTGAGATGAGATGCCATTGCACTGATTGCCTCGTGGAAAGTGAACCCAAGAGTCGTCAGTAGTTACAATTTTCGCCAAAAACTCCACGCTAAAGTGTTGAAACAGATTTTCCTTCGATCTTTTTCTTGCCTCTTTTCGCCGGTCGGACAACATTTTACGCACCCAGCGTGCACAAGTCTTGGAGTAGCGCAGTTTTCCAATACTAGCCATCACACTGCCGTTACTGATGTATAACTGGCGACGCAATTCATCTGTCGTTACGGATGAAATAGGGAACACGCTGTATGCTGTATAACGTCGTTCCAGTGGCTGGCCCCCCGCTAGTCGTTCCATCAGCCATCTGTGTCCGGCCTTCATTTTCTCTATGGCGACGAACCCATCGTCTAAAGGTGCTGACGCCCACCGTACCATCTGCATGCACCTCCTTCAGCCTTCCATGAATACATTAAATGTATTCGCAATTGCGAAAAAGGACAACCATCATCTTTAGAATGGAATGACGACAATGAAAATTTTTGCCGCACCTAGACTCGAGCCCGGATTTGCCGTTTATAGAGAGCTGTCGCTTTACCATTTGGCTGTCCGTGTCCGACCCACAGGCAGACCCAAACTTCCACTTGTCGTCAACCATGCGTCTATGACCATGCATGCATGTCCGAAGGAACTTTGCATCCTTATCAGAACAACACAGGCACTGCAATATCGCATTCCATGAATTCGATGGCGCCTTTCACCATCTGCAGTAAGAAATTCAATCACAGAACGCTGGCTTACATCTACATCTACATCCACACTCCGCAAGCCACCTGACGGTGTGTGGCGGAGGGTACCTTGAGTACCTCCATCGGTTCTCCCTTCTGTTCCACTTTCGTATTGTTCGTGGAAAGAAAGATTGTCGGTATGCCTCCGATTTTATCCTCCTGGTCTCTTCGCGAGATGTATGTAGGAGGCAGCAATATACTACTTGACTCCTCGGTGAAGGTATGTTCTCGAAACTTCAACAAAAGCCCGTACCGAGCTACTGAGCGTTCCTCTTGCAGAGTCTTCCACTGGAGTTTATCTATGATCTCCGTAACGCTTTCGCGATTACTAAATGATCCTGTAACGAAGCGCGCTGCTCTCCGTTAGATCTTCTCTATCTCTTCTATCAACCCTGTCTGGTACGGATCCCACACTGGTGACCAGTATTCAAGCAGTGGGCGAACAAGAGTACTGTAACCTACTTTCATTGTTTTCCGACTGCATTTCCTTAGGATTCTTGCAATGCATCTCAGTCTGGCATCTGCTTTACCGACGACTAATTTTATATGGTCATTCCATTTCAAATCACCCCAAGTGCCTACTCCCAGGTAATTTATGGAATTAACTGCTTCCAGTTGCTGACCTGCTGTATTGTAGGTAAATGATATAGGATCTTTCTTACTATGTATTCGCAGCACATTACACGTGTCTACATTGTGATTCAATTGCCATTCCCTCCAGCATGCGTCAGTTCGTTACAGATCCTCCTGCATTTCAGTACAATTTTCCATTGTTACTACCTCTCGATATACTACAGCATCATCCGCAAAAAGCCTCAGTGAACTTCCGATGTTATCCACAAGGTCATTTATGTATATTGTGAATAGCAACGGTCCTACGACACTCCCCTGCGGCACACCTGAAATCACTCTTACATCGGAAGACTTCTCTCCATTGAGAATGACATGCTGCGTTCTGTTATCTAGAACTCTTCAATCCAGTCACACAATTGGTCTGATAGTCCATATGCTCTTACTTTGTTCATTAAACGACTGTGGGAAACTGTATCAAACGCCTTGCGGAAGTCAAGAAACACGGCATCTACCTGGGAACCCGTGTCTACCTGTGTCTATAGCCGTCTCGTGGACGAATAGCGCGAGCTGGGTTTCACACGATGGTCTTTTTCGAAACCCATGCTGATTCCTACAGAGTAAATTTCTAGTCTCCAGAAAAGTCATTTTACTCGAACGTAATACGTGTTCCAAAATTCTACAATTGCTCGTCGTTAGAGGTGTAGGTCTATAGTTCTGCACATCTGTTCGACGTCCCTTCTTGAAAACGGGGATAACCTGTGCCCTTTTCCAATCCTTTGGAACGCTACGCGCTTCTGCAGACCTACGGTACACCGCTATAAGAAGGGGGGGGCAAGTTCCTTCGCGTTCTATGTGTAAAATCGAACTGGTATCCCATCAGGTCCAGTGGCCTTTCCTCTTTTGACCGATTTTAATTGTTTTTCTATCCTTCTGTCATCCATTTCGATATCTAACATTTTGTCATCTGTGCGGCAATGTAGAGAAGGAACTACAGTGCAGTCTTCGTCTGTGAAACAGCTTTGGAAAAAGACATTCAGTATTTCGGCATTTAGTCTGTCATCCTCTGTTTCAGTACCATTTTGGTCATAGTGTCTGGACATTTTGTTTTGATCCACCTACCGCTTCAACATAAGACCAAAATTTCTTGTGATTTTCTGCCAAGTCAGTATATAGAAATTTACTTTCGAATTTGTTGATCGCCTCTCGCGTAGCCCCCCCTCACACTACATTTCGCTTCGTGTAATTTTTGTTTGTCTGCAAGGCTTTGGCTATGTTTATGTTTGCTGTGAAGTTCCCTCTGCTTCCGTAGCAGTTTTCTAACTCGGTTGTTGTACCACGGTGGCTCTTTTCCATCTCTTACGATCTTGCTTGGCACATAGTCATCTAATGCATATTGTACATCAATGTCGGCCGTTTTGTAAACTTACAGAATGCTATCTTCTGTTGATATAGGACACTGTTACGGGAGTGGGCTGTAGAAAAACGATTTGCAGAAGTGCACAATATTCGTGATTATTACATTAGCAAATTAGTGAGGGAGAAAAAATGAGGAGTCATTGCTTTCTGAGTGGTCCTCGTATAACTCGAATCGCGCCCCACGCTTGAACGCTTTCCTCCATGATGGGATACAAGGAACACGATGTCTGAATGAGTGAACGAACGACCACGAGGGTACAAGTAGAGAGACTGGCGCTGATACAAGGGGGCGCTGACATCCCTCGAATGGAACGCGACGCTGGTTCGCTATGTAATGGGTTGGTGCATAAGTTCGTAGCGTTTTCCCGTAAGTATTAAACACAACATTGACACGTAACAGAGGCTTTAGTCAACAATAATACATTCTCCTTCACTATTTACAACAGTCTGCCAGCGCTAGGTTAACTTTTCGATTCCGCCACTGTATGAATCACGTGGTTTTGATGTGAAGAACTCATCCGGCCGTATTTGAAGGCTCTTCGATAAAGAGCGGTAAAAGGGAAAAATCTGAGGGCGCAAGAAAAAAATGGTTCAAATGGCTCTGAGCACTATGGGACTTAACATCTTAGGTCATCAGTCCCCTAGAACTTAGAACTACTTAAACCTAACTAACCTAAGGACATCACACAACACCCAGCAATCACGAGGCAGAGAAAATCCCTGACCCCGCCGGGAATCGAACCCGGGAACCCGGGCGTGGGAAGCGAGAACGCTACCGCACGACCACGAGATGCGGGCGAGGGCGCAAGATCAAGTGAATAAGATGGGCACGGAATGACCTCTCAATGCAACACCTGTATAGTGTTTTCTATTAGCCTAGCAAAATACTGGCAGGCGTTATCGTGCAGTAGCACCATTTCACGCAGTCTTCCTGGTCGTTGTTCTTGACCTGCGTCTGCAAGACGTCTCGGTTCTTGACAATAAATGTCAGCAGCGATGGTTATGCCTCAGGGAAGCAGTTCGTAGTACATCACACCGACGTTGTTCCACTAAACGCATAACATTATCTTCTGCGAAATCGGGCAGGTCATTGATAGCGGAGATGCTGTTTTGTTTGGGCTCAGTTAGCTTAAAGATAGGTAACAGAACGCAGCATGTCATTCTCAATGGAGAGAAGTCTTCCGAAGTAAGGTCGGCCGAAGTGGCCGTGCGGTTCTAGGCGCTGCAGTCTGGAACCGCGAGACCGCTATGGTCGCAGGTTCGAATCCTGCCTCGGGCGTGGATGTGTGTGATGTCCTTAGGTTAGTTAGATTTAAGTAGTTCTAAGTTCTCTGGGACTAATGACCTCAGACGTTGAGTCCCATAGTGCTCAGAGCCATTTGAACCATTTTTTCTTCCGAAGTAAGAGTGATTTCAGTTGTGCCGCAGGGGAGTGTCGTAGGACCGTTGCTATTCACAATATACATAAATGACCTTGTGGATGACATCCGAAGTTCACTGAGGCTTTTTGCGGATGATGCTGTGGTATATCGAGAGGTTGTAGCAATGGAAAATTGTACTGAAATGCAGGAGGATCTGCAGCGAATTGACGCATGGTGCAGGGAATGGCAATTGAATCTCAGTGTAGACAAGTGTAATGTGCTGCGAATACATAGAAAGAAAGATCCCATATCATTTAGCTACAATAAGGCAGGTCAGCAACTGGAAGCAGTAAATTGTATAAATTATCTGGGAGTAGGCATTAGGAGCGATTTAAAATGGAATGACCATACAAAATTAATCGTCAGTAAAGCAGATGCCAGACTGAGATTCATTGCAAGAATCGTAAGGAAATGCTATCCGAAAACAAAGGAAGTAGGTTACAGTACGCTTGTTCGCACACTGCTTGAATACTGCTCAGCAGTGTGGGATCCGTGCCAGATGGGCTTGATAGAAGAGATAGAGAAAATCCAACGGAGAGCAGCGCGCTTCGTTACAGGATCATTTAGTAATCGCCAAGGCGTTACGGAGATGATAGATAAACTTCAGTGGAAGACTATGCAGGAGAGACGCTCAGTAGCTCAGTACGGGCTTTTATTGAAGTTTCGGGAACATACCTTCACCGAGGAGTCAAGCAGTACCCTCCGCCACACACCGTCAGGTGACTTGCGGAGTATGGATGTAGATGAAGAAATTTGTCGTCACCAGTAACGATACGGGATAGGAATGGTCAGCAGTGTTCAGGAGCCAACTGATAACGAACAAGCAGAGATGCACATATGTCACCCGCTGATTTTAAAGATTTTGTCTTAGAGCATGCGGTAACCATACACCCGATTTCCGAATCTTTCTCACTGCGTGCAAATGTCGCACGATGGCGGAACGATCACAGTTCATCATACGAGGCGTGTTTTTTTTAAGTAAGTATCGTTTTGAAATTAAAAAAAGACGTGAGAAGATATCCAAATAATTTTATTTTTACATGAAAGCCTGTACCTTAATGTAGGCAGTGACACCATTACGGTCTGATTCTTCCTTGTTTACGTTGTGTACTGAGTGTTTAAGATGCCTCCGATAATCGTGAGTCCAGCCGACTGTGAAGTACGGGCTGTTATAAGATTTCTTAGTGCTAAAGGCCTAAAAGCGATAGATATACTTGATGAGATCTGTGCAGTTTACGGAGAAAACGTTATGAGTGATGGAATGGTAAGAAAGTGGGTGAGATCATTTAAAGATGGCCGCACAAATGTGCACGATGAACAACGGAGTGGGCGTCCTTCGATCGTTAATGAAAATTTGGTACCGGAAGTGGACGACAGGGTGAGAGAAAACAGACACTTCACGATTTCCTCCTTGCGGGATGACTTTCATAATGTTTCTCGTAGCGTTTTGTATGGCATTGTGACCGAGCACTTGAATTACCGAAAATTGCGCGCACGTTGGGTAGCGAAAATGTTGACGGATGCGCAAAAAAACCCTTAGACAGTGCATTGACTTTCCTTGAGCGGTACCACAACGACGGCGATGATTTCTTAAGCCAAATTGTTACGGGCGATGAAACATGAGTGGCCTTTGTCACACCAGAGTCAAAGCAACAGTCCATGGAAGTTGAGGAAGGGCATCGTTTTGTTGCAAGACAATGCCCGTTCGCATGTGGCGAATCAGACCAAAGATCTCATCACATCTTTTCGATGGGAAACTCTAGATCTTTCTCCGTACAGCCCCGATCTTGCGCCCAGTGATTACCATCTGTTCCTGCACTTGAAGAAAAGTAGATTAAGGTACAGGCTTTCATGTAAAAATAAAGTTATTGAGTTATCTTAGTACGTCTTTTTTTAATTTCAAAACGGTACTTACTTAAAAAACACGCCTCGTATTTGCCAGTTCTCGAGTTCAATGACGCGGATTATTGTGGTTTAATGCGTTTAAACGATATTCATGAAACCCCGATCGAATTCCTGAACGTGGAGTATCACTGATTTCAAAACGACCCTACTTAAACAGTTTTCTTGCCGTTTTGGCCGTGGGACTGAGTGCTGTCCCGTCCGGCCTATTAGCCTGTTTAGTTTACGATATATAGCGCAGAAACGATATCTCCTTGCTGGGATGCCAACGGCTTGATTCGTTCGTTGGTCGAATGATAAAGAACATCATTTAGATGCAGAGTACGCCAAGACAAGCTCGAGACGAAACGAATAAGACTCTTGTTGACTCGTAACTATGGGCTATGCACAGCTACAAAACTCCACATGGAGTAATATGAATGTATAAATTGCTATAAACTAAGATTAAACGGCACGGAGTTAATAGACGAAACACAGCGCTCCTGGCGGCCGGCGCAGAACTAATTTATCAGCGCGGCACGACACATGCGTGGAACACCACACTGAACAGAACTGCTGGCCTCGGTCGCTACACCGTGCTCTGTCCAGCTACTGAAAGATAGAAGAATCTGTCGGAAAAGCTACAATTTCTCCACTTGGGACTCCATTTTCTAGTGTTCACTGCTCACTCACTATCTCCAAACGCCAAAATAACGGTATGTACACTCAAATGGCAACAATGAAATACAAATAAAAAATCACAGTCGATAAATAAACCCATAGCAACCGGAATAGCAACATGCAAAACAAAACGCTGATAACTTATGTACCAACCTAATACCTGGTCTGAGCAAACGACGCCGACATTTCCCTATACGCCACGCAGCTCGATAGGGTATCAAGCGTTGCTCGAACGTGTGAGTCACGCTGCACGACCACAAGCGATAAGCGAGAAACTACGAACTAGCCTCAACAACATGTTAAAGCACTGCTTAAAATGTGAGTTTCGTGAAATACGGGAAGAAGTCGCATTAAATCCTACCACTGTACAAACCCCTATAGTATCTGAACAAATTTACAACACTGGTTCTCAAACACTCTGTGTGGATATCAAAACATCTATAGTGATTTTTTGTTTGTAAAGCTAACAGTCTAAGCTGAAAAAGTTATCCTTAAAAATATTACTGGACTTTGAACCCACAAGAGTGTTTTATTTGGTTGTTTGAGACTATAAATTTTGTGAAGTGGGTTCCAAATGAACATTTATATCTCTTTTCACATACTAAAACAACGAGTAAGAAAAGTTAGTTTCAACAAGCTTGTAAACAACATAATAACATTCAGATGCAATTGAAGAAAATTAACAAAGTAATAAAAACCTAATGAACGAAATAAATCATGTAAATAGATTGTAATTGCGATCGCTAAAATAACTTGATGCCTAAGTTTAAATGAGGCACAACTTTCGAAAGACGAAAATAGAATTTCGGAAACCGTTTGTCGCTGTAATGTTTAGATGTTGAGGTCTCAAGCTGTCTACCTAGACCCGACGAATATCGGGTTTCCGATCGTCAGTTATTTTACACAATAGCCTCTGGAAATCAGATATTACGCTTCCTGATTTAGTCGCCACAGGGGTGTTTTTAATCAGCTGAATATCAGTGGTAGATAGCTTCATGCTCAGTCTAGTATTTCTACATGTCCTCCATTATACGGAATGGCACTCCGTCCACATTAGCCGGAAAGAGGCAAGGTTCGTTGTGGAGATACTGTCAAGAAACATCGATCGCCAGATCGTGGGCAAACGAGAGTTCCAAAACTGGACTGATACATGACTGAGTTGTTTTATTTGTTTATTAGTTGCTGTTTTGCGTGCAACCTGCATTCTAGAATAATTTGCAGTCTGTATTCGACAGTTATATCTTCCATTTAAATCCATCACGTACATTATTTCTCAAGTCAACATCCATTTTTCTCCAAACGTAGTAATCATATATGGATGAATGACGTATCGTTAGAAAGGTTTTTTTAACCTTCTTCTGACAGTCCATACCGATTTTGCGCTAAGAGTTAATGTGTGTGGAAAATGTTAACATAGAAAGATTTAGCTATCATAGGCAAAAGGGCATCATGGATGCCCAGCTTCGTACCTTAACTAACTTATTCATCACAAATAAGTGACCCTCGTTTCATGTTATTACAGACACCATTTTATTTCTTTTAAAGTATTTATTAGCTGAATAATTTGTATATGGCATAGTCATAATTAATAGCCATGACCTCTGTGGTAGTCCATTATCTCTGCCCGTTGCACAAACTGATTTTTCTAAACGAATATACGGTACTTTTCGAAACGGCAAACATATTTGTCGCTGCGCCTTGAATCGTGATTTACCTATTGTTACTATGGCCCAACCGTTTTTGCATAAAGTACGAAGTGCGCTTAAAATGCCAAACTACGATTCGAAGTTATTGTGGCCTTGGTGGTAGACTGGGTAAAAAGCGAACCCTGCTTTCTAACCTATAAATTTGGCATTTATTTACCTAGTTGTTTTTTATATTTGCATTGCACATTAAACTCCTCTTCAGCATCAAGTAAATGTAAATATTACGGTGGAAATTTAGAAATTGTAAACAGTTGATGACAGTGAAATATTGACACGAGCAGTAAATTGCATTTCTTATGTCTTCCATTTTGTGTCTGTATTTGTCATTAATTATTAACTTTTGTGAACAACAAGATGATGTAAATACTACTGTCATTTTTAAAGATTTTTCTCTTCATTCCTACAACTACCCATAGCCCAACGACTACACTTATTCCAAACACTGTCATTATTTAAAAACTATAAAATGTGCGATAGTTCCGCACGTGACCCCTAGCAGTACAATAATAACGCTAAGACACAGTGTTGTCATAGTATCAACATAAATCGCTAGGTTGGGGACAACGAAAGCTCGAGCATAGCAAAGAGATTTCTCGGAACTCTGCTCGACCATTCGATTCGCACTAAGGCGCTGCAGTCATGGACTGTGCGGCTGGTCCCGGCGGAGGTTCGAGTCCTCCCTCGGGCATGGGTGTGTGTGTTTGTCCTTAGGATAATTTAAGTTAAGCAGTGTGTAAGCTTTGGGACTGATGACCTTAGCAGTCAAGTCCCATAAGATTTCACACACGTTTGCACATTTTTTATTTGATTCGGAGGAGCACTGCTGTGTACCCGCTGCTGCACACCATACTTTCGGAGTTCAAATGCAGCGTTTAGAAGTATTCTCCAGCAGCTATTCGGAGCGTAACCTGGCACCCAGGTCTTGCAGACGTTGAGTATTAAAACGCAGAACGGAAGCTGTCGTCTGCGCTACGTCGCAGGAGAGTTCCCCTGAGAAGACGTATGCGGCACTGCTGCAGCTGTTTCGTCCCCGGCACACACACCACGCATGGGTAGGCAGGGAGATAAGTGAGGGAGATAAGCCCAGAATGCTGGCTGGCGCCTGGGCTAGGGGATCCCCGTGGGATGTGAAGGGCGCTACGGTATCTTGGTGAGCCAACTCGTGGTGGGGAAAGGTCGTAAATTGTGATGCGATTCAGCTGTATTAGGTAACTGAGAAGCATGTAGAATTTAATAGAGAAACACTCCTGACGTTTATTAATCACGAGAAAGTACTTGACATTATAGATAGGATGATGATGATGATGATGATGATGATGACGATGTTTGGTTAGTGGGGCGCTCAACTGCGCGGTTATCAGCGCCCGTACAAAGTCCCAATTTCTACACAGTCCAACTTTTTTTACACTGTCACGAGTGATGATGATGATGATAATGGTGATGATACTGAAATGATGAGGACAACACAAAGACCCAGTCCCACGTCAGAAAACTGTAGATAGGGGTTCAAAAAATGGCTCTGAGCACTATGGGACTTAACATCTATGGTCATCAGTCCCCTAGAACTTAGAACTACTTAAACCTAACTAACCTAAGGACAGCACACAACACCCAGCCATCACGAGGCAGAGAAAATCCCTGACCCCGCCGGGAATCGAACCCGGGAAGTAGATAGGGGAATACTGTGCGAAATGCAGGGTGATTCACAAACAAAGACCAGATTTCAGCCGTGAACGATAAATAGTTTAGACAAGAAGAGAATAGAAGCTTTCGAAATGTGGTGCTACAGAAGAATTCTGAAGGTTAGATGGGTAGATCACATAAGTAATGAGGAGGTATTGAATGTAATTGGGGAGAAGAGGAACTTGTGGCACAACTTGACTAGAAGAAGGGATCGGTTGGTAGGACATGTTCTGAGACATCGAGGGATCAATTTAGTATTGGTGGACAGCGTGGAGGGTAAAAATCGTAGAGGGAGACCAAGAGATGAATACACTAAGCAGATTCAGAAGGATGTAGGTTGCAGTAGGTACTGGGAGATGAAAAAGCTTGCACAGGATAGAGTAGCATGGAGAGCTGCATCAAACCAGGAGTGAAGACCACAACAACAACAACATTACAGACAAACTATGAAAGAAACAAACTGCGAATTTCAGTGGCTACAGGAAGGTTGAAAGTTTTATGTTCGCACATACAGTGCACCATATATTCAACATGAACGCCATGCCTTGCTCGATAAATATCGAAATGGTAGTCCATTTCGTTCCTCACTCGAAACAACAGGTCCCTGTTTATTGAATCGACAGTTTCAACAATTCGAATTCTCAGGTCTTGAAAAGTACACTACTGGCCATTAAGATTGCTACACCACGAAGATGACGTGCTACAGGCGCGAAATTTAACCGACAAGAAGAAGGTGCTGTGATATGCAAATGATTAGCTTTTCAGAGCATTCACATAAGGTTGTCGCCGGTGGCGACACCTACAACGTGCTGACATGAGGAAACTTTCCAACCGATTTCTCATACACAAACAGCAGTTGACCGGCGTTGCCTGGTCAAATGTTGTTCTGATGCCTCGTGTAAGGAGGAGAAATGCGTACCATCACGTTTACGACTTTGATAAAGGTCGGATTGTAGCCTATCGCGATTGCGGTTTATCGTATCGCAACATTGCTGCTCGCGTTGGTCGAGATCCAACGACTGTTAGCAGAATATGGAATCGGTGGGATCAGGAGGGTAATACGGAACGCCGTGCTGGATCCCAACGGCCTCGTATCACTAGCAGTCGAGATGGCAGGCATCTTATCCGCATGGCTGTAACGGATCGTGCAGCCACGTCTCGATCCCTGAGTCAATTGATGGGGACGTTTGCAAGACAACAACCATCTGCACGAACAGTTCGACGACGTTTGCAGCAGCATGGACTATCAGCTCGGAGACCATGGCTGCGCTTGCCCTTGACGCTTCATCACAGACAGATGCGCCTGCGATGGTGTACTGAACGACGAACCTGGGCGCACGAATGGCAAAACGTCATTTTGCGGATGAATCCAGGTTCTGTTTACAGCATCATGATGGTCGCATCCGTATTTGGCGACATCGCGTTGAACGCACATTGAAGGCGTGTATTCGTCATTCCATACTGGCTATCACCCGGCGTGATGGTATGGGGTGCCATTGGTTACACGTCTCGGTCACCTCTTGCTCACATTGACGGCACTGAATAGTGGACGTTACTTTTCAGATGTGTTACGACCCGTGGCTCTACCTTTCATTGGATCACTGCGAAACCGTATATTTCAGCAGGATAAAGCACGACCGCATCTTGCAGGTCTTGTGCGGGCATTTCTGGATACAGAAAATGGTCGATTGCTGCCCTGGTCGGCACATTCTCCGCATCTCTCACCAATTGAAAACGTTTGGTCAATGGTGGCCGAGCAACTGGCTCGTCGCAATACGCCAGTCACTACTCTTGATGAACTGTGGCATCGTGTTGAAGCTGCATGGGCAGCTGTGCCTGTACACGCCATCCAAGCTCTGTTTGTCGCAATGCCCAGGCGTATCAAGGCCGTTATTACGGCCAGAGGTGGTTGTTCTGGGTACTGATTTCTCAGGATCTATGTACCCAAATTGCGTGAAAATGTTATCACATGTCAGTTCTAGTATTGAATATTTGTGCAATGAATACCCGTTTATCATCTGCATTTCTTCTTGGTGTAGCAATTTTAATGGCCAGTAGTGTAGATGCCCAAGGTAAGACAAAGACTTTGTCTTTTATGCACCCTCGCATTAAAATATCGCTACCTGTGACGTCTGGTGTCCTGGGAGGCCAAAAGCAATGAACAAAGTCTTGTTCTCCATCTCTTCCGATCTAACGTTGTGTGACGATGTCGTGAAGATAATGCCGCACCGTAAGGTGAAAGTGAGGTGGGACGCCATCATAGATAAAAATGAAGTCACTGGAATTTCCGTGAATTTGAGGGACCAACCATATTTACAGAATGTCCAAGAATGATATTCCTGTCGCAGTTTCCTCCGTAAAAAAAGAAAGGTCCACAAACTTTGTGATCAGAAGCGGCACAAAACACATTCAGTTTCGGTGAGTCTCTTTTCTGTACTTCGACGACGCCAGTATTTTGTCACCCCCAGTTTCTTACATTACGTCGATTTACTTTACCTGGCAGATGAAACTTCGATTCCTCCGAAGAGATGATTCGTTCGCGAAAAGTATCCTCTGCCATATCCCGGAGAACTGAAATGCAAAATTCGTAGCTTCTGTCATGGTAGCCAGTATTCAATTGCTGCGACAACTGAAACTTGTAATGCTTCATATTCAGATGTCGTTCCAAAAGACGCCACGCCGTTGTTTGAGGAATTTCACGTTCCTGGCCTGTGAGTCTTGTGGATATCAGAGGGCTCGGTGTGAACGCATCGCAGACCAGTGCTTTTCCCATTGCATATGCAACCAGCTTCCCAGAATTTTGCATGCCAGTCGTGAATCTGTTAGCGCAGAGGCGGTTACGTGCTGAATCGACGATGGAATTAACGCTGCACTTGAACAATGGATTGCCTTCGCGCAAATCCCAGCACACAAAATCATTTCTCTTGTGGTGTATTCGCTATATTGCAACAAAGAAACAACGGCGCAGGTGTCTCAAAACTTTGAACTTTCTTTTGTCCAGTGAAATGTGCAATGTCTTTCCGTCTGTTTTAGTTTGTCTGTAATAAACAACTGTAATTTGCTCTTTCTTTTTAAATCAATCGGTACTAGACAGAAGAGGGACACCACAGCACTTACTAAGAGTAATCAAATGAACATTCCAGTGTCCCAGTATTGCCACTGCTAGAAAAGTGAATGTTAAAGTAACTACCAAAAGGATGCACTTTGTCTCAGATGCTTGCTAATGTCGATGTTGATGATATGATGAGAGAATCATTCGAAGACGGAGAGTTTTACATCAATAATTTTAACGAATGGGATTACCTAATGAGAGCACTCTTTGCTGATGACCAACTAATGATAATTACTATTAAAAACAGTCTTGACCACAATTTATTTTAACAAGGTGACCGGTTTCGACCATTACTGTGGTCATCTTCAGACCATTGAGTAGGAACCTCTTTGTTGGAGATTCTCCAACAAAGAGGTTCCTACTCAATGTTCTGAAGATGACCACAGTAGCGGTCGAAACCGGTCACCTTGTTAAAATAAATTGTGGTCAAGACTGTTTTTAATAGTAATTATTTATAACACATTGATCACTGCTGTTCCCATAATGCACTCAAAAGTAATTCAACTAATGATAGCTGAGAGTGCGGACACTCTTGAAAACACCATTTACAAATTAAATATATCTACAAAGACCTATATCTTAACAATCACAACCCAGAAGACAACAGTCATGGTTTTTAAAGGTCAAGAACTGTCTGAAGCACAATTGTAAAAATCAGCCACAAAATAGGGAATGCGATCTTCCTCACAAACGAATAAGTCATACTGACAAAAATTGAAAGAGTCGTTTACACTAATGGGACCATATACAGGATGTTTCAAAAAGGACTTTACAACTTTAAAAAGTCATATAAATCTACAGAAAGAAGATATAGAGCTGGGTTGAGTGTTATTTTGTAGGGAAACGCATCAAGTTTTTTTTCCCTTAAACTGGAGATGTTATATATGGCTCCCGTTAATCGATTTAACATATCTGCACAGAAGTTCTTGCGAGCACTTTTATCAGTTTCTTTTACTGCTTGAACGATCGTCGATCTGTACGGTGTCAAATGCAAAAAGTTTCTCAACACACGCCAAACAGTCGTATGTGGGATTTGCAGTTCGCGAGATGCACGCCGGAACGAATTCGTATGGCTGTTGACAAAACGTTGTCTTACTCGCTCAACGACGTCGTCAGATGTGCTTGGACGACCTGATGATTTCCCATGTCTTATCGAGCACCCTGTTTCTACGAATCATTTATGCCACTCATAAACTGTAGGTCTACTAGGAGAATCTTTAGCGTACTTGATGCGGAAATTACGCTGAACTGTTGTCGCCGACTTCGATTCTTCAAACCAAAACACACAGCTAATATGCTCGGGTCCATTGAGGGCAGCCATCTTTAACGCAGCATCCGCTAGCGCTCCTTATGGTGCGATTCGGCACTAGTGAAATACGACAGACAAAACTTGTGTTTTCCTACAAATTGACACTACAATCACCTCTATAGGTACTGTGAATTAATTTATATGAATTTTCAAAGTCGTAAAGTCCTGTACAGAACACTGGACATAAAGGTGAGCAGAGGAGCCTTAATAAGGTGACACAAAACAATGTCAGTACCATCTATACTTCATGGCAATGAGACTGGGACAGTAACTGGAAATGAACGAAGAATGCAAGCTGTGAAAATGAGAATGAATGAAAGTAGAAAGTCCAAACTAATAATGAATTGTCGACCAATAAAGAAAAGAGCAATAAGTAGATCAAGACAGAGGTGGAGATGTCAAATAGAAACTAATCACATAGGACTAGAGAACGTAACAGGGAAGTGCCCAGCACTTAAAGAACGAAAAAGAATAAGAATTATCCGCTCTTTTCATAAATCAAATGTCGATTCCAAGCACTCCCACTATACGTGATGGATTTCATCATTGCTTCATCATCATCACCTGAACTTTCATGCAATAGAAGTTAGTTATGTCGCACAGCAGACACATTTAGTTACAACATGAAATTACTTGAAATTATGTGCCACTTTTCATTTCAAACGTTTTACTTCTATTTACTCTATCAGTTTTCTTCGTCTGTTTAAAATTTTCATATTTGGTTTCCCACTTAGAATTTATCCCCAGTATTACTAACGTTTGTTAGGAGACAGAACCACCTCTGAGCCACGCAATAGCTTTCGTAGTGTATAGTTTCCATGAGTAGTCAATCGTGCGTATCCTAATATGAGAGCACCACCCAACTTCCTTTCAAATACAGATGCTGAAAGACGTGGTCAATGAAGGAAAATGGAAAGGCGATGATCACATCTGACCGCACGAATACAGAGTAACATCAGCACGATCAGGAAATGGTATAAAGGGTGCAGAATTCGTATCGAATAGGAAGGTTAAATAAAAGAGCGACTTACTGTGTACAGTTGAGCGATAGGATTATTCTAATCAGTATCAAAACCAAACAAACGCCATTAGCTACAGTTTACATGTAAGTGCAAACTTCACAACCAGTATATGACGAGAATAAACAGGGTGATCAAAAACAATATGAAAAGCTTGTGTGAAAGGCTATACTGATAAATAAAGGGGCAGGAAAAATTTCGATGCGTTGTGCCGCTTCTGATTTATTTAGCATTAATGTTAGCCAATCAGGAGGTAGCGCGCGCAAATTCAAGCAGCCTGCCAGAGACAGTGTCGCCAAACGTGCTCTTCGTATGCTTTCATTAAACCGAACAAACGTAGCCTTTTCTCATCTTGCGTAAATTTATCACTTCCGAAAATGAGCGTTTGAACAAGTGGTAACTCATGGACCGTCAACATCTGTGCATTACTGCATTTTAAGGTGTGCATTTGCTTCACTTCCTTGCGCAACGACTTGATTGGCTATTGTCAATGCTAAATAACGGCGCAACGCACGGTATCTTTTTAACAATTATTTCTCCACCCAGCCTACATTGCAACACCCTTACAAGCTTTTCAGACTGTTTCTGATCACGCTATGTAAGGGAACTGAATAGGTAATTGAGTATGTATGGAGAGATGAAAAAGTAATGATCACGGTGGATTGGAATTATACAGTAGGAGAAGGAATAGAATGGGAAATTAGAGAAGAATAGATGCTCGACAGTACAATCGAGAGAGGAGAAAACATTCTAGAGTGCTGCAATGAATTTCAACTTGTAATAACAAGTGTTTGTGTGAATTCCTGAGGCACCAAACTGCTGAGGTCGTCGGACCCTACACTTACACACTACTTAAACTAACTTATGCTAAGAACAGCACAGACAGTCATACCCGAGGGAGGACTCGAACCTCCGGCGGGAGAGGCCGCGGAGTCCGTGACATGACGCCTCAAACCGCACGGCCTCCTCGCGCGGCTAATAACAAGTACACGGTTGAATAATCGCAAGAGGAGGAGGTGTACTTGTAAAAGATTACGAGACACAGGAGCAGCTGGGTTCCATTACGATAAGACAGAACACATAATGGCAGACAGCCAGTTCATAGCGAGATGAAGAGACGAAAGTTAAAGTTCTCAATATGACAATCACGCGGAGAGAAATTTTCCATTTTGTAGCCAAAGAACATGATGCAAAATCAAGACGAACAATAGCAAAAGTAAGCCATCGTTGATCAGCTTGAAAATCAACATCAGTCAATGCAAAATCAATGCGACCACCACGAAACATTGATGAACCATGTAGCACATTGCTCTTGAGAAAAGCCGAGAAACTATTTCCGCTTTTCTTTTTTAGCCTCCATAGCCTCACCTCTTAAACGTCTGTAAATTCAGTTATTACTCAATTGTCTAACAATGACACGTGCAAGATACGCGGCTGTCACATATTGGTAATGAATTGGCTGTATATCAATATGTGATGGCCGCGTATCTTACGTGGACCTAGATTCTTGGCCCGCGTACATTGTAAGAAGCAGTCATGACTTACACGTTTTAGCGGCGATGATGACAAACGATTGGTCTGCAGCGTCAGCCATGTATCCGCAAGGGTCCATCGAGAACCGGGTACTACATGGGGTAATTTTTTTTTTAACCGTCAGAAAGAATCAGTAAACAAGGAGGAAGCTATGAAATACTGGGCAGTGACGTCTGTTTTAATGAAGCCGTAGATGCTGTGATAGTGAATATCAGGGCAGTTAATTGTTTTTCATGAGATCAATTTTAATCCCCTACAACTGGCCAAACTCACAAAGAGATGCTGGAAGACGTACCTCATATATGACTGGTGTTCAGTAAGCAGCTGAGGCTCAATGGAGTGTATAGAAACAGTAACCACAGCAGTTGGACTGATAAATACAGGTCTATAAGATAGGTAACTGCAAGGAATTTGTGTGTAACGGAACATGTACTTCAGTTAATCGACGAATTAAGGAAGGGCAATAATTAAGTTAAAAACTACAGCAATGTAAGTGACTAATAAATGAAATCGAAGAAATAAAGATAAATCTCTAACATCTCGTGGACTAAGAGGTCGGGACAGACGGAGCACAAACTGGGAATGGAGGGAGGATGAGAAAACATTCGGACGTGTGCTTTTGAAAGAAATATTCATGGCAGGTGCCTCAAGCAGTGCAGGAAATCCAAACAAAACCTAAATCTGGATGGCTATAAGGGGTTTGAACCTTGGTCCTCAAGAATATGAGGCTTATGTGCTAACCATTATGCCACCTGCCTCGGTACGGAAACAAATAAGATGCACGAGAGACTTCCCGCGAAATGTCTGCAAACAAAAATGAGAATATATCCTGGTGCAATCAAGTTCACTTCAGTCTGCCATTGTTTAGCGGGAGGATATCAGGGCAGTCACATTTTTTTATGGGATCGGCTCACCAAACTCACAAGGAGATGCTGGAAGACGTGCCTCATTTATGATTGGTGTTCAATAAGCAGTTGAGGCTGGAGTGTATAGAAACGGTAATCACAGCAGTTGGACTAATAAATATAGATCTATAGGATAGGTAAGTGCAAGGAATTTGTGTGTAACGGAACATGTACTTCAGTTAATCGACGAATTAAGGAAGGACAATAATTAAGTTAAAAACTACAGCAATGTAAGTGACTAATAAATGAAATCGAAGAAATAAAGATAATTCTCTAACGTCTCGTGGACGTAGAGGTCGGGACAGACGGAGCACAAACTGGGAATGGTGGGAGGATGAGAAAAAATTCGGTCGTGTGCTTTTGAAAGAAATATTCGTGGCAGGTGCCTCAAACGGTGCAGGAACCTAAATCTGGATGGCTAGAAAGGGTTTGAACCATGGTCGTCAAGAGTGTGAGGCCTATGTGCTAACCATTATGCCACCTGCCTCGGTATGGAAATAAATAAGATGCACGAGACACTTCCCGCCAAATGTCTGCAACAAAAATGAGAAGATATCCTGGCGCAGTCAAGTTCACTTCAGTCTGCCATTGTTTAGCGGGTGGATATCAGGGCAGTTAAATTTTCTTCATGAGATCAAGTTTAATCCTCTCCAGCTCGCCAAACTTATAAGGAGATGCTGGAAGACGTACTTCATATATGACTGGTGTTCAATAACTAGTGCAACACATTTTTTTCTCGAAACAGGTTGGTTTTATTCAGGATTCCAACACACCTTATTATTTGCCACTCTTTTGGCTACAAAACCCTATGTACAACATAACTCTATGCATTGCGACGGCCTAACGCAACCTTACTGGGAGGGCCTGCATGACGACATGGTACCACTCTGCTGGTCGACGTCAGATCCGAATTCTTCCTGCATCAATAACCTCCACATCATCTGCATACTGCTTCCCATGAAGAGCATCCTTCTTTGGGCCAAACAGATGGGAGTCGGAAGGTGCGAGAGTCCCAGAAGACCATCGCCATGGCTTTAGCGACTTCGGGGAAGAGCTGGTGTGACACCATTCCACGGATTGGCACTTTGTTTCCCATGTTTCATCGCCTCTGATGGTGTTCGACAAAAAATTGTCACGATCAGCCTCGCAAGACGCAATCAATTCCGCACAGATGGTCCTTAGTTGCTCTTTATGGCCCCCTGTTGGGTGGCGAGGAACGCATTGGGCACACACCTATGAGTATCCGAGCTGGTGGACGAGTGTGTCAGTGCTACTGACAGACCTCCAGTTGAGAAGCGAGGTGGCTGCTTGCGATCTGTCGGTCACTTCGAATAAGAGTGTCCGAACGTACCAACATTGCAGGAGTCTCAGCTCTGTACGGCAGGCCGCCATGTGGGAGGTCGGATAGGTTTGCGTGACCTTGTTACGATGATGGCCGACGCCTAGCCCAATGACTCACCGAGCTTTTGTTCACTGCCAGGTCTCCGCAGACACTCTGCAAAAGCCTTTGAAAGTCTGCAATGCTCTGGTTTCCCGCCGAAAGAAACTCAATGACGGCTCTCTGCTTGTAACGCGTGAGCCATGGTAAAAATTGCTGTTTTGAAGAGCGCACCGCAACGCGTAGTGTCAAGCAGTCGCCCTCCGTTTCTGGCGGTTGCGCCGTTGTGGCAATCGCAGCTTTGGTGTCTCCCTCTGGTGGGAAAGGGGAAAGGTTGCCTGTTCACGTGCATTTAAGGGGCGCTATGAGCTCGCTAGGGGGGCTGTCTGGTCAGTTGGTCAGCCGGGTCAGTGTGGGGCAGTCAGTGTCTGTCTGTCGTCCGGAGTGCTAAAGTGCGCGTCATTTATGTTGGCGGCCGAGTTTAGGTTCGTTCTCCGCATCTGACGTCACAAAACACAGTCAGCCAACGAACAGAGAACGACGTTGCCAGATCTCGACTGCAGTGCAGAGCATGGACGAGTGTCTTCAGTTTTAGAAACGTTCAGTCATAAATAAAGCAATAGAACAAAAGCAATGTCTTGATAGCAGACTTTCTTTTATACTGCTTTTTCGCAATAACGAACAGCGGTAATTGTTTATTTCCTATTGTACTTCGACGAAGCTTGAGTAATTCATAGTTATACCAACAGTGTTTGTCAGTATTTTGCGTGACGTGTTTGAGCGTAACGGTTAAGGTGTTTGGCTTCTATGAGAAAGGTTATAAGTTCAAACCTTGAGTGGTGCATAATATTTTCATTATTTAAAAACAATATCGAAGAGCCTTACTTCATGAATTATATTCGTTTGAATGCAATTTTTTGAAATTTCTAGTGCTTTGTCTCTTCATTAACCCTTTTGCTGCTGCAGACACGTGCTCCCCGCATTCCACGCTGTGGGCGATTTTGTCATCACTGCACTGCTCGCCTGTGCAGTCACGTGGTGTTCCCACTGCATTGACACGCTTATCATTCGATTTCACAAAAACTTTTTGGCCCAAAAATTTGATTTTTACACGTCTTCTTGACTGATACCTTCCCCCCATAAATGACTCTATTTTGTTTCGATGTTCAACGCAGTTATTATGCAGCATTAAATGTAGTAAACCATTGCACGAAATTTTGAAGAGTTTGCAGAGGTAAAAGTCCATAGCGTATACTTTCCGTATGGTCGATTTTAGTTACCACAATGTTGAGAATGAAATGTGGACAAGATACCTAAATTTCATATAAATTTACTGTATAACAATATCTCAATTAATTTAAGTACCACATAGGTGTCGTATGTAATATTGAGAAATATTCCGTCTTTCGCGACCGTAATAAAAGTTTTATTTACAACGGACGCGTTTGGCTTTATTTTAAAGCACTTCAATCAATGAAAGGTATGGCACATACACAATGGTACTCATGTTCTCTTTCTTGTTTTTGTTCCACAGCCCCAGTTTTACCAATGGTACTGAAATATATTCCTCTTCTGCAACTGTAAAAAGCGACTTATTTAGACCAGACGCGTTTTTCTCTTTTGAAGCATCTTCAGTGGACAGTATTTTGTCTCCTCCATTGCCAAGTCACCTTTCGTAGTTTTGTGCTGCGGTAACACAATATTCAACGTTTGTGTTGGCTGATCAGTGTTTTAGCAAATAAATGATGTTTGTGTGTGCCACACACAAAAATTATATTTGACATAGCTCAGAGCACTTCACTGATAGACGGTATATTCAAGTCCTAATGTTTTTGTAAGTCCGCAGTTTTGTTTAGTGTGTTTTGTCTACTTCCTTTTGATTGATTGAAGTGCTTTAAAATAAAGCCAAACGTACTCAGTGTAAATAAAACTTTTGTTACAGTCGCGAAAGACGGAATATTTCTTAATATTACATACGACACCTATGTGGTACTTAAATGAGTTATTGTTACACAGTAAATTTTATATGAAATTTAGGTATCTTGTCCACATTTCATTCTCAACATTGTGGCAACTAAAATCGACCATAAGGAAAGTATACTCTATGGACTTTTACCTCTGCAAACTCTTCAAAATTTCGTGCAATGGTTTACTATATTTAATGCTGCATAATAACTGCGTTGAACATCGAAACAAAATTAAGTCATTTATGGGGGGAAGGTATCAGTCAAGAAGATGTGTAAAAATCTAATTTTTAGGCCAAATAATTTTTGTGGAATCGAATGATAAGAGTGTCAAAGCAGCCGGAACACGATGTGTCTGCACAGGCGAGCAGTGCAGTGACAAAATCGCGCACAGCGCGGAATGCAGGGAGCACGTCTTTGTAGCAGCGAAAGGGTTAATGCGGCCGTGGAGTCTATACTTCGTGAACTGCGCGCTCCCCCCTAAACGTAAGCTTGCGAACTATGCTATACTATGGCGCTGCTTCTATTGGCGCGTGCGTCGTGTGCAACTGGCAACGCAGCAATCTCCCGCGTCTTGGCGGGCATGCGCGAGCCGCCAAGATAAAAAAATTGAACTATAGTATGTGTTAGGCCGCCAGTCTCCTCGAGTTTGTTCAGGCTTTGGTCATTGGCGGTTGCATCGATCGGTTGGTCGGTCGCGCACTGAGACACGAGATGACTTGTCCGTCTTGAGCGTCGGCGCATGTGAGGTCGCCACGTCAGTCCAGTGGGCCGCGCCGTATATCGAGGGGTAGTGGCTTCGCGGCCGACACGGCAGCAACGGAGTCAACGCACGACATCGGTCTGGCCGGTGCGAGCTGCGACGCCGTGAGAAGGGAGATCGGCGCGCCTTCCTGCGTCCGTTGAAGCGGCTGGCAGCGGACGGTTCGTGAGAGCGATTTGGGGGTGCTGCGCCAGCTTTCGCCAGACATCGCAGTTTATTAGAAGTTAAGTGATCCGGGATAGGTTGTTTCATTTACTTGTTACATTATACTTTTTTTCTTGGCCAGTCTCTCGTCCTCAGCTTGCTCGTCTGTCTCTCGTCCGCATTTGTTAGGCGGTTAGTGTCTGGATGTCTGTCTGTCGGTCTGCCGTACGTTAGTAGCTGCCTCTGTTATGTTTGTCGGATTCGGTGTTAACGAATTTATTGCCTGCAGTGTAACGGCCGAATTCCTGAAATATGTTTATATCTTGCCTATCATCTTGAGAGGCGGTATATGTGTAATGTAGAGCACGTTTGGCCAACCTAGTATATTTTATGTAAGACTGTGTTTCGTGGGTTTTTGTTTAAATGGTTATTTTAGTATATAAAGTTGCCACCCTTCCACTGTAAGACTTTTAAAATCAAGTTGCACCTGCGGTGGCAAGTTAATCTTTTAATGTTAGTGTTTTGTTCCATTTCCATCCCTGCTATGGGGTGCATAGTTTATGTGCTTGTGTGAGTTGTTAAAAATTTTAGTTTAAAGTAATCTGGTGTGTTACAGATTTGCACCAGTGTAGTCTTTCAGAGGTTGTTGTGAGCGGTCGTGACTACGGCCGTGTCAAAAGGGAGCAGCAAGGTTCTCAGCCCGAAGGCTCATACACTCAAAAATTTGTTCTTTCTGCCTCTGAATAAGTTGTAACTTGATATTTAGAGGAGGCTTTATGATTATAATTTTAAATCTGTTTCTTAAAAAAAAGAAAAAAAAAGGCTTTCAGGAATAAAATTTCCATTTGTTGAAAGAAATTTGATTTGTTTTTCATCAGTTACCCACTGGCAACTACTTCCACACTCACATAGTGTGATTAAATGTGTTAATGTTCTTGATGAATGCTAGTAAATAAAGTAAATTCTTAAGAAAATGTTTTGAAAGTAAATTCACGGTTCAATGCGCATCCGTTACAGACGCCATTTTGAGGGCTTGATATAGCGCCGCCATCTATCGGTACTTCGTGAAACTGTAGGCGCTTAAGCGGAAGTGTTCCACGATGTCCGACAACAAATTTTTTTCAACCGAAATTGGCCGACAAAAAGCGTTGCACTACTTGCTGAACACCTTTCATACTCATATGGCCTCGACAAAGTCAATAGTGAATCAACAACCAAAGGACACCTCTCTAATGTCCCAGTCCTAGGTAGCAATTGTCATCATTTTTCGAGGAAACCCCAGTTTTTGGTCGTAGCAAAGGATGGCTCCATTGGGCTGTTAAATAATTGGCCAGTCGTACAAAGATTGTTCGGGATAGCTGACTTACGTATTTATAAATTATAGAGCGCAGCAATCAGTTGTCCTTTTTTCGTAGGTTTTATTTGGCAAATCCACATTTTGGCTAGCGCTTAGCTATTGATAACACTGTGCAACAATGAAAACGAAAATCGAATGAAAATAGCCAATTCCTATAAATTCTGCCGGCCGGTGTGGTCGAGCGGTTCTAGGCGCTTCAGTCTGGAACCGCGCGGCCGCTACGGTCGCAGGTTCGAATTCTGCCTCGGGCATGGACGTGTGTGGTGTCCTTAGGTTAGTTAGGTTTAAGTAGTTCTAAGTCTAGAGGACTGATGACCTCAGATGTTAAGTTCCATAGTGCTCAGAGCCATTTGAACCATTTTGAACCTATAAATTCTAATGTGCTGATCGCGAACATCACAAAGGCAATTCAAAATTATTTCTAGTTTTCCTTTTACACTGTTTTATTACAGTGATATAATTATATACGGATTTTTAAGTTTAAAATCATATATTATAATGGTTTGACAAAATATATACCGCAGAAGAGAGCAACAATTCACTCCTTTTTTTAGCGTGCAAGGTAGTCTTGTCGTAGGTGTAGACATAAATAGTCTAAAGAAAGCTGTCAGAATTAATTAAAACCCTGATGAATGGAGACTCTTTATTGATTCGTCAAAGTGCTTTTACATATTGGTAATGAGTTTCCCTCTATTTCAATTGGGCATAGTGTGCATATGAACGAGTCAAACCAAAAAATGAAAATTTTACTAGAAGCCATCAAGTATAATGACTCTCAATGGCAGATCTGTGTTGACTTGAAAGTGGTTTACTGCTATTAGGTATGCGGTTAGGCTATTCTAAATATTGCTGCTTTCTCTGTGACTGGGATAGCCGAGCTCGTGCATCTCATTACAGTAAACATGAATGGCCCACCAGAAAATCTCTTCAACCAAGTATAAAGAACATTAAGAGTGAACCCCAAGTAGACCCTAAAAATATTCTGCTGCCGCCCTTGCACATCAAGTTGGGTCTCATGAAAAACTTTGTTAAGGGAATGAACAAAGATGGTGGCTCGTTTAAGTACTTAAGGCCAAAATTGCCTTACTTACCTGATGCCAAAGTAAAGGAGGGCATCTTTGCAGGCCCACAGATTCGAGACCTTTTCGGAGATCATACTTTTGATGGAATCGTACAAGGTGATGAGAAGCATGCTTGGGAATGTTTTAAGACAATCTGTTTACAGTTCTTAGGGAACAAACGAGCAATGAATTACAAGGAGATTGTTGATAACATGTTGTCATCTTATGAAAAACTTGGTTGCAACATGCCATTGAAAATGAATTTCTTACATAGTCATCTTGACTTCTTCCCCAAGGATTGCGGTGCAGTAAGTGATGAACATGGGGAGCGATGTCGCCTAGATACTGTCACATTTGAGATGAGGTAAGCCAGAAAGTGGAGCCCTACTATTTTAGCAGATTACTGCTGGACTGTCATAAGGGATGTTCCCAAGTACGTGCATAAATGTCAAGCCAAGCGGAAACGGTCATCTTCTGAATTTATCTCTGAACAAAATACGTAATTGCATATACTGAACATATGGAGATAAACATTTGTAATCGTTTATATACATTTGTGACCAGTTAATTCATATATTTTCTTTTGTGCTTTACATAGTTCTGGTACAAAATAGACCTACAAAGTATTTTCATTCGTGTAATATTATCCTCATTTTTTCTTAATAGTTTACTTTTGTACATCCAGAATGGCACTGAAATTTATCAATGCGTAACACATAACATAATTCAACTAATTACTCACTTAAAACTTATTATGCTGAATCTTGGAACATGAATGCATATTTAGTTAGTGAGTTATTTATACAAAAATTTAGATTACTTTTTACAAAAAAACTAGAGCTAAATATTTCTGATGATGATGACTTTGTATAATTTTATACTGAAATAAACATAACTAACTCAAAATCATGCAATTTACACACTTCCACTTCAATTATGTTGTTCAGTGTAGTGGCTAGGCACTAACCGAAATCTGGATTTGTCAAATGATAGCTATAAAAAAAGGACGACTGATTGCTGCGCTCTATAATTTATAAATAATATCACAGTATATGTGTGCACCAACTTTCCCAATGGAAGGTAACCTGATTAAATTATGTATTGCACTGCATTTGGATCTGTTTTTCATAATGGACGAAGAATCTTCATTCTGGGAAGCGTCTTATTTAAAAAAAAAAAAAAAAGAGGTAAGGCAGTCAACAGCGCGAAGGGGTTCGTTTCAACACTGCAGTAGCCGGCCGCGGTGGTCTTGCGGTTCTAGGCGCTGCAGTCCGGAACCGTGGGACTCCTACGGTCGCAGGTTCGAATCCTGCCTCGGGCATGGATGTGTGTGATGTCTCTAGGTTGGTTAGGTTGAAGTAGTTCTAAGTTCTAGGGGACTGATGACCTAAGATGTTAAGTTCCATAGTGCTCAGAGCCATTTGAACCAACACTGCAGTTGTCTACTGGGCGTAGTGGTATTGGAGATTGTATACCGTCATCTTCCTCAGACCTTTGAATTGACTTATGTAGTCAGTTATAGGTGGATCCCTTGTTTAACATGCATACCAAACCACCATGCAACCAACTCGGCACTTTTCAGATTAATAAAACTTGCGAATGGTGGAAGGAGTAATAAGTGACAGATAAAAAAATACTATGATCTGTAAAATATACAGCCGTAGGGTGTATCCGTGAACACGGCAGAGACCTTGAAGACTGAGTGGTAATTTCGATGCAAGGTTGTTACACTGTACCCTTACTTCTTACAGTCGCAATTAAATGTGTGCGCCGAAAGCCGAAATGAAGTCGTGGAATGCCTTATTGCTAGTGGAGTCATATCGCTGCTTTACTAGGTCTCGTGACTTATTGTTTCCACGGTGACTGTATCTCTCTCCGCGATATCGGATTTTACGTTTGGCTGTAAACTCGCGTAATTCAGTCAAGGGCAGCACGTTTTTAAGAGACACGTGGAGAGTGTGATAGTTAACATTCCGGCTCCGGCAGTCACGTGATGTGGTCCACACGTGCCCATTCTTGGTGTCACGCAATGTAAGACGTCTCTTTTTTAGCGTGACTGCTTCGTCTGTAGCTAGAGCATTGGTTCAAGAACTTTGTTTAGTCTGAAAGGGAGTGACCATCAACGTGCCCCGATTTAATGCTTAGCTCAAACGCAACGTAATAAGGAGAAAGAATATTGAGCCGTGTATCGACTCGCGCTACACCTTGTGTTTGGACTGCATTGGTTTTCCTTTTCTTCCCCTGACATGTTTGTTTGATATGTTGTCTGTCATTAAGTGGCTGCTTGGTTGTCTTTCCCTCTGCTATCGATATCTGCGGTTTTGCTTCCGGGAAACTGCTACGGAGGAAGCGAGATCTTTGACGGGTGGTAACTTCGTGTGGTGGCGCGGAAGTAGGGGTGTGCGCTCAGAGAGTGTGGTGGACACGCGAGGGTAGTGTGGCTCGCCAGCGCGGACCAGGAGGCGTGGTCGGTTGTACCGAGTCGCCACGTGATGTATGTCGGTTGTGTGTAACGAGCGGGTCGAGTTGACGGAAGAGCTCCCCGCGGGTTGGTTGTATACAGAATCGCCCCACGAGTAGTTGCTGTTAATTTCACCTTGGTGGAACGTTAACAAGCTTCTTTCAGTCCTCCTGTTCAACACTGGAGTTTAAAAAGGAGATACCACATGGAGGAGCGGTCAGTACCCGTCAACGTTGCAGAGAAGACGTGAACTCCGGTGACAGAGCGTGTTGTCGCGTGACCGTGGCGTGTTGGGTACGCTGGCGACGCGTGCGCAGTCGGATGTGTGGATCCTTGCCATGGGAGGCCGTGTACCGCCTGTTCGAGCATAATTGCAAGTTAACTTAGTGGAAGGTTTAATCATTAAGTAATAGGTTTGCGTAACCAGGGTCTCTTCTGCCTTGTGGCCTCCGGCGATCCGGTTTCCTGTCCCCGGCACCGGTGTAATTGAAGACAGTGATCTTTCCTCCTCCTCTCGCTACTGCCCGATGGGAGGTGTAGTTTTGGCAGTTTAATTGTTTCGCTATTCTGTCGTGTGTTATGAGTAAATTCATGCTTCTTGTTGGTTAATCATGTGGTCGCTCATTCAGGCCTGTGTGGTGTAATGTTTCCTTGCACGAGATTAGCTCTAATGCTGTCAGCAAGTTAAGCCATCTTGTTACAAGTTTTCGCTGGCTAAAAGTCGGTGCAGTGACTAGCCTGAGAGTGGCAATTGTGTTTACGGGCGTATTTAAATTGGTCAGTATTCTGCCTAGCCTGAGCATCCCTGAGTGGGTGATTTGTGGCCGCCTTACACGGGTCTGTCATATCTGTTATGTTCTAATGATATTCCAGGACACTTTCGTTTAAAAACTTTTTTAATTCCTCCATTCCTTTATTGCCATTAATCGTGTGTTTGCTGAGACCTTTGATTTTTTCTTAATGGCGGTTTTGGTAGCTTCACTACCTCACCGTACTTTATTAACAAAGTTCTGTAATTATTTTAGTAGCCTGTTTACTAATGTTCTTTAAATTTTTTTAAACTGTTGTATTGCTATAAATTACTTGATTGCCGTTCGCGGCGTGTTTTGAAAGGCTGTTATTGCCGTACTGCTAGCTTCTGTGTTTTTTTTTTTTAAAAAAAGAAATTTTTTTAAATTGTGGTACTGCTATAAATTACTTGATTGCCGTTAGCGGCGTGTTTTGAAAGGCTGTTACTGCCGTACTGTTAGCTTCTGTGTTTTTTTTTAATTTTAAACTATTTTATTGCTATAAATGACTTGATTGCCGTTTTTGAAAGAAATTTTTAAACTGTTGCATTGGTGTAAATTACTTGATTTCCGTTAGCGGCGTGTTTAAAAGGGTGTTTATTGTTGTACTGCTGGTTTCTGCAAGATATGAATAAAACATCTGTGTGTGAAAATCTCAACTCGACAGTAAACTACTAGAAATTTCGCCCCGTTTCCCAACTTGTGGTGTGGCTTGTAGTAACCGTAACCACAGTGTGTGTCAAATATGTTTTGATGCCGCACAGCATCTATTTCCTTTCAGGGTATTCCCCGAATTGCTATAAGCTATGCATGCCTCCCCCGGGCAATACTGTCACTGTTCCTTGGATTGGAAGCTTCAGCCCCACCAGGTTGAAACGTTCCCCTCCATGTTGGAACGATCACCTCTGGGCATTGTATTCTCTGTTCGTTGGACTGGAAGCGTCCGTCCCATGAGACAGCCAACGTGAACTCAGACGATCCATTTGTTTCGCTAATTCTTCTTGTTTGTTTTATACGTGAATGTAAAATCGTCAGTGTGCGAAAACACTATTCGGGGATGAGTAACTATTTCCTAGGATATTTTCTGCATACATGATACCATGACACACGACAAGAATGTTCGCCGTTCTCGTTATTTTGCTGCGTTTCCTTACAGCAGGTCGAAATTTCTTTTGAAGTCTGTATCGTAATATTCATTGTGGTGTCACCGCCAGACACCACACTTGCTAGGTCGTAGCCATGGACTTAGCTGAAGGCTATTCTAACTGTCTCTCGGCAAATGAGAGAAAGGCTTCGTCAGTGTAGTCGCTAGCAAAGTCGTCGTACAACTGGGGCGAGTGCTATCCCATCCTCGTCGCCAAAGTGTGGTGTCTGGCGGTGACACCACATTCATCAAGTGAGATGATCAAGACTGTAGATGCAGGATTTGCAAAAATTTAAAACAAATAAAATGTATATGTGAACAAGTTCTGCCTTTGGGAGTTCATGAGTAAGGAAATATGCTGACAGAAATAAAAAGGACACAAGCGCAACACTGGTAATAGAACTAAGGCACAGTGGGCTAAATTTGACGAAAGATGTGTTTAAGAAGACTAATAACGCCACAAGCACCATCCGAGAAAAGGAAAGGGAAATAGTAATAAACAGTGAATACCCAGTTACGGCAGGAACTTCAGTTGAAACCATATACCGTCCAGAACTGTGGTAGTTTAAATTGTTAAGGTAACGTACAGTATCTAGTTACAAGTATCCGGACACTCCTATGTAGTGCGGAATTAACCACTAGATGCCACGAGAGCCGGAGCAGCGAATACAAAAGCAAGATGAGTGACTAAAATAAGGACAAAACTGCGGTGTTCGGGTCACATGGCGTCAGTCGCTTAAACAATACAGTTAAATGTGTTGCTACAACCTTTATTTGCCATTCACGCTCGTTGCTTTCGTCAACTCACAACCAAATTATCACATTTCAATCTAACCTACTGTAAAGGGACACCCCCCTCTACCACTGCTTTTCGTTAACAGAAGTAGTCGATACCATAACTAATTTTATCAGAAAAATTTCATACATTTTATACACAATATGTCATATTTCACGCTAAATCTATGAAACTGAATTTTTTATTTTCGTTGTTACAGTCGATATGTACTAGCTCTGTATGTGCAGTAATTTTATTTTTTTTAGAAACATTTGAAATAACGAAATATTTGGCACCCTTAAATGGTCTGTTATTAACTGCGCAATCTGGTACTGTTTATTATGTTTATTTCCGGATTAATGTATAAATTAATAGAAATTCATTTATCAAGAAAGTTTGTAAGCCCTTTGGAATATCGTTATTACCGCTGAGTGAGGAAGCAGTAGTGGGCATGCCTCTGATGTGATCGGACGTGTTTTTGTATTTTGGAAGAACAACGCAATTTCGGGTTTTTAATGTGAAAATTCAAAAGACAGTGTTGTATAGTAAAATGTGACGGAAATAAGTATATAAAAAAAATCTGCACAGGCATTCTTCAAATTTATTCACGTAAATTTGAACGTGAGAACCTAAAATGCGAAAATTTCAGCTTCAAGAACCAGTGTCGTAGGCATGAAGAACTGGGGCTAACTAAGAGAGAAAAGATAAGTAAAAAGTTTATTGTAAATTTTACTGCTCTGGAATTTTCTGAAATGAGTTTACTGTGACGACAGTAGCGACAACAAAGGAAGGAGGGGTAGATTACAACTACCTTCGGGCTACACTGAAGGTCAGTGTGTCTACACAGCAAAATCGACCGATTTCAGCCGAACACAGCTATACGTCTTCACTTTAGCGAATCATCAAAGGAGGCGGGAGTTATTCCGTTGCTAGCAGACAAACAGTGACAGAAGAAATGGTTGGTCAAGAGAACATGGTGACTTCGAACGTGGACTAGTCGCTGGATGTCACGTCAGTGACAAATCCATCGGGGATATTTTGACCCTTCTAAAGCTGTGTGTGTGAAATCTTATGGGACTTAACTGCTAAGGTCATCAGTCCCTAAGCTTACACACTACTTAACCTAAATTATCCTAAGGACAAACACACACACCCATGCCCGAGGGAGGACTCGAACCTCCGCCGGGACCACTTCTAAAGCTAACCAAGTCGACTGTTGGTGACGTGCAGTGGAAGCCCGAAGGAACAGCCTCAGTTACACCAACACCAAGCACAGATCATGTACTGACGAACTGGAACCGTCGGGCACTGTGGATCGTAGCAGTGAAGAATCGCATGAAATCAGTGGAACGAATCAGTCGTCAGTTCCAAAGTGCTGCCAACAGGCCAACTAGCTCAATAAGTGTGTGCAGGAAGTTAAAAAGGAGCGGGTACAGTGGTCGAGCAGCTCTTCATAGGCCACACATTCCTCTAGTCAGTGATAAACGATGCTTGAGGTGGACGCTGGATGACTGGACACGAGTGACTTGGAATGAAGAATCACGCTATGCTCTTTAGCAGTGCGATAGAAGGGTTTGGCGTATACCTGGAGAACGTTGTTGCCATGACGTGTGGTGCCAACAGCGAAGGACGGAGAAGGTGGTGTTATGGTGAGGGGCTGTCTTTCGTGGATAGTGAGTGGTCCCCTGATTACGCTTAAGAAAACGCTTGCAGAAGGATATGAGCAAATTTTACTGCATTGTTTACTGCGTACAGCAGAAGAACAGCTCGGAGATGACGATTGTTTGTATTACCATGACAGTGGCATCTTGTCGTAAAGCAGCATTTATCGGGTAATGCTTTGTCAACAGCAGCACTCCTGAAATGGGCTGATCTTCCCAGAGTCCCGACCTGAACCCAATGGAACACCTTTGGGATGAGTTAAAATGTTGACTTCCCTCCAGACCCCAAGTCCAACATCACTGCCTTCTCTGGTTTCGGCCCTTGAGAAAGAATGGCCTGCTATCCCTCCACAGAGATTGTCAGTTCATGGAAAGTGTTCCCAGCGAAGGGTGGACAAACCTCATGTTAATGTCCGCTAATAATGTCCGGATATCGTTGATCAGATAGTGTACGTATCACTTCCCATTTTGATTCGTTGTGTACTTTTCTTCTATAAAGTCCTCCCCTTTACTCCTAGATAATGTGGAGAAATGGCTGGTTGCATAATTCTAATTTTTTGCATTTGGAGGAGCGACTAGTAGCATCAAACGAGAAAAACTTTCTTTGCCCATTCTCAATTACATCCGATGATCTCTGAAAAAAAATTTCGATGCTGAAAGAAAGACAGCATGGGAGATTTTTTTTTCCTTTAATGGCCACACCTTGAAGGACACGCTTCTTCTTTTGGGCTCACACATGCATCCGACACCGGTAAAGTGGGCGCCGCCAGGGAAACTTGCATACTGAAGTAATTCTTGAACGTATGCTGCACAGTCTGCAGGCATGGTTACGGTTGAGGAAACATTCAAGACCCGGCCTGCATGATGTTTCCTTGAGACCGTACGGGTATAAGGCCCTCAATGAGATTCACCACTGTTCTGTGGCACTGGGCACCTAAAGAACACCACACCATGGGTACGCTAAAAATACGCTCCCTCTTTGCTTTAGACCAGGTGTCCCAAAGCGGTTCCTATCGACTACTGCAGGTCGATACTTCTCCAATGGTCCATTAATACACGAGGTTCGAAAGGATATCAATTAATACCAAAGATCATCAAAGAAACTGTCGAGGGAGAAAACAGAATATTCCAATAAAACATTTTAATGTATCGAAAATCATTAAACGTAGATACTTCGTTACCGAACAGAAAATAATTATCATACCTTCGTATTCTAAATATCTATTGTTAGTAAAAAGTGGCAACACTGCACTCTGAAAAAGAATGGGTAAGTGTAGCTCGTGTGGGAGTAAGTTGTGCCTCTTGCTGCGCTGTTTTGTTGTGCTGCGAACGTTTTGCGTTTAATACACAGAATTTCGGTTACCAATTCTAAGAAGAAATGCAGGCAATATTCACAGGAGTGTTTGAAATATGGTTTTCTGCCATCGTTCCTTAATGAAATTATTCCTATGTGCTTGAGCGGGCGAAACTTCCGAATTGTTAAGGCTGGTTTTAGCCACGCGAACAAAGCTTTGACAAAATAGAGGAACACACCGAACTTGGAAAGCCGTGGCGGTGTGCGACTAAAACGTACCAGTTTTCAATCTTGCTGGTTCGTTTCAGGCACATGCCCCCTACTGATATCAACCATTTCAATAAAATGGTATGTTAAAACGTTTTTAAGGTATTCAGTAACGGCCGCAAAATGAAAGTAACCGTTTTTTTTTCACCCTGTGCAGTTAATGTTATATTTTCAAAGATAACTGTTTATTTTACGCATAGTGACAGGTGCGTTTTAAGGACTATAGGCAAATTTCCATCCAGCCATAACTTAGCTGTTATTTTTTAAGATATAGTAACAGCGGATATTATCTTCTTTTTCTGTTAATGTTACTGGGTGTATTTTGTAGAATATGGAAACGTGTTATTACTGCTTAACATCAGAAATGCCAAAAAATGATTTAATGTTTTTGTCAAATACTTAATTTGGGGGTCGATAAGAAGGCAAATATTCTATGAAGGGTTTGACGGGATAAATAGTTTGGGGACACCTACTTTAGGCAGATGATAAAAAAGCCGCTGCGTATATTGACCAACAGCGGTGCTTGTAGCACCCTATACCACTAGTAGTCATATCCTTTCCCGTTACACTCGCAAATGGAGCGAGGGGAAAACGACTGTCTACAAGCCTTCGCAGGAGCCATAATTTCTATTACCTTGTCTTCGGCGGTCTTATGAAAAATTACGTTGGCGGCTGTAGGATCGTTCTGCAGTCAGCAGAAAATGCTGATTCTCTAAACTTCCGCAACAGAGTCTCGCGAAAAGAACGTCATCTTCCCTCCAGGGATTGTAGTTTGAGTTCACGGAGGATTTCCGTAAGACATGTGTTGATTGAACCTGTTGTTGTGGTCTTCAGTCCTGAGACTGGTCTGATGCAGCTCTCCATGCTACTCTATCCTGTGCAAGTTTCTTCATCTCCCAGTATCTACCGCAACCTACATCCTTCTGAATCTGCCCAGTGTATTCATCTCTTGGTCTCCCTCTACGATTTTTACTCTCCACGCTGCCCTCCAATACTAAATTGGTGATCCCTTGATGCCTCAGGATATGCCCTACCAACCGATCCCTTCTTCTAGTTGTACCACAAATTTCTCTTCTCTCCAATTCTATTCAATACCTCCTCATTAGTTATGTGATCTACTCATCTAATCTTCAGCATTCTTCTATAGCACCACATTTCGAAAGCTTCTAATCTCTTCTTGTCCAAACTATTAAAAGTCCACGTTTCACTTCCGTACATGGATACATTCCATACAAATACTTTCAGAAACGACTCCCTGACACTTAAATCTATACTCGATGTTAACAAATTTCTCTTCTTCAGAAACGCCTTTCTTGCCATTGCCAGTCTACATTTTATATCCTCTCTACTTCGAACATCATCTGTTATTTTGCTCTCCAAACAGCAAAATCCTTTACTACTTTAAGTGTCTCATTTCCTAATCTAATTCCCTCAACATCACCCGACTTAATTCGACTACATTCCATTATCCCTGTTTTGCTTTTGTTGATGTTCATTTTAAATCCTCCTTTCAAGACACTGTCCATTCCGTTCAACTGCTCTTCCAGGTCCTTTGCCGTCTCTGACAGAATTACAATGTCATCGGCGAACCTCAAGGTTTTTATTTCTTCTCTATGGATTTTAACACCTACTGCGAATTTTTCTTTTGTTTCCTTTACTGCTTGCTCAATATACAGATTGAATAACATCGGGGAGAGGCTACAACCCTGTCTCACTCCATTCCCAACCACTGCTTCCCTTTCATGTCCCTCGACTCTTATAACTGCCATCCAGTTTCTGTACAAATCGTAAATTGCCCTTCGCTCCCTGTATTTTACCCTTTCCACCTTTAGAACCTATCGGTTACAAATCTTGCAGGCCGCCTGTGAACTGTTTCGATTTTCTTCCTTCAGCCCGACCTGCTGGGTATCCCAAACACTCGACCAGTACTCAAGATTGGGTCGCACAAGTGTTCTATACGCTTGCTCATTTATACATGAGCTACACTTACCTAGAATTTCCCCAATAAAGCGAAGTCGATCATTCGCCTTCCCTACTGCTCATTCCATTTGATCTAAATATTCCAGTTTTGACGACTTCTGACAAGTAAAGATTGGAACGAAATTGAATGGTGTAGGAAGCAAGAGAAAAAGATGGAAGCGATAATGTAACTTACTTCCCTTCCAATCAGTATTTTTGGCTGATCCCAAGTTTCGGGTGACAGATATATTCTGTTGATACAACAATTAGTTGAAGCCACGTGCAAAGAAACACATGCTTGCCATTAGTCGTCGGCTGCGCTGCTCAACAACCTGCTATCGTAAAACCGCTGGAAGTTGGCATTACTTAGATTTCGTATTTTGTTGTTATGCGGCGGGAACAAAATTCCGACAAACGTTTAAGTGTCGAAGGTCAAGTTCCTTTGCCAGCTACTGAGCTAAGCAGTTTTGACGACTTCTGACAAGTAAAGATTGGAACGAAATTGAATGGTGTAGGAAGCAAGAGAAAAAGATGGAAGCGATAATGTAACTTACTTCCCTTCCAATCAGTATTTTTGGCTGATCCCAAGTTTCGGGTGACAGATATATTCTGTTGATACAACAATTAGTTGAAGCCATGTGCAAAGAAACACATGCTTGCCATTAGTCGTCGGCTGCGCTGCTCAACAACCTGCTATCGTAAAACCGCTGGAAGTTGGCATTACTTAGATTTCGTATTTTGTTGTTATGCGGCGGGAACAAAATTCCGACAAACGTTTAAGTGTCGAAGGTCAAGTTCCTTTGCCAGCTAATGAGCTAAGCAGTTTTGACGACTTCTGACAAGTAAAGATTGGAACGAAATTGAATGGTGTAGGAAGCAAGAGAAAAAGATGGAAGCGATAATGTAACTTACTTCCCTTCCAATCAGTATTTTTGGCTGATCCCAAGTTTCGGGTGACAGATATATTCTGTTGATACAACAATTAGTTGAAGCCACGTGCAAAGAAACACATGCTTGCCATTAGTCGTCGGCTGCGCTGCTCAACAACCTGCTATCGTAAAACCGCTGGAAGTTGGCATTACTTAGATTTCGTATTTTGTTGTTATGCGGCGGGAACAAAATTCCGACAAACGTTTAAGTGTCGAAGGTCAAGTTCCTTTGCCAGCTACTGAGCTAAGCAGTTTTGACGACTTCTGACAAGTAAAGATTGGAACGAAATTGAATGGTGTAGGAAGCAAGAGAAAAAGATGGAAGCGATAATGTAACTTACTTCCCTTCCAATCAGTATTTTTGGCTGATCCCAAGTTTCGGGTGACAGATATATTCTGTTGATACAACAATTAGTTGAAGCCACGTGCAAAGAAACACATGCTTGCCATTAGTCGTCGGCTGCGCTGCTCAACAACCTGCTATCGTAAAACCGCTGGAAGTTGGCATTACTTAGATTTCGTATTTTGTTGTTATGCGGCGGGAACAAAATTCCGACAAACGTTTAAGTGTCGAAGGTCAAGTTCCTTTGCCAGCTACTGAGCTAAGCAGTTTTGACGACTTCTGACAAGTAAAGATTGGAACGAAATTGAATGGTGTAGGAAGCAAGAGAAAAAGATGGAAGCGATAATGTAACTTACTTCCCTTCCAATCAGTATTTTTGGCTGATCCCAAGTTTCGGGTGACAGATATATTCTGTTGATACAACAATTAGTTGAAGCCATGTGCAAAGAAACACATGCTTGCCATTAGTCGTCGGCTGCGCTGCTCAACAACCTGCTATCGTAAAACCGCTGGAAGTTGGCATTACTTAGATTTCGTATTTTGTTGTTATGCGGCGGGAACAAAATTCCGACAAACGTTTAAGTGTCGAAGGTCAAGTTCCTTTGCCAGCTACTGAGCTAAGCAGTTTTGACGACTTCTGACAAGTAAAGATTGGAACGAAATTGAATGGTGTAGGAAGCAAGAGAAAAAGATGGAAGCGATAATGTAACTTACTTCCCTTCCAATCAGTATTTTTGGCTGATCCCAAGTTTCGGGTGACAGATATATTCTGTTGATACAACAATTAGTTGAAGCCATGTGCAAAGAAACACATG
Source organism: Schistocerca serialis cubense (assembly GCF_023864345.2). Lineage (NCBI taxonomy): Eukaryota > Metazoa > Arthropoda > Insecta > Orthoptera > Acrididae > Schistocerca > Schistocerca serialis. Next base: position 872,967,457 of record NC_064641.1, on the reverse strand, counting down.
CTTGCCATTAGTCGTCGGCTGCGCTGCTCAACAACCTGCTATCGTAAAACCGCTGGAAGTTGGCATTACTTAGATTTCGTATTTTGTTGTTATGCGGCGGGAACAAAATTCCGACAAACGTTTAAGTGTCGAAGGTCAAGTTCCTTTGCCAGCTAATGAGCTAAGCAGTTTTGACGACTTCTGACAAGTAAAGATTGGAACGAAATTGAATGGTGTAGGAAACAAGAGAAAAAGATGGAAGCGATAATGTAACTTACTTCCCTTCCAATCAGTATTTTTGGCTGATCCCAAGTTTCGGGTGACAGATATATTCTGTTGATACAACAATTAGTTGAAGCCATGTGCAAAGAAACACATGCTTGCCATTAGTCGTCGGCTGCGCTGCTCAACAACCTGCTATCGTAAAACCGCTGGAAGTTGGCATTACTTAGATTTCGTATTTTGTTGTTATGCGGCGGGAACAAAATTCCGACAAACGTTTAAGTGTCGAAGGTCAAGTTCCTTTGCCAGCTACTGAGCTAAGCAGTTTTGACGACTTCTGACAAGTAAAGATTGGAACGAAATTGAATGGTGTAGGAAGCAAGAGAAAAAGATGGAAGCGATAATGTAACTTACTTCCCTTCCAATCAGTATTTTTGGCTGATCCCAAGTTTCGGGTGACAGATATATTCTGTTGATACAACAATTAGTTGAAGCCATGTGCAAAGAAACACATGCTTGCCATTAGTCGTCGGCTGCGCTGCTCAACAACCTGCTATCGTAAAACCGCTGGAAGTTGGCATTACTTAGATTTCGTATTTTGTTGTTATGCGGCGGGAACAAAATTCCGACAAACGTTTAAGTGTCGAAGGTCAAGTTCCTTTGCCAGCTACTGAGCTAAGCAGTTTTGACGACTTCTGACAAGTAAAGATTGGAACGAAATTGAATGGTGTAGGAAGCAAGAGAAAAAGATGGAAGCGATAATGTAACTTACTTCCCTTCCAATCAGTATTTTTGGCTGATCCCAAGTTTCGGGTGACAGATATATTCTGTTGATACAACAATTAGTTGAAGCCACGTGCAAAGAAACACATGCTTGCCATTAGTCGTCGGCTGCGCTGCTCAACTACCTGCTATCGTAAAACCGCTGGAAGTTGGCATTACTTAGATTTCGTATTTTGTTGTTATGCGGCGGGAACAAAATTCCGACAAACGTTTAAGTGTCGAAGGTCAAGTTCCTTTGCCAGCTACTGAGCTAAGCAGTTTTGACGACTTCTGACAAGTAAAGATTGGAACGAAATTGAATGGTGTAGGAAGCAAGAGAAAAAGATGGAAGCGATAATGTAACTTACTTCCCTTCCAATCAGTATTTTTGGCTGATCCCAAGTTTCGGGTGACAGATATATTCTGTTGATACAACAATTAGTTGAAGCCACGTGCAAAGAAACACATGCTTGCCATTAGTCGTCGGCTGCGCTGCTCAACAACCTGCTATCGTAAAACCGCTGGAAGTTGGCATTACTTAGATTTCGTATTTTGTTGTTATGCGGCGGGAACAAAATTCCGACAAACGTTTAAGTGTCGAAGGTCAAGTTCCTTTGCCAGCTACTGAGCTAAGCAGTTTTGACGACTTCTGACAAGTAAAGATTGGAACGAAATTGAATGGTGTAGGAAGCAAGAGAAAAAGATGGAAGCGATAATGTAACTTACTTCCCTTCCAATCAGTATTTTTGGCTGATCCCAAGTTTCGGGTGACAGATATATTCTGTTGATACAACAATTAGTTGAAGCCACGTGCAAAGAAACACATGCTTGCCATTAGTCGTCGGCTGCGCTGCTCAACAACCTGCTATCGTAAAACCGCTGGAAGTTGGCATTACTTAGATTTCGTATTTTGTTGTTATGCGGCGGGAACAAAATTCCGACAAACGTTTAAGTGTCGAAGGTCAAGTTCCTTTGCCAGCTACTGAGCTAAGCAGTTTTGATGACTTCTGACAAGTAAAGATTGGAACGAAATTGAATGGTGTAGGAAGCAAGAGAAAAAGATGGAAGCGATAATGTAACTTACTTCCCTTCCAATCAGTATTTTTGGCTGATCCCAAGTTTCGGGTGACAGATATATTCTGTTGATACAACAATTAGTTGAAGCCATGTGCAAAGAAACACATGCTTGCCATTAGTCGTCGGCTGCGCTGCTCAACAACCTGCTATCGTAAAACCGCTGGAAGTTGGCATTACTTAGATTTCGTATTTTGTTGTTATGCGGCGGGAACAAAATTCCGACAAACGTTTAAGTGTCGAAGGTCAAGTTCCTTTGCCAGCTACTGAGCTAAGCAGTTTTGACGACTTCTGACAAGTAAAGATTGGAACGAAATTGAATGGTGTAGGAAGCAAGAGAAAAAGATGGAAGCGATAATGTAACTTACTTCCCTTCCAATCAGTATTTTTGGCTGATCCCAAGTTTCGGGTGACAGATATATTCTGTTGATACAACAATTAGTTGAAGCCACGTGCAAAGAAACATATGCCTGCCATTAGTCGTCGGCTGCGCTGCTCAACTACCTGCTATCGTAAAACCGCTGGAAGTTGGCATTACTTAGATTTCGTATTTTGTTGTTATGCGGCGGGAACAAAATTCCGACAAACGTTTAAGTGTCGAAGGTCAAGTTCCTTTGCCAGCTACTGAGCTAAGCAGTTTTGACGACTTCTGACAAGTAAAGATTGGAACGAAATTGAATGGTGTAGGAAGCAAGCGAAAAAGATGGAAGCGATAATGTAACTTACTTCCCTTCCAATCAGTATTTTTGGCTGATCCCAAGTTTCGGGTGACAGATATATTCTGTTGATACAACAATTAGTTGAAGCCACGTGCAAAGAAACACATGCTTGCCATTAGTCGTCGGCTGCGCTGCTCAACAACCTGCTATCGTAAAACCGCTGGAAGTTGGCATTACTTAGATTTCGTATTTTGTTGTTATGCGGCGGGAACAAAATTCCGACAAACGTTTAAGTGTCGAAGGTCAAGTTCCTTTGCCAGCTACTGAGCTAAGCAGTTTTGACGACTTCTGACAAGTAAAGATTGGAACGAAATTGAATGGTGTAGGAAGCAAGAGAAAAAGATGGAAGCGATAATGTAACTTACTTCCCTTCCAATCAGTATTTTTGGCTGATCCCAAGTTTCGGGTGACAGATATATTCTGTTGATACAACAATTAGTTGAAGCCACGTGCAAAGAAACACATGCTTGCCATTAGTCGTCGGCTGCGCTGCTCAACAACCTGCTATCGTAAAACCGCTGGAAGTTGGCATTACTTAGATTTCGTATTTTGTTGTTATGCGGCGGGAACAAAATTCCGACAAACGTTTAAGTGTCGAAGGTCAAGTTCCTTTGCCAGCTACTGAGCTAAGCAGTTTTGACGACTTCTGACAAGTAAAGATTGGAACGAAATTGAATGGTGTAGGAAGCAAGAGAAAAAGATGGAAGCGATAATGTAACTTACTTCCCTTCCAATCAGTATTTTTGGCTGATCCCAAGTTTCGGGTGACAGATATATTCTGTTGATACAACAATTAGTTGAAGCCACGTGCAAAGAAACACATGCTTGCCATTAGTCGTCGGCTGCGCTGCTCAACAACCTGCTATCGTAAAACCGCTGGAAGTTGGCATTACTTAGATTTCGTATTTTGTTGTTATGCGGCGGGAACAAAATTCCGACAAACGTTTAAGTGTCGAAGGTCAAGTTCCTTTGCCAGCTACTGAGCTAAGCAGTTTTGACGACTTCTGACAAGTAAAGATTGGAACGAAATTGAATGGTGTAGGAAGCAAGAGAAAAAGATGGAAGCGATAATGTAACTTACTTCCCTTCCAATCAGTATTTTTGGCTGATCCCAAGTTTCGGGTGACAGATATATTCTGTTGATACAACAATTAGTTGAAGCCACGTGCAAAGAAACACATGCCTGCCATTAGTCGTCGGCTGCGCTGCTCAACAACCTGCTATCGTAAAACCGCTGGAAGTTGGCATTACTTAGATTTCGTATTTTGTTGTTATGCGGCGGGAACAAAATTCCGACAAACGTTTAAGTGTCGAAGGTCAAGTTCCTTTGCCAGCTACTGAGCTAAGCAGTTTTGACGACTTCTGACAAGTAAAGATTGGAACGAAATTGAATGGTGTAGGAAGCAAGAGAAAAAGATGGAAGCGATAATGTAACTTACTTCCCTTCCAATCAGTATTTTTGGCTGATCCCAAGTTTCGGGTGACAGATATATTCTGTTGATACAACAATTAGTTGAAGCCACGTGCAAAGAAACACATGCCTGCCATTAGTCGTCGGCTGCGCTGCTCAACAACCTGCTATCGTAAAACCGCTGGAAGTTGGCATTACTTAGATTTCGTATTTTGTTGTTATGCGGCGGGAACAAAATTCCGACAAACGTTTAAGTGTCGAAGGTCAAGTTCCTTTGCCAGCTACTGAGCTAAGCAGTTTTGACGACTTCTGACAAGTAAAGATTGGAACGAAATTGAATGGTGTAGGAAGCAAGAGAAAAAGATGGAAGCGATAATGTAACTTACTTCCCTTCCAATCAGTATTTTTGGCTGATCCCAAGTTTCGGGTGACAGATATATTCTGTTGAAACAACAATTAGTTGAAGCCACGTGCAAAGAAACACATGCTTGCCATTAGTCGTCGGCTGCGCTGCTCAACAACCTGCTATCGTAAAACCGCTGGAAGTTGGCATTACTTAGATTTCGTATTTTGTTGTTATGCGGCGGGAACAAAATTCCGACAAACGTTTAAGTGTCGAAGGTCAAGTTCCTTTGCCAGCTACTGAGCTAAGCAGTTTTGACGACTTCTGACAAGTAAAGATTGGAACGAAATTGAATGGTGTAGGAAGCAAGAGAAAAAGATGGAAGCGATAATGTAACTTACTTCCCTTCCAATCAGTATTTTTGGCTGATCCCAAGTTTCGGGTGACAGATATATTCTGTTGATACAACAATTAGTTGAAGCCACGTGCAAAGAAACACATGCCTGCCATTAGTCGTCGGCTGCGCTGCTCAACAACCTGCTATCGTAAAACCGCTGGAAGTTGGCATTACTTAGATTTCGTATTTTGTTGTTATGCGGCGGGAACAAAATTCCGACAAACGTTTAAGTGTCGAAGGTCAAGTTCCTTTGCCAGCTACTGAGCTAAGCAGTTTTGACGACTTCTGACAAGTAAAGATTGGAACGAAATTGAATGGTGTAGGAAGCAAGAGAAAAAGATGGAAGCGATAATGTAACTTACTTCCCTTCCAATCAGTATTTTTGGCTGATCCCAAGTTTCGGGTGACAGATATATTCTGTTGATACAACAATTAGTTGAAGCCACGTGCAAAGAAACACATGCCTGCCATTAGTCGTCGGCTGCGCTGCTCAACAACCTGCTATCGTAAAACCGCTGGAAGTTGGCATTACTTAGATTTCGTATTTTGTTGTTATGCGGCGGGAACAAAATTCCGACAAACGTTTAAGTGTCGAAGGTCAAGTTCCTTTGCCAGCTACTGAGCTAAGCAGTTTTGACGACTTCTGACAAGTAAAGATTGGAACGAAATTGAATGGTGTAGGAAGCAAGAGAAAAAGATGGAAGCGATAATGTAACTTACTTCCCTTCCAATCAGTATTTTTGGCTGATCCCAAGTTTCGGGTGACAGATATATTCTGTTGATACAACAATTAGTTGAAGCCACGTGCAAAGAAACACATGCTTGCCATTAGTCGTCGGCTGCGCTGCTCAACAACCTGCTATCGTAAAACCGCTGGAAGTTGGCATTACTTAGATTTCGTATTTTGTTGTTATGCGGCGGGAACAAAATTCCGACAAACGTTTAAGTGTCGAAGGTCAAGTTCCTTTGCCAGCTACTGAGCTAAGCAGTTTTGACGACTTCTGACAAGTAAAGATTGGAACGAAATTGAATGGTGTAGGAAACAAGAGAAAAAGATGGAAGCGATAATGTAACTTACTTCCCTTCCAATCAGTATTTTTGGCTGATCCCAAGTTTCGGGTGACAGATATATTCTGTTGATACAACAATTAGTTGAAGCCACGTGCAAAGAAACACATGCTTGCCATTAGTCGTCGGCTGCGCTGCTCAACAACCTGCTATCGTAAAACCGCTGGAAGTTGGCATTACTTAGATTTCGTATTTTGTTGTTATGCGGCGGGAACAAAATTCCGACAAACGTTTAAGTGTCGAAGGTCAAGTTCCTTTGCCAGCTACTGAGCTAAGCAGTTTTGACGACTTCTGACAAGTAAAGATTGGAACGAAATTGAATGGTGTAGGAAGCAAGAGAAAAAGATGGAAGCGATAATGTAACTTACTTCCCTTCCAATCAGTATTTTTGGCTGATCCCAAGTTTCGGGTGACAGATATATTCTGTTGATACAACAATTAGTTGAAGCCACGTGCAAAGAAACACATGCTTGCCATTAGTCGTCGGCTGCGCTGCTCAACAACCTGCTATCGTAAAACCGCTGGAAGTTGGCATTACTTAGATTTCGTATTTTGTTGTTATGCGGCGGGAACAAAATTCCGACAAACGTTTAAGTGTCGAAGGTCAAGTTCCTTTGCCAGCTACTGAGCTAAGCAGTTTTGACGACTTCTGACAAGTAAAGATTGGAACGAAATTGAATGGTGTAGGAAGCAAGAGAAAAAGATGGAAGCGATAATGTAACTTACTTCCCTTCCAATCAGTATTTTTGGCTGATCCCAAGTTTCGGGTGACAGATATATTCTGTTGATACAACAATTAGTTGAAGCCACGTGCAAAGAAACACATGCTTGCCATTAGTCGTCGGCTGCGCTGCTCAACAACCTGCTATCGTAAAACCGCTGGAAGTTGGCATTACTTAGATTTCGTATTTTGTTGTTATGCGGCGGGAACAAAATTCCGACAAACGTTTAAGTGTCGAAGGTCAAGTTCCTTTGCCAGCTACTGAGCTAAGCAGTTTTGACGACTTCTGACAAGTAAAGATTGGAACGAAATTGAATGGTGTAGGAAGCAAGAGAAAAAGATGGAAGCGATAATGTAACTTACTTCCCTTCCAATCAGTATTTTTGGCTGATCCCAAGTTTCGGGTGACAGATATATTCTGTTGATACAACAATTAGTTGAAGCCACGTGCAAAGAAACACATGCCTGCCATTAGTCGTCGGCTGCGCTGCTCAACAACCTGCTATCGTAAAACCGCTGGAAGTTGGCATTACTTAGATTTCGTATTTTGTTGTTATGCGGCGGGAACAAAATTCCGACAAACGTTTAAGTGTCGAAGGTCAAGTTCCTTTGCCAGCTACTGAGCTAAGCAGTTTTGACGACTTCTGACAAGTAAAGATTGGAACGAAATTGAATGGTGTAGGAAGCAAGAGAAAAAGATGGAAGCGATAATGTAACTTACTTCCCTTCCAATCAGTATTTTTGGCTGATCCCAAGTTTCGGGTGACAGATATATTCTGTTGATACAACAATTAGTTGAAGCCACGTGCAAAGAAACACATGCTTGCCATTAGTCGTCGGCTGCGCTGCTCAACAACCTGCTATCGTAAAACCGCTGGAAGTTGGCATTACTTAGATTTCGTATTTTGTTGTTATGCGGCGGGAACAAAATTCCGACAAACGTTTAAGTGTCGAAGGTCAAGTTCCTTTGCCAGCTACTGAGCTAAGCAGTTTTGACGACTTCTGACAAGTAAAGATTGGAACGAAATTGAATGGTGTAGGAAGCAAGAGAAAAAGATGGAAGCGATAATGTAACTTACTTCCCTTCCAATCAGTATTTTTGGCTGATCCCAAGTTTCGGGTGACAGATATATTCTGTTGATACAACAATTAGTTGAAGCCACGTGCAAAGAAACACATGCCTGCCATTAGTCGTCGGCTGCGCTGCTCAACAACCTGCTATCGTAAAACCGCTGGAAGTTGGCATTACTTAGATTTCGTATTTTGTTGTTATGCGGCGGGAACAAAATTCCGACAAACGTTTAAGTGTCGAAGGTCAAGTTCCTTTGCCAGCTACTGAGCTAAGCAGTTTTGACGACTTCTGACAAGTAAAGATTGGAACGAAATTGAATGGTGTAGGAAGCAAGAGAAAAAGATGGAAGCGATAATGTAACTTACTTCCCTTCCAATCAGTATTTTTGGCTGATCCCAAGTTTCGGGTGACAGATATATTCTGTTGATACAACAATTAGTTGAAGCCACGTGCAAAGAAACACATGCCTGCCATTAGTCGTCGGCTGCGCTGCTCAACAACCTGCTATCGTAAAACCGCTGGAAGTTGGCATTACTTAGATTTCGTATTTTGTTGTTATGCGGCGGGAACAAAATTCCGACAAACGTTTAAGTGTCGAAGGTCAAGTTCCTTTGCCAGCTACTGAGCTAAGCAGTTTTGACGACTTCTGACAAGTAAAGATTGGAACGAAATTGAATGGTGTAGGAAGCAAGAGAAAAAGATGGAAGCGATAATGTAACTTACTTCCCTTCCAATCAGTATTTTTGGCTGATCCCAAGTTTCGGGTGACAGATATATTCTGTTGATACAACAATTAGTTGAAGCCACGTGCAAAGAAACACATGCTTGCCATTAGTCGTCGGCTGCGCTGCTCAACAACCTGCTATCGTAAAACCGCTGGAAGTTGGCATTACTTAGATTTCGTATTTTGTTGTTATGCGGCGGGAACAAAATTCCGACAAACGTTTAAGTGTCGAAGGTCAAGTTCCTTTGCCAGCTACTGAGCTAAGCAGTTTTGACGACTTCTGACAAGTAAAGATTGGAACGAAATTGAATGGTGTAGGAAGCAAGAGAAAAAGATGGAAGCGATAATGTAACTTACTTCCCTTCCAATCAGTATTTTTGGCTGATCCCAAGTTTCGGGTGACAGATATATTCTGTTGATACAACAATTAGTTGAAGCCACGTGCAAAGAAACACATGCCTGCCATTAGTCGTCGGCTGCGCTGCTCAACAACCTGCTATCGTAAAACCGCTGGAAGTTGGCATTACTTAGATTTCGTATTTTGTTGTTATGCGGCGGGAACAAAATTCCGACAAACGTTTAAGTGTCGAAGGTCAAGTTCCTTTGCCAGCTACTGAGCTAAGCAGTTTTGACGACTTCTGACAAGTAAAGATTGGAACGAAATTGAATGGTGTAGGAAGCAAGAGAAAAAGATGGAAGCGATAATGTAACTTACTTCCCTTCCAATCAGTATTTTTGGCTGATCCCAAGTTTCGGGTGACAGATATATTCTGTTGATACAACAATTAGTTGAAGCCACGTGCAAAGAAACACATGCCTGCCATTAGTCGTCGGCTGCGCTGCTCAACAACCTGCTATCGTAAAACCGCTGGAAGTTGGCATTACTTAGATTTCGTATTTTGTTGTTATGCGGCGGGAACAAAATTCCGACAAACGTTTAAGTGTCGAAGGTCAAGTTCCTTTGCCAGCTACTGAGCTAAGCAGTTTTGACGACTTCTGACAAGTAAAGATTGGAACGAAATTGAATGGTGTAGGAAGCAAGAGAAAAAGATGGAAGCGATAATGTAACTTACTTCCCTTCCAATCAGTATTTTTGGCTGATCCCAAGTTTCGGGTGACAGATATATTCTGTTGATACAACAATTAGTTGAAGCCACGTGCAAAGAAACACATGCTTGCCATTAGTCGTCGGCTGCGCTGCTCAACAACCTGCTATCGTAAAACCGCTGGAAGTTGGCATTACTTAGATTTCGTATTTTGTTGTTATGCGGCGGGAACAAAATTCCGACAAACGTTTAAGTGTCGAAGGTCAAGTTCCTTTGCCAGCTACTGAGCTAAGCAGTTTTGACGACTTCTGACAAGTAAAGATTGGAACGAAATTGAATGGTGTAGGAAGCAAGAGAAAAAGATGGAAGCGATAATGTAACTTACTTCCCTTCCAATCAGTATTTTTGGCTGATCCCAAGTTTCGGGTGACAGATATATTCTGTTGATACAACAATTAGTTGAAGCCACGTGCAAAGAAACACATGCTTGCCATTAGTCGTCGGCTGCGCTGCTCAACAACCTGCTATCGTAAAACCGCTGGAAGTTGGCATTACTTAGATTTCGTATTTTGTTGTTATGCGGCGGGAACAAAATTCCGACAAACGTTTAAGTGTCGAAGGTCAAGTTCCTTTGCCAGCTACTGAGCTAAGCAGTTTTGACGACTTCTGACAAGTAAAGATTGGAACGAAATTGAATGGTGTAGGAAGCAAGAGAAAAAGATGGAAGCGATAATGTAACTTACTTCCCTTCCAATCAGTATTTTTGGCTGATCCCAAGTTTCGGGTGACAGATATATTCTGTTGATACAACAATTAGTTGAAGCCACGTGCAAAGAAACACATGCCTGCCATTAGTCGTCGGCTGCGCTGCTCAACAACCTGCTATCGTAAAACCGCTGGAAGTTGGCATTACTTAGATTTCGTATTTTGTTGTTATGCGGCGGGAACAAAATTCCGACAAACGTTTAAGTGTCGAAGGTCAAGTTCCTTTGCCAGCTACTGAGCTAAGCAGTTTTGACGACTTCTGACAAGTAAAGATTGGAACGAAATTGAATGGTGTAGGAAGCAAGAGAAAAAGATGGAAGCGATAATGTAACTTACTTCCCTTCCAATCAGTATTTTTGGCTGATCCCAAGTTTCGGGTGACAGATATATTCTGTTGATACAACAATTAGTTGAAGCCACGTGCAAAGAAACACATGCTTGCCATTAGTCGTCGGCTGCGCTGCTCAACAACCTGCTATCGTAAAACCGCTGGAAGTTGGCATTACTTAGATTTCGTATTTTGTTGTTATGCGGCGGGAACAAAATTCCGACAAACGTTTAAGTGTCGAAGGTCAAGTTCCTTTGCCAGCTACTGAGCTAAGCAGTTTTGACGACTTCTGACAAGTAAAGATTGGAACGAAATTGAATGGTGTAGGAAGCAAGAGAAAAAGATGGAAGCGATAATGTAACTTACTTCCCTTCCAATCAGTATTTTTGGCTGATCCCAAGTTTCGGGTGACAGATATATTCTGTTGATACAACAATTAGTTGAAGCCACGTGCAAAGAAACACATGCCTGCCATTAGTCGTCGGCTGCGCTGCTCAACAACCTGCTATCGTAAAACCGCTGGAAGTTGGCATTACTTAGATTTCGTATTTTGTTGTTATGCGGCGGGAACAAAATTCCGACAAACGTTTAAGTGTCGAAGGTCAAGTTCCTTTGCCAGCTACTGAGCTAAGCAGTTTTGACGACTTCTGACAAGTAAAGATTGGAACGAAATTGAATGGTGTAGGAAGCAAGAGAAAAAGATGGAAGCGATAATGTAACTTACTTCCCTTCCAATCAGTATTTTTGGCTGATCCCAAGTTTCGGGTGACAGATATATTCTGTTGATACAACAATTAGTTGAAGCCACGTGCAAAGAAACACATGCCTGCCATTAGTCGTCGGCTGCGCTGCTCAACAACCTGCTATCGTAAAACCGCTGGAAGTTGGCATTACTTAGATTTCGTATTTTGTTGTTATGCGGCGGGAACAAAATTCCGACAAACGTTTAAGTGTCGAAGGTCAAGTTCCTTTGCCAGCTACTGAGCTAAGCAGTTTTGACGACTTCTGACAAGTAAAGATTGGAACGAAATTGAATGGTGTAGGAAGCAAGAGAAAAAGATGGAAGCGATAATGTAACTTACTTCCCTTCCAATCAGTATTTTTGGCTGATCCCAAGTTTCGGGTGACAGATATGTTCTGTTGATACAACAATTAGTTGAAGCCATGTGCAAAGAAACACATGCTTGCCATTAGTCGTCGGCTGCGCTGCTCAACAACCTGCTATCGTAAAACCGCTGGAAGTTGGCATTACTTAGATTTCGTATTTTGTTGTTATGCGGCGGGAACAAAATTCCGACAAACGTTTAAGTGTCGAAGGTCAAGTTCCTTTGCCAGCTACTGAGCTAAGCAGTTTTGACGACTTCTGACAAGTAAAGATTGGAACGAAATTGAATGGTGTAGGAAGCAAGAGAAAAAGATGGAAGCGATAATGTAACTTACTTCCCTTCCAATCAGTATTTTTGGCTGATCCCAAGTTTCGGGTGACAGATATATTCTGTTGATACAACAATTAGTTGAAGCCACGTGCAAAGAAACACATGCTTGCCATTAGTCGTCGGCTGCGCTGCTCAACAACCTGCTATCGTAAAACCGCTGGAAGTTGGCATTACTTAGATTTCGTATTTTGTTGTTATGCGGCGGGAACAAAATTCCGACAAACGTTTAAGTGTCGAAGGTCAAGTTCCTTTGCCAGCTACTGAGCTAAGCAGTTTTGACGACTTCTGACAAGTAAAGATTGGAACGAAATTGAATGGTGTAGGAAGCAAGAGAAAAAGATGGAAGCGATAATGTAACTTACTTCCCTTCCAATCAGTATTTTTGGCTGATCCCAAGTTTCGGGTGACAGATATATTCTGTTGATACAACAATTAGTTGAAGCCACGTGCAAAGAAACACATGCTTGCCATTAGTCGTCGGCTGCGCTGCTCAACAACCTGCTATCGTAAAACCGCTGGAAGTTGGCATTACTTAGATTTCGTATTTTGTTGTTATGCGGCGGGAACAAAATTCCGACAAACGTTTAAGTGTCGAAGGTCAAGTTCCTTTGCCAGCTACTGAGCTAAGCAGTTTTGACGACTTCTGACAAGTAAAGATTGGAACGAAATTGAATGGTGTAGGAAACAAGAGAAAAAGATGGAAGCGATAATGTAACTTACTTCCCTTCCAATCAGTATTTTTGGCTGATCCCAAGTTTCGGGTGACAGATATATTCTGTTGATACAACAATTAGTTGAAGCCACGTGCAAAGAAACATATGCCTGCCATTAGTCGTCGGCTGCGCTGCTCAACTACCTGCTATCGTAAAACCGCTGGAAGTTGGCATTACTTACATTTCGTATTTTGTTGTTATGCGGCGGGAACAAAATTCCGACAAACGTTTAAGTGTCGAAGGTCAAGTTCCTTTGCCGGCTACTGAGCTAAGCAGTTCTGTCAGGGGCACAGAATCACTTCGGCACAGTTCAGCAGACAGCTGCCACACGTGTTGGCCAGCTGCGGTCTTAACTCTCAGGAATGCAGTCGCACCGCCCGAAATGGAGACAGATCCAGTGGCGTCCAATGACATCGCACTCCGGTCCGCTTCTGTGCATGACTTCATTTCAGCGTCAGACTGTCGGTCTTCGCCCGCCATGTTTCGCATCCCCTTCAAGCCAATACCTCGCGCTTTAGAGATGGACAGCAATGGTCTAACACGACTGTTAAGAGAATTTTAACGTGGCAGACATTTATGCAAATGAGTTCAGCAGATGAACATAAACAAAGATGTAATGAATGAGCGATAGGAACTACACTAATGCTCATAAATTATGGATAATGCTGATACATGGTGAAACAACGCTCTGGTCGGCGGTTTGCGGGTTTAAATTACCTCTGGGTATGACCACGAGGTGCATTTGACCTGCGACCGTCGCACGGTGGCACTGGCAGCAGTCCACATACGCAGAGGTGTGTTGGTGTGTGTCAGAGTACGGTGCAGCGAGTAAGTGTGCAGACGTTTTCAGACGTGCTAATGGTGTCTGTGTGTTGAAAATGGCTCAGAGAAATATTGGTGACGTTATGAGGGGTAGAATACTATGGCGACTGGAGGCTGGTCAAACACAGCAGGTCGTAGCACAGGCCATCTGTGGCCACAGAATGTGATCTCACGATTATGGCAACGATTCCAGCAGACAGGAAACATGTCCAGGCGCTACAGTATGGGACATCCACAATGTACAACACCACAAGAAGGCCGATATCTCACCATCAGTGCCCACAGATAGTCACGGAGTTCTGTAGGTAGCCTTGCTCGCGACCTTACCGCAGCCACTGGAACAGTTGTCTCCAGACACACAGTCTACAGGCGACTGAACAGACATGGTTTATTCGCCTGGAGACCTGAAAGGTGCATTCCACTGACCCCTGGTCGCAGGAGAGCCCGTAAAGCCTGGTGTCAAGAACACATTAGATGGTCATTGCGACAGTTGTGCCAGGTTATGTTCACGGACGAGTCCTGGTATAGTCTGAACAGTGATTCTCGACGGGTTTTCATCTGACATGAACCAGGAACCAGATACCAACCCCTTAATGTCCTTGCCGGCCGAAGTGGCCGAGTGGTTCTGGGCGCTACAGTCTGGAACCGCGCGACCGCTACGGTCGCAGGTTCGAATCCTGCCTCGGGCATGGATGTGTGTGATGTCCTTAGGTTAGTTAGGTTTAAGTAGTTCTAAGTTCTAGGGGACTGATGACCAGAGCAGTTAAGTCCCATAGTGCTCAGAGCCATTTGAACCTTAATGTCCTTGAAAGGGACATGTACGGAGGTCGTGGTTTGATGGTGTGGGGTGGGATTATGATTGGTGCACGTACACTCCTGCGTGTCTTTGACAGAGGAACTGTAACAGGTCAGGAGTATCGGGACGTCATTTTGCACCAGTATGTCTGCCTTTCCAGGGGTGCAGTGGGTCTCACCTTCCTCCTGATGGATGATAACACACGGCCCAACCGAGCTGCCATCATGGAGGAGAACCTTGAAACAGAATATATCAGGCGAATGTAGTGGCCTGCCTGTTCTCCAGACCAAACCCCATCGAGGACGTCTGGGATGCTCTCGGTCGATGTATCGCTGCAGTCTTCAAATCCCTACGACACTTCAGGAGCTCCGACAGGCACTGGTGCAAGAATGGGAGGCTATACCCCAGTAGCTGCTCGACCACTTGATCCAGAGTATGCCAACCCGTTGTGCGGCCTGTGTACGTGTGCATGGTGATCAAATCCCATATTGATGCCGGGGTACATGCGCAGGAAACAGTGGCGTTTTGTAGCACATGTGTTTCGGGACGGTTTTCTCAACTTATCACCAATACAGTGGACTTACAGATCTGTGTCGTGTGTGTTCCCTATGTGCCTATGCTATTAGCGCCAGTTTTGTGTAGTGCCACGTTGTGTGGCACCACATTCTGCAGTTATCCTTAATTTATGAGAACCTGGAAGTCACACTCCCGCCAGTGCTTTGTAAGCTGTCTCTCCTTTTTAAAATTATAGACCAGTGTTCATACAAAATTATGAACTTAACCATAACCCCAAATACTAAGTATGACCCATTCAATAATGCGATCTGACTTTACAACTGAAATAGGAGATGTCAAAGGTTACGCAAAGCACAACGAGTGGGCTGGAGGAGGGGAGGGTTGGAGAGGGGGGGGGGGGGAAGAGAGTAGTTACTCTGAAGTATCTACGACATTAACTGCAAACTCATACTCCACCGCTTCAAAGCGTAATACATAGTGTCTTATAGGCCTGGGTCGTGCAAGGAAAACAGTTTTTGTTGTTGCCTGCACTACCTAATAACCTGCAAACAATGAGCTAATGCGATGAAATAACGTCACCTCAGCTGCTGTATATCTAGAATAACTGCGTCAGCGTCACATTACCTGCAGCGCTGAAATGCCTTACGAAAAATAAATGCGTACGTGGCATGCATGTGCTATGTAGATCCTGAGCGGAATGTACAGTAAGTGAACAGAGCTCGTTTTACGAGGAACAAAGATTACTTACTCAAACACGGTGGCCAGATCCACGTGGAGGACTTCGTGAACAAAGGAAAGGTATGAGATAATGAATCCGCGAAGTCCAAATGTATGAAAACTCCAACAACGTTGAAAGTTGCTGGTTGAATGCGCCCGTATCAAACACTAGACTCGAGTCTGAATAGCTTCTGCTGCTATGGCGCGCTGTACGACAGACGAGAGGAGATTACTCTGTGTTTCAAACAACCTAGGGGAATCGACCGAATGATGGTCGTGCAGTGCTGTAATTAGTCGGCCGACGTCAAACCTGTGGCCCTGCAGTAAGAGATCCCTTCTCTCCCTGTTTGGCAAAGACGTGTCACTCTCACAGATACGACTTGTGATTCAACGTCTGTGAATTGACAAGTGACGTACGTAGAGAGCGACGGCGCGAATTATGAAGGACTCTCACTACGTCTTTAAACCTCTGAAATAGCTGACTTTGCATATAGGGCAAAAGAATATAAAGACTAGGTGAGTAACCTTAAAAAACAGATAAATGAAAGAATACGATTGATTCTCGAACTTCTGTTAAACTGTATGGGTTTTCAGAGATAACGCTGAGACCACAACGGAATCGCATTCTTTATATATACAGTACGTGAAGTTCAAAAATGAAGTACTCGTATCAGTCGCACAAAGCATTCAACGAAATTCTAAAAGTTTCTGGAGAAAACCGACCTCGAAGGTTTCCAATCACCTCTAATAGCTTAAAATAAGGTCGCTTTTTTTCCAGGCGGCATGAATCTGTAGTAGAATGCTCGCCTGCCATTTGGGGGGCTCTGGGTTCGATTCTCGTAAGGTGCAAATTTCTTTAAGAAAGGTGCATGAGATCTGAGGTGAAAATACAGTCCTGGTCGCAGAGGTTCCTATTTTCAAATCCCAATGACGCGCTTCGCCTGTGGTAGGCATCCTCGGATTGTAGAAATTGGTCGCGGCCCACGTCGTTCGTAAAAATGATTATACGACACGAATACACCGCCAAAGTGCGATTAGGATATCAAAAAGTTGAAAATCCCCAATGCCTGTCAAGTTGGTTCCTTACTCGTTGTCATGCGTAAAGGATGCGCGGCCGCAGATACATGTTGCACCCCCGCGCCTTGGAGCTCTTCTGTGCATCTGTTTGTAACTTGCGCGGCGTCCTTTATGCATGGCAACGAGAAAGGAACCCACTTGACAAACATTGAGGATCTTCAATTTTTTATATCCTAATCGCATTTTGCAGATGTGTTCGCGTCGTGTAAACATTTTTACGGACAGCATGTGCCGCGACCAGTTTCTATAATCTGAGGTGCCTACCACAGGCGAAACGCGACACCGAAATTTGAAATTAAAAACCCCCGCAACTAAACTGTATTTTTGTCTCAAATCTTACAATGGTTGCTGTAGCTGCAGCAGTGATGGAAAAAAGGTGCATCTTCTACGAGCATTTCCAAGAAGCGTAAAATACATTAAAAATGTAAAAAAATGAATAACGCTTGAGACTGGTTATCGCTGAATGGCTTGTTCGATTCTCGTTTAGGTCATTACTTTTTTCGTTGTTATTCAGTTCAGTTCGAATACCTACCGTACGCTATTTAAATATAACATCCATGAAATGTTTGCTAATTAGCATACATGTAATTGTCATTTTTACGAATAATGCCCGTCTTATTATTACTACTTACATATCACACACAGAAACCCATTCCAAATAGAAATTCTTAATTAACGATCTTTTATAAAAGGTTGTTTAATCAATAAGAGACATTATAAATTAAATTTTTTCGTGTTTGCGTATTTTATGCTTCACGGAAGTGCTCGTGGGACATGCGTCTTTGTTAAAAAAACTTCACACGTTTGGAAGTCGAACCCGTGACACACACAGGAAAGGGGAGAAGTCTACAACAGAGCCACGCGTTCCACGCAAACAAAAAAAGGCTTTAGGTAGTAAAGGTGCTATGAAAACTTCACAAAGTCGATTTTCTCAGAGAGTTTCTAGGAGTCGCATGCACTTCCTTTGTGAGACTGATATTTTACCAGAGGTTGAAAATACCACTACAGTTGTAAAGTTCTTTTATTATCACACGACCTGTTTCGGGCTCTTATACGCCCATCTTCAGGTGTCGCAACTTGGTGCTGTGACCCTCGAGCGCCGCGGTGGACGTGTACATAGCGCGGTGTGCTACCTACGAGCGCAGAACCTTACAACTGTACCGGTACCTTGAACCTCTGGTATAACGCTCAGTTGCGGATGTTCCTCCAACAGGAATGTTTATACTGATATTTTAGTTAAGAACTTCACGTACGATAAATATAAAAAAAATATGAAAACACGATTGCAGTTCCGTCTCCTCCAAATTTTCCAGAGAAACTTAAAATGAATGTTTGTAGTCAAATTACAGTAGATGACCTAAAAAACAAGACAGAGAAAACCAGAATACTGCAAGACCCGCAAACCAGACTACAAATGAAAATCAATAAAAGGAGTACAGGAAGAGTTGTCTCAGATGAAGAAAGAAAGAAAATATCTGAAAGAATGAAGAAATATTGGGCAGACAGAAGAGCAAAACACCTTTCATATAAGAATAACCTCTAATAATTATATTACCTAAATATATTAAGTTATTGTCGAACCAAATTGTATCCATGTGTAACAACTTGTTCAGAACTTTGTATTTTTGACTACAGTGGTCCAATGAAGGCCATAAAATAAATAATAAAATATAATAATAAAAAAAAGTCAATGTGTATTACCAGATTCGAGTCTAGGCAGTGAAAAATCGAATTTACCGTGAACACAATTCAAAAGCTGAAGGTTACTCAGGGAGCAATAGAAAGAAGCACGTTGAGATTTAGTAGGAAAGCCAGGAAAACAAACAAACAGACAGGGGAATGGACTGGGGTACAAGACGTGAGTATGGCTGAAGTGAAATGGGGCTGGGAGTGGAAGATAGCGCAGGCAATGCTTGACATGCGGACTAAGGACGACGAGGCTGTGGGTGTTTTGGTTGTGCACGAAGTATCACTGGGCAGTGCCAGCCTGACTTTGGAATGCGCTAGGAGTTTAACTGAAGTTGAGGGATTGGGGTTGTCTGCGTTTTTTCTGTGTAAGTTTGTGTTTGATGTTTTATGTATGTATTGGCCTGGTGGTTCGTTTCCTAAATTTCGTATGAGAAAGTGGGGCGAAGTTAGTGTTGTTTCGTAAAATTTTATGGATTTTTCTTGAATAAGTATGTAAATGGTGGGTTGGCTAGGAAGTCTTTTATGTCTGTGTTTGGGAGGTATCTGCCAGCGCCTGAGATGACACGGAAAACTTTGTTCTGGAGACGTTGCAGTGTGACTCCATAGTCCATACCTCCGAGCCATGCACGATGAATGGAAGTGCGAGCTGGCGCCAGAGAAGGAGTTTCCACTGGACGGTTATACAATCGCCTTTCAAGAGTGGATATAGCCTACAGAATAGGGTGCAACCCTAAGGAAGCACTGTATAGGACTGCAACAGACACGAAAATACCAGGCCGACGACCTATTAGGAAGTTCGTGGGTTGCATTAGAAACTACGGAGAAGGACTAAGGACTGAGCCGTACTCTCTCCCAACTATGCATTTTCGTGAACTTAGCTGTCTATCTGTGTTTGGTTTCCCACCCTTATCGCGTTACGTTGTGGTTCTTCGTCCTTCTACGTGCGGCAGCAGAGATGTGTATCGATACTTGCTCCGTGTACCATCTTTGGTTTGGTGCACACAGTTTCCGGCAAGGAGGTTTGGAGTGAGTCGGTCGGTTGTTGCGGACCATGGAAGTTAACTCCATGGTTCGCCTACCCAGAACGTCGAAGTTGAGTAGTGGTTTCAACTACCCAAGCCACGTCTATTCATGCTGTGGTGGTTCGCTTCGATGATTTGCTGTTGGGGAGGTTTTCCGGTGAGCAACACCGAGTGGTTCTATTGCTGAGATTTAGCCGCGGTGCAATTAACCTTTTGATCGACTACGATTTGGGTGCACCAGTGGAATTTTCTGTCTTGTGGTCGTTGGTGTTCTGGTTACCTGCCCTGGCCACTAACGTAATTTCAGACAGCGTCCTTTCCTCACCTGTTGTCGCTGTCCAACATGGTGTGTAATTTTGACAGCTAATGGATACTCCATTGTGGATTATCACGTTTGTAACATTGCCGGTTTGAGTTCTCACGTACTGATTGACGGGGAGCAAGTCGTTGTGTCGGTCGGTCCGTGGCTGTCCCCTGGTTGGGTTCCGACGGATCAAGTATAGCTGGGCTCACGACCTGTCTCGCCTAAGTGAACGAAGGCAGACCAACCTCCCTGGAGGTTTTCTGAGTGCCACCGCTGTTTAATTATCTGTTGTCAGCTATTTTAAATTTTAGGCTTATGGTTGTTTGTTTTGTTTTCTTAAAATTTTGCCAAATTAATTTTTAAATTTATCTTTCAAGCTTCAACACTGCGGCCTTGTGCCTCTAAAGATTATGATAATATATTTTAAAAATTTTGAAGTTTAGTTGTGGCTCTCAGCCATTGGTGTTGCACCTTGCATATGTTGCTTCTTTAAATTATTTTATTGCTATCTTAATTAGATTTTAAGATTTCTTGTTGTGACACATGCCGGTCTTCTGCCTTTAAGGATCTATGGTAATATATACTGAAGTTCTGAAATTTAATTGTGGCCCTCAGCCATTTGTGTTGCACGTTGCATAAGTTGCTTTTTTTTAGTTTTAAATTATATTGCTATCTTAATTGAATTTTTGTTTTCATAAAATTTCTTGTTGGCCTCCTGCTTTTAAAGGTATATCGCAATATATTCTAAAATTTTGGGTTTCATTGTAGCCCTCAGCCATTTGTAATGCACCTTGCGTATGTTGTTTTTGAATTATTTTATGGCTATCTTAGTTGGATCTTTATCTTGTTAAGATTTCTTGTTGGAGGCCTTCAGCTGTGAAAAAGGTGCATTCGGTAAAGATTCGGCCATGTGCCGCTTTGGTTGTAAAAGTTATTAAATTACAATAAATGACAATTAGAAGCAGAAACTGACCTCAACCCTTGGCCCTTTCCACAATTACGTGTTCTGCCCAACGGGTTTAGTGGGCGTCTCAGATGGTTCAAATGGCACTGAGCACTATGGGACTTAGCTGCTGAGGTCATCAGTCCCCTAGAACTTAGAACTAACGTAACGTAACTAACCTAAGGACATCACACACATCCATACCCGAAGCAAGATTCGAACCTGCGGCCGTAACGGCAGCGCGGTTCCAGACTGTAGCGCCTAGAACCGCTCGGACACTCCGGCTGGCTGGGCGTCTCAAGAACGAGTCTAGCTGAAGAGCGTTATACATGTAAAAGTCTAGAGGAGGTCATTATCCAGCAGCTAATGATACATGGCTGCTGCTCTTGATGGTAATGGTGGTCTGCCAGGTAATAAAAGTGAATCTCCCAAAAGAGATGACCGGATATCAATGTAACTTCGCAGACGTACACACCATTGGCGGGTATGAATAGAGTCGCAACTTTGTGTGACGGGCAGTACAGCTACCGCAGTGCATTAGTGGTTTTCGTGTTTAGTGTTGTTATCAGGCCTGGTAGGATATGTAGGAGGCGGGGACGAAGTCGGATGTTCAGTGACCACTGTGAACGACACGGAAATGCCACGTACTCGTATGACATACTCTTATCGGCGTCGAGTGAGGTGGCCCAGTAGTTGGCACATTCGGGAAGACGACGGTTCAAACCCGCGTCCGGCCATCCTCATTTAGGTTCTCCGTGACTTCCCTAAATCGCTTCAGGCAAATGCTGAGATGGTTTCTTTGAAAGGGCACGGTCGACTTCGTTCCCCAGCCTTCCCTTATCCCCCCTTTCCCAACCAATCCCCTGGCGGGGTCAGGGATTTTCTCTGCCTCGTGATGACTGGGTGTTGTGTGATGTCCTTAGGTTAGTTAGGTTTAAGTAGTTCTAAGTTCTAGGGGACTGATGACCATAGCTGTTAAGTTCCATAGTGCTCAGAGCCAGCCAACCAATCGACCGACCATCAGTACCTGTGGAGTTTGAAAGGGGCTTCAATGTGATTCTCCATTTGGCTGGCTTGTCTAATCGTGCAATATCCTCTTTTGTGGGGCGTCCAGATGTGCCCAGATGATGGATTCTACGGTAACGTGAGGGCAGGCATACTCATCGTCAAGGGAGTATCGCCGTATTGTGTCTGTCATCAGCCAAAAAGTGATAGACTCCGTGCACTATTCTGTGTGATACTGCGCCATTGGTCTGTGACAAGCAGCAACTGGACAGGGGAATTACCATCCCGCGGGTATTCTGCCGTTAACACCACAACATAAACGGCTGCGACTGGAGTGGCACCGTGACTGGGAAGCATGGACTGCTCATGAACAGCATCACATTTTGTTCAGCAGTGGCTTGCAGTTCTACGTACCCCGAATGATAGTCGGCGAGTATGGCGGAGAGGTCATATTCTTCAAATGCTTTGAAGAGGTAGAGTGGTGTTACTCCTGGTGTGCTGCTGGGTAGCCACCGGGTATGACTTCCAGTCGCGGTTGGTAGTGATCGAGGGAACTGTGATGGTATAACGGGAAATCACGAACATCTTGCACAGTGGTATTGTAGTGCCACTTTTCAACAGGACATCGAGAGGCATAAATCAAATACAGTGACTTCACATCCACTCTTTGGACATCAACCTGCCAAGCCAAGACTGAAATCCAGGAAGAGTTTCCTAACAACAGGATCAGCTGCAGCTATCAGACTCACCAAGTGGAAAGAAAAATGCCAACACCTGTCAAACTGGGTGGAAATGGAAACGAGCGTTTGGCGTCACTGGCTGGGAGGCCCCTAGCCGGGCAGGTCCGGCAGCCTTGGTGCAGGTCTTATTACATTCGACGCCACATTAGGCGATCTGCGCGCCGGCTGGAGATGAAATGATGATGAAGACAACTTCCAGTCCCTGAGCGGAGAAAATCTGCGACCCAGCCGGGAATCGAAGCCTGTAGGACGGCAATCCGTTGTGCTGACCACTCAGCTGTCGGGGCGGACGTCAAACTGGATGACACCACAAGAATCTCTGCCGCCTGGACACATGGTGAAGTGGGTCATCTGGAAATCCTTGAGCAGACTACGGACCGATATTGCAAGATCGAGGAACAATCTCCTTAAATGGGACTTCTAACTGCCGACACAACGCTGTGCGTGTGCGGTGAATTGCAGACAGCCCGGCATCTCTTCAGGTGTAACTCATGCCCAACCAGCTGTAGGGCTGGGTTGTTTTGGGGAAGGAGACCAGACAGCGAGGTCATCGGTCGCGTCGGATTAGGGAAGGACGGGGAAGGAAGTCAGCCGTGCCCTTTGAAAGGAATCATCCCGGCATTTGACTGGAGCGATTTAGGGAAATCACGGAAAACCTAAATCAGGATGGCCGGACGCGGAATTGAACCGTCGTCCTCCCGAATGCGAGTCCAGTGTCTAACCACTGCGTCGTCCCGCTTGGTCCCAGCTGTAGCATGAAGGACGTAACGTCTGCAGCACCCAAAGCTATCAAAGTTGCCCAATTCTGCGTGAATACTGTATAGTTTTCTTTGTATGTATTGTATATGTGTTCATTTAAGTGTACTTCTGACACGAATAAAGAGAGAACAGGACAATGCTCGTGCACACATGGAATGTCTCTCTTTGATAGTTGAGATACTCCCGTGGCCAGCAAGATCTCCAGATGTGCCCCTGATATAATATGTGCGGGACCTCTGTCCCAGAGCCAGTATCAAGGATATCAAGGACCATTTGTAAGTAGGCTGTTTAGGTTTTTATGTTGGTAACGCCACGTAGCACTCTGTATGAAAATCACTGACTGTGCTGTGTGCAGTCTGTGGCTGGTTGGCATTGTTGGAATATTCGCTATTGTAGTGTTGGGCAGTTGGATGTGAACAGCGCGTAGCGTTGCGTAGTTGGAGGTGAGCTGGCAGCAGTGGTGGAAGTGGGGAGAGAGATGCCAGAGTTTTGAGAGTGAACGATCTGAACATGTGTCCGTCAGAAAACGAAATTTGTAAGACCAGATGTCATGAACTGATATATATATTATGACTTTTGAACACTATTAAGGTAAATACAGTGTTTGTTCTCCATGAAAATCTTTCATTTGCCTATCAGTAGTTAGTGCGTTCAGTAGTTAGAATCTTTAATTTAGCTGGCAGTATTGGCGCACGCTGTATTGCAGTAGTTTCGAGTAACGAAGATTTTTGTGAGGTAAGTGATTCATGAAAGATATAGGTTATTAATAGTCAGAGCCATTGTTTTGTAGGGATTATTGAAAGTTAGATTGCGTTGCGCTCAAAAAAAAAATGTTGTGTGTCAGTTTACTGTTGATCAGAATACGTAAAGAGAGAAATGTCTGAGTACGTTCAGTTTTGCTCATGTGTTTGAAAATCAAATAACGTAAGAGGTTTACCAGCACTGTCATTCTTAATTTTTCTAAGGGGACGTTTCACATTTACAACAGTTGTGGGGTAGTTTGCCTCAGGAGAGGCTGCAACGGCTTTCGACACCCTCCTCAACCGAATCAGTGCATCTAACCAGGCCACAGGGGGTGCAACGTCATACTGTAAGTGGACTAATACTACAAAGTTCTTTGTAAAATTGGCTCTGATTTGTAATCCCTGAAATAGTCACATGCCCTCACAATACATGAAGTTTCATTTTGTTTATCTTATGCGTGCTTCAGTTTTTTTGGCAGGCAGTGTATTTGAAAAGTTAAAGACATTATTATAGTCAATGAGTGACGATATAGTTCAGATTTTATTGTTCAGTGGGACGGGTACAGTACATTGGAAATTTGTGGTTAGATCTTACAGGACCAAACCTTAAGCTTACACACTACTTATTCTAACTTGAACTAACTTACGCTAAGGACAACACTCACACTCATGCCCGAGGGAGGACTCGAACCTCCTACGGAGGAAGCCACGGGGACTGAAATCTGTCTCTGCAAATGATGTACGGGGAGTGCATTTGGTTTACCACTCCGTGTTTTTAGTCCTACCACTCGAATTATTTGCTCCAACAATAATTCAGATCCATTTACACACTGAGCCGCGGTAAAAATTGCTGTTTTGGAGAGCGCGCCGCAGCGCGTAGTGCGAAGCAGTCGCCCTCCGTTTCAGGCGGTGGCGCCGCTGTGGCAATCGCAGCTTTGGTGTCTCCCTCTGGTGGGAAAGGGGAAAGGTTGCCACTTCACGTGCATTTGAGGGGCGCTATGAGCTCGCCAGTCGGTCAGTCTGAGTCAGTCTCTCGTCCCCAGCTTGCTAGTCTGTCTCTCGTCCGCATTTGTTAGGCAGGTAGGGTCTGTCTGCCGTGCTAGTATGTCTGTAGTTCGGATCAACCTTTAAAGCCGGCAAAATGAGAGTCTTTCCACTCCGCCAGTAAGAGAACTCAGCGTGTGGTCGCTCGGTCGGGGCTTAGTTCCTGCATCTGAGTCTGCGTATTAGGCCGCCAGTCTGCTTGAGTTTGCTCAGGCAATGGTCATTGGCGGTTGGATCGATCGGTTGGTCGGTCGCGCACTGAGACACAAGATGACTTGTCCGTCTTGAGCGTCGGCGCATCTGAGGTCGCCACGTGAGTCCAGTGGGCCGCGGCGTATAGCGAGGGGGTAGTGACTTTGTGGTCGACACGAGAGGAACAAGAGTCAACCCACGAGATCAGTCTGGCCGCTGCGAGCTGTGACCCCGTGAGACTTCTCTTAGAAGTTAAACTCAAGTTGCACCTTCGGTGGCAAGATTTTAATTGTTAGTGTTTAGTACCATTTCCATCCCTCCTACGGCGGGGGGGGGGGGGGGGGGGGGGGGGGGGGGGCGGGGGCCATAAGTTGTGTGCTGGTGTAAATTGTTAAAACTCTTAGTTTAAAGTAATCTGGTGTTGCAGATTTGCACCAGTGTAGTCTTTCAGAGGCTGTTGTGAGCGATCGTAACTGCGGCCGTGTCAAAAGGGAGTGGCAAGGTTCTCTGCCCGAAAGCTCATACAGTCAAAACTTGTTTCTTTCTGCCGCTCAATAAATTGTAACTTTGATATTTAGACGGTGCTTTCTGTTTATAATTTTCAATCTGTTTCTTATAAAAAATGCTTTTAGCACTATTAAAGTGAATAAAATTCCCATTTGTTAAAAGGAATTTGGTTATGATTTCATCAGTTACTCCCTGGCAACTACTTCCATGCTTACATAGTGTGATTAAATGTGTTAATGTTCTTGATGAATCGCTAGTAAATAAAATAAATTCTTAAGAATATTCTGTAAGAATAAATCACGGTTCACACGGCTTACGGATCATGATGTTTAATGTCTGCTTTCAATTTAGGTCGATGAGCTGGGAATGACTGCTGTATCCATTTCTTGTGTGTGGCAGCTGACAAATTACACCAAGTGTGGGCGACTCCTGGGCTTCAGTATCAGGTCAGGGTCACTCCCTCTGCATTCGGAGGCTTCGTTAAAATAACAAAGCGGCGACCGAAGGAAGGAAGCAGGGAGTCGCGCCGCCAAGAGGAAACGGACGCCGATAAAATCGCGCATTTCCAAGAGCTGTGCTTGTGTCTCAACGCAGTCGGTGCGCCTTACGTCATCGACACTTTGCACAGTGGCAGAAGAAGTCAACGTGGAATCAGGGTGTCAAGTTATGTCTAAAATTTCCGTCTTCGGCAGAATTTTGGTTCAAATGGCTCTGAGCACTATGGGACTTAACATCTGAGCTCATCAGTCCCCTAGAACTTAGAAGTACTTAAACCTAGCTAACCTAAGGACATCACACACATCCATGCCCGAGGCAGGATTCGAACCTGCGACCGTAGCGGTCGCGCGGCTCCAGACTGTACCGCCTAGAACCGCTAGGCCACTCCGGCCGGCTCGCAGAATTTGGCTCTCTCCATTCTCTCTGTACGGTTTGTGGTGTTGATAGTTTTAATTACAGAATAAAAAGTATTGCTTTTCTGATTTCTAGGCAATGTATAACGAGGTCATAAGAATAGTATCATATATATTTTTAATTATACTAGGGAAACAAAGTTACAGAAGAGTAAAGGACGCAACTTTCTAAGACCTTAACGCCCGTTCGAAATATTTTCTACACGTATATTACTGCCGGTCGGAGTGGCCGAGCGGTTCTAGGCGCTTCACTCTGGAACCGCGCGACCGCTATGGTCGCAGGTTCGAATCCTGCCTCGGGCATGGATGTGTGTGATGTCCTTAGGTTAGTTAGGTTTAAGTACTTCTAAGTTCTAGGGGACTGATGACCTCAAATGTTAATTCCCATAGTGCTCACAGCCATTTCAACCATTTTTGAGCTTATATTACTGTGTGCGACAGTTACTGTATTCGAAATTCAACTCTGTATACACTCTAAGACAGAAAAACAGTGACGCACCACGAAGGAATTATCCGAATAGGAGGGAAATCGGTAGATGTGATGTACATATACGAACAAATAAATGACTACAATTTTAGAAAAAAACGTATCATTTATTTCACAGAAAGAGCTGCACAAACCGAGCAAGTCGACAACACGTTGGTCCACCTCTGGACCTTATGCATGCAGTTATTCGGCTTGACATTGATAGATACCGTTTGTTGGATGTCCTCCTGAGGGATATCGTGTCAAATTCTGTTAAATTGACATCCTATCATGACCTCTGAGTGTTCACTTTTTGTTGTCAAGCAGTGTAAATAGAGACCTGAATTCTTGCAAATACAGGTGAATGTGGCTGTGATCTACAGTGTGTACTTGAAGTTGAAGTTATTGTTTTTACCTTTCATGAGCAGCTGAATTGTCTACAAGCTCCGCCATTGCGGAAGAAACGAGAACATCTAGGCAGCATTGCAGTTTTGATGATTTAAAACCTGTATTGTCAATAGGAATACCTGTATTATAATCGATTTTAATCGTGTACTGCTGCTGATTGCTGCTTCTGCTGATGTATTTGAGGAGACCAAACACTACAGTCTCCCAGTCACCCACCACCAAGAAGGTATCAGTTCACCCCATCTGTCTATCCGTCTAGACCCTATGTGCAAGTGGAAGAAAGTTTTCTAAATGGTGAGTAGCATGTATCTGAAGAGGAACGGTGGTACCAGCCCAACATTCAGCTAGTTGGATATGGTAAACCTCCTAAAAACCACATCAAGGCTCACTGGCACACCCGCCCTCGTCATTAAACCGCCATACGAACTCGAGTCGGCGTGCACGCATCCCACCGAGTCGCGGAAGCAGGCGCTTTTTAACGCGCTCAGTTATCCTGGCAGGTAGTTGTCACCAACTGATTAACATCACAAACATACAACAGAAGGACCGCCTGAAGATGTAAACAAGTCAGTTTGCCGAACTATCATACTCTATGAGTGAAGCCACGCACATGAATACCCGAGAAAATTGTAAGGTTTCTGGTTTATTTTTTGTTGTTCAGGGAAGTGATGTGACCTTTATATTTTCATTGGATGTGCCATATTTCATACATATGAGCTAAACATTTTTCAACCAATAGTCTTCGATGGTCGATACGTTACGCAGCGGTGTGTGATAGCTCCTACTCTGTTTGGCATTTTGTTTTCCCTTCTGCTGAGATTTGCTTTTGAAGACTGTGAGGAGGGAGTGTATTTACATGCAAGGTCTGACGGAAATCTCTTCAGCATTGCCCGTCTCAAGGCCATGACCAAGGTCAATACAATTGTTATTCACGAGTTGTTATATGCAGACGATGCAGCTCTGGTAGCAAACTCAGAAGATGAGCTCCAGTATCTAATCAACAAGTGATCACATGCATGTGGAAAATTTGGTCTTACCATCAGCTTCCAAAAGACTAAGATCACGGCACAGGGAACCACCCACCTTCCATCCCTCAGCACTGACGCCAATCCCCTCCACGTAGTAGATGATTTTACCTAGTTGGGGTCTACAATATGTAGAAACTTGTCTGTGGACACTGAGATTACCAATAGAGTTGCAACAGCATCGGCTGTCATGGGTAGATTGAAAAACAGTGTATGGAAGAAAGGACTACTCACATTAAAAACTAAATTGCAATTGTGTAATGCTTGTGTTATGAGCAGCCTTTTGTAGAGCTGTGAGACATGGACAACTCTTGCTAAACACGGATCCCGACTGAACAGCTTCCGTCTCCGTTGTCTCCGGAGGATCCTTCAGATCTCTTGCATGGACAGCGTACCCAACACCCAAGTATTATGGCTCGCAAGCACAACCAGCATTCATGCACTCCTGAGTCACCGACGCCTAAGGTGGCTGGGACATGTCAGACGCATGGATCCTGAGCGAATACCGAAAAAAGTGCTGTATGGAGAACTTAGGGAGGGTATGAGGCCAGTCGGGAGACCGCACCTTCGCTTCAAGGATGTCTGCAAGAGAGATCTGACCAGGGCCAGCATCGATCCAAATCAGTGGGAAAATACAGCTGGTGACCGTGCCAAGTAGCGATAAGCTGCGCACAGTGGGGTTGGGCTTGAAGAGAACGAAGGTATGCAAGAAGACATCAGGAAGGGGGCAAGACGGAAGGAGAGAGCGGTCCTTCACATTTCAAATGCCCAAACTGCAGTAGAGTATGCCACTCTCGATTGGGACATTTCAGCCATAGCAGATGTTGCAGAGTCTGAACCAACTATGATACACCATCATCCTTCGAGGAAGGACAGATGCCATATACGTTACGCCAAAGAGGTTCTGAATGCAAGCAGTGTTTCCTCTGTTTCCTCATATCTCTTCAGGTGTGCATCTTAGAGCCCATTTTTACCGGACTTTTTATCTTGTTCTGGTCCATACCACCTCTCCCATAACATGTGTGTTTGGAAAACGGAAAGTTGTTGTAGGGTTTTTCTTTACTGGTTTGGATTAGTTAGTTCGTCGGTCAGGCGACAATAAGTAACATGGCTTGCACCCAAAAGGTAGTTTTACTACTGCTTTACCAATGAAACTTCCTGGCAGATTAAAGCTGTGGGCCAGAACGAGACTCGAACTCTGGACCTTTGCCTTTCGCGGGTCGGAGGAGCGCTTCTGTGGAGTTTCAGGGTAGGAGACGAGGTAATGGCGGAAGCAAAGCTGTGTGGAGGATTGTGTGTCGTGCTTGGGTAGCTCAGCTGTATTACTTCATGTTCGGAAAAACAACTTACACTTAGTTGAGGAGCGCAAGCGCGACAGAGCCACATGTACACACGCCAGTCAAGAAAACTGTATCCAGAATGAGATTTTCACTCTGCAGCGGAGTGTGCGCTGATATGAAACTTCCTGGCAGATTAAAACTGTGTGCCCGACCGAGACTCGAACTCGGGACCTTTGCCTTTCGCGGGCAAGTACTCTACCATCTGAGCTACCGAAGCACGACTGACGCCCAGTACTCACAGCTTCACTTCTGCCAGTATCTCGTCTCCCACCTTCCAAACTTTACAGAAGCTCTCCTGCGAACCTTTCTTTCAGGAGTGCTAGTTCTGCAAGGTTCGCAGGAGAGCTTCTGTTAAGTTTGGAAGGTAGGAGACGAGATACTGGCAGAAGTAAAGCTGTGAGACCGGGCGTGAGTCGTGCTTATGTAGCTCAGATGGTAGAGCACTTGCCCGCGAAAGGCAAAGGTCCCGAGTTCGAGTCTCGGTCGGGCATACAGTTTTAATCTGCCAGGTAGTTTCAAGAAAACTGTAAATAGTCAAAGGAAAAATGTTATGTAATTTGTTGGAGAAATCTTTCCCTTGCTATTATGTTCTTTATTTTAAACCTATGATTACATATTGCTGCGAAGTAAATTTCTTTTCGAAATGGTGAGAAGCTCCCACAACAGAAAGAGCAACTTTCCTAGCTATTCTTTCCGTTTATTTGCTGTGAATAGTATTCATGGGCAACGTTCATTTGGATATTAAAAGAAGAAACGCACTACATAAATGTGATACCCTCCTCATACTCTGGTGCACCCAAGCTGGGAGAAAGGATCTTTCAGAGCGTGACGCTGAGAGTTCAGAGAAGATAAACAGAGAAACCCAAACTCGGGAAACGAGAGTGTGGATATGCACCTGACACGAAACGGAAAACCAAGAAACCATCCTTCGAGAAGACCAACTTGAAGCAGTCACTGGGCTGGGATTTCTCATGCAGCGAAGGCAGATACAACTCTGAACATCTCTGAGCAATAGAGGTTCCAGAGACAAGCAGGCAGAGAACAGCTGCTCTGTGCAGATGGTGACAACACAGACTACTGGCACTGCGATTGCTTCCACTGCGACTACAGGACGGTCCCTGAGGACTAGCTCACCAAGCTACGAAGTTGGACGCAGATGTGCAGCATCAAGCCAAAGCCGACAGAAACGCAGACCGCTCTATTCAGACAGGGGTACCTTCACATTAAAAGGCACAAAAAGACAGACAACCGACGAGTGTCGTTCTGGAACATACGTCTTACGCTAATCGGTCCTCAAAACATCTAGCACATCCCCTAGACAATTACATACAGACACAAAACATCTAGTAGGTGAAGTCTATAATAAGGTAAACTACTCGGACACTTCCACGAATGATTAGGTACTACTGTCACACATAGTGGAAGGTGGCAGAATAAATGAAGGTCAATTTTGCATCTTACATAAGAGTTTTATACGTCGTAACTGGAAGGTGAATATGACACCTGTTGTGACTTGGCAAGGCAGCCAAGCCACTATGAGATAGCCGAAAGGCACGCGTTTAAGCTCAGGCTGGCGTGAGGTCTGGAACAGTTAAAGGAGTTGAGTCTAGTAAAAAAAAGTACGTAGCTTCTGCAATACTTAACTTTAATCCATAATTGGTGAACATCGGTCTGACGGTACATGCATCACCAGATAAATAGCAAATGATAATGGCGCCTTGCTAGGTCGTAGCAAATGACGTAGCTGAAGGCTATGCTAACTATCGTCTCGGCAAATGCGAACGTAATTTGTCAGTGAACCATCGCTAGCAAAGTCGGCTGTACAACACGGGCGAGTGCTAGGACGTCTCTCTAGACCTGCCGTGTGGCGGCGCTCGGTCTGCAATCACTGATAGTGGCGACACGCGGGTCCGACGTATACTACCGGACCGCGGCTGATTTAAAGGCTACCACCTAGCGGTGACACCACAACGCCTAACTTACGTTGGTGGTAGTGAGCAGATTTGCCTATAAGTATGTAATGCAAAAGGAATGACTCGCAATCGACGGTATAAACACACCGGTCCTATGTAATGCATGTCAATGAGCAGAAGGTGAAACAAGCAGCCAGAGGAAACGTTTTGTGTGGAAGCAAGAGCAGGCAGAAGCAGAGGCCGCACCATGGCAGGCACCACGAAAAACTTTTAGGGGGCGTCCCGTGGCGGGAGTCAGCAACGGTACAGGTGACGCATACTGGAGAGCAAGTAATGGGCCACCAGAAGTAGGACAGAAAGAAGCTTTAGAAAACGGTGTTTCGCAATTACAAATGGATACAAACAAAACCAATGACACAGTTGATCACGTGAACAGCAAACGGTACACATGTGATGTACGCATGTAAATTTTAGGTATCTGGAGTGGGCACAAAACATCCGATTGATGGAGACGAACTAGGAAGGAGTAAAGTGCCGAGATTTCGACGCAGTTCAATGGTAGGGCCCTTGCGATTGGCAGAGAGAATTTCCACAAAATAAGAGGAACGCTCGTATTGGTCGAAAAACGCTGTGACGTGGAGGACGAAAGAACCCAGGTGGGGAGACAGTTCGGCTACAAGAAGGGCAAGAGCGAAATTTTCTGGGACTGGCGGCAAGTGCAGCACGAGGCGCATAGCACTCTGTACTGCACAGAGGAGAAATTTGTGTGAACACTGCGTTCACAGCGGCTGACATTCAGCTACATATTAGCTGTAGCGTTGTTGAGCTCCAACTGTGGAGAAACGAACCAGCCAGTTAGTTAATTGTTCTTGCGAGGACTGAGAGGGCATTCATATGCACGCTGCTCCAACCACGCGCGTGCATATCGCCATATTCCAAGACTAGGGTGAGTACATGTTTTCTCGCATAATGAGAAATATAGGGAAAGTTTCTGCTGGTAAAATCAGCAAAAGCTTAATTAGTTTTTATAGAAATTTCAGAGGATGGGAGCAGCCATGCAGATGACAGCTCATCGGAGCTAAGGTAAATACCACGAGCAGAGGCGTAAACTTGTTGGTTCACCAGCTTGCGTCCACTATAAACTCGAGCGACCTTGGATAATCTTTTGCTCAACTTGTCACAAAACTAACCACCCTCCGTAGACTTGATTGTCATCCTAAGTAGTACCGAACTTTGAACCGGAATCAGATGATTTATCGCAGTACTGGCCAACATCATGACGTAGTTGTAGAATAATTTTGTAAAGAAACTTCTACTTAAAATTTACCATTGTTGTGTTTAGGATTATTTCACTTTCTCAGGACGAGATGCGTTCGTTTGACAACTGTCGTAACATTGTCACGTAAACTATGTAAATGCGGGCACCTCTATGATATGATTGCAACATTAAACCAAAAATATTTACAGATTACACAGTTGTTCTTCTGTCCTCAAAACCTTACAAGCTGATGTTTGTCGTTATTCGCAATTGCGAATTCATTTGATGTACCTCCAGGTACCATTCCTCGGCTCTTCTGCCTACCATTTCTGGGCGCAAATTTCAGTGGGCGCAGTTTTCAGGGTATTCTGTCAATTCCCATCATTTTCAGTGGTTTTTATGGTAAAGTCAAGTACCTCTTTTTATCGTATTTGTAATTAAATGACCTGATATTTCATATATTGTTCCGATCAGCCATCTTACAGAGCAATCAGAGAACCCAGAGTTATGACCGAACGGCTGTAGTTTCATCAGGTCATAACGGTTTTTGAGGACCCTTGGCCGACTTCAGGCGTTCCTGTATCTTCCGAATGGGTTTATAGATCACAGCACTATTCCATTTTGTTAAGATCTTTCCTGTGCGGTGAGTTAAGTGTTCAATGAACGACAGGGAAACCTGGAATCTTACAGACAACTGCACATCGCCATGATCTTTTCGTGGCTGTCTTATATAAGCGGAAGAATACACATTCTTCAGCAACCCCTTGGTCAGATGTTCCAATTTCGTACCGAGCAGCTCCGGTACAGAGATGTTCGTCCCTCAGGCTGCTGATGTTTTTGTAAGACCTCACTTTTTGTCGTGGATGACGATTGTAATCGCGGTCTAAGTAACTTGGTATTCCGAATGATGTGTCGCCCAACAACTGTCTCCTTTCTTGAAGACAAAGAAATATAGCTTACCGTCTGCCTCTTCCTTCATCGTCAACTGAATCTTGTATCATTGAGATGTGCCTGTAAACGACCTACTTCCTCTCTGTCCCATCTTCACAACATAAACGCATCATCCGAGTAACGACATCTTATAATGTGGTTTTTGTTGGCAGTTACTAATGCTTGTTCTTCGAATTTTTCCTTTAAGAAATTTGCTATCACCAGGCTTACGGGGCTCCTCTTTCGTAAACGTTAGTAGTGAAGGCAGCAGAGGATCAAGTAGGTAAAAAGACGAGGGCTAGTAGAAATCCTTGGATAACAGAAGAAATATTAAATTGAAAAAAGGAGAAAATAGAAAAATCCAGTAAATGAAGCAGGCAAAAAGGAGTACAAACGTTTCAAAAATGAGATCGACAGGAAGTGCAAAATGGCTAAGCAGTGATGGCTAGGGGACAAATGTAAGGGTGTAGAGGCTTATCTCACTAGGAATAAGATAGATACTGCCTAAAGGAAAATTAAAGAGACCTTTGGAGAAAAAAGAACCACTTTTATTAATATCAAGAGCACAGATGGAAACTCAGTTCTAAGCAAAGAAGGGAAAGCAGAAAGGTGGAAGGAGTATATAGAGTCTATACAAGGGCGGCGTACTTGGGGACAATATTATGGATGTGGAACAGGATGTAGATGAATATGAAATGGGAGATATGATACTACGTGAAGAGTTTGACAGAGCACTGAAAGACCTGAGTCGAAACAAGGCCCCCGGAGTAGACAATATTCCGTTAGAACTACTGACAGCCTTTGGAGAGCCAGTCCGAACAAAACTTTACCATCTGGTGTGCAAGATGTATGAGACAGGCGAAATACCCTCAGACTTCAAGAAGAATATAATAATTCCAATCCCAAAGAAAGCAGGTGTTGAAAGATGTCAAAATTACCGAACTATCAGTTTAATAAGTCACAGCTGCAAAATACTAACGCGAATTCTTTACAGACGAATGGAAAAACTGATAGATGCCGACCTCGGGGAAGATCAGTTTGGATTCCGTAGAAATATTGGAACACGTGAGGCAATACTGACCCTACGATGAATCTTAAAAGATAGATTAAGGAAAGGCAAACCTACGTTTCTAGCATTTGTAGACTTAGAGAAAGCTTTTAACAATGTTGACTGGAATACTCTCTTTCAAATTCTGAAGGTGGCAGGGGTAAAATACAGGGAGTGAAAGGCTATTTACAATTTGTACAGAAACCAGACGGCAGTTATAAGAGTCGAGGGGCATGAAAGGGAAGCAGTGGTTGGGAAGGGAGTGAGACAGGAATGTAGCCTCTCCCCAATGTTATTCAGTCTTCATGTTGAGCAAGCAGTAAAGGAAACAAAAGCAAAATTCGGAGTAGGTATTAAAATCCATGGAGAAGAAATAAAAACTTTGATGTTTGCCGATGACATTGTAATTCTGTCAGAGACAGCAAAGGACTTGGAAGAGCAGTTGAACGGAATGGACAATGTCTTGCAAGGGGGATATAAGATGAACATAGAGAAAAGCAAAACGAGGATAATGGAATGTAGTCGAATTAAATCGGGTGATGCTGAGGGAATTAGATTAGGAAATGAGACACTTGAAGTAGTAAAGGAGTTTTGCTATTTGGGGAGCGAAATATCTCATGATGGTCGAAGTAGAGAGGATATAAAATGTAGACTGGCAATGGCAAGGAAAGCGTTTCTGAAGAAGTGAAATTTGATAACATCGAGTATAGATTTAAGTAGTTTCTGAAAGTATTTGTATGGAGTGTACCTATGTATGGAAGTGAAACATGGACGATAAATAGTTTGGACAAGAAGAGAATAGAAGATTTCGCAATTTGGTGCTACAGAAGAATGCTGAAGATTAGATGCGTAGATCACATAACTAATGGCTCTGAGCACTATGGGACTTAACTTCTGTGGTCATCAGTCCCCTAGAACTTAGAACTACTTAAACCTAACCAACCTAAGGACATCACACACATCCATGCCTGAGGCCATAACTAATGAGGAGGTATTGAATAGAATTGGGGAGAAGAGGAGTTTGTGGCACAACTTGACTAGAAGAAGGGATCGGTTGGTAGGACATATTCTGAGGCATCAAGGAATTACCAATTCGGTATTGGAGGGCAGCATGGATGGTAAAAATCGTAGAGGGAGACCAAGGGATGAATACACTAAGCAGATACAGAAGGATGTTGGTTGCAGTAGGTACTGGGAGATGAAGAAGCCTGCACAGGGTAGAGTAGCATGGAGAGCTGCATCAAACCAGTCTCAGGACTGAAAACCACAACATCGTTCCGAACGTATTCTTTCTTCCTATCACGTTGCGTTTGAGTTGTCGGAGCACATTAAAAGCGACTGTAAATTGTTTTTCTTTTAGGCTAAAGGAACTTTTCGAGTCAATGCTCCAGAGCCGACATCAAAACAGGAACTTCTAGAATGTTCGCTTTGTTCACCCCGTCACGCGACTGCCAGAGCCATAATGTTAACTGTCGGACTCCTCACGTGTCTGTTCTTAAACGTGCTGCAAGCGCACGTGTACCCTTCAGTTTACGGCCGTAAGTAAGATCCGACAGGGCAGTGAGCACGTTTCCTGTAAAATACAACCGTCACGGGAACAATAAGTCACGAGAGCAGGTACAAAATTGGTGTGACTCCTGTAGCAATAAGGAATTCCGGTAATTTTGTTCATATCGGTGTTCACTGCTCACATTTAATAGCGACTGCAGTAAACAAGGGTACCTTGAAATAACTTTGCATCGAAGTTACCACTCAAGTCCGCGAACATCTCTACTGAGTCCAGGGCTACGTCTTAGCGCTCTGCGTTTTACAGGTCATAATGTTTATGTACTGTTCTCTGGCTCAATGGCTCGGAGGTTAAGTACTAGAATGCAGATCCGAAGGTCACGATCGCAGTCGGTCAGAGGATTTTTATGTTATTCTTGAAGAATCAAGTTTGCCAAGACCTCTAGTAATTCATTTTATTACTGTTACCGGTTCCGACAGATCTACGCTGTCATCATCGGATCTGAAAGTTACAGAAATAAACATCTCAAGTGAACGTGGTTCAAACATATACGATTTGATATAACCACTGTATACACTACTGAAGCATTAGAACGTATCTTGTAGCGTTATTAGATGCACAT
The DNA here is from genome assembly GCF_023864345.2 of Schistocerca serialis cubense. Taxonomy (NCBI): domain Eukaryota; kingdom Metazoa; phylum Arthropoda; class Insecta; order Orthoptera; family Acrididae; genus Schistocerca; species Schistocerca serialis. The sequence goes on along the minus strand of NC_064641.1, from coordinate 872,930,373 downwards.
GCGTTTTACAAAGCTGAACTCACATAGTGATGTTGAGTTAAATTGTAAAAAAAGGGGCAGGGACTGCCAGCATGACACAAATAAAATATCACACAATTAAAACATGCAACATGTTATGCTAATTTCCCAGCATACAGTCATCACTTGACACCACAATTGCAGCTTAGCTAGCATAATATTTTCAATAACTAGTAAGTATACACTTGTTTACATAGTGGTGTTCAAATTCAAATGGTTCAGATGGCTCTGAGCACTATGAGAGTTAACATCGCAGCACATCAGTCCCCTAGAACTTAGAACTTCTTAAACCTAACTAACCTAAGGACATCACACACATCCATACCCGAGGCAGGATTCGAACCTGAGACCGTAGCAGCAGCGCGGTTCCGGACTGAAGCGCATAGAACCGCTCGGCTCGGCCACAGCGGCCGGGCCTTATCAATTTTTTCCATGCTCCCTGCTCTGAGATTCTCACAGGAGGTAGGACGTACTTCTGCATCCATGGTGAAGAAGGTGGAATCAATTATGTAAATCCGTGGTGTCTCTTCTTTCGGACATGCCCGACAGAACAGACACCAGGCATTCATGTAATTCAATGCACGTGCCACACTAAAATTATGTTTTCTTCCCAATATCATTAAAATTATTTTTAAGACAATTTTCATAACATTTTAAATTTCATGTTTAAAATAAAATTATGTTTTGAAAATATATAGTGTTATTTTTTTACAAAAATGGAAAATTTGCAATGAAACATACGTTGTTCTCCTTTACATGTAAAGTTATAATAACTGTACTTCAATGTCATTTTAAAAATAAGTTTATAGTAAATGTAGTTCAGGTTATTCATCAACACAAAGCCATGAGTCCTGACAGAAAAAAGTTATCAAGCTAAATATGAAATACTATTAGGTTTACATAACTGTGTTCTTCACACCACTTAAAATGAGCTACACTAAGTTAAACACACAAGTGATGCGGTGCTTGTGGCCTAAGTACAGGATGTTCACTAAATAATTATGGCTTAAAGTGTCAGTGGTTGTGTAGAGGATTATTGCGAAACATTGGCTCGTGATTTTGAGGTTTGCGCGAGTGAATATGAACCGACTTACTTTTAAATTGACGTGTATTGTGGAATTCAAAGCATATGTATGCTAAATCTTTCGTGGTTTATATCTTCTGGCTTTTGGTTTAAGTAACACAAAGTGCTTCCGGAAATCAGGTGTGATGTGGTACCAAAGCCAACATCCTTTAGAGGATAACTTGTTCTAGACCGTTTATTGCACTCGTCTATCGATTTTAGTTTTCGAGATATTTAATTTTGAAATAATGAACTCCTTCGCCGGAGATCCTGTATGACACCCAATACACAGGAACAGAATAGTATCGGCAGTGTTGCAATGAAGACAAAAATAGGTCATTTTTAATGGACCATCCCAGCATCCACTTTAACAACTCTGAGAAACAACACATAATTTAAATCTGAACCCCCCGACGAGGATTTGAACACAGCTGCGCCCGAATGCAAGTGCAAAATCTTAACCACAGCACAACCTTCTATGGTTTGTTACTGAAACAACACTTTGTATGAGTTTACCGATGGATGTCATAATGTTGACGAGGTCTTGCAGTTCTACAGAACGTGCACCAAAAGGTAAGACAAATAGGACTACTAAATATTTTCGTGCAGGCCCTGATTTTTTTTATTTTATCACGGTGGTAACTTCTCCCTTTGTAATTAGGAGTGTACAAACTTTTGGCATTCGGAGGAGAAAGTTTGTTACTGGAATTTCGTGGAAAGATCTCACCGGTATGAACCACGCCTTTGTTTTAATGATTGCCATCTCATCACAACAATCGCATCCGTCACTCGGTTTCCCTGTGTCGAGATGACGCGCTAAACGAGCGGCCGTGGTTTGAACGTTTTCGATGTCCTCCGTTAATCCTATCTGGTAAGGACGTGGTGAGACGAGCTGTAATACAGGGTTTACATAAAGTCCGGGAACACTTTAAATTATTTATTGCACAAGAACTAAACATTGTAGAGATGTCATACATACGAGGTGTGGCTAGAAAAAAACCGGACTAGTACTGGTGAAACAATAAAACGAATGCAATAAGGCTGAAAGTCGCGTGGCCTGTCACGTGACTCTCGCTCCGCCTACTGCTCGAGTTTCATCTGCCTCCTGCACTCAGTCTGCCCGTGGCGTCTGTTTTAAGTAGTTGACGTTTTGTCTGTGCGTCGAAAATTTTGAGTGTACAGAAAGAACAGCGTGTTAACATCAAATTTTGTTTCAAACTAGGAAAATCTGCAAGTGAAACGTTTGTAATGTTACAACAAGTGTACGGCGATGATTGTTTATCGCGAACACAAGTGTTTGAGTGGTTTAAACGATTTAAAGATGGCCGCGAAGACACCAGTGATGTCACTCGCACTGGCAGACCATTGTCAGCAAAAACTGATGCAAACATTGAAAAAATCGGTAAACTTGTTCGACAAGATCGCCGTTTAACAATCAGAGCAGTGTCTGAGTTAACAGGAGTTGACAAGGAAAGTGTTAGGCAGATTCTTCATGAAAGTTTCAACATGATCAAAGTGTGTTCAAAAATGGTTCCAAAGTGTCTCACAATTGAACAGAAGGAACGCCGAAGAATGATTTGTTCTGACATCCTGGAAAACATCGAAAGTGATCCCACCTTCTTACAAAATGTTATTACTTGCGATGAATCGTGGTTTTTTACTTACGATCCCGAAACTAAACGCCAATCGATGCATTGGAAAACTCCTGGTTCTCCACGACAAAAAAAAAGCACGAATGTCAAAATCGAAATTCAAGGCAATGATGATTGTTTTTTTTTGACATCAAAGGGATTGTGCACATTGATTGGGTACCAGAGGGACAAACAGTGAATCAGCATTACTACATTAGCGTCCTGGCTACCCTACGTGAGCGAGTACGGAGAAAACGGAACGATTTGTGGAGAAAAAAGTCATGGATCCTTCACCAAGACAATGCCCCAGCTCACAGTGCGTTGTCAGTGAACACGTTTTTGGCAAAACACAACATTCCCATCTTAGATCATCCACCCTACTCACCTGATTTGGCCCCCTGTGACTTTTTTCTTTTCCCTAAAGTCAAGTCAGCTTTGAAAGGAACTAGATTTGAGACTGTTGAAGCAGTAAAAGAAAAAGCGACGGAAGTAATGTATGGACTTACCGAAAATGATCTGCAGCATTGCTATGAACAGTGGAAAATTCGTATGGAGCGGTGTAGAAACCGAGGAGGAGAGTACATTGAAGGAGATAACATGAAATTGTAAATAATTGTAAATGTCGTATGTCATTTTGAAGAAATCCTGAAAGGTTTTTTTTTTTTTTTTTTTTTTTTTTTTTTTTTTTTTTTTTTTTTTTTTTTTTTTTTTGCAATTCGATATGCGGACCATGAGTGGCCCGGCAGACGTCAATACGGTAGTATAATGCTTGTCATACCCGCCCCAGCATGGCATCGTCGACTGTGGCAGTCGTTTCCCGTATTCTCTCCCAGAGCTCTGCTACATCACGTGGTAGAGGCGGTACACACACCAGATCTTTAATGTGTCCCTGCAGAAGAAAGCCACATGGTGTGAGATCTGGTGATCGGGGAGGCCATTCCATGAAACAGCTGTCCCCTTCTGTAGCACGGCCGATCCATCGATGTGGCAGCTCCGTGTTCAGGTACCCACGAACTTCAAGATGAAAATGGGGCGGAGCCCCATCCTGCTGAAAGATGAACGGAGAATCCGACTGCATTTGAGACATCAGACACTGCAGCAACATTTCCTAGTAGGAATATCCAGTAACAGTGCTGTCGGGGAAGAAGAATGGCCCGTACAGTTTTCTACGTGACAAGGCCACCAAAAAACATTTACCTTTGAGGAATCGCGCTCAGATTCAGTGCATTAGTGTGGATGCTTTGTACCTCAGATTCGACAATTATGCCTGTTCACTTTCTCATTAACCTGAAGAGCGGCTTCGTCGCTAAAAATTAAGCGATCAACAATGCCATTCACGTCCTCATTCAACTGTTGCAACTGCGAACAAAACTCAAAACGCTTGTCGCCTTTGTCGTCATTGAATTCTGCACCAGCTCCAATTTGAATGGTTTCATAGACCGCTTCTGTCGAAGGACTTTCCACTCTGTCATTGGAACCATTTCGAGTTCACGGGATGCACGACGCACCGATTTCTTTGGACTCCTTACGGATGTCTCTCGTACTCACTCCACATTCATTTCACTCAAACTAGGACGTCCGCTTCTCTTTGCCGCGCACAAGCAACCCGTCGTAACGAATTTGTTGTTGGTGGTGGCTTCTTACCGTACTTGGTTCTAAACATCCGTTGGACAGTTGTAGCACACTTCTTTTGGTCGAACTGCAACACACAGAAATCTCGCTCCGCACCTGAACTTGCCATGTTTGCGTCTAGCGCTGACTATCGGCAAATTACCAAACTACGCTGAGGCAGTATACATAAAAAAAGAAACTTTCAGGCTTTCTCTTTAAAATGACATATGCATGATATCTGTATTATGTTTGGTTCTTGTGCAGTAAATAGTCAAAAGTGTTCCCGAAACTTTATGTACACACTGTACTTTGGAAGATGACGGACACGGTAGAAGAGTAACTGGATGACAGAGTATTGCCTAAATTGCAACAGAAGTCGCGATTTATTTTTCCAAACTGGCTTCAGTAGCGAGTTAGGAATGATGCCTTCATTTTTCTTGTTACCATGTTAAATTCTGCTTCTTTTAGCACACACACGACACAGCTACGGGGTGTTCATAAAGTCTCTCCACACTGCCGTATGATAGCCGCGCGTGCCGTATGCCGCAGTTAATATACCGAAACGAAACTCAGTGAAATACAGGTTATTAATTCAACGAATATTCGTTTTTAGTTACAAATTTTCACATTAAATGTTGAAAGTGTCCCCCCTGTTGAATACACAATTAAATTCGTCTAATCATGTTTCCAAACACAAGCTGTAACATTTCTTCAATAACAGAAGCAGTGAAAGTGGATATTGCAGTTTTCAATTCATCGATGGATTTTGGCTGGTTTTTATAGACAGTCGCTTTCGCTGCACCTCAGAAAAAGAAGTCAGGTGGTGTTAGGTCAGGCGATCGTGGAGACCAAAGTCCCTGTAAAATTGTGCGATCACCAAAAACATCAGCAAGCAGTGACATTGAAACGCGAGCTGTATGCGCCGTTGCACCATCTTGTTGAAAATAACCGTTCAGTATTTCACTTAACACAAGTTCTCCTATGAATGGGTACAGAATATCACTGCAGTATCGTTGTGTGTTTATTGTTCCGTTGAAATATATGGGACCCACGATCCGACGACCATAAATTGCAAACCAGAATGAAGTGGTTCCTCATGAATACACAATGGATTTTCAGTACTCGACATACGAGAATTTTGCTAGTTCATGTACAGGGATAAATGAAACCACGCCTCGTAAGTGAAAAACGTTTCATTGAGAAAACCCTTCCATTTTGTTGAACGAAATTTTTGAACCATTGACAATAACGCAGTCTTTTGCCATGATCAGTATTTTTCAGTTCTTGCACGACTGTCACTTTGTATGAGAAAAGTTCTAATTTTTTCCTTACAGCTCTGTGGGCCGTTCCGACACTAACATCGATTTCCTGGGCGAGTTTTCTTACTGATTTGTTCGGACTCATGGATATTTTATCGGAAATATCGAGTAGTTTATCCTCAGACAAAATGCTAGGGCGACCACTTCTCGGTGCATCTGCCACTGAATCCGTACTTCGAAATTTGTTAGTCAGATCTCGCACAGTATAGCGATGCGGGAGTGCTGTCTCCGGGAAAACTGAATTAAATGTTTGATGAACTGAAACTGTGTATTTACCGCCAGCTTTGAATACTTGTTCGACTAAAAACACACGTTCTTCAATGGTTAGCATTTTAACAGCGATGAAAAAGAAACAAACGAACAAAGGAACTAAACTTAAACGTTCACATCAACGCGTAACGACACACACCAACGATACTTCTGACTCTGGCTGACAAGGGGAGGCCGCCAATTGTGAAATTCATATTCGATTCATACTGCGCATAATAAAAGCTCATGGCCAGAGGCGTAATGTGGCAAAGCACCAAGATGCACTTCTCAGCCGTTGTCGAGAAAATCGACAGTTAAAAGAAACCGTTGCGGTGAAATACTCTCTACGATTAATAATTTTCTAGAGTCGTGGAGCAGCGGTAAGCGCTCGGGTTTGTAATCCGAAGGTCGCCGGATCGAATCTCGCGCCATGCAACCTTTTTTTTTAGTATTTGTTTTTTGTAATTCAAATATATATATATATATATATATATATATATATATATATATATATATATATATTAGTATTTGTTTTTTGTAATTCAAATATATATATATAATTATGTTTTCCGCAAAGTTGTATTTCACAAATGTTATTAATTGTCTTCATAATGTTAACCACGTATAGTTAACGGAAGACGTAAAGACGATATTCCGAAACGAATACGTATAGCGTAAGTCAAACGTTCGAATTAGAATAGAGACCACACGAACACAAATTTGCCGTAGCGGGTATGAAATATAAACTCCGTTACTCGCTCGTTACACTTGAAGGATAGATGTTGTATGGGCCGAAACGAGCCGCCGCATAACAGCGTATTTACCTGCTAACTTCGAAAGAAGGTAAATGCGGTCCCTAGCGCAACTTATAACATCGTCGAAAATCAGTGCGGACGGGAGAGCTTTGGTACAACCTGTTACAAAAACGTAAAACTGGAGGCGGTACAATTGGAGAGCGATCCGCCTTCACCAACATGCATAAGCAATTCATTAATAGTATATATATATATATATATATGAATTACAAAAAACTAGTAATAAAAAAAAATTGCATGCGTTTACCACTGCGCCACGACGCTGTAGAAGATTATTAATCGTAGAGAGTATTTCACCGCAACGGTTTCTTTTAACTGTCGATTTCCTCAACAACGGCTGAGAAGTGCGTCTTGGTGCTTTGCCACATTACACCTCTGGCCATGAGCTTTTATTATGCGCAGTATGAATCGAATCTGAATTTCACAATTGGCAGCCTCCCCTTGTGAGATAAACGAAACAGTGGAATGTTAGGAGAGTCCACTTGAAGTAAAGTAACCCAGGCAGGCGAACAATCAATAACGGCACGCGTGGCTAACAATCATACGGCACTACGGATAGGCTTTTTGAACACCCCGTATATCTTACCAACACGCTAATGTAAGCGCAATTGCAATGGATTGCTGAAACGGAGTGTATTACTAAACAAGCAACTGAGCACACAGCTGTGACTCCTGCAATGTTGGAGAGCGCGGACACACTCATTCGATTCGGTCGATGGATCACTACGAACATCTCGCTACTGAATTGGACGTGTGTGCTGGTGGTGCTGACACAGCCGTCCACCAGCTGGAGTACTGGAAGGTACGGTATGTGCCCGCTAGGTTCCTAGCCGTCTAACGGAAGACAATAAAGGGGAACGAAGGACCATCTCTGCGAAATTGCTTGCACATGCGAGGCCGGCGGATGATAGGGACTTTACTGATCAAGCAACACGCTGGCTCCGACGTTGATCAATAGAGTGGTACCATGCGGGCGTTCAGCATCTCCAAATAAGGAGGCGTAAGGCCGTCTCACTGAACGGAGATTATGTTGGGAAATAGGGTTTTGTAGCCAAAAGAGTGGGGAATAATATGGCGTAACGGAATCCCGAATAAAAAACTGTTGCATTACTTAGTGAACGCCACTCGTATCGAGTTTCGCTGCCATAGGTAAATAGAGTAGCGGCACCTTAATTGCAACTACCCGGCAGAATTCATTTTCTTCAGACTGGATATAGAAAAACAGCTCTAAGAAGACAATAAAGATGAGACGACTGTTACTACCCTTGAAGTATCCAGATTATGTACACTACTGGCCATTAAAATTGCTACCCCACGAAGATGACGTGCTACAAAGGTTGGCGCCGGTGGCGACACCTACAACGTGCGGACATGAGCAAAGTTTCCAACCGATTTCTCATACACAAACAGCAGTTGACCGGCGTTGCCCGGTGAAACGTTGTTGCGATGCCTCGTGTAAGGAGGAGAAATGCGTACCATCACGTTTACGACTTTGATAAACGTCGGATTGTAGCTTATCGCGATTGCGGTTTATCGTATCGCGATATTGCTGCTCGCGCTGGTCGAGATCCAATGACTGTTAGCAGAATATGATGGAATCGGTGGGTACAGGAGGGTGATACGGAACGCCGTGCTAGATCGCAACGGCCCCGTATCACTAGCAGTCGAGGTAAAGGCATCTTACCCGCATGGCTGTAACGTATCGTGCAGCCACGTCTCGATCCCTGAGTCAACAGATGGGGACGTTTGCAAGACAACAACCACCTGTACGAACAGTTCGACGACGTTTGCAGCAGCATGGACTATCAGCTCGGAGACCGTGGCTGCGGTTACCCTTGACGCTGCATCACAGACAGAAGCGCCTGCGATGGTGTACTCAACGACGAACCTGGGTGCACGAATGGCAAACCGTCATTTTTTCGGATGAATCCAGGTTCTGTTTACAGCGTCATGATGACATGATGATTACATCCGTGTTTGGCGACATCGCAGTATGAACGCACATTGGAAGCGTGTATTCGTCATCGCCATACTGGCGTATCGCCCGGCGTGATGGTATGGGGTGCCATTGGTACACGTCTCGGTCACCTCTTGTTCGCATTATTGGCATTTTGAACAGTAAACGTTATATTTCAGATGTGTTACGACCCGTGGCTCTACCCTTCATTCGATCCCTGCGAAACCCTACATTTCAGCAGGATAATGCACGACCGCATGTTGGATACAGAAAATGTTCGACTGCTGCCCTGGCCAGCACATTCTCCAGATCTCTCACCAACTGAAAACGTCTGGTCAATGGTGGCCGAGGGCTGGCTCGTCAGAATACGCCAGTCACTACTCTTAATGAACTGTGGTATCGTGCTGAAACTGCATGGGCAGCTGTACCTGTACACGCCATCCAAGCTCTGACTCAATGCCCAGGCGTATGTAGGTCGTTATTACGGCCAGAGGTGGTTGTTCTGGGTACTGATTTCTCAATATCTATGCACCCAAATTGCGTGAAAATGTAATCACATGTCAGTTCTAATATAATATATTTGTCCAATGAATACCTGTTTATCATCTGCATTTCTTCTTGGTGTAGCAATTTTAATGGCCAGTAATGTACATTTCATTAGTAACCTCATTTCATGTGGCTGTTCATTAGGAGGTGTCCAGGCTCGCTATTTAATGGCCGCATTTCAGACACGTACTCCTCACTGCCGTGTGTACTGTAAAAGGCATATCTCACCAGACCCCGTACGTAAACTACCGAAGCGGCTGTAGGTTATAAGGCACACTTCATCAACAATGCCTCATATGTTTGATCATTCAGTGTTTCAGCACCAGGCGATAACAGACACTAAACTCCGATACAGTGTATGCCTTGACGAGCTGCAAAATGACAGTGAACTGACGGAGATGTGAGACGTTGGTTGATTGGTTGGTTGGTCGTTTTGGGGGGAGGGGACCAGGGGACCAAACAGCGAGATCATCGCTCCCATCGGATCAGGGAAGGATGGGGAAGGAAGTCGGGAAATCGCAGAAAATCTGTATCAGGATGGCAGTACGCGGGTTTGAACCTGTAAGCGGTTCACCACCCTGCTGGAGCAAATGTAATCTCGATGTATTGCTCGCTTGCTAGAACGACAATTCACAGGCGCTGCCTGAGACATAAAATATCTTTGCCCCTGTCAAAAGAGAGCTGCAACGAAGTCGCAGGTCAGAGCAGTCTCTGCTGCAGTTGCAGTCGCCCGCTGCTACAGTGTAGTTGTAGTCTGTTGCTGGTACAGCGTAGTTTACAGTTAGTAATTGTTAGTCACAGCGCAGAACAATTTTAAAATTTTATTATGTGGAACTGAATAATAATTGTGATCAGCCGTAGAGCTAAATGATACCAAATGAATAATTGTTAATATAATGAAAAATCAACAGTGTAATTAAGTCAACCATCTATTGTAAGGTAAATTTTATTATTTTTATTGGCATGCACGTAGTTAAGTCACTTGTCTGAAGCGTTAATATGGATTTGCTTCAATCGTTTCTTTTGTGATTCGTCAGCACCAGTTCACACAGACTTGCAATATATTCAGTCTTCCCGTGTAATGGATTGTAGATCTTTATCAATAAAGTAAAAAAAAAATCAGAATATAATTGTTTTTACCAGTCAACTATGAAAGTATAATTTCCCCTTAAGTCATTACCAGTCCCGATGCAGTCATTCATCTAAATTAAAATGTTCCAGAATTTTTGTCAGATCATAGTCATGTGCTCTTTGGTAATCAGACGACCAGCTGTTCAGCTGTGTCACTAAGTAAAGTCAGTTTTTCTCGTAATTCAGATCTCAGACAAATGTTATTCAGTATTAGTAGATAGGCCAGCATTGCACTAAGCTGTGCCATTTACGAGCAGATATGTAGACAGCGTTATCCGGCGACACCATCACGAGGTAAGAATTTTTCAGTTTATTCCTCACGGACGAATTCAGATTGGTTTCACCGGGCCATGGCGTAGCGCTGCTTACGTCAAAATTTATCAGTTTTTCATGAGATAAGATTCATCAGTTTTCATACATCAGAATTTAATTATCCAAATTTAATTATTTTTATTTTCTGTTCGGGAAGGTTACACATCATATTTTCTATTTTTTTATGTATACGGGAAGGTTACAAACCGTCGTCCTCCCGAATGCGAATTCAATGTGTGAACTACTGTACCACCTCGGTCGGTAGACGTGAGATGTCAAGATATTGTCAACAAAGGGAATTATTAAATTATGGGGGACATCGTTCCCAAATAACTTGAGAGCAACGTCTGTGTTTACTTGGTGTTTTGTCCTAAAAATGGACCGTGGTGTAATCACTGAACACCTACCGCTTCCCTCGTGAAGTTTCGTATTTAGCTGTGCGTGTGGATACGACGTAAACGTCCTCACAATATGCCCCCAACAAACTGGTCGACTATAGGCCTCTCCTCACGGTAGCTGAAGGAACTGAGGTCCATTAACCGGCCCCCAGAAGGTCAACACTATTGCGCAACATTACCGGGTGTGCACTAATATCGAACGGGTAGGCATTAGATTGAAATGCTGAGCGATAACATTGGGCACATAGGAAACTTCTGAAATATACTGAGCTGCCTGGAAGCACTGTTCCGTCTGTGGACAGTACTGAAAATGTGCTTGCCAGTCTCTCACGCGCAACAGTCTCTCGCTATTTTTGTGTTCGATCCGTTGTTAACTCTTTTTGTTGTTGTGTTGCAAATTAGTGGAAAACAGAGCGAGAGGTTGTTTTTCTTAGAGTGTGCCGAAACGTATAAATAATTGCCGGCATTGTGAGATGTTAGGGCAGATGAGTACAAAAACAGAAATGTTAAGAATGAATCGCATGAGTTGTTTCTCACAAAATACTGGGAACGGCACCCTACAGCCGCGAAGGAAGATGTTAAAAAAATTGATTGACCTGAAGTTAGGAATAAAAGTACGTTTCGATATTATTTGCATGTGTAAGTTATTTGTCCGAATGTAATCTTTTAGTGTACCTATCGTTTCATGACACATTTTCATAACTTTGTCTCAAATAATCAAAAGTGTAACTGCACTTGTAAATTTGAAAAGTCTTTAAAGAACTGCCGGTAGAGAGTTGCCGTAGTGTAATATATAAGCAACGACTCGCTGGAAATGCTTGCCTCATTACACAGATTTTTGATCGTGGGGCCAATCATTACAAGTAAAGTATCAAATGTTCGACCATCGACCCGAAAAGATTATGATCTTCCTCTCAACAAGTTTTGGTGAATGAATCTATGACACTCTTTATACCACTTTTTCATCCGCGGACTTTTTTTCTTGTTGCCACGAAGTAGATGAGTTATGCTGCAGTAGCATCTTGATCGTCCGTCATTTCGAAACAGAGTAAAAACTCCACAATAGCTTACATAATATTACTCAACATCACCGCGTAAAATTAGAGTGGTGCGTAAGTTCGTTGTGTTTTTCTTTTGCAACTTGGTATTCCGGTTGCTACGGGTTTATTTATCGATTATCACTTTTTATTTGTAGTTATTGTTGCTATCTGAGTTCACATATCGTCATTTTTCATTTGGAGATAGTGAGTGAAGCTGTAGAAGCAAGCAATTAGATGCCAGGTGAAGAAATCGGAACATTTCCGACATATTGTATTCTTCTGCTTCAGTTCAATCGAGGGGCTGCCAGAAACATTTGCGCCGTGTATGAGGATAGTGCCACTGGACAGAGCACGGTTAGAAAATGGTTTTAAAATAGTCCCCCATTCGGATTTCCGGGCGGGGACTACCCAAGAGGACACCGTTATCAGGAGAAAGAATACTGGCGTCCTACGGATCGGAGTGTGGAATGTCAGATCCCTTAATCGGGCAGGTAAGTTAGAAAATCTAAAAATGGAAATGGATAGGTTAAATTTAGATATAGTGGGAATTAGTGAAGTTCAGTGGCAGGAGGAATAAGACTTTTGGTCAGGTGAATACAGGGTTATAATTACAAAATCAAATAGGGGTAATGCAGGAGTAGGTTTAATAATGAATAGGAAAATAGGAATGAAGGTAAGCTACTACATAGTGAACGCATTGTTGTGGCCAAGATAGACACGAAGCCGACGTCTATTACAGTAGTACAAGTTTATATGCCAACTAGCTCTGCGGATGACGAAGAAATTGATGAAATGTATGAGGAGATAAAAGGAATTATTCAGGTAGTGAAGGGAGACGAAAATTTAACATTCATGGGTGAATGGAATACGAGAGTAGGAAAAGGAGGAGAAGGAAACGTAGTAGGTGAATATGGATTGGGGCTAAGAAATGAAAGAGGAAGCCGTCTGGTAGAATTTTGTGCAGAGCATAACTTAATCATAGTTAACACTTGGTCCAAGAATCATGAAAGAAGGTTGTATACATGGAAGAACCCTAGAGATACTAAAAGGTATCAGATAGATTATATAATGGTAAGACAGAGATTTAGGATCCAGGTTTTAAATTGTAAGACATTTCCAGGGGCAGATGTGGACTCTGACCACAATCTATTGGTTATGAAATGTAGATTAAAACTGAAGAAACTGCAAAAAGGGGGGAATTTAAGGAGATGGGACCTGGATAAACCGACTAAACCAGAGGTTGTAGAGAGTTTCAGGTAGAGCATAAGGGAACAATTGACAGGAATGGGGAAAAGAAATACAGTAGAAGAAGAGTGGGTAGCTTTGAGGGATGAAGTAGTGAAGGCAGTAGACGATCAAGTAGGTAAAAAGACGAGGGCTAGTAGAAATCCTTGGGTAACAGAAGAAATATTGAATTTAATTTGTGAAAGGAGAAAATATAAAAATGCAGTAAATGAAGCCGGCAAAAAGGAATACAAACGTCTCAAAAATGATATCGACAGGAAGTGCAAAATGACTAAGCAGAAATGGCTAGAGGACAAATGTAAGGATGTAGAGGCTTATCTCACGAGGGGTAAGATAGAAACTGCCTACAGGAAAATTAAAGAGAGAAGAGAACCACTTGTATGATTATCAAGATCGCAGATGGAAACCCAGTTCTAAGCAAAGAAGGGAAGGCAGAAAGGTGGAAGGAGTATATAAAGAGTCTATACAAGGGCGATGTACTTGAGGACAATATTATGGAAATGGAAGAGGATGTAGATGAAGATGAAATGGTAGATATGATACTGCGTGAAGAGTTTGACAGAGCCCTGAAAGAACTGAGTCGAAACAAGGCCCCCGGAGTAGACAATATTCCATTAGAACTACGGACAGCCTTTGGAGAGCCAGTCGTGACAAAACTCTACCATCTGGTGAGCAAGATGTATGACACGGGCAAAATACCCACAGACTTCAAGAAGAATATAATAATTCCAATCTCAAAGAAAGCAGGTGTTGACAGATGTGAAAATTACCGAACTATCAGTTTACTACGTCACAGCTGCAAAATACTAACGCGAATTCTTTACAGGCGAATGGAAAAACTGATAGATGCCGACCTCGGGGAAGATCAGTTTGGATTCCGTAGAAATGTTGGAACTCGCGAGGCCATACTGACCCTACGATTTATCTTAGAAGAAAGATTAAGGAAAAGAAAACCTACGCTTCTAGCATATGTAGACTTAGAGAAAGCTTTTAACAATGTTGATTGGAATACTCTCTTTCAAATTCTGAAGGTGGCTGGGGTAAAACACAGGGAGCGAAAGGCTATTTACAATTTGTACAGAAAGCAGTTGTTGGGAAGGGAGTAAGACAGGGTTGTAGCCTATCCCCGATGTTATTCAATCTGTATATTGAGCAAGCAATAAAGGAAACAAAAGAAAAGTCTGGAGTAGGTATTAAAATCCATGGAGAAGAAATAAAAACTTTGAGGTTCGCCGATGGCATTGTAATTCTGTCAGAGACATCAAAGGACTTGGAAGAGCAGCTGAACGGAATGGACAGTGTCTTGAAAGGAGGGTATAAGATGAATATCAACAAAAGCAAAACTAGGATAATGGAATGTAGTCAAATTAACTCGGGTGATGCTGAGGGAATTAGATTAGGAAATGAGATGCTTAAAGTGGTAAAGTTGTTTTGCTATTTGAGGAGCAAAATAACTGATGATGGTCGTAGTAGACAGGATATAAAATGTAGAATGGCAATGGCAAGGAAAGCGTTTCTGAAGAAGAGAAATTTGTTAACGTCGAGTATAGATTTAAATGTGAGGAAGTCGTTTCTGAAAGTATTTGTATGGAGTGTAGCCATGTACGGAAGTGAAACGTGGACGATGAATAGTTTAGACAAGAAGAGAATAGAAGCTTTCGAAATGTGGTGCTACAGAAGAATGCTGAAGATTAGATGGGTAGATCACATAACTAATGAGGAGGTATTGAATAGAATTGGGGCGAAGAGGAGCTTGTGGCACAACTTGACTAGAAGGAGGGATCAACTGGTAGGACATGTTCTGAGAGATCGAGGGATCACCAATTTAGTTTTGGAGGGCAGCGTGGAGGATAAAAATCGTAGAGGGAGACCAAGAGATGAATACAATAAGCAGATTCAGAAGGATGTAGGCTGCAGTAGGTACTGGGAGATGAAGAAGCTTGCACAGGATAGAGTAGCATGGAGAGCTGCTTCAAACCAGTCTCAGGACTGAAGACCACAACAACAACAACAACAACAAGGAGGATCACCGTTTTGAATTAGTTACTCTCCACGCTCAGGAAATGTGTGGTAAGTTCTAATCGGAACCGCAGTGGTTAGCACACTGGACTCGCATTCGGGGGGCGACGGTTCAATCCCGCGTCCAGCCATCCTGATTTATGTTTTCCTTGATTTCCCTAAATCGCTCCAGGCAAATGCCGGGATGGTTCCTTTGAAAGGGCACGGCCGTCTTACTTCCCTGATCCGACGAGATCGATGACATCGCAGTTTGCTCTCTTCCCACAAACAACCCAACCCAACCCTCCAATCGGACCAAACTGCTGACGTCATCGGTCCCTAGACTTACACACTACTTAATATAACTTAAACATGTACGCTAAGGACGACACACACACCCATGCCCGAGGGATGACTCGAACTTTCGACGCAGGGGGGGAGGGAAGGGGTGGGGGGTCGCGAACCGTGGCATGGTGCCTAAGACCGCGAGCTACCCGTTCAGGAAGATGGTTGGTTGGTTGGTTGGTTTGTTGGGGGAAGGAGACCAGACAGCGAGGTCATCGGTCTCATCAGATTAGGGAAGGATGGGGAAGGAAGTCGGCCGTGCCCTTTGAAAGGAACCATCCCGGCATTTGCCTGGAGCGAGTTAGGGAAATCACGGAAAACCTAAATCAGGATGGCCGGACGCGGGATTGAACCGTCGTCCTCCCGAATGCGAGTCCAGTGTCTAACCACTGCGCCACCTCGCTCGGTGTTCAGGAAGACCTTCGGGGTTTGGTGAGGGCCGTTTAAATGCATTAATCCACAATGATCCACTGTGATCATTCCACCATCGTGCGACGTTTCATTCCAATAAGGAAGGTTCAAAAATCAGGTGCAATAGGTACCGCACCCTGTGAGCCAAAATCACAAAAGTCAGCACATAGCCATACGTGCGTCTCTGCCTCCTCATCATTTGGTTCGTTAACAACACCGACTATTCCTATTCTGTATCGTTACTAGCGACGAGAAATCGTGTCTTTCCAGTAACGTGAGAAAAATAAAGGAATAGTGGAGTCCAAACAAAGCAACAACCCCCCATATGAAGACTTTCTCGCATCCACAAAAGGCAATGAAATGCATCTGGTGGAGCAGCGGCAGTGTGGTGTGCAACGAACTGGTTCCCCGAGGTGTAACCATCACTGCAGACACAGTCCAAGAACAGCGACCACAAAGACTGCTTAAAGTGATGCTCACTCCACGACAACGCCCGCCCGCATTCTGCAAGACTGACAAGAAACAGGTGAGTTGCGAAGTCATTCCGAACCCACCTTATTCACCGTATCTTGGACTCCCAGATTTTCAGCTCTTCCACTCTACATCGAACGACGCTGAAGGAGCGTCCTGTCCGGATGAAAATGCGCTCCGTATATGCCTCGACGAGTTCTTCGCCTCAAAAACCACTTGATTTCTACAGTCGCAGAATCGAAAAGTAACCCGAGCGTTGGCAGACTTGCAAATAGTGAAGGACAATATACGAGGGCGGTTCAGAAAGTAACCTCCAATTGGTCACAGTGCGGGTTGTGGGGGGAGTAGCGACGCCATCTGTGCGTTCACGCACTCAACAGGTCAGTCGGCATCAAGCCGTGGTCGAGTGAACGTCGTACCTGCGCTAGTTTAGTTTTTGTGGCAGTTTGAAATGTGTGCTGCAATAGAAAACCCCGCCAAATGTGAAGTGCGTGCTGTCATAAGGTTTTTTACAGCCAAAGGATATTCTGCAGCAGCTATTCATCGTGAGCTTTGTGCCGTGTATGGACCAAGAGTTATGAGTGAAGGAGTTGTCCGTGAATGGGTACGTTTATTTAAAAGTGGACGAGAAAACGTTCATGATGAAGAGAGGAGTGGTAGACCATCATTGGTGACTGACGAACTCGTTCAGACAGTTGATGCAAAAGTTCGTGAAAATCGACGTTTCTCAATGTCGGAGTTGTCTACTGGTTTTCCACAGATTTCTAAGACTCTCTTGTACGAGATAGTGACAGCAAGATTGGGTTACCGTAAGTTCTGTGCACGATGGGTGCCCAAAATTCTTACCGACCACCACAAAACTCAAAGAATGGCCTCTGGATTAGACTTTCTGTCACATTATGAGGACGAAGGAGAACCATTGTTAAACAGAATCGTGACCGGTGACGAAACCTGGATTAAATACGAGCGTGAACCCTGAGACAAAAGAACAATCAAAGACGTGGGCACATTCAAATTCGCCTACCAAACCAAGAAAAGCCTCGCAAGATTTTTCTGCCAGAAAACTGATGGCAACGGTGTTTTGGGATGCCAAAGGGGTGTTGTTGGTTGAATTCATGGAACGTGGTATGACCATTAATCAAGACGTGTACTGTGAAACAATAAAAAAGTTACGACGGGCTATACAGAACAAACGCCGTGGTATGCTGACTTACGGTATCGTTTTTTTGCACGATAACGCCCGTCCTCACTCTGTTCGCAGAACAACGGCCCTTCTTGGGTCCTTCAAGTGGGACGTTATCAACCATCCACCTTACAGCCCAGACCTGGCGCCAAGTGATTATCACCTCTTCATGCATTTGAAGAAATGGCTCGGGTCACAGCAGTTTGATGACGACGAAGAGCTCAAAGATGTGGTCACAGGTTGGCTCCAGGCACAAGCGGGTGATTTTTATGCAGAAGGAATTTCAAAGCTTGTGAAGAGATACGATAAGTGCCTCAATCGCTATGGAGACTATGTAGAAAAAGAGTGCAAAGATGTAGTTGTAAGATGTATATATTAAAGTATTTTTATTTAACTTGGTGTATTTTTTTAAATCAACCGGAGGTTACTTTCTGAACGGCCCTCGTATATTGTTGATGGCGTAATGCCGTCGGCACACGGAACGTGCTGTCGAACGTCAAAGTTGAGCGTGCTAAGTTCAGCGTGCTGCTGAACGCTCAGAAACGATGCGACTTGTGCATACGGTACGTGGGCTCCAACGTGGTATACGCTATCGCAACGCACTCCAGCGGCAGTTGCGGGATGTTTCTAGCTCGTAAATCACACTGTTTACTAAACGCGCGCGTAAAATTCCCACGTTAGCAATATTAAAACGCACATTTCCTCCATCGTCCACGAAAAGGACAGCACCATGTCCAATTAATAAGGACACAGGCTTATAAAAGTTTCATTACAAATAGTGCGATACAAATTCGCAATACTTCTCCACATAAGATAAACATTATTTCACCATTCCCGCAGTTTTGAAAAATCCGAAGGTCAGCCTTACTTGATCACTTTTCCTACCCAGTAGCAGAATCTTTGCAACATGTGAATTGCGAAGCATAAAAGAAAAAGGAGCTAAATATCTTTATACAAGTAGCGCAAACTCTCCTATAGATTAAGCCAGCCGGCCGGAGTGGCTAGCGGTTCTAGGCGCTACAGTCGGGAACCGCGCGACCGCAACGGTCGCAGGCTCGAATCCTGCCTCAGGCATGGCTGTGTGTGATGTCCTCAGGTTAGTTAGGTTTAAGTAGTTCTAAGTACTAGGGAACTGATGAACACAGCAATTAAGTCCCATAGTGCTCAGAGCCATTTGAACCATAGATTAAGCCAATCGAACAAAGTCACCCCTCGAAAAAAGGTGAACTTATATTTACATAACATCAAATACTATAGTACACTACTGGCCATTAAAATTGCTACACTACGAAGACGACGTGCTACAGACGCGAAATTTAACCGACTGGGAGAAGATGCTGTGATATGCAAATTAGCTTTTCAAAGCATTCACACAAGGCTGGCGCCGGTGGCGACACCTACAGCGTGCTGACATGAGGAAAGTTTCCAACCGATTTCTCATATACAAACAGCAGTTGATCGGCGTTGCCTGGTGAAACGTTGTTGTGATGCCTCGTGTAAGGAGGAGAAATGCGTACCATCACGTTTCCGAATTTGATAAAGGGCGGATTGTAGCCTATCGCGATTGCGGTTTATCGTATCGCGACATTGCTGCTCGCGTTAGTCGAGATCCAATGACTGTTAAGAAAATATGGAATCGGTGGGTTCAGGAGGGTAATACGGAACGCCGTGCTGGATCGCAACGGCCCCGTATCACTGGCAGTCCAGATGACAGGCATCTTATCTGCATGGCTGTAACGGATCGTGCAGCCACGTCTCTATCCCCGAGTCAACAGATGGGGGACGTTTGCAAGACAACAACCATGTGCACGAATAGTTCGACGACGTTTGCAGCAGCATGGACTATCAGCTCGGAGACAGTGGCTGCGGTTTTCCTTGACGCTGCATCACGGGCAGGAGCGCCTGCGATAGTGTACTCAACGACGAACCTGGGAATGGCAAAACGTTATTTTTTCGGATGAATCCAGGTTCTGTTTACAGTATCATGATGGTCGCATCCGTGTTTGGCAGCATCGCGGTGAATGCACATTGGAATTGTGTACTCGTCATCGCCATACTGGCGTATCACCCAGCGTGACGCTATGGGGTGCCACTGCTTACACGTCTCGGTCACCTCTTGTTCGCATTGACGGCGCTTTGAACAGTGGACGTTACATTTCAGATGTGTTACGACCGGTGGCTCTACCCTTCATTCGATCCCTGCGAAACCCTACATTTCAGCAGGATAATGCACGACCGCATGTTGCAGGTCCTGTACGGGCCTTTCTGGATACAGAAAATGTTCGACTGCTGCCCTGGTCAGCACATCCTCCAGATCTCTCACCAATTGAAAACTTCTGGTCAATGGTGGCCGACCAACTGGCTCATCACAATACGCCAGTCACTAGTCTTGATGAAATGTGGTATCGTGTTGAAGCTGCATGGGCAGGTGTACCTGTACACGCCATCCAAGCTCTGTTTGACTCAATGCCCAGGCGTTATTACGGCCAGATGTGGTTGTTCTGGGTACTGATTTCTCAGGATCTATGCACCGAAATTGCGTGAAAATGTAATCACATGTCAGTTCTAGTATAATATATTTGTCCAATGAATACCCGTTTATCATGTGCATTTCTTTTTGGTGTAGCAGTTTTAATGGCGAGTAGTGTATGTACTTATATGAAACTAATAATGAAGTATCAGAACCTAATAAAAACGCAAATGTTAGGAAAAAAATACAGTACCGCGAGTCGCGAACCACTGCCCAAACATGCTACTTCGAACTGATCACTGACACTGCTATACCAACCTCGCTGTGCCAACAACACGCTAGTGAGACTCTATCATAGCATGTTAGCACTTGCTGAAACCCTTTATCGTAGATATCTTTCTAATTGAAATTTAATTATAACAAATTGTACCAAGAACAATGCGTTTTGGGTGGATCTTCAGTGTGTCGCTGCCTTCAAATAGCATACTCTCATAATACGCGATTTACAATCATTCTTTTGCCATGAATATGATGTTTCTCATTATTTTATTGGAAAGAATCACACAGTTAACAACGGGTTTTCCAGTGATTCTCAATCTGCTGGTGCCCAGAAACGGCATATATACGAGTTCTATCCACAAAGTACATTACGTTTTGGAATTAAAAATAAATAGAGTATTGGAAAATTTTTTTATTATATACAGATGAAAGTCACACTTAAATACTACTTTTCTACGTAGTTGCCATTTAAATTAAGGCACTTAGCGTAGCGATGGACGAGCTTGGAAATTCCTTCGTCGTAAAATTCGGCCGCCTGCGCCTTCAACCACGTGGCGACTGTCTTTTGGGACAGAAAAGGTGTGATTTTTGTGGATTTCCTGGAAAGAGGCACTACAATAAACTCTCAAAGGTATTGCCAAACTCTGCACAACCTCAGAAGAGCAATACAAAACAATCGCAAGGGAAAGTTGGGCTCAAAGATCTTGCTATTTCACGACAACGCCCGGGCCCACACGGCAAATGCCACTCGTGAAGTTCTCGAATCTTTTAAGTGGGAGTTGTTTCCTCATCCGCTGTACAGTCCCGACCTGGCACCGAGCCACTTATTCCCAGCAATGAAGAAGTGGTTGGCTATGCAGCGCTTTGATGACGACGCACAGCTTCAAGAAGAGGTAACCACGTGGTTGAAGGTGCAGGCGGCCGAATTTTACGACGAAGGAATTTCCAAGCTCGTCCATCGCTACGATGAGTGCCTTAATTTAAATGGCAACTATGTAGGAAAGTAGTATTTAAGTGTGGCTTTCATCTGTATATAATAAAAAAAATTTCCAATACTTCATTTATTTGTAATTCCAAAACGTAATGTACTTTGTGGATAGCCCTCGTATATATAGGCTTGAAATGAATGCCAATATGGCGCCACACAACTCTGTACTGAAGGGAGACGGCGTGCGTGTGACGTAGGTGGCGTTGTGCCATCTCATTGGTCAACGCTCAGACGCACGCTCAGAATATCGGACATGCTAGATATTACTCTGCACGTTCGGAAAGACTCCCGAACGTGCTATTCCACGCTATGACGTCAGAGACTCGGCACGCTCAACGCTCGGTTGCACGCTCTGTGTGCCGACGGGTTAAGTCTCTGTTAAGTGTATCTGTTGTGTTTATTAAACATATAGAAAAACGCTGCGACCTGATGTACCAATGTAATAATATTGACTGATTAGGGGCCGCTTTACATCTGCGGTCCGCTCCAGACAGTTCCATAGCATGCGGACGTGCGTAATATGGGGCAATGTGTTGTTAACCTCTGCTCGTCTCGCCCCTGGATAGCAACATACGAAAAAGGGCTGGGCGTGAGCGTCGCGTGCAGTTCCAAAGAGGAGGAGGAGGATGAGGAGGAAGCCGTTGTCATTGGAGTGTGACTGACTGGTCCCGATGACGCAACGGGGACAGCAGCGCACGGCGGTGGGGCTGCACCGGTCGTCTGGAAGCCTGCCGCGTCACCACGCCACGCTGCGCATGCGCGTCGCTGGCCTGGCCCGGCCCGGCCCCCCCGCCTGCACGTGACTGCGGCGTGCCACGTGACCGCCTGCCACGTGAGCTGAGCCTGCGTTCGTTCCCCCTGCTGGCTGGAACAAAGACGCGCCCCGGGCCGGCGGCGCTGTGCCTTCTCAGTCAGTAACAGGGGGCGAGCGAGCACGTTGCAACGCAGGCACCTGCAGCAAAAAAAGAGAGGGCGAGCTGGAAGGATCCCTTCACCGCAACCACGTGTCTTCCTCCTTGGTTCTCGGAAGGAGATAGCGTCAACTAGGCGCAACGCAGGCGCGATCTCTTCTGCGAAGCTTCCTACGTGAAACTACACTCGGTGTTGTGAATGTTTCACGAAATAAACTGCCTGGTGGGGTATTTGCATAACCAGGGCCGTTTCTACCATTAGGCAAGACTAGGCGGCCGATTTGGACGCAAAAATTTTAGTGGCGGCAAAGATTGGAATAACGAGAAAAACGAAAAAGAAGAAAAATTAAAACACCGATTTGTTTTTAAGAGCATATGGAACAATTACCTAATAACTCTTTACTTACAGATTAGATTTATTCCTCATCCGAAAAGTATTTCAATTAAACCAGATGAGCCGGCCGGGGTGGCCGAGCGGTTCTAGGCACTACAGTCTGGAACCGCGCGACCGCTACGGTCGCAGGTTCGAATCCTGCCTCGGGAATGGATGTGTGTGATGTCCTTAGGTTAGTTAGGTTTAAGTAGTTCTAAGTTCTAGGGGACTGATGACCTCAGAATTAAGTCCCCCCCCCCCCCCCCTCCTGCCCGCATCTTGTGGTCGTGCGGTAGCGTTCTCGTTTCCCACGCCCGGGTTCCCGGGTTCGATTCCCGGCGGGGTCAGGGATTTTCTCTGCCTCGTGATGGCTGGGTGTTGTGTGCTGTCCTTAGGTTAGTTAGGTTTAAGTAGTTCTAAATTCTAGGGGACTGATGACCGTAGCAGTTAAGTCCCATAGTGCTCTGAGCCATTTGAACCATTCAATTAAGTCCCATAGTGCTCAGAGCCATTTGAACCATTTGAAACCAGATGAAAAATAACACCACGCTTATCCAGATGACATAGTTTGGTGCTTCGGCGTGTCTCCCATAAGTATAGCATTATTTCTAAATTCAAGGAGAAATTCATTCGCACCAGAAAATAGCTGCGTTCCTTTACTTGTCCGTTTCCTTGCAGTTAAACAAGTAACTGATGCCAAATTTGTTTGCACAGGTATATCCAGTTGAGTTCATTCCTACTTCTTCCTGCTTCAATTATTTTGGGAACTTCAGAAACTAAGGACAAGAAATTGAGGACAAAGCATGAGAACTGAGGACTGTCCCAGAAAACGAGGACGTCTGGTCAGCCAGCCGCTGTGACTGAGCGGTTCTATGCGCTTCAGTCCGGAACTGCGCTGCTGCTACTGTCGCAGGTTCGCATCCTGCCTCGGACATGGATGTGTGTGATGTCCTTAGGTTAGTTAGGTTTAAGTAGTTCTAAGTTTAGGGGACTGATGACCTCAGATGTTAAGTCCCATAATGCTCAGAGCCATTTGAACCATTTATTTTTTGAGCGTTTGGTCACCTTAGTTTAATGATTTAAAGTATAAAAGAAGATGTGCATTGTTGTGCCACTGGATGTTGGTGGTGATGACGGGGGGTGGGGATAATGGAGAGACCAATAGTGGTAAAAAAAGAGGGGGTTTTTTTCACTTTTTTTCAGTTCCCGCCTAGTGTGGCAAAACGCCTAGCAGCGGTCCTGTATTTAGCCTAGACAATCACTGCATTTTCTGGACAGGCATCTGGACAGAAATATAGAGTAATGAATACAGGCTATTCCCATTGTTATCTAGTTATTCCGATTGTCATTTAGCACTTAATGACATCAAAACGGCTTTATAACATCAGAAGATATCAACACGTATTTTTATGGATAGGGTCCGCCTTTAGCAAAACACAATTTTGTTTTTTAACCCAAACATGTTTCACTGCGCTTGCAGCATCTTCAGTGGGCTTTTATTTTTCGTCAGTTAAAGATAGAGAGTGTTCTTTGCTGTTTGTATACATGTAGCTATTAGTTTTTAAATCGTAATTACAGATATTTGAAACAACTCATAAATTACGAATTCATACCTTTTTACCACATGGTGTGGTTTTTCTGATGTGTTGTGTTTCTACAAACAAAACGGTCAGTGTAGAAACACAACACATCAGAAAAACGACACCATGTGGTAAAAAGGTATGAATTCGTAATTTATGAGTTTTTTCAAATATCTGTAATTACGATTTAAAAAACTAATAGCTACACGTATACAAACAGCAAAGAGCACTCTTTATCTTTAACTGACGAAAAATAAAAGCTCACTGAAGATGCTGCAAGCGCAGTGAAACATGTTTGGGTTATAATAACAAAATTTTGTTTTGCTAAAGGCGGACCCTATCCAAAAACATACGTATTGCTATAGCAAACACAGAAGAAAAGACCTTTAACACCAAGATGAAGATATCAACGGCTTTTTAAAAAAATTATTACCTCGTTAGCGCAGCAGCTTCATGTTGCAATGGATCTGTTAATTACTGGAAAAAAACTTTGTATCATATATTTGGTAATTAAGAGAAATGCAGTTATGTGCATTATTGTCAAAAATATAAAACAAAACAATGATTAATCGGGTAAGCTTCAATTTAAGGTAGTTTCACAAACCGTGGACGTGAGCAGATTTTCCTTCGTCCACACATTCGAAGCAGCTTGAGTGTATCCAGGATGCACAAATACATCGTTTGCAGTTTATAGAGATCACAGTCTTTTTATCCGATGATTGAGGACACGGGAAACACACCCTCCGTTTCACTGGACCAAAATTCTGCATCGAAGAAGGCAATGGCATATTGAGAGTTGGGCAACGGAGTGGCGTCCAAACATTTCTCTTAGGTTCCTCTCCTGACCACTTATATCGGTTGCCCCCACAGAAAGTGTTCCGTTTTGTTCCTTCACTAATTCGTTCGCACTCACCACTATGTGATATATCTAGTTCAGATTCAGTATCGTGTTCACTGTCGCTTTCAGGATCACATCCGTTGGTAGTTTCTGCATCAAAATCTTGAACCTCAAGAAACCACTGAGCGACAACAGCCTCAAAATCGGGATCTGAAACATCCAGTCTGTCGTTGTTTGCTATACCAAGTGATATTTCAGCACGTAATGCAAAACATAAAGTGTTTACAATTATTGCGTTCCTAATGTAAATCGTGTGGTGCGGTCGCGTCATACCCCCGGGAGCTTATAGACCAAGTTAAACTAACAGCAGCTAGCAGCAATGACTGCTCACTGCGAACGCTCATAACGAACGACAGTTACTGACGAGCAGGAATGCGTAGTACGGAAAAATCCTGCGTCATGCGCATTGGAATGTTGGAGGACGTATCCTGATACAACCCGATTGAAGGTTGTGTTCCTCACACGCTCTATAGTTATTGCACAATAATGAGGACTAACCATTAATTCGACCGTCTAAGATCGGTATTGACGGTTTGTGCAATATATTAACCCTAGATTACTAAACCGTAGTAAAATTTACGATTGTAGTTGGTTTGCCTTCGTGATTCCTGTCAATCTGGATAAATGAGCGACACTAGACTTGGCCACTGTTTCTATGTTTCGATACAGTGTATCGATACATGGAACTGTTTCAGTGTTTCGGAACGGCTGTGGTTCACTGTTTCGAAACAGTGGTGTTTCATTCCGCCCCTGTTTCGGATAACCGGACCAGATTCGATCTTGAGCCAGACACAGAAACTGTATCGTTGTTTCAAAATAAGGCTGTTTCAGTCCACCTGTGCTTAGAACGGACTAATTGTATCGAAATAGTGATGTTTCATTCCGCTCTATGTCGGACGAGTTTCGGGCTCGGCACAGGTACTGAAACACAACGTACCACTTCTTGAAACACTTTCAAGAGTGTCGAAATCTTTTTGACAAGCAATAGCATGAAGCTTAAGATATCCGAAAATAAAGCTTCGTTTCTAGCTGACTGTCCTATTCCGAAATGGCGTAACATCTGCTTTATAAACACTAACCAAACAATAAAACAACGCATATTATTCACATTCAAAATAATAAATATGTGAAAATCATTGAGTTAAATTACACTTTTTTTATAACATACGCTTCTCTGTTCATGTACAGTAATCATATTAAGAAACGCAAGTAAGCCTACAACATTTTGAATAAAAAAAGGCGTATATACATAAATTTGATGTAGGTATAATTGCAAGCAATCTGTTTTACATATCACAGATAGTGTAATGGTGAACGGGAAGGACTGGGAAGCAAGGTGAATTTATAGTAACGGTTCGAAACACCTTGCAAGACAAATTTTTTTCCGTTATATTTTGTTATTTATTCGAATTACTTGGCGTTATTTGTGAGTCTATAGTCACTGTGCCTATTATCCACAATGATTCCCTTTGTGTGCATGGAAATTAGCAGGATGGGTATATTACCCATACTATCGGAATGTGGGAATCCCAGTAGCATATCCGTTGTCTCTGCAGTTTGCTCCCACCTCCAGTTCCGTCCGTGGTGGCTCTTCTGTCTTCAGCTATGGCTGTTCTCAGCCAACTGAAAAGTATGAAAGTCACACGACACGAAAGCAGCGCATTTGCTGCAGGAAGTATGAAACTGCCAAGATGCCTAAGTGATAGTTTCATACTTTCTGCGATATGATTAGCGATCTCGCACCTCATTTGTGTTTATATGGACATACTTATACAGTAGACATTCAAGATGATAAAATGTGTAGGTTTATTAGATTACAAAACACAAACTGTTTCACTGTTTCGAAACAGCGTATCGAAACATTACATTGTACTGTTTCATTTGTTTCGAAACAGTTAGGTGTTTCAGTTTGCCCATCTCTAAGCGACACTGAATCTTCAGTACCTTCGTGACAATATTGTTGTTAACAATGGTTTGCTGCAGTTAATAATGGTTTGCCGTGGTCGAAGGGATTTGACTTCGACCACGGCATAATAGCCAGGAATATCTTATTGTTGAAATGTGTGTGAATTCCTAAGGGACCAAACTGCTGAGGCCATCGGTCCCTAGACTTCACACTACTTAGACTAACTTATGCTAAGAACAACACACACAGCCATGCCCGAGGAAGCACTCGACCCTCCGGTGGGAGAGGCCTGGCAGTGTGTGACATGGCGCCTCAAACCGCGCGGCCACTCCGCGCGGCGGAATATTTTATTAATTGTGACAATTCGGGCAGTGAAAGTTTTCATTTTACAATCATTTCCTGTCAGTGGTGCTCTTTTGTAAATATTACGTATGTTTACTAATGATGTGCCGTCTCCTAGTTTCTACATGTACAGGGTTATTACAAATGACTGAAGCGATTTCACAGCTCTACAATAACTTTATTATTTGAGATATTTTCACAATGCTTTGCACACACATACAAAAACTCAAAAAGTTTTTTTAGGCATTCACAAATGTTCGATATGTGCCCCTTTAGTGATTCGGCAGACATCAAGCCGATAATCAAGTTCCTCCCACACTCGGCGCAGCATGTCCCCATCAATGAGTTCGAAAGCATCGTTGATGCGAGCTCGCAGTTCTGGCACGTTTCTTGGTAGAGGAGGTTTAAACACTGAATCTTTCACATAACCCCACAGAAAGAAATCGCATGGGGTTAAGTCGGGAGAGCGTGGAGGCCATGACATGAATTGTTGATCATGATCTCCACCACGACCGATCCATCGGTTTTCCAATCTCCTGTTTAAGAAATGCTTCTGCTTTAGCCTTTTCCGTAAGATTTTCCAAACCGTCGGCTGTGGTACGTTTAGCTCCCTGCTTGCTTTATTCGTCGACTTCCGCGGCTACGGGTGAAACTTGCCCGCACGCGTTCAACCGTTTCTTCGCTCACTGCAGGCCGACCCGTTGATTTCCCCTTACAGAGGCATCCAGAAGCTTCAAACTGCGCATACCATCGCCGAATGGAGTTAGCAGTTGGTGGATCTTTGTTGAACTTCGTCCTGAAGTGTCGTTGCACTGTTATGACTGACTGATGTGAGTGCATTTCAAGCACGACATACGCTTTCTCGGCTCCTGTCGCCATTTTGTCTCACTGCGCTCTGGAGCGCTCTGGCGGCAGAAACCTGAAGTGCGGCTTCAGCCGAACAAAACTTTATGAGTTTTTCTACGTATCTGTAGTGTGTCGTGACCATATGTCAATGAATGGAGCTACTATGAATTTATGAAATCGCTTCAATAATTTGTAATAGCCCTGTATATTATGCAATTCAGACTTAGGAGCCTGGCAGAGGATTCATCGAACAACTTTCACGCTGCTCCTCTACCGTTCCACTCTGTAACAGCTTTGTCGGTATATTTGTTTTGTTGCTTAGAATTTACCTTAGTGTGGCATCTTAGGTGAAATGTCTAGCCGTCAAAGTTAGAACAGTGTTCGTTTATATCACATTGCCCTCTTCAGAACTACCGAAGCTACTGATATTAGGACACTTTGGATGGCGACGAGTTCGATTTAGACACTAACGTACTGGGTGATTTTCTCGGGAAATTTCACCTGTACAGCAGCAGCAGAACCTACAACCGCCTCAGGCGAGAAAAGTATGTTCAGATTATGCTTATCCATTACGGATATTTTAGAACCGTGACTGTATATTAATGTAAATAAGTTATACACAACTGCAACCAGTCACTTTTTTCAATAATAATGCTTTATTACATAACCGGTTTTCGAACCCTTTCAGGTTCATCTTCAGATGATTTCGGGAGGATCCGGGAAGTTACATCATTACTGGTAGTAGCATAATGCTGGGTGCTGGTTTCCGACAGTATAGGCGGCTTTTTTCGTATCTTTCTGCCTCCATTTTGATGTCCAGAACACTTTCACACGATCTATATGAGTTCACACTTTAACAGTGACACTTTACCAGCATCCAGCATGCGCTTTACAACTGTTGCTTATGCACTGTTAAAGTGTGAACTAATATAGTTCGTGTGAAAGTGTTCTGGACATCAAAATGGAGGCAGACAGATACGAAAAAAGCCGCCTGTACTGTCGGAAACCAGCACCCAGCATTATGCTACTACCAGTAATGATGTAACTTCCCGGATCCTCCCGAAATCATCTGAAGATGAACCTGAAAGGGTTCGAAAACCGGTTAATGTAATAAAGCATTATTATTGAAAAAAGTGACTGGTTGCAGTTGTGTATAACTTATTTACAAAGTATGTTCATTTTGTCCTTCAAGCAAATGGAGAATGACGACATTTTGCAAGCACTGCTCCACAGCAATTTCTGCAGAACACAGAGGTAGGTCTTGCTTAATTTGCAATAATAGTGTCTCCAGCAGAAGACTCTGCTCGTTTTGTATGCAAAATGCTCTTGGAAACATAAATATTTGTAGCGAATGCATAACATAAATTATGACTTCTTTTCCAACAATATTCTGAGCAGTAAAATTGTAATGACAGGGTATAAAACAGTTCATTCTGTACTTATTTTGTATGTGCCATACCGTTGGAGACCTAATAATTTAATTAACTACCATATAACCTATGAGTTATGATTTCCCCCGCCACATTTACTGTTCTAGAACTAAAGAAGACTACAGAGCTTTAAGAACGCACTGTGCGATATGTTGTACACTCTAGGTGTCCGACTTTGGCCAGACATGTCCGCCTTTCTGCGGTCGTGTCCTGCCAGACAGTACAAGGCTGCTCTGTTCGGCTTTTGTTAATGCTTTCTAGAGAGCTAGACAACGCACAACTAAAGCCTGATCCAAGCTATCGACCGAAGGAGGAATAATTAGCTGTACCTTAAGGCTATATACATATACAGGGAGGTCCATTGATCGTGACCGGGCCAAATATCTTACGAAAAAAGCGTCAAACGAAAAAACTACAAAGAACGAAACTCGTCTAGCTTGGAGGGGGAAACAAGACGGCGCTGTGGTTGGCGCGCTAGATGGCGCTGCTATAGGTGAAACGGATATCAAGTGCGTTTTTTTTAAAATTAGGGACTTCCCCCCCTTTTTAATTACATATTCGTGTAGTACATAAAGAAATATGAGTGTTTTAGTTGGACCACTTTTTTCGCTTTGTGATAGATGGCGCTGTAATAGTCACAAACATATGGCTCACAATTTTAGACGAACAGTTGGTAACAGGTAGGTTTTTTTAAATTAAAATACGGAACGTAGGTACGTTTGAACATTTTGTTTCGGTTGTTCTGATGTGATACATGTACCTTTGTGAACTTATCATTTCTGAGAACGCATTCTGTTACAGCGTGATTACCTGTAAATACCACATTAACGCAATAAATGCTCAAAATGATGTCCGTCAACCTCAATGCATTTGGCAATACGTGTAACGTCATTCCTTTCAACAGCGAGTAGTTCGCCTTCCGCAATGTTCGCACATGCATTGACTATGCGCTGACGCATGTTGTCAGGCGTTGTCGATGGATCACGATTGCAAATATCCTTCAACTTTCTCCACAGAAGGAAATCCGGGGACGTCAGATCCGGTGAACGTGCAGGCCATGGTATGGTGCTTCGACGACCAATCCAACTGTCATGAAATGTGGTATTCAATACCGCTTCAACCGCACGCGAGCTATGTGCCGGACATCCATCATGTTGGAAGTACATCGCCATTCTGCCATGCAGTGAAACATCTTGTAGTTCAAATGGTTCAAATGGTTCTGAGCACTATGGGACTTAACATCTGTGGTCATCAGTCCCCTAGAACTTAGAACTACTTAAACCTAACTAACCTAAGGACATCACACACATCCATGCCCGAGGCAGGATTCGAACCTGCGACCGTAGCAGTCGCGCGGTTCCGGACTGAGCGCCTAGAACCACGAGACCACAGGCGGCCGGCAAACATCTTGTAGTGACATCGGTAGAACATCACGTAGGAAATCAGCATACATTGCACCATTTATATTGCCATCGATAAAATGAGGGCCAATTATCCTTCCTCCCATAATGCCGCACCATACATTAACCCGCCAAGGTCGCTAATGTTCCACTTGTCGCAGCCATCGTGGATTTTCCGTTGCCCGATAGTGCATATTATGCCGGTTTACGTTAGCGCTGTTGGTGAATGACGCTTCGTCGCTAAATAGAACGCGTGCAAAAACTCTGTCATCGTCCCGTAATTTCTCTTGTGCCCAGTGGCAGAACTGTACACGACGTACGAAGTCGTCTCCATGCAATTCCTGGTCTCTACATCGCGGTGTAGCTTGCTCGCCAGGTTTCGAGAGCGTGCGTTTCTGGGTGAGGTATCGAATATATTGCTTCCCCCTACTTATATATCCCGTGGAGATCACGAATGTAAAATAAGAGAGATTAGAGCGCGCACGGAGGCTTTCAGACAGTCGTTCTTCCCACGAACCATACGCGACTGGAACAGGAAAGGGAGGTAATGACAGTGGCACGTAAAGTGCCCTCCGCCACACACCGTTGGGTGGCTTGCGGAGTATAAATGTAGATGTAGATGTAGATGCATAGAAATATGGTATGGGTGCAATCGATGTTGATGTAGTATTCTCAACACCGACGTTTTTGAGATTCCCGATTCTCGCGCAATTTGTCTGCTACTGATGTGCGGATTATACGCGACAGCAGCTAAAACACCTACTTGGGCATCATCATTTGTTGCAGGTCGTGGTTGACGCTTCACATGTGGCTGAACACTTCATGTTTCCTTAAATAACGTAACTATCCGGCGAAGGGTCCGGACACTTGGATGATGTCGTCCAGGGTACCGAGCAGCGTACGTAGCACACGCCCGTTGGGCATTTTGATCACAATAGCCATACATCAACACGGTATCGACCTTTTCCGCAATTGGTAAACGGTCCATTTTAAGACTGGTAATGTATCACGAAGCAAATACCGTCCGCACTGGCGGAATGTTACGTGATACCACGTACTTATACGTTTGTGACTATTACAGCGCCATCTATCACAAAGCGAAAACAGTGGTCCAACTAAAGGATTCATATTTCTTTACATACTAAACGAATATGTAAAAAAACTGTGGGTTCCTATTTAAAAGAACGCAGTTTGTAACCTCTCCGCAACAATTGATAAATGAAAATGGAAACGGAGCCAAGCGTAACCTCCCAACAGAATAATGTTTAATAAAAAATATGAAATGGAACCACGCGTAAACTCCCCATACAAAAAAATTAAGGAATCAAAATTGACCAAAAACCCACACAATAATATTAATTAGATAAAGAACCATGAACTGAATCTAACATCTCAACAGAAATAATTAAACCTAATAAATTTTATAAGGACAGCAGCGCTGACCTTCGGCCCTGTTAAATAATTAAACCTGATAAATTTTATAAGGACAGCAGCGCTGACCTCGGCCCTGTATTCTGAATAACAAAGCAAAAATTCTTACCTCAATAAACTGCAACTATACCTGCTCTTATCTACAGACACAGCCTCGTGCAATGCTGTCGTATGTTAAATTTTGATTCTTGGAGGAAATGCATAGGAAATATTCTTTAAATTGAAATGAATGTTTTTCTTTAAAAAAGTTACTTTATAAAAAATTATTATTGGGGCATTTTTGAACAAATTAATTACAATTAACATACATTACTAGATGTGCGCAATGCTGCTTTATTACCTTCTACAACAATACTCATCGTCCACCACAATCCCGACCAGAATCGCAAGAAGAACACGCCGCCGACGTATGCCGACGTCTGCTACCGTATCCGACTGACTACTACTACAGACAGAGTACAACTGATCCTGCCGACTCGCTACACGCAACTACTGTCGTCTCGCGCGGTCAAGAGCAGACTAGCAACGATAAATAACTCTCTGGTCAGAGATTCTGTCATGCCTCGCCATCGCTGCTAATGAATTCATACGTGTTTCAAGTTGATATCCGTTTGACCTACGGCAGCGCCATCTAGCGGGCCATCCATAGCGCCATCTGGTTTCCCCCTTCAAGCTAGACAAGTTTCGTTCTTTGTGGTTTTTTCGTTATCTATTTGGCCCGGTCACTATCAATGGACCACCCTGTACATACGCTACTCTTCTGTATGCGTCCTACGTTTTTCTTCGTGGGCCGAACACAAAATGTCACAACAACGCTATACGTGACTATCAACGGAACCTCCCAATTGCACCCTCCTCAGATTTAGTTCTAAGATGGCCCAGTGGATAGCCCGTAAAAACTGAACACAGATCAAGCATGGAAATAGGAAGAAGGTGTACTGAACTGTGAAAAAAAAAGCAAAACAGAAATAGTGAACGGTTCAAGCTCAACAACTGCAACATCGAACAGAGTGTTAGAGCCACGGCCGGCCGGTGTGGCCGTGCGGTTCTAGGCGCTTCAGTCTGGAACCGCGTGACCGCTACGGTCGCAGGTTCGAATTCTGCCTCGGGCATGGATGTGTGTGATGTCCTTAGGTTAGTTAGGTTTAAGTAGTTGTAAGTTCTAGGGGACTGATGACCTCAGACGTTAATTCCCATAGTGCTCAGAGCCATTTGAACCATTTTTGTTAGAGCCATGGCGTCGTGGAAGTGACCACGGCATTGGTCTGCGCTGCGGGCGAAGCTGGCTTCTCAACGCCCTCGTGCCATTTATTTATGTTTTGTCACAAATTTATGAACTGTCGTACCCGTCATTGAAATGTTTGTTCACTTTCTCTAGTCTTGTCATGCTATACATTAGTTATAGAACCTGAGTCACGTGGTGGGAACACATTATCGTCGCAAGTAAATGTGATGAACAGTGACAGCAGGCGAGATACCTCATAGACGTCTCGCAGAAATGGAACCAATAGATAAACGGATGTGAACTATGTTATATTAAAAGGAATTCAAGAGTCAAAACTTCGAAAGAGGTACGCAACTTCAAAAACATTAAAAACGTATGTTCTGACCCAGCACGAAGGAAATGTCTGATTGTGAATCTGATGCGTTCATTTATTGCAGCTTATGTGCAAAACTATTGTGTTTACATCATTTCCTTGAGAGTGATCACATTCACATTCTCATTCACGTAAATCGGCCAAGGAGGCATATCTCACTCACCACGCTTACAATTTAGGTCCTATCACATGACACACTTACAATCACTAATGCCGTGTATGACACACCGGACTTAGTTTCCAGTGGAGGATTCGGTTGACTTGTCGCTTTGTCATCAAAGGTTTGCGGTTCCCATTCGACAAGAGCCACTTCCTTTCGGCTGCTAATACGAGGTGCATTCAAGTTCTGAGGCCTCCGATTTTTTTTCTAATTAACTACTCACCCGAAATAGATGAAACTGGGGTTACTTCTCGACGTAATCGCCCTGCAGACGTACACATTTTTCACAACGCTGACGCCATGGTTCCATGGCAGCGGCGAAGGCTTCTTTAGGAGTCTGTTTTGACCACTGGAAAATCGCTGAGGCAATAGCAGCACGGCTGGAGAATGGGCGGCCATGGAGAGTGTCTTTCATTGTTGGAAAAAACCAAAAGTGACTAGGAGTCAGGTCAGGTGAATAGGGTGCATGAGGAATCACTTCACACTTGTTATCACGAAGAAACTATTGCGTAACGTTAGCTCGATGTGCGGATGCGTTGTCTTGGTGAAACAGCACACGCACAGCCCTTCCCAGACGTTTTTGTTGCAGTGCAGGAAGGAATTTGTTCTTCAAAACATTTTCGTAGGATGTACCTGTTACCGTAGTGCCCTTTGGAACGCAATGGGTAAGGATTACGCCCTCGCTGTCCCAGAACATGGACACCATCATTTTTTCAGCACTGGCGGTTACCCGAAATTTTTTTGGTGGTGGTGAATCTGTGTGCTTCCATTGAGCTGACTGGCGCTTTGTTTCTGGATTGAAAAATGGCATCCACGTCTCATCCATTGTCACAACCGACGAAAAGAAAGTCCCATTCATGCTGTCGTTGTGCGTCAACATTGCTTGGCAACATGCCACACGGGCAGCCATGTGGTCGTCCGTCAGCATTCGTGGCACCCACCTGGATGACAATTTTCGTATTTTCAGGTCGTCATGCAGGACTGTGTGCACAGAACCCACAGAAATGCCAACTCTGGAGGCGATCTGTTCAACAGTCATTCGGCGATCCCCCAAAACAATTCTCTCCACTTTCTCGATCATGTCGTCAGACCGGCTTGTGCGAGCCCGTGGTTGTTTCGGTTTGTCATCACATGATGTTCTGCCTTCATTAAACTGTCACACCCACGAACGCACTTTCGACACATCCATAACTCCATCACCACATGTCTCCTCCCACTGTCGATGAATTTCAATTGGTTTCACATCACGCAAATTCAGAAAACGAATGATTGCATGCTGTTCAAGTAAGGAAAACGTCGCCATTTTAAGTATTTAAAACAGTTCTCATTCTCGCCGCTGGTGGTAAAATTCCATCTGCCGTACGGTGCTGCCATCTCTGGGACGTATTGACAATGAACGCGGCCTCATTTTAAAACAATGCGCATGTTTCTATCTCTTTCCAGTCCAGAGAAAAAAAATCGGAGGCCTTAGAACTTGAATGCACCTCGTAGAGTAGAAGTGCAGAATCAACTCTCATTATAGGTTCATTCCTTACACCTCGCTGTTGCAAACGGACGTTACACCACGAGACAGACACAATTTGGAACATAGTGAACAGCGAAAAAGTAAAAATAAACAAAAAAGTCACGAAGATTTGAACACGGCTCCCCATCCTTAACATAGTGACCTCACTTACCCATGACCCCGTATGGAATTCTAAATTTTTGAGTACTCTGTACACAGGGCATGCACATAAACAATGGACTGTGGCGGCGCCTGCTAACATCAGAAGTTAACCTATTCTGCCTGAGATCATTCCAATTATGAAATTACGGAATTTGTTTTCGTGACACAATGAAAAGGTTGCGCTGGGTTTTGGTACTTTTTTCTACTAGAGTTTTTCAATAACACAGACGAATACATGAAAGTAAGAAGGTATTTACGTTTTACAACGAAAAAGCCTACACAGTGCATAAATAGGAACGTAAATAGACAAACGTGTTTCAATGAAAACTATTTCATCAATGAAAAAGTCAGAATTATACGACGAGAAAAATAATTTTCGATGTTATTAGGCACATAGCAAGGAAAAAAAACGTGGAAAGCAAAAAAGGGCTATTTAATGTGTTATAGATATTGTTTAATGTTTGCAAGCACATACTGTCCCGTGCAAATAAAGATACATGTTCTACAATGCCTGGATGACACTTTTCCTATACTTTCAGTTCTCAGGAGTGTAAAGAATTCCCCATGCTATCTCTGACAAGAACTTTCATCATGAATTCCGCTTTACTCATTAATAAACTTCATTACTATTGCTTGCTCCTACATTTTATCATCCCATTTTATTTCTTCGTAAAAAGGTTAGTCCCTCATTATGTCATTTTCACCGTTCAGATGCCAAAGTGCACGACAAAAAAAATTGCTCTGAGCGCTATGGGACTTAACTTCTGAAGTCATCAGTCCCCTAGAACTTAGAACTACTTAAACCTAAGGACATCACACACATCCATGCCCGAGGCAGGATTCGAACCTGCGACCGTAGCGGTGGCGCGGCTCCAGACTGTAGTGCCTAGAACCGATCGGCCACTCCAGCCGGCAAAGTGCACGACAGATAGCTCTCACAACACAGGCGATTTTTATGCTGACGCGTAAACGAAAATGACCACTCGAAACAGACGAGACTCATTACAGGAATGAAACGATAGCGGTGCTGCAGTAGACACACTTGTGTCAACTAGTCTGTTGTGACATGAAGACCGATCGTGTAAAAGGGCATTTAGGGCATCCCAGTTACCAGTTCTGAGTCCAGTTGAAATGACCGCCACTGTTGAACATCTTTTCGTTTTCCGTCTCAGAAGATTAGATAACAATTTATTTTCCCCTATGAAGAGCTTTTTGTTTATTTTCTCATGATTAGATCTATCTAAGGATGAAGTCATTTAACCAGATTGATTGATCTTGCAAAAAGAAAAACAAAAGATGACTGTAATTGATTATTAACAAACTACTGAAAATACCGAACTGGCTGATTCCTGTTAGTCCGGATTTTAGGGCAATATGTCCGGTTAAGTATAATGCTGAGTCCAGCTATTATATTTTTAGACTTGGCTATCCTTGGCGAAAGACAGAAACAAATTTTTTTCGTTCTGTACGAATTAGCAAATTGTTTTATTTCGTTTGCGACAGTTGTTACAGTATAGGAACACACAGAAAGCAGCACATGTACACTATAAATTTCACAGTTCACGTCTTTGACCTGTAATTACACTACTGGCCATTAAAATTGCTACACCACGAAGATGACGTGCTACAGACGCGATATTTAACCGACAGGAAGAAGATACTGTGATATACAAATGACTAGCTTTTCAGAGCATTTTCACAAGGTTGGCACCGGTGGCGACACCTGTAACGTGCTGACATGAGGAAAGTTTCCAATAGATTTCTCATACACGAACAGCAGCTGACCGGCGTTGCCTGGTGAAACGTTGTTGTGATGCCTCGTGTGAGGAGGAGAAATGCGTTCCATCACGTTTCGGACTTTGATAAGGTTCGGATTGTAGACTATCGCGATTGCGGTTTATCGTATCGCGACACTGCAGCTCGCGTTGGTCGAGATCCGAAGACTGTTAGCAGAATATGGAATCGGTGTGTTCAGGAGGGTAATACGGAACGTCGTGCTGGATCACAACGGCCTCGTATCACTAGCAGTCGAGATGACAGGCATCTTATTGCATGGCTGTAACGGATCGTGCAGCCACGTCTCGATCCCTGAGTCAACAGATGGGGACGTTTGCAAGA
Source organism: Schistocerca serialis cubense (assembly GCF_023864345.2). NCBI lineage: Eukaryota > Metazoa > Arthropoda > Insecta > Orthoptera > Acrididae > Schistocerca > Schistocerca serialis. Next base: position 872,892,234 of record NC_064641.1, on the reverse strand, counting down.
CAACAACCATCTGCACGAACAGTATGACGGCGTTTGCAGCAGCACGGACTATAAGCTCGGAGACCATGGCTGCAGTTACCCTTGACGCTGCATCACAGACAGGAGCGCCTGCGATGGTGTACTGAACGACGAACCTGGTTGCACGAATGGAAAAAGTCATTTTTTCGGATGAGTCCAGGTTCTGTTTACAGCATCATGATGGTCGCATCCGTGTTTGGCGACATCGCGGTGAACGCACATTGCAAGCGTGTATTCGTCAACGCCATACTGGCGTATCACCCGGCGTGATGGTATAGGGTGCCATTGGTTACACGTCTCGGTCACCTCTTATTCGCATTGACGGCACGTTGAACAGTGCAGTTACATTTCAGATGTGTTACGACACGTGGCTCTACCCTTCATTCGATCCCTGTGAAACCCTCCATTTCAGCAGGATAATGCACGACCGCATGTTGCAGGTCCTGTACGGGCCTTTCTGGATACAGAAAATGTTCGACTGCTGCGCTGGCCAGCACATTCTCCAGATCTGTCACCACTTGAAAACGTCTGGTCAATGGTGGCCGAGCAACTGGCTCGTCACGATACGCCAGTCACTACTCTTGATGAACTATGGTATCATGTTAAAGCTGCACGGGCAGCTGTACACGTCATCCAAGCTCTGTTTGACTCAATGCCAAGGCGTATGAAGGCCGTTATTACGACCACACTGAAAGATTCACTGGAAGCCTTTCGGACTTACTTGGCCCATTCTGCACAGTTTCTGCTTGTGTTTTGCAAGATACCCAGTCACAATACACGCGAGGTCTACTTGTACATCGTCGGCGCCGACGTGTTCGTTATTAAGGCTGATTTCTTAACTGAAACTTCCCGGGCATTCCGGTACGTATTGCGCGGTATTACTGCGCCGTTCTACGCCTCGCTCTTCCATGCAGTGTACTGACAACAATGTCACTGAGGCAATAATATTCGGCCTGTAAGGTCCGCTTTGGAAGTTGTGCACTATAAAAATCGGCAGTTTTAATATTTTTAATAGAGAAATTGTAAAGTTGGTATTTTTGAAACAAAGTTACTGTTTACGTTCGCTATGGCAAAAAATACATAAGAGGACTTCACTTTAAGCGAAATATACAACCTTCAATTGGTAGAAAAGGAACATTTTGTTGTCCGTCTGTCTCTTTATCTATCAGTCCGACTGTTCAAAACCCTTTTTGTCAGGAACGGGTTGGAATTTATGTCACCTATTATACGCTCCCTTGTCGACGTAAAGAAAGTGAAATTTCTTAGTCAGTGCAGTCAAAAGATACGGCCATACATGTAACGTATTCTGATAGTCTCAAGAACAGTAATCGAATCCCACAGGGTACTTTCCGTTAACTTAGAATCATGAAATTTGGCAAGAAGCAAGATTTCACACTACAACAAAACTAAAAACTCCGACAATTGTTAACTTTATATCACCCCAAAAAAATCGTCTTTTGTAATTTGTTATCCGACTTCGAACTTGAAACTAAAATATTCTCGAAAGTCTTGGAATCCTTGGCACCGATTTCTCGCCAGTATCAATGATGATAACAGGTAAAAATCGTCTAAATGGTTCAAATGGCTCTGAGCACTATGGGACTTAACACCTGAGGTCATCAGTCCCCTAGAACTTAGAGCTACTTAAACCTAACTAACCTAAGGACATCACACACATCCATGCCCGAGGCAGGATTCGAACCCGCGACCGTAGCAGTCACGCGGTTCCAGACTGTAGCGCCTTTAACCGCTTGGCCACACCGGCCGGCACAGAAAGACAAGCAGGTGATAACTCAGCTTGTATAAGAACGAAGTAGCTGTAATTAGAAATTTTCATCACGAACAAGAAGCAAAAATTACAAAAGGTGTGAGACAAGGATGTGCCTTCTCTCCTCCTAGATTCAGTGCTTATGTCGAGATGCTATATACCAAGTTTGCGAAACTACTGAGATGGGGATAGGAAGCCAAGTGGAGGGTTGGTTCAAATGGCTCTAAGCACTATGGGACTTAACACCTGAGGTCATCAGTTCCCTAGAACTTAGAACTACTTAAACCTAACCAACCTAAGGACATCACACACATCCATGCCCGAGGCAGAATTCGAACCTGCGACCGTAGCGGTCGCGCGGTTCCACACTGAAGCGCCTAGAACAGCTCGGCCACACCGGCCGGCGAAAATCGTCTAAATCTTTGGTTTCCGGTATGGATGGTCTCTCTATATATGTAATTAAGTTTATACGGAACGCTCAGTGCGTGAGCCCCACACGCGCATGGCCAATGCTTTTTTTTTTTTCGGCTATGTCTCCCCCGTTCCGAAGAAACCGTCGGTGAATGGATCAAGAGACGAAGTCTCCACACCACACAGTCTCCCTCCCCACCTCCCCCCTCCCCCCCCCCCCCCCAATACGCACGTAAGTTCCTATTCGCACGTATACGAAGAGCTTTAATCGCCACATCGGAAGTAACGTTTTCTTTGTTTACAGGTACTGATAGAAAACCCTAGCACGCCGCTAGAAAAACAAGAAAGGAAGATTAAAGTTTAACATCTCAGTCGACAAGAGACTGCGCACAATAAGGAGGGGCAAGGAAAACATGCGTGCTCAGAGGCTCCATTCCAGCGTCGCAATTCAAGGAAGTCAAGGAAAACCTAAAAAATCTTGACAGCCAAGTGGGGATTTCTACACAGAGTACGCGAAAGAACTTGCCCCCCTTCTAACAGCCGTGTACCGCAAGTCTCTAGAGGAACGGAAGGTTCCAAATGATTGGAAAAGAGCACAGGTAGTCACAGTCTTCAAGAAGGGTCGTCGAGCAGATGCGCAAAACTATAGACCTATATCTCTGACGTCGATCTGTTGTAGAATTTTAGAACATGTTTTTTGCTCCCGTATCCTGTCGTTTTTGGAAACCCAGAATCTACTCCGTACGAATCAACATGGATTCCGGAAACAGCGATCGTGTGTGACCCAACTCGCTTTATTTGTTCAGGAGACCCAGAAAATATTAGGTACAGGCTCCCAGGTAGGTGCTATTTTCCTTGACTTCCGGAAGGCGTTCGATACAGTTCCGCACTGTCGCCTGATAAACAAAGTAAGAGCCTACGGAATATCAGACCAGCTGTGTGGGTGGATTGAAGAATTTTTAGCAAACAGAACACAGCATGTTGTTATTAATGGAGAGACGTCTACAGACGTTAAAGTAACCTCTGTCGTGCCACGGGGGAGTGTTATGGGATCATTGCTTTTCACAATATATATAAATGACCTAGTAGATAGTGTCGGAAGTTCCATGCGGCTTTTCGCGGATGATGTTGTAGTATACAGAGAAGTTGCAGCATTAGAAAATTGTAGCGAAATGCAGGAAGATCTGCAGCGGATAGGCACTTGGTGCAGGGAGTGGCAACTGACCCTTAACATAGACAAATGTAATGTATTGCGAATACATAGAAAAAAGGATCCTTTATTGTATGATTATATGATAGCAGAACAAACACTGGTAGCAATTACTTGTGTAATACAGGGTGATTCAAAAAGAATACCACAACTTTAGGAATTTAAAACTCTGCAACGACAAAAGGCAGAGCTAAGCACTATCTGTCGGCGAATTTAGGGAGCTATAAAGTTTCATTTAGTTGTACATTTGTTCGGCATTTCAGCCAATAAAGTTTTTGGTCCCTTTTCTTCGAAGGTGCTACTGTAACTGGACTACAGTATCTGGAGATGTTAGAGAATTGGCTGTTCCCTCAGCTCGAACAAGAAGCACAACAATTCATATTTCAGCAGGATGGAGCGCCACCACATTGGCACTTATCTGTCCGTAACTACCTGAACGTCAACTACCCGAGGCGATGGATCGACCGCCAGGCAGCCCGTGACAGAGCACTTCATCACTGTCCTACAAGAAGCCCTGATCTTACCCCCTGCGATTTTTTCTGATGGGGGTATGTTAAGGATATGGTGTTTCGGCCACCTCTCCCAGCCACCATTGATGATTTGAAACGAGAAATAACAGCAGCTATCCAAACTGTTACGCCTGATATGCTACAGAGAGTGTGGAACGAGTTGGAGCATCGGGTTGATATTGCTCGTGTGTCTGGAGGGGGCCATATTGAACATTTCTGAACTTGTTTTTGAGTGAAAAAAAAACCTTTTTAAATACTCTTTGTAATGATGTATAACAGAAGGTTATATTATGTTTCTTTCATTAAATACACATTTTTAAAGTTGTGGTATTCTTTTTGAATCACCCTGTATATCTGGGAGTATGCGTGCGGAACGATTTGAAGTGGAATGATCATATAAAATTAACTGTTGGTAAGGCGTGTACCAGGTTGAGATTCATTGGGAGAGTCCTTAGAAAATGTAGTCCATCAACAAAAGGGGTGGCTTACAAAACACTCGTTCGACCTATATTTGAGTATTGCTCATCAGTGTGGGATCCGTACCAGATCGGGTTGACGGAGGAGATAGAGAAGATCCAAAGAAGAGCGGCGCGTTTCGTCACAGGGTTATTTGGTAACCGCGATAGTGTTACGGAGATGTTTAGCAAACTCAAGTGGCAGACTCTGCAAGAGAGGCACTCTGCATCGCGGTGAAGCTTGCTCGCCAGGTTTCGAGAGGGTGCGTTTCTGGATGAGGTATCGAATATATTGCTTCCCCCTACTTATACCTCCCGAGGAGATCACGAATGTAAAATTAGTGAGGTTCGAGCGCGCACGGAGGCTTTCCCGGCAGTCGTTCTTCCCGCGAACCATACGCGACTGGAACAGAAAAGGGAGGTAATGACAGTGGCAGGTAAAGTGCGCTCCGCCACACACCGTTGGGTGGCTTGCGGAGTATAAATGTAGATGTAGATTTGTTTTGTCGTCTTCCTAGACAACTATGAGTTTTTAAGGTTTAAATTGCTATGTTGTGTTGATGAACTAATGTCGAAATGTGTGTGTTAATTGCTGAATTACGTGATAATGGTTACAAAGTTGAAATTGTGTATCCAGAAGTAAATAAAATAACAGATTTTGGAAGTATTATCATTTAGGCAATTCTAAGTGAGTGTGATTCCCAAGAAAAAGGAAAAAAGATGATTATTTATTTAGAAACAAACCTCTCTGCTTTCCCGCTCAATAAGATTTGTGTGTGTGTGTGTGTGTGTGTGTGTGTTGTAAATATAGAAACGGAGCGAGTAAACCCCTAATGGGGATTGCACTCTTCACAAATCTAGGCGCTGCTGTTACGTCAGTGCTAATGGGCCTAGGCCCACGAGAAAGACAGGCTTCGGCGCGCACATGACGAACTCGCTCGCTCAACTCGCAGATAAAATGCGTTTCTAAAACTGTTACCTCGCACCTCGGTGTGTACGTACTAACGAGAATTTCGTCTTTTACTGCAATCTGCTGTTATGAAGTCGTAAATGTTATAACGGCTTGTTTATACAGGGTGTTTCAAAAATGACCGGTATATGTGAAACGGCAATAAAAACTAAACGAGCAGCGATAGAAATACACCGTTTGTTGCAATATGCTTGGGACAACAGTACATTTTCAGGCAGACAAACTTTCGAAATTACAGTAGTTACAATTTTCAACAACAGATGGCGCTGCGGTCTGGGAAACTCTATAGTACGATATTTTCCAGATATCCACCATGCGTAGCAATAATATGCCGTAGTCTCTGAATGAAATTACCCGAAACCTTTGACAACGTGTCTGGCGGAATGGCTTCACATGCAGATGAGATGTACTGCTTCAGCTGTTCAATTGTTTCTGGATTCTGGCGGTACACCTGGTCTTTCAAGTGTCCCCACAGAAAGAAGTCACAGGGGTTCATGTCTGGCGAATAGGGAGGCCAATCCACGCCGCCTCCTGTATGTATCGGATAGCCCAAAGCAATCACACGATCTTCGAAATATTCATTCAGGAAATTAAAGACGTCGGCCGTGCGATGTGGCCGGGCACCATCTTGCATAAACCACGAGGTGTTCGCAGTGTCGTCTAAGGCAGTTTGTACCGCCACAAATTCACGAAGAATGTCCAGATAGCGTGATGCAGTAATCGTTTCGGATCTGAAAAATGGGCCAATGATTCCTTTGGAAGAAATGGCGGCCCAGACCAGTACTTTTTGAGGATGCAGGGACGATGGGACTGCAACATGGGGCTTTTCGGTTCCCCATATGCGCCAGTTCTGTTTATTGACGAAGCCGTCCAGGTAAAAATAAGCTTCGTCAGTAAACCAAATGCTGCCCACATGCATATCGCCGTCATCAATCCTGTGCACTATATCGTTAGCGAATGTCTCTCATGCAGCAATGGTAGCGGTGCTGAGGGGTTGCCGCGTTTGAATTTTGTATGGATAGAGGTGTAAACTCTGGCGCATGAGACGATACGTGGACGTTGGCGTCATTTGGACCGCAGCTGCAACACGGCGAACGGAAACCCGAGGTCGCTGTTGGATCACCTGCTGCACTAGCTGCGCGTTGCCCTCTGTGGTTGCCGTACGTGGTCGCCCTACCTTTCCAGCACGTTCATCCGTCACGTTCCCAGTCCGTTGAAATTTTTCAAACAGGTCCTTTATTGTATCGCTTTTCGGTCCTTTGGTTACATTAAACCTCCGTTGAAAACTTCGTCATGTTGCAACAACACTGTGTTCTAGGCGGTGGAATTCGAACACCAGAAAAATCCTCTGTTCTAAGGAATAAACCATGTTGTCTACAGCACACTTGCACGTTGTGAACAGCACACGCTTACAGCAGAAAGACGACGTACAGAATGGCGCACCCACAGACTGCGTTGTCTTCTATATCTTTCACATCACTTGCAGCGCCATCTGTTGTTGAAAATTGTAACTACTGTAATTTCGATAGTTTGTCCGCCTGAACATGTACTGTTGTCCCAAGCATATTGCAACAAACGGTGTATTTCTATCGCTGCTCGTTTAGTTTTTATTGGCGTTTCAAATATACCGGTCATTTTTGAAACACCCTGTAGCAATCAATCTCTTCTGCTTAACAGTCCTAATTTCAAACAAGAAGTGGTGCCTTATGCAACTGATAATCATTGTGGCATGATTTTAATTTTATTGTAACCCAGTGCAGCCATAACGAATTATAAGTAGGCCTATGGATATCCGATTATTGTAGGACTAATAACAGTGAGACTCCATAACAGCGGATTCCAGTAGAAGATGCATTCTCGTTTGTACGTACACTCCTAGTTACCAGGTCTAGAAACGTAGTTTGTCTGCTGACTTGAGCGAGCTAGCGTGCTCAGGCCTACCACCGTGACGTAGCCGCCGCGGCGTGTTTTTCTCGTAGGCCTCGTAACTGGCTTCCTTCATTCCCGCTGTAGTTCCACGAATAAGTCGAGTCTGGGAACTGTGGCGCTTTCTCCACCATGTGCTGCGTCAGACAGAACTGAACACAAAGCAGATTGACTGTTTATACCCCTGCGACCGAAAAGCGCGCTGTTTCTGTATTCGTTTGGTCATGGCAGCTTGCGTTTTTGGGCTAACAGTGTGTAGGTTATCATTCACAGCCGTGATTTATTGTAGGCTAACAATTAATCACCATTCGCACTTTATCCCAATGTCACGTTTCCAGGTACTGTCCCTATAGACTCGGTAACGCCTCGAAAGCGTGTATGTGTCAACGTAATTGCTAGACATCCCCTCAACGGATATTAACTATTAAAATAAATTTACAGCAGTCTTCAAAAAAGTTATATATATATATATATATATATATATATATATATATATATATATATATATATAACTTAATTTGTGCATATGGTTACATTCTGAACATTTCGAGTATACATCCATGTACATATATCCAAATAACATCTGTATATCTTTTTCTCTTTTTGTAAGTTATATATATATATATATATATATATATATATATATATATAACTTTTTTGAAGAGTTATATATATATATATATATATATATATATATATATACATATATACACTCCTGGAAATTCAAATAAGAACACCGTGAATTCATTGTCCCAGGAAGGGGAAACTTTATTGACACATTCCTGGGGTCAGATACATCACATGATCACACTGACAGAACCACAGGCACATAGACACAGGCAACAGAGCATGCACAATGTCGGCACTAGTACAGTGTATATCCACCTTTCGCAGCAATGCAGGCTGCTATTCTCCCATGGAGACGATCGTAGAGATGCTGGATGTAGTCCTGTGGAACGGCTTGCCATGCCATTTCCACCTGGCGCCTCAGTTGGACCAGCGTTCGTGCTGGACGTGCAGACCGCGTGAGACGACGCTTCATCCAGTCCCAAACATGCTCAATGGGGGACAGATCCGGAGATCTTGCTGGCCAGGGTAGTTGACTTACACCTTCTAGAGCACGTTGGGTGGCACGGGATACATGCGGACGTGCATTGTCCTGTTGGAACAGCAAGTTCCCTTGCCCGTCTAGGAATGGTAGAACGATGGGTTCGATGACGGTTTGGATGTACCGTGCACTATTCAGTGTCCCCTCGACGATCACCAGTGGTGTACGGCCAGTGTAGGAGATCGCTCCCCACACCATGATGCCGGGTGTTGGCCCTGTGTGCCTCGGTCGTATGCAGTCCTGATTGTGGCGCTCACCTGCACGGCGCCAAACACGCATACGACGATCATTGGCACCAAGGCAGAAGCGACTCTCATCGCTGAAGACGACACGTCTCCATTCGTCCCTCCATTCACGCCTGTCGCGACACCACTGGAGGCGGGCTGCACGATGTTGGGGCGTGAGCGGAAGACGGCCTAACGGTGTGCGGGACCGTACCCCAGCTTCATGGAGACGGTTGCGAATGGTCCTCGTCGATACCCCAGGAGCAACAGTGTCCCTAATTTGCTGGGAAGTGGCGGTGCGGTCCCCTACGGCACTGCGTAGGATCCTACGGTCTTGGCGTGCATCCGTGCGTCGCTGCGGTCCGGTCCCAGGTCGACGGGCACTGGCGACAACATCGATGTACTGTGGAGACCTCACGCCCCACGTGTTGAACAATTCGGCGGTACGTCCACCCGGCCTCCCGCATGCCCACTATACGCCCTCGCTCAAAGTCCGTCAACTGCACATACGGTTCACGTCCACGCTGTCGCGGCATGCTACCAGTGTTAAAGACTGCGATGGAGCTCCGTATGCCACATCAAACTGGCTGACACTGACGGCGGCGGTGCACAAATGCTGCGCAGCTAGCGCTATTCGACGGCCAACACCGCGGTTCCTGGTGTGTCCGCTGTGCCGTGCGTGTGATCATTGCTTGGACAGCCCTCTCGCAGTGTCCGGAGCAAGTATGGTGGGTCTGACACACCGGTGTCAATGTGTTCTTTTTTCCATTTCCAGGAGTGTATATAACTTTTTTGAAGACTGCTGTAAATTTATTTAGCAGTGAATACAGTCCTCTTTACAGGTACACACAGACACACACACACACACACACACACACACACACACATATATATATATATATATATATATATATATATATATATATATATATATATATATGTGTGTGTGTGTGTGTGTGTGTGTGTGTACCTGTAAAGAGAACTGTATTCAGTGCTAACCGATCAGTCGTTATATTGGTATATACTTAATTAGTTAGTTACATGTTCCACGGATCATGTTGCACGATAGGTCGTATGATGTGGAATGAGTCATTTTACATTCACATCACAAATTAATTTGTGCATATGGTTACATCCTGAACATTTCGAGTATACATCCATGTACATGTATCCAAATAACATCTGTATATCTTTTTTTCTTTTTGTAATATGTATACATATAGCAATTCTTACCCATCATGCTTAACACATTACTGTAATAGAAATTCTTCCACAGAATAGGATTGTCAAGGACAAACTTTCTCACTTGGTTTTCAGATTTTACTTTGGTCTTGTATACTATACACTGACGGAAATAAAATCAACACAAAGACGAAGTTGTGCGACATAAATGGAAGTTGGTTGGTGTGTTTCTACATCTGCAAGATGGTGTCTATCAAAATTTTCGCCAGTCGCATGAGAGTGGCGCTAGTAGCTCCACTTCTTCTTATTCTTCTTCTTTGGCTCACGCCTCTGTCCCGCTGTTTTGCAGAGTCGGCATTGTTATAGTTGGATTTGGTTCAAATGGCTCTGAGCACTATGGGACTCAACTGCTGTGGTCATAAGTCCCCTAGAACTTAGAACTACTTAAACCTAACTAACCTAAGGACAGCACACAACACCCAGCCATCACGAGGCAGAGAAAATCCCTGACCCCACCGGGAATCGAACCCGGGAACCCGGGCGTGGGAAGCGAGAACGCTACCGCACGACCACGAGATGCGGGCATAGTTGGATTTCGCATGGTTAATTTAAGGGGGTGGCTGAATGCCCTTCCTGTCGCCACGCCATACCCCTGGGACGGAATCAGTGTACCCTAGCTGTCTGCATCTAGTGTCAACCACGAAATAGTGCGAACGTGTTGCAAATGTCTGCGAGTTGTGTAACTAAGGCGGTATGTGAGAATCACCAGCACAGGATTCACCTATTGGGATGTGGAAAACCGTCTAAAAACCGCATCCAGGCTGGCCGGCACACCGGCCCACGTCGTTAGTCCGCCGGGCGGATTCGATCCGGGGCCAGCGCGCCTACCCGAGTCCAGGAAGCAGCGCGTTAACGCTCTCGTTAATAGCTCCACAATGAGGATGCAAATCAGGTTTGCTTTAAATACAACCTGCAACGGGCGTGAGCGTTTGATACCTTTTGAGATTGGTCGCGGTCAGTTGATGTTAGTCAAGATTACCTTTAAGGCGACAAAGATAGCACTATCAACACCACAGAGTTGGAACAACGTCGCACAATACGGCTTCGAGAAGCTGGATATTATTTCTGCGATATTGCAGAAAGACTTGGCAGGAATGTAGCCACTGTACATGACTGCTGGCAGTAGTGGTTACGAGAAAGAATGGTCGCAAGATGACCAGGCTCCAGATGGCCACGTGGCACAACCAAGAGCGAAGACCATCCTGATCGTGTGTGGCTCCGGCGCATAGTAGTGCGTCTGCAGCAGCAGCTCGAGAACCAGTTGACTCGACGGTGGCACAACGAACTGTTACAAATTGGTCACTTCAAGAACACCTCCGAGCCAGATGCCCTGTAACGTGGTCTGTGGTGCGACTTCGTATGACAGCAGGAGAACTCTCGTGGTTATCCCACGCACCCTGACTGCAAATTTGTACGTCAGTCTGGTGATTCGACCTGTTGTACTGCCATTCATGAACAGCTTTCCATTGAGGAGCGGGGTTCCAACGCGATAACGCTCGCCGATATACTGCTGTAACCCAATATACTCTACACACAGGTTGTTTTGGCTTGCTCGATCTCCTGTCTGCAGGCGACAACAACATCATCCACAACCAGCATTCCTGTATTGACCGACCAAGTGCAACAGGCATGGAAGTCCTTCCCATAAACGGACATCCGGCTTCTGTAAAACGCAATATACACTGCAGAGCCAAAGAAACTCGTACACCAGCCTAATACTGTATAAAGGCCGCAACACGACGTGGCATGGACTCGACTAATATCTGAAGTAGTGGTGGAGGGAATTGACACCATGAATTCTGCAGGGCTGTCCATAAATCCGTAAGAGTGCGTGGGGGTGGGCAACTCTTGTGAACAGCACGTTGCAAGGCATCCCAGATATGCTCAATAATGTTCATGTCTGGGGAGTTTGATGGCCAGCGAAAGTGTTTAAACTCAGAAGAGTTTCCTAGAGTCACTCTGTAGCAATTCCGGTAGTGTGGGGCGTCGCACTGTCCTGTTGGAATTCCCCAAGTCCGTCGGAATGCACAATGGACATGAATGGATGCAGGTGCTCAGACAGGATGCTTACGGTCGTGTCACCTGTCAGAGTCGTATCTAGACGTATCAGGAATATTACTCCAACTGCACAAGCCCCACACCATTACAGAGCCTCCACCAGCTTGAATAGTCTCCTGCTGACAAGCACGGTTCGTGGATTCATGAGGTTGTCTCCATACCCGTACACGTCCAACCGCTCGATACACTTTTCGAGACTTGTTCGACCAAGCAACATGTTTCCAGTCATCAACAGTCCAATGTCGTTGTTGACGGGCCCAGGCGTGACGTAAAGCTTTGTGCCGGGCAGTTGTGAAGGGTACACGAGTGAGCCATCGGCTCTGAAAACCCATACCGATGATGTTTCGTTGAATGGTTGGCACGCTGACACTTGTTGCTGGCCCAGCATTGTAATCTGCAACAATTTGCGCAAGGGTTGCACTTCTGTCACGTTGAACGATTCTCTTCAGTCGTCTTCTTGCAAGATCTTTCTCTGGCCGCATCGATGTCGGAGATCTGATGTTTCACTGCATTCCCGATATTCACGATATACTCGCGAAATGGTCGTACGGGAAAATCCACACTTCATCGCTACTTCCGAGATGCTGTGTCCTACCGCTCATGCGCCGACTATAATACTACATTCAAAGTCACATAAATGTTGATAACCTGTCACTGAAGCAGCAGTAACCGATCTAAGAAAAGCGCCAGACACTTGTTGTCTTATATAGGCGTTGCCGCCCGCAGCGCCGTATTCTGCCTATTTACACATCTCTGTATTTGAATACGCATGCCTATACCAGTTTCTTTGGCGCTTCAGTGTATGTGCTTTTCTGTACTTGCATTCAACATTTTGGCAGTTAGACCGGTTAGGGATGTACCAGCATTTCCCATTTGCAACGTCTTATCTCGCGCTTACGTTAGCTTGTTATCTTGCAATGTTAATCACTTAAATACCTAACTTAGACAAATGCATTCCCGAAATTTCATTAATCTACTTTTTTTTTTTTTTTTTTTTTTTTTTTTTTTTTTTTTTTTTTTTTTTTTTTTTTTTTTTGGTGCTGCGGCTTCTACCCGTCAGTGTATGACTTGCTTTTGTCATTAGACAGGTCGGATGGTTTGTGACATTTCAACTTGTACTTGACAATGGCTCCATCGTCGAAATCATGATTTACAGTTAAATGGCGGAAATTCCTTTCAAATCGATTGCATATGTAGCGGGAACGCCGCGAGTCCGCGGTTATACTTGCGTACTGGTGTACTCGCTGTTCTTCCTGAGCGAGTCGAGTACGCCTGTACCCGACAAAAGACCCAGTGTACGGGCACACGGAGGCGGCGGGTTCGGAGATGACGTCACAGGACTCAAGGCGAGTTTAAACAGAATATACGAGCTCTTTTCTGACGTGTAGCGTGTTGGAGCGGGGCCAACGAGATATACGGGCCCTGCAACGAACTTGTGACGTCACAGTAGTCGGGTGTCCGCTACACTCCGCGAACGCTCGGCTTCTTGCAGGCCCACGGTAAATCAGTATTTAGTTGAAAAAGTGCCCAATAAAGTCAGTGTCAGTTAACGATTTCCTGTAGCGTTGGCGTCGCACGTCCTGACATTATAGTACCAGGAGACAGAGATCGATAAGCGGAACTCTATGGTCTCAGCAATGGTGGGGTGATATACGAGGGTCACTCCAAAATAAATGCACACTATTTTTTTAAATCCATCTTTTATTCTACATGTCTGAAAATTTTACAGTGTGTAGATACATTCTTTAGGAACAATATTTTCATTTCTCCACATAATTTCCATCCCTCTCAACTTCCTTACACCATCATGGAACCAGCGCCTGTATACCCGCACAATAAAATTCTGGACCAACCTATTGGAGCCACTGTTTGGCAGCGTGCACAAGGGAGTCATCATCTTCAAACCTTGCTCCACGAAGAGAGTCTTTCAGTTTTCCAAAGAGATGATAGTCACATGGAGCCCGGTCAGGACTGTAAGGCGGGTGTTTCAGTGTTGTCCATCCGAGTTTTGTGATCGCTTCCATGGTTTTTTGACTGACATGTGACCATACACTGTCGTGCAACAGCAAAACATCCTGCTTTTGCCGATGTGGTCGAACACGACTCAGTCGAGCTCGAAGTTTCTTCAGTGTAGTCACATATGCTTCTGTCAGCAGTCACCAATTCGTTAACTCTCTGCGCATTGGTTCAAATGGCTCTGAGCACTATAGGACTCAACATCTGAGGTCATCAGTCCCCTTGAACTTAGAACTTCTTAAAGCTAATTAACCTAAGGACATCACACACACCCAGGCCCGAGGCAGGATTCGAACCTGCGACCGTAGCGGTATCGCGGTTCCAGACTGTAGCGCCTAGAACCGCTCGGCCACTCCGGCCGGCGCTCTGCACATTGTCTGGAGTGTGTGCAGTTCGAGGCCTGCCGCTGCGAGGAGAATCCCCAATATCGCCGTGCCCAATTTCATCACGTAACCTGCTTGCCCACTGACTAACTGTACTGCGATCGACAGCAGCATCTCCGTACATCTTTTTCAACCTCTTGTGGATGTTTCCCACTGTCTCGTTTTCACAGCACAGGAATTCAATGACAGCACGTTGCTTCTGACGAACGTCAAGTGTAGCAGCCACCTTGAAGAGATGCTGTGACGCCGCCACTCACGGGAACAGGTTGAACTAAGTTTGAAAACAAGCGGGAAGGATGTATCTACACACTGTAAAACTTTAACACACGCAGAATGAAAACTGTATTTTTACAAAAATAGTGTGCATTTCTTTTGGAGTGACCCTCCTAGGTAATCAGTGCGCAAGTGCCAGTGATAAAGTCAAATTGTAACGCCTAACTCATACGGCGAGAGAGCTAAAAACATAATTTATTTTTCATCAACAACAGCGTCTTAACACAGGGAAAAAAAACTGCGCAGCCCTGATCGTTGCCTTTAAATTGCTGTACATCGAATGATTTACACGTCAAACATACCCTACCGATCGAAATACGTTTTTCCAGAGCGTACTACGCTCCTTTTCGTAGCAAATCTACATCTACATCTACATTTATACTCCGCAAGCCACCCAACGGTGTGTGGCGGAGGGCACTTGACGTGCCACTGTCATTACCTCCCTTTTCTGTTCCAGTCGCGTATGGTTCGCGGGAAGAACGACTGTCTAAAAGCCTCCGTGCGCGCTCGAATCTCTCTAATTTTACATTCGTGATCTCTTCGGGAGGTATAAGTAGGGGGAAGCAATATATTCGATACCTCATCC
This sequence comes from Schistocerca serialis cubense, assembly GCF_023864345.2. Lineage (NCBI taxonomy): Eukaryota > Metazoa > Arthropoda > Insecta > Orthoptera > Acrididae > Schistocerca > Schistocerca serialis. Next base: position 872,877,077 of record NC_064641.1, on the reverse strand, counting down.
AGAAACGCACTCTCTCGAGACCTGGCGAGCAAGCTACACCGCGATGCAGAGCGCCTCTCTTGCAGAGTCTGCCACCTGAGTTTGCTAAACATCTCCGTAACGCTATCACGGTTACCAAATAACCCTGTGACGAAACGCGCCGCTCTTCTTTGGATCTTCTCTATCTCCTCTTTCAACCCGATCTGGTACGGATCCCACACTGATGAGCAATACTCAAGTATACGTCGAACGAGTGTTTTGTAAGCCACCTCCTTTGTTGATGGACTACATTTTCTAAGGACTCTCCCAATGAATCTCAACCTGGTACCCGCCTTACCAACAATTAATTTTATATGATCATTCCACTTCAAATCGCTCCGCACGCATACTCCCAGATATTTTACAGAATGTGTTTGTTCCGCTACCATATAATCATGCAATAATGGATCCTTCTTTCTATGTATTCGCAATACATTACATTTGTCTATGTTAAGGGTCAGTTACCACTCCCTGCACCAAGTGCCTATCCGCTGCAGATCTTCCTGCATTTCGCTACAATTTTCTAATGCTGCAACTTCTCTGTATACTACAGCATCATCCGCGAAAAGGCGCATGGAACTTCCGACACTATCTACTGGGTCATTTATATATATTGTGAAAAGCAATGGTCCCATAACACTCCCCTGTGGCACGACAGAGGTTACTTTAACGTCTGTAGACGTCTCTCCATTGAGAACAACTTGCTGTGTTCTGTTTGCTAAAAACTCTTCAATCCAGCCTCACAGCTGGTCTGGTATTCCGTAGGCTCTTACTTTATCAGGCGGCAGTGCGGAACTGTATCGAACGCCTTCCGGAAGTCACGGAAAATAGCATCTACCTGGGAGCCTGTACCTAATATTTTCTGGGTCTCCTGAACAAATAAAGCGAGTTGGGTCTCACACGATCGCTGTTTCCGGAATCCATGTTGATTCGTACGGAGTAGATTCTGGGTTTCCAGAAACGACATGATACGCGAGCAAAAAACATGTTCTAAAATTCTACAACAGATAGACGTCAGAGATATAGGTCTATAGTTTTGTGCATCTGCTCGACGACCCTTTTTGAAGCCTGGGACTACCTGTGCTCTTTTCCAATCATTTGGAACCTTTCGTTCCTCTAGAGACTTGCGGTACACGGCTGTTAAAAGGGGGGCAAGTTCTTTTGCGTACTGGGCGAATGGAAAGATATACAATATCCGCCTGTCACTGTCAAACGACATTTTTAAAAAATATGCCGGATCGAGTACCATTCGTGTACCGAGATTTCCGCAGGCTTAATTATGTACACAGACAGTTCAGCCATTTCGTAAATCGAGGATCTCGATGATTTTTGCCTGTTATCAAAATATCGGTTATAGAATTCCGAGACTTTCGAAAATGTTTCAATTTCAAATTTTTAAGTAGGATAACAAATAGCTAAAGAAATATTTTTTTGTGTGATATAATTACACAGTAACAATTTTCTGATTCTTCTCCTTTGCTTCTACTGTGAAACCTTTCTTCATGATAAATTTCGTGATTCTAGACCACCGGGAAGTACCCTATAGATTTTGATGAGTCAGTTTGCAAGTATCAAAATATGTGACATAAATGGCCATATCTTTTGAGTGCATAGTCTTAGAAGGTTCAATTTTTTACACCACCAAGGGACCATAGACCTCAGTATGAGGCATAAATTTCAAACAGAAAACAGCAGCTACTGAGAAATAGGGGTCGTAACAGACGGGCGAATAGACAGTCTGATCTAAAATGACAAAAATCTTTTTTTCATGTGATACAACCACAAATTCACAATTTTAGAATTTTTTTCTTAGAGTTGTAGAGTGAAACCTTGCTTCTTGCTAAATTTCGTAATTCCAGGTCAAGGGGAAGTACCCTAAAGGTTCTGATGAGTGGGTATTGGTTATCAAAATATGTGACAGAAATTGCCATATCTTTTGGTTACATTGACTTAGACGCTTCACTTTCTTTGTATCGCTGAGGTACTGTAGACCTGTAGACGGCGTGAAGTGAGGCGCTGGCACGCCAGTTCAGAACGCTAGAGCAGAGAGGGCTGTGAGAAGACGTCAGTCAATCGCACGCTGACCGACCCATCTCCAGGACGACAACGCGACAGCGGCGGCCTCTATGCGAAGAGGACATAAGCGCCTCTCCCGACTGGTCGCGGCGCAGTCGAAGAGAAGCATCATGACTAGGGACCTGAGGAGAAGCATCGAAGCTCCTTACGTGCTTGTACATTCTATGTAGCTCAATCTTGGAACTGTTACACTGAAGAAACTTGCGTAATACTCAAGGTTAAGTATTGTCATTTACTTTTCTGTAATAAAACTCATTAATACGATTTATTTGAATTGTCATCTAGTGACTTGAGAAAGCAGGTTTTCTGGACACCCCATCTTGGACGACTGGGCAGGATTCAGCAGATCCTATGAGCGTTCCGTTTCTACCAATTAAAGTACAGAACCTCAATTAGACGAACGGTTTTCGCACTTTCTTGCAAACATTCCGCTGCATCATTACCTATTTCAGAGAGTCCACATATAGATCTATGGAATGATTTTTTTTCACTCTGCAGTGGAGTGTGAGCTGATATGAAACTTCCTGGCAGATTAAAACTGTGAGCTGGAACGGGACTCGAACCCAGGGACATTTGCCTTTTGTGGTCAAGTGTTCCACTGACTAAGTTTTTCTGGAAACAACACCCTCCCCGCTCCCCTTTGGCTAGGTCATGTCTCCACAATATCCTTTCTTCCAGGAAGGGGTATTCTGCATGTTGTGCAGGAGAGATTCTGCAAAGATTGAAAGGCAGGAGATGTAATGGTGGAAATAAAATTGTGAGGACGGGTAGTTGTGAGTTGTGCTTGAGTTGCTCGGTCGGCAGAGCACTTATGTGCTACCAGCAAGACACTTGCTCAGTACTCGTCTGGCACACAGTCTTAACTTGCCAGGAAGTTGCATCTAGATCTATAGTTTGTAAGCCACTGTGAAGTGCAAAGGAAAGCTTAAAAACCCATTATTTTTACATATATGAATATGAAGCTGGTATGTGTTCTTTTGGACATGACCAAAAGAACAGATACCATTGCTGATCTTGCAGCACTCAAAGAATGAAATTTTTACAGTTCTAAGACGCATGCGTTGCCGCCGATGGGCGAGGCATGGCAGAGTCTCTGACCAGAGTTGTTGCTTGTCGCGAGTCGGAGTCAGTCGGCTTTGGTCTTCTGTCCGTGCTAGTAAGCACTAGTCGACAGTAGTCTTGAGTAGTCTGTGTGAGTCGGCGGTAGTCGGCGCGTGTCGGCTGTCTGCTTTGCTCGGGACTCTGGTCAGAACTCTGGAAGATGAGTATTGTTGTAGAAGGTAAAGAAGCAGCCTTGCACATATCTAGTAATGTATATTAATTGTCATTTAATTTCTTTCAAAAAAAATGCCCCAATAATAATTTTTATAATATAAAGTAACTTTTTTAAAGAAAAGCATTCATTTCAATTTAAAGAATATTTCCAATTCATGATCATTCCTTCCAAGAATAAAAAAAAAATATATGCCAGCATTCCACGAAGCTGTGTCGAAAATTATTATGTAAGAGCAGATATATTTGCAGTTTTTATTGAGGTAAGAATTTTTGCTTTTTTATTCAGAATACAGGGCCGAAGGGCAGCGCTGCTGTCCTCATAAAATTTACCAGGTTACTAATTTTTTTTATTATTTTGGTGTTTAGGAATTTTTCTGTTTCGAACTTAACATTAAATGAGAAAGGAACTTTGTGGGAACATTAAATGTGAATGCATTTCTGCACACAGATTATAAATGGGAGCCAATTTTGTTCAGAGGTTACAATACTTTAAAAATTCATTTAATTAATAATTCTGTGGTGAGTTTACGCATGGTCCATTTTCATTATTATTTTTTTGTGGGGAGGTTACACAGTTTAAAACTTAGTACATACTTTTTTTGGGATTGATGAAAAATGATTTCAAAATATGTAAAAGACAGATGAACAACTGCCAGCAACCATTGACAAGGAAGAATTTAACATGTGTCATACACAGACTGGAAAAATATTTTGCTTGCTTTTTATGGCATCTGTATTGCCTCCAGCTGTTCGTACTGGGCCAACAGGCGAATAGTCAAATCTCTCACCACGATCCAATTCTCATCCCCTTGTTGCAAAACAAAAATATTTTATTAATTTTCACCCAATGCGTACATCTCCCTTTATTAGAACTCTCCATTCATCCTTTTTATGGTTCCATACCTCAAGTGGTAAAAATGCAGCCCTTATAGGGTTACTGCATTGCCCGTCTATCTGGCTGTCGGGTTGTCTGCCCAACTGTCAAAACCCTGTTTCTCAGGAGTGCGTAAATGTATCATGTTGGAATTTAGGTCCTCTATTAACATCTACCGTCCCTTGAGGATGTAAAAATGTGAAGCTTGCAAGTCGATGCAATCAAAAGATATTGCTGCTTATGCTACATATTTTTCTAAATGCAGACTCACTCATCAAAACTGATAGGCTACTTCCTCTCAAGAAGCAAGGTTTCACACTACAACCAAAAGGAAAAGACCAAATATTGTTAATTTGCATGTATATCACACGAAAAAAATTTGTCATTTGTTATCAGACTCTGTCTGTCTGTCCGTCTGTTACAACTCCTTTTCTCATAAACGAGTAGATGTATCAAGTTGAAATGTATGTCACGTACTAAGTTCTATGGTCCCTTGATAGTATAACAAACAAGTCGAGAAATAGTGGATCTAATATCCAGCTGGCTTAGTGAAAGGCAATTTGAAGTGTTTCTAGGCAGCTCGAAAGGCCACAAACTCAAACTAAATAATGGACCACCACAGGGATCTGTTTTAGCCCCATCGCTATTCAATTTATACATTAATGAATTAGCAACCACAACATTAACTGCATTCATCTACGCTGATAATATCGCACTGGTAGCACAGAGCAGTAATTTCGAAGATGGTGAACGAATTCTTACGGAGGATCTGGAGAAGATGACAACTTTCTTTAAGACCTGGAGATTGATCCCAAGCACATCAGAAACTGAAGTCTCTTGTTTCCATCTAGCGAATCGTGCTGCGAACTACAAACCAAGAGTTATGCTCAATAGACAAACGTTGAGGTACAATCCTTTCCCAAAAAATATCTCGGAATCACTCTAGATAGAACCCTGAGCTACAAAGAGCACTTCACCAAGCTTTCTCATAAAGTTGCTGCAAGGAACAACATACTGCATAAGCTCAGTGGCACCACCTAGGGAACCTCTGCTGACTGTCTGTGTTTATCTCTGCTCCCGAGTACTGTGCACCTGTCTGGTTGGAAAGTGTACATGTGAAGAAGGTAGACACAAAACTGAACGACACAATCCGCTGCATTACTGTTTCCATCAAATCAACCTCATGCCACTGGTTACCTGTATTGAGTCACATTCTTCCACCTAAGGCGGAAACAAGCTCTACTGAGGTAGGCCAAGAAAATCTCTACTACTGCACCAGGAATTCTGTCATCCGCCACAACAACGATTGCGATAAAGAAGACCAGCAAGTGTTGCTGCAGGACAACTCATCACGGATGGTTTTGATCTAAATGAAAGCTGGAAGCATGAATGGTCAACAAAAACACTGGGAACGAGAGCCTGCCACCTTTATCCCACAAAGAAACCAAAAGGTTTTGACCTACCGAGGAACCTCTGGTGCCGCCTCAACAGGTTAAGGACTGGACATGGTTGTTATAGGTACTTCAGGTACAAATGGGGCTGGATCAGTTCACCAATGTGTGAATGTAATCAAGAAGAGTATACAATTGAACATTTAGTCCAACGCTGTTCACTTCATTCATAGCCTGGAATTCCCGACGACTTGTTCACTCTCACACTCAACTTAATTAATTGGTTAAAAAACACGTGTAACCTCCCCACAAAAAATATTAAAATAAATAAATATTACTTGGTTAATGATTCTAATTTTAGTGTAACCTCAGAACAAAATTGGTTCCCATTTATAACCTCCCTACAGAAATTCGTTCACATTTAACCTCCACACAAAATTTGTTTCCCATTTAATGTACCCACAAAATTCTTTTCTCATTTAATGTAAGCTCGAAACAGAAAAATTCCTAAACCTCGTAATAAAAAAAATAAATTCAGTAACCTGGTAAATTTTGGACGACACCAGTGCTGCGTCATGGCCCTGTAAGATCATTCTGAATAAAAAGCAAAAATTCTTACCCCAATAAAGTCGCCAACTATCTGCTCTTACAATAGCTCTTTCCGGCACAGCTCTGTGCAATGCTGGCCTATAGATTTGTCATTTATGAAAGGAAGCAACTGATTTTTCTTTTGCAACAATCGGAATGATCATGGATTGGAGAAATTAGTTAATTCTTTAAATTGAAATGAATGCTTGTTAGAAATTACTTTATATGACAAAGATTATTATTAGGACATTTTTGAAAGATTTACATGGGAGTTCACATAACATTACTAGATATGCGCGAGGCTGCTTTTTACCTTATGCAGTAATACTCAGGCTCCGGCATCGCTGCACCGCGACCGGCCCAGCCAACACGATACACCAGACTGCTCGCTAGCAACAACTTAACGCTACTGCTACACAGTTCGTACTGCAGTCAACACTGCTCTTTGGTCTCAGATTCTCTTATAGTTTACACATCGCAGGCAGCGCATACCTCTTACACACGGACATTAAGGTTTAATATTGTCTTATATCCTATGTATATTGTATAAAATCACTTGCCTTATATAAACTGTATATTATATAAAATCACCATACGATTAAATATATAAATAAATAAAGTATATCAAACGTTAGGTTCTAAGTCAATGCAGTCAGAAGATACGGTCATCTATGTCAGTTATTTTGATACTCGCGAACACACTCATCTAGATATACAGGGGACTTTCCCTTGACGAAGAATCATGAAATTTGCCAGGAAGCAACATTACACGCTACAAGCTATGGAATAAATCTGAAAATTGTGAGTTTATAATTATATCACACGGGAAAAATTTCTTTTGTCGTTTGTTATCCGACTACGAACTTGAAATTAAGACATTGTCGGAAGTTTAAATGCGAAAATTCTCCAGAAAACAATGCCACTACTTACACCCAAATCTTAATACAAAACACACATATGTCAGGCTAAGACATGTAAATCCACCTAATGGCGGAAGTTTAAACCTTCGAAACGCTCGTGGAGATAAATAATCAGTGACTGGTAATAGTAAACTTGTTGTTTCGCTCGATTCCCGAAAGTCTTGGAATCTGTGGGACCGGTAACAGTGTCGATAACAGGCAAAAATAGACGAACTTCTCGACTCCCGGAACGGATGACCTGACCGTATATATATTACTGGCCATTAAAATTGCTACACCACGAAGATGACGTGTAACAGACTCGAAATTTAACCGACAGGAAGAAGATGCTGTGATATGCAAATGATTAGCTTTTCAGATCATTTACACAAGGTTGGCGCCGGTGGCGACACCTACAACGTGCTGACATGAGGAAAGTTTCCAACCGATTTCTCATACACAAACAGCAGTTGACCAGCGTTGCCTGGTGAAACGTTGTTGGGAAGCCTCGTGTAAGGAGGAGAAATGCGTAACATCACGCTTCCGACTTTGATAAAGGTCGGAATGTAGCCTATCACGATTGCGGTTTATCGTATCGCGACATTGCTGCTTGCGTTGGTCGAGATCCAATGACTGTTTGCAGAATAAGGAATCGGTAGGTTCAGGAGGGTAACACGGAACGCCGTGCTGGATCCCAACGGCCTCGTATCACTCACGAACAGTTCGACTACGTTTGCAGCAGCATGGACTGTCAGCTCGGAGACCGTGGCTGCGGTTACCCTTGATGCTGCATCACAGACAGGAGTGCCTGCGATGGTGTACTCAACGACGAACCTGGGTGCACGAATGGGAAAACGTCATTCCTTTGGATGAATCCAGGTTTTTTTTACAGTGTTATGATGGTCGCATCCGTGTTTGGCGACATCGCGGTGAACACATATTGGAAGTGTGTATTCGTCATCGCCATACTGGCGTATCACCCGGCGTGATGGTATGGGGTGCCTTTGGTAACACGTCTCGGTCACCACTTGTTCGCACTGACGGCACTTTGAACAATGGACGTTACATTTCAGATGTGTTACGACCCGTGTCTCTACCCTTCATTCGATCCCTGCGAAACCCTCCATTTCAGCAGGATAATGCACGACCGCATGTTGCAGGTCCTGTACAGGCCTTTCTGGATACAGAAAATATTCGTCTGCTGTCCTGGCCAGCACATTCTCCAGATCTCTCACCAACTGAAAACGTCTGGTCAATGGTGGCCGAGCAACTGCCTCGCCACAATACGCCAGTCGCTACTCTCGATGAACCGTGGTATCATGTTGAAGATGCACACACCACCCAAGCTCTGTTTGACTCAATGCCCAGGCGTATCAAGGCCGTTATGACGGCCAGAGGTTGTTGTTCTGGGAACTGATTTCTCAGGATCTAAGCACCCAAATTGTGTGAAAATGTAATCACATGCAGTTCTAGTATAATATATTTGTCCAATGAATACCCATTTATATTCTGCATTGCTTCTTGGTGTAGTAATTTTAATGGCCAGTAGTGTAATTACGTTTATACGGAACTCTCAGTGCGCGAGTTGTACCCGTACTTGGCCATTTTTCTTCTTATTTATTAAGCGAAATTGATCACTGTACTATTATTTACAGTTTAAAAACCCGCGATTCCGCACCACGGTCTGAACACATGGTTTCGCTTGCCGTTTGACATCTCTCACTCCTTTCGAGTGGTAGCGGGTGAGAGGAATTACCTACATCTCCGGCAACAGCTGAGAAAAACGGGTTTCTAACGCTTCACTCTGGCAACGGCCAGAAACTGCTTCTGCCAGGCCGCCGCCACAGCAGGCTGGCTACGTGTCCCCCATCCCCCCACATGCACACCTCGCGACCTCCTTACCTTATAACACGCATGCGCATACATCGATGCAGGTATTAATTTTTAATCTGCGACAGCGAACAATGCTGTACCAGAATAAAATTAAAATTGTTTCAGTTTCCTGCTCCCGGACAAGGTTTCCAGGAGGATCGCTTGTGGGTCGGGTGAATGCCAAAACTGATGATGGAAATTATGTTCATTGTACTGTGAAATGTAACCAGCACCCATAACGACATTATTGAGAGCAGCTAGTTAGTGAAGGCAGAACAAATTACTTCCATTTTGCACTTCGAATTAGTATGCGGAGGAGTGCATCCAATTAATGATCACACATACATATATCGTTGTCTCGAGGGTGATTCGCTCTGCTGATCTGGTGTCAATAACGTGGAAGTTTTTATCAGTTGTTTGAAGAAACGCAGGCTTCCTTTCTGGCTGTTTATTCAGCTCAAGAAAAATCTCTTCGTGTATTTTTGACACAGACGACACATTCCATTTTCATCGTAATAACAGAAAAATGAAACTTTCTTCCGTACAATGCAAACAACCAACAATTGTTCTCAGCCGATAATCAACTAGTGCCAAGTTACAAGCACCTTAACGTCATTCCTTGTTCACACTTCGTTACGTACATGCTGTCTGGCCCATGCACCAAAGATACCATACATCTATGCCAAAGATATTACATTAGTATGAAAATACAAATTGTGACACAAATTTTTGTACATAAAAAGGTAGAAATCCGCACCTTATTTCAAAATATGATTGCTATTACTATATTTAATTATTGTTTTTATTCAGACCTGTTTAAAATCAAATGTGTCAGGATGGCTATTTTTCTCGGACCTACTGCATCTACGTCTTTTGAACGTAAAAAGTACTCACGTAAACTTGATATAAGATACGAGCTGTCAGGTAAACGAAAAACAAGCAGAAATAATGGGCTTCGCTGGCAAAATCGTAAGACACGTAAGTTCAGGAAAAAAAAACAGTTAACAGCACCTTCGTTTTAGAAATCAGGCATCGACAGGTTCAACACTGGTTACATAGCACCAACCTGGGGCCGTTATCACTCCTACCCATGCATACAACTGTCGTCGACTTTACACTATTACACATACATATGTCAACTCTCTCACTTTGCTTTCGTAACTAAAATTCATTGACCGAGAAACGAAGCAAAAATTTCCCAGTGCCCTGGTACAGACAAAGGTTTCTGCGGTGTTTCCCTGAATTGTAATTCAGATAATGGAAATGGCAGTCCCTCCTCTATATATGCCCTAGTGGGAACTACTCTGTCCCACAGACAGCTCATTATGAATTCGCTGAGAAGAGCTGCCCCTTATAATGAGGTGGAACTCAAACAGTCAGCCCTGTCTTTGGACAGGAACTGGGAATAAAGAAAAAGGCACTGTCTTGGAGTTCCGATTAACGAGGACAACACGGCAAGTGCAATCGATCGATTTCCCAGATACAATGCTTATTGGAAGGCGGATAAAAATAAACGAACACATGTCTCGGTTTATCCGCAGATATTCCACCGCTTCTCAGAAAACGACGGTCAAAATTTCCGCAGCAATTAATACGCCTTGTAGCGGACACTAGCTTCAATCGAAGCGGTCGCGCAATGGTTACCGTCGCGACTAAACACTTTCACGATACGTGTATGGAACCTGTTATTTTTTTCTATTTTCTATTACTCATGTCGTTAGACTACTACACGTATGCTTCCTATCAAATTAAGGGGGGAGGGGGGGGGAGGAGCGTTAAATTAGTTATAAAATCACAATTGGGATTCACAATGTCATACATTACGTAATATAAACTGAAGCGCCAAAGAAACTGGTAAAGGCATGCGCGTTCAAATACAGAGATATGTAAACAACCAGAATACGGCGCCGCTGTCAGCAACGCCTATATAACATAACAAGAGTGCGACGCACTTCTTATGGGTTACCCCTGCTTCAACAGCAGGTTACAAGATTTAAGTGAGTTTGAAAGTGATGTTGCAGTCGGCGCACGAGCGATGGGACACAGCGTCTCCGAGGCAGCGATGAATCGGCGATTTTCACGTACGAGTGTACCGTGTCAGGAACCCGGTAAAACTTCAAATCTCCGACATCGCTGCGCCCACAAAAAGATCCTGCAAGAACGGGACCAACGACGACTGAAGAGAATCGTTCAACGTGACGGAAGTGCAAGCCTCCGGCAAACTGCTGCAGTTTTCAATGCTGGGCCATCAACAAGTGTCAGCGTCCGAACCATTCAACGAAACATCATCGATATGGGCTTTCGGAGCCGAAGGCCCACCCGTGTACCCTTGATGACTGCACAACACAAAGCTCTACGCCTCGCCTGGGCCGGTCAACATCAACATTGGACTGTTGATGACTGGAAACATGTCGCCTGGTCGAACGAGTCTTGTTTCACATTGGAGCGAGTGGATGCACGTGTAATGAAGACAACTTCATGTATGCATGGGCCCTGCATGCCTTCGGGGGACTTTCACGCTGGTGGAGGCTCTGTAATGGTGTGGGGCGTGTGCCGTTGGAGTGATATGGGACCCCTGATACGTCTAGATACGACTCTGACAGGTGACACGTACATAAGCATCCTGTCTGATCACCTTCATCCATTCATGCCCAATGTGTATATTCCGACGGACATGGGCAATGCGACACCCCACACATCCAAAATTGCTACAGAGTGTCTCCAGGAACACTCTTCTGAGTTTAAACTCCCCAAATATGAACATTAGTGAGCATATCTGGGATGCCTTGCAACATGATGTTCAGAAGAGATCTTCTCTCCTTCGTACCCTTACAGATTTATGGACAGCCCTGAAACTGGCACTTGCAGCTGATTATGAATCAAGATATGCTACTGGAATTCCACTGAAAGTTTTCCAAACTCGTTTATTGTTTTTTTATTGTTTTTGTTACTCGCTTATCTACCTACGTCCGTAGAAGATTAATACACGAACGTATTCTATTGTGTGCTGAAACAACCTTGTCCTTGTTCGTCTACTAATTGTTTGTCTGGTGAAGGAATAAAAAAACCAATAAATGAATAAGAAACTTATTTGAATTTGTTATCGGTGGAATTCCTGTAGTGTATCTTGGCTCATAATCAGCTGCAAGGACCAGTTCTCGGGAAAATGGTCCGTTATGCGCAGTTTACCGAGCAATTATTACCAACCCGTGAAATCTTCAGTAATGTTAACGATGTATCTTTCCAGAGTAAAGGTCATGCCAAGAAATGTCGCTGTGGCAAACATACCCTCGCGCGAAACTCGTAGTGTCCGGAATTTCTATGTTTCGATCAGTTTCTGTGATCGGTATCATCCAAAGGAATGCACCAAAAATTACTAAAAATAAACGTAAGAATTAATATACGGATTGTTATTTGAATGAAATACACTCCTGGAAATTGAAATAAGAACACCGTGAATTCATTGTCCCAGGAAGGGGAAACTTTATTGACACATTCCTGGGGTCAGATACATCACATGATCACACTGACAGAACCACAGGCACATAGGCACAGGCAACAGAGCATGCACAATGTCGGCACTAGTACAGTGTATATCCACCTTTCGCAGCAATGCAGGCTGCTATTCTCCCAAGGAGACGATCGTAGAGATGCTGGATGTAGTCCTGTAGAACGGCTTGCCATGCCATTTCCACCTGGCGCCTCAGTTGGACCAGCGTTCGTGCTGGACGTGCAGACCGCGTGAGACGACGCTTCATCCAGTCCCAAACATGCTCAATGGGGGACAGATCCGGAGATCTTGCTGGCCAGGGTAGTTGACTTACACCTTCTAGAGCACGTTGGGTGGCACGGGATACATGCGGACGTGCATTGTCCTGTTGGAACAGCAAGTTCCCTTGCCGGTCTAGGAATGGTAGAACGATGGGTTCGATGACGGTTTGGATGTACCGTGCACTATTCAGTGTCCCCTCGACGATCACCAGTGGTGTACAGCCAGTGTAGGAGATCGCTCCCCACACCATGATGCCGGGTGTTGGCCCTGTGTGCCTCGGTCGTATGCAGTCCTGATTGTGGCGCTCACCTGCACGGCGCCAAACACGCATACGACCATCATTGGCACCAAGGCAGAAGCGACTCTCATCGCTGAAGACGACAAGTCTCCATTCGTCCCTCCATTCACGCCTGTCGCGACACCACTGGAGGCGGGCTGCACGATGTTGGGGCGTGAGCGGAAAACGGCCTAACGGTGTGCGAGACCGTAGCCCAGCTTCATGGAGACGGTTGCGAATGGTCCTCGCCGATACCCCAGGAGCAACAGTGTCCCTGATTTGCTGGGAAGTGGCGGTGCGGTCCCCTACGGCACTGCGTAGGATCCTACGGTCTTGGCGTGCATCCGTGCGTCGCTGCGGTCCGGTCCCAGGTCGACGGGCACGTGCACCTTCCGCCGACCACTGGCGACAACATCGATGTACTGTGGAGACCTCACGCCCCACGTGTTGAGCAATTTGGCGGTACGTCCACCCGGCCTCCCGCATGCCCACTATACGCCCTCGCTCAAAGTCCGTCAACTGCACATACGGTTCACGTCCACGCTGTCGCGGCATGCTACCAGTGTTAAAGACTGCGATGGAGCTCCGTATGCCACGGCAAACTGGCTGACACTGACGGCGGCGGTGCACAAATGCTGCGCAGCTAGCGCCATTCGACGGTCAACACCGCCGTTCCCTGGTGTGTCCGCTGTGCCGTGCGTGTGATCATTGCTTGTACAGCCCTCTCGCAGTGTCCGGAGCAAGTATGGTGGGTCTGACACACCGGTGTCAATGTGTTCTTTTTTCCATTTCCAGGAGTGTATAAGAATACGAGAATTTAAAACGATTGTAACCACTGAAAATACCATACACATATACAATGAAGAGCCAAAGAAACTGGTACACTTACCTAATATCGTGTAGAGCCTCCACGATCACGCACGAATGCCGCAACACGACGTGGCATGGACTCGGCTAATGTCTGAAGTAGTTCTGGAGGGAATTGAAACCATGAAAGCTAAAGGGTTGTCCATAAATCCGTAGGAGTACGAGGGGGTGGAGATCTCTTCTGAACAGCACGTTGCAAGGCCTCCCAGAAATGCTCAATAATGTTCATGTTTGGGGAGTTTGATGGTCGGCAGAAGTGTTTAAACTCAGAAGAGTGTTCCTGGCGCCACTCTGTAGCAATTATGGACGTGTGGGGTGTCCCATTGTGCTGCTCGAATTGCCCAAGTCCGTCGGAATGCACAATGGGCATGAGTGGATGTAGGTGATCAAATAGGAATCTTATGTACGTGTCACCTGTCAGAGGTATCAGTGGTCCCATATCACTCCAGCTGCAAACGCCCCACATCTTTGCAGAGCCTCCACCAGTTCGGACAGTGCCCTGCTGACAAGCAGGGTCCATGGCTTCATGAGGTTGTCTCTGTACCCCTACACGTCCATCCGCTCGATACATTTTGAAATGGGACTCGTCCGACCAGGCAACATGCACCCAGTCATCAACAGTCCAATCAGTGTTGACGGGCCCAAGCGAGGCGTAATGCTTTGTGTCATGCAATCATCAAGGGTACATGAGTGGGCCTTCGGCTACGAAAGCCCATATCGATGATGCTTCGTTGAATGGTTCGCACACTGACACTTGTTGATGGCCCGGCACTGAAATCTATTGCAATTTGCGGTAGGGTTGCACTTCTGTCACGCTGAAAGTTTCTCTTCAGTCGTCCTTGGTCCCCTTTTTGCACGGTCTTCTTCCGGCCACAGCAATGGCGGAGATCTGATGTTTTACCGGATTCCTAATATTCACGGTACATTCGTGGAATGGTCGTACGGGAAAATCCCCACTTCATTGCTACCTTGGAGATACTGTGTCCTATCGCTCCTACGCCGGCTACAGCACCAGGTCCGAACTCACTTAAATCTTGTAAACTGCCATTGTAGCAGCAGTAACCGAACTAACAACTGTGCCAGACACTTGTCTCATACAGTCGTTGCTGAAAGCAGGGCCGTCGGCTGCCTGTTTACATAACTGTCCGCAGCTCGTGGTCGTGCGGTAGCGTTCTCGCTTCCCACGCCCGGGTTCCCGGGTTCGATTCCCGGCGGTGTCAGGCATTTTTCTCTGCCTCGTGATGACTGGGTGTTGTGTGATGTTCTTAGGTTAGTTAGGTTTAAGTAGTTCTAAGTTCTAGGGGACTGATGACCATAGATGTTAAGTCCCATAGTGCTCAGAGCCATTTACATATCTCTGTATTTGGATACGCATGCCTATACTAGTTTCTCTGGAGCTTCAGTGAATATTATGCTGTATATGACATTGCGAAACACAGTTGTAATTTTATAATTAATACAAAGCTCTCCCCCTTACCCCCCTCGTTTGATAAGAAGCATTGGTGTATTAGTTTTCTAAGGACATGAGTAGATGAACGAAGAAAATATATAAAATAGGAACTACAATCGGGTATGGAATACGGTAATAACTTCGTCGGCTCTTTGGTTGAAGTTACTATGTGCCAAAAGGTATATAAATTGCGGCGGAAATTTTGACCGTCGTTTCCTCAGAAACAGTAGAGTATCTACGGGCAAGTCGAGACAAGTTTTTATTTATTTTGACTTCTCTTCCATCGAGTAAAGTTTCTGGGAACTCGGATGATTGCACTTGCCGTTTTCTCCTCGTAAGATATCTGGTAGGTTTTACGTGGTTATCTTGCATGTGGTGGAATTACTAATTTCCTCCCACATATTTACAACGACAGCTGACAGTGATTCGGATTCGCGAGCATGTCACATGGGCCTGAGCAGTTACGCGAGTGTGCCCAAAACATACCGCCACTCTGCACTCGTCCGCTGTTCTCGCTATTTTATGAAGACTTTGATACGCGCCACTGACGGCAGAGTGATTGACCTTACCTGTGTTTACGTTTTTCGATTGGGATCACTGTCTGGACTGTTTGCGCACGCTTACGACAACTTTCGTTATGTTCCTGATTTTGCTTCAGGCTAGCTATTCACTTCATGAACTATGCTGTCGCCGGCCGGAGTGGCCGTGCGGTTCTAGGCGCTACAGGCTGGAGCCGAGCGACCGCTACGGTCGCAGGTTCGAATCCTGCCTCGGGCATGGATGTGTCTGATGTCCTTAGGTTAGTTAGGTTTAATTAGTTCTAAGTTCTAGGCGACTGATGACCTCAGAAGTTAAGTCGCATAGTGCTCAGAGCCATTTTGAACTGTGCTGTCATCGACCACAGGAACCACCTGCTTGTTCCATCATTCTCTAAATCACTTCCACTGCGAGAGAGTATAAACTGTGTTCTACCTACACGGAGCAGGACAGGAAATTCTTGTTCCACCTCAGGGTCGCTGGATTTTCATTGAAAAGGAATGGTAGTTCTACATCCGCCTGCCTCACCCACTTTAATAGGAAATGAAAGATATAATTCATACACATTATAAAAAGTGTGTGTGTGTGTGTGTGTGTTCCACTGGACCGATTTCAATCAAACTTGGTACATAGATCCTTTACTAACAGGCAACAGTCTCTATGGCGGTAAGAACCACCTGCTTATCGTAGTTTAGGATATTATGACGTCATAAACACTGATATGCGGGATAAACCGCCGCATCATGAATGACGTTTAAGCTTATTACTTCTTTTCTGCTAACTCTATTCACAGCACATTTTGTAGACAGTATCCACATACGCCGCTGAAAAATTATATCATTGTGTGACATATTGACCAGGAGATATGACGTCATATAGAATGACATGCGTGAAAAATTGTCACATTATGCATGAAGTTTTAAAACCTTTATTCCCTACTATTAACACACCCTTGCAGTAGAGTCATCTTAAGGAAATCCCTGACACCTGACAAAGCTTTTGAGAGCTTTCAGCTTTAAAGCGCCAATGAATGGCTGTCGACAGAGCTCTGAAGAGGCGTTGTCATAGGCACATTTACAAAATCGCATTCCAAATGCGCGAAGCAGCTGTGCCCAGCATATAGAAACTGCCTGGAACCATATTTCTTAATTTTGATACTGCACTTATCCATCTGCACATTATACATATTTTTTGTACGACTGTTTCATAATTCCAAAGGTGTTTTCACTAACAGACTAAAATGAAATTTTTTCGATCCTTCACTGCCAACATTGTTCATTTTTTGCTTTCGTTTCTAATGGGTAAAATGAATACCTGCGAAATGCCGGTTTTGTGAGCAAGTAAATAAATAAATCGAGTCAAAGAAAAATATATTTTAGTTCACATTATAAATAGTTAGTTTACCACTTCGTGTCAGAGAGAATGCGATACTTGCTTGGATGTCAACAGAGAAGAAGGTGTGGCGATGGAAGGTGAGAGAGGAGAAGTGGGATCATCTGTCCACCAAGAATAGAGACTTTTTTTGGAGCCTCGACCTACTGTGGACTACGGGAAACAATTGGTTTGCTTGTTGGTCTTTTCTCCTCCTCCCAGAATCTCTTCAATGATTGGCTGAGGTTCCTCTTCCTTTACTCAGTCCATACGACCTTCGGCTTTGTATGTTGCTTTTTCTGTGAACCGTAGAATTTGTTAACCTTCATTCTAAATACCTCTTTATCCCACATCTCTTTCTGATTGACCCCAATTTCCTCCATGTTCTTTCTTATTTCCACAACCCATTTTGTGGTCGCCTTCAGTTTGGTGATATAGTCGAGATTTTCTCTATCAATCTACATTCGCTCATATGAAACTTCCTGGCAGATTAAAACTGTGTGCGGGACCGAGAGTCGAACTCGGGACCTTTCCCTTTAGCGGGCAAGTGCTGTACCAACTGAGCTACCCAAGGACGACTCACGCCCCGTCCTCACAGCTTTACTTCCGCCAGTACCTCGTCTCCTACTTTTCATACTTTACAGAAGCTCTCTTGCGAACCATGCAGAACTAGCACTCCTGAAAGAGAGGATATTACGGAGACATGGCTTAGCCACAGTCTGGGGGTGTTTCCAGTGAGATTTTCACTCTGCACTGGAGTGTGCGCTGATATGAAACTTCCTGGCAGATTAAAACTGTGTGCTGGACCGATACTGGAACTCGGGACCTTTGCCTTTCGCCTAAAGTTTGGAAGGTAGGAGACGAGGTACTGGCGGAAGTAAAGCTGTGAGGACGGGGCGTGAGTCGTGCTTGGGTAGCTCAGTTGGTAGAGCACCTGCCCGCGAAAGGGAAAGGGTTGGTTGGTTGGTTGGTTTTGGGGAAGGAGACCAGACAGCGAGGTCATCGGTCTCATCGGATTAGGGAAGGACGGGGAAGGAAGTCGGCCATGCCCTTTGAAAGGAACCACTCCAGGCAAATGCCAGGATGGTTCCTTTCAAAGGGCATGGCCGACTTCCTTCCCCATCCTTCCCTAATCCGGTGAGACCGATGACCTCGCTGTCTGGTCTCCTTCCCCAAAACCAACCAACCAACCAACCCTTTGCCTTTCGCGGGCAGGTGTTCTACCAACTGAGCTACCCAAGCACGACTCACGCCCCGTCCTCACAGGTTTACTTCCGCCAGTACCTCGTCTCCTACCTTCCAAACTTTAGGCGAAAGGCAAAGGTCTCGAGTTCCAGTCTCGGTCCAGCACACAGTTTTAATCTGCCAGGAAGTTTCATATCAGCGCACACTCCAGTGCAGAGTGAAAATCTCATTCTGGATACATTCGCTCATTCTGAAGAGGTGTGCTTCAGCCTTCTCTTGCACATAGTGTGTGTCATCTTCTCCACGTGTTTATGCAGCTCTTCAGTTCTCTTCTTCTGCCATGTACCGTGGTCTGTTCCTTGTGGTCTGGGGTCCTTCCTCGAACTTTTTCTTTACTAGTTCCCTAGTTCTTTCGTTTCTCCTTTCTTATTCAATATCAGGCATTCTGAAATGTAAAGTGCCTCTGATTTAAAAACTACCGTGTCCTGTCTTAATATATGCATTACAGGATGGATATTTTTGTATACACTGATTATTCAGAACATGACCACCACCGATCTACTGTCGATATTGGCCCGTAGAGGCGATAGCAGCGTCACCTGGCGAGGAATGACTGCTACTCAGACACGCGCACGGTGCATGTAATACCAGTGAGCGTGCTGTCCGTGTGTTGAATGGGAAAGCGCTGGATCTGTCTGTCTTTGACCGAGGGCAGATTGTGACGGTCCAGAGGCTCGGCAGGAGCATTTCGGAATCTGCACAAGTTATCGGGTGTTCGACGACTGCTGTTGTGAGTGTCTTGAACACGTGGCGAAACCAAGGCGAAACCACGCCCAGACGTCGTGGGGATGGGCGGCCACCCCTCATTACAGGTGTCGGACATCGTAGGCTGGGTTGATTCGTAAGACAGGACAGGCGGCGAACTGTGGCGCAACGAACGTCAGACCTCAATGCTGGGCAGAGTCCAAGTGTGTCTGAATACACAGTTCACCTAACACTTCTAACAATGGGCCTCTGCAGCCGACGGTCCTTGCATGTGTACAGGTGTGGAGACAACCTCATGAATCCTTGGACTCTCCATGTCAACAGTGGACTGTTCAAGCTGGTGGTGGCTCTGTAATGGTGTGGGGCGTGTGCAGTTGGACTGATATGGGACCCCTGATATGTCTAGATACGACTGAAATGGGCACGTGACCATCAGAATTGGAGTTGGCGCAGTGGCATAGTGTTGCATGGTCTGGTGAATCACAAGCTGGCGGCGACTCCATTATGCGCTGGGGAACATTGTCATGTGCATCCATGGGTCCAGTGGAATACGTGCTAGGCACCATGGTGGCCAAGCAGTATAGTACTCTGGTTGCAGACCACATATACCCCTTCATGACGATGATGTTTCCCGAAGGCAGTGGCATTTTTCAACAAGATAATGCTCCGTGTCACAAGGCCTAGAGTGGTTCTAAGAACACGGTGGTGAATCCCAATCGATGTGCTGATACTCAACTCGCTGTATCTAAAGCCTGTCGAATACATCTGTGATTTGATTGAACGTGGCGTCAGAGCTCATCGCCCCCTTTCCGAAATTTACGGCACTCAGATGACTTGCTTGTGCGGATGTGGTGCCAGTTCCCTCCAGCGACCTACGAATGCCACGACGCGTCGCCGCTGTTATTGGTGCCAAAATTGGACATACCAGCTATTAGGTAGGTGGTCATAATGTTCTGGCTGCTCAGTGTATGTACTCTGTGCTAACTTATACGCTAGTTCTACCTTCCTCGATCGTCCTTTCTTTGCTTCTTTATCAGGCTCATGCGACTGGACTCATGCACCAAGATATTATCTCTGCGCCTGATTTTTCCAAACATTGTGTTCTGACGAGTTTCTCCATCATGTTTGTATTCCATGTAGTTTATTACCTTTTTCTCGTGGAATATCATGAGCCCCGTTTTCTTTGCTAAAAGTTGTAGTTTTTCGAGCGTCAAAGAAACTGGTATAGGCATGCTCATTCAAATACAGAGATATAAAAACAGAGAGAATACGACGCTGCGGTCGGCAACGCGAGTGTCTCGCGCTGTTGTTAGATCGGTTACTGCTGCTACAATGGCAGGTTACAAGATTTAAGTGAGTTTGAAAGTGATGTTGTAGTATGCGCACGAGCGATGGGACACAGCATCTCCGAGGTAGCGATGAATCGGCGATTTTCCGGTACGAGTGTACCGTGAATATCATGAATCCGGTAAAACATCAAATCTCCAACATCGCTGCAGCCGGAAAAAGATACTGCAAGAACGACTGAAGAGAATCGTTCAACGTGACGGAAGTGCAACCCTCCGGCAAATTGCTGCAGTTTTCAATGCTGGGCCATCAGCAAGTGTCAGCGTCCGAACCATTAAACGAAATATCATCGATATGAGCTTTTGGAGCTGAAGACCCACTCGTGTACCCTTGATGACTGCACAACACAAAGTTTTACACCTCTCCTGGGCCCGTCAACACCGACATTGGACTGTAGATGACTGGAAACATGTTGCTTGGTCGGACGAGTCTCGTTTCAAATTGTATCGAGTGGTTGTACATGTACCTGATAAACCCATGTACTTTGCATGTCAACAGTGGACTGTTCAAGCTGGTGGGGGCTCTGTAATGGTGTGGCGCATGTGCAGTTGGACTGACATGGGACCTCTTGATATTTCTAGATATGTCTCTGACAGGTGACATGTACGTAAGCATCCAGTCTGATCGCCTGCATCCATTCATGTACATTGTGCATTCCAACGGACCTGGGCAATTCCAGCAGGACCATGCGATACCCCCCCAACCCCCACCCCCCTCTCACACACACACACGTCCAGAATGGCTACAGAGTGGATCCAGGAACACTCTTCTGAGTTTAAACACTTCTGCTGCCCACCAAATTCCCCCAACATGAACATTACTGGGATGCATTGCAACTTGCTGTTCAGAAGAGATCACCACCCCAGCTCTGCAGGATTCATGGAGACAGTTCCCTCCAGCAGTACTTCAGACATTAGTCGAGTCCATGCCACATTGTGTTGCGCCACTTCTGCTTGCTTGCAGGGGCCCTACACGATATTAGGCAGGTGTAGCAGTTTCTTTCGCTCTTCAGTGTATTAAACTCTGGCTTACACCAAATCATCACATAGTTACTGGAAGCGGGAACCTCTCACCACCAATGGTGATGCAAGCAGGGAACAGGATTCTGGAAAGCCTGGAACATCATGTAACAGTGAGTCTCAACTTGTGGGAGCCCCATCACAAACTTTTTATTCATTACTGAATTCTCATATGTTTCTAGGTATGACTATGAATCCCCTAAACCATAGACTTCTGTCATGAGCGGATATACTGTGGTCTTCGCATTCAGTACACAGTTTAGCTTTATTTGCTTGCAATGTTGTTCATGGTAAATTATGCAGTTTCTTTTTGTTCCATGGTGGTTCCAGAGTCGACCTTCATTAAAGATTGTGGTGAACCACTCCAGAACAGTAGTAAGATGGAGTCCCTAATGGAAAATGGAAATGAGCGTTTGGCGTCATTGGCCGGGAGGCCCCTTGCGGGTCAGGTCCGGCTGCCTTGGTGCAGATGTTATTACATTTTGCGACCTGCGCGCCTGATAGGGATGACATGATGATGAAGACAGCAGAGCACCCAGTCCCTGAGCAGAGAAAATTCCCGATCCAGCCGGGAATCGAACCTGGGCCCATAGGACGGCAGTCCATCATGCTGACCACTTAGCTATCAGGGAGAACAGTACCTAATGATTTCTATTCCAGATTTTAGTTTCAAGTGTCAACATAACATATATAACTGATAACATATATAACATAACGTATATAACTGATATTTGAATAAAAATATGTCCTTTGAATACTACTTTGTCCCTTCATTTCCCACCTCATTGACCTTTCTTTTGATATTTCCTGGATTTAATGGTATGAGGATCATTAAGGCAAAAGATGACATCAGTAAAAGATGTATTTAGCATATACTAGTGTTTTATAAGTAGTTTTATGGAATCATTGTATTCTAGCTACATAAACTATGATGCTACTTGGGATTTCTATTGTGTCTGCGCCTTTCATATATTTCTGTGGAGGCACTGAGAGATACTTGGTTAGATGAAACGCGTTTTTTTTTTTTGTTTGAGTCATCTGTCTTCTGATTCATTTGATGCTGTCATCCACGAATTCCTCTCCTGTGGCAATCTCTTCATCTCAGAGTACCACTTACAACTTACGTCTTCAATTGTTTGTGTGATGTATTCCAATTTCCGTCTTTCTCTGCAGTTTTTGCCCTCTACAGCTCCCTCTAATACCATGGAAGTCATTCCCTGATGCCTTAGCAGATGCCCTATCTTCCTGTCTCTTCTCCTTGTCACTGATTTCCACATGTTCCTCTTCTCTCCGATTCTGCACAGAACCTCCTTATTCCTCACCTTATTAGTCCACCTTATTTTCAACATTCGTCTGTAGCACCACATCTCAAATGCTTCGCTTCTCTTCTGTTCCGGTTTTCCCACAGTCCATGTTTTGCTTCCAAACATTCTCAGAAATTTCTTCCTCAAATTAAAGCCTACGTTTGATACTAGTAGACTTCTGTTGGCCAGGAATGCTCTTTTTTCCAGGGCTAGTCTGCTTTAGATGTTCCTCCTTGCTCTGTCTGTCATTGGTTATTTTACTGCCTCTTCTTCTTTGGTCATCAGCCTTCTTACTGGTTTGATGCGACTCGCCACGAATTTCTCTCCTGTGCTAACCTCTTCATCTCTGTGTAGGACTTCAACCTATGTCCTCATTTATTTGCTGGATGCATTCTAATATCTGTCTTCCTCTACAGTTTTTGCCCTCTACAGCTCTCTCTAGTACCATGGAAGTCATTCCCTCATGTCTTAACAGATATCCCAACATTCTGTCCTTCCTCCTTATCAGTGTTTTCCACATATTCCTTTCCTCTCTGATTCTGTGCAGAACCTCTTCGTTCCTTACCTTATCAGCCCATCTAGTTTTCAACATTTTCCTGTAGTACCACATCTCAAATGCTTCGTTTTTCTTCTGTTCCGGTTTTCCCACAGTCCATGTTTCAGTACCATACAATTCTGTACTCCAGACATATATCACCAGAAATTTCTTCCTCAAATTAAGGCCAATATATGATACTAGTAGACTTCTCTTGGTCAGGAATGCCATTTTTGCATATCTAGTCTGATTTTGATGTCCTCCTTGCTCTGTCCATGATTAGTTATTTTACTGTATAGATAGCAGAATTCCTTAACTTCATATACATCGTGACCATCAATCCTGATGTTAAGTTTCTCATTGTTCTCATTACCTTCGTCTTTCTTTGATTTACTCTCAATCCATACTTTGTGCTCATTAGACTGTTCATTCCATTCAGCAGATCATGTAATTCTTCTTTTCTTTCACATATGATAGCAATGTTATCAGCAAATCGTATCATTGATATCCTTTCACCTTGAATTTTAATTCCACTCCTGAATCTTTCTTTTATTTCTATCATTGCTTCCTCGATGTAGAGATTGAACAATAGAGGTGAATGGCTACATCCTTGTCTTATATCCTTTTTAATACGAGCCCTTTGTTCTTGGTTGTCCACTCTTATTCCCTCTTGGCTGTTGTTCATGTTGTATATGACCCGTCTCTCCCTGTAGCTTGCCCCTACTTTTCTCAGAATTTCGAACATCTTGCACTATTTTACATTGTCGATCGCTTTTTCCAGGTCGACAAATCCTGTCAACATGTCATAGTTTTTCTTTAGTCTTGCTTCCATTATTAACCACAACATCAGAATTGCCTCTCTCATGCCTTTACTTTTCCTAAAGTCAAACTGATCGTCATCTAGCACATCCTCAATTTTCTTTTCCGTTCTTCTGTATATTATTTTTGTAAGCAACTTGGATGCATGAGCTGTTAACCTGATTGTGTGGTAATTCTCGCACTTGTCAGCTCTTGCCATCTTCGGAATTGTGTGGATGATTTATTCCGAAAGTCGGATGGTATGTCACCAGAATCATACATTCTACTCACCAAATTGAATAGTCGTTTTGTTGCCACTTTTCCCAAAGATGTTAGAAATTTTTTCTTATTTGGTCTTTGTCCAAAGCTCTTTTAAATTACAGTACTTGATCCCCTATCTCTTCTAAATCGACTCCTGTTTCTTCTTCTATCACATCAGACAAATCTTCCCCCTTGTAGAGGCCTTCAGTGTATTCTTTCCACCTATCCAATCTCTCCTCTGCATTTAACAGTGGAATACCTGTTGCACATTATGGTTTACCACCACTGTTTTTAATTTCACTGAAGGTTGGTTTGACTTTCCTATACACTCTGTCAGTTCGTCCAAAAAACATTTCTTTTTCGATTTCTTCACATTTTTTATGGAGCCATTTCCTCTTAGCTTCACTGCATTTCCTATTTATTTCATTCCTCAGCGACTTGTATTTCTGTGCTCCTGAGTTCCCTTAACATTTTTGCACTTACCTTCTTTGTTCCTATGGTTTTCTTTCCAACTTCTGTGATTCCTCTTGATAGGTTCCGGGGAATTACGCCCCGTTAATATTGTAGAAACCACACAATATTTCAGCGAGACAACTGCCCGCTATTTTCAGGTGCTACTGTCGCGTCGCTGAGAAGCTCGCCAATTTATACGCTGGCTTTCTAGAACAGCGCAGGCGCCAGCAGGGCATAACATCAGCCAATGTTGGCCAGATGTGTCGTAAGGTCAAAGACAGATGCGACGAACATAAACGTCACACGAGGTAGGGTCAGCCAGAGAAATCTGCGGTTGCTGAACACTGTCTTGACACAGGACACGGCATGAGTTATGAAGAAACCAAGATCCTCTCGCATGCTTCCACATACTGGGACTCCATCATCAAAGACGCGGTCGAAATACGTACAAGCAGTGACCTAATAAATAGAGACACGGGGTTTCACCTGAGCAAAGCCTGGGAGCCAGCCTTGGCGGCACTAAGGAATCGTCAGCTGCAGATTAGCAATCGCACCGAGCCAACGCAGATGGGAAGCCTTAGCGCAGATACTTAAATAGCGCGTGAACACCTTGCGCGCGCAACGGGGTCCGTCGCTCCTGGCCGCATTTCCCGCGCCGCGGCGCGCTTCCGCAGACTGTGACCCATTTCTCTGGCAGAGGGCTCTGGTATTCGACGCTGTCTACGATTGGTCTTCGATGATGTTATGCCCTGCTGGCGCCTGCACTGTTCTAGAAAGCCAGCATACAAATTGACAAGCTTCTCAGTGACGCGACAGTAGCACCTCAAGATGGCGGGCAGTTGTCTTGCTGAAATATTGTGCAGTTCCTACAATATTATCCTGCGGAATTCCCAGGAACCTATCAAGAAGATGCAACGCCGGGAAAGCCTCAAACAGCATGTCTGTGATTCCTCTTTTGAGGGATGTCCATTCCTCTTCAACTGTACTGCTTACTGAGCTATTCCTTACTGATGTATCTATTGCCTTAGAGAACTTCAAGCATATCTCATCATTCCTTAGTACTTCCGTATCCCACTTCTTTGCATATTGATTCTTCCTGACTAATGTCTTAAACTTCAGCTTACTCTTCATCACTACTATGTTGTGATATGAGTCTATATCTGTCCCTGGGTATGCCTTACAATCCAGTATCTGATTTCGGAATCTCTGTCTGACCTTGATGAAATCTAACTGAAATATTCCCGTATCACCCTGCGGTTTCGAGTTTACCTCCTCCTCTTCTGATTCTTGAACGGAGTATTACTAACTCAATTAATCTTTCTCCTTTCTCAGTTCTTGTCCCAAGCCCACATTCTCCTGTAACCTTTTCTTCTACTCCTTCCCCAACTACTGAATTCCAGTCCCCCATGATTTTCATCTCCCTACAAGGTAGAATGTCACAAAGAAACAGGTTAAAGAGGTCTTTTATGTTATCACAAATAATTACTGACTCATATTGTCAGGAACTGACGTTTATGTTGAATAAAACTCGTACATACTCCTATATGGTAAATTTGCCACATCTTCTTTATTAATAAGTAATTACCTTCATTAACATATGCATGCTGTGGAGTACTAATTGGTGTAGTGTGATCTGGTAATGGCATTCTGTGCGGAGTTGCCACCAGCGTCGAATTATACAGTATCTGCAGTTACTGCAAGCAAGTAAATTCGCTGCATTATCTTTCCACCTTAATCTTCCATGTACCACTAATGCAGCTCAATCACACATGCTTAAGGCTCGCCTAGTATTGACAAAGCAATAGAGAAAATGGAATTTCAGTGCCCCTCGGAGGAGACACATTCTCTTACCGTATCCTTTCAGCCTTGGATCAGACGAATGGTTTCGTAATCCATTTCGGCTTCTCAGAAAGCCATTAACTGATTTGTTTAAAAGAAAGAGGAAAGGGAAAAAGTGAAATGCTACAAACTAAATTACATACTCAAATGGATTTCTATATACACCTGCAGGGACGTGAAAAAAAGCGACATACTAACTCCCCACAGTACAGCTCTGCTCTATGTAAATTAGCCTGAGTGTGTAATTTAGTATCCTAGTTGAACTGTTAATTTATTACTTTCAACATCTTTTCATAAGGAATTTACTTTATTTACTAACGATTCATCAAGAACACTATGTGAGCATGGAAGGAGTTGCCAATGGGTAACTGATGGAAACAAATTAAGTTTCAACAGATGGAAATTTTATTCATAAAAGCCTTTATTTTAACAGATTTAAAAATTATAATCAGAAAGAACCCTGTAGATATCAAGTTACAATTTATTCAGCTGCAGAAATAACATTTTTTATAGTATTAGCTTTCGGGCTGAGAACCTTGCCACTCCCTTTTAACATGGCCATAGTCACGATCCCTCATGACAACCTCTGGAAGACTAAACTGGTGCAAATCTGCAACACACCAGATTACTTTCAACTAAAAATTTTAACAACTCACACAATACATAAACTATGCACCCTGTAAGAGGGATGGAGATGGCACAAAACACTCACATTAAAAATTATTTGCCACCAAAAGTGCAACCTGTTTTTAAAAGAACTCTTACGCTGGAAGGGTGGCAACTTTATATACTAAAATGACCATTTAAATAAAATCCATGAAATGCAGTTTTACATAAAATGTACCAACATGTTCTACATTACACATTTACCACCTTGCAAGATGATAGGCAAGATAAAAACATATTTCAGGAATTCGGCCTTTACACCTTAAGCAATAAATTCGTTAACACCGAATCCGACAAACATGACAGAGGCAGCTATTAACGTAGCAGACCGACAGACAGACAGACAAACACTAACTGCCTAACAAATGCGGACGAGAGACAAACGAGCAAGCTGGGGACAAGAGACTGACCAAGAACACAAGTAGAATTTAACAAGTAACTGAAACAACATATCACGAATCACTTAACTTCTAATCACTGTGATTTCTGGCAAAGACCTGGCGCAGCATCCCCAAAACGCTCTCCCGAACCGTCTGCTGCCAGTCGCTCCAACGGACGCAGGAAGACGCGCCGATCTCCCGTCTCACGGCGTCGCAGCTTGCCCCAGCCAGACCGACGTCGTGGGTTGACTCCTGTTGCTCTCGTGTCGGCCGCGAAGCCACTATCCCTTGCTATACGGCGCGGCCCACTGGACTCATGTGGCGACCTCACATGCAACGACGCTCCAGCCAGACAAGTCATCTTGTGTCTCAGTGCGCGACCGACAAACCGATCGATCCAACCGCCAGTGACCATTGCCTGAGCAAACTCGAGCAGACTGGTGGCCTAACACATACCAGCACTCCGGACGACAGACAGACACTGACTGCCCCACACTGACCCTGTTGACCAACTGACTAGTCTCGCAGAGACTGACAGACTGACCGACTCAGACTGTCTGACTCAGATTGACCAACTGCCGAGCTCATAG
Source organism: Schistocerca serialis cubense (assembly GCF_023864345.2). Taxonomy (NCBI): domain Eukaryota; kingdom Metazoa; phylum Arthropoda; class Insecta; order Orthoptera; family Acrididae; genus Schistocerca; species Schistocerca serialis. The sequence goes on along the minus strand of NC_064641.1, from coordinate 872,848,668 downwards.
CGCGCCTTAAATGCACGGGAACAGGCATCCTTTCCCCTTTCCCACCAGAGGGAGACACCAGAGCTGCGATTGCCACAGCGGCGCCACCGCCGAAACGGAGGGCGACTGCTTTACACTAAATGCGGCAACGCGCTCTTCAAAAGTTTACCACTACTCACTAGTATTTTAGAGTTTTCCCTTCTTTTTCCTTTATCGTATTTCAATGCCCCATCTGGGGCGGGCTGCTGCAGCATATGTGCTGCTCTTCAGCCGAAAGACATTAATTATACAATAGAAGACATTTAAAATTACAAAGGAGCAAATATGGCATACATAAATATAAAAAGGGGGACATAATGGAAGAGAACAGACAAAAAGGGGGCGACGGTAAAATGGTGAGAAAAACCTTAAGAAAGTATTGCGCACAAAAAACCTCACACCTGGACACTTAAAAGAACACAAGGTGAAGTATGAAACGTAAAAGTAGAGATGGACGATGTAGCCCATAAGTATAACTGACAGTAACACTATGTAGAAGTCCAGCACACAATTAATATCACAGCTCTGGGAGCACAGGAGAACAGCACCAAACACAACACTAACGCAGCACACTGATGACGATGAGCAAACATAGGATCTGCTAGACGCATGGAGATAGGGAAGAAGGGAGAGAGGGGTGGAGAGTGGGGAGATGGGCGGGGGCATGTCGAAGAGGGCTGGGGAGGGAAGGACGTGGGGGGGGGGACACAGTGGAGGAGGGGGTGCAGGGACTCAGGGGAGGGGGAAGGAGGAAAATCCGCTCTGGGAGAAGGAGGGGGGGGGGAAAGGGGGGCCCTGGGGAAGGGAAAGAACAAGGCCAGGTTACAGTTGGAAGGAAGGGTAGATGCCATGGCGAAAAATCTTTCACTATACAGCAAGTAGGATGTGTTCAAATGGCTCTGAGCACTATGGGACTTAACATCTGAAGTCACCAGTCCCCTAGACTTAGAACTACTTAAACCTACCTAACCTAAGGACATCACACACATCCCTGCCCAAGGCAGGATTCGAACCTGCGACCGTAACAGCAGGGTGGTTCCGGACTGAAGCACCTAGAACCGCTCAGCCACAGCGGCCGGCTACCGTTTCTCGTTTCTTTATTCTTTCTGTCATATGACAATGACTCTCTCGTAACAGAAATAAATGCTGTAAAAGAATTCTGCTTACAAGACAGTTCCAAAGTTGCCCTAAGAGCTTAAGCAGTGTGTCTGCTGTATGACACGAAATACAGGGTGAAAACTGATACAATCGACAAACTGCAGAGACGGATTCCTCACTGAAAATTGAGGAAAAAAGATCCTATGAACATTTGGCCGGAAATCCATCGTTGCCACGGTAGATGGCGCTGGCGAATGAAAGTTCCCTGAACACGTGGCGAGTGGTTCTTGTGTGTTGCAGGCTGTGTGATTGACGCAGCGTACTGTAAGCAGCAGAATGGTCGAGTAATCATCTTGGGAACAAGCCGAGATGGTGTTTGTGTATGGTCAAAAACATGAAAACGGTCGAGAGGCAGCACGGCTATACCAAAATAGGTATTTTCACAGACGTCAACCACACACCTCACAACATTTCAAGCCCTTTTTGGGCGTTTGTGTGATCATGAGTCCTTTCAGACAAAGTGCACAGAGGTGGCGGACTATGCGTACCTCAGATTTGACGGACCTGGTTCTACTGGATATTGAGACGAACCCTAATACATGCTCCAGGGAAGTGGTCTGTCAACACGGTGTAAGCCAAAGTACGATTGTGTGTGTCCTGTATGACAATCGCTACTATCCCTACCGCCTGCAGCGGGTGCAAGAATTACTAGCAGCAGATTTCCCTGTATATATATATATATATATATATATATATATATATAGGGTGTTACAAAAAGGTACGGCCAAACTTTCAGGAAACATTTCTCACACACAAAGAAAGAAAATATGTTATGTGGACATGTGTCCGGAAACGCTTAATTTAAGTGTTAGAGCTCATTTTCTTACTTCTCTTCAAATCACATTAATCATGCAATGGAAACACACAGCAACAGAACGTAGCAGCGTGACTTCAAACACTTTGTTACAGGAAATGTTCAAAATGTCCTCCGTTAGCCAGGATACATGCATTCACCCTCCGTCGCATGGAATCCCTGATGCGTTGATGCAGCCCTGGAGAATGGCGTATTGTATCACAGCCGTCCACAATACGAGCACGAAGAATCTCTACATTTGGTACCGGGGTTGCGTAGACAAGAACTTTCAAATGCCCCCATAAATGAAAGTCAAGAGGGTTGAGGTCAGGAGAGCGTGGAGGCCACGGAATTGGTCCGCCTCTACCAGTCCATCGGTCACCAAATCTGTTGTTGAGAAGCGTAAGAACACTTCGACTGAAATGTGCAGGAGCTCCATCGTGCATGAACCACATGTTGTGTAAAGGCACATGTTCTAGCAGCACAGGTAGAGTATCCCGTATGAAATCATGATAACGTGCTCCATTGAGCGTAGGTGGAAGAACATGGGGACCAATCAAGACATCACCAACAATGCCTGCCCAAACGTTCACAGAAAATCTGTGTTGATGACGTGATTGCACAATTGCGTGCGGATTCTCGTCAGCCCACACATGCTGATTGTGAAAATTTACAATTTGATCACGTTGGAATGAAGCCTCATCCGTAAAGAGAACATTTGCACTGAAATGAGGATTGACACATTGTTGGATGAACCATTCGCAGAAGTGTACCCGTGAAGGCCAATCAGCTGCTGATAGTGCCTGCACACGCTGTACCTGGTACAGAAACAACTGGTTCTCCCGTAGCACTCTCCATACAGTGACGTGGTCAACGTTTCCTTTTACAGCAGCAATTTCCCTGACGCTGACATTAGGGTTATCATCAACTGCACGAAGAATTGCCTGGTCCATTGCAGGTGTCCTCGTCGTTCTAGGTCTTCTCCAGTCGCGAGTCATAGACTGGAATGTTCCGTGCTCCCTAAGACGCTGATCAATTGCTTCGAACGTCTTCCTGTCGGGACACCTTCGTTCTGGAAATCTGTCTCGATACAAACGTACCGCGCCACGGCTATTGCCCCGTGCTAATCCATACATCAAATGGGCATCTGCCAACTCCGCATTTGTAAACATTGCACTGACTGCAAAACCACGTTGGTGGTGAACACTAACCTGTTGATGCTACATACTGATGTGCTTGATGCTAGTACTGTAGAGCAATGAGTCGCATGTCAACACAAGCACCAAAGTCAACATTACCTTCCTTCAACTGGGCCAACTGGCGGTGAATCGAGGAAGTACAGTACATCCTGACGAAACTAAAATGAGCTCTAACATGGAAATTAAGCGTTTCCGGACACATGTTCACATAACATCTTTTCTTTATTTGTGTGTGAGGAATGTTTCTTGAAAGTTTGGCCGTACCTTTTTGTAACACCCTATATATATATATATATATATATATATATATATATATATATATATATATATATATATATATATTATTTGCAATTTTAACTGCATGTTTTTACCACTTGAGATTTATCTTGTTGCTTTAAGTTTTCTTGTTTGGAGGCCTTCTGCCCTTAAATAATTGCCTTTTTGAAACTCGTAGTTCTAAAGGTTCGGCTATGTGCCGTTTTGGTTTAAAGATGTTATTAAATTACAATTTTGAGTGAACCTGACCGACACCTTATTTGGTCCTTTCCACAATTCTAATCACCTGTTCTGCCCAGCGGATTTAGCGGGCGTTTCAGTCTGCTAAATCACCGGACTTAAAACCCCTGCATTCTTACCTCTGGAGCCATCTGAAAAGCCTTGTGTAAGCTGAACCAGTTCCCAATGTGGAGACCCTTCAACACCGTGTTCACGACGCCTGCGACGCTATTCGGAGAGAGGCTGGAACGTGCGAAAGAGTGCGGCAAACCATGACGCGACGAGTGAACGTGTGGATTGCATCCCATGGAGACCACTTCGAACGTGGATGCGACGCAGATCTGTACTGTGTTCTAGGACGATTTGTTGTCGCTGCACGCACACCATTTGTTTCCGCACACATTTTTATAGAACCTTTTTTTGCTCCATTTCTAGCCAGGAATCCGTCCCTGCAGTTTGTGGGTTTCATTAACGTTCAATTTGTATAATTATATACCCCTGCTGGCGAGTGAGTAATCACTCCACCCATGCTCTTGGTTTGCTAGCCCCAAAGTCCGTTCCCGTCTCACAATCATTTTCCTGCGCGAGCCGACACACGTAATTTGGTGACTCACTCGATCCTAGGTACGTACATCCCTTGATGACATCGGTCACTAGTAGACGGTACTACTGTAGTTAACAATAGTGTGCAGTTGAGCAGCGCTGCAGGCACGTGATCTGGCGACTCTCACAGTCCTAACGACGTACTCACTTCGTGGACCTCAACCGTTTTGACACGTCAGCACTAAACTGAACAAACACTTCCTGAGTTTTTTAAATTTACATAAATGTCACATGTCTGCTCACACAACGGTTTTAGCTAATGAGGAATCGCCTAAATCAGCATTTACTCTCAGATCCATCACTGGCGCAGGAAGAAGTGTTCATTCTCAAATCTCAGCAAGAAAATTTTGAGCGGGGGTCTGTAATTACAACAGCTCATGCTTGCGAGTGAAAGATCCATTATCTAGTGAAAATGTATCTTCGGACTCTACTTACTTGAATTACACAGTTTATTGTGTCTTATAGAATAGTGTCGTGTCTTAATCTCAGTTCTTGGTGTGGTCTTCAGTCCAGAGACTGCTTTGATGCAACTCTCCATGCTACACTATACCGTGCAAGCTTCTTCATCTCCCAGTACCTACTGCAACCTAAATCCTTCTGAATCTGCTTAGTGTATTCATCTATTGGTCTCCACGATTTTTACCCTCCACGCTGCTCTCCAGTACTAAATTGGTGATCCCTTGATGCGTCAGAACATGTCCTACCAACCGATCCCTTCTTCTAGTCAAGTTGTGCCACAAACTTCTCTTCTCCCCAATTCTATTAAATACCTCCTCATTAGTTATGTAATCTACCCATCTAATCTTCAGCATTCTTCTGTAGCACCACATTTCGAAAGTTTCTATTCTCTTCTTGTCTAAACTATTTATCGTCCACGTTTCACTTCCGTACATGGCTACACTCCACACAAATGTTTTCAGAAACGACTTCCTGACACTTAAATCTATACTCGATGTTAACAAATTCCTCTTCTTCAGAAACGCTTTCCTTGCCATTGCCAGTCTACATTTTATATCCTCTCTTACTTCGACCATCGTCACTTATTTTGCTCCTCAAATAGCAAAACTTATTTACTACTTTAAGCATCTCATTTCCTAATCTAATTCCTTCAGTATCACCCGTTTTAATTCGACTACATTCCATTATCCTCGTTTCGCTTTTGTTGATGTTCATCTTATATCCTCCTTTTAAGACACCGTCCATTCCATTTAGCTGCTCTTCCAGGTCCTTTGCTGTATCTGACAGAATTATAATGTCATTGGCGAACCTCAAAGTTTTTATTTCTTCTCCATGGGTTTTAATTCCTACTCCGAATTTTTCTTTTGTTTCCTTTACTGCTTGCTCAATATACGGACTGAATAACATCAGGGGTAGGCTACAACCCTGTCTCACTCCCTTCCCAACCACTGCTTCCCTTCATAACCCTCGACTCTTATAACTGCCATCTTGTTTCTGTACAAATTGTAAATAGCCTTTCGCTCTCTTTATTTAACCCCTGCCACCTTCAGAATTTGAAAGAGAGTATTCCAGTCAACATTGTCAAAAGGTTTCTCTAAGTCTCAGTTATACTTTGCATAGCAGCAGTGTCGCTCTGTGTTCAGATGGACTGGCAGACAGGACGAAACTGGGTTTCTGGAACCACGTGACTTTCTGCAAGCTTAGGAATTTGAAAGGCGGGTAAGTGCCGCCGCAGTTGTGACAGGAGATCCTACAGAGGATGCCGTAAGCCTTTCCCGTCGCTCCCAGAAGCTGTGGGTGGATGAATGCGGGATTAGGACCAGTTATCTATAAGGGCAGTACGAAGAAGGACAATGATCTATGACTGGAAGCAGTGCTGACACTGACGACAACATAACAGCATCATGACTTTATGTTGTTTGTCCAGATTTGGTTAAAGTGCAGAGTCAGAAGAGGTCTTACTCTGCGTAATATTTACTATCGTAAACCGGGTACACTTCGAGTGCTGTGGTTACCTTGACCACTTACACACGGAAAGTTTTACACCTCTCTGCTGGCTCTCAGTTGAATGTTTGGTGGTAAAGCTCCAGCAATATACGCTAGACAGCGCCATTTTCCTGCTCAAAAGTTGGCGAACCTTTGCGACATACAATTTTAAAATCTGGCTGTTCAAAGTCCACTAACAACATTTAAGTGCAGAACCATAGGTGTTTCCTACTACGTCGTGTATGTTACTCGATAATTCTCGAAATAAGCCACTGATTAGTTTTTTGCTCACTTGGAGATATCTGCCACGATTACGGTTTATGAGGTCGTGTTCATGATTTCTCTGTTTTGGGGTTACTTCGATCACTGATAATTGTTACCTCAGGATTTCAGATGCACAGTTTATTAAACAGTGTTGAGGTCAAGACAGTATAGAATAAGGAATACAAACATTAAGCACTGGTATATCGATGAAGCCTACAACTAAGAAAACCAAATTTCAGTCAATGTTGCTCAAATTGCAAGCTTCAGTGGTTTCAGGCAGTGATTCAGGAATGATATATAATGTCAAACATCTCCGGAGGCAAGAAATGAAGCTTGTCTAACAACGAGTGCCAAATATTTACTCAGTATATGAAGAATGGATAACTTTGTTGTCACTGCATGCACCGGATGTTTAGAAACGAGGATATAGGTTTAATATGGATGTAATTTGAGGTATTACATACAACTAAATTTCGAGATATGTGTGTGGCACTCCATGCTATTACCTTTCATAATAGTTACAATTTTGATGATGGATCATAGTAGGTATTTTCTTTTATGAGGATTAATAAAGCACCTGAGGAAATTTGAGATAGATATATTTATTTCTGGATGATCAAAGTTTCATTGTGTTTTTGAAATGTTGGTAACAGTTGCAATGGCAGTTGACAGTTGTGATGGAAGTATAAGGCCGGTCAATCTATCCTCTTATCCATGCTAATTCTGACCACCTACATTTCTTTCTATTACTTCTCTGCATTTTAGAAACTTTATTATACTAATGGGTTTTAGAACATTTATTATACTAGTGGGTCAATCCATACCAAGTGGACCAACAAAAAAATAATTGGTTGCTTGACCATCTCAGACAAATTTTATATTTGCTGGGTGAATTCCCCAATGTTTATTTGTCACAAAAATATTTTTTAAAAAGTTATTGTTTATTATTTTGAAATGGCGGCCATATTTGTTCCAGTGTGCATGCGTTTTTTCGTATTTGCAAGCATCTACATTTTTTACAATTGTTCAGTAATGGATTGTCCTAAACCTTTCAGACAAAATGCATTTAGTTCAACACACTCTGGGCTACAAATTAACATCATTATCACTTAGCTGAATGTATTCTTTAATATATTTTAATAGTTCAAAGTTATCAGCCACAAATTAAAAAAACTCAATTTTTGAACAGTAGTTTTCTAAAGAAAGATTAATTTCTCAGATTTAATATTTCTTCTGCTATTGCACTGTATAGTACAGTTACTTTTTGTAGAGTATTAGTGGTGAGCAGCTTACACTTAAATAAATAAACTGTTTTAAAAAATATATTTTTTGAATTTTTCCATTTTGTGGCCTTTGTTGGGGGACCAGATAAAAATCTGAAAATGTCACAGTTAACAGACCTTTATGATATAAAACTTCATCATAAATTTCAACTTTCAGATTCAATTGGAAATTATGGAAAAAATTACAAACACGAGTCAAAAATACTTTTTTAACATCTGCGATATCTGGTAGGCTAATCAAATAAAGTATACCAATTGCATAATGTAACACACCACATTACAATAACTAATGATTATTTGTCGAAACAATGCTGTGGTAATTGTTTCAGCAGGCTAACAGTTGCATCTGAAAGCCTATACAAGTCTGATTGTTGTCTTCCCCCTTACATGAACAATTATCTACTCACTCTTATTTAGCTAGAAGTTCTTGAAGTGCGCAGTGGAAAATTGGTGTCTCAGTGTTCTGTTGGTGTTATTATTAATGAAGCATATCATAAAAATGTGTATGGAGTGTATCCTAAAGATATTACTTTAATCAAAGATTACAGTGAAGAAGGAAAAGTGTTGTTTTACTTACGAGTCAGCCCAGAGGTCAAATCAACATGCAAGTACCACGAAATGAAATACTTAAAAAAATTTCACCACCTTCTTGGTCAGTCTTGCGTGGACCCTTTTGAGAAACACAAGAAACCTATAACAAAAGGTCTGCGAGAAATAACATTTGATCATTATTCTAAAAATTAAAGCCCTTTTGTCAATCTCATAAGAGGAAAATTATTGTGTCCAATATCTTATTCTAAGATATTTGTAATTCACTATGGTTTTTCCAAGTCGACAAGTCCTATGAAGGTATCTGCTTCCGTTACCAGTCACAAAGTCAGAGCTGCCTCTCTGGTGCGTTTACCTTTCTGAAAGCCAAACAGGTCGCCATCTAACACATCCTAAATTTTCTTCTGTTCTCCTGTATAATATTCTTGTCACCAACTCTTTATGGATGGCTGTTAAGCTGATGATCTATGTGTTAGCAGCTGCATATTTGTAGAGTGCAAACAACTGATTTTTTCAGGTGACATTTGGTGTGGGTACTATCTATTGTTCACCTACCTTATTATGTACGTAGTGCACCTCATGAATAAAAATAATTTGCAGGGACATTGTCATTATTGCGGTATTCAGTCCTAAGATTGGTTTGATGCAGCACTCTATGCTGCTCCATCCTGTACAAGCCCCTTCATCTCTACAGAACTACGACAATCTACATTCTGGACTCAGCACGTACCTGCTATGTGCAAAAAGGCATCAGGAACTCCCATGTTCTACAGAAACATAAAAAGCACTCCATTCTTGACCTCAAAAACAAACTTGTACAAATATACTTCCAATTATTGTTTACAGCGATGTTATCTTGCAAAGTCCCTCTCTGCAAAGCTCACGGCAGAAGACCGAACTTACCCTTCCACTGTAAAAACGATTTTCGGACAAAGGGTTGTTCAGAAAATCGTGTAATTTATTGAGTTCGCCGCTGTTGTGGAGGCATATATCAAACGTGCCATCCACATAGCACAGGCAGCAGTTCCCCGTTACTTGACGCCTTTTGTTCGAAGCGGTCTATGCCGACAAAAGTGACCCCTTAGCAACCCCATCACAATGTTTGTAAAATTCTCTCTTATATTTAAAATAACTCTACCGCAAAAACAACTTGACGAGGCCACATATTTATCTTGTTTCTGTCCGTACCCGATAAACGCTTCCATTATTCTGTGGCAGATGTGTCACGTTTTTTTCAGATTTTTGTCTTCCATCGTCTTTTACACAGTCTGATCAAAAGTATCTCGAAACCCCTATGTAATTCGGAACTGACCACTAGATGTCACAAGAGGCGAGTAACGTGCTGTCATTAGAAAAGCAGGAAAAGCAGCATCGGATGTCCAGGATTAGATGAGCACCAACTCCATCAATGATATTTCATCCATTGTAAAGCTGCTCAGGTCAAATGTTGGCCATGTTGAGCCGTGCTGCGACTCGCATTGGTGCTGTTTATAGGTTTCCACTCTCTGTTGGAGGCCAGTCCGTATCCTTTAGTTGGCATGGTTGTCGTTGTTTGTCTTCTTCTCGTCTTGACTGGCGCCACTCGTTTCGCAAGTGTTGTCTGTCCGCTAGTTGCAGCACCGGCGGTTATCGATATGTAGTAACGCCCTATCTTTGGGGCGACGTCGTTGTTTTTCCGTGTCGTGTGAGTGTGGCAGTTTGGTTGGGGACTCAGAAGGAGCCAGGTCCGTGCAGTGCGAGAACACGCCAGGACTGCTGGCAGCATGCATGGACTGTTGGATGGAAGGGCTGTGATCACGGGGGTGCACGACCTCGTCGTAAACCGGATCCAGCAAGCTTTAAGATGAGTGCATTTCAATCCAAGTAGAGAAACGTCCACCTGTGATCTCGCGATTATCCAATGACTTGGGTTCGTGTTGCTGCTCGTAGTGTCGCCGAGACGAAGAGAAGCGGGTGGAGTGCTTGGGGAAGGCGCATCTGATTAGCTTTCCTCGCCTTCTATTTACTGCGTTAAACTTGTAACAATTTGTTAAGTTCAACCAGCGGCCGGTCAGTGATTCTTGTACTCTAGTGGTAGTGATTCCTTTCTCGTTCTGAGCACTCTAAACACAGTATTCTGGGGACGTAGTGCAGGCCGCCGGTTCCGGCTTTGGCGTATTGTTCCGTCGGTGCATTTGGTCAGGTAGCTTCAGCAAGATTATTATTAATCATTCGTTAGACTGCCACTAGTCTGAGTTACCATTTTGTGAAGTGAATGCAACTCTTGGTTGCCTATCTCATCGCTCGCGAAAGTGTTTGTTGCCAGGCCTTCTCAGAGGTCGATTCCTGGAGCACCGTCTGTGACTGGTCCTTGTGTTTTATTATTGTATTATTTATTACCATACCTTGTAATGCCTACATTAAAGGCTATGTATGTCTAGTTGATAGTTCCGGTCGCCTTCTGGAATAAATCTAGCAGTGTAAGGGTTGTGTTACAAGGTTACCATCATCTTATTTCACCATTGCTTGTATTTGCAGTTTTACAGTAGGTTTCTAACTTTTTTATAAAATTGCCGTTCCTGGCGTGTAAGGCCTTCAGACGTGATTTTGGTCATTTGCTTTGAAAAAGTAATTCGATATTTGTATTTTACAAGTAAACCTTAAACCCTTATTTACTGCCATTCCTGGCGTCTGATACCTTCTGCTGCGTTTGTGGCCACTTACCTTTTAATATTTCAATATCTGTAAGTTGTAATTGCAGCGAGTTCTTAAACATTCTTAATTTTATTACTATTCTTGGCGTGTAAGGCCTTGAGCCATGATCACAGCGGCTTGTTTTCTTTTTTTTCTGTATTTTATGATAATTTGCTAAATTGTAAAGCACTGAAAACACTATTATTTACACAGTTCATTAATAAGGTGTGGTATTTTTTATTTATTGTTGAGTCTGGAATTACTGTGTGTGTAACTGTAAAAGGCAACCAATAGTAACTAATACCCGCCCACAATCGTAACCGAATCCTGCCTTCCCTTTACCACCAGGTGATTGTGAAATGGAAACGCCGAGGAACAAGCACAGGCAAATGCAGACCAGGCAGACAAGTATTGACGAAGTGGGACTGTCGAGCATTGTGGGCGCTTGTTGCAAAAAAATCGCATGAAGGCGGAAGGAACCACTAGTGAGTTCCAGAGAGCCACCGCAGTTTAGGTAGCGTATTGACTGTGAGTGGGGAGTTGAAAATAACGGGGCGAAACGATCAAGGCCACACATTTGTGTAGTGAACACTAATCGACTCCAGAGGCGGTGCAAAGAGCAACGCTACTTGCCAGTATGTGACTGGAGAAGAGTAAAGTGATGAAACGCATTGAATCCTGTGGCAGTCCATTGGAAGGTTTTTGGTTTGGCGAATACCTGGGGAATCATACCTGCCACGATTTTTAAAAGTTTTTTAGAAGGTTGGGTATTCTAGAATAACGTCTCACCTCAGCAACAAAAATATCCTCAACAAGTCACAGTTTGGGTTTCAGAAGGGTTATTCTATTGAGAATGCCTTTCACATGTTCACTTGACTGATCTTGCAGGCATTAAATAATAAAATAGCGCCATTTGATGTTTTCTGCGAACTAAGTGACGTGATTGTATGAATCGCGGAATTATCTGAAGGCTGACAGTATAACCGAATAGATAACGTTTTGTGATTGTATGAATCGCGGTATTATCTTAAAGCTGACAGTATAACCGAATACATAACGTTTTACCGAACCGTAGGGATACGAGAAGTTCTACTTACTAATTCTGTTAATATAGTCTGAGAACATAATTCCGACTGCGGGAGAAATCACGGTTCAATCTTGTGTCCACTATTGTTCCTCATATATGTAAACGATCTTTCGCCTAATATACAACAAGAACAATTAGTTCTCTTTACAGATGACAACAGTATTGTAATCGCTCCAAGCATAGATACAGAAACAGAAGGAATTGTATACAAAGTTCCAGAAAGTATCATCGATGGTTTTCTGCAAATGGTCTCACCCTCAATTTTAAAAAGACGCATTATATTATTCTGAACATGTATGGATACTACACCAATGATAAGTGCAACAAATGGTGTGGAAATTATAAGTAGGATGGAAACTTCAAAATTCTCAGGTGTCCACATTGATGAGAATTTAAATTAGAAAAAAGTACGTCTTGGAACACCTAAAACGACTTAATTCAGCCACATTTGCACTTAGAATCATTGCAAATCTTGCCGAGAGACAGACCAGTAGGTTGACATATTTTACTGAATAATACCCTATGGAATAATTTTCTGAGGTAACTCTGCATTGTCGAAAACGCGCCGTAAAAATAATATGTGGTGTTTATCAACGATCATCTCGTAAACATTGGTTTAAGGAGTTGTGCAGTCTGCTTACTCACTGCTTCACAGTACTATCTCCTCATGAAGTCTGTTGTAAATAAACCACTGCAATTCAAAGGGAACAATGATGTACGTCATTATAATACCAGAAGGAAAAATGGCATTCATTACTCCACATTAAGATTGTTCTTAGTACAGAAAGGACAGCACAATGATTCAACAAAAAATTTTGGTGACTTACCCAGCGACATAAAATGTCTGACACACCAGAGTAAAATCTGAGAACGAAGGAAACAAGTTTCTCCTCGACAACTCTTATTTCGTAGAATTTCTGTTATAGTAATGTATAAAAGGTGGTGGGTAGGACTCACTAACTCAGGACATCTATGTATCTTTTTTCTCTTTTTGGAAAAAGACTTAGAAATGTTCAGAATATAACAATATCTACAAATTAATTTGCAATGTGAATGTAAAATGACTCGTTCCACATCATGACGATCTGCCGCGCAAAATGATCAATGGAAGATGAAATTAACTAACTAACTGTGTAGTCCCGACAGGGAATAACCGAGGAGGGGGTGTTACGGTATGAGGTTGTTTTTCTGGTTCGTGTACGGTTCCCTTACTGCGCTTAAGAAAACGCGTGCGTAATGTTCAAATGGCTCTAAGCACTATGGGATTTAATATCTTAGGTCATCAATCCCCTAGAATTAGAACTACTTAAACCTAACTAACCTAAGGACATCACACACATCCAAGTCCGAGGCAGGATTCGAACCTGCGACCGTAGCGGCAAGGCGGTTCCGGACTGAAGCGCCTAGAACCGCTCGGCCACAGAGGTTGGCCGTGCGTAAGGAGATGAGCAAATTCTACAGCACATTGTACTGAGTATAGTTGAGGAGCAATTTGGAGACGATAATTGCTTCTGTCAGCATGACAATTGACTCAGTCCTAGGGCAAAATCTGCGAGGCAATACTTTGCCGATAAAATATCACTGAAATAGACTGGCCTGCCCGTGGTCTGATCCTGAACTCAGTGGGACACTGCTAGGTCGAATTAGAAAGTCGACTTCGGTACAGACCCGAGCGACCAACAACACTACTTCTATGGTTTCTGCTCTTGGGGATTAATGGGCAGCTATTCCTCCACAGACAGACAGATACCTCACTAAAAGTGTCCCCAACAAAGTCGTGATAAAAGTAAAGGGCGGGCATATATCTTGTTAATATCATCTAAAAGATGTCCTGATACTTTTGATCCGATGGCGTACGCTTTGAAACAAATAAAATTTTATGAATACGCTTTGTGTCTCAACTCTTTGTCTGATTCTAATAGAGAAGCGCTTGTAACGTTTCGTACTGACACATCAACGTCTCGCCGTCGGCTTGTAGGAGTGATTTTTCTTAACGCTTATCATCGCAAAAGGCCACCATGAAACAAGGCCCTGAATGAAAGAATCGCTCGCATTCTGAAACGTTCGATTTGGAAACGCTATACACTGTTGCGATATTTTTAAGCACTGCACCGTCTCACGTGCTGCCTTTTATTTTCTGTCCTTGCTGTAGGCTCGTACTGTTGCCCAGCGGGAATCTTCCACGCAACTTGCGTCAATTCCGGGCGGTCTCGAGATAACATGTCGGGCTTCTCGCCAATCAGCCCAACACGAGTTGTTGCCGTTGAAGGCGGTTATTTTCCACGGCCTTCACACTGTTGGCCAATGGCTTCAGCCCTGCTGGCCAGTGGCTTCAGCGCAGTTCTGACGTTAACCATCTCCGACACTGGTAGACATGTACGCTGGGTGACTAAGGCAGTTGGACGGCTATGGTGTCAATCAGAAATATGAACAAGATGAGGCGTATAAAAATAAAAGCTTTCGTAATTGCCCAGATGAGAAAGTTCCATGATGAAGAAGAGAATTTGGCAATGCGTCTGAAGCGCGACGTTACATCCCTGCAGTGTTGCCCTCCTGAGCATCCTACCTTCTTCAAGGCCCCACCCTCACAGAAACAAACACACACACACACACAGATGATTTGTTCTACTCATTTATAGAAACAACAAACGGTTCAAATGGCTCTGAGCACTATGGGACTTAACATCTGAGGTCATCAGTCCCTTAGAACTTGGAACTACTTAAACCTAACTAACCTAAGGACATCACACACACCCATCCCCGAGGCAGGATTCGAACCTGCGACCGTAGCGGTCGCGCGTTTCCAGACTGTAGCGCCTATAGAAACAACAGCGAACGGTAAATGCTAGACATACAACATAACCTTTTCGTAAAATCAAAATACGTGAACGTAACTCTGTTTCTATCCGCCTTCGTAAGCCAGGAGGAGATAGTGGCAGGATTGTACAACGTGCCCGCGTTGTAAAGAGCCATTGGCCACTCTTTCCGTTTACATATCAAAACTCCCGTGATGTGAGAGTAAAGGTCGGTCACTGTTGGCAACGTGTTTTTCTCACATTCTTAAAAGCACACTGAAACAGAAGAAACAAAAAAGGACTTCACGCTAACACCGTGTAACAACGCCGCTATTCTTGATAATAATGACCTCAGTTCGTCGAGAAAGAGAATTCACAAGGTTTTTGAGGTATGTCATATATAATTGGAGAGTTATTCATTCGCGATTAGATACCGTTTCCTTTTTCTTTTTTTTTTAAATTTTGAACTATCTGTCTTCTGACCGGTTCTATGTGGCCCGCCATGAGTTCCTCTCCTGTGCCAACCTATTCATCTCAGAGTACCACTTTCAACCGACGTCCTCAATTATTTGCTGGATGTATTTCGGTCTCTGTCTTCCTCTACCGCTTCCTCTAGTACCATCGAGGGTATTCCCTCATATAGTAAAACATTTCCTATCATCCTGTCCCTTCTCCTTGTCTGTGTTTTCCACCAGTTCCAGTCTTCCCCAATACTGCGAAGAAACTCCTCGTTAGTCAACGTTCTTCTGTAGCACCCTATGTCAAACATTAGTTTAAACATTTGTCATAACGTTGTACAAGCTTTTGTATCCCTAAGTCACTGACATATGCCACCTGTGGGGATAACCATTCTTTCTTTCAGTCAACGGCCTTGCACCGCAGGTAATACCTGTTCCTGTCAGGTTACCAAAGTTAGTGTCGCGCTTGGATAACACTTGGTTGGGTCAGCGTCTGGGTCTGCCAAATGTTGGCAAGCAGGTGCACTCAGCCCTTGCGAGGCCAGTTGAGGACCCACTTCATTGCGAAGTAGCGGCACCGTTCTCAAAAACTGACAACGGCTGGTAGAGCGGTGTGCTGACCATATGCCCCTCCGTATCTGGACACCTGGCTGAAAATGACGTACAAGTTCGTGGCGCCCTTATCGGTAATACTGGAATTCAGTATGGTGTTGGTCCACCCTTACCCTTGGTGACAGCTTCTACTCTTGCAGGCATACGTCCAATGAGGTGCTGGAAGGTTTCTTGGGGAATGGCAGCAAATTTTTAGGGAGTGCTGCACTGAGGAGAGGTATCGATGCCGGTCGGAGAGACCAGCCACGAAATCGGCGCTCCAGAACATCCCAAAGGTGTTTTATAGGATTCAGATCGCGACTCTGTGCAGGCCAGTCCATTACAGGGTTATCGTGTAAGCACTCCGCCACAGGCCGGGCATTATGAACAGGTGCTCCATCGTGTTGAAAGATGCAATCACCATCCCCGAATTGCTCTTCAACAGTGGGAAGCAAGAAAATGCTTACAACATCAATGTAGGTCTGCGCTGTGATAGTGCCACGCAAAACGACAAGAGGTGCAAGCCCCCTCCATGAAAACCACCACCACACCATAACACCACCGCCTCCGAATTTCATTGTTGGCACCACGCACGCTGGTAGATAACGTTCACCGGGTATGCACCATACCCACACGCTGCCATCGGATCGCCACAATAAGTACCGTGATTCGTCACTCCACAGAATGTTTTTCCACTGTTCAATCGTCCAATGTTTACGCTCCTTACACCAATCATGGCGTCGTTTGTCATTTACCGGCGCGATGTGTGGCTTATGAGCAGCCGCTCGAGCATTAAATCCAAGTTTTTGCACCTCCCGCCTAACTGTTATAGTAGTTGCAGTGGATCCTGATGCAGTTTGGAAGTTCTGTGTGATGGTCTGGATTGTCTGCCTATTACACATTACGACCCTCTTCAACTGTCGGCGGTCTATGTCAATGAACAGACGAAATTGGCTTTTGTGCTGTACTTGTCCCTTCAAGTTTCTACTTCACTATCACATCGGAAACTGTGGACCTAAGGATGTTTAGGAATGTGGAAATATCGCGTACAGACGTATGACACAAGTGACACCCAATGACCTGACCACGTTCGAAGTCCGTGAGTTCCGCGGAGCGCCCCATTCTGCTCTCTCACGATGTCTAATGACTACTGAGGTCGCCGATATGGAGTATCAATAAATTAGTGGGCTCAAACAACAAAAGGTTACGAGAACAGGGGACTCATATACGAATGAAATAGGTTAGTTATAGGTTTTACACATGAAATGTTTGCGTTTATTACAATACCTCTTACACAAGAAAACGCAGTTACAAATTTCAGGTCTGATTTGACTGGGCGTGGACTCGACTCAGTTGTTAAGGGGATGGAGGAGGTAAAAGAATCTTCTCAACACTCTTCGTGGTCATTCGTCAGGTGGTGATGTCGGTCGGTACGGCGCCTCGCCTCAGGCTGTCCAGTGGAGATTCCACTGCTGCCTTCCGTGTTCAGGCCCAGATCGGTCCCAGCGCTCACTCCATGTTGTAGATTGCCTGGCCAAAGTTGTGATGTCACAGTGTCGGGAGGTTGATGTAGGCGACGTTTGTCCTCCTTGTCATCACACTCTAAAAAAAAAAAACTAAACTCCGTCCGAACTGGCCTTGGCAGGCCCAGGGGCACCGACCGGCCGCCGAGTCATCCTCAGACCACAGGCCTCACTGGATGCAGACATGGCAGGGCATGTGGTCAGCACGTCGCTCTCCCGGCCGTATGTCAGTTTACGAGACTGGAGCCATGCAGAGTGGCTGCGCGTTTAGAGGCGCCATGACACTAATCGTGCAGCCCCTCCCGACGGAGGTTCGAGTCCTCCCTCGGGCACAGGTGTGAGTGTTAGCGTTACTTTAAGAAGTGTTTAAGTCTAGGGAACGATGACCTCAGCAATTTGGTCCCTTAGGACTTAACACACATTCCTGAACGAGACCGGAGCCGCTACTTCTGAATCAAGTAGCTCCTCAGTTTGCCTGACAAGGGCTGAGTGCACTCCGCTTGCCAACAGCGCTCGGCAGACCGGATGGTCACCCATCCAAGTGCTAGCCCAGCCCGACAGCACTTAACTTCGGTGATCTGACGGGAACCGGTGTTACCACTGCGGCAAGGCCGTTGGCGTGTCCAACACACTCTAAGCTCACCAAACCGTTGAACTTTTCCTCCTCTCGTTGACTCAGGACTTGCTGTCTCTCTCTCACTGTCAAGGCTATACCGAGCGTCGATCGCACATAGTCTCGAAGTTGCTGTGAAAGCAGCCGTATAACACTTGCTTGTAACGGCTATCTCTGTGTGGACCAAAACAGTCTCATGTTTGTGTTTTGTCTAGGAATCTTCTGACGTTCGTGTTTCTCGGAACTTGACAGTTGACAGTCAAAGCTGTTCCCAGTGTTTGTCGCACATTGTTTCGCTGTTTGTTGCTGTGAAAGCATCCACACAATACTTCTTTATGACGACTGTCTCTACGTGAGGCCTGAACAGTTTTGCGTTTGTGCTTCGCCGAAGATTCTGCTGGCGTTCGTGATTTACAAACAACCTCCTAACTGTCTAGCAAACATTTTTTAAAGTACGAGACTGACTTATTCTGTGGATCTTTAGTTTCACATGGCTCTCTGTGCGAATTGTTGGCGCTTTGTCTACGCTCTGTCCCAGTGGCTGTGGGGTGCTGGAATTGTGGACACGTTCTCGCTTTCTAAGGCAGGTAACAACGGCTGCTGTGAGCCAAAAGCTTTACACGACTCCACGTGTGTTCTTGGCGCTTTTGCGTCGACAATCCGTCCCAGTGGCTGCAGGGGTCCACCAGTTTTCGGCACGCTTCTCACTATGTCCCAGGCTTTTTGCACCGTGTCCAGACGTAAACCCTCGGCATACGGACTGTGTTGGCGAACGTCAAAATTGCGCGTGCCGAGTTCAACGTTCTGGTGAAAGCTCTGAAACGATGCGACTTGTGCATACGGTATGTGGGCCCCAGTGTGGTATATGCCATAGCAACGCGCTCCAGTGGCAGTTTCCGGTTGTATCTGGCTCGTAAATCACACTGTTCTTTTTCGAAATGGACGGGCGTAAAATTCCTGTATTAACTCTTACAACGTGCAAACCTCCGTTGTCCATATGCTAGTCAGGTTGTTCTGTCTTTAGTAAACATAACTTCAATATCCGTGAAAATATTATAAGGCAAAAACGAAAGTACCATCTCCAGTCAATAAGGACATCCGTTTATAAAAGTTCCATTCCAGATAGTCAGACAAAAATTTACAATATTTCTTCACATAAGATATAAATTATTTAATCACTCTCACTTTTTAGCAAAACCCTAAGGTCATTCTTACTTGATCACTGTCCCAACTTAGTAGCAGAATGTCTACAACATGAGAATTACAAAACTTAAAAGAAAAAAAAAGAACAAAATATCTTACTCCAGGTACTGCAGGGGTCTCTTTTAGATTAAGCCAATCGAACAAACTCACTTCTAAAACAGAGCACATTTATATTCACGTAACATCGAATAGTGTAATATATCTTCATATTAAACTAATACAAAAGTATCAGTACTATTAAAAACGCAAAGGTTAGAAAAAAAATTATGGGACGCGAACCACCAATACATCATACATAACGAAAGATATCTGTGACGCTATTCATTGCGCTAAAGCGATGACGAATCTTGTATGAACGTACCTAGCTTGTTACTATGTCCTGAAAGCTTCAGTCGTAGCGATATTACTAACCCAAATTTAATTATAACAAATTGTACCAAGAACAATGCGTTTTTAATGGATCCTCAACATGCCGTTGGCTTCAAATTGCCTACTCTCGAAATACGATAATACGCAAGTTACAGTAATTATTTTACGACGAATATGACGTTTCTCGTCATCTCATTACAACGTATCATACAATTAATTCCGGGTTTTCGAGAGACCATTTGTTTGCTGGTACTCAGAAACGGCATACATACAATGAAGCGTCAAAGAAGCTGGTATAGGCATGCGTATTCAAATACAAAAGATATGTAGACAGACAGAAACCGGCCGATGTGGCCGAGCGGTTCTAGGCGCTTCAATCTGGAACCGCGCGACCGCTACGGTCGCAGGTTCGAATCCTGCCTCGGGCATGGATGTGTGTGTTGTCCTTAGGTTAGTTAGGTTTAAGTAGTTCTAAGTTCTAGGGGACTGATGTCCTCAGATGTTAAGTCCCATAGTGCTCAGAGCCATTTGAACCATTTTTTTTGTAGACAGACAGAATACGGCGCAGCGGTCGGCAACGCCAATGTGAGACAACCAGTGTCTGGCGCAGTTGTCAGATCGGTAACTGCTTCTACAATGGCAGGTTATCAAGATTTAAGTCAGTCTGCAGGTGGTGTTACTGTATAGTCGGTGCACGAACGATGCGACACAGCGTCTCCGAGGTAGCGATGCAGTGGGGATTTTCCCGTATGACCATTTCACGAGTGTACCGTGAATATCAGGAATCCGGTAAAACATCAAATCTCAGACATCGCTGCTGCCGGAAGAAGATCCTGCGAGAACGGGACAAATGACAACTGAAGAGAGTCCTTTAACGTGACAGAAGTGCAACCCTTCCGTAAATTGCTGCACATTTCAGTGCTGGAACATCAACAAGTGTCAGCGTGCGAAAGATTCAATGAAAAATAATCGACATAGGCTTTCGAAGCCGAAGGCCCGCTCGTGTACCCTTGATGACTGCACGACACAAAACTTTATGCCTCGCCTGGGCCCATCAACACCGACATTGGGCTGTTGATGACTGCTCGGACGACTCTCGTTTCAAATTGTATCGAGCAGATGGACGTATAGGGATATGGAGACAACCTCATGGATGCATGGACTATGCATGTCAGCAGGGGACTTTTCAAGCTGGTGGACGCTCTGTAATGGTGTGGGACGTTTGTAGTTGGAGAGATATTGGACCCCTGATACGTCTAGTTACGACTCTGACAAGTGACAGATACAGCATCCTGTCTGATCACCTGCATCCATTCATGTCCATTATACTTTCCGATGGACTTGGGCAATTCCAGTAGGACAATGCGACACCCCACACGTCCAGAATTGCTACAGGGTGGCTCCTCGAAGTGGCTCCTCGAACACTCCTCTGAGTTTAAAATTTCCGCTGGCCATCAAACTCCCCAGATACGAACATTATTGAGCATATCTGTGATGCCTTTCAACATGCTGTTCAGAAGAGATCTGCACTCTCTCGTACTCTTACGAATGGACAGCCCTGCAGGATTCGTTGTGTCAGTTCCCTCCAGCACTACTTCGTCCGCCCCCGGTAGCTGAGTGGTTAGCGCGACAAAATGTCAATCCTTAGGGCCCGGGCTCGATTCCTGGCTGTGTCGGAGATTTTCTCCGCTCAGGGTCTGGGTGTTGTGTCGTCCCAATCATCGTCATTTCATCCACATCCACGCGCAAGTCGCCGAAGTGGCGTCAAATCGAAAGACGTGCACCCGGCGAACGGTCTACCCGACGGGAGGCCCTAGTCACACGATATTTTAGCACTGCTTCAGACATTAGTCGAGCCTATGCCTCGTCATGTTGCGGTACTTCTGCGATCTACTTGCTCGCAGGTGCCCTACACGATATTGGGGAGTTGTACCAGTTTCTTTGGCTCTTCAGTGTACATGCGAGCTTCAAACTGAAGGCCAATATGACGCCTCAGAACTCTGCGCCGGAGGGAGAAGGAGTTCTTGTGACGTCTTTATGTTCTGCCACTTCGTTGGTCAACCCTCAAAGGCACACACAGAATATTTGACATGCTGGATATTGCTGTGCACGTTCGGAAGACCACGCTATGACATCAGAAACTCTGCACGCTCAACGCTCAACGTTCGGATGCTCGGCCCGTGTGTCAGCGGCTTTGCCGGCCTCAGTTGCCGAGCGGTTCTAGGCGCTTCAGTCTGGCACCGCGCGACCGCTACGGTCGCAGGTTCGAATCCTGCCTCGGGCACGCATGTGTGTGATGTCCTTAGGTTAATTAGGTTTAAGTAGTTCCAAGTTCTAAGAGACTGATGACCTCAGATGTTAAGTCCCAAAGTGCTCAGAGCCATTTGTCAACGGCTTTAAGCGAGGCAAGGCCATCATCCAAGCACCCCCCTGCGTGTTTGCAGACTGTGTTTCCGACACTCGCCCCATGACACCCGACTTTCGTCTCATTCTGGGCCGTCTGAGATGGCGAAAGTGGCACCCAACGGTGGTAGTGCAACAGGAATCAAGAGTTGCAAACAAAACACCTTTACTGGCCTTCATAGACACCATTATCTGCAACATCAGCTGTAAAGCTGTTGGAAAATGTGAGCATACGCGTCTGGTGGTATCACTCGAAGCACCATGATCACGCGCAACGGTCGCTAATTGTGAACTTTCCAGGGATAATTTAAAGCAGAGAAACCAAAAGAAGTCTTCCAGCCCCAAATATGGAGAATAAGGAGTGTGCAAACAACAATCACGTTGCTGTGAGCGAGAGAGATAAGCATATAGACGGATAGCCAACGACGCGTGACAATGATGCTTCGAATGATTACACAAGAAACGTTTTCTGACAGTTTCCGACAGTTTTACAACCAATGTCCAAAGTGCCTTGTAGCTAATGGTGGTCACCTGGAAGGTCAGTAAATGCTGGCCCTCATTGTGCATCATATACAACAGGCTCTAGATATCGGCTCCCAGGTTGATGCCGTGTTCCTCGACTTTCGAAGGGCTTCCGACTCAGTTGCGCAATGTCGCTTGCTCCAAAAAGTGCGCGCTTACGGTCTATTCGATGACATATGCAGATGGATAGAAAGTTTTCTAACAGAGTGCAGTATATCGTCCTGAAAGGGGAGACTTCAACAGAAACAAGCGTAACATCAGGTGTGCCTAGATCCGCTGCTTTTTACGATTTACATAAACGATCTGGTTGATGGTATTGACAGCGGCATTAGTCTGTTTGCCAATGATGCTGTAGTCTACAGGAAACTAATATCACACGAAAGTTGTCAACAAATCAATGAGGATTTGCACAAAATAAATGTGTGATGTAATGACTGGCAGTTATCTCTCAGTATTAGTAAATGTAACCTACTGCGAACAATGCGAAAATCGCCATTAATGCCCAGTCTTTGGAAGCGGTAACATCCGACAAGTAACTGAGTGTAACTATTCGAAATGATCTCAAATGGAACCATGAGATTACACAAGTAGCGGGTAAGGCGAACTCTAGATTGGGGTTTATTGGTAGAATCCTGAAGCGATGCAGTCCTTCAACAAAGGGAATTGCTTACGATACTTTAGTTCGTCCCGTCTTGGAGTATTATTGGTCTGTGTGTGGGACCCTTACCAGTTGGGTCTGATTCAAGAGACTGAGAAGGTCCAAAAAAAAAGCGGGAAGATTCGTGACTGGTACATTTAGCCATCGGGAGAGCGTTACAAATCTCATAGAAAGTTTGGAGTGGGACACTCTTGCAGATAGATGGAGCGCTAAACAGAAGGGGCTGCTCACTAAATTCCGAAATCCCATCTTCAGCGAAGATGTGGAGCATATATTATTACCACCAATTTTCAAATCACGCAATCGTCACCATTCAAAGATAAGGGAAATTAGAGCTCGTACTGAGGCGTTCAGACAGTCGTTTTTCCCTCGCGCGATCCGCAAGTGGAACAGAGGGGGAGGGGAAATATGACTTCGGCGCGAACAGTGCCCTCTGCCACACACCACTTGGTGGCCAGCGGAGTATATATGTAAATGTACATCTAGATTTTGTTTATAAGTCTTGTCTGCTTTATTTTATGAGACCATTCAGCGAACTTTTCGGACGCACCTTGTAGATAACTGCATCATATACGGAAAGTCTGACGTTACTGTTGACGGTGCCTGCAACGTCACTAACACGCAACACAAACAGCAACGGTCCAAAAACTTCCCGGGGGTATAGCTGAAGTTACTTCTACATATGTCGATGACACTCCATCCAGTATCATATTCTGTGACCTCCCAATAAAGAAATCGTCACTCCAGTAATAAATATGGCTTGATACCGCATATGATCGTACTTTAGATTTTAAGCATATGTGTCGCACAGAATGAGATGCCTTTCGGAAGTCAAGAAACACTGCATCCACCTGACGCTCTTGATCCATGGCTGTAAGGATTTTATGTGGGAAAATCGCGTTTCCCGTGATCCATGTCTTCGAAATTCACGCCGATTTACATGGAGTTGATCACTCTGATCGAGCTACATAATTACATTTGAGCTCAGGATATGTCCTAAGATTCTACGAGGATACTAAACGGTCAGTTTCGTGCATCACTTCTGCTACCCTTCTTGTAGATGGGTGTGACCTTTGCTATCTTCCAACCACTGGACACAGTTTTTTGTTGGAGTGGTTAACAGAGCATCTTACTCGGCCACAAATGCGGTAAAGAACGTGACCGGGGTCAACTGCACTGTGGCGAATGATTTAAATTGTGGCAACACTCCCGAGTTTTTGTTTGTAAAGGAACTTTTGGAAACGGAGTTAAGCATTTCTACTTTTGCTTTGGTACCCTCAGTTTCAGTCCCTATCTTGTCCATGAGTGTCTGAAACCTACCTTTGATGGCAATGACATCCCCTACATGAAACCAGAGTATCTTTCGGTTTTTTTGGGAGATCTTTCGAGCATACTCTGTTACATTTTGTCCTCATGGACAGCCAAATTCAAGTCATTGAGCTTTCTCTACCTATAGCTCTACGATTTGTTTTATACCTATTACACAGCAGTGTCTGATTCCATTGAAGTTTCTTTACACTTACTGTACCTGTACCAAGAAGGATCCTGCCCATCATGAACTGTTCTACTACGTACATATCTATCCACTGCATCATCAGCTATTCTTTTAAACCCGTGCCATAACTCTACTACATGCTTCTGCCCTCGACTAAAAGTTTCAGTTTCATGATTGAGAAAGAAATATGGCGGGTCCTTCAAACCTGCCTTTCTTCATTTAATCGATGTAAGAGAGAGTTATAGGTTCTGTGGTCAATGAGATTATTAGAGTGGGTTGACAGTGGTTGCGATGCTGAATTTAATCGTGGCTAGATGCAGGAAGTCACTACAGGTGGAAGAGCCGAGCGCTTGGCTTGTGTTGTTGAGGATCACAGCTATGATAGGCAAGGCTTAATAGTACCAGTTAGAAAGCGGCAAGCTGCAGATGTAGAGAGGACGAAGGGAGAGCCGGCCTGCTGCAGAGGACTCAGCCCTAAGGCCGGTATTACACTATCAAATTTCTTTGTCAAAGATTTGATCAAACATGTGATCAAATATTCCGTCAAATATATTTGACAAAGATCTTTGAAGTAACGCTAGAAGGGGTATTACACTGTCATCATATTTTTCGTCAAAGTTCAAGATGGCTGACAACAACTTGTTATTAACTGCAGCAGTTCCATGTACCACAATTGCACTGTGTGCACATGCGGAAGAGAAGCGGGGGTTTTTCGACGACACGATAAAAGCATTCAACAAAACTTGTTACATGAGCTTATAGTGGAGGACGTCAAGTCGTACATCAATTACTTAAGAATGGGATGAGCATACATTTCTGTATGCGCTCAGTGAAGTGTATCCTCATATCACAAAGTACAATATTCACTTAAGAACTGCTACATCTGCAGAAGACAGGCTCACTGTAACACTCCGATTCCTTGCTGCAGGAGAGGGTTAGGTTAGGTTAGGTTAGGTTAGGTCAGGTCAGGTCTCCAATCTTCTTAATCTATTTTTGTATTCAGGGTGCCTCACGTTGTAAAGCGCCTCATCAGCTTCATACATCTCTATTAATTTTGTAGTTGTCGGCACACACCAATTGTATTTACTGGCAATGTTTATAAAAACACTACAGATGATAGAACGCTGCAGCGATGCTAGCGCTCCATGTGGTAACATGTCACATTGCAGTGAACAGAAGACAAGCGACTTCTTTGACCAAATCTACAGCGAGGCCCTAGATTTGATCAAATATTGGACGACATTTGACAAAGTTCCCTATTACACCATCAAATATCTTTGACAAAGATATTTGACAAAGAAATTTGATAATGTAATACCGGCCTAAGCTACGAATCTCTGGTAATCCATCAAGGAAAGTGGGACTGCACCCACACTCGAAGTACCTAAATAATGATAACAAAACCAGCGGCTATATTTGAATCTACGTCTTTTTATTCTTTTTAACACATTCTACCAGTTTCGACAGCAAATGGTACCATCTTCAGGCCTCTAGCGTAACCTGACATCCACAACCGTTTCCATGTGCAATGAACAGAATCGTGTGCAGCAGGCCAACATTACCTGGATTCTGTACCCTCTGCTGTACGTCTGACCATGCTGGACTCTTTACTGTCAAAAAAGGTACGGAATTCAGTTAATGTTGGCCCGCTGCATACGATTCTGTTAATTGCACATAAAAACAGTTGCGGGTGGCAGGTTACGCTTTAGGCCTGAAGATGACATCATTTGGCGTCGAAACTGGAAGCATGTGTTAAAAATAATAAACGACGTAGATTCAAATACAAACTCTGGTTTAGTTGTGATTATTCAAGCACTAAGCCACAGGGTCCGCTGGCCATAGGTAGGGGAGAGGCCGGAGCGGGGACATAGCGTATTGTCCCTGAAGCCAGAGGCATAACTTTTTACGTCCGCTTTCACCACACTGCAACGGACTGAGGCAGTGACGAGTGTTCACAGCTGAGGCAAGCACATTCTGCCGTTTTTGCAGGGGTCCTCGTGCTGTTTCCTGGGAAGCTTCCTGTGAGATCTGTTATTCAAATAGACAAGACCTCTTGATCACCTTTATTAATTTTAGTTATGTATGTAGGAAATAATAGTAAACTTGAAAAAAATACAATTTATCATCTTCAGTTTCAATCCACGGGCCCACATTTCTTGCCATTCTCATTTAAAATCCGTTGCACATAATTATCACCGTAGTGTCACTGAAGGACTGGTTCTATATCTTAGCGATACTGAGAGGCATAACTTCATTAGAGGTACCCAGATGCCTGCCCACCAGAGAGACGTTTTGTAACACTATAGTCTCTTAACCTCATTGCATAAAATATAAATCTTTCTACTTGTTCCAGTTGCCATGTTTACTTTTGTGATCATAGTTGCTTCAGCTGCTTCATGGTCAATCATACCAGATTCAGTGTGACTTTCAGAGAGGTCTGGTCTATTTGTTGTCATTACATCCAACATATTTTCATCATGAGTGGGCCTTCGAACACACACGACTAAGAAAGCTGTAATTATCACGATTATTGAATAATTAAAGTCGCCTCTGAAGATTATATGACTGCGAACTCAGATACAAGCGAACTAAGATCTCTCTAAAGTTTTCGGTTACATCAGGCGATGAATCTGGTGGTCGATAGAAGGATCCAGTTACGTGGGTTACTCCAAAAGAAATGCACACTATTTTTGTAAAAATACAGTTTTCATTCCGCATGTGTGAAAGTTTTACAGTGTGCAGATACATCCTTCCCGCTTGTTTTCAACCTTTGTTCAACCTGTTCTCGTGAGTGGTGCCGTCACAGCATGTCTTCAAGATGGCTGCTACACTTGACGTTCGTCAGAAGCAACGTGCTGTCATAGAGTTACTGTGCTGTGAAAACGAGACAGTGGGAAACATCCACAAGAGGTTGAAAAAGATGTATGGAGATGCTTCTGTCGATCGCAATACAGTTGGTCGGTGGGCAAGCAAGTTACGTGATGAAAGCGGGCACGGCAATATTGAGGATTGTCCTCGCAGCGGCAGGCCTCGTGCTGCACACACTCCAGGCAATGTGCAGAGAGTTAACGAATTGGTGACTGCTGACAGACGCATCACAGTGAATGAATTGTCACGCTACGGTGGGATAAGGGAAGGAAGTGTTTGCAGAATACTGAAAGCGTTGGCGTTAAAAAAGGTTTGCGCCGGGTGGGTTCCCAGGATGTTGACAGTGGCTCACAAAGAAACAAGAAAAACGGTATGCAGCGAACTTTTGGAACAGTACGAGAATGGTGGAGATGAATTTCTTGGAAGAATTTTGACAGGTGATGAAACATCATTTTTCACCAGAGACGAAGAGGAATCAATGGAGTGGCATCATGCAAATTCACCCAAGAAAAAAAAAATTCAAAACCACACCTTCTGCTGGAAAAATGGCTACGGTGTTTTCCGATTCCGAAGGACTCTTGCTTGTGGACATCATGCCAAGTGGAACCACCATAAACTGATGCATATATGTGACGACACTGAAGAAACTTCAAGCTCTACTGAGTCGTGATCGACCACATCGACAAAAGCAGGATGTTTTGCTGTTGCCCAACAATGCACGGCCACATGTCAGTCAAAAAACCATGGAAGCGATCACAGTCCTGACCTGGCTCCATGTGACTATCAACTCTTTGGGAAACTGAAAGACTCTCTTCGTGGAACAAGGTTTGAACATGATGACTCCCTTGTGCATACTACCAAACAGTGGCTCCAACAGGTTGGTTCAGAATTTTACCGTACGGGTATATAGGCGCTGGTTCCAAGATGGCGTAAGGCAGTTGAGAGGGATGGAAATTATGTGGAGAAATGAAAATATTGTTCCTAAAGGATGTATCTACACACTGTAAAACTTCCAAACATGTAGAATAAAAGATGGATTTTTTTAAAAAACAAATAGGGTGCATTTTTTTTGGAGTGACCCTCGTATATGTCTATGTCCACTCCTAATATGAGTGTTACCCAAACAAATTCGCATACAGCTTCAATATCTCTCTCGGTGTATTGCAGTTTCTTATCTAATGCGAGAAATACGCAACATCCATTTGCAATTAGCCTATCCTTTCGATATAACCTTAAATTTCCCCCAAGCATCTCACTGCTGTCAATTTCAGGTTTTAACGAGCTTTCTACACCTAGTGTTACGCGAGCTTCACTACTTTTCCGGAGCGCTTCAAACTATGTCATCACTTTTTGCGAACACTTTGGCAGTTAATCACTAGCATTTTAATACTCTCGCCTGTGGGGCATTTCTTTGGATGTGACACTGATATTTCTGAATCTGTTACAGCTACTATTACGTGAACTGGCTGGAATGCGGCCTATCCTGTGCACTCCCCTTCAGCTCGGTACAGCTACTGCAACCTATTTCTTCAACATGATTATTCAAGCAAGCCTTGGTCTCCCGCTACCATTTCCACCGCGGCACAATTCCCTCAGATACCAAACTGACAGTTGCTTGACGTCTCACTATGTGTCCTGTGAAACGAGCCTTTCTTTTAGTCGTGCCACCAATTCCTTTCCATACCAATTCAGTTCTGCTGCTGCACAGTAGTTATTTGATCTACCCATCTAATCTTCAGAACTCTTGTGTAGCACAACATTTCAAACACATCTATCCTCTTTTTGTGTAACCAGTTTATCGTCCACATTCCACCTCTGTACAAGGTTACATTCCAGACAAATACGTTCAGAAAAGACCCTCTAACACTTACAGGGTGGTCCAAATGGAGTAGCAAACACGGAAACAGACTCGATACACACGAGGAACGGGAAGGGGGAAACGTTATAGGCTATGCCACCAACATGGCGGCCATCTTGAAAGCTGCCATCTTGGATTCAACTCCAAAATTTCAAATGGGAATGTGGTCATGTGACATATCAAACAGATAGAGAATTTCACCAGAAAAACAATGCCGTTGTTATTTGAAACATAGCTTTATTCATTCTCGGGTTATAGCCAATTACTTGCGGCAGCAGTGGGACGCTCGGCAGCGTGGGTATTACGCACTGAGAAGTTATAAAATGGAGACTGAAACGGATCAAAGTGACTATCCCATGTCTGATATGTTACATGTGTTTAACTGTTAGGTATCATTTACTCATGCTAACGTTTTAATCAGTGTTTCCTTATTTACAGGTTAGAAAATGTCTTTGACACATGAAGAACGCATTGAAATCATCTTGATATAAAGAGAAAGAAGAACAGTCGTCACCCAACCAGACAGCCCATCACTCGCAGCGCATGTGCCAAGCTTTTGTCAAATTCCGAGCAACAGGTTCTGTCGCAGATAAGCCTAAGGCTGGAAGACCAAAATCCGCCACCGATGAAGCAACAGCAGTGAGTGTGCTGGCATTATTTAGCAAGAGTCCGAGTATTCGTCGCCTGTCACAAGAATGTGGTGTTAGCTGTACCTCCATACTGCGAATTTTACCGCAGCACAAATGGCACCCGTACAAATGTCAGCTGCTCCAACACCTGAACGAGGATGACTCAGACCGTCAGGTACAGTTCGCAGAATGGGTGACACAGCAGCTGCAGATAAACCCACGTTTCCCCTATCAGGTGCAATTCAGTGATGAAGCCAATTTCTTTATCAATGGTGAAGTGAACAAGCAGAATCACAGATACTGGTCCGACACATATCCGCACTGGAATGATGCTTCCAAAACGGTTGACTCACAAAAAGTGATGGTCTGGTGTGGTGTGGTGTGTAGGGTACCAAAGTCGTTGGACTTTTTTTATTGATGGTACGTTAACAGCCAACGGTTATCTGAGGTTATTGGATGAAGAAGTGTTTCCCTCGTTGTTAACGGAGGGCGGAACATTTCCGGAATTCTTCCAGCATGATGGAGCCCCACCACTTTATTGGCACAATGTGCGAGCATATCTGGATGTGCAGTTCCCTCAAAAGTGGATTGGTCATAGGGGTGCTGTGGAGTGGCCACCACGTTCACCAGATTTGACTCCTTTGGATTTTTATCTTTGGGGTCATGTCAAAGCACTGGTTTATTTTGCGAAAATACAAGATTTGCATCATCAAAAGCAGCGCATTGTTGATGGGTGTGGTCAAATTCAGCCAGATGTCTTCATCAGGACTGGGTTTGGACGATAGCATTAACAATCGAACATAATGGACGACATATAGAGCCATTCCTATGACTGTTGGTGGTCTCTCGGGACTGCGTAACATCGGCGTAATGTCTCTTCGGCACATAAAAAACATGCTGCGGAGCGTCCCACCGCTGCCACATGTAACTGGGTATAACCCGAGAATGAATAAAGCTATGTTTAAAATAACAACGGCATTGTTTTTCTGGTGAAATTCTCCATCTGTTTGATATGTCACATGACCACATTCCCATTTGAAATTTTGGAGTTGAATCCAAGATGGCGGCTTTCAAGATGGCCGCCATGTTGGTGGCATAGCCTATAAAGTTTCCCCCTTACCGTTCCTCGTGTGCAGGGACTCTGTTTCCTTGTTTGCTACTCCATTTGAATTTTATGAGGTTGTTTCCGGACTTTTGGACCGTCCTGTACAGCCATATTCGATGCTGATAAATTTCACCTTTACGCAAACGCTTTTCTTTATGAACTGCATTCGTAAATTGCGAATTCGATTGTACAATGGCTGCACGATTTACTAGCAACATCTGAAAATTTGTACTGGACTGGGAGTCGAACCCGGATGTCCCGCTTTACGCGAACTGCCTCGTCCATCCGACCACGCCTCCAAAACCTGCCCGAAACTCCCATATGCTTTAGTGTCTTTGTCCCATAGTGCTAGTATACAGATCGTTGCCTTGGCATGAAATACAGTAGGGCATTAACTGTATTTTGCAGTGTCTGCATAGTTCGATACAATATTCCTTCGCATATGCATGCTTCTAGTAGTAGTAGCACTGGTAGCTTTATTCATCCGTAGATCTCCTTTTACAACGATATATGACGTGTCAAAGTATTCACAAGTTTAGACCAATTTAAAATAAATTAATTCTTATACACATACATTTAGAAACTTCTAGTTACAGACAATCATTAGATTTACTCCTGGTATACAATAATATTGTTACAAATAACTTATTAAACAATGTAATGCCACACTGTTCACTCATATCTCACCATCAGTCACTGCACACACTATACACACATTGTTTCGTAACACTTCACTCACTACACACACAAACACACACACACTGCTGATCTCTAGGTCCTTTTCTGTGCCACAACTTCCCATTTGCTATCCTGAAAAACTGAGTCAGCATCCCTCCATAATGAGTGAGATATTGAGCTCAGAAAGAGGAAGAGGTGTTAGTGTTGACGCATGGTGCAGGGAACGGCAATTGAATCTCAGTGTAGACAAGTGTAATGTGCTGCGAATACATAGAAAAAAGATCCTTTATCATTTAGCTACAATATAGCAGGTCAGCAACTGGAAGCAGTTAATTCCATAAATTATATGGGAGTGGGAATTACGAGTGATTTTAAATGTAATGACCATATAAAATTAATCGTCGGTAAAGCAGATGCCAGACTGAGATTCATTGGGAGAATCCTAAGGCAATGCAGTCCGAAAACAAAGGAAGTAGGTTACAGTACACTTGTTAGCCCACTGCTTGAATGCTGCTCACCGGTGTGGGATCCGTACCAGATAGGATTGATAGAAGAGATAGAAAAGATCCATCAGAGAGCAGCGCGCTTCGTTACAGGATCATTTAGTAATTGCAAAAGCGTTACGGAGATGATAGATAACCTCCAGTGGAAGACTCTGCAAGAGAGATGCTCAGTAGCTAGGTACGGGCTTTTGTTGAAGTTTCGAGAACATACCTTCACCGAGGAGTCAAGCAGTATATTGCTCCCTCCTACATATATCTCGCGAAGAGACCATGAGGATAAAATCAGAGAGATTAGAGCCCACACAGAGGCATACCGACAATCTTTCTTTCCACGAACAATACGAGACTGGAATAGAAGGGAGAACCGATAGAGGTACTCAAGGTACCCTCCGCGACACACCGTCAGGTGGCTTCCGGAGTATGGATGTAGATGTAGGTGTAGATGCATAGCTTGGCGGTAAGTATTTATAGAAAAGGAAAAAAGAAGGAAAAAAACATAGTGTTAAGGTGTTATGTGGAATGTTGGGTGTTTTATAACCATAATTATTATTTATTTGTACAACATTTTTTTACCAAACCCCTACTCTGTTTTATCTAAGTAATCCTTCAGTGTATAAAATGTATTGCATAACAGGTGCTCTGTAGCTGCCTTTTTAAATAAGTTTTTCAATTTCTTTAATCTCTTTTGGTAATTTAGTGTACAGTTTTATTCCTTGGTAGAAAATGCTGTTTTGAATTTTATGTTTATTTTTTCTTGGTAAATGTAAGTTGAGTCTAGCTCTTGTTCCGTGGTCATGGACAGAGATGTTTGTGCAGTAAGTACCAATGTTACTTTTGATGTGTACAACTGACTAGTAAATGTATTCACATGGTGCAGTTAAAACCCTGGTGATTTGAACAGATCTTTACAATGAACTCTACTACTATTTTTGGTTATCATTATTATGGCTCTTCTCTGGAGTTTGAAAATTGTGTTAATATTTTGTGCATTTGTTCCCCAAAACTGAATGCCATAGCTAAGAACTGAGTGTATATATGAATAGTATGTAACTAAAAGACACTGCATGTTACACACTGATGATAGGATTGTAAAGGCATAACATGCTGATGACACTCTGTTTGAAAGTACCTTCGTGTGTTCATACCACTTCAACTGAGAATCAATATTCATTCCTAGAAATGTTGCATTTGTTACACAGTCTATAGAAGTGCCATCTACATTTAATTTAACATTGTCATTTTTCCTCTTCAAACTGAAATTCATGGCATTAGTTTTCTTTATGTTCAATGTCACTTTATTGCTTGTTGAGCAATCGTAAAATTCCTTGAGAGTTTCATTTGCTTTCTCTGTGAGAAATTCTCTTGTTTTCTCAGTGACTATAACATTGCTGTCATTAGCGAAGAGAATTTTTTCACCATGGGTAACACTACTAGGAAAGTCATTGATGTATATCAGGAATAGTATTGGTCCTAATATGCTACCTTGCAGAACCCCTATATTAATGTATTTTGGTTCTCATAAGTGTTTTACTAAATGTTTGGATCTATTTAAAGTATGTGTTATCTCTACTCTTTGTACCATATCTGCTAGGTATGATCGAAACCAGTCATTAGCTACCCCTCTCATTCCTAATGCTTCTTTAATAGAATCTTGAGGCCTTAGTAAGATCCAAAAATATGCCTGTGACACACTCATCTTTATCAAGAGCATGAAGTAGAACTTTACTGAATTCTACTACGGCTGACTCCGTAGTTTTGCCACTTCGGAAACCAAACTGTGATTCGCTTAATAGATTGCATTTTTTCAGGTAATTCATTAATCTGTCTTTCATAATTGCAGTTGATAACTTAGACATTCGCAATGTGAGAAAAACTGAGCAGTAATTATATTGCATCTAATATACACTCAGGTGACTAAAGTAGTGGAATAGCGATATGCACGTAGACAGATGACAGTGGTAACGTGACACAAGGTATAAAAGGCCAGTCCATTGACGGAGCTGTCATTTGTATTCAAGTAATTCATATGACAATGTGTCCTACGTGATTATGGCAGCACGACGAAAACTAATAGACTTTTGGACGCGGAACAGTAGTGGGAGCTAGACGCATTTCGTTTCGGAAATCGTCAGGGAATTCAGTATTCCGAGATCCACAGTGTCAAGAGTGTACCGAGAACACCGAATCTGAGGCATTACCTCTCACGACGGACAACACAATGGGTAATGGCCTTTACTTAACGACCGAGAGCAACGGCGTTTGCGTAGAGCTGTCAGTGCTAACAACAAGCAACAAAGCGTGAAATAACAGTAGAAATCAGCGTAGGGCGTATGACGAACGTATCCGTTAGAACAATGCGGTGAAATTTGGCTTAATGGCCTGTGTAAGCAGAAGATCGACGCGAGTCCTTTATGAGTCACAGTATCAGCTGGTAGGAGTTGATGATAGGGTTCGAGTGTGGCGCTGACTCCATGAAGTCGACAAGGCACTGTGCAAGTTGGTGACGACTCCACACAATGATTTGGGCTGTGTTTACATGGAATGGTCTGGATCCTCTAGTCCAACTGAACGGATCATTGACTGGAAATGGTATTTATTTATTTTTTATTGGAGTTTCTAACAATTCCACCACTTGTAAAGTAGGTTAGAAATCAGTTTAATAATGTTGCTCATGCAGCATATGTTCGCTTTACCGGACAACAACAAAGTTATTGACTGTGGATGGCATCGTCAGAATGGAAATAATGAAGTCACTGTAAAAAAGTCATTAATTTTGGCACTTATCTTGAACGGATTCCCACGTAGATTTCGTCGAAGATGTTATGACTCATCTTGTTGATTCTAGGGTGATTCCACTTTGACTGCTAGAAGGTCCAGATCTGTATTTTAGCAATATTTAAAGAGCTAACAAATGCGTTTTTCAGGAAGTTCTTAATGATCAAACAATCCCACATCAGAACAATGGTATGGTAGAAATATTTTTGGACTTGGTGTTCACGATCCACATTTTTATTAAACTTCTTGTAAAGTCACATATACTTCTTCTTAATTGTCACTTCATCAAGAAAACAGTTTTGTATCAGTCTTCATATATTTAATTTCCACTTTAATCAAACACAAGACTTGAGTGTTCTTTTACAAAGCGAAATAACAACTTAACTTCTGCAAAGTGAAACAAAAACTGCCCTGTGCGCATTCGCACCGAAACGGTTACAAGTAAGTCAAAGATTATGACAATCTCACAGAAATGAATACACACAAGAACCATATCACTGTAATATATCGATACGTCGGAGTACCTATACATTAATCAAATCAAATGTGAATATTGTCACAAAAATATGTCTGTTACTTCGCAGAAAAGTAGTACGATACTACTGGTATCGAGAACTGGGGTTGAAGTGCCGTAATGGTCACGTAAATAAAGAACCATTACAAGTTGCAGCCAAATCTTCGAAGGAAGCACATGATCTACCAATACACATCATCCAGAAACATATCGCTCCAGGATACCAGTATCGATTATTTTTTAGAGGTGCATATGGGGCCTGACGATGGCGCATTGAACTGCGAAACTAGCAGTGAAAATAAAATAATATCTCAATTGCACAGGTGTTTGGTGAATTTCATTGTTAAATATTTGACCAACCGCTGTCCCATGTCCACAGTAGATCAACAGAGACTGTAAATGGTTATGTTCGGCATCCATTCATAGATTTCATGTTCCTAACCAATGATGGAATTTTTATGGATCGCACCTGTTCGTGACTGGTTTGATGAACATTCTGGACAATCCGAGTCGACGTGAGGCGTAATCGAGAGGTGAGTTCGTGCTCCTGCACAGGCATCATTTTTGCAATTATGGACGGCTATAGAGGCAGCATGAGGCAACGGTCTTGGCGCAGTGAATACACTGGTTCCCGTCAGATCACCGAAGTTAAGCGCTGTCGGGCGTGGGTGGCACTTGGATGGGTGACCATCCGGGCCGCCATGTGCTGTTGCCATTTTTCGGGGTGCACTCAGCCTCGTGATGCCAATTGAGGAGCTACTCGATCGAATAGTAGCGGCCCCGTTCAAAGAAACCCATCGTAACGCCCGGGAGAGCGGTGTGCTGACCACACGCCCCTCCTATCCACATCCTCAGTGAGGATGATACAGCGGTCGGATGGTCCCGATGGGCCACTTGTGGCCTGATGACGGAGTGCTATAGAGGCAGCATGGCTCAATATTTCTGCGGGGAACTTCCAACGTCTTGCTGACTCCATGCCACTCAAGTTGATGCACTATGCTGGACAAAATAAGGTCCGACACGGATTTAGGAGTTATCCTGTGACTTTTGTCACCTCAGAGCATGTCTCTGTCCGTCTCCGTAGGTGAGAGGTCAGTGCGGATGCTTGCCAGAGGACACCGTTTCGATTCCCGGTACTGCCAGGGACTTCCCCTTGATTCAAGGACTACTACGGTGTACACTCAGCCTCCTGAGGCCAACTGCAAAGTTATCCGACCGATTAGTAGCGCTTCAGAGGTCGAGAAAAACGACAACGACTGGGAGAGCAGTGTGCTGCCCTGATGTTCCTCCATACTTTCTCGGATGACGCCACTGCCAGAAGAAGGCACAGCGGTCGTCGGATCCTAATAGCCCATCTAGGGCCAGAATGCGGAACTTTACCTTCGCCTTGTCGTACTCCTCAAGTAGGGATCAAGTGAATAAGAAAATAGAGTGTAGGATGCCTACTTGAGCCTGTAGGTCGTCGTGCGATGCGCACAGGGTCTGAAATTTCTCTCCTGGGCGAGGCAGGCCCCGCGACTAGGGCCTAGGGGTCTCGATCAGGCATTGCATTTTGGGTTTTTATTTTTTTTTCGGTCATCAGTCTACTGACTGGTTTGATGCGGCCCGCCACGAATTCCTTTCCTGTGCTAACCTCTTCATCTCAGAGTAGCACTTGCAACCTACGTCCTCAATTATTTGCTTGACGTATTCCAATCTCTGTCTTCCTCTACAGTTTTTGCCCCCTACAGCTCCCTCTAGTACCATGGAAGTCATTCCCTCATGTCTTAGCAGATGTCCTATCATCCTGTCCCTTCTCCTTATCAGTGTTTTCCACATATTCCTTTCCTCTCCGATTCTGCGTAGAACCTCCTCATTCCTTACCTTATCAGTCCACCTAATTTTCAACATTCGTCTATAGCACCACATCTCAAATGCTTCGATTCTCTTCTATTCCGGTTTTCCCACAGTCCATGTTTCACTACCATACAATGCTGTACTCCTCAGAAATTTCTTCCTCAAATTAAGGCCGGTATTTGATATTAGTAGACTTCTCTTGCCAGAAATGCCTTTTTTGCCATAGCGAGTCTGCTTTTGATGTCCTCCTTGCTCCGTCCGTCATTGGTTATTTTACTGCCTAGGTAGCAGAATTCCTTAACTTCATTGACTTCGTGACCATCAATCCTGATGTTAAGTTTCTCGCTGTTCTCATTTCTACTACTTCTCATTACCTTCGTCTTTCTCCGATTTACTCTCAAGCCATACTGTGTATTCATTAGACTGTTCATTCCGCTCAGCAGATCATTTAATTCTTCTTCACTTTCACTCAGGATAGCAATGTCATCAGCGAATCGTGTCATTGATATCCTTTCACCTTGTATTTTAATTCCACTCCTGAACCTTTCTTTTATTTCCATCATTGCCTCCTCGATGTACAGATTGAAGAGTAGGGGCGAAAGGCTACAGCCTTGTCTTATACCCTCCTTCGTCCACTCTTATTATTCCCTCTTGGATGTTGTACATATTGTATATGACCCGTCTCTCCCTATAGCTTACCCCTACTTTTTTCAGAATCTCGAACAGCTTGCACCATTTTATATTGTCGAACGCTTTTTCCAGGTCTACAAATCCTATGAAAGTGTCTTGATTTTTCTTTAGTCTTGCTTCCATTATTAGCCGTAACGTCAGAATTGCCTCTCACGTCCCTTTACTTTTCCTAAAGCCAAACTGATCGTCACCTAGCGCGTTCTCAATTTTCTTTTCCATTCTTCTGTATATTATTCTTGTAAGCAGCTTCGATGCATGAGCTGTTAAGCTGATTGTACCA
Organism: Schistocerca serialis cubense; assembly: GCF_023864345.2. NCBI lineage: Eukaryota > Metazoa > Arthropoda > Insecta > Orthoptera > Acrididae > Schistocerca > Schistocerca serialis. The sequence goes on along the minus strand of NC_064641.1, from coordinate 872,810,236 downwards.
TAATTCTCGCACTTGTCAGCTCTTGCCGTCTTCGGAATTGTGTGGATGATGCTTTTCCGAAAGTTAGATGGTATATCGCCAGACTTATATATTCTACACACCAACGTGAATAGTCGTTTTGTTGCCACTTCCCCCAATGATTTTAGAAATTCTGATGGAATGTTATCTATCCCTTCCGCCTTATTTGACCGTAAGTCCTCCAAAGCTCTTTTAAATTCCGATTCTAAAACTGGATCCCCTATCTCTTCTAAATCGACTCCTGTTTCTTCTTCTATCACATCAGACAAATCTTCACCCTCATAGAGGCTTTCAGTGTATTCTTTCCACCTATCTGCTCTCTCCTCTGCATTTAACAGTGGAATTCCCGTTGCACTCTTAATGTTACCACCGTTGCTTTTAATGTCACCAAAGGTTGTTTTGACTTTCCTGTATGCTGAGTTTGTCCTTCCGACAATCATATCTTTTTCGATGTCTTCACATTTTTCCTGCAGCCATTTCGTCTTAGCTTCCCTGTACTTCCTATTTATTTCATTCCTCAGCGACTTGTATTTCTGTATTCCTGATTTTCCCGGAACATGTTTCTACTTCCTCCTTACATCAATCAACTGAAGTATTTCTTCTGTTACCCATGGTTTCTTCGCAGCTACCTTCTTTGTACCTATGTTTTCCTTCCCAACTTCTGTGATGGCCCTTTTTAGAGATGTCCATTCCTCTTCAACTGTACTGCCTACTGCGCTATTCCTTATTGCTGTATCTATAGCGTTAGAGAACTTCAAACGTATCTCGTCATTCCTTAGTAGTTCCGTATCCCACTTCTTTGCGTATTGATTCTTCCTGACTAATGTCTTGAACTCCAGCCTACTCTTCATCACTACTATATTATGATCTGAGTCTATATCTGCTCCTGGGTACGCCTTACAATCCAGTATCTGATTTCGGAATCTCTGTCTGACCATGATGTAATCTAATTGAAATCTTCCCGTATCTCCCGGCCTTTTCCAAGTATACCTCTTCCTCTTGTGATTCTTGAACAGGGTATTCGCTATTACTAGCTGAAACTTGTTACAGAATTCAATTAGTCTTTCTCCTCTTTCATTCCTTGTCCCAAGCCCATATTCTCCTGTAACCTCTTCTTCTACTCCTTCCCCTACAACTGCATTCCAGTCGCCCATGACTATTAGATTTTCGTCCCCCTTTACATACTGCATTACCCTTTCAATATCCTCATACACTTTCTCTATCTGTTCATCTTCAGCTTGCGACGTCGGCATGTATACCTGAACTATCGTTGTCGGTGTTGGTCTGCTGTCGATTCTGATTAGAACAACCCGGTCACTGAACTGTTCACAGTAACACACCCTCTGCCCTACCTTCCTATTCATAACGAATCCTACACCTGTTATACCATTTTCTGCTGCTGTTGATATTACTCGATACTCATCTGACCAGAAATCCTTGTCTTCCTTCCACTTCACTTCACTGACCCCTACTATATGTAGATTGAGCCTTTGCATTTCCCTTTTCAGATTTTCTAGTTCCCCTACCACGTTCAAGCTTCTGACATTCCACGCCCAGACTCGTAGAACGTTATCCTTTCGTAGATTATTCAATCTTTTTCTCATGGTAACCTCCCCCTTGACAGTCCCCTCCCGGAGATCCGAATGGGGGACTACTCCAGAATCTTTTGCCAATGGAGCGATCATCATGACACTTCTTCAATTACAGGCCACATGTCCTGTGGATACACGTTACGTGTCTTTAATGCAGTGGTTTCCATTGCCTTCTGCATCCTCATGTCGTTGATCATTGCTGATTCTTCCGCCTTTAGGGGCAATTTCCCACCCCTAGGACAAGAGAGTGCCCTGAACCTCTATCCGCTCCTCCGCCCTCTTTGACAAGGCCGTTGGCAGAATGAGGCTGACTTCTTATGCCGGAAGTCTTCGGCCGCCAATGCTTATTATTCATCAAAATTTAGGCAGGGGCGGGAATCGAACCCAGGACCGACGACATTTTGATTATGAATCAAGGACGCTACCCCTAGACCGCGGTTTCTTTTGGAGATATTTGATCAATAAAAGTGAGAGAGAGAATTATTTGTTATTCGACAACTGGCGGCAGCATTATAACTAACACAAAGTTTGTTTCATTGCTGAGTTCAGTTGGAGTGCGGCTGGTCGCAAATGCTGTAGTTAATTAGTTTCATGTTCCACAGATCAGTTGATGACTTTTTATAGAAATCGTGATGAACGTACATTTTTTATATGTACCAGTTTTTAAATACGAAACCGTACGTGGAACAGAAGGAGTTGTCTAGGAGCAATGATTTAGTTTAGGTTTAAAACTTTGCTAGCTGTCAGACATATTACAATATGGAAAAATGGTCAAAAGTTTCTGCTGCTGCTTACTGAACTCCTTTCTTAGCCAGTGAAATAATGGGTAATAAAGGCCATTGTTTCCTCTATTGTTGTAGGTAAGGACGTCACTACTGTGATTTATTATTTATGACGAATTTCATTGGCGAATACATCTGTTGTGTATAACTCCTTGAGGAGATACCTGCGTGACAACTATGGGTGAACACCTAACATTATACTTACTGCTCGCTTTTTTACAATCCATACCGTCTTTCTACCAGAAAATTATTCCATAGGACATTGCCGACCGGAAATATGCAAAACATGTTGAGAGGCACCCACATGCCCTGCTCATACTGTGGCATCAAGCAGTCAGGCCTGCAAGATGAGTGGTCTGCCAAGCGAGTGGATTCATTCTTACTTATATAGTAACATGAACTCTAGTACACACACTTAAGTTACAAGTTATCTTCCTATATGATTAATATGCAACAGAAACATGCATCTGACTATCAGTAATTTACAGAACTCTGACTGTACACTACGCACTGGCAATACCACATTTTCTTTTTATCTTTTATTTAACGGCTTTTGTCAACACGTGGCCACCGCACTGAATATGAATGGCGCACACACTATAAATTCGGGACATTACGACAACATACAATTCGAAGTAAAAGTCCACCAATCTTTTTCTTTTCACTATCTTATTTATTCCGATAAATTCTCTAACCTAAACACACAAATTCTACAACCTACAACAATAACACATGAGAAATTCCGCCCAGTGGGCCTGGCTTTACAATGGTGAATCTCTATATTATGGTCTCGTAATTATTTTTAACGCTACAGTGCACTTTCTGGATAGGATGGTGGATCTTTTATTATACCTCACACTTCGACTCTCACAATCATCATCACTAAACTTTCCTCCAGACCGAGCGGTACTGAAGGAACAAGCATAACGCACTAATCTTTTGAAACTACCTCGCTACTCTCCCATGCAAACCACACATACCCAAATTACATGACATACACCACACTACAACATGAAATACTACACAGAGAATAGTCACAACATTATCACTTTCAGCTTTCCCACTTCAATTAATATTTATCCCAGTTTCATACGACACTGCCCCACTTCATAATTCTACTTTCCTACTATGAACTCTGGAGATATTTGCACGTCTTCCTGTGCAATGCAAGCCAAGTGGCGTTGCTGGATAGACGGCCGACTCACCTTGCTTCTCTCTCAGAGTTTGAATCAAGCGTCACACGGAATCATATCACGCAAAGTAATATTAAGAACATGACACACGCGAGTCCTCAACTGATACCATGGACGAGTACTTCTCTTTATCCTTTGTCTCATACACAGATTGAGACTCACACAGTACTCACCACGTGGAAGTACTCGTCTCTAATTTCAAGTCCTGCACACGCCATTTCTTAAATATTTCAACTTATGGTACACACGCTATTTCTTAAATATTTCAACTTATTGTATACACGCTAGTAATTCAGCTTAACTTAAGCACACGGAAGTATTTCAACTTATTGCTACACGTGGTTTCATTGCGACCGTTGGTCACTTCCGAAGATTACTACAATCCCTTTAATATTACCTGCCTGACTTTTAATTCTCCCCACAAAAGTTCCTGAAATAGAGAAATTATTATTTCAAACTACTCTTAAATATTCCAATGCATACCATGTATCCACTCTTTCGTCATTACGGAGCACAACTAAAACAGGTCTTAACAGCACAAGATCCAGCGGCAGAGTGCTGAAACATGGCCGTTCCTGAGGTTCTCTCCCATCTCTGTCGAGGTGGGGGAAGCACCTTGCTATCGTATTGGTCAGCCACATTTCAGGCGCTCAAAGCTCTGGTGAATTTCATCTCTTTGGTCCCACCAAAGGTTGCCAAAGGATCGACTCAAAGATGATCATATATTCACATTCACTATCTGCGGTTAGCAGACGACCATACATTCATTCATTTCACAGATCTCACCAAACTGGATGTAGGGATTTACTTTGTGGGAGTGCACATGTGATCAATTAAATAAATAAATTGTCATTCTTTCCCACACTGGTATCCGGCTTCGCTGTATTAATTGAAATTGAGTTATTTTACAAAAAAAATGTGTTCTGACAAAAATAATGAATTATTTCGTACCTATTTTCAATGTCAGGCGGTACTGTACCCTTTCACCACCGGCTACCCATGCAGAAAAAAATAGCACGGTACTATCCTTGCAATGCGAGGGTAGTTCCGAACATTTTTTTAAGAAAACTGTAGTAGAACAAACGTAGCAAGTCATCAAAATAACCAGGAGGAGACCTTAGCCCCTGGTGACCTCAAATAGACGACCAAATGCTGTTACTTTATCAAAGTATTGACACAATTGTTCTATTATTGTACTCTCCACAGTCCGGAGTAACGTACACATACAAGTTTGCAACAATCCACATGACAAATAAAACATTACATCACACAAATAAAAAATAATGTTGAGATAAAAATTGGCTTAGTTACTGGGATCTTCGTTATTTTTATGAGTAATCCAAACTTCACTAATTCTATGACAAATAAAAAAATACTAATTGTACTCATGAAATTGTAAGTAGCTCACCGTCCAAACACAGAACAAGTAATCTGACATTCATAAATTGCGTTGTAATAATCTTTACACAGCAATGTCTAAATACAAAACAAAATCAACAAAAGAAAAAAAAATTGCGTACACTAGTTACACGTAGAAGTCAGGCTCCATATCAATACATGCAGTAAATAGTTTAGCAATAAGTGCTTGAATCCACCAGTCGCTCTCGTATCTTACTCTACTGCTCATTTCTCTGTTGTCACACATTTAGACGACAAGAACTTGCATTTCGACTAGCCTTCGTTACACTTTAATGTGAAATATCACCACTGTGATAATGCAAATAAGTGGCTTCAGTCAACACACCAACAAGATCATTACTGTCCACGACATCAAAATGTATCAGTTAATTCCGATATTTGTTGTGCAATGCAAATTCTTGTCCCCTGTGACAACCTTGCTGACCTATGCAACAAGAGCTGCTACGTTAGTATTACGCCACTGGCTAATAATTAAAGCATCATTGTACCAAATATTCTAATAAACATGCTACGTGAACTTAATAACCCAGAACAAACAAACAAAAAAAACACTAACTATTCTAAACACAAATGTTACTGAAATACAATTACACTTACTGTCCCTTCAGGAATGAAACATATAAAAAAAATTTTACACAATTACAAATACATTATTCCCTATCTTGCGAGTCACACGGAAACATTTCATTCTGTGATTTTCTTGGGGTCAAAAAGTCGCTGATAGTTACACGGACGAAAGTCTTTAAGTCACTTAAATCGGCATTTTGAACACGCACTGAACAGTAAACTGTATCTCACATTAAACACAAATGTCATAGTCACTCTCAGCGTACCATCCACACGAATCTGGTCGTCCAGAAATGGTCCTACAACTACTATTACCCACCGTTCTGTCCTTTCAGTTCATGGTGTAATTAAAAGTCGTAAGTTCCAACAAACAGCACTTATTCCCACACCAATTAAAGAAATGTCTCCTACTACAGACGCAAATGTCAATGTCCCACTTTAGTTTCTTGCGTTCATACAATAATTTGTCACCAAACGACAACTGTCCTCTTCAAGTATACCAAGCGTCCCACGTGCAATTCACAAAGCACACTTAACAAGTCACTGCCAAAAGTTTATGGATCCCACCATTCAGTGGTCAAGACAAAACAAAACGATCGTCCTGTCTGCTAAAGACAAAATCTTTTCCACTACTCACAACGTGGGAACACCAGTCTTTCATTTTCCACCTTATGGAGACATACGAGCAGTCATTTTGCTTCACGGCTCCACAGTCCAGTACTAGTTAATAGTTGCTGGTAACAAATGCCCGCCGGGCTCTGCCACGCGTCGTCCTTTCTGCCGTGGCGCCGCTACGCGCGCCGTTGAGCAGAAGAAACCACCCGCTGTTGCCTCCACGGGATACTTTCCCCAGTCGTAAGGGTGGCGGAACTTATGAATGGCCAGTGGTACGTGCGCGTCGCCCCAGGCCGTTGACCTGCTGTAGCGGGCGCGTGGAGTGTACCCCGACCGGCAGTGGAGTGGGGAGTGCCGCGGCTCTGTCGCCCGTCGCCATGGCTACGTCAGCTCGGCCCGCTAGCGGTATGGGCTACGACACCCAATCAGTCAGACCCTTCCGTGCATCTCGCAACATTACAGACAAAAGGATATATTTAAATACTCATTGATTACATGTATGATCTATTAGATACATTGATAATAAAAGAATCTTTGTTCTAAAAAACATAAAACTATACACACTAGTTTTCTACACATACATCAACATTTATCCCTTTTCTATATACAGCCCACACTTGCGCTATTGATTTTACCTGTCGTCCCTCATACAAAACATGAAAGTGTAAAAAAAAAAAGTAATAATAAACAATCTATACAACTCATAATTACAATATAAAATAGTAGACTACTCTAACATCCTATCACAATAAACATTTTAGAAACTGGTGACTCTAAATCTACAACATACAATGCACATTTGCGCTTGTGACAGACTGAAATTAGTATCTCTTTATATATTTTACCTTTTTTATTATATATAACAACATTTCTAGGACACGTATGTACCATCCACATGATGTCAGATCCTGACCTGCCATCGAGGTTCATCCAAATCAAACAATACACAATAATGTTTTAGTTACAGATTGGTAGCATCCCCTTTACAGGAGTGTGCGCATTGATCACACTACTCTACGACTCTCACTCACCAGACATCACATTTTCCTTCTCATTCAATCCATTAATACACTAACAGAATAGGTCTAGAAGTCAGCTAACCTTAACACCACCACACTCACGACAACATACCATACCTTTGCTCCCTTATACTCATAACACCACCACACTCACAACATACCATACCTTTGCTCCCTTATACTCAACCACATAACACATGAAGCTGTTTCGGAGATAGCATTCCAGTCTCCGAATTCGTCCTTTCACTCTGGCACCTCTCTCCATCGGCTTACCTCTGCATTCGCTTTACCGACTATTCCTCCTGCTAAATATCAGTTTAGAATTGCGACATTTCATCTAAGAACAAAAATACACAAATTATTCAACCTGCAAAATAACTGTACACATTCTTGGTACCGTTTTGATTGGTTATACTGGTACCAGGCTTCAACAACAACAACAACAAATATTTTTACCAAATCGCAAATGTTATGCTAAGAATTAGATCTACACTTATATTACATCTTACGTCAGTATTCCACAACGTTCACCATCTGGATCTCATACTCCCTGTATGTCCTTTCACATTGTGCAGTTGTCCTCATCTCTTCATTCGTATTTCGGCTCTCCGTCCATCCATTACTCCATCATTTCCTAGTCTTCCTTCGCCATTGGCATCAATCTCTATTGCAGCATACACAGGCCTCTCTGTAACATACATCTAAGACATCTCCACATTATTAATTCTACTCACCTTCATTTACCACTGTTTCATCACGTCGAATCTCTATTTATTAATCACACTGCTTCACGTCGCTTCTCTCCTTAAATATCACCCTTATCCACTACTATTTATCACGTCGCTTCTCTATCTACCATCTTTATCCACTCATTAATCATCACGTCGTTTCTACTTGATCCTTATTCGTATGACAAAAAATACGTACATACACCACTCTGTCGACTCCTGTTCATGACTCATTCAACCAGTCTATTCCGTCATACTTCTTGACATCCCGCCTGAAAATTCTTATGTTCGATTTGACCCTGCACAACGTTACACACCACAAATAAATGCACTGACTAACTACCATAAATTGCCTACTTTAGATCTATCCTTAACTTTTCCATAATTTGATGTTAGAAATGTGATGAAGCCCACGAGATTGTTTTCCCTTCACCGTCTCAATCAGTACAGCATTTTCATGGACAATCCGCCTCACTCTTAATGGTCCACTATACACAGTAAAGAATTTGCTAGTTAGGAATCTAAGTTTACATGAAAATTAAATGTGTGCAGAGAATATACAAGCTGGGAGAAATGGGCAGCCCAAGCGTTAGTAACTTTGGTGCTAGTGGCCTCTTTCACTAACACCAGATTCCGAGCAACCATACGCAGCACCTCATTATAAATGTCACCACGACAATGACATCTGATGGCATCTAATTTAAAAAACTTCGATCACATTACTGATGTTACCTGTAACAGCAGTATAAACGTACCCTATTCCATACAGATCACAATGTTCACTTTTTGCATTACGTGTTAAGTACCTGCAATAGTCAAACCGCACTAATTAAACTGGACTCATTGGCATTATTACATAACATTTTAGCAACTGGTTTCTTTGAGGAAACAGTCTTTTTACTTTACTGTTCCAAATAAAAATTTTCAAATTTTGCTCTGAGAGACCAGCCTAACAGATGCCATTACTGGTGTTTTATTCCCTGATCAGAAGTATGGTATTTGCATTCCTACATATCAGTAGAGTATGTCTGCTACCTAGACAATTTTCAGTGCCAGCTGCATGTGTTTTAAGGCAAGATGCTAAGGGCTGATATGTTGGATTAGTTTCTCCTATCCTTCAATCCATTATGACAAGAACGAAATGCCAGGATTCCATGCTCTCCTGTAATTCTGATAGTTTCTGCCGTTCCTATCCTCGACACTATGTGACCTATGAGTCGTGTCTCTGTTCACAATGTTGCTCTCATTACCCAGTTTCTGTAACATGTGCTGTAATGATGCGGAATCATCTAAGCCTCTGCCTGCTATCACTATATCTCTGCGCAATTTCACTGGCAACTCCGCTGTACAGATCCTTATGAACTCCCCAGGTTCGTATGGCACATCCAAATACCTATTTAGTCTCAGCATTTCGTGATAGCACGAAACTGGATCTCTTATACCACCTTCGTTGCAATTTGGCATCATCAATATGCTTTGCGTAACCTGGTACTGCTTACTTTTCGACCAGAATTCATTTAAAAACTTGTCACAAAATCTCTCGTAGCTACTACAGTCTTCAATAACTTCCTGCATTTTCGCTCTAGCCTCGTCCCTCAAATGGTTACACACAAACTTCATCTTGAGGAGGGGTCCCCACGATGAAGGTAATGAATCTTGAAACTGAGACAGCCTTGGAATACACCCAGTTGGGTTTGCCACATGTTTTGTCCGACACAACCGTTCTTCTGACTCTGTGAATTCGTCTTCCTCTTTGTGCCTATTTTCGCTTTTTGAGTTTATCTCAATCTCCCTCTGCAATCTACCTGGTGGTGTGTCACCTTCGCTACTGCACGCTAATTGCAACTGTGCTAGTTCTTCCCTATGTTTCCTATTCGTTTCTAATTGTGCCTCTTTAAACTGTAATAGTGATTGTACCTCCTCCTGGTCGGCATAAACCTCTCGCTGCGTACTGTCAGAGCCTGTCGCGCCTCTTATACTGATCTTTTCTACATCTGCACTAATCGTATTCATTCTGACCACTACCTCTTTGATTCGCTCATCCGGCAACACGTCCCTACGCTCCTTTCCTCACTATCTTTATCCATCGCTTCCCATCTTTCCTTATTACCTCTACGCATCCCGTCCACCATTTCCTTAAACTCCCTATCCATTGCTTCCAATCTTTCCTTATTCTCCCTATCTCTCTCCCTATTATCTCTATCCATCCTCTGTAAAAACTGTAGTATCACATTGTCATTTGCTACTTTCGACGCGCTCACCTCGTTCGCCTGAGAAACCGTAGCCTCGCTAAGGGTAGCTGCACTTTCGCTGCATACCTGACCTAGTCCCGGCTCGCCCGCGTCGTCGGGAAAAGCCCCCGATTGTGAACAAAGCCTGCCGCATAAAGGATCACCCAGCAGCGGTCCACTGAACAATACAGCCCCTTCGGAGTGTTTGTCTTTCTCACTCATTAACCCATGGTCAACAGCTACTTCCTGCTGCACTGCTACGTTCACCCCAGAATCGCTATTCTCCATGGTGGCTACACATTTCGACTGAGACCTAGTTACTACGGACATTACGCAAAAAAATTATGCAACGATCTTCCAGCCTTGGACGATATAGCAATTAATTACATAAAAAAAATAAAAGATCCTCACCAATCCAGAAAGAAATTGCAAACAGAAAAAAATTTTACTTCCTATCGCTATCACAATACATTCCATAAAAAAAATCTTAACAGCAAACCCTAACAGCAAAATATCCTGGCAAAAAAATGTCCTGGCAAATTATTTCCTGGCCCAATTATCCTGGCAACAAATGATCCTGGCCAAATTATCCTGGCAACAAAATATCCTAACAAAGAAAATCCTGGCAGGGTCGAAATTATGAGAAGCACCCACATGCCTTGCTCATACTGTGGCATCAAGCAGTCAGGCCTGCAAGATGAGTGGTCTGCCAAGCGAGTGGATTCATTCTTACTTATATAGTAACATGAACTCTAGTACACTCACTTAAGTTACAAGTTATCTTCCTATATGATTAATATGCAACAGAAACATGCATCTGACTATCAGTAATTTACAGTACTCTGACTGTACACTACGCACTGGCAATACCACATTTTCTTTTTATCTTTTATTTAACGGCTTTTGTCAACACGTGGCCACCGCACTGAATATGAATGGCGCACACACTATAAATTCGGGACATTACGACAACATACAATTCGAAGTAAAAGTCCACCAATCTTTTTCTTTTCACTATCTTATTTATTCCGATAAATTCTCTAACCTAAACACACAAATTCTACAACCTACAACAATAACACATGAGAAATTCCGCCCAGTGGGCCTGGCTTTACAATGGTGAATCTCTATATTATGGTCTCGTAATTATTTTTAACGCTACAGTGCACTTTCTGGATAGGATGGTGGATCTTTTATTATACCTCACACTTCGACTCTCACAATCATCATCACTAAACTTTCCTCCAGACCGAGCGGTACTGAAGGAACAAGCATAACGCACTAATCTTTTGAAACTACCTCGCTACTCTCCCATGCAAACCACACATACCCAAATTACATGACATACACCACACTACAACATGAAATACTACGCAGAGAATAGTCACAACATTATCACTTTCAGCTTTCCCACTTCAATTAATATTTATCCCAGTTTCATACGACACTGCCCCACTTCATAATTCTACTTTCCTACTATGAACTCTGGAGATATTTGCACGTCTTCCTGTGCAATGCAAGCCAAGTGGCGTTGCTGGATAGACGGCCGACTCACCTTGCTTCTCTCTCAGAGTTTGAATCAAGCGTCACACGGAATCATATCACGCAAAGTAATATTAAGAACATCACACACGCGAGTCCTCAACTGACACCGTGGACGAGTACTTCTCTTTATCCTTTGTCTCATACACAGATTGAGACTCACACAGTACTCACCCCGTGGAAGTACTCGTCTCTAATTTCAAGTCCTGCACACGCCATTTCTTAAATGTTTCAACTTATGGTACACACGCTATTTCTTAAATATTTCAACTTATTGTACACATGCTAGTAATTCAGCTTAACTTAAGCACACGGAAGTATTTCAACTTATTGCTACACGTGGTTTCATTGCGACCGTTGGTCACTTCCGAAGATTACTACAATCCCTTTAATATTACCTGCCTGACATTTAATTCTCCCCACAAAAGTTCCTGAAATAGAGAAATTATTATTTCAAACTACTCTTAAATATTCCACATGCATACCATGTATCCACTCTTTCGTCATTACGGAGCACAACTAAAACAGGTCTTAACAGCACAAGATCCAGCGGCAGAGTGCTGAAACATGGCCATTCCTGAGGTTCTCTCCCATCTCTGTCGAGGTGGGGGAAGCACCTTGCTATCGTATTGGTCAGCCACATTTCAGGCGCTCAAAGCTCTGGTGAATTTCATCTCTTTGGTCCCACCAAAGGTTGCCAAAGGATCGACTCAAAGATGATCATATATTCACATTCACTATCTGCGGTTAGCAGACGACCATACATTCATTCATTTCACAGATCTCACCAAACTGGATGTAGGGATTTACTTTGTGGGAGTGCACATGTGATCAATTAAATAAATAAATTGTCATTCTTTCCCACACTGGTATCCGGCTTCGCTGTATTAATTGAAATTGAGTTATTTTACAAAAAAAAATGTGTTGTTCTGACAAAAATAATGAATTATTTCGTACCTATTTTCAATGTCAGGCGGTACTGTACCCTTTCAATGTCAAGAGGTTGATTCGTTTCTTCTCAAGACTAGCGATTACACAAAGACCAGAAGTATCTAAACTTCATTGTTTAAGAAGCTCAGTAATATCCCTCTCCCAATACAAGTTTTCGACAACAGGTACACGCAAAATTTGGAACAATATACCCTATTTCTGTTCAGTACTACATCAGTTGTTTGTATGAGCATTTGTTACACAGAATTGAATATAGCTTGATTTTTCAAAATGTAGGGAGAATCTGTTTTGAGAGAGCCACTTAATAATTCCATACAAAATATCATTGACAATGTCTTTTGTTGCTTTCTATCTAACGGTATGTATTAAAACACTAGTATCGTCAGCAAAAAAGTACTAATTTTGTTTCTTGATGTTAAGTGGAAGATCATTCACATGTTTAAATAATAGGAGTGGACCCAGGATTGAAGCTTGTGGCACTACCTTCGTTATTTCTCCCAGCCACTAAAATTTTCTCTCCTTCTAATATTGTTTGAATTATTCAGCACATCTTTTAGTGTTCTGTTTGTTAACGTGTTGTCTTTCGCGTCGACTTGTGTATAAGATCACATTGTTTTGAGAACGAAGTGGCACCTGACGACACTCAAAACATTTTAGGATTCTTTTTCGCGTCAGTTTTGGGTGAAACCTTGAGCTTTCAACGACTACTACCGTCGCCTTCGTGAAGAGTAGCTGAGAGTTGTGGCTGGTGCTGTGGTGGCATCATACGGGGTGGTCCATTGATAGTGACAGGGCCAAATATCTCACGAAATTAGCACCAAACGAAAAAAATAAGAAGAACTAATCTGTTCTAGTGGGACGGGGGAAAACTGATGGCGCTACGGATGGCCCACTAGATGGCGCTGCCATAGGTCAAATTGATAGGAACTGCATTTTTTAAAATAGATACCCCCACTTTTATTACATATTCGTATAGTGCGTAAATAAGTAGGGATGTGTAATTTGGAACAATTGTTTCGTTTTGTGAAGGATGGCGCTGTAATATTCTCACAACTGTAGCAAAGCACCCGACAGTACTTTGTGCAATTCATTACTTAAATCAGGTATGATAATACGCTTGTCCAGTCATAATAATCACGCGGAAGAAATACTTTTGTTAAAATGGAAGTTTAACAGTTGCAGAAAAGGTAGGTATGGTGTTTATTTATGGCTATTGTGATCAAAATGTTCAAGCTTGTGCCGTGCATGTATGTTGATCATTATCCTGACAGACAGCATCCAAGTGTCCGGACCTTTCGTCGGATAGTTAATGTATTTAAAGAAACCGGAAGTGGCCAGCCAAAGGAGAAGACGTAACCAATAATTGCAACAAATGAATATGTCCAAATAAGTGTTTTAGCTGCAGTTGAGGTTAATCTGCACATCAGTAGCACACAAGTGAGCAGGAATCGGGAATTTCACAAAAAGTCAGTTTTGAAAATTCTACATCATCATACATTTCACCCTTACCATATGTCTATGCACCAGGAATTGCATGGCGATGAGTTTGAACGTCGTGTCAATTTTTGCTGCTGGGCACAAAATAAATTACGAGACGATAACAGGTTTTTCCGAGAGTTATATTTAGTGACGAAGTGTCATTCACAAGCAGAGGTAACGTAAACCTGCATAATATGCACTACTGGTCAACGGAAAATCCACGATGGCTACGAGATGTGGAACATCAGCGACCCTGGCCGGTTAATGTATGGTGTGGAATTATGGGAGGACATCTAATTGGCCCTTATTTTATCTAAATGATTCAATGTATACCGATTCCTTAATTAATGTTTTACCGATTCTACTACAAGATGTTTCACTTCATGACAGAATGGCGATGTACTTTCAACATGATGGATGTCCGGCACATAGCACGTGTGCAGTTGAAGCGGTATTAAATAGAATATTTAACGACAGGTGGATTGGTCGTAGAAGCACCACACCGTGGCCTGCACGTTCACCAGACCTTACATATCCGGACTTCTTTCTTTGGGGAAAATTGAAAGATATTTGTAATCGTGATCCACCGACAACGTCTGAAAACTTGTGTCAGCGCATTGTCAGTGCATGTGCGACAATTACTGAAGGCGATCTACTCGCTGTTGAGAGGAATTTCGTTACGCATATTACCACATGCACTGAAGTTGACGGACATCATTTTGAGCTTTTATTACATTGTTGTTGTTGTGGTCTTCAGTCTTGAGACTGGTTTGATGCAGCTCTCCATGCTACTCTATCCTGTGCAAGCTTTTCCATCTCCCAGTACTTACTGCAACCTACATCCTTCTGAATCTGCTTAGTGTATTCATCTCTTGATCTCCCTCTACGATTTTTACCCTACACGCTGTCCTCCAGTGCTAAATTTGTGATGCCTTGATGCCTCACAACATGTCTTACCAACCGGTCCCTTCTTCTTGTCAAGTTGTACCACAAACTCCTATTCTCCCAAATACTATTCAATACCTCCTCAGTAGTTATGTGATCTACCCATCCAATCTTCAGCATTATTCTGTAGCACTTTTCGAAAGCTTCTATTCTCTTCTTGTCTAAACTATTTATCGTCCATGTTTCACTTCCATACATGGCTACACTCCATACAAATACTTTCAGGAACGACTTCCTGACACTTAAATCTATATTCGATGTTAAACCTCTCTTCTTCGGAAACGCCTTCCTTGCCATTGCCAGTCTACATTTTATATCCTCTCTACTACGACCATCATCAGTTATTTTGCTCACCAAATAGCAAAAGTTCTTTTCTACTTTAGGTGTCTCATTTCCTAATCTAATTCCCTCAGCATCACCCGACTTAATTCGACTACATTCCATTATCCTCGTTTTGCTTTTCTTCATGTTCATCTTATATCCTCCTATCAAGACACTGTCCATTCCATTCAACTGCTCATCCAAGTCCTTTGCTGTCTCTGACAGAATTACAATGTCATTGGCGAACCTCAACGTTTTTATTTCTTCTCCATGGATTTTAATACCTACTCCGAATTTTTCTTTTGTTTCCTTTACTGCCCGCTCAATATACAGATTGAATAACATCGGGGAGAGGTTACAACCCTGTCTCACTCCCTTCCCAAGCACTGCTTCCCTCTCATGCCCCTCGACGCTTATAACTGCCATCTGGTTTCTGTACAAATTGTAAATAGCCTTTCGCTCCCTGTATTTTACCCCTGCCACCTGGTTTTTACGGTTGCTCACGCAGTAACAGCATGCGTTCCCACGATTTGTGATAGGGTCACAAAAGTTAATGTATCGCCTTGGAACAATAGAAATAAAGTCCAAACGTAACTACTTTTTGTGTTTTAATTTAAAAAACCATATTATTACCCAGCTGTTCATCTAAATGGGTGAGGCATATTATAAGTGTTGGGATATTACAGACCCATCCATCACAAAGTGAAACAAATCTTCCAAATTATTTATTTACGTACTATACAAATATGCAATAAAATGGGGTATCTATTTTAAAAAATGCAATTTCTATCAATTCGACTAATGGCAGAGCCATTTAGTGGGCTATCCGTAGCGCCACCTGTTTCCTCCCGTCACGCTCGAACAGATTTGTTAATATATTTTCGTTTGGTGCTAATTTCATGAGATATTTGACCCGGTCACTATCAATGGAGCACCCTGTATAGGCCATAGATCGCTTCTGGTTGATCGGCTTTAGCCCCCATGTTGCCATGGATGGTGCCAACGTCTGTGATGGTGGTGCGACCACTGACGTAGTAGCGTGAACAGTTCGGCGGACTCCCCTGTGTCTTCTTAGCCTCGAGAACTGTCTTCCTCTCATCACCAACACCGCACGGGTTGTTCCAATTGAAGCTGTTCTCGCACATTCTACTTTCTACAGCCTCTCTGATAACAGGATACCAGTATGCACAAGCGCGGGACAAAACTCTTGTTCCACCAGACAGAATTTTTTGCGATTATTTGTAAGACTGTTGTCAGTAACTACTGATTTCTCAAGTTGAAAGGTGGCTTTAATTTGTGACATTCATTTCGCAGATTATTCTGCATATCTGGAGTAAATAAACCCATATAATGGTTAATTAGTCTTATTAGGTGCATTAGAAAAGAGATACGTGATGATTACACACATGTCTGAAATAATACGGGCTTTGGTAATAACAATATTTAGTTGCATGCTATAGGTGTAAGCAAAGTAAATTTGCCAGTGGAGGCGAGGAGTGGTCGGGCACAGCCGGGTAGGCGAAGGCCGGCGAGCGCCGGAAGAGCATTGTGTAGGGGCCGGGGTCCCAGGGGATGCGGCCGCTGACCTGCAAGCATCAAAAGGAACGTCGCCGGGTGTCAGGTGAGAGAGAGAGGGGAAATGTCGAGCAGACAGAGAGCGTCCAACGTACGCGCTGGCGCCCCCCGATCGCGCGCTGTTTTAGCGGCAAATGGGCTGAGGTCTGATTGGGCAGTTCATAAGAAAGTGCGGGAAACGTTGAGGGTCAACGCCCGCTGTTTGAACAGAGAAATTTTTGGATAGGTGGAGAAATTGTATCACTCTGCGAGGGAGATGTGGGAGGCCTTTGCAGCGTCGGGATTGGCTGATTTAGAGTTTGGCGGTAAGATTGTCGCAAGAGTATCGGGGAGAGAGTGACAGGAGGGAGAGCGTCTTGTGCTGTGAAAGCGGACAGTCGCAAATTTCGGTAGCTCTGAAATGGGGACTTAGATTCTGAATACTGTGCTGTGTATGATCTAGAGTCTGCAGCTACAGTAGGACATCGGCGTCCACGATAGGCATTGCATTGACTACTAGTATAATTGCAGTTGATTCCGCCTTGTAGGCTGGCAGACACCATTGAACGTAGACAACCAGTGCACGGAGCTATCATACTGGTATTGCACGTTAGTGCAAGACACACTGGGCTGCACCTTAAAGGTTGTTGAGCCAGTCTTGAACGCGTTGTATACCATTTAGAGGAAATATAGGGCTTGTGGTATTAGCAGTTTCTGAGTAGTTTATTCTGCTCAAGATATTTGAGAGACTGATCTTAATTCAGCGATTTCGCAGCTGCAGTCGTCACCCCAGCAGTATCGACGGAGCCAGCACGCTGGTAGACGGTATTGTAAAACTTGCAGCACCGGCATTTCAGACACAAAAGAGATTATAGGAACGCAGTCAGATCGCATTTACCATTTGCTTATCCAGGGGCATAATTAAATCTAACTTCGCATCAAGTTAACATTAAGAGATGAGAGCCAATCTTACCAGTGTAGTATATCTAAGAACAGTGTACAGTTTGTTTAATTTGTTTTCATTCATGATTTGTTCAATATGATATAATTTCTATCGTGAGATAATTTACAATAAATACAAGTTATTTACAATATCGCCTTTGATTCAGTAGTTGGTGGTAGTTAGCCATCACTGTCACATTAATATAATTTATTCATGTTTAATAGCGGCCTCTACCCCAATAGGAACCCCTACACATGGCGACCCTGACAGGATCGATATTAAAACTGGTAATTAAGAAAGACAGAATGAGAGGCCAACAAAATTACGAGAAGAATTGACTCAGTGGAAAATTTTCAGTAATTGTGATCCAACATTTGTTTGTTTCGCGAAATTTGTATTTATATGTGCATTGTATCTTATTGTGTTGTTTGTGTTTTATTTTCTTTTGTGGGGAGTGTTGTGTATAATTGTGCTATAGTAAATAGGAGTGTATTTGTTTGCGTGTGACTTTGAATGCAGGTTCAGATTATCAGATTATAGGATACGTAGTTATGTCAGGTTGTACAGTAAACTTTGTGTGTGAATTACGGTTAGTGTGATAGTTCATTGAGTGTCAGAGAACAGATTTAGTCGTGTGTAGTATATCTATGTTATGTACAAAATCAGTGGGGTTGTAGTAAGGGTAATTTGATGATTACAAGGGCAAGAGCACGTAAATTGGCAGACGATATGAGTCGGGAAAGAAATGAAATGATGACAGAGAATCGGGATAGCACTGATAGTTTACACGAAGTACGTGAAATCAACGACGAAAGAGAGAGCAGTTTCGGCAGCGTGAGAGCCGGTGCAGTAGAAATTTAGTGAAGCAACAACGTTCGATCAGTCAGCTCGTGGGCAATTAGCCAATCGGGAGAAAAGGGAACAAAACGTAGAGCCGGTTATTGTAGTGCATGAGTACGGAGAAATTTCTCCTAGAGGGTGGAGAACACTGACAGAAAATTTCAGTGATGTTCAAAGATATAGTTCAGAACATAACACTCCGACGCAAATGTATCGCGACGAATTTTGTGCAAGTCCAGAAAGAGTAAGACAAGACGGGAGACGAACACCCGCGAGTTATGACCCAGTAAGAAACAAGATCTAGGCGTAGGTGTGGCGAGCATTTTGGACTATCTAGAACGTCTATCATAGGATGTCCGTACAGGCGACGAGAGAACGTCTATCACAAGAAGTGAAGACAGTCCGTACAGAAGTGCAGGCGATACGGAGAGCAACATCTGAAGTTAAGGACGAAGTCAGAGCGATGCCAATAAAACTAGAACGGGAAATAGCGGAAGCAAAGCGGACGGCAAAAGAAGCAAAGATAATTGCGAAAGGCGCAAAAAGAATAGCTAAAGAGACCGAAGAAGGAACAGAAAGAACGACAAAAGTGGGGAAGGTAGTCATAACTAGATTACAAACGAGAGTGAAGCAAATTGAGGAAACTATAACCAGTAAAAATACGGAATCGGAAAACGGATCGTTTTCGGCAGAATTCTCTGAATTTAAGAAAAAGATCGACAATGAATTGAAAGCACTATCAGCTGACGTTAGGTCGAAAGCAAGATCGGGCAATGTAGACACTGAAACCGTTCAAAGAGTACAAATGACGTCGACAGTAGAAACAAACGCAGGGGTCAGGCATGCAGAAAGAATTCCTGAGGACCGAGTCGTACATCCGATGGAAATCGACACGCGAATGCACAATGTAGAAAGAGAAGGAGGAAGTAACGGACAAAGTTATCACGAAAATCAAACGATTAGTTCATCGCAGGACACGAACAGGATTATCAACTGGCAGTACAGTAACGGATCGTCCACGACAAACAATTGTAGCCCGCTGCGACGAACTGCAACGGTGTTAACGGATTCAAGAAACGTACGAGAAATGAGAGGAAATGTAGAGTTCGAAAATACGCGCAAATAAGCAGTGAACAACAGCAACTATCTGGTGACGAGGCAAAATAGATACGACGAAGGGTTATTTGACTACAAGCACTTTCTTTCTGTAAGAAAACTTCAACACTTCAAAGACGACAGCAATGCAATGCATCCGAAAACTTTCATTGGCCAATTCGACTTAACTTTACCACCGCAATGGCCACTGATCAATAAGTTAGATTTTGTATGTTCGCACGTAGAAGGTGCCTCTGCAGAAGGTATGCAGAGCATCGCAAGACATTGTTCATCATATAAAGAATATAGAGATGCTTTCATGAACCGATATTGGTCGCGTGAAACACAGGACAGAATTAAGCAAGAAATCTTAATGACAAGGGACTTCGAAAATTCTGGCTTCAGAAGCGTTGTGAAATTTTTCGATGATATGTTAAAAAGGAACCAGTATCTCGATGACCCGTGTAGTCCGGGGGAGATCATCAGAGTTTGTTACATGAAGTTGCCGTTGTCTTACCAACAGACATTGGCAGGACGATGTGGGAATGACGTGGAGACTTTAAAAATCATTGTACGGGAATTGGAATTTGCATTTAGAGAGCAGCAAGTTCGGGAGAAAAGAACAGCAATGGAGGCACAAAAAGAGAGAAGAAATTAAGACTAAAATAATAATCAAAGCCAAAATTGGCCAGCCAGTGCAGGAAATAGGCAAAACAACTTTGGAGGAAACAGAAACGGAGATAGTCAAAATCAGGACTGGAGGAATAATAATAGATGGAGAAATCAAGAGCCACAGAACCGTGGGTAGTAGCAACAAAATAATTTCCCATCACGAAACTTCAACAGAGAGGATAGGCCGCGAGTCGAGCAGAATTGGAGATCACAGGCACACCAGAATGCATATGAACTGGAAGCAATCAAAAGTGGTAAATCAATAGGGGTGCATCATGTCAGTCATCTCAAGCCGTTTGTGGGATAGGTTTGGATGACAAGACACTGGGACAAATGTACATATAGAGTAAATAAGTGTAAGTAAAATAAGACGTTATGTGTAGATTTCTTTAAAATAACATGGTATAGAATAATATTATGTTTTGCTGAGGGGAATACTTAATAAACATTTTGAATTGAGTCATAATCTCACATAACATTTACTGGAATTGTAGCGTAACATGTTAATCATTTAAATTTCAGGTACTGTGTCATGTTTTCCAAGATTGTAACTCTTAGAGTATTGTTTGTCATGTGGTGAATCGAGGTAGTGGGGTGAGTGTTAATTGTGGTTGGTGTGCATTGCGTCTCACCATAGTTGTGGGTTTGATTTGCATCTGTAGAGACGATATTAGGTGGCCTGTCTTACCGCTGTGTAATGACGCAAACAAAAAAATGGTTCAAATGGCTCTGAGCACTATGGGACTCAACTGCTGAGGTCATTAGTCCCCTAGAACTTAGAACTAGTTAAACCTAACGACATCACAAACATCCATGCCCGAGGCAGGATTCGAACCTGCGACCGTAGCGGTCTTGTGGTTCCAGACTGCAGCGCCTTTAACCGCACGGCCACTTCGGCCGGCAATGACGCAAACAGTTCGAGAATGTTCGTTTGATTTATGTTACCGTCCTTAGAGACGAAGGTGACCAGTTTCAGGCAGGAGCGAAGAAACGCACCATTTTCGAGGGTATTTTGAGGGTGTTGCTGCGTCCACAGAGACGTCCGGTGATCTGTCTAGTACGGAATGTCTGGACGCACCGAATTCGAGGCTTTAATGTAGCGATGTGGCCGCTCTCCAGGCACACGTTCAATCAGGTGCTGGAAGGTTTCTTGGGGAATGGCAGCAAATTTTTACGGAGTGCTGCACTGGGGAGAGGTATCGATGTCGGTCGGTGAGACCTGGCACGAAGTGGACGTTCCAAAACATCTGAAAGGTGTTCTATAGGATTCAGGTCAGGACTCTTTGCAGGCCAGTCTATTACAGGGATGTTATTGTTCTGCAACCACTCCGCTACAGGCCGTGCATTATGAACAGGTGCTCGATCGTGTTGAAAGATGCCATTCCCTAACTGCTCTTCAACAGTGGGAAGCAATAAGGTGCTTAAAACATCAGCGTAGGCCTGTGCTGTGATAGTGCCACGCAAAACAACAAGGGGTGAAAGCCCCCTCCATGAAAAACACCACCACACCATAACACCACCGCCTCCGAATTTTACTGTTTACACTACACACACTGGCAGACGACGTTCACCGGTCATTCGCCATATCCACACCCTGCCATCGGATCGCCACATTGTGTACCGTGATTCGTCACTCCACACAACGTTTTTCCACTGTTCAGTCGTCCAATGTTTACGCTCCTTATACCAAGCGAGGCGTCGTTTGGCATTTGCCGTCGTGATGTGTGGCTTATGAGCAGCCGCTCGACCATGAAATTCAAGTTATCTCACCTCCCGGCTAACTGTCATAGCACTTCCAGTGCATCCTGATCCAGGTTGGAATTCCTGTGTGATGGTCTGGATACATGACTGCCTGTTACAAATGGTTCAAATGGCTCTGAGCACTATGGGACTTAACATCTGTGGTCATCAGTCCCCTAGAACTTAGAACTACTTAAACCTAACTAACCTAAGGACATCAGACACATCCATGCCCGAGGCAGGATTCGAACCTGCGACCGTAGCGGTCACGCGGTTCCAGACTGAAGCGCCTAGAACCGCACGGCCACACCGGCCGGCGACTGCCTGTTACGCACTACGACCCTCTTCAACTATCGGCGGTCTCTGTCAGCCAGCAGACGAGGTGAGCCAGTACGCTTTTGTGCTGTATGTTTCCACTTCACTATCACATCGGAAACAGTGGACCTACGGATGTTTAGCAGTCTGAAAATCTCACCTACAGACGTATGACACAAGTGACACCCATTCACCTGACCACGTTCGAAGTCCGTGAGTTCCGCGGAGCACCCTATTCCGCTCTCTCACAACGTCTAATGACTACTGAGGTCGCTGATATGGAGTACCTGGCAGCATGTGGCAGCACAATGCACCTAATATGAAAAACGTATGTTCTGGGGAGTGTCCGGATACTTTTGATCATATAGTGTATCACACGATGCCGTTTGACACCTTTACGATCGTTTTCATCCGTGAATATACGTCTGCTTTGTCGCTAAAAGGATGAGGGCGAGGGTACAGTTCATATTGATGAGACTGTTTGGACATCCTTTATTGTGACATGTAAGTTTTGGTCTCAATTTGTTATCATATACTCCTACAATGACGAACTACCTGTCGCCTCACTTGTCAATAAAATGAGCTTGTCCATGAGCGTGTTGAATTTTTTTACTGACACATAAATTTGTATTTCACGCCAAAAGGGAAGAGAGATGTTGGCAGACAAAAAAAAAACCGAAGACCGTGATAGGCAATAAATGACATAGTACGGGAAGTGACGAACTAGATTACTGCTGCGATCCACCAAAGCACCGATATCCCGGTTCGTTTATTTGGAGGTGCGGATGCGGTAGGTACACGTTCTACGAAGATTATCTAAAGAACTGCTTCTCTTTTCTCTTGCTCTTGGCCCTGTACAGGGTGAGTCACCTAACGTTACCGCTGGATATATTTCGTAAACCACATCAAATGCTGACGAATCGATTCCACAGACCGAACGTGAAGAGAAGGGCTAGTGTAACTGGTTAATACAAACCATAAAAAAAATGGACGGAAGTATGTTTCTTAACACAAACCTACGCTTTTTTAAATGGAACCCCGTTAGTTTTGTTAGCACATATGAACATATAAACAAATACGTAATCAGTGCCGTTTGTTGCATTGTAAAATGTTAATTACATCCGGAGATATTGTAGCCTAAATTTGGCGCTTAGTACCACTCCTCCGCTGTTCGATCGTGTGTATCGGAGATCACCGAATTACGTAGGGATCCAAAGGGAACGGTGATGGGCCTTAGGTACAGAAGAGACTCGAACAGCACATTACGTCCACATGCTAACACCTTTTTATTGGTCTTTTTCACTGACGCACATGTACATTACCATGAGGGGTGAGGTACACATACACACGTAGTTTCCGTTTTTAATTACGGAGTGGAATAGAGTGTGTCGCGACATGTCAGGTCAACAGATGTTCAATGTGGTGGCCATCATTTGCTGCACACAATTGCAATCTCTGGCGTAATGAATGTCGTACACGCCGCAGTACATATGTCGCCGCAGGCTGCCACAATACGTTGTATAATATCGTCTGGGGTTGTAGGCACATCACGGTACACATTCTCCTTTAACGTACCCCACAGAAAGAAGTCCAGAGGTGTAAGATAAGGAGAACGGGCTGGCCAATTTATGCGTCCTCCACGTCCTATGAAACGCCCGTCGAACGTGTGCCTCACTTTCTTCCGCACGTATTCCGTTACACCTGGTGGACGTCAAAAGAAGAAGCCTCAACTTCCTGCCATCTTAGCAATTCGCACACAGTGTTGCAGGTAACGTATTCACTTTAACCTGTTTGCAAATATGTCGTCCATAACGGACTGCTTGTCGAGGGCTTTGAGTGATTAGACAATATACAACAATTGTTTATACACTGCTTGTCACTTTTATTTTTCTTATTGCCACTACGCGTATTGATTGTCACACCATCATCTGCAGGTGGATTGAAATAGCTTTCCGTTGTTGAATTTCCTTGTCACATACAAATCTATTCTCTATTACGCAGACAACGCTGTGACATTGACGTTATGGGTCGTTCTGCGTTGCTAGAGAAAGATTAACATTGTTTGTAGCACTGAAAGGATTAATCGACTTTTCTACATGAGTTTGGAAGCTGCATTTGCTGCATATTTGGGCGAATATATTCGCTGTACGCTGCCATAGCGAACTTCACGTGTTTGTCACTACACACTTTTCAACATTCTAAGTCATTCTGCGTGTCTTACAGTTCAATGACGTCACTAAGATTGCGGACATACGGCAAGAATATGTTCATAGATACGAAGGTGTATTAATGTTCAGGAGTAACTAAGCGAAACCCTTTCTTAGCCTTGTTTCACAACTTTCTTATTACTGTACGGCCTAGATTTCGAGTTACTGTATATGCTCATTTTCTAGTACATAAGAGACTCAAAAAGATAAACACGTCGATTTCTAATCTATTGATTCTCATACTATAAAAGTTATCACTGTTGAAAATTTAAAAAAAATAGATACGAATTTAAAAAATTCATTTGCACTGCGTTTACAATATGTATGATTAAACATAGGTTGGAGTAAAGCTACGCACAGGAATGGAATTTTTTATCATATGTTGGAGACACCAGGGTCCTTCTTCTACGTAGGGGTTGCAATATTGTCTAAAAGTGATGAATAATTGAATTGAGTTCATTACATAATAAATGTGAGGATACACACATCTGTTTTTTAATTTCGAAATTTTATAACTGAGTCAGGTTTGCACACTTTCCTCTATGTGCAGGATTTATGCATATGTAGTCGCGGTTTTCGTTTTCGCAGTGATCAGCAAGGGATTATCTGGCTACTTTACTCTCCTGGTTTTATGGTGTTCGCTGAGCGTCGTACAGGTTGCCCTTCTAGTCGTTTAATACAGCGACACCTACACTCTTGGCAGGTGGTCTGGCTATTTATCTTATGAAGAGATATCTATCTGCTGTCTGTGGGATATAGCAAAGTACAGAGGAAACCTTTGCTTTTAAAATGTTAGTTATCCTATTTGAAGTTTTACCAATAAAAGATAAACCGCGCCATTTCCATTCCGGTCTGTCCAGTGGATACCGTAGAGACCTGGCTTGCTTCTTCAATTTTATGTTAAGAATTTTGTGATCAACGTTGGAATCAAATTTATTGTTTGTGGATCTTGTTTTGCTTGTATTAAGCTCGTGGTCAAAGTCTCTTTGGAACATGGGGCCAGAAAGGAGACGATGGATATATCTAGGTCGTACAGTAATAACAGAGTTTGTGCAATAAGGCTAAAAGTGTTTAGCTTAATTAATGCAATATAGTCTTTCACCAAGAACCCACAGTTCAAAAATGTTCAAATGTGTGTGAAATCTTATGGGACTTAACTGCTAAGGTCATCAGTCCCTAAGCTTACACACTACTTAACCTAAATTACCCTAAGGACAAACACACACACCCATGTCCGAGGGAGGACTCGAACCTCCGCTGGGACTAGTCGCATAGTCCATGACTGCAGCGCCATAGACCGCTCGGTTAATCCCACGCGGCAACCCACAGTTAAATCAAGAAAATGTTACATGTTAGTAGTTCTATAAGGAACAGTAAAATGAAACCGAGACAGCTGAAAAAGTAGCAAGTATACTGTTTATTATTTCGAAAGTAATAAAAAAATTATTCAAACGGCTCTGAGCACTGTGAGACTTAACTTCTGAGGTTATCATCTCCCTAGAACTTAGTACTTAAGCCTAACTAACCTAAGGACATCACACACATCCATGCCCAAGGCAGGGTTCGAACCTGCGACCGTAGCGGTCGCGCGGTTCCAGACTCTAGCGCCTAGAACCGCTCGGCCACTCCGACCGGCGAAAGTAATAGCATAAGTGCTGTTATGATGCGATTCGGCTATTGTTATGTTCCTAGGAACAAAATGTTACATTCTCGTTGTGAATGATAAATGCGTGGAAGGTGGCCAAAGGAATCTGTCCCCAAGATATGTGGACAGGCAAGTGTAAGACTAGTGGACACAAGTGCAGTTTAAATAACTACATTTTACTCAACTTGTTGCTGAAAAACTCTTATACTTGTATGAATGCAGAATGCGCAGCTGTGATACACATTATGCAAATTGAAGATGGAGGAGGGGGAGAAAGGAAAGAGACTATTGATGTTAGCTGCATCGATACTTTATGAGTAATCAGCAGCGACGAGTGAAAATGAGTACCAGATCAGAATTCGAAGACAGTTTCTCCTGCTTGCTAGACAGCTACATTAACCACTACGTTACTCGGACACAGTGGTTATCGCAATTCCATGGACTATCTCAGCACACCTCTCTGCTGACACACACTCCCACCTGGCGCCATCTACATCTACATCTACGTGATTACTCTGCTATTCACAATTAAGTACCTGGCAGAGGGTCCAATGAACCACCTCCATGCTCTCTTTCTACCGTTCCACCCTCGAACGGTGCGCGGGAAAAATGAGCACTTAAATTTTTCTGTGCGAGCCCTGATTTCTCATATTTTATCGTGATGATCATTTCTCCCTTTGTAGGTGGGTGCCAACAGAGTGTTTTCGCAATCGGAGGAGAAAGGTGGTGACTGAAATTTCATGAGAAGATCGCGTCGCAACGAAAAACGCCTTTGTTTTAATGATTGCGACTCCAATTCACGTATCATGTCTGTGGCACTGTCTCCCCTATTTCGCGATAATACAAAACGAGCTGCCCTTCTTTGGACTTTTTCGATATCATCCGTCAGTCCCACCTGATGCGGACCCCACACCGCACAAACGTGGTGTAAGCAGTCTCTTTAGTAGATCTGTGGCACCTTCTAAGTGTTCTGCCATTGAATCGCAATCTTTTACTTTCTCTACCCATAACATTATCTATGTGATCGTTCCAATTTAGGTTATTTGTTACTGTAATCCCTAAGTATTTAGTTGAATTTACAGCCTTCAGATTTGTGTGACTTATCGCGTAATCTAAATTTACAGGATTTCTTTTAGTACCCATGTGAATAACTTCACACTTTTCCTTATTCAGGGTCAATTGCCACTTTTCGCACCATAGAGATATCTTATCTAAATCATTTTGCAAGTCGTTCTGAATATCTGACGACTTTACAAGACGGTAAATGACAGCATCATCTGCAAACAATCTAAGACGGCTAATATAGATCCGGAACAATAGAGGGCCTATAACACTTCCTTGGGGAACGACGGATATTACTTCTGTTTTACTCGATGACTTTCCATCTATTACTACGAACTGTGAGCTACTGACAGGAAATCACGAATGTCGCACAACTGAGGCGATATTTCATAGGGACGCAGTTTGGTTAGAAGACGCTTGTGAGGAACGGTGTCGAAAGCCTTCTGGAAATCTGAAAATATGGAGGCAATTTGGCATCCCCTGGTGATAGCCCTAATTACTTCATGAGTATAAAGAGCTAGTTGTGTTGTGCAAGAACGATATTTTGTGAATCCGTGCCATGTGTCAATAAATCGTTTTCTTCGAGGTACTTCATGATGTTCGAATACAATGTATGTTCCAAAACCCTACTGCAAATTGATGGTAGTGATATGGGCCTGTAATTCTGCAGATCACTCCTATTTCCCTTTTTTGTATTGGTGTGACTTGAGCAATTTTCCATTCTTTAGGTACGTATCCTTCTGTGAACGAGCGGTTGTATATAATTGCTAAATATGGAGCTATTGCATCAGCATACTCTGAAAGGAACCTGACTGGTATACAATCTGGACCGGAGGCCTTGCTTTTATTGTTTTAAGCTACTTTGCTACACCGAGGATATCTGCTTCTACGTTTCTCTTCTTCGGAGTTGTTCCATCCGCAGTCCCTGTCGTTGTTCTCCATGCTCCCACTTTGAGATTCACACAGGAGGTCGGACGTAATCGTGCATCTGTTTAGCAAGAGTAATAGGAGGCAGATTTCAGACTACCTAACAGATCAAAATGAAAATATCTGTTCCGACACTGACAATGTTGAGTGTTTATGGAAAAAGTTCAAGGAAATCGTAAAATGCGTTTTAGACAGGTACGTGCCGAGTAAAACTGTGAGGTACGGGAAAAACCCACCGTGGTTCAACAACAAAGTTGGGAAACTACTGCGAAAGTAAAGTGAGCTTCACTGCAAATTTAAACACAGCCAAAACTTCTCAGACAAACAGAAGCTAAGCGATGTCAAAGTTACGTAAGGAGCGTGAAGCGTTCAGTGAATTCGAAAGTAAAATTCTATGTACCGACTTGACAGAAAATCCTAGGAAGTTCTGGTCTTACGTTAAATCAGTAAGTGGATCGAAACAGCATATCCAGACATTCTGGGATGATAATGGCATTGAAACAGAGGATGACACGCGTAAAGCTGAAATACTAATTAACACTTTTTTCCAAAGCTGTTTCACATAGGAAGACCGCACTGCGGTTCCTTCTCTACATCCTCTCACGAACGAAAAAATGGCTGACATCGAAATAAGTGTCCAAGGAACTGAAATCACTCAACAGAGGAAAGTCCACTGGACTTGACGGGATACCAATTAGATTCTACACAGAGAACGCGAAAGAACTTGCCCCCTTCTAACAGCCGTGTACCGCAAGTCTCTAGAGGAACGGAAGGTTCCAAATGATTGGAAAAGAGCACAGGTAGTCCCAGTGTTCAAGAAGGGTCGTCGAGCAGATGCGCAAAACTATAGACCTATATCTCTGACGTCGATCAGTTGTAGAATTTTAGAACATTTTTTTTGCTCGCGTATCATGTCATTTCCGGAAACCCAGAATCTACTCTGTAGGAATCAACATGGATTCCAGAAACAACGATCGTGTGAGACCCAACTCGCTTTATTTGCTCATGAGACCCAGAAAATACACTCCTGGAAATTGAAATAAGAACACCGTGAATTCATTGTCCCAGGAAGGGGAAACTTTATTGACACATTCCTGGGGTCAGATACATCACATGATCACACTGACAGAACCACAGGCACATAGACACAGGCAACAGAGCATGCACAATGTCGGCACTAGTACAGTGTATATGCACCTTTCGCAGCAATGCAGGCTGCTATTCTCCCATGGAGACGATCGTAGAGATGCTGGATGTAGTCCTGTGGAACGGCTTGCCATGCCATTTCCACCTGGCGCCTCAGTTGGACCAGCGTTCATGCTGGACGTGCAGACCGCGTGAGACGACGCTTCATCCAGTCCCAAACATGCTCAATGGGGGACACATCCGGAGATCTTGCTGGCCAGGGTAGTTGACTTACACCTTCTAGAGCACGTTGGGTGGCACAGGATACATGCGGAAGTGCATTGTCCTGTTGGAACAGCAAGTTCCCTTGCTGGTCTAGGAATGGTAGAACGATGGGTTCGATGACGGTTTGGAAGTACCGTGCACTATTCAGTGTCCCCTCGACGATCACCAGTGGTGTACGGCCAGTGTAGGAGATCGCTCCTCACACCATGATGCCGGGTGTTGGCCCTGTGTGCCTCGGTCGTATGCAGTCCTGATTGTGGCGCTCACCTGCACGGCGCCAAACACGCATACGACCATCATTGGCACCAAGGCAGAAGCGACTCTCATCGCTGAAGACGACACGTCTCCATTCGTCCCTCCATTCACGCCTGTCGCGACACCACTGGAGGCGGGCTGCACGATGTTGGGGCGTGAGCGGAAGACGGCCTAACGGTGTGCGGGACCGTAGCCCAGCTTCATGGAGACGGTTGCGAATGGTCCTCGCCGATACCCCAGGAGCAACAGTGTCCCTAATGTGCTGGGAAGTGGCGGTGCGGTCCCCTACGGCACTGCGTGGGATCCTACGGTCTTGGCGTGCATCCGTGCGTCGCTGCGGTCCGGTCCCAGGTCGACGGGCACGTGCACCTTCCGCCGACCACTGGCGACAACATCGATGTACTGTGGAGACCTCACGCCCCACGTGTTGAGCAATTCGGCGGTACGTCCACCCGGCCTCCCGCATGCCCACTATACGCCCTCGCTCAGAGTCCGTCAACTGCACATACGGTTCACGTCCACGCTGTCGCGGCATGCTACCAGTGTTAAAGACTGCGATGGAGCTCCGTATGCCACGGCAAACTGGCTGACACTGACGGCGGCGGTGCACAAATGCTGCGCAGCTAGCGCCATTCGACGGCCAACACCGCGGTTCCTGGTGTGTCCGCTGTGCCGTGCGTGTGATCATTGCTTGCACAGCCCTCTCGCAGTGTCCAGAGCAAGTATGGTGGGTCTGACACACCGGTGTCAATGTGTTCTTTTTTCCATTTCCAGGAGTGTATTAGATACAGGCTCTCAGGTAGATGCCATTTTCCTTGACTTCCGGAAGGCGTTCGATACAGTTCCGCACTGTCGCCTGATAAACAAAGTAAGAACCTACGGAATATTAGATCAGTTGTGTGGCTGGATTGAAGAGTTTTTAATAAACAGAACACAGCATGTTGTTCTCAATGGAGAGACGTCTACAGACGTTAAAGTAACCTCTGGCATGCCACAGGGGAGTGTTATGGGACCATTGCTTTTCACAATATATATAAATATTAGACACTATTAGATAGTGTCGGAAGTTCGATGCGGCTTTTCGCAGATGATGCTGTAGTATACAGAGAATTTGCAGCATTAGAAAATTGCAGCGAAATGCAGGAAGATCTGCAGCGGATAGGCACTTGGTGCAGGGAGTGGCAACTGACCCTTAACATAGACAAATGTAATGTATTGCGAATACTTAGAAAGAAGGATCCTTTATTGTATGATTATATGATAGCAGAACAAACACTGGTAGCAATTACTTCTGTAAAATATCTGGGAGTATGCGTGCGGAACGATTTGAAGTGGAATGATCATATAAAATTAATTGCTTGTAAAGCGGGTGCCAGGTTGAGATTCATTGAGAGAGTCCTCAGAAAATGTAGACCATCAACAAAGGAGGTGGCTTACAAAACACTCCTTCGACCTATACTTGAGTATTGGTCATCGGTGTGGGATGCGTACCAGGTCGGGTTGACAGAGGAGATAGAGAAGATCCAAAGAAGAGCGGCGCGTTTCGTCACAGCGTTATTTGGTAAACGTGATAGCGTTACGGATATGTTTAGCAAACTCAAATGGCAGACTCTGCAAGGGAGGCGAGGGTGTGTTTCTGGATGAGGTATCGAATATATTGCTTCCCCCTACTTATATCCCGAGGAGATCACGAATGTAAAAGCGCGCACAGAGGCTTTCCGGCAGTCGTTCTTCCCGCGAACCATACACTACTGGAACAGGAAAGGGAGGTAATGACAGTGGCACGTAAAGTGCTCTCCGCCACACACCGTTGAGTGGCTTGCTGAGTATAAATGTAGATGTAGATGAAGGCGATGGTTCCATTGCCTGGACATTTTAAAACAACAGACACCACGCATTCACATAATTGATTCGCCTCTGTGAAATGAATTCACCACTTTCAGTGCGGATGCACTGTCACTTCCGACCTCCTGCGGGAATCTCAAAGTAGCAAACATGGACCACATGGACGGAGACCGCGGATAGATGACGGTAGGTGGCAGTGTGGGAAGACCGAAAGGCGTGCCAAGATACTCAGCGCAAGTGCAATGAACGCTGTGTCCAGGTGGTGCAGTGGTTAACACAGCTACCTAGTAAGCAGGAGAGTCCGGGTTTGAATCCCATTTTCACTCGTCGCCGCTGATTCTACATAAAGCCTCGAGTAGCTGACACGTCTTTCCCTTCCTTTCTCCTCGCTCGACCTTTAATTTACATGATTTATGTATTGTTGAAAATATTTTGGCATCTGCAGCTAGCTATACGCAGAGAGCCGATATGCGTGTATGTACACTGAATATTTTCGGTAGATTAGATTAGATAGGTACTTGTTCCATAGATCATGAATACGACACTTCGTAATGATGTGGAACGTATCAGGTTAATAAAAGGTGTCTATACAAGATATTACATTGCGAGGTACTGGGGCTAGCAGTGTATTTAACACTAAATTCTCCTCGAATCTTCATATGGAAATGATGCTCTAAGCCCCCGCCCCCTTTACTAACTCCTACTTTTTCTGTTGCACATGGATTAAGAAGAAACGCGAACTGACTGTAATCGACCCTGCAAGTGGAGCAGAAAAGAGTTTGGCACCTGCAATAATTTAATTTGATAGACATTAATTAAATAAAGGAAAGTTTCAGCAACGTAGTGAGAAATGAAAGGGTTGCTCTACCGATCAACAGAACGAAAGTTCTGTCCAAAATAACAATTTGATTTATTATGACTAAACTCAAAATCATAAACAAAACACATGAAACATTTACAATACATCAAAATGGATCAAATTGGATACTCAAATAAATGCTGTGAAGGTGAAGTTGTCCATAAACTAGATTGTGACATTTATGACGAAGTGGTATGTGGAGCCAATCCCTTGCAACTCAAATCTTAAGAGAAACACACAACCAACCCAACTGCTGCTACAGTAGTGAGAACTCAGACAATGAACACCCAAGACAGAACAAATTTAGAAAAAGGCGAACAGGCGCGCTCTACTGAGCTCTGATTACCACAGTGCAAATTCCCTAATCTTCCGGTGCTGCGGACATAAATTACCAAGCTCTCTCCTTAACGGCAAGGACACGATCTGGCGTACTAGAAGCGATGGCTGGTTGCTTCGACGTCCCGTCGTGGTGATGATAATGTCGCGAGTATAGCCCGAAACAAATTGTCCTGGACTGGTTGTTCCAGACTAAAGCCTTTCTATCAATACAAATGCGCCTCTGAGGGAGACGAAGAAGGCTCGCAACACAATCACTGAAGGTACAGTGATTGATTTTAACAAGCGAAGTCACACAGTAACTCCGATACAGTCAACATTAGCCAAAACTGCCCAAGACAGACAACATAGGCCGCTTGTACGCAGAACGCTCAATTGCCAACTGTACTCGGAAAGTTACGTTGAAGTCGAAACTTCAGCAACTTCGTTAAACAGTTACAATCAAATAAAAGTATATTAGACAGCCAACGGAAGACAGGCTGTCCAGAGTAGCGAGAACTCAGTCTTGTAACCTACTCCGACCGAAAGGCGAGAGCCGACTCCCTCAAGAGCACCAGTACAAGCCGAACACAGAACATTCCCGCCCCCACGACAGTGGCCGTGGTGAAACGTTCCAATCAGCAACTCGAAAACCGGCGGAAAATACCACTCTATTGCCGAAGCACTACCATTCCACGAATGGAGATTCTTGGCGCCAATTTCTGTGCCGATTTTGCTTCGCCACGGAGCTATGCCCTGAGCAAGCCAATCACAGTTACAATTTTGCAGAAAACGCGGGAATTTACCCGCCAAGACTGCATGGGAACACAAGTCATTCCCACGCCTCGCTGGTAGCCTGCCAGAAAGTGTTTTCGCTAAGTTTCTGCGAAGTAACGGAATCTCTAGCCCAGTCGCTCCTTCAGGTCCCTGCGGGCGTGTCTCCGCCACTATTATGACAATGTCGGCGTCTGGAAAGCATTCACTCGACTCCCTCACACCCGTCGGCTTAGCCTTTTCAAGATCCGCGGAGTCCGCCTGTCACCGGACCATCCGGGTGACGAGAGATGCTGCGTGGGAAGTCCACATGTGCAGGAATAGCAACTTTTCACCGCATGGAATTAGAGAGGAAAATCGAATTACTCAGAATAAGATAGAAATATGAGAGGGGGCTTCTGCCACCTCTCAACATTACACAAAATATTCTATGACAATATTTTCAATTTTTTTTTGGGGTGGGGGGGTGG
The DNA here is from genome assembly GCF_023864345.2 of Schistocerca serialis cubense. Classification (NCBI taxonomy): domain Eukaryota; kingdom Metazoa; phylum Arthropoda; class Insecta; order Orthoptera; family Acrididae; genus Schistocerca; species Schistocerca serialis. The sequence goes on along the minus strand of NC_064641.1, from coordinate 872,775,906 downwards.
GGGAAATACCCTCTTACTATATCCAAAAATTCATCTAATAAGTTGGAGGGGTTGCCATTCAGAAATTATTTTAATTTCCTTTTAAACGCTATATGGCTACCTGGCAGACTTTTGATGCTATTAGGTAAGTGACCAAAGACTTTTGTGGCAGCATAATTTACCCCCTTCTAAGCCAAAGTTAGATTTAACCTTGAGTAGTGAACATCATCCTTTCTCCTACAGTTGTAGCAATGTACACTGCTATTACTTTTGAATTCGTTCGGATTGTTAATAACAAATTTCATAAGTGAATATATATTGTGAGGCTACAGTGAAGATACCTAGCTCTTTAAAAAAGCGTCTACAGGATGATCTTGGATGAGCTCCAGCAATTATTCTGATTGCACGCTTTTGTACAATGCACACTCTTTTACTCAGTGATGAGTTACCCCAGAATATGATGCCGTACGAAAGCAGAGGATGAAAGCAGGCGTGGTAAGCTGATTTAGCCGGCAGCGGTGGTCTCGCGGTTCTAGGCGCGCAGTCCGGAACCGTGCGACTGCTACGGTCGCAGGTTCGAATCCTGCCTCGGGCATGGATGTGTGTGATGTCCTTAGGTTAGTTAGGTTTAAGTAGTTCTAAGTTCTAGGGGACTGATGACCACAGCTGTTAAGTCCCATAGTGCTCAGAGCCATTTTTAAGCTGATTTACTGAGATGTATATCGCCAAAATTTTGAATGATCCTAGTAGCATAAGTAGCTGAACTCAAACGTTTCAGCATATCTTCAGTGTGTTTTTTCCACTTCAACCCCTCATCAATGCATACACCTAGAAATTTTGAATATTCTACCTTAGCTACCGATTTCTGATCGAAGTCTGTATTTATTAATGGTGTCATTCCATTTACTGTGTGGAACTGTATATAACGTGTTTTGTCAAAGTTTAATAAGAGCCCATTTGCAGAGAATCACTTAATGATTTTCTGAAAAACATCATTTACAATTTCATCAGTTAATTCTTGTCTGTTGGGTGTGATAGCTATACTTGTATCATCGGCAAAAAGTACCAGCTTTGCATCTTCGTAAATATAGAATGACAAGTCATTAATATATATTAAGAACAGTAGAGGACCCAAGACCGATCCTTGCGGCACCCCATTCTTGATTGTTCCCCAGTCTGAGAAATCACCAGTTTTTTGAGTATTATGTGAGCTGCTTATTTCAACTTTCTACACTTTTCCAGTTAGGCATGATTTAAACCATTTGAGCGCTGTCCCATTCCTACTATAGTACTTGAGCGCATCTAGAAGTATTCCATGATTTACACAGTCAAAAGCCTTTGAGAGAACACAAAAAATCACAACGGGCGACTTCCGGTTACTCAGAGCATTTAATATTTCATTAGTGAAAGTATACATAGCAGTTTCCGTTGAAAAACCTTTCTGGAAACCAAAGTGACATTTTGTTAAAACTTTATTTTTACAAAGGCGTGAAGCTACTGTACAATACATTACTTTTTCAAGAATTTTGGATAAGGCAGTCAGAAGAGAGACTGGGAGGTAGTTGTTGACATCAGACGTATCCCCTTTTTTATGCAGTGGTTTAACAATGGCATACTTCAGTCTATCTGGGAAAATACCCTGCTTCAGAGAGCTATTACATATGTGGTTAAGAATCCCACTTATCTCTTGGGAACAAGCTTTTATTATCCTGTTGGAAATGCCATCACTTCCATGTGAGCTTTTATTCTTTAGAGAGTTTATTAATTTCAGAAGGAGAGGTGGGTGGAATTTGAATTGTATCAAATTGGTCGGTAAGGCCTCTTCCATTAACTGCCTTGATTCTTCTGATGAACATTTAGAGTTAGCTCAGTAAAGTTTGGCACCAACTAGCATCACGGAACTAATCTCGAAGTATAAGAAGGTGTAATATAACACCGTCCGGGCTGTCTTCATTGATCAGGTCATCCGATTGGTGGCGATGTTCGAAGCGCCGCTCGAGACGACTGCAGGTACCTTCATCGAGGAACCGGCTCTGGCAGTATCGATAATAAGCTACGATACTACAAATGTTAATAATTTTATCTCACTGTGAGACTAGAAGGTCAATGCCTTCATAGAAAAATGGCTGCAGTTGCCTGTGAAATCATGATTATATCTAGGCGTGCACCTCTTCGTCCGAAGCAAATCGATAGACACGAATATCTTTCTTCCATGTTCCAGAAACATGGAAATCGCATGGAGAGAGATCAGCACCGTATGGAGGATGTATAAGGGGTAATAGTGTGGGGTGCTGTTTGGACGCACAACACAATCATCTCTGGTGCACACAGATTTGGACAGCAGGCATTACGTTTTCGATGTGTTTCCAGAGACTGTGCTATATTTATGAGGTCTCTGTGACAGTATGTTTCAACAAGATAACGCAAGACCGCATGTTGCGCGTCCTGTCCTGACCTACCCGATGCAGACTCTTGTGTCAGACAGCACATTCCTCAGATCTGTCATCCATTAAAAACACCTGGACATTGGTTGCCGAGGAACTGGAATGCCGTCTCTCATTAGCCACTATGAATGATGACTCTGGCCTTTAACAGAAGTAGCATGGAATGACGTTACTGTATCTACGGTGAAAGAACATTTTGACCGTTTGCCTAACCGTGTTAGAGCCTTTGTTGCTGCCAGAGATGACAGTTCTGTGTACTAAATTTCCCATTCTGTATATCCCAGATCTCCTACAAATTTATTCAAGTACTAGCAGGCAAACCCGGAATTGCCTGGGTACTCATTTAGCCGATTTTCTATTAGAAACGAAAAGAAAAATGAACTGTGTTTGTAGCGTAATATCGAAGAAATTTCATTTCCATATATTTGTGAAAACGCCTTTGAAAATATGAAACAGTTGGACAATGAAATATGCATAATATACATATGTATAAGTACATTATCCAAATTAACAAACATAGTACACTAAATACATGCGCTCTGTAACGTTAATTTAATTCAGAACTTCATTATAAACAATATTTTTAGTACATTGGGCGCAGCTGCTTCATGTTTCTACAACGCTATTTTGTAAACATCTCTATGGCACCGTCTCTTCATGGCTCCATAGATGGCTACAGTTTCACCTACAGCAATTTGTGCTTCACTTTTGAAAGTTGTCAACAGCGCTATCAGATATCAGGGCTTTCCTAAAGTTGACTCGACTGTAAGAGTGTCTTAGTAGTAAAGAATAAATGTATTAAAACTTCATGCACCATGCCACATATTTTCACGCATCTTGATGTTTATATATATGCCGCACAGTGACACAATTTTGTAGGCGCATTCAGCGCCATAACTGGATGCTGTCTGCATAATGTGCTGAGAATAGAAATAATAGCAAAGAATTAATAAATATAAACGTCATACGCTATGCGGTAGTTTGTCACACATCTCAGTGTTTATGACGTCATATTTCCTGAATGATTGAATTTTGTAGGTGCATTTAGCCGCGTATATGGATACAGTCAGCGAAATTTATTGTTAATGTGGTTTGTAGCACACAAGTAATAAACTGAAACATCATACATGATGTGGCAGTTTTTTATGCTTCTCAATGTGTATGACGTCATATCTCCAGAACTATGAGAGGAAAGTGGTTCCTACCACCAGCGATTTTTGTCTGACAGTAAGAATTACGTGTACAAAGTTTGGTTGAAATCAGCCGAGGAGGAGGTGTGAAACATACACACATATATTCACACATTTTTATAATGTGGTCGGATACTTCCAACTATATGGCGCAATAGGTAAATTTTCGTTGCATGCAAAAAGAATTCTCCATGATGTAACGATTTAAATCTGCCAAAGTCAGCAGATGCAAATAAACCCAGTTTTCTAATAGTTTAATTTTAAATCAAACTAATTAATATCATATTACTGTATTACTATGTACAAGAGACAGTCATATGAAATTCAAAACTTATCATCATAAATGTTAATTCATTCATCCCACAAGTTTCCAAGGTTCTTTTGAGCATGCAGCAGAAGTTTTGCAGGGAAGTCTTTATTGTGTACCTACGATCCCATGTCAGAAATATGACAGTGTAATGCTGACAGAGACTTCATTGACAACACTGTCTCTTTCTCTCCCTCTCTCTCTCTCTCCCTCTCCTTCTCCTTGATATTTTTATAACAATCAGTGGAGTAAAATTACGATCTATAATAACTACCTCAATACCACCAAGTGGGAAACCTGGTAAGACATTACTGCATCCCTGCCTTCTGATACATAGACAACAAATACCATGTGCATGTTGATATTGAGCATTGTGATGATCCTATTAAATATACACATATTGGTCTATTGGAGCAGGTGGCCAGTGATCAAAGTCGCTTGCACACACCTGTGTAAAGTTTTGTCACCCATACTGTAGGAGGACCATATCCCATAGACTATTTGTCCAAGAGAGGGTCCCTGTTTTGCTGTCTGATACACTGCTTTTTCTGCTGTACCACATCCAAGCACTGTATTACTACAGCTTTGTACACCACCATACATTTTGCTTTTTCCACCACAACTTTGATGTGTGTGTGTGAAGAGCTGCCGGCCGAAGTGGCCGCGCGGTTCTGGCGCTGCAGTCTGGAACCGCGAGACCGCTACGGTCGCAGGTTCGAATCCTGCCTCGGGCATGGATGTGTATGATGTCCTTAGGGTAGTTAGGTTTAACTAATTCTAAGTTCCAGGGGACCAATGACCTCATCAGTTGAGTCCCATAGTGCTCAGAGCCATTTGAACCATTTTTTGTGAAGAGCTAAACTTACATTAACACATTTCGATCTATTGCCTCTCACAGAAAGCTGGACATCACGTGGTGTAGCTTAAGCTTCTCCCACAACACACAGGGTGGTGGAAATAAAAGGCAGAGGCGGTGTTTCTCATTGACGAAAATATGGAGCAATTTGCAACATATGGAAACTGGAAGAGTTTGCCACATTATGGAGTATCTCCAAACAACTCTCCAAAGGTGATGACCTCCATATTTAAACTCATGTTCCACAATGATGGGGTAACAGACGTCTCGGTGCTCCACTTACAAAGAGACCATGAGCATTGAATCCTCATACTGGCAGGGCATATCACACTCATTTATATGATCACACATAATTACAAACTATGTAGGAAAGCTAATCCAATGGCAATAGAGAATTTTTTAAACCTCGTTAAGGAACATGAGTGGCAGGATGATTGTAGTGTCAGTAACATAGATGTCAAATATAATGCTTTCCTTAACACATCTCTCATGCCCTTTGAGAGTTGCTTTCCATTAGAACATCTTAAATGGGGTACTATCAGTAAACGGCAGCCTGCGTTGCTGATTAGTGGGTTACGGATATCATGTAGAACAAAGTGGGAATTATGTCAGAATCTTAGAAATACTCACAATCAAGCTACAGTTGTTCATTACAAACAATATTGTAAGGTGCTTAAAAATGTTACTAGGAAGACAAAGTGTATGTGGTACGCAAATAGAACAGCTATTTCACAAGATAAAATTAAAACAATATGATCAGAGTTGAAGGAAGCGACTGGTCAGCAGCACCACGTCAACAAAATAAGTCAGTTCGTAGTAAAAATATTTCTGTTACTGATAAGTCAGATATGAGTACAGCATATAACAATCATTTTTGAGCATTCCTGGTGAATTAAGTAAAAACTTACCTTCTACAGGGAATCATATAACTCCCTTGGAAAATGCCTATCCCAGACTGATGTCTGAAATACTCCTCTGTGATACTGACAAGGGCGAAATTGGATCAATAATTAAATCACTGAAGACTAAGGATTCTCTTGGATATTATGCAGTGCCTAGCAGAATATTAAAGTACTGTGCTGAACATGTTAGCCCTGTACTTAGCCATATTTGTAATTCCTTTAAGAAAGTTCAGTTTCCTGAACGACTAAAGTACTCATTAGTAAAGCAACTTTATAAAAAGGGAGAAAGGGATTATGTAGACAATTTTAGACCTATTTTTATGCCATCAGTGCTTGCTAAAGTTATTGAAAAGGCTGTGTACGTAAGGATAATTGATCATTTTATGTCATATAATTTGCTGTCAAATGTACAGTTCGGCTTTAGATGTCGTTTAACAATTGAATGTTCTATATTCTCTTTTCTCTGTGAGGTACTGGATGGATTAAACAAAAGGTTCCCAATGCTAGGCATATTTTTGGATTTATCTAAGACATTTGATTGAGTTGATTACAAAATATTGCTCCAAAAGTTGGACTGTTTCGGAATACAGGGAGTAGTTCACAACTGGTTCACCTCTTACTTTAACAACACATAGCAAACCATCATTATTCACAATGTTGAGACTGGCTGTGATGTTGGGTCTGAGTTGGGTATGGTCAATTGGGGGGGGGGGGGGGGGTTACCCCAGGGATCAGTATTGAGGTCACTGTTGTTCCTTGTTTATATAAATGATATACCCTCTAATATTATGGGTAATTCTAAAAGCCGCGCGGGATTGGCCGAGCGGTGTAAGGCGCTGCAGTCATGGACTGTGTGGCTGGTCCCGGGAGAGGTTCGAGTCCTCCCTCGGGTATGGGTGTGTGTTTGTTCTTAGGATAATTTAGGTTAGGTAGTGCGTAAGCTTAGGGACTGATGACCTTAGCAGTTAAGTCCCATAATATTTCACACTCATTTTTGAACAGTTCTGAAATATTTGTGTTTGCTGATGACACTAGCTTGGTAGTGAAGGATGTTGTGTGCAACATTGGCTCTGTTTCAAATTTACAGAATTCCTGATATTCACGGTATGCTAGTGAAATGGTCTTACGGGGAAATCCCCACTTCATCCCTACCTCGGAGAATGCTGTGTCCCATCATTCGTGCGCCGACTATAAGACCACGTTCAAACTCACTAAATCTTGATAACTTGCCATTGTACAGTAACCGATCTAACAATTGCGACAGACACTTGTTGTCTTACGAGGTGCGGCTAGAAAAAAACCGGACTGATGCTGGGAAAAACATTTATTTACAATTATTTACAATTTCATGTTATCTCCTTCAATGTACTCTTCTCCTCGGTCTCTACACCGCTCCATACGAATTTTCCACTGTTCATAGCAATGCTGCAGATCATTTTCGGTAAGTCCATACATTACTTCCGTCGCTTTTTCTTTTACTGCTTCAACAGTCTCAAATCTAGTTCCTTTCAAAGCTGACTTGACTTTAGGGAAAAGTCACAGGGGGCCAAATCAGGTGAGTAGGGTGGATGATCTAAGATGGGAATGTTGTGTTTTGCCAAAAACGTCTTCACTGACAACGCACTGTGAGCTGGGGCATTGTCTTGGTGAAGGATCCATGACTTTTTTCTCCACAAATCGTTCCGTTTTCTCCGTACTCGCTCACGTAGGGTAGCCAGGACGCTAATGTAGTAATGCTGATTCACTGTTTGTCCCTCTGGTACCCAATCAATGTGCACAATCCCTTTGATGTCAAAAAAACAATCATCATTGCCTTGAATTTCGATTTTGACATTCGTGCTTTTTTTTTGTCGTGGAGAACCAGGAGTTTTCCAATGCATCGATTGGCGTTTAGTTTCGGGATCGTAAGTAAAAAACCACGATTCATCGCAAGTAATAACATTTTGTAAGAAGGTGGGATCACTTTCAATGTTTTCCAGGATGTCAGAACAAATCATTCTTCGGCGTTCGTTCTGTTCAATTGTGAGACACTTTGGAACCATTTTTGAACACACTTTGTTCATGTTGAAACTTTCATGAAGAATCTGCCTAACACTTTCCTTGTCAACTCCTGTTAACTCAGACACTGCTCTGATTGTTAAACGGCGATCTTGTCGAACAAGTTTACCGATTTTTTCAATGTTTGCATCAGTTTTTGCTGACAATTGTCTGCCAGTGCGAGTGTCATCACTGGTGTCTTCGCGGCCATCTTTAAATCGTTTAAACCACTCAAACACTTGTGTTCGCGATAAACAATCATCGCCGTACACTTGTTGTAACATTACAAACGTTTCACTTGCAGATTTTCCTAGTTTGAAACAAAATTTGATGTTAACACGCTGTTCTTTCTGTACACTCAACATTTTCCGACGCACAGACAAAACGTCAACTACTTAAAACAGACGCCACGGGCAGACTGAGTGCAGGAGGCAGATGAAACTCGAGCAGTAGGCGGAGCGAGAGTCACGTGACAGGCCACGCGACTTTCAGCCTTATTGCATTCGTTTTATTGTTTCACCAGTACTAGTCCGGTTTTTTTCTAGCCACACCTCGTATATAGGCTTTGCCTTCTGTGTTTGAATACGCATTTCTATACCAGTTTCTTTGGTGCTTCAGTATAACAGCTGAAAGTATTCAGAAGCTAGTAACTGACCTTGTCCATCAAAGACACCAACACACACAACAGAACAACTTACACCTCGAGAATATTCTGGCAGTCCTTAAATCTAGATTTTCTCCGAACTATGAACTACAATGCATGTTTTATACTGGTTTGGGCGCACATATCGTAGTTTTCAATGGTTCAACCCCTCGTCAGTGCACCAATAATGTTAAAAGAAGAAAAACGATAGTGACCAAAAGAGAGCAATTCCGACTTGGTAATATCACTAGAAGTATAATAATAGATTTCTTATCTTGGAATCCGAATGCTGACACGGCCTCCCTATCACGACGGTTTGTGGCAAAAATATTTAGCTTATTTTTCAAGCGTGAAATTGGCTGGCCACGTCCGCTGTGTGAACCACGCAAGAAGATGTAGAAATAAGGAAACACGCAATGAATTGCTTTTTCCGGCACACTTTTCGTATCATAGCACGCAAACTGTTGGTAGCTATTATCTCTAGAACAAAGCCTTTGTTTGCAGTGGCACATGTGTTAAGTTCACCAAGTGGTCGCGAAAATCTCGTCGTGACGCAGGTATCTGTGCTGCTAATCAAAACAGCCGGGGGTCGCGTGTCGTGGCACACGACCACAGCTGCCAGCGACCGCGCCGGATCGATATTCACGTGCACTCTCTGGCGTTAGGAACTTGCTTATTCTGTATAAGAAATATTAGTAAATAATAATAGTGGTGCTGTCACTGTTTGTTGGTAATATTTACTGACAAAATGCAACCTAACGCTGGATTGCGTACTTACGGCTGTCCTGTGTGACCGTTTTTCAGTACGACTTAAAAAGAGTGAGAGATTATCACCGAAGAGCCGGTTCTCGATTGTGTTCAGGAGACGTACGCATCGACTACGCGAAAGGGTTTTCTTAATTGATCTTTTGAGCTGGATTGTCTTCACGCAATCAGAATCTTCGATGAAAATACCTAAGCGAACTATTTGAATATAAAAATGGAAATGAAAGCAAATTAGTGGCATTTCGTAAGAGAAAGATTAACAGATCAGAAGTCGAACACATTAGTGGTCTCCCAAATACAATCGAGACACCGCTATAAAGAGCGAACCTGTAATAAAGCTCATACACAATTTGAACATCATTTTTGTTTAGGGAAAGAAAAGAATAAGAAGAAAATTACTGCATAGTAAAATATTAATATATTTTGAACAAATTGACTTTAAACTTCCAGGCATTGACAAATACGCGATGAATACATGACTTACATCTGATATTTCTTTTGTACGTGGCGCAGCCCAATAATCACTGCTTTGTCAGTCGGTTCCTTCTTAAAAATTAAATGTCCTTGTCCGCGCAAAAGTACATTATATACTCACCCGAGTTACCGAAACGTTTCTTCGTTGTTTCACATAGTTTTTACACAAAATAAAAATACAACTTGTAGCAATGCTATGTAGTACGTCTTAACATGTCGGCGACCAACAGTACAAGGGATAACGAAGTCTCTAGAACATTTCTTAACGAAAGATAGATTGTTCTTTCGTCTGTTTCGCAGCTTCTTTCTATCAAGCGCTGCGGCAATGATTTTAAATATCTGCGCCCAGCGGGTCAAAGTGCTTATTTAGAGTATTTTAAACGCTAGACGCGCGTCTTGGTATAGGAGCACATAAAAAAAATATTTCGTCTCTTTACTCTCGCGCTGTGATGCTTAGCGTCTTTACGAACTACGGCTCGTTGGCTGTCCTTTTCTTTTGTGAAAAATATCTCATTTGCAAAGTAACTGAAATCCAATAATATTACAACCCCACACCGTCGCGTCCTTTCCCTTTCAGCTCTCTGTGAAAGAGGTTTGATCATCACGCGAGTGTTACGGAAATGCTTCAGGAAGTCGGGTGGGAGTCTCTAGAGGAAAGGAAGCGTTCTTTTCGTGAATCGCTACTGAGGAAATTTAGAGAACCAGCATTTGAGGCTGATTGCAGTACAATTTTACTGCCGCCAACTTTCATTTCGCGGGAAGACCACAAAGATAAGATAAGAGAGATTAGGGCTCGTACAGAGGCATATAGGCAGTCATTTTTCCCTCGTTCTGTTTGGGAGTGGAACAGGGAGAGAAGATGCTAGTTGTGGTGCGAGGTACCCTCCACCATGGACCGTATGGTGGATTGGGGAGTATGTATGTAGATGTAGATGTAGAAATTTGGAAACAGATGTATCTGGAATCTCACCTGAAGAAAAATGTGAATTCTTTTTCCTCGCCGAACAGAGCTCTTTATCAGCAGTAGTGGCGGTATATTATAGGCCACTGGCCTGGTGTCTTCTGGGAGTGAATAATTCATTGTCTAGCGTACTTATTTTTATCGTAAGGCATATTTGTTGCATGCCTTCCTTTTTGATAACATAAAAACATGGATTGTAGGAAAACCGGCACAGAAGAGAAATGAAGCATTTGAGATGTGGTGTTACAGACGAATGTTGACAATTAGGTGCACTGGTAAGGTAAGGAATAAGGAGATTCTGCGCAGAGGAAAGAAATATGTGGAAAATACTCACAAGGAGAAGGGACAGGATGATAGGACATATGTTAAGACATCAGGGAATGACTTCCATAGTAAAAACTGTAGAGGAAAACGGAGGGTGAAATATATCCAGAAAATAATTGAAGATGTTACTTGGAAGTGCTACATTGAGACGAATAGGTTGGCACAGAAGAGGAGTTCGTGGTGGGCCACATCAGACCAGTCAGAAGATGACGACTCATGGGATACCTTCTAATATCGTTTGGCCTGCTTTTGCCCTGTGTAGTGCAACTCGGCGTGAACTCAACAAGTCGTTGAAGTCCCTTGCAGAAATATTAAGCCATACATGTTGCCATCCATAATTGCGAAAGGGTTGCCGGTGCAGAACTTTGTGCAGGAAATGACCTGACGTTTACGGCCCATAAATGTTGGGCTGGATTCATGTCGGGCGACCTGGGTGGTCAAATCATTCGCTCGAAATGTCCAGAATATTCTTAATATCAACTGCAAACAACTGTGGCCCGGTGATAAAACATCGTTGTTTGGGAGCATGAAGTCTCCAAGTAGCCGAAGATAACCGTTTCCAGTCAACGATATGTTGAGTTGAACGAGAGGACACGGTCCATTCCATGCAAACACAGCCCACACCATTATGGAGCCACCACAAGCTTCTGCAGTGCATTGATGACACATTGGGTCCACGGCTTCGTAGAACCTGCGCCACACTCGAACCCTACTATCAGCTGGTACCAACTAAAATCGGAACTCATCTGGCCAGGCCACTTTTTCCACTCGTCCAGGGTTCATCCGATAATGGTCACGAGCCCGGGAGAGGCGCTGTAGTTGATATCGTGCTGTTAGCAAAGGCTCTCGCGTCGGTCGTTTGTTGCCACAGTCCATTAACGCCAAATTTCTTAGCACTGCCCTAACGGATATGTCCCGCATTGCTTTCTGCAGTTATCACATGCAATACAGCTTGTTTGTTAGCATTGACAACTCTACGCAAACGCCGCTGCCCTCGGTCGTGAAGTGAATGGTGTCGGCAACTACGTTGTTCGTAGTGAGAGGTAATGAGTGAAATTTGGTTTTCTCGCCACACTCGCCGCGCTGCTGCTACGGTCGCAGATTCGAATCCTACCTCGGGCATGGATCTGTGTGATGTCCTTAGGTTACTTAGGTTTAAGTAGTTCTAAGTCTAGGGGACTGATGAAAATGTGTGTGAAATCTGATGGGACTTAACTGCTAAGGTCATCAGTCCCTAAGCTTACACACTACTTAATCTAAATTATCCTAATGACAAACACACACACCCATGCCCGAGGGAGGACTCGAACCTCCGCCGGGACCAGCCGCACAGTCCATGACTGCAGCGCCTGAGACCGCTCGGCTAATCCCGCGCGGCGGGACTGATGACCTCAGATGTTAAGTCCCATAGTGCTCAGAGCCATTTGAACCATTTTCGACACACTCGTGACACTGTGGATCTCGGAATACTGGATTCCCTAGCGACTTCAGAATGAAATGTCCCGTGTGTCTACCTCCAACTACTGTTTCGCGTTTGAAGTCTGTTAATACCCCTCGCGCGGCCATAATCACGTCGGAAACCTTTCCACATGAACCACCTGAGAACAAATGACAGTCCCACCAACGCACTGCCTTTTTATATCTTGTGTACGTGATACTGCCATGTACACGGGAGACGGACGGTTTTCAACTGCGTAGTACTGAGGGCGCGGTGTTGGGAGGTGGTCGTGGTGGGGATAGTTCTGATCCACACCAGACGCCATTTCATTTACTCAGTCACTATGGAGCAGTGGGACTTGCAACGTCAAGTGTTTGTCTACGACAGTTTCGTGAAAAGTGACGAGTCTATTATTGCTACCCAGCGATTGTTTCGTGCGCGGTTTAGTGTCGGTCGACATGGAGCTGTTCCGAGACGTAACACAATCCTCAGATGGGTGGAAAACTTCAGATCAACTGGAAACATACTGGATAAGAAGCATCCTGGCCCGAGACGCAGAGAAACAACACCAGAAAAAGTTGAAAGGGTCAGGCAAGCGCCAGTCAGAAGCCCAGGACGGTCAGCTAGACGTCATGCTAGTGAGTTACGAATCAATCGTGAATCGGTTAGACGAATTTTGCTTAAAGAATTAAAATTACATCCGTGCAAAATCTTCATTGTCCAACAACTTAAGGAAACTGATTTTGCTGTACGAGAAGACTTCGCTTACAGAATGCAAGTGATTTTGGGATCGAATGAAAATGAAATTTTATTGATGAGCGATGAAGCTCATTTTCATTTAAACGAGACCGTGAATAAGCCAAACCTATGTTACTGGGCTCCAGAGCATCCACACCTTATCCACCAGTGTCCTCTACACTTAGAAAAAGTAAAACTCTTGGCTCTGTTGGCATTATTGGAATTAATTTTTTTTTTTTTTTTTTTTTTTATGAGAGCGGGATCACAGTTACTGTTAATTCGGTTCGTTACATTCGTATGCTTGAAACAATCTTGAAACCAGAACTAAGAAGACGACGAAAACGCGTTTGGTTCCAGTAGGATTGGCCAACATCGCACACCGCAAGCACTTCAATCACAGACGCACGTTTCCTAGCCGGATTATCTCACTTTTGGCAATGTTCCTTGGGCTCCCGTATCTCCCGACTTGTCAGTATGTGACTTTTTTCTGTGGGGGTACCTTAAGAACTGTGTCTATAACCACAAACCACCAAATTTGGACGAGTTGAAGAATGCAATTATTCTAGACATTGCTGTCATCTCTGCAGAGATTTTAGCCCGTGTGATGGAAGATTTTGAGAAGAGACTTGAGACCTGCATTCAAAATAATGCGCATCACCTTGATGACATTATTTTTCACAAATAACTTTGTTAACTAAAATGGCAAATAATGAGCTTTGATTTTGTGTAAATAAACATGCATTAATTTTAAAGTTGGCTCAGTATTATTTCGTTAAAAACCGTCCGACTCCCGAGTGTTACCCTGTATATGTGCATATCACTATCCCATGACCTTTGTCACCTCAATTTGTAAGTTACGTACCTGAAAAGGCTTTTGTATCGATTGATCTTCAGCTATACATATGGCAAGTTACATAGCTCAGTAATTCCTGTTTCATGGGAGCACACCCGAGTTCATGGCACAATGGGCCTCAGGCAGCAAAACTTGAGTTTAATAGTAACTGGATTTCACAGTGTGTCTGATTTAAATAACCCTGCCGATTTCTGAGCATACACCACTTTAGTGTGTAGAAGCAGTTACTAGTTGAGTATAGCAACGCTGGTTACACTTTTTAGATTTGTATGCTGATTGGCGTTAATCTCACCACGCCTAAAATACAATCGAAACTGTCATCAAAACTGAACAAGTACACTACTGGCCATTAAAATTGCTACACCACGAAAATAACGTGCTACAGACGCGAAATTTAACCGACAGGAAGAAGATGCTGTGATATGCAAATGGTTAGCTTTTCAGAGCATTCACACAAGGTTGGCGCCGGTGGCGACACCTACAACATGCTGACATGAGGAAAGTTTCCAACCGATTTCTCAAACAGCAGTTGACCGCCGTTGCCTGGTGAAGCGTTGTTGTGATGCCTCGTGTACGGAGGAGAAATGCGTACCATCACGTTTCCGACTTTGATAAAGGTCGGATTGTAGCCTATCGCGATTGCGGTTTATCGTATCGCGACATTGCTCCTCCCGTTGGTCGAGATCCGATGACTGTTAGCAGAATATGGAATCGGTGTGTTCACGAGGGTAATACGGAACGCCGCGCTGGACCCCAACGGCCTCGTATCACTAGCAGTCGAGATGACAGCCATCTTATCCGCATGGCTGTAATGGATCGTGCAACCACTTCTCGATCCCTTAGTCAACAGATGGGAACGTTTGCAAGACAACAATCATCTGCCCGAACAGTTCGACGACGTTTGCAGCAGCATGGACTATCAGCTCGGAGACCATGGCTGCGGTTACCCTTGAGGCTGCATCACAGACAGGAGAGCCTGCGATGGTGTACTCAACAACGAAACTGGGTGCACGAATGGCAAAACGTTATTTTTTCGGATGAATCCAGGTTCTGTTTACAACAACATGATGGTCGCATCCGTGTTTGGCGACATCGCGGCGAACGCACATTGGAAGCGTGTATTCGTCATCGCCATACTGGCGTATCACCCGGCGTTATGGTATGGGGTGCCATTGGTTACACGTCTCGGTCACCTCTCGTTCGCATTGACGGCACTTTGAACAGTGGACGCTACATTTCAGATGTATTACGACCCGTGGCTCTACCCTTCAGTCGATGCCTGTGAAACCCTATATTTAAGCAAGATAATGCAAGACCACATGTTACAGGTCCTGTACGGGCCTTTCTGGATATAGAAAATGTTCGACTGCTGCCCTGGCCAGCACATTCTCCACATCTCTCACCAATTGAAAACGACTGGTCAATGGTGGCCGAGCAACTGGCTCGTCACAATACGCCAGTCACTACTCTTGATGAACTGTGGTATCGTGTTGAAGCTGCATGGGCAGCTGTACCTTTACACGCCATCCAAGCTCTGTTTGACTCAATGCCCAGGCGTATCAAGGCCGTTATTACGGCCAGTGGTTGTTCTCGGTACTGATTTCTCAGGGTTCTGTGCACCCAAATTGCGTGAAAATGTAATCACATGTCAGTTCCAGTATAATATATTTGTCCATTGAATTACCGTTTATTATCTGCATTTCTTCTTGATGTAGCAATTTTAATGGCCAGTAGTGTATATCGCTGTTTTCCCGAATGTGTTCAGCAGTGGTAGAAGAATGCTACTCTAACAGAGAAGAATCGCAACGTCAAAAGTAATTAATGCAGGTCAGTAAAATTTCGGTAATAAATTCTCTAGGTAACATATTTAAGCGATTAACACTGCAAGATCACAGGTGAATGTGAGAGCGAGATACGTAATTGCAAATGAAAAATTCTGGTAGAATGATAACAGGTGTAACCACCAAAACAGTGACTGGAAGCAGGCAAACGTGCGTGCGTTGTGTTGTACAGGTGGGATGGAGCTCCATACCTGTTGCACTTTGTCAATACAGGGACGGTTAATGCTAGTTGAAGATGACGCTGGAGGTGTCTCCCGATGATGCCCGTATGTGCTCGATTGGAAACGGATCTGGTGGTCGAGCAGGGCAAGGCAACATTTCGACACTCTGTAGATCATGTTGGGTTATAACAGCAGTTCGCGGACGAGCGTTATCCAGCTGGAAAACACCCCTGGAATGTTGTTCAAGAATGGCAGCTCAACAGGTCGAATCAGCAGATTGACGTACAAACTTTTAGTGAGGCTACATGGGTTAAGACCGAGAGTGATCTTGCTCTCATACGAAATTGCATGCCAGATCATAACGCCAGGTGTCGAAATAATGTCTCTACCAAAGGGTAATGGCAGGTCCTCAACTGGCCTCTTTCTAACCAACAGAAGGCCATAACTGACACCTAGGCACAACCAGCTTTCATCAAAAACAGACCTCCATCCCCCCTTGCTTGACACTACAGAAGTCGCAAATCGCGGAGGTTTGTGGTCAGTGTAATGCACGCTACAGCGCGTCTAGCTCGGAACGGTCTTGAAGGAATTCATTTATAACAGTTCGTTGAGTCACTGTGGTGCTAACTGCTGCCCAGTTGCTGCTGCAGATGCAGTACGATGCGCCAGAGCCGTACGCCGAACACCATGGTCTACCCTCTCGGTAATGTCATGTGGCCTTCCAAAGCGCGATCACATTTCGACTGTACGCTCTCGTCACCACCGCTGCCAACAATCATGTACTGTGGCTTTATTCCTGCGACGTCTTTCTGCAATATCGCAGAAGGAACATTCGGCTTCTCACAGTCCTATTGCACTACCTCCTTCAAACTCAGTGAGGTGTTGATAACGGCGTCTTTGTTGCCTTAAAAGCATTCTTGATTAACATCAACTCACCACGTCCAGTCACAAACTACCACGCCTACCAACTTTCGTTTATGTTGCACAATTCCTTGCGATTTTTTTTCCCTCGGTGTATTCATCAATGGCGGAAGAAACTTGTTTCATAAGCTGTGTGAGGAATAGGTGGTCTTCAAACAACGATCACAAGTGAATCCGCCGCTAGAAGGGCAAAAGCATCAGCAGCTACAGATACTGTCAAATCTGCGGTAGCAGCATTTTGCTGGCACATAACAAGTTGTAGTTTATGGATCTATGCTTTAATTGCACCCGATAGTCATTTCACTAAGCTGAAGACGCGCAGCTATATGCAGTACGATACAATGGACTTGCATGCTCTACAAATCAACAATGCTCAAATTATAAACGGAACATGGGAAAAATACCGTAGTGCAGTTATTTCGGGGAGTATTGAAGAAAATATGTATGGGAATGGATATAAGTCCTAACCTTCTCCTCTCTCTATCCCTCTCTTCCTCTCCCCTCCATTGGTTCATTTCCTCCACCCCCTATCTCTGCCCATCTCCTGCCCCTTCCTCCATATACATCTCTTATCCCACAATCTCTGTATCCATTTCCTCCTCCTTCATCTATCAAATATCCTCCTTCCCATTCTTTATATCTATTTCCCCCCTCCCTTCTCTATCCGTCTCCTTCTATCCCCCTCTCTCTTGCTTTATTTATGCTTATTGAAAACGGAACCTCGTTTGGAAATAGAAGTCAAAATGAATAGGTACATCGGTTGGAATGATTAGCACAAGTTTCCAGCTGGTGGACCTGTGAGACAGTAGCTTTAATGATAGCATTTCGCATGGCTTTTTTATTTACGAACAGGTAGAATTATAAAGTTAGCCATAAAACCAATTTTCCAATTTTCTGTTAAAAATGGCTGCGAAAAGGAAAAGAAAAGCACATATTTTCACAGCACAGATTAGCATGTTCTATCTCGCAACTGATTTAACAGAAAGTCTTTATTGTATAATTGTCATTAGATTTGTCTCCAAACGCTGTCTTCGCTCTTCGCCAGTCTCATTGACTCGATGGTCGTGTAGTTGGCTTGCGAAACGCGTACGCCGTCCGACATTTCGAAGCCCCACTGGTGGCACTATTTTCCAAAGAAATTAAATGAAATGATCGTATGGCATTGTTGGACGGGAGGCCCCATTCTGGGGAGTTCGGCCGCCATATTGCAAGTCCTCTCTACTTGACGCCACATCGGCGACAATGATGATGAATATGATGATGAAGGACACACAACATGCAGTCCTCTGCCGGGAATCGAATACTGGCCCCCCTGCGTGGTAGGCAGTAACGCTACCACCACGCTACGGAGGCGGACTATCCATAGAAATAAACCACGAACTGAAATCAGTTGAATGTTCGTGGACCGAAGTACCACGAACTGACATCAGTCTGTGCAACACACCAATGGTATGATTACCAACGATAACAAACTGACACTTTATTTGCATTCTTTTTCGCAAAATATCAATATTCAACGCGGAATTTGTTGTTGTTCAGAAAACATGCGACAGCAGAAGTCTCAAACTGAGCGCCACCTTTTTTTGTCCTGACAATTACGAACACAACAGACAAAAAATCACCCAAATTGGTCGAACCGTTCTCAAGTGATGATCTTTCATACACTCGGCAACTTTATTTATATAAATTATTTTCAGCTCATAGGGGTGGAAATACATAAATACCGGTATTTACATAATAAGTTATTATCACGTAAAAATTCTTGTGCTGGTCATTACAGTCAACGGACTGGCACTGATGAACACGTATGTAGTACTGAAAACGTTCCCGCTCACATGTGTCTACGTTTCTGCTGCCTTGGGGCCACACGCGTCCTGTCTCCTTAGCAACAGTGCGGCGGCCTTTAGCATACGGGTGCTAAACACGTCGCCACACAGGCGAAACGCTCCTACACGTGCGTCCCCTCACCCACAAGCGCCTTTCTCCGGAAGGCAGTTGCGTAGGTGTACACTCGCTCTTTGAATCAAAATGGCTTTAACATCAGAGAATGCAATATCTACATCAGCTTGCGTAGCTGAGAGACCAGTTTCCGCAGTCTTTAATACCCATATACTGCTTCTTTTATGGAAGACGAGCAGTAGCATTGGCCAAGCCCATGACGAAACTACTTTCAGTGAACTGTAAACACTGCCTATATCGAGGCCGGCCTCTGTGGCCGAGCGGTTGTAGGCACTTCAGTCCGGAACCACGCGACTGCTACGGTCGCAGGTTCGAATCCTGCCTCGGGCATGGATGTGTGTGATGTCCTTAGGTTAGTTAGGTTTAAGTAGTTCTAAGTTCTAGGGGACTGATGACCTCATATGTTAAGTCCCATAGTGCTCAGAGCCATTTGAACCATTTTTTTTTGGGGGGGGGGGGGTCACGAGTTAGAGCAGTATTGCTTCCATTGTTCGACAAATTAAGCAATGTGTCGCTGTACAAACACGTTCTCACGTTGAAGGTGCGGGAACTGGACGTATGTGCGAATGTACAGTGTGTTTGAGCATTGTAGGTACAGACGGAAGGAGTGAGTAGAAGAGAATGAAATAAGCAAATAAACCTGATATACTCATGTCCGGAAACCGACAGTTTCTCCGATACGACGTATTACGCCTGATTACATGAAAACATTATATCAGAGTGCTCGAGGATCCAAATTGCACACACATACTTGAAGAGAAACGCATTACGACAAGTGTTCCATGTAGCCACCGTTCATGCGGAGGCACGCCTCAGCATCACTTCTTCGACGCCCGTACACGTTCAAAAGTGTACCGAGCGAGGTGGTGCAGTGGTTAGCAAACTGGATTCTCATTCGAAAGGATGACTGTTCAAACTCGCGTCCGGGCATCCCGATTTAGACCTTCCGTAATTTCTCTAAATTGCTTCAGGCGAATGCCTGGACGGTTCCTCTGAAAGAGCACGGCCCATTTCCTTCTCCAATCTTCCCTAAACCGAGCTTGTGCTCTGTCTCTAACGACCTCGTTGTCGACGGGACGTTAAAAACTAATCTCCTCTTCCTCCTCTTCGTTCAAAAATCAGAGGCATGTTCCGAAAAAAAAAATGACAGCCATCCATCCATATAGCGTTCCTGGAGTTCATTGACACCATCAACATTGTAATAATGCTCCAGAGCTTTTAAATTTCTCGACACCAAAAATTCCAGCAGATCCAATCCAGAGGACCTAGGAGATCATGGTACTGGCGAGTCATGACCGATACACTAGTCGAATATTGGTGCTGTGTATTCCCGAAAAATCACATGAAAGTGTGCCGGCACGCCACCTTAACGTATCGTTTCACCATAAGGAACATCATCCATATAGTCGCTCAGCTTGTGTTGCAGAAAACGTAGGTACACACGACCAGTAACAGCCAGGCAGGAATAGCGGCCCCGTCAAGCGATCACCAACGACAGCTGTCCAAACTTTAACGAAGTCTCTTTTTACCAGGTTCTAGCTAAAAATATTCGATTAATATACTCGTAGATTACGAGTCTGTATTATGTTCAGTGAAATGTTTGGAGTGTGTACTTAGCTTGTTAGTTTCGTTGACTTTTCTCCACCAATCCAGTGTTAATTGGGATGCATAACATTAATTGATTCACTCCAGGAATCCCAAGAGGCAATGCGAAAAGCCGATTATATTAAATAATTTACATCAGCACATATTTGCATCTCGTGTTAATATTTATATTGTTCCAGAATATTGTTACACTGCTCAGCTCGAAGAAACTGACTTTACAGATCATGTACTACAACTATCAGAAAACAATTGCTCTATTGCCATTGCCAAGCTTTTAGGTTCACTGCTTATATAGTTTCTTAGCAAGTTTTTGAAAGTACTGTTGAACAAAGTCACATTAATTGAGTTACAATTAAAATCAGCTGCTTCATAAGAAATTACAGTTACAGTTTTGAAGATAGTAAGTGATTGATTATAAAAAAATGGTTCAAATGGCTCTGAGCACTATGGGACTTAACATATGAGGTCATGAGTCCGCTAGACTTAGAACTACTTAAACCTAACTAACCTAAGGATATCACACACATCCGTGCCCGAGACAGGATTCGAACCTGCGACCGTAGCGGTCGCGCGGTTCCAGACTGAACAGCCTAGAACCGCTCGGCCACAGTGGCCGGCGTTTCAAATTTAATGACGAAATTCTGCTTGAGAAATGTGACTAGCAATACTTCATACAAAATAATTAATATTTCGTTAATTACTATGGGAAGTTCGATGCTAACGTATTTTGGAGTTCTCTATATAATGCGGAAATAGATTCTGCAGTTCAGATTTTACATAATAATCTCGGTTTGACCAAATGATCGAAATAATACTTTATTTACGGCAGAAAGCCGTAATTACGGAATTAATTACAATGAATCTGATTTGAGTTTTAATAGGAACATAATTTCTTGATAGTCAACGTAGCTTTCAGTGCATCAGTTAGCCATAAATCTACCCAAAACATTACGTTTTATAACTGAATTTTGACAGTTAATTTCCATTTTAATAACTGAACTGGTTATTTAACACCATCATTTCTACGTGATTACTGTGTGGTAGTTACTCAAGTGAAATAATTAGTGTTTCTGTAAATTTCGTAAAATTGATGACTTGTCCAGTAATTAAAGATTCCTGTTAATTTAATTAAATGAGCTGTAGTTGACTAAATGGTTGTGTTACGTGTAATATATCTCGTGTAAAATGTGACTTGGTACAATAGAGAGAACCAAAAGTTGTATTTTAACGTTTGCTGTACTGTGAAGTGTGCATTGTATAATACGCAAAGGCGTGGTATCAAATACTTCAAATAAGGGCCACATAGTACGTCCTATCACACACGGGAGGTCTCTGAAGCCCTCGCGCGTGTGTTGTGGATGTTCATAACACTGTCTTGTGCAAATTATGCATCGTCTGTAAGAAACACATGCACGAGGAACCGTGGGTCATTTACACAGTGTGTAAGGTTCTGCTGACAGAAGGCAGCTCGGGCTGGAAAGTCAGGTGCAGCCAGGGCTTGCACACTGTGTACGTGTTGTGGGTACAACTGTCCCTCATGTAAAGCTCTCCATATGGTGGAGAGTGAAGCGCCTGCTGCCGCAGCAATCAATCTAGTAAACATCCACAACATTACACTCACTGGATGTGATACAGCCTCCTCCATTCGTGGCTTCCACACCAGTTTTGGCCTACCTGCATGCTGCTTGTTGGATTTGTAGTATTATTTTTTGCGAAGTGATATTTAAAAAGCTACCCTATCGGCAAAGTGAGGACGGTTAATTATTGTGTGTATTCTGTATAATATTCCTTTTATTTTAGTAGGAGAACAACGAACTCTTTTCTTGTAGCCACAGAAAGCATTTAATTTGCAAGGTACCCACTACTGCTTCAGTTTAATACTACCCACAATGGATTTATTTGCGGGACCTTTGCATAAATCCCCTAACTTGAAAGCTATGTCAATTCTGCTTGGCCCAATGATTGACATTCAAACATTTAGTAAAATTATTAAATAAAATTTCTTTTTCAACTGATAATAAAGCAAAATAATGAAGGGTTTGTCTATTCTTGTAGAAAGAAATTTGAATTTTTATAGAACAAATTGGTTTATTCATTAATCATTTCATATAACGTTAACGCATGTGACTTTTTACTAAAACTATGGTCTCCTACAGAATGGTATCTCTTATTACCACAAGTGCCCACTTTTGGATCAGAAGAAAAGGATATTCCACAACTGTATCCAACATGCACACACATTTACTGCACCAACATATGCACAGGAGAAACATAAGAATCGAGCCGTTAGCAGTTCCGATATTCACCATACAGTAACAATCTCTACTCAAAATTATCCCACCGAAAACCAAAATTATTACTTATAAATTCCGCGCCAATTTGATCATTCACTTTAATAGCCACTATTGTAGTGCTGCCTACTCCCGACACAAATTCACCCACTGAAATACGAAAACCATTCCAAAATTACACATACAAAATACACACACTCAACATGACCTACCTACTTTGCTGCTGCCAAAATTCATGGCTACGTTATCAGTTTGCTAATGTCTTTCCCCGCTTTGCAATTTTAATTATTCAGAAAATCTCCCCACGTGACTCTACATTCCAATTAACATGAATAAGGAAGCATTATCTTCACTTGGTATGCTAAAATTCAACACACGGTTTCACACGAGATACCACGTGTCCTTAACAAAGGGTACACGTTACTAAATCTTCCAAGATTGCATATATGTATGAAAATTGAAAATTTATAACAGTACTTAATTTCACACGCATATTTCATGTAACAGCACACTTCCTACTTACATGCTATAGGTCCCTAGCGCTCGTGCATCCACTAGTTATAAAATTCCTGATCAGCCCCCAAGTGGTGAGTGACAAGTGAAACAGTAAATAAATTGCCACACGCACTTAAATATTTCATTTTTCCTAATTAACTTGCTTGCTCAAATTCAATTAAATTATTCACCGTGATATTGTTATAAAACCCCAAAGTTGCAAATTACTATCACAAAGGAAATCAACAATTTTACATCACATACTATTGCACATTGCCTAGCTAAGTAAATTTCGTTCCCCCAAAATATTAGTATTACTTTACGTCTAGCTGCAAAATAAAAGGTTGTCCACCTAATGTGAAACCGTTAATCATAAATATAGCACATTTCCCACACTTAAATCGAGCATCGCTCGACCAATCTCAGAAGAGCGTCCTCTCTCGTCCAAGTCTTCAGCAGCCGTACCAGGGCTCGAACCCACGATACCGTTCTGCTAGCCTGACCGCTCATGGTGGGGGTGGCTCCCAACCAATCATCAGCTCAGAAATTCCCCGGTTTAAAGTTGCCGGTCAAACCTCTCATCTACGTAATGGAAAAGATCCCGCGCTTTGCTTCCCAAAGACTTCTCTTTTCAGACTATCCAACCTTCATACACCTTGCTAAAGCCAAAGTCTGCAAGTTTCAGAGCTTCCATAATCGCTGCCTATAGACTAGTTGTTCCCTATCGTACACCCACAACCGCTAAATATCGTTCGATCCTTATTCTCTCCCCAAACATTCTTCTCGCACTTCACTTAAAACTTCCGGGCTGGTAGGCCGTGGTCGAAGTATGAAACTCTCCCCTGACGTTTCGTCTCCGACTGCGGGAGACATCCTCGGAGGTTGCGCGGCGAACTGCGAAGAAAACTCGAGGAGGCGCTTTTTATACATGCAATACAGGTGGAGTCACTGTCGATCACGTGGCGTCGGCTATGTGGATTGTCTATGGTAATGCCAACATTCTCGATTGAAAGTAATCGATCGTCACGCTTGCTGTGCAACGCTGACATCCAAATTTTATCCAGTTTAAAACCTTCGTCTTTCCTGTTAAAATTATTACGGTGTTTATCGATCTCGATAGCCTCTCTATACGTGCGTGCATAATAATGCGAGGTTTTGTATATGACGCTCGTCTCGCTGAATTTTATTTCATGATCACCTTCCTGGTAAACATGTTCCGCAACGGTCGATTTATCCGTGTGACCCAGGCGGCAATTCCTATTATGTTCAACAAGACAGGTGTTCACACTTCTCTTTGTGCTACCAATATAAACCTGTCAACAACTACAAGGAATTTTATATACCCCCTGTGTAGCCAAAGGGTGTCGTGCATCTTTTGCCGATCTTAAATATTCTTTTATTTTCCTGGTGGGTCTGAAAATAGCTTCCACCCCATACTTGCTTAAAACTTTCCCAATGCGATCTGTGACTTTACTAATGAACGGAAGAAAAACTTTGCACTTGTGCGACTGTTGTTCGTCGTTGCTCCTGATTCTCTGCCTAGAGCGAAGTGCTCGATCTATACCCTTGCTAGAATAGCCATTCTTCACAAAAGTTGATGTTCAATCTCATGTTTTAAATGAACAGGTTCACAAATTTTGTACGCCCTGTCTACCAAGGTTTTCATTGCCAAGGTTTTCATTACACCTCTTTTTTGTCTAGGGTGGTGGTTTGAATCTTTATGCAGATAACGCAGTCGGAGACGAAACGTCGGGGGAGAGTGTTATACTTCGACCACGGCCTATGAGCCCGGAAGTTTTAAGTGAGACAATACCGGCCGTGAAAGCCTACATCGAATTCTTCATTTTCATACATTCATTTCTTTCTCCCTTCTGCTGTGGACTCAATAGGATAAGGAAATATAGGAAACAGTGGGTGTTCTTAACTTATTCAATCAATAAAAACAGTTCGATTCCTCTGATCATTCTTTTATAACTTGGTGTTGGCTTGCAGACACCGACACTAAGTCTGAGCAAAGTAAATTAAATTATATTATTACGATCAAAAATGATAGTATTACATCAAACTCGTGTTCTCACAAGAACACGACTATCAATTGCATTAAATATTGTTGCATTATTAGAAATATAAGTGAGAGTTGCCATTGCCGAGGACAATGGCCACCTCTCGAATTCACAACGAAGCTTCTGGAAAATTACCTATAGTTGTATTAATTATTTTCTGAATGTACACCTTGCTCATCTCCTTGCCACGAAAGTGATTTTTGTAGCGTTTTAAGCACTTTTCAGAGACTGAGTGAGAGGCATTGTAGACAGAATGCTCGATGATAAAACGACCGAACACTATTCGTGTCCTTTCTTAATTCTTGGTTAACAGAGGATAGAATATACATGATTTTTGATTTGCCGATAATTTCTTTTACCTTTCGTAATTTCATGCGTAAGAATTGTTCTCGACTGATCGGCCACGCATCATCGAACAATGATGTCAACCTATATTCTCACTGTTTTGAAACAGTCCCAGAAAGGATTATTTAGATGATGGCGGTTCCAAGGTAGATGAAAATCTAAATTCCAAATTAGTCAAGTGTTCTGCACTACTCAGTGCTTTTAAAAGAAATTTTACGCCGTCGTCATTGGAACGTGCTTTCTCGTCGCAACTTTTAAATTGCTCGAAGCTCTATATTCTTCGCTGTGTTTATTGAGAAAACTTCATTTGAATATCACAATGCACGTGCGAAGAAATCGTTTCAGGTAAATGAACCAGTTTCCTGCTAGCGCTGACGGGACCTGGTGAACAAACTTCCGTCTGGTCGTCTTCCCTGAGGGTAAGCATCGTGATACAATCGTGCAGCCTCCCAATGAAGTGGACGTGTGCCACTTTTTCATTTAAAAATGTTATGTCGAGCCACGGTAGTCGC
The DNA here is from genome assembly GCF_023864345.2 of Schistocerca serialis cubense. NCBI lineage: Eukaryota > Metazoa > Arthropoda > Insecta > Orthoptera > Acrididae > Schistocerca > Schistocerca serialis. Next base: position 872,749,802 of record NC_064641.1, on the reverse strand, counting down.
TTCAAACGATATAGTGTACACCGCGTTCGCTGTTGACTGTGGGATCTGGTACCTAGAGCATACAGGGCGTGCACAAAAATATTGAAACACTTATAACAAAACCGCGCACAGTTCCATGACTGCTCTTGTGCGTAGGTTGCATCCGGGAAAGCGATGGTTTCCGAACCGAAGTCTATAGGGATTATTTGCTTGTTTCATTGTCCTTTATTCTTCCCCTTGTTTGTACCTAGAAAAGTCAAATGCCTTCTATAATCCGCAGGTCACATCACAGTGCCTAATGGTTTTCTGCACTATTCCAGTGGAGTACTGACGAGGGGAAATGCCAGTCTATGAAGCTTTGTGCACGCGCCCTAATCCCACTTATCGCATTCTCGAAATCCCTAAGCGACATATCTCACACTGTCAACACGACTGTCTCACCGTCTTCCCCGAATACCATTTCACACAATTTACCCAACAGTATTTCGCAGGAAGACTGTCGTCTTGCTTCCAAATCATCTCTGTTACACTTTCATATGGGCTGTATCGAACAATTGGGTTTGCGAATACGTTCAGTGTGCGTCATCGTGCCTAATCGACAAGAACTCCAAACATTGAAGGAGTGATCTAAACTTGCTTACATTAGCCCCTTGCGTACGATTTCTTTTGCAAATGTGCGGCACTTCACCAAAACCTCCCCAACAATTCGGTCTTCTATTAACTTTCTCTCCCACAGCCTTAGTGTATTCATCGTTTTTCATATCGTGTCTTACAGGGAACCATCACCAACGTCATCTCATATTTTATGGTGACAGAGGCGTACCTGCAAGTTAACAGTCCCAAAAATCCATCCCGCATGAAAATTTGGACCATAATTTTTCCAGCGCGCATTTATGACCTTCTGAACGTACAGCTTTTAAACTCCGGGACGCAGCGGTTGTTTGTCATCCACTGTAGCCGCCTATAGCCCGAGCGCCAAATACTGTGCAGCGGAATGACAAACAGAGCCCTCCGCGGGATGTTGATGGCGAGGGATGAGGAAGAGGAGGCACTGACGTCTGACGAACGCTTTTGGAACTTTTGTTCGTCAACATACGTTACTGTGCATGAAAAGCGGGTAACTATTTGAATATGTAATATGCCGACCTCACGCACATAGACATCAATATTATACTGAAGAGCCAAAGAAACTAGTACACCTGCCTAATCTAATGTAAGGCCCTCGCGAGCACGCAGAAATGCCGCAACATGACGTGGCATGGACTCCACTAATATCTGAAGTACTGCTGGAGGAAACTGACACCATAAATCCTGCAGGGCCGTCCATAAATCCGTAAGAGTGCGAAGAGGTGAGATCTCTTCTGAACAGAATGTTGTAAGGCATCCCAGATATGCTCAATAATGTTCATGTGTGGGAAAATTGCTGACCAGTGGAAGTGTTTAAACTCAGAAGAGTTTCCTGGAGCCACTCTGTAACAATTCCGGACGTGTGGGGTGTCGCATTGTCCTGCTAGAAGTGCGCAAGTCGGTCGGAATGCACAATGGACATGAATGGATGCAGGCGATCAGGCAGGATACTTACGTACGTGGCACCTGTCAGAGTCATGTCTAGATGTATCAGGGGTTCCATATCACTCACACTGCACACCCCCTACAGAGCCTCCACCAGCTTGAACAGTCCCATTGTAACCTCCCCACAAAAATTAAGGAATGAAAATTGACCATGAACCACACAATAATATTAATTAAATAATGAACCATGAACGAAATGTAACCTCCCAACAGAAATTATAATATCTGGCCGACCGACTACTACAGCAGCGCTGACCTTCGGCCCTGTATTCTAAGTAAGAAAAAAAAGCAAAAATTCTTACCTCAATAAAAACTGCAATTATATCTGCTCTTAATTATACATTCTTCGACACAGCTTCGTGCAATGCTGGCGCATATTTTTTTTTTTTTTTTTTTTGTTCTTGGAATCAATGATAATGCATTGGAAATTGAAATGAATGCTTTTCTTTAAAAGAGTTACTTTATACACTCCTGGAAATGGAAAAAAGAACACATTGACACCGGTGTGTCAGACCCACCATACTTGCTCCGGACACTGCGAGATGGCTGTACAAGCAATGATCACACGCACGGCACAGCGGACACACCAGGAACCGCGGTGTTGGCCGTCGAATGGCGCTAGCTGCGCAGCATTTGTGCACCGCCGCCGTCAGTGTCAGCCAGTTTGCCGTGGCATACGGAGCTCCATCGCAGTCTTTAACACTGGTAGCATGCCGCGACAGCGTGGACGTGAACCGTTAGTGCAGTTGACGGACTTTGAGCGAGGGCGTATAGTGGGCATGCGGGAGGCCGGGTGGACGTACCGCCGAATTGCTCAACACGTGGGGCGTGAGGTCTCCACAGTACATCGATGTTGTCGCCAGTGGTCGGCGGAAGGTGCACGTGCCCGTCGACCTGGGACCGGACCGCAGCGACGCACGGATGCACGCCAAGACCGTAGGATCCTACGCAGTGCCGTAGGGGACCGCACCGCCACTTCCCAGCACATTAGGGACACTGTTGCTCCTGGGGTATCGGCGAGGACCATTCGCAACCGTCTCCATGAAGCTGGGCTACGGTCCCGCACACCGTTAGGCCGTCTTCCGCTCACACCCCAACATCGTGCAGCCCGCCTCCAGTGGTGTCGCGACAGGCGTGAATGGAGGGACGAATGGAGACGTGTCGTCTTCAGCGATGAGAGTCGCTTCTGCCTTGGTGCCAATGATGGTCGTATGCGTGTTTGGCGCCGTGCAGGTGAGCGCCACAATCAGGACTGCATACGACCGAGGCACACAGGGCCAACACCCGGCATCATGGTGTGGGGAGCGATATCCTACACTGGCCGTACACCACTGGTGATCGTCGAGGGGACACTGAATAGTGCACGGTACATCCAAACCGTCATCGAACCCATCGTTCTACCATTCCTAGACCGGCAAGGGAACTTGCTGTTCCAACAGGACAATGCACGTCCGCATGTATCCCGTGCCACCCAACGTGCTCTAGAAGATGTAAGTCAACTACCCTGGCCAGCAAGATCTCCGGATCTGTCCCCCATAGAGCATGTTTGGGACTGGATGAAGCGTCGTCTCACGCGGTCTGCACGTCCAGCACGAACGCTGGTCCAACTGAGGCGCCAGGTGGAAATGGCATGGCAAGCCGTTCCACAGGACTACATCCAGCATCTCTATGATCGTCTCCGTGGGAGAATAGCAGCCTGCATTGCTGCGAAAGGTGGATATACACTGTACTAGTGCCGACATTGTGCATGCTCTGTTGCCTGTGTCTATGTGCCTGTGGTTCTGTCAGTGTGATCATGTGATGTATCTGACCCCAGGAATGTGTCAATAAAGTTTCCCCTTCCTGGGACAATGAATTCACGGTGTTCTTATTTCAATTTCCAGGAGCATATTATAAAAATTATTATTGGGGCATTTTTTCTGAACAAATTAAATTACAATCAACATACATTACTAAATATGCGCACGGCTGGTTCTTTACCTTCTACAACAGTACTCACCCTCCAGAGTCCTGACCAGAGTCGCGAGCAGAGCACACAGACGACGCATGCCGACTCCCGCAGACTACTACTGTCCACTCGCTACTAAAGCCGACCGACTACTACTGTCGACTCGCGCAGACAAGCGCAGACTCGCGACAAGCAACAACTAACAATAAACTACTCTCTGGTCAGAGATTCTGTCATGCCTCGCCCATCGCCGGCAAAGCATACGTGTTACACCATGCTGACAAGCAGAGTTCATGGATTCATGAGGTTGTCTCCATACGCTCGACACAATTTTAAACGAGACCCGTCCGACCAGGCGACATGTTTCCAGTCATCAACAGTCCAATGTCGGTGTTGGCGGGCCCATGCGAGGCGTAAAGGTTTGTATCGTGCAGTCATCAGGGGTACACGAGTGAGCATTGGGCTACGAAAGCCCATATCGATGAATTGTTCATACGCTGACACTTGTTGATGGTCCAGCATTGAAATCGGCAGCAATTTGCGGAAGGGTTGCACTTCTGTCACATTATACGACTCTCTTCAGTCGTCGTTCGTCCCGTTCTTACAGGATCTTTCTCCGGCCGCAGTGATGTCGGAGAATTGATGTTTTACCGTACTCTTGATATTCCCATCACCACTTTCAAACTCACTTACTTCTTGATAACCTGTCATTGTAGTAGCAGTAAACGATCTCAAACTGCGCCAGACACTTGTTGTCTTGTATAGGCGTTGTCGACCCCAGAGCCGTATTCTGCCTGTTTGCATATCTCTGTATTTGAATACGCTTGTCTATACCAGTTTCTTTGGCGCTTGAGTATATTTTAACAATATTTTCGTAGGCTGTTCTGTTGTGGTCTTCAGTCCAGAGACTGGTTTGATGCAGCTCTCCATGCTACTCTATCCTGCGCAAGCTTCTTCATCTCCCAGTACCTACTGCAACCTACATCATTCTGAATCTGCTTAGTGTATTCATCTCTTGGTCTCCCTCTACGATTTTTACCCTCCGCGCTGCCCTCCAATACTAAATTGGTGATCCCTTGATGCCTCAGAATATGTCCTACCAACCGATACCTTCTTCTAGTCAAGTTGTGCAACAAATTTCTCTTCTCTCCAATTATATTCAATACCTCCTCATTAGTTATGTGATCTATCCATGTAATCTTCAGCATTCTTCTGCAGCACCACATTTCGAAAGCTTCTATTCTCTTCTTGTATAAACTATTTATCGTCCACGTTTCACTTCCATACATGGCCACACTCCGTACAAATACTTTCAGAAATGACTTCCTGACACTTAAATCTATACTCGATGTTAACAAATTTCTCTTCTTCAGAAACGACTTCCTTGTCACTGTCATATCCTCTCTACTTCGACCATCATCAGTTATTTTGCTCCACAAATAGCGAAACTCCTTTACTACTTTAAGCGTCTCATTTCCTAATCTAATACCCTCAGCATCACCAGACTTAATTCGACTACATTCCATTATCCTCGATTTGCTTTTGTTCATGTTCATCTTATATCCTCCTTTCAAGACACTGTTCATTCCATTCAGCTGCTCTTCCAGGTCCTTTGCTGTCTCTGACAGAATTACAATGTCATCGGCATACCTCAAAGTTTTAATTTCTTCTCCATGGATTTTAATTCCTACTCCAAATTTTTCTTTTGTTTCCTTTACTGCTTGCTAAATATACAGATTGAATAATATCGGAGATAGGCTACACCCTGTCTCACTCCCTTCCCAAGCACTGCTTCCCTTTCATGCCCCTCGGCTCTTATAACTTCCCATCTGGTTTCTGTATAAATTGTAAATAGGCTTTCGCTCCCTGTATTTTACTCATGCCACCTTCAGAATTTGAAAGAGAGTATTCCAGTCAACATTGTAAAAAGCTTTCTCTAAGTCTACAAATGCTAGGAACGTGGGTTTGCCTTTCCTTAATCTATTTTCTAAGATAAGTCGTAGTGTCAATATTGCCTCACGTGTTCCAACATTTCTACCGAATCCAAACTGATCTTCCCCAAGGTCGGCTTCTACCAATTTTTCCATTCGTCTGTAAAGAATTAGTGTTAGTATTTTGCAGCTGTGGCTTATTAAACTAATAGTTTGGTAATTTTCACATCTGTCAACACCTGCTTTCTTAGGGATTGGAATTATTATATTCTTCTTGAAGCCTGAGGGTATTTCGCCTGTCTCATACACCTTGCTGACGAGATGGTAGAGTTTTGTCAGGGCTGGCTCTCCCAAGGCCATCAGTAGTTCTAATGGAATGTTGTCTACCCCTGGGGCCTTGTTTCGACTTAGGTCTTTCAGTGCTCTGTCAAACTCTTCACGCAGTATCAAATCATTCGCTCGAATAGTCCAGAATGTTCTTCAAACCAGTCACGAACAGTTGTTGCCCAGTGAGATGTTTGAGAACATGAAGTCCCATGCAAGTCTACATCCTCTTGCATTTCCATAATATTGTCCTCAAGAAGATTGCCCATTTATAAAACCTCTATATACTCCTTCCACCTTCCTGCTTTCCCTTCTTTGCTTAGAACTGGGTTTCCATCTGACCTCTTGATGTTCTTGCAAGTGGTTCTCTTTTCTCCAAAGATCTCTTTAATTTTATTGTAGGCAGTATCTATTTTACCCCTAGTGATATACGCCTCTACATCCTTACATTTGTCCTCTAGCCATCCCTGCTTAGCAATTTTGCACTTCCTGACGATCTCATTTTTGAGATGTTTGTATTCCCTTTTGCCTGCTTCATTTACTGCATTTTTGAAATTTCTCCTTTCATCAATTAAACGCAGTATCTCTTCTGTTACCCAAGGATTTCTATTAGCCGTCGTCTTTTTATCTACTTTGCTGCCTCAAAGCTACCCATTCTTCTTCTACCGTATTTCTTTCCCCCATTCTTGTCAATCGTATACGCTTCAAAATCATAATCAATAAACCTAAGCAGGTGAAGAATTATTATGAAATTAAATTCCTGATTGTTGTTTTATAATTTAATCATGCCTGTCACGCAATTCCTGCGAACGTACTTCACATTTAAATGCGTCAGCATTGCAGTCCACAAAAAGAAACGCACGACAAAGATTTTATCAATGAAATAGCGCTACTCTACTTCCTAAATCATACAGTCATTCGTTTCGTTCATTTATGCTTTATTTGTGAATGGTAAAATAAAAATGTTAAAGCAAAGAGATCTTTGGCACCAGCAACAGGTCAGAAACAGTCCAGTTCGACACAATCAAAAAGGCATGTTATCTGTGTCAAAACAGTGTTTTCCAAACCTCTAACAATACACTGAGGCGACAAAAGTCATGGGATACCTCCTAATATGGTGTCGCAGCTCTTTTTGCACGGTGGAGTTCAGCAGCTCCACGTGGGCTGGACTAAACAAAGCGTTGAAAGCCCCCTGCAAAAATATTGAGCCATGTTGCTGCCTCTATAGCCACCCACAATTGCAAAAGTGTTGCCAATGCAGGGTTTTGTGCCTGGACTGACAACTCGATTATGTCCCATGAATGTTCGATCTGGGTGGTCAAATCATCCGCTCGAATAGTCCAGAATGTTCTTCAAACCAGTCACGAACAGTTGTGGCCCAGTGAGATGTTTGGGAACATGAAGTCCATGATGGGCCGCAAATGGTTTCCAAGTAGCCGAACATAACGATTTCCACTCAATGATCGGTTCAGTTGGACCAGAGCATCAAGTCCATTCTATTTAAAGACGGTCTACACCATTATGGAGCCACCACCAACTTGCACAGTGAGCTGTTGACAACTTGGGTCCATAGCTTCGTGTGGTCTGAGCCAAGCAAACCCTACATCAGCTCATACCAACTGAAACCGAGACTCATGTGATCAGGCCGCGGTTTTCCAGTCGCCTCGGGCCCAACCGAGCTCAGGAGAGGCGCTGCAGGCGATGTCATGCTGTTAGCAAAGGCACTAGCGTCGGTCATCTGCTGCCATAGACCAGTAACTCCAAATTTCACTTTCCTATCGGATACGTTCGTCGTACGACCCACATTGATTTCTGCGGTTATCTCATGCACTGTTGCTTGTTTGTTAGCACTGACAAACTCTGCCAATCGTCTCTGCTCGCGGTCGTTAAATGAAGGGCATCGGCCTCTGTCTTGTTGGCGCATAGAGATAATGCCTGAAATTTGGTATTCTCGGTACACTGTTCATACTGTGGATCTCGAAATATTGAATTCCCTAACGGTGAAACATCCCCTTAGAAAAATTAATGAATTACTGTGCTGATAAACCTCTTACGTTATTTGATTTTCAAACAGCTGAGCAGAACTGAACGTACTCAGACGTTTCGCTCTTTACTTATTCTGATCAACACTGAACTGACACACAATATTTTTAGCGCAACGCAATCTGACTTTCAATAATCCCTCCAAAAGAATGTCCCTGACTAACAATAACCTATACCTTTCATGATTCACTTACCTCACAAAAATCTTCGTTACTCGAACTACTGCAATACAGCGAGCGTCAATACTGCCAGCTAAATAAAGATTCAAACTACTGAAGGCACTAACTACTGATAGGCATAGTTAGCAAATGAATGATTTTGATAGAGAACAAACAATGTATTTACCTTAATAGTGATCAAAAGTCAACATATATATATGTTCATGATATCCAATATTACAAATTTACTCTTTCTGATGGAAACACGTCCAGATAGTCCGCTCTCAGAATTTTGCCATGTTTCTCCCCACATCCACCACTGCTGGCGGCTCACCTCCAACTGCGCAACGCTACGCGCTGTTCACATCCAACTGCCCAATAGCAAATATTCCAACAATGCAAACCAGCCGCAGACTTCACACAGCACAGTCAGTGATTTTCATACAGAGCGCTACGTGGCGTTACCAACATAAAAACCTAAACAGCTTACTTACAACGATTTCAACGTCTAGCTGCGACTACCACTCCGCGTTCAAAGTCTGTTAATTCCCGTGGTGCGCCTACAATCACGTCGGAGACCTTTTCACATGACTCACCTGATTACAAATGACAGCTGCGTCAATCCACTGCCCTTTTATATCTCGTGTACGTGTTACTACGGCCATCTGTCTATAAGCATATCGCTATCCCATGACTTCTGTCACCTCAGTACAATTCGCGCTCGGTTTTTAAGCGGCTGCAGACGGACGGAACGAGCGACAACCGGTGCGCTTGCAAGTTTAAATGCTATGGTCGCTACTGAGTACTGTCATAGTTATGGCCTAAATCTTTCACGTGGGACAGATTGCGCTTTTTTCTCTGTCAAATATGAAGTCAAGTTGGTGACTATGCATAGTTACCAACCGAGCACAGGCAAGGTGACGACTCCAGCGAGTGACCAAGTGGTGTAAATTGCCCTGAAGATGACCCCATCGCGTGTTGAAACCGGTTGCCAGCAAAATAAATAATGCGATTGTGACTGTCATTTTGAATAACTGGTTACAAGTAAATTAATCGCTATCACACAACTATGTTGTCTAAAAATTTAAACACTCTGATAGACCGTCAAAAAACACTGTACAGGAGTTGGGTTTGGAAGTCATTGCACACCCACTTTTTGGGTGCCCAGATTTTCACCTTTTCCATTCTTTGTCGAATAACTTTGAAGGAACTCCTTTTCCAGATGAATATACGCTCCAAACATGGCTTGACGAGTTCTTCGCCTCAAAACCACGCCATTCCTGCAGTTGCAGAATTGAAGAGTTATCCCAGAGTTGGCAGACTGTTGTGAATTGTGAAAGAGAATGTATTATTGATGACTAATGTCTTTGTTATGTGTATCCGTTGTGTTTATTGTTTATTAAACTTCTGGAGAGACGCTACGAACTTACTCACCAGGCCAGTGTTATGAGTATTATCTTCCATTAATCGACTTCTTTTTCTCCTTATTCTGAAACGTCATGGGCTCGCTCTTACACCGTCTGCCATTGATGTTTCCGTATCTTCTGCCACGTTGGGCACCCACAGAAATTTACCCAGGAAGGGGGAGGAGACAAGACTCTAAAATTGGCATTTTTTCAATGTAAGTGAGTTAATTTCGAGGCGTGTTATTCCACGGAACTAAATTTTGCAGGTAGCACGAATAGCTTATAATATCCGAGGAAACTGAAGTGTATGAGAATTCTGTAATGAACACAAACTCTGTACTCCAGATTTCTTGGGAGGGAAGGGGTAAATGCCCCGCCCGACCCCCTCCCCCCCCCCCCTCCCCCCCCCCCCCCCCCCCACTTGTGAACGACTATGTCAGATTTAATATGATCCTGTCTTGGTTCCTCTCCGCTGTCTTCAGCCCTCTATCATAGTTTCGATCAGAGTTCTCAACTGACATGAATGACGAAGACGGCCGGATTAGCCGAGCGGTCTCAGGCGCTGCAGTCATGGACTGTCCGGCTGGTCCCGGCGGAGGTTCGAGTCCTCCCTCGGGCATGTGTTTGTCCTTATGATAATTTAGGTTAAGTATTGTGTAAGCTTAGGGACTGATGACCCTAGCAGATAAGTCCCATAAGATTTCACGAACATTTGAACTTTCTTTCCAGCACTTGTTTCTTTCAGATTGTCCGATCTATGGTATCGCCAACATTCTACCCCAGCATAGCACCTCAAAAGCTACCTGTATTTCCTTTTTTGCCTTCCTCAGCGTCCTTTTTTTTCGAAAGCACAAGCCTATGTTTCAAAAGTAGTGTGACGTTTATGCCACATCACTGTCCACTTCTATTACATTTTTGTTGCTATCTTAATGCACAGTATAGGAAGATTTTGTTACGGGGAGCTAGTGAGTAGGTAGGATCACAAGGCATTCTGATCGAACGATGCACGAGATGATCAAGTAGCGTGAGAACGTGTCGGCGGGCAAGAGCAGTACCTTACTGGAGTAGACAGACAGTGGGGATTCACCTACCACGCTGGGCGCAACCACCAGATCTGTTATTTATTTACACTACTGGCCATTAAAATTGCTACACCACGAAGATGACGTGCTACAGACGTAAAATTTAACCGACAGGTAGAAGATGCTGTGATATGCAAATGATTAGCTTTTCAGAGCATTCACACAAGGTTGGCGCCGGTCGCGGCACCTACAACGTGCTGACATGAGGAAAGTTTCCAACCGATTTCTCATACACAAACAGCAGTTGACCGGCGTTGCCTGGTGTAACGTTGTTGTGATGCCTCGTGTAAGGAGGAGAAATGCGTACCATCACGTTTCCGACTTTGATAAAGGTCGGATTGTAGCCTATCGCGATTGCGGTTTATCGTATCGCGACATTGCTGCTCGCGTTGGTCGAGATCCAATGACTGTTAGCAGAATATGGAATCGGTGGGTTCAAGAGGGCAATACGGAATTCCTTGCTTGATCCAAACGGCCTCGTATCACTAGCAGTCGAGACAACAGGCATCTTATTCGCATGGATCGTGCAGCCACGTCTCGATCCCTGAGTGAACATATGGGGACGTTTGCAAGACAACAACCATCTGCACCAAAAGTTCGACGTCGTTTGCAACAGCGTGGACTATCAGCTCGGAGACCATGGCTACGGTTACCCTTGACGCTGCGTCACAGACGGGAGCGCCTGCGATGGTGTACTCAACGACGAACCTGGGCGCACGAATGGCAAAACGTCACTTTTTCGGATGAATCCAGGTTCTGTTTACAGCATCATGATGGTCGCATCCGTGTTTGGCGACATCGCGGTGAACGCCCATTGGAAGCGTGTATTCGTCATCGCCATACTGGCGTATCACCCGGCGTGGTTGTATGGGGTACCATTGGTTACATGTCTCGTACAGCTTTTATTCGCATTGACGGAACTTTGAACAGTGGACGTTACATTTCAGATGTGTTACGACCCGTGGCTCTACCCTTCATTCGATCCCTGCGAAACCCTACATTTCAGCAGGATAATGCACTACCGCATGTTGCAGGTCCTGTACGGGCCTTTCTGGATACAGAAAATGTTCGACTGCTGCCTGGCCAGCACATTCTCCAGATCTCTCACCAATTGAAAACGTCTGGTCAATGGTGGCCGAGCAACTGGCTCGTCACAATACGGCAGTCGCTACTCTTGATGAACTGTGGTATCGTGTTGCAGCTGCATGGGCAGCTGTACCTGTACACGCCATCCAAGCACTGTTTGACTTAATGCGCATGCGTATCAAGGCCGTTATTACGACCAGAGGTGGTTGTTCTGGGTACTGATTTCTCAGGATCTATGCACCCAAATTTCGTGAAAATGTAATCACATGTCAGTTCTAGTATAATATATTTGTACAATGAATACCCGTTTATCATCTGCATTTCTTCTTGGTGTAGCAATTTTAATGTCCAGTAGTTTATATTCACTGTTTAAATATTAATATACAGTTCCAAACGTGCTGATGACGTTACTTGCACTGAGAACTCATCATCATCATCATCATATAAGACTGATTATGCCTTTCAGCGTTCAGTCTGGAGCATAGCCCCCCTTATAAAATTCCTCCATGACCCCCTATTCAGTGCTAACATTGGTGCCTCTCCTGATGTTAAGCCTATTACTTCAAAATCATTCTTAACCGAATCCATGTACCTTCTCCTTGGTCTGCCCCGACTCCTCCTACCCTCTACTGCTGAACCCATGAGTCTATTGGGTAACCTTGCTTCTCCCATGCGTGTAACATGACCCCACCATCTGAGCCTGTTCGCCCTGACTGCTACATCTATAGAGTTCATTCCCAGTTTTTCTTTGATTTCCTCATTGTGGACACCCTCCTGCCATTGTTCCCATCTACTAGTACCTGCAATCATCCTAGCTACTTTCATATCCGTAACCTCAACCTTGTTGATAAGGTAACCTGAATCCACCCAGCTTTCGCTCCCATACAACGAAGTTGGTCGAAAGATTGAACGGTGCACAGATAACTTAGTCTTGGTACTGACTTCCTCCTTGCAGACGAGAGTAGAACGTAGCTGAGCACTCACTGCATTAGCTTTGCTACACCTCGCTTCCAGTTCTTTCACTATGTTGCCATCCTGTGAGAATATGCATCCTAAGTACTTGAAACCGTCCACCTGTTCTAACTTTGTTCCTCCTATTTGGCACTCAATCGGTTTATATTTCTTTCCCACTGACATTACTTTCGTTTTGGAGATGCTAATCTTCATACCATAGTCCTTACATTTCTGATCTAGCTCTGAAATATTACTTTGCAAACTTTCAATCGAATCTGCCATCACAACTAAGTCATCCGCATATGCAAGACTGCTTATTTTGTGTTCACATATCTTAATCTCACCCAGCCAGTCTATTGTTTTCAACATATGATCCATAAATAATATGAACAACAGTGGAGACTGGTTGCAGCCTTGTCTTACCCCTGAAACTACTCTGAACCATTAACTCAATTTACCGTCAACTCTAACTGCTGCCTGACTATCCATGTAAAGACCTTTAATTGCTTGCAAACGTTTGCCTCCTATTCCATAATCTCGTAGAACAGACAATAACTTCCTCCTAGGAACCCGGTCAAATGCCTTTTCTAGATCTATAAAGGATAGATACAATTCCCTGTTCCACTCATAACACTTCTCCATTATTTGCCGTAAGCTAAAGATCTGGTCCTGACAACCTCTAAGAGGCCTAAACCCACACTGATTTTCATCCAATTGGTCCTCAACTAATACTCGCGCTTTCCTTTCAACAATACCTGAGAAGATTTTACCCACAACGCTGATTAAAGAGATACCTCTGTAGTTGTTACAATCTTTTCTGTTTCCATGTTTGAAGACTCGTGTGATTACTGCTTTTGTCCAGTCTGATGGAACCTGTCCCAACTCCCAGGCCATTTCAGTTATCCTGTGTAGCCACTTAAGACCTGACATTCCACTGTATTTGATGAGTTCCGACTTAATTTCATCCACCCTAGCTGCTTTATTGCACTGCAATCTATCGACCATTTTCTCCACTTCCTCAAATGTGATCCTATTTCCATCATAATTCCTATCCCATTCTACCTCGAAATTTGAAACATTACTGATTGCATTTTCACCTACATTGAGCAACTCTTCAAGATATTCCCTCCATCTGCCCAAGGCATCCACAGGATTCACCAGCAGTTTTCCTGACCTGTCCAAAATACTTGTCATTTCCTTCTTACCTCCCTTTCGAAGACTGCTAATTACACTCCAGAATGGTTTTCCAGCAGCTTGACCCATAGTCTCCAACGTGTTTCCAAAGTCTTCCCAAGATTTCTTCTTGGACGCTGCAATTATCTGTTTGGCTTTGTTTCTTTCTTCAACATAACTTTCTCTGTCTACCTGAGTTCTAGTATGTAGCCATTTTTGATACGCCTTCTTTTTCCTTTTACAGGCTGCCTTGACTGTGTCATTCCACCAAGCTGTTTGCTTCATCCTACTTTTACACACTACTGTTCCAAGACATTCTTTAGCCACTTCTAGTACTGTGTCCCTGTACCTTGTCCATTCCTTTTCCAATGACTGTAATTGACTACATTCAACTAACTGGTACCTTTCTGAGATCGCTGTTATGTACTTGTGCCTGATTTCCTTATCCTGAAGTTTCTCCACTCTTATCCTCCTACATATGGACCTGACCTCCTGCACTTTCGGCCTCACAATCCCAATTTCACTGCAGATTAAATAATGATCAGTGTCATCAAAGAATCCCCTGAATACACGTGTGTCCGTCACAGCCTTCCTGAATTCCTGATCTGTTATTATATAGTCAATGACAGATCTGGTTCCCCTGCCTTCCCAAGTATACCGGTGCACTGAGAACTTAATAACAATAATTTCAGTATCACTCAGATCATCAGAAAATGCTAATGACAAATTTAAGTTACTGTCAGTGCTAATTGATGGAATGGGTGGACCAATGGAAAGCGCCCCCTAAGACGCCAGGAACCAAACTGCTGAGATATTTCACTACTAGTCTACGATTGGTTTCCGAGGAGATAATACATGAATCCGTGGCTTATTTCAATAGTGGTACAAGGCCATTACCTCTACTTTTCTGATTATAGTGCTTCTGACATTAATGATTCAAACAAACAGAAAGAAAGGTTCAGCTCTAGCAAGAAGCCATATGCTTGAATATTTCTGGTATCTCAACAGCAGATTTTTCAGCGCTCATTTAACTTTAGGACTCTGTATCTTAAAATGAACAAAAATGTACTTGTACCACTATTGAAATAAGCCCTTCATATCTAATCTCATGTAAACATGGGAACTGGTTGTTGATATATTGCCTTGGATTGTTATGTTAATTCAAGTCAGTCTGCAAATGTTCAGATGTGTGTGAAATCTTATGGGACTTAACAGCTAAGGTCATCAGTCCCTAGTCTACAACTGGTTGCCGAGATGGCATCACGCGGACTAGTGTGTGAAGTGCAACTCCACAAAAAGACGGAAGTAATTATAAAATTTGCCTCGGAAAACATATTTGTGCGATCTCATGTTGCTCGTACGATCGCACTTTTGGGGTGCTCGTGAACCACCGATTAATGACCGGGTATCTTGTTATAAATGTTAACGACAGACTGTCTCTATAAATCATTGTACTGATTTGGCGATTAGTAAATAAAAGAAAATTATTCAGCATCTTAACATTTTGCGATTCTTATTATGCTTAGCATTTAAACCTACCCACTTGTCACATTATTATGCACTGTTTATCGCGTAAGCGTTGAATCACGCAAACGATAGAGAAGAAACCAATTCGGACAATGTCTATGAGACGCGAGGTAAGCAAGTTGCCTGCAATTCAAAAAATGGTTCAAATGGCTCTGAGCACTATGGGACTTAACGGCTGAGGTCATCAGTCCCCTAGACCATAGAACTACGAGGGCAGTTCAATAAGTAATGCAACACTTTTTTTTCTGAAACAGGGCTTGTTTTATTCGACATTGAAATACACCAGGTTATTCCCCAATCTTTTAGCTACACAAAACTATTTTTCAACGTAATCTCCATTCAATGCTACGGCCTTACGCCACCTTGAAATGAGGGCCTGTATGCCTGCACGGTACCATTCCACTGGTCGATGTCGGAGCCAACGTCGTACTGCATCAATAACTTCTTCATCATCCGCGTAGTGCCTCCCACGGATTGCGTCCTTCATTGGGCCAAACATATGGAAATCCGACGGTGCGAGATCGGGGCTGTAGGGTGCATGTGAAGAACAGTCCACTGAAGTTTTGTGAGCTCCTCTCGGGTGCGAAGACTTGTGTGAGGTCTTGCATTGTCATGAAGAAGGAGAAGTTCGTTCAGATTTTTGTGCCTACGAACACGCTGAAGTCGTTTCTTCAATTTCTGATGAGTAGCACAATACACTTCAGAGTTGATCGTTTGACCATGGGGAAGGACATCGAACAGAATAACCCCTTCAGCGTCCCAGAAGTCTGTAACCATGACTTTACCGGCTGAGGGTATGGCTTTAAACTTTTTCTTGGTAGGGGAGTGGGTGTGGCGCCACTCCATTGATTGCCGTTTTGTTTCAGGTTCGAAGTGATGAACCCATGTTTCATCGCCTGTAACAATCTTTGACAAGAAATTGTCACCCTCAGCCACATGACGAGCAAGCAATTCTGCACAGATGGTTCTCCTTTGCTCTTTATGGTGTTCGGTTAGACAACGAGGGACCCAGTGGGAACAAACCTTTGAATATCCCAACTGGTGAACAATTGTGACAGCACTACCAACAGAGATGTCAAGTTGAGCACTGAGTTGTTTGATGGTGATCCGTCGATCATCTCGAACGAGTGTGTTCGCACGCTCCGCCATTGCAGGAGTCACAGCTGTGCACGGCCGGCCCGCACGCGGGAGATCAGACAGTCTTGCTTGACCTTGCGGCGATGATGACACACGCTTTGCCCAACGACTCACCGTGCTTTTGTCCACTGCCAGATCACCGTAGACATTCTGCAAGCGCCTATGAATATCTGAGATGCCCTGGTTTTCCGCCAAAAGAAACTCGATCACTGCCCGTTGTTTGCAACGCACATCCGTTACAGACGCCATTTTAACAGCTCCGTACAGCGCTGCCACCCGTCGGAAGTCAATGAAACTATACGAGACGAAGCGGGAATGTTTGAAAATATTCCATAAGAAATTTCCGGTTTTTTCAACCAAAATTGGCCGAGAAAAAAAATGTGTTGCATTACTTATTGAACTGCCCTCGTATTTAAACCTAACTAACCTAAGGACATCACACACATCCATGCCCAAGGCAGGATTCGAACCTGTGACCGTAGTGGCCGCGCGGTTCCAGACTGTAGCGCCTAGAACCGCTCGGCTACAATTCAGTTACGATAAGTAGGGGGCGGACGCACTAAAATTTCAGCTGTAAATAAGACGTAGCGGTCCCCATGTTTGTATTGGCCCAGGCGACAGTCCGGACATTCATTCCCCTGTCTGCTGTGATAGTGTTAAGGTACATCTCGAAGAATCGTTTTCTGGCTGCGAAGTAGACACTGTTTGATGTCAGTGCGTTCTTTTCAGGTAATTTCATCCACGTTTTTTTACATCGTCCAACAATGCCACTTTTCTGTAGACAACAATGTAGTCAGTGAATAATCCGACAGGGTTGCTGAACCTACCTGATTAACAGTTTACGTATACTGACAACGCTAGTGACCCTATTACACTTCCCATCGTGTTCCCTTGGGGCACACCCATACTTACTTTTATTTCTGGCGAACATTCACCGCCTAGTACAGTCTACTGTGCTCTAATCTCAAAGCAAAAGCTGAAATATTTAACTTCCTTTTCAAATGTTCCTTTACAACGGAAAACCCAGGAGAATTACTCCAATTTAATCCTCATACCACTGAAAATATGAATGAAATAAGTATTAACGTCAGTGGTGTTGAGAAACAGCTGAAACCGTAGAAATTGAACAAAGCTCCAGGCCGCAATGGGATCCCTGCCAGATTCTATACTGAATTTGCGGCTGAGTTAACCCCTCTTCCAACTATAACCTATCAGAGATCCCTCGAACAAAAAACCGTGCCTAATTTTTGGAAAATGGCACAGGTCACAACGGTTTACGAGAAGGGTAGTACCAGTGATCCACAAAACTACCGTCCAGTATCCTTGACATTGATTTGTTGTAGAATCTTAGAACTTATTATGAGCTCAAACATAATCAGGTATTTTGAACAGAATGACGTTCTCAGTGCCAACCAATATGGATTTCGAAAACATTGATCATGAGAAAACCAACTTGCACCTCTCTCACATAACATGCTGAAAGCTTTGGATCAAGGCAACCAGATAGATCTAGCATTTCTTGATTTCCGAAAAGCATGTGACTCAGTACCACACTTACACTTATTGTCAAAACTACGATCATATGGGGTATGAAATGAAATTTGTAGCTGGATCGAGGACTTTCAGATAGGGGTTGGGGTTGGGTTGTTTGGGGAAGGAGACCAGACAGCGAGGTCATCGGTCTCATCGGATTAGGGAAGGATGGGGAAGGAAGTCGGCCGCGTCCTTTCAAAGGAACCATCCTGGCATTTGCCTGGAGCGATTTAGGGAAATCACGGTAAACCTAAATCAGGATGGCCGGACGCGGGATTGAACCTTCGTCCTCCCGAATGCGAGTCCAGTGTCTAACCACTGCGCCACCTCGCTCGGTTTTCAGATAGGGAGGACACAAAATTTTGTCTTGGATGGAGAGTCATCGTCAGATGTAGAAGTAACTTCGGGTGTGTCCCAGGGAGGTGTGTTGGGACCCTTGCTGTTCATGTTGTATATTAATGACCTTGAAGACAATATTAATAGTAAGATCAGGCTTTTTGCAAATAATGCAGTTATCTACAATGAAGTACTTCTGAAAAAAGCTGCAAAAATATTCCGTCAGATCTTGATAAGATTTTAATGTGGTGCAGAGATAGGCAACTGCTCTGAATGTTCAGAAATGTAAAATTATGCACTTCAAAAAACGAATAAATGTAGTATCCTATGACTATAATATCAATGAGTCACTGTTGGAATCGGTCAACTCATACAAATACCTGGGTGTAACACTTTGTAGGGATTTGAAATGAAATGATCACATAGGTTCAGCCGTAGGTAAAGCAGGTGGTAGACTTCTGTTTATTGGTAGAATACTGGGGAAGTGCAATCAGTCTACAAAGGAGATTGCTTAAAAAACACTCGTGCGACCGGTTCTAGAATACTGGTCAAGTGTGTGGGACCCGCACCAAAGAGGACTGACAGGGGATAT
The DNA here is from genome assembly GCF_023864345.2 of Schistocerca serialis cubense. Taxonomy (NCBI): domain Eukaryota; kingdom Metazoa; phylum Arthropoda; class Insecta; order Orthoptera; family Acrididae; genus Schistocerca; species Schistocerca serialis. Next base: position 872,731,021 of record NC_064641.1, on the reverse strand, counting down.
TGAACGTATACAGAGAAGGGCAGCACGAATGGTCACAGGTGTGTTTAATCCGCGGGAGAGTGTCACAGAGATACTGAAGGAACTGAACTGGAAGACTCTTGAAGATGGACGGAAACTATCCTGAGAAAGTCTATTAAGTTTCAAGATCTGGCTTTAAATGATTAGAATATACTACAACCTCCTAAGTATCAATCACATAGGGATCGTGGGGTTAAGGTTAGAATAATTACTGCACTCACAGAGGCATCCAAACAACCATTCTTCGCGCACTACATACCTGAATGGTTCAAATGGCTCTGAGCACTATGGGACTTAACATCTGTGGTCATCAGTCCCCTAGAACTTAGAACTACTTAAACCTAACTAATCTGAAGACATCACACACATCCATGCCCGAGGCAGGATTCGAACCTGCGACCGTAGCGGTCACGCGGTTCCAGACTGCAGCGCCAGAACCGCTAGACCACCGCGGCCGGCGTTTGCAGAGTATAAACGTAGATGTAGATCCGTGACAATCCTCCTAGTCATTATTCCGGGACACGACAGAAACGACCATTCGAAGCAAAAGGAAAAGTCCAGTAGACATGGGCTCCATAGTGCATACCTCAAGAGCTATGAGCAGTACTTCATCTACGATACACTGAAAGAAATGTCCTGTACTGCAAAATACACTACTGGCCATTAAAATTGCTACACCAAGAAGAAATGCAGATGATAAACGGGTATTCATTGGACAAATATATTATACTAGAACTGACACGTGATTGCATTATCAACAATTTGGGTGCATAGATCCTGAGAAATCAGTACGTCCAACAACCACCTCTGGCCGTAATAACGGCCTTGATACGCCTGGGCATTGAGTCAAACACAGCTTGGATGGCGTGTACAAGTACAGCTGCCCATGCAGCTTCAACACGATACCACAGTTCATGAAGAGTAGTGACTGGCGTATTGTGACGAGCCAGTTGCTCGGCCACCATTGACCAGACGTTTTCAATTGGTGAGAGATCTGGAGAATGTGCTGGCCAGGGCAGCAGTCGAACATTTTCTGTATCCAGAAAGGCCCGTACAGGACCTGTAACATGCGGTCGTGCATTTTCCTGCTGAAATGTAGGGTTTCGCAGGGATCGACCGAAGGGTAGAGCCACGGGTCGTAACACATATGAAATGTAACGTCCACTATTCAAAGTGCCGTCAATGCGAACAAGAGGTGACCGAGACGTGTAACCAGTGGCACCCCATACCATCACGTCGAGTGATACGCCAGTACGGTGATGACGAATACACGCTTCCAATGTGCGTTCACCGCGATATCGCCAAACACGGATGCGACCATCATGATGCTGTAAACAGAACCTGGATTCATCCGAAAAAATGACGTCTTGCCATTCGTACACCCAGGTTCGTCGTCGAGTACACCATCGCAGGCTCTCCTGTCTAATGCAGCGTCAAGGGTAACCGCAGCGCCGGCCTCTGGTGGCCGAGAGGTTCTAGGCGCTTCAGTCTGGAACCGCGCGACCGCTACGGTCGCAGGTTCGAATCCTGCCTCGGGCATGGATGTGTGTGATGTCCTTAGGCTAGTTAGGTTTAAGTAGTTCTACGTTCTAGGGGACTGATGACCTGAGATGTTAAGTGCTCAGAGTCATTTGAATTTTTTTTTTTTTTTTTTTTTTTTCTGCAACCGCAGCCGTGGTCTCCGAGCTGATAGTCCATACTGCTGCAAACGTTATGGTACGCATTTCTCCTCCTTACACGAGGCATCACAACAACGTTTCACCAGACAACGCCGGTCAACTGCTGTGTGTGTATGAGAAATCGGTTGGAAACTTTCCTCGTGTCAGCACGTTGAAGGTGTTGCCACCGGCGCCAACCTTGTGTGAATGCTCTGAAAAGGTAATCATTTGCGTATCACAGCATCTTTTTCGTGTCGGTTAAATTTCACGTCTGTAGCACGTCATCTTCGTGGTGTAGCAATTTTAATGGTCAGTAGTGTAGGTTTAAAGACGTCCGTTTCTTTTTCCTATTATATTAAGTTCAATGTTGTGTCTCCGTGAATAGATGCCACGTTTTTGACCAGATGTAGGGGAGAAGAAGTAAAATGCCGAATGAAAAATGCAGCGTGCTGTTTAAGATAAGCATACTGCTGTTCATAGTTGGAGGAAAGACAATCATTCTGTACCCGTTACAGCTAACAGCATTTGTTTGATGCTTTTTTTTATTTTGTTTCTGCTCATAAAATTATTCGGACTCGTCGAGGTGTACAGGACAGAACTCGTAAACAACGAGAAGGATGTTACAGCTCATACTGGAACTGGTATTCACGATGTGATCCTGATATTCTATATGCGGCGACTGTCACATGCGCCGAACGTGTGTCGCAGGCCACACCTGCCCGGTGGCCACGTGTGTGACAAAGCAGAAATATCACCGCTGACGTGGCCTGCAGCTGCGCTTCAGACCTCCTGCCAGCCGCTGTCGTCACTTTGTTTTAGAACGCGGAGCCAAACCGCGACAGGGAATCTGTTGTCCAACACGCAGGCTTAGTCCAACACGAAAATTTCAAAGTGCACTTACAGATTCAGTTCTTCGCTTCGTTTCATTTTCGCTACATGTATTGTAATGGAGCATGTTGCAAATAAATAAACAAGAAAATAAAACTCGGATGCAGAAATGGTGGAGAAATCTGATACACGTTATACCAGGTAAGTGACTTAGACCGTAAGCTCATCAGACAAAGCGTTACTAAAAACAGCAAACTGATCATTTTGGACAGACGTAGACAGTGAAAAACTGGTACCAGGCGGTCATGCCACCCTCCATCGCTGACGTGTGTTATCGTAGTCGTAGTGAAGTGAGCATGAAAGCGCAGTAAGACAGTGAAACGCCTGGTGAAATCCGCAGGACGGAACAGGTAGTTGGAATTGCGGAAAGGGGCCAAAAATGAGCGGCTGTCAGCTACACCCGAACAGATATAACTTTATTTAGTTACACAAGCATTACAGCGCATATTTACGAGCTTAACTATCGACTGGATATGTCACACTCTCTTATAGCTTAAGGGCACAACCTCTTTAATTTTTAAAATGGCTGGAGGACCATAATTTAAAACACAACTACAATAAATTTTCAAAAGGCAGAAAGCGCAAGGTTTTATCCGTAAATAATATTTCAAACGAGGCTGAAGGCCCAAACAATCTAAGACTTGTCAAGTAAGGAATTTTAATTTTAAAACGGCTGAAGGCCCATGATTTAAAAACACAACTACAATAAATTTTTACAAGGCAGAAAGCCCAAAGATTTATCCGTAAATAATTTTTTTTTAAATTAGGCTGAAGGCCCAAACAATCTAAGATTTAACAAGTAAAGAATTTAAATTTTTAGACGGCTGCAGACCCATGATTGAAAAACACAACTACAATAAATTTTCAAAAGGCAGAAGGCCCAAAACTTTGTCCAAAATATTTTAAATGAGGCTGAAGGCCCAAACAATCTAAGACTTAACAAGTAAGTAATTGTAATTTTGAGACGACTGAAAGCCCATGATTAAGAAACACAACTACAATGAACTTTCAAAAGGCCGAAGGCCCAAAGCTTTATACAAAAAAAAAAAAAAATTTAAACGAGGCTGAAGGCCCAAACAATGCAAGACTTGACAAGTAAGTAACTTTCAATTTTAAAGCGACTGAAGGCCCATCATTTAAAACCCAACTAAAAGTATACAAATTCAAACCATCGGCTATGAGCCATTGAAATACACAGTCAAACAGCTATAAGAAAAGGCAGTACAGCCAGCGGCGCTCAGAAGATTCCGGGGTCGGTCTGCCCTTGAAATATTAACGTTTGCTTAGGGGAGACAGGTTGTCGGCCCAACTATATCCGATTCGCCGGCAACCCAACCGAGAGACAGTCAACGGACCCACCGACAAGGCGACTTGCTTTCCATCCGACCAGTATACAAGGAACTCGAAAGCCAAAACGTAAAAGGCGTAGCCTCCCAAAACCAAGTATGCATAAGCTGTGAAAACTGCACACACGTTTTGCACTGCGACAACACGGTGAGGAAAGGACACTGCCTGAAGTTTCCGCCGGCGACCAGGACAGGCCACAAGGCAGAAAATTCATATGGTGCACTTGGACTTCAAATAACCAAAACACAGTTAAACTCCACCGGATGGTGGGCAAACGTTCGCCAACTCGAACACTCGTTGTTGCTCACGGGAATACCCCCAACTGCCAACCATGAAAACCAGCGGCGCAATGTGAACAGACTGGCTTCGGTATTTAAATCACCACTCAACTTTGATCCCCTGGGTCGGTGAGCCACGAACCTCGTAGCAATCGGAACAGCTGCCACGCACTCCGACACTGCGTACAGACCGCCACTGGGCCCTGCCCACTGCGCCACGCGGAGATTTCCTGGCTGATCCACACCAACCGACCGACTCCGTACACCTACTAGCCGGAAACTATAAGCACCAGACCAAAGATAGTACAAGGTGCGAATATCGACACACACTGCTGCTGCCACAAGTAGAAAGAGGACGAACCACGGCATAACCGCAGTAACCACGGCAAGCCAAACACAGAGTAACAGTCAAGCTCTAAACCAACACATAAGGCGAGGCCAGCACGGCTCGGACAGGTCGACGAAGAAACGCGACAGCATGATAGAAAGAAGTTATCACGTTTGGACGTTTTCACATTTGGACGTTTTCATGACCACAGCGGGAATGAAGTTCGCAGATTTGTTGCTATATCAACACAGATTGTACGATACACCTACAAGGCATGATGCACCGACAGCCCATGAGGCATACCGAGCGAGGTGGCGCAGTGGTTAGCACACTGGACTCGCATTCGGGAGGACGACGGTTCAATCCCGCCTCCGGCCATCCTGATTTAGGTTTTCCGTGATTTCCCTAAATCGTTTCAGGCAAATGCCGGGATTGTTCCTTTGAAAGGGCAAGACCGATTTCCTTCCCAATCCTTCCCTAACCCGAGCTTGCGCTCCGTCTCCGATGACCTCGTTGTCGACGGGACGTTAAACATTAACCACCACCACCACCCATGAGGCATTTAACGTACGGTGTGTGGTCAGTGTAGTTCAGGCCGGAGGTGGTTCCGTAGAGTTTTGGGGTGTCTTTCGTACCATGACTTGGACCCAACCATTAAGATTACCGTGCACGTGAACCATGATGTCTATTTCAGTGTTCTCAATAGCAAATGGGTTCCCTTTCTTCAACATCTTCATAATGTGTATGCTGTGGACTCTAGGGTCTTCCAGATTAACAACAGCCGTTTCAACACAGCTGCCCGCATACGTTCCTGGTTTGACGGACGTCCAGGCACCCTATCGCGCCTCGCCATACACCAGTGTTTTCCAACCTTTTTGAATACGCGACCCCTGCCGGTCGGGGTGGCCGAGCGGTTCTAGGCGCTTCAGTCTGGAACCGCGCGACTGCTACGGGCATGGATGTGTGTGATGTCATTAGGTTAGTTAGGTTTAAGTAGTTCTAAGTTCTAGGGGACTGATGTCCTCAGATGTTGAGTCCCGTAGTGCTCAGAGCCATTTGAATACGCGACCCCTTTCCAAGTAAAAATATTCTGGCGACCCCCAGACCCATAATAAAAGTATTGTCAGCGATTTCAAAGACAACGTATTTAATTTTCTTTCTATTGATACTATACTGATCGAGAAATCAAGTGCAATGTGAAAAGATGTCGTATGGCTCTGCGGGCAGAGATATAATTATATTCCTAGCCGATGTAGAGGCGTCGGGAGTGAGAAGGGCCAGCCGGGGCACAGTCGCCCGTTTTTAGTCACTACAATCAGTTGTCCGAGAACGCCAGAAAGTACGGACATGATTATCGTCTTCGCGCTTTGCTCTGAGCGAGAACAAAATGGACAAGTTTCTTAAAAGATCTGTGCAGCACTCCACGTCTGGTACAAGTGGCTGTGGCGAAAGCGAATCATAATCGAAAAAAATAGACTTTATGACGACAGCTATCTGAAATATGGTTTTACTGTTATGAACAATAAACCTCAATGTTTAATTTGCGGCGAAGTATTGTCTCGTGAGAGTATGAAACCATCAAAACTTCTGCGTCACCTCTCAACCAAACATTCCAAGGAAGCTGATGAACAGCTGGATTTCTTCCAAAGGAAACTGAAAACATCCAGCAGCAAACTACTATGATTCAGGTAATAAAATAGCAATGTTATTTGTTTATTTAAAATAGTATTAATGTTTTATTCGTTTTTTCTGATTTAAAAATATTTTTATCTGATTTTAGGCATCCGGTGTCAACGAGAAAGCGTTACTAGCTAGCTAGCGAGTCGCTAAAGCAGGGAAGCTGCACACAGGTGCAAAGAATCTTATTTTGCCAGCAGCCCTGGATATGGTTGAAATTATGTTAGGTACGCAAGAGGCAAACAAGCTAAAAAGCATACCACTTTCTGCTAATACCACTGAACGCAGAATAAACGATATGGCCGTTGACATTCGAGAGCACCTAGTCGAAAAACTGAAGAAGAGTCCACATTTTGCTTTGCAGTTTGATGAATCTACTGATGTTTCAGATTGTGCTCAATTTATAGCATTTGTGCTCTTGGAAGCAGTTGAAAGTATCATGGAAGACACTTTATTTTGCAAAGCACTCTCTGCGAACACTACTGGCCAGTGTTTGTATGACACGTTTTTAGAAAGCACTTGCAACTACGAGATTGATTGGGCAAAATGTTTCGCCATTTGTAGTGATGGTCCTAAAGCTATGACTGGCAGTAAAAGTGAGCTCGTCGCGAAATTAAAATCAATGACGCCAAATTTTTCGTGTACACACTGCTTTCTTCATCGACAAGCTCTGGTAGTCACGATTTTAACTTCCAATCTAAATTATGTGCTTAAAGATATGATCAAAGTTATAAAGAAAAATGTGTTTCGCATAACGAGTGTTTCACAATGCAGGTAAGACTCAGAAGTGAATTATCCTCGCTAAACGAGGTCCCATTGTATAGTCAATTAGTAAACAAGAAGATCTTATTCGAATTTCTCTCAGTTACTTATTGGATCTTCTTCATTTAGTTATCGATCAGTTCCGGAAAACAGTTTTGCGTTTATTTATCGTTAACACGGTGTATTTATTATGAAACAATCTACATTAAGCTCAATTCAGAATTAATGTTAAACAAGGAATTACGTAATTTTAATATAAAATAAATACCATTTTCCATAGGCCTATGTTTTTGTATTACAGAACCACTAGTTTTGAGACATGTAGCAGGATGGTTATTTCATTTACTTTAATTCAGTTTCAAAAGAAGACAACATTTCTTTTCAATTAATTGCGAGAATATGCAGTATATATTTTTACAAATGATGGTAGTAGTTTTTTATAAGATGTTTTTCAATTCTTTTATGAAGCACTATAAAAAAACAGTGATTCACTTCACGGCAATCACCACAATTAACTACACGAAAGAAATGAGAAATTAACCAGGTGACCAGCAACGACGAGTTTGTGGGAATCATGGTGAAGCCACAGAACTAGGAAAATACAAACAACTCCAGATGCAGTGTGCGAATTAAAGTTTCAGTTGAGCTGAGGCATCCTAGATCCGCTCGGTATAAATTGCTGTACTTCGTGCCTTGGCTCACTGCTGTCAATCCTAGCGCTCTATTGTTTGGTTCGAAGCTTCTAACTGAAATGCATTATAGTAACGGTGGTGCCAAATCTTGGACGTGAGCTGTGTGCATGTTGTTGCGCCATTTTGTATCACACTTCATAAATTGTTCTCCTTCTGTGTGATATCGTTCTCACAGCAGATGATTGGCGAATCAACTAAGTTGTCAGTAATACACAAGACGCTGCCACTGCACCCCGTTCCAGACTGGAAGTGGATGTGATCGTTTCACTCCCCCGCAAACCTCACAGAGGTAAATACTGTCTGTAGAAGACTTCGTGACTCTCGCCGCCCCAGTTCCATTCCGCAGAAGTGGAAGAGATCGGTAGACATCGTGTTGCTTCTCACTGCTGCAAGTGTTTGCGTATTTGAACTCTTCAACAGGTGTAAATTAAATTCGTATTCATTGTTATAAATAAGTACCAGATCTGAACGTGAGAGAAGTTGCAAGGTGCTTTCACAAAACCTTGTCACTTCCATGTGATATTTATACCATAGCAGATGATCGTTATGAAACACACGTTACCAGCCACACTGAAACTGCTTTCTCCTGCGACCATGACCCCCTGAGCAAAGCTTTATGACCCCCGCCCCCCCAAGGGGTCGCGATCCACAGACAATATCTGTGTTATCTGAACTAGCGAGTGACACGTAGCAGTCAGTATACCCACAATCTGACAGCTCTGCAGGACCTAATCATCAAGGACTGGCTTAAGCCAGAGAGGCCATACATGAAGAAATTTGTGAGCTCCCTTTCTTGCTGAACTGACATCATTGCCAATGCTAGAGGTGGAGTTCTTCAGTGGCAAAATGATTTCTCCTGGAGCTATTTTTGCTATGTGTTTGTTTTATTAGAGCTATTATTGTCTTGATGAAGAACTGTACAAGTAAGCTGGGAAAGGAAAAGCACTCCTTCATGAGGCCACATGTGACACACCGGGACCAACCGACCGCCGTATCATCCTCAGATGAGGATGCGGATAGGAGGGGCGTGTGGTCAGCACATCGCTCTCCCGCTCGTTATGATGGTTTTCTTTGACCGGAGCCGCTACTATTCGGTCGAGTAGCTCCTCAAATGGCATCACGAGGCTGAGTGCACCCCGAAAAATGGCAACAGCGCATGGTGGGCTGGATGGTCACCCATCCAAGTGCTGGCCACGCCCAACAGCGCCTAACTTCGGTGATCTGACGGGAACCGGTGTATTCACTGCGCCAAGGCCGTTACCACAAGGTAGCAAAGGAAATGAAGAGCATTAGGTACAGAGTGTCCATTGTTTCTATAGATCACAGGAACTGACCGAGGATGTATCAGTGGTCAATATTCTAGACTCTGTTCGGGAGGAGTGGGGTTACATCACCACCTGGAATATCCTGTGTAGGTTTCCCGTTATTTTCTTAAATCATGACTAAAGAAGTCCGTCACTGATCTCTCGACAGCGCCACGCCCCCCCCCCCCCCCCCCCCCCCCCGCCCCCGTCCATGTTTGTTCGGCTGAATGCGTTTCCCTCGATAGCCTACATGTATACTGCAGGTTACCTTTGACAGATTTTGACGAACAGATTTCGCAAATATTTTCCAAGTTTTTTGCTGCATTAATGGACGTCTTGTCTTAGTCTTTTGCAGAATAGATGCAATTCCTTAACGCTTCGTTCCCAAAGCATGGTATCGTTGTTGGAGGAGAACCTTTCTGAAATCTGGGTACGTTTAATATTTCGCCTCGTTGGGACAAGTATGGAATATCAGGATATAGATGTGGAATACTAGTACTGTATTCCACATTAGTGAGACAGCCATCTTGAAATTCAGAAAATCAGGTAAAATCGAAAATTAAATTTAAATAGTAGTTAAATGTCTGTTTACAAAATATATTAATAATTTGTGTATTATCACAAGAATGAAACTGAAAACCGCCAATCTGCAACATCTATTCCTCCTAGTGAATTCGTTAAAACAAGCTTCACTTACTTGCAGTGGTTGCCAACTGCATATGAATGCATCCCAAAGCAGCTACAGTTGGTGAACGCAGTTTTGAAGCAGCTCACAAAAGTACAGCACTTACAAGGCGAGAAACCATAGCACTCCATATTACTCCTCCTATTCCACATTTGTTTCTCTTCCTCTACATTATGTGCCTCGTACTGCACCATATGCCAAAGTTCCACGTTGCTTATTTGTTACCTTTGTTACCGCTAATCAATCGATTAGATGGCAAATAGCGCCAATGCACCAAACGTATTAGGTCAATCCAGTTATTAGTTTTAACATCAGCAAATACCCTAATAACGGACAAGAATAGTGAATCACCTACAGTTACGATACTGCCTGATAACTTTCGTTCTAGTTGTTTCAAAAAGTCCAAATAATGTTGTAAGCGAAGTAATTACTGCACTTCATAGAATATTAAGATAACGGTAGTTGTATCTAAGTAGTAGACATTTGTAGAAATTATCGACTATTCGTTCAATGGAAGTTATTTTTTACATTGTAGTATCTGATTCCATTTCTATAGCTTAGTTCTCCCAGACTGCAACACGCGTTTTAACCGCGAAGGAAATTACATTTTCATCGGTGGAACGAGGATATAAAGCAGTTTTCTGAGCAACAACTATATAGCACAGGTCGTGAACATGATATTACTCTGTCACTGACTGTTTACATGTTTTCGTGTCTCTGTCCTGCAGCGGAGAACAGTTGCCGCGAGTCGTTTAATTTTAATAGGGAGGGAAGCCCTCGTCGCCATGTTGGTTCAACGGTCGGGGGGACGCCTCGGCTATTTCCGTCGCCGCACGTGCCATGCGTCAGCCGGTCTCGCCGATCGATATTCAATTCCGGACGCCTTCTCGCCTCGCCAACGCATTTCCCGGCAGAGTAAATAAACGGTAATGAAATTGTTCCCCTTTATTTAAGCGTGTTAGTTTCATCGGAGTGTGCAGTAAGCAATACACTATTTCGTTAGAACGTTTCAACATCGTTCTCACACCATGATTTTCTCTTCGTGATCTAACATTCTCTTTATAAAGAAAAAAAAGAAAAATTTCATTAAATTTCATCGATGTTTTGCACTAATGAACATGAGTGGACTGAATATTCAGAAAGTGCACTGAAACGACGACTTCTGTCAGCATCATTTTGTGTTTTATTACGTTACACTAAGTTTTGACGTCCTATGGGCCCATTCTCACGTTGCATTTTCCTTGCTCCCGAGCGAGATGCTTCAGCACAGTGCGTTCTAGACGGCTGAGTAAAACATTTCTGGATGTTATGTTGCTGTTTATGCTGATACTTGTGTATTATTATACCACATCACTTCGCTCGAGGCGCAGGTGTTAATCTCTAGACATAAATATGATGTGCCCCCGCAAATTCTCGGAAGCAGTTAGGAGCGAGACTGTCTTCTGCAGACTCACGTGGTGAGTCCTCGAGAAAGATATTTACCTCTCGGCTCCACAGACGTAAACAGATGCAGAGCTAGAAGCAGAACATGCTGCCTCGCGTTTACTTAGTTTAAACTCGGAGCTTTGTTTCATTGACTTTCCTCTCCTGATAAGCGACACTCATTATTTCGATGAAGCTGATAACTGTCTCCGTAGCCGAGGCCGCTAACAAACGCTAATGTCGATGCGGTGGTGCCAAAGAAGCCAACTTAGGGTCCAGTGGTGAAAAATGTTACTTCGCTGAGATTTAGCTATTAGCGGAAAGGAGTCAGTGATATACAGTTACTGATGACGAGACTATACTGCACTGTATTTCATGACTGCAGTCGAAACAGTGTACTGGAGATGATTTAACTCCACGAAAAAATCATTCGAAAACCTTTTCTTCGCGGAGTGAGAAGGAATGGGGGACGGGAGCAGTAATACCAATTGTTTTCTTTCTTTCTTTTTTTATGTTTGAGCATTAAGCATGAATCTGTATCTGGCTCTTATTCCACAAACTGAATGGAAACAGACGGGATATCACAGGACACGTATATGCTGTTTCTCTCTTTTTCAAACATCTGCCAGCCGGCAGCTGTGGTCGAGCGGTTCTAGGCGCTTCAGTCCGGAATCGCGCTGCTGCTACGGTCGCAGGTTCGAGTCCTGCCTCGGGCATGGATGTGTGTGATGTCCTCAGATGTTAAGTCCCATAGTGCTGAGAGCCATCTGAACCATTTTGAAACATCTGCTTTTACAATAAAACAAACGCATGGACTGCGCTTTTTGACAGTTAACGCTCACCGTACTCCACAGTTTTGGCACCAATGTAATTTCCTTTCTGTTCCTAACGCCAAACGAAGAGATTACGAGTACTTCAATCATGCTTCACAGAACATTTTTCGTTTGTGAAAGAATGAAACAAACTGCAATTTTGCTGCTCCAGATGCGTCGAGATACTGGATATTATTAGGAGAAAGATATTTTTTTGGCAGCTGATCCTTTTCCGAACTTGGGAGGCTGTATTTTTCAGCCAAGTAACTTCTCGAATGGCAATCTGGTCCAGCAGGGACAAATCCGTGGCAGTACTGGAAATTGAATGCATACCCTGCACTTGTTAGGGAGACACGCTGACCACTCAGCTAAGGATCATCTCCATCTACATTTATGTGCCTGGCGGAGGGTTCGTCGAACCACCGTCAGACTCCACTTTCGAGAAGAGGAGAGGAGGAGATTGCTGTTTAACGTCCCATCGACAACGAGGTCATTAGAGACGGAGCACAAGCTCGGATTAGGGAAGGATGGGGAAGGAAATCGGCCGTGCCCTTTCTAAGGAACCATCCCGGCATTTGCCTGAAACGATTTAGGGAAATCACGGAAAACCTAAACCAGGATGGCCGGACCCGGGATTGAACCGTCGTCCTCCCGAATGCGAGTCCAGTGTGCTAACCACTGCGCCATTTCGAGAAGAGCGCGGGAAAATGAACACTTAAATCTTTCTGTGCAATATCTGAATTCCTTATTGTATTATGACAATCATTTCTCCCCATGTACATGGACGTCAACAAAATACACTCCTGGAAATGGAAAAAAGAACACATTGACACCGGTGTGTCAGACCCACCATACTTGCTCCGGACACTGCGAGAGGGCTGTACAAGCAATGATCACACGCACGGCACAGCGGACACACCAGAAACCGCGGTGTTGGCCGTCGAATGGCGCTAGCTGCGCAGCATTTGTGCACCGCCGCCGTCAGTGTCAGCCAGTTTGCCGTGGCATACGGAGATCCATCGCAGTCTTTAACACTAGTAGCATGCCGCGACAGCGTGGACGTGAACCGTATGTGCAGTTGACGGGCTTTGAGAGAGGGCGTATAGTGGGCATGCGGGAGGCCGGGTGGACGTACCGCCGAATTGCTCAACACGTGGGGCGTGAGGTCTCCACAGTACATCGAAGTTGTCGCCAGTGGTCGGCGGAAGGTGCACGTGCCCGTCGACCTGGGACCGGACCGCAGCGACGCACGGATGCACGCCAAGACCGTAGGATCCTACGCAGTGCCGTAGGGGACCGCACCGCCACTTCCCAGCAAATTAGGGACACTGTTGCTCCTGGGGTATCGGCGAGGACCATTCGCAACCGTCTCCATGAAGCTGGGCTACGGTCCCGCACACCGTTAGGCCGTCTTCCGCTCACGCCCCAACATCGTGCAGCCCGCCTCCAGTGGTGTCGCGACAGGCGTGAATGGAGGGACGAATGGAGACGTGTCGTCTTCAGCGATGAGAGTCGCTTCTGCCTTGGTGCCAATGATGGTCGTATGCGTGTTTGGCGCCGTGCAGGTGAGCGCCACAATCAGGACTGCATACGACCGAGGCACACAGGGCCAACACCCGGCATCATGGTGTGGGGAGCGATCTCCTACACTGGCCGTACACCACTGGTGATCGTCGAGGGGACACTGAATAGTGCACGGTACATCCAAACCGTCATCGAACCCATCGTTCTACCATTCCTAGACCGGCAAGGGAACTTGCTGTTCCAACAGGACAATGCACGTCCGCATGTATCCTGTGCCACCCAACGTGCTCTAGAAGGTGTAAGTCAACTACCCTGGCCAGCAAGATCTCCGGATCTGTCCCCCATTGAGCATGTTTGGGACTGGATGAAGCGTCGTCTCACGCGGTCTGCACGTCCAGCACGAACGCTGGTCCAACTGAGGCGCCAGGTGGAAATGGCATGGCAAGCCGTTCCATAGGACTACATCCAGCATCTCTACGATCGTCTCCATGGGAGAATAGCAGCCTGCATTGCTGCGAAAGGTGGATATACACTGTACTAGTGCCGACATTGTGCATGCTCTGTTGCCTGTGTCTATGTGCCTGTGGTTCTGCCAGTGTGATCATGTGATGTATCTGACCCCAGGATTGTGTCAATAAAGTTTCCCCTTCCTGGGACAATGAATTCACGGTGTTCTTATTTCAATTTCCAGGAGTGTATTTTCCCATTCGGAGGAGAAATTTGGCGACTGAAATATTATGAAAAATTCCTGACCTAACGAAACTCTACTTGATTTTAATGATTGCTACACTAACTAGTGTGTCATATCCGTAACAATGTCTCCTCCATTTCGTTCTAGTATAAAATGAGCTGCTCTTCTTTGAACTTTTTCGATGACCTCAGTCGACCCTGTTTGGTAAGTATCCCATACCGCGCAGCAGTACTGCAGGAGAAGAAGGACAAACGTAATGAGTGCAGTCTCTTTAGTAGATCTGTAGCATTAACGCAGTCTTTTGTTCACCTTTCCCCGCAACATTTGCTATGTGATCTTTCCAATTTAAGTTCTTGTTACTGTTATCCTTGGGTATTTAGTTGAACTGACAGCCTTTAGATATTTGTAATTTATCTCGTAATCGAAACTTAACGAATTCTTTTTCGTACTCATGTAGATGACCTAGTAGATAGTGTCGGAAGTTCCAACGGCTTTTCGCGGATGATGCTGTAGTATACAGAGAAGTTGCAGCATTAGAAAATTGTAGCGAAATGCAGGAAGATCTGCAGCGGATAGGCACTTGGTGCAGGGAGTGGCAACTGACCCTTAACATAGACAAATGTAATGTATTGCGAATACGTAGAAAGAAGGATCCTTTATTGTATGATTATATGATACCGGAACAAACACTGGTAGCAGTTACTTCTGTAAAATATCTGGGAGTATGCGTGCGGAACGATTTGAAGTGGAATGATCATATAAAGTTAATTGTTGGTAAGGCGGGTGCCAGGTTGACATTCATTGGGAGAGTGCTTAGAAAATGTAGTCCATCAACAAAGGAGGTGGCTTACAAAACACTCGTTCGACCTATACTTGAGTATTGCTCATCAGTGTGGGATCCGTACCAGATCGGTTTGACGGAGGAGATAGAGAAGATCCAAAGAAGAGCGGCGCGTTTCGTCACAGGGTTATTTGGTAACCGTGATAGCGTTACGGAGATGTTTAATAAACTCAAGTGGCAGACTCTGCAAGAGAGGCGCTCTGCATCGCGGTGTAGATTGCTCGCCAGGTTTCGAGAGGGTGCGTTTCGGGATGAGGTATCGAATATATTGCTTCCCCCTACTTATACCTCCCGAGGAGATCACGAATGTAAAATTAGAGAGATTAGAGCGCGCACGGAGGCTTTCAGACAGTCGTTCTTCCCGCGAACCATACGCGACTGGAACAGGAAAGGGAGGTAATGACAGTGGCACGTTAAGTGCCCTCCGCCACACACCGTTGGGTGGCTTGCGGAGTATAAATGTAGATGTAGATGTAGACCTCACTATTCATAAGTTAGATTGAGTCAATTGCCACTTTTCTCACCACACAGATATGTCCCCCCACATCGTTTATATAATTAAGAAAAGCAGAGGGCCTATAACACTTCCATGGGGAACACAAAATATCATTTCTGTTTTACTCGATGACTTTCCGTCAATTACTAGTAACTGTGACCTCTCCGATAGGAAACCACGAATCCAACCGCACAACTGAGACGATACTCCATAGGCGCACAACGTCATTGGAAGTTGGTTGTTAGGAACGGTGTCAAAAGACTTCTAGAAATCTAGGAACGCAGAATCAGTTTGCGATTCATGTCGAAAGCACTCATTACTTCGTATGAATAAATATCTGTTTCACAAGAACGATATTTTCTGAATCCGCGCTGACTATGTATCAATAGATAGTTTTCTTCGAGGTAATTCGTAATGTTCGATCGCAGTATAAGTTCGATAATCCAACTGCAAATCGACGTCATTGTGATGGGTCTTTAATTTAATGGATTACTCCTATTTGATTTCTTGAGTACTGGTGTGACGTCTGTAACTTGCCAGTTTTTAGGTACGGATATTTCGTCGTGCGAGCGGTTGTATGTGATTGCTAAGTATCGATCTATTATATCAGAGTATTCTGAAAGGAACCTGGTTGGTGCACAATCCGGACCGGAAGACTTTAATCAGCTTCGCTACTTCGAGGATATCTACTGCTAACTATGAAAACTCCATTTAGGAATATCCGCAGTGTAGGAAAAGACATATTGTTACTTATCGTAAAGAAGACACGTCAAGTTGCAGAGAGACACAGTTAAAGCACACTCCTTATAGCTATCGGCCACAGCCTTCGTCAGTTGAAGAGAGACATACACACACACACACACACACACACACACACACACACACATACACGCAAGCAAGCACACCTCACGCACACACCCTGCGTGTGTGTGCGTGTGTGTGTGTGTGTGTGTGTGTGTGTGTGTGTGTGCGTGCGTGCGTGCGTGTATATGAATGGTGCTCGTTCGTGTCTCTTTAATGGACGAAGACTCTGGCCGAAAGCTATATGTGAGTGTCTTTTAATTGTGCCTGTCTGCAACTTCACATATCTACTTGTAAGTTAGTCATGTCGGCAGCTGTTCTTGATTCGAACTCTGGAATATTCACTTCTTCTCTGTTGAATGAATTTCGGAAAGCCGTCTTTAGTAACTCCACTTCAGTGGCACTCATCGGTAACATTGCAGTTGCTGTCACACAATGAACGCAATGATTGTGTCTTGCCGCTGGTGTACTTTACATACAATCAGAGCCTGTTTGGATTTTCTACCAGACCTCGAGACAATGTTTCGTTGTGAAAACTATGGAAAAAGGAAGAGAACAATCGGGAGTAGCGTGGTTCATATTCCTATCGATCCTGTCTCTCCTAGGTTCCCTGAAGTTCCCTAGATCGCATTAACTGACTGTACCGTCTGTTCTTGATAGCGTATGTTATACATTATGAATCAAAACACACGCAACACTGGTGTAATATTCGGCAATATTTACTATTTATTTCACAAACCGGTTTTCGGCTGTTACGCCATCATCAGTTACAAAGATAAACATGTGGCACAGTGAAATTTTGTTGGATCAAAGATTTTGAACTAGTGCAGCTACAGAGCGTCTTCATTTCCAGAAATGAAAAATTGTAATGCTACACTTAGGAATAAAACAAGAGGGATTATTTCAGTGGAAATGCGATGTAAGGTTATTTAACTGAGACAAAATGTGTGACACATTAATTAATGAACTATATACGAATTACAACAGTTCGTCATAGAAGAAAACAAACCGAATAATAAATTTCGGTGACATCTTCGAAAGATGTGGCTGAAAAAAAACTATTGCCTTTAATAGGTCCTAAATTACCAACAGGTAAAATATATTAGTGACATTAAGCAAGTAAGGGAAGCAGCTGTGATTATGCTCCGTAAAATTTTTTAACGCAACAACAGACATTATAGTAACTGAAATGAAGGAAAAGGGAGCGTATAAGAAAGAGGATAATTTACAATATGGTCTGGATGGGAATATGAGTAGTATCTGCAGTTAGAAGTGGTGAGTAAGGGAGCTGTGTCTGCTCATTCAGTACCAAGCTTAGGCTGATTGTTCATCTTCCTTTCTTTATCGATATGGAGTAATGTTTCATATTTCACCTTGCAACTATGGCCTTCTTTAAGCAGGTGGTCTGCAGAGCAGGTATTCACTTCCCATGGGACGCCAGTGTTCGGCGGAACACTGTTTGGGAAACCGGAGTGGCCGAGCGATTCTAGGCGCTACAGTCTGGAACCTCGCGACCGCTACGGTCGCAGGTTCGAATCCTGCCTCGGGCATGGATGTGTGTGATGTCCTTAGGTTCGTTAGGTTTAAGTAGTTCTAAGAAATGAGAACAGCGAGAAACATAACATCAGGATTGATGGTCACGAAGTCAATGAAGTTAAGGAATTCTGCTACCCAGGCAGTGAAATAACCAATGACGGACGGAGCAAGGAGGACATCAAAAGCAGACTCGCTATGGCAAAAAAGGCATTTCTGGCCAAGAGTAGTCTACTAATATCAAATACCGGCCTTAATATGAGGAAGAAATTTCTGAGGATGTACGTCTGGAGTACAGCATTGTATGGTAGTGAAACATGGACTGTGGGAAAACCGCAACAGAAGAGAATCGAAGCATTTGAGATGTGGTGCTATAGACGAATATTGAAAATTAAGTGGACTGATAAGGTAAGAAATGAGGAGGTTCTACGCAGAATCGGAGAGGAAAGGAATATGTGGAAAACACTGATACGGAGAAGGGACAGGATGATAGGACATCTGCTTAGACATGAGGGAATGACTTCCATGGTACTAGAGGGAGCTGTAGAGGGCAAAAACTGTACAGGAAGACAGAGATTGGAATACGTCAAGCAAATAATTGAGGACGTAGGTTGCAAGTGCTACTCTGAAATGTTTTTGTGTGTAAAGTTTGGGATGTGTATCATTGCTTAACACAAGAAAAATAATGATTAATATACCACGCCTTATTACGGATCTCCACCAATAAAATAGCACATATCTTGTGTAAGCCGGGGTACTGCTTCTTAATGCTGCCGTAAGATCATCTTGATGTTACTGCATCGCCACACGGGAATGTTGCAGTGGCAGAAATAAGTTTCAGTACTTCTTGTTCACAGAGAATTTTATTTCGCACGCTAGATGTTCGGCGGCGAATGTACAAAGTCTGACTACATGCTGTTGGAACAAAATTCGGTCCAAGAGTCACTTAAGATTGACGTAAGACTGACCTCAGATTGACCTAAGACTGATCTATGGTGACGTACAAATCGCCTCTATTTATATGGTTTTAAACAATTCCATTCAAATTTTGGATTTATACAATGAATGTTTCTACATGCATCTTCCCAAGTTACATAGAAATTTACATGAAAAAAAAGTGAATAATTTCATACAAAGATAGGAAAGATTCTGTTTCTGTTGTTGTTGTAGTCTTCAGTCCTGAGACTGGTTTGATGCAGCTCTCCATGCTACTCTATCCTGTGCAAGTTTCTTCAACTCCCAGTACCTAATGCAGCCTACATCCTTCTGAATCTGCTTAGTGTATTCATCTCTTGGTCTCCCTCGACGATTTTTACCCTCCACGCTGCCCTCCAATACTAAATTGGTGATCCCTTGATGCCTCAGAACATGTCCTACCAACCGATCCCTTCTTCTAGTTAAGTTGTGCCACAAACTCCTCTTCTCCCCAATTCTATTCAATACCTCCTCATTAGTTATGTGATCTACCCATCTAATATTCAGCATTCTTCTCTAGCACCACACTTCGTAAGCTTCTGTTCTCTTGTTGTCTAAGCTATTTATCGTCCACGTTTCACTTCCATACATGGGTACACTCCACACAAATACTTTCAGAAAGGACTGCCTCACACTTAAATCAATACTCGATTTTAACAAATTTCTCTTCTTCAGAAACGCTTTCCTTGCCATTGCCGGTCTACATTTTATATCCTCTCTACTTCGACCATCATCAGTTATTTTGCTCCCCAAATAGAAGAACACCTTTACTACTTTAAGTGTCTCATTTCATAATCTAATTCCCTCAGCATCACCCGACTTAATTGTTAAGACTATAAATTATATGTTTTATCATTGCAATAATATATTTCATTAATTTGCATATATTATTTTACTGACTTAAAGGAATGTTATCCTATCATTTTCAGGTGACCAGAGCAATTAGTTTTACTGAATAAAAGGCTAGTTTTACTGAATACAAGGCCTAGATTCAATTAATTAAATTTTGTGCGAGTAAAATTTTACTTTTCTATATGGTCGTAATTACAGTTCTGTTAACTAACACCAATTAAAACACAAGTATGCTTAATTCTGACTGGAAAATCATCGTGTCATATTTCTATTAGGGATACAAATACTTTTTTGATTTAACAAATCATAAAAATAGCTGTCTCTTGATGACTAGAAATATCGGAATTTCAATCGTTAATTACTCCATACTTACAATAGCAATTTCATTCCTACCATGTGCCTGTGGTTTGTATTACGTGTAAATTGTGATGGTACATTGGCATTAATTCGACATGTTTCCTTCATTCTACATACTGGTGAGGCCCAACGTAAACAGTGTCGAAACAATAACGTAATTAGCGCAAATTACTAATCTGCTGTTCAACAAATCTTCGGTGTATTCGAATCCAGATAACCAGAAAACACAAAGCAGTTTAAATTGGTGTAAATTACTGATATTACATATATGCCCTCTTCGGGAGAGAGGGGATGAGACGAAAAGCATACAGGATCCCACAAGGACTTGTGGTATTACAGAGCACACACGAATATACCCGCCGTTGTCCTCAGCGATTGTTACTTTTCGGACAGAAGCCTGCGCCTTTGTTGATATCCGCAATACTAACTACTTTATGGGTAACCGTAATACTGACACGCTATCGATAATTATCATTGTCTTAAATCACTATCACTATCAATGTAGAACAGAGGCGACTGTATTGGCTTGAATGCACACTGTACTCGAGAGAAGCGTTGTAGACGTCTGCAATGGTTGCAAATGGCAACATGCCCTTCTTGTTGGTTTTGCATAACTTATGCACGTGCAGCCTATTTTCATCGTACGAGCACCTGTCTTGTGTCTGAGTCATTCCTGTTTCGTTTGCAGTTGCAGATCTCATTTATGCAATTGCTGAAAGGTGCCGCGAAGCTACATGAAAGCGCTGTTCTAAGAAACTTCTGACTCCTGATTTTGTGTCACATACGACACAAAAATGTTGCGTACAAAATGAATGAATCTATCAAAGCCCTGTCAAAAGTACATTTACAGACACAAAATGTTCACTTACTACACTGAGAAGTGTAGCACGTTACGACGAGTTAACGTACTTTCGATAAACGAACTATACTATCTATTTATTTAACATGTTCCATTATATTGTGATATTACATGTACCAAAGTTAACCTAAAATGTTACAGTGTAAGTAGGCTGTTTAGGTTTTCTTATTGGTAACGCCACGTAGCGCTCTGTATGAAAATCACTGGCTGTGCTGTGTGCAGTCTGTGTCTAGTTTGCATTGTTGTCTGCTATTGTAGTGTTGGGCAGCTGGATATTAACAGCGCGTAGCGTTGCGCAGTTGGAGGTGAGCCGCCAGCAGTGGTGGATGTGGGGAGAGAGATGGCGGAGTTTTGAGAGCGGATGATCTGGACGTGTGTCCATCAGAGACAGTAAATTTGTAAGACTGGATATCAAGAACTGATATATATATTATGACTTTTGAACACTATTAAGGTAAATACATTGTTTGTTCTCTATCAAAATCTTTCATTTGCTAACTATGCCTATCAGTAGTTAGTGCCTTCAGTAGCTTGAATCTTTTATTTAGCTGGCAGTATTGGCGCTTGCTGTATTGCAGTAGTTCGAGTAACGAAGATTTTTGTGAGGTAAGAATTCATGAAAGGTATAGGTTATTGCTAGTCGGGGCCATTCTTTTGTAGGGATTACTGGAAGTCAGACTGCGTTGCTCTAAAAATATTGTGTGTCACTTTAGTGAATGTCTGAGCACGTTCAGTTTTGCTCAGCTGTTTGAAAATCAAATAACATAAGATGTTTATCAGCACAGTAATTCATTAATTTTTCTAAGGGGACATTACAACAGGTAGAATTTTAAATTAACATAGGTGATACAACTTAACTTACAGCAACTTGCAAGACTCAGTTGGATTACAGTTAAGTGTAAACAGGGTCTCTGTGACCTGTAATGAATGAACCCTCTCGATATGCAAATCAACCCCCCCCTCCCCCCTCCAACTCATATGTTAACCTACCCCTTAGATTTGACCGGCTTTGAATATGTTGTAGTGTAGAGCAAAATTAGAGAGACATATTTTGTTATACGTGCCCACACGGCCGTTAATGTGGTGAAGCTCCCCTTTAAAATACTGAATTTAATATTTCTGAATGAATACCGTTGAAACGGTAACAGATACAAAAAAACTTCACATGATACTATGGTTTTCAAAGTACGTTAGAATGGTGCACCCATATTTATCAAAAAATTCACCTTTCTTTCGAAATCCCTCCCCCACACTATTTGTTTCTCATTTCTACATTCGACTAACAGTAAAACGTATAGCATCGGTAATATCAAATTCAGTCATACATGATGAAGTGCTATTCCAAAGAAGAATTTGCTAGAATTATTTCTATATCTCTGTATGCACACCCGATATGTGCCCACTGCAATGCCATTTGTCTGGTTGGGTTCTTTAATAAGTCTTTTCTAGATAAATATATTCTAAATTTTTGTTCTAGATATATTGTTCAATACATTTTCTTTTAATTTTATTAAATATCTTGTGTTGTAAAGTGTATTTTTGTTTTCAAGTTGTAAACTTTTCAGATTTAATTATATTAAATTTGAAATTGTTTGTATATTATTGTTGTAAAATTATTGTAAATCTATACAATAATGAGGAAGAGAAGACTGTACTTGTCAAAAAAATCCTGAAAGGGATGGGTTTCGAAAAAATGGCTCTTTCGACAAGTATGGGTGCACCATTGTAACATACATTAAAAAGCGTAGGACTTTTATTTGAATTTTTTTATCTGTTATAATTTCAATGATATTTATTCAGAAATATTTAACTCAGTTTTTTTTCAGGAGAATGTTTACGCACTTAACAGCTGTATGAGCATGTATATCAAAATCGAAGTGTGTCTCTTGGATACGTTTCCTTCTCAGATGTGAAGTGGAAAGCCGTGCACCGTGGAAACGTTTCCAAATCTACTCTGAGGTGACAAAAGTCACAGGATACTTCCTAATATCGTGTCGGACCTTCTTTTGCCCAGCGTAGACCAGCAACTCGACCTGGCGTGGACTCATAAAGTCGTTGGAAGTCCCCCGCAGAAATACTGAGCCATTTTGCCTCTATACTCGTCCATAAATGCGGTAGTGTTACCCGCGCAGGATTTTGTGCACTGAGTGATCTCTCAACTATGTACCATAAATGTACGATGGGCAGCCAGATCATTAGCTTCAACTGTCCAAAATATTCTTCAAACCAGTCGCGAACAGTTGTTGACCAGTGACACGGCACATAAAGATTCCATTGTTGTTTGGAAACTTGAAGTCCATGAATGGCTGCATATGGTCTCCAAGTAGACGAACATAACGATTTCCACTCAATAATCGATTCAGTTGGACCAGATGTCGCAGTCCATTCCATGCAAATACAGCAAACACCATTATGGAGCCACCACGAGCTTGAGTAATGCCGTGTTAACAACTTGGACCCATGGCTTCGTGGGGTCTGCGTGACAATCAAACCTCATCATCAGCTCTTATCAAATAAAATTAGGACTTACCTGACGAGGCCACTGTTTTCCAGTAGTCTGGGGACTGGTCACAGCCCCAGGAGAGGCGCTACACGCGAGGTCGTGATGGTAGCAAATGCACTCGCGTCTGTCGCCTCCTGCCATAGCCCATAATCCACATTTCGCCGCACTGTCCTAACGGAAACATTCGTCGTACTCCCCACATTTATTTCTGTGGTTGTTTCAAGCTGTGTTGCTTGCCTGTTAGCACTGACAACACTACGCTAAGGCCGTTGCTCTCGGTCGTTAAGTGAAGGCCGTCGGGCACTGCGGTGTCCGTGGTGAGAGGTAATGCCTGAAATATGGCATTCTCGGCACACTCTTGACACTATGGATCTCGGAATATTAAATTCCCTAACGATTTCTGAAGTGGAATACGCCATGAGTGAAGCTCCAACTACCATTCCACGTTCAAAGTCTGTTAATTCCCGTCGGACGACCATAATCACGTCGGAAACCTTCAGTGTAAGTCAACTATCTCTTCCTGAGACCATGAACTACGAACAAGTGTCTGCAAAGCGACGCTTCTCCGAGTTCTCCCTGGAGAAGCCAGCAAAAGAACACCTGTTTGCTGATCTGATCAGAGCGTTGGACGCATTTCCAATGGCATGGTGTGCCCTCTCTCCTGTGAAAAGTTTATTTTACCCGCTAGCCAATCTCTTATTTATTCAAGTGAAACAAAATTCTAAGAACTTCGTATGAAACTCCTGCTCTCGAGAAAAGCTGCGGCTCAGACCATTGCAAACAACAAACGCTTGTTCTTCTCGGAAAACGGCGTCCCATCTGTCTTCCTCTTTTAGACTCTATCCAGTCATCGTGAGGCATCTCCAGTAATCATGTCAACAACATCCGAGGCCTGCCGACAGAAAGTCAAGCCAGTTTTTTTTTTTTTTCAAAGCGGGCCTAACATTCCACAAGCTCTCCATTCCCAAGGCCCTGGCAAGATGTTCGTCGTTCCAGTCGCCTGTACTCTGTTCCTTTATAACCAGTTATAAGTAGGCTGTTTAGGTTTTTATGTTGGTAACGCCACGTAGCGCTCTGTATGAAAATCACTGACTGTGCTGTGTGCAGTCTGTGACTGGTTTGCATTGTTGGAATTTTTGCTATTGTAGTGTTGGGCAGTTGGATGTGAACAGCGCGTAGCGTTGCGCAGTTCGATGTGGGGATGTGGTGGATGTGGGGAGAGAGATGGCAGAATTTTGAGAGCGGACGATCTGGACATGTGTCCATCAGAAAGAGTAAATTTGTAATACTGTATATCATGAACTGATATATATATATATATATATATATATATATATATATATATATATATATATATATCAGTTATGGAAGTTATCATATATATATATATATGATAACTTCTGAATATTATTAAGGTAAATACATTGTTTATTCCCCCCCATGAACCATGGACCTTGCCGTTGGTGGGGAGGCTTGCGTGCCTCAGCGATACAGATGGCCGTACCGTAGGTGCAACCACAACGGAGGGGTATCTGTTGAGAGGCCAGACGAACATGTGGTTCCTGAAGAGGGGCAGCAGCCTTTTCAGTAGTTGCAGGGGCAACAGTCTGGATGACTGACTGATCTGGCCTTGTAACATTAACCAAAACGGCCTTGCTGTGCTGGTACTGCGAACGGCTGAAAGCAAGGGGAAACTACAGCCGTAATTTTTCCCGAGGACATGCAGCTTTACTGTATGATTAAATGATGATGGCGTCCTCGTGGGTAAAATATTCCGGAGGTAAAATAGTCCCCCATTCGGATCTCCGGGCGGGGACTACTCAAGAGGACGTCGTTATCAGGAGAAAGAAAACTTGCATTCTACGGATCGGAGCGTGGAATGTCAGATCCCTTAATCGGGCAGGTAGGTTAGAAAATTTAAAAAGGGAAATGGATAGGTTAAAGTTAGATATAGTGGGAATTAGTGAAGTTCGGTGGCAGGAGGAACAAGACTTTTGGTCAGGTGATTACAGGGTTATAAATACAAAATCAAATAGGGGTAATGCAGGAGTAGGTTTAATAATGAATAAAAGAATAGGAGTGCGGGTTAGCTACTACAAACAGCATAGTGAACGCATTATTGTGGCCAAGATAGACACAAAGCCCATGCCTACTACAGTAGTACAAGTTTATATGCCAACTAGCTCTGCAGATGATGAAGAAATTGATGAAATGTATGACGAAATAAAAGAAATGATTCAGCTAGTGAAGGGAGACGAAAATTTAATAGTCATGGGTGACTGGAATTCGTCAGTAGGAAAAGGGAGAGAAGGAAACATAGTAGGTGAATATGGATTGGGGGGAAGAAATGAAAGAGGAAGCCGCCTTGTAGAATTTTGCACAGAGCATAACTTAATCATAGCTAACACTTGGTTCAAGAATCATGAAAGAAGGTTGTATACCTGGAAGAATCCTGGAGATAGTAAAAGGTATCAGATAGATTATATAATGGTAAGACAGAGATTTAGGAACCAGGTTTTAAATTGTAAGACATTTCCAGGGGCAGATGTGGATTCTGACCACAATCTATTGGTTATGAACTGCAGATTGAAACTGAAGAAACTGCAAAAAGGTGGGAATTTAAGGAGATGGGACCTGGATAAACTGAAAGAACCAGAGGTTGTAGAGAGTTTCAGGGAGAGCATAAGGGAACAATTGACAGGAATGGGGGAAAGAAATACAGTAGAAGAAGAATAGGTAGCTCTGAGGGATGAAGTAGTGAAGGCAGCAGAGGATCAAGTAGGTAAAAAGACGAGGGCTAATAGAAATCCTTGGGTAACAGAAGAAATATTGAATTTAATTGATGAAAGGAGAAAATATAAAAATGCAGTAAATGAAGCAGGCAAAAAGGAATACAAACGTCTCAAAAATGAGATCGACAGGAAGTGCAAAATGGCTAAGCAGGGATGTCTAGAGGAAAAATGTAAGGATGTAGAGGCTTGTCTCACTAGGGGTAAGATAGATACTGCCTACAGGAAAATTAAAGAGACCTTCGGAGAGAAGAGAACCACTTGTATGAATATTAAGAGCTCGGATGGAAACCCAGTTCTAAGCAAATAAGGGAAGGCAGAAAGGTGGAAGGAGTATATAGAGGGTTTATACAAGGGCGATGTACTTGAGGACACTATTATGGAAATGGAAGAGGATGTAGATGAAGATGAAATGGGAGATACGATACTGCGTGAAGAGTTTGACAGAGCACTGAAAGGCCTGAGTCGAAACAAGGCCCCCGGAGTAGACAACATTCCATTGGAACTACTGACGGAATTGGGAGAGCCAGTCATGACAAAACTCTACCATCTGGTGAGCAAGATGTATGAGACAGGCGAAATACCCACAGACTTCAAGAAGAATATAATAATTCCAATCCCAAAGAAAGCAGGTGTTGACAGATGTGAAAATTACCGAACTATCAGTTTAATAAGCTACAGCTGCAAAATACTAACGCGAATTCTTTACAGACGAATGGATAAACTGATAGAAGCGGACCTCGGGGAAGATCAGTTTGGATTCCGCAGAAATGTTGGAACACGTGAGGCAATACTAACCTTACGACTTATCTTAGAAGAAAGATTAAGAAAAGGCAAACCTACGTTTCTAGCATTTGTAGACTTAGAGAAAGCTTTTGACAACGTCAACTGGAATACTCTCTTTCAAATTCTGATGGTGGCAGGGGTGAAATACAGGGAGCGAAAGGCTATTTACAATTTGTACAGAAACCAGATGGCAGTTATAAGAGTCGAGGGGCATGAAAGGGAAGCAGTGGTTGGGAAGGGAGTAAGACAGGGTTGTAGCCTCTCCCCGATGTTATTCAATCTGTATATTGAGCAAGCAGTAAAGGAAACAAAAGAAAAGTTCGGAGTAGGTATTAAAGTCCATGGAGAAGAAATAAAAACTTTGAGGTTCGCTGATGACATTGTAATTCTGTCAGAGACAGCAAAGGACTTGGAAGAGCAGTTGAACGGAATGGACAGTGTCTTGAAAGGAGGATATAAGATGAACATCAACAAAAGCAAAACGAGGATAATGGAATGTAGTCAAATTAAATCGGGTGATGCTGAGGGGATTAGATTAGGAAATGAGACACTTAAAGTAGTAAAAGAGTTTTGCTATTTAGGGAGTAAAATAACTGATGATGGTCGAAGTAGAGAGGATATAAAATGCAGACTGGCAATGGCAAGGAAATCGTTTCTGAAGAAAAGGTATTTGTTAACATCGAGTATAGATTTAAGTGTCAGGAAGTCGTTTCTGAAAGTTTTTTTATGGAGTGTAGCCATGTATGGAAGTGAAACATGGACGATAACCAGTTTGGACAAGAAGAGAATAGAAGCTTTCGAAATGTGGTGCTACAGAAGAATGCTGAAGATAAGGTGGGTAGATCACGTAACTAATGAGGAGGTATTGAATAGGATTGGGGAGAAGAGAAGTTTGTGGCACAACTTGACTAGAAGAAGGGATCGGTTGGTAGGACATGTTTTGAGGCATCAAGGGATCACAAATTTAGTGTTGGAGGGCAGCGTGGAGGGTAAAAATCGTAGAGGGAGACCAAGAGATGAATACACTAAGCAGATTCAGAAGGATGTAGGTTGCAGTAGGTACTGGGAGATGAAGAAGCTTGCACAGGATAGAGTAGCATGGAGAGCTGCATCAAACCAGTCTCAGGACTGAAGACCACAACAACAACAACAACAACATTGTTTATTCTGTATCGTCCGCCCCCGGTAGCTGAGTGCTGGCGACACAGTAGCTCAGCGTGTTCGGTCAGAGAGCCGGTTGGCCTCTGTAATAAAAAACTGAGTGGAAGGATCAACCACCGAACTTGAACAGGATATCTTACGACGTCCGCAACGACCAAACACAACGATCAATAACGAAAAAAAAAAGAAAAAAAAGTGGTCAGCGCGACAGACTGTCAATCCTAAGGGCCCGCGTTCGATTCCCGGCTGGGTCGGAGATTTTCTCCGCTCAGGGACTGGGTGTTGTGCTGTCCTCATCATCATCATTTCATCCCCATCGACGTGCAAGTCGCCGAAGTGGCGTCAAATCGAAAGACTTGCAACAAAATCTTTCATTTGCTAACTATGCCTATCAGTAGTTAGTGCCTTCAGTAGTTAGAATCTTTTATTTAGCTGGCAGTATTGGCGCTCGCTGTATTGCAGTAGTTCGAGTAACGGAGATTTTTGTGAGGTAAGTGATTCATGAAAGGTATAGGTTATTGTTAGTCAGGGCCATTCTTTTGTGGGGATTATTGAAAGTCAGATTGCGTTGCGCTAAAAATATTGTGTGTCAGTTTAGTGTTGATCAGAATAAGTAAAGAGTGAGATGTCTGAGTACGTTCAGTTCTGCTCAGCTGTTTGAAAATCAAATAACGTAAGAGGTTTATCAAGCGGGCCTAACATTCCACAAGCTCTCCATTCCCAAGGCCCTGGCAAGATGTTGTTCGTCGTTCCAGTCGCCTGTACTCTGTTCCTTTACAACCAGTGTCTGACCTGCGGCTAACATGCTCTGCAGGGTGCAGTTCGGTTCAATAGGACAATGCATAAAAAAAGCAGAAGGCTCCAACAATTGCAGCTAATTTTTTTATTCATGTTGCTAAGAGCCATTTGGGTGCCCCTAAGCCAAACTCCTGGCCAGTTTCTCCAAAAGAAGTCTTCCAGCTGCACCACGGCTGCCTACGCTACACAGCTGTCAGCGATGACCGACCTCCGGGCCAGAAATCAGAATGGCGTGGAGGCATGGAGGAGACGTTCTTGCCACGCAGCACGACTCTTAGAACTCGAGTTCAGACTGTCCTTTGAGAAATTGCTCCCTCTGACTGACATGACACCCGTGCTATCATGGCTCGCTAAGATTCGGCTAAAAGACCTGCCTAGTACCACATGCAGACAAAATACTCAGTTAATCGGGTTTATATAGTTATAGGGCTGTCTAATCAGTACAGAAAACGAATTCAGAGAAAATGAAAGAAACGCGAAAGTAATGAAAGTAGTAGAAATGAGAACAGCGAGAAACTCAACATTATTGGTGATCACGGTGTAGATGAAGTTAAGGAATTCTGCTAGTTAGGCAGCAAAATAATCCATGACGGATGGGGAATGGAGGACATAAAAATCAGACTAGCCCTAGCAGATAGGGTATTCCTGGTTAAGAAAAGTCTACTAGTATTAGTTGAGCAGTGAAGTGCCTGATAGTGGTCCGTCGATTACCTAAGTCACAACTTTGTGCGACCGGTCGACGTGAGGGGGATTGGATAGGTTTGCGAGAGCTTCTTGGATGATGGCAGACGCTTCGCCCAACGACTCATCGTGCTTTTGTTCACTGCCAGATCTCCATAGATATTCTGCAAGCGCCTATGTACATCTGCGATGCTCTGGTCCTCCAATGCTTGCAGTGTACCCCATTACATACGCATTTTGAAGGCTACGTATAGGGCCGACACCTATCGAAACTTCATGAAAGCACAGGGGCTGAAGCGGGAACATTCCACAGTGTCCCACAACAAATTCCGTATTTTTCAACCGAAACGGGCCGAGAAAAAGCAGTACTTATGTACGTACGTCGTAGTTTGAGCAGTTAACTTTGCTTAGTACAATTAGCTAAAAAGAAATCCAGGTGCATAGTTTTACGAGCTTGTTGAATACCATGCCTGAACGCCAGGCGTTGGACAGCGGAGTTGGTGCTAGGACGGCAAAGTCTGCTCGAATTGATTTCGAATCTCATCTTTTTTTCTGTTTTTAAGGATATACTTGTGCTGTGATAGCGTCTGATTTCCTACCTCTCTTTTGTTACAGGTAGCGTAATTCACGAGGCGTTTATGCAGGAGAAAACGCAATGTGTTTTGTGGTTTCATGAAACACGTTCGCCTCTGACGGTTCAGCTACAGTTCCAAACCGCTTGTGCTCAATATCTGCCAGACGTGAAGAGCATCAAAGGATGGTATGAAAAGTTTAGAGAGATTGGCAGTGTTGGTAACGAAGCAAGAAGCGGTAGACCTGGAGCGGGGCCAACGAGATATACGGGCCCTGCAACGAACTTGTGACGTCACACTATTAGGCTTGTCCGCCACACGTCAGGAATGCTCGGCTGCGTGTAGAGCCCACAGGATATCAATGTTTAATTGAAAAGGTACCAACTAAAGGTCTTCATTTTCTTACGTGCTACCGACAACTTGCGTGCATTTAAACGTTCAGTCAATAATTCGTCGGACTAGTTACTCGCTCCACGCCAGAGGCGGCTGCTGGCACTTGTTAATGCCTGCAGTGTCACGTGATGTGACGTAAGCACCATGGCCTGTCTATTTCGTGTGCCTCGCTGGAGCGAGTGACGTCACTGTTGATACCGTGCGTACATCATTTCATCGCACTCCGCGGATATCGGCCATTTGTGTTTCCAGAGAAATGAGCTTACCTACGAGGACTGTGGTGAAGATTTTACACAAGTGGCTGCATTTCCTTCCATACAAAGCGCGATTGCTGCAAGCTATGCGGCTACATGAGAGGCCCAAAAGTTCTTATTTGGTAGGAACACGCTGGAACGAACTCATACTGACAGTGAATACCTTAACAGAGTGACCTTTCACATATCACGGAAAGCGAACAAGCATAACGTCTAGTCCTGGGAGTCGGATAAGCCACATATCGTGATATAATGGCACAATAGATAAGTGCGGCTTATGCGTGTAGACTTAGAGAAAGCTTTTGACAATGTTGACTGGAATACTCTCTTTCAAATTCTTTCAAATTCTGAAGGTGGCAGGGGTAAAATACAGGGAGCGAAAGGCTATTTACAATTTGTACAGAAACCAGATGGAAGTTATAAGAGTCGTGTTGCATGAAATGGAAGCAGTGGCTGGGAAGGGAGTGAGACAGGGTTGTAGCCTATCCCCGATGTTATTCAATCTGTATATCGAGAAAGCAGTAAAGGAAACAAAAGAAAAATTCGGAGTAGGAATTAAAATCCATGGAGAAGAAGTAAATACTTTGAGTTTCGCCGATGACATTGTAATTCTGTCAGAGACAGCAAAGGACTTGGAAGAGCAGTTGAACGGAATGGACAGTCTCTTGAAAGGAGGATATAAGATGAATATCAACAAAAACAAAACGAGGTTTACGGAACGTCTCTTGAAAGGAGGATATAAGATGAATATCAACAAAAACAAAACGAGGATAACGGAACGTAGTCGAATGAAATCG
This sequence comes from Schistocerca serialis cubense, assembly GCF_023864345.2. Classification (NCBI taxonomy): domain Eukaryota; kingdom Metazoa; phylum Arthropoda; class Insecta; order Orthoptera; family Acrididae; genus Schistocerca; species Schistocerca serialis. The sequence goes on along the minus strand of NC_064641.1, from coordinate 872,699,487 downwards.
GGTGATGATAAGGATATTAGATTAGGAAATGAGACGCTTAAAGTAGTAAATGAGTTTTGCTATTTGGGGAGCAAAATAACTGAAGATGGTCGAAGTAGAGAGGACATAAAATGTAGACTGGCAATGGCAAGGAAAGCGTTTCTGAAGAAGATAAATTTGTTAAGTGTCAGGAAGTCGTTTCTGAAAATATTTGTATGGAGTGTGGCCATGTACGGAAGTGAAACGTGGACGATAAATAGTTTAGACAAGAGGAGAATAGAAGCTTTCGAAATGTGGTGCTACAGAAGAATGCTGAAGATTAGATGCGTAGATCACATAACTAATGAGGAGGTATTTAATAGAATCAGGGAGAAGAGAAATTAGTGGCACACGTTGACTAGAAGAAGGGATCGGTTGGTATGACATGTTCGGAGGCATCAAGGGATCACCAAATTAGTATTGGAGGGCAGCGCGGAGGGTAAAAATCGTAGAGGGAGACCAAGAGATGAATACACTAAGCAGATTCAGAAGGATGTAGGTTGCAGTTGGTACTGGGAGATGAAGCTTGCACGGGATAGAGTAGCATGGAGAGCTCCATCAAACCAGTTTCTGGACTGAAGACCACAACAACAACAACATGCATGTTGCAGTTGACTACGTTCTGTATTCTTTACATTGTTTCTACTTTACTATCACACGTTTGTGCTGCTTTCTGGCGAAATAAACGCAACCTTGCAAAATTTCCGTTTGTTGCTTTAATTTTAGACACCAGTGTAATTACAAATTAACAATTTTCGGACTTTTCCCTTTACTTGTCCTATGAAAGCTTGCATCTTGTCAAATTTCATGATTCTACGAGAAGTACCCTGCAAGTTTTAATGAGTGAGTTTGCGACTGTTAACATGTTTGATATAAATGGCGGGGTCTTCTGACTGCATCGACTTAGAAGCTTCAATTTTGCACATTGCCAAGGGACTGTAGACTTGAGTACGTCTAGCCGTTCCTCAGAAAGAAGGGTTTCTAACAGTCGGACAGACATACAGACACACGGACAACAAATTGACCCTATAAGCGTTCGTTTTTACCAACTGGGGTACGGAACCACAAAAATTACAAAAATCCGTTGGCCATGTGGTCTCCTTGGGAGTATGTGCTACAGTCGTGCGAAAGAAGAGCTAAATCGGTTATCCGCTGGGTGTCTTCTAGCCTTTCGAGCAAGGGCAGCTAATTTAGCCCTCGCACATGGCAACGCAATGTCAGCAGCTGCGCGTAAGCGGGGTCACCAGCCTCCCTGCTGGAGTATCGATCTGCCCGCCCACAACCTGCTGCCCCGCCCTGGACTCCAGCCTCCAGTTTGTAGCAGCCTCCATAGCCCGCCGCGCCGTTCCGGCCTTCTCTCTCTCTCTGCTGCCACGCCCCATGTTCTCTAGCACGTCTCCTCCACCGTCTGATGGTTGCCAGACAGAAAACTGGATAGCTCCGAAACTTTTTCCTTTGGTGCTGCAATTGCAGAAATAGCACAGCGTTGGCATCTCTATGGTACTGAATGGTTCAAATGGCTCTGAGCACTATGGGACTCAACTGCTGAGGTCATTAGTCCCCTAGAACTTAGAACTAGTTAAACCTAACTTAACCTAAGGACATCACAAACATCCATGCCCGAGGCAGGATTCGAACCTGCGACCGTAGCGGTCTTGCGGTGCCAGACTGCAGCGCCTTTAACAGCACGGCCACTTCGGCCGGCCCTCTATGGTACTGACTTTCCTTTGGTAAACGTATAGATACTCCTATGACTCAGTACTTCAAGCGCTAATTTAGTAAATATGTTGTCTGCAGTATCCTTGTCACCACTGTAGAGTATTGTACTGTAAGAAGCAAGGGAGAGAATGTTATTATGGGTGGCCGGTACTCTCTTTCTACGACACAAAAGCCCTTGTGAATTAACATGGTTCTTTATTTACAAGAACAGCAAGCTACTTGCCTTGACTAGAGTTCATGTGTGGTACAAGCTCAGTAACAATAGTCATCTTGTAGACAACAGCGGTTGCAGTAATGCGATGTGAACTGACAGACACCAACTGGAATGTCAGTGCGTTAGCCTGAGTGACTGACTGAGACCCTTCGGTCAGCGGCGGCGGCCTAACTACTTGCGGTCGAGAGGGCGTTGGCGGCGTGTTGCTTGCAAGTCTGCCCCTGGCCCCTCTTGTGATAGACATGCTTGACCGACCGCCTACGATCGATCTTCGGGCTGCATCTTTGCCGACCGGTGTGCTGGCGACAGCTTACGCCAGCACATTACTCATTCCTAAAGCTACGTCTACACCTATGCTCCACAAGCCGCCTTTGTTGTGTGGCGTAGGGTACTTTGTACACTGGTGTCACTCCCTCCTTTGCTGTTCCAGTCGTGAATTGTGTGTGGGAAGAACGACAGTTGGTAATCCTTCGAATCTCTCTGATTTCACCCGCACACTCTTTTCGCTAGGTGCATGTGGGAGGAAGCAACATACTGGTTTTCTCTGCCAGGAAAGCACACTCCCGAAATTACAATAGTAAAACACACCGTTATGCACCACACCTCTCTTGCAGTGTCTGCCACTGGAGTCAGATAAGCATCGCCGTAACGCTTTCGCATTTACTAAATGAATGTGTAGCGAAACGCGCGGCCCTTCTTTGGAACTTTTCTGGGCCACGCGGGATTAGCTGAGCGGTCTGAGGCGCTGCAGTCATGGACTGTGCGGCTGGTCCCAGCGGAGGTTCGAGTCCTCCCTGGGGCATGGGTGGGTGTGTTTCTCCTTAGGATGATTTAGGTTAAGTAGTGTGTAAGCTTAGGGACTGATGACATTAGCAGTTAAGTCCCATAAGATTTCACACACATTTGAACATTTTTGAACTTTTTGTTTCCTTCATCAGTCCGATCTGGTATGGATCCCGTACTAACGAGAAACACTCAAGTAATTCTCGATCGAGGGTTTTGTAAGCTACGTCCGTTGCGGTTGGACTACACTTCTTGAGAAATCTTCCTAAGAATTACGGCCTGCCGTCTGCCTTCCCTACGATTTATTTTATGTGGCCGTTCCACTTTAAATCGATCCATACGCGTATTCTCAGACATGTAAAGGATGTGACTATTTCGAGTGATTATTAGGAAATCGTGTGCACATACAACAGCGGGCATCCACATCTATTTACTCGATATAAGTTACATTTACTTACACTAGTGGCCATTAAAATTGCTATACCAAGAAGAAACGCAGATGATAAACGGGTATTCATTGGACAAATATATTATACTAGAACTGACATGTGATTACATTTTCACACAATTTGGTGCATAGATCCCGAGAAATCAGTACCCAGAACAACCACCTCTGGCCGTAATAACAGTCTTGATACGCCTGGGCATTGAGTAAAACAGAGCTTGGATGGCGTGTACAGGTACAGCAGCCCATGCAGCTTCAACACGATACCGCAGTTCATCAAGAGAAGTCACTGGCGTATAGTGACTAGCCAGTTGCTCGGCCACCATTGACCAGAAGTTTTCAATTGGTGAGAGATCTGGAGAATGTGCTGGCCAGGGCAACAGTCGAACATTTTCTGTATCCAGAAAGGCCCGTACAGGACCTGCAACATGCAGTCGTGCATTATACTGCTGAACTGTATGGTTTCGCAGGGATCGAATGAAGGGTAGAGCGACGGGTTGTAACACATCTGAAATGTAACGTCCACTGTTCAAAGTGCCGGCAATGCGAACAAGAGGTCACCGAGACGTGTAACCAATGCCACCCCATACCACCACGCCGGGTGATCCGCCAGTATGGCGATGACGAATACACGCTTCTAATGTGCGTTCACCGCGATGTCGCCAAACACGGATGCGACCATCATGATGCTGTAAACAGAACCTGGATTCATCCGAAAAAATGACGTTTTGCCATTCGTGCACCCAGTTTCGTCGATGAGTACACCATCGCAGGCGCTCCTGTCTGTAATGCAGCGTCAAGGGTAACCGCAGCCATGGTCTCCGAGCTGATAGTCCACGCTGTTGCAAACGACGTCGAACTGTTGGTGCAGATGGTTGTTTTCTTGCAAACGTCCCCGTCTGTTGACTCAGGGATCGAGACGTGGCTGCACGATCCATGCGAATAAAATGCCTGTTATCTCGACTGCTAGTGATACGAGGCCGTTTGGATCCAGCAAGGCATTCCGTATTACCCTCTTGAACCCACCGATTCCACATTCTGCTAACAGTCATTGGATCTCGACCGACGCGAGCAGCAATGTCGCGATACGATAAACCGCAATCGCAATAGGCTACAATCCGACCTTTATCAAAGTCGGAAACGTGATGGTACGCATTTCTCCTCCTTACACGAGGTATCACAGCAACGTTTCACCAGGCAACGCCGGTCAACTGCTGTTTGTGTATGAGAAATCTATTGGAAACTTTCCTCATGTCAGCACGTTGTAGGTGTCGCCACCGGCGCCAACCTTGTGTGAATGCTCTGAAAAGCTGATCATTTGCATATCACAGCATCTTCTTCCTGTCGGTTAAATTTAGCGTCTGTAGCACGTCATCTTCGTGGTGTAGCAATTTTAATGGCCAGTAGTGTATGTTGAGAGCCAACTGAAAAAGCAACCGTTAATCCTCTGCAGGTCTTCCTGCTTTTCGGTACAGTTTTTCTAGCGTTGCGACTTCTCTGTATATAACAGCATTATCCGCGAAAAGCCTCATTGAACGTTCGACGCTATTTGCTATGTCATTTACATACGGAGTGTGGAAAAACTTTTTGACTAAAAGTGTTGCCTGGAAAAATAGCATAAAAAAAGGAATTTGAGTATAAAAGGATAAGTAATTCACAGAAAATATATGCATAAATAAGATGTTTGGACTAGCTAATCATCAACGGTGAGAACTTAAAGCATCACATACATGTACTTAGCTCACCTACCACACAGCACTTCTTTAGAAATGGAAACAACCATATGCCCATGTTTCACGTTACAACATCTCTTAAAAATGTCAGAGTAAATAAAAATGAGTCTGCCCTTGTACACAAACTTACCATCACTTAACTAACGTGAGTATGTCGCAGCAAAATTCCTAACTGACCACCGTTTTCACACTGGCACAGAAGATAGCGGCGATGCAGTGACTGGTGTGTTCTCGGAAATACACCAGGAGTACTCTGAATCTCTTCTGCTGCTGCCATAATGCAAGCCACCAAGTCCTGTTCGTCATCTACTGGTGTTGCATACACGCTGTCTCTCATCGTACCCCACGGGTAAAAATGCAGCGGTGTTAAGTCTGGCGAATGTGCGTGCGGCGCTCCGTTCCACTGTGTCCGACCCACCTGTCAGCAAATGTTCTGTGTAGGTGATCTAGGACAGTACGTGCAAGATATGGAGTTGCGCTGTCATCTTGGAAACAAAGGTTCTGCCTAATTTCAGGAGTGTAGGAATGCTTGTTGCAGAAACACAAGGTACGTGTGAGCATTCAACCTTTGAGGTAAAATGTAGGGGCCAATCAGCGAGTCAATCACAACTCCAGCCCGTATGTATACAGTGCGATTTTTTCCACTGTGTACAAACTCGAGGGATTGATCAATGAGAGAATACGGAACAAAAAAGGTCTAATAAACTTATGTCTGGAAATGCATGGTTTCCATGGTAGAGACCATTTAATGAGCCATACATTGTTCCAGCATACCTCGCTGTCAGTGGTGATCACACACCCTATTAAACAGCACTGCTCGCCTTTTTTAATGTCCAGGGGACTGTGATTAAACGCGGTGACGTAAGTGTAATTATTATCTTTGAATAAATGTGTCATTTCGGCTCATGTCATTGCTCCTTTCAGTTTTGGTTCATCTCATTGCTCCTTTCTTTTAGTTACGTTCTACATTATACAGTGAAGTAGAACTGGTACACCCACCTAATATCGTGTCGACGACTCGCGAGCACGCAGAAGTGCCGCAACACGACGTGGCATGGACTCGACTATGTCTGAAGTAGTGCTGGAGGGAACTGACACCATGAATCCGACAGGGCTGTCCATAAATCCGTAAGAGTACGAGGGGTGGAGACCTCTTCTGAATAGCGCGTTGCAAGGCATCCCATATACGCTCAATAATGTCTGCAGAGTTAGGTGGCCAGCGGAAGTGTTTTAACTGAGAAGCGTGTTCCTGGAGTCACTCTGTAGAAATTCTGGACGTGAGGGTCCTGCTGGAATTGCCCAAGTCCGTCGGAATGCACAATGGCAATGAATGGATGCACGTGATCAGACAGGATGCTTATGTACGTGTCACCTATCAGAGTCGTATCTAGGCGTATCAGAGGTCCCATATCACTTCAACTGCACACGCTCCACACCATTACAGAGCCTCCGCCAGCTTGAACAGTCCTCTGCTAACATGCAGGGTCCATGGAAACATGACATTGTCTCCAAACCCGTATACGTCCATTCGCACGATACAATTTGAAACGAGACTCGTTTAACCAGGCAAAGTGTTTCCTGTCGTCAACAGTCCAATGTCGGAGTCGACGATCCCAGGCGAAGCTTTGTGTCGTGCAGTCGTCAAGGGAACACGAGTAGGCCTTCGACTCCGAAAGCCTATATCGATGATGTTTCTTTGAATGGTTCACTTGTTGATGGCCAGGACCGAAATCTGCAGCAATATGAGCAAGGGTTGCACTTCTGACACTTTGAACGATTCTCTTCAGCCGTCGTTGGTTCCGTTGTTGCAGGATCTTTTTCCGGCCGCAACGATGTCGGAGATTTAATGTTTTACCGGATTCCAGATATTCACACTACATTCGTGAAATGGTCGTACGGGAAAATCCCCACTTAATCGCTACCTCTCAGATGCAGTGTCCAAACGCTTGTGCGCCGACTATAATACCACGTTCAAACCCACTTAAATCTTGATAATCTGCCATTGTTGCAGCAGTAAGCGGTCTAACAACTGCGGCAGATACTTATTGTCTTACATAGGCGTTGCCGACCGCAACATATTTGAATACGCACGCCTACATCAGTTTCTTTGGCGCGTCAGTGCACTATGCACTCTGCATGGTCAAAGTTTCATCGAGCTGTACTACTTGGAACTATCAAGCGAAAGTTACTTTCCTCCTTACGTTTTGCACAGGAATGTAGTATATTTATGCTGTTCTTAATACTTCAACAGCATGAGGAATGTGCAGATTCCGTCGGTGATTCTTCTCAACAGTAAAGTAGCGATATTGGCCGCTGTCTGCATACGCAAGTCATGTGTGTGTCTCAATTTCAAAAGTGCGAGTCTTTTGTATCCAGTCACTGGAAAAAATGATTATCGAAGATTCTCTGTGTGAGATTTTCATCCTTTTACCTCCGAGTACGAGAATAATTAAACTATCGTCTGCTCAATTTACGGCAGGTGTATGCGTGAATACGTGTACCGTGTTGAAGAGATTGAACTTCACGTATGTGCATGCAGCTTGGTTGTCAGCATTACGACAAAGCCTCGCCACACACCGCCGTGTGAGGACAGCTGGTGGAGACAAAGTGCACGTCGCCATTTATTGATCAGCCTGCTGCACCGCGCTTCCGGCGTACCTCGCACCGATGCAGGGCTAAACGCCGCGCTTCTGATTGAGAGTTCTGTGCTTTGAGTATCGCTCCAGTCACAACGGTATTTCATCCTAAGCCGTGGCGATACTAGGGTACTGGGAAGGTGGCGTAACACACTCTGTTACGTTGCTTACGTTACTGGACACACCTGTTATTGCTATGTTCAGTGCCCGTATAGCGACAAAAATCTGTCTGATGGTTAGAAGAGATAACACAGGAGTGTTGCAACTCACGTATATACACTGACGTGACAAAGTCATGCGATAGCGATATGCATCTACAGGGTGGCGCACGAAATGTGTTACCATTTTGTTTTTGAATATAAACTTTATTGTCAATACAATCTGACAGGAACATGTACTAGAATGAAGAGCCGTCCGTGGAATGCTCAATATGTCCACCATTTCGTTTCCTAACTTCCTTGAAACGAACACTGAAGTTAAAAGATTACCCTACAGCACATGTCATCCGTAATTTCAGTGCAAGCTTGAAGAATAAGTCTTCTGAGCTCCATTAAATCACGTGGACGTTTCGGGAAAATTTTTTCCTTTAGGTACCCCAAAAGAAAAAAGTCACATGGATTGAGGTCTGGACTATTGGGGGGGGGGGGGCAATTTTGTCCGTCATTGAAGCGACCTGGAAACCTGAGTGTAATGATACGCATGTCGAAATGGTCGTGTAAAAACTCGAGCACAGTGTCTGCAGTATGTGGCCTTGCTCCATCTTGCATGAACCACTGCGTGTTGAAGGGCAAGGCAGTAGCAAGAAGCTGTGGAATGAAGCTTTTGCGAAGCATGCTAAAATAACGCTCGCTGTTCACAGTTTCTTCAAAGAAAAAGAGTCCTATAAGTCCATGACTGGAAATTACTGCCCACGCTGTAATCCTCGGAGCATAATGTTGTCGTTCATGAAGCCCTTGTGGGTTTTCAGTGGCCCAAAAGCATACATTTTGTTTGTTAACCACACCGTCTAAATGAAAATGCGCCTCGTCTGAAAACCTAACGTTGTCGAGAGTTTCTTCCCTATCCTCCGCCCACTGAGCACACAGTAGTCTCTGCTGCTTGTGTTCTTCAGTGAGCTTCTGTGCACAGGTCATTTTGTAGGGTACATACGGAGGTCACTTTCAAGAACGCGTTGAACGGAGCGTCTGGATATTCCGAATTGCACTGCTGCCTTTCTACACGATTTCCCGGGACTTCTCTGTACAGCAACTCGTACCGCTTCAATAGTCTCCGTCTAACAAACAGCCTTAGGCCGAGGTCGCTTCGCTTCCAATACTGTTCCTTCCCGTACAAATTTATCGTACAACCTGTGGATGGTCTTCTTGCTGGGGACCCATCGCGTGTTAAACTGTTGTCGAAAACGCCTCTGAGTCACAACAAGGCTTTTCGTTTCATGAAAAAGTAACACAATTGCCGATCGTTGCTGTGTCGTCAGTCTTCCATTGTCAGCCATTGCTGCTTGCTAGTGTCCTAGCGGCAGTATCGTGAATTACACGTCATTTCGCAACTCATTTGTTTTTCCAAGCTCTCCTGGTACTACTGTAGAGATCCCAGCGGGATACCTAATGTGTGTCGGAAATTGTGAAAGAAACAATTGGTAACACATTTCGTGCGCCACCCTGTATATAGATGGCAGTAGTACCGCGTACAAAACGTACAAAAGAGCAGCGTATTGGCAGAACTGCCATTTGTACTCAAATGATCCATGTGAAAAGGTTTCCGTCGTGATAATGGCCGCACGACGAGAATTAAGAGATTTTGAACGCGGAATGGTAGTTGCAGCTAGACGCCTGAGATATTCCATTTCGGAAGTCTTGGAGAATTTAATGTTCCGAGAGATGCACAGTGTCACGAGTGTGGCGAGAATACCACATTTCAGACATTACCTCTGACCACGGGCAGCACGGGCAGCACAGTCGTCGGCGGCATTCACTTATCGACCGAGAACAGCGGCGTTTGCGTATTGTTTTCAGTGCTAACAGACAAGCAATACTGTGTCACATAACCACATAAATAAATGTGGGACGTACAACGAACGTATCCGTTAAGGCAGTGCGACAAATCTGTCATTAATGAGCTGTGGTAGCAGACGAACGACATGATTGCGTCTGCTAAGAGCACGACGGTGACTGCAGCGCCACTCCTGACCTCGCACCATATCGGTTGAACCCTAGACGACTGGAAAACCAAGTTCTGGTCAGATGAGTCCCGATTTTAATTGGTTCCAGGTGGCGGTATGGTCTGTGTGTGGTACAAATCCCACGAAACCATGGACCCAAGTTGTCAAGAAGGCGCAGCGCAAGCTGATGGTGGCTCCGTAATGGTGTGGGTGATGTTTACACGGAATCGACTGGGTCCTCGGTTTGTTCTGCTACTATGAGACCATTTCCAGCCAACCATTCGTTTACGTTATGTTACCAAACGACGATGGAATTTTTTTTTTTTTTTTTGGATGAGAACACGCCACTTCAGCGGGCCACGATTGGTTTAAATACCATTCTGGACAATTCGAGCGAATGATTAAGCCCCCAAGACAGCTCGACATGAATCCCATCGAAGATTTACGGGACGGAATTCAGAGGTCAGTTCGTGTACGAAATCCTGCAACGGCAACACCTTCGCAGTTGTGGACGGCTATAACGGCAGCATGGCTAGGTATTCGTGCAGGAAAACTTCCAGTGACTTGTGAAGTCCATGTCAATTCGAGCTGCTGAACTACGCCGAGCGAAAGAGGCCCTACATGTATACTACTGGCTATCAAAATTGATACACCACGAAGATGACGCGCTAAAGACGCGAAATTTAACCGACAGGAAGAAGATGCTGTGATATGCAAATGATTAGCTTTTTCAGAGCATTCACACAACGTTGGCGCCGGTGTCGACACCTACAACGTGCTGACATGAGGAAAGTTTCCAACCCATTTCTCATACACAAACAGCAGTTGACCGGCGTTGCCTGGTGAAAAGATGTTGTGATGCCTTGTGTAAGAAGGAGAAATGCGTACCATCACGTTTCCGACTTTGATAAAGGTCGGTTGTAGCCTATCGCTATTGCGGTTTATCGTATCGCGACATTGCTGCTCGCGTTGGTCGAGATGCATGGACTTAGCAGAATATGGAATCGGTGGGTTCAGGAGGGTAATACGGAACGCAGGATCCCAACGGCCTCGTATCACTAGCTGTCGAGATGACAGGTATCTTATCCGCATGGCTGTAACGAATCGTGCAGCCACGTCTCGATCCCTGAGTCAACATATGGGGACGTTTGCAAGACAACAACCATCTGCACGAACAGTTCGACGACGTTTGCAGCAGCATGGACTATCATCTCGGTGACCGTGGCTGCGGTTACCCTTGACGCTGCATCACAGACAGGAGCGCCTGCGATGGTGTACTCAACGACGAACCTGGGTGCACGAATGGCAAAACGTCATTTTTTCGGATGAATCCAGGTTCTGTTTACAGCATCATGATGGTCTCATCCATGTTTGGCGACAGTGCGGTGAACGCACATTGCAAGCGTGTATTCATCATCGCCATTTCATCCTGATTACAGTACTCATGAGTAGGTCTCCCTCTGCAACTTTTTCTCCCCTCTCCCTCAAACATGCCCTTCTCTCCATTACCAGTTTACGGTTATTTGCTTCTTTGGGGTGTTTCTAACCAACCGATCCATTCTTTTAGTGGAAGTCCCACCATTAGCGAGTAATCGAATACCCTTTACACAAGCGCAATTAGGTTCGGTCATAATCGATCACTTGCGACATAAGTATTTTAAAAGATCTCAAACCATTTTCAGGCACCTTATAAATCCTTATGTGTGGATCGCTACAAAAGATTTTTAATGTTGTGCTTTATTTTCAGCTTACAATCGCTTTTGGTGTGCACCATATTCACTTGACACGTACCAGTACTAAGTATCTTGCCCACATTGACTTCCTTGTAATATAAGTTCTACATACGTATTTGGTGTCCATTTGCATAGGCGTCGGCTTGCCCCATATCTTTCTCCAACAGCTTCTGGCGTTTGGCTAATCGTATGTGGATCATTCGGTATCGCGTTTTGAGGAACAGCTGCGTATCAGGGGATAACTAAGCGCAGCCACGGCCATAGGCGTCTTTTGTGTCAGAGTCAGCCAACAGGCAGAGCTATGGTCGAATGAAGAACCGTGGTAGGAGCCCAAAATTTCAGGTCTTCGGCCAGAAAGATACGTTAGATCGTACGTGAGCCCAGATCCACTGTTAATTATGTTCTGGTAAAGTCGAAAAGTCACAGACGCATCTACCCAATCGTGGACCTTCCTGTGCAGGAGTACATTATTTAACTGTGTCGTGGCGGCAGTGAAATGCACAGTAGGTGTTGTGATGGTCCGAGGCTGATTTCGATGGTTTATGTTCTGACTGTTAGTTTAGACCGAATGCAAAATGAACGCAGGTGATTACGAAAACACTTTAGACACTAGTATTCTTGCCATACTGTCAGTTAGGAAATGTATATCTTCTTTATCAGAATAATAACGCACCTATCAACAACGCAAGGATGATTCTTCTTGATTAACGCTGCTAAGAATAATATAATACAATCGATTTTGCTGAAATGTTACTTAATGGAGATGGCGTACAAACGATGCACGCTCAAATGAGTATTGTAGTGCCTCCCGTGCTCCTTACCCGCAGTCATTCCTTCCTTTTTGTTGATTTGGGGTCATTAAAATTGGAATATTGAATCATTTCTGACACAGTAGAAAATTGCCAGTGATTGAGGAAAACGAAAGAGAACGTAAATCGGCGTGGTTAAAACGCCTTTCCTCGTGATAACGTAATCGCCATTTTGAATCTGTGTTACTTTCCTGGTAACTGAAAGTGGTGAAAGAAGAGAAAAGTAAACCTTCAACTTCATACCTGTTAGCTTAATGAGCAGTTGCAAGTGGTTGCGGAAGTAATCGCCGGAACCTGTCGCAAGTCTGTTAGAACCAGTTTAGGCTGACTGGAAGTATACCTGTTTTCATGTCATAGTATTTTACACAAGGTGGACACTACCTCATTTTGCTATCGACTCTCGTCACATTTTTCTTTATGGAGACGCTGAAGCAGGAGTATGCACCTATCAGCCAGAACATTATCACACCTACCTAATAGCAGTTATGTCCACCTTTGGCACGGATAACCGCGGCGACACCTTGTGACATGGAAGCAATGAGGCCTTGGTAAGTCGCTGGAGGGAACTGGCACCACATGTGCACGGACAGATCACCTAATTTCCGTCAATACCGGGCAGATGGGTGATGAATTCTGAAGCCACATTCAATCACATCCCAGATGTGTTCAATCGGGTTCAGATGAGCCGAGTTGGGGGGCAGCACATCAACTGTAACTCTCCACTGTGTTCTCGAACCCCTCCGTCATACTCCTGGCCTTGTGACACGGCGTTATCTTGCTGAAAAATGCCATTGCCCTCGGGAAACATGATCGTCACGATGGTCTGCAACCAGTGGACGGTACTCCTTATCGGCCAAACTACCTTCCACGAGCTCCACTGGACCCATGGATGTCCATGCGAATGTTCCCCAGTGCATAATGGTAACAGAGAACGCCGCCAGCTTACCCCGTCCCGCGGTATAGATGTCAAGGAGGTGTTCCGCTGGAAGATGACGGATTCGCGCCCTCCCATCGGCATGATGAATAAGGTATCGGGATTCATCAGATCGTCTGACACTGAGCCAAAGTCCAGTGCCGATGGTCACGCGCACATTCCGGCCGTAGTTGCCGATGCCTGGTATTGACATTGCCATATGAATGGGTCGTCACTTGCGGACGACCACTGTTTGGAGTGTTCGGTGCGCTGTGTGTTCAGACACACTTGTACTCTGCCCAGCAACAGGGTCTGATGTTAGTTCCGCCACAGTTCAAAAATGGTTCAAATGGCTCTGAGCACTATGGGACTTAACTTCTGAGGTCATCAGTCCCCCTAGAACTTAGAACTAATTAAAACTAACTAACCTAAGGACATCACACACATCCATGCCCGAGGCAGGATTCGAACCTGCGACTGTAGCAGTCACGCGGTTCCAGACTGGAGCACCTAGAACCGCTCGGCCACTCCGGCCGGCGCCACAGTTCACCCCCTGTCCTGTCCTACCAGTCTGCCCAGCCGAAGAAAACCGACATGTGTAATGAGGGGAGGCTGCCCATTCCCCGACGTCTGGACGTGGTTTCACCTTGGCTCTTGGTTCAAATAACTCTGAGCACTATGGGACTTAACATCTGAGGTCATCAGTCCCCTAGACTTAGAACTACTTAAACCTAACTAACCTATGGACATCACACACATCCACGCCCGAGTCAGGATTCGAACCAGCGACCGTAGCAGCAGCGCGGTTCCGGACTGAAGCGCCTATAACCGCTCGGTCACAGCGGCCGGCGGTTTCACCTTGGTTTCGCCACGTGTTGAAGACACTCACCACAGCACTACTGGAACACCCAACAAGTCATACAGATCCGAAATGCTCGTGACAAACCTCCGGACCATCACAATCTGCCCTGGGTCAAACGCAGGTAAATCGTACGCCTTCCCCATTCAGCACACAGAGAGAGCACTCACTGATACTATATGCACCGTGCGTAATTCGTCGCCAGGTGATGCTGCTGTATCCTGGACGGGTTTATATCGATAATAGGTCGGTGGTCGTTATGTTCCGGTTGATCAGTGTGTATTTATTTATTGTATTGGAAACGGGCACTATGCATGTTATTTCCTTGATGATGTTACGAACTTCCAACGACGACGGAGGGGAGCAAGTCTATCGTTTTGATATAGGGTACCATGGTCCGGCAACGACTGACAAAGGGACCGAGCCTACTCGTCCATGTTTATTGTACACTACTGGCCATTAAAATTGCTACACCACGAAGATGACGTGATACAGACACGAAATTTAAGCGACAGGAAGAAGATGATGTGATATGCAAATGATTAGCTTTTCAAGGCATTCACACAAGGTTGGCACCGGTAGCGACACCTACAACGTGCTGACATGAGGAAAGTTTCCAACCCATTTCTCATACACAAACAACAGTTGACCGGCGTTGCCTGGTGAAACGTTGTTGTGATGCCTCGTGTAGGGAGGAGAAATGCGTACCATGACGTTTCCGACTCTGATAAAGGTCGGATTTTAGCCTATCGCGATTGCGGTTTACCGTATCGCGTCATTGCTGCTCGAGTTGGTCGAGATCCAATGACTGTTACCAGAATATGGAATCGGTGGGTTCAGGAGGGTAATACGGAACGCCGTGATGGATCCCAACGGCCTCGTATCTCCAGCAGTCGAGATGATAGGCATCTTATCCGCACGGCTGTAACGGATTGTGCAGCCACGTTTCGATTCCCGAGTCAACATATGGGGACGTTCGCAATACAACAACCATCTGCACGAACAGTTCGTCGGCGTTTGCAGCAGAATGGACTATCAGGTCGGAGACCATGGCTGCGGCTACCCTTGACACTGCATCACAGACAGTAGCGCCTGCGATGGTGTACTCAACGACGGACCTGGGTCCACGAATGGCAAAACGTGATTTTTTCTGATGAATCTAGGTTCTGTTTACAGCATCATGATGGTCGCATCCGTGTTTGGCGACATCGCGGTGAACGCACATTGGAAGCGTGTATTCGTCATCGCCATACTGACCTATCACCTGGCGTGATGGTATGGGGTGCCGTCGGTTACAGGTCTCGGTCACCTCTTGTTCGCATTGACGGCACTTTGAACAGTGGACGTTACATTTCAGATGTGTTACGACCCGTGGCTCTACGCTTCATTCGATCGCTGCTAATCCCTACATTTCAGCAGGATAATGGACGACCGCATGTTGCAGGTCCTGTACAGGCCTTTCTGGATACAGAAATGTTGGACTGCTGCCCTGGCCAGCACAATCTCCAGACCTCTCACCAACTGAAAACGTCTGGTCAGTAGTGGGTGAGCATCTGGCTGCTCTTGATGAACTGTGGTATCCTGTTGATGCTGCATGGGCAGCTGTACCTGTACAAGCCATCCAAGCTCTGTTTGACTCAATGCCTAGGCGTATGAAGGGCGTTATTACGGCCCGAGGTGGTTGTTCTGTGTACTGATATCTCAGGATCTATGGTCCCAAACTGCATGTAAGTGTTATCACATGTCAGTTCTAGTATAATATATTTGTCCAATGAATACCCGTTTATCATCTACATTTCTTCTTGGTGAAGCAATTTTAACGGCCAGTAGCATATGTGCAGACTTTGCAAGTAATGAAAGTGACAAAAGTGGCAGCTCCAAATGGCCAAGCATTTGGAGAGTGTAGCACTTCTGGATCGGATCGGGCGAGGCGTGAGGCATTTAGGTCAACATTAAGTTTACAAGCAGCTGTTGGCGCAGTGGGAAGAGTACGGCATGGTAATCCAAGGATCGTCAGGTCGAGTCCCGATGCTAAAACCTTTTTGTTTTCAATTTCTACGTTACTTACACTACAAATAAAGCGTAATATGAACAAAGTAAACCACTCGTATAAACCGTAATGTAAAACTTTCTGAATATTTTTCCCAACAGTCTACATGCGCCTAGACTACTGGCTCTTTTGGACCGAGAATTCTAATTACGCGGCAAAACATGGAAATGTTACTTCACTAGAATCTGTAAACCTTACAGCCGCCTAATACAAAAAATTTTGGACCGATGTCTTGAAGCCCTGCGTGCAGGCGAACAAATTTCCTGTGATAACTGATTCGTGGGGAAGACAAACAAATCCACAATTATAAGACGAGATTTTTCGACATGACAGAGAGGTTGTCATTGTGCAGTAATAAATGTATCCCCTCAAATACGCTCCGCTACTGCAACTCTGCGATTGCAGTTTTTATCGTCAAGTAAAAAATTTGTTCAAAAAACTTAAAAAAATGCTCTCATCTCATCCAGAGCGAAGAAGAGATCACATCTCGAACAGACTGCATCAAAATACATTCCACTGTACATCTCCAGTTATCCTCCACAATATTCGCCGAAATGAAGAGTCACGTGTGGATTGCTGCCGAACTGTCTGATCAGATCGAACCTCGAATGAATATAAACCAAGTTTCTTTTTCTATAGAAACTTTAAAGCAATCACGCAATGTAAAAGTGCAGCGTTTACAACGTTTGCAATATGCCCAAAAATTACTGCTTCCCCGGTTTTTACAATGAATAATGCCATAACACTTGTAAATCAGCAACTGTAAAATTATAAAAGTAATCTTATATTCGAAGTTCTCGTGTACATCTTATAATCCCCTCCTGCAAATTTATTTCCGATTCCAAAATTTCCATTGTTTTTTCTTTTCTTGCGTTTTATGAAAATATTAATAAATACGATCTCGGTTTATTTACAGTGTAAGTCATAACAATTGAAATAAAAAGGTTTCCGTGTAACGGACTCTAACCCACGACCTCGGATTACCATTCTGCACTCTTTCCGCTGCCCTAGCCGCTGCATGGATGCTACCGTAACGTAAATGGCCGATGCTTCGCCCGTCCCGCACCAAAAATGTCATTTTCTCCAAACACTTGGCTCTCTGAGTCCTCACTTCTGTCACTTTCATTCCTGGCCAAGACCTGCACATAGAGGACAAATCTTGACTAAAACGATGATGGCTGCGCGGGGTAGCCGCTTTGTCACAGTCCGAGCGGCTCCCCCCGTCGGAGGTTCGAGTCCTCCGTCGGGCATGGCTGTGTGTGTTGTCCTTAGTGTAAGTTACTTTAAGTTAGGTTAAATACTGTGTAAGCTTAGGGGCCGATGACCTCAGCAGTTTGGTCCCATAAGACCTTAACACAAATTTCCAATTTCTAAAACGATGATGACGCGCAGACGTGGTTCCCTTGCCAGTTGAAAGTTACGAAGTTAAATGTGTTACAGAACAATTTTATCCTTAGAATACGAGAACTTAAGAATTGTTGTTTGTACACGACAATAACTTTATCACACTAAATTACACATATTAAGGACAAATCAGCGTGATGGACTTAGTGATACAGTAGATTTGGTTAAACAAATCGAGTATGTACGTGGCCCTCCAAACGTTCAATGCTTTTCTCCCCCTTGATATTACTCATCTTAGTACGAATGTGCCAATCAATGAAAACATTAAAGCCATAAAAGGAAACTTGTTACGTTATGGGAAGATGACACTGCCAGAAGTCTAAGAAATACCTTATCACGTCAACATTCTTATTCAAAGACCATATTTCACCAGAAACTGTTTAACCACTGGATTCTCCCTTATACACTACTGGCCGTTAAAATCGCTACACCAAGAAGAAATGCAGATGATAAACGAGTATTCATTGAACAAATATATTATACTAGAACTGACATGTGATGACATTTTCACTCAATTTGGGTGCATAGATCCTGCGAAATCAGTACCCAGAACGACCACCTCTGGCCGCAATAACGGCCTTGATACTCCTGGGCATTGAGTCAAACAGAGCTTGCTGCTTCAACACCATACCACAGTTCATCAAGAGTAGTTCAAAATGGTTCAAATGGCTCTGAGCACTATGGGACTTAACTCCTGAGGTCATCAGTCTCCTAGAACTTGGAATTACTCAAACCTAAGTAACCTAAGGACATCACACACATCCTTGTCCGAGGCACGATTCCAACCTGAGACGTAGCGGTCGCGCGGTTCCAGACTGTAGCGCCTAGAACCGCTCGGCCACCCCGGCCGGCCAAGAGTAGTAACTGGCGTATTGTGACGAGCCAGTTGCTCGGTCACCATTGACCACACGTTTTCAGTTGGTGAGAGATCTGGAGAATGTGCTGGCCAGGGCAGCAGTCGAGCATTTTCTGTATCCAGAAAGGCCTGTACAGGACCTGCAACATGCGGTCGTGCATTATCCTGCTGAAATGTAGGGTTTCGCAGGGATCGATTGAAGGGTAGAGCCACGGGTCGTAACACATCTGAAATGTAATGTCCAATGTTCAAAGTGCCGTCAATGCGAACGAGAGGTGACCGAGACGTGTAACCAATGGCACACCATACCATCACGCCGGGTGATACGCCACTATGGCGATGACGAATACACGCTTCCAATGTGCGTTCACCGCGATGTGGCCAAACACGGATGCCACCATCATGATGCTGTAAACAGAATCTGGATTCATCAGAAAAAATGACGTTTCGCCATTCCTGTACCCAGATTCGTCGTTCGTCGTTGAGTACACCATCGCAGGCGCTCCTGTCTGTGATGCAGCGTTAAGGGTAACCGCAGCCATGGTCTCCGAGCTGATAGTCCATGCTGCTGAAAAAGTCGTCGAACTGTTCGTGCAGATGGTTGTTGTTGTGTCTAGACAAGACAGCCTAGAGACATTGAGAGGAAGCCGAAAGGCACGCGCTAAGCTAAAGTAGGATGGCGTGAGGTCTGAAACAGGATACGTAATGAATGCTATAAAGAAAAGTACGTAGCTTCTGGAATACTTAACTTTAATCCATCCTTTTGGTACATCTGGAGATTGTGGCGATACAAGTGAGACTCTTTAGATACATGCAATGTTACTAATGGCGCCTTGCTAGGTCGTAGCCATTGACTTAGCTGAAGGCTATTCTAACTATCTGCTCGGCAAAGGAGCGAGGCTTCGTCAGTGTATTCGTTAGCAAAGTCGTCCGTACAACTGGGGCGAGTGCTAGTCAGTCTCTCGAGACCTGCCTTGTGGTGGCGCTCGATCTGCGATTCATGACAGTGGCGACACGCGGGTCCGACATGTACTAATGGACCGCGCCCGATTTAAAACTACCACCTAGCAAGTGTGGTGTCTGGCGGTGACACCACAGTTGTTGTCTTGCAAACGTCCTTATCTGTTGACTTAGGGATCGAGACGTGGCTGCACGATCCGTTACAGCCATACGGATAAGATGCCTGTCATCTCGACTGCAGGGCGTTCCTTATTACCCTTCTGAACCCACCGATTCCATATTCTGCTAACAGTCATTGGATCTCGACCAACGCGAGCAGCAATGTTGCGATACGATGAACCGCAATCGCGATAGGCTACAATCCGACCTTTATCAAAGTCGGAAACGTGATGGTACGCATTTCTCCTCCTTACACGAGGCATCACAACAACGTTTCACCATGCAACGCCGGTCAACTGCTGTTTGTGTATAAGAAATCGGTTGGAAACTTTCCTCATGTCAGCACGTTGTAGGTGTCGCCACCGGCGGCAACCTTGTGTGAATGCTCTGCAAAGCTAATCATTTGCATATCACGGCATTTTCTTCCTGTCGGTTAAATTTCGCGTCTGTAGCATGTCATCTTCGTGGTGCAGCAATTTTAATGGGCAGTAATGCCAATAAACTTTTAGATTACTTTGTAACGCGTGGACATGATGGAGCGTTGCAGTGGAGATGTACACTGAGGCGGCATAAAGTCATGCGGTAGCGATATGCACATATACAAATGGCGGTAGTATCGCGCACGCAATGTAGAATAGAGCAGTGCATTGGCGGATCTGGCGTTTGTACTCAGGTGATCCACATCAAATCGTTTCCAACCTGACTACGGCCCCCTACGGGAATTAGCAGACTTTGGACACGGAACGGTATTCGGAGCTAGATGCATGAGACACTCCATTTCGGAAATCGTCAGGCAATTCAGTATTCCGAGATTCACAGTGTAAAGAGTGTGCCGAGAACACCAAATTTCAGGCGTTACCTTTCCCACAGACGACGCAGAGACCGACGTCCTTCACTTAACGATCGAGAGCAGCGGCGTTTGCGTAGAGTTGTCAGTACCATTTGGTCAAACAGTTTTCGTTCACAACGATTCCATATCGATTGTGATACAAAATGAAAACAGTTACCTACTACCATGCGAGAGTCGTCTGTATATTGCAGGAAGGCTTCTCGATGAAAAACGAGTGCAGAAAGCTGCTGATATTGACTTAAATAAAAATTGTACATTCAGTGTTGGTTGAATGACCGAACTGTTGATCAAGTGCGCGACCTGGCAATAGCAGCACTAATGGAAGGACGTGAGTCCTTTACGTCAAATGATGCAATTGCATTGCAGAATGTTTATTGGGGAACGAAAAATCAATTTAAAAAATTTGTTGGTGAAGATGGACGTTTCGGTTTTTGTATCCCACTAAGTGTGGTACTCAGGTTCGCGGAGGGTTACTGGAAGATTATTTTAAACGCTCGTCACGAACTTACACTGATTCACAGCAGACAAGACACTGATTGTATGATCTCAGATCATGCAGATACCTTGTCGAAAATTGTGCTCCAAACAATGTATTGGGAAACGCCAGAAATTCGAGTATCTGAGAAAGAGCAAATATAATTATAGAATATTTTAAAAAAACGATCTAAGCCTGACTTTAACATTCAGTCGTGGGGATCAACTGGATTTCTTGCACCAAAAATTAGTAGACTGAAGTAGCAAGTTATCTAGAAATGCCCTATGTATTTCATCGACTTTTCACATCAAGATGAAGAAACATTGAAATCGCCTGACACTGGTGTGAAAAATAAAATTTGAAGAAAGAACACTGTTCCCAAGGAATATGGTAGCATACTGCCTGGTTATTCATGATTCTGTTATGGAAATGACACCTTCAAGCAACTGCATTACATGGCGTAGAGATTTAATACTGTACAAATGAAAGGAGTAGTGCAATTTCTCAACAGAAAGAGATGTCGTGATCACGTGATCAGCAGTATGGCGATCTTGGATCTTTAGAGTATATAACAAGCCTTGATAGTCACAACTAATCAGTAATCTTTTGGACTTGTTACTCAGGATAGCTTATTTAAGTTATAAGTCAGTTCACAGTTGTTTGCACATTGTAAGTGACATCTTACTCAAGGTAAGGAAAACCTTCTCTCAGCTTGGGATTACTTTTTGCTGGCATTATATTGCTCACTGATATCTTCTATTTTTTCCAGGACCATATACGATGCCCTCTTTGATTTCAAGGCTTTCGACACCACGGAAAATGTATTTGTTTTGAAGCAACTTGGGTTTCGGATGTATGGTGATGTTCGAAGTAGCGTAGTTACTTCTGTTGGTTTCATTCCAGAGTGGACGACGCCCTATTTAGGGTTGGATATAACTTCTGCAAAATGCTTAAGGGAAAACCACCACCATCAGAGTATGGACTCAGTTGATATGCCATTGGAGAATGACACTGATTGGTATACAAGTATGCTCAGTTATTCCACTGGAGTCGCATGTCTTTATGGACGGTTTGGGGAAAGAGAAGTGGGCTAAAGACTTATTGCCAGTATATGACGTCCATAATATTGAGGATAACAACTGACCCTCACTCTGTGTGCTCTAATTGAAAATGTGTGTTGACGAATACGAACGAGTGACTAATGTGTTAAATTTGAAGGTGTTGGAACGTTGGTGACATGATTGTCACTCATGAGATTACGCATATGATATCAATGAGCAGAATGGAGCTTGTTTTTCAACTATGAAAGAAACATAATTTCAATGCCATTGAGTAGTAGACTGAAAATTATTGTTAAAGAATTAAAGAAATGTAATGCTTTTTTAAATAAATTTTATATCTTATTATATCTTGATGCTAATGAGTAAAATGGACCTTGTTATTGAACAAAAAAATGTAATGCTTTTTTATAATGAACTTTATCTATGAAGTTTGCTTTTTTCCTTCTCCTCTCGTCTGCAATATATTATATAAAGAAATACTTCATTGTTGACGCATCGTTCCGACAAGATCTTGGTCTTGTTGCTGACTTCATTATAATCAGAATGGAAGTTGAAACTGCCGAAGAACTGCATTGCCCAGAATGAAAAATTTATCCGGGGAGAGTGGTAGCATGAAAGTAACTGATATTTTTCAAGCTGATCTGGTGGACCTAATTCTGTATACCAAATACAATTTAGGTTACAAATATTTATTAACAGTAATTAACGAGTACTTCAAAATGAATGGGTCCCTGCTCTTAAGACTAAGACTGGTACTGAGGTGTCAGATGAGTTTAGAAAGATGTACAGAAAAAGAATTAGGATTCCCAGACATTTACAAAACGGAATTACATAAGGAATTTTATAATAATGTTTTCAAAAAGTTAATCACTACTCATCTTTTCCGAATTGGAAGCTTTAGTTGTGGAACGGTTCAATAGAACTTTTAAAGAAAAAAAATTTATTGTTTTACTGCTCTGTGTTCTTTAAAATGGAGAAATGATGCAAGATCAAGTCAGTGGGTATAATCACGTAATACAGAACAGTTAATACGAAATCTGATTCTATGAAAGATGACAGCCTTTTGTCTACTATGCGTAATAAGATCAAGATGGTACATCCACAAAGACCTAAATTCAAAGTCCGTGCTTTTGTTATAATTAGTAAACACAAGTCGATCTGGGAAAGACTCACCACAAACTGGACTACTTAGGTACTTAAAATTTTAGCAGTCTGGGCACCAACGCAAGAACGAACCTGCTAGAAGATAACATGCCGCAATCTGTAGCAGGAGATTTCCACAGCACAAAGATACAAAAACCAGATATTAATTCACATATGTAGTTGGATGAATCAAAGAAAGAAATGAAAAACAAAGGTTGGTTTTGATAAAACAAACAATTCCTGGTTTACTTCGTAAGAGAGTGAGTGTGTAAGGAGTGAGGAAAACAGGTGCAGGCATACGCAATGTGTCTCTGATTCCAGCGAACTCGAACAAGTCCAAGCATCACACAACTCTCCTACTCTACATCTACTTCAGCTAGCTTGCATCATATATACAGGGTGTTACAAAAAGGTACGGCCAAACTTTCAGGAAACATTCCTCACACGCAAAGAAAGAAAATATGTTATGTGGACATGTGTCCGAAACGCTTACTTTCCATGTTAGAGCTCATTTTGTTACTTCTCTTCAAATCACATTAATCATGGAATGGAAACACACAGCAACAGAACGTACCAGCGTGACTTCAAACATTTTGTTACACGAAATATTCAAAATGTCCTCCGTTAGCGAGGATACATGCATCCACCCTCCGTCGCATGGAATCCCTGATGCGCGGCCGGCCGGAGTGGCCGTGCGGTTCTGGGCGCTACAGTCTGGAGCCGAGCGACCGCTACGGTCGCAGGTTCGAATCCTGCCTCGGGCATGGATGTGTGTGATGTCCTTAGGTTAGTTAGGTCTAATTAGTTCTGAGTTCTAGGCGACTGATGACCTCAGAAGTTAAGTCGCATAGTGCTCAGACCCATTTGAACCCTGATGCGCTGATGTAGCCCTGGAGAATGGCGTATTGTATCACAGCCGTTCACAATACGAGCACGAAGAGTCCCTAAATTGGTACCGGGGTTACATAGACAAGAGCTTTCAAATGCCCCCATAAATGAAAGTCAAGAGGGTTGAGGTCAGGAGAGCGTGGAGGCCACGGAATTGGTCCGCTTCTACCAATCCATCGGTCACCGAATCTGCTGTTGAGAAGTGTACGAACACTTCGACTGAAATGTGCAGGAGCTCCATCGTACATGGACCACATGTTGTGTCGTACTTGTAAAGGCACATGTTCTAGCAGCACAGGTAGAGTATCCCGTATGAAATCATGATAACGTGCTCCATTGAGCGTAGGTGGAAGAAACTAAAATGAGCTCTAACATGGAAATTAAGCGTTTCCGGACACACGTCCACATAACATCTTTTCTTTATTTGTGTGTGAGGAATGTTTCCTGAAAGTTTGGCCGTACCTTTTTGTAACACCCTGTATATATATATATATATATATATATATATATATATATATATATATATATATATATATATATATATATGTGTGTGTGTGTGTGTGTGTGTGTGTGTGTCTTTGCCTTTGTAAGTTGCGAAGTAATAGGCGATGGAAATTTTTATTGTGGTAGGTCACCATAAGGAACGTTACACTGTGTACAGAGCTATGAACATAGTTTATTGCGTTATTATCCAAAGAGTTATAGCAAAAAGATTCCATTTTTAAATGGAACTATAGCTGTTTCTATCATGCACTGGAATCAGCAACACCAGCTGTGTATACATCAACTTAAATTACATTCCTAACACTTTTAGTTTGGGAGTCACAACCCTTCAAAGTTTCAGGGGCAGATACCGCACGCTGTACATAATACATGGCTGTGTGGTGGGTGAATGGATGTTCAGGCGGTGGGAAGTTGATTTAAATGAGATGTTGAAGTGTCTGTCCATGTTCCTGAATGCACAATGCAATGCGCCTTCTAAAGGATCTGCGGACGAGATGTAGCATCGCCGGTATCACGGAGCAACATGCGTCCTCGATGGGCCGTTTTAGATCATGTGGGGACGTTGGCTCAGTGACATAAACACGATCCTTTAGATATCCCCACAAAAAGAAATCTCTAATGGTGTTAAATCGGACGACCTTGCGGTCCATAAATGAGGACCATGGTGCCCCAACCACCTTCTTACAAACCTGCTGTTTCGTTTTTCCGCAACAGCACGTGCAGAATGGACTGGGTGACCATCGTGCTGCATCCACATATGGACTCTCGTGTGTAAACACACATGTTCAAGGAGACCCCCCAACGGTCGACTACAAACGCGCTATATAACTCACCTGTCAGTGTATCTGGGAAGCAGTGTGGACCGATGATTTCATTCCCAAAGATTCCACACCACGCATTAATAGACCACCTACGTTGACGGTCGACAGGTCGTACCCACCGAGGATTGTCTGTGGGCCAGTATTGCACGTTATGGCGATTCACTGCACCATAATTTGTGAAAGTGGACTCATCAGAGAACATAACACTTTGTAAAGACTCCAGCGTGAAACTACGCATGGCCCATTCACAGAATGTAACTCTCGCACGGAAATCGTTCCCATGCAGCTCCTGGGTCAGTGACAGGCGGTACGGGTGAAAACTGTTGCCGTGTACTATATGCCACACAGATGTGAGACTGACACCAGCGACTGCAGCAACGGCTCGTAAGCTGACATGTGGATCGTGGTATACTGCAGCTAAAACAAACACCTCCGTCTCCTCACTTCTTGCAGTTCTCCGTCTGTTTCTGGGGCGCATTACGTAGCTGCCCTGCCCGCATCTCGTGGTCGTGCGGTGGCGTTCTCGCTTCCCACGCCCGGGTTCCCGGGTTCGATTCCCGGCGGGGTCAGGAATTTTCTCTGCCTCGTGATGGCTGGGTGTTGTGTGCTGTCCTTAGGTTAGTTAGGTTTAAGTAGTTCTAAGTTCTAAGGGACTTATGACCACAGCAGTTGAGTCCCATAGTGCTCAGAGCCATTTGAACGTAGCTGCCCTTTTCCCGAAGTCGTTGTTCGGCACGTAAGAATGTAATGGCTGCCGGAGCTCTTCGCCTGGCATATCTCACGGCGTACGCCGTGGCTGCTTCAGTGGCATCGTGTCGGCACTCGCCGAGTATCTGCAACATATAAACGTACTCGTTGTTCGTGTGTGCTGTCTTCATCCGATGTCAGTAACTGTGGTATACTGAGCCCCGTTTGTTTGTGTGGCTCGAACTGTCGGGTATACAGCCGCGTGCGGCGACAGTCGACAGTCTAACAGCGCATCGAGGAAGCTTCTCGCTCCGAGACACCGGCGACGTTACAACTCGGCCGCGCCACTTTGCAGCCACTCATGGACTTCATGGTCCCAAACAATGATATCATGTTACCCGGCAAGAAATGTTAGAGATTGGTTGAGGAAGTTCCTGGACAGTTTGAGCGAATGATTTGTCCACACAGATCCCCCGACATGAATCGCATGTTTATAGAACGTGGTCAGAGATCGTGCACAACATCCTGCGCTGGCAACACTTTCGCAATTATGGCTATAGAGGCAGCCATGCCACGTGGAGTAGCTGCACTACGCGGAACGAAGGGAGGTCCGACAAGATATGAGGAGCTATCCCATGACTTTTGCCATTGGAATGCCAATACTACAATACTAAGCTGAGAATGGTTATCTCGTTTTAATAGTACACTGTGGTTGACCAGAGAGGGGTGTGCATGGGGAGGAAGAGAGGGGGGGGGGTAGGGCAAGGAGAGGACTTATGGGAGGACGAAAGAGAGCAGGGCTTGTCACTTGGTGACGACTATTACGTCGTAGAAGGTGTGGCTTCGTCATAAATATAAACAAAGTGCGCCAGAATGCCCAGTTTAAACAACATAGATATATTACTAGTGCTCTTAAGGCATTTTAGAGTCCATGTTTAGTAGCCTTTTTTTCTTATTTTGTTCCGTAAATGGAATACTTTTCTAACACCCTCCAATTTACAGTCAAGTGTTTTAAAGTTTGTTCTATAGAAGTAAAAAAATCAGGGGGTCTTGATAGTAGAAGTTACAATTTACAGGCCTCCAACTGGCGATTTTGTCTTATTTATGAAACAACTAGATGCATCATCAAAAGTTTTACCTCTTAAACAGAATGAGGTAACATTAAATGGAGATTTTAATTTACGTGTATAGTGCAAGCCTATTCTACAGCTATACTTTCGTCCTTCCTCATTTCATACAAGCTCTCCCTCAAATAACTTACAACAAGAGTTGCGGAAACCAGTAGAACTGCTGTTGATACCGTTCCTAAATGCACATCGAGTTTGTAATTAAGCTTCAGGAGTAATAAATGAAAAAGGAATTGAGAATTTTAAAATGTATTTGCGAATTTTGGGTCATTTAAGCACGTAATGTACTCTGCAAATTCTGCAACGTAGCCAGCAGTCCGCAAGAAAGTCGTTCCAAATTAAATTTAATAAATTTCACACCTAGTTTTTTCTCATTTTTATACGAGTATTGCTCGACTCTATAGATCAACTGCCACCGCTGCTACATATAACAATTCATTTTCATATCGTGACTTCATAACATCGGCGTTCGAGATACTGACTGAATTCGTTCATATGTTGCGGGATCGAAGAAATTGAGACGCTGCCGGCGATATCGCCACTGATCCGTCGCTCGTGTGTGACGCCCGTAACAGTCACCTGTTGCTGTCGGTTTATTCTGCCATACGACTTCATCTGATTTTAGTTCATTTCTCCTACAGTCCGAATTACTGAGCGTAAATACGTGGCAAATTGTCTTGCGTAAGTCAAGGTGGCACACTGTTGGAGGTGCTTTAGCGTTTCAGTATTAACTAGGCGCTCATTTCTCAGAGCTTGCATTCGATTCCTCTAGTTTTCCGTGTACGACTGTACCGTTACCAGGACGTATGTACGTAAATCTTGTTATTTCTGCGCTGCGCGGGATTAGCCGAGCGGTCTACGAAGCTTCAGTCATGGGCTGTGCGGCTGGTCCCGGCGGAGGTTCGAGTCCTCCCTCGGGCATGGGTGTGTGTGTGTTGTGTTTGTCCCAAGGATAATTTAGGTTAAGTAGTGTGTAAGCTTAGGGACTGATTAGCTTAGCAGTTAAGTCCCATAAGATTTCACACACGTTTCAACATTTTTGTTATTTCTGCACATTTTCGTGTGTGAGTTTAGTTTAGACCAGGGGCGGGCAAACGTTGCACGCGGCTCATGAGCGCACAGCGCTGCACGTGTGCTGCTCGCGTGCAGGCTTCGACTGGGGCTGTGGCGACAGCCGGCAGGTTGCGGCAGTGTAGTGCCAGGCTAAGCTGCGGACGTTGATGCGAAGCGAGCAATATGTAGTGAACGTTGTATTTCAAGAAACGGAGAAGTGGACATTTGCTATCTTTTAAAAAGTAATGGGAGAATCATTTTTTCTTTGTGCAAAAACGTGAAAATTCGAAATGTTTAATGTGTGGCAGTATTCTCGCTGGTCAACGGAAGTTTAGTATTGAAGGCCAATAAAATAAATTTCACAAGGACGAGTACAATTTATTGTCGGATTCTGAGCGGATGGGGAATTGACTGATCTTAAGAAGAGCGATCTGACGATACAAGATGAATCTGTCGCAGTTGGCCGGCCGGAGTGGCCGAGCGGTTCTAGGCACTACAGTCTGGAACCGCGCGACCGCTATGGTCGCGGGTTCGAATCCTGCCTCGGGCATGGATGTGTGTGATGTCCTTAGGTTAGTTAGGTTTAAGTAGTTCTAAGTTCTAGGGCACTGATGACCACAGCAGTTAAGTTGTTTGGTTGGTTGGTTTGGGGAAGGAGGCCAGACAGCGTGGTCATCGGTCTCATCGGATTAGGGAAGGATTGGGAAGGAAGTCGGCCGTGCCCTTTCAGAGGAACCATCCCAGCATTTGCCTGGAGTGATTTAGGGAAATCACGGAAAACCTAAATCAGGATGGCCGGACGCGGGATTGAACCGTCGTCCTCGCGAATGCGAGTCCAGTGTCTAACCACTGCGCCACCCCGCTCGGTCAGCAGTTAAGTCCCATAGTGCTCAGAGCCATTTGAAATTGTCGTAGTTGCTGTTGTCACGAGAGATCTGCGACTTTCTCTCGTCATGTCTCTCAACTAACTGATTTAACATTTTATGGAGCACTGTTTTCAAGTTTTCAGGACGACAACAATAATAGCCCAGCGGTATGTGCAAGTTATAAGACTGCGCTTAATATAGCGAGAGCTGGCAAACCATTTGCTGAATTAATAAGTCTCGGTTAAGAGCAAACATCAGTGATGAAAATTTACGTAACTGTTTGTGTTTGTCCGTATGTAGAAATTTTGTTCCAGATATTAAAGTATTGTAAACTCCACCTGTGATAATTAAATAAAACGTATCGTAGGTAATAGGTACTCTTTCAAACCATGATTTCTTTCAAGCACTCCTACTAACCTTATTCATTCACTCAATAAAGCAAGCTACGAAACAAAACGCATTACAGAGGAAGGAGCGGACAGAAGGTATGGTGGGGATGGGAGATAAGCGGGTGGCCAGCTTGCCCCTGTGTGCACGCGGAACACCTGTAACTGCACGTGTGACAGTGCACCGCACATCTGCAGGATTCCTGCCCGCCCCTGGTTTAGACACTAGTTTCGGATCTCAGCTGTAATTGTATTAAGAGTGACTGTTAGCAATCAGTTTATCCTGAAACGTGTCTTGGTGTTGATAGATAAAATGCTGGAGCAGCTATAAGATTTTTGCGCACGCGGTGTCATTCAGGAAAATCCTTTATTCAATAAATACGTAGGTGTTAATATCGTACAGGAAGAACGCTGACACTGCAGTGGAGGGAAGTCCTACAAAACCCGAAAGAGCTGAGTACCAGACCGGTACCTGGAAAAAAAAGGAAAAGAAGAACGGTTTAACACCCACACTACTACGCATGAGGCCTCCTGTGGGTTCTTCCTGATCTGAAAAATGAAAGTGAACCTAAAAGGTGAGCGTTTTCACGACATGGAATAAATGAAGCAAGCATCCACATCTATATCTACGTGATTACTTTGGAATTCACAGTTAAGTGCCTGGCCGAGGTTTCATCGAACCACCTTTAAGTTACTTCTCTACCGTTCCACTCTCGAACAGCGAGCGCGGAAAACGGACACTTAAATCTTTCCGTGCGAGCATCGGCCAATATGTGAAGCAGTGTTTACACTCTCTCCGTCCCAGACAACGCTTAAGCAGTTATAA
This sequence comes from Schistocerca serialis cubense, assembly GCF_023864345.2. Lineage (NCBI taxonomy): Eukaryota > Metazoa > Arthropoda > Insecta > Orthoptera > Acrididae > Schistocerca > Schistocerca serialis. The sequence continues at coordinate 872,669,351 of NC_064641.1, read as the reverse complement.
CATGAAACAGTGAGTGTGGTCGAGTTATTCAACTTTATGCTCAGTACTCTTTGTTTCCGTGGTGCTGTACACAGCATCTGCGAATCGCTTACACCGGCCGCGGTGGCCGAGCGGTTCTAGGCGCTTCAGTCCGGAACCGCGCAACTGCTACGGTCGCAGGTTCGAATCCTGCCTCCTGCATGGATGTGTGTGATGTCCTTAGGGTAGTTAGGTTTAAGTAGTTCTAAGTTCTAGGGGGCTGATGACCTCAGATGGTAAGTCTCATAGTGCTCACAGCCATTTGAACCATTTTTTTGCGAATCACTTGTTGCACTGCAACAAACGTTCAGCCTTGGACGAAACCGATATCAGTGTAAGAAACTATAACTGTAATAGAAAAGTAATTACAAACATTGACAGATATGGCAGAACAAAAGAGGAAATTTACCTAACGGTTACTGCATCAATTCTAAATGAAAGACAGTTTCTCGGATGCGGGTATCTTAAGTAATTTTCGTGCCATCGACGTTCCTCACAATCAAAACAGTGTTTTCTGCCGATTTTTCGCTGCTGAAATAAAGTTCACAAAGGTTTCAGCTGTGACGCACGCTTCGCCTGCTGGCTTTCCAAGGCCGGGCGCTAAGTGCGTCAGAGTGTTTACGAAAACACACCCAGGGAAGCAGCACTTCAAATGGCGCGTTGTCAGTGAGCAAACAAAGCAGTAACGCCGAAACAATAGCTAGGTCTATATTCACCGTGATGGCATGGTTGGGGCAAGGTCTAGTTATTCGCGATCGCACTGATGGGTGAAAGATGCCAGTGGGTCGCCTTTCTTCGGCAACATTCTTAGTAGAATGGTTCAAATGCCTCTGAGCACTATGAGACTTAACTTCTGAGATCATGTCCCCTAGAACTTAGAACTACTTAAACCCTAACTAACCTAAGAACATCACACACATCCATGCCCGAGCAGGATTCGAACCTGCTATCGTAACGGTCGCGCAGTTCCACACTGTAGCGCCTAGAACCGCTCGGCCACTCCGGCCGGCCTCTTAGTAGAATGTAACGAAGGTTAACGGCGCCACTGAAACACTCCCAGTCACTGTGGAATACGCACGAAAGATAAGTGTAGCTTGTGATGGGGTGTAGTGATTAGGGCGTAACTGCATTTACTGTAAAACAAATGCATCGAAAAGTTTCGGAAACAGAGGATGTGTCAAAAAACAATATCGGTGCTACACACGTTCATCTCTTATAATTATGGCTGTTAAGAAAACTTTCCATGCTGTCAAGAACGTCTCAAGTAAGACTAACAGCACTGTATCCTCACCTCTCTTGGCTTAGTAGATTTATGGCCTGCCTCCTGTGTCGCGGGACATGAGATCTTATAACCCTGCTCATGTAAACGCCTTAACGTTAACCATCGTATTTTACGGACTATAAGACGCACCTTAATTTTTAACTTTTTAAAAAAATAACATTTTTACCATTTTTTAATAATAGACTGTAAAGCCAGACTAAAAAATACTTACTTTATAAAACTTAACTGACCTTCAAAATCACCGAAAATCGTCATCTGAAATGGCTCTGAGCACTAAGGGACTTAACATCTGAGGTCATCAGTCCCCTAGAACTTATAACTACCTAAACCTAACTAACCTAAGGACATCACACACATCCATGCACGAGGCAGGATTCGAACCTGCGACCGCAGCAGTCGCGCGGTTCCGGACTGAAGAGCCTAGAACCGCTCGGTCACAGCGGCCGGCTGGTCATCCGAACTCTCTTTCTTTCTAAGCTATTTTGGTTTTGGTTCGCATGCTGAGTCCATGAGTCTCCATAAACACATAACACCAATAAACTCCACCCTTAAAGACTGTTAAGTGCTACAGGTATCTTACGAGCGTGTATTCGAATCATTTTTGTATTCATTCCAATGCTATTTTAAGGGATTCCTTCAATCCTTTCCAATACTTCATCACCCAATTTAGGCCATTTTGCATCCAGTCCTCTATTTGAGTATTTAGTTTTACTCATTTTTTTCAGTTCTTTTTCACTAGCCTGCCAACCGGGAATGGTTTTTCCTGTTGCCTAAATGCCGCTCAGCTGTTCTGTTTCCATGCTCTTCTATGTATGGTAGTACTTTCAATTTACAGCCCACATCGTATGAATAGCTTTCATTTTTTTCCATTACGAAACTATCTACTAACAAAAATATTGTACTGTTAACGATAACACAAATCCCTTTCAGTTCAAGTTCATTGGCACTGTAGACTGCAATGACCTATCATAGACTAAACTAGGCAAGTCAATAAAGTATCGATATATTGATACATCTAGATGGCAGTTATAAGAGTCGAGGGACATGGAAGGGAAGCAGTGGTTGGGAAGTGAGTGAGACAGGGTTGTAGCCTATCCCCGATGTTATTCAAAAAAATGGTTCAAATGGCTCTGAGCACTATGGGACTTAACATCTGTGGTCATCAGTCCCCTAGAACTTCGAACTACTTAAACCTAACTAACCTAAGGACATCACACACATCAATGCCCGAGGCAGGATTCGAACCTGCGACCGTAGCAGTCATGCGTTTCCGGAGTGAGCGCCTAGAACCACTAGACCACCGCGGCCGGCCCCGATGTTATTCAATCTGTATATTGAGCAAGCAGTAAAGGAAGCAAAAGAAAAATTCGGAGTAGGAATTAAAATCCATGGAGAAGAAATAAAAACTTTGAGGTTCGCCAATGACATTGTAATTCTGTCAGAGACAGCAAAAGACCTGGAAGAGCAGCTGAACGGAATGGACAGTGTCTTGAAAGGAGGATATAAGATGAACATCAACAAAAGCAAAACGAGGATAATGGATGTAATCGAATTAAATACGGTGATGGTGCGGGAATTAGATTAGGAAATGAGACGCTTTAAGTAGTAAATGAGTTTTCTATTTGGGGAGCAAAATAACTCAAGATGGTCGAAGTAGAGAAGATATAAAATGTAGACTGGCAATGACAAGAAAGCGTTTTTGAAGAACAGTGTTGTTAACATCGAGTATAGATTTAATTGTCAGGAAGTCGTTTCTGAAAGTATTTGTATGGAGTGTAGCCATGTATGGAAGTGAACCGTGGACGATAAATAGTTTAGACAAGAAGAGAATAGAAGCTTTCGAAATGTGGAGCTACAGAAGAATGCTGAAGATTAGATGGGTAGATCACATAACTAATGACGAGGTGTTGAATAGAATTGGGGAGAAGAGAAATTTGTGGCACACATTGACTAGAAGAAGGGATCGGTTAGTAGGACATATTCTGAAGCATCAAGGGATCACCAATTTAGTGTTGGAGGGCAGCGTGGAGGGTAAAAATCGTAGAGGGAGACCAAGAGATCAATACACTAAGCAGATTCAGAAGGATGTAGGTTGCAGTAGGTACTGGGAGATGAAGAAGCTTGCACAGGATAGAGTAGCATGGAGAGCTGCATCAAACCAGTCTCTGGACTGAAGACCCCAACAACAACATATTGATACTTTACCAAGAAATATCGATGTATACCGGCGATATTTCATTCACCCATATATCGACATCGAAATGGCATCATCGAGTGCTGACATTTTTATGTTATATTATATTTATTCGCAATTCTCGATAAATATTTGAAGTTGTTCTTTAGAAACTGTAGTAGAACATAGTTTTACTTTCAGTGTGTGAAGGAGAGACTGCTTGTTGAGCTTTCATCAAGTCCAGTCGTCCTCTTTGACGGTGTGAAGCACTTATAGATGGCACATAGGAGAAGCCCGATTGCACAAGGGAGGAGCGGGGTGTGGGGGGATGCGGAGAGGGGGGGGGCGGTGTGAATGGTTTAGTTGGTTGGTTTAGGGGAAGGGACCAAACCGCGGCCGGGCTATGTGGCTGTGCGGTTCTAGGCGCTTCAGTCTGGAACCGCGCGACCGCTACGGTCGCAGGTTCGAATCCTGCCTCGGGCATGGATGTGTGTGATGTCCTTAGGTTAGTTAGGTTTAAGTATTTCTAAGTTATAGGGGACTGATGACCATAGATGTTAAGTCCCATAGTGCTCAGAACCTTTTGAACCATTTTGTACCAAGCCGCGAGGTCGTCGATCCCATCGGATTAGGGAAGGGTAGGGGAAGGAAGTCTGCCGTGCCCTTTCAAAGAAACCATTCCGGCATTTGCCTAAAGCGATTTAGGGAAATCACACGTTTGAACCGTTGTTCTCCCGAATGCGAGTCCAGTGTGCTAACCACTGCGCCACCTTGCTGGGTGCGGTGTGAATGAGATAACAGTATATTCGATGTGAAGTAATAGCACACCACTAGCATTAAAGTAAATTTATAACGTAACAAGTGTGCTGTTTCTTCACATTGACGTTCTTCAAAAACAGTTGCTGAAACTGATGAACAAAACTCTAAATGACAAGACTGGCCTTTGCGATGGGAGGAGACGTGTGAAGGGAAATTCTGACGCAGCCGGCGTTCGACGCTACCAACAGAAACTGCAATGTTTTACTTCACCACGCAATTTTGAAACTTCTAGGACGGTGGCGTTTGTAGAAACGAAAAAACAGGGAAGTCGACATGAAGTGTTCGAGACAAATCTGATATGTGACGAAACCGAACGACGGATCTATCAGACACCTCTTACTGTCCCACTTACATGCAATTGCCATTGTTAGGATTATTTTTTTTATTTTTTTGCCGATACGTCAATACTTTTCCAGTTGATACATCGATAAGTTTTTTCGATATGTCGAGGGTCAGCAATGATATTTTTTAAAATTTCGATGTGTTGGATCCCGGTTTGTTTTTAAAAACATCAACAGTTCTAGACTAGACAGTGTTTTGGGTTTATGATGGCAGGGTGGGAGGGAGACAGTGTTAGCAGCCTTGTGAATTCCCGCAACTCATGTTCGTCGCATCGGTGCATTGCTGCTACCAGTTGCATCCAATGTTCCCAGGTAGAGACAGGTTTCCCACGGTGTCGAATATACGGCCATTTTTAACGCCGGCGGCAATTTTCAATCAAACCCTGGACATTTATATATTAATTTCGAGAACAAGACGCACTTGAATTATGGGGGCAGTTTTTCGAAGAAAAAAATTGCGTCTTATGGTCCGTAAAATACGGGATGTTTTTTTTCTGCCTTATGTTACCATAATCTTACGTATTCTGATTCATTATGATTATCGGATTTCAAAGGTGAGAAGCAGACACAGCTGAGTTGCCGATCTGTGCGAGATGTCAAGTGTCCTAAAGCCCCTTTTACATGACCGACTTCATTGTTTCAATTGACTACTCCAGACAAGTGAATCTACTACACCGCCCCTGGCGTCTTGTTCCTGTACTGAGTCTTGCCTGTTCTGAGTGATCATCTGTGCTTGCACGTCGGTGCCAAAATTGCGTACGTTGTGAGTGTTTTCTGCTGCATTGTCTGGCGTCTGAACGGTGAAAGTGAGGTTCTTTCTATGTTACAGTCGAAATACAGTAACAAAATGTAGGAACGAGCAATGGTAATAGAGTTTATTAATGACCAAAGCAGAATTCGGAGCGGAAGCGCTTGTGGAAGGACGTGTGGTAAACTCTTTACGCCCCTGAAAAATGAAAGCAGAAGTGTAATACAAACATTTCAGAACATATGCATTTATTTGCGCGAGGAAATACATACTTGCAGACACATCAAACAATATCTAGAACGCAGTACATAGCGCCTTTTTGCTATATCCTTTGTATCTCGTTTCTTGCTAAGTGATAAATAACACGTATAACTCCTCAAATAATTCAGACTTCTTCGCTGTTGAAATAATTTTCATTTAACCACGTTTATGTACTTACTTTCTTATTTATGTATAGTGTATGCTTTTTCTTTGTAAAAAGTAAATACCTTTTTGATTTCAGATACTTCCTCTCTTTTATAGGAGAACACTAGCAGGAAAAACGCCAGGATCTTGAATAAGATTTTCACTCTGCAGCGGAGTGTGCGCTGATATGAAAGTTCCTGGCAGATTAAAACTGTGTGCCGGACCGAGACTTGAACTCGGGATCTTTGCCATTCACGGGCAATTGCTCTCCCGAGTTCGAGTCTCCGTTCGGCACACAGTTTTAATCTGCCAGGAAGTTCCATCAGCACACACTCCGTTGCAGAGTGAAAATCTCATTTTGGAACCTCCCCCCCCCCCCCCCCTAGGCTTTGGCTAAGCCACGTCTCCGCAATATCCTTTCTTCCGGGAGTGCTAGTTCTGCAAGGTTCGCAGGAGGGCTTCTGTGAAGTTTGGAAATTGGGAGACGAGGTACTGGCGGAAGTAAAGCTGTGCGGACGGGGCTTAAGTCGCGCTTGGGTATCTCAGTTGGTAGAGCACTTGCCAGCGGAAGGCAAAGGTCCCGAGTTCGAGTCTCGGTCCGGCACAAAGTTTTAATCTGCCAGGAAGTTTCACCAGGATCTTCTGTAATATTTCGGTGTGTCACGAAAAGAAAGGAAACAACACAATAAAATTTAAGAACAAAACTCATTTCTAAAACAGGAGCGAACTCAGGTTAACTTCCGATGGTAGCAGACGCTACGTAACTCCCTCATACCTGCGCATACGCAGTGTGCAGCATACTCGAAAATTTACAACTTTTGGCGTCTTAGACACACTTGCGCCGTGGTTGGCTGCTGATTTACAAGCAGCCACGAAAGGCGCAAGCACTTCGATCAGTCGATTTTGACCAGAGAGTCGTTCGTGCAAAACAGGCTTACGGTAGGGGTCAGTCAACTTTTAGTACCAGGCGGAACGTTGTCCAAACTTGAGTATCTTGTGGCTGTACATGTTTTCAGCTTAACTTTTTCGTTTCACTTGTAACATTATTAGAAATAAGGTTAAAATGATACATGTATAGTAATTTATCAAAAGAAAGGTATTGGAGCACAATTTTATTTAATACGAAAAAATAAGCATAACACAGGATTTGATAGCTATGTAGAAGAGATAATGTAGAGATAAGTGAAACATATTTGGGTTAAATAAAAACTAGAAGCTACACTACTGGCCATTAAAATTGCTACACGAAGAAGAAATGCAGATGATAAACGGATATTCATTGGACAAATATATTATACTAGAACTGACATGATTACATTTTCACGGAATTTGGGTGCATAGATCCTGAGAAATCAGTACCCAAAACAACCACCACTGACCGTAATAACGGCCTTGATACGCCTGGGCATTGAGTCAAACAGAGTTTGGATGGCGTGTACAGGTACAGCTGCCCATGCAGCTTCAACGCGATACCACAGTTCATCAAGAGTAGTGACTGGCGTATTGTGACGAGCCAGTTGCTCAGCCACCATTGACCAGACGTTTCCAGTTGGTGAAAGATCTGGAGAATGTGCCGTCCAGGGCAGCAGTCGAACATTTTCTGTATCCAGAATGGCCCGTAATGGACATGCAACACGCGGTCATGCGTTATCCTGCTGAAATGTAGGGTTTTGCAGGGATCGAAAGAAGGACAGAGCCACGGGTCGCAACACATCTGAAATGTAACGACCACTATTCAAAGTGCCGCCAATGCGAACAAGAGGTGAACGAGACGTGTAACCAATGGCACCCCATACCATCACGCTGGGTGATATGCCAGTATGGCGATGACGAATACACGCTTACAATGTCGCCAAACACGGATGCGACCATCATGATGCTGTAAACAGAACCTGGATTCATCCGAAAAAATGACGTTTTGCCATTCGTGCACCCAGATTCGTCGTTGAGTACACCATCGCAGTCGCTACTGTCTGTGAAGCAGCGTCAAGGGTAACCGCAGCCATGGTCTCCGAGCAGATAGTCCATGCTACTGTAAACGTCGTCGAACTGTTCGTGCAGATGGTTGTTGTCTTGCAAACGGCCGCGCGGGATTAGCTGAGCGGTCTTAGGCGCTGCAGTCATGGACTGTGCGGCTGGTCCCGGCGGAGGTTCGAAACCTCCCTCGAGCATGGGTGTGTGTGTTTGTGCTTAGGGTAATTTAGGTTAAGTAGTGTGTAAGCTTAGGGACTGATGACCTTAGCAGTTAAGTCCCATAAGATTTCACACACATTTGAATATTTTTTTCTTGCAAACGTCCCCATATGTTGACTCAGGGATCGAGACGTGGCTGCACGATCCGTTACAGCCATGCGGATACGACGCCTGTCATCTCGACTGCTAGTGATACGAGGCCGTTGGGATCCAGCACGGCGTTCTGTATTACCCTCCTGAACCCACCGATTCCATATTTTGCTAACAGTCATTGGATCTCGACCAACGCGAGCAGCAATGTCGCGATACGATAAACCGCAATCGCGATAGGCTACAATCCGACCTTTATCAAAGTCGGAAACGTGATGGTACGCATTTCTCCTCCTTACACGAGGCATCACAACAACGTTTCACTAGGCAACGCCGGTCAACTGGTATTTGTGTATGATAAATCGGTCGGAAACTTTCCTCCTGTCAGCACGTTGTAGGTGTCGCCACCGGCGCCAAACTTGTGTGAATGCTCAGAAAAGCTAATCATTTGCATATCACAGCATCTTCTTCCTGTCGGTTAAATTTCGCGTCTGTAGCACGTCATCTTCGTGGAGTAGCAATTTTAATTGTCAGTAGTGTAAGTTATATGCCTCACGTAATTGTTAACATCTTTTAATAGAGTTATGAACGGAAGGAGGTGTTTCGTCAGACGCTGTCCTCTGTATGTGAATAAAATCGCAGAAACTCCAACACACTCTGTCCGCTTTACCATCTCATCAACGTACACATCGCTCGTATCTCTTCTGAGTCTTAACGCTCTTGTCTGAAGAGCACGGCAGAAACACTCGTTCCCAGGCGATAAAATGCTCTCTCATCCACTCCTACAGTCAGTCGTGTTCTCTAAGCCAGTTTTGATAGTAGAAACGAGACTAGAATGGTCCCACACCCTATAGCAGAGAAGTAAATAACATCTCTAGCTTCAGTATACAGCTGTTGACATGACTACTAAAGCAATAATGTCTGCCTATTTTCTCTATTCAACCCTTACGACAATTACAACTAAGTATTCCTATCGTTCCCACCAAACGTTTCTCATTTCTAAAGCATCTATCTGGTGCAGTTTATACGAATTTCTCCTCCTCTTGAATCATGGATATAAAATCTCATTTTCGTATACACATCAACACATCTAGTAGCTTCTACTGTCACTATTATTATCATTGTTACTAGCAGTAGTAAAATCACTTAAAAGTTTGCTATTAGTTCTTAGTGTCGTTATTCTAGACGGTATTATAGACACTCCATTCCGATTGTAAATCACTTCAATTCCGTCATTATATTATTACACTTTTCGGTCAGTGTACTGTGATCCCGCCAGGATAGCCGAGAGCGCTGACGCGCTGCTTCCTGGACTCGGGTAGGCGCGGTGGCTCAGGATCGAATCCGCCCGGCGGATTAACGACGAGAACCGGTGTGCGGGTCAGCCTGGATGTGGTTTTTAGGCGGTTTTCCACATCCCGCTAGATGAAAGCTGGGCTGGTCGCCACGTTCCGCTTCAGTTACACGGCTCACAGACATCTGAACACATTCACACTATTTCATGGATTCCACTAGACACACGCAGTTGGGGTACACTAATTCCGTCCTGGGGGGTATGGGGTGGTGCCAGGAAGGGCATCCGGCCACCCCTAAAAATTAACATGCCAAATCCGATTAACCATGGCCGACTCTACGTAACCGGGGACAAGGCGCAAGCGATAGATAGAATAGATAGACAGGTCAGTATACCGTGACGACCTACCAAGTAACCGGTATGTCCATCTTTGGCAGGGATAACAGCGACGATGCATCGTGGTATGGAAGCAATGAGGCCTTGGTAGGACTCCTGAGCGATTGGCACTACATTTGCACACACAAATCACCGAGCCGCCGTAAATTCCGGGGAGGGGAAGAATGAGCTCTGACGCCACGTTGATTCACATCCCAGATGTTTTCGATCAAGTTCAGATATGGTGACGTGGGGGACCAGCACGTAAATTGGAACTCGCCGCAGTTTTGCTCCTGGCCCCATAACATGGAGCATTATCTTACTGAAAAATGCTGCTACCGTCGGGAAACAAGATTGTCATGAATGGGTGGTGTTCATCCAGTGTGCGATACTCCTTGGTCGTCATGGTGCCTTGAACGAGCTCCACTGGACCCGGGGATGCCCACGTGAATATTCCCCAGAACATAATATAGACGCCGCCAACTTGTTCCGTTCCGCAGTAAAGGTGTCAAGGAGCTGTTTGCCTGGAAGGCGACGGATTGGCGCCCTCCCATCGGCATGATGAAAAAAGTAACGTTCATCAGACCATGAAATGCTCTGCCACTGCGCAAAGGTCTAGTGCCGATGGTCAGGTATCCAATTTCAGTTGCAATTGCCGATGTCATGGTGTTATCAATGGCACACGCATGGGTCATCGGCTGCAGGAGCTCATCGTCAGCAGTGTTCGCTGCACTGTGTCTTGTACTCTGCCCAGCGTTAAAGTCTGGTGTTAGTTCCGCCACAGTTCGCCCCCTGTACTGGTTTAACAGTCTGCCCAGCCTACGACGTTCATCTGTAATGAGGGTGGACGTCGACGACTTCTGGGCGTGGTTTCGCACCGGCCTCCCCGGGTGTTGAAGACACTCTTCGCAGCACTCCTCGAATACCTGACAAGTCGAGCAGTTTCCGAAATGCTAGTGTCGAGCCTCTGGGCTATCACAATTTGCCCTCAGTCAAACGCAGGTAAATAGCGCGCCTTCCGCATTCTACACACGGACAGCACGCTCACTCGTGCTACGTGCACGGTGCGTGTGCCTGACGAGGAGTCCTCCAAGTCAGGTGACGCTGCTGTCGCCTGGACGGGTTTATGTCGATAGCAGGTCGGTAGTCATAATACTCTGGCTGATCAGAGTATGTTCCATTTTAAAATTTTTATCGTTCTTTAAGAATTAACAGTGTAACCTCCACACAAAAATTTTAAATGACAGAAATAATAAATGAATGGTAGCCAAGCGTAACCTCCCTAGCAATTAAATTTAATAACAATAAAAATGAGAATCGCAATCTGACTCAAGGTGTAAGCTCTCACGAAAATAATGAAAAACAATTCAATGCTAATGAGACTTCAGTGACAATGTAAACTCAATTAAACCGAAATATCGGTATTTGGCCCTGTGCAAAAAATCATAATTAATTTCTTACCTCAGTAGAAACTGCAAGTCAAAGTTTTGCTCTTATTGTTGGCCACGGCTTGGTGGAAATACATTGCAAGTATTATTTTTTTTTATCTTTGAAATTTAACTGAAACTTTTCTTTAAAGGAAATGGAAGGAAATCGTTGGTTCAATTAAATGGTTCTTTTGTTAAAAATTGCTTTGAAATCAAAATTATTATTGGGGCACTTGTTGAAAATTAATTACAATAGATAAACTTTACATTATCTGATGTGCGCAATGCAGCTTGGTTACCTTAATTAACAATATATCTCATTCAGCATCTTGACCAGAGACCCATGTCGACGCCTGCGACTGCGTCCCGCTCGCGACCGTACTCGACTACTACTGCTACCAGACTGCACTGGCCTACTGAACTGCGCTACTGCTACCGACAGACTACTGCTCGCAACTCTCGCGCGGTCAAGCGCAGACTAGGAACGACAAATAGCTCTCTGGTCAGAGACTCTACAATGCCTCGCCATCGCCGCCACACAACATACGTGTTTCAACAGTCAGATTTTTTATTTATTTATTTATTTATTTAATCGTATGGTGATTTTATACAATATACAGTTGATATAAGGCAGATGGTTTTATACAATATACATGTGATATTAGACAAGATTAAACCTTAAAGGCCGTATTTTTCAACCAGTTAATTAAGCTGGGTGTGAGAGTGAACAAGTCGTCGGGAATTCCAGGGTATGAATGAAGTGGACAGCGTTGGACTAGATGTTCAATTGTCTGCTGTTCTTGATTGCATTCACACACTGGTGAACTGATCCAGCCCCATTTGTACCTGAATTTGCTACAACAACCATGTCCAGTCCTTAACCTGTTGAGGCGACACCAAAGGTTCCTCGGTAGGTCAAAACCTTTTGGCTTCTTTGTGGGATCAAGGTGATGGGCTCTTGTTCCCAATGTTGTTGTTGACCATTCATGCTTCCAGCTTTCATTTAGATCAAAACCATGCGCAATGAGTTGTCCTGCAGTAACACTTGCTTGTCTTCTTGATCGCAATCGTTGCTGTGGCGGATGACAGAATTCCCGGTGCAGTGGTAGAGAGGGTGGTGCAGAGATTTTCTTGGTCTCCCTCAGTAGAGCTTGTTTCCGCCTTAAGTGGGATGGAGGGATGTGACTCAGTACAGGTAACCAGTGGTATGGGGTTCATTTGATGGAACCAGTAATGCAGCGCACTGTGTCGTTAAGTTTTATGTCTACCTTCTTCACATGTACACTTTCCAACCAGTCAGGTGCACAGTACTCGGCAGCAGAGTACACAAGACTGATGCCAGTTAAACGCAGACAGTCACCAGGGGTTCCCCAGGTGGTTCCTTGCAGCAACTTTATGAGAAAGCTTGGTGATGTGCTCTTCGTAGCTCAGGGTTCTATCTAGAGTGATTCCAAGATATTTTGGGAAAGAACTGTACCTCAGCGTTTGTCCATTGAGCAGAACTCTTGGTTTGTAGTTCGCAGCACGATTCGCTAGATGGAAACAAGAGACTTCAGTTTTTGATGTGCTTGGGATCAGTCTCCAGGTCTTAAAGAAAGTTGACATCTTCTCCAGATCCTCCGTAAGAATTCGTTCACCATCTTCGAAATTACCGTGAGATAAGAAGTATTGTATCGGTAAAATACTGGTACGATGCGAGAGATGTCCTGAAGTCGTTGATATGATCAGGGTAAATAAATAAATAAGAATACGCTAATCCGCTCATGTTGGCATAGATTGGTAGAGCAGGTAGACGACGGAATTATTCCGAGTCCGAGTGTGCATTGTGCAGCGACGGCTGCCTCACCTGTTACAGAGAGATCAGAAGCGAGCGTCGGCGCCCATTTAGAACATTCTCAGACTGCCCGGCGACTTGGCCGGGCGCCCGCTCCCTGGACCTTGACGCTTGAGCCACGTGCGTATTGTGGTCGGGGCCAACGTCGCGCCCCCAGGCCTGGCACGGGGCTTTCGCTCGTCACAGACTCCTCCCCCCACCCGCCCACCGGTGCTGGCAGAACGCCAGCTGCATTGTCTGTCCAAGACGTGCCGCAGGCGGCACTGCACTAATCCTCGGAAGGATGCCCAGACTCAAATCAACCCCGAAATAGAAGTCGCTGCTCTCTCCTATGGAACTTCTCACTTCACTTCACTTCCTGTATGGACGGCTACTTTCGATATCAGATAGATTACTTCAGATGAATCAGCGGCTTTTCATTCACCTGTGGCTGAGTGGTTGAGTACCAGACCGTAGATACAAAGATCCACGGAAGGACGACGTTTCAATCCCGCGTCCAGCCATCCTGATTTAGGTTTTCCGTGCTTTCCCTAAATCGCTCCAGGCAATTGCCGATATGGTTCCTTTGAAAGGGCACGGCCGACTTCCTTCCCCATCCTTCCCTAATCCTATGGGACGGATAACCTCGCTGTTTGGTCTCTTCCCCCAAACAACCAACCACCCAAAGATCCAAGATTCCAGATGCAACAGGTCCTACGATTTTTATGTCGTGTATCGCTTCTCACACTTTCTTAATGTGAAAAGAATGTGGCTCGAGGTCCACATTAAACTGTGGACGTCGTTATAACGGCCAGTGTAAATCAGTTCCGTAAGTCGCAGTGATTGTTTAGTAGTCTTTTTATCATAAAATAACCGGTGTTTGAGCCTATTTACGTGCAAAATTAGTGTTTATGTGGATGGTCTCTACAGCAATAGAGCCTCTGTTATATTATTTGAGTATGCCTGTTCCACTTTCTAATGGGCTGTACTGTCCTGTTACTGTCCTGGCAGCGCGCCTTCGAATTTGATCAGTGTCTCATGTCATGCCTGTCTGGCGAGGAACCAAAATGCTAGAGCAGTCCTATAGCGTATACTTTCCTAGAATCAATGCAACGAGTTCTAGGGTTAGCCGCTCGGGATTAGCCGAGCGGTCTGGTGCGCTGCAGCCATGGACTGTGCGGCTGGTCCCGGCGGAGGTTCGAGTCCTCCCTCGGGCATGGGTGTGTGTCTTTGTCCTTAGGATAATTTAGTTTAAGTAGTGTTTACGCTTAGGGACTGATGACCTTAGCAGTTAAGTCCCATAAGATTTCACACACATTTGAACATTTTTGAGTACTGGGGTTATCTCTGCCTCCCCTACTTTACAGTACCGTTATTCGTCCGATTTCATATCGCTTCGTAGATATTTAACCGCCATGATATGTTCCACAACTTTAAACTTATCTTGTGATCAGATCTCACTGTGAATCTTGTTGTTGCCATCATTTTTTGTTATCAAAGATAGTTTCTAGTATGAATATGCCATGCTGCTCTTGCCATGATTTAAAAGATAGTGAACAATAGCAAATCCACAAACTTTTACATCTACTTCTCAAATTCGGGACCCACACATCTCTAATGATTCTGTGATGAACAGTAAGGTGTCGAAGTTGAGTGACTGTAGGAGGATACAAGATGACTTCGACAAAATTTGTAGTTGATGTAGTGAATGACAGTTCTAAATGTAGAAAAATGTAAATTAATGAGGATGAGTAGGAAAACATCGCTGATGATGCTGTGATGTACGGTAAGGTCTCGAAGTTGAGTGACTGTAGGAGCATACAAGATTATTTAGATAAAATTTCCAGTTTGTGTGATGAATGACAGCTAGTTCTAAGAGTAGAAAAATGTAAATTAATGAGTATAAATAGGGGAAACAAACTCGTAATGCTCGGATACAACATTAGCAGTGCCCTGCTTGACACAGTCACGTCATTTAAATATCTGGGCGTAAAGTTGCAAAGCCATATGAAGTGGAGCGAGCTTGTAAGGATTGTGGTAGGGAAGGCAAATGGTCAGCATCGCTTTATTGGGAGAACTTAGGAGAGTGTGGTTCGTCCATAAAGAAGGCCGCATTTAGGATGCTAGAGCGACCTATTCTTGAGTACTGCTAAAGTGTTTAGGATCCATACGAGGTACGATTAAAGGAAGACATCAAAGCAATTCAGAACTGGGCTGCTCGATTTGTTACCGGCAGGTTCGAACAACGCGCAAGTGTTACGGAGATGCTTCAGGAACTCAATTGGGAATGTCTGGCGAGAAGACGACGTTGTTTTCGAGCAACACCATTCAGAAAATTTAGAAAACAGCTGACTGCACAACGATTGTACTGCCGCCGACACATTGAGCGTAAGGGCCACGCCTCTGTTTGCGAATAGAACAGGAAATGAAATGACCAGTAGTGGTATAGGATACACTTCGCCAAGCGCCATAAGGTGCCTTGCGGGGTATCTATGTAGATGTAGATCATATACTTCTATCACGATCACACTGCACAATACACTTCACACGTTCAGAGTATGTGATGATATTTTAGTGATTACAAAATCGACTCAAAATTACAAAGAACTTGTCTGTATGAAGCCAGTTATTAGCAGCAACGTTGGAGCTGTCTGGCCTTGATGCATGCTTTGATTTGGTTGGGGAATGTGTTATAAGGCCGTTGTATCCTCTCCTGAGACAAACTGGTCCACACCTGTTAGCTCGTCCTTGATATCCTGGATGCTTGCACTGCTAAGGAGCTGATGTCCGAGCTGGTCACACACGTGTTCTGTCGAGGACAGATCGGACCTCTGGAGCACCTCAACATCACGCCGACCGTTCGTTCATAGAGACAGGTGCCATTGGTGTATATGTGTTGTCCTGTAGAAAAATGGCACCACAATACTGTCGCATGAGAGGTAACATACACTACTCGCCATTAAAATTGCTACACCAAGATGCAGATGGTAAACGGGTATTCATTGGACAAATATATTATACTAAAACTGACATGTGGTTATATTTTCACGCAATTTGGGTGAGAAATCAGTACCCAGAACAACCACCTCTGGCCGTAATAACGGCCTTGATACGCCTGGGCATTGAGTCGAACAGAGCTTGGATGGCGCGTACAGGTACAGCTGCCCATGCAGCTTCAACACGATACCACAGTTCATCAAGAGAAGTGACTGGCGTATTGTGACGAGCCAGTTGCTCGGCCACCATTGACCAGACGATTTCTGTTGGTGAGAGATCTGGAGAATGTGCTGGCCAGGGCAACAGTCGAACATTTTCTGTATCCAGAAAGGCCTGTACATGACCTGCAACATGCGGTCATGCGTTATCTGCTGACATGTAAGGTTTTGCAGGGATCGAATGAAGGGTAGAGCCACGGGTCGTAACACATCTGAAACGTAACGTCCACTGTTCAAAGTGCCGTCAACGCGAAGAAGAGGTGACCGAGACGTATAACCAATGGCACCCCATACCATCACGCCGGGTGATACGCCAGTATGGCGATGCCGATTACACGCTTCCAATGTGCGTTCACCGCGATGTCGCCAAACACAGATGCGACCATGATGATGCTGTAAACAGAACCTGGATTCATCCGAAAAAATGACGTTTTGCCATTCGTGCACCCAATGTCGTCGTTGAGTACACCGTAGCTGGCGTTCCTGTCTGTGATGCAGCGTCAACGGTAACCGCAGCCATGGTCTCCGAGCTGATAGTCCATGCTGCTGCAAACATCGTCGAACTGATCGTGCAGACGGTTGTCTTGCAAACGACCCCATCTGTTGACTCAGGGATCGAGACGTGGCTGCACGATCCGTTACAGCCATGCGGATAAGATGCCTGTCATCTCGGGTGCTGGTGATACGAGGCCGTTGGGATCCAGCATGGCCTTCCGTATTAGCCTTCTGAACCCATCGGTTCCATATTTTGCCTACAGTCATTGGATCTCGACCGACGCGAGCAGCAATGTCGCGATACGATAAACCGCAATCGCGATAGGCTACAATCCGACCTTTATCAAAGTCCGAAACGTGATGGTACGCATACACGAGGCATCAAAACAACGTTTCACCAGGCAACGCCGGTCAACTGCTGTTTGTGTATGTTAAATCGGTTGGACACTTTCCTCATGTCAGCACGTTGTAGGCGTCGCCACCGGCACCAACCTTGTGTGAATGCTCTGAAAAGCTAATCATTTGCATGTCACAGCACCTTCTTCCTGTCTGTTAAATTTCTCGTCTGTACCACGTCATCTTTGTGGTGTAGCAATTTTAATGGCCAGCAGTGTATTTATGAGGTCACAGGATGTTCGTGACGCCACATTGTGCCGTCAAAGTTCTCTCATCAGTACCATTTGCGACTTAAAGTCGTACACGGTGGCTCTCCACACCGTTATAACCGTTATAACACCAATGCGTCTATTCACAGCATGTTACATTGAATCCATTACTTGTTCTCGGACTGCAGCCACCGGCAAGAAGGGGTTGCGACTTCGTAGGTGCACGATACAGCGATTCTCCAATCTGGTCAGACATGTCAACTGGAACCTTTATGGTACGTACGCCTGCGCTCACATTCGCATGAAGTCTAGCTTTAGGCACAGTCAGATCGGAATGTCCCACGAATCTGGATATTGCACGATTCGACCAGCCGGCCAAACGGAAGCCCACAATGATCCCCATTCAGACTCTGTCAGTCGCTGATAACACTGTCTCACACGCTTACGTGGCTCCTCCGTGTCCTTCACAGCGATCACTCAACATCTGATGACTACAGCGCGAGCTTCAGTACTGAAAACTCTCAGCTTCCAGTTTAAGGTAAATTGTAATCCTTTGTGTTTTACCTTCAGTTTTCTCGCCCAGTTTTATGTCTGTTCCTTACGTATGGCTGCTGTTAGCAGCAGCAATCAGCGTATAGCGCTGTTCACGCCTCTTGTATACCCTAGAGGCCTCGTAACAACTATAAGACGTCGTGGTCTCCTGACCTTCATTGCTTACAAATTTCGCCCTGACAATCATATTCTGCTCATCAAGACGCTTCATTCGATCCCAAACTCATAAGATAAAGTCAATGTTGTATGGCGTACACACACACATCCAAGACACGACGGTCACAAGAGCTTTTAGTTCGGGAGAGGCAGACCGCACGCAGAGAGGCCGGTCCCTTCAGAGGATGATTCAGCCTATCTACGTCGGATGGCGACCGCCCATGGAGCGGACAGCGTTTGCCTGAGTGAAAGGGGAGAACGATCCCATGTTCGGCTTAAAAGCGCCCAGCCTATGCATTCTTTACAGACATAGCACGCAGTTTCAAAGGTTTTCACAGGGAGACAGCAAACGTCAAACGCCGATGCTACAGATTTCCGACTGGTCGCCTTCAACAACACGTCATTCTCCCATTTTAGAAGAGCAATGCTGATTGGCAGACGATATTCCTTATGCCTTGAGCTGAAGGAGCAATGGAAGAGGCCAAAAGATATACCCCTTCACGTCTGGCGTGGAGAGGGGCCGTTCCATAATCGCTCTTGGAGCGAGAACATGTAACGAGGGCGCATGCGCTCGTACATGTACTCAAGGAGCGAGGAACAAGTCTCTCCTCAGTACTACACTGGGAGAGCACCTCTGTCGAAAGTGAATCGGAGTGCGACTCTATATTGAGTCCTTGCGATTAAGTGTTGTTCATTGTGTTGGTCGCCACATTTATTGTGCGGTGTGAAAAGACAGTTATAGTTAAACGCCTGCGAGCGAATTTTTGAGTGGCATCTCGGTGGACTGGTTATCTGACCGGTGTACCACGCCAATAGTTAGACTAAGGGCGAATAGGAATCCTTGACTTCATCAAGGCGTAGGGAGAGTTTGATTGGCAAAGGTCAATCCAGATAGAACGAGAGTTAGCTTATTTGTCAGCATCGAGCGGCACAGACAGCAGTCATCACAGCTTACGGTATTGTGCGCTACAGCTATTGCGAGCCCCATATTTGTTCCATGACAGTACACTTCACCGCATTTCACACGCAACAGCCTCGACTGTACCTAGCAACATTCTAAAGGATAATTATTCAAGTTGAGTAGGCGCACCTCTCAGTCATTCCTGCAAACTTTTTATAGAAATTTCATTAGCGAATCCTATCCTTGAGGGGTAACTTCACATTCCGAAAAGAACCAGGATATAACTTGTTCAATTCATAACTAAAAATGCCATTGTGATTTCTCAGAATTTTTGCAAAATAAATAATAATTTTCGTTAGTTTCATGTTTTTCTTACACTAACTAGCACTACTCCAGTACCCAAGTATCCCATTAGCTACGTAAGAAATTTTGTGAATTTTTGTGTCATTTCCTTACAGCGGACGACTCCAAAAGATATTTATTGCTGAAAGTTTTTCAGGAATTTCTCTTTAGAACGTTAGGAGCGTCTGTCTGACTTCTGTAGTAGTGTGGGGGTGGAAATTGCATCTTGCAGGAGCCACAGGGTAAAGGGTACATCTCAGATTAATCCGTTGCGCAGAATGACAGAATAGCACCCACACGCTCACACAACACTTGCACGAACAACACTAATGCACTTTGGTGACCGATTCACGTGTCACAGACAATTGGGACTTTATGTACCCACCGATGGTCGGTACGAATTTTCAAAGCTGAGCGCGATTTCTGTCTGGTGGGGGCATTGTCTGGCAACAATGCCCAAGCAGTATTGGTCACATAAAGCGTGAGTGCGGAGAAAGTTATTCGGGTTGCGTACGGAGCGGTTTGCACGCTGCCGCGTCGTTCTTAAACGTTTGGAAGAATTTGCTAGAAAGTATAATTAACAGTTGAAAACAGTACGTCACTTCGTAAGGTAAATGTATTTCAGTCAGTTATTTGGTTTATTCGGGAAAAGGCGCGTTGTAAAAAGAGGACGACGCACCAAGGAATTATCCGAATGGAACAAAAATCGGTAGATGTGATGAACATGTACAGACAAACAAATGATTACAGTCTCAGGAAAATTTGATGATTTACGTAAGAGACTGAGCAAACTGAGCAAGTCAGTCTATTCCAGCTCTGACCCTTACGCAAGCAGTTATTCGGCTTGGCATTGATTGATAGACCTTGAAACGTCCCCTTAGAAAAATTTAAAAATGACAGTGCTGCGAAACCTCTTACGTAATTCGATTTTCAAACAGCTGAGCAGAACAGAACGTACTCAGACATTTTTCTCTTTACTTATTCTGATCAACACTAAACTGACACACAATATTTTTAGCGGAACGCAATCTGACTTTCAATAGTCCCTACAAAAGAATGGCCCTGACCAACAATAACCTTTACCTCTCATGAATCACTTACCTCACAAAAATCTTCGTTACACGAACTACTGCAATACAGCGAGCGCCAATACTGCCAGCTAAATAAAGGATTCTAACTACTGAAGGCGCTAACTACTGATAGGCATAGTTAGCAAATGAAAGATTTTGATAGAGAACAAACAATGTATTTACCTTAATTATATATATATATATATATATATATATATATATATATATATATATATCAGTTCATGATATCCACTATTACAAATTTACTCTTTCTGATGGACACACGTCTAAATCGTCCGCTCTCAAAATTGTGCCATCTCTCTTCCCACATCCACCACTGCTGCCGGCTCACCTCCAACTGCGCAACGCTACACGCTGTTCACATCCAACTGCCCAACACTACAATAGCAAATATTTCAACAATGTAAACCAGCCACAGACTGCACACAGCACAGTCAGCGAAATTCAAACAGAGCGCTACGTGGCGTTACCAACATAAAAACCTAAACAGCCTACTTACAACCTGTTTGATGTCCTCCTGAGAAATATCGTCCCAAATTTTGTCGAACTGGGACGTTAGATCGTCAAAATCCCAAGCTGGTTGGAGGGCTCTGCCCATAATGCTCCAAACGATCTCACCATGGTCGCATCATTTGGACATTCAACCTCAATTGTGAGACAAAAATCACTGAAGAGCTCTGCCATCGTGCATCTACAAAATTACACTGCAATTCACAATCAAATGCTTGGCAGAGAGGCTATCGAACGACCTTCATGCTACACTGCCCAACAAAAGTAAAGGATCACTTTTTCGAATCACGTAATTATTTCCCATTGCGACATATAAATTTGAAATTTGACCCAAAGCTGCCTAGAACCTTCCTCTGCAATGATGCAAAAGCGTCGCGCCGTGCGGCATCACCCTCAACTCGGCGACACTTCATTCAGCAAGGTGGAGGCACGTGCGAAGAAAAGAGCAGAGCTGAGAACTTAATGTGAAGTGTGAGGTAGGTTAATGATGCCATTATCGGCACCAAATTTCACCAAAATTCCGCCCAGCACCACCGTGGTCGCGTCACACGATGAGAAAGTTTTCACACCCAGTTTTGCCCAAATTTCACCGCTTCTTTTGGCGCCTCTGGGATGGAGGTTGGAACCGCGACCGCCAGTATTGAAATCAGGCGATTTTCTTATGTGTGGCGGAGGAAAATATTTCAGACTCACCGTCGCTCAAAATTGACAAGAAAAGGCCTCAGGGGGTGTCATAAATGGCATCAGTGAAGCCATCCCTATCCCTGAAGCGTTGATTCCCACACATCTCGTGGTCGAAGTGCGCAGCTTGATCAGCACCAGGACGGCGTTCTTGACGATCCTTGACACTGCGGACAACACGCAGATGCTTCAACCCTTCTCTAAGGATATCGTGCGATAGCAACCCCACTGAATGAGATCTCTCCCTTTTGGAGTGCAGTGCGACCGTAATTTTTGCTCTGATGTATAGTGTGGAACCACGAAGGTCCGTTCAAAACAATTCACGAAATCTGAACGCGATCCGAAGCAGCGCAGTGTGCTTTTGCTTTGCCGGTCGGGGTGGCCGAGCGGGTCTAGGCGCTACAGTCTGGAACCGCACGACCGCTACGGTCGCAGCTTCGAGTCCTGCCTCGGGCATGGATGTGTGTCATGTCCTTAGGTTAGTTAGCTTTAAGTAGTTCTAAGAGACTAATGACCTTAGAAGTTAAGTCCCATAGTGCTTAGAGCCATTTGAACACTTTTTTTTTTCCCCTCGTCTTTACTCCCTCCAGCACTGTGATCAATGAGTGGTGCGACGTTGACACAAGTGTGAATTAAACAGCAAAGGGTTCTAAGACCCCTACACAAAGATAGCCCATGCGAAAGTCCTAGCCACTTGCTACAGACTATTCATCGTAAGAACAAAGCCGATGTAAACATTACACTGCTTGTACTTTTGCATTTGCTATTACCTCATGGCATTTTATTTCCCGCGGAACTTCAGCTGTGTATAGTTGCATACAAAAATAACATTACGTTTCACACAGCAACGTAGCTCGCCTACACCAACGCACAACAAAGATAACCCAACGCACAACGAAAAATTAAACACGGAAGCCACGGCCAACCCCTTAGCGAAAGAAAAGGTGCAGATAATCCTGTGGAAGCTTATTTGTTTCTGTTCGATAGTCCACAACTGATTGTTAGTAACGTTCTGCTTAATCTGTTCCCTTTTCCTTTATTTTAACATTTTTCACGGATGTTGTTGTTGTGGTCTTCAGTCCAGAGACTGGTTTGATGCAGCTCTCCATGCTACTCTATCCTGTGCAAGCTTCTTCATCTCCCAGTACCTACTGCAACCTGCATTCATCTGAATCTGCTTAGTGTATTCATCTCTTGGTCTCCCTCTACGATTTTTACCCTCCACGGTGCCCTCCAATACTAAATTGGAGATCCCTAGATGCCTCAGAACATCTCCTACCTACCGATCCCTTCTTATAGTCAAGGTGTGCCACAAATTTCTCTTCTCCATAATTTTATTAAATACCTCCTCATTAGTTATGTGATCTACACATGTAATCTTCAACATTCTTCTGAAAGCATTTCGAAAGCTTCTATTCTCTTCTTGTCCAAACTATTTATCGTCCACGTTTCACTTCCATACCTGACCACACTCCATAAAAATACTTTCAGAAACGACTTCCTGACACTTAAATCTATACTCCATGTTAACAAATTTCTCTTCTTCAGAAACGCTTTCCTTGCCATTACCAGTCTACATTTTATATCCTTCGATCATCATCAGTTATTTTGCTCCCAAATAGCAAAACTCGTTTACTACTTTAAGAGTCTCATTTCCTAATCTAATACCCTCAGTATCACCCGACTTCATTCGACTATATTCCATTATCCTCGTTTTGCTTTTGTTGATGATCATCTTATATCCTCCTTTCAAGACACTGTCCATTCCGTTCAGCTGCTCTTCCAGGTCCTTCGCTGTCTCTGACAGAATTGCAATGTCATCGGCGAACCTCAAAGTCTTTATTTCTTCTCCATGGATTTTAATTTCTACTCCGAATTTTTCTTTTGTTTCCATTACTGCTTGCTTAATATACAGACTGAATAACATCGGGGATAGGCTACAACCCTGTCTCACTCCCTTCCCAAGCACTGCTTCGCTTTCATGCCCCTCGACTCCTATAACTGCCATCTGGTTTCTGTACAAATTGTAAATATCCATTCGCTCCCTGAATTTTATCCCTATCACCTTCACGGATAGGTATTTGAAAATGCTGGTACACTGAAACCATTGACGTCAAAGGTATTAACACAAAATATTCGGAAGCAGATTAGACCAAATATAACTCTGCATGTAACTGATAAAAATTGACAAACAACAGACAAATAATAAAGCTTGAAATCTCGTTTAAATTTTAAAAGGAGTAAATTAGTATACAGAAATATTCTGGTAATACGCTATTTATGGGACCAAGCGGAAACTATATTTTAGTTTAGAAAAAGAACATAAAAAACTTGCGTTAACGAAGTACAAATAATTTGTGAAAGCAATGTGTGATTTTAAGAACGTATTTCAGAAATTTCGCTGTTCAATGAAATAGTGAAGCCACTTAAGGTTTACTCACCTCATTTGTGTGTAACCTCTGAACTCCTTCCATTTCTGAATATGAAGAAGATGTTTCATCTGCGAAACTGCCATCATCACAATCTATGAAACCATCCAAGTGCAACATTTTGACTTCTTTTATTACGCATTGACCTGCGTACCACCAGCTTTCGGCAGTGACATGCTACAGAGCTTCGTGCATTAATTTAAGCACGCCTGGTAGCTCAAATGTCGTATTATTTTTTGCGGCATATCATTTAACTTTTTTTTGGTCATCAGTCTATTGACTGGTTCGATGCGGCCCGCCACGAATTCCTTTCCTGTGCTAACCTCTTCATCTCAGAATAGCACTTGCAACCTACGTCCTCAGTTATTTGCTTGACGTATTCCAATCTCTGTCTTCCTCTACAGTTTTTACCCTCTGCAGCTCCCTCTAGTACCATGGAAGTCATTCCCTCATGTCTTAGCAGATGTCCTATAATCCTGTCCCTTCTCCTTATAAGTGTTTTCCACATATTCCTTTCCTCTCCGATTCTGCGTAGAACCTCCACATTCCTTACCATATCAGTCCACCTAATTTTCAACATTCGTCTATAGCACCACATCTCAAATGCTTCGATTCTCTTCTGTTCCGGTTTTCCCACAGTCCGTGTTTCACTACCATACAATGCTGTACTCCAGACGTACATCCTCAGAAATTTCTTCAAATTAAGGCCGGTATTTGATATTAGTAGACTTCTCTTGGCCAGAAATGCTTTTTTTGCCATAGCGAGTCTGCTTTTGATGTCCTCCTTGCTCCGTCCGTCATTGGTTATTTTACTGCCTAGGTAGCAGAATTCCTTAACTTCATTGACTTCGTGACCATCAATCCTGATGTTAAGTTTCTCGCTGTTCTCATTTCTACTACTTCTCATTACCTTCGTCTTTCTCCGATTTACTCTCAAACCATACTGTGTACTCATTAGAGTTCATTCCGTTCAGCAGATCATTTAATTCTTCTTCACTTTCACTCAGGATAGCAATGTCATCAGCGAATCGTATCATTGATATCCTTTCACCTTGTATTTTAATTCCACTCCTGAACCTTTCTTTTATTTCCATCATTGTTTCCTCGATGTACAGATTCAAGAGTAGGGGCGAAAGGCTACAGCCTTGTCTTACACCCTTCTTAATACGAGCACTTCGTCCTTAATCGTCCACTCTTATTATTCCCTCTTGGTTGTTGTACATATTGTATATGACCCGTCTCTCCCTATAGCTTACCCCTACTTTTTTCAGAATCTCGAACAGCTTGCACCATTTTATATTGTCGGACGCTTTTTCCAGCTCGACAAATCCTATGAAAGCGACTTGATTTTTCTTTAGCCTTGCTTCCATTATTAGCCGTAACGTCAGAATTGCCTCTCTCGTCCCTTTACTTTTCCTAAAGCGAAACTGATCGTCACCTAGCGCATTCTCAATTTTCTTTTCTATTCTTCTGTATATTATTCTTGTAAGCAGCTTCGATGCATGAGCTGTTAAGCTGATTGTGCGATAATTCTTGCACTTGTCAGCTCTTGCCGTCTTCGGAATTGTGTGGATGATGCTTTTCCGAAAGTCAGATGGTATATCGCCAGACTCATATATTCTACACACCAACGTGAATAGTCGTTTCGTTGCCACTTCCCCCAATGATTTTAGAAATTCTGATGGAATGTTATCTATCCCTTCTGTCTTATTTGGCCGTAAGTCCTCCAAAGCTCTTTTAAATTCCGATTCTAATACTGGATCCCCTATCTCTTCTAAATCGACTCATGTTTCTTCTTCTATCACATCAGACAAATCTTCACCCTCATAGAGGCTTTCAATGTATTCTTTCCACCTATCTGCTCTCTCCTCTGCATTTAACAGTGGAATTCCCGTTGCACTCTTAATGTTACCACCGTTGCTTTTAATGTCACCAAAGGTTATTTTCACTTTCCTGTATGCTGAGTCTGTCCTTCCGACAATCATATCTTTTTCGATGTCTTCACATTTTTCCTGCAGCCATTTCGTCTTAGCTTCCCTGTACTTCCTATTTATTTCATTCCTCAGTGACTTGTATTTCTGTATTCCTGATTTTCCCGGAACATGTTTGTACTTCCATCTTTCATCAGTCAACTGAAGTATTTCTTCTGTTACCCATGGTTTCTTCGCAGCTACCTTCTTTGTACCTATGTTTTCCGTCCCAACTTCTGTGATGGCCCTTTTTAGAGATGTCCATTCCTCTTCAACTGTACTGCCTACTGCGCTATTCCTTATTGCTGTATCTATAGCGTTAGAGAACTTCAAACGTACCTCGTCATTCCTTAGTACTTCCGTATCCCACTTCTTTGCGGATTGATTCTTCCTGACTAATGTCTTGAACTTCAACCTACTCTTCATCACTACTATATTGTGATCTGAGTCTATATCTTCTCCTGGGTACGCCTTACAGTCCAGTATCTGATTTCGGAATCTCTGTAACAGGGTATTCGCTATTACTAGCTGAAACTTGTTACAGAACTCAATTAGTCTTTCTCCTCTTTCATTCCTTGTCCCAAGCCCATATTCTCCTGTAACCTTTTCTTCTACTCCTTCCCCTACAACTGCATTCCAATCGCCCATGACTATTAGATTTTCGTCCCCCTTTACATACTGCATTACCCTTTCAATATCCTCATATACTTTCTCTATCTGTTCATCTTCAGCTTGCGACGTCGGCATGTATACCTCAACTATCGTTGTCGATTCTGATTAGAACAACCCGGTCACTGAACTGTGCACAGTAACACACCCTCTGCCCTACCTTCCTATTCATAATGAATCCTACACCTGTTATACCATTTTCTGCTGCTGTTGATGTTACCCGATACTCATCTGACCAGAAATCCTTGTCTTCCTTCCACTTCACTTCACTGACCCCTACTATATCTAGATTGAGCCTTTGCATTTCCCTTTACAGATTTTCTAGTTTCCCCCATCACGTTCAAGCTTCTGACATTCCACGCCCAGACTCGTAGAACGTTATCCTTTCGTTGGTTATTCAATCTTTCTCTCATGGTAACCTCCCCCTTGGCAGTCCCCTCCCGGAGATCCGAATGGGGGACTATTCCGGAATCTTTTGCCAATGGAGTGATCATCATGACACTTCTTCAATTACATTCCACATGTCCTGTGGATACACGTTACGTGTCTTTAATGCAGTGGTTTCCATTGCTTTCTGCATCCTCATGTCGTTGATCATTGCTCATTCTTCCGCCTTTAGGGGCAATTTCCCACCCTAGGACAAGAGAGTGGCCTGAACCTCTATCCGCTCCTCCGCCCTCTTTGACAAGGCCGTTGGCAGAATGAGGCTGACTTCTTATGCCGGAAGTCTTCGGCCGCCAATGCTGATTATTTATCAGAATTTAGGCAGTGGCGGGGATCGAACCCGGGACCGAAGACGTTTTTGATTATGAATCAAACACGCTACCTTTTTTTTTTTTTTTTTTTTTTTTGAGATCATTGCAGACGCTCTATCCATCTTTTTTTTTTAATAGCCAGCTATCCTAGCCACTTTATTTTAAACAAAAATGAAGAAAAAGGAAAAAGGGAGTTTGGATGGTTCATTTGTCTGCTTTTTTTATTTTTATTTTATTTTATTTTTATACAAATGGATAAAAGGAAGGCCGTTCCTCTTCGGCTACATAAACAGAATAATAGGAAGTCGTCCCGTTACGGCAAAGGATCCTCCATACTATAGCCCGCTGCG
The DNA here is from genome assembly GCF_023864345.2 of Schistocerca serialis cubense. Taxonomy (NCBI): domain Eukaryota; kingdom Metazoa; phylum Arthropoda; class Insecta; order Orthoptera; family Acrididae; genus Schistocerca; species Schistocerca serialis. Next base: position 872,641,652 of record NC_064641.1, on the reverse strand, counting down.
AATTTTTCGATGACTGTCTTCTCGTTGCTGTGTTGTTTCCGTTGTTTGTTCAATCTCATAAAAAAAGGAACTGGGAAGAGGTGCTATGGTTATCTTCTCATGTCATCGATAATCCAGCTGCGAGGCGGATTATGGAATGCGCTCCAAAGAAAATTAGAAAAATATTGCCTATATTTAGGGTTCTTGACGATCGCACAATGTCGTTCGTTGAGGTGATACCAAAAATTGGGTACTGTCTTTTCGCCATTACCGAATAGGTAGTGCACAGCCTGGCCACTGATCCACGTCACAGAGTTCGTTTTTGCTGTTGGGAAATAAATCCTATCGGGGAAAAGAAGTGATCAGGTAGTTATCCTGTCGGGAGTCGTGCGTGTGAGAAAAACCAATATCTGACGCACCAAATACCAAACGTCCTTTGCCAACCCGCATTCGAAACGATGTTCATCCGTGTCAATCACTTGGCATGTGGCACACAAGGGTGAATCAGCGAGGTGGATGTGATGTAGGCGGGACTGGCACAACTGTTTCCCATTAGCTGTTACATACCATGCAGATTGCACGTCAGTATCAAGGGTGGTGGCATTCACTGCCTGCCACACAGCGCGCCACTTTGTAGTGGGGTGTTTGCTTTCAATCACATTCGGCGTCCTGTTCATTTGCATGGCAGCATATATCGCCCTCGTCATCATCAAGCGTGTGGGTAGTAGTGCGGTGCGGATGTAGCTTAATTCAAGGAAGAATTGGCTAATGTAGAAGAAAGGTGCTGGGATGTCCGATATCATCACAGGGGGTGCGAGTGAGGTTGGTCGTAAGGCTTCCAGTAAGAGACTTGTGAGGCACGTCAGACTTCGTCGCCACAGTTGCAGGTGACAGCTGACGAACAGGGCCTTCGCTCTGTTCTGCTCCTCAGGAGGGTTAGGGACTCGTAACGAATCTTAATCAACATGCCCGTATTAACAAAAGATCCCAAAACCGCCAACATGCGGTGAGCCAGGGTAGGTGGTATGGGGAGTATCTGTGCAAAATGGGGGATACGTGACGCCAAATAGACGTTAGCATATCGTGTCCGTTGCAGGAGGTCTAGATGTCTCAGACGGTGATCACTTATTCCTGCTCTCATCTGATTCAATAAACGCCTGTAGTTAAGGGCTGTTGAACGCTTCATGTCAGATGTGAAATCAATGCCAAGACAACGGATTGTGTCACTGATTCGTAGCGGTGCGACGCTCTCGTCTGGTTCAAATGGCTCTGAGCACTACGGGACTCAACATCTGTGGTCATAAGTCCCCTAGAACTTAGAACTACTTAAACCTAACTAACCTAAGGACATCACACACATCCATGCCCAAGGCAGGATTCGAACCTGCGACCTCTCGTCTGGTAGGCCTCTGCCTATAGATAGGGCGTGTGATTTGTGGAGATTGAGATGGCTCCCCGATGCCGCGCCGTAGGTCGCCACCCACGCCAGTGCTGCACGAACATCGTCATTATTGCGAAGAAGGAGTACCAGATCATACGCATAGGCAGTGCAGCAAAAAGTGTGTCCACCAAGGGACATCCCAGTCAGGCGTTGTCGGAGGCCGCAGAGGAGTGGTTCCAAGACGAGGGCGTACAATATCGCCGAAAGAGGGCAGCCTTGTCGCACCGATCGCTGGATCTGTATCGGCGGCGTGAGATGGCCATTATATAACACTTTGGACGTCGCGCCGCGTAGGAGACGCATCAGTACATTAACTGTGACGTCCGGATACCCCATGTGTCACAGTACCTCCATCAAAAATGTGTGGTCGACTCTGTCAAAGGCCTGGCTAAAGTCGAGTGAGGCCAAAACTCCTGGCAGTTGGCGAGCTTTGGCTAGCGCGATCATATCTCTATATCGGCACAATGCAGTGCGAATATTATGGTCACCACCTAACGATGTCTGGTCCCTTGACACAACACATCGTACTGATCGCTTTAGGCGTGCCGCCAGAAGCCGGGTGAAAATCTTCAAGTCACTGTTGAGTAAGGTTAAGGGCCGATAGTCACTGATCCTGGATCCGCCTCGTGGTTTGTGTATGGGCACAATCAGTCCTTCTAGGAAGGCCCCAGGTATCTGTTTCGTGGGAGACATAAGATCGCGGCAACTATCAGTCCATGCTGGTGCCAGCAATTCTTGATACGTCCGGTAAAATTCCAGAGGAAGGCCATCAGGTCCCGGGGACTTATGAGCAGCCCCAGCCTGTATTGCTTCAATGATTTCCTCTTCCGTTACATCTGCAGTCAAATCCGCCGCCGCTGTCGGAGAGATCGTGCCATAAGTGAGTTGAGAGACTTCGGCGATCACCTTTGGGGGATGTCGATGTTCCGAGTATAGCCTAGTGTAGTGAGCATGAAGGGCGTTTCCTGTGTCGCGCTGGGTATCAAGGCGTCGTCCGTCTTCCGTCGTGATAGCTTGGATCAGTGTCCTGCGTCGGCGTCGGCGTTCTGCAATGACGTGGTACATAGACGGTTCCTCCTGTGCCACTGTCATGAGTGCGCGCTCTGACGATCGCACCCTCAAGGTGGCAACGTGTTAATCTGATGATATGTGCCTTGGCACGGTTCACCGTCACCTGCCGTGCCGGTGAGTACGGCAGTGTTGTACATTCCCTTAAGATGCTGTAGTAAAAGTCCATGGTATGTCTCTTCCATAATGCAACATCTCGGGCGTAGCCTATCAAGGTCTTCCGGAGGGCTGGTTTGGCGCAGAGTAACCACCACGACAGTGTAGACCGGTAGGTGCCACGCCGGCGGCTACAAGAGTCCCACGTGTTCTCTATAAGGCGGCGGCATTCCTGAGAAGCGAGGTGGGCGACGTTCAACTTCCAAGGACCACGGCTGTGCCATACCTTCTGGCGGCCGAGGGTGATAGCGCAGATGTAGGCCTCGTGGTCAGAAAAAGCTGTGGGCCAAACTTCGGCAGCTCTTGTCCCCACAGCTATGGAGCGCGAGATGTAAATCCGGTCGATGCGGCTGGAGGAATGGCTGGTGTAGTGAGTAAATCCGGGCCGATCGCCACAAACATGTTCCCACGAGTCCACCAATTGAAGATTATTTATAACTGTCGTAAGTTCTGCGCAGGGAGAATGATGTGGTAACTGATCCTTAGGTGCTTGGCTACAGTTGAAGTCTCCTCCCATTATCAAGGCGTCCTGACGGCCCATAAAGAGCTTGTATGAGCGAAAAAGGTGGATCGTTCGCGACGCCGACCAGATCCTGACGGTGCATAGATGTTAATAAGTTTGACTCCTTGGATAGTAAGAGGCATGCCTCTGGCGTCAGGGAGATACTCGACGTCTTCTGCGGATATACCATCGCGGAGGAGGATCGCCACACCACTGCCATTGGCAGACGCATGTGAGACCCAAGTCTTGTAGCCATAGGGTCCCTTGAAGTCTGCGACACACACCTCTTGAAGGAGCGCAATGTCGATGTCTGCTGCGTTGAGTAGATCCTGTAGCATCGCTAGTTTATGTCGGGCACGTATGTTGTTGATGTTAATAGTCGCTAGACGGTATGTTTGGTCAGCCAGGTCGGCAACTGGGTTGTGTAGGAGGCCAGGTGTGGGCGGCAGGGGCGGCCCCACAAAGGCTGACGATACAGCCGTAGTCACTGTTGTTGGTTGGTGCTGGGTACAGCCGAGGGAGCATCTCTGCTTTCGGCATCCTCCAGGTGCTGTGGCTCATCCTCGACATCATCCGCCCAAGAATCAGATGCAGCAATTGGTAACTGTTGATTAGTGCTCTCAGTAGGGCGCTTGCGCGCATGTTCAGTAGCAGAAGTGATGTTGTCAGACCGAGGCTCAGAAATTGTATCCGCCGTAGCATCGTGATGGGAAGGGTGAGCTGTGGTGGTAGAGTCCTGAGTGTCGTCCGACGCCGGATGTTCGTCCGGGTCACACATCCGAAGCAGGCAATCATCGGATGGCGTATGGCGCCGTTTCTTGCGTTTTCGAGGGGACCGTTGTTTCCGGACATGTTGTTCTGTGTCAGAGTGCGGGCGACAATCATCTGATGCGATCTCCATTGGTAGGAAGGCAGAGGTCGGGACAATTTCAGTTTCTACTTCCATCTTCTCTTTAGGCTCGTCTTGGTGGCACAATTGATCACCGTCTTGAGGCAAGTCTGCCGATGACGTCGTAGAGGGGGATATGCTGTCCGCCACACTGTCATCGACCACTGACTGCAATATGGTGTTACGATCCTGGGCAGGAACAGCTGCTGCGGTTGCAGCCGCTGCATACGTGTTGGGGAGTGAAGTAGGCGTCGCCGGGGATGGAACTTCACCAACCGGTGTCTGGGTCAGTCGGCGTTGAATGCAGGCCGATCGGACGTGTCCTTCCTGGCCACAGCCGGCGCAAGTGCGCGGTTGTCTGTCGTACATGACAATGGCTCTGCAGCCGCCAATTACTAAATAGGACGGCACATGCTTCGTCAGTTCAATCTTAATTTGTCGCACCCCATTTAAGACGGGGTACGTCTCAAACGTTTGCCATTTTTCAGCCAAGTGGCTTAGCACGTTGCCGTACGGTTTGAAAGCTGTCATCACAACATCTGGCGGGACTTCGAATAGCAGCTGGAAGACCCTCAGAGTGCGAAGGCCTAATCCAGCGTGGTCGATCGTGACAGTTCCTATGTGACCATCAGAATGCTTGAATTTAAGTCCATGAGCGTGTCGGCACACAACATCAGTGTATGCCTTTTCATGGATCATTTTTATGTAGACAACACTTTGTGTTATAGAAAAGTGGATCCCAATGATGTCTTGAGGTGCAATATGAAGTTCTTCCCGGATGAAACGTTCAATGTCAAGTGCTCGAGGTCTTGCGTAATCCGCTTGAAATGTGATCTTAATTGTGGACTTGCGATACGAGTGCGCCATGGCACTACCGAGACACGGACGCGTGACACTCGCCGCAGCAGAAGGTAAACAGTAAACACTCGCGCGCGCGGTGCGCTAACAGGGGGACACAGGCACGACGACCTTGCCCCGCCGCTGCTAACAGCGGACTGAGTCCATCTGCCCCTAGACCACGTTGTACGAGCTTGAAACTGCAGTGGTACAGCGGTAATGTGACCTGCAGACTTGGTCCTTTCATCAGTAATATACTGATCTGCGAAATGTTTCAACCTGTTTCAGTAATTCAATGTTAATTGCAGTAGGGTCGACATATGCTCCCTTTACAATGTCTTCCTTCTAATATTTTTGTGGCCTACGCCCAGTCTTAACACTATGGTGTTGTGCAAGATTATAACGCTTTTGGGCACTGGGTAGAATGACTTTGAACCATTTTAGGAAGATCATTCATGTGTCGGTGATAATATCCTGACTTTTTTGATTCAAGAATGAACTCAGCATCTTCCACAAAACCACAGTTACTTCCTAGGTGCGCAATAATTGGCATTTTTCCTGTGAAATCTAATTTCTCGGTGAAGTAAATGTTCAAATAGATTTCGGTCTACGATATTTCATATGGACATCCGCCAGTGGTCTTCAGGTGAGCCATCGAAGACTGACAAAGACGTTCTCCGTTTCGCGTTATACAGGGTGGTCCATTGATCGTGACCGGGCCAAATATCCCACGAAATAAGCGTCAAGCGAAAAAACTATAAAGAACGAAACTCGCCTAGCTTGAAGGGGGAAACCAAACAGCGCTATGGTTGGCCCGCTAGATAGCGCTGTCATAGGTCAAACGGATATCGACTGCGTTTTTTTTATAATATAGAAGCCGAAGTGGCCGTGCGGTTAAAGGCGCTGCAGTCTGGAACCGCAAGACCGCTACGGTCGCAGGTTCGAATCCTGCCTCGGGCATGGATGTTTGTGATGTCCTTAGGTTAGTTAGGTTTAACTAGTTCTAAGTTCTAGGGGACTAATGATCTCAGCAGTTGAGTCCCATAGTGCTCAGAGCCATTTGAACCATATAATATAGAAACCTCCATTTCTTATTACATATCCGTGTAGTACGTAAAGAAATATGAAAGTTTTAGTTAGACCACTTTTTTCGCTTTGTTATAGATGTCGCTGTAATAATCACAAACACATGTCTCACAATTTTGACGGGCAGTTGGTAACAGGTAGGATTTTTAAATTAAAATACAGAACGTAGGTAGGTTTGAACATTTTATTTCGGTTGTTCCAATGTGATACATGTACCTTTGTAAACTTATCATTTCTGAGAACGCATGCTGTTACAGCGTGATTAGCTGTAAATAACACATTAATGCAATAAATGCTCTAAATGATGTCCGTCAACCTCAATGCATCTGGCAATACGTGTAACGACATTCCTCTCAACAGCGAGTAGTTTGCCTTCCATAATGTTCGCACATGCATTGACAATGCTTTGACGCATATTGTCAGGCGTTGTCGGTGGATCACGACAGCAAATATCCTTCAACTTTCCCCACAGAAAGAAATCCGGGGACGTCAGATCTGGTGAACGTGCGGGCCATGGTATGGTGCTTCGACGGCCATTCCACTTGTCATGAAATATGATATTCAATACCGCTTCAACTGCACGCGAGCTATGTGCCGGACATCCATCATGTTGGAAGTACATCGCCATTGTGTCATGCAGTGAAACATCTTGTAGTAACATCGGTAGAACATTACGTAGGAAGTTAGCATACATTGCACCATTTATATTGCCTTCGATAAAATGGGAGCCAATTGTCCTTCCTCCCATAATGCCGCACCATACATTAACCCGCAAAAGTCGCTGATGTTCCACTTGTCGCAGCCATCGTGGATCTTCCGTTGCACAATAGTGCATATTATGCCGGTTTACGTTACCGCTGTTGGTCAATGACGCTTCGTCGCTAAATAGAACGCATGCAAAAACTCTGTCATCGTCCCGTAATTTCTCTTGTGCCCAGTGGCAGAACTGTACACGACGTACGAAGTCGTCTCCATGCAATTCCTGGCGCATATAAATATGGTACGGGTGCAATCGATGTTGATGTAGCATTCTCAACACCGACGTTTTTGAGATTCCCGATTCTCCCCCTATTTGTGTATTACTGATGTGCGGATTAGCCGCGACAGTTGCTAAACACCTACTTGGGCATCATCATTTGTTGCAGGTCGTGGTTGACGTTTCACATGTGGCTGAACACTTCCTGTTTCCTTAAATAATGTGACTATCCGGCGAACGGTCCGGACACTTGGATGATGTCGTCCAGGATATCTAGCAGCATACATAGCACACGCCCATTGGGCTTTTTGATCACAATAGCCATACATCAACACGATATCGACCTTTTCCGCAATTGGTAAACGGTCCATTTTAACACGGGTAATGTACCAAGAAGCAAATACCGTCCGCACTGGCGGAATGTTACGTGATACCACGTTCATATACGTTTGTGACTATTACAGCGCCATCTATCAAAAAGCGAAAAAAGTGGTCCAACTAAAACATTCATATTTCTTTACGTACTACACGAATATGTAATAAAAATGGGGATTCCTATTTTAAAAAACGCAGTTGATACCCGTTTGACCTATGACAGCACCATCTAGCGGGCCAACCATAGCGCCATCTAGTTTCCCCCTTCAAGCTAGACGAGTTCCGTTCTTTGTAGTTTTTTTCATTTGACGCTTATTTCGTGAGATATTTGGCCCGGTCACGATCACCCTGTATAGCGCGCTGATTGTATTGCCGCTCATGATCCGAGTTACGGCGACGGAAGGACCATAGCGCCCGTCGACAGCGCCCTCGGTGCTGGAACTGTGATCAGCTCGCCACAGCCATCGGAGTGTTCTGGTGTCTTCGCCTGGAGCAAATCTCGAAGCATTATCCAGCTGGTAGACGCTGTCACACTTCATTGCATTTTCCGCGATGCGTATTTCAAAGGATTTTTTTTATAATGGAGTCCCAAAAATATGTTGCAATGACCAATCTTAATGTTTTGTCATACTCTACTGAACGTCCGTTGGAGATACAATGTTCCCCAATTGCGAACTTGATGGTTTGCAGAAGGCGAGTGCAACGCTTATGCTCTGTGCAACGTCCTTCACTGTGCGTGTTGTTTGTCCTATGTAGGTCATACCGCACTGGCAAGGTATTTTGTAAATTCCCGCCTTCCGCAATAAGAAGTTACGCTTCACTGATCCCAGCAGGTCCGAAATCTTAGACGATGTGTGGAAAATCACTTCCACCTTAACAGTTAAGGATTCTTGCAATTTTTAAGGAAATATTTCCGACGAACGGAGGAAAAGCTACGGACTTAGCCGACACGTTCTCCTCTTTATCCACTTCCCTGTTCTTGGTTTTAGTAGAGAATGTCCTGTTAATTTTCCGGATCGAGTATCCATTGCCTCTGAACACTGTCCTTCAATGTGCAAGCTCCTTAGGTAAACTATCTGCATAAGACGCTGTATGGGCCCTATGTACAAAGGTTTTAAGCACACTCATGTTTCGGAATGGGTGATGGCAACTTGAAAAGTGCAACTAGATATCAGTGAAAGTGGGCTTACGATAAACAGTATGTCCCAGAGAGCAGTCACTCTTCCGCGTAACCAAAACATACGGAAATGGACGAGAACGATATTTCTCTAATTCCATAGTAAATCGAATGTTCTCATGGATGGACTGAAGATGGTGTAAGAACTCCATTAACTTATCTCCTCCGTTGGGTCTCACTATGAAGCTGTAGAATTTTGGAACACGTATTATGTTCGAGTATAATGACTTTTCTGGAGACTAGAAATCTACTCTGTAGGAATCAGCATGGGTTTCGAAAAAGACGATCGTGTGAAACCCAGCTCGCGCTATTCGTCCACGAGACTCAGAGGGCCATAGACACGGGTTCCCAGGTAGATGCCGTGTTTCTTGACTTTCGCAAGGCGTTTGATAGAGTTCCCCACAGTCGTTTAATGAACAAAGTAAGCGCATATAGGCTATCAAACCAATTGCGTGATTGGATTGAAGAGTTCCTACATAACAGAATGCAGCACGTCATTCTCAATGGAGAGAAGTCTTGTGAAGTTAAGAGTGATTTCAGGTGTGCCGCAGAGGAGTGTCGTAGGACCGTTGCTATTCACAATATATATAAATGACCTTATGGACAACGTCGGAAGTTCACTGAGGCTTTTTGCGGATGATGCTGTGATATATCGAGAGGTTGTAACAATGGAAAATTGTACTGAAATGCAGGAGGATATGCAACGAATTGACGCATGGTGCAGGGAATGGCAATCGAATCTCAGTGTAGACAAGTGTAATGTGCTGCGAATACATAGAAAGAAAGTTCCTTTATCATTTAGCTACAATATAGCAGGTCAGCAACTGGAACCAGTTAATTCCATAAATTATCTGGGAGTAGGCATTAGGAGTGATTTGAAATGGAATGACCATATAAAATAAATCGTCGGTATTGCAGATGCCAGACTGAGATTCATTGGAAGAATCCTAAGGAAATGCAATCTGAAAACAAAGGAAGTAGGTTACAGTACGCTTGTTCGCCCACTGCTTGAATAGTGCTCACCGGTGTGGTATCCGTACCAGATAGGGTTATAAATTGTAAGATGTAAGTAGGCTGTTTAGGTTTTTTATTGGTAACGCCACCTCTGTATCAAAATCACTGGCTGTGCTGTGTGCAGTCTGTGTCTAGCTTGCATTGTTGTCTGCCATTGTAGTGTTGGGCAGCGGCAGCTGGATGTGACCAGTGCGTAGCGTTGTGCAGTTGGAGGTGAGCCGCCAGCAGTGGTGGATGTGGGAAGAGAGATGGCGGAGTTTTGAAATTTGTCATGAACTGCTATATATATTAAGTCTATTAAGGTAAATACAGTGTTTGTTCTCTATTAAAATCTTTCATTTGCTAACTATGCCTATTAGTAGTTAGTGCCTTTAGTAGTTTGAATCTTTTATTTAGCTGGCAGTAGTGGCGCTCACTGTATTGCAGTAGCTTGAGTAGCGAAGATTTTTGTGAGGTAAGTGATTTGTGAAACGTATAGGTTAATGTTAGTCAGGGCCATTCTTTTGTAGGGATTTCTGAAAGTCAGATTGCATTGCGCTAAAAATATTGTATGTCAGTGTAAGGACAGTCATGTATAATTGTTCAAAGGGGACGTTTCATATGGCGACCCTGCCAGGATACCTCACTGGAATCTTCTGATTTTTCCTTGTAGTTTGTGTAATTAGTGTAGCTTTTGTTTATTGCTAGCATGTAATTATAGAGAGAGTTTCCATTGTAGTTGTAGTTTTTCATTGTTGTACAGTAAAACAGTTGTGGCATGCATGTAGATTTGCACCAAGTATTTCGCAGCTGCGCTGGCAATTAAGTAGACATTATTTCCATTGCTATGTTATTTTATTTTGCTCTTCAAATTGTGCTTTTCTGTGTTATCGTGTGAAATATTGTGACAATTATGGCGTGTGAAAAACGTAATACTAGGCTCCAAAGTAAACTGAGAAATAACAGTGAAAACGAAAGCAGTGTGTTAGAGCCACCGTGTAATGAATTAACTAATGTTCAACATAGTAACTTGGTAACTGTGCATAAGGAAATGGAGCGGGCATCAGATAATGGTGTACACAGTGAAACAATTAGTGAACAGGGAAGCATTATCGATCGATCGGTCGGCAACAGCTCGCCTCAGGAATCCGAAATGACAGGAAACAATCTCGGAAATACTGTAGATTCAGGTTTTGAGTCCTCACCGTTTTCTCAAACAAGTCAAGACACATTTTCTGCTTGTCAAAATGTGAATGTTGCCAGTGCAACTTCACTGTCGAAAAGCACTGAGGAACATGTTTCCGACACCAGTGCATTGTTATTACAATTAATGCAACAAATGGGACAAAAGCTTGAAAAGTTAGACACAATGGAACAACACCAGAGACAAACACAGCAACAGTTAGACACAGTGGAAAAAAATCTCAAAAAGTTAGACACAGTGGAACAAAATCTTAAAAAGTTAGTCACTATGGAACAAAATCTTCAAAAGTTAGACTCATTGGAACAAACTCTTGAACAAACACGTGAAGATTTAACTACTGAGTTACAAAACATCGAATCGAAATGTCAAAAAGTCTGTAATGACGTAAAAACACAAATTTGTGAGCATTTTCAACCTATTTTTTCGCGGCATGAAAATGCATTACAGAATCAAGAAGCAGCCATAAAAGAACTGCAAACTATTGTTCATGAAAATCATGAGACCTTGCAAGCTAAATTCGACTCAGTTGCATCTACCGATTCGGTTATGCAACTTGCAAAAACTCAAGAAAACTTAAAGGACACAGTAGATACTCTGAAAATTGGTTCAGAAAGACACATGGAGGAAATTAGTTCATTATCAGAGAAAGTAGTTGAACTTTCGGATCAGCTAAATAATTTATCTACGAAGGTAGATGATAATCTGAATGACACAAAACCGGTAGTCTTTAATGACACAGAAGAGAGCGAACAAATTAGGAAACTGAAACAAAATCTGAATCAAATTAATACGCAACACCAAAGAGAAATCCAGGAAGGACAAGATCAGCTGACACAGGTAATACAAGAATTACGTATTTCAGAGGACACTCGCGCTCCAACACGGGAAGAGGGACTTAGAAATACGGAAAAGCTGCAAAATAATAACACAGGGCATTTCGGAAGTTGTGAAAGAAATTGGCAATGTGCACCGAATTTTGAGATGGAACGGCCGACACGACCTAACAATGACCGATATGCGACTCGCCGACATGATGATTTTGACTATAAGCTGTTCATTACTACACGTAAATTCAAAACATTTAAGAATTCTGGCAACGACATTCATCCACAAGCATGGTTCCATCAATTCTCTCACTGTTTTCCTCCCAACTGGTCGTTAGAACACAGATTAGAATTTATGTGTGGCTACTTGGAGAATGAACCAGCTGTAAGAATGCGATCGGTCATTCACGATTGTCACAGTGAAGGAGAATTTTATCATGCCTTCCTCTCAGCATATTGTTCTCAAGCTACACAAGACCGAGTAAAACATAGCATCATGATGATGAAACACTTTGAACAATCTGAATTTTCCAGTCTTGTCAAATATTTTGAAGACATGTTGCATAAGAATCAATATCTTTCAAACCCATACAGCCCCTCAGAACTCATCCGCATTTGCTTAATCAAATTACCTGAACATTTACGGCATATTATTTTGGCAGGGCGTTGCAAAGACGACATTGAAGCTTTTCAGGGGCTCTTACAAGAACTGGAAATTGACACTGACATTCGCGGAACGTGAAAACAGGAGCACAACAATTACAGGTCACATCCGTCACAATTCCGCGATGACAGATATAATAACTGGACATGACAAGGCTATTCTCACAACACATATCGTGACCAAAACAGACACCACCCGTATGACAACCGTTGGCAGAGTAATAGTTACAGAGAAAGATCGCATTTCCGTAGTAATGAATATGACAGAGATTACCTTAGAAACAGACAATATGGGAACCAAAACAATTATTATCAAGGGAGACAGAATAACTTCAGACGCAACAGTTCAGCGCGCAGGTACAATTCAGGAAGAAATTCCCCACCACGTGACCGGCAAGAAAGAAACTATGGAATCTACCGACATAACAACAGACCTGAATTTCATCAGAACTGGCGGGATTTAAACAAGGTTGGACCCTCTGGGCAAGGCGAATTTGTAGAAGTTAGGTCTCCATATCCCAGTAACGACGCGCGCCAACAAAGAAACAGACAATGACTCGCACCGCAGGCAGCCACCTGCGCCCGCTGGCTCAGGGAAAAATAACATTGATGCTAACCTTGAGCAAAATTCCAGTATTCTTTACTGACGAATACCGCATGATAATTGCATTCAAGTTGAAACTCTGCGTACTAGGAAGAGCAAAGGGTTACACCACATTTCACATGTAAAACCATTTATTGAGAGATAATCTGCTTTTTAACTTAGTCTTTGCCATAAAACTTTTCACTTCACATTTCTAGTATGCTATGTCAGACTTAAGAAACTGTTAACATGCAACAATGTTTGAAGTTAAATATCCAGTCTAGAACCTAGGGAACATTTTTAAACAGAAATTATGAATTCATTGTTATAGTGAACAGACAACACAGTGTTGTATTTGTACATTCTTGCTTGTTAGTTGCATGATTATGTAACAACTATCAGGCTCACATACTTAGAACATATACCGGCACTGCTAATGAGATTTTCATGTAACATTTTGGTTTACTTGAAAATACATTCTGGATTTATAGTACATTTTGTGGAATTAATGATGACTTAGCATTTGGTTTCTTTGACAGCTACACGATTATATCACGACGCTACTAATGAGTGACAATTTACAATGTTGCTTTTGCGGTGTATCTGTTTTATATCTGCACAGTTTTTCTGAATTCTTCTGGAAAGTAAAACATGTTTTGGTAGTAACTTTTCTGGTATAGCTACAATGAGACTGCCTTTTCCGTAGCACAACAATACGTTACAGCACAGTACTTTCTTCATCATGGCAATAAGCGTAATAACTAAGATATCTATACGCAAAGCATTTCACTTTTGTTTATCATGAGGTAAGTACATTGACTTCTGCAGAACTTAGCTTGCGGAGGACGACAACTACGACACTTCCACAGAGATTATCTTACAACAAGACGCACAGTTTAGCGCTACAGTACATGTATTTGAGTGATTAATTTTATACTTAAAACATTTATTTTTAAAGGTTTTTGAATTACAAAGAAAGTCTTCCGTGATGCATGTTATTCCATTGCAATAATCTGTAACACCTGAGGGTATAATTACATTAATCCTCAGGGGGGTACACGCTTACTTTGTGTACCATTTGTTTGGCAAGCACAAGGAGCCCTAGCTAATATGGTATTTGCTTATACAACTTTACACATCGGTACCATATTTCTCTGAATTACACAGCTATCTGATCATTTAACTGAGAGAGACAAACATTTTTTTTACTACGTCAGTGACAGATGTTTACGTAATTACACAGTTGGGTAACTTCACACTTACGAAATTGTATTTTGTCTGTACTTTGTGAACTGTTCATATTTTTTTGGAACCATTGTGATACTATGAGAGCTTTGAATGATATATTTGGTATGAGATCATGATTTTTAAAGTACGTTTGAGTTAGATGACACTATTGAAATGATCAGAAAATTTTTTTTAGTTTTTGAAATTATTGGAGGAAGCTACAACGATTTTGAGACTTGACTGAGGTGTTATAATGTTATTACTACGACGACGATGTGTATTATGCTGTTGAGGTATGTTTATGATCAATGAGCTGATGCTATATGAGTTATTTGAGTATGCTATGTATCTGTTATGATGAAATATTGAAGAAGTGTCGACGAATAAGGTAAGGAATAATGAGTAGTGGCTAGGGACTCTGGTTTGTGAAAAAGGTTGTTGGAAACCAAGAATCGTACTTTAAGAGTTATGAAATGTATGTAAATGCGTGAATGTATCACAGTGCTGGCGAAAATTTTTTGGACGCTGTTATATTTACAGGATTTTGTTTCTACACATTTGTAATGCAAATTTTCGACCTGTGAAATTTTTATATGAGACTGTCACTGTAGCGAAAACTGCTGTCGTAAATATTTCGGTAAGAAAGGTAAGTGACCGTGACGTAATTCGTTGTGAGCGGCCAGGTGTGCCAGCCGCCTTGAGAAAAAGCCATTAGGTGGTAGAAAAAAAAGGGGAGGCCATTATCCTCGCTATCGACATTCCTTTGTAGAAAGCATCGTAAATACGACACCCTCAAACTTGAAAACATGATTACACTGTAGAGTTCTTAATTTATGATATTTACTGAAATGAAATGATGAGAAACATTTTATGTCTATTGTCTTGTTAGTTGAAAGATTGTTTACTGCATTATGAAATGCCATATGGCTAGTGAATGACGTTTGATGCCTTGCTTTGCCTATTTTTTTTAATATCTAGTTTCTAGCTGCACTGCAGCATTGGTTAAAATAGAATTTTATAGATGTACTAATATAAATATTTTCTGTCTACAGATCGAGTAAATAATATTTTTTTTTCAAAAAAATGAAGGAGCACAAAAAGACATGTACCTTCACTGGAACTGCATTCATAATTTTCTTTTCAAGTACTTGGTAATTTCTTTTGTAGAATAAATTGTGATGCATCACTCTAGTGTTAAGATGTGACATAGGTATTAGACATGGCCATTTTTAGTGTAATATTTTTTTCCGGCTTGAGCTATGTCATGTTTAGATATATGTTTTTTTTATTTGCTGCTGCTGTTTGCCAGGCATAATGTTACTGAATTTGACTTTGTGTTACACTGTTAAGCCAGTTTACTACGCATTTATTTTTCTTGTTTGCTGCACAGTGCCTTACATTAGTTGTAATATTGCAATTGCTTTGCCTATTTAAATTTTTGTCATTGATGTGTCTGTTAATTGTTTTGTGCTGCTGCATTGCCTCGTCCCTTAGTTTAGCATCTGAGCTCAGTAGATTTAAGTTAGCTTAAGAGGGGGTAGCCTATAATAGAATGAGTTGCGATGAATTTGAAGAAATGCACTGAGAGGCTATACGAGAAAAGTACAGAAAGCAGGTATAGATAGGACTTTTGGAAATAATGAAGAACGAAGGGAGATCTCCGAGAAGTAAAGAAAGTTTTGTTTGCAAAATACTGCAGTAAAACAAACCCTGTCCTTTCCTTGTATTATTCCGCTATATGTTTGTGTACCCTTGGGTATTTATGTTTTTCCTGTATTTATATGTTTATCTGATAAGACTTATATTGTAGAATTTTTCTAATACTAAGTTACATTCACTATGATGAGGAATACTGTTATCCTCAAATATAATTGGCATTAATAATATGTTATTTACCTTGTAAATATGCTTAGACATTATTTATTCTGTTTTGTTTTAATGCTCATGTGTGAAGTTGATGTTTCAAAAGTTATTCTGGTCCTTCATATGTTTACTTATGTCATAATTCCTGTAACACTGATGTATATGTCTATTTCTATTCTTTTGTAAAGCCAGTTTTACTACAAATGTTATCTGTATCGTTGTGTTCTTTAATGATGTTTTTTTTTGTATCTTTGTAATTGTATTCTCATGTTATAAAATTGTACTTGACACCAGTTCATCAAATTAAGTAACTTGTAAGTTCCATTTCACTGCACACGTTTCTGTTAGTCATAGTATATGGACAATATGTGAGAAGTAGAGACTGATAGTGTTTGCACGTGTGTTGGTAATTCAGCAAGGGACTGGATAACAGCATTGCTGGTTCTAAGGACAATTAGAAAAAAAAACCTTTCTGAGTGCACTAGTGGTGGTTTATGGACTTGCTATATTCTCTGCAAGACTCTTCGATGGTGATTGTGCACCTGCACAGTCGCAACAGATGGCTGCTGGCCGTCTCTACATGGACTACAGTGGGTCTACACCTTTGATGACTCATTTCTACAAGGACTGCAGTGGGTCTGCACCCCCATACTGTAATCTCTACCAGGACTACAATGGGTATGCTCTGTGATGACCTACCTACGAGTATTCTTCAAAACGTCGAATGACTCTGCTGTGGGTTTGCTCTGTTGTGGCCCATTACTTGTCTGCATGTCGAGAGTCAGCACTGTCTTTCCGTTGGAAGGACAACACTACTTCTTCAAGACTGCATGGAAATCCACTACTTCCGTGTGCATTTTCTTTTACTGCTCAGACTTTGAGAAAAACACTGCTATTTTACTGTGATGAACGATTAGGACTGTCTTTATGGACTGTTAGAAAATTTTAGCTTTTGACCAACATTGTATCAATAAGTGTGTGCATTTGATTTCTTTGTTATTGTAATAGTGAAAAAAATTTTAACAAATATGTATTGGCCAGTGCCCAAAAGAATTTGTAAAATTTTTTGTGGGGAGCATGGGGGCTATGTAAGTAGGCTGTTTAGGTTTTTTATTGGTAACGCCACCTCTGTATAAAAATCACTGGCTGTGCTGTGTGCAGTCTGTGTCTAGTTTGCATTGTTGTCTGCCATTGTAGTGTTGGGCAGCGGCAGCTGGATGTGACCAGCGTGTAGCGTTGCGCAGTTGGAGGTGAGCCACCAGCAGTGGTGGATGTGGGGAGAGAGATGGCGGAGTTTTGAAATTTGTCATGAACTGCTATATATATTATGACTGTTAAGGTAAATACAGTGTTTGTTCTCTATTAAAATCTTTCATTTGCTACCTATGCCTATTAGTGGTTAGTGCCTTCAGTAGTTTGAATCTTTTATTTAGCTGGCAGTAGTGGCGCTCGCTGTATTGCAGTAGCTTGAGTAGCGAAGATTTTTGTGAGGTAAGTGATTTGTGAAACGTATAGGTTAATGTTAGTCAGGGCCATTCTTTTGTAGGGATTTCTGAAAGTCAGATTGCGTTGCGCTAAAAATATTGTATGTCAGTGTAAGGACAGTCATGTATAATTGTTCAAAGGGGACGTTTCAAAATGTAAATATCGTGTGACGAAGGCCTCCCGTCGGGTAGACCGCTCGCCTGGTGCAAGTCTTTCTATTTGACGCCACTTCGGCGACTTGCGCGGCGATGGGGATGAAATGATGATGATTAGGGCAACACAACACCCAGTCCCTGAGCGGAGAAAATCTCCGACCCACCCGGTAATCGAACCCGGGCACGTAGGAATGACATTCTGTCGCGCTGACCACTTTTTTTTTTTATATATAATCTCAAATTGTTCGCTTCTGTTCGTTGGATCTGCTCGGGGCGGACGTCGTAAGACATCCGTTTAAGTTCGCTTGTTGATCGATTAACTCAGTTTTTTTGTTACAGAGGGCAGCTAACCCTCCGACCAAACACACTGAGCTACCATGCCAGCTACCACTCAGCTACCGGGGGCGGACACCAGATAGGGTTGATAGAAGAGATAGAGACGATCCAACGGAGACCAGCGCGCTTCGTTACAGGATCATTTAGTAATCGCGAAAGCATTACTGAGATGATAGATAAACTCCAGTTGAAGACTCTGCAGGAGAGACGCTCAGTAGCTCGGTACGGGCTTTTGTTGAAGTTTCGAGAACATACCTTCACCAAAGAGTCAAGCAGTATATTGCTCCCTCCTACGTATATCTCGTGAAGAGACCATGAGGATAAAATCAGAGAGGTCAGAGCCCACACAGAGGCATACCGACAATCTTTCTTTCCGCGAACAATACGAGACTGGAATAGAAGGAAGAACCGATAGAGGTACTCAAGGTACCCTTCGTCACATACCGTCAGGTGGCTTGCGGAGTATGAACGTAGATGTAGATGTAGAAGGTATCAACCACGCAGCTCCAAAACGCGATTGGCTTAACAACCGCTAATTCAAGTGTTCTTTCCTCAAAATTTCCATAAAAAAGTTAGCCACCATGGAAGACAAGAGGCTGCCCATGGCGACGCCGTCAGTCTGTTATTAAACATAGTGCTGGATAATGCGTGGAATCCCCTCATCTCCAAATTTGCCCCAGACGAAGACGCCAGAACACTCCGATGACTGTGGCCAGAGGCAACGCCGAAGCCAGCTGCTCCTTGCAGTTCCACCAGCGAGGGTGCTGCCGACGGGCGGTGTGGTCCTTCTGTCGCCGTGACTCTGACGCATAAGCAGCAATAGTATCAGCGTACTACATAAGGCGGAAGGGAGAACGCCTTCGCATTCTGGCTGCACATCGGGTCTGGACCCCTCCACCATCCTCCACACCTATAAATCCGTCATCTGCCCTATCCTCTGCTACGCTCACCCTGCCTGGATCTCTGCCCCTCCTACCTTTCACAAATCCCTTCAAATCCTAGAACGCTATGCTCTCCACCTCGCCTATCACATCTGTCTCCCCTATCCCACACGGATCCTGTGTGACCTTATTCCATTCCCGCACCTCCTCATTTTCCTCGAACGGATACGGATCCTCTACACCTTCCATAAACTTGATACCCCTCACCCACTTGTCTCTTCCATCCTCTCCCACCCCTGTCCACTGCCGTGCTTGTATTCCCACGTCCCATCTGCTCTCCATCTCTCCACTCTCCATACCGTCTCCCAAGGTGGCTTCCACCAACTCCCCCTCCCTGATGATGCCCTCATCCCCTCCATCTACCCCTCCTATCAACTTTGATCCTCCCTATCCCCTCCCTGTGTTTCCTTAGGGCACCCTCTCTCCCTTCTCTCCCTCCTCCCTTCTTCCCTCCCTCCTCCCCCGGCCTTCCCCTACCCCCATACCTTCTTTCCTCCCCCACCCATCTCTACTGCCACTGGCATCTACACTCTCCCCTCTCCCTCCTCCCCCACCTTTTCCCCTTTTGGCAGGTCCCTGGACTTGCACACGTCAAGTGAACGTGCCGGAGATCATATCGGTTCTGTGTGTGTGCCATCGCGTTAGTGCTTCAGTGTTTTCACCGCACCACGCTCCATCGTTCACATGTATTATCTCCATCATTAGTGTTCGTGTACAGTGCTGACCGTTTTTTATTTTTTACTACACCTGTGAAGGGCTCAATGTTTTTTACTCATGTGTCTACTGCTTTTTGTCCACCATTATGTTATGTTTTTCTGTGTCTTCATTGTTTCTATTTGTACTAACCGTGGCCAAAGAGCGACGCAATATTGCTGCTGCCGGCCCACCTTTTGTATAAGGTGTCAAAATAACAATAAAGAAAAAAAAAACCTTCGTCAGTCCTCCGTGACTCACCTGAAGTTGGCTAACAGGTGTTTAGTTGAAATATCGTGGAGTGAAGTTTACGACGACTGGCTGCAATTCCGAAATCTCTTTCAGGCTTTTTACTTTCCTCGTTGGATTTTTTAACGCCTGTGACAGACCTGCGGCAACAGTTTCTCTCTTGTCAGGCACTGTCTTGTCAGTCCAACCTTTTTGTTCAAATGTTCTGCGTTCGCCCATGTTTCGTCGAGATGATAAATATTCTGTTTCTCGTGCCTGAACTGTTGAATCTTCCAGAGAGAACTACTACTCCATAGAGCAATATCCTCTCTATCTGTAAATGCGCTATTTGGATTTCTACTTTCGAAATGAAAGCCGCTATCTTTTCTCGGTTTATTAAATGTCATTCTCCTGAAACTGTGAATGTCATCTCATTGTTTACCGTTGATGTATCTCATTTATTGTAGGCACTTCCTTTCTGAAGAAAAGTGCGTGCACCTTTGACCACACAGCAATTTAACGAAGTCGTCATATTTTCCTAAAACACGCGATTGAGGCTTTTTGTTTTTCCAGGAGTTGTCAGGTTACTCATCTTGCGTCTTTCATTACGCTTGTCATTGGAACACCGGTAAACTCGGCTTTCATTGCTGTAGGTTCCTTTACCGGTAGCGACGGATATTTATTAAAAAGAAGGTGAAAACTTACGCGTTTCGGCGTTTCATGTACAAAGAAGAAAATGCAGAGTATTTAAAAAGCAAGCCGAAATGTACCGATCAGAATTAGTCATAATGTAGTGCACAGAACTGTACAGGGAATGCTATTATACACCGAGATTTGAAATAAGAAATACACAGTGTAAGCATTTAGGATAGTGATCAGCAAAACCATTGCTGGCTGTTAATGCTTTAGATCGTTCTTAATGTTTCACTAGCGGTAGTATAACACAAAATATCTAATAGATAATTTGGGTCTATTTCCAATGGCGCAACAGTATCTGTGAACGCGTGCTATGACGACTGAGCAATCGCCGCGCATATGTTTGTTTACATCAGGATCATTCTTTACGACGAGTAGAGTATGTATGGTGTTACATGGCATTCATTATCTCCAGCCCGAATTCCAGACACGAATGCAAGTTTAGAATCGCGGAATCAGCTCTTTTCCTGCCAAAACTTTCTCCTGATTCGATAAATAAAACTGAACAGTGTTTTAAAGCCTGTCTCGATGCAATCAGTTTTTGAGGCTGAAATGAGTTTTTTTGTTGTCATGTTGCAGTGAGCGATTTTCGTGCTTGAACAACTGCTTACATTTCAAGTGGTTTGATTTATGAACAGGGTAATAGCTTCATCACACTACACGGAATGCATACGAAGGAAAGAATATCTTCCTTTGAAAGGGCACGGCCGATTTCCTTCCCCATCCTTCCCTAACCCGAGCTTGCGCTCCGTCTCTAATCACCTCGTTGTCGACGGGACGTTAAACACTAACCTAACCTAACCTAACCTAAAGAATATCTGAAAACAATAAGCTCTAGTTTTCGTATATCCCTTCACAATAAAAGCACATCCAGTTGCAATTTGCGTATTTTTTACTATATTGTGGTCTTCGTTCTGCGAACGCCGTTTACTTCTTAAGTGTTTCTCTCACTGCGCCTTAGCAAATTATGTGCAGAGAATATATTGTTAAGTGGCATGCTTTCTGTATGCGCTTAATAGCATCAATGTATGTTACTTTAAATATGACCAGAACCAAAGCGGAGATATTCGTCAATTATTAGTGAGTGTATCAGGAACATTTGGTCCACACACAAAACACATACTTTCAAATGAAACAAAATAAATCCATATGGAAGTGAAATAAAGCTTTCCCGATAGAAAAGAGCTCGGCTAGCCACTAGCATCATCACAGAACACCAACTTTCTGTGACTTGGATTTCATGATATCCCTAAATCTCCCTTTGCCATGAGCTTTTTTTTTAAAAGTCTACGCCTCAGTATTTTATGAGTCGTTGTGGAGTCCAAATGAGCCTTCTGGTTTTGCTGACAGAGGCAAGAAGAAATGATTAAAAGCTCATAAAAATAAATTAGTCTCGCATACTAGAGCAATTGCCTGGTATTAGAAAAGTAACAGGTAACTACCGCACTTACTGGACATCGTGTGCACGTGAAGTGGTCTCACGTGCGGGCAGTTCGTGGGATGTCAACTGCAGCCGTTGGTTCTCACTCTCGTGTGATAAGGAAACCAAGGCCGGGGTTGCAAGCGACCCGAAACCTCCAAGTAACGCCATAGATAGTCGCGTTACTCTGCTAAGCTTACGCAATAAAATTGGTTTCGTAAGTGATACAGTCTTTATTTTTAATCATTTGAGAAACTTGAAGGCTCCATTAACTTCAATGTCATTACAGACGATATGGTTTCGTAACCAGTGGAGAAGTGGTACGTCTAACGTTTTCGGTCTGCGTAGATAACCTTCGAGCCCAGACCGTGCGTGAGCTGAAACTCAGCATCAGCTCATTTACGCATACACAGCTTTTGTTGATAACGAGTAATTCTGGTGATGAATTTACAAACAATCTCTCTTTCGGCAACTCTGTACCCGAGGTCCCTAACCCAACGCTGTAGCCGGGATGCTCGAACCGAAAGAGGCCGATTGGTGTCCTGGTGGTTGAAAAGTACTCGACAAGTATGGAGAGGAGGAGTAGTGGTGCAAAGATCCTGATCCTCAATGTGTGTGTGTGTAGCGTGGAGGGTTAAATAATAAACCTCTCTACGTTCCCTCACGAAACGAGGGCGGGTTGAGATGGACGTTTTTCGTTACTAAAATCGTCTTTTTTGATAGCTCAGCGATCCACAGCGAAGTAAATAAAGCAAACAATAATACGAGGAGCGTTCAATAAGTAATACATTACATGTTTTTCTAACAGCACGTTCCAACGGAGTGCATTCATGGCTCCAATACGCCATATTCTTCCCCACTACAACATCCTGTTTTTCAACATACTCTCTGTTCAATGCGTCGACCTTACGCCAACTACTTCTGAGGGTCTGTATGCCAGCATGGTACCACTGAGCTGGTCGACGTCAGAGCCAACGTCCTGCTGCATCAGGAACCTTACCACCATCCACCTACTGCTTCCAGAGGAGTACATCCTTCATTGGGCCAAACAGGTGGAGATCTGAAGGTGTGGGATCCAGGGTGTAGGGTGGATGACGAAGAACAGCCCACTGAATTTTACTGAGCTCCTCTCGGGTGCGCAGACTTTGTGAGGCCTTGTCGTGGAGACGGACAAGTTTGTTTGTATTTTTGTGTCGTTTCTTCAACTTCCTGAGGGTAGAACGTACACTTCTCAGTTGATCGTTGCACCTGAGGGAGGACATCAGATTAACCCCTTCCGAGCCCCAGAAGACCGTCGTCATGATCTTACGGGCTGAGACTGCGGGTTTGAACTTTTTCTTTGGAGGAGAGCTGGTTGGCACCACAACATGGACTGCCATTTTGTTTCCGGTTCGAAGTGATGAACCGATATTTCATCACCTGTGACGATGTTCGGCAAAAAAAAAAAAAAAAAAAAAAAAATCACACGTTCAGCCTCGTAACGCGCAAGTATCCGCAATTCGTTGCTTTTTATGTATGGCCTTCTCTTAGGTGGCGAGGAACCTAACGGGCAGACACCTTGGAGTACTCCAACTGGTGGACGAGTTAGTCAGCGCACCCAGCAGAGATGTCCAGTTGAGCAGCAAAGTGTTTGTGATCCGTCGGTCACATCGAATGAGACTGTCTGCACGTTCCAACATTGCAGGAGTCACAGCTGTGGGCAGCCAACGGCCCGTTAAACGGTCGTGCTATGGTGTCGACAGACGCCATCCCAGCGACTCACTATGCTTTTGTTCTCTGCCAGGTCTCTGTAGACACTGCGCAAGCGCCAATAAATATCTACGATGCTCTGGTTTTTGCCGAAAGGAACTCAATGACAGCTCTCTGCTTGGAACGCACCTCCATTGCAGACGCCATTTTGAAGGCTACATACGTACAGCGCCGCCTCTTGTCGGAGCTAGATGAAAGCATAGGAGCTGACGAGGGAATAGTCCATGATGTCCTGAACAAATCTGCGTTTTATCCAACCGAAATTGGACGAGAAAAAACATCTATTGCATTAGTTACTGAACGCCCGTCGTATAATCACCACTGGCTTAAACTAAAGCACACGAGGAGATTCATCAAAAACAGGAACATTTACAATGCCTGACAAGAAACGCGAAGCTCCGAGAACACATGGTAGGATGTCAATGTACTTTCGTACGCATACGCACCATCGGCGGGTGTGCAAATGGTTCGAATTGCAGTTCTCCGTGACAAGAAGAACCGCTACCAGAATACATTAATGTTGTTCGTGTTTAGTGTTGTTTCCAGGCCTGGTAGTGTATACAAGCGCCGTGAACTGCGTCAGATGCTGAGCGATCGCTGCGAAGGACACGGAGATGCTGTCTATTCGAGCGAGACAATCAGCACCTGACAGAATTTGAAAGAGACCTGACTGTGGGTCTCCATTTGGCCAGCTGGTCGAATCGTATGGTATCAAGATTCTTTGGCCATTGAAATGGGACTTCGGCCCATCATTGGACTGCACGGGAACTTCAGGACAAGTAAACTCGTCGTCAAGTTTCCGATCAGCTACATTGGACCATCGTGAGAGGGATCGCCGTATTATGCACCAGGCACAACGTAATTCCTTAAACTGTATGTCTGCCATATCAGAACAAGAAATGGCCTCCATGCAACATTCCGTATCATTCTACTCTACTGGTCGAAGTCTAGCAGCAACTGGACTAGGGAATTAACACTTGATGCATAGGAGGCACGAAATTCTCTCCGCAAACATCTCAGTTCGCAGTTCTGCCATCACCGTGTAGCATGGACTGCTGATGAATGGTGTTCAGCGACGACTCGCGGTTCTGCGTGACCCTAGATGACCATTATCAAATGGCTCTGAGCACTATGGGACTTAACATCTGAGGTCATCAGTCCCCTAGAACTTAGAACTACTTAAACCTAACTAACCTAAGGACATCACACACATCCATGCCCGAGGCAGGATTCGAACCTGCGATCGTAGCGGTCGCGCGGTTCCAAACTGAAGCGCCTAGAACTGCTCGGCCACACGGGCCGGCGATGACCATTATCGACAAGTATGACGGTGACCTGGGGATAGGTCTCATTCTGCCAGTGACGTTATTCCTTGCGTCATGGTCTGGGGAGCCATCGAGTGAGACTTCCGGCCACAGCCGATGCTGGTTGAGGATACTGTGATGGCACAATGGCACGACACGGACGTGCTGCATCCTCATGTGTTACCTCTCACGCGACTGTATTACGGTGAGCTTTTTCAATATGGCAACGCTCGTCTACACATGACAGGAACCTCTACGAACCATCTGCGCCCCCGCTGGCAACAAGGTCCCCAGATCTGTCCCCAATACAATTCCATCCCAGTGCCACTACACAGGATTTCAATGACCAGTTACAATAGTTGTGGGGCAGGTTGCCTCAGGAGAGGGTACAATCGCTTTGGACGCCCTTCACAACAGAATCAGTGCGTGCATCCAGGTCAGAGGAGGTGCAACGTCATACTGATAGGTGGGCTTATTCTGTCGAGGTATTTCTAAATCTGACTCGATTTTCAGATGACCAAAATAACGTCACATATCCTCTAACCCGTGAAGTTCCATTTCGTTTTCTCATCCTCTTCTGGATACTCCACTTTTTTTGGTCAGGCAGTGAATTTTTCAGACACCACCGAAGAAAAAAACATGAAAACTAGTCAGAATATTTTAATGAATTATCTATTTCATTCTGTGGCCTGGTTTTGTATCTCGAACCCTTCTGGGTAAAATAATTTAGTTTTCACCACTATACATTAAAATTTATATATTAAAATTTCTACACCACGAAGATGACGTGCTACAGACGCGAAATTTAACCGACAGGAAGAAGATGCTGTGATATGCAAATGATTAGCTTTTCAGAGCATTCACACAAGGTTGGCGCCGGTGGCTACACGTACAACATGCTGACATGAGGAAAGTGTCCAACCGATTTCTCATACACAAACAGCAGTTGACCGGCGTTGCCTGGTGAAACGTTGTTGTGATGCCTCGTGTAAGCAGGAGAAAGGCGTACCATCACGTTTCCGACTTTGATAAAAGTCGGATTATAGCCTCTCGTGATTGCGCTTCATCGTATCGCGACATTGCTGCTCGAGTTGGTCGAGATCCAATGATTGTTAGCAGAATATTGAATCGGTGGGCTCCAGAGGATGATACGGAACGCCGTGCTGGATCTCAACGGCCTCGTATCACGAGATGACAGGCATCTTATCCGCATGGCTGTAACGGATCGCCCGCATCTCGTGGTCGTGCGGTAGCGTTCTCGCTTCCCACGCCCGGGTTCCCGGGTTCGATTCCCGGCGGGGTCAGGGATTTTCTCTGCCTCGTGATGGCTGGGTGTTGTGTGCTGTCCTTAGGTTAGTTAGGTTTAAGTAGTTCTAAGTTCTAGGGGACTTATGACCACAGCAGTTGAGTCCCATAGTGCTCAGAGCCATTTTTTTTTGTAACGGATCGTGCAGCCACATCTCCATCCCTGAGTCAACAGATGGGGACGTTTGCGAGACAACAACCATCTGCACGAAAAGTTCGACGACGTTTGCAGCAGCATCGACTATCAGCTCGGAGACTATGGCTGCGGTTACCCTTGACGCTGCATCACAGACAGGAGCGCCTGCGATGGTGTACTCAACGACGAACCTGGGTGCACGAATGGCAAAACGTCACTTTTTCGGATGAATCCAGGTTCTGTTTACTGCATCATGATGGTCGCATCCGTGTTTGGCAACATCGCGGTGAACTCACATTGGAAGCGTGTATTCGTCATCGCCATACTGGCGTATCACCCGGCGTGGTGGTATGGAGTGCCATTGGTTACACGACTCGGTCACCTCTTGTTCTCACTGACGGCACTTTGAACAGTGGACATTACATTTCGGATGTGTTACGACCCGTGGCTCTATCCTCCATTCGATCCCTGCTAAACCCTACATTTCAGCAGGATAATGCACCGCATGTTGCAGGTCCTGTACGGGCCTTTCTGGATACAGAAAATGTTCGACTGCTGCCCTGGTCAGCACAATCTCCAGATCTCCCACCAATTGAAAACGTCTGGTCAATGGTGGCCGAGCAACTGGCTCGTCACAATACGCCAGTCACTACTCTTGATGAACTGTGGTATCGTGTTGAAGCTGCGTGGGCAGCTGTACCTGTACACGCCATCCAAGCTCTGTTTGACTCAATGCCCAGGCGTATCAGGGCCGTTATTACGGCCAGAGGTGGTCCTTCTGGGTACTAATTTCTCAGGATCCATGCACCCAAATTACGTGAAAATGTGATCTCATGTCAGTTCTAGTACAATATATTTGTCCAATGAATACCCGTTTATCATCTGCATTTCTTCTTGGTGTAGCAATTTTAATGGCCAGTAGTGTACGTTAAACGAATGTACGGTGCACAACGATGATACATTAGTGTGCTCCAAATCAGTCATTGTAGATGAATATGCTGAAAACACAACACGAAAACCTAATTCTAATCTGAAGTGCCCCCCCCCCCCCCACTCCCACGAACCATACACCCTGTCAAGATGGGGGTGCCTTGCTCGGTTCAACGATACAGAGAGCCGTACAGTAGATGTAATCACAATGAAGGGATATCTGTGGAGATGCCAGACCTACCCATGGTTCCTGAAGAGGAGCAGTTGCCTATTCGGTAGTTGTAGGGGCATCAGTCTGAGTGACTTATTGATCCGGCCTTGTTATATTGCTATGTTGGTACTGCAAACAGCTGAAAATGAGACGAAATTACAGTCGCTATTTTTCCCGAGGGCGTGCAACTCTACTGCATGGTTAAACGATCCTCTTGTATAAAATAATCCCCGATTCGGATCTCCAGGCGGGGACCACGCAAGAGGATGTTGTCATCAGGAAAAACAAAAATTGGCGTTCTACGGGTTGGAGCACGGAATGATATATCCCCAAAACGAGTAGGTGTGTTAGAGAAGTTCAAAAAAATAAATGGGTTGAAGTTAGACGTAATGAGATTAGCGAAGTGTGGTGGCGAGAAGAATAGAATTTCTGATCGGGTGAGTACGAGGACGCAAATGCGAAATCATATAGGGGTAATGCGGGAGTTAGTCTAATGATAAGAAAATAGAAATGCGAATAATCCAATACGAACTATTTAGTGAATGCATTATCGTAGCCAGGATAGATACCCTCCACAGCCAAAGCTCACCAAAGTAGTAAAAGCTTATAACTTCACTAGCTCCGCTGATGAGATGATTGATACTATGGTCACATAAAAATTATCCAGAAGGGAGACTAAAATTTAACTGTGGATGGGGCGTAGAATTAGACAGCAGAAAATGAAAGCGAAATAGAGTGAGAACATGGACTGTGGGATAGAAATGAATATGGAAGCAGCCAGGTTGGACTTTCCTGGCCATGGACACCATCACAGCTACAACAAGCCAATATTCAAACCAAAACTATAACAATAAAAACAACAACCAGAATTCGCTTAATGCAGTCCGGCAAACGAGCGGTCGCAGTACATTGTCTGTTCAAAATATGTGGTATGGAACACGATCGCACTAGGCTCCAACATCGCAGAACTGGTACTACGACATCAAGGAATTTATTGGGACACGAAGCAAGTAGCAACCAGTAATTCACGACGCTGGCTACAACCTTAGCAGATCTTGAAGCCCCGCCGCTGGTTTAAGTAGGACCGGCCACCACGCCGAGGGCCCACGAGGGGCTCGAACTACGGACAGAACGCCGAACGTC
The DNA here is from genome assembly GCF_023864345.2 of Schistocerca serialis cubense. Classification (NCBI taxonomy): domain Eukaryota; kingdom Metazoa; phylum Arthropoda; class Insecta; order Orthoptera; family Acrididae; genus Schistocerca; species Schistocerca serialis. The sequence continues at coordinate 872,613,077 of NC_064641.1, read as the reverse complement.
GCGGCAGTCCACTAGCCATTTCGCGGAGGTTCAAAATGGCTCTAAGCATTATGGGACTTGACATCTGAGGCCATCAGTCCCATAGACTTAGAACTACTTAAACGTAACTAACCTAAGGGCATCACACACATCCATGCCCGAGGCAGGATTCGAACCTGCGACCGTAGCAGCAGCGCGGTTCCGGACTGAAGCGCCTAGAACCGCTCGGCCACAAAGGCCGGCCGCCGAGGAGGGTTGCGGGCTTGTGAAGATATAAGCAGCAACTAAGTTACTATTCCAACACCGCAACAAGTCACAAAAACAAAAGCGACAGCCGACAGGCATAAGACAAACTCTAGGAAATTCCACTGATGTTAGCGGAAGAAGTGAAATACTAGAATTTCATTACGAACACCTGAACTATACCACCCACGTAAGACAGGCAATACACAAATCCAGAAAGAAACACAATTTAATCAGACGAGATTAGCGGCAGTTCCATGAACAGTGAGAGAACAGCAGTCCACACTACAAACCTTTATCTGTCCAATAGTGGGATATGCTCAGCCTTCCAAGCGGGCATGAACAAGCCACGACTGACAGGCTATTCCCAGGCGGAAAGACAACTTATTCGAAGTATGTTATTTACTAGTTTAACGCCCGCTACATCGCTCGCGTTTGCGTAGTAATTACATCAAAAATAATTTTATAGACATTACCAAAAAATTAATATGGTAATGAGGCGTTTCGTTTTCTATATAATTCTGACAAGGTCACTTCGTCGTGTTGACTGTTCAATAGCTTTCTTTGATTTGGTTCACAAATTGCAACACCTTCTAAACTTTTCACTCTAATTAAGATCATGGAAGCATGGTCTTCTCAGAGTGTACTTCTGACCAAAAAGTGATTCTGTTAGCTGGAGTCCAAGATTTTTGTTATTCATGCCAGTTGCGTTCTTGTGATGGAACTTCAGTAGAAACTTTGATCGCCTAACACATGCTTCTTAACATCTAACTGAGAAGTGAAATTCCAATTTCCATGGATTTAGCTTTATTTTAACATAACAGAATATTTTCTTGAAAATTTTCATCCCCTCTTATAGGTCGAATTTCCAAAAACAGTGAAACACGTCATTTTTATTTCTAAAAACAATGAAACACGCATTTCTTTACTTCTAGCAAGAACACCAAGTACAACTTTTCACAGATTTAGCTTTGAAAAGGCTTTCAGAATGAATGATTTCACAAAACTTTTCATCCCCTATATCACTCTTTAATGAGGCTGAATTTATAAAAACGCTGAAAGCCGTATTCTTTTATTTCTAGCTGAGAAATCAAATACTAGTTTTCATAGATGTAGCTTTAAAAAAGCTTTGGTACTTCGGTAATAATGATTTATTTTCAAAAAACTTGTCACACGCTGTTTTACCCCCTTAGTGGTTGAATTTCCGAAAACGCTGAAACATGTATTTTGTTATGTCTGACTGGGAAACCAAATAGAAATTTTCGTATCCATACCTTCAAGATTGTCGTAACAGCGACATATTTTCATTAGACTTTCATCCCCTATTTCATCTCATTAGGAGTGGAATTTCCAACAATCCCTTTTCAAACGATGCCTACAATATAAGATCAACACCCTCTCCAAAAATCAAATTTCTATAATTAGCGGTTTGCGCTAGGCAGTGATCAGTCAGCGAAACAAAAAATGGTTCAAATGGTTCTGAGCACTATGGGACTTAACTTCTGAGGTCATCAATCCCCTAGAACTTAGAACTACTTAAACCTAACTAACCTAAGGACATCACACACATCCATGCCCGAGGAAGGATTCGAACCTGTGACCGTACCATTCGCGTGGTTCCAGACTGTAGCGCCTAGAACCGCTCGGCCACTTCGCCCGGCAGTCAGCGAAACAGTCTGGCCCTATTCCACCTCATTAGAGGTTGAATTTCCAAAAACAATGGAACATGTTTTTTTTTCATGTCTAACCGAGATGCCAAATATCAATTTTCAAAGATTTAACTTCAAAAATGCTCCCCCAGTCAAACAGTTTCATAAAACATTTCACCCCCTATTTAATCCCCTTAGGGATTGGATGTCCAAAAACAGTGAAATTAGTATTTTTCTTTATTTCTAGCTGAGAAGACGATTACAAGTTTTCATTTAGCTCCAAATATCTCATAACGAACTATTTCCATAAAAGCTTTCATCCCTGTTTCACCTCCATAGGGGTTGAATTTACAGAAATTGTGAAATGCATTTTTTTAAATTTCTAATCGAGTAGCCAAATACAGATTTTAATACGTTTAGCATTACAAATGCTTTCATAATGAAATATTTTCATAAAAGATTTCATCCCTTATTTCTCCCCCTTAGGCGTTGAAGTTCCAAAAACATCAAAACGCATGTTTCTTTCCTAACTAGGAAGTCAAATACCAACTTTCGTGGATGTAGCTTGAAAACAGTTCAGTAGTTCTTTCATTACGATTTTTTTTTTAAAAAAAAGAACTTCCACACATTATTTCTCCTCATTTCCAAAAGTGCTGAGATCCTTATTTCTTTATTTCTGACCGAGAAACCAAACACAAGTGCTCGTAGGTCAAGCTTCAAAACTGTCTTAATGGCGATATATTTCAAAAATCTTTCATCCCATGTTTCACCCCCTTAGAGGTGAAATTTCTGATAATCACGTCCTAATCGACGCGTAAAGTATAACATCAACAACTTCTGCAAATTTCAAGTTTCTGTCCTCAGTGGTTTCGGCTGGGTGACGATGATTCAGTGCGTGAATCTGCCTGCCGGGACATGGCCTTTTGTATGCATATAGAAATTTATTGCTCCCATCAGACCTACTTTCTCAATTTATATAGGATGTCGTGTTTTTAACATTTCTTGAAGTTGTTACATGTGTCTCAGCATAACGATTAAGTAATGGTAGAGAATGTTATGTAACAGTAACAGTAAGAAGAATGAATACTAGACTCAATATTTAAGGACAAACGGAGGCCGAAAGCATTCTTGCACTTAAACATATATATCTCCAAAAATATTACAGCTAAAATAGTGAAACTTGAGGTTGTTATGTACAACATAATGCTTAATATTCTGCCCAATTTTTGTTTGAAAATGCGCATCGACACACATTTGATAAGGGTTTGAATTTTTAATTACCATTGTTTCTATAATGTGCCTTTTCTCGTAAACTAATCAAGCAATAAAACTGGAATTTCACAGTTTACCTCTGCATAAGAGGCTAATAAAACGCGTGGAATAGATTTTTGTTTAAGGTCATAGTTGGTTTGAAATTGATTTTTTAGTTTTGTGTTACCCAGGATTGCTCTGTTTTTCTCAAATTTTAAAGGAAAACTTTTCTCAAAGAAAAGGTAACGGAAAAGTGCTGCACAGGATGGTTTGAAATTAATTTTTCAGTTTTGTTTTACTCGAGATCGCTCTGTTTTTCTCAAATTTTAGAGGAGAACTTTCTCAGAGAGAAAATAACGGAAACGTGCTGCTCAGGATTATTCTGTAAGTAATTGTTAAGAACTGTGCCAAATTTCAGGCCGTTGACTTTTATAGTTCCTGAGAAAAAGCACATTACATCTCAAAAAAGTCAGTTTACAGCAATTCGTATTTAAAGTTTGTATTTCAATTTTTGACAGTATTGCTACCGTCTGGTGACTAATGCTGTCCATATCCATAATCTTTATTCGCTTCCTCGTTCTTTCTTCAGCCACCTGAACAGATTTCGTCAGATCACCAAAGTTAACCGCTGTCGGGCTTGGGTAGCACTTGGATGGGTGACCATGTGGGTTTGCCGAGCGTTGGTGGCAAACAGGGTGCACTCAGTCCTTATGAGGCCAACTGATGAGCTACTTGATTGAGAAACAGCGGCTCTCTCTCTCTCTCTCTCGCTCTGTGTGTGTGTGGGGGGGGGAGGGGGGGGGGAGAGGGGTGAATGGGTGGTTGGGTGGGTGCACGCCCGCGCTCTGAAATGACGTCAGGGCTCATTACCGTTTTACCACTGCCGCTACATGCACCTTTTGGTGTTTTAAAAGTCTCAGAAAAGCATCGGGTCTGTTAGAGGCTCTGTACTACACTTCATGTGTTACGCACCTCCCTTCGTCACCGTCCCCGAGATGTAACTGGATGCTGTGCCGACGTGGGGATGATGAGGTCCTAAGGGCTCTGCCTCGTGGGGTGCTTTGATGTTGGTTGCACGCGCAGATCCCGTAACGCGACACTTGCTTTCACATCTTCCTCGACACCAGATACACTCGTTTGAGCTTCGGTATTCATTTTCACGCTTCTACTGCGATACAGTGCCGGACGGGAAAACTTTTTCACTGTCGTACCGTTGGCAAATTTTTCTTTTTCATGGCGAGAAATGCTGTTAGCTACATTGCCGATCATTGTTATCCATTCGTAATTTCTTAAAAATTCGTGTCGTCGTGTAGTATTTAGTCTCCGTTGGTTCCCTAACATTCTGCATGTCGAAGTTAAAAATAATGTGGTCAGGTTATAAACACACTATTATTCAAACTCTGCGCCACTACTATTAAACATAGAGATAAATTCTTCGCTATGCAAACGCCTTTGGCTCACCCAGCGTACGCCTTCCACAGCCTCTCAATAACTGCCTCTGTTTGCGACTCTCGGCGCCACTGGGCATTGTCGCCCTCCAAAGAACAACCACTCACAGATACTACACACCAGTACCCTCACAAGGAGTACAGATCAACTAGATAAGGGCCGTGTCCCAATAGGCAACGTACCACGCCCTGACTGGGGTTTACATGGCCAAGACCTTCGCTTCCGCGAATGTACGGGAAAAGTTGGTGGTGGACTCTTGCCCTATTTCACTGTTGTCACAGCTGTTCTGCTGTCGGTTCAGAAGTTGAGCTGAAGTTAATATACTTTTTTCAAAGTGCATTACGACTTCTGCCTCTCAATGTCTCGTAAACACAGAGCCACCACTTCAGAGACTCTACTGTGAACATTATACACAACAGTTTTAAACACTGTTGTTGTTGTTGTGGTCTTCAGTCCTGAGACTGGTTTGATGCAGCTCTCCATGCTACTCTATCCTGTGCAAGCTTCTTCATCTCCCAGTACCTACTGCAACCTACATCCTTCTGAATCTGCTTAGTGTATTCATCTCTTGGTCTCCCTCTACGATTTTTACCCTCCACGCTGCCCTCCAATACTATATTGGTGATCCCTTGATGCCTCAGAACATGTCCTACCAACCAATCCCGTCTTCTGGTCAAGTTGTGCCACAAACTTCTCTTCTCCCCAATCCTATTCAATACTTCCTCATTAGTTATGTGATCTACCCATCTAATCTTCAACATTCTTCTTTAGCACCACATTTCGAAAGCTTCTATTCTCTTCTTGTCCAAACTATTTATCGTCCATGTTTCACCTCCATACATGGCTACACTCCATACAAATACTTTCAGAAATGACTTCCTGACACTTAAATTTATACTCGATGTTAACAAATTTCTCTTCTTCAGAAACGCTTTCCTTGCCATTGCCAGTCTACATTTTATATCCTCTCTACGTCGACCATCATCAGTTATTTTGCTCCCCAAATAGCAAAACTCCTTTACTACTTTAAGTGTCTCATTTCCTAACCAAATTCCCTCAGCATCACCCGACTTAATTCGACTACATTCCATTATCCTCGTTTTGCTTTTGTTGATGTTCATCTTATATCCTCCTTTCAAGACACCGTCCATTCCGTTCAACTGCTCTTCCAAGTCCTTTGCTGTCTCTGAAAGAATTACAATGTCATCGGCGAACCTCAAAGTTTTTATTTCTTCTCCATGGATTTTAATACCTACTCCGAATTTTTCTTTTGTTTCCTTTACTGCTTGCTCAATATACAGATTGACCAACATCGGGGAGAGGCTACAACCCTGTCTTACTCCCTTCCCAACCACCGCTTCCCTTTCATGTCCCTCGACTCTTATAACTGCCATCTGGTTTCTGTACAAATTGTAAATAGCCTTTCGCTCCCTGTATTTTACCCCTGCCACCTTCAGAATTTGAAAGAGAGTATTCCAGTTAACGTTGTCAAAAGCTTTCTCTAAGTCTACAAATGCTAGAAACGTAGGTTTGCCTTTCCTTAATCTTTCTTCTAAGATAAGTCGTAAGGTCAGTATTGCCTCTCGTGTTCCAGTGTTTCTACGGAATCCAAACTGATCTTCCCCGAGGTTGGCTTCTACTAGTTTTTCCATTCGTCTGTAAAGAATTCGTGTTAGTATTTTGCAGCTGTGACTTATTAAACTGATAGTTCGGTAATTTTCACATCTGTCAACACCTGCTTTCTTTGGGATTGGAATTATTATATTCTTCTTGAAGTCTGAGGGTATTTCGCCTGTTTCATACATCTTGCTCACCAGATGGTAGAGTTTTGTCAGGACTGGCTCTCCCAAGGCCATCAGTAGTTCCAATGGAATGTTGTCTACTCCGGGGGCCTTGTTTCGACTCAGGTCTTTCAGTGTTCTGTCAAACTCTTCACGCAGTATCGTATCTCGCATTTCATCTTCATCTACATCCTCTTCCATTTCCATAATATTGTCCTGAAGTACATCGCCCTTGTATAGACCCTCTATATACTCCTTCCATCTTTCTGCTTTCCCTTCTTTGCTTAGAACTGGGTTTCCATCTGAGCTCTTGATATTCATACAAGTCGTTCTGTTATCTCCAAAGGTCTCTTTAATTTTCCTGTAGGCAGTATCTATCTTACCCCTAGTGAGGTAAGCCTCTACATCCTTACATTTGTCCTCTAGCCATCCCTGCTTAGCCATTTTGCGCTTCCTGTCGATCCCATTTTTTGAGACGTTTGTATTCCTTTTTGCCTGCTTCATTTACTGCATTTTTATATTTTCTCCTTTCATCAATTAAATTCAATATTTCTTCTGTTACCCAAGGATTTCTACTAGCCCTCGTCTTTTTACCTACTTGATCCTCTGCTGCCTTCACTACTTCATCCCTCAAAGCTACCCATTCTTCTTCTACTGTATTTCTTTCCCCCATTCCTGTCAATTCTTCCCTTTTAAACACTAATGGCTATAAAATCTGGCACTGTGTAGTGAAACCGCCGGCCGGAGTGGCCGTGCGGTTGTGGGCGCTACAGTCTGGAGCCGAGCGACAGCTACAGTCGCAGGTTCGAATCCTGCCTCGGTCATGGATGTGTGTGATGTCCTTAGGTTAGTTAGGTTTGATTAGTTCTAAGTTCTAGGCGACTGATGACCTCCGAAGTTAAGTCGCATAGTGCTCAGAGCCATTTTGTAGTGAAACGGAAGACGACACATCACATTTCTTTACTCCAAGACTGAGCCGTGTGTGGCTCATGTTCCCGCCATCATTTATTTTACACCATGTTTTTAATGTCCTTCCACCTCACTCCGTTAATTTAAATTACTACTGTCACTGAGTTGCTGCTTTGCCTGACCGTGAACCGCGCTAGCAGCGCGTATCGATATATCCCGTCTCGTAGTATCTTTGCTCGTCTGCTACTACTTCCCGGTCGTTGTCTTTCGTAAGCGAGTTCGGTCGCGAGTTCGGGCTGCCAGTCAGTTGGAATGCGTCTGGAGCGCAGTCCGGACCTGCCAGTCGGGGAGTTACAACGCAGCACTAGTGCAGTCGGGTTGGAGCAGCAGTGAGGTCTGCGTCGACATGGCTCGCCCGACCATTGCCGCCACGCATCACTTGAGCCGGGCCACGGTCTTGGTGGATCGTCGGTCGGTCGCCCTACCGTTGGGTATCGTTCAGGTCTTCGTGCAAGTGTTCGTCAGGTTGTGTGTGTAAATGGCGCTATTTCCACTGACGACTATTTTAGATGTTGGCATTCTGAGAGGAGTGCAGGGAAGTTATCTCCACGCGGTGCAGTCGGCTGGGGCCACTGGCAGTCCCTGCACAGTGTCGGAGCATGTGTGGAGCTATCCAATCGCTACGAGCTTCGTGCTTCACCGACCCAGGACGTCAAAGTTGAGTAGTGGTTTCAACTACCCAAGCCACGTACATTCATGTTGTGCGGTTCATTTCAGTGGTTCGCTGTTGGGGAGGTTTTCCTGTGAGCAACACCGAGTGTTCCTATTGCTGAAATTTAGCCGCCATGTGGTGCAATTAACTATATTGGTTGTGTGGTGTCACCGCCAGACACCACACTTGCTAGGTGGTAGCTTTTAAATCGGCCGCGGTCCATTAGTATACGACGGACCCGCGTGTCGCCACTGTCAGTAATTGCAGACCGAGAGCCGCCACACGGCAGGCCTAGAGAGACTTACTAGCACTCGCCCCAGTTGTACAGCCGACGTTGCTAGGAAAGGTTCACTGAGAATTACGCTCTCATTTGCCGAGACGATAGTTAGCATAGCCTTCAGCTAAGTCAATTGCTACGACCTAGCAAGGCGCCAATTATCCTTTGCTATGTATCTAATGAAGCATGTACAGTAACAAGACCAATGTTCACCAATTGTGGATTAAAGTTAAGTATTCCAGCAGCTACGTACTTTTCTTTATAGCATTCATTACGTATCCTGTTTCAGACCTCACGCCAGCCTGCGTGAGTTAAACGCGTGCCTTTCGGTTACCCGTCACTGTGGATTGGCTGTCTTGCCAGTCCACAACAGGTTGACTACAATTCAAGTGCACCAGCGGAGTTTTCTGCCTTGTGGCCGTTAGTGCTTTGGTCACCTGCCCTGGCCACTGACATATATTGAGGCAGTATTCCTTTTGGGTGAAGTTAATTATATTACTGTATTTCGAATTCAAGTGTACCAGTGGAATTTTATGCCTTGTGGCCGTTAGTGTTCCGCTTACCTGCTCTGTCCACTAAGGTAATTTCAGGCAGCGTCCTTTCCTCACCTGTTGTCGCTGTCCAACATGGTGTGTAGTTTTGACAGCTAATACATATTTCATTGTGGATAATAAGGTTCGTAACTTTTGGTGTTTGAGTTCTCAGGTACTCAGGTTCAGACAGATTAAGTGTAGTTGGGCTCACCACATAAGTGAAAGAGGGAAGGCCGACCTCCCTGGAGGCTTCTGAGTGCCGATTTCTTTATTGTCCTTCTCACAGGTGTTTAATTGTATACAATCTATCATAGCCAATGAATAAAAAAATTCTTGCTTTTACTGGATTTTATGTATATTTGAATTTTGGAAAAACAATTGTGGCCTTTCAGTCACTTAAATCCTTATTCTAAAAAAAAAAAAAAAAAAAAAAAAAAGCATTGCGGCATTCTGCCTTTGAGAGGTTATGGTAATTTATTTTAAAATCGTGAAAATTTTATTGTGGGCCTTAAGCTGTTTGTATTGCATCTTGTTTGGATTCGTCTATTCACCCTTGCCTTGGGCTCTCAGCCTTGCTGTGTGTGTGTGTGTGTGTGTGTGTGTGTGTGTGTGTGTGTGTGTTTGTGTGTGTGTGTTAATTATTTTATTTATTTTATGTGCATGCTTGTTTTTACCACTTGAGATTTATCTTGTTGCTTTAAGATTTCTCGTTTGGAGGCCTTCAGCCGTGAAATAGTAGCCTTTTTGACACTCGTAGTACTAAAGGGAGTGAGACAGGGTTGTAGCCTATCCCCAATGCTATTGAATCTGTATATTGAGCAAGCAGTAAAGGCAACAAAAGAAAAGTTCGGAGTAGGAATTAAAATCCATGGAGGAGAATTAAAAACTTTGAGGTTCGCCGATGACACTGTAATTCTGTGAGAGTCAGCAAAGGACTTGGAAGAGCAGTTGAATGGAGAGTATAAGATGAACAACAACAAAAGTAAAACGAGAATAATGGAATGTAGTCGAATTAAGTCGGGTGATGCTGAGGGAATTAGATTAGGAAATGAGACACTTAAGGAAGTAAATGAGTTTTGCTATTTGGGGAGCAAAATAACTGATGATTGTCGAAGTAGAGAGGATATAAAATGTAGACTAGAAACGGCAAGGAAAGCGTTTCTGAAGAAGAAAAATTTGTTAACATCGAGTATTGATTTAAGTGTCAGGAAATCGCTTCTGAAAATATTTGTATGGAGTGTGGCCATGTATGGCAGTGAAACATGGACGATAAATAGTTTAGACAAGAAGAGAATAGAAGCTTTCGAAATGTGGTGCTACAGAAGAATGCTGAAGATTAGATGGGTAGATCACATAACTAATGAGGAGGTATTGAATAGAATTAGGGAGAAGAGAAGTTTGTGGCACATCTTGACTAGAAGAAGGGATCAGTTGGTAGGGAATATTCTGAGGCATCAAGGGATCACCAATTTAGTACTGGAGGGCAGCGTGGAGGGTAAAAATCGTAGAGGGAGACCAAGAGATGCGTACCCTAAGCAGATTCAGAAGGATGTAGGTTGCAGTAGGTACTGGGAGATGAAGAAGCTTGCACAGGATAGAGTAGCACGGAGAGCTGCATCAAACCAGTCTCAGGACTGAACACCACAACAACAACAACATATCTGTGACACTTTCTCCCCTGTTTCGCGATAATACAACACGGGCTGCCCTTCTTTGGACTTTTCCGATGTCCTTCGTCAATCCTATCTGGCAAGTATCCCACACAGCATAGCAGTGCTTTTAGCAGAGGACGAAGAATCTTAGTGTATGCAGTCTCTCTGGCATCTTTGTACTTTTCAGATGTCCGACAATCCTATCAGGTAAGGATCCCATACCACACAGCAGTACTCTAGCAGAGGACGAACGAGCTTAATGTAGGCAGTCTCTCTAACAGATCTGTTGCATAAATGTGCTCTCAATGAATCACAGTCTTTAGTTTGCCTTCTCCACAACATTGTCTACGTGTTCGTTCCAATAAAGGTTGTTCGTAATTGCAATTCCTGGATATTTAGTTGAACTGACGGCCTTTAATCTCTATAGCTGTGAAGGTTCGTCCGAAGAAAATTTTATTGAAACTGATATTCACAAACGATGAGGACTCAAATAAGTCAAAAATACAGAGAAAAGTTTTATTTTTCATTTTTACATATATTTTGAGATAGCCCTACAGTCTATGTTAATACAAAGAAATACATATGAGTGTTACAACAAAATTATTCTTAACATATAAAATAATCCTGTTTTTGTGTAAGAAACGTAACATAAGTGCAATTTCACTTCTTGTGAAAAAGAGCAGAAAGAGCAAAACAATTTATTTCAAATGTAAAGCACAGGAACATTTGACATGTGCTACATGGTACAAAAGTTAGACCTCTACAACCCCCTAACCTGCATTTTGATCTCTTTTTCTGTATGTTGTTCATCATCTCAGGTATGTGCTTAGCATTTGATACCCTGAATGGCAAAGATGGTAAAGCTTTTGGTGCTCTTGCCCATTTTGCTGGTGGACCTTCATCATCATCACCCTTATCATCATCACTGATAGAGTCTGATCTTTGCTCATTTTCTGGAACACCACAGAAAATAAGATTTTGTGCCACATCATGCTTGAAAACTTGATATTGCGTGATGACTTTTCTCGTAAATTTATCACTTTGCGTTGCTTGCCTATAGTCTAGCCAAGCTACTGCAACAGCAAAATCTATGAAGTGATGTATCACGCATACTGTGCATTTGTTCTGTTTCTCATTAGTGATTTTCCCACTACCCTATACAGGTGATCCATACCACCCATATATTTGCTGTATTTGGTAACCGCATTTGGCCTATGAATTTGGACATAAATCTTATCATTGTTTGACCAACGTTGAATTTGGACAGTGGGATGAACACCAAAAGCAGAAGATGCAACGTAAATGGGTTTATTGGGAAACCATTTCATTGCAGCCATTTTTTCGTCACTCCTTACAACCTGATCAAAAGAACTTCTCCCCTCCCCTTTCAGATCTAAATCTCTCTTGAAATTTACAGCTTTTGGATGACGATTAACCATGGTAGTCCCAGTTGCTAAGATTGGCCCATGATTTAGGAGACTGTCTAGTAAGGGAACAGATGTGAAGTATCATCGATGTATATTACTGACCCAGGTGGCAAGGAATCTGAAAGCTTTAGAACAACTCGTCCTCCAAATATCAAGGTTGTCAGGTACAAGGATTTTTCCATACGTGATATCTTTACCCTTTCCTTGATATAGCAAAAAGTCAAGTGGTATACCTTTGGATGTAGCTAGCACAAAGTTCTTCAAGCCAACTGGGTGAGGTTTACCCCTGGCATACTGGCTTACTTGACCTGTAAACGGTATCATCAGCTCATGTACATATGCATGAGTTGGTCGCGGATGATTTCTAAATGCATTTCTTAGTCTCTCCAGGAGTGGTCGTATCTTCCAATAACTGTCACTTCATTTGGTTTCCTCTAATACATCATTGTCATTAACCAGTTTCAGATTATCTCTTATCAGGTAAAACCTGTCCCTGCTGAGTGTATCTGCAAACAGTGAATAACGTGTTCGCCTTTCCCAACAGATTCTCAATCTAGGGAACTCCAGTAATACAATCAGCATACTAACCCCCCAAAACTTCCTTAATTCTGCTCCACTACAGTCTATTGACTTTCCTGTTAGTGTAACATGACGTAAATTTATGTAATAAGCCATATCATCAAATAATGTTTGTCAATATGTTGTGTGAAATATTGAAATGGTGACTTCACAGTTGGAATTTCAGGTGTTGCAAATTCTGGTACTTCAGGATTAAACCTAGAAATTAAAGTAAAATAACATAAATCTTTGCAAACTATACGTTAAATATGCCATATAAATTTGTATCTAGCAACTACTTACTCTGTCATGTGTCTCCATTTTGCACCTCTGTGTTGAGTCTCACTTAAAGGTATCCCAACATATTCTGATTCGGATGATGACTCACCAGCTGCTGCAGTTTGCGACCTGACAGCTACATAAAGCTCATCTTCTTCTTCAGACAGCCAAAATTCAGAAATATTTGGATCTTCCACTGCCAAAAGTTCCGCTATTCCTTCATCAGTTAGCCCTACAGAAGGGAAAAATGGGATTACTGGGTTCATTATTTTCTTTAAAGTAATACAATAAATACCCAATATATTTACAAGTAAGGGAAACATAATTTAGTACAGGATAACGACAGCAAACAGAAGAACATTTAGCAAAAAATGAAGAAACAAACACATTCACCATTATAATGAAGTAAATAATGGACCGAAGATTTATAGTGATACAGATCCGAGGCATCAGGGATGATATCTGCAATTATGTAGAACATTTTGTTCATGAAGAGTAGTTTCTCGGCAGAGATATTTATTCACTGGATAAATGAACCATTTGTGACTATAAATATGCTTCTAAATGAGTGAAATTGCAAAAGATAAGAATATTTATCTTTTTTTTTAATTCCCGAGATGGTGCATGTCGTTGTAACACTTACTTTCCAGCTGCTGCTGCCACCTGTTGATGGATGGCGTGAAGAAGTTTAAACAAATGACGAACAGAATGCGCTGAATGTATACTCTGTGATACCAGCAGGCGCTCTCCCTAAAGCGGTCGAAAAACGCGTAAAGAGATTTTAGACCAGAGGTATAACATATGGCACCTACGGACACTAGAGGCTAAATTTGTGTGATTTATCGCGTAATCAAAATTTAACAGATTTCTTGTCGTAATCTTGTGAATGACGTCGCACTTTCCGTTATTTGGAGCCAGCTGCCACGTTTCGCAACATACGAATATTGTGTCTGTCATTCTGCAGTTGGTTCTGAGAACCCATCAAAATCAAATCACGGAACTTCTATGAAGCCTCTCACATCAGGACATCAGTTCACTTGATCGACAAGATTACCCACAATTAAAAACGCCGAGAAGCACCAACAGACGTTAGTTTAGGCACCTGTAGTCATACCGTACTTTGTATCTTATAAAAATCCTTCTGACCAGAAAACGGAGTGTCACTGAGACTGTGGTTCTTCTTTAGCATCAGTCGACAAGTAGGACCGTCATTTCATCGACGCACCTGATGAGAGTAGTATGAAAGATCACCAGAATGCTATGCCCTTGGAAACCGAAAACCGGCAGTAAACCCATGAGTTGTTTTATTATCTCATAACATTTCAGCACGGAGCAGTGTGTTTGTCGCCCCGTAACAGTTAAAACAATCTTGGCACGCGCTACTAAATGGCCTATTTTATCGCTTTTTAATCACGATAGCAATAAGGTTTTCTACTGTAGCGCATACCATTCTGAAAGCAAGCAATAGTGCTTTAAAAACCATTCTCCCTGCGTCGGCAAATTACGTTTTGTATCCATCTCGGCTGATTGCTCTTGACTTTCCTGTTACGTTTCAGGTCTCTCACGAAAGCGGCGATAAAAGTCTTAATCGACGATCTCACTAAATTCATTTCCTCTAGTTGGTAGTTTAATGTCAGCCAGAAAACGAACCCATTAAAGTAAGGGCAGGAGTTTCGTTCGAGAAAATGCAGAAGGGACCCGGCCCTGTCTTTCCCCTATTGGTGGTACCACCAATGGCCGAGCGGTTCTAGGCGCTTCAGTCTGGATCCGCGCGACCGCTATGGTAGCAGGTTCGAATCCTGCCTCGGGCATGGATATGTGTGATGTCCTTAGGTTAGTTCGGTTAAGTAGTTCTAAGTTCTAGGGGACTGATGATCTCGAATGTTAAGTACCATAGTGCTCAGAGCCATTTGAACCATTTAATGTGGCCAACATCCTGTCTTGCAGCGCGTCCTTCCTTTTTCCCTTTCGCACGACCTTATCGCCAAGTACTTAGAATAAGTCTTTAACTCGTCACTGAAGTATATGTTGTATTTTATTTTTACGGATTAAATGTGTTTGCCAGACTGGAATCGAACCTGGAGCCTTGATTATCATCGAAAATGTTTCGGTGAGCTATACAGGCACACACGGAAGCAGTGTATCCCGTAACTCTCTCCCTACCTCTAATGGCATCGGCGCAAAAAACCCGACCAGTCTGGTAATAAGATTCAGTAGATCAGGAAGTTTAATTACAGGTTCAGTTTGACGAAAAGTGATAGAGGTTTGGTTTCCATTTCCAGAGGATCGAAATGTTAACCTTTCAGGCAAACTAGTAGCAGTAGGTGAAGAAATGGGGTGTCCTACAGCTACCAATAAAGAAGGCAGTATAAAAATATTATTTTATAAAGGGGTTTGTTTGTGTTGTTGCCTCAGATGATGATTAAACGAATATTTTGTCAGGATTTGTAAGTGATGGGTCCTTGAGGTACGGCAATACGTGAACACGGGAAGTACTGGGTGATCAAAAACTCAGTATAAATTTGAAAACTTAATAAACCACGGAATAATATAGATAGAGAGGTAAAATTTGACACACATGCATGGAGTGACATGGGGTTTTATTAGAACAAAAAAGTTCACAAAATGTCCGACAGATGGCGCTGGACAGCAAAACGTCAGTTACTGCGCATGACAATCGTGTATAAAAGGAGCTGTAATGAGAGAGAGAATCTCCCCACTCCTCCCCTGGGCTTCCCCTACCCCCATTCCTCCGCTCCTACTCCCGTCTCCTCTGCCATTGGCATCTTTGCTCACCCCTCTCCCTCCCCCCTCTTCCCAGGTCACTGGACTCGCACACGCTACGTGGACATTCGCGCGCCGGAGATCATCGCCATCAGTTTCTCGTGTGTGTGCCGTCGTGTTTGTGTTAGTGTCCAACGTCACACTCCAACGCTCACCTGTGCCATCGAATCATCAGTGTTTGTGCGCCGTGCCAACATGTTTCAGTGCAATTTTCGTCGAGTGTGAACAGCTCTCTGTTTTGTATTTCTGTGTCTACTGTTTTTTGCCCGTCAATCTATTACGTATCTTCTTCATGTTTTTTCTCATTGTCAACTCGAACGCTGAAGAGCAGCGTAAGATGCTGCTGCCAGCCTACGTATGTATATGTATAGGTATAAAAATTACAATAAAAGAAAAAAGAGAGAGAGAATCAGATGCGCCAGCATTTTTACGATCCTATCGCCATAGGAAGGGGTTCGAATCAGTAAAGTCCGTGACAAATGCAGCTGTGGCGAGAATGATTTCGAAGTTCGATGCCATGGGTTGCTTAGACGATATACCCTGTAGTGGTCGACCGAGCAGAAGGCATAATGCTGCTGAGACAGTTCAGGAAGGAATGAAGACTGTAGCGGATTCGTCTATGCACGGGAAAGTCAGCGCTCAAGCAGTCACACGTTGCACCAGCATGCCATACACAACTATTTGGTTGGCACTGAGGCGTACCCTCCGATGCTATCGGTACAAAATCCATCAGCATCATGAACTGTTACCTGGCGATTTAGTGAAGCGGAGAGCATTTGCGGTGTGGGGGTTTGAAAAGGTGCCGGAAGATGACGACTGGTTGAGTAGCGTGTTGTGGACCGACGAAGCTCATTTCACGCTCCGAGCGTCTGTCAACGCCCACAACTGCAGAATTTGGGCTACCGAAAATCCTAGAACTGTCGTGGAAACTCCATTGCACGACGAGAAAGTCACGGTATGGGTTGGATTTACCACATCTACCGTTATCGGGCCTTTTTCTTCGAGGAAATGCGTGATTCTGGTTTTGTAACTGCTACCGTGTTGGGTGAGAGGTACGCCGATATGTTACAGAATCGCATCATCCCCAGCCTGGCTGATAAACACGTGCTGGAACGTACGATGTTTATGCAGGATGGCGCTCCACCCCATATTGCTAGACGCGTGAAAGATCTCTTGTGTGCGTCGTTTGGTGGTGATCGTGTGCTCAGCCGCCACTTTCGTCATGCTTGGCCTCCCAGGTCCCCAGACCTCAGTCCGTGTGATTATTGGCTTTGGGGTTACCTGAAGTCGCAAGTGTATCGCGATCGGCCGACATCTCTAGGGATGCTGAAAGACAACATCCGACGTGAATGCCTCACCGTAACTCCGAACATGCTTTACAGTGCTGTTCACAACATTATTCCTCGACTACAGCTATTGTTGAGGAATGATGGTGGACATATTGAGCATTTCCTGTAAAGAACATCATCTTTGCTTTGTCTTAGTTTGTTATGCTAATTATTGCTATTCTGATCAGATGAAGCGCCATCTGTCAGACATTTTTTGAACTTTTGTATTTTTTTGGTTCTAATAAAGCCCCATGTAATTCCAAGCATGTGTGTCAATTTGTACCTCTCTACCTACTTTATTCCGTGATTTAATCAGTTTTCAAATTTATACTGACTTTTTGATCACCTGGTAAGTTTAAACAGTTTTATTAACAAAGACGGATTATAAAAGAGGCATGCTACGTGCATCCATCATCACTGTGTCTGACATCCTAACACCGGCTAATTACGGTCGTATCTAAAGGCTCCGTGGTGAGCTAAGAAAAGAGACCTATTCGCGCCCGAGGCTGCGCCCGCTGAGGACGACGGCCAGTCGCGTACTCTCCGTCGCAGTGCGACCAGACCCCCGTCTACTGACCAAGCAAACTGTCAGCATTCCATACAGGTCGGCTGGCGATCGCGTGTTACGTACCGTACGGCTGGGCGCAACCCATAGAGCCTTACAGTTTGGAGGTTGTACTGTAGTTAACACCAACACAATGGAGCTGGGACAGGCGATTTCGGCAACGTTGAAATCAAAGCAGACATTGATCTCTGGACTGGACAAATTAAAAATGTGTGCTTTTTCTCACACACCTACTGAAACACTCTATGAGCGATTACCTAAGCATATAGTACGATGGTGAGTCAAATGAAAACCTTAAATTTGTAATAACAAATCGAAATTTCGCACTGTTATCCTGCAAGTTGGTAAGCGTGCTACAAACAGCGTGCAGTATGGCCTGTAATTGGCAGCATAGTGCAGCTGCACACATATGGTAGCAGTATCAGTATAAAGATGGCCGCCCCACTTGCGACTTGCACCAGGCAAGAACAGTGTTCTGCTATTCGGTTTTTGCGTAGTGAAGGTGTGAAACCTATTGAAAGTCATCGACGAATGAAGGTTCAGTATGGTGATGCATGTTTGTCACAGCAGCAAGTCTAAGAATTGAGTAGGAAGTTCGCAAATGATGTGACTTCAGTGGAAAATGCTCTTCGTCCAGGTCAGGCACAAGGAGTTGTGACTCCAGAGAACATTGCAGCAGTTGAAGCCATAGTGAAGGAAAACCGAGGAGTGACACTACATGACATTGCAGCATGTTTACAGATTAGTCATGGGTCAGCACACCACATTGTGCAGGATGTGCTCCAGTTTCACAAAGTGTCTGCAAGATGGGTGCCACGGCAGCTGACTCCTGAAATGAGAGAACGACGTGATGATGCTTGTGAAGAACTTCTTCGGCGCTTTGAACGAGAAAGTGATGGCTACCTCGCAAGAATCGTTCTAGGGACGAAACCCGTGTTCACTTCCACCAACCGGAAACGAAGACAGCGAGCAAGGAACGGCGCCATTCCTCATCACCAAAACCAAAGAAGTTTTGAACTTTGAGACGAAAAGGCGTCATTTTGGAGCCTAGAGGGACTACTGTCACCACTGAATCATATGCAGATCTCCTAAAAATCATTTGCGGCCTGCAATAAAATCAAAGGGACGTGGATTGCTGTCAGCAGGTGTACTTTTGCAACATGACAATGCAAGGCCCCACACTGCCCGTGCAACAGTTGCAACACTCACAGACCTGCATTGTGAGTGTCTTCCTCATCCACCATACTCACCAGACCTTGCCCCAAGTGATTTCCCTATGTTTGGACCACTCATAGACGCAATGTGAGGAAAGAAGTTCCGTTCTCATGAAGAGGTAAGCCACACAGTGCATGAGTGGTTGCGTGGACTACCAAAAGAATTTTTTCTAAAGGAATTTACGCACTTTGTAAGCGCTGGAGGACTTGCATTGAGCGTGGGGAAGATTATGTTGAAAAGTGATATAGCTTTGCACCACTTCTGCACAGTAAATAATATTTTTAAAAATATTTAAGGTTTTCATTTGACTCACCCTCGCACAATAAACTTATTCTCGTCTCAGAAGGATACTATATTATTTTACAGAATCACAAAACACGCGTATTTAGAGAAGTACAAAGTAAATCCTAGGGTGTACGAAAAGTGGAGGTGTTGATGACGAATATTCTTGCACCAAGAGAGTAGGGATGGCGGTTATCGCTGAACCAACCGGTTTTTGGTTGTATCTGTATTTTTCCACGTCACTTTAATCTGGCTGTTAAAACTACTTAAAACAACCCGTTTCCGAAACAACCAGTTTTTTACTTCCTATAATAAACGGAGAAATCAAACAAAAATTGACAATTTTGACTGACTCAGTTTCAAGTTACAAGATTCAAAATATTACATTAAACAGTCAACTGAAAGACAACTAGATCATCCAGTGTTGGCTGCTTTTCTCGAAAAGTAATAAGTGGTTAAATACTACTAGAAATCACCAGTATTTTCTTATTCATTCTGCTTCTTTTTTTTTTTAACTCAGCTTAAAAATCATGTTGTAATCGGGGATCGCAACACTATTTGGACATTACGAAAGCTCAGTTCTAAAGGGTGAAAACCGAGGATGAAGAACTGTTTTTCTTGTTAATTTGTCCGTCTTCAACGGTTACAAACAGGGAAAGGGGTGTCGTGCAGACACAGGCAGCAGACCAGCTACCTTCTCTTTTTATTGTATACTATGAATGAATCTTTTAAGTTTTTAATTTATTACTGTCACCATAATGTCCTTCCTCTTCTATTATTTCACAGAGATGGCAGACAACTCTAATCTTTTAAAGGAAGTGAAGCATTGTACTTCATTACTACCTAACTTCGTAAAGATATTTCAAGACTAGTAGCGGTGCCATTCTGCAATACAACGGATGTCCAGTGATGACAGCCAGTAACTACCAACCAGACAAGGTGGAGGGCAACTCTTGCACACGGCACGTACACGCGAACATTAAGCCACGACACACAGCAACAGTGACGTTATTGTCTCAGTAGTGTTGAACCGATTCTTACGCCATGTATTTGCTGTTCGATTCTGTCGACACTGTTATTAAAATAGCACTGATCGCTCTTCCCATTTTCTATAATAACGCAAGATGTCAAGCCAATGCAAATTTTACGAATGTAAATTACTCCTTTTTCTCACAAAAAAAAGGTTTATTTAAAAACGAAAAATTTTAACATTGCTCTTATAGCTAATAGATATTTCGGGTTTTTACTGGGTTATTAGTAAAAAATAAAAAAAAACTGTGGTAACCGAGACCAAACAAATACAGAAAAATATCGGTTATTCAGAACTAGAATACCGGTGTCGATTTTACCGATCGGTCTTCCCAATCCCTACCAGAGAGACACTGATGCAGACTAAATTTTTCGTCTCTTGGTCTTGAGCCGTGAGACAATATGGAGCACATAACTAGCGCTCGGTACTCTATGAAGCAAATTGCGTAACCATACACCGTGTGACAGCATTCGCCTGCGTTATTTCTTTGTTTGTCGTCCTCGGTGTCGACGTACAGACCAAACATTATCCTCCTCTATTCTTTTTTTATTTCACACAATGCCATCATTATCAACTACAAATTCAAACACCTCATCCTCATCACAACTGGATTCGTCGTTGCCATCATCATTACAACTGCTGTCAGAATCAGACCCACTTTCACTCTCTATATGCTTTAGATTTTGTACCCCTTCCAGCTTTTCCTCCATTTAAGTCAATTTTGAATCTACGTTTTCGTTTACTTTTACCGGTTTTTCTTCTACCACTATTGCACGCTTCTTTTCTACCTCAGTTTCTGGATCATTTTTAATGTGATCGATTTGGTTAAGTTTAACTCTACTTTCAGCACAAAATTTCTTGGAAACCTCCACCTTCCTACTATTGTCATCACAAAGTTTCTGTCTCTCTTCTACACATTTACTACTCAACGTTAATTTCTCATTAGTATTATGTACTTTCTTTATGCTATTTCCCAACCTACTAATATCCTTTTTCATGCTATTTTCCATCCTACTAATATCTTCTTTTGTCGCTATATTACTCAAACAACTCAAACTACTCATAATTTGCCTTAACATCGCTTCCACTTTTCCGTTTGCCATAAACTTTCGTTCTTGCTCATTTTTGCTACTAGATTCCTCTCCTTAAACTCCTTAATCTCACTCCTTTCAGTACCGTTTTCGTCCATTTCGCTCACATCACCACACAATGCAGATGCCGCTTTTGTCATTTCATATACAACAGGACACTCGTCCCCATTATTCAAACTCGTATTCATGTTTGATTTATAACCACTATCCGTCTACAGAACCAGTCCCACTTATGTCCTTCTGTTCATTTAACAACTTATCGTCTGCAGCTTTCTTTTCAATCACATTGTCTTGTTTGTTAAGGCCATTCATTATGTATCACCTAATATAAAACGGCTTCTGCTATGAAATACCTTATTTTTCAGTCACTCGTGTCCTGCTTCTGTTGTTGCTGCTGCTGCAGTCGTCATCTCGGTCCACCGTCTGCACAGCATGGCAAGTTGTAGTTCTCTTGGTGAAGACTTGTTTATCCCAGTCAGCTGTGCCCACCTATGTGCTGATTCGCTGCTCCTGTACTCACTGGCTGCTTCCATAGAAACCACTTGCTGATTGGCTGCTGTCATACTGTGACCATGAAACCCAAGAACTGAGTGGCTGTTGCACTTTGTGCACTATAAATCGATCTTGATTTCACTGTTCAAAGTTTGCAGGTTCTAGTTTATTGTGCCCACATGCAAATATCCTCACACGGGCACCAATATGTGACGGTTCGTCTTCTTTATTTCTTTGTTTGTTGATCTCAGTGTCGACGTTCTGTCTGAAAAATGGGGTGCAACCGTGCAGTACTGTCTACTGTAAATGATGTAGCTGACAGGTGCACATTGGAGTTTCATAGATGTTTTCTTGCCGGCCGGTGTGGCCCAGCGGTTCTAGGCGCTTCAGTCTGGAACCGCGCGGCCGCTACGGTCGCAGGTTCGAATCCTGCCTCGGGCATGGATGTGTGTGATTTCCTTAGGTTAGTTAGGTTTAAGTAGTTCTAAGTTCTAGGGGACTGATGGCCTCAGATGTTAAGTCCCATAGTGCTCAGAGCCATTTGAACCATTTTTGATGTTTACTTTCACTTTTCACCCCCCCCCCCTCCCCCCCCCCCACCCCACCCCCAATATACACATTTAATATGACCAGTGTACTGCTGTTTAACTTTCGATAAGCCTCATTAATAGATTTCAGGCGAACATCCACATACTGCTAAAGTAGTTTACTGTTGAATATCTATGAACAGTAAAAACATAACCACATAATTCACAGTTCTTTCGGAATAATCGGGTATGTATGGAGCAGACACTGTCACACGGCCTAATTGTGTAACACTTATTTCACAGATAAGTTGAAGCATTGTTGTTCTAACCAATACAGGTCTCTCGTCTGAAACCCGGCTGTGGACAGACTGTCTCGGGCCCAAAAATTAGGCCCTTATATATCCTCACAATAATAGGTCGTGAAACTACACATTTTTCCAAGTTTAATTTACAAAAATTACAATTAAAACTTAAGTCATTAAATTAACTGAATACATCGAAAAATTGTTTCTTTTTAAGAGTTTCTTCTACTACAAGGGTTAAGCCGAATTATTTGTTTGAATCATGAAATTAACATATGTAGTTACGCAAACAATTCTATTGATAAAACTGTTAATTACTTTGGTATTAATGAAGGGCTGGCTTTGCTAACATGCTTTCAAATAGAGCTACATAGATACTTCAAGATTACTAGTATTTCGTCTTCCAACTGTTTATAATTAGTACAGAATTTATATTTGTTTATAAGTCAACAATAGAATTTAAGTTACGAAACAATTAATGATTTCGCCCTATAATGAAAGCATTAATTAGAAACAGTGAAAATAAATTATAAAATGAATTACATACATAAACTTAGCACAAAATTAGATCGGGTGTTATATTCTTTAAAACTGAAGGCCAACCTTTCTGCTTTATGAAAATGCAGATTATATTCACGTATCCAGAATGAGATTTTCACTCTGCAGCTAAGTGCGCACACTCCGCTGCAGGGTGAAAAACTCATTCTGGAAACATCCCGCAGGCTGTGGCTAAGCCATGTCTCCGCAATATCCTTTCTTTCAGGAGTGCTAGTTGTGCGGGGTTCGCAGGAGAGCTTCTGTAAAGTTTGGAAGGTAGGAGACGAGATACTGGCAGAAGTAAAGCTGTGAGGACGGGGCGTGAGTCGCGCTTGGGTAGCTCAGTGGTGCCGGCACGGTAGCTCAGCGTGTTCGGTTAGGAGGCTGCGTGCTCTCTGTAATAAAAAAACTGAGTCAAGGACTCAACGATCAGCTGAACGGATATCCTGCAACTTCAGACCTCTCCGCAGTGTCAAATCATGTGAGGGCATGTGACGTTGTTGACGGTGATCTGTCCACCGGATGTTGACTTTCAGCTTGGCGGTCCCTTTGGTGCTATTCGAGAGAAGCGGGCTATGTGCTAGCACTGGGTTTTAAACTCTCTCTTTTTCCTCCTCATCAACAACATATAGGCGACACTAAAACTACATACACATTCATCACAGTCACCTACACTCAACGTGTCCACTTGCGAAGCAATACTCACATATCGTGCCACCGTGCATGAAGAAAGAAAACCTGTCTAATTAGGCAGCTGAATCTTCTCCTCAACATCTTCCAACGAACAAGCCATACTACATTACTTTAGGTGTAATGATGGAATTTTACATGTTTTGTTTCTATTTGTAACGCATCTCTTCGGTTTGACAGAAAAGTTATCATCAACCCGCAGATTGATTTGAACCCACAGTGCTTTATCAGGTTTGGTCCTATTGGATGTGCGATGCTCTGGACTTCCTGCATTTGAACTGCCTTACGTAGCGACTTACAGGGGGACTTGACAATATTGCACCATCGGCCGTTATTTTGATATTGTTTTATTAGGCTACCATTTTCGACATTCCAATCACGTAATCATCAGGCCTGTGCGTGAATGACACCAACTACCACCCGTGCGTGTAGAAGACAAGGCATCATTATTCGTATCTGGTTCCACAGCTTCATGAACATCTGTGCTCTTCACACTTGTGACAGTGACTCAGTTTCAAATGCTTCAAATGGCTCTGAGCACTATGGGACTTAACAAAATGGTTCAAATGGCTCTGAGCAACATCTTAGGTCATCAGTCCCCTAGAACTTAGAACTACTTAAACCTAACTAACCTAAGGACATCACACAACACCCAGCCATCACGAGGCAGAGAAAATCCCTGACCCCGCCGGGAATCGAACCCGGGAACCCGGGCGTGGGAAGCGAGAACGCTACCGCACGACCACGAGATGCGGGCTATGGGACTTAACATCTGAGGTCATCAGTCCCCTAGACTTAGAACTACTTAAACCTAACTAACCTAAGGACATCACACACATCCATGCTCGAGGCAGGATTCGAGCATGCGACCGTAGCAGCAGCGCGGTTTCGGACTGAAGC
Source organism: Schistocerca serialis cubense (assembly GCF_023864345.2). Lineage (NCBI taxonomy): Eukaryota > Metazoa > Arthropoda > Insecta > Orthoptera > Acrididae > Schistocerca > Schistocerca serialis. The sequence goes on along the minus strand of NC_064641.1, from coordinate 872,588,635 downwards.
GCCTAGAGCCGCTCGGCCACCGTGGCCGGCCTAACTCAGTTTGTTATCACATGTGTGAAGACCACAGCATGCTCATGAATTTCGGGTCTCAGCAGCACATGATGCGAATATTGACGCCTTGTCTTACAGATGCACAAGTGGCACTTACGAGAGAAAATCCCCATCGCACCCCACCGAGTTTAGTGGTAACACTGCCCCATTGGACAGCCCGTCAAAAACTGAACACAGATCAAGCAAACAGGATGGCTGTATACTGAACTGTGGAAAAAAAGGAACAAAATAGAAGCAGTGAAAGGTTTCAAGATCAAAATGTGCAACATCGAACTACTGTCACTGAGTGTGGAGTCGTGATCATGTCATGATATTGGGCTGCGATGGGGGAGATCCGGGTTCAGATCTCCGTCGTCCCACCACTTTTTTTTCCCGCAAAATTATGAGCTGTCCGTCCGATCATTGACGTGTCTGTTACCTGTATTCAAATTTGTGTCTGTATGGTGGTTGAACATCCGTTTGCAACAGCGACATGTTACGAAGGGACCTCCAGAAGTACGTACCTCCTATTTGTTCTACACAAGTAGTGCATCTTGCGTTCCGTTTTGGAAGTTTTGACTCCTTAATTCCTTCGGTGTTAACATAGTTCACGCAACTTTATTTGTTGCTTTCATTTCCGCGAGAGGTCTTTGCGGCATCTCGCCTCGTGTCACCATTCATCACATTAACTTGCGACGGTAATATATTCATATCACATGACTCAAAAATCAATGACCAGTGTAGAGTATGAAAATTGCAAAGACTACAGAAGGAGAACAGAAATGTCAATGACAGGACGGACAGTTAATAAATTCGTAAAAAAAAAAGAAGATTAGGTATAAGGGAGGTTCGAACACGGTTCTGCCGCTTTTTACTCTATCAGCGTGGCCACACAACCACGACACTGTAATTTTTGCGAGTCGCCCGATGTTACACATCTTGAGCTTGGACCATTCACTGTTTCTATTTTGCTTCTTTTCTCACAGTTCTGTACACTTTCTTCTTGTTCTCATGCTTGAACTTTCAGTGTTTGACTGACAACCCACTGAGCCATTTTAGCACTAAATCTGAGGGAGGTGTGATGTGATGTTTCCCTTGTTAGTGTCATTCATGCGACAGGCCTGAAGATGACGTGACTGGAACATCGAAACTGGTTGCCTAATAAAACAGTATCAAAGTAATGGCAGTTGGTACAATACCATTACATTTCACCAACTAACTGCTGTTTCACACTCCAGAGCCCACGATGGAGTTAGATTTGCTTAACAATGAGATTCACTGAAAGACTTCGAACCACTATACACCGTAGCAGTATTCACATTAGCGTACGACTGGCAGAGGCGGCAAGTGATATATATATATATATATATATATATATATATATATATATATATATATATATATATATATATATATATGTTGTTGTTGTGGTCTTCAGTCCTGAGACAGGTTTGATGCAGCTCTCCATGCTACTCTATCTTGTGCAAGCTTCTTCATCTCCCAGTACCTACTACAACCTACATCCGTCTGAATCCGTTTAGTGTATTCATCTCTTGGTCTCCCTCTACGATTTTTACACTCCACGCTGCCCTCCAATACTAAATTGGTGATGCCTTGATGCCTCTGAATATACCCTACCAACCGATCCCTTCTTGTAGTCACGTTGTGCCACAAACTTCTCTTCTCTCCAATTCTATTCAATACCTCCTCATTAGTTATGTCATCTATCCATCTAATCTTCAGCATTCTTCTGTAGCACCACATTTCGAAAGCTTCTATTCTCTTCTTGTCTAAACTATTTATCGTACACGTTTCACTTCCATACATAACTACAACCCATACAAATACTTTCAGAAAAGACTTCCTGACACTTAAATCTATACTCGATGTTAACACATTTCTCTTCTTTAGAAACGCTTTCCTTGCCATTGCCAGTCTACATTTTATATCCTCCCTACTTCGACCATCATTAGTTATTTTGCTCTCCAAATAGCAAAACTCCTATACTACTTTAGCGTCTCATTTCCTAATCTAATTCCCGCAGCATCGTCAGATTTAATTCGACTACATTCCGTTATCCTCGTTTTGCTTTTGTTGATGTTCATCTTATATCCTTCTTTCAAGACACTGTCCATTCCGTTCAGCTGCTCTTCCAGGTCTCTTGCTGTCTCTGACAGAATTACAATATCATCGGCGAACCTCGAAGTTTTTATTTTTTCTCCATGGATTTTAATTCCCACTCCGATTTTTTCTTTTGTTTCCTTTACTGCTTGCTCAAAATACAGATTGAATAACATCGGGAATAGGCCACAACCCTGTCTCACTCCCTTCCCAACCACTGCTTCCCTTTCATGTCCAACGACTCTTATAACTGCCATCTGGTTTCTGTACAAATTGTAAATAGCCTTTCGCTCCCTGTATTTTACCCCTGCCATCTTCAGAATTTGAAAGAGAGTATTTCTGTCAACATTGTCAAAAGCTTTCCCTAAGTCTACAAATGCTAGAAACGTAGGTATGCCTTTCCTTAATCTATTTTCTAAGATAAGTTGTAGTGTCGGTATTGTCTCACGTGTTCCAACATTTATATATATATATATATATATATATATATATATATATATATATATATATATATATATATATATATAATACCTAGAGGCCATCGGAAATCGAAGTGCGGTTTTCTAGATACGTAGCGTTGAACTTAACCTACTGAACGACTTTTGAAATTTATTTTCAGCCCTACATTAGACTCTTCATTATCACCTTCTTCGGCAACATAATTTCTATTAATGTCCCGTCCAACGAGCCATACTATAACTCTCTCACTCCATGTTTCGGACACTCTTGTTCACCGATGGTTTTTTTTGTGGATTTATTTTATTTTGTAACTCTTGCGACATGCTAATTAGCAAAGAAGCACTCGTTTATTCATTACAGTTAACGTTTAAACACTAGTGTAGAACCTATTGGCCGAGGACGTCTAGGATCAGCAAAAGTGGTGGGGAATGCAGTGACGAAATCCGACCTCAGAGTGTCTTACGCTAGCCGATAGTAACGGGTTGAGTTCACGACCCATTCACATTTGCTTATCACGGCGGGAATACGAAGAAAAGAAGAATAAAAGAGACCCGGGGCACAAATTACAGCAAGAGTACAACAGTCACCGAGCGCGTATATAACCGTTTACACTGTCGCGCGCCTGCGGGTACTGCAAGAACTTCGGAGGCAGCCGTGGTGCCATTAGACCGCCGTGACGGAGTTACGGATATCTGCCGCTAGTTCCTGCACGTCGCGCCTCTCCCTGGATAAGCGATTCGACAGCACCGACACCCGTCCGACTTGCTAGCGGGCATCTGTTCGGGCGTTCGGTGGGCTGCCGCAGTAGTAGAAAGGTTGCAGTGGAGTAAGCTGCAGTGCAGTCACCAGTGTAGGGAGTGTCGACCGAGATGCCGTCCGCCTTGGCTTCGTTCTTCGTGAACGGCGTGGTGCTCTGCATGTACGGCAGCTATGGGCTTGCGGCCATGCTGGAACGCGTTACCTCTTCCTGGGCACATGTCACTTGCACGCGGCGCAGCTACGCCCCGACAGAGGTGAGTGGATGTTCCTGCCTTACTTATACTGGAAGTCAAAGAATAGAGTGCTGCTTTTGTCAGGTAGCTCGATCGAGTTCGAGTAGCCTAGCTCCACCTGCAAACAGGACCACTGTTGCTTCGTGATACGAGAAGTGCGATCAAGAAGCGTTCATACCTTTTTTCGGTCGCAGTCGGGCTTTTCAGCGAATATAATTTATCAAATGGCTAGCCTTAAACTTATCATTTTTTTATGTGAGCGCTGTATAACATGCCACTTTCAATAAAAGGACAGACTACCATTGACAAAAATCTACCTGCAGATGTATGTCAGTTTGCGGAATTTTAAAAGTGGACATGCTCGAATTACATAGTTTTTGTACCTCGTATTTGGTTAGTTTTTATATAGGGCGTCAGGAAGTTGTCGTTACAAACTTGTAGGGCTTCTAGAGAGGATTGAGTACGTAATATTTTGAATAGGAACCCATGCCCAGAAACGTACTGCTTCGGTTCTACGACGATTTCGATTCAGGTTCACCCAAATTTTTTCATAAGTGGTCAGCCAGTCTCATTTCCCTGTGCTGTTCTTTTAGCTCTTTTGTGGTTTGTTTTCCCTCTTTTACTTTCTCGATTAGCTGTCTTGCCTACTCATTGGTTTTAATGCATGTGAGAGTGCCTGTGCGATAGTCATTGTGTGGTCGTTTCGTGTGCATGCGTGTACGACAGTTTTTCTTCTTATCGACATTTGTTTGTTTTCATCGATGTCAGGGCGCTGATAACCTCACCGTTGGGCGCCCATAAGTTCCCAAAACACACACACACACACACACACACACACACACACACACTCAATCCAGGTGTGTAACGCGTCCACGTCTGGTGAAGGAAAAAGAAAAGTCTAAGGACTTGCTTGTCCTGGTATCTAATAGGGTAGACAGGATGACGTGCACTACTTCCTGTGACGTCATATGCAAAGTTTAATTTACGAGACTCCTGTACAGACAGAAGAAGATCTGCTGACATGAGTTCTGGTCGCTGCACTGGAAACTGGAAACTGAAGAGACACCAAGTGGGACGTAGAGTGTAGCAGAACATGCTTTATAGGTACAACAACGTAATAACGTCGGTGGTGGCTGCACCGAGCCGCTGTACGTACAGCATTCTGGGTCCTTTCTTATTTTGTAATAATGTAAACACGTAATGTTTAAGTTTTAATACAAACGAATGTGCTCAAGTAATACGTGGACGCTTCTCTATGTTTCCTTTCGAAATGTTACCTAACAATTGTCGTGCGTCACGTCTAATTCAGTTCCTCAAGCAGAAGTGGATCAGTTAAACATCTGAACTGGAGCCGTCATAGAACGGAAACTGTATGTATCCGTACATGGAGTTGACGGAAAGTCACCGAGTAAAACAGAAGTGATTTCTGGAGCTCCTCAAGGTAGTGTTACAGGCTCTTTGCTGTTCCTTATCTATATTAACGATTTTCGAGATAAAAATGGCTATGAGCACTATGGGACTTAACAGCTATGGTCATCAGTCCCCTAGAACTTAGAACTACTTAAACCTAACTAACCTAAGGACATCACACAACACCCAGTCATCACGAGGCAGAGAAAATCCCTGACCCCCCGGGAACCCGGGATTTTCGAGACAATCTGAACAGCCGTCTTCGGTTGTTAGCAGATGACGCTGTCGTTTATCGACCAATAAAGTCACCAGAAGACCAGAAAAAACCGCAAAACAATTTAGAAAAGATATCGGAATGGTGCGAAATGTGGCAGTTGACCCTAAATAACGAAAAGTGTGAGGTCATCCAAATGAGTGCTAAAAGAAACTCGTTAAACTTCGGTTACACGATAAATCAGTCTAATCTAAAAGCCGTAAATTCAACTAAATACCTAGGATTTACAATTACGAACAACTTAAACTGGAAAGAACACATAGAAAATGTTGTGGGGAAGGCTAACCAAAGATTGCGTTTTATTGGCAGGACACTTAGAAAATGTAACAGATCTACTAAGGAGGACTGCCTACACTACGCTTGTCCGTCCTCTTTTAGAATACTGCTGCGCGGTGTAGGATCCCTAGCAGACAGGACTGACGGAGTACATCGAAAAAGTTCAAAGAAAGGCAGCACATTTTATGTTATCGCAAAATATGAGAGAGAGTGTCACAGCAATGATACAGGATTTGGGCTGGACATCATTAAAAGAAAGGCGTTTTTCGTTGCGACGGAATCTTCTCACGAAATTCCAATCACCAACTTTCTCCTCAGAATGCGAAAATATTTTGTTGACACCAACCTACATAGGGAGGAACGATCACCAAGATAAAATAACGGAAATCAGAGCTCGTACGGAGCGATATAGGTGCCCATTCTTTCTGCGCGCTATACGAGATTGGAATAATAGGGAATTGTGAAGGTGGTTCGATGAACCCTCTGCAAGGCACTTAAATGTGATTTGCAGAGTATCCATGTAGATGTAGATAGATGGGCTCCTATTCAAAATATTATGTACTCACACCATTCTAAAACTTGTAGCCGGCCGAAGTGGCCGTGCGGTTAAAGGCGCTGCAGTCTGGAACCGCGAGACCGCTACGGTCGCAGGTTCGAATCCTGCCTCGGGCATGGATGTTTGTGATGTTCTTAGGTTAGTTAGGTTTAACTAGTTCTAAGTTCTAGGGGACTAATGACCTCAGCAGTTGAGTCCCATAGTGCTCAGAGCCATTTTTAAAACTTGTAGAAGTTTGTAACGAGAATTTCCGAACACCCTGTACGTTGACTTTGTTGTCTTCGGAATGTGATTCTTATCTTCGGATTTTCCTGTACGAAGAAATCTGAAACTTTTCAAGATTGTAAATGTTCGATATATATTTCTAAGTGCGAAGTAATAAATGCTCACACTTGTGACTTCTGTATTCTTAAGAACTTCAAACAATAGGGTGCCAAAGAAGTTCCATCAGCTCCCATCACTTGCAGACTCCATCTAAATACAAAACATTTTTGTCCCTTACAAACGACTTCTCAGGACTCTCTCGTAGAAGGTAAACTCCCCATCGCACCCCCTCACATTTAGTGATAAGCTAGCCTAGTGGATAGCCCATCAACTACTGAACACTGATCAAGCAGGGAAACAGGAAGAAGGTCTACTGAACTGTGGAAAAAAGAAGAAAAATAGAAACCGTGAACGGTCCAAGCTCAAGATGTGCAGCAGCGACCTGAATTGGAAGAACCCTGACGTCGTGGTTGGCGTTTGGTGACGGCGTTGTACTGCAAAACGGTAGAAACGATTTCAAATATCACTCGCGCCCCATTTTTTTCCTTTTCACAAAATTATGAATTTTTCGTCCGGTGATTGACGTGTCTGTTCTCTTTGTGCAGTCTTGGCAACTGTCCTAGTGTACAGTGGTTGTAGAATATGAGTCATGTAGTAAGAATACATTACCGTCGCAAGTAAATGCGATGAACAGTGAGAGCACGCGTGATGCCGCATACACCTCTCACAGAAATGAAAATAACAAACAAACGGGTGTGAACTATGTTACAACAAAGGAATCCAAAAGTCAAAACTTCCAAAACGGAACGCAAGAGTCATAACATGTTGTACTTGTCCAGAACAAATACGAGATACGTACGTCTTCCTTACACCTCGCTGTTGCAAACGGACGTTACACCACGACACAGACACAGATTTGAATACAGCGAACAGGCACGTCAATGACCGGACAGACAGTTCATAATTTTGTAAGAAAAAGAAATGGGGCACGAGGGAGACTGGAACACGAAACTTCCCCTTCGTCGTCCAGCACTGTGGCCATATAACTACAAATCCAGGATTCTTCAAATTCGTTCGATGTTGCACATCTTGAACTTAGACTGTCCACTGTTTCTATTTTGCTTCTTTTTTCACAGTTCGGCACACCTTCTTCGTGTTTCCATGCTTGATCTGTATTCAGTTTTTAACGGGCTACCCTTGGGCCATCTTACCACTAAATTTAGTGGTAAGATGCGACGAGGAGTTTCCCTTGTTAGACCTACTCATCCCGCCAGTCCAGAAAGAATAACTATTACGATTGTATACAAAGGATCTAAGTTAGTATTTAAATTAACTTATAAATTCTTCACTTCAAGATTAACAACGTTCACTGGAAATTTTGTAAATAACTTTATAAAATTTACGGCTATGTTTGTACTCACGTCAAACGTAAGCAGTAAGGCACAACACATTACGTCGACGTACAAATAGTGCTGGATGAGGCCACAGCCTTACATGTGTAATTATCGATATCCATCAGAGGGTTCATACTACGCATTAGGCTTGATTACATCACGATATACATGTGCCGCGTGTCTTTCCTTAGAGTTGTAAAATGACTTTTCTCTGCTGTTTCTAAAGACCTTTTTAATTTTGTTTTTGTGATGTGCTAGTAGAGCTTGTTCTAATGCTGGTAATGTAGTGATGGTGTGTTCCACGAGGCGTTACGTTTCAGCTGAACAGAATGTGGTCTAAGTTGTAACTGTATGAGGTATTACCATGATGATAATCAGTTTGAGGTAGGGACCCTGATCTGAAAACGGCTGAGTCGGTAGTTATAAGTGAAAATGAGAAAATTACATATTTACGATTGGGTTGCTGCCAGCGGTAAAAATTGAAAGGGACTCATTTTTGTGATAATATCACTGTGGGAACAACATACACAAGGAGCTTCATTCAGAAAGGTTGTTCAGAATGGCACCTCGCAGCCTTGTATGCGAGTTCGAACAATCTCGCTGTTGTCACAGGCAGTGTGAATTCTTGCCAGAAGATACTTTCCAGTTTAGACATGTGATTCCTACACGACACTCTTCCTCTTCTTATGAGCCCACGAAAAGATATCAAACTTGTCTACAGTTTTGTCTCCTTATCCGTACATTAAAATCATGTCTGCTAATTTTGTAAGAAGGTTCGACGCATTTACTCTAGCGCTGATTTACTGTGTACTTCAGTTTGCAGACAGAGACTGCAGTCTTTAGAATCCTCTCCATCTGGCCTGATCGTGTCAGTGAACACAACACCCACTCCACCAGCGCAGTTCACTATCCGCACCCCTAACGACACAGGCCTACATGTTGATCGGGCATGCCTACACTACAATGCTGACATTTACACTGAGGTGACCAAAGTGGTGGTATAGCGATATGCACATATACATATGGCTGTAGTATCCCGTACACAAGGTACAAAAGGGCAGTGCATTAGCGGAGCTATTATTTGTACTCAGGTGATTCAAGTGAAAAGGTTATGACGTGAACCAACAGACTTTGAACGCGGAATGGTGGTCGGGGTTAGACGCATGGAACATTTCATTTCGGAAATCGTTAGGGAGTTAAGTATTCCGAGATACACAGTGTCCAGAGTGTGCTGAGAATACCAAATTTCAGGCATTATCTGTCACCAAGCACAACGCAGTATCCGGCAGCCTTCACTTCACGACCGAGAACAGCGGCGTTTGCGTAGAGTTGTCAGTGCTAACAGATAAGCACCACTGCGTGAAATAACAGCAGAAATCATGTGGGACGTACGATCACATATCCGTTAAGACAGTGCGGCGAAATATGGCGTTCATGGACTATGGCTCCAGACGACCGAGGCCAGTGACTTTGCTAACAGCACGACATCTACTGCAGTGCCTCTCCTGTGCGAGTGACCATATCGGTTGGACCCTAGACGACTGGAAAACATTGGCCTGCTCAGATGAGTCCCGATTTCAGTTGGTAAGGATTGATAATAGGGTTCGAGTGTAACGCAGACTCCATGAAAGCATGGACCCAATATGTCAAGGCACTGTGCGAACTGGTGACGGCTTCTTAATGGTGTCACCTGTGTTTACGTGGAATGGATTTGGTCCTCTGGTCCAAGTGAACCGACCATTGACTGTAAAGGGTTACGTTTGGCTACTTCAAGGCCATTTGCAATCATTCGTGGACTTCATGTTCCCAGAAAACGATGGAATTTTTATGGATGACAATGAGCCATGTCACTGGGCAACAAATGTTCGCCATTGGTTTGAACAACATTCTGGACAGTTCGAGCGAATGATTTGGCCGCCCACATCGCCCACCATGTAATCCCATCGAACATTTCTCGGACATAATACACTCCTGGAAATTGAAATAAGAACACCGTGAATTCATTGTCCCAGGAAGGGGGAACTTTATTGATACATTCCTGGGGTCAGATACATCACATGATCACACTGACAGAACCACAGGCACATAGACACAGGCAACAGAGCATGCACAATGTCGGCACTAGTACAGTGTATATCCACCTTTCGCAGCAATGCAGGCTGCTATTCTCCCATGGAGACGATCGTAGAGATGCTGGATGTAGTCCTGTGGAACGGCTTGCCATGCCATTTCCACCTGGCGCCTCAGTTGGACCAGCGTTCGTGCTGGACGTGCAGACCGCGTGAGACGACGCTTCATCCAGTCCCAAACATGCTCAATGGGGGACAGATCCGGAGATCTTGCTGGCCAGGGTAGTTGACTTACACCTTCTAGAGCACGTTGGGTGGCACGGGATACATGCGGACGTGCATTGTCCTGTCGGAACAGCAAGTTCCCTTGCCGGTCTAGGAATGGTAGAACGATGGGTTCGATGACGGTTTGGATGTACCGTGCACTATTCAGTGTCCCCTCGACGATCACCACTGGTGTACGGCCACTGTAGGAGATCGCTCCCCACACCATGATGCCGGGTGTTGTCCCTGTGTGCCTCGGTCGTATGCAGTCCTGATTGTGGCGCTCACCTGCACGGCGCCAAACACGCATACGACCATCATTGGCACCAAGGCAGAAGCGACTCTCATCGCTGAAGACGACACGTCTCCATTCGTCCCTCCATTCACGCCTGTCGCGACACCACTGGAGGCGGGCTGCACGATGTTGGGGCGTGAGCGGAAGACGGCCTAACGGTGTGCGGGACCGTAGCCCAGCTTCATGGAGACGGTTGCGAATGGTCCTCGCCGATACCCCAGGAGCAACAGTGTCCCTAATTTGCTGGGAAGTGGTGGTGCGGTCCCCTACGGCACTGCGTAGGATCCTACGGTCTTGGCGTGCATCCGTGCGTCGCGGCGGTCCGGTCCCAGGTCGACGGGCACGTGCACCTTCCGCCGACCACTGGCGACAACATCGATGTACTGTGGAGACCTCACGCCCCAAGTGTTGAGCAATTGGGCGGTACGTCCACCCGGCCTCCCGCATGCCCACTATACGCCCTCGCTCAAAGTCCGTCAACTGCACATACGGTTCACGTCCACGCTGTCGCGGCATGCTACCAGTGTTAAAACTGCGGTGGAGCTCCGTATGCCACGGCAAACTGGCTGACACTGACGGCGGCGGTGCACAAATGCTGCGCAGCTAGCGCCATTCGACGGCCAACACCGCGGTTCCTGGTGTGTCCGCTGTGCCGTGCGTGTGATCATTGCTTGTACAGCCCTCTCGCAGCGTCCGGAGCAAGTATGGTGGGTCTGACACACCGGTGTCAATGTGTTCTTTTTTCCATTTCCAGGAGTGTAGAAAGGTCAGTTTGTGCACGAAATCCTGTACCGGCAATACTTTCGCAATTGTGGACGGCTGCTGAGGCAACATGCCTCAATATTTCTGCAGAGGACTTCAAGCGACTTGTTGAGTCCAGGCCACGTCTAGTTGCTGCGCTATGCTGGGCAGAAGGAGGTCCGAAACGACATTCGGAGGTATCCCATGACTTTTGTAAACAGTATGTATACACATAATACATTATCTGACAAAAAGGTTGAAGCACACAGAAGACATGATCGGATGACATTGTAACTTCGTGCACTCACGCACCATCAGCGGGTTTGTAAATGATTAAATTGTGTGACAGGCAGACCAGCAACCAGAATGCATGATAGGCAGACCAGCCACCAGAATGCATTGGTGTTGTTCAAGTTTAGTGTTGTTGCTAGGCCTGGTAGGGTATACAACGGGCGACAACAGCGTCAGGTGTTGAGTGATCACTGTGAAGGACACGGACATACTGCATACTAGTGTGAGGCAGTTGTATCAGCGTCCCTTTGCAGGTCGCTAGTTAACTGGCTAGCTGAATCGTGCAGTATCAGATTCGTTAGACATTCAGATGCGACAGTGACCCGATGTTGGACTGCAATGGAAAGTGAGGGTGGTCATACTCGCCGTCAAAGTTGCAGCCAATTACATTGGACCACCACAAGGGAAGACTGTCGTATTGTGCACCAAGAACATCGCAACTGTAGTATCCTCGTTGCCACTGTAGTGGCTTGAACCATAAGGGAGCAAGGGAGAGGATGTTTTATGGGTAGCCAGTATCTTCACTCAACTTTGATTGAATCCGTGTTTGTGTTCAAAAATGTTAAAATGTGTCAAATGTGTCATCAGTCCCAAAGCTTACACACTACTTAACCTAAATTATCCTAAGGACGGACACACACACACCCATGCTCGAGGGAGGACTCGAACCTCCGTTGGGACCAGCCGTACAGTCCAAGACTGCAGCTCCTTAGATCGCTCGGCTAATCCCGTGCGGCCCGTGTTTGTGGTACATGCACAGCAGTAGTAGTGCTGTTGCAGACAATATCGGCAATCTTACTATTACACAAATCTGGTTGCTATGTACTGTTGTAGTCTGTGAGTGGCTCTGCGAATAACTTACAGATGCCAAACTGGAGTGTGAGTTAGTGCATCAGTGACGCCCTCCGGCCACCGACGGCAGCCTAAATACTTGCTGTCGAGAGGGCGTTGGCGGCCTGTTGCTTGTCGGTGTGTCTCTGGCCTCTCTCGTGATAGGCGTGCTTGATCCAGCGCCTACTATCGATCTCTGCGCTACATCTACATCTACATCTACATGATTACTCTGCAATTCACATTTAAGTGCTTGGCAGAGGGTTCATCGAACCACAATCATACTATCTCCCTACCATTCCACTCCCGAACAGCGCGCGGGAAAAACGAACACCTAAACCTTTCTGTTCGAGCTCTGATTTCTCTTATTTTATTTTGATGATCATTCCTACCTATGTAGGTTGGGCTCAACAAAATATTTTCGCATTCAGAAGAGAAAGTTGGTGACTGAAATTTCGTAAATAGATCTCGCCACGACGAAAAACGTCTTTGCTTTAATGACTTCCATCCCAACTCGCGTATCATATCTGCCACACTCTCTCCCCTATTACGCGATAATACAAAACGAGCTGCCCTTTTTTGCACCCTTTCGATGTCCTCCGTCAATCCCACCTGCTAAGGATCCCACACAGCGCAGCAATATTCTAACAGAGGACGAACGAGTGTAGTGTAAGCCATCTCTTTAGTGAACTTATTGCATCTTCTAAGTGTCCTGCCAATGAAACGCAACCTTTGGCTCGCCTTCCCCACAGTGTTATCTATGTGGTCTTTCCAACTGAAGTTGTTCGTAATTTTTACACCCAGGTACTTACTTGAATTGACAGCCTTGAGAATTGTACTATTTATCGAGTAATCGAATTCCAACGGATTTCTTTTGGAACTCATGTGGATCACCTCACACTTTTCGTTATTTAGCGTCAACTGCCACCTGCCACACCATACAGCAATCTTTTCTAAATCGCTTTGCAACTGATACTGGTCTTCGGATGACCTTACTAGACGGTAAATTACAGCATCATCTGCGAACAACGTAAGAGAACTGCTCAGATTGTCACCCAGGTCATTTATATAGATCAGGAACAGCAGAGGTCCCAGGACGCTTCCCTGGGGAGAACCTGATAGCACTTCAGTTTTACTCGATGATTTGCCGTCTATTACTACGAACTGCGACCTTCCAGACAGGAAATCACGAATCCCGTCGGACAACTGAGACGATACCCCATAGGCCCGCAGCTTGATTAGAGAGCGACCAGTGTGCTGGCGACCGCTTACACCAGCAGAGCACCCCCTGCTATCTAAGAACAAGTGAGGGACACCCTGAAACATTTTGTGTCTTCTTGCACCATTCGTCGAACTCATGCGTAGGCCGCCTTTAGCACCGCGAAACGAATTGCGTATTTTGGAGTGGTGCCGCAGCTGGGAAGCATGGACTGCTGACAAAAGGAGTCGCAGTGTGTCTAGCCATGAGTCGCGGTTCTGCTCTACTCGGACGGCCATTGTCGGTTAGAATGGCGGCGACCTGGGGAGAGGTCGTTCTTCCAATGTTTTGGAGAGACACAGTGGTGTTACTGCTGGCGTCACGGCGTGCAGAGCCATTGGGTATGGCTTCAGGTCATGACTGGTAATGATTGAGGTAACTCTTACAGTGCAATGCTATGTCACTGACATCCTGCGCCTTGCGTGCTGCCTCTGATATCACAATATTGCGATGCCAGTTTTCAACAGGATAATGCTCGTCCACACATGACACTTGTCTCTGTCAACTGTCTGCCTGATGTTGAGACACTCCCGCAGCCAGCTACATTTCCAGATCTATCCTCGATACAACATTTACTGCGCCAGCTCGCGTGTCAGATCAGATCTTTGCAAGTGTCAGAATACAGAATATGAAGTAATGGGTGCAACAGTTTTGCGCCAACTTGCGTCTGGAGACAATACAACAATTTTGTGACACCCTTCCCAACGGAATCGGTACGTGCATGCAGGCCACAAGGGGTGCAACGTCATATTGATAATAAGGCGTGTACTGACAAGTTCTTTGTAAACCTGACTCGATATCGTAATCACTGAAATGACATCACAAACTCTCTCAACCCATGAAGTTTCATTTCGTTTCCTCATCCCTTTATGAGAGATTCACGTTTTTCGTAGGACGGTGTAAGTGAATTCATTGCATCGTAAAAAGAACGTGGCGTAGGTTCTCATACTCTTCTCGCGGAGTTATTCCACAGCTTCGTAATATTCGAGTCAGTCGTTTCTCGACCAGGATGCTTTATGCCAAACTGAAACATTTGCCCTTCTCCAGCGTTCCTGATATTCTCCATCATAAACAGAGCAATTTCGTTATCAGTTCAAAGGTACTGACAGCGATAGCAAGACTGGAAAAATAATTTTTCCAGCAGCTATATTGACTCATTGTTGGTAACACGGGAGAATTAGTAGAGGAGGTAAATAATACCCTAAGAAGAGCACTGTATCTTTTCCGAAATGTCCATGACTATAACACCAGAGAAATTAGAGTTCATTCAGAGTTTTATCGATTGTTGTCTTTCCATCGCACGATTCGGTATAAAACAGAGAAGGGGGACAACTGTATTGGAACACAAAATACCACCCGCCGCACACAAAAAGCTTACTTACGTGTTAGACACCTAGGGCTTGTTTGTATGTTAGAAATTATTGAAATCCCCAGCTGTAATAAGAGAAATAAAGAGATAACAACAAAGATTGCGCCCGATTCGCCTGTGCGTCACGGGGAATGTGAGCAGGAAGTGATAACGTGAGAGGCGACTGGTGACTAATCCGGGTTGGACTTCCGCTTCCATGTATACCATTTGCCCCAACGCCAGGTTAAATTGTTACTGTAGTCAAAGTTCAGCATTCGTGAAGAATCCTGGAAATCTTAGTCATCGAAATGTCAAATAACGTCTGGAACAACGTAAACAAAACATGAAAGAAAGCTGAGAGAGACATCGTAACGGGACATTCCAGTAACAGCCGTCGCTGCTCTCTTGAGGTACTGTCTGCATACCGCACAGCAATCATTACTGTCCTTGTGTCGCTGTGTCATCACTTTATCGCTTAAATTGGGCCTTAGAATGCGTAGATTGCCTCATAGCATCCGTGACAAGAGTTGGTATACGCCACGAAGATATTACTGAGAAATGTGAACATAAGTGTAAGGGAAGAAGTGAGGTTTGTGGTTGGCGTATAACATGGTCACTGAACATTTTGCTTGCGTCGACACACGAACTGTTTCGTTTATTTAAATAACGTCACATTCGTTAAAGTCGTATTCGCCAATATAAAGCCGCTCATTAAACAAAACAGATATTTACTACTAAGTACGATCGTAATAATTATCGTAAGGTATTACAAAATATCATACCAGCATACTTAAAGCATATAATACTATGTCGACAGTAACAAGATGTAGATCGCACATTTCTGTGATAATCATAACTAATAAAAGATCGCACAGTGTAAGAGCTATGGTAGTCATATGAACTCTGTTATAAACTGTAAACAGCGGAGCTCAGATTGTCACACATTGTGACGAAAGCCATATGATTATCATAGCTGTTAACCGATTGATCTTTTGTTTGTTAGAACTACAATGCAAGCGCACTGTGCTGGATTGACAGTTTATGGTACCTCATGACTTTTATGCAATCGAAACTGAAAGCAATTTTTTTCAATGTTCATAAGCTTCGGGTCATTGCCTGCAAGAAATATACTGTTTGGTTTATGTTGCTAAAAAAACACGGTACTTATGAGTGAGATGGTGCTAGTTCATCGTTGACACGATTCGTGATGTGCCTAGAACGAAAATAAGAGTAAGGTACTCAGTTTAGCGCCATTGCAAAACGTGACTAGAAATATTTGAAACATTTTTTGAAGAGCTGCTTTATAGTGGTGAGTGAAAAGAAAGATTTTGGCCAGAAGTTTATTTAAACTTTTCCTCACTTCTTGGTTGACGAAGCTCTTGTTAGTTTTTAATTAGCTTACCTTGTAAGAAAAATATGATCAGAGACAAAGATCATTTATCTTAGATGTCTCGTATCATCTGCAGTTCCATTTGCCTCGAGATACGAAGCAGCATTTGGGGGGGGGGGGGAGGGGGGGGGGATTAGCCGAGCGGTCTCAGGCGCTGCAGTCGTGGACTGTGCGGCTGGTCCCGGCGGAGGTTCGAGTCCTCCCTCGGGCATGGGTGTGTGTGTTTGTCCTTAGGATAATTTACGTTAAGTAGCGTGTAAGCTTAGGGACTGATGACCTTAGCAGTCAAGTCCCATGCGATTTCACACACACTTGAACATTGGGGGCGGGGAGGGGGGGGCTGTTTTTGTGTCTCGTTATGCTCGAAGCTATGTTCTTACGAAGTAGCCCATTTCCTTCATTTTGAATAAGCTGCTATCCTACCGAATTTTTTGAAAGTTAGTTACCAACATGTTGCATAGATCATTTAAACGATTCGTTTGTCGAAATGATGTAGAACAAGTCAGTTTACAGGACATGCACACGTGATTAATATTAACGTTAATGAAGACAACATTTTTTAGTCTTACTCATACCACTATCGCTAAAAAGTAGTATTTTTTCTTTTGCTACCTGTCATATATTTTATGGTATTGAGCAAATGAGAAATCGTCTAGTTATGTATGCGTGAACATCGTTATTGTTCTCAGATTGTGACGGATTATTTAAGATGAAATTCATTAGCGAATATATGTATTATGATGGCGCAGTTAAAATGCCCAGCTCCTTGATGAGGTAACCACATGACGACCGCGGGTGAACATCACATATTAAATAACAGAACACAAGAAAGTTTACCCCCAAATTAGGGTTTCGACATCGAATGATAAATATCGGCGTTCGATATAATCGAATTAGCCGTACTACGTAACAACGACGAATAATCGAAAGAAACATACCGATATTTCCATATAACGGAGCAAAACCATTAGTTTCAAAGCTCAGACTATAAATTACGACTGTACGTTTTATTTCAAACCGTGAGGAGTGGATTTTATGAATTAAAAAAAAGTAAGAAAAACCCGATTTAATTACACGTTATTTTACTAAAACTTTTGTGAGACTGATGAAGTGTAAAATAGCACACTAAAAAACTTAACTCCGCCCGAACAGGCCATGAAGGCACCGTCCGGCCGCCATGTCATCCTCAGGCCACAAGCATCACTGGATGTGGATATGGAGGGGCGGCAGGTGGTCAGCACATCGCCTCCCGGATAAAATGGCCCGCATTCTTTGGAAATATCAAACATAATCGCTTCATTTATTTTTATTCGTCGTTTTGTTCCTGCAAATGAAGCAGCGTCCATACCTTCTTGCACACAAGTAACCAGCCGATGAGATCGAAGTAATTGCGGGACAATGAGTGGAACTGATACATCTGTTTTCGATACCAACGCTATCAGTGCACGGTTTTGACAACGTGTCTCCGACGAGCCCGTAGCTATCCGTTTCCGATCAAAATTTTTGGGCTGCTGCGACTTTAAATGTGCTTTCAAGTTTTTAATGTTGCTACAGATTCGAAGTACATTCGCACAATAATTGCACTTTTATTATCGTTTGATTTAAAATGTTTCTTTACATCACTACTGAGAGGCATTTCCTTTTTTGTCTGCGCACTGTAGAATCACTAAAATAAGCACACAATAATCAACGAACAACACAGACAGAAGCGCTTGCTAGAATTTCTGTCAACGTTACTTTCGAGTGGGGAGAGTTTACGAAAATACACGATTGACAGTAGTCAAAATTTCTCCAAGATCGTCAAACTATAAAAATTAGATCTTATGTCGTAAATATCTCAATGCTACAAATAAAATAGAGTTAAGTTTTCTCTGTTATGAATTAGATGATGATGACAATAATATTATCCGATTATGTCGCGAAAAATATCGATTTTACCGGTATATGTTATGGACAACATCGATAAACAATAAATCGTTTCACATACAGATATATCGATACTTCGATATATCCTCGAAAATGCACGATTGACAGTAGTCAAAATTTCTCCAAGATCGTCAAACTATAAAAATTAGATCTTATGTCGTAAATATCTCAATGCTACAAATAAAATAGAGTTAAGTTTTCTCTGTTATGAATTAGATGATGATGACAATAATATTATCCGATTATGTCGCGAAAAATATCGATTTTACCGGTATATGTTATGGACAACATCGATAAACAATAAATCGTTTCACATACAGATATATCGATACTTCGATATATCCTCGTCCGATATCTCAACCCCTCAAAAATGCCTTAATTACTGACACCACTCCATGGATGCGAGATTGGACATTACTTGCCGCGGTGGTAACACCGGTTCCCGTCAGATCACCGAAGTTAAGCGCTGTCGGACTGGGCTAGCACTTGTATGGGAGACCATCACTTCTGCCGAGCGCTGTTGGCAAGTGGGGTGCACTTAACCCTTGTGAGGCAACCTGAGGAGCTACTTGACGAGAAGTAGCGGCTCCTGTCTCGTAGACTGACATACGGGCGGAAGAGCGGTTTGCTGTCGACATGAACCTCCATATCCGCATCCAGTGACGCCCGTGGGTTGAAGGTGACACGGCGGCCGGTCGGTCGCAGATCCGAATCCTGCCTCGGGCATGGATGTGTGTGATGTCCTTAGGTTAGTTAGGTTTAAGTAGTTTAGGGGACTGATGATGTTAAATCCCACAGTGCTCAGAGCCATTTTGAAAACGGCATAGTAGGTCACATTCTCTGAACGAAGAGGTTTTTAAAGGCTTACAAATTCGACGGTATTGAGTTCATTTCCCAGTCAGTTCTACGGTTTTTGGGGTTTCATACCTCAGTCTGTAAAAACGGAACCCTTACAGGATCGTTTTGTCGTCCGTCTGTCTGTCCGACTGTTAAGAACTATTCAGTATAGCTTTAAAGTCAGTACCGCCATTGGACTGTTTTTTATTTGCAGCGTTACATTTACACGATCATGATTTCGGATTTACAGTGCCATTATCAAGTGTTTTAATGTTATCTAAGATGGCATACTGTCGTATTTAAAATACACTATTAGATACATTGTCTAAGGGTCAATATTTCCGGTAAAAGCCTACTGCTTTGTTTTATCACTGAGTATACCGTCTTGACCAAGACAACGTTCAGTCTTAAAGTTTCGGCCATATTCAACATTTATTTTGACCACTGTATTGTGCCATCCTTGACCTCGTTCTTTCGTGCAATATAGTGACGCAATATAATTGTTTCACTAATACTGAGCGTGGGACGGTCGTTTTCAGGCAGAAACATGGGGCGGTAAACATCGGCTATTTTTCTAGCTAAGCGTGGATTAATGCCTTTCATTTTCGCTTTATGGCCTTCAGACCAAAAGTCACAATAAATAAATAAAAATGTGTCTGTCATTGTTCATTCAGTTCACGCTTTCGTGCTATCAATTTGTGTGTACTCATACTGTTCGGAATCTTTTTTTTTTTTTTTTTTTTTTTTTTTATATAACTCTACATGAAGCTTGGAACTATGTGTGTAAACGTTAAACGAAATATAGTAGCAAGTATGAACTAAGAAAAGAATCATATCTCAAACAATTTCAAGAAGTATTCAATAAACGGAATGCAAAGTCCTTTACGATTTTTTGCAGCGATTGGTAATATAGTTAACTGCCAAGTTACTGCACCACCAACGCTAGAAAAATATGTTAAACAGAGTAAAGTAATTCCAATAAATGGTATGCTGAATATCAAAATATCTGCCATTGAGGCAGTACAGACTATAGGAGACAATCTGAAAACTAGAAATCAAAAAGCTCTTACTACCAAGTGAAAATGTTTAGATGACAGACATATAATAGCCATATCAACCAATGTTCACCGATCCTAGTTTTAAAAACGTACACTTCAAGTTGCTTTAGCGTGTTCAAAGTTAACGAAAACTATCAAGGATTTTCCATCATTTTTCGGGAGTGCAGCTGGAATATTATTAAAAAATATTCAGGTATTTCGGCTGACAATCTTTCAGCCATTCTCAAGGTGAGAAGTTGCAAGAAAAGTAAAAACATTGATGTTTTGGGGTCGATTATTGTAAGCGATGATGAAATCGAAATCAGCATTAATGAATTCCGAACATCGCACGTCGCTAGTTTACAGTGCTCACGTATGCTTCCCGAAGAGGAAGAAGTATACGAGACAGAAATCAGCGTAGATTACGAACTAAGTTACGGGAAGACTATAGAAACAATAAGCTTGTGTACCCCTTCGTACAAGAAGAAATCGTGTACCCCTTCGTACTAGAAGAAAATAGGTAAATAATTCTCAAGGATCGGATGGAATCCCTGTGGAAATACACTACTGGCCATTAAAATTGCTGCACCAAGAAGAAATGCAGATGATAAACGGGTATTCATTGGACAAATATATTATACTAGAACTGAAATGTGATTACATTTTCACGTAATTTGGGTGCATAGATCCTGAGAAATCAGTACCCAGAACAACCACCTCTGGCCGTAATAACGGCCTTGATACGCCTGGGCATTGAGTAATACAGAGGTTGGATGGCGTGTACAGGTACAACTGTCCATGCAGCTTCAACACGATACCACAGCTCATCAAGAGTAATGACTGCCGTATTGTGACGAGACAGTTGTTCGGCCACCATTCACCAGACGTTTTCAGTTGCTGAGAGATCTGGAGAATGTGCTGGCCAGGGCAGCAATCGCACATTTTCTGTATCCAGAAAGACCCGTACAGGACCTGCAACATGCGGTCGTGCAATATCCTGCTGAAATGTAGAGTTTCGCAGGGATCGAATGAAGGGTAGAGCCACTGGTCGTATCTGAAATGTAACGTCCACTGTTCAAAGTGCCGTCAGTGCGAACAAGAGGTGACCGAGACGTGTAACCAATGGCACCCCATACCATCACGCCGCGTGATACACCAGTATGGCGATGAAGAATACACACTTCCAATGTGCGTTCACCGGAATGTCGCCAAACACGTATGCGACCATCATGATACTGTAAACAGAACCTGGATTCATCCAAAAAAATGTTTTGCCATTCGTGCACCCAGGTTCGTCGTTGAGTACACCGTAGCTGGCGCTCCTGTCTGTGATGCAGCGTCAAGGGTAACCGCAGCCGTGGTCTCCGAGCTGATAGTCCATGCTGCTGCAAATGTCGTCGAACTGTTGGTGCAGATGGTTGTTGTCTAGCAAACGTCTCCATCTGTTGACTCAGGGACCGAGACGTGGCTGCACGACCCGTTACAGCCATGCAATAAGATGCCTGTGATCTCGACTGCTAGTGATACGAGGCCGTTGGGATCCAGCACGGCATTCCGTGTTACCCTCCTGAACCCACCGATTCCATATTCTGCTAACAGTCATTGGATCTCGACCAACGCGAGCAGCAATGTCGCGATACGATAAACCGCAATCGCGATAGGCTACAATCCGACCTTTATCAAAGTCGGAATCGTGATGGTACGCATTTCTCCTCCTTACACGAGGCGTCACAAGAACGTTTCACAAGGCAACGCCGGTCAACTGCTGTTTTTGTATGAGAAATCGGTTGGAAACTTCCCTCGTGTCAGCACGTTGTAGGTGTCGTCACCGGCGCCAACCTTGTGTGAATCCTCTGAAAAGCTCATAATTTGCATATCACAGCATCTTCTTCCTGTCGGTTAAATTTCGCGTTTGTAGCACGTCATCTTCGTGGTGTAGCAATTTTAATGGCCAGTAGTGTAATACACGCCTTATGTGAGCAAACAGATACCTACTTGAGTGAAGTGTACAATGAGTCTCTCTTGCAATCAAATGGAAGTGCGAAGGATACCTGGAACTGAGGCCAGTACAAAAAAAGTAGAGCGAGGGAAAAACGACTGTCTACATGCCTCCATATGAGCCCTAATTTTGTCGAATCTTTTCTTCGTGGTCCTTACGCACAGTATATGCTGGCGGCAATAGAGTCGTAGCTACAAATGCCGGTTCTCTAAATTTTCTTAATAGTGTTTCTCCAAAAGAACGTCACCTTCCGTCCAGGGATTTGAGTTCCCGAAACATCTCCGTAACTCTTGAAGTGCTGTTCGGACTTGATGGTAACAAATCTAGAAGCCCGCCTCTTAATTGCTTCGATGTCATTCTTCAGTCCGACCCGGTACGGATCCCAAACACTCGAGCGGTAGTCAAGAACAGGTCGCACCAGCGTCCTACATGCGGGCTCCTTTACAGGGGAACCACTCTTCCCTAAAATTCTCCCAATAAAACGTATTCGACTATTCGCTTCCCTACCATAGTCCTCACATCGCTTTACAACGTCAGCACACAGATATTTAAACGACCTGTGTCAAGTGGTACACTAATAATACTGTAACCGAACATTATAGGATTGGTCTCCCTACTTATTCCCATCAGCTTACATTTTCATTTAGAGCTAGCTGCCATTCATCACACTAATTAGAAATTTTATCTAAGTCGTATCTTCCTACAGTCACTCAACTTCGGCACCTTACCATACACCACACTATCATCAGCAAAGAACTGCACATTGTTGCCCACTCTGTCTGCCAAATCATTTATGTATATAGGGAACAACAGTGGTCCTATCACACTTCCCTGGGCACTCCTGACGATACCCCCCTCTCTGATGAACATTCGCCATCTATGATGATGATGATAATGTTTGGTTTGTGGAGCTCTCAACTGCGTGGTTATCAGCACCCGTATAAAGTCCCAATTTTTTACACAGTCCAATCTACCCACTGTCACTAATGATGATGATGAAATGATGAGGACAACACAAACACATAATTCCCGGGCAGAGAAAAATCCACAACTCGACCGGGAATCGCGCCCAGGACCTTGTGAACCAGAGGCAACAACACTAGCCACTAGACCACGAGCTACGGACGTTTTTGCCGTGGATGACAACATACTGGGTTCCATTATTTACGAACTCTTCGAGCCACTCACATATCTGTGAACTTATTCCATGTTTGACCCTTCGTTAGCAACCTGCAATGGGATACTGTGTCAAATGCTTTCCAGAAACCTATAAATAAGTGATCGCAGTATATCTTGTGAGGAAAGGACAAGCTGAGTTCCGCACGAGGAATGCTTTCTAAAACAATTCTGATTCGTGGACATAAACTTCTCAGTCTCAAGAAAGTTTATTATATTCGAACTAACAATATGTTCAAGGATTGTGCAGCAAAGGATATTTGTCTGTAATTTTCCGGGTGCCCGCCAGTTAGCCATGCGGTCTAACGCACGGCTTTCTGGGAGGGAAGGAGCGCCTGGTCCCCGGTACGAATCCCTCCGGCGGATTTGTGTCGAGGTCCGGTGAACCGGCCAGTCTGTGGATGGTTTTTAGGCGGTCTTCCATCTGCCTCTGCGAATGCGGGCGGGTTCGCCTTATTCCGCCTCAGTTACACTATGTTGGCGATTGCTGCGCAAACAAGTTCTCCACGTACGCGTATAGCACCATTACTCTACCACGCAAACATAGGGGTTACACTCGTCTGGTGTGAGACGTTCCCTAGGGGGGGGGGGGGGGGGGGGCGGCACCGGGGGCCGAACTGCACAATAACCCTGGGTTCAGTGTGGGGCGGTGGAGATGTGAAGTGGACTGCGGTAGCCGTCGTGAGGTTGTGGACCACTGCAGCTGCGGCGGGGACGGAGCCTCTCCGTCGTTTCTCGGTCCCCGGTTAACATACAATACAATACAATTTCCGTCCTTCAGCCACTTATTAGGCAACCGTGGCAACACGAATAGGACGTAAAATGAATAGGACTCTTTAGGTATCAGAAGGAGGACATACGAATTTCTCCCTAACATTAACGACATACTAGAAATTGAGATTCCTTCAGCCCTCGAGTGGACTGATACATTACCTTACTGCTCTTGGCCCGTATGATACGTACGTGTAGAAAATCAAAAGGCAGATTAGTGGTAGCTGCACCTCCGGCAATGTGGACACTGCATTGCGGGACTGTGCGCTCTATGAAGATGTAGCGGGTAATGGCAACACCGACTCAAAGGATGGCCTCGGCGCTTCTTCGTGACGTCACGTCACCTAGGCACGGCAAACGCCAGGTCTGTTGCAGGCATACTCGTAATGGTGGTGTCTCCCTCTCTGACACAGGAAAACGTGAAACTATTGGCGGTAGTTGACCAGCACACATTGTTCTGAGAGATTTCTGCAACCAATTAATTGAGCAATTCATTACAGTTCTTAACAAATAGTGTACTCCTGAACTTAAATTTCCACCCGTTTTAAGGATTGACATACAAAAACAACTTCATGATACAGCAGCAACAGTATTCGTGCTTCTTTACCTTATTTGTAAATCTGAGGAAGTTACGTTTGTACTGGGTTGCTTTTACAAGAAACTGTGAACATATTGGTGCTCTTCTTTAGGTATCTTAGTTGACTATGGGGTGAGGAGCACTGAATGTTAATGAACTATCTTGCGATTGTACACGTTGGGAGAGGGGGTGGGCGACAGAAGAAGAGGCAAAAGAGAGATACTTGTTTTATCAAATAAAATTTTTTTGTCTTATAAAGTTTCTCCTTTCAGTTGCAAGAGGGGAATATTTATGTTTTCTAATGTGCATGTTTAAAAAAGTTTAAGCTCAGCAGTATTTTCGATGAATGAAGCTATTTTGTTTCCTGTTTAGAATTCCTTTCGTTGAAAACGACTGTAATCTAATGACTGGCAACAGTTGGACATTTACACATGTAAATTAGTTCACATTTCCAATGACGATGTCAAACGAAAATAAATAAATAAATAAAAGAAACGAGTTCATTGTAAGGGGGTTGGGGTAAGTTTCGATAGCAAAATGGATCAAGTAAATATAGTTACTTGAATGTAAAATTTACGAAGCTTGCAATGAGGCAAAGCATCTTCTCATATTGATCTACGTTTGTTTCGACAGGATTCAGTAATACAGAAATATGATCTTCATTTGTAGCTTTACGATAGTAAGAAAACCTTTCATCTAAATAAAACTGCAGAATACAAAACAATACCAAACATTTTGTCGAAAAACAAGAGATTTATAGTGATAAGCATGCCCAGGCGTTTCTACCTGCAACAGACCTGGCGTTCGCCGTGCCTAGCTGACGTGGCGTCACGAATAAGCGCCGAGTCCTTCCTTTGAGTCGGTGTTGGTAATGGTCGTCAGGCATTATGGGCCCTGGATCCCAGATCAGCATTGAGGAATGAATCAGCTTGGGACATCTTGGACGATACTGTAGCCGCAGTGTCCAGGCGGGCGAAGGATGACTTCACAAGGCACTCAGTTGCTCGTCAGTGTGCTGCCCTTCCGGCTAGACGAGATACGCTAATGACGGACTAAAGACAGTTGCTGCAATACACTACTGGTCATTAAAATTGATACACCAAGAAGAAATGCAGATGATAAACGGGTATTCATTGGACAAATGTATTATACTAGAACTGACATGTGATTACATTTTCACGCAATTTGGCTGCATAGATCCTGAGAAATCAGTACCCAGAACAACCACCTCTGGCCGGAAAAACGGCCTTGATACGCCTGGGCATTGAGTCAAACAGAGCTTGGATGGCGTGTACAGGTACAGCTGCCCATGCAGCTTCAACACGATACCACAGTTCATCAAGAGTGGTGACTGGCGTATTGTGACGAACCAGTTGCTCGGCCACCAATGACCAGACGTTTTCAATTGGTGAGAGATCTGGAGAATGTGCTGGCCAGGGCAGCAGTCGAATATTTTCTGTATCCAGAAAGGCTCGTACAGGACCTGCAACATGCGGTCGTGCATTATTCTGCTGAAATGCAGGGTTTCGCAGGGATCGGATGAAGGGTAGAGCCACGGGTCGTAACACATCTGAAATGTAACGTCCACTGTTGAAAATGCCGTCAATGCGAACAAGAGGTGACCGACGGGTCGTAACACATCTGAAATGTAACGTCCACTGTTCAAACTGCCGTCAATGCGAACAAGAGGTGACCGAGACGTGTAACCAATAGCACCCCATACCATCACACCGGGTGATACGCCAGTATGGCGATGACGAATACACGCTTCCAATGTGCGTTCACCGCGATGTCGCCAAACACGGATGCGACCATAATGATGCTGTAAACAGAACCTGGATTCATCCGAAAAAAAAATGACGTTTTGCCATTCGTGCACCCAGGTTCGTCGTTGAGTACACCATCGCAGGCGCTACTGTCTGTGATGCAGCGTCAAGGGCAACCGCAGCCATGGTCTCCGAGCTGATAGTCGATGCTGCTGCAAACGTCGTCGAACTGTACGCGCGGATGGTTGTTGTCTTGCAAACGTCCCTATCTATAGACTCTGGGATCGAGACGTGGCTGCACGATCCATTACAGCCATGCGGATTAGATGCCTCTCATCTCGACTGCTAGTCATACGAGGCCGTTGGTTCAAATAATTCAAATGGCTCTGAGCACTATGGGACTTAACTTCTGAGGTCATCAGCCCCTAGAACTTAAAACTACTTAAACCTTACTAACCTAAGGGCATCACACACATCCATGCCCGAGGCAGGATGCGAACCTCCGACCATAGCGGTCGCGTGGTTCCAGACTGTAGCGCCTAAAACCGCTCGGCCACTCCGGCCGGAGGCCGTTGGGATCCAGCACGGCGTTCTGTATTACCCTCCTGAACCCACTGATTCCATATTCTGCTAACAGTCATTGGATCTCGACCAACGCGAGCAGCAATGTCGCGATACGATAAACCACAATCGCGATAGGCTTCAATCCGACCTTTATCAAAGTTGGAAACGTGATGGTACGCATTTCTCCTCCTTACACGAGGCATCACAACAACGTTTCACCAGGCAATGCCGGTCAACTGATGTTTGTGTATGAGAAATCGGTTGGAAACTTTCGTCATGTCAGCACGTTGTAGGTGTCGCCACCGGCGCCAACCTTGTGTGAATGCTCTGAAAAGCTAATCATATGAATATCACAGCATGTTCTTCCTGTCGGTTAAATTTCGCGTCTGTATCACTCATCTTCGTGGTGTAGCAATTTTAATGGCCACTAGTGTAGAATGAAACACCTACAGCTTTCCTTATGAAGCCATTTATTGTATGGCTAGCAGTTTCGGTGCCTCAGTGCACCATTTTCAGAGCTTAGCAGATGGTGAGGGGGTTACCACCATCCGTGACACGATGCATCAGTGGGCAACACCTATAACTGGCCACTGACCACTGATGCATCGTGTTACAGATGGTGTTAACCCGCTCAGCATCTGCTAAGACCGGAAAGTGGTGCACTGAAGCACCGAAACTGGTAGCCATACAACAGACGACATCATAAGGGTGGCTGTAGGCGTTTCATTGTCTTACATAAGTGAATGGCCTAGGTACCCTAGATCTCCAATTACAAGGCTGGTCATAAAAATACTGCTGAGATCGGCGACCACGGAACGAGATGGTTTTTGAAGAATCTACATTGCATCTACATGATCTCGGATGTGTGAATTCTAAGGTGTTACAGTGAAACATGGAATCGCTTGTGAAGCAGAAACGCTACCCATGTGCTGTCCTTAAGTCCAAGGAATCCAGTGGACAAAGACAATGGCTGTTGATTGGGCTAATATGAGGGCAGATCCAGGAGCGGAAACAAATATCAATAGTGTAGATGCACGCTAATACATGAACATAAACAGAAAATAATCTGTAGCACTAATATAAAATTAACAGATGAATAACTGGTTAAGTTAATCGCAGTTTTGTTGTAGTATCATTTTCGTAGAATTATAATTTTCTTTTTTGAAATATTTATAAGTGCCAGTAATAAATGCATATACTTATTACTATCCATAAAAATATGAGCGTATGGCTTGTATTAGCTCTCTAAATAATAGGCTTTAATGAGAAGAAGAAATGAATTAATCAGTTTGCTTTTGAGCAGTCGCCTTGCGGGATTAGCCGAGAGGTCTAAAGCGTTGCAGTCCTGGACTGTGCGGCTGATCCTGGCGGAGTTTCGAGTCCTCCCTCGGGCATGGGTGTGTGTGTTTGTCCTTAGGATAATTTAGGTTAATTAGTGTGTAAGCTTAGGGACTGATGACCTTAGCAGTTAAGTCCCATAAGATTTCACACACATCTGAATTTATTTATTTTATTTTTTGAGCGATCATTCTCCCCGTGCTCCACATACGAAAGCAACCGGAAGATAGCTTTACGTGTGGCGCTATGGAAAGTACACTCTGCCACGCAGCTGACAGTGGTTTGCACAGTAAATTTGTAGACACTCGTCCCATTTGGAAACATTGAAATCCATTTGAAAACACTGTGAATGAAATTGCATTCTGGGTAGCTTCAGTCGATCTTGAACCAAAAATATCCTTTTTCTCAATTCTTTAAAAAGACCACGGCAGTCGAGCCATTCTCCGCCACTGAGGCGGATCTTTCTTTATCTTTCACATATCTTCCAGGTGCATCCACTTGTATGATTAGTAAACGCGGACCAAGCAGAGTGTGTATGGGAAAGGGATGTAAACATCACGTGACTTGCATCCTTGACACGTGCCGAGCGACGATGGACAGCCCAGATGAAGACTTAACTCGCCCCACTTGACTTCTGCTCGCCCCCCTGCATTCTCACCAGAGTCAGACTCTCGCACTGTAAACGGACCGCAATTACGCATGGGCCCTGCCGGATTCATTACAGGGCAACTAATGTGAAGGCGAATTAATGACTGCTTAACACTACAAGCCGTGTGCGGCAATCTGAAGACTGTTTGCATGAGCTAGAAATCATCAGTACTGTGCAGTACGAAGGTTCGCGTCCTGCTATGAAGACCGGCGCGGTTCCGTTCGATTTTCGCACCTTCACAGCAAAGGACATCATTTCTTATCTTCCCGTGAGTGGTACTGTTTGTTATATCGAAGGCCATAATTTTAGATATTACACGCTGTTACCAAGGCCACAATTGAATTTAGTGGACGGAATGGTCTTTTTTCTAAGACAAACGGCGCAACTGGAGGTTCTGTAGCGTGTTCCGACGTTGATATAAACTTACAGCAATCATGCAGAACGACAAAAATATCAAATCGAGATGGTGAACCCTGATCCAGAAAGGAACGTGTCGAAAGTTCTAAGCGAGAACGTGAAATTTTCAGACTTACCATTGGTCGGCTGTCGACTTCGTGATGTTCACTTTGTAACACTTTTTTTTTTATCCGCGCAATTTGTGCACTTTGCTACGTTCACAAAATTTGTTCACAGAGGTGCCATCAGCTTGTACGGTCCGCAGCCCGTGATCTCGCAGTCGCGTTCTCTCTTCCCAAGCACGGGGTCCCGGGTTCGATTCCCGGCGGTGTCAGGGATTTTCTCATTCGAACTGTTATGCTGTCATTCATAAACAGCATACCTGGTGGCATTTTCAAACAGGATAGCACTCGCCCACATGCTGCTTTTGTAACCCAACATGCTCTACAGAGTGTCGACATATTGACTTGGTCTGCTCGATCACCACATCTGTCTCCAATGGAGCACATGTCGGACATCATCCGACGAAAACTCCCGTCATCCACAAACATCAATAACCTGCCCTGTATGACCGACCAAGTGCAACAGGCATGTAATTCCATCCCACAAACTGACATGTGGCACCTGTGCAACACAATGTTTGCACGTTTGCATGTTTGCATTGAACATTCTGTCGGTTGCACCGGTTATTAGTGTACCAAGCATTTCACATCTGCAATGGCTTATCTCGCAGTTACATTAATATGATCTTGTAATATTAATCACTGAAATATATTCCCCGGTACGGGACTGCAAGTCCCACTGCCACACCTTCACCTGCCCATGTTAGGCAAAATCTTTCTGCCTGACTTATGTAGTACTATCACCGTCAGAGGGTGGTACGGGACTACAAGTCCCACCGCCACACCTCCAAAGTGAATTGCAGTGACGTAGTCACTGCCCTGTGGAAATTTACTGCCTCACCGACACAGTTAGACCGCAATAGACCGGTGATGCTGTATTGTAACTTATCACCCCGGACTACAAGTCCATTTAAAAAAAAAAAAAAAAAAAAAATCACCTATATAAATGCATTCTAAGGATTTCATTAGTTTACATTAATTATTTTTTGATATTGTAGCTTTTTCCGTTAGTGTTGAAACCTTTAAATTGTAAGCTCTCGTGAGTAATAACGTGATTCCCAAAGCCAGAGGTGCAAACATAGCAACGAGAACAATGTTTTCGCCACTTCTCTTCCTGTGCAAACAAGTGAGTAAGTAAACAGCGCCGGCTGTGTTTGCATTGGTGTCAGTAACAGCTGTGCAGTGGCCGATTCCTCATCCATCACACGTGTCAGGCGTGGCCAGAAGAGGACGAATGTTTGTAAAGATATCATGCATTACCTTACATGAATCATGTTCCACGCATCTCATGGAGAGAAACGTCTAGGATCACAACCCAAGTGGCACTTTTTGTTTAAGTGTAATAAACATGATGGTTTAAAGTAATGAAATATCGGTACGTTAATGAGCCAATATGAGTTATCTATGCAAATACATAAATGAAATGTGGCTGTTGTTTATGTGACCAACAGCTACTTAATCAAGCATGAATTATTTAACCTACTGTGGAGTAGTTTTGCACGAACGTAGCTGCGGAAGTCTTAGACATATTGCCGTTTCAAAATATTCACCATTTCGAAAACGTGGCCATTTGTGTGACGCCCAACGAGTTAAAATTTCATAGAGTGGCTATAGGTCCGCCATGTTTGAAGCAAATTGAAGTTCTGGCCGCCATGTTTTCTTTAGTCAAGGCAATCATCTGCTGTGTCCCGCCCCCTTGTAACTGCGTTTGACTTACTTGAAATAGCCCATACTAGCTTTATTTTTTCTAAAACAAGCAATAGACAGCAGTGATTTCAGTGTACACTGACAGCAAAAAGGGATGTTTTTGTCGAAATATGGCTAAACTTTTCGATGTAGATAACACTACAAGACAACTCAAATAAGTCTGTCCATCCACTATAACGTTACTTGTTGCCCATAAATTAATGCAATTAGAGCAGGTACCACCAGAATATTACGGTGAAACTTCTAAACATGCTGTGGTTAACTATTAGAAACAGTAACGGGAGCAGAAATGCGATATTTTTGTCGCTATGCATTGGCAGAATAAAAGTGTAGGGTCAGGGCAAATTTCCTTATTTGCTGAGAATAATGGCATACTTTAGCACTGCACTGAAGTTCCAATAGCTCCTTCAACAAACCAACTACATGTTCACTGTTCAACATATCAGAAACTGAACTACATAGCCTTCTTCTCAAACCAGCAACTAAAGTCTGTAACTGCACTATTCTTCTTTTGTGTCGTACACTAAGTTGCTTCATTTGCTTTATCCGCTTCTTTAGTCGCACATTCTCTGCTTGTACTCTGTTATATTGTGTTTTCAACTTCTTAGGGCTTGGTAGACAGTAATTGTGGTCAGCAGAAACAGATGTGGGTCCGACAGGCACTGAAAGAATGCAGTTACATCATAAGTTTATAACAGAGTTACACCATAAGATTATAATAGAAAGTATGTAATTCAAAGTAATAAGAACACGGAGTAAAATTAAATTATTGACTTACTTTGTGCTAATGATGTCACTGTAACAGCACTATCTTGCAAATTGTCGAAAGATCGCTTTCTGGGTTGTGGTC
Organism: Schistocerca serialis cubense; assembly: GCF_023864345.2. Lineage (NCBI taxonomy): Eukaryota > Metazoa > Arthropoda > Insecta > Orthoptera > Acrididae > Schistocerca > Schistocerca serialis. The sequence goes on along the minus strand of NC_064641.1, from coordinate 872,556,657 downwards.
GTAATACTTTATCTTGCTTTTGTAAAGTGGTGGAAAGTTAAAGATAGTAGGTCCTGCTTTTGACAAAAGGCGCCTCTGGACATTTGTGTGGTTCATATATTTCTCTTCAAAATGAGCTGAACAGAGGTAACTGGCTATAGTAGGAAACCAGTTTTCTCGCTTCATATTTATAACCCATCTTTTTGTAATTTCCTTATCTTTTAAAGGAAATCTGTAATCAACGATAAATAAATTACTTTCCTGCATTTGTCTTAAGCATAATTACAGTTCCAATGCAAATGACTCTTTAATAAACATTAAAAAACGTGTGTCGTATTTCGGTACTAATATACTTACTTATAATATGAAATATTTGTTGTTTTATCGCTGCGATTTGTGCAGTTGAACGCTGAACACACTGCAGGCATGGTGACTTTATATTTTGTAACAAAAAAGTCAACTAGAAAAGTTAAATATTGCAGTAATAACAGCTGACACACTTCCAACACAAACAACAGTAACGCTTTCCTAATGTTTTGACTAAGGAGAACATGGCGGCCGAGTTAGCGTTGGTTGCCGCTAGGAGCGCTGTAACTAGTATCTCAGCCACTCTATGATATTTTAACTCGTTGGTGACGCCCCTTCAAGAGCTTTCTGACTTCTTCAAGCTTTACTAGCTGGGCGAAACATCACATCTAATCTAATTTTGGACGAAATATGGCAAATTCTTAAGATAATTTGCTACAGAATATTCATAAGCATTTTTTTCATATCTTCAGTCATTTACTGCAAACTCAAAAACTTGATATGCTTACGAAAAAAATAACAATGAACGAAATCAATTTCTGAAACCACTGTTTTCCAGATTTTAAAAAATAAAATGTTTAACATTTGATCTTTTGTCGCATATTGCGAATTATAAATATCATTTACTACAACGAAGGTGATACTTCCACTTTCTCCAAATTTTTAATAGTTTAAGAGTATTTAGAACAATGAAAAGAAAACATAGGAAATCATGTGTTTCAGGATTTCCATTTGTTGCATTTGTCATCAGGAGCAAACTAAAGTTTTCTTCTGGGTTCTAAAAGAAGCAACTGAAGAAGGACAACAATGACTATTGTAGTTGAACACTGTGATACATTAAATGCTGTACAATTTACATTTCATCCAGTGCCAAGGCCGGGCACAAAGCTACCAGCGTAAGAACGGGAAACGTGAATGTTGAGAATCTCTGATGACGCGTATTTTTTTTTTATTTTATTTATTTATTTTTTCAGTAGGCGATAGTGCAGAACTGTCTCGAATGGCTTCCGGAAGTCAAGGAACACGGCATCTACCTCGGCTTTCTGGGTCTCGTAGACAAACAGAGCGAACTGGACTTCACAGTATCGTTGTTTTCGGAATCCATCTTGGTTCCTAAAGAGGAGATTTTCTGTCTCCAGAAACGTCATTACATGCGATCATAAAACATGTTCCAATATTGCTTCACGTTGAAAGTTATGTATTTAAATTTATGAGGGTTGATCAGAAAGTAATGCACCGCATTTTTTTCTTTAGCAATTCTTTATTGAACATAATGAGAATTACGCACTCGAAAGAATGGTGTTTTATCTACACACCATATTTTTTTACGTAATCTCCATCCCGTTTTATGGCCTTCCTAAAGCGCGAAACAAGATACCGCGGGACCCATGTTGCACACATTTTTGAATATCCAAGAGTGCGAATAATTGCCTCTACACTTCCTTTGCTGATTGACAGATCCTGCGGCAACTGCCGAGTCGTAATGCGTCTGTCCTCGCGAGTGACAACATCCGCTCCCTGCAACATGTCAGGTGTGACATCACCTACATACCCCGACGCCATTTTGAAACTGTCCTGCAGCCACGCTATGTGTCGGAAGTGATGGGAACTTGGCGCGCTCACTCAAGAAACTTCAAAGAATATATACGTAACGTTTCACATTTGTACCATTGTTTTCGGCTGAAAAAAGAAAATGCGTTGCGCTACTTTCTGGGCAACCCTCGTATTTTAGTGAAAGTGGATCTGTAATGTTGATTGTGTTTTTAATGTTAAATTGCCTTTTGGATGCTAATCTTTGGACTCCCTGTTTTTCGCTCCCCTATATTATGCACATGACATTTAATATATCATCGAGAGGCTATCAGTACATGTGTATGTACCTAGGTACTTCCAAAAGTAAGTTACACGTGTCGGCCCACGCTAAAAACATTGCGCGAGAAGAATGGTGCATTGTCAGAGGGGAGTACATGGTCGGGGAAATTTGTGGTAAGGACTATGGGACCAAACTGCTGAGGTCATCGGTCCCTAGGCTTACACACTAATTAATCTCACATAACGTAATCTATACACCCATGCCCGAGGAAGGACTCGAACCTCCGACGGGGGGAGCCGCGCGAACCGTGACAAGACGCCGTTTTTATTCCGTTATGTGGCTCATTGTCAGAAGGGAGTACATGGTCGGGGAAATTTGTGGTACGGACTATGGGACCAAACTGCTGAGGTCATCGATCCCTAGGCTTACACACTAATTAGAGCGACGCAACGAATATACCGGACGGACCCACAATCCCATATTGTTGTTTTTATTTATTTTTTATGGAAGAATTTCAAGATAAACTGATTGGTGTAACCATTGCTCCGAATTGCTGTTTTCAGCTCTCAGTGACTCAGGCCCACGGGTCACCAAAGTTTGCGCGTGCCTAGTCTAGATTTGCAACTACATTCGAACTCTGCAAACCACTGTGAAGTGCATGGTAGAGGGTACTTCCCATTTTACCAGTTATTAGGGCTCCCTCCCATTCCTTTCACGTATGGTGCGTGGGTAGAATGATTGTTTAAACGCCTCTTGTGCGCACTGTAATTATTCTAATCTTGTCTTCGTGATCGCTTAAGACCCTTGCAAACGATCAGAATCGTTTTTCAACTTCGCTCTTAGCCAGCGACGGATGTTCAATCAAGCCAACACATAAACCAAAAAAGTTTGTCAATTTAACCTCACACGTACAGCGTCCGCTTCAAAAATGAGGTTAAATTGACAAGCCTTTCTTGGTTTGTGTATAGGCTTGATAGAAAATCCGTCGCTGGCTAAGAGCGAATTTGAAACACAAGTCTCATCGTTTGCAAGGGTCAAGTTGCATCTAGCAGTATCTAGCCAGAAATGATGTTTCCTTTGATCTGTAACGACAGAGCCACTAATAGCACTTTCTAGTTTGCAACATATTGCTAACAACGATACTGTAGTTCAGAAGTAGCTGTTACGACGTTACGAACATTGTTGCCAAATATGCTTCGAAATCAGTACAAAGGCGGCTTCACGTTGCCCATCACGTTATCTGATCTTTTGATTTTCCATTCTCGTATTCTGATCTAAGCTCCTACTGTTGCGTTCGGGCTATGTACGTAAAACCACACTGGCAAACGGTCTGGTACACTCGCGACATGCAGACGCAGTCGTATTTAAAACTGCCCATGTGTGATTCGTGCACAGTAGGCTTGCATATGAAAGGAAGCGGTACTGTTGTTTCCTGTGTTTTGTCCCCCCTGCAGCCGCTGGTGCAGATCGAAGAGCGACGCAACGAATATACCGGACGGACCCACAATCCCATATTGTTGTTTTTATTTATTTTTTATGGAAGAATTTCAAGATAAACTGATTGGTGTAACCATTGCTCCGAATTGCTGTTTTCAGCTCTTAAGCCCGCCGGGGCGGCCGAGCGGTTCTAGGCGTTACAGTCTGGAACCACGCGACCGCTACGGTCGCAGGTTCGAATCCTGCCTCGGGCATGAATGTGTAATATGTACTTAGTTTCGTTAGGGTTAAGTAGTTCTAAGTTCTAGGGAACTGATGACCTCAGAAGTTAAGTCTCATAGTGCTCAGAGCCATTTGAACCATTTTGAGCATCTGCCAGGGTATGTAATGCTCTGTGCCAATGTGTTGAGAATACCATTTACGTATTCGTTCTTCCCACATTACATCTCCGAATGGAACGGGAATAAGCGAAATGTGGGAATAAGGGAAATGAGTGAAGTATTGCAGAGTGATCCACGAACGATGGCGGTTGGCGCACGTCGAGACATGGACGAGGATTGCTTTGTTGACGATTCAAAGCGACAGTTGCGGTACGCGCATGCGCGTGCCTTCCGCTTGGAGAAAGCGTATATCCTGCAAATTAGGTTGGTTGGTTTGGGGAAGGAGACCAGACAGCGTGGTCATCGGTCTCATCGGATTAGGGAAGGACGGGGAAGGAAGTCGGCCGTGCCCTTTCAGAGGAACCATCCCGGCATTTGCCTGGAGTGATTTAGGGAAATCACGGAAAACCTAAATCAGGATGGCCGGACGCGGGATTGAACCGTCGTCCTCCCGAATGCGAGTCCAGTGTCTAACCACTGCGCCACCTCGCTCGGTTGCAAATTAGGCCTCTCGCTTCCATATGCGGATATCACCAACATCAGCGATGACAGTTCGCAACAAATGGAACAAAAATTCACTAAACGCCTCGCTGCGGCAACTTTTAGTTCTCGCATTAGGTATGGCATTCAGAGCAGAACGCTCGGAACACTACTGGACCCTCATTGGCTGTCGGAGGATGTGTGACGTAGGCGAGCAGAACAAGTCTAAACTTGACCGCCATCGTTCGTGACTCCAACTATGTATTCCATGAATTTGTTTGAAAAACTGCCGAAAAGTGAAGCAAAGTATCCCTGCTTTATTCGTAAAGAACAACGGACACTTGGTAAGGGACCAGATGCTACGGAACAACCGACAATTGCAACGGAACACCCGGCCAATAATAGTGAAGCGAAATCTACAGGGTTGTTGTTGTGGTCTTCAGTCCTGAGACTGGTTTGATGCAGTTCTCCATGCTACTCTATCCTGTGCAAGCTTCTTCATCTCCCAGCACTTACTGCAACCTACATCCTTCTGAATCTGCTTAGTGTATTCATCTCTTGGTCTCCCTCTACGATTTTTACCCTCCACGCTGCCCTCCAATACTAAACTGGCGATCCCTTGATGCCTCAGAATATGCCCTACCAACCGATCCCTTCTTCTACTCAAGTTGTGCCACAAACTTCTCTTCTCCCCAATCCTATTCAACACCTCCTCATTAGTTATGTGATCTACCCATCTAATCTTCAGCATTCTTCTGTAGCACCACATTTCGAAAGCTTCTATTCTCTTCTTGTCCAAACTATTTAATGTCCATGTTTCATTTCCATACATGGCTACACTCCATACAAATACTTTCAGAAACGACTTCCTGAGACTTAAATCTATACTGGATGTTAACAAATTTTTCTTCTTCAGAAACGCTTTCCTTGTCATTGCCAGTCTACATTTTATGTCGTCTCTACTTCGACCACCTTGAGTTATTTTGCTCCCCAAATAACAAAACTCCCTTACTACTTTAAGTGTCTGATTTCCTAATCTAATTCCCTCAGCATCACCAGACTTAATTCTTCTACTGTATTTCTTTCCCCCATTCCTGTCAATTGTTCCCTTATGCTCTCCCTGAAACTCTGTACAACCTCTGGTTTAGTCAGTTTATCCATGTCCCACCTCCTTAAATTATCTACAGGGTGGGAAGCATTAAATGCATCGAAGGCTGTGCACGAGCGCTCTTTACGCTTCCGACAATTCATGCAGTACGGTGTTTGACGATGGTTATTGTGGAATCGAATAGTGCGACAATTTCCTGTGGTTTGACAACATGTCTGCAACACTTCATTTGAGTTATTACGATCGTGGACGAGCAGTCTGATGGCTCGAAGCCGGTCAAAGTGTCACTGCTGTGGACACAGTAATGGGTGTGTCCAAAAGGATCATCTCGCGATTAAAGAAGGCCGCTGAAGGTGGAAGTGCTATGCAACAGTGTGAGCCAGCGGTCGTAGATGGACCACCATACGGGAAGAGGATCGATATGTAGCTCTAGTGGCGCAAAAGAATAGACATCTCTCTGCAACCAGATTTTGCAACCGCAATGGGTACACGTGTCTCTGCCAGCATGATTTTGCGGCGATGAAATCAGGGTGGTTTGTATGCTCGGAAGCCTTTTAAATGGATTCCACTTCAACCACGCCACCGTCAAGAAAGAGTTCTTTGGTGTAGGGAGCATGTTGGTTGGGGTTAGCACAGTGTTCCAGAGCGACATTTTCCGGCGAATCGCGCTACACTGTGGCAAGTGATTCTGGCCATCAGTTAGTGTCAAATGGGTGCGAACGTGTTACACACCATAGAATGTTGATGAACGCCATCTACAGGGTGTTTCAAAAATGACCGGTATGTTTGAAACGGCAATACAAACTAAACGAGCAGCGATAGAAATACACCGTTTGTTGCAATATGCTTGGGACAACAGTACATTTTCAGGCAGACAAACTTCCGAAATTACAGTAGTTACAATTGTCAACAACAGATGACGCTGCGGTCTGGGAAACTCTATAGTACGATATTTCCCACATATCCACCATGCGTAGCAATAATATGGCGTAGTCTCTGAATGAAATTACCCGAAACCTTTGACAACGTGTCTGACGGAATGGCTTCACATGTAGATGAGATGTACTGCTTCAGCTGTTCAATTGTTTCTGGATTCTGGCGGTACACCTGGTCTTTCAAGTGTCCCCACAGAAAGAAGTCACAGGGGTTCATGTCTGGCGAATAGGGAGGCCAATCCACGCCGCCTCCTGTATGTTTCGGATAGCCCAAAGCAATCACACGATCATCGAAATATTCATTCAGGAAATTGAAGACGTCGGCCGTGCGATGTGGCCGGGCACCATCTTGCATAAACCACGAGGTGTTCGCAGTGTCGTCTAAGGCAGTTTGTACCGCCACAAATTCACGAAGAATGTCCAGATAGCGTGATGCAGTAATCGTTTCGGATCTGAAAAATGGGCCAATGATTCCTTTGGAAGAAATGGCGGCCCAGACCAGTACTTTTTGAGGATGCAGGGACGATGGGACTGCAACATGGGGCTTTTCGGTTCCCCATATGCGCCAGTTCTGTTTATTGACGAAGCCGTCCAGATAAAAATAAGCTTTGTCAGTAAACCAAATGCTGCCCACATGCATATCGCCGTCATCAATCCTGTGCACTATATCGTTAGCGAATGTCTCTCGTGCAGCAATGGTAGCGGCGCTGAGGGGTTGCCGCGTTTGAATTTTGTACGGATAGAGGTGTAAACTCTGGCGCATGAGGCGATACGTGGACGTTGGTGTCATTTGGACCGCAGCTGCAACATGGCAAACGGAAACCCGAGGCCGCTGTTGGATCACCTGCTGCACTAGCTGCGCGTTGCCCTCTGTGGTTGCCGTACGCGGTCGCCCTACCTTTCCAGCACGTTCATCCGTCACGTTCCCAGTCCGTTGAAATTTTTCAAACAGATCCTTTATTGTATCGCTTTTCGGTCCTTTGGTTACATTAAACCTCCGATGAAAACTTCGTCTTGTTGCAACAACACTGTGTTCTAGGCGGTGGAATTCCAACACCAGAAAAATCCTCTGTTCTAAGGAATAAACCATGTTGTCTACAGCACACTTGCACGTTGTGAACAGCACATGCTTACAGCAGAAAGACGACGTACAGAATGGCGCACCCACAGACTGCATTGTCTTCTATATCTTTCACATCACTTGCAGCGCCATCTGTTGTTGAAAATTGTAACTACTGTAATTTCGAAAGTTTGTCCGCCTGAAAATGTACTGTTGTCCCAAGCATATTGCAACAAACGGTGTATTTCTATCGCTGCTCGTTTAGTTTTTATTGCCGTTTCAAATATACCGGTCATTTTTGAAACACCCTGTATATGGAATTTTTTGGAAATCTGTGGTAAGTTCCTATGGGACCAAACTGCTGAGGTCATAGGTACCTAGGCTTACACACTACTTCGTCTAACTTAGGCTAAGGAACAACCGACAATTGCAAAGGAACACCCGGCCAATAATAGTGAAGGGAAATCTACAGGGTGGGAAATAGTAAATGCTTCGAAGGCTGTGCACGAGCGCTGTTTACGCTCCCGACAATTCATGCAGTACGGTGTACGCCCATGCTCGATGGAGGACTCGAACCTCCGACAGGGGTAGCCGCGCTAACCATCGATGTGGTCTAGGCATTAAGGTGTGGTCAGGCATTATGCACAGTGGCCGAACACCTCTGCATATCTTTGTGCGAGGAACCGGCACAGCACAGCGCTATTGTAGCGACATTATTCTGGATCGTGTCCGCCTATTTATGGATGACAACGCCTGTCCATACAGGACTGCTAAGGTGTCGGACATGTTGGAAAGTGAGGACACTGAGCGTATGGAATGTCCTACATACTCCCTGGACCTAAACCCTGTAGCTCATGCGTGAGACGTTCTTGACGGTCGTGTTTCTTAACGGACACTCCCTCCTCGAACGTTCAAGAACTGAAAACCACTTTGGGAGATGAGTGGGAGAATATCCCCGAAGGACTCCTCAACTGATTGGTAGCCAACATTAGTAATAGATGCAAAATGTGCATTAGTGCCCTAGGAGGGCATGTTCCTTACTGAGAATCTGATATCGACATTTATGTTGGGAGCCTGACATGTGTCGAACATGGACCTTATTTGTGTCAGTTATCCTGCTTTCCAATGTCGTGAAATCTGTACCATTTATCGTTACAAACATACACTATGTGTTCAAAAGTATTCGGACACCCGACTGAAAAGACTTACAAGTTCGTGGCGCCCTCCATCGGTAATGCTGGAATTCAACATGGTGTTGGCCCACCCTTAGACTTGATGACACCTTCCATTCTCGCAGACCTAGGTTCAATCAGGTGCAGGAAGGTTTCTTGGGGAATGGCAGCCCATTCTTCACGGAGTGCTGCACTGAGGAGAGGTATCGATGTCGGTCGCTGAAGCCTGGCACGAAGTCGGCGTTCCAAAACATCCCAAAGGTGTTCTAGAGGACACACATCAGGACTCTGTGCAGGCCAGCCCATTACAGGGATGTTACTGTCGTGTAACCACTCCGCCACAGGCCGTGCATTATGAACAGGTGTTTGGTCGTGTTGAAAGATGCAATCGTCATCCCTGAATTACTCTTCAACAGTGAGAAGCAAAAAGGTGCTTAAAACACTCATGTAGGCCTGTGCTATGATAGTGCCACGCAAAACAACAAGGGATGCAAGCCCGTTCCATGAAAAACCCGACCACACCACAATACCACTGCCTCCGAATTTTACTATTGGCACTACACACGCTGGCAGATGACGTTCACGGTGCATTCGCCATACCCACACCCTGCCATTGGATGGCTACACAACGTGTAACCTCTCCACAAAAATTTTAAAAGAAAAGGACGATACTAATTAGAAATGCTGATGGACATTGCTCTATGCGTAACCTGCCCACAATGAAATGTACTGACAATGGCAACAAAAACGTGAAATTCGCAATCTGACTCAAATATAAATTCTTCACAAAATTTAAAGTCCGTTCAGTGACAAGAAAATACAATTAAACCGAAATATCGGTCTTTGGCCCTGTGTAAAACAATCAGAATTAAAGTCTTACCTCAGAATAAATGGATGTCACATATCTGCTCTTGTTGTTGCGCACCGCTTGGAGGAACTGCATTGCAAATAATAATATTCTCTTTTTTTTGTGATTCTAGTGAAATTTTTCTTCAAAAGAAGTGGAATGAAGTGGGAAGTGCAACGAGATCTTCAGTTCAATAAAAAATTAAATTTTTGAAAAAAATGCTTTTGAAATAAAAATTATTATTATTGGGAGACTTGTTGGAGAATAATTACAATAAATAAAATTTTTCATTATATAATGATTATATTAATTAACAGTATACCTTATTCCTCATCTTGACCAGTGTTGCCGACCGCCTACATCACACAACCGCACTGGGCTGCTACTACTGACCGACCGCTCTGCATGACGACTACAGACTGAGTTCTGCTCTCAACTAGACAGAGCTACAGACTCGCAACGACTGACCTGACAGACTCCCAACGACAGACTACTAACACACTGAGAACCGCTCGCAACACTCGCGCGGTCAAGCGCATACTCTCTGGTCACAGATGCTACAATGCCTCGCCATCGCTGCTGCGTTACATACGTGTTTCATAACCCTCCACTGGGGGGGCAAAAATTTGGCAGCGATGGTGAGTCATTTGGACTTGCCAAGCGCGGCAAAATTTTTCTTTAACTAACAAAATTCTACAACTTACAGAATATTTAAATGTTGTGCACACGCACTAAGTACAAAATATATCAGACAAAGACAAAATGTGAATACTAAACATAGTAGCAAATCAGAAAAAAAATATGTACAAATTTTTTGACAGATAAAGTGCACAGGCACTGAAAAAATTCTTTAGCATATGCAGAACAAATAAACAGACTGGCAAGAATAATTAGATGTAGTACATAAAGTAAATGTTGTGCACACGCACTAAGTACAAAATATATCAGACAAAGACAAAATGTGAGTACAAAACATAGTAGCAAATCAGAAAAGTATATACAAATTATTTGACAGATAATAAAGTGCACAGGCACTGAAAAAATTCTTTAGCATATTCAGAACAAATAAACAGACTGGCAAGAATAATTAGATGTAGTACATAAAGTATATGTTGTGCACACGCACTAAGTACAAAATATATCAGACAAAGACAAAATGTGAGTACAAAACATAGTAGCAAATCAGAAAAGTATATACAAATTATTTGACAGATAATAAAGTGCACAGGCACTGAAAAAAAATTCTTTAGCATATTCAGAACAAATAAACAGACTGGCAAAAAATATTATGTTGACAAGTGACATAAGTGTACTCGCATTGGAGTTCAGCGAATCGAAAAATGTATAACCTATGAACATAAATGATGTTACCAAAAAATTTTTTTCTTTATGTGACAAGAATCAGGATAGGAAAGGGAAGGATTGCATCATGGTTGTAGCACTTTAGATTGCACACAGCTGCTCTGAAAGTCCATATCTTTCCACAGAAGTACAACACCAAGTGACACAACTTGAAGATCTTTTCCCATCAGAATTTATCAGTGTAGCCAAGACACTGAACTGTCGTAGTAATGTTCCATGTTTTCATTTTGGCAGTACATTACGTACACCAAACAGTGGGACCATAATAATGTCTTCATCGCTCATGGTGGTGGACAGCATGTCGTGTCAACACCACACTCTTACAAGGCACACCAACGTAGAATTAGTGCAAAACCAAATATAGTGCTCCATGATCACTGGGATAAACAGGACAATTGGACATTGCAGTAATTCAGGGTAGTCAGCTTATGAGGTGAAGGACATCAAGTCACATAATATTGACAATTACAGACTTAATTAGTAGTTTGTGGCATTCATAGCCCAGTTATTGAACATTTCTGTACCAAGTATGTAGTATTACAGAAAAATGTTCATTAATTGTTTTACATAGAATCAGTAGCCTTCTTTTCCTGGTTACAAAGCATTATGAAATAATCGCATTCTTTTCAGTTACAGAGTATAATTAAGAATCATTAACCTTCTCCTAATTACAGTTAATTAATCATTTGTCATTCCAATAATCATTAGCCTTTGCATAATTACAGTTAATTAATCATTTGTCGTTAATTAATCATTTGTCTAATTACAGTTAATTAATCATTTGTCTAATTACCGTTAATGAATCATTTGTCGTTAATTAATCATTTGTCTAATTACAGTTAATTAATTGATCATTTGTCATTTCAATATAGTAAGAATTATTAGCCTTAATTAATTACAAAGCATTATTAAACAGTACCATAGTTAATTAATTATGTGTCATTCCAATCTATTAAGAATCATTAGTCTTTTCCTAATTACAAAGCATTATGAAACAGTCACATTCATTTCCAACAACAAAGTATGGCATCGTTAATTAATCATTTGAAATTCCAATATATTAAGAATTATTAGCCTTCTCCTAATTACAAAGCATTATTAAACAGTCACATTCATTTCAAATTACAAAGTATCAACATTGGAAACAAGAGCTAATCAATGGCATAATTAATAACAATTCGTGGAGTGACATTAATTATTGGCACTCAGTGGCCAGCAAGTATTGAATAAAATCATCATTCAGTATTATTCAGATTATTACGAAGTCATTATTAAAAATCAGTTAATTACAGTCAAATCATTAATAATCACAGGCATTATAAGTGGTAACATTACAATAAACAGTGGCAGTTGTTAGCTAGTGACAAAGCATCATTTTGAATATAGTCTCATTAAGAGGTCATTAATCAAGTGACATGCTATTCAGAGTTGATCAGTATTATTCAGAATTATCATAAACTAGTGACATTATGTGGGACTGGTAATACATGTTTTTGGTAGCAATGCATTGCGTTGGGATCGATAATTAATTGCTGAGGCATAATACTTTTTGCTTTTGACCTATTGCTGCAAATGAGGACAGGTAACGTCATTCGTCATGAGTCAGCTGTAGCAAGATTATGTAACAAGGCAGTACATGTGATCACATTTATAAATGATAAACACAAATGGGTAAAAAATATAAAAATGCAAGTACTAGAACAGGTATAATAACTAACAGGTTTAGTAAGTATCATGAAAAGCTTCTCCTGGAAAAAATACAAAATGGATTATTGACCTGAAAGAAGAAACGCACACTATGCTGAAAAGTAGTGAACTTCGAATTAACAGGCAGTGAAGTGTGTATAAAAATGTGTTCCATAGCTGTCCTTTCCAAAACTTTCAGTCATCCTACTATGCAATGTAACACCTGCTGTCAAAGCAAACTGCAACAAATACTTAAATAACTACGTAGCATAAATACATAACTTCAACATTATCCTCATCTGTAAAGAAAAAAAACTTCATTATCCATATCATCATAACTTCACCATTATCATCACCTGTAAAGAAAAACTTCATTATTCATAATACCATATCCTTCATCATTATTCATCAGTATTCATTATCATCTGCAAAAAAATCACTTCATTACTCATTACATAACTATTCCTTATCTCTAGCATATTTCATCACTAAAACTAAGATGTGTAGTTCAGTCTGACAGCCTGCATCAATCACCTTGTATTCTGAAAGAAAAAATTAGTTAAGACTGCTATTCTATGATGAGTATAGTATATTCTTGTTAATGTTTGTTAATCCTGATCCATTTACTCTTCCTCATAAAGTTATTGCATCTCCTTTCGTTTATTCCGTAGGTGAAATTCCCATTTCTGTTGGATTGATTTCTTACATGCGTCATTTCTTTCTGAAATTGATGAACAAAGATTAATGTCTTGCATTTAAATCATATACCCACTAAATAATGACTGGTTTATAGTGACACAATTAACCATACAGCATAGCATGACAGAAAACGTAATATGTTAAAGACGTTGACAGTGTTCAGATGCAAAAATGTACACAGAATAATACAATGCAGTAGCAAAAAAAATGTGAAACAGTCACGATGTTGAGATGTCATAAGGCAAAAAAAATGTCAAAGTCGACTGGTGTGTGTTATATCTTAACTATTTCATAGTCCATACAAACAAAACTGGAGAACAGTCACATACACAAAAAATGGAAAATGTGCACGGTCTGATGTGTAACGACAAGAAAAGCGACCTGCTAACCTTACCTTGCCGGGCACTTGCCAAAAAAAAAAAAATACGATAATCATCAGTAATTAGTCACGTGAAATAATTGCATTAGTAAATGGCATCATAGTGTGTTGAATCATACAGTGGTTTCACTCAATAAACGGTTTAATGTTTGATATATGGTGATTGCCTTTCGATTTTCTGGTTCTCAAAGTTTCGACGTGTACAACATTGGGGTGAGGGATACTGCGAATCCGATATGGACCTGTGTATAGAAGTTCAAATTTACTGCACTTACCTTTTAATTTGCTGGATAAATAGTGTGTACGTACTAGTATCTTCTGTCCAACGTGAAAATCGCGGCGTGTACAAACCTGTTTTTGCTGTCTTCTCCGGCGCTCTGCGGCACGTTTGAGGTTGTTCAGCGCAATGTCAATTATTTCGTGGTGTCGTAGGCGACGACTTTTGGGAAATTCTATTAATTCTTTAATTTTGTTCGGTGGTTCAACGTTTTTCAGTATAACAGTCGGAGATAGCATAGTGGATTCATTTGGAATGGAATTAATTACATCTTGGAATGAGAGTATGTGTGTATCCCAATCAATATGTCTTTTGTGGCAGTATATTCGGCACAGTTTACCAATTTCTTTCATTAATCTTTCACAGGGGTTCGAAGAAGCGTGGTACTTGGATATATAAATCGGAGAAATGTTTCTAGCTCGTAACATGCGTGTCCATACACTACTACGAAATTGTGATCCATTGTCGGAAATTACTTTCATTACATGCCCTACATGAGATAGAAAATGTTTTATAAATGCATTTGAAACAGTTTTAGCAGTAGCTTTGCGTAACGGAGTGAAAGTAACAAATTTTGAAGTGAGCTCAACAGCGACAAAAATGTAGCAAAAACCTCTGTTAGTTCTCGGAATCGGACCAAAAATATCTACTGCGGCCATGTGTCTTAACTTAACAGGTATAATGGGATATAATGGAGGAATATGTGAAGTGGTGTCTGATTTAGCTTTCTGGCAAATTTTACAAGACGCTAAAACTCGTCGTATACGTTTCTCCATGTTGGCAAAATAACAGTTCTGTCTCAGTATAAGAAAACATTTTCGTGCTCCGTAATGTGCGTAACTTAAATGAGTGTACCAAATTAGTTTGTTAACCAGTTCGTCAGGAATGCATAATAACCAATTGTTGCTATCAGGATGAGAGCGGCGAAACAGAATGTCATTGCGCACAGTGTAATGGTTCCTAATCGTAACATTATTCTTATCTAGCCAAAGGTGTTTAATTTCTTTCCAGACATTGTCTTTGTTTTGTTCTTGTGCTATGTCCTGTAATGACGATGAAATAAAGTTTTCAAATGCAACTTGCTGAATGTACATGACACTGAAATTTGCTTTGCAGAAGTGGGTTGCTACGTCTTGCTGATTGTTGCTGAGAGAACGCGATAGTGCGTCTGCTATAACATTTTGTGTGCCGGGAATGTGAACAATCGTAAAATTAAATTCCTGTAAATACAGCTTCCATCTACTTAATCTATCGTGAGTGAATTTGGCTGAAAGCAAAAATTGTATGGCTCTATGGTCAGTGTAAACGGTGGTGTGTCTGCCATAAAGAAAATGCCTAAATCTCGTGAAAGCCCATACAACACATAATGTTTCAAGTTCTGTAACAGAATAATTTCGCTCAGCAGGTGACAAAATGCGGCTTGCAAATGCGATGTTTTTAATAACTGTTGAACCATCTTCTTCTATTTCCTGGAAAATATGTACGCCTAAAGCGGTGTTGGAACTGTCGGTAGCAATGGAAAAATTTCTAGTAAGATCGGGGTGCGATAACAGTGGAGCATTCAACAGAGCATGTTTCAGGTTCATGAATTCAGAGTGTGCTTGCTTATCCCAAGACCAAATACTGTTTTTACCTGTTAATTGACATAATCTGGGTGTGTCTAAAGCAGAGTGATGAATAAATTTACGAAAAAAGTTAATTAAGCCCAAAAAACTGCGTAATTGCTTCTTCGTCGTAGGAACACTAATGTCACGTAGAGCCTGAAGTTTTTCTGGATCAGGCGCAATGCCTTCTGCTGAAATTACGTGTCCAAGAAATTTTATGGAAGTTTTGCCAAAATGCGATTTACTGAGGTTAACTGTAAGTCCTTGTGCATGAAAAGTTTGCAGCAGTTGTTCAAGAATCAGATTGTGTTCATACCAGTTAGCTTCTGCGATAAGAATATCGTCTACGTACGTCGTAATTCTGTCCTTAAGTTCTGTCGGAAGTATTGTGTTCAAAATTAATAACATTTTCGTGAACAAAATTCTGCGTGTCAAAAGTAATGTTTGCGTTACTGTAATATGCAATTTGTGCTGTATCTGGTTAAAATCTATCGTACGTCCTGTTATTTACGGGAGGATGCTGTGGCATATCCACTATACGAACTGTTCTGTTATTTCTTACTGACGTGTTACGCTATGGATGACACCTATTGTCTGTTTCATTCATGATTATTTGTTGTTGCTGATGTTGTTGCTGCTCATAAGATCGACTGTTATTGAATGTACGCTGAAAATTGTGCTCATAATTATTTTTTACGTCTGTCGTGATAGTCATTCCTATACGGTGCATTGCGATACGAGTTGAAATTGTGTGTTGTCTGTACGTAGTTATTTCTTTGCTGCCATGCGTTACTATTTGTTGGAGCTAGGACTATACGTGCACGCGGCGAAACATTAAAGTTTGGTTGACCTTGTAGACTGCATTGTTGGTTACGTATGCTAAGCGGTTGACTTTCATGCTATTGTGGTGAAAAACGTCTATTGTTACCAAAAAATGCGTTTGCTGTTAATTTTACACATACTGATGATTACGATTTTATCCGTTATTAAAATTACGCTGGTTCTGGAGTGCCTACTGAAAATTGTCACATCCGGTAAAAGTTTGTCACATCGGGTTTTCATTACTAGTTTCTTAATACTAGGTAGAGCAATAGTTAAAGAGCAGTTTTGATAGATATAAAGGATAGTAGAAGAGAAGGCAGCAGTGCAGAAAACTAAAGATGAAACAGCACTACTACAGCTCGGGGCCCTATGCTCGCTACGGCACATATTCATTAAAGCGTAATGAATCCCCTGAGGTCATTTACGCACTGCAAATAAATTTTAGCTTTTGCGTTGCAAGCAATAGCGGAAAAATTCCAAAAGTAAATAGTTGTATCCATGTTAATTCAAGTTTCCTTATTACGGGCAATGCTGATGAAAATACAAAAATAAATTGTCGCATCTGGTTCAAAGCTAGCTTTTGCATTACAGGTAATAGCGGTGAATGTACAAAGATAAATTGTCGTATACAGTGCAAATCGTATACCTGTACGCTGTCATTATTAAATTCCTTACATTTTCTTACAAATGCAAATTGCTCGAAATCTACGTTCTCGTCACTCAGTTTGATAACACATTCAGGTTTTTGTGTGAATCTGTTCGTCTGTGTCATTTCGGATTTCAAGTTGCGTAGCTTTTCAGATTTTAAGTCGCGTGGCTTTTCGGATTTTAAGTCGCGTAGTCTCTGTAAATTGCTCACATGATACGCGCTGCGTGAGTCTGACAGATGTTCATAAAGTGGCGTCTGTTGTGGCATGTTATTAACTGAAATGTTTTTCATCTCTGTTACTTCTTGTTGTAAATTTGATAACTTCCTACGTAACGTGTTGTTAGATGAATCGATTTCATTAATTGTCTGCTGTAAATTTTGAAATTCAGGTGTTTGGATAAAAGAAACCGGTGCAGTATCGTCTGATTTATTGTCATTAGTATTTTCGATAACATCAATACGACTGGCCAATTCATCACATTTTTCAGTCAGTATTTTAACCTGATCATCGGTTTTAGAATCAGACGCATTAATCTGTTTTTGCAACTTGCGCGTAGTTTCGCTCAGTTTTTTAACATCACCTTTGATAACATCACAATCCTGTGTTAGATCTAATTGTTCGAATCTATCTGTCACTGTTTGAATATTTACTGTTTGTGTATCTGTTTTTGATTTAAGGTCAGAAATTTCATCCCGTAATTCCGCGTTCAATTGTTCTATGGTATTAATTTTGTCGGACACTGTAGTAATATTATTGTCTACATACGTCTTCGCTTTCGCGAATATTTTACGTTTGTCCTCTTGTCTTTGTGCAGTGATTGTTTCCATGACTTGTCGTTTTACTTTGTTTTGATCCTGAATAAATCTGCGGAAACGCGTATCACTGTTCTGTATGTGCTGATTAAAGCGCTCGTTCATCTGAGTGTTCTGTTGTTCGAATTTCGCGTCTATCTTTGCGTCCATAGTGCGCGAAAGTTCTACCGTCATTGCTTTAAACTCGTCCCGTAATTGTGCAGCTCTTTCAGAGCATTGTTTAGCGACTCCGCTAATTTCGTCTCTGAGTGTTTCTGTTGCGGCTGTTTGCATTTCCCTTAATTCTTGTGCAACAGACTTTATTTCTTCGCTATTTTTTCGTGAACAAGCCTCAATTTCCACGCGCAACTGTTCCTTAGTGTCATGGCACTGCGCGGCAACGTCTCTAATTTGTTCACTAAGCTGTCTGTTCTGTTCCCTAAGTTGTTTGAAATTTTCGTCATTTTTGTTCTTAGACTGTAGCATTATTGTCATAAATTGTTCCAAAGTAACATTACCTACTTTATTCTCACTACTGTTTGATGGTGTATCTACAATTGTCGCGTTTTGTGTGACCATTTGGTCATTCTGTAATTTACAAAAACGTTTATCAGTCGGATGTACATTGTCAGACACTGTTCCGGAATTAAATAAATCCGTCGTACTTTGTGTATCCTGATCACTTTCTTTAGACAAATTTGCCTGTACGTTACTTGAATTTTCCAAATCGGGTGTGTTAAGCTCTGCAGCGCTCATTACCATAGAGCATTCTGCGTCATCAATTGTCGTCAAGTTAACAGACGAGACAATTGAGTTCGTTTGTTCATCATTAAGGTGAAAGTCATCATTAGTGGTTGGAATGCACTGATTGTCAGTGAACGCAGGATTGTCATCATTACGTTGCGTATCACAATTACTATCGGTCACGTTGTTTTAAGTCGGTAATTTCATTCACAATACTTCGCGATACACTATTCACAGTCTTTCGCGGCATTTTTACAATAGTCAAAATTTTTCACAAAACAAATAAGCACAATGCAAAAGCAACACACAAATACAACAAAGCAGCAAATTGCCGTTGACCTGTAGAAAGAAAGTCACAATATTATTAAAAGCGTTGCGCCAAATCCTAATTATCTAAGCAAATAAGAGCAGATATCTGACTGTCGCTCAAAAGACTCTCAACGAAATACGATCCTGGACTGGGTGTCGCCAAGTGTAACCTCCCCACCGCAATTTTAAAAGAAAATAAAGCAATACTTAATAGAAATGGGAGCCAAGTGTAACCTCCGCACAAAGATTTGAAAGAAAAAGGACGATACTAATTAGAAATGCTGATGGACATTGCTCTATGCGTAACCTGCCCACAATGAAATGTACTGACAATGGCAACAAAAATGTGAAATTCGCAATCTGACTCAAATATAAATTCTTCACAAAATTTAAAGTCCGTTCAGTGACAAGAAAATACAATTAAACCGAAATATCGGTCTTTGGCCCTGTGTAAAACAATCAGAATTAAAGTCTTACCTCAGAATAAATGGATGTCACATATCTGCTCTTGTTGTTGCGCACCGCTTGGAGGAACTGCATTGCAAATAATAATATTCTCTTTTTTTTGTGATTCTAGTGAAATTTTTCTTCAAAAGAAGTGGAATGAAATGGGAAGTGCAACGAGATCTTCAGTTCAATAAAAAATTAAATTTTTGAAAAAAATGCTTTTGAAATAAAAATTATTATTATTGGGAGACTTGTTGGAGAATAATTACAATAAATAAAATTTTTCATTATATAATGATTATATTAATTAACAGTATACCTTATTCCTCATCTTGACCAGTGTTGCCGACCGCCTACATCACACAACCGCACTGGGCTGCTACTACTGACCGACCGCTCTGCATGACGACTACAGACTGAGTTCTGCTCTCAACTAGACAGAGCTACAGACTCGCAACGACTGACCTGACAGACTCCCAACGACAGACTACTAACACACTGAGAACCGCTCGCAACACTCGCGCGGTCAAGCGCATACTCTCTGGTCACAGATGCTACAATGCCTCGCCATCGCTGCTGCGTTACATACGTGTTTCAAACGTTTTTGCACTGTTCAATCTCCCAGTGTTTACGCTCCATACACCAGGTGAGGCGTCATTTGGCATTTATCGGTGTGATGTGGGGCTTATGAGCAGCTGCTAGACCATGAAATCCAAGCTTTCTCACCTCCCGCCTAACTGTCACAGCACTTGCAGTGGATCCTGATGCAGTTTGGAATTCCCGTGTGATGGTCTGGATAGATGTCTGCCTATTACACTTTACGACCTTCTTCAACTGTTGGCCGTCTCTGTCAGTCAACAGACGTGGTCGGCCTGTACGCTTTGTGCTGCATGTGTCCCTTCACGTTTCCACTTCACTATCACATCGGAAACAGTGGACTAGGGATGTTTATGAGTGTGGAAATATCGCGTACAGACGTGTGACTCAAGTGACACCCAATCACCTGACCATGTTCGAAGTCCGCGAGTTCTGCTTAGCGCCCCATTCTGCTCTCTAACGATGTCTAATGACATCTGTGCTCACTGCTATGGAGTACTTGTAGTGGGTGGGAGCATCATACGTCTAATATGAAAAACGTATGTTTTTGGGGGTGTCCGGATACTTTTGATCACATAGTGTACCACTCCACTTTTATTGCGCATATATCGTGTTTCAGATCGTCCTTCATTACCTGTGATAAGACTGTCTCTGTTTCTTAGCAATGTAGTATTGAAAATTGACTTTCGAAAATGAGGTAAACTTCTAAAACCACGTGAAATCATGCAAGACATCAAAGGTTTATTTTTGGAATTTTATAACGTTTTAAATGTTGGAGCAAAGTAACCCCTGGAGTGTGATACTTTGCTCCGTTTCATATAAACGTATTTTTAAGATGGAATAGTAGCTTGGACCAATGTTACCTTCTTTAAAATCTGTTACGTATTCTTATAGGTCCATACTAAACACACATTTATGTAATTTTTTGTATTAAAGGGACAAAACTAATAAAAAAAATTTGCTGCACTGAATTTTTATTTGAGAAACTAACAGAGGAACAAAAATGAACACTTTTTAGTTTTGTTTTGCTATCGAAGAAAAGGCCTACGTTTCATTACGTATGTCTGTGTATCAAAATGTCAGTGACTACACCGGCCGGGCGAAGTGGCCGAGCGGCTCTAGGCGCTTCAGTTCGGAACCGCGCGACCGCTACGGTCGCAGGTTCGATTTCTGCCTCGGGCATGGATGTGTGTGATGTCCTTAGGTTAGTTAGTAGTTCTAAGTTCTAAGGGACTAATGACCTCAGATGTTTAGTCCCATAGTGCTCAGAGCCATTTGAAACAACCAGTGACTGCACCAGGGAAATATTTTGCACAAATTCATCGCCATCGACCAGCTATGTCACTAAGAAAATCCTTCTTTCGCTTAATCGTTCTGAGGAGTTTAGATATACAGTATTTATTTACATGCTGTTTTCAGTTATCAATGATGTGTTATTTACGGTTGTACTATCTTCGTTAATACACTCCTGGAAATGGAAAAAAGAACACATTGACACCGGTGTGTCAGACCCACCATACTTGCTCCAGATACTGCGAGAGGGCTGTACAAGCAATGATCACACGCACGGCACAGCGGACACACCAGGAACCGCGGTGTTGGCCGTCGAATGGCGCTAGCTGCGCAGCATTTGTGCACCGCCGCCGGCAGTGTCAGCCAATTTGCCGTGGCATACGGAGCTCCATCGCAGTCTTTAACACTGGTAGCATGCCGCGACAGCGTGGACGTGAACCGTATGTGCAGTTGACGGACTTTGAGCGAGGGCGTATAGTGGGCATGCGGGAGGCCGGGTGGACGTACCGCCGAATTGCTCAACACGTGGGGCGTGAGGTCTCCACAGTACATCGATGTTGTCGCCAGTGGTCGGCGGAAGGTGCAGGTGCCCGTCAACCTGGGACCGGACCGCAGCGACGCACGGATGCACGCCAAGACCGTAGGATCCTACGCAGTGCCGTAGGGGACCGCACCGCCACTTCCCAGCAAATTAGGGACACTGTTGCTCCTGGGGTATCGGCGAGGACCATTCGCAACCGTCTCCATGAAGCTGGGCTACGGTCCCGCACACCGTTAGGCCGTCTTCCGCTCACGCCCCAACATCGTGCAGCCCGCCTCCAGTGGTGTCGCGACAGGCGTGAATGGAGGGACGAATGGAGACGTGTCGTCTTCAGCGATGAGAGTCGCTTCTGCCTTGGTGCCAATGATGGTCGTATGCGTGTTTGGCGCCGTGCAGGTGAGCGCCACAATCAGGACTGCATACGACCGAGGCACACAGGGCCAACACCCGGCATCATGGTGTGGGGAGCGATCTCCTACACTGGCCGTACACCACTGGTAATCGTCGAGGGGACACTGAATAGTGCACGGTACATCCAAACCGTCATCGAACCCATCGTTCTACCATTCCTAGACCGGCAAGGGAACTTGCTGTTCCAACAGGACAATGCACGTCCGCATGTATCCCGTGCCACCCAACGTGCTCTAGAAGGTGTAAGTCAACTACCCTGGCCAGCAAGATCTCCGGATCTGTCCCCCATTGAGCATGTTTGGGACTGGATGAAGCGTCGTCTCACGCGGTCTGCACGTCCAGCACGAACGCTGGTCCAACTGAGGCGCCAGGTGGAAATGGCATGGCAAGCCATTCCACAGGACTACATCCAGCATCTCTACGATCGTCTCCATGGGAGAATAGCAGCCTGCATTGCTGCGAAAGGTGGATATACACTGTACTAGTGCCGACATTGTGCATGCTCTGTTGCCTGTGTCTATGTGCCTGTGGTTCTGTCAGTGTGATCATGTGATGTATCTGACCCCAGGAATGTGTCAATAAAGTTTCCCCTTCCTGGGACAATGAATTCACGGTGTTCTTATTTCAATTTCCAGGAGTGTACTTTCAATTATACCAGAGTAATGTTTATTTTCATATTGTAAAACCACAAACATACCAATCTGCTTGCTGATTGTTTTCAGTTTTTCCTTTGGTTTTGACAGGGCCTCTTCATTCTCTGTAGATGTTGCTGACACTACCAGCTGGTTTGTTCTGTAATCTTCGTCTGAACTTTTGCCAAGAATTTGTTCTTCTAATAGGTCCTCATCGCTAGAATAATCAAGCACTGTCTAGATTTTTCTTCTTACATTGTTTACTAGTATCTGGCATTGATTTAGAAGCGTTTTCAAATGTTCAAATGGGTGTGAAGTCCTAAGCGACCAAACTGCTGAGGTCATCGGTCCCTAGACTTACACACTAACACATACACACACACACACACACACACACACACACACACACACACACACACACACGTGCGCCCGGCGGAGGACTCGAACCTCCGGTGGGAGGGACCGCGCAATCCCTGACATGGCGCCTCAAACCGCGCGGCCACTCTGCGCAGCTAGAAGCGTTTTGTGATATTTCAAGCAAGTGTTCCATTTTTTATGGATTCCGGGCTTTCTTTCAGATTTTTGATGCTGCACCAGTAATCTGCATATCGACGATGTCCTAGCTTCGTTTACCCTCGTGCCGTACTATAACAACATTAATCTCTTAGGAGTAGGCCTACTCATTTACAGCGTAATAATATTCATCCCAAGCCGAGTCAGTTCTAAAGTCAAGTAATGAAAATACTGTGGAGCTATTTTAATCCACTTTGTCAGTGGCGCAAAGTTTCTCCAGTTTTCCCAGAAAGTCACTTTTACAAGTGATTTCGATCGTATAGTGAGAAATAAAGACAATAATTAATTTCTAGATATAAATGAATATTATTTGCCTTTTGTTCAAGTAGTTTTCTGTTAGCAAAATACCACTTTTTTGATAAAAAATGTCAAAAATACGGTAGTAAACATTTGGAACAGAAGATGTCCAGATGGCTAATGGCATAATAGTTCAAACATCACCCCGTTTCTATGGGGTTTCCAAAACCGGATTTCGTAAACCGATTTCCTAATACTGCTTCTGGATGGTCATGTAAACACTTGAAGACCAATTCTGGAAATGGGCTTCTAGTTGCTGGTATTGGAATTCCGCAATCGAGTTTCGCTCCCACGTGAACGCAGCCGGTTTTGAAACGTGCTTGGCCTGTCAGGTTTCGTCTTGTTTTTAAATTTTTTTGCCTAATATGGACAGAGTCGCTTTTTGTACTGCGAAGGATAAGTAAAAATATTAGACTGAAGCTGTGCACACCTCGTCTCAATGAACAGAAATCGTTATTGTGCTGACTGGTTAAGAAACTGTAACAGCTGTTTTTCAGGCGCCATGTTTAACTGTGGTAGTAAATCCGCTTCAGACCTTAACATGTAAACACAACAGCGAAAAACGGTGTTCGAAATTCGGTTTTCGTCTTTCAGAAGAGGTGTCCTAAGTAAACTTATTGTATATAAGCTAATAGAAACTGTGAACCGTTAGAAATGATCAATCGAAACTGTTAGCAAATCTTTATTAGAATCTTCTCTGCATATAAAAGACAATATACTGACTCACTGACTCACTCATCGCCCAGTCGAAACCGCTAAGAACAGAATCTTGGAATCTGGATGTGTGGATCTTATTCTGTAGGCGTTGTATCAGAAGGGAATTTTCGAAATAGAGGATGCAGGATTTATTGAAAAATGTCGCAATTAAGGCAATTTTGAAACTAGATCCACGAAAATTGGTATTTGGTTTCTCCGTCAGAAACTAAGAAATACGTGTCCCAGCGTTTTCGGAAATTTAACCCTATGGGGATGAAATAGTGGGTGAAAGCTTTTTTGAAAATATATCATTATTAAATAACTTCTAAAGTATTTTTAAAGCTACGTGTATGAACATTGGTACTTGACTTCTCGTTTACAAATAAAATAATACGTGTTTCAGTGGTTTTTGAAACTCCCTAAGTGGGTGAAATTGGGGTGAGACTTTTTATGACAATATTTTATTATGAAAGCATTTTCAATCTAAATCTATGAAAATTTAACTTTGACTTCTCAGTCAGAAATTAAAAAAATCGTGTTCACTGGTTTTGGAAATTCAACCGCTACGGAAGTAGAAGACATCAAAGATGTTGTTGTGGTGTTCAGTCCTGAGACTGGTTTGATGCAGCTCTCCATGCTACTCTATCCTGTACAAGCCTCTTCATCTCCCAGTACCTACCGCAACCTACATCCTTCTTAATCTGCTTAGTGTATTCATCTCATGGTCTCCCTCTACGATTTTTAAAATCCACGCTGCCCTCCAATACTAAATTGGTGATCCCTTGATGCCTCAGAACGTGTTCTACCAACCGATCCCTTCTTCTAGTCAAGTTGTGCCACAAACTTCTCTTCTCCCCAATCCTATTCAATACTTCCTCATTAGTTATGTGATCTACCCATCTAATCTTCAGCATTATTCTGTAGCACCACATTTCAAAAGCTTCTATTCTCTTTTTGTCCAAACTATTTATCGTCCATGTTTCACTTCCATACATGGCTACACTCCATACAAATACTTTCAGAAATGACTTCCTGACACTTAAATCTATACTCGATGTTAACAAATTTCTCTTCTTCAGAAACGCTTTCCTTGCCATTGCAAGTCTACATTTAATATCCTCTCTACTTCGACCATCATCAGTTATTTTGCTCCCCAAGTAGCAAAACTCCTTTACTACTTTAAGTGTCTCATTTCCTAATCTAATTCCCTCAGCATCACCGGACTTAATTCGACTACACTCCATTATCCTTGTTTTGCCTTTGTCGATGCTCATCCTACATCCCCCTTCAAAACACTATCCATTCCGTTCAACTGCTCTTCCAAGTCCTTTGCTGTCTCTGACAGAATTACAACGTCATCGGCGAACCTCAAAGTTTTTATTTCTTCTCCATGGATTTTAATTTCTACTCCGAATTTTTCTTTTGTTTCCTTCACTGCTTGCTCAGTATACAGATTGAATAACATTGGGGACAGGCTACAGCCCTGTCTCACTCCCTTCCCAACCACTGCTTCCCTTTCATGCCCCTCGACGCTTATAACTGCCATCTGGTTTCCGTACAAATTGTAAATAGCCTTTCGCTCCCTGTATTTGACCCCTGCCACCTTCAGAATTTGAAAGAGATTGTTCCAGTCAACATTGTCAAAAGCTTTCTCTAAGTCTACAAATGCTAGAAACGTAGGTTTGCCCTTCCTTAATCTATCTTCTAAGATGAGTCGTAGGGTCAGTATTGCCTCACGTGTTCCAACATTTCTACGGAATCCAAACTGATCTTCCCCGAGGTCGGCTTCTACTAGTTTTTCTACTCTTCTGTAAAGAATTCGCCTTAGTATTTTGCAGCTGTGACTTATTAAACTGATAGTTCGATAATTTTCACATCTGTCAACGCCTGCTTTCTTTGGGATTGGAATTATTATATTCTACTTGAAGCCTGAGGGTATTTCGCCTGTTTCA
Organism: Schistocerca serialis cubense; assembly: GCF_023864345.2. NCBI lineage: Eukaryota > Metazoa > Arthropoda > Insecta > Orthoptera > Acrididae > Schistocerca > Schistocerca serialis. Next base: position 872,530,378 of record NC_064641.1, on the reverse strand, counting down.
TACATCCTGCTCACCAGATGGTAGAGTTGTGCCAGGACTGGCTCTCCCAAGGCCGTCAGTAGTTCCAATGGAATGTTGTCTACTCCGGGGGCCTTGTTTCGACTCAGGTCTTTCAGTGCTCTGTCAAACTCTTCACGCAGCATCATATCTCCCATTTCATCTTCATCTACATCCTCCTCCATTTCCATAATATTGTCCTCAAGTACATCGCCCTTCTACCTTCTATATACTCGTTCCACCTTTCTGCTTTCCCTTCTTTGCTTAGAACTGGGTTTCCATCTGAGCTCTTGATATTCATGCAAGTGGTTCTCTTGTCTCTAAAGGTCTCTTTTATATTCCTGTAGGCAGTATCTATCTTACCCCTAGTGAGATCTGCCTCGACATCCTTACATTTGTACTCTAGCCATCCCTGCTTAGCCATTTTGCACTTCCTGTCGATCTCATTTTTGAGGCGTTTGTATTCCTTTTTGCCTGCTTCATTTATTGCATTTTTATATTTTCTCCTTTCATCAATTAAATTCAAAATATCTTCTGTTACCTAAGGATTTCTACTAGCCCTCGTCTTTTTACCTACTTGATCCTCTGCTGCCTTCACTACTTCATCCCTCAAAGCTACCCATTCTTCTTCTACTGTATTTCTTTCCCCCATTCCTGTCAATTGTTCCCTTATGCTCTCCCTGAAACTCTGTATAACCTCTGGTTCTTTCAGTTTATCCAGGTCCCATCTCCTTAAATTCCCACCTTTTTGCAGTTTCTTCAGTTTTAATCTATAGGTCATAACCAATAGATTGTGGTCAAAGTCCACATCTGCCGCTGGAAATGTCTTACATTTTAAAACCTGGTTCCTAAATCTCTGTCTTACCATTAGATAATCTATCTGAAACCTGTCAGTATCTCCAGGCTTCTTCCATGTATACAGCCTTCTTTTTTGAAATTTTATAATGTTTTAAAAACTGGAGCAAAGCATCATCTGGGATGGGTTACTTATTACGGAAAGATTTCATCGTGCAAGCAATTTTGAAGCTAAATCTATGAATATTTGCATTTGAATTATCCGTTAAAAATAAAAAAACACATGTCACTGTTTTTGCAAATTCACCCTCTAAGAGGATGAAATAGGGGGCGAAACGTTTTATGAAAATATTTCATTGCGAAAGCATTTTTAAAGCCAAATCTTTGAAAACTGCTGTTTGGCTTCTCGGTTAGAGATGAAAAAATACTTGTTTCATTGTTTTTGGAAATACATCCCCTAAGGGAGTGAAATAGGTTCAGACTGTCCAAACTGCTAAGAACAGAAATTTGAAGTTTGGAGATGGTGTGGTTCTTATATTGTAGACCTCGTTTAAGAAGGAACTGTCTGAAATTCCACTCCTAAGGAGGTGAAAGACTTGTTGAAAGTATGTTGCTATTGAGGCAATTTTGTAACGAGAACTACGAAAACTGGTGTTTTGATTCTTAGTCAGAAAAAAAATGTACGTGTTTCAGCAATTTTGAAATTCATCGACTAAAGGGGTGAAATAGTGGGTGAAAGTTTTTTTGAAAATAAATATTTAAAGAACCACTAAAGGATTTTTTAAGGCTATGTCTATGACAATTGGTATTTCACTTCTCAGTTAGATATAAATAGATATTTTTTAGAGGATGAAAGTTGCTATGGAAATATCTCCATAAGAACGCAAAAGGCATGATTAACAATATCTTTGGACTCCAGCTACCAGAAACGCTTTTTGGTCAGAAGTACCGTTCGTGCTTATATGGGCTCAATTTGCTTGAAAAGCTTAACACGTGCTGCAATTGGTGAAAAATATCAGAATTCGATTAAATAAAACAAAAAAACAAAAATCTCAACAAGCCATACAGTGTAGGCGAGCGAAGCAGCGGGCGCTAAGCTAGTAGGTTTCTATGCGGTATTGAATATTTTTTCAAAGGTGGAGCAAATTTACTCCTGCAGGGGTCAAATATCCGCTCTTTACGGTAATCTATTATTAACAGAATTTTCATCACTTTTATTACGACACTTTTCCTGTAAGTAGTTAAATTATACACCATAATATTTACACAAGACGCTAAGAGTCGACGTTCCATTTTCATCGACGTGCTCTGTCATCATATTGAACAGCGGCTCGGAAGACTGATTCCTATTGGTCGAGAGGCACCGACGCAGCACTGTAACAACCAATGGCGGCGAAGCTGGAAATCGACCGCTGCGCCGCCAAGAGCGGTTTATACGCGCGCACCAGCTGCAGCGTGCTCAGTCGTAGACTTTCTCTCGGTGGGGGAGTTGCTGTGGTCTTTCCGTCGTTTGGTGGAGAGACTTGGAAATTTTTATCATGGTTTGCTGAGATTAAAGAAACACCTCTTGTCTGCTGCTGTTTTGTAGTCACGAACATCTGGAAGAGAGTTTCAGCAGTCAGGTTTGAGGTGGATTTCGGCTGCGGCATATAGGGTAAAAACAGCAACCATGCCGAGCACAGCGTTTTACAGCAGCAACATGTCGCTGGATCGCGCGAAGGATCTGGTGAAAGGGTCATTGAAAGCATTGAACATCGGAGGGTCTGTGGACCATAAGGATGTCGAATCCAGACAACCCATTCTGGTTGCAGAAGATAATAGCTCGAAAGGGGTAAGCTTGTGCAAATAAATCTGCTGCAGTTTTCCTCGGCATTCGTTTGTAAAATTTGATTTACATTGTCATTTATAGAAGTCATGCTACATTTTGTATCATAATTTCGTATTACCTGCAGCTGTACTGAATTCTGAAAGTTTACATTCCTCTAAGTCCCTTGAACCTTTGTTATATACCGTACCTAACAAAAATACGGCAATGCCAGAACATATTCGTTGATAAACGTCTTTTAATTGAGGCAGAAGAGCCGTTTCTGGTACAGTGCTAGCGAAATAATTTGTTGCTCTTGTTAACTAACTAGTGTGTGAACGGTAGTGTTAACAAATAATCGTGAAAGCGTGATTTACCTTTTGTTTTACTGTCACGTACTGTGTTCACAGCAGCAGCAGGGATGGACACCATTGCTCGTCTTTGTTGGAATTATTACTGCTGTGGGTTCCTGCATTCCTGTTGGGTACAACATAGGCGTTATGAATACTCCAGCTCACGTAAGTCAAAGGGTTCGCAATGAGAACGAGAAAATGTAATTTAAAGATTTTGTGTTACAATGTTTTCTTTATCTTTTTCAGATTATCAAACAGTTCTGCAACGAGTCAGTAATGGAGACTTACGGAATCCAGATGTCTACATCTGAAATGAACACACTCTGGTCTGTCATTGTTTCGGTCTTTCTGGTGGGTGGCATGACCGGGTCTTTGACGGGCGGTTGGGTGGCTGATCGATGGGGCAGGTAAAGTGGTGGTTTTTTTTCCCCTCCAGTGTTGGCTTTTTTCTTTTTTTTCCAGTGTTGGCTTTCTTGTTACTCTGATCAGTTTCCTGTTCTGTTGCATTTGTATACTATCCTTGTAACCCCATAATTTGTCATTCTCCTTTTATAATTCTTTCCGCTACTGTACATCACTTTTTAGGCTATTATCAGCATAGCCCCTAGTGTTAAAAGCTTAAGTGTCCCCCAACATACAACCCTAATTTTTAAAATATAACCTATGAGTTCTTGCTTATGAATTGGGGTTGGATCGTTTGGAAGAAGACACTTTCTATTTTATGGATTAGTGAAGTTAATGGAGTGTGGCACTTATTCTGTCGTGGATTTTTCCAGGAAAGCTGCAGTGGTGATCAATAATGGCCAAGGACTTGTTGCAGCAGTTTTGTTCGTCTGTTCTCGTTATGCTAAATCTGTTGAAATGCTCATAGCTGCTAGACTGATTGTAGGGCTTTCCTCTGGTGAGTTAAATGTTTACATTAATAGAGGTAATTTAGTGGTAAAATCTATTTCGTGTGTAGTACACATTTATTTTTTTCCCCTCTTTCAGGTCTTACAACGACCACAGTGCCTATGTATCTCACAGAAATAGCACCTGTAGCTATCCGTGGAGCTATGGGAGTGCTTTGTCCTATAGGACTTAATGTTGGGGTCCTCCTGGGCCAGATAATGGGATTGAAAGATGTGCTTGGTGAGTTTTTTTCCTTTGATATTGCATGAAAAACTTATGAATTTTGCCTGACTTCTAATGGTTCATCATTTGTGTTGCTATTCTCTTTTATGTGCACACTGTATTCTGAAAAAAAAATTGATTTCAATAATGCAGTTCATAAAATTACCAGACATAGTTTCTGCCAATAGTTACACTGAGATCGATTTTTAAATTAAATTTATAACTGTATCAAAGTGAACTGGGGATAATGCAGCTTAACAAAGCAATCTTAATATGTACACAGCAATTTTGCTGTGGAAATTCCCATTACTATCCTGTTAACTCCCCCCCCATGAACCATGGACCTTGCCGTTGGTGGGGAGGCTTGCGTGCCTCAGCGATACAGATAGCCGTACCGTAGGTGCAACCACAACGGAGGGGTATCTGTTGAGAGGCCAGACAAACGTGTGGTTCCTGAAGAGGGGCAGCAGCCTTTTCAGTAGTTGCAAGGGCAACAGTCTGGATGATTGACTGATCTGGTCTTGTAACAATAACCAAAACGGCCTTGCTGTGCTGGTACTGCGAACGGCTGAAAGCAAGGGGAAACTACAGCCGTAATTTTTCCCGAGGGCATGCAGCTTTACTGTGCATGGAGAGCTGCATCAAACCAGTCTCAGGACTGAAGACCACAACAACAACAACAACTCTGGATATGTTCATTTCTTTATGTTGAGTGTGGGCTGCATGCTGTGATCCCATTGTTGCAGATGTTACGATGCTTTCAGTTTGTTAGAAGGAATTAATTGATAATTGCACGTAATGAGGTGCGGGTGTGACCTTTTCGAATTTGTAGAAAACAGTGCTATGATCTATCAGTGGATTACTTTCAAGAAATCAGTCTCAAATAGAAATGTGTAACTTTCATGCACACAGACAAAACACAAACAGAAGCAGGATTGTAGCTAAACTGTTGTCTTAATTTTGGGACCTAGAGAACAGTCAGTTACCTTCATCAATTTTCCAACCTTCTTTCTCAATATTGTGATAAATTTTCTCATTATGCCTTTGGAAACAGTTTGTATGGAGATATTTATGTTATTGTAGGTCATGTAGCGCAAAATCCCAAAGTTCAAAATTTACTTACGTGACATGCAGATATTGTAGACATCAACACAGCTTCTTAAACTTGTGTGTGTGCGCTTGCAATTAATCAAAATGTGCAGTTAGTTTCAGCTTTCAGGAAAGGGTTATTGAAACCCCTTCCATATACATCTATACTCTCATGGTGTAGCAAGATTGCGTATTAACAAGAAACTAATGGACACAGAGTTGGGTATGACAATAGTATTCCTTTATTTAGTATCCCTTAAAAGTTACATTCGGTTCGAAATGTCACTGCACATTACAGACAGGACATTTCTTTATCAAAATTGTTAATTTTTCATTAAAAGTACATACAATATAAAAGTCATAAGATATCAATGGAAGTAGCCCGTTTTTAAAGGCAGTGATTTACGGCACATGTTTGTACTAATGTGAAAATGTTTCTGTTGTGCTAGATTTATTTTTTTCCATTCTGATTAACTGTTTGCCATTTGTGCTGAAGTAAATGTATTGTTTTGCCTCTCCTTGACCTTTGTAGAAAGGAGTCTTGTAGTATGGAATATTGAACACATTTACGAGCTAAATTTTAAAACAGAGTATTGATGAAATTATTTTTAATAATTCAGTTTTCAGTATGATGATTTGAAAAATTTCAAAGGCTCCTTTCTCTTCTGCCACCAACAATATTTAATTCCTTGTGCTCTTTCATTAATACTGAGTTTGGTGGTTTGAAGTTTTACAGTCAGGGAGCCACTTTAGAGGTATGTATGGCCTCTTTTTTTTCCTATTTGAGACGAAGTCTGCTGTCATTCATCGTATCGGTGCTCTCAGAGCAGTTTTACGGTATTTGTACTAAAGTCTGAAAGTTGTTCAAATAATACATATTGTATTTTGAAACTTAAGAATGTGGCTTACATGCCCTGAAGTATTAAGTGATGGTAGACTACCCATAAAACGTATAGCATACTGTAAAGGTGGGGGGGGGGGGGGGGGGTTGCAAGGAGTTGTGGGACGTACATTAACTTCCTCCTCATTATCATTGCACATCCTTCTGGTTTCATTTAATTTTTAGTTTTTACAGATAGTACTAACACTCTGTGATGATACTTTTTTCTATAGTAATTTATTTGAACAACTTTTGCATTTTCTTAGTTCATAATGCAGTAGCAAAAGGGGTTCTGTTGACATTGTAAATTGCAGTAGTTCAGTACCCCCTCCACAGATCTCCAACAAAATACTACAGTATAGTTATTTCCTAAAATAACTCCTTTTGCACTTGTGTTAAAACAGCCACAACAGCAGCATAAGCCTTTGTAGAATGAAATATTTTCTTTTTACATGCTCTATGCTGAAGGGTGCAGCGACTAAGGTTGGTAAGTTGTTGGCTTTGCTGAGCCATGATGCCTGATCCACCAGGATGACCTTAACAGCAGCGGTCTGGGTCCTGAGGGCAGCGCGTGTTAAGGTGAGGAGGGAGAGGATACAATAAATTGACCCTGCAGGTGTGGGCTGTTGCGGTCATCTTATTGTAACTTGCCCCTAAAAGATGGGTTGTAAGTAACATTTTCTTTGTTATGCTTTTTTATTTGTTACAGCTGTCATCTAATGCTTCGTGGATCATTCGTGTTATCTGTAAAATAAGAGTGTGGGAATGGCATGAAAAATATTTCAGCCAAGATTTGAGTTTTTTGTAGCTGAAGTCTCATTAACATCAAAAATTTAGTTGACTGGTGATACAATCCTTGGATGAGGAATTTTGGGTAGCACTCAAAAAGAAGGCAAGGTTGGTGGTGCAGGGCCCAGTGCTGGGTTGTGAGCATTGCACCCTAGTCTTCTTAGTGACTGAAGGCTTCACGATTCCTCCAATCCAACAATTCTGAATTTGTTTGATTTGATGGGCGCATGGCCCACAAAACAACTCTTGACTGTAGTGTTGTACAAAGTCATTTGGAGATTATGCTCAGGTTAATTGTTTGGAAGATAAATTAATAGTACACACTGAAACATATATAAGCAGGTGTAAATTTAATTTGAGCAATTTGTGCATGTGTCAGAGATAAAGATCTGTTGTTCATCAGTGCTTGATTGGCCAAAGATGTTTTCATATGCTGATATGCAGATAAGAAATAGTGTGTGTGTGTATATGTTTTCTAGAGTTGTAGTTAGGCATAAAGTGATCATATTTTAAATACAATAATGTTTGTAGTAATTATAAGGCCAGAATTAATTTTCCTGTAAGGCTAACTCTGAGAAAAAGATAAAGCTATCTGATAAAGCTCTTAGCCTTAAGTTAAGGTGACAATCAGAGGTATTGGTCACTCAAAAAGAGACATTTGCTGATGTCATTTACAATTGGTTTTGTTGTCATTGTTACTGTAAAGACAGTCAGAAAAGGCATGGTAAAAAGGGAAGAAGTTGGTGTTACATTCATATAATGGTTCATTTAGACATTGTAATTTGACACAGCAGGCATGGAGTGCTCGTTTTGTATTTAGAAATGTTTTATATTTATTAAGCTATTGACAGTGGACTAAGTCTTTCATCACTATAAAGTGACTGAAAATTTGTGTGTGTACTCTATAATACTTGCAGAGTTGAGCACCATTGCAAATTGAATTGAACTGATATTACTGATTACTGAGAGCACTAAAGTTTATTAGCAGCAGTTTCCACGTAGATCTTGTGTAGAGTGGGTGGTTGTGCTATTTTTCTTTTTTTGAGGCATTCTCATTGTATTGAAAATTGTAGTTTGAGAATTGGAAAAGCTAGAAGAATTTGGCTAGCTTTAATATAGCATTTAATGATCTTCGTGAACATGCATTTATGAGCCTCCACATGGAGTCATTTGAGGAATTAGTGTTCAAAATACAACAATGGGCAGTGCAGGATGGAATAATAGTAATATTATGAAAGGGATATAATGCTGCTCACCACATAGAGGAGGCATTGAGTCCCAGACAGGCACAATGGAAAGACTACTAAATATTATTCTTTCAGAAAAAAAGGCCATCTTCAGAAAACTCGTACATCTTCACACAAGAACAACTCTCACATATGTGGCCACTGTCTCAGGTGATTGTAGCCTGATTGTAGCAGTTGGATCACAATGACAAGAGAGTCTCTCTCTCTGTCTCTCTCTCTGTGTGTGTGTGTGTGTGTGTGTGTGTGTGTGTGTGTGAGGCCTTTTGGTCAGAAGAATAAATGTTTTTAGTAGACTTCCATTGTTTGGGACTCGACCCCTTCTCTGAATGATGTGAATTATCTTTCAACAATATTATATTTAAAATAGCTGTTATAGTTAACAGTAGTGGTGACAACTGTAATCAGACTGGCGACTGAATTGAATAAAGACAAGCGATGAACTATCTGATCAACACTGCAGTGTTGTCGTGTTTGATATTCAGTGACTGAATAACTGCTAACTGTTTTCCAAATCTACTGAACTGTGTTGAGGACGCCTTTTACGAAATTCACTGTCAGTTATATCTTATTTGTCTTCACTTTTACTAATATTGTTTTTAATTCAGGTAATAAGGTTAGACATTGCCTTTTGTAAGCATGTTGTATGTAAAATGGCAGGAAGTCTTATAATTGCTTGCAGTATATTTTGTTCGTAAGTTCAGAATTGAGGGACTTACACTCAATACATTCTATAGAACATAAAGAAAGCTTGAATAATTTGAAACAGCTTTCCAAAGTGCCCTGAGAATCTGCACATTTGAAAATCTATTTGAAATAGAAATAATTGTTTTTTGTATACTGAAATAAGGCAAGGTACATAGTAGAGTGATTTAATGCTTTCCAAGCAGCTGTTCATAAAGGTAGAGATTTGCATAAATAAAGGTTATTTGCTTATGTTGTACATTCTGTACCACAGAGCATTTAGAGAAAGTCAAAGTATGTGTATTGATATGCAAGTGGAAATAGGACACCTTATATTCACCATAATGTAAGAGAATGATTTTAGTTGATAATGGATATACAGATTAACAAAATTGGTTCAGTAAAAATAAAGCACTCCATGCATTAGTTCTGCTGAGGCAACCTTTGTGCTAGAATATTTTGATTACAGAATATTGGAGAAAGTTGGGCGTACATTGATATTTCATTTTGAAAATTAAGTATGCAAATGTAATAATCTGCGAAATTATGTATATGTTCACTGCATAGGTGCTGAAGCAGTGTATTGCAATACAATTTAGGTGGTCTTTCTTTATCTCATGAAGTTAGAAAACTGACTGCTACAACAGTTATGTTGAACATTTACATTATAGTATCCCCAGACTGAAATAATTGTTGGACCATTGATGCAAATACTGAGTTGAAGAAGGCATTAGAAAATTCAAAAATTTGACAATTAAGAAAGACAAAGAAAATGTACGCTGAACTTTGTGTATATTTACAAAGTACCAATCTAGCATGTATGTTTTACAAAGTACCAATCAAGTATAAGTATCAAATCGTGTTTTCTAATAGTAGCAATGATATTAATGTGAAAGCAGATTATTTCAATCCCCCTCTTCACACGTTTATATTTCTTATTTCAGTATGTACATATGTTGTCATTTTAATTTCAGTTTGCTACTATTAGGAAAGACAGACAAATATAAACATTAGTCATTAACATTGTTATGTGCAGCACAACATCTCATTAGTGTGCTACTGTACAACCAATGAAGTAATCTAAGAGAATGCTTAGTCCACACATTGGAAGAAGCTGTTCTGTCATGCTGCAGGCTGAAACAGTGAACCTCATACTGTCAGTATGTTCCTATTACTATTTTTTTTAGCTGCGTGGACTTTTATTATTGATATAGGTAATCTATTGGTCTTTGAGTGACTTTTTAATGTTTTTTTAGTGTTCTTAGAACTGAGTAAAGCGTTTATCATGTGGTTGAATTCGCATCATATAAGAATGTTCCATGTAGTTACCACAATAAGGTTTTTGAGCCTTTCACTTTGGTTTGTTGGTTATTCACATGAGACTGTTCTGCTGCACAAAATTTGTAATCTACCATTAGCACATAAACTTCTAATGTTAAGATGTATAATACGTTTGGATGGTCAAGGCTAAGGCCAAATCATTGTGATTGCTTCTCACAGCTCTCTTGTATCAGGGGTAGAAATAGGATAAACGTAGCAAAGTTTGAGGAATGTTAAAGTACTTTGGCGCTATGTTAAAAGAATAAGAAAGCATTCTAAAACTTCTGCTGAGTGATTCAAAGTTTTTTTTTTTTTTTTTTTTTTTCCAAATTTAAATCAGAAGTTTCTTAAGCCTCAAACCATCTGATATTGCTAGATATTTGATGCTTTATGCACAAAATTTTCATATTCTACCTTTTCATTACGGTAGATGCACAGGCTCTGCTTAGCAGTTACACTGATCATTGCGAAGTTATTTACTGTAGCAGATTAGTTGCATCACACCAATTTGTCAGGCACAGTGAGTTTCTCTGCAATGATCTAGTTTCTCTCTCTTTGGCACTCATTTTATCAAAAGATAAGCTTTTAAAATTGAAGAATATTATCCCCAGAGAAGAAATTTCCATTATTTCAGATCACTGCACTGTTCCTTATTAAAAGTAGTTGTGAAAGTACAGTGCAAAAGACTGATGCCTATACACTTCAAAGTTTCACAAGTTATTTTCACTACTCTTTCCAAGGCATCTCAGGAAACTGCATTTTCTCTACTTGAGTGGAACAGTAATTTGATCAATTGAAGTAAAGTCTCGGCGAAAAGAATGTGAGAGTTGTGAAATGACTGGGAAAGTGGTTAGACAGGTTTGTTTACCTGTAAAGGCAGAACTAAAATTTTGGAAAATGAAATAAAGTCACTTAGTCAAACTTAAGATGAAATTGTGTGTCAAACCTTCAGCTAATTTTCACAAATATAATGTTGTGAAGATTAGTGGAAGATTTTTAAGATGGCAGCTGTGACTGGATCCAATTTTCCAATTGTGATTTGTTGAGCATTTTTGCTTGGACCCTGCCTGAGCACTATCCTTTCGTCATTTTGAATTTCCTCTTGCAGCGATTTCTTTCCACTGTGACAAAATAACTAAGTCTTTGGAAGAAACTGCCTAAGATTCAAGCACTTGCATTGCTGCTTGCATGTCTTTACCTCAGATGCTGCTCAGTGGGAGCCTTACCATCAAATCTTCATTCAGGGCATCTGGTCTGTGCCAGGTGACTGCAAAATAAAAGGAAGTCTGATATTACTGACGTTACTAATTTGTTTTTCTTTTCTTTTCAGGAGTTGAAGAAACCTGGCACTTTCTTCTTGGACTGTATGCCATTCCAGTACTCCTGTCAGTATGTGGTATTTGCTTCTTGCCGGAAAGCCCTAAATATCTTTGTGTGATACGTGGTGAAGAACAGAGGGCAAAAATGGGTGAGTAATTTAGCGTTCTTGTAAATACACTGCTCAAAACAATTAGGGGATCGGTTGAGGGATAAAAAATAGACATATGGATTTTTTTTTTTTTTAATATATATATATATAAACACACACACATTGAGATAATTTGCTGCCTCAATGCTTCACTTGAGGTTTACATGGCGTTTAGGTAGAGTGAGGCACCATGGGGCTACCATAAGAGTGAAACAGTCTCGTTGCTCTCTAATATGATGTGTGATCACCTTGGACAGCCAGTATAGCTGCACACCGGTGTGGCATGGGCAGTATGAGGTTATCAACCAGCTATTGAGGGATATTTGGCTATCTTCTGTGAGTGCAATATCCAGATCTGCAACAGTTGTGGAATGTGCTGGTCTGGCTGCAATGCCTCTGCTAAATCCATCGCAGACACACTTAATCGGGTTTAAGTCCGGTGAACAAGCTGGCCACTCCATTCGTTCAATTCCCTCAGCTTCTAGCATGTTGTCCACCTGTGCAGCTTTAGGGGACTAGAATTAACAGCCACCAGAAGGAACCCGTCTCCTATGGCACCAGTGTAGAGCACAGTAAAAGTCGGAAGATCTCACTCTATACCTCTGAGCAGTTAAAGCTCCATTCTGAATGGCATAAAGGTCCGTATGTCCACCAACACTGACTCCTGCCCACATCATTCGTCCAGCACCACGATACGGCGATATTTCCTGCACATAAGCAGGATTGTTCAGGGTTCCACGTTCTCTCCAGATGAGGGAATGAAGATTCTACGGCTGAATACAAAATCTTGACAAATTTGTGAGCAACACTCGGTGCCATGCATTAAGTCTCCAATCCTGATGTTTCTCTACCCAGTTTCTGCAGGCTAAATGGTGCCGTGGTTTTAATAGAACAAACACCATAGGCCTCTGTGCATAAAGGACACATTCCCAAAGGCAGATTTTGGACTGTGTGTTGATATTGCGCGTCCTGTTGCTGCCTGGAGGGTGTGTTGCAGCTGCGTTGCATTCAGCATCCTGTCTCGACGGGCTGTTAACCGAAGCTGTCATCTCTTGCTGATGGTACCCATGGACAACCTTAGCCTTGCTTCTTGTAACGGTTACTGTTGTCTGAAATCACATGCAGGTCCTGGATATTGTACTTCGAGACACTCAAATAGCTGCAGCCACCTTGCTGTGTGTGTCCGCTTCGAAGTGTCCTATGGTTCTCCATGCCATAGCTTCGGTTAAGTCGCATTGTTGTTGCATTGCAATACCTGCTCACTACGCTATCTGAATCCAACTGCTTGTATAATTCGTTGTAATTTGTTTGGTAGAGTAAACACAAGCCAACACCAATCCCCTCTGGAGCAACTTTCCATTATTACCACTATCTCGGCAACTGTAATGTTGTTGCCTCCACTCCGTAGAAATGTTAGAAAGACGTTGAACCATTTTAGTTCATTCTGACAATGACAATACTTCAGAACCTAGATATCTCAACTGATTGCCTAATTGTTTTGACCAGTGTATGTTCTATGAATTATTGATAATTGCAGTGGTATTTTTTGCTTGATGGCTCTGTAAAATTTGATCTCTTGGGCTAAAATAGTGATAGTGTGTGTGTGTGTGTGTGTGTGTGTGTGTGTGTGTGCGCGCAACGTAGAGCTGCCTCTCAGGTGTTTGCATCTGTATTATCGTGTAACTTTAACTGAACTTAAATGTATGAACTTGAAAATTTTTCATGATATGAAGCATCTTCTTAACAAATTAGTAGCCTGTTTAACATTACCAGTAACTTAACTTCAAACACCTGTGCCTGTAATGGCAGGTATGACTGAACTTACAAAATTACTATTCACTTCCAGTGAAACCCATGAAACAGATTAGGCCAAAGATTCATATCAGCATAAGCAGATGCACATAATTAGCACATGTTAGTGGAAGAAGTCATTTCCGTGCCATTTAGTAAGGCACAGTTCTTGAAATCACTCTTCTCCAAACTTATTCAGTCGCCTGATAAACATGTCGCATATGTTGTCTACATTGTCTCAACCAAGTTGCCTGAAGTAATTACCAGAGTTATAACATTGTACAATGCATGTATATGAAAGGGTAATTTCATATCAGCAGGAACCTTAGGAAGCAGGAGAGATGGTACACAGGGTATACACAAGATTGCACAACAGTTAATGTGTTAGTGCCTTGTGCGATTTGAGAGTAGTTTCCTATCTTACGTTGTTGTTCAGTGTGTTATCTACTAGAGTTCCTTGTCTTTTTGCACTGAATTTCCTTACATGAAAATCTTTACAACTTGTATTCTCAGGCATCAGCACCATGAGTTGGGTAAGCGACTTCACAACTGGAAAATAGTAAGCTCCCGTCCTGATGATCCTCTTGCAGGACACTACAGATGTGATAGTACAGGAACTTGATAAATACTGTAGTAACATTATTATTTTACATTTGTTAAATTTAACAATTATGGATCCTAGTTAAGTGTGCTTTTTGGACTTTCTCGCTTGTGGCATTTGACTTGCATCAGAACATTCTGCACTGGTAGGCAACGAGTTGGTTGTGGTACAGCTGCCTGCTGCATCAGTGAAAATGCTTAAGATTTAGAGAAGGCTCTGTCACATGAAACAAATGGGGAGGCGGTGGGGGGGGGGGGGGGGGGGGTTGAAGAGAAGTTGGAAAAGTAACTCATCATTACCAAAAAGTGGATTCAATCACCAGAATTATCTTCCTGGTAAGGATGTCTCTCAACAGCAGTGAGCAGTCATTTATCTGGATACTAATTGGGAATTGTGGGTGACAACTCCACTACAACATTTAACAGTAAAATAAAGTAAATAAATATATTGCTGCCTTTGCTGTAATAATATCGTGGCCAGACATAGAGTAAGAATAGCGTTCAACTAAAAATTTGTTATATTGGGGAAAAAAGAAGGAAACCTACAGATGGAACATGTCAATGGCAATGGTAACAAAAGTACATTGTGCAGATGTTTTGAAGGAAGTATGGCTTTTCCTACTGACTTGCCTTTGTTGCAGAGCTGTGCAGACTGCGTGGAACTTCACCAGAAGCTGTGGAAGGTGAAATGCAAGAACTGCGACAGGGTCGTGCTGCCGTTCAGGGAACTGCGGAAGTAAAAGAATGGGGTGCAGGCAAGGTGCTCACTTCACCATCTCTCATGCTGCCATTACTTCTAGTTTGTTCCATGCAGTTTGGACAACAGTGCAGTGGAATAAATGCTGTGAGTATCTAGACACACACAATTCTGAATGTAGGACTTACAGTTTTAATGTTTGTATATCATTAGCAGCAGTTTAATTTGTACAAGATTTTGCAAGTACTGTCTTCATTTGTAATTCTTTTCAGATGGTATATTTGACACTTCTTTTCCTCCATAGGTATTCTACTACTCAGTTACCATATTCAAAAGTGCTGGGCTGTCAACAGATGCTAGTCAGTTTGCAACAATTGGTGCAGGAGGTGTGAATCTTTTGGTCACAATTTTGGCTATCCCTTTGCTGAACAGATTCGGCCGTCGTTATTTGGTACTGCTTAGCTGCTGGACTGCAACACTCTGTCTAGTGGTTCTCTGTGTCTCAATTACGTACATTGTAAGTTGTGGACTTTATTACCGTATTTATATTACTGTCATAACTGTTGAAGATTTCATTATGCCTTTTCACTTTACAGACCTCTACTTCTTGGATGCCTTATTTCTGCATATTTGCTGTCCTTTCGTACGTTTTCTGTTATGGACTTGGTTTGGGACCCATTCCCTATTTTATTGGTTCAGGTAAGGGTACTGACAAATTATAAATTAACTAGGATTAAAGCGAGCTGCCTAATACATTTATTTTAAGGACACATTATTTCATTAGCTTTTATGAGAAAAGCAAATTAAAAACTTAAAAATTTGTTGATTGGATATTGAAGCATTGAAAACTGGGGCAGGTAGTCATAACTTATTTTCATCATCCCAAGGCCTGAAAGTACAAGCTGAGCAAAAAAGAGAGAAACTTCCAAAAATCTCTGCATTGTTTGTATTGTCAAAAATCTTTTTTGTAATGCATGAAGAATAGTGTAAGGATCTCTTTACCACGTCCCTGTTTATGTAATTTAGCCAGTATCGTAAGATGTAGCCTGTGTCAAACAAGGGTAAATCCAGCATGGAATAACGACAATATTATGTAAAGGATAGATCGCTACTCACAGTATAGCGGAGATGTTAGACAGGCACAACAAAAGACGGCTAAACACGAAAGCGTTTGGCCAGGAGCTCTTCTGAAACACACACATGCACAAAAACACATCCTCTGGCTGCCCGGGTGAGGAGTCTTCTCAACATCTCTGCTATACAATGAGTAGCAATTTATTCTTTACATAATATTGATGTATCCATTGTCTTTTGAGTTGAAGTCGGTAAAGGCAATGTGTATATTCACTTGATAGAAACATAACTGCTTTTGTTACAGAGCTGTTTGAGACCGGACCACGGCCAATAGCTATGGCATTTGGCAGCATGTCAAACTGGGCAGGGAACTTCATAATTGGAATGACTTTCCCATGGCTACAGAGTGTGATTGGTCAGTTTTCATTCCTGCTATTTGCAGTGACAACTGCTCTCTTATCCGCATTCTTAAAGTAAGTACTTTCAACTGTATTCTTTCTAATAGTTCTATTGTTAGTAATATGTCTGTGTATTTGAAGTAAAAACTGTTACACCGAGGAATCTGCAATATTTCAATGTATCTGTCTGCTTTCTTCTAGGTTCTATTTTCCAGAAACAAAGGGCACGAGGATTTCAGACATTGCAGATATGCTCAAATATGGATTCAGAAGCAAAATATATTCTGCACCTGCTTTCTCTGGCTCGGTGGGAAATCTTGAAACAGCAGTAGCGAAATCTGAGCTGTATTCGAATGTTGGACAGCTACACAATGCAGGAAATGAACCCCTCGTCCTTGTCCTTCCTCAGAATGATGATGTGAAGATACCAATAG
This sequence comes from Schistocerca serialis cubense, assembly GCF_023864345.2. NCBI lineage: Eukaryota > Metazoa > Arthropoda > Insecta > Orthoptera > Acrididae > Schistocerca > Schistocerca serialis. The sequence continues at coordinate 872,513,848 of NC_064641.1, read as the reverse complement.
CTCCTAGCCATCACAGCCTCCCCCTAACTCCCAGTCACCACACATTGCCCCGCGTCATGCCCAGTATTCCAGAGAAGCTGTCTGATATGGCACATGAGGGGCTGCAGATGCCAGACACAGAAGAACATAATGACCAACTGTAGATTATTTCTCACTTCATCTGAATACAAAAAGATAAAAAGCAATTGTGATAATAGGTTAAGACACTGTAACTTCGTGGTTACAGGGTGCTCTCTGGTTTCTCCTGTTCTCGAAATACTCCAACTTTATACTTCGCTGCATTAATATACCTCAGAACAAAATGAGCACTGTCACTAGAGCACCAAGCTTAGAATAAGATCATCTACTTAATTTAATGTAATTCATCAATCATGAAGTTTATTTGCATTTAAAAATGTGTACTGTTTCAAATATTGATCAGTATTTCTTTCTTATGGTATATTCTGTATAGAGTGATTCTGAGAGAGTATTTTAGTAATTGTAGAAGTGTACATGTATTTATTTGACGATATGGATTTATTGAATAAGTGATAGTTCCATTAAAATTACAATAATTTATCATTTTATATGCCATAATTTTTTTTTGTAACTATTAACTCATTATGCTATGAACTGAATTATATAGTATGCAGTTTGACCATTGTGAGAAACTTCATCTTGAGTTCAAATTTTATTGTAATGACCAGAAAAGAGAGCAGATATATCTTAAGATTACTGATGTTTTAATCAGTGTAGTTTCAGCTTAAGGCACACTGTACAACAACAATTTGGGTCGGTAGTAATTCCTTTTGCATTGAAGTAGCAATGCGTTGTTACTCTACTCATCTATGGTAAACCTAAGATCTTAGATACTGAAACAGCAGTAACTATATCAGTGGCTATCAGTGTCTCAGTGTTAAAAGAAATTTTGAACTTAGTTAGTGATCAAACTGTTCGTATTTTGTCACAGAGAATTACATCCCACAATAAATTGTGTTGGTACAGTGGGAAAAGTGTGTATTTGGTAATAGAAAAGTGACTGAAGTGATTGTGCTGTGGTACTAATTTTACACTGCAAATAAATTTTTTATATTTTTATCAATGTGTTGCTTCTTTTTATGCACAACAGTGTTGTAGGGAAATAAATTTTTGTGAGTGATTTTAAAGATCAGAATGTGTTACTACTGTTGGGGGTTTGTATGGTTATTCGGCTTTACTGTAACTGAAAGAACAAGCCGTGAGACTTGATTTCTGTAAACATATTACCTCCTGTTGTAGTTTCAGTAGAAGCGGGAAGTTCATAAGAAAATATAAATACGACAGCATTGTTATTGTGGAACTCTGTGGTAGATTTCTGTGTTACACTGTTTGACACTGGAATTCTTATGTGGAAGAAAGACTTACTACTTCTGTGAATTGAGGTGAATGTAATCTGATAGATAGAGGGTCACATCACATAAATGAAAGAATCAAAAAATAGTGAATTATTGACCTGCAGGGAAAAAATCAATAGACATACAAAAAAGAGGAAGCAGTTACATCAAATAGAAATTAACACTCGACAGTAGACATGCTGAAGAAGAGCATGTAATAGGCAGATGCCTAATACTTAAAGAAAGTACATTATCTGGTAGAGTAGCCTCTTTTTTCTTCTTTTTATATATAAATAAGGAAAGAAAATTACCTCTTCCACTTCAGGCATTGACCCCTATCACCCATACTACCCCCAAAAACCTATCTAACCTAAAAAAAAAAAGCTAGTGCCACCGCCACTTTCATCCTAAATCTAACTGGGACGGCTGTTCGCCACCACTTCAGGTTCCGCCAACGAAACAAAAATTAAATATGCCTCTGAACTTTTTATAAAAAAAAATAATAAAAGGAGAAAGGAAAGGGTATAATACTATATTATATTTTATTTGTTGTTCATTTTGTTCTTAGTTTGTTCTTGTGTATTTATCTGGATTTGAAAGCAGGTCTCCTGCCCACTTTTTTTATCTTTTTTTTTTTTTTTTTTTTATTTATATAGATATCAATGTGCGAACAGTCATAGTTAATCAAGCCTGGAAAACCAAAACAGAATGAAGACACCATCGAAGATATTAAACATAAATAACATGAAAAGAAAGCTACCATGTTGTAGTTAGGCTTCCCAGCGACTGCGCCCACTGATAAAGATTGTTCAATATATGCTCGTTTGGAGTTCGTTCTGACCTCATCTGACACTGCCTGGAACATTCCAGCTGCACGGCGGGCTGTGAAAGGCACTCCATAGGTAGTTTGCGAAGCATTGTCGATATCTGGTATGCCCGGAAATAGCATGATGTCTTTCTTGCAAATAGAGCCAGAAGTCAAGGAAATTCTTGTGTCCGTCACGACAGAGGTAATGGACCGCATGTCCACGTATCCAGGTGACGGAGTTGGTTCGAGTCTTGGGGTAAAATGTCTCGTCTGAAAACAATAACGTGCATGCAGATATATGCTCTGGCCTAACTCGCAAGAGATAAGCCAGCATCTGCCGCACTAGGTGCCAAACCGGTTCCGCCTCTCCACAGCTGAGGTGATGCTTGTCAGAACCTACTGTACTACAACCCACACAATTGGGAGATTCTGCCATGTGGATATTGTAGAGACGTTCTTGCATCACCAGCTTCCCATTAACAACTACGTACCATTGGGAAACAACATCGGAATCGAGCATGGCATCGTTTAGTCTTCCACACCACGCGCCACCGTACGTAAGGATATTTTTGTTCGACCACATTTAGGGGGCGTCGTAGCATGTCGTGATATAGGTGTTGAGTCGTGGCCATTTGTGGTGTCGTGAGCGCTACACTGCAATAACATTGTTCTAAATAGAAACGTCCTATATAAAAGATGTCCTGTAGTGGCACCGGCGCTCTTAGTGAAGCAGGTCGTAGTGCCGTCAGCAGCAGGCTCGTAGGACAACGGCGCAGGAGACATAAATGTGAGCTAACATAGAGGGCAATGGCCCTATCATGGACGTTAACTAGGCCGAGACTACCTTTTTCCTTGGGGAGGGTAAGAGATACGTAGCTGATCTTCAGTAACATACCGTCCGCCCCAGTAGCTGAGTGGTCAGCGTGACGGATTGCCGTCCTCTGGGCCCGGGTTCGATTCCCGGCTGGGTCGGAGATTTTCTCCGCTCAGGGACTGGGTGTTGTGTTGTGTTCATCATCATTTCATCCCCATCCGGCGTGCAGGTCGCCCAATGTGGCGCCGAATGTAATAAGACCTGCGATATGGCGGCCGGACCTGCCCCGCGAGGGGCCAATGACGCCAATGACGCCAAACGCTCATTTCCATTTCCAGTAACATACCAGCAGTGACGAAGTATCCCAGCACTGCCATAATGCTACAAGCCAAGGGTTTCGGAATGGGAAGCATTTGGGCGACATGTGGTATCCGGGACGCAAGGTATACATTGGCATAATACGCCCACTGAATGATGTTGAGGGATCGCAAGCGCTGATTTGCAATTCCGGCCCTAATTAGGTGAAGAAGGCGTCGATAACTGAGCGTCGTCGCGCGTCGCATGTCGTTCATGAAATCTAAGCCCAAGCAGCGGAGAGTATCATTGAAGCGTCAGGGGGCAAAGTGTTCCTGCGGTAGCCCAATCCCGATGCTCAAGGCAACAGACTTGTCAACATTGATCTACCAGAAGCTGTACCGTAGGTTGCAATCCAGTACAACGCCGTGGCCATATCGTCAGCTCCTCGTATGACGATCATCAAATCATCCGCGTATGCGGTGCAGTGATAGATGGAGCCGCCAAACTGTATCCCAGTGAGCCTGTCTCGGAGACCACACAACAAAGGTTCTAAGGCCAATGCAAATAACAATGTTGATAATGGACATCCCTGTCGTACTGATTGGTGGATCGGCATGGGTGCTGTCAGTCTTCCATTAACAAGAACTCGAGAAGTAGCCCCATGCAGAAGGCGTATCAACACTGTGATAAAGGGGCCGGGATATTCCATGGGCCATAGAATGGCCGTGAGGAAAGTGTGGCCCACACGGTCGAAAGCCTGGCTAAAGTCGATAGACGCCAGGGCTGCCGGCAAACGTCTCACCCGTGCAAGGGAGATGAGATCTCTGTAACGACATAACGCAGTTCTGATGTTGTTGGGGCCCCCCAAGGACATCTGATCGCTGGACAGGATTTGCAATAGTGTGCCGCGAAGACTTTCTGATAGCAGCCTCGAAAAGATCTTGAAGTCGCTGTTCAATAATGTTAAGGGGCGATAATCGCGGACATGATTCCGTCCCTTCGGCTTATAGATGGGGACAATCAGTCCTTCCAAGAATGGTGCAGGCAATGGTATACCCGGGGACATCAATTCCTGACAAATTTCAACCCAACACGGTATCAACAGTTGTTTAAATGCTCGATAGAACTCTAATGGTAATCCATCGATTCCTGGTGATTTATGGGGAGCACATTTACCAATGGTGTCGAGCACTTCCTCTTCTGTCACTTCCCCAGTAAAGTCGGTACCATGTCTGTTGGAACTGTACCGTGGACATGTGCTGAAACGGTGTCTACTGTCGCCATATCAGGGAGCACTGCTGAATAAAGTTGAGCGTAATGCCCATAGAAGGCTTCTGCTATATCTGCTTGTTCTGCCACGTATCGTCCTTCGTCCGTTATCATGTCGGTTACCAGTGCCCTATGGCGCCTCCTGCGTTCTAGGAGCACGTGATGCATAGATGGCCTTTCTGATTGTATCATGTCTGGAGCACGTGACTGTATAACAGCGCCTTGTAAATGATGCCGTGCTAAAGAGACGAGCTGCACTTTCGCGCAATTGACTATGATCTGCCGGTCAGGTGAGCCTCCATAACAAGATATTCCCGTAGGACGGTGTAATAAAAGTTTTCCATGCTCCTCCTCCATGCCGCCGCTTCCCGGCCGTAAGCCATGAAGGTGCGCCTAAGAGCAGGCTTCGCACATTCAATCCACCAACTGAGGGTCGATCGGTAATGACCACGACGCTGTAAGGATGCGTTCCACGACTCTTTGATAGCACCTTTACATGCCGGCTCGTCCAGATGGGTGATGTTCAGTTTCCAGGGGGGCCTACTGCGCCACACACACGCAGGTTGGTGGGCAATGGTGCAAATATAGGCTGTGTGGTCGGTGAATGCAGTGGGCCAGAGCTCTGCTGCTCTCGTCGCCGTCGAAAGGCTGCTTGTGACGTAAATCCTGTCTAACCGACTTGATGAATGACTTGTATAATGGGTGTAACCAGGAGCTGGGCCATGGATGTGGTGCCATGTGTCAATCAGGTGGAGGTCACGCACTAGCATTTCCAATTCCATACACGGGACGTGATGTGGCTGCTGATCAGACGGAGATAATGTACAGTTAAAATCTCCTCCGATCACCATATCGTCTATGCAGCCCATAAATAGACGCGTAATATCTTCCGAGAAAAAGCGGGCCCGATCTCTCCATCTCCCTGATCCTGAAGGGGCAATTACATTGATGAGTCCTACACCGTTGACAGTTACTGCCATGGCTCTTGCACTCAGTAAGTACAGTACGTCCGTAGCTGCCAAACCGTCCCGTAGCAGAACAGCCACACCACAATCGGTAGAAGAAGCGTGGGAGATGTGGGCGGTATATCCATAGAAGTGTGGGGAACTAGCGACACATACTTCCTGTAAGAGGGCCACGCCGACGTCCGGCGCATCAAGCATGTGTTGTAGCGTTGTCAGTTTGTGTGGTGCCCTTATGGCGTTGATATTGATTGTGGCAAGGCGAAAGGTGTGCTGCCTAGCCTCTTCACCTAGGGTAGACGCCATGGCAATAAAAGCTAACCGCAAGAGATGCCGGACCCATCAAACCCGTTACAAATTATGAGTCTTTCACGCTAGGAGTGGCATCCCCAGTGCCGCCCCCTCCCCTGTCACTCGTGCCCTCTTCAGGAAGTTCCTCAACATCGTCCGACCACAGTGGCTGCAACATGATGCTGTGTAGCTGATCAGCACCTAAATCTCTCTCACGTATGTCGTCTTTGGTAGAGGTAGACGGGGCGCCATCCATCGACGTGACCTGCTGCATCTGTGGTGCAAGAAGTAACTGGGCACTCGTAGTATGGGCAAGTGAACCGTCTACACCACTTAGATCCTCAGCAGGCGCCGCATCCATGCCGTCTGATGAGATGTCACCTTCTTGACCGGCCGTGTGTAGGAGGCAATCGTCAGAAGGGGTCCACCGACGTTGCTTCCGTCGTCGAGGCGAACGTTGCTTTCGAACGTGGACGTCCGTATCCAAATGTGGGAGGCAATCCAGCATCTTATCACCTTCCGCTAGGAAAGCCGCGGTCGCGACAATGTTCGCGTCCACGTCCATTGCATTCTGAATGTTATGTTGCGTCTGGAGTCCATGGGACTGTTGCTGCTGTTGTTGCTGTGGAGGGGGCGACATGTGGGTTGGCATCGGGGGTCCTTCCTCTTCCTCCCTTGGTACGTCTGACGACGATGGGTGTGTCTGATTGCCCTTTTCGTCCTAAACTATGGTGCGCATCGTCGTCTGAGCGTACGTGAGGGGCAGGATTGTCGTCCCCATCGGGGAAACGGAGTCTCCCTCTGGTCTCTGCATAATTCGACGTTGTAAGCAGCTCAATCAAACATGGCCTTCCTGCCCACATCCGGAACAGGTACGCGGTTGACTGCCGTACATGATGATTGCACGACAGCCACCGATGTTCAAATAGGACAGCACATGTTTCTTGAGCTCAAGTTTAATTTGGCGCACACCATTGTAGACCTTATACGTCGAGAAAGTTTGCCACTTTTGTGCAATGTGGCTGATAACATTGCCGTATGGTTGGAAGGCGTCCTTGACAACTTCCTCTAGGACCTGGAAGGGGAGCTCAAAAACCCTTACAGTCCTTAGGCCCATGCCTGCATGATCCACTGTCACGGCACCGATATGCCCGTCAGAATGTTTGAATCTGAGAGAGTTCGAGTATTTAGACACCACTGTCGCGCAGACCTCTGCACTAATCATTTTAACATAAACCACGCTCGCTGTAATAGAAAAATGTATTCCGACGACAGTCGCCGGATCTAAACGTAGATCGTCGCGTATGAACTGTTCTATTTCATAGGCTCGAGGACGCGCATGATCTGGTTGGAAAGTAATTTTGATCGGATCGTGGTGCCATGTGTGTGCCATAGTCACACTGAACTTGGAACAAATACAACTCGCGCCGCAAGAAGGTAAACACAAGCAAGCGATCACGGTCGTGCACGGCGGGGCGCAGCGGACGTCCTCGCCCCACCGCAGCCGAAAGCAGACTGATGGATCAGTTTGGTCAAGGAATCACTTACATTCCCCAAACTGTGCACTGATCTAGTTGTAAGTACGAACTGCTTTCTGCTAGGTCATGCACACCTTAGTTTTTTTGTCCATTGACAGATTTATTTTGTATGAGAGTGCTTTGGCATTTTATTTCTTTCACAACATTATCATCCAAAACAGTGATTTAACGTAACCTGTTCTTAAGTATGACATCGAACGCCATGGAGCTTAGAATTAAATGAAATCTCTGCATACACTGTGTGCTTTGCAACTTGACCGTAATTCACCCACTTCGTAGACATGAAGTTGGAAAGCATACTACTTGTTTGCCCATACATACACACATACTTAGCAAATCCGTTAGTAACTTTACTACAAGCGTTTGTCACCATAACGGAATGTAGGGATATGAAAAGGTGAAACAGATTTCCAAAAGAGCAATTAAACTTTGTGTACTGAAGACAATGTACAGTCAAAAAAAAAAAAAATTTGTAAATGAAAGGATTCAGACACACATTTGTGATTTGACAGTGACATGAAGTACAGGGTGGCACAAACAAAAGTAGCCTGTCACTATAAATGAAATTCAGAAACAAAGTGCTGAAATGGACTTACCATTTCTTTACAATGAAAAAGAGTGAAAATTAAGTTTATAGAAAATGTTGAGAGACCCCTCTGTTTGCAAACAGTTCATTTCTCGGTAGAGGCATTATATATTTGTTCCAGGCATATGCTGGACGTGTGGCTTGTTACCCTGTCTTGCTGGCAGAAGCAGTATTGTCTTTCATATTCCGTGAGTTGAGCTCAAAATGTTTCAAAAGTTCCCATATTTGCAACTGTGTTGAGAGTAGCGTCAACAAAAACTGTCCAATGATGCAGATTCCCGTTACATTGCACCAAATGCCAATTTTTTCATCGTGAAGTGGTTGCTGACACAAAGTGTTAGGGGTCTCCTTTGTCCAGTACCTTGTGTCCTGTGAATTCATGTGACTGGAGACATGAAACTGTGCTTCATCACTCACGATGTAATGAAAAGGGTCAAACAAGCCATCGTCGATGATGTTCAAAAGCCACGTGCAATTATCTACATGTTTCATCCTCCCACAATTGCTGCACAACCGTCACACAATATGGCTTCAGATTAAGACTTTTCAATATCCGATGGCAACTCCTACAGGGTGGAGCACGAAATGTGTTACCACTTTGTTTTTGAATATAAACTTTATTGTCAATACAAACTGAAAGGAATATATACTACAATGAAGAGCTGTCCATGGAGATTTGTTCTAACTCAGCACATGCTCAATATGTCCACCATTTCGTTTCCTCACTTCCTTCCAACGAACACTGAAGTTAGTGATTACCCTACGGTACATGTCTTTCACTGCAAGCTTGAAGAATAAGTCTTCTGAGGTCCATTAAATCACGTGGACGTTTTGGGAAAATTCTTTCCTTTAGGTACCCCCAAAGAAAAAAGTCACATGGATTGATGTCTGGACTATTGGGGAGCCAATTTTGTCAGTCATTGAAGCAACCTGGAAACCTGAGTGAAATGATCCGCATGTTGAAATGCTCGTGTACAAACTCTAATACAGTGTTTGCAGTATGTGGCCTTGCTCCATCTTGTGTGTTGAAGGGCAAGGCAGTAGCAAGAAGCTGTGGATTGAAGCTATTGTGAAGCATGCTCAAATAACGCTCGCTGTTCACAGTTTCTTCAAAGAAAAAGTGTTCAATAAGTCCATGACTAGAAATTGTTGCCCACGCTGTAATCCTCGGAGCATAATGTTGTTGTTCATGAAGCGTTTGTGGGTTTTCAGTGGCCCAAACCCGTACATTTTGTTTGTTAAACACACCGTCTAAATGAAAATCCGCCTCGTCTGAAAACCAAATGTTGTTGAGAGTTTCTTCCCTATCCTCTGCCCACTGAGCGAACAGTAGTCTCTGCTGCTTGTGTTCTTCAGTGAGCTTCGGTTCACAGGTCATCTTGTATGGGTACATATGGAGCTCACTTTTAAGAATGCATTGAACGGAGTGTCTGGATATTCCCAGTTGCACTGCTGCCTTTCTGCACGATTTCCCGGGACTTCTCTGTACAGTAACTCGTACTGCTTCAATATTCTCTGGCGAACAAACAGGCTTAGGCCGAGGTCACTTCACTTCCAATACTGTTCCTTCCTGTACAAATTTATCGTACAACCTTCTTGCAAGGGACCCATCGTGTGTTAAACTGTTGTCAAAAATGCCTCCGAGTCACAACAAGGCTTTTCATTTCATGAAAAAGTAACACAATTGTCGATCGTTGCTGTGTCGTCAGTCTTCCATTGTCAGCCATTCCTGCTTACTCGTCTCCTAGCGGCAGTATTGTGAACTACATGTCATTTCATAACTCATTTGTTTTTCCAAGCTCTGCTGGTACTGCTGTAGAGATCCCAGCGGGATATCTAACATGCGTCGTAAATTGTGAAAGAAACAATTGGTAACACATTTCATGCACCACCCTGTACTGTGCGCCTTTCGGGCCAATTTACATGCAGACTTCTTTGGGCTCTGAATAATTCTTTGGCAGGTGTCTGCAATAACTTCCGATGTGTGAATTGAAGGAATTCTTTGTTTTACGTTTTGCATGGATCTGTAGGTGTGCCTGTTTTTATACAGACACACTGTATTGCTCTCTTTGATGGTAGTCCTATATCCAGATACTTGACCTCCAAAGATTTTATGACTTCCCATTATTGAATCTTTTTGACATATGCTTCCACCATTTCCATTCATTTCTCTATCAAGAAAGTCATTTTGCAGACTGCAAAGAGAAACATCTAATGTCACTGATGAAATAAACTGAAATACTGATGTAATAATGTTAACAATAAATCATTACGTAAAACAGTCAATTGTTGCAACTGTTACTCTGTTTCAGAGGTGGAAATACTGCATTCACATTCAAAGGGGAGGTGGCTACTTTTTAACTGCACCACCCTGTAGCAAGTTGGGAGTTGCTGTGCTTTGTTGGCCCAATTTCCAAATGTTGTATCCCACTGTGTTATTTTCTGATGAATGTCCAATATATCGCAGTTCATGCAGGAGGTTTTATGGTTCAAGGAAAATCCCGATTACGTGCAAGAGTTGGAAAGGAACTCGCCACATGTTATGATATGGGTGGAAATGTCATCATGATATCCGTAGGGACCTTATCATTTTGAAAGATGCGTGAATGGAATTTATTATTTGGATATGTTCCAAACATGATTAATTTGTCAGCTCAAAAATAAGAGAATAATAGATCATGTATGGTTACTGCAGTCTAGAGCTCCAGCCATTCCTGTGCACAAGTTCCATGATGATCAATTTCGATGCTTTGGAAGTATCTGTAGTGCCACTAAAATGGGTGTAAGAGTAAGGAAGAATTGCACAAAATGTGGTGAGGAAGCCTTTCGAAGCATGAGTCCTGAGATGTGTAGCAAGACTGCAATGACAATATGTAGACCTATAGATCTCTTAAGGCACAATGGTGCATATACAGGTCTGCTGGATACATATTTTTTCTATGTAAGAAATGAAATGTGTTGTGTTGACCTATGAGTAGGGTGACTTCTCTGACACATTGTACATGTATACAAAGACAGTGGTCACATCGAAGGGCTTAAAATGTATGAATCAATCTATCCTGGCAAATTACAGCAGTTTATTGGATAATGACTTAAAATTGGCACTTGTCTTTCATGGGTAACAGTAATGGCTGACAAGGAGCATACCCAGGTGTAAATAAACAATCTTGATAAAACTTGGCCGGTATATAGAGGGGTCAAAGTAATTCAATGCATGATATTGTTTTTGCCCCAATTTAACTTTTAAGGGGTTGAAACACACCCCTAAAAATAATATGGCACATTAGGTTTGGAGAGAATACACTCAAAACCACGAAACATAATGAACTTTGGTAAGAATTTGAAATTTTACAAAATACCCAACCACCATTAATCAATTTTGCAAAATGAAAATATTTTTACAACAAATTATGGAATCTTTCATGCCACCTCTGTACATGTGTAATAAATGGTTTATGAGATGCTATTCATTGGAAAATAAGTTGTACATAATGTGCTATTGGAGTATTTTCAACATTACTAATTAAAATATCTAAACATTCATAATATAATAATAATAATAATAATAATAAATATACACACTATAATAATAATAATAATAAATATACACACTAGGCAGAGATCAGAACCAACCAACACACAGAAGAAACCCACAAAACCGGCATGGCAACACAGGCTACAGATCAGAATAGAAAAACTGAGAAAAGACATCGGACAGCTAACACAATTTTTAAGAAATGAAATAACAGACAAAAAACGAAAAAGGTTTGGTAAAATCTCACAGCAAGAAGCAATAGAGCAATTAGATGAAAAGAAGCAGAAATTACAAGCATTGGCCAAACGACTTAGAAGATACAATAAAAGTGAAAGTAGAAGGAAACAAAACCAAACATTCAACACAAACCAAAAGAAATTTTACCAGACAATAGATAACACACACATTAAAATAGACAATCCACCAAACATAGCAGACATGGAACACTTTTGCAGCAACATATGGTCAAACCCGGTACAACATAATAGACATGCACGGTGGATACAAGCAGGAACAGACACATACAAGATGATACCACAAATGCCTGAAGTGATAATTTTGCAACATGAAGTCACCCAAGCAATTAATTCTACACACAATTGGAAAGCCCCTGGAAATGATAAAATAGCAAATTTCTGGCTAAAGAAGTTCACCTCAACACATTCACATCTAACTAAATTATTTAACATATTTAAAAACAAAGATGATGTGACTTACCATACGAAAGCGCTGGCAGGTCGATAGAAACACATACATACACACAAAATTCAAGCTTTTGCAACAAACTGTTGCCTCATCAGGAAAGAGGGAAGGAGAGGGAAAGACGAAAGGATGTGGGTTTTAAGGGAGAGGGTAAGGAGTCATTCCAATCCCGGGAGCGGAAAGACTCGCACACACACACATATCCATCCGCACATACACAGACACTGCGGATGGATATGTGTGTGTGTGCGCGAGTGTATACCTGTCCTTTTTTCCCCCTAAGGTAAGTCTTTCTGCTCCCGGGATTGGAATGACTCCTTACCCTCTCCCTTAAAACCCACATACTTTCGTCTTTCCCTCTCCTTCCCTCTTTCCTGATGAGGCAACAGTTTGAATTTTGTGTGTATGTATGTGTTTGTTTGTGTTTCTATCGACCTGCCAGTGCTTTCGTATGGTAAGTCACATCATCTTTGTTTTTAAATATATTTTTCCCACGTGGAATGTTGCCCTATTATATTCATATCATTAATTTGACCCCATAAATTATTTAACAATTACATTGCAGACCCATACACATTCCCTGATACACTTACACATGGAATAACTTATCTGAAACCTAAAGATCAAGCAGACACAGCAAACCCAGCAAAATATCGCCCCATAACATGCCTACCAACAATATACAAGATATTAACTTCAGTCATTACACAGAAATTAATGACACATACAACACAGAACAAAATTATAAATGAAGAACAAAAAGGCTGCTGCAAAGGAGCAGGAGGATATAAAGAGCAACTGATAATAGATACAGAGGTGACATGTCAAGCTAAAACTAAACAAAGGTCGCTGCACTACACATACTTTGATTACCAAAAAGCTTTTGATAGTGTACCCCACTCATGGTTGCTACAGATATTGGAAATATACAAGGTAGATCCTAAGTTGATACAGTTCCTAAACATAGTAATGACAAATTGGAAAACCACAATAATAGCAAAACAAATTCAAATAATATCACGTCACAGCCAATACAGATTAAATGTGGAATATACCAAGGAGACTTATTAAGTCCTTTCTGGTCCTGTCTTGCTCTGAACCCACTATCCAACATTCTAAATAATACAGATTATGGATATAATATTACTGGAACATACCCACACAAAATCACACATTTGCTATACATGGATGATACAGGGTGTTTCAAAAATGACCAGTATATTTGAAACGGCAATAAACACTATACGAGCAGCGATAGAAATACATCGTTTGTTGCAATATGCTTGGGACAACAGTACATTTTCAGGCGGACAAACTTTCGAAATTACAGTAGTTACAATTTTCAACAACAGATGGCGCTGCAAGTGATGTGAAAGATATAGAAGACAATGCAGTCTGTGGGTGCGCCATTCTGTACGACGTCTTTCTGCTGTAAGCGTGTGCTGTTCACAACGTGCAAGTGTGCTGTAGACAACATGGTTTATTCCTTAGAACAGAGGATTTTTCTGGTGTTGGAATTCCACCGCCTAGAACACAGTGTTGTTGCAACAAGACGAAGTTTTCAACGGAGGTTTAATGTAACCAAAGGACCGAAAAGCGATACAATAAAGGATCTGTTTGAAAAATTTCAACGGACTGGGAACGTGACGGATGAACGTGCTGGAAAGGTAGGGCGACCGCGTACGGCAACCACAGAGGGCAACGCGCAGCTAGTGCAGCAGATGATCCAACAGCGGCCTCGGGTTTCCGTTCGCCATGTTGCAGCTGCGGTCCAAATGACACCAACGTCCACGTATCGCCTCATGCACCAGAGTTTACACCTCTATGCATACAAAATTCAAACGCGGTAACCCCTCAGCGCCGCTACCATTGCTGCACGAGAGACATTCGCTAACGATATAGTGCACAGGATTGATGACGGCGATATGCATGTGGGCAGCATTTGGTTTACTGACGAAGCTTATTTTTACCTGGACGGCTTCGTCAATAAACAGAACTGGCGCATATGGGGAACCGAAAAGCCCCATGTTGCAGTCCCATCGTTCCTGCATCCTCAAAAAGTACTGGTCTGGGCCGCCATTTCTTCCAAAGGAATCATTGGCCCATTTTTCAGATCCGAAACGATTACTGCATCACGCTATCTGGACATTCTTCGTAAATTTGTGGCAGTACAAACTGCCTTAGACGACACTGCGAACACCTTGTGGTTTATGCAAGATGGTGCCCGGCCACATCGCACGGGCGACGTCTTTAATTTCCTGAATGAATATTTCGATGATCGCGTGATTGCTTTGGGCTATCTGAAACATACAGGAGGCGGCGTGGATTGGCCTCCCTATTCGCCAGACATGAACCCCTGTGACTTCTTTCTGTGGGGACACTTGAAAGACCAGGTGTACCGCCAGAATCCAGAAACAATTGAACAGCTGAAGCAGTACATCTCATCTGCATGTGAAGCCATTCCGCCAGACACGTTGTCAAAGGTTTCGGGTAATTTCATTCAGAGACTACGCCATATTATTGCTACGCATGGTGGATATGTGGAAAATATCGTACTATAGAGTTTCCCAGACCGCAGCACCATCTGTTGTTGAAAATTGTAACTACTGTAATTTCGAAAGTTAGTCTGCCTGAAAATGTACTGTTGTCCCAAGCATATTGCAACAAACGGTGTATTTCTATCGCTGCTCGTTTAGTTTTTATTGCCGTTTCAAATATACCGGTCATTTTTGAAACACCCTGTATAAAACTACTGGCAGCAACAAATCAACAACTCAACCAACTACTAAAGATAACAGAAGTATTCAGCAATGATATAAATATGGCTTTTGGAACAGACAAATGTAAGAAAAATAGCATAGTCAAGGGAAAACACACTAAACAAGAAGATTACATATTGGATAACCACAGTGGCTCCATAGAAGCGATGGAAAAAACAGATGCCTATAAATATCTAGGATACAGACAAAAAATAGGAATAGATAATACAAATGTTAAAGAAGAACTAAAAGAAAAATATAGACAAAGACTAACAAAAATACTGAAAACAGAGTTGACAGCAAGAAACAAGACAAAAGCTATAAATACTTATGCTATACCAATATTGACCTACTCATTTGGAGTAGTGAAATAGAGTAACACAGACCTAGAAGCACTCAATATACTTACATGATCACAATGCCACAAATATAGAATACATCACATACATTCAGCAACCCAAAGATTCACATTAAGCAGAAAGGAAGGAGGAAGGGGATTTATCCACATAAAAAACCTATATTATGGACACGTAGACAGTTTAAGAAAATTCTTTATAGAACGAGCAGAAACTAGCAAAATACACAAAGCAATCACTCATATAAATACATTGGCTACACCATTGCAATTTCATAACCACTTCTACAACCCTTTAGATCACATAACATCAACAGATACGAAGAAAGTAAATTGGAAAAAGAAAACACTACATGGCAAGCACCTGTCTCATCTAACACAGCCACACATCGATCAAGACACATCCAACACATGGCTAAGAAAAGGCAATATATACAGTGAGATGGAAGGATTCATGATTGCAATACAGGATCAAACAATAAACACCAGATATTACAGCAAGCATATTATTAAAGATCCCAGTACCACAACAGATAAATGCAGACTTTGCAAACAACAAATAGAAACAGTAGATCACATCACAAGTGGATGTACAATACTAGCAAACACAGAATACCCCAGAAGTTATGACAATGTAGCAAAAATAATACATCAACAACTTGCCATACAAAATAAACTAATAAAACAACACGTTCCCACATACACGTATGCACCACAAAATGTACTGGAGAATGATGAATACAAATTATACTGGAACAGAACCATTATAACAGATAAAACAACGCCACATAACAAACCTGACATCATACTCACCAATAAAAAGAAGAAATTAACGCAACTAATGGAAATATCCATACCCAATACAACAAATATACAGAAGAAAACAGGAGACAAAATTGAAAAACACATCCAACTGGTTGAGGAAGTCAAGGACATGTGGCATCAGGATAAAGTTGACATTATACAAATTATATTATCAACTACAGGAGTCATACCACACAATATCCACCAGTACATCAATGCAATACAGCTACATCCAAACGTATATATACAACTACAGAAATCTGTAATTATTGATACATGTTCAATTACCCGAAAGTTCCTAAATGCAATGTAACATATACCGTACAGTTAAAAGGAAGTCACGCTTGATCAAGGTCCGCGTCACTATCCATTTTTAACCAGACATAACGTCTGAGACAGGAAAGAGAATAATAATAATTATTATTATTGTTATTATTATTATTTGTGTCTCTCATTTTCATTCAATGTTGTCATTTTACATTTTAAATTCATGGTTTTTTCATATACTTGTATTTTGTAAATTGGAAATAATAAGTAACTCGTACAAAATCATTACAATAATGATAATCTGCAAAGATATGCTTAAAACACGACTTTTTTTACATCACACACATGAAGATGAATGAAACTACTTGATATAACACACACAATAGACAACACAATACAAAACAAAATTCAGCAGCATTCTCAAATTTTGGTGAATGATCCCCTAACTATCCTGATTTGTACAAGTCAATTTCAGCACGTTGGTAAACACAGACAAAGAGAATTGGTTATGTACTGGTGATTGCAGCATTATTATATTGTTTCTCAAGTGGAGAGTGCCATCATAGTCATTCAACAGAACTTGATCTAAAAATGTTCTCATAAAGTTCCTGTAACAATAAAAGCTAACAGCTGTACCCGTTCCATTGACTGTTTTGGGATCAGCAGATGGAAAAGTTCCTTGTCCTCAAGTGCAACACTCAGAAAAGTTCTTCCATTCTGAACATCCTAACAATCTTAACAGTAAGGCAGATTTTTCTCCCACACTGGAAATGAAAATTTCTGTCAAATATTTTTTGACATGGTCAGATGATATTTTATAAGATTTAATGTCATCACAAGAAAATTTGTGGCTTTAAAAAAGTTATCTGTCTAAACTTTCCATTTGTTTCTTTCAAAACAATAGAAATGGGGATTAAGCAATTTGCCAGCTGCAGATTCTGTAGGATGAATTGTGTCTGTGAGTAACTGATGACAATGACTGCACAATGGATACAATTTTCTTTGCCCCCTTTTGGAACAAAGTACGTCCAGAGCGCAATTTCCAGTTGAATCCTCTTAGATCAGAGTTGAACATATTTTCAGCTCCCAAAACTATGATATGCTCCTTAGTTTGCACTACAAATTGAAAAATAACCTTGTTGAGATCATTTTTATCGTTATAAATTTCATTATTTTCCAAGATACAATTCCATGTGTCTTTTTAAAAGTCAACAGTCACCTTAGGCTTGCTTAAATTACTTAACATTACTGCTCCTTTGTAATGCCCACTTTTGAAGGTCAGTATCAGGGATAATCAGTTGATGGGTCATACCCTCTAATACTTCTTGTAAACTCCAGCAGTGTATTACCTTCGTGTTCTCACATTTTGAGCCGTTGTGAAGAACATACTTTTCCCAGCGATACAGCTTTGACACTGAAGTAACTTTGTGATGTTTATGGTTCATGAATGAAAGCGACTGTTTTCCCTTCTTTCCACTTTTCCAAAATGCAACTGCAGATTTCTCATATTCAAAATTTGATGAGGTTTCTGAAGAAAATAACTTTGCTTGGGGTAAAGGACTCCTCATGAGTTTCTGATACTCAATCATCTTCAGTCATTGCTGCATCATGGAGCTCTGATCTGTCAAACCGCAGCCCATTACCATGTACCATAATAGTTACTGTCAAACCCACACTGTCATAAATTGATGCTCCAGTGGTGTCCTTCAGTTCCTCTTCCTGCAAATTAACATAACTCTTAAGGAATTCCGTAGTCCTGAAATCAACAATTAGCATTCAGTGAATATCAATTGTGTTAACACTTAGCATCTTTGCTGTTTGTAAACTGATGTATTTTATACACAGACTCAAGTCAGTAACAAGTTTATTCACCAACACAAGCACAGTGAATACTGGCAAGTACAGACAGTCTGAAGAATAATCCATAAAGAAGTCCACATTGAAGGCCAATTCCAGAAATCTGTGTGATGCATAGTAATCCAAACAGCATTCCATGTGTGTGAGAGAGAGAGAGATCCTGAAGAGCATAGCAAGGTGGAGATGTCAAGCGATGATGTACTGTTCCACAGTAGTGGCAAGCAGTGGATGAGACTTGTGCAGAGTTGGCAGCACTGGCTTGTATATTGGGAAGTCCCAATCAACAGATGCCAGCACATGCATCTCTTGCCAGCCTCACAGTGTAGACTATGGAGTTGCCACCTAGTGGTACAGTGCTGTACCCCAAGAACTGCTGTTGACAAACCTCAATGAACTGCTGGTCACAGTGTGCAACATTTCTTGGCTGCAGCTAGCAAGATGTGGTGTTGGACAGGGCTGGCTGTCAGAGGTAGTAACAAGACTTGTTACCACATGGTGCAATCCTTCTATGATCTTCAAATAACAGCCCTCATAAATAGCTATTACTATATGAAACAAGTCCTGAATTTGCCATTATCCCTTTGTGAAGAACTTGTTGTAAGTGACTGTTCTCGGCAGGTAGTGCACTGAACAGTCTGCAAGCATACGTATCGGCTCACTGCACTGATTTTAGCTGATGGTACATACACTGTCAATGTGCGAGATCCTCTTTGCAAGAGCCTACAGAGAGACATCACAAAGAGAACCTCAGTTACATGATTTAACCTATAGTCTCTGCAGTTGGGAAATTGCTCTTCTCCTTTTTGTAGTTTTGAAAGACACTAATAGCAAGCTTGGATCAATAATTCAAGAATCTCTTTTTGAAGCACTAAATGTTCTTATGATAGCACTGAAATCTGGTAAACTAAAATCTGACCACATCAAAAGATATTTGACAAAAGTTTCCTTTCCCAGTGTGACATTATATTCGTGGGATGGTCAGTGTGAAAGAACTGTTTTGAGTGTTGTACCTGAAGACAAGGAACTGATACATCAAGACACAAAGGAATTAATGACATCAGTTGATAGTGGGCATTGATTTAAATTGATGGGGGAAGTTAAAAATTTGTGCTGGACCAGGATTCAAAACCAGGCTTTCTGCTTACAAGGCAGATACGCTGACCACCATGGCATCTGGACACAGTGGTCCTCAGAACGGCACAGAATACCCTAGCACGTCTGCAATCATCCTGAAATTCTCAACTTATTCACACAACTGATGTAGTGCCCCTTATCCATTACTCTCGACATTTTGCCGGTTCCTGTAAGAGTTTGATCATCGTGTGCATTTGCACTGAAGTGATCAACTGGTCATCCTTGTCTTAATTATTTATGTCACACCTGTTCTTTTGGGCATGCCCAAAAGATCAGACCTTTTGATCCTGCAGCCACCATGAATCAAGACATGTCCGCAAGAACTAACACCACACATATAATTAGGGCAAGGACGACTAGTTGATCACTTCAGATCAGGTGCTAACCATGCTCAAGCTCTTATGGGAATTGGCAAACCGCTGCGAGTAATGAGGATAATGGGCAAGGGGCACTACATCAGTAGTGTGAGGACGAGTTGAGAATTTGAGTCTGATGGGAGGCATGCTAGTCAGTCTGTGCAGTTGCGATGACCAATGCATCTAAATGTTGCAGTGGTCAGTAAACAGGTGGCCCAGTTTCAAATACCAGTCCAGCACAAATTTTCAAACTTTCCCCATAGGTTTAATCAGTGCCCACTGGCAGCTGATGTCATTAATTCATTGGTGTCTTCTTCTTGAATTCCTTGACAGCCTGCTCAATGTACATATTGAATAACATTGAGGATAAGCTACAAATCTGTCTCAGTCTCTTCTCAGCTACAGCTTCCCTTTGATGTCCTTCGACACTTACAATTGCAATCTGGTTTCTGTGCAAGTGATAAAAATCCTTTCACTGCTTGTATTTTATCCTTGCTGTGTTAAAAATCCTCCAATGAATTATGGATGTTGCCTACATAGAGTGGTTTCTTTGCACCAGTGATAAAGGTAACCATACTACAATGGTGAGGTATCTACGGAAAGCCCAGATTAATCTAGTTCCTGAAGAGGGGCAGGAATGTTTCCAGTAGTTGCTGGGGCAACAGTCTGGATGATTGATTGAGCTGGTTTCCTTGTAACATCAATCAACATGGTTTCGCTGTGCTTGTGCTGTGAATAGCTGAACTGCATCCTTGATTTTTTTTTTCCTCGGGGCACACAGTTCTTCAATGTGGTTAAATGGCAATCGCATACTCCTGGCTAAAATCTAAAATACTCCAGAGGTAAAACAGTCTACTATTTGGATATGTGGACAATGTCTACTCAGCAGAATATCATTGTCAGGAAAAACAAAAGTGGCTTCCTATGAGCCAGAGTGTGGAATGCTGAATTTCTTAATCAGGTAAGTACAAAAGAGAATTTTAAAAGAGAAATTTCCAAGTTGAAGTTAGGTATAGTGGGAAATAGGGAAGTACAGCAGCAGGAACAAGGAAGAACATACATCTGGTCGAGTGCATACCGGATTATCATCACCCACTCAGATAGGAGTTATACAGGAGTAGTCAACTAATGAATAAGAAAATAGCAATGTGAATAAGTTACTGTGAACAGCATAGTATATGTATTGTTGCAGCCAAGATATACATGAAGCCAACATCCACCACACTAATAATCCATACTAATATCATAAATGTGAAAGTATGTTTGTTACTTTTTTACAACGAAAGTGTTGAACTGATTTTCGTGTAATTTGAAATGGAAATAATTTGAATGCTAATGAACAACATAGGCTATTTAAAATCTATGTAGTAGATGATATTTGTTGATTTAAAGAAAAATGTTTACTCTTTGAAGCAGCTATTTACTCTTTGACTTTTGAACTTTATTGTATTTGTGAAAACGCTTTTATCGGATGAAATGTGCTACATGATATGATTCAACATAGTTAATATAGTGCTTACACAATCCTCAATGTGTTTGTATTATAAGTATGAAAGTAACAGCATGAGTTATGCTTTCTCAACTAAATCGCTCAACCTATTTCAATGAAATTTGGTGCCATATTAAGATAGTTTGAAACATGAGGAAGCAGATTGGCTAATCTGAATGGGAAGAAAAAAAGTAATAAAGAAATTGGCTCCTAAGAAGATGAATTAGGGAATGGAAATCTCTTTTATATCAATGAACAGGAATTATGATAAAAAAGTCCGCCCCCAGTAGCTGAATGGTCAGTGCGACAGAATGTCAATCCTAAGGGCCCAGGTTCGATTCCCGGCTGGGTCTGAGATTTTCTCCACTCAGGGACTGGGTGTTGTGTTGTCCTAATCATCATCACTTCATCCCCATCGATGCGCAAGTCTTGAAATTGGCGTGAAATTGAAAGACTTGCGCGCAATGAGCAGTCTGCCTGATTGGAGGCCCTAGTCACATGACATTTATTTATGATAAAAAAATTATTAAATTTGCTGCATAATGTCCATGTTGTATAATGTATAGCTACTTCAACAGCACGATGTAAGATGGGCGCTCCTGCCAATGCCCTTCTGCATGCTCCACTTGGAAGCGATGCTGCACAAGCTGTGTCATCATGCACTGTGGCATATATTGATAGCTGACATATTTGCTTGTACAGTAGATTACTTACCATCATGCATCATAAAAAACTACCAATATGTTAATGCAGTTGCAGGTAATTGCTAGTATTTTATAAGCCAACAACTGCCGCAGTTGATGAATAAAACTGAAAGAATGTGTAATGAGATAAAAGAAATTATTCAGGTGGTTGAGGGTGCCAAAAACTTAATTGTGACAGGTGACTAGAATTTGGTAGCAGGAAAAAAAAAGAAGTAGGAGAACTTGGACTGGGAAAAAAAATCAAAGAGAAAGCTCTCTGGTAGAATTTTGTAAACAGCATAATTTAATCATCACTAAACTTCATTTGAGAGTTGTGAAAGAAGATTCTATACTTGGAAGATACCTAGGACACTGGAAGGTTTCAAATTGATTATATGGTGGTAAGACAGAGATTTCTGAGACCAGATTTTAAACTGTAAAACATTTCTGGGGGCAAATGTGGATTCTGATGACAATTTATTGGTTATGAACTGCAGATTAAAACTGAAGAAACAGCAAAAAGGTAGGAAATTAAGGAGATGGGATGTGGATAAATTGAAGGAACCAAACGTTATTGAGAGTTTCAGAGGGAGGACAGGGCAATATTGGACTGAAACAGGAGAAAGGAATATATTAGAAGATGAATGAGTAGTTTTGAGAGATGAAATAGGAAAGGCAGCAGAGGAACACATAGGTTAAAAGTCAAAGCCTAGTAGAAATCCGTGGATAACTGTAACTGTAACTGAAGGATGCAGTAAATGAAGCAGATGAAAGGTAATACAGGCATCTAAAATGCAAAATACAAATGGACAAAGTTTTTGAATGGCTACAGAACAAATGGAAGGCTGCAAAAAATGCACAATGTGGGGAAAGATAGATTCCGCCTACAGAAAACTTAAAAAGACCTTTGGAGAAAAGAGGAGCAGGTGTATGAATATGAAGAGCTCAGATGGCAAGCCACTACTAAGCAAAGAAGGGAAAGCTGAAAAGTGGAAGGAATGTTCAGAAGATGCATATAAGAGAAACAAATATGATGACAATGTTATTGAAAGAAAAGAGGAAGTAGGTGAAAACGAGATGGGAGATGCAATTCTGTGAAAAGAACTTGACAGAACACTGAAAGATACAAGTGGAAACAAGGATCCTGGAATAGAAGGCCTTTCCTCAGAATTATTGAGATCCTAACTGTGAAAACACTGTTCCACCTAGGGTGCAAGAGATATGAGACAAGTGAAATTCTCTCAGACTTCAGGAAGAATGAGATAATATCCATTCCAAAGAATGCAGGTGTTGACAGGTGTGAATACTACTCAACCATCAGTCATGGTTGCAAAATATTGACAACAATTGTGTACAGAAGAATGGGAAAACTAGTGTAAGTCAACGTTGGGGTAGTGTCATGAAAAAAGATTATAAGATGAACATCAAGAAAAGTCAAACATGGGTGGGAGTGTAATGGAATTAAACCAGTAATGCTGAGGGAATTAAATGAGGACAAGAGAAACTGAACGTAGAAGATCAATTTTTTTTTTTTATTTGGGCAGTAAAATAACTGACAATGTCTGAAGTAGAGAGCATATAAAATGCAGACTGGCAAAAGCAAGAAGAGCTCTTCTGACAGAGGAAATGGTTAATATCCAATATCAATTAAAGTATTATGAAGTAATTTCTGGAGGTATTTGTATGGAGTGTAGCCACAATCAGAAGTGAGATGTGGATGGAAAGCAATTCAGACTAGAATATAATTTAAGTTTTGATATGTGGTGCTACAGAAGAATGCTGATGATTAGGTGGGTAGACTGCATAACTACTGAGGAGGTACTTGATTCAACTGGGGAGAAAATAAATTTCTGGCATAACTTGACTAAAAGAAGGGATAGGTTGATATGGTACATTCTGAAGCATCAAGAAAGTGTCGGTTTGGTATTGGAGGGAAGAGTGGGGGTAAAAACTGTAGCAGACCAAGGTTTGAATACAGTAAGCAGGTTCAAATGGATGTAGGTTGTGGTAGGTATGCAGAGATGAAGAACTTGCAAAAGATGACTAGCATGGTGAGCTGTATCAAACCAGCCTTTGGAATGAAGACAACAACATTCAAAATCACACAGAGCATAGTCCAACCAATATTGTGAAAAGCTTTATCCAAACGTGTAAGTGCTATAAATGTATGTTTACCTTTCTTTGAACCATCTTCTAGAATAAGTCTTAAGGTCATTACTGCCTTGTGTGTTCTTATATTTTTCCAGAACACAAACTGATATTCCCTGAGGTTGACTTTTACCAATTTTTCCATTCTTCTGTAAATATTTTGTGTCAAAGTTTTGCAATGTTGAATTATTAAACTGATAGTTCAGTAGTATTCATACCTGTCAGCAGACCTCAATAATTTTGAGGAAATGTTGTCTGCTCCATGTCATAGGATGGGTATTACCTCTCATGTTCCTGAATTGTTCTAGGTCCAAACTGATCTTCCATGAGGCCAGCTTCTACCAGCTTTTCCATTCTTCTGTAAATAATTCATATCAAAATTTTGCAACATTGACTTATTAAAATGATGGTTCAGTAGTATTTGCACCTGTCAGCACCTGGCTTCTTTGGAGCTGGAATTATTATATTCTCCCTGGAGTCTGAAGGTATGTGCCCATCTCTTATACTTTGCACACCACACAGAATAATTTTGTTATGGCTGGCCATCCCAAGGATTTTAAGAATTCTGAGGGAATATCGTGTAATCCAGGGATGTACACTCCATATGGATCTTTCAGGGTTCTGTCAAATTCTTCTCACATTATTATGCCCACCATCTCATTTTCACCTACTTCCTCTTCTTTTTTTATATAATATTGTCCTCTACCTACTTCATCTTTTCTTTCTCCAACTTCAAGCTTTCCCTTCTTTGCTTAGCACTGGCTTGCACCTACACTCTTGATACTCATACAATTGTTTCTCTTTTCTACAAAGACCTTAAATTTTCCTGCAGGTGGAATTAGTCTTTCCCCTAGTTATTCATGCTTCTACAGCTTTGCATCTGTCCACTACAGATTCCTATTTACCAATTTTGTACTTTCTGTCAGTCATTTTTTTAGACATATATTCCATTTCACCTGCTTCAGTTGCTACATTTTTTCACCTTTCTCCTTTTGACTGTCATATTCAGCAACCTCTGTGTTATCCATGGATTTCTACTAGGCCTTGTATTTTTACCTACATGATGTTCTGCTGCCTTCCTTGTCTTATCTGTCATTGCATTCCTCTCACCCATTTCAGCAAACTTTCCCTGATACTCCCTCTGAAATCTCTGGTTCCTTCAATTTATCCAGATCAAATCTTCTTGATCTTCTACCTTTTTGCAACTTCTTCAATTTTAATTTGCTGTTCATAACCAATAAATTATGGTCAGAGTCCTGCTTCTGACCGAGCGAGGTGGCGCAGTGGTTAGACACTGGACTCGCATTCAGGAGGATGATGGTTCAATCCTGCATCCGGCCATCCTGATTTAGGTTTTCTGTGATTTACCTAAATCACTCCAGGCAAATGCTGGGATGGTTCCTCTGAAAGGGCACGGCCGACTTCCTTCCCTATCCTTCCCTAATCCGATGAGACCGATGACCTCGCTGTCTGGTCTCCTCTTACCATTGCACAATCAGTCTTAAACCTTCCATTATCCCCAAAAGCCTTTCACACATACAGCCTTCTTTCATGATTTTTGAACCAAGTAGTAGTGGTGATTAAATCACACTCTTTGCAAAATTTTTGACAAAAATCAGGTGACTGGATAGGTAAAAAAATATACTTACCAAGCAGTGGCAGAACACACACATAAAACAAGATTATAATTAGGCAAGCTTTTGGAGCCAGAGGCTCCTTCTTTAGGCAGAAGAGTTGAAGGGGAAGGAAGAGGGGTGAAGGAAAAGGACTGGAGAGGTCTACGAAAATGAGTAGATTTCGGGAAAGTCGCCCAGAACTGTGGGTCAAGGGGGACTTACGAGACGGCATGAGAGAGAAAAACTGATTGTTGGGGCTGCATCAGGTGAGATTTGAAAACAAGAGAGCTTAGAGGTGGAAGACATGGTAATATGCAAGACAGAGATTACTACTTAAGACTGAAAAGCTAAGTGTATTCAATGTAAGAGAAGTGGGAGGGGGCAGCAATAAATAGACAGGAAAGAAAATGAAAGACATATAAAACTAAAATGGAGTGAAGAAATGATTAGTTACTGTGAAGAAATGTTGAGGTGCAAGAAAAGTAATGTAAATTAAGGCCAGTTGGGTGGCAAGAACCAACGACATGTTGTAGGCTTGTTCCCACCTGCGGAGTTCTGAGAAACTGGTGTCTGGGGGAAGACTTCAGATGGTGTATGTGGTGAAACAGGCACTAAATTCATGACTGTCATGTTGTAGAGCATGCTCTGCAACAGGAAATTGCATGTTGCTAGTACACACCCTCTGCTATGCCCATTCATCCTAACTGATAATTTGCTGGCAGTGGGAATTAGTGCTACAACATGTCCTTGGTTCTTGCTACCCACCTGGCCTTAATTTACATTAATTTTCTTCTGCATCAGCAGTTCTTCACAGTAACTACTCCTTTCTTCAATCCATTTTAGTTTTTTACATCTTTCATTTTCTTACCTGTGTATTTTTTGCCACCTTCTTCCACCTCTGTTATATACAATGCACTTAGCTCTTCACTCTTATTGGCTCATACATGATGTTTAAGCAGTAATATTTGTCTTGCATATTACCATGTCTTCCACCTCTAAGCTCTCAGGTTTTCAAATCTCATCCGGTGCAGCAGTCCACAACAATCATTCTCTCCTTCTCATTATAATGATTCAGTCTTCCCCAAAATTCATATGAAATGTCTGATATCACCTTTTTTATATGCATCTGGATAGTTATCGGACAATTCAGTTCTTCCTAAGGCCTAGTATGTGTGTCTCTATATATCATTCTGTCCTATTTGAGAAAAAACTTGATATTCATTGCGAAGGCATGTGGAATGTTCTGGAAGGACGTGCGTTGTCATAATTATCGGTGGATTGTTCTCACTGATAAAATTATGTACATATACTAAATTAAGTAGCTAATCAAGAAATTGAAGTAATAAGTCCTTAGAAATAAATAATTAGAGACTGCAGAGATGTTAGCATGAAAAATAAATGCTTCTAATTAACAAAATGGTAATCTAAAATTCCAGTAACAGAAGACCTCACTATCTTGAGAAACAGTTTAAAAGTTATTACCAAGCGACATATTTTCATTTGTTATTTATTTTTATGTCTTCCTCTGTAATTAATATTCTTTGTAATTACATTTTTAATTAACTCTCCAATTGTTTACATGTCACAGTTTATCAGTTTCCAGAATTTGAGGCCTTATTTGTGCATATTATGTATGTAATCGGATAAAGCACGAGCTCTGTACCACCATTAAATGTTAGTAACCAAATCAAAACTGTAATTAATTATGTAACTAAAATTATACAGGACACATTATTGTAATTAAAGTCCAGAATGATTTTCTTATGGAAAACTAAAGATATTACTATACAAGATTGTCATTCAATGTTGTATTTTAAATCTTATTTGGCTGTAACATCAGTTTCTTTACGTTTTGTAAATTTTAATTATAACATCAAAACTGTACAAAATTAATAATGCTTTATTTTGGAAGCTATTGTTAAAATACTATATAAAGTGATGTTCCTTTTTCTTCTTCTTTACTTGGCAACTCCTGCATTACTATTATTTGATTTCCTGTTGATGATCCTGTGCTTACCTGACCAGAAGCATTGTTTTTTCTGCACAGTAGTTCACTAATTCCCACTATATCTAACTTTAATCTATCCATTTCCCTTTTATAATTCTCTAACCTACCTACTTGATTGAGGGATCTAAGCTTCTACATTCCAAACTGAAGAATGCCAGTTTTGTTTATCTCAGTGGTAGTATCCTCCTGAGTAGTCCTAGATGGAGTCTGAATGGGATTCTATTTTAACTCTGGAATAGTTTATGAAAGACAATGCCTTTGTCATTAAGCCATACAATAGAGCTGCATGCCCTGAAGAAAAAAATTACTGCTGTAGGTTTTCTTGCTTTCAGCTGTTCGCAGTACCAGCATAGCAGGGCCACGTTGTCTAGGGTTACAAGGCCAGATCAGTCAATTATCTAGACTTCTGTCCCTGCAACTACTGAAAAGGTTGCTGCCCTTCTTCAGGAACCAGGAGTTAGCTGTGTCTCACCACAGAAACTCCCTCATTGCAGTTCCACCTAAAGTATGCCTGTCTGTGTCATCAAGGAACACAAGCCATCCCACCTTGGCATAGTCCACAGTTCATAGTGGGGCTATACTATGTTTGTGCACAATGAGTAAAATTCCTTCATTTACTAGCCTTTCTGCTGTTGGAATTTTAATGGCTAGCTGTGTGCATTTTGCTTGCCTTCCTAGGGTGCAAGGTGGATCTCTTTAACTAGGTCCAAAAAATCTGGACAAGCTGTCCACTGACATAAAACTGGAAATTACATTCCTTCAATAAAGAGCACTCATTAATTACACATCTCCAGTAAATACTACTCTAATATCTTCCATCCTGTTAATTTATTATTTATTAAATTTGGTTACTGATGCTTGCTCATTTACATGGGTTGGCAGGTAAGAGGATACAAGATTTTCCACTATTTTATTGGCAATAATTTCAATTAAAAGAACCATTTGATTAAAAGGGGACTCCTATACTAGCTTCATGTATAATGAACAAGTGTACATAGTTGTGCTTTTAGGTAAAGTTGAATATCATACGTAACAGACCAATTTAGGAGGTTTACTGCACTGATCAATACCACAATTCTTACTTCTTATATCACATATAACCACCCAGATTCTAATAAACAGTACAATTATAATGTAGATATAGTGTTCATACAAGTAATCCCTACCTGTGAGATGTACATCACCTTGAAATAGCAATGTAATAGACCTAAAGAACTCGTTTAATTGGTAGGAACATCAGAAATCAGTGTATTCTGTTCTAAGTATTGAAATAATGAAATTGTACAATGCCGTGCTACTTGATTTTCATCTGTTGGTCAAAATACCTGATATTACATCTGAAATGCTACCATCAATCTGTAAAACAAATATGCATAACATAAGTCCATAATCCTTAAAGTAATTAGAATAATTTGTGAAACAATGCACCCTGAAATGTGTAAACAAATTACCAAACAGAACTTCAATATAAAAGAGCAGAGCTGTTGTGCATATTCAAGGCAGAAACATAGTAGGAACTTTGAATGTATTTTTGTCTCCATGTACTCATAATGAAGAAAACTAATAAGTTGATTGTTTGCTTTACATATTTGAGTATAATGCAAATTCCTGTGATAGCATTGTAATCTATCCGAACTGTATGTCTAAAACTGGTGAGAGTGTTTGAAATGATTATGTACCTGAATCACTTCAATTGTATGAAATTACTTTCAATTTTAATGCTGAAAATCTAAAATAGTAACAGCAAAATATTGTTTGGAATGATACATGAGTGAGAAGGCCAGTTTGGTGGTTGTCATTCTTGATCGGAGGTCTTGTGATGCATCATGTACATCTGTGTCTATACTCCACAAGCCACTGTGAAATGCATGGGAGAGGTTATATCTCATTGTACCAGTTATTAGGGCTCTTTTTCATTCATGTATGTTGTTTGGTAAAAACGATTGTTTAAATGACTCTGTGCATACTGTAATTAATCTAATCATATCCTCATGATTTCTATGAGATTGATACGTGGGTGGTTTGTGGTATATTCCTGGAGTTATCATTTCAGACTGATTCTTGAAACTTTGTTAGTAGACTTTCTTGGGATAGTTAATGTTTATCTTCAAGAGACTGCCAGTTCAGTTCCTTCCACATCTCGGTGACACTCTCCCTTGGGTCAAACTACCCCTCGCTAGTCCTATTTGGTACAGATCTCACACACTTGAGCAGTGTTATAGAATGGTAGACTGATTGCATTTCTAAAATATTCTACCACTAGGCCAAAGTCTGCTACCTGCTTTATCCATGACTGACCTATGTGATCATTCCACTTTTTCCATATTAAGTGTTACATCCAAGTATTTGTATGAGGATAAGTTTACAGATTCCAAATGTGACTCAGTAACATTGTATTCATAGGATACTATGTTTTGTTTTGTCCAGTGCACTATTCCTGAATATTTAAAGAAAGCTGCCAATAATAGCACCACTCTGAAATCTTATAAATATTTATACAGGTTGTAATTTGTTGTAGATTACTGAACCACCTGCAAAAAGTCTGATGCTGCTATTAATGTTTTCCACAAGATCATTAACATACAAAATGAACAGCTAGGGACCCAATATACTTCCCAGAGATACACCCAATGTTACTTTTACTCCTGTCAATGATCCTTCATCCAAAATAACATGCTACATCCTCCCTACCAAGGAATCCTCAATCCAGCCACACATCTTGTCTGATACCCCATATGATACTAATTTTGTTAATAAGCTACTGAATCAATGCTTTTTAGATATCAAGAAATACTGCATCTACCTGACTGCCTGGATCCATGGCTTCCAGGACATTGTGTGAGAAAAGTGAGAGTTGGATTTCATGTGATCTGTGTTTTCAAAATCCATGCTGGTTGGTATGGAGAAGATCATTCTGTTCAAGACACCTCATTAAATTTGAGCCCAGAATATATCTTAAAAAATCCTACAATAAATGAATGTCAACGAAATTGGACAGTAGTTTTGTGGATCACTTCTGCCACTCTTCTTGTAGACATATGTGACCTGTGTTTTCTTCCAACTACTGGACACAGTTTTTTGTTTGCAGTATCTATGATAGATTATAGTTAACAGATGGGTTAACACAGCCATGAAGTGGACATATAATCTGATAGACTTCCATTGGGCCCTGGGGCTTTGTTCAGTTTTAAATTTTTTAGCTGTTGCTCAATGCCACTGACACTAATGTCTATTTTGCTCATCTTTTCAGTGGTATGAGACTTAAGTTGGGTCAGTACTCCTCAGTTTTTCTTTGTAAAGGAACATTTGAAAATAGAGTTAAGCATTTCTGCTTTTGCTTTGCTATGCTCAATTTCAGTTACAGTCTCATCCAAGAGTGACTGGTAACTAACTTTGGTGCTACTAACAGCCCTCACATATGACCAGAATTTCTTTGTATTTCGTGAAATATCATTTGTCAATATTCTGGTAGTCACTGAAGGCTTCAAGCAGGCTCTCTTAGCTGCCAAACATGTACAGCCAGTCGGTTTTCTTTATAGCTATTATGCAATAGTTCCTGTTTGCTTAGAAGTATCTTTACAGTGACTGTAGACTGTATATCATTACGAACTGCCCTACAGGGTACATATCTGTCCAGTGCATGGTCAGCTATTCTTTTAATCTTGAGCCATATTGCTCTATGTATTCCTTCCTTCAGCTAAAAGTTACAAGTTCCTCATTGAGGCATGACACTGTTTTTTCTCTGTCTAGTTTGGTGAACATATAAATCTTTCTGCTTGTTTTAGTTACCCTTTGTGTTTTGGTATTCATAGTTGCTATAACTGCCTCATGGTCAATGATACTGGTTACAATGTGGACTTTCTCAAGGAGGTCATGTCTGTTTGTTGTCATTAGACGTTATATATTTCCATCATGAGTGGGATTCAGAGCTATGTGTTCTAGGTAGTTTTCAGAGAATGTTTCACAGGATATCTTGTCACACTGACCACTAACAGAACTATAATTACAACACTGCAGTGCCTGTGTTATTCTGCTTATAATGCAACATTCCTTTGGATATGCTGTCCAAAAGAACTTTGCATCATAATGAGAATAACACAGGCACTGCAATATTGTATTTATCTTCCGATACTGGGCAAGTGACTGTCAAGTACAACATCTAACCTGTATGGGAAGATACTTAATGGATGTTGATACATGGCTGATGACATATGTAAGTTTGGGTCTGGCCATGGGTCATGCATGGATAGCCAAATGGTAAGGTGACCACTTGCGATAAGTGGGAAATCCAGGTTTGAGTCTCAGTCTGGCACAAATTTTCATTATTGCAATTCCATTCTATAGCTGACAGTTGTCCTCATTCACAATTGCGAATTCATTTAATGTATTTCATAATGGCTGTAGTTGCTGCAGTTCCTGTTCCTTTGGATGTGCATGCATGTCCAAAGGAACTTTTTATTGTAATAAGAATAACACAGGCACTGCAATATCATATTTATCTGTTAATTTTGGGCAAGCAACTTTCAAGTACAACATCTGACCTGTAAGGGAATATGCATTGTGGATGTACACTCCTGGAAATGGAAAAAAGAACACATTGACACCGGTGTGTCAGACCCACCATACTTGCTCCGGACACTGCGAGAGGGCTGTACAAGCAATGATCACACGCACGGCACAGCGGACACACCAGGAACCGCGGTGTTGGCCGTCGAATGGCGCTAGCTGCGCAGCATTTGTGCACTGCCGCCGTCAGTGTCACCCAGTTTGCCGTGGCATACGGAGCTCCATCGCAGTCTTTAACACTGGTAGCATGCCGCGACAGCGTGGACGTGAACCGTATGTGCAGTTGACGGACTTTGAGCGAGGGCGTATAGTGGGCATGCGGGAGGCCGGGTGGACGTACCGCCGAATTGCTCAACACGTGGGGTGTGAGGTCTCCACAGTACATCGATGTTGTCGCCAGTGGTCGGCGGAAGGTGCACGTGCCCGTCGACCTGGGACCGGACCGCAGCGACGCACGGATGCACGCCAAGACCGTAGGATCCTACGCAGTGCCGTAGGGGACCGCACCGCCACTTCCCAGCAAATTAGGGACACTGTTGCTCCTGGGGTATCGGCGAGGACCATTCGCAACCGTCTCCATGAAGCTGGGCTACGGTCCCGCACACCGTTAGGCCGTCTTCCGCTCACGCCCCAACATCGTGCAGCCCGCCTCCAGTGGTGTCGCGACAGGCATGAATGGAGGGACGAATGGAGACGTGTCATCTTCAGCGATGAGAGTCGCTTCTGCCTTGGTGCCAATGATGGTCGTATGCGTGTTTGGCGCCGTGCAGGTGAGCGCCACAATCAGGACTGCATACGACCGAGGCACACAGGGCCAACACCCGGCATCATGGTGTGGGGAGCGATCTCCTACACTGGCCGTACACCACTGGTGATCGTCGAGGGGACACTGAATAGTGCACGGTACATCCAAACCGTCATCGAACCCATCGTTCTACCATTCCTAGACCGGCAAGGGAACTTGCTGTTCCAACAGGACAATGCACGTCCGCATGTATCCCGTACCACCCAACGTACTCTAGAAGGTGTAAGTCAACTACCCTGGCCAGCAAGATCTCCGGATCTGTCCCCCATTGAGCATGTTTGGGACTGGATGAAGCGTCGTCTCACGCGGTCTGCACGTCCAGCACGAACGCTGGTCCAACTGAGGCGCCAGATGGAAATGGCATGGCAAGCCGTTCCACAGGACTACATCCAGCATCTCTACAATCGTCTCCATGGGAGAATAGCAGCCTGCATTGCTGCGAAAGGTGGATATACACTGTACTAGTGCCGACATTGTGCATGCTCTGTTGCCTGTGTCTATGTGCCTGTGGTTCTGTCAGTGTGATCATGTGATGTATCTGACCCCAGGAATGTGTCAATAAAGTTTCCCCTTCCTGGGACAATGAATTCACGGTGTTCTTATTTCAGTTTCCAGGAGTGTATGAGAACAGGTCATAGATGCATAGTTGATGACACATGGAAGTTTGGGTATGGTTGTGGGTTGTGTACGCGTAGCCAAATGGTAAGATGACCACTTGCGATAAGTCCTGGTCTGGCACAAATTTTCATTGTTGTCATTCCATCCTACAGCTGATCATTATCCTCATTCACAATTAGCTGATCATTGTCCTCATTCACAATTGTGAATTCATTTAATGTAAAACTATAATTAGCCCAACTGATTGTTGGATGATTAAAATCTCCTCCAATGATTACAGTATCATTAGGAAACTTATGTACAATTGAACTGAGGTTTTCTCTAAATTTTTCAGTTACATTGGGAGGAGAATCTGGTGCTTGATAAAAGGACCCTACTATAATATTTTGCCCACCCTTGATACTGAGTCTTGCCTAAACAATTTGACATTCAGCTTCAATTTCTATCTTGCATTTGAGTTTCTTGTCTACTGTGAAAAATACACCACTTCCACTTCCCATTTCTGTATCCCTTAGGTATATACTTAAATTTTCCCCAAAGATCTCACTACTGTCAACTACAGATTTTAATGAGCCTTCTGTGCCTAATATTACATGAGCTTCAGTCCTTTTTAGGAATGCTTCAAACTCTGGCACTTTGTTGCAAATGCTTTGGCAGTTAAACACTAGGATTTTCATACTCTCATCTGTGGGATGCATTTCTTTGTGTCTTACACTGATACTTCTGGATTTCTTACAGCTATCGTTACCTGGATTTGTTGGAGAGTCACCTAATCTAAAAAATCTGTGTGCACACCATACACAGTCAGTTACTTGGGTAGCTGCCTCTGATGTGCAGTGCACACCTGACCTATGTAGGGGGGGCTCTACAATTCTCAACCCTATGGCTCAAGTCTAGGAAGTCACAGCCTAGCTAGTTGCAGAACTCACAAAGTCCCTGATTTGGAACTTCCACTTGACTCTGAACCAGGGGGCCACAATCTGTTCACAGGACAATATTGCAGGTTGTGAGCATTGTGGAAACTCCACAAGCAAGGATGGTATTCTCAATCATTTCTACTACACTCCTGGAAATGGAAAAAAGAACACATTGACACCGGTGTGTCAGACCCACCATACTTGCTCCGGACACTGCGAGAGGGCTGTACAAGCAATGATCACACGCACGGCACAGCGGACACACCAGGAACCGCGGTGTTGGCCATCGAATGGCGCTAGCTGCGCAGCATTTGTGCACCGCCGCCGTCAGTGTCAGCCAGTTTGCCGTGGCATACGGAGCTCCATCACAGTCTTTAACACTGGTAGCATGCCGCGACAGCGTGGACGTGAACCGTATGTGCAGTTGACGGACTTTGAGCGAGGGCATATAGTGGGCATGCGGGAGGCCGGGTGGACGTACCGCCGAATTGCTCAACACGTGGGGCGTGAGGTCTCCATAGTACATCGATGTTGTCACCAGTGGTCGGCGGAAGGTGCACGTGCCCGTCGACCTGGGACCGGACCGCAGCGACGCACGGATGCACGCCAAGACCGTAGGATCCTACGCAGTGCCGTAGGGGACCGCACCGCCACTTCCCAGCAAATTAGGGACACTGTTGCTCCTGGGGTATCGGCGAGGACCATTCGCAACCATCTCCATGAAGCTGGGCTACGGTCCCGCACACCGTTAGGCCATCTTCCGCTCACGCCCCAACATCGTGCAGCCCGCCTCCAGTGGTGTCGCGACAGGCGTGAATGGAGGGACGAATGGAGACGTGTCGTCTTCAGCGATGAGAGTTGCTTCTGCCTTGGTGCCAATGATGGTCGTATGCGTGTTTGGCGCCGTGCAGGTGAGCGCCACAATCAGGACTGCATACGACCGAGGTACACAGGGCCAACACCCGGCATCATGGTGTGGGGAGCGGTCTCCTACACTGGCCGTACACCACTGGTGATCGTCGAGGGGACACTGAATAGTGCACGGTACATCCAAACCGTCATCGAACCCATCGTTCTACCATTCCTAGACCGGCAAGGGAACTTGCTGTTCCAACAGGGCAATGCATGTCCGCATGTATCCCGTGCCACCCAACGTGCTCTAGAAGGTGTAAGTCAACTACCCTGGCCAGCAAGATCTCCGGATCTGTCCCCCATTGAGCATGTTTGGGACTGGATGAAGCGTCGTCTCACGTGGTCTGCACGTCCAGCACAAACGCTGGTCCAACAGAGGCGCCAGGTGGAAATGGCATGGCAAGCCGTTCCACAGGACTACATCCAGCATCTCTACGATCGTCTCCATGGGAGAATAGCAGCCTGCATTGCTGCAAAAGGTGGATATACACTGTACTAGTGCCGACATTGTGCATGCTCTGTTGCCTGTGTCTATGTGCCTGTGGTTCTGTCAGTGTGATCATGTGATGTATCTGACCCCAGGAATGTGTCAATAAAGTTTCCCCTTCCTGGGACAATGAATTCACGGTGTTCTTATTTCAATTTCCAGGAGTGTAGTCACTGGAATGATCCAAGTATGAACTTGATGCCTAGACAACAGGCATCATTTGTTTCAACATGTGCCACAGTTGGTTGCACCATGTTCCCTCAGTGGTTGCTGGAGCAGCCTCTACAACAGACCAAATCAGACCTACAGGTGTACACACTGAGTGTACCTGGTTTTCCTTCCAATTCCTTGTTACCATTTCCCGAAGGGGTACCATTATTCACCATATGTTCGAACTGTCAACTTCCACTTCTGTACTTGCCTCTTGACATGGGACGAAGCAGGTTTCCCCAAAAAAAAGATGAAGTGAGTCCCACTGGCTCAGTTTCAGATTCAGTGAAAGACAGCACCTCAAGCTTATTTGTCAGAGTTGTTCCTGTTCCATACCTACCCAGTACAAGATGCCTAGACCCAACATTGACATGTCACTCACAATCAAGTGGACAAATAATGATGGGGCTTTTACTTCTTGCAGGAGTGACAGTACCCACAGAAGAGGATAGTACCCAGTTCTCGGCAGGAATACCAGGGCAATGAGCAGATCTCAGATTAAGTATTTATGATACTGAGTTACACCACCCATACATACTGTTTATATGTCTCTAAGATAACTTTACATACATTTGTTTCATTTGAAGAAGAAGATATGTTGCAAAGTGATTTTGAATATTTAAGTGTTACCCAGAACCCTTGACTAAACAGAAACGTAACAATGTGGTGAAATGAGCTGGAATCTGAAGTAATATAGGAGAAAGTGCTAATGTTATTTGAAGTTTCCTATATGCTGAATATACAAAAACAAGAAAATAAACTAAAAAATGGGACTCACCAAACATAAATTGAGACTGAGGAACAAAATGTAGAAGCCAAATGAAACGGACAGAAATTGAATTTTTGGAACCAAAAATCAGATGTGTGAAGATCAACAACATTGACTTCAGAACAAACTCAAGACTATTTACGTTGCTGGTGTGGTGTGTTAAGGTCATGTGAAAAACTTTTTGTTTAGGTTTGTTCATTAGTAACTTACTGAAAATGAATAATCTTAATGAAGTTGTTGATCAGAAGCAGGAGGTAGATGAGAATGTACATTCAAAACAGGTCAATGGTAACATACAGGTTTTAGTGAACAATGACAATTTACGTGATGAAAGTCATGAAGAGGGAGAATTAGGCAGAGACTTAAGTAGTGAATGCTCTCCTTTTCATGGATTTCACCACCAGGAACAGTTTGGTAATAACAACAACCCACCTGTACAGCTCAAAAAATTCATAGAGGAATATTTTCTGCACATAGAAGAAAATTTTGAAAAACAGGTGTTCTTGGAGGGATAAGAAAGGATAAAAAGGAGTAAAAATCCAGTTAATCAGCACAAATATGAAAGTTGAAAATTTGGAGGAGTAACAGTGCAATTGTAAGTTTTCTGTAGAAACCAAGAATCAGGTGATTGACACACATATTGATTTAGTACAAAATAAGAAAAAGTGAAGTAGAGAATGAATGAATTAATGAAACTGAAAGAAATGACAAAAGTATGAAGATACTGCATACCATGATTTTAAATGAGAGGGAAATGTTAGTACAAAAGTTATTTAAAAGAGTCTGTTTTGCTAGGAAGCTGGCAGATGTAGTCAAAAGTCACAGGTTTAAGCAGAATGTTGATGCATGTCTGAGTGGTTCATCAGATGTTAGTGATATATTGTATCCATTATACGTAGATTTAATTACCAAGAGTTTTGGGAATAGTTGTGGCAATGTATGGGGAAATATAAATAGTATGAAAATTTTTCTAGGAGAAAACAAATAACACCATCTGGATCCTCCCCACTACCACCATCTTTTCTGAGCTGTGCAGATGGAAATAATCCTTACAGCAAATCCTTCATTCCTGTAACCTCCCTGGCCTAAACCTAAGGTAACTCACTGTCCCCCCAGACCCCACCCAGCAGTGTGTGTGTGTGTGTGTGTGTGTGTGTGTGTGTGTGTGTGTGTGTGTGTGTGTGTGTGTGTGTATGTGTGTATGTGTGTGTGTGTGTGTGTGTTCACACCATCCCCTGTCCCAGTACCCTGCCCCCATTTGTGTCTGTGCTGCTACCCCTTGCCCTAGTCTGTGAAACTGCCTACCCAGTCACCTGCCGCATGCCACCTGCTCTCTCTAGTTCACCCAGAGACGGCACCCATCTCTCCCATGAGAGTTTCCTCCCAACCCCTCCCTGCCTCCAACATCTCTCCATCCCTCACCTCATCCCACCCAGCACTCCCACCTCACCCCAGTACACTCACCGTGTGCCAGAAAAGAGGTGGCAGTCGACTGAGCACACTGTAGAGAGACAGGCGTGTGCATGTGTGTGTGTGTGTGTGTGTGTGTGTGTGTGTGTGTGT
Organism: Schistocerca serialis cubense; assembly: GCF_023864345.2. Classification (NCBI taxonomy): domain Eukaryota; kingdom Metazoa; phylum Arthropoda; class Insecta; order Orthoptera; family Acrididae; genus Schistocerca; species Schistocerca serialis. Next base: position 872,475,371 of record NC_064641.1, on the reverse strand, counting down.
GTGTGTGTGTGTGTGTGTTTATGTTTTTTCTACGAGCTTGAAAATGGAAGTTCATTACAAAAGTTACAAAAATGACATACCTTTTGTTTGTGTACCTATTTATAATACAAGGCTTCCGCCTTTCAGTGAATCATCTTTTTTATTCCTAAATCATTCATAACTCTCAGCCAGAACTTTCAGTACATTATTGTGACTAGAACTAATAGGTTCAAAATCTTACAGCAGTAGTTCATGGAGTGACTATAGAGATTTTGTAGACTGCCACATTAATAAGGCAAATTATTTAGACAATTTAGTAAAAGAAGAACATCATTTACTGGAGGTAGTAATTAACAAATTACTATGAAGAGCAAGAGGAAAGCTAGTACAAAAGGATTGGGCAAAAGTTAACAATTTATAAGAATACTTTGAACAAATAGACATAGTGGAAAGACAATCAAATAGGTAACATTATCAACATAACATTAAGCACAGAGAATCTCGTGTACATGGTGAACACACTACAAATTTAGGAAACAGAGGACACAATTATCAGGGTCATATTTGATCTGGAAATAGATACATAAATCGAAATAATAACAGAAACTATCGTAACCCATAACAATCCATATCAAACCTACTAACCACCAGCAATACCTCCACTTTGACAGCTGCTACCCATTCCATACCGAGAAGTCCCTTCCAAACAGCCTAGCCACTCATGGTCATCACATCTGCAGTGATGAGCAGTCCCTCTCGAAATATACCGACGGTCTCACTAAAGTCTTCACAAACTATTATTCTCCCAACCTTGTACAAAAACAAATCTCCTATGTCTTATTTTCCAGTCTCCTACCACCTCACAAAGTCCCACCATCCAGCCACAGAGGAGCATCCCCCTTGTAAGTCAGTATCACCCAGGACTGGAGCAACTGAATTATATTCTCTGCCAGAATTTTGACTACCTTCCATCATGCCCTGAAATGAGAAATGGCCTGCCCACTGTCCTTCCACCCCTCCCACAGTCATATTCTGCTGTCCACTGAACCTACACAATATCACCCATCCCAACACAACCCCTGTTCCCAGCCCCTTACCTCATGGCTCATACCCTGTGATAGACCTAGATGCAAGACCTGTCCTATACAACCTCCCACCACCACCTACTCCAGTCTGGTCACAAATATCACCTATTCCATCAAAGGCAGGGCTACCTGTGAGACCAGTCATGTGATCTACAAGCTAAGCTGCAACCACTGTACTGCATTCTATGTGGGCATGACAACCAAACAGCTGTCTGTCCGCATGAATGGCCACTGACAATCTGTGGCCAAGCAACATGTGGGCCAAACTGTTGCTCAGCATGCTGCCAAACACAACATCCTTCATTTCAATGACTGCTTTACAGCCTGTGCCATATGGATCCTTCCAACCAGCACCAGGTTTTCTGAATTTCACAGGTGCTAATTTTCCCTGCTATATACTCTACGTTCTTGTAACCCTCCTTGCTTCAACGTTTGTTAGTCAGTGTCCTCTTCCATCCCCCCCCCCCCCCCCCCCCCTTCTCTGTTCCCATTATAGCACTACACAGCCATTATTCCTCCATCACACCCAGTCTTTTCTACTTCTCTCCTTTCCTTCTGTGCCTCCCCTCCCCGCCTCTCCACTCCCTTCATCTAATGTCCCGAATGAACATAGCTGCCGGACCCTCTGTCTACCTCATCCCTTTGGGCTCCCCAACAGCATGTCGCTGTCTGCCACCTCTACCCCACTATCCCTCCACCTTCCTGCCCCAGCCTCCTCCTCAGCCCCACCCAGTTGCCACTCCCATCATGCACTGATGCTGCTGCCCACAGTTTGGCCTTAGTTGTCTGAGACTGCAGTCATGTGTGTGAGAGTTGCATTTGCATGAATGTGTGTGTTAGTGTGTGCGTGTGTGTTCATATATATATGACAAGATTCTTATTTTCACAAAGAGACTAGACATAGGGCAAGTTGCATGTCACCTTCCCAAAGACTAAAACTGTATGAAAGAACTCCACACTATATAGGCATGAAATTTGTAAATAAAATCTGGAATGGGAAATGTGAACTAAATCTAAAAAATACTGAAGAAGACCTGGAAAAATATTTGAAAAGTAAATGCTATTATTGTGCAGAAAATTTCTTGAATGATGACCATATAATACAATGACAGAAAAAATCGCAACACCAAGAATGAGATCTGTAACATAAACTAAAGTTGGTAGGTGAGTTTCTACAGTTGAAAGATGGTGTTTATTTATATTTCATGGCAGACGCATAGGAGTAGAGCTAGTAGAGCCAGTATGAGGGTGCAAATCAGAGTTGCTTTAAATATATCCTGTAATGATCATGATGGGGAAAAAAAAAGTGGCTCTGAGCACTATGGGACTCAACTGCTGAGGTCATCAGTCCCCTAGAACTTAGAACTACTTAAACCTAACTAACCTAAGGACATCACACAAATCCATGGCCAAGGCAGGATTCGAACCTGCGACCGTAGCGGTCGCGCGGTTCCAGACTGTAGCGCCTATAACCGCTCGGCCACTCCGGCCGGCAGATCATGAGCATTAGTTAGCTTTGAGATTGGATATGGTCAGCCTAACATTAGTCAAGAATGCCTTTAAGGAATACCTTTAAGGCAGCAAATGCCTTTAACGCAGCAGAGACACCACGATCAACAACTCACTGAGTTTGTACTAGGTCGTGTAAAAGGGCTTTGAGAAGCTGGATTTTCCTTATGCAATACTGCAGGATGACTTGACAGGAATGTAGCCACTGCACATGATTGTTGGCAGTGATGGTCATGAGAATCTGCATCGCAAGAAGGCCAGGCTGTAGATGGCTACATGGCACTACTGAGAAGGAAGACCGTCACCTTCAGCATCGCACTGCAGCTACAGCTTTTCAGCAGCAAGTGGTATCACAGTGACACAACAAACTGTTACAAATTGTTTACTTCAAGGACAGCTTTGAGCCAGACACCCTGTAGCATGCATTCCACTGACCTCAAAACACCACAATTTGTGACTTTAATGCTGTCAAGTGAGAGTTCATTGGAGGGCAGGGTGGAGGTCCATTATGTTTTCTGATGAAAGCCAGTTCTGCCTCAGCGCCAGTGTTGGCCGTGTGTTGGTTAGAAGGAGGCCAGTTGAGGGCCTGCAACCAACCTGTCTGTGTGCTAGACATACTGGACCTACACCTGGAGCTATGGTCTGGATTGTGATTTCATATGACAGCAGGAGCACTCTCGTGGTTATCTTACACACCCTAACTGCAAATTTGTATGTCAGCCTGGTGATTCAGCCTGTTGTGTTGCCATTCATGAACAGCACACCAGCGGGTGTTTTGCAAGAAAATAGCACCTGCCCACATACTGCTGTTGTAATCCAACATGCTCTACAGTGTGTTGACATGTTGTCTTGGCCTGCTCAATCACCACATCTCTCTCCAATCGAGCACTTAGGGGATGTTATTGAACAACTCCAGTGTCATCCACAAACAACAATAACCATCCCTGTATTGGCTGATTAAGTGCAACAGACATGGAACTCCATCCCACAAAATGACATCTGGTACCTGCACAACACAACGCATTCACATTTGCATGCCTGCATTCAAGATTCTGGCAGTTACACTGGTTACTTATTTACAGCATTTCAAAACTGCAATGGCTTACTTCACGCTTACGTTAATCTGTGATCTTACAATGTTAATCAATTAAATATATTACCTAGACAAATGTATATCCAAAATTCCATTACTCTATAAATTAGTTTTTGGTGTTGTGATTTTTTTCTGTCTCTATATAGTGTCTATCTAAAAGAGTAAAACCATATAAATTTTAACAACAGATTATTATTTTTTAATGATAACCATGTAAAGAAATACCTGTCTGAAGAAGCAAGAACATGTATATTGTAAGCTTAGATTAAGTTTATTAGTCTGTTTGTAGTTTTAGAACTGATGAGTCACCCGTGTTACAATCTTTGATCAAAAATTATGAGTTAGTACAGCAACATCCTATTGCTGCTATTTAAAAAACAACCATAGATTGTACAATGTTGTTCATTAAGAATGACATGTTTCACCTGGATAGGACATCATCACGTTATCTGAAAATATAAGGGGAAGACAGCATTGCCATGTGGGATTAGCCAAGCGGTGTAGGGCGCTGCAGTCGTGGACTGTGCGGCTGGTTCCGGAGGAGGTTCGAGCCCTCCCTCGGGCATGGATGTGTGTGTTTGTCCTTAGGATAATTTAGGTTAAGTAGTGTGTAAGCTTAGGGACTGATGACCTTAGCAGTTAAGTCCCATAGGATTTCACACACATTTGAACATTTTGAAGACAACATTGCAATAAATCCAGCATGGTCCTACCTTGGAATATTATAAAAGCAAAATAAGTTTCAAACACTGACTTTATAAAACAACACAGAGAAATGTAATGTAACTCATGTTAAAAAATCAGAAATTTTCTACCAATAAGCATGCGTCACAGAATGTATGATACAAAATAAAATGTACCAAAAGGCAACCTATATGGAAAAAATATTAAAAACTTATAAATAATGGCACCTGTATCATGTATGAGTTGTGAACAAAGAAAAAAACTGAAAAATGCATATTACCTCTCAGAGGCAACAACAGACATAGCAGCGTACAACAGGACTTCATGTGCAAACTGTAAACACAGCCGTACCCTAGAACAGCACTAGAGGCTCATCCACATTCACTTAGTGCATACATATGAATGATAGGAGTCCATGCAAAATATTGGCCTAGTAGTAATGAAAGGTGCTATGTGGTGCTGCTGTTGGATGTACGGTGTTCTAATTATTCTTTTACACTGCTTTTGAATGTAAGGATTTTCTATGCCTCTGTACATAGCTTTCAATCTAGCATGTCTTGCACATTGTGTATATTCCCATATGCTCTATTATTATTTTATTTATTTCTCAAGTTATCCACTACCATTTAAATTTTATGCTTTTATCACATTGTACGTTCAATGGTAGTGCCACATGGTGCCTGTCATTACTACAAGGCCAATATTTTGCATGAGCTCTATCATTCATACACATGTATTATGTGAATATGAATAGATATCTGGCAATGATTTAGTGTATGGCTGTGCTTTGGCATCATTCTAGTGTATGGCTGGGCTTACAGTTTGTGCGCAAAGTCTTGTTCTGTGCTGCTGTGCCTGTTGTTGCATCCATGAGGTGATACGCATTTTTGAGTTTCTCATTCGTTCTGTACTTCTGCATGATCCTGATGCTTTTATCTATTAAATCTTAATATTTTTTTCTGTATATGATGCCTTTCATTAAATTTTATTTGGTATTATACCTTCTTGTGCAAATGCGTTTTGGTAGAAAATTTCTGATTTTTTAACATGAGTTACATTATGTTTCTCTACGTAGTTTTATTTGGTCAGTGTTCGAGGCTTATTTTGCTTTTATAGTAGTCCAGGATAGAACCATGCCAAATTTATTTTCATGTCATTCTCCCCATATATTTTTAGATAACCGATGATGCCCTATCTGGGTGAAATGCGTCGTTCTTAAGTTAATAGAGAACATTGTGCAACTTATGACTGTTTTCTAAATAGTAGCAATCTTTAATTCTATGAGGCATGTTATGTTGTTGTAAAAGATAGATTTGATTTGACTGATAATGAGGAATTCTATAGATCCTCATAAACTGTGGCACTCACTCAACAATGTGATAGGATGTTTATTTAGTCAAGGATTTATAGTCAGGCATGTTTCAAGCAATAAGGGTGTTAACAATGTTGGCATGTGGAGAATTCTTGAAATCCGTTATATTTATTTAAGTGAATTACAAAATTAATCACCCTGTTTGCCTAGTGGGAACTAAAATGTGGCTGTAGATAGACCCCTTATCTTAAAGGATATAATAAGTTATTTGCTGTCACAAATTGTAATGGGCTCTGAGTACACAGTGAAAGAAAGTGCTTTGAGTTGTAACAAAGTTTCGTTAATGTACATTGAATGTTTAGCAAGACTTTCTAGGGGAGGTTGGACTGGTGCTCAATCCCAATTTGTTAGAATAATAAGTTAACCCTGATGTACCTTCATTCATGACATGTGCGAATTCAGAAATCAGGCATCCATACTGTTCACAGACCCACTTGTAGAGGCCACCTGGGTTGGCCCTTTGGCACACTCTGGTGAGATGCCAAAGAAACATTATTATTTAAGTGATCACAAATGAGTGCTTGGCCTGTTCCATAACCTGTATTACTGTTGTCCATTCAATGAGTTCATTGGTCTGCACAACCTGTACTACTATGTATTTCATGCTGGCTCCATAGAGTCCTGTTGTTGTTGTTGTGGTCTTCAGTCTAGAGACTGGTTTGATGCAGCTCTCCATGCTACTCTATGCTGTGCAAGTCTCTTCATCTCCGAATAACTACTGCAACCTACAGCCTTCTGAATCTGCTTACTGTATTCATCTCTTGGTCTCCCTCTATGATTTTAACCCTCCACATTTCCCTCCAGTACTAAATTGGAGATCCCTTGATGCCTCAGAACGTGTCCTACTGTCTGATCCCTTCTTCTTGTGAAATTGTGCCACAAATTCTTCTTCTCTCCAATTCTATTCAGTACCTCCTAATTAGTTACATGATCTACCCATCTAATCTTCAGCATTTTTCTGTAGTGCCACATTTCGAAAGCTTCTGTTCTCTTCTTGTCTAAACTGTTTATTGTTCGTGTTTCACTTCCATACACGGCTACACTCCATACAAAACTTTCACAAAAGGCTTCCTGACACTTAAATCTACACTCTTCTTCAGAAATGTTTCCTTGCCATTGCCAGTCTATATTTTATATCCTTTCTACTTCGACTATCATCAGTTATTTTTCTCCCCAGAGAACAAAACTCATTTACTACTTCAAGTGTCCCATTCCCTAATCTAATTGCCTCAGAATCACCTGACTTCATTTGACTACATTCCATTATCCTCATTTTTTATATGTTCATCTTATATCATCCTTTCAAGACAGTGTCCATTCCATTCAGCTGCTCTTCCAGGTCCTTTGTTGTGTCTGACAGAATTACAATGTCGTCGGCAAACCTCAAAGTTTTAATTTCTTCTCTATGGATTTTAATTCCTACTCCAAATTTTTCATTTGTTTCCTTTAATGCTTGCTTGATATACAGATTGAATGACATTGCGGTAGACTACACCCCTGTCTCACTCCCTTCTCAACCACTGCTTCCCTTTCATGCCCCCTCAACTCTAATAATTGCCATCCGGTTTCTGTACAAATTGTAAGTAGCCTTTCACTCCCTGCATTAGCCGGCCGCTGGTGGCCAAGCGGTTCTGGCGCTACAGTCTGGAACCGCGCAACCGCTACGGTCGCAGGTTTGAATCCTGCCTCGGGCATGGATGTGTGTGTTGTCCTTAGGTTAGTTAGGTTTAAGTAGTTCTAAGTTCTAGGGGACTTATGACCTCAGCAGTTGAGTCTCATAGTGCTCAGAACCATTTGAACCATTTTGAACTCCCCGCATTTCCCACCTGCCACCTTCAGAATTTGAAAGAGAGTATTCCAGTCAACACTGTCAAAAGCTTTTTCTAAGTCTACAAATGCCAAAAACATTGGTTTGCCTTTCTTGAACTCATTGTCTAAGATAAGTCAAAGGGTCAGTATTGCCTCGCATGTTCCAACATTTCTACAGAATCCAAATTGATGTTCCCCGAGGTCAGCTTCTACCAGTTTTTCCATTCATTTGCAAAGAATTTGTGTTAGTATTTTGCAACCGTGACTTATCAAACAAATAGCTTGGCAATTTTCACACCTATCAACACCTGCTATCTAGGGGATTAGAATTATTATATTCTTCTTGAAGTCTGGAGGTATTCTTGTCATGGCTTGCCCTCCCAAGGTTATCAGTAGCTTTAATGGAATGTTGTCTACTCCCGGGACCTTGTTTTGACTTAGGTCTTTCAGTGTTCTGTCAAATTCTTCGCATAGTATCTCCCATTTAAACTTCATCTATGTCCTCTTCCATTTGCATAAGATCACCCTGAAGTTCATTGCCCTTGTATAGAACCTCTATGTACTCTTTCCACCTTTCTGCTTTTCCTTCTTTTCTTAGTATTGGTTTTCCATCTGAGCTCTTGATATTCATACAGGTGGTTCTCTTTTCTCCAAAGGTCTCATTAATTTTCCTGTAGGCAGTATCTATCTTAACACTAGTGATATATGCTTCTACATCCTTACTTCTGTCCTCTAGCCATCACTGCTTAGCCATTTTGCACTTCCTGTTGATCAAATTTTTGAGACATTTGTATTCACCTGCTTCATTTACTGTGTTTTGTATTTTCTCCTTTCATCAATTAAATTCAATATCTCTTCAGTTACTCAAGTATTTCTACCAGCCCTCACCTTTTTACCTACTTAATCCTCTGCTGCCTTCACTATTTCATCTCTCAAAGCTACCCATTCTTCTTCTACTGTATTTCTCGCCCCTGTTCTTGTCAACCATTCCCTAATGCTCTTTCTGAAACTCTTTCAGTTTATCCAGGTCCCATCTCCTTAAATTCCTACTTTTTTGCAATTTCTTCGGTTTATTCTACAGTTCACAACTGATAAATTGTGCTCAGAGACCACATCTGCCCATGGAAACGTCTTACAATTTAAAACCTAGTTCCTAAATCTCTGTCTTATCATTATATAATCTGTCTGAAAAGTTCCAGTGTCTCCAAGCCTCTTCCATGTATACAACCTTCTTTCATTATTCTTAAACCAAGTGATAGCTACGATTAAGTTATGCTCTGTGCAAAATTCTACCAGGCGGCTTCCTCTTTCATTCCTTACTCTCAGTCCATATTCACCTATACTTTTCCTCTCTTCCTTTTCCTACCATCAAATTCCAGTCCCCCTTGACTACTAAATTTTCATCTCCTTTAAATATTTGAACAATTGCTTTTATCGCATCATACATTTCTTCAATCTCTTCATCATCTGCAGAGCTAGTTGGTGTATAAACTTGTACTACTGTGGTAAGTGTGGGCTTCGTTTCTATCTTGGCTACAATAATGCATTCACTGTGCTGTTCATAGTAGCTTATCTGTGTTCCTATTTCTTTTATTCGTTATTAAACCACTCCCACATTACTGTTATTTTACTTTGTATTTATAACCCTGCATTCATCTCACCGGAAGTATTTTTCCTCCTGCCACTGAACTTCACTAATTCCCACTAAATCTAACATTAATCTATCCATATCCATTTCTAAATTTTCTAACCTACCTGCCCAATTAAGGGATCTGACATTCCATGCTCCGATCCATGGAAAAGCAGTTTTGTTTCTCCTGATGACTTCTTCCTGAGTAGTCCCCACTCGGAGATCTGAGTGGGGGACTATTTTACCTCCAGAGTATTTTACCCAAGAGGATGTCATTTAACCATACAGTAAGGCTGCATGCCCTTGGGAAAAATTACAGCTGTAGCTTCCCCTTGCTTTCAGCCATTTGCAGTCCCAGCACAGTGAGGCCATTTTGGTTGATGTTACAAGGCCAGATCAGTCAATTATCCAGACTGTTGCCCCTGCAACTATTGGAAAGGCTACTGCTTCTCTAGAGTACTACGTTCCATAAATCATATTTGTTCTTGCTATAATAAACTTGGCAATGAGTGAGGGTTACATTTTCTCTACATGTTAAGGTGCGCGTCATATATCTTGGCGGCCGAGTTTAGGTTCGTTCTGCGCATTTGACGTCACAAATCACAGTCAGCCAATGAACAGAGAACGACGTTGCCAGATCTCGACTGCAGTGCAGAGCACGGACGAGTGTCTTCAATTTTAGAAACGTTCAGTCATAAATGAAGTAATTGAACAAAAGCAATGTCTTGATAGCAGACTTTCTTTTATAGAAAGTTTGGAAAAAGCATTCTTTACACCAATTGCTTCATATTCTATTAATTAATTAAACCAAACAAACAATAAGCCTCCTAATTCAGGCGATAGCAAGGAATGGTGTTTGTATCAGTCCCACAAACCGCTTTTTCGCAATAAAGAACAGTGGTAATTGTTTATTTCCTATTGTACTTCGACGCAACGTAATTCATAGTCATCCCAACAGTGTTTGTCGGTATTTTGCAGACGTTTAGAGTGCGCCAGGAGTTGCGAGAAATGAGTAGCTGCCTTGGCGTAATGGCTAAGGTGTTGCGCTGCTAATCGGAAGATTCTGAGTTCAAGGCTTGTTGCAAACTAAATATTTTATTTATTTAAAAACAATAGCGAAGTGTCTTACTTAATGAATTTTATTCGTTTGAATGTAATGTTTTGAAATTTCCTGTGCTTCATTATAATCATAATAAGTTTTCAGTTTTTGTAATTTTCTCCTCCAATATTTCTTTTCACAGCAATTAAAAACAACGAAAAGGCACACATACAATATTCATGTTATCCGTTTTGTTTGTATATCGCCTCTTCCGCAGTCGCTGTTTTACTATGCATATTGAGATATATTCTATTGCGGCAGTATTAAAAGTATTATTTAGAGCAGAATTTCGGCTCGTACGTTGCCGAGCTATTTGATTGTCTGACGGAATTCTTTGCTTCGCTGCTTTGGCAACATCATATTCAATGGTTTCGTCGACTGATCTATGTTTTGGCAAGTATTTGCTGTCCGTTGTGACAAAAACAAAATGTTTGCGCACTGTGCCTCACTGGCAATATATTTTAGTTTTATGTTTTATTACGTCGAAAATTCAGTTTTGTGTACTTCGCCAACTTCGTTTTAATCAGAACGTTTTAGAAAAAAGCGAAATGACTCTGGTATAAAGAAAGTTTTGTTACATTTGCTAAAGATAGAATATTTCCCAATTTATAAACACTGTTTATGCTATAAAGGGTGTTCATTTTATGGGGACATTGAAATCTCTTGAAAACGACACACAGAGCCAAAAGAAATCCTAATGAAAATTAGTTCCTCCCGGAAGGGGACATCCAATTATAACAAATTTGACTACAAATTCGTCGAATTTGGTATCATTGGATGTCCCCCTCTGAGACAAAAAAAATTTAGTTATAAATTTGTTTGATCCGATGTGTAGATTTGCGGATATTTCAATGTCTCCAATTAAAATGAACACTCTGTATAGTTGGAACCATGAACGACTGCGGTCGATTTAAGGCTCGTTCTACGCACCTGACGTCACGCATCCGCTGACAGCCAATGAGTGTTCAGTAGTTTTCTGAACGGTCTGCTGGGAATGTCTTGGGGAGTGCGAGTGTTAAATGTGATTGTAGTTATTCTTTGGTGAATTTTTATCGCATTTGTTGCAAGTTGTCATGGCTGATAATGGTGGTAAGCGACAAACTCTCCATAAACAGGCGAGGGACATAATTTACCGGATTCACGCTTTTTTCAAGCGCGAAGCAGAAAACAGTGGACCTATCACGGATGTCGCCAGATCTCAGGAACGCACTGCAGAAGCGACAGGCGTTAGCTTGAGAACCGTTCAGCGGATTGCCAATGAAGGAAAGTTATCGGCACTTATGCAGTTTAGCAGGTACGGAAAAAATTTTTCATTCCAAATGTATCTGGCTTGGAGAGCTTTGTGGGTGAATATGTAAAGTTTGTTGGTGATTGTACTTTGTATTTTCATAAATAAAGTGATCTGTAGCGTAGCCCACTTGAGGTTAGGTTGGGAGTTTTCTTTTTTGGAATGCGGCCGCGGCAGCGGCCGCCTATGATTTGAAAATACTGATTAGTTAGTGTATTACGCAATGTTGCGTCATCGGCAGCGCCGCGCTTATCGGGCAGAGGGAAAATGAAAATGGATGTTATATTCGAAATCAGCGCATCAGAATTCACTATATCGACAAAATATTGAAAAATAAAAAAATTTAAAAAAAATTTAAAACAATTTTTTTGATGTAAATAATTGACTGGGGCGAAAATAAATATCGTATTCGTAATCAGCGTATCAAATTTGACTATAATCGATCAAATTTTGAAGAAAATTGATAAATTTTTTTCGTACCTGCTAAACTGCATAAGTGCCAAGTTATCTACGGAGACCTGTGGAAGCCCACTTTTCAGATCGCCAGGGAAATATCGCACTCGTGAGAGGACTGTAACTAATTTAGATAATTTCGACAAAGATGTTCTAAGACGAGAAGTGCTCAACATGTACAACACAGGCGAATTTCCTACTGTAAAAAAAATCACTGTGAAAATGCGTGAAACCATAAATTTTAAAGGTAGCATGACTTCAATGAATAGAATACTTAAAAACATTGGATTCAAATATGTACATACAAATGACGGAAGAAAGTTTTTAATGGAACGTAGTGATATCGCTGCTTCAAGGGCACAGTTTTTAAGACGTATTATTGAAGTAAGAAAATCCGGGAATAATAACATTTTTTTCTTGGACGAAACATGAGTGAACCAAAATCACACAAGGAAAGCGTGTTGGAAAATGAGTGATGGTTCGGGTGGGTTAAAAGTACCAGTTGGTAAAGGTGGACGAATAATTGTGCTTCATGCTGGTTCTGCTTCTGGATTCATTCCAGAAAGCAAATTAGTGTTCTGGGCAAAAAAGAGAAATTCAGGGGATTATCATTCCGAAATGAACTCTGAGACATTTAAATTGTGGTTTAGGAATCAGTTTCTCCCTTACTTGCCTGCAAACTCGGTGATTGTAATGGACAATGCGAGTTATCACTCTGTTGTTGTTGACAAGACACCCACAACAAGTACAAAAAAAGCCGATATCATGTTATGGCTTGCAAGTAAAAGTATTCCACATACTGCCAACCAAACTCGTGCTGAAATGTTGAATCTTGTAGTGCTTCATAAGCCTCGCACAAAAGTTTATGAAATCGATTGTATTGCACAGGAACATGGACACACAGTTTTGCGTTTGCCACCGTACCATTGCCAATACAATCCGATAGAGTTAATTTGGGCACAAGTGAAAGGGTATGTCGCAGAACGAAACGTGAGATTTAAAAACTTTACCTCTGCAAACTCTTCAAAATTTCGTGCAATGGTTTACTACATTTAATGCTGCAATATAACTGCGTTGAAAATCGAAACAAAATTAAGTCATTTATGGGGGGAAGGTATCAGTCAAGAAGATGTGTCAAAATCAAATTTTTGGGCCAAATAGTTTTTGTGAAATCGAATGATAAGTGTGTCAAAGCAGTCGGAACACTATGTGTCTGCACAGGCGAGCAGTGCAGTGGTTACAAAATCGCGCACGGCGTGGAATGCGGGGAGCATGTCTCTGTAGCAGCGAAAGGTTTAATGCGGCCGTGGTGGCTTTACTTCATAAACTGCGCACTCCACCCTAAACGTAAGTTTGAGAACTACACTGCTACGGCGCTGCTTCTCTTGGCGCGTACAACTGGCAATGCTGCAATCTCCAGCGTCTGGGCGGGCATGCGCGAGCCGCCAAGATAAATGAATTGAACTATAGCATCAGTTTTAAGTTACCTGATGAACATCTCAATGACAGAAATATTCCTATGTATCACTGCCCAGTAGAAAACTTCCACAGAATAACAGCAGACTCTCATCACTGCTCTCAACCAAGTGGTACCTTTATGTTCATGACTGGTTACTGTTTCGTCAATGCAACAGTCATCCTTTCTGTCATATGATGAACTGGCTGATGATTGGGACTCCTACGAGACACAGTTATGCCAACATTTCCAGGTTTTCTTTGCATGGGCAATGCAAAACTGTGTAGGGCTATCTTTCTTCCCTGGCTTTAGCCGTGCATATATCAGTTGTTGCGCCAACTTACACCTTCGCAAGAACTGGCCAGCTTATCATTTGATGAAATGTGCAAGCTTCTCTCAACCTGTTACTGTGACAACACATCGTTGTGATGTGTGGAGAATTTTGCTATTGTCAGAAACATCCAAAACAATCTTACAAAGCTTGGGCAACAGAATTACATGAGATGAGCCATCATTGTAAATTTGTCACTAGTACCCGTCATGAATTCTACACTGATCAGATGGTATGTGATGTTATTATTCGTATGGCCCTGAATTGGGAAGTCTGTGAAAAAGCACTTCAGTGTGAGAATCCATTGCTTAGCGATATGCTCAATATAGCATCATCCTTTGAAGTGTCACAGGCCACATATGATCAGATTGCTGCATAGGGGGAGGTACTGGAAGTTGGTCAGTCCTGTTGGACATGCTGCAAGTGTTAAGGATGATGGGGAACCCGTTGTCAGTGTCACATGGGGTAGTGCCAGTTATGACCACACCAGCGACAGGCTGCACCACAGCAGTGGCCATGTGCCATCCTTCCATCTACTTCAAACTGCTACATCTACATCTACATCTATACTCCGCGAGCCACCTTACGGTGTGTGGCGGAGGGTACTTATTGTACCACTATCTGATCCCCCCTTCCCTGTTCCATTCACGAATTGTGCGTGGGAAGAACGACTGCTTGTAAGTCTCCGTATTTGCTCTAATTTCTCGGATCTTTTCGTTGTGATCATTACGCGAGATATATGTGGGCGGTAGTAATATGTTGCCCATCTCTTCCCGGAATGTGCTCTCTCGTAATTTCGATAATAAACCTCTCCGTATTGCGTAACGCCTTTCTTGAAGTGTCCGCCACTGGAGCTTGTTCAGCATCTCCGTAACGCTCTCGCGCTGACTAAATGTCCCCATGACGAATCGCGCTGCTTTTCGCTGGATCATGTCTATCTCTTCTATTAATCCAACCTGGTAAGGGTCCCATACTGATGAGCAATACTCAAGAATCGGACGAACAAGCATTTTGTAAGCTACTTCTTTCGTCGATGAGTCACATTTTCTTAGAATTCTTCCTATGAATCTCAACCTGGCGCCTGATTTTCCCACTATTTGTTTTATGTGATCATTCCACTTCAGATCGCTCCGGATAGTAACTCCTAAGTATTTTACGGTCGTTACCGCTTCCAATGATTTACCACCTATGGCATAATCGTACTGGAATGGATTTCTGCCCCTATGTATGCGCATTATATTACATTTATCTACGTTTAGGGAAAGCTGCCAGCTGTCGCACCATGCATTAATCCTCTGCAGGTCCTCCTGGAGTACGTACCAGTCTTCTGATGTTGCTACTTTCTTGTAGACAACCGTGTCATCTGCAAATAGCCTCACGGAGCTACCGATGTTGTCAACTAAGTCATTTATGTATATTGTAAACAATAAAGGTCCTATCACGCTTCCCTGCGGTACTCCCGAAATTACCTCTACATCTGCAGATTTTGAACCGTTAAGAATGACATGTTGTGTTCTTTCTTCTAGGAAATCCTGAATCCAATCACAAACCTGGTCCGATATTCCGTAAGCTCGTATTTTTTTCGCTAAACGTAAGTGCGAAACCGTATCAAATGCCTTCCTGAAGTCCAGGAATACGGCATCAATCTGCTCGCCAGTGTCTACGGCACTGTGAATTTCTTGGGCAAATAGGGCGAGCTGAGTTTCACATGATCTCTGTTTGCGGAATCCATGTTGGTTATGATGAAGGAGATTTGTATTATCTAAGAACGTCATAATACGAGAACACAAAACATGTTCCATTATTCTACAACAGATTGACGTAAGCGAAATAGGCCTATAATTATTCGCATCTGATTTATGACCCTTCTTGCAAATGGGAACGACCTGCGCTTTCTTCCAGTCGCTAGGTACTTTACGTTCTTCCAGCGATCTATGATAAATTGCTGATAGAAAGGGGGCAAGTTCTTTAGCATAATCACTGTAGAATCTTAAGGGTATCTCGTCTGGTCCGGATGCTTTTCCGCTACTAAGTGATAGCAGTTGTTTTTCAATTCCGATATCGTTTATTTCAATATTTTCCATTTTGGCGTCCGTGCGACGGCTGAAGTCAGGGACCGTGTTACGATTTTCCGCAGTGATACAGTTTCAGAACACTGAATTCAGTATTTCTGCCTTTCTTCGGTCGTCCTCTGTTTCGGTGCCATCGTGGTCAACGAGTGACTGAATAGGGGATTTAGATCCGCTTACCGATTTTACATATGACCAAAACTTTTTAGGGTTCTTGTTTAGATTGTTTGCCAATGTTTTATGTTCGAATTCGTTGAATGCTTCTCTCATTGCTCTCTTTACGCTCTTTTTCGCTTCGTTCAGCTTTTCCTTATCAGCTATGATTTGACTACTCTTAAACCTATGATGAAGCTTTCTTTGTTTCCGTAGTACCTTTCGTACATGATTGTTATACCACGGTGGATCTTTCCCCTCGCTTTGGACCTTAGTCGGTACGAACTTATCTAAGGCGTACTGGACGATGTTCCTGAATTTTTTCCATTTTTGTTCCACATCCTCTTCCTCAGAAATGAACGTTTGATGGTGGTCACTCAGATATTCTGCGATTTGTGCCCTATCACTCTTGTTAAGCAAATATATTTTCCTTCCTTTCTTGGCATTTCTTATTACACTTGTAGTCATTGATGCAACCACTGACTTATGATCACTGATACCCTCTTCTACATTCACGGAGTCGAAAAGTTCCGGTCTATTTGTTGCTATGAGGTCTAAAACGTTAGCTTCACGAGTTGGTTCTCTAACTATCTGCTCGAAGTAATTCTCGGACAAGGCAGTCAGGATAATGTCACAAGAGTCTCTGTCCCTGGCTCCAGTTCTGATTGTGTGACTATCCCATTCTATACCTGGTAGATTGAAGTCTCCCCCTATTACAATAGTATGATCACGAAACTTCTTCACGACGTTCTGCAGGTTCTCTCTGAGGCGCTCAACTACTACGGTTGCTGATGCAGGTGGTCTATAGAAGCATCCGACTATCATATCTGACCCACCTTTGATACTTAACTTAACCCAGATTATTTCACATTCGCATTCGCTAATAACTTCACTGGATATTATTGAATTCTTTACTGCTATAAGTACTCCTCCACCATTGGCGTTTATCCTATCCTTGCGGTATATATTCCATTCTGTGTCTAGGATTTCGTTACTGTTCACTTCCGGTTTTAACCAACTTTCCGTTCCTAATACTATATGCGCACTATTTCCTTCAATAAGAGATACTAATTCAGGAACCTTGCCCTGGATACTCCTGCAGTTTACCAATATTACGTTAACTTTTCCTGTTTTTGGTCTCTGAGGACGGACGTTCTTTATCAACGATGATAATGTCCTCTCTGGTAAGCCGTCAGGTATTTTATCGTTTCGCCCAAGGGGGAGTCCCTCTAACCTAAAAAACCCCCGTGTGCACGCCACACGTACTCTGCTACCCTAGTAGCTGCTTCTGGTGTGTAGTGCACGCCTGACCTGTCTAGGGGGGCCCTACAGTTCTCCACCCAATAACGGAGGTCGATGAATTTGCAACCATTATAGACGCAGAGTCGTCTGAGCCTCTGGTTTAGACCCTCCACACGGCTCCAAACCAGAGGACCGCGATCGACTCTGGGCACTATGCTGCAGATATTAAGCTCAGCTTGCAGTCCGCGTGCGATGCTGGTTGTCTTCACCAAATCAGCCAGCCGCCGGAAGGAACCAAGGATAGCCTCAGAACCCAAGCGGCAGGCGTCATTCGTTCCGACATGTGCTACTATCTGCAGCCGGTCACACCCAGTGCGTTCAATAGCTGCCGGAAGGGCCTCCTCCACATTATGGACGAGACCCCCCGGCAAGCACACCGAGTGCACACTGGCATTCTTCCCCGACCTACCCGCTATTTTCCTAAGGGGCTCCATAACCCGCCTAACGTTGGAGCTCCCTATAACTAATAGGCCCGCCCTCTGTGACTGTCGGGACCTTGCCGGAGAATCGACCACTGGCCCAACAGGCGAGACATCCTGTGGTGGCTCGGAAACGATGTCATCACCACTAGGAAGCACCCTGTACCTGTTGGAAAGGGGTAAGGCAGCTGCCACGCGGCCAGATCCCACCTTCGCCTTTCGGCCAGGCACGCGCGAGCCCACCACTGTCCGCCATTCACCCTGGAGTGATGGCTGACCGGTAAGATGCTCACTGCCGGAAGACGCAGCGACATCAGGGGTTCCATGTGATTCCAAGGCCACCGAAGTAGGCATAGGTCTCACCGCAGTTGCCCCAACGCTACTACGAGCCGTCCAACACGAGTGTGCTATGCGTCCTAAGCATTGGGCAGTTTGCAACAAGTGTCAAAAGAAAGGCCACATTGCATTGGTGTGTAACTCCTCTTCAAATGTGGTGAATATGGTAGTAATGATGGATGTAAACTGTATCTCTATAATGACTATCTCCCAGAACAAATTGTTCATTGACTTACATGTGTTTAACAAACTGCTAAAAATTCATGTGGACACAGGAGCTGCAGTAACTTTAGTAAATGCACAAATGTACATGGGATTTGGGCTCCACTCCCCTCACACAGGTTTCACAGAAGTTGGCTAGCTACAATAAACAACAGATTCCAATCCTAGGTCAGTTATCTGCTCCAGTCTCTTTACAAATCCGTTGTTCACTTTCTCACCTTCCTAGTTGTGGATCATTCCCATACCACAGACCTATTCAGGTTAAACACATTTAATGTTTTTGGTTTCTCCATTGCCAATGTGGTAAATTTATTGTTTAATCAAGTTCTGTACCAGCTACTGGAGTCCCTCTGCTCTGAGTTTTCATCACTGTTTTCCCCTGGTCTCAGTTGTGCTGCCAGTTTTCAGGCCCACACTACCACGAAGGCGTCCACCCTCCCACATTTTTTGGGGGCACAGCAGGTGCCTGTTGAATTGCGCAACTCTGTCAAGGCCAAATAAGACCATATGACATCACTCAATATCATTTAGTCTATTTCTTCTACTGTTAAGAAGCTGACAGGTAACCTTCACCTCCGCGGGGACTTCATTGTCATGATCAAGGCACAGTCTATGATAGATACATACTCTTTACCCTGTCCAGATAAGTTGCTCGCAAAATTATCATGTGGCCACTACTTTTCCAAGATTGATTTGTCAGAAGCATACCTCCAGCTCCCCCTTGTTGTCACTACACCTTTTGGGTTATTCCAGTATCAACGCTTGCCTTTTGGCATTGCTAGCACACCCACAATTTTTCAACATTTCTTAGAACAGCTGTCAGCCTCTGTGACCGGCTGCATCAATTACCTAAACTATATCATTATTTGGGGTTCTTCCACTGAACACAAACTTAGAAATCTCTGATCATTGTTTTCAGACAGTTTGGTCCAGTTTTCAATTTTTCAGCCATCAACTGCTTACCAAGGTTTTGAGGTTTTTGCATGGGGTCAAGCCATAGCATCACTATGTTGATTCAATTACATCTAGGCTGCAGGAGACCTCCATTAAGGAACTGCAGGCGTTTCCAGGTAAAGTTGCATATTTTTATAAGTTTTGCCAGATGCATCCTCTGTTGCTCAGCCCCTGTACCCACTTTTGCGTAAAAATGTGTCTTTTTTTCTGGTCCCCAGCTTGTGACAGGAGTGTTCACTTTGCTTAAATCTAAGTGTCCATCTGTTTTGTGTCCAGCCACTTTTCAGTCAGGTCAGCATCTCCTGTTGACTACAGATGCCTCTTGGCATGGCACAGTGTTGCAGCAGAAATATGCAGTCGGGTCCAAACGACCCACTGTTTATGCTTCAAGGACTTTAACTCCCATTCAGCAGCGGTATTGTCAGACTGAAAAAGGAGGCTTTGGTGACTGATTTGCCCTCAAGAAATTTCACATGTTCTTGTATGGTTCTAAGTTCCATTTAGTCATGGATCACAAGCAGTTGGTTGCTCTTTTCAACCCTTTGGCTTCTGTGCCGAGCAAGGCAGTCCATCATTTTAGTGGTGGGCTCTCTTTCTCTTCCATTATCATTATCAGATGCATTACTGGCCAACAGTACAACATGCCAACACCAATGCCTTATCTTGACTTCTGATAGGGCCTGGCCTGGCTTTTGTTCTGGACAAGTTGCTTTGTTTCTATTTTAATACTGAGAACCAGAATGTGATCGATGGTTTTTCCATCACTAGTGCCATAGTAGCACTGACTGTCACCACAGGTCCTGTACTTAGTTATGTCCTCTCTTTCATGCAGCACAGGTGGCCGGAAACACCGCTGGGCCATGCTTCAGAGCCTTGCATAATTACTTTTCCCTCAAGCACCGTCTTTCTGTGTTTGATGGGGTTCTTTTTCTAGCTAAGGAGGATGCTGCTCTGCAGGCTGTGATTACCACTTCTTTATGCTATAGTGTATTTTGGCTTCTGCATGTCAGTCATTGGGGACCTCTCGCACTGAAGCTTTGGCCAGCAGGCGTGTGTATTGGCTGTGGATAGATGAGATATTATTCAGCTTGCACTCACTGTGTTCAGCAACAGGTGGCCCCATGGCCATTTTTTCCCCTTGGCCAATGCAGCAGCACCCATGGGAGCATCTACAGATTGATTTTGCTGTGCTCTTCCTAAACCAGTATTTGCTCACTGTAGCGGACATCCAGTCCAAGTTTCTGTATGTGATGCATTGTCAGTCGATGTCTGCAACATCCACTATTTCTGCCCTGTCTAAGATTTTTGAAATTGAGGGACTTCTGTATGTCATGGTTACTGACAATGCCCCCAAGTTTATTTCTCATGAGTCTGCATCTTTTTGTTGGACTAGTGTTGTTTGCCATCTCACAGCTCCCTCATTTCATCCTCAATCTAATGGTGAGGCCGAATGGAGGTTTGGATGTTTAAAACTCAGGTGCAGAAGTATGTATCCAGTAGGTCCCCTGAAGCTGCTTTAGACCATTTTATTAAGTTAGTACTATTTCACTTTGATGCATGACAAAAGCCCGGTAGAGCTGCCACATGGATTCCAACTACGGACCTTCCTTCTCCTGTTGCATCCGATACTGCGTCTTCCAGCGTCGCAGGCTCCATGATGGTTCTGACTCGGTGCACCTGCCTGGGCTCGTGGTTTTGACTGCCAGCTGAACTGGGGTCCTGCCATCATCAAGAATGGGTCTGGTACCTGCGTGCCATCTACACTCCTTATGAGCAGATGTCCCATGACTTTGACCAGCTGCAGCTGTGTGTGGTGGGATCTGTTCTGTAAAGTCCACCTCCACCCCTGCCTATGCCTGTTCCTGTGTCACAAACAGTTTGGTTTACACTGCAGTAGGGGTCACTGCCTGCTGGAACACTGTGTGAGGTCCCTGCTCGCAAAATTATCAGGTGGCCATTAATTTTCCAAGATTGATTTGTCAGAAGCATACCTCCAGTTCCCCTTGGATGAGGCCACTAGGTGCCTTCTTGTTGTCAATACACCTTTTGGGTTATTCCAGTATCAACGCTTGCCTTTTGGCACTGCTAGCACACCCCAATCCCTGAGTGCCATCGCTGCACCTGATGCCGCAGCTGCCCCACCTCCATTGCTGGGCTCTGTGCAGCCAGTCTCCAAAACCCCCGCTGATGCCTGTGGCGCCAACCACTGACCTTGTCACTATGGAGACTCCACCCACAGTCCTGCCCTAAGATGTTTTACAAGAGGGGGGACAGTACGCCACACTGCCACCTCACCACTTCCAACCCTACTCGACCGTGCCTGCCCACCACATGCTGCAGCAGCCGCCATCTTCGAGTGATGAAATGGGCATCAGTGCCGTCATTGGTGTTTTTTGTGACAAGTAATCTCGGTGCCTTGCAAGATCAGTGCTTTTTTTTGGTACCCATCATTTTTTGGGTACCTTGCATTTTTTTCATACGCTGAATTTTTTCTGTACCCTTCAATTTTTATTTACCATGTATTTTTCCCTCCCTAGTGTTTTTATGTATGTATGAGGTTTTCCCATCCCCTAGAAGGGAGGAGTGATGTCACTCATGAAGCATCCAAATTCAGGCAGAGATCAGTTGTCCATACACTCCACAGGGCTGCTTATAAAGACGACTTGCATTGGCCCCCTGATGTGCTACCAAAGAAACAGCATTATTTAAGTGATTGTGAATGAGTGCTCAGCCTGTTCTGTAACCTGTAATACTTTTGTCCATTCACTGTGTTCAGTGCTACACGCAATGTGTACTTCACTGTATCTTATGTTGGCTCCATAGGCCACTACGCTCCGTAAGTTTCCAGTTGCTAGACACTTGTTGTCATACTGTGGCTATCTTTACAGTTTACATAATTAGTGGGTCTTATTTCAAAAGAGGCTTTGCTGTCCTGATCATGTGATTGTGGAATTACTTCAAAGACTTTTTCCTCTAAAGCTGCACATTTTTGCTAAGTGTTATATTTGTTTCATTAATGAATCAATAATCTATGGCTGTAGAAGTTCATATATGTCTGCAAGTGCTGGTTCTCATAAATAAGTAATGTACTTTGATCAAAGAAATTGTTGCTACTGGAGGAATTTGTTACACTGTTACTATAGGGATGCTGCCTTGTATGTCTGTAGAACATATTATCATATCTGTATAGTGAAGATGTACAGTTTTCAAGAAAAAGTACGCAGTGGAATAAAAATTTTTACTGGTATTTGGAATTTTAGTGTGAACCTTTTTGCATCCTGCTATGATTTGAAATGAAATAGTTGATACCAAAATGAGGACTGAATGGAATGCAGTGGTTGTTGAGAACAGTAAATTGTTGCCAGATTTGTTCTTATTACAATATGTTTAATTTGTGTCTAAATTTATATAGTCAGTTCTACTGTGCAAGGAAAAAAACAGAAAGATCTTTGACCATTGTATCCACAATTTTTATTCAGTCTTTCTTCTGCTAAAAGTATGGTAAACATTAGGATGTGTGTTGGGCTTTACATTTGTAGGTTATCTTTCCAGTCATTCAGCCACAGTAACATGAATTTGAAAAATCAGTGTTGGTGAATGTGGGTCTAGGAAGCTATAGTGGATGTTTTCTTTAAATGTTTCTGTATGAGAAAAAAAGGATCACTTTTCAGATGTTGTAAGGCAGCTGAAATTATTACTTTTTGTATGATACAGATCCCACATTATTGTGAAATTAGTTTTATCATCAGTAATTCCTCCTTAAGGTTAAAAACAATCAATTTAAAAGTTTTTTTCATCTTCTTTCTTCCTGTCCTAGAGTCATGGCAAATAAAAACAATAATAGATCTGGAAATAGATAAACCCAAGAAACTTGAAGCGCTTTTGCAAAATTCTCACAATGTGACTGTCTATTCATCTATCGATTTATGATCCACTTTTTGGCAGAGAGCATACAGTATTCATAGCATCTGGTAGGTGTTAGCAATTTAGGCATCTACCTTGTGGATTCAATATATCCTCATCTGGATTTATATGCAGATTATAAAGCATTCTGTCTTATTCTCTCAAACAGCATGTGACAAGCTACATCAATGACTTGCCCATAGTGGAGAAATCTTGGAAGGGTCACAATAAATTTCTGAGTGCTACACTTCAAACTTTCAAAGAGCACAGAGTCCCAGTTAACATTGAAAACTCATGCTTTGGGACATCTAAAGTAAAATTTCTAGGGCATATCATCACAGCAGATAGAATATCCCCTAATCCAGACATGAATGAGGCCATTGCAGAATTTCTGATGCCCATTATGAAGAAACACTTGAGACAGTTTCTTGGGATGATTTATTTTTTAAAGATATTTATAAATCTAAGTGCTCTGTGAACACCCCAACTTTTCAAACTTACAACAAGACGACTTCATGGTCTAGGGATGTTGTGGCAGGACATGAGTTCCAATCTCTAAAGTTAGCATTAATAACAGTGCTGATTCTGTCACACATCACACGAGCTCTGTATGGCCAAAGAAAGTGCCTGTACTGGATTAGTTGTCGTGATTGTGCTATCATGTTTCGATTCCACCTCAGCACACATCAAAGTTGGCAATGGAATTGCAAGTTTCTGTCAGACACCGATAGCAATCATGCGGGATCTGGTGGACCCAATGGAGCACACCTGCTGAGCCATGCCTCCAGTGGCTCCATACCACGAGCTCCCTCTGCCACCACAATATAGGACAGCTGGTGACAGTCTCACAGCCAATTCATGCTCCCAGCCTGTTTGCTGTGTAACGCTACATGGATGTCGCGTAGTCACAGGTCTGACACCATCATTCGTCTCAATCTCATCTTTGTTGCTGTTGTATGAGCTGGTCTCTGTTTCTTGCTGCATTATTTATAATGACTCTTCATACACTTGGAGAAAGACAAGTTAAGTAAATCTTCTGTTTACTGTGTAAACCTGTTTGCTAATCATTTCCACTTCTGTCCAGCTTTCCTACGATGATAGTTGCTGCACCACTCTGTAGCTCACATCTCCTTACCATTGTGTATGAAGTAATAAAACAACAATAATATTTCAAGGATATGAAGAGGATGGGAATGTGGCATGTAAGAAACTGCCTTTGGTAGTAGAGTTTTAACAAAGTGTAAGAAGAACTATTCAGTCATCAAGTTGGAGGCTCTGGATGTAGTCTGTGGATTTCAGAAGTTTAGGTTTTCTTGTCTAATGTTTTTATGACAAGAATGTATGTAGTTGGATTGCAAACTTCTTACTTCTCTTACATGCGTGACTTACATGGTATGCACAGCCAATCTTCTTCTCTGGATAGCTGGCTATGTCAATATCCAAAAACGTCTTCTCTGAAGAATGATGCTAGTTAAAAGAATATATATGGCTCAGTCGTTCTCTACTCGTGAAATAAGTAGGTACCCAAAGAATACTTTTAGTTAACTGTCCGTGTATTTCAACTTCCATAAAGAACAAAATTATCATTTCTCACATAAATATGAGACTTCTTATAAGTCACACGTGTCATCTCACATGAGACACAAACTGAAATACATTTACCACATAGCTGATTGTACAACCACGGAAATCGTGAACAAATCTTGCCTCTAGCACATCTGTGTTAAAAGTTACAATTTTTTTTTTATACTCAACTGTTTTTTTTTGTCACTACAATAGTCAAAGTTATAAAACAGCACCGAATAACACAGAAGTTCCTTGGGGCTGCCATGTTCTTTCATTACATCTTCCTTGGCGTGACCGACAAGTACTTGTTGGCGCCTTTCGACCGCCTTGTCTACAGTCTTCTCACTACACACTTCGGACCTGCGCACACAGACAGGTGATGCACAGTAGATAGGCTCTCTCACATTTATATTTAAAATATCATGTGTTCAAGACAGCAGAAGGTCGAGTGGTTCTAGAGTTTATGTGGAAATTCTCAAAACACTACACTTGTTTGATAGAATGACTAGGATCTTCACGGACCATAAAGCACTGGAATCCTCTTAACAGAAAAGGTGATGCATAAGAAATTAGCTAAATGGGTATTTTACCTCTAACAATTCGACTTTACTATCATGTATGTACCAGACAAGACTACCACCATAGCAGATACACTATGTGATCAAAAATATCAGGACACACCCAAAAACATACGTTTTTCATATTAGGTTCATTGTTCTGCCACCTACTGCCAGGTACTCCATATCAGCGACCTCAGTAGTCATTAGACATCATGAGAGAGCAGAATGGGGCACTCCGTAGAACTCACAGACTTCGAACGTGGTCAGGTGATTGGGTGTCACATGTGTCATACATCTGTACGCAAGATTTCCACAATCCTAAACATCCCTAGGCACACTGTTTCCGATGTTATAGTGAAGTGGAAACGTGAAGGGACACATACAGCAGAAAAGATTACAGGCCGACCTCGTCTGTTGACTGACAGAGACGACCGACAGTTGATGAGGGTCATAATGTGTAATAGGCAGACATCTATCCAGACCATGACGCAGGAATTCCAAACTGCATCAGGATCCACTGCAAGTACCATGACAGTTAGGCAGGAGGTGAGAAAACTTGGATTTCATAGTCGAATGGCTGTTCATAAGCCACATATCACACCGGTAAATGCCAAACGATGCCTCGCTTGGTGTAGAGAGCGTAAACATTGGATGACTGAACAGTGGAAATACATTGTGTGGAGTGACAAATCATGGTACACAATGTGCTGATCTGATGGCAGGGTGTGGGTATGGCGAATGACCAGTGAATGTCATCTGCCAGCGTGTATAATGCCAACAGTAAAATCCAGAAGCGGTGTCATTAATGTTAGTGTCATGTTTTTCATGGAGGGGTCTTACATCCCTTGTTTTGCATTGCACTATCAATGCTTGCTTCCCACTGATGAAGAGCAGTTCAGGGATGGTGAATTCATCTTTCAACATAATCGAGTACCTGTTCATAATGCATGGCCTGTGGTGGAGTGGTTACACAACAATAACATCCCTGCATCAGATTGGCTTCCACAGAGTCCTGACTTGGATCCTGTAGAACACCTTTGGGATGTTTTGGAATGCTGACTTCATGCCAGGCCTTACCTACCGACATTGATACCTCTCCTCAGTCCAGCACTCCGTGAAGAATGGGCTGCCATTCACCAAGAAACCTTCCACCACCTGATCGAACATATGCCTGTGAGAGTGGAAGCTGTCATCAAGGCTAAGGGTGGGCCAAGGCGATATTGAATTCAAGCATTACTGATGGAGCGCTCCATGAACTTATAAGTCATTTTAAGCCAAGTGCCCAGATAGTTTGTTAAGCTCGTCTGTTGTATTGGTAGATGATGTAAATAAAGAACTCAAGGGAATTATTTCAGCCTATTTTACCTGCATAAAGTCACATTTGAAAATTATGTAACCTCAAATACGATAGGTATCAGGAGAGTGCAGGACAGGGATGCTCTGCTCTTAACCTTAAAACGAAAATGAAAAGACCAAAGGCAAACAGTCGTTATGATATTTTACCTATTGCACAAAGGAATTTTATTTCAATCATTTAACCTAATTTCAGTAGTTAACACTCCCACTAGAGAAACTAGTACTTGCGAAAGCCTAATTGATAATATATTCCTGGACAGATACAGAAGCATCAGTATTATTATAAGTCAAATTCTCAATTGTCTGTCAGATTATGATGGTCAACCACTTACAATAAATGATATCAACCTGTGTGATAAACCAAAACACTCCTTTATAGCTGTCAGGCCAGCCATAAATGATAACTTAGAAATCTTCAACTTTCTCTTGCAGCAGATCGACTGGACCCCTATATTTATGGAAAGGTATATTAACGAAAAATTTAATCTGTTCTCTAATGAGTTTGTGTCATTATTTGAAATGGTATTTCCAAAAATAATCTTGAGAAACAATCCTCAGGCCACCAAACCGAAACCCTGGATTACTAAAGGGATCAGAATTTCCTGTAGAACAAACAGAAATTTATATGAATCTCTAAGGTTATCTAATGATCCCATCAAAAAGAACTGTAAATTGTACTGTAATATTTTAAAAAGAATAACAAAAAATCCAAAAGTATGTACATAACATCTGAAATTGATAACTCAAACAACAAATCAAAAACCACGTGGCAAGGTATAAAAAGGGAGAATGGTAAAAAAGTAGAGTACATGACCGATATAGGATTAATTCAGGATGGAAATATTGTCATGTAGAAGAATATGTAATTAAATGAATGATGAACACTAACTTCACTTAACACAGGTTTATTCAGGACTTGCACATACAACAGCGCTGAGCCAATTGCCTCCGGCCAGAACACATACAGTACATATACAGTTACAGAACATTCCAGTACAATCTAGTGTATCACCAATTTGTGGAAGAGGGTAAACATCCTTTTTAGTTATCTTATTAAGCTTCCTGTAATCAACACAAAAGCACCAACTGCCATCCTTCTTCCTGACGAGGACCACTGGTGATGACCATGGGCTCTGCGAAGGCTGAATGATGTCATTCTTCATCATTTTCTCTACCTCATTGTGAATTATTTGATGTTCTGTTGCTGACACATGGTATGCTCTCTGGCTTATTTGTTGATGGTCTCCAGTGCTAATCCGGTGCTTCACCATCGATTTGTCTACTTTGCTCTTCACCTGTGGTTTGAAGCATTCAGAGAACTCTCGAAGAATGTCAAGTAGCTTCTTCTGTTGTTCCTTAGTGAGATCTGGTGATAGTCGAGCTAGAAGATCTTCTCATAGTGGTAGTGTTAATTTCGCCCACAGACTCAGCATGGGAGGTTTCTATGACGCTCAGCTGTCCTTCAATTAATGGCTCAGCATTTGCTCCGCTCATCCATCATGGGAGGATCTGCAGTTTTTGGCAACAGATAACTATCCACAGTTCACCGAATCCATTCTCAAACAAGATGGCAGAGGCTGGGATGACCAAGTTATTCTTCAGTGGTATGCTTTTCTTACATTCCCCTTCACGAGCCATGGGTTGAGGCATGGCATGACACATGAAGTTACGTTTCTAGCGCTGACTGCATGAGTGATCATTTCATCCAGCACACATAGTCTCCACACACTCTGATGCGCCTCTTCCTGTCCACAGTATCTCATCTCGTCTAGCATAATCTTCGAGTGAGCACAATCTATAATAAAGCTAACAAAAAGTCCCATGCGAGAATGATGTCATGACTACACTCTTGTAAGGGCTATGTGTGGCCACTTATACCCACAGGAATTGTACATCTTCCTGTAGGTTTTACATATTTCCCATTAGCCACCTTCAGCGGAGATGTTTTGTTGTCGTCGAATATAGTTTTCTGCAACTGGAGACAATACTTCTCCGAAATGACTGAATATGATGCTCCAGACTCCACAAGAGTTAGGACTGGTTGGCCATCCATGAGGATATCGATGTAGTTCCCTATCATTTTGTAGTGATTGACGGTGGAGGATTTTTCTCTTTGTCGGCCTTACCTCCAAGGAAGGTTGCACCCTTAAGTTTTCCAGGTTACGATGGCTAGGTGATGAGCTGGAGCTTCTGAACGATGATGGAGACCTCGATCGGCGTGTCATGGAGCATCCTCTCCAGTGGCTAGCTTGCGGCGATGGTGACCTACGTCGTCCTGCACCCACATCTTCTTGTTCATCTTCATTGTCCCGGAGTTGGCATAGGCTAAGATTGGTCTGTGGGCGTCATCAAATATCCGCCGCCTTTCTCAACAATAGCGCACCACATGTCCCAGTCATCCATAGTAGAAACATACTGGTTGGTCATCCTGGGTCCTCTAGACATCAGTCTTCCTTGGTGCCTCCTCATGTGGCATTGTAGGATCACAACTCCTCCTGGGTCCCGGCTTTTTCACCGTTTTAAAGGGAAATGATGGATGAGAGTTGGATTCAATGTCTGTTGCACTTCCTCCCTTATGACCTCTTGAAGCATCTCAGTTTTTTGCTCACCGTGCAATCCAGGTGCCTTCTGAACTTCCTCTCTCACTATCTGATGAAGAAAACTTGTGAAATCAGTTGCTTCTTGCATCACAGACACCGATACAACGTTTGGAAGCCATTCAAACTTATCACGTGTAATTCTTTTTTGATGCATTTTCTCAATATACTGTCACCATTTTATGAAGTCGTCTGCTTTGATAGCAGGAGTAGAGCTTTATACATGTCCTCAGCAACATCCTTCATGATATGGACAACCTTATCTTCCTCCTTCATTCTACGATCCACTATTTTACACAGCTCCAAGACAGCTTGAATGTAGGATGCTATAGTTTCTCCTGGACCCTGTGCCCTGCACTTTAATTTATCTTCAGCCTTGCACATCTGTCATTGTGTGTCGTCGAAATACTTGCGCAGTTCCGCATGGAATACTTCCCAGCTTGTAAACTTCTCCGCATTGCTCCAATTCCATTGCTCGGCAGTGCCCTCCAAGTAGAAAGATACATTAGCCAAACAGACAGTGTCATCCCATTTGTAAATATGGCTATACATTCATATACCTTCAGCCCCTTATTTGGATCTTGGCCAGCAAATGGGGTGAACTATCTCATTGATGTGATACAGTGTGGGAGGACATTTATAAATATAAGAAACAGTAAGGTTCCCAGCACCAAGCATTGAGGCACTCCAGTGTTGACTGTGTCCCAGTTGGATAAAGCTGGGATTCCACTACTGTCAGTAATTATTACCCTTTCTTTCCTATCTGTAAGGTAGGATTTACTCCATGTTCCCATTATTCCATTTAACCCATAGTAGTCTGCTTTATGTAACAGAATTTCATGGTTGACACAGTCAAAAGCTTTGGCTAGGTCACATAGGATTCCAATTGGTTCCAATTTTCTGTTAAGAGGCTTGAGAATTTTATCAATGAAAGAGAAAACAGCATCATCAATTGATAGGCCTTACTGGAAACCAAACTGACATTGAATGATAATGTTATGGCTGTTCAGGTGATCAACAATTCTCCTGTATACCAGTTTCTTGAGGACCTTTGAAAAACTTGTTAGCAGGGATATTGGGCGGTAGTTTGTTACACCAGTTTTTTCTCCTTTCTTCAAAAGAGGTTTCCCACATTTGTATTTTAATCTAGTTGGAACAATACCTCATTTTAGGGATTCATTAATCACATAACACAAGACTGCATTTATATAGCCATGACAGTGCCTGAGTATCTGAACTGAAATATTATCAACCTGACAAAAGTTTTTTGACTTCATCGCTCTGATTGTCTTATTGGTCTCACTAACTGTTATGGGGGTTATCTGCATATGGCAACATTGTCACTGTTAGCTGTATATAGAAGGGCTATTGCATCATCTACTACGAATTCACAGCTAATTTTTTCTGCAGCTGTTAAAAAACGTTTATTGGAGATATTAGCAACTTCCTCAGTATTTGTTACAATATTTCTATCCTGAATTAATTCTTTGTCAGACATGTACTCTACTTTTTTACCACTCTTCCATTTTATAGCTTGCCAAATGGTTTTTGATTTGTTGTTTGAGTTATCAATTTCAGATGTTATGTACACAATTTTCTATTTTTTTATTACTCTTTTTAAAATATTGCAGTACAATCACAGTCCTCCTTTTTGATTGAATGATTAGATACCCTTAGGGATTCATATAAATTTCTATTTGTTCTACAGGAAATTCTGATTCCTTTAGTAATCTGGGGTTTCAGTTTGGTGACCTGAGGATTGTTTCTTAAGATTATTTTTGGAAGTACCATTCCAAATAATGAGACAAACTCATTAGAGAATAGATTAAATTTTTCATGAATATTCCTCTCCATAAATACAGAGGTCCAGTCAATCTATTGTAAGAGAAGGTTGAATATTTCTAAGCTACCATTTGTGACTGGCCTGACAGTTTTAAAGGAGTGTTTAGGTTTATCACACAGCTTGATATCTTTTACTGTAAGCAGCTGACCATCATGATCTGACCGACAATTGAGAATTTGTCTTATAATAATACTGCTGCTTGTGTATCTGTCCAGGAATATATTATCAATTAGGCTCTTACAAGTACTAGTTACTCTACTGGGAAAGTTAATTACTGAAAGTAGGTTAAATGGTGGAAATAAAATTCGTTTGTGCAATAGGTAAAATATTGTAATGACTGTTTGCGTTTGGTCTTTTCATTTTCGTTTTTAGGTTAAGAGCAGAGCATCCCTGTCCTGCACTCTCCTGTTATCTATAGTATTTGAGGTTACATAATTTTCAAATGTGCCTTTATGCAGGTACAATAAGCAGAAATGATTCCCTGGAGTTCTTTATTTACATCATCTTCCAATATGACAGGCAAACACAAAAACATACACTATGTGATCATAAGTATCTGGGCACTTGGCTAAAAATGACTTATAAGTTCATGGCGCCTTCCATCGGTAATGCTTGAATTGAACATCGCCTTGGCCCACCCTTAGCCTTGATGATAGCTTCCGCTCTCACAGGCATATGTTCAGTCAGGTACTAGAAGATTTCTTGGTGAATGGCAACCCATTCTTCACGGAGTGCTGGACTGAAGAGAGTATCAATGTTGGTCAGTAATTCCTGGCACAAAGTCAGCGTTCAAAAACATCCCAAAGGTGTTCTATAGGATCCAAGTCAGGGCTCTGTGCAGGCCAGTCTGTTACAGTGATGTTATTGTTGTGTAACCACTCCACCACAAGCCATGCATTATGAACAGGTGCTCGATCATGTTGAAAAATGAAATCACCATCCCCAAATTGCTCTTCATCAGTAGGAACCAAGAAGGTGCTTCAAACATCAATGTAGGCCTGTGCTGCGATATTGTCATGCAAAACAACAAGGGGTGTAAGCCCCCTCCAAGAAAAACACGACCATACCATAACAACACCGCTCCTGGATTTTACTGCTGGCATTATACACGCTGGCAGATGACATTCACTGGTCATTCGCCATACCCACACCCTGCCATCGGATCAGCACATTTACATAGCCAGCTGCCCAGAGAAGAAGATTGGCTGTGCATATCATGTAAGTCCACACATGTAAGAGAAGTAAGAAGTTTGCAGTCGAACTACACACATTCCTGTCATCAAAACATTAGACAAGAAAACTTTAACTTTTGAAATCCACAGACTACATCCAGAGCCTCCAACTTGGTGACAGAGTAGTTCTTCTTGCACTTGCTAAAACTCTATTACCAAAGGCAGTTTCTTACAAACCACATTCCCATCCTCTTCATATCCTTGAAATATCATTGTTGTTTTATTACTTCATACACAATGGTAAGGAGATGTGAGCTACAGAGTGGTGCAGCAACTGTCATCGTAGCAAAGCTGGACAGGAGTGTAAATGATTAGCAAACAGGTTTACACAGTAAACAGAAGATTTACTTAACTTGTCTTTCTCCAAGTGTATGAAGAGTCATTATAAATAATGCAGCAAGAAACAGAGACCAGCTCATACAACAGCAACAAAGATGAGTTTGAGACGAATGATGGTGTCAGACCTGTGACTATGCGACATCCATGTAGCGTTACACAGCAAACAGGCTGGGAGCATGAATTGGCTGTGAGACTGTTGCCAGCTGTCCTATATTGTGGTGGCAGAGGGAGCTCGTGGTATGGAGCCACTGGAGGCATGGCTCAGCAGGTGTGCTCCATTGGGTCCACCAGATCCCGCATGATTGCTATCGGTGTCTGGCAGAAACTTGCAATTCCATTGCCAACTTTGATGTGTGCTGAGGTGGTATCGAAACATGATAGCACAATCACGACAACTAATCCAGTACAGGCACTTTCTTTGGCCATACAGAGCTCATGTGACATGTGACAGTATCAGCACTGTTATTAATTCTAAGTTTAGAGATTAGAACTCATGTCCTGCCACAACATCCCTAGACTATGAAGTCGTCTTGTTGTAAGTTTGCAAAGTTGGGGTGTTCACAGAGCATTTAGATTTATAAATATCTTTAAAAAATAAATCATCCCAAGGAACTGTCTCAAGTGTTTCTTCATAATGGGCATCAGAAATTCTGCAATGGCTTCATTCATGTCTGGATTAGGGGATATTCTATCTGCTGTGATGATATGCCCTAGAAATTTTACTTTAGATGTGCCAAAGCATGAGTTTTCAATGTTAACTGGGACTCTGTGCTCTTTGAAAGTTCAAAGTATAGCACTCAGAACTTTATTGTGACCCTTCCAAGATTTCTCCACTATGAGCATGTCATTGATGTTGTTGTGACTTGGCAAGACAGCTAAGTCACTATGAGAGGAAGCCGAAAGGCACGCGTTTAAGCTCACGCAGGCTGGCGTGAGGTCTGGAACAGTTAAAGGAGTTGAGTCTAGTAACAAAGTACGGAGCTTCTGGAATACTTAACTTTAATCCATAATTGGTGAACATCGGTCTGACGGTACATGCATCACAAGATAAATAGCAAATGATAATGGCGCCTTGCTAGGTCGTAGCAAATGACGTAGCTGAAGGCTATGCTAACTATCGTCTCGGCAAATGAGAACGTAATTTGTCAGTGAACCATCGCTAGCAAAGTCGGCTGTACAACTGGGGCGAGTGCTAGGAAGTCTCTCTAGACCTGCCATGTGGCGGCGCTCGGTCTGCAATCACTGACAGTGGCGGCACGCGGGTCCGACGTATACTAACGGACCGCGGCCGATTTAAAGGCTACCACCTAGCAAGTGTGGTGTCTGGCGGTGACACCACAGATGTAGCTCGTCACATGCTGTTTGAGAGAATAAGACAGAATGTTGTATAATCTGGATATAAATGCAGATGACGGTATATTTAAACAGAAGGTAGATGCCTAAATTGTTAACACCTACCGTACCAGATGCTAGGAATATTGTACGCTTTCTGCCAAAAAGTGAACCGTAAATCGATAGATGATTACACAATCACACTGTGATTATTTTGCAAAGCTCTTCAAGTTTCTTGGGTTTATCTATTTCTTGACCTATTATTGTTTTTATTTGCCATGACTTTAGGACGAGACAAATGGAACCATCCTTCTTCTCAACCAACCTGAGTTAGTACCGGATTATGCAGTGCGGGGCCCACAGAAAATTCTGGGAAGTGGCCCTTGGATTGTTTAGGTCGTATGGTTTATGATATAAAATAAAACAAGATTGTTACAAATAAACTTTTCTCTATTTAGTTTCGGCAAATTTAGAAATAATACATGTTAGATCAATGTCTCTGAGTAAATCGTATTCAATGCTCATTATACTGAGGTCATTTAGACGTTCCTGTCCCAGCGTATCCCTTAATTCATTTTTAATGTACTTTAACGTTGAAAAAGTACGTTCTCCACTGCAGCTGATGATCAGTAAAGAAAATTAAATGCGTAAGGCTATCTCTACATTTGGAAAACACGATCATAACGAATTTTCCATTAAAAATTTGTGGTTCCAAAGCTTCATTCTTTTCTCTGTCAGTGGCAGCAGTGATATCCATTTTCAGCAGCTCAGCGAACTGGACCGGTGCGTCACCTAGCGACTCTTCTAAATCATCTTGGTAAGCATTCACGATATTAGGTAGTTCTTTTCAAGATCTCTTCTGCTGTAAGAGATTTAAGGTCCCACGACATTCCAAAAACATTAGTCAGGCGATGGTATTTTTCCATGCTATTAGCTAATGCAGCCAGTTACATTGTCAATTATCACAGTAAACACCTGAAATTCAAAATGCTCTCCAGGATTTTCTACTTCATCGAGTGTAGCTGACCCACCACAATTGTCATATTTTTTTGTTATTTCTCTTGTGTTGTCTTGAAGTTTGTTGCTTATATTCTTCACAGCTAGTCAGGCATTTGGCTTTTGTCTCAGTTTCTGAAAATGTGAACCACATTGCCTGGATATATTCGTGTAAGGATTTATAAAGTGCATATCCGCTGCGCAGATCTTGATCAGACGACTGCAGCGAAACGCTAGTCGCTTGTAAGCGTTCTAGGATTCTGTTCCAATGCGACACACATTATTCCCGTTTCCAGCTTACTCATTTTCAAATCCAGTCCGTCAGTCTGATTGCGGCACTCTACCTTTTGATACGTGTTAATAGATACGTCATTCAAAACTGGTTTGATCGTATGAAAGCCAAATAAAAGCGCCTTTGTAGCATCAGCTCTGGTCGACCACCTACTGTCCTATAACCTTTTCAGGATCGGAATTTTAGTTCTATCATTTTTCAGTATTTTCAAGAGAAGGCCCTATCGATAGGTAGAATCGGAAAAAAAAATGTGTAGAGGCTCTCAAGGAAATCAAAGAAAATGGATGCTTCTGTACAACATTTAGCAGCACACTTGGCGACCAAATTTTGCGAATGTGAAAAACAGGGAATATATTCAGCGCACTTATTTATATCTTTAATTCGTGCTTCTAAGCCGATGTATCTGCCACTCATGTTGCTGGCATTGTCATAGCTTTGCCCACGACCATCTTTGATGTTAATACCATTCTCTGTTAAAAAAAAATAGAAAGCTTTGGGAGAGTTGTTCAGCATTATGACCTTCCATATCCAAAAACTTCACAAATCTTTCCGCTGATCTGGATGATAGTACACAGCGCACAATCAGAATCAGTTGATCTACGTGAGATATATCAGGAGTAGAATCCAATGAGACTGAATAGTATTTGAATCTCTTAATTTCGCAAATAATATGATCCAGTATGGCTGATGCAATCAGATGGGTATATTCCTTGCACGTTGTTTTTGACAAATATGGCGTATGTCCGTTTCCTTTATTTGCATGAATATGTATATCTTGGGCCAGAAACACATCAAATTTGGCTAGTAGTTCTAATAACCCTAAATAATTTCCATTGTGAGGTGAACCAACAATTTCATCACTATCTCAAAATGCTAGCCCTCACTCAGCTAAGAAACTTATAACTGCAATAATTCGTTCTAAGAGTGTCCTCCAATGCTTTTGTTTGCTCTCAATTTGGCTTACAAGTTGAGAATCGACACGTGCATCCTTGTTTTTTAGAACTAACAGGGAAATCATCGCTTTTCTATGCGAATTGCTTCCTTCATATCTCTTCAGCAAAATATTTTCATTCTTCCAGTCATCTAATCCGTCTTTCGTAAGCCATGGCGAGCCGTCAAAATCTGCCGCTCGGCAAACAAAATAGAACAGTCACCCTTTGCTTTCTGAATAGCACAACCAGTCTCTCATGTAAGTTTTATTCGTTAGTTTATGTTTATATGTGAAAAGCGGCTTTCTACAGAATCTTATTTTCTTTCTCAATGTTCAGGTGCTGAACTTCGCTACTTTCCTTCATGATCCAATAATTTCTGTCAAAGTTGTTTGGCCACTCACCAATATTAAAATACATTTTACTTTCACTTCGTGTTCCACTTGTACAAGATGCAGTAACATCAGAAGCCTTTAACATTTTTTCGACTTCTCTTTGTTTTGAAGACGAGGCCTCTGGGCTGGCAGGGCTTCCTATGCTTTTCAATTCAGTTTGGCTTGGAGACGATATGGCTGAACTGGGAGGACTTCTACATCTACATCTACAGCCATACTCCGCAAGCCACCTGACGGTGTGGCGGAGGGTACCTTGAGTACCTCTATCCATTCTCCCTTCTATTCCAGTCTCGTATTATTCGTGGAAAGGATTGTCGGTATGCTTCTGTGTGAGCTCTAATCTCTCTGATTTTATCCTCATGGTCTCTTCGCGAGATATACGTAGGAGGGAGCAATATACTGCTTGACTCTTCGGTGAAGGTATGTTCTCGAAACTTGAACAAAAGCCCGTACCGAGCTACTGAGCGTCTCTCCTGCAGAGTGTTCCACTAGAGTTTATCTATCATCTCCGTAACGCTTTCGCGATTACTAAATGATCCTGTAACGAAGCGCACTTCTCTCTGTTGGATCTTCTCTATCTCTTCTATCAAACCTATCTGGTATGGGTCCCACACTGCAGAGCAGTGGGCGAACAAGCGTACTGTAACCTACTTCCTTTGTTTTCGGATTGCATTTCCTTAGGATTCTTCCAATGAATCTCAGTCTGGCATCTGCTTCGCCGACGAACAACTTTATATGATCATTCCATTTTAAATCACTCCTAATGCGTACTCCCAGATAATTTATGGAATTAACTGCTTTCGCCGGCCAGGGTGGCCGAGCGGTTCTAGGCGCTACAGTCTGGAACCGCGCGACCGCTACGGTCGCATGTTCGAATACTGCCTCGGGCATGGATGTGTGTGATGTCCTTAGGTTAGTTAGGTTTAAGTCGTTCTAAGTTCTAGGGGACTGATGACCTTAGAAGTTAAGTCCCACAGTGCTCAGAGCCAATTAACTGCTTTCAGTTGCTGACTTGCTATTTTGTAGCTAAATGATAAGGGATCTATCTTTCTATGTATTCGCAGCACATTACACTTGTCTTCATTGAGATTCAATTGCCATTCCCTGCGCCATGCGTCAGTTCGCTGCAGATCCTCCTGCATTTCAGTACAACTTTCCATTGTTACAAGCTCTCGATACACCACAGCATCATCTGCAAAAAGCCTCAGTGAACTTCCGATGTCATCCACAAGGTCATTTATGTATATTGTGAATAGCAACGGTCCTATGACACTCCCCTGCGGCACACCTTAAATCACTCTTACTTCGGAAGACTTCTCTCCATTGAGAATGACATGCTGTCGGTTCAATCGCTGTATCACTTGTGGAAAACATGTAACTACATTGGAAAAAGTTGCATATTCTGATGAATCTTCTGTAGTGTAACTCTCATCCTTACAATCAACTACAGCTTTTATTGTGCTTCATTTTCTGTATATTCGGCAAAATCATTCTGAACATTAAAAAGCCAGACAGTTTACATAACAGCACATGTCTTTCTCTCATTTTCATCTCTTGCTTTACGCTTTGCACTTTCAGAGGCGTAGTGGCGTCCAGTATCTCTCTGACTGCTACTCATGGTGGTTAGCTCGATATGTGTGGAAAGGAAAATTAATTACAAAATAGAATGGAACACTACCATTTAATCGGACTGCGTAACGTGTAAGTATCATAAATAATATATGTCCATTTTCTATTGAAGCTCGTGCCAGTTGACTGCGCAAATACTAATATATATACAGGGTTATTACAAATGATTGAAGCGATTTCACAGCTCTACAATAACTTTATTATTTGAGATATTTTGACAATGCTTTGCACACACATACAAAAACTCAAAAAGTTTTTTTAGGCATTCACAAATGTTTGATATGTGCCCCTTTAGTGATTCGGCAGACATCAAGCCGATAATCAAGTTCCTCCCACACTCGGCGCAGCATATATACAGGGCTATTATAAATGATTGAAGCGATTTCATAAATTCACTGTAGCTCCATTCATTGACGTACGGTCACGACACACTACAGATACGTAGAAAAACACATAAAGTTTTGTTCGGTTGAAGCCGCACTTCAGGTTTCTGCCGCCAGAGCTCTCGAGAGCGCAGTGAGACAAAATGGCGACAGGAGCCGAGACAGCGTATGTCGTGCTTGAAATGCTCTCACATCAGTCAGTCGTAACAGTGCAACGACATTTCAGGACGAAGTTCAACAAAGATCCACCAACTGCTAACTCCATTCGGCGATTGTATGCGCAGTTTAAAGCTTCTGGATGCCTCTGTAAGCGGAAATCAACGGGTCGGCCTGCAGTGAGCGAAGAAACGGTTGAACAGGTGTATCTGGACATGCTGGAAAATTGGCTCGTGCCACAACTGGGGACCGACAGCACCGACTTCATCTTTCAACAGGATGGTGCTCCACCGCACTTCCATCATGATGTTCCGCATTTCTTAAACAGGAGATTGGAAAACCGATGGATCGGTCGTGGTGGAGATCATGATCAGCAATTCGTGTCATGGCCTCCACGCTCTCCCGACTTAACCCCATGCGATTTCTTTCTGTGGGGTTATGTGAAAGATTCAGTGTTTAAGCCTCCTCTACCAAGAAACGTGCCAGAACTGCGAGCTCGCATCAACGATGGTTTCGAAGTCATTGATGGGGACATGCTGCGCCGAGTGTGGGAGGAACTTGATTATCGGCTTGATGTCTGCCGAATCACTAAAGGGGCACATATCGAACATTTGTGAATGCCTAAAAAAACTTTTTGAGTTTTTGTATGTGAGTGCAAAGCATTGTCAAAATATCTCAAATAATAAAGTTATTGTAGAGCTGTGAAATCGCTTCAATCATTTGTAATAACTTTTTATATATAATATATATATATATATATATATATATATATATATATATATATACACACACATATATGAGCAGAATCCCCCTTCTTTTTACACGGCACGTATCATATATATATATATATATATATATATATATATATAGCTTTTGCTGTGTAAGCAGAAGCGAGAGTCTGCTCACTAGCAATATGCGACCCCGACAGTCGCCTTCCAAGAGTTCAGACCACTACAGCTTTCCGTCTATCGACATCTATTGAATCTCTGCCCATAAATATTATGCTGGAAGAAGAAGAAAACGAGTTGAGAGTGATCTCTCAGCTGTTATCTACCCATAAGGCACATCTTTAAATTATTCGTAATTAGCACTCTCAACAGAACATCATCCACTTGGCATCATGTTTTATATTTAATAAGGAAAGCACTTTGGTAAAATGTCGGCTCCCACAAACGACCTTGCTTGAGAATGTGGGCCATATAGCGAAAGAATGCAGTTAAGACCTCATTATACGCGTGAGCACTGGTTGTTCGTCACTCGCTCTTCCACACTACAGCCATTTTAAGCCTAAGCACGAAGTACGTACGTAACCTCGTCTAACCAGCTACCCACGAGCTACAGTGCGGCAGTTCCTAGATTTATTTATTTATTATGATACCAATGATCACATTTGTGATATAGGATTTGTCAGGATACATTTCAACAACTATATTATCCTTACACAATTTTTTTCTATACTGAATTCATATGAATCAATCTTATGTTTGAACGGAAAGACGGTCAAATTGAAACAGTTGAATGTAAAACAGCGAGATCTAGTAAAGACAGGACGGACTAAAATCATTATTCTCCAGCTATTTCACATGCAAATGGAAGTGAATGGGCTTTTCTTTGCGCTCTTATTTATACGTTTCAGTTTCGTTGCAAATATCATAGACAAGTTTCCGTATTAAGATGCAAATAATGGACTGACGTTCGATGGTTCTTTACAACCTCCAATGGTGGTAAGGACAATGGACACTAAAATGAGGAATTAAGTGATAATGAAGACTGTTCTGAAGATTTAAGGTCGTCAGAAATACCTGGAGATGACAGCAAAGGATTATACGAAATGGTATGTCAGTTTCTGAAAGACTAAAATGAAGAGAACTTTCAGGGCCGTTAATAAGTTTTTTAATTATTATAATAAAAACGATCTGTAAATTAACAGTAACAGTGCAAGCGTGTGCAAATGTTTTCAAAGGTCGAAATAATCGATCTACATAAATTTAATATCGTATGCTATAAAATCGTGACAGTACACGACGATGATGACTCTTTTACTTCTGACTTGCACTCTCGTGACAGAGCGTTCGTTCTTATGAACAAGCTCGCTCACGGGGGGTCCTACCTTGGCCGAGAAGACGATGAAGCGGTCATACTCGCCTTCTGTAATATTCGGAAGGCTGCTGCACTACCGCACACGAGGCAGTGAGAGTCTGGTGTGCCACCGAGAGCCTCGCCGGTCGCACTGCAAGAGTTTGCGGCGGCGGCCTCGGCGGATGTTGCGCCGCTGGACTCGACCGTTCAGAAGGTCGATGTGCCCCCAGTTGCCCCTCTGGCCCGAGAGACACAGGAAGAGCCCGTGGCTGCGGTAGTTGGTGCCCCGTCCTGCGCTAGCGGAAACCCCGCGGTCTGGACGGGGGCACAGTCAGCTGCAGATGCCACCGAGATGGAAGCCATCGATCTGCTGGACACAAATCTTGTTGAGGCGATTGCCGAGGCAGAGCGTCGCGACATCGACCCTGACGATGCCCGTGCGCCCAAAAAGCGCCGGGCTGTGACGCACGACGATTCCGACAACTCCTCCCTGACCTCTGACACCGCGAGGCCGCGGAAGAAGGCATCTAGGGCCTCCCGCGCCTTCACCACAGAGGCTGTGAAGATGGTCGTGGGCTCCTCCTGGAGCACCGCCAAGCCGAGACTGACAACGAAGACGCAGCGACCCCCTCGTTCGCCTGCTGCCTCCCAGCAGCCTGATGCGGACGGCTTTGTTGCCCCGCCCAGGCGGGAGCAAACGCAATCGCTGCCGACCGCCAACACGTCTGCGGGCGCCAGCGTAGACGCGCTGGAGGACGGCGACACGCCTCTGACGCCGCCCCAGGAGAAGCCGCCTCCGATCGTCGCCCAATGGGATGGCGTCTTCAAGGATTTCCAGCAGAAACTTGACCTCTACAAGGTCACAGTGACGTCCAATGAAGAGTACCACGCGGTGATGGACACTGTCTGCACGAATGGTCTCCCGTGCTACACGCACCCTTCCGAGCCGCTCAAACTTCTGAAGATGGTTTTCCGCCACGTTCCCCTCAAGTTGGCGCGGACTACCTCTGAGAGGAGCTCGAGGACATGGGATTTGGAATCCGGTCTACCAGCCTGATGAAGTCCCCTTGAGCTCACCGAGACATACCGCTGTACCAGCTTGTCCTCGTTGACAACCTGGAAAACCGGAACATTTTCCAGGTGCAGCAGGTCAGCCGTGTCAAGGTCGAGGTGGAACCGCTTTGGGGCAAAGGCAAGGGGGCCCAGTGCTTCCCATGCCAGAGGGGGGCCACGCCTCCCACTACTGCTCCATGCTGCCCCGCTGCGTAAAGTGCGCGGGACAGCACGAGAGCAAACCCTGCGGGCTCACCCGAGAAGAAAAATAGACGTGCTGCAACTGCGGCGGGCCGCACGTTGCCAGTTACAGAGGCTGTTCGGCCTTCAAACGGGGCCGAAACCAGCAACGGGGCAGGGCTGCTCCTTCTCGTAAAGTCCACCCGTCCACCAGCTTTGCTGCCGCCACCGAGGGCGGACCGTCTGCCTCCTCCACCCAGCGATCGGAGCAAGCGGCTGGCGAGAGGCAGCAGCCGACTGCGCCGTCCGCGGCTTCGCCTGGGCGCCAGCGCGCGGGCCGGGCCGCCCCTGCCGCTGCACAACCGACTGCCCCCGACCCTCCGCGGTCGGCAACTCCTGCTGCGCCGCCACTGTAACTAGCTGCCGATGTTCCACGGCAGTCGTCTTCTACGGAGCGGTTACAACAAGCCGCCGCCGCGGCCCCCACCGCCCCCTCGGATCCCGACGGAGCTGAACTCCGATCGCTTTTGCCGTCGTTGAGCCAGCTGCTCGAGCAACTCCCGGTGCTCGTCACCGCGGTCACGACGGCCCTCCAAGCCGGCTTTGCTACTTCTCCCCGCCATAGATAATCGCCACATCCACGGCCTCACCGTTTGCGCCTTCAACGCGAACAGGTTGGTCCCCCAGCAATGGGAATTCAGGGTGTTCTTGCGCGACGAGGCAATTGATATTTGCCTCATGTGTGAGACATTCCTGAAGCCAGGAATTCATGTCAAGGCAGCCACCGCACTGACAGGCTGACCCACGGTGGCGGGACAGCCATCTATGTCAAGGCGTCCCTCAAACATCACGGTCCAGCTACCGCCCCTCACCGCGGTGGAGGCCACTGGAGTGACTGTCACCACTACGGCGGGGGTTATCTCCTTCATTGCGGCATACAGGCCGCCGAGGGGACTGCTCCAGGAGGCTGATTTCGACGCCCCACTGGAGTTGCGCGGGAGGGTCTTCATTGCGGGCGACTTGAACGCCAAGCACAGGCAATGGAACTCCCACATCACCAACGCCAGCAACCGCCGCCTCCTTCGCACCACACAACGGCATGGCGCGATAGTACTGCGGCCCTACGATCACACCATCTTCCTCATCGCGGCCAGCCTAACGTGCTCGACGTCGCCATAATGAAAGCTGTCGGCCACTTCACATCTGCCGCCGTGTCGTCCGACCACCTTCTAGTGATATTCGACATGGACGTCACTGGTGCCCCTATGCCGACCGCCCGCCGCAACTTCCGCGGCTTAGATGAGGCCAGATTTCGTGCCGAGATCTTAGATCACCTCGAAGGCGCGCCCGACCCGCATGTACAAGGAGCCGACGCAGCATTGGCCTCCTTCACCCGGCAAACTCTCGGCGCAGTAGAGGCGGCCACTCCCAAGCGGCCGGGACGGCCGCGCGAAATGTCGCGCCAACTCCCACCGCACACCTTGGAAGCGATCACACACAAAAATCGACTCTTTCGAGAGTGGCAGCTCACGCGGCTGCCCGAGACGAAGCGCGGCCTCAACAGGGCGCGCCGCGAGATTCGGGCCCCCATAGATAATCACCGGAATCGTGACTGGGCACGCCTTGTGGCCACCCTAACGACGACAGATGGCAGTGCTTGGTGGACGGCCAGGCGCTTCCTCTGCCGTCACCAGCGAGTCCCGCCCCTCCACGTGGGTGCAACCATTGTCTGCGGTCCGTATGCGAAAGCCAGCATCCTCGCGGACACGTTCGCGAAAAATTTCCAGCCCGCCGATGGCGTGTTCGATGCCAGCCACGTCTGCCTAGTGGAGGACCGCCTCCCGGTTTTCCTCACTGCGCGTTAGGAGGGCGATAGACGAATTCACGGTGGCAGAAGTCAATCTGCAGCTCTGTCGCCTCAACCCCAAGAAGGCGGGTGGCACGGATGGTGTCACCAACTGCCTGTTGAGACTGCTACTGCCAGATGTACACCAGTCTCTGGCGGACATCTTCAACAGCATCCTCCGCTCTGGAACTTTCCCTTCCGTGTGGAAACACACAGAAGTGGTAGCCATCCCCAAGACCGGCAAGGACCCCCGCCAGGAAGCGAACTACCGGTCGATCAGCTTGCTCCCTTCCCTCTCAAAAGTCTTTGAGAGGTTGTACGTGGAGCGGCTGCTACGCCACGTGACGGAGCTGCAGCTCATCCCCGAGGAACAGTTCGGGTTCCAGAACGGCCACTCAACCACCCAGCAGCTGTTGCGCCTCGTGGAGTAGGCGATGCGAGCGCTGGAGACGCGGGAGTACCTAGGGGCGGTGCTTCTCGACATCTCCAAGGCCTTCGACTGCGTGTGGCATGACGGTCGCATGTAGAAACTTTTTGTACACGGGGTACCGACGTCGTACTTGGTCCACTGCGCTCGTATCTCTCGGGCCGCACATTCCACATCAGAACAGATGCTGGCACCTCCACCGACTGGGAGATTCGAGCGGGAGTGCCACAGGGGTCGGTTATCGCCCCCCGTACACCAAGGACGCACCGCGGGTGGCACGTGTGGAGTTACCGCTTTATGCTGACGACACTGCGTTGTTCACCCGCAGCATGAATGCGGCCGAGATGCGC
Organism: Schistocerca serialis cubense; assembly: GCF_023864345.2. Taxonomy (NCBI): domain Eukaryota; kingdom Metazoa; phylum Arthropoda; class Insecta; order Orthoptera; family Acrididae; genus Schistocerca; species Schistocerca serialis. The sequence goes on along the minus strand of NC_064641.1, from coordinate 872,430,685 downwards.
CGCCGCCTCCAGCTCGGATGTGACGTCCTGGGCGCCTGGTCCACGAAATGGCGCCTTAAGTACAACGCTGCGAAGAGCCAGGCTGTCGTCTTCAGTAGGAAGAGGCTACATCCGGACCTGCCGTCGGTCACGATCATGGAGAGCCCCATGGACCGGCAAATACCTTGGGGTCACACTGGACAGGCGCCTGAAGTGGCTGCCCCACGTCCGTGACGTTAGAGGGCGAGCAGTGGGGAGACTACGTGCGCTGTACCCGCTGCTCAACCCTTTGTCTACACTACATCCAGGCCACGGCCTCTCCATGTACCTGGCCTCGGTACGGCCAGTTCTGGAATATGCGGCCATGGTATGGGGTGACGCAGCAGCGACGCACATTGCGACGCTGTAACGCGTCCAAAATAGGGCGCAGCGACTTGCGCCCCACAAGCCGCCTCGCTACCCCACGAGGCTGCACCCATGAGGAAGCAGGCATCCCTTTACTGCGGGATCGCTTCCGGCACATCGCCAGTGTGTTCTACAACAACGCAGAACACTCTGGCAGCCGTCTAATTAGTGGGCTGGGCCAACAGGTCCACCACAGGCCGACAACACGTTGGCCCGACCTACTGCGGGAGTAGTTCTCTTCCGCAGTCCCGATGAAGATACCAAGAGCGTCTCTATAGCCAGGGACGCTCGCTGAGGACAGCTCGTCAAGATAGGTCCCATCGCCAACACCATAGGTCAGCGCAGGAACAGCAGCTTCGCTGCTTACACTGCCTCTACACCTGGCATATGTCGCCAGTGTTTTACAGCGAGCGAGCGAACGGTACGCCACGTTAACATATTGAGCAATGGGACGTTACAGCCACAATACAAGTGGTCTCAATTTTGTAAAGTAATGTATTACGTGAGTGTATGTATTCAACTGATTTCTATTGTGGTGCGAAAGGTAACCCATCTTACTACAACAAAAGAACTAGATATCGTTACGAAACAGTTATATTTACTGTGTGTGAAGATCAACGACACTGTAGCTACTGCGCCTACGTGAGTTTTCGATAGACAGAATATGCATATGCGTATTTTGATTTTAGAAATCACATATGGTCCTCCTATCAAAAAGGGACGAAAGACGACACACTCGTGCAGTCTGTGCGTCAGTAATGCTATATACAGCTACACGACATGCCAACGGTATCTGCAGATCGACACATGCTGTCGCCTCGTTTCTAACTTTTAAAAGAAGCGACGTGCATTCTAGGGCCACGAGATGGGCAAAATTTGTTTTATGGGCATCATATTTTAGCAGACAAGTCATTCTATAGACAAGGAATACTGAAGGATGTCGCGGGAAGACGTGTTTTATAAAATCATACAAGATTACAGTACATTCATTCCGTAATGGTTCTCAGCTCACAAAACCTTGTCGATGAATGAAGAACGTAGAAGAGTCTACCGTTTCCGGAATGATGATAAAACCAGATGGAAGAAGATTGCCTACTGGTTTAAAGTTGTCACAAGTCTGTCTATCTCCGGATTAGTCTTCGCATTGACCGCAAACAAGGCTGTCCATCGCGGGGATGGACTGCCTGAGATAAGCCCGGTCTTGCTACTATTGTCGGAGAAATTAGAATGATTAAAAACAACAAGTTAATAAACATTCTTTGCTAAAAATTTACTAAATGGTGACGGTTGTGTGCGTAGTTTCGTTCTACGGACATTAAAAAACGCCAGTGCCAGGAACACTTAACGGCTCTCCTGTACACGTACTATTTTCGCCACTTCCCGCAAAATATAGTTTTGAGACTGTTCACGTGCTTTATTAGTCTGTTACTGGTGCCAGAGACATCTTTGCTTCGTGCGTTTTTATACTGCGACTGGCTTTTACTCGTCACTTCGTCCGCGCATAAGAGACGCTGGCGCAGGCGGCGGCTCACAAAACTTTGCTGTCCTGCCCGCACATTTGATTGTTTGCAGCAAGCGACAGTGTCCTACAGTGTGTAACAGCACGTTTTTATGGCAAAACTGCGGCAACTTTGATTCCACCCGGCGTGTCAAAATAAAGCTGTACACATTTTAAGTTAGATCGGCAAAAATGCAACTGAAAATCGGATCCATTTCCGTGCATTAGTTCTTGCGTGATGCGCATACAGACAAATACACAAAAATTCTAAAAATAATTTTTTTCGCTTCAATAGCTGTTATAAAAAAAAACACCCTCATTTTCAGTTTTCTTGAATATCTCCTACATACAGACATCCTCAAGCAACAATTTTATTATATGTGTAAATTCACAATGCAGTGGAAACCACTGAGCGTACCATTCAAAGAGTAACGGCTTAATGCAGCAAGGCTACGTCAAATACTGAATGATACTCGCTGGGTGAACGTCACTCCAGATCACCATCCTATGAAAAATTGTACCGTTAGGGGAACACTTCCTTTGAATTGTAAAGCTGACAATATTAATGTGAAGTACAGATTCAAGAGCCACACCATTCTTCAACGCTACGGATTTGAAAATTGAAAATTATTAGCCTGTTATTAAAATAATTGTTTAACCAATTAACTGTGTTCGTGCTTCACGCTTTACCATTAAGAGTATACAGTAGGGTGGGGTACTGAAACGCGCTAATGCTTAAAATGTACATCACAGATGGTCAAAGTTGCGCAATATCAAAATTATTACTCAAATTTTGTCACAAAATCGATTGCAAGGTTGTTATTTCACCAATGTTCTGTTTTCATCTTTAAAATATGACTTCAAGTCCGTGACGTTCCATTGTGATATTAAAAATTCTCAAGTATGCGCCAGTACTAAGGGTGAACCAATTCTGGGCGCTAAATAAATGTCTGCTGTATATCCGAAATCATCAAAATAAAAAGTACAGTGTTTTATGATGATATCAAACACAAATAGCTAATTGCTACATAGTTACATACCGAGAACCAAGATATATTTTTCTTGTTTAAACTTTGGGATTTAAAAGAACAAACAAGGACCTTACCTTATGCTTCAGTGGTTCCCTCTCTTCAGTCAGCAAATTTGGAATCACTGTATAAAATAGGTGTCACCCACTTAACAATCGTCTACTCTGTAAAAAAAAGTTGACGATTGGCCTCCAACCACCGATTGTTAGATCTCTGTACCTCTCGGGACTTGTTTCGACTGCGCTTTTTGAACCGCTGTTGCCAACGTCAACACTCGTGCACTTATATATTTGTACTTGTTGTGCTGTGTGGCGTTGGTTGCATGCAAGGGGTTTGTTGCATGAACTAAATGGAACTAACAAGCTATTGCTGGCCATCGAGGTTAGCTCCGACACACCGATTACCCTGTTCTTCATCGTGACGCCAGAAACATTATTAATCAGTTGGCAGAATGTTGCAAACTCAAGCAAAGGGTGAGATAATTCACATTTTTCACTAGTCTACTTGCAACAAATAAATGCTACACTTAAAATGACAGTCAAAGAAAAAAGAAAACAAACCTGTAACTCGACAAGTTTTCGCTCTGTTTAAAAAGAATAGCCCCATGTAGTCGTAGGGTCGAGCTGCATATGTCTGCTTTCAAGCCCTGTGTCTAATTCACTGCAAATAATAACCTATAACTGTGATTCTGCAATCAAGTATTCTATGTACCATTTTGACTAGGATTGCAAGTTAATAAAATACACACAAATACAAAATAAAAGTTAAATAAATAATTTAATAACAAGGGTTATATTATAAAGTCTGTAATTGATGCAGAAGAAGGAGAATTATGATGAATATTGTTTATTCAAGGAAGGACATTTCAAATAAATGAGAAATCGTCTTATGATATTCAGTTAAAGTACGGACAGAAGATACCCTTATCAAATGCAGCAAAGTTATGTTGAGAGCGTTATGAGAATGGTAGCAAACTCTCCAAACTAAATAGCCATCATAAATACGCCAAAACTAAGTCTGTTTCGAAATCACAACATACGAAATATTCACCAGCTCAAAACAATTCAGAGTCCAACGTTACGATTTGCAAATTAACACACACGAGGTGAGAGTAGAAACTCATACTCTGCCTATCCTCAATTCTGTAACACAAACGCAAAAAGTTAAAGAGTTCCACTCTGGAGCACATTCAGACCTCTTGAAGGATACTCACCACCCAGGGTTTATCACCCTGAATGTCATATGTTACCTTAGGCGGAACTGTCTTCCACCAGATCTCCAAGTAAAGTGTCCTCAAAAGTTAAAAGTCTCATAGTGGCCATTCGCCACCCAGAATCTATCACCTACTCGATAAATATCATCCAGTACTACATGCACTCAGGCAGGTTTGCCTTCTTCCAGCACGAACATTTAGTAATCCAGAATCGCTTCCTTGAGCTCACGACTCGAAAAGTCCCAGTCTCCACTTGACTCCCGTAGTGTTCCATTGCTGTCTGGTTTTCCATTGGCTGGCGTCAGTCCCCACCAAAAATACGTCGTTGTTAAGTTCTGTAGACACGATTTGACTCATCTTGACCACTTCCTGGACTAAACTACCATATTACAACAATATTTAAATAAATAAATGTTATAAATATTTAGTCACACTCAGACCACTCGCTATAATTACAAATAATTGTCTGTTCATAAATAAATATCCTAGTATTCTTGCACAAGTGTGCTCACGTTACATGACAACGAATTGTCATTAAATATTGTGTAAACAATTATTTATATTTTCTTGACAGAAGTGTCTTTTCGTTCTCTTTTCAGTTGGTTTATCCTCTGACACATGCAGCTGACCACTTGTAAATTAACGCATTTTTAATAACACTTGCAATCAATTTCTAAATAAACTTGCTGAGAAACCAGTGAACTGATCATTAAATAACTACCCAAGTATGTCAAGATATGAGGTACTCATGCTGCATTCATATTCTATGAAATGTGAAGAATAAAATGTTATGACAATTATTTGTACGATAAAAAAGATATAAAAGACGTCATTAAGTCAATAAATAAAATAGATACAGTTGAGTGACTTTCTGGGATGACAGCTATCGTGCAATGCTATCACGTAAGATATCGTTTGTTGCACTTGCATGAAGCCTTTTGAAAGTTGTAAATTCAGAGGATCATTGTTAAAAAATTTAGTCACTGTGAAATATTAACATCTGCAGTTTTAAGGATATGAAAATTATTATTGTATCATTGGATGTGCCTCGTTTTTCTGAGATTGCAAATGTATTCAGGTTTGCTTTCAGATGTTCAAATGTGTGTAAATTACTAAGGCACCAAACTGCTGAGGTCATCGGTCCCTAGACTTACACATTACTTAAACTAACTTCTGCTATGAACAATGCACACACGCATGCCCGAGGGAGGACTCGAACCTCCGGCAGGAGGGTCCGCGCAATCTGTGACATGGCGCCTCAAACCGCGTGGCGTTTGCTGTAATTGTGAATATTATAGATTCTCAAAGAACCGTAAGAAGTCATCTTTCAGCTTATCTTACACTCCGCCATTTTTATTGTATCTCCTCCACAAAGGTCATGTGAGCAACAGTCGTCCAGTTTTCCAGCTTTGGGATATACCCATTTCCAGTGACGCTGCTCGACTTTTGTCGTGGACTTGCCCATACTGGTCACTTAGGTGGACCTGTGCAGCGCGCTCTGAGCCCTGGATCCTCTAGCGTTCAGCTGTAAATAAATTCATCTTGTCTCATACCAATACTGGGTCGTCGATTACACCCCTCCACTTAATATGGAACATTAGCTTTCTAACTTCGCATGTTAAGTCGCACCAAATGGACATACTTACATAAACAATAAAAAAAATTCATTCCGTAATAAGTAGAATATCCTATATTTATATCAGAGAAATACAAGTAGTGCAAGTATCTTTGTGGTGTGTATGAAACAGCATGTTCCTCCTAGAATGTTCAAATGGTTCTAACCTTCGCTTGTTGTCATTTGTGCGTTCTCTTCAGGACCGAGAGTGCAAGAGCCTCTGCTTCCTCAGAATCTTCCGAATTTCATTATTAAACTTTGGTGAGTCTTTTCCGTCCTTTAGCCACTTACTAGGCAACTGTGGCAAAACGAATAGGACTCTTTAGGCATCGGAAGGAGGACATAACAAATTCTCTCTAACATTAGGGAGATACTACAAATTGAGATTCCTTCAGCCCTCGAGTGGACTGATACATTACCTTACTGCTCTTGGCCCGTATGCTACGTATGTGTAGAAAATCAAAAGGCAGATTAGTGGTAGCTGCACCAGCGACAATGTAGACACTGCATTGCGGAACTGTGCGCTCTATGAAGATGTAGCGGGTAATGGTCGTCAGGCATTATGGGAACTGGATCCCAGGGCAGCACTGAGGATCGAGACAGCTTGGGACATCTTGGACGATACTTCAGCCGCAGTGTCCAGGAGGGCGAAGGATGACTTCACAATGCACTCAACTGCTCGTCAATGCGCTGCCCTCCGGGCTAGACGAGATACGCTAATGACGGACTAAAGACTTGCTGAAGTACACCACTGGCCATTAACATTGATACACCAAGAAGAAATGCAGGTGATAAACGGGTATTCATTCGACAAATATATTATACTAGAACTGACATGTGGTTACATTTTCACGCAATTTTGGTGCATAGATCCTAAGAAATCAGTACCCAGAACAACCACCTCTGGCCGTAAAAACGGCCTTGATACGCCTGGGCATTGAGTCAAACAGAGCTTGGGTGGCGTGTGCAGATACAGCTGCCCATGCAGCTTCAACACGATACCACAGTTCATCAAGAGTAGTGACTGGCGTATTGTGACGAGCCAGTTGCTCGGCCACCATTGACCACAGATTGGTGAGAGATCTGGAGAATGTGCTGGCCAGGGCAGCAGTCGAATATTTTCTGTATCCAGGAAGGCCCATACAGGACCTGCAACATGCGGTCATGCATTATTCTGCTGAAATGTAGTTTTTCGCAGGGATCGAATGAAGGGTAGAGCCACGGGTCGTAACACATCTGAAATGTAACGTCCACTGTTCAAAGTGCCGTCAATGCGAACAAGAGGTGACCGAGACGTGTAACCGATGGCACCCCATACCATCACGCTGGGTGATACGCCAGTATGGCGATGACGAATACACGCTTCCAATGTGCGTTCACCGTGATGTAGGCAAACACGGATGAGACCATCGTGATGCTGTAAACAGAACCTGGATTCATCCGAAAAAATGACGTTTTGCCATTCGTGCACCCAGGTTCGCCGTTGAGTACACCATCACAGGCTCTACTCTCTGTGATGCAGTGTCAAGGGTAACCGCAGCCATGGTCTCCGAGCTGATAGTCCATGCTGCTGCAAACGTCGTCGAACTGTTCACGCAGATGGTTGTTGTCTTGCAAACCTCCCTATCTGTTGACTCAGGGATCAGGACGTTGCTGCACGATGCATTACAGCCATGAAGATAAGATGCCTGTCATCTTGACTGCTAGTCATACGAGGCCGTTGGTTCAAATAATTCAAATGACTCTGAGCACTATGGGACTTAACATCTGAGGTCATCATTCCCCTAGACTTAGAACTTCTTAAACCTAACTAACCTAAGGACACCACACACATCCATGCCCGAGGCAGGATTCGAACCTGCGACCACATCAGCAGCGCAGTTCCGGACTGAAGGGCCTAGAACCGCTCCGCTACAACGGCCGGCTCCTAGAATGTATCACAACATCTTTTGTAACCATAACATTAGTAAATCTAAGACAAATAATAACAATTAGGGCACATTAATGAAATTCCCAAACAGCCGCACAAATTTAAAGTAAGTTTCGAGTTAGACCTATCTTTTCAAAAGTCTTTAGCGCTCATTTGAGAGCACTTTCTTGCTTTGACCACAGTGTAGCACTTCAAATAACACAAACACAGCACCCGATTGGTATTCTGATGTCGAAGTGTGGTTTGTTCACAGTCTAGCCGCCTCTGCAGAAATTCATGATCCCCTTGCCCACATATTGCACTGAAAAATACGTAATCTCAGTCACAGTCAATGCTGAAGGACGATAGCGTCGAAATAGCACTGTGGCATAGTTAGCAGTAATCATACGACTTCCTGAATCCCCACAGGTCAGGTACTGAACGCCCTCTCCAGTGGAATCGATACATTCTCAAACACGATAGCAAGCAAAAACTGATTTATAGCAAAGGCAAAACATTTGATTCAGATCTACATTTCAGGCATTCTCTCCATGTTCCTACTAGAAAACACGTATTTTGCGCTATGAAATTTGTTCGCCATAAACCAACTAACATTTTTTCAGTCCTCTGCAGTTTACTGCACCTAATTGGAAAATTCGAAATTAATACTGCGTTCATCTTTAGTTCAGCAGATAGCTGGATGATAAATTCAGCTTATGTTCACTTTTATTTGCACTCAAATACGATTTATACCCAGACTTTATTCTCATAAACGCATTACGAACTTATCCCCAAATTTTACATGCATAAATCTATTTAAAAGCACTTCCAAAATAACATATTGTTCATTACACGATTAACCTACGTAATATACCCTCAAAAACTTAACTTGTACTTCACACATAACCTCATAGTCTAATCCCACAAACAATCAGAATTTTAATGAGGTCTAATGACCTCAAAGCATGATATTTTTGTGCGAACAATAATTACGATTACACTAAACATAGTACATGAGAAGCTCATTCAGATTACTACAAGTAGCACACTTATATAACCCTTTGAAATTTCCCCCACATCTTATGTACAGTACGATTTATATTTCTCACATAAATAGCGAGATTAATTACATTCTGCTGACTTCCATGCACCAAGAGTCATGCAGCTAATATTTACTCCTTACTTACACTAACTACCATACTTTATTACATAAATATTAAATTCACCAACTTTATCCTTTACACAAACAATATAGCTTCCCCAAATCCTTGAAAACTACACCTGAAAATACAGTCATTTACGCACCCATATTCTTTCACAAGGTGCATCTCTGCCACTGTTGCCTCATACATTTATCTCACCAGTGGAGTATCTTTTGAACCTCACTTTGTTGCATTTCTTCCTCTTCTCAGTTTCGAGCCCTCTTTCCACGTTCTCCAAAGGACTCTTTCGTTTACAGACAAAATTTGTGACAACCTCTGAAACCTCATTTTTAGTTTCGAGAAATGCACACTCTCTCTCTTCATCAACATCGTTCATTTCACTTACAGGCTGCACAACTTTAATTTCACCCCTCCCTAAACATTGCGTCCTCAAATGATCAGTTTCAACATCCCTTCATTTTTCCTCGATATCTATTGTGCACTTTAAAACATCAGACCAACCTCCAGTTTCGTTATCACCACCAAACAATTCATTAAAAGCTTCCTTCGCCGCAGTTTCATCTTTCCTCTCGTTACTTTACATTTCAAAAAATGATTCAAATGGCTCTAAGCACTATGGGACTTAACATCTGAGGTTATCAGTCCCCTAGACTTAGAACTACTTAAACCTAACTAACCCAACGACATCACACACAACCATACCAAAGGCAGGATTCAAACCTGCGACTGTAGCAGCAGCGTGGTTCCGGACTGAAGCGCCTAGAACGACTCGGCCGCAGCGGCCGGGCTTTACACCTTTGCTAGGAGATGACATCTCGCATATAAAAAATGTCTAACGCTACACTTTAGCAGCTACATTGATCTTTTTTATGCTGTAGGCATCGTTTTACTGTGGGAGAATGTAAAAGATGGGCAATGACCTTGTTTTGTAGTGTTTACAGACAACACATTGACTTGACTGTTGTTTACCCCATACACTCCAGCTGGTCCTCCAGTTCTGTTTTTTTTTTTTCATTCGCATAGCACATTAATCAGGCTTAGGGGGTTATTACTCCAATACACAAACTGCGGAAGATGACGCACAGATGGTTTTTTGTGTATGCAAAGAGTCTCCCCACTGTAATACTATGGCAGGCTGCTACACAGTACTTCCAAATTACTGTTACAAGTTATTATACCATCAGTTTTAAACTCTGCAAACAGTTGTTATGATGTTATTGTCAGAACTTTACTTGCAGCTCTTATGTATTGGGATGAAGCACCACAGCATTTGCAGTCCAAAAAACGGACACAATAGAATCTTATGGTTAGGAACAGGGTGGATCACGTGTTTTGATACTATGCGCAAGACTCTTTAAGTGTATTAAACATTATTTATGATGTGCTCCACTCTACTCCATTCCAGTTGTTTCTGTATGGTGTCAATTAACGAATAACTTATGGAACACTCACTATGTGGTCTTTAAAAATGTTTCTGCTGTTTGTTTACTGGTGTACAGATGGAACAATAACTGTATTTGTGAGCATATGACTCCAATAAATATGAGACAGAAGTGCTGCATAAAATATGGGGTAAACATTGTTTATTATGATACCATCAGCATCGTAGTTTGTCCCTCGTGATTTGGCACTTTGTCACACACAAATGCCAGAACTTGCCATTAAATTATTCTGTTACATTATTATACAGCGCCATTTTTTGCAGAATATGTTATGATGTCAATAATTTATACTCAGCACATGTGGTATTCATGTACTATCCTGCCTCACGAAACAACACTACAAAGCTGCATTCCCAGAATTTGCCTGCATTGATAGTTCTATGAAGTTTCCTGTGTGGACTGTAATGTTTGCATAGAGGTGACATGTCATATATACATCAATACCCCATGTTACACTATATAATAAGGCAGTTGGAGTTGACTATTTAACATGGATCACCTTCAGCTGTTTATGTCAAATCACAAGCCCAAGAGTGAACACAATTACTGACAACTGGCTTATACATTATATAAAGTGTCCATACATGTGACTATGGGATACTTTTATGTCTTCCTTGGCTAAAGAATATGCTATTACCAGGTTGGAAACCACTACAGAATGTACCATATGTTTAAGCCATATGCCAAATCGGGATTCGAACTTAGGATCACATGCTTACTAGGCAGCTCTGTTAACAACTGCACCACCTGGACATAGTGTTTATCACAAGTGTGTTGACTATCTTGGCATACCTCTTGGCTGACCCACACTCCCATCTATCACAACCTATCTGCAGATCCTGTACCATGTCCTCCATGCTCACTACCCAGATTTCTGCAGGAGGTGAGAAGTATATGAGCATGTGCACTGAAGAAAGTGGATTTGTTGCCCATTGAGGTGAATCAGTTATAGAATATGTGGTGTCTTTTCTTTCGAACATCTAAGTTTTAAAAATTAACAGCATAAAATGAAAGTTCTATTTATTATTTATGAAGGTTTTGAAAAATTACTTTTAAAAATCTGTAACTGTCGGCCTGATCGAGAAAAGTTATAAAAAATGAGATATTGAAATATGAACAAAGTCGTTTTTTTATTACATTAAATATATCTAGTTGTATATAGAGGACCAAACTGCCATAAAAATTTATTCAATATATGAAAAAGGAAGTTGAAGAAATTGGTAATTCTACTGTCAAATTGAAGAAATGAAACCATTAACATCTGAAGAACAGTCAAGACATAATCAGTTACAACCTGTTCATAATTTACATGTCATTATTCACAAAAACAAAAAAGTTCATCATCATTATCATTTATCTGGAAAATATACAAATCCATTATGTAGTAACTGTAATTTACAAGTAAAGGATTCACGTTTTGCACCTATTTTATACATAGCCTCTAAGGATATGATTCTCATTTTTATAAAAAAATTTGGATATTGTGAGAAAGAAACAGATTTAATAGCAAATAATGATGATAGATATAACAGTTTTGATAAAAAAACAGAAAATTTGATAATGAAATTCATTGATGCACTAGTTTTGATAAAAAAACAGAAAATTTAATAATGAAATTCATTGATGCATTATATGTATGGTTCCTTCATTTTATAAATTATCACCACAGATAAGACAGAATCAAACATCTGAGAATTTTTCCAGAAGGTTTAGTAAATTTTGCAATTAATCATCTAAACAAAAATTCTGTAATAAACTGCATGAATGTTATATTAATGTTGATGAGTATAAACATATGAAATTGGTTTGGAAAACATTTAAGATAAAAACTCTCGGTGTATATCATGCTTTACACCGCAAAATAGTTTTGTTGACAGCTGACGTTATTCAAAAATTTTAGAAAACTTTACACAAAAGTAGATGATTTAAATTCATCTTAGTATTTTACAACAGCTCATTTAGCATTTTATTCGATGTTAAAAATCTTTAAATTAAAATTAAAATTATTAGAACGTTATGACATGGTTATAATGATTGGAAACGGAATTAAAGGAGATATTGCTCAATATTGCAAGAGATATATCAAAGCAAATAACAAATATTTGAAAGATTATCTTTCAAATAAGAAATCAAATTATATTTAATAAATATAAACGCAAATAATTCATATGACTGGACTATGAGTCAATGTTTCCCATACAAGGCTTTGAATTGGATAATACAAATAATTTTGAGTCTAAAAAATTAGTTAAATTTTGGATACTTCTCAGTTTGGATATACATACAATTTAAGAAGAATTAGAATAGCGAGACAGTTTACATGATGACCATAAAGATTTACCATTATCTTCTGAAAATTATGTTGTGTCTGGGGTTAGAGGGAAAAAGGTGTTAATGACTTTATGATGTATATAATTATGTAATTCCTTACAGAAACCTTAAACAACATTTATCTCTTGGAATAAAGATAACAAACATATGTAAATTTTTTAAATGTAAACAGACTAACTGGTTTAAAGAGTATATAGATTTAGACACAGAAACGATAACTAAAGCAAAAAATTATGTTGAAAAATTTTTTCACGTTAATAAATATTTCAGTAGTTGGAAAAATGATGGGAAAATGCTAGAAACGGTGTGCATACAAAACTAGTTCCAGATGCAAAAAAGTGTGAAAACTTAAACCAAAACCAAATTTCAAGGGAAGAACAGAATTTAATGAAAATTTTGCTCTGACTCACATGAATAAAATTAAACTTACATTTAATAAACGAATTTATATTGAAATGAGCATGCTGAATTTGTCTACAAAATTAATCTATAATTTTCATTGTAGAGTTATGAAACTAAAGAACTTTGAAAAAAAAAACTTTGTTGTCAAGATTCTGGCAGTGACATTTATAATATAGAAACAGAATATTTTTATGAAGATATGAAGAGAATTACTGATAAAATAGATACAAATACACATGCCAAACATAATATATTCAACACTCCTCAATTAAATAGAAAAGTATTAGGTAAAATGAAAGACAAATGTAAAAGTAATGGAAGAATTTTGTGATTTGAGATCAATAGTGTATGTTTATAAAAGACCAAAAAGAGTTAAGAATATGTTGCAGAAAATAAAATAAGATTATAAGATTATGAAGATTGTTTGTTTAATAATTTTGAACAATACAGAACTCCAAATTTAATTCGAAGAAATAAACATATAATTTATTCTGTTGAGGTGATGATAAAAGAAATGCTATAGAAAACAAAGTACATACCTTAGCATATGAACATTATAAAATAATTATTTGATAAAATTTATATTCAATATATTTTTAATTGTATAACATACACATTTGATATATATTTTCCATTAAAGAAAGATCGTTATATATTCTTCGATTCCCAAACTATATTCCAACCATCATAAGCATGTTTTAAACTCATCATGTCAATAAAATTTGAAAAATTCTTGTATCATAATACTAAATATAGAATATGCATGATAATTAACTTTTCATATATTTATAAAATAACACCTTTGACGTTTCTTTTGAAATATAGTTAATGTTAAATATTTTAACTCTTACAAAAATTTTAAAAGGCCCAAGTGTGAAATAACAGTGAAGTCAGTTTGACATTTTTATTATTAAAATCTGAATTTTTAGAAAAGTCATGTTTTTTGATACATTTTCCTTGAAATTACAAGACTTTTTTGTGGTTTTCCAGTGATTTTAAAAAATTCCCAAATTATGGTAGAAACAGTAATATATATCTACTGACAAGCATGCTTATCTCTTACAAGCTTTTCAAAATATTGATGTAACTAAATTATGAAATCACTGACTGGTGTAACAGTTTCGACCTTACACAGTTGCCAATTTCGGAAAAAATTATATCATCTAATTTCAAATTTGTAAACGTTTTAGTAAACCCTTTACAACTAATCTTGGATGCTTCTGTTCAGGTATTATTCTGGGTGTTAATGTGATGATGACAATATACTCTTTCATAAGTACAGGGTGACACAAAAAAGGGAACATTTACACAGTCCAGTAAAACTAAGAGTGACGAAGGGAAGAAATTGCATTCATAGTAATTGAAACCTTACAGCTTTGCCATTTGCGAAACATTGATGGCATTTATCATTTTTTAAAAATTACATCCTTTAGATGGCGTTCTCCTGTACGAATACACTCGTGAAATCTGCTGTTGAGAGTCCTCATTAACTACTGCAACATCTTGGCTGGGATACTGTGAATTGCATCCCGAATTCTCTCTTTCAACTCATCCAGGCTTATTGGTCAAGTCATGTAGACTTTGCTCTTGAGGTAGCCCCACAAGAAAAAATCATAAAAGGATAAATCTGGTGATCTGGGGGACAAGGAATGTTACCGAATCATGAGATCACAAAGTTGCCAAACAGTTCTCGCACATATGCCATTGATTTCCATGCAGTGTGTGATGTTGCACTGCCCTGTTGAAACCAGACTTCTTGAAATCATAAAGTTGTTCAATGCAGGTGTCACGAAAGTTTGTAACATCTCCACATAACGATTGGCATCGACAGTTATTGTGTTTCCCTGTTCACTTGCGAAAAAATATGGCCGATAATCCCATATGAAGAAACACCACTCCATCCTGTCGCTTTACTGGCAAGTAAAGGGCGCTTATGAACCTGATTAGGATTTGTGTCTGCCCAGTATCGGTAGTTCAGTTTATTCACCTAACCTGTGAGATCAAAATGTACCTCATCTGACATCCACAACTTGTTTAGGAATTCATCATTATTGTTTACTTTTGTTATAATTTGTTGACATTATCCTAATTGCAACTGATAATCGTTGTCCTTTAATTGTTGCACCATCTACAGTTTGAACAGATGAAAGTTTAAATCAATGTGAAGAATTCTGGGAACACTCTCCAGGGACATTCCAACCACTGCTGTTTGCTTATGAATTCAACACCGTGGGCTCCGTAAGACAGACTCAGTGTTCGCTGGAGAATGCACAATTTTTTTGTCGTCTTGTTGGTTTCTTCTTGAGAGCAGACCCAGTCTCTTCAAAGATATTAATCCATCATTTTATCGTGTGTTTCGGCGGAACGGCATCAAGACATCCTAAATTATAAAAACGTCAAAACTCCCTTTGCGCCACTTCCAAACTGTCATTGTTTTTATAAAACATTTTTATGGCTAACACACACTGCTGTCCATTCCACTGATCCATGATTACTGAAATGGCGGACTGTTTACTCGCTAACTGTCACGGACCTGCAGTGCTGCCAGCTGCCCATGGCTGCCACTACACATTTCAAACATTCCCGTTATTCTCTCAGCCAGTAGTTGTGCAGCATTGTCTGCCTCTTGAAAAGTCTTGAAGCCAAGTTTTTTAAACCTGGCATCTAACGATGTTACAAGTGTGTTAACAGTTCATGTATTAAATGTTTTCAGTCCTTCATTGACTGATTTAATCGAAGAGTCTAGAACACTTGATGCTTCATTAGTTGTTAAGGTGTTTTCCAAGCCTGACAACCCTACAGAAATACCTCTTGAAGCAAGTCGTGGTGCTCCACATTTTAATGAGCAACATTGTACTTAGTTTCCACTTGAGTGACATCAGGTAGGCAAGAAAAGTGTATTAATTAATTATATATTTTGTGCATGACCTTTGTAGTAAAATGTTGTTTTTCTGTTTGTTTTATGTCTCATGGGGAAGGTGCTGGCAAAGTGACCAAAGAGTATTCTACTGACAGAGCAATTGGCATTGTGGGTCACGAAACAAAAGGGCGCTGATGGATAGCGAAAGTGAGAACATCATTCCATCATTGTCATATTGTCTGTGTGCATGCTTATTATTATATGGATTTTTCGAATCTACTTATACGTGATGACTTATTTCACGAGAGGTCTTGAACATGTAATGATCACAGTGTATTATAACATGTTATTATCAAAAACTATATTAATTTAAATGTGTGTTGACTACATATGTTGGGTAGTGCAGTGGTTGTACCAACAAGCAAGGAATAGATTTTTCAGTTTTACTGATTTTTGAGTAAGTGTGAAAAGGAAAATCTATAGCACGCAGTATGTAGGGTGTTCCAAATAAGTATGGACACTGACTACAGCTCCATCACAAAAGTAAAGAATGGCTTACCACAAGTATCAGTGCTTACACCACTGCTGTTTAGCCTCTATATTGCAGACCTGCCGGAAACACAATCAAGAAAGTTCTGGTATGCTGAAGATTGGGCCCTCGCTACAAGATGCAGCACAATTGAAGCATCTGAGGATATCCTAACGAAAGACCTGAAGATAATGGGTGAATATTTCCGTAAGTGGAGACTTCAACCAAATGCTTCCAAAACAGAGGTTAGTTGCTTCCATCTCAACAACAAACTCGCTGGAAAGGAACTCAACATTCGATCTGAAAACACTGTTCTCAGACATAATAAAACTCCGAAGTACTTGGGCATGACACTGGACAGAACACTATCTTTTAAAGAGCACCTAACAAAGACTGCCGAAAAATTAAAGACAAGAAACAATATTATTCAAAAGCTCTGTGGTACTACCTGGGGAGCAGCGGCCTCCACTTTCCGCACCTCTGCTTTAGCAGTTGTATTCTCGGCTGCCGAATACCGTGCTCCAATTTGGCTAAACAGTCCACATGTAAAAAAGGTGGATGTCCAGTTGCATAACACTCTGAGGATGCTTTCTAGAGTAATTAAACCCACTCCAACGCAATGGCTCCCAATATTACGCCACAGCCCGCCGCCACACCTGCGACGTATTGACGCCCTTGAACGTGAATACAAGAACATCATGGGAAATCGAAGCCTGCCAATCCACCCAGACATTGAGGCTGGAAACACTAATAGGCTTCGATCTAGGAACCCGCCAACAAGAACAGCAAGGAACTGTGTACAAGAAGGTTTCAGTATCACAAACACATGGTCTGAAAAATGGAACACATGGCAAAATCATAACATGCCTTGCATCACACAAAAGCCACCTGGTTTTGACCTAACACGAAAACCGTGGTCCACTCTAAACAGGATTAGAACTCGTCATGGCAGATGTGCTTACTCCCTGTATAAATGGGGTAAAATACCATCCCCTCAGTGTGACTGTGGAGGAAGTCAGACCATCAGCCACATTGTTGAGTAGTGCTCCAGAAGAGCCTATAATGGCAGCCCTGACGGCTTCCTGCTCGCAACTCCAGAGTCGATATATTATATTAATAGACTTGATGTTTGTTTGTAATCCGTAAACTTTGTTATATTAGTAATGTTGGTTTGCAGTTATTAACGTTTGTTATATTAGTGATTTGTCTGTTTGTTTCTTATGTGTCTGTTTTGCCATACGATAAATAAATAAATAATCAGAATAATGGATCAGAACATTATGATTATATGAACTTTGCTTCTCAATAACAATTTAAGATCCAACATGGGTTCGACATTTAACTGAACTAAATAACTTTGAAGAGTAACAGATTCTATATTTGTACCGAAAATATTAATTGACATTTTGTTAGAAAAGCAGTTTGAAGTGATATACATAAATATTATGTAACAGTACATGCAAATAGTATCTGTGGCCATTGTCGATTGAATGGTGTTTCGTTGCTTCGTGAACAGCTACAGCAGGTCTTGGATTATGGTGAAGATTCACACAAAGTTTGGCTTGGCAGACTTAATTACCTTGCTGGATATAAGAAGAGATACAATCCCTTCTCCATTAACAAGGACATAAAATAAATGTGATAAACTACTCATATGGGTTGTAGTTCACCAGTTAACATGGTCACTTATATCTATGAAAGAAGTTAGCTGACAGACATTAACTATTTTTTAATATGTATGATGAAAGAATAGCTAGCCAGTTTGGGCGAGCGGTTCTAGGTGCTTCAGTTTGGAACCGCGCGATCGCTATGGTCGCAGGTTTGAATTCTGCCTCAGGCATGGATGTGCGTGATGTCCTTAGGTTAGTTAGGTTTAAGTAGTTCTAAGTTCTAGGGGGCTGATGACCTCAGATGTGAGTCCCATAGTGCTCAGAGCCATTTGAACCATTTTTTTGATGAAAGAATACAGCAGCTGCTTATATCCAAGGGAAACCAGCTCACTTCATCGTTGTTTTCACAGTGGCGGGTACTCACTAATGTAAGATACATAAGATTATAAAGCATATAATTGGCCATGCTGTGCCAAGTAAGAAAATTCACAGTTGGTGTAGTATGTCATTGTGGCTTGTATCAGGCTGGGACATCTCATCATGGTGACCAACATGTACTGGACGTTGCCAGAAGAAAAGGGAATGGAAAGTATTAAGTGGTTGATCATTGGGGCAAGAGTGAGTTCGCTGGCAAGTCTGCGAAGGCGAGAAGTTTATCACTTCCTTAGCAATCTTAAACTTCTCCAGGTGCAGTTTAGCTGTCAATGTCTGCTGTCAACACGGAAGTACCCACGAGTTTGTCGATGAGGGCAGTAGGTGATTTGGAGTTGTCACTGACGGTCTGCAGCATCAGTCATGGGCAGCAGGTGAATATGAGACAATGTCTTTGGTCTTCGGCAGTTGACAAACTGCTGAGAGTCCTTCTAGTGGGTAGCAGCTGCACCAAGTCAGAGAAAGCAGTTATAGCAGTCATTGGCATTGCAGCATCAGCTCACTAGCAGTAGTAATATACAGTGGTGAGTCGTTTCCAAAATGGCTGTGACTTTTGCATAGATACTTTTCCTAGTGAAGTGCAAAGTGAGTTGGCTGAGCAAATGTCTAATGATAATCAGTCTCTTACTGTTCGAAGTTCCAATAATAATCAGGCCCTTACTGAGCAGATTGATAGTAAAAATCAGACTCTGAAAGTAGAGTCAACTGAGCAAATAACTACTCAGATCTTTGAGGAAATAACTAATGATAATTTATCTTTAATGTTAGAGACCTCTGAGCAGATATCTGAAGTTAGCACTTAACGCTAGATCTATACTGGAAATGAGCGTTTGGCGTCATTGGCCGGGAGGCCCCTCGCGGGGCAGGTCCGGCCGCCATATCGCAGGTCTTATTACATTCGGCGCCACATTGGGCGACCTGCACGCCGGATGGGGATGAAATGATGATGAACACAACACAACACCCAGTCCCTGAGCGGAGAAAATCTCCGACCCAGCCGGGAATCGAACCCGGGCCCAGAGGACGGCAATCCGTCACGCTGACCACTCAGCTACTGGGGCGGACAGATCTATACTGATTAATCTTGAGTGGAGGAGGGGCAAGTATACAATGAAATAACGAAATCCACAGAGAATTTTTTCAGTTTACGAAGTAAATATGGTAAGATCGTCACCATACTTAATTATCTCGAATAACTGGATATCTTAAACCAAACTTGAAACGACTAAAAATCTAGATTTTATTAAGATAATTTTTCGAAAGTTAATGAAGACTTTAGAAAAGAAGGGAAAATAAGAACTAAAGTAATGTCAACTTAAGCGATGTACAAAGAGTAATAAAAAAAAATAATGGGACGTTCTATAAACTATGGAGTAATACCTTTTCAGGGAATAATGAATGTCCTATTATTGAGCACATGGAAAACAACAGAGGTCTTTCGGTTGGAGTCACGCCAGGAGACGAATAAGAAGTAATCACAGGCTGAAATAGTTAGGGGTAATCAACTTAGAGGAAGAATGCTCATTACACTATGCTCGCTGGAAGAAAGATGATTCTAGTCTAATAGTTTCAAACGCATTGCTCTAGGAAAAGTACATGGAGAAATGGTTCACTTTATTGTCGATTCATGTGGCACTATAAGTGTTACAGATCAAGCCTTCCTGAAATGGCCCAAAGTTACATGTCAATCTAAATAGAAATCGAACTATTGTTGAACTTATTTGAAAAATAGTGCCAAGTAGAGACTTAAGAAATATAATGAAGGTCCTGTATTTCACAGAGAGGATAATGTTATATTTCAGAGTCATGTGACAAGTTCCAAACTTCATAAATAAATGGGAAAGGTTTTCTTCATTTCAGGTCCCTTGGGAAGTGATAAATATTCCATGCCCAAGAGCCTTATTTTTGTATGATCATGTGAGTCAGTCTATTGAAGAGCTATTTGGTGCACTACTTGCGTGGAAATATTGTGAGGCACTGTTTATAAGATTCATAGTTACAAAATGCTGCACAGAAAATAAAGAACAAAACATCACAGTAAAGTCATTTATTTTGTTATTTTTGTAGTGTCTTTACTGACCAGTACTACTAAGACAAAATATTTCTTTTCAAATGTTATTGTTGGTTTGACAAGGGAAACAATTGACCAATATCATTAGGGGATGTAGAAAAAACAGTGGAGAGTATGTAAGACCAGTCGAAGGTGAACAGGTTATTACAAAAAATCTAGAAATGTCTGAGATAATGTGGCAGAGAATGAGCACACAAGCTGACAACTCCAAACCACTATGAGAAATAGTATAGAAGAGATCCATAGTTTTCTATCACAGATTCAGAGGAACCTGAAGTAAGAATGATTATATTCTATGAGTTTTTGCCAGTGCTCAAGAGCTAATTATAATTAAATACCCATAGAAGGAAAATGGAAACAAATGATTAAACTGAAGTTCATAGTAATGAAGGTGAAAGTTCTATAACAGTAAAATAAAAATGGTTACAGGATATTAAAGTGAGTGCAGAGAAGTGAGGAGGTTAGCACCACCAGTTTCTGATGGTTAGGGAACTAATTGTGAGAGTATCAGTGTTACATGTAATAGAGTACGTGGTTCACTGAAAGAGAGTCTTTGTGTTCAATATCCCACTTAGGTAAATGGATTACCACTAACCTCTACTATGTTGTTCCTATTTCTCTTAGATGCAATATGCTGAGTATTGCACAGAAGCAATCTACACAATGACCATTACCTGGAGAGTACTGTTGGCGTGTTGACTGGAGCTGACCATTCGGGAAAGTGGCAGTGCTAATCAAGACAAGGGTCTGGGCTGTACATCAGGTTTAGTACAGCAACAATAATTCTCTAAGTGAATAATATTTTATCTCACTGATAAAATGAGGGTTCATATTGTAAATTATTTTCTCAGATGCATGCATGACAAGCACCTTTAAAGGTTTCTGAAACCAATCTTCATTATCAAGCCAATCATATAACATAAGTATAACAAAGGAACTACGAATCTAAACAGTAAGGTGAAGTTCTGGCACATACTACAGTAAGGTATACTTACTTGATATATATAATGTCAGGGAGATAAAGAAGTATTCTGAAAGTGAACTGACTAGAGTGTCCAGCACGAAATTAGAGTCCTCAAGGTCACGGCCGCTACATGCCGCCAGCAGTGACTGCAGGCTGTGATTCGCCCTCCTCTCGGCTTTGTTGCCATGTATGTACTGTTAGCGGTGCTGTAGGTCAGAGCAGCTGAAAGCTCAGTGTTACCACAGTCTAACATAACAGTCGCGACACTCACTACTGTAAAAGTTGTTGCCGTTTGACAGATGGAACGACACTAGCGCTCCAAGCGGCAGGTAAGGTGAACGTCAGACACGTCGTAAGCATAATGTTTGTTAGCATCCATTTCCTACGTAATTTCCGAATAATTCGAGTTAGTTTCTTGCCTCCAAGAGTTTATGTACTATCATAAGGCATATATGTTTCTAAAAATGATTCTAAAATAAGCGCAAGTGTGGACAAAAACCATGAATAGTGTGGCAAGCTACAACACATTCGTGAAGAAACACTTGTGACATTGGGCAGAATTGCAGCTTACCACGTTGATATCAAAAGAATATAAACACACAGATTCACATGTAAGAAGCACAGACATGCAAAAGCGATGGACAGCTCGTTTATCGTCCTGTAGGCCTACTGTGTTTGTCATTGTCGCCTGTTGCCACAAGTACGACCTTCATCTTTATATTATTCTAAGCAACTGACAAATAGTGGGAGAAATATGCTGAAAACATTATAATGAGCTGATTACATTACATTTCACGAAAAATCAAATATTTGAATAATTTTCAAACAATCTGTCTGTAGGCACTTTCCTTGTCCCATGACAGTTTCGCTCGAAGTCTAGCGATCTGCACATTCTGACACTTCACACGCTTTTGTAAGACACGAACAGCTGCACTTAATCTAACCACTTCATCGTCAAAGCAGGTCTGTGTTGACGATTCTCACGAATCTGGCACTAATACATGGAGAGTTGAACTGGCTGCTTCTGTGTCATAGGACTGTTTTACACCTTTAGATTGACTGTCGAATCTTTGTGGCAGTTTCCTCTTCATTGTCAGTTGAGGTGGCTTATTTGGAATGTCAAACAGTGTGGGTACTGCATTTCACGCGAGTTTGTTATTGTCTGCGACCATGAACTGGTTTTGTTCGAAATGTAGCGAACAAAACCTAATATTATTATACAGGTAAACCGGGTCTTTCTTCATAAGGTCTTCTCGTCTAGGTCTAGCCATATTTTTGCTCCTAAAACGAAACATTCATCATTTATACACATACATTTGCAAGTGAATCATGACGATACAGTTTAGTAACATGATGGTATATACCTCTCAGGATCCTTAGGAAACCTAAAAAAGACGGCTGTGGTGTCTTCTGCCTATTGCTGCTGCAATTTATTGCGCTACAAACGCTCCCGATCGTAAAAACCATTGTATAAATCAAAATAAACAATCACTATTCGCTTTCACGATCGCACCGAACTCACAGTTCAACCTACCAGCCGCTTGGAGCGCTGCTGGCGCTGAAGGCAACAAAATCGAGGCGAAGTGTCGCGACTGTTATGTTAGACTGTGGTGTTACCGTGCCATATCGAATGTTGATCTCAGTGTCTTATTGTCTTTAGAAAAGAGCTTTGACGTGTGTTCAGTGGTGAACAACAACACAAGAACAACGGCCTACTGTAGTACTCCTCCGATCGGTGTGCGTAAAGAGCGGGAAGACATTCGTAAACAATCGACAATTATCAATACGAATGTATTCAAGTTTTTTACCGATCTGGCCGACAATGAATAAGCGCGAAAAAACTTAAATTTTGCTCAAATTCATAGACATACTGCTAAAGTGTGAGGTGTCTCCAAGTCAACTGCAGGCCGTATTAGCAAATCTGTGTCATTGGCAGAATCTCCAGACATGAATGAGTGTTTCGATTCTCCAAGAAAGGGATACGAACGTGAACGGAAATCAACCGACTTTGACGACTTTAACCAAGAGCTCGTGCATAGGACTGTACTTGGATATTACGACAGAGGAGAGTATCTAACAGATAAAAAAATACAGGCTGATCGAAGTGTAATGACGGACGGAAATTCTTAAAGGAACGCAGAGATATTGCAGCAGCAAGAGCGAAGTTTTTGCGTAAATGCACTTCTTGTGTGTGGAAGACACCAGGCCTCAGTGTACTTGGATGAAACTTGGGTTTCACAGAACCACACCAGTAAGTACATATGGCACGACTCCAAAGGAAATGGCGGTTTGAAAGTGCCTACCGGTAGAGGCGGCCGATTAATCATCTCTCACGCTGGTTCATTAACCACAGGCTTCATACCAGAGGCCATACTTGTTTTTTGTGGTGGGAAAAGTTCTTGCCAATCCGATTACCATTCAGAAATGAATAGAGAAGTTATTAAGAATTGGTTATTCGACTGTTGTCTGCGCTGGAAGAAGGGTCAATTATTGTGATGGATAACGCCAGCTACGACTCCATTAAGATAGAAAAGCTGCCACGTTCAAATTGGCGCAAGGCTGATATTACGGAGTGGTTAAAGAGAAAGAATGTTTAATTTTAAGTCGATGAAACGAAGGCTGAACTCCTTTTAAGGAAGAAATCATAGGTGCCAAAAGACTTACGAATTAGATCAACTGGCAAACGAAATGGGACATCAAGTGGTGCCTCTACCACCGTATCGCTGCCATTATAATCCCACTGAATTTATATGGCCGGCCGGTATGGCCGAGCGGTTCTAGGCGCTTCAGTCTGGAACTGCGCGACCGCTATGGTCGCATGTTCGAATCCTGCCTCGGGCATGGATGTGTGTGATGTCATTAGGTTAGGTTTAAGTAGTTCTATGGACACCAAGAGATGAATACACTAAGCAGATTCGGAAGGATGTAGGCTGCAGTAGGTACTGGGAGATGAAGAAGCTTGCACAGGATAGAGTAGCATGGAGAGCTGCACCAAACCAGTCTCAGGACTGAAGACCACAACAACAACAAGTTCTAGGGGACTGATGACCTCAGCAGTTAAGTCCCATAGTGCTGAGAGCCATTTGAACCATTTTTTTTTAAAATTTGTATGGGCCCAAATAAAGCGAGAAGTAGTGAACGGAAATACTACTTTCAAACTCGCTAATGACGAGAAGCTAACACATGAAGCTCTTGACAATTTTACTCAGCGGGATTGGGAGAGGTGCGTAAAACATGCAGAAGCATTTCAAGAAACTGATTTCTTGAACCAGAGTTTAATAGACACCATCGTGGAATCTGTGATGATACACCTGGCTGAAACAAGAGACAGCGAATCTGAAGACACGGAACCAGAAGATCCTTCAGTTTACGTAAGTGCCGCCTATGTAAAAAGCTGCCTTGATTTAAATGTTTGTCTGTTCATTTCAGTTACAGATGGCATACTGTGAATGTTTTTCCCTTACAGTAGACGTCTGATAAATTTATCACAAGTGGTGGCAATTAGTTTACTCGACAGTAACTGTCAAGTAAAATAAGATTGTCAATTCTGCATTAATTAACAACAGTTTTTCCCTAAAACCTGTATCGAATGTCTTTACATTCGGATGTAATCTTAGTGCATTCAGTTTACTTGTACTTTCGAAATTTAACTCTTTTTTTTTTCAAAGAAGGATTTACTGGGTGTTCGTAGTAAGGGTAATGCAGTTCATAAAATGATAAAACGTTATGGTGCTGCTGTATCGACTGTATAAATAAACAGTGCAGTAACATCTGAACAGTCCCAGCACCCTTTCTGATTCTCCGAGAAGGGCATAGAAATCTATGATATTTAACGACTTTTACGAAAAGTTAGAAAATGGAATTGTGTTACTTTAGTATGACAGAGGATGGTATCCGATGGCTAGAGGAATACAGGTAGAAGTCTGCGCGGATGCGGGTATCCGCGGATATATCCGCGGATATCCGCAGTATTTGTTACTTGGCGGATAAGATCGCGACCGGCGCGGATATCCGCGGGTCATCTGCGGATAATGAGCAAGGCATGTGCCCAGTACGTATGTTGCAATGTTAGTTGAAAAGTTCAAGTCTGCTGACATTCTTGGAACCTTGCAGGGCCCTGGTAGAGCGGATATCTGTCGTCCTCAGCCCCTGGCTACGACCGACGTATTTGTACCCAAGAGACCTGCGCGTAATCCGTTTCCGCGACCGTGTCTTTTGTGTGGACCGTGAAGTGCTCTCTGGGTGGCAAACCTGTCCACTGTCTACCAGACAGGTGCCTGTTGCAATTTTCCGCTGCCTTCAGATAGCGCTTTGTAGTGACCGAGTGACAACGTGCATCGTAGCAAATATCAGTGAGAGTTCTTTCTTCAAATGAACACCATATCGATGGATACAATTTCGTGTAGGGTGAAAAAAATGATTTTACATTAGTGAAGGAAAACAAATTGAAATCGCCAATTCGGAAAAAAATTCGGTTACGTATTTAATGGCAACGAAAAGATAAAAGATATAGTGGCTTGTTTTGCATGTAAAGAAGTTTATTCCTATACTGGACACAAAAGTGGAACTTCAAATTTGCTAAAACATTCATGTGAGGCTGGAAAAAGTAGCATAATTACTTATTTAAATACCAAGAGAGACGTGAAAGTTCCTGAAGTTCCGCCAAATTTGAAGACAGCCGCGACAGAAAACTTATCAATCTTGCCAGCAAAGACATTTTACCATTCGAAGTTGCGTGTGGATCTGGGTTTCTCGAGACGGCACAGTTTCTTATTGATGTGGGGGCCAAGCACGGTGCAGTGAGTGCAAAGGAACTGCTACCTCATCCAACCATCATATCCAGAAATTTGAAGGAAATGGACGATCGTCTGCGTGAAACTGTCTCCGCAGAAGTGAAGAATACACTCCTGGAAATTGAAATAAGAACACCGTGAATTCATTGTCCCAGGAAGTGGAAACTTTATTGACACAATCCTGGGGTCAGATACATCACACGATCACACTGACAGAACCACAGGCACATAGACACAGGCAACAGAGCATGCACAATGTCAGCACTAGTACAGTGTATATCCACCTTTCGCAGCAATGCAGGCTGCTATTCTCCCATGGAGACGATCGTAGAGATGCTGGATGTAGTCCTGTGGAACGGCTTGCCATGCCATTTCCACCTGGCGCCTCAGTTGGACCAGCGTTCGTGCTGGACGTGCAGACCGCGTGAGACGACGCTTCATCCAGTCCCAAACATGCTCAATGGGGGACAGATCCGGAGATCTTGCTGGCCAGGGTAGTTGATTTACACCTTCTAGAGCACGTTGGGTGGCACGGGATACATGCGGACGTGCATTGTCCTGTTGGAACAGCAAGTTCCCTTGCCGGTCTAGGAATGGTAGAACGATGGGTTCGATGACGGTTTGGATGTACCGTGCACTATTCAGTGTCCCCTCGACGATCACCAGTGGTGTACGGCCAGTGTAGGAGATCGCTCCCCACACCATGATGCCGGGTGTTGGCCCTGTGTGCCTCGGTCGTATGCAGTCCTGATTGTGGCGCTCACCTGCACGGCGCCAAACACGCATACGACCATCATTGGCACCAAGGCAGAAGCGACTCTCATCGCTGAAGACGACACGTCTCCATTCGTCCCTCCATTCACGCCTGTCGCGACACCACTGGAGGCGGGCTGCATGATGTTGGGGCGTGAGCGGAAGACGGCCTAACGGTGTGCGGGACCGTAGCCCAGCTTCATGGAGACGGTTGCGTATGGTCCTCGCCGATACCCCAGGAGCAACAGTGTCCCTAATTTGCTGGGAAGTGGCGGTGCGGTCCCCTACGGCACTGCGTAGGATCCTACGGTCTTGGCGTGCATCTGTGCGTCGCTGCGGTCCGGTCCCAGGTCGACGGGCACGTGCACCTTCCGCCGACCACTGGCAACAACATCGATGTACTGTGGAGACCTCACGCCCCACGTGTTGAGCAATTCGGCGGTACGTCCACCCGGCCTCCCGCATGCCCACTATACGCCCTCGCTCAAAGTCCGTCAACTGCACATACGGTTCACGTCCACGCTGTCGCGGCATGCTACCAGTGTTAAAGACTGCGATGGAGCTCCGTATGCCACGGCAAACTGGCTGACACTGACGGCGGCGGTGCACAAATGCTGCGCAGCTAGCGCCATTCGACGGCCAACACCGCGGTTCCTGGTGTGTCCGCTGTGCCGTGCGTGTGATCATTGCTTGTACAGCCCTCTCGCAGTGTCCGGAGCAAGTATGGTGGGTCTGACACACCGGTGTCAATGTGTTCTTTTTTCCATTTCCAGGAGTGTATATTAAGAGATGCAGGTGGAGCACTAACTGTCGATTTATGGACTGATTCGTACCGTAAAATAAACTATATGGGAGTGACTGCACATTATGTTAATTATGAAGAGGTGAAACTTGAGGATCGAGTGTTGTGCACCAGAAATTTTGAGAGTGAGATTTAAAAAAAAACAGGAGAAAACATTAAACTTGAATTAATTAAAATACTACGGTCGTTCTATTTACTCAGTGCTGTGAATAACATCGTGTTCGTTACGGATAGAGGTCCAAATATTGTGGCAGCACTTCTCTAATAGCCGGCCGCGGTGGCTGAGCGGTTCTAGGCTCTTCAGTCCGGAACCCCGCGACTGCTACGGTCGCAGGTTCGAATCCTGCCTCGGGCATGGATGTGTGTGATGTCCTTAGGTTAGTTAGGTTTAAGTAGTTCTAAGTTCTAGGGGACTGATGACCTCAGATGTTAAGTCCCATAGTGCTAAAAGCCATTTGGACCATTTGGACTTCGCCAGTACAAGAGGCTCTCGTACTCAGCACGCATTCTTAATACTGTGCTGGAGCACACGACTCAAGGAGACGTGAATGATGAGAAGAGTGACGCGCAGCGACCAATAAATTTCTGTCGATTTATCACAACTTTCTTTAAAAGATCTGGTCTTCAGAATCGCATTCAGAAGTCACTGAAAGGAGATATAGACACACGATGGACAGTGAATTGGATATGTTTGAGTCTATTAATTCACAATGGTTGTTTGAAGTTCTGCCAATTTTGTCAGAGAAAAATCAAGATAATTTGATTGATTCTATAGACAAGAGGATGTTGGAAGATATAATAACCTTTCTGACACCATTTAAAATAGCTTCTTGTGATCTCTAAGCCTCCAAAACCCCTATGCTTTATTTATGTGTGTTGTGGAAGTTAAAACTTCTCTCCTTCCTTGAAATAAATGATGGCGACAGTCCAATTCTGATAGATTTAAAGAGTACAGCCAAATCTATTTTAATCAGCAAATGGGACATAACAGCAACCCATAAACTTGCAACGTTTTTTAATTCAAAATATAAAAACTTAAAATTTCTTAGCAGTGCCGAAAAAGATGAAGTTGTAAAGGAAGTGAAAAATTATGTTGCGAGAAATTGTCCACAGTTAAAAGATAAGGAGGAAACAACATCTGGAATTCCTGCAAAAAAATAGAAGTCTCACGTACTTTTTAATGAATTTGATGATTCCTCAGAAGATGAATCGACGAGAGATCTTGACTTTGCGTCAGACGAAATTCTCAGATATACGAACGATAAAGTCCAATTTTCGGAAGGCATCGACCTGTTAGCTTGGTGGCACGGAAGTGAAAACGTCTATCCGCCTATTTCCAAACTCGCATACTTCGTGCACTGCATTCCAGCGTCCAGCGCGCCATCTGAGAGAAGCTTCTCTACTGCGGGACAAATAATGCAGGACCGACGCACGTCTCGAGACATTTTGAACAGCTTCTCTTACTTCACTGTATTTTTTGGGCTTATTTGAATTAGTTACAATTTTTTTCATCTGATTCTTTCTTTTACAGAATTTGAATCAGAAGCAAGCAGAAGATGAAAATATTTAATCCGAAGCCTGTGAGTTTTTATTGTAATATTTATAGTAAAGAATTTCCTCGACATATTGTTAGTATTTTTACGATTACCAACAAGAACATGTAAGTAGCATTAGGTAAAAGAAGGAAATATTTAACAAGAAATTTGTTTTGTTGTAATTTTCATATTAAAGAGCTCAATTTTAAGTTTTTACTCTGCGCAACAAGAACATTCAACAGCTAACACTTCGATATTATTAAACTAGGTAATGATGATTTCATAAGCGCCTACCTAAATTTTAGCGCGCACTACAGTAACATTTGCAGCCACCGACCACTGTCGCTCTTTGTGAACAGTGAAACAGCCCGGCCGCAGCGGTGGTACGGCGGGCCTTGTAATTAATTACAAGTGGGACTTCAAACTACGACTCACGAACACCAACAAGCTGTGACTGCGATAGCCCATGAAAGATTATTCTGATCACATTGAAAACTTACAAAATATTTTTTTTCAGATCATCCAAAATAATAATGTGTCTTTTAATTTACCAGCCAATTAGTAAAGATAAGGGCTGAAATTCGTAACAAAATTGAACATTTTAACTGTAACTCGGTATTGCGTAACAGGGAACAGCACGTAACATTTGAAGTTATGGGACATTGGTTTTTATATAGACATCTTGAAATCATTTGCAGTTCCATGAAACTCTGAAAACAAATTATTTTTTAACATTGAAAGTATTAACTGCAGAATCCACTGCAAATTTTGTCTTAGTAATTTAGACCAGTGTTGAGGATGTTTTAAAGTGTGAAAAACGTTGTTTAGTTGAGAATGAAACAGGCATTTCATTTATCGCTAGGTCTTAATTCGATAAATCAGCCAAAAGGTAAGGTTCGAGATTTCAATCGTATTTTTAGCTAATGCTAAATGGACTCCTAATATCTATAACCACTGATTTTGTTGTCACTCTTCGGAAGACGAGTTATTTCTTCCAGACAACGTCAATTATTGCTGGCAGTTTAACTTTTTGACAGGTACGCCAGCGTTTTGCAGTGTAGGTCTAATACTGTAAATATTTTCACCTGTAAATGACAACGACTGAACGCGTAAGCTATAATATAATCATCAGCTGACATGAATGGCTTCAAAATTTGACACATCCAAGCAGTGAGTACAAAAACACTGTTGGTAAATGATGCAATGTGCTAGTAACAGTTTAAAACCATCGTCATTTTCAGCTGCCTTGGCACAAGAGCAGCGAAATATAATTGTTTCTATACACGTATTTTCATCATTTAATACTACTACATTGAATTTTATTTTTTTAAATAGCGTTTCCAATCTCACAAGATCCGAGCCGCTACTGTGTGTGCTCCGGAGCGCCAATGCTTTCCTGTTTGGAATGGTCTACTTTAGAGTAGGTATAGAGCATTTCCTATGATTTAAGAAGTGAAAAGTAGTTAAGCAGTCGCAGAAATGGCACCCTACCAATAACTATGGCATTACATACCATAATTCTTAATACTACTGTCTATTACTATTAATTACTCATTCAAAACTTAAATATATGTGGATGCGGATAAGGAACTTGCGGATGCGGATTAATTGCTGCGGATGCAGGTGCGGTTGTGGATTAGGACCTTGCGGATGCGGTGTGGATGCGGATTGCACTTTTCTTATCCGCGCAGACCTCTAAATACAGGGTAATGTCAGTGATAAAACTGATTATTCTGGCCAGTCACTTCAGTGCACTTTCTTCTCCACCCACTTGATTTTTGATTCAGAAACTGTAATGATGGTCGAAATTTATAGCACAAATTGCATTGCAGTGGTAAGAATGAGGTTTTTGTGTACCAAGCACGTATTGCGTCCTGAGAATAACAGACTGACAGAAATTTGGATAAAACCTTTCAAACAAATATTTTGCTCGACTTCAGTGAAAATATTGGCTTCAATATAACTACAATTACTTTTGCATAGCGTATATTGGCGTTTTGAGTGATGGATGCAATGACAAAGGATATGTATTAGCAGCCACTAAAATATATTTCAGGAAGTAGGGTGATACGATACAATAATGATGTCCGAGATGATACCAAAAATAATTTTGTAGTTTTCTTAACAACTTTCTAGTGGAAGTTTCTTCGCAGTCATAGAAAACGAAAATTCGTCAGCGACTACATTTTTCGCTAGGCAGTCGTCACTGTTTCGCACCTCTTATACGATTTTGTTTTTTATCTCAGAATAGTTTTATGTTTCCGAAATAAAAGATGCAGCATATGCATCTGTGAACTTTGAGGATGTTCATATTTTTTTAGTCCAGTTCCATTAGTGAATCTGTTACTACCACAGGTTGAGGTAAAAAACTATTTCCCTCCAAAATTTCATCTAACGTTGGTACTCATTTTCTTTCCTAGCAGCTAGTGAGAATTTTCTTTTGGAAAGTACTCTAGACTAAAAATAGAGTTGCCCAATTTTTTAAAATTTTTACGGACATTTCAAATTATCACTAAAAAACTGGCAATGCTATAAGACTGCGAGATGACATTGAAGTCCCATTTTCTTGCCAGCCACTATAGTGGGTATCCTTTGGAATACATATATAAGGTTTACCGTTCTCTTTAACTTGGAAATGTTGTAAAATCAAACCTGTGGTCACTCAGCTCAGAGTGAGGATATGTGGTGTTCCAGATGGGGCGTTTTAGTGATTTAGGAATTACTTTTTAGATAGGCTGACTGAAAGATTGTTCACACTGGCTGTCACATCACATCACGTCAAAACATTCGACAATAGGCGACATCTCAAATGACAGCAATCACACAATGTATCATTGTGTCATGTCAAGGTTTCTAGGGAAGAAAGTTTTGAAAGCGGCATCGTTTGCTAACATCAGAAGTACATATTTTCGTCTCTCTCACTGACACTACAGTAGTGTGTCTTCTTAATCTTTATTTTATTAATGCGCTTTGTTTTCCTGCAAATTTCAAATGTTTCATGGCAACTAAAATATTTCTTCCAATGAACGTTCTTCCACAAGCACAGTCAGATATCCGAAAACGAAAAATTATTTAGGTTGTACAGTAATAGAACAGAGCTGACGCCCATACTGTATATAAATAGGAACAATATTTGATGAAGCACTTTTTATTAAATAACATTTTAAGTGAAAATCACTTCTAGTTATTTATGTCGTTTTTATTTATGTAAAGAAGAAAATGTATGAACTAATTAGGCTCTACTTCTTTCTTTACAAATATTCAGTGATGGATTTGTACGTACATATTTTCGCAAGAAAACTAACGTCGATGTTTCGAAATGTTACCTCATTTTTCAGAACTTTACCACACAAACATTGATAAGCAACATGTGTTGGAAGTTTGCTTTGGCCATTAGTATACTTGATCGTTGTTAGTACCTCAATTTTCCTCATAAATAGGCAAAAGTTAAATTGCACTGTTTGCAGGATGAAGACACAAAGCTAGCTTCCACAATGAGTTCAAAGGAAGAAATTATTAAAGTGCTTTGTAGCGACAATGACACTTTAAAAGCAGAATTATCAGTGCTAAACAACGTTACTGTGCCCTGAATCAGGGAAAAAATGATTGTGAAAAAAAGCTGAGGCGGTAGACGAAAATAACATTAAAAATGGTCCAAATGATACAGCTCAAACATTGAGGCTGCTGCATCTCAGAAAGAAACTCGTGTGGAATCTCAAGAACTGGGAATAAATACAAGTGGACAAGTGTAACATACAGTAAAAAGATTTCGAAACGTCTCAGTGATAATAAACAGAGAGAATAAAAATGAATTCCTTAGGAGATTCTCTGCTGAAAAATGTGATAGTGCCAATTGCACAATAGACGTTTGTCCAGGAATCGAGAAGACTTACAAAGGAGCCTTCATCCACATAGGTAAAAATTCTCTTAGATGCAGCACTAAAGAGGAAATTGTAAGTGAAACAAGAAATTTAATTCGAACTGCCAGTAACCTCTACAAAACTTTCAGAATCATGGTGAGGGCTATTATCTACAGAAGCTCAGCCAGTGGTCTACACTTAGAGAGAATAAACCGTTATTTAAATGAAAACTGGAGCTGCAGCTGCATTCATAAATCCGAATAAGTTCTTAAGCAATAAATGTTTGAATAAATATGGTCTTTATTTAAAAAAGTAAGGATCCAAAATTCTTAGTAAAACATTCACTGATACATGTAAAATTCTGAAAAATAGGGGAAACTTTTAAGAAATGAAGGGGATGAGAAACACTGTTTGGTAACGAAAATGACAAGTCCGAAACGGTACCCAAGAAAGAGTACACTTGAGATCATAAATACGAAAGAATGCCCCTACTTGATGCTCTTGAATATAAGTGGTCCAAGTGCTTACTTTTCAAACAAAGGTCATTAAGTGGACAAACTCCAAATTGGTCTATCTGAATGTAGAAATATCAAAGTTATTTCCCTTGATGAACATTGGCTTACATCTGACAGTACTAAAATTCTTAATACAATTGAAATTTTCGAATTAGCCAAGAGCTTTCATAGACAAGAGAAATAACATGGAGGCCTCACATAGTTACTTATTCTCGCATAAAATATGAAAGAAGAATGGATTTTAATCATTTGGATAAAGACTGTATATTTGAAAGCTGCTGTATCGAGCAAAGGGACCTAAATGTCATATAGCACAAGAGAAAGAAACAACTAAACCTTTCTGGCGAGATTTCGTTGCCTACTTGAAAACCTCAGTAAAGAAAAATGGAAAAAGATAGAAAAAACAATTTAACCTTTCTGGTAAATTTCATTGCCTGCTTGAAAACCTCAGTAAAGAAAAATGGAAAAAGATAGCAATAGTTGCTGACTTCAGTATTAACATTATAGTTGAAAGCAATGATGTGCCCAAATTCACTGACTTAATAAAAAACTTTTGTTCCAAAATAAACTTCATGTGACCCACTAGAGTAAATACACAGTCAACTATCTATGCTGATAATATTCTAACAAATTATGTATTTCGAGGTGATTATAAATTTTGTATAGATTTAGAAATCTCAGACCATTCTGCATTATTCATTGAACTACCAAAAATTAACAAAAAAATTTCATGTAACAAAAGCCACATGAATAGGAACTTCAATGAACAAAATTCAGTTCCTTTTAGAAATAAGTTAAGAAAGGTTGAATGGCCTATAATTTTAACAATTTTTAAGCAGCTTTCTTGAAATATGTAATGAAACTTTAACACCTAGAACCACATGCAACAAAACAATTAATAAATTTAAATGGATTACTCACAGTACAAAATTTCTCTTGCCAGGAAGAGGAAACTTCACAATGGACTGAAATACAATAAAAACAGGCGTCTCACTGAGTATGTTCATTATTATAATCTATATTTTAAAAATCTGAAAAGGCGGACAAAGAAATTACAAACAATAAGTTGCTTGTGTGACATAAAAGTAAAACAAAAGCAGTGTGGTCCATTGTCAAATCAGAGTTAGGCATTTGAGTTAGTAGTAATGAAATATCTAGGATTACAGTAGGTGATAGCCATATTGTAAACCCAGCTCAAATATCAGAGTGTTTAAATGAACTGTTCATAAAGGTTGCAAAGTCAGATGTTGATGTAGCAGAGTATCAGAATAAAGAAATCCCTTTGGATCCCACCAAGAACATGTGTGTCTCACGGATTTTAAAAAGTCACAATAAAGGATGTGGAAAATGTTATATTATCATTAAAAAATAAAATAACTACTGGGTGGGATGCAATACCCACTAAGGTGAAACATGACTTGCTGTCAACAAATCAGACAAATACAAGATTAAGGACAATGCTCTAAATTGGCTCACATCATACTTACACAACAGATGCAGTGAATTATTATCCTAAATGGAGTACAGTATCACAAAGTATGCCTCAAGGCTTGAAACTGTACATTGCAAAAATCCATATGGTTCATTTCAAAAAGAAACATTCAATGTTTGTGGAACTTAAAATACAACATAACAATCAACTTATGAAAGAAGTTAATATGGTCAAAATCTGGGGCTAAATTTGTACAAGAACAAAGCTGGAATACACATATTGACTTCCTATCAAACAAACTATGCAGTTTCGCATTTGCGTTTCATGTACTAGCAAATTCTACTGATTTTTGTATGCAAAAAATTGCTTATGATAGTTATTTTGAATCAGTTATTAGATATGGTATAATTTTCTGGGAAGTTCAAGTTGTGTATCTGGAATACCAGAACTGGAAAAGAAAATTGTCAGATAGATGTTTACTACACAGTAAACAGAGTCTTGTCGACTATTATTTTGGAAACTACAAATCCTAACTGTTCCCTCCATATACACTTATGAAATTATAAATTTCCTACACAAGAGGCAAAAATTATTTGAGTAGAATCATTTTAACTACATATATAAAATGATACATAAAAATATTTTATGCAACCCACAAACCAGTTGGAATTATATGCACGGAATTCACTGTGTATTGGGATGACAATATATAACAAGTTAATAGGCAAAACATATTTAATGTGATGTCTGAAATTTTAAAAACGAGACTACAGCAGATTCTGTGTTGGACGTGTTATCATTCAATTGAAGAATTCATACAGAATGAAATGATCATTTGAGCAAGGGTTAACTAAGTGTTGAATTTTACTGTCTATGTATGTAACAAAATTGTATTATTATTATTATGAAATTTATTAACATTTGGTGTTCTTTATTTATGGTGGAGTTTTACTGCATTTTTGACGTGTTTCCTGTACCTGAATAAAATGGTTTAGATTATGTACATTATGAGACAAACAAACCACAATTCACAGTACTGAACACCAACATCTGGTATCATGGATGGTAGCTCACAACCTTATATTGAGTTCAGTACTGGGCTAAGTAAACTGATGTGAAGTAACAACCGAAATGAATGCACTCTGATGTGACAGTGCCGTTATGGCCAGTCTGAATTGGACTTAGACAAACCTGCTGTTTATAGGAAAAGATAGGAATCCGTTTTCGTTAAGAAGAACATAAAATAAATACAAAGAAATAGTCGTATGAGATTTAATCCAACCAAATAACATGGTCACTTACATCTATGAAAGAAGCTACTTGAAGGATATTAATTATTTACTAATAGATCCGATGGAAGAATACAGTGGCTACCTATATCCAGAAGAAACCAACGCACTTCTTCACCATCATGCAGTGACGGGAGCTCAGGTCTTTTGGAGACTAAAGATAGGAGAGAATATAATAATGCCAAGGAAGAGAGCACATAGCTGATGAAGTTCGCTTGTACAACTAAGTAATTTTCTCTTGTGAGGGATAGTGGTGCTTCTAAAATTCTTTTGACCATGTAGTATGAGATATTACATTCCAACAAATCAGTATGGGACACCTCAAGGTATACTTAAGAAATGTAGACTTTCACGGGCGAAAACATCATGTCCATTATAATTATCCGGGCTGTTATGCCGTGGTCGGTTGATGAATTTTGTGTCAAATCCCAACTTTCGTCCCCATCTGCGGGAGACATCTTCAAGGCGGTCTGCAGCTCGATGGATGGACGTCACGCGTTTCGAAAACGTCAGTGCAATTGGCCGCTGTCCGTTGCCGTCGATCGCCATTGCCATCACCCAGTAGTGGACAGGTAGTACAAATCTTCTTTAACACTGGCTTCCATATACCGTTTAATTTCACGCCCTCCTCCTTTCGATTGACATTATTAGGGTGTTTATTGATTTCGATTGCCTCCCTGTAGAGCCTTTCGTAATATCCGCTTGTGGCCATTAGTACTTGCGTCTCCTCAGAACGAATATGGTGGTTCCCTGACTGGAAAGCATCCTCCGCAACAGATGATCGTTCCGTTTCTCCTCTTCTACAATAGCCTTGTGCTCTTCCAAACGTTTTTAAACAGTTCTTTTAGTGGTACCCACATAAACATGTCCACAGCTGCATGGGATCCTATACACTCCAGCTTTCTCCAACGGTTTGCGCGCGTCCTTGGCAGGCTTAAGGTATTCCTGTATCTTCCTGGTGGGCTTGTAAATTACGGTAATATTCTGCTTCGTCAAGATCCTCCCTATTCTTTCGGTTACATTTTTAACAATCGGCAGGAAAACCTTAGATTTTGCAGTAGCCTGTACGTCACTATGATTTTTGCGTGCCTGTCTCAACGCACGTTTTATTTCGGCGGGCGTATATCCGTTCTTCGTTAGTGCATTGTGGAGATGTTCCATGGCAACGTCGAGCAACTCAGGTTCACAAATATTTCTAGCTCTGTCCGCTAACGTCTTCATAACGCCCTGCTTCTGTTGTGGGTGGTGTTTTGAATTCCAGTGCAAATAACGGTCCGTGTGCGTGGGTTTGCGGTATACTGAGTGACCCAAAGCACCATTTTCGTTTCTAAAAACAAGCACATCGAGGAAATGTAATTTGCCGTCTACCTCCTTCTCCATTGTAAACTGAATTCTCGAGTTTATACTATTCAGATGTTCGTGGAACTGGCTTAGTTCCTCTAATGAAGAACGAATATTCGTCCGCCGAAATAAAACGTGTTGAGACAGCCACGCAGAAATCATAGTGACGTACAGGCTACTGCAAAGTCTTAGGTTTTCCTGCCGTTTGTTAAAAATGTAACGGAAAGGATAGGGAGGATCTTGACGAAGCAGAATATTAC
The DNA here is from genome assembly GCF_023864345.2 of Schistocerca serialis cubense. Taxonomy (NCBI): domain Eukaryota; kingdom Metazoa; phylum Arthropoda; class Insecta; order Orthoptera; family Acrididae; genus Schistocerca; species Schistocerca serialis. The sequence continues at coordinate 872,392,654 of NC_064641.1, read as the reverse complement.
CGTAATTTACAAGCCCACCAGGAAGATACATCGAGCTGCAGACCCCCCGCCCTCCCGCAGACGTGAACGGATCGTTGGGAATTGACACAAAATTCACAACCGACCACAGCATAACAGCCCGGATAATTATAATGGACATGATACTTAAGAAAGCAATGACGTATGACTCTTGAGATCATTGTTGATCCTACTTCAAATGGTTCAAGAAGACCTATTGTCACTTGTATAACTAGGTAATTATCTGTTGTTAGGGATGTTGGTGCTTTTGAAGTTTCATTGATCGCAATTGTAAGCTCAGTTCGCAGTTTCAAAATCCTTTTGTCCTTGTAGTATGTGCCAAAGTCTGACATTAACAGTCAACACTCACTGCTGTAAAAGTTGTTACCATTTGACAGCTGGAGCGACACTGGCGCTCCAAGCGGCGTGAAAGGGCAACATCAGATGCATAGTAAGCATAATGTTTGTTTTACATCCCTTTCTTATGTGATTTACGAAACATTTGAATTATTTTTTGCTTCCAAGAGTTTGTTTAATATCAGAAGACATAGATGTTTCTGAAAATGATTCTGAAATAAGTAGGCATAAAAACTATGAATCCAGTGGCAAGTTACAACTCATTCTTGAAGTAGCACTTGTGATGTTGGGTAGAACTGCAGCTTACCACGTTGATATCAGAAGAATATAAACACATAGATTCACACGTAAGAAACACAGACATGTATCTCTGTGTGCAAAAGCGATTGACATCCCATTTGTCGTTCCTAAGTTGTACTGTGTTTCAGTCAGTGTTGCATGTTGCCACAAGTAATGACCTTCATCTTTATATTATTCGAAGTGAGGCAAGCTGCTGCCAGATAGTGGGAGAAATATGCTATGCCTGTAAACCCCAAGTCCTCAAAGCCAGTAACGCTGGCAGAAGCGTTGTCATATGTTACATTTGCAATTAGAGACATTCCATCCAATGACATACTGACTAGTTTATCAGTATTGGAGACATGCTCAACCATTTGCTTTAAAAGGTGGAATATATTATCACTTGCAATTCTGTCATATGATGACATGGTTGGAGACTGTGGCTGTTATTTGAAGACAAATGTTGATATTGTTATCTAACATTTTATTTGTATGCTTCCACATACCTCTGTAATGTATGCACTGATGGAAGCACAAACCATTCTAACAGAACCTGTGTATGCCTGAGTGTTGTAACATAATAAATTTAGAGCAAACAGCTTATTTTCATCTTTCAGTCTTGCAGCATGTTTGTCCTGCAATGGCATGCTAATCTGGCTTAACAACCAGTCTAGAGCATCCTATTTTAAATATCAAGATCCTATAGCCTTAAAAATTTGTTTGTCCTTCACTTGTGCCTTCTGATAAAGTCTCTGTTGCTGTCTGTCTGTCTTTCCTTGTACCATAATACTTTTGTATGAAGTCTAGCGATCAGCACATTCTGACACTTCACACACTTTTGTAAGGCACGAATAACTGCAGCTCATCGTCAAAACATGTCTGTGTTGACGATTCAGATAAATCTGGCAATGACATATAGAGAATTGAACTGTCTGCTTCTGTGTCATAGAACTGTTATACAGCTTTAAACGAATTGTCGAACCTTTGTAGCAGTTTCCTCTTCATCGTCAGTTGAGGTGGCTTATTTGAGATCTCAAACAGTGTGAGTACTACATTCCACATGAGTTCATCCATGAACAGGTTCTGTTCGAAATATAGCTAACAAAACTTAACATTATTATGAAGGTAAACAGGATCTTTTTTTTATAAGACCTTCTCATCTGGTATTCACTGGCCAATTTCTGCTCATTGAACGAAACATTAATCATTAATACACATGTAGTTTGCAAGCGAATCCTGACAATACAGTTTAGTAAGAATGGTCTATACCTCTCAGGATCCATAGGAAACCTAAAATAAGACAGGTGTGGTGTCTTCTTCTTCTTCTTGTTGCTGCAATTTATTGCGCTACAGACACTCCAGTTTGTAAAAACCCATGCACAAACCAAAATAAAGAACTACTATTTGCTTTCGCTTTCACGATCGCACCAAACTCAACAGTTTTACTTACTGGCCGCTTGGCGCGCTGCTGGCGCAGTAGGCTATAAAATCGAGGCGAAGTGTCGTGACTGCTATGTAAGATTGTGATGTAAACTATGAAAAAACACACTACATGCAGTTCAGAACTTGTAAGGGGGGCACCGCCAGTATATGCATAACGTGTAGTGACTAGCAGATGGAAGAAGTGGACAGTGTTAACTTCTTAGCATTACAGCTTGATAATAAATTCAACTGGGCGGAGCACACCACAGAACAGCTGAAGTGTCTAAAGAAATCTCTATTTGCAATGACTATTCTGTCAGACATAGGGGATATAAAATGAATAATCTGGCATACTATTCTTACTTTCACTCCATGATGTCATATGGGATTATTTTTGGGGTAATTCATCAAGCCTACAATACATAATGTTAGCGACAGCCCTGGACATGGAACAAGTCCTGCCCATTCAACCCCCTCCACACCTATCTATATGCTATGCTCTGCCCATGGTTTACCACAGGTTCCTACATCAAATTTCTTAGTATCACAGATATGCCAGTCATGAAAACATGGGGGAAAAATCAGTAATTAGTACGAATTTGTTTTTCTGGTACTACTGTGAAAAGAGCATATTATTAAACAAATAAAAATACCAGTACTGAATATGTGAGTCGAAAACACCAATAAAAAACAAAAATAAAATTGTGATCCATAATGTATTTCTTTTTTCATGAGCTTTCTTCAGCATGTATCTTAACAATCTGATATTTGCTAATTCCAGTGAGCACCAGTCTCTATCAACTCACTACAAGTATAAGGAATTCTATTGGGGACTATCTATTGGTAGTGTTGTCAAGGACACAGCTCGATTGCATAAAGTCAGTGTTGTGCATAAACAAGCCCAATCTTTTCTTGATTTGTCTCTGATTATCTCATCAAAATTAAAGAATACGGGTGTGAGGTAATCTAAAAATGTTTAATGAAAACTGTCAGTCGTACTTTACTAGTATTTCCACCCGTAATGGGCAAATTTTTGCTTGTGAACTCTTGTGATTGCTTGCGTGGTGCAGACACGGGATTATTTTACTTTGAGTTCACCTTTAGTGTTTGAAAGATTTGTAGCTTCTGCCATGTGATAAATTGGTGTCATAGAAGCTGTTATAAGGTTCTTGCAAACGCCTTTGTAAACTGATCTGTTGATTTTCTTAGTCTTTTGTTAAACATTTGTACATAATTCCGTCAGTGTAACTCCAACCCATCTTACCATATGCTAATGTCTGTTAGAGTTCAGTTTTGTCATCATTTGATCACAACAATCAATATTAGGTATTTTATGTAAGGTAAGTTTATTAAAAGTACATACCTATGTTTCATTCTGACAATATAGCAATTCTGCAAATACTAGCAGCTCCTGTTTACTGTAGCACATTCACGTATTTGACAACATTCTGACATATGGCCAGGATAGTAAGTATCATATTCAGATGATTTGTTTTTATGTTATACTTTCTGACTTGTTCTACCCCCCTGAGAATCATCTCATTTTTGGCTCTATGGAATGAAAACTGAATCTAATCTAATCTTGGGATGTAGCTATAAGAAACATACTAGCAGAATGGGATGGTATGAAAGAAATAATACATGGCGTTTCTTTTTATGCCTACAGCCAATGTCCTTGATGCATTGCTAAATTCTTTTTCCATTCTTAAAATTTTGCAGCAAAACTTAATATTATTTGAATAATATGCACAGGAAGTTTTGGTCACACCAGTACAGTGATTTGGTTTCTCTGCAGAACTACAACCAAAATTTGTATTTTGTCACACATATTTTCTGAATTTTGAAACTTACCTCTCAGCTATTGTGTTACTCTGTTTCCTCTAAGTTCTTCCTGTTATTCTTTTTCTGATTGTGCTACAGAAATATGCCCCAACATTGAGGTTGCAATTTTCAGCTTTTGCTTTTCCTCACAAAGAAGTCTACTTCTTCCTAATGTATTCATCTAAATACTGAGTACTTGTGTTTAAAGAATCTGGTGTAAGTTCAGCTGCTGTCATCTTCACCTACATTTTCTGTAGAAGTGGGTGTCACAGCTGAGACCAAGTCAGCAACTGTTGGGTTTTGTAATATTTGTCTTCCAACTTGGTTGAAAAGCAAAGAATACTTACATAATACTCACACCTGTAAGTCATTAAATTATTCTGTACTCTTGCATGGCCTTTATACCTATCATCTCTATAATACAAGTGTAAATTTTGTAACCTACCCTCGTCTGATGTATGTGGTATATTTGAGCCACTTAGTTTCATTGTATTACAATGACAAATCCTATATCATTATAAGATGATCCCTGGAGGAATAAATAAACATTTCAACCATATGGATGGTTTCATGCATTTCAAAAAAATAATTTCATGTGGACATATGTACCGTGCAGCTGCAACTGGAAGCAGCAGATATACATATTTTCATACTATTCTATGAAAGTTACCAGAGGACAGCACAATGATATTAACAAAGATTTCTCTGTGTCCCAGGCCACCTTGACTGCTGTCCGGTAACAGCTGAAGTGGGGAGGGAAAGGGAGTAGCTGTAGGAAATGTCACGTTCCTAATAATGCAAAGGTCTTGTAATTTATTTTCCAATGACAGAATTTATATTGCTGCACATGGACTAGAACCACAATTTAGTACTTTGTCTTGAGAGATATGCCCTCATAGAAGCTACCACCCTCTTACCACCGATCCAAATAAAAATGTTCCCCTCTCTTACAGATTTTTTTGCAAAACAAAACCAGAAGGCCATTACATTACTCACTAGTAACCATTTGCATCCATGAGAGCTCTTTCTCACAAAAATGTCAAACACATGTCCACATTTGTGTAACTTTATAATGTACACTAAGTTTCGTTTGTGCTGTCAGAAGATTCATAATATAATTCCTCATTTCAATATAAATATGTTACCACAAGGACAGCAAGTTGAAGTTTCAGTTTTGACAGATTCTCTATGTAAAGTAAAAAGGTAGATTGCTCTTTCTTCAGACATCTGCACATAGCTAAATTGGATTATACAAAAATTGTACAAATGTGTTTCTTTCATGTGTATACTCTCTCACAAGAGTACTTTTCTGTTGATTCTTTTGTTTCCACTCAGCTCACACTTTCATTTCCCTCTTGTACTTGTATCCTTGCAATTTTTTTGTCCAATTGTCTTGTCTCCAGACGAAATCATCTGCCCTGCAGCCGTTTTTCGAACATTAATGGAAGACTGAAGTATCCCGACTGGCATGTGTACTGCTCTAGATAATCAGGTAGCTGCATTGAACTCCTGGCCAGCTCACAATTTTGATCTTTGTTAATTTTTCAAATAAAAATCTAAGAACGGAAAGTCAACAATATTATAAAGGGGAAGATTGCTACTCTCTGTAAAGATACTTTTAGTTGCAGGCAAACATGATGAAGAGACTGTTGCATATAAGCTTTCAGCCAATTCCGCTTCAGGAAAGAGAAACGCACACACATTCACACAAGCTAGAACACACACACACACACACACACACACACACACACACACACACACACACACACACACACACACACCTGCTACTTCCAGCCAGATTGCAACAGAAACATGTTGAACATGAGCAACAGTCCAGAGCAGGGCAGGGAAGGGAGAAGGATAGTGAGATATGGGTGAGGGAATAGGAATTGGCCCTACATGGCAGAGCACACTGTGACTAAAGGTGGCAGGATAGGGCTGACAAATGCAGCATCGGGAGGATGTGGAAGAGGGAGAAGATGGGGAAAAACAGGGAGCAGAAAGGAGAGAAGTAGAGAAGGAAGAAAGACAAGTGGATGGAATGGCAGAGAACAGCACATAATGAGGGTGAGGGGAAGCGAATTGTGAGGTGACAGGACAGAGGGAGCTGGAAGCAGTTGGATGGATGATGTGGGGTCAGTAGGTTAGCGTAGGTTGAGGATGGGATGATTTTGGAGTGGATAATACATTATAAGGATGTCTCCCATTGGTGCAGTTTAAAAAAAGCTGGTGGTGAAGGGGATGATCCAGGTGGCTTAGGTTGTGAATCAGCTATTGAAATCAAGTATTTTGCGTAAGCTGTAAGTTATGCCACAAGATGGTCTACTTCGTTCTTGGCCAAAGTTTGGTGGTAGCCATTTATCTATGCAGACAGCTGGCAGGTAGTCATACCAATATACATAGCTGAACAATGACTGCCGCATAGCTGTTATATATAACTGCTGCTTTCAAAGGTGGCCTGATCTATTTGATGGGGTAGGACAAGCCTGTGACAGGACTGGAATAGAAAGTGCTGAGTGAGTGGATTAGGCAAGACTTGCACATGGATCTTCCACAAGGGTGGTGTCTGTCTGTGAAGGCCTTTGTGAAGCCTTTTGCATAGAGTGATTTGTTTTTGTGTGTGGACAGTCTTTTCACCATACCTGACTGCAGCGCAGTGTGTCTTGCAATCTATCCTTTTATTGTGAAATAAAACTCTTGTTTATAGATCTTAGAGTTCCCTAAAAACTGAAGAAATGAGACAAAACAGAAGCTGCATACGCAGTTCATTATGTTTTGTCCTTCAACAAAACCTGGAATATATTTATCATGCCCACAATAAAAGTAGTAAGTCACCCAGAGAAAACATCACAATCATAAAAATACATAACGCAATGTACCTTGAGAAAACAGTTTACTTCACTGTGTTAATGATTCAGTGGCTCTGCAGATTGTGAATGGAATTTTAAGCAGAATCAGTATTCACGGGAAAGCACTTTACCTACTTCATAATGCAAGGCGCACCCTCTCATGCAAAGAATCTTTTAGTTTTGTTTCATGACTGTTTAATAATCATTGAAAATCAGGTTCACTGTAACGGCTTATTGTTCCCAAGTCTTGTGTGAAAACACCAGCTGATGACAAATGGAGATGGAAACTATTCTACGAGTTTTCACATGTCTCCATGAGACTTTCCATTTTACAAATTGATTGATGCATGGGGTCTAGGGATCTGAAACTTTAATTTTGAATTACAGCTCACTACATGTAGGAGATATTGAGTGACAGACAGACACAACAAAAAGACTGCTACACATGTGAACTTTTAGCCAAAAAGCCTTGTTTATGGTCAGACATAGTCCTCATTTGCGAGAGAGTTGTGATTGCATGAATGTTTGTGTGTATTTTCTATGTTAGAAGAAGGCCTTTCAGCCGCAAACTCACAAGTACAGCAGTATTTTTGTTGTACCTTTCAGTAACTCAACAGTTCATCTGTATGTTACCAATCTATCCTTTTCTTAACACCATTGTTACTCATTCTTGTATTTTCCATTGTTTGATTTCAATTTCGAAAGTATTTTCACAGAATGGTGCATGTTTGACTAACAGAAAGAATCCTTGTGAGGAAATCATCTTAGCTGTTCAGTGTAGAACTACACATTAAAACTATGTACAGTAGAGATATAATGAGATATCACTGAAAGTTGTCAACAGTAGTTCACAACTAAGGCAACCACAGGAACTGTGAAGCATATGGGCAGCACATTATAACACAGTCAGATTTTCATGATGCGTGGCAGCTGGGACCGTGCATTGTACTTATACTGAGAAGCAATGCAGCATCGTTTGTAAGGTGTACATCACTATATAAAATTGCTAGGATGACAGTTACACTAACAAATACTTGTCAACTTTCAAAAGTGATGAGCTTTCAATAGTACCCCTTCATATTTCCAATTGGTAGTTATTTATTATATAAAGTGGGCAAAGTTTCAACAAGATACAAATTCTGTAAGAGTATGCCTTTATTGACTCAGTAATATTCTCATAACTACTACAGACATCTGAATAAAACAAATATGGGAATATGTTGTACGTGTATACTATTGGATATCTGTAGTTCAAAATAGTCAATCAACTGGCTTTGGTACTGTGATACACTCAACAATTTATTAAAGACAAACTTTAATGGTTATGAATGATTTCAATCCTGACTATCGTAGAGGATTAAAAGTGCTTACTAAAAAGAAATATTAAATTCTGAACACTTCAAGAAAACAAAAACATTTTTCCCACTGCATCTAAAATTCAGATCTTCTCATAAGCTTTAGAACAAATAAGACAATTCGGTGCGATTACTCTTTAAGGAAGCCAAGTATTTTAATTGGTGAAACACTGATAATAGTGTGGTTGAAACAAATTATAATACCCATGACTACAATTATCTAAAAATCAGTATTTGCTTAGTAAAGGTCGCCCAAAACAACAAAATATCAAGCAAAGGCAAAAAATAAAAAAAGAATGTACTGTGTACATTAAATTACACTCTGTGTTAAGTGTCAAAGTGTAATAAATTAGGATAGAGATATGACATCACATGGACATTATGTAAATCAAGTCAAAAAATTGGGCATCGAAAATATAGTAAATTGGGAACACTCATAGTATCTGCAAATACCATCGATCAAAATAAGAAATGAGTTATCACATTAACATTCATTCGGTTACACTGGAACACATACGTTACAAGCTCTAAGCTCTCACTGCGATTGGAGTAGATATATCATTTTAGTTCCATATATATACATATACAGTGAGGTGTACCTCATAGATGTAGACTACTGCAGAGAACAAACACATAATACATAGATGATTTCTTTTGGATTCTTACAACAGCCTCAATAAATCTGAAGGAGAACATTATTCCTCCAGGTTGTATTTCAAATTGCATTGAGGAATAGCGCAACTACCATAAATTTACTTCAATTTAACAGTATCTGCTCTTCAGTCCACAGAAAATAATGCACAACAGCAACGCTAATATTTTAATAGTCCTAAGCTACTTCCAGTGTGGCTACTCAAACTTGGAAAAAATCCCTGAGAATTACAGTAGTGAGATTGATAATTGTGTCAGTATGCTGCAGATAAAGTAATGGTAAGAGGGGAAGGAGGGACGGAATATCACAATAATGGCTTTTCATCTACCTCAGTTGAACTATATACCAACCATAAGCAGTAGTTTAACCAGTTTTTAATCAACGGTAATTTGTATGGAATAATATTCATAATATAATTAACACACTTTGAAATGTTAAGTATTTTAAAATTTTCAGTTTATAAAATTCAATTTTAATGCTAAACTAAAATGCAGAGTTCTGTTGCAGTTTATAAAATTCCTGAAATTCCTTAAGATTTTCCAGGTGAAATGTAATTCCCTGAGAATCACCACCCCGTATTTCTTCGCAGTTGTTTGTAAAGGTATTTAAAATGAGTGCTTCTAAATGTGGAATTTGTGGAAACTAGTACAATTACCGCAAGACTCTAGAGCATAATATTTCCAAAGTGCACCCACAGCATAACTCATGTTAAAAATAATGAATCTCCATGTTCCTACCAGTGATACATATTTGACAAGAATTTTACTTGTGAATGAAATTAAAACGCCATCAACAAAAGACTCATGACATAATGCAACAAAAAATATTGAACTGTATGATATGTACATTTGAAGCTGATTCTGAATTTTTTTTGAATTGATCATGAGTTGAAAGAGGAAATGGAATATGCTATATAACCCAAATTCGTCAAACACCATGCCACTTAATTTGTTGACGATTGCTCAACTTGTAAGTATGTTTGCCTTTGTTCAGGTCAATTTATCTCCAAAGGAGAAGGGAAAGACAACTAAAAATGGTAGGAAGCAACAAAATCAATGGAAAGTATCCTGCAGAGATGACAGTCCTCTATAAGGAAGGAAAGTGCCTTGTAAATTTTTGGTCGACTCATGATCTTGACTTACATATCTAAATCTGACACACAAGAACTGGAGAGCTTTGCTGCACATGTTGCTCTAGGACTCGAGTTTCACAAAAATGTTTGACAAAATTTGATCTACAATGCAGGATTCAAATTCGGAGAGATCACATCTCACAATGATGCAGGGCTTGCATAATGTTGCAGCTTCTTATAATTTGGCTTCATAGTCAGTCACACATGAATGATGCAATCACCATTGAAGCTTAGGTACACAAAGTTAAGCAAAGCGACAATCCATGTGTAGCACTTTTATATGCCATAGTAACCTGTACCTGGAATTAAGAAGCAACGGTTTCGTGTTACCTTCATCTGGAATTAAGAAGCGAAGAGTTCATGTTAGTAATAATTAATAATGCACATGGTGAATTATTAGCAAAATACGGAAATGATTATATTTGTGTTGATGGGACACTCAGTCTAAATGGCTATGATTTTGAATTTACCTTGATACTAGTATTGAATGACACGAGGCAAGAATTTTCATGCACTTTCCTCATTCCTGACAGAAATAACAGTGATGTGTTGACTGTATATTTCAACTACATAAAGTCACAGGTTGGACAGTTTTGCCCCAGGATATTCATGTCAGATCTGTTGGAGTCCTACGGTATTGCTTGGAACAGAATAACAGGGGCTCCTGAAATGAGACTTTTCTGCTCCTGGCATGTGGATAGAGCATGGAGGAACAACATCAAGAGTAAAATTCCGCCCAAGGACAGCAGAAATTAGATGTACAAGCTTGTTAAGATATTAATGCCGGTGAGGGGGGTTTACTATGTTTGAAGAATCACTGCAAAAAGCACTCCAGAAGCTCTGTAGTGATCCAGATATATCCGAATTTGGTCATTATTCCAAGACTTACTTTGAAAAAAATGTGAAGTGTTGGACATATTGTCACAGGATCCAAGCTGCACTCAACACAAACATGCACCTGGAGAGTATGCACAAGACTTTGAAATAAGTATATGGTAATACACAGCAAGCGAAATGACTGGTCAAAGGTATATCTGCATTGATGTTTGTAACAGTGATGCCATTTGGTATGCTTATTGTGATCTTGATAGGAATGCTAAGTGGTAAAATAAAAGACGTTCGCACTAGGCTCAAGTCTGTGTTAATGGACGACAGTGGTTGGGAAGTACCTGCTTCAAAATCATCTGCAGTTTATCTTGTGAAAGACAATAATGTCTACTGTAAGTGTAAATTAGTGTGCAGTAAATACGAAGTATGCATCCAGTGGTATTCTTGCACATGCATTGATTACAGTTTTAAATATGTGTGGCCACATTCATCTTGTTTGCCAAATGGAAAAGAAGAGCAGATGTGATAGTCCCTTATAAAATTATGAATTATGAGATGCAGTTGTTACTGATGCTGGAGATGTGTCTCTGATTAGTGGGAGGGATGCAATTATAGACCACGTAACTGTAAATGATAATTCCAGTACACAAGAAGCACTATCTGTTCGGTTGTTACATTTGACTGAGTCTCTGGACAGTGCTGTCCTCTCTGGAGGTATCTGTACATGAGGGACGGTGGTAGTGGGCCACGCCTGCAAGAGCACCTAAAGGTACATTCGCCACGGCAAGGGAGAGATTTGGCAGTGGTGAGTGGGCTGTCGGTCGATCCGCTGTCCTTAGTTCGTGGCTACGTGCCATTTAAACGGCAAAGATGTCTATTTTGGTTGTTAACTTACCTATGAATAATAAGTCATTATCTCAACTCTCGTTTTTCATTACAATCTGAATGGATTCGAACCATTATACAGTCCTCTTCATTTCATGGTCCTCCAGTACGTTTACGTTTTCGTCTGCGGACGCCAACATTTTGGTCCTCCAGGCTGGATTGTGATGGATTCGACGAAGTAACATGCAGTATCAGCCATCCATCGGTGGAACGGCAGCCACGAGTGTCGACGGAGCAACACGGAGATGCAGCTTGCAGCGTCGAGACGACGCATCTGAAAGTTAAGTACCTGGTCTGGCTATCCTGCTTCCTGTAATTCCGACTCTTTGTAACTGCTGATTCTGCTGTTGCCTGCCACCTCTAATTTTTCGTGATGGACGAAGTGTTAAGAAAGAAACTTGTAACCAATGCTCAGTGACGAAAGCAAGCCTCACTTGGTTGTTAAATTTTGCAAACGAATTCGATGTAACAGGCACCACAAAGTCATGGCACAGCAGTTAATAAACATCAGAATGTGCCCAACACCAAGCAATTTGGGCATTTGAAACAGACATACGTTGCTACAGGTACTGCATGTGTCACGTGCTACCTACCAGCCTCATGTGCTGCGCAGATGCTGCAAATTCAAACAAGCCACGTGTAGTGATTGCAAGACTGTTGTGATGCACAACAACTTCTGCTACAACTGTCTGAAGAATGATCACAGGGCTTCTTAATGCAACTCTATTACCTGTCATCCCTGTAGTAAACGACACCACGCGTTATTACGTGTCACAAAGGACAGAAATGCACAAAGGAAGGAGTGTACAGGGGACATGCAACACGAACACAAAGACAGACATCAGTCAACTACATCTAGCTACTGTTCACTGAAGATCAGTCCACGCAAACGAGTACTCCTTGCTACAGCGAGAATAAGGCTGCAGAGATATCAATGGAAAATGAGAGACTTGTTGTGGTCTATTAGATTCTGGGTCGCAGTCACGCTTCATATCGGAAACATATGCCCAACGCCTCAGACTTCAAAGGTGGCACAGCAGAGTACCGATTCAAGGAATAGGTGCAACGCGCTCAGAAACAAAACACCGCGTCTCTTTACTAGTGGGCTCCTGTGTAAGCAACTATATGTCATCTGTCGAATGCTTAGTTTTGCCAAAGATAACTGACACCTTGCCCGAACAAATAATCGATCCCAGTACGTGGCCAAATGTAAAACTCGCTGATCCAGAGTTTTGGTCACCTGGAAAGATCGACGTGTTGCTAGGAACAGAATTTTGTCCATACATTCATAAATCAAGAAATATCTCCATAGGAACTGATCATCCTGTGCTTCAAGAGACGGAACTAGGTAGCGCACAACATTTCGTCACGGCGGCCAGTCGTATCGTGCTTTGTAGAAACGAACACTGGTGCTCAAACACTCTTGAAGAAATTCTGGGAGAAAGAAGAGTTAAACCGTGATGTAATGACGAAAGAAGAGGAACAATGTGAAGCACACTTTGTGCAACACACAAAGAAAGATTCCATAGGCATATTCGTTATCCATCCTCCGTTTCGCGAAGAGCCAAGTAAATTAGACGAATCTTTCTACGCTGCAGCAAGACGCTTCTCTCTGGTTGAACAGAAACTGGCGAGACACCCGAAGCTTAAAGAGAGCTGCACACAATTTATGAGGGAATATGAAGACTTCGGACATATGGAACCAGTAGCGGCACCTGCTGCCATTTCATACTATATGCCACACCATGCTGTTCTTAAGGAAGCCAGCTTGACTACTAAAACACGAGTAGTTTGTGATTGCTTTGCCAAAACGAGCTCTAATTTGTCGCTGAACAGTTTGTTGGTAGTCTGACCAACGATTCAACAAGATTGTGCCCCATAATATTACGCTTCTGCATGCATCGCATTGCCTTCACAGCTGACATAGAGAAGATGTATCGTCAAGTTCTGATAGCGAATGAAGATCGCGCCTACCAACGAATACTGTGGAGGAGTGACAGATCTGCACCACTCCTGGAATATCAATTAAAGACAGTCACATACGTAATGGCCTGTGCACCTTTTCCTGTGGTCCAATATCTGTTACAATTAGCTCTTGAAGAATGCAGATGTAACAAGGCAACAATCATTCTTGCCAACGACTTCTATGTGGACGATTTATCTCAGATTGCGATACAGCAGAGGCTGCAATCAAAGTCCAGCAAGATCTCACGAAGCTTTTGAAGAAAGGTCGTTTCTCATTACAGAAGTGGTCCAGTAAAAGTGTGGAATTTCTGAAAAATATCCCCTCAGATTTAAGAGAGACACAAGTACCCTTATGGCTTGATAACGAGGAGGATATTAAAACTTTATGTTTACTCTGGTACCCAGCTGCTGATCAGTTCCAAATTGTGAATAATGTCAAACCAGCACATAAGATCTACAGCTTCACAAAACGCCTTAGACCGGCTGTCACGTCATCCATTATTGATCCTCTGGAATTAATCAGTCCCAGTGTTATCACATTCAAAATCTTTTTACAACGTCTGTGGCAGCTTCAGTTAACATGGGACGAGCTCTTGCCTCAAGAGTTGATTTGAATGTGGCAGACATTATACAGACAGGTTCGTATGATAGATAATATTGGTGTTGATCATAGAGTCGTTACAGAAGGAAAATTTGTCAGCATTCAACTGCACGGATTCTGCTATGCTTCAGAGGAAACTTGTAGCTGTTGTATACACGTCGATCAACTAATCATCATGGAGTCACATATGTTAAATTATTAAGATCCAAAGCACGAGTATCTCCATTGAAAAAGTTGTTCTTACCTCACCTGGAACTCTTTGGTGCTCTCTTGCTGTCGCGACAACTACATCACATTGTTTGCTCACTGGGTATAGACATGGAACGAACTTACTTGTGGGCTGACTCATCCATCGCACTAGCATGGCTCACATCTCCATCCACGTGGCGGAAGACATTTGAGGGAAACTGTGAGTAGTGGGGCAAGGTTCGTGCCAGTGCACGTTGCATTGTTGCCAAATTTATTCAAGATGGCGGCGATGACGTCATCCAAGATGGTGGCATGTAGACTTGGTAACATCGCATGATGTCATCCAAGATGGCCGATTTTGGCGGGAGAATAGTTCAATTGTGCTACGTCCACTAACCTAAACTTCAGAAAAATGGTGGGAAGTTTGAATTTTGGCGGGAAAATAGTCCAATTGTGCTATGTCCACTAACCTAAGCCTCCAGAATTCAAACAGGATAATGCATGCAAAGACCATACTTGTCTTTTTATTACTATTGATTATCATTCATTAACATTCATTATTATCTATTATTATTTATTATTATTTATTATCATTTATTATTCTTTATTGTTATTGACCTGCCACCACTAGAAAATTTCCTCCAAATTCAAATTCCAACACGATAATGGCTGCAAAACATTACTTTTGTTTATTATTATTCATTATTATTTATTAACATTCATTATCATTGATTGTCATTTATTATCATTCATTATCATTTATTATTATAGGCCTACCTCCGGTAGAAACTTACGCCAAATTCAAATTCCAACACGATATTCTCTCGAAAACTGTACTTCTATATATTATTATCATTTATTATTTATTCAAGATGTCCGATTTTCTCGGTGAGAAAGCCATTCTCCTTACATCCATAACAAAAATCTATCACAAGTTCAGATCCCCAACACCATAATTGATCACATGTACGAGCTTTCTCCATCACTTATCTTTTTCCACTGGTAGCCTATCATAATCGCGTCAAATAATAAACTGCACTTATAGTAACGTAATTCACGTCCTTTGATTTTGCAGGGGGGAAGGGATTGAAGACTTTATTTCAAGCTGTACAGTCATCACTTGTTCTCCAACACAGTCAGCACACACATCTTTGATATCGCAGTGCAGTCACCACGACGTCTGCGCTCCAACTGAATTAGTTAAAATCCTTGCCACCCTCTGGCCAGCACGCGGAGACACTGCCTACGCCTGTCACATGAGGTGGCCGGCCACAGGCGCGGGGGGCAAGCCCAGCGATCGCTCCCACGTCGTAAACATGTTTTCACTGGATACGGTGGAACTTCTCGAGTTTGACGTCACAGCGGCCCCTTGTCCGCTCACCACGTGCATTCGTCGCCTCCACACGTTTCCCGCCAAAATTGTCTGCCTCGGAGCTGAATCACACAACGGTCGGCCGTTTCCCTGCAACACTTTCGGCGCCACGTTCAAACCTGTCGATGCAGACCGCTCACCGTCCACCACGTGTCCCTGTGCGAGCGAGAACGCAGTGTTACACTTTTGGCGGCAAAGTTTGCTCGACAGTGGAATCCGCCATGACTATATAACAGCACGTTTGGACCGCACTAGAATGCCCGCTAGTTGACTCGCTCTCGCGCGTGCGTAATAACTGTATAATCGCTGCGCCGCCGCCCCACTTACGTCACACACCCTCCATACACGCGACGGACATACCCTTCTGTAAATACCTGGAAAATGACTCTTTATTTCAGACATTACGGTCATGCAGGTGTGTCCCAACTGACTTCTCCATGCTCACACAGCCAAACTCCAGAGTGCAACTGACGTACGCGCGGCCGGCTGAGCCCGCTCCATCGGCAGCTCCCTGGACGGCTGACGCCAAGGGACCAGCGGTGCCCGCACACCCCCACGGCCAGCGCACCAGGTAGGCGGTGAGCGGCGCCTCAGAGTCCGACTACGTAAACATCTATCGGCGCCTGCGAGCACTTAACGCTGGACATGATGGAACCTGTCGACCGCATGCCGGACAAAGGGTACATTTGGCGCTAGAGTTTGACCGACAGAGAATCCACCATGACCGTATAACAGCGCGTTTGCTCGTCGCGAGAACGCTCGCTAATTCACTCTCACCACCCCACTATATTAAATAACTGAATTTACAATTTCATATACGTATGCAAACGTGTTCAACTCCCTAATTTCAACTACTTTTCGAGGACCAGACCGCCACCTCCTCCTCCTAGGAACCAGTGCCAAGTTTGAAATCTGCTAGTAAACAAAGCTAACTTGCGCTTCAGCCACCAACCTAAGAAAATTGTTTCAAACTAAGCCACCAGCACTCAACGTCTTCCTACACGTTTCTGGTAAACGGACTCACCCTGCACTAGGTCCATGGACCGAGGAACGAATTTACTTTATTTAGGAATGGAATATATGTATCACACTGACATGTCCCACATCATACAGACCTGCAAAACACTCCTACATAACTCATTTACAATGTTCTAGACACACGCTTGCTAATTGTAAACAGTTAAAAATAACTCATAGCACAGCCTACAGATATGCGAACCGCTCGTAAATAATGCAAAACATTTACCTCCAAATAGCCAAACAACTGCTAATTTTCGGGAATAATTTCAGTGCATAGGCTGATGGAAGGAAGAACGAGTGTACTTTATTTATTTGCTACACATCTTTTTGAAACTTTTACTTCTCATAGGTTTCGATGTGTAAGGCTGACATAAGGCAGTCTCTGAACTCCAGTAGTGCACTACACTTGGCAACACAACCACACCCATCAAGATATTCATTCCAATCCAGACCTGTAACTCCTCTACAGATAAATTTGGCCAGTTATTTGTCTACTCACTCACATTCTGACCAGATTGCCGTTATTGCGCAAAAACAGCTCAGGCTGCGCTGTCCTACTCGGGGAAGTAAGGAAGGGCTGCACTATATTTATTTGGAGCTCTTTTATTTAGTTATGGAGTATATTTGTCACAAAACACCCGCACTGATCCGACTGTGGTCATCTGACACAGGCCACAAACACGTAAACAACTCCTAATTTCACCACACAATAGCAAACAGCTCTTAAATAATGCAGTACACAATATCAGCAGACGAGCTCTGCACTCTTTAACTCTCGAAATAAACCACCGCACAGTGCACAGACATGCTCGCAAAATAGTGCAACAGACGCGCACAAACACCACCAGCTGCCAAACCGACCAAAAGTCTCTGCTCGGCCTCCCCCAAACATGATCTCAACACAGTCGCATTCGCACCTATCACCGGAGAAATTGATATCGCCTATGCGCCTTAGATTACGCTCCAAGGTAAGCCGCGCGCGCGTGCGGTCGGCGGGGAAGGGGATTCCGAAGTCTCCAGCCAAGTTCAGCTTCCGAGCGCTCGTGACAGCCGACACATGTGAAAGCTGCATTGTTCTTCTCATGTATACCGCCGGCGTCTCAGGTCTGGACCTACCTTCACGTCTATTCTCAGAATAGCTCATAGCTCGTTGACACACTCGATTAACGCGGCCGGGAAAACATTTACTACTCGCATGCAACCGAGATGGTGACGGAAAATCAAATCACTCTGATCTGCGCTGCAGGCGCGTGTAATCATTGAGAACACCCTATTTATTTTTTTCGAACAACTTATTTAACCAAACAGTGCATCTATCACGCTATCACAAAACACCAATCCCAGATGTGCCCTGGGCCATGTTGCACAGCCCACAGACACGCACCCAATCATAATTTCAGCACACACTATAGCAAACTGCTACTAAATAATACATCACACATATGTGTAGATACGCTCAGTACTCGCAAACTATCCTAATAACGCATAGCAGAGCCTGCAGATCCGCTCGCAAAATAACTCAGCAAACTTGCGCAGGTACCCCCACTCTGCACCCTGCACACAGGATCGTAAAGTCACCAATCCGTCTGATTTCAGACCTCGCACAGCCCCTGCTCGGCTTCCGCATGCGTGAGTTGGTGCGGTCAACGCGCTCGTCAGTGGTCAAAGCACACACATACGTCCGTCCAGGACCGCGATCCCGAGCCGCGACCACTGAACGCGAGTGAAAGTCAACTTTATATCAACGTAGCATAATTCCAAAGCACAGCCTCCATACGCTAGACACATCATATCAGCACATGTCTTTACCTCCTATGACACTGTAGCACACTGCACATTGCTCTTCAAAACACATTACACAGTCCTTTAACTAAACATAACTACACATCCCTGCTCTCGCCTCGTCGTGTGACCAGCCATCTAAAAACCTTCTCAATATTATTCTTACTTTACAACATTTAAAAAAAAAAAAAGATCTAATTTACACCTCCCACTGCACCTAACCTCACACACGTCCCACCATCAACATACGCAAACGTCCTCAACCCTATCTTAACACTCATATATCACCCCACAAACCATGCTCATCAATCAATTTACCATTCTCATCCCCTCTTTTCGAATTACAAACGTAGCCTCTATCTAAACACCAATCAACTCATCTTTCTCGCACTTTCGACAGTAAAATTAATTTTACACACACCCAGAAATACCAAACGCAATTAAAGAGTCAAACTCTTATACAGAGCATCAAGCACATACGACAATATTCAAAGCCAGGTCCATATTCACCACCTCCACCTTCAATTAAATATTATTACCATTGCCGCAACATTCTGCCAGCTCTCGATTTGTAACTGTTGTCACTAGCGGTCGAATATCACTATCTATAGATTGCATAAATTTCCACTTAAAAAAAAAATCTCGCCCCGCCGTTTAGAGGCTCCTATATCCGAACACATAGCATCATTCAACTATCACTTGCTCTTATCTAATAACTCATCCATCAGGTCTGGGGGCAAGGTCATCCCTTTCTTTCTTTCTTTCTTTCTTTCAGCAGCAGACAGCTATTTTTTTTTTACAGTGGTAGCTAAACTGCGCCATCAACTTAACATCACCATTCGCGAAACATATCTTCAAATACGTAAACACACTTACTCAATTACACAGCGGTCCCGCTGAGGACATGACCTTCAATATTACAGTTCTTAATCCCAATAACCACCGAAACAAGTACTAAATGCTCAAACTAATCCCATAGCGCCTTACAAAGCGAGTGTCCGAGTGCCGCCGGCGGCATGTCAAAGCCACATAGCTGTCCATCTAAACAGCCGTCCACTCAGCCCCAGCACCAGAATGCTGAAGTGGGCTCTCCCTATACCTGCTCTCCAGCTATTGTCTAACGACATACAGTGCACAAAACCCATCTGATCTCTGCAATTTAAGTCGGAGAAAGACATATCTATCACCTTCTGCAACCTGTCTATAAACAGAACGATCTCAGTTACTACAACAGGACCTTGTTTTGACCATTCGCCGGAAATGTGCGCAATGTTGTGCACCTCAAACTAGGTACAAGTACAACAGATCCTCAACACCCTATCATCTTTATCCTCTACCATCAAACAGTGAAAAAGTCACGAAGGCACCAATGCGATCCACCTCCAGTGCGGACAAACGGAGTTCACAATACTCCCCCCAAATAACTCAGAGTCCAACCATCCAAGAATTTCTAGCAGCTCACCAAATCTAACACCTCAAACTACAAATGCCTATATGAACGAGATCATATTAAATATACACACAGGCTGCAGAGACTCCTTTAAAGTTTGATCACCTATACTCTAAGCGAATGAGAAGCTGCCTCTGGCCCTTGTTCAACAGTGTTTTCTAACACGCTTTTGCACACTGCAGAGCATTTCGTCTTTCTGCCCTGACTTCGAAGCCATTGTCTGATTCTAAACAGACATTAACACGGACTGATGCACGGTCTCTCACAGGAAACTATACCTTGCACCTTATAAATCATATTCTTACAGTCGATAGCATAACATTTAATGATTTTAAATAAAGGACACCCACAACACAAGGAAAATAGAAGAGCCTGCTGGCGTTGTAGCTACTTCCCTCGAAAGTGATTGACCACCTCTGCATTTAAACGCATATGTCGCAGTGACTGAATAGTTTATAACTCTGCATTCAATTTCTAGTGATTAGTCATTTTTGCACACAAGTACAGGATCACCATTTTCGGTGCTAGCAAGCCTGGAAGTTGCTCCATCAACCAAAATTTCTCCCCCAACTCAAGCAAGTATTGTCAGTCAATCATTATGTCGTACCCAATGCATAGATGCGATGGATAAGACACCACCGATCTACTGTAATATTATCCATCACAGCTGATATCGGGAAACATTTTACAGTAAGTCCAACACTGGCCAATCATGTGACAGCTTGGTTTCTTAATTTCAGTATCATAGCTAAACCATACATCCTCTACTTTGCAAGTATCATTGCGGCCATTCATAGATGACTGCTCAGCACATCCATTCACACTTAATTCTCGAACACATAAAGACGATCAAATTATACCAGACAACGCTATACATATTTCTAAGACCTCGTGCATAGTACTCAATCAATCTCTCTGCATATGGCAGTCACAGAGCTATCTAGTCCTCTTACGTTAAAAGACCATCCTCACCTCGGCATTGACCTACCTACCCCGCAACATCGTTACCCAATTATTCTTCAACCGAGCAGACGAATACAGCTACACTCCACCTCTCTTGACTAAATAGAGCTTTCCTAGTCCTAATCCATCCAAGTGTACCACATTTCTCGAAATGTAACCAAGTCTTGGAGCTTAGCACACCATATCGATCTGTAGTAACAGATCTCAAAGTGCCTTAATTTAATAGCATACAGTTAAGAAGAACAAGAACTGAGCGTTAATTATATACAACGTAGTTCGATAGATTTTTAAGCAAATCATCCCATCTATCATGTGTAAAGTACTGTTCTCGAGTCCATGATCGGTGCATCGAAGGTTCCGGTAGGAGAGAGAGAGAGAGAGAGAGAGAGAACATAAACACACACACACTCCTAAGACTAGAACGTTCAGCACTTAAAAACGGGCAATAACCTTAGATCGCTTACTTTTCCGTCCTGTCAGACATACATCTTTCTCCCCGGTCATCTTATGCTGAGCTATCTCTATCCCAATCGTAAAACTTTTCCTTTCTATGATACGAGCCCAATATAGCCCTGCGAACATGTCTAGTGCCCAATGATCACACCAGATCACGAGTCAGAAATAATACTATTACTCCATCAGGTCCATATAAAAAAAGATAGTTATTAGCAGCCGATACATCCTACAAGCAAACACATACGTATAACAGCAGCGTCCAACATGTGAAAATTAAAAGTCATCCCGTCACCGACTCTGTAAACACCCGTCTGTCGGGTAAGTGTGTACACAATGATTATAACCCCTCACAAATACCCGCAGCTAACTTAGTTATGACGCTGAAGTCTCGATTTTACACCAAGCGTGCAACAGGATGGGGATCGCGTAAATCGAAGTGCATTTAGAGGAGGGGTCAACCTTCATCACACATGAGATGGCTCTGATGACCGACGGGTTCACCGTTAACGATCGCAAGTTGTTGTTGTTGTTGTGGTCTTCAGTCCTGAGACTGGTTTGATGCAGCTCTCCATGCTACTCTATCCTGTGCAAGCTTCTTCATCTCCCAGTACCTACTGCAACCTACATCCTTCTGAATCTGTTTAGTGTATTCATCTCTCGGTCTCCCTCTACGATTTTTACCCTCCACGCTGCCCTCCAATACTAAATTGGTGATCCCTTGAGGCCTCAGAACATGTCCTACCAACCGATCCCTTCTTCTAGTCAAGTTGTGCCACAAACTTCTCTTCTCCCCAATCCTATTCAATACCTCCTCATTAGTTACGTGATCTACCCACCTTATCTTCAGCATTCTTCTGTAGCACCACATTTCGAAAGCTTCTATTCTCTTCTTGTCCAAACTAGTTATCGTCCATGTTTCACTTCCATACATGGCTACACTCCATACAAATGCTTTCAGAAACGACTTCCTGACACTTAAATCTATACTCGATGTTAACAAATTTCTCTTCTTCAGAAACGATTTCCTTGCCATTGCCAGTCTACATTTTATATCCTCTCTACTTCGACCATCATCAGTTATTTTACTCCCTAAATAGCAAAACTCCTTTACTACTTTAAGTGTCTCATTTCCTAATCTAATTCCCTCAGCATCACCCGATTTAATTTGACTACATTCCATTATCCTCGTTTTACTTTTGTTGATGTTCATCTTATATCCTCCTTTCAAGACACTGTCCATTCCGCTCAACTGCTCTTCCGAGTCCTTTGCTGTCTCTGACAGAATTACAATGTCATCGGCGAACCTCAAAGTTTTTACTTCTTCTCCATGAATTTTAATACCTATTCCAAATTTTTCTTTTGTTTCCTTTACTGCTTGCTCAATATACAGATTGAATAACATCGGGGAGAGGCTACAACCCTGTCTCACTCCTTTCCCAACCACTGCTTCCCTTTCATGTCCCTCGACTCTTATAACTGCCATCTGATTTCTGTACAAATTGTAAATAGCCTTTCGCTCCCTGTATTTTATACCTGTCACCTTCAGAATTTGAAAGAGAGTATTCCAGTTAACATTGTCAAAAGCTTTCTCTAAGTCTACAAATGCTAGAAACGTAGGTTTGCCTTTTCTTAATCTTTCTTCTAAGATAAGTCGTAAGGTTAGTATTGCCTCACGTGTTCCAACATTTCTACGGAATCCAAACTGATCTTCCCCGAGGTCCGCTTCTACCAGTTTTTCCATTCGTCTGTAAAGAATTCGCGTTAGTATGTTGCAGCTGTGACTTATTAAACTGATAGTTCGGTAGACAGCGCTTTAAACCACATACCGAACACGTAGCCGCATACGACTAGAACACTGGCTATATCACGTGACTAAAGCATCCAAATAGAATACCGGCGAAAAAAATCTACCTTGAGCAACTTGTCCTTCTCTAGAATAAATGAGTCAACGTTTGAATGGTACCTAGTTGCAGCTCTGTCTCAATCGATCATCCCGTACACCCTCTGTTATGATTTAACACAGATGTGAGTAAGTTAAGACGTGAATGATTCTCTGTCCTCCTGAAAAGCATCAAATACAGTATTCAACTGGCGTGTATCACTGCTACCTCAGTAGACATACACTACAATACGAACTCAACGAGACAAAATTGACTGCCTTCCTTATTTGGCTTGCTTCGAAGTCATCGTTGTCCTGCATTCCTCTTGTTACCGCATACCTGACTCCATGTACAAATTCCCCCCTGCGAACCAGAAGATAAGCAAGTATCGTTCTCATTTTCACCGCACTTCGGTGTATATTAGGTTAGTTTATATCTATGCGCTAATCAGTTTTCGTATTTCTTTCGATTTTATGTCAGATCCATCCATGCGACCGTGACATAAGTTATCGTTCTGTGTTCTAAAAAGTGGGGGAGGGATGCGCGGGACTTTTTCAATGTCCGGGGCTGTCGCTAACCTTTTCTCTTCATCTTCAACGTGATGTGGTAACTTCTGTGAACTACGATACGTCCCGTGTTTCCCCGTCCCTAAGGTCCCGTAGACTTGTAGTATAAGCTGTTCCGTTCCAACGAGTCGATTACTCTCGTTTCAGTTTCAGCACTAATGAAAGATGATTATATTATAAACGACATGACTATCGTAAACAAAGGCGGACTACCGTTAGTGTCGATAGTGCAGACATTGTCGATTAATCGATAGGTTATCGATCTTTCAATAACACTTGATTTTCTTTTGTTCGCGGAACGCGACATTCGAATTATGGAGGGATGAGGGATGGATAGAATGGACATGACATGTGGGAATTGCGTGGTGGTTTGTGAATGCTCCGATGCAGCTGTATATTAGTTTCTCTGGTAAGTCCCTTATTTTGTAGTCGTTATTTGTCCATGCATTGACTCGAAAGTTAACCTGCTGTATTCAGCCCCTCGCATATTACACAAAACTTATACTGCGTAAGTAAGTTCAGCAACGTATCCAGACGATACACAGAAGGCACAGTTCAAAACGGCTAAAATTCGTTTTCGAGTTTCTACGGAATTATCAGAGGATGCGCAAACCATTTCAGAGCTAATAACAAGTATTGTCTGTTAAAAATCGTTTAATTTTTAGACAAAAACGTCGTTTTATACTAATATTTTGCCATAAATCGTGTTGGCGGAAATACCGTTACCAAAATGCTAAGGTTCTATTAATTTAAGACGCACACATGTCGGCCAGAAGCGTAAGAACTGTGCTTGGATGATTTCCAAGTAGGCTACATTCCAAATCATACCAATGTGTTCGCTTGCTCGAAATTTTGAAGTGTAAGTGCCTTAAGTTTCGTGTAACAGCTGGCACGTCTGTAGCAGCAAACAAGCTGTAGCAAGCAGTGGGGTCAGTGAAACGATGTTGAGGCAAGTGCAGACTTCAATAGCTCAGGGATTCCTTAGTGTATGTATACATCAAGCTCCTGGCTAATTGGTTGCTGATGTTGGTCATCAAATACAAATATAAGTCCATTAGTTGTTTTGCAGACAGCAATAGGGCCTCTTAAACAACTACTTTTCTGTATTTGTGGATTGTAAGTGGAATGAGATGCTATGACCACAGTGTCTGTAAACATTTCATTGTGATTCTCACCACCCCACACTCACCTCTATACTTTCTGAAATGTTTCATTATTTTATATTCTTATGTAATCCTATTAATTCATAGTGTGGGTGCTACTAAAGGTGGTATAACCTAATTCTTTGTTAGGCATATCTCCTCTGGTTCTTCTACTCTGTTCCTGATCAAAGTGATATTATGACATAGATAAGTATAATAGTAAAGGATTGTGGAGTGAGAGACTATGTGGAGCAAACTGTATGGTAAGCACTGTTGTTTCCCTGTGATGATACTGTTCTCCATTAATGCATATTGCACAAAATAGTATGGTCTTAGAAGACTTAGTTTTACTGCATTTAGATTGTAAGAGTGCTATAGGGCATCTTTTTTACAGATGGTTCCAATGCTATAACTGCTCATCTGGATAATGAAACATCACGCCGACACAGTCATCACCCCCTCTACAACAGCTACTACTATGAAGTGCTCATCTGTGCAGTAAGTGCTTGCTCAGGTATACCTGACACAAATTTTGGCTTCAGGACATCTGCTGCATGTGGTACGAATTTCAAGAGATTACCAATATGGGTGATTACAAGTTAAGTAGTTTAGTTTTAGAGATGGTCCCCACTCAGCCATCTCAGAGTTTCTTCAGATTTGGTTCACAGGTTTGCTAAATGACCAAAGGATAACTTACAGGTTTCTCATTCCCAGATATTAATACAGTACTTTGTGAGCAGGGGCATGTTAAATGAAGGAGCACAATTGCCGTGACAACATTTCAAAATTTTTATCTATGTTTAAGTATTGTAACTCAGTGGATGACTGTGGTAAAGTTGCAGAACTTGGCAGGATATCGGAACTATTTACACTGTGCACATTCTAAATTTTATGTCATCTGGCTCTCTCAAGGTGGCACATCTTTGTCAGTAAATTTTATTGCTACAGTTTCTCCCAAGTTGAAGTAGCTTCTTATCTTCATGTAGGCTAGTTGGTTTAGAAACCTCTCCTTTCGTGACCGTATTCCCTTAATGGCTTGATCATAAAATATCTAACAAAGTTTTATCACTTTTGGCTTGTAGGTTTTTAAACAGATGTGGATGAAACTGCCTCAAAACAAATTCACTGCGAAATTAGAAAAGTAATTTGTGAACTCTTGTATTTTGAAGTTGTGCCTGATCTGTATTTGTATTAACTACCGTTAGAAAGAGTATATTTTGTTCTACAAACAATCAATTTTCCATTGATGGTTTTTTTCCTTGAAGTTTATAGTTGTCAAGTAAAGTTTTTTGTGAAAATCAGTATTTTGGGGTACGGACCAGAAAATGCAGGATTGTTTAAAGGTAGTTGTTAGTACAGTACAGTCAAAGATTTGTATTGCTCCATGATTGCTTTCGGGGAAATCAGCAGTGTTTATGATGCCTTATTTATTTATTTATTCTTTTATTTATTTTCCATGGACAAATACAAGGATTTGTTTCAGATAGTTTGCATATTGAGCATTTGCCCTTATAACATTGTGGGAAACAATTATGTACAATAGTCCTACAGATAAAAAATTATGGAAATACAGAAGCGCCCGATTCCACCCATCTTCTTTGACCCACGGCGTCCCAAATATGGTGGAAATGAGCATACACTAAGACTCCCATATGGCACCTATGATGTCATTATGTAAACGTGATAACAAACACGAAAATACATAAAAAAAACCACACACACATGTCCCACACACACAAAAAAACCCTAATGAGACTAATGGGACGAGTGTGGGAAATTGGGGTTTTTTGGGTGGGGACAAATTAAATATAAACAAATTTAGACACACACACCCATACCAAACCACAAAAAAAAAAAAAAAAAAAAAAACCTACAACACAAAACTCGCCAAATTCCACTAAACACAATGGCCACTTCCCTTGGCCTACATAGCTCAACAGCAGCTCCTGATCCCACAAATTGGAATCTAACACTTCCCTTGACCTGTATAGCTCAACAGCAACTCCCGATACCGGAACACCAGCAGCCACAACCACACAAGGCCCCGTCTCATAATTTTTAAACTCTAAACTATGTTTAACAACTAAATGATTGTACCCCCTCTCACCCAACCCCCTATAAGAAGAAGCATCTGAAACTACAGTGGAACCCAGTTCTATAAACTCCTCAATTAACCCCACTAATTCCACTGTAGATCGCCCTTCCACAATCCTGAAAACACATTCCTAACACCCCCCCCCCCACCCCACCCCCTGTACAACAGACCCCCCCACCTAGGGATTAACCACAGACACACCCCTGCCATACTGCCTTTTTCCCAAACTGTGACTCATCCACCACAACCTCAGGCCCATCCAACTTACCCCTGTACTTAATAAACTCAGAACATACTCCATGACAAAATGAAAACCAGTCAAGCACACTCCTCTCACTCAAGCCAGTCTCGTGCACGCAAAAACTATGTGAGGATCTATAACAAAAGTAATATATCATCAATACAATCTGGGGCCTGCCCAACCTAGACTTCTCGAACCAGGCATCGCGACGTATCGAGCCATCCTTACAGCAATGCCACATGTAACCGTCCCTGGTCCGAGACGCCGGAACTTTGCCCAATCTCATTTCATGCCCACAAATAGAGCACTTGACCACCTCCACTGCAAAAATTTAATGAACTCCAATGGAGACGCACCCATCATTGCATTCTAGTGAATACAATTGATTTTTATCCTTCATATCCATGCCTAACAAAAACAACAACAAATTAATTTACTCAACACATGACCTACAGTGAACAGCACTACAATAACTTTCACAGAAAACCACTAAATCGTTAACTCACTGAAACCGTTTCCGCTCGAAACACAGCCAAAATGTGAACAAACCACTAGAATCAGTAAGACCAAACTGAACCCATTACACCACATAACACGAAACCCCTAAACGCACCACTAAAGGGCACCACGATCTGCAACACGACGATACCTACAAACATGCCACACTCACAAACCAAACTCCGCGCCGTCATGATGTCACACAGCACAACAGCCTTACGTCATGGGTCAAAGCCGACAGGTGGGATTGGACTCTTCGGCCGACCCAAAATTATGTTACTTTTTTTTTTTTTTTGTTTTTTAAGCCTATAAATACTATGTATACAAATGAAAGAATTCTACTCCTGATAGGAATTTCTTAATACTATAAAAACACTTGTTGCTGAGGAACTCCTTCAAGGCAGTTTCAAAGCAGCTTCCACTTAAGCTTTTTAATTATTTTGGAAGTTTGTTATAAAATTTGATCCCCATGTAATAGGGGCTCTTGTCTGCACTTTTTGTATTATTTCTTTCAAGGTGATAATAATTGTCCCTCCTATTACTGTACATGTGCACTTCTCTATTTAGATGATTTTACTGCTTGTATTTTAGCATCAGCTGAACAGTTTTATAAATATATTGTGATGGGAGTGTTAGTAGTTTCTTAATTTTGAAAGTTGCTTTGCAAGACTCATATCTAAGCTTACACATGATCCTAAGTGCATTTTTTTGAAGGATGAATACCTTATTTACATGCTTGGCAGCAGCACATCCCCATACTTCAATTCCATATGTGAGGTATGGATACACTAAAGCATAGTAGATTATACTCATTTGTCCATATTTAAGAAATTGTGACATTGTCCTTATTGCATAAATAGATTTGCTTAGTTTGGCATAAGAAAGAGAGATGATGCTCCCAAGAGAAATGGTGGTCTAACATTACACCAAGAAAGGAAGTTTTATCTTTCAATTTTATTTCTCAACCATCATCAGACACAACACTCCTTTGCATTTCATCTGGTTTGTGGTGTACCGTCATTTGAGGTCACTTTGCTCCACTTTTTACTGTTTTTTTAAGAAAATAGTTTAAAAACAGGGGTTCCTTAATGTTTTTGTTTCTCAAAATGATTTGATTAGTTACAAAAGTCTTTTGCAAAGTAATCTGTGTTTATATCTCTTAAAATAAACTTTTATTTCTATTTTTTTATTGTTTTTTTTAAAAAAAGGTGGTGCGAAGTTTCCTTGCCCTGGGGATACCTTGCATCGGATGCCTAAATTTAATTAAAAATGAGGATTACAGAAGTCAGGAGTAATGTTTGACCATAAGAATGAAAGGGAATAAAGCAGTTACTTAAGAAATAAGGACTACATTGTACTGGAGCAATGATTGACCATCAGAATTAAGAAAAAATAACAATCTCGTTAGCAGAAACAAATTTTATGACCAAAATAGTTTAACAAATTAAAGATTTAACACAAAATGTAGCCTATATTGTGAGTTAATTGGTCCAATATCCTTCAAGCTGTGGTATGGAGAATAAGCCACATTTGCTTACCTGTTTTGGAGGCTGAATCGTGCAACTTATTTCATTGAAGTCATATTTCATTTCATCTTTCGGCATTGGCCACTTCCATGATTTCTTAGACTTTTGCATTGAACTTATTGTAGCTCCATTATTGTTTACATCAGTAATTAATCCAGGAAAATATTCCCCCTCATATTTGAAGATCACATACTGGTCCACAGTGTGCACAACTTCACCAAATTCTGGACTTTCCTTCTTCGGCCTGGTTAGTAACTGGGTTTCATCCACTTCAAACTCTACAGGTGATGGTGACCTGACTTGAGATCTCAGAGAATCCTCATCTTCAGAAGAATCTCTGAGAGAGATGGCATCAGAATCTTCTCCTGAACTACTATCTTGATTTTTGTGACTTCTTCTGTATTTCTTCAAAACCTTTTTCTGCATTACTGTCACACTTTTACTAGGTGTGACTGAAAGCTTCTTTCTTCCTCTGTTGCTGGCAACACCAGTAGTCCATTCAGTTCTCTTATTCTCAAGGGCTTCAAAGAAAGAGTCTTGTACCTCATCTTTGTCACAAGTTTGTGATGGAAGATGGCAAAGAATTTCATCAACATTGATTGGATAAATGCTGCACTTTTGGAAACTTGCCATTAGGTTCTTTGCTGAGTTCTTGCCAACTATATCCATTAATCTCTTTAACAGAAATGGGAAATGCTGTTTCTGCAAGACAGTATCTTTGAAATCTTGCTTGCTACTTTTCCACTCTGTAAGGACCTGTCTCCATGCCACTTTCATGGGTCCGAAGAAAGAAGCGTCCAAAGGCTGTGTAATGTGAGTACTTTTTGCTGGTAGACAGATGAACGAAGTGTTATTCTCACCACAGAGCTCTAGAACATAAGTGTCAAATGCGAAGACAAATTGTCACAGATTACTAATTTCTTTCCTTCGAGATTTTTCAGTCTTGGTAGCATCAACTTGGTGAACCACTCGCTAAATGTATTACTGTCAAACCATCCACTAGGACTATGTGTGTAAAGGCAACCAGTGGGCCCATTTTCTGTCCATGTAGACCATAGATGTGCTGATTTGTAAACAACAAATGAAGGAAAAACTTCTCCCTCAACACTGCCAGCAAACATTACAGATATGCTGCTCTTGGAGGAATTAGATGTTTTCTGAATATTTTGAACCTCTTTTTGTGAGTACTTTCTTTTCCCCTGGATAGTTTGTTAGGTTGGTTTCATCAAAATTCCATATATTACTAGCTGACACATCTTTCAGTTCAAGTACCACCGGCGGACAAGGGTTTCACGACCGTGGTACTTGATTGTCGGGAGTATGTGGCTGAGGGACTGCGTCAGCTTTCAGACAACACTACATACAAAGTTTGCCAAGGTAATCCCATTTCTGATGTCCAGGCGGAGCTTCAAGGAATCCTCAGAACCTTAGGCCCCCTACAAAACCTTTCACCTGACTCTGTCAACCTCCTGACCCCACCGACATCCCGCACCCCTACCTTCTATCTACTTTCTAAATTCACAAACCCAATCATCCCGGCCGCCCCATTGTAGCTGGTTACCAAGCCCCCACAGAACGTATCTCTGTCTAAGTAGATCAACACCTTCAACCCATTACATGCAGTCTCCCATCCTTCATCAAAGATACCAACCACTTTCTCGAACACCTGGAATCCTTACCCAGTCTGTTACCCCCAGAAACCATCCTTGTAACCATTGTTGTACACAAATATCCCGCAAGTCCAGGGCCTCGCTGCGATGGAGCACTTCCTTTCACACCGATCACCTGCCACCCTACCTAAAACCTCTTTCCTCATTACCTTAGCCAGCTTCATCCTAACTCATAACTTCTTCACTTTCGAAGGCCAGACATACCAACAATTAAAGGGAACAGTCATGGGTACCAGGATGGCCCCCTCGTATGCCAACCTATTTATGGGTTACCCAGGCCTGCCAACCCAAAGTTTGGTACAGATTTATTGATGACATCTTCATGATCTGGACTCACAGTGAAGAATAACTCCAGAATTTCCTCTCCAACCTCAACTCCTTTGGTTCCATCAGATTCACCTGGCCCTACTCCAAATCCCATGCCACTTTCCTCGACGTTGACCTCCATCTGTCCAATGGCCAGTTTCACCCATCCGTCCACATCAAACCCACCAACAAGCAACAGTACCTCCATTATGACAGCTGCCACCGATTCCATATCAAACGGTCCCTTCCCTACAGCCTAGGTCTTCGTGGCAAACGAATCTGCTCCAGTCCTGAATCCCTGAACCATTACACCAACGACCTGAAAACAGCTTTCGCATCCCGCAGCTACCCTCCCGACCTGGTACAGAAGCAAATTACCAGAGCCACTTCCTCATCCCCCCAAACCCAGAACCTCCCACAGAAGAACCCCAAAAGTGCCCCACTTGTGACAGGATACTTTCCGGGACTGGATCAGACTCTGAATGTGGCTCTCCAGCAGGGATACGACTTCCTCAAATCCTGCCCTGAAATGAGATCCATCCTTCATGAAATCCTCCCCACTCCACCAAGAGTGTCTTTCCGCCGTCCACCTAACCTTCGTAACCTCTTGGTTCATCCCTATAAAATCCCCAAACCACCTTCCCTACCCTCTGGCTCCTACCCTTGCAACTGCCCCTGGTGTAAAACCTGTCCCATGCACCCTCCCACCCCCACCTACTCCAGTCCTGTAACCCGGAAGGTGTACACGATCAAAGGCAGAGTCATGTGTGAAAGCACCCACGTGATTTACCAACTGACCTGCCTACACTGTGAAGCTTTCTATGTGGGAATGACCAGCAACAAACTGTCCATTCGCATGAACGGACACAGGCAGACAGTGTTTGTTGGTAATGAGGATCACCCTGTGGCTAAACATGCCTTGGTGCATGGCCAGCATATCTTGGCACAGTGTTACTGTCTGGGTTATCTAGATACTTTCCACTGACACCAACCTATCAGAACTCCGGAGATGGGAACTTGCCCTTCAATATATCCTCTCTTCCCATTACCCACCAGACCACAACCCCCGCTAATTTCAAGTTGCCGCCACTCATACCTCACCTGCTATTCAATAACATCTTTGCCTCTGTACTTCTGCCTCGACTGACATCTCTGCCCAAACTCTTTGCCTTTACATATGTTTGCTTGTGTCTGTATATGTGCGGATGGATGTGTGTCTGTGTGTGTGCGTGAGTGTATACCTGTCCCTTCCCCAACCCCCCCCCCCCCCCCCCCCCCCCCCCCACACCAAAGGTAAGTCTTTCTGCTCCCGGTATTGGAATGACTTCTTACCCTATCCCTTAAAACCCACATCCTTTCGTCTTTCCCTCTCCTTCCCTCTTTCCTGATGAAGCAACCGTGGGTTGCGAAAGCTTGAAATTTGTGTTTGTTATTGCCTCTATCAACGTACCAACGCTTTCGTTTGGTAAGTTACAGAATCTTTGTTTTTAGGTATGTTAAATAATTTAGTTAGATGTGAATGTGTTGAGGTGAACTTCTTTAGCCAGAAATTTGCTATTTTATCTTTTCCAGGTGCTTTCCAGTTGTGCGTAGAATTAATTGCTCGGGTGACTTCATGTTGCAAAATTATCACTTCAGGCATTTGTGGTATCATCTTGTATGTGTTTGTTTCTGCTTGTATCCACTGTGCATGTCTGTTATGTTGTACTGGGTTTGACCATATGTTGCTCCAGAAGTGTTCCATGTCCATTATGTTTGGTGGATTGTCTATTTTAATGTGTGTGCTATGTATTGTCTGGTAAAATTTCTTTTGGTTCGTGTTGAATGTTTGGTTTTGTTTCCTTCTATTTTCACTTTTTTTTTGTATATTCTAAGTCGTTTGGCCAATGCTTGTAATTTCTGCTTCTTTTCATTTAACTACTCTATCGCTTCTTGTTGTGAGATTTTACCTAACCTTTTTCGTTTTTTGTCTGATATTTCATTTCTTATAAATTGTGTTAGCTGTTTGATGTCTTTTCTCAGTTTTTCTATTCTGATCTGTAGCCTGTGTTGCCATGCTGGTTTTGTGGGTTTCTTCTGTGTGTTGGTTGGTTCTGATCTCTGCCTAGTGTGTATATTTAGTGTAGTGAGTGCTCCTATATAAACCAGTTGTTGTAACTCTTCCATAGTTGTTTTCATTTATTTTGTTGTGTATGATTGTGTTGATAGTTGTTATTGTTGTTTCGACTTGTGGGTTATTTGGTGGTCTATGCAAGAATGGTCTAATGTCTGTATTTGTGCCTTTGTATGCTATGTATGTCAGCTGAAATTTTTCTTCTGTATCTAACATGTGTGTCACTTTGTGTTCTATTTGTGCTTGTTCTGGTGGCTGTCTTAAGATTTCGTTTTCCTCTGATTCTTTAATTGATGCGTGTTTTTCTTTTTTTGTTTGCTCTGGGATGTTTGAGTCCATTACTGTATTTTCTTCTTCTTCTGATTGCACATTATTTTGTTCCAGTATTTGTTGTACTTGTTGTTTGATGTTTTCTAATTCTGACTGGGGTATCCTGTTATTTTTGATTATTAGACTGATGTGATCAGCTAGTCGTTGTTCTGTTAAAAATTTTAATTCTGGGTATCTGATAATAAATGTTGTGTATACTTGTGATGTGTATCCAGTTGTGTTGGTTACTAAGTTTGTTGCTTGGTAATAACAGAACATGAGGTGTAGGTTAACTTCATGTGACCATCTCATCCTCTGTCTTTGTTTTCCTTCTAGAGTGGTTGCAGGAAGCATATCCTGCAAAACACCTCTATTTGGATTCAAATAATTTTCCGTGGGGCTAGCAATGTCGTTACAATTGTGGACGGGCCTAGGGTTCAAGCGTCGTCCCCGACCATGACAGCACTTGTCCGAGGCTTCAGTAGTTCTGTCCTGAACCAACTAATCACACTAAAAGGGGGTTGGCCCTATTAGTGGTTTGTTCTTTTCGTCGCCTTTTACGACTGGCAGAACATACAGGAGGCCTTTTCTTTTCCCGGGCCTTCGCGGGGTTTATTACTATTATTATTTAGTGTTAGTGACTACACCGGAGACGTCGCATTGTTCTGCTCAGTCTGAGATCCGGCACATATGTCACGATATACCTGTCAGGTAAATCTTCACAGCTAAACCGGAAATGTATCCTTGTGCAGGCTAGAGCACAC
Source organism: Schistocerca serialis cubense (assembly GCF_023864345.2). Lineage (NCBI taxonomy): Eukaryota > Metazoa > Arthropoda > Insecta > Orthoptera > Acrididae > Schistocerca > Schistocerca serialis. The sequence goes on along the minus strand of NC_064641.1, from coordinate 872,358,169 downwards.
TTGTGCTACGGTATACATCTCGATTTTGACTCGGTCCAGAAATGGCGAGCAAACAAGTAGGTGACGTGTTTGCTTTAGTCGGTTTACTGTCCATGAAGTGTAAAAAGAAGCGAAAACGCCAAACCTGGTGTAAAGATTGGCTTACGAACAGAAATGAATACACTCATATAATATTATTAAAAGAGTTAAGTTCAAATTACCGTAATTATTTGTGGATGAATTAAGCCATCTGCCAAAAGCTGTTGCACTTGTATCTTGTGCAATACAAAAGAAACACACAATTATGAGAACTTCCACTTCTCCTCATGACAGACTGACAGTTACTTTGAAGTTTCTTGCAACAGGCCGGTCTTATGAATGCCTCAAGTATTCTTCTATAATATTATTCAAGCTCTTTGCAAAATAATTCTGGATACATGTGACGCCATCTACAATGTGTTAAAAGACATGTATCTTCAGATAAGTACCAGGTGATCAAAAAATCAGTATAAATTTGAAAAAAAATAAATCACAGAATAATGTAGATTGAGAGGTACAAATTGACACACATGCTTGGTATGACTGGGGTTTTATTAGAACCAAAAAAATATAAACATTCAAAAAATGTCCGACAGATGGCGCTTCATCTGATCAGAATAGCAATAATTAGCAAAACAAAGTAAGACAAAAAAAAAGATGATGATCTTTACAGGAAATGCTCAATATGTCCACCGTCATTCCTCAACAATAGCTGTAGTCGAGGAATAATGTTGTGAACAGCCCTGTAAAGCATGTCCAGAGTTACGGTAAGGCATTGGCGTCGGATGTTGTCTTTCAGCATCCCTAGAGATGTCGGTCAATAACGATACGCTTGCAATTTCAGGTAACTCCAAAGCCAGTAACCGCACGGACTGAGGTCTAGGGACCTGGGAGGCCAAGCATGACAAAAGTGGCGGCTTAGCACACGATCATCACCAAATGATTCGCGCAAGAGATCTTTCACACGTCAAGCAATACTTTTTTTTTTCCCCCTACTAAAACTCCATGTCATTCCAAGCATGTGTGTCAATTTTTACCTCTCTCTCTATTATTCCGTGGTTTATTAAGTTTTCAAATTTATACTGACTTTTTGATCAGTCGGTATAATAAATACACATAGTTTAAGAAAAACTTTGTATTCGTAATAATTATTTTTACCATTAAAGGAGAAAATATTAACTGAGGCATCATAGCGTAAAATAATTGAAATTAGAAAAATAATTGGAAATTTGGTAGTATTGGTCAATTAAAAGCACAGAAAAATTAAAAATGCCCCCAAAATCAAATATTATTGAAGTTAGCTAAGTAAGTAGCCATTAAGTGTGGAAGTGGAAGTTCTTCATTGGTTACAAATCCTACAATTACTGTTTGTTGTGTAAATTGATCATGTGAAGCAGCTACAGGAGGACTAGGTGAGCTCCCACTTGAGCTGGGACTGCTCAGACATTCGGAACTGTATGAACTTGTTGGCATTTTAAGCATTCCCATTGCAGCTTCATTGATTCTTTTCTCAACAATCAAACGCTGACATTTTTCCTAATGTCCTAATTCTCATTGCAATAGATTTTCCCATGAAATCATGCTAGCTATCTTCGGTGTCTTCAAACTGCTGCCTCCACATCAGGCGGCAGTCCAACATCACGCCCAGTTACTTTTCTGTGTTTCCCCATGGCACTGCCTCGCCTATGATGTGAATTTCGGGCAGTGCTTGCGGGGAACGGCCTCCTCTAGATTTCCAGTACCTGGGTTTTGCTGACATTTAAGGTGAGGTGCCACTTGGCTGCCCAGTCGGTGAGATCATCACAGGCTATTTGTAGGTGGTGGTGCAGTTGGATGACACTTCTTCTGTGGCTGTAAAGCGTCGTGTCTGCCTACAGCACCAGATGGACTCAAGCTGTTCTTGGAATGTCAGATGCAAACAGTTTGTACAGTATGGGTCCGAGGACTAACCCCTGTGGTATGCCTGCAGCTATGCTTCTCTTGGTGGAGATACCCTTGTACAGGGTTATTACAAATGATTGAAGTGATTTCACAGCTGTACAATAACTTCATTATTTGAGATATTTTCACAATGCTTTGCACACACATACAAAAACTAAAAAAGTTTTTTTAGGCATTCACAAATGTTCGATATGTGCCTCTTTAGTGATTCGGCAGACATCAAGCCGATAATAAAGTTCCTCCCACACTCGGCGCAGCATGTCCCCATCAGAGTTCGAAAGCATCGTTGATGTGAGCTCACAGTTCTGGCACGTTTCTTGGTAGAGGAGGTTTAAACACTGAATCTTTCACATAACCCCACAGATAGAAATCGCATGGGGTTAAGTCGGGAGAGCGTGGAGGCCATGACATGAATTGCTGATCATGATCTCCACCACGACCGATCCATCGGTTTTCCAATCTCCTGTTTAAGAAATGCCGAACATCGTGATGGAAGTGCGGTGGAGCACCATCCTGTTGAAAGATGAAGTAGGCGCTGTCAGTCTCCAGTTGTGGCATGAGCCAATTTTCCAGCATGTCCAGATACACGTGTCCTGTAACGTTTTGTTTGCAGAAGAAAAAGGGACCGTAAACTTTAAACCGTGAGATTGCACAAAACACGTTAACTTTTGGTGAATTGCGAATTTGCTGCACGAATGCGTGAGGATTCTCTACCGCCCAGATTCGCACATTGTGTCTGTTCACTTCACCATTAAGAAAGAATGTTGCTTCATCACTGAAAACAAGTTTCGCACTGAACGCATTCTCTTCCATGAGCTGTTGCAACCGCGCCGAAAATTCAAAGCGTTTGACTTTGTCATTGGGTGTCAGGGCTTGTAGCAATTGTAAACAGTAAGGCTTCTGCTTTAGCCTTTTCCGTAAGATTTTCCAAACCGTCAGCTGTGATACGCTTAGCTCCCTGCTTGCTTTATTCGTCGACTTCCGTGGGCTACGCGTGAAACTTGCCCGCACGCGTTCAACCGTTTCTTCACTCACTGCAGACCAACCCGTTGATTTCCCCTTACAGAGGCATCCAGAAGCTTTAAACTGCGCATACCATCGCCAAATGGAGTTAGCAGTTGGTGGATCTTTGTTGAACTTCGTCCTGAAGTGTCATTGCACTGTTATGACTGACTGACTGATGTGAGTGCATTTCAAGCACGACATACGCTTTCTCGGCTCCTGTCGCCATTTTGTCTCATTGCGCACTCATGCGCTCTGGCGGCAGAAACCTGAAGTGCGGCTTCAGCCGAACAAAACTTTGAGTTTTTCTATGTATCTGTAGTGTGTCGTTACCGTACGTCAATGAATGGAGCTACAGTGAATTTATGAAATCGCTTCAATCATTTGTAATAGCCCTGTATATTTGAGCATGGAATGTTTGTTCTTCGAGGTATGATTTCAGCAGGTGGACCTGTGACATGGGGATCCCAAGGTCTAGGTGTTTGTAGAGGAGCCCCTCGTGCCACAAGGAATCGAATGTTAAGGAGACATCCATGAAAACAGTTCCAAATTATTCTGTATGTTCAACCACACACATGGCTTCTTCCACAAGTCGGAGCAGCTGGTGGGTCTTTGCGTGTCCTCTCCTGAATCCAAATTGTTTGTTGAGTAGAAGACCTTCCCTTTCGACAAGCGTCATAAGGTGGTGAAGGTACAGCCTCTCAAATACCTTCAATAATTGGTATCAGACTTATTGGTCTGTAGTTTGAGGGTACCCATGTGTTTTTGCCTGCCTTTGGTATTGCTACGACCTCCGCATGTTTCCATGCCATGGGATGTTTTCTAGTGCGCAGCACCTTGTTGAATATTCCTGTTATATGGTTTGAGGCCACAGGTGGGACTTGTTTCATAATCTGGTTTGTTAAGAGATCGGGTCCGCCGACTTCCCTGCTGTTGAGATTACTTAGCTGTTCTGCTACCACCTCTTTGGTTATAGGAGTGATATCTCCCTGCTCTTGTAGGAATGTTGGGAGACGGTCTTCTACTTCTTGGATCTCGGCAGGGTCTATAGGGTTCATTTGCTCTAAAATTTTCGGCAAACACGATGGCAAGTGCGTTAGCATTTGCATCTGGTTCTGCTATTACTGCTCCACCAACTTGCAATGGAGATATGCTCTGTGGCTTCCTTAGCGTTCAGCTCTCGGTGTGGGCATTCTGTCTGTGTCTGCGGCGGAGGATGTTGGCGGGCACGCTCCTGATGGATTGCCGGTATCACAGGGTTCCACACTGCGCGTAGTTGCTATCCTTCATCCCTGTTGACCAGGTTGTCGTGAATCCTTATTTCTAGGAATTCTTTGATAATACTTTCCCAGAAGACAGATACTCGGCACAGCACCTTCGTGGTTTAGAAGTTGAAGGTGTGTTCTTCCTTTATGCTGTGTTCTGCTATGACTGATTTTTCTGTGTGTCTTAGTCGCATACATCTCATGTGTTCTTCACGGCGTTTAGTTATACAGCACTGTGTTTTATCCAATGTACTGTTTCCCACGTTCACATCGGATGCTGTATATTCCTGGCCTGTTAAGCTTCAGCGGGTCTTTGGCAGAACCTAGGAGCTCCCTCATCTTCGGTGGTGGGTGGAGAATGGTTTTGATATTGTGTTTGCCCAGAAGTCGTGCAATTTTAGCCGAGAGTGGACCGATGTATGGAAGGAACGTTGATCATTCTTCTTCTTCCTGTGGAGTTGTCACTGTTTCTTTCCTCCTTTTTAGCACCCTCTTGATCTGTGTTTCGCTGTAGCGATATTGGCGGAAGACCTCCCAGGTGTTGCAGCTTGGATGGTAGAATAGAATAGAATCTTTATTTGCCTTTCAGTATGTTTTCCATACAATTGGCAACGTCGGTGTGTTCAATACATTTTTTAAAATTACAATAATTATTATTGTACATAATTGTGCTTGTGCAGGGCAAGCCGATATGCATGCTATAGTAATATTGATAATACAACAATTATTCATTCACAACAGTAATAATAATAATAATAATAATTAAATAAACAATAGTGTAAAGATATATTTATGGTACATCTTATGTATCCATGTAAAAAGTCTTTGTTGGTACATTACTGTCACAAACATATAGGTATAATTCATATGGCAGTTTTTTGTTTCATGTAGCATATCTCTTTTGTGTCTCTGTTTAGAAGCTCATCAAGTGAGTAATATGGTATACATTTGAGCCACACTTCTATTGTTTGCTTAAAGTTATTCATCGGTAGTAGGCTGTCTGTCGCAGAAGGCGTGCCTCCTATGTACCAGGGTGGTCAGCACTGTCTGTCTTTGTGCTGAATGGTGGCAGCTTGTTGCATGAAGGTATAGGTCCGTGTGTGTCTTCTTCCTATGTACTGTATGGCCTACTGAACTATCTTCCTTCCTCTTGATTAATATGATGTGGAGGGGAGACATCGATTTTCCTCCATTTCCATTGTAAATTTTATATTTGTATGGATGCTGTTGAGGTGCTCCAAAAAGTCATCTAGAGCCTGTCTGCCATGCCACCACATGACAAAAGTGTCCTTGACATAGCGGAAGAAGTGCTTTGGTTTCTGTCTAGTGGTTTGAAGGGCCGCCTCCTTGAAATGTGCCATAAAGAGGTTTGCAATTGCCGGAGCCAGTGGGGAACCCACAGCCACACCATCGATCTGCTCAAAGAATTCCCCGTAGCACTGAAAGTAGGTGATTGTCAGTGCATGTTCGAAAAGACTGACTGTTAGTGGTTCAAAGTACTGAGCTAAAAGTACGAAGTAGTCTTGAAGGGATACTTTCATGAAGAGTGACATCACGTTGAAGCTCACAAGTAGGTCTTCCCTTTTAGTCGCATGTCCCTAGTACTTTTACAAATGTGGTTGAGTTTCTCACATGGTGGCTGCAGTGTCCCACAGGGGCTTTGAGCAGTGTCGTTTGGTGTTTTTCTAGTCCATACCTGTGAGAGTTGATGGTGTGTCAAATCGGTCTGAGGCACCCCTTCCTTATGGATTTTGGAGAGTCCATAAAGGCATGGTATCGCTGGCACTCTGAGGTGCAGCTACTTCTTCATTGGCTCAGGTAAGTTAGATTTCTTCAGCAGCGCTATCGCCCTTCTGGTCATTGTCGGGATTGGGTCCCCCTTTCAGCCTCGTGTAGGCTTCGTCTTGTAGCAGCAGGTTTATTTTGTACCGGTACTCGTCGGTGCTTAGTAGCACTGTTGCGTTCCATTTATCCGCTAGTAGGATCATTATATCAGGGTCATCTCTAAGGGAACAGAGAGCTGCTTGTTCTTCTGCAGTTATGTTATTTTTAGGTAATCGAGATCCATTGATTATTCTGCAGGTTTCCCATGTGACCTCCTCTACTTCCTCCTCTGGAAGCTATCGTACTGCTTCTTCCACGCCGCTGATAATGTTCCATTTCGGGGTCACTCTAGGGGTGAGGGTGAACTTCAAGTATTATCAAAGAATCCCTAGAAATAAGGATTCTCAACAACCTGGCAACAGGGATGAGACACCAAATAAGTGCAGCGTGGAATCCTGTGATAGTGGCGACTCGTCAGGAGTGCACCCGCCATTGTCCTGCGCCACAGACACAGACTGAATGCCGGGATGGTTCCTCTGAAAGGGCACGGCCGACTTCCTTCCCCATCCTTCCCTAATCCGATGAGACCGATGACCACGCTGTCTGGTCTCCTTCCCCAAACAAACAACCAACCAACCAACCAACCAACAGACTGAATGCCCACACCGAGAGCTGAATGTGGCTGCCGACGGTGGCTGTTATTCCCACCACTACGTCCCCGCGCCCGAACCACCGCAGTCTCCCAAGGATTAGTGGAGGGGGGAGACTGTGCATATAAATAGCCCACTCTCCGCAGATCTCGACACTTCGCAAGAAGGTGGTTAGTATGACTCTTCCCGAAACGTTCCGATATATCAACGCTGCAACCTAGCTGGAGGCCCGAGAAACCTTCATCAGCAGTATACACTGGGAAAGCATAGAATCTCAAAAATCACTCATTGTTTGTCCTTTCCTGTCTTTGTTTCAAGAGCAGAAAGCACATCGTCGATGCCTTCCTTTTGCACTTGATTTTTCATGGATGGACTCGTCACAGCCAAGTCTTCAGAGTACCTTTGGCATTCTTTTACACAACCACATTTTCATTAAATCTTCAAACAAACAGGATGCACGACTTTTCAGAAATCCACTTCTCTTTCTGGTACCCAAAAATACGTTTGATCTTTGCCCAGACTTGGGAAGGTGATGTATGGCACCCAATGGTTGAGACGCATCTCTCCCAACACTCCTGCTTCCGTTGTTTGATAAGTTGGCGAATGCGAGCATGGAGCCATTTAAGGGCTATGAGGTGCTCCAGGGAAGGATTCCACTTATGCCACTGTAGAACTCGCTGATGCTCCTTAAATGCTTCAGCGACTTCCGGCGACCACCAAGGGACTGCCTTTCGAGAGGCACCCTAAAGAGGGAGGGATCGCACTGTCTGCCGCAGAAATGATTGTTGTAGACACCTGCTCAACCGACACCCCCGGAATGACAAGGCCGTCCAGCAGTGTTACTGACGTCACACTAAGCGGCCCATAGCCAACGCAGCAGTCCACGGACACCTCCGTATAGACGCGCCTGATGCTAACGATCTTCTGTCCGTCATACAGAAAGGAGCAAACTAATCGGTAATTCGAATGAAAGACCAATTTATATATATTCTTGTAAACAGCATAAAGATTCATAACAAAATATCGATTACATATACGGGCAGGAATAACTTTAATCAGCTGAGGAACTTTGCCACTATTTTATAATTGTCAGAACCCTATTTAGCTTTAAAATTCGCGTACAGGTGGTGACAAATGCTAACTGACAGCAGACTTAACATTTTCAAGCCAGTACACTGCAAGGAAATTATTTTAAACACTGTCATACGTAGCAAAACCCTCACAACTTTCGTTTACAATAAGGTAACAAGAGTTTGCTGTATCTCATAAAACACCTGACTATAGTGAATTTACTCATATGTTCATGGTGACAGCTCTTTTCAAGAATTTTTACAAGTGTATCCCCAGTATTAAAGAATGGAAACAAAGGATAGACATCAAATATTCTCCTTTTAACATAGACATCACTGAACACAAGATTCTGTCTTGCACTATGATACTGAGGGACTGATCTTTCCTTTAAGAAAAGCTTGACAATTTGAAGTTCACTCTGCTATTGAAGATACACTTCTAGAACCAATATCAAAAAAGTTATGAAAGGTAAGATTTGTAGGAAATGAAAATCAACAAAGTGCATTATGAGGTGCGGCTAGAAAAAAACAGGACTGATCCTGGAAAAAACATTTATTTACAATTATTTACAATTTCATGTTATCTCCTTCAATGTACTCTCATCCTCGGTCTCTACACCGCTCCATACGAATTTTCCACTGTTCATAGCAATGCTGCAGATCATTTTCGGTAAGTCCATTCATTACTTCCGTCGCTTTTTCTTTTACTGCTTCAACAGTCTCAAATCTAGTTCCTTTCAAAGCTGACTTGACTTTAGGGAAAAGAAAAAAGTCACAGGGGGCCAAATCAGGTGAGTAGGGTGGATGATCTAAGATGGTAATGTTGTGTTTTGCCAAAAATGTCTTCACGGACAATGCACTGTGAGCTGGGGCATTGTCTTGGTGAAGGATCCATGACTTTTTTCTCCACAAATCGTTCCGTTTTCTCTGTACTCGCTCACGTAGGGTAGCCAGGACGCTAATGTAGTAATGCTGATTCACTGTTTGCCCCTCTGGTACCCAATCAATGTGCACAATCCCTTTGATGTCAAAAAAAACAATCATCATTGCCTTGAATTTCGATTTTGACATTCGTGCTTTTTTTTGTCGTGGAGAACCAGGAGTTTTCCAATGCATCGATTGGCGTTTAGTTTCAGGATCGTAAGTAAAAAACCACGATTCATCGCAAGTAATAACATTTTGTAAGAAGGTGGGATCACTTTCAATGATTTCCAGGATGTCAGAACAAATCATTCTTCGGCGTTCCTTCTGTTCAATTGTGAGACACTTTGGAACCATTTTTGAACACACTTTGTTCATGTTGAAACTTTCATGAAGAATCTGCCTAACACTTTCCTTGTCAACTCCTGTTAACTCAGACACTGCTCTGATTGTTAAACGGCGATCTTGTCGAACAAGTTTACAGATTTTTTCAATGTTTGCATCAGTTTTTGCTGACAATGGTCTGCCAGTGCGAGTGTCATCACTGGTGTCTTCGCGGCCATCTTTAAATCGTTTAAACCACTCACACTTGTGTTCGTGATAAACAATCATCGCCGTACACTTGTTGTAACATTACAAACGTTTCACTTGCAGATTTTCCTAGTTTGAAACAAAATTTGATGTTAACACGCTGTTATTTCTGTACACTCAATATTTTCCGACGCACAGACAAAACGTCAACTACTTAAAACAGACGCCACGGGCAGACTGAGTGCAGGAGGCAGATGAAACTCGAGCAGTAGGCGGAGCGAGAGTCACGTGACAGGCCACGCGACTTTCAGCCTTATTGCATTCGTTTTATTGTTTCACCAGTACTAGTCCGGTTTTTTTCTAGCCACACCTTGTACGTGTAAGAATGTGAGCAAAAGGCTGAGGCTCTCTTTTCTTACCATTTTCAATCTCTCTACTGGTTACTTCCTTTGTCACATAGAAATCGCCAACTACAAGTCTCATTATTGCTGTCTGGTACTAACAAAGTGATTTTCTATTTAGAAAACATGACAATTTGATGTTTATTCTGGTACTGAAGATAAACACTTTTCAAAGGATTTCTAGAAGTAGGCACCACATATAGTAAGAAATGTTGAACAACCAAGGCCACCTGATGTGTTACTAAACTATTAAGCCTTTCTTTGCCTTACATAGCAATGTACTGAAGTAGCAAAACATTGGATGTCAGAATATGACATCTGAGCACTCTAAACAATGGAGTTTTCTTAGCAATCAGTGACAACAGAAACCAGCAATGTATGTTAAAACTGGGAGTTCAGATTCAACATTTTTTAAATCATCTTCACTGACATTGACATTAAAGGTATATTCACTATCATTCACACTGTTCTCAGTACTTTCATCACAACTACGCATCTCTACAATTCTCAGCTTCTCTTGTGGGTAAACATTGAGTTTTAAAACAGTCATGAGTCTTAACTTCTTTTCAGTTTCTAACAACTGCCTAAGTGAGATATGATACTGACATCCTGATAACTGTCTATATATACCAAACCTTGCTTCCAGAGAATCAGTCTGGAACTTACCTGGCAGAATATATGACCTGTTTAGTTCCTTGCAACAGTATTCAGTTACTTGCATTAAGCCATATGTTGTGAGTCAAAGTGCTGTGTGTGTTTCCACAGACAATTTACCATTCCCTGACTCTAAACTTCTCCATTCATCTAACTAAGTAAGAAATTTATCAAGAAAACTGTAACATATGTCTCATGCTTCATTGGTCAGAGGCTTCTGCATTTCTTCCTTATGGTGAAGTCCCTTTAGGGGTGCTTTAACATTGACAATCCCCCACCAAGTCCTAATAAGATTTATAAATGTAGCAGTACCTTCCCAGTTTTCTACATCATGAACTGGCCCCAACTCAACCATGCTACTTTCTACATAATCACTGAATATTTGAGTCACCAGCTTAACATTTTGCCTTTCTAAAGATGAAGCCCACAGGGCTTTCACAGACAACCCGTAACCGTATTTTAACAGTTTTTGGCTTTCTAAGTCATGTACTTCTCTAACTGCAGCAAAAGATGCATACCTAACAATATCAGAATTATCAAAATATGGATAACTAAATGTTTGCCTGTGGTTCTTCAGATTTATCCAGTTGTTCCTTATGCACATAAAAATATGGACAGTGTCATGCAGAAAAAACATTGGTCTTTCACCATCTGTGGGAGATGGGTATACAAAACTGGCATGTGGTGGATTTGCAAAGTATGTAACACATTTTCTGTTAATGGCATTATTATCTGTAACAAGTGAAACAACCTGAAAGCCAGCTGCTTCTATACCTACTACTAAAGTTCTTACTACATTAAACAAGCTATCTGCATTCAGTTTTTTCACAGGCAATACATGTACAACAGTTTTGAAAGGAGAAAGAATTCTCTGAATCATGAATACACGTGCACTGGTTGCTATTTCAGCAGTATCCAAAGTCATTCCAGTAATATTCCCCCCTTTATAATCTACATATGGTTTGATGTGGATCTCATCTAGCATAAAGGTAACAAACTGTTCATGTGGTTCCAAACATGATGCTTCATCTTTCAAATGACTTAAAAAATTTGGATTACTTGGGTTCATGTTTATATTACAACTAAGCTTTCTTAATGTGTTTGGCTGTGGTAGAATGACAAAACCAGATGATTGCAAAAACTTGTAAGCATGTGGAGAAATTGTAAACAACCAGAACAAAGAATCAAAAGCTCTGGATCAAATTTATGGTGTGCCTTGGATTGAAGACATAATGCACATTGTGACCTCAAGAATGAAACAACCTTCCTCTTACCTTCTTTCACTGCTAATGCTTCAAGAAGGGAGTGAATAACTGACATGTGTAAATCACTTTCCGTGCCACTAATATAGTCTGTACACAGCTTAATCACATTTTCTACTTCAGTTACACTGCAAACTTTCTCTGGAAGTGTGCTGGCAATAGTCTCAACACCATTTACATACAATTTAACACCGAGGTTTCTGCCAACTGTTAAATACACACTATCATGTGGAGTTTTCCCAAAGTTAAGGTAGAGGAACAATATACAATCTTCTTTCACAACTTTACTCCACTGTTGATTTAATGTAACATTCTCACTTTTTTTCAAAAATTCACTATAATCTTGAAACAGTCATTTTCCCTTTGTGCAGAAACTGCTTCTATACTTTCAGATATGGCTTTACTTAAGGCATCTGCTGCGAGCCGTTGTCTTCTTTGACAGCCATTGTCTTCTTTGACTTCGGGGGCTCTTGTTGAACATCTTGTCTTGGCTTAAATAACTGGGACAGTTTGGCAGGAAACATGGCACTGCATTTTCTTTCAGTCTTGGTTTTTCTAGAGACAATGTCAAAGTTCTCCCTGTTTTCCAGTCAACTGCTGTGCTTTGAAGAATCAGGTCACTCTGACTGAAGTGTTCTTGACAAACCTGGAAAGGAAATGAAAAGATAATTGTTCCAAAATAATTTCAAAATTAATTAATTGTACTTAAAATATAAAGATTTCACATTAGTAAAAGTATGCCGCACATCTTTGATACAATGTGAGATAAGTACTTAACACTACCTTAAAATGTTTTGTTGTTTGTAATGCAAAAATGCTACTTATCAAACGAAAAAACTGTAGAGCCAGGGCATTTGGTAGCCTGACTTGCATTTGTATATACAGCCTAAATCAAATATACTGCTTACATTGTTATCTATAATTTTACGTTAACTTACACACTTTACAGTTAATACATACTGAAACATTCTAAATCTGAACAATAAAAATCGTTTAAACAATACTTTCAATGAAAGTAAACAGTGGAGTCTTTGTAGTTTTAATTTATTCTTACAAAATTAGCTACTTTTTTTTTTGTTAATAGTGTAACTTGTTACTACTTACCACTGAATGAATGTTCAGAGGGAGTGAAGTTCTGCCGTGGAATAGCATGTGTCCACTTCTTACTCAGTTCAGTGTCCTTTGGAAATCTGAACACAGATATCTTTTTCACGGTCCGGTAGTTGCCAGTACAGCCCGGTACACAGCACGTATTCACCATAGTGTAACAGACAAGTACTGTGCGGTGGTGAAAGAGATGTATCAAAATAACAACAGTTTCAGCAACTCACAGCTCGACACTCTAAAGCAATCCACTCACAGCAATATACTATCGCCATATTGGGCCGCTTGTCGTGACGTCACGGTGACTTAGCAGCCCCTGTTGGTTGGCCTTGTTTCCTCGGAGGTGTTGGCTCAACCATCACATCGATGTTACCATGTGGGGGAGATTCAACGGTGACAGCAGAGATGAAAGTTTCCCAGTCTGTCTTGTCTAACACCCATCTGGGCAGGCGTCCATGGGCCTGATGCCGGGGCCGTGACAGGAAGATAGGGAGGTATCACTACCACACAGGTCGTCGTGTGCACTCCAGCGGACAGATGGGAGAAGTTCTGGGCTGCAGAGTGATAAATCAGTGGCTGAGTAACTGCCGTGAGCCACACTGAAGTGTGTGGCGGCCCCAGTGTTTAAAGAGGCAGTGATCGAACTGAGACAGTAAAGTTTAGACATCTCTGCCTCGGGTAGTAAGCATGGTGCCACCCCTCAAGGGGTTATGAGAGTTAAAATCTCCCAAAAGTAGGAAGGGTTTAGGGAGTTGAGCAATCAGTACAGCCAATGCGTTCAGGGTTACTGCACCATCTGGAGGAAGATATATGTTGCAGTCAGTCATCCCTATCCTGACAGCCACAGCTTCAAGAGGTGTTTGAAGGGGCACCGTTTCACTACAGACTGAGTTTAGGACATAAACACAAACTCCACCTGACACTCGATTATAGCTGCTACATTTCCTGTAATATCCCTTATAGCTGCAGTGGGCAGGGGTCCGATTTGCTGGGAACTAGGTTTCCTGGAGGGCAATGCAGAAAGTGGGTGTAAAGCTTAACAGTTGCTGTAGCTCAGCCAGGCGGTCGATAAAACCACCGCATATCCACTGGAGGATAAAACGTTACTATGAATAAATTTGATTTAAGGTCGTGTACTCATCGTTGCAGAAAATCTGTTGCAGCTGATGTCCTGGATAACAGCCACTGTAAAATTTAATTAGCAAGTTAAATGAATATTTAATCATGTATTATGTTTCAGCAGAGTATTTATTGCGTTCTCAAAAGAAAATAAGCCTCTTTATAAAACTCAAATAAGTAGTAACATACTTACAATAATGAAATGAATCTTACTCAACAAGCTACATGCTCTGTCCAAATACTCACAAAGTACTGACTCACTATAAAAAACAAAGATGCTGTTAACTTACCAAACAAGAAAGCGATGGTATGTTGATACACAATGAAAAACACACAAATTTCAAGCTTTCACAACCCAAGGTTGCTTCATCAGGAAAGAGGGAAGGAGAGGGAAAGATGAAAGGATGTGGGTTTTAAGGGAGAGGGTAAGGAGTCATTCCAATCCCGGGAGCAGAAAGACTTACCTTAGGGGGGGAAAAGTACAGGTATACACTTGCGTGCACACACACACACACACACACACACACACACACACACACACACACACACACACATCCATCCGCACATATACAGACACAGGCCTGTTTTTATTATTCGATTAACTTTCAATTTGTTCGTGGGAGGTAGCAATATTGAATTAACACTTTGTTCTCCTGGGATTGATGTTCTGCTAATCCTAGAACAATTTTTACTCAGATTGATTGGACTATTTATGAAGTAGTCATTAATGTAACTTGCTAAAGTAAGATTTCTGAGTAGCACACCTTGATCATCTTTTAAAACAGTCTTCTAGATTTCTAACATTTTTGCTTGGGCCTATTTCTTTTTTTACTACATTTCATATAGCTTTCGATTTGTTTGCTGACCCAGGAATTACACTGTCATTGTGCATTGTCTTGGCTTTTTTTATCACCTTCCTGTAAATTTTCTTATGAGCCAGATGCTTTTTCATTTCTGAGCAGACTGTAGAGGTTTCATTTTTATATACATCGTTAGAGCCACCAAACAAAGCTACAAAGTCTTTTGAAGTCAACTTGATAATTTCATCAGTGTAAACATTCTTAATTACCTCCAAAAGGGAAGCCCCAGGCTTGACATAACTCGTGGATTTCACAACTGATGCCTCATTAACAAGAGACTATTCCGCGTCTGTGGCTATCAGCTAACATGTGCAGTTTTCCCATGTGATTGTGTATTTTTTGCTGTGACCTAGGCATATGTTGACATGGATTGTGCGTAGGCCAATTCAGGGGTGCAGCAACATCTGAAACATGTACCTGCGTATTTTCAAAAATATTTTCTGAAGCACTATCATCACTTATTTTGCTTAGCACTTCGTACCTGTTTTGTAGTTGGATAGGTGGGTTTAGTCTGACCCTGTAGACATTGGTATCATATTTCCATTCTGACGATTTTTCGTGTGTTTTCGGCGACGGATCAACTTTTGCACACCAAGAACGGAACTTTGTTTTGCATACGCCATTACTGCCTACTCTCCCGTACTTTTTACACATGTTATGTCTTGTATTTTTGCTACTATAGTGTATGATTCCTGAGTGAAGTTCATATATTGTTTGTGTAATCCATCTTATTACGTTTTTGCACAGGTTCATCGTCTCTGCTACATTTTGCGCGGGACCATATCTTACGTTTAGGATCTACGTTAACACGTGAATAGTGAAACACAGTTTTACATATCGTGCACATTACACCTTTAACCGCACGTTTTTTGCAGTGGCAGGGATCCGAACCTAATGTTACACTTCTTTCCCCGAAAGATGATGTAGATGCTCAACATGTGTAATTCTCCTTATTACTATTTGTGGTTCCAGTTTTTTTCTGTGACTCTTTTATTATGTAGCATGGCATGCACAAGTTTTCACATTACACATTGACTATATTGCACGATAAACACTTTTTTTCGGACTTTACACACTCGAGATCCTCACTCGGCGCCATTTTATTTTCAATAAGATTTGCTGCCATCCTTAGTCTGGAATTCCTCATATGGTGTGGCAAGGGAGGGGCACGATTTGGGGTTGTACTTCTGTGCGTTGAATTGAGCCCATGAACGCTTAGAGATCGCTGGTGTTTGACCACCAGCAAGAGATGATGTACTACGCTTCATCCACCCTGATGCACCCACTCTGACAAGGGGCCCTACCCATAGGTGCCACCCATCCGCAGCAAAGGCCACCTGGTAGGATGGCCTTTGCCAGGAGTCCTGATGCCCAAGGGAGATGGGCATCTACCCCTTAGCATACATGGGGAGTTAAGGGCCCAGGTGTCAGCAGAGTGATCCCTGTGTGGTCAGGGGGATACAACCAGCAGGGTACATGACGGCCCCACCACAACAGACTGGCTATAGTGCTGGATATGAGATGCAAAGAAATCCATGGTCATTGTCAGCACAGAAAGCGACACTGCATAGTGCATGGTGGAAAACGCACCAAGGAAGGTGTCCTTGCCCAAGAGATGGAGAATGAACGGGACTGCAATGCGACGACAAGAAAATGGGCTAAAGATCTCAATGCACAATGGACACAATGCACCATGTAATGCGCCCTTGTCCAGTTGGCTCAGTCTTTGGGAAAATTTTGAAGAATGGAGGTCAAACCCTGCAGGGGACCATCACGTAAAAGCCGAAACGTGTGTGACTCCTTTTAGTCGCCTCTTACGACAGGCAGGAGTACCTCGGGCCTAGTCTTACCCCCAGACCCGCAGGGGGGCCACCATGTTGTATACCTTCACATATGTAAATTTTGGAGTCTCACATGTTTCCTACTTTGATGCCATATGTAACTGACTGACTTGGCATGAACATTTTATGTAGAATAATTTATATTGCTGCAGTCACTTTTTACTAATATTTTACTAGCACAATGCATTTCGGAGCATCCTGCCATTATCAGGTGCATAATACCGTTACTTATACATCAGCTGATATGTTATGTACGTTAGCTGCGTGTGCCAGTGGAGCTAAGAATCGAAAAATAAACCTGTGTGGAAGGATAAAACTGTTAATGTGTGTACATTATGTGAGTAGTGTGATTAGGTAATATATTAATACGTTTACTTACATTTCTGTTGGCGATTTCATTTTCTGGTACACAGAGCACAGTAACTTGTAAATCACAATGTTTTCACAAATATCTGTTTACATCTTTCCAGAGAGTTACAAAGATCTAAGCTAAACTACATGCAGTTTCAAACACAGTAATACATACCTTTAGTGAAGATGAGGACTTTTATCTAGATGTATTGGCAGTATGGAGAATGTTACATGGATACTTAATGAAAACTATTCTGTCAATGAAATAAACATCTCCATGTGGTGTGCCATGAATGAAGATTTCAATTTCTTCATATAAGTCCATTTGGTGTCCCTTATTCTTTTTATGTAATATATGATCATTCGCAGTGTCATGGAATGGGTGGCCTGTGTCTTTTATGTGGGTGGCTATTGCTGATCTATTGTAATTGTTAGTGTGGTGAGCATATGTGTGTTCATTATATCTTGTTTGGAAGTCTCTCCCAGTTTAGCCTATATAGAAGGATCTGTAGGTATTACATAATATTTTGTAGATGCCTGATTGTGAGTATATATCCGTCTGTGTGTATATATTGTCTCAGTGTGTGTTGCAGGATGTTGTGTATTGTAAAGGCAATGTTAATGTCATGTGGCCTGAATGTTTGCTATTTTGTAGGAGAGTTTGTCTGTGAAAGGTATGCAAGTGATGGGTTTCTTTTTCATTTCATGTATGGGAGGTGGTTTATTATTGTTTTTCCTTATTTGTGTAAGGTTATCAGTCAATACTTCATCATAGCCATTTGCTGAAGCTATTTGTTTTATTATCAAGATGTGCATATTTATCCATTGGTATATTGTTGGCTCTTTTAACTAGTGCTCTGTATGCAACAAGTTTGTGTGTTGTGGGGTGGCAGGATGAGCTGTGTATGGTGGTATCTGTTGCTGTTGCCTTCCTGTAAATTTTGATTATGTGCGAGTTGTTTTCTTTACTGATGTTTAGATCAAGGAAATTGATGCTACAATTGCTCTTATATTCCAGTGTGTATTCAGTATTTCTATCTTGTTTATTGAGTGTATCGGGTATGTTGTTAATATCATTTGCATCACCATCTACCAGAAGTAATGTATCACCAACATAATGTTTATAGTAAATGAATTTGTCCCTAGAGCTTGATTTTTTAGCAAGAGTTTTTTTGCTCAAGGCGGTTAATATATATGTTGGCAGTTGTACCAGCTATGCTTGAGCCCATTGCAAGACCTCTTATGTTGCTTGTAGATTTTATTATTAAATGTAAAATAGGTGTTGTTTAGTACTAGTTCAAGCAGGTCCATGAATTCAGTTATTTTGGGCAATGATAGTTTTTCATGCAATTTTGTTATATGATGACATAGTTGGAGACTGTTCCTGTTATTTGAAGACAAATGTTGATGGTGTCGAGACAGCAACCAGCCACAAATTTATTTTCAGTTCCTTTATTCAAAAGGTACCGTTACCGGTTTCGAATCATTAAGATTCATCATCAGATGGTTTTCATGCTTTCATTACAATATGCGGTGCGGTTTTTACAGATTAATTGTCCTAAAATGTAAATAATACAAAATTATAAGCACACCACACAGATCATTGCATTACAGTTTTGTATTGGATGCGACTTACGTGAAATGTCGGTTTGCAGTGTTTGTTTTAATAGTTTTCGTCCAAAAGATGTGAATACATTCCCACTGCATTCTTATCGTTGCACACGTAAATTCTTCTCACTGAACACTTTACATTTGTCGCAGAATAGATTTCTAACATGCACCGCATGTTTTGAGGCACACAAAGTGCTCACAAACATATGATTGTCAAAGATGCTGTGATATATCGTATCATTATAAAGCTGTCCCATGTTTGGAAAAAGATCATATATTCACTTATGCAACTGAAACACTTGTACAGAGAGACATTGATTTTGTGAGTTTTAGAGTGAATACTATTACATTAATTGTAAAGTTGTTCCATTGTTTTAAAAGTACTGTGTAGGTAAGACAGTACATTATTTGTAAAACAATAAACTGGTAGCCAAGATCATAGGAATTCTTTTTATTCCGTGGTTATTGGTTTCAGCGAAACTAAAGCCGCCATCATCAGATCTAGGGAAGACAGAAAACACTATAAAAGTGGGCTTGGATTCCACTTATATAACATGTATACATATAAATTTAGTTACGTACCTTAGGACACATACAGGTTACAACATCAAGGCAAACAATGGTGATATTAGTAGTTGCCTATAACATGCAGGACTTACAAAATTGTCGTAAGTAGCACATAGATGTCCAAGAGTGATGACATTATAAATGTTAAGTGTCTCCATCACATACAAGTGCAAGCTAGGTACTACCCAACTCTGGCTCTGTTCTTACACTATCGGCCGCATCGCGAGATGGTGCTAGCAGAAGAGGTGCCAATGAATGTCACAGCTCGCATCATAACAGGCTCTGCATGTGTGGTAACACTACGTCATTAGGGCTTGTACATAATTCTAGAGATTACTCTATCACGTAAACATATACAAAACCTACCGTATTTACTCGAATCTAAGCCGCACTCGAATCTAAGCCGCACCTGAAAAATGATACTCTAAATAAAGGAAAAAAAAAAATTCCCGAATCTAAGCCGCACCTGAAATTTGAGACTCGAAATTCAAGGGGAGTGAAAAGTTTTAGGCCGCACGTCCAAATCGAATCAAAGTTGGTCCATTGTAATATGAGACACAATTTAGGTCGAATGAATGACGATACAGCTACAGTAGTTTGGTTCGAGTCGTAAGCTTAGCATGCGGGGAAGACGCATGCTTAGCATGCGTCAGGCGCTCCGTCCGTATTTATACGGGTACCCTTCCTTTTTCACGTGCTTCGTCTGGTTTGAATCTATTGGTTATTTTGCTTCGATCTGATAAGTGCCGTTTTCTTTGTTATAGGTGTTTACGTCACTCTAAGCTGAAAATGCATTACTGTACTGTGTCATGCATTGTTTGTCGCATTCTGATAGTGCGTGTTTACGGACTGTCGCCGCTCGCGGCGTGGCTTGCTTTTGTGCGCGCTAGTGCCGCTAACAATAAAAAAAGAGAGGAATCTTCTCATTAGCGAAACAATGGCAAGAGACTGCTATTTGTTGTTACTTACACTGCTGCTTTCTTTGACAATGATCAACAAGAACCAAATAATAGACTGCGTATGATAGAACATGTTCTGAACGAGAGTTAGGCGAAAATTTTTCTCCGTTTGAAAATCTTTGCGTTCGCTTCTTTAGTACATCAAATTCTGCACAGAAATTAGTCATCATAGATTTGAAAATCTAGTCAGTTGCCGTGCTTCATTTCTGACTGTGTCACTTAATACGAATATAAACATGATACGTATATTCTTCCGCGTTTGCTGTTGTCTCACTCTAGTTTCGTAGTTTATTAGGCAGGCAGGATTTAAATAAGATAGCAGCAAACACGAAAGAAAACATGGCAAAATGTTTATATTCATATTATTCTTATGGTGAAGAGAATACTGCATGTGATTCACAATTGATAAAAGTTCCTATTAGCAACCATCTCTTGTCACAGGTAGGAAAAATTTCAGAACGTAGAGTTGGCCATTTTGACAAACATCCCAAACAGTCTTGCCAGTCGGATTTTCGTAGTACATTGAAATTCTGCTATATTCGAAGATGAACAATACGGAGTTTGTATTTACTTTGTTGGATAATGTGTGAAAATGCAGTGGTCGAAAGTCGGGCCGGAGAAAAAAAAGCTCATCTTCCCCCCTTTAAAAAAAAAAAAAAAATTTACTGACGCAGAGGTTTTGGCGCCAGTATTTATCTTTGTGCCTACAAACCATGCCTGTGTAGCGCTGCATATATTCGACGGCAGAAGTTAGTTGTGGCAGGCGGCGGCACCTACCGACATTTTTCAGAACTTCACTTGCTTTGCACTCGATTCTAAGCCGCAGACTGTTTTTTGGATTACAAAAACCGGAAAAAAAGTGCGGCTTAGATTCGAGTAAATACGGTATGAAAGCTGCAGACCTACACAACTGCACATCTGCCGGGTCACATATATGGCATATCGAAAAGCAAATGCAAATTTCATGAGAACTGTGGAGTTACAAAAATGTTCATCTGTCTGGTCCTGTGCATAATAAGATATGATCATACATAGATATTTTATGGGATCTGCAGGGCTATACACAACACATCAGTCTGGTGATATATGAAATCTACCGAGAGTATATACAAATTTTAAGAACATTACAGGGTTACACAGTGCATACCCATCTGGTCACATATCAAAATACCAATAAAACACACCTTGCGTATGAGTGCAGATTTTTCCGGTCATATCAAATGCACATCTGCCTGGTCACGTATAAAATATACTGAAAAGAGATGCAAATTTTCTGGGACTGCCGAGTTACACAAGTGCACATCTGTCTGGTCATATATAAAACCTACCAAAAGTCGTATACAAATGCATATCCATCTGGTCTTATATTAAAAACCATACCGATAAAATACACATTGTGTATGAGCCTATGGGTTTTGGTCTTAACAGAACCACTTAATATAAGAATTAAAACTATGTGGCAGCCTCATGTAAATGAACCACAGTCATCAAACAAAACCAATATCAAAATGTTATGCCATCTGATGTCAACTATATACTTATGTAGTTGTAAAAGACCCTGTTCTGTGGTGTACACAGCAATCACCAGACCAAAACCAAGAAAACGTAAAACTGGGGGGGGGTTATTGTTTTACAAGCATCTAGATTGCTCCCACAAGAGCACAATGTGCTTCCTACAAAGTACATTATTTATTTACCTTTAGCATTGTGAGAATTGTAGTAATATATAAATTTGCTACTTGATCTGCAGATAGGCATAGGAATATTGTTTGCTTTGGGGAAAATAATTTTTGGAAATTTTTCAGGAAAGGGGTGTTAGCTAACTTGGTTTGTTCATTAAGGATATAGTCTGTGGGGTGCTGTTTTTGTGTGTATTTCTATTTTTTCTGATATACCATAATTTCCTACAACTACATACCACTTTTGACATATTTTAATGTGTAACTTTATTGTATAATCCCTGAAATCCCTGAAATTCACAAAACTTTTTATACAGATACTAGGTTATGTAAGGCATTAGGTTACTATGAGAGTTGGACTCAACACTGTCAATGTGTTGGTGAAACATTATACCAAAATGTGGTACATTGTTGTACATAAAGTGCACAACTATAGACCACTATGTATTTTATACACTGGATCAGTGATGCCGTTACTTTAAACCATTTATTTTACTCCTTTTTACATGTGTGAGGATGTAGAAGTATTTTAATACAGATATAAATCACAATACAAAGGAAAGACCTTCTCAAATGTTTCTAAGCACAGCTGTAAGAAATCAACAATCTACTCCTTTATACCCCACTTGTCTTTTAGGTATGGGATACTGTACAAATCCCTTTTTAAAGAGACGTTCACTGGCACACAAATTTTACTTACAATATCTGACATTTTGTATTTTAAAATGTCTTTTACAGTTGACCATTTCCAAAAATTCCCTCTTCTTTCCATACAGCTGGCTGTGATGTCTGATTTATGCACATTCAGTACAACACCAGGTCAGTGTTCCCCCTCATACTGAAATTTCACATTATCACCCACTTGAGGCACATATGCTACCGTCACATCAGCAGACTTCATTAGACCATCATCACTTTCTTCTGATGTCCTCAAGTCAAAGGTGTCATCATCATCTGATACAAATGATGTTGTATCCTCATCACTACTAGCGCTCACAGTCTTCTCAGGAATCTGAAAATTAAAACGTACTGTAATATGAACCTCATTGCCTTAATGCAAATAATAAAAATAAAGGAGAATAACGTAGGTACCGGTACATGACATACACTTACTGTAAATTTTTTTTTGCTTCTTTGAAATTACTGAAGGTTCAGGTATATCTTCTTGGCCACAGTTGGCTGAATGATCAGCAAGATCTGTAGCACATACACTCTTCCCTGGCTCAACATTGACGTTTCTTCTCCTTCTCCGAGTACCAGAGTTTGTACATGTTTCTTGTGCCCTCACTGATTCAAGATGATCTATGAATGAAGCACTCACTAATGGTAGTGAGGAATCGAGTTCATTATTCGGTAACCTATTTGAAACTTCATTTCTGTTGATAGGGTACAGGCCTGATTTTCTGAATCCAGCTTTCAGATTACAAGGTCCATTGGCCTCCAACCTATCCACCAACATCTTTAACAGCAAAGGGAAAATGTCTTTTGGGATTGTTGGGTATTTTCTGACGCCAATAGATTTTCGTATGGCGAAAATACGACAAGTCCAGTAGTTGGGTCAGATTTGGTGTGTTTGGTGGTAAGGCAATGAATGAAATATCATTGTCTTCACACATATTAATAACCTTCGCGCTGATGTGGCTGCTTAGGTTGTCCCCTATAATGACCTTCTTTCCTTCTTTCTTCTTCAGCTCAGGTAAGAGTAAACGTGTATCCACAGGACATGTGGCCTGTAATTGAAGAAGTGTCATGATGATCTCTCCATTGGCAAAAGATTCCGGAATAGTCCCCCATTCGGATCTCCGGGAGGGGACTGCCAAGGGGGAGGTTACCATGAGAAAAAGATTGAATAATCAACGAAAGGATAACGTTCTAAGAGTCGGGGTGTGGAATGTCAGAAGCTTGAACGTGGTAGGGAAACTAGAAAATCTGAAAAGGGAAATGCAAAGGCTCTATCTAGATATAGTAGGGGTCAGTGAAGTGAAGTCGAAGGAAGACATGGATTTCTGGTCAGATGAGTATCGGGTAATATCAACAGCAGCAGAAAATGGTATAACAGGTGTAGGATTCATTATGAATAGGAAGGTAGGGCAGGGGGTGTGTTACTGTGAACAGTTCAGTGACCGGGTTGTTCTAATCAGAATCGACAGCAGACCAACACCGACACTGATAGTTCAGGTATACATGCCGACGTCGCAAGCTGAAGATGAACAGATAGAGAAAGTGTATGAGGATATTGAAAGGGTAATGCAGTATGTAAAGGGGGACGAAAATCTAATAGTCATGGGCGACTGGAATGCAGTTGTAGGGGAAGGAGTAGAAGAAAAGGTTACAGGGGAATATGGGCTTGGGACAAGGAATGAAAGAGGAGAAAGACTAATTGAGTTCTGTAACAAGTTTCAGCTAGTAATAGCGAATACCCTGTTCTAGAATCACAAGAGGAGGAGGTATACTTGGAAAAGGCCGGGAGATATGGGAAGATTTCAATTAGATTACATCATGGTCAGAGAGAGATTCCGAAATCAGATACTGGATTGTAAGGCGTACGCAGGAGCGGATATAGACTCAGATCACAATATAGTAGTGATGAAGAGTAGGCTGAAGTTAGACATTAGTCAGGAAGAATCAATACGCAAAGAAGTGGGATACGGAAGTACTAAGGAATGACGAGATATGTTTGAAGTTCTCTAACACTATAGATACAGCAATAAGGAATAGCGCAGTAGGCAGTACAGTTAAAGAGGAATGGACATCTGTAAAAAGGGCCATCACAGAAGTTGGGAAGGAAAACGTAGGTACAAAGAAGGTAGCTGCGAAGACACCATGGGTAACGGAAGAAATACTTCAGTTGATTGATGAAAGGAGGAAACACAAACATGTTCCGGGAAAATCAGGAATACAGAAATACAAGTCGCTGAGGATTGAAATAAATAGGAAGTGCAGGGAAGCTGAGACGAAATGGCTGCAGGAAAAATGTGAAGACATCGAAAAAGATATGATTGTCGGAAGGACAGACTCAGCTTACAGGAAAGTCAAAACAACCTTTGGTGACATTAAAAGCAATGGTGGTAACATTAAGAGTGCAACGGGAATTCCACTGTTAAATGCAGAGGAGAGAGCAGATAGGTGGAAAGAATACATTGAAAGCCTCTATGAGGGTGAAGATTTGTCTGATGTGAAAGAAGAAGAAACAGGAGTCGATTTAGAAGAGATAGGGGATCCAGTATTAGAATCGGAATTTAAAAGAGCTTTGGAGGACTTACGGTCAAATAAGGCAGAAGGGATAGATAACATTCCATCAGAATTTCTAAAATCATTGGGGGAAGTGGCAACAAAACGACTATTCACGTTGGTGTGTAGAATATATGAGTCTGGCGATATACCATCTGAGTTTCGGAAAAGCATCATCCACACAATTCCGAAGACGGCAAGAGCTGACAAGTGCGAGAATTATCGCACAATCAGCTTAACAGCTCATGCATCGAAGCTGCTTACAAGAATAATATACAGAAGAATGGAAAAGAAAATTGAGAATGCGCTAGGTGACGATCGGTTTGGCTTTAGGAAAAGTAAAGGGATGAGAGAGGCAATTCTGACGTTACGGCTAATAATGGAATCAAGGCTAAAGAAAAATCAAGACACTTTCATAGGATTTGTCGACCTGGAAAAAGCGTTCGACAATATAAAATGGTGCAAGCTGTTTGAGATTCTGAAAAAAGTAGAGGTAAGCTATAGGGAGAGACGGGTCATATACAATATGTACAACAACCAAGAGGGAATAATAAGAGTGGACGATCAAGAACGAAGTGCTCGTATTAAGAAGGGTGTAAGACAAGGCTGTAGCCTTTCGCCCTTACTCTTCAATCTGTACATTGAGGAAATAACAGAAAGGTTCAGGAGTGAAATTAAAATACAAGGTGAAAGGATATCAATGATAAGATTCGCTTATGACATTGCTATCCTGAGTGAAAGTGAAGAAGAATTAAATGATCTGCTGAACGGAATGAACAGTCTAATGAGTACACAGTATGGTTTGAGAGTAAATCGGAGAAAGACGAAGGTAATGAGAAGTAGTAGAAATGAGAACAGCGAGAAACTTAACATCAGGATTGGTGGTCACGAAGTCAATGAAGTTAAGGAATTCTGCTACCTAGTCAGTAAAGTAACCAATGACGGATGGAGCAAGAAGGACATCAAAAGCAGACTTGCTATGGCAAAAAAGGCATTTCTGGCCAAGAGAAGTCTACTAATATCAAATACCGACCTTAATTTGAGAAAGAAATTTCTGAGGATGTACGTCTGGAGTACAGCATTGTATGGTAGTGAAACATGGACTGTGGGAAAACCAGAACAGAAGAGAATCGAAGCATTTGAGATGTGGTGCTTTAGACGAATGTTGAAAATTAGGTGGACTGATAAGGTAAGGAATGAGGAGGTTCTATGCAGAATCGGAGAGGAAAGGAATATGTGGAA
Organism: Schistocerca serialis cubense; assembly: GCF_023864345.2. NCBI lineage: Eukaryota > Metazoa > Arthropoda > Insecta > Orthoptera > Acrididae > Schistocerca > Schistocerca serialis. The sequence continues at coordinate 872,332,066 of NC_064641.1, read as the reverse complement.
AACGCTGATAAGGAGAAGGGACAGGATTATAGGACATCTGCTAAGACATGAGGGAATGACTTCCATGGTACTAGAGGGAGCCGTAGAGGCCAAAACTGTAGAGGAAGACAGAGATTGGAATACGTCAAGCAAATAATTGAGGACGTAGGTTGCAAGTGCTACTCTGAGATGAAGAGGTTAGCACAGGAAAGGAATTCGTGGCGGGCCGCATCAAACCAGTCAGTAGACTGATGACAAAAAAAAAAAAAAGTAAAGTCATGAACCAGTCCCCAAAACTGGTTCTGTCAAACCAACCACTTTTTGTGAGGTTATATCTGGCTCCTAGAGGTCCACCCTCTGTCCAAGTATCCCACATTTTCTCAGCCTTATAATTGATATATGGTGGTAAGATCTCACCAGCCACATTGCCACACATCGTGATTGAGACCGACGCTTTGCTTGAATTAATTATGACTTCGGGATATTTACAACCCTGTTTAGATAAGACCCTTTTCTTCCCTGGGTCATCAACCAGGTTTGTCTCATCGTAATTGTAAATATTTTCAGGGGCAATACCTTGCAGTTTCTTATCAGTGTTATTGAAGTATACATTTGTGATGTCTCTGGTCACAGCAGCTCTACTCCTCTTAATATTGCTTCCAAATCTCTGTGATCATCGGTCATAGTGTCTCTGTACAAATGATTCAGCCCAACGTTTTCCAGGAAAATTGTTGGTGAACCTTATTTCTTTACAGCCACATGAATCTAGATACACTTTTACAATGCAGCAAAGGTCAATTGTGGAAATAGAAAATCCGAACTCACTCAATTTGATAGTGTGCTGTACAAATGATTCCTCCTCTTGTGAAGTAAACACACAGCTTCGTCCAGGTGGTGCCACATTGTTTTCCCGTATAGCTTTCATTTTAAGAATTATAGAACTGCGTGGAATTCCATAGACAACTGCAGCCTTGCGAGAGGATAGTCTTTTTGTCTTGATATCTTCCAAACACTGTTGCATCACAGCTTCAGAATGTTTGTATGAGCGACCCCCAATCTTCCTCCTTGAACTCGTACGATCATTCATTGCTGTCTGTAAGTTCCCTTAAAAAAAAAAAAACAATAATGCCTTATTGCTCATAATTAGTATTAATGCTATTAATTATATGCCAAGAAATCTATTTTTAACAGTCAGGAACATGGAACCCAACTACGGTCCCTCCTAAAAAGTGGACTATAGATGAGCTCAAAGTTACTCATTTTACTGTTACTGCACATTTCTCACATATAACGTCAGCAGATAAGCACCAAACTAAAAATAATGTATGACAAACATATTAAAAGGTAAACAAAAAAAATTCAAATGAGATAATTGTTGCCTTGCTCTCTGTATAGAGGAAATTCGAACGACCAAGTTGGAAGTGCGACTCTTCATGTTTATGCAATGGCGACGCTATTCTTCACTGCGCGCGACATTGCAGTTTCTTAGCCTGCCAATAGAGGGCAGACCACTTCAGCATTTCCAGAGCGATGGCAGCACTCCGCTGTTACTGAATGGTAGTAGGTGAAGTCTTCATAACCAATTGGGCCATAGTTAAGCTTAAGGACCATAGTTAGGGGAATTTATGGTATTCATAGTGGCTCCTTTTATGCTAGATGTAAAATTTTTAAGTTGTTCTCAATGTTTCTCGCTGAATGGTTTTCTTCAGCAATATGGGCTGAAAATGCAGATAAGTTGCCAAGCCTTAAGGCATCAATGTGTTCTTTGTATCTAACTTCAAAACTTCTGCCTGTCTGTCCAATGTAGGGACTCATGGAGGTACTTACATCATGGATTACTTTATGTTGTAATTTATTATTTGTGGAAAAGCTGATAGTGATATTTTTCTTTTTAAATAAATTTGCTATTTGGTATGATAGTGGGCCTATGTATGGGAGAGTAGCATATTTAGGTTTGGCTTCTGTGGCACACTGATTTGACCGGAGTGCATGTTGTGTGGATTGCTGTGAAGTGGATCTGTGGTTTTTGTTTGCATTTTGTTGTGGAGTTTTTCTGTTATTATGGGTTTATATCCATTTTTATGAACAACTGTTTTAGTTCAATCACAACATGTAAGCTTTCATGGCCGGCATCTTCATTAATTAAAACTTCCGGGCTGAATTGCCGTGGTCCATATATAAAACCAACTGCTTCTCCTTCCTGATGTTTCGTTGCCTACTGCGGGCAACATCTTCTGAGGTGATTCGGCGACTGGCTGTTAGGCAAAAATAAAACAGAGGATGGGGCCCCTCCATGCCCACACCAACGTGGTGACCAAACCAATAGTTCTACTGTCACCTCCGTATAGCATGTTAGTTTTTGAATCAGGAGTCACAGGATGCGGGCTGTGGTGTTATCCATGCATCTGGGTAAGATTACTCGCTAACATGGTCCATATGGAGATAGAAAGTGGACGAAAGCGATCCAAGGGTAGCAGTTGTAAGGGCAGGGGAAAGAAAGTGCCAAGGCAAGCGCCAAGGGAAAAAAACCTCTGCGACAGTAGAACGGGTAGTAAGGGCTGTAGCGGCTTGCTATCTGCGACAGTGCATGCAAGGTGTGGTTATGTTAGAGCGAGGTATCGTGCATAATTACCTTTGTCGTTGCTGGAGCTCGTTGCAGGGCTTGCTGCAGTTGCTGTGTCCCTGCAACAATTCAAGGTCATTGTACATTAGTGGGCAATTGGTCATAGATCGGCTCACAGACAGTGGGGGGGGGGGGGGGGTTGGTTTGCGTGCTGTGTGCAGTACTGTTTCCCTGTTTTTTGGCTGGTCGAACATCTGGGGTTACCAGTAGTAGCTGTGTTGCAGGGGCTCGCCAGTACTGTCACGTCAGCGTGCTATGGGCCAGATGTTTAGTTCCTAGCCAATAGTGTCTTTGGTCTGTTATGCTTCCATCTATGGTTGTGGTTGTAGTTACCCAGAGAAAGGATAAACGGGTTGCGCGAGTGTCTCGTGTTATTGTACAGTCGTGTGGAGAGTTTTTGGAATACCTGCAAGATGGTATCTAGCCGGTATTCCTGGTGAAGGTCCGCGATGCGTGTGTAGCGTGGAGCGTTGCTTATGATTTTGAGTACTTTGTTCTGTATGAGCTGCAGACGGTGCAGGCGAGTGGGTGCAGCACATCCCCAGACAGGGACTGCGTACGTCATCAGGGGTCGAATAAGTGTCATGTAGGTGGACCTAGACACCCACCTATTCAGTGTGCTACGCCTGTTAAGCATAGGGTAGAGTTGTTTGAGCCTCGCGTTTGCTTTGTTGGTCATGTGTTGAATGTGGTCCCCCCAGAGTAGTTTCCTGTCCATCCAGACACCAATGCATTTGGCCTTCTCACGGAAATGTATTGGGCGTGTGTGTAGTGTTGTTGGGTTGCAGTGCTGATGTTTGCGCAGTTGCTTCGGTCTTCTAGTGAACAGAATGGCTTCGCACTTGTCGACGTTTACTCTAACATGCCATTTCACCAGCCAAGGCTTCGCCTTTCTGAGTGCAGTCTGTAGTCGTGAGTTAATGTTAGACGGCTTCCAATCTTGCGCAAGGATGGCAGTGTCATCCGCGTAGATTGCCACCGTGGTGTTGTGTGTAGCTGGGAGGTCGTTAATGTATAGGTTAAACAGTAAGGGCCCTAGGATGCTTCCTTGGAGTACTCCTGCCTGGATACCATGTCGTGTCGATTGTTTGCCCTGCACGTTGATGTTGAAACTCCTGTCCGTGAGATATGAGTGTATCAGACGTACGAGCCCATCAGGGAAACCTGCGTCGCTGAGTTTGCATATTAGGCCATTGTGCCTTAGACGATCGAAAGCTTTTTCGATGTCCAGGAACACTGCCCCAGTTGCTTTGTGTTGTATCCATGTGTTATGTATTCAACGACGTGAAGGAGTTGTTGTGTTGTTGAGTGGTGATTCCTGAAACCGAATTGGTCTGGTCTCTGGGTGTCGTTTGTGATACAGTGCCTGGTGAGTCGTTTTAATATTACCTTCTGAACGATCATGCTGAGCGCACTCAGCAGACTGATGGGTCGGTAATTTTGTGGGAGGGAGTGGTCTTTCCCCGGCTTCTTGAACATCAGGACCTGGGCCGTCTTCAAAAAGGCGGGGAGGTGTTGGTGCTTGAGTATGGCATTCGTGATGTGTGTTAGGTAGTCTACAGCTTTGTCCGTAAACTCCTGGAGGACATGGTTTTGAATGCAATTGTGACCAGGGGCCTTCCTAGCGGTGGTATGCATGATGGCCCATTTGACTTCAGCTGTACTAGCTGCGAGCTGGTTGGGCCTGGATGCGTGTTACCTCCTGGTCCGTAGCAAGTGTGAACGCTGGGTCTGAGGGATCCAGGTTCGGTGTGAATGACGCAGCGAGTGTGAGTGCCATCAGTTCCGCTTTTTCTTCCGCAGAATATGCTGGTCCGTGGGCCCTTGTAGCGTGGGGGTGTACAGTTTCTCCCTGGTGAAGTGTCGGGCCAGCTGCCACACGTCAGGTCGCGTGGTGTCCAGCCCTTAGAGTTTCTGGTCCCGTGTTGTGTCTTAAATGTTTGTAATTTGTCCCGGATTATACCCTGGAGCCTGTTCATGTGCTGTTTGAAGTGCTGGCGCCTGGTACGCTGCCAATGTCTCCTGAGGAGGTTCCTCATTGAGATACGGCCCAGGATCTCCTGGGGCAGGGCAGCACTGTGTTGTTGTTGTGTGCGGATCGGTATGGTGTCGGTTATTGCGTCTTGGACGGCGCTGGTGAGGGTTTAAACTGCCTCATCAATTTGAGCTGTCTCGTTAATCGTGTGGGTGGGTGGGATGCGACTGTCAAGCAGTTTCCTTGAACTGCGTCCAATTTGCGCGCCTGTAGTTTAACATCCTGCGTTGTTCCATGTGCTGCAGTGTTTCTTCAATGTACAGTATAACGGGTTGGTGATTTGAAGGCAGATCGTTTTCAACGGCAACGTTGAGTGTCGTTGTTATGCCCTTGATGAGGGCCATGTCTAACACGTCTGGCCTGTGTCCCCTCCGGTAGGGAATGTGCGTCAGTTCGGTCGGCGCTAGTGTGATGTAGTTTCGTCCTAGTGCGTGTTCGTATAGTTTCTTGCCGTTGGAGTTTCGTATTCGTGAGTTCCAGTCCGGGTGTTTTGCGTTAAGATCTCCAGTGGCGATTACGTGCGGTGATATGTTGAGCTGGTGCTGATGTTGCGTGTTCTGATTTTATTTAGGGCTGTTGTATACTGACACCAGTGTAGTGTAGGCTTCGTTGAACATGACCCTGACGGCGGTTGCCTCCAGTTTTTCAAGTTCAGGGAGCACTATGTTTGTGTGTTCTATGTCTTTGTGTATGATGATGGCTGTTTCTCCATGAGTGGAGCCGTCCGGTCGGTTGGTACGATAGACGCAGTAGCCGGTGAAGTTTAGTTGGTTGCGTGGTTTGAGCTTAGTTTCGCTCAGTAGTGCAATAAGGATATCCTTACGCTCCATGAGCACGGCAAATTCCGCCCTTTTGTTGTTGATCCCGTCTGCATTCCAGAACAGGATCTGTGTCAGTGTCTGGTTGTTTGCGATGGGGGCCGGGTGTAGCGTGTTATCCTATGTATGGGTGTGAACAGTGTGGTGAGCGCTGTTTGTATGGCGGCCCAGTACTGCCCAGGTTGAGCAGTCATGAGCCGTGTGATGACTGTGTTGATGGCCGCCGCGAACTTGTTAAAGATCTGAGTGGTTGTGTGATGGGGGAATATTGTTGCCAATAAACCCTCAAGTGTTATGTTGGTGCTGTGTGTGTCGGCCTGTGGCTCGGTTGTAGTGTTGGCGGTCGCTGGTGCATGTGTTGGCGTTACGTGTGTGCTGGCGCTTGTGTTGTTGTGTGGTGCATTTTGAAGTGCCTGTGTTTCAGTTGTGGTGAGGGGTGGAGTTGTGTGTGTGTGTGTGTGTGTGTGTGTGTGTGTGTGTGTGTGTGTGTGTGTGTGTGTGTGCGTGTGCGTGCGTGCTGGCTTGCTGACTGTGTGCCTGCATTTCAGTGTTCTGTTGTTGTTGGGTACTTTGTTGTGGTGTACGTGTGTTCCCACTCCTGTTACCTCGTGGTCGCCTACGCCTTCTCTGGGTTCTTGGTTCTGGGGGTCCTTGTGTAGGTGTGTCTTCCTGTGTGTCATGTGTGGATTCGCAGGCTGTGGCTTCAGGGGGTGGGGTTGTGTTGTTTTTGGGGACTGGTGTTGGCACCGGTGTGGTTGTAGTGTTGCATGTTGGCCGAGACTTTTGTGTTGTTGTCGCAGCGGTTGTGTTAGGTGCGTGTGCTGGGCGCAGAGGTTCCGCGGCCTGCTCCGCTCCTCCAGGGCCGTGTAGCCATGGCGAACGATACTCCTTTCCTAATAGGGTTTGGTGCGGGCCTTGGACATGTTATGGCGTTGGGTGGGTTCGATTTTTGAGTTTTGCGCCTCTGCGTACACGTCGCAACCCTTGCAGTTGGCCGCATGGTCTTGGCCACAATTGGCGCAACGGCGTATGTTTTGGTGGATTAGTGTGCAGGCGTTGGATGCGTGTTTACCAGCGCATCCGCGGCAACAGGGTGCCAGGCCGCAGCGGAGGGCCGAATGACCGAACCGCTGGCAGTTGTTACATTGTTGGGGAACCTGTGGCGGTTCTTATATCTCTACCCTTACATCCATCCGCAGAAGGCTCTTTATCTGTAGAAGGCCGCGGGAGGCGGCCGTGTCGGCCATCTCGACCAGGTAGTGTGGTAGACGATGGTGGGAGCGGAAGCCCGTCATCCTGGAAGCACTTTTACAGTCGAATCCTAGGAAGTTGAGCGCCGCTTGTACTGTAGTGTTTGGGGTATTGGGGTCCACTCCCTTTACCATGTACTGCTGTGTTCGCTCTTCAGCAGTTCTGTACGTATAATGTTCGATCCCCTTTTCTTTGAGGAAGATAAGGAGATCTTTGTATTGGTTGTTAGTTGACACGTACACTGAGGCCCTATCCCCAGAGTACTTCGCGTGGAGCATGCAAGGTGTGTGTCTTTCCGCTAATGTTGTGTTGAGGACACTAACGTCCCCGTAGTTTTTTATTACGACTGGGGGAAAAATCAGTCTTCTGTTGTGCGGGTGTAGCTGCGGTTGGTGTTCCTGTGGTGTTGCTGACCGCAGGTCGGGTCGTGTTTGTTACTGTGGTAGTGTTCCTAACCGGAAGTGTGGGTTTCGGTGTAGGCAGCAGCGCCTTTCGGCTACCTAGCGAGTGTGGTTGCTCGCTTGTTTGCGAACTGTTTTTGGGTTCGCGTCGTGGGCCCTCCACCTGCCAGGGCCAAGAGTAGTGGTGTTCTGGGTCCGCATCTGCAGCCACTGGTTCCACCGTTGGAGTCAGCTGCCGCAGTGGGACAGTTGTGCATGAGTCACCAGTTGCAGGTGAATGTAGTGTAATGTGGAGGGTACTTGACCGCGTGGGGGAATCACTTGCGCCGCAGATGTCGGTTATTAATCGACGCTGGTTGAGCAGTTGCTGTGCTTGCGCAGCGATCTGCCGATCCTTGTCGGCTAACACCTCCTCAACGGCGGCAAGCGGGAAGTTGAGGTCGACGGGAACAGCCGACTCACACGCCTCTTTCGCTGCAGCCTTGCTGCGGGTTAGGGCGGGGGAAACACCGGCGGAATCTGCCATCTTTGTGTTGCCAGGAGCTTTATTAGGTGTGGGTGGCCACGACAATTTTGCTTTTTCTGAAAAGAAAGAGCTAACAAATAGGTCCTACGGAAGAGGGGGAATGCCCTACGGCCTAGCGTGCGCCGTTGGTGCAGTGGCGCGGCACCTAAAGGACGTGCAGTGGAAGAAAAGTGGCCTACAGTACGCGGGGTGGTCCGACGTGAACGGGCCCCTGGCACTGGTCAACCCTAACACAGAACGAGAGAGTCTCGCTGGGGGAGTTTGTAACTGAAGTTACGGCTGCTGCGAGTCAGTGACTCTTGCGACAGTTAAGCTTGTCCGCGAGCTACGCGGCTTTTCGACGAAAGGGAGCAAAGCTCAACCTTCCGCCGATCCACCGAGCGCTACTGACACTTCGAAAGGAGACACTCTGTAGAGCAGAGCGGTCAGCGAGGCCTAAACCCCAATAGCTACCGTTGCACCGGCCATCACCGGCTGAGAGCTCCTTCCGCTACGACGGCAGGAGCGCGTCTGCGAGCTGCTACGCTGACGCTGGAATGACGAGCCTTGGCTCGTGATGGTGCAGTTTAGACAAAAGTTTGTCATTCCTGCGGTTCCTGTAAGAGAGAGATACCACTCTTGTTGATTGGTCCTAGCTGGTGTAACCTGAAAAAGAGACACACTCTGTTGAGGGATTAGTAAAACTTAATCCCTCAGCAGGTCAGGCCAATGCGTGGTTGGCCTGTGATGAGGTTGTTGGCCCAGTCCACGGATGAGCCGGTTGCGGGAGCGTCCCATCTTCTCGTAGAACTTCCTGGCGATGGCGCAAAACCTGTCTCGGAGAGGCAGGATCCCGTTGTCCTCATGGAGTTGGCGCATCGAGAAGTGCCTCGGAAGATGCATAGCAGTCTTCAGGGTGCGGTTCTGTATCCGCTGCAGAGTCACAATGTGAGCATCTGCGGCTTTCCCCCAGACGACGGCCGCATACTCTAACAGTGGGCGAACCAATGTTAGGTAAAGCGTGATGCCGTGTTGCGGTGGCAATGACGACTGCGGGTTTAGCAGCGGATACAGGGCACGAAGGCGTCCTATTGCTCTCCCTTTCACATCACGGATGTGATGATTCCAGGTGAGCCTGCGGTCTAGGGTAACCCCTAGGTATTTCGCCGTCCCACTTCATGGGGTAGGTTCTCCCAGGATTTCGACCGGCGTAAGCCCTGGCGGCAGAAGTTTTCGCCTGGCTCTTTGTGCCGTTGAATTTCAGCCGCCACTTTGTTGCCCATGAGCCCAAGGCGTCGCACCCGCGTTGGAGGCAGTTTCTCAGCACTTGGGCGTTCATGCTGCGAATGAACAGGGCTGTATCATGAGCGTACAGCGCCAGTTCGACTCCTACCACTTTCGGCGCGTCGGCAGTGTACAGGGATTACTGCGAGGGGCCGAGGACTGACCCCTGCGGCACCCCTGCACGTATCTGCCGGTCTGTGGACGTACCGTCGTCAGCCCTCACGTGGAAGGTTCGTTCAGACAGGTATGACCGCAGCAGCGTCATGTGGGGCGTCGGTATCCCTTGTTCAAAAAGTTTGAACTCGAGACCGTCGTGCCACACAGAGTCAAACGCTCGGGAGACGTCGAGGAACACTGCCCCAAAGAATTCCCTTGTTTCCAGTGCATTTGCTACGATGTTTTTGGTTCTTGCTGCTGGCTTCACCACGCTGCTTACTTGGATTTTATTGTTTACACTTTGCAGGGTTTCCGCTAACTTTCTTCCGTGGCTATCAGCAAGCAAGAGAATATTGCACTTAAATTTGGATTTCGGAGTGAATTTACAGTTGTCATCGCGCAGTTTATTGGGCTTGTTTATCTTGTTAACTGTCTTCTTTCCCCATGTCTGAACCGTTTCACTACTGTTAGTTACAGGGCTTCGATTTATGTACTGTCTGCCATAATTTCTACGACGTTTACATTTTTCCAATTGCTGATATTTCTCCTATTTTTTCTGCCTTCAGGTTCTTTAGCAGGCTATGCTTCAGGAGACCTTTCACATTCATCAGCATCCTAAGCCAAATAAAGTATTCAGAATGAGAAAGACCAAAGCCACTTCAACACAAATACCAGACGTTAATATATTATACAAATAGGCTTATAATACGTAAATTATTACCAGTAATGCAGTAATTAATAGAAGTAAAATTTGTTCACGATTCACATGTACATATTTTAATTAGCGAGTATATAACAGTTATAATAACGCAATAGTATTTCACTGTGATACAGACCTAAGCCTCAATGTTTTAAATGTTTTAAAAAAGTAAGTATTTTAGACTTACCATGTCATTTTCAGATGAAAATTCATCAGAGGAACAATAACTGCTGCCACTGGACGAAAAATAGTCTTCAGAACTAGCCATTTCTGTATCTGAATCTTCATTTTCATTTATGCAAGGAAGTAGCTTCTTCTTTGGAAGCGCCATTGTACTGTGGCTTTGGGTTGTTCCTACCTCTTTGATTGTTTCAGACGCGAAAAAGACTGCTTCCTCACAGTATGAGAACAAGAAGTGTGAACTGCTCTGCCATCTAGTGAGGGAAAGTTAAAATATTTACGCATTAGATTCCTCTGTTGAGTAGAAGTTGAACTAACACAAAAAACGTAATTTGAGAAAAGTGTGGCTTTGGACTATATCATTCTCGCCCCTTCATATACCTTCTATTATTAAACATTTTTTATGAGATAAGTTATAACTTGGCATTCTTCAGTCGTTATTAAGTATTACAAATTTTTAACAGTACAGAAAACGCAACAATCATAAGAGCTTTCAGTTTCTAAAAGCAATTTTTTCGTCACAATCGGTAATAGTGTATAACCGTTTTTTCGTGCAGATATTAAGTAGAAAGGAAACACTATAATTCCATTTACTTGTCATTTCTACGTTTGATGATTTTGAAGCTTCAGTATTAATCACCTTACTTCAACAATTTAACAACAAATTAAATACCTTAATCTGATCTGGAATGAACTGCAGAAGCTCTCCATGTGTGTCATCCTTTCTGCAGCTGTTTAGCCTTCATTGTCTTTGCCGATGTGTTGAGGTGCCTTATCCGGATGAAGGAACAGTAATGTTCTTAGTGTATATTGGGAAGACCTCTTGAAAAAGTTTGAAGCTTCCGAGTAAGGGTATACAGAACGCCCTATGCTTACAATGTTAAATTGAGCTAAAAGTTAGGAACATTTTCTCATTTCTTATTTGGACGATACTCTTGATTTTTTCACAGAACGCAGAGATATGTTCTGCTTTTATGCTGAATTATTAATTTTGAAAAAATAATATATAGTTTTTCAGATATTTTATTTTTTGTAAATGTTAAAAAAAGTTATACATTTTAACAAGTATTTTAAAATTACATCCATTAATACAAAATAATTCCACATATCTTTTAATTCAGATATATTAGGAGGTCTTAAGGAACATCTACAGAAAATTTCATCTTTCTACTATAAATAGGCCCTGAGAAAATGTACTTATACACAAAAAACTAAAGTTACGGGAAATTAGCTTCAAAGTTTTTACTTCAGTACAAGCCTGCTCCATAGCTTGTATCATCAGAATCGTCCAACAGCTTCCTCTTGATGGCTCTGCTATGCTGTGTAGCCATCTTTGAATATACTTTTCTGGCATTATCTGAAGACCTGAGCCGTTCCTTGTCCAAACAAAGCATAGCTGCGGCAATTCGTAGTCCTACACAGAGCCCCAACTTCTACAGAACTTTGCGCTTTGTTATATTGGCCTGATTGAATGATGAAACAACATCATAAACATCAAAGTGAAGTGTGTGTTTACCCACAAACACAGTTTTAGGTAGTCTATTCCATATCACATGGTTCACACACTCATTTGGATTTTGAGTCCGGCCATGAAGACATTTCTTTAGTAGACTAATATCTGCAAGGTCTCGGAATATTGGTTTTATTTCATCCATTATGGCAGGTGGCAAGTGATGATGGTGATTGTATTGTTTCTTAGTTACCTTGCCTCTGTTCTACTTGCACCAACTATCGTCTCCTTTTGGACATAGCCCATGTCGGAGATTCTCATTGTTTGAAGCTGTATGAAAAAACAGAGCCCAGACTGCTCTTCTCATTAATTCTGCATCTGCTGTATTCTGTCTTATTGCTAGACCATAGCACTTCTGAATATGATCTATTGTAGCATCTGTCAGTCTATTTTTCCCATCTAAAGTTTTTCCATCACTCAATTTCTTGCCTTTCATGCTAGCCTTGAGCCGTCGAAGTCTTGATCCCATCCTTTTCTGAACATGGCCAACACACTCCAGTTTGGAAATTTTCACATCGTTACCATAGGGTCTCAGTTCCTCAATTTCTTTGAAAGCCTTTGAGTCACCATCTCCAAGATAATTTATGTATCTAACGTTGTACCATTTTACTGAGCATTGATAAATACTTCTTACACCAGCAACTTCCATACCACCACTTGACCCATAGTAATTTGCCATGCACTCCTCTTATTTTTCATTTTCTCCTTGCATCTGCAATGCTTAGAAAGTATTGCCACATCAACTACCTTACCAGTGTCCACACTTGTAGCTGTTACTACACCATTCAGAGATGTGTGGCCTCTCTTCTGCCAGCTTCCATCAAAAGCTATGGACAAGTCTCTCCTATTATTATTTTCAACAACTGCTTCCTCAACAGCATCTTTCATGTTTTCCTGTGCCACATCTTCTACAGCAGAGCCTATTGCAATTATGTGTTTGTTAAATTTTGAAGGTGGAGGAGGGAGGTTCATCACACCACACACCATGGCACCTGCAGCCCTGCCCTTTCCTATACACCGTAATCCATAAACCAGTCTAATGTTTATATCGTATAGTTTACCTGTATCTGCAGTAACATGTGAGGAATTGAAGAAAGTAACACTGTGTTTGCAATAACTGCACATCAACTCTAATTCACAAGCAAGTCCTACATGTAAGTTTGTTTTCAATGAAACACCACATTTTCCACATTGTTTGCAGCACCCATTGTTCTCCAAAACGTCTGATAATAAAGAGACGTTAATTCCCTCATATTTTGTAGTCCCAGCATTTAGTTTCTCGTATTCTTCTTCAATTCCAGCTAGTTTTCTTCTTGAAGCACTTTCCGGTGTAGTGGCAGCAGCATCACTCAATGTATCACTACCAGTGTTGAGGTTAGTCGCTACTGGGACATCAGATACTGATGAAGGTGAATCAGACGAATTTTTAGTACACTTTACTTTCTTGCACCAATGTACACGCTTTCTAAATACCTTCAGACTAAGTCTTGGCATGTTGAAGGAAAGAAAACTCAATGACTTCTCCACATACGACTTTCACAACAATGACATGGATATACTCACAAAGGAAACAATACAAATGGTACAGAATCTATTGTCAACTGTCTAGCAGTGTAGCCAACAGAAAAGCTAACTCTCTTGTGCTCAATTATATCTCTGGCAAGGCTGTCTATATCAGGTATATTTCGCGTCTCATATACAAGGTGCGGAACATCGTGTGTCAAAATTATTTAAAATAGTTCTATTCACGTCATCCAAATATTGTATACATGGTATTAAATGGGAGAGTCTAAATTTTTCGAAAATGCATTTACCCAAAAATCGATTTTTTCATCGAAAAACTCATTCCGTATACCCTTAAGTTTTGTCAGGTTTTTATTCACATTTACTTCTTTAGACAGAGAGCTGCGTGCTTTTTTGGAAAACTTTTGTGTACTTTAGTTGTCAGCACTGTGTCGATCCTCAATGCTTTGCATTACTTCCTCTATTTGCTTAATGCGTGAAACAGTAATAGCTGTTAACAGTATCCTGAGAACTAAAAGCAAATTAAACGTTGAATGTTTTTTCTCCCACTGGTTGGAAGGGGTTTATTTCAATAAATGATGTGGGATCCTAGGCGGGTCCGCCAAATGTCGGGTTTTTTTGACAAGAATGCTTTTACTTGTTCACTTTCCGTACTGGATCGGGTCGTTGGCTCTGGCCGAAGGCCTGTTATGAGACCCAACCTGTTAATTAAAACTGCCTCTTTACTAATTTTGATTAATATTTAATAACTAAATAGTGTTCAGGGAACTGATCACTACTAAACAAACAAGGATAACATTGAACACATTTATTGAACAGTAATCTTCGTAACACCAAACTGAACAATAACATACATTTATAAGTGATAAAATCATGCTAGTAATGGCAGTGGCCCTTAAATTCCAAAACTGACTCTTAATGTCGGATAATGCATCTGTACTTATCATTTTCTACTCTCTCCTCTTGTCAGACGGCATAAAATACGTCAGACACACCTACTTCAATTTCCAAATTCTCAATAAGAGCGTGGCTGGAAAACTGAGCTCTGGTAATCACAGGCGTGCGTAATACCGGATTAAGTGCCGAAGCTGAGCATCACGTTACCAAATGTAGCGTCGTGGACAGGTCAGCAAGCTGCCGATGGCGTCTGCGTCGTCGAGGAGCCTCAATTGTAACAAAAATGAATTTATTTTCGCGAACAGGCTTCCTGTTCGTAAACTCCTATTCAAAAGCTAATTGTGCTTTCTTTCCAATCGCCTCGCACTCGTTAAGATGGGACTCACCAGCCCAAAGGCGGAATCCAGTAACGTCTTTAATAAAGTTTGGCTCAAGGAATTCCTCTGCTTCTGTCTGCTTTCTGTGGGACAGTATTCCCAACCGTAATTGGCGGAATCAGCCTGTCTCTAACAGTAAAACACGACAGTTCCCCTAACTGAATACTAGTTTCAGTTGCAGCTGGGAGACTTATTCAAAGTCCTGCACAGCACACTGGAAAGAATTTACTTTCCTACAGCAGAGCCGAAAGCACGACGTCCGCTCGCTACAGGAGCTAAGACGCTTCTCCCAGATAACAGCTCCAAAAGCTTCCCTTTGCAAAAATCAGCACTCCTACGCTATTTTTCGAACTGGCCAATCCCGTGGCTCTAGACCAGCAGTTCGCTCCCACTATTATTTGCTGGCTTCTTCCAGCCAATCAAAACATTCCGCTCTTTACTGCGCCTAGAATGTTCTGGAAGAAACTGAAACTCCGTTCAAAATTGAACCCACCAATCGTCTCTCTCTGTTCGCCCTCACGCGGGAAAAGGTCATTGCACTAGCTTAACCGCGTTTCTTAGAAAGCCCCAGAAAACGTTAAGACTCGTGGGAAGGCTCCCTTAAGGTCGGAACATACGCGTCTGGGCCGTGTCAGGGCCGAGCGTCGGGCGAATGACGGCCGTGCTGCGGTCCGTTCCTGCAGGGGCCACACATGATGGGAGCACGTCCGTGTCTTTGTTGTTCCTTGTAGTGACTCGGACTCGGTGATATGTGTTTCTGTTTGTGAAAGCTATAAAACATGTTCACTAATTTTCGTAATAGTGAATTAAGACTTACAGCACTTGCTTTAGACGAAGAGGAAAAAAGAACGAAGGCAAACAAGAAGAAAAAAATTATGGATTCACAGTGCCTGGGAAACAAGACCAGTACAGGGAGAGTTTCGAACATTATTTTCTCATCTCATAGATGATGAGACTAAGTTTTATGAATAATTTAGGATGACTCAGTACACCTTCTGTGAGCTTTTAAAGAAACTACAACCAAGAGTGAGAAAAAACGATACTTTCTGGAGAGTATCAGTTTCACCCAAAAAACGATTGGCTGTTTTTTTTAAGGTAGGTTAAAGAAAAAGTACACAGAACACAAATAAATAAGAAGTTTTAAGGACAGCATTTTTTATTACTTTAGTAATTGAAAGATAAATACTTAAGTTAGTAAATAATACAGTTAAATTTCTACTACCCGAAGAAAAACAAATGAGGACTATTCAGGGAATTCGTTTCTGAAGCTGATGAGGATGCAGGGAAACTTGGAGGATGATGGCTTTGGTTATTTACATACGAATTGTGGGAATCCCTTTGCAGATCCAAAAGCTGCTGTGCAGGTTCTGTTGACTCGATTTCCACAGGTGTAGGATATGGTGTTGAAACAGATTTTGCTGAGGAATTGGGGGATGATGGAGTGAATTGTGATGGACTGATACGTCATTCATGAGTTGCTTGAGTTCAAAGTCTTGTACAATTGAAAAAATCCTGCTTTTAGCTTGATGAAAAAGTAGTGGATGCAACGATTTTAGGGCTGGTGCTATACCAGCCAAAAAAGCATCAACTGGGTTTTGTATTTTTGTTTTTCAGCTTTTTTTCTGCCAAAATGTAATTTGATTCTTGTTTATGCTCATTATTGTCTTGCGTGTAAGCAACATTGGAAACCGTTTCTCGTTCTACCGTGTAAGGTAGCAGGAACTTAAAGAGATTTTCATACTTATATTTATGTTGCTGAACAGCAGCTTGTCCTGAAACATTTCCCTTTGCTGCAGGGTTTTCCTTAGTTGGTCACGAACCTTTTTTTTTTTTTTTCGGTCCTCTGTTCCACCTGTAGCAAAAATATTTTATATCGCATGTTTTTTCCATTGTGCTTCTTGCTCTGATTGACCCATGTTATAATTTTATTGTAATAGACGTGGGACCGTACGGAAAAAACTATGATGGAAGCATTCTAGTAAATTCAAACCTTGGAAAGTCATTGGAAAGCAAGACGCTTAGCGTCCCAAAGAGTAAAACTATACCCGGAACTGATGTTGAGCTTACAGTGGTAATTGTAGGCGATGAAGCTTTTCCTCTCAAAACATACTTGATGCGACCATATCCTGGCAGGTACTTAAGAAATGGCAAGGCTATATTTAATTATCGTTTGAGTCAGGCAAGAATAATATCCGAAAATGCATTCGGTATATTGGAACAGAAATTTCGAATATTTAGAAGAATCGTTCAGGGAGATCCTAATAACCTTACGATTGTGACGGCTGCGTGTGTTCTGTACAACTTTATTCGAAAAATGGAAGGTTATAGGGTGCCCAAACAGAGGGTGGATCGAAAGGAAACTGCTGAGGGATCCGGAAGATCATCAAATCTTCGAATTCGTGGGAGATCAACAGATGCTGCATTTGCTGTACGAGAACAACTCAAATTCCTGAATTCTTCACAAGCGACTGTGGAATGGCCAGAACATGTCGCCTTGGCGATATAACGATGACATAAACCAAACATCTGTTTGTAAAATAAAAAGTAAATAAATATCTTTCAGGTATTAAAACTTACCATGCTAAGCCCTTAACTGCATACCACTCCCTATGTGCTGGCTGATTTTTTTTTCTATTTTCAACAGACTTTAAATAGCTGTAAAGGACGTTTAGTTAAAGATACATAAAAACTACAGATATGGTTTAAAACTTTAAGGTTTCAACTTTACATGGGTTAACAGTCATGTGTATGGGGCATATACTTTTTCCAAGAAGTGGTGCGGATTTCTCCTCGATTTTGCGAAAATAAATTTTTGTCAAAAATTTATTTTACTACTTTATTCAATTTAAAGAAGAATAAATTTTGGAAAGTGATCATTTGACGCTGAAAAGACATTTGTTATACCATTTGCACATAAAGCATAGCTACATACACACAAGCTATTTTGCATAGTGAACCACTATGTGATAAAGCTTGAAGCACGGGGTGACACACAAACCTACATTACTCACTGCACTCATAAGAAGTATCTTTCTTCCCAGTAATGTTCTTTCGTTTTCCACTACACACTACACAACGTCTTTGTGCTTCTTCCCTTTTGCCATTTCCACACGGTTCGTAAAATGTTTCTGCGACAATTGAGCAACCGTTGCAGATCCATGAGAATCCTCAATTCTCTCTCATCTCTGTTACACCAACGCAGTGAAGACCTTCTGTATAAACTTAGGAGTGCTCAGTTTCTTCTCATTGATGCAAAATACAACCATTGGAAACTGCCATAATTATACAGTGGAAGGCAAGCTTTCTCCACCACTTCACTGTTTTGTGATCAAGTGCTCCTGAGGTCATTAGCGCCCAGTCACAATTGTTAGAAGACATAGAATCTAGTAAAACTCAAGGGGGGGGGGGGGGGGGAGGACACCAGAAAGTTCTTACAAAGATGCAGATAAAGTAAGTGAAGGAGTTAGATGTCTTTGGACAAGCCAGTCAAAGTAATGAAACGAAGGACACGAGCAGCTGCTCGAGCATCATCAGCTAAGATATCCTGTAAAGTAGATGGCAGAGACAGGACAACACGAGATTGACTAAAACGGGGACACTACAATAAAACATGGCGCACTGTTAATGCATGACCACAAGGGCACTGCGGGCTGGGTCACCGGAGAGCAGGTAGCGGTGGCTAAACCGGCAATGCCCAATCTGCAACCTGGTCAGAAGGACCTCTTCTCGCCGAGATGGTCGGGAGGAGGATGTCCAAGTAGTTGGGAACGGTTTTACTGCCCGGAGCTTGTTTCCTTGAAGTGATGACCAAGTATCTCACCACAAAGACACAAGCCTCTTACAAGCAACCCCACTAATGTCAGAGGACGGGACACAATGGGAGGCCGGCCGAGGCAGGAGGACTGCAGCCTTGGCTGCATCAGCAGCAGCCTCATTCCGAGGCACTCCTACATGGCCGGAAACCCACAGAAAGCTGACAGGAGAGCCATCAGCAGCAGAAGAATGGAGGGACTGCTGGATCCGTTGCACCAAGGGATGGACCGGATATGGAGCTCCAAGGCTCTGAAGAGCACTGAGTGAATCAGAGCAGAGTACATACGATGAATGGCAGTGGCGGCGGGCATACTGAATGGCCTGATGGAGAGCAAAAAGCTCGGTCGTAAAGCTGGAACACTGGTCGAGGAGCCGGTATTTAAAGGTGCCGGCCCTGACGACAAAGGCACAGCTGACACCATCGTCAGTTTTGGAGCCATCAGTGTAAATAAAGGTGTGACTGGAAAGTCTCGCACGAAGTTCGACAAACCGTGAGCAATACACTGCAGCCGGAGTACCCTCCTTCGGGAGCGAGCTGAGGTCGAGATAGATACGAACCGGAGCCTGGAGCCACGGTGGTGTTGGGCTCTCATCCTCTCTGAAGGTGGTAGGGAGGGCAAAATCCAATTGTCGAAGCAGGCGACGAAAGCGGACTCCAGGGGGCAGCAGGGCAGACACATACAACCCATACTGACGGTCGAGAGAATCGGCGAAGGAGGACTGATAAGAGGGATGGTCGGGCACTGACAACAGCTGGCAGGCATACCGACAAAGCAGCACGTTGCGCTGGTAGGTCAATGGTAATTTGGCAGCTTCAGCATAAAGACTCTCGACAGGACTAGTGTAGAATGCTCCGGTCGCAAGACGTAACCCCCAATGGTGTATGGAGTTGAGACGGCGTAAGAGGGATGGCCAAGCAGACGAGTAGACGAGGCTCCCATAATCCAGCTTTGATCGGACTATGGACCGATACAAGCAAAGCAG
This sequence comes from Schistocerca serialis cubense, assembly GCF_023864345.2. Classification (NCBI taxonomy): domain Eukaryota; kingdom Metazoa; phylum Arthropoda; class Insecta; order Orthoptera; family Acrididae; genus Schistocerca; species Schistocerca serialis. Next base: position 872,313,029 of record NC_064641.1, on the reverse strand, counting down.
GACAGTGCGATCCGCTCCCCAAGATGAACCACTAAGAACTCTGAGGACATTAAGGGAACGTGTACAACGGGCAGCCAAATAAGAGACGTGCGGAGACCAACAAAGTTTCCTGTCCAGCGTGAGACCTAGGAACTTAGTTGTTTCCATGAATGGGAGGACAACGGGACCGAGATGTAAGGATGGTGGAAGGAACGCTTTATATCGCCAAAAGTTGATGCAAACCGTCTTCTCTTCAGAGAACCGGAAGCCATTTGCCACACTCCATGAGTATATGCTGTCTAGACAAGCTGAAGGCAGCGCTCCAGGAGGCATGTTCTCTGGGCACTGCAGTAGATCGCGAAGTCATCGACAAAAAGAGAGCCTGAGACATTAGGTGGAATGCAATCCATAATTGGATTGATCGCTATGGCAAAAAGGGCTACGCTCAAGACGGAGCCCTGAGGCACTCCGTTCTCCTGGAGGAAGACGTCGGACAATACGGAACCCGCACGTACCCTAAACTTTCGATCTGTTAAAAAGAAATCAATGAAAAGGGGCAGGTGACCACGTAGACCCCACCTGTGCATAGTGTGGAGGATACCTCCTCTCCAACAGGTATCATAAGCCTTCTCCAAATTGAAGAACACGGCTACCGTTTGACGCTTTCGCAAAAAGTTGTTCATGATGAATGTCGACAAGGTCACAAGGTGGTCAACAGCGGAGTGGCGATGACGAAAGCTGCATTGAACATTGGTAAGTAGCCGTCGAGATTCAAGAATCCAAACTAACCGAGTGTTAACCATGCGCTTGTAAGAGAAATGGGGCAGTAACTAGAAGGAAGGTGTCTATCCTTCCCAGGTTTGGGTATAGGAACAATGACAGCGTCACGCCAACGCATGGGGACTTGACCTTCGGTCCAGACGCGATTGTAGGTGCGAAGAAGGAAGCTTTTGCCTGCCGGAGAAAGGTGGGCCGGCATCTGAACGTGAATGGCATCTGGCCCAAGAGCAGAGGACCGGGACAGTGCAACTGCACGTTCGAGTTCCCGTATAGTAAAGGGGGCATTATAATTTTCCAGATTCAGCGAGTGGAAGGAAGGTCGCTGAGCCTCTTCTGCCTCTTTCCTGGGAAGGAAGGCAGGGTGGTAATGGGCGGAGCTTGAAACCTCTGCGAAAAAGCGGCCGAAGGCATTGGAGACATCCACAGGATCAACAAGGACCTCAGTACCTGAAGTCAGGCCAGGTACCGAGGAGTGGGCCTTAATGCCCGACAGCCGGCACAGGCCACCCCAGACGACAGAAGAGGGAGTAAAACTGTTGAAGGAGCTGGTGAAAGAGGCCCAATAACCTTTTTCCTGTCTTTGATGACTCTACGGCATTGCGCTCGGAGTCGTTTGTATCCAATACAATTCGCCAATGTAGGATGGCGGCGAAAGGTGCGTAAAGCACGTCGTCGAGCACGGATAGCGTCTCTACAAGCCTTGTTCCACCAGGGGACGGAAACGCGACGTGAAGAAGACGTAGTACAAGGAATGGAACGTCGGCAGCATTGATGATAACAGCCGTGAGGTATTCGACCTGACTGTCACAACTGAGAAAATCGTAGTCCGGAAAGGTTGCCAGGGAGGAGTAAAGTCCCCAGTCAGCTTTCGGTATGTTCCAGCTCGAAGGACGTGGGGATGGCGTGTGGTGCAGGAGACGAATGACACAGGGGAAGTGGTCGCTCGAATAGGTGTCAGAAAGGACATACCACTCAAACTGACGGGCAAGAGTGGTAGAACAGGTCGAGAGGTCCAAGTGGGAGTAGGTATGAGTAGAGTCTGAGAGGAAAGTCGGGGCGCCAGTATTGAGGCAGACAAGACTGAGATGGTTGAAGACATCCGCCAAGAAGGAGCCTCCCTGACAGGATGCAGGAGAGCACCAAAGGGGATGATGGGCATTGAAGTCGCCAAACAATAAAAAGGCGGAGGAAACTGAACAAGCAGGTGCATCATGTCAGCCGGACTAACTGCGGATGACGATGGAGCGTAGACGGTACAAACGGAAAAAGTAAAGGCAGAAAGAGTAATACGGACAGCTATTGCTTGGAGTGGGGTGGTCAATGGGATGGGATGGTAATAGACATCGTCCCGAACGAGCAACATGACCCCGCCATGAGCTGGAATACCGTCCACAGGGGTAAGGTCGGACCGCTCCGAGGTATAGTGGGGAAAAGCAATACGGTCAGTTGGGCGCAACTTGGTTTCCTGGAGACCAAGGACGAGCGGACAGTGCAGGCAGAGGAGCAGTTGTAATTCCTCCCGATTAGATCGAATACCTCTTATGTTCCAATGTAACAAAGCCATCACTAGTCAGAAAAAAGGGGGAACAAAACGGGTGAAGAGCTGGTCACCTCGACGGCCGCGGAGGGCCAGGTTTTGAGGGAACAATGCTACAACCGGCGGGAGGTGGATCCTGTTCCATCGAGTTGTCGCCAGCTGCGGCCGTTTTCCCGGGTTGCGTAGGAGGGGCAGCATCATTCGCTGACGAGAGGCCAGCTGAGCGCCTGGCAGCAGCGCGTCCCGGCGAAACGGAGGACGGCCGGGAGCAGCGACTCATCGATGGAGCGTCAGACGAAACGCGCCAGGGTGGAGAGGGGGATAAAGACTTCTTCTTGGAGGCCTTCTGGGAAGTCCGATGAGGCACGGGGATGGTGGGCTGGACCCGAAGAAGGTCCTCACGCGCGGAGTCCGTTTTGGAACGCCGGACCTCGGAAGCCAGGGTCCGGAACGTTTCCCCGAGAAGAGGATCGCTTCTCAGGCGGTGGAGGGGGAGGAGGAGCAAGGGTGGCCCCTGGGGCAGGGGCCGCGAGGGAGGAGGATTTGGAAGGGAGGGATTTGGGAGGCGGAGGCATAGGGCCCGGATGGGGTGAGGAGGTGGAGGGGGGACAGGATAGGGGTGAGGATACTGTGGAAGGAGTGGACACGTCAACGTCACGGGATGGAGGCGGTCATACTTCTTCCTGGCCTCAGAATAAGGGAGGCGATCCAAAGTTTTTAATTCTTGAATTTTCTTCTCCATCTGATACGCAGGGCAGTCTAAAGATCTAGGTGAGTGGATGCCATGACAATTGACGCACCGAGGTGGTGGGGTGCATGTATGTTCCTCACGAAGAGGACGTCCACAATCGCCACAAAGGGGCTCAGCCTCACACCGTGACGACATGTGCCCAAAGCGCAAACACCGAAAGCAGGGCATAGGAACCGGGACGTAAGGTCGCACCAGTAGCACATCACCTTTACCTTCTCCGGGAGAACACAGGCGGTGGCTCACCTTCATCTGACGACAAATCTGTCTCTGAAATAATACAGAACGTAACAGAACAAATCGCAACATGAACCGTCTTGCTCTGCATCGATTTAGTAAGATGTTAGACTTACCTGGACTATCGTTATTTTCCGGCATTTCGTACTCACTGTCACTATCGAAATCCGAAAAATCATCATCAGTAGGTTCAGCAAGTACTTCAATCATTTTTCGAAGTTGTGCATCCTCATCACTCGCCATTGTGAGTAAAAAGAAGATAAACAAGCTAAAACCAAAATACTAGCGCCAAAATCAACGGTAAACAAACGACAGGACACCACAGAACACGTAACATACGCGTGAAAAACACACGTGAATTCGTTCGGAAATATAATATACGGATATATAGCATTACCTCACTAGGTGCTGCGATCTAGCGTTAATATGATGAACTGCAAGCATTACAGGACCTACAGGTTGCAGCGGGAACGCTAACAATGCGTTTGAAACACTAAAACAATGTGGAATGCCACGGGACGTAATATTACGGCGGTCGCATTTTCTTCGTTTCTGCCCGCGACGTAATATTACAGCAGCCACACGGTAAGTGTTAAAACTTGTATAGTTTTTATCTTACCTTTGGCTTGTAGATCTGTTGCAATTGTCTTCGAAACTCTGTCTTTGTACTCCATATTCCTATAGTTTTCACTTCCCTGATCGTAAAGAACAGGAAACTTACTAACTTCTGATTGTAGAATGAAGACTTTCACGACCGGGTGACGTGGCTATTGATATAGTTTCCGGGATGTGAGGTCGTGGTCCAAGAACTTTTCTGCTCCTTACGTTTCGTCCAGGACTGCGCTGGACTTCCTCAGAGGCACTGCTCCGCTGAGTCTTGCCGACTGACTGGTCGGGTGTGTGAGAGCGACTTATATATTGTGAGAAAGGGGGGCGTGGTTCAGGTGACACGTGATGAGCAGTGATAATCCATAGCAAAGATAAGGTTGACTATCGATTACCACCTTGTCAAAGATAAAAATTGTTAGCAATTTTGTAGGGCCACTGTCCATAAATCGCTAAGTTTCATAGCGTCCTCTTTCCTATTAAAATTATCGTGATGTTTATAAATTTCAATAGCTTCTCTATATAGCCGTGGATAGTAATATAACGTTGTAGATAAAACTTCGGTATTCGAAAACTTCACTTGGTGGTTGCTGGTTGAAAAGCATGTTCCGCTACAGCTGATTTTTCTATTTTTCCAAGTCGACAAAGACTTTTATGCTCTTTCAGTCGCGTGTTTACGCTTCTTTTGGTAGTACCAATATAAACTTTACCACAGGTACATGGAATTTTATACACACCACATGTCGACAGGGGAGGGCGTTTATCCTTCACAGATCGTAGTACTTGACTTATTTTCTTTGTTGGTTTAAAGACAGGTTTCATGTCATGTTTTCGTAAAATCGTACCGATCCGATCTGTTACTTTTTTAATAAAAGGGAGAACTACTGTGTTTTTCTGTCGTTGTGGTTCATTCTTATCTTTTGGTCTTCTATCCCTTGGACTCAAAATTCTATTTATCTCTTTTCTTGAGTAGCCGTTTTTTTCAAAAGCCTGCTGCAGATGTTTCACTTTTGCATCCAAATGTTCAGGTGTACATATTCGTTCCGCTCGATCGATAAGACTTTTTATGACACCCCTTTTTTGTTGTGGATGATGATGATTAGAATTTTTATGTAAATATCTGTCCGTATGTGTTGCCTTCCGAAAAACTTTATATTCCAAGCTTCTATCGGACCGTCTCATAACTAAGACATCCAAGAAAGATATTCTGTTATCCTTTTCTATTTCCATGGTAAACTGTATTTTTGGGTGAATTTTATTTAGATGATCAAAGAAATCGTCCAAGGCCTTTCTGCCATGGGACCAAACCACAAATGTGTCATCTACATATCGATACCAACGAGATGGTTTGTTATTAGCTTTGTCTAGGGCTGATTGATCAAAATTCTCCATGTAAAGATTGGCAATCGCAGGGCCTAATGGATTACCCATTGCTACTCCATCAAGTTGTTCATAAAATTCATTATCCCACTGGAACTGACTTGATGTAAGACAATGTCTGGAAAGAATAATCAAATCTTCTGGAAAAATATCCGCTATGAAAATCATAACTTAGTTAACAGGAATCATTGTGCATAAGGACACAATGTCCAAACTTACAAGAATATCTTCAGGGGCCAGAGTTAGTCCCTCTAGTTTTTCAATAAAATGGCGCGAGTCTTTTATATATGAGTCCGTTTTTCCAATAAATGGTTCTAAACAAGTTGTTAAATATCTTGCTATTTCATAAGTGGGAGAATTGATGGCACTGACTATGGGTCTTAAAGGAAAATCTATTTTATGAATTTTAGGTACACCATACAATCGAGGACACATAGCTTCACTTTTCAACAAAGTTCTTTTATCTTCTTTTCGGATAGAGGTAGATGACTTAATCAAATTATTTGTTTTCCTAAGTACACTGGCTGTAGGATCCCTCGCAAGTTTTTTATACTGTCCTGACGTTAAAAGGTTCAAAATTTTCCTTCGGTAATCTTCTGTATTCGTAACAACAGTAGCGTTCCCTTTATCTGCAGGAAGAACCACTATTTCTTCATCTGCATTCAAATCCGTAAGAGCCTTCCTCTCACCTTTTGTTAAATTACTTTCTAGAGGTCTGCTGTGGCTTAAAACTCTAGTGGTTTCAATTCGAATTGCATTCGCGGTTGCCTTAGGGATATTTCGTATACCTGCTTCTATATTCGCGATAATATCTTGAAGTGGTACTTTCACAGGTGTTATAGCGTAATTTCCTCCTTTTGCAAGGACGGAAATCTCGTCTTGAGAACACTTTCTTTGACTTGTTTATAACAGTATCACTCATCATCGTATTACTTGTAGTTGTTACATTAGCTTGTGACTTTCCGAACTTTTTCTTATGTCTACTAGTAGTCATGTCTATCGTAGCTACCATAGTTGTAAACGTAAGATAATCAGTTTTATTCCACAGGTCCATCTGTATCTGACAAGCTAAGAATAAATGAAGCTTCAGTAGCTCACAGTCAACAGAATCCATTTGTCGTCTTACTAACTTCTTTTATTGGTCGTTCCACATCCATGTTTTGTTCACAGTCTTGCGCAATTGCACAGCTCACAAGACAATTCTACCGTCAGGCAGTGTGTGTCACGTGAAAAATTAAACACGGCGAATCCAGTCCGGCCCGGCCCCGGCCCGTTGACTTTCCTCGTGCACGGCCCGGTCAAGTGGGGCCCGCAACATTTGTTTTAATGATGTATTTTGTTGTCTGGGTGACGGCTGATAATCGGACGTGTCTCGGCACGGACACGGTCCGGACATGCGTGTCCCGACCTTTAGGCGCCAGCTCGTCTCGACATAGTGGCGTCGGCGTAACGCCCAGCGCCAGCGAGGCGGCGTCCCTCGAAGGCCTGCCTCTGTTGTCCATGCAATGGGTGCCTACATGCACCGGCGGCGCGTCTCCCCCAGTGGGACGCTTTGGCTTGCCGACTCGTAATGGTCGGTTGTTAACTTCCGCACCCCTCTGCCTTGCCTTTGAGCAGTGCGGCTCGTCCGCTCCAGCCAAACACCTTGAAAATATCACCTGAACCCCGACTTAATGCAATATGCGAATTTCCTAAAGTTAATACGCGTCTTATGCCGTCTGATACTCCCTATATTAATTTTAATAGGCTGACTTCCTGATAAATAACATAATAACCAATATCTAACTCGTTTTTGCAGCAATTATTATATTACAGTAAGGTGCAAAATACTGCTACTTTACATGGTGATAATTATTCATGAAGTTTTTTTTCATTTCGTCCTCGATAAGACGTTTCTCTGATTCTATGCTTTGATCTACGTTTTCTAGCATGTAAAGTGCACGTTTAAGCGTCCGATCCCACCCGTCTGCTTTGACCCATGACGTCACAAAATGGCGGAAACGACCATAAACCACGATTCCAATATGGCGCTTATAAAGTCGTTATGTACACATTATAAAGACGAAAATACATTGAAAAGCAAACACACACACGTTCCACAAAAAGGCTAATGACACTAACGGGACAAGCGCGGGAAACTGGGTGTTTTTGGGTGGAGACAAACTAAATATCAACAAATTTAGACACCCACCTCCATACAAAACCACGCAAAAGGTCGAAAAAAACCGACAACACAAAATTCCCCAAATTCCACTAAACACTATATCATCTGGAATCGGACACTTCCATTGACCTATATAGCTCAACAGCAGCTCCCGATCCCATAAATTAGGACCAAACATATATAGCTCAAAAAACATCTCCCGATACCAATACTTCCACAGCCACACATTGCAATAAAACACTTCCCTCGACCCCAACATACAACACATACACTAAAAACAAAAAAATAAAAAATAAAAACTTACCACAAAAAAGTTCCGGCGCCACAAACTAGGTTGGCCACCACAATCACATACAGGCACACCCCCCCCCCCCCCCCCACACACACACAAACCAACAAAAATATACTCAACCAAAAGAAAGACCCGAACCCAACCCCCCCCCCCCCCAAAAATAAAAAAAAACCGAAAAACAAAAGCCAATTGCAACATAACAAATTCTCAATCACCCACTACAAATCAACAAACTCCCCCCCCCCCCCCCCCCCCCCCCCCACAAACACTCTTAACACGAAATAAACCACCCACCCCACCCTGATCCGCAGCCACCCACCCAGCCACCCAAACTAACCACTTTTGGCCTATACATTTCACTAACAGACCTTAAAAAAAAAAAACGAAAAACACAATAGCCCTCAGGGACACTCTTCCGCCAACAGTACTCACCTAAATGGGACTGAAGGTTGGAAGAGCGTCTAATCCCCCTACCAAGAACTGACTTAACAGACCCCCACATCCCCTCTATTGTATTTGTGCAAGCCCCTGTCTCAAAATTTTTCAACTCTAGCGACTAAATGATTGAATCCCCTCTCACCCAACCCCTTATATGAAGAAAATGCATCTGAAACTACTGTTGACCCCAGTTCTATGTACTCCGCAATTAACCCCACTAATTCCGCCTTAGACTTCCCTTCCACAACCCGAAAAACACATTCAAAACAGCCCCCCCACACCCAGTCACCAACCACAGACTTACCCCTCCCATACTTCCTAGAGAATACTCAGAATTGTAGAACACTCAGTATAATGTCGTTTATTGAAACTGAACTACACTTCTCGAACAATCACTATATACACACAAAAACAAATAACTTGTAGACGACCATTCATCAAGAGGGTCGGTGAAGTCGGTCGGAGCTGGTCCTAACTCAAAGAGGAACTGGCTGTAATGCTGCTGTGCTGGCCTTATAAAGCCGGCGGAGTACTCCAACTTTCCCTGTATCTGTGGAGAACTCTGCAGAAAAAGGTTCGCATTAGTCCCCAGCAAGTTCTGTTTGTTTTGAAGAATTGTTTCCTCTTGGTTGTTGCACCTGCAAGTGCTTGTGTATGTTATATGGTACACAGGGGTGTCTTGAGTGTAGTCTGCCTGGCAGGGGCCGTCTGTGGCAGACTTCCTTTTCCCAAACTGTGACTCGTCCACCTCCACAACAACCCCATGCCCCCCCCCCCCCCCCACTTACCTCTGTACCTAATAAAATCAGAACACACTTCACAGCAAAAAGAAAACCAATCAAGCACACTCCTCACATCAGTCTCATGCGCGCAAAAAGTGTGTGGGGATCTATAACAAAAATAATAAGTCACCAGTACAATCTCGCGCATGCTCAACCTTGACTTCTCGAACCAGGAACCACGCCGTACAGAATGCCAAATGTCATCCTTTAGACAGCGCCACATGTAACCGTCTCTGGTCCTAGACGCCGGAACTTTAGCCAACTTCATTTCTTGCCCACAAATGGAGCACTTCACGATCTTGGCAATTAACCCAAACAGCTGTAATAACTTTATCAGCTCCAAAGCGGTGTTTCCCATCATTTCACACCGACGCGCGCTATTAATTTTATCCTTCATATCCATTCCTGAACAAAAACAACAACCGATTAATTTACTAAAATTACCACACGACCTACAGCGAACAGCATTAAATTAACCTTCACACAAAACCACTAAATTGTTAGCTCACTGAAACGATTTCCACTACAAACACAGCCATAATTGAACAATTTTGTATATTGAGCAAGACCAAACTGAGCCCATTATACCACACAAACGAAAGCCCTAAACATGCCACCAGAGGGCACAACAAACAACAACACAACTACTACAAACACGCCACACTCACAAACAAAACTCCGCGCCGTTGTGACGTCACACACAACACCCTTAAGTCACCGGTCAAAGCTGACGGGTGGGATTGGACTCTTGTGTCGACCTGCTTATAGAATTTGCAGTCGGCTTTAAGACCATTTTTGGTTGAAGTGTCATTAATTCAGCTTGTAGATACCGTAAATAATCGTCCTCTCTAAAGTGTACACTACAGGCAGTAGTGTTTTTAATGTTAATGCAGTCACTACTGCTACAGAGCTGAGCCCACCGAGCAAATGTTTCAGAAATTTTAAAGAACTCATGACAGGTAATACTACTGTCTTTTAGAAAAACGCTAGAAACTGAAATCCATTTATAACATGTTATCCATAGATATAAAATTTTTTTGCGCCCGATACATCATGGGAGGAAAAATCGAAGCTTCCACGAAAAACCCATCAGATCCAAACAAAATCATGTGATGGATACAGTACTAGATATAACTGTTCTCGTGAAAAGTATAGGAAATTAATAGTTAACAGACGTGTTACACAAACACAGCGGTTCATAAAAGGCAAACAGCAGATAGAAAATAAACACAGTAAAATATAGTACATAGTAAGGTAAAATTAAACTTTAGCTTTGCAATAACAAGGTTATGGTCTGAATTTATTTATTTACTCTGCGAAGTTTGGGTGCTTTTGAGTCTTTTGCTGGATACATGTCCTTTTGAAATCCAAAGTATCTCCTTCCGCAGCCGTACTTTACAAAGCATTTCTAAGATATGTTTTCGATGCATTGAGCATGGATCAAGCTGAAGCCATTGAGGATACAAACGTTGTGTCCTTCATCATTGAATTCACAAGGCTTTAGTTTACGCCAAACTGGTAATGGTCATTTTTGGACACGTCGTTGAACACTTTTAAATTGGATCTAACTACGGCAGTCAGATTTTCTGAAAGGGCTCTTAATTAGCCTAAGTCCTCAGCGGACGTTTCACCCGCACTTTCCAGAGTCTTGTTGCCTTTAAGCAGTTCCGACACACAAACGTCACAATTGAATTTTTCGACGCATATATGTGCCAGGTAGCGCACTGCAGTCATCAACAGACGCTGGCTGACTCCGCGACTCTAATTCAGCCAACGCCACCTAGGAAAACATAGACTGTGCCCTTAGTTTTTTTACAGTTTCAAAAACTTGTCTTAGAGACGTGGTAATTTCCCCCACATAGCTGGCGGTATTTTTCGGACCTGTCTTCTAAACTGCTGTCTGTACTCTTCCTAACAGCAAATATGATCTGTTTTTCTCAGAAAGCCAGTAGTCACTCAAGTCGATCAAAGCAGCAGCTTGTGTTTCAAAGCGCTATGTGTGTCTCGAGTAAGTTTTCTTTCATCACTACAATCTTCCCAAGAACATAACCATGAGATGAAGCACTGTAGGAATTCTTGTATGTGATGGGAATTACTAGTCACAGGTACTTGGAAAATATATCTTAACCTCTGCCCCTTGAGTAATGTTTTTACAATATCTCACCAACGTGTTATTGTTTTTATGAATGTTGCAGTACTTTCCCAGTTGCTAATTGCTTTCTTTGAACCAAATGTGTCCAAAGCAACAACTGTCGTATCATTGAAAATACGCAACACTAACGTGACATTTTGGCGCGCAATTGAGTTAGGAAATAGAGACTTCAAAGTCGAGGAACTGCCATATTGCAGTAGTTCATCTTTTTCTATCAAGTGCAATTCTTTCAGTGCTCCAACAGATGACAAACCTTCCTTCAAACTGTCACTGAAGTCAGGAAAACACAAGATCTGCTCCTGTTGGTTAAACCAGTTATTGCGGATACACTTCAAAATATGGACAGTGTCCACAAAATAATACAATGGGCGATTTGGAGAAGACTATACAGGGTGATCATACTTTATTTTCACATCTGGATGAGTAGAAAACTTACACTGATTTCTTATTAATTGCATTATTGTATGCTACTATACCAACCACCTCAAATCCAACTGCTTCTAATTTAAGAACGACTGCTTTAATGTAAGAGAACTGAACATCATCCTGAATAGTATGAACTGGCAGAACAGATACCACATCCTTGTAAGGTGATTCCATGCTTTGAACCATAAAAACATGGGTACTGGTTGCACACAAAAATTTGTCAGTGTTAAAGGGACATAATACAACATTTCCAGCTTTGTAATCAAGCTGAGACTTCAGATGAATTTCATCCATCAACAGGAGCACAGTTTTATCATCTGAGGATAAAGTACCTACTTTATTTGTGATGTAGATCATAAACTGATCACCTTGTTGCTCAATGACAGGATTTGTTGAGAGTTTACTACAAAGCCTTGAAAGGGTGTTAGGACTAGGCATAGAAAAACTATCAGTGTTTCTCAAAAATTTGTAAGCATGTGGGCTAATAGAATGTACTAGTGACCACATTATCATAGAGTTACTATCATACCTAAATTGAGTTGAACTTCTGCACTTCAAAAATGAAATCTGTTCCTTCAAAAATGTAATTTTAGTTTCGTTTCCTGGCAACTTTTGTAATAAATTTTGCAATAACTGGTTAATTAAAGACAAAATGTTATCTACAGGAGCCTCAGAACTATTATACAGAAGATAAATGTTCTTAAGAACATCACTTACCACCTGTATGTTGTTTACTTTCATGGGAAATTTCATGTTTCCAATACATTTCACTTCAGTATCATTATTGAAGATACTGAGTAATAAATCAATGCTTATAACTACGTGGCAAAAGATTGTTGGGTAAGGATTATGCTTTAGTAACACTAGGCTCACACTGTCAGATTTGCTTATCACTACCCAGTCACTGTGCTTTTCACATTCACTCAACTTTGTTTTCAGTTGTTCTAAACTATCGAACGATATCGCATCAATCATTTTCGCATGTGTGTCCACACTTTCTTGGATAGCAATTTGAAGAGCACGATTTTCTAAACGCCCCCTACAATTTCTGGGTCCTCTTGTACTGCAGTTTGATGACTCGACAAGTAAGATGGGCATCCAGGCAACTTCGATGGGATAGCATCTGAAAAATTAATAACGAAGTCTGAAACCGAACTCACAGCAAATAAGTGAAATAAAGGTAGTTCTTATGCCGCTGTACTTTACTAAGAGCGTGTTTCGTAACTCACCTTTTCTCAAGCGTCGACGATCGAACGGTGCTGACAAGAGTGTACCAGTTTTCGGGTCATACATGCTGGTACTGCTTAAAATATCGTCCTTGTTAAAATGCAGTTCACATATCTAAAAACAAGCATACAGTTCTCTTGAAAACATATAACGAAAATTAATGAGGTATGAGATTATAAATACATTCTTCTGTTTACTGTATTTTGTTCAGCTGGACTACATTTCAAGTAACTATGACACACCAGATAGCACAGTAAGCCAGTTTCAAACTTGTTTCCAGATGTAAAGTTCAAGTATATAAGCTTGATCAAAGCTGGAATATTCAGGCCTGTTAGCTGGATTCAAGCTTGAAACAAACATCAAAGTTGGCAGAGTTCAAGCTATATTTCAAGCTTGACTTATCAAGTTTGGCTCCAGCTGTATTTACACACGTGGAATACAGCCTGATATTTACAGCTTGTTTTAAGCTATATAATTATTAATCTGAATTTATTGAACCTAATTAATTAAATAAATATCAGAATGGAAATGGTGTGAAAAAAATTATCAAGACACGTATGTTTAAAATTTTTTATTTTCAAAGTTTTTAAAATTGTTTTATTTTAAAATTTAATTATTCTGAAGCCCCTCCGGCCCCAGCACACAGACCAGAGCAGGATCAAATATCACTGACTTCTGCCGGTATAATGATCCTGTAACAGGTAAAAGAAAATTTTAGCCATACCTAAAGATAAAAAATGTAAAAAGTTGAAACTGATCAACCTAAATATAATTTATGCCCCAGATTAGCAAAATAACTTCAAACTCACTGATGTAGTAAGAATCATTAACTAGTTTAAACGTCACTGAGTAAGCAGCTGCTTCTGGTGACTTCATTCCAAAGATTTTTAAAGTAATTTGAAATAACTTTTTGTTTGAAATTTTTAAAGTAAAGATGACATATGGGTAATTTTGCGATGACTTCATGAAGAAGCCACACATCACTATTTCTAACAGTTTCAGGGCCATTCAATCTGAATTTGAATTATAAAGAAACAATTACTTGAAGTCATATACACCTCATACTGTAAGCTTATAAGGAAACTACCCACAATTATTTTTTGGCGAGTGAAACGGAATCAAAATGAAATAAAAGATGAAATCGAAATGAATTTCAGAAATTACCAGTTCAGTGGAACTGAAATGTAAAAGAACAAAAAAAAGGCGACATTTTAAAAAGGTAAAATAACATTAAGTTTTAATTTATTGGTGCCACGTACTAGAGAGCTAGTTTAAAATGATCTCTTTTTGCTGAATATCTTGTAATATGTATTCTTAGCTGGTAATCCATTTCACTTTCATCCAGGCTCAATTTTTCTACGTAAAAGAATATGATATTTCTTTACATTACGTAATAATATTTAACATTTCTAATATTAACGTACCACCAGAGAAAAATGCACCAACGTACCTGTAATACACTATATATCCTCTTCAGACCCGGTGTAGCTGTAAGGCAGGAGACGCCACACACTTACCGAACTATTTTCCAGTATAAAACAAACTTCACAACAGTCAACAACCATTAACGCCCGTCACAAAGGTAAAATGGCCGTAAACCTAGCACAGTCAGTGCAAGGCTTATAAACGCGTGTGGCGCTTCCTGTGGACATCTATGGAAGCTATGCTGTGCCCGCATCTGTAGTACAGCCTTCCAGGGAAATTACAGTTTATTTCAAGCTTGGGAAAATTATTTTAATTCAAGCTAAATTTTTACAGATTGATGTAAACTGTGTAACAGGCTGATTTTTCAATCTTGAATTTTCAACTGAACCTAAACTCAATATCCACCTTGAAATAAGCTTGAGTGCTAACTGGGCACTAACCAAACAAACACACTGATACTTACAATAGAGTGCTTACTCGGTGTCCAGTCTTGTCTGTGAACAGCCGATAACCATTTTCGTTTTAAATTCTCGTCAAATGGAAAACAAAATATACTGGCTTCAGGTTCATTATCGTAATCGCCCCTGCAATTCGGCATACAACAGCTTCGGGGCATTGTAACTGAGTATAGATCAAATAACCACTCACGATCAGCACAAAGTACAATATGGAATAGCTTCGAATCACGTGTCGGTACCTAGCTTCTCAGACCCCTACCCGTGACGTCACAGGCTCCTTAGTCACTATGTGGGGCCTTGTTCCTGGGTGGCGTTGATTCGGCACCGTGCACAAGCTCGGGTGCTTCATGTGCAGCTTCTTTCGAAACATGTTTTTCGCAGTCTCAATTTGTGCTAACGTTAATTGCCGAAGAGGTAACACAATCGTTGCCTTCCAGCGCAGAATAGTACTCATCGGGCTCACAGTTTGCCGAATCAACAGGTTTCATTAGTGATGCTACCACGATGTGCTGCTAGTTTCTGCGGAATTCCTGGCCGCTGAGATTCCTGTTGAAACCTGATCGTTGGCGGATTACTGAAAATACATTTTCTATGGGATCTTGGTTCACCCGCAATGTAAAGAACAACTCGTAGCCACCGCTCTTCATGTCATTCCACAGCGTTAAGAAAGCACGAATTGTACAGTACTAGATAAAACATGGAGGAATCTCACAATTTTTTGGGGGAGGGTTAACGGCCCTTCATGTTTTTAACCAATCCAGGGAGTCTTCTAGACAATCCTCTAACCACCGTTTTTTGAGTGCTTAGAACACAGGCGAATGGTTTCGAATCATAGAGGGTCTTGCTATTTATTGCGTCTTACAAATTGTTCAGGCTTCCCAGAAAGGAAGCCGCATTCAGTGCAGTTTTTCTCTGAAGTTCCGATGTAGAATACGCTGATAGAATAGTGGCCGAGACGAAATGACTGAACACTTATGTTGCAAGTCGAACACTCATTTTTTCAAAATTATTCGGACTGATGTGTTTGTGACTGAGAGAGCAGCGCATTCTTGCCTTGCCGCCCTCCCTATGTAGTTGATACATTTTGACAATGCCTTGCGAAGACAATATCATTCGAATCAGTTTGGATATCTCTCTCCAGCAAACGGTGTCAAACGCTTGTCAGGAGATGACACGCATCGTACATAACGTATAAAACATTGTTGCGATAGTGAAAGAAAGGTTTTTCAGTTGTAACACCGAGATCATGCACTAATGGACGGTTATTGGACCTTGGTCACAAACAGTGGAACGAACCTTTGAACCAACATTAAAAAGTTTCTCTAATACAACGAAGAGCAACTGTTTCATTATACCAGATTTGGTCTGTTTACAAGACGTAAAATAGGCCACAGGTAATTTCAATTTTTGTCGCAGCTTACGAACAGCGTATTGCCACCTTAGACGTACGTCCGATGCTACCAAAATCTTCATAGCCCTCAATGAAATCATACTTAGCGCAGTAGCTGAGACACTTCCTCACACTCATTTCGTCGAAGACCAATACACAATCTCCATTGTCTTCACTTTTTCTACAAGTTGTTCGAATAGTTTAGTTTCTCTGCCCGCTATAATATCCATTTCACTGACCCACCTCAATAATTTTTTTTAAGGTAGTTTCATTGCAACTTCTCTTCATAAGTGGTCATATGCGGCAGGACTTTTAAAAAATAAACTCGACAGCCGTCTTTCCGCCTCTGTCCAAGGAGTGAAAGGCCTGGAAACAATAAATGCGACCGTTTAATTCAGTTATTAAGAAAGTTGACGCTACTTAATGTATTTGACGTCATCGGAGGGCGTTACTTGTGTAGATGCTGCATATCAAATAATGTTCCACATTTTGGAGACATATGCTTAACAGCCTCTGTTGCTACAGCTTTTAGATCAGGCTTCTTCGTGGCAAGATATCGCATTCTCCACAGTTTTTTTCCTCTGCTTTGCCAATGTTAACTTTTGCTCATTAATTCTCCGTGTCAGCTTTCGTTTTCTTGGTGTTACATCTGTTGGCACCGACGTATCCGGCGAACTATGGACCGGCTTACGGGCAGGTGGCGAACAGCTTCCTTCTTGGTGCATTTCGTAATCGCTGTGTTGTCTACTGTTGTCTTCGTTTTCTACTTCTGCAGGCTCTTACAGAGATTCTGGATTTGCCACAGCGTTAAATACTAGTTTTGTTTTCAACTCATTCATAAAAGAATTGTCAGTGAACTGCAGATCACATAGGAATTTATCACGCAGCTGATGCCGCTGCAAGTCAAGCAATGAATAGTTTCCACTGTGCAAAATCCACTCTTGCTATCTGTAATGTAAGAGTGAATTAGTAAGGCGAAATCTCATCTGGGTAACTAAATGGAACTGAGACATTAATAGATGAAAGTGCTTGGAAATTATGGTGTCTAGATATGTGGTTATTCATCAGCACCTTAGTAACAACACTTCGCTTTTTAATGCTTTGTAAGAGAAAGAGCAGGTGCATCGATGTTTTAAAGAACATCGCTTTGCTGTAAGCAAGGAAAATATTTTTCGAAATAGGGGACTGAAATAGAGTTCCCTTCGGATAGTAAGCACAGAAACTGTTAAACGCCGGGACAGTATGTTAGTGAATGGACGTGAAAACAATTAAATGAAGTTGAACGATAATTGAAAGATATATGGCTCTCGAATGACACATTATCATACAGCACCCACGAGGAATGTGCATAAAAGGAAGAAGCATGAAATGCTAAACGTTTCGCTAAATTTATAAATGCTGTTTACTGTGTCTAACTGGGCCGGGAATTAGACGTACAATACAAAATAATACTTAGTAACGACAATTACAGGACGAGTAAACGGAATTATGCAAGTTTTGTTGGGGTTATTGATAATGGGAGGCATTGGTTAGTTGATAGCATTCAAAACACTGCAGCTTCTCTGCAAAACAAAGAATTTTCAGAACTTTTATGAAACATTACTCTATCGACAAAATTGCTTAAATACTCTACAAATCACTTAATTGATGTGCACACGAAACTCTTGCTACTACCATTATGGTTACCTTCCATTCGATTAAGAAGTAGTGCGGGGGAAGCGCGACTGTTTACATGGCATTCTATGTATTGGGAGTAACGTAATTATATCCTCACGATCCCTACGCGAAAGATATGGAGACAGCAAAAGATATTGATTACTGAAAATTGAGAGAGATCTAACCGAGATTATAGTGAGTATCCGAACCATTTTCTTCTGGTTACATGACTGACGAGGGTGGTTTGGTAACTCGGAACAGATAGGCTTATAATATGTAAATTATTACCAATAATCCAGTAATTAATAGAAGTAAAATTTGTTCATGATTGACATGTACTTATTTTAATTAGCGAGTATATAACACTTACAATTACGTAATAATATTTCACTTTGATACGGACCTAAGCCATAATGTTTTAAATGTTTAAAAAAAAGTAAGTATTTTAGACTTACCGTGTCATTTTCAGATGAAAATTCATAAGAGGGACAATAACTGCTGCCACTGGACGAAAAATAGTCTTCAGAACTAGCCATTTCTGTATCTGAATCTTCTTTTTCACTTATGCATGGAAGTATCTTCTTCTTTGGAAGCGCCATTGTACTGTGGCTTTGGGTTGTTTCTACCTCTTTGATTGTTTCAGACGCGAAAAAGACTGCTTCCTCACAGTATGAGAACAACAAGTGTGAACTGCTCTGCCATCTAGTGAGGGAAAGTTAAAATATTTACGCATTAGCTTCCTCTGTTGAGTAGAAGTTGAACTTACACAAAAAACGTAATTTGAGAAAAGTGTGGCTATATCATTCTCGCCCCTTCATATACCTTCTATTATTCAACATTTTTTATGAGATAAGTTATAACTTGGCATTCTTCAGTCGTTATTAAGTATTGCAAATTTTCAATAATGCAGAAAACGCTACAATCATAAGAGCTTTCAGTTTCTAAACGCAATTTTTTCGTCACAATCGGTAATAGTGTATAACATTTTTTTCGTGCAGATAGTAAGTAGAAAGGAAACACTATAATTCCATTTACTTGTCATTTCTACAGTTGATGATTTTGAAGCTTCAGTATTAATCGCCTTACTTCAACAATTTAACAACAAATTAAATACCTTAATCTGATCTGGAATGAACTGCAGAAGCTCTCCATGTGTGTTATCCTTTCTGCAGCTGTTTAGCCTTCATTGTCTTTGCCGATGTGTTGAGGTGCCTTATCCGGATGAAGGTACAGTAATGATCTTATTGTAAATTGCGAAGACCTCTTGAAAAATAGTTTGAAGCTTCCGATTAAAAGTTTTGTCAGGTTTTTATTCACATTTACTTCTTTAAACAGAGAGCTGCGTGCTTTTTTGCAAAACTTTCGTGCACTTTAGTCGTCAGTACTGTGTCGATACTCAATGCTTTGCATTACTTCCTCTGTTTGCTTAACGCGTGAAACAGTAATAGCTGTTAACAGTATCCTGAGAACTAAAAGCAAATTAAACGTTGAATGTTTTTTCTCCCACTGGTTGGAAGGCGTTTATTTCAATAAATGATGAGGGATCCTAGCCAGGTCCGCCAAATGTCGTGGGGTTTTAACAAGAATGCTTTTACTTGTTCACTTTCCCTACTGGATCGGGTCGTTGGCTCTGGCTGATGGCCTGTTATGAGACCCAACCTGTTAACTAAAACTGCCCCTTTACTAATTTTGATTAATATTTAATAACTAAATAGTGTCAAGGGAACTGATCACAACTAAACAAACAAAGATATTATTGAACACATTTATTGAACAATAATCTTCCTAACATCAAACTGAACAATGACATACATTTATAAATGATAAAATCAGGCTAGTAATGACAATGGCCCTTAAATTCCAAAACTAACTCTTAAGGTCGGATAACGCATCTGTACTTATTGTTTTCTACTCTCTCCCGTTGTCAGACGGCATAAAATACGTCAGACACACCTACTTCAATTACCAAATTCTCAATAAGAGCGTGGCTGGAAAACTGAGCTCTGGTAATCACAGGCGTGCGTAATATCGGATTAAGTGCCGAAGCTGAGCATCACGTTACCAAATGCAGCGTCGTGGACAGGTC
The DNA here is from genome assembly GCF_023864345.2 of Schistocerca serialis cubense. NCBI lineage: Eukaryota > Metazoa > Arthropoda > Insecta > Orthoptera > Acrididae > Schistocerca > Schistocerca serialis. The sequence continues at coordinate 872,293,266 of NC_064641.1, read as the reverse complement.
AGCAAGCTGCCGATGGCGTCTGCGTCGTCGAGGAGCCTCAATTGTAACCAAAATGAATTTATTTTCGCGAACGGGCTTCCTGTTCGTAAACTCCTATTCAGAAGCTAATTGTGCTTTCATTCAAATCGCCTCGCACTCGTTAAGATGGGACTCACCAGCCCAAAGGCGGAATCCAGTAACGTCTGTAATAAAGTTTGGCTCAAGGACATTGCTCGCTCCTGTCTGCTTTCTGTGGGACAGTATTCCAAACCGTAATTGGCGGAATCAGCCTGTCTCTAACAGTAAAATACGACAGTTCCCCTAACTGAATACTAGTTTCAGTTGCAGCTGGGAGACTTATTCAAAGTCCTGCACAGCACACTGAAAAGAATTTACTCTCCTACAGCAGAGCCGAAAGCACGACGTCCGCTCGCTACAGGAGCTAAGACGCGTCTCCCAGATAACAGCTCCAAAAAGTTTCCCCTCTGCAAAAATTAGCACCCCCACGCTATTTTTCGAGCTGGCCAATCCCGTGGCTCTAGACCAGCACAGTTCGCTCCCACAATTATTTCCTGGGTTCTTCCAGCCAATCAAAACATTCCGCGCCTTACTGAGGCTAGAATGTTCTGGAACAAACTGAAACTCCGTTCAAAATTGAACCCACCAATCGTGTCTCTCTGCTAGTCCTCGCGTGGGAAAAATCATTGCACTAGCTTAACCGCGTTTCTTAGAAAGTCCCAAAAAACGTTAAGACTCGTGGGAAGGCTCCCTTAGGCGCCAGCTCGTCTCGACATAGTGGCGTCGGCGTAACGGCCAGCGCCAACGAGGCGTCGTCCCTCGAAGGCCTGCCTCTGTTGTCCACGCAATGGGTGGCTTTCGCATGCAGACTCGTAATGGTCGGTTGTAAACTTCCGCACCCCTCTGCCCAGCCTTTGAGCAGTGCGGCTCGTCCGCTCCAGCCAAACTCCGTGAAAATATCACCTTAACCCCGACTTCATGCAACATGCGAATTTCCTAAAGTTAATACGCGTCTTATGCCGTCTGATACTCCCTATTATTATTTTTTTTTTTTCCTTCGAATAACCCATTTGGAGGGTACGATGAATCAACTTTGGCTACTCTTCATTGTATTAGATTTCTTCAGTTTCCAAATTTCCTTCATCCTTTTAGAGTGTTGTTCCCTTTCTTCTTGAGTCCACTTTCGTCTAGTTATTTTCTTTCTCTCCTGAAATTCTGCCTTTTGAACTGCCTTTCTGAAATGTATTCTGTTTTCTATTGTGTCTGTTGTAACTCCAGCATTTTCAATGTCCTTTTCAGTCTCTATGAACCATGCTGGCTTGGATTTGTAGCTATTGAGTAATGTGAATATCCGCTTGGTTAGTCTGTTGTTATCCATTCTGAATATATGTCCAAAAAACTGTAGTCTCCTCTTCCTCATTACATCAGTTAGTTTCTCAGTTTTCAGATATAGCTCTCTGTTTGGTCTTAACCTGTATTCAGCATTATCGTTTCTTTTAGCTCCCAGTATTTTCCTTAAAATTCTTCTTTCGATCTTCTCTAGTTTCTCAAGATCTCCATTTCTTGTTAGTTTAATTGAACTTGGATCTTTTTAAGGCCTTTGAAGCTTGCTTCCGGGCTTCTTTTAGGGAGTTCCTATTTTTATAATTTTTGTTGGCATTCCAAATGTTCCAAGCTCGTTGTCTTGTTAGGATTAGTTCGTCACACTCATCATTCCACCAGGCATGTTTCCATTCTTTGGTAAGGAGAATGGTTTCTTCTGCTGTCTGTACTATATCTTTTTGAAGTTGTTCCCATGTTTTAGGTGTTTTCTTTTCCAAAAGTGTCCTGAAATTGTGTTCCTTGGTTAATTTCTGAGTGTCAAACTTTTTAGGTTGATATTCGCTCTTTCTTTTATATATTGGTCTAATTTTGAATTTAACGACAGATAGATAGTGATCTGAATCTAAACTTGCACTCTTAGCAACTTTTACATTGAGTATCTCTGATGCAGACAGTCTGCTTATAGCAACATGGTCAAGTTGTTTCTCCCCACAGACTGGATTCGGGGATACCCATGTAGTTTGTTTTCTAGGGAGTTTTTTGAAATATGTAGACTTTGGAACTATGTCATGTTCTCTGCATAAACTAATAAGTCTTTCTCCATTTGCATTGGTTCTTTTATGTGCCTACTATGCCTTGGTGATGGATTGGTGATGACGTTATTTGCCGATTTGAGCATTAAAGTCTCCCAACAATATTATTGTGTTTTTGGATGAAATCTGGTCTAAGGTGTTTGACAGTTCCTGCCAAAAAATTTCTGTTTGTTCTTTTTGTGTTCTGTTTTTCTCATTTGTTGGTGCATGTGAGTTTACAATGGTATACAGTTTGTTTACTGATTTGAAGGTTAATGTTGAAAGCCTTTCATTGACAGATTTAAATTCTACTATCGAGTTTAATATATTTTGGTTTACAATGAATCCTGTTCCAAATTGGGATACATTCTTCATAACTCTTTTTCCTGGCTTCCCTTGAAGGTTCTGAATCCCTCTGAATCAAATGAATGTTCATCAGTATATCTTGTTTCTTGGAGTGCAGTTATCATTATATTTTCCTGTTATATAAAATTTATTAACGTTTTAAGTTTTCCTGTTTTTAGAAGTGAGCTTACGTTGAACGTTGCCAAGTAGTTTATATTTTTGTGTTTAATTTTATTTGTTGCTTGCTTAAGTCAGGTTTCAGGATGCTCCGACTCATCCTTCGCACATTGCTGTAGGCCCCCAGAATCCGAATGCCTACTTTTAATTACTCCCTGGGGTAAAATCTCTTACAAGGTGCGTATCCATTGTTGATTGTTGGGTTAGGGGAACAAGTCCCCTAAGGATTCTACTCGAGGTTATTAGCTCCGAGGAATGGTATTCAGCCGCACCACTGGTGGACAGACGCTGACCATTCAGCCGCTTGTTTCAAGACAGACGCCAAGTGGATATTAATTTCAGTAAGCAATATCTAAATCGTCTTGGCAACAATTATTAGATTACAGTAAGGTGCAAAATACTGCTACCTTACAAACAAGTTGGTCTTGGTGAACTGTACCGCTGTTGTGTTGATAAATGCAGAAAATCTTATTAAAAGGTTCATTATGCAAAAACGGGTAGAGACGATGGGAAATAAGTCGTACATTTATCGATCGTTAGTTTGTTTTGTGCGAAAAACGTATCACAGGGTTGCATGAAAAACGAAATGCAGATTCCGATTAAAAAGAAAACGGGTTCGTGTTGGTACAAAGACATTTCAAAAACGATAATGGAATTAGTCACAAAACGGATTAATGAGTGGATAACTCAAGTAAAATTTGAGGTAGGTCACATTGAAGATGATTTTGTTTTTGCATAAAAAAAATTTTAACGTCAGAAATGAACAGTTGAACAAACTGGAAGACAGGAAGATCACCAAATGTGAAGAAAGAAGTTCTGAGTACAAATAACGGAAGGATATCAGAGTGTGCAACGTATATAGCTTCAGCGGATAATTATAATAACTACTATGGCATAAAAGCGGTCTTTTTTTATGGGGTACTATAGTATCAGTGTCTCACTTACCATGTCGTACCTTGCGGGGCACAATTATACAAATGTAAATGTAGAAAGAAAACATTTAAAAAACAGATTGTGGTATTTGCACACGCTAGTCTTTTCTCTTCTACATAACTTTGCTTAAAATAAACATTTTAAAAAATTCTCACCACGTCAGTAACAATTTCTGCAGTTTCCGGGAAGCGGGATGCTGATGGTAGTAGTAAGCTGCTGCCGTGTGAATGAATGTCTTCTCACTGTGCTCAGCTTCGGAATTAGGGTGGCCCTGATGCAGGGACTGTGCTACCTGGAATTTCCAGGACTCCAGACAAACCATTCCTTTGAGGTTGAATCCACCCATTGGTGGCAATATTGTCCCCATGCTGGCTCTTCTCTGCTGTATTCCCCTCGCGCACTACGCCTCGCTGGCATAGCCGCAGTTTGAAGATGTGGTAGCTTTGAAATAAAGATTACATTACAATCGATTTTAAAGTCAATTCTCACGTTTTTTTTAAACTTAGTCAAGCTTTCGATGGGTGGGGTGGGGGTGGTGGTGGGGGGGTTGAGCCCCATACCCCCCCCCCCCCCCCCCCCCCCACACACACACACACTGGCTATGCCTATGATTGTGGCACACTGTGTCAAACGCCTCTGATAAATCAAGAATCTTCACACTCTTAGTGCTTCAAAATAATTTGTTATGTAACTCTTGATAGCACCACATGCTGATAATTTTTTCGTATACTGTAAGTGGCTATTTGAAGAGAAGAAGCTCGTTGGCGAGCCTCTCTGATTCCTTTCTTTTAATATGTCCATAGAAGGACAGTCTTCTTTTTCTTCATTGTGGTGGTTAAAAAACACAGGCCACTACTTTCACCACATCAAGTGGATTTAGTGCTCACGTACTCACACTGAGACGTGAACACTTCCCAGTTTATCAATGGGGGATAATTGAAAATTATTATTACTGTTATCGGTACCATGCGTGCAATGGTCGTGCGAGGCGTGCAATATTGAATCTTTATCCTATCATTAAAGGCGCGAGACCTGCACGACCTTATAGCAACTGTGGTTCTTGAGTTTCTCCCGGCGTATTTGATAATCAAAATATCCACGGGTATGCTGCCGGTCTATAGTGTCCAACGGGCTCAATATTTCGGCGATCATACATGTCGCCATCATCAGGTGAACTGACGGACTGAGCTGTGAACGTGCCTGCACGGAGATCCGTACGCTATGGCAGCTCAGAGGGAACTGTGTTCGGTCTTTTTTTGGCACATTTCGTTCCCTCCCTTATGGGGAGGGCGGGCCTTTTTAGAGTTTGCTATTTGCTCTTTTTCGGCCGTTGGTGTTCAATACAATTTCTGCTTTTTAGAGTTACATTTGCTTGCAATTGTGCCAAGCATTATTATTCTGGTATAATATGGAGTTTACATTGTTGTTTATGAGCAGTACAGGGTTTATACTATTTTGATCTTCAGGAGACATTTATGAAGTTCTTTTAGGAGACATATAGTTAAGTGTATTAAAAAGAGATAAATGAATAAATTAGGGTATGAGAAACAAATATATATATATATAAGTATAAGTTTAACAAAAAGAAAGAAAGCGTAATGAGGGAGATATAGGTTTAACAAAAACATAATAAGTTTAACAAAAACATATAAGTTGAAGAAAAATAATATATCATATAGGTTGAGGAAAAACAATAAAACATATAAGTTGAAGAAAAACATATAAATTATAAGTAGCATAGATTTATAAAAATAACATGTAAATTTGAGAAGTTTATATGACTATGAGAGTCATGTAATTAAGGAGATGACATATATTTAAGAGGGAAGTGTATCTATTCAGATTTTCGTTTTATTGCTGTTGCTTGTTTGTGTATGTGATTGTTTTGTTGCGGTGTGTGTGCGCGCATGTGTGACTGTGTGTGTGTGTGTGTGTGTGTGTGTGTGTGTGTGTGTGTGTAGGGCCGTTGCCTACATCCTGGCGTCGAGATGGGGGGGGACAGTGAGTGCCGCTTACGAGTGGGATCAAGGTGGGAGCAAGGTCGGGAAAATGGGAGGTCGTATTTTGTGCCACTGTACGCGCTGGTTGGGTGTATTTGAACTTAGGGCGCCTCCTTTCCCAGATTTCAGAGGTCAGTAGGTCTTCCATGTCTGGTCGTTTCGTCAGCATGTGCTTGCCGTAGTTGGCGCGTAGTTTCGTAAGTCGAGTTTGTAAAGGTTCTATGTTTGTGATGTCGTACACGTCGTTGCTCGGCGTCTGGGGGGGGGGGGGGGGGGGTTTGGTGATGCTGCGAAGTAGTCTTCTTTCGGTTCTGTAGAGCCTGTCCGTTTGGCTCTTCGCCAGACCAGCCAGGGGTGCGGCTGCATACTCCATGACCGGCCTGACGAAGGTCTTGTGTGTGTGCAGGGCCGTCTCCAGGCGGCAGCCGTGGAGGCGTCCCTGCACCTGTCGTATGAGTCCTTGTCTTTTTCTTGTTCTGTTGAGGAGGTAGTTGATGTGCGTCTGCCAGTTTAGATGCTTGTCTAGGAACACACCTAAGTATTTCGCGGTGTTAGTGAGCGTCAGTGGCGTGTTCCATAGGGTCAGTTGTAAGTCGCCAGTGTCTTGGTTTCTGTTCTTGGTTCGGTGTCTGTGTTGGAAGAATATGGTCTGTGTCTTGGTCGGGTTGGGTCGAATTCGCCACTGCGTCATCCAGGTCTGAAGTTTTTGTAGGTAGTCTGTCGTTTTCCGTTGTATGGTCCTGGTGTTTGGTGCAGTGCACCAGTATGCAGTGTCGTCTGCATATAGTGCGACTGTCTCGTTTGGTGTCGCCGTGGTGGGGATGTCTGCTGTATACAGCGCGTACAGGGTCGGTGATAGGATGCCTCCTTGCGGGACGGCTGCCTGTGGCGTGAACGGGTCGGATTGTTGGTCCCCTACATGTATCCTGCATATCCTGTTACTAAGGTAGGCTTGTATGATCTTAATGAATTTGGTGGGGATTCCTAGTCGGCTTAGTTTAAGGAGGAGCCCTTGATGCCACAACTTGTCGAATGCACGCTCGATGTCAAGGAATACTGCGAGCGTGCATCGTCCCTCGTTGAATCCCTTAGTGATGCTGTTGGTGAGTTTAAAGAGAGGGTCGTTCGTCGAGTGATTGGGTCTGAAGCCTGCCTGGATTGTCGGGGGTAGTCCTTTGTCTTCTGTGAATTTTCTAAGTCTGTTCGCAAATATGCGTTCGTAGGTCTTTCCTATAACGTCCAGCAGAGAGATTGGTCTGTGTGAGCGGGGGTCAGTCTTCGGTTTGTCAGGCTTGAGGATCATTATCGTCTTACTCGTCTTCCAGCTGGTCGGTAGCGTTTCGTAGGTGAGGCAGTAATTGAAGATAATGGGGATGAGGATGGGGGGGGGGGGGGGGGGCTTTCTGTAGGTGCAGTCGTCGGATTTCGTTTTGTCCAGGAGCAGAGTTACGTCCTGTGTGGATGGCTTCGGCTATTTCCGTGTTGGTTATTTCCTTGGTCAAGTTGTGGTCGTTCTCTGTGTCCACTGTAGCTGTTGTGAGTAGTCGATTCAGTTGTAGTTCAACTGTACGTCTGTGTACTTCGTCAAAGAGATTGTCGTTGGGAAAGGAGTAGACCTCCTGCAGTACCTGTTTGAAGATGGAGGCCTGTTCACGTTTGTCTGTTGTCGGTTCGTTGTTTGTTATTAAGGCGAATTCAGTAGTTCGTCGTTGTCCCGTTAGTGTTCTGAATTTTTTCCAGAATTTGCCTCCACTCCTGTAGTCTAGTTGTTGGCAGGTGTCGTCCCACTGTGTTTGTCTATGTGTGGATATTATGTTTCTGACTCTGTTGTTTAGTCTGTTCCAAAGTCGTCTTAGATCTGGGTTATTTGTACGTCTTATCTCTCTGCGTAGTCGCTTCTTTTGTTGTATTAGCTGTAGTGCCTCACGGGGGATAGTTGGTCTCCAGTTATTTATGATTTTCGTCGGGATTGCTTCGTCGGTGGCTTGTTTGATTGCGTTTTCCAGGCGTCTGGTCACTAGCAGTAAGTCATTGTCGTCAGTGATGCTAACTGGGAAGTTTAGTTGGTCTGTAATGACTTCGCCATATCGTTCCCAATTAGCATTTGCGTAGTTGCGGATGGTACGTCTAGTGGGAGGAGGGTCTGGAGGGTTGAGTGCCTCTGTGGAGAAGGTGAGTGGTAGGTGGTCGCTCGTTATGGGATTGCCAATCTTTGGGGAGGTGATGGTGTCTGTCAGTGTGGGGCTAAACAGGATGTGGTCAGGGGCAGACTGTCCGTTGTGCCCTATGAAGGTGTATTCGTAGATGGGAAGGCGGTCTATTGGTTGCGTTGCTAGTACGTCAAAGAGTGTGCGTCCGTTTTGGTTATCTGTCCAGTCTCCGAGTTGGGGGTGTCTGGCGTTGAGGTCGGACAAGAGAATGAATTTGTCCAGGGTTTGTAGGTGTTGTAGGAACTGGAGTGGGAGGGGACTGTCGGGGGGTTGTATAGGCATGCCACTGTGATTGTACGTCTGTTGGTTCCCCTGATTTTCACCATTATCGCCTCTAGGTTTTGTAGTGCTGGGGGGAGGGGGATTTCGGTGGCGGGTATCGAGTTTAGGACGTACACAGCTACGCCTCCCCTACCGTCAGCCCTATCTTTACGGAAGCAATTGAATTTAGGGATATGGAAGTCCCTTCCCTCTTTCAGCCAGGTTTCGGCCACGCCCGCTACATGTATGTGGTCATTTATGAGAGTGTGCATTAGCAGTGTTCGTCTGTTTACTATCCCCCTCGCATTTACGAAGAGGAAGTTTGTGTGGGTGTGAGCAGTGTTATCCATGTCCATGTATTAGTCTTGGAAGAAGTGTTGTCCTGTTTTAACTTAACTTCTGGTAGGTGGGCGGGGTGTGTGGTGAGTGTTGGCGGGGGACCCGTTTTGAGTGTTTTCTGTTGGTTCGTTTAGAGTGTCATCATGTGCGGTGAGGAGTCTAGTTTGTGGGTGCCACTGATCTTTTATGGTGATATGCAGTCTGCATCCTGTTTGGGTGGCTTTTATTGATTTTTCCAGGGTTTGGAAAGCGACCTGGTTGATAGTTTTAATGATGTCCTCCTTCCTGTCCTGAAACAGGTTAATCAGGGTGCCGGCTAGGACCCTCAGGAAGTCCGCCTTCAGCACCACCTCCTGCTGGATGTCCTCCACTGCGATCTGTGCTGGCTCGTCTATTAGCTTGATTGGGGCTTGAAGCTCTGGTTTCGGAGCCTCCTTGGGGCGCAGTGGGCAGCGGTAGGAGAGTGCTGAATGGGGGCCTTCGCAGTTGGCGCATTTTTCAGCGCCAAGGCTGTTGCATTGGGAGAGGGAGTGGTCTCCACTGCACTGAGGGCACTTTGGCTTACTTACGCATTTTGTAGTTTGGTGTTCAAACGATAGACATAGTCCACACTGGGCAGGTTGTGGTGGGGGGAAATTGGAGGGCTCTGTCTCTTTCCGTGAGTAGTCTATGACGACTCCTTGCGTTAGTATTCTGTCGAGGGTCTCCTGATCCCTCGTTATTACACGGATCATCTTTGTGGGGGCGTTCCTGGCGCGAGATTTGATTCGCCACGCCCGCTCAATGGTGAGGCCTTGATTTTGAAGTTGTTTCCTCACTTCTTGGTCTTCGACATCGTGGGGGACCTTCTTGATCACTGCCGATAGGGGGGGCCTGCCTTGATCACGCCTGTGCTGTCTTTCTTTAGGTTCGCGAGGACAGAGTTGTCTCACTACAATTTTGTGGTGTAAATGGAGTCTAAATAGTTTTTGTAGGTGGGTTTCTTCTCCCGGCTTGGCAATTTTGATGAAGGCGATGCCATCTCGTCTGACCTTTAGGTCCTTGATGGCATCCCTCATTTCCTGTTTGAAAAATTGGTTAATGAAGATAGATAGTTTCCTCTCTGTAGCTGAGTCGTCCGGAAGGAATTGTATCTCGTACGTGACCTTTCTTAGGTCTTCGAGTTGCAGTCGCTTGCCCCTGTCCTCGGACGGTGGCCCTGGTTGCGAAGACCTGGTAGTAGAGGAGGGTATAGGTGGTTGCTGTAGGTTGGGTGAAGTGGGCATTCTCGCCTTGTCTGAGTACATGGTGGTCGCTTGTGGGGGTCCGACTCAGGAGCGCTTAGTTGGCAGCCTATTCTGTCATACGCGGGTTACTGGGCAATGCCACAGGCCCTGGTATGTGTATACCCTATACTTAGGGGGGAGACAGTCTGACTGCCAGCGACACTGTATTGTGGGCACAACACTTTTGCTTTTCTTCACCACTTCTGGAGTGGCAGGTGAGGCAACACGACAAAATTGCGTGGGTGGCACGGCGTGATTGCGTAACCTCCCGTTGGGTCTGCACGTCCGCTCGCTGCGCCGTCCGCGCGGCGACTGAGGTCTCTCTGCGGCGCCCGCTGCAGCTCAGGCCCACCGGCAGGCGGGATGGACGGTGGAGGGGGACTGGTGCGAGGGTGGGGAGCGCTCCGCTCTCTTGGCGGCTGCTCGCTCGCTGTCAGCTGCACGCTGTACCTCCCACGTCCGCTCCTGACGGCACCCGATTCTCGTGTGTGGTGTTCGGTTGCCGTTGCCGTTAACATGGTGGGCAGTTGCCCATGTAATTTTTGAAGGGTCAGTGGACTTTCCCATTATGCCTTCTGTCTGAGCTAGGGTGTTTTGAAATGTTGTTGTTAGTCCTTGTGTTATGTTGTGTGTGCTGTGTATCTGTTATTGTGTGCATGTTCTTATACTCGAAAATGGCGAGTTAGTGTGTTCTTGGGATGTTTGTAATTTTCATGTAGCGGGTCAGAGCCCAGGGTAGAAATGAGTAGGTTGGGCGAGGTTTCAGAAGAAGCGTAGAATGTTTGTGTTTTTTGTTGTATGCATTGTGTTATGGTGGGCATGTTGGTATTGCGGTGGATGACTCTGTTGGAGGCGAACCATGGAGCGGCGGTGATAATCCTGAGAGCCTTGTTCTGCAGGATCTGGATCTTTTTTAAGTGGGTGTCTGCTGCCATACCCCAGACCTCACAACCATACAGTAGTGATGGAAGAACCACCATCTTCCGTATAAGTAGTTTAGTTTTGGTGGTTAATCCATTACCCTTTAGTAATGGGTATAAGTTATAGATACTACCCGAACCTCGATTACACACATCTGTGGTGTGAGCGTTCCACAGCAGTTTTGGATCATATTTTAGGCCGAGGTACTTTACATCGTTACACCAGGGAAGATTTCTCCCATCTATGGAGACTTGGCGATTTGGTGGTCTCCTTCTGGTTGTAAACATGATTGCATTACATTTATCCGCATTTACTTTAATTTTCCAAATGTTGCACCATTGAGTAATCACCTCTAGGTGCCTATTTAGATTTATTGTTATGTAATTGAGGTTCGGGTGAGTAGAGTAGACGGCAGTGTCGTCTGCAAATAGAGCTATTTGAGTGTTGGGACGTTTAGGGATGTCATTTGTATATATACTATAGAGGATTGGTCCCAACACTGAGCCTTGGGGGACACCTGCTTCTATAGTCTTAAGCCTACTTTTACATTTTGCTAAACTTACGTAGAATTTTCTATTTGCTAGGAAAGAGGCTATGATTTTAGTAATGTGAAGTGGGCATTCATATTGGTGGAGCTTATAGATGAGCCCATTATGCCAGACTCGGTCAAAGGCTTTTTCAATATCCAGGAACACTGCTCCCATGCTGTTTCCATCTGCCCTTGCCTTACAGACCTGCTCAATTACTCGGGTGGCTTGGGATATTGTGCCATGCCCAGCACGAAACCGAATTGCTCTGGAACGGTAATGTTTTTGTCAGTGAGGAAGGATTGGAGTGATTTTAGGATTAGGCGTTCAAGAATTTTAGCTTGGAAACTTAGGAGTGAGATAGGACGATAGTTTTGAGGAAAGAGGGGATTTTTGTTTGGTTTAGGGATGGTGATTACTTTAGCTGTTTTCCAGCAGGATGGGAAGTACATCAGTTTCAGGCAGGAGTTGAATATCGTTGTGAGGTAGAGGAGAGCTGGGGGAGGTAAGTTTTTGAGCTGCAGGGGCTTTACGCCGTCGGGGCCGGGTGATTTAGCATTGCCGAGCCCTTTTATGACTGAGCAGACTGTTTGGCAAGTGACAGGTGCGAAAGACGTCGTCGGCACTCTCCGCAGTATCCTTGGGACCTCCCTCTCATCTATATCTTCCTAGTTGTCAGCCTCTTCGTCGTCGACGATGTGTTCCTGGAATTGAAGTTCCAGTGAGTTGGCCATGGCCTCCGTCTTATCTTGCGTGTCGTATACGAGGCCATTTTCTCCGTGGAGTGGTTGCAAACTCCTCGGTTTCTCTCTTCTTGATTTGACAATCCGCCAGAATTTCTGGGGATTGCCTTTTGTGTCTCTTAGCGTGCTTTCCCAGCGGGTACTTCTGTACTCCGCTAGTTTCACTCTTAGCTCTTCAGCTAGGCTGTGCATTATTCGTCGATCGATCGGATCGCGATAGTCCTGCCAGCGCTTCCTGTATCTCCTTTTTGTACTTATAAGTACACGGAGTTCCTCTGGCAGGTCCTGTCGCCTCCTCTCGTGACGAGTTTTTGTTGTGGTCTGCTTACAACATTCGTTGATTATGTTGGAAAAGTGAGTTACCGCCTCATCAACTTGGCGTTTTGTGTGTAGCTGCGGAACTACTTCTGTGTGCAGACCAACAAGTTCTGTATACCTCTCCCAGTCGGTATCATAGGTGTAGTAGGATCCACTGTCTCCATCATACCCAGCCCCAGCTAGTTCAGCTGTTACTGGATTGTGGTCGGAGTCGAGCTGGTTTATAACTGTGGGATTGTATAGCCAGGGGAAGTTCTTGACTAGGAAGATGTCCAAGATGTCTGGCCTATGTTGTGCTACCCTGGGAAAGTGGGTTGGCTCTTCTGGTGCTACTACTGTGACATCTTCTCTTCTCAGGAGGTAGTTCCTCAGGAATCTCCCACTGGCATTTATAGTTCTGCAACCCCATGATCTGTCTTTCGAATTTAAGTCTCCACCAATGACGAACCTTTCACCTAATCCTAGTATTATGTCTTAAGTCCCCTTCTGGGATGTTCCTGCCAGGAGGATTATAGGTAGCGACTAGAACTAGTGGGTGTTGTCCTACTTTCAGCTCTATGGCTGTTGCTTCTACTCTTTCTAGTGGAGGGATTACTATTTGCCTATGTACTATCCTATTTTTGACTAAAACTAGTGTTCCGCCCCCTTGGCGATTTAACCTATCGTTCCTATATACTACATAGTTTCTAATGTTAAGGTTGTCCCGTGGGGATAGATGTGTCTCGTTAATGAGGGCAACATCTATGCCACAGTCATCTAGGAATAGTTCTACAGTTTGTTTTTGGTTCAGAATACCATCGGCATTCCAGATTGATATAGTTAAACTTCTTTGGGCACTACGGTCCATTGAAGTATGACATGACACCCTGAGCTATTACCATGATTTTACTGAAATTGTCGGGGGCATTTGCCAGTTGCTCTAGGGTAGATTTTACCGTTTGGAATAGTCTGGACACGTCACAGTTTCCTAGGAGACTCATGATTTGTGCGAGCATGTCCATTTGATTGGTTTGTGGAGGTGTAGGGATGTTCCAAGCTGACCTGCGTGGCGGTGCAGGTGCAGCGCGCCCGACAGTCTTGGGAGTGGTGGTAGAAGTGGTGGTAGGGGCAGCAGCTGGCTGTTGTGCAGCCTGGGCCTGCTGACGATGGTTCTGACGTAGAATTGGGAATTGGTTTGGTGTGAGATCTGGGGTTGGTTTAGGTGCTACTGTGTTTGCTTTTCGAGTGGTGTTAGCACTCATTTGCTGCATCATGGATAGCCAAGCTGTGCATTTTCTGTAGTTGGCTGGGTGCGCCCCCTGGCAGTGGACGCACTTTGCCGGTGTCGTTCGCGGTTTAGTGCACAGATTGCTGAAGTGGTCACCGCCACACTTGACGGAGCGGGGGTTTGCGCGACAATTCCTTGACCCATGGTTGAATCTCTGGCACCTAAAACACTGGGTAGGGCCATCTGATTTTTTGAATGATTCAATCCTACACTTAAAGTCGAGGAGGCGTTTGATCTTATAAATGGAGTCCCAGTTTGGACTCCTGGAGATGGTGACGCAGAAGATTGGCATTCTGCCGATCTGCCGCGTTCCATCGACTTCCTCTATCTTCTTGTATGCCACAATGTTGTGGACTTCATAGTCTAGCTCCTGTATCGCGTCCTTGACCTGGACTTCTTCAGCTTCGATCGGGAGGTCTCTTACGATAACTTTCACGAACTGTTTAGGGTCCAGGTCGTACTTGTGGTATTGGATGTTTCTAATCTTTAGGCATTTTTCTACGTATTGGTAGTCATCATTATTGTCTAGTTGAATTTTTATGCTATCCTTCCTGTATGCACACAGGATTTTGCTTTTTAGTCCAGGTTTGAGTTCAGTTACTAGGTCTAAGTACCCCCTCGTCATGTAGCAGATGAGTGGGGGTACTTTGTATTTCCTTTCCACTGTTTTTGAGGTGCTGGGGCGGGGAGCATCTTCCGCATCGCGGGTAAGTGTTTCGTATCGATTAGCGGTAGGAACAGTGACCTCCATGTTTAGATCCTCACAGTCTTGAGGTAGGGGTGTTTCAGCAGCTGCTGTTAGGTCCTCTGTGGCCTGACGTTTAGCCTGGCTGTCAGGACCATCACCTGGCTCATTTAGTGGTCGCGCCTGTTTACGCGGGTTTTTCTGTGTAGTCGACATGTCCTGGCTGTGGTAGCCCAGTGGGCTGCCACAGCGGAGTGTGTTTGTGTCCTGCCCAGGGGTGGTTTGCTCAGACGTTTGGCCTTGGGAGAGTCCACCAGCCTCCACGCGGGGTATGTCAGTTACACCTTGGTTAACACCGCAAGGTTGCCGGTGCAGTGCTGACCCTAGCATACACAAGCGCGGGACACCGGGCAACGCCACGGGCCCTGACTTGGAGTAGTCCCTATACTCGGTGGATGCAGAGTGGGAGCTCTGCTGCGTGTTATACTGGTGGCAGGAGTAACACGACAACTTTGCGAGCTAGCCAGGGGCCAGCATCATGAACAGCCTCGCGAACACTGATAATTTTGCTTTCTGCTTCACGCACGTATACGAGCGCGCAGCAGAACACCTAGCTAAAGTCGCAGTGTCCGTCCGTCCTTGTTCGAGACCGCAGTCCGAACAAAGGCAGCGAGCGGACAAAGGCGGCGGCAAGCACACGCGCGCCAGGCAGCAGGAAGCTCCGTTCAGCGCGGAGTGGGGCTGGCGGCACTGGCCTGGTGTTCGGTCGCTTTTTTTTTTGCACTTTTCATTCCCACCCCTGATGGGGATGGGCGGGCTGTTTGAGGGCTTGCATTGCCCTTTTCAGCCATTTGCTGTACATAACTCGTACATTCATTCATTTATTTATTAGTTCAATATTTCTTGCAAAGTGCATTTGATCATATTGAGTATACAAAGATATAGCATATATAAAAATGCAGAAATATAAAATAATACAATAATACAAAATAAAACAAAATATAAAGTAGGTACAAGGATATTAGATAGGTACAAAAATATTACATAAAATGAGGTTAGTGGTTGAGGTTTAAGTATTAAAGATTTTAAGTCATGTTGTGATATAGTGTTTCTTTATAAATTATACCGTATTTTCCGTTATGATTGTTTTCTTTGTTTTCTTGGAGTACTTTGGTGTGTATTGAGGTTGTAGCATATGATAGTAGTACCGTAGTTTGGTGTGTATGCTACTTTTAATGTTTAATTTGTTATTTCTATGCTACTTTTTAGATGTAGCTTAGGTCTACAGTTCTTGTGTATGTTTTGTGTGTGTGCGTGTGCGCGCAGGCGCGTTTGTGTGTATATTCTGGGGTCAGTTTCTGTGTCTTTGGGTGAGGTGTGGGGGAAGTTGGATGCCTTGTGTTAGTGGTTCCATGGTGGGGGCGAGGTCTGGGTATTCTTGGCTGGTGTTTTGTGCTACTGTACACGCTGGTTTTCTTTTTTTTTTTTTTTTTTTTTTTTTTTTTTTTTTTTATTAAGCATTACAATCCATGAAGGCTTTTTGCTGCAGAATGGACAATGTTGAACCACTTTGCTCTGTCTTTACAAGTAATTTGCCACTGTCTGTCATGTCCTAGTTTTCTGAGATCGTCTTGAATATTGTCCAAGTATCTCATGCGTGGGTGTCCAAGAGGTCGTCTTCCGGTGGGAATCTCTTCAGTCACTTTCTTGATGGTCCTGTTTGGTGGTGCTCTGATGACATGCCCTATCCATTTCAGTCTTTTGGCTTTAATTTTGGCCACTATATCGGAGTCTTTATATAATTTGTAAATTTCATTGTTATTTAGCAATCTCCATTCATCACTGATCCTATCTCTTATGGGTCCAAATATTTTTCTCAAAATTTTTCGTTCAAATACTCTTAATCTGTTTTCCTCTTTTTTTGTGAGAGTCCAGGTTTCAGATCCATAGGTGAGTACTGGTATAATCAATGATTTGTATACTTGTAGTTTGGTGTTCCTAGAAATTAACTTGCTTTTGAAAACTGTCAAGAGACTATAGTAGCATTTGTTAGCCTTCTGAATTCGTGATTCTATTTCAATTTTTATGGAGTTGTCAGAGGTTACTATTGTACCAAGGTAATTAAATTCATTTGTCTTTGTGAAAGCTGTGTTATTAATTTGCAGTACATTATTATTTGATGGATAGCGGGATAAGATAAAGTACATTGTTTTGTCTGTATTCAGCTGGAGGCCTGTGCCATTTGTGGCTTTAATTAATTGTGCTGTAAGAAGCTTCAAATCATTCTCACTGTCAGATAATAATGCAATGTCATCAGCGTATGCTACAATGTTAATTTTGCTTTCCAGTTGTGCTCCAATTTGTAGTAGCTTTACTTTTTGGATTATTCTATTGATTACTATGTTAAAAAGAACTGGTGAGAGTGAATCCCCTTGTTTGACTCCAGTTTTAACCTCAAAGTCTTCAGAAAGTTTGCTAGCTACTTTTATTTTGTATTTTGAGTTTAAAGTGCAAGATTTTATTAAATTTATCAATTTGTTAGGGATGCCAATCTGCCTCATGCACTTCCATAAATATTCCCTGTTGATACTGTCAAAAGCTTTTTTAAAATCAATGAAAAGCATATGTACATTTTGATTGAATTCATATTTCTTTTCACCCAACATCCTTAGGACATATATATTGTCAATAGTCGATCTGTTAGGTCTAAATCCACATTGGGCATCATCTAGGGAGTCTTCAACGTAAGGGCTTATCCTTGCTAACAGTATATTTGTCAGAATTTTATATGTTGTGTTTAGTAACGCAATTCCTCTGTAGTTTGAACAATTTGTTGGGTCCCCCTTCTTGTATATAGGGCACACAACTACTTCTTTCCAATCATGTGGGACCTGTTCCTGCTTCCAGATGTTGGTGATGATTTTGTGTAAGCAGTTTACAAAAGGAAATTTACTGAGCTTCCATATATCTGTGTCTATACCATCACTTCCAGGAGCTTTATGTCTCTTCAGCTTCTTGATGCTTTCTTTAATTTCTGCTAAGCTGGGCTCTTCGTCCGATGGGTCAGCAGTAAGATATTCATTGTCATCTTCCTGAGAGACGCTTATAGTTGGAGCATTTAGTAACTCATTAAAATATTCCTTCCATCTGTTAGCAATATCACTTCTTTCTGTTAGCAAGGAGCCATCTGGGTCTGTTATGAACTGTCCATAATTTTTTATATTCCCACTTTTAAACATATTTATGCTCTTGAAAAATCCTCTGGAGTCTGTGGTACGGTCATTCTCAGCTCTTTTTAATTTGTAATTCATAAAATCCCTTTTCTTTTTCCTAATGAGTTTCCTGGCAAGTTTCTGTTTCTCTTCAAAAATAAGTTTGTTTTGTGTTATTGGTTTTTGTAGGAATTTTTCCCTTGCTAATTTTCTATCTTCGATAGCGTTCGAGCACTCGGCATCAAACCAGGGGTTCTTAGTTGTAGTAAAATGTCCCAAAACTGAGGTAGTTGCTCGTGTGATATTTTCTTTCAGAGCGTTCCAGGCTTGATTAGTATCATCATTGTTAATTTTACTTTCCACTTCAGGTTTGTGTGTTTCTAATTCTCTAATGTACTGGTTGAGAATGTTTGGGTTTTTCAGTTTCATTGTATTAAACCTAGGAACACCATTTAATTTAGACCATTTATGTCTTGAGAGTGAGATCTTGAACTTGGCTTTTACAAGAAAGTGATCCGAATCACAGTCTGCTCCCCTTTGACTTCTGATATCATGTATGCATTTATGATGTTGTTTTTCGATTAATACATGATCAATTTGATTTTTTGTGATGCCATCTCTTGAAGCCCATGTTTGTTTATGTATATCTTTATGTGCAAAATATGTACTTTTGATCAACATGTTTTTGGAAGTGGCAAAGCTAATAAGTTTTGTTCTGTTTTCATTACTCTGCTGATGTAGACTATGAGGTCCAATTGTAGGTTTATAATGATTTTCATGTCCTAACTTGGCATTGAAATCTCCTAGAATTATTTTAATTGAATTTTTCGAGAATGTATCATATACCTGTTCCAATTTGTTGTAAAATTCTTCTTTAATATTGTCCTCTTTATCCTCTGTTGGAGCATGGCAATTTATAACATTTAAAGTCTTATATTTGCATTGAATCGTAATGTGAGATATCCTTTCATTCACTGCCTCAAATTTCCTAATAAAAGGTAACAATTTGTTGTTTATTATAAATCCTGTCCCTAGTGCGTGTATTTGTGTATCATTTCCCCCATACATTATTGTATACTTATTTTTGTTTATACTTCCATTACCCGTCCATCTGGTTTCTTGTACTGCAACTAAATCCATTTTATACCTTTCAAGTTCCTGTATGACATTTATCAGTGATCCTGATCTATAGAGACTTAATACATTCCATGTTCCCATATTCATAACCTTTAAATTTTGCAAGTTCGTCATCAAGTTTGGTGGCCCAGCATTCTTGTCATTCTGATTCGTAGCAATCCATTTTCTCCTACAGGATCCTGTGATAGGGTCGCTGGCCCTAAGCACAACCCCCAACCTGGAGGACCAGGGTCTTGATTTCGGGGATGCCTACCCCTAGAGCAGTTGCTTTCACTTCAGCTAACGAACTTGCTCTGCCCGGCCTGTTGGTCCGCGGGAGGTATTTGATTTCCCTCCTACCACCCATATCTGGGAGGCGTTCCCCGATCCGCCACCTGGGGACGCGCCCTCTAGGAGTTACAGGCTCTCCCGAGGGGTACACGCTGGTTGGGTATACTTAAATTTTGGTCGTCTGTTCATTCGCGGTCTTGTTGTCAAAATGTCTTCCATGTCTGGGCGTTTCGTTAATATGTGTCTACCGTAGTTCGCTCTGAGTTTGGTCAGTCTGTTTTGTAGCGGCTCCACGCCTGTGATGTCATATACGTCGTCTCTGGGCGTGAGCCTTGGCAGTCTACAGATGCTGCGTAAAAGTCGTCTTTCGGTCGAGTAGAGTTGTTCGGCTACCGGATTGTGCAAGCCTCCTAGGGGGGCTGCTGCATATTCTATCACTGGTCTGATGTACGTCTTGTAGGTGTGTATCGCCGTGTGGTCGTCACATCCATGGAAACGTCCTTGTACTTGTCTGATTAGGCGTTGTCTTTTCCTCGTCTTGTTTAGCAGATAAGTGAGATGTGTCTTCCAGTTTAAGTACTTGTCTAGGTACACTCCTAGGTACCTGGCAGTGTCATTAAGTCTTAGTGGTGTGTCCCACAGCGTCAGTTGTATGTCATTTGTGTTTTGTTGTCGTTTTTTCGTCAGGTGTCTGTGTCTAAATAAAACCATTTGGGTTTTGGTTGGGTTTGGTCGGATTCTCCATGTCGTCATCCAGTTTTCTAATCTTTGTAGGTAGGTCTGTGTTTTTTGTTGTATGGTTGCCGTCCTCAAGTCTGTGCACCAGTAGGCGGTGTCGTCAGCATACAGTCCTACCGTTTCTTTGGGGGTTGTTGTCGTTGGTACGTCAGCCGTGTAAAGCGCGGGGATAGGATACCTCCTTGTGGCACTCCTGCTTGGGGTGTGAATTGTTGGGAGTAGGCTCCGCCGACATGTACCTTGCACTTCCTGTTTGTGATGTACGTCCGTATTAGTCGCATAACCTTGGTCGGGAGGCCCAATTTGCTCAGTTTGTAGAGCAGTCCTGTATGCCAGAGCTTGTCGAAGGCACGCTCTATGTCTAAGAAGACTGCAAGCGTGCAGTGTCCTATGTTGAAGCCTTGTGTTATTCCGTTGGTCAGTCTGATTAACGGGTCGTTAGTGGAGTGATTTTGTCGGAAGCCTGATTGTGTCAGAGGGAGGATGTCGTTGCGTTCTACATACGTTTTTATGCGGTCAGTTAGTATCCTTTCGTAAGTTTTCCCTATGACGTCGAGTAGAGATATCGGTCTGTAAGATCTTGGGTCAGTCCTTGGTTTGTCAGGTTTTGGTATCATTATTGTTTTGCTAGTCTTCCAAGTGGCGGGTAGCGTTTCATTTGTGAGACAATAGTTGTAGATGAGGTAGAGGATGGGTGTCAGGAGGTGGGCTGGGGCTTTCTGAAGGTGTATACGTCTTATGTCATTTTGTCCTGGAGCTGTGTTACGTCCTGAGTATATGGCATTGATTATTTCTGCGTTAGTGATTTCTGCTGTCAGCGTGTTTTCGTCTTCTGTTGCTGTCGTTGGGGTGTTTAGGATTATAGTCAGCTGTTGCTCGGCGTGTTGTCTGAAGTTGTCGTCAAATTTTGCGTCTTGTGGGAAGGAGTAAACTTGCTGCAGTACTTGTCGAAATGCATCTGCTTGTTCTGCTTTGTCTGTTGTCGGTTCATTATCCACTAGTAATGTAGTGTTTGTTGTCTGTCGTTGTCCCGTGAGCGTTTTAAAGCGTTGCCAGAATTTCCCCCCTTCCCTGTAGTTAAGTCTTCTGCATGTGTCGTCCCATTGTCTTTGTCGGTGTTCGCATATGATTCTTTTAACTCTGGCATTCAATCTATTCCATTGTCTTTTTAGGTCTGGGTTGTTGTCGCGTCTGATTTGTCTATAAAGTTGTTTTTTGTGTTGTATTAGGTTGAGGGCTTCCTGGGGTATGGCTTGTTTCCAATTTTCGACTACTATAGTGGGTATGGCTTCATGTATTGCTTGATGTATGGCAGTCTCTATTCTATTTGTGGTGTGTTGGAGGTCGTCGTCGTCTGTTATCGTCAGTGGTATTGCTAGTTGTTCCGTGAGTACTTCTTTATATTTGCCCCAATCCGCATTTGCGTATTTGCGGATTGTTCGTCTTGTGGGTATATGGTCTGGGGGCAGGGTGGCGCTGATCGAAAAAAGGATAGGCAGGTGGTCGCTAGTTATCGAGGTGCCCACGACAGCATCTGACATTGTGTCGCTAATGTTGTGTCCATATAGTACGTGATCTGGTGTCGAGTGGCCTCGGTGTCCTATGAAAGTCGGTTGGTTAACTGGTAACCGTTCCATTGGTTCTGTTGTCAGGAAGTCGAATAGACTTCGTCCGTTTCCATTATCGGCTGTGTCCCCTAGCATATGGTGTCGTGCATTAAAGTCTCCTAGTATTATGTATCTATTGTAAGTCGTCATATGTCGTAGGAAGTGCAGTGGCAGGGGCGTTCCAGATGGGTTGTACAGGCATGCTATCGTAAGAGTGCGTCTGTTTTTGTCTCTTATCTGTACTATGACTGCTTCTAGGTTATTGAGTGGTGCCGGAAGAGGGATCTCCTTTGCTGCAATCGTGTTCTGCACGAGTATAGCTACTCCTCCTCTTCCGTCCTGCCTGTCTTTTCTGAATGTATTGAACCTGGGGATGTTAAAGGCGTGTGTGTTCCTTAGCCATGTTTCGGTGATGCCTGCAACATGGACACCTTCCTGTTGTATGGTGTGCGTTAGTATTGGGCGTTTCGGTTTGACGCCTTGGGCGTTTACCGATAGGAGACGTAGAGTGTTGTCCATCGCGGAGGTGCCTGGGAGGGAGGGGGTTGGAGTTAGGGTGTGGGTGTCTGTTTAATTCGTGTCCTGTTGTGTGTGTTGCGGTGTGTGCTGCGGTGTGTGTTGTGGTGTGTGTCTGAAGCGTGTTTCTGGGTGCCAGTGGTCACTTATTGTGATATGTATTTTGCTTCCTGTTTGTGTAACCTCAAAGTCTTTTTCTAGAATCTGTTTAGTAGCTTGTTTCAGTGATTTTTTGATGGCTTCCGTGCGATCCTGGAACAAGTCCAGCAGAGTTGCAGCAAGGACTCGCAGCAGGTCTTCCTTCAGCACGAGCTCTTGTTTGAGGTCGTCGTTGTTGTTTGGAAGTGGCGCTGGTTCGTCGATGATTTTTATTGGCGCGCGCGTTTCCTCACTTGTTGCCTCCTTGGGACGCATGGGACACCTGTACGAGAGCGCGGAGTGGTCACCCTTGCAGTTTGCGCACATCTCTTTCTCTTTTATGTTACAGCGTGAGAGATCGTGCGGTCCACTGCATCTTGGGCACTTTGTTTCTCTAGTGCAGTTCGCTGTGGCATGCTCAAAGGTTAAGCACCTGCCACATTGTGCCGGTTGTGGGGGAGGGTCACGTGGGGGCTCTGCGTGTCTTATGGTGAAATCTATTTTTGCTCCCTCAGTCAGGAGTGTGTCAACAGTTTGTTGGCAGTACGTAATTACTCTGAATTTTTGGGTAAACGCGTTGCGCTTCCTGTCCTTTATTCGCCATGCTTTTACCACATCGAAACCCTGTTGGCGAAGTTGTTCTGTCACAGTTTCGTCCATTGTTCCGTGTGGGATTTGTTTCAATATGACACTCATTGAGGGGTTCTTCCTGTGTCTCCCTATGGATCCTCGCGGTTCCCTTGTTTGTCTGGAGTTGACGGTGACCTCAGGGTACCCACATCTCCTAAGTTTGTACATGATTTCCCCCTCGGCGCCACCCATCTGACTCCAGATGTATGCCGCCGTCCCTTCGCGGTTCGTTTTAAAGTCTGTTATGCTCCTCAGAAAGTCTTGTTTTAAAAATTTCCTCATGTCTGAGGCTAACGCAGGTTGCTTGGTGCCTCTGGGGAGGTTTTTAAGCTCGTACTTTGTAGGCCAAGGGTCGCTGACTTCTTGCCTGTCTCCCTGGGAGGATGTTTCGCTCGGTGTCCTGCTCCTGTTTTGGTGATGGGGAGGGGCTTGGGCTGGCTGGGGGGCTCGCTGCCTTGTTGGCGTAGGTCGGTGGTGGGGGACGTCCTTGGTCACTGTCGCTGCTCATGTTGCTGGGTCAGTGAGTGCCTTGCTGTGAGTGTGGTCGTGGTTTGGGGTGCCGATTACACGCTTAGTTGGCACCTTGCGTTGGCTACTGCCTCTGCCTGAAGGCACTAGAACTGACCAATGCCCCTTTCTCCACTATCCACCCGCGTAGGGCGGTTGGCGCCTACGAGCGAAAAACGGGTGCGCTGCTAAACTGAGCAATCAGAGGGCCGGAATCTCACAGGGAGGCGATCTCGCGACGTTAAAATCGAGCAGAAATATCAGTTACAAGGTTGGTAAGGCAGGTTGGGGAACTGAGAACAGGAGAAACTTTGGTCACTACTGGACATCCAAACGACACCACATGCTACCCTCGTGGTCGGAGAAAGGGTGGGAAACAGGAAGCCATCATGGTTGCCAGGAAGACTGCTGCCATCGCCCATAAATGACGAAAATTCCTAACGCCAAGCTCCTCTCACAGATTAGTGAGAGACAAACTGTAACCATCGACAAAAAATTAGGCAACCCATAGAAATTATTAACAGGGCCTGAATTATTACATTACCGAATACTAGAATGCTGGGATTAGAAATACGAAATACGAGCACTGGCTGGTGAATGAAATGCACGTCTTTCATGGTGATATTTTCAAATCGTTGATAAAGTTCTTGATTTGATCTTAGGTGGAACGTAAATTCTTTAGATATTTTTCTGGGCCCAAGAATCTTCCTGAAAGTCCCTTCCTGGCTATTGTCTCAGATGCATATAAACATGCAGGTTTGACGACTGTGCTGCAGTGTTGTAATTTGGTCTGGTATGAGAGCGGTTTAGATTTGTATGTGTTCTGACACAATCTGAATGCTATTTCCATTTTTCTTGGCCGTTCTTCAATTGCTGCCTTTTCATTGTTTTTTGTAGTCAAAATCTCTCCTAGGTACTTGAAATTCTGAACTCTTTTGATGTCGCCATACTTGGTTCTCATTGTCCAGACTGGATCAGTGGCATTTATGTTCATATATTGTCTCTTCTCAAAAGGTATTTGCAATCCTGCCTTCACTGCTGTTTCCTTGAGCGCTTCAATCTGTGTAGTTGCAATTTGCAGATTCTCTTCAAAAAACAGTATATCATCTGCAAATGGGAGGCATTCAAATGTAAGCCCAGACTGTTTGCGGCCTAGCATGATTCCATTTGGAAAGTTGAACTGACTCATTTCTTTTCGCCGTTCCCTGATAACTTTTTCTAAAACACAGTTGAACAAGATCAGAGAGAGACTGTCTACTTGTCTCAAACCTGTTTTGATTTCAAAGGGCTCTGACAGTTCTCCTAAACATTTAATTTGTGATTTGTTAGTGTTTGCTGAATAAGCTTTGTTGTCTCATCATCTGTTCCAAATTATTTCAGAATTTCTATTAACGTGTCTCTACCTACAGAGTCGTACGCCTTTTTAAAGTCCACAGATGTCATGGTTGCTTTCTTATCAGCTGCTAGTGTCTTTGTTTTGATTAAGGTTTTGATGGTAAAGATCTGCTCTGCACACGATCTTCTTGTCCGAAAGCCTGCTTGATATTCATTCTTCAGTAACCTTTTTCAATAACCTTAGACAAAATTGGTAAAAGAGAAACTAGCCTGTGGCTGCTAGCCACATCATTGTCACTTTTTTTGAGAGTTAGGATTATTTTATTTACTTTCTGTTCCTCATGAAAACAGCATTCATCAAAGCACAGCACTAGACAGTGAACCTCTACCACATTATAACTACGAAGTTTTAGAATTATAGAGTTTATATATTACATGTATATTAGATTTTTTTTTTAGATAAGATTTACTTCATTCCAATTGATCCGTAGTGAGGAGGTCCTCCAGGATGTGGAACACGTCAGAAAAACAACAATACATGACAAATATTTACAACTAAAACAAATAAGCTAATGTACCATTCCACGGGTCCTAAGTGGAATGATTGTCGTTTTACATATACTAATGCACTGAATTTAAAATAAAAAAGCTTTCGTTTGGTAAGTCACATCATCTTTGTTTTTAGATATATTTTTCCCACGTGGAATGTGTCTCTCTCTCTCTCTCTCTCTCTCTCTCTCTCTCTCTATATATATATATATATATATATATATATATATAAAAAATCAGTTGGTTTTACTGAGAAATTCTTCAATAGAGTAGGAGAAGTTGGCCACCAGTAAATCCTTTAGGCTTCTCTTAAACTGAATTTCATTGGTTGTTAAGCTTTTTATGGCTGCTGGCAAGTTATTGAAAATGTGTGTTCCTGAATAATGCACACCTTTTTGTACAAGACTAAGTGACTTTATATCCTTGTGAAAATTATTCTTATTTCTAGTATTGATTCCACGAATTGAGCTGTTGGGTTGAAAAAGTGATATATTTTTAATGACAAATTTCATTAAGGAATAAATATATTGGGGAAGCAGTAGTTAGTATACCTAGTTCCCCAAACAGGCTTCTGCAGGATGTTCTTGAGTTCACACACAGAAATCTTACTGCACGTTTTTGTGCCCGGAAAACTTTAGCTTGGCTTGATGAATTACCCCAAAAAATAATCCCATATGACATTATGGAATGAAAGTAAGCGTAGTATGCCAGCTTTTTCATTTTTATATCCCCTATGTCTGACAAAATTCGCATTGCAAACAGAGATTTGTTAAGACGCTTCAGCAGTTCTGTAGTGTGCTCCTCCCAGTTGAATTTATTATCAAGCTGTAATCGCAAGAATTTAACACATTCCACTTCTTCTATCTTCTTGTCATCGTATGTTAGACATATACTAGTGGGACACCCCTTACATGTTCTGAACTGCATGTAGTGTGTTTTTTTTTTCAAAGTTTAGTGACAAAGAATTGGCTAGGAGCCAGTGATTAATGTCCACAAATATTTTATTTGCTGATCTTTCTAAGACTACACTTGATTTGCTATTTATTGCAATGTTTGTATCATCGACAAACAAAACGAACTTGGCATCTGGTAATGTTACTGATGAAAGGTCATTGATATACACAAGAAAAAGTAAGGGCCCCAAAGTGGGTGACCATTGCTGAAAGAGAGAATGGCAGTGTGCAAACTGTGGGGGCGGCGAGTAAGTTACTTCACTGGTTTAAAGTTTTGATGCCGTCTTTAATCACGTGAGCCTGGCAATTAATTTAGTGGTCAGCGAGAAAGCGAAGGGAAACATACTGACCTTAGTTTCCAGTCTGCACGGCCACATTCCGGCCCAGCCCACTGAAAGAAAAGTGTCTATTTCCCATTTCTTTGCGGGATCAGGACTATGACTTCAGTAAAAGTTTAAAGTTCCAATCAAGATTAAATTTAATTAAAATTTCTCACAAAATAACACTTAAAATTGCGTTATGTTCAATTGAAAACAAGTCTTTCCAATCTAACAGCACCTTTAGCAGTTCAGAGGCGACCTCTACGGTAACTTCCTACCAGATTGTTTTTCGCCCTGACTAACATCACTCAATTGAAAGTTCGCAATAAATGTTTAAAAATTAATGCGCGCCATAAAAGTGGAAATAAATTCACCACTTGCCACGCGGAATTGACTTTCACAAAGACGGCACACTAACAGTTATTTTACCGAATTCTAAACGATCCAGGACGGTGTACAGTAAAGACGGCACACTAACAGTTATTTTACCGAATTCTAAACGATCCAGGACGGTGTACAGTCCTTCCGAGTTCACTATCCGTTTTCACTGCCAAATACGCGTTTGTCACAGCTCGGCTCTGACGTCATCCGAGGCTGAGCGCGACCAGACGTTTAACTGGCGTGGGCCTCAGTGTCTGAGAGCGAAGTGAACCTTCCTACTGCTGCTGCTGCTGCTGCCTAACAGGGACAGATGAGCCCATGTGGGTCGGTGAAGTCTAAGCAGGAAGGCTGTTCCTCCAAACTGACTGAGCGTGTGATGTGTCCTTACTTCTTGGTTGATGTCCTGTCAGTCTGCTGGGACGGTATTCTAGACATGCTGGCAACTCAGTGGTCGCGAAGCGGGTGGGGCCATCTGGTTGCATTAAGACGCTGTACCCGGAGGCCCAGTGCTCGAAGGAGCGAATTTTCAGACCGCGCGTTCTTCTCGTAAAAGAGCCGCGCAGCCTGACGAAACCTGTCGCGAACAGTTGGGATGTTGGAGACCCGGTTAAGGTCGTTCGACGGGAAGTCCCGAAGGAGGTGCAGTGCCAGACGTAGAATCCGGTTCTGAAGTCTCTGGAGTTGGTCGACGTGGGTCGCTGCAGCATTGCCCAAAACCACAGCGGCGCAGTCGATGAGCGGGCGTATGAGCATAAGATAAAGTGCAACACCCAGTTCTGGTGGGAGCGCAGGTTTCGGATTTAGAAGGGGCAGAGTTGAGTCATTCTACCCCTGACCTTTTTGACGATGTCGTCGATATGGTGCCTCCATGTGAGCCCTCTATCCAGCATCACACCCAGGTACTTGGCTGTATTGCCCCAAGGTATGGCTGTTCCCCTGATGGTGATCTGCGGTTAGGTCGGCTGGGATATGTTTCTTGGTGATGAGGAGGGTTTGCGTCTTAGCCCCACTGAAACTGAGGCGCCACCTCCTAACCCACTGTGTCAGCTGCTGCCTGCATGCGTCTTTGGAGCAGAGCTGGATTCGTGCTTCACGTGTACATCGCCATATCATCTGCGTAGAGGGTGAGGTGGACCCTGTCCACTCGCGGCATGTCTGCGGTGTACAGGATGTACAGTATGGGGCCGAGGACAGAGCCTTGGGGAACTCCAGTGGCGCATTAACAGGTCCTGCGTGCGTACATGAAAGCTTATGTCAGCGAGGTAAGATTTTAAGGGACGGATATGCGGCAGGGGCACACCGAGGTCCGGGAACTTGAAGAGAAGCCCCTCATGCCATACAGAATCGAACGCCCGTGAAACATCCAGGAAGATGGCTCCGAAATACACCCGCCGTTCGATGGCATCAAGGGCCTCTTCGAGTCGGAGCAGTTGGTGCATTGTTGCTTCTCCAGAGCGAAAACCACATTGTTCGTCCGGTAGGAGACGTTGTTCCCTGATGTGACGCAGTAGGCGGCAGAGATACAGCCTTTCAAAGACTTTGCTGACTGCTGGTAGCAAACTGATGGGCCTGTAGCTGCTCAGGAGACGAGGGTCCTTCCCAGGCTTGCGGATGGGGGAGACCTCAGCGTGTTTCCAGTCCTGAGGATAGCAGCCAGTGCGGAGGATGCTGTTGAAAAGGTGAGCCAGGTGTTCAGTGGCTGTCGGTGGCATCCGTCGCAGCATTTCATTCGTAAGCTGGTCAGGGCCTCCCGCCTTGCATTTGTTGAGCCGCTGAAGTTGATCGGAGACTTCAGCAGCATCCACCTCTTCTATAAGTTCGTCACCTGCAGGGGCATCAAGGAACACCGGGAGATGTTGAGCAACGAGTCGAATGTGATCCGGATCCATGGGGTCCATGATGAGTTGGAAATTTTGTTGGGAAACATCAGCAATGGCGTTGGCTTTGTCCACTGGGCTGCTGACGATGTTCTGACCAGCATGTAACGGCGGAATCTTCTGACGTCGGCGGAGGAAGAGCTGTGGGGCTTTCCAGGTGGTACCATCATCAACCCAAAGGGTGGCCAGGCGGTTGGACCATTCCTGATGGCGGTGGTTTGCAACAGCAACTTTTATGTCCCTCCTCATCCTGTTGAGAGCCCTCTTCATCGCTGCGTTGTGCGTCAGCTGCCATTCCCGAAAGAGGCGGTTTTTGGCAGTTATCGCCTCCAGGAGATGTGGTGGTAGTTGCTGGGATCAGTCAGGTGGGTCTGATCGTGGCTGCTGTGTGGCCCTGAGCACCGCTTGTAGAGCACAGTCTTTGAGTAATCAGGCACAGCCATCAATCCCATCATCATCTGCGTCAGGTGTGTCACGGAGACCCTGATCCAACAGCTCTTGATACCGGTTCCAGTTGGTGTCCCTGGTAGGGATTCCTCTCCGCTTCACTGGTTGGGCATCGTCACCGATGTCAAGTATAAGTGGGACATGGTCCGAAGATAAGGCATTGCGGGTGCTGGCGGTTATAACATAGGGCACCCCCTTGGCCACCGCAATGTCAAGCACGTCCGGAGGTCCACCGTTGTTGGGAAAGTGGGTGGGTTCATGAGGTCCAAGGATGATGGCGTTCCATCACTGGGCTGCTCGGAGAAGTATGCGTCCGTGGTTGTTGGTGACATGGGAATGCCATTTGGTGTGCTTTGCATTAAAGTCACCACCAGCAAAGGCCTTTCCAGGTAACGCCAGCAATGCTTCAACGTCGTGGAGGGGTAACTGTCGGCCAGGCGGACGGTAGACAGCAACAAACATGATGCATCCATGCGAAGTGTCGACAGCTACAGCAGTGGCCTCCATCGCTTGTAGCGGCGGAAGTGGAACTTGATGGTGCACCAGTGAAGTCCGGACGTAGACCGCTGTGCCACCGCCATGAGTCGGTCTGTCGGTACGGTAACACACTTAGTTGGCAGCTCGGACATGGACACCAGGCTTAAGAAAAGTCTCGGAAACCAGGCAAATTTCAGTGGCCTCATCCCGCAGCAGCTGTCGAAATTCGCCACCTTGGGTGAGGATGCCCTGGGCATTCCACACGCAGACTGTGACGCCTCGTTGACTACGAGCTATGCTGGGAGGCCAACGGTCCAGTGGAGATAGCCTGAATGGCCGCACTGACAGCGGCAATGAGTTGCCGTGGGATGTCTTTGAGAAGCTCCTGAAGTTCTTGCAGGAGGAGCTTCATTTCGTCCATGCTGGAATCGGCCGCCTGGGATGGTACAGTTGCAGCCCGTGAGTGTTGAGCCGGGCTTGCCACGACGTCAGCCTGTCGACCCTGTTGGGAGTGGTCGTGTTGCCCCTGGCCTTCAATCCGCTGCTGTTCAGAGCGCCGCGCTGGTAGTCGCGCTGCGGCCCGTGGACGGCAGTCCATCTCGGTGTTGGTAGCTGTTGCAACAGTGGCCGGTGTTGACGCAGGTACGGAGGCCTGCAGTGAGGAGCCAGAGGTAGTAGCAGCAGCAAATCTGACGCCAGGTTTGACTGCTGCAGGTCACTTTACGGAGCCAGGTCGGTGACCACGGCTCCGTGCCGCAACCCGTCGGAAGCTGGAACAGCTGCGGTAGGAGGCCACATGTTCCCCACCACATCCAGCGCATTTGGATGGTCCATCTGTCCGCTGCCGTGTGCAGTCTCGACTGGCGTGCTCCCCTGCACACTTAACACTGCGTGGGGGAAGTATGCAGAACCGCGCTACATGCCCAACCATTTGACGGTTGTAGCATTGTGGTTCGCCCCTCTTCGAGCGCAGTTTTTTGGTAGTGACAGGTGTCGCCGCGATCTTCGTGACCTGCCATAGCCCGCGGTTGTGTGGGATATCACAGGTGACCACAAGGACCAGCGGAGTCTCCTTTCGGGCTCGTTGAGAGGGTAGGCGGGTTATCGACCTGAGACCAAATCCATAGCCCAAATCCTCCAGTTGCCGTCGGACGTGATCCAGGCTGTAGTTTGGAGGGAGCCCTTGAAAGACGATCTTGAGTGTCTTTTCCGTTGCAGAGGGGTAAGTGTAGAATGGCTTCTCTTGTTCCGCGAACGTAGCCGTAACTTTTCTGTAATCTTCTGCCGTTTTTAAGGTGATCTTATATAGGTTGGCGCCAGCCGGCTTGATAATGACGTTATCTTGGCTGACAAGGAGCAGCATGATAGAGGCCGTCATAGTCCTCCTTGTGTTGGACCACAACGGGCGGCGGTTTGGGTTCTCTCTTCGGAGCAGGCATCTCCACACCTTCAGCGAGCTCCTCGTAGGCGTTTGTCGTCTGAACTGGCGGTGCTGAGGAGAGTTGAGCCTTCCTGGCTGGCCGTTTGACGAGTTGAAAGCCTTAGTCATCAACGACAACATCTGCCTGTTTCGCCTTTTTGCCCTTAGGGGGGGCGCGGGTGGTTCCTGTGGCAGTGGTCGCTCCCCTTTTCGTCGTCCTGGCGGCGGCGGGAACGTCATTTCTTGCCGTCAACTCGTCGTCCGAATTGGGCAGCGGAACTTGCAGTGCGTCCGAAACGTATTCCATTTCCGTATCCAGTCGTTGCCGCGGTCATCGTAGGTGGGGGGCCGGATGGGGCCGCCGGCAAAGTGGGCTTTGCCGGACGGCGATCCGTCACACCCTTCGCTGTATGGACATCCTCTCGCTCCAACATCTCAACGCTAACTAGTAGGTGTGTGCGTAACCTTCCTACTGCTTCAGGGGCTGTATTTGTAAGGTACCGGTGCGGACTGCCGAGAAAACATCTGTTGTCTCTGTCTATTTGCATACGGCGGTAGTCTACAAACGACCGCTATCTCGGGCACATAATCTTTAATAATATAGTTACCTATTACTTCAGAAACTTCTTAATTTTTGCTTGTATGCAGATAAGCTGTTTGAAAGCACGTAGAAAGTTTCAGCTCGCTAGAATGAAAACTTTGTTTAATAGAATTTATTTAGTGGAACTAACGGTAGATTGTTACCTCTGAACCATACCTTTGCTAAGACTTATATCAGTTGCTATTTATGTTAAAAGTCTTAAACTTGGTGTAGCTTAATTTTTTCATATATTTGATCCTCTGGTTTAACCAACATACTCTATCATTAAAATTTCAAGTACTTAATCTACAACACTTGGGTACATTTTAGTTACAAAATTAGTTTTTATTTAATTACTAAAAAACTAGAAGAGATAGATTAACGTGGACTCTCTGTTATTATTTTTGGGGTGTACTGAAGCATAAAACAAATTTTCAAGTTTCTAAGTCCATTATTTAGCACCTCTGATTTTTCCGAAAAATGTGGATTCTGGCGTTAATTTTTGTTTTATGGTTTTGGAAACCAGCATCACTTATTGATAACTTCTAACTGCACCTTCAGCAAATTCTGGCTTCCTAGCGTCATTATTTAGCGCGTCTGATTTCTCTCTTGAAACGGCATTTTTCCGTAAACTATTAAGTTTAGAACATCAAGACTTGGTATTTGGAACATTATTACACTAAACTATAATTTAACAAAGTTTTAAACATAGATTTTGATTTTTAATTTCATACTAAATTGTGGTGCAATACTGTGCGCAGCATGCAGACGCGTTAAGGTGTCGTGGGGCTACTAACAGTGAACTGGGGTAAGTCTCACACATGATACAGCACTTGGTTTGCTTCAGCACCTTCTGCAAAAGCGTGTTTAGTAGTAATAGATTCTGTGTGTAGTGTTTCGGTTTTTGTAGGTTATATTTGAATAGTAGCTTAGTTCATATTTATTACTAGGTATATTATCAACTTCATAGCTACACTGGTTACAAAATACTAGAACTGTTGCTGCTGACATTGGATCATCAATAATTTACCTTAATTCTTTTCGTTTATGAAGAGCTTGTGGAGCGATTTTATATTATTCCATACTGTGAAATTTTTCACTTGTAATTTGTTATAAATTTTCAGTCATGTACTATGGAGTAGTGTTTTAATCTATGAGATGGTAGCCTGAAATTGTGCTTGTTTCTTGTATCATACATGTGTTCAAAAAGGTTCTTACAAATAATTCTGGATCATTAACAGTTCATAAATTTAAATACATAGTTAAAATATTTAGATCATTGAATGGTGGTTTGAATGAACTCTTTGGCTTAATGTTACAAATATTTACAATAAATGTTTTGGCTGGGATTTGACAGAATCTGATTCCTCAGTTCCCAGTTTTAATGGAAATTGGGAAGTTATTACATTTGTATTCTTTAGTTTCAAATAGTATTAATTGGGTCTTTGTCATGTTTAATTTTTGTACATTTGCAACATGCAGATGTTTAAAGATGTTCAGGAGAATGTGTTCTGTGGTCTCGCAAATAACAGTGAGTGAGATGTTATGTTAAGAAGTGAATCAATTATCTGAAATAAAAGCAAGATTGTGCCTAAAATGGAACTTTGAGGGACTTCATGTTAAACAATTTTCTGATCTGGGAATCAATTTCTGTATTCAACTGTGCTGCAGTTTTGAGTCCCTCAGCATAACAGAAAAAAACTTACTAAAAACTGTTTCTTTTCTGATAGTATAAAGGTGTTTTAAAAAATGAATATCAGGTGATGTTGCGTGTAACATCCAGAATTCTTAATGTCATTATTTGATGGATATACACATCAACTGATGCAGCAAATGTTTTGTGTTTTGTTGTTTCTCATTTTGTTTACTTGAACTTGATTATGCCACAGTCTGCTAAAGTGTAAATGCCACTTTGTTGAGAGATTATGATATGATAAGACAAGAACTTCTGTGCTAATTGTCTGTATACTCTGTGCTTCTCAGATCATCACCATGTTTTAAAATACAAAAATAGAGATGTGAAACTACAGGTGTATTCTGTAGACATAAAACACTGAGAAAGGGCATATGAATAGGTCCTAAGTGCCCAAAGTCTATGTTTGTTGTTGTTTTTTGTGTTCTTTTAATGCTCCTAAGATTATTTCTTAATATTTTTCAAAGTTTCTGTATGATTTTAATCATAAGCATTTCAGTTGTGCACTCCTATCACACCAGTAACTTGGGATGAAGTTCCATTGCATTTATTGCTTAAACTGTACCCTATATAATTTATAGAACACCTGGAAACATTATAGATGAAAAGGCTTTGACATTGCATATTTCTGTGTGAATAATGCTGCAAAATTGAGATAACATGTTCTGATACAGTATAGTATTTTGTTTTGTTTGAAAGAGTGAGAATGGATTAATTTGGAAGTACTTAGGAAAGGTTACTTTCTCTTCACTGTACCATGTGCAATTACACATATTATCTAGTCTTCTTTAGACTTTTGCAAGGTTAATTCTAAGAGCAGAATATGAATAATGTGGCAAGGGAAGGTCATCAGGATGTACTACAAATTAACAATTTTAGCATGAGAAGATTTATGTAAATGTCATTATTTTCCAAAAATTTAGTGTTCTTTAAATATTTAGTGTTCCTTAAATATTTAATAATTTTTAACAGCAAATTCAGTGTATCATGAGAGCAGCCCATAATGCGTGTGATGAAGCAGTTTTCTCTCTCTCTCTCTCTCTCTCTCTCTCTCTCTCTCTCTCTCTCTCTCTCTCTCTCTCTCTCTCTGTCTCTCTCTCTCTCTCTCTCTCTCTCTCTCTCTCTCTCTCTCTCTCTCTCTCGCTAGTTACATTTATTGATACTCATTACTTGTAGTTTGTTGTTTTACATAGTTTGCGGCCATTGTACAGTGCTTTCTGTTTATTCATTTACTTTAAAAATGCTTATTTGTTTCATAGTCATAATCCATTTACCACAGAACATGCCTGTTTGGCAACAATAAGTTTATAATATGGTGAGGTTAGGGAATTTGCTGTATTCATTCTTCTTTGACTGGCTATAGCAGTGTAGTAAGCGAGATATTGACAAGTATTTGTTAACATAGATTTAAATATCAGTTTAAAAAAAGGAAAATGATTGGCTCTAATGAACAGTATTTATTAATGATGTAGCTTAAGTTCAGAGTTACTATTGTGATAACTGAATGGAGTCAGTATGGCAGAGTAGAGTCAAAATATATTAAATGAGTGCATTGAAAATGCAGTTCCACTAGTCATGTAAATGATAATGTGCATCTGTTGGTGGTCTGCTGCTTGGCAAGAGACTGGTAGATATTTTAAAGCATAATGTGTTGACTAAACTGAAAACCTGTAACACACAGGCAGAGATCAATTACAACACAATAAAGACATACAGACTGCACGTAAACCATACTCATCCACTGAGAATGTAGTGACAGAGGTGCAGTAGATCTGTACATAGTTTTGAGCAGAAGCAAAATCTGAAAAAATCCAGATGAATGTGGGTTTTTCTCGTGTCTCCCAAGCACTGGTTCACAAGCCAACTGTGTCTCTTACTCTGGAAAGGGCAATAGGTAACTGTAGCTTTGTATTCAGTGATGAAGCTTTGTAAATACAGATTTTTTTCCCTTGTTTGTAAATGTTTACAAGGTAGACTGTTGTATCTTCTTAAAATAAGCAATGTTCAGAGGAAATATTGGTGATACAGGCACTTTGGTCTAGTTGCAGTAAAGCAGTTTGTAGATATGTGTTCCTTTTTGGTAAATATGTTGAATTGGAAACTAACAAACTTGCAAACAGTGTGCTCTAAGTATTTGGCACAAAATTCCATTAAATCAATAATAGTGCAGCTAATCTTTAAGTAGATGATTTCTTTACTGTGTATTTATTGCGTTTGTATACATTTTTGAAGGTGCTGAAAACATTATACAGCCTCACCAGATGTATAAGTTATTTAACTTTTGCCATTTGTGTTTATTTTTATTTGTATGCTAAAAATACTTTGTGATTCTGTCTTTCCACCAAAAGACAAGTAATGGAAATGCCCACTTTTCTGAGAGTTGCATAAAGGACAAAGAAGTTGGACATTGTTACCTCTCATTCCAGCAGAACACAAAGCTATGACATTAGATCAGTAATTTCATTTGGAATCCTCAGGCAGCCCAACACCAATCAATATGACACATGCCCTGACGCCAATGTTTTGAGTGAAGCTATTTCTTGGTACAATCGTCCACACAGTTGGAGCCACCCCACCAACAGTGAACATTGAATCTGAAGTAGGCTGAATGAGAGGCATCCCTCACATGCCTTGGGTGTAAGGAAAGGGTTCTGACCATTGTTGTGTGGTGCATATGAAGGAGAAGCTGCTGCTACTTCCCCATGAGGTTTCCACATAAGATTTCATTGGCAAAAGATTACTGGGGATGTTGGAAACAGATGAACTCTCCATCACAGCCAATACTACCAACTACCTGAACCATCCAGCAGAGACATACACCATACAACAAACTTGACTGCTTCCTAGCAGCAAGTCTGGGAGTGGTAATTACCATGAAATGCAGCTGGAACAGACAATGACAGCAAAAAGCTTATGCGTCACAGCTCTAAATGCCATCAAGCCCCTTTGTCAACAGTATGTTTTTGATGCCATCAGAACTTTTCCTGTTGTGGGCATGCTGGAAAATGCTGAAACCAGAAAGACACAAATGCCACACCGATCATCACATACTGCAACACCAACACCTACCATGTGCAGAATATGAACAGAATAAATATGACTCCTCTCTAGGATATACACTAAAAACTAGATGGACTAAAATACTCCAGGGTCTTCAACTTCGCTTAACCAAGAGATGTCCTGCAAGAAACACCACAGTGAAGATGGAAATGTCATTTTATAGCTGAGAGTTACAGCATTATCAGTGTGGAACTTTGTGAAAGTTACAGCATTGCCAACCTTGAACAACCAGCACATCATCCACATTCTCAGAGCACTTGATGGCGAATTGCAAGTAGTGTTTTGCAAGTGTGTCAGTCTTCGTACCTACATTTCTGTGGGAAGCATCATCATGTAACATTTTGTGGTGTTAAGGTGTCTCTGCAATTACTGGTTTGATCCTTTCGTAAGTTTGACAAGTGGACCTCTGTCAGTCTTATGTACATGCAGCCAACTTGAAACAAATAAAGTTGAGTAACTGTGTTGATTTCTCACCATGAGTAGAATTTTCCATTTGATATTTACGAAGCACGTCAGCTATGTGCAGCTTGGCTTCAAGATATATCTTCTACATATTTAGTTGAACACATGGTTGACATAAGTGTCCGGTTGCTTCTTCAGTGACTATTTCTGTTCAAAGTTTTGTGTAACCAAATTTTGTGCAAAGTGTGTTGTGAACTATGACATGGGAGGGATTGTCTTTGACTTGCGAGGCCATGTTGCTGGTCAATAAGTATTTCATGACCATTTGAGCCTAAAATTGTGTTGACTAAGTTAACAAGGGAAGCTGTGAGTATCTACCCCTGTTACCCATTGTAATCTTTGAGAGCTCATAATTGTGTTTTCAAAGTACTCATCAATGTTTATTGTGATGCCAACAGGCAAATCATTTATGTACTGAAGTGTGCTAGGATATTTGATAACTCAACAGTGATGGGAGACAGCAGGGAATCCAGTATATGCCATTAGTGAACTGAGAATTTTATAGACAAAAGAATGGAACAGTTTTCCCCTTTGGAATTTTTTTTAATGTTGTATCTAGTCTAATTTGAAGTTGTACACCTGTTGTGACTACACTGAGTATTTTTGTATGTATATTACGGTACATTAACTAAAAATAATGTATTATGAATATGTGGTTCAAATCGTATTCTTCTTTCCTCTTAAATTGCTTCTGTATAGGAGGATTCAAATAACCAAGTATTATATTTTCAGACCAGTGAGTATATATTTTGAATAAGATCTGTTATATCATAGCTCCAGTCTGTGTAAGATCTTAGATGAAATGTGTTTGTTGTATATATTTTGAGATTAAGAGATGGCTACAAAATGAAGATGAATTACTGTGTGCTGAATAAAATTTTGTTTATATTTTTACAACACTTCTAACTTAGCATGTTCTTTCTTTAAATGTGTATTTTATGATTTCACTAATTTTTCAAGCAACAGAGCATCTGATTATGGTATTGGTATCTGTCCAATGAAAAACAAAGAAAAATAGTGTGTTATGCATTAGTTTTCTGTGACGTAACATAAACATGTGAATTCATAAAAAGTAATTTAAAATGAAAAAGTCATTGATAGTAAATTGTAAAACTTCTTGGATTTTCTGTATAATCACTTTTAAGCAGTTACATGATCTTTCACAGGTTCACTGTTGTATTTTAAAGTGATATATTGTACAGAATCTGAATAACATTTGAAAAGACAGTGGGCACCATTAAGGCAGATTACTGAGTAATTGATTCACACATTGTAAGTATTTTGATCATTCTGTTCTCAAAGGAAACAATAGTTTAGAAGCTACACAGTTGTCATTACTTCTAATGTGCTTTTTCACTGCTCATGGTCCCATCTTTTGGTGTATTATTGAATGTTACATAATCCATTTGTTAGTAACTGCCATCAGTACTGTGTTATTAGTGAAGCACTTCTGAACTATTTTTATTTTTTGGGAACTGATAAGCATCACCCTGTTGCTAGCTTTAAAATTGTATTTAATTTCAATTTCTAATGCTGTAATTGTCTTTATAGTATCTTTGTTCAAAGCTATATATGTTGGTGACTGCTGCTGCCTTGACTCACTACCTTGTTAGTGGGGTAAGGTATTGTAATTTTTGTTGTTGCTGTTTACTTTGTGTGTCCATGTCTTTCTGAGTTTTGTTAAAACTGTTTGTTTTGAAAAAAGTCTGTAAAATGGCAGTTATTGCCCAACAAGCCTTTGGTAATGAAATAAAATAATGTAAAATATCCAAAGCTGTGTATTTTAATTGCTGACTCACAAATAACTATTATAAAAAAGCTGTAACACTACAGAGTGGTAACCACTCCTGGTGTAGTTGAGGTTTCAAGCAGTTAAGACATGTACTCAAGATTTAAAATGAATGTGAACCTTCAGACAATTCATTTCTTCAGAAGTAACACAGTGCACATAATTGGGCAGCTTGGTTAGAAGATTTGAAAAGGGAAATGGGTAGGTTAAATTTAGATGTAGTAGGACTTCGTGAAATTTGGTGCCAGGAAGAACAGGAACTTCTAGTCAGGTGAATATAGTGTTATAAATACAATGTCAGATATGGGTAATGCAGGAGCAGGTTTAATAACAAATAAGAAAACAGGAATGCGGGTAAGCAACTATGACCAGCATAGTGAATGCATTATTGTAGTCAAGATAGACAAGACGCCCACACCTACCACAGTAGTATAAATTTAAATGTCAACGAGGTCCACAGACTGAAGAAATGTACGAAGGGATAAAAGAAATTATCCAGATATTTAAAGAAGACAAAAACTTAAATGTGATGGGTGATTGGAATTCGATAGTAGGAAAATGAAGACGTGTAGAAATAGTAGGTGAATATGGACTGGGGGAAAGCAATGAAAGAGGAAGCTTCCGGGTAAAATTTTGCATAGCATAATTTAATCATAGCTAACACTTGGGTTAAGAATCATAAAAGAAGGCTGTATATGTGGAAGATACCTCTGGACACCAGAAGGTTTCAGATTGATTGTATAATAGTTGGACAGAGATTTAGACACCAGATTTTAAATTGTAAGACATTTCCAGTGGCAGATGTGGACTGTGACAACAATTCATTGATTATAAACTGCAGATTAAAACTGAAGATATTGGAAAAAGATAGGAAATTAAGGAAATGGGATCTGGATAAGTTGAAAGAACCACAGGTTGTTGAGAGTTTCAGGGGGAGCATTAGGCAATGGATGACTAGACCAAGTGAAAGAAATACATGAGAAGACCAATGGATAGCTTCCTGAGGTGAAATAGTAAAGGCAACAAGGATCAAATTGGTAAAAAGGCATTACCTAGTAGAAGTCCTTAGATAACACAAGAGGTACTGAATTTAATTGATGAAAGGAGAAATTTACAAACACATAGCAAATGAAGCAGGTGAAAGGGAATACAAACGTTTAAAAAATGAGACTGACACAAAGTGCAAAATTACTGACCAAGAATGGTTAGAGAACAAATGATGTTGATGGTGTTGTTGTTGTTGTTATTGTTGTGGTATTAAGTCCTGAGACTGGTTTGATGCAGCTCTCCATGCTACTCTATCCTGTGCAAGCTCCTTCCTCTCCCAGTACCTACTGCAACCTACATCCTTCTGAATCTGTTTAGTGTAGTCATCTCTTGGTCTCCCTCTATGATTTTTACCCTCCACGCTGGCCTCCAGTACTAAACTAGTGATCCCTTGATGCCTCAGAATATGTCCTACCAACCGATCCCTTCTTCTAGTCAAGTTGTGCCACAAACTTCTCTTTTCCCCAATCCTATTCAATACTTCCTCATTAGCTATGTGATCTACCCATCTAATCTTCAGCATTCTTCTGTAGCACCACATTTCGAAAGCTTCTATTCTCTTCTTGTCCAAACTATTTATCGTCCATGTTTCACTTCCATACATGGCTACACTCCATACAAATACTTTCAGAAACGACTTCCTGACACTTAAATCTATACTCGATGGTAACAAATTTCTCTTCTTCAGAAAGGCTTTCATTGCCATTGCCAGTCTGCATTTTATATCATCTGTACTTCGACCATCATCAGTTATTTTGCTCCCCAAATAGCAAAACTCCTTTACTGCTTTAAGTGTCTCATTTCCTAATCTAATTCCCTCAGCATCACCCGACTTACTTCGACTACATTCCATTATCCTCGTTTTGCTTTTGTTGATGTTCATCTTATATCCTCCTTTCAAGACCCTGTCCATTCCGTTCAACTGCTCTTCCAAGTCCTTTGCTGTCTCTGACAGAATTACAATGTCATCGGCAAACCTCAAAGTTTTTATTTCTTCTCCATGGATTTTAATACCTATTCCGAATTTTTCTTTTGTTTCCTTCACTGCTTGCTCAATATACAGATTGAATAACATCGGGGATAGGCTACAACCCTGTCTCACTCCCTTCCCAACCACTGCTTCCCTTTGATGTCCCTCGACTCTTATAACTGCCATCTGGTTTCTGCACAAATTATAAATAGCCTTTCGCTCCCTGTATTTTACCCCTGCCACCTTCAGAATTTGAAAGAGAGTATTCCAGTCAACATTGTCAAAAGCTTTCTCTAAGTCTTCAAATGCTAGAAATGTAGGTTTGCCTTTCCTTAATCTATTCTCTAAGATGAGTCACAGGGTCAGTATTGGCTTACGTGTTCCGATATTTCTACGGAATCCAAACAGATCTTCCCTTGAAGTCGGCTTCTACTAGTTTTTCCATTCGTCTGTAAAGAATTCACGTTAGTATTTTGCAGCCGTGACTTATTAAACTGATAGTTCAGTAATTTTCACATCTGTCAACACCTGCTTTCTTTGGAATTATTATATTCTTCTTGAAGTCTGAGGATATTTCGCCTGTCTCATCCATCTTGCTCACCAGATAATAGAGTTTTGTCAGGGATGGCTCTCCCAAGGCTGTCAGTAGTTCTAATGGAATGTTGTCTACTCCTGGGGCTTTGTTTCGACTCAGGTCTTTCAGTGCTCTGTCAAACTCTTCACACAGTATCATATCTCCCATTTCATCTTCATCTACATCCTCTTCCATTTCCAAAATATTGTCCTCAAGTACATCGCCCTTGTATAGACCCTCTATATACTCCTTCCACCTTTTTGCTTTCCCTTCTTTGCTTAGAATTGGGTTTCCATCTGAGATCTTGATATTCATGCAAGTGGTTCTCTTTTCTCCAAAGGTCTCTTTAATTTTCTTGTAGGCAGTATCTATCTTACCCCTAGTGAGATAAGCCTCTACATCCTTACATTTATCCTCTAGCCATGCCTGCTTAGCCATTTTGCACTTCCTGTCGATCTCATTTTTGAGACGTTTGTATTCCTTGTTGCCTGCTTCATTTACTGCATTTTTATATTTTCTCCTTTCATCAATTAAATTCAATATTTCTTCTGTTACCCAAGGATTTCTGCTAGCCCTTGTCTTTTTACCTACTTGATCCTCTGCTGCCTTCACTACTTCATCCCTCAGAGCTACCTATTCTTCTTCTACTGTATTTCTTTCCCCCATTCTTGTCAATTGTTCCCTTATGCTCCCCCTGAAACTCTCTACATCCTCTGGTTCTTTCAGTTTATCCAGGTGCCATCTCCTCAAATTCCCACCTTTTGCAGTTTCTTCAGTTTTAATCTACAGTTCATAACCACTAGATTGTGGTCCCTTGAAATGTCTAACAATTTAAAACCTGGTTCCTAAATCTTTGTCTTACCATTATATAATCTCCAGGCTTCTTCCATGTATTCAATCTTCCTTTATGATTCTTGAACCAAGTGTTAGCTATGATTAAGTTGTGCTCTGTGCAAAATTCTACCAGGTGGCTTCCTCTTTCGTTTCTTACCCCCAATCCATATTCACCTACTACGTTTCCTTCTCACCCTTTTCCTACTGACAAATTCCAGTCACCCATGACTATTAAATTTTCATCTCCCTTCACTATCTGAATAATTTCCTTTATTTCATCATACATTTCTTCAATTTCTTCATCATCTGCAGAGCTGGTTGGCATATAAACTTGTACTACTGTGGTAGGCGTTGGCTTCGCATCTATCTTGGCCACAATAATGCGTTCAGTATGCTGTTTGTAGTAGCTTACCTGCATTCCTATTTTCCTATTCATTATTAAACCTACTCCTGCAGTACCCCTATTTGATTTTGTGTTTATAACCCTGTAGTCACCTGACCAGAAGGCTTGTTGCTCCTGCCACCGAACTTCACTAATTTCCACTATATATAACTTTAACCTATCCATTTCCCTTTTTAAATTTTCTAACCTACCTGCCCGATTAAGGGATCTGACATTCCACACTCCGATCCATAGAAAACCAGTTTTCTTTCTCCCGGAGATCCGAATGGGGGACTATTTTACCTCCGGAATATTTTACCCAAGAGGACGCCATCATCATTTAACCATACAGTAAAGCTGCATGCCCTCGGGAAAAATTATGGCTGTAGTTTCCCCTTGCTTTCAGCCGTTCGCAGTACCAGCACAGCAAGGCCGTTTTGGTTAGGGTTACAAGGCCAGATCAGTCAATCATCCACACTGTTGCCCCTGCAACTACTGAAAAGGCTGCTGCTCTTCTTCAGGAACCACACGTTTGTCAGGCCTCTCAACAGATACCCCTCAGTTGTGGTTGCACCTACGGTTCGGCTATCTGTATCGCTGAGGCACACAAGCCTCCCCATCAACGGCAAGGTCCATGGTTCATGTGGGGGAGAACAAATGTAAGGATTTAGAATCATATTTCACCAAGGGAAAGATAGAAACTGTTTACAGGAAAATTAAAGACAGCTTTGTAGAAAAGGGAACTGTCTGTCTGAATATCAAGATATCAGATGGAAAACCGGTTCTAAGCTAAGAAGGGAAAGCAGAAAGGTGGAAGGAGTGCATAGAGGGTCTATACAAGGGAAATTTACTTGAGGGCAATATTGTGGAAATGGAAGATGATTTAGATGATGAGGTGGGAGATATGATACTGCACAAAGAATATGACAACACTGAAAGATTTAAGTTGAAGCAAGGCCCCAGGAGTAGACAACATTGCATTAGAACTACTAATAGCCTTGGAAGAACCAGCCATGACAGAACTCTTCCATCTGGTGAGCAAGATGTATGAGACAGGCAAAATACCCTCAGACCTGAAGAAGAATATAATAATTCCAATTCCAAAGAAAGCAGGTGCTGACTGGTGTGAAAATTAGTGAACTGGCAATTTAATAAGGCACGATTGCAAAATACTAACACGAATCCTTCACAGAAGAATGGAAAAACTGGTAGAAGCCAACCTTGGGGAAGATCAGTTTGGGTTCTGTAGAAATTTAGGAACATGTTAGCCAGTACTGACCCTATGAATTATCTTAGGGGAATAGCCTTTTGGGGTAAAATATAGGGATCAAAAGGCTATTTACAATTTGTACAGAAACCAAATGGCATTTATAAGAGTCGAGGGGCATGAAAGGGAAGCAGTGGTTGAGAAGGGAGTAAGACAGGGTTGTTGCCTATCCCTGACATTGTTCAGTCTGTATAGTGAGCAGAAGTAAAGGAAGAAGTAAAGAAGTAAAGAAAAATTTAGAGTAGGAATTAAAATGCAAAGAGAAGAAATAAAAACTGTGAGGTTTGCCAGTGACATTGTAATTCTGTCAGAGAAAAGGACTTGGAAGAGCAGTTGAATGGAATGGGCAGTATCTTGAAAGGAGGATATAAAATGAACATCAACAAAAGGAAAGTGAGGATAATGGAATGTAGTCGAATTAAATCAGGTGACACTGAGAAAAGTAGATTAGGAAATG
This sequence comes from Schistocerca serialis cubense, assembly GCF_023864345.2. NCBI lineage: Eukaryota > Metazoa > Arthropoda > Insecta > Orthoptera > Acrididae > Schistocerca > Schistocerca serialis. The sequence continues at coordinate 872,249,535 of NC_064641.1, read as the reverse complement.
AAACACTGAAAGTAGTAGATGAGTTTTGGTAATTACGCAGCAAAATAACTGATGATGGCTGAAGTAGAAAGGAAATAAAATGTAGACTAGCAATGGCAAGAAAAGCAGTTCTGAAGATGACTTTCTTTTAACGTTGAATATAGATTTAAGTGTTAGGGGGTCTTTTCTGAAAGTATTTGCCTGCAATGTAGCCACATGTTGAAATGAAACATGAACAATAAACCGTTATTAAAAAAGAAAATTGAAGCTTTTGAAATGTGGTGCTACACAAGAATGTTGAAGATTCGACAGGTGGATCATTTATCTACTGAGGAGTTAGTGAATAGAAACGTGGAGACATGAAATTTGTGGCACAACTTGACTAGAAGGGATCGGGTGGTAGGACACTTTCTGAGGCATTAAGGCCTCAACAATTTAGTACTGGAGGGAAGTGTGGAGGGTAAAAATTGTTGAGGGAGACCAAAAAATGAATACAGTAAGCAGATTGAGAAGGATGTTAGTTGCATAGTTACTCAGAAATGAAGAGGCTTGCACAGGATAGACTAGCATGGGGAGCTGCATCAAACCAGTCTTTGGACTGAAGACGACAATAACACCACCACACTGCAGTTCGAGGACAATGTAGCCATGCATGTGAAACTGTTTTGTACTAGTTAGCTCCGTCTGAAAGCTGAGTATGATCTTCAGTCTTGTTTATGGACCTGTTGACCAGCTGAGTGGTTACCTCCTTCTACTACTTATATTCTGCCCTGGACTTGACATTGAAGTATAGCAACATGACTTCCACACAAAGGGAAATTTGTGCATTTTTTCTTGTACACACACACATATTTAAATGCTGTACTCAGGTGGTATATTGTGAACATTTGGATGTACAGAAATAACAATAGAAACAACAGCATCAGAGGGTGTGTTGATAAGGCAGTCAGGTATGTGGCAAGCCATAAGTTGGTGAAAAATGTATATGCAGTGTTGCTGTCCAGTCTAGTGCTTATAGTTCTATGGGTTGCAAGCAGTCTTACATTTATCCTTCTAAAGTAGCTGTTGTTTTAATTTAAGGATATTAGGATGTTTTCCAGTCAGTGTTTCTTAGTTGACAATAATACTATGTCATGAAACAAATACTGGTGGTGTGTATGAATACGTAATATGGTGCAGAAACTCAGCAAAATGGTGGTGTGTGTACCTGTGACATGTTTGATGACTACCACATTATATGAGAACAGCTACACAGACTCTAAATTGTGAATTCCATAACAAAGAATTAATTACTTCCGACTCATTCATTGGTCAGTTTAGTGTTAGAAAGACGTAGTGTTCAAAGTTTGTTTTCACTTAGAGCATATAACTCCGTTCTGAGCTCTAGATGAGAGACAGTCTATATGAAAATTATTTTTCCATCTTGAATTGTGGCTGTGTAAATCACAGTTCAATGGAAACTTATTTTTACTATCAGTAAAATACTATTAAGGAGTAAGAATTGCAAGTTTCTTCAAAATACTTCGGTGAGATAGATGATCACCTGCTTTACATGGTATTCGTACTGCTCACTTTTGCTGAACAAACATTTTCTTTACTTTCAATGTACTGTCCTAGAAGATATTTTTGTGAAGTATCATGCAGTGAAAATATACAAAATAAGAACTTTCAGCAGTGTGGAAGAAGTCAAGACATACATAAAAAAAATACAAGTAACTGTTAAAAATTTAATCTGCAGACAATATTAACGATTAAGTCACCAGCATTTTCAAGCCAAGGCTGGGATAAATGTGAACATTTTCTTCAACTAATTAACTCATGTCCTGGAAAGAGTCTAAACCCCCAAAACTAACATAATAATATGGGGAAACAAGTGTATCAACACACATGTTGAGAGTGAAATTAGTATAACTCCCCAAACACTCTGGGAAAGCACAGATGGTGAACACTGCTGCTGAGCTGTTAAAAAGTCCAGGATCAGCCTCAGACTATATACTTATAGATACTGCCAGGGAAAATTGTAAAATATTTATAAGAGATTTTGTCCTCCCTCATCATTACTGTCAGATAATAAAGCTACTGACATGCTTGATTAACCCTGCAAAAATGCAGACCTCCAAATAGATCTTCTCAGAATACAAATTACATACTTTTTCTTGGTATTGACAAAACAAACCTGAGATGACGTGCATGTGAAAAACAATGTGGATGCTAAGTTTTCCAAATTCTGCACACTGTTTAAATTCATTTTTGAGGAGGTATTTCCAAAAGTAGTAATTTCAGCAGCAAAAGCTAAGGAAAATAGATGGATAACTACAGGTATCAGAAAGTTCTATCAGACACTTAAATCTCTCAGTTCATTACAAAAGCCCTACATTACACTAATCTTCAGTTCCTAAATTTGTATCACAGACACAAGAAGATATACAGGAGACTACTACTTGCTACAAAATAATCATTCAGTGACAAAATAATATATAATGCAGAAAATAAAAGCAAAGTACAGTAAGTACACGGGATGCCATAAAGCATGAAACTGGACAAGATAGACACAACTGTAATAATATACAAATCAAAGGTGGGAGTAGGGTAATAAAGTCTTCAGAAATTGCCAAATTCTGTAAATGACTATTTGCAGATATGTTGCAACAAAATCTTCCTAAAAATACAAGTAGCTCTCACAATGACTTACACAACAAGCAGAATGTGATTTCCACAAGAAAATTTGAAGTCCGGAAGACAATATAGAAATTAAAAAATAAGAAGTCATCAGGCATAGACAAGGTCCAATCTCTGCTCTGAAAGTATGCATAGACAACATACAAGCCCCATTAACAAACATAATAAATGTGTACTTTAGTTCAGGTATTTTCCCACAGTGCCTAAAGCAGGCATAAGCTGCGCCTTTACTAAAGAAAAGTAACATGGAGAGTGTTGAAAACTACAGGCTAGTATCACTCCTTTCTGCAATCTAAAATAATTGAATTAATCAGAAAGATAGCCAGAGGTACATGAATAAATGCAATCTTTTTAACGAAGCACAATTTGTCAAAAGTGGGAGAAGGACAACACAGGTCATAGCAGGGTTCACAAAAGTGGTACTTAAGGCTGCTGGTAAGGGTGACTGTGTTATAGGCATATTGTCACTCTTGTCCAAGAGTTGCAGCACTGTTGGCCATAAAATATCACTAAAAAAGCTAGAATCATAAGATGCTGACAAGAACAGAAAATGAATGGTTCCAGTTTTACCTGGAAAGCAGGGTGCAAAAGGAAGAGAGTGTTAACATGTCTGCTGCTGAACATTTTTAGAAACTCACATACATAGGTGTGGCTCAGGGTTGTGCATGTCGATAAAACACCAGAATTGTTATTAGAGAAAATAAATGAAACATCCAAGAATGTTTATAATTTGGGCAGTATCTAATAAATTAACATGCAGAAAACAAACAGTAAGCAATTTAGCATAAAAAGGGAAAACAATTCTGTAAAATTAAAAATAGGTGATAAATCTAACAAACACAATTTTTTTAGGGATAAGTATTGACTGTCAGCTAACATAGAATGAATACACAAAGATACTGACAAAAGGAAACTAACCAGGATCCGTAAGAGTAATAACAAAAATTGGTAGTTGGACTCGTTTTAAGAAGTATTTTTTAAAACTGGACGTCTCTAAGGCACCAGATGAGTACATCTATCAATCTGTTGTGGCTTATAGTGGGAAAAAAGTATTTCACTAACAGCTCTATCCGTAATCATAGAACAAGATCTAGTATGGACTTGCATTTTCCATGGAAAAATGAACAAAAACTAAAAACATTTTCCACCAGGGAATAAAATTGCACAATAAATTGCTCAAGGAGATGAAAAAGATTACTCAGTTACATGTATTTAAAAAGGCAGCTGAAATATTCATAAGTAATGCATTCCACTCATTGAAAGATTAGAGAACTCAGAGTAGAGGTTAGTAATGAAAGGGGACAAATTTGACACTGTCGGATTACAATACATAATTACAATGTAATACTTTCACAAGCAAATGTGCCCAGTTTGACAGTGCATAATAGTGACATGACTTCTTGTTATTCCCCTGAGCTCAATATTTCACTCATTAGAGGAGATGCTGACTCAGTTTTCAGATGTTCTGACAGAGGGATATACAGATACGCAGTTCATGGTCCTGGAGTCATCAGTGGGTGTCCATAGTGTGGGCTGTGATGCTGTGCAAAACAATGTTTTTATTGTGAGGTATTTGGTGTAAGCTGTGTATGATCAAGAGTACATTGTAAAATAGGGACCAACCAAATGAAGCAGCAGTTTTTTAAGATACTGATTTCATATTTGGAAGAATGGAGTTTGCTCTGCCTGGCCATCCTAAATATGGGGTTATTTATTTTCACTCTACTGTGGGAGGCCTGCCCAATCGCTGCTCCAGCTGCACACCTGCCCAGTGCTCCAAGTGCTATGGCAATGGTGCAGAGCATCCAGAAGGAAATGTAAATGAAGGCTGCGGTCAAACGTCACTACAACAAAGCAGTTACCTTTTCAGACACCTTGCGGTGTTAGATTACCAATTATACTATGGCATCTGCACACTTGTCCAAAAAAGAAAAGCAGAGAAGCCAAAGTGCTGAATGGAAATTTCCTTACTTTTCATATCATTTAATGGGCACATAAAGTGGTTAATATGCCATCGCACTATAAATGATCTGGAAAATCACAAATTGAAATGTCATTACAACACGAAACACAAAGGCGATATGATGCACTAGTCGTCTGATGAACACCAGTGAATGCTGTCTGAACTGAAAACTGATACAAGGGTCGGCAGAGTGCTAAGGAGATCTTTTATGGTCGACATCACCAATTATTTGAATTCGTTAAGTGTCTTCATGCAAGGTGAGAATCATTTGGTATTAGATATGGCAGACAAGATGATGCTATAAAATGAAAAGTAATGCTATGGAAATATCAACTTCAACATGGAACATTTCCTGTAACTCGAGGCAGTTATTTGTGGACCAGACATGACAGAGTGCATTTCAGTAATTGAAATATTTTGTTATGATTCCAGGACACTGCGTGCCTGAAGACTCTTTTGATTTATTTTGTCAGACCATTCTTGTATCTGGCTGCTAATACACCTTGCTTCCAGCTTTAGCTGATAGACATACAGTGTGGAATTCAGCTCAGTGACCTCTGTGTCCAGTCCAGGAATTTTCAAGAGTTTTGTGAAATGTCACTCCAGGAGCCTTGACTGCATAGACAAGCCACTGAAGTTATTTCAATGTTGTTTTTCTTTTCTGTTATGAAACTAACAGTCTCACCAATGTTTGGGTTTAAGAGATTTTGATCTGCATAACTTCAGATGTTTGACTATCACAAACAATAGTTTCAGGTATATTACATATACTAAAATTGAAATGTATATAAATTTATAAATATGACAGCATAATATTAAATGTGTGCATGTAAAGTTACTGCTTTGAAAGAAAAATAAAAAGTTGAATATAAACACTTGATAAAAGTATGCCACAGTGTTCACCTCATAGTAGTAGTTGCACTGTGTTGCAAGCACATCTTCCTAAGTTTCCCACGTATGCAGCCTTCTGCATATAGCCATCTCATTCACGCACCTGCTCAGAATAGCATAGTGACTGGGGAAGCCAGAGCACTGAGCAGAGTCAGCTGTGAGATAATCCTTGGATGAATGAATAAATCTGTGACTTGGTTCTAAAAAGGCCAACGCCAAGAATCTTAGTTTTAAGTTATAAGTTTCTGAATATTTTCTGTCATTTTTCTGACAACTATTAACAGTATATTTGAGGATATTTGTTACTGTCATTACAGTAAATTATCTTAACTAAAGCTTATTTTTAAATAATAAATTTCTATAATTTTCAACTTCAAAATTAAAAGACTTAAGAGGACATTGGCCCTTTTTAAAATCACGAACTCTCTTGAATTATTTGACATTGGCCCTTTGGCCATCAGGATCAGGTACACTGAATAACCAGAAACAGGTAATTTTAAGATAAATATGTCCTTGTACTCATTAATTAAATCACTTTATTCATTCCTCTATATTTTAATAACTGATAGCAACTGTTACATGTTCCAAAAATGACATTTTATCACTGTAAATCATGAAAACACTGTTTGATCTCGTAATCAGGGGGGAAACTTTATTCACAATTCTTGATATCATACAAATAATTTGCATACACTATGGTTGATACTGTGTAAAGGGAGAGAAAAAATATATCACTCTTTTCCGTCAACATCACCATCCTCATCACCGAGCGAGGTGGCGCAGTGGTTAGACACTGGACTCGCATTCGGGAGGACGATGGTTCAATCCCGCGTCCGGCCATTCTGATTTAGGTTTTCCGTGATTTCCCTAAATCACTCCAGGCAAATGCCAGGATGGTTCCTCTGAAAGGGCACGGCCGACTTCCTTCCCCATCCTTCCCTAATCCGATGAGACCGATGACCACGCTGTCTGGTCTCCTTCCCCAAACAACCAACCAACCAACCAACCATCCTCATCCTCCCCTTCGTAATATATCTGTTTCTCTCTTTCATCTGACTGTATTGGCTCTCAGATGATTGATGAACTGCATGTAGAATGGATGACTGCTTACATTGATGTATGGAAGGAGATCCCTTAAGTCCTTTCTCTTCTGAAATGGGTATGGTGGCATCAGAAATAGGTGCAAGTTTTGGTGCATAGACAAGCATCGAGTTTTCTTTCTGTTCATATCTGTCATCTTGAATGGTTCTTCTGAGGAATTACTGTGTGTGTAGGAGACAATTCCTGGCATACCTGAGTGATACTTCACCATTTTATCTTGTTCCAAACAATAGGATTCCCTTCTGTGTTAATTTTCTTTTGCAGATAATGACTTCTCATCAGGTCTTTAAAGCTGTAGAAGTCCTTTTGTTCCAGCTCTGTTGCAGTTATGGGTGGCTTTCGGGGAACCATGCACATGAATTTGGCCCAGTCTCTTGGCAGTTCTACTTCAACAGTTGTTTTCTTTGTCTTCTCAATGGCTGCGTGAATTGAGTCAGCTTCCAAGCGCGTATGTCCAACTTCAAGAAACTTATGGTTGATTTCCAAATGTCTTCTCTGACTCATGAATTCTTCTACTACTCTGAGAAACATGATGGCAATAAAAACATTTCTGCTTTGTCCGGTACACAAATTACTTTACAGGTGTACCTCAACGATTTCATTGGCCAGTTTCATCAAGTAATCATATAGACAAGAAACTATTTCTTGGCCACCTCTTCCTGCTATTGTTTCATTCCAAATGTAACATACTGGAGAACACTCTTTATATCTCTTTACATAGATGGTCAAGTTGAAGGTCCAAAGTTGTCTTTTGTAAAATGCCACACCACAGTGTAGAAAAGGAGTGGGTAGACATTTATGCAGATCAAAGGCCAGGGTTACTATATTGGAATTCTGCTCAGCTTTCTTTTTATCGCTGTCTTTTTGATCATAAACAGCCTGGGCTAAATCCAAATGTTGCTGTTGTTCCACTTCAACCTTACAACATTCCGCATCATGACGTATTTGTCACATTTTGCACAATCATTTTGTGGAAGCTAAGATTGAAACAGGTCACAAAAACTCTTCGATAACACGCTTCACTTCTTGGCTTCATACCCTTGGTTTGGTAAAATTCTTGATAGAGCTGGTACATTGCTGAAATACTCAAGTCTGGAGATAAATATTTTTTAGAAGAATGAGGTTGAGAATAATGGCTTTCATAGGAAGGAAACATGTTAATGTGTTCCATTATTAAATCAATGTCATCAGATGGAACTTCAAGATGATTAGAATGTTTACCATGTCCATCTTCACAACACAATCCTCCTTCAGAGCTCCGTCTTTTCTCCACAATTATTCTTGCCTTCTTTTGTGTTAAAGAAAATGTACTAAGGAACGTATTCTGACATACTTCTATCTTAGTCTGCAAAGGAGGACTGAAAGTACTTCCTGGAATATTTTCGCCTGCTTGCATTTCCTTCAAGTTTATTGCTTAAATGTTCCACATGTTTCTTTTTGTCAGACTCATGATTAACAATGAACTGAATTTGACCTTCTCGGGACAGTTTGTAATATTCTATGAACATTTTCTCTCTCTCATCGTTATTTACTTTTCCTCCGCAATTTTTCCTGCACTTGCACAATGATTTATGAACTTTAGCAGGTATAACTTTGCCTTCGACATCACATATTCCTTTCCTGCAGTTTTCAATTCTTTCATCCAATTTTTCCCCCATAATTTTTCGTTTTGCTTTCTTTTTCTGGATGAATCCTGTGGATCACATTTCTTCCTCCCCCTTCCACTGAACTTTGTTATTTCATTGCCAGGCTGCTGTTGAATTAGATCAATTTCTTCAATCCTTGAAGATTTTTTAACTGTCTTTTGTGCAGCTATATTCCCTCCATCATTGCTTTCATCACTACTTTCACCACCACATGGAACATATTCATCAGAATCTTCAAATACATCTTCATCGGAACTTGAAATCACATCTGCCAATAATGACGAACATGCATTTCCTTCTATACTGGTACTGGGATGACCTTAAAAAAATAAAAATGAAATAAATTTAAAAGGTGGTTGATAATATTTTAGATTGGCATTAAATAAGAGATACCAGTCAATTTATGGTCCTGTGTTCGAAAAATGAGTGTTAAATGCTGCTGACAGCAGTTTATTTTAGTAAACTTACCTTCAAAGCAAAGTGATGACTTTAGTGGTGATATTTCAGGTGCAGTTTGTTCCTCAAGCTCTTCCTTGTCGCCTCTGTGAAACATGTTTGTGCCCACCAAGACTCCTCACTAACAATGTGCCAAATGGTAAGGGGAATTGTTAAAGGAGCAACTCTTATTATTGTGCATTCATGCCAGATTTAAGTCCAATATCACAGCACAGTTTCAGTTGTTGAAACCATTTGTCAGCAAAAAAGGCCAATGTCAAGATTGGCCCTTTTATGCCGATTGGAAACTTGATAAAACACTTTGGGGCTTAAAACCCAAGTACATCTCATCCTATATGGCTTGGACATTGGTCATTTTAACATTATGAAGAGCATGTGAAACTATATGGCGTACACCAATAAAACCAGTTTTGACAAATATTGACATTGACCCTATAAGAACCAAGCCACAGAAATAAGTAAACTGTGAGTATCCTGCTTAACTCTATTTGTCATTACCCTAAGCTAAATTAAATTGAGTGCTGCTACTGGGACTAAAGCTATTGTTTAGTATCTAATTGTAGTTTAATATTTCATCTGTCTGTAGATAGATCTTAGATATATGCGTACAAATCTCAGCCCATGAGTAGGGAATGTGGTGTAAAAATATTGGTACCATGCACTATCGCAAGTTTGGGGGGGGGGGGGGGGGGGTGCAGATCGACTGTTTGCACAGGCTCTCCACAGCTAGTTCTTTGTTTAACAGAATGAAGACAGATACCAAACTTTAACTTGCTCTGTGCATTCTTTATCAACCACTGCCTCAAAGACTCCATTGGGTTCATCAAATTAGCCCAAAAAATACCCGTTCAGTAATTTTCAGCTATTGTTTGAAGAACTAAGGAGCAACAAGGACAAGTTTTTTAACTTCTCTCATGTACTTTGTGTTTCTGTGAGCTGCATTGCGGACTGCGGGAGCATATATGATTGCAAAATTCAAAGGTGAGAAATTCTTTTCAGCCTGCTGAAATGCTGGCAGTTAAAATAAGGTAAGTAATAATGCCAAGAAAGCTCTTACATTTAAAGAATGATGGCTTTCAGTGAAAAATTAAAAGTTTGCAAAGTACTATGATATGTCAAAAGCATAACTGCTGATTTGGTTTAACTGGCAAGTGTTTTTGCATTTTGATTTTCTGCATTAAATTCTGTACTTTCATTTGAAAACTGGTGAAATCTCTTATTGTAGGCTCAATGCTTCTGAAAAATCATATGCGGAGATCCTCATCTAATTCCTTCCACAGATATTCTAGGCCTATGCGGTAAACCTATACATAATAAATTCCTATATTCAAGGAATATCTAAGGCACATAATTTTCCCCTACCTCCTTTCATTCCTCACGTAATACTTAACTAAGCAATTCAAAAATTATTTATGTTGAAAATGTATATACTACAGTCTGACAAATGTAGAATAATTTCTGCTTTCAGGAGACTTAGTATTGAGTCTACATGAACTAAACACAGCAGACAAAAGGGCTTAAAAAAATTAGCTGCCAGTGAGCATTGTTTTAAATCAAGGTGGGAAATTGAAAATTTGTGCTGAACCAGGATTTGTACCCAGGTCTTCTGCTCACTAGGCATATGTGCTGACTACTACGCCCTGCAGACACAGTGGTCATCCCAACCACAGTGCTCATCCCAACTGCATGGACTACTGTAGCACACCTACCATCAGACCCAAACTCTCAACTTACTCACATACCACTGACATAGTGCTCCTGCTCATTGTCCTAATTACTTGCAGCATCATACCAATGTGTGTAAGAGTTTGAGCTTCGTTTGCAGCTGCACTAAATTAGGCGTGTGTGTGTGTGTGTGTGTGTGTGTGTGTGTGTGTGTTTTCTTTCAGACATGTCCAAAAGAACAGACATCACATATAAATACAGCTGAGCTGCAAGTGGCACACAGAAGCCAATGAGCAGACAGTGCAATTCACATGTGACTGCTCAATGCATAACTTTTGTTCAGGGGCATAAATTCTTTGTTAAGTGCTGTATACTTTTCTCTCCAGGCATTCACTCCAGCAGTGCAAGCTTTGTACTGTATATCATTTAAAAGGAAATTAAAAGAATTTCTGAGTGGCAACTCCTTCTACTCATTAGATGAATTTTCGGATATAATAAGTGGGTAATTTCCCCACCTCCCACCCAAAAAAAATTGTCATGTAATATTTTGTGTAACATAATATCTTGTATAGACACCTTTTATTAACCTGAGACATTCCACATCATTACAAAGTGTTGTATTCATGATCTATGGAACAAGTACTAATTTAATCTAATCTGTCCCATGGTATAGATCTTTCATGTTGGAAATAAATAAGTTAATTTCCCCGTGTTGAGTTTAACATAAATTTCCCCATAAAAGCACTATACACACCACGAAGAACAAAGGTGTTAGTGCAGTGTGTTAAATGACTACAACTAAGCAACTTCAGGTAGACACAGCAGTGCTACCATACTCTGGCCTGCCTCTGCTGTGGTGAGGATGACAGCAGTAACTACTGATCCGTGACCTTATGTCCTAGTTACTTGCTGATGAAAATCTGATGATTTGCCATATGGTGCTAAATCATAATGTGAAGCAACTTCCCCCCCACCCCCCCCCCCCTCTCCCTCTCTCTCTCTCTCTCTCTCTCTCACACACACACACACACACACACACATTTTTTTCTCACTGGAAAAAAAAAATGTTGATGGTGTGTTACTGGAGTATTGGCTGTGATCAATCCAGCAGTAAGAAGAAGCTTTCATCTAACAGTTCCTAAACTTTACTAAACAGGAAGCTACACTGCTTTCTTTGTATATGATCTGTTGTTTGCACTGCTGTTGAGAGTTTTCAATCCTTCCATAGTAGTCCTTTGTCAGATGCTACCACCACTAAAAAAAAAAACCCTGCTACAGTCCTTCAGTTTTTGCTTGGATGTTAAACTGAACGTATTAATATCTGGTAAATTGAAATTAGGCAGCAGTGTTTTTGTAGACTTCACAGATTTCAGATTTCAATATTCTGTGTGAGGAATCGTGATTCAGTTTAAATAGAAAATCATTAATTTTAAGATATGTCTATACAGACTGAAGTGACAATAGTTTCACTTTATTAATATTAGGTTCCTGTGTTGAAGAAATCACATTCATGATTGGTGATCTACTCATACAAGCTGAGACGATGTTCAGTACATACTTTAGATTCTGTTGTATCTGCTGGCAGGAAAACCTCACCCAATCATTTACTTCATTCTTTTTGCTTCGTGATTTCTTGCCATTCTCGGGTAAGTAGGAATAGTAGAGTCTAATTGTTGGCTATGACCAGTGACGTAGGAAACATGCGGCAAATATCATAAACAATGTGGTGACTGTAACTTGATATCAGTGGTTATTTTTCAAATGGGCTAAGCTACAGGTCAGTCTGTCTCCACAACCAACTTTTTTGCTTTCACTTCCATTAGATCCACCAACTAACAACCCCACTCTGAAAGTATACACCAAAAGGTCACATCAAAAGGTTACATCATGGGTCAAAGCTGTGACTAGTATCAAATATTCGTCTTGATTCTGACTCTTCCTGCCCACCATTCACATTTTTCTATGATTCAGTACAAACGATGTCTTTTCATTTTGATGTGAATAGATGTTCATTCATTGATCGAACTTTGTTGTGTGACAAAATACTGTCAGATTTCAGTCACTAATTACTGTGAGACAAATAATGAATGCATAAACAGTGGTTGAGCCCACAACACACAGATCGTGTCTTTACAGGTTTTCTGGGCAGCATTGGCTTCACATATGATTTCATCGTACCAGTGTAGGTCCAGGTGCCTGACTGTAATGAATTAGTTTTGTGTAAAGTTGTAAATCAATGTAGCATGGAAATGTGATTATCGAGGATGTCAATTCAGCAAGGACACAAAGTGAGACAAATATATTTACTGGAATATAACTGAAAATCAGCGTTAAGTTTAAAACCACAGAATAATGAAACATGTCATCTTACATGACTCATAAATGTGCTTGGAATTATAGAAAATCCAAGCAGAAGAAAGGTTGCATTGAATACAATCCAAAAACTCTAAAAAGGCCAATGCCTAGCGAATATGAGATCTACGGCAGCATCAAAAGGAAATGATAAAATCGTTCAATACTATTACATAACTGGCCCATCGGACATACGGCAGCCAGCAGCAGTCCAGACTTGGGATTTATCTGTTCTGTAACCAATATTCTATTCTGTGTTAAATAACTTATTTATATGAAACACTTTTTATCCTGACATTTCATAAAAAATCTACGGAGTGGTCCTGAACTGCACTGGTGCCCTCATCTTAATGTTGAGGGCATACTTTAGCTTTTACACGTAGTTCTCTAATATGACCTAAATTCATGAACAGTTTTGTTTGTTCATGTTAAGGGAGGGAAAAACCAAGGCTACGTACTTTACACCAATAAACAAAAACCCTCATTTACTAATTCTGTTAAAATGGGCTTTGTGGTGATGATAACTTGTTCTTCAACTGTCTGGAGCATGTAGTTCCGGATGGCAAAGCAAATCATCCAGATTTTCACAATCTCATTTATGTCTGATGCCATCATACTGGCATTATTTTCATTGAGTTTCCTTGTGTTATATAGTTTGGATGAGTGAGAGCCCACAGTAAAAATAATGTAAGCAGGTACTATGCTATTGATGCTTTCTAAGATATGAGGAACATCATACCCAAAATCATTACCACTATTCCTAAAATGGTAGTCTGCCTCCCTTCCAATCTATGCAATATCCTGGCTCATCCCTATGCTACACCCACTCCCAAATCCTGACCACATGGGTCAGATTCCAGTGCTAGACCCCGGTGCAAGACTTGTCCAATTCATCTACCCAGCACATCCTACTCCAGTACCATCACTGGCTTATCCTATCCCCAGAGCAGGGCCACCTGAGAAAGCAGCCATGTCGTACACTATCTTTGCTCCATTTTCTGCATGGCATTTTATGTGGGCATGATCACCAAACAACTTCCCACTTGAATGAAAGGTCAAGAGCAGAAATGACAACCCAGTGTAGGAACAAATTGCTGAGCATGACATGATTGAATTCAGTTGCTGCTTCACAACCGTTCCCTTCTGGATCCTTTTTCCTCAGCATCAGCATTTCTGAACAACACAGATGAGAGTTATCCTTGCAACATCTCTGTTAACCCTTTGCTCCACACCCTCCTCCACCCTGCCCGAAGTCTGCAGCTCATGGTCTAGTGGCTAGCATTGCTGCCTTTGGATCATGGGGTCCTGAGTTAGATTCCTGGTCGGGTTAGGGATTTTCTCTGCCCAGGGACTGGGTGTTTGTGTTGCCCTTATCATTTCATCATCATCATCATCATCATTAGTATTCATGACAGTGGCAAGATTGGACTGTGTAAAAAATTGGACTGTGTAAAAATTGGGACTTTGTACGGGCACTGATGACCATGCAGCTGTGCGCCCCAAAAAACAAACTAAACCACCCAACATGATGACCCTGCCCCAAGACCCTAACTTCATGCATTTGCATCCACACCCTTTTCCCAGTCTTACTTTCCTCTGTTGTGCCACCCCTTCCCAATTGACTCCTCCTCGTCATCATCTTTGCGCACTCCACAAACTCACTGGTGCCATTGTATTGCATTGGTATCACGTGGACCTTGCAATGTAACAAACTGAGAATCATCTCTTGTAATATACCGTACACCTTTCTACAAAACAACACAATACACAATGCTCTTTCTTCTTCTTTAGTTATATATTTATGATCATGGCTTAACTTCTAACTTACAAAAATCATTATGGATTAATAGTTGAAATAATTCACAGTTTTAGAATAAAATTTGGATCATAGAGGACCACAACCTGCACAATGTACACTGCTGGGCTTATTGCCATGGCTTAAATAATGGCATAAACACAAATATGCATATTGAGTGAATATATCACACAATTAAATGCTTTTATTTCAAAGGGGAAAGTGTACAATGCCTAGACAAAGCACTATTTCCTTTGATGTCATTTGTCAAGCACAAACTAGGATTTATTGTCCTCATAAAAGAAAAGCCCACCCATGAACTGAAAAACATCTTCCACAGGCACAAATTAAATGAGAAAGTTAAGACACACATCACTGTTATCAAGACAGGTGGTAGGTGGAAAATACCTGCTCTTGAAATGTGGCAGAAATGTATTTTATGAGGGGATTATAAAGTGGACTGTAACCGCAGCCTAAGGTGTGAACGATGCAACAGCTACGTACGCAAGTCATCCTGATCACTTGTCAGTTCGAGCATAGTGGAATCTCTCTCTCTCTCTCTCTCTCTCTCTCTCTCTCTCTCTCACACACACACACACACACACACACACATTTGTTTGTCATACTTCTGTAAAGTATGGTAGGAGACGAGGTACTGGCAGAAGTAAAGCTGTGAGGATGGGGCGTGAGTCGTGCTTGGGTAGCTCAGTTGGTAGAGCACTTGCCCGCGAAAGGCAAAGGTCCCGAGTTCGAGTCTCGATCCGGCACACAGTTTTAATCTGCCAGGAAGTTTAATATCAGCGCACACTGCGCTGCAGAGTGAAAATCTCGTTTGATGTAAATGAAAGGCAAGAAATACTGGGTGAGGTCAGCAGAAAGCAGACATCTAGTGATCATTCCTCCTTGTCGCATCAGGACATATTCACATATGAGATTTTTCAAGTCTCTAGAAACAGGGAACTTAATCTCCTTGAAAACTATGTAACTGACTTTGAAAGTACTTTAACTGCAGTCTGAAATTACATCCACAATATATTTGTGCCCAGAAGTGAGAGAACTAGTTGTACGAGAAAAATTTGTGACATTCGCCTACTTTATTTCTTTGTTGATGATCCTCAGTGTCGATGTACTGCTGTACTGCGTTGTTATACCGGCTGAAAAATAGGGGGGGGGGGGGGGGGGGGGAGTTCGACACTGACAACTTTAAATGGTGTAGCCGACAGGTGCACATTCGCATTACACAGTGATTTACTTTCAGTGTTCATCCCCCCCACCTCCCTCCCAATAATACACATTAATATGGCCAGTTAACTTTTGGCAAATTCTGATAAGCCTCATTAACTGTTTGCAGGCATATGTCAGCATACTGCTACAATAGTTTACCATTGAACATCTATGAGCAGTAAAAACCTAACCACACAGTTGACAGTATAATATGTACATACTGAACAGACACTGTCATTGTTTTAACACACAGCCTATTTGTCTTACACTTATTTCACAGTTAAGTTAATGCATTGTTGTTGATCTAACCAGCACGGGATTCTCGTCTGAAAATCGGCCATGGACTGACTGTCTCGGGACCAAAAATCAGGCCTTTATATATCATCACAATAACAGGCACTGAAACTATACATTGTGTGATGTTTAAGTTACAGAAATTACAAGTGAAACATACTTCATTCAATTAACTGAATATATAGAAAAATTCCATCTTTTTAACATTTTCTTCTACTACAAGGGCTAAGCTGTAGTATTTGTTTAAATCATGAAATTAACAGATATAGTTATGCAAACAATACTTTTGACAAAACTGATAATTACTTTGGAATTAGTTAAGGGCTGACTTTGCTAATGTTATTGTTGTGGTCTTCAATCCAGGTTTGATGCAGCTCTCCATGCTACTCTATCCTGTGCAAGCTTCTCCATCTCCCAGTACCTACTGCAACTTACATCCTTCTGAATCTGTTTAGTGTATTAATCTCTTGGTCTCCCTCTACGTTTTTTACCCTCCATGCTGACCTCCAATACTAAATTGGTGATCCCTTGATGCCTTAGAATATGTCCTACCAACCGATCCCTTCTTCTAGTCACGTTGTTTCACAAATTTCTCTTCTCCCCAATTCTATTCAGTACCCCATTACTAGTTATGTGATCTAACCATCTAATCTTCAGCATTCTTTTGTAACACCACATCTCGAAAGCTTCGATTCTCTTTTTGTCTAAACTAATTATCGTCCATGTTTCACTTCCATACATGGCTATACTCCATACAAATATTTTCAGAAAAGACTTCCTGACACTTAAATCTCTACTAGATGTTAACAAGTTTCTCTTCTTCAGAAACACTGTCCTTGCCATTGTCAGTCTGCACTTTATATCGTCTCTACTTCGACCATCATCAGTTATTTTGCTCCCCAAATAGCAAAACTCATTTACTACTTTAAGCATCTCATTTCTTAATCTAATACCCTCAGCCTCCCCCAATTTAATTCGACTACTTTCCATTATCCTCATTTTGCTTTTGTTGATGTTCATCTTATATCCTCCTTTCAAGACACTGTCCATTCCGTTCAGCTGCTCTTCCAGGTCCTTTGCTGTCTCTGACAGAATTACAGTGTCATTGGCAAACCTCAAAGTTTTTATTTCTTCTCCATGGATTTTAACTCCTACTCCGAATTTTTCTTTTGTTTCCTTTACTGCTTGCTCAATATACACATTGAATAACATCGGGGATAGGCTATAACCCTGTCTCACTCCTTTCCCAACCACCGCTTCCCTTTCATGCCCCTCGACTCTTATAACTGCCATCTGATTTCTGTACAAATTGTAAATAGCCTTTTGCTCCCTGTATTTTACCGCTGCCACCTTCAGAGTTTGAAAGAGAGTATTCCAGTCAACATTGTCAAAAGCTTTCTCTAAGTCTTCAAATGCTAGAAATGTAGGTTTGCCTTTCCTTAATCTATTCTCTAAGATGAGTCGTAGGGTCAGTATTGCCTGACGTGTTCCAACATTTATACGGAATCCAAACTGATCTTCCCCGAGGTCAACTTCTACCAGTTCTTCCATTCGTCTGTAAAGAACTCATGTTAGTATTTTGCAGCCGTGGCTTATTAAACTGGTAGTTCAGTAATTTTCAAATCTGTCAACCTCTGCTTTCTTTGGGATTGGAATTATTATATTCTTCTTGAAGTCTGAGGGTATTTCGCCTGTCTCATACATCTGGCTCACCAGA
Source organism: Schistocerca serialis cubense (assembly GCF_023864345.2). Taxonomy (NCBI): domain Eukaryota; kingdom Metazoa; phylum Arthropoda; class Insecta; order Orthoptera; family Acrididae; genus Schistocerca; species Schistocerca serialis. The sequence goes on along the minus strand of NC_064641.1, from coordinate 872,231,773 downwards.
TAATAGAGTTTTGTCAGGGATGGCTCTCCCAAGGCTATCAGTAGTTCTAGTGGAATGTTGTCTACTCCCGGGGCCTTGTTTCGACTTAGGTCTTTCAGTGCTAACACTTCTATTAAACCACAATTAAAATGAAGACCTAGTATGCAAGATGGTTTTTACTGCATATTGCCCCTGCTCCTGAACTCATGAGCTGATTTTTTCTTCAGATGTTAATTATAGTTTTCTTTAGATAATCTGCACCTTCTCCTTCACATATGCTGACATGTTTCATTTTCTGTTCACCTTGCCTATTTGTTTGACAGAAATTCTTTAACTGTGACACCAATTTACTTTCTTCCATCCTCTTATGATTCCATTACTTATAACTAACACAACAATATACAGGGTGTGCATAAAGTGTGAGAACACTTTCAATTATTTATTGCACAAGAACCAAACATTGTACAGATGTCGTACATATGTCATTTTGGAGAGAAAACCTGAAAGTCCTTTTTCATGTACATCGTCACAGCATAGTTTTGTAATTTGCCAATAGTCAGTGCTAATCACACACATGGCGAGTCCAGGTGCAGAGCGATCTTTCTGTGTGTTGGAGTTTGACAAAAACAAGTGTGCTACAGCTGTTCAACAAATGCTTAGAACCAAGTATGGTAAGAAGCCACCAACAAGGAAGGCCATTTACCATTGGCACAACAAATTTTTTACGATGGGATGCTTGTGCCGGGAAAAGAGAAGTGGACATCCCAGTGTGAGTGAAGTGAATGTGGAAATGTGTATCTGTGTGTTGGAGTTTGACAAAAACAAGTGTGCTACAGCTGTTCAACAGATGCTTAGAACCAAGTATGATAAGAAGCCACCAACAAGGAAGGCCATTTACCATTGGCACAACAAATTTTTTATGATGGGTTGCTTGTGCCGGGAAAAGAGTAGTGGATGTCCCAGTGTGAGTGAAGTGAATGTGGAGTGTGTATGAGAGATATTCGTAAAGAGTCCAAAGAAATTGGTGCATCATGCATCCCATGAACTTGAAATGGCTCCAATGACAGTGTGGACAGTCCTGTGACAGAAGCTGTCTGTGAAACCATTTAAATTAGAGCTACTGCAGAAGCTCAATGATGACGACAAAAACAAGTATTTTGAGTTTTGTTCGCAGTTGCAACAACTGAATGAAGTGGGAAAGTGAACAGGCACAATTGTCAAATCTGGCGTACAAAGTGTCCACACAACTGCTTTGAATTTGTGTGTGATTCACCAAAGGTAAAAGTTTTTTGTGCCTTGTCACATCAAACATTGTATGGGCCACTCTTCTTCACTAAGAGCACTGTCACTGGATATTCCTACTTGGACATGTTGCAGCAATGGCTGACACTTCAAATGCAATCAGACTCTCCGTTCATCTTTCTGTAGGATGGGCCTCCACTCCATTTTCATCGTGAAGTTCGTGGGTACCTCAACACAGAGCTGCCACATCGATGGATCGGCCGTGCTACAGAAGGGGACAGCTGTTTCATGAAATGGCCTCCCCGATCACCAGATCTCACTTCATGTGACTTTTTTCTGTGGGGACACATTAAAGATCTGGTGTATGTACTGCTTCTACCACGTGATGTAGCAGAGCTCCGGGAGAGAGTATGGGAAGTGACTGTCACAGTCGATGATGCCATGTTGGCAAGAATTCGATTACTGTATTGATGTCTGCTGCATTACGCATGGTTCGCATATTGAATGTTTGTAAAAAAATAAAAAAAAATAAATAAATAAAAAAAACACTTTCAGAGTTTCTCTTCAAAATGCAATATGTATGACATCTGTACAATGTTTAGTTCTTGTGCAATAAATAATTGAAAGTGTTCCTGGACTTTATGTACACCCTGTATATATAGATACACTGGAGAAACCTTTTCTGAAATATTCCTATTCTAAAGTATCCTACTGTACAAAATCACATGAAAGTCAAAGTAGAATGTTTCTGATTCACTTATAAACTACAGATAGGATAGGAAATACGAAAATTGAGGCAGACAGCTAAGGTAAGCATTATCACCACAGAATGAATCCAACACAGAATATTGAACCCCCTACTTGCTTGTAGGTCATACTTCTGGTTCAATGCACATTATAGTAAGTTACTGCTCTCCTTTTATGGGATAAACATTCTACTCACACCATCATTCAACATCTCACTAGACTTAGAAATTACACTCATCTTACTACTATCATTTACATTACCTTTACCTGTGATCACAGCACATTTATACACATGTGGCTCTAGTGTGAGCCAAAACTGGAGCATTACTTTGTTTAAATGGTTTGATCCAGAATTAAAATTAACTCCTCCATTTCTTTTACTCGAATTTCTCCTACCATTTCCGTGCCCATTCTGGTTATCCTCCACCCAACCATTCCTTTAATTTCTATTATAATTAGTCCTGCTCATCCTATTTACCTGCAGTTCTCTCCCTGATTGATTATTGTCATCAAAATTCCTCCTACGCTCTTCCACTGAGGCCTTCACCCTCTCCACTTTATCAACATAATTCAAGAAATCACTAATATTACCCCTAGGGGCAGGTACAAGCAATTCTCTAACTTTCTGAGGCAACTTAGTTTCTAATTATTGATTCCTTATCAAAATATTTCAGTTTGTTTATCCAAAGCTGACAGAAACCTTTCACAGTACCCTTCCTAGAGTCAAATCTCTCTCCTCCCCAAAATTCTCTGCTGTTTTTCTTTGGACCAATATTCATCTAAAAATGTTTTCTCAAAGCTTTTTCATGAAGTACAGCTATCAGCTACCTGAGCTGCTCTTCCATAAGCATCCCCTTTCAAAAAACCTCTCACAGATGACATTTTCTCTTTGTCATTCCATGTTTCAGGCAGATCATTAAATTCCCTAATGAAATCCAGTGGATGCACTTCCCCATTTGGTTCAAAATTATTAAATTTCTTACAACTGACAAATGAATTACTGTTTGGGACACTACATACTTTATGCTTTTGATTTTGTACCTCTTCCATCTTTTTCTCCATTTCAGCCAATTTTGAATCTACATTTTCAATTGCTTTTACCAGTTTTTCCTCTACTACTACTGCACACTTGGTTTCTGCCTCCGTTTCTAAATCATTTTTAATCTGATCCATTTGGTTCTCAAGTTTAACCCTGTTTTCAGCACAAAGTTTCCTAGCAGCATTGACTTCATCTTTACACTGTTTTTCGAAAGCTTCTACCACCCTACTATAGCCATCACAAACTTTCTTTCTCTCTTATACATATTTACGACTCATTAATGTTAATTTCTCATTAGTATTATGCTCTACTTTATTTATCTTTTCATCACAATCTTTAATTACCTCCTCAACCTTCTTATTTAATTCTGAAAGATTAGAGGACTACCTTAATCTCCTTCTTAATTACTTTCTTCAGTTCATCCTTCAAGCTAACTGTGTCAGTTCTAATGCTATCAGTTTTCTTTTCCGCCCTGCTAATGTCTTTTTTTCATATTAATAATGTCTTCTTTACTCAAACTACTCATTATTTGCATTAACAATGCTTCCACTATTCCATCTGTCATAAACTTTTGCCCTTGCTGATTTTCACTGCTAGGTTCCTCCCCCTTAACCTTAATGATTCCATCCACTTCAGTAATGTTTTCATCCATTTTGCTGACATCACCATACAATGTAGATGACACTTTTATCATTTCATCTACAGTTGGATTTTTCTCCGTATCATTCGCAGTTACATTCACGTCTGATTTATAACCACTATCATCTACAGAACCAGTCCCCTGTTGTCCCTTCTCTTCCATCACACAGTCTTGTTGGTTAAGGCCTCTCATTATGTATCACATAATATAAAACAGCTTTTGCTATGAAATTACCTTATTCTTATTCACTCAGCTGCTGCTTCTGCTACAATTGTCATCTCAATTTGTTGTCTGCCCAGCTGCTGCAAGTTGTAATTCTCCAGGCAAGGCATCTTGTTTGGCTGTGCCCATCTGCATGCTGATTGGCTGCTCCTGTACTCAATGGCTGCTTCCCTAGAACCTTCTCGCTGATTGGCTGCTGTCATGCTGTGGCCATGAAACCCAAGTGCTGATTAGCTGCTGCATCACTGCACTGTAAACTGCTCTTGAGTTCATTGTTCAGTGTTCGCAAGTCCTAATTTATTGTACCCACATGCAATAATACTCACCCAGGGTACCATATGTGATGTTTGCCTGCTTTATTTCTTTGTTGATTGTCCTCGGTGTTGATGTACTGTGTTGTTATACTGGCTAAAAAATAAGGGAGTGGAAGTTTAACACTGACTACTTTAAATGATGTAGCTGACAAGTGCACGTTTGCTGTTCACAGTTCTTTACTTTCACTGTTCACCCTCCCCTTCCCCCCCTCCCCCCTCTACCAGTAATACACACAGTTAAATGGCCAGTTAACTTTAGGCAAATTTTGATAAGCCTCATTAACTGTTTGTAGGCATATGTCAGCATACTGCTACATACAATAGTTTACCGTTGAACATATATGAGCAGTAGAAACCTAACCACACAGTTCACAGTTCTTGCAGAATAATCTGTATGTATTGAATGGACACTGTCATTGTTCTAACACACGGCCTATTTTCTTACACTTATTTCACAGTTAATTTGATACATTGTTGTTGACCTGACCAGTACAGGTTTCTCATCTGAAAATTGGCCATGGACTGACTGTCTCGGGACCAAAAATCAGGCCTTTATATATCATCACAATAATAGGCACTGAAACTATACATTGTGTGATGCTTAAGTTACAGAAATTACAATTGAAACATACTTCATTCAATTACCTGAATATATAGAAAAATTCTGTCTTTTTTAACATTTTCTTCTAATACAAGGGTTAAACCATATTATTTGTTTAAATCATGAAATTAACAGATACAGTTATGCAAACAATACTTTTGACAATTTTTGGAATTAATTAAGGGCTGGCTTTGCTAATATGTTTTCAAATAGAGCCAAATAAATACTTAAAGAATGACAGTGTTTCGTCTTCCAAATGTTTATAATTAGTACAGAATTTATATTTGGTTATAAGTCAACAACAGAATATAAGTTACAAAACAATTACTGATTTAACCCTGTAACAAAAGTATTAACTAGGAATAGTTGAAATAAATTAGAAAATCAATTACATACATAAAACTAAGCACAAAATTAGATCTGGTGGTATATTATTTAAGACTGAAGGCCAACCTTTCTCTTTTATGGAAATGCAGATTATACCCATGTATGTTAACAGTAATTAGTCAAAAGTGAAAAAAATGATTTTTAGGGAGGCAGATGGCAAAACAAGACGGGAAGTAAAAATGTTCCAGCTTGCTTTATCACAAATTGTTTCCCAGAGGATGCTGCTTTCAACAAAAAAAGAAAAATACTCCTCAACATATTCCTCTAGAAAAACCTGAAACAGCTAAACTGCAGAAATTATCAGTCACATAGATACAAAATTGGGAAAGGCCACTAGTATCTGATGTGTCAGAAAATGGAAAAATGAGCCAAAGTGACATATTAATTATTAATGTGCCTCCATAGATACTGAAAATGACAGTGAGTCTCATTACAGGGTGTCCATCATTAAAATTCCAGTTTCAAAACACTGTATAACAAGAACCACTGCTCAGGATGACATCAAATTTCCAACATAAGGATTGTTCTCCATGCCCTGCATGTTTGCACACCATTGCTCAACTCCTCCTACAGTGCTGTGGCCACATCTTCAACACAAGTCAGATCAACTGCTTTCCTCCCTCTGCCACATTGGACTTCAAAAGAACCTGTTCTTTCAAATTTTGTGAACATCATCTCCAGACCCTTAGGAGACATCAGGCTAATGCCCTTTTTCATACCCCTGAGTGTCCAAAGCTTCTGCAGGGCTACTGGCGCACCATCACTGTTATTGTAAGGAGCTTTACCAGCTGCGCGTGATCCTTCAGGGAGGCAGTCATGTTGGGACTTATGAACAAAAACTGAGGAGCAGCTGTGTGCCATGCATCTGATGAAGTGTGCATTCTAACAGTGCTGTCTATTGGTCAAATGTGTCAATAATATGCTGTTTAAATTTGACATCATTATGAACAGTGGTTCTCTTTCAATAGCATTTTGAAACCTGAACTTTAGTTACAGACACACTGTACTTTATGAGAATGAAAGAATATTTTAATGGATGTGTACATATTACTGTATTTATATAGTCAATTTTTTGTAGACTGGAGTGAGATTTCAAGTTTTCATGAATTACACAAACACCAAAGTCCTGATGGTATGCCCTTTAGAGGCCAAGTATCAGTGTAACTCAACGACGACTGCTGATGGCTCCATGTAGTGTTGGAGTCGGAGATCCGGACAGGTAGACTAGCATTGGATGACAGGATGTAGAATGATACAATAAGAGATTCTGACTGACAGAAATCAGTGTAAAGCCCTGAGTGCTTGTCCATTGAGAACTGTTTGGCCATAGAAACTTGCTGGCTTAAATACTGTTGTGGTTACAGGATATTGTGAGGCCTATTTGTGAGCACATTATCCTACAGAAGTGAATAGTTCTGTGTTGACTGCAGCCTTTTGGAGTGATGCCACTTGTTGGGAAGACATGCACTTGGAACTGCAGCGGCAGTGTTCACTGTTGTAGCTCTTGTGGCGTTTGGCATAGACCACTTGTGGTGCAGTGCTGTTCTGCTGGAGGGCTATGAGCCTGAACATAGCAGACCTCCCTGCTTTAGAAGAGATATAATGACACATCTTGATGTCGTAGAAGGTGGTGGTGCTGTCAGCATCATGGGAATGAACTCCTGGCCCACTGGAAGACTGGTGTCCTCAGATCCTGTGGCCTGTGGGTCATGTGGTAGAGGCAGCCACTGGTCATGGTCAACACTCCTGGCCATTGAGGGGACTAACTCTGAAACAGAAAAGTGTGGAAATTCTGTCTGGGGGAGATGACACCCTGTGAGGGTGCACTAGTTGATATGCTTTCTGCTGTGGGAGCCATCTGGCAGTTAGAGCTTGATCATTACTCTGCTCAAAAGGTGTGAGACATGAGCCTGTACCCACTATTGGCAGTCCCTGGGAAGGGGGGGTGGGGGGGGGGGAACAATGCTCAGGCGTGATCCTGAAGTGTATAGTGATGATGAAGCAGACGCCAAGTGGGAAGTGGGAGAGTTGTTGGATGGTAATGGATATGGCTGGTTCAAATGGCTCTGAGCACTATGCGACTTAACTTCTGAGGTCATCAGTCATCTAGAACTTAGAACTAATTAAAACTAACTAACCTAAGGACATCACACACATCCATGCCCGAGGCAGGATTCGAATCTGCGACCGTAGCGGTCACGAGGTTCCACACTCAAGCGCTTAGAACCACACGGGCACACCGGCCGGCGGTTGATGGATAGTTGTGATTGATGTGGTCAACAGTGGAGTTTTTCAGCCAGGTTGGTTGGTTCGTTGGGTGTAGAAGGGACCAGACTACGTGGTCATCAGTCCCTCCGACCTTGGATTGACTAAAACCGGTAAAATCTCACATTAAAAGAGGGAACGACAATGTCCATAAAATGATAAACTATTGACAGGGAAGGAAGGAAAAGGGCGGAAGAAAAGATGAGGAAAGAAAGTGACTAATGACAGGGGCATGAAGAAGAAGCACAGAAGACAAGAGAGACGCTCAAGACATAACAGACCCCATAAGGAAAGGACTGGGAAGGCAGAGGGCCGGGGTGAACCACCAAAACCAGTTGAAGTCAATCCAGTTGGGACAAAGGATGGAGGGGGGCGCCAGCCCCTCCACTCACCGATAAGGTGGAAGGTCCTTCTCTTAAATGAAGTGATAAGAACCCTCATCATGAATATAATGTAAAATGAGATCCGCCACTGAGGCATTGTTAGCCAACACCACGGGTAGTGAGTCTGGAAGGCTAAAAGTCCATTGCAGGGTGATTAAGTTGGGGCAGTCCAATAAGATGTGAGCCACAGTCAACATCGTTCCACAACAACAGAGAGGGGGGTCCTCATGACGGAGGAGATAACCGCGAGTCAGCCAAATATGGCCGATGCGGAACCAGCATAGGATGACAGAGGCCATACGAGAGGCCTGGAAGGAGGACTGCCATGCAGTTGTACAATCCTTAATCACCCTGAGCTTGTCCAGCGAAGAAAGAGTGTGCCATTCTGCATCCCAAAGGCCCAAAACCTGATGACATAATGCCGAGCAAAGGTCTATTTCCAGAATGCCAATAGCAAGAGATGGCCTGGTAGTAGCTAATTTAGCCAGTCGATCAGCAAGTTCATTGCCAGGAATCCCAACATGGCCTGGGGTCCAAATGAAAACCACCAAGCATCCACATTGAGCAAGGAGAGAAAGGTAGTCCTGGATAGTGATGACTGATGGGTGACAGGGGAAGCACTGGCCGATAACGTGCAAACTGCTCAATGAGTCACTGCATATAGTGAAGGATAGTATTGAGCAGGAGCAGATATGGCCTAGTGCATGCAAGATGGCTACCAACTCTGCAGTAAAGACACTACAGCCATCTGGCAAGGAACAAAATTCTGTGCAATGTGCTTAGGTTTAAGCAAAACCAGTGTGATCAGCAACCATGGAGCCATCAGTATAGATCACTTCTGAACCCTGAAAAGAACTGAGGAGACAGTGGAACTGGTGGTGAACATCCATCAGAGGGACGGAATTCTTTGAATTGATTGAGAGATCAAGACAGAGCTGCGGCTGAGAGATGCACCACGGAGGGGTACGTGTGTGAGCGGAGAAAAGAGGCGGTAAAGAGGATGGCTGGAGCTCAGAAAAGAGCAACTGAATGCGGACAGCCATGGTAAGCCCACATCGTGGCTGCCGCTGAGGCAGGGTGATCTTAATGTCTGGATAAAGGCGACCACAATTATGGTGCATTGAGGTGAAGCAAATGCAGAGCTCATAAGATATCAGCTGTTGTTGGCTCAAAACTCACAGTGGTGGAATCCCCACCTCTGCGAGAAGGCTAAGAATGGGGCTAGTCTGGAAGGCATCAGTTGCAAGTCGGACCCCACAGTGGTGGATGGGGGTCTAGTGTCTGCAACGTTGAAGGTGACACAGAACCACAGACTGGACATCCATAGTCTAAACAAGACTGGACCAATGCTTGATACAATCGCAGGAGAACAGAGCGGTCGTCACCCCAGGTGGTATTGCACAGACACCTAAGAATGTTGAGATGGGACCAGCATGTCCTCTTCAGCTGGTGAAGATGAGGAAGCAATGTCAACCGGTCATCAAAGACCAGATCCAAGAAGTGATGGGTGTCCACCACCTCAAGGGGCTGGCCATCAAGGATCAGTTCCGGATGGGGATGGATTGTATGTCGATGGCAGAAATGCATGACACACGACTTGGCCACTGAAAACTGAAAGGCATGGGAGAGAGCCCATGAGTGCTCTTGGCAGATTGCCCACTGTAGACAGCGTTCTGCAGTGTTCATTACAGAGGAAGTGACGTAGATACAGAAATCATCAGCATACAAAGAGGGGGAGACTGTCAGCCCAACAGCTGTCACCAGACCATTAATGGCTATGAGGAAGAGAGGGACACTCAGCACGGAACCCTGTGGAACCCCATTTTCTTGCCGATGGGGAGTGCTGAAGGAGAAACCAACTTGGACCTGAAAAGAGCGACAAGAAAGGAAGTTATGGATAAAATGGACAGAGCCCCATTCGTGAAGGGTGGTGAGGATGTGGTGGTGCCAGGTGGTATCATATGCTTTACACAAATCAAAGAAGATGGCAAGGAGGTGTTGCTGATGAGCAAAAGCCAACCGGATAGCAGACTCCACATGGACGAAGTTATCCACTGTAGAGCGGCCATAGCGAAAACCACTTTGAGTCAATGACAAAAGGTCACGGGATTCGAGGATCCAAAACAGCCGCTGACTCACCATGCATTCAAGGAGCTTGCAGAGGGTGTTAGTAAGGCTAATTGGACGACAGCTATCCAACTGAAGATGTGGCTTACCTGGCTTCAACACTGGAACAACAATGCTTTCCTGCCACTGGGTAGAAAAGACTCCCTCACTCCACAGACAGTTGAAGAGAGTCAGTATATGATGGTGGCCAGCCACCGATAAGTGTTGGAGCATTTGGTTATGTATCTGATCCGGTCCAGGAGCCATGTCAGGACAAAGGGCGAGGGTGCTGGCAAATTCCCACTTGCTGAATGGGGCATTATATGGCTCCGGATACTGAGCCAATGCCAAAGCTTGAGCAAAGTGTTGAGTGAAATTTTCTGCTACAAAGTCCGGATTGGTAAGGACAACACCATGCACAGAAATTCCTGCAACCCCAGTGGGAGGGCAGTGGCCAAAGTCCTAGACTTGTGAAGAGGGGGTGTGTGGTCCTATGGCAGTTAGATATCATTCCCAGCAACTCCGTTTCTGAAATTTGATTAGGTAGCAGGCCCGGACATGGAGTCGTTTAAAGACCAGAAGAAGAGCAGTAGAATGGTGCTGCTTGAAGTGCTGAAGAGCATGGCAGCAGTCTTTTATGGCTGCACCAATTTCTGGAGTCCACCAAGGGACCTTCTTCCGGAGGAGGGAACCTGAGGAAGAAGGGATTGCTGAAACAGGTGCTGAAAGGATGGCAGCAGTCAAAGTCTGTGTAGATTCATCAACACTGTCGTGGGGCAATACAGGGGGGATGGGAGCAAAGGAGAAGGCACCCCAATCAGCCTTAGAGATAGCCCACCTGGGAGCGTGACAAAATGAGAGACACTGAAGGAAGGTCAAAACAATTGGGTAATGGTCACTGTCACATAAGTCGTGTTGGTCACCCCACTGAGTGGAGGGAAGAAGGCTGGGACTGCAGATGGAGAGGTCAATGGTAGAGAAAGTGCTGTGTGCCACACTAAAGTGCGTGGGAGCACCTGTAAACAGAGGTCAAGCCCTGCCAGAACAGTTTCAACTGTCCTGTCCAGGGCAGTAGTCATACGACTACCCCAAAGTGGATTGTGAGCATTAGAGTCCCCTAGTAGCAGGAAGGGAGATTGTGATTGGAGTGACCAGATGGACCCTGACAGCAATGGCTTCCAGAGTGGTATGGACGGGAACACATTCACTAACAATGTCCTTGCGGACCAAGATGCGAACACCACCAGAAGCCCGCAATGGGCCAATTTGGTTCCAACAGAAACCATGGAAACCACGAAGGGCGGGTGAGAAAGAATTGACAAAATTGGTCTCCTGGAGCGCAATACAGTCGGCAGAGTAGAAGGAAAGAAGGGGCTGTAACTCTGGAAGTTGACGCAAATAGCCATTACAATTCCACTGGAGGGTTCTCAAGCCAGAGTTCAAATGGGAAGCAAATGGACCGGAGTTGGTCACGCTGCTGAGTCACCATCTGTCACCAATGAGGATGGTGTAATATCCATGTAGGTGCAGTCAGACTCTGTTGGTTCATTGACTGGAGGAGGGGAAGGCTGCACCTCAGGGGGTACCAGAGGGGCCTTGCCCTTGTTCTTGCATTTCTGCTTCTTCTCTTGGGAAGGAAGAGAAGGACAGACGTCCAGACTTCAGCGAGGGTGGGCATGGAATTACACCCAGCAATCTTGGAGCCCACCGGCCGCAGATCGCACTGCCAATGTGGAGCAGCAGATAGTCTTTCAGGGTGATGTCAGGAAGAGGAGTTCCAGAAGGGAGCCCCAGTACCGGCGACTGTCCAAGGAGGGGAGCACTTCTCTGGCGAGGGATGGAGCAGCACCAGAAGGGGTGGGTATGGGTTCTGACGGGGAGGAGGATGGGGAGTGGGAGAGGGAGGACGAGGTTGAAGGCATGGGGCAAATGGGGTGGGGCTGGGAAGAGAAAGGGGTAGGAGGTGGAATGGATGTAACTGAAGCAAAAGTACAAGTCACAGACATGGGATGGAGCCGGTCATATTTTGTCAAGCCTCAGTGTAGGTGAGCCGATCTAAGGTTTTGTACTCTAGAATCCTTCTTTCTTTCACAAGCACCGGGAATGCAGGCGAACATGGAGAATGCTGTCCATGACAATTTGCACAAACTGGTGGGGAAGCACAGGCATTCCCCTCATGGAGAGGGCGGCCATAGTCACCGCAGAGGGGATCAGTGGTGCAGTGGGAAGACGTGTCCAAACCGTAAGCATTTAAAGCATCTCATTGGTGGTGGAATATAAGGTTTTACATCACACCGATACACCATGACCTTGACCTTCTCTGGAAGGACATCACCCTCGAAGGCCAGGATAAAGGCGCCCATAGCGGTGTGATTGTTTGGAGGGCCTCGCTGCACACAGTGGATAAAATGAACCCCTCGCCAATTGAGGTTAGCATGGAGCTCCTCATCAGCTTGGAGAAGATTATGTCAGTGGAAAATAATGCCCTGTACTGAGTTCAAAGATTGGTGGGGCTTGACGGAGACAGGGACATCACCAAGATGGTCACAAGCGTGCAGGGCATCAGATTGGCAGCAGAAGATGTTTTTATGAGCAAAGCACCGGACCGCACTTTATTCATCGATTCCACTTTGCCATACTTATCTTCAATCGTCTCTATGAAAAACAAAGGCTTGGTCATGGCAAACTGACAGCAACTGAATAAAACACAATTTTAGTGCCATACGCGTTTCGCCTTTATTTTCTGCAAGGCATCATCAGTGGCCTGGAATATGTACATATGTTAGCTATTTTATTTACATTTTTGTCACTGTGCCTATAGGTTATAAACAGTTCTGGTGGTTGGTATTTCCTATTAAGTAGCAATGTTTTGAACTGTACTTACAGGTTGCGTAGACAGTTTCTTACATATTACGCTCCTGTTGCATTTTTGGTGTTGTTCTTCTTCCTATGAGCGCCAATTTGCTGTTTTTTCCACATTCCACAGCACTATGCACTGAACGCTTGTTTTACTGCAATGTTTTGGTTTCTGTTGCCGACTGTCAAATGTTTTTGACAAAGATCGAATATTACTGCCAAACTTATAAGTGTAACTATTGAAGTATCTGTGGTCTGTTCGTGTATTTTTTTGTGGTGGGGGGGTCTGTGTATGTGTGTGTGTGTGTGTGTGTGGTTGTATTTTGGTGTTGTATATATATATATATATATATATATATATATATATATATATATATATATATATATATATATATATATATATATATATACACTCCTGGAAATTGAAATAAGAACACCGTGAATTCATTGTCCCAGGAAGGGGAAACTTTATTGACACATTCCTGGGGTCAGATACATCACATGATCACACTGACAGAACCACAGGCACATAGACACAGGCAACAGAGCATGCACAATGTCGGCACTAGTACAGTGTATATCCACCTTTCGCAGCAATGCAGGCTGCTATTCTCCCATGGAGACGATCGTAGAGATGCTGGATGTAGTCCTGTGGAACGGCTTGCCATGCCATTTCCACCTGGCGCCTCAGTTGGACCAGCGTTCGTGCTGGACGTGCAGATCGTGTGAGACGACGCTTCATCCAGTCCCAAACATGCTCAATGGGGGACAGATCCGGAGATCTTGCTGGCCAGGGTAGTTGACTTACACCTTCTAGAGCACGTTGGGTGGCACGGGATACATGCGGACGTGCATTGTCCTGTTGGAACAGCAAGTTCCCTTGCCGGTCTAGGAATGGTAGAACGATGGGTTCGATGACGGTTTGGATGTACCGTGCACTATTCAGCGTCCCCTCGACGATCACCAGTGGTGTACGGCCAGTGTAGGAGATCGCTCCCCACACCATGATGCCGGGTGTTGGCCCTGTGTGCCTCGGTCGTATGCAGTCCTGATTATGGCGCTCACCTGCACGGCGCCAAACACGCATATGACCATCATTGGCACCAAGGCAGAAGCGACTCTCATCGCTGAAGACGACACGTCTCCATTCGTCCCTCCATTCACGCCTGTCGCGACACCACTGGAGGCGGGCTGCACGATGTTGGGGCGTGAGCGGAAGACGGCCTAACGGTGTGCGGGACCGTAGCCCAGCTTCATGGAGACGGTTGCGAATGGTCCTCGCCGATACCCCAGGAGCAACAGTGTCCCTAATTTGCTGGGAAGTGGCGGTGCGGTCCCCTACGGCACTGCGTAGGATCCTACGGTCTTGGCGTGCATCCGTGCGTCGCTGCGGTCCGGTCCCAGGTCGACGGGCACGTGCACCTTCCGCCGACCACTGGCGACAACATCGATGTACTGTGGAGACCTCACGCCCCACGTGTTGAGCAATTCGGCGGTACGTCCACCCGGCCTCCTGCATGCCCACTATACGCCCTCGCTCAAAGTCCGTCAACTGCACATACGGTTCACGTCCACGCTGTCGCGGCATGCTACCAATGTTAAAGACTGCGATGGAGCTCCGTATGCCACGGCAAACTGGCTGACACTGACGGCGGCGGTGCACAAATGCTGCGCAGCTAGCGCCATTCGACGGCCAACACCACGGTTCCTGGTGTGTCCGCTGTGCCGTGCGTGTGATCATTGCTTGTACAGCCCTCTCGCAGTGTCCGGAGCAAGTATGGTGGGTCTGACACACCGGTGTCAATGTGTTCTTTTTTCCATTTCCAGGAGTGTGTGTGTGTGTGTGTGTGTGTGTGTATATATATATATATATATCAATATAATGGAAGGAAACATTCCACGTGGGAAAAATTATATATAAAAACAAAGATGAGGTGACTTACCGAACAAAAGCGCTGGCAGGTCGATAGACACACAAACAAACACAAACACACACACAAAATTCAAGCTTTCGCAACAAACTGTTGCCTCATCAGGAAAGAGGGAAGGAGAGGGGAAGACGAAAGGAAGTGGGTTTTAAGGGAGAGGGTAAGGAGTCATTCCAATCCCGGGAGCGGAAAGACTTACCTTAGGGGGAAAAAAGGACAGGTATACACTCGCACACACGCACATATCCATCCACACATACCGACACAAGCAGACATATTTATATGTCTGCTTGTGTCGGTATGTGTGGATGGATATGTGCGTGTGTGCGAGTCTATACCTGTCCTTTTTTCCCCCTAAGGTAAGTCTTTCCGCTCCCGGGATTGGAATGACTCCTTACCCTCTCCCTTAAAACCCACTTCCTTTCGTCTTCCCCTCTCCTTCCCTCTTTCCTGATGAGGCAACAGTTTGTTGCGAAAGCTTGAATTTTGTGTGTGTGTTTGTGTTTGTTTGTGTGTCTATCGACCTGCCAGCGCTTTTGTTCGGTAAGTCACCTCATCTTTGTTTTTATATATATGTATATATATATATATATATATATATATATATATATATATATATATATATATATATATTTCATGTTATCATTTCCTTTATTAAGTGTAGTAGGGAACCTGTGCTGATGTGTGTTTGTTCATTTATCACATGTTTGTTTTCTGGTATGGCTTTCTGGATGTGGAAGTTTTCTTGCATTTGTATAAGATGTTTGTCATGGTTGCTTATTCTCATTATTTTCATTTCTTGTTCCATGTTTGTAGGATGATGGTTGTAGTGTTTTAAATGCTCTGCAAATGTGGAATGGTTTGTTTCATACTTCCAACATCTGCTATGTTCTTTGTATCTTGTTTCAAAATTCCTGCATGTCATGCCTCTGTATACTGCATCACAACTTTGACATTCAAGTTTATATATTCCTGATTGTTGGAATTTGTCCCTCTTGGTAGCTGGCTGGCTTAGGTGTGATTGAAGGGTTTGCCCAGGCTTATATGCTATTTTGAAGCCCTGTCTCTTTAGGATGTTTGCAACTCTGTGTGTTAGTTTATGTGTGTAGGTCATGGTGTACCATCTGGTTCTTTTCTGTGTGGTGTTGTCATTGTGTGTGTTTGTTGAGTGTGTTTGTAAGTTTTCAGCTTGTGAGTTCTTTTGTATTGTGGAAATGTTGTGTTTGTTTTTTATTTGTGTTTTTATTTTTTGATTGAGCCTGTGTACCACATGTGTGTCATACCCGTTGTTCCTAGCTATTTGTATTATCTACAAACTGATGGACTGCCCATGGGATCCCCAATATCAGGAACACTAGCAAACATTTTCATCAGTCACCTTGAAAATCAGATATTTGATAAGATAACCACAAATGAAAGTTTCAAAATCATATATTGGTACAGATACGTGGATGACATTATTTGTCTGGTAGACGAGCCAAGTGAAAAAATAGATGAACTCCATTCAGAAATAAACAAAGCTCATAAGAACATAAAATTCACACTTGAAAAAGAAAAAGAAAATCAAATAAATTTTCTTGACATTACAATTAGAAAAGAAAATGGAAAACATACATTTAACATCTTTAGA
Organism: Schistocerca serialis cubense; assembly: GCF_023864345.2. NCBI lineage: Eukaryota > Metazoa > Arthropoda > Insecta > Orthoptera > Acrididae > Schistocerca > Schistocerca serialis. Next base: position 872,215,434 of record NC_064641.1, on the reverse strand, counting down.
AAACCAACAGCCACGGACACAATAATACATTCCACATCCAACCACCCCTGAAGCCAGAAACTTGCAGCACTAAGACACATGTTACATAGATTAAACAGAATCCCACTCAGCAAGAGAAACTATGAACAAGAAATGAACACGATCATACAAATAGCTAGGAACAACGGGTATGACACACATGTGGTACACAGGCTCAATCAAAAAATAAAAACACAAATAAAAAACAAACACAACATTTCCACAATACAAAAGAACTCACAAGCTGAAAACTTACAAACACACTCAACAAACACACACAATGACAACACCACACAGAAAAGAACCAGATGGTACACCATGACCTACACACATAAACTAGCACACAGAGTTGCAAACATCCTAAAGAGACAGGGCTTCAAAATAGCATATAAGCCTGGGCAAACCCTTCAATCACACCTAAGCCAGCCAGCTACCAAGAGGGACAAATTCCAACAATCAGGAATATATAAACTTGAATGTCAAAGTTGTGATGCAGTATACAGAGGCATGACATGCAGGAATTTTGAAACAAGATACAAAGAACATAGCAGATGTTGGAAGTATGAAACAAACCATTCCACATTTGCAGAGCATTTAAAACACTACAACCATCATCCTACAAACATGGAACAAGAAATGAAAATAATGAGAATAAGCAACCATGATAAACATCTTATACAAATGCAAGAAAACTTCCACATCCAGAAAGCCATAGCAGAAAACAAACATGTGATAAATGAACAAACACACATCAGCACAGGTTCCCTACTACACTTAATAAAGGAAATGATTTTTATATATATATATATATATATATATATATATATTCGATCTTTGGCAAAAACATTTGACAGTCGGCAACAGAAACCAAAACATTGCAGTAAAACAAGCGTTCAGTGCATAGTGCTGTGGAATGTGGAAAAAACAGCAAATTGGCGCTCATAGGAAGAAGAACAACACCAAAAATGCAACAGGAGCGTAATATGTAAGAAACTGTCTACGCAACCTGTAAGTACAGTTCAAAACATTGCTACTTAATAGGAAATACCAACCACCAGAACTGTTTATAACCTATAGGCACAGTGACAAAAATGTAAATAAAATAGCTAACATATGTACATATTCCAGGCCACTGATGATGCCTTGCAGAAAATAAAGGCGAAACGCGTATGGCACTAAAATTGTGTTTTATTCAGTTGCTGTCAGACGGTCCATAAGTGAAACTTATCAATATACCGTAGTATTACGCGCAAATGAGGAGGACAGGACCACAAAAGTTGAAGATGACAAAGGAGTAAGGATAGGGAGGGAGAGGAACAGGGATGGTAACGCAGCCTGGAAAGGAAAGGAGACTGAAATAGCTTGGGGCCCCATGCGTGCCACACACATACCCACAAAAGGACTGTGGGCCCCCTGGGAGGAGGCTGAGTCTGTCCCATCAAGAGAAATGGTTGGTAGTAGTAAATAAATACAGTGCTCCATGAAGTTCATGATGTAGGTGCAACTTTGCCAGTTAAGTTTTATAGGTGAGCACGAATCTCTCTAGCTGTCCATTGGAAACAGGACGTAATGGCAACATACACACTAATGCTATGCTGTTCTCTGCACAAAAACTGCCAAATTCTGCTGATGTGAATTGAGGGCTGTTGTACACCACAGTGGCTTCTGGGAGCCCTCCAGTTGGGTGCATGTGAGGTAAGGCCTGCATGGTTTCTGTTGATGACATTGAGGGCATCCGTGAAACATATGGAAAATTGCTGGCACCATATATCATGGTCAACCAAGTGTAGCCTAGAAAGGACCCTGTGAAATCTAGATGAATGTGAGACTATGAGGTTGTTGCATCAGATGAAGGAAAATTTTGATGAGCTGGTGCTGCCTGGTTGCTTTGACATGTCATGGATGCCACAACCATGTGTTCTTGATTTTTGTCAATGCCTCTCCAGATGACATGATGGTGGGCCAACTATTTTGTGAGGTGCTATAACCCTGTGTGACCTGATTGGATACATGCCATAGGTGTGGCCACCGGTGCACTCCATGCAAAGACTCTGCTATTGGCACCTACACAGGCTGGCCACCAGAGGCTGCCCGTGACTTGTGCACATGGCACTGCACTCACTGCGCGGTCTACTGGTGCTCTTCTCTATATAAGGACAGTGTGGCCGGTGTTCGGTCTCAGGTGTGTTCTACTACTGATTGTACTGTTTCAGTGCATGTGTGTACCTGAATGTGGATAAATAAACTCTTGTTCTTTATGGCTGCACTATTACTTGTGTCTTATATTAATACATGAGTACCATATCGCAGTGACCTTTGTGAAGTAATCTTGGGATGCGGCATTAGTGTGCTTGCGGAATGACTATTCTAGTGTAGCCATTGTTCTTTGGAGCAAAGGGATGCGACTGTGAGTGGACAACTCATGTTAATGGTGCCGACAGGTCTGGGTGTCCAAATGTTCAAGAATTTTGAGATTTGCTGGCCAACCAGTCTTCAGTAATCACATGACAGATGACTGGGTCCTCTGACATTGATGGGTAAACTGGTCACCATTGCCTCGGCTTCTGCATCAGTACAAACGCAGGCTTCAGGAGTACCATCAAACTAGGGTCTTGTCCCACTGGGACACATGATAACATGTCTGCATTGCCATGTTGCCCTGTGGACCAATAATGAATGTCTTATTGATACCTCAAGAGGAACATTGCTCATCTCTTAAGGTATTTGGCACTTCTGGTTGACATATTAGCATGGGTGTTTAACAGTGGTAACAGATGCTTATAATTCATAAACAGGATAAATTACTATCTGTATACATAATTGTGAATGTGTTTCAGTGCAAAAAGTCTTCCTTTTCATTTTACCTGTAACTTCACTCTGTCTGTGGTAAGTATATGGAAAAAAATGCAATCGGGCATTCAACTCTGCTGACTGTAACACAGTACAGCTCCGAATCCATAGTTCAATGCATCTGCTGTCACAGTCAGGGGCTTGAAAGGGTCATATGCTGTAAGGTTACAGATATGTTCGTTAATATTTCAGGGGTTTTGTGAAACACCTGTACCCTTAGCAATTAGCATATTTGAGTAATCATTCACAATTAGCATTCAGCTAAGTTTAAGCACCATTATTGTTGTTAGTTAAAAGATTTAGGTGATTCTGGGTTTGTTGTGATTGGATTTTTATCTTTGAGTGGGCATTGTGCAGCAGTGAAAGATATCCTTTTGATGAGTTTCAGGCATGGAAAACAATTGCTCAGAGTGTGCAGCGCAGTACTTCACGCCATGGAGCTCCTCCCTGGCGAAGTTCCATGATGCTTGTCAACACAGATCCAAGAGTGTAGAATAAAGAAAAGAGAAGAATCTGATGACAGAAACCTGTCAGGCGAGATGTTCTTTTGAAACGAATTAAGTTGTAAACTGAGTCTGAGACATAATCTGCCCAATAAACCAGATTATGTCCAGAGTACATATCCTGTTCTTCTTCATAACAAAGGTAGCTTTATGGGAAGAACAGTTGGAAGAAGTGAAGGTACTGTCCAGTACCTATAAGGGTAAAGCATACTTTAAGATGGTGGAAACCCTCACAAGTGGCGACCATAGTTTTGGAAAATGCAAAGCACTGTATTAGAGAACTCCAAATATGGAAACCAAGTTCCAAGCTGCATGACACATTGAGATGAGAGCACTATGAGTAGAAAAAACAAGAGGATCACATGGTGGCAGCCATCCAAGAGGCGACAAAGTTGGTGAAGAAACAGTGCAGATAATGATGATGAAAATGAACAAAATTATGAGCAGAAGATAATAGACATACAACCAAGTACAATGATGGTGCATTGATAACTGTGGTGCAGTGTCAGCAATTGTGCAACATAAACCCGCAAAATTAAGACAGCTGTGTCTAATAAATAGCAGCGTGCTTTATTAACAAAAAGAGTGAGTTGAAGTTGACCAGGTGAAATCAATTTAACACCAAATATGAACTATTGACCTTGGCAACAGTAATAAACATGTGGTTTCAAGGCAAATAAATAAGTATAAATAAGACTTCACAACAACGTATTGAATAGATTTCATTAAAAATAACTGCCCTGATGAGACCAAGACATCTTTCAGATCATAATTAGTCAAATTCAACCTACATTTTCAAGTCAACATTAAGAGTGATTTCTATCAAGAAGAGCTGATAGCTAGAGGTACATCAGCGCGTTGCCACCACATGCAGTTATCTCAGCAGTTGGTAGCATTCATTGAGAGACATCCCTCCATAGTGCAGCGCTACATTACAGCGCTCTGCTCCAACAACCGAGACACAGCCATGAACAGTAGCAGCAGCCACCACCAAACATACCCAGCTATCTGGTGGATCACACAGAGTTATACTGTGAGCAGTTGCAAACACTAATTAAATTTCCCATCAGTCACTTCAGTATAACTTGTGCAGAAACAAATCACAAAATATATACTAATCCATTAGTGACTAAGGAGTTTTGAGTAAATGTTTTGGTACTCATGGTAATTAATAACACATGATACTTAAACTTTTTCAAACAGTTCATCGTATTTGGTGCTGCGGTTACTAACAAGAGAAATAATATAGATCTGTTTTGAGATATCACATAAAACAAATATGGCTCTTTGGATAATCAGTTAACACTTGAAGTGTTCACGGAAAATATGATACAAGTTCTAATACAGAAACCAGACTCAATCACACAGATACCAGATTCCACCAAAAACATGAAACAATGTCTCAAAATGAGGGAAGGATGGATAGATTACAACATAGATTAGACATGGGATTCAGACATGTTTAAGAAATTGATAATTGACTAGCAACAGTAGATGACAAACTAGGTGCCAAACTGGAACATAAGCATGCTCTTAAATCAGCACAAGATCAGTTGCTTAAAAGTATTAATATTTTAGAAAGGGAGGTATTAGAAACAAAAACTAATTTAGAGAAAGTGACAAACACAAATATAGATGAAAAATCAGGGACGTAGAGCCCAGAATACAAAGGTTAGAAAATGAAAAGACATCGTGGGAGAATAAGGTACAGGCTCATAATAAGTCTTTATTGAGAGAGAATCCTGTTTCATCATTCACTACCATTAGCAGCAACTTCAATCAGAGAGTATGGAACATACTTTATTAATAATAGACAAGTACTCACCATAAGTAACAGTGCACTAAGTGTAGGCTAAACAGGTCATAATGAAAGAGACAGACAAGAGGAAGAATCAACTAAAATCAAATTAAATTATAGTTCAAACTAAGATTTTACAGCTGCATTTAGCAAAGCTATAAATCATAAGTTCCATAAGTTCCATAAATTCACACATTTGGTGATTTACACCCTGATTTATTCTTGAAAGCATTTAATGATATGTTGCCAGGCAACTGGGCTGACCATCATAAAATTGGATTTGTAGTGCATCATCTAACAGGGAAGGAGCACAATGGGGCATGTTAAAATTGGATGACTTTGAAATGTACCACAATTTTGACGTCACATTTAAATCAAAATATTGGAGAGAAGGAGCACAGAAAAAACTTCGTTTGGAGTTAAGTGGGAGCAAAACCTTACAACAGCAAAGATTAGAAAGGTTATAGGGATTATGTCAAGCACCAGCTGAACAAACCTAAGTATATAGATGACCCAATTTGAGAGGAATATCTCTTAAAGATAATTATATGCCATCCACCATGGAGAGTATGGGATAAACTAGTAGGAGTGGACTACATAAAAATAAATTAGCTATTAGAATACCTTGATCACATAGAGACAATAGATCACCAGTGGGACAGGCAGAATACAAACTATAATGTAATGCACAATAACAACGTGAATGGAAATACAGGACCAAGAAATACCAGAGGTGATAACAATGACCATTGAGGTAATAGGGTAAAACAAATGTGGAATGGTAATGGCACCAGTAGAGGCCAATACAATAGGACTTTTGACAATAATACTAATACCACAGAGATGGCAAACTAATGAGCTTCCAGTGAAGGGTTCAGTCCCCTGAAGCAAATGAAAATGAGCTACAGCAGATAAAATCACATCTATTTAAGGTGTAACAATGGGATTATTATGGCAGATGACTTGTTAGAGGAAACCAAACAGTCAATTAGGAAATATATAGGATCAAAACTAAAAAGCACAATAGAAAATGTACCAGTAAACATTATTTTAGATTTAGGTAGTGAAGCGTGCATAGCAGACCAAAACTTTCTAGAACAGAGTAACATGCTGTAGCATTTTCAGCATTTCCAGTATGTGGAGTCTAGATGACAGAGCTCACAGCAACCTATGCAAGCCACAACAATCAGAAGTGGTTGTAAGATTTAGTCTTGATAATTATACATTTGAATACATCATGTTACTTATTTTAGGAGTAGACAGTGTCGTAGCCTGTCCCTTATGTTATTCAGTGTGTACACTGAACAACAGGATGTGTAAAATGGATACGCAGGACTGGCTAGAAGACAAATGTAAGGGTTTAGAAGCATGTTTCACTAGGGGAAAGATAGATACTACCTACAGGAAAATTAAAGAAGCCTTTGGGGAAAAGAGAAGCAGCTGCATGAATATCAAGCACTCAGATGGAAAACCAGTCTTAAACAAAAAGGGGGAAGTTGAAAGGTTGAAGGAGTACATAGAGGGTCTGCACAAGGGAGATGAACTTGAAGGCAATATTATAGAAAGGGAAGTGGACGTAGATGAAGATAAGATGGCAGATATGACACTGCAAGAAGACTTTGACATAGCTCTGAAGGATCTAAGTTGGAACAAGGCCCTGGGGGAGGGGGGGTTAGATGATAATCCGTCATAATTATGCCAGCCATGACAAAACTGTTCCACCTGGTGTACAAGATGTATGAGACAGGCAAAATACCCTCAAACTTCAAGAAGAATGTAATAATTCCAATTTCAAAGAAAGCAGTTGCTGATAGGTTTGAAAATTACCAAACTATCAGTTTAATAACTCATGGTTGCAAAATACTAAAATGAATTCTTCACGGAAGAATGGAAAAATTGGTAGAGGTCAACCTTGGGGAAGATCAATTTGGATTCCCTAGAAATGTAGGAGCATGTGAGGCAATGGAATGAGATTTTCACTCTGCAGTGGAGTGTGCGCTGTTATGAAACTTCCCTGGCAGATTGAAACTTTGTGCCGGACCGAGACTGAAACTCAGGACCCAAGTTCGAGTCTCGGCCCGGTACACAGTTTTAATCTGCCAGGAAAGTTTCATGTGTGGCAATACTGGCCCTACAACTTATCTTAGAAGGTAGCTTAAGGAAAAGCAAACTTACTGGAACACTCTCTTTCAAACTCTAAAGATGGCAGGGTAAGATACAGGGAGCGAAAGGCTATTTACAATTTGTACAGAAACCAAATGGCGTTTATAAGAGTTGAAGGGCATGAAAGGAAAGGAGTGGCTGAGAAGGGAGTAAGACAGGGTTGTAGCCTATCCCTGGCATTGTTCAATCTGTATAGTGAGCGGCAGTAAAGGAAAAAAAAAGAAAAATTTAGAGTAGGAATTAAAATCCAGAGAGAAGAAATAAAAACCATGATGTTTGACAATGACATTGTAATTCTGTCAGAGGCAAAGACTTGGAAGAGCAGTTGAATGGAATGGGCAGTATCTTGAAAGGAGGATATAAGATGAACACCAACAAAAGCAAAATGAGGATAATGGAATGTAGTTGAATTAAATCAGGTGATAATGAGGGAACTATATTAGGAAATGAGACATTTAAAGTAGTGGAAGAATTTTGCTAATTGGGCAGCAAAATAACTGATAATGGCTGAAGTAGAGAGGAAATAAAATGTAGACTGACAATGGCAAGAAAAGCATTTCTGGAGAAGAGACTTTTTTTAAACATCAAATATAGTTTTAAGTGTTAGGAAGCCTTTTCTGAAAGTATTTGTCTGCAATGTAACCACACGTGGAAGTGAAACATGGATGATAAACAGTTTAGACAAAAAGTAAATTGAAGCTTTTGAAATGTGGTGCTGCAGAAGAATATTGAAGGTTCGACAGGTCAATCATGTAGCTACTGAGGAGTTACTGGATAGGAATGAGTAGTCAAGAAATTTATGGCATGACTTCACCAAAAGAAGGGATCAGCTGATGGGACACATTCTGACACATCAAGGGGTCACCAATTTAGTATTGGAGGGAAGTGCGGGGGTTAAAATCATAGAGGTAGACCAAGAAATGAATGCAGTAAGCAGATTTAGAAGGATGTAGGTTGCAGTAGTTATTCCAAAATGAAGAGGTTTGCACAGGATAGAGGCCATTCCCCCCCTCCCCCCCTTCCCCCCTTGTGTCTTGTTGGACACCTTTATCCAAGAGAATGGTGTGCCTCAGGGTTCCGTCCTGCAGTTGATCATCTCGTCACGTTCTCCACCCATGTCGTGAATGTTTTTAGGAGAAAATCCCAGACTGTGGCCATGTTTTTCAATTTGGTGAAAGCCTACAACACCTGATGGAGGACTAGAATCCTCTATGCTCTCTATCATCATTAACCCTATAATGGTCTATCTCCCATGGGGCATGTCCAGCTCTCTTTTCATTAACGATTTTGCCATCTTGGTCCTGTCTCATTGAGCAGTGTCTTCAGTGATGTATCGATCACCTTTCCTCATGGAACTTTGACAATTTCTTTCATTTTTCCACTGACAAAACCTTTTGTATGAATTTCTGGTGGCACAATTGGTTTCTTCCCCCATCTTTACATCTTGGACCTGTTGCTCTTCCATTCGTTGAAACTAAGAAATTCGTGGGACTCATGTTCAATAGATAACCTTCTTGGTCATCCCATGTGTCTTACCTGGGAGCCCACTGTATGCGGTCCCTCAATCTGCTTCGTGCCCTCAATGGTACTTCATGGGTAGCAGATTGAACCACCCTTCTCCGTTTCTACTGTCCCCTTGTCCATTTGAAATTAGACTATGGGTGTTTTGTTTATGCATCTGCACATCTTTCCTTCTTTTGTCACCTCAATACTATCCACCATCGTGGCATTCATTTGGCCAGTGGCACCTTTTACACTAACCCAGTTGAGAGTCTGTAAGCAGAAGCCTGCAAACAACTGCTCCTTACTGCTGTGACTTTTTCCTCAGATATGCATGCCGTTTGTCTGCCATGTGTGACCACCCATCCTGTGCCTACTTCTTCAATGACTCCTTAGATTGGCAGTATGGAGCGCATCCCTCTTCTCTGTTACCTATTGGCATTCACTTTTGGCTCTTGCCCGGCAGCTTTCCCAGTGGGTGTGAACCCTTCACCATCTTGGCTTTGTGTGGCGGCCCATGTTCACCTTGGCCTTCATTCACTTCCTAAGGACACTGCTCCAGCCTCACTCTATCACCTTCAGTTTCACTACCTTCACATGCAACTTCATGATACACTGATGACTCTTGGACTGACCATGGTGTCAGGTGTGCCTTCGTCAGTGGTGTCGACGTTTTTCAGTGTCAGCTTCTGGAACACTTCTCAGTATTTACAGCAGAGCTCTTCACCCTGTATAAGACCATGCAGTACATCCAGCATCACAGGCTTTTCAATTGTCTGTCTCAGTGCCCTTCAAAGCATCTGTGCACTATACCCTGTCTATCCCTTAGTGCAATGGGTCCAGGTAAGCTGTCACTTGCTCACTCATGGTGGAGCCACTGTGATGTTTATGTGGGTTTCTGGTCACATTGCTCTGACAGGAAACAAGGCTGCTGATGCTGCTTCCAAGGCTGCAGTCCTCATACCTCAGTCCACTAGTTCTTATACTCCCTCTGATGATCTCTGTGCTGCCATCTGTCAGCAGGCAGTGTCATTTTAGCATCACCACTTTATGTGAACAAGCTTCAGGTTATTAAGCCTCTCCCAGAAGCTTTGATGACCTCCACTTGGCCCTTTCACTGTAAGGAGATAATTTTAACTAGGCTGCGTATTGGACACTGTCTTTTTAGCTATTCTCATTTATTACATAGTGCACACCCACAGTTTTTGGACAATGCACTCAACTTTTGATGGTCCACCATTTCCTGATGGAGTGTTCTTTTTTTAACCACATATGACCCAAGTTGTTTCTGCGCCCTAAAACAAAATAAAACAGGATAGACTAGCATGGAGAGCTGCACTGAACCAGCCTGTTGACTGAAGACCACAACAACAACAAGTCCCCATAATTCTAGGTATGGACTGATCGTCTGAACAAGGAGCTGTATTAGATTTCAGGAAAGGGTTTATAAAATTTGCATACGGAAAAGAAGTGGAATTAATGACACTCCCTTTTGAAACTTTTACATCACGGAAATCTAAAATAACACTTATAACAGAAACAACTTTAGATACTGTTATAAAGGCCATATATATGATTGCATTAAGCAGATAAGTAAAGAGGACATAGTAGCTAATATCAGCAAATCCTCAGGACTTGAAGTCAAACAGAAGGCATATATGACAACCTTGCTAAATAAGCACAAAGACATTTTCTCCATGAGACCAGAACTCATTAAAGATTTTGTGTATATACTAAAGCTACATCCTCACAAACGATATTCTGCTGAACCTTACCCAACATGGTTAGCAACAAAAGAATCTGTATGACAAGAGATAACTAGGATGATTTCTTGGAAACTTTGAACACCTGTTACAACAGTCACTGGTAGTCATTAAAAAACCTGAGGGGTCAGTGCGGTTACTACTTGATGCAAGGACCATTAATGAGATAATCAAACTAGAAAGGGACAGACACCCTCTCCATCCCCCCCCCCCCCCCCCAAAAAAAAAAAACATTGCATTTCTGTTTGAAGGTAGATCATATGATTGCAAAGTATTACCACTTGGTCTAAATGTTCATCAGAGCTGTAGCCAAAGCAATAGGCAATAACTTATGACAAAAGGTTTTAATATGCATTGAAAATATAGTAGTCATATCTAAAGACTGGAGAGAACATCTTCAAATGAAACCTGCATTCAAAGCAATCACCATGCACTGAGCATCGGCACAGCACACGCTTTTCCAGAACAACATCCAACCGTATAACTTCTAGTCTTCCTTTCCAATTAAAGTCCCACTGACTTAATAATATTGTTTTAAGAAAACTCTTAGTGCATCTCACCTCAGCTAGGCCACCTGAGTCTACAGACTCCGAATTCCACACTATTGCCTTACCTGCTGCTATCCACTGTGAATGCTGAAGATTCAATGTTTCACTGCCTGAACCCCATTTAAGTAAACTCAACAGTCACTAGTATCTCTTTACCTCAACCTTGATGTATATGTTCTCTAATACATTTGCTTACTTTAAATTTTGATGTAAAATGTTTACTTAGGATTGGTTCATTATGAATGGCCAAAAGCCCTCTGTAGTGTGCATGCTCTTAACTTTCCTTGATACAGGATCAATTAAAACTGTTGTTTTTGGGTGTGGCATCTTTGTAATCACTGAAGGTCATTCATACAAGTGATGGAACTCGCTTATTAACTTTTCATCCTTTGAATCCCATTTGTGGTTCTTAACTATGACCAGATCTCCTATTCTATATTGTAATGGGGTACTTTTTCCCTTCTCTGATTAATGATCCTTTGATATTAGTCTGTGATACTGGTGGGGTATGTTAATTTTCCATGGGTCATTCAATACATTTTAGTAATGGTTTCTCTTCTATTGGTGCTCCTATTACTTCTACTGAGGAATGGGATAGTTCATTTATCACTTTCTCAAAATCTGCTAACATTTCTACCCATTTAGAATGCTTGTTCACACAAAAGGTCCAACACAGCCCTCCTAATTCACACATAACTCTTTTAGCTGGGTTGCCCTACAGGTGGTATTTGGATATTAATATCTGGTCGACATTCTCTCAGGCCAGGAACTCCTTAAATTGATTGGCAGTAAATTGTGTGCCATTACTGGAAAGCAGGTTCTTAGGCCTTCCTACATATCACAAGTAATCATCTCTCAATCTGAATGTCATATTATTAGTTATAGCTCATTTTAAAGAGTACAGTCAAACTAACTTCTACTGGCACTCTAAAACTACAATCATGTATGCCATACCTCCCCTCCCTCTGGACAGTGGACAATAGAAGTCCATGGCTATTAAATCCTGGTATTATCAAGTACAGTCTTGTCTACATCTTTGAAGTTTGTGATTTTCTCTCTGGCACATGTCACACCACCTCAATATCCTTTTAACCACTTTTCAAATAATAAAACTTTGTCATATACAATTTGCACTTGTTTGCTCTGATACGTGTGTACCCTAAGTATAGATACTATAATAACAGGTTGATAATTGTTTGAGGAATGCATGATAACCATCTGTTTATTCAAATATTTTTATGAAATCAAAGTCCTTTGTGAATTTTCCATTGGATGTTATGGTCCTGCCGATTTTTTTCCAATTGTTGTTTTTACATTTTTAGTATATAATCTTGTCTTTGCTGAGTTTCTAAATTTTGACAAAGCACTATAATGTCCTTTTTGTATCTATTTACTCTTAGGAAATATATCGCAAAAGTAGCTCTATCTTTAACATCCTGGTTTGAGTGTAAACCATTAGTAGTCAAGATAATGCAACTGGCACTAAGTTTTTATTCCCCTTCACACTGTGTATTGTAAACTTAAAGTCCTGTAGGACCATGGCCCACTGTGTTAGTCTCCTACGCAAGAGGTTATTCTTTAGCAGAAATGTTAATGCACTATGCTTGCTGCGTACTATTGTTTCATGTCCAGCTAATAAATATTCAAATTTTTAAATGTCCACACAATGGCTAATGTCTCTTTTTTGGTGATTGCATAATTTCTTTCATGTTGTGTTAGCATTTGGCTTACGAATGCTGTGGGGCAATGTTCTATTCCTTGGTATGAATGGTTCTCTTGATACAAATGAGCTCCTAAACTGTAGTCTGATGTGCCTGCTGCCACATGGAAAAGTAGGCCAAAGTCCGGGTATATTAACAATGATATTGATCCTTCTAAACTCATTATATGACCCAAAAACTTGACTTCACTCCTGCCAAACTGTAATTTTTAAAGTTTTATTGTTATTCCCTTCGACTGTAATCTATTAAAAAGCTGATCTAATACCTGAAGATGGTCACTCCAGTTTTTAGATATGATTACTATATCTTTGTCCGCAGCTCGTGGTCTTGCGGTAGCGTTCTCGCTTCCCGCGCACAGGGTCCCAGGTTTGATTCCCAGTGGGGTCAGGGATTTTTCCTGCCTCATGATGACTGGGTGTTACTGTGTCATCATCATCATCATCATTCATCCTCATTACGGTCAGAGGAAGGTAATGGAAAACCACCTCCACTAGGACCTTGCCTAGTAGAGCGGTGCGGGTCTTCCTCATCGTCCCCTACGCTCCTCAGAGTACAGGACATCATCATCATCATCATCATCACTATACTTCAACATATATTAAAACCTTTTCTCATAAGTTATCATCTATTGCTTTGTCTAAATCTCTTATGAATATTTAGACAGAATGGTAATACTTTGAAGTGATATTATCTACCTTCAGTGCAATGTACTTTTTTGAATCAGTGTGTTATGGTATTTGCCAGTAACCATCTGTCAAGTTCATCGTACTGATATATTTCATGCCTATAAATTTTGTCAATAATTCCTCAATGATAGAGAGGTTCTGTCTCTTCCTAGTTTGATTATCATATTAATGTCCTTTCACAAAGTACTAACTGCACTGATCACTCAGGTTTTTTAACGAGTACCAGCAACTGTTATAACAGATGTTAGAAGTTTCCATGCAATCATCCCATTTATTTCTTGTCTTACTGATTCCTTTGTTGCTACCAGTATTAGATAAGGTTTTGCAGAAAATGGTTCGCAAGGTTGTATCTCTAGTATACACACTAAATCTTCTGGTTGAAACTGGACATTGAAGGTGATATTTTAAGAGATAATTATTGGGACTGATGGCCTCCTGAGATGTGAGGTTTGTATATGATCATATGCTATGAATAATTTTGTACAGGACTGGAGCATTTTAATGTTTGGGTTAAGACAACAGTACCAAGGATGAGCGATAAGGTTCTTTCATGGGGTAAAGGATTTTTATTTGTTGCAGAATTTTAGCTTCTGGGTTGAGTTTATACAGTTTTCTAAGGAATGGTAGTTGCATTAGTTAAAAACTTATATTATTCACAATGATAAATGGAGAATAAGTGACGGACATGTGACCTTCTGGAAGCATTGTAATCTGGACAAATAAGTTAAGGGGGTGACGTAAGCAAAATTGTCCAAAAATAATAAAAAAAAATTTGCCACCAGATAGTTCTGTAGCATGTTAGAAATACTGTCTCCAGTTTTCACAGATTAATTCGAACTACAAATGATAAAAAAGCTGTCTTGATTCAATCGCTGTTCAGTGCCATGCCCACTTTTCTAGACAACACTCTTCTTGTTTGCAATGTTTTATTAGTTCCTGCTGTCATAAAAGCATTGTAAGAGTATAGAACACTGTGGACCAGTTTATGTCATGTTATACTTGCTTTCCACTAGCTATCTTTGGCAGCTGTTATTGCCTGTGGTGCAGAATATAAATATTTCAGTTCTGCTGTTAGTGTGAGAATTACATCTGTGTTCAAGCTTTTGTATGATTTACCGCCAGTCGGTTCTAGGTGCTTCAGTCTGGAACCACGCGGCTGCTACGGTCACAAGTTTGAATCCTGCCTCAGGCATGGATGTGTGTGATGTCCTTAGGTTAGTTAGGTTTCGAATTGATGCAGCTGGAAAACCAAGAATGTTTTATTCATGTATGCCGTCGCAAAAAACTCCGAGGACACATAGGTTTAAGTAGTTCTAAGTTTCGGGGACTGATGACCGCAAATGTTAAGTCCCATAGTGCTTAGAGCCATTTGAACCATTTGTATGATTTACCATTTAAAACGCCAAGATGCAGTGGGAAAGTGTTTAAGAAAGCAGCTAAAGCTTGCCATTTACATGTGAATAAACAGTTTCTACAAGTGAGTCAACATAACTCAGTGGAAGATAATTGTGAACCTAAGATGACAAGCAGTTCACAGAAGAAACTTGGAACTCATGTAGAGTTTCGGTCCACTAAAGATGAGATGAATAGTGGTTTTAGGATAATTGATTTAGAAATTATGTGTACTATTATTAGAAATTCGTGTGCATGTGGTAACTGTGGCAATAAATCTTTAAGATTATAGGACAGCAATGAAAGACATGGTATTGTGTGTAATATGCACTTGTTTTATGACAGCTGTCAAACTGACATTCAGTTCAAAACATCAGCTGCTAAGAATTAGGTGTATGAAGCCAATATAAGGTTCTGCTATGAAATGAGATGTGTTGGTGTTGGAAGGGAAGGTAGCAATTTGTTTTGTGTAATAATGAATATCCCACCTCCATCTGCCCTTGTACTCAACACAAAACAATCATCTTCTGAACACCTTGGAACCAGAATGCAGTAGCAGCTTGTTAGCAGCAGCAAAAGAGGCAGTTTTATTTAACAAAGACATACAGACAGAAGTAAAATACCCTTTTCCATCTACAGATCTGTGTTTCATGTGATGGATGAAAAGGGGCCACACCTCCCTGCATGGTGTTTCATCAGTTATAAGTGTTGACACAGGAAAAGTTTTGGATTTGCAGGTGATGTCCAAATATTGCTCTATTTGTGCACAGAGGAAGACATTAGACTATATTTTGCAGCAAAAATTATGATGGTTCTAGTGGTGGCATGGAGCCAGCAGGAATGAAATTAATATTTCATTGGAGCAAAATGAGGCATGGAGTTAGATATGCGAAATATCTTGGTGATGGAGATTCTACTGTTCTAGTAGAAAAGCAAGCCATATGGAAATGGATGCAACATTGAAAAGCTAGAGTGTGTGGGGCACATTCAGAAGAGCATGGGTGGGAGACTTCCGAAACTGAAACGAGAACAAAAGGGTGTAAAACTCAAAGATGCAAAGCCACTGCGTGGGCCACAATGCCTGACTGACAAAGAGATCCACAATTTGCAAATATGTTAGGGCAAAGCAATAAGGCAGAACACTGGAGATTTGAAGGCAATGCAGAAGGCGGTATGGGCAATATTTTTTTTACAAGTTGTTGATGAGAAGCCAGTACATAATTTTTGTGATATATCTTGGTGCAAATATAAGCAGGCAAAAGTCTTTCAAGTTGACACCATGTTGGTGACTTGCGTGTCAATGGGGATGAAATGATGACGATAAGGACAACACAACACCCAGTCCCTGAGAAGAGAAAATCTCTGACCTAGCCGGGAATTGAACCCGGGTCGTTAGGTATGACATTCCATTGTGCTGACCACTCAGCTACCAGGGGCGGACAATTCATAACTTAATATACTATAACTCAGTCAGAAGCCCACAAAATAAGTTTACTGTCAGTACAACTTTAACGTAATAGTGCTGTATCTTTCAGATTGCAGCATCTATGTTACATTGAACAGCACTCAAAGAAAAATAACCAATAAGTGTGCAAGGTGTTGAAAGTTAGGGGTATGTGCTTTTGTGCCCTTATACAGCAGCTGACACTGATCAGCATAGATTTTTTCCAAGCCAAATATACAAAAATGATGTTATGTTTTCTGCAACAAAACTTTTAAAAAATTACAATGAGCTGTGGCACATGCCATGTAGCATACTGGTTAGCATCACTGGCTGGTGTGCTGCGGGTTGCAATTACGTATCGGACCACAAGCAATTATTTGTTATTTAGTATTTATCGTTTCTGGAAGGTTGCTACTTACCATATAGAAGAGATGCTGAGTCACAGATAGGCACAACAAAAAGACTTTCACAATTAAAGCTTTTTGGCCATTGGCCTTCATCATCAATAGACACACACACACACACACACACACACACACACACACACACACACGCAACAGGAGGGGAAAATTGCCACCCTTCAGGCTGAGTTAGACAAGGTCAGTGGAGATCTTGACAGGTTAAGGAGGGAGATGGGTGAAGAGAGGTGGAAAGTGGCAACAGGCAACAGGAGGAACAGGCCTAGAACTTTGTCTGACAGCTTCGTGGTGAGTATGAAAAATAGATTTTACTTGTTGCTTCAGTTAGAAGCTGGTGAGCCTCAAGCAGTTGCAGGTGTAGACAGGGCACAACAAACTTTCAGCAATAAACTGAAAAGTAAGATTGTAGGGAAATCAGTAAAGAAAAAGAAAGTGTTGTTGTTAGGTAGTTCCCATGGAAGAGGTGTTGGCCAACTTTTGCGGGATGAACTAGGATCAGAATACCAGGTCACCAATTTTTTTAAACCTAGTGCTGGTCTGGAGCAGGTGACAGAGGATTAACGATCACTTTGCTAAGATTTCACTAAGGAAGACACCATGGCTATAGCGGGTGGGCCAGGTAATAGTATTGACAGAGATCCTGGGTACAGTATAGAGTGTGACCTGGAAAACATTGCATCAGCATCGAAGCATACTAGTGTTGAGTTTGTATTTGTTCTTGGCCACCATGACCAACCTCATTTGAACTCTTCTGTCAAGAGAGTTAATTTGGAGTTGGAACAGCTGCTTATGTCGGGTGCAGGGTCACACGTTGGTGTGGTTCCTGTTGATTCTCTCAATAGGTGGGATTATACTAGGCATGAATTCACCTCAACAGGAAAGGGAAGGGTAAACTGGCTGGGAAAATAGCAGGAAAGTTAAAGGGGGGAGTCACTGTCATGAGTGATAAAATACCAGTGGTTATAGGGTACAGAAAAGACCCTTTTTTAGGGTAGGGAGGACAGAAAGCAACCAAGTTTCAAGAGAGGTTAGGATTGAGACAATCCTTCAGTTTGAGAAAGAAACCAAAAAACATAATTCTAGCTTATTACATCAGCATAAACAGCTATTGATTAAGAATTTTCAACAATCAGCAGAAATTTCAACTCTACCAAATTTTAACTCAGTCAGTGTGAAATGTCAGCTGTCTTTGTTGCATCAAAATATTCAAGGACTGAGAAATAAAATTAATGAATTAATTATCTGCATAGATGAATTAGAGTCCTCAAACCCAGATGTCATCATCTGCCTCTCTGAACATCATGTGACCACTGGTGTAGAACTTTTAAGTGTTACAGGGGAGCAATAAAGAGGGAGAGGTAGTAGAGTCAGACTGGAGCACTGTACTCCATGGAGTACCCCAGGGATCCGTCCTTGGTCCATTGCTGTTTCTGATATACGTAAATGACCTACCTTTTTCATGCAATACATGCAAGTTCACCATGTTTGCTGATGACACCCGCATTTTGATTAGTAACAAACAGCTCACTGATATAGAGGTTGATGCCAACAAATTACTTACAGTACTATTAACCTGGTTCCAAGTGAACTCGCTCACAGTAAACCTGAGCAAAACAAATTATATCCAATTCAGCCTTGACCACAAACCCCCCCTCCCCCCCCCCCCCCAGGAGATTACTGTTTTAAATAACAATAATCAGATAGAAAGGGTACACTGCACCAAATTCTTAGGCCTCCACATAGACAGTAGGCTCAACTGGGGCCACCATGTCCTCAAGACTGTAAAAAGGCTGTCGTCAGCAATTTTTGCCGTTAGGACAATCTCACAATTTGGAGACATAAATGTCACTAAGTCCACATACTTTGCATACTTCCACTCCATTATGTGTTATGGCATCATCTTCTGGGGCAATTCACCCTCATCTAAAAAAATCTTCCTCATGCAGAAAAAAGTAGTCCGTATAATGTGCATAGTACCCCCGAGAACCTCCTGCCATACACTCTTTAAAAAACTTGGAATACTTTCCACAACCTGCCAGTGTATTTTTTTCCCTAATGAGTTTCTTGGTTGAAAATCCTGTCCACTATGAAACCAATGAAAGCTTCCATTATCACAATACAAGAAAGAAGGCTGACCTCCACTTTGAACTAAAAAGTTTAACTCAGGTACAGAAAGGAGTGCATTACTCCAGTGTCAAAATATTTAACTTATTGCCAAGCTAGATAAAAAGTCTACGTAGTAACAGTGCATCATTCAAAAACAATCTAAAGACATATTTAATCGAGAAAACATTTTACTCACTTGATGAATACTTCAACAGAGAAAAGTAGTCTTTGTATGTATGTATATTTACTGTTGTTTGTTTATGTTCCTTTTGTTCCTATTTGTAACCATATACTTACTGTGACAAATAGGCTTTTGCGATGTGATAAACTTTGCATAATGTATTATTCCTACGACTTTATTTTAGTTCATTATTATTTTTGGAAGTCTTATGTAATTTATGTCTAGTTCTGCTCTTGTAAACTTATTGATACCATGGTCTGTGAACATATATTACTCACGTTGTTCTACATCCCAGCATCATACGCATAACAGGATCAATGGAATTTGTAGATAAATAAATAAATAGGTTAGCATCTCATTTTTGTAGAGCAGAAATTGATAAAGGAGGAGTTGTCACATTCATCTGGAACTGTCATAAATTTAAGAACATAGACATTCATAAATTTTGCCTAGAACATCATATGGAAGCATGTGTAACAGAAGTAGAATTTCACAAAAATCCTTCATAATATTAAGTGTATATCAAGCACCTGCAGGTAACTTTAATCTTTCGTAAACCACCTTGAAGCTGTACTGGCTCATTTAACAACCAAAACCAAAGATTAGATTAGATTAGATTAGATTAATACTAGTTCCATGGATCATGAATACGATATTTCGTAATGATGTGGAACGAGTCAAATTTTCCAATACATGACATAATTAAGTTAATTTAACAACATAATTAAGTTAATATAACAACTTTTTTGTTTTTTTATTTTTTTTTATTTTTTGTAATTTTTTTTCTTTATTTATATCTAAAAATTCCTCTATGGAGTAGAAGGAGTTGTCATTCAGAAATTCTTTTAATTTCTTCTTAAATACTTGTTGGTTATCTGTCAGACTTTTGATACTATTTGGTAAGTGACCAAAGACTTTAGTGGCAGTATAATTCACCCCTTTCTGTGCCAAAGTTAGATTTAATCTTGAGTAGTGAAGATCATCCTTTCTCATAGTATTGTAGTTATGCACACTTCTATTACTTTTGAATTGGGTTTGGTTGTTAATAACAAATCTCATAAGAGAGTATATATACTAAGAACCTACTGTGAATAACCCTAGATCCTTAAATAAATGTCTGCATGATGATCTTGGGTGGAATCCAGCTATTATTCTGATTACATGCTTTTATGTGATAAATACTTTATTCCTTAGTGATGAATTACCGCAAAATATGATGCCATATGCAAGCAATGAGTCAAAAGAGGCATAGTAAGCTAATTTAATAAGATGTTTATCACCAAAATTTGCAATGGCCCTTATTGCATAAGTAGCTGAACTCAAACGTTTCAGCAGATCATCAATGTGTTTCTTCCAATTTAATCTCTCATCAATGGGCATACCTAAAAATTTTGAATATTCTGCCTTAGCTATATGCTTCTGATTAAGGTCTATATTTATTAATGGCATCATACCATTTACTGTACGGAACTGTATGTACTGTGTCTTAGCAAAATTCAGTGGGAGTCCGTTTACAAGGAATCACTTAGTTATTTTCTGAAAGACATTATTGACAATTTCATCAGTTAATTCTTGTGTGTCAGGTGTGATTACTATACTTGTATCATCAGCAAAGAGAACTAACTTTGCCTCTTCATGAATATAGAGTGGCAAGTCATTAATATATATTAAGAACAACAAAGGACCCAAGACCGACCCTTGTGGAACCCCATTCTTGATAGTTCCCCAGTTTGAGGAATGTGCCGATCTTTGCATATTATGAGAACTGCTTATTTCAACTTTCTGCACTCTTCCAGTTAGGTACGAATTAAACCATTTGTGCACTGTCCCACTCATGCCACAATACTTGAGCTTGTCTAGCAGAATTTCATGATTTACACAATCAAAAGCCTTTGAGAGATCACAAAAAATCCCAATGGGTGGTGTTTGGTTATCCAGATCATTCACAATTTGATTGGTGAAAGCATATATGGCATTTTCTGTTGAAAAACCTTTCTGGAAACCAAACTGATATTTTGCTAGTACTTCATTTTTACAGATATGTGAAGCTACTCTTGAATACATTACTTTCTCAAAAATTTTGGATAAAGCTGTTAGAGGCGAGATTGGATGGTAATTGTTGACATCAGATCTATCCCCTTTTTTATGTAAAGTTATAACAATAGCATATATTAAAGAAATAGTGGTTGCTGGTGACTTCAATGTAGATTTCCTTAAAGACTCTCCCAATAAGAACTTAACTGAGTTAGTAACACTATCATTCAACTTAATTAAAGTTCCTCACTAGGGTAGCCAATTGCTCACAAACAGCCATTGATAATATCTTTATAGAAAAGTCCAATGAACAAAATTATATCACAAAACCAATAGTCAATGGCCCCTTAGTCCTTGACATGCAGTTCCTTCTGTTAAATGTTAATACTGAACAGGATATAAAAATCTGTTAAATTTGAGCTCAAAAAGTGGAGTGATGTTTACAGTGCTCATTGCATGAATGAAAAATATAACACTTTTGCTAATAAAGTGCTTACCTTATTTGAACACTGTTTCCCCCCAAAACTAACGAAGGTTAGAGTAAAATCTACAAAGAAGCCATGGATTACTCAAGGAATAGAGGCATCTTGTAAAACAAAAAGAAAACTCTATCTGTCAATCCGAAACAGTTCTGATATTGATGCTATAGCACATTACAAGAAATACTGCAAAATATTGAAGACTGTAATATGACATCAAAGCAAATATATTACAAGGAAAAGACAGTCATATCAGATAACAAAATAAAGACATAAAGTGTAAATGATACATTGGTGACAGATGTGTATAGTGTTGCAGAGCTTTTTAACAAACATTTTATACCTGTTACTGAAAAGATGGGGTTGTTAGGTTCTGGAGATGCTGCTATGGAATACCTCAGACCAGAAATTTCAAGTAACTTCCATAATATGAATTTGACTCTCACTACAAACATTTTATAACTGTTACTGAAAAGATGGGGTTGTTAGGTTCTGGAGATGCTGCTATGGAATACCTCAGACCAGAAATTTCAAGTAACTTCCATAATATGAATTTGACTCTCACTACAAACATTTTATAACTGTTACTGAAAAGATGGGGTTGTTAGGTTCTGGAGATGCTGCTATGGAATACCTCAGACCAGAAATTTCAAGTAACTTCCATAATATGAATTTGACTATCTCTACCACAGCAGAAGTAATGTCCATCATAAAATCTTTAAAATCAAAAACATCCAGTGGGTATGATGAAATATCAACAAAGTTATTTAAAGAATGTTATTCTGAGTTAAGTAACATATAAAGCTATCTGTGTAACCAGTCGTTTATCAGTGGAATATTTCCAGAATGGTTGAAATATGCTGACGTCAAGCCACTGTTTAAGAAGGGAGATAAATAAATAGCATCATATTTCCATCCAATTTCACTTTTGCCAGCATTCTCAAAAATGTTAGAAAAGGCAATGGACAATCAGCTTTATTATCATCTTATCACAAATAACATACTGTCAAAGTCGCAGTTTGGACTTCTAAAGAGTTCTGATAGTGAGAAGGCTATCTATACTTACAGTGAAAATGTACTTAATTCATTAGACAAAAAATTTCAGGCAACTGGTATATTTTGTGGTCTGTCAAAGGCATTTGACTGTGTAAATCACAATATCCTTTTAAGTAAATTCGAATATTATGGTGTAACAGGAAATGCTGCAAAATGGTTCAAATCTTATATCTCTGGCAGGAAACAAAGGGGCGTTATTAGGAAAGAGACATGTATTAAGCTACCAGGCATCATCCAACTGGGAACTAATAACATGTGGGGTTCCACAAGGTTTCATCTTAGGGCCCTTACTTTTTCTTGTGTATGTCAATGACCTTTCATCAGTAACATTACCAGATAATGAGTTTGTTTTGTTTGTCGATGATATAAACATTGCAATAAATAGCAAATCAAGTGTGGTCTTAGAAAGATCGGCTAATAAAATATTTGTGGACACTTCATTCATCAGTTGTGATGCACAATTAATCTGTGAAGCTTCTGCCTGTTGCAAAAAGCTACAGAGGCTCACAAAAGAAATCTGCCTGCCAGTGATGATCATAAGCATTCCAGTGATGATCATAAGTGTTGTGAGTGGTCCAGAAGAATTTTGGATCAGTAATATTCATGAGTAGCTGCAACTCAACGTTAAAGATATGTGCATAGGGGCAGCTGAACAAGTCCAGACTGGGCACCTCAGTGTCATCTATGAAGAGTTGTGCTCCACAACCACTACAGACAAGTCAGAGGATGAAGCTACTATTAAATTGCCAGTATGATCTGGCCAGACCGAGGAACAACATCTGGGAGTAGAAGCCATTCTGTGTCAATTGTTGGATGCTTACAAATCCAGAGTGGAGAAAAGACACACCAAGTAGCCTACGATAAAACACAATTCAACACTTGAGATCATCCACTAACTAGCCAGCACTCTATAGAGTGTCACTGGCTGAATTACGGATAATCCAGGCAAAATTGGAGAATATGCAGACTTTCTGCATCCACTATCAATGAATGAACAAAATCACAAAGAAAGGTGTCTTTCTGTTGCTGTGCATTACCTATATTCTGGAATGTCTGAAAGGAGTAAAGTATTGCATAACTATGGACATGAAGACAAGCTACTGGGAAACTGAGGTTGATGCGACTGATGGGTAAAAGACTGTCTTGATAATCCCTGATGGCCTCTATGAGTTCAGAGTTGTCCTGTTTGGTCTATGTAACATTCAGCCATCTTTGCATGTGAGATGGTCAATCTGTTTTGACATCTTCAATGGACAATGTGCCTTTGCTATCTGGATGACACTGTCATTTTTTAAAGACATTTGAAGAACATATAAGCTGACAGACAACTGTGATGAAGTGTGTTCAGGTCTCCACCTCAATCTGAAAAAGTGTCTCTTCGTCACTAAAGAAATAGTTTTATGGCATCTAATGAAAGGCAATGGAGTGCTTCCCAATCCAGAGAAAATAACAACAGTCACATTTTTTTCCAGCTTCTTGGCACATTGATGTGAGAAGTTTTCTTGGAATGTGCTCGTATACCAGCAATCCATAAAGAACTTCTGTACCAAGGCACATCCCTTGCAAGAACTTCTATAGGGAGACAACATATTTTCCTCAAATAAAATGTGAGAAAGAGCTTTCTTTGTCCTTAAGGAGACACTAATGTCTGCTTCAGTTTCAGCATTGTATGACGAGAATATCGAGACAGGACTTCACGCAATCATTAAGAGTTTCAGAATAGGGGCAGTTCTAGTAAAAACTCAGTAAGGCAGTGGAAAGGTGATGCCTTATATTTACAGTGTATTCTCCAAGACCGAGAGGAACTACTCTACAACCAACGAAGAGTGCCTTGCAGTCATTCAGCCATCAACAATTTGAGATGGTATTTACATGACAAACCATTCTCCACTGTGATGGGTCACCATTCTTTAGGCTGACTGATAAGCCTGAAGGATTCATTGGGTCAACTGGTGAGATGAGCACTGACTGCCTTTCAGTGAATCCTTTGGCCAAAAATAGCAGTGTGGACGAAATTTCAGTCATTACTGCATAAAATGATATTGGTTTTTAACATAGGGAAGATCCAGCATTGCTGAAAACTATAGAAGATTTGAAGAATGGGGAATCAAATGAAGGAGGATTCCATTTAATAGACAGAACACTAAAAGAGGATGGAGTGAAAATGGTGACTCATCATCCCAGCTCATCTGCGGCCATGATCTTGAAGTATTTTCATGAAGCTCCAACATTTGGTCACCTTGGATTCGTGAAAATACCAGACTGAATCAGACTCAGGTATCACTGGCCAGGTATTTAGTGATTTGTTGGGTGCCATTTGAGCCACTGTAAGGAATGCCAACAGCAGAAGCATGTGCCACAATTTTCTCTGGGGCATCTGGTACCAATACCACCTACAGTACCAGCATGCAGAAGACGACTGACGAGATTTAGATCCAAGGTGCATTAACTGGTTCCAGTGACAGTGACAACTTCCAAAAGGGCAGGTCACTATTTCTCTAAGAGAGGGAGCAATGCCATGAGGCATGGTGCAAGCAGTGAAGTGTAGTGGTTAGTGTTGCTGGCTTATATGCTGTGGCTCGCCATTTCAAGCATGACCACTGCAAATTATTTGTTAGTTAGTATTTATCATTTCTGGAAGATTCTTGAAATACCTTAAGGTCCGTGATGTTTTTAAATTCTGGAATATTTGACTTTTCTATAAGTAGCTGCACTCTCTGTCCAGGAGATCAGATCTGCTGGGCTGTGCACTGGTATTAGTAGTGTGCTTACAGTTCTAATTATGTGCTGTACTTCATTTACAACTCTGCCTTCGAATTTGAACTTG
Organism: Schistocerca serialis cubense; assembly: GCF_023864345.2. NCBI lineage: Eukaryota > Metazoa > Arthropoda > Insecta > Orthoptera > Acrididae > Schistocerca > Schistocerca serialis. Next base: position 872,189,946 of record NC_064641.1, on the reverse strand, counting down.
GTGATGGTTTCAATGTGACTGGAGCACTGTACTCCATGGAGTACCCCAGGGATCCGTCCTTGGTCCATTGCTGTTTCTGATATACGTAAATGACCTACCTTTTTCATGCAATACATGCAAGTTCACCATGTTTGCTGATGACACCCGCATTTTGATTAGTAACAAACAGCTCACTGATATAGAGGTTGATGCCAACAAATTACTTACAGTACTATTAACCTGGTTCCAAGTGAACTCGCTCACAGTAAACCTGAGCATAACAAATTATATTCAATTCAGCCTTGACCACAAACCCCCCCCCCCCCAGGAGATTACTGTTTTAAATAACAATAATCAGATAGAAAGGGTACACTGCACCAAATTCTTAGGCCTCCACATAGACAGTAGGCTCAACTGGGGCCACCATGTCCTCAAGACTGTAAAAAGGCTGTCGTCAGCAATTTTTGCCGTTAGGACAATCTCACAATTTGGAGACATAAATGTCACTAAGTCCACATACTTTGCATACTTCCACTCCATTATGTGTTATGGCATCATCTTCTGGGGCAATTCACCCTCATCTAAAAAAATCTTCCTCATGCAGAAAAAAGTAGTCCGTATAATGTGCATAGTACCCCCGAGAACCTCCTGCCATACACTCTTTAAAAAACTTGGAATACTTTCCACAACCTGCCAGTGTATTTTTTTTCCCTAATGAGTTTCTTGGTTGAAAATCCTGTCCACTATGAAACCAATGAAAGCTTCCATTATCACAATACAAGAAAGAAGGCTGACCTCCACTTTGAACTAAAAAGTTTAACTCAGGTACAGAAATGAGTGCATTACTCCAGTGTCAAAATATTTAACTTATTACCAAGCTAGATAAAAAGTCTACGTAGTAACAGTGCATCATTCAAAAACAATCTAAAGACATATTTAATCGAGAAAACATTTTACTCACTTGATGAATACTTCAACAGAGAAAAGTAGTCTTTGTATGTATGTATATTTACTGTTGTTTGTTTATGTTCCTTTTGTTCCTATTTGTAACCATATACTTACTGTGACAAATAGGCTTTTGCGATGTGATAAACTTTGCATAATGTATTATTCCTACGACTTTATTTTAGTTCATTATTATTTTTGGAAGTCTTATGTAATTTATGTCTAGTTCTGCTCTTGTAAACTTATTGATACCATGGTCTGTGAACATATATTACTCACGTTGTTCTACATCCCAGCATCATACGCATAACAGGATCAATGGAATTTGTAGATAAATAAATAAATAGGTTAGCATCTCATTTTTGTAGAGCAGAAATTGATAAAGGAGGAGTTGTCACATTCATCTGGAACTGTCATAAATTTAAGAACATAGACATTCATAAATTTTGCCTAGAACATCATATGGAAGCATGTGTAACAGAAGTAGAATTTCACAAAAATCCTTCATAATATTAAGTGTATATCAAGCACCTGCAGGTAACTTTAATCTTTCGTAAACCACCTTGAAGCTGTACTGGCTCATTTAACAACCAAAACCAAAGATTAGATTAGATTAGATTAGATTAATACTAGTTCCATGGATCATGAATACGATATTTCGTAATGATGTGGAACGAGTCAAATTTTCCAATACATGACATAATTAAGTTAATTTAACAACATAATTAAGTTAATATAACAACTTTTTTGTTTTTTTATTTTTTTTTATTTTTTGTAATTTTTTTTCTTTATTTATATCTAAAAATTCCTCTATGGAGTAGAAGGAGTTGTCATTCAGAAATTCTTTTAATTTCTTCTTAAATACTTGTTGGTTATCTGTCAGACTTTTGATACTATTTGGTAAGTGACCAAAGACTTTAGTGGCAGTATAATTCACCCCTTTCTGTGCCAAAGTTAGATTTAATCTTGAGTAGTGAAGATCATCCTTTCTCATAGTATTGTAGTTATGCACACTGCTATTACTTTTGAATTGGGTTTGGTTGTTAATAACAAATCTCATAAGAGAGTATATATACTAAGAAGCTACTGTGAATAACCCTAGATCCTTCAATAAATGTCTGCATGATGATCTTGGGTGGAATCCAGCTATTATTCTGATTACACGCTTTTATGTGATAAATACTTTATTCCTTAGTGATGAATTACCGCAAAATATGATGCCATATGCAAGCAATGAGTCAAAAGATGCGTAGTAAGCTAATTTAATAAGATGTTTATCACCAAAATTTGCAATGGCCCTTATTGCATAAGTAGCTGAACTCAAACGTTTCAGCAGATCATCAATGTGTTTCTTCCAATTTAATCTCTCATCAATGGGCATACCTAAAAATTTTGAATATTCTGCCTTAGCTATATGCTTCTGATTAAGGTCTATATTTATTAATGGCATCATACCATTTACTGTACGGAACTGTATGTACTGTGTCTTAGCAAAATTCAGTGGGAGTCCGTTTACAAGGAATCACTTAGTTATTTTCTGAAAGACATTATTGACAATTTCATCAGTTAATTCTTGTGTGTCAGGTGTGATTACTATACTTGTATCATCAGCAAAGAGAACTAACTTTGCCTCTTCATGAATATAGAGTGGCAAGTCATTAATATATATTAAGAACAACAAAGGACCCAAGACCGACCCTTGTGGAACCCCATTCTTGATAGTTCCCCAGTTTGAGGAATGTGCCGATCTTTGCATATTATGAGAACTGCTTATTTCAACTTTCTGCACTCTTCCAGTTAGGTACGAATTAAACCATTTGTGCACTGTCCCACTCATGCCACAATACTTGAGCTTGTCTAGCAGAATTTCATGATTTACACAATCAAAAGCCTTTGAGAGATCACAAAAAATCCCAATGGGTGGTGTTTGGTTATCCAGATCATTCACAATTTGATTGGTGAAAGCATATATGGCATTTTCTGTTGAAAAACCTTTCTGGAAACCAAACTGATATTTTGCTAGTACTTCATTTTTACAGATATGTGAAGCTACTCTTGAATACATTACTTTCTCAAAAATTTTGGATAAAGCTGTTAGAGGCGAGATTGGATGGTAATTGTTGACATCAGATCTATCCCCTTTTTTATGTAAAGTTATAACAATAGCATATATTAAAGAAATAGTGGTTGCTGGTGACTTCAATGTAGATTTCCTTAAAGACTCTCCCAATAAGAACTTAACTGAGTTAGTAACACTATCATTCAACTTAATTAAAGTTCCTCACTAGGGTAGCCAATTGCTCACAAACAGCCATTGATAATATCTTTATAGAAAAGTCCAATGAACAAAATTATATCACAAAACCAATAGTCAATGGCCCCTTAGTCCTTGACATGCAGTTCCTTCTGTTAAATGTTAATACTGAACAGGATATAAAAATCTGTTAAATTTGAGCTCAAAAAGTGGAGTGATGTTTACAGTGCTCATTGCATGAATGAAAAATATAACACTTTTGCTAATAAAGTGCTTACCTTATTTGAACACTGTTTCCCCCCAAAACTAACGAAGGTTAGAGTAAAATCTACAAAGAAGCCATGGATTACTCAAGGAATAGAGGCATCTTGTAAAACAAAAAGAAAACTCTATCTGTCAATCCGAAACAGTTCTGATATTGATGCTATAGCACATTACAAGAAATACTGCAAAATATTGAAGACTGTAATATGACATCAAAGCAAATATATTACAAGGAAAAGACAGTCATATCAGATAACAAAATAAAGACATAAAGTGTAAATGATACATTGGTGACAGATGTGTATAGTGTTGCAGAACTTTTTAACAAACATTTTATACCTGTTACTGAAAAGATGGGGTTGTTAGGTTCTGGAGATGCTGCTATGGAATACCTCAGACCAGAAATTTCAAGTAACTTCCATAATATGAATTTGACTCTCACTACAAACATTTTATAACTGTTACTGAAAAGATGGGGTTGTTAGGTTCTGGAGATGCTGCTATGGAATACCTCAGACCAGAAATTTCAAGTAACTTCCATAATATGAATTTGACTATCTCTACCACAGCAGAAGTAATGTCCATCATAAAATCTTTAAAATCAAAAACATCCAGTGGGTATGATGAAATATCAACAAAGTTATTTAAAGAATGTTATTCTGAGTTAAGTAACATATAAAGCTATCTGTGTAACCAGTCGTTTATCAGTGGAATATTTCCAGAATGGTTGAAATATGCTGACGTTAAGCCACTGTTTAAGAAGGGAGATAAATAAATAGCATCATATTTCCATCCAATTTCACTTTTGCCAGCATTCTCAAAAATGTTAGAAAAGGCAATGGACAATCAGCTTTATTATCATCTTATCACAAATAACATACTGTCAAAGTCGCAGTTTGGACTTCTAAAGAGTTCTGATAGTGAGAAGGCTATCTATACTTACAGTGAAAATGTACTTAATTCATTAGACAAAAAATTTCAGGCAACTGGTATATTTTGTGGTCTGTCAAAGGCATTTGACTGTGTAAATCACAATATCCTTTTAAGTAAATTCGAATATTATGGTGTAACAGGAAATGCTGCAAAATGGTTCAAATCTTATATCTCTGGCAGGAAACAAAGGGGCGTTATTAGGAAAGAGACATGTATTAAGCTACCAGGCATCATCCAACTGGGAACTAATAACATGTGGGGTTCCACAAGGTTTCATCTTAGGGCCCTTACTTTTTCTTGTGTATGTCAATGACCTTTCATCAGTAACATTACCAGATAATGAGTTTGTTTTGTTTGTCGATGATATAAACATTGCAATAAATAGCAAATCAAGTGTGGTCTTAGAAAGATCGGCTAATAAAATATTTGTGGACACTTCATTCATCAGTTGTGATGCACAATTAATCTGTGAAGCTTCTGCCTGTTGCAAAAAGCTACAGAGGCTCACAAAAGAAATCTGCCTGCCAGTGATGATCATAAGCATTCCAGTGATGATCATAAGTGTTGTGAGTGGTCCAGAAGAATTTTGGATCAGTAATATTCATGAGTAGCTGCAACTCAACGTTAAAGATATGTGCATAGGGGCAGCTGAACAAGTCCAGACTGGGCACCTCAGTGTCATCTATGAAGAGTTGTGCTCCACTACCACTACAGACAAGTCAGAGGATGAAGCTACTATTAAATTGCCAGTATGATCTGGCCAGACCGAGGAACAACATCTGGGAGTAGAAGCCATTCTGTGTCAATTGTTGGATGCTTACAAATCCAGAGTGGAGAAAAGACACACCAAGTAGCCTACGATAAAACACAATTCAACACTTGAGATCATCCACTAACTAGCCAGCACTCTATAGAGTGTCACTGGCTGAATTACGGATAATCCAGGCAAAATTGGAGAATATGCAGACTTTCTGCATCCACTATCAATGAATGAACAAAATCACAAAGAAAGGTGTCTTTCTGTTGCTGTGCATTACCTATATTCTGGAATGTCTGAAAGGAGTAAAGTATTGCATAACTATGGACATGAAGACAAGCTACTGGGAAACTGAGGTTGATGCGACTGATGGGTAAAAGACTGTCTTGATAATCCCTGATGGCCTCTATGAGTTCAGAGTTGTCCTGTTTGGTCTATGTAACATTCAGCCATCTTTGCATGTGAGATGGTCAATCTGTTTTGACATCTTCAATGGACAATGTGCCTTTGCTATCTGGATGACACTGTCATTTTTTAAAGACATTTGAAGAACATATAAGCTGACAGACAACTGTGATGAAGTGTGTTCAGGTCTCCACCTCAATCTGAAAAAGTGTCTCTTCGTCACTAAAGAAATAGTTTTATGGCATCTAATGAAAGGCAATGGAGTGCTTCCCAATCCAGAGAAAATAACAACAGTCACATTTTTTTCCAGCTTCTTGGCACATTGATGTGAGAAGTTTTCTTGGAATGTGCTCGTATACCAGCAATCCATAAAGAACTTCTGTACCAAGGCACATCCCTTGCAAGAACTTCTATAGGGAGACAACATATTTTCCTCAAATAAAATGTGAGAAAGAGCTTTCTTTGTCCTTAAGGAGACACTAATGTCTGCTTCAGTTTCAGCATTGTATGACGAGAATATCGAGACAGGACTTCACGCAATCATTAAGAGTTTCAGAATAGGGGCAGTTCTAGTAAAAACTCAGTAAGGCAGTGGAAAGGTGATGCCTTATATTTACAGTGTATTCTCCAAGACCGAGAGGAACTACTCTACAACCAACGAAGAGTGCCTTGCAGTCATTCAGCCATCAACAATTTGAGATGGTATTTACATGACAAACCATTCTCCACTGTGATGGGTCACCATTCTTTAGGCTGACTGATAAGCCTGAAGGATTCATTGGGTCAACTGGTGAGATGAGCACTGACTGCCTTTCAGTGAATCCTTTGGCCAAAAATAGCAGTGTGGACGAAATTTCAGTCATTACTGCATAAAATGATATTGGTTTTTAACATAGGGAAGATCCAGCATTGCTGAAAACTATAGAAGATTTGAAGAATGGGGAATCAAATGAAGGAGGATTCCATTTAATAGACAGAACACTAAAAGAGGATGGAGTGAAAATGGTGACTCATCATCCCAGCTCATCTGCGGCCATGATCTTGAAGTATTTTCATGAAGCTCCAACATTTGGTCACCTTGGATTCGTGAAAATACCAGACTGAATCAGACTCAGGTATCACTGGCCAGGTATTTAGTGATTTGTTGGGTGCCATTTGAGCCACTGTAAGGAATGCCAACAGCAGAAGCATGTGCCACAATTTTCTCTGGGGCATCTGGTACCAATACCACCTACAGTACCAGCATGCAGAAGACGACTGACGAGATTTAGACCCAAGGTGCATTAACTGGTTCCAGTGACAGTGACAACTTCCAAAAGGGCAGGTCACTATTTCTCTAAGAGAGGGAGCAATGCCATGAGGCATGGTGCAAGCAGTGAAGTGTAGTGGTTAGTGTTGCTGGCTTATATGCTGTGGCTCGCCATTTCAAGCATGACCACTGCAAATTATTTGTTAGTTAGTATTTATCATTTCTGGAAGATTCTTGAAATACCTTAAGGTCCGTGATGTTTTTAAATTCTGGAATATTTGACTTTTCTATAAGTAGCTGCACTCTCTGTCCAGGAGATCAGATCTGCTGGGCTGTGCACTGGTATTAGTAGTGTGCTTACAGTTCTAATTATGTGCTGTACTTCATTTACAACTCTGCCTTCGAATTTGAACTTGGTGATGGTTTCAATGTGACAGCTTTACAATAAGCTAGTTATGTCAGTGGTGGCAATATATGAGCCTTGTGTATATTTTTTAAAACTGTTATAGAATGGTCAAGTTATGATGGTAGTGGTACGTGTTTATACTCGATTTGCAATCAGAAAGACATCTGCAGTTATAATTGTGTATTATAATAAGCAACCTGCAAATGTTTTATACTGAAATCTTTACATATTCTGATAAATAATTGTATTCTGGAATAAAGGTCATATTTTTGAGAGTGTGAATTTAACTCTCTCTGTGGAAATGTGTTCTATCATTTTGTTTGACTGTGTTGCAGGAAGCTATATTTATGTATAACAAAAATAACCAGTTTAAGTGAAATAATGCATTAAAGATCCCATTGTACCATATCATTTTTGGATATAATTTTTTTGTGCTAAAGCCTCAAAAAATGTTGGTTTCTTTGAACTCTGTCTTGTGAAAAACACTATTTATTTATTTTTATTCACCCAGATGTGTTTTGACACCTAGGAGCCAACTTCTGTGCATCAAATTATTACTGTAAAGTATTACCATATTTTACAGACTATAAGATGCTATGGACTATAAGATACACTTTAATTTTCAAGCAATTAAAAAAAAGAAAAAAAACAGTTTTACCATTTTCATTATTAGATTGCAAAGCCAGATTACAAAAATACTTGGTTTATAAAACCAAAATGACCTTTAGAATCCCTGAGGCTAGACAGTGTTCTGGGTTTGTGAAGGTGGGGTGGGAGTTAGCAAGCTCACATTCATCACACGTATAGGTTGAATCCAATCTTGCCAGATAGAGATGGGTTTTCCATGGCATTGAATATATGGTCATTTTTAAGACTGGTGGAATTTTAAATCAAACGCTGGACATTTTTATATTAATTTCGAGTATAAAATGAACCTGAACTTTGGAGGCAATTTTTGGAAGAATAAAGTGCTGTTATAGTCCATAAAATACGACATACTTTATTTCTTTTCATACACCCACACATGTTTCCACACCTATTTGTCATCTTCTGTGAGTCAAATTCATTTCTGTACTGTAAATATTTCTATGAAGTATAATACTGTAACAAAATAAATTTGACCCTCAGAAGATGACGTATAGGTGTCAAAATATGTGTAGGCGAATAAAAAGAAATACGTAGTGTTATGCATAAAGTGGAGTTAAAAAAAAGTAAGGAAAAAAGTCTTCCCAAGTCACTATACATGCACATAACACTTCAGTTGTAGACAGATCACTTTCCTGTTGGTCTGCTTGTTATTTAAATATTTCACACTTCAAAAATATTCAATCACTTTGTCTCCAATGTCTTTAAGATGATTGGTATAACAGTTTCACAGATTATCTTGCCTAATTTCTGAGCATTATCTTAAGTCTCACATGAGTCACACTGTAAAACTTTGGACATGTTCAAAACAATGAGAACTGACATCATTAAAATTATCTGAGCATGACTACTGACAAATTTGGCAACTTCACACACAAAATCCCTACAATGTTTACCAACCACACCAATAATTCATCAGGATAAAATAAAACATTATACTCATCTTGTTTAAAAATGATGTCCATTAATGGAGAAATACATTCATCTTGTTGAATTAGGCTTGGGTGTGATTCAAAAGTAACTCCTTTCCTAATTTCCTTCGTAGCAAAACCACAAAGAAAAGCAAGCGAGGCAAGTTTAATGGATGTTACCTACAGACCTGCGATAGAATAGATTCACTTTGTAGTCACAATATTATTATTTATATAATCAAACAACAACCAGTAAATAAATGTTTTGTAGAGGCCATACATACCTTGGGGCCCATTAAATGTCTGCAGAATTTTTGCTATTTTTTCTGGAATCTTATGTATGACTCGGATGAAACTGACTTGTCACAGCTGATAACATTCATCTCACAAAAATGCTGATTTTGTTATTGCAAAGGGATTCCTATCTTCATCATTCTGTTAAGGGCAAGTACTACAGCTCTTGAATCCAGCATTGCATTGTTGCCTGAGATTCTCCTTAAAGTGCTAAAGGGCATTTCTGTAGAATCACCATTAAATATTCTTGTTACTACAAAATGAATGCACAACAACAATAAATATTGAACACAGAGTACTGCAGAATGTGCAGCCTACCAAACTGCCTCTTAAGTCTTGTTGCTAAGGAAAACCACTCCTTGCTTGTGGTATAATTTTTTCACATCCTCATTTTCTGGCCAATGAAACCTGCCATCATCTGCATTGAAAATACGGATTATGTCAGGGCAAAACTTAGTGTTATTATAACTGTTAATATAGTGGATATTGAACCATTTCTGAATCATTTTATGAAATATATAGTTGTTGTGCATTCTTGGAACAAATGGGCTCTTGGATGTTGAGATTGTCTTTGGAGATATTACAGAGCTGTTATTATTGGTAGATATTCCTCGCTTGCTTCACATTCATTTTTTATATGTAGTTAGGGCTTACGTGTTTTCACACAATCACTCAGACACTACTCATGCACACACAACCGCCATCTCCAGCTGCTGCGTCTACAATCCCTGAGAATCAGATCCAAACAAACAACTCCCTGCCTCTCATTGGCAGCTGCTAGGCTAGTGGCAAGAAGTGGTGGCAGCACTGACTTCAAGCTGAGGGAAGTGGTAGGAAGGGGAGAAGCAGTAAGAATGAGGGAGTAGGGAAACATTGCACATACTCAGCTGCACCCAGCCAGCAATGATGCATGACAACTCAGTAAACAAACCATTTCATCTACTGAGACAAAAACAAGATTTTTCCAGTGTTTTTTTTTTCATACTCCCCTAATGTGTTTGAAATTCCCTGATTTCCAGAACCTGTGGCAACCCTGTCATTGCTACTTGTTTCACTCACAGAAATTTCATCCATTGTTTTTCAAAATGAACTCATAAAATTGAAGGTACTCATCACTGAGAGAGAACTCTCTTATACATAAATACCAACTAAATAACATCCAATATTGCACAACATGCTCCTGTTACATGGATAAGAAAGAGTCAGATGAACCTGTTTTGAACCCCCTTTCTTCCGCTCCACATCGTCACACCTTCCACAAATGACCAGGGGGAAACTTAAGACATTGCATTAAAACAATCCATACATCATTTTTACAGATGATACATGCTTTTGTATCTTTTACAGATGATACATAATTAATTGACAATTATAACAAATTGCAGCTATAGCGATACTTCTTCATTACGCCCTTGTCTTAAAATGGCATCTTGTCATAATATGCAAGTTATAATACGGAAACAACCAAAAATGATAAATCCAGTATGGTGGCTCAAAAAAACAAGTGAGGGACGTCACATGACCATTTTCCAATTTCAGTTGTGCACCAGAACCCTAACACAGAAGAGAGAGCTCTCTGGAATATATTTTGTTCTTTTCATTACGTCACATATCTTTACCCTTATATTTCTTTGATAAAAGAAATCTGATCAGATATTCATCAAATTTCTTTTACAAATATCTTTGATGTGGTGCTAAAAAGGAGTATTACACTGTTGTCTTAGGCTTACTGTAACACTGTGATTTCTTGCTACAGGAGAGAGCTACTATAGTTTACAGTACAGATCTCGAATACTATATGGCACATTAACCAACATAATTCCAGAAACGTGAAAAGCGCTTTATAAATGGAGCAGGAATATCTGAAGGAATATCTGAAGCTAATGAATGTTTACTATCCTATACGGATATCAAGAACTATTTTATTTTTGAGTAATTTAATTAATGCAATTAATGTTCCAACAAGTACAAAATTAGTAGAAATGTATGAAACAGATAAAGCACTTAACTTATGGCATCCAGCAATCAAAAATAGACCAAGGTAGAATGAAGAGCTAACAAAAATGTTTTTATTTGAAACTGTGTCCTCTGCCTCCATTCTGGATTGTTGAAAAGCTGCCTGGATGTATCCACATGTAGAGGTGTATGGCTGTGATTGTGGATTTGAAGTATCCTGCAGCACTTCCCACCTGCCAATTAGCACATGATTAATCGCATGTATTGTGCCCCTTGAAAAAGCTGGCGAAACATTGCACTTGACAGTTCATGTTACGTCAAGTTAGGTTGGCTACACAGCAACAGTTACATTGCATCAGCAGCTGCTGCACACACAACATACATCACAGATTTCTGTTCAACCTTGTAAATGTAAGTTACTGAGCAATAACAACATATATAAGAATTTGTTTTTGAGCAGCAAATAAAAAACTGCATAATACTGTACATATAGTATAGCAAAGCACATGCTTTCGATGATGGGACAAAGAAGTACAGGAAATAAGCATTTGACGATGACTGGTATTTTGAAAAGAATACAGTACGTAGTTCACAAAACAATAGAGATAGTAACTTCTTGCCCTAAGTTTTACTATGACAGTGATAGAATAAATATTCATAGCCTTTCACTCACCAATTTACGGCGACAATGATGCAACTCCATCCAACTCCACATAGTCACTGTTGTCGGAATCAACACCAAAACCATCTCCATCATTGTCATCACCATGGCAAATTAGCTGTTCGTGGTCACTAATCATACCTTCCATAGTCCAAGTTTTCCAATGTGGTCGACCTTTTTCATCCACGACGCTGCATCCACAGTAGCAAGAGCTTTGCATAAAAGCCTTGCATCTCTTTTATTGCAAATTATTTGTTATTGTTCCCCATACTAACTCAATAAAGAGTGACATAGTGGCAGTCTTATTTCACGGCGATTTCATCTACTACATAAGCAGGTGCCATAGGCTTAATCTCTTTAACTACCGAATGTAACAAAAGCTTCATCATGCTCATATCAGCAGCACTATTTCGTACCCATAACCATTACACCACAACTTATTTGCAGTCGTTTGTGGTTGGGGCTTTGTTCAGTATCACTGAATGATACGGAGCACTGTCCAAATTACAATTGTTGTAGGGGCAGAAAAGTGTTATTCAGCAAATTGTGTGTGGTCCATGTCTTCATGGTAATCACCCATCATTGAAAAACTAGAAGTGGATCTGGGACAAAACCACTGGGTGAACCTGCATGGACCACTTTATAATCTTCCTCCTCTTCCTGTCGTCTGATCACCACTACTGCTTCGAGTGTCATCAGTCCAGCATTTACTGACAGCTTCCCTGGCATTAACCCACATTTCGTTTAGTCATATTATAGAATCAATGTCCTCGCCCACAAGTTTGTGCGAGAATATGCTTCAAGCCATTACAATATGTGCCTTTTCTAAAAGGACTTTGTGTCACAGTTTTTAGTGACATTTTCCCACTTTTAATGACACTAGCAACTATGATACAGTAGGGTATTGTTTCGTCTAGTCATATTATTGAATCAATGTCCTCACCCACAAGTTTGTGCAAGAATATGCTTCGAGCCATTACAATATGTGCCTTTTCTAAAAGGACTTTGTGTCACAGTTTTTAGTGACATTTTCCCACTTTTAATGACACTAGCAACTATGATACAGTAGGGTATTGTTTCGTCTAGTCATATTATTGAATCAATGTCCTCGCCCACAAGTTTGTGCAAGAATATGCTTCGAGCCATTACAATATGTGCCTTTTCTAAAAGGACTTTGGGTCACAGTTTTTAGTGACATTTTCCCACTTTTAATGACACTAGCAACTATGGTACAGTAGGGTATTGTTTCGTCTGCATTCCACTACTTTATTGGCAGAAACTGATGGCTGCCCGTGAATACTCACGTATTGTATCATATGTTAACCTGGGGCCTAGAAACGACGGAGAGGCTCCATCCCCGCCACAGCCACAGTGGTCCACAACCCCAAGATGACTACCACAGTGCACTTCACCCCTCTGCCGCCCAACACCAAACCACTCTTTCAGGGTTATTGTGCAGTTTGGGCACCGGTGGACCTCCGCCCAGGGAATGTCTCACATCAGACGAGTGTAACTCATATGTTCGTGTGGTAGAGTAAAGGTGGTGTATGCATATGTGGAGCACTTGTTTGCACAGCAATCGCCGACATAGTGTAGCTGAGGTGGAATAAGCGGAACCAGCCCACATTCGCCGAGGCAGATGGAAAACTGCCTAAAAACCATTCACAGACTGGGCAGCTCGACACAAGTCCGCCGGGCAGATTCATGCCAGGGACCAGGCGCTCCTGCCCAATCTGGAAAGCCGTGCATTAGACCGCACGGCTACCTGGTTGGTCATACTTATGTATTCTTACTCCTGCTCGTAAATCTCGCGAGTTCTCCATAGTAACTCCAGTGCTTGGCTGGTTAGCGGCACATCTCGATGCAAGGTATTGTCACTCAGCGAACGAACTCTCTTCCCGTGGCATTTATCACTCATCGCAATTTTCTAAACCATAGAACAATGCAAACACACGTTACAAACTAATCACAATGCACATTATGTAAAGTGTACACTGAAAACAAAGGCGGCAACACTGGAGCTTTGATGTCATGACCGAAAGCGACTACTTCGCAGGGATTGGTTCGTACGGCACGCCTGACACCTCGCGCTTCTCATTATTCACTGAGTGCTGGTATCGGAGCGATTGTTTCAGAGGCGGGGGTTTCGCGCCATTTCATTCGGAGCCTCCGGCTTTCTCTGGTTGGACAGGTCCAATCGAGCAGACGGCATATTGGAGATGAATCATGCCATATTTGTTTGATTTTGCAGTGGAGTTTTGCGTAGCACGAAAACATGCTGTTTCCAGGCATAAATTCTATGAACACAAACCACCATCGAAGTTTTCTAATAGGAGTTTGTCATAATGAAACGTTGTGAAACGCTAAATTTATTGATAAACATTTTATAATAGTCTTATACGAACAATGAAGTACAAATATTGAAACATGATCACGTGACTTAAGCAGTGTTTAGTAGCTGAGTTGGAGGTCCTTGGTTCGATTTCACGCAACAGCAAATATTTTAATTCTCCATAAATGTACAAAATTTGTTTCTCTTTCACAGTTCTGCTACGAAAGCGTGTTTTCTTTTTTTTTTCCTAGTAGGTAATGAATTTGTGAAGCTTTATTCAACACGCCATATACCTTTTATCAAGGGCTGCCCTTACAGCTTTCTGTTATAAACTGCCGAGTTAACGTCCACACAGTGTCCCATCTTCATATAAATTTTTCACATGTTTTGTGAAATCAATTTGAAGATAGGGAACAAAGACGTAGTAGCAGTCCTGTGTGAAGAAAGTCTAACTGGAGACAAGCGTCGCTCCATCACAACATTAAAACCGAAAGTATCAAATTCCAAGCTAATTTCGACCTTCTGTTACGTTCTGATTAGCCTGTCCACAGCAGTGATTCCAAAAACTGTATGTAAGCGGGAAACAAGGGGGTTTTGTTGGTGTTCTGTTTCCTCATCGCTTCTTGTCGCTCTGTTAGTACTATTTACATCGAACAGTTTCTAAGGAAAGCATTGCAGCTACCCCAGCATGTAATTTTATTTTTTCCTCTATCCAGACTTATCAATCATTATCAAGAAGTGGAGAGTGGAGTGAAGGGAGGCAGCAACGGAAATTGAGAACAACGAAGGAAAAATAATTTTATTATATATAATTTTATTGTATATAACAGTAACTACATTAAATAATAAGGTTTAATTGATTAAACTCTACATAAGTTATAAATACTTCTTGTATCAACTCAGAAAAATAAATTTTCTAGCTGCTTCTGGGTAAGCGAATTACGCCTGTCAGAAATCATTAGTCCAGCTTTTGAAAATATTCTTTCGGCTGGTACAGATGAGCCTGAAATGCTCAAGTACCACTTGGCGAGGTCGCTTAGCCCTGTCGCACGATTTTCCCGGCACCAGTATTCAACAGGATTTGTCGTCTGAAGTAATACATTGATTCTCAACATACTGGTGCACACAAATTGTTGCATCAACTGCAGTTGATGATGGCCTCTGCGTTTCTAATTTCTCTGCCATAAAATCTAGTGAGCCTGCACCCCAGGGACTAAAACCAGCAACTGGTTGCACCGTTTGTACAACTTTCTCTTCCTGCTTCTCGTTTCTTCAGCACGCTGGGAACTTCTTGAAGAGTGGATCAAAAAAAGTGGCTAACTTTGTGACAGTGCGTGTTTTATAGGGAAACGGGCACTTCTCAATTGATTCTTTAATAGATGTTAAATTCAGTTTAGCAGTGTTGGTGGTCAGCTTGTCATTCGCGTCCATGAGTGTAGTGTGACGTCACATGTCTGGGGTGGGGGACGCTGCGCCCTTCCGGTGGGTCATGGCCTAGAAAGACTCAATAGACACCGTGAACTAGTGGAATAATTTGGGAGGCAGTCACATATTCTTCACCTGATAGAACAGTAATCACTGTATTTAATGGGCGTCGGCCGAAGTGGCCGTGCAGTTAAAGGCGCTGCAGTCTGGAACCGCAAGACCGCTACGGTCGCAGGTTCGAATCCTGCCCCGGGCATGGATGTTTGTGATGTCCTTAGGTTAGTTAGGTTTAACTAGTTCTAAGTTCTAGGGGACTAATGACCTCAGCAGTTGAGTCCCATAGTGCTCAGAGCCATTTGAACCATTTAACGGGCTACTAATTAAACTCACTTCCTGAAGAAACTGTCCAATCCTCCACTGAAATAAAAGTAACGAGATTCAATTAAATAGATGGTAAGTGGAAAAAGTTATATGTATTATAACTGCTCATGTATAGAGACCTGTAAGAAACCGAGGAGTGTTTGCCAGATGCGACGGAGCGAGGACAAGTTCGTCTTTCACTTCTAGCAAACGCGCGATCATAGCTAATCTGCTATTCCATCTTGTTGCAACATATTGCACTAGACGTAATTGCTGTTTCCCTGCGATATCTTGCATATTTGATAATTCTGCGTTAGCAATATTGCTTTGCCTGAAACGAATTTAAAAAATCATTGTTACACAGACGCGTTACAGGTGTTAGTGATGGAAATAAATAATCTGACTTACTTGAAATAAGTGACGACATCAGCACAATGATCTAACAGCACAGCCAGTGTGGGAGTGTTTTTTATACTGTCCGCCAAAACTAAATTTATTGTGTGTGCCACGCATGGTATATGGCGGATGGACAGGTGTTTTATAGCTGCGACCATATTTTGTCATTATCTGTGACAATGGCAGTTACTGTGGCAGAAATACACCACGTCTCCATTATTTTTTTAAGTTTATCAGCGACATTATCTGCCGTGTGGTTTTCTTTAAAAATGGAGCAATTAAGACATGCCGAAGTCAGTGTTGCATCTTTTATGAAATGCACCGTCACTGCTATGTAGTGACTCAGTGGTCAGCGTCACTGTTTTAACATTAGATAAATCCGTGAATACTGCATATTTTATGGCCACATATTTTTCCTGTAAAATATCCTGTGGACGTAATTAGTAATTGCAAGTTAATGTCACGAACGGTGCTATGTTTCTTACGCAAATAGTTACAATACAAAGTGAATTATATTTTAGAATTGTATGTTAGCTGATATAACTAGTGCCTCTGATGTTTCTCGCAACACAGCTACAGAAATACATTAATTATCATTAACTCACATTTGAAAGAGCATGCCTTCCGGGTAGCGCATAGCGAGGATTCAGAGCTTCCACAAACTTTTGGAATGCACTGTCGTCCACAATTACGAATGGTTGCAATGTGGGAATAATGAAATGTGTTAAAGTATTGTCTAGTTACTTTTCTTTCTACGCTTTCCTTTCCATACTTTACGACTTCCATGTTGTTTTGCACTTCATTATTATAGGAGACTTTATGAAATCTTTTTAAATGATCGTGAAGATTACATGTTCCTCCACCTGCGGCATATAGTCGTCTACACAACCTACACGTAACCTTTTAGCATCGTTCATCCTCTATCCCCAAGAAGCGCCACACATCCGATCTACGTTTTGACATACCTAGAAAGGAATTATTTTACGATTAAAAATATAGTGGTTACCCAGATAAAGTCTAATCACACTTACAAGAAAATTTTCGAACGTTAAATAACTTCAAAATATCTACTTCCATGTGGGATACAAAAATACAACAAATACATGTTCCCGTCGGTTCAAAACAACCGCCTCATTTGTTTCGCCTCCTGTGCTAGTACCAGAAACGCCCGGGTGGAGCGCACTCGTCGGAAGCTCCGTTTGACCAGCGATATTCCTACGCGCCCTCCGTTTCCTCCGGCCAGCTTCCTCCGATAATACCGGATTACCGGATGTGGCGCACTAGTTGCAGACCAACTGAAACGCATACGTCAATTGCAAAGTTTCAGCGGGTGCGGTGAACCTGTTTGGACGCAGCATAGCTTGCTACCCGAGAGGAGAAAAAAAAAAAAAAAAGTGCACTCATCAGGGCCGGCCGGAGTGGACGTGCGGTTCTAGGCGCTACAATCTGGAACCGCGAGACCGCTACGGTCGCAGGTTCGAATCCTACCTCGGGCATGGATGTGTGTGATGTCCTTAGGTTAGTTAGGTTTAAGAAGTTCTAGGGGACTGATGACCTGAGAAGTTGAGTCCCATAGTGCTCAAAGCCATATGAACCATTTGAACCACTCATCAGGAAACAGTGTCCGCAGTAATTGGAAACTGTACTTGAGTCACAAGGCACTTAGAACCTATACCAATAGAACCTACAGTTTGCCAAGCTGCCTCTGAAAGTCCAATACATGGGAGAGCAGTTAGAGAAAACTTTAAAACTTTTTACAAAGGTGCTGGAACAATGCTCTGGCAAAACAATCACATTTCCACAACTAAATGTAAAAAACTATATTTACCACAAAAATTTCTTCGAAGGTGGGTGTTCAACGTTCATTGTCACGTTTAACATCCTCTACATTGGGTACACTTTCATCAGTCGCTGTTCTCTGATCCATAAACTTTAAGAGAGAACCACTACACCAGTGGAATGTAAGCAGCATGTGAACTGGGTCTACGTTTGCTTGTGCTTTACGCATCTGCAATAAACAAAAGTATCTAAAATACTTGTATACTATGTAAATATTATTGTACCCTGCAAGCATCTACAATGAACAAAAAAATGGTTCAAATGGCTCTGAGCACTATGGGACTTAACATCTATGGTCATCAGTCCCCTAGAACTTAGAACTACTTAAACCTAACTAACCTAAGGACATCACACAACACCCAGAGTATGTATTCCAGATGCCTCGTGTGGTTCCGATGGCTCTGAGCACTGTGGGACTTAACTGCTGAGGTCATCAGTCCCCTAGAACTTAGAACTACTTAAACCTAACTAACCTAAGGACATCACACACATTCATGCCCGAGGCAGGATTCGAACCTGAGACCGTAACGGTCTCGCGGTTCCAGACTGTAGGGCCTAGAACCGCTCGGCCACTCCGGCCAGCATGCCTTATGTGATAGAGCGCCTAATCTCTTCACGCATTTCTATTATTTTTGTAGTCGAAGGAACACACCAACTAAATTAGGCAGCGATATTTACAAACACACGAAAGACGTCAAATAGCGCAGCGATTCTAGCGCTCCAAGTGTTTACATTTCACATTGCTGATTGCAGTCATGAGTGAACAGAAGACGAACGACTTTTATGATCAAATATACGGCCAGAGCCTATATTTGATCATATTTCTTTGAAGAAAGGCGAGATTTGACAAAATTGCGTATTACACTGTCAAACTTTTTGACATATGTATTTAATTATCAACTTTGATGGAGAAATATGGTAGCTTAATACCTGCCTAACGGATTGACAGTTGTTTACAAACAGATCGTTGATTGTTTTGGTGTTCATATGGTTGAGTGAATGATGTGATGCGAAAGGGTAGTGTAGTGTATTGCTGATTCTGAAGACGAAACACGAAGGTTGGTTTTAAAGGCGCTCTCAACAGTTTTTAACACATTTGTGTAGAATATATAAGCAATTCTTTGTGTTATTTTTATTAATAAATGACTTCAATTTTCCGCGTAGTAATGAAAAACTATGGTGCACAGGTACACGAGGATGTGTTTCGCTTGCTTGTTTTAATGGTCAGGATTTTGATATTATTCAGCAACAACTAGATCTTCCCTCCTTTGAGTCATTTCGATTAGCTGCTGTGCTGCATAATATTTTAATGTGACGCGATGTGTTTTAACATGTCATTAACAGATGCTGAGTAAGTTACTGTGAAACCTACACAAACAATGTTTGTCAGCTTCAGGTCTACGTGAGAAGTTTGACATTATGAGAAGTTGTTTCCAGTAACTTTCTTACATTTATGTTGCATATGTTCACCAACACTCTTTAAACCCTGGAAAAATTCCAATTTTCAGAAAATGGGGAGAGGTATTGAAAATCAGAACCCGGTTTTGGATGTCATTATGGATGATTTGCCAAATCACCCTCAGTGCCCACATGGTATGTATTTTCATTACATTTTTCAGTGGTTACTTAAATTAGTGTTGCCTTATGTAGCCATGTGCACTTGGATTGTAATTCTAACCTAGTATATTCTACTACCAATTACATGGTACATTTTAATGTAATTTAGTGTATTTTTTAAGACTTATTACATATTTACAAGTAGTTAAAAGATTCCTGAGAAAATATTGCCTAGGCATAAAATTCTGTGCTTTACTGATTCACAGTACATGGTGTATTTGCACATATTACCTGAACAGTTTGGTATGCAAGCCTATAATAACTTTACATTACATTAATACTTGTTTCATAGATCATGAATACGACATTCCGTAATGATGTGGAACATGTCAGTTTAACCTAAGTTTCCATTACTCAATATAACTTACTTTTTTTGAAGTTACTATTCTGTATCAAAAAATTCATCTATTGAGTAGGAGGAGTTGTCATTCAGAAATTTCTTTTAATTTGTGTTTAAATGTTGTTGGCACTTGCCAGACTTTTAATGCTACATGGCAAATGACCAGAGATTTTTGTGGCAGCACAGTTCACCCTTTTTTGTGCCAAAGTCAGATTTAACCCAGAACAGATAATAAGCATATGTTAGCTCTTCATATAAATATCCTACAAAAAATTGTATTTCTTTCTTGTAAAGGGGTAAAATTGACTGTGTTTTCCAATCCTATCAAGCTTTTATTTTGTTCATGAGTAACTACGTTAGATTGATATCTTAGCACAATAAAAAGTGTCACAGTAGAATTTCCAGTTTTTCAACTGTAAGTTCTGTCAAATGAGTTTATGTTACAGTTTGTACTTACACATCTGAGTTTGTCATCAGTAAAGTGATGATTTTGTTGTTCATGAATAATTGTCCTTTCCATAATTATACATCGAAGTGTGACATTTACTGTGGACTACGCAAAGGACTTATCTCGTTGATGAGTTTGAGAAACAGACCTTCTGAGAGACTGATTTGTAGATAGACAGATACACAACTTACTTTCTAAATTATTTAAAGATGTTGTCAGAGCAGAATGTTACAATTAACTTTGTGAGAGTTTCCTGTCTTTGTCAGTCTATACTGTTGATAGCCATTTTGCCTCTAGTCTCAGTTTAGTGTATATTTTCTCTAGTGTCAAAATCTTTTACATTGTTCTTAATATAGACAATATTAAGAAAAGGCTAGATCCTGTTCACTTTAAAGATGACACATTTAGTTGCAGACAGGCACAACAAAAAGCCACAGCCCTCTTCAGAAAAGAAAAGAGAACACACACATTCACAAAAGCAACCACATCTCATGCACATGACGGCTATCTCTGGCAGTTCCGGCAGGAGCTGCCAGAGGTAAGTCATATGTGCATGAGGTTTGGTTGCTTGTGTGAATGTGTGTACTATTGCTAGAAAAAGAGCTAGTTCTTGGAAGATGGTGTGAATGCTGTGCCATGCTCAACCCCTACTTATTTAACATGGTATCATTCATATGTTTGCCAAAGTATCTTGGGCACTTTTTAATACTAGAAGATAACCTTTATGTTGTAGCAGACTTTGGGGAATGAATCACTCCACACAGTGTGACAACAGGAAGAAAGAAAGAAAGTCAGTGCTATGAGAGTGATAGGAGAGTGAAATACAGCTAGATGGTGTGGCTCCACTTACTCTGATACCATTCCTATACTTCAGTTAGTTTTTGGTGTTTTGATGCATCAAGTTATTGGGGCCATTCGATAGCCAATCATAGTTCTTTTTTGAGCACCACATGCTTACTGTGTTGCCTATTTGCTAAGTATATGCAGAGCTTTGATTTACATGGCTGGTTGCACACTGGCAACGCTGTGCCCCCGCCACTGCAATCTGTCAGTCACATAGTTATTTTATTCAAGGAATAATTTAAGTACTATTTTTTACTCCTTTTTTAACTTACCTGTTAGATATACATGAAATATCCAACTTCATTTTCAAGTTGTATTTTCCTAAAGCCTGTTAGTCAGAGTGTAATTTACGTGTATCTGACAACAACTGTACAAACGTTCTATATATAAACGTTATATTTAATGAAATGTTCAAAGTTTAAAATTTGGGATGACCACATTCAGTTGAAAATTCACCTTGGTTCTGTGGTTTAAGATTTATCCATCTCATTTGAAAGTCCAATTTCTCTACTGTGTAAGGAACTTCTTGTCCTTTTTTCTAAATTTTCTAGTTAAGGAAAGATTACAACTCAATGCTCTTGCATAGTTATTCAAATTTTAGAATGCAAGCCGCTCAAAAAATCTAATGTTACTGGTACTTTGTCGTAGACTGACATTCTGAGCCCTTGACCACGTACAAAAAAGATATAGTTTCACTCTTGCATAGAAGATAACAGCAACCAGCCGCTTTCTATAATCCTATTTCTTTATTTAAATAGTACTGTTACTGGTTTCGAACCGACAGATTCATCTTCAGATGGCTAGTTCACACTAAGATACATTTTACATTAGCTTTTGTCTTTTATTTACCCAATTGATGAAATTTCCTTGGGGTGGTGGTGCCCTACAACCAAAACAAGATGTGAGACAATGTCTTTTTAACTGTAATTGTGTCTGACAATGATTAATAATTTGTTTACATCACTTATAAAGGGAAGATGTTTCAGTTACTTATGATCAAAAATCCGCACCATTACTTTCCATTGCAGACTGCTTGTGATCTTGCAGCAGCGAAAACTGTAAGATGCATTTATTTTAGATGTATATGTTTGCACGTAATCTAAAGCACCATTCACACACTAAGAAGTTTCACCACATGGAGGTATGTATACAAAGAAGGCAATATTGCAACCACAACAGTGCCAGAGACTTCCACTCTCAGAGATATTTCATTAGATACATGTATGTGACAGTAGGAATTAACAAATTACCAATGTTACGTTACTTACTATTTACATTAAAAGAGAACTGATCAAAATGGTGGCAAACAAATAAAGCAGTTAGTTTGTTATAAAGTGTTACTGTAGTGATATTACGTAAATATTATGGTACACATTGAAACTAAAGTAAATGATAAGAGCCAGAAGTACATAAATAAATATTACAACTATGGCTGTATTATGTAAATATTATGGCATACATTGGAAATACAGTAAATTAATTGGGATGGATGTACATATAAAAATATTACAAAAGTGGGCATTTCATTGTGTGTGTGTGTGGGGGGGGGGGGGGGGTTCTGTAATTGGAGAGCAATTGAATGAAATTTTGAAGTTGCTAACTCGGTCTGTTCATTGAGGAGATTTTGTGGTGATTTGCTTTTATGTACATATATTTCAGTCTCCTCAAACAAATTCATAAAGCTACCTTTCTCAGCATGTTGCAGTACCTGTACATGGTCTTCAGTCCTCTTTATTTCATGATTGTTAGTAGTTACATGCATGGGAAATGTGGATTTTGAAATGTAGTATAAATGTATGGCATATGCTCTTTGAACCGAGCCTCAATACTTCTCCCAGTTTGTCCTGTATAGTGAAAGGGGCAACTTTGACAGCTAAGCTTGTGTCTGCCAGAAGGGGGGAGGGGGTCTTATTCTTTAAGTTGTGAACTGCTCTCTGCTGGAGTGTGTTGTTTGTGTGGAAGCTTATTTTAATGTTTGTGTTTTTAAATAGTTTGCTTATTTTATAGGATATGCTTCCTAAGAAAGGTAGTGCAATATGTTTTCTTCTGTTTTCTACTGTTTTTTTTTTTTGTGTTAGCTGCATGGTTGTCTGGTATGCAGCTTTGTTGGCTGATGATTTTTGGATTTTTTGTGACAGTTTGTCTATCATGAGAGGGCTGTATCTATTGTTTGAGGCTATGGTTTTAATGATATTGATTTCTTTTTGAACTGGTTTAAGTGGAATTTTATGCAGGCAAATCAATATGGATCTAAAATATGCCATCTTATGCTGGTTTGGATGACAACATGAGCTGTTGACACGCACATCAATAGATGTTGGTTTCCTATAAATCTCAAAATGATGTTTATGGTTTTTATTGGTGATTTTTACATCTAAGAAATTGATGCTGTTGTTGGTCTCATGTTCAGTGGCGAATTTGATGTTTTTGTGAATTCTGCTCAGATTTGTTGCTAATGTGTCTATTTCCTCGTTGGTGCCATCAAAGAGTATAATTGTATCATCAACATAGCTTTTGCAGTAGATGATTTTGCTGTTGGTGTGCTATTAGCTTAAAAAATTCTGCTTTAAGTGACTTACATAAATATCTGCTAACATCCCAGCTAGGCTGCTGCCAATCCATCTTCCTGTTTGTGTATTTTTTGTTAAAGCTGAAGTGATTGTATGGCAGTATCAAGGAGAGTAACTCAATGAACTCCTCTGCAAGATCATAAACAGTTTGAAATGGAATGTAATGGTGCAGAGTTTTCATCATAAATAACTGAAACATCTTCCCTTTAATGATTTGTTTACATCACTTAAAATTGTTGTGAGGCACATTTACAGTTAAAAAGACATTGTCTCACATCTTGTTTTGGTTGTAGGGCACCACCACCCCAAGGAAATTTCATCAATAGGGGAAACAAAAGGCGAAAGCTAACGTAAAATGTATCTTAATGTGAACTAGCCATCTGAAGATAAACATGTCAGTTTGAAGTGGGTAACAACACTATTTAAATAAAGGAGTAGCACTGTAAAAAGCAGCTAGTTGCTGTTATCTTCTATGCAAGAGTCAATCTGTTCTAGTGTTGCTGTTGAAAATTGCACACTTTTATTAGAAAAACACTTTAGTCTTCAAGATATGAGTTATGATTCTAGAAAATTATTTGCAGGTCTATTACCAAACACTTGGCAAAAAAAGTAACCTAAAATCTGCTCATGAAACGGAACACGGTATTAATGCCATTCTAAGGGTATTGTCATGTAGAAGAAGGTGTAATTAGATGAATGATGAACACTAACTTCACTTAACGAAGGTTTATTCAGCACGGCCAGAACACATACGGTATATATACAGCTACTACAGAACATTCCAGTACAATGATTCTTGCCATTTGTGGATACTTCTAGAATGTACTCGAACCAAATATAGAAATTAAAATTTTACAGTTCAGGTGAGTTTTGAACTCACGACCCTCGATGCAACAGGCTAGTCCCATACTATGGTGACAGTGCTTCTCAGCTTCTTCTGCGACATTGCTCCCTCCTTAAGAGAACAGCGTCTCAGTGTTATGTCCTCCTAGTCCGGGAACGAGTCATTGGTCCTGCATACTCCAACTCCTGATGACTGATGTTCGCCCTGGCAGTGATCTTCTTGGAACTTCTTTTGCCGCTAAGCTCTTCGTCACCTTTCTGCTTGTTGCCTGTCGCTGGAGCTTCGAATTTACCCTGGGTTGCAGGG
This sequence comes from Schistocerca serialis cubense, assembly GCF_023864345.2. NCBI lineage: Eukaryota > Metazoa > Arthropoda > Insecta > Orthoptera > Acrididae > Schistocerca > Schistocerca serialis. The sequence goes on along the minus strand of NC_064641.1, from coordinate 872,164,967 downwards.
TCCTTATAGGGCTTCATTCGAAGGACGTGGAGCGTATCTCTGATCTTTCGTTGTCTTGTGTCGGGGTCGAAATCTTCAACTTCATAAGTAACATCAGGCAACTCTCTTACAACCTTACAAGGACCAAAGTAGCGCCTGAGGAGCTTGTCAGAGAGACAAACTTTCCAAACAGGAGTGAAGATCCAGACGAGGTCACCAGGCTGATAGACAGCCATGCTGTGGCTCGCATCATACCTTCGGCAATCGTTTTTTTTAGCCTGCAGCATGCGGAGTCGAGCTAACTGCTGAGCTTCCTCAGCTCTGGTTAACACCTGGCTGATGTAGTCATTGTCCATGTCATCAGGGTGTAACGTCACGAAAGGTAGCACCTCATCCCAGTTGCTCTGCTCAACATTGATGAACATTCATAGCATGTCGGTCAAGGTCTTATTAAGGCGTTCAGTAAGCTCGTTAGTTTGCGGATGGTAGGCAGTCGTCTTGTGATGAGTAATGTTGCACCGACGGTTTATCTCTGTCGCAAGATTCAATGGAAAAATTTTCCCGTGATCCGTAATTAACGACCTTGGGGCACCGTGTTTTAATACAATGTCTTCTATGATGGATTTGGCTACCTCGAATGCTTCGGCTGTTTTCACTGCTTTTGTAATGGCACAGTGTGTCAGATAATCAGTGCAAACAATAATCCATCTATTGGTGCTAGCAGACATTGGAAATCATCCGAGGAGGTCAATTCCAACATGCTGGAAAGCCATTTCGGCTGGTGGAATTGGTATGAGTCGGCCAGGTGGTTTCTGAGGAACTGCCTTTCTCCTCTGGCACTCTCGACAGTGCAACACATAGTGACGGACACTCCTAAAAAAACCGGGCCAGAAAAATCTCTTGCAGACCCTATCGTATGTTTTAATTAGATACTAAATGTCCGGCCTCAGGTGTGTCATGGAATTTTTGTAGAACATCTAATTGCATGTGTTTAGGAATCACTGGTAGCCACCTTTTTCCAAACAGATCAAAGTTTTTCTTGCATAGTAATCCATTAACTACCATAAACTGTCCATTCACATCTTCTGACCGATTTAAGGTTATCTTGGCGTCCTCCTCCTGCTCAGCAGAGTGATCCTGGAGTGCAGCGAAACAGTCACCATCTTCATCAACGTCTTGATGGTCTTGCACAGGGTTTCTTGAGAGACAGTTGGCATCTTGGTGTTTTCTTCCACTTTTGTACACTATGGTAATGCCATACTCTTGGAGACATAGTGCCCACGTGGTGAGTTGTCCTGTTGGGTCTTTAAGTTCTGTCAACCAAAAATGTGAATGATGGTCTGTAACAACTGTGAATGGCCTTCCATAGAGATACTGTCAAATTTTGCACATGTCCCAGATCACAGCAAGACATTATCTTTCTGTAGTTGAGTAGTTTCTCTCAGTTTTTGTAAGTGTGCTAGAAGCATAGTCTTTAACCTTCTCTTTTCCATCTGAAATTTGCACTAGAACAGCACCAATCCCATACCCACTGGCATCTGTGTGTAGTTCTGTAGGTGCTCTCTCATCATACAGACCAATTACAGGGTCAGTCATCAGAGTTTCTCGCAGCACATTGAAAGAATCTTGTTGAGCACCACCCCAGATAAATTTAGCATTGACTTTTAACAACTCTAGGAGTGACCTGGCTTTGATACAAAAGTCTTTGATAAAACGGCGGTAATAAGAACATAATCTGAAGAAGCTTCTCACACCTATAATACTTTTAGGAACAGGAAATTCTGTTATAGATCTCACCTTTTCTGGGTCTGGCCGCACACCTTCGTTTGACACAAGGTGTCCAAGTTTCAGTCCACCTTGTTGGAGACACTTACGAATGGCCCTCAGTCTTTTTGTGTGTTCATCAAATGTCTGAGAACACTATAATGTAATCTAAATAACAAAAACACATCGTCCACTTCAGGTGCCTTAGAAGATTATCCATCATCTACTCAAAAGTTGCTGGTGCATTACACAAACCAAACGGCATTACCTTAAACTCAGAGGTGATGAATGCAGTTTTCTCATGATCAGCATCATCTACTTAGATTTGCCAGTATCCCGAGTACATGTCCATGGTTGAGAAAAACTTAGCCCCCTTCAGATAACCTAGTGTATCATCAATTCGTGGAAGAGGGTAAACGTCCTTTTTAGTTATCTTATTAAGCTTCCTGTAATCAACACAAAAGCGCCAACAGCCATACTTCTTCCTGACGAGAACCACTGGTGACAACCATGGGCTCTCCGAAGGCTGAACGATGTCATTCATCTTCATTTTCTCTACATCGGTGAGAATTATCCGATGTTCCGTTGCTGACACACGGTATGCTCACTGGCTTATTGGTTGATGGTCTCCAGTGCTAACCCGGTGCTTCACCGTCAGTTTGTCTAATTTGCTCTCCACCTGTGGATTGAAGTATTCAGAGAACTCTTGAAGAACGGCAAGTAGATTTTTCTGTTGTTCCTTAGTGAGATCTGGTGATGGTCGAGCTAGAAGATCTTGTCTCGTAGTGGTAGCGCTAATTTCACCCACAGACTCGGGATGGGAGGCCCACAGACTCGGGATGGGAGGTTTCTATGACACTCAGCTGTTCTACAATTAACGGCTCAGCAGTTGCTACACACATGCGTCTTGGAAGAAACTGTGGTTCTCGGTGACAGTTAACTATCCACAATCCACCGAATCCGTTCTAAAACGAGACGACAGAGGCTGGGATGACCAAGTTGTTCTTCAGTGGTATGCTTCTCTTACATTCCACTACGAGATCCATGGGTTGATGCATGGCATGACGCATGACAGTTACCTTTTTAGCGCTGACTGCAGGAATGATCACTTCTTCCAGCACACATAGTCTCCACACACTTGGATACGCATCTTCCTGTCCACAGTATTTCATCTTGTCTAGCATAATCTTTGAGCGACCACAATCTATAATTGCCTGAGAAGCTTTCAAAAAGTCCCATCCAAGAATGACGTCATGACTACAGTCTTGTAAGATGATGAATTCTAAGAGCTGTTTATGGCGACTTATACCCACATGAATGACACATCTTCCTGTAGGTTTTACGTATTTCCCGTTATCCACCTTCAGTAGAGATGTTTTGTTGTTGAGGAATATGGTTTTCTGCAACTGCCGACTGTACTTCTCTGAAATGACTGAATATGATGCTCCAGAGTCCACAAGAGCTTGGGCTGGTCAGCCATCCATGAAAATACCCTTCACGATATGGGCAACCTTATCTTCCTCCTTCATTCTAGGATTCACTATTTTATACAGCTCCAAGATATCCTGAATTTAGGATGCTGTCATTTCTCCTGGACTAATGCTCTGCACTTTAATTTATCTTCAGCCTTGCACTTCTGTCGTCTGTCGCCGAAGTACGTGCGCAGTTCTGCCTGGAATACTTCCCAGCTTGTGAACTTCTCCTCTTTGTTCTCATACCATTGCTTGGCAGTGCCCTCCAAGTAGAAAATTACATTAGCCAAACACACGGTGTCATCCCCTTTGTTAAATTTGGCTATACGCTCTTATACCTTCAGTCACTTGTTTGGATCTTGACCATCGCCACCAGAGAATAACGTCCTCTTCTTCTATCTCCGATAGATTGCGATCTGCTGAATATGGCTCGAACTCGGATTTCTCGCCACGTAAACGGCAGCTCTGTCGTGGCCTGATGGGAGCCGCTGTGTTGTTGATAATGTGCAGTATCGCAAGTTCCAATACCCAGCGCCTCCACCACAATAATGTCATCTAGAAGAAGGTGTAATTAGATGAATGATGAACACTACCTGCACTTAATAAAGCACTTGCACATACAAGAGCATGGAGCGAACTGCCTCTGGCCAGAACACGTACGGTATTTATATCGCTACAGAACATTCCAGTACATTTGTGGATACTTCCAGAATGTACTCGAACTGAGTATAGAAATTAAAATTTTACAGTTCAGATGAGTTTTGAACTCGCGACCCTCGGTGCAACAGTCTAGTATCATAACCACTACACTACGGCGGCTGTGCTTCTCAGCTTCTTCTGCAACAGTATATAGTCAACAGTTAAAGGAATTAACTAATTTGCCAGTTGTGTATCTTTTATATTATTATTTAATCCATAACTGATCTGTATTTCAATATTTTGTGAAAACTTTCTTACTCAAGTCTTTAAATAGGCACCAAGAACTGTATTGAGTCAGTCAGCACTGAGCCACACTGTGGGTAATTGATCCTTAGAGTCTCTTTTTAGCCAGCAATATGTGACATTCTATAAAGTAGTTTTGCATTCCATGACTTCCGTTCCATGTGGTGTTATAAATTGCACCTCACATAATTGGTTTAGACTCCTTGAGAGCTTTATGGATTGCTAACCTACTTTGTAATAACCAGTAAGCCATCGATTCTTTAAAATGTCAAACTCTGGTGTATGAAACAGCTTCAAACATCTGATTACTTTACAAATGACTTAATATGTTAAGTATTTGATGTTAAGCATGTCAGCAAGAAAAAGTTTAGAAAATGTTTGAAATTGTGCCTAAAGTTTATTAGAAGTCGCTAAATGCTCTCATTATGAAACAGTGGATGAACATAGTTTGGGTAATTTTCCTCCACTTTAAGCAAAAGGTAGTTTTTCGCACATCTCGGCATTTTTGATGTCATATCTCCTAAACTACACTATGTGATCAAAATTATCCAGACACCCCCAAAAACATATGTTTTTCATATTAGGTGCATTGTGCTGCCACCTACTGCCAGGTACTCCATATCAGCAACTTCAGTAGTCATTAAACATCGTGAGAGAGCAGAATGGGGCACTCTGCGGAACTCACGGACTTCGAATGTGGTCAGGTGATTGGGTGTTGCTTGTGTCATATGTCTATGTGTGAGATTTCCACACTTTTAAACATCCTTAGGTCCACTTTTTCCAATGTGATAGTGAAGTGGAAATGTGAAGGAACGCATACAGCACAAAAGCGTACAGGCCGACATCCTCTGTTGACTGACAGAGACTGCCACCAATTGAAGAGGGTCATAATGTGTAATAGGCAGACCTCTATCCAGACAATCACACAGGAATTCCAAACTGCTTCAGGATCCACAGCAGGTACTGTGACAGTTAGGTTGGATTTCACAGACAAGTGGCTGCTAGTAAGCCACACATTTCACCGGTAAATGCCAAATGACGCCTTGCCTCGTGTAAGGAGCATAAACATTGGACGATTGAATACTGGAAAAACATTGTGTGAATTGACGAATCACGGTACACAATGTGGTGATCCCATGGCAGGGCTTGGGTATGGCGAATGCCCGGTGAACATCATCTGCCAGCATGTGTAGTGCCAACAGCAAAATTTGGTGGCAGTGGTGCTATGGTGTGGACGTGCTTTTCATGGAGGGGGCTTACACCCCTTATTGTTTTGCATGGCACTATCACAGCACAGGCCTACATTGATTTTTTAAGCATCTTCTTGCTTCCCACTGTTGAAGAGCAATTTGGAGATGGCGATTGCGTCTTTCAACATGATTGAGCACCTGTTCATAATGCACGGCATGTGGCGGAGTGGTTATCCCTGTAATGGATGGGCCTGCACAGAGCCCTGACTGAATCCTATAGAACACCATCGGGATGTTTTGGAATGACAACTACATCCCAGGCCTCACCGACAGACATAGGTATCTCTCCTCAGTGCAGCACTTCCTGAAGAATGGGCTGCCATTCCCCAAGAAACCTTCCAGCACCTGATTGAATGTAAGCCTGTGTGAGTGGAAGCTGTCATCAAGGCTAAGGATGAGCCAACACCATATTGCATTTCAGCATTACCGATGGAGGGCACCACGAACTTGTAAGTCATTTTCAGCCAGGTGTCTGGATACTTCGGATTACATAGTGTATGTGTTGTACAGTGATACAGTTTTGCAGATACGTTTAGTGCTGAATAGAGTTAGTGGTAAAGAAACAGTAAATTAAAACATCATGTGTGATGCTGAAGTTAAACTGCATGAACAGCGAAAATGTAGTAAGTGATGAACTTCTTCCCTTTCATCATTTTGTAGGGGTGTCAGTGAGGAAAAGTTTCATTAAAGTTTGAAATAATTTGTAAAGTTGTTGGAAGTGCTCTCATTCACAAATACTGGATGAATACAGTGTGGCTATTTGGGCTCCACCAGTTGACCTGTTTCAAGAAAAGCTCACAGTTTCTAACAGTAATACTTGTCTTATTGTGTCAAACTTTTAACATAACATTATACCTCTTAATGAGTAGATTATAACAGAAATGTAAATTTGTAAATTCAGTCAATAATCATGCAGAAAATTGAAAATCAAATTTTTGCTATCTCTGGAAGCAATTAGGTAGTGGTTTAGTAATGCAGATAATGAAACTTCTTATCAGAATTCTGATGACCATTAAAGTGTTCTGTGACAGTAAATGTGTGTTGACTGAAACTGAATGTCTTCAGAGTCATCTTGGATATTTTAAATTGTTCTAAGCACCTATATGTACATCTGCTTTACGAGAAATTAAAACCTCAGTAACTCCAATTAAGGTTAGTTACCTGACGGGGGGATTCTTCTTCTTTATCCTAACAAGGGAACCTCCCCATCGCAACCCCCTCAGATTTAGTTATATGTTGGCACAGTGGATAGGCCTTGAAAAACTGAACACAGATCAATCGAGAAAACAGGAAGAAGTTGTGGGAACTATGAAAAAAAAAAAGAAGCAAAATATACAAACTGAGTAGTCCATGTGCATGATGGGCAACATCATGGATACTGTGAGCTCAGGAGCGCCGTGGTCTCGTGGTTAGCGTGAGCACATGCGGAACGAAAGGACCTTGGTGCGATGGGGAGGTTCCCTTGTAAGTGCTTCCTCATTTTGAGTGATGGAGTTTTGTAAAATATTATCAAAATAATATTTAATGGCGAACTGCTCAGCGGTTTATAATCTCTCTCTCTCTCTCTCTCTCTCTCTCTCTCTCTCTCTCTCTCTCTCTCTCTCTCTCTCCCCCCTCCTTCCCCCCCCCCCCCCCCTCCCCCCCCGCTTCATGACAAGATTATTTCTCTCTTTCAGTTTGTTATGTTCACTTAACATTTTATCTACAGTTAGTTGCTCCACAGCCTGTGGTCTCGTGGCTAGTGTTGCTGCCTCTGGATCATGGGGTCCCGGGTTTGATTCCCTGTCAAGCGTGGGGCTGGGTGTTTGTGTTGTCCTCATCATTTGTGACAGTGACTAGATTGGACTATGTGAAAAAATTGGGTTGTGTAAAAATTGGGACTTGGTTTGGGTGCTGATGACTGCGCAGTTGAGCGCCCCACAAACCAAACATCAATATACAATTAGTTGGAAGAGCTATGTACCATATGTCAGTTGTGAAAGGTGTATTACTTCCAACTAATATCAGAAGAGTTGATGGTAGACATTTATATGTTCTTAGCATTTTCAGGATTATTCTATGAAACCAGTACTGCTTATGTTTCCTTTTCAGGTCCAATGCTGCTATTTGCACAAAAGAACAGGAAGTTCTATGCTTGTTCTGCATGCAGAGATAGAAAGTTGTGCCCGTATTTCATTCAGCATGGGACTGAAGTTAGTGCAGCACATCTTTTATCTTGTGCTGCTGAACGAGAGAAATTGGAACCTGCAAGCAATATTGATAGTTTGCGCCAGAAAGTTGTTAAATTGCTAAAGAAGAAAAAGAAAGTGGATTACTGTCATTCTTGTGAATGTTTTGTACTTGGTACTGAGGAACAGGGTCACAGTCATCATGAAGTTACGGCCAACATAACCTTTCACCATTTTACACACCCATCTGAGGTGGGTCATCAACAGAACTTGTATCTTCACCATAAAGGTAATTTATGGTTTCTGCTGAAGTAAGTGTTGTCCTTGAACGATTTGTTGTTACTTAAACTAAAGATGTGTTGTTTTGAATTCATTCATCAGCAATGACTGATAATGTGGAGTATGGGCAGAGACAACAATTTTACATGGTTACATAATTGTCATTAATTTCCATTATCTGTGATAAGTCGAGTGTTTGCTCACAGATGTGATGACAGAAACATTTCATTAGTATCTAATGGGGCAGAGGGAAAGAAATGTGTTAGAGACAAGAATATGGCACCATACACATAGTGTAAAGAGCATGCTCAGAATCAGTCCATGTGATTCACAGATTGGAAGTAGTAATCTTACAAGAAGCAAAAGCAAAACTTAAGAGCTGTAATAAGAGACCTAAACTGTTAACCATTTTAGTATTGCTGTGTTTATGCAATCATATTTGCATAAAAATGTACCGGCAACATTAGTTTTATGGATTGTTATGAATTTGTTGACACCACTACCTTTGTTATCTCTCAGGTTTTTGCAACACAGTGTTTTGGTCCTGTGCTTCTGGGTGTTCTGCTGAGTAGTTTGCATTCATGTGCAATATTTTGACTACCAACACAGCTTTCTCCTATAGGTTCTGTGAGTTTTGCTGTTATGTGTACTTGCGCCTTGGACTCCAGTCAGGTTGTGAACTATTGTTGGTCTTGCACTGCTATTTGTAGCCGACTTCAATTCCTGATGCTCATTACGCCCTTTAATGTTCTTTTGGTTTTTGGAGCTCACACAAATATTCCATGAAATTCAAATTTTCTCAGCATTGTTCAGCTCTGGTGGATGTGATGGCTGGCAGTAGTTTAATAAATTGACTGCCGGACCCCAAGCATTATTTGAATTGAAAGCCCATCTGTGTTTATAATGTTTTCTGTTTCATAGACTCCTTAATTATGCTATCCCAAAAACTTGGCTTTTGTGCCACAATACTGGTATCATTGTATTTCATTTCATGATTATATACGAGGTGGTGCCCGGTGAAATCTGATTTGTTGACTGCTTTAGTCAGGTACGTCACTGAGTTTTTTTCCCTTCTCTCCTCGACTGTTACACTAGTCTTCCCCATGTAAGATGTGGCATATTCACATGGCTTTTGGAGACCTGGACTATCTTTAACATTACAAAGAATACCTTTTATCTTAGTTGAAGGAATGGAATACAATGGATACCATATTTCCAGATATTGGGCCAGCACAAGGTAGTAAGTGATATGTGGCTTGTCTTCCTTTATCTCAGTCTCAACCTCTTCTGCAGGCATTCTTGGTTTTCCCTGCATTGTCAGTTCAATTTAATGTTCTGAGTACCCATTCCTTCAGAACACTATTCATAGGTGGTGTATTTCTTTCATGAGGCTATCGTTGTCTGAAAGTGTTTGACCTCAATGGACCAGAGTCTGTTGCATGAAATATTTTTTGTGCTGGATGGTGACGGCTCGAGGCATGGAGATAGAGATCAGTGTGTGTATGATTTCTGTGTACGTTGTGATGTAGGGATCCATCAATTCTTCTCTTTATTAATACTGAGGAAAGGTAGTTTTTCATCTTTATCAAGTTCCATTGTGAAATTTATGTTATGATGGATAGAGTTTAAATGTTGCAGGAACTCTCAAGCTTTCCTGCTCCATGTTGCCATACTACAAATGTGTTGTCTGCATACCAATAGAAACATGTTGGTTTCAACTTGGTGGAGTGTAGTGCCTATGCTTCAAAGTGTTCCACGTGTATATTAACCATGACAGGCAGCAGTGTACTATATATGTGGTTTCACACTTTTCCACAGATTCCTTGAGAACGTGTTGCAGATATTTTGAGAGCTGGTATGTAGGTGCACCAGTATTACTAACTTTTTGTCTTAAAGGAGTTTCTTCTTTGTGTACCTTAGAAAGGCCACTTAGTTGTGGTGGCATTGTTGCTCGTGTATAACACTGCCAACTTTGTACTACACTTCAGCCAATTACAACTCCAGGATATGAATATTATCGTCACTTTCAGTGTGGCCTCATTGGAAATAAATGCAGAAAAGTTTGAAGATTGTTTCATGCAGCTTTTTATTCACATCCTGACATTAACTTATTTCCTGTTCGTTGGAAAGTATTGTGAAAAATGAAATGGTGCAGCGATGGGTAGTTCTTTATTGCCTGTCAAGATGAAGCTACATATGGAAAACTTTGAAGTAAAGCCCCTAGAATCCGTCAAGTTGAAACCAACATGTTTCTATCAGTACATGGACAACACATTTGTAGTATGACCATAAGGAGTGAAAAAGTGTCAATTGTAGTATAGCCATAAGGAATGGAAAAGTTTCAAGAGTTACTGGAATGTTTAAACTCTACTCATCATAATATAAAATTCACATTGGACTGCCATAAAACGGACCAACTACCTTTTCTGGTGTTAATAAAAGGAAGAATGGACGGATCCCTGAGTCATGATGTAGTCAGGAAACCTATCCACCACTGATCTCCCCCCAAGGTGTTCACAACTTTTTAGTGAGTTTGTGCTTGGCTACCCTGGGGCCACAGCCTTTACAGCACCCTTTCCCTTTCCGTGCTGCTTCTCTATCCTCCAGCTATTCCGGGATGTTTTTGGGAATGTATTCTGAAGTTTTAATAGCCCGATATCAGAACAGTCCCTCAGCGGTCCCCCCCCCCTCCATTTTGGCATTTGAGTTTCCCCTTCATTTCTCCTTCCATCCTGTGTACTCCTGAAGGGCGGCCCATGAGTTTGACATGTAACAGGTGACTGGGTAATGCATAATTCCCAGTCCTGGCTCGACAGGTAAGGTTAGTAAGTACTCTCTGGTACAGGCCTGGCTCAGGGATGGGTGATTGCCTGAGATGTTACCTTGCCGAACTGCCAATGTCCCTTTATCAGGAGTTCGGGAGGTGTGACCTGATGTGTGAACAGTCACCTAAGGTGGGTGAGCTCCTCTCTGATGGGGGGGGGGGGGGGGGGGGGAGCAGTTGGAAGGAGCGCACCATTGGAGACTCTGGCAATTGTGGGGATTTTCTTGCAATGAGCTAATTACCATCTCAGTCTACATCTACTAAACATTAACAGAATGAGGCTAAAGATTCCTCGTGGTATCACGTACTGAAGGAGGTCAGTCTTTTGCTACTATTAATCCATTTATTACTCAGAAAGTTGAAGGCCTTGTGAAATCCTGCTCTGGTTTACATAACGGAACTTTGGTTTTGGAGACCAATGGTGAATTTCAAGGCCAACAACTGCTGGCAACTTCAGTCATCCACAGCTACACTGTTTGTGTCGAGGCTCATCAAATGCTGAATTCTTGGCGTGGTGTTATTTACACTAGGCTACTTGATGGTCTGACTGAGGGAGAAATCCAGACTTACCTCTCTGATCAGGGTGTCACTGCCCATTGGCTAATGAAAAAAGTTGATGCAACATTTATGCCTACACACACTCTTTTTCTCAAGCTTGATCAAGTAGTGCTTCCATTGAAGATCAAAGCAGGCTGTGAAGTCATCACAGTCCGACTGTACATTCCAAACCTGATGTGTTGCTATAAATGTTACTGAAAACTTGGCTGCAAGCTGATGAAGTCCGCGTTATCCTTCCTCGCGTTAGCTTTTCTCTTTGCAATGCCTGCATTCCTCCGTCATTTGTTGTTAACTGGGCAGACTTCCTCCAGCTTATTGATCAACTCCCTCACCCCTTTTTCCTGCTCGGTGACTTAAATGCACACCATCCCCTTTGGGGATCTTCCAGAACCTGTCTGAGATGTCCCCTCTTGGCTGATCCGCTCAATCAACTCAACCTCACTGGAACACCCATGTTACTTTCAGACTCCACACACACCTATTCCAATTAGGACCTCTTGTTCCGCACTGCCCAGCTCCCTCATTGTCTCAAGTGGTTCATTCTGTCTCAAGCGACCACTTCCTGTGTGCTCTCATCTTCTGACTCCTACCCTACTTATGTGTAAACCCAATTGGCAGCTTTCTGAGGCCAGCTGGAGGCTTTATTCCTCCCTGGCGACCTTTGATGAACATTTCCCCAGTTGTGATGACCAGGTAGAGTGACTCTTGAAAGTCATTTTTATTGCCACAGAACGTTCCATACCTCATCCTTCATCTTTATTGTACCATGTCCTGGTCCCCTGGTGGACTGAGGCGTGCTGCGACACAATTCACACGTGAAGATGTGCTCTCTGCATTTGTAACTGCATCCTACGATGGCACACCGTATTCGACATAAACAGTTGCGTGCATATAGCATCATCACATTCTTTTCGATAGAAAAAAAGCTAGCTGAATTTTATTCACTTCCGTGGTGTGGGGAAACCTCTGTCAACGTTCTGCGACCAAGGTCTGTTCCCCAGTTTCCAGCCTGACAGTAGAAGGTGACATCATTGTGGACCCTCTAGATATCTCCAGTGCCTTGGGCTGTTATTTTGCAGAGATTTTGAGCTCCATCCATTGTCACCCTTCCTTTCTTCCTTGTAAACAAATGGAGGAGACTCGGATGATAACCTACAATACCGCTTTTACTATGAGGGAGCTAGGTCATACTCTCAATTCATCCTGATCCTTCACCCCAGGGCCAGGCGATGGTACGTTTCCCAGACACTGGCATGAAGCCACTGTCATACCCATACCTAAGCCCATTATGGACAAACAGCTTCCTTCTAGCTACCACCCCATTTCTCTCACCAGCTGTGTTTCCAAGGTGATGGAGCTATGATTCATGGTCGCTCGGTATGGTGTCTCGAGTCTCACATCCACTAACTGCTGCACAATGTGGATTTTGGTGTACCTGTAGCGGTTCACCTGCTCTGTTTATCTCTTCGTTTGATTTCCTCGGTGTCGACGTACTGGCCGAAGAAATAGGGGGTGGACATGTACTACTGTCTACTGTAAATGATGTAGCCGACAGATGCACATTTGCGTTTCAGTCTTTTACTTTCACTTTTCACAATCCCCAATGTTACACAGTCATATGTGGCCAGTGATGAGCAGTAAAAACCTAACCACAAAGTTCGCAGTTCTTGAAGAGTAGAAAGGTACGTATGGAGCAGACACTGTCATTGTTTTTACACACGGCCTAATTGTTTAACACTTATTCCACAGTTAAATTGAAGGATTGTTGTTGTTGTTCTAACCGACACTGGTTTCTCGTCTGGAACTCGGCCGTGGACTGACTGTCTTGTGATCAAAAATCAGGCCCATGTATATCATCACAATAATAAGTACTGAAACTACACATTTTTCGAAGTTAAATCTACAGAAATTACAATTAAAACTTACTTCATTCAGTTAACTGAATACATTGAAAAAATTGTGTCTTTTTAACAGTTTCTTCTACTGCAATAGTTAGGCCAAATTATTTGTTTAAATCATGAAATTAACATATATAGTTACGCAAACAATACTTTTGACAAAGCTGTTAATTACTTTGGGATTAATTAAGGGCTGGCTTTGCTTACATGTTTTTGAATATAGCTAAATAGATACTTTAAGATTAATAGTATTTCGTCTTCCAAATGTTTGTAATTAGTACAGAAATTTTATTTGTTTATATGTCAAGAATAGAATTTAAGTTATGAAACAATTAATGGTTGCATCCTGTAATAAAAGATACTAACCAGGAATACTTAAAATAAATTAGAAAATCAGTTACATACATAAAACTAAGCACAAAATTAGATCTGGTGTTATATTCTGTAAAACTGAGGGCCAGTCTTTCTCTTTTATGAAAATGGAGATTAAATTCATGTATGTTAATGGTAAATAGTTAAAAGTAAAAAGAATGAATTTAAGGAGGCAGATGGTAAAACAAGAGGGGAAGTAAAAATATCCCAGCTTGCTTTGTCACATCACCCACTCATTGGGTTGACCAGATAGATATTGCAAATGGCTAACTGGGCAATTCATGATCACAAGTGACTCTAGAAATTGGGTTTAAAATTTACACCCAAAAAAATATTACATAAGAAATCTTATCAAAACTACAGTACATATGTTTTTTTTTTCAAATTTTTACTTATGTGAACTGGTCATATGAAAATCCACATATAAAATAACTTCATACAGTATATTGTACATTTACATAAAATATCCACAAGCTATACTTTTAACAAAAATTCGGCTTCTTCATCATAAGTGATGTCCTTTCTGGGTAAGCGAAGATTACATTTAAAGATACATATCATTTGATACAAGTCCTGTCTTGCTTCAAATAATAAATCCTCATGGGTTGCAATAGACAGAAAATTTCACTTGTATCAGTATTTTCCACAAGAACTTCCACACTTTTAATGAGCTTTTTCACACTTTCTCACCAAGTTGCCCATGCAGTTAGCAAGCAAATGCACTGCTATCAGTTCCCTTGGAGGTGGTTCTCCTCCACCACAGTACATGAAAAAAATCAGACAAAATACCCTACTTTAGTACACTTACTTTTTCTTCTGACTGAAGTCTAAGACAAAAAATGTTTAATGCTAATGGCAAATGATAGTCATTACAATATAAATAAATACATTAGATAGTTCTCATAACATTACAATAATTAGCACTAAATTTGACTATAGTACGAAAGATGTGCGCTGAAAAAGTTTAAAATCAAGTGCCCATTACACTTCAAAACATTACTATAAGTCATAACTTTGAAACTGGTTAAACTTGAAAGATTGGGTCACATGCCATTCTGCTGTTGACCATCTCATCACTTTGTCATGAATGGTTTTCTGCAGAAATACCAGACTGTGACTGACTTTTTATCTGGAGAAAGTGTACAACACGTGCTGGAGGACTGGCCCCTCCATACCCTATACATGTGGGGCTTCCAAGGCCAACTGTTCTGTTTCCTCCAGGAGTTTTTAAAGGACTGGGATTTTGAGGTGTGAGTGGGTTTGGCTTTGTCGAACACCTTCTTCCAGGGGAACGGGGTACCTCAAGGTTCTGTCCTGAGCAGCATCCTCTTTGCTATAGCCATTAACCCTATTATGGCCTGTTTCCTCACCAGGCACCTGCGGCTCCCTTTTCATGGATGACTTTGTGATCTATTGCAGTTCTTGATGGACTTGTCTCCTCGAGCAGCATCTTCAGCGATGTCTTGATCATCTTTACCAGTGGAGTATCGACAATGCCTTTAACTTTTCTACTGACAAAACAATTTGAATGAATTTCTGGCAGTGCAATCGGTTTCTTCCACCTTCTTTACATCTTGGTCCTGTTGTTATTCTGTTCACTGAAACTATGAAATTCCTGACACTCATGCTTGATGGAAAACTTTCTTGATCCTCCTATGTGTCTTACCTGGCAACACACTATCCAGTCTCCCAGTGTCCTATGTGTTCTAAGTTGTGCTTTTGGGGAGCGGATTGGACCACTCTCCTTCATTTGTACTGATGCCTTGTCCATTCGAAACTTAGACTATGGGTGTTTTGTTTATTCATCTGCATGTCCGTCCATCTTATGTCATCTTAATACAATCCACCATTGTGAAATCCGTTTGGTCATTGGTGCCTTTTACACTAGCCTGGTGGAGAATCTCTTTGCAGAAGCTGCCAAACTGCCACAGTCATACCGGCATGATGTTCTCCTCAGCAGATATGCATGCTGTTTGTCTGCCATGCCTAGCCACCCATCCTATGCCTCCTTTTTTTGATGACTCCCTTGACTACCAGTATGGGGCATTCCCTCTTCTCTGTTACCTCATGAAGTTTGCTTTCGGCTCCTACTCCAGCAGTTTTACTTCATGCTATCTCCCACGTTCCCAATGGGTGTGAACCCTTCACCACCTTAGCTTCGGGCAGCGGCCTGTGTTCATTCACTAGGAAACTACTATGGGTCGATCTATTGCAGTAAGGTTCTTGATCTTTGCACGCAACAAAGTGACAGCACCTTCATGCAGAATGATGGCTCTAAGACTGACCATAGTGTCGCGTGTGCCTTCATCATTGGCACCAACCATTTTTGGTATTGGCTCAAAGAACTTTCCTCAATATTTACAGTGGAGCTCTTTGCCCTTGATCAGGCCACCCAATACATCCGGCGACACTGGCTTTTTAATTGTGTCATATGCTCCTGTTCTCCAAGCGCCCTTCAGAGCCTCTGTATGCAGTCCACAGTCCATCCCTTAACGCAACACATCCAAGAAACCTTCCATTTGCTCACTGTTTAGGGGCCACTGTGAGGTTCATGTGGATTCCTGGTCATGTTGGTCTGATGGGAAATGAGGCTGCTGACGCTACTTCCAAGGCTGCTCTCCTACCTCTGTCCACTAGCTCTTCAATCCTTTTGGATGGTCTCCATGTTGCCATCTTTTGGCAGGTGATGTTATTTTGGCATCACCACTGGTATTCTCTTCATGGGGACAAGCTCTGGAGAATTAAACCTGTCCCAGCAGCTTGGCCGACCTCATCTTGGCCTACTTGCCGCAATATCGTTACAGCTAGGATGAGTATTGGGCATTGTCGATTTAGCCATCACCATTTGTTAAGTGGTGAGTGCCCACACTTTGTGCCCGTTGTCGTCAACCTTTAACACCTCCCCATTTCCTGACCGAATGCCCTTTTTTAACCACTTATGTTCTCATATATGTTTGCTGTCTGCATTGTTGGATGTTTTGGCAAACAAAGCACAGGCTGTCGACTGCATTTTACTTTTTATCTGTCATAGTAATATGGTGAATGACATTTAATATTTGATTCGCGACCTCAGCTGTCTCTACTTCTTATTTTGTGGACCTTTCTGCATGAGGAAGTCCTTGTTCTTACTTCGCTTTCCTTCCGTTGATTGGGCTTAATATATAGTCACTTTTCAGTTCTTTTACTTCTTGATGGCCTAAGCTTATGACATGGGCTCTCATTAACTGAATTGTTTTTGTGTCCTAAACCAAACAAAACACAACAAATACCACTGATCTGTGTGTCTGTGCCTCGAGCCATCACCATACATCACAAAGAAATTCAATGCCGAAAGCTCTGTTCCATAGAGTACGAAGACTTTCAGACTAGGAGAGCCTCACTGAAGAATTACTACATCTACATTTAGTGTTCTGGAGGAACAGGTACTCTGGTCATGAGTTTGAATGGTTCATGCAGTCAAATCAAGAACACCTGAAAAACAGGTTGAGACTGAAAGCGAGGAAGAGAAGGCAAAACTCACTTATATATGTTATGCTGGCCCACCACCCGGAAAGATTGGTAAACTCATATGGGAACATGGTGTTTCACTCCCTTCAACTATTTTTCATCTCACTCTTTGTAAAGTTAAAGACAGTCTTGTCTCCAAAAGCAAGATGTGTATTACATTCCATGTGAAGGTGGCATATCTTACATGGGGCAGACTATCAGAACAATTGAGGAGAGATACAAGGGACATCAGCGTCACATCCAACCTAAACAGTCAAGCAAATCAGCTGTCACCAGGCACTGCATCGAATAAAACCATGAAATGAAATATGATGAGGCCAGTATTATGGTCCAAATGCCAAGTTTCTGGAACAGAATTATTGGAGACTCTATCAAAATAAAGATGTCTGAAAACCTGCACATAACAACTGAACTCAGAACTCACAGCACCTGAAGAAGACAGATGGATTGGTTGTGAAAATATTTTGCAGAAAATGGGAAGAACAACTCAGCAGAACATGTGGAAGCGCACCATTAACCATGGATACCTACTGAGACTGCCAGCAGTAATAATGTGATTCATGATTCATATTGAAGTACTATATTACCTGAGAAGGAAGTGCTGCATCTTCTACATAATATATCTGAGTTCTTCCTCTGAAGAAATAAATAAATAAATAAGTAAATAAATTTGTACTAAATCATGCAAACCCAGAATTAATTTCAAACACTGTCTGGGGTGCACATTATTATATAAAACTCAATATTTCAATGTTCATAATAACCCTTGGACTACTGCTCTCGCAGATTCCATAGATAATGAAATTGATCCCTGCACTAATTCCCTTCTTCTCATGTAAACATTAATACTAAATGTGTCTTAATTTCCTAATGTAAGATATCTGGCTAAAATAGCAATGGCATTCGATGGCAGCAATTTTGTGTCTCCTGCATGATAAAAACACTTATGGAGGAATAGTATGTCACTGTACAAGCCGAAATAGGAATTATCTGCTTGCAAAAGTGCACCTGTACCAACATCAAGAGGTTTCAATGTATTTTGGGGAAAAAAAGAGCATACTGCCTGCTGCTCTGTTCTGTTTTTGTGTCCTAGAGAAATTATTTTATTTATAATTTGCTTCATATTGCTCTCTTCTCAACAATCTCCTTCCTTCTACCTACCTCCTTACTATTGCTTACCAGGAAAATCTTCCATCTTCACGTTCACACATGTAATTCTCTCCTTTATTTTGTAAGAATTCATGCCATATTTACTGTCTTAAACACCAAACTTGGGAATGGGGTGGTCCCCACAGTGAATAAATCTGAATTAATAACATGACAGTAAACCTGATCACCCTCAGAATTCAGTCTGGGAATCTGCACAAGCTGGCAGCACTGTAAGTTATGGCTGGTTGAGGGATTGGATACAAAATCAGTAGTTATTTCACTTTCTGACATGTCAGTGTTACCATAAAAATTTGTGAAATAGTTCTCAGCTGGCTGTGAAACTTTGTGTTTGGGAGTGTGCCATTGACACAGTAGGTTCTGGCAACTACATGTTTGCTCCCTTTCAGTTGCAAAGAGCTGTACTCCACAGTATCTACTATTATTCTTATTTTTGAAAATATAAATTTATATATTCTTTTTATGCAAGTTTTCAAGGGATGAGACTTTGTCAATTGACCAGACATTGAAAATGCTTCCAATTGAACTAGCTTCACTTCTGTTGAAATTTGTGCATAAAGTACCTAAGAGGGCCATATAAACTTCTGGCAAATTTGAGCTCAATCTGTTACTTGGTGCAGATATTAGAGCTGTTTCCACAAGGTCCAATTGCTTTGGAACTGGAAGAAAATGAAGTGGAACAAGTTGCTGTTCATGACCTAACAGAGCTCCAATCTTGCTACTTGCCATCCTGAGACAATTTTTTGTGCAGAATACAGAAATAACATAAATGAAGTTAAGAAAGCAGTAGCTATGGCACTGTCTTTCTTTAACCTTGCCAAAAAAAAAGGTATTACAACCAATTTTCCCCACATTTTAATGAGGAATAGGTAATGTGTGATGTGAAGTCAAATTTTCAAAGTTTTGTAAATTACATCCAAAGTGGCGTGGTACTGTAGGTGCAGCAGGTCTACACTTTGTGTGTGTAAAATACATCCCAAGCAGATAATGGAGAATCCACCATAAACTAACATGTATATTTACATAATTATTATTTATTTATCACAAATGCAATCCACATTTCTGCATGTCATTTGAAACAACACCAAAATGAAAATAACTGTTTTTTAGAGGCTTAAATGCACCTTTTTAAGTGGTTGTAACAATTATAAAGTCAGAGGTGTCACTTGTAAGATACTTTTGGTAATTTTAGAGATTGATATCATAGTGGACTATTTTGTAGGAAAGTTCATCATTAATTGTTTTTTTGACAGACAGATAGACAGTGCACTGACAAATGGTAATGATTCTAGTGCCATTTACTATCTATCTACTACTTTTTAAAAGAGGGGGAAAATTTTCCAGCAAGTGTGAAGACAGATTGTATCACAAGTATTGCTGTCTGACCATCATTTATGTTTTTTCTGTATGCAGCACAAAGAGTTCTGTTAGGATGACAAGTATCAGGATCATAGTTTTATTAGGCCTGGAACAATTGTTTACCAAACTTGAGAAGTTCTGAAGAAATGGAGCTGAAATGTGTTAGAAGTTTATATAGGTCTTTTAGCTGCATTCTATACAAATTTCAGGAAAATTGGAGATGGCAGAGCTGGCCGCTGTGGCCGAGTGGTTCTAGGCGCTTCAGTCCGGAACCGCGCTGCTGCTACGGTCACAGGTTCGAATCCTGCCTCGGGTGTGGATGTGTGTGATGTACTTTAGTTAGGTTTAAGTATTTCTAAGTCTAGGGGACTGATGACCTCAGATGTTTAGTTCCATAGTGCCTAGAGCCACTTGAACCATCTGAGATGGTAGAGCTCAGACCCCCTACATGACATGGTATGATGACCCCATAGAAAATTTGTGTAATAAACTGAGTGAATACCATGTGATGCTCTTTCAGACAAGTTGTCCGATTTTGACTTTCATGGCTGGATTCATGAAGGACTTAGGCCTAAACTGATCGAAAGTGTCACAATAGGTTTTCTAATAGGTTCATGTTTCTGAAGTTACGTAGTGCAGAAGGTTTTGTAATAGATTCGTATTTCTGAAGCTATCTAGTGCGGAAGGGAGCAAGAACTTAATGACTGCAAACAATAGTGCCAGAAACTTTTGACTTGCCAAAAATGCCATGGACCAGTAAGATGATAAACACATTCAATATCGTAACAGACTATTTATATATGTAGTATTATGTCATAGACAAGTAGAATTTCAGAACTGCCATGAATATGTAGAAATATGGTGGTCAGAGTGGACATGTGGAAAAGCTCTGTTAACAGATTACTTGATTTCACACAGAAGTGTACTTCATGGAGTATTCAGAGGGAAAATGCAGGTAGGAAGAAGTGTGCATTCAACAATTTAATACATTTTCATTTTCTTAACTATCACAGAGGAATGGTGGTGCCAGTTACTTAGTAATTTTTCTCATGTTGATTGATCCTCAGTTGATGAAAAATACCTGAACCCATACTATCAAAGATCTTTTGAATCTGATACCACATACTTAGCAAGGATTCTAAGGAAGCTCACTAAGCAGAGTTTTTTTGCGGGGGGACTGCATAATAGTGTGTTGTTCTGGTTGTCTGAAGCTCTGTTGAAGAAGCAAAGGGAAAAAAACTGGTAAAATACTCTGTTTCTCCACTAAGAATTAAACCAACAGCTAAGGTAACTATCACTTCAGAAGACCAGCATTACCATTGTTTCATTTCACAGTGAAATAGGATTTGTCATCATCATACGATTTGACATCATCATACAATGAATAATAAATAGGTCAAATATATGTATACATAAAATATATAGGGATATTTTTATGAGGATGGACAATTGTTATCCTTGATGTTGCTGAAGGAGCCATCCTGGCTTTTGTCTGAAATGGTTTAGGAAAACAACGGAAAACCTAAATCAGGATGACTGAACTGTGCAAACTCTATCCTCCGGAATATGAGGTCAGTATCTTAGTGACTCCACTGCCTCATTTGGTTGGTCCTTGTGGTTCCATGAATCTTATACAGTTTGCACTATATAAATTACACTGGGTGATTCAAAAAGGAAAAAAATGAAATTGTTTATTACAGACAAACAATGGCAGATAGAAACAAATTATGCATGTCACTGGATAGAGGAAGGTTCAAGTTTCGACATAGCTGCACTGTTGTGTGTTTGTAGCAACATGGCGAATACACCACAAGAGAAATAATTTTGTGTATTGAAATTTGCACAAAGTCAATTCATTGCTTAAGTGCAACATGCATTATGCTGTCGATTTAGCAAGAACCTCTGCACAAGAAGATTTATGACTGGCACACAAAATTCTTGAAGTTGATTGCATATGAAAAGAGAAGAAAACTGATCAGCCACACAACTCTGATGAAAATTTTGAGCCTATCTGAGATGAATTCACATGGTGCCCTCAGAAGCCCATAAGGTGGGCAGGCCAGGAACTTCAACTTCCTCAAACAACAGAGTAGCATGTTCTGAAACGACCCCTGCATACGAAGCCTTACTAGTTGCAGTTACTGTAGCAATTGTGTCCTGGTGACTATAACATTAGGTACCAATTTTGTGCTTCAGTCCTCCACGTTATGGCAGAGGACACTTTTTTTGAAGGACTCATATTTTTGGATGACTTGATGTTTCAACTGTTGGGTGAAGTAAACTGCCATAATATAAGAATTTAGAGGTTACAAAAGCCTGCCATCATTGTCGAACATAAGAGACTCATAAAAACTGAATGTGTTTTTTTGTGCCATTTCTGTTCACAAAGTTTATGGGCCCTTTTTTTTTTTAGAAGAAACTGTGACAGGGATGTCGTATGTAGGCATGCTGCAAGATTGGTTGCTTCCTCAATTTCGCGGCAAGTCCAGTGATTTCATTTTTATGTAGAGTGGTGCCCCACCTAACATTCACCTTATTATCGTAACACTACCATATCACAATGTTCAGTTAGAAGAGGTGGATGACAAGGTCTTGTTCATTGCTTTGGGCCTCCCAGATCACCAGACACCTCACACCTTACAATTTCTTCCGTGGGCATTCTTAAAAGACGGGATCTTTGTCTCGCTTATGGCAGCCACCCTTCAAGAATTGAGAAATCTAATTATTGAAGCTGTCAATTCAGTAAAAAGGGATCTGTTGATTTACGTGTGGAATGAAATTGACAATGATTTTGATGTTTCTTGAGCGACACATGGTGGTCATGTTGAATGTATGGTATAGTTTCTGTGGAAACATAACTCTTTGAACCTCCCTATATTAAGTAACATGCACAAACTGTTTATATGTTTCATAGTTTGTCTGTAATACACAGTTGAAATCTGTTCTTTCTTTTTGAATCATCCTATATTATAAAACAGAGTTTTTCACTGCATCCACACTATGGACTAAGCTGTAAAGATGGTACTGTAGTAATTACTCTCATTAGGATGGTGGGTTGATTGCAGAGTGAAATATGAGAAAATTTGTAATAGCTGCGTGGGAGTAGCTTCCTTTATTCAAAACGTAAAGTTTACCCACCTTTTGTCACATTTTAAGTGAGAATTATTCAGCTCATTTCATCAAGATGCCAAGAAAGATAAATATTTCCCACAATATTGCAAAGTTTCAGCTACACTAATTATACAAATAATTTGTTTGCATAACTAGTCTCCTGCTTAAGGTGGTCTGGACCTCTTTTGCTGCTAGAGAGACTGTTGGCTGTCATTCAAAGACACAGTGTGGTTGGGCAAAAAGAGAGAAAGGTCAGCAAACACCCCAATTGACTTTTATTCACATATAAGTAGTTATGGTCAGGGGCTAAAGCCAAACCATAGTTAGGAATAATGTTAAGGTGTATTGATGCCAACCTAAATCATAAATTTAAGTGCAGGAGTGTTATTTGCTTGTGTCTACTTTGCCCAGCTATTATAATAGTTTTGTCTGAAGCACAGTGGATATTAGAGAGTTCATTCACCCGAAGAGGTTTGCATTGTTAGACAAAATGACCTTGAACAGTGGACTTTACATAACACTTTGTGTTCTTTAACGCTAAACCATTTGCAAGTACAGCACAGGACAGCTCGAGAAGAAGAGAACTTTTCCTGTACAAACTGCTGCAGGCTACAGTGTTACCACCTTTTACAGATAACTGGTCTTAGAATTGTGAGTGTGATCAAGTTTTCTGTGAAATCAGTCAGCTCAGACTAACAAGGGGACCCTCCATACTGTAAATCATGGAATTTGATGCACTTCAAATATGTTGTAGAGGCACTTACCCTGAGTACCTGGCTATCCAGTTTTTTAGTGACGGCCCTTAGTTTTTGAGAAAATCGATGTTGAAGTTCATTGCACACTTTTTATATCCATAATATTACATATATTCCGAGTACGTCAGTGTAACGCAGTGGTAAAGGTTCACGGCTACCATGTTCGAATCTTGCTCATGTACTTTTTTTTTTCCAAAATCAACCGAATTTTTCAATTTTATTTAAAAGAATATCAACAAACAGTGTAAGGTGTGCGACATTATAAAGATATATTCATTTATTAATTTTTTCAAATATTCATTCCATTTGTGGTTCGCAGTAGGAGTTCCAAATGTTCGTACAACGGTCGCTTCTTGCATTACCTGAAATTGATCTCCGCCCATTATCGTCCCCTCTCCCGTGAGTACCGTTAGCCATAACGGGAACCTCAGCTCCTAGTTCCGGCCAACGAGGATGGTAGTTGCTTTCCTTTATGTTCGCATCTAACTACAGTGCCAGTTGCTCACAAAGCGTCTCAAGTTCCGCGTGTTAGAAAAATTCTGTGAAATGGAAGAACCAAGTGTTTCTGGAGTAGTGCAGCCAGAAGAAGATCCACAAGTAGAGGAGTTGAATGAAGAATCAAAAGGCAAAATCACAAATGCCATTAAACAGGCCAAAAATCTACTCCACGATTTGAATCTCGTAACGAATACACTGCCTAACATGATCTCTGCCAATTCCATTGCAATTGGCGATGAGATATGTATCGCAATACAGGATCTCTTGGCTGAAAGACAGATCATTATTGATTATGAATTGATAGATTTCAACGAAGAAGATGAATTAGGAGAATATGATGCAGTAAGTTTTACTTTTTTATGAATATTTTCACTTTCGGATGAATGACAATAAAAATAAAACTCTTCACTTTGCAGTGTAGGGGGATAGAGGAAGATCGGGATTACTTTCCCGAAGAGTATGCGCCAGAACTGACAGATTGTGTGCCTCTGTCCTACAAGGAAAAAGCAGTTGCTCTTGGTGCAGCGCATCCTAAGTGGAGCTTGAAAAGTCTGCAATCTGATCGAGTTTCTTGATTGAAAATGTTGTGTCTAGACAAGACAGCCTAGACACAATGAGAGGAAGCCGAAAGGCACGCGCTTAAACTCACGCAGGCTGGCATGAGGTCTGAAACAGGATACGTAATGAATGCTATAAAGAAGACTACGTAGCTTCTGGAATACTTAACTTTAATCCACAATTGGTGAACATTGGTCTTGTTGATACAGTATTATCATCTCAATATAACTTGGTGATGGCGCCTTGCTAGGTCGTAGCAATGGACTTAGCTGAAGGCTATGCTAGCTATCTTCTCGGCAAATGAGAGAGTCTTCGTCAGTCCGCTGTACAACTGGGGTCGAGTGCTAGTACGTATCTCTAGACCTGCCGTGTGGTGGCGCTCGGTCTGCTATCACTGACAGTGGCGACACGCGGGTCCGGCGTATACTAATGGACCGCGGCCGATTTAAAGGCTATCACCTAGCAAGTGTGGTGTCTGGTGGTGACACCACAGAAACATAAGTCGATACTGTATCGAAGAAAAGAGGATGTAAAGCGAAGTGGAACTCGCCTCAATAAATGGAGAACCATTGATTGTGAGACTTATGAAAGGTTCGTCGAAGTGAGGCAGAATTTGGAACAGGTAAATCATATTGACATGAAATATATGTTGAGTATATCATAAAAAAGAGAATGGCTTGTGAAAATAATAAAAATTATTTCTGAGCTCAGGTGACAACAAGAACTCTACAGCAGTGGGCGATGAATGCTGGTCTTCCCTTTTTATTGGAAAGCTTCAATTTCATGGCCAGCCATGCTTGGGTTGAGCAGTTCAAGAAAAAAACATAAGATTCGGCAAAGAAAAATTACAAAGTTCATCAGCTCTAAAGAATTTGCAATGATAGACGAAGTTTCAGCAGCTGCCGAACTATTCCACATACAAACTAGAATACTCGTGGAGAATTTTGACTGTGACTTCGTAATCGACACTGATCAAACTGGCTGCCAGTATCAGGCAACATATAATAGATCACTTTTGAAAAAAGGAACGAAAACCGTTCTCGTCTGAGAAAAAAGCTATTCATTCTTATACGGCCCAGGAAAGGTGATCCCATGTTTTTTTACTTATGCAAGAACCGTCCAGAAAATTTGGTCCTAACATTCAAAAATGAGTAGATGAATTAACTGGGAAATACAGAAATGTAGTTTGTGTCCTGCACGAAATCCAGGAGGTTCTCGAAACTGGTGTACAAAGAATTTTTGCGTTCTGTAATTCTTCCGCACGTGGGACAAAAACATTTTTTGTACATTATCGATTTGTGGGGAGGGCAAACCAATTCAACTTTATATGATCATCTATCCACTGGAGTAAGGAAAGCGAGCACCTGCAACCTAAAAGTGGTCCCACCAAAATGCACGCCTTATTGCCAGCCCTAGATGTTTGTTTTTACCCACAGGTGAAAATCTTCACGAAAATTATTCAGAATGCTCCCGACTTGATGAAAGACAATAGAGAGATTGCTTCTAGGGAAGATTAGATAAAATTACATTCGCTAATCTTACATCAATTCAGCGCACCTAATTTTGAAAGCATGATTAGATACGCATGGTTCGCATTGAAACTAGTGGATGAAAGAGAAATCTTTTTGCATGCAAAAGAATTGCATTTCACGGTATTGCTCATGAAGTAACCTTGCGCCTGCAAGATGGCTGCTTTCATAAAATACGCGTGGTGCTGCGAAAATTTGTGCTTCAGTTGTTTCTATGGTAAGTATTACCCACAATATTGTTCTGACACATCAAGCAATGTGGATGATGAAAAATAAGATTTTGTAATATTGTATGACAGAAGAAATTAATAACTGAATATATCTTTATAATTTCGCACACCTTACACTGTTTGTTGATATTCTTTGAAATAAAATTGAAAAATTTGGTCGATTTTGGGGGGGGGGGGAAAAAAAAAAAAAAAAAAAAAAGGTACACTAGCAGGATTTGAACACGGTACCTCCAGCGCGGTAGCTGTGAACCTTTACCGCTGCGCTACACTGACTTGTTCAGAATGTATGTAATGTTACAGGGGTACAAAGTGTGCAATGAAATTCAAAATTGATTTTCTCAAAAACCAAGGCCCATCGCTAAAATACTGGATAACCAGGTACTCAGGGTAAGTGCCTCTACAACATATTTGAAGCGCATCAAGATCCGTGATTTACAATATGGAGGGTCCCCTTGTAAGTCACTGAGGTGGGTGTCTGTTGATCAGGTTTACCTTAGAGTGTATATCTCACTTTCCCAGTGAGGAACTATGGGTAAAAATACAGGATCCATGATCAGTAATAATTTGGTTAGATATGCACAATGATTTGAACAGGTATCTTCTTAAACTGAAACATAGCTCAGAAATGAATGTCAGCAGTTTTAAACTTCATATTCTTTCTATTTCTGTCCATTTTTGTAAATCTAGCTCTAGATATTCCTGTTGTGGTGGACCCCCTTCTACCAACTTAGCAAAAATATATCTTAATTTATTTCCGGTGTTTACCTTGAAATTTCCATACCAATGATGCTTATATCACTTTTCCTTTTGCAGCTACTGAAACCTTCAGAGAGGGACAAAAAAGAGGCTCAGTACCTGTTTTCCTCCAGTGCAGTATCAGTAATACTGAACTTAGCACAGAAAAATAATTTGAGGAAGCTGCTCTGTATTGGGTCACCACGGGTACATGAGTACGTAAACAGTTCTGATTACCAGAACATGCACAGTCTGCTTCTTGACATAGACACTAGATATGTAAGTATTTCAGCTTAAGGAGATATACTTGATTTTCATTCTCACATAGAACTTGTCATCTAAGCTTAATAGTTTGAGTGTTGTGTGATAAATAAATGGCTGGTTACATAATACTAGCTGAGAAACCTGGCTTTGCCCAGGGTCTGTTTCTATCTGTCAACGAGACTTTGCATGCATGGAATTTATTTTTACAAAGCTTCTTTCTGTACACCATTTGAAGTAGTATGGTTTGGGACATGGATGAAGAGCTCGTGTGCTTCAGTAACACGAGAGAGAGCCATGTAGAACTGGCCATGGAAAAAGGAACGGATACTAAGGTCCACAACCGCAACATGCAGCACCTGTCCATGTGCTTTATCTGTGGTAGTAATATAGCGTAAGCTCCCCAGGAATTGTAAACATTTAAGTAAAATGGTAAATTGTTAGGAATAAACAGGAGTTGGGGTATAAACATCTCTCACCTACCCCACTTCCCATCAAAATTTGTATGATGTTACTTTGGAGATAAGTAACTTTAAGCCTGTGTGAAGCAGGGGGAGATAATGCATGACACTCTTGATCAAATTATGTTGCTCCTCACTTGTGGAAGGAGTTTCCAAAGACCGAGTTAAAGCTTGATGTTCTCGAGTCACAATAACTCTCACTTCATGGTCTTTGGGTTCTTGAGACAGTACAGTCCTCACAGTCTTTTAGACGTTCTGGTTTGTGAAGGAAAATTCGACAATTTTGTGGGCATTTTTATTTGTAAACAAACCAAAATTAAAATGTAATGAATAGGCACCAAAATCATAAAGCAGACTTAATAAATTCATTTTTCCTTGCAAAGAATATAAATAAAACCTATTGAAAGAAGCAAAGCAATGGTATTCAGTTTTTAATACACAAAATGAAATCCGTGCATCCAAATACGTTCGTTCTTTGTTTCTATTCATAAAGACAAGATTGTGGGACTTAATTCTGTTGCTGACTCAAACTTCTGAAAATACACGTCAATGAATTAAGAAAACGAAACTGATAACACCATTTATTGTTTCTTTGGTGTATTACAGAACTAACAGCACTATCTGTTAGTTATTTGGTGTAGTATGCCATGATGATTAAATATCTGAACTACTAAACTGAGCAGATGATTTTAGATAAAAGTTTGATTAATGATATCTTTTTTCTACGATATCATTTTTGATGAGATAAGAGGCTTCCATGTAGCCACGAGCTACGCTCACGTTGCCTGTGAAAATCTTATGAGATTTTGTCAGAGATTAGCATGTGAAGAATAGAATCTTCATATATTTGATTGTAAGGTATTACTTTATTTTAAAATGTATCGTGGGCATTAAATGTTTATTTTATTAATAGTTTATTTATGAATTTCAGCATAGCTTTCACAGTCGAGATAAATTCTGCTGGTACAATTAATTTAACAACTACTTCTTTGACTCCTCTTGCTTGGAAGAAGTACTGAAGCCTTTCTTACTAACGGACGCCAATGATGGCATTTTATTGGTACTTGACCCACCTTTTGGTGGCAGAATGGAGCCTTTGGCGTACTCTATCAATGAGATGCGCAAACTGCATCAGGAAGTTAATGAGCACCTGCAAAACCCTATGTTTAAAGGTAAATTTCATTCCTTTTGATTTGTCTTGTTATTTCAAAGGCACTTTATTATAGGTTATAATGTTATGATATAACATATTTTTTCTGTCTGTAGATATATATCCTCCAATTCATTATGTACTTCAAAGTGCTTATGCAGTATATTTCAACCATTATGTGAAGCAAAGAAACAGAAAATAGGAATGTGGGTGAAATGGTGAACCTCTGTCCATTTCACAATGATTTTTAGTGTCAGCTCACTGTTAATTAAAATATTTAGATACTGAACTGATATTTGGAAGAGATAGATTGCTACTCACCATATAGTGGAGATCTTGAGTTGCAGACAGGCACAACAAAAAGACTGCTAGACAAGTAAGCTTTCAGGCAAAAGGCCTTCTACTGATGTAGACAAAACACACACGCACACACACACACACACACACACACACACACACACACACACAGTGACAATTATTGAACTATGTGAAAAAACAGCAAATTAGAAATTAGTTACGAAGTACGGTGTACACTTTATTCAACATGAAAATGTCACTACAGATATTCAGATTTAGGTTATGACATGTCTGATATGTCTGCCCTCATTGACGATGATGTGGCACAGACGAATAGCAAAATTCTGCATGGCCTACCGAAGTGTCGGAACATCAATGCTGCCGATGACTTCCTGAATAACTGTTTTCAGCTCGGCAAGGGTTTTGGCGCTATTTCTGTACATCTTGTCTTTAATACAGCCCCCCAAAAAGGAGTCGCATGTGTTCAGATCCGGAGAATATGGCAACCAGTCGTACCCCATGGCAGTGGCCTCTTGGTACCTCAGAGCCAGAACTGTAGTGTAACGACGTAAGTTTTGTATAAATGATTTTCTTTTGACATATGACCATGTGCAGACTTTGTCACCTACATCAGTTACAACACACTTCAAAATTATTTAAACTCTTTTTAAATTGTCTCTGAATGGTTCTTGAACGAAACTGTAATTAAAACATCATCATTTGAGTCGTATGCGCAGAATTACGTCACTCAGTCCAATTGGTTTGCGCAAACTTTTTCAATTTAGATGTCGTTTGTTTCTCCTCAGAAATTATATTAATGCAAGTTATCTGCTTTAATAGATATTAGAACCACATTGAATAAAGTTTTGAGATTCAAACTCGCGACGAACGTTGTCAAAATTAATAATCTTGTCAAATAAATTACTTAAGATAATTCTTCATAAATAAATTCTTGGAACACGTATTTAAACTTCAGTAGCATCCACTAGTTTATTATCTTTGTACATATAGACGTGAACCTGAGCCTTGACAAGATAGAACTGAACATTTACAACATGATTAAACTTTCTATGACGTCATTGTTGTAGAAACATTACAAATTCTTAATTTTCAATTTTTAGAAGTACGTCGCAACAACTCGGTTTCAGGATCTTCTGTTGCTCTTTGGCTGTCGACCCGCGACGTATAGTGGCCAGCAATTTTCTCTCTGGTACCGGCAGTGAAGATGCTGTCTCCGTTCGTTGTGCCGCCCTCTCCGTACATGAAACATAAAAAATAAATACAAACTTTAGACAATTCACAACCATTACAAATATTACAAAAAATACATAAACAAAACTAAATTAAACTTATATTCACCTGCAATCTGGGCTGACACTGGTGGATGAGTGACGCTTCAATTTCGTGTCCAACTCCAGAACGTGTTCCCCAAAGTGCTCCTCCAGGGCATCAAATTTACTCCTACGAAGATGGGGTCGACCTCCGTCTTGCATGAACCACATCTTTTCAAAATAAGGATCACTTTGGGTAATGGGGGTGAAATCATCTTCCAAAACCTTCATGTACTATTTGGTAGTCACCCTGCCATCAAGGAATATCGCACCAATTATTCTGTCATAACTTCTGACAATTTTATTTCAAATAGTTCAATAATTGTCACACATAACTCCCACAAAAATGACCACTGCCTGGTTGCCAAGGCCATACCTCTGTCTGGCCTTGGGTTGTGTGTGGGAGTTGTGTTTTTTCGTAAATATGTGTGTGTGCGTGTGTGTGTTTTGTGTGTGTGTGTGTGTGTGTGTGTGTGTGTGTGTGTGTGTGTTTTGTGTGCGTGTGTGTGTTTTGTGTGCGAGTGTGTGTTTTGTGTGCGTGTGTGTGTGTTTTGTGTGCGTGTGTGTGTGTGTTTTGTGTGCGTGTGTGTGTGTTTTGTGTGCGTGTGTGCTTTTTGCCAAGAGCTTATTTGTTTATTAGTCTTTTTGTCGTGCCTCTCTGCTACTCAACATTTCCACCATATGGTGAGTAGCAATGTGTCCTTTTCATTAATTTAAAACTGAGGACTATGTGAAGAAATATGAGGGGTGTTTGAAAAGTCCGTGTCAAGTCCGAGAGACGGCACCACTGGCACATATCGAGGTCATGTTTAGTTAGTTGCATCTTTGGAAAGAATGCACACCAAGTTTCAACTATATTGGTCTATTTCTTTGTGTTTGGCATTCGTGTGAATCAAGAAAGTCGAGTGATTGTCAAAAAATGTACGAAAAAGAATTTCATGTGGTGATTAAACATTACTTTATGAAAGGCAAACGCCTCAGGAGACTAAAGAGAAGCTTGATAAACATTATGGTGACTCTGTATCTTCGATTAGAATAGTTTATAAGTGGTTTCAATATTTTCGGAGTGGCCATATGGGCACAAGTGATGCTGAACGATCTGGAGGTATGTGATACAAGATGTCCGCACGCGAGTCACAGGTCAAACAGTTCCCATGAATTACTGGTTGAGGATTTGTGGGGATGGAGCTGATGCCCGATAGCATCCAGATGTGTTCAGATCATGTGTGAGTTCAGATCATGTGAATTTAGTGGCCAAGAGATCAAAATGAATTCACTTCATGATTCTTAAACCACTGTAACTAGCTTTTGGCCTTGTAAAGTGGACAGTTATCCTGCTGGAATGTGCCATTGTCATCAAAGCTCAGGTGAATTTCCCCATAGCATACCCCCACCATCCTGCATTCATGGTGCCGTATGTGTTTCGAGCAGCTGTTTCCCTGGGTGATGGCATATTCAGATGTTAACATGAAGTTAGTGTAAGAAAAAATGGGATTCACACAACAAGTCAACATTTTTCCATGATCCACACTCTAGTCTCAATAGCCCCGTGCAGATGTCGGGTCAACATGGGAACACATAGGTGTCACCCGGTATGGAGCCCCGTGTTCAAGAAAGTGCCCTGAACAGTGTGCTCCGAAACACTTGTGCCTGGACCAGCATTCTACTGTGTCATCAGATCTGCTGCAGGTTACCGGCTACAGAGTGAGCAAGTCTCCGACATCCGTATTTCAACACATGGTCATCTACTCGTGGTTTCATCGTCCTTCAACCACTTTCAGTAGATGCTCATGAAAGTAGCTCACAGACAACCAACCAGCTTTGCCATTTTCTTATATGCTCATTTCCAGGTTCCAGACCATATCAATCTGAACTTTGCCACAGTCACTTATCCCAAAAGATTTCCACATTCCTTTATTGTCAGTAGAATGATACCCTATTTATCTCTGCTCCACTTATAAACTTTTCGTACAACATGACATGCCTGTAACACTGTCAGGTGGCATTCAGTCTTGCAGTATGCAAGTATGATATAGTGCATACTGAGTGAACTCCCCAAGGGCTCACAGTTCTTTCGTGTGTTTATGCATGGCACCAACACAGTCCACAGCTGTTGCAGCCTCTTCTTCCTTCCCGGGCTGCATTTCCTCCCCGTGCCCTTCACTCCCCATCCTCACTCCTTCTGCGCTGCGCCTCCTCCCCCTTCCTCGGTCTTCTTAAGTATGTTGATGTGGCTGTCCACCTTGTTTCCTATATTCCTTGTGGTTTCGTTTGCCTTGCCTTTTCTCTTTCATCCTCTTTGGCATTTTTGGTCCTCTTTGGGGTTTGACCTTCACTTCTAAATTTTCTGTCTGTAGTGTGAGCCATGTGGGGAAGAACTCCCTCCCTAGCATCTATGGCATGAATTGCTCTACTCCCTTCCTTCACCTCTTTCTTCTCTGCTATAGCCACCCACTATGTCATCAACATGTGTAGCCAATCCGTATGGTGGGGCTGTTATGTACCCATCTGGCTCATCGCCCTGACAACACAGGGATCGCACTTCTGATACCTGAGCTGTTGCCTCCACCTGTAAGTCTAGGACTGGTTATTTGTCATTCCAGATCATTGCAACTTTCAGCAATGGCCACGGTGAAAGACAGCCCTTGCTGTGGCTGGGTGGGACCCATGTGAAGAGCCCCTGATCAGAGTGGGTGGTATCAGGGCAGATGCTTTTTGCGTGCAGTGTATCAAGCTCCAAAAATTTGGCCACAGCTCCTAAGGCCATCTCTTCAAGGTAACGGATTGAATGCTGCTTCTTATGACCCTTTGGCCTTCCCTCTCCTTGCTACATTCTGGGACAAGTGCAAGGCTCGCCAGCTTGACGTGAAACACTTGCCCCGCTACCTGGTCTGTACTAGGATGGATGGGGACACATTCATCTCCACAAAACCACTATTTTTTGTGGAAAATATCAAAGAAAAGTTTGGCAGTGTGGAGAGTCTCAGATACAGTTGGGTTCCCTGTTGATAAAAGCTTGTTATGCTACCCAATCTGTAGCTCTTTCTGATTGTAATCATCTTGGTGATATCAGTCTCTGAATGTGGTCCAAGGGATCATTTTTCATTGGGACCTCATTTTTCAAACTGATCAGGAACTTTGGGCTGATCTGGAACAATGGGGTGTTCATGTTGTTCAACATGTGGAGGAAGGTTGTAAGGACAACTATACCAATACTGGTGCCTTTATTCTGGCTTTCAAGGGACATACCCTCCCAGAGGAAATGAAGGTTATGTGGTACCAGTGTGATGTGAAGCCACATGTGCTGCCACCCATGAGGTGCTTTTGGTGCTTACATTTTGGACATGTCTGTACTATATATGGTGGCCCCTCTATGTGGTGACTGTGGACACCCGCACCATGAGGGGAGCCCCTGTGTTACACCACCTGTGTTTGTAACTTGTCATGACCATCACTCTCCATGCTCACCAGATTGGCTGGCTTACAAGAAAGAAAAGAAGATACGAGAGTATAAGTCCCTGGATTGTCTATTTACTCTAAGACTTGTCAAAAATATGACTAACTCCACCCTGTGTCAATGACTTCTACTTTTACCTCCGTTATGTCCTTTCCCCTCCTCCCTCTTCCTCATCCCACTCTCCTCCCTCATCCTCATCCCAATCCTGTCCCCCTCTCCTCTCCCCCTCCCCTGCTGTTCCCACACCCTCCCCTCCAGGTATCAAAGAAGTGCCTCCCTTCTGTGGCACCTGTTGGTGATGGGGCTCTCTTCCGGGACCCCTGCCTCCGGCGTCTATCAGGCTGGAGGCCTTTTACCACAACTCAGCCACAGGACTCAAAGTGGCCACGGGACTCACAGTCTGTTTGCCCCAAGGTTGCCTACTCTCTTTTGGTTCTGGATCTCACAGAAGCCTGCTCTCCTCCTGTATCCTGCCCTCCTCTGCCTGTGAAAGGGAAGAAGAAGAAGAAGAAGAAGAAGAAGAAATAAGAGTACCAGTTCAGGGCTACTCCAGTGCCTCCAGAGGTGTCATCTCTCCCTTGCAACTTGAGTTTGACATTTATAAATGTCATCCCGTCATCGTTGGTGACAGTTCGTGACCCGTGATGTGTGATTGGCTCCAGCCCCTTTGCTTCCCACTTAAATACCTGCTCTGTGATTATTCAATGGAACTGTAATGGATACTACTATCACCCCCCCCCCCCCACAGTTGCAATGCCTTATTGCCTTTTACTTGGCAGCTTGTGTCATCCTTCAGGAATCTCATTTTACTGATGCTCACTCACTGACCCTTTGTGGGTTCCATGCTTTGTCGGAACCAGGTCGGCCCTTTGAGGGCCTTTGGTGGTGTCTGCATGTTAGTCTGTATGCGTATTGTTGTTTATGGATTCCACTTCCTACCACATTGGAAGTCGTTGCTATTTGGGTCCACTTGGACTCTGCCATCACAGTTTGCAGTCTGTCTCCTTCCTGACACACCATTTACATATGCTGCCGTAACTGTCCTCCTTCAGCAATGTCCACCTCCCTTCCTCTTCCTTGGGGATTTCGTTGTCCATCACCCTTTGTGGGGCAGTGCTTCTTCATCTAGTCGGTGGTTCCTCATTGACCAATTGCTTGTGCACCACGACTTGTGCCTTCTTAATAATGGTTCGCCAACTCATTTTAGTGCTGCACATGGCACTTCCTCTTCCATTGATCTTTCGCTCTCTTCCCCTCCCCTTCTGCTTCTCTTACACTGGTTGCCACTTGATGACCTCTGTGATAGTGTCCACTTCCCGTCAGAACACCATCTCTTGCCTGCCACGTGTGCGGTGTTTTCTGAGGAACTGATGGCCATCCGTTGGGCCCTCCATTTTTTTAAAGGTCCTCTCTTACCTGAGTTTTGTTATGTACGGGCTCAGTGAGTGGCCTTCAGGCTATCACTCGGTGTTTTTTTTCCTACTACGCCTTGGAATCTGACATCCAAGACCTTCTCACTGGTCTAGCTGATGTAGCTTGTTTGGTTGATTTCCTTTGGGTTCCTAGCCATGTAGACATACCGGCTAATGATCTTGGTGATCATCTGGTTGGGGGAGGGGGAGGGGGGGAGGGAGGGTGAGTAGCTACCCTTCGTTCTCCTGGACCCTTTCCGGGGGTGGATTTGTGACTTTACATCAGATCCCTTTTTGCTCAATCATGGGCTGACTCTGGAGAGGCTACCCCTCTGTCTAATAAACTTCTTGCTGTCAACATGACTCCCAGCATGTGGTGTTCTTCCCTCTGCTGCTTCTGGAGGGTATCTACCATGCTCTGCCATCTTCATATTGGCCATACTATGTTGATCTATGCTTTTTTACTCCACAGTTGGCCCCACCCCTCCCCTCCTTTGTGGTTGCGGGGTTCCGCTCACTGTGAACCAAATTTTGCTGGATTGCTCCCGCCTTTTGGCCCTTTGCACTAAATGTGCCCTCCCCCCTTCCTTGTCGCAGGTATTAGGGAATGGCCCTGACATGGTTATGTCTGTCCTTGATTTCTTTGTGAAAGTGGGTTGTACTGTCAGGTATGCGTTCCTTGGTTAGTGTAGGTGTTGGTTATGAAGGCCTTGACATCGCCTCCACACTGACCAGGTTCTCCCCACCTTTATCCTAACTTTTTGTCTGATCTGTTGTGATATTTTGTTTCCTTTTTTCTTGTGTCTTCTTCCCGTGGTGTTGTCCCCTTTGTATCATGATAATGTTATGATGTGGATGTTGGAACAGGTCAGTGACAGTGTTGGTGTCCCACCTTGCATGGTGTTTCTGGGGCACACTTGCTGTCCTCATTCGCACCCACCCTCTCTTGTTCTGTCCTCTTTCTGCTGTGCTGACATCCATTTTCCTTCTTTGTTTGTGCATTACCCCTTTCCTTCACTGGACTGTGCTGTTTGTGTTGTTCCTCCCTTGATTTCTGACATCCTCGATCATGGGGCCAATGACCTCACTGTTTGGTCCCCTCCCCCAAATCAACTAATCATCCTATACAAAGTGCATCACCTAAATCTTTCACCGCAAACATTGCAGAAATGGAAAGTGCTATTGATGTGCGGATTTCACAGAATGGATTGATAGTCAGCGACTTGTATTGTTAGCCAACCAACATATTGTAATGATACTTAGAAAGTGTATTTTTTGTGCAAACAAACACTTTTTTTTAAAAATGGAACAAACCAAAAATAGGGTAAATTAGAAAGTAAGAGGTGTTTTTTCCATGATAGTGCTGGTTGTTTACAATTTCATATTTTGAAAAGTTGCCACACCAACACTTTTACAGTCGGACCCACATTACTGTTATCAGAGTGAAACAAATGAGGAAGAAAAGCACTTCTGACAGTGCATCTGTGCTGTAACTCATAATTCATATACAAGTATTCCTCAAGCATTTTCTGTTTATTTACGTGTTGTAATTTGGTGCTGAATGCTTTTGTATTAATAAATTTCTGCCAAGAGATATTAAAATGAGCATTTCCCAAAATTTCTGTTTGATGTCTTTGAGACATTCATCTTGTGTAGACTTAAATTTTGTTTTTCAGTTGTCTGGGTATGTCCATATTTCATGGAACCATACATACTTGATGCCTGTCCAAAGTTGCGCATGTTGGACTACAAAGTTTATTATGAGAACCATCCTCTGTTCTCTCAAGGTAATCTTAGGTACATAATTAGTTGCATATGTTATATGTACTACTGGCTATTAAAACAACAACACCAGAAAGAATTCCAAATAACAATATTTTACTAATTGTGCTTATAAAGTAAAGTAGGAAGGATTCATGACTGAATGTGTAGGTTATATATGATTTTACAGTCTTTAACATTTAGAACACAGAGCTGCTGTCTCTGACAGCAACAATGGCTATAGGACATCAGGACATTGGGTCAGAGTGAGCTTGTATGACATGTACAAGTACATCGTTCCATGCTGCTTCATCTCTGAGCTAGAGTTCATCAACCATAGTGTCTGTCAGATGGTGGTGAACCATGACCAAATATTTTCATTGGGTGAGAGATCTGTACACACTGGCCAAGGCAACGGTCAAACACCTTCTGTATCGAGCTAGGTCAGGACAGCACAAACAACATGCAGTCTTGCATTGTGCTATTGAAAGAGAACGTCACAGGGATCTCAAAAAATGGGGCTTATACATTTCAGAAATCTAACAGCTGCTGTTCAAATTACTGTCTATTTGTGTCAAAGGTGATAGTTTCATGTACCCAGTTGTACCAAATACTATCAAAGTGTTGGGTCCATATGACGATGGCTAATGCAATCTGACCACCTTTTTCTCGGAGCCTCCACAATGGAGCATCCAGTTTAATGCTGTATGCATAATGAAGACTTGCCTGAAAAAATGCCGTGGTGTCATTCTTGTGTCCACTGTAGTCATTGGCTGCATCACTGTCAGCATGCCTCTCTGCTACTGCTCAAGGGAAACAGTGACAGTGGTCACCATGCTGAAAGTTCATGCTGCTTCACATGTCATTGCGCCATTAAACACAGAGTGATAAAAGTCAGTTGCTATAGGCCATGATACTGCTACTGTCGAATTCCGACACGTGCAAATAGACATTTCTCCTTCTTACACGAGACATGATATGATCTTCTTGGAAGCAGCCAACATTCAGATATGATTTCTGGCTGAGAATCTCACGCTTTTTGAATACAGAATGTTTGAGAGGCCCTCAAATGAAAACTGAAAACCCACCACAGTGGGACCATGGTACAGTTCCATTCAAAAGCAGTAACAACACATGTTATGTTTTTTAGTCAGATGAACCATTCCTGTTTCATAGAATGTGGTTGTGCCACTCACAAATCCACAAAGCACCCACTCTGGCACTTCCTCATCCATCTGAAACCAACGTCCACGCTCATCTGTCTTAAGGTTTGCCAAATATGTGAAAATTACATCCGGCTGTACGGAGGATGTTCCAGTGTCCCAAACAAATCACTTTGTCACATTTGCAGTGAGGGGTTGGGTGTTGTTGTGTAAGTAGATGATTCCATCCGACAGCCCAAGGGCTAACAGCAAAGCCAACAGTGGAAGTGTCCCACATCTTCCCAGCCAAAGAAATCCACAGCTGTTCACACAAATTCCAGTAAGGCCATGTTGACTTCCTTCTTTGACTCCAGAGGGTCTCTGCTCATGGAGTTCCTCGAGCATGGAACCACAATCAGCGTGCAGCACTATGAAGATGCCTTGAACAAACTGCGATGTGGCATGAAGTAAAAACACCCAGGAATGTTGTCAAATGGAACTGTCTTGTTGCTTGATAGTGCCCACCCTCACACTGCTAATTGGCTACTCTTGAGCTTTTTGGTTGGGAAATGCTGCAACAGCCCCCATACAGCCGGGATCTTTCACTGTGTAATATTCACGTCTTAAGCGACCTCAAGAAAGATGTGTGAATGTCGGTTTCAGTCAGACAAGGAAGTGCAAGAGTGGGTGTGATTGTGGATCCATCAGCAGCTAACCACATTCTGTGAAACAGAAGTTCATCATCTTGTCTCCCAGAGGGATAAATGTCTTAACCTGTGTGGTGATTCATTTAAAATCAAATCATTTTATGTCCCATTGTGGCAAGCATTTGGTTATCATTTGCTTGTTCCTTATAGATAGTGTTACTACCACCCACTTTGTGCAGTTGTGCTAAAATGCTAATCATTTGTGTGTCCAAGCATGCTAATTTGACATTTGCTCCGTGCTTCCTTCATGATGTTGCAATTTTAATTGATAACATTGCATTATATGTGGTAACTGTTCTTTTTATAAGTCTGAAGCAGTTGAGCAGTTGTGAATATTGTATGTGTCATACCTTTCTTTACGAAGTACTTAATCAATGCTCGAATATCAATTCCCCCCCATCTTTGCAAATCACTGCATGGGAACAACAGAGCCACGTCACTGCCACAACTCTCTTTCAAGAGCACTGACGTCGCATGTGTTTACAGGCAACAGTCCAATGAATATCATGTGAACAACTCGTTGCACTAGCAACTTGTGGTGATTTTGAGAACTTTTCAAACCACCCTCAGACATTGGAGCAAATGGAAGTGAACACAAGCAAATGAGTATTCACAGACAATTCGATAGTGATCCGTACCATTTGCTTCTATCTGTGAACAAGCAATTACATCAGAGGGAATGGAAGACAACACAAGATATGAACAGTTGAACTCTGTATTATTGTTTTTTTGGTGCTAATAGGCAGCATTATAACACTGTATAGTTGGAGCCAGAGTTCAGAACTTTGATAGTCACACAGGATTACTTTGTATGGCAAGTGTACTGTTTTTGATAAAGTCATCAAAATGTCGTTGGAAAAGAAAAATTAGTTGTCTCAATTTGTACTTAAACACAAAATCCTTGGAGGTAACACCCTTAACACTGAATTGCAGCTCCAGCTTTCCTTAGCAATATTTCAAAACTTTGCGCATATTTCAGTTTACGCTTTGTGCTAGCTTCTCATTACATTTGAACAGGAAATTTAAAAGCAGTTCACTAATTACTGATGACCAACATAACCTGAAAAAAGGGTAGCGTTAACACACTCGTTATTGGCAGCTGTGGATATTTATGGTACTGTAGAGATTGTTTTCTGTTTCAGTATCTGCTAAATCACAGATAGTGTCTTATGTATGCAGTGTCGTATGCAATGCACATCAAGAATAAAATATGATTAATCAAATGGAAACATACACAGATGTTTCACAAAGGCTACTTCATAAAATCTGCTTCATAGTTTATTAGAGGGTAGATAGTATTACCCCAAGTAAATTATTTTTGCTTTTCTTCAGATTTCTCTGAACATGGACAGTGACACATTGGTAATGTAATTATAGCTCCCACGAATGTAAGTGATGAGAGTAATCAGGACTTTTTGTATATTTTTAATTTTAATCAGCCTAATAGACACATTTTTGCACTTGTTTACTTTCAAGGAAATTTGTGGTCCTTGTTCTTTTTAACAAAAAGGAATACAGAGTTTGTGTTAATTCAGTCCATTTCCCAGTGTTGTAAGCATCTAATGAATTTATTGACTTTCTCACCCCCCCCTCCCCAGTATGACCACTGAGTGCTTCTGCAGTATTCTATCAATCCTCTCTGGTTCCCAGAAGCACATATATGTATATTTTTCTATCAGCAACATTGAACTCTCTTCGAACCACTCCATCGCTCTTGCAAGTCATATCAGCAACAGGAAGTAGACAGGTTAGCAGATGAAATAATCCTGTACTACTGGCACCGAAGTGGAGTGAATGCATGCTTCCTTCGAAAGTTCCCTAAAACGACGAAACCACCAGAACATAAGTAAACACTAGTGAATGAAAGCAAACACGACCAGATGCAGTTCACTTGCACATTAGAGAGAATTCTTGTTTGATGATTCTTGTTTGCTTGTATCTGCTCTGGTGTAAAACAGATTTTAGGGTAGAAGTCCGCAGTGAGACCAACACGTGCTCCCATTGCATGCCACGTGTTGGTCTCACAGCGGACTTCTAGACTGAGCCACACACAATTGATTTCATCAAAGTGTACGGGCCTGAAGATGGCATTGACGCAACATCGAAACTACTAGCGAAGTAAATATAAAATGTTAAGTACAGTTGGAGGAATTTCATTTTTAATAAAAATTATACCAGCTGTGTCCCAACTTCATCCTGTTTAAATACGGATGTATGAAGATGCTAAATAATAATTGTGAAGCCCATCAGTTGTGTACATAGCAGCAATGCCGGGAGTCCTCAGTTATAATTGCAAACTCGTGTACTCACCCTACTTCCTGTGCCATTGTAGTCCACTCGTGTGCAACAACAGACTCAAGTAGTGAGTGTTCAGTTAAAAGGGTAGAAGTGGAGACTGTCGAGACAAGTGTCCAAGCAAACAGAGCCTGCTTTTTCAGAGATGTAATAGAAGCCTCCAGTGGGCCAAGTATAAATGCCTTGTTTGTGACCTCTAATATGAAGTCCTCAGAAGGACAGATGAAAATTAGATGGGGGCCAAGATGGGACTGTTTGGAGGATGACTGATGACAGTGAATCCAAGACATTGGACTGTTGCAGATGTTGCAGCACTCATGTGTGATTTGGCATTGTCATGCTGAAGGAGATGGTGCTCCATGTGTGGACAAACTCTTCAAATTTGAAACAGAATTATAGCACATTATTTTCCGTGTACCAACATAGTTCTGTTACACATGACTGTTGTAATGCCGACCGGAACGGTCGCGGGGTAGTAGTGACGGAAACGCGGCGGGACCCGCAGAGTGGCCCGTGAACAACAACACAACAGGAGAGGATGTACACGGCCAATGGAGGACGTTACGACACAACAAGAACAGACAACAGAGTAATGAACCAAACAAGACAACCACGTCCACTGGAATAAAAATACGAAAGTCAATACGCTGTCTGAGGCGATATGTCCTGAGATGCACGTGATGTTAGACTGCTGGCTGAGCACGAGGCAGGTGCTTAAGTATGCAATCGGGGCACCGCTATTGGCCGCTGGGACCATGTGTTCCACGGTGGCGTCCTCACACTAAAAGCGGACCAGGAGGCGTGCGCCGCCACATCTTACGGCGCGATGGTGCTGAGACCTCTATGGGTCTTCGACGTCCATGGCATCTGGTGCGGATTTAAATTCCGCGGCGCGCGGTACCAGGATGACCATGTTACACGCTATAATTCGGAGCTTTGTAGTGGCAGAGGGCTGCAAATACATAGACATGAAGAGTAAAGGTGTAGAATATTAGCAACACTTGTTTTATTTAAAATGCTGTAAGAGTTTTCACATAAAAAATTCAGAGGCATTACTTTTCAGTACACCCTTGTATCAGCTTGTTTTTAAGCATGTTTTAAGCATGCATCAACCACAATGAGAACCATGTTGGGTGTGCTTCACAATAAGAAACATCCCATGTGAGGGCAACTTAAGCAAAGACTTTACCGATAGTGGCCTTGCTTTAAGTGTGATGTTAAACTATAGGAAAGTGAAGTATAAGTTATTGTATGTAGCAGTGTACTCAATCAAAAATCTTCCTTTTGAGGAAAAAGTGTTAGAGAAGTGTTAATTGAAACATATACACTCCTGGAAATTGAAATAAGAACACCGTGAATTCATTGTCCCAGGAAGGGGAAACTTTATTGACACATTCCTGGGGTCAGATACATCACATGATCACACTGACAGACCCACAGGCACATAGACACAGGCAACAGAGCATGCACAATGTCGGCACTAGTACAGTGTATATCCATCTTTCGCAGCAATGCAGGCTGCTATTCTCCCATGGAGACGATCGTAGAGATGCTGGATGTAGTCCTGTGGAACGGCTTGCCATGCCATTTCCACCTGGCGCCTCAGTTGGACCAGCGTTCGTGCTGGACGTGCAGACCGCGTGAGACGACGCTTCATCCAGTCCCAAACATGCTCAATGGGGACAGATCCGGAGATCTTGCTGGCCAGGGTAGTTGACTTACACCTTCTAGAGCACGTTGGGTGGCACGGGATACATGCGGACGTGCATTGTCCTGTTGGAACAGCAAGTTCCCTTGCCGGTCTAGGAATGGTAGAACGATGGGTTCGATGACGGTTTGGATGTACCGTGCACTATTCAATGTCCCCTCGACGATCAC
Source organism: Schistocerca serialis cubense (assembly GCF_023864345.2). Classification (NCBI taxonomy): domain Eukaryota; kingdom Metazoa; phylum Arthropoda; class Insecta; order Orthoptera; family Acrididae; genus Schistocerca; species Schistocerca serialis. The sequence continues at coordinate 872,121,860 of NC_064641.1, read as the reverse complement.
CAGTGGTGTACAGCCAGTGTAGGAGATCGCTCCCCACACCATGATGCCGGGTGTTGGCCCTGTGTGCCTCGGTCGTATGCAGTCCTGATTGTGGCGCTCACCTGCACGGCGCCAAACACGCATACGACCATCATTGGCACCAAGGCAGAAGCGACTCTCATCGCTGAAGACGACACGTCTCCATTCATCCCTCCATTCACGCCTGTCGCGACACCACTGGAGGCAGGCTGCACGATGATGGGGCGTTAGCGGAAGACAGCCTAACGGTGTGCGGGACCGTAGCCCAGCTTCATGGAGACGGTTGCGAATGGTCCTTGCCGATACCCCAGCAGCAACAGTGTCCCTAATTTGCTGGGAAGTGGCGGTGCGGTCCCCTACGGCACTGCGTAGGATCCTACGGTCTTGGCGTGCATCCGTGCGTCGCTGCGGTCCGGTCCCAGGTCGACGGGCACGTGCACCTTCCGCCGACCACTGGCGACAACATCGATGTACTGTGGAGACCTCACGCCCCACGTGTTGAGCAATTCGGCGGTACGTCCACCCGGCCTCCTGCATGCCCACTATACGCCCTCGCTCAAAGTCCGTCAACTGCACATACGGTTCACGTCCACGCTGTCGTGGCATGCTACCAGTGTTAAATACTGCAATGGAGCTCCGTATGCCACGGCAAACTGGCTGACACTGACGGCGGCGGTGCACAAATGCTGCGCAGCTAGCGCCATTCGACGGCCAACACCGCGGTTCCTGGTGTGTCCACTGTGCCGTGCGTGTGATCATTGCTTGTGCAGCCCTCTCGCAGTGTCCGGAGCAAGTATGGTGGGTCTGACACACCGGTGTCAATGTGTTCTTTTTTCCATTTCCAGGAGTGTATATATATTTAACAGCTTACTTTGTATCTAACCATAAAATAAATTTAATGGTGGAAAATCCAGAATGGAATGTAACAGTATGGTGAAAAGGGTAGTTGTTACTTACCATACGTCGGAGATGCTGAGTCACAGAGAGGCACATCAAAAAGGCTGTCGGAAAGTTAGCTTTTGGCCAGTGAGGTCTTTGTCGAAAAAAGACAACCCCCCCTGCCCCCCCCCCCCCCCCCCCCCACACACACATATACACATACACGCGCACAACACACACACACGACCACAGTCTGTGGCAGCTGGAGCCAGACTGTGAGCAGCAACACATTATGGGAGAGGGAAATGGGTGGGGATAAGCAGGAGACTGGGGCAGAGAGGGGGAGGGATAGCCAGGTAGGGGTGGAGGACAGTAAAGTGCTGCTGGGAGTGTGTAGGGATAAGGTAGAGAGTAGGGCAGCTAGGTGCAATCGGGAGGTTAGATGGAGGGCAGGAGGGGGGGGGGGGAGGGGTTAGTGGAAAAGGAGATAAGTAAAAAGACTGTGTGTGTCAATGGAATAGAGGACTTTGTAGTGCTGGAATGGGAACAGGGAAGAGGCTTGACAGGTAAGGACAATGGCCAACAGAGGTTGAGTCTAGGAGTGATACGGGAATGTAGGATATATTGCAGGAAGAGATCCCACCTGGCAATTCAGAAAAGCTGGTGTTGGCGGGAAGGATTCAGATGGCACAGGCTGTGAAGCAGTCATTGAAATGAAGAATGTCGTGTCAGGGCAGTGTGCTCAGCAACAGGATGGTCCAGCTGTTTCTTGGTCACAGTTTGTCAGTGGCAATTTATTTGGACAGACAGCTTGTTGATTGCCATGCCCACTTAGAATGCAGCACAGTAGTTGCAGCTTAGCTTGTAGATCACATGACTGGTTTCATAGGTAGCCCTGCCTTTGATGGGCTAGGTGATGTTTGTGACTGGACGGGAGTAGGTGGTGGTGGGAGGATGTATGGGACAGGTCTTGCATCTACGGCTATTACAAGGTTATAAGCCATGAGGCAAGGGGTCAGAGCAGGGGGTGTGTAGGGATGGAAAAGGATATTGTGTAGATTTGGTGTGCAGCGGAATACCACTGTGGGAGGGGTGGGAAAGATCGTGGGTAGTACATTTCTCATTTCAGGGCACTACAAAAGGTAGCTGAAGCACTGACGGAGAATGTTATTCAGTTGCTCCGGTCCTGTGTGGTACTGAGTCACAAGGTGAATGCTCCTCTGTGGCCAGATGGTGGAACTTTGGGAAGTATTGGGTGACTGAAAAGATAAGACACAGGAGATCTGTTTTTGTTCAAGATTGGGAGGGTAGTTACAAACTGTAAAAGCCTGAGTTAGACCCTTGGTATATTTTGAGAGGGAGTGCTCGTCACCGCATATGCAATGGTTGCTGGTGGGTAGGCTTTATGGAAGGGACTCCATTGTATGAAATGGGTGACAGCTGTAGAAGTGGAGGGGGTGTTCCTGGTGGTTGGTAGGTTTGATGGACAGAGGTACTGATGTAGTCTTATTTGAGGTGGAGGTCAACATTGACAAAGTGCGCTTGATGGGAGGAGTAGGACCCGCTGAAGTAAATAGGAGAGAAAGTGTTGAGGTTCTGGAGGAATGTGGGTAGGGTGTCCTCACCCTTGATCCAGATCACAAAGATGTCATCCAACTTACTTCCTACATAAAATATACCAACCATTTTTTTATTGACTCTACACATTTCCTGTTCCTTTATCACACAGTGTCCTGCTCATCACTATCGATGACACCTCCCCCTTACACTAACATCCGTAATACCCATGGCCTTGTTGTTGCGTGGTCTTCAGTCCTGAGACTGGTTTGATGCAGCTCTCCATGCTACTCTATCCTGTGCAAGCTTCTTCATCTCCCAGTACCTACTGCAACCTACATCCTTCTGAATCTGCTTAGTGTATTGATCTCTTGGTCTCCCTCTACGATTTTTACCCTCCACGCTGCCCTCCAATGCTAAATTTGTGATCCCTTGATGCCTCAAAACATGTCCTACCAACCGATCCCTTCTTCTAGTCAAGTTGTGCCACAGACTTCGCTTCTCCCCAATCCTATTCAATATCTCCTCATTAGTTACGTGATCTACCCACCTTATCTTCAGCATTCTTCTGTAGCACCACATTTCGAAAGCTTCTATTCTCTTCTTGTCCAAACTGGTTATCGTCAATGTTTCACTTCCATACATGGCTACACTCCATACAAATACTTTCAGAAACGACTTCCTGACACTTAAATCTATACTCGATGTTAACAAATTTCTCTTCTTCAGAAACGATTTCCTTGCCATTGCCAGTCTACATTTTATATCCTCTCTACTTCGACCATCATCAGTTATTTTACTCCCTAAATAGCAAACTCCTTTACTACTTTAAGTGTCTCATTTCCTAATCTAATCCCCTCAGCATCACCCGGTTTAATTTGACCACATTCCATTATCCTCGTTTTGCTTTTGTTGATGTTCATCTTATATCCTCCTTTCAAGACACTGTCCATTCCGTTCAACTGCTCTTCCAAGTCCTTTGCTGTCTCTGACAGAATTACAATGTCATTGGCGAACCTCAAAGTTTTTACTTCTTCTCCATGAATTTTAATACCTACTCCGAATTTTTCTTTTGTTTCGTTCACTGCTTGTTCAATATACAGATTGAATAACATCGGGGAGAGGCTACAACCCTGTCTCACTCCTTTCCCAACCACTGCTTCCCTTTCATGCCCCTCGACTCTTATAACTGCCATCTGGTTTCTGTACAAATTGTAAATAGCCTTTCGCTCCCTGTATTTTACCCCTGCCACCTTCAGAATTTGAAAGAGAGTATTCCAGTTAACGTTGTCAAAAGCTTTCTCTAAGTCTACAAATGCTAGAAACGTAGGTTTGCCTTTTCTTAATCTTTCTTCTAAGATAAGTCGTAAGGTTAGTATTGCGTCACGTGTTCCAACATTTCTACGGAATCCAAACTGATCTTCCCCAAGGTCCGCTTCTACCAGTTTTTCCATTCATCTGTAAAGAATTCGTGTTAGTATTTTGCAGCTGTGACTTATTAAACTGATAGTTCGGTAATTTTCACATCTGTCAACACCTGCTTTCTTTGGGATTGGAATGATTATATTCTTCTTGAAGTCTGTGGGTATTTCGCCTGTCTCATACATCTTGCTCACCAGATGGTAGAGTTTTGTCATGTCTGGCTCTCCCAAGGCCATCAGTAGTTCTAATGGAATGTTGTCTACTCCTGGGGCCTTGTTTCGACTCAGGTCTTTCAGTGCTCTGTCAAACTCTTCACGTAGTATCTTATCTCCCATTTCATCTTCATCTACATCCTCTTCCATTTCCATAATATTGTCCTCAAGTACATCGCCCTTGTATAAACCTTCATATACTCCTTCCACCTTTCTGCCTTCCCTTCTTTGCTTAGAACTGGGTTGTCATGGCCTTACTGCTATTGAACATTCTCAATATCCATTGGATTCCAAACCAACCTCTACCTTCCTAATCGCCATTACCAATTATATCCTCACCCACAATTACCTCTCCTTTGAAGGCATTACCTACAAATAAATCCAGGATACAGCTATAGGCACTATCTTGTACCAACCTATGTATGGGCCATCTGGAGCAGTCATTCCTAAACACCCAGAATCCCAAACACCTCACCTTTATATGACAATGTCTTCATGATTTGAATTAAATGCAAAGACATGCTATCCACTTTCCTCCATTACCTCAGCACTTTCTCTCCCATTTGCTTCAGCTGATCCTACTCAGACCATCAAGCCACTTTCCTTGATTTTGACCTCTACCTCAAAGATGGCTATATCAGTAATTCTGGCACATGAAATATAACAACCACCAGCAATACCTCCACTTTAACAGCTGCCACCCATTCTGTACCAAGAAGTCGTTTCCATACAGCCTAGTCAACCAAGCACTTGTCTTCTTTCCAGTCCCCCAATATCTCCCTAGTCCCACCGTCCGGCCACAGAGGGCCATTCACCTTGTGACTCAGTACCACTGAGGACTGAGCAACTGAATTACATTCTCCACCAGAGTTTCGACTACCTCTCGTCGTGCCCTGAAATGAGAAATGTACTACCCACTGTCCTTTCCACCCCTCCCGCGGTGGTATTCCACTACCCATGGAACCTACACAATTTCCTTGTCCATCCCTATACAGCCCCCGTTCCCAACCCCTTGCCTCATGGCTTGGATCACTGTAACAGACCTAGATGCCAGACCTGCCCCATACAGTATCCCACCACCACCACCACCACCACCACCACCACCACCTACTCTCCTGCTGGTCACAAACATCACCTATCCCATCAAAGGCAGGGCTACCTGTGAAACCAGTCATGTGATCTACAAGCTAAGCTACAACTACTGTGCTGAATTCTAAGTGGGCATGGCAATCAACAATCTGGCTGTCCAAACAAATTGCCACTGACAAACTGTGACCAAGAAACAACTGGACCACCATGTTGCTGAGCTCGCCATCTGACACGACATTCCTCATTTTGATGATTGCTTCACAGCCTGTGCCATCTGGATCCTTCCCACCACCACCACCTTTCTAAATTGTCAGGTGGGACCTCTTCCTGCAATATATCTCAGTTCCCATAATCCTGCTGGCCTCAACCTCTGTTGGCCATTGTCCTTACCCATCTAGCCCTTTCCCTGTTCCCATTCCAGCACTACACAGCCCTCTATTCCACCAACACACCCAGTCTTTATACTTCTCTCCTTTTCCGCAACCCCCCCCCCCCCCCCTCTGCCCCCTCCCTCGCCCTTTGCCTAACCTCCCGATTGCACCAAGCTGCCTTACCCTCCACTTTGTCCCCTGCACACTCCCAGCAGCTCTTTACTGTCCCCCACCCCTACCTGGCTATCCCTCCCCCTCCCTGTCCCAGCCTCCTCCTTACCCCCACCTGTTCGTCTCTCCCATAATGTGCTGTTGCTCGCAGTCAGGCTCCAGCTGCCACAGACTGTGGTCGTGTATGTGAGGTGCATTTGCGTGTGTGTGCGTGTGCGGTGTCTATTTTTGACAAAGGCTTTGTTGGCTGAAAACTATCTTTCTGACAGTGTTTTGTTGTGCTTTTCTGCGACTCAATATCTCTGCTATGTGGTGAGTAACAACTATCATGTATTTCATCTCAGACAACATTGATCAAATGTAGCAATAAGTACAACTGCTTTTTGTAAATTAACTTAAATGATGGATTTTTTAAGTCATTGAAAGTTTATTGTAACCAGATGATGTGAAGTTCCCAATACTGTGCTGGATCATTCTGAAACCTTGGTTACCGGACATAGATTCAATAATGCATTTTTTTCAACAAATGCATTATTTATTTCCTTTCAATTACAGTATTTTACTTTTTCTGCAGATCTCATTATCTTGCTGCTAGTAAGACTGACTATGGACTTGAATCGACTAAGATATGTACCAAAGGTGACATAATAGACAAAGATAAATAATTCAAAGATATAAAATGAATATGATTAAGCTGTTGGATTTTACTCAGTCGATTTACTTGCGAATTTTAATTAATTATTTCAGGTCTTCAGATTTATGTAAATGATTTTATAAAATAAAATAATTTTTTAACTTAACATTTTACAGTATGATGATAAACAATTGTTTCATAGCTGACTTGAATGTCACAATCAAGGTGAAGTGTCGGTCATTATTTACTCAAACATTACTTCAAAAAAAGACTCTAAGATAATTAGTGTGAACCCCATGTCTTGAAGATGACAAAATGAATCAACAAGTACAGAGTTGTAACAGTAAGTGAAGAGCGCGACACCCAATGAAACGGAGTCCAGTTTCTGTAAAACTGTTACGGGTGGCACTTACTGTTTTTTGGAATTGTGTGTGTGTGTGTGTGTGTGTGTGTGTGTGTGTGTGTGTGTGTGTGTTCATTTCACTGTTACCATAAAGTCTTTGTGTTAATTAATTTAAATGTGTTTAGTTATGATATTTGGTTCACTTCTCATGACAAAATTTTAGGTTCTAAAATTATGAAGAAGGGATCACCTGTACGGATTTTCACTGACATCCCACTAGAGAAATGTGAATTACCAGCAGAAGAAGGATACCGGTTCTGCCCCGTATGTAGACAGTGGTCTAGTCAGGAGAACAAGCACTGCACTTATTGCAACAAGTGTACTTCAAAGGTAATGTGTGCAGTAATAGGATTAGAAATTATTCATATGTTAAAAATGAAAGGGGTATCAGAGTTTAATGTCTTTTATGTGAAGTTTGTACTTAATACGCATTTAGGACACATCATACAGAAAATGTTACCATAGAAATATTCTATTCATTATGTGCCTCATTAGGTGCCACTCTCTGTCTGCTTTCTAATTTACAGCCCTTGTGCACCTGTTCTTCACTTGATAAATCTCAGTGAAAAAAATACTGTTTAGCATATAGGAGAAAAACCTATCTTTGTGGCTTTTCCTTCCTTTGAAATAACTACTGAAGTTTCGTAATTTAATGGGACTGTGTGTATCGTCCCTGTTAGTGTAGAATTTATGTTCATGCTCAGCATTTAATTATGTTAAAAGAGAATCTCCTGTTTGTCATTTTGAGCACAATGATTTTTACATTTGTTTCAAAAGGAACTTGACCCCTCAAATCAAGGTCATTGGCAGTTCATTTCTGATTTTTTTTTATGTGTAGTGGTGTCGCAAAGTTCATCTGATATTCCGTACGCTTACGTTGTGTTTGTTGGGCAAGAGTACAGAATAGTATTGAGTGACTTCTGGAAGTCGAGGAACACAGCATCGACCTGAGCATCAGTATTTGCTGCCGTCTGTGCTTCATGGATGAACAGAGCAAGTTGGATTTCACGTGATTGCTGTTTGCAGAACCCATTTCAATTCATATGGAGGAAATTTTCAGCAGTCAGTCAGGTCATAGTACATGAGCATAAACCATGTTCCAAAATTCTGTGACAGACGGACTTCAGCAATATCGTTGTATGCCCTTGTTTGCCACCCTTTCATCAAAACGAGAATGACCCCTGGATTTTCCATTAATTTGGAATGCTTCATTCTTCTGGTGATGTATGGCAGGCTATTGCTAGAATAGGAGTGAGTTCCTTCACATTGTGTATCTAGAATTTTGTAGGTATCCAGTCAGGTGCAGTCTCCTTTCCTTTGTTGCTGTAATTTAGTTGATTTTCTATTATACAGTTGCTTATTTCGATGTTTATCATTTTATTTTTTTTGTATGACAATTGAAAGAAGGTACCACAGTACAGTCTTCCTCAGTGGGATAGTTTTAGAGAAAGAGGGTTTAGTACTGTGACCTTCTCTCTGTCATCCTCTGTTTCTTTACAGTTGATCAGTGGCTTTAATCTGTTTATGGATTTAACCAAGCAACAGAATTTCTTAGAATTTTCCTTAAACCGGTAGATAGAATATTACTTTTGAATTTGTTGAGTGCTTCATGCATGGCTGTCCTTACACTAATTTCAACTTAACTTAGATTTTGCCAGCACCCCCCTCCCCCCCCCCCCCCCCCCCCCCCAATCTCACCTCCTCTACCCCATGAAGCTTTGGCTATGCTTAAACCTGCAATGAAGCTCTCTTTGGTTTTGAAGCTTTCGCGCACACCACAACTTTGTTTATGATGTGTTGTGCAGTAATCTTGAAATTGTCCATTTATAATCATCATTGTCAATCTCAGAGATGTGTTTTATATTGGCTGCTCTACTCAAGTAATCAGAAATCTCTCTCTCTCTCTCTCTCTCTCTCTCTCTCTCTCTCTCTCCTCTGGTGTGTGTGTGTGTGTGTGTGTGTGTGTGTGTGTGTGTAACCGCAAGAAATTATTCTCATGTAATGAGGGACACGATCACAGTAGTATATATGAATTGATGATTTTTGTAGTTGTTCAGTTAACAACCTATAACAGATCACAGTGCCATATGTACTAACATGGTGGCTAAATGTGTAGTACATTGCCTAGCTTTCAGAATTAATAGTCCTTTCTTCTGAGAATCTGTAGGCGCTGCCCTTCATTTTTTACCTTCCCCAACCTACTCCTCTCTCTTCCCCCAAAAAAGAAGTTGTTAGTTTTGAAAGCTAGGAAATGTATGAATTTTTCTTTTTATGTGTGCAAATCAACAGTACTACATGCTTTTGCTCCTTAAGGTAAGTATTCGTCAGCAATTGTATCTTATAATTTATCATCTGAATTTTCCTGTGGTGCATACGTATTAACACAAATTTATGAAAGTAAGCAAAATTGTCTCATACTTTTCAAAATAGTTTGAAAGCTACATTATCCAGATGATATTGTAAGGCCCAGAGCTGTATATGGAATCACATTTGAGCCTCAGTATTCCACACACTGTTCTTATACACACAGAACGTCAAAATCAACTTCAAAGAGAGATTATATAGTGAGGTGACAAGTCATGAGATACCTCCTAATATCATGTTGGACCTCCTTTTTCATGCTGTATTGCAGCAACTTGATGTGGCATGGACTCTGCAAGTCATTCGAAGTCCCTTGCAGAAATATTGACTGCTGTCCATAATTGCGAAAATGTTGCCGGTGCAGGATTTCGTGCACAAGCTGACCTCTTGATTAAGTCCCATAAATGTTCAATCAGGTCCGTGTTGATCTGGGTGGCCAAATCATTCACTTGGATTGTTCAGAATGTTCTTCAAACCAATCATGAACAACTGTGGTCTGGTGACATGTTTGGGAACATGTACCGTATTTACTCGAATCCAAGCCGCACTTTTTTTCCGGTTTTTGTAATCCAAAAAACCGCCTGCGGCTTAGAATAGAGTTCAAAGTATGCGGAAGTTCTGAAAAATGTTGGTAGGTGCCGCCACAACTAACTTCTGTCGTCAAATATATGTAGCGCTACGCAGGCATGCTTCGCAGGCACAAAGACAAATACTGGCACCAGAACCTCTGCGTCAGTAAATAAAAAAAAGAGGTGGAAGACGAGCTTTTTTTTTCTCCGTCCCAAGTTTCGACCACTGCATTTTCATACATTACTCCGTATTGTTCCTCTTCAAACGTAGCAGCATTTCAATGTTCTACGAGAATCCAACTGGCAAGACTGTTTGGGATATTTGTCAATATGGCCAACTCTGCTTTCTGAATTTTTTCCTAACTGTGAGAAGAAATGGTTGCTAATAGGAACTTTTATGAATTGTGAATCACATGCAGTATTCTCTTCACCATAAGAATAATACGAATATAAACATTTTGCCATGTATTCTTTCATGTTTGCTGCTATCTCATTTAAATCCTGTCCGCCTAATAAATTACGAAACTAGAGTGAGACAACAGCAGATGCGGAAGAATATACATACCATGTCATGTTTATATTCGTATTATTCTTATGCCTAATAGTGATACAGTCAGAAATGAAGCACGGCAATTGACTAGATTTTTAAATCTAAGATGACTCTAATTTCTGTGCATAATGTAATGTATTAAAGAGGCGTCTGCAAAGATTTTCAAACGGAAAATTTTTTCGCTAAATTCTCGTTCAGAACATCTTCTATCATACGCAGTCTATTATTTGGTTCTTGTTGATCATTATCAAAGAAAGCATCAGTGTAAGTAGCAACGAATAGCAGTCTCTTGCCATTGTTTCGCTAATGAGACGATTCCTCTCTTTGTTTTTTTTTTAATTGTAAGCGGCGGTAGCGTGCACAAAAGCAAGCCATGCCACGAGCGGCGACAGGCCATAAACCTTCATTTTCAGAATGCGACAAACAATGCATGACACAGTACAGTAATGCATTTTCAGCTTTGAGTGACGGAAACACCTATAACAAAGAGAACTGCACTTGTCAGATCAAAGAAAAATAAACAATCAATTCAAACCAGACGAAGCACGTGAAAAAGGAAGGGTACCCGTATAAATACGGACAGAGCACCTGACGCATAACAACGGCTACCTGGTAAAGCTTAACTGCTAAGCTTACGACTCGAACCAAACTACTACAGCTGTATCATCATTCATTCAACCTAAATTGTGTCTCATATTACAATGGACCAACTTTGTTTCGATTTGGAAGTGCGGCCTAAAACTTTTCTCCCCCCTTGAATTTCGAGTCTCAGATTTCAGGTGCGGCTTAGATTTGGGAAAATTTGTTTTCCTTGATTTCGAGTCTCATTTTTCAGGTGCGGCTTAGATTTGAGTGCGGCTTAAATTCGAGTAAATACGGTAGTCTATGAATGGCTGCAAATTGTTCCAAAGTACCCAGACATCCAGAGGACACAGTCCATTCCATGTATACACAGCACACACCAATTGACAGTTTGTGTCCATGACTTTGTGGGGTCTGCACTACATTAGAGTCCTACCATCAGCTCTTACCAGCTGAACTCGGGACACATCAGACCAGACCACAGTTCTACAGTCATCTAGGGCAACCAATATGGTAAAGACCCCAGGAGAGGTGCTGCAGGTGATCTGCTGTTAGCAAAGGCACTTGTGTTAGCCATCTGCTGCCATTAGGCCATTAACGCCAAATTTCACCATACTCTCCCAAAGGATGTGTTCGTTGAACATTCCACATTGGTTTCTGCTGTTGTTTCACACAGTGTTGCTTGTCTGTTAGGATTGATAACTCTACACAAATTCCACTGGTTTTTTTCATGAAGTGAAGGTTGTCAGCCACTGCATTGTCAGTGGTGAGAGGTAATGCCTTACATGTGGTATTCTTGGTATACACTTGACACTGTATATCTTGGAATATTGAGTTTGCTAAAGATTTCTGAAATGGAATGTCCCTTCCGTCTAGTTTGAATTTCCATTCTGCATTCAAAGTCTGTTAATTCTCATTGTGTGGTCATTATCACATCAGAATCCTTTACATGTGAGTCACCTGAGTACAAATGACAGCTCTGCTAATGCAGTGCCCTTCTATACCTTGTGTATGTGATACTATCCCCGTTTGTATATGTGCATATTGTTTTTCCATGACTTTTGTCAGCTCAGTGTGTACAACCAGTTGTCAGTGTATAACATATATGCTCTCTCTTTCTTCTCCAAATACCTTAAAAAACAGTATGTTATGAGAATACTGGAAAACACAAAAAAATACAGTCGGCACCAAGAATTGTTGAAGTATGTAGGAACCCATGCTAATTGTTATTTTTTGTTGTTCACTATAAAGTTCATTTAACCTAAAATGATGTTATATAGATTTTGCAACAGCTTGGACACTGCCTCAGTTAGCATTGGCTTTCTGTCTCAACTAAATTTTGCATTAGATCAAAATCAGCAACTTTTTCAATTTCTGAGAAACTATTGTGTTGTAGGCCTCAAGACTTTTGACCTTGATGTTTTAAAAAATGGGAAACTAGTGATCTAAACCTATTGAAAGGAGTTACTTTATATGGCTCCCTGACTAGTGTGTCAAAGCTCAATGGAATTAGTGGATTGCGGTATGTGGCCTGTCATTGTGACACATATTGAAGTATTTCTCTGAGTCTTTTACTATGAAATGGCAGTGAATGCTATTGAAGGAATTCTTTATGTTGGTACATACTAGACCTGAACTGACTGAATTATTTTTACTATCACATTATCACACATTTTTTATTGTTCTGTTACAGAATGGGACAACTTATGAGCATTGCTTTAAGTGCAACAGATGTGTGAAACCTTCTTGGAAGCACTGTGACACATGTGGACGCTGTTGCCTAACTAATCACAAATGTGGAACTTTTGTTCCTTCTGGTGTTTGTTTCCACTGTGGTGGTGAAGGACACAGGAAAGGCAACTGTCCACAGAAAGAGGTATGCATTGGGTTTAAATTGAATTCATGAGGATAATACATAACAGAAAAACTCTTTTACAGAATTAAGAAGCTCTTGTTATGTCAGTTTTTTTATTTGTTGTTACTATGCCTTGTGTCTATCTGCTCAGTAACAATAGAATTTTGTACTACTTGCTTAATTGTAATTTTTATTTTCTAATATTCCTGTTACGAGTGTTAGAATGTTCTACACTCATTGACACTGTGGTTAAGGCAGACTTCCCCCTGACTCCATCTCATGGTTTCTGTAAATCACTTAAGGTAAATGCTAGAACAGTTCCATATTAAACACCATGCTGTGACAGTCTTAATGAGTCTAATCTTATAATCTTGTGCTCTGTCACTACTTCTGTCATTGTTAAGAGCACATTAATCCCTGATCTTCTTTCTTTGTTCATACAGTCACAGACATCTGCTTTGTTAGCTCTGGATGATTTATGATCACTTGGTAATGACTAGGATCTGGAAAAATGTAGCTCTATCTTTGATTAAATTCATATTTATTTTTACCAAACTTTGCATATTTTGTCAGAATTCACATCTAACCTTTTTGCTTGCAAATTTAAAAAGATGTCAAGCGACATAAATGAAGAGAAAGCCTTAGTGCTGTGTGTTCAGGCCCGACATCTAGCAGAATTTGATGTGAACACAGTTCAAAATTCCCACCATCAAAAATTGCCACAGTAAAAGTGGTGAACTTTGGCTAACAAACATGTGCAACCACCTACTATTTTTTGTTATACATTGCGACAACAGCACTCAAAGCAGTGGATAAGCTATGGTCCTGAATACAATATTCATTGAATGTAAACACTATATGAATCTTCATCCTTATATTTATTTATTTATCTGTTTATTTATTTATGTATTTATTTATTCATGTAATTATTTATTTTTGAGGTTGGAACAAACTTGTACTGCCTTTCAGTTGATAAGAGCTGTCTTAATCGGTGGTACTATATTGCATTATGTGGTGTGTAACTTACACAGATCATTCACCTGCTCACAACTGGCATGGCACCAGAGCATTGAGTGCACTGATATGCTATTGAATTCATGCATTTTTTGTTTTGCAAACACATTCTGACACACACTATCTTTTCAAATTGGAATTTGCCAGATGATGTGTAATACCAGTAACCAAAAACTGGTTTCAGTATTTATGTAAAGAAAATAAAGCTATTTCAGACAATCTCTGATAAAATAGTTCATCTTTGATACAGTTCGCTGTTTCACGGTGTGTTAGGTAATTTCGCGTTTTCGTATTTTGTGACAGAAATCAAATCTGTATTTGCATTAATCGCAAAACTCAAACATTTTCTGATGCTGGTAATGACATTGCTCTACAGCATCACATTTTTGACCTTGCGTACTCTTGTTTTTATGATTTAATGCAAAGTGCTGTAACAAAAAATAATAAAAACTGTTATATTCCAAGTCATTTGTTGATCTAGATAAGGCTTATTGTATTGCTGTAAGATTTTTTCTCCTGTTTTCTTTTTTCTTTTTGAATGTTCGGTCTATAATTATTATATGCCTTTGTATTGCTAGGCATAGAAACTGCTGAACTCTGTGAGTAATGCATATTCAGCAAAGTAATTGGAAAACAAAAGGTTGGTGAAAGCAGTGTTCGAAATATGACATGTTGTTAGTCTGTCATTAGTTGTCAGCATCCATTTGTGATAGCACCATTTTGTACTCTGGAAAACCAAAACCATACATGATAAGGTGGTCCGAGAACCGTAACAGATTTGCATATTATTGAGCAGAAGCAGTTTGCAAATATTTTGTATTATTAGAACATGTAATTCTGACATTTTGACACTGTGTTAACACTTGAATTTGCTGTGCAGTCACAATTTGAATGTGCTGAGTATCTGCAAGTCATATGCTGAACCAAATCTGTATTGGTCCTGTTATATATGTTGCGGATAATGAGCATTGCTAGTTTCCTGATGGGCTATAGATGTCAGTGGCACATCCTAACAAATTCCTCTGCTTTCAGTATTCATTATTCTGTTTTCAGTGTTAATTACATTTCAGACACCATCAGTTGTAATTTGAATGAGTCTAGCCCTCAGGGGATCAGGATTCATTTACCAGGTACAGGCTTTGTGACAACAGTTTTCTGAGCTGGGGACTGGTAAGTGCTGCCAGTCCATTGTCACTGTGGGCCCGAGATGGAACCTTCAATATTTCCTCTTTTTTTCTCTCAGTGGAATGGGTAGGCAGGTCATAGGTATAAACACCCAATATAACAAGAGGGCTCATGTAGCCAATCTTCCTAATTTAGGAATTATTTAGGGTGCTGCCATTTATAGAAACAGAATGCTTGCTGCTCTGTCAAACTGTAAAAGGGCAGTTTTAAGAAAGTTTCACCTTTCTGTATCCAGAAAGATTTAGAGGGAATCTATGGCACTTTAAAATGTGTCAAGTGCTTGTGAAATGGGACACTGTTGAAAGATACGTATAGTTGTGAATTTTAAAATTTTCCCGGCGAATTGACTGTTCAAACAAATTTCGGGCTTGCAGCCGGTCGTTCGGGTAGTCTGTGATGGCTCACCTGAAGATGACTGGCAGGTGCCCAGTTGAAATATCGTGCGAAGTATTGAACGACGACCGGCTGCAAGCCCGAAATTTGTTTGAACAGATACGTATAGTTGTCATCAAGTAAAGAGCCTCCACAAAGCTCAATGCCTCGGGGAGTATGCGACCGAAACTGAACTGTGCAACACCATCAACTACAGCAAAGGTGTTGTGCCATGCAGAGATCTGGTCAATATTCCCAAAGATTGAACTGAAAGCTGATTGACCAAAGAAGGCATTGTTGACATGCAAAACATCATGGAAAAGGGTGGATGGCAGTCTGATGAAATCAAACTCTTCTATACTTAACAGTTAACACCATGAAACTTCCAGTGTGTGTCAAAGCAGGTTTACTTCTTCTAAGCATGTGACATGACCCAGTGCAGTGGTTTAAGTGTGTATGCTTTGGACACACTACTGTTAAGTTGTAAGGGAGAAGCCACTTCTGGCAAATGTGGTAAGGCTACCCATGAAGGAGTTGGTTGTTCATCTCCTCTGAAGTGTGTCAGCTGCTCTGGAGATCATCCTGTCTGGAGTAGAGCCTGCAGTGTCTTTCTTGAAGAAAGGAAGATCCAGGAGATAAAAATGACAAGGGCATCCTACATGGTGAAACCAAAAATATCTAAAAGACTATGCAACTACTCACATTTGCTGCCTCTTTTGCTCCCATTCTCAAACAGCCAGTCCCAAAAACTCATACCAGTATTCAAAAGGACGTTCCTAGTGTCTGTAGTAGTATCTGTGTTTCTCAAAGCACTTGCACTGCTGCAGCTATTTCGAAGCCTACATCCCCCCCCTCCCCCCCGAACATCAGAAAAGGCTATGGTTGCCATTGTTGCAGAGCTCCCTGCCCCCTCCAAAAGTTCAGTTCACTGTCCAGCATTGCCACTACCATAGCTGTGGTTGTGGTGGCTGCAATGCCTACCTAGGGCAAAGGCAAAGAATCAGCCACTGATGGAGATGGAAAGTAAGCAGTCTGATGAGGTTGATGTCACTCTGTGATCTCTCTCATAATTCGTCTTCAGAGCTGATGGACCTTTGTGTCAGCCTATGGCAGTCATCTCGCCCCATGACTGAGCCTCCACCCATTATGGGCTCTCCTTCCTGGTAGGAAGACAAGATGAAAGTGCAACCTCCACGACAAATGGCTTCCATACTGCAGTGGAACATCAATGGATTCATAGCACAGGGGAAGGAACTGAAACTACTATCATAGAAATGTCCCCTGTGCTTGTATTTGTGGGAAACACATTTTAAAACATCTGATGCCTCTGTACTAGGGGGCTGTACCCTTCATTGCAAGGATGACCTGTCTGTGGAACAGGCCAATGGAGGGCTTGCTGTGTTTGTCAATAACACATACCTCTCCTCTGCTCTCTCCTTAGTTACTGACCAACGTGCCATAGCTGTTGCAGTTCATGTGGGTCAGATCATTACTATCTGCTCACTGTACCTACTTCCACAGGATGCGATAGACACCGAGGCTCTAACAGACATAGAACAACTCTCCTACCCATTTCTCCTAGTAAATGATTTCAGTGTGTGTAATGTATTGTAGGGCTCAAATTGTACTTGCTATGGGGGTTGAGTGTTGGAGAACATCATATTGTCTCAGGAGCTGTGCATCCTCAACACAGATGGACCCACTCATTTCTCACCTGCTACTGGGTCATCTTCAGCCATCAGTCTCTCTTTCTGCAGACCCTGCTCGGTATGAAGCAACTGATATTCTTCATTCCAGTGACCACCTCCCAATGTGGATCATCAATATACTAAAATAAGCATTACTTAACAGAAGCCACTGAAATGGATTGTCAGCAAGGCTAACTGGACAGTGTTCAGGCTGCTGGTTGTGTTCAGACATCGCGACAGCATACAGGAATGGGTGGATAACATCACAACATTGATCCATCTTGCTGCTGACTTATCTATCCCAAAGTCCTCAGGTTACCTTAAGAAACAGTCTGTACCTTAGTGGACCTATGAGTGCTGCTCAGCAACCTGGGACAGGCATTCAGCTCTTCGACAATTTAAATATCGCCCAACAACAGATAATCTCACAGCCTTTTGAGTCACAAAAGCCGAGGCTCGAGGTATAATTAAGGAGAGTAAGAGAAAGCCACGGCAAGTTTTCCTGGCTTCCATAAACCATTCCACTTGTTCCACGAAAGTATGGAAAGCCATCAGGAGGGTGTCTAGCAAACACAATCATTTCCCAATAGCAGCAGTGCTGAAACAGGTGCATTTCCAAATAATGCACCAAGACATCGCTCAGACATTTAGAACAACTGCTGCCAAAGCCAGCCAGGATCCGTCCTTCCCCGTCTACCTTGCAGCTGTAGAGAGGGGGCAGGATGGACTTCAGATCCAACAATTCTGATTTTTGCAGCTGCCCTTTCTCCTTGTGGGAGTTGAATTCAGCACTGACTGAGACTTGTGATTCTGCACATGGTCACGACCAAATCTGGTACTGCATGCTTCGACATTTGCCAACAGCTTCAAAGGAAATCCTCCTTAAATATTTTAATTTGATATGGCAGACAGGTCACTT
Source organism: Schistocerca serialis cubense (assembly GCF_023864345.2). Classification (NCBI taxonomy): domain Eukaryota; kingdom Metazoa; phylum Arthropoda; class Insecta; order Orthoptera; family Acrididae; genus Schistocerca; species Schistocerca serialis. Next base: position 872,104,009 of record NC_064641.1, on the reverse strand, counting down.
TCCCAACTCATGGAGAGAGGCAATTTTGATACTTGTCCTCAAACCGGGAAAGGACTGCACATGTCCCAGTAGTTACCATATTGTCACCTTAACGAACTGTATAGGAAAGGCCCTGGGGTGAGTGATTAACAGTCATTTGGTCTGGTTGTTAGAGATCATGCAATGACTTAGCCGTGCTCAATGTGGATTCCTGAGATTTCAGTCCTGTGTTGACAACCTGACCCTGCTAGAGGTAGCTGTTCAGCAGGCTTTTCTATGTAAATACCACTGTTTCAGTATATTCTTTGAAATCTGTACAGCATTCAATACTACTTGGAGTCATAATATTCTCATACAACTCCATCAATGGGGCTTTTGTGGCCACCTCCCAATCTTCATACGGTGTTTCCTGTCTAAGCAGTTTAAGTGTTGAGCTGGTGACACACAGGTGGATCGTTTTGAGGAGGAGAATGGTGTTCCTAAGGGCAGTGTTCTTAGCATTACCCTCTTTGCCATAGCCATAAACAGTATCATGTCTGGAGTAAAGAGTCCTGTAAAATGCTCCTTATTTGTGGATGATTTTGCAAGTTTCTCCTCCAATGTTACAACAGCAATTTGTCAGTTGCAACTTACAATGCAGAGTTTAGGAGAGTGGGCTGCAAAGACAAGTTTTCAGTTTCCTGCAGATAAATGTATGTGTGTTCATTTTAATCATTCTTGTCATATTTTTAATTTACTTGACTTGCAAGTGAGTTACTCCATTCTACATTTTAAAAATTAGGTGAGTGCTCTAGGCCACATTTTTGACTCCAGATTGTCATGGTTACCACACCTGAGAGACTTGAAAGCCAGAACCCAGAAGACACTGAATATTGTGCTTTCTTAGCCACAGATCATGGGAGCAGACAGAGCACATCAACTCCATTTGTATAGGGCTTTTGTGTGATTGCAGCTAGACTATGGGTGCACACTATATGGATCGGCGAGGTCCTCTTTTACATCTGCATCCATACTCAATAACATGCTATGAGGTACATGGCAGAGGGTATGTCTCATTATACCACTTACTGTATTTACTTGAATCTAAGCCACACCTGAAAAATGAGACTCGAAATCAAGGGAAAAAAAATTCCCGAATCTAAGCCGCACCTGAAATTTGAGACTCAAAGTTCAAGGAGAGAGAAAAGTTTTAGATCGCACCTCCAAATCAAAACAAAGTTGGTCCATTTTAACATGAGACACAATTTAGGTCAAATGGATGAAGATACAGCTACAGTAGTTTGGTTTGAGTCGTAAGCTTAGCAGTTAAGCTTTACCAGGTAGCCATTGCTAAGCGTCAGGTGCTCTGTCCGTATTTATGTGGGCACTCTTTCTTTTCCATGTGCAGTAAAGGAAACCAAAGAAAAATTAGGAGTAGGGATTGAATTTCAGGGAGAAGAAATAAAAACCTTCAGATGTGCAGATGACATTTTAATTCTGTCAGGCCCAGGAAAGGATGTGGAAGAGCAGTTGAATGAAATGGATGATGTGTTGAAAGGAGGATATAAGATGAACATCAACAAAAGCAAAACAAGGAAAATGGAATGTAGTAGAATTAAATCAGGTGGTGCTAAGGGAATCAGATTAGGAAATGAGACACTTAAAGTAGTGGATTTTTGCTATTTGCTATTTGGCCAGCAAAACAACTGATGATGGCCGAAACAGAGAGGATACGAAATGTAGACTGACAATAACAAGAAAAGTGTTTCTGAAGAAGAGACATTTGTTAACATCAAATACAAATTTCTGTGTTAGGAAATCTTTTCTGAAAGTATTTGTCTGGAGTGTAACCATGTATGTAGGTGAAACATTGACGATAAACAGTTTAGACAAAAAGAGAATATAAGCTTTGGAAATGTGGTTCTACAGAAGAATGTTGAAGGTTAGATGGGTGGATCATGTAACTAAGAGTAGGTACTAAACAGAATTGGGGAGACAAGAAAGTTGTGGCAAAACTTGATCAAAAGAAGGGATTGGTTGATATGGAAGGGAGTGAGAGGGGTGGGGGGTAAAAATCATAGAGGGAGACGAGGAGATGAATAAGCAGTTTCAGAAGGATATAGATTGCAGTAGGTGTTTGGAGATGATGAGGCTCACACAAAATACAGTATCTTGAAGCACTGCATCAAACCACTCAGACCACAATAATAATAATAATAATAATAATAATAATACTAACAACAACAAAAATGATCTGGAGGACAGGGTGGGCAGCAATCTATGGTTGTTTCCTGATGATGCTCTGGTATATGGTAAGGTGTTGAAGTTGAGTGACTCTAGGAGGATACAAGATGGCTTAGAGAAAATTTGTAGTTGGTATGATGAATGGCAATTGACTTTAAGTGTTGAAAAATGTAAGATAATGTGGATGAGTATGAAAATCAAACCTGTAATTTTCAGATACATTATTAGTAGGGTACTGCTTGAGAAAATCATGTTGTTTAAATATCAGGGGCATAATGTTGCAAACCTCTCCCCATGAACCATAGACCTTAGGTGCAACCAAACGTATGGTTCCTGAAGAGGGGCAGCAGCCTTTCCAATAGTTGCAGGGGAAACAGTCTGGATGATTGACTGATCTGGCCTTGTAACACTAACCAAAATGGCCTTGAAACTTCCTGGCAGATTAAAACTGTGTGCCCGACCGCGACTCGAACTCGGGACCTTTGCCTTTCGCGGGCAAGTGCTCCACCATCTGAGCTACCGAAGCACGACTCTCACCCGGTCGTCACAGCTTTACTTCTGCCAGTACCTCGTCTCCTGCCTTCCAAACTTTACAGAAGCTCTCCTCATTCTGGAAACATCCCCCAGGCTGTGGCTAAGCCATGTCTCTGCAATATCCTTTCTTTCAGGGGTGCTTGTTCTGCAATGTTCGCAGGAGAGCTTGCAAAATGGCTAAGCAGGGATGGCTAGAGGACAAACGTAAGGATGTAGAGGCTATCTCACTAGGGGTAAGATAGATACTGCCTACAGGAAAATTAAAGAGACCTTTGGAGAAAAGAGAACCACTTGTATGAATATCAAGAGCTCTGATGGAAACCAAGTTCTAAGCAAAGAAGGGGAAGCACAAAGGTGGATGGAGTACATAGAGGATCTGTAGAAGGGCGATGTACTTGAGGACAATATTATGGAAATGGAAGAGGATGTAGATGAAAATGAAATGGGAGATACGATACTGCGTGAAGAGTTTGACAGAGCACTGAAAGACCTAAGTCGAAACAAGGCCCCGGGAGTAGACAACATTCCATTAGAACTGCTGACAGCCTTGGGAGAGCCAGTCCTGACAAGACTCTACCATCTGGTGAGCAAGATGTATGAGACAGGCGAAATACCCTCAGCCTTCAAGAAGAATATAATAATTCCAATCCCAAAGAAAGCAGGTGTTGCCAGATGTGAAAATTACCAAACTATCAGTTCAACAAGTCACAGCTGCAAAATACTAACGTGAATTCTTCACAGACGAAGGGAAATACTGGTAGAAGCCGACCTCGGGGAAGATCAGTTTGGATTCCGTAGAAATGTTGGAACACGTGAGGCAATACTGACCCTACGACTTATCTTAGAAAATAGATTAAGAAAAGGCAAACCTACATTTGTAGCACTTGTAGACTTGGAGAAAGCTTTTGAAAATGTTGACTGGAATACTCTCTTTCAAATTCTGAAGGTGGCAGGGGTAAAATACAGGGAGCAAAAAGCTATTTATAATTTGTGCAGAAACCAGATGGTAGTTATGAGTCAAGGGACATGAAAGGGAAGCAGTGGTTGGGAAGGGAGTGAGACAGGGTTGCACCCTCTCCCCGCTGTTATTCAATCTGTATATTGAGCAAGCAATAAAGGAAGCAAAAGAAAAATTCGGAGTAGGTATTAAACTCCATGGAGAAGAAATAAAAACTTTAAGGTTTGCTGTTGATGTAATTCTGTCAGACGGAAAAAGGACTTGGAATAGCAGTTGAATGGAATGGATAGTGTCTTGAAGGGAGGATATAAGATGCACATCAACAAAAGCAAAACGAGGATTATGGAATGTAGTTGAATTAAATCGGGTGATGCTGAGGGAATTAGATTAGGAAATGAGACACTTAAAGTAGTAAAGGAGTTTTGCTATTTGGGGAGCAAAATAACTGATGATGGTCGAAGTAGAGAGGATATAAAATGCAGACTGACAATGGCAAGGAAATCGTTTCTGAAGAAGAGAAATTTGTTAACATCGAGTATAGAGTTAAGTGTCAGGAAGTCGTTTCTGAAAGTATTTGTATGGAGTGTAGCCACGTATGGAAGTGAAACATGGATGATAAATAGTTTGGACAAGAAGAGAATAGAAGTTTTCAAGATGTGTTGCTACAGAAGAATGCTGAAGATTAGATGGGTAGATCACACAAGGTGGTATTGCATAGGATTGGGGAGAAGAGGAGTTTGTGGCACAACTTGACTAGAAGAAGGGATCGGTTGGTAGGACACGTTCTGAGGCATCAAGGGATCACCAATTTAGTATTGGAGGGCAGCGCGGAGGGTCAAAATCGTAGAGGGAGACCAAGAGATGAATACACTAAGCAGATTGAGAAGGATGTAGGCTGCAGTACGCACTGGGAGATGATGAAGCTTGCACAGGGTAGAGTAGCATGGAGAGCTGCATCAAACCAGTCTCAGGACTGAAGACCACAACAACAACAACAACAACAATGTTGCAAAGAAATATGAAATGGAATGAGGATGTGAGAATTGTGGTAGGAAAGGTGATTGGTCGACTTTGGTTTATTTTTTGAGAATTCTAGTAAAGTGTGGTTCAGCTGCAGAGGAGACAGCATATGGGATGCTAGTGCGACCTATTCTTGAGTATTGCTCGAGTGTTTGGTATCCGTACCAGCTGGGATTAAAGGAAGACTTCGAAGCAGTTCAGAGGAAGGCTGCTAGACTTGTTACTGTTGGGTTCAAAAACATCAAGTGGTGGCTTCAAAAACGTGCACGTGTTACAGAGATGCTTTGAGAACTCAAATGGGAATCGTTGGAGGGTAGGGAACATTCTTTTCAAGGAGCAGTATTGAGAAAAGTTAGAGCACTGGCATTTGAAGGTCACTGCAGTGTGGTGTCACCGCCAGACACCACACTTGCTAGGTGGTAGCCTTTAAATCGGCCGTGGTCCGTTAGTATACGTCGGACCCGCGTGTCGCCACTATCAGTGATTGCAGACCGAGCACCACCACACAGCAGGTCTAGAGAGATTTCCTAGCACTCGCCCCAGTTGTACAACTGACTATGCTAGCGATGGTTCACTGACAAAATACGCTCTCATTTGCCGAGACGATAGTTAGCATAGCCTTCAGCTACGTCATTTGCTACGACCTAGCAAGGCGCCATTACCAGTTACTATTGATGCTGTAAAACATGTACCGTCAAGAGCGATGTTCACCAGTTATGGATTAAAGTTAAGTATTCCAGCAGCTACGTACGTTTTTTGTTAGTCTCATTTCCTTGACCTGTTCCAGACCTCACGCCAGCCTGCGTGAGCTAAAACGCGTGCCTTTCGGCTTCCCCTCATAGTGGGTTGGCTGTATTGCCAAACCACAACATGCAGAATGATTTTGGTGCCTCTAACATACATTGTGCATAAGGACCAAGAAGATAAGATACGAGAAAGTGGGCCTCATACGCAGACATTCAGACAGTGGTTTTCCCCTCGTTCTGTTTATGAGTGGAACAGGAAGGGAAACAACTAGTAGTGGTATGATGTACCCTCTGCCACGTGTCATGAGGCGGATTGCAGAATATCGATACAGATGTAGATGAACAGTGTTAATATGTTTCATGTCTTCCAGGAGAAGAAATGTCCGCCCCCGGTAACTGAGTGGTCAGCGCGACAGAATGTCAATCCTAAGGGCCTGGCTTTGATTTTCAGTTGTGTCGGAGATTTTCTCCACTCAGGGACTGGGTGTTGTGTTGTCCTAATCATCATCATCATTTCATCCCCATCGACGCGCAAGTGACCAAAGTGAAGTTAAATCGAAAGACTTGCACCCGGCGGACGGTCTACCACACGGGAGGCCCTAGTCACACGACATTTACATTTTTAGCAGAAGAAATAGAAGTTCTTTTTACATAAAGGTTTTATGTTATATGATATTAATGACATTGTTTTCTTACAGTCTCTCTCTTGTGACAGATTTTAAACAGAATTTATTATTAAATATATTTATGTTACTTGATGAGTTACTTTGTATTGTTTCAGAAACTTGCTACAAAAAGGAAAAAAAGAAAAATGAAGCATAATCCAAAGGACACACCTGAAGTTAGTGGAAATACAAGTGAAAAGAAAACTAAAGTACAAAATAAAAGGAAAAGATTGTAACATTTCTTTACTGTATTTCAATTTAATTTGTAAATAAAGAGCTTTGTACATCTATCTGTTATTTTTGAAATAACTTTTTTAACTTTCAGAAAGCTGTTCAGAACTACTTTGTTATAGAGTGAGTCAGCCTGGTACAGGACATGGTGTTGTAATAATATTACAGCTCACCACAGAAGAAATGTGTGTTAAAGTCTTTATTTTGTAATACACCCATAGCCCACAACGGTGGAAGAATAAGGAATGTTCAACAGTATGAGGATAAAGAAGATAATTGAAATAACTGCATTAAGGAAATGTAGTTTCTGAAGGGCATTATGACAATCTGTCCACTGGCAAAAGACTCCAGATCAGTGCTCCAGTCAGGTCTCAAGAAGGGACTGACAAGGTAGAAGTGAAAATGAGAAAAAGGTTAAAAACATAACAAAAGGCTAATATTGTACAAGGTAGGTTGTGGAATGTCAAAAGTGTGAATGTGGTAGGGAAACTAGAACATGTGAGAAGGGAAAGGCACAGACTGAAACTAGTTATGGCAGGGGCACTGAAGTGAAATAGGAATAAGATGTAAATGTGTGGTCAGACAAATATAAGGTAATATAAACAGCTGCAGAATATGATAAAATGGGAATAATATTCATAATGTATAGGAATATGGCACAGAATGAGTTGCTATGAACAGTCCATCAACACGATTATTCTCATCAGAATCAATGCCAAACCAAAGCCAACAATTACAGTTCAGATAAACAAGGCAGTATCACTAGCAGAACATGACGATGCAAAGAGTTAAATTGCGGGAATTGAATGGGTACCTTGGTATGTATAGAGAGATAAAAATCAGATAGTCAAAGGGGACTGGAATGAAAGTAGTAGTGGCACAGTTACAGAGAAATGTAGACTAGACCACAGGAATGAGAGAGAGAGAGAGAGAGAGAGAGAGAGAGAGAGAGAGAGAGAGAGGGAGAGGGAGGGGGGGGGGAGGTATTCTACAATAAGTTAGTAGCAAATTCATTGTTCAGAAAAGACACTAGCTGGATTATATCAATCTGAAATTATATATCGGATAGTGAGGTGTACACAGGAGTACATACAGACTTGGCTCACAGTTTAGTACTGATGAAGAGTTGGCTGAAATTTAAGAGAATCATCAGTGTACAGGTGGGGTACAGAATTATTGAGGAATGATGGCATTCGTTAAAATTCCTCTGAGGCTGCAGGTACTGTGATAATACCACAGGTTACTCAGATGACTGGGCATCTCTTAAAAGGGTAATCTTATATGTAGCCACATGGCCGTAGGTATAAAAAGGGTGACAGCAAAAAAATTGTGGGTAATAAATGAAATATTTCAGCTGATTGATGAAACAAGGAAATACAGGAAGATAAAAGACTCTCCACAATAAGTCAGTTTAAAATAAAATCAGTAGGAAGTGTAAGGAAATTAATATGAAACTGTTGCGGGGGGAAAAAAATCTGGAGGATAGAAGCTTTAAGGAAAGTCAAAATAACTTGCAAAGTCCTCGATATTTGAGATTGCGCAAGAAAGCCCATTTTAAATGTATAGGAGAGCTCAAATAGGTTAAAGAGTACATTGAGAGCCTTGAGAAGTGGAGCAAATGTCTGCTAATGTGATAGAAGAATTCAATGATGGAAATACCTAGACAAGAGGGATAAATATGAGGGCGTGCAGAAAAGTAATGCCTCCGAATTTTTTATTCTTTCTGAATATCGGTTGAGATAATTCATGTCAGGCACAATACTCAGTCATCTTCCTGTTTTACTGACAGTAGTTGCAACCTTCTGCTGCTAGAGGATTCTGAATAGTAGTGTATAACGTGGTGGTGTGTAACGTAACTATGTTGGTGCGTGAGAAATAGTGTGCTGTAATCGAGTTTCTAACCACAGAAAATTTGCCTCAATTGAAAACCATAGAAGAATGAAAGCCATATATGGTGGTGATTGTATCGACATCAGTAATGTGTGGTGTTGAGTTGTTCATGTCTGTAATGAAGAAATGATGGTGTTAACCTAAGGGTGTGTGACAGAGCTCAGAATGGATGACCACGTACAGCAGCCAACGAGACTCATTGGAATTGAATTGATGAACTCATAAGATTAAATCATCAAAGCATATCTCATGTAAATGCGGCACATCACAAGAGCATGCACAGCCATCATTGTAGAACTGTGGTACAGAAAAGTGTGTGTGTGGTGGGTGCCTTGAATGCTCAATGTGACATGAAACAGAGGAGACTGGACATCTGACAAAAATCTCATTTGCATTTTAAGTGTGAGACAGATCGATCCCGTAACAACATTGTGACGTGATGAATGTTAGCTTCACCATTCTGCCCCAAAAAAGGAGTAGAAGTTGAGCTCTGAAACAGAGGATCACTGATGCCAAAAAGTTTCAAGGTCATTCCATCAGCAGGCAGAGTTGTGCTACGTTCACAGTGCTCCGGGATGTTCAGGGTGTGGCGCATTTCGAATTCATGCTTAAAAGGCTCCACCATAAACTCTGCAAGGGACTATGAGGGTCTCAGAAAACTGAAGAGTTTGTCGACAAGTGATGCCAGACACACACAAGCACTGTGACATCTGAAACTATCCAATGCCTAGGGCTCACGGTTATTGATCATCCTCCATACAGTCCTGTCTTGACTCTATCCAGTTTTTGTCTGTTTTCAAAACTTAAAGATTATATTTGAGGATTTCACTTTGAGAGTGCTTGAAACAGTGGGAGCAGAGGTGAAGTAGTGGCTTCCAGAATTTTTAAAACCATTGCTGGAAGCAGAAACCAAAGAATTATTTAAACATATTGGGGAAACACTATTTACAGCAACTCAGCTAAGTTAATGTTTTTGATATTGTGTTCAACTGACTGTATTTATTTTTTGATAATTTTATTTTTGTGATTCAGGACCAAAAACGGTGGTGGTATGTATATTTCCCAGAGCCATGTTATGACCTGTTAAACTATGGTGGTAAATGTGTTTCTCACTTCAGTTTTGTAGCAGACTACCGTAGTGATTTCACGAGAAACAGAAACTGACTGTCCTAGCAGTTATTATGCACCATGTACAGCTTACTACCATAAGATGTCAGGCACATCTAGAAGTGGTAAGATATATTCCAGCGAACATAGTAAAAATATTAAGTTATTGGTAAGTGTGCTACCAAAAGTCCACGAAAGAAACATCAGTTCTGTGCTAAGTATACTTCCCATGCTCCATGGAGACACTACTTCAGTGGTTTGTCTGCTCTTACTTCCCAAACACCTTTAAAACAACGTTATTTGGCTGGCTGTTGCTTCTCAGGGCCCTAAAAGCTATACACTGACATGACAAAAGTCATGGGATAGTGATGTGCACAAATACACATGGCGGTAGTGTTGCGTTCCCAAGCTATAAAAGAGCACTGCATTGATGGAGCTGTCATTTGTACTCAGTTGGTTCATGTGATAAGGTTTCCAACATAATTGTCTGCGCAATGGGAATTAACAGAATTTGAATGTGCAGTGGTAGTTCAAACTAGACGCAGGGACACTCCATTTTGGAAATCGTTAAGAGGATTCAATAATCTGATTCACAGTGTCAAGAGTGTGCTGAAAATACTGCATTTCAGGCATTGCCTTGCACCACGGACAAAACAGTGGCCAACAGCCTTCACTTAACGACTGAAAGCAGCAGTATTTGCATAGAGTTGTCAGTGCTAACAGACTAGCAGCTCTGTGTGAAATAACCACAGAAATCAATGTCCATTGTGTGGTAACTGCGACCAGAACGGTTGCGGGGTTGACACAACGGAAAGTGTGGCGTGACCCATGGAGTGGCCCGCGAACCACAACACAAACAGGAGAGGATGGACACATCCAATGAAGGACCTTACGACAACAACAAGATCGAAATAACAGAGTCACAAGAAAACCTAACTAGACAATCACGTCCACTCGTAAACAGAACACAAAAGTAAATACGCTGTCTAAGGCGAGGCGATATGTGCAGAGACGTACGCAAAATTAGACTGATTGGCTGAGTGAGAGGCAGGCGCTTAAATACATGATCGAGGGCGCCGCTATTGGCCGCTGGGACCATGTGTTCCACTGTGGCGCCCTCACACTAAATACAGGCGAGCCGTCACGGCTTGCGGCGCGATGGTGCAGAGACCTCTAGGGGTCTTAGACGTCCATATCGTCTGGCGCGGATTGAAGTTTTGCAGTGCGCGGTACCAGAGATTGTCTGATGAATGTATCTGTTACGACAGTGTGGTGGTATTAATGGGCTATGTCAGTAGACATGAGTGAATGCCTGTGCTAAAAGCATGTTATCGCTTGCGGCACTCTCCAGGGCTCATGACCATATTAGTTGCCCAAGATGACTGGAAAACCATGGTCTGGTCAGTTGCGTCCAGATTTCAGCTGGTAAGAACTGGTGATAGAGTTTGAGTGTGGGGAAGACTTCACAAAACTATGAACCCAAGTTGTTAGCAAGGCACTGTGAAAGCTGACAATGGCTCCGTAATGGTGTGGGCTGCGTCTTCATGGAATGGTCTGGGAGCTCTTGATGTATGGCTGTTTGGATACTATTTGCAGCCGTTCATGGACTTCATGTTCCCAAAAACAATGGAATTTTAATGGATGACAATATGCCATGTGACCAGTTCACAATGATTTACAATTGGTTTGAAGAATATTCTGGACAATTCGAGCAAATGGTTTGGTTACCCAGATTGCTGGATATGAATCCCATAGAATATTTCAAACGTAATAGAGAGGTCAGTTCATACACAAAATCCTGGACTGGCAACGCTGGGAATTATGAAAGGCTGTAGAGGCAGCATGGCTCAATATTTGTGCCAGAGACTTCTAACGACTTGAGTCCATGCCACATCGAGCTGCTGCACTACACTGGGCAAAAGGAGGTCCAACATGACTTTTGTCACTTCGGTGAATTTTGCAACAAACAGAAATTACAGCTGTTGCAGCAGACTCACTAGATGCCAGGAGTGTACAGAAGACTTCCAAAGTTTAAACAAGAAAAAAAAAATGTTGACAAGTATACTTCCGATGCCCTGTGAAACGGTTAAAGTTGCTGACTACATACTGTACAAAAGATGATTTAGATTATCAGTTTGCTTTGGAAAAAGTAAAGATACCAAAGAAACACTTCTGATGTTATGCTTGATAATAAGTACAAGACTTCTGAAAAATCAATACACTTTCATAGGACCAGAATAAACTTTTGAATTCCTATAAAAATGCAGAAATAGGACAAAAATATTGCAACAGAATGAAAGTCATGACCAGAACAATGTTGTGTGTGTTGTGAATGCATTATGTTGGAGCTAAGAGAAGTAGAACATGTACAAGTTGTTGCTGCTCATATTGTGGGTGCTTCTGTAATCAAGGTAGCTGAAATCTTTAATGTTGTAAGAGGCAACATATTGATGATTTATACCACATACAGGGAAAGTGGAGAAACATCACCTGCTAAATCACAATGTGGAAAAAGTGTGTGTTGAGTGATCATGACAGAATGTCATCAAAGAGGATGGTGACAAAAAATAAGGGGACTGCAAAACTGGATGCCACTTCACAAATCCTGTTTCAAAAGAACAATTAGGAAATTCCATAAGTACGGAATTGTAGCGTGTGCTGGAATCTCAAAACCACTCATTAGTGATGCAAATGGCCCATAACTGGAAAACTTGGTACCGAAGCCATATATCCTTGACTATGGAGCTGTGTAAAAAGTCACTTCATCAAAAAAGTCTTGTTTTACCCTGTTTCCAACTTCTGGTTGAACTGATATCACAAGAGTCAAACATGGAGAGGGTTCGATGATGGTTTGAGCAGCCAGATCACAGTATTCTGTGAGCCGCAATGTTGTGTTACTGTCAAGGACTGTATGACCATTTTGACTGAACAGGTCTAGCCCATGGTACAACGCTTGTTCCCCAAAGGTGATACTGTGTTCCAAAATGACAGGGCCCCTGTTCACACAGCTTGCATTGTCAAGGACAAGTTTATGAGCATGAGGATGAGTTATCACATGTCCCCGGGACACTGCAGCCACCAGATGTTAATAATATTGAGGCTTTGTGGTCTGCTTTGAAGAGAAGGATGTGTGTTTGCTATCCACTTCCATAACATTACCTAATCTTTCCACTATTTTGCTTTAAGAATGCTATAAGTTCCTTTGAAAACAATACGGGACCTATATTTATCCATTTTGAGACTTATGGAAGCTGCTTTGAATGCCATGTTGGGCATGGTAATGTGTTTTTTTGAGTTTTCACGTTCTTGTCCATCCTCTGTAGGTATATGGTACAGGGAAAGACAATACATAAAATAATAAAAAAACAATGGAAGTGCTTGGGTTGAAAAAGAGTGAAAATAAAGGATACAGTTTGTCTCCTTGTACTGCCCGAGCCTGCTTATCAAGGAAGCAGTAAAGGAAATAAAATAGGTATCTGGAAGTGGAGTTAAACTGTGTATAGAAAGGGTAATCATGCTGAGCTTCACTGATGGCACTGCTGTCTTTTGCGAAAGTGACAGATGAACAGTCTACTGAGCACAGAATATGGATTGAGAGTAATGCAAAGAAAGGCAAAAAGAACTGAAAAGCATTACAAGTGAGAGTAGCAACAATATTTATTATCAAATCTTTAAAAATGGTGGATCAAGCAGTAGATGAAGTGAAGAAATTCTGCTGCCTTAAAAGCAAAGTATTGCATTATGGATGGAGATGCGAAATGTTGTGTTGGTAGTGGATGTGGCCAACAAACAGAACCAGACATATACAGTGTGTGTGTGTGTGTGTGTGTGTGTGTGTGTGTGTGTGGTTTGAGGTTTTCGGGCGCTAAACAGCATGGTCATCAGTGCCCCAAACGCATAGGAACAGGAACACATGCGGTGAAGAGACAAAGACGGACAGCAAAAAGATTTTTTTTTTTTACAATAGATAGAGTTAATAATTGAGATATACGTAACTTTGATGTGCTATAGGTTCTTTTGTGGGGCACCGTTATAAGCAAAGAGAATAAAGTTCTTGATTGTGGCAAATAGTCTTGAATGCCGATGCATTTATGTAAATATTAAAGGACATCTAGTATAGACCATGAGCTGCACTAGAAATGGTTTATTTGCCAAATCAGTTTTAGAGTTTATAAACCATCTTCAGCGGCATGTCATGTACTCCTGTAGCAATGATATGCTTGTCAGTTAATACGATAGGATCTGAAATATGTCATACACTGAAGAGATAAAGAAACTGGTACACATGCCTATATCATGGAGGGCCCCTACGAGCATGCAGAAGTGCCACAACATGACATGTCATGAACTTGACTAATGTCTGAAGTAGTGCTGGAGGAACTTGACACCATGAATCCTGCAGGGTTGTCCATAAATACATAAGAGTACGAGGGGGTGGAGATCTCTTCGAACAGCATGTTGCAAGGCATCCCAGATATGCTCAATAATGCTCATGTCTGAGCACTCTGGTGGCCAGCGGAAGAATTTAAACTCAGAAGGGTGTTCCTGGAGCCACCTGAGCAAATTCTGGAAGTGTAGGGTGTCGCGTTGTCCTGCTGGAATTGCCTAAGACCGTCAGAATGCACAATGGGCACCAATGGATGCAAGTGATCAGACAGGATGCTTGCTTCTGTGTCACCTGCCAGAATAGTATCTAGACATATCAAGGATCCCATATCATTCCAGCTGCACACCCCCCACACCATTACAGAGCCTCTACCAGCTTGAACGTTCCCCTGCTGACATGCAGGGTCCATGGATTCATGAGGTTGTCTCCATATCTGTAAACGTCCATCTGCTTGATACAATTTGAAATGAGAATTGTCTGACCAGGCAACATGTTTCCAGTCATCAACATTCCAATGTCAGTATTGACACATGCATATACCAGTTTCTTTGGTGCTTCAGTGTAAAACGTAGTACACAGTGTTTCGTGTATGTTATTGCTGTCAGATCTTAGGCAGTGACAATAGTTGGTAACGTTTGACACATCTGTCATGTCAGTAAACAGGTTACTCTATTGACAACTGTGTAGTGAAAGTGTGAAGGAATCAGTCACATAAGCTCATCAATACGTGGAAATGACAAGGATGAGCTTTGTGTCGTTCAGTCATCGACAGTACACGAGTGGGCCTCCGACTTTGAACGCCTATATTGATGATGTTTTGTTGAATGTTTCGCATGCTGACACTTGTTGATGGCCCAGCACTGAAATCTGCAGTAATTTGCGGAAGGGCTGCACTTCTGTCACACTAAACGATTCTCTTCAGTTGCCATTGGTCCCGTTCTTGCAGGATTGTTTTCCAACTGCAGCAATGTCAGAGATTTGAGTTCTACTGAATTTCTGGTATTTATGGTACACTTGTGAAATGGCCGTATGGGAAAATACCCACTTCATCGCTACCTTGGAGATGCTGTGTCCCATCGCTCGTGCACCGACTTAACACCACGTTCATACTCACTTAAACTTTGATTACCTGCTATTGTAGCAGCAGTAACCAACCTAACAACTGTGCGAGACACTTGTTGTCTTATATAGGCATTGCTGAATGCAGTGCCATAGTCTGCCTGTTTACATATCTCTGTATTTGAATATGCATGTATATACCAGTTTCTTTGGTGCTTCAGTGTAAAACAAAGTACACAGTGTTTCATGTATGTTATTGCTGTCAGATCTTAGACAGTGACAATAGTTGGTAACGTTTGACACATCTCTCATGTCCAGTAAACATGTTACTCTATATGACAGCTGTGTAGTGAAAGTGGGAAGGAATCAAACACATAAGCTCATCAATATTTGGAAATGAGAAGGAAACCATCACTGTTATTAGTGTTAATTGTACCTTCAAAGTTGGCAAGAATTCTGACCTTCCTTTTCATGTGATCACAAGAGGAGATGATTATTAACTTGCAGAAATGGGTTTCATAACTAATTTGTTGAGTTTAGAAGCACTGCAGTATTGTACGAGAATGTTAAAAGTTTGGTTTTTCAGTGTCACATGTGAAAATTGTTACATGTCCCAGTGTGCCATTGAACAAATGTCCTTATTTTTCATACAACTGATGAATACTGACGGGAAAAGTTATGTATCAGTAGCATGTACACAACTGAATATCTAAACCAAATAAATCAAAAGCATCCATGCGAAAAAATATTGGGATTAGAATGAGAGTGAGCTATTGTGAAAGCCACTGATGCAAGAGTATGAGTGGTTGTATTCCTTTACATTGATTGCATTGCACATGTTCCTTGAACGGAGATACTTTTGCCATTGTATGCCATGAGATGCAGGTATGATTTGTTTAGTTGGGGTTGCTCCAGTTGCTCAAAAATATTTTGATTAATTTTCATGACTGAAGCACCTGTATCTAATTGAAATGGTACAGATTGAGTGCAAATCTGCAAAGACATAAACAGTTTGTGGTTTGTCCTCTGCATATGACAATCAGTTCAGACTTGTGGAAGACTGTCTTTGAGCTGTGATTGACGAAGCATTTAGCTGTACGCCTATAGAGGAGAGCTGCTTAGGAGAACCCAAGTTCTGCACCATGTGTTTTGCTGTACGAATGCATCGCTTTCGTCCATGGTGCCAGTGTGGATAGCCAGGAGTAGTTCAAACACTCAGATTGAGATATCATATTTATTTACTGTTTCATAAAAATCGTGACTTGTTTGGAACAGAATTTACTTTTATTTCTTTTTCATGCACATCATCTCTTTTGTGTCATGAGTTGTGGCAGCGTGGGCAGTACTCATGGCAGAGAAAGTAGTTCTTATGGTCATGGGTTACATAAAATGTTACGCATGATGGTGGAATGTTTGAGCAAGCTGAAGAAGTGGCTGAGCATACCGCATTGTGTGTTTACTCAGTTGCCTGTGGCAGCAGTTACTATATGCCTGTGAAACTGGGGCAGTTTTGAGCTACCTGTGGTTAGAGTTGCAACGACAGGCACATTAACACTTTCGCTGCCATGTTGGTGCAAGTAACCTCAGAAGTGGGTTTCTCACAGGCCATGAGGTCGCTGCGTCCCTCAGCTTTAATTGCATTCAACTGACTCTCGAACAGGCTGGTCTTGCAGGAAACCCATACCTGCCATTTCTGTGGCCTTATGAAGCAATATTGTAATAGTACATGCAGTGGCCACTAGTTCGCAGCACTGATATGAGAGCGCCGGCAACCTTAGATGTGGGTTTGTCATAGGCTGCGAGGATGCTGGCTCCATCAACTTTAGTTGCATACGATCTACTCTGAAACAGGTTGGGCTAGCAGAAAATTCAATTCTGTCTTTTCAATGGCCTTACAGGTAACATTGTAATAGTATGTGCAGTTAGATTACAGATTAATTTTCTTGTGAAACCCTGCCTTCTGTGTGACGTGGTTCTGATACATCGTTTTCGTAGTTTAGTTTTAATTGTTTAGAAATACTCTTGTGTAACCATGTGGCAGAGTGACTGTAAGTGTATAAGAAACTGAAGAATATGTCGGGTAACTATTTGGCACATTATGAATTATTCTGCAATGACTTGCTAAACACCAAATGTATTTTGGTACTGTTACTTTGCGCTCTGTTGTACAGTAAATGGCGCAGTATAACGAGAGGCCATCGAAGAAGTGTGGCGGAGATACAAACCTCTACCGGTGAACAGAGGCGGAAAGAAAAGTCTGATATCTTGACAGAGGAAGAGCTGTTAGAAATTCTCAATGCTCGTGATGGGGAGTTATGTTTGTGATTTGAGTGACGAAAATGATGGTGATTATGCACGAAACGAAACTTCCTCACCCAAGCAACAACTGGAATCTGAGAATGAAAGTGACAAGGAATTGGAAGAAGGTAATGAGCCACTCATTACATGACCTATTTCACCTCAATTTCTAGAAATAAGTGAAAACGGAAACTAGGCCGAAGTGGACTGTAGCACCCTGAGGAACGTACAATACAGAAGTGTGGAAACCTTTGAATACAATGACCCACATTACCTCGAGAATCAGAAGGATCTGAAACCAGTACTAATCTTCCGAACTTTCATTGAGGTAAGTATTGTAGCGTTAATTGTTACTGAAACAAACAGAAATGCCGTATAATTGCTGTCTACTGCTCAGCTCCATGGTAAAGGAAGAGCCACAGCTTGGAAGGAGACAAACGCCAGTTCTTTGGCATGATTATGCACATGCGGCTTGTTCACTACCCACATATTACCAACTCTTGGAGTACAGGTGTTCATTAAGGAATAACCCAGTCGCTAGAACTGTGTCTTGCAATCGATTTCAACTGCTGTTGAGATTCGTCCACTTCGAGGGCAATGCGTCTGCAGATAACAGTGATGGTATATTCAAGATCTGAAAACTTAATATGATCCAAAGTAAATTTTGCTCGCAATATGAACTGGCAGAGATGTTAGCAGTGGATGAGTGGATGGTGTCCTTTCACGGATGACTCTTATTTCGTCATTACATCCCCAGCAAGAACCATAGATATGGAATCTAGGTATTCAAACATTGTAACCAAGCTGGTTATACGCTGAGAATGATTGTTTACACAGGAGGGCTGTACAATGTGAGTAAAAATCTTGCAGAAAAAGTAGTTTTAGACTTAATGAAAAAATATGTAGATAAGGGATGCGCCGTTGTTACTGACAATTATTACACAAGCGTGTTATTAGTTAGGCATTTGCTGCTTAGCAATACCAACCTTGTAGGTACACTGAAGGAAAAAAAGAAAGCATTTGCCCCCCGCCCCCTCCCACCACCACAATGTCACAAATAAGAAAAGACCAACTGACTGGAAGAAAGTCTAATGGAATAATAGTAGCAAAATGGCAAGACAAAAAAGGTGTGATGTTTCTCCCTACTAAGCATGACATCGAAATGCGAACCACTGGGAAGAAAAGCAAGAAAATTGGAGAGAAAATATTTAAGCCTGCTGCCATTTTGGATTATAATGCGGCAAAGCAAGGACTCAATGTGTCAGACAAGATGTCAAATTTTTCACCACTTGAGGCGTGGTAAAAATTGCTGTTTTGAAGAGCGCGCCGCAGCGCGTAGTGTGAGGCAGTCGTCCTCCGTTTCTGGCGGCGGCGCCGCTGGTGCCTCCCTCTGGTGGGAAAGGGGAAAGGTTGCCTGTTCACCTGCATTTAAGGGGCGCTATGAGCTTGCCAGTCGGTCAGTCTGGGTCAGTATCTCGTCTGCATTTGTGAGGCAGTTAGTGTCTGTCTGTCATTCGGATCAACCTTTAAAGCCGGCAAAATGAGAGTTTTTTCACTCCGCCAGTAAGAGAACTCAGCGAGTGGTCGCCCGCTTGGGCCTTAGTTCCTGGATCTGAGTCTGCGTGTTAGGCCGCCAGTCTGCTCGAGTTTGCTCAGGCAATGGTCATTGGCGGTTGGATCGATCGGTTGGTCGGTCGTGCACTGAGACATAAGATGACTTGTCCGTCTTGAGCGTCGGGACATGTGAGATCGCCACGTGAGTCCAGTGGGCCGCGGCGTATAGCGAGGGGTAGTGACTTCGCGGTCGACGCGAGAGCAACAGGAATCAACCCACATCAGTCTGACTGGTGCGAGTTGTGACGCCGTGAGACGGGAGATCGGCGCGCCTTCCTGCTTCCGTTGAAGCAGCTGGCAGCGGACGGGTCGGGAGAGCGGTTCGGGGGTGCTGCGACAGGTCTTCCCGAGAAATCGCAGCTTATTAGAAGTTAAGTGATTGCTGATATGTTGTTTGATTTACTCTTGTTAAATTCTACTTGTTTTCTTGATGAGGTCACCAGCCGTTTTGCTTTGGGGTCGTCCCACCATTCTTCTCTGTTTGCCCACGTGCGAGAAGGTGGTTGTTTATAAATCGGGTGGTCTGTTTTTCCATTGTGGAGTAGGGGCAGGTTAGAGCAACCTGCGGTTCGGGTTGTTCGGTAATCTCCCTGTCAATCTACCGTACGTTAGTAGCTGCCTCTGTAATGTTTGTCAGATTTGGTGTGTTAACGAATTTATTGCTTGGAGTGTAACAGCCTAATACCTGGAATATGTTTTGATCTTTGGAAACTTTGATATTATTGCCTATGATCTTGAGAGGCAGTATCTGTGAACCGTAGAGCATCTTAACTATTATATGGCCAACCTTGTAGAATTTTATATATGATTGCATTTCATGGGCTTTTATTTAAATGATCATTTTAGTATGTAAAGTTGCCACCGTTTCACAGTTAAAATCGAGTTGCAAGGTTAATATTTTAATTGTTAGTGTTTTGTACAATTTCCATCCCTCCTGTGCGGGGGGGGGGGGGGGGGGGGGGGTGCACTGTTTGTGTTCTTATGTAAATTGTTGAAACCCTTAGTTTAAAGTTATCTGGTGTGTTGCAGATTTTTACCAGTGTAGTCTTTCAGAGGCTGTTGTGAGCAGTCATAATTACGGCCGTGTCAAGAGGGAGCGGGAAGGTTCTCTGCCTGAAAACTCATACAGTTAAAACTTGTTTCTTTCTGCCTCTGAATAAATTGTAACTTTGATATTTAGAGGGTGCTTTCTGGTTATAATTTTAAGTCTGTTTCTTTTAAAAAATGCTTTTAGCACTATTAAAGTGAATAAAATTCCTATTTGTTAAAAGGAATTTGGTTATGATTTCATCAGTTACTCCCTGGCAACTATTTCCATGCTTACATAGTATGATTAAATGTGTTAATGTTCTTGATGAATCGCTAGTAAATAAAATAAATTCTTAAGAATATTCTTTGAAAATAAATCACGGTTCACCACTGAGGAAAACAACAAGATAGTACCGTAAAGTGGCGTTTGAAATTCTGTTCAACGCAGCAGTAGCAAATGCTCACATTTTGTAAGAAATATTTACCGAGACAAATATTCATATAAAGAATTTTAGGGAGGAAATACTCGTGAGCTTCTCGGAGAAGAACATCAATACACCGACTCCAAATCAACCTTCTAAAAGTTTCAAGAGCCATACCCTAATAGAGAGCATGCAGAGACACAAGCGAAATATAAAAATCTGGAAGAGGTGCAGAAGTTGCCACTTAAAGATTTGAAGAGGTAATTGAAGAAATGAAGTGCAGAAACTTGTAGCAAAAACAACCACAGTCTGTAAAGAATGTCATGAATTTGTTTGCATTTCCTGTTCTTCAAAAATACGCAAATTGTAAGAAAAACAATTGTTGTTCCTATGTTTGTTTACTGTTTATTACATAACCTAATAAATAACAGTCAATTGGATGCATTTTTATATAAATTATATCCTGTTTCTTAATCACATCCTGTAAGAGATAGACCATAATTCTTCTATTCTCAGCAAGGTTTCGAGTGGTGGCAACACAAATGATTTCTTTTTGAACTGAAACTCCACAAGTGCAGATACATTTACAGTTCCTAGTCATAATCTTGAGTTCAGCAATCCATTTCTTGTAACAGTGAGATTTACGACAACGCCCATGAAAAAAGTTGTAACGAGCAGCAGCTTCATGAATCTGAGCTTCGAAGTAGTCGTCTAATGCTCGTATAATGTCTTTGTATGCTAGTGTTTAAAGTTCTGAGGGAACAGATTTCTACAACACTGGAAAATATGCGCTCCTATCCAAGAAAAAAAGAAAAAGCGTTGTGATTCACCTGATACATTGTAGGCTTGAAACTGCTTTTCTAGTTGATGGCAATATTCTGTCCAAAAAAAAAAAAAAAAAAAAGTGTTCAAATGTGTGTGAAATCTTATGGGACTTAACTGCTAAGGTCATCAGCCCCTAAGCTTACACACCACTTAACCTAAATTATCCTAAGGACAAACGCACACACACCCATGCACGAAGGAGGACTCGAACCTCTGCTGGGACCAGCCGCACAGTCCATGACCGCAGCGCCTCAGACCGCTCGGCTAATCCCGCACGGCTATTCTGCCCATTTTTCTTGTGCAACAAAAGAGCCAAAGAGTGTAGGAGTCTGTGTACCTGTGGCCACTGGCATTTTGTGCTTGAGTCGTCGTGCTTTGCTGAGGTTTTTGTGCTTCCATGAATGTGCCAAGAGTAGTGAGCAACGAGATAATTTCTTGGATCTGACATCGAATAAGTGCAGTGAGGAAGTGCTGCCAAGAAGTTTCCATTGCATACACAAATTAAAAACATTTGAAACATAGATGAGTTCCATACAGGATGAAAAAAAAGTTACTGTATGCTCGTCACTGTTACAGCAAAAACAGACTCATCACCAGTTGAAGGAAAAAAAATCACGCTTGTCGCCAGTTGATTGATGTGTTGGTAGTTGAGGTGGCCAATAAACACAATCAGACATACAGAAAAGTTAACACATTGATAAGTTTATTTGTAATAGATATACTTAATAATTGAAATATACATAACTTTGAAGTATTATAAGGTCTTTTGTTGTTTGGAGTTACATGCAAAGAGAGTAAGGTCCTTGAGTGTAACAAACAGTCTTGAATGCTGAACCACGTATATTTTGAGGTAACAAAAGTGATGGGATAGTGATACACATACAGACGGTGATAGTATATTGTACACAACATATAAAAGGGAAGTGCATTACTGGAGCTGTCATTTGTATTCAGGTGATACAAGTGAAAAGTATTCTGGTGTAATTATGGCCGTGGGATGGGAATTAATGGTTTTTAAATGTGGAATGGTAGTTAGGGAATTCAGTATTCGAAGATCCACAGTGTCAAGAATGTGCTGAGAATATCAAATTTCTGCATTGCCTCTCTCTATCGACAACGCAGTGTTCGATGTCATACACTTAACAATCGACAGCAGCAGCGTTTGCATAGAGTTGACACTGCTAACAGACAAACAACACTGCTTGAAATAAGCACATAAATCAGTGCGAGCTATACGACGAACGTGTCTGTTAGGAGAGTGCACCGAAATTTGGAGCCTATGGTAGCAGATGACCAATGTGAGAGCCTTTGCCCACAGCACCTCTCCTGTGCTTGTGACCATATTGGTTTGACCCTACATGACTGGAAAACCCTGGCGTGGTGAGATCAGTCCTGATTTCAGCTGGTAAGAACTGAAAGCACGGTTCGAGAATGACACAAACCCCTCGAAACCATGATCACAAGTTGTCAGCAAGGCGCTGTGCAAGCTGGTGGTGGCTCCATAATGGTGTGAGCTGTGTCTACACGGAATGGACTGGACCCTCTGGTCTAGCAGAACTTGTCATTGACTGGAAATGTTTATGTACGACTATCTGAAGACCATTTGCAGCCATTCATGGACTTCATGTTACAAAACAATGCTTGAATTTTTGTAGCCGACAATGCACCGTGTCACTGGGCCACAGTTGTTCACAACTGGTTTGAAGAACATTTTGGACAGTTTGGGCGAATGATTTGGCCATCGACGTCACCTGACATGAATTCTGTCGAACATATATGGGACATAATCGAGGGGTCATAATTATGGACAGCTGCAGACGTATATGGCTCAATATTTCTGCAGGGGACGTAAAGCGATTTGGTGAGTCCACCCCAAGTCGAGTTACTGCACTACACCAGGCAATAGGGGGCCTGACACGATATTAGTAGATATCCCATGACTTTTGCTACCTCAGTGTATAACTCACTGAAAGGTTTGTAGCGTCATGCTATGTCAGTGTACTGCCCTCACTGCAGTATTCTACATCAATGTTACGTCTGTAGATACACAGTATCTGGGTAAGCAGGGGCAAAGCTCTGAGTGTGATTGCTTGAAAAGTCGTGCCAGCCAATCGGAGTTGAAGGCCGTGAGGTCCTGTCAACTCAGCGTCCTCTGGTGACATGTTTGTTAGGCACCACCGCTCGGAGAATGGTGAGTGAAGGAAGAGCAAACTTGTCCAGTGGCATGCTGGTGGGAGTTTAAAAGTGCTGCCTCTCGTGTAACTGGGCAAGGCACGCTGGGTGCGGTCGACCAAGATGCTGTCTACACCGCACAAGGCAGAGTACTGCAGGTAAATAGACTATACCTCACCAAAGGAAGTGTGCTAGTGTCAAATCTAGGCCTTAATTTGTGGAAGAAATTTTTGAGATTATGTGTCTGTTACAACTCGGGTTTGAATCATGGGCCGCGAGGAAAGCAAAAAAGAAACAGGGATTTTGAAATTGGACAGACAAAATTTCAAGCTAGCCAATGGTGGCGGCAGTTCTCCATCTGCCAAACGACTAAAAAGCCGTAACCATCCAAGAGGTGATACATTTATGAACAGCGCAAGGAAATATGACATTCGTTAAATAGTGGCCCCTGTGTGGATCACCCCTGACATGACTAACTTGACATAAAATTAATTCCTCCAAACCTGCAACAAAATAAATGACATGATAGGGAATGAGAATGGGTGTCGTTGAAAAATTGTTAACAAGGACCTATGGTGTCACAAAGAGATTTATTAACTAATATCAAGGTCAAGAGAGAACAAACATATAAACAGAAACTTCAACTGTATAACATTTCATTAACACGAACTCAGGTTGGCTAGCAATAGACTTGGGGAACCTAACTGGAATTTACGTGTAGATGAGACTGGCTTCTGTGAGTGGAAGAATGCCAATCTAGTCAAGCACACTCTTCTGTATCGTTCCACTGATTGTTCTCTCGCATCAGATTATAATTAAGCATGCAATGGACACCGGGAGTGACTACCACGAGTACAAGGCCGCTATAAAAAAGAGATGGCCGCGAAAACGATTAATAAGCTGCTGAATTTACAGAAGCTGCGCAACATTACCGATGTGGCCGGTGAAAGACGAGATGCTGTCGTCTGCGTGCGTGCGCTGCCGAAGCTGCTAGGTTCGGTGGCGCGTTGTAGCGTGGGAGATGACACCACGTCCGCCGGTGATTGTCTCACGTCCGCGAAAATATAAAGTTTCGCCCGGGTGTCCGGACATGTTTGCAACTAACTGCTCTCTCCGTAGAAACGGAAGAGCTCTAGCGACTCTACTCCTCGCCTCTACCGTTGCTCAAAACCTTCCGAAAAACAGCCATCCCCCCCCCCCCCCCCCCCACTCCCCGTCGCTGTTCTTGAACAAACCTATCCTGGCCCGGCAGCGGTTACTATTCCAATCATATTTTCTAGCAAGGAGACCCGGTCTTCCTCAACCAATCACTGCAGTGCAGTACACATTGTGTTCTCCAAAAAACAGCACACAATGCCTGGAGGTCCTGCAGCCAAACCCCTGGCGCCATCCACAAGATGAGGGAAGCTTCCTAGTGAAAACAAGCTCCATTTTGTCCACAAAACGATTTAGAGGGCGGCGTTTTGGCGAGGCGTGGCATCTAAGAAACACGACAACCGGAGAAATTCGTCGTCCAGTGTCACAGGGTACGCTGTTCTTGTAATAACCACATTAGCCGGGCGCCAGCCCGACGCCGCTTGACCTGGATCCACACATGAGATAAGGAGACCAGACTCCCACATCACGTCCACTTTCTAATAAAGCGGGTAAGCCGGCGCCAAGATGCCTGACGCCGCCGGTGTTCCGACCCTCTTGCTTCGGCCGACCACGGAACAAGCCCAACCTCCCGAATGGCAGCCCATAAACTACTGCCCTGCAGGGTGAACGGCCAGTTTTGGTGACTACAAAGGGAGGCGGACTCGCTTCCTGCTAGACGAAAGTTTTAAAGCTGTCCCTAATGCAATGGTCTCCTGCAGCGTCCAAAAATCTGTCTCTAACGCCAAATTTAATTGTACTAATGCTACTCAAGTCATGGAAGTACTGTGAGATCAATCAGTGGTTTACCCTAACCCGAACAGTCCGTCAGATTAATATCAATCAGGGAAAATTTAGATACGCCAAAGGCGAATGACGCTGTATGATAATCACCGAAACAAAATGAAAGGGGAAGTGCGTGATGGGTATCACCATGACAGTGGCCTGCCTAAAAGGCACCACCGTCTTCCAAAAATAAGGAATGAAGAGGTTCTGTGCAGAGGCTGAGGAGAGGAATATGTGGACAACACTAGCTTGAAAAATTGACACAATTACAAACCAGTGTTAACAGCCATGACATAGGCTCTACGGACATAGAGGGGAAAGATTCCGGGGGAAGATAGATTAGGATTATTATTGTTGTTATTATATACAGCAGTAAACACTGTATGTCCCACTCTGAGGCGAAGATAATGCCACAGGAGAGGAAATTGTAGTGAGCCACATAAATCCAATCAGACAAATGGTGACCCGTTTTCACTCCCTCTCCCACCCCAAAAGAAACTAAATTATCTTGAGTTGAGGAACAAATAGTGAAAAGTTTATACTTCAGACATTACGAAATGATGAATGTATCATGTGTCATGAATGTATCTGGTGTGTGGGGTTCATGTTTGTAAACTGCTTTAGTTCTTATAACAAACAGCTGCTGTGAAGTTTTTACAGCGGAGTTTTTATTTGTCAAAGAGTTGAGATATTATACACGTTATGTGTATTAATGTTTTGCGAAACACACTACTGGCCAATAAAATTGCTACACCACGAAGATGACGTGCTACAGACGCGAAATTTAACCGACAGGAAGAAGATGCTGTGATATGCAAATGATTAGCATTCGCACAAGGTTGACGCCGGTGGCGACACCTACAACGTGCTGACATGAAGAAACTTTCCAACCGATTACTCATACACAAACAGCAGTTGACCGGCGTTGCCTGGTGAAACGTTGTTGCGATGCCTCGTGTAAGGAGGAGAAATATGTACCATCACGTTTCCGACTTTGATAAAGGTCGGATTGTAGCCTATCGCGATTGCGGTTTATCGTCACACAGCCTGGTCGTATGTGAAGTATGTTAGCGGCAAGAAACAATAAATGCCTTCTCTGCACGATAGCAATGGAGATATGGAGATACTATCGAAGACAGTGCTGCCAAAGCAGAGTTACTAAACACAACCTTTCCGAAATGCCTTCACAAAAGAAGACGAAGTAAATATTCCAGAATTCGAATCGAAAACATCTGCCAACATGAGTAACGTAGAAGTAAATATCCTCGGAGTAGTGAAGCAAGTCTTCTGGTCCAGACTGTATACCAATTAGGTTCCATTCGGAGTATGCTGATGCATTAGCTCCATAATTAACAATCATATACAACCGTTCGCTCGACGAAAGATCCGTACCCAAGGACTGGAAAGTTGCACAGGTCACACCAATATTCAAGAAAGGTAGTCGGAGTAATCCACTAAATTGCAGGCCCATATCATTAACATCGATATGGAGCAGAATTTTAGAACATATTTTGTGTTCGAACATAATGAATTACCTCGAAGAAAACGATCTATTGACACACACTCAACATGGGTTTAGAAAACATAGCTCTTGTGGAACACAACTAGCTCTTTATTCACATGAAGTTCTGAGCGCTATTGACAAGGGATTTCAGATCGATTCCGTATTTCTGGATTTCCGGCAGGCTTTTGACACTGTACGCCGCGCGGGATTAACCGAGCGGTCTCAGGCGCTGCAGTCATGGACTGTGCGGCTGGTTCCGGCGGAGGTTCGAGTCCTCCCTCGGGCATGGGTGTGTGTTTTTGTCTTTAGGATAATTTAGGTTAAGTAGTGTGTAAGCTTAGGGGCTGATGACTTTAGCAGTTAAGTCCCATAAGATTTCACACACATTTGAACATTTTTTGACACTGTACCACACAAGCGGCTTGTAGTGAAATTGCGTGCTTACGGAATATCGTCTCTGTTATGTGATTGGATCTGTGATTTCCGGTCACGGAGGTCACAGTTCGTAGTATTCGACGGAAAGTCAGCGAGTAAAACAGAAGTGATTTCAGGCGTTCCCCAAGGTAGTGTTATAGGCACTTCGCTGTTCCTTATCTATATAAACGATTTGGGAGACAATCTGAACAACCGTCTTCGGTTGTTTGCAGATGACGCTGTCATTTGTCGACTAATAAAGTCATCAGAAGATCAAAACAAACTGCAAAACGATTTAGAAGAAATATCGGAATAGTGCGAAAAGTGGCAGTTGACCTTAAATAACGAAAAGTGTGAGGTCATCCACATGAGTGCTAAAAGGAACTCGTTAAACTTCGGTTACACAATAAATCAGTCTACTCTAAAAGCCGTAAATTCAACTAAATACCTAGGTATTACAATTAGGAACAACTTAAATTGGAAGGAACACATAGAAAAGGTTGTGGGGAAGGGTAACCAAAGACTGCGTTTTATTGGAGGAGGAGGAGGAGGAGGAGATTAGTGTTTAACGTCCCATCGACAACGAGGTCATTAGAGACGGAGCACAAGCTCGGATTAGGGAAGGATGGGGAAGGAAATCGGCCGTGCCCTTTCTAAGGAACCATCCCGGCATTTGCCTGAAGCAATTTAGGGAAATCACGGAAAACCTAAATCAGGATGGCCGGACGCGGGATTGAACCGTCGTCCTTCCGTGCGTTTTATTGGCAAGACACTTAGAAAATGAAACAGACCTACTAAGGAGACTGCACTACGCTTGTTCTACACTCCTGGAAATGGAAAAAAGAACACATTGACACCGGTGTGTCAGACCCACCATACTTGCTCCAGACACTGCGAGAGGGCTGTACAAGCAATGATCACACGCACGGCACAGCGGACACACCAGGAACCGCGGTGTTGGCCGTCGAATGGCGCTAGCTGCGCAGCATTTGTGCACCGCCGCCGTCAGTGTCAGCCAGTTTGCCGTGGCATACGGAGCTCCATCGCAGTCTTTAACACTGGTAGCATGCCGCGACAGCGTGGACGTGAACCGTTGTGCAGTTGACGGACTTTGAGCGAGGGCGTATAGTGGGCATGCGGGAGGCCGGGTGGACGTACCGCCGAATTGCTCAACACGTGGGGCGTGAGGTCTCCACAGTACATCGATGTTGTCGCCAGTGGTCGGCGGAAGGTGCACGTGCCCGTCGACCTGGGACCGGACCGCAGCGACGCACGGATGCACGCCAAGACCGTAGGATCCTACGCAGTGCCGTAGGGGACCGCACCGCCACTTCCCAGCAAATTAGGGACACTGTTGCTCCTGGGGTATCGGCGAGGACCATTCGCAACCGTCTCCATGAAGCTGGGCTACGGTCCCGCACACCGTTAGGCCGTCTTCCGCTCACGCCCCAACATCGTGCAGCCCGCCTCCAGTGGTGTCGCGACAGGCGTGAATGGAGGGACGAATGGAGACGTGTCGTCTTCAGCGATGAGAGTCGCTTCTGCCTTGGTGCCAATGATGGTCGTATGCGTGTTTGGCGCCGTGCAGGTGAGCGCCACAATCAGGACTGCATACGACCGAGGCACACAGGGCCAACACCCGGCATCATGGTGTGGGGAGCGATCTCCTACACTGGCCGTACACCACTGGTGATCGTCGAGGGGACACTGAATAGTGCACGGTACATCCAAACCGTCATCGAACCCATCGTTCTACCATTCCTAGGCCGGCAAGGGAACTTGCTGTTCCAACAGGACAATGCACGTCCGCATGTATCCCGTGCCACCCAACGTGCTCTAGAAGGTGTAAGTCAACTACCCTGGCCAGCAAGATCTCCGGATCTGTCCCCCATTGAGCATGTTTGGGACTGGATGAAGCGTCGTCTCACGCGGTCTGCACGTCCAGCACGAACGCTGGTCCAACTGAGGCGCCAGGTGGAAATGGCATGGCAAGCCGTTCCACAGGACTACATCCAGCATCTCTACGATCGTCTCCATGGGAGAATAGCAGCCTGCATTGCTGCGAAAGGTGGATATACACTGTACTAGTGCCGACATTGTGCATGCTCTGTTGCCTGTGTCTATGTGCCTGTGGTTCTGTCAGTGTGATCATGTGATGTATCTGACCCCAGGAATGTGTCAATAAAGTTTCCCCTTCCTGGGACAATGAATTCACGGTGTTCTTATTTCAGTTTCCAGGAGTGTATTTTAGAATGCCCGCCGCGGTTCTAGGCGCTGTAGTCCGGAACCGCGGGACTGCTACGGTCGCAGGTTCGAATCCTGCCTCGGGCATGGCTGTGTGTGATGTCCTTAGGTTAGTTCGGTTTAAGTAGTTCTAGTTCTAGGGGACTGATGACCTAAGATGTTAAGTCCCATAGTCCTCAGAGCCATTTGAACCATTTTATTTTAGAATACTGCTTCGTGGTGTGGGATCCTTACCAGATAGGACTGACAGAGTACATCGAAAAAGTTCAAAGGCAGGACGTTTTGTATTATCGCGAAATATGCGAGAGAGTGTCACAGAAATGATACATGATTTGGGATGGATATCATTAAAAGAAAGGCGTTTTTCGTTGCGATTGAATCTTCTCATGAAATTCCAATCACCAACTTTCTCCTCCGAATGCGAAAATGTTTTGTTGACACCGACCGACATAGGGAGGAACAATCACCACGATAAAATCAGGGAAATCAGAGCTCGTACGGAAAGATACAGGTGTTGATTCTTTCAGCGCGCTATACGAGATTGGAATAATAGAGGCACTTAAATGTGATTTGCAGAATATCCATGTAGATGTAGATGTAGATGTCTACATACCTGTTCTCCTTTGTCACTAGAGGGCTCTGAGTAGCAGAGTGCAACACGGCGGTGCGTGAGAGACAGCCAGCTGTAATCGAATTTCGAACTGGAGGAGTTCGTACACAGCATAACAACGCCAGACGACACAGGAGCGCTGTAACAGTCCTAAGGTTTGGGTTCACTGTCATCGCTTATCCTCCATACAGTCCCGACTTGGCCCTATCAGATTTTCATCTGTTCCCAAAATTTAAAGTACAGGTTAGAGGACTTCGCTTTGATAATGACGAAACCGAACAAGCTGAGGTGAGGTTGTGGATTCGTCAACAAAGTCAGAGATTCTACAATGGCGGTATCAACGAATAGCTCTCTCGTTGGGTGAAATGTGTTCGTCGCCAGGGGGGCTATATTGAGAAATAAATACGTAGACGTGACGGATAAATACGTAGAATGTTAAGAACATTGGTCTTACTTAAAACGCTTTATAAGTTTTTACATAAAAGTTTTTGAGGCATTACTTCTTAGCATGCCCTCGTAGTTAACCAAGAGACTCAAAAGACTTGCATAGTAGATTTTATGTTCGCTGATACTTCAATTCCTTATTGTAGGGAAAGAAAGATACAAATAGGTAAACAACGATCATACGTATGACTAGATATTAAACCGGTTCTGCTGTTGAGGATAAATGTCAACACACGCACGCAAGTCATCAAGGAAAGTATCCAAGTGATCAATTACCCCTCGTTTTTACATCGAACTTCTTTCCAGAGAGACCAAGGTAAGACTAAGCCACACCACTTATTTGTGAGCAAGTTAAGTATAGATAACCTCATGATGTGCAAAAACACGGCGTTGAGTTTTGTCACCACTTACCTTTGTCACTCCTAGCGGCATCTAATTCCGAATGTATCAAACTGAATAAATCAGGCTGGCCAGTATAGCCTGGTCCTTTTCAGGAACTTTGTAACTGTATTGGGTGCATCTTTGTGTTGCATCCGGTCACTTTGATAGGGGCGAGCAAATGCACCTCTGCCAGGCAGGCGCCGTAGTGAGCGGGCGGGCGAAGTAGCGTGAAGACTGAAGCTAACAGTCCGCAGCTCGTGGTCGTGCGGTAGCGTTCTCGCTTCCCGCGCTCAGGTTCCCGGGTTCGATTCCCGGCGGTGTCAGGGATTTTCTCTGCCTCGTGATGACTGGGTGTTGTGTGATGTCCTTAGGTTAGTTAGGGTTAAGTAGTTCTAAGCTCTAGGGGACTGATGACCATAGATGTTAAGTCCCACAGTACTCAGAGCCATTTGAACCATTTTTTTTGAAGCTAACAGGTGTGCGTCTCGACCAGCCAAGGGCTGAGACTCGCGGGCGCCTTGCGCTCGTTGTAAAGTATTACAGAATGAGCGTATTTTTATGTAACAGGTCTCAACGCTAGAGTGGAAATAAGGAAAGGGCAATGAGTCTTCTTGCACTGAACATTCATAAGATATAACTGTACCGATGCAGGACCAGATGCCTGCAAGTGAATTGCGTAAACTTTTGCCCCTCCTGTCTAGATATAGCGAACACGCGGAACAGTTAAGTTCGCGCTTGTTTGTTTCTTGTGGTATTTATCAACATATATTAGCTGCGAGAATAAGCACATGTGAGCTGTACTTGTTTTCGGCTCCGTCTTTACACAGAGATGACGAAAGTCATGGGATACCTCCTAGGACCGTGTTGAGTGCAACAACTTGACATGGCAGGGACTCAACAAGTCGTTGGAAGTGCCTAGCGGAAATATGCTGCTGCCTCTATAGCCGTTCGTAATTGCGAAAGAGTTGTCGGTGAAGGATTTTGTGCACGAACTGACCTCTCGATTATGTCCCATAAATGTTCGATGGGGTTCATGTTGGATGATCTAGGTGGCGAAATCATTAGCTCGAATCGTCTAGAATGTTCTTCAAACTAATCACGAACAGACGGAATAAATCTCGGGCGAACAGCCTGGTATGAGTGTGCATAGGACACAATATTTCGGCAATCTACCACGTTGCCATCACCAGGTGCGCTGATGTACTGGCAGGCGGTGGGCCGGCGCCATGTATATATAGGACAATCCCCCTCCCGCTCCTCCATCAGGCGCTTCCTATGAGTCGTCGCGGTCCAGGTGCAGCGTCCGTTCTCCCGCCGTCTGGGCGCTGCGTCCTACGTCTTCTCGTTCAGGAGGGTCTGCCGACACCGCTCTCGCTATCCTTCCCTCCTCCCCCGAAGTCGGTACACTCTGGGGAATATCCTTTTTCTTCTGTACCGGGCGATCGCGGGTTTCCACGCCTTGCTAAGGATGTAACCGCTGTCACGATTTAGCGGTTACATCCTTAGCAAGACGTGGGAACCCGCCATCACCCAGATTATTTATCACTACAGTTGATAAATATATTGTCTCTATTGAGGTCGAAAATGAGAGAGACAGTGAAGTTATCTGGTCGCATATAACAGGTCTAGGTGAAAAGAAGTTGCTTGTTGGATGCTTTTACCAGCCAGCTTATTCAAATGTGACAGTTTTAGAACCATTCAAAGAAAGTCTACGATCAGCTCTGTGTAAGGTAAAGTACCCAAATGTGGCGCATTACCTAAATATGGCCATGCTATCTAAACTCTTTGGCAAGTGGTGCACTCATGCAGAGGCTGCTGGTGAGTGCTTGACAGAAGAAGACCTGAATCTTGTGTTTCCTTTTCAGAAAAAAGTGAGTTTTTGGTACATTCTAGCTAGAGAACGTACTAGGAGACCAGTTTTTTAATAACAGAAAGTCAGCATTCTTTGCTTTATATTCATTTGTTGTGTGTATTTTACATCAATCGTGGCTTTGGAAATCACGTGCCATTTGCAATTCAGGTCATTCTCCTAATATAGTCCCCAGGCTGGATCTAATTATGTTCTCATATACATTCTATGACGTACTAAATACCTCAGAGCTTTCTAATTTGGGTTTCAGCCAGCTCTCAGTCCCAAGAATAATTGAGCGCCATGTGGCCATAAATTCGGGATGTTTGTTACGAATACTTCGGCAGTTTACTGATAAAATTTTGGCAGTTGAAGTATCCTTACTGTGAAGACGATCTAATTTCACTATATGCGTATCGACTGGCGAGTGTTCATCAAAGTATTTCAAACTAGAGCCTGGCCTGAAAATCCATGTGCACACCCCGCAAGTACTCTGCTACCGAGTAATTGCCTCCTTCGTATAGTGCACCCCTAACCTATCAAGGGGAGTCCTCCCATCCTCCATCCAATAATGCAGGTTCAGAAATCCGCACCCAAGATTGTCACAGATTTGGTGAAACTTTTGGTTGAGATCCTCAACTCGGCTCCAAACCAAAGGATCCTTGTCAACTCTGGGAACAATCCTGCAAATTGCGAGGTCTGGTAGCAGTCGATACACGAGGCCAGCAACCTTCAACACTTCTGCCAGCCACCTTTATGAACTGAGGATGGCCTCACAACGCATTCAACAGGCCTCATTGGCGCCGAAATGAGGCAGAGCTTGCAGATGACTACATCCTCCATGCTCAACAGCCGCAGGCAAGGCCGCCTGCACATCTCGAATGGGGAACCCCAGCAGACATACCGAGTGCACATCGGCTTTCTTTCCACCAGCCCTGAATGGTATCTTCGTAAGATGCTCCATAATGTTCCTAATGTTGGAGCTCCTGGTAACTAGAAAAGCCCTGCTAGACGGCCAGGCTCCACATTGGCCCTCCACCTCGAGTGACGCGAACGTCTTGCCACCTGTCACTCACTCTGCTGCGAGTACTAGTACTCTCTAGCAGTTACACTGGATAGTTACGGATCTCGCCGCGTCCTTATGTGTAATACATTACATTCATTCACACTGAAAGCCAATTGTCAGTCGTAGCATTAAGGATCGATTATGTGCAGGTAGTCCTGCATTTCTCTACAGTTTTCTGGCATTGCGACTCTCCTATTTAAAGGCTCATAAAAGTTTTCCATCAACTGCATATCTACAAACATGTTTGCACGAAAATGTACATCTGTGAAATCATGAATTTACTGGTGGGTAATATTCAGTACCATGTTCCTCGTCTTGTGCATTGTAGCGTGTTTCGATCCTCTTGGCATACTGTTCACAAGTAGTGATGGGAAATGGGAACAACCAAATGAGAACAATCGATTCCATGGGTTGTGGGAAAACAATCGACTCATTTTGTTGTAATTTTATGTATCGATTGAATTATTCACCCATTCTTTGAGTGAATCCAGTCTGTGGGAGCAACCATACGGAAATTATTGATTCAGCAGGTTGTAGTTCTTCCTATATGTAGGCTTATTATTCATTCATTTCTTTCAAGTGAAATCAGTCTGTGAGAACAAGCCACATTGTCCCATTAACGATTGAAGATACACTCCTGGAAATTGAAATAAGAACACCGTGAATTCATTGTCCCAGGAAGGGGAAACTGTATTGACACATTCCTGGGGTCAGATACATCACATGATCACACTGACAGAACCACAGGCACATAGCCACAGGCAACAGAGCATGCACAATGTCGGCACTAGTACAGTGTATATCCACCTTTCGCAGCAATGCAGGCTGCTATTCTCCCATGGAGACGATCGTAGAGATGCTGGATGTAGTCCTGTGGAACGGCTTGCCATGCCATTTCCACCTGGCGCCTCAGTTGGACCAGCGTTCGTGCTGGACGTGCAGACCGCGTGAGACGACGCTTCATCCAGTCCCAAACATGCTCAATGGGGGACAGATCCGGAGATCTTGCTGGCCAGGGTAGTTGACTTTACACCTTCTAGAGCACGTTGGGTGGCACGGGATACATGCGGACGTGCGTTGTCCTGTTGGAACAGCAAGTTCCCTTGCCCGTCTAGGAATGGTAAAACGATGGGTTCGATGACGGTTTGGATGTACCGTGCACTATTCAGTGTCCCCTCGACGATCACCAGTGGTGTACGGCCAGTGTAGGAGATCGCTCCCCACACCATGATGCCGGGTGTTGGCCCTGTGTGCCTCGGTCGTATGCAGTCCTGATTGTGGCGCTCACCTGCACGGCGCCAAACACGCATACGACCATCATTGGCACCAAGGCAGAAGCGACTCTCATTGCTGAAGACGACACGTCTCCATTCGTCCCTCCATTCACGCCTGTCGCGACACCACTGGAGGCGGGCTGCACGATGTTGGGGCGTGAGCGGAAGACGGCCTAACGGTGTGCGGGACCGTAGCCCAGCTTCATGGAGACGGTTGCGAACGGTCCTCGCCGATACCCCAGGAGCAACAGTGTCCCTAATTTGCTGGGAAGTGGCGGTGCGGTCCCCTACGGCACTGCGTAGGATCCTACGGTCTTGGCGTGCATCCGTGCGTCGCTGCGGTCCAGTCCCAGGTCGACGGGCACGTGCACCTTCCGCCGACCACTGGCGACAACATCGATGTACTGTGGAGACCTCACGCCCCACGTGTTGAGCAATTCGGCGGTACGTCCACCCGGCCTCCCGCATGCCCACTATACGCCCTCGCTCAAAGTCCGTCAACTGCACATACGGTTCACGTCCACGCTGTCGCGGCATGCTACCAGTGTTAAAGACTGCGATGGAGCTCCGTATGCCACGGCAAACTGGCTGACACTGACGGCGGCGGTGCACAAATGCTGCGCAGCTAGCGCCATTCGACGGCCAGCACCGCGGTTCCTGGTGTGTCCGCTGTGCCGTGCGTGTGATCATTGCTTGTACAGCCCTCTCGCAGTGTCCGGAGCAAGTATGGTGGGTCTGACACACCGGTGTCAATGTGTTCTTTTTTCCATTTCCAGGAGTGTACATCGTGCTCTGGTCAACTGCTTTGAGTATGCAGACTTATTTTTGCCTCCAGCACACCGATGGTTTTACAAAGCGGTTTGCAGACAAAAGCGTGTTGAGAAAGGGGTTTCTAATAAAAAGACTCTCATAAACCTAGCAAGCAATGAGGCTGGTGCAAACAGCTTTTTGAACTTGATCTGCAAACAGCCTGACAGTGCTTTAGACGATATCTGCCACATTACACAAGAGCTGTCCCGAAAGTAAGGTCTCCTATCTTTTTTAGGGATGTAGAGAAACTGTTAATTCCATTGTTGTTCACACCATTGTGGGCAGTCCCGCCTCTGCTCCCAAATACGAACGTACGCGCTCTCAGTCTTGACTTGGCAGCCATTCGAAATGGTGCTCCTGTTGAACGCTACTGCCATGGTTATTCGATTTTTGAGCCAAAAGGCATTAAACCAGTTGAAATTCATCACGTGTTTGATACTCGTGCATGGATATTAAGAGAAAAATCGCAGGTGATGTAGAAAGTTTACAGCCAGTCGTATTGAACTTCACGACGAAGAAAAGGGCGGTTGGCCATCACTTTCTGACGAGACAGTCAAGAAGGTTGAGGATATCACGTTTAAAGATCGGATGACCACTCAGGATCCCCTCTGCAATTTGGTTCCTGAGGTTTTCCGAAGTACCATCTACAAGATTTTAACAGAAAAGACGCTGTCTTGGAATGTATGTGCAATATGGGTACTTTGTATGGTGGACAGAAGACGACAAACGGCAATAAGGTGAGTAGTAGGGAGATGGGGGTGCTGGCGCAATTTTGATATAAAATTTTTATCAAATTGATATGTAAATTAATTAAATTGAGCAATTAATTATCCACCAAGCACAACCACCCCACACCCACCACCACCTCCAGATGACGTTCTGTGTTTTCCTCAGCCTG
Organism: Schistocerca serialis cubense; assembly: GCF_023864345.2. Lineage (NCBI taxonomy): Eukaryota > Metazoa > Arthropoda > Insecta > Orthoptera > Acrididae > Schistocerca > Schistocerca serialis. Next base: position 872,067,436 of record NC_064641.1, on the reverse strand, counting down.
CACGTGGGTTTCCCCGCCATTTCCCTTCCCTAGCCCTCCCCCTCCCCTGCCCCACCTATCCCATTAATGGAAATTTCGAATTTTGGCCGGAATTTCGAATTTCGGCGGCAATTTCGAATTTTTGCTGTACAACTAAATTGTCAACTCGGAGGATGTAATATTAACGGAAATTTTTGAAGGAAATTGTTTATAAAAAGGAAATCTATCTATATCCGAATCCTGCTCCAGCTACTGCCGGGTCTGGGTGCTGATGAGTCCTCTCCATTTGGCTCGGCCCTCCCACCACTTTTCTTCCTCCACTTGCTGCCAGGTCACACCTCTCCTTTCAACAGATATTCTCACTCCCATTTTCCATTGTGTTCTTGGGCGCCCTCTAGGTCTTTTCCCATCCATCTTTAGTTCTTCCATAGTTTTGGGGAGTCTCTGCCCATGCATCCTCTTAACATGCCCATACCATCTTAATCTCTTTCTTTCAATTTCTTCTCTCATACTTTTTTGTTGGAGGTCCTTTCTAATCTCTACATTCCTTACTCTGTCCATTCTTGTTTTTCCCTTAACTGCTCTGAGAAATTTCATTTCCCCTGCTTGCAGTCTGCTCCAGTCCCTTTCTGTAATTTTCCATGTTTCTCCACCATAGGTGACAATAGGGATGTAATAATTCTTATTCATAAGGAGTTTTGCTCTTTCTGAAACTTCATTATTCCAAATCAAATGTTTTATTGTTTGGTAGAAATTGCCTCCCTTCTGTAACCTCCTATTAATTTCGTTAGTTATTCTTCCATCCCTAGATATTTCACTCCCTAAATAAGTGAAACTTTCTACCACTTTGAGGGGTTCTCCATTCAAGGTAATATTTCCGTTGATTCCTTTCTCCCTTCCAAAATACCATTACTTCACTCTTATCTTTATTTATTTTTAATCCATACCTTTTCATTATTTCCTTCCACGCATCAAGCTGTAACTGTACATCTACCTCTTTATCACCCCATATTACCATATCATCTGCAAAAATCATCTTTTTATCTTTTTCTTTTACTATATCTTTAACTGCCCTATTCATTCCCTCCATCACAACATTAAAAAGAGCAGGAGATAGAATACTTCCTTGCTTAAGTCCTTGTCTTATTTCGAAGTATTCAGAGTTCCCCAATGGTGTTCTAATTCTACAATTGTGGCCTCTGTACATTGTCTTCATAACATTAATGTATCCATCTTCTAAATCTATCTTCTTCAGTTCGTCCCAGAGTCTTTCCCTGTTAACTGAGTCATATGCCTTTTCTATGTCTATAAAAACCATCATCACCCTTTTGTTATACTCCCAACTTTTTTCCATCAGTTGACGGATGGAAAATATCAGGTCGATCGTGCTCCTTCCTTTCCTAAACCCATGCTGTTCTTCACTCAGCTCCTTTTCTATCTTTTCACTTATTCGATTTAGTAAAATTCATTCAAAAGTCTTGGCTGTATGGCTCATGAGGGTTATTCCTCTTTAGTATTTACAAAGTCTTTTATTGCCTTTCTTGAAGATGGGAACAATGTCTCCTGTTCTCCAGTCGTCAGGTATTTTACTATTTCTCCACACGCTTGATAGTACTCTATACAGCCACTGCATTCCCATTGGACCTGCTGCTCTTATCATGTCCACTGATACTTCATCAGGTCCTGGGGATTTCCCCCCATTCATCTTCTTCACAGCTTTTTCCATTTCTTCCCGTGTAATTTGTCCTAATTCTGCTTCCCAACTTCTCTCAATTTCTTCATTATTTGTTGTTTCCTCATGTACCTGCTCCTCAGCGTTTAACAGCTTCTTAAAATGTTCTTTCCAGAGATCTTTTATATTCCCTGGATCTTCAATAGTGGTACCGTCCTCTGTTTCCATCTTTACTGGTACTTCAGAAGCCTTCCTTTTATTTTTCATCATTTTATAGAACATTTTCTTATTGCTCTTCACATCATCTTCAAGTTTTTTTGTAAACTCTTCCCATGCCTTTTTCTTTGCTGTTTCCACTATTTCTTTGCACTTCTTCTTTTCCTCTATATATCTTTTATGGTCTTCGTCATTTTTAGTTTTCCACCATTTTCTCCATACTCCATTTTTTTCTTCTAACTGCATAACGTTCAAAAAGGAAATAGGTGGTAGAAATCGAAAAAGAAAATTCAGAGGACGGGAAATCGCTGAATTATGCCTAGAGAAGGACATAATTTGCGTTTTGTAGGACAGGGATGCCCTTGTTTAACTTCCAATCACTTCATCGTTTAGTATAGTGCGTTCACAAAGTCATTAAGACATTCCTCAGTGTGCCGCCAGGCACGAACGCACTGCTGGTGTGCCTGGCTCTGACCCTCCCCCCCCCCCCCTGCCTCCCTGCATCACATAACCTTGAGGGGCTCAGTCCATCCCCCCCCCCTCCCCCCGTAGATTGCTGCAGCTGCCTCGCATCGCATGACGTTAAGGGACCTGCCTACCCCCGCCCTGCTCGGAAGGCTTGAGATGAAAGGGCACCACACCACGCACGTTCATAACTCTCCACAGGCTTTAGATGACACAATCTGCGCCATTGCATTGGTTTGCTTGGTGTGCTTGGTGTCCGGCGATCTGCAGGATGACCACCCACACTTACAGCCCCTTGGCTCCCATGTGACAGGGAGCGGCAGCCAGCAGTTGGAGATTGGCAGAAGACTGTAATGTACAATGTCGTTGTTGTTGGACACTTACCACTAACAGTAGATTTGCTTGTAAAGGTTAGGGCCTTTCCCCGCAGCTCTGTCCTAACAACAACAAATATTTCGAGGGATGCAGCTGGCATTGGGTGTCTCAGAATGACCAAAAAGATAGCAGATGCTTCCAATTTTCCTTCCACTTGGTGGCAAACAAAGGATGTTTTCAGAAGGAGCACCTGTTTCACAGCGTCCTGTCCCCACAGCTATAGCCTGACTATCAACATGTACTTCGAGGGATGCAACTGACATCAGGAGTATCTCAAGCTATCTGTTTGCCTCAGAATGAACAAAGAGTGTTTTTCTAATGCTTGCATCTGCGTCCAATTTTACAGTCACTTGCCAGCAAATAAAGGATGTTTGTTGCAGATTTTTTTAAATTCACAGCTGCAATCTGTACCTCAAACACCTGCCCCAAGCCTGATTGAAGGAAAAAAAGAAAGCAAGTTATAACTTGCTGGTATGGCACTCTGAGTTCCTATTTGTCCTCTGCAAAATAAAGGAGGGGGGGGGGGTCTGAACGTATATAAAGCCCACCTCCCACCACAATCATCATCAGTTTTTGACAGTGCCTTGTTGTGTCAGTGTGATTCCTACAATATGAAACGGTCAGTCAGCAGTGATGCCAGCTGTAGTGGTGGTGGGAAACGGCCAAACTTGAGTCAATTGCCATATAAGTGATTATAAAAAAGTTATGAGTTCAAATTGCGATAGCTACAAAATTTCGTAGCGGGTGGTATATTTTCGTAACAAGTGGTTGTTAAAGTTCTTTCTTCTTGCTATTGCAGCATCCATTCCCGAAATTCTGGCAGAACTAGAACGCCAGCTGGAAGCTGAAAGTCGCCAGCAAGCTGAAGAGGTTGTGTTACCATCATGTAAGTACATCTCCAAATTCTGTGTGACAGTTTACATGTTGAGGAAACGGCTCTTGACGTATTCAGATCGTAACGAGTGTTTATAAAATTTTTGTCCTCGCTGTTGCATCATTAGAGCAGCAGCTGACTGACATTGAGCTGCTGCTGGAGTTCGAAATGCAGGCTAGAATGTAAGTACATTTGTAATGTATTTCCATTAGACTTTTTTTCATCATATACAGTTGTGTGATGCATATATTGTCCATTATTGTAGATGCTGCTAAAGAACAAGAGGATAATGATATTCTAATAGGGGTATTTAGATTAGATTAGATTAATTATTCATTCCATAGACCCATAAATAGGGAATCCTCCTGGGTGTGGAACATGTCAGACAAACACATTACAAAAATGTAATTAGAAAAACTTGTGTTTCATTAATTTTAATGATCCTCAGTCAATAAACAGTAAAATTATGTACATGAATTAAATTTAAACTACTAATATTTACAGGTTTAATACTTACACCTGCTTTCATGAAACCCATCATTCAGACATTTGCTAGTTTCTTGGCTATTACAATCAAGTATTGTCAAAAATTAAAGTAAATTATTCATTTCAGTGATCCTCAGTTAAGAACAGTCAGATTATGTACAAGATTTAAAATTAAACTTGCACTATTTACAGACTTAAGACTTACATCTGCTTTCCATACATCCATCATTCACACAGTAGGTATTTATTTGACTGTTACAACCAAGTATTGTCAAAACTTAAAGTACAATAAATTTTCATTAAAATGGTCTACTGCACTTGTTGAGAAACTCATGGATGGAATAGAAGGAGTTGGCCACCAAAAATTCTTTTAAATTATATTCAAATTGTGCTTTGTCTGAAACTAAACTCTTAATGGTTGCTGGTAACTTATTGAAAATACGCGTTGCTGAACATTGGACTCCTTTCTGGGCAAGAGCAAGTGATTTTAAATCTTTATGTATATTGTTCTTATTCCAAGTATTGACACTGTGTACTAAGCAGTTATTTGGAAAAAGAGATGTATTATTTGCAACAAACTTCATTAAGGAATAAATATACTGAGAAGCTGTGGTTAATGTGCCCAATTCTTTGAATAGGTTTTGACATGATATGCTTGCATTTACACTACTCATTACTCTTATTATACACTTCTGTACTCTAAAAATTTTTTCACTGTTTGGGGAGTTACCCCAAAATATGATACCATGTGACATAATGGAGTGAAAATTAGCAAAATATGCCTGTTTTTTTTATATTTATCTCTACCTTGTCTGACATCATTTGCATTGCAAACACAGACTTGTTTAGGCGCTGTAGCAGTTCGTTAATATGTTGCTCCCAACTGAATTTATCATCAAGTTGTAATCCCAAGAATTTTACACTATCAACTTCTCCTATTTCCATGTCATCATATTTTATACACACACCAGAATCTCTTGGAAGTTCTGAACTGCATATAGTGGGTCTTTTCAAAGTTTAATGACAGTGAATTGGCTATGAACAACTAATTAATGTCAGTAAAAATTTGATTAGCTGCCCTTTCTAAATTTATAATTGATTTACTATTTACTGCAATGTTTGTATCATCTGCAAATAAGACAAACTTGGCATCTGGTAATGTAACAGATGACAGGTCATTAATATACAAAATAAACAGTAGTGGACCTAGTATGGAACCTTCGGGAAAACCACATGTAATTTCTTCCCAGTCAGATGATGTCAAGTATGATGATCAGGCGTCATCACTTCCATCTGGTATGAAATTCTTACTTATTTATTTTTTCGTAATTATGTGTAATCAGTATCTCGCTGTAGGCAAATTCAGTGCAAATTTGTTGTTGTTTCTTCTAATCAATATCTTGTTGTAGACGACTTCATGTGAGATGGATCGGTGGCCCCACAACAACAACAATTCCGGCGAGGGTGAAATACTGGAGTGGGAGCGTAAAATGGTGGCTGCTGAAAGGCAATGTGATCTCTCCCTTCTGGAATAGGAGATGGAGTTATTTGACTGGATGGAAGAACTAGCAGAAAGATAGACTGAGCTGCTCAATCCTGAGAACCAAAGTGTAAAAGGTGATCAGCATATAATTACTATTCTGGAATGCTGATGTACTTAATCGTTGTTATTTGTTTAAAGCATGTACAGGGTGGTCCACTGATCGTGACCGGGCCAAATATCTCACGAAATAAGCGTCAAACGAAAAAACTACAAACAACGAAACTTGTCTAGCTTGAAGGGGGAAATCAGATGGCGCTACCGTTGGCCCGCTACATGGCGCTGCCATAGGTGAAACGAATATCAACTGCGTTTTTTAAAAATCGAAACCCCCATTTTTTATTACATAGTCGTGTAGTACGTAAATAAATATGAATGTTTTAGTTGGACCACTTTTTTAGCTTTGTGATAGATGGTACTGTAATAGTCACAAACATATGGCTCACAATTTTAGACAAACAGTTGGTAACAGGCAGGTTTTTTAAATTAAAATACAGAATGTAGGTACGTTTGAACATTCTATTTCGGTTGTTCCAATGTGATACATGTACCTTTGTGAACTTATCATGTCTGAGAACGCATGCTGTTACAGCGTGATTACCTGTAAATACCACATTAATGCAATAAATGCTCAAAATGATGTCCGTCAACCTCAATGCATTTGGCAATATGTGTAACGACATTCCTCTCAACAGCGAGTAGTTCGCCTTGCGTAATGTTCGGACATACATTGACAATACGCTGACGCATGTCGTCAGTCGTTGTCAGTGGATCACGATGGCAAATATCCTTCAACTTTTCCCACAGAAAGGAATCCGGCGGCGTCAGATCCGGTGAACGTGAGGGCCATGGTGTGGTACTTCGACGACCAATCCTCCCTTCATGAAGTATGCTATTCAATACCGCTTCAACCGCAAGCGAGCTTTGTGCCGGACATCCATCATGTTGGAAGTACATCGCCATTCTGTCACGCAGTGAAACATCTTGTAGTAACATCGGTAGAACATTACGTAGGAAATCAGCATTTAGATTGCCATCGATAAAATGGGGGCCAATTGTACTTCCTCCCATAACGCCGCACCTTACATTAACCCGCCAAGGTCGCTGATGTTCCACTTGTCGCAGCCATCGTGGATTTTCCATTGCCCAATAGTGCATATTATGCCAGTTTACGTTACCGCTGTTGGTGAATGACGCTTCGTCACTAAACAGAACGCGTGCAAAAAATCTGTCATCGTCCCGTAATTTCTCTTGTGCCCAGTGGCAGAATTGTACAAGACGTTCAAAGTCGTCGCCTTGGAATTCCTGGTGCATAGAAATATGGTATGGGTGCAATCGATGTTGATGTAGCACTCTCAACACAGACGTTTTTGAGATTCCAGATTCTCGCGCAATTTGTCTGCTACTGATGTGCGGATTAGCCGCGACAGCAGCTAAAACACCTACTTGGGCATCATCATTTGTTGCAGGTCGTGGTTGATGTTTCACATGTGGCTGAACACTTCCTGTTTCCTTAAATAACATAACTATCAGGCGAACGGTCCGGACACTTGTATGATGTCGTCCAGGATACCGAGCAGCATACATAGCACACGCCCGTTGGGCATTTTGATCACAATAGCCTACACCAACACGATATCGACCTTTTCCGCAATTGGTCCATTTTAACACGGGTAATGTATGACGAAGCAAATACCGTCCACACTGGCGGAATGTTACGTGATACCACGAACTTATACGTTTGTGACTATTACTGCGCCATGTATCACAAAGCGAAAAAAGTGGTCCAACTAAAACATTCATATTTCTTTACGTATGACACGAATATGTAATAAAAATGGGGGTTCCTGTTTTAAAAAACGTAGTTGATATCCGTTTGACCTATGGCAGCGCCATCTAGCGGGCCAACCATAGCACCATCTGGTTTCCCCCTTCAAGCTAGACGATTTTCGTTCTTTGTAGTTTTTTCGTTTGATGCTTATTTCGTGAGATATTTGGCCCGGTCACTATCAATGGACCACCCCGTATTTAAAGGATCTTGAGCATTGTACTTAATTTTTTTCCATTATTCGTATGTTACAGAGGTGCCACCAGCACCGTCACAGAGACAGCTTGCTGTGGCACATGCACCAACAGCGGTGTTTGTGAGGGCAGGTATGTAAACACTCAGCCGAACGACATGCACTGCTCTGCAAAGCGCTGCTCATTGTCATGCCAGAGTCCACCACGGCTACTGCAGTGTCGGCCCCTGCTCAATTGTATACCCTCTGGCGTCTGTGGGCGGTTGAGCCAGAGCAACGATCTCCCACCGCCTCCGGCTGGCGATGGTGATGCAGCAGCATCAACGAGCGCCTTCTCCACAGCCTCGGTGCTCCCACCGGTGCTCGCCACTGCTACATCCTCCTACTCTGGCTCTGGCAGTCCGCCCTCACCGGCTACAAAAGGTATGTATGCCGGGGCGCATATCCCTCCGCCCTGAAGGTGTCTCCTCACCAGCGTCCTTATTCCCCAGTTGGACACAGTCGTCTCCCAGGCGTAGTATTAATGATAATGAACCTGTGGCTAGCGGTAGTGCTCTATCCCATCCTGATACTGAAGGACATCACATTAGCGGCGTCATGACCCCTCCAGAATACTTGGTGGTTCTAGGGCCTTTGAGGGGCGTATCTCCTTTACCAGAATTGAGAATCCTGGTGAGGTTTCTAGAAGTGTGTCTCCCAGTGCTGGAGGCAGAGCTCCTCAAAGCCACTGACAATCCGAGATATAATGCCATTAAACGTAACAAGATACTCTGCTGTGAGTTGACTCGCCCTCCCAAACAGCAGGGTGCTGCGGAAGAGAAAAGCCTTCACTCCATCTTGGATGATAATGGCGTTGTATCTCGGAGTACATCAATTGCTGAGTGGTATCGTGAATCCACCGTTGGTGCTATACTGGTCCAGTTTCCTGAGGTGGAAGTGAGAGTGTCAGCTAAACACTATGCCAAATACCACACCTCTACATCCATATTCATGTCTATGACCCGTTAAATGGAGAGTCCAGTTACATCAAACTCCCTAAGGATATATCTGATACGAAGGCATGATTTGTCGTTCAAAATGAGCAGGATAAAGCTTGTTTTGCATGTCAATCTTGGCTTGCGAAAGAAAAGCTGAACAGAATCCAGAGTGCACATCTCGATACAGAATAGGTCTTAACATTTGTGGATGTTATAACTTTGACGGTATCAAGTTCCCCGCAAAGGTTCAGGACATATCAAAATTTGAGGCACAAAATCCTGGAATATCAGTTCACGTTTATGGCCTAAGCAGAAGCAGAAAAGGAAGCCAGATAAGCACAAGAAGGATATTGTAATTGGACTACTCGATTTTTCGAAATATTCAGGTGAGTGTCATCTTCATGTAAACAAGCTGCTCTTCTTTGACGGTGTAATCAGCATTACGTATGGATCAAAGACATGTCCCACCTCCTTGACAGGCAATAAACATAAATATAAGAAACATATTTGCTTTATGTGTCTAAATACCTTTTCAGAAGAAAAGTATTTACTTACGGCATGTGGAGGACTGTGACTCCAAGGAACTGGTACGTGTTGTTACGTCTACAGAAGAAAACAAGTTCATTAAATTCAAGAATGCCCACCATCAGGAATGATGTCCACTTGTTGTATGGGCAAACTTCGAATGTCTTCTTGCCCCTATCACCTGCTGTGTAGGGAACCCCTTAGCCTCACATACCACCTTCACAAAAAAGTACCATATGTGGTAGTATACCAAACTGCATGTTCATACGTTTCACGTCTTAACTGCTATGAATCTTATGTCGTGGGTAATCCTACAGTTTGGTTGCTCACTGAGCTTGAAAAACTCTCATAGGATGTTGATAGGTTTTACAGCACCAACATCCCCATTACCGAATCGGAGGAGGATAAAAAATTACACAATGATGTGAGTAATTGCCATATTTGTGAGATGCCGTTAGACAGAAAAGCTGAAGCTCCTCTAGAGATCATTATCATCTTACAGGGAAGTTCCACAGTCCAGCTCACAACACATGCAATTTGACGTATCAGTTACCACGACACATTTACCATAGTTTAAATGGATATGACGCTCACTTTATTGTTGAGCAATTGATTAATTTCGGTTGGGACAAAAATCAGTCAGTGTCCTGCCTCAGAGTGTTGAAAAGTATATTTCATTCTCCAAAGGAATGACGCCAAAAATTACACTGCACTTCCTTGACTCGCTACATTTTATGCAGGCGCCACTTCAGAAACTCTTTGAAACTCTACCTCAGGAGGATATGCGTATCACCCAATCTGCATACCCCGATGAGGAAAAGTTTCAGCTTGTGACTTGGAAAGGAATGTTCCCTTATGAGTATCTGGATAGTAAGGCGAAACTCGACTAAACAAGGCTACCCGACATATCTGCATTTATTAGTTCCCTCACAGGCGGCGCCATAACTAGCGCAGACAACTAGCATGCCGTGAATGTCTGCCGGGAATTCAACATTACAAATGTAGGTGAATACGCAAGATTGTACATGGACTGCGCCGTGCGCTTGCTTGCGAATGTTTTTGAAAAGTTTCATAGGGTATGCATAGCCACATACTCTCTGGACCCCGCCTTTTATTACACGGCACCTGAGTGGTCCTGGGACGCAGTGCTCAAGGAAACGAGGCACAGCATCGAATATTTGACTGATGCTGATATGCTTATTATTTTTGAACGCCTGATCCGTAGAGGACTTTGCCAGTGTGTCTATAGACAAATAGTCCACGTAAAGGTGCGCGGTTCAACACATCTCTCGATTCTCAAGTTATATTCTGTATTTGGATGTGAATAACTTATACGAGCACGCCATAATGCAGCCATTGCCAATTTGTGGGTTTCAGTGCGTGCCCGAATACGAATTAGAGGGTTTAGGTGGAAAAACATTGGGTCTGGCGGCTGATTCTGATGTTGGGTATGTGGTGGAGGCAGACTCCATATACCCTGTCAGTTTGCGTGAAATGATAGGCGACTCGCCGTTGTGTCTAGAGCAGGGCTTAACAACTGGCCGGTTTTGAGCGCGAGTACTCGCGTCTGCTCAGGCACGTGCTCGCGAGCAGGTGCAAGGTCGCGGAGTAGGGAGGGAGGGGAGGGAGGGGAAATGCGCGCGCACGTTTGAATAGGGCCGTAGCGTGCCTATTGAATTCGCGCCGACTGTGTAACGTTTAAAGTACTACGATCAGCTCGTAACAGTCACTTCGCTGGTTAAGAATCATGTGAAGTCGCCGTTGTGTAAACCCAACCATGCTTTCGCAGTTCAACCCACATTGGGAGGAATTGTATCTGTTTACTGAAAAAGATGGTGTTGCAAAATGTTTAGTATGTCACAAAACGCTGAATTCTTTTACGAAATTTAATTTGCAGCGACATTATATGTCGTACCACGCGAAAGACTACGGACGTGGAAAATGTGATTGACCAGATCGTGCACAGGAAGTTATTAAACTTAAAAGGAAGTTATCCGAAGAAGATCTGGACGACGAAGAAAAATCAACTGAGGCAGCTCTCAGAGTGGGTTACAAAATTGCTTTGCTTTTAGCAAAATCCCTGCGCCCCTTAACTGATGGCGATTTAATAAAAGAATGTTTGGTAGTTGCAGCGGAACATTTGTGTCCATCTCAAGTTGAACAGTTTCCGATTGTGCCATTATCTAACATGACCATTATGCGTCGCATACAGGACATCGCAGACGACTTCCAGAGCCAGCTTGCAAATATCTGTAAAGATTTTATGGCGTATTCTCTAGCTCTGGACGAAAGTGTTGATATCACTGGAACAGCGCAGCTTGCCATATTTATTAGAGGTGTTAACAGAGATCTTCAGGTGAGGGAGGAGCTCCTCCATGTAGTAGCCATGAAGAACACTACAACCGGAGGTGATATTTTAAGTAGTGTTGAAGAAAGTGTTGAAAATATAGAATTGTCGTGGAATTCTTTAGTTTCAGTGTCTACAGATGGTAGAGGCATACACTAAGCTAATAAAATTATGTGACAAGTGTACATCCTCCTTTATTTGTTTCATGTCGCAGTAATAATTCGTGAGTGATATCCCTGCAGGTGGCCGCGGATTTACATCGACTGGCGGCAGCTGTTGTGTACCCCACGTGACTCTCCCCACTCTCCGCTCTGGTCCGGTAGTGGGGGTAGCGTGCTCGCACTGCTCCGTGCTCGCGCCTTGCTGCTCACAGCTTGCTCCGCGAGCACGTATATTGTGAAGCCCTGGTCTAGAGCAACGAGTTCCGCAAGGAAGTACTATCCCCAAACTGACGACCACTGTTAGATACAAGCAGAGGTATGTAATTCATTACTGTAATCTCCAGCAGTGTCTCAGCTTAGGGTTGGAGCTAGGTAGACTCACCTGCTACCAGCTAGGTAGAATCACTCCTTCAATCAGTCCCCATGGTTGAAAGAGTATATATCAAATTAAATACCGAAAAGAGGGCGGGCGCGACTAGCGATTTCGAAAAAGATTTTTACAAATTGATGAATAATTCCATTTTCGGTAAAACAATGCAGAATGTAAGAAACGAATGCGATATTTTGATTATGAGCAAATGCGATGGGCCGTGGGCCGTAAGAAAGTGCAATGCCAGACCAAATTTTAAGTGGGTCACTATTTTCAATGAGAACTTTGCTGCTGTGGAGATGTCGAAGGTTTCAGTAGAGTTTACAAAACCAATCTATGGTATTTGGGTATGTGTATATTAGTCATCTACAAACTACACTATGTTGTTGTTGTTGTTGTGGTCTTCAGTCCTGAGACTGGTTTGATGCAGCTCTCCATGCTACTCTGCAAGCTTCTTCATCTCCCAGTACGTACTGCAGCCTACATCCTTCTGAATCTGTTTAGTGTATTCATCTCTTGGTCTCCCTCTACGATTTTTACCCTCCACCCTGCCCTCCAATACTAAATTGGTGATCCCTTGATGCCTCAGAACATGTCCTACCAACCGATCCCTTCTTCTAGTCAAGTTGTGCCACAAACTCCTCTTCTCCCCAATTCTACACTCCTGGAAATTGAAATAAGAACACCGTGAATTCATTGTCCCAGGAAGGGGAAACTTTATTGACACATTCCTGGGGTCAGATACATCACATGATCACACTGACAGAACCACAGGCACATAGACACAGGCAACAGAGCATGCACAATGTCGGCACTAGTACAGTGTATATCCACCTTTCGCAGCAATGCAGGCTGCTATTCACCCATGGAGACGATCGTAGAGATGCTGGATGTACTCCTGTGGAACGGCTTGCCATGCCATTTCCACCTGGCGCCTCAGTTGGACCAGCGTTCGTGCTGGACGTGCAGACCGCGTGAGACGACGCTTCATCCAGTCCCAAACATGCTCAATGGGGGACAGATCCGAAGATCTTGCTGGCCAGGGTAGTTGACTTACACCTTCTAGAGCACGTTGGGTGGCACGGGATACATGCGGACGTGCATTGTCCTGTTGGAACAGCAAGTTCCCTTGCCGGTCTAGGAATGGTAGAACGATGGGTTCGATGACGGTTTGGATGTACCGTGCACTATTCAGTGTCCCCTCGACGATCACCAGTGGTGTACGGCCAGTGTAGGAGATCGCTCCCCACACCATGATGCCGGGTGTTGGCCCTGTGTGCCTCGGTCGTATGCAGTCCTGATTGTGGCGCTCACCTGCACGGCGCCAAACACGCATACGACCATCATTGGCACCAAGGCAGAAGCGACTCTCATCGCTGAAGACGACACGTCTCCATTCGTCCCTCCATTCACGCCTGTCGCGACACCACTGGAGGCGGGCTGCACGATGTTGGGGCGTGAGCGGAAGACGGCCTAACGGTGTGCGGGACCGTAGCCCAGCTTCATGGAGACGGTTGCGAATGGTCTTCGCGGATACCCCAGGAGCAACAGTGTTCTTAATTTGCTGGGAAGTGGCGGTGCGGTCCCCTACGGCACTGCGTAGGATCCTACGGTCTTGGCGTGCATCCGTGCGTCGCTGCGATCCGGTCCCAGGTCGACGGGCACGTGCACCTTCCGCCGACCACTGGCGACAACATCGATGTACTGTGGAGACCTCACGCCCCACGTGTTGAGCAATTCGGCGGTTTGTCCACCCGGCCTCCCGCATGTCCACTATACGCCCTCGCTCAAAGTCCGTCAACTGCACATACGGTTCACGTCCACGCTGTCGCGGCATGCTACCAGTGTTAAAGACTGCGATGGAGCTCCGTATGCCACGGCAAACTGGCTGACACTGACGGCGGCGGTGCACAAATGCTGCGCAGCTAGCGCCATTCGACGGCCAACACCGCGGTTCCTGGTGTGTCCGCTGTGCCGTGCGTGTGATCATTGCTTTTACAGCCCTCTCGCAGTGTCCGGAGCAAGTATGGTGGGTCTGACACACCGGTGTCAATGTGTTCTTTTTTCCATTTCCAGGAGTGTATATCCTCTCTACTTCGACCATCATCAGTTATTTTGCTCTCCAAATAACAAAACTCCTTTACTACTTTAAGTGTCTCATTTCCCAATCTAATTCCCTCAGCATCACCCGACTTAATTCGACTACATTCCATTATCCTCGTTTTGCTTTTGTTGATGTTCATCTTATATCCTCCTTTCAAGACACTGGCCATTCCGTTCAACTGCTCTTCCAAGTCCTTTGCTGTCTCTGACAGAATTACAATGTCATCGGCGAACCTTAAAGTTTTTGTTTCTTTTCCATGGATTTTAATACCTACTCCGAATATTTCTTTTGTTTCCTTTACTGCTTGCTCAATATACAGATTGAACAACATCGGGGAGAAGCTACAACCCTGTCTCACTCCCTTCCCAACCACTGCTTCCCTTTCATGTCCCTCGACTCTTATAACTGCCATCTGGTTTCTGTACAAATTGTAAATAGCCTTTCACTCCCTGTATTTTACACCTGCCACCTTCAGAATTTGAAAGAGAGTATTCCAGTCAACATTGGCAAAAGCTTTCTCTAAGTCTACAAATGCTAGAAACGTAGGTTTGCCTTTTCTTAATCTAGCTTCTAAAATAAGTCGTAAGGTCAGTATTGCCTCACGTGTTCCCATATTTCTACGGAATCCAAAGTGATCTTCCCCGAGGTCGGCTTCTACCAGTTTTTTCATACGTCCGTAAAGAATTCGCGTTAGTATTTTGCAGCCGTGACTTATTAAACTAACAGTTCGGTAATTTTCACATCTGTCAACGCCTGCTTTCTTTGGGATTGGAATTATTATATTCTTCTTGAAGTCTGAGTGTATTTCGCCTGTCTCATACATTTTGCTCGCCATATGGTAGAGTTTTGTCAGGACTGGCTCTCCTAAGGCTGTCAGTAGTTCTAATGGAATGAGTTTGCTAAAAGTCATTTCGTGGAACTTTATGTGGATACAGATAGCTTCGTCTATTGGGTGAAGAACTGTGATCCATATGAAATAATCAGGTGTCACGGTAGTGAATTCGACACATCGGGATATGCATCTGATAATCCTTACGGTATTGTTCCTCAGAACACGAAGGTTATCGGCTTAATGAAAGATGAGGCGCAGAGACTGCCAATTGTGGAGTTTGTGGATCTAAGATCCATAATGTATACATATCGCCCAACAGATAGAGCCACCGAGAGATGGGATAAGGGTGTACGACATGCAGCATCACGCGTCCTCACAGTCGAAGACTACTTGCAGTGCTGTACGGTTGTGTTCGCTCCAACCTCTGAATTTGGTACACCAAACTAGTATTCGATCGTGAGGTCACGAGGTGTACATTGCGCTGCAATCTAAAGTCGGATTGTCACGTCATGATGATAAAAGAGCCATTTGTGATGACAATATCGAAACCCTCCTGTACTCACACTATTTACTTGAAGCGTGAGACGGAGTAGGGGACTCCGACGGAGAGAATGAGAGGGAATGAGTGAGTGACTGGCTGAGTGTGAGCTTGTACCTAACAATATGTCTCTTTTATCACAGTTTAAATATTCTATGTGTGATGTATGGCGTGCCTGCATGTGTGAGTGCTTATGTGTGTCTGTGTGTATGCTTGTGAGTGCGTTTGAGTGTGGATGTCTGTGTAAATATGTGTGCCTGTGTGTAAATATATTCTGTTTTTTGTTTTCCTTCTGAGTAAGTAGCATAATATCTAGGTATGAATATAGAAGCAGTATGTGTCGGAAAAAAATTATAAAAATTATTAAAAAAGTTAGTGTAATAAATATGAAAGATTTAAAAAATTAAACTAAATTATTAAAAAAGTTAAAAAATTGTCAATTAAGGAAAGAAATAGTTTACCGTAGTTCTCGGTTTTGTACTTCATGTGAGTGTGGGTGTATGAGTGCATGAGAAAATAGATTAGTTTTTAAGTTTCAGCTGTCGCTAGCTGTCCAAGTCATACTAGTTTTAAGTGTGATTTCCACCCAGTTCATTTTAGTGCAGCTGTTTGGGATGAACATTTTAGGCCCATCCGCTTCACTGTCTCGATAAATTATTTTAGCCGCTTGAGATGGAAAACGTTTAGAGTCACCCAGTTCAAAGTATAAATTAACTCTTCTGTTTGGGTGGAATTTCTCTAGTAATAGTATTAGTGTAAGAGGAACTGTACCTCTGCAATAGTTGTAAACAATATTGTAATGTAAAGTAATTTTTTTCAGTCAGTACTATTATTTTTTAAAAACGAGAACTGTAAATAATAATTACAAACAGTAGAAAGAACTGTGAATATAAAAGCAGTAGTACTTCGTGTATTGTAAACAACAAGATTTGTGGATGTAAAGCTGTATTACTGCTGTGAGTATTCATGTCTGAATAAAAAATTGTTATTCTGTACCATACGTCTTTGTTGTTACTTCATAATCCCCTACCCTTACAAATGTATGTAAAGGCTGTGCAAGATGCGCAAGATATGAGTTTAAAGTATGAGGGAGGTGACGTTTAAGACGGAGGAAAATAAAATATATGTAATGATTGCGTGGGATTTCGTCTATCGTGCTGCACGTATAGGTTTCTGAGAACAGGCGGCGCGTGTTCGTGTCCGCTTCCAAAGAAATACAGCAAACATGGATGAAATTATATCTCCTACGCTTGAACAAAGCCACAGCCATAGGACCTGGGCAAAGCTGCATACTATATAAGGAGGAGCTAGGTAAAAAGATAAACACAGGCGAGGTAAAAAATTCATTATTTTCATTAATCCAACTTAAAAGTAATTTTATATTTTCATAAGCAGACACAACACTATTTTCACACATCTTCTTCTTCTTTAACTTATGGATAGCAGGACATCCATAGAATACCAGCTCTTGAATATATGCAAACTTGAAGATTCAGTTCATCCATGTGATCTTTTCCTCGCCTTTGACGTAGATGATAGCCCCAGAATGAGCAAATATTCGAAGTGACGTCATAATTTCTTTATGAGATATACCGGGATCGTCCCAATGGAGTCCATGAAAGAAATATGCTAGCCACGTTGCACTCCTCCATGTTTTGGCACAATTCACATCCTAGAAAAGCCTCGGTGATGCAATTCTTGCCGAGAACATCTCTATTCTACCAGCATCTCCTGTATATGCTATGAGTGCAACATCTTTAAATATGAATGGTCTGCAATCATCATCATAGAAACCTTGAATGTCGGCAAAAATGTTCACACTGCAAGTTGTCATTGTCAAATGCTCTGGGTATGCCACAGCACTTGGTCATTGATACAGCACGATGCACAACACTAGTAATTGGGCAATAGTTAATCACACGGTCTGTAGGACTAGAGCATACGCTACAGCGTGTTCGGGGAAATTTGACGAGGATTCAAATTCGATTCGTACATCTATTGGTCCCTATTTAATAATCTCATTCTGCTTAAAACAGTCTGTTTCGATAATGGGTGCATGCTACTTGAATTTCCGTGAACTGAGTAGACATCGTTCCTCTTCAATACCTTCATAGTAAGAAGCACGGAACCTTGCATACATGTCAAATGCTACACTGTATACATTCTGATCCCACTGTAGCAGTAAATTCTCACACGGATAGGGTTCTAAATTGAAATAGACTCTGGCATTAGTTAAATTACAGTTGTCAAATACGGTGGGATCGCTTGCTAAATTCCCCGTTCTATTGGTGTGAAATGGAAATATGATGAATCTCGGTGTTTTCAGCTCACGGATGTTTTAATAGCCCATGTTGGTCTGCTCGCTGTCAGTAGCACCGGGTACTCAAAAAACCTGGTAGTTTGTCGAGAATACCACCTTCTCCTCTAATGCGTCTTCTCCCACGCAGGTTATGCTAGTGCGTTAGTTGTGGTCTGCCCGCCCTGTTATATAGTAAATCGTCAGCGTCGATCCAGCTGTTTTGTGATGCGGGATAACCAAGCCATTTAACTAAGATTCTATGCCCTCGACGGCATATGACACTCTCTACGAGATACACATCTAGTTCCGAACTCTTCTGTAACTCTTCTATGTAAAAGCATCCTGCAATTTCAGTGCCACTGCTGTCCTTTAAGAGGCAGGTTATAGGACTCGTTCTCTGCACTTTGAAAACTGTGAATATCTCGGGTGACGAGTTTGGTATGTATGACTTCTCAAATGCTGTCTTATGTTTTGAAATACGTACAAAATGACCAACATTAAATAGCTGTCTGCTAGGATCTTACATTTTAATACAATTGTATACTTTATCTACAAGTCTATTATCACGAAAATTGATTGGTCTCTTTTTTTATTGCGCGATGTTTAGTTCGCTTATACTGTGCAGTTATTTGCTGGAGGATATCGGTCCATTTGTGTGAGCCACGAAAATTGAATCGCATCCACATTTGGGTTTTCACTGTTCTGTTCAGATGTTCCATGATATTCGCCTTTAGGTGGGTGAACGTCGAGTATTAATGTATTTCACACCACTCCATCACAGTTTTGAAGTATCTATTGTAAAACACGCCGTGATTTGTTTGAAAGTTGTCTGGGCTTCGATTCGTGCCCGTCTGCAGCAACCTGTCAACGCATGTCCCTTACCTATTTTCGTCTTCACGGGTAATGCCCAGGCATATTTAGAATAAGTATCAATGACCATTAAAATATTTCTGACTCCGCGATTCACACGTGAATATTCCGTCATGTCGACAAGATCCGCAAGTCGTTCAAATAATTGATACACCTTCTTTAAATAGCGGAACGGCGAGAGTAGCTATTCCTATGACATGATATTCCAAGAAAACGATTTTAGAATGAAGTATGTATTCAAAAAGACAGCGTAAAATTTCGCGTGATCTTCACTCTACGTGTTTCTGTATGGAATCGGGCCCAAATTTACCTCCCACTCTATAAAAAGTCTATGTATTACCAAAACTATGTACCCACAAACTGTTACCCAAAGCCAACTCGTATACTAACCTTTGACTGAACTATAACTGCTTTGAATACAACTTGTCTTTATATTAAATGTGCAGATAAGTCAAACAGTTATCTGTCCATAATCAAAATTTCCACTTACCTCACGTCTTGACTACATTGCTGCAGATTTCTCGAAAGAGCAACAGCAAACAGCAAGCAGGCAATAGCTAAGTTAGATTTCTATTTTTAAGTAAAATTTCCAAACAGTATTCAAACTGTTGCGTACCCTATGGTGCAATGTGGTTATGCGTAATGATACACCTTCTTTAAATAGTGGAACGGCGGGAGTAGCTATTCCTATGACATGATATTCCAAGAAAACGATTTTAGAATGAAGTATGTATTCAAAAAGACAGCGTAAAATTTCGCGTGATCTTCACTCTTAACATTGGTATGAATAATACTATGCTTAAGAAAGCGAACAATGATTTTTAAAAAAGGTACAATGTTAACAGAGAATTTCTGTAAAAACCAAACAGCTTAATCAGTTGATGTCATATTGCATGACACAGGGAAGTGGGGTTGTTTTTCTCTCAGCTCTGAGCAAGTTAACTAACTGACGATAATCATTCTGATAAACTCGTCAAAAAATAATAGCATTATTCTAAATATATGCACCCATGCTCATAAATTAAGGATAATTGAAGAATGTGGTGCCACACAACGTGGCACTACACAAAACTGGCGCTAATAGCATAGGCACATATGGAACACACACGACACAGATCTGTAAGTCCACGGTATTGGTGATAAGTTGAGAAAACCGTCTCGAAACACATGTGCTACAAAACGCCACTGTTTCCTGCGCATGTACCTCGACATCAATATGGGATATGATCACCATGCACACATACACAGGCCGCACAACGGGTTGGCATACTCTGGATCAGGTGGTCGAGCCGCTGCTTGGGTATAGCCTCCAAATTCTTGCACCAGTGCCCGTCGGAGCTCCTGAAGTGTCGTACGGGTTTGAAGACGGGCAGCGATATGTCGACCGAGAGCATTCCAGACGTGCTCGATGGGGTTTAGGTCTGGAGAACAGGCAGGCCACTCCATTCGCCTGATATCTTCTGTTTCAAGATACTCCTCCACGATGGCTGCTCGTTGGGGCCGTGCGTTATCATCTGTCAGGGGGAAGGTGGGACCCGCTGCACCCCTGAAAAGGCGGACATACTGGTGCAAAATGACGTCCCGATACACCTGACCTGTTACAGCTCCTCTGTCAAAGACATGCAGGGGTGTACGTGTACCAATCATAAACCCACCCTACACTATCAAACCACGACTTCCATACAGGTCCCTTTCAAGGACATTACGAGGTTGGTATTTGGTTCCTGATTCATGCCAGATGAAAACCCGGCGAGAATCACTGTTCAGACTATACCTGGACTCGTCCATGATCATAATCTGGGATCACTGTTCCAAGGACCATGCAATGTGTTCTTGACACGAGGCTTTATGGGCTCTCCTGCGACCAGGGGTCAGTGGAATGCACCTTGCAGGTCTCCGGGCAAATAAACCATGTCTGTTCAGTCGTCTGTAGACTGTGTGTATGGAGACAACTGTTCCCAACTGTTCCAGTGGCTGCGGTAAGATCCCGTGCAAGGCTACTTGCAGTACTCCGTGGCCGTCTGCAGGCACTGATTGTGAGATGTCGGATGTCCCGTACTGCAGCGCCTGGACACGTTTCCTGTCTGCTGGAATCGTTACCATAATCTTGAGATCACACTTTGTGGCACACGGTAAGCCCGTGCTACGGCCTGCTGTGTTTGACCAGCCTCCAGTCGCTCTAGTATTCTACCCTCATAATATGTGTTCTTTGAGCCATTTTAAACACACAGTCACCATTAGCACGTCAGAAAACGTCTGCATACTTAGTCGCTGCACCGTACTCTGACATGCACCAACACACCTCTGCATATGTGGACTGCTGCAAGCGCCACCGTGCGACGACCGCAGGTCAAATGCACCGCATGGTCATACCCCGTGGTGATTTAAACCCGCGAACCGCCCATCACAGCGTTGTTTCACCATGTTTCAGCGTTATTCTTAATTTATGAGCATGAGTGTATATATCTTTTCACCTTCCAATATATACATCATATTCATCTTTGCTATCCTTCGCAATGAATTTTTCTTCTTCTAATAGATACAATGGCAAGTCAACACGCTTACCAAATTTCAAATAAGAATGTATCAGACTCCGGAGAGGTAAAGCCTGCGCCACAACGAGACCAAAAACTGTTTAACAGTAACATTTCGTCTCTCTCTAACGTGCACATCGATAAAAACAAAAAACATGGTCAACAGCGCAATTTTTGTGTCTTTTTACAGCCACAAAACCATTTGTAGGAGGAGTATCAAGATTCCTGAAAATGTCTGACGTAATTATAGTTACTGTATTTAAATGTGGAAGATTTGATGTAGGCCTTCTTTAAGACTTGGCGTAAGTCGTCCCTGTTTGATCAGGCCATTTACCCCTCAAAACTAAGTCCTCAAAATGGATTTTTCCACCGACTTTCCAGCACACATTTACAACCTGGTATGTTTGTATCGTTGGAGGAGCCTGCTACTTAGTCCATATTGCTTCAACAATCCAACTTCACCCTTACGCAGAAACTAATTCAAAATAATAAAAAAATATACTTGTTCATTAATACTATAATGAATGAATAAGGATATGTACTAAAACACTACGGAACACTAAAATATACACCCTGATTTATATCTGAACACTTTCAGCACTGTAGCGTGCAAAAGAATAGCTCTCGTCTCTTCAAAAGAACTAGAGAATCGTAGGCGCTAGCACGATTATCAACTGCCTTTTACAGATGCACAGCTCTATCAGAAGGAAGAGGGGAGATGAACCTTTCAGAGGGATGCGCGCGCACCGTTAATGGCTGTTGCTGAGAAGTTAACAGGAGTGTAGCGTGTAGCTGACCAGTCCCTGTGGCTTCCGAATTGGCGCCCGCCACACTGCCGGCCGCAAATGTCTTAAATGCTCCGGATTAACAGTGCGTTTTGTAACGATGAAGTATGTCCGCAACTGAAATTGTAGAAAAAGAATAATATCAAAAATGTTTAAATGTGAAAAATGCGTCTTATCTGTAACTGTAATTGGCGATTACAGAAGTTACTAGCACGCCTCGCCCTTGGTTTGCGGAGTTTCAAAATATGTTCTTGACACATAATTTTGAAGAGAAATATTTAAATAAAAATTACTCTGTCCCCAAAATTAGACATTAAGAAGAAAGAAAGGTAGGTTAAGGTTCAACATCCCATCGATCATAACTTCACTAGTTTTTGTATATCTGAACCACAGATACGGACTGAACAAGTAATATGCTGGAAACTGGTCATAGCATTTTTGAAGGAACCAGCCCGTTATTCGCTTGAAGTAATCTAGATAAATCCAGGACAATGTAAAGCTGGATACCGGGAGCAAAATTTGAACCTCGCCGCCCTAAGTACGGTCTCAGTACCTGACTACGACTCCCAACTCCAGAAACAAAATTTTTAATCCTATCAGCTGTTATTTTGTTAACTAAAGGTCATGCACATCGCAGTAACCAGAAAATTTATGTTAATCAGCTCAGTGTAAAATAATGTATTAATAACTATGGATGTATATAGTATGGAGCTTGTTTAAAAACTTGCAAAAGATTCAAAATGTCAAGCACTGAACAATGACATAATTATATCATTCCATGACGGGGCTAATGTCTAACAAATTCGTCTTTACCTATTTCTTTTGCTTTAGCCAACAGTTTCTTGTCATTCTTAACAATTTAAAAAGGTCCTGATAACTGTAAGTGTAAGTTACAACTTATTCATTTCACCTTGAGCAAATTATTATTAATATGTGGTAGGACTAGATACGTATTTTTCTCAATTTTCTAAGCGTTTAAGTATCTTAGGAGGTGAATCGTTCATTATTATTTCAATATTAATCGTATTCTTACAACAAATAACTAATATCGAATGTTGACTGCTGACGATTGACATTTTGTCAAGGCATAATTGCCATTGTTTCTGAGCGGCAATTTGTCTTGGCTTGTTGAAATAAACTATCGTTCATTGCTGTCGCAACTGTTCAAAGTATTGTTTAGTAAGTCAGATTGTATTATTTACGTTACTTTGGCAACTGATATAGGCAAGAGCCTACACAAGGCAAATTCAAACTTAAATGCATTGTGTAGTAATAAACAAATAATTTGATGTACCATGCCACGATTCCGAAAAATGTGTTAAAAGTCAAATTCATGCTTCAGTATCTCGACCAGCGACTTATACGCCAAACATTTATGTAATTTTGACAAATGAGGTTCATGAATAAGTTAAATCAGCGGAAAAATATTAAATACGGGATTTAAGCGTCCCAACAAGTCGGTAAGGGATAATTTATTGAAACCTCAAATACGGAAATACTATACGAGACGGTTGACAACACTAGGCTCAACCAGTTCATTATGCCCTTGTTCATAAAGAATAGTGCGTGGTCATTATTCTTGTATGTTCCTACAATAACGACTAGAGTAGTTCATATTAACTTGATAAGGTAGGTAGTTACTAGCGCCTGATAACCGTTGCCACTAACTCAGCCTGTTTTCAAAATATCAGTTACCTTCTAAATGAGACAATGAGTTTCAAATAAAATCGTGGAATACAAACTGACCTACACAGCTAGATCAGACTGCTTTAGAACTGTCATAGTATTTAGCTAACAAAACTAATGCTGTCAGACAATGTTGTCCTTCTCGCTACGATAGTGAAAAGTTAGAATACTTGTTGAAAGGAATAGGATTCACAGTACATATTGTGGATTAAGTATAAACAAACCAAAGACGAAAGTAATGAGGAGTAGTTGAAAGGGAGACAACAACTCGTTTAGCACCAAAAAGTGGGAACGACACAGTAGTGAGGAAGTGAATGAATTATGATTTTTAAGAAGCAAGGATGGCTGAAGCAAGGAAGATGTGAGATGCAGTCTAACACAGTTGAGGAAAGCTTTCTTGATAAAAAAAGGGCTCTCTGCCAGTGTGAGAGACTGATGTGGAAACGATGAAGTTCCTGAAACTGTAGGAAAGTGAAATATAAATCCAGGGAAGAAAAAAAGGAACGACTGGAAATGTGGTACTATCGAAGAGTGTTAAAAATTAAATGGACAGATAAAATATGAAATGAATATGTACTAAAAGCAAGAGGTGAGAAAAAAAGGCTACGCAAGGCCTTTACACATGTGTTACGACTTCCAGTGACATTTAAAGCGGCTCTGAGAGGAGCAATAGAGGGGGAAACTAGTAGGAGTAGACAAAGGTGATACTGTGTAAAACGAATTATGGAGGATGTTGGGTGCAACAGTTGGTTAACTAGTTACGTTTTCACAGATCAGTTTCATGGTAAACGGTGTGATATGGTACATGTCTGTGGAACAAACACAGAACACATTTTAAAAAAAAGGAGAACAAAAATATTTATATCGCTACATGCTGGCCATTTACAGGTCTTCACTGTATAAACGACTAATTATTTCTATCTAAGTACAGGGCGATTCAAAACGAAAACCACAACTTCGAAGATCTGAGTTTAATCATAGAAACGTGATGGAACCTTGGGTAATTAATCAACTTGAAGAGTACTTAACAAAGATTTTTTTCATTGGACAACAAGTTCATAAATGTTCAACACGACCGCCTCCAGACACTCGGGCGACATCAACGCGATACTCGACCTCGATCCACGCTCTCTGTAGCATCTCCAGCGAAGCTGTTAGGATATCTGCAGGTATTCCGTCTGTTAGTTCCTCAATATTAGCTTGAAAGTTTGACGTTTATGATTCTGCTGTGTGCGTACACAAACTCTGAGATATCATTGTGGCGAGTAGTAGCGAGCGAGCGGTTGTCGAGGGGAGTGGTCGGGCGCAAGGTGCGGTTGAGAGAAGCCGCGCGACACGAGAGGTCGCAGCCTGTCGTGATCGTGCTAGTGGCGCCGGGAGAGACTTTGGAATTAATTGAGGATTTTTTGGCAATTTGCCTTTTCGCTGCACGTACTAGTTGGTTGTTTGCGCACTGGACGGATTTTGACAGATTTGTACACTACTGGCCAATACAATTGCTACACAAAGAAGAAATGCAGATGATAAACGGTTGGACAAATATATTACACTAGAACTGACATGTGATTACATTCTCACGCAATTTGGGTGCATAGATCCTGAGAAATCAGTACACAGAACAACCACCTCTGGCCGTAATAACGACCTTGATACGCCTGGGCATTGAGTCAAACAGAGCTTGGATGGCGTGTACAGGTACAGCTGCCCATGCAGCTTCAACACCATAACACGGTTCATCAAGAGTAGCGACTGGCGTATTGTGACCAGCCAGTTGCTCGGCCACCATTGACCAGACGTTTTCAATTGGTGAGACATCTGGAGAATGTGCTGGCCAGGGCAGCAGTCGGACATTTTCTGTATCCAGAAAGGCCCGTACAGGACCTGCAACATGCGGTCGTGGGTTATCCTGCTGAAATGTAGGGTTTCGCGGGGATCGAATGAAGGGTAGAGCCACGGGTCGTAACACTTCTGATATGTAACGTGCACTGTTCAAAGTGCCGTCAATGCGAACAAGATGTGACCGAGACGTGTCACCAATGGCACCCCATACCATCACGCCGGGTGATACTCCAATATGGCGATGACGAATACACGCTTCCAATGTGCGTTCACCGCGATGTCGCCAAACACGGATACGACCATCATGATGTTGTAAACACAACCTGGATTCATCCGAAAAAATGACGTTTTGCCATTCGTGCACAGGCGCCCCTGTCTATGATGCATCGTCAAGGGTAACCGCAGCTACGGTCGACGAGCTGATAGTCCATGCTGCTGCAAACGTCTTCGAACTGTTCGTGCAAATGGTTGTGTCTTGCAAATGTCCCCATCTGTTGACTCAGGGATCGAAACGTGGCTGCACGATCCGTTACAGCCATGCGGATAAGATACCTGTCATCTCGACTGCTAGTGATAAGAGGCCGTTGGGATCCAGCACGGCGTTCCGTATTACCCTCCTGAATCCACCGATTCCATATTCTGCTAACAGTCATTGGATCTCGACCAACGCGAGCAGCAGTGTCGCTATACGATAAACCGCAATCGCGATAGGCTACAATCCGAAGTCGGAAACGTGATGGTACGCATTTCTCCTTCTTACACGAGGCATCACAACAACGATTCACCAGGCAACGGCGGTCAACTGCTGTTTGTGTATGAGAAATCGGTTGGAAACTTTCCTCATGTCAGCACGTTGTAGGTGTCGTCACCGGCGCCAACCTTGTGTGAATGCTCGGAACAGCTAATCATTTGCATATCACAGCATCTTCTTCCTGTCGGTTAAATTTCGCGTCTGTGGCACGTCATCTTCGTGACGTGGCAATTTTAATGGCCAATAGTGTATATGGATACATTGAAAGTAATATTCGTATCTTTGTTGTGGTCATAAATATGTTTATTGAGTATAGACAATGTGTAATAATTAAAAGCCTGTGAAAAGTTTGTCAGCTTTTAAATCGTCAATTTTCTGAATATAGTACATTAAAAGTTGTTATTGGTTTCTTTTATTTTTCTCTTAGATCGTTTAAGGTTAGTTGACCAAACCCCTCTTGATCATTCAATTTATATGTATGAAACTGTGCCAATAATTGTTGCAACTAGTCCATGCATAGCACTCTGCATGGATCGCTATTCTGGTTTTTAAAATATTTTAGCATTTTTCTGATCACGCAGTTGCAGCGACAAGACGAGGTAAGTTGTTTGTTGCGTACAGGAGCATTGCAGAACAGCTATTAATACATGTTAGGGGATATTTTTAAAACTCGCAGTCAGATGGTTGTGAATTGATTTCTTTGTAATTCGTGGAAGGAGTAATTAATTTTCTGTTCCTGTTTCTCTTTGTTCTCAGTCAGAATTCAATTACTGTCAGAGACGGAACGTCACATGCACATTTCCTTACATACCTTTTAAAATAATAATACAACTCGTTTGAAGCTGGTGGAGGTGGTCGAAACATCATGTCTTTAACGTACCCGCACAGAAAAAAATAAATAAATCACAATGGCTCTAGTCAGTGCTTTTTGGCGGCCTGTGATGAAGTGCTCTGTCCCATGCTGTTGGTACCTTTCATTCCAATAGGCACGGACAGATAAGTGCCAGTAGGTTGGCCCCATCCTGCTGGAATATCAGTTGATGTGCTTCTTCTTCGAGTTAAGGGGACAGCCAGTTCCATAAAATTTCCAGATAAGTTATCGTAGTTACAGTTGCACCTCCGAAGAAAAAAGAACCAAAAACTTTATTGCCTGAAATGGCACAGAAACGTCCATGTTGAATTGTTTCCCGCGGATTCTCAGCTACCCGTAATAGGACATTGTGTCGATTCCCTGTTGTGTGAAATGTTGCTTCATCGTTAAACACTAGCTTCGAAATGAAACGGTCAACTGTTTCCATTTACTCAGGGACAAACTCGCAGAACTTCATTCTTTTCACCTTATCCCTACGGAAAGGGCTTGCACCAATTGTAGACGACAAGCTTTTATTCCCCTCATGAACCATGGACCTTGCCGTTCGTGGGGAGGCCTGCGCGCCTCAGCGATGCAGATAGCCGTACCGTAGGTGCAACCACAACGGAACGGTATCTGTGGAGAGGCCAGACAAACGTGTGGTTCCTGAAGAGGGGCAGCAGCCTTTTCAGTAGTTGCAGGGGCAACAGTCTGGATGATTGACTGATCTGGCCTTGTAACATTAACCAAAACGGCCTTGCTGTGCTAGTACTGCGAACGGCTGAAAGCAAGGGGAAACTACAGCCGTAATTTTTCCCGAGGTCATGCAGCTTTACTGTATGTTTGAGTAGCATGGAGAGCTGCATCAAACCAGTCTCTGGACTGAAGACCACAACAACAGCAAGCTTTCATTACTAACCTTTTCCTTAGAACTCTCCAAATGGTCGGTTGCGGAATTTGCAGCCGTGCTATCACTGGGGGTTTATTTTCCTGTACTGCGAGCTAATGCTTTCTGAATGGGGCCAACACTTTCTTCACTAGTGCACGGCCGTCCGAAACTTTTCCCTCTGCACAAACACCCCTCCTTTGTGAATTGTTTATACCAACTTACGATACACCACTTATCAGGAGGCAGAACACCATACTTGGTTCGAAATGCACGCTGAACAACTGTCGGCGATTCACTTCTGCTGTACTCGATAACACAAAAAGCTTTTTGTTGAGCAGCCACCATCTTTGCACTGACAACAGAAATGAAGGTTACGTGGCCAACAGCGCTCCTAGCGACCAAATGAGCAAACTTCAGGGCTTCCTTCAATCGACGGCGAAACAGCGTAGCTCTCCTTTCCTTCTATGCAGAGTTCTCGATTTTCAGATTTGTGGTATTGTTGTTGAATCACCCTGTATTCCCCTATGGTATAGGAGGAGTCGGTAAGAAGAAATATTATAATACCACATTTGAAAATAGCGCAGACGTCTATGAGGTATCTTAGTTCCACGCGTGGATTGTCAAAGAGCATATTCCACCCATTTCTGTTCCATATTTAGAGTCATTAAAGTGTAACGCGAATCATTTTTCCTTTTAGTGTTGTACTTGAGAATGTCTTCGTTAGTCTCAAACACCGTTAGACTGGTGATAACAAATTTCATAAGTGAATAAACGTGCTGATAGGGTGCGGTTAATATTCCGAAATGTTTAAACAGATGTTTGCTAGAGGTATGTGTGTGAGCCTCACACCTAATTTCAGTTGCGATACTGTTCTCGGGTTTGCACCGGGTCAAGTTAAGTTGACACCATATTTCGACGGCCCGACTGGCCGTCATCTTCCTGTGACACGCTGCTGTTCCCGAGTCTCGTCGAACTCGTCTCGTCGAGGTACTCGGCAGTTGCAACTGAAGATGCTGGGCTAGTGGACAGCCGAAATATTGTGTCAACTTATCTTGAAGCTCCGGTTTCAAACCTGAGAAGAGTAGCACAAGTTATTCCACCGAGAAAACTTATCAAATCGCATAATTCTGATTACTTTCTTCTGTGTACTGGATACTTTCTACCTGAGGAGTTACCCTAAAATATAAGGGGCGTTCAAAAAGAAACGACCAGAGCGTGGAAGTTCACAGCCCGTTGCTAGGGCGCGCGCGTGCGCTTCGCGTGACTATAAGAGCTTGCAGCAACATGCATCAATCGTAAAACGCTGTCAATCGCATTGCAAACAGTGACATGGAGGCGTCAAAAGAAGAGCAAAGAAGTGTTGTTCGTTTTCTGACAGCGGAAGGAGTAGGAGGAACGGACATTCATTGACGAATGTCATAGGTGTACGGCAAGCACTGCGTGTCCCTTGCAAGGGTCAAGGCATGCCGCAAGCCCTTTGGGAAGGACGGGTGTCGCTAGCCAATGATGCACGGTCTGGAGCACCACACTGCATTACCTATGACATCGTCCAGCTGGTGGAGGCCATCGTTACCCAGGACTGCTCAGTCGGAAGTGTTCACACCATCATGAAGGAACGACTGCACAAGCGCAAAGTGTGTGCCCACAGTCTTCAACCACACCAGGAAGAATGTCGAATGGTCCACTGTCTTGCTCATCTGCAGCGCTATGCTCGGGAAGGGAATACATTCCTGACACGAGTGGTGGCTGGAGATGTGTCATGGTGTCATTACTTCGAATTAGAATCAAAACGAAAAAGTCTCCAGTGGAAGCATCTATGGTCACCACCATGGTCAGCGTGACAGACTGTCAATCCTAAAGGCCCGGGTTCGATTCCCGGCTGGGTCGGAAATTTTCTCCGCTCAGGGACTGGGTGTTGTGTTGTCCTAATCATCATCATTTCATCCCCATCGACACGCAGGTCGCCGAAGTGGCGTCAAATCGAAAGACCTGCACCAGGCGAACGGTCTACCCGACGGGAGGCCCTAGCCACACGACATTTCCATTTACCACCAAAAAAAGCCAAGGCGATCCACATGAGTGCAGGAAAGGTTATGCTGACGTTCTTCTTTGAACAAGATGACCCCCTTCCGATTCACTTGCTGCAGAACGGGACAACTGTGAATGCCCAGCGTTACTCGCAAACCTTGACTACCCTTCGCCAAGCGATGAAATCAAAACGACCAGGCAATCTCACTCGTGGGGTCATTCATTCTGCTCCACTACAATGCAAGGCCTCATATGGCCAAGACAGTCGCGGCACTCGTGCAGAAATTCAAATGGGAGGTTGTCGGCCACCCTACGTACAGTCCGTACCTCTCTCCCTTTCGGTCCCCTTAAAAAGGTTCTGAGGGGCAAACGATTAATCTCGGACGACACACGTGCGGAACTGGTTGACACGGCAGCCCTGGGAATTTTATGAGACAGCGATTCATCGCCTTGTGTCACAGTGGGACAAGTGTTTCATCAGCCAGGGTCGATGCTTCTAACGTACAGGTACTGGTTTCTGTAATTATGCCTCCGACACCTTTCTTTTTGAACGCCCCTTGTATAAGGAGACTGTCAAAAAAGTTTTCTTTCGAAGACCGTACGGTCCAGAACCGGTATGCCAATAAGGCAAAATCGGCCTGAGCATTGAGGCAATCGTCCCAGCGATGAAACACGTTACAGGAACCCATCTGGTAAATGGCTGCCTTTCTCGTCCCACAGGAATCGTCCACCCTTCAAAGCCTTTTTTCAAGGGACCGAAGGTGTGATATTGCATGGGGAGAGATCGGGTGCTGCATATACGCTGCAGAGACGCACTCAAATGGAAACTTTTTGATCGCCCCTTATATAATTCCATTAGACATCACCGAGTAAAAATAGGCAAAATATAGTGTTAAATAGTATTAAGTCAGTCAATAGTATGTGTGTTGGTGAAAGATACACGCACACACTCACACACCCTTATATAATTCCATTAGACATCACCGAGTAAAATAGGCAAAATGTAGTGTTAATACTATTTAACACTATATTTTGCCTATTTTTTATAGTATGTGTGTTGGTGAAAGATACACACACACACACACACACACACACACACACACACACACACACACAGAAAGAGAGAGAGAGAGAGAGAGAGAAAGAGCGAGAGAGAGAGAGAGAGAGAGAGAGAAGCTGTAGTGTTTTGTTTATTCAGCTAGTATAATGTTAAATCTCAGAACATGGCCTATGAAAATTGCGACTAGTAAAGGAATTACATATTACGTATTTAGGAAACTATCTATCATCAGGTTACCTTCCATTCGGAATAAAATTTTAAAAAGGCGACTGATCACTGAAATCTATGATTTACAAAAGTGTATCTATGGTTTCTTCTCAGAAACGAGCACCTCTCGAATTGTTTGTAAGAAGCTTTTTGCTTCGGAACATACGTTTCCCGTGCTGAAGTTTCTGCCTGTAATTCAGTTGCCAGAAAGTGAACTGCGCTGCCCTGGCCCTATAGTGTCAGCAGTGCTGTAACTGCCGTCGCATTACATCGACCTGAAGCTTCCCAGCTGGCGAGGAGCAACGCTTTTCCAATAATTCGATACCGACTGCATTTCCTCAGCAGAAGCACCAAACTGAATTTGATTTACTGAATTAGTAGAAAGGTTTGAATCGGGGCAGAATCGAAATTCTTGAGTCGTTATAACTGATACAGTGACTTTGTTTATAATAAGCCACTTTCATTTTCTATGTCCAGCTGTCGCCCAAACCCCCCACCACTCCCACCCACTTCTACCGCCAAAAAGAAATAACACACTGAACAGCAGCAGTGGGAATTTCTTCTTGCCCTGAAATACTGCAACTGAATAATAGAGATTTTGCTCACAAATAAATAGCACGGATTAAGGAGAAAGCTCTGGGAGGAAACACGATCATAGATGTAAATGAAATCACAAGTGAACACATAACTTCTATATTTCCAGAATTTCGAATGATACTTTACTGTATCATGGACTACCAACCAATATGCGATCATACGAAGTATCTTCAGTCATAAGTTACGCGACTAGCAAGATGAAATATTGGCCAATAGAACCCAGTAAATTACACCACTGGACATTAAAATGGCTACATCACGAAGATGGCGTGCTACAGACGCGACATTTAACCGACAGGAAGAAGATGCTGTGATATGCAAATGATTAGCTTTTCAGAGCATTCACACAAGGTTGGCGCCGGTGGCGACACCAACAACGTGCTGACATGCGTAAAGTTTCCAACCGATTTCTCATACACAAACAGCAGTTGACCGGCGTTGCCTGGTGAAACGTTGTTGTGATTCCTCGTGTAAGGAGGAGAAATGCGTACCATCAGGTTTCCGACTTTGATAAAGGTCGGATTGTAGCCTATCGCGATTGCGGTTTATCGTATCGCGACATTGCTGCTCGCGTTGGTCGAGATCCACTGACTGTTAGCAGAATATGGAATCGGTGGGTTCAGGAGGGTAATACGGAACGCCTTGCTGGATCCCAACGGCCTCGTATCACTACCAGTAGAGAAGATAGACATCTTATCCGCATGGCTGTAACGGATCGTGCAGCCACGTCTTAATCCCTGAGTCAACAGATCATGGACTATCAGCTCGGAGACCATCTCTGCGATTACTTTTGACGCTGCATCATAGACAGGAGCGCCTGTACTCAACGACGAACCAGGGTGCACGAATGCAAAACGTCATTTTTTCGGATGAATCCAGGTTCTGTTTCCAGCATCATGATGGTCGCATCCGTGTCTGGTCACATCGCGGTGAACGCACATTGGAAGCGTGTATTTGTTATCGCCATACTGACGTAACACCCGGCGTGATTGCATGGGGTGCCATTGGTTACACGTCTCGGTCACCTCTTGTTCGCATTGACGGCACTTTTAACAGTGGCCGTTACACTTCAGATGTGTTACGACCCTTGGCTTTACCCTTCATTCTATTCCTGCGAAACTCTACATTTCAGCAGGATAATGCACGACCGCATGTTAAAGGTCCTGTACGGGACTTTCTGGATACAGAAAATGCTCGACTGTTACCCTGGCCAGCACATTCTCCAGATCTCTCACCAATTGAAAACGTCTGGTCAATGGTGGCCGAGCAACTGGCTCGTCACAGTACGTCAGTCACTACTTTTGATGAACTGTGGTATCGTGTTGAAGCTGCACACGCCATCCAAGCTCTGTTTGACTCAATACCCAGGCGTATCAAAGCCGTTATTACGGCCAGAGGTGGTTGTTCTGTGTACTGATTTCTCAGGATATATGCACCCAAATTGCGTGAAAATGTTATCACATGTCAGTTCTAGTATAATATACACTCCTGGAAATGGAAAAAAGAACACATTGACACCGGTGTGTCAGACCCACCATACTTGCTCCGGACACTGCGAGAGGGCTGTACAAGCAATGATCACACGCACGGCACAGCGGACACACCAGGAACCGCGGTGTTGGCCGTCGAATGGCGCTAGCTGCGCAGCATTTGTGCACCGCCGCCGTCAGTGTCAGCCAGTTTGCCGTGGCATACGGAGCTCCATCGCAGTCTTTAACACTGGTAGCATGCCGCGACAGCGTGGACGTAAACCGTATGTGCAGTTGACGGACTTTGAGCGAGGGCGTATAGTGGGCATGCGGGAGGCCGGGTGGACGTACCGCCGAATTGCTCAACACGTGGGGCGTGAGGTCTCCACAGTACATCGATGTTGTCGCCAGTGGTCGGCGGAAGGTGCACGTGCCCGTCGACCTGGGACCGGACCGCAGCGACGCACGGATGCACGCCAAGATCGTAGGATCCTACGCAGTGCCGTAGGGGACCGCACCGCCACTTCCCAGCAAATTAGGGACACTGTTGCTCCTGGGGTATCAGCGAGGACCATTCGCAACCGTCTCCATGAAGCTGGGCTACGGTCCCGCACACCGTTAGGCCGTCTTCCGCTCACGCCCCAACATCGTGCAGCCCGCCTCCAGTGGTGTCGCGACAGGCGTGAATGGAGGGACGAATGGAGACGTGTCGTCTTCAGCGATGAGAGTCGCTTCTGCCTTGGTGCCAATGATGGTCGTATGCGTGTTTGGCGCCGTGCAGGTGAGCGCCACAATCAGGACTGCATACGACCGAGGCACACAGGGCCAACACCCGGCATCATGGTGTGGGGAGCTATCTCCTACACTGGCCGTACACCACTGGTGATCGTCGAGGGGACACTGAATAGTGCACGGTACATCCAAACCGTCATCGAACCCATCGTTCTACCATTCCTAGACCGGCAAGGGAACTTGCTGTTCCAACAGGACAATGCACGTCCGCATGTATCCCGTGCCACCCAACGTGCTCTAGAAGGTGTAAGTCAACTGCCCTGGCCAGCAAGATCTCCGGATCTGTCCCCCATTGAGCATGTTTGGGAGTGGATGAAGCGTCGTCTCACGCGGTCTGCACGTCCAGCACGAACGCTGGTCCAACTGAGGCGCCAGGTGGAAATGGCATGGCAAGCCGTTCCGCAGGACTACATCCAGCATCTCTACGATCGTCTCCATGGGGGAATAGCAGCCTGCATTGCTGCGAAAGGGTGATATACACTGTACTAGTGCCGACATTGTGCATGCTCTGTTGCCTGTGTCTATGTGCCTGTGGTTCTGTCAGTGTGATCATGTGATGTATCTGACTCCAGGAATGTGTCAATAAAGTTTCCCCTTCCTGGGACAATGAATTCACGGTGTTCTTATTTCAATTTCCAGGAGTGTATTTGTCCAATGAATACCCGTTTATCATCTGCGTTTCTTCTTGGTGTAGCAATTTTAATGGCCAGGAGTGCACAATGGACGGCAAATGTACAGAAATGTGAGCAACGTCGGAAGTGCTCCAAACAAGCGTAATAGGACCGATAATGTTCTCAATATACACTGAGTTGACAAAAGTCGTGGAATTCCTCCTAATGTCGTGTCCAACCTCCTTCTGCCCGGCGTAGTGCAACAACTCGGCGCCGGTCGGAGTGGCCGTGCGGCTCTAGACGCTACAGTCTGGAGCCGAGCGACCGCTAGCGGTCGCGCGGTTCCAGACTGTAGCGCCTAGAACCGCTCGGCCACTCCGGCCGGCAGCTGACCATCATTTTCTAGGAAAATGCTCTAGCACGTACAGTGCAAGCTGTTATTTGTCTGACTGATGGGACTGCTAAGTGCTATACCGCCTGCTGCACTCTCCTGACTTAAGCCCTCGTAAGTTCAAATCGATTTCTAAATTGAAGGAAACACTTCACGGCATTCGCTTCAGAACTGCTACAAATTTGTCGAGCAGTAGACCGTGTCGCTCAAACTGTCAACACAACTGGCAATGCTAAGAGTATCCTACGACTTCCACATCGCTGGCAACGGCTTATACACAATGCTGGTGACTAAATTGAAGGTCAATAGAACTGTGAAGCACGTATCTATTTTGTACGAGCTGTAAATAAATAGTTGCCACTATTAAAGTTCCGGCCCTCGTATTTATTGCTTCGTTACCAGTAGCGAGATTTGCACATGTTTGGTTAGTTGTAACGCAACGAATAGTTCTGTGCTGCCTGGGTATCCAATCCCGCGCACATCGTCGTTGTTGACACCACACAAAGAGGTGTCAACTATCAAATTCTCTTTCACTAGTAGATGGGATCGCGCCGTTAGTAGAGACCTGGAGGAGTTTGCCGTCGTAAGGAAACAACGAAATGCTGGAACAGTATCATCTAGAAGGATTCAAATCCACAAAAAAACTGGAATCGGAGCTCGAATACATGCCCAGAGCCAACTTTTTCAAAATCTCACCGTCACCTAAAATAAGAATTGAAGGCCCTATTACCTTACATAACGACTGGTTCATGATCTTAAATAAAATTACTAGGGTAAGAAAACGTACTAGAGACAGTGTTTCTGCAAGCAGCGTCATCCACCTCTGACAGCTCAGTCAGTAGCGAATGGACATGTTTATTGCTGATCTGGAACGACGGCACAGACTTGTGTTCTTTACTTGGCGGTACTAGAGGTGAAGAGATATCCTCTTCACCTCCAGTTTGTGGCTGTTAAAAACTGGTACCTCCAGCGGGAATCGAACCGACACCTCAGCCATTACAAGCTAGATTCAGTCCAACCAACCATCGAATTTCACATGTGTTAGCTTCATGGTTTTGTCATAATGGTGTACGCAGCACACGATACGAAAAGTGTTGATTTCCACTTCAGCTGTAGCTGTGGATAACCTATTCTTGGTCTAGTAGTCAATGTCATGCAGTGTGTACGCAAAGCTTTGATATCAAACCCTTCCTTTCCTGTATAAGCTGTATTCCGTCTATCTGCTAAGAGTATCAGTCAGAGACAACTACGTTCGTTTTCTAACCAGCCAGTGTCAGAGAAACCTTGCTGAAACATGTTTGTGAAAGATCTCATTGATGCCCGTCGCTGTAAGACCAGTTTCAGCGCCATCAGTCAGCGGTCGCTTGATACAGACTGGCGTCCGGCCAGGTGATGACGACTCATTGGGCATCGAACCTATGATCTCCAGCGAACCTTTTGTTATATCCTAGCCAGTAATGCCACCCGAGCCCGCTGCCAAAAGGTTGGCAGCATCAAAGTCCGGACGCCGTCCGCATAAGCAGCGCCAGCGAGACAGGAAATCGCCGCAAGTCTGCGCGCGCCACCCCTGGCTTCTGGTTTCTTAAGCGCTGGAGTCGCGAGCGCTAGGACAGTTGTGTATTCGCCGCTCAGTTGTATACTCGCCACAGAATTGTGTACTTGCTAGTCAGTTGTGTGTTCATCGCAGCAGAGTTGTTGTTTGTCGTCAGCCGACGCTGACCTAGCCGCTCCGACTCGAACTAGACAGATTTCTGTAGACACGGAGTTCACTACTGTGTTTCTGTATCTTCGTTAATAAAGATAAGTACCGACTTTTATTTAATCAGAGTGTTTGGGTTTTCATCTTTCTGTTCACTGTTCCAGCGGACCGGTCGGCCCGCTATTAAAAGTGTGGCGGTGACTTCGTAAGCCGTTTCTACAGCGAATTGTTTGTCGCTACGAACGCCGCCACAAAACTGGCGACGAGGACTTCCGAACTCGTGTGCAGGGCTGGTTCAACTTGTTTCTGGTTATACTAATATAGCGATAAAATTTTGGGGGCTGGTTTAATTTGTGTTCACTATGTCTGCCGAATTACAACAGTTGATCTTGTTACAGAGTCAGCAAATACAAAGTCTGGTGGAAGCAATCGCCAAACAAGCGGCTAATCCTCCAACACAAAAGGAACAAGCACAGGCAGCACCACCTTTCCGTGCTTTTGATGCATCAAGAGAAGAATGGCGAGAATATTTCGCGCAGTTGCAGGCGCACATGACAGTCTACAAAATCACAGGTACTGAGCGGCATCTTTATTTAATTTC
This sequence comes from Schistocerca serialis cubense, assembly GCF_023864345.2. Taxonomy (NCBI): domain Eukaryota; kingdom Metazoa; phylum Arthropoda; class Insecta; order Orthoptera; family Acrididae; genus Schistocerca; species Schistocerca serialis. The sequence continues at coordinate 872,029,996 of NC_064641.1, read as the reverse complement.
CACTGCAGGCGTGGAAGTCTATCGACTACTTTGTAAGTTGTTCCCGGAATCCAAGCCCGAAGCTTTAGACTATGACGTTGTTGCTAACAAGCTTGCTGAGTATTTCGAGTCGCGAGTTCATGTGGCAGCAGCCAGATTCAAGTTCTTCAGATTAAAGAAACTGCCACATCAATCTAATAAACAGTGATTAACAGATTTACGGGGCCTCACCCGTCAGTGCCGATTTAATTGTGTGTGTGGAGCTTCCTACAGTGATGTCATGTTACGAGACGCTATTACTCAAAACATTGCAGATTCTCGTATTCGTGCTGCTATCTTAAAGTTGCCTGACCCGTCATTAGAGACTGTGATGAACATCATTGAAGCCCAAGATACTTTTGACTATGCTGAGTGTGAGTTAGATCAGCCATGTATTTCTCAAATTGCCTGTGCTAAGCAAGTTATGTCACGCCCGCGGCCCCACCGGTAGAGTCAGACTGTAAACACTAGCCGGCCGCGTCATGTTAAACACATTCGTCAGCCGCGTGTGCAAAATGATAGAGTTAAGTCTTGCCCTAAGTGTGTTCTTGCTCATCCTCGTGAACGTTGCCCGTTACGAAACGCGGTTTGTCACTTTTGTCAAAGGAAAGGTCATATCCAGACTGTTTGTTTGCGTAAACGCAAGAACAATTCTAGTGCTGCCCAGCCCATGGATATTCATGTTCTTCAAAGCCAGCCCGCCCAGAAGGTCGCGTTTAAAGACTCTTCCACGGTTCGTGTGGGTAATAAACTTGTTCGCAATAAGCCACCCACCCAGCCCTCTGCTATGCGACCCAAGCGTAATTCAAACGCTGTAAAAAGTAATGTACAGACTGCAAGTGAAGCGGGAGTTGTTGTTCCACCCGCCCAACCCACGAGTTGTCGTAAGCAGCGAACACGCGCTAAACGCGCTGATTTTGTGTCTTCCGCCTCCACTGCACCGATCCAGAGACAGTGTAATAAACTATTTGTGAAGCTACGCATCCAGGATAAGACCTTCAATTTTCAATTAGACACTGGTGCGTCTGTGACTCTCATAAATAGTGCTACGTATGCGGCTATCGGCCGCCCGAAACTTTCAGCGGCAAAACATTCTTTGGCTACTTATAGTGGAGAAGAACTTCCTGTGTTAGGTGTATGTAGCGTGCCAGCCACATTCCGTGGCAATACAAAAACAGTTTCATTCACAGTGCTCCGCGCTACAGACGGTGTAAACATTTTCGGATTAGACTGTTTTGACTTGTTTGGCCTGTCTATCCACGACAATGTGTTGCAAATTAATTCTGTTGTTGTTCCTCAAGACAGCATAACCGATTTGTGTAAACGATACAGTGACATATTTAAAGACGAACTAGGTTGTGCTGCGAACTTTGCCGCTCATATTACGTTAAAAGATAATGCTCAGCCTCGATTTTGTCGTGCTCGTCCAGTGCCTCACGCCCTCCGGGCACCTGTAGAAGATGAACTTCGTCGTTGGCAAAACAACGGTGTTATTCAACCCGTTTCAGCGAGCCAGTGGGCTTCTCCCTTAGTTATTATAAAGAAACCGTCTGGCAAGTTACGTTTGTGTGCTGATTTTAAGTCGACAGTTAATCCTCAGACTGTCATTGATTCTTTTCCTTTGCCTAGACCGGACGAGCTGATGGATAAGTTAGGGGAAGCTCGTTTCTTTTCCAAAATTGATCTCCGTGAAGCATATTTGCAATTGCCCCTCGACGAGCAATCACAACAGTATTTTGTCATAAACACGTCGTTGGGGTTGTTCCGTTTTCTGCGTTTGCCTTTTGGTTGTGCGTCAGCTCCAGCTGTTTTTCAGCGTTTTTTGTCACAACTTCTGGCTAATGTGCCATCGTGTTGCAACTATTTAGACGATATTGTTGTGTCCGGTCGGACGCCTGCTGAACATTTCCGTAATTTGGAGTGTTTGTTTCAAGTGTTGTCTCAGGCAGGCCTACGTTGCAACATCGATAAATGTTCATTTTTCCTTACGGAGTTGGAGTATCTGGGACATGTTATTAATGCTCAAGGCATTCATCCCTCCCAGTCACATTTAGCAGCTATTCGTGATTTGCCCGCCCCTCGCAATCTGCATGAATTGCAAGCAGTTCTTGGCAAATTGACATATTACATTAGGTTTATACCTAATGCATCACAGATTGCTACACCGTTGCATCGTCTCCGCCGTAAGAATGTTCCGTTTGTGTGGTCAGCTGATTGCCAATCAGCCTTTCAGCAGCTTAAAGAGGCTTTATTGAATGATCGTTGTCTGGTCCATTACGACCCTAACAAGCCTCTGGTGTTAGCTTGTGATGCCTCTTCTTTCGGCCTCGGTGCTGTGTTGTCTCACCGAGTCGGTAACTCCGAACGTCCTATTGCGTTCGCATCTAAATTGCTAAACAAAGCTCAGTGTAATCATAGCCAATTGGACAAGGAAGCGTTGGCTATTGTGTTCGGTGTCACAAAATTCCATCACTACCTCTATGGTAGACCATTCTATTTAGTAACAGATCACAAGCCCCTGACTTCACTGTTTCATCCGTCTAAACCAGTTCCTCAGCGGACAGCTCAGAGACTACAACGTTGGGCTCTTTTGTTATCACAATACCAGTATGAGATACTGTATCGCCCTACAGCTCAGCATGCAAACGCTGACGCGCTTTCTAGATTGCCGATTGCTGCGGATGATGTCTTCGATTCCTCTGACGACTCTTGCCATCAGATTGACGCCGATGAGCATCAATCCCTCCGGGATTTTCCGATTGATTATCGTCAGGTGGCACGTGAGACAGCTACGGATCCTCATCTGAGTTTACTATTACGTTTTGTTCAACGTGGTTGGCCGTCCAAGGCAAAGGACATATCGGATCCTGTGGTTCGTCGCTATTATTCGCAACGTCATCTGTTGTCTGTTTCGCACGGAGTTTTGCTGTTACGCACCGAGAATGACCAGCTTCGTGTAGTGGTTCCCCAAGTGCTCCAATCCAAGGTCCTCGACTTGTTGCATCAAGGTCATTGGGGAGTGGTCCGCACCAAGCAGCTTGCCCGCCGTCATTGTACATGGATCGGCATTGATAAGCAGATTACGCAGATGTCTACAGATTGTTCGACGTGTGCCGAACACCAAGCTGCTCCGCCTCAATGCTATTTTGAGTGGGCACGCCCTGCCGGTCCCTGGCAGCGAGTACATATTGATTTCGCTGGTCCATATTGGAATTCTCGTTGGCTCATCGTGATAGATGCATTTAGTAATTTTCCGTTTGTTGTGCCCACGCAGTCTACAACGTCTGCACAAACTATACAGGCGTTGACTTCAATTTTTTGTATTGAGGGTCTTCCAGAAGTTTTAGTGTCTGACAATGGTCCACAATTTACCTCTGCTGAATTTGAAAGTTTTTGTTCTGCCAATGGTATTCGCCATGTTCTTACTCCGCCGTTCCACCCTCAATCGAATGGTGCAGCGGAACGTTTTGTACGCACATTCAAGGATCATATGGACCGCCTTCGTGCTACGCGCTCTCGTCAGCAGGCCCTCATCACGTTCCTGTCGTCGTACCGGACCACGCCACGCGACGGCCCTTCGCCTGCGGAGCTTCTCCACGGCCGTCGTCATCGCACCCTACTACGGTTGTTGCACCCCCCGGATCGACCTGCCGCTTCTGAGCATCGCACGCATTTTCAGCGCAACGACGCCGTTTTTTTCAGAGTTTATCACGGTCGCCGTCGTTGGGAACGTGGTACCGTGATAAGTGTCCAGGGTCGCGGTTTTTATACTGTTCAAGGTGCTACTGGGGTGCACAGGAGGCATCAGAACCAGTTGCGCCGCGCTGGCCGCCCGGATTCTGCCGCTCGTTCTTTGTCCACAGATTTGGTCCGCGGCGGGTTCCAGCCGCGCCTTCCGACTTCGCTGCCGCCCCCAGGGCAGCAGCAGCAGCCGTCGCCGCTACCACGCCGACAGCCCGTCCCGTTGATGCCTCCCGCGCAGCTTCATCCGGGAGCGACCCAGGTGGTCGCTCCGGCGCCTGCGGTCCCTCTTCAGTCGCCACCGCCTTCGGAGCTGATGGACGTCGACCCCTCAGCCGGGCCGCCTTCCCAAGCGGTGGCTGTGCCGCCTGTCCTGCAGCCGCTTTCCTTGGGCACCCCCAAGGAGTCTGACACCGCAGCGCCTTGTCCGGCGCCCACTCAGCAGCCGTCGACGCAGCGTCAGGAGACGCTGCCTCTCTTCGTGGGTCCCGACGCCCCGTCGCGTCCAGTACCAGAAGCTGCGCCCGTGGTCACAGGCGTGCACCCTGACCTCGGTTTTCAGTCGGTGTTTCCCGAGGCCCCGCGCAGCCAATGCTGGGGTGTGGACCGGGGACTGCCACCGACAACAGTCCCCGCCCCGGTCTCTTCTGCTACGCCTGCGGCCAGACCCCTCCCCCGCCGTCGACGCTCGCCACGTCATTATTCATCGACGATGCGGCGATTTGGGGGGGAGGAGTGTTATATCCTAGCCAGTAATGCCACCCGAGCCCGCTGCCAAAAGGTTGGCAGCATCAAAGTCCGGACGCCGTCCGCATAAGCAGCGCCAGCGAGACAAGAAATCGCCGCAAGTCTGCGCGCGCCACCGCTGGCTTCTGGTTTCTTAAGCGCTGGAGTCGCGAGCGCTAGGACAGTTCTGTATTCACCGCTCAGTTGTATACTCGCCACCGAATTGTGTACTTGCTAGTCAGTTGTGTGTTCATCGCAGCAGAGTTGTTGTTTGTCGTCAGCCGACGCTGACCTAGCCGCTCCGACTCGAACTAGAGAATTTCTGTAGACACGGAGTTCACTACTGTGTTTCTGTATCTTCGTTAATAAAGATAAGTACCGACTTTTATTTAATCAGAGTGTTTGGGTTTTCATCTTTCTGTTCACTGTTCCAGCGGACCGGTCGGCCCGCTATTAAAAGTGTGGCGGTGACTTCGTAAGCCGTTTCTACAGCGAATTGTTTGTCGCTACGAACGCCGCCACAAAACCTTTCACTCTCGAATTAGCAACTATTGCGTTATGTAACGTTGCGTATCATGTAATACTATGCTTCCGCGCACTCCGTGGCGATTTTGTGTGACATATTGCTATAATCGGTTTTAACTATGGTCCTATTTTGTTCAAGTTTGTAGTATATCTCGTCCCTTGACAACTTGAATACTTCTCATTTTTGACGTTATGAGGAGCGTCGTTTACACATGTGTGGGCCTAAAACGGAGTAAAGTTTAAAAATTGCTACACTGTGTTCTGATTTTGTCTAATAAAAGGGTGAGGCAATACGAAACACATGTGCCCTGTATGGAGTGAGTGCTATCGAGAAAGTAAAGCTGTATCATTTCAAGTACGATCGTTTTGAGATAAATTAATCACACGAGTTGGAAAGAAAACATGGTTACAAGGAAGGTTCAAAAATGGTTCAAATGGCTCCGAGTACTATGGGACTTAACATCTGTGGTCATCAGTCCCCGAGAACTTAGAACCACTTAAACCTAACTAACCTAAGGACATCACACACATCCATGCCCGAGGCAGGATTCGAACCTGCGACCGTAGCAGTCGCGCGGTTCCGGACTGAGCGCCTAGAACCGCGAGACCACCGCGGCCGGCTACAAGGAAGGTAACAGCGAAGAAACCATGGGTACCAGAGGAAATACTTCAGTTGATCGATGAAAGAAGGAAATACAAAAATGTTCAGAGAAATTCAGGAATACAGAAATACAGGTCGCTGAGGAATGAAGTGCAGGGAAGCTAAGGCGAAATGGCTGGATGAAAAATGTGAAGAACTAGAAAAAGAAATGATTGCCGGAAGGACTGACTCGGCATATAGGAAAATCGGAACACGCTTCGGTGAAATTAAAAGAAAGAGCAGTAAAATTAAGAGTGCAACGGGAATTCCACCGTTAGGTGCAGAACAGAGAGCGCATAGGTGGAAAGAGTACATTAAAGGCCTCTACAAGGGGGAAGATTTGTCTGATGTGATAGAAGAAGAAACAGGAACAGATTTAGAAGACAGATGGGATCCAGTATTAGAATTAGAATTTAAAAGACCTTTGGAGGACTTAAGATCAAATAAGGCAGAAGGGATAGACAACCTCCGACAGAATTTCTAAAATCATTAGGAGAAGTGGCAACAGAACGATTATTCACGTTGGTGTGTAGAATGTATGAGTCTGGCGACGTACCATCTGACTTTCGGAAAAATATCATACACAAAATTCCGAAGACTGCAAGAGCCAACAAGTGCGAGAATTATAGCACAATCAGCTTAACATCTCATACATCCAAGTTATCGACAAGAATAATATACGGAAAAATGGAAAAAAATTGAGGATGTGCTAGATGACGATCACTTTGGCTCCAGGACATGTAAAGGGACCAAAGAGGCAATTCTGACGTTGCGGTTGAGAATGGAAGCAAGACTAAAATAAATAAAAAAAATGACACGTTCATGGGATCTGTCGACATGGAAAAAGCGTTCGACAGTGTCAAATGGTGAATGGTGTTCGAAGCTCTGAGAAAAATAGGGGTAAACTATAGGGAGAGACGGGTAATATACAATAAGCACAAGAGCCAAGAGGGAATAATAAGAGTGGACGACCAAGAACGAAGCGTTCGGATTTAAAAGGATGTAAGACAGGGATGTAACCTTTCACCCCTACTGTTGAATGTGTACATCAAAGCAGCAGGGATGGCAATAAAAGAAAGGTTCAGGAGTGGAATTAAAATTCAAGGTGAAAGGATACCAGTGATAAGATTCGCCGATAATGAGAAGTAGCAGAAATGAGATCAGCGGGAAACTTAACATCAGGATTGATGGTCACGAAGTAGATTAAGTTATGGAATTCTACTAAGTAGGTAGCAAAATAACCAATGACGGACGGAGCAGGGAGGACGTCAGAAGCAGACGAGCACTGGCGAAAAAGACATTCCTGGCCAAGAGAAGTCTACTAGTATTAAACATTGGCCTTAATTTGAGGAAGAAATTGCTGAGAATGTTCTTTTGGAGCACGGCATTGTATGGTAGTCAAACATGGACCGTGAGAAAACCGGAACGGAAGAGAATCGAAGCATTTGAGATGTGGTGCTACAGACGAATGTTGAAAATTAGGTGGACTGATAAGGAATCTGTGGAAAACACTGACAAGGAGAAAGGACGGGATAATAGGACATCTGTTAAGACATCAGGGAATGATTTCCATGGTACCGGAGGGAGCTGCAGAGGACAAAAACTGTAGAGGAAGGCAGATATTGGAATACATCCAGCAGATAACTGAGGATGTGGGTTGCAAGTGCTACTCTGAGATAATGTGGTGGGCCGCATCAAACCAGTTAGAAGACTAAAGAAAAAAAAATCGCCACATTCAGAAAGGCAACCAACAGGCCCTGATGAAGGTCAATAACAGGGTATGCGATAAGTGGCAAGTATAGCTATGTCACACAGCATGAAAAACGTTACTGTCGCGCCAGTTTGGAACTGAGAGCAACTGACTCTTTACAGTACGTCGACAATTTCATGAAGCAAGCGACCAACTGCTGCGTTAACCGCTCCCTCTTTGCCGTTATGATGACTGATGCAGATAATTCGCAATGTAGACAACGAGATTAGTTTACGGTACAAAATGTGACAATTGACCCTGAACAATAAAATGTGTGGGCTTCTCCACATGAACACCAAAACAATTCCGTTAAAGTTCACTTACACGATAAACCAGTCGCATTTAATGATTGTTGATTCAGGTAAATATCTAGCAGCTACGCTCACGAACAACTTCAGCTGGAACCGTCATAAAGAAAATATTGTGGGGAAGGAAACCCAAAGACCGCGTTTTATTGGTAGGATACGTAGAAGGCGCAACAAATCAATTAGTGAGACCGCCTACAACACTTGTGCGTCCTCTTCCTACCCAGTATTGGATCCCTACGAGGTAGGACTGACGGAAGACATCGAAAAAGTTCAAAGAATGGCTGATCGTTTTGTATTATCACGAAATAAGGCCGACTGTGTCATGGATATGGTAAATGAATTAGGATGGAAATCATTGAAACGTAGGCGTATTACATTGTGGCGAGACGTTTTCACTAAATTCCAATCGCCAGCCTCCTTCACTGAATGCCACGGCATTTTGTACGTAGGGGACCTGACCACTGTGGTAAGAGACATCAGCGCTTGCAGGGTAAGGTTTGAAAGTTCATTATTCCCACGAGGTTTTTGCGAGTGGAAGGGTAGAGAAATAATGTCACAGTGTGCTAACCTCTTAATTCTGAACTGCAGAGTATTCATATAGATGTGGATGCAGATGTCAAGCGAGGGGTAGTAGGAAGGATGGGGGGAGATCTAGGAATGGATAAGAGTGCAGAAGTGCAAAATAGAAGAATTGAAAGCTTGCAAAGTGTTCCTTACTGAGGCGTACGCCACAGTTCATTTTATATTACGGCAGAGAGAAAGGAAGGAATGTTTTCCGAAATGTTTGGTCTCCCGCCGCAAATACTTCGCGTTCAGAAAGGGATTTTCTGTGCTTTTAAACCCTAGCTCCCTGTGCTCCTGCTGTGAGCTGACTCTCTTCCTGCCTGAGCTACGAGTTCTGCTGGTTGTGCCTCTTTCGAGGTAGTTCCACCACCACCTTGTTGCAGTGGTATGTGGCACGCCAGACCCTCTGCTAGGTTCTCTGATGGAACATCCACCTCCTTGAATAAGAGTGATTATCTCGAGAAGATCTCTCCCAGTGAGTCATTGCAACAGATGGCCTGTTGGGTATTTCTGCTTGCCTCTCTTATCTACACCTACATCTACATCCAGACTCCGCAAGCCACCTGACGGTGTGTGGCGGAGGGTACTTTGAGTACAGTAATGCCGGAAATGCATATCCTGCTATTTCCATCTATTGTACTATACATTTTTTCCTTATTTTGTTACCTGAAGATATGACATTTCTGTGTCTTTATATATTGTAATTGTTTTACCATTTGTATATATATATTTATGCATTTATTACGATGTATAACTGGTTTGTTTCCTAAATATTATTTGTATTTTTACGCTGGGTCTTGCCTAGGGAAAATTATGCTATCGAACGATTACATCGATAGGTCGTGTGGAGAACCAAAGTGTTTAGGATCTTTGGTAGTGTAAACTCTGCCGCGTGGAGAGCGGGCAGAGCGGAGTCTGGCTGGAGGGGGCGGTGGAGCAGGTGTGTTGAGTGACGCTCCTGCTAGTTGCCGCGCTTTCAGGGTTTGGCAGCATGTAATTGCGCTCGACTTGCTATGATAGTTTCTGGCACGGTTCTGCAGACGGGAAACATTAGTTGGCACACATCAAGAGCCCGTTACGCCTGGTGACCATGTCGAGAAGAAGGCGCTCCAACATCCAGCTTCTGCAACAGCGACGGCCGACAATAAGTGACTGTCGCCACCTCCACGATCGACGACTTCAAACCTTCAATCAACCAACAAGGAAGACCGAAAGCACGTAAAGTCTTAGAACTATGTGGCAGACCTCAGCTTTTCAAACTGTTCCACTTGCATAATAAAAATACAGCATCTTAGCATGAACCTTTGTTGCTCATTGTCCCAATTGCATTACGAAGCAGGGTCCCTTCCTTTTTCGGAATGAAGCCAACTGTCGTTGAAATTCAAACGCCAGCATTAAAGTAATATCATTCCATTTCACTGCTTTAATTTCAAAGTTCAGTTAAAGTATTCATAGCTGGCTACCATAACCAAACAGAATTATATTTAGATTACACAAGCACAAATTAAGAGTGCGTGTTTTGTTACCATATTTTAGCTTACCTGTGACTGCAGTTCAGCTTGGTACGTACTAAATTTTACTATTGTTAATTGTTCAAAATCATTTAATTCAAGTTCAAAGTTAAATCTCTTATTTATAAACTGCGTAGATTCAAGTTGCTTTTGAGATGATTGTTGAGGTAGCCCAAGACTAACCTTATTTTATTTAATTTCGTAGTGCTTCAGAAACAAAGTTAACTTTCAATTTTCCGGTTTTATTAATTCTTCTGTTAAATTTATTACTTCTGACAAACATTCAGTTTTCACACAACACATGTCAACCTTCAGTTGCCACGCTTTTAGCTCTAATTATGTGTGCATTAACCTTTCTTTTTCAGTTATTATAGCAGTTGTCCATAGGACTGACGACCGTAATTTTCCCCAGATCTCAAATATTTAATTAACGCCAGTTAATTGTTAACGTAACGACCGCACATTTATTTCTTTATTAACTTTACCCTTTTTCAAAATGAATTTCCACCAGTTTCATTTGCAATTTTCCTTTCATTTAGATGTAATCCTTTCCTCCCTCTATACCGACAGATTAACTTCAGTGACGATTGTTTTTCCCAAATTTCCATTAGGTACACGCAGTTTAATTTTTCACTGTCATTAAGGTCGATAAGTGAGCGGAAGGTTACAGTACCTCTATCGGTTCTCCTTTCCCTGATGTTAGGAAAGGAAGTAACATATTTACATGAAAACGAGCGACAGAGGCAGAACTATGCGCTGCCGGCTGTTGGCCCGCCACCGCCACCGCCAGCCCGATTGCTGCGGTCTCAGTATTAGGCTGTAACCGGCTGGCCAGCCCCACAGCTATCCAAGCCCGACTGGCCCGTAGTTCGTGAGTCGCGGCCAGTACAGGCCCAGACCGCAAAGCCACGCACATTCCTTGAAGGAACAAACGTTTCATCTACCCTACCCAAGTCTGTAGCATAAACTGACGCAGCGAGAGCTACATTGAAGAGCCAAAGAAACTGACACACCTGCCTAATATCGTGTAGGCCACCCGCGAGCACGGACAAATGCCGCAACATGACGTGGCATGGACTCGACTGATGTCTGAAGTAGTGCTGGAGGGGACTGACACCACGAATCCTACAGGGCTCTCTATAAATCCTTAAGAGTACGACGGGGTGGAGATGTCTTCGGAACAGCACATTGCAAGGCATCCCAGATATCTACATCTACATCTACATCCATACTCCGCAAGCCACCTGACGGTGTGTGGCGGAGGGTACTTTGAGTACCTCTATCGGTTCTCCCTTCTATTCCAGTCTCGTATTGTTCGTGGAAAGAAAGATTGTCGGTATGCCTATGTGTGGGCTCTAATCTCTCTGATTTTATCCTCATGGTCTCTTCGCGAGATATACGTAGGAGGGAGCAATATACTGCTTGACTCCTTGGTGAAGGTATGTTCCCGTACCGCGTTACTGAGCGTCTCTCCTGCAGGGTCTTCCACTGGAGTTTACCTATCATCTCCGTAACGCTTTCACGATTACTAAATGATCCTGTAACGAAGCGCGCTGCTCTCCGTTGGATCTCTTTTATCAACCCTATCTGGTACGGATCCCACACTGGTGAGCAATATTCAAGCAGTGGGCGAACAAGTGTACTGTAACCTACTTCCTTTGTTTTCGGATTGCATTTCCTTAGGTTTCTTCCAATGAACCTCAGTTTGGCATCTGCTTTACCGACGATTAATTTTATAAGGTCATTCCATTTTTAATCACTCCTAATGCCTATTCCCAGATAATTTATGGAATTAACTGCTTCCAGTTGCTGACCTGCTACATTGTAGCCAAATGATGAAGGATCTTTCTTTCTATGTATTGGCAGCACATTACACTTGTCTACATTGAGATTCAATTGGCATTCCCTGCACCATGCGTCAATTCGTTGCAGATACTCCTGCATTTCAGTACAATTTTCCATTGTTACAACCTCTCGATATACTACAGCATCATCCGCAAAAGCCTCAGTGAACTTCCGATGTTATCCACAAGGTCATTTATGTATATCGTAAACAGCAACGGTCCCATGACACTCGCCTGCGGCACACCTGAAATCACTCTTACTTCGGAAGACTTCTCTGCATTGAGAATGACATGCTGCGTTCAATAATGCTCAAGTCTGGGGAGTTTGGTGGCCAGCGGAAGTGTTCAAAATCAGAAGAATAATCCTGGCGCCACTCTGTAGCAATTCTGAACGTGTAGGGTGTCGCATTGTCGTGTTGAAATTGACCAAGTCCTTCGGAATGCACAACGGACATGAATGGTTGCACGTGGTCAGACATACGTTTCTCCTATCCTAGTCGTATCTAGACGTATCAGGGGTCCTACATTACCTCAACTACACTCCATTACATAGCCTCCACCAGCTTGAACATTCCTCTGTTGACATGCAGGGTCCACGAAGTCATGAGGTTGCATGAAGTTGTCTCCATATCCATACACGCCCATCCGCTCGATACTCTTTGAAACGAGACCCGTCCGACCACGCATCATGTTTCCAGTCATAACAGTCCAATGTCGGTGTTGACGCCCAGGCGACGCGTAAAGCCTTGTGTAGTGCAGTCATCAAGGGTACAGGATCGATGTTGTTTCGTTGAATGGTTCGCATGCTGACACTTGTTGATGACCCAGCACCGAAATCTACAGCAATTTGCGGAAAGGTTGCACTTGCGTCACGTTGAACGATTCTCTTCAGTAGTCGTTGGTCCCATTCTTGCAGGATCTTTTTCCGGCCGCAGCGTTGCCGGAGATTTCTTGTCTTATATATACTCGCCGACCTCAACGCCGTATTCTGCCTGTTTACATATCTCTGTATTTGAATACGGATGCCTATACCAGTTTCTTTGGCGCTTCAGTGTATTTTACTACAACATAAGCAGGCAAATGTACTTTTGATGTTTCACTGAAATATTTAAAGAAAAATAAGTTAAAGAATGCACTCGTGATAAACGTAGCTACCATAACGAGCGATAAATTGCATGGCGCAGAAACTATTCTTTCTTGCTTGCGCTCTCCATTAGATTTCACCTTAAGAAAGTATGTATTCTACCAAGATAACTAAGTGGATTTTGAAAGTGGACAGTTTTGGTGGCAATCTTCCCAAATAATGGTGAATACATAGTATATCATTCACATTTTGAGCACTTATAAAGTGTACTTATTGTCTCAGAAACAATAAGTGCAGCACGACGGAAATTACATTCTGCTGGGGCACTTCATTTGCATCGCAATGATACATAGTTACTCTACAATTCGCACTTAAGTGTTTCGTAAAAGGTTCACAGAATCACTTAAATTTATCGACCTCTCCACTCACGTACGAAACTCGAGAAAAACGAACACCAAAATCTTTATGTGCGAGTTCTAATTTCTCTTATGCTATTACAGTTATGCTAACATCCTTCGTACGGTAATGGCAACAAAAACTGTTTGCATTCGGAGGAGAAAGACGGTGGTCGAAATATTGTGGAAAGCGTTTATTTTAATATTGCGTCCTCAATTCCTCCCGCTGCCCCAACCAAAACGCGACACACTCTCCACTAATACTATACTACAAAATCAGATGCCTTTTGACAATGTTTTCCGTCAGTCATGTCACGTAACCATGTGGCATCTGATTGTGCTAACAGTTCATACACACTATGTGATCAAAAGTACCCGGAAACCTGCTTGAAAATGACTTACAAGTTCGTAGCGCCCTCCATCGGTAATGCTGGAATTCAGTATGGTGTTGGCTCACCCATAGCCTTGATTCGGCTTCCACTCTCGCAGGTATACGATCAGTCAGGTGCTGGAAGGTTTCTTGGCGAATGACAGCCCATTCTGCACGGAGTGCTGCACTGAGGAGAGGTATCGACGTCGGTCGGTGAGGCCGGGCACGAAGTCGGCTTTCCAAAACATCCCAAAGGTCTTCTATAGGGTTTAGCTCAGGAGTCTGTGTAGACCAGTCCGTTACAGGGATGTTATTGTCGTGTAACCACTCCGGCACAGGCCGTGAATTATCAACAGGTGCTCCATCATGGTAAAAGACGCAATCTCCATCCCCGAATTGCTCTTCAGCAGTGGGAAGGAAGAAGTTGCTTAAAACATCAATGTGGGCCTGTGTTGTGGTAATGCCACGCAAAACAACTTGGGGTGCAAGCCCCCTCCATGAAAAAATCACGACCTCACCATAACAGCACAGGCTCCGAATTTTACTGTCGGTACTGTACACGCTGGCAGATGACGTTCAGCGGGCATTCGCCATACCCACACCCTGCCATCGGATCGCTACATTGTGTACCGTGATTCGTCACTTCACACAACGTTTTTCCACCGTTCAATCGTCCAATGTTTACTCTCTTCACACCAAGCGAGGCGTCGTTTGGCATTTACCGGCGTGATGTGTGGCGTATGAGCAGCCTCTAGACCATGAAATCCAAGTTTTCTCATCTCCCGCCTAACTGTCACAGTACTTGTAGTGGATCCTGATGCCGTTTAGAATTCCTGTGTGATGGTCTGGATAGATGCCTGCCTGTTACATATTACGACCGTCTTCAACTGTCGCTAGTCTCTGTCAGTCAACAGACGAGGTCAAAAAATTGTTCAAATGACTCTATGCACTATGGGACTTAATATCTGAGGTCATCCCTTGTGTTACGTTGAATAATTCTCTTCAGTCGTCGTTGGCCCCGTTCTTGCAGGATCTCTTTCCGCCGTGTCCCGGGATACTGGCGCAGCCAACGTGCTCGGCTGTCACTTAGATATGGCGTGAATAGGAGTGCTACGTCTGCAATGCGGCGCGGCCAGATACCGATCCAGCAGATTTCGGCATTGTCACTGGCCCTGACTCACGCACGTACGCCACGCGGCGCCATCGCTGGTATCAGCGGAAGGCCCGCTGTATACCTTTGATGCAGTAATGTCAATGACACACTTGCCGGTGTTTCCCTGCGCGGTTCCGAGTGAGTCACCCCTCTCTCCCAAATTGTACCTCTCAATCGTTGTGACATATTACAACAGCTGAGCTCAGGGGGTTGTAACATCATTGTTGATTTCAGATTTTAGTAATGCTATTACTAGTCTTAAATGAAAATGGTCAAATAAGAGTGCAGGGGGTCCTGTGTAGAAAACTGTGAGAATATATAACGACTGGGAATACTAGAAAGGTTCACTCCAAAATTTGTGTTTGAATAATTTTGAACTCCCCCCCGTTTTCGAGCCATATGCACTGAAGATTCAAAGAAACTGTTACACCTGCTTAATATCGTGTGGGACCCCCGCGAGCACACAGAAGTGCCGCAACACGACGTGGCATGGACTCAAATCACGTCTGAAGTAGTGCTGGAGGGAACTGACACCATGAACACTGCAGGGATGTCCATAAATCCGTAAGAATACGAGGAGGTGGTGATCTCTTCTGAAAAGCACGTTACAAGGTATCTCAGACATGCTCAATAATGTTCATGTCTGGGGAGTTTGGTAGCCAGCGGAAGTGTTTAAATTCAGAAGGGTCTTCCTGGAGCCGTTCTGTAGCAATTCTGGACGTGTGGGGTGTCGCATCGTCCTGCTGGAATTGCCCAAGTCCGTCGGAATGCACAACGGACATGAATGTATGCAGATGATCAGACAGGATGACTGCGTACGTGTTACCCGTCAGAGTCGTATCTAGACGTATCAGAGGTCACATATCACTCCAACTGCACACGTCCCACACCATTACAGAGTCTCTACCAGCTTGAAAAGTGACCTGCTGACATGCGGGGTCCATGTATTCTTGAGGTTGTCTCCATACCTGTGCATGTCCATCCATTCGATATAATTTGAAATGATGCTCGTCCGACCAGGCAACATGTTTCCAGTCATCAACAGTCCAATGTCGGTGTTTATCGGACCAGACGAGGCGTAAAGCTTTGTGTCGTGCAGTCATCAACGGTACACGAGTGGGTCTTCGGCTCCGAAAGCCCATATCGATGATGTTTCATTGAATGGTTCGCACGCTGACTGTTGCTGATGGCCCAGCATTGAAATCTGCAGCAATTTGCGGAAGGGTTTCACTTCTGTCACGTTGGACGATTCTCTTCAGTCGCCGTTGGTCCCGCTCTTGCAGGGTTTTTTTCCAGCCACAGTGATGTCGGAGATTTCATGTTTTACCGGATTCCTGATATTCACGGTACACTCGTGAAATGATCTTCGGTGTCCGTTCAAGAACTGCGTGTAGGCCTTTGTTCAGGTGTGTCGGAATTCTAACTCTGCTGTTATTGAATAAAAAATGATGCACGTTTGGATAACACTTTCAAATGGTTCAAATGGCTCTGAGCATTATGGGACTTAACATCTGAGGTCATCAGTCCCCTAGATCTTAGAACTACTTAAACCTAACCAACCTAAGGACATCACACACATCCATGCACGAGGTAGGATTCGAACTTGCGACCGTAGCGGTCGCGCGGTTCCAGACTGAAGAAGCGCCTAGAACCGCTCGGCCACACAGGCCGGCTCTGTTTTCCGATGAAGCGTCTTCACGATAACTGTGGACAGCAAGGTTTTGCTGGACTAAAAATAGTGGGCAAGGGTGAAAAAAAAACCCACCCGGAATAAGATTTCCGAGAATGGAGCTTGCCTAGTACGCTAGAAGTGTGTATAGCAATTCATTGCCAGTTCAGTGCAGCCTGTGTTGGCGACCTGGCTTGTTCCGTTCATCTGCAGTGATTGTTTTAGTGCTGTTTTGTTCTTATTTCATTTTTTACGATGTCAAGTTTAAATGAACAACATGCAGCTGCGAAATTTTGTTTTCTACTCGCTAAAAATGCTGCTGAAACAGTGTTAATGGTATCGAATTGTGCTGTGTGCACTTTATTGCTGACACTCGCAAATAATACGGTAGGCGTAACCTTCTAGAGAAGGGCACTAAGTGCACGAAAATAGTCAAGAAATTAAATTTCTTATATGGAAATGGTTGCTTATTATTTCATTACAAATAATAACCTAATTAGAAAGGTAGGTACCCACGTTTTGGGTCTTCTTAGATACACGGCAATACATTCACTGTTTAAGTTCACCTAACACTCCACGGCAAAAATTTAGAAAAAGAAATTCTCTGTTGTTGAAGATCTATTATTTATTTTTCGCGCCGAAGCTGCCATAGAGCAGGTGGGGTGCACCCCGTAAGGCGCTGACTATAACTACATTAAGATTTATGTGACATTGGGGTATTCAGCAGGAAAAACTTTACGAAAAGTTTTTCTACGGTTAGTTCCTGCGTGTCGAGTATAGATGAATATAGTTTTGATCTTGATGTTTACAGTTAGTAAAAACCGTTACTTAAATCTACAGGGTGACTTCCCTACTGTCTGGACTGTCACAAACCGACTAGCAAGTTTCAATGCCGTCAAGGAACTCACCCACTGCAAGCAAATATAACACGCATCGTACCTACCACTTAATCAGGTTGAATAGGCCAAAATAGCGTTGGTATGGAAGCTTGTCAAAATACGATATCTCGTAAACGAGTCGCACTAGAATCCTGCCACAAACACCACTGGATTTCTAATGTACCCTACTTTTAGTTTTTGAATGTCAATAGGCATTGTTCCATTTAAAAAACGTATATTTGCACAAAAATACACTTACTAAGTATTATTACAATCTGTTTATTGGTTAACAATAAGAGCTCCAGACGACCAATCCATTCTGTGAAAACCGCACCTTAGTGGCACTTTCCATTTTCGCATTATTTGCGGTGTAACTTTTAAATGGTTCAAGCTGAATATGACTCTAGTTCATCTAGTTGTGAAGAAATGTTGAGAACAAAGAAGTTAACGTAACCCAGGCCAGGTGAGTGGCGAGAACCAAGGACTGTTCAAATGTGTGTGAAATCTTATGGGACTTAACTGCTAAGGTCATCAGTCCCTAAGCTTACACACTACTTAACCTAAATTATCCTAAGGACAAACACACACATCCATGCCCGAGGGAGGACTCGAACCTCCGCTGGGACCAGCCGCACAGTCCATGAGAACCAAAGACTTATTGTAACGTCTAGTTTGAATTTCATATTCACAAAATATCCTATATAATAACTACGTATAAACTTTTAAAAATTTTTAGAACCTAATACTTCAGTAAATACTAAATCACTTGTAAGCTCTTCACTGCACTTGCGCACTTATTATTAATCTGTTCTTGTAGTACACTTGTGTAGATGGCATAGGTATCAAAAAGCGTCTGACGTAGAGTAATTGCGTCTAGCAGACAACATCATTCTATAGCTTCTATGTTGTATGCAACTTTTTACAAAAATTCTAAAATATCTGAACGCACCTGTTGACAGATTCCATGGTCTGCTAACAGGTAAGTAGATACCTACGCTTATGTTTTGCATATGTTTGACGCTCGAACTCCAAACTGTCTCTTATTCACTGAACATATATTGGCCACTTTTGGGATTTGATTAACAATGGTCTGGTACTATGGAAGAGGGGCCTCCAAACCTCTAGGGCCGCGAGATATGGAAGTCCCTGAGGACTAGAGGCCCGGGATTGGCCGCGCCTGCCCCGCCCGCTCCCCCTCTTTTGTCTGTCGCTGCTCCACATCTGACTCCCCAACCAGCCCTGGAAGTATTCCTGTAACACTCTCTCCATCATCAGTTACAAGTCATCAATGAAGTCATAAATCCGCCTTACGAAAAATAGAGACTGTCTAGTGGTTGTCGAGCATTGATTGCCTCTGCTTTCTCCAGATACTCCATGCAGACACTCGTATGAAGGCGATGGCATGTCGCCACATCTGCTGGCTTGAATCAATAGAGAGTCGAGCGCACGTCTGCAGCGCGCCAGTCCAATCCACCACAGCGCTACAAAGCGTGGTTCATGCCACAATCACTGGGGAACCGCATTTACGTGAATATCTGCTAGACCTCTTCTTGGTGACATGTGGATGACTGTAGTTGACGCTCTATCAAAACTGCCATATGTTTGCAATCTTCTACTACTCCCGCTACCAATTTGACCCTCAAAGTAATTTTTTTTTCTCTTGAATCGGTGCTTCGGACTTTTGTATCAGATGATGGTCCGTTATTTGCCTCTCTTGAATACTCTTCTTTTTGCCAGTCTTTTTCGATCACATATTCGTACCCATGCTGCCCCGCTTCAAAGTGCGAAAACGACTTTAGAAAACAGTGCCTACATACTGCTACAAAAATGGAATGTCCTGGTGGGATTCCTCTCGTCGTATCCAACATATCCAATTTTAGGTGGTTCATGACCTAGATACACAGTTGGCACTGCCAACGAATCTTGCTAGACCTCTTAGAAGCCACGACACATCCTCACCACAGCCTACTCGCCTACACTACTGTTTGGACTCCACAGTGCTGGCCCGCCCATATAGTGGAGGCGAACTTGCGATGCCATGAAAATCATTATCGTCCTGGCAATATGCCCTATCCTCCAAACTGGGATGCGTCTCCTACACCACTTTCATGGACTAACTGCCAGCCATCCTGTGGAGCATCTGCACTACGAACCTCCACCACTCCCATTGTGCTTCTGTAGGCATTGAAGCATCCAAGGCGGCGGGCCTCTGCTAACGCTGATCGACGTTCCTGAACTGCAGGACAGCTTCCCTACGGAGCTGGCCGCACTCGCGAACAGCAGAACGCGGAAGCTGGCGTCCCTGAGGACTCATTTCGGTCGAGATGGGTCCATCCCTGCAATCGGAGAATTTGACCTTGCTATCGATCCCCAACTCCCCCTTTCCGCTGCGTTGCTGCAGCCACTGGTAGGACATTTTCGGCCGTACTGGCCTAACATATGGGAGATATTGATCCACGCTCTGACTCGGCGCTCACAAGACAAAGTGACTGGTGCCGCAGAACGCTCGCAGTATAGTGGTTTCCTCAATTATGGCGAGTGGCAGGTTTTTAGGGAACAATATCGGCCGTGCCACTCATCCACTTGTATCGTCTAGCAGCTTGTTAGGTTGCCTGTCTCACTGAGAAGACCTGCGTTCTATTGGACTCGGATTCTATGGGATTGCTACTTTGGAAGTCTTTGGTAGTTGCGTAACAAAATTTCGCTGTGGATTCCTGGATTTCCTGCTTAAACTGTCTTCTTCGGTTTTGTCTCTAGTGGATTTTGACTCGACGTAGACAGTTCACGGTCTGTTTCAATTATTGTACCTTTGTTTCCGTTGAGAGGTACTCGCCATATCATTGTAGAATACCCGAATGAAGCCCATGCTTCAAAGAAACTTACGATGTACACTCCTGGAAATTGAAATAAGAACACCGTGAATTCATTGTCCCAGGAAGGGGAAACTTTATTGACACATTCCTGGGGTCAGATATAGCACATGATCACACTGACAGAACCACAGGCACATAGACACAGGCAACAGAGCATGCACAATGTCGGCACTAGTACAGTGTATATCCACCTTTCACAGCAATGCATGCTGCTATTCTCCCATGGAGACGATCGTAGAGATGCTGGATGTAGTCCTGTGGAACGGCTTGCCATGCCATTTCCACCTGGCGCCTCAGTTGGACCAGCGTTCGTGCTGGACGTGCAGACCGCGTGAGACGACGCTTCATCCAGTCCCAAACATCCTCAATGGGGGACAGATCCGGAGATCTTGCTGGCCAGGGTAGTTGACTTACACCTTCTAGAGCACGTTGGGTGGCACGGGATACATGCGGACGTGCATTGTCCTGTTGGAACAGCAAGTTCCGTTGCCGGTCTAGGAATGGTAGAACGATGGGTTCGATGACGGTTTGGATGTACAGTGCACTATTCAGCGTCCCCTCGACGATCACCAGTGGTGTACGGCCAGTGTAGGAGATCGCTCCCCACACCATGATGCCGGGTGTTGGCCCTGTCTGCCTCGGTCGTATGCAGTCCTGATTGTGGCGCTCACCTGCACGGCGCCAAACACGCATACGACCATCATTGGCACCAAGGCAGAAGCGACTCTCATCGCTGAAGACGACACGTCTCCATTCGTCCCTCCATTCACGCCTGTCGCGACACCACTGGAGGCGGGCTGCACGATGTTGGGGCGTGAGCGGAAGACGGCCTAACGGTGTGCGGGACCGTAGCCCAGCTTCATGGAGACGGTTGCGAGTGGTCCTCGCCGATACCCCAGGAGCAACAGTGTCCCTAATTTGCTGGGAAGTGGCGGTGCGGTCCCCTACGGCACTGCGTAGGATCCTACGGTCTTGGCGTGCATCCGTGCGTCGCTGCGGTCCGGTCCCAGGTCGACGGGCACGTGCACCTTCCGCCGACCACTGGCGACAACATCGATGTACTGTGGAGACCTCACGCCCCACGTGTTGAGCAATTCGGCGGTACGTCCACCCAGCCTCCCGCATGCCCACTATACGCCCTCGCTCAAAGTCCGTCAACTGCACATACGGTTCACGTCCACGCTGTCGCGGCATGCTACCAGTGTTAAAGACTGCGATGGAGCTCCGTATGCCACGGCAAACTGGCTGACACTGACGGTGGCGGTGCACAAATGCTGCGCAGCTAGCGCCATTCGACGGCCAACACCGCGGTTCCTGGTGTGTCCGCTGTGCCGTGCGTGTGATCATTGCTTGTACAGCCCTCTCGCAGTGTCCGGAGCAAGTATGGTGGGTCTGACACACCGGTGTCAATGTGTTCTTTTTTCCATTTCCAGGAGTGTATATACAACTACAATGAGGTGGCCAAAGTCTTGGAAAAGCGATGTGCCCTTTTAAAGACAGCAGTAGTATCACGTGCACAAGATATTAAGGGGCAATGCATTGGCAGAGTTGTCATTTACACTCAGGTGACTCATGTGAAAAGGTTTCCTATGTGATTCTGGCCGCACGACGGGAATTAACAGATTCTGAACGCGGAATAGTAATTGGAGCTAGACGCAAGGGACATTCCACTTCGGAAATCGTCAGGACATTCAGTATATCGAGATTCATAGTGTTAAGTGTGTGTCAAAGAATACCAAATTTCAGGCATTACCCCTCAGCAGGAGCAACAGAGTGCCTGACGGCCTTAATGACCGAGAGCAGCGTCTTTTGCGTAGAGTTGTCAGTGCTAATAGACATGCAACACTGCGTGAAGCAGCGGCAGAAATCAATATGGGACGTGCGACGAACGTATCCGTTAGGACAGTGGGGCGAAATTTGGCGTTAATGGACTATGGCAGTAGACGGCGGCGCGAGTGCCTTTGCTAATAGCACAATGTTGCCTGCAGGGCCTCTCCTAGGCTCGTGACCATATCGGTTGGACAATACTGGAAAACCGTTGTCTGGTCAGATGTGTCCCGATTCCGGTAGGTGGTAGCTGATGGCAGGGTTGGAGTGTGGCACGAACCCCATGAAACCATGGACCCAAGCTGTTAGCAAGCCACTGTGCAAGCTGGTGGGGGCTCCTCAATAGCGTAGAGTGTGTTTACGTGGAATGGACTGGGTCCTCTGGTCCAACTAAACCGATCATTGACTGGAAATACACTATTGGCCATTAAAATTGCTAAACCACGATGACGACGTGCTACAGACGCGAAATTTAACCCACAGGAAGAAGATGCTGTGATATGTAAATGATTAGCTTTTCAGAGCATTCACACAAGGTTGGCGCCGGTGGCGACACCTAGAACGTGCTGACATGAGGAAAGTTTCCAACCGATTACTCATACACAAACAGCAGTTGACCGGCGTTGCCTGGTGAAACGTTGTTGTGATGCCTCGTGTAAGGAGGAGTAATGCGTACCATCACGTTTCCGACTTTCATAAAGGTCGGATTGTAGCCTATCGCGATTCCGGTTTATCGTATGGCGACATTGCTGCTCGCGTTGGTCAAGATCCAATGACTGTTAGCAGAAAATGGAATCGGTGGGTTCAGGAAGGTAATACGGAACGCCGTGCTGGATCCCAACGGCCTCGTATCACTTGCAGTCGAAATGACAGGCATCTTATCCGCATGGCTGTAACGGATCGTGCATCCAAGTCTCGATCCCTAAGTCAACAAATGGGGACGTTTTCAAGACAACAACCATCTGCACGAACAGTTCGACGACGTTTACAGCAGCATGGACTATCAGCTCGGAGACCACGCGGTTACCCTTGACGCTGCATCACAGACAGGAGCGCCTGCGATGGTGTACTCAACGAGCAACCTGGGTGCACGAGTGGCAAAACGTCATTTTTTCGGACGAATCCAAGTTCTGTTTACAGCATAATGATGGTCGCATCCGTGTTTGGCGACATCGTGGTGAACGCTCTTTGGAAGCGTGTATTCGTCATCGCCATACAGAGTATCACCTGGCGTGATGGTATGGGGTGCCATTGGTTACACGTCTCGGTCACCTCTTTGACGGCACTTTGAACAGTAGGCGTTACATTTAAGATGTGTTACGACCCGTGACTCTACCCTTCATTCGATCGCTGCCAAACCCTAAATATTAGCAGGATGATGTACGGCTGCATGTTGCAGATGCTGTACGGGCCTTTCTGGATACAGAAAATGTTCGACTGCTGCCCTGGCCAGCACATTCTCCAGATCTCTCGCCAATTGAAAACGTCTGGTCAATGGTGGCCGAGCAACTGGCTCGTCACAATTCGCCAGTCACTACTCTTGATGAACTGTCGTATCGTGTGGAAGCTGCGTGGGCAGCTGTACCTGTACATGCAATGCAAGCTGTGTTTGACGCAATGCCCAGGCGTATCAAGGCCGTTATTATGGCCAGAGGTGGTTGTTCTGGGTACTGATTTCTCAGGATCTATGCAGCCAAATTGCGTGAAAATGTAATCACGTGTCAGTTATAGTATAATATATTTGTCCAATGAATACCCGTTTATCATCTGCATTTCTTCTTGGTGTAGAAATTTTAATGGCCAGTAGTGTAGTTGTGTTCTCTTACTTAGAGAGCATTTGCAGCCATTCATGGACTTCATGTTCCGATCAACGACGGAATTTTTACGGATGACAATGCGCCATGTTACAAAGCCTCAGTTGTTCGCGATTGGTTTGAAGAACATTCTGGACAATTGGCCACCCAGATCGCCCGACATGAATCCCACCGAATATTAACGGGGCTTAATGGAGAGGTCAATTCGTGCACAAAATCCTGCAGCGTCGTCGTTTTCGCAATTGTGGACGGCTATAGAGGCAGCGTGGCTCGATATTTCTGCAGGGTCTTCCAGTGACTCTTTGAGTCCACGACACGTCGAGCTGCTGCATGAATCCCATAGAACGGAACATGATGAGAGGCCAGTTTTTACACGAAATGCTGCAGCGGCAACACTTTCGCAATTATGGACAGCTATAGAAGCAGCATGGTTCAGTATTTCTGCAGGGGCTTCCAATGGCTTGCAGTGTCCACGACACGTAGGGTTGCTGCAGTACACCGGGCAGAAGGAGGTCCGACACGGTATTAGGAGGTGTCCTATGACTTTTGTCACCTCATTGTGCTGGTTGCTCGGAATTGCACTTGGACGATATCACACTGGTGTAGACGTTAGCTGACTCCTGAGTAAGTGCAAGCAACGAGTTACAGGAGGTCATGTGACCGGCATGCGGGTAACAGCGTTCGACTGCCGAATTCTTTTCTCGTCTTTAACAACCATTTAGATTCCGCGCTACAGTTTGTGTATTGTATCAAATTATTTTGATTCACCAATAGCTGAACGTACAAAGATCGTTATGACTGGAATGTTCTCGGTGGCGAGAATTTTAAAATTTTGCCGTTGCCTTAAGTATCTGGGCTGTGGACGAATGAGTTGATGAAACTGTTGATGCCTGTCTGGCAGTCAAATGATGCTTCCTTCTGGCGATTTTAATGTATCATTTGCTAACGATCTGCCTCGTGGTACTTGCTGCCGTATCATTTAGACCAAGGCTAGGCGTACGTAACAATGAGTGTTATCCTCGCAATCTCATTTTGCGTATCTATCATTTATGGCATCTGGTTGGTACAGAGTGCGGCACTTTGCACTGATACTCCGATCATCGACGGAGAGAGTGGCAAGGTATAAATTTGTTTTTATGTCAGTTCTTTCCTGGCTGCAATGCTGTGTGGGATCTGTTATTTCAACGTGCTGGTACTAAAATTCAAATTGTATTACGATAACCTCAAAAAATTCTAATGTAGTATCCTCAATTTCTTGGAAGAATGTACTTAAAACAGTTAAAGGTTTTGTTAACCCGGAGATGTAACAGGTACAAGCTCCTGTTGGGGTAGGCCTGCCCATGTCTTCCTTGAACTGAGTTCCACAGCCTATAACACACTGCCTGACGAAAGAAGTTAAGCACCCAGAAGAGACAGTCGGATGCCAATATAGCTTTGTGTGCACGCACACATCTTCGACGGGTGTGTGAATGATTAGAGTTGCAATTGTTTGTGACGGGTAGAACGGCCACGAAATAGCACTAGTGCTGTTCATGTTTAATGTTGTTGCCAGGCCTGGTAGGGTGTACAAGGGGCGTGAACAGTGTTAGGTGCTAAAGTGAACACTGTGAAGGACACAGAGATTTCGTGTACTCATGTGAGACAACGTAATCAGCACCTGACACACTTTGAAAGAGGCCTCATTGTGGGTCTCCATTTATCCGGCTAGTCGAGTCGTGAAATATGCAGATTTGTGTTGCATTAAGATGTGACCGTGACCAGATGCTGGACTGCGTGGGAACTTGAGAGCAGTTATGTTCGTCACCAGGGACTTAGTCGACCATATCTGAGCACCACAAGGGAGGATCGCACTACTGTGCACCAAGCAAATCGTAACCCCTTCAGATCAACGATTGCTATCCGAGAACAAGTAATGAACTCTCTGCGAAATTCTGTGTCATCTCGCACGCTGCGTTTGGAGTTATCTACATCTACATCTACATCTACATTGATACTCCGCAAGCCATCCAACGGTGTGTGGCGGAGGGCACTTTACGTGCCACTGTCATTACCTCCCTTTCCTGTTCCAGTCGCGTATGGTTCGCGGGAAGAACGACTGTCTGAAAGCCTCTGTGCGCGCTCTAATCTCTCTAATTTTACATTCGTGATCTCCTCGGGAGGTATAAGTAGGGGGAAGCAATATATTCGATACCTCATCCAGAAACGCACCCTCTCGAATCCTGGCGAGCAAGCTACACCGCGATGCAGAGCGCCTCTCTTGCAGAGTCTGCCACTTGAGTTTATTAAACATCTCCGTAACGCTATCACGGTTACCAAATAACCCTGTGACGAAACGCGCCGCTCTTCTTTGGATCTTCTCTATCTCCTCCGTCAGACCGATCTGGTACAGATCCCACACTGATGAGCAATACTCAAGTATAGGTCGAACGAGTGTTTTGTAAGCCACCTCCTTTGTTGATGGACTACATTTTCTAAGCACTCTCCCAATGAATCTCAACCTGGTACCCGCCTTACCAACAATTAATTTTATATGATCATTCCACTTCAAATCGTTCCGCACGCATACTCCCAGATAATTTACAGAAGTAACTGCTACCACTGTTTGTTCCGCTATCATATAATCATACAATAAAGGATCCTTCTTTCTATGTATTCGCAATACATTACATTTGTCTATGTTAAGGGACAGTTGCCACTCCCTGCACCAAGTGCCTATCCGCTGCAGATCTTCCTGCATTTCGCTACAATTTTCTAATGCTGCAACTTCTCTGTATACTACAGCATCATCCGCGAAAAGCCGCATGGAACTTCCGACACTATCTACTAGGTCATTTATATATATTGTGAAAAGCAATGGTCCCATAACACTCCCCTGTGGCACGCCAGTTATGGAGCAGTGTTGCTGATTTGTGGTGTCGCATTGTGTTCAGCGATGAGTAGTGGTTCCGTAAGCCCCCGGATAACCATCTTCAGTGAGTATGGTAGCTACCTAGGGAAAGCTGCACTCCTCCAATGGTTTAGAGAGGAACAGCGGAGTTACTCTTGACGTCATGGTGCGGGGAGCCATCGATTACGTCTTCATGTCACGACTGGTGATGATTGACGGAACTCTGCTGAATAAAATTACGTGAAGGATTTCCTGCGTCCTCTTGTAGCATGCTTCTATGCGACAGTATCGTGGTGACGTTTTTCAAGAGGACAATGCTCGTAGACATATGTCACGTGGTGTGTGTGTGATCCTGAAGTGCTCCGATGGCCAGCAAGACCACAGATCTCCCCCGATAGAACATGTCTGGGACCAGCTTCGATGTTAACTCCGTCCCATTTAACAGTATCCGGGATATTAAAGACCAGTTACAATAGTCGAGGGCTAGCTTACCGCATGAGAGGGTACACCTTTATGACACCATATCCAACGGAATCAATGCATGTATTCAGGCCAGAGGACTTTCAGCGTCGTACTGCAAGTGGGCTCATACTGCCAAGTTCTTTATGGAATTGACTGGAATTTGAAATCAGTGCAGTAACGTCACATATCATTTCGTATCCACCTTCCCTTCAGGATGTTTCAGTTTGCTTGTCAGGCAGCGTAAACGGTTCTATGGTTTAACGTGAACTCATAACCATAAAGCAATTTGGCATTTTCTGCATACACAAATGACTTCTCCAGATCAAAGAAACGATAAGTGACTAAATAAAGCTTGAGTCCTTGACCATTGGACTTGTAGCGCGACACTTACCTGCTTAACACGTAAGCCTCACAGAATACGTCTCGTGTTAATGATAAGGAAAGTACTGTTTGCACTTAACAGTAACTCCTGTTTTTGTTGATGCACTTTTGCAGAATTACTGAAGAAATGTTCCATTCTGTATGCTTCCACTCGGTTTTGTTTTATCTTTTCAATTTTTCCGTGGCGAAACGGGTGTCTTGCTGACTACAGTTTATAACTTTTTATGGTACTCTTAAAGATCTGCTTTTAGAAGAGCATTGGAGGACAGTTTAATTTCCTTCTGTTAGATGATGACTGTAAAGGCAGTGAGACAGGGCTGTAGCCTGTGTCACATGTTACTCAATTTGTGCATTGAGCTAGCAAATAAAGGAAACAAAGTAGAAACTGTGGAAGTTCAGGATGAAGAAATGAAAACTTCTAGGTTTCGTGATAACACTGAATTCTGACGCACACGACAAAGGACCTGGAAAAGCAGTTGGACGGAATAGACAGCCTCTGTATGTCTATCTTTTCGTAGATGATTGCAGGCCTCGGCTGTTCAGTATAGAATGTCAAGTGAAACACCTTTCACCCATCTAATTTTCAAACTGTTATTTTATTGGGCTACCAGTTTCGGCGATATATTACGCCATCTTCAACCCCTTGATCGACGTGTAGGAACATCCCAACCCCGGTTCCGGTCAAAATAGGGGCCACCATTCAAAGACTGTTATCTGCAGATTTCTGTTTGATACAGCGATCACTTCCAAATAGTGTTTTGAAAAGGAGATTGTAAGATGAACATCAATAGAAATGAAACAAGGGTAATGGAATGTAGCCGAAATAAGGCAGGTGACGCTGTGGAAACTGAATAAGGAAATGAGACAATAAAAGTAGTGCCGATAAATGAATTTCGTTATCTGGGCTGCGAAGAACGCTGATAGCGGCTGAAGTAGAGAGGATATAAAATGCATACTTGGAATAGCTAGACGATCATTTCTGAGAAAGAGGAATTTCTTCATTTAAGTGTTAGGAAGTCTTTTTTGAAGGTGTTTGTCTGGAGTCTAGCCTTGTAGGCAAGTGAAACGTGGACAATAAGCAGTTGTGGCATGAAGAGAATAGAAGCTTCAGAAACGTGGTTGCTGCAGAAAAATTCTGAAAATTAGATGGGCAGATTGAATAACTGACGAGGAGGTACTGAATCGAAATGGGGAGAAAGGAAATTTATGGCACAAGCTGACTAAAATGAGAGACCGATTTATAGGACACTTCTCGAAGCATCAAGGAATTGCCGGTTTGGTACTAGTGCAATATGTGTGTTTGTGGGGTCGGGAGGGGGGGGGGGGGGGGGGAAGAAACAGTGATAAAGAGAGAATAAGGCATGAATACAGTTGGCAACTTGCGCCGTTGCGCAACCGGAAGTGAGTTTGCCAGCAACACGGGCCTAGTAATACTAGGGCCCGCGTTGTCCGGCTGCCTCGCTCAGCGGCTAAGTCCCACTGAAGGTCACGCGCCTTAGACAGCAGTATACAGTATATGCACACAGCCATAGAAAACAAGATATATTTTGCCGTTCTCGTCAACTGTAATATTTTTATACTACTATCTTTAAGATCTTGCACGGATCTGGTACATTACATATTGATGCAGACGCTTTCGCAACCTCTTTGCTAAGTCACTGCAGCTGTGTTAAGTCTTTGGCGAGTCGGTTGGATCTTAGCCAGTAGCGTTCGTTGGCGGTTTTGCAAGCCATATAGATTCCTTCTTCAAAGGAAGTTTGCCATTATACTACAGTACACTGAAGTGCTACATCTAGTCTGGTTCGAGTCTTATTCTTAGTGCGTGAACGCCCTAGGCTTTTGAAATAAAACATGCGCTATTAAGATTGTACATATTTTTTCTTCATGTCTGCAGAAGTATTTTTCAACATTTTCACACTGGCGACGCGCACGTTTCTGCCAACGAGAGACCAGTTTCTTGGTATCGTCATTGTAGAATGTTTGACTTTATAAACGGAGTCACAACCTCAACTCTTCTTGCAACACTTTAGCACTATCAAATTGAAGCCCTCGAAGGTGTTCTTTAAGTTTTGGAAGCAGATGAAAATCGAATGGGGCCAAGTCGGTACCGTTTGGAGGATGACAAGGAACCCAAGGTGTCGGATTCTTGATGATGTCGCAGCGCTCGTGTTTGTTCTGTCAATGCCACGCTGAAGAAGAGGGTGCGTCATGTGTGGACTAACTCTTCGACTTCGAAAGTCGATTACAGCACGTCGTCTCTCACGCTTCGATATACACTCCTGGAAATTGAAATAAGAACACCGTGAATTCATTGTCCCAGGAAGGGGAAACTTTATTGACACATTCCTGGGGTCAGATACATCACATGATCACACTGACAGAACCACAGGCACATAGACACAGGCAACAGAGCATGCACAATGTCGGCACTAGTACAGTGTATATCCACCTTTCGCAGCAATGCAGGCCGCTATTCTCCCATGGAGACGATCGTAGAGATGCTGGATGTAGTCCTGTGGAACGGCTTGCCATGCCATTTCCACCTGGCGCCTCAGTTGGACCAGCGTTCGTGCTGGACGTCAGACCGCGTGAGACGACGCTTCATCCAGTCCCAAACATGCTCAATGGGGGACAGATCCGGAGATCTTGCTGGCCAGGGTAGTTGACTTACACCTTCTAGAGCACGTTGGGTGGCACGGGATACATGCGGACGTGCATTGTCCTGTTGGAACAGCAAGTTCCCTTGCCGGTCTAGGAATGGTAGAACGATGGGTTCGATGACGGTTTGGATGTACCGTGCACTATTCAGTGTCCCCTCGACGATCACCAGTGGTGTACGGCCAGTGTAGGAGATCGCTCCCCACACCATGATGCCGGGTGTTGGCCCTGTGTGCCTCGGTCGTATGCAGTCCTGATTGTGGCGCTCACCTGCACGGCGCCAAACACGCATACGACCATCATTGGCACCAAGGCAGAAGCGACTCTCATCGCTGAAGACGACACGTCTCCATTCGTCCCTCCATTCACGCCTGTCGCGACACCACTGGAGGCGGGCTGCACGATGTTGGGGCGTGAGCGGAAGACGGCCTAACGGTGTGCGGGACCGTAGCCCAGCTTCATGGAGACGGTTGCGAATGGTCCTCGCCGATACCCCAGGAGCAACAGTGTCCCTAATTTGCTGGGAAGTGGCGGTGCGGTCCCCTACGGCACTGCGTAGGATCCTACGGTCTTGGCGTGCATCCGTGCGTCGCTGCGGTCCTGTCCCAGGTCGACGGGCACGTGCACCTTCCGCCGACCACTGGCGACAACATCGATGTACTGTGGAGACCTCACGCCCCACGTGTTGAGCAATTCGGCGGTACGTCCACCCGGCCTCCCGCATGCCCACTATACGCCCTCGCTCAAAGTCCGTCAACTGCACATACGGTTCACGTCCACGCTGTCGCGGCATGCTACCAGTGTTAAAGACTGCGATGGAGCTCCGTATGCCACGGCAAACTGGCTGACACTGACGGCGGCGGTGCACAAATGCTGCGCAGCTAGCGCCATTCGACGGCCAACACCGCGGTTCCTAGTGTGTCCGCTGTGCCGTGCGTGATTGCTTGTACAGCCCTCTCGCAGTGTCCGGAGCAAGTATGGTGGGTCTGACACACCGGTGTCAATGTGTTCTTTTTTCCATTTCCAGGAGTGTAGTTAAGTTACACACTGCCATGTTACACGTTAGAATCCGGAGCCCTCTAGCGGCAGTGAGCCGCAAATATGTAGGCACGAAGGATAAATATGCAAAATTTTAAAAACGTTTGTTTCATTTAAAGAAAACTTCTAGAATTTTCATACAAAAATTCGGAAGCATTACTTTTCAGGACGCCCTCTTACTTTCGATGTCAGATGCCGGTCTGATGAAGTCACCTTTCTTTGATGGAGAGTTGTGTTGTTGAACAACCTTCAGTAAGTGTAAGATGTCTGGAAAGATCAATTCATACAATCTGTGCTGAAGTATAGTTTTTGCTGGTTTTGTTTGCTGGTATTGCACCGCGCACTACTTTTGGTTGCCTGCAGTGGAAAAGGTCAGAAGAGACTGCAAATTTGTAATTACAAGGGAACTGGTTATTGCAGCATTGATAACTTCGTTCCATTCCGTATGTCGTTAAGTTCTTCAATGTTAACTGTTCATGGAGTGTTACGATTACATTTTATACTGACGATATTGGATTAAGTTTCCGAAGAGATTGTTTTGGTTTGTATTGATAAGTTGTGGGTCGTATTATCCCTACGAGGTATTAAACTATGTCAGTTGCCTTTAAGTCAATATACACGACTGAATGAAATCAAGTGTTGCGAGCTTATTAAGCAAAAATGTATTATCCTGCATACTTGCTTTGTATAAATGTGCCATAACAGTGAGCTGCCATCTTGTCTTGCTGTGCAACTCAAGTATTTGGTTCGCAGTCATTTTTATGAATCGCCACTCAGCGCAGAATGGATGCTGATTATTATCTTGAACAAAATGCAGAAGCTCTATGCTTGCTAGTTAGTTTTCAGGCATTACGTGTCCGCCCCCGGTAGCTGAGTGGTCAGCGTGACAATCCTAAGGGCCCGGGTTCGATTCCCGGCTGGGTCGGAGATTTTCTCCGCTCAGGGACTGGGTGTTGTGTTGTCCTAATCATCATCATTTCATCCCCATCGACGCGCAGGTCGCCGAAGTGGCGTCAAATCGAAAGACCTGCACCAGGCGAACGGTCTACCCGACGGGAGGCCCTAGCCACACGACATTTCATTTCATTTCAGGCATTACGTAAGGCGAGGCTACATAGGGTGCTGTGTTACTGGACGCTGGTGTGAGACATGTCATGGCACTGCTTCACTGAACTGCTACAAATAATTCGTCTACAGGAACTGAGGTTTCGGATAAATGATATTTCAGCTAGTTAAATGCTTATTGCAACCTCAATTTACGTGCACACAACCAAGGAGGCTGCTCCATAGCGCGGCAGGACGCTATTAGCATAAAATTAACTCATATATTCCAAGTAATCTGTTGCTTCTATGAAACTGTTTATTCCTGTAACACATACGATAATTCGATATGCAGGTTCATTCTTTCCGTTGCGCTGACTTCATGTTGGTATGTTATGTGTGAATATTTTTCATACATGTTCGAGTTAGATGGCGTTACTTTGGTTTCTTGCGATTACGTATTTCTATTCCGACTATCATTTAAATATGTGGGCTTATTTCACTATCTGTGAGAGTAGTTCACGGTATTCAAACAGAAAGCTTATGAGATGTACCGTCCCCAGTAGAAATATTACAAAAACTTGAAAGTGGTATTTGAAAAAAAAAAATATTGGATTATACGTGAACATTAACCGCTCAGGCGATATGTAATTTTCTCTCGTGTGTATTATCATATACAATTCTGTGCGTCATTTTCGAGTGCAAAGAATAAAACAGATGCACTCTGACAATAATGGACCACATAGATGGAAAATGAACCATCTTTTGTCATTTTTTATCCGTCATCACTCTCTCTCTTGTCTTCGATGCGAGTAGTCGGACATCTTGGCAATTGCTCTTGAATGTAAGCATTATTGTACTTGTAATCAGATAATATATTAGTTTAATGCTATTATTTACTTTTAATTGTAAGAGGTGAGCCCTATCTCATGTCCGCTTCCTTTGAATATCAGAAATTCGAGTTATTTTCAGCGCAACAATTCCAGCCGTCGTTGCAGCCACAGCCGCCATTACGTGGCAATTTTAATTTATGAAAGTAGCGGAAGCGAATTATTCGCCCGCTTCCATTACAGTACACACTTTCTTCACAGCCGCCAGCGGCTGCAACGGAAGACATAGCAGGAAGATTTTTATTTTCGATTTAAAGGCCGAGATCCAGAGCCACAACTCAGACTACAATGTATTACGAAAGAAAATGGCAAGAAATTATTCTCTCGCGCGTGTGTGGGCAATTGCAAATAATATTCAGAGATCTCGCGGGTGAGCAGAAACGTTTAGCCGAGGCAAGAACCTAAAAAAGTTTATTTCATTTTTCAACTTATACACTCCTGGAAATGGAAAAAAGAACACATTGACACCGGTGTGTCAGACCCACCATACTTGCTCCGGACACTGCGAGAGGGCTGTACAAGCAATGATCACACGCACGGCACAGCGGACACACCAGGAACCGCCGTGTTGGCCGTCGAATGGCGCTAGCTGCGCAGCATTTGTGCACCGCCGCCTTCAGTGTCAGCCAGTTTGCCGTGGCATACGGAGCTCCATCGCAGTCTATAACACTGGTAGCATGCCGCGACAGCGTGGACGTGAACCGTATGTGCAGTTGACGGACTTTGAGCGAGGGCGTATAGTGGGCATGCGGGAGGCCGGGTGGACGTACCCCCGAATTGCTCAACACGTGGGGCGTGAGGTCTCCACAGTACATCGATGTTGTCGCCAGTGGTCGGCGGAAGGTGCACGTGCCCGTCGACCAGGGACCGGACCGCAGCGACGCACGGATGCACGCCAAGACCGTAGGATCCTACGCAGTGCCGTAGGGGACCGCACCGCCACTTCCCAGCAAATTAGGGACACTGTTGCTCCTGGGGTATCGGCGAGGACCATTCGCAACCGTCCCCATGAAGCTGGGCTACGGTCCCGCACACCGTTAGGCCGTCTTCCGCTCACGCCCCAACATCGTGCAGCCCGCCTCCAGTGGTGTCGCGACAGGCGTGAATGGAGGGACGAATGGAGACGTGTCGTCTTCAGCGATGAGAGTCGCTTCTGCCTTGGTGCCAATGATGGTCGTAAGCGTGTTTGGCGCCGTGCAGGTGAGCGCCACAATCAGGACTGCATACGACCGAGGCACACAGGGCCAACACCCGGCATCATGGCGTGGGGAGCAATCTCCTACACTGGCCGTACACCACTGGTGATCGTCGAGGGGACACTGAATAGTGCACGGTACATCCAAACCGTCATCGAACCCATCGTTCTACCATTCCTAGACCGGCAAGGGAACTTGCTGTTCCAACAGGACAATGCACGTCCGCATGTATCCCGTGCCACCCAACGTGCTCTAGAAGGTGTAAGTCAACTACCCTGGCCAGCAAGATCTCCGGATCTGTCCCCCATTGAGCATGTTTGGGACTGGATGGAGCGTCGTCTCACGCGGTCTGCACGTCCAGCACGAACGCTGGTCCAACTGAGGCGCCAGGTGGAAATGGCATGGCAAGCCGTTCCACAGGACTACATCCAGCATCTCTACGATCGTCTCCATGGGAGAATAGCAGCCTGCATTGCTGCGAAAGGTGGATATACACTGTACTAGTGCCGACATTGTGCATGCTCTGTTGCCTGTGTCTATGTGCCTGTGGTTCTGTCAGTGTGATCATGTGATGTATCTGACCCCAGGAATGTGTCAATAAAGTTTCCCCTTCCTGGGACAATGAATTCACGGTGTTCTTATTTCAATTTCCAGGAGTGTATGTAACGCGTTACAAGATCAGTGTGCCTTACAAGTATTAACCTTACAAGTATTAATCTTACAAGTATTAACCTTTGCTATGGATTAACTTTCATTGAACAAACCGTCTTACAAAAAGCAATTTAATTCAAATCAAAGAAAAATTCAAAATTAAGCTAATAACCAAATTAGCAATCAGTTTTGAGAAAATCCCACCACGTAATAACGACATTCATATAAAAAGAAAGAGAAAAATATTTTATGTTATCATAAATCACGCAAGAAAGATTAAAAAGGATGTAGCTATGTAGAAATGAACAGACTAGCATGGAGAGCTGCATCAAATCAGTCATCGAACTCTGTACCAGAGTAGCAACAACAACAAGAACGTTCAATTTTCTGAGAAGTTTGGTAGGCAATTAGGAAATCCGAAATACTATATTCGTTTGTGCAATGAACGATCGAAATGTGGGTAGAAGCAGGTTGAATACTCGTCAGCACGCTCTTACAATGAGGGCAGGGATAAAACACAATACTGCATCAAGTCTGCACGTTGCGAGCAAAATATCTCACACATCTCCTTATTTTAAGATTATTATGCCGACGAGACTGACCGCGCACAGGCTGCGGTAAGCTATTGTTGTACGTAAGGGGAAGAACGCCACGCGCTAAAGGTGACACTTCTCTTGAAGACCCAATGACCTACTTCGCTGGTACAAGGACTTAAACAGGATAAGACGCATGAGTAAGCGTGTAGTGAGGAGGGATCGGAGAAAAAATATCCACGAAGCCAAACAACAAAGGAATGCTTACGTAAACTGGCTGAAAAATGCTTTGCTCACGGCAGTGCCGTGTGAAGCGCCTAGGCAGTTTCCCTGAAAGGGTCACTATTAGTTTGCTTCACACTCCTGTCCAGCTGGTGTAGCATATACATCTATATTTACACCCCGGAATGTGCGTGGCGGAGGGTACTTCCGGCATCGCTAGCAGTTCCCCCTTTTCCCTATTCCATTCGCGAATAGCGTGTGGGAAGAATGAGTGAGCCGTAATTTTTGTGATTTTCTCGTCACGACCATATCGCGAGACGTGCGTAGCAGCAAATTGTATGTTTCCCGAATCTGATTAGAAATTCAATAGGAAACCTTCCTTTGGTGCACCATGCCTCTCTTGTGACGTCTGACGGTGGAGTTTTGTTCCTTTTCCGTCACGTCCTCCTGCTTGCTAAACATTTCCTTGACGAAAAGTGCCATTCTTCGTTGGGTCTTTTCTGTCGCTTGTATTAATCGAATCTGATAACGGTTCAAGAGTGATGAGCAATACTCAAGAATCGGTCGAACTACTGTCAGTACACCAATTCTTTCGTGGATGAATTACATTCCTTCCAAAGAATCTCAGCCAGTCATGTGTTTTTCCTAGTTTCACGTGGTCATTCAACTTCAGGTCGCTCTGGGCAGTTACTCCTAGGCGTTTTCTTGTTATATTTTGTAAACAGAACGTTGTGCCGCACGGCTCGTATATAATTTTAAAAAGAAATCTCATAGTCCACTGCCAAGAGCTGCTAATAAATACGTCTTCACTACAAACAGTTTCAAACCTCACATCATGATGAGGTATCATAAGATATAAAACCCACGGCAGTAGACAACATAAAACGTCTCATAAGTTACTCTTGTCAAGTAACAAGATGTCTGACACTGCTGATAATAAAACGTATCGAACACTGTTTGTCATGGTTCTATATTAGACAAGATGAGTCATCTCGCAGTAAAATAAAATGTGTGGGTGAAAATACGGAAAAAACTTAAACGCAAATATTAAAAAGATTTAATATAGACGAGAGTTTTTATCTCGAGGCGAAATATTATATTGAGTACAATACTGGCCGCACAGGCGGCATAATTTTTCTCATTTGTATTATTATTAGCCCCTATATAAAATGTTAATTTCAATGTTTGAGTGCAAACATTACTAATTATGCACATTATGATCTATGTAAGTTTAATGTGTAGAAGACCAGCGGTCAGTTGTTCTTCTACTTTTTTTTTCTTTTGTCTGATGCGGTAGAGGTCGGACATGTTTGTTAATTGCTGACGAATGTAATCTCATTTGTGTAATGAATTCAATAATATAATAGTTTAAAGTTATTGTTCATCTTTATTTGTAGAAGGTGAGCCCTGTGTCATGTCTGTTTCCATTTAAAATCAGTATTCTGAGTAATTTTCAGCTCAACAGTTGCAACCGCTGCTGCAGCAACAGACGCCATTACGTGGCATTTTTAATTCACGAATTTAGCGGAAGCGAAGACATGGCCCGTTCAAAATATAACAAATATTTTTTCCAGAGCCTCCTGACGCAATGGAAGAAAACGTAGTTTTTAAGGTTTTTATTTTTAGTTACTCGCCGAGATCCAGAGCCATGAATCGGACATCAACTATTTGTTAACGGCGGTAAGAACAATTCTCTCGCATGTGTGGGCAGTTACAAATTATGACAAAGAAGGCATGCTTGTTAAAAATATTAGCCGAGGCAAATACAAAAATATTATTTCAGTTTTCAATTTACATGCAATGTGTTTCTAGACTGGCTCATATTAAAGTAACTTTAACGTGAATAAAAAATTTACTCGTCTTAATCTTTATTAATCAGCCAGTTATTAAAAGCACAAACTCAAAAATATAAATAAACTCTCAAAAATAACTCCAGTTCAGTTCAAAATCACATCCAAATTACAATGATTAAAAAGTCTCACACCCACACATTTTATTTTACCGCGAGATGGCTCATCATGTATAATATAGAAACATGACAGTGTTTGATAGGTTTCATTATTGGCAGTGTCAGACATCTTGTTACTTGACAAGAGTAACTTATGAGGCGTTTTATGCTGAATGATGCCATGGGTTTTATATCGCCATGCAAGCTATTTCAATAGTAAACCTCCCTGTGATGCACCATGCCTCTCTTGTGACGTCTGCCGCTGGAGTTTTGTTCCTTTTCCTTGCCGAAAAGTGCCGTTCTTCGTTGGGTCTTTTCTGTCTCTTATATTAATCGAATCTGATAACGATCCCAGGGTGATGAGCAATACTCAAGAATCGGTCGAATTACTGTCAGTAGACCGATTCTTTCGTGGATGAATTACATTCCTTCCAAAGAATCTCAGCCAGTCATGTGTTTTTCCTAGTTTCACCTGGTCATTCCACTTCAGGTCGCTCTGGGCAGTTACTCCTAGGCGTTTTCTTGTTATATTTTGTAAACAGAACGCTGTGCCCCACGGCTCGTATATAATTTTAAAAAGAAATCTCATAGTCCACTGCCAAGAGCTGCTAATACGGGTACGCCTTCACTAGAACCGGTTTCAAACCTCATATCATGATGAGGTATCTTAAGAGATTTAAAACAGATTGCATGGCGATATAAAACCCATGGCATCAGACAGCTTAAAACGCCTCATAAGTTACACTTGTTAAGTAACAAGATGTCTAACACTGCCAATAATAAAACGTATCAAACACTGCTTGTCATCTACATTATACAGGACGAGCCATCTCGCGGTAAAATAAAATGTGTGGGCGCGAGACTTTTTAGTGATTGTAATTTGGATTACTCTTTGAACTGAATTGAAATTATTTTTGAGATTTTATTTTAACTTTTAAGTTTATGCGCTTAATAACTGGATGATTAATAAAGATTAAGATGAGCAAACTTTTTGTTCACGTTAAAGTTACTTTAATATGAGCCAATCTAGAAACACATTGCATTTAAATTGAAAACTGAAATAATATTTCTGTATTTGCGTCGGCTTTAACAAGCATGAGTTCTTTGTTATAATTTGTAACTGCCCACACACGCGAGTCGTGGCTCTGGATCTAGGCGAGTAACTAAAAGTAAAAATCTTAAAAACTACGTTTTCTTCCGTTGCGTCAGGCAGCTGTGGAAAAAAATATTTGTTATGATTTGAGCGGGCGATCTCTTCGCTTCCGCTAAATTCGGGAATTAAAAATGCCACGTAATGGCATCTGTTTCTGCAGCGGCGGCTGCAACTGTTGAGCTGAAAATTACTCAGAATACTGATATTAACTGGAAACGGGCATGACACAGGGCTCACCTTCTAAAAATAAAGGTGAAGAATAACTATAAACATATTATTGAATTAATATCACAAATGAACTTACATTCGTCAGCAATTAACAAACATTTCCGACCTCTACCACATCAGACAAGAGAAAAAAAGTAGAAGAACAAGTGACCGCTTTTCTTCTTTGCATTAAACTTACATAGATTGTATTGTGCATAATTAGTAATCATTGCACTCAAATATCGAAATTAACGTTTTACATAATAACAATAGAAATGAGAAAAATTATGCCGCCTGTGCGGCCAATATTGCACTCAATATAATATTTAGCATCGAGATAAAAGCTCTCGTCCATATGAAATATTTTTAATATTGGCGTTTAAGTTTTTTCAATATTTTCACTGGGGACGGCACAGCCAGAAGATATTGAACCATAATTGTAAAAAAAAAAAAAAAGTTTTTTAATGTACTTAGAGTGTGTATACCAAAAATATACATTTTCTTATAATATATGTTGCAAATGTCCTCCATGTGCTGCAACATGCTCCTCAACACGTTTCTTCATGTTTTCGGGTGGTCGCTACTCTCATGCGTGATTTCATCTGCAGTGTGTGCCTCAGTTGATCGATTGTGTGAGTTCTGTTCTTATAGACGTCGTCGTTCAGATGTCCCCAAAGAGAAGTGTCACGGTACCTAGTTAGCCGCGTGAAATGATGGGTTCCTCAAAGAACTCACGCAACAGCATCATAGTGCTATTCGGCGCGTGCGCAGTTCTGGTAACATTCAGCTGTTATTGTTTCGAGAGAAAACAGGGCCTACAGTTCATTTGCCTGTGTGAAACGCATGTTTGTTCACACTCATACCTAACGCAACTCTGACATCAAAAGACGCGAAACTGATTAGATATCGCGTGCCATGAGTCTCCCTTAAGATCAGTGATTGCCAACGCAAATATTCCCGCCGGAAAGAAACCATACGACATTTCTGAATTTGGGGTTGTGTAACTTCTACCATACCTATATTCATAGAACGATGATAAACACTACTTGATACAACTTGTTGTTGGCAGTATAAGACACAACAGTACTTATGGTAGATTTTACACTGTTTGAGACCACGGGTTTTACACTGAAGTGCCAAAGAAACTGGTGTAGGGAGACGTATTCAAATACAGAGATACGTAATCAGGCAGAATACGCCGCTGCGGTAGGTAACGCCTATGCCAGACAAGAAGTGACTGGCGCAGTTGTTAGATCGGTTACTGCTGCTACAATGACAGGCTACCAAGATGTGAGTTTGAACGTGGTGCTATAGTCGGCCCACGAGCGATGGGACACAGTGTCTCCGAGCGATGAAGAGATTTTTCCTTACGGCCATTTCACGAGTGTACCGTGAATATCAGGAATCGGTAAAACATCAAATATCCGACTTCGCTGCGGCCGGAAAAAGCTCATGCAAGAACGGGACCAACGACGACTGAAGAGAATCGTTCAACGGGACAGAAGTGCAACCTCTCCGCAGATTGCTAAAGATTTGCCATCAAGGAGTATCAGCGTGCGAACTATTCAACGATACATCATCGATATGGGCTTTCGGAGCGGAAGGCCCACTCGTGTACCCTTGATGACTGCACGACACAAAGTTTTCCTCCTCGCCTGGGCCCGTCAACACCGACGTTAGACTCTTGGTGACTGGAAACATGTCGCCTGGTCGGACGAGTCTCGTTTCACATTGCATCGAGCGGATGAACGTGTACGGGTATGGAGACAACCTCATGAATCCACTGACACTGCATGTCAGCAGGGGACTGTTCAATCTGGTGGATGCTCTGTAATGGTGTGGGGCGTGTGTAGTTGAAGTGACATGAGACCCCTGATACGTCTAGAAAAGACTCTGACAGGTGACACACACGTGAGCATCCTGTCTGGTCGCTTGCATAAATTTATGTCCATTGCGCATTCCGACCGACTTGGCAATTCCAGCAGGACAATGCGACACGTCACACGTACGGAATTGCTTCAGAGTGTCTGCAGGAACACTCTCCTGAGTTTAAACTCTTCCGCTGGCCACCTGACCCCCAGACATGAGCATTATTGTGCGTATCGAGGATGCCATGCA
The DNA here is from genome assembly GCF_023864345.2 of Schistocerca serialis cubense. Taxonomy (NCBI): domain Eukaryota; kingdom Metazoa; phylum Arthropoda; class Insecta; order Orthoptera; family Acrididae; genus Schistocerca; species Schistocerca serialis. The sequence continues at coordinate 871,988,921 of NC_064641.1, read as the reverse complement.
ACGTGCTGATCATCAGAGATCTCCACCCTCTCGTACTCTTACGGATTTATGGACAACCCTGCAGGATTCACGGTGTCAGTTCCCTCCTGCACTACTTCAGACATTAGTCGAGTCCATGCCACGATGTGTTGCGACACTTCTACGTTCTTGCGGGGGCCCTTCACGATATTAGGCAGGTGTACCAGTTTCTTTGGCTCTTCAGTGTACATCGTCATGTAATCTGTTTTAACTGTCTTAATATAACTGGTGATGGTATGAAGACTGAAAACCGGTTATAATAAAGAAGTGTTCATTACTATCTCTTGCCTGAGATCTATGATGTTTTTTAATATTTTATTGTTGTAACTCTTTACGGGAACTGATTTTCAAAAGCGTAATCGATTAGTAATGGATCTCTTGGCCTATTTATATGCAAAATGTCACATTTGTATACTTACAGGGTGAAATGTATGTTCCTTCACCAATCGCCGACGCTCTGCAGACGTCTGGCATTGAAATCTACCTACAGAGAATTGCAGCGCCGACGAACAGCTCTTGGAGGTCCTCAACTTAGTCGCTTTTCCAAGCGTGTCTCCCGTCTAGTACAGGCATCGCGTTTTGAGGATTTTTTATTTTGTTATCTAATTTTGTGGTTCAAATGACTCTGAGCACTATGCCACTTAACTTCTGAGGTCATCAGTCGCCTAGAACTTAGAACTAATTAAACCTAAGGACATCACACACAGCCATGCCGGAGGCAGGATTCGAACCTGCGTCCGTAGCGGTCGCTCGGTTCCAGACTGTAGCGCCTAGAACCGCACGGCCACTCCGGCCGGCTCTAATTTTGTGACCGGATGTCATGGGGGTAACCTGAGGGAGACGACTATTGTGCGCCATCTGTCTGTGAATGGTGTGAGCTCTCATTTGTCTGTTATTGCATTGTAACTGTACGTGCGCGTAGTATTCTCTGAGGTGGAAGTCGGGGACTAGCCCAGAATTTACCTAACGAGCGTGGAAAACCGCCTAAAAACCAGACACCTGCTTCCGGTATTCCAGACCATGGTCGTTAATTCGTCGATGGGATTCATACGGGTCTGACTCACGTCCGTGTCTTGCAAGACAGCGCACCAGGAAGCTTCTGAAGTTACTTACTAGATAATTTAACAATTACGGGCCTAGCACATGGGGCTCCAGCGAAATTACTTTTAATTTGTCAATAATGTAATGTTACGAACGCTGTATTGAGTTCTTTCTCCTTCAGAGTTCAGAACCCAGTTACAGACCAGGTGCGATAGTCAGATTGCTCGTCTTTTGTTCAAGAAATGACGGCGTGGACTTGTAGCCAGTGCCTTCCGGAAGTCAAAGAATTCAACATGAACCTGGGTGCCATTGTAGGAGTGAAGGGGGTAACATGTAAATGTCATGGAAAAGGAAAGACATTAGTGTGGCCTCCATAGTTCGTGAGGCTGATTGTCGACTGTCCTTATGGGATTCAATGCGTACGGTGGTGGATGATTGTAGGAAGGGGTGACGTGTAAATCATAATTATGGAACAATAAACTAAGTTTGTTTTTATACTACGAGACAAATTCCACACTATTTCCTGTCTAATATAACACTGAAGTAAGTAAGTAACTGGGCAGCACAGGGCAATCTGCTGAAGTTAACATATATTCTGTGCGTATAGCAGTATATGTGCTCAAGTAGTATCTAACTGCGTCTCAAAGCACCAAATGCCTAGGCAGCCGGACTGCCCGAGCGGTTCTAGGCGCTACATTCTCGAACCATGCTACCGCTACGATCGCAGGTTCCAATCCTGCTTCGGGCATGGCTGTGTGTGATGTCCTTAGGTTAGTTAGATTTAAATAGTTCTAGGGGACTGATGACCTCAGAAGTTAAGTCCCATAGTGCTCAGTGCCATTTTTGAACCAAATGCCTTTGTTGTTTGCTGTGTAATGACTGTAAAGAATTTATGATTGCTTTTGTAAATGCTTTGCGTGTTTCAATAGTTTTATTTATCTTGTGAAACAGCGGACCGTATACATATTATTTTGAATTGCCGGCAACCGCAACCAAATGTCCATATTTTTAAGACGACAAAAAATGCCGCTCTAGCGGTAGAAAGTTTTTTTTTTTTTTTAAATTAAAACCACGACCGAATTCATTCCAAATTAGGTGGGCCCTCGGGTGATTTACACGAGAGTTAGAAAATAAGTGTTTTACACCGGTTTAGTAAATATTGTTATATGGAGTAGAATAGTCCTGTATATTAGGTACTTACATAAATTGTGTCTACAAAATTGTTTTACGCTGTCCTGGAGGCTCTACTAATTGTGTGTGAATTTCTACTGGACCAAACTGCTGAGGTCATCGGTCCCTACAGGAGGCTCTCCCCATCTTTCAAGTTACTGATACATTAAAAAACCACTTGGAAGCGTTTGTCAAATTTATAAAAAGGAGGGCGCCCCTAATACAAAATTAAACGAGTATTTGGTGAGGAGAGAATAAAATAAGCCCAGCAAAGAGTGCGAAAATGCATAGTGTCCCATTTATCTTGACCACCCTAAATAACTGTTTGTCCAGATACCAATTACAAAATGTTTCAAGCAAATGTTCTTTAGCCGCCAGCGGGACATCAATGAGTACGATTGGTTTCGTTGTAGCTTTGTCTTTTACAAAGATATGAACAGCAGTATGACTTTTTTAAATGGCACCCTGTATTTTTTATTCGGTAATTCATTTCCTCTCCTAAAGACCTATTCAAAAATGCATCAAAGTGTACCATTCACTGATACCTAACGTTATTATTTACATAACACAACATTGACTTTCAGCCCGGGATTAGAAACTCGTCCACTTGCTGGAGTTGTCAGAAAACAAATGAAAATCAAGTAAAAACATAAAACAAAATTGACTGACTCTCCCGTACCACTGCCCAGGAGTAGAACAATCACAGGTGCTCAAAGTGGTGACCCTGGACACCGATACACTGGCGCACTCGTTGAATGAAAGAATTATTTACTGCTTCCAGTGTTGTTTGCTGAAGAGAATTACAAGCAAGCACGATACATTCCTGCATGTCCTCAGGAGTTGTTGGAATATCGCGAGAGACAACGTCTTTAATGCCTCCCCATAGAAAAAAAGTCCAGAGGATTTAAATCAGGAGACTTAGCAGGCCAAGTAACTCTGTTCCTTGACCAATCCATCTGGTAGGATACCTTCCGTTCAGAACACGACGTGCGCGCACGGCATTATGTGCTGGACATCCATCATGTTGATAACACATAATCATTCCGGTTCTTAGCGGCACTTCATCCAGAAGAGGAGGAAGAATTCGTTTGAGGAAGTTGGCAAACGCTGTGCCGTTTTGATTACCGTTGATGGTTCAAATGGTTCAAATGGCTCTGAGCACTATGGGACTTAACATCTACGGTCATGAGTCCCCTAGAACTTAGAACTACTTAAACCTAACTAACCTAAGGACATCACACAACACCCAGTCATCACGAGGCAGAGAAAATCCCTGACCCCGCCGGGAATCGAACCCGGGAACCCGGGCGCGGGAAGCGAGAACGCTACCACACCACCACGAGCTGCGGACTACCGTTGATGAAATAAGAGCTAATAATTGTTGTACCAGGCACCCCACACCAGATATTAACTCTGCATTGACACTGATGTCCCACCTGTCTAAGCCATCGTGGGCTTTCGCTGGGCCAATAATGCATGTTCCTTGTATTTACCTATCCTTTGCTTCAGAAGGAACATTCATTGGTAAATAGAACATTGGAGAAGAAGTTCGGGTTGGCGACGATTTGCTGCTGTGCCCACTGACAGAACTGTACACGATTCTGGAAATCATTCCCATGCAATTCTTGTTGTAGGTGTACATGTTAAGGGTGGAACCGGTGACGTGTAAGGATACGATGTTCATTGGTTTTAGGAATGCCAATCTCGTGTCCAAGCTGCCGTGTGCTCACATGCGGATTCATAGCAACGGAAGCGAGAAAAGCAACTTCGGCAGCGTCGTCTGTGCGATGCCACGACGATTGCGTTGTCGTGGGTTGAAACTTCCCGTTTCCTGAAGCATCACAACAAGACGAGAAACCATCCATCGGGAAGGTAGATTCTCGTCAGGATATCGCTCTCTGTCCAGTTTCACTGCCTGCGTAGCATTGGGCCTGCCTTCAACAACAACAACAACAACAATAAAAGAAACGTTATGTCGATGCAGTTTGTAGGAAGGACAGCCTTTACTATATGCCCTCTCCACGACAGTATTTAAAAGGACTAAACTACTGCACTAAATGTACCCGTACTTAAGAAAACAGTATTGCAATTACTGTTCTGCTAATTTACGTTCCCCATAGACGAGTAGCATTTCTCTTTGTTGTTGTACCTTCTACTCACACAGCTCTTCAACTGACAATGGTTGACGGAATGACAGGTGTGCATTCTTGTTATGTTAACATTTGTCCTCTGTCAATTTCAGCATTTGGATGTGTTCCATTACCCCGGGTACCTGCACCAAGCGCTGGGAGCGTCAACGTCAATGTAGTTTTATGTAATTAATAACGTTGTGTTTCAGTGAATGGTACACTGTGATAGTTTTTGAATAGGTATTTAGGAGAGGAAATGAATTACCGAATAAAAAGTACGGGGTGTCACTTAAAAAAGTCATACCATCGTACATATCTTTGTAAAAAACAAAGCTACAACGAAGGCAATCATGCTGATTGATGTCCCCCTGACGGCTAAAGAACATTTGCTTGTAACATTTTGTAATTTGCATCTGGGCAAACAGTTATTTAGGGTGGTCAAGATAAATGGGACACCCTATATAAGCACCCATAAAAGCATACCGTATTATCTGCTGCAGGCCTTTCAGGGACGGCCATGAGGAACACTAAACTAGCTAGAGCCTTGCGCAAATAGCCATGAGGAAAACTGCATTCGCTGTGGTACCCGAAAACCCAGCGAGGTGGCGCTTTAGAGAGTGGGGATAGCGCACAGAACGGCGAAACATGAAAGAGGGGCAGGTGCTGTACATAAAAATAAAATACAGTTTAAGTCAGCAAGAAAACATGGACGATGCGGACTATTTAATATTTGTAGTAGATATTATTCCAGGCAGTCTGAAAATCGATGGATAATTTATAAACAGTAAATGATTTCACACGCATCAAAATATGTTGTCGAAAAATGAGAACAATAGGCTGGCTGATTAGGTAGTCAAAATTTCCTAAAATATTACTGTGTCTTCGTTCTATCTGGGTATTTTGGGTGAGCTCAGAAGATTTTTGTAAGCTTGGAAAATCGCTATCTCTTTTAAAATATTGAGGTTTTTACCCTTTGAGACGTGGGACTTAGGGAAAGCAGAAAAAGGTGTGGATGGGGCCTAATCAGTTACCGTTGGTTGCACAGTAAACACACACACTGTATTTAAGGAAATAATTTTTTAAAAACAATCATTTAAAAAAAATGTCTCTGAGACAAGCTACACTGACGGCTGAATGCGTTATAAAGAGAGAATTCAAAAGAATTTGTCAGCTGAAGGCCACAAGCAATACTTCAGAACAATTAACGGGTGAAGGCCTGAATTACAAATGAGGAAGACCATTACACATTAAAATACCAGATTAATTTTTTAAACAATCTTTTTAAAAAAATTACCGTAACACAAGTTACACTGACGGCTGAAGGCCTTATTAAGAAAGAATTCAAAATTATTTGTAGGCTGAAGGCCACAAGCAATACTTCAGAACAATTAGCGGCTGAATCATTAAAAAAATTGACTGTAACACAAGCTACACTGACAGCTGAAGGCCTTACTAAGAAGAATTCAAGTTATTTGTCGGCTGAAGGCCACAAGCAATAGGATAACTTAAACAAAATATTAGTTTTAAACAACTGATACAATCAGAACAAATAAAAAAGAGGAGTGATCCACAGACAGCACTCCAAGGATCGACCTGAGGAAAGTCTCTACAGCTGCATAAGTGGTGAGACAGGCAGCCAAGTGTTATGCTCACCTAACAGGATGGCAACTCGAACTAGGAACAGTTTAAACGTCGACCAATCCTCATACCAAATCCACCTAACGTGTGATAACCAGTACAACGATGAAATAATTCAAGTGAGGGTGAAGTGACAGACAGCACTGCGTCTTCAGAATCCGGTGTTTAAAACATCGAAAGGCAGAAGGAACCACTACAACCAAGATAGACAAAAGAAACCAGTCCACACCGCAATCAAGGAGGCTGTCTAACTACACGTCATGCCAGACAACATCGGCAAGACAAGGAAAAGTACCCTGACGAAAAAATACGCAAACCTCCAGGGCAGGTAAGTGGGGCGTTAGCGGCTACTAGGCAGTGAAATACCGCTGGTTGCACTTCATCAAATAATAACACAAACTTCAAAACTAATAACAGGCAGCAGAAGACAGCTAATAGATTCCACCAATTCAACATGTTCCAATTGCTGTTGTTTGTCTCACGGCGACCCTCGAGCAGCGACGAATGAACAAATGGCGTGTTCACAAAAATAGAGGTTTCACTACTGGATTAATGTTCACTCAACGTGCTGGGTCCGATAGACAACGAGGTTGTGGCCCTCGCAGCTACAGCCCCTCAATCTGGCAATGCCTGCGTGCCACCAGTGGTCCCGAGATGTCCACGCACCGCTGGACCTTTCTGCTGCTCCGTCCCAACCAAACTCGCGACACCCGACCCGGAAAACATTTCACGCCCGTCCAAAGATAGTATGGGTACTAGATATCTATAAATGCTGCTGCTGCCACTTGTGGGCAGACAAAGCTAGCAAACGTAGTGGCGCCAGTAAAAAGAAAATGAAAACGAGACGCCACTATCCCTATTACGTGATGCCAACCTACGGATGGCGCCAATGCGAGCCACACACGGCTCACCCTTATTCTCCAAATATACACTAGAGGCCATTAAAATTGCTGCACCAAGAAGAAATGCAAATGATAAACGGGTATTCATTGGACAAATATATTATACTAGAACTGACATGTGACTACATTTTCATGCAATTTGGGCGCATAGATCCTGAGAAATCAATACCCAGAACAACCACCTCTGGCCGTAATAACGGCCTTGATACGCCTGGGCATTGAGTCAAACAGAACTTGGATGGCGTGTACAGGTATAGCTGCCCATGGAGTTTCAACACGATACCATAGTTCATCAAGAGTAGTGACTGGCGTATTGTGACGAGCCAGTTGCTCGGCCACCATTGACCAGACGTTTTCAATTGGTAAGAGATCTAGAGAATATGATGGCCAGGGCAGCAGTCGAACATTTTCTGTATCCAGAAAGGCCCGTAGAGGATCTGCAACATGCAGTCGTGCATTATCCTGCTGAAATGTAGTGTTTCACATGGATCGAATGAAGGGTAGAGCCACGGGTCGTAACACTTCTGAAATGTAACGTACACTGTTCAAAGTGCCGTCAATGCGAACAAGAGGTGACCGAGACGTGTCACCAATGGCACCCCATACCATCACGCCGGGTGATACGCCAATATGGCGATGACGAATACACGCTTCCAATGTGCGTTCACCGCGATGTCGCCAAACACGGATGCGACCATCATGATGTTGTAAACACAACCTGGATTCATCCGAAAAAATGACGTTTTGCCACTCGTGCACCCAGGTTCGTCTTTGAGTACACCATCGCAGGCGCTCCTGTCTGTGATGCAACGTCAAGGGTAACCGCAGCCACGGTCTCCGAGCTGATAGTCCATGCTGCTGTAAACGTCTTCGAACTGTTCGTGCAAATGGTTGTGTCTTGCAAACGTCCCCATCTGTTGACTCAGGGATCGAAACGTGGCTGCACGATCCGTTACAGCCATGCGGATAAGTTGCCTGTCATTCGACTGCTAGTGATACGAGGCCGTTGGCATCCAGCACGGCGTTCCGTATTAACCTCCTGAACTCACCGATTCCATATTCTGCTAACAATCATTGGATCTCGACCAACGCGACCAGAAATGTGATACGATAAACCGCAATAGCGATAGGCTACAATTCGACCTTTATCAAAGTCGGAAACGTGATGGTACGCTTTTCTCCTCCTTACACGAGGCATCACAACAACGTTTCACCAGGCAACGCCGGTCAACTGCTGTTTGTGTATGAGAAATCGGTTGGAAACTTTCCTCATGTCAGCACGTTGTAGGTGTCGCCACCGGCGCCAACCTTGTGTGAATGCTCTGAAAAGCTAATCACTTGCATATCACAGCATCTACTTTCTGTCGATTAAATTTCGCGTCTGTAGCACGTCATCTTCGTGGTGTAGCAATTTTAATGGCAAGTAGTATAAGTTCAATACACTTGGCATTACTTCGTTTTGCGAAGTTGTTGGTTGGACATTGAAAGAGGAAGGAACACATTAGTTCTGTTATCGCACCTAATTTAGCAAATGAGATCCTACTAGAGATGATTATGGGTAGGGAAGAGCGAAATTTAATAGTGAGTGTCAAACGGGAGGAGTAGATGTACAGAAAACGCTATACACGTCGGCACATTTAAGAGAGTGAGAGAATATCGTAATACATAGGAGCACACTGTAATTACACGCGACAAACTATATCGTTGAGTAATTTAACTCTTCGTGGTACACCTGTTGTTCGGACGTACGGTGTTCCGTTCAATTAAACAAGGTACACTTCAAAAATACAAAGGGAAAAAAAGAGAACAAACAGACTTATTTTTGTTTTCACTGTTCTTGATTTTTCTCGGGTGTAGAATAGGGGTAGGGCAGGGGAGGAGCAGAGGGCGATGACCGAGGCGTCGGGGTGTTTTTTTGCGGTGGGAGGGAGGACGAGGGGCAATGGTTACTTGGTGTGGGAGACGCCCTTCATGGTGGTGTCCAGGGCAGAAAGTTTTTGGTCTGCCGGTAATCCTTATTCCACATAGTTTTCTTACTTTATTCCCACATGTCCGTAAGGTAGTCTATTTTCTCTTTCTATTTGGTGGTGATAGCGTGTGCCGTCATTCTGAGGATCCACATCGACGCAATTCGTTTTGCACACGGGAACGTTTTGGGATCACGCACGATGAGAGCGGTATATTAGAAGGTATTCTGTCTTTTATGCTTATACGGGGTAGCATTTTTTTTAGCACGTGTGCCATATTTAGAAGAATTCTCTGCAATGTGTTCAGGGGTCTTCTTAACGTTGGTACAACTGTCTGACCGTCCGTAATCATCCGCTATCGATGTACAGTAGCACCATTTCACTCGGGTTTGTTTTGGAACCTGGGGAGTTTTTCAAGGTTTTCACGATGGGCTCAATTTTATCAATGTCTTCCGAGATTTTGATAAAAATGACCATTCCGTCAACATACACCATGCACGATGCGCTTGACGCTCCTGTTGTGATGTCTTTGAGGGTGCTTGTCAGTTTTCGTAGCAGTTGGTCCATTGCTGTTGCGAATAAGGCCGTGCACAACGTGCAACATTGTCTCACTTGACTGCCCCAGTTTTATTCCTTTTGACGTCCATATCCTCGCTGACCAATTTTAAAGTGGCGTTGATCAGGGTATTTCTTATTAGGTGGGTAAATATGTGTGCAGCCCTGAGCATTCCGAGCGTTTTTAACAGATTTCGGTGAGTGATCCTGTCAAAAGCCTAGCAGAAGTTTACAGATATAATCGCGATGGTCAGTTTGCTGGTGGCTGCATGGGCTATGATCTGTCTGCACGTGCCGAAGATGTCCTGTACATGTCTACCATACGATGACGACCTCACTCATTGCCACTGCTCTCCGTCGGCGTTTAGCAATATTATGCGTCTAAAGTCTCCTATTTAGTGAACTACCTGCTATTTTACGATTACAATCACCTTCCTCTCCAAGACGGTAGATGGCGTGTCTGCCCGCTTCAATATTTCGTTTAGTATCTTGGTGAACGGACCACCTATTCGTCCTAGATCTGGCGGTCTACCCGTTGCGCTACTTTTGAGGCTGGATCTAACTTCGTCATCTGCAAAGAGCTCTGTCAGTAGGGCTAGCTCAGCGCTTCATTCGAGTTTTGTGCAGAATTCTTGCTGTTTCGGCGTCGTTTGTTTCTTTGCATCAGCTGATGTCAGTGAAATGCTCTACAAAGTCGTTCACGATTTGATGTTTTATCGTAAGCCTTTTTCCATGATTGCTGCGAAGCTCTCTGATGGTTTTCCAGTTTTTCCTTTCTCTCCCTATAGTCAGGTGGTACGGTGTGGACAGGTTCATCTTTTACAAGCAAAGCGAACGTTCTATCACCTGAGATACAATAAACTGTGTATATAATAAAATTAAACGTTAAATAGGACTCATGTCATTTTCTTCGAAGTATTTAAAATTAGGAAGAGACAGAGAGAGAGAGATAGAGAGAGATAGAGAGTGAGAGAGAGGGGAGTAAGAGAAAGAAAGAGAGAGAGAGAGAGAGAGAGAGAGAGAGAGAGAGAGAGAGAGAGGGAGGGAGGGAGAGAGAGAGAGAAAGAGAGAGAGAGAGAGAGAGAGCGAGAGAGAGCGAGAGAGAGATTTGAGAGTCGCCGTGGAACGTGAGCACACACTTGTCCGCGTGTGACGCTCGCGATAGATTAACAACTGCAAATGATGATGAAGATTTCTCATTCAATCTAGTAGCACAATCACTTCATGGAACTAGACAGTTCGGATATCTTATAAAATTACAAAGGAAACTGACATAAAATGAAAACTGTTATGAGATTAAATACAGAATGCAATAGAGAGTAAAATACTGTTTGGTGTAACATTTTTATAGAAACAATTCGAGGCGTGCACTGTATTCCACGTCATAATTTTATCATGTAAACAGTTCAATTAACGAAAATCTGGAAAAATCTCTTTCATCTGTAACACATCGGAACAAATCATTTATACCGCTAATATGAACGTCAAGTGTTCAATTATTTGTAATACACATGAATTTCTTATTTTAGGCTAACATATTTTTCCGTCACAGAATATTTCATCTTCGTATATCCATAATTGAAATGGACGATTTGGGACGTCAGCTAGTGTTAAGGTGTTGTTTTTATTGACGACTAGTTTCGATGTTGTTACAACATCATCTTCATGCCCATACTTGTTGACAGCAAGTATATGTGTCTAACATTAGTCGTCAGTGGTGAGATAGGCATGTTCCATGCGGAAGGCAGAGTAAGTTACTACCTGCCTTCCGCATGGAACACGCCTATCTCACCACTGACTACTAGTGTTAGACATATGTAGTTGCTGTCAACAAGTATGGGCCTGAAGATGATGTTGTAACAACATCGATACTAGTCGCCAATAAAACCAACACCTTAGTACAGCTGGAGGAATTTCGTCATTTTTTAACATACAGAATATTTCGGTGTACATGCCTATATTTTTTAAAGTTCTGCCTAGTGGGCTCAGAGCCGAGGAGACAAGCTCGAGGCCGGTGCCCCAATCCGAATGTTAAAACTGCGTAACGCTGATGTTGTGGAAGACTGGGCATCAGGCGGGCGCTGCCGCGTAGCCTCCGAGCGAGAGGGGCAAAAGAAAAAACTGGTTCACATGGCTCTCAGCACTATGGGACTTAACTTCTGAGGTCTTCAGTCCCCTAGAACTTAGAACTACTTAAACCTAACCAGCCTAAGGACACCACACACATACATGCCCGAGGCAGGATTCGAACCTGCGCCGTAGCGGTCGCGCGGATCCAGACTGTAGCGCCTAGAACCACTCGGCCTCCCCGGCCGGCAGGGAAAAGCACAAAAGCTGCAGTGCTACATAACAGGGCAGTACGAAGTAACACTCCGAAACTTCAAGCGTCGGAGCGCCATTGCAGAAGTCAACTGGTGCAGAAAGACCCGAGCTCTGTGAACCTGAATTATTACTGACCCGCCACAGTGAAGCAAGGAGCGCTGACAAGACCAACAAACGAGGGAAAATTCGATCATGCACCCAGAGCCAGTGAATCATAGGTGCAAGCTCGGCTGTCTAAATGATGAGACATTTGGAGCTCAAAGAAACACCCAGTCACACTGCCATTCTTTCCGCGTCACTAGAATCAGAATGACAGTCTATTGAGTTTCAGTGCAACCACAAGCTGATCGAAGATGGTCCCACTGTTACCCAATTGCTGTACTCAACACTGAGGTGCAGTCGACCTGATGCAAACCACAGCCGTGTTCTGCCGTTACTGTCTAACTGGGACTTTGCGGATAAGGAGAAGATTGCTGAATAGCCAGCTCTCCTCCACTGAGGGGTACTCGAAGGTGATCTGCAAAGCTGCCATCTCCCCACCGTCCTGACATGGTGTGATAGTGCTGTGCCTTGGTCGTCTCGTGAACATCAGCGGCAGTCTTCGGTTGACGCATGGTGCATCACCGCGGCCTACTCTTCACGTCATCTGAAATCCTGTATCACACAGTCGGCTATCCTCACCTAACCACACAACTGTCTGCGAGAGTTCTGAGGTGTTAGAGCCGCACTGTACCGCAGGTATGTTCAGTGCGAGCGGCGCCTGCCCATATCGACACGGCCACCTGCACAACACACGGCTGCCGCTCACTCACTCGCCGCTACGATGCGTTTTGGATCAGAAACCTGAGATTAGATTAGTATTTGTTCCATAGATCAGAAGTGACACTTCGTAATTACGTGGAACGTGTAAGGTTAATAAAAGGTGCCTATACAAGATATTACATTACACAAAATATTACATGACAATATTTCTTTTTTTGGGTGGGGGTGGGGAAATTACCCACTTACTACATCCAAAAATTCATCTAATGAGTAGAAGGAGTTGCCATTCAGAAATTCTTTTAATTTCCTTTTAAATGCTGAAAAGGTGACCATAAATGAAAAAAAAAAAAAAAACAAGTAAGAGGTTCAAATGGTTCAAATGGGTCTGAGCACTATGGGACTTAACTTCTGAGGTCATCAGTCCCCTAGAACTTAGAACTACTTAAACCTAACTAACCTAAGGACATCACACACATCCATGCCCGAGGCAGGATTCGAACCTGCGACCGTAGCGGTCGCGCGGTTCCAAAATGACGCGCTTAGAACCGCACGGCCACACCGGCCGGCGTAGTAAGTGACTAAATGTTTTTGTGCTTGCAATGCTTTGGTATTTTTCATGGTTACTTAAAGCTAAAAGTGTTTTTTTTTTCTTCTACCCCTCCCCAGAGCCCCCTTTTTCCTCTCCCCTCCTTCTCCCAGAGCGGATTTTCCTCCTTCCCCCCCCCCCCCCCCTGAGACCCTGCACCCCATCCTTGCCTCTTTCCTTCCCACATCCCTCCCTACCTGGCCCTCTCCAGTGCGCCCCCCGCCCATCTCCCCCATCTCTTCCCCTCCCTCCCACCCTTCTTCCGGTCTCACTCATCTTCTTGCACCTGGCAGATCCTCCGTTTTGATCATCGTCAGTGTGCCATGTCAGTGTTGTGCATAGTGTTGTTTCTCCTGTGCGTCGAGAGGTGTGATTTTAATTGTGTGCTGGCCTTGTACTTAGTGTCACTGTCAGTGTTTGTTATGTGCTACGCCATGCGTCGATACTTTTATGCTCCGGTCATACTGTGCCTTGTGTTCCTCTAATTGTCCCAGTGTGTGGTTTTTTGTGTGCGCTACTTTTTTACGGTTTTTATCTCCATTTTACAGTCGCCTCTTTTTTTGTCTATTGTCTTCCATGATGTTCTATGTTCACCATGTTTTCTCCTTTGTATATTTTTAAATGTTTTCTATTGTTTGTTCTATGTCTTTCGGCTGAAGAGCAGCGCATATGCTGCTGCCAGCCTGCCCCGATGGGAATTGAAATACAATAAAGGAAAAAAAAAGTTTCTATCTCAGTTATGTTCCTAAGTTTTTTGCTAATGAAGATGTCTTCCTGTTCAGGCGTATTTTTGCTTCTGATGAAGGTATATTTAGATATACCGAAACTGTGGTCAAGAATTTCAATAAACCTTTATTCTGCAACTGTTTGGCTGTTATCATTTATCGTGAGGAAGACTCTTTATAAAATAATTATGTTGTTTTACATCCATAAGCTTTTATTCGATAAATTTAATTTTCTTAAATTATATATTTTGCTGTTACATATTTCGTCTACGAGTATGTGGAAACCATCTCTCACGAAAGAGACAACTTTCTCATTGGAAGCTGTTGCCCTCTTGGTACCTGCTGCAGAGGATTACGAGCAATGAGATGCTGTGGATGATAAAGAGAGCAGAAATGTCGGCGAGGAGAAAGATGGATAAGGAAATGAAGATTAAGAACAAGAAGCACAAGAAGAAGAAGATTAAGAAGACTTATAAAACTTTCAGTTTTTGTTACTAACATACATTTTCTGTTATAAAGACAATAAAGAGACAATTTTGTAATGAAGTTTACCATTAAAATTACAAATGTTCACTGAAAACATATTTTATTCACTACATTGATTTTTCTAGATTCTTTTTGTCTATTGGATCCGCCATATTGAGTTTTTCAATTTTGATATAAAAATCGTTATCAGAAGGGTCATAAGCCCCATTGTACCCATTTTTGACCATACTGGAGCAGATTTTGCAGTTTTAACCAGGTTTTATGGATTATGGCCCACAGTGTGACGTCATGACTCACTGACGGGTGGCGTCGGCACTTTTCGCAGCTCTCTCTGATGCCCGGCTGCTGTCTGACACAATACGACACTTTGTAACTTTGTAAAATCAACCTGAGAAATAAATGTCATTGCACATACAGCTGTTTCGCTAACGCCTCCAGGCGTACTCCACACTACTCTCCCGCACTCAATGTTCGGTCTCCTGGACACAGAGCGATCCCATCTCCCTGTGTTATACTGTGGCAATAGTTAACAGTTCTGCTTGTACTGAGATGCTTGACGGGCTTTTCAGCAACTTATCTGTGTGATGATCCTTTTCTACTTTCCTTTTTTGCAAAAATATGTACGTGAACGGACTGATTGTAGATAGTGATTTGAACTCTTTCTTTAGCCCATTACAGTAGTGTCACCTATTAAGAGTAAGTTAATGGCTGTATTCACAGTGACTGTAACTTGCGATATACACTCACTGACCTCATTCAAGTTACAATTAGTATCATCACTCTGTATTTAGCGTCAAGGATCTTAAGCTTGAGCGTTTTGGCGATGAACTGGCAGTAGAACCCAGTGATTCGTCTTTTATACCAAAACCAAAAATAACATAAAATATTTTTTTAAAAAAGTTGCGTACCCTGCTGTAAATAACATACGTTAACAGTGATCGATAAATAATTCACCCAATTGTGAAAGAACCATCAATAGGTAAAGATGTCGAGACACATAGTAACAGACCCTGCTGTAAAACAGTGTAAGTATTAATGCTGCTGGTGATGATTCATAGGACAAAAAACACTTACCCTTAAATAAATTTTTATTTTCTTGTAGGCAAGATGTAATCATCGCAGCAGCCACCTGACGCAGAAATTAACGTTAGTTCTAGTCTGAAGAACAGCAGCTGTAAACACATCAGTGTTGGCGTGATACCAGAACAGGAGTTGTATCCGGTGGATGAATTCTAAAATCCTCAATTTAGTACTCGAAGATGAAAGGGTTCGACTGTGTGATACGCCAATGCAGATTTCTGCTTTGTTCCAGAAAAAAATCTACTCTCTGTTAGTATTAGTTGGAGATCATATGACCACAGCAGGTGATTCCCTGGAATGTTTAAAATATTAGCAACAAAGCGTGCCCACATCTACAGGAACACACGTCTAAAAGTCTAAGGTACATCAGTTACACGATACATGCTCTAGAGTGTCAACTAAGGTGCAGTCGCATGTCCACCAATCTAAGAGACATTGTGCCTTTATATCGAGAATCTGTTGGATTTAGCTCCTCAAATTCATCGCCCATCCGAAGAAACCATCGCTCAGCTCTACAATTCGTGCTGCGCATCTATAGAGGCAGAAATGTATGGGCCAAATGTAACAGATGTAGGCACAGGACTGTCATCTTATTTAAGAATGTTCGTGAACCATGATTATAGAACATGTTTTAGAACTATATGGGTATGTGTTCTGTATGTGTATGTACTCTGTAAGCTAATGTGAGCACATAGTTGTCGTCATGACCGAAATGACGAAACACCCCGTCATACGCGTTTGTAGTAAACGACTGGTCCTACAATGATACTGGATACCAGGAAAAGCGAATGGATCATTATTTCCCAACAATAGGTGTGATTTAATTGTAGGAACCCTCAGGCTGTGAGAAGACTAATCTAGTTACATCACTATTAACACATCCTCAGGGAATTCGCTTCAATCATCTACACACATTTTCAAAAACCTTATTTCAGCCCAAATATCAGCTATTGCACGAGATTTTTCACGGTATCAACGAAGTAACCTGACAGACACTCAGTGAAAGCAGCGGTATTCCACTATCTGAAAAATATAAAGCCGAACAGCGTATTCATCAGGATCGGGTAGTCATATATTTTTATTTTGGCCTTCATACGAAAGAAAGATGCCTTCTACTTGAGCCAGATATACTCCAAGATTCCGAAATAGTTGGTGACGGATAATGTCAATATTGGTTTTAAACAGAATAATATCAATCTGAAGCGTATTTAGCAAGCGCATATAGGAACCAACGTACCATTAAACGAATTTATTATCACATAACGATGATTACTGGAATAACAAGCAGTAAGGGTTTCTGGTTATTGATAAAACAAGGAAACTGAATGATAATCGATACAGACGACAGTTTCAGGAAATTATTCTTTAAAGGTAGTGTACAGATACGTAACTGTGACAGTATATTGCAGGCTGTCGACAAATTCGCTTTCACGCAACGCGGTTCTTTGCACTGTGCTGAAGTACAACCCAAACATACGTCTATACGTCGACAGAAATTCGAGGCTACAAATGCAAATACCCTGAAACATCATACTACTGAAATCCAAGCGTTGGGAGATTGTGTGAAAATGAGATCTGTAAAGGTTCACAAAACTGAGAAAAAAATTACAAGGTTAAAAAAATCCTCCTGTAAATATTGCGGAAAGGAAAGCTCAGGAAAAAGGCAATGAAACTCTTCTGAGGTTAATCAAGGCAGCAAATTAAAAGTTGATGTGACTGAAAAAGTTTTAAACATACGAGGAGCAAGGCCTGCATAGGAGTATATAGGGTGTGTACCATCTCTCAGTTGGTTTAGTATGCAGCAACATGTCGGACAAAACGTAAAGTTATCAAGAAGTGAAATGTTATTCATAGGAAATTATGACTGTTAAAATTAGGACAGTTGGAGCAGGAACCGCCTCTGTCTGAAACGTTTAAGCCACTAACGGAAAGTACTAAATAGCTATCATTAATGTCAGATGGAGGCAGGAGAAGAAGAGAGGATGAAGAAGAAGAAGAAGAAGCAGAAGAAAAAGAAGGAGAAAAAGGATATACTACCACTGTCTTCATCAAACCACAGTACTAGCGAATTAGTTGCGACATCAACCGTATATGCCGGAAAAGCACCCTATATACTTAACGAAGTGTTGGAGAAAAGAAGTTTGAGTGAACACCTGTGTTAGTCGAACTAATATTCCTAGAAATTTGGAAGCCCAAATATATTTGCCGAGAGGGATAAGATCGTGTGCTACAATATTAGGTGGGACTAATGCATATAGGTGAGACGACACCCAAATGAACAATTAAAAAGCGAGAGGAAAGAAATACATTATCAGACCAACGTTAACCGATGTACACAGCAAAGGCAAAGGCGTTAACATTCAGGATAAAAAACTGATCACACTGCCTCTGGAGTGCATACATTCCGGTGACCAGAACAAAAAGCATAGCGTGACTACGACTACTCACAGCATCAGCATCTGTAGGGAATACAGCTCACGCGAATCAAATAATATCATTCATTTCAGAGCTTTGAGAAAGATGGATTATAGAGCAGTTGTGGAGATGGTCATCCGTCGACTCCCCAGGCCTGCGCATAAAACATTCTCACATTGATATGTCATCATACGACATTTGGATGATTTAAGGCAGGTCGTTCCTTTAGATATGCAGCAGCTGTTCAGCTGCTGTTCAGCTTTGATCAATTTGAACAGACTTTTCTTGTGAAGTGTTGCTCAGAGCGTCTACAAGCTAGCTTACAAGGTGACGTGTTCAGTCCAGACACATACAGCCCGAAACAGGTCAGCCTCAGAAAATATTTGAAGAAGTATTTAGGAAAAACGCGCTACTTGAACAACCCGATTGCACACAAAAATGTCATAGGAATACCGAAGGGAAAACTGCCGATCAGAATTCGCGAAAAATTGATTCATTCACCGGAAGAAACAACAGAAGTCTTTTTGTCGTTAGCAGATTCAAGAGGATGCCTAGCACATTGACGCGGCAACACAGCATTCCGCAAAACACAGCAACACTGGTCAGAATGACGTCGTTTTGCAGCAAAAGCACACCATCTACAGCTGGGCCTAGATATGAATACGGTCTTAATCAGATGCAAAATGGTACAGGGTTTTCGAGGAGAAAAAAAATCAGCATTGATGCCATCCTGGATATCAGACGCATAGGGGTATACCAATTCAGGGGTACTGGGCTTCACCGAATAACGTAGTCCAATGACAACCGAATTTTCGCACACTACCACCTACACAGGATGAAAACGCTAACCTCAATAGGACAGTATATTATTCTGAACCACCTCGTGGTTGGCCACAGCAACATTCTGAACCTATAAGAGTGGTTGAGGTCACTGAAGACCGGCGCCCAACCTCCAATCAGTGGACAAATCAGAGGCAGCCTTATCCTGCTCCTGGCTATCGATCGCAGAATGGTATGGCGGCGCACTTCACAATGAAGCAACATGTATGTTATGTTAGAATGACAGGAAAGGTACACACGACGAATGATGTCATGATCCCCTGTCATGTACAGAACAGTTTGAGACCAAGTACAAACTGCAGTTCGCGCTACTGTGGGTGGAATACCACGGCAGTTATACACACAGGAGCAAAAATGAGTGTTTTGGTGAGTGATTCTTTTCAAAAGGATCCGTGAGACCGTTAAAATCCTGACATTGCCATTGCAACATTTTATTGACATTTTATTGTATGGGGGGCTAATCGCACCTATATGAAGAAGGGAAGAAGGTAGACAAGCAGACAGGGTTATCTGGCTGACTTGGCATGGAATTTCTACAATTCCTATGACTGGGGGGGGGGGGGGGGGGGGGTATGCAAGATTCGACCTCTGATCTGGAACTTGCGTGTTAGAATCTTAGGTTAAAAACAGTAGCCAGTAAGGGACAGTGGGTACACGTTGACATTATGGACTAAAGATGTGATGAGCGTGTGTCAACGAATGTAGAAAGTGATTTCCCTGATACCAATAAGATTTATGCCAAGGCACAAGAATTTGGATACCTTAGCGAACATCAGAAGACTGAACTGGCAGAGTTGTTACTGGCATTTGTTTATGTTTTATCCCGTAAAACCAAAATGATAAAAGGTTACTTATATGATAGAAATGTTGTTCCCGTTATTCCATTCTAACACATGGGCAAAGAGAGAGACAATGGAGCAGGAGATACATAGGATGCTGACTTGGAATGTCATTGAAACTCCACTGTCCTCATACAGCAGTCCACTGTTAGAAGTATCAAGATACAGATGGAGATGTGTGCCTAGTACTTGGCGTCAAGTCTGTAAATAAAATCGCGTCCCAGTTAGGACCCGACCTGAAGTGTTCTAGGAACAGCTTTAGATTCAAATGGCTCTGAGCACTATGGGACTTAACATCTGTGGTCATCAGTCCCCTAGAACTTAGAACTATTTGAACCTAACTAACCTAAGGACATCACACACATCCATGCCCGAGGCAGGATTCGAACCTGCGACCGTAGCGGTCACGCGGTTCGAAACTGAAGCGCCTAGAACCGCAACGTCAAACCGGCCGGGAGCAGCTTTAGAGATTCCATGGAGCAAAATATCTAACTACATACTGATAGGCGCCCTTCTGAGACGATTCTAGAAAGTACATGGCATTTTTATTCTCAGGACATTCCTATCAATTTAAAGTGTCACTGTCTGGGCTGAACGGCAGTTCCATCGTGTTTATTACTGCCCTTGAGACAGTTCTCAGGTCAGAATTATTAGACAAGACCACTATCTACATGGATGATTTATGGACTGCTACTTCTACATGACGGGAGCATCATATTGTTAGAGAAAGTGCTAAGGAAATTTTTAGACTCAGGTGTTACTGCCAACTTTGAAAAATCAAAGTTTGCCAAGGAACAGATAAAGTTCTTATCTCACGTTATAGCTCCTACTGGGATTATTCCTGATCTGGATGAAATAAAAATCTATATAGAAGTTCCCTCCTACGACAAAGAAACAGTCGAAGGCATTTTATGGTCCGGCATCATTCTTTTGAGAGATTTTTCCCAAATAGCTCCTGAATAATCAAGAACTGTTAGATGTATTAAAGAAGAACGCTCCGTGGATAAGGACACTACGATGCCAAGAAGATTTTTAAGAAACTCAAATGGGCTTTGCTATGTTCAATTATACTCCACCGTCAAGATATGGAAAAAAAAAACTTTTGTGTTGCATCACACGCTTCCTGTTCTGGACCTGGTGCATGTTTATTTCAGATAGTACAAATGGATGGCAAAAGTGAAATGAACATCGTTAACTATGCAGCTAGGGTGTTATCTGAATGTGAAAGGACATCTCATTGGTCTAGAGAGAAAGGAGGGGGGAGATGACCTTTATTTTCTCGCCAATTTTATGTCATGCAATTGCCCTATATGCATGAGCAGGGTATCAGGTTATTTACCGACCTTTAATATAACTTACACAAGAGCCCAGCGGAAATATGATTAGTACCGCGTTATGTCATGACCTTGAAAATACCACATATAAGTGCAAAGGTAGGGGTGGGGGGAGTATTCGAGGGTGACCTTGAATATAACTCGTCCAATAGCTTCAGCTGTATCCTGACATCGGAATTTCTTATCAATGATCTTGAGATAAGAAACTGCTTCTAAACGGTTCTGTCCCTGTATGACCGCTCTTTAACTACCGTCCTTCCAGAGAGGAACCCTCCTGGTGATTGAAGAAAACCACAAAAATTCCAATTCTAGTTGATCGCACACAGATTTGAACTGCAGTCCTCCCAAATCAAGAGACTTGCCACAGTCCCCTCACTGTTCGTTACAGAGTGTTTTGCATTTCATGGTTTGTTTCTTTTTATTTTCGCTACTGCAAGGAGGTGGTCCATGAAGACAAAAGGTCTTTTTTTGCTCGTTAATAGACAAATATTGCTACAAGATCCACACAGTTCACTCGGCAACGTGTAACGCACTCATTTCTGATGTGGTTATCACGTCACGGCTTCTCAAAGTGCACTGTATGACAAAAGAGGTAAAGCAGCCAGAAGAAATGGTCCGTTGTCAGTGCGTACACCTTTTGGCCACTGGATAACTGGCTAGGGAGACCAAAGTCCCCGAGGCGGCTTCCAATTGAAAGAACTGCACCAGAACATTGATCCACCCGAAATTATTATTGCCATAATCTGTGTAAACGATGCCTTTGCCAAGCTCGAATTCCCCTCGATATTTCCTGCTCTGTGGTGCTGTGGCGGCTGTACCGCTACATACGAGTAGCAATGCCATCGTTTTTACAGCGGCGTCGGATTTTAACTCATCATAGCTCAGCGAACTTCCAGGAAATATTTATGAATTAATATACAAAGCCTTCCTCGTGGCTCTCACTGTGTTAGTGAAAACCAGTTCAAAATCTCAACAGTAGTTCCGCAGAATTTGCTGAATATACAGACAGGAGCAAGCCCGGAATTTCTGTTTATACTCGTAGAAGGTGTTAAAAAAGTGTCGAACACTTCGAGAAGTGATAGTACTCCTCGAAACAAGGAAAACAAGTCCAATAAACATGGATTCAGAAACGTATGCTTTCCGAGATAAATACGTGTTCATGGGTAGGACTGCGCTAAACTTGGTTTCGAATATTAGCACAGTCGTTTCAATGGCTCTCCATCAGATGTGTCGGCAGGGTATTATGGTACTATGGTGTCTTACTCACAGCACTCTACCTACCAATAGGTAATTTGCAGTTGAAAGCAAACACCCTGCATGGTTTATGGTCTGGGAAACGATTTCGTGGCATTCCCTGCGTGATCTCATCGTTCTGGAACGCACTATGGATCAACACAAGTGTGCATCTAGCCTTGGAGACCATGTCCGTCCCTACATGCAGTTCGTTTTTCCTCGGGACAATGGCATCTACCAGCAGGACAAAGCAACGTGTTTTACACAGCTCGCAGTGTCCGTGCGTAGCTCGAAAGGCACCAGGATGAATTTACCGTACTTTCCTGGCCACCAAACTCTCCGGATTTAAACCCAATCGAGAATCTGTAGGACCACCTCGATCGGGCTCTTCGCCCCATGGATCCCCAATCGAGAAACATAGCGCAGTTGGCCACGTCACTGAAGTCTGTAACGCTCCACTTTAGATATCTTCCAGAACTTCACTGTCTTCTTGCACCCCGCAGTGCTCCGTGCTGCTGATCGTGGTTGTTCGGGCTTCTGACAGGTGACTGGACGGTGTAATACACTGAAGCGTCCAAGTAATTGGTACACGCATGCGTTTCAAATACAGAGATATGTAAATAGGCAGAATACGAAGTTGCGGTCGGCAACGCATATGCAAGACAAGTGTCTGGCGCAGTTGTTAGTTCGAATACTGCTGCTCCAATGGCAAGTTATCAAGATTTGAGTGAGTCTGAAGATGGTGTTATAGACGGCGCACGAACGATGGGACACAACATCTCCGAATCAGCAATGAAGTGGGGATTTTCCTGTACGACCGTTTCGCGACTGTACCGTGAATATCAGGAATCCGGTAAAACACCAAATTTCCGACATCTCTGCGGCAGGAAAAACGATCCTGCAAGAAGGGGACCTACGACGACTGAAGAGAATCGTTCAACGTGACAGAAGTGCAACCCTTCCGCAAATTGCTGCAGATTTCGCCATCAATAGTCAGCGCACGAACCATTCAACATCATCGATGTGGGCTTTCGAAACCGAACGCCCACTCGTGTACCCTTAATGACTGCACGACACAAAGCTTTACGCCTCGCCTGGACCCGTCAAAACCGACATTGGACTGTTGATGACTGGAAACATGTTGCCTGGTGGGACGAGTCTCGTTTCAGATTGTATCGAGTGGATGGACGTGTACGTGTATGGAGATAACCTCATGAATCCGTGCATCCTGCATGTCAGCAGGGGACTGTTCAAGATGGTGCTGGCTCTGTAACGGTGTGGGTAATGCGCAGTTGGAGTGATATGGGACCCCTAATATGTCTAGATACGACTGACAGGTGGCACGTACGTACTCATACTGTCTGATCACCTGCATCCATTCACGTCCACTGTCCATTCCGACGTACTGTGGCAATTCCAGCAGGACAATGCGACAGTCCACACGTACAGAATTGCTACAGAGTGGCTCCAGGACCACTCTTCTGAGTTTAAACACCCACGCTGGCTACCAAACTCCCCAGATATGAACATTATTGGGCGTATCTGAGATACCTTACAACGCGCTGTTCAGAAGAGGTCTCCTCCCCCCTCGTACTCTTACCAATTTAAGGACAGCCCTGCGGGATTTATGGTGTCAGTTCCCTCCAGCACTACTTCAGACATTAGTTGACTCCATTTCTGCGTGCTCGCGGGGACCCTGCGCGACATTAGGCACGTGTCCTACTTTCTTTGGCTCTTCAGTGTATGTATTATACTTCACTCCTTTGACCACCGAAATTTGAATTAGACTCAAGACCTTCAAAATTCTCAACAGATATAAAGGTGATGTCTTCCACTAAAAATAAAGACATACTGTCCGTTACCATCTCGTGTACTCAAAATTTTCGACCTTAAAAATTAAAAAAAGTTAATGTTTTAAAACAACACAAAATTTGTAAACTTACAAATCATAACATGAAAAAAATTTATTTAAATAAGATAGCTGTGATCAGAAAGATATATTAGTTGCTCTTTGACTATTGCTACACAGTGAATAAGTTTACACTTATATCCACGGTCTTTTACATTCTCTTTTTTTTATGTCCCACAACATATCGTAGCCGGGACGAATATATAATTACTTACATTTACCCACCCCTTTGATGGGATAGTCTTGCAAAATTGCTCCATCTCTGTGTGGCCTCGGCATCAACGAGGTATCTCTATCAGTAGACGGCAATATACTAGTCAGCTAGCCGTACCTCAAACTGTAGTTAGCTTGAAAGTTGTTCAAAGGATCGCACTAGTTCCTTAAAACACCTTCGGCCAAAAGTCGTCCAATCAACGGCTTTCTCACATATACTGTCAGGTTTCCAACAGAAACATGTTCGTAACACAGTTCCATGGCGCTTTTCAACATGAACGCTTCCTTTTGCTTGACCTAAACCCGGAATCCTTTGTTCGGATTGTTACAATACCTCAAAAGATACAAATGTCTACATAACGTACATATGTACGACGTAGTCTAATATCACTGCAGCCGGCCGGGGTGACCGAGCGGTTCTAGGCGCTACAGTCTCGAACTGCGTGACCACTACGGTCGCAAGTTCGACTCCTGCCTCGGGCATGGATGTGTGTGCTGTCCTTAGGTTAGGTAGGTTTAAGTAGTTCTAAGTTCTAGGGGACTGATGACCTCAGAAGTTAAGTCCCATAGTGCTCAGAGCCACTGCCCATCCTTTTCATCCATGGTGGCGACCCTCGATGCGATTGTGTACCTCTGGTACAGAGCCGAATAGAGGGTCTGAATCAGAGGCTCAGACGGTTCTGCGACCGTGTAGGCTACAGATTCCTCGACTTGCGCCAAAGGGTGGTTGGGTGTCGGGTTCCGCTGAAAAGGTCAGGTGTCCACTATAGCAGGAGGCGGCTACACGGGTAGCAGGGGCTGTGTGGCGTGAACTGGGCGGTTTTTTAGGTTAGAGGGTCTCGAGAAAACACAAGATGGGCTTCCGTCACAAAGGGTGCAGGCTGAACACAGGAAGAACATAGATACAGGAACCATTGCTATAACAGTTGTAAATTGTCGTAGCTGTGTTGGGAAAGTACCAGAGCTCCAAGCGCTAATAGGAAGCACCGATGCTCAAATCGTTATAGGCACTGAAAGCTGGCTAATGCCGGATATAAGCTCAGCGGAAATTTTAGCAAAGAACCTAACGGTGTTCCGAAAAGATATGCTAAACGCGGTTGGCGGTGGCGTGTTTGTTGCTGTTAGAAGTAGTTTAACTTGTCGCGAAATTGAAGTAGATACTTCCTGTGAATTAGTATGGGCAGAGGTCATTGTTGGCAACCGGAATAAAATAATAATTGGATTCTTTTACCGACCTCCCAGTTCAGATGATACAGTTGCTGAAAGGTTCAAAGAAAACTTGAGTTTGATTTCAAATACGTACCCGACTCCTACGAAATAGTTGGTGGTGATTTTAATTTACCCTCGATATCTTGGCGAAAATACATGTTTAATTCCGGAGGTACGCATAAAATATCATCCGAAATTGTGCTAAATGCATTCTCTGAAAATTATTTCGAGCAGTTAGTTCATGAGTCCACGCGAATAGTAAGCAGTTGTGAAAACACATTGACCTCTTAGCAACAAATAATCCTGTGTTGATAACCAGCATCAAAACCGTTATAGAGATTAGTGAACACAGGGTTCGTAGTGAGATTGAATACTGTAATTCCCAGATCCTCGGAAATTAAGCAAAAATATACCTAGTCAAAAAAGCAGATAAAAATTCTCTTCACGCCTTCCCGAGAGACAATCTCCACTCATTTTAAATTAATAATATAAGTGTAGACGAGATATGGCTTAGATTCAAAGAAATAGCATCGGCGGCAATTGAGAGGCTTATACCAAATAAACTAACAATACGGGTTAGAACACTGTTGCAGGAACAACGAAACAAACATGACAAATTTAAACAGACTCAAAATCCCCAAGATTGGCGATTCTTTACAGAACCCGAAACTTAGCACGGAGTTCAACGCGAGACGCCTATAACAGTTTCCACAACGAAACTTTGTCTCGAAACTTGGCAGAAAATCGAAAGAGATTCTGCTCATATGTGAAGTATGTTAGCGGCAAGAAACAATAAATGCCTTCTCTGCACGATAACAATGGAGATACTATCGAAGACAGTGCTGCCAAAGCAGATTTATTAAACACAGCCTTCCGAAATGCCTTTATAAAAGAAGACGAAGTAAATACTCCAGAATTCGAATCAATAACAGCTGCCAACGTGAGTAACGTAGAAGTAAATATCCTCGGAGCAGTGAAGCAACTAAAATCACTTAATAAAAGCAAGTCTTCTGGTCCAGACTGTATACCAATTAGGTTCCTTTCGGAGTATGCTGATGCATTAGCTCCATACTTAACAATTATATACAACCGTTCATTCGACGAAAGATCCGTACCCAAAAACTGGAAAGTCGCACAGGTCACACCAATAATCAAGAGAGGTAGTAGGAGTAATCCACTAAATAACAGGCCCATATCTTTAACGTCGATATGCAGCAGGATTTTAGAACATATATTGTGTTGGAACATTATGAATTAGCTCGAAGGAAACGGTTTATTGACACACAGTCAACATCGTTCCTGTGAAACACAACTAGATCTTTACTCACATGAAGTGCTGAGTGCTGTTGTCAAGGGATTTCAGATCGATTCCGTATTTCTGGATTTCCGGAAGGCTTTTGACACTGTACCACACAAGCGGCTCGTAGTAAAATTGCGCGCTTATGGAATATCGTCTCAGTTATGTGACTGCATTTGCGATTTCCTGTCAGAGAGGTCACTGTTCGTAGTAATTGACGGAAAGTCGTCGAGTGAAACAGAAGTGATTTCAGGCGTACCCTAAGATAGTGCTATAGGCCCTTTACTGTTCCTTATCTACGTAAACAATTTGGGAGACAATCTGAGCAGCCGTCTTCGGGTATTTGCAGATAACGCTGTCGTTTATCGACTAATAAAGTCATCAGAAGATCAAAACAAACTGCAAAAAGATCTAGAAAAAATATTTGAATGGTGAGAAAAATGGCAGTTGACCCTAAATAACGAAAAGTGTGAGGTCATCCACATGAGTGCTAAAAGGAATTCGTTAAACTTCGGTTACACGATAAATAAGTCTAATATAAAAGCCGTAAATTCAACTAAATACCTAGGTGTTACAATCAAGAACAACTTAAATTGGAAAGAACAGATAGAAAATGTTGTGGGGAAGGCTAACCAAAGGCTGCGTTTTATTGGCAGGACACTTAGAAAATGTAACAGACCTACTGAGGAGACTGCCTACACTACGCTTATCCGTCCTCTTTTAGAATACTGCTGCGCGGTGTGGGATCCTTACCATATAGGACTGACGGAGTACATCGAAAAAGTTCAAAGAAAGGCAGCACGTTTTGTATTATCGCAAAATATGGGGGAGAGTGTCACAGAAATGATTCAGGATTTTGGCTAGACATCATTAAAAGAAAGGCGTTTCTCGTTGCGACGGAATCTTCTCACGAAATTCCAATCACCAACTTTCTCCTCCGAATGCGAAAATATTTTGTTGACAACGACCTACATAGGGCGGAACGATCACCACGATAAAATAAGGGAAATCAGAGCTCGTACGGAAAGATATAGGTGTTCATTCTTTCCGCGCGTTATACGAAATTGAAATGATAGAGAATTGTGAAGGTGGTTCGATGAACCCTCTGCCAGGCACTTAAATGTGATTTACAGAGTATCCATGTAGATGTAGATGTACCTTCCCTGATACACCGTGGACCCGCTGCCGGCACCCTCACAGAGTCCGCACACTGTCTCGTCTCATCCGCCTCGCCTGCAGGCCCAGTCCACGTTCTTCGCTCACTGAGCGCGCAGCGGGACTAAGCAAAACTGACTGACCTCTTCCCGGCGTTCAAGCCTTAATCCAGCGATTATACGATGATTTGCTCAAGCGCCCGATAACGATCCAGGTGGGTTCCGTAGGATTGACACCAGACGCAATTGATGGCCGAGATATCAACGTGAGTTCACTATAATGCTCCTCAAACCACTGTAACATATTTCTGGTTTCGAGACACGGACAATTATACTGCTGAAAGATGACATCGCTGTTGGAGAAGACGTATCAAGCATGAAGAGATGCAGGTAGCGCGTAGCTGTCAGCGTGTGTCTTCGATCACTACCACAGGTTCCGTGCAAGCGTAGGAGAATGTCTCCCATAGCGTACAGGCCCTTGCAGCCTGCGTTCGTGCCGCACTGCAAGTTTCGAGCCGCCGTTCACCTCGTTGACGGCGTATGTGGAGACCGAAGAGTCGGCACATTTCCAATGATCGACGGTCGAATCTTGAGGCCCCGAGCCCACTGCAATCGTGATTGACGATGTCGTTGGATCAACACGTGAAAACTTAGGGTTGGTCTGTTGCGGAGCTCTTTGTTCAACAATGTCCGATGAACGGCGTGTTCCGAAACACTTGTGGGTGCACGGCATTGTGCTCTTCCGGCAGAGATGCCACAGATCACTATCTATTCTACTTTACAGAGCAAACAAGGCTCCGAACCCTAAATACTGTGAAGAGTCGTGGACGTCCAACCATTTAGCGCCTAGTGGTAGTTTCACTGCCCTTCTACCTCTTTCCGTAGATGATCACGACAGTAGCTTATGAACATTCGACCAGCTCCGTCGTTTTCGAGATACTCGATCACGGGCTCTGCGCAATAAACCTGCCCTTTGTCAAAGTCGTTTATCTCAGTGGATTTCCCCATCTGCAGACCATATCTGCACTAGCGTGATGCCCCGTCTCTCTCTGCTCCCCTTACATACTTTTATTACCGCGTCACGTGACCACAACGCCACCAGGCGGCATCCAACGTCGCGGTTGGGCAGTAGTCATAATGCTTTGGTTTATCACTGTAGCCGCAAATCGGAATACTTCATTCGTAGTGTGGTCATCGGTATGTTGAAACAGATTAGCTCCTTTCTGCCATTCTGTCTTGTCTCCACGTCGATCAATCTTATTGCGTTGAATCCATACAACTGACTGGGAAATATACCCATTTCACTGGCATTACGTCTGCGGAGGAGGATCACATGACCGCCAGGTATCAGTTTTACACCATCTTCAATACTCCAAAGCCAACAGTATGCTCTTTTAAGAAGGCGACTCATACTTTATTCGGTGAGCTTGTATACCAGCCGAAGTGGTACAGTGGACCGTTGTAAGTCAGCGCTTACTCATGACGCCGAACTACACTGTCGAGTCACATTAATGTGATCGCATGTCAAAAGCCTCAATAACTACCTTCTGTAGTGACAACAGCAGTGAGATGTGCGGGAAGAGGATCTGGGAGGCGCTGACAGGGATGTAGAGCCCATGTCAAGCTGCTCTGGGTTTCTCAGTTGAAGTCCATGGCGCGAACAGCCCGGTGGAGGTAATCCCACCAGATTCTCGACTGGCTTTAAATCCGGTAGTCTCGTGGCCAGGAGAACACAATAAACTCATCCTACTGCTCTTCGGACCACGCACGTGCACTGCGAGCTGTGTGACACATTGAATTGTCCTTCTGGTAGATGTCATCGTGCCGAGGAAAAACAAACTGCATGTAGGGATGGATATGGTCCCCAAGGATAGATGCATACCTGTATTGATTCGTTGTGCCTTCCAGAATGACGAGATCACCCAGATAATGCCTAGAAACATACTCCACAGCACAACGCTCCACCTGGTTGCTGGATGTTTGCTTTCAGACGTTTCACGCCGCACCTGCTAACGGCCAATTGTCCGATGGAGCATAAAACGTGTTTCATTGAAAAGGTCACCTGTCGCCATTCAGTAGTCGTCCAGCTGCGATACTGGTGTGAATAATTCCAGCCGTCGCCGATGAACAGCAGTCAACATCTACATCTACATCTACATTGATACTCCGCAAGCCACCCAACGGTGTGTGGCGGAGGGCACTTTACGTGCCACTGTCATTACCTCCCTTTCCTGTTCCAGTCGCGTATGGTTCGCGGGAAGAACGACTGTCTGAAAGCCTCCGTGCGCGCTCTAATCTCTCTAATTTTACATTCGTGATCTCCTCGGGAAGTATAAGTAGGGGGAAGCAATATATTCGATACCTCATCCAGAAACGCACCCTCTCGAAACCTGGCGAGCAAGCTACACCGCGATGCAGAGCGCCTCTCTTGCAGAGTCTGCCACTTGAGTTTATTAAACATCTCCGTAACGCTATCACGGTTACCAAACAACCCAGTGACGAAACGCGCCGCTCCTCTTTGGGTCTTCTCTATCTCCTCCGTCAACCCGACCTGGTACGGATCCCACACTGATGAGCAATACTCAAGTATAGGTCGAACGAGTGTTTTGTAAGCCACCTCCTTTGTTGATGGACTACATTTTCTAAGCACTCTCCCAATGAATCTCAACCTGGTACCCGCCTTACCAACAATTAGTTTTATATGATCATTCCACTTCAAATCGTTCCGTACGCATACTCCCTGATATTTTACAGAAGTAACTGCTACCAGTGTTTGTTCCGCTATCATATAATCATACAATAAAGGATCCTTCTTTCTATGTATTCGCAATACATTACATTTGTCTATGTTAAGGGTCAGTTGCCACTCCCTGCACCAAGTGCCTATCCGCTGCAGATCTTCCTGCATTTCGCTACAATTTTCTAATGCAGCAACTTCTCTGTATACTACAGCATCATCCGCGAAAAGCCGCATGAAACTTCCGACACTATCTACTAAGTCATTTATATATATTGTGAAAAGCAATGGTCCCATAACACTCCCCTGTGGCACGCCAGAGGTTACTTTAACGTCTGTGGACGTCTCTCCATTGATAACAACATGCTGTGTTCTGTTTGCCAAAAACTCCTCAATCCAGCCACACAGCTGGTCTGATATTCCGTAGGCTCTTACTTTGCTTATCAGGCGACAGTGCGGAACTGTATCGAACGCCTTCCGGAAGTCAAGAAAAATAGCATGGGTTGATGTCTGCTGTTAAGGCCCATACGCAGTAAAGTTCGCTGAACGGTAATGTTTAAGAGAACTGTTGGCGGCCCTTTGGATCATATCAATGGTCAGTTGTTCAATTGTTGCTCGCATATTCACCCATGAATTCTCAAAACTATCATTGACCGGTTTTCTGCGTATGGTCTCACCCTGAGTTTCACAAAGATACATCATAATCATTTCTGCACCTCTAAGGGTACTGCATCAGTGATAAGTGTAACACATGGTGATGGAATAAAAAATAGGGTGGAAACTTCAAAATTCTTAGGTGTTTGAGACGTGCGCAGCTCGCAGTCATGCTGTTTATTACTCGTTGTCTTGTTTTTATGGTCCTGTCGCCTCTTTCTTATTCAATTTTGTTGGCGTCACTAAGTTGCTGGTTTGCTTGCCCGTGAGTGGCAGCAGCAGCGCTTATCGATAAGTGCACTGTCGCACTGTCTCTGGAGCGACCGTTAGTATTTCTGCGTCGTCGTCTGTCGGGACTTCAGTCGGGGACGGAGCGCCAGTGAGGAGCACACAGCCAGTACTTGCTGACCGCTGGCCGCACACACATGCACTGTCCGACGGAAGGGGACTGGAGCGGGAACGATCGTTGGTTGGTCGTGCTATGTCTAACGATCAAAGTCCGAAAGCAATTTATTGGACTGTTCAGTTAAGCAAAACAAATTCTCCAAGGATAAACCAACACCAAACAGTGATCCGTCTTCGAATCACAACTACATACAAGAATAATACAGAAAACAACTGAAATAATTTCCTACTTGTCTCCGCCAGAGACTTCTCCGATATACCAAGCCTAATCCAGAAATCAGCGAGAAGATCCAAGCCGGGCTGCCGGGGCGGCAGCTGTTCACATCCGCTGGCGGTCGATGAACTGCCGATGTGCGGCCGAGT
This sequence comes from Schistocerca serialis cubense, assembly GCF_023864345.2. Classification (NCBI taxonomy): domain Eukaryota; kingdom Metazoa; phylum Arthropoda; class Insecta; order Orthoptera; family Acrididae; genus Schistocerca; species Schistocerca serialis. Next base: position 871,956,938 of record NC_064641.1, on the reverse strand, counting down.
GCCGGCCTTTATAGCGCTTCGGCGGATGAGTACCGCGTAACTATTTTGCATCACGTGGTTTGACGTGTGAAAATAGTGGCCCCTTGTGGCCGCTGGTTTCTTTGCTGTGTTGTTGTTGTTGTTGTGGTCTTTCATCAATATTGCCAGTCAGTAATGTAGTGCTTCGGTGTGCCTGCGAAGTGGGCAACCCGCAGCTGCAGGCTGTCAGTTTGGTTGCTGATACTCTAGGCACTGTGATGTCTGGTGGAGAAGGCCACAGCAGGTCGTTAGGACGGTCGTCTCATCGGACAACGTGTATTTGGTCGCCGACAGCTTCTGGAAATTCTGTGTGTGTGTGTGTGTGTGTGTGTGTGTGTGACTTGTCATCTCTCCTTGTTGTTCCACGGTGATTGGTTTTAGGATTGTTGGAGTTCTTGGTGCAAGGGTTTATGTGGAACTTTGTGTAGCTTCTGTGATTTCCACTGAGCAGATGAATGCTGTCTGCGTACTGGAGTAGCCAGTTGGTTGACTGTGTTTAGATGCCAAATATCTAGACGCAGTGCTGCTGCGATCTTCGTCCTCGCTGATGTTTTTGATTGTCGTGCCGTTGGTTGGGTGGAAGGGAATTGATTAGGTGTGTTGGTTGCTTCTTCAGTCATTCCTAGGTCGTGCTGCCACCCTATTATTTAGTGTTACGCTTGGCTGCACGTCTCACCTGAACTGTTGTTAGAGTTTCCTCCCCAGGCCGACCCTTGGAACACTTCTGAGCACCACTGTTCTGTTGTTTGTGATGGTGATTTTCGTTTGTCGCAAGTACTGTGCCAGGTCTTCAGCCGTATATTAATTTTGTCTGTTCTATGTTCAGCATATGGCCTTCAGCCAAACCTTATGTGAAGTATTTTAAGATAATATTTTATTTAAAATGTTTTATTTAAATTTTAAATATTTAAAATGCTTTATTTAAAATTCTTGTTTGCTCTGTATTTAGGCATTCAGTCGCGTTTGTTTTAAACTTTGTGGCTTTCAGCCGTAATGTGTAAATTTCTGTGTGTAAGGTTTCTCTTTAAATATCTTGAATTCTTAAAATGGCCTTCAGCCGTACTGTGTAAATTCTTATCTTAAGGTTTGTCTTTAATTATTTTGAATAATTGTTTAGGCCTTCAGCCGTTAAGATATTTCAAGTTTTCTTAAGATGGTTTTCTGTTGTATTGTGTAAATGCTTGTCTTTAAAGGTAGCCTTTTATAATGTTGATATATTATTGGGATTTCAGCCGAGGAATTAATTCAAATTTTCCTTAATATGGCTTTTAACCGAAATTGGTAAATGCTTGCCTTTTAAATAATTTCCTCTGTTGATCTGAAATATTATTCAGGCCTTAAGCCGAGAAGATATTTTTAATTTTGCTTAAGTAAGGCCTTCAGCCATTTGTCTAAATTCTTGTGCCTTAAAAGGAAATATTCAAGGATATTTTAATTTTACTTAAGTAAGGCCTTCAGCCGTTTCCCTAAATCTTTCTATTTTAAAAGGAATTATTTAGACCTCATTATTGAGAGGTTACTTCGGCCCTCAGCCGTGAATTGATCCTTGTTGTTTTAAAGAGAGAACTGTGCATTCGTTATCGAGGAATAAAGTTTTGTGTTCTTGTGTAACAAATAGTAACTGATCTTAGCCCCTTTCCACAAGCTGGTCTGCTCTGTCATGCTATACCGGATTTCAGTATTCATATTTATGAGAATTTAAGTTGGAAAAACACAGTTTGGAACTCCTAAAACCACTTAGTTCAGCCACATTTGCACTTAGAATCAAAGTAAATTTAGGGGAGAGAGAAATCAGTCAGTTGACATATCTTATTTGTTTGCATTGAGTAATTTCATACGGAAAAATGTTCTGGGGTAACTCATCTTGAAAAAATAAGGTCTTCATTGCCGAAAAACGTGCTGTAAGAATAATATGTGGTGCCCACGCGCGATCATCTTGTAGACATCTGCTCAAGGATTTGGACATTCTGACTACTGCTTCACAATATATTTATCCCCGCATGAAGTTTGTTGTAAATGATCCACTAGAGTTGAAAAGTAACAATAAGGTACATAATTACAATACTAGAAGAAATAATGACATTCATCACTCAACATTAAGATTGTCTTTGGCACATAAAGGGGTGCCCAACGCTGCAACAAAAATTTTTGACCGCTTACCCAGTGATATAAAGGTAAAATCTGAAAATAAATGAAAAGTTTCTTCTTGACAACTCCTTCTATTCCGTAGAAGTATTTCTATGTTTGTAATGTGTAAAAGGTGGTGAGTAGGAATTGGTAATTCAATCAGTATACCTAGTTATGATGATGTTTAGAGTACAGGTAGATGTACAGGTTAATTTGCAATATGAATGTAAGATGACTCGTTCCACATCATGACGATTTATAGCGCAGAATGATCCGTCTTCGAATCACAACTACATACAAGAATAATACAGAGAACATATCTCCACACCCGTCGTTCACACCTGTCATCCATGGCCCATGGTGCACCACATTTGCCTCAGTCCCGGTTTTGCATAGTGCCATTTTGCCTTGTGCGATATACTTTTCTAAGGCGGCTAGCGAACAGTTTACAGACTTAGCCGTTTCGGAAACGCTTCGACCCTTCGCCCAAATGCAAAAGACCAGATAAATCACTCCGTTCCTGCATTATAACGACTGCTCTGTCTTCCGCCTATTCCAGAAACGCTTTACACTGAGGTAACAAAAGTCATGGGGCACCTCCTAACATTGTGTCGGACCAACTTCTTCCCGGTGCAGTGTAGCATCTGGATGTGGCATGGGCTCAACAAGCAGTTGGAAGTCCCCTGCAAAAATGCTGAGCCATCCTGCCTCAATAGCGAAGTGTCGCCGGCGAAGGATTTTGCGCGCGAACTGACCTATCGATTATGTCGTATAAATGTTCCATAGGATTCACGTCGGGCGATCTGGGTGGCCGAGTCTTTCGCCTGCCCAAAATGATCTTCAAATCAGTTGTGGACAATTGTGGCCCTGTGAAATGGTGTAGTGTCATCATAAAAATTGTGGTGTCACCGCCAGACACCACACTTGCTAGGCGGTAGCCTTTAAATCGGCCGCGGTCCATTAGTATACGTCGGACCCGCGTGTCGCCACTGTCAGTGATCGCAGACCGAGCGCCACCATCACGGGAGGTCTAGAGAGACGTACTAGAACTCGCCCCAGTTGTACAGCCGACTTAGCCAGAGATGGATCACTGACAACTACGCTCTCATTTGCCGAGACGATAGTTAGCATAGCCTTCAGCTACGTCAATTGCTACGACCTAGCAAGGCGCCATAGCATTGGATATTATTTTATATTGTGGTTATAACATGTATCGTCAAGAGATATGTTCTACAGTTGTGGATTAAAGTTAAGTATTATATCAACTACGTACTTTATTTGCTACTATTAATTCCCTTAACTGTTCCAGACTTCGCGCCAGCCTGCGTGAGCTTAAGCGCGTGCCTTTCGGCTTCCTCTCATTGTGACTTGGCTGTCTTGGCAAGTCACAACAAAAATTCTATCGTTCATTGGGAACATGAAATACATGAATGGCTGCAAATGGTCTCCAAGCAGCCGAACATGACAAATTTCAGGCATATATCGGTTCTGTTGGACCAGAAGACCCCGGCCATTCCATGTAAACACAGCCCACACCATTCTGGAGCCACCACCATCTTCCACAGCCCTCTTGATAACTTGGGTACATGGCTTCGTGGGTTCTACGCCACACTCTAACCCTACTGTCAGCTCTTACCATCTGAAATCGGGAGTCATCTGACCAGGCCACGGTTTTCCAGTAGTCTAGGATCCAAGCGATGTGGTCACGAATTCAGGAGAGGCGCTGCAGAAGATGCCGTGCTTTTAAAGAAGGCCACACGTCGGCCGTCTGCTGCTATCGCTCATTAACGATAATTTTCACCGCACTGTCCTAACCCATACGTTCGTCTTACGTCCCACGTTGCTTAATGCACTGCCTTTTTATACCTTGTACGAGGATTGCCCAGGAAGTAATGCACCGCATTTTCTTTTCAACAATTCTGTATTTAACATAATGAGAATCATAAACAAGGAAGAATGTTTTATTCACGCACTCTATTTTTCCACGTAATATCCATCCTTTCTATGGTCTTCCCCCAGCGCGAAACAAGGGCGTGTATGCACTGTCGGTTCCAATCCATGTCCTGGTGGCGAAGCCAGTGCTTCACTGGGTGAATCACCTCCTCAACGACCTCAAAATGTCTTCCACAAATGGCGTCCTTTAACCGGCCAAACAAGAGGAATTCCGAGGGGGGCTAGGTGAGGTGTGACAGCCGAGGATGGTGTCCCCGACCGCTGCGAATCGTGGAGCTCCGCCAAATCGCCTTCTGATGACCTCACCTTCCGTGCCCAGGGACTAACTGTACTTCTGTCGACAGCAGATGCTCCATAGATTTTGCACGAGCGTTTGTGAATATTCTCCACAGTTTCTTTCTGTGCAATGAGAGATTTAATAACAGCACGTTGCTTGTAACGTACATCACCTGCAGACGCCATTTCGAAACTGTCCTGCAGCTACGCTATCTGTCGGAAGTGACGGAAACTTGGCGCGCTCACTCAGGAGACTTCAAAAAATACACACGTAACGTTTCGTCTTCGTAGCATTGTTTTCGGCCGAGAAAAAAAATTGCAGTGCATTTCCTTCTGGGCAAATCTTCACTCCCGACACTTAGGTTGCTTCATACATGGCGCCCCCACACGGCTCGCTAAATGCAGATGTTGCTGCAGTGCACGTAAATCATGGCCTGTTATTACATCAGGCTAGCCGGTATTGTACTTGATGTTCACACTTGTCACCCTCACTATGGCAAATAATTCCACTGCGTGTTGACGTTTTATGTCACACTGTCTCTATAGTTCGGGGTCATAAATTTTCGGCCGTGAAAAAACCTCTGCCCTTGAGCTCTGTATGTCAACAGGTGACACCTACACGGTCGCTGAAGCCATAAGACTGCTGGTATTTTTCCGCTACAAACCGGTTTGGGCAATGAATCCTCGACAGAACACTTACGTTATGCAAGCAGCTGCTAGAAGCAAGTTTTGTCCTGTGTGATACAAAAATGAGAGTATAACCAAGTGGGCAAAGAAAACGTCAGCGTCTGTCGATCATGAAACACGAGAAATATGAACCGGATGGGGCAGCACTTATTTTGATGGAATTTGCAGTTTAGACTCGCCTGTTGGGACTGAAACCAATCTTCCTGAGAAAACTAGACAATCACAGACAGTAGGTATATTGTCCAATGAGAGCTCCAACTTAAGGCAGTGATGGAGCTCCTTATGCAGATCGGGAAAAAAGAAAGGGCAGTACGATTTATAGGGAAGGGTGGAGGGTGGGGGGGGGGGGGGGAGAAAGTTCAACTACGATTTTCCAGAACCGATCGGGGTTCTCTAGTTTCGAGCCGAGGCTTAAATCAGAAATGCAGAAGGTTCTGTGAGGGTGTTGGATACGAATTTTTGCACTCCGCTGTCGGGTGGAGAATCGGAGAACTATACTTAATAGGTGAGGCGCGCGCTACTTACAGGGAGCGGCTTCTGTTGTAGCTGAGCGTGGCGTGCACACGTGAGTTTTTAGGGTAGAGATATCCCTTCACGGCCCCGGAAAGCTACGTTCTGGTGTCAGAGAGGGAAGAATATCGGTCCCGTTAACTACAGAGAGTAGCATTCGCGTGCAAGGGATGGAACGCTCGTGGTAACTGGAGGAGAATTGTTGAAGAGGCCAAGGTTCACAATGAAATGTAAAGCCACAAAGAAGAAGAAGGAACATCCGCCTTGACAACATCGAGGAAATAAAATGTTAATATAGTTTTAAAAAAAAAAGTTCAAATGTGTGTGAAATCTTATGGGACTCAACTGCTAAGGTCATCAGACCCTAAGCTTCCACACTACTTAACCTAAATTATCCTAAGGACAAACACACCCACCCTTAATGAGATTTTCACTCTGCAACGGGGTGGGCGCTGATATGAAACTTCCTGACAGATTAAATCTCTGTGCCGGACCGAGACTCGAACTCGGGACCTTTGCCTTTCGACGGCAAGTGCTCTACCAACTAAGCTACCCAAGCACGACTCAAGCCCCGTCCTCACAGCCTTACTTCCGCAGGAGAGCTTCTGTATAGTTTGGTAGGTACGAATCGAGGTACCGGCGGAAGTAAAGCTGTGAGGACGGGGCGTTAGTCGTGCTTGGGTAGCTTAGCACAGTGGACTCGCATTCGGGAGGACGACGGTTCAATCCCGCGTCCGGCCATCCTGATTTAGGTTTTGCGTGATTTCCCTAAATCGCTCCAGGCAAATGCCGGGATGGTTCCTTTGAAAGGGCACGGCCGACTTCCTTCCCTAATCCGATGAGACCGATGACCTCGCTGTTTGGTCTCTTCCCCCAACCAATCGAATCCAATTCCTTGGGTAGCTCAGTTGGTAGCGCACTTGCCCGCGAAAGGGAAAGGTCCCGAGTTCGAGTCTCGGTCCAGCACATAGTTTTAATCTGCCAGGAAGTTTCACACACACCCATGTCCGAGGGAGGACTCGAACCTGCGCCGTGGCCAGCCGCGCAGTCCATGACTGCAGCGCCCCAGACCACTCGGCTAATCCCGCACGGCTATAGTTTTACACTGTACAGTCACGTTAATCTGGCCACGGGTCTAAACCTGAACAAACATTTTCTGCGTTGTGAACCACTGTGAGACGTGCAGGAACAGAGTCAGTGGGTTTATGGAAAGAACCGATACGGATGTGGAACCATGCCGACTCCAGCGCTGTGATCAGCTGCGCTAGGTTTTTTGGTTGAGGATCCATGGCGCACACAGCACGCTCGAGATGATCTCACATATACTCGATTGGGTTTAAGTCCTGGGAGTTTGGTGGCCGGTCATCCTGATGGTTGTCGAACCACGCACGTACGGTGCGAGCTGTGTGACATGTTGCATTGTCCTGCCAGCAGATGACATCCTGCTGAGGATAAACAAACTCCATGTAGGGGTGAACACGGCCCCAAGGAGACATGCATACTTATGCTGATCCATTGTACCTTCCAGAATGGCGAGATCGCAGACGGAATGTCACCAAAAACATTCCCCAGACTACAACGCTCCCATCTCTAACCTGGAGTCTTCCGACATTGTTACAGGGTGTCTGCTTTAGATGTTTCACGCTGATGGAGCCTAAAACGTAGTTCACTTGAAAAGTCCACCTGTCGCCACACAGTGGACGGCCTGTTGCGGTATTGGAGTGAAAATTCCAGCCCTCGTCGCCGATAAACAGAAGTCAACAAAGCACCTGCGTTCATACAGCATCGTTTGGTGAACAATCGTTGAGCAGACACTGAGGCTGCGACTTGGTTTTTTTTTCCTTTGTTGTATTTCAGTGCCCCATCTGGGGTGGTCTGGCAGCAGAATATGCGACGCTCTTCAGCCGAAAGACATTAATCATACAATAGAAGACATTTAAAATAACATAAAGGAGAGTATATGGCGTACATCGATATAAAAAAGGGGGAACATCGTGGGAGAGAGCAGACAAAAATAGGGGCGACTGTAAAATGGAGATAAAAACCGTAAAAAGTTAATGCACACAAAACAAAACCACACACTGGATGATAAAAGTATCGACGGACTGGGTAGCACATAACAATCACTGACAATAACACTATGTTCAAGTCCAGCACACAATTAAAACCACAGCTCTTGGCGCACAGGAGAACAGCACCAAATACAACACTGACATAGTACATTGACGAGCAAACAAAGAGGATCTTCCAGGGAACAAACAGAGGAGAGGGGGGAGGAAGAAGGGAGGGAGGGGACGAGAGGGGGAGGAGGGAAGAAGGGAGTGAGGGAACGAGAGGAGGGAGAAGGGAAGAAGGTAGCGAGGGCAGGAGATGTGGGGGGAGATGGGTGGGGGGCGCGCTGAAGACGGCTATGGAGGGAAGCACGTGGGAGGGAAGCAGCCAAGGAGGGGCTGCGCGGACTCATGGGGGGAAGGAGAAAAAATCTGCTCTGGGAGGAGGGGGGGGGAGAGGAAAAAGGAGGCCTTGGGGAGGGGGGAAACAAGGCCAGCTTACAGTTGGAAGGAAGGGTAGATGTCACAGTGAAGTTCAACATCTGGGAGGGGGAGGTGCTAAAAATTGCCCTGATGAAGGAGATGGGAGGGTGTGGAGGTGGATAGAGGGAGGGATTCAGCGATAGAGGCGCGGCAATGGGCGTGGGGTGGAGAGCAAGAAGGAAACCAGGGGGTGGAGGGGCATAACAGAGGATAGGACGAATGAGGGATTTGTATGTGTGGAGGATGATTTTATAATGCAATTCCCATGTAGGGCCAGACAGGAGTTTCAGGAGGAGATGGGAATGAATTTTTTGTTGGATGGTCAAGAGATGGGGGGTCCAGGTGAAGTGACGGTCGAAGGTGAGGCCACAGTATCTTAGGGTGGGGGTGAGTTGCATGAGGTGACCATAAATTGTGAGGTAGAAATCATGGAGACAGAAGGAGTGGGTGGTGTGGTCTATGGTGATTGCCTGGGTTTTGGAGGGCTTGAGATGACAACTTAGTATTTTTTTTCTTTATTGGATTTTGATTCCCCTCACAGAGAGGGGGTTGGTCTGGCAGAAGCACAATACGCTGCTCTGTAGCCTACAGAAAAGTTAAAGAACAGAATCAGGAGATATGAAAAACAAAAGCAGTAGATGAAATGGTGACTGTTAAAAACTGAAATGTGGAGAAAAAGATATGAAGAAAATATAAAAAACAAAGCAGTCGGCGATGCTGAGTAAAACACATAATAAAGAGACAGGCACAATTAAAAAACACGGCGACAGTCTGGTTTCTGTTCGCAAGAGATACAAAAATCACTCTCAGCGACAGTATGATATCTGTTTGCAACACTTCAGAAAAGACGCACAACACTGAACACTCACTTAAAACACTGCACTAAAAAGTTGGCACAAAGATGTCACACAACAGCCAAGGTCAGACGGGAGAGACCTGGACAGACGAGGGGGGAAAAAAGGGGTAAAGAGAGGAAAAAGTGTGCGTGGGGGGGGGGGGGAAGAGCCATCGGATGGAGTGGACTCATAACGGGGGGGGCAGGGCAGATGCGAGAGGGAGTTGGGAAAGGCTAAGGAGGGGAGTGCAAAAGGACTCGGGGGAGAGAAGGGAGACAGAGAGGGGGTAGGTGGGGAAAAACTGGATGGAACAGGGGGGGGAGAGGGAGCCTGGGAAAAGGACAGAGGAAGGGAGGTGGAGGTGAGGATCAGAATTGATAGGAGGGTTAAATGGAGGGAGTGAGAGCATCATCTGGGAGGGGGAGTCAATGGAAGCCACCTTGGGAAAGGAGATGTAGGGTGTAGAGATGGAGGGTAGGGGGACTTAATGGTGAAGGAGTGACAGAGGGCGGTCGTTGGAGAGGAGAGGAGCAACCAGGAGACGAGGGGGATCAAGGAGGTGGGAGATGTAAAGGACGCGGATATGTTCGAGGAAAAGGAGCAAAAGGGGGAAAGGAATCAACTAGTAGAGGATCCGCATAGGGGATGGGTGGTGTATACGAAAGGTGAGGTGGAGTGCATGGCGCCAAATTATTATTTTTTCTTTATTGTTATTTCACTCCTCAAAATGGGGCAGGCTGGCAATACGCCACTCTTCAGCCAAGAGAGTTACAGAAATACATAGTCAAATGAGAAAAGAACACATAATATGGAATGGTGTAAATTGGTGAATAAACAAGAACAAAAATAGATAAATGGTAGATTAAAAAAAAACATAGACAAGGCCCACACACACGTGTGGGGAATAAGCACTGTGAGTCAACACAGAAAACAAAAAGCACTGCAGTGGGAACACAAATGAATGATGCTGGCGACACTGTTGGTGCTGGTAGAATGTAGCACTGCACATGGCACTGGAGAAACATTGACATCACAACGAACATGTCAAAAATCCCTGCACCGAAGAGGACCTACCACTGGAGGAACGGTAGGAGGGGGTAGGGACGGTAGTGGGAAACTAGTGGCGCGGAGGAGGGGGGCAGTTGAGGGGAGAAGGAAGGAGCTGGGAGACTGGGTGGGGGGTGAAAAGGAGAAAGAAGGTGGTCGGCGGAGGAAGAAGAGAAGGGGGAGAGGGAGGGAGGGAGGGAGAGAGGAGAGAGGGAGCACTGAGGAGGGGAGGGGAAGAAGGAGGGATTAGAGCTGGGAGCACTGAGGAGGGGGGGGATGAAGGAGGGATTATAGCTGGTAGGAGGTGTATATAGAAGGCACAAGGACATCATTCAGGAGGGGGAGTTGGCGGAAGCCACCTTGGGCAAGGGTATGGAGCGTGTGGAGATGGAGACCAGGCGGGACACTTTGGTACAGGTGGGGCAGCAGGCTAGCGTGGGAGAGGATGGGGGAAATCAAAGGATGGGGGGGGGGGCAGGATCCAGTTTGCGGGAGATGTAGAGGATCTGTATCCATTCAAGGAACAGGGAAAGATGGATGAAGGGAATCAGATCATAAAGGATCAGCGTGGGGAACGGGAGACGGATGCGATAGGCAAGGTGGAGTGCATGGCACTCAAGGATTTGGAGGGATTTGTAGTAGGTGGGGGGGGGGAGATCCAAGTGGGGTGGGCATAACATAGGATGAGGCAGATGAGGGACTTATAGGTATGTAGGATAGTGGAAGGGTCTAATGCCCATGTTCGACCAGAGAGGAGTTTGAGGAAGCAGAGCGGTTATGTGCCTTAGCTTGGACTGAGGAGATGGTGGGTCCAGGAAAGGTGGCAATTGAGGGTGATGCCAAGGTACTTGAGGGTGGGAGTGAGGGCAATGGGCCGGCCAAAGATGGTAAGGTAGAAATCCAGGAGGCCGAAGGAGGGGGTGGTGCGGCCTATGATGATTGCCTGGGTCTTGGAGGGATTGATCTTAAGGAGTCGTTGGTTGCACAAGTCAAGGTGGGAACGGGAAGGGACGAGAGCAAGGAAAGTGGTGTCATTCATGGCATATTGCAGAAAATGGATGGGTGGTGGGGGCTGGGGTATGTCCACCGTGTATAAGAGGTAGAGGTAGAGGAGAGGGGAAAGGATGGAGCAATGGGGCACGCCTGTGGAGGGGTAGAAGGTGTAAGAGTTGGAGTTGTGGATGGTAACATAGGAGGGGCGGTGAGAGAGGAAGGAGGCTATCAGGCGAACATAGTTGATGGAGAGGGCGTAAGTCTGAAGAGGAGGCCGCCAACTTAGTTCCTCTGGCCTGTGCTGTATACAGGACTCCTATAGCAATAACAGTTGAGGACGAAACACACTTATACCTGTTTACGAGTCGCAAGTCGTATCCTAGCCATGGGAAGTAAATCGTACGATATTTTTTATGAATTTAGTATTCATTATCCTACCTGAACACGACCAGTCACTTCCAGCCACCTCCAGTCTAGTCCAGCGCCATCTATGGGTGTGTTGTGTACCTGAAGAGCCGCCCCGCCGGGAAACTGTGGCTCGCTGGAGGCCTGGCTAGTCCTCACTTCTTACCCCCTGGACCAATTCTGCAGCCAGTCGTGTTACAAAGCGGACCAACTCGGGCTAAGTGCAGCACCATGCCTGACATAGGCTACTCAGTTTAAAAATTCCGATTCAGGGATGTTCTTTTGGCGATATACTTCGAATTTCTCACGAGAAACGTTGATTCCTCTCGTTTATACAAGTTATTTTCTAAGACAGAAGAAATTGGGCCATAAACGCGTTTTCACATCGTTGGAGTATCGTGACTTGTGAAAACCATGTAGAATACTACGGTATAGGCTATATTTCCTCAAAGTATTCTGTCATCAGCTAGAAAAATATCTTTTCTTATCTGTTACTTGATGCTTTAGTGGATTAGAACATTAAAGTCTTTTTTGGATCGTGACAAAATGATAAGGGTGTGCTCTACCTCTGTCATAGGATGCCTTCTCACTTTCGAACTCGCCCTTAAAGTAACCAGATGCTTCCTCACATATGAAGTCTCTTAAGATAACGGTACAGAGAAGTTGTAAATATCAAGTTTATACAATGTGACACTTTCTAAATTCGATAACATAGCAAAAAAACACCTGATTAACGCTCCAAATCTCACCATAGTGGCTCTCATGATCAAATTAATCAATTAATTAATTAATCAATTTGATATGCAATGATATGCGACATGGCGGATGAATGAAAGGATGAGGGGCCTGGTACCCTCACCCATGCATGCATCCACGAGGTGACATGCCATTGATATCAAAATGATAGGCTAATTTATTCATTTGATCATGAGAGCCCCTTTCCATGGTGAGCATTTTGTTTTCCTGCAATCAGATTACGTTCTCTACGTAACTGTTATTAAATTGCTTCCATGACATCCCTGAAGACATTCCACAGACTTGGTAAACACTCCCTCTGATACCAAAATGGATGGTAACCATCGTCAAATACACTCCTGGAAATGGAAAAAAGAACACATTGACACCGGTGTGTCAGACCCACCATACTTGCTCCGGACACTGCGAGAGGGCTGTACAAGCAATGATCACACGCACGGCACAGTGGACACACCAGGAACCGCGGTGTTGGCCGTCGAATGGCGCTAGCTGCGCAGCATTTGTGCACCGCCGCCGTCAGTGTCAGCCAGTTTGCCGTGGCATACGGAGCTCCATCGAAGTCTTTAACACCGGTAGCATGCCGCGACAGCGTGGACGTGAACCGTATGTGCAGTTGACGGACTTTGAGCGAGGGCGTATAGTGGGCATGCGGGAGGCCGGGTGGACGTACCGCCGAATTGCTCAACACGTGGGGCGTGAGGTCTCCACAGCACATCGATGTTGTCGCCAGTGGTCGGCGGAAGGTGCACGTGCCCGTCGACCTGGGACCGGACCGCAGCGACGCACGGATGCACGCCAAGACCGTAGGATCCTACGCAGTGCCGTAGGGGACCGCACCACCACTTCCCAGCAAATTAGGGACGCTGTTGCTCCTGGGGTATCGGCGAGGACCATTCGCAACCGTCTCCATGAAGCTGGGCTACGGTCCCGCACACCGTTAGGCCGTCTTCCGCTCACGCCCCAACATCGTGCAGCCCGCCTCCAGTGGTGTCGCGACAGGCGTGAATGGAGGGACGAATGGAGACGTGTCGTCTTCAGCGATGAGAGTCGCTTCTGCCTTGGTGCCAATGATGGTCGTATGCGTGTTTGGCGCCGTGCAGGTGAGCGCCACAATCAGGACTGCATACGACCGAGGCACACAGGGCCAACACCCGGCATCATGGTGTGGGGAGCGATCTCCTACACTGGCCGTACACCACTGGTGATCGTCGAGGGGACACTGAATAGTGCACAGTACATCCAAACCGTCATCGAACCCATCGTTCTACCATTCCTAGACCGGCAAGGGAACTTGCTGTTCCAACAGGACAATGCACGTCCGCATGTATCCCGTGCCACCCAACGTGCTCTAGAAGGTGTAAGTCTACTACCCTGGCCAGCAAGATCTCCGGATCTGTCCCCCATTGAGCATGTTTGGGACTGGATGAAGCGTCGTCTCACGCGGTCTGCACGTCCAGCACGAACGCTGGTCCAACTGAGGCGCCAGGTGGAAATGGCATGGCAAGCCGTTCCACAGGACTACATCCAGCATCTCTACGATCGACTCCATGGGAGAATAGCAGCCTGCATTGCTGCGAAAGGTGGATATACACTGTACTAGTGCCGACATTGTGCATGCTCTGTTGCCTGTGTCTATGTGCCTGTGGTTCTGTCAGTGTGATCATGTGATGTATCTGACCCCATGAATGTGTCAATAAAGTTTCCCCTTCCTGGGACAATGAATTCACGGTGTTCTTATTTCAATTTCCAGGAGTGTAGCTGAAGACACCTGACCTATTTGCGTTCTGTCTCTCGGTTACCTAGTCATGCTGGTGGAAGTAAGTCACACAGAATTCTGGTATACTGGTCCCGAAATAATCCTGCTGAGACCCTTCTGTGTATGAGGGCGCCTGCGGACTGGATGTTGACAGCCGTCACCAGGGCGCGAACCTACGGCCGCCCTTCAGCGCTGTGCCGCTCGCCATGCCAGGCAGCTGTTAATGATTCCAGACTCCCAAAAGTTGTCCTATTCTTCCCAGAAGGACTGGGCGCTTAAATGTCGCTGGGGTACGTACCGCGGTTTGGAACAATATGCTTCCCCTCATCCCTCCTGCAAACCACAACATACTGAGACAGTGAGCAATAACAAAATACCTGTATACTAACCGCCACATCCTAAACGTGTACGAGTCTGCAGACCTAGGTTTCCCTCAGAATAGAGCCCTATAGAAGGGCTTCCGCCAAATTAGTATACAGATAATTCGAGAACTCGAATGGGAATCCCTGGAAGGAAAACGATGTTCTTTTGGAGGAACACTATTGGGATCTGTCATTTGAAGCTCTATTGCCGCCAACGTACATTTGACGTAAGTACTACGAAGCTAAGATATGGGAAATTAGCGCTTGTAGGGATACGTATAGGTAGTTCTTTTTTCCTCGCTGTATTTGCGAGTGGAATAGTAAAGGGAATGACTAGCAGTGCTACCGTGTATTCTCCGCCAGCCATTGTATGATGGCTTACGAAGAAAGCACCCAGATTGTTATAACCAGGAATAACACAATAACCTCTTTAGTCTGGTTTATTAAATCACAAATCGCTTTTTAACAATTATGATAGCCAAGCGTCTACCCAGGCTCACACTCACAAGGGAACCTCCCCATCGCACCCCCCTCAGATTTAATTCTAAGTTGACACAGTGGATAGACCTTGAAAAACTGAACACAGATCAGTCGAGAAAACAGGAAGAAGTTGTGTGGAACTATGAAAAAAATAAGCAAAATATACGAACTGAGTAGTCCATGTGCATCATAAGTAACATCCAGGACAAGCTGAGCTCAGGAGCGCCGTGGTCATGTGGTCAACGTGAGCAGCTGCGGAACGGCAGGTCCTTGGTTCAATTCTTCCCTCCAGTTGAAATTTTAATTTTTTGTTTTCAGTTTTTGTCACAAAGTCTTATGTTTTCATCCCTTTTTTGGGAGTGATTATCACATCCAGAAGAAAATCTAAATCGGGAAAGGTAGAAGAATCTTTTTACCAATTCGCCACGTGTACAAGTTAGGTGGGTCGACAATATATTCCTGTCATGTGACGCACATGCCGTCACCAGTGTCGTATAGAATATATCAGACGTGCTTTCCTGTGGAGGAATAGGTTGACCTATGCCCTTGCGATCAAATGTTTACGGTTCCCATTGAAGAGACACGTCCTTTCGTCGACTAATCGCACGGTTTTGCGGTGCGGTCGCAAAACACAGACACTAAACTTATTACAGTGAACAGAGACGTCAATGAACGAATGGACAGATCATAACTTTACGAAAATAAAGAAAGTAAACTTATAACTCGAGGGAAGACTTGAACCAAGGACCTCTCGTTCCGCAGCTGCTCACGCTAACCACGAGACCACGGCGCACATACCCTCAGATTGTCCTTGATGTTGCCTATCCTGCGCATGGACTTCTCAGTTTGTATATTTTGATTATTTTTTCATAGTTCCACACAACTTCTTCCTGTTTTCTAGATTGATCTGTGTTCAGTTTTTCAAGGCCTATCCACTGCACCAACTTATAACCAAATCTGAGGGGGGGTGCGATGGGGGGGTTCCCTTGTCAGAAGTAATGCAGAATTAAAGTTTGGTTATACCAATGTCCGAATGTGCATGGTGGGGTGCACGTCCCGTAATTATTCCCAAGTACAGTGAAGTTCAGTCTCTCCAAGTGAAGTCGCAAGATTTTCCGCAGAGCAGCCAGGTAACCTCGAGTGGTGCGGCGAGTCATCCACAAGCAGCTGGAACACGGCGTACTGCACTTCCCGATGAGAACTGTCGTTTGCGGTGGCGGCCGGGTTTATATAAGGCTTGCTAGTTAATGGAGCCGTCGGCTGGGGTCGCTGTTTTCCAGGGAAAACCAATCGCAATGTTTCCTGGCGTAGCCAATTGCTATGTGCTGACAAACGCGCACGCGCGAAGGCGGCCAGGGATGGTAGCCGCGAGCCGCCCGGAGAAGTGCGGCCAGCGATGTATTTCTCGGCCACGTAAGGGAGCGTGCGTGTGAAAACGGCCAGCGATGGAAGCAGCGGGCCGCCCAGAGAAGTGCGGCCAGCGATGTATTTGGCGGCCGCGTACTGGAGCGCGTTGTTCGGTGTTTGTTGGAAGTGGTGTATACCACACGGATGTAAAGCTAGCCTACCTATTAAGATGTCAGTCCATCCATTTATAGGCACACAAAGTTCACGGAAGAATGTTGTGTCTTGGCTGGTTGGTTGGTTGATTCGAGGTAGGGGACCAAACAACAATGTCATCGGCCACATCGGATTAGGGTTCAAATGGTTCAAATGGCTCTGAGCACTATGGGACTCAACTGCTGTGGTCATCAGTCCCCTAGAACTTAGAACTACTTAAACCTAACTAACCTAAGGACATCACACACATCCATGCCCGAGGCAGGATTCGAACCTGCGACCGTAGCGGTCGTGCGGTTCCAGACTGTAGCGCCTTTAACCGCTCGGCCACTCCGGCCGGCTTCGGATTAGGGGACGATGGGGAAGTCGGCCATGCCCTTTCAAAGAAACAATTCTGGCATTTCTCTGAAGTGATTTAGAGAAATCACGGAAAATCTAAATCATGATGGCCTGCCGCGGGTTTGGATCCTCGACCTACCGACCGCGAGTCCAGTGTACTAACCACTGCGCCACATCACTTGGTATGCTGTCTCTTATTTATCGAGAAAGCAAAAGACCGAACTTCTGCTGCAGTTTGTCTCTCTGTAGAAACCTTTGTATTAGTCCCTAGTTTTCTCAATGCATTCACTTCGTAAGACGTATGTGAGAGGTTGTAATATGTTTTCCCTCAATACCTAGAACAAACGGTATAGAGCTCACCTTATAAAGGCACATTTGCATGCCGAGCGTGAGTTTCCGCGGAAACGCGAAATATTAATTAAATAAATAATCAGTGACAAATAAATAAAGCCTATGGCACACAACTGCAGCGCTGTGTCGCTGATAAAACAAAAGCACAATTACGTTACTCTTATGTTTGATTAAAAAAGGGAGAGCTCAGGTTGAAGTGGTGCGAGAAGCACGTATTTTTTTATTTTATTGTCTGGCACACCGCCATATTTCATGTTATAGAAGAATACTGCGAGTTGCAACCACACTAGGCACTCGATTCTGTAAAGAATTATATTTATAAAAGTAAGTTGGATTATGAACTGTAGGTTTATTCATTGAATATATCTGATTTAACTAACTGTGTAACTTTTTTATGTTTAGTAGACAATCACCTCTGTACGACGTATTGGCATGGCTGGCAAATTATTGTAATATTGAGATTTAGATTATGAGTCCACACCTACCGCAGCAGTCTTTGGAAACGATTTAATTACGAAGTCCGATTATTTCAGTTTTATTTCACGGTCAACTACGAGTAACATTGCCTTTACGAAAAAGCCATTGTCAAGCGTCTGATAACGAATAATTAAACGTCCACGTTCCAGATAAGCAAAATATTAATTACAATTGCAATCACAATCACCATCATACAGATAGAATAATCAACATATTTAAAATAACAATATATTTTTATTTATTTATTTTATTTATTTTATAACCTCCAAACTCACCCTGTCGTCACAGGCTTAACCACCACATTCTCACGAATCTTCCAGTCTTCGATATATACTAGGTCTACAACTTTGCTTCAACCGTTTTTTCTCGAAGTTCGGGGCTTTATTGTGAAAAACTTGCAAATAAATTATGATTCATAGTATTGCTCATCGCCGGCCACTACATTCTCCCATCTTTCGGATAGCATACGAATCCCGTGGCGGAAGAACTGGGCTTCGTTTTTGGGTATCCATGAATCGATTCAATTTTGCGCTTGTTCATATGATCGGAAGTGCTGGTCAGCCAGACTGTATGCAACTGATCGAAAAAGGTGGTAGTCGGAGAGAGAAACGTATGGAGAATACGGGGGGAGGGATAGGACTTCTCATTTCAACGTTTCCATGTATATTTTGACGGGTTTTGCGACATGGGGTCGAGCACTGACTTGCTGCAAAATTACCTTTACGTGTCTGTCGCTGTATTGCGGCCGTTTGTGTTTCAGTGCTGAGCTCGAATGCATCAATTGTTTCTGATAATGATGTCCTGTGACTGTCTTCGTCTGTTTCAGTAGCTACGAAAACGATCTGTTTTCCACCGCTATGCCGGTCTTCGACATCACAATCACCGTTCTTAAGGCACTGAAATCATTCTCTGCACGTTCTTCCACGAATAGTTCCCTCGGGATTGGTCTTAACCAGCATTTTAAGAGCCACAGCCGCAGATTTCTTCATGTTAAAGCAGAAAATTAAAACTTCCTGCAAATGGCGAGAAATGGGTACGTAAGTTGACGTACTTAATCGAGAATAACCTTATGATGCAATCACAAATCTACTAATATTTTTATGGCATTATGTTTACAGATGCCTAAGCTTATTGTATACACCTATGACCAACCTCCTGAACCCACTTGCCGCTACTGCCGTCTATTGCAAAACGGCGGTGGCAAAGTTGTAGACCTAATAGCATTTCAGTCCATCTGATTTCGATGAGTGAGATATGTCCCCCCCCCCCCCCCCCCCCCAAAAATCAAGTTACAGACCTCCGCTAATTCTCTCGAAATCTCATCACGTTCCGACAACACTGTTCCTTTAGGCAGAAGGATAACAGGTAGAGAGCTGGCACAACGAGAAAAACAGCACACTATCGTGTAGGAGGAAATTCACAACCATGCAGAGAACACATGGACTGCACATGGAAATTCAGAAGCATAACATCTACAATTCATCGATATCCGATGAATGACAATAAATATCCCTCCTGTACTATGCCCAATCTGCTTTATCGTATTTCTATGATTACCATGATAGAAATACTACAATGTAATCCTGTCCGAGTCTTCATTGACATCACAGTGTCTTTCTTGTCTTTCTCCTCGTCATTTTTGTAACACACAACTGAATAAAACTAGGAACCACAAAAACTTTGCTAACGTCACCTGGTTGGTAACTCAATAAGAGATTCACTGTGTCTCTCTCTTCCAATATATCGGAAAACAAATACCGTCTGCATGTTTGTGTGAACCATATGTGGGATCCCATTAAGTATACGTCTATTGGTCCACTGGAGCAGGCGACCAGTGATCAAAGTCACTTCCACGGACCTGTCAAAAGTTTTGTTGTGTGTACTGGAGGAAGGCCATATCCACTATCAAAGGTAGAAAATCATGTGACCAGAGTACTGGCTTTTCTGATTTATAGTGTTACACTATATGGTAGAAATCCTGTCCGCGATTTGGAATCACAACTCTCATTCACAGCTTCTCTCATTCAACTACCCACTTGCTTGGATCCTATGGAGATGTCTTTAAATGATCACAGCCACTGATAAATCATATTTATGGCACTCTCGTACCTCAAAACGAGTCAACTTTCTCGAATCTGCTAAGGGCTCCATACAGTGAAACACCAGCATGGTTTTTAGACAGTCTCTCTGCATCTCGTAACTGTTGCTTGGTCTCTGCCCCACACTCCCTGCAGCTTTGTCTACATGATCGTTCAAATTTAAGTCAGAACTGAGCAGAAGTCGAAGAGTGCTATGACCACCATGTTCTGCATCCCATGCAGAAACAGGGTGAGATGATTTAATGCGACAGGACCATTTTTTGGACCACTCAGTGGAAATGGGAACATGCTGTCATAACTCCTCCATCCATGTACAATGTGTAATGCTTGCACCAATCGAATCTTGCTCCTGCAACATGAGGTAGTAGCAAAGACGGCATCAGCAGTCGCAGTGGTGTTTCTTATCTGGAAAATCAGGAAGACTCCACATCAAATGGGAACTGGAAGAAGAACTAATATTTTGCTACTACGTTGCGGTGCTACTACATTGGAGTTCAAAACCATTGCTGTGCTAAAACATTAGGGTGCTACTACAGTTTGAAGGAGTTCTGTGTCTCTCAGGAATCATTAATGTCTGTCACCCAAACTATCCTCCTCATTTTGTACTATCCAACAGAGAAAAATTGCGAACTGTAAGAATTTTGCTAACTTCACTCAGTAGAGAACTCAATAATATAATGCCACATATCTCTCTTCCAATATATAGAAATAAATACTGTCTACATGCTGACATCAAGCATTTGTTTCTGTCCTATTAAAGATGCAGGTATTTCTCCACTGGTACCGGTGGTCAGTGATCAAAGTCGCTTGCACAGACCAGTTTAAAGTTTTGTCACCTGTACTGTAGTAGAACCATATCCCACGGACTATCAATCACAAGAGAGGGCTCCTGAGTTGTTCTTTCACAAGCAGTATGATGCGTTGTTTTCTCCAGTAACATATCCAAGCAGTGTATGACTGCAACTTTGTACACCACCATACATTTAATTTTTTCACCACGACTTCGAGGCGTGTATCAGGTGCTAAAACTACATTAACACGTTGCGATCCAATGGCTCTCACAGAAAGCTGTACATTTCATGATATAAACTATGCTGCTCCACAACATGCATCATGATTGAAATGAAAGACAGGATTGGTGTTTCCTTTTGACACAAAATGTGGAAGTCATCATGACATGTGGAAAATGGAAGAGTTTGTGTTATTGTGGAGCATTTCCAAACAGCTGTCCAAAGGTGATAACCTCAACATTTAATATCGTCTTCCACAGTGACAGGGGAGCAGATGTGTCAGAGTTCCATTTCGATTGATTCCTTATATTGTAGACATGTATCAATGTTTCAGTGTTGGCCAACCCCAGAAGGTGTTGCTCCCACCAAGGCTCTCTCCAGCTCAAACAAGTGGTCTCAGTCAATTATCATGTCTTAATTAACAGTGTACCAGTGGATGTATGATGGGAAAGTGTGGTGTCACCGCCAGTCACCACACTTGCTAGGTGGTAGCCTTTATATCGGCCGCGGTCCGTTAGTATACGTCGGACCCACGTGTCGCCACTATCAGCGATTGCAGACCGAGCGCCGCCACATGACATGTCTAGAGAGACTTCCTAGCACTCGCCCCAGTGGTACAACCGACTTTGCTAGCGATGGTTCACTGACAAATTACGCTCTCATTTGCCGAGACCATAGTTAGCATAGCCTTTAGTTACGTCCTTTGCTACGACCTAGCAAGGCGCCATTGCCAGTTACTATTGAGATTATGAATAATGTACCATCAAGAGCGATGTTCACCATTTATGGATTAAAGTTAAGTGTTCCAGCAGCAACGTACGTTTTTTGCTAAAGTCTAATTTCCTTGTCCTGTTCCAGACCTCACGCCAGCCTGCGTGAGCTTTCGGCTTCCTCTAGTAGTACCAGGTTGGCTCTCTTGCCAACCCACAACATTTATAGTCAGTCATTGGGTATTGATGAATTGTAGGTGTTATGCTTCAGAATTTCTTTGTGCAGTTCATGTGTACTGTGCATGATTATGAATTTCCTCCTGCATGATAATGTGCTCTCTACCTGCAAACCTTCGCATACATCTAGCGAAGTGACTGCCATGAAAAATTAGGGACTAATACAAAGGTTTCTACAGACAGACAAACACCAGCAGAAATTCTGTCCTTTGCTTTCTCGATAAATAAGAGACATCTTACCAAGTGAGGGCTCGGGAGGATGACGCTTGAAATCCGCATCCGGCCATCGTGATTTAGGTTTTCCGTGATTTCCCTAAATCGCTTCAGGCAAATGCCACGGTGGTATCTTTGAAAGGGCATGTCCCAATCTGATGGAGCCGATGACATTGCTCCCCTAAATACATCAAACAACCAGCCAAGACACAACATTCTTGCGTGAGTTTTGTGTGCCTGTAAAGGGATGGACTAACATATTAATGGGTAGGTTAAATTTACATCTGTATGCTCACTTCCAAGCCATCATACAATGGGTGTCGGAGTGATTTCTGCAACACTACTAGTCATTCCCTTTCCTGTTGTACTCGCAAATACAGGGAGGGAAGAAGGACGACCTATATGTATCCCTGTGTACGCTAACTCTTCATATCTTACCATTGTGGTCCTTACGCAAAATGTACGTTGGTGGCAGTAAAACCCTTCTGCGGTTAGGTTCAATTTCCAGTTCTCAATAGTGTTCCTCCTAAAGAACATCATCTTCCCTCATGGGTTTCCCATCTGAGTTCTCGAATTATCTGTCTATTAATTCGGCGAGAGGCAGTAGGAACACTTCTATAGGGCTGTATTCTGAGGGAATCCTGGGTCTGCAGACTTGTATAGCTTTGGGATGTGGCAGTTAGTATACAGGTATTTGTTATTGTTCACTGTGTCAGCCTTTTCATGATATTTCGAAAACATCTGGAACTTTTCAGTTTGCAGGAAGGGAAGGGGAAACATAATGTTCCACATCCTGGTTTTTTCTCCCATCGCCATTAAAACGTCCACTCCTTCTGGGAAGAATGGGACAAGTTTAGAGAGTCTGGAATCTTTAACAGTTGGCGTCTTTTCATTGTGATGAGACGTTTTAATGGAGCCTACACTGGTCGAGATTATCATCGTAATAAAATCAGCTATATTATCGAATTTATAAAGTGTCACATGGTATAATCCTGATATTTACAACTTCTCTGAACTGTTACCTTAAGATACCTCATATATGGGGAAGCATTTTGTTACTTTAAGAGGGTTCAAAAATGAGGAGGCATCCTGTGACAGAGTTAGAACGTGCTCTTAGCATTCCGTCATGAGCCAAATAATAGTTTAATGTTCTAGTCCAGTGATGCAGGATGTAACAGATAAGAAAAGATATTTTTATAGCTGATGATAAAATACTTAGAGGAAATATAGCCTACGTTATAGCGTTGTACAGGATTTTCACAAATGTAACGATACTTCACCGATGTGAAAATTGCGTGTTTTTTCCTTTATTGAGTTTCGATTCCCCCCAGAGGGGGGGTAGGGTGGTTGTAGCTTAGTACGCCGCTCTTCAGCCTACAGAATATTTAAAAACATAATAAGAATACAATAAAGAATAAAAACAGTCGATAAAAACAGTGACTTTTTAAAACTGTAAAATGGCAGAAAGTTGTAGAAATTAAAATATAAAAACAAAGTGTTGGTGATGCTAATTAAGACACACAGTAAGCAGACAGTTACAATAGAAGACAGACAATTATACAACATGGCGACAGTCTGGTTTCTGTTCGCAAGAAATGAAAAATCACCTGTAGCGACAGTATGGTTTCGGTTCACAACACTTAAAAAAGGGACACACAACACTTAACACTGACTTAAAAACTGCAATATAGATAAGACACAATGATGACACACCACAGCCTAAGGCCGATGGGGGGGGGGGGGGGGGATGACCGGACAGATGAGGGGAAGAAAAGGGAGGTTCAAATGGCTCTGAGCATTATGGGACTTAACTTCTGAGGTCATCAGTCCCCTAGAACTACTTAAACCTAACTAACCTAAAGACATCGAGGTGTGTTGACAATTGAACATTTCCATTTCAGATTTTTTAAACTAAAGAGTTTATGTGAGGGATGATGCTGCTGTTACACAAGCTGGTCCACATTGGAACATGGCTGGCCTCAGAGAGTGGTCTGGGTGGTCAATAGTAGAAGATTAGCCAGGCCTCCAGCGTGCCATGGTTTCCTGGCCAGCTGACACAGCACACCCAGTAGATGGCGCTGGACTAGAGTGGAGGTGACTGGAGGTGACTGGTCAGTTTCTTTTTCCATCTTAAGGCACTGTGTCCAGGTAACATAACGAGCACTAAATTCATAAAAAAATACCATATGATGTATTTCCCATGTTTGTGTTGGCTAGAATACGACTTGCAACTTGTAAATACGTGTAAGTGTGTTTTGTTCTCAAATGATGATGCTACAGGAGTCCTGTGTATAGGACAGGCTGTTACAGATTAGTGAAATAGTGGATCACTGTTCAAATATTGTTGTTACTCATCTATACATTTCTCCCAGCAGCAACCATTCACTCGTAGATTTGCAGGAGGCTACTCCTCTGTACTTTAGTGATTGGTTGGTTGGTTTGGGGAAGGAGACCAGACAGCGTGGTCATCGGTCTCATTGGATTAGGGAAGGATCGGGAAGGAAGTCAGCCGTGCCCTTTCAGAGGAACCATCCCAGCATTTTCCTGGAGTGATTTAGTGAAATCACGGAAAACCTAAATCACGATGGCCGGATGCGGGATTGAACCGTCGTCCTCCCGAATGCGAGTCCAGTGACTTTAGTGATAGTTTGATGTGGAATTATTAGTGCCACCCATCCTTCCCATGTAGGGCTATTGGCTAGACTGGTTGGAGCAATTCTCCAGCGCTAGACTAACAGCGAAAATATCCACTCCACATCTAGCAGTTAATGCTGAAACTAGGTAGATCTACTGCCTAGTGATCAATCAGTGGCAACTCAAATTGTTGAAATAAACAATATACAACACTGTGTACAAAATAAATGCTTACATCCATCCTATCTGGCACCCCAGCACAGACAAAGTCCTTTTCCAACCAAGGGGGAGAGTGAGTAGTGAGATGAGGAGAGAGGAGTTGAAGGGGGAGGGCCAACAGTGCCCTCTTGTGGTGGCATTGCGAACTAGGTCAGTTGGCATCTGGACCTCATTGTCAACAAACAAAATTTGATTTGAATTTCATGCCATTATTTCTGTGCTGCCATCTTGGATTACATTACAGGAGGAACGGGAGCTGGGATTTCCCTAAGGTGGACTGATGTGCTGGCTGGGGAAACCCATGACATCATAAGGGGTGAGGGTAATTAATTGTTCAGTTAATGAATTTGTATAATTAATTTAATATCGAAACTGCACCAGAACTACCTTTGTCCCACTACTTCCAAGCGTATAGTGCACTGTCATCCCTCAGAATCAGGCATACTGCCAGTGGTCCACATCTTCCCAGCTCGATATTTCGACATCGTAACTCAGGATCTTCATCAGGTGTTTTCAGAGACTGGTCACTTTGGTAACAGAATTCCATATTTGTGCCTGGGTGGTGTCTGGTGTTCACTACCCTGTCAGCGCCTGCTGTAGCAGTTTCTTGCAGTGGTACTCGGTATGAGCCTGCTAGCTGCACTTTCCATGGCATCAGGCTGCTGTTGGAGAAGGAGGAGAAGATTGGTGTTTAATGTCCCATTGACAATGAGGTCAATGGAGACAGAGCACAAGCTCAGATTGGGGAAGCGTGGAGAAGGAAAGCAGCTGTGCACATTCAAAGAAACCATTCCAGTATTTGCTTTAAGCAGTTTAGGGAAATCATGGAACAGCTAAATCAGTATGGTTGGATATGGGTTTGTTCTCCCAAATGCGAATTGAGTGTGCTAACCCATGTGCTAGCCCACCCGATGGCTGCTGTTGGAGTTACACATTATGTCTGTGCATGCTGCAACAATCTCCTATTGTGATAACCACCAGCTAGAATTCCGTTTTATGTATGCTCCCAGTCTGTGCAATGCCTGATGTTTTTCCTAATCTTTTCTGTGACTGATGTGACTGTGTCTCAAGGAGGTAGTTGCCCCTGGTGCTCTGTATGAGGTCTGATCCTATTAATTTCACCACATATCGTTTGAGGTGCGTTACCAGAGAAGGAAACTTCTTTCCGATGTTTCTGTAGTAGTTCCAAAGCCGGAGTCCACCCTAAACTGTGCTGGTATCCTGTTTCAACCTGATCAGGTGCTCCACCATCTTGATTTTAATAGATTCATTGAGGATGCTATCCAAGAATCTGGGGATTTGAGCCAGGGTTGTGATTTTGTCACAATTCTTGGTGTTCCAAGCAGTGTTTTGCTATTGCTGATTTAGTGACCTGTTGTAGCCTGGTATGCCTTTGGTGTTCCTTACAACTTATTTTCTGGTGTTTTGACCAATGTAAGACATACTGCATTCACAAGGTATATGGTAAACACCAGGCTTACTTAACTCCAGATAATCCTTGATCTTGTATTTCTTCAGGATTCTGCTGACCTTAACAGAGATACGCCCTTCATAAATTAGAAAGGCTTCCTTCCTGGTCTTCTTCCTCTTCGGTTGTATCAGATCGTTTGGTGAGATGTAACACTTTGTGGATGTGAGTGCTTGAATACCAGTTGACCATGAACACTCGTAGGTGTTCTCCTGTTTTTAAACTGTGTGGTTCAGAAACTGTCATGGATTGGTGGACAAGTATTATGAGTACCCTGTCTTACTGTACTGGTAGTGGCAGCTGTCAGTCTGTAGATATAAGTCGGTGTGTGTTGCTTTCCTATATACACTGTGGCAATATGTGCCATCTGCCTTCCTCTTCACTAAAAAAAATGCCCATCATTCTCTAGTTCCATGATGAATTGAAGGGGTCGGAGAGATATAGTCACAAGCCACATCGAACTAGTTTTGAGATACAGCGAATTTAAAGTTCCACGGAGGTCTGAAAATGTTTGATACAAAATAGAAACCTTATTTCTACTGCAAACACTTGCTAAATAATTGCGAAGCATGTTGTTAAATAGTCAACTCTCTACATGCTATAAAATATTAATTTTAGAATGATTCTAATTAAGATTTAGTCAACAGTGGCTTATGACTATATCTCCCAAAAAATTGTTTAAAACATAAAGTATGAATTTGTAAGGATTTATTTTAACTGCTCTTACACAGCAAGCAGAATATATAATTTTTACACATTAATATACACATACCAGGTATCTGAGATGTATAAATTACTTTTTCATTAATACAGTTACATCAAGGAAGTTCCTCTACCTCATCATTGTACACGTTATTTCCAGCAGATGAAGGAAAGAAATCTTGATTTGCTGCAGGTATGTATATCATAAGAGACAGTACATCACCAATTTTTTTCTGGTTAATTGGTAGTGACTTTCTGTACTTTATTGGCAGCTGATATGGATTTGGTTCAACTAGCCTTCCTTTCTTTTTGGCACGAATATCCACTGACATGAAAGCTCCTATGTCTGAATAAGAGTGCTTTACACTTAGCTTGAAGGGATCTTCAGACTCAAACTTAAAGTGAGTAGCTTCACAGAAATGGTTGGGATCTCCAGACGTCGATTCTGTACGTTTTGAGATCAATGTCTCCAGGCTTTCCAAACTTCTGAAGTCTTCTATTTCCATTTTAGTTACAATGAAAAGTTTTGGACTCGCAGATTTTATTACTTCTGCCCATTCATCTGGAGTGTACATTGTTGGACGTCTGTTTCTTGCATACCGTTCAATGCGACCAAAATTACGATCGCAAGATAGCATGGTGTGACCTACCACAGGGAAGTAATGCTGTAGAGAATTAAATCTTTTGGTAGCAACAAGGGATCTTTCCAAAGCAATAATAATCCAGTTCTTTGCCTGACCCTTGCAGTTGTCTGTGATTATGTGGAGATGTTTTGTCTGATGATTAGTTATCTTCAAGTACTTCAATAAGCAGCTCCCAGCCTCATCTGAACCTCGTCCTCCATCTTTCTCGCTCCACAGAAACGTATAACCTTATTTGATCCACAGTCGTTGATACCATAATCGTATGTCCATATTTTCCTCTTGTAAAATGCTCGACCAACTGTTAGTTTAGGTGTGGGGAACGTTTGCTGCATGTCCATTGCTATCACATGATGCTCTTTCGAATTTTCTTTAGCCAGAGCAGTTAAAAATGCAATCATATTCTGTCCTCTGTCAGCCTTTTTGAGATGCAGCTCATATTATTGTTTCTTTTCTGTGACTTCTTCTGCACATAGTTCTGGGCTATTTATTGCAATTAGAAATCCATCAATTCTGAACAGGTGTCACTTTTTGGTAGTTTGAAGCCAATGTTAGATTCAGATACGATAATTTCTCTGAATTTACTTTCAGATACTGCAGGAACCTGCTTTTCCTTGCAGCATTCTGAGTATTTATCTCGAAATAAGGAAGCAATTGTGAAATCACAATCCAAATACACTTTATTAAAAAACTAGAAACCCACCTCGATTGCGAAAATAGCACCTCGAGGCGGGTTTCTAGTTTTTTAATATATTAATCAACGATTGCTGACGCGCAGCGATGTTGAAGGTTCTCAAATACACTTTATTGAGGTTCTGTTGCCTACTGTAATGACTGTTATATTTCGGTATGGCGTTGAGAAATTCTCTAACACTTTGTACAGTCTCGTCTCGAAATTTATGTGGGTAGTTTCCATGTTTTCCTGAAAGAGAAAAAAGATGAGCTTATATCCTCTTCCTAACAGAAATATTCGTATAGCACTCAGTTTGAGTACATTCCTAACTTATAGCACAGAGGAACATGAAAACCTCTTCCATCTTCTTTTGGCACTGAAAATCCCTGCTTCATTTGATGTTGCAAATTCCTCATTCTTCGTGCTTGTATCTGTAAGCCATGAACCCTTAGGAAAGCTTCCTTGCAGATCATGATTTCTATTCTGCATACCCTCACATTATAAGAAAATGTAACATCCCTGGATGATATTTTCTTGGAAGTCTTTTTTGGATAGCTTTGAAAGAAATTATGACAAATATAACAAAATGAAATAAATATACAAAATATTAAACCATTTGTATTTAAATAGTGAACAAACATCCGCTTTTTCGGTTCCACTTTCATACAGCTCATGAGGTAAGTATTCTGGGCATTAAAGTTTCTCATGTCCCAAAATGAATGAACAATGTTTTCTTCCTCTCCAAGCAGTTTTGTGAAGCATTTATTTAAACAAGTACAGGGACTTCCTATAGTATCAGCCTGAACAGTCTTGGGGGTTTTTAAAGACTTATATTGCTGACCAGCATTTTGTCGACGTTTTGCTTTATTTTTCTTCCACTGATCAATATTTCGCTTTCTTTTTCGTGAAGGCTTTGGTTTTTCGGGTGATTCTTCATTTATTCCACTTATTTCAAGCTATAATATGAAGAGCAAAATAGTCTAAGAATTTGTGTGAGATATAGTCATAAGCCACACAAAATACTAAATTTCGCTAAAATCACATTAATAAGAAAATATTTTTTACACATCTTTTGCCTTTGAAACTACATTATTGCACCATTAAGCAGTAATACACTCCTGGAAATGGAAAAAAGAACACATTGACACCGGTGTGTCAGACCCACCATACTTGCTCCCGACACTGCGAGAGGGCTGTACAAGCAATGATCACACGCACGGCACAGCGGACACACCAGGAACCGTGGTGTTGGCCGTTGAATGGCGCTAGCTGCGCAGCATTTGTGCACCGCCGCCGTCAGTGTCAGCCAGTTTGCCGTGGCATACGGAGCTCCATCGCAGTCTTTAACACTGGTAGCATGCCGCGACAGCGTGGACGTGAACCGTATGTGCAGTTGACGGACTTTGAGCGAGGGCGTATAGTGGGCATGCGGGAGGCCGGGTGGACGTACCGCCGAATTGCTCAACACGTGGGGCGTGAGGTCTCCACAGTTCATCGATGTTGTCGCCAGTGGTCGGCGGAAGGTGCACGTGCCCGTCGACCTGAGACCGGACCGCAGCGACGCACGGATGCACGCCAAGACCGTAGGATCCTACGCAGTGCCGTAGGGGACCGCACCGCCACTTCCCAGCAAATTAGGGACACTGTTGCTCCTGGGGTATCGGCGAGGACCATTCGCAACCGTCTCCACGAAGCTGGGCTACGGTCCCGCACACCGTTAGGCCGTCTTCCGCTCAGGGCCCCAACATCGTGCAGCCCGCCTCCAGTGGTGTCGCGACAGGCGTGAATGGAGGGACGAATGGAGACGTGTCGTCTTCAGCGATGAGAGTCGCTTCTGCCTTGGTGCCAATGATGGTCGTATGCGTGTTTGGCGCCGTGCAGGTGAGCGCCACAATCAGGACTGCATACGACCGAGGCACACAGGGCCAACACCCGGCATCATGGTGTGGGGAGCGATCTCCTACACTGGCCGTACACCACTGGTGATCGTCGAGGGGACACTGAATAGTGCACGGTACATCCAAACCGTCATCGAACCCATCGTTCTACCATTCCTAGACCGGCAAGGGAACTTGCTGTTCCAACAGGACAATGCACGTCCGCATGTATCCCGTGCCACCCAACGTGCTCTAGAAGGTGTAAGTCAACTACCCTGGCCAGCAAGATCTCCGGATCTGTCCCCCATTGAGCATGTTTGGGACTGGATGAAGCGTCGTCTCACGCGGTCTGCACGTCCAGCACGAACGCTGGTCCAACTGAGGCGCCAGGTGGAAATGGCATGGCAAGCCGTTCCACAGGACTACATCCAGCATCTCTACGATCGTCTCCATGGGAGAATAGCAGCCTGCATTGCTGCGAAAGGTGGATATACACTGTACTAGTGCCGACATTGTGCATGCTCTGTTGCCTGTGTCTATGTGCCTGTGGTTCTGTCAGTGTGATCATGTGATGTATCTGACCCCATGAATGTGTCAATAAAGTTTCCCCTTCCTGGGACAATGAATTCACGGTGTTCTTATTTCAATTTCCAGGAGTGTATAAGTGTGCCCAACAAGTTTCATCATTAACACACAGGATGGCTGTCAAATGCGTTGGCAATGTTGAGAGAAACAAAGTCACAAGCCACAGGAAATTAATCACCAGAAATAAACCGTTTTATATACTTACCGAAACATCATCTGAGCTGGAACAGCTGGTTGATGGATGCCAAGATTCATCACTGTTAGGATCCAAAGGGTAAAGCTCTTCACTTCCTCTACTCTCTGTGTCAAATATGCGTTGAAGACCCGAAGACGCTTCAGACGTTCCTGACCCACCTGCCATTTAGCCGTGGCTTGTGACTATGTATCTTCTGAAAATACCACCAGATGGCACAGCATAGAACTGCACTCCACCATAGCCTACCATTTGTTGCAGTAACACAGAACTTTTTCAACACATTGTGAAGAAGACATTGTTAACATGCCGCAACATGAAAAACTCAATTTTGTGAAAGTTGTGGCTTATGACTATATCTCTCCAAGCCCTTCAATTGAATGAGCAGACTGGCGATATATGGTCTCTTGTCTCTGGTAGTGGTACATCTGTTTATGGAGAAATTCGAGGACGGGGCCCTTTCAACTACTGCCTACCAGCTGATGTATTTCTTCAGATTTGTTACGTTCGTCATCCGGCGACATGGCTGGAAAAGACTGGACACGTTTCTAGGAAATCTGAACTAGAGACATCTCTTCATTAAATTCACGATGGAACTAGAGACCAATCTCAGGAAAGACCTAATGAACATGGTGAGTTGCGAAGTCGAAATTTCGTGTTGGGAGGATGCGAACCACTGGCAGTACACCCACTTATGAGATGATAATGGATAGTTGGGAAGGTCTAAGAAATTATGTAGTACAGTTCATGCAAGTTTGACATCTGTTGGATGCCAGTTTTGCTCTGTTGCAGTTGTAATGAGCGGCAGTGGATTTTTAAGTTTATAAGGGGATTGATTTATCCCTTCTCGAACATAGTCTGCTTTCAAATATTGTGACATATCTGGATCATAATAACTTTTTCCATGCTAATCAGAATGGGTTTCGAAAACCACTGATCTCGATGATCCTCTTAGTACATGACACCCTAGTGCCATGGACGCAGGAAACTAATTTGATTCGCTGTTTCTAGACTTATGAAAAGCTTCTGATTCTGTACTATATCGACACCTTCTGAAACATATACGTCATTGAGAGACACATAAGCAAATCTATGACTGGGTTTTTCATTGGTGACAGGAAGAATGAAGTGTATTATCCTAAATGAAAGGTCATCTACAGACTGTGAAGTAGTGTCTGGTGTACCTGTTTCTGTTCGAGTTATCAGTACACATGTGACAGCATGTGCTACCTAATATGTTCCAAAACGCCACTCACAAAATCGGAGTTCTTCTGGGCTCAGACCTCGGGTTATGTTGATGACAGAAAGGCAAGGTCAAGGGTTTTGTATAGCCCTTGGGCTAGGGAGCACAGGTATCCCAAACAGAATTATCACCTTAGTGTCACTCTACCACAGTGCAGGGTCAATGAATGAATGTTACACACTCTTGCTTAGGCGAATGGAGCATGTGTTTCTTCTTGTTGCATTTAATGTGGTCTGCGGAGGGGAGGGGGCTAGGAGGTTCTGGACAGGGAGCCATGTTCTGGCTGAGGAATACTCATGATGTCATCAGAGAGTAGGGTAATTAATTGATCAATTAATTAATTTGATATCAATTTGATACCTAAACTGCATCAGAACTGGCTTTATTTCACTACTTTTGGATATGTAAATGATTAGCATTTGTGCACAACTACACAAAGATGGTAGGAGATTACACAGTGGGGGGTCTCATTCTAGCACCTGGTGTGGTGATATGGAGTGGCATTTGATACAAAACACCATCATCTCTGATTCGCATTGCTGATAACTTGGACACGTTAAAGCTGGTCGAGCCTAGATTTCCATAGCTTTGTCTTTCAAGAAGGTGACACAAGACCACACATCTTGATCTACCTCGATACAGGTGATGTCTACTTGTTACTATGGCCAGCACATTCTCCTCTGGATCTTTCATTGAGTGAAAACACCTAATTATGGCTGGCTGAGAGACTATCATGTCCCAAGTCATGTGGTACCACGACTGATAAATCCTGGCCTAGAACTCAGACAGCACAGTATGACGACGCAACTTTAACTGTCATCCAAGTCCAGTTCGACTCGAACCCCTGCGGAGCAAGAGTTGTTGTTGCTGCCAGAGGTGGTAGCTCTGTATAGACCCTCGAAGCACATACACTGAAGGTTGTGTATTCTTCCCACAGCACTCTATACACAGTAAGGTTTTATTTTCATTTGCTATCCTTCATATGTTACAATTTTAATGTACAACAGTGTTTGTTGACCTCAGTAGTGTAATTTAAACTACTATGGTTGTCACTGTTGCTGTTGTCTCTCCATTCTGAAAACTGGTTTCATGAATTCCCCACACTAGCCTGTCCTGTGCAAACCTCTTCTTCCCTGTACAACTACTGCAACCTACATTTAGCATGCTTACTGCATTCATTCTTACGTCTCCTAGTACAATTTTTACTTTCCCCAATGTCCTGCCAACATAAAGACACACACAAACACACATCCACACACCCACCCACACCCACCCACCCACCCACCCGCACACACACACACCCGCACACACACACACACACACACACACACACACACACACACACACACACACACACACACGAACACACATGCTTCGTTACCAAACTGACTGTTACTTGAAGCTTCAGGATGTGTCCTATGAACAACTCCCTTCGTCTAGTCAAGTTATGTCATAAATATCTTTTTTTTGGATTTCCTATTCAGTACCATCTTCATACCTTCCTCTATATATCTATCTAATCTTCAACATTCATCCGTACCACCACATTTGTATTCTTTTCTTGTCTCAACTGCTTATCTTCCAAGTTTCATTTACTTACATTATTCGTCCAGCATCGCCCACTTTAATTCGCTATATTAGATTATCCTTGTTTTCCTTTTCTTTATATTCCTCTTATAGCCTCTTTTGAAGACACTATGCATTCCGTTCAACGTCTAGTGGCTAGCGTTGCTGCCTCTGGATCACGGGGTCCCAGGTTCGATTCGCGGCCGGGTTGGGGATTTTCTCTGCCCGGGGACTGGGTGTTCGTGTTGGCCTCATCATGTCATCATCATAATCATCGTGCGTGATAGGAGCTTGATTGGATTGAGTCAAAATTGGACTGTGTAAAAATTGGGACTTAGTACGGGCGCTGATGACCGCCCAGTTGAGCACCCCACAAACCAAAACATCATTCTGTTCAACTGCTCTTCAGAGTAATTTGCGTCTCTCACGGTATTGAAATGTAACAGACAGATCTCAAAGTTTTTATTTCAACTTCTTGAACTATAATTCCGCTTCCAAATTTCTCCTTGGTTTCATTTACTGCTTGCTCAGATTGAATAACATGGAGGATGTGCTACAACATTATCTCATTCACTTCTCAACCACTGCTTACTTTACAAGTCCCTCGACTATTGTAGCTGCTGTCTGGTTTCTGTACAAGTTTTAGATAAGTTTTCACTCCCTGTATTGTAGTCCTGCTACCTTCATAATTCCAAAATGTGTAGTACAATCAACACTGGCAAAAGCTTTCTCCCAATCTACAAATTCTTTAAACACTAGTCAAACGAAGTCGGCCTCAACCAGTGTTTCCATTATTCTCTTAGTAATTTGTGTCAATATTTTGCAACTACGACTTATTAAAGTGATGGTTCTGTGGTAATCACACCTGTCAGCACCATCCTTTTCTGGAATTGGAATTATTACATTCATTTTGAAATATGTGTATTTCGCCTGTCTCATGTATCCTGCACATCAGGTGAAAAAGTTTTGTCATGGTTGGCTCTTCGATGATCTCGGGAATTTAAGGGAATGTCGTCTATTCGAGGAGCCTTGTTTCGACTTACGCTGCAGCGCACTGTCAAATTCTTCTTCCACTACCATATCTCGGCTACCATACCTTCATCTACTTCATCGCCCTTTCTGTAATATTGCCTTCAAGTGCATTTCCCTTTGTATAGCCCTTCTATACCTTTCTTCCACCTTTCCCTGCTTAACTTCACTTTTGTTTCAGCTCTTGATGTTCATACCTGCTTCTCTTTTATCGAAACATCTCTTTAATTTTGCTATATCTTTCCCCTAGTCTTACATACTTCTACAGTCTTACATTTTCTGTTAACCTAATTTTTTATACGTCTGTATTCCCTTTTCCCCGATTCGTTGACGTATTTGCAGATGACCTCGCAGCCTTGATTCGTAACATGACAATAGCCCAGAAACAGACGGAACTCTTGACAAAAGACCGCAGGAAATGAGAAAATGTAGTTACACAGTTTGATTCTAAATGAGGGAATATGTTAGCTGAAAAAACACGAAAAATTGACATGAAAACCAAATATCAAGCAAATCCGATAACGAAAACGTCCAATTATCTACGTGAAATAATTTCGGAAAATGTTATATGAAAGAAAGCACATGAGAACAGAAGAAAAAAAGGAACAACATAATGTATCGTGCAGAATATCCGTAACAAGAATTACATCTAGAAGTATGTAAAACTGAACATTACAATTTCTTCATGAAAACAGAGTAGTTCTGAACTTCGAAAATATTGACATGAAAGCAAATACCACATACATTAAAAATCAGATAGAAAAATTATAACAAAGATCCTGGGACTGAAACGAACAGGGGACAAGTTCACGTTAAGAAATGAAGAAGAGATCAAACGGTACAGAAACATCACAGTGGTATCAGAAAACGCAGATTAAAATTCTACGGTCACTTCAAGGGATGAAACCAGATTTACTAAGAACACAAATCTGTGAATTTTAGGAAAACGGGGATGAAGCAAAAATAGAGAAAGTGGAATGGTAAAAGACGCCCCTCACGGATTGGGGCTGTTTGCAAAGGAGTACGAGCAGCGGTCTATGAATGTGGAACATGTGGTCAGGATGTCGACAGTCCTTTCAGTCGTTATTTCCAGGAGTTGAATCCTGACCGAACTGCCTCTTCTTTTTTCATGCAGCTCGTCATTTGGTTCCGCGAGGCTGAGCAGACCCGTTCTAGATCTCCTCAACCCAGAAAAAATCTATGGGTAACGAACACGGGTCCTTCCGTAGTGAAGGCCGCGACGCTAACCTTTCAGTTTTAGACGTGGCCAAAAGATAGATTGTTGGGAAAGCAAAAATTATCCAAAACTGGCAGGTATCACATGGGTAGACACCCGCAACAGGGAAATTTTTAAGCTAAAATACAATTATGGCAAGTTAATCACGAGGAAAAATCAAAGGAGACTGGAGGGTTTTGGTCTTAAACGAGAAGACGGGTTCCTATAAAAACTGGAAGGGGAAGGACAACCAACGTTGTACTTTCAGCTGTCCTAGTTGGGCAATTCCGTAAAAGAAGCAAAAAATCTGCAAAGTAGAATTCGCAGGAGGGGTTTCAGAAACTTCTGCAGCTGTAACGAAGACACGACAGGGAAACTGACTCTGTCCGTCAGTCTCATTCGCGGTCTTGAGACGTGTTACAAGGATATCGGTGATAAGACTGTCTGATGATACTGATAATCTCTTAATGCAGCTACGTTGACTGCTATTTGTCGGCGATGAAGTCTGAAATTTGCACGCCAGTGCTGCAGCTGGTCGTCCGCTGATTGGAGACAGATGGCATTTTCAGTTGTAAAATTGCCGTTGATGTGTACGGCGTGAAACGTCTGAAAGCAAACACAAGCAAGAATCTTCAGAAGGATCCAGGGCGGGGAATGTTTTCGTGGCATTCCCCGGGGTGATCTCGTCATTCTGGAAGGGACAGTGGACCGACATAAGAAGCAGATCCGCCGAATCTACTGCTATCAGACATAGGCTTTATCAAAACGAGGAAGAAATTTCTGGGGATGGATCCGGCGAAAACAGGAAAGAAGCGTTTACTACGTGTGTAAAGTAATATGCTGAAAATTAAGGGGACAATTAACAAATGAGGTGGAAACAAATATGAGGAAAACAGAAAAAGGGACAAGATGATAGTGCAAGTGTTGAGATACCAGGGGATAACTTCCATTTTAGTACAGGGAACGGCAGAGCGTAA
Source organism: Schistocerca serialis cubense (assembly GCF_023864345.2). Classification (NCBI taxonomy): domain Eukaryota; kingdom Metazoa; phylum Arthropoda; class Insecta; order Orthoptera; family Acrididae; genus Schistocerca; species Schistocerca serialis. Next base: position 871,920,179 of record NC_064641.1, on the reverse strand, counting down.
CTTTCCCCACATTTCGACGGTTATTAGCAGTCGCAAATTGAATCTACGGCAAACAGATATTGATATGATTAGATGAAGTCTCATATAGGACAATTACTGTTTCTCATTATGCATAAGCGATTGTTAATCTGAACCACTTAAACCCGAACTCAATTCCCATAACGGCGTTGTGTTACCATCTTTTCCCACTAAATTGTTGAATTAATATTCTACCTCCTAGCGCACTTACACTTCTTATTCCCGTCGACATTTATCTGACTTGAGATATTGACTAGTATCCAATACATCTTTCTTCCACTCGAAGTTCTGCTTGCACCCCCTTGCGATACGATGTACTCGCTCATTCTCCCACCCTCGACTCCCGAATTCACAACTGACTTGGAAAACGCATGTGCATTCGTATCGACAAACTCGCACTGTCAATACGAAAATGCTCACGACGTCTAATAAAGAACTTACCCTCCAGCAGATATAGTACGCTTACAAGAGGTCGAAAATTGTAAGGCTGGACTGGAAGCGGAGTGCACAGGGTTTTTCCCTTATCTCGACCACCACAAATAGCTTTTCGTCTACTTTTAGAATAAAAAAATGTGTCAAGCAAATGCTTTTAAGTTCCCATGGGGCCATTAACCTGCATGATTGTTTTTCCTGCAACTTTACTCGTTACGGAAATGTTAACAACAGTATGTCTTTTCTAAATAGCACCCTTATATTTTGTATTCCGCAATCCTCTTGCTCCCATTAATAGTTGTTAAAAGAAAGGACATAACACAAAATTGACTTGATTCTCCTGCATAAGGACAAATTACGGATAGACGACGTATGTAAATCGTTTTTTTTTAAATAAACGGTCAAATGCTTTGTGAAATGATTTGTCTTAAAGTAAGAAACAAAATAGGTTAGAGAAACAATTAACGCGCCTTTGAATGCTGCTCGAAATGACGTACAGCAAATGATGCGTCTAAAATGTCTCTCTGAACTATTGTAGCATATTTCTTACTTTTAGACAAGTCTTTTCACGAATTATTTGACAATTTTTCCTATTTTTTTTATTTTCAAGTTTTGTTCAGAAATAGCGAAAGATAGTACATAAAATATCCATCGGTATTCCATTATTATTAAGAATATATAAATCGAGTGAAAGATAAAGAGCTTTAATTTACGCTGGAATTTGAATACTTAATACTCTTTCAACATGAAAGAAAAAATTTCACATTTTCTACGCCAGTGTAAGATTTTACGCCTAAAATAACTTACCATTGAAGAGATGAACTTTTGAAAACTTGATTTACATAGTAGTAGTTGTTCGTGAAATATTTAAATTTTTCCTCAAATCAGTGCTTGAGTTCTTGTTAATTACCCTGATTACCTTCAAGTAATCAAGCCTCCACCCCCTGTTTTTTCAAAGCTAGTTCTCACACTATCAATTTGATACTCCCAAGTTGTCCATTTCCTCCGTCTTCATTTGGCTACGAAAATTAAGGACTAAACTCCATTGAGTAACTTGCAGAGAGTGTTGTTTTTCGCTCTGTGCAAACTATTTGGCAGACAAGGAAAATGCACAGTCGTCAGTCAACAGCCTTCAGTTGAGGGTTTGTGTGAGTACAATGTACACCAACGAAGAGATGGTACGGATGCTACTCATACGTGGAGGATGTAAGTACTACAGTACTGTTCTGCATGCACCCCGTTGTAAATAGGAAGAAATTATTGCAGTTACTGAGCTGCAAAGTTACATTCCCCGTGGACGAGTAACGTTTTACCTTCTCTTCATTGGTGTACACTTTGCTGGCACAAAGCTTCAACTCAAGGCTGTTGACTGAATGACCAGTGTACATTTCTGTTGTTTCCATTTGTTTACTGTTAGCTCCGGAACGCGGACGAGTTATGTTGTCCCAAGTACCTGCGCTGTGTACTGTTACAGGAGAGCAAAGTCAGTTTTGGGTTACATTTTTATTACGTGAATAGTACAGTGCGATACGTTTTTGATAGCGTCTTGAGGAGAGTAAGTGGATTACGGAATAAAAAATATAGGAGGCTATTTAAAAAGACGTTTTGGTGCTCCTATCCGCGTAACGAACAAAGTTATAAGAAGGGCAGTCATGTTCGTTAATGTTCTCCTGGTAGCTACACAATATTTGCTTTATACTTTTTTTTTATTTTGCTTCTAGATAAGAAGTTATTTTCGGTGGTTAAGATAATGGGATACCCTGTCTGTATACAGGGTTGTTCATAAGTACCAGGCGGTTATAATTAAACTGCAGCTACTCGCGGAGGTTCCAATGTGGGCGGTAATTTTCATACGACAATGAATATCTGTGGAACGGATTTACAATGGAAAAAAATAGTTGGAATTTTGGCCACCAGATGCAAATCTGGTGCTATGAATGCAAGAAAGACGTGTAGAAACGTTTCCGCATGTCATGGACTAGGACCGGGATGTGGGCAGAAACTGTCATGCAAGTGAGAATGGAATAATTTTGACTTTATTACTAACCGCCGCTTACACAATTTATTAAATGTGAGCCCCGGAGACGGCGACGAGAAGCTGCAACCGTAAAACGACGTGATGAACAACTGCTCGCGGCAGGTAGAGTGGAATCTGAGCAGGTGCTCAGGGAGGGTGCTGTCGTAGCAGCGATTCAGCGAATTGCGCGCACGTGCTCTTCTGACCGTGTTGATGTTCATTCTGTCATGGAATAGGGCTCTCAGACATGTGAGTGGCTTGAAGACTCCTTAAGTAATAGAACCCAGTACATTGTCCTAGACGGCCACTGTTCATCAGAGACAAGGGTATCGTCAGGAGTGCCCCAGGGAAGTGTGATAAGACTGTTGTCGCACTGCATATACATAAATGATCTGGCGGACAATGAGGCAGCAATCTGCGGTTGTTTACTGATGATGTTGTGGTGTACGGGAAGGTGCTGATGTAGACAGACTGTAGGAGGGTAAAAGATGACTTAGACAAAATTTTTAGTTGATGTGATGAATCAGAGCTACCTCTAAATGTAGAAAAATGTAACGTAATTCAAGTGAGTGGGAGAAACAAACCCGTAACGTTCGAACACAGCATTGGTTGTGTACCGCTTGACACAGTCACGTCGTTTAAATACACTACTGGCCATTAAAATTGCTACACCAAGAATAAATGCAGATGATAAACGGGTATTCATTGGACAAATATATTATACTAGAACTGACATGTGATTACATTTTCACACAATTTGGGTACATAGATCCTGAGGAATCAGTACGCAGAACAACCGCCTCTGGCCGTAATAACGGCCTTGATACGCCTGGGCATTGAGTCAAACAGAGCTTGGATGGCGTGTACAGGTACAGCTGCCCATGCAGCTTCAACACGATACCACAGTTCATCAAGAGTAGTGACTCGCATATAGTGACGAGCCAGTTGCTCGGCCACCATTGACGAAACGTTTTCAATTGGTGAGAGATCTGGAGAATGTGCTGGCCAGGGCAGCAGTCGAACATTTTCTGCATCCAGAAAGGCCCGCACAGGACCTTGAACATGCGGTCGTGCATTGTCCTGCTGAAATGTAGGGTTTCGCAGGGATCGAATGAAGGGTAGAGCCACGGGTCGTAACACATCTGAAATGTAACGTCCACTGTTCAAAGCGCCATCAATGCGAACAAGAGGTGACCGAGACGTGTAACCAATGGCACCCCATACCATCAACGCCGGGTGATACGCCAGTATAGCGATGACGAATACACGCTTCCAATGTGTGTTCACCGCGATGTCGCCAAACACGGATGCGATCATCATGATGCTATAAACAGAATCTGGATTCATCTGAAAAAAATGACATTGTCATTCGTGCACCCAGGTTCGTCGATGAGTAAACCATCGCAGGCGCTCCTGTCTGTGATGCAGCGTGAAGGGTAACCGCAGCCATGTTCTCCGAGCTGATAGTCCATGCTGCTGTAAACGTCGTCGAACTGTTCGTGCAGATGGTTGCTGTCTTGCAAACGTCCCCATCTGTTGACTCAGGGATCGAGACGTGGCTGCACGATCCGTTACAGCCACGCGGATAAGATGCCTGTCAGCTCGACTACTAGTGATACGAGGCCGTTGGGATCCAGCACGGGGTTCCGTATTACCCTCCTGAACCCACCGATTCCATATTCTGCTAACAGTCATTGGATCTCGACCAACGTGAGCAGCAATGTCGCGATACGATAATCCGCAACCGCGATAGGCTACAATCCGCCCTTTATCAAAGTCGGAAACGTGATGGTACGTATTTCTCTTCCTTACACGAGGCATCACAACAACGTGTCACCCGGCAACGCCGGTCAACTGCTGTTTGTGTATGAGAAATCGGTTGGAAACTTTTCTCATGTCAGCACGTTGTAGGTGTCGCCACCGGCGCCAACCTTGTGTGAATGCTCTGAAAACCTAATCATTTGAATATCACAGCATCTTCTTCCTGTCGGTTAAATTTCGCGTCTGTAGCACATCATCTTCGTGGTGTAGCAATTTTGATGGCCAGTAGTGTATATAGACGTACCGTTGCAAAGCGATATGAACTGGAAGGAGCGTGTGTGAATCGTGGTAGGGAAAGCGAAAGGTCGACTTCGGTTTATTGGGAGAATTTTGGGAAAGTGTGATTCATCTGCAAAAGAAGATCGCATATAGGACGCTAGTGTGACCTTTTCTTAACTACTGCTTGGGATCCACATCGAGTTGAATTAAAGGAAGACATCGAAGCAATTCAGAGGCAAGCTGCTAGATTTGTTGCCGGTAGGTTCGAGCAACACGCAAGTATTGCGGAAGTGCTTTGGGAACTCGAACGGAAATCCCTGGAGAGAAGGCAGATGTTCTTGCCGAGGAACGCTATTCAGAAAATTTGAAGAACCGGCATTAGAAGCTGACTGCAGAACGATCCTACTGTCGCCAATATACGTTTCGCGTAAGGGCCACGTACCTGGGGTACGAGGAATTAGGGCTCGTACGGAGGTATATAGACTGCCATTTTTCCCTCGCTCTGTTTGCGAGTGGAAAGGAGATGACTAGCAGTGGTACGGGGTAACCTCCACCATGCCTCGCCGATATGCTACCGATATTGTTGCAGTATCGGCCGGAGACGCTTCGGCGCCTTCCATGACCACCAGCGGCGTACGTCGGCCCCACATATTGCCACCCCAAAACAGCAGGGAAACTCCATGTACATCTACATCTACATCTACATCTACATGGATACTCAGCAAATGACATTTAAGTGCCTGGAAGAGGGTTCATCGAACCACCTTCACAATCCTCTATTATTCCCATCTCGTATAGCGCGTGGAAAGAATGAACACCTGTATCTTTCCGTACGAGCTCTGATATCCCTGATTTTATTGTGGTGATCGTTCCTCCCTATGTAGGTCGGTGTCCACAAAATATTTTGCATTCGGAGGAGAAAATTGGTGATTGGAATCTCGTGAGAAGATTCAATCGCAACGAAAAACGCCTCTCTTGATGAATTCCAGCCCAAATCCTATATCATTTCTGTGCCCTCCCATATTTCGCGGTAATACAAAACGTGCTGTCTTTCGTTGAACTTTTTCGAAGTACTCCGTCAGTCCTATCTGGTAAGCATCCCACACCGCGCACCAGTATTCTAAAAGAGGACGGACAAGCGTAGTGTAGGCAGTTTCCTTAGTAGGTCTGTTACATTTTCTAAGTGTCCTGCCAATAAAACGCAGCCTTTGGTTAGCCTTCCCCACAACATTTTCTATGTGTTCCTTTCAATTTAAGTTGTTCGTAATTGTAATACCTAGGCATTTAGTTGAATTTACGGCTTTTAGATTAGACTGATTTATCGTGTAACCGAAGTTTAACGAATTCCTTTCAGCACTCATGTGGATGACCTCACACTTGTCGTTATTTAGGGTCAACTGCCACTTTTCTCACCATTCAGATATTTTTTCTAAATCGTTTTGCTGTTTGTTTTGATCTTCTGATGACTTTATTAGTCGATAAATGACAGCGTCATCTGCAAACAACCGAAGACGGCAGCTCAGATTGTCTCCCAAATCGTTTATATAGATAAGGAACAGCAAAGGGCCTATAACACTACCTTGGGGGGACGCCTGAAACCACTTCTGTTTTACTCGATGACTTTCCGTCAATTACTACGAACTGTGAGCTCTCTCACAGGAAATCGCAAATCCAGTCACATAACTGAGACGAAATTCCATAAGCACGCAATTTCTCTACGAGCCGCTTGTGTGGTACAGTGTCAAAAGCCTTCCGGATATGCGGGAATACGGAATCGATCTGAAATCCCTTGTCAATAGCACTTAGCACTTCATGTGAATAAAGAACTAGTTGTGTTTCACAGGAACGATGTTTTCTAAACCCATGTTGACTGTGTGTCAATGGACAGTTTTCTTCGAGGTAATTCATGATGCTTGAACACAATATATGTTCTTCGATAGTATCTCCATTGTTATCGCGCAGAGAAGGCATTGATTGTTTCTTGCCGCTAACATACTTCACATACGACCAGAATCTATTTGAATTTTCTGCCAGGTTTCGAGACAAAGTTTCGTTGTGGAAACTGTTATAGGCGTCTCGCCATTGAACTCCACGGTAAATTTCGAGGTTCTGTAAATGATCGCCAATCTTTGGTATTTTGCGTCTGTTTAAATTTGGCATGTTTGTTTCTTTGTTTCTGCAACAGTGTTCTAACCCGTTTTGGTTACCAGGGAGGATCAGGTCCACCTAGCTGCACTCGCTGTACAGTGCGTCTAAGGCGTTCAGCTTGACCGGGTTGCCTCCAAAGACGTCTCCGAAGATTGTCTGGTTGAAGGCATATGCGACTCTCATCGGTGAAGAGAACGTGATGCCAATGCTGAGCGGTCCATTCGACATGTTATTGGGCTGTTCTGTACCGCGGTGCATGGTGTCGTGGTTGCAAAGATGGACCTCGCCATGGACGTCAGGAGTGATGCGTATTGCGCACAGTCTGAGTCATAACACGACGTCCTGTGGCTGCACGAAAAGCGTTATTCAACATGTTGGCGTTGCTGTCAGGGTTCCTTCGAACTATAATCCGTAGGTAGCGGTCATGCACTGCAGTAGTAGTATTTGCGCGACCTGAGCGAGGCATGTCATCGACAGTTCCTGTCTCTCTGTCTCTCCTCCACGTCCGAACAACATCGCTTTGCTTCACTACGAGACGCCTGGACACTTCCCTTGTTGAGAGCCTTTCCTTGCACAAAGTAACAATGCGGACGCGGTATTGACCGCCTAGGCATTGCTGAACTACAGTCAACACGAGCCGTGTACCCTTCCTGGTGGAACGACTGCGGCTGATCTGTTCTCTGACACCCTCCCTGTAATAGGCGCTGGTCATGCACGGTTGTTTACATCTTTTGGGCGGGTTTAGTGACGTCTCTGAACAGTCAAAGGGAGTGTGTCTGTGATACTACTGCTGTGTGCAGTCTGTGGCTGGTTGGGCTCATTGTTGCAATATTCGCTTATGTAGTGTTGGGCAGTTGGATGTGAACAAAAGTGGTTCAAATGGCTCTGAGGACTATGGGACTTAACTTCTAAGGTCATCAGTCCCGTAGAACTTAGAAATACTGAAACCTAACTAACCTAAGGACATCACACACATCCATGCCCGAGGCAGGATTCGAACCTGCGACCGTAGGGGTTACACGGTTTCAGGCTGTAGCGCCTAGAATAGGGTGACCAAATTATTTTTGGTGAAAACCGGGACACATTCACCCGGGTGCCAATGGACACCTCATTTCACATGTACCCAGGTTTCTTAATTTTAAATATTAATGTTTTGTTGATACATTTTGTTAACCCGAATATTATAACTAATAAGAGGATACAGAATATTGATATAATCTAGATTATCTGTGTACTTAATGACATTTAATAAACGTATACAGTAATAAAGAAATGTACTACGATTTTACAAAATTTTACAGCTATTCAACTTTTAATCAATTAATATTAACATTACTGAGCACTTGTAGATGGAATTGACTATCCTTGGAGAAAAGGGTATTTTTCACTGTCTCCAGCCTTCTTGATCATGTCTTTGATCTTTGAGACACAGTGATAAAACTCGGCACAATCCATTTTGTAGTTGTACAGGATCTGCAAGATTGCTTCAAGAGAGTCCACCTCCATTCTGTTTCTTTCATCAGTCCACAGGATATTTATGAACGAAAATATTCTTTCCACATTGGCATTATGGGTTGGGATTGCAAGTAAATACCTTGCAATTATTACCAACTCAGAGTAATGCTGAAGACAGTCACAGCTTTGAAAAAAACTCACCAACTTCTCATGACATTCCAGTGGTTTTTTTTTTCTTCATTCCACTTGTGAAGACTTTCTTCAACAAAATTTGTCAGTAACTTTCCCATTTTGGCACTCTCTTCAGTAACATCCAATCAAACACCGGCGATGAGGGTAAATATGAGGCGCTCCTCTTGCTGAGATATTCTGCACAAGTGTCATAAAACTTGTTAACTTCTTCTCTAAAACTCCTTTCCGCTGCTTCTGATACTTCCGCTCTTTTAAGGACAGATTTAACATTAAAAGAAATGAACTGCTGTTCTCTCCTCTTAGTAACAGTTTGCAGAGTATTTTTCAATACCTCATTTACCTCTATTACAATTTTTATGCTTCCCTCAATTTCCTTTATCCCATGCTGCAAAGTGCTAAGCTGACTGTGAATGAACCATAAGTAGGCTTCACTTAAAGGGTTACTGAAAAACTGAACGAATATTTTGGGGGCTTTGTCTTCATTTAGGAAAAAATCTTTTAACGGTTCAAACAGGGGCTTACTCTTTCAACTGCTGGAAACAGTGATAACCAGCGAGTTTTCGAGTGACACATTACATTCATATATTCAGTTCACACATAATCACAGAACTCCTTAAGCCTCTCTGTTCTAACAGTATATATGTAAAAGTGTGAGTATACCTTCATGACGATAGTTTCAACATCACAGCTTAAACTGTAAGCAGATGTCTGCACGCTATTGTGTAAAACATGTGCAGGGCACCCTATGCCTTCAATGTTTTAATGCAATGTTGCCTTTAATTTGGTAAATACGTTGCATTTGCCTTGTCTTTTTAAACCACCAAAGTTTGTGTTGGTGTTGTCTTCACAAAATGCCATGCATTTATTTTTCTCAAGATCAATCATTTCGATAGCATTCATACAAAATCTTGAAATTTCGTCAGATGTTTCATTAGGTAGGGAACTCACCTTCAAAAGTTTGGTCGGAATTCCCTGATTAATATCGAAAACCTGAACAACAAACGGAAATATTTTAGTGGCCTTATGATTGCTGGCATCAGTGGGTATCCCATAGAAAAAAGACTTTTTGATGTATTGAAGGCTTTCCTTTACACTCTGGGCAGCAATAACTCCTTTCACTAAGGCTGACACTTTAGTTCTTGCTGAACTAAACTTTTTTGCAATGGGAGAATCATCAAACATAATGCTGTTAAGCTTATTAGTACAATCAGGTCTATAAGTTTGGTGATGTTTTACCGTGTGGTAGGCTAGTGTAAGCTCAGCTGCTCGAACTTTCGTCTCTTCACTTGACTGATGATTCACAAAATAATTTTGTAGAGTTTTACTGCTGCTCGGTGCACTGTATCTGTTAACATATTTCTTTGACCTGATGTGATCAACTATGTCGGAACGTCCACCATGACTTATACTAATAAAACAGTTACATACGGAACGCTCTGCTTCGTAATCAAAACGACCTTTCTTAATGAAATTCCATTCCTTGGAATAACAGTCACTGAACTTGCAGGCACGTTTCGGCATTGCATTTCACAGTACTGCAGCAATAATACCAATAATATGAGAAAAAGATATTGCAGTTTGTCTGACAAAACATCAACTACTACACCGTTCTGACAATGTGTGTGTGAGTAAGCGGCGCGACAATCGGACGGTTTCATAGCTCTGTTACAATAATACAACTTACTACTTGTTAGCCAAAGTATCGCTCAAAGAAAATTATTGCCCGAGTGTAGCAATACTGATACTGTGATTACTAGTATGGGACAGTGGAGGTTTTAGACAAATAAGCTAAAATATATTAATTTCTTGTGTTTTGTTTCCTTTAATATAGCGAAATCCCAAAAATTTGAGAAAGTTTCACGAAATGTATTTAAAGACTGAATTCCGGGACTTTTGAGCGTCCCGAAACAAATTTTCGGGACACCGGAACACAGGGATTAAAACCGGGACAATCCCGGTTTTCCGGGACGTTTGGTCACCCTAGCCTAGAACCGCTCGGCCACCCCGGCCGGCGGATGTGAAAAGCACGTAGCGTTGGACAGTTGGAGGTGACCAGTCAGCAGTGGTGGATATGGGGAGAGAGATGTCAAAGTTTTGAGAGGTTACTATGAGCTGACGATCTGGACGTTTGTCCGTCAGAAAAAAGAAATTTGTTTAGTTGGAGGTCAAAAAATTATATACATATTATGACTTTTGAACGCTATAAAGGTAAATACATTGTTTGTTCTCTATCAAAATCTTTGAATTGCTAACTATGCTTATCAGTAGTTAGTGCCTTCAGTAGTTCGAAACTTTTATTTAGCTGGCAGTAGTGGCGCTCGCTGTACTGCATTAGTTCGAGTCACGAAGATTCTTGTGAGGTAAGTGATTCATGGAAGGTATACGCTATTATTAGTCAGGGCCATTCTTTTGTAGGGATTATTGAAAGTGAGATTGCGTTACGCTAAAATACTGTGAGTCAGTTTAGTAATGATCAGAATAGGTAAAGAGAAAACAGTGTGAGCACGTTGAGTTTTGCTCACAAGGGAACCTCCCCATCGTACCCCCCTCAGATTTAGTTACAAGCTGGCACAGTGGATAGGCCTTGAAAAACTGAACACAGATCACTCGAGAAAACGGGAAGAAGTTGTGTGGAGCTATGAAAAAAATACGCAAAATATACAAACTGAGTAGTCCACGCGCAAGATATGCAACCTAAGGGAGAATGTGAGCTAGGAGCGCCGTGGTCCCGTGGGTAGCTTGAGCAGCTGCGGAGCGAGAGGTCCTTCGTTCAAGTCTTCCTTCGAGTGAAGAGTTTAATTTTTTATTTTTAGACAATTATTATCTGTCCGTCCGTCCGTCCGATGCGAGGTAACTGCGCCGTAGTATCGGGCAAGGTAGAAGAATCTTTTTATCCATTCGCCAAGTGTAGAAGTTAGGTGGGTCGACAACATATTGCTGTCATGTGACGCACATGCCGTCACCAGTGTGGTATAGAATATATCAGACGTGTTTTCCTGTGGAGGAATCGGTTGACCTATTACCTTGCGATCAAATGTTTTCGGTTCCCATTGGAGAGGCACGTCCTTTCGTCTACTAATCGCACGGTTTTGCGGTGCGGTCGCAAAACACAGACACTAAACTTATTACAGTGAACAGAGACGTCAATGAACAAACGGACAGATCATAACTTTGCGAAAATAAAGAAAGTAAACTTTTCACTCGAGGGAAGACTTGAACCAAGGACCTCTCTTGCGCAGCTGCTCACGCTAACCACGCGACCACGGCGCTCCTGAGCTCACACTATCCCTGATGTTGCCTATCTTGCGCATGGACTACGCAGTTTGTATATTTTGGTTATTTTTTACATAGTTCCACACAACTTCTTCCTGTTTTCTAGATTGATCTGTGTTCAGTTTTTCAAGGCCTATCCACTGTGCCAACTTATAACTAAATCTGAGGGGGGTGCGATGGGGAGGTTCCCTTGTCAGCTTTTTGAAAATCAAATAACGTAAGAGTTTTTCCAGCACTGTCATTCTTTACATACAAGTTTCACGATATCTTCAGGAGCTCTGGGAACAGGGGTGATGAAAAACATTTTTTGAAGTGTGTACAGTTAAAAACTTGGAGAGATATTCTGCCCTTCGACCTGTCTCTAGTTTCTGTTATTTTCGGGCATTCGTTTTGTGAAATCCTGAAAAAGTCTGTGGAATACATACGTGAGGTGTGGAGACAGCTCTGAGATGAAGTTTTCGGTACAGGAGAGCAAATCGTGTTCGCACCAAACCAGTCGGAAAGACTGAAGACGGAGAGGAGGGAAAAAATAATCGATCGAAACGATGTCCTAGCGCCCGCTTCCCTCCACAACGACGACAATACCTCCGCTGTTGTGTGTGTGCGCGCGTCCGCGCGTGCTTTGTAGGACATCTCATGAGGCCCGTCCTTTGGCGACCTTGATAGTGCTTCAGCGCGTGTGTTGTAAACCGTACCACAATCGGATGCTTGGCCTCAAATCGAATTAAAACGTATTGAGAGCGTCGTGGTGGCGTCGTAATGCGTTTAGGGGGTCGGCCGGGCTCGGTGATGAGCGTCCGGTGGCGGTTCGCGTGATGTGCTGTCGCAGCGGCGAGTCGGCCGCGCCGAGGGAAGCCCGAAGCCGGCGGCGGCGCGCGGCTATAAAGGCGGCGAGCGGCGGCCCAGGCGCCCAGGTGCGAAGCGGCTGCGGTCGACTTTGCTCGCTGCCTGCTGCCCGCTAGCTTCTGCCTGCTGTCTCTGCCACTCCCAGACTCTGCTCACACACTCACCCCAAGCAGCAACACATCGCCGACTCGCCACCATGGTGAACACCACTGACTTCTACCCGGTGCCAGCCGCCATGGCCTACGAGAGGTAAAGACGCAACTTTATAAATCACACTGCTGCTCATGACCGTCTGCTTCGTCCCACACTACCCCTACATGGAGTCCCTGCCAATCACACTGATGTGCCTGGCAGAGTGTTCATAGAATCACCTTCTAACAATACCACCACTTGCAAAGTAGGTTAGAAATCAGATTAGTAATAAAGAAACTCCCTAGCAGATTAAAACTGTGTGCCCTACCGAGAGGAAGACTAAACTGTAGTTCCTTCTCTAGATTGTCGCACGGATGGTAGATATCGAAATAGACGACAGAGGGATAGACAAACAATTAAAATCGCTCAAAAGAGGAAAGGCCGCTGGACCTGATGGGAAACCAGTTCGATTTTACACAGAGTACGCGAAGAAACTTGCCCTTCTTCCTGCAGCGGTGTACCGTAGGTCTCTAGAAGAGCGTAGCGTTCCAAAGGATTGGAAAAGGGCACAGGTCATCCCCGTTTTCAAGAAGGGACGTCGAACAGATGTGCGGAATTATAGACCTATATCTCTAACGTCGATCAGTTGTAGAATTTTGGAACACGTATTATGTTCGAGTATAATGACTTTTCTCGAGACCAGAAATCTACTCTGCAGGAATCAGCACGGGTTTCGAAAAAGACGGTCGTGTGAAACCCAGCTCGCGCTATTCGTCCACGAGACTCAGAGGGCCACAGACAAGGGTTCACAGGTAGATGCCGTGTTCCTTGACTTCCGCAAGGCTTTCTATACAGTTCCCCACAGTCGTTTAATGAACAAAGTAAGAGCATATGGACTATCAGACCAATTGTCTGATTGCATTGAACAGTTCCTAGATAACAGAACGCAGAATGTCATTCTCAATGGAGAGAAGTCTTCCGACGTAACAGTGATTTCAGGTGTGCCGCAGCGGAGTGTCGTAGGACCGTTGCTATTCACAATGTATATAAATGACCTTGTGGATAACATCGGAAGCTCACTGAGGCTTTTTGCGGATGATGCTGTAGTATATCGAGAGGTTGTAACAATGGGAAATTATACTGAAATGCAGGAGGATCTGCAATGTATTGACGCATGGTGCAGGGAATGGCAATTGAATCTCAATGCAGACAAGTGTAATGTGCTGCGAATACATAGAAAGAAAGATCCTTTATGATTTAGCTACAATATAGCAGGTCTGCAAATGGAAGCATTTAATTCCATAAATTATCTGGGAGTACGCATTAGGAGTGATTTAAAATGCAATGATCATATAAAGTTGATCGTTGGTAAAGCAGATGCCAGACTGAGATTCATTGGAAGAATCCTAAGGAAATGCAATCCGAAAACAAAGGAAGTAGGTTACAGTACGCTTGTTCGCCCACTGCTTGAATACTGATCAGCAGTGTGGGATTCGTACCAGATAGGGTTGATAGAAGAGATAGAGAAGATCCAACGGAGAGCAGCGCGCTTCGTTACAGGATCATTTACTAATCGCGAAAGCATTACGGAGATGATAGATAAACTCCAGTGGAAGACTCTGCAGGAGAGACGCTCAGTAGCTCGGTACGGGCTTTTGTTGAAGTTTCTAGAACATACATTCACCGAAGAGTCAAGCAGTATATTGCTCCCTCCTACGTATATCTCGCGAAGAGACCATGAGGATAAAATCAGAGAGATTAGAGCCCACACAGAGGCATACCGACAATCCTTCTTTCCACGAACAATACGAGACTGGAATAGAAGGGAGAACCGATAGAGGTACTCGAGGTACCCTCCGCCACACACCGTCAGGTGGCTTGCGGAGTATGGATGTAGATGTAGAACTTCGGGACCTTTGCCTTTCGCGGGTAAGTGCTCTACCATCTGAGCTACCGAAGCACGACTCACGGCCGGTCCTCACGGCTCTACTTCCGCCAGTGTCTCGTCTCCTACCTTCCAAACTTTACAGAAGCTCTCCTGCGAACCTTGCACAACTAGCACTTCTGAAAGAAAGGATACTGCGGAGACATGGCTTAGCCACAGCTTGGCGGGTGTCTTCATATCAGCGCATACTCCGCTGCAGAGTGATAATCTCATTCTGGCACATTCAAACTCGATTGCTCATTTTTGCCACTCAGTCACTTCCCTACATTTAGCCATTTTTACGTAAAATGTCCGCTTGAAACACAGATGTCTTATTGATCGCTACTCACGTATGCTCAAGCACAGGCAGTGCACGGATGATTGAGCACGTGACTCTAGGTCGTTACAGCGGTGGCACCTCTTAAAAGTGAGTTAATGGCTGTGTTCAGAGTATGTGCTGGTGCTTGCGATATACGTTCACTGCCCTCAATCAAGTCACAATTAGTATCATCGCTTTGTATTTGGCGTCAAGGATCATAATCTTGTGCAGTTTGGCGACGAACTGGCAGTAGAGCCCAGTGATTCGTCTTTTACACCGAAACAAAAAATAGCATGAAAATATTTTTTTTAAAAATGCTGCATACACTGCTGTAAATGCTGTAGATAATATATGTATACAGTGGTCGATAGACAGTTCACCCAATTGTGAAACAACCATCAAAGGGTAAAGATGTCGAGGCACATAGCAACAGTACCTGCTGTAATACAGTTTAATTATTAGTGCTGCTGGTGATGATTAATAGTCTAACAATACCACCACTTGCAAAGTAGATTAGAAATCACTTGCAAAGTAGATTAGAAATCAGCAGCATATTTTCGCTTTATCGGGCAAGAACAAAGTAATTGACTGTGGACGGTATTGTCAGAATGGAAATAATGAACTCACTGTAAAAAAGTCATTAATTTTGGCACGTATCTTGAATGGATTCCCACGTAGATTTCGTCGAAGTCGTTATGGCTCATCTTGTTGATTCTAGGGTGGTTCCACTTTGACTGCTGGAAGGTCCAGATCTGTGTTTTAGCAATATTTGAAGTCCTAACAAATGCGTTTTTCAGGAAAATCTTAATGATCAAACAATCCCAGATCAGAACAATGGTATGGTAGAAATAATTTTTGACTTGATGTTCACGATCCACATTTTTATTAAACTTCTTGTAAATTCACATATACTTCTTCTTAATTGTCACACCATCAAGAAAACAGTTTTGTATCAATCTTCATATATTTAATTTCCAGTTTAACCAAACGCAAGACTTGACTGTTATTTTACAAAGCGGAAAAACAACTTAACTTCTGCAAAGTGAAACAGAGACTGCTCTATGCGCATTCGTGCCAAAACGGTTACAAGTAAGTCAAAGATTATGACAGTCTCACAGAAATGAATACACAGAAGAACCATATCACTGTAGTATATCAATACATCGGAGTATGTCTGTTACTTCGCAGAAAAGTAGTAAGATATTACTGGTATCGAGAACTGGTGTTGGAGTGCCGTAATGGTCACGTAAATAAAGAAACATTGCAACCTTCACAATGATTCTCTGTTATTCCACTCTCGGACAGCGCGCTGTAAAAGCGAACGCCTATATCTTTCCGTACGAGCTATGATTTCCCTTATTGTATTATGATGCCCGCTTCTCCCTATGTAGGTTGCCGTCAACAAAATATTTTCGCATTTTCGTGAGAAGATCCCGCTGCAACGAAAAACGCCTTTTTTTTAATGTTGTTCACCCCAAATTCTGTATCATGTCCGTGACCCTCTCTCCCCTATTTCCCGACAATACAGAAAGTGCTGCCCTTCTTTGAACTTTCTCGATGTGCTCCGTTAATCCTATCTGGTAAGGATAGCACCCCACGCAGCAGCACTCCGAATGAGGACGGACGAGCGTAGTGCAGGCAGTCTCTTTAGTAGAGCTGTTTCGTCTTCTGAGAGTTCTGCCAATAAAACGCAGTCTTTGGTCTGCCTTCCCCACAACATTAGCTACGCAATTTTTCCAATTTCAGTTGTTCGCAATTGTAATTCCTAGGTATTCAGTTGAATTAATAGCCTTCAGATTTGGTTGATTTATCGTGTAACCGAAGTTTAACTGATTCCTTTCAGCACTTATGTGGATGACCTCACAGTTTTCATTATTTGGGGTCGATTGTCAATTTTCGCAAGTCACAGGCATCTTTTCTAAATCGTTTTGCAATTTGTTCTGATCTTTTGATGACGTTACTAGACGATAAACAGTAGTATCATCTGCAAACAACCTAAGAGGGCTGTTAAGATTGGCTCCTAAATCAAATAGATAAGGAACAGCAAATGAAATGAAATGATCGTATGGCATTGTTGGCCGGGAGGCCCCATTCGGGGGAGTTCGGCCGCCGTATTGCAAGTCCCTTCAGCTGACGCCACTTCAGTGACTTGCGAGTCCGTGATGATGAAGGACACACAACACCCAGTCCCCTGCTGGGAATCGAACCCGGGCCCCCTAGGTGAGAGGCGGTAATGCTACCGCTACGCTACGGAGGCGGACATAAGGAACAGCAAAAGGTATATAACACTACCTCTGGGAACGCCAGAAATCACTTTTGTTATACTAGGTGACTTTCCGTCAGTTACTACGAACTGTGACCTCTCTGACAGGATATCACGAATCCAGTCATATAACAGAGATAATATTTCATAACCATGCAATTTGATTACAAGCCACGGTGTGAAAAGCTTTCTGGAAATCTAGAAATACGGAAACAATATGAAATATCTTGTCGATAGCACTCAGCACTGCGTGTGAATGAAGAGTTAGTTGTGTTTCACAAGAATGACGTATACTAAATCGGTGTTGACTGTGTGTCAAGAAACCGTTCTCTTCGAGGTAATTTATGACAATGAAAATACTGTCGAAGTAGGCTGTACTGTTTTGTTATCTATGCGATCGGCCAGCTTCAACTTTGGACTATTTTCAAGCACGTATCTTAAACATGAAAATGACACAGAGTTGAAACTGGCCGATCGCAAAGTACACCCTCTTGGAAAATGTTTCCATTCTTTAAACCAAATTAGTATGTCCGTCAGTGATGATCAGTAATTATCTAAGATCATTTATGGATCTTTCAACATCCATTGCATTCGATACTGCCAGGCGCCTTAAAAGCGTTGGGCGATCGTATTGGTTTACTGGATTGTGTAATCCAGCCAGGTTTGACCTTTCTATCTCCGTCATATTAGGCCCAATTAGGTTTAGTACGTAACGGCGTGTAATTGGTATGTATATTGTTGTAGATTAAGCTGAAGATGCCACTCATTAGCGCGAAACAGATTGTACCTTAATCTCACAGTAAATTACGACTAGCAGCTACAAGCGAACTCTACAATTTTTTTGGAAGTTTTTATCACAAAAATTTGAAAAGATCGTTTAGTTATACTGCAATTAAGCCATTGTAGTGTTTTTGTCTACGTAGATTGTATTTGAATGTTCTGTTACGCCGACAGGTTCGCTTTACGTAGCCGCTTATTTGGATCCTGCTGAAGATCTTGTCGCTCAGACAATCAATCTTCTTCGCTTAAAATGATTGTGCCGGTACCGCACTACAGCTTACATAAATAAAAGAGTTTTTGATAAAAGGGGCTCTAATATTGCACCTTCCTCAAATTTGGTCCCCCCCCCCCCCCCCTACCAGGAATTTTCGGTTTCCACAGTTGGTAACAAATATTTAATGCGCATTCCTGCATGATCTCAGTCGATTATATTGTTGAGAGAATCTGTTGTGTGCAGGACGTGTAGCTTCAGCGTAGAGGGAATTGAATTTTCTTTTGCTGGGGTGTTAGTGTAGCAGTCAAATTAACGGCCTGCAGTTTCTAGTGGGAGCACTGATTTGTGTTCAAATATTGGGCTGCATTTCAGTTATATAGTTTCTATGTTGTATAGTTTATATGTATAATCGCTATAGTCAAGGATTTAGTCTATGCTGCTGTAGCGGCCACTACAATAAATCTGGGGATGGTCGTAATTTCGTCCCCTGTGCAGTTTCTATTTTGGTCACGGGGACGAAATTTGGAAGTGCCATTAAAACTGATTTTATTTGCTGTTTGTAAAGACTGCTTTGCTTTTTTCACACGGGGAAACAAAAGCGGGGAGGAATAGATTCGTTGCACGACATCCTTGGTTTGTTTTTTCAATTGAATAAACTTTACCAGCAGCCGTACACTTCACGATATTTTATTTTATTTCGAAAGCAATCAGTT
The DNA here is from genome assembly GCF_023864345.2 of Schistocerca serialis cubense. NCBI lineage: Eukaryota > Metazoa > Arthropoda > Insecta > Orthoptera > Acrididae > Schistocerca > Schistocerca serialis. The sequence goes on along the minus strand of NC_064641.1, from coordinate 871,901,413 downwards.
TTGGCAACTCATTTTGCCATCTTCAGACCCCATACCTGATTCATACGAAAGCGTGACAGCAACTGAGCCCACCTCACACTTTCGTATGAATCATCTGCACAACGATTGGGATTCACGATATCCAGTTTTATGGCGCTATGCGATAAGCTAGTTGGGGCCTGAAGATGGCAAAATGAATTGCCCGAAACTGATTGCTTTCGAAATAAAATAAAATATCGTAAAGTGTTCGGCTGTTGGTAAAGTTTATTGAATTGAAAAGTACGTACCAACCGATGTCCACTGGCCATAATGGACCAACAAAGATTGCTTGTATTGTTGTCACGAATCATGCTTTTCATCTACACAGACACACAAATTCGTAGCTGACGCATCCTTAGACGGCTGAAAAATAACTTGAAATTTTTTCATTTATGGCCTTTCAAGTGATTTATAATAGCGAAAGTGTGTGGCTATGTTACAATGCAAAAATACACTTCAGTTACTTGTACTATTGAGAATTTTTATGGTTTACAAAATTACGAACTTTTGTATTTCTGTTTTTGGAGTGTTAATGTTTGTGTCAAATACCGGCTTTAGTAAGTTATAACAATGTAAGTGTAACTTGCCAGCTAAAAGAAAAGGTCCTCTAATAATAGTATATCGTAAAACTACTACCTGTTGAGATGTACGTCAATCTGTTCTCTCATTCCCATGTGTATGTTACATAGAAGTAGACACAAGAGGCAGCGCTGCATATCCTCTAGCCCTTCGTAGCAGTGAATCACGCAATCTCTCAAATACAGCTGGCTCCATTCGGGTTGCGTCGCATACATTGATCACACGCTCCTCTAACGTCTGCACATTGTTGCCGGGTGCCTATTGTCATAAATCCAACGATTCGTTTCCGCTGGACTGGGAGCGCATGCTGCTAATCGTCCCCGACAAATAAATCGCTCGCAGAACGTTGCGGTGAGATAGGGTGCGTGGAAAAGTGGCTGGTGCTGCGTCGCACATAAACTACAGTCGTTGCCTTCCTGCAAGGGTAACGTTCTTCAAAAGCGCTGGTAATCCATACCGCAGAAATCGGTGATATGCTGCACCTGTTAAACTATTTGTTGAAGGGTATGACCCTGTGAATCTGTTAAGAATATAGACTGATACCGAAGCAATTCTGATGCCTGTCCTCTGTTACTGCTCGAGGATTTGCGTCTGCTCACACGTGCGTAGTGTGGTAATTCACTATGCAATCTCTTGTGAATCTTGCCTCATCCGTAAACACTACACGTTACTCTCCGCAAGTAAAATGGCCCATACCTCAACAGGTATTGGTTTCCGGACATATAACTACGGCAACTTTTACTCTGGTTTTGGTCAGTACTACCCCTGTACGAATATTTTTAAGCACGTTGTACACTCTTGTACAAATGATTCAGTGCAACTACACTACTGGCTATTAAAATTGCCACACCAAGAAGAAATGCAGATGATAAACGGGTATTCATTGGACAAATATATTATACTAGAACTGACATGTGATTACATTTTCACGCAATTTGGGTGCATAGATCCTGAGAAATCAGTACCCAGAACAACCACCTTTGGCCGTAATAACGGGCTCGATACGCCTGGGCATTGAGTCAAACAGAGCTTGGATGGCGTGTACAGGTACAGCTGCCCATGCAGCTTCAACACGATACCACAGTTCATCAAGAGTAGTGACTGGCGTATTGCGACGAGCCAGTTGCTCGGCCACCATTGACCAGGCGTTTCCAGTTGGTGAGAGATCTGGAGAATGTGCTGGCCAGGGCAGCAGTCGAACAGTTTCTGTATCCAGAAAGACCCGTACAGGACCTGCAATATGCGGTCGTGCATTATCCTGCAGGGATCGAATGAAGGGTAGAGCAACGGGTTGTAACACATCTGAAATGTAACGTCCACTGTTCAAAAGTGCCGTCAATGCGAACAAGAGGTGACCGAGACGTGTAACCAATGGCACCCCATACCATCACGCCGGGTGATACGCCAGTATGGCGATGACGAATACACGCTTCCAATGTGCGTTCACCGCGATGTCGCCAAATACTGATGCGACCATCGTGATGCTGTAAACAGAACCTGGATTCATCCGAAAAAATGACGTTTTTCCATTCGTGCACCCAGGTTCGTCGTTGAGTACACCATCGCAGGCGCTCCTGTCTGTGATGCAGCGTCAAGGGTAAGCGAAGCCATGGTCTCCGAGCTGATAGTCCATACTGCTGTAAACGTCGTCGAACTGTTCGTGCAGATGGTTGTTGTCTTGCAAAGTCCCCATCTGTTGACTCAGGGATCGAGACGTGGCTGCACGATCCGTTACTTCCATGCGAATAAGATGCCTGTCATCTCGACTGCTAGTGATACGAGGCCGTTGGTATCCAGCACGGCGATCCGTATTACCCTCCTGAACCCCCGATTCCATATTCTGCGAACAGTCATTGAGTCTCGACCAACGCGAGCAGAAATGTCGTGACACGACAAACCGCAATCGTGATAAGCTACAATCCGACCTTTATCAAAGTCGGAAACGTGATGGTACGCGTTTCTCCTCCTTACACGAGGCATCAAAACAACGTTTCACCAGGCAACGCCGGTCAACTGCTGTTTGTGTATGAGAAATCGGTTGGAAACTTTCCTCATGTCAGCATATTGTAGATGGCGCCGCCGGTGCCAAACTTCTGTGAATGCTCTGAAAAGCTAATCATTTGCATATCACAGCATTTTCTTCCTGTCGGTTAAATTTCGCGTCTGTAGCTCGTCATCTTCGTGGTGTAGCAATTTTAATGGCCAGTAGTGTACTACTAACAGTACTGCCATCGCTACATCCCAGTGACGCAATCACCATAACTCCCACAGATTTAATGGATTTGACTCTTTGCAGTGATACCTTTATATAAGGGAGTTCGATTCTTTAAAGAACCGGCCTTTGCTTGGTGCTGATTTTCCTCTAAAATTTAATGCGGGAAAGTACATACGAAAAAGCGAATACAGGTGATTTCACAAAGCGTCTAAATGTGAGTGTATGGTATGGATAATGTTAGACACATTAATGTTTGTTATGTGTGTAGGGTACCAAACTTCATAGATTAATAAACTTTTTGTGATTTTGTTACTGAAAGCAGACAGTATGATGACAGATCATCAACGTTATAATTTGGCTTTACAGCAGTGTATGTTTATATTAACCACTTCAGCAGGAGCGAGACACCAAAAAGTGCACAACAAAAGTCCAGATTCGTCCTCTCAACCTGACTGAAGAACTACAGATATCTGAAGACCACAGATTTATTCTGAAATAAGCCGTGGCAATAGATAATAAACTTCTTTAAGTTTTCAATTTATTTATTTACTTGTATCTTATTTTGCAAATTCCTTATGCTATCGTAGAAGCAAGACCTTTTTAATATTCTGGCAGCATCCTTTCTTGCCTTACGTATCTTCCACTTATTTTCTCATTCTCATTAAATATCTATCTCTTCCCCTGATGTCCTAATTTCGCTTACAGTCCAGTAATGCAGAATACACCACGGCACACAAAATCTCATCTATATGCTCTCTGCTCTTCTAGTTGGCTGTTCCCCAATGATCACAATCAGGACCAATGCCGACATTGTCAATTCTTCTCAGGATTTGTGCGCCGCTCTCCGTGCGATCTTCCCATTACATCTCATAATCACACCACACAGATACAGTAGCTAAGGTAAATAGTCACTGATATGACAGAATGTGTAAATACCGCCACGGCCTAGAATATGAATTTATTGAACGCTGTTTTCCGAAATTCGTTCACCAGGGAAGACGAATGGAATATTCCAGAATTTGAAACACGAACAGCTGCTAGCATGAGTTTCTTAGAAGTAGATACCTTAGGGGTTGCGAAGCAACTCAAATCGCTTGATACGGGCAAGTCTTCAGGTCCAGATTGTATACCGATTAGGTTCCTTTCAGATTAGCTGATACAATAGCTCCCTACTTAGCAATCATATACAACCGCTCGCTCACCGATAGATCTGTACCTGCAGATTGGGAAATTGCGCAGGTCGCACCAGTGTTTAAGAAGGGTAGTAGGAGTAATCCATCGAGCTACAGACCTATATCATTGACGTCGGTTTGCAGTAGGGTTCTGGAGCATATACTGTATTAAAACATTATGAACCACCTCGAAGGGAACGATCTATTGATACGTAATCAGCATGGTTTCAGAAAACATCGTTCTTGTGCAACGCACGAAGTAATGGCCGCTATCGACAGGGGATCTCAAGTTGATTCCGTGTTTCTAGATTTCCGGAAAGCTTTTGACACCGTTCCTCACAGGCGACTTCTAATCAAGCTGCGGGCCTATGGGGTATCGTCTCAGTTGTGCTACTGGATTCGTGATTTCCTGTCAGGAAGGTCGCAGTTAGTAGTAATAGACGGCAAATCATCGAGTAAAACTGAAGTGATATCAAGTGTTTCCCAGGGAAGCGTCCTGGGACCTCTGCTGTTCCTGATCTATATAAATGACCTGGGTGACAATCTGAGCAGTTCTCTTAGGTTGTTCGCAGATGATACTGTAATTTACCGTCTAGTAAGGTCATCCGAAGACCATTATCAGCTGCAAAGCGATTTAGAAAAGATTGCTGTATGGTGTGGCAGGTGGCAGTTGACGCTAAATAACGAAAAGTGTGAGGTGATCCACGTGAGTTCCAAAAGAAATCCGTTGGAATTCGATTACTCGATAAATAGTACAATTCTCAAGGCTGTCAATTCAGTTAGGTACCTGGGTGTTAAAATTACGAACAACTTCAGTTGGAAAGACCACATAGATAATATTGTGGGGAAGGCGAGCCAAAGGTTGCGTTTCATTGGCAGGACACTTAGAAGATGCAACAAGTCCACTAAAGAGACAGCTTACACTACACTCGTTCGTCCTCTGTTAGAACATTGCTGCGCGGTGTGGGATCCTTACCAGGTGGGATTGACGAAGGACATCGAAAGGGTGCAAAAAAGGGCAGCTCGTTTTGTATTATAACGTAATAGGGGAGAGAGTGTGGCAGATATGATACGCGAGTTGGGATGGAAGTCATTAAAGCAAAGACCTTTTTCGTCGCGGTGAGATCTATTTACGAAATTTCAGAATGCGAAAATATTTTGTTGAGCCCAACCTACATAGGTAGGAATGATCATCAAAATAAAATAAGAGAAATCCGAACAGTAAGGTTTAGGTGTTCGTTTTTCCCGCGCGCTGTTCGGGAGTGGAATGGTAGAGAGATACTATGATTGTGGTTCGATGAACCCTCTGCCAAGCACTTAAATGTGAACTTCAGAGTAATCATGTAGATGTAGATGTAGACTAGTCTATTGATGGGTTTGTAATACCTACACCTGGAATCCCTTGTATCCCATATTTTTAGTCTTATTGTAGAGATGTTTAAACTGTACTGCTTCATCAGTGGGAAATCTTTCACTGTACAGCGATTTTAATATAATTATAGTCAGACAGTGAACAAAGCATTCGCCCCTTTTCACTGTACTTTAAGTGTATTATCTGCAGTATTTTTAAGTTAAATAAATGAAATGGTATTTTTGCTAGCTATGTGAGGTTTCACTCGCTATGACGGCATATGATTGTGGCATGAACAGTCACCGCTAGGTAAGACCTCACTTCTTATATTCCATATCTTCAAATAAAGAGATTATAGTTTTTTTTAAACGTAGTATTAGTTTACTGATGTACATATACTTACACCTTATAAGAGGGATAGTTCATTACACAGGGTGTTACAAAAAGGTACGGCAAAACTTTCAGGAAACGTTCCTCACACACAAATAATGGACAGATGTTATGTGGATATGTGTCCGGAAACGCTTAATTTCCATGTTAGAGCTCATTTTAGTTTCGTCAGTATGTACTGTACTTCCTCGATTCACCACCAGTTGGCCCAATTGAAGGAAGGTAATGTTGACTTCGGTGCTTGTGTAGACATGCGACTCATTGCTCTACAGTACTAGCATCAAGCACATCAGTACGTAGCATCAACAGGTTAGTGTTCATCACGAACGTGGTTTTGCAGTCAGTGCAACGCTTACAGATGCGTAGTTGGCAGATGCCCATTTGATGTATGGATTAGACGGGGCAATAGCCGTGGCGCTGCACGTTTGTATCGAGACAGATTTCCAGAACGAAGGTGTCCCGACAGGAAGACGTTCGAAGCAATTGATCGGCCTCTTAGAGAGCACGGAACATTCCAGCCCATGACTCGCGACTGGGGAAGACCTAGAACGACGAGAACACCTGCAATGGACGAGGCAATTCTTCGTGCAGTTGACGATAACCCTAATGTCAGCGTCAGAGAAGTTGCTGCTGTACAAGGTAACGTTGACCACGTCACTGTATGGAGAGTGCTACGGGAGAACCAGTTGTTTCCGTACCATGTACAGCGTGTGCAGGCACTATCAGCAGCTGATTGGCTTCCACGGATACACTTCTGCGAATGGTTCATCCAACAATGTGTCAATCCTCATTTCAATGCAAATTTTTCTCTTTACGGATGAGGCTTCATTCCGACGTGATCAAATTGTAAATTTTCACAATCAACATGTGTGGGCTGACGAGAATCCGCACGCAATTGTGTAATCACGTCATCAACACAGATTTTCTGTGAACTTTTGGGCAGGCATTGTTGGTGATGTCTTGATTGGGCCCGGAGCACGTTATCATGATTTCATACGGGATACTCTACCTGTGCTGCTAGAACATGTGCTTTTACAAGTACGACACAACATGTGGTTCATCCACGATGGAGCTCCTGCACATTTCAGTCAAAGTGTTCGTACGCCTCTCAACAACAGATTCGGTGACCGATGGATTGGTAGAGGCGGACCAATTCCATGGCCTCCACACTCTCCTGACCTCAATCCTCTTGACTTTCATTTATGGGGGCATTTGAAAGCTCTTGTCTACGCAACACCGGTACCAAATGTGTAGACTCTTCGTGCTCGTATTGTGGACGGCTGTGATACAATACGCCATTCTCCAGGGCTGTATCAGCGCATCAGGGATTCCACGCGACGAAGGGTCGATGCATGTATCCTCGCTAACGAGGGACATTTTGAACATTTCCTGTAACAAAGTGTTTGAAGTCACGCTGGTACGCTCTGTTGCTGTATGTTTCCATTCCATGATTAATGTGATTTGAAGAGAAGTAATAAAATGAGCTCTAACATGGAAATTAAGCGTTTCCGGACACATGTCCACATAACATATTTTCTTTCTTTGTGTGTGAGGAATGTTTCCTGAAAGTTTGGCCGTACCTTTTTGTAACACTCTGTAGTTTATTTGCAATGGCAGTTTCCCTTACGTAAGCATCTTAATTTGAGGACGAGTGTTTGTTTACGTGCACACGTGCCTGCTTCTCACTTTAAGAACTGGGGTTTCGGCCGTACTTGCGCGAATCCCCATATGAGTCGCTGGACAGAAAGAAAGCTTTAAAAATAATTCCCCGCCGTTAAGAGGATTGTATGCAGCGCGCGGCGCGCTGCGGCACACTTGTGAAGTTTCGCTTCGGCAGCCGCGGCGTTTGTGTGTGTGTTGCAGCAGCGTGGGCCTGCCGCTGCTGGGATGGAACGTGCCGACGGAACACCTCGACCTGGTCCACCCGCACTGGAGGAGTTTCCAGGTGCCCAACAAGTACTGGCACTTCGGACTAGCCTTCGTCTACTTCATGCTCATCTGCATGTCCTCCTTGGGCAACGGCATCGTCCTGTGGATATACGCCACGTCAGTAACCTACTTACTACACGTTTCTCCACATGCACTTATTTATTTATTTATTTGTAGCGCACGATAAGATAAACTGCACAAGACCCTTTAGTTTAGTATTAAGGGGACTGGTTCGAGAACACAAGGGGAAATCACGAAAAACTTGTAAGTTTTCTGAACAGTGTAGCTCAAGGAATACGAGTTGTAAGCCCATTTAATGGTATCCATCTTTTAACAAATCTTTTGGGTACACTTTTTTCTGAACTGTATTTTGTGTTGCAAATGAAATCAAACATGTTAATTATTTATGTACAGCACAGGTACACATACCTCGAAATAAAAAGAAAGTAGAAGTTTGATTTTTGTTTTGCAAATTCTGTACACTATTGTGTTTAAAGTAGACTTTGAGAAAGACTTTGCTGTCATAAATTATGGCTCAAAGAAAATTTAATAATGATCATCAAAAATTTCAGTAATTATAGTTTTTCTTAAAAAAAACTTTAATTTTCAAACTGAAGTCATAAGAATAGTCTACTCTCTAGTTAAGTATACCTAGAGCCAGTATACAGAATCTCAGCCTTCTATCTTTAATAGTTTTTAACCAATGCGTGCCAGGATATAAAAACGTGAACTTCTGGTTAAAAAAATAAACTCCAAAAAATGTTTGAATGGTGTTCTTTCTCCTACAGCAATTTACAACCTCCTACAACTACACAAAAATTTTAGGATTCTCGGAGTCAAAGAACAAATATTCGGCCTATAAAGGATTGCAGCACACGCAAAGATAAAATGCATAAAAGATATTAGTTTAGTATTAAGTATTTATTAGTAAGTGGGAATTTGAGGAGATGGGACCTGGATAAACTGAAAGAACCAGAGGTTGTAGAGATCTTCAGGGAGAGCATTAGGGAACGATTGACACGAATGGGGGAAAGAAATACAGTAGAAGGAGAATGGGTAGCTTGAGAGATGACATAGTGAAGGTAACAGAGGATCAAATAGGTAAAAACAAGGGCTAATAGAAATCCTTGGGTAACAGAAGAGACATTGAATTTAATTGATGAAAAGAGAAAATATAAAAATGCAGTAAATGAAGCAGGCAAAAAGGAATACAAACGTCTCAAAAATGAGATCGACAGGAAGTGCAAAATGGGTAAGCAGGGATGGCTAGAGGACAAATGTAAGGATGTAGAGGTGCATATCACTAGGGGTAAGATAGATACTGCCTACAGGAAAATTGAAGAGACTTTTGGAGAAAAGAGAACCACTTGCATGAATATCAAGAGCTGAGATGGAAACCCAGTTCTAAGCAAAGAAGGGAAAGCAGGACGGTGGAAGAAGTATTAGAGGTTCTATACAAGGGTGATGTTCTTGAGGACAATATTATGGAAATGGAAGAGGAGGTGGATGAAGATGAAATGGGAGATATGATACTGCGTGAAGAACTTTTGAATACATTACGGGAGAGGCAGTGATCAATGTCTTACAAATATTTACTATTAAAAACAGTCTTGATCACGATTTATTTGTCAAGGTGACCGGTTTCGACCGCTACTGTGGTCATCTTCAGACCATTGATTAGGAACCTCTTTCTGTTGGAGAATCAATACTAAGTAGTGCACCTTGATAAATAAATCGTGATCAAGACTGTTTTTAATAGTAAACAACTGCGTGAAGAGTTTGACAGAGCATTGAAAGACCTAAGTCGAAACAAGGCCCCGGGAGTAGACAACATTCCATTAGAATTACTGACAGCCTAGAAAGAGCCAGGACTAACAAAACTCTACCATCTGGTGAGCAAGATGTTTCTGGCGTTTGTAGAGTTAAAGCTTTAGGCAATGTTGACTGGAATACTCTCGTTCAAATTATGAAGGTGGCAGGGGTAAAATGCAGGGAGCGAAAGGCTATCTACAATTTGTACAGAAACCAGTTGGCAGTTATGAGAGTCGAGGGACATGAATGAGAAGCAGTGGTTGGGAAGGGAGTGAGACAGGGTTGCAGCCTATCCCCGATGTTATTCAATCTGTATATTGAGCAAGCAGTAAAGGAAACAAAAGAAAAATCCATGGAGAAAAATAAAAACTTTTTCGCCGATGACATTGTAATTCTGTCAGAGGCAGCAAACGACCTGAAAGAGCAGCTGAACGGAATGGACAGTGTCTTGAAAGGAGGATGTAAGATGAACATCAACAAAAGCAAAACGCGGATAATGGACTGTAGTCGAATTAAATCGGGTGATGTCGAGGGTATTAGATTAGGAAATGAGACGCTTAAAGTAGTAAATGAGTTTTGTTATTTGGGGAGCAAAATAACTGATGATGGTCGAAGTAGAGAGGATATAAAATGTAGACTGGCAATGACAAGGAAAGCGTTTCTGAAGAAGAGAAATTTGTTAACATCGAGTATAGATTTAAGTGTCAGGAAGTCGTTTCTGAAAGTATTTGTATGGAGTGTAGCCATGTATGGAAGTGAAACATGGACGATAAATAGTGTGAACAAGAAGAGAATAGAAGCTTTCGAAATGTGGTGCTACAGAAGAATGCTCAAGATTAGATGGATAGATCACATAACTAATGAGGAGGTATTGAACAGAATTGGAGAGAAGAGAAATTTGTGGCGCAACTTGACTAGAAGAAGGGATCGGTTGGTAGGGCATATTCTGAGGCATCAAGGGATCACCAGTTTAGTATTGAAGGGCAACGTGGAGGGTAAAAATCGTAGAGGGAGACCAAGAGACGAATACACTAAGCAGATTCAGAAGGATGTAGGTTGCAGTAGGTACTGGGAGATGAAGAAGCTTGCACAGGATAGAGTAGCATGGTGAGCTATATCTCCTAATCTTCAGCTTATGAATGTATAAGCCAAATATATTTTACAAGTGAATAATGGCGCAGTCTTCTATACGATATGGACAAACTCGTGAATGTGATGTACAGGTTGGAAAAAGGAGGGGAGGAAGAGGCAGTCTATAGAATGTGTGTGTGGAACAGTTATAACAAGATTATTTTCTAATGATGATAGAAATAATAACTGGCTGCTGCTACTTTAGTAATGGAGGGTAAAGGAAATATGTTTGGTCGCTAAGGACCAGGTGTAAAGGTGGAATCTTTCGTATTTCAGTCTTCAACTCTTTCTGTGCTCAGTCAGTCTAGTAGTTATAGCCCTACTTGATTGACCTAAATATAATTTGCCACACAGATTGCAAGAAATCCTGTAAATTACACTCTGTTCCAAAGGTGGTATCTAGTCTTTGGTGTTGAACAGAAAGTGGGCAACAGTATTCCTAATGTAAAAATGTTGAGCATATTTCCTGGATTTTAGATCCCATGTAAGAACCTGTGAAGTCCTGCCTGTGGCAAACTAATTGAGCATGAAACGACTTGGAGAAAGATTCGACCTTTGCTGAATATGCTCTGAATGGATGTTATATTTCGGACTGATCATCACATTCACCAGTTTGTCCATATGACATAGTAGGCTGTGCCATTGCTCACTTGCACAACATATATGGCTTACGGATTCATACAGTTTTAATATTGGAGTATACTGTGTAACGTTCCGTTAGAAAAACTATAAATGACTGTACTGATAAACTTCTTACGTTATTTGATTTTCAAACAGCTGAGCAAAACTGAACGTACTCAGGCATTTCTTTCTTACTTATTCTGATCATCACTAAACGGACACACAATTTTTTTTTTCTTAGCGCAACGCAATCTGACTTTCAATAATCCCTACAAAAGAATGGCCCTGGCTAACAATAACCTATACCTCCCATGAATCACTTAACCTCACAAAAATCTTCGTTCCTCGAACTACTGCAATACAGCAAGCGCCAATACTGCCAGATAAATGAAAGATTCTAACTACTGAAGGCACTAACTGCTGATAGGCATATTTAGAAAATGAAAGATTTTGATAGAGAACAAACAATGTATTTACCTTAATAGTGTTCAAAAGTCTTAATATGTATATATCAGTTCATGACATCCAGTCTTACAAATTTACTGTCTCTGACGGACACACGTCCAGATCGTCTGCTCTCAAAACTCTGCCATCTCTCTCCCCACATCCACCACTGCTGGCGGCTCACCTCCAACGGCGCAACACTACGCGCTGTTCACATCTAACTGCCCAACACTACAATACCGAATATTCCGACAATGAGTCCAACCAACCACAGACTGCACACAGCGCGGTCAGTGATTTTCATACAGAGCGCTGCGTGGAGTTACCAACATAAAAACCTAAACAGCCTATTTACAACTGTAGTATAAGATTTATTTGTTTAGAATCGCTTTGGATACAACATTTTGCTTGTGTTTTGTGCCGATATTGTCATAAAATGTCAGATATCTTTGTATAACAATCTATGCACAGCCATGAAGTCCCGTTGAACTCGTATGAACTATCTGTTTAGTATTAAGTTATCTGACTATGACCAAAGAGGCCGAAAATCGGTTAATGACAAACTATTGAATAAATATTATTATGGAACGTTAATATTGCGTATTCAAGTTTTTAATATGACTGTGTTCCTCCAAGAACCGAGGGAATATTCCATGACGGATTCTGTAGGTTGGGTGATGTTGCAGGGAGAGGGGAGGGTAGGAGGCGGGCGACAGTATGTAGTGGTTCGAGGATAACCTAACACGGCCGGCCGGAGTGGCCGAGCGGTTCTAGGCGCTACAGACTGGAACCGCGCGACCGCTACGATCACAGGTTCGAATCCTGCCTCGGGCACGGATGTGTGTGATGCACATAGGTTAGTTAGGTTTAAGTAGTTCTAAGTTCTAGGGGACTGATGACCTCAGAAGTTTAGTCCCATAGTGCTCAGAGCCATAACCTAGCACAATCTAGCGATCGGAAACCCTACATAGCCTCCCGTTATGGCCAGACATCAGACATAAAAATTTCTTCCGCCGCCAGCGTTCGAACCCCCACTGTAGAACGTCGCACACCTTGTAAAGAGCCAGCAGAAAGTACAGGTAATGTTACTGAGTAGAGTGTTGCGCCGCCCACAGGACCAAGTCGATCCGCACACCGTCCAACATGTTCATCGTTAACCTGGCGCTGTTCGACGTGCTGATGCTGCTCGAGATGCCGATGTTGGTGGTCAACTCGTTGTTCTACCAGCGACCCGTCGGCTGGGAGTTGGGCTGCGACATTTACGCCGCACTCGGCTCCGTCGCAGGCATGGGCTCCGCCATCAATAACGCCGCCATCGCCTTCGACCGGTACAGGTAGGTCAGCTGGTGCTCATTCTCTCTACCTGTTGCTCTGCGCTGCCTGCGAGCGAATCAAGCGGTGAGGCCAGCTTACGCACCACCGCATTGACAATTGCACTCTAGAGTCTTTCCGAAGTAGAGGCATCAGACAGAAGCAGATGGAGGGGGAGAAGCACCTGGACTGGATGAAGTGAGCGTGGAGATGGCGAGAGCAGCTGACATTTTTGGAGTGCAGTGGCTCTGTCGGGTCACGGTATAGAAACACGGAGGCCACCTGAAGTCTGGCAAAAGGGTATCATAGAGCTAATTTTTAAGGAGGGCTGCGGGAAACATGAACATCAACAAAAACAAAACGAGGATAATGGAATGTAGTCGAATTAAGTCGGGTGATGCTGAGGGAATTAGATTAGGAAATGAGACACTTAAAGTAGTAAAGGAGTTTTGCTATTTGGGGAGCAAAATAACTGATGATGGTCGAAGTAGAGAGGATATAAAATGTAGACTGGCAATGGCAAGGAAAGCGTTTCTGAAGAAGAGAACTTTATTAACATCGAGTGTAGATTTAAGTGTCAGGAAGTCGTTTCTGAAAGTATTTGTATGGAGTGTAGCCATGTATGGAAGTGAAACATGGGCGATAAATAGTTTGGACAAGAAGAGAATAGAAGCTTTCGAAATGTGGTGCTACAGAAGAATGCTGAAGATTAGATGGGTAGATCACATAACTAATGAGGAGGTATTGAATAGAATCGGGAAGAAGAGGAGTTTGTGGCACAACTTGACAAGAAGAAGGGACCGGTTGGTAGGACATGTTCTGAGGCATCAAGGGATCACAAATTTAGCATTGGAGGGCAGCGTGGAGGGTAAAAATCGTAGAGGGAGACCAAGAGATGAATACACTAAGCAGATTCAGAAGGATGTAGGTTGCAGTAAGTATTGGGAGATGAAGAAGCTTGCACAGGATAGAGTAGCATGGAGAGCTGCATCAAACCAGTCTCAGGACTGAAGACAACAACAACAACAACAACAACGCGGGAAACTGTGCCAAAATTATAGGGAAAGAGAGCACCGATGATAGCTGGAGGAGGATTGAAAGAGGGACAAGGTCAGTTTAGACGAGGAAGGTCCACAGTGAGTCTAACTTTCATGGTAAAGCAGTTCGAAGAGAGATGCTTTGAATTTCGTAAGGATTTAGTAATGGTTCTCCTAGAAGGCGTGTGGTAGTGTGGAAGATCTGGGAAACTCTTCTGGAGAGGGCAACTGGAAGGCTGACTAGCACAACGGAAACGTATCAAGGAACTGTCACTTGTGTAACAGCGGGAGGGGAGAAGACAGGCTAGTTTGAACAGATAAATGGGCTGAAGCAAGGGAACGTACTATCACTTTAATTTATCATCGCCATTATGGATGATATAATGACAGGAGTGGTGCAGCAAATATGAAATGAAAATACAGAAACAGTGATGTTTGCACATTACTTAATTGTCTAGGGAAATAGGGAAGGAGAAGTTCAAAAAAGACTAAATGTTGGGATTAAGAGGCCGGACAGTATCGACTGAAATTTGGCCAAAGAAGTGTGAAATGATGCTGCCAACGAGGAATAAGAGGAGAGTAGCGACGGATATAAGTGTTAGTGGGCAAGTTCTAAAGAAAGTGGGAAGTTTCAAATACCTAGGGACCGTAATAGAAGACAGCGGGAGGAAGATTAGTGAAAGGGGACCGCAAGGCCACGGAGAGTGAAAAAAGCTTGGTATGGAGCAAGAACGTAACACCCTAGAGCAAGCACTTGTTATGCTGAGTATATTATGCTCCAGTATTCACGTATGCATCGGAAATGTGGGTAATGAAGAGAAGGCAGGTGAGGAGTATATCAGCTTACAAAATGCAATTTCAAAGAAGCGTAAAAGGATATGGATACAGAAGGGTATGAGACAGTGAAATAGTGAAAGAGAAGCTCTTGCAGGAGACCATAGAAAAAACAAGATTAAGAAGGTAGGGGCAAACTACAAGAATGGGAATTGGCAGGATACCGAGACCGGCCCATAAAATGACAGTAGGAGGCAAGATACCTAGAAGAAGACTGAGAGATGCATCGTGGAAGTGAAGAAATTTGCCATGAAGAGAGGAAAAGACTGGGATGGAGTGTAGGGAGAAACGTGGTATGAGGTCAGGGAAAGATTGGGAGGCTTATGTTCTCAACAGACTCAGCCATGGGATGGAACCTGTAGATGAAGATGCTGCTGCTGCTGCTGCTACTGATGATGATGATGATGATGACGATGGTGAGAATCACGATCCTCTTTGAAATACTCCTCGCTTGTAATACATACAATTCTTTCTGCTTCGCATTCCGCACGTATTAATGCTAAAGCCACCCTGACACGGAACGTGTTTCATAGCGTTAAGAACGACGAACGTGCCTTCCATCGTGGCTGGTTCACCATTAGAAACGAGCTGGTGCATCACAGGGAACATAACGTGTTCCTCACCATTATTTGCGACCGCAGCGCTGATCCACCGGCAGTTTTAGGCTGCATCTGAGTCGCAAATCATACGGTTCGCTTACGAAAACGGACACGCATGAAATTGCTACACCAACTGTATTAAAACTCCATTTTCTACTTTCTCGATATGCCAACCTTGTTCTTCTATCTGTAGTACACACAAATAAAATATCCATAAACATGATACGCGACAAAAAGAAAAGTTTTGTTGAAATAGACCGAAGTTGCAGATGGAACGGACACAAGCCTTCATGATTACTAGTGCTGGATTACATCACAGTGGACATAAACTTTTAAAACTTTCATTACAAATAGAGCGTTAAAAATGTGCAAAAGTCTTCTACATGAGATAGAAATTATATCATAATTCTTAATTTTTTTGTTAATTCCTAAATTGATTCCTATTAAAACACTACTTCTATTTAGTAACTGAATTTTTAAGACTTACGAAATACGAGATCTAAAACAAGAAAGTGGGAAATCTTATACAGCAAGAAGTGCAAGCTGTCTTGCATATAAATGCAAAAGGTAAAATCTGTACTGCAACACTGATACTAAATTTTCTGTACTTTCATGTGTGTGTGTGTGTGTGTGTGTGTGTGTGTGTGTGTGTGTATGCACACATAAATTTGTATACATGTGTGTTTGTACACACAATTATACACAATAGTTACAAAGGACTTATATTTCATACAGTGTGGAAAGTTATTTGGATAAATAAAAGAACAAATGCTAAACAGCAATTGAATCAGGTAGAGACTTAGATTTGCAATTCATTGGTCCACGTTTCATGGCATGTTGACAAAACCGAACGAGCACACTTCCGAAGTAGTGCACACTTACATATATGTAAGACCGAGTATTATTGTACATACCTCTATGAAAGTAATAAGGAAGTCCAAGAATTTTTAGAGAAAGCACAGACGAACAAAAATAATCACAGATAGCAGATGTGAACCACCTAATTCGTATTTATAACAAAGCTTGTGTCCACTACACTACAGATTATTTTGCTAAAATCTGAAACGCCTCGAACTTTTTAACGGCCAATATCTCATAAAAACCAAACTCCACCCGAAAAAGCCATGATGGCCCAACGGTACCGACAGACCGCTGTGTAGTTCTCAGCCCACAGGCGTCACTGGATCGGATATGGAGGGGCATGTAGTCAGCACATCGCTCTCCCGGCCGTATGCAGGTTTACGAGACCGGAGCCGCTACTTCTCAGTCAAGCAGCTCCTCAGTTTGCCTCACAAGGGCTGAGTGCACCCCGCTTGCCAACAGCGCTCGGCAGACCGGATGGTCACCCATCCAAGTGCTAGACCAGCCCAACAGCGCTTAACTTTGGTGCTCAGATGGGAACCGGCGTTACCACTGCGGCAAGGCCGTTGCCCAATAACTCATTAATTGACATTTAATTACGAAAAATCATACGAAGAACGACTCGTTTTTGAAAAACCTTCAATGAGGCGTTGACTTGAAAGGGCATACGTTCATAACACGCAAGTTGCAATACAAGAACACCAGATACAAAAGTTCTTTAGTCACAAATATGATGTTTCCCGTGATTTTATTTCAACAAATTGCACACAAAAAATGACGAGTTTTAGAGAAATCCGCACTGTGGTGGTGCTTCGGAACAGCATGTAGTCCTAGTACGTAATTATACTACTGGCCATTAAAATTGCTACACCAAGAAGAAATGCATATGATAAACGGGTATTCACTGGACAAATATATTCTGTATCCAGAAAAGCCCGTACAGGACCTGCAACATGCGGTCGTGAAATATGCTGCTGAAAAGTAGGGTTTCGCAGGGATTGAATGAAGGGTAGAGCCACGGGTCGTAACACATCTGAAACGTAACGTCCAATGTTCAAAGTGCCGTTTTGCCGTTTTGCTATACGTGCATCCAGGTTCGTCGTTGAGTACACCATCTCAGGCGCTCCTGTCTGATGCGGCTTCAAGGGTAACCGCAGCCATGGTCTCCGAGCTGATAGTCCATGCTGCTGCAAACGTCGTCGAGCTGTTCGTGCAGATGGTTGTTGTCTTGCAAACGTCCCCATCTCTTGACTCAGGGATGGAGACGTGGCTGCACGATCCGTTCCAGCCATGCGGATAAGATGCCTGTCATCTCGACTGCTAGTGATACGAGGCCGTTGGGATCCAGCACGGCGTTCCGTATTACCCTCCTGAACCCACCGATTCCATATTCTGCTAACAGTCATTGGATCTCGAGCAACCCGAGCAGCAATGTCGCGATACGATAAACCGCAATCGCGATAGGCTACGCATTCCTCCTCCTTACAGGAGGCATCACAACAACGTTTCACCAGGTAACGCCTGTCAACTGCTGTTTGTGTATGAGAAACCGGTTCGAAACTTTCCTCATGTCAGCACGTTGTAGATGTCGCCACCGGCGCCAACCTTGTGTGAATGCTCTAAAAATAAATCATTTGCATATCACAGTATCTTCTTCCTGTCGGTTAAATTTCGCTTCTGTAGCACGTCATCTTCGTGGTGTAGCAATTTTAATGGCCAGTAGTGTTCTAACGCGAAACGCATCAAATACGTGCTTCAGCTGCAAACTACGTAATTGAATATGATGTCTCCTAAGTTCTGTTCGTGACGTAGAAACCAATTTTGCATCTGATTGGCCACGTTTCTCTTCGCGAAGCAAAAACTCTCCTGGCCATAGTTTCCCACGCTTCGGAATGCTCTGGAACGGGAAATTCCACATGGTGATCTCACAAAACTCGTTCAACTCCACGTCCAGGAACGCTTTCACGTCTCGTGTGACGATAGGTACTGCAAAGTTTTCGATACCGCTGGAGCTGTACCTGCTGCTGTGCGTTTTGCTGTGGTACACGGTGTGTGTGTGTATGTGTGTCTGCCCTCAGGACCATCTCGTGCCCGATCGACGGCCGACTGACGCAGGGCCAGGTGCTGGCGCTGATCGCCGGCACGTGGGTCTGGACGCTGCCCTTCACGCTGATGCCGCTACTCCGCATCTGGAGCAGGTTCACCGCAGGTAACGGCATCCCTCCTGCCTAACGGGGAGCTCCGGCCAGTGTTCACGTCGCGGACTGCAGAAGATACGAGGGCTGTTCAGAAAGTAAGGTCCCATGGATAGCGAAATGAAAACCACAGTGAAAGTCAAAAATTTTTTATTCGAAACAATCAGCCACACCTTTCACCTACCTCTCTAAATAGCCGCCGCTCCGACTTAGACATTTGTCGTGGCGTAGTACAAACTTTCCAGCACCCTCAGAAAGCAGCCACCTGTGCTTTCTGTCAATTCTGTACGCTAGTCTACTTCTCATTGTTTGTGCTCATTGTTGTCGTAGCCAGTGGTTCATGTGAGCAGAGATGAACAACTGAGGGAGACAGTTAAGGGCTGTATATGCGGGTGATCCCATCAGAAGCGCTGCAGGAGCGTCTTCAGTGCCCCTGCATAATATGGGTGAGAAAGAGGAAAGTTGAGAAGAAAGAAACGCATGACATTTGCGTTATGTGGGCTGCATAGCTTCAGGCGAAATCTCTTACATACCGGGTGATCAAAAAGTCAGTCTACATTTGAAAACTGAATAAATCACGGAATAATGTAGATAGAGAGGTACAAATTGACACACATGCTTGGAATGACATGGGGTTTTATTAGAATAATAAAAAAAATACAAAAGTTCAAAAAATGTCCGACTGATGGCGCTTCATGTGATCAGAATAGCAATAATTAGCATAACAAAGTAAGGCAAAGCAAAGATGATGTTCTTTACAGGAAATGCTCAATATGTCCACCGTCATTCCTCAACAATAGCTGTAGTCGAGGAATAATGTTGTGAACAGCACGGTAAAGCATGTCCGGAGTTATGGTGAGGCATTGGCGTCGCATATTGTCTTTCAGCATCCCTGGAGATGTCGGTCGATCACGATACACTTGCGACGTAAGGTAACCCCAAAGTCAATAATCGCGCGGACTGAGGTCTGGGGACCTGGGAGGCCAAGCATGACGAAAGTGGCGGCTGAGCACACGATCATCACCAAACGACGCGCGCAAGAGATCTTTCACGCGTCTAGCAATATGGGGTCCTGCATAAACATTGTACGTTCCAGCAGGTGTTTATCAGCCAGGCTGGGGATGATGCGATTCTGTAACATATCGGCGTACCTCTCACCTGTCACGGTAGCAGTTTTGCTGTCCAGCGCCATCTGTCGGACATTTGTGAACTTTGTTTTTTTTGTTCTAATAAAACTCCATGTCATTCCAAGCATGTCTGTCAATTTTTACCTCTCTATCTACGTTATTCCGTGGTTTATTAAGTTTTCAAATTTATACTGACTTTTTGATCACCGGGTACTTGGCGGGAGACACTGTTGTTTTAGGCATTTCTACGTGATCGCTTTGCACTATGAACTGAAAAGAGCGGCGTAAAGCGTTCGACAGGCGCACTAAAGACACTGCCCAACACATGTGTGCAAAGATCCATCGGATTTTTACAGTGGTTTCCACTTTGCACCTAATCGGAGCCTACTTTCCGAACACGCCTCGTATCTCCCCCTAGCACTGATGCTGTATGCTCTTGCTTCAGTGACCGCTGCCTTACACTTTCCTGTCCTGATCGTGGCCGAGACATCAACTTCCTCTCACTTATCTCTGTGAATGTGATCAAGCTACTAACAGAAACCAAGGGCAGGTGGGTAAATAAAAAACCTGCATGAATGAGAAAGCATCTGAATCGGCAGACTGAACAGACTAAATCGATAGATATTTTGGTGTTAAAGTAAAATTCAAACGTAATTCGTGAGACTATCAAGTACGATATCTAAAGTTAAATTTATGTGAGAAGTATTACAGCCATTTAAAATAATAACGTGTTAGACAAAGGGAAGGCTTATGACCTGTACTGCGTTTCAGAAAAAATTGTAAGTATCTGCAATTTGGAGCTAAAAAATCACAAAATTGAACCAATAATTCTGGAAAGGGAGACAAATGAAAGTAAGGTAAAATACCTGTCTTTTGCAGGAGATTTCGCAATGCCTTCAGAAAATCTGACAGAAGCAGTTACTCAAATAAGTTTTCTGGAAAAAATTACGAGTAGAACCTATACCAAAGAAATGCACAAAAGTATATGGAAACACAAGTAGGCAAAATAGAACGAGTTTGTAAATTCAAATATCGTGGGTGAAATTATACAGCAGAATGGACTAGAAAAAGAGTTAATGAAATTGAAACAGCATGTGGTTCGCCAAAAAATATATCTACAACAAGAAAAGCAAGCCTAGGAAAACTAAATTAAAACACTGTAGCACAGTGGTAAGACCAGAAGTTTGTGACTACGTGAATGCTTAACGGTGAACTCTAAGCTGGACAGAACAGAGGTACTTGAAAGACGGATTATTAGAAAAAGATGGGTGTAACACAAACTACAGATAGTTGGAAAATGAGAAGTAACGAGGGAATCTATGAAAATATTGCGACAGTATCAGAAGTAACAACACAGTGAAGATGAATCTTCTTTGGACACATCTACCATATGAATGCGAATAGGCTAATGAAACAAATGTTTCTCTGGAAAAATAAATCGACACAGGCATATATTACAGAAATAAGAACATAACTAGAAAGAAAGAGTATGAAAGAATAGTAAATAACAGAAACAAAGGTGATTCATGCAATGGTTTAGAAATGACGTACTTGCAACAATTCATTGCAGATGTAGACCGGTTGCACGTGTAACGCTTGTTGCAAGAGATGGCATTAATTTAAACAGCTTGTAGCTGGTTTGCGGCTGACAAAAGAAAAAAAGAAAGAGGTAAGAAAAATGAGGCGCAGATAAAGGAAACTCGTGTTTTGGATAGTGGCTTAGCCAAGGGCGACAGCGGTCTGCTTTTAAACGCGACCGCTTGCGGTACAAACTGTAGCTTAAACGCCTCGCTAATGGCGCCTTACTCTCCGTAATTACCTAGTGTTATCAGGTAGTGGAAGGTTGCAACTGGAGGTAATGCTGCCTGTCAACGAAACAATGTCGCGTGTAATTTTCAGACTGTGCCCGAACTTTATCGGCTAAATTTCGAAGACTGTTCAGCGATATTTTCTGAGTATTTTAATAATAAGGGACCTGTGACCTCCGGTAGCTCGTGATAGAGTAAATTTAATTTGATTTGTTACCCTGGCTTACCTTCGTATCTTTACTGGAGTGAAAAATATTTCACAACAGTGCAAATGTTGTGGGTGTGCCATGGGTGTGTTGTTTGGAAACAAACTTGTTCCTTTCATTCACAACAAAGTGTGGACAGTCTAACTTGGCAGTCAGCCGCGATTGTAAACAAACGAGAACTTAGACCGCCTGAGGGGATAGGAGTGGTGCGAGGGAAACAAACAGGGAGTACTTTTGTACTTTTGCGTCTTCACACAGGCGCCTTCGAAGAACTAGGTCCTTCTATGTTAGAGCGAGATATTGCAGGCCCCTTCACAGATACGAAGATAATTCGGTTGACAAACGCACCACGGTTCCCTTATAGCAAAATACTCGGGAAATATCCCTGAACAACCACCAAAATTTTATCAGAGGCGTTCTCTGAGATGAAGAGGGGAGCACAGGAGAAGGAGTTGTGGCGGGCCGCGTCGAACCTGCCAGAAGACTGATGTCAAAAAAAGTTCTGAGAGTATGAGCGAACTTTTATTGTAACGAGTAGGTTAGCGTAGGTTTCCAAGCTTTCTAGATGGATCAGTGTATGGCACTCGCGTCTGCCGCCCTATAACTTGTTATAGCTTGCAGCAGTAAGCCTCAGCCACTACTTGAAGCTGTCGAGCGTTTATCTCGAGGAAATAGGGAAGGATGAACAAAACGTGATGTGCCGGCAGATTCGCGAGCCCAATACTGAAGCAGATCAATGACTGTGAAGTAAGACCCTCGACAACAACTTCCGCCTGTCGCAACTTGCAGACCGCGGGCGAAGGACGAAACAAAAGAAATTTTCCCTTTCTCTTAGTATTTACAATTATTACAAACAAATCAGTTATCGAGTACGACTTACTCTGCATCTACATCTACACCCCGAAAGCCATCCTGCAGTGTATGGCGAAGGGCATTTTGTGTACCAGTATTACTTCCCTCTCTTGGTGTTCCAGTCGTTTATGGTTCACGGGAAGAACGACTGCCGGTAACCCTTCGTGTGGGCTCGAAGCTCTTTAATTTTATCTTCATTGTCTTTACGCTAGATATACGTAAGGTGAAGCAGTGTACTTGTTGACTCTTCTGGAAATGTAGGCTCTCGGAACCAAGAGCAGTCTATAACGGGATGCAGAACGCCTCACTTGCAGTGTCTGCCAATGGAGTTGGCTGAGCATTCCTATAACGATTTCGCGCTTGCTAAATGAACCTGTAACGGAACGTGCTGCTCTTCTTTGTACCTTCTCCGTTTCGTCTATGAGTCTTACCTGGTACGGATCCCATGCTGACGAGAGGTAGCTACTGGTCGAGAGAGGTTTTTGTAAGCTACTTCCCTTATTGATGGACTACATTCCCTGAGGTTTCTTCCAACGAATCTTCTAATGAATCGCCTTACTAGCGATTAATTTTACGTGGTCTCTCCACTCCAAAGAGCTCCGTACGCATTTTCCCAGGTATTTTATGGAAGAAACTGCTTCCAGTGATTGGTCTGCAATTTTGTAATCATACAGTAAAAGGTCTTTAAATGTATTCGCAATTGCGAATAAGGACAACCAGCTGTAGAATGAAATGGTGACAATGAAACTTTGTGGCGGGCTGGGACTCGATCCGGATTTCTTCTCTCAAGCAGTCGCTTTACCATTAGGCTACCCGAGCACGACTCACGGCCACAGCCAAATTTCCATATGTCGACTCACATATCTATTATGTACACTCCTGGAAATGGAAAAAAGAACAAATTGACACCGGTGTGTCAGACCCACCATACTTGCTCCGGACACTGCGAGAGGGCTGTACAAGCAATGATCACACGCACGGCACAGCGGACACACCAGGAACCGCGGTGTTGGCCGTCGAATGGCGCTAGCTGCGCAGCATTTGTGCACCGCCTCCGTCAGTGTCAGCCAGTTTGCCGTGGCATACGGAGCTCCATCGCAGTCTTTAACACTGGTAGCATGCCGCGACAGCGTGAACGTGAACCGTATGTGCAGTTGACGGACTTTGAGCGAGGGCGTATAGTGGGCATGCGGGAGGCCGGGTGGACGTACCGCCGAATTGCTCAACACGTGGGGCGTGAGGTCTCCACAGTACATCGATGTTGTCGCCAGTGGTCGGCGGAAGGTGCACGTGCCCGTCGACCTGGGACCGGACCGCAGCGACGCACGGATGCACGCCAAGACCGTAGGATCCTACGCAGTGCCGTAGGGGACCGCACCGCCACTTCCCAGCAAATTAGGGACACTGTTGCTCCTGGGGTATCGGCGAGGACCACTCGCAACCGTCTCCATGAAGCTGGGCTACGGTCCCGCACACCGTTAGGCCGTCTTCCGCTCACGCCCCAACATCGTGCAGCCCACCTCCAGTGGTGTCGCGACAGGCGTGAATGGAGGGACGAATGGAGACGTGTCGTCTTCAGCGATGAGAGTCGCTTCTGCCTTGGTGCCAATGATGGTCGTATGCGTGTTTGGCGCCGTGCAGGTGAGCGCTACAATCAGGACTGCATACGACCGAAGCACACAGGGCCAACACCCGGCATCATGGTGTGGGGAGCGATCTCCTACACTGGCCGTACACCACTGGTGATCGTCGAGGGGACACTGAATAGTGCACGGTACATCCAAACCGTCATCGAACCCATCGTTCTACCATTCCTAGACCGGCAAGGGAACTTGCTGTTCCAACAAGACAATGCACGTCCGCATGTATCCCGTGCCACCCAACGTGCTCTAGAAGGTGTAAGTCAACTACCCTGGCCAGCAAGATCTCCGGATCTGTCCCCCATTGAGCATGTTTGGGACTGGATGAAGCGTCGTCTCACGCGGTCTGCACGTCCAGCACGAACGCTGGTCCAACTGAGGCGCCAGGTGGAAATGGCATGGCAAGCCGTTCCACAGGACTACATCCAGCATCTCTACGATCGTCTCCATGGGAGAATAGCAGCCTGCATTGCTGCGAAAGGTGGATATACACTGTACTAGTGCCGACATTGTGCATGCTCTGTTGCCTGTGTCTATGTGCCTGTGGTTCTGTCAGTGTGATCATGTGATGTATCTGACCCCAGGAATGTGTCAATAAAGTTTCCCCTTCCTGGGACAATGAATTCACGGTGTTCTTATTTCAATTTCCAGGAGTGTATATTCCCGTACAGGTCGTCACGGGGTCCCAGGTTCGATTCCCGGCCGTGTTGGCGATTTTCTCCGCCCGGGGACTGGGTGTTTGTGTTGCCCCCATCATTTCATCATCACTCATGAAAGTGGCGAGAGTGGACTGAATAATGACCAGGAATGTGTAGTTTGAGTCCGGCCGTGAGTCGCGCACGGATAGCCAAATGCTAAGGAGACCGCTGCTAATAACAGCCGGCATGGTAGCTCAGCGTGTTCGGTCAGAGGGCTAGTTGCCCTCTGTAATTAAAAAGCTGAGGGGACGGGTCAACGATGAACTTAAACAGGTGTCACGGGACGTCCGCCCCGAACAAATGCAACCAACAATAGCGAACAAAATGAGATCAGCGAAGTAAATAAATGGTAAGGCGACCGCTCGCGATAAGCGAGAAATCCGGGTTCGATTCCCGCTCTGGCACAAATTTTTACTGTCGTTATTCCATTCTACAACTGATGGTTGTCCGTATTCGCAATTGCGAATTCATTTAATGCATTTCACAGAGGCTGCAGTCGCCACAACTTTGCAGCGTAATCAGTATAACACTGCAATATACTAAAGGGTCTTTCTGTCTACGTATTCGCAATGCGTTACATTTGTTTATTTTGAGGCTCAATTGCCACGTCTTGCGCCAAGCGTCGATCCTGTGCAGGTCTTCCTTCATTTCGCTGGAAACTCTGATGTTTCATTCGAATTTGTGTGGAAAGTGTTAAGGTAAACGGTGAGTGAGAGATGCTGTGGGTTCTTTCAGAGGGCTTCCTGACGACGTGTTCGTTCGACTACCTGACCGACGACGAGGACACCAAGGTGTTCGTGGGCTGCATCTTCGCGTGGTCCTACGCATTCCCACTGTTCCTCATCTGCTGCTTCTACTACCGCCTCATCGGAGCCGTCCGGGAGCACGAGAAGATGCTGCGTGACCAGGTGAGTCGCCGCTGTGTGTCCACTGTAGCGGAAGTTCTCACAGGCAACTACATCTTCAGACAATAAGCACTCCGTCCAAAAACATACGCCATGCACTTATCACGCTAGTACCGTTAGCACCGCCTCTACTCTTGACATAGAATAGTGCAGCGTCTGCATTTGACACTGTATATTTTACGTTCCGCTGGGACCACAACATAGTATACACCAGTGTAAGACACAGTGAAAATGAATGCTTAAGAACTAGCCGCAACAAGTCAATATTTTTTTTTTTAAACATCTTGCACGACAGGCCTCTTTCGGCTTATCGTAATTGTCGAGTGACTCTAGTTAGATATTTGTAAACATCGTAGTAAAGAACTGTCAAAACTGAACTATCGAAATACCCGACAAAAATGTATTTTTACCTTCCGTAACTACAAAATGTAACATATTTACCAAGATATAACAAAAAGAATTACTACGTATGCAATATGGTCCTCACTTTCAACTAGACGTCACTTGAAAATGACAATAAACCAAAACAGGCGTGTCGTGTAAAATATTTTTAAAAAAATATTACCTTATTGCAGCTAGCTTTGGAGCATTTATTTTAATTATGTACTGTCTTTTAAATGCAGAGGACAGAGTGGATAGGTGGAAAGAGTACAACGAAGCCTCTATGAGGGGGGAAGATTTATCTGATGTGATGAAAGAAACAGGAGTCGATTTAGAAGAGACAGAGCATCCAGTAATAGAATTTAAGAGAGCTTTGGAGGACTTAAGATTAATTGAGGCAGAACGGATAGATAACATTCCATCAGAATTTCTAAAACCGTTGGAGGAAGTTGCAATAAAAGGGCTGTTCACGTTGGTGTGTGGAATGTATGAGTCTCGCGACATACCATCTGACTTTCGTAAAAATAACATCCACACAATTCCGCAGACTACAAGAGCTGACAAGTGCGAGAATTACCTCACATTCAGCTTAACAGCTCATGCATCCGAGTTGCCGACAAGAATAATATAGAGAAGAATGGAAAAGAAAATTGAGGACTTGTTAGATGACGATCAGTTTGGCTTTAGGAAAGGTAAAAGCACTGGAGACGCTATTCTGACGTTGCAGTCGATAAGGGAAGCAAGAGTAAAGGAAAATCAAGACACGTTCATAGGATTTCTTGACCTGGAAAAAGCATTCTACAATGTAAAATGATGCAAGATGTTCGAAATTCTGAGAAAAACAGGGGTAAGCTATAGGGAGAGAGGGTAATGTACAATGTGTACAAGAGCCAAGGGGGAATAATAAGAGTGGACGACCAAGAACGAAGTGCTCGGATTAAAAAGGGTGTAAGACAGGGATGTAGTCTTTCGCCCCTACTGTTCAATCTGTACATCGAAGTTGCAATGATGGGAATAAAAGAAAGGTTCAGGAGTGGGATTAAAATTCAAGATGAAAGGATATCAATCATAAGATTCGTTGATGACATTGCTATCCTGAGTGAAAGTGAAGAAGGATTACATGATCCGCTGAATGGAATGAACAGTCTAATGAGTATAGAATAAGGATTGAGAGTAAATCGACGAAAGACAAAAGTAATGAAAAGGAGCGGAAATGAGAACAGCGAGAAGCTTAACTTTACAATTGATGGTCACGAATAAACGAAGTTAAGGAATTTTGCTACCTAGGCAGCAAAATAACCAATGACAGTAGACATCAAAAGCAGACTAGCACTGACAAAATGGGTGTTCCTGGTCAAGACAAGTCCACTAGTATCTAACATAGGCTATAATTTGAGGAAGAAACATCTGAGAATGTACGTTTGGAGCACAGCATTGTATGGTAGTGAAACATGGACTGTGGGGAAAAGGCAACAGAAGAGAACCGAAGCATTAGAGATGTGGTGCTACAAACGAGTGATGAAAATTAGATGGACTGATAAGGTAAGGGATGAGGAGGTTCTGCGCAGAATCGGAGAAATATGTCGAGAACACTGACAAGGAGAAGGGGCAGGATGATAGGACATCTGTTAAGACATGAGGGAATGACTTCCATGACACTAGAGGGATCTGTGGAGGGCAAAAACTGCAGAGGAAGGCAGAGACTGGAATACATCCAGCAAATAATTGACAATTGAGGACGCAGGTTGTAAGTGCCAAGAGATTGGCACAGGAGAGGAATTCGTGGCGTGTTGCATCAAAATAGTCAGAAGACTGATGGAAAAAAAAAAAAGAAAATGGCCATCCTGTCTAGTGTTCAGGATGCTAAGGAGTTCTGGTATTGCGTTCCATTCCTCCACCAGCGCCGCTGACTGACAACTGCTGTATGGTCATTGGTGGATGTGGACGTGTTCCAGTAAGTCACCTCAACGCGTACCACACATTGTCGATGGGATTTAAGTCGGGTGAATGGTCAAACCAGCTCATCCGCCTAATATTCTCTTGTTCGAAGAGCTCCTCCACTTGCGATGTTGGGTGCGGTCGCGCATTACCATCCATAAAAATGACGTCACGGTCGGAAGCACCCGCGAAAAGACGGACATGGGATAGGAGTACTTTGTCAGATTAACACTGATCAGTGGGTGTACTGTTTTCAAAGATTTGTCATCGCGTCGAGACCGTGGCGACTGAACTAACGATGAGAGCAGATTCCGCCTGAGTAGTGATTCTTGACGTGCTCTCATATGGTGAGAGGAGACAACACGTAATGGACACAGATATCTTGTCGAACATGACTGTTCTGGTGGTCCAGGTGTGACGGTGTTGGGAGGCATAATGTTGCGTGGATGCACTGACCACCAAATCTTTGAACGCAGTTCATTCACTGCTCAACATTGTTGTCACACTGTACTCCTTTCCCATGAGGGTCTTTTCGAGGGTGCATTCGGCCCTGACTTCCTTTTTGTGGATGACAACATACGATCGCACTGAAGAGCGCAGGTCGAGGAGCTCTTGGAACGAGAGGATATTCGGCGAATGGGCAGAACTGCGAAGTCCCCCGACCTAAATCCCACCTAGCACATGTGGGTAGACGTACTGCAGCCCATACAGAAGCACCAACGACCATCCAACAGTTCTCAGACTCGTTGGTGGAGGATTGTAACTACCTACCACAAGAACTCTTTAGAAATCTAGTGACCAGCATGAAAGATCGATGTAGTCACTGCTGTCCATGGTGATCACATAGCCTATTTTAAGAACCATGTCCCACCGGCTGTAATGTCCTGGGAATCATCACGAATAGCGGTGACTTCAGTATACTTGTTGTCATTGAATAAAAGACCGTTTTCATCTGTACTACACTGTAGTAGGTGTTTCTACGTACGGTCCAAGGTTTCATCGATCTGTGTTACTGGGCAGTCACACGCCATGCAAAAGTTACGTTCGACATTGAAATTTTTGCAAGAGTGTACATTAATAAACGGCTGAAACTGTCACACAGCCCCAGTTCCCAGTTGTAGTTCAACATTTACATCACTATTCTGCAATTGACACTAAAGTGCTTGCAGGAGGGTTCTTCGAACCACCTTCGCACTGTTTGTCTACTGTTTCGCTCCCTAACAGCGCGTGGGACAGATTAACACTTAAATCTTTCTGTACGAGCTCTGATTTCCTGTGTTCTATTACGGCGATATTTTCTCCTCATGTGTGCTGTTAACAGTGGAATACGAGGGCTATTCGGAAAGTGAGGAACGATCGGTCGCGAAATGGAAACCACTGTGAAAATCCGACGAGGTGCCTAGGACAACAATGTCTCCGGCCAAGTAGGAGGGCCCGCTGAGAGGCTTCGCCTTAATGAATGCAGCCCACTTAACACAACTGCCACGCACTTCCGTCTTTATGGCAATTCTCAGCCACACTCTGTAGGGGCAGTGAAGACGTTCCTGCAGCCTTTTCGATGGGAAGTGTTCGATCACCCACTACACAGCCATAATTGGCTCGTCCTAAGTATCATCACATGAAACGCTGGATACGAAGACAACACTTGGGCGCAGGATATGTGCTATAGACCAGTGTAGAGAATTATTGGAAAGCACAGGTGGCTGCCCTCTATGACGATGGTGTTCGAAATCTGGTATAACGCTCCGACAAATGTCTAAGTCGGAGCGGCGACTGTGTAGAGAAGTACCTGGAAGGCGTAGCTAAATGTGCAAAGAAAACCGTTTTGATTTTCACTGTGGTTTCCATTTCGGGACCGGTCGTTCCTTACTTTCCGAACAACCCTCGTATTTTCACATTGATAGCAGAAAATTGGTGCTGAAACTTCGTGAAAAGATCTCGCCAACACCTTTTTTTTAATTACTGCCACCCCAAGTCGCTTATCATATCCGTGACAATTTCTCCAATATCTAAAGGCTTACAGGGGTAACAAAAATTTAATTTCATATATTTATTGACCGATTTTAAACTTTTAAAATGCTATCATAATCTACTCATTAAGAGGTGTAAACTTACATTATAGTTTTAGCACAATAAAACAACTATTTAAGTCAGAAACTGTGCGTAAGTCTTAACTAACAGCGAGAAAACTACCCAAACCGTACTCGTCCACTGTTTGATTATGAGAGCAGGTAACATCTTTTAACAAACTTTAAACTAATTTTAAACCTTTTCTTAACTTTTCCTCTCTTGCAACCCCACAAACAGCACTTTTGATTTTCACTTTTTAATAAGTGTGTGATCCGAAACCAATAAAACTAGTATGATTAGGGTTTTGCGTCTTCAACTCTTAAGGTTTTACACGCTTATCGCCGCATATTTAACACATTAACTCAGTTGTAACCAGACGTATGAAGCCGTTTTATACATAGCAGTTCGGGGGGATCGATTGTTAAAGATTTGTGGGGTGAGAGGGTGTTACTGGTACATATTGAATCTGCTTGCAATTTCTCAATGCGTTTCAGTGTTACGTTTTACATGTCACCGCTTCCCAACGCCTGACCCACTCGCATCGCTTAAATGTCATCAGTAGAGGTCTGCACGTATAAAAGAAACGAGACCTGTACCCATATCGCATCTACATATGCCTTTTCCGATTCCGCAACTCTTTTTTATCCAGTTGTGCCCCGCATGCGCGGATATTAAACTACTGTACGCCACTGTAACCCGTCCGATAGACTGGCGCTCTGACGGCAATATTGGCTCTGCTATGAATTTTCGTCTGTTGGAGTCGGACCTCATACTTCACACTTCACTTAGTAAGAACTTGGAGGTCGATAATGGCCACAGTTTAATTCAACATGTCCCGTTTTATACTTCCATGAGTTAGAACTTCCGTTGTAGTTAATGAAACGGATTTTGTGAAATTTTTCCGTGGAAAATTTCCGCATCGCTGGGAAGTTAAATGAACTCGTGTGACAAAACAGAAGGGGAAGTGCCGAAAAAGTACTGCTTCGTAAAGAGGACAATTTTCCCAATGTCTGCGACGTGTTGAGGTAAACGTGAAGCAACGAAGTATTGCACTGGAGGCGATACAGGACCAAAACAACGGCGACTGAGACAGTGAAAGTCGTTTGAGAGTGCTGCAAAGTGGATTAGTGTCCAATACGGATTCCTCCTGCTAAGCCTGCGGAAACCTTTAGCGAGGCGGACTGCTTCTTCCACTCGGCTGCCACTTTCAACAGCCTTACTGAGAGCGAGACACAGATGTCAATTTTCGTCGCATCACCTTCTCTCACCTGACATCACCGTCACTGATCAAACTACTGAAGAGGCGCTCAGCGGAATACCCGGAATGAAAACGCACCATCATGGAGAATCCCATGTTCGTTCATCAGTCTCCTCTCTTGTGCCAACTTCTCAGAGAATTGCACCCAACATCGTGTTTTGTCACTTTTTGGCATATGATCCTTTCTTTGCCGATCCTGCGGGCACCTCATCATTGCTTATCTTATCTGTCCATAAACTTTCTACAACACCGCATATTAAGCACTTTGATTTTCTTCTTTTTCGTTTTCCCGATAGTCCATCATTCACCTCCATACAATGTTAAGCACCATATGTAAATTCTTAGAAATTTCTTTCTAAGGCCGATATTTGATAATAGTAGCCTTCTTTTGACCAGAAATGCTCTCCTGTTGCTGTATGTTTTCTGCAATCCTTGCTTCGCCCCTCAATATATGTTTTCAAGTTAATATCACTCTATCATTCCGTCTACTTTGTGAACCCCAGTTTTGATGACGAGTTTTTCAC
This sequence comes from Schistocerca serialis cubense, assembly GCF_023864345.2. Classification (NCBI taxonomy): domain Eukaryota; kingdom Metazoa; phylum Arthropoda; class Insecta; order Orthoptera; family Acrididae; genus Schistocerca; species Schistocerca serialis. The sequence goes on along the minus strand of NC_064641.1, from coordinate 871,869,507 downwards.
AAATCTACTTTTTGCTACGCCTCATTTCTTTCGTCTTTCTTCGGTTTACTCTCGATCCATGATATTCACTCAGTATAATGTTCATTCCATTCAGTTTATTCTCTAATTATTCTCCACTTTCACTGAGGGTAGTAATGTCATCAGCCAATATTAATATTCATATCCTTTCACCTCGAATTATGCCTACACTCAGGAACTTCTGTTTTATTTCTGTCTTGCTTCTTCGATGTGTAGACTGAACAGCAGGGATAAAAGACTGGACCATGTCTTATAGCATTTCTAATCGGAGCACTTCATTCTTGGTCTTCCATTCTTATTTTGTCCTCTTGGGTCCTGTGAACATTTTATATTATCGTCTTTGCCTATCGTTTACGCCATTTTTCTAGTATTTTCGGACATGTTGCACCATTTTACGTTGTCGAACGCTTTCTCCAGATCAACAAATCCTATGATGTCTTGATTTTTCTTAAGTGTTGCTTCCATTATTTAGTGCAACATCATAACTGTATCTCTGTTGTCTTTACCTTACCGAAAGCCACACTGATCGACTGATCGCCACTTAAGAGATCCTTATTTTCTTTTCAGTTCTTGGATGCATGTGGCTGCTTGTGCGATAATTCTCGTACTTATATGCCCTTGGTTTCTCCAGAATTGTGTGGAAAATATTTTTCTGAAAGTCTGATGCCTCTAATTTCATACATTCTACACACCAACTTGAATAGGCGTTTTATTATCATTTCCCCTAATGATTTTAGAAAGTCTGGAGGAATATGGTCTATGTCAAACACAAACTTTAATACTGGATCGCTATATCTTGCAAATCGATTTCCATTTCTTCCTCCATTTCGCCTACAGACAGTTTCACCCCTCGTTGCAGCCTTCAGTGTATTCGATTCTCCTACCTTCTCTCTCTATCTCTCTCTGTCTCTCTGTCTGTCTGTCTATCTGTCTGTCTCTCCCTCTCTCCCTCTCCTCTGTTTTTAATTTTTCGGTGTACTGTTTTGACTTTTCTATTGCTGAATCAGTCCTTCATACAACCGTTTTTTACGAATTCTTCGAATTTTACCTGCAGCCAAACGCCCTAGCTTCCCTGCACTTCATATTTATTTCATTCATGAACGACTTATATTGTGATGTTCCTGGTTTTTCCTGAGCATTTTTGTACTTCCTTCTTTCATCGATCGGTTGCAGTATTTCTTCTGTCACTCAAGGTTTGTTCGGAGTTACGTCTCTCGTAGCCATGTTTGTCTGTGCAACGTCTGTCATTGCCCTTTTTAGGGATGTTCTTTCCTCTTCTTCTTAACTGCCTGCTGTGGTATACATTATCGCACTATCTACAGCCTGAAAGAATTTCAAAAGCACATCGTCACATCTCAGTACTTCCTATCACACTTAATTCCACGTTGATTCTTCCTGACGATTCTCTTAACCTCCAAACTACTCTTCGTCGTTAGTAGATTATGATTTGAGTCTATATCTGCTTCTGGGAACACATTACAATCCAGTAACTGATTTAGGAGCTCTGTGTGATCATGATGTAATCCAAAAGGTATTTCCCGTGTCTTCAGACCTTATAAATGTACATGGTTGCTTTGTGTTTGCATGCTGTTATCACCGAGAATGGATAAAATGTTTCAACATTATATAAATTTCAGTTTTTATTATGTAGTTAATAAACTGCCTGGCGATAAATAGAGGAAATTAATTTCTATTAAATATTCTGATTAAAAACAATATTTCACCACTTACCGAAACTAGCGAACATAGTAAAAAAACACTGTAACCACACGGAATCAATGCAGTACAGGGTTAATGTAATAATACCGTGCTGCCGAAACACGTCGTGCCAATTAGTTTTGTGAAACAAATACAAATAAATCGAGTGAATTATGAAAAAGAGTACGTATTTGAAGTCTTCTGCAATTGATGTCTTTAAACCTGCGTTTATCAATCCAAAATGACCTTTCTGTGGTTATGTGTTTCCTGCCAAAAAAGTAAAAATGGTGCCCTAATGTCCGATGCACAACTTTCGACTTTCCTTGGCTACGGAAATGAATGTGATCACGTGAGCCTAATCGGACCAGAAAATTAAGGCAATTGTTTTCGAAATAATAAGTGATTATCGGGGAAAGTGTACAACAAGTTACTTCTATAACTAACGTACTTCACATTCTTCTTTGCGTAAATTTTGAATGATCGTTATGAAGTAGTGCAAATCACACACTGTTTATCTGTCTGTTGGATATCAAAAAAATAATTATTACGTAACTTACGCTAACGAAACGTTTGCTGACGAAATAATTCGCACACAGAACCAACATAGGTACTTTAGGAAATAACAAGGAGACATATAAAATTTGTTTTTAAGCTACTTAAGAAAATCAAATGTAATAATTTGGGGAAAATAATACATAATCGTTATAGAAATAGTGAGCTCTATTACAATCAAAATTGCGTTGCCTCTCAATGACTTTTACCTGGACAGGAAAAACTGATCATCTTCAAAGAAAGAGATTATAGATTTTTGTTTTGACCAATCTAGAACTCTTTGCATGAAATGATAATAACCAAAATGCAACTCTGATGCAACGCCACAAGGGAAACATCATTTGAACGATAGAAACACTTCTATAAAATCAATCGTCAAATGACAGATTTAAAACAACATAGTTTTTCTTAGCCATAATTATTGCATTTAAATTACATTGCTAAGAATTTTGAAATACATTTCTCTCTTTAATTGACAAATTAGATTTTCGTCAAAGACACTCAGTTCTATTACAGTAGGATATTTGCAGACTCCTAGTTTAGTTAACAATGAAGTCAGTTACAAGATCGAAAAGTTAGAACTTGATGTGAAATTTTTTATTATTCAGTTCTCAGTGAAATTCACTGGATATACATTACAACAGCGCCAAGATAATCCGATGTGAACAGTCTCACAAGTTACCGATGCCGTTGACAAGACTTTGACGGCATCAGTGACAACTATCTATTCACTCAGGTGGATATGAGCAGACGATTTCGGAGCAGGCTCTTGATGTTATTTAGAGCTTAATTCGACTGGCCACGTCGCTTCTCTTGTGTCTCGTCAAGTAGAGCTTAGCGACATATGGGGCAACAGTGCCGAGCGCACTGACATGCTAAAGCACCACCTAGAGGCGCTGCTACCATTGCGGTCTACTCTCTGACATATGTATAGAAGCCATTCCCATACTGCATGACCTACTATAAAGTCAGTTTACGTAGAATTACGAAAGTTGTTAAAGACTGTTCTAGGAAATACATATCATTTCTAAAAACATTTTGGTCTAGTCACAGGTGAAATTTGCCGCGTGGGCTAGCCGCGCGGTCTCATGCTCCTTGTCACGGTTCTCGCGGCTGCCCCCGTCGGAGGTTCGAATCCTCCCTCGGGCATGGGTGTGTGTGTGTGTGTGTTGTCCTTAGCGAAAGTTAGCTTAAGTTAGATTAAGCAGTGTGTAAACTTAGGGACCGATGACCTAAGCAGTTTGGTCCCATATAACTTACCACAAATTTCCAAATTTTTACCCGTGAAATTTCGAAGTTACAGAAGAAATAAATATTTTTCTTCGTACAAAATGAGAAGTGGTTTTGTAAGTTTGTGGTAAGGACTATGGGACCAAACACATGCTTCTCCAGGCCTCATTATCCTGGCTGCAGACGCAGAGCCACTGGCGTATTCCCCCCATACGGACTCGCTCGTTCTGAGACGGCCGTCAACTTCTGTGTTTCAGGCCAAGAAGATGAACGTCAAGTCGCTGCAGAGCAACGCTGACACGGAAGCCCAGTCGGCCGAGATCAGGATCGCCAAGGTGGCGCTCACCATCTTCTTCCTCTTCCTCTGCTCCTGGACACCGTACGCCGTCGTGGCCATGATCGGCGCCTTCGGCAACAGGTGCGTCGCATCTGGCGTCCGAGCCAGCGTCGCGCTTGGGCGATGTCGTTTATTAGTTTATGTGAGCCACGATAGAGCGCAGCAAAGTGATGTGTACCACATGACGCTCTAGCCCAAGGATGTACAACCCGCGGCCCTCGGGGCTCATGCGGCCCACGAAGTGAGCGTCTGTCAGACGATTGCTAAAATTCCATTTATGGAAGTTATGGTAATGAAGCTTCCGTCGTATGATAAAGATGTCATTCTCTCATTGGTCCATACCACTTTCCTCCTCAGTGATTATTGTTTGTATTAGGTATAGGGGAGGGGCAAAATAATGTGAACACCTGTACTTACTTAGAAATGATTTATTAATAAGGGGATGGAACCCCATTTGCCCGAAATATGGCTGCGATTCGTCTTGGAATATTGGCATATAAAATTGCTGTATAGTCTCCAGTGGAATGCTATACCACTCTTCGATCAGAACTTCTTCTAACTCCTGTAATCACGAGGGAGGCGCAAATCTGATCTTGAGTCTGGCCTCCAATACCACCCACAAGGGTGTTCAAGTCCGAGGACTGTGATGGCCAGGGAAGACGCTGCAGTTCAGTTGCACGTTCCTCATACCAAGATTATACTATTCTGGCTGTGTGAATGGGTGCGTTATCGTCCTGAAATACGGCATCACTGTTGGGGAACATTTGAATCACCGTGTGCACCCGATCATGTAAAATGTTCACATAATCGTTGGCTGTAGTACGTCCTTTGTGAGTAATGATGGGACTAGCGGAATACCATGATATGGCTGCCTACACCATCACAGTTCTACCTCCATGCTTAACCGTTGGAATCAAGCAATCAGGATTGTAGGCTTCTTTTGGCGTTCTCCAGATATAAACCTGGCCCGATGTTGGGAATAACGAAAACGTTGACTCGTCAGACCATATGACGTGTTTCTACTGATCAACCGTTCAGGGTTTATGCTCGTGATACAATGTTTCACGCTTCTTTTCGTTGGTCACCGTCATTAATGGTTTCGGTGTATCAGCTCTTCCAAGAATATTCGCTTTATGGAGTTCTCAGAGGACAGTGGCGATAGATACGGGGTCTCAAAGAGGGCTATTGAGCTCTGCCGTCACTTTAGTTTTGTGTTCTTTTGACACACTTGGTGTTAGCGTACGTCGATCTCTGTCATTTAGTTTTGATTTGCGCCTACTATTACGTTTACACGATGATATCTTTCCATGTTTTGTTGTAGGCTGTTATGACAGTTGAAGTAGTTGCTCTTGAAACATTCAGTAAGTTGCCTGTCTTGGTTACTGATGCTGCAGCTAATCGGGCCCCCAAAATGCACCCCCTTTGGAACTCTGTTAGGTCTTTCATTACACGTCGACCTCGGCCTCTGAATGCAACTACGAAGTGTGCACTACTCGTAAGCAACCTGCACTGATGCCTACTCTGTACTGAACACGCACAATCCATCGCTACACTTGCACTGCCTGCGTTGTTGACAATCAAACACAACCATCCCATTACCACGACCATTCACATTATTTTGCCATAAAATACCCGTCTTCTTCCAATGTGGCACAGATAAGCTAAAAGGCTGAACACCCCTGCTCTAGCCAAAAGCTTAATCCCGCAATTTCGAGTTCTCACGAGTTCTACAACAACATCTACATTCATACTCAACAAACCATTGTGCTATGAGTTATATTGCATTCCATTCGCATCAGTGCTGTAAGGATGAGTGCTGAAATCCTTCTGAGTGTGCTGTAATCTTCCTATAGGAGCAATACGTAGGGCAACTGTATAGTGATAGATTCTTCACATAACACTGGTACTTTAATCTTTATATGAAAGCGTGGTCTCTGTTCTTTCGGACATGTCGGTGGGAATGTGGATCGGTTGTGTAGGCGGCTGTGTACCGGTCCTTTTCTTAATAACTGCTCCTGGTCACTGGAGAATTGCTAAGTAGTCGTTTTCAGTATTCTAGCCTTTACAGTGTTGCATGTTGGCCTTTTACCCTTAAATACTTGTCAGATAATGATGAAACTGGAGGAAGGGTCATTAGCATCCACTCTCAATGACTGCATAACAACTGTGGCTAAAATACACTGACTTAAAACAAGGTATAAAATACTCGTACGATCCCAATCCTTGACGAAAAATGTGATTGAATGTTCCAATGCAGATTGTCATCCTACGTATGTAGCTATTTCTTCCATAGTCGCTCCCGATCTCCAGGGTCTACTAATCTTTCCCAGTCCACAACGTTCCCCATTCTCTGCACAAGAAATAGCTCGGATGATTTCTATGTATCCAGTAAACTAATGTTCCATTTACATCCCTAGTATGTCATAGACAGCGCCACATGACCATACTGCCGAGCTGACTATGTTCTATATGAACAATGTAGTTTGTACGTCATTTTGTTCTACCCTGGCAGACCTGATAACATCGTCATCTGGTGACAACAATAACGTACTTTGTGGCTGTTCTATCACATATCATTACAGTTCTAATCATTTAGACACTCACAAATGGTCTGTACATGCACGACGTTGCGTTCACGTTGTTGTGTGTCTTCAAACTGGACGTATCTGACCAGAAGAGGTTTTTCGGCGAATAGAAGGAGATTTTAGTCTTTCCATACAAATTTTTCTATTTTGTAAAAAGCTTTATCATGATTTTCTGTCTTCCATTGGCTGTTAATAAATAACATCACGTTTTTGCACTATTTATAAAGAGAATAAGATGTCGATACTTTGTAGCACAGAGTGAATATCAAAACCAGCGATCCATGCTAATTTGAGGTGCAAATGATTCAGTGATGAGGTCTGTAAAAAAATCTCGCAAAATTTGTTTGCCAAGATTGCAAGGGTGGAATAAATTTTTAAAAATAACACACGTACACCTGTCAGAAACCCGTGTTCACTGCTGAATATTGTATGGTATGGATTAATGAATTATTGTTCGCAGGGCTGCACTAACACCTTTGTCGACAATGATCCCAGCAGTGACAGCTAAGATCGTGTCGTGCATCGACCCATGGGTGTACGCCATCAACCACCCTAGGTTCAGGTAAGTCTATGACCTCATGTTTTGATACTGATCATAGTTGTGTGACTGGAAAAATATCATGCAGTAAGTATAAAAATATATTTAAACACTGACACGTCACCGAAAATTCAGGGTACTGTACATAGCTGAGCTAGTAACATGACTTAAAGCTAGATGGGGAATTAGGGTTCGACCTAGGGACTTTTATTTGTTAGATGGAGTGGAGCAGCTGCTGGCTGCAAGGTCCGCTCATTCAGCTAATTTTGTCTCGCTTTAGATCCATACAGAACACAGGCACACAGCGACGGATGTAGACTTCTAAGGGATCCCAGATTGTCATACGTAAATAAGTAAATAGTCCCACAGGACCACAGAAATTATGCCCAGGAAGTAAGCACACAACATTTCTAGATATACACACAATCAGCCAGAAATCAGTTATCATGAGCGAGAATCATTGGTTTAAAAGACCGTCTAACATTTTGAAGCGAGATGTAGCCTTTCTGGGGAGATGTATGGACGACCTACAGGGCGTGTTGAAAGAAATGGACAGCATATTTACCGGAGAAGAGAGCTCACCTCCAACGTGTACATGATGTAGTTATTTCAGGCGAAGAACATGAAAAGGAAGAAGCAGCTGAACAGCGCGTGAAACTATTTAACAACCTGTTCAATCTGTTCACAGAACAAACAAGGAAACCAAGGATAAATTTTTCAATGAAAATAAAATTCAAAAATGCAAGAAAGGACTTAGTGGTTTTTCGGTAACGGAGTGTTATAACAGGGTTGGCAAAGAACTTTAAGGACCAATGAAATTGAAAAGACACAGTTGGGACATGGTACATTCTCTATACCCTTACAAAGTGAAAAATTATTATCACCTGAAAATGCACCTACAACCGTTTGTATTGTGTAATAAAGGAATGTGTATACAACGAAGGCGGCCTTGAAGAATTTTCATTTATTAAAAAAGAAATTTAAAGCATTTTTTATGATTATTTTGTTTTTGAAAATTTTTGGAAATTTCTTTACAGTGACAATATATAATCTAAGCTATGGCTGCCCTAATTACAAAATGGTCTTGAAAAGAAGATGTAAGACGAACATCAACAAAAATAAAATAAGGTCAATGGAATATGGTCGAATTAGATCAAGGCTGAATGAATTAGATTCGGAAATGAGACACTGAAAGTAAGAGAGGAGTTTTGCTGCTGAGGCAGAAAACTAACTAACGATGTCAGAAGGAAAGAGGAGACAAAGTTCACACTGGCAGGTTTCCTGAAAGAAAGATAAATTTTGTTAACATACAATATAAATTTGAGTGTGAAGTGAAATTAGATCTCTTTGACCCTTGCAATAGACTGGTGTCCTCGATACCTGAGTAGCCTGTACAATTTGCAGTGAACTGCCTGTTCGTTCTTTCAACTGGATTCCTCTTCGCAGATTTCCGCGCCCTTAACCTACCCCAGTAATGATACTAGGAAGAGTCGACCTACATTTTAGCATAGAATCCGAACCACGTGCAGTGGGGCACCATGTCAAATACTTCCCGGAAATCTAAGAATATGGAATCTACCTGTTGCCTTTCATCCATAGTTCGCAGTATATGACGTGAGAAAAGGGCAAACTGAGTTTGGCACGAGTGATGCTTTCTAAAACCATGCTGATTCGTAATACAAACAACAATAACAACAACAACAGTATCAAAGTCGAGAACAAGACAGTAGTGGAAGAGTTGAAAGAATTCTCCTATATAGGAAGCAAGACTGCACAGAACAGCTGATGCAGGGAATATACTTTAGACTCAGTAACAGAATATCCTTACATCTTTTTCGGTGATACACTCGTATCTTCAGAATCTGCCATTGGATAAGAAGACAACCCATGTAAGAATCTTAAAATCTATGCATGTTTTACATTTGTAAGTGACTTAAGTAAAAAATCAAAATATATGCGGATAGTTTCAGTCTACAGAATACCATGTCAATGTAGGAAAGCTTACATTCATCACTTCACTCACAGAGGTTATGAAGGGTGCATCGAATATGGTTGCAACACTCTCCACCGACAGTCCAGTAAGTCAGTTGTAGCAGAGAAAGTATTTCCACATGACATACTGTGGATTATTCAGCCACGAAAATATCGGCTACAACAAGATATTTATGGGGTTCAGTTACTAAGAAGTCATTGGAAATATGAGTAGATTTGGAAGAGGATGTCGTTAGTCTTGTTGGTGCTATCAACTAGCTAAGTCTTGGATCTGGCGATCTGTTTAATTCCTTCACAAAGTAAATTTTTACATTTCATGCCACATCTAGGGACAGTTAATTTTGTCGTTTTGACTACTACATTTTAACCTGGGAGCCTACAATTAAACACCATTACACATGTGCCTACACAGTGCAGCTCGCCATATGCCAGTACAGCAGTCTCTAATGTAAACCTCACTTAAGAATAGGTGCCTAGTTTTCAGCCAGAAGAATGGGTCAAAATATTGATGTCATGGAACAAAATAATAGTGGTCGATATCTGGCTCATTGGTGGTATTTGGTGCACAAAGTGTTCATGACATGCATTGTCATCTGAAAAATAAAACCAGGAAAATATATAGGCATAAGTAAGTGGTGCTTCGACTTACTTACTACTAACACACACACAGACACACAAACAAACAATATGTGGATGTGGATATATTTGTGTGTGTGTGTGTGTGTGTGTGTGTGTGTGTGTGTGTGTGGACAGAAGCTACAGTTTGCACTATTACATGTCCCTTTTCGTATTTTGTATAACTGGTAAGTTCAAACAATTAGTCATTTAGTGCATGTCAATGTAGTGTGCAAATCAAAATGCTTTCAAACATGTTTAAAACTAGAGTAAAACCTGTGTTTCTAATGAAAATAATGAAGAAATGGCCCAGTTAGTGATGATTTTGCGAAGGACTTCCAGTTGGAAGGTATTTACATATGTGGGCCTATGCTTAGAAGTGATGGTACATAACAGATGGCATAGAGCATTATTCTACTATGCTCCTCTGTCTGCGAGGCACCTTAATTAACTGGCCAATGATGGAAATGAAAGAAATTTGGAGCTACTAGCCTGTTGCAAGCCTATTTGACCCCAATTTGGAGATGTCCATGCATATTTTCCAACTTATTTTATCAAGTGGTCTCTCATTTGGCCACATGAGAAAAATATGATTTGGTCACTGGAAATCAAATGAGGGCTTCTGTGTTATTACCCGCAGATGCTAACTGCTAGACCACAGAGGCAGCATATGCTCAGAGGTGATAACACATTTGTTTCTCAAATTAAAAAAATGTGTATAAAAGGCCAATGACTTCTTCATAGACACAATGTAATTTTTTACCTACATACAGGGTGACAATTATTTAACCATATGAAATAAAATCATCCTAACTTCTAAACAGTTTGCATTAAGACGTTCAAAGTGGACAGATGGCCATGGGGCATGATGGGAAATAGTATGCGCATGTATCATTTGCTTTAGCGACGAAGTCAAATTTCATTTGGATGAGTTCGTCAATAAGCAAAATTGGCGCATTTGGGGGGCTGAGAATACGCATTTTGCGATCGAGAAGTCTCTTCACCCTCAATGAGTGACTGTGTGGTGTGCAGGTCCAGTCACGGAATAATCGGTGCAATATTCCTTGATGGCAGTGTGACTACTGAATAGTACATGAAGGCTTTGTAAGATGATTTCAGTCGCATTACCCTGATGTTTGTAATCAACTGAATAATTTTGGTTACATGGTCATCAAGTTTCTTTACATCAGACTTGTGCTGTTGGTTATGGTAATTTGTCCCTGTTTGAAACATCGAAGACAAAGACGTTCTTCCAAATCGGAAAGGGAACAGGCTGTGTAACATCAGAAACTTTATCCGCATTGCTAGAAAACTGAATCACGTTTACGGAAAGTTCGTCTGTCTGTTTGGTAATTGTACTTAAGTGTTCCTGCATAGCAGATTCTGTCTCTTTAGATTTAAACGATGCACACTGCTCTTCAAGGCTTTGTATCTGGGTTTCAAACTGACTATCCTACTTTAACTGTGAAATTTCGGCACCTTGACTTTAGATTATTTATTTCAGGATTGAACTCCTCACGTACATCTTATTTAACATTTTTAGGTTTCTCATTTAAAAAGGCTGAAAGTTCCCCTCTAAACTTTTTATTATTCTGTTCTAGATTGCTTGCAATATCCCCTATCTTTTCTTTAATATCTTCTGTCACTTTCTACAAATTTCTGTTAAGTTCTTGAAACATTCTATCCCATTCCTTATCGTGCTCTGCTTATACTTTCAGAAATTTTCTATCCTATTATTTATTGTACTCTGACAACACTTCAGGATATTTTGCAAAAATTCATTGTCCCCATCTTCAACATTGCTACAGGAAGGGGTAGAGACTGGTTCAGCTTGGTCAACAGTTGTGGATGCAAAACCTGTATCCTTAACTACAGAACATGACTGTTGTGACAAATTACATCCTACAGACTCAGTTTCCATAGCAGAACTCCCAACTGCATTTTCTCGTTCCATGTTTGAAACCGAAAAATTATGCTGATCAACCCTGGCAGGCATTGTCCTATCTGTTTCAGTTAAATCAATATTGTGAGAGCATCCCTGTTCAATGGTCCCCTCTCTGTGTACATAATCATCAAAACTTACACCAATTGCACCTCTCACATTGGACCTTGCTCTGGTAGTATTTGACAAAAGTGAAATCTCTTACACACATGTGATCAACACTATGTAGATAACACCTACAACCCCTTCCTACAAATCTAAATGAAAGCAGAAACATATTTACATTACCACTGTCAGAATTCACTGAATAAATGAAAATCCAAGCTACTGATTTCCAAACGATGTGGTTCATGCAAGATGGAGCTAAACCCCGTCAACGTAGGAGATTGTTTGATGTCCTGGAGGGGAACTTTGGGAAACGTTTCTGGGGTACCCAGAGACCACTTGCATGGGCCTCGATTGATCACCATATTCTCCGGATCTGAACGCATGTGTTTCCTTTTTATGGGGCTATATTAAAGACAAGGTGTACTGCAATAACTGCAAAACCATTGCCGAGCTGAAAACAGCCACTCAGGCCCCTCGCCAGCATCGATGTTCCGACACTTCAGTGGGTCGTGCAGAATTTTGCTACTCGCCTGCACCACGTTGTCTCCAATTATGGCAGGCATAACGAACATGTCATAACTAAAATTGGAATATTTGTTGTGACATTTGCATGTTGGATACAGTTGTGCACACTGTAGTTTTTAATTAATTTACGTTTTTTTAGTATAGTTCAATAATTGTTGCCCTGCACGAAAAGCAGTTCGGAGCAAAGTAGGGACAGTGTCAGCTGATGGTGGCCGGTGGGCTGTTGTTGCAGGGCGGAGGTGCAGAAGCGGATGAAGTGGCTCCACCTCGGCGAAGATACACGCAGCAGCAAGTCTGACACCTCCAGCACGGCCACGGACCGCACCGTGGGCAACGTGTCCGCCTCGGCCTGAGCCCGCAGCCAGACTGTCTAGAAGGCCCTGTGGGCTGCAGAAGCGGCTGTGGCGGCGGCGGCCGCGCGCCCTGAGCCAGAACGCCGCTCACCTCCCTACTCGGGACGTGTGGCAGCTGCCCGCCCTGCCATTACTGCTGCGACACAGGAGACCCGGCTGACGGACATGGACTTCGCGCCTCTCCCATACACACGCACTTCCTTTTTTCTTGTACAGTGCCATTTTCTTTCTAGAATAAACTCTTTCCTTTCATACCGCAACTGCTCTTCTACTGTCTTTATTTCTCGTTTTTCTATTCCTGTGTCCCTCACTCGAACATACCGGGTGATCAAAAGCCAGTATAAATTTGAACAAATCACGGAATAATCTAGATAGAGAGGTACGAATTGACACACATGTTTGGAATGACATCGGGTTTTGTTAGAACCAAACAAATACGAAAGTTCAAACAATGTCCGACAGATGGCGCTTCATCTGATCAGAATAGCAATAATTAGCATAACAAAGTAAGACAAAGCAAAGATAATGTTCTTTACAGGAAATGCTCAATATGTCCACCATCATTCCTCAACAATAGCTGTAGTCGAGGAATAATGTTGTGTACAGCACGGTAAAGCATGTCCAGAGTTATGGTGAGGCACTGGCGTCGGATGTTGTCTTTCAGCATCCCTAGAGATGTCGGTGGATCACGATACACTTGCGACTTCAGGTAACCCCAAAGCCAATAATCGCATGGACTGAGGTCCAGGGTCCTGTGAGGCCAAGCATGACGAAAGTGGCCGCTGAGCACCTGATCATCACCAAACGACGCGAACAAGAGATCTTTCACGCGTCTAGCAATATGGTGTCATTCCAAGCATGTGTGTCAATTTTTACCTCTCTGTCTACATTATTCCGTGGTTTATTAAGTTTTCAAATTTATACTGACTTTTTGGTCACCCAGTACCTGAACATTTCCTGCTTGGTAGCGTTACTAAGCACTGTTCGACTATCAAGTTCAACACTTTGTTTATTGTTGCCACCAACGCCTAGAATTCCATCGATAACTCAGTAATATCAGCAACGAAAGTATTTATACTGGCAGTATTGCAAGGCAAAACTGTATCCTGGAGCTGAGCTAGTGGAGAGGAAAAATTCACGTTAGTTCCACGGAAGGAAACTGTGAGTCTCCGTCCCGTGGCCGAGCGTTATCCTGTTAGAAAGTGTCTTGAAATGCTGTTCATGAGTAGCAGCACAACAGGTCGAATCACCAGAGTGCCACATGGATTTGCAGTCAGGGTGCGTGGGGTAACCTTGGGACTGCTCCTGCTCTCATACTAAATCGCACTACAGACCGTTTTCTTTCTAGAATAAAGTCTTTCCTTTCATACTGCAACTGATTATCTACTGTTTATTTCTAGTTTTTCTACGTATGTGTCCCTCACCAGACAATAGATAGCTGAACTGAACATTTCTGCTGGTAGCCTTACTTACCAGTGTGCGACTATCAAGTTCAATACTTCGTTTGTTGTTGACACCATCACCTATAATTCAATCAAAACCTCAATAATATCAGCAACAAAAGTGTAGACACCGACAGTACTGCAACGAAAACTGTACCCAGCTTCTGAGGTAGTGGAGAGGAGCAATTCATGTTAGTTCCACGGAAGGAAACTGTGTGTCACCCTCCCATTCCCATTAAATACTACTGTTCGTATAACAATGATGAACACACTTTATGCCTTTCAGTTTACCTCCAGACGATGAATATCGCCCAATGGTAACGCCGTCTATTCTTCTCACTAATGACATGCGATGGCAAGCTCACGGAAAGCGCAATATAATGTGGGAAACTTACCGGATAGCAACACAATTTAATACTGAACACGTACAGGAAAGTGCTAACGCCATACTGCACTGACGGGAAAAATTGCAACACCAAAAAATAATTAATGTACAGTAGTGAAATTTCTGGAATACGCTTGTCTAGGTAACATACACTACTGGCCATTAAAGTTGCTACACCAAGAAGAAATGCAGATGACAAGCAGGTATTCATTGCACAAATACATTATACTAGAACTGACATGTGATTACATTTTCACGCGATTTGGGTGCATACATCCTGAGAAATCAGTACCCAGAACAACCACCTCTGGCCGTAATAACGGCCTTGATACGCCTGGGCATCGAATCAAACAGAGCTTGGATGGCGTGTACTGGTACAGCTGCCCATGCAGCCTCAACACTACATCACAATTCAGCAACAGTAGTGACTGGCGTATTGTGACGAGCCAGTTGCTCGGCCACTATTGGCCAGACGTTTTCAGCTCGTGAGAGATCTGGAGAATGTGCTGGCCAGGGCAGCAATCGAACATTTTCTGTATCCAGAACGGCCCGTACAGGACCTGCAACGGTCGTGCATTATCCTGCTGAAATGTAGGATTTCGCAGGGATCGAATGAAGGGTAGAGCCACGGGTCGTAAGACATCTGAAATGTAACGTCCACTGTTCAAAGTGCCGTCAATGCGAACAAGAGGTGACCGAGACTTGTAACCAATGGCATCCCTTACCATCACGCCGGGTGATACGCCAGTATGGCGATGACGAATACACGCTTCCAATGTTCGTTCACCGCGATGTCGCCCAACACGGATGCGACGCTCATGATGCTGTGAACAGAACCAGGATTCATCTGAAAAAATGACATTTTGCCATTCGCGCACCCAGGTTCGTCGTTGAATACACCATCGCAGGCGCTCCTGTCTGTGATTCAGTGTCAAGGGTAACTGCAGCCATGGTCTCCGAGCTGATGGTCCATGCTGCTGAAAACGTCGTCGAACTGTTGGTGCAGACGGTTGTCGTCTTGCAAACGTCCCCATCTGTTGACTCAGGGATCGAGACGTGGCTTCACGATCCGTTATAGCCATGCGGATAAGATGCCTGTCATCTCGACTGCTAGTGATACGAGGCCGTTGGGATCCAGCACGGCATTCCGTATTACCCTCCTGAACCCACCGATTCCATATTCTGCTAACAGTCATTGGATCTCGATATAGGCTACATTCCGACCTTTATCAAAGTCGGAAACGTGATGGTACACATTTCTCCTCCTTACACGAGGCAGCACAACAACGTTTCACCAGCAACGCCTGTCAACTGCTGTCTGTGTATGAGAAATCGGTTGGAAACTTTCTTCGTTTCAGCACGTTGTAGGTGTCGCCACCAGCGCCAACCTTGTGTGAATACTCTGAAAAGCTAATCATTTGCATGTCACAGCAGCTTCTTCTTGTCGGTTATATTTCGCGTCTGTAGCACGTCATCTTCGTGGTGTAGCAATTTTAATGGGCGGTAGTGTATTTAAGTGATTAGTGTTTTAAGATTACTGGTCAATGCAAGTGCGAGATAAGCCACCGCAAATGTGAAATGCTGGTACATTAATAACGTCCACAGTGTTGAATGCAAGCGTGCAAAGGTGCGTGGAGTGTGTTGTACTGGAGCTGGATATCAGTTTGTGGGTTAGAGCTCAACGGCTATTGCTCTTGATTGCTCACTACAGGGACGATTAAATGCCGGTTGTGGATGATGCTGGAGTTATCGTCTGATGCTGTCCCATACGTGCTCGATTGGAAAATGTTCAAATGTGTGTGAAATCTTATGGGACTTAACTGATAAGGTCATCAGTCCCTAAGCTTACACACTCCTTAATCTAAATTATCGTAAGGACAAACACACACACCTTTGCCCGAGGGAGGACTCGAAACTCCGCCGGGACCAGCTGCACCGTCAATGACTGCAGCGCCTGAGACCGCACGGCTAATCCCGCGCTGCTCGACTGGAGACAGATCTGGTGACCGAGCAGGCCGAGGCAACATGTCGGCAGTCTGTAGAGTATGTCGGGTTACAACTGCGTTATGTGGGCGAGCGTTATCCTGTTGGAAATCACCTCCTGGAATTTTGTTCATGAATGGCGTTACAACATGTCGAATCACTAGAATGACGAACAAATTTGCATGGGATAAGCACGAGAGTGCTCTTGATGTCACACCAAATAGTATCCCAGACCATAATTTCAGGTGTAGCTCCAGTGTGTCTAGCACGTAGACAGCTTGGCCCTCAGGTGGCCTCCTTCTAACCAGCACATGGACATCACTGGCACGAAGCCAGAAGCAGGCAGAAACAACAGAAATATACAAATGGAAGGGGGATCACCGCTGTCAGCTGCAGAGGGACATCAAGCGGAATCAGTGACGTAGGTCGCTGGCAGCGAGGCAGGACCAGCTTTCATCAGAAAACACAACAGACCTCCACCAGGCCCTCCAATATGCTCTCGCTTGACACGACTGAAGTCGCAAATGGGATAAGTGGAACGCACGCTACAGGGCATCTGGCTCGGTGTTGTCCTTGGGGTAATCGATTTGTAACTGTTAGTTGTGTCACTGTAGCGCCAATTGCTGCTCGAATTGCTGCTGCAGATGCAGTATGAAGCGTCAGAGCCATGCGCCGAACACGATGGTCTTACCTATCAGTAGTGCCACGGTGCTGTCCGCATCCCGCTCTGGCTCTGAGCGCTATGGGACTTAACATCTGAGGTCATCACTCCACTAGACTTAGAACTACTTAAAGTTAACTAACCTAATGATATCACACACATCCATTCCTGAGGCAGGATTCGAATCTGCGACCGTAGCAATCGCGCGGTTCCAGACTGAACCGCTCGGATCCCGGTCTTCTTGAGACTGTACATTCCCGTGACCACTGCTGCCAACGATCGTACAGTGGCTACATTCCTGCCAAGTCTTTCAGCAGTATCGCAAAATAAACATCCATGTACATCTACATCCACGTGATTACTCTGCAAGTCATAATAAAGTGCCTGGCAGAGGGTCCAACGAACCACCTTCAAGTTGTCTCTTTACCGTTTCACTCTCGAACGGCACGCGGGAAAAACGAGCACTTAAATTTTTCTGTGCGAGCCCTGATTTCTCTTATTTTATCCTGATGATCATTTCTCCCTATGTAGGTGGGTACCAAAAGAATGTTTTCGCAACCGGAGGAGAAAACTGGTGGTTGAAATTTCATGAGAAGAACCCGTCGCAACGAAAAATGCCTCTGTTTTAATGATTGCCACTCCAATTCACGTATAATGTCTGTGACACTATCTCCCCTATTTCGCGATAATACAATGCGACCTGCCCTTCTTTGTACTTTTTCGATGTCATCCGTCAGTCCCACCTGATGCGGGTCCCACACCGCACAGCAGTACTCCAGAATAGGGCGGACAAGCGTGGTGTAAGCAGTCTCTTTAGTAGACCTGTTGCACCTTCTAAGTGTTCTGCCAATGAATCGCAGTCTTTGGTTTGCTCTCCTCACAATATTATCTATGTGATCGTTCTAATTTAGGTTTTTGTAATTGTAATCTCTAAGTATTGAGCTGAATTTACAGCTTTCAGATTTGTTCGACTTATCGCGTAGTCGAAATTTAGCCGATTTCTTTTAGTACTCATGTGAATAACTTCACACTTTTCTTTATTCTGCGTCAATTGCCACTTTTCACACCCTACAGATATCATATCTAAATCATTTTGCAAGTCGTTTTGATGATCAGATGACTTTACAAGACGGTAAATGACAGCATCATCTGCAAACAATCAAAGACGGCTACTCAGATTGTCTCGTATGTCGTTAATATAGATCAGGAACAATACAGGGCCTGTAACACTTCCTTGGGGAAAGCCGGATATTACCTCTATTTTACTCGATGACTTCCGTCTATTACTACAAACTGTGACCTTTCTTACAGGAAATCACGAATCAAGTCGCACAACTGAGGCGATACTCCGTAGGCACGCAGTTTGGTTAGAAGACGATTGTGAGGAACGGTGTCGAAAGCGTTCTGGAAATCTAAAAAATATGGAATCAATTTGACATCCCCTGTCGATAGCACTTATTACTTCATGAGTTTTATTCTGTGTTTAACAAGAACGATATTTTCTGAATCCGTGCTGTGTCAATAAATCGTTTTCTTCGAGGTACATAATGATCGAATACAGTATATGTTCCAAAACCCTACTGCAAATCGTTGTTAGTGATATAGGCTTCTCATTCAGCGGATTACTCCTACTTCCGTTTTTGGGTATTGGTGTGACTTGAGCAATTTTCCAGTCTTTAGGTACGTATCTTTCTGTGAGCGAGTGTCTGTATATAATTGCTAAATATGGAGCTATTTTATCAGCATACTCTGAGAGGAACCTGACCGGTATACAATCTGGACCGGGGGCCTTGCCTTTATTAAATGATTTAAGCTGCTTTGTTACACCGAGGATACTTCTTCTTCTCATAGCCGTATTACACGACGTCGTTCAAAGTCAGTGAGCTGCTGGTTACAGGGTCTTGGTCGCCTTAAATGCATTCTGGACCAACATCAACTCACCACGTCCAGTCTCACAGGTAACAAACGCTCACGACTGTTACAGCATGTATGTAAAACAAATCTGATCTGCATCCTCACTGTGAAGCTACTGGCGCCACTCTTATGCTACTAGTGCGAAATTTCTAATAGACGACTGTCTCAGATGTAGGAACACGCCTACTAACTTCCGTTTACGTCGTACTACACCTTTCTTATGATGCGATTTTTTTACCGGCAGTGTCTTAAAGCCGCAAGTTTAATAAATCACACCTTACAGGCCAGATTTGTGCAAGGACAAAGTCTTCGTCACCTATTAGCTACTTTATCTAATAACCTGTGAACATTTAGGCCGTGTGATGAAAGCATTGATTCGCAATTTCAGTGTCTCAGCAGCAGGAAATTTTGTAGCAATTACGCCATCATTAGTTTACCTGGTTTGGTGAAAATCTTTTACAAAACAAGAAATTCTGGCAGCAAACACATGTGCAATGCAGCTATGAATCAAGTGCAACATAAATGCGAGAAGGACACCACCAAACGAATGTACATGAGATTTCTAACAATGAGGCAAACACGTGTGCTGGAAATTGGTAATTCCAGAAAAAGGTCTGAATGATTTTCGTGAAGCCGAAATGCAGTGGTTAAGCAGTATAATTTACCAGTTGGTTATTTGTGTAATTTTGACGTTGTGGTGCTGAATAAACATCCAGTTGGAGGGTCTCACATTCCTTCTGGACAGAATTTCACAATCACAAAAGAAACGATATCGCAAATCCACTGGAAACTTGGTCCTGAGTGAAAATAGTTGCTCGTATGTCACTGATGCCTAGCCCAGATACGAATACAGATCACCACGTGTTCTCAGTCAATTGAAAATGTGAACAAAAACCCGAAACAATGCATGTGAAATCTGCACGAAAATGATATGCCTAACCTGACTGCTATCATGGTAAGTTTGCTGTTCGAACCAGTTCGTCTTCACACTAGAAAAATGTCTGCAATCTGTTTGCTACAGTAGGCTGCTAAGGGCGCATCACAATGAAGAAGTCTTCTTCTTTCAATAAAATTTTTTGTATTTTTGACCGCATTGTCAGTATATAAAACTACCCACGCTTAGGTCCCTGTTGCAAGCGACAGCCTCTTACTTTCAGGAGGAAGATTAAAGAGCCAATAGAAATAGCCAAGCGACCCACCAACATGAACTGGGAAGACGGGTAACAACTTCTGACGTCTTGGCTGCCAGCAATAACAGCGTCACGGAACGACAGCTCATATGAAGCAACGCACAAAGACGTATGGGAGACCGCAGCGGCCGCAGGTACATAGAGTAGTGGTGCGCCTTCCGGCGCTAGAAAGCAGGAAAAGAACGCCACGTCACAGCTGCCGCCTCGTTTCCCATTAGCCGCTTTCCACCAATCACAAGCAGTAATGCAAATACCAATCGAAACGTCGGGTTTCCACCAAAGAAAAGAAATAGTAAAAACACCAATAAAGACCTCTAACATCCCTCCCCTTCATCCTTAGTAGCTTATCAGAAATAGGTAACAACCAAGACTGTAGATATATATAACAAATAAAAGTTGTTTCATTCAGCTGTACAATACCAACTACTGTACTTTTTATCCCACCGCCAGTGTGCCCCAAGGCTCCGTCCTTTCCCCTCTCCTCTATTTCCTGTATACTGCAGATATGCCCAAACCTCCCCCACCTGTTCAGCTCCTCCAGTTTGCTGATGATATCGCCTTGCTGGCCCTTTATCTTACCCTTCAAACTCACCTCGACCAGTCCACTGTCTGGTGCAACCAGTGGCTCCTTTGCATTAACCCTTCCAAGACCCAGGCGACTCCTCTATGATCTACTCCCCTTCTCACACCCTCTTCTTTTCCTCAAACACATCCACACCCTGTACATTGTCCATCGACTCGATGTCCCCCGTCCTCTGGTGTCTTCTCTCCTCGCTAACTCCAGCCCATTACCGCACCTATACTGTTGTGTCTCACCCTCTCTCCATCTCCACACCATCCAGCTCCTTTCCCAAAGATACTTCCAGCACCTACTCATCCCTGATGATGAGCTTCACCCTGATCTCTACCCCTTCTACCAACTCTAACCACACCTTCCCCCCTTCTACTCCTCAGGGCTCCCTCTCCACTCCTCCATCCTTCCCCTGAGCCGTTTTCCTCCCTCCTACAACCCCTCTTTTTCCTGTGCCCCCCATCTGTGTCTCTGCATTCCCTCCTGACTTGCCTTCCCTCTGCATATCCCACTCCACCTGTCTCCTACCTCTTGGTGTGCCCCCTGACCTCCCCTTTTTTCTTTTTCTCCATCCCCCCTCCCCCTCCCCTCTTTATCCCTCCACTCAGGCCCCCTCTCCCTCAGCAAATCCCTCCAGGTAGGTTTTATTCTTTCGACTTCCAGTCGTTTTCTAAGTGTCTCTCGTTTTGTGTGTTGTTATACTGCAGCCAACTCTTAACTTGTGTGTGTGTGACTCCAGTGTATTTTAAGTGCTCCACGACTCACCAATTATGTTCTTTTAACTTTATGTCTATCTTTTTTTAACTGTACCACCCTGAATTTCCCATGTCAGTGTATATTTTAATCCTATTGACTACCTTTATTATGTTTTTATGTCCCCCCTTTTCCGCCTTTTTTTGCATAGTTTCCTCTTTTTATTTCAATGTAACGACACTCCACTGAAGAGTGGCGGACTGTGCCGCTGCCACCCACTACTGCCCATATGGGGCAGGGGAATGAATTCACAATAAAGAAAAAAAAATCATTCAGCGCTAAATAAAAACACCTTAAAGAAGGTCGCTTGCAACAGGGACCAAAATGTTGGTAGTTTTATATATTGACAATGCGCTCACAAATGCAGAAAATTTTTATTGAATGTCACCATGACAGTAGAAGCCTACGTTTATAAGACTTCTTATTATAGCTTGCAACAGCAGGCTCTCCATTGTTTCCTGTTCTGAGCATCTTCTTTAAGCTGTCTGTACGTTCAACCTCTTCTAATCTCAGGGATAATTCCAATTTTCTTTCTACCTCTTGCTCCCATTCCACTTTTCTTTCTAAAATTCTTTGTTGAGCCAAGATTTTTTTCCTCTTTCTGATTACATCTTTCCTTATTTTGTTCGGGTCTTCTTCATTATTACGTCTGTCAGTCTATGTCAGCTAAAGCATTCGTCTCCATAGCCACATTTCAAAACTTTCTAAATATCTTTCTTCTCTCTTTTTAACTGTCCATCATTCACTACTGTATAATATTACACCCCAGGCAAATATTTTCTTCAGCTGCATTGAAATTCTTCTACATATTAGGAACTCCTTAAAATTTTCGAGTGCTTTCTTTCCCGTAGATATCCTCCTCCTTATTTCCTCTGTACAGGTTTCATTACCTGTCATTAAACACGCCAATTTTACTTGTTCTGTGTTTTTTCCAGCTAGGAATGTGTTAATGGGAGCTTCCTTCTTACTTATTCTCATAACTTTTGTCTTTATTTATATTCATTCTATGCTCTTTGGCCCTTCTTTCAGTACTCTTCAACATCTTTTGTAGGTCCTCTTCTAATTCCGTCAGCAGTGTCTGATCATCCACGTATTTTATAGTCTTTATCCTTTCCCCTCCAATTACAGTGCCTCCCGCGTCCTCTGCGGCCTTGCCTGTCAGTTTCTCTCCGTATATAATGAAAAGCTTCAGTGACATTAAGTAACCTTGCTTTACACTCCTTCAAATGCTCATCTCTTCCATCTCGTCGTGCCTTGCTATAACCAGAACTTTTGGCTTTATATACATCTCCTTTATTAACCTTCTATCTTTCCAGTCTATCTTTTAAACTTCTTAGCAGTATACTTCAGTTGACTCTGTCGAAAGTCTTCTGCCAGTTGATAAAAGAAATATACACATATCTCCACCGCTCTTTCTCCAGTCATCCTCAACTCTTTCTCAATCCGAATTGGACTTCGTCAGTAATTTTCCTCGATTTTCTATTCAGTTCTCCCTAGGATGACTTTTGTTGAAACCTTTTTAACATAACTAATGCTGCCACTGTGTAATAGGTAATTACTACTTACAAAGTACCAAACTGAGACAATATACTCTACATTAAGCTTGTATATATTGTACTGATGTGGGCAGGCAAAATTCGCTTACAATACTTTCACAATTGGCAGTTCAATTTTCACTATAACTGGCAATTTTGAGTGAAAACATCATGAACTAAAGGTACAAAGCCACTAGAAGATTGTAGAACCCAGAGGTATCTGTCATTTTCAGAAAAAAACATTTCAGATTTCATGAAAAATGGCTCTGGTATGATACGCCTGCTACTAGTCAGTGTCCATATGTTCTGGCTACCTTCAACTAGGCACTGGTTTCTACCCGTATTTTCTTCATTATTTAGTCTGTCAGTCAACTTCATCTTAAGCATTCTTCTCCACAACTATACTTCAAATCTTTCTAAATATCTTCTTCTTCTTTTAAACTGTCCGTGATTCACAGCTGTGTAACACTACACTAGGGGCCTAAACATTTAGCAAATCTTTTCCTCAGCTCCACTGGAATCCTTCTCGATGTTAAAAATTGCTTTACATTTTCAAATTCTCCCTTTTCCCGTAGATATTCTCATCCTGATTTCTTCTGTACAGGTAACATTCCATGTCATTAAACTTCACAGGCCTATGTGATGGGGCAGGAAGCATGATCGATTTGAACATATAAATTTTTTCCTGGGGTCGGTGAAGGGAAGGGGAATGGGGAGGGGGGGGGGGGCGTGTTGTAGGTTTCCTGCCCCATTTCTGATTACGTCCTTATAGCAAACTATTGATTTCCTTACGTATCTTTAAGATTTTTTTGAACACTGAAGGCGTTATCTGGAATACTAAGCGAAATATGGAAGTTATACCATACCTTCACGCACCAAATTGAATATAAAATCCAATACCAAAATAACAAGTAAGGAAAATGACAAATATCCAACTACGAACGAAATACAGGCCTCGTCTTAGGTTTCATACCACCCACATGTTCAGTTGTTACTGTACATCATTACAAGCGTCTCTTTGCGACAAAAGCATTCATAAACAGAACCCTTTTTTTTCCTAAAGAGCATGAAACTGGAACGCCAACAACTTTTCAAAGACAGTGGGTACATAGATAAAATTATTGGTATATGTTCCTGAAATATATTTGTTGTAGAGTGCATATTCTATGAAATTTTTATTACATTGCTTTTCTTTCCTGTGCACTACATGCAGACGCGCATACATTTTAATCCTCATTAAAATACTAGTGAAAAGTTTTTGTGCTCAGCTGGACCATTCGATATTTCGGTACGGATAACCTGACAGTTCTTACGAAACTTAGAAATGACCGAGTATTTGGTATCTGTGAATGAATATCGAGTGAGTTTGATGACTGGCAGAATGCTTACCACTGTCCCTTGGAGCACCTTCATTTCAGACACATCACGATGTGTTATTGGTATGCGACGTAATCCACCGCATGGACAGGCCGGCGAGCCGATCTTGATCGTGTACAGCATATCCGAGATCGATTGGAGAGACGGTCTACCTTTATCATCCTTCGGAAGGGAGTCTTTCAGACATCCGTGCAGTTATTTCTCAGAAGTGGAACTGACTGTCGCTGGAGCTCTTGGTCTGCTCTTTACATGGTGCGGTACTCTGCTGACAATCGTATGCAACAGGAGCAACTATAGCCTCTGTCAAACCAGCTGTGATAGAATTTTTCCAGTTTTGTTAAATTTTCATCTTCACTTCCAAAACTTTTCTAACTAGTTTCAGTATATCCATTGTGGATGACGAACTGCGACTGTGGTTTAAATTGGCTTTTATCTGGTAATAAATACGCTACCAGTCGCTTTTTTACGATTTATTCAGCCATGAACATGTTTTCGAGCCACTGCAGGCTCATCTTCAGATGGAGGTGTTACAGAAACATAATTTTGTGGACCAAGTGTAGTTAGATGCAGTGCTGGCGAGTGCACTGCCTTGTGGTATTTACATTGAGCCGTAGTAAAAATTGCTGTTTTGAAAAGCGCGCCGCAGCGCGTAGTGTGAAGCAGTCGCCCTCCGTTTCTGGCAGTGGCGCCTCTGTGGCAATCGCAGCTTTGGTGTCTCCCTCTGGTGTGAAAGGGGAAAGGTTGCCTGTTCACGTGCATTTAAGGGGCGCTATCAGCTCGTCAGTTACTTAGTCGGTAAGTCAGTCAGTCTGAGTCGGTCACTCGGAGTGAGTCTGGGGGAGGTCTGTCAGTCTCGGCGAGTCGTTCAGTTGGTCAGCCGGGTCAGTGTGGGGCAGTCTGTGTCGGTCTGTCGTCCGGAGTGCTAGTATGTGTTAGGACGCCAGTCTGCAGGCAATGGACATTGGCGGTTGGATCGATCGGTAGGTCTGTTTCTTGCCGGGGCAGGGATGTCGGGTAGCCAGACGGCATGTTTCCTCTGCAGGGGTGGGTCAGACCGAGTGATCACTTAGTCAACGTCTGGAGTGCCATCACGTCTGTCGTTCGGATCGAACTTTAACGCCGGTTGGATCGATCGGTTGGTCGGTCGCGCACTGGGACCTAAGATGACTTGTCCGCCTTGAGCGTCGGCGCATGTGAGGTCGCCACGTGAGTCCAGTGGGCCTCGGCGTATAGCGAGGGGTAGTGGCTTCGCGGTCGACACGAGAGCAACAGGAGCCAACCCACGACACCGGTCTGGCCGGCGCGAGCTGCGACGCCGTGAGACGGGAGATCGGCGCGCCTTCCTGCGTCCGTTGAAGCGGCTGGCAGCAGACGGTTCGGGAGAGAGTTTTGGGGGTCCTGCGCCAGGTCTTCGCCAGACATCACATTTTTAGAAGTTGAGTGATTTGTGATATGTTGTTTCATTTACTTGTGAAATTCCACTTGTTTTCTTGGTCAGTCTCTGTCCCCAGCTTGCTCGTCTGTCTCTCGTCTGCATTTGTTAGGTAGTTAGTGTCTGTCTGTCTGTCCGTCGGTCTGCCGTACGTTAATAGCTGCCTCTGTCATGGTTGTCGGATTCGGTGTTGACGAATTTATTGCTTAAAGGACGAATTCTTGAAATATGTTTATATCTTGCTTATCATCTAGCGAGGTGGTATATGTGTAATGTAGAACATGTTGTACATTTTGTGTAAGTCTTAATTTTATGGGTTTTATTAAATAGTTATTTTAGGTTATAAGCTCGTCACCCTTCCACCGTAAGAGTCCTTGAAAAAAAAATCATATTGCACTTTTACTGGCAAATAAATTGAGGGTTGTACCATTTCCATTCCTATTACGGGGTGCATAGTTTACATGTTTGTGTGAGTTGTTAAAAATTTTTAAAGTAATCTGGTGTGTTGCAGATTTGCACCAGTGTACTCTTTCAGAGGTTGTTGTGAGCGGTCATCACTATGGCCGTGTTGAAAGGGAGCAGGCAAGCTTCTCAGCCCGAAGGCTCCTACTGTTAATATTGTCTTTGCCTCTAAATAAAACTGTAACTTGATATTTCGAGGGTAATTTTCTGCTTTTAATTTTAAATCTGTTTTGAAAAGCTTTTAGGAATAAATTCACATTTGTTAAAAGTAATTTTCTATCAGTTACTTCCTGGCAACTACTTCCACGCTCACCTAGTGTGATTAAATGTGTCAATGTTCTTGATGAATCGCCAGTAAATAAAATAAATTCTTTAAGAAAAGGTTTTGAAAGTAAATTCACGGTTCACAGATCAGATTGCTTCTTATAACGTGCATTATCAAGCTGTGTACACAAATAAACACAATATATAGCTACACTTGGTCTCACTTCGTGTAAAACCAAGTGTAGCTACAGGGTGTTTCAAAAATGACCGGTATATTTGAAACGGCAATAAAAACTAAACGAGCAGCGGTAGAAATACACCGTTTGTTGCAATATGCTTGGGACAACAGTACATTTTCAGGCAGACAAACTTTCGAAGTTACAGTAGTTACAATTTTCAACAACAGATGGCGCTGCGGTCTGGGAAACTCTATAGTACGATATTTTTCACATATCCACCATGCGTAGCAATAATATGGCGTAGTCTCTGAATGAAATTACCCGAAACCTTTGACAACGTGTCTGGCGGAATGGCTTCACATGCAGATGAGATGTACTGCTTCAGCTGTTCAATTGCTTCTGGATTCTGGCGGTACACCTGGTCTTTCAAGTGTCCCCACAGAAAGAAGTCACAGGGGTTCATGTCTGGCGAATAGGGAGGCCAATCCACGCCGCCTCCTTTATGTTTCGGATAGCCCAAAGCAATCACACGATCATCGAAATATTCATTCAGGAAATTAAAGACGTCGGCCGTGCGATGTGGCCGGGCACCATCTTGCATAAACCACGAGGTGATCGCAGTGTCGTCTAAGGCACTTTGTACCGCCACAAATTCACGAAGAATGTCCAGATAGCGTGATGCAGTAATCGTTTCGGATCTGAAAAATGGGCCAATGATTCCTTTGGAAGAAATGGCGGCCCAGACCAGTACTTTTTGAGGATGCAGGGACGATGGGACTGCAACATGGGGCTTTTCGGTTCCCCATATGCGCCAGTTCTGTTTATTGACGAAGCCATCCAGGTAAAAATAAGCTTCGTCAGTAAACCAAATGCTGCCCACATGCATATCGCCGTCATCAATCCTGTGCACTATATCGTTAGCGAATGTCTCTCGTGCAGCAATGGTAGCGGCGCTGAGGGGTTGCCGCGATTGAATTTTGTGTGGATAGAGGTGTAAACTCTGGCGCATGAGACGATACGTGGACGTTGGCGTCATTTGGACCGCAGCTGCAACACGGCGAACGGAAACCCGAGGCCGCTGTTGGAT
The DNA here is from genome assembly GCF_023864345.2 of Schistocerca serialis cubense. NCBI lineage: Eukaryota > Metazoa > Arthropoda > Insecta > Orthoptera > Acrididae > Schistocerca > Schistocerca serialis. Next base: position 871,841,779 of record NC_064641.1, on the reverse strand, counting down.
CACCTGCTGCACTAGCTGCGCATTGCCCTCTGTGGTTGCCGTACGCGGTCGTCCTGCCTTTCCAGCACGTTCATCCGTCACGTTACCAGTCCGTTGAAATTTTTCAAACAGATCCTTTATTGTATCGCTTTTCGGTCCTTTGGTTACATTAAACCTCCGTTGAAAACTTCGTCTTGTTGCAACAACACTGTGTTCTAGGCGGTGGAATTCCAACACCAGAAAAATCCTCTGTTCTAAGGAATAAACCATGTTGTCTACAGCACACTTGCACGTTGTGAACAGCACACGCTTACAGCAGAAAGACGACGTACAGAATGGCGCACCCACAGACTGCGTTGTCTTCTATATCTTTCACATCACTTGCAGCGCCATCTGTTGTTGAAAATTGTAACTACTGTAATTTCGAAAGTTTGTCCGCCTGAAAATGTACTGTTGTCCCAAGTATATTGCAACAAACGGTGTATTTCTATCGCTGCTCATTTAGTTTTTGTTGCCGTTTCAAATATACCGGTCACTTTTGAAACACCCTGTGCATACTAGGTCGGTGCACCTGTGGCGTTGGAATCTTCAGGGTTTGTAAGAGCCACCTCTCCCTTCAGGGATGAACAGAGACCGTTAGCTGGCACACCGCGAGGTTTTCGGCATTCGGTTTCCAGGTGGCTTAGAGGATGGACGCGCGGCGGATCGGTCTCTCCCTATCCTTTAAACAATCTTTCCTCCTACCTGGATAGGCTTCAGATTGTCTGCCCTATCACTCTGCAATGGTAGATACTGGTTTAGCCGACAAAAGCAACGTTGAAGAAAATTCGACTAAATACCCACGGCGCAAAGGCCACATAACTTCAGCCCATGGGTAGCAGCTGAAAGTTAGTTAAACTATCAAGCATTCGGGATTCTTGCATGAGTCGTTTGAAAAAATGTAAAAAAAAAATCTTTTAGTCGTTTTATTGTCTTTTAAACACGGAAAATGGCTATCAAGTCCTTGTTTGACATCCCGAGATCAATAACGCAATGTTACTGACTGTCTCTAACAAGTTCACATTGAAAAGCAGCCAGAAGATATTTAATCCGAACTGATATTTTAAACGTCCTAAACAGTCACTGACCCACGACACTCGCGCGTTAACGCATGCAGTAAGATTCTTGTAAAGAAATGTTCCTATAATGTCTCGCGATCTGCTCGAAACACGTCACGCGGAGTTTATGTACGACTTGAAAGGTTCACACTCGAATATCTCATAAAATAAACCACTCACAACGCTCAAACATTCACAAAATACTCAATATTGTAGACTTCTGGATTTGAGGCACAAAACCATAGTCCAATGCGCGGTGAAATGCTGAATTCCTGTTGGCTCTTACGTTAAGCAGTTAATTGGATTATCCCGAACACTTCTTTACTCGCGGTATTTCTAATGTCAGCCAATCACACTACCAGCAGCAATTTAGACTAAATTTCGTAATTCCGAAAAAAATTTAATTTTAAGAAAACAAAATACGATTCCCCTTTTCACAAATTAATACTCGACGCCTCTTCTGGTTGCCTTTTACAAAATCAAGCTCTCTCGGACATGCTGTATGTCACAAACTCCCCTATTGCACAACAACTTTCTCACGCAGAGATTTACATAGTTTTAATACAATATCACATTCTCACTTTATGTATGTCCTCCGTTGACTCTCTCAGTCTCTCCAAAACACTCACAGTCGGCCGCGGTGGCCGTGCGGTTCTAGGCGCTGCAGTCCGGAACCGCGGGACTGCTACGGTCGCAGGTTCGAATCCTGCCTCGGGCATGGATGTGTGTGATGTCCTTAGGTTAGTTAGGTTTAAGTAGTTCTAAGTTCTAGGGGACTGATGACCTAAGATGTTAAGTCCCATAGTGCTCAGAGCCATTTGAACCATTTGAACCAAAACACTCACACAACCAAAACACAATGAAACAATAATTTTCCGAAGTATTGTTAATTACGTCAGTATTCTGTAGTATTGAGACTAAAGAAAATTACAGAAACTTAGATTATGTGAACCTATGCTCTTGGTAGTAGTTTCAATTGATACTATAAATGAACACATTACAGTCCCTAACTCAAGTTTCACGATGCCAGCGTCAGCTGTGTGAGCGTGAGAACCAAAATCTCCTCTCCTCCCGGCTCCACGGCAAGCTAAGATTCCAACGCAAGATGACAATTAGTAATAATTTGCTACGCCACAGCCTCTGTGCAGATCCCCGTGAAGCTGTGTGGTTACTTAGGTATATTGCAACTAAAAATCCGTTTTTTCAGAACCTTCTTAATCATGATTATTTTGCGACCAGCCTGTGTAATTGTTTTCCAAGTACATTCAGTGGTCAGGGCTTAGTTTTCTAAAAACCACAAGGAGCTCATTTCAAATGTAGCAGTATGAAACCTTCAGCACATTTAATGTTTTTTGAATTCATTTTTCCCTCTAACTGTGTCTATTTCTTTCCGTTAACTCTTTTCCAGAATATTTATCGTTTTTCCTTTGCCATATGGGCCTAACACGCTATGTATCCGTCAGCCATACGGTCGAAACCGTTGTAACAAACAGTGGTCATTTTTACTAATTGTTTACAAATTAGGATCGTAATGGAGTGAACAATTTCAAATCCTTCAATTTGATTGTATTTACTTTTCTCTGTTTCCAATTGTCTCCATGCTCCCACATGAGCATAACTGCATGGAGAAAGGAGCATTGGTTAGAAAGTCAGTAAGATTGGGATTTGCATGTGTGAGCATTTGCTATTAATCGAAAAACAATCCGATACGGCTAGTGCAGAGCTGTGCCACTGATTTCCGATCAGCCACATGGCGTTGGCTGCATAGTCAATGAGCAACGGACGTTCTTGTGGAATTCCATGGTAGGTTCTGCGCGTGTGTTGTATGAAATTTTGCCATCGACTTCCAGTCTCCCACGTAATGTTGGCTGCAGGGTCATTACAGATTGCAATCAATCTAGTAAAATTTCGTGGCAACCTAACTCGTGATCTTGCGAAGGATTTGGTAGGATGTGTTGTTGATTCATACGTACACTGACGGTAAAAATTGCTACACCAAGAAGGAGTTGTGAGACATGAACGAAAGTTGGTAGGCGTGTTTCTACATCCGAAAGAGGATGTCTGTTCGGATTTCGCGTCAGTTGCATAAGAGTGGCGCCAGTAGCGCCACTATGAGGATGCAAGTCGGATTTTCTTTTAACACACTGAATCATGGTACTGCTCAGTTCTTTAGAAAATCAAAAAATTACAATCTCACCACAGTTATTTGAAGGAAATAGGAACCCAAAGTTAAACAGCAGTACCACAACTTCATTAAAAAACAAAGTTCTTAAAGCTTAATAAAACTGAACTGCCCACATAAAGGTCCGCAGTGAACCATGCTTATACTGAAAATGCAAAGTGGGCCAACCAAGGTCGTAAAACTGGCACACAGGAAAAATAACAAGTTGCACATTCATTAAAGATACACAAATGATTAACGTAAGTGTTAAATAAGAATGGCTAGTAATTACTCAACCAGTAAAATGACTTACAGAAACGGTAATATTAACAAAGCGGCCTCACTTAACTAACGGACATAATGACTCAGAATGATTCTCAAATTGCACTTAACTTTAGAGAACAGCATTAAGGCCCACAGGAGTATTTGGAAGCAATAACGCTACGGCCGGCAGGCAAAACGAGCGTTCACTCCCCACGGCTTGTGCAGAGGCTCACTAACTGTTGGTATATATTTATATATAGTCCGACCGGCCTCACAATGAGCGGTCCTGACAAGAATCCATAACCGCACAGACGCCAGGAAACGAGCAGACTTAAATGGCCCGCAGCACAAGTAGATCGCAATGAAAACAAGGTCAAGTCACAGCCACACTGGAATATATAATAAACATGCCCCTAAATTATTATGGAGCTATACTCTAACATTACCTGTCTCTCAGTAAATTTTGCAGGAATCTTAGATGTCATTTCCAGTTGCCTTAAGGCACTTTCAACATTAAATAAACGTACCAAATCCTGCCGTGACAAATGATCAAACCATTAACTCTACGGCTGCCGGGCACGTACACAACCGCAAGCAGTTCAAAGCGGTCAATATACCTAAAACAAGTTAAAATTTGTATGAAAACCACTTAAAACACACACACACACCACAGATGATGAGAAACGAAATGAGGAACATCAGCCTCCTTAAAATAGCCACTGTGGAACCAAGTTCAGAACCATCTCCGGCAGCTACCCAAGCCACAATGTTTCAACCATCTTCTTAACTAACCACAGAATAAAGGTCATACGTAACTCGGAAACTGCAAACTACGAGCTGGGAAGCTGTTCAGCGTGAGACGACGAACCCACCAAAATTTTGCACGACAAGGCTCCCAATGATCGGTACCGCACATCCGGCGCGACGAAAGACAAGGGCGGCGAGCACGGCGAGACCCATGCACTACAGTTAGGGACGCAGGCTCGTTTTCAACACAAGTTGGCCCGTTACAGTCGTTAACGTCAACGGCCCTGACCAGAAAGAAGTGGGAAGCGTAATGCATAGTGGTGTCATCATGCCTGCGCACAGTGCATATTCGCAGCCCATGTGCAAGCGAGTACAAGCGCGTGCCATCCGCGTGGTGGCCGCGTGGCTGTCAACAATCGCTCACGCGGCTGCATTATCAGGCAGGGTAGCATCGGCCACCTTCGGCAACTTCCGCCAAAGTTTGGGAAGGGCATTCGTCCTCTCTCCCGCACATCACAGCCGCATGCGGTCGACGCGGTCAGGCCACTAAGCGCGGGGGACCAGATCTCTATCCACAGACCCATTCCAACCTTATATTGATATCTAGTACCCTTTATGACATATTAGTACTGCACACATCATGTGGATGCTTCGAGAATGAATATTCACTTCGCAGCGTAGTCTGGGCTAATACGAAACTTCCTGACAAGTCAACACTGTGAGCCGAACTGGAACCTTTGCCTTCTACCAACCACTTGCACGCCAAAGGCAAACGTATCTAGTTCTAATGCCGTTTCAGCAAACGGTTTTCATCTGCCAGGAAGTTAGCGTTCACTCCACTGCAGAGTGAAAATTCGTTGTACAATCAATCAAATGTTCAAATGTATGTGAATTCTTAAGGAACCAAACTACTGAGGTCATCGGTCCCTAGATTTACACACTAGTTAAACTAACTTATACTAACAAGGGAACCTCCCCATCGCACCCCCCTCAGATTTAGTTATAAGTTGACACAGTGGATAGGCCTTGAAAAACTGACATCAATCGAGAAAACAGGAAGAAGTTGTGTGGAACTATGAAAAAAAAATAAACAAAATATACAAACTGAATAGTCCATGTGCAAGGTAGGTAACATCAAGGCTAACGTAAGGTCGGGAGCGCCGTGGTCCCGTGGTTAGCGTGAGCAGCTGCGGAACGAGAGGTCCTTGGTTCAAGCCTACTTTCGGGCGATAAGTTTTAACTTTTTATTTTCAGTTTATGTAACAAACGCTTATATTTTCACCAATTTTTTGGGAGTGATTATCACATCCACAAGAAAACCTAAATCGGGCAAGGTAGAAGACTCTTTTTACCCATTCGCCAAGTGTACAAGTTAGGTGGGTCGACAACATATTCCTGTCATGTGACGCACATGCCGTCACTAGTGTCATATAGAATATATCAGCCGTGTTTTCCTGTGGAGGAATCGGTTGACCGATGACCTTGCGATCAAACGTTTTCGGTTCGCATTGGAGAGACACGTCCTTTCGTCTACTAATCGCACGGTTTTGCGGTACGGTCGCAAAACACAGACACTAAACTTATTAGAGTGAACAGGGACGTCAATGAACGGACAGATCATAACTTTGCGAAAATAAAGAAAGTAAACTTTTCACCCGAGGGAAGACTTGAACTAAGGACCTCTCATTCTGCAGCTGCTCACGCTATCCACGAGACCACGCCGCTGCTGAGCTCACACTCTCCTTTATGTTGCATATCTTGAAGATGGACTACTCAGTTTGTATATTTTGCTTATTTTTTCATAGTTCCACACAACTTCTTCCTGTTTTCTCGATTGATCTGTGTTCAGTTTTTCAAGGCCTAATCACTGTGCCAACTTATAACTAAATCTGAGGGGGGTGCGATGGGGAGGTTCCCTTGTAAGAACAGCACACACACCCATGCCCGAGGGAGGACTCGAACCTCTGGCGGGAGGGGTCGCTCAGTCCGTGATACAAACAGTCCCTCAGGCAGGAGCTAAGCTATATCTCCGCAATATCCTTCCATCCAGGAGTGCTAGTACTGCAAGTTTCACAGTACAACTTCTGTGAATGTCGGAAGGTAGGAGGTAAGGTACTGGTAGAAGTAATGCTGCGAGGACGTGTAGTGATCCGTGCTTGAGCAGCGCAGCTGATAGAGCACTTGCCTGCGAAAGGGAACGGCCCCAGGTTCCAATCCTGGATTAGCACACAGTTTTGAGCTTCCGGGAAGTTCCGTATCATCGCACTCTCCACCGCAGAGTGAAAATTCATTGTGCAAACAGTCCCTCAGGCTGTGGCTTAGCTATGTCCCCACAATATCGTTACTTCAAGGAGTACTAGTTCCGCAAGTACGCAAGTAGACATCCTGTGAAGTTTTGCAGGTAGGAAATGAGACACAGGCAGAGGTAAAGTGATGATGCGAAGATCAATGAAACAATTTAAAATCAGAGCTGGTAAAATAGTCTATATTAATCTGAGTCTGATATAGCTAATTATTGGGTTTTCACTGTATGACGACCCGTTTCATACCGTGGAGGTATATCCTCAGGTCACATAAAACTAATACTTCATGCGCCACGAATTTGAAGGCGCAAGTGTGCACAAAAACATGTCACTCCTCGGTAAAACCTTGGATGAAACGGCAGGTGGGCATCCGATACGAACCATGCATGATCAGTAATACATCTGCAAAACACTGTAAAAAGACAGTGCTTTGGAGATGCATTGCTAACGATGCATGACAGTGTACCTCTCGGGTATGAAACCGGTCGTCATACAGTGAAAACACAATAAACAGCTATTGCGGATTTGGACTTTTACTGTTTTATATATACAATTTTGCCATCTACGATTTTAAATTGTTTGATTGTCCATCATAGTATGTACAAGTTTTTAGCCATCGTTGTCCGACCAATAACATTATTTGTAGAAGTAAAGCTGTTAGGACGCGTCATAAGTTGTACTGGGTAGCTCAGATCGTAGAGCACTTTGCACGTGAAAGGGAAAGGTCGCAGGTTCGAGTCGCGGACCAGTACACAGTTTCGATCTGCCAGGAAGTTTCATGTGGATCAATAGCGTTGGTGAGAGAAAATAACTGTGAGGAACTCCGACGTTACGTTATGCCATTCAGATTACAGATCCATGACACCTGTTATAGATGTTTCCTTACCCTTTGATGTAACCAACAGTCTTAATCTCAATGGTGCCCGCTTGTTGAGCTATGGTCTGGTTGTGTATATCCATTAAAGCAGTAGCTAAAATAAACTACCCAATCTCAGCCGGCACGTCTGTGAACTGTAACGAAAGCATGTTTCACAACAACGAAATTATCTCGCCAGCCCAACACGAGCGGTGGATGAAGGGGGGAAAAACGACGACAGAGCACCTCTATCGGTAGCCGCGGTGAGCGGTATCTGACACGAAACGGAGCGCCCGTGAATAGCAGCAGCTGGTGGCTAATTGGCTCTCGGCAGGGCGGAAGGTGCAACGCGGAAAAGGACTATAAATTGCAGCGGCCATCTCGGCCGGCGAACAAAGGCTCGGCAATAGCGGAGCTATCGCACACGCGCGCGCCGCACGTCTTATAAAGGGCTCTCTAGCACGTCATTTATATTTTAAACAAACGGTGCGAAGTGGCGCCAGGGGGTGAGGGTGGGTGGTGGAGTGGTAATGAGCCACAGGGCTGCTATCTCGACCACGCTGGAGCACGGCATTCTCCAAGGGGGGGTGGGGGGCGGCTGTAATCCGCGCACTGCGGCCCACGTACCTCCCCCCACCCCTCGGCATTGTCCGCGGGCGCGGCCGAAGACACAGCGTAAAAATGAAGAGTAGGCCGCGACCTCATAAATTGCCCGCCGGAATATTAGGCGCGTAATTAATTGCTCTGAGGACAATGGGAGCGCGCCGTTTAATCTCTGCTGGCCTGTTAATGAGGGAAAAAATCGTAAAATGTGGCAGTATGCGGCAGAGATTAAAAAAGAAAAAAAGCTGGACGGCGAGGAACAGGAGCGATTCGTTACATTGCGTATTATACGGGGCATGTTGGTGAAGCCGTGTCCATAAGCGGATGGAAATTAGTATTGGTAGACCGGGGACAAATGTGGTGATGGAAGTCTACCGGATAAATTCACAGACACAGCATGTAGGTAGGCGTGATGTTATTGCTCAGTTGTTCATATAACTCACGGGTTTGCTGTCGGTTGACATCGTGGACCACAGCCGGTATTTCGACAGGAGCACACCCTGCCATTCTCAAGGCACAACTGCAAGGAGGAAGCAATGTGCAAGGGAATTTAATACCTCGGTTCACAGAGGAGAAGCAAGGAAGATACCACATACAGAACAAGTAAACGCAGAGTCAAATCCACCCGAATATTCAGTTCACTATGGAGGTGGAAAAGAATGAATGTCTTCCCTTCCTTGACGTGTTGGTCAGAAGGAAGACTGATGGTACGTTGGGACATTCTGTTTATAGGAAGCCTACTCACAGTGACTTGTATCTGCGAGCTGATAGTTGTTGTGGTGTCACCGCCAGACACCACACTTGCTAGGTGGTAGCCTTTAAATCGGCCGCGGTCCGGTAGTATACGTCGGAGGTGTCGCCACTATTAGTGATTGCAGACCGAGCGCCGCCACACGGCAAGTCTAGTCTAGAGAGACTCCCTAGCACTCGCCCCAGTTGTACAGCCGACTTTGCTAGCGATGGTTCACTGTCTACATACTCTCTCATTTGCAGAGACGACAGTTTAGCATAGCCTTCAGCTACGTCATTTGCTACGACCTAGCAAGGCCCCATATTCAGTTTCTATAATTACTTCAAGAATGTATTCTGAACAGATAATATTGTGAATCATGTACCGTCAAGAGCGACGTTCATCATTAATGGATTAAAGTTAAGTATGAAACTAATTACGTTCGCTTTCTGAATTTTCATTCCTTGTCATGTTCCAGATCTCACGTCAGTATACTTCCCTCACGCTAGCCTGCTTGAGCTAAAACGCGTGCATTTCGGCCTCCACTCGTAACACGGTGTTGGCTCTTCTGCTGACACAAAAATTGTCACCATCCAGCTCAGCGTGAAGGAGTACCTCGTACCTTGGTTCACAGGGCCCACATTATTTCAGACCCTGAAAGTTTGGCAGCTGAGCTATCACATCTCGAAGTCAACTTTCGTCAGAATGGTTAGTGAGAGGCAGATCAAACGTGCGCTGCGCCATCAGCCTTCTGTGCAACGGGTGAGTGACGATAGCAACGAAGTGGCACCTAAGTATACGTCCTTTTTGCCTTACGCAGGAAGCATTTCCAACAGCATTGGCCGTATTTTGCGGAAATATGATGTGAAATGTGTTTTTTCGACCATCTTCTGAGATTAAGGCCCTGTTGGTGTCTCTAAAATATGATCTTCGTTTGCGTAAGGTTGGTGTCTATTTTATTCCTTGCAGTTGTGGCATGTCATATATTGGTCAGACAGTCAGGACTGTTGAAGAGCGGTGTATTGAACATAAGCGTCACCCACGCTTACAACAGCGGAGCAAATCCACTATTGCAGAACATTGCCTTGACACCTGTCATCCTATGGAATACAACAACACGGAGATTCTGGCTTGCACGTCCAGTTATTGGGATTGTCATTAAGGAAGCTGTTGAAAGCAAACTATCAAGCAACCTTATAAACAGAAATGGTGGATTTTGCTTAAATGCTGCTTGGATTCCGGCTCTGTCTCTCATAAAAAAACAGAGGGACAGAATTAGTGCTACCTCACCAGTGTCGGCGGGTGTGGCCGAGCGGTTCTAGGGGCTTCAGTCTAGAACCGCGCGACCGCTACGGTCGCAGGTTCGAATCCTGCCTCGGGCATGGACGTGTGTGATGTCCTTAGGTTAGTTAGGTTTAAGTAGTTCTAAGGTCTAGGGGACTGATGACCTCAGCAGTTAAGTCCCATAGTGCTCAGAGCCATTTGAACCTCACCTGCTGATTAATAGTCAGTATCGATATTTCTGATGTTTGGTTGTGTGTTGACTCTGCGTTTACTTGTTCTGTGTGTGGTGTCTTCCTTGTTTTTCCTCTGTGAACCGAGGTATTAAATTCCCTTGCACATTGCTTCCTCCTTGCAGTTGTGCCTTGAGAATGGCAGGGTGTGCTCCTGTGGAAATATCGGCGGTGGTCGACGACGTCACCCGGCAGCGAAAAAAATGGCTCTGAGCACTATGGGACTTAACTGCTGTGGTCATCAGTCCCCTAGAACTTAGAACTACTTAAACCTAGCTAACCTAAGGACATCACACACGTCCATGCCCGAGGCAGGATTCGAACCTGCGACCGGAGCGGTCACGCGGTTCCAGACTGAAGCGCCTAGACCGCACGGCCACACCCGGCCGGCACCCGGCAGCAAACCCGTAAGTTATTTGAACATTCAATTCGCCGGGACAAGTTAAGGTCTCATATTGCTCAGTTGTTTGGTGGAATACACGCCACCGTCGCGTCTTGAGAGGGTCAGCAGCTCCCGTATTTTTTCATACACGTGGAAGGAGGTCGGGTAGTATAGAACAGCGCCTTGCGTCGGACAAGAGCTGTTTCTAAACTCTGGCGCTAGTGGTAGCAACGGAAGTGCCAGCTCTAATACACTGAAGCGCCAAAGCAACTGGTATAGGCATGCTTATTCAAATACAGAGATATGGAAACAGTAGTCGGCAGCGCCTATATAAGACAACAAGTTTCTGGCGCAGTTGTTAGATCGGTTGCTGCTGCTACAATGGCAGGTTATCAACATTTTATTCCATGACAAATATTTTGAACAGACTGACGGAGTGGCTATGGGGAGCCCATTGTCCCCAATAGTCGCCAATCTTTTTATGGAGGATTTTGAGGACATGGCACTGAAGTCGGCATCTTTAAAACCGACCTGTTTCTGGAAGTACGTCGACGATACGCTTATGGTGTGGCCTCATTGGAGAGAAGCTCTTGACCGCCTCCTAGATCATTTTAATTCCCTGCATCCTAGCATCAAGTTCACCATGGAGGTGGAAAGTGATGGAAAGCTTCCGTTTCTGGATGTTCTGGTGTACAGAAAGGATGACGGGACACTGGGATATAGTGTTTATTGAAAGCCTACGCACACGGACCGTTACCTGCATGCTTCGAGCCGTCATCGATCGTTCCAGCGTACGGGGGTCCTGCGGACGTCGGCGAGAGGAGCTTATGCCATTTCAGAGGGAGAAAGCTTGACACAAGAATTGGACCATCTTAAGGTTGTGTTCAAGCAGATTGGCTATACAGATAAACAGATCCGTCGTGCTTTTCAGTTTGAACCTTTGCCTGAACCACCAGAAGATACCTGCAAATCGGTGGCTTTTCTACCTTTTGCTGGGAGTATTTCCTCGAAGATAGGAAGTATTCTAAGAATATATCATATCAAAAGTATTTTTCGTCCCCCAGCCACGATTAGAGCGCTTCTTGGCTCTGTTAAGGATGGCCTGGGTTTCAGGAAGCCCGGTGTGTACAAGATCCCTTGCCACTGTGGGAAGGCTTATATTGGTCAGACAATCCGGACCATTCAGGACCGATGTGTTGAGCACCAGCGGCACACATGGTTGCTTCAACCGGTGAAAGCTGCAGTGGCGGAGCACTGTCTCTCCGAGGGACATAGAATGCTGTATGACGAGACACAAATGGTTGCCCCTGCATCTCGCTATTGGGACAGTGTTTCAAAAGAATCCATAGAGATTCGTTTATCTCATAATCTTATTAATAGAGACAAGGGTTATCTTCTAAGTGAGACTTGGAACTCGGTGTTATCAGACATTAAAAAACAACGGTCTGTGTTTCGATCGTCGAAATAATTTTTAATTTTTGATAACGATATCTCGACTTCGTCTGTTTCCACCACTGGCGGCCCGGTATGTTTACTTGCGCTAGAGGGCAGTTACGTCACTTTCTCGCGCACGCGTTGTGGGCCTTCTGCGGCCTATATAGGGGCCGCCGCTTGCGCTGAGAAGTCAGTTCAGGCGAGCTCGTGTACCAGCACTCACCTGAAGATGGCGGCCAGTTGGACCGCGGAAATATTGTGTCAAGATGACGCTATGATCCGGCTGCACACCTGAGAAGAATATTATCAATTATTACGTCGGGAAAGCCTTCGTAATCTCAACATTAAAGGGAGTCTGAACGTGGTGTTGAAGTCGGCACACCACCGATAGGACGTGGCATCGAAGTAGCGATGAAGTGGGGATTTTCTCGTACGACCATTTCACGAGTGTACCGTGAATATCAGGAATCCGGTAGAACATAAAATCTCCGACATCGCTGTGGCCGGAAAAGATCCTGCAAGAACCAGACTGAAGAGAATCGTTCAACGTGACAGAAGTGCAACCCTTCAGCAAATTGCTGCAGATTTCAATGCTGGGCACATCACCGTCGGTGTGCTAACCGTTCAACGAAATATTATCGATATGGGCTTTCAGAGCCGAAGGCCCACTCGTGTACCCTTGATGGCTGTGCAACAAAATTTACGCCTCTCCTGGGCCCGTCAACACCAAAATTGGACTCGTTTCAAATTGTATCGAGCGGATGGACGTGTACGGGTATGCAAACCACCTCATGAATTCATGGACCCTCCATGTCAGCACGTTTTGCAATGGTGTGGGGCGTCTGCTGTTGGAGTGATATGGCACAGGTGGCTCGTACGTAAGAATCCTGTTTGATCACTTGTATCCATTTATGTTCGTTGTGCATTCCGACGGACTTGGCCAATGCCAGCAGGATAATGCGACACCCCACACGTTCAAAATTGCTACAGTGGCTCTAGGAACCCCAAACTCCACAGATGTGAACATTATTGAGCATATCTGGCATGCCTTGCAACTTCTGTTCAGAAGAGATCTCCGCCCCTTCATACTCTTACTGATTTATGAACAGCTCTGCAACATTCATGGTGCCAATTCCCTCCAGCACTACATCAAACATTAGTCCATGCCACGTCGTGTTGAGGCAATTCTGCGTGCTCGCGGGGGCCCTATACGATATTAGGCAGGTGTACCAGTTTATTTGGCTCTTCAGTGTATATCCCTCAAAGATAATAAAATAAAAAAAAGTAAAATTTTTGATTATCAATTATTCGGGAGGTGGGACACACACATTGCTTTCAGCAGGAAGAATAATACAGAGATGTGGACGTTTTAGATCGGGGGTGGCCAAGAATTCGGATCGCGGGCCATGAGTTGGCAAGAGCACCACAGCTCTCAGCCTATCTGGCATATTTCCCCCACTGCCAGGCCACGTTGAATGCAGCTGTAGTGCGTACGATTTGGTATATTTCACTTTTCTCAGCAACACAGACAAAAAACCAAATAGATTTTCCCTGTTGTTGAATTATTTTTGGCACACTGAAAACATACAATTTATATCTGGTACAAATGGTTCAAATTGCTCTGAGCACTATGCGGCTTAACGTCTGGGGTCATCAATCCCCTAGAACTTAGAACTACTTAAAACGACCTAACCTAAGGACATCACACACATCCATGCCCGAGGCAGGATTTGAACCTGCGTTATCTAGTACAAATCGTCGGCATGCGAACAGACACAGACAACTTCACAGATTTTCGCACTCAGGTTGCTACGTAATTGTGGCTTACTTGGTTTCACAACCGAAAAAAGTCTTTCACTAATATATGTCGGTCGAAATATTGTGGTAATTTTGCAACCTCAATATGGAGACATTGGAACTACCTGAGGAAAGCTAAGTACAATACCTTGCTATGTCTTACTGTGGGCAGTGTGCAGTCAAGTCCACTTGAAAGGCGAGGGCGGAAATCCATTCCGGATGTTCTAATTTTCATTCCTGTACTCCTTTACCCTTGATAAAATCAGCAATAGCCATTTTTAAATCGAAAAATCTTTCCGCGCATGCACCTCGATTTAACCAACACACCTTGCAGTAATATGTAAAGTCCCCGCACTCTATGTTCGATCTCATGGAAATTTGTTGCATGCGACTTCAGAAATTGTATTATTTGTGTGACGGTCAATCCACCCTAATCAGGAAATTGCTGTTGAGCGGGAGGGCCGGGTCACACAAGCAACATTCACAGTTTATAACAAGAACACTTATATTAAACTTTTCTTCAGGAAATAAAATCTTATCTTTAAAATTTTGTGCTGAGGTAAGTTAGCAAAGAATCCTTACAAGCACGGGCAAGCGCCCTATTCAAACAACATTAATTTTTAAACAGGCATTAAGTGATTCGCAAGTTAATTAGTTTCCGTACACAGTAAAGTTCCCAAAAGGGGACTACAATAATGAGATAAGGCTTAACGAATCATGGATATCACAAGATTAAAAAAAAAAAAAAAATAGAAACAGATAAACCGCTTCGTGACATACACTCCTGGAAATGGAAAAAAGAACACATTGACACCGGTGTGTCAGACCCACCATACTTGCTCCGGACACTGCGAGAGGGCTGTACAAGCAATGATCACACGCACGGCACAGCGGACACACCAGGAACCGCGGTGTTGGCCGTCGAATGGCGCTAGCTGCGCAGCATTTGTGCACCGCCGCCGTCAGTGTCAGCCAGTTTGCCGTGGCATACGGAGCTCCATCGCAGTCTTTAACACTGGTAGCATGCCGCGACAGCGTGGACGTGAACCGTATGTGCAGTTGACGGACTTTGAGCGAGGGCGTATAGTGGGCATGCGGGATACCGGGTGGACGTACCGCCGAATTGCTCAACACGTGGGGCGTGTGGTCTCCACAGTACATCGATGTTGTCGCCAGTGGTCGGCGGAAGGTGCACGTGCCCGTCGACCTGGGACCGGACCGCAGCGACGCACGGATGCACGCCAAGACCGTAGGATCCTACGCAGTGCCGTAGGGGACCGCACCGCCACTTCCCAGCAAATTAGGGACACTGTTGCTCCTGGGGTATCGGCGAGGACCATTCGCAACCATCTCCATGGAGCTGGGCTACGGTCCCGCACACCGTTAGACCGTCTTCCGCTCACGCCCCAACATCGTCCAGCCTGCCTCCAGTGGTGTCGCGACAGGCGTGAATGGAGGGACGAATGGAGACGTGTCGTCTTCAGCGATGAGAGTCGCTTCTGCCTTGGTGCCAATGATGGTCGTATGCGTGTTTGGCGCCGTGCAGGTGAGCGCCACAATCAGGACTGCATACGACCGAGGCACACAGGGCCAACACCCGGCATCATGGTGTGGGGAGCGATCTCCTACACTGGCCGTACACCACTGGTGATCGTCGAGGGGACACTGAATAGTGCACGGTACATCCAAACCGTCATCGAACCCATAGTTCTACCATTCCTAGACCGGCAAGGGAACTTGCTGTTCCAACAGGACAATGCACGTCCGCATGTATCCCGTGCCACCCAACGTGCTCTAGAAGGTGTAAGTCAACTACCCTGGCCAGCAAGATCTCCGGATCTGTCCCCCATTGAGCATGTTTGGGACTGGATGAAGCGTCGTCTCACGCGGTCTGCACGTCCAGCACGAACGCTGGTCCAACTGAGGCGCCAGGTGGAAATGGCATGGCAAGCCGTTCCACAGGACTACATCCAGCATCTCTACGATCGTCTCCATGGGAGAATAGCAGCCTGCATTGCTGCGAAAGGTGGATATACACTGTACTAGTGCCGACATTGTGCATGCTCTGTTGCCTGTGTCTATGTGCCTGTGGTTCTGTCAGTGTGATCATGTGATGTATCTGACCTCAGGAATGTGTCAATAAAGTTTCCCCTTCCTGGGACAATGAATTCACGGTGTTCTTATTTCAATTTCCAGGAGTGTATTTTCAAAACAGGTGACGTCACAAAGGCACGGGATAATTCAAGTGGCAGAAGCGGGGGGGGGGGGGGGGGGGGGCACTGGACCCAGACCAGAGGCGGCTAGACCCAGAACCCACAGCAAGCGGGCGAGCTGGACAGGTTGCCGCACACAGCACACTGTAAAACACGAATCTTTTATGAAATCCTTTACAGATCCAAATCAGGGTCGCACGACTCGATTCGGGTAATGTGGCCGAGTCCAGTTCCCACACTGCGAGCCAGGTTCGGTCTTGCAGTCGTGCCAAACACACCACAACCTCTGCGCCGTGCCCCGGCCTGCTCAACCACGCTCCCCCTGATTCTCCAGCGCCGCGCGGCTCTCTGGCTGTCCCCTCCAGCGCAACACGCCTGTCGCGGCCAAAAGCCACGTCAAACGGCCGAGCCCAAAGATCACACCATGCCGACCCGATCGATCAATCGATACGAGCCAGCACGGCTCAGCTTGTACTGTCCATTTCTAACTGTGCTCCATGCCGGCAAATTTAGCACGAAGTGCTTTTGTAATGCGGAACACCGGATGCTATCTGTAAGATTTGCTCTTTCATTGCTAACTAAATCCCTTCTGCATGGTACTGTAATGTCATTTCGTAGCAAATGTGGAGTACTCGTAAGCCGGCCGGTGTCGCCCAGCGGTTCTAGACGCTTCAGTCTGGAACCGCGCGACCACTACGGTCGCAGGTTCGAATCGTGCCTCGGGGATGGATGTTTGTAATGTCCTTAGGTTAGTTAAGTTTAAGTAGTTCTAAGTTCTAGGGGACTGATGACCTCAGATGTTAAGTGCCATAGTGCTCAGAGACATTTGGAGTACTCGTCGCTTGTGCGAATGCATAATACGTATCAAAAATTCTCATCCCTCTATTCTGTGATTCCCATTCAGTTTTAAAGACTTGTGACGATGACTCGCTAGATTGCGTCTTTTGGTGCAAGCAGCCACTGGACCTCTGAACGTAGTTCGTATCACTAACAAATAGCGAAGGGTAAACAGCGCTTACACCACTACTCTGCCGAACTGAAGAGAGTTGTGCCGATCGGAAGATGCCACACCACACAGCTAAATGAAATTTCGCGCTGTACCGACTACTTGTGAAGAGAACCGAGCGAATCTGGGACAAGCGGTACCTTGGTCTGCCCGTGGCCCGCACAAGCAGCATGCGTGAAATATGGCACCCCGTGGCCGGCCCTGCTTTAGATTAATGATTCAAATGAACTTTCTGCTGTGTTGGGTGAAAACTACGACCTGAAATTTCAGCCGCGGATGTCGTCATTGTAGGGCAGAGTAGCTTGATGATGCTACACCTAGAAAATATTAAACCTTAAAGCGAGAAATGGTTTACATGACAGAGCAATGACGATCGGACTTCGTCAAAATAAAATTACATTGCACTTTCAGCTTGTGAAAGACGAAAAGGTCGCCTATATTCGGTAACGTGCTGACAGCGCGTGATTATCACGTCACCAAACCATCCACATCCAGCAGCTTAATTAGCTGGAACATATAAACACAAACTTCAAATAATATTAGTAGAACGAATGGACAACTTTGTCAATAAATCGAAATATCGTTAATGTTGTATTGTATTGTACTGTATGTTAACCGGGGACCTAGAAACGACGGAGAGGCTCCGTCCCCGCCGCAGCCGCAGTGGTCGACAACCCTACTACGTCTACCGCAGTCCACTTCACCCCTCCGCCGCCCCACACCGAACCCAGGGTTATTGTCCAGTTCGGCCCCCGGTGGAACCCCCAGGGAACGTCTCACACCAGACGAGTGTAACCCCTATGTTTGCGTGGTAGAGTAATGGTGGTGTACGCGTACGCGGAGAACTTGTTTGCGCAGCACTCGCCGATATAGTGTAACTGAGGCGGAATGAGGGGAACCAGCCCGCATTCACCGGGGCAGATGGAAAACCGCCTAAAAACCATCCACAGACTGGCCGGTTCACCGGACCTCGACACAAATCCATCCTTTGGATTCGTGCCGGGGACCAGGCGCTCCTTCCCGCCCGGAAAGCCGCACGGCCAACCGGGCGGGCTATCGTTAATGTTAATTTAGGTTCATTATTGAAATCAAATTTTTTGATGCAACCCGTCACGAATTCCTCTCCTGTGAGACCCTCTTCATATTACAGGAGCTCTTGCAACCTACGTCATCAGTTGTGTGCTGGATGTATTCCAATCTCTGTCTTCCTTCACAGTTCTTGTCCTCTACAGCTCCCTCTAGTACTATGGAAGTTATTCATCGATGTTTTAACAGATGTTTTATCATGCTCTCCCTTCTTGTTGTCTTTGCTTTCCACATATTGCTTTCCTCATCGATTCTGCGCAGAACTTCCTCGTTCCTTACCTTATCAGTCCACCTAATTTTCAACACATCTCAAATGCTTCAACCCTCTTCTGTTCCGGTTTTCTCATCGTCCACGTTTCACTACTATACAATGCTGTGCTCCAAATGCACATTCTCAGAAATTTATTCCTCAAATTAAGGCCTATGTTTGATACTAGCAGACTTTGCTCCTTTTGCCAGCGGCAGTCTGCTTTTGATGTCCTACTCGCTCCGTCCGTCATTGGTTATTTTGCTGCTTAGGTAATAGTCTTTCTTAACTTCATCTATGTCGTGACCATCAGTTTTATTGTTACGTTTCTCACTGTTCTCATTTCTGCTGCTTCTCATCTCCTTTGTATTTCTTCGATTTACTCTCAATCCATATTCTGTACTCATTAGACTGTTTATTCGGTTCAGCAGGTCATGTAATCCTTCTTCACTGTCACTCAGAATAGCAATGTCATCAGCGAATCATGTCATTGATATCTTTTCACCTTGAATTTTAATTCCACTCCTGAATCTTTCTTTTGTTTCCATTATTAATTTTTCAATGTACAAATTGAACAGTGGGGGCGAAAGACTACATCACACACCCTTTTTAACCGGAGCACTTCGTTCTTGCTCTTCCATTCTTCCGTCTTGGGTCTTGAACATATTGTACATTAACCGTCTCTACCTATAGCTTATCACTGTTTTCCTTAGAATTTCGAACATCTTGCATCATTTTACATTGTGGAGCGCTTTTTCCAGGTCGATAAATCCTTTGAACGTGTCTTGATTTCTCTTTCGTCTTGCTTCCATTATCACCCGCAATGTCAGTATTGCCCCTATGGTGCATTTACCTCTTCTAACGCCTAAATGGCCGTGTTTCCGTGATGTTCTACAACGCCACCGAGACGCGCAACGTAGCACTGTTATGCGGGTTGTCGCTTCAGCTGCGCAGGCGCAGCGGCCCTTTAAGTCACCCAAACGTCGCCTGGCCTGTGGGAAGCAACTAGTTCCGAGGGCGTGCACAAGAGTAGAGCCGCCACATTTGCGGACCTTCTGGTGCACCATTTTCCTCAGCCAGTACTAACCCAGATCGCTAGATCATTCGATACGTAGGTATAGTGCCCTCGCCCGGCGAGCACAGTGGAGCTGTGAGGATGTTTGCGAAGTTACAAACGTAACTTCTGTGCTCTGATAGCAGTACAAAACAAATAAGAAAAATCCTGTTTTGAAAATAAAAGACTGTCTTCTTTGACAACTTAAAGCTCTTGGAAAACACCATACACTACTAGCCATTAAAATTGCTACAAGAAGAAATGCAGATGATAAACAGGTATTCATTGGACAAATATATTATACTAGAACAGACATGTGATTACATTTTCACGCAATTTGGGATCATAGATCCTGAGAAATCAGTACCCAGAACAACCACCTCCGGCCGTAATAACGGCCTTGATACGCCTGGGCATTGAGTCAAACAGAGCTTGGATGGCGTGCACTGGTACAGCTGCCCATGCAGCTTCAACACGATACCACAGTTCATCAACAGTAGTGACTGGCTTATTGTAAGGAGCCAGTTGCTCGGGGACCATTGACCAGACGTTTTCAGTTGGTGAGAGATCTGGAGAACGTGCTGGCCAGGGCAGCAGTCGAACATTTTCTGTATCCAGAAAGGCCCGTACAGGACCTGCAACATGCGGTCGTGCATTATCCTGCTGAAATGTAGGGTTTCGCAGGGATCGAATGGAGGGTAGAGACACGGGACGTAACACATCTGAAATGTAACGTCCACTGTTTAAAGTGCCGTCAATGCGAACAAGAGGTGACCGTACGTGTAACCAACGGCATCCCATACCATCACGCCGGGTGATACGCCAGTATGGCGATGACGAATACACGCTTCCAATGTCCGTTCACCGCGATGTCGCCAAACACATATACGACCATCATGATGCTCTAAACAGAACCTGGATTCATCCGAAAAAATGACGTTTTGCCATTCACGCACCCAGGTTCGTCGTTGAGTACACCATCGCAGGCTCTTCTGTCTGTGATGCTGCGTGAAGGGTAACCGCAGCCACGGTCTCCGAGCTGATAGTCCATGCTGCTGTAAATGTCGTCGAACTGTTTGTGCAGATAGTTGTTGTCTTACAAACGTCCCCATCTGTTGACTCAAGGATCAAGACGTGGCTGCACGATCCGTTACAGCCATGCGGATAAGGTGCCTGTCATCTCGACTGCTAGTGATACGAGGCTGTTGGGATCCAGCACGGTGTTCCGTATCACCCTCCTGAACCCACCGATTCCATATTCTGGTAACAGTCATTGGATCTCGACCAATGCGAGCAGCAATGTCGCGATACGATAAGCCGCAATCGCGATAGGCTACAATCCGACCTTTATCAAAGTCGGAAACGTGATGGTAGGCATTTCTCCTCCTTACACGAGGCATCACAACAACGTTTCACCAGCAACGCCTGTCAACTGCTGTTTGTGTATGAGAAATCAGTTGGAAACTTTCCTCATGTCAGCACGTTGTAGGTGTTGCCACCGGCACCAACCTTGTGTGAATGCTGTGAAAAGCTAATCATTTGCATATCACAGCACCTTCTTCCTGTCGGTTAAATTTCGCGTCTGTAACACGTCATTTTCGTGATATAGCAATTTTAATGGCCAGTAGTGTAAATAAATCAGTTTACTGACACAGTCAGTTTCTTCCTCTGTCACTTTAGTCAAATCTTTTCCCTCATACAGACCTTCAATGTACTCTTTCCATCCATCCAGCTATCTATCTGTCTATCTATCTATCTATCTATCTATCTATCTATCTATCTATCTATCTATCCATCTATCTATCGGCTATCTCCTCTGCAGTTAAGGGGAGACGAAAGGAAAACGGACTCAAAAAATCGATATTTAGATTTTTACATATTTGAAATGGCAGCTATCTCCCGTGTAAAGCAGGTTTTGTTTCATACAAACATGACCGTTTTTTCGTGAGCTATGATATGTTTCCTGACGCTCTAAGCGATCTGGCATTTAAATGCCACGTCTTCTTTTTCATGCAGAGATAATGCACAGGTTTCTTTTATTGTACATTATCTCCTGCTTCTATATCTCAATTCGAATGCATTGGGAACGTCCAGAAGAGAATTGGGTCCAGATTGAGAAGCTTGTTAAAAGTAAAAAATCGTATTGGAAAATGACAAGAAGATATATGATAAAGGTCGCCTGAAAAATGTTGAAAAAGTGGTATGTTGCAACCAGATCCCAAGGCTGCGGGGAATGAAAGGACCAAGTCCATAGAGGATAGCCAACAACAAACTGTATTTATCAGGCAACACTGGTAATAGCACAGAGACACAATGGTATTACAAAATACTATGTGCTCAAGTAACCCATAAAGTGAAAAATTCAGAACACTCTTGCAAAGCACCAAGCGTAACTTTTAAGAATGTACATTTTAATTTAAGACAAATGGCACTGACTTTCTTCAATAAAAGAATTTTTTTTACCGTGGAACTTATGCTTTTGTTTGTGCCAAAAATTAGATGCAAGATGTAGCTTTTTTTTAAAAAAAAAAGTTTTAAGAAAAGATTTTACAGATATTCCACTTCTTCAGTGCGAATACTTTAGACAAAATTTCACTGAAGAGCCAAAGGAACTGGTACACCTGCCTAATATTGTGTAGGGCCCCCGTGAGCACGCAGAAGTGCTGAAGCACGAGGTGGCATGGTCTCGACTAATGTCTGAAGTTGTGCTGGAGGCAACTGACACCATAAGTCCTGCAGAGTTCTCCATAAATCTGTGGGAGTATGAAGGGGTGGAGATTTCTTCTAAACAGCACGTTGCAAGGCATCCCAGATATGCTCAGTAATTTTCATGTCTGGGAAGTTTGGCGCCCAGCGTAAGTGTTTAAACTCAGAAGAGTTTTCCTGGAGACACGCTTCAACAATTTTGGACGTGAGGGGTGTAGCGTTGTCCTGCTGGAATTTCCCAAGTCCGTCGGAATGCACAATGGACATGAATGGATGCAGGTGATCAGACAGGATGCCTACGTACGTGTCACCTGTCAAAGTCATATCTAGACCTATCAGCGATCCCGTATCAATCCAATGGCACACGCCTCACACCATTGCAAAGCCTGTATCACTTTGAACAGTACCCTGCTGACATGCAGGTTCCGTGGATTCATGAGGTTGTCTCCTTACCCATCCGCTCGATACAATTTGAAACGAAACTCGCCCGATCAGGTAACATGTTTCCAGTCATCAACAGTCCAATGTCGGTGTTGACGGGCCCGGGCAAGGCGTAAGCCTTTGTGCCGTATGGTCATCAAGGGTACACGAGTGGGCCTTTGGCTTCGAAAGCCCATATCGATGATGTTTCGTTGAATGGCTGGCACACTGACACTTGCTGATGGCCCAGCACTGAAATCTGCAGCAGTCTGCGGAAGGGTTGCACTTTTGTCGCGTTGGGCGATTCTCTTCATTCGACGTTGGTCCCGTTCTTGCAGGATATTTTTCTGGCCACAGCGATGTCGCAGACTTGATGTTTTAACGGATCCCTGATATTAACGGTAGACTCGTGAAATGATCGTACGGGAAAATCCCCAATTCATCGCTACCTCGGAGATGCTGTATCCCATCGCTCGTGCGTTCAAACTCACTTAAATGTTGATAACCTGCCATTGTAGCAGCAGTAACCGATCTAACAACTGCGCCAGACATTTGCTGTCTTATATAGGCGTTACCGATTGCAGCGCCGTATTCTGCCTGTTTAAATATCTTTGTATTTGAATTCGCATGCCTATACCAGTTTCTTTGGTGCTTCAGAGTATATGACAGAGGACAAGCAAGCCTTGCGGATTCGAAAGGGTTTCGAATATTATGACTAGTTTAAAACACCAAAAACATTATTAACAAGCTACAGCTTTAAATCAGATGAAATATTGTTTGACGTAGAATACATGCATCAATTGCAGCACTGCTCAAACTGAGTAGGCTCCAGCGGTCGTTGACCCACTTAGTTGTTCTGGACACTCGGCAGTGCGAGAGGTGGAGCGCAACCAGGTTAGAAAACAACAATTTCCTTCTATAACACACCAAACAAACTATTAGAACATGGCCAGTTTTACGTCAACTGTGAAGCTAGCCGAGCTTTTGCATGCAAGATGTCAAATCAGATATTAGCGTTCAGCCTTGCAAACACCCAATAAGCCCTAAGTTCTTAAAGCAAATCGCAGAACCTTAAAACACGTAAGAAATGTCTTCATGGGAAAAGCAAAATTTAAATGAATGTGTGAAGTTTGTCATTTGGAGCCGGTTACCGAAAACTGTACTTGCTCAGGTTACAACCATCAAATTTGGTGTTTATGGTGTTATTTTATGCTTCAATGGTGGTGTGTGGAAACACTGCAAAATCATTGGTGCAGATAGGTAGAGAGAATCCGCAAAGCAGAAATTGCTAATTTAATATGCACGAAGAATGCTAGACAGATAAAAGAGGGACCAAGAGAAAGAAAAGACTAGTATGATTCAGACGATGTTCAGCATGGTGCAGGAAAATACTAGTAGTAAGTAATTCTCACCAACAACTATACTAAAATAGCAATACTAAACTTTAAATTGATTTATCTCAGAACTACACTTTTCGAATGTCAGGTACCATTATTTTCTAAACTAATTGGGTTAGAAATATGGAATTTGGTCAGCTTGTACTCAGGATGGTAATAAGCTATCACAAGTAAACTGAGAACAACCAACACAACAGAACTGTTTTATAATAGTTAATGTATTAAAAAAGTGAAATTTTATGAGTGAGAGAATAAAAAAAAATGTTTCCTTCACATTCATAAGAGATATTTTGTTCATTCTATTTGTAAATGCAGGCATATATGTTATATGTATTCAGTAAAAACTTCACTATTTCGACAGTTGTAGTTCTTTTGAAAAGTGTACCTATTCAAAGGGTTAAATAAAGAAAAGGGATAATAATTGCCTTCCGTCTCCCTTAACATTGTAAATACCATTGCACTCTTAATGTTGCTTCCATTGTTTATAATTTCACCGAAGTTTGTCCTATTTGCTGAGTCGGTCCTTCCGACAATCACTTCTTTTTACACTGCTTTACATTTTTCAAGCAGCCATTTCATCTCAGTTTCGCTGCGCTTCCTATTTATTACATTACTCAGCGACTTGCATGTTTCAGGCCCAGACGTTAATACCGTCGCACAATTGTCTTGTACAGGCGGAGTCCTATTGTTCTTTTTAACAGTTTGCTGCTGACTATTTTGTCCATTGAGAATAAACGTGTGTCTCCTCGAATTTTATCCATGTTGTTCGCACTGACAGTAGTTCCCAGATATTTCAAGGACGCAGTTTCCTAAATTCATATCTTCTGTAGCCTGTGATCCGTTTCCTCTTCATTATTATTTGTTACAATCATACGCTCTGTTTTATAATGGCTGATCCTCGGACCCATTTTTTTGTGCGTCCTCTATTAGCGCTTTAGTTGTTCTTTTCAGTTCCTTTTCATGTTCCACCAGAATGAAATCATCGGCAAAAGCTAACAGTTTCGCTTGGCCGTCTACATTACAGTCCCTCCAATCGGTGACGCTTGTTTTAGGAGCTTCTTCAATAAGCTGTGGGGGAAGCAGTCTCCTTGCTTGACACTGCCGTCATTCTTCGCTACACACTTAGTTTTCTCTCAATGTATATTCTGGTTAGCCTGATCAGTTTCGAATGTACCCTTCATTCTTCCGTTGTCCTCCATAGCTTTCTCTTTGAACACTATCATAAAGTGAAATCTATAAATATGCAGTATATCTTCTTATCAAATTGCCACAGCTTTTCAAATACTTGTCTGACAATGAATATTTCATACGTCGTTGAGATGCCTCTCCTAAATTCTGTCTGGTGCTCTTCAATATTTTCCTCTATACAAGGCGAACGTTAATAAAACCGACAAACTGCGTGGAATAGTTCCTGACTGGAAATGGAGGAGAAAAGCTTTTATAAACATATGTCTGGAAGTTGAAGGTGTGTGTGCAAAGACAACCGCTACGGCCGCAAGTTCGAATCCTGCCCCGGGCATGGATGTGTGTGATGTGCTTAGGTTAGTTAGGTTTAAGAAGTTCTAAGTTCTTGGGGACTGATGACCTCAGATGTTAAGTCCCATAGTGCCCAGAGCCATTTGAACCATTCAAACAGTTCTTCGAAATAGTCTTTCCATAAGTTCATGCCTTGTTCTTGGCCGGTAACCAAATCACCTCCACTGTTTTCGATCCTGAAGTACCTTGCACATTTATAGAATTCTGTTGAACTGGTTTCTGTTTTCTTCAGGCTTGTCTAGTTGCTTGTTGGCGAACTGCCTCTTCTCTACTGCTATTACTTTCCATGGTTTTCTTGCTGTCTCTGTATACTCTTCTTTAGACTGTGGGATGTTGTTATCTAGCATTCTCTGTTTGTACTCCTTTCTCTTTTCGTACCCCATCGAACCACATTTTATCCCTCCCTTTCCTTTCTTTCATCTTCAGGTGTTCCTTTGCAGCCTCAGTCATCACGGATTTGAATGTTTTCTAGTTTTTGTCTTCCTCTTTCTCTATTCTTTCTCCTCCTGCTTCCAGTTCTTGCATAATTTAAAATCGATTCTGTAGCTTCAGCTGGTATTCACTTCTAATTGTCATTTTTCTCGGTAGACTTACACCCGTTTTGCCTTTTCATGAGCTGGCTTTGTCACCTTTTCTCGTCATACGCTGTGTTTTATTTCAATTAGTACGAAATTATGATCACTTCTCACTTTTGCTCCTTGTACTACTCGGACATCCTGTATTCCACCCACATGGTCTTGGATCCACCAATACATGATCAATCTGTTTAGTATACCTCATCCCTGGAGGATTCCAAGTTCCTAAGAGCATCTTCTTATGCGACAACATTGTGCGAACAATTTTCATGTTGTCTGCAGTTGCAAATGTTATGAGTCTTATCTCACTGTGATTTGATTCACTGTGCAATGTGTTTGGTCCACTCACAGATCTATTTTCACATTCACTACCAACTATCTATTTGCAAATTCACTACCAACTTTTGCGTTTGCGTCTCCTATCAACATCTCCATGTCGTAGCATGCTTTCGTACAATTGTACAATCATTATACAAAAACTGTCCTTTTCCTCGCCATCCATTTCTCTCTTAGGAGTATGTATAACATCTCCTCAAACCTTTTCTCGATTCTCAAGAACCTTTCACTGATAGCTTCATACTTTTCTAGAGCATGCATATTTCGTTGTCAGCTGCTATTCTTGTTCGAAGCCGTTCTTTCGTGTTCCAGTCCCGCTGTAAAATATGGTGTATTTTTCTGCATTCTGTATGCCTTCATCTTTTCATTTGATTTCCTGTAAAGCGAGCACTTCCATGTTATAGTTACACAACGCGTATTCCAATGCCTTCACTGCTTCATCGCGTTCATGGTCTTGACGTTGCACATCCACAACTGTTTGTACTGCAGTCCTATTTGTTTGCTGTGATTGTCAACGTGAGAATCCATCGCCGAGTATTGTTTTGAGTGTTTCTTAACAGGTGTTTTCAAAATAGTAGGTTGTCAGCCCTACGCCCAATCACCAACCTCTCCCATAGACTGCCTTCACTCCACCTTGCAGAATTCGCTCTACTCTTGGTTTTCTGTTGGGGATTAACTTTCCTTAGCCATTTTGTTGAATCCCTATCCACAAGGCAACAGAGGCAGCACTGATTTTCTGGTAAAGATTACTCGCCATTTGACAGGACCAGCATTGAACTCATATGGTATGTGTTGAGTGTTTCCTCGCCACGGAATACCCTGCAGCGTTCCCTAACCCTGCCACCTCGGTCTGGGACTGATTACTCCGATTTCTCCTTGTTCGCATCCAAACCTAGCTGAAACTTATGAAAGGTAAAGTCCAGTTCATTATTTTTAAATTTTTAAATTGTTCAGAACTTGTGGTTTCCAATAATGTAGCAATTTCCAACTTCTCACATTCCATGTTTTGAGCATGGGAACGTCTCACGATTCTACTGTAGAAAACAAACTGATCTGAGTTCTGTTGATCGTCGTCCAGTCTGTATGTTTGGATGTTGAGATCGGCTGCACTGAGGCCACCCCCATACTAGTGTACTGATTTGAAAAACTCGGCCGCCTTTGGCCGATGTCGGTCGTCGACAGAATACCCCGATATTGGAGGCACTGTGACCATAGCTTAGCCGTTTAATACTTTAGATATCAAAATATGTTGTAATGTAACTTTTAAAAATGCTAGGGCTTTCGTGGCCACTTGTTGACGAACTGCCTGTTGGCATCAGTCTCGAGTTCTTCGGCCGACGTTTGTTTGATAATTTTCTGACGTTTCGCCAGCACGACTGGCTGGCACTGTCAAAGCTTCACCCTCCATTGCTAGTGGTGGACTGGAGTCGAGCTCCCGGCCGCAGATCATACACTATGTGATCAAAAGTATCCGAACACCTGCCTGAAAATGAAAGTTCGTGGCACCCTCCATCGGTAATGCTGGAATTCAATATGGTGTTGGCCCACCCTTAGCCTTGATGACAGCTTGCACTCTCGCAGGCATACGTTCAGTCAGATGTTGGAAGGTTTCTTGGGGAATGGCAGCCCATTCTTCACGGAGTGCTGCACTGAGGAGAGGTGTCGATGTCGGCCAGTGAGGCCTGGCACGAAGTCGGCGTTCCAAAACATTCAAAAGCTGTTCTACAGGATTCAGGTCAGGACTCTGCCAGACCAGTCCATTACAGGGATGTTATTGTACCGTACCCACTCCGAAACAGGCCGTACATTATGAACAGGTGCTCGATCGTGTTGAATGATGCAATCGCCATCCCCCAATTGCTCTTCAACAATGGGGAGAAAGATGGTGCTTAAATATGCATGTAGGCCTGTGCTGTGATAGTGCCCCGCAAACCAACAAAGGGTGCACGACCGCACCATAACACCACCGCCTCCGAATTTTACTGTCGGCGCTACACACGCTGGCAGATGACGTTCGCCGGGCATTCGCCATGCCCACACCATGCTATCGGATCACCGCATAGTGTGGCTTATGAGCAGCCGATCGACCATATAATCCATGTTTCCTTACCTCCCGCCTGTCATAGTACTTGCAGTGGATCCTGATGCAGTTTGGAATCCTTGTGTGATGGTCGGGGTGGATGTTTGCCCATTACGCATTACGGCCCGCTTCAACTGTTGGCGGTCTCTGTCAGTGAACAGACGAGGTCGGCCTGCACGCTTTTGTGCTGCCACTTCACTCACATATGGGAAACAGTGGACGTAGGGATGTTTAGGAGTGTGGAAATTTCACGTACAGACGTATGACCCAATCACCTGACCCCATTGTGCTCTCTCACGGTGTCTAATGACTACTGAGGTCGCTGATATGGAGTACCCGCCAGTAGGTGGCAGCACAATGCACCTAATATGAATAACATATATTTTGGGGGTGTCCGGATACTTTTGATCACATAGTTTACGTACCTGGCTTGCTGGCGTTCAAGGGCTTTTCCGTGGTCATTTCCGTTGCGGTTCACCTCTTGCCATCTGCAACAGTCGTTCTCTGAGGGACTGAAATCCAGGATCCGATCTCCTTGAGGTTTTGTTCGTCTTTCTCCTTTAAGTTATTGTTGTGTTTGTGTATTTCTATAGCTTTCCTGAACAAGCTCTTCTATGCAGCAAGAACTTCCGTCTCGGCGAATTTTAATATGTGGCCGGTCTCACACACTGGGTGCTCCGCCTCGGCGGATGTCTCCACCTGTCCCAGCCTGCAGAGCCGGTTATGTTTGGTGAGCATGGTGTTGATTGGTCATCCAGTCATTTCAATACAGACTTTGTTCATGATACGTGGTATATTCCCGACATTTTCTCCTTTTGCCGATCTCAGACTTTCTTTGATCTTTTTTTCGGTTTATAAGCAGTCCTTACGCCGTGTATGCACAGTACACGGCCGATTCGGTCCTTTACTCTGGAGATGTATGGCCCAAAGACTGACCACAGAAGCCTTTGAACACTGGCGCGCTAGGTACATAATAGTTTGCGGCCGCGAGGTCGACTCCAGTCCACCACCAGCAGTTGAGGGTGAAGCTTTGACAATGCCAGCCACTCGTCCTGGCGAAACGCTAGAAAAATCATGATACAAACATTGGCCGAAGAACCTTAGAGGTCAACAGGCATTTTGTCAGTATAAGCTTTTTTCATTATTTTCAAAAAAATGTCTGGAGAAACAACTTTGACCTAGTACATAGTGTCGGAAGTTCCATGCGGCTTTTCGCAGATGATGCCGTAGTATACAGAGACGTTGCAGCATTAGAAAATTTAAGGGAAATGCAGGAAGATCTGAAGCGGATAGGCACTTCGTGCAGGAAGTGGCAACTGACCCTTAACATAGACAAACGTAATGGCTCTGAGCACTATGGGCCTGAACTTCTGGGGTCATCAGTCCCCTAGAACTTAGAACTACTTAAACCTAACTAACCTAAGGACATCACACACATCCATGCCCGAGGCAGGATTCGAACCTGCGACCGCAGCGATCGCACGGTTCCAGACTGTAGAGCCTAGAACCGCTCGGCCAGCACGGGCGGCACAAATGTAATGTATTGCGAATACATTGAAAGAAGAATCCTTTATTGTATGATTATATGATAGCGGAACAAACACTGGTGGCAGTTACTTCTGTAAAATATCTGGGAGTATGCGTACGGAACGATTTGAAGTGGAATGATCGTATAAAATTAATTGTTGGTAAGGCGGGTACCAGGTTGAGATTCATTGGGAGAGTCCTTAGAAAATGTAGTCCACCAACAAAGGAGGTGGCTTACAAAACACTCGTTCGACCTATACTTGAGTATTGCTCATCAGTGTGGGATCAGTGCCAGGTTCGGCTGACGGAGGAGATAGAGAAGATCCAAAGAAGAGCGGCGCGTTTCGTCACAGGGTTATTTGGTAAGCGTGATAGCGTTACGGAGATGTTTAGCAAACTCAAGTGGCACACTCTGCAAGAGAGGCGCTCTGCATCGTGGTGTAGCTTGGTGTCCAGGTTTCGAGAGGGTGCGTTTCTGGATGAGATATCGAATATATTGCTTCTCTCTACTCATACCTCCCGAGGAGGTCACGAATGTAAAATTATAGAGATTCCAGCACGCACGGAGGCTTTCCGGCAGTCGTTCTTCCCTCAAACCATACGTGACTGGAACAGGAAAGGGAGGTAATGACGGTGGCACGTAAAGTGCTCTCCGGCACACATCGTTGCGTGGCTTGCGTAGTATAAATGTAGATGTAGATGTAGATTGCAATTAAAGAGAGGCCTAATATGAAGATGATCGATTTGGTGATCCAGCGAAGAAGCTAGGTACTGAGTTGCTTTGATTTTCACAGAGCGACTGTTTGAGAGGCAAGGCGGGAGGCCTGCTGTGGTTCTTTCAGGGCTTCTTGCACAGCGGGGGGGCATACCAGCCAAGCGGTTGAGAAGCCGCTGAAGAACACAGAGAGTGTTACAAAACTGCCAAATTGTATAAGGCCCCTAAAAACACGCCGACCGGTCTGCTGATTACTCAGCGACCGGCTCAGCCCCGACACGTTAGCCTGTGTGTGTGTGCGGATGGGCTCGCGCTGAGGTCCGTGGTCCAGGTGCGTCGGTCCCAGCGGCGACCCGCTGCCTGCTTACGCAGACCGCTACCTGTCAGCCCACACTCCGTCAGTATGGTATCTGATTCTGTTAGGTTGCCTGGGTGCACGGCAGGTAAAGTAAACAAGTCAGGAGCTGAAATTTAAAATTTTTCCGGCGAACTAAATATTCAAAAAGATTTCGTGCTACCCGGCAAATTAGCAAGGCACTTGCAATTAAGCCAAAGAAACAGGGAGTGGAGAAAAAAGAGAGCACGTCTACAAAAGCTTTTCTTCCCTTTGTTGGCAACATTTCCTTCAAAATTGCAAGAAACCTCCACGGTTTCGAAGCGAAAGTGATTTTCCGTCCACCATCGAAGATTTCCGACCTGCTGGGATCAATGAAAGACGATCTGGTATTGATGAGGGCGGGAATTTATAAAATACCTTGTCAGTGTGGCATGACATATATAGGACAAACGTTGCGAACAGTAGAAGAACGTTGCACTGAACATCAACGCTGTACTCGCCTTTTGCAACCTAGCAAGTCTGCAGTTTTGCTGAGCATTGCATTTCCACTGGACACTCAATGGAGTATAACAAGACAACAATTTTGGCCACAGAAACATCATTTCGGGACTCCGTCATAAAAGAATCAGTGGAAATTCGTATGACAGACAATCTTATGAACCGTGACAATGGCTACCAGCTAGATAATGCGTGGAACCCCGTCATCTCTAAGATCTGCTCCAGACGAAACTGTCAGAGTACTCCGATGTCCGCGGCAATTGACAACACCGAAGACAGCTGACAAGGGAACCTCCCCATCGCACCCCCCTCAGATTTAGTTATAAGTTGGCACAGTGCATAGGCCTTGAAAAACTGAACACACATCAATCGTCAAAACAGGAAGAAGTTGTGTGGAACTATGAAAAAAATAAGCAAAATATACAAACTGAGTAGTCCATGCGCAGCATAGGCAACTTCAAGGAGACTCTGAGCTTAGGAGCGCCGTGGTCCCGTGGTTAGCGCGAGCGCCTGAAGAACGAGAGGTCCTTGTTTCAAGTCTTCCTTCGAGCGAAAATTTTAACTTTTTGTTTTCAGACAATTATTATCTGTCCGTCTGTCGTCCGATGCGAGGTAACTGCGCCGTAGTGTCGGGCAAGGTAGAAGAATGTTTTTAGCCATTCGCCAAGTGTACAAGTTAGTTGGGTCGACAACATATTCCTGTCATGTGACGCATATGCCGTCACCAGTGTCGTATAGAATATATCAGACGTGTTTTCCTGTGGAGGAATCGGTTGACCTATGGCCTTACGATCAAATGTTTTCGGTTCGCATTGGAAAGGAACGTCCTTTCGTCTACTAATAGCATGGTTTTGCGGTGCGGTCGCAAAACATAGACACTAAACTTATTACAGTGAACAGAGACGTCAGTGAACGAACGGACAGATCACAAATAAAAAAAACGAAAGTAAACTGTTCACTCGAGGGAAGACTTGAACCAAGGACCTCTCATGCCGCAGCCGCTCACGCTAACCACGGGACCACGGCGCTCCTGAGCTGACAGGTTCCTTGATGTTGCGTATCGTGCTCATGGACTACTCAGTTTGTACGTTTTGCTTATTTTTTTCATAGTTCTCCTTCTTCCTTTTTTCTCGATTGATGGGTGTTCAGTTTTTCAAGGCCTATCCACTGTGCCTACTTATAACTAAATCTGAGGGGGGTGCGATGGGGAGGTTCCCTTGTGAGTTCTGCAGTTCCACCAGCGAGGGCGCTGCTGGCGGGCGGTGTGCTTCGTCTGTCAATATGATTTTGACGCACGCGCGGAATACTAGCTGCGCGCTATATATTGCGGAACGGAGGGCGTCTTCGTCGGTCTTCGATGGCTCACCTGAGGATAGCTGGCACTTGTCCAGTCGAAATATCGTGGATGGAAGCTAACGACGACCGGCTGCAAGAACGAAATCTTTTTGAATAAGTCAGGAGCTAGCGTTGCAAATGAACTGTTAACCGGACGCTTAAAAGAGTATAATTAATGGGAAACAGTAAGATAGACAACAAACATTTGACAATGATATCGGACTAGATCAGGAGCAGCTCGTTGTTTCCATACTGGGAAAGGCTGCGACATTTACCGATCGCGACAATGGTCCCACGTCTCTCTGAAGGTGTAAAAACTGTGGCTCCTATCCTTTCATAATCAGCTACTAAATAAAACTTCCTGGCAGATTAAAACTGTGTGCCGGACCGAGACTCGAACTCTGGACCTTTGTCTTTCGCGGGCAAGTGCTCGCAGGAGAGCTTCTGTGAAGTTTGGAAGGTGGGAGACGAGGTAATGGTGGAATTAGAGCTGTGAGGACGGGGCGTGAATCGTCCTTGGGTAGCTCAGTTGGTAGAGCACTTGCCCGCGAAAAGCAAAGGTCCCGAGTTTGAGTCTCGGTCCGGCACACAGTTTTAATCTGCCAGGAAGTTTCATATCAGCGCACACTCCGCTGTAGAGTGAAAATTTCATTCTAGCTACACTAAAGCTCAACAAACTGTACTAGAAATGACGCACTTTCGAAGGATCTTTCATTGAATTGCATCTTCCTTTGAACTGCATATATGAAACCACGAAACTTAAGCTTCGCTGCATGCTTGATATTTTTCGAGTTTTCAGTTCTGTTTTTAATGTGTGTTCAGTTCGCGACGAAACCTCGTGGCATCACAGATCCTCTGCTGTATTTAGTTGACAGAAGCAACATGCCGCATTTGTCACGTTTCGTATTTGTGCTTGCGTATTGCGAAAATAAGCAGTTTCAGTGAAAAACCGCACTAAGGTCTCTCCAAAATGCGTCAATCTTTATTACGGTCCGATGCAAAAAAAAGTGTCAGTAACTATTGCATCGTTGGCTAAAAATGTTACCAATGCATACTGTGCTCTTTCGAGACTCAAGGTATGCTTCAATTACTCAAATGAAAATAAAACTCATAAAAACTCAGGCAGAATACTGTCACAACAAAGCGAAACTTGCTAATAACGCACTTCATCCCACGAACACCATCAATCAGCAATTAAATTGTTAGCAGCTGAGGGTAAAGGCACATATCTCGGGCCTTTATTTGATTCTTGTTACTCTTGCCCGGCGGTGACATTTCCGTTACAGTATTCTAACGCACACTAACGAGACATTTACAGACTTAGCATTTAGCATGCATTTGCTGCACTGGCTAGAACTGCCAGTGTCAGAAACAAGAAAAGTATCTTTAATATTATCAAGAAAGCGATGTTAAACGTCGATTAATGAAGTATCAATACTTATTTCTTTCATATTATGACAATGGATGTAGCAGTAGATATCTCTGTGTGTTTCACATCTCCTCCTGAATCACTGCCGGCCGGAGTGGCGGTTCTGGGCGCTTCAGTCTGGAACCGCGCGATCGATGCGGTCGCAGGTTCGAATCCTGCCTCGGGCATGGATGTGTGTGATGTCTTTAGGTTAGTTAGGTTTAAGTAGTTCTAAGTTCTAGGGGACTGATGACTTCAGCTGTTAAGTTCCATAGTGCTCAGAGCCATTTGAACTATTTGAACCTAAACCACTGGTTCGATTTCAACCAAACTTGGTACGTTTACCGCTTATTGTCTACAAAGAATCGCCATGTGTGTAAGAACCACCTTCCCATCAACACGGTGGGGTTGGGGGTGAAAACGAAGTGTAGACCACGACGCGCGAATATCCAGACTTTCATCCAGTATTTGAGAATGAGAACACTTAGTGACTTTCAATAAACCTGACACATAATTTCAAACTTCTACGAAAGTTTTTATCACTGATAACGCCCACCAAACGATGAAAGGGAAACAGTTTATTGCTTACTACATTTTCGCTGTTCATGTAGTAAAACTGCTATTTTAATTTATTGCTTCTTTACTAACAAATCTATTTGCAAAACAGTTTGCACGCAGTATTCGCATATACCACTGCGTGTACCTACAACATTATATCATTTTATGACAATTAAGAAGATAGGATGTCGCCGGGCGGTGTAGCCGAGCGGTTCTTGGCGCTTCAGTCTGGAACCGCGCGACCGCTACGGTCGCAGGTTCGAATCCTGCCTCGGGCATGGATGTTTGTGATGTCCTTAGGTCAGTTAGGTTAAAGTAGTTCTAAGGGACTGATGACCTCAGATGTTAAGTCCCATAGTGCTCGGAGCCATTTGAACCAACATAGGATGTCATAAACATTGAACTGCGTGAAAACGAAAGTGCACAGCGAAATCGCTAGAGATATAGGTGAAATAAGTGTACAAATATGAATGAAATGTATTAAATATGTCTGCAGCTCGTGGTCTTGCGGTAGCGTTCTCGCTTCTCGCACACGGGGTCCCGGGTTCGATTCCCGGCGGGGTCAGGGATTTTTCCCTGCCTCGAGATGACTGGGTGTTTTGTGCCGTCTTCATCATCATCGTCATTCATTCCCATTAATGTCGGAGGAAGGCAATGGCAAACCACCTCCGCTAGGACCTTGCCTAGTCGGTGGTGAGGGTCTTCCGCATCGTCCCCTTAGCTCCTCAGAATATGGGACCTCATCATCATTATATTAAATATATGCGAGATTTAGATGACAGCTGCATATTCGTGCAAAACTGCTGTGAAAGAACTGATCTGAATCACGTGGACCGATTTGAACCAAACTTTGTACACATATCATTTACAATCTGGAAAGCAATAGTGTAAAGGTAAGAACGAGCAAACTCCTACTGGGGATAACATAGAGAGAGGCGGGGGAAGGAAGAGATGGATGGAGTTGGGGGCGGAAAGCGGCGAGAAAGATATGGGGGAGGATGAAATGCAGAGAGAAAGAGAGGGAGATGGAAAGTGAAGAATGAATGAGGAGGAGATGGATAGAGAAAGGGTGGAGGAGGAGTTGGACGAAGTGTGGAGGAGGAACTGGACAGAGAAAGGGGAGACAGAGAGAGAGATTGGGAGGGGGGGGGAGATACGTGGTGATTGAAAGAAACAGGGGGAGGAGGAGGCAGAGGGGGCAGGATGAGAGGGCTCAGAGGGAGTAGGAGGAGATGGAGAGAGGGCGAAAGAGGAGAAGGACCAAGTGCGGAGGAACAGATGGACAGAGTCGGGTGGAGTAGATGGACAGAGAGAGGCAGGAGGAGATGGACTAATAGAGTTGGAATAAATACATAGCCGGGCTACACCTGGTACTCATATAGCAGAGATGTACAGAGGGAGGGTTTTGAGAGTGGAAGGTTCATGCATTCTGTTGATTCCCTTTGATCACATGCAGCGCAATGTGAAAATCGTGCGGAGACTGGTAACACAGATTTAGGCTGAAAAACTGGGCCTTTGGAAAGCCCATAAGAGCTGTACTCTGTAGAAGGCACTAATAGACGTGGAGGCACTACTCATGAAGCTAACCAGCATTTCAAAGCGAAGCCTTAACGCTAGCTACTACCCTTTCGAAAAACATAACTCGATATCAACAGTCCGACAGAGTTGAATGTCATTATTAAAATCAGTGTGGAAAATATTAGGAATGATTCCTGAAAATTTAAATTCTGTAATAACATCATTGAAAACATATTCTGGGGCTGCTCCGGCTAAGAGCCTCTAACTGTAAATCGTGTCTGCACTAGACAATAATCGAGCTTGTGAGAATAAAATAAAATCCACGCTCAGGGTGAAAAAAGAGGTGGTACCTGATTGGTTGAGGGTAATGCTGTCGTAGGAGCAGCGAGGACGACTGTGTGTTCTAGCTCCTCTTCATAGGTGGCATTATACGTACGGAACTTACACGGTGACGCCGGAATGTTAATCATTTGTATATCCATCTATGTAGCATACCTCATGCTATTTTTTTTAATTTTTTTTTGCATGTTACCTTTGGTGTCTTGCAATTTGTATTGACTGCAGTGTACTGATGTCGGTTTTAAGTGAGTGCAAAATACATCTATAATTTCACAGAATCTCTGTAGAACGAACTGTCGGATTTGTATGGTTCTTCAAATCATTTGTTCTTTAACGCAAAGGAATTACTCTTGGTGACAGTCATTATAATGTTCTATCAGCTAGTAAGCGGTCTGTGTAGGGGTTAGAAAAGATACCGCAACTCATTACTGTGCCTAATATCGTTCAGAAAAACAGCTGACATCCAAAACATATACAAGTCGTCTCAGAATGAATAAACACACTCCGTAACGCCGATTATATGTGATCTGAGCTGAGAAGAAAGTACGAAAAATGTTTCAGATTAAGTAATGTCCAAAGTCGAACTGATTCATCAGTGAATCGTTCAATCATCAATGTCATTCTCAAAAGAGAGAAGTCTTCCGAAGTAAGAGTGATTTCAGGTGTGCGGCAGGGGAGTGTCGTAGGACAGTTGCTATTCAAAATATATACAAATGACCTCGTGGATAACATCGGAACTTCACTGAGGCTTTTTGCGGATGATGTTGTAGTATATCGAGAGGTTGTAACAATGGAAAATTGTACTGAAATACAGAAGGATCTGCAACGAATTCACGCATGGTGCAGGGAATGGCAATTGAATCTCAATGTAGACAAGTGTAATGCGCTGAGAATACTTAGAAAGAAAGAAATTTTATCATTTAGCTACAATATAGCAGGTCAGCAACTGGAAGCAGTTAATTCTATAAATTATCTGAGAGTAGGCATCAGGAGTGATTTGAAATGGAATGATCATATAAAATTAATCGTCGGTAAAGCAGACGCCAGACTGAGATTCATTGGAAGAATCCTAAGGAAATGCAATACGAAAACAAGGGAAGTAGGTTACAGTACGCTTGTTCGCCCACTGCTTGAATTTTGCTCACCGGTGTGGGATCCATACCAGATAGTGTTGATGGAAGAGATAGAGAAGATCCAACGGAGGAGCAGCGCGCCTCGTTACAGGATCATTTAGTAATCGCGAAAGCGTTACGGAGATGATAGATAAACTCCAGTGGAGAACTCTGCAAGAGAGACGGTCAGTGGCTCAGTACGAGAACATACCTTCACCGAGGAGTCAAGCAATATATTGCTCCCTCCTACGTATATCTCGCGAAGAGACCATGAGGATAAAATCGGAGATATTAGAGTCCATACAGAGTCATACCGACAATCTTTCCTTCCACGAACTATACGAGACTGGAATAGAAGGGAGAAGCGCTGGGGGTACTCAAGGTACCCTCCGCCACACACTGTCAGGTGGCTTGCGGAGTATGGATGTAGATGTAGATCTAGAATCGTGGTTTCAGGTCACATAGAATGTCCATCGCAACGGTGAGAGAGAAAACTATATTGCAGTTTTTCATAATAAATCTTTCACTATAAAATGTCTTACTCTCATGCTGTTACTACTAATGAGAACATGAAGTATTATCTTTGGTATTAACTGGCTTGGTTAGAATTCTATGCTTGTGAAATTTAAAATTGTAAGTGCACCAATTTCTGTTCACACTGGCAGATGTGACTTCGTCAAGAAAAAACAAGCAGGTTCTACGTAATAAATAATACCTGTAATTGTCTCAGTGAGATAGCCGCAATGGCGGCTGAACGGGTCGCAACCAAACCGTGTAATTCTAATTACAAAAACTCGCCTCTTCATCCATGAGATAAGTAGTTAAAGCGTAATGTTGACATTAAAATGAAGGAACAGAATACAATGAATTCCATTTTATCGTTACTTATTATTCAAGAAGACTTACATGGATAATATGTCTGTATAGATACAAGCAAGAAGGAGACCATCAGATCAGATAACAAGAGAAGAATGAAACAAATGACAAAAAGAGGCGGAGATGCCTCCCCTTTACTCAAGGACATCACAGCTATTATGATTCAAGTTCAAACACAAATTCTGTTCTTATCATAGAAGTACTGTTTTCTTTTCAGTAAAACCTCACTGTCCATTCAAGATAAGTTGTAGAGGCAAAGAAAAAAATGCCATTGTGACCTATCAAGATCGGGTGTGATTTTCAAGGAAATCTTTCACCTTTATTCCTCCAAAATGGTGTCAAATTCAGGTGCAATGATTGATGTGGATAGCCATCATGCAACCTTCTCTCCAGAGTAGATCAGAAAGCATCAATAATATTCAGGCCTGATGACCAGCGGCAAGGAGAGATGCGACAATTCATCATCGTGCTCACAAAACCTGTGTGAACCGCGGTTATGTGGTCTTGGAACACAGAATTACTACTGGGGGATAAACACGCTACAATCTGACGGATCTGATATGCCAAAATGGTCCAATAATGTTTGGAGGTAATGACACCTTGCAGACTACCAGTGGGCTCGTGGAATAGCACGAGATGTCTCCCCCGCCATGTTTCACTCTTGGGACTAAACTCGTACAGAAGTTTTAAAAATTGGTAAACGGGACTTTTACGACCAAATGACTTCCTTCCATTGCTCCACAGTCCAGGTTTTTCAGCTTTGTCACCACAGTTTCCTTTTACAGGCATTTGCATCACTGATTTTTAGTTTTGGAGTTCCAGCTCGCTGATTCCCAGCTTGTGGGGATCGCTTCGTGTTGTTTTGCTGCTATTAGGATTAGCAAGCTGCGGCTTTGCGTTCCGCAATGACTTTTGCGCCTGACTGCGTCTTATTTGTCGTCAAAATCCCCTTCTGGTGTGGCGATTGCACACTCTAACCTTGTGTACCAGTAACACAACCGGTTTGTAGTTGCAACACTTCTTTATTGATTACACATACACATGAATTTCATCAGCAGTAATAATCAATTAACAACATTTGCATATCAAGACCCTCTCCACAATTAGTATTTACAATATTAACCGTCACACTTGTGACAACGGCCCCTTTACGTGCCGGTAACAACACCCAAAGTAATAGATGAAATAGATAACCAAATGTATACACTGTCGGCTATCGCCTTTCTCACTCAGTTTTACACTTACTGAAAAGGTAAAATTAATTTGATACTATCTGACCTGAAGAGGGTACTATTAATTGTTCTGTTTACACTTAGCATTCTATTACACTCAACGTCCGGAAGATTCTAGACTTCATGCAAGCTTAAGGCAAAACGTCAATTTGATGAACATGTGATGGACGCGAGCAGACGTTAATCTATTACGATTTCACAAACACACGATACAAAGGGTGAACTTATACTCAGCTTTGGGCAGTAGGAAATCTTCTGCCTAAAACAAGCCTCTCGTTGAATGGAATGGAGAAATCGCGGTTTAACGGGGTCCGGACGGCCCTGAGTTCAAATCCTGAGATTTCCGTCACACTGTAAGCTCGCGGGGCGAGGTTTGCTCGCGTCGACCAGTATACACGTTTCTGAAAACAGGAAAACATGAGCGGCAGACGCACTGTAGTATACACAAATATATGTATAGAAAAGCAATACCTTAATATAAACATATTACAAGTTAACCAATGAACAGAATTAAGGAACCTAGTTCCCTCTGATAAAAAAAAAATCTAGATACTACGTGAAAAGATGTCTCAGTCCACATCCAATGACTTAAGGTCCACCTTACAAGATAATCTGTCTTTGCTGAATGGCTGACACCACATAAATCAAACGTGCAGTACCTAACGTAACAATCAACCTCTAGATAGGTATTTGAAACTGCAACAGAAAACTAACGTCACTTCAGTAGGTCGCTAATGCAATAAGCTCGGCCCCTATGGCCACAGACCAAAATACACACGGCCTCTATCCGACAATAAAACACAATGTGACCTATGTTCATCATGGCCACTTGCCTTCCATACACACAAGAAATTATTAAGAAACAACAACTACCACTAATTCGTAAAACCAGAAAATTCTGAATCTATAACTAAATTAAGAAATGACGTTCAAGTGAACCAGCTACCTTCAGCGTGCCACTAAGCACCAAATCCAAACTTACAAATGCGAGGCGATATTTCTAGCCAGTTTAGTAACATAATTTCATGGCCTCGCCACCACTGCAGTGAATGTTTTGCTGGCCACTAGCACGAGCAACCGCAGTAGTCAACAGTCTTTAAGTACACAGTAATATTCACTATATATAGAAGGAGGAACCCACCACGAAAGCTTGGCGATTAATTTTTTTCTTCTTCATGTGAAATTCACACGCCATCCATCCACATAGCTCTCGAGGTATTGGCAAATCCTGGCCGCCACTGGCAAACTTTAATATATTCCGGCAGCGGCCCATGCTTCTTCGTTGCTCCAACTCAACTCGTCCTTACAGCATACGGCCGTGCCACGTGACATGGTGTCGCCAACTCCCCACAACGACAACATCGAAAGCACGTCACGTCACAGACTGACTCGGCTCATGTGCGGACCCACTATCCTCGACTGGCGCACGCGCGCCACCATAAATAGACCTCAAAGACACAAAGAAAACAAGGGACAGGGGCAACGATCAAAGATGGAAGTAAGAATCGATATCGATATCCCCCTGCGCCAGAAACCCACCGGCTCACCCTTCAATGACCGTCTGTCACTATCATTCAACACAGACTTTAGTCCGCGTTGTGATTTAGCGAAAAGGTAGGAAGATCGGATTTGACGTCCCGTGGACATCGAGATCGTAAGAAGCGGAGAGAGAGTTCGTATTGTGTCAAGAAAGGGGAAGGAAACAGGCCGTGCCGTTTCAAAGGAACCATCCCGGCATATACTTGGAGAGATTTAGGGAATTCACGGGAAACCTAAATCTGGATTGCCGGACTCGGGTTTGAACTGTCGTCTTCCCGAATGCGAGTGACTTAGCGGATGTTGTTTCTTTGCCTTCCTCGTATGCGGTAGGGTCAATAGTTTCTCGATTGCACTTGGCTCCTACATAACGCGCTCATAACTATGCAGAACACAGACACTAATAGCGTAGTGACGGCTTTGCTGAGTTGCCGTTCGTGTCAAGTTCAATAGCTCAACCTGTAGGCTTGCCTAGCATCTACTTTTATGTCCAAGAACTTTTTTCTCGCGGAGTTCCAACCCCTGTCTGTACTAATACACATTTGTTGTAATCATCAGACGTCGTAGTAATGTAATACGGCGCTGACTGACTGGAATGTAGACGAAAAGCCAATAATTACAGTAAATACGCAACGTAAGGAAACTCAGGGATCGGCTGTTTTAACCACAACACTCGACGCTTTGTGACTGCGCATTCCGATAAACGGGAAATAACTCAAATTCTTTGTTCCTCTCGCCTGTAGGTGAATTAAAGAGGGTTAAATACAGTGAAACTATGCTGTTGTTGATTTAACGACGGTCCGTAAGACGAAATTAAATATTCTTGTTTTACTGTGCTTCCACGACGAGACATTCTCGAGCGCCTGATTAACTTAGTAATAGGATCTTTGGCAAGGAAGCTCTTACCTCTTGTGAAGTATGGCGGCATAACTTGGCTCGATGCAATTACCTATTGTCGCCCGTCGCAGGCGCCGTCTTCTTTGATGGCACGCGCAGTTATGAGGCGTTTAAGTAGCACCTCTATGCCTCACGGCGCGTGCGCCAAAGTCGATAGAGAGGAACGATAGGGTTCGTAAAAAAAAAACCGGTCGAACGATATTAAAAATTTTGTTCCGCTAGCTGGGGGGGGGGGGGGGGGGGGAGTTGCCGCCGCGACTTGTAGATACGAAGTATTAACGGGGACTCGATGTGAGCCGTCTCGTAGCGGCCCCGCTTTATTTTTACGCAGACTGCGCGAAAGAGCGCAGATAACCGGCCGTCTGATTATTTTGATGCGTGATGGGGCGCCCGCACTTTACTCGGCCAGAGGCGGGGACGTTATTTCGAGATCGGGCACTACATTATGCGTCCGCAGTCGTAAATAAGCAGTAACTGCGCATTCCGACGTCCGCCATTATTAATTCACGCGGGCCGCCGGTAGCACATCGTAACAATAAAGCCGGAGTGGCCATCAGCGTGGCGTGAGCGCAGGGCGTAACTCCGGCTGCAGGGGTGCGGGCTATCGCCTCTCCGCTCTGGCGGAAGCGGGCCGTGCTAAGGGCACGGACGGACGCCCCTCTCCGGTTAAGTGGAGGGAGGGACCAGCTGCCGCCGTGAAACCAGCTGGTGCCGTGTCACGGGGCTGACGGGGGACGCTCGGAACAGGAACTTACGGCTCCGATCAAAACAGTTGCAGTGACGCACAGTACGCCAACACACTTCAAGGGTCTGGAGACAATTAAAAAAAAAATGGCGGGGGGGGGGGGGGCTGTACGCATTCCGACTTTAGTCTCTCAGAATGAGATTTTCACTCTGCAGCGGAGTGTGCGCTGATATGAAACTTCCTGGCAGATTAAAACTGTGTGCCTGACCGAGATTCGAACTCGGGACCCCCTGCCTTTCGCGGGCAAGTGCTCTACCAACTGAGCTACCGAACCACAACTCACGCTCGGTACTCACAGCTTTACTTCTGCCAGTACCTCGTCTCCTACCTTCCAAGGTAGGAGACGAGGTACTGACAGAAGTACCACCTTCCAAGGTAGGAGACGAGGTACTGGCAGAAGTAAAGCTGTGAGTACCGGGCGTGAGTCGTGCTTCGGTAGCTCAGTTGGTAGAGCACTTGCCCGCGAAAGGCAAAGGTCCCGAGTTCGAGTCTCGGTCGGGCATACAGTTTTAATCTGCGAGGAAGTTTCTTTAGTCTCTCAGTCTCTACCGTTTCTCTCTCTCTCTCT
This sequence comes from Schistocerca serialis cubense, assembly GCF_023864345.2. Taxonomy (NCBI): domain Eukaryota; kingdom Metazoa; phylum Arthropoda; class Insecta; order Orthoptera; family Acrididae; genus Schistocerca; species Schistocerca serialis. The sequence continues at coordinate 871,798,055 of NC_064641.1, read as the reverse complement.
CTCTCTTATTTCGTATTAAAGCGTTTTGATTTTAATGTACACAACTGGCCATTAAAATTGTTTCACCAAGAACCCATGAACTATGGACCTTGCCGTTGGTGGGGAGGCTTGCGTGCCTCAACGATACAGATAGCCGTACCGTAGGTGCAACCACAACGGAGGGGTATCTGTTGAGAGGCCAGACAAACGTTCCTGAAGAGAGGCAGCGGCCTTTTCAGTAGTTGCAGGGGTAACAGTCTGGATGATTGACTGATCTGGCCTTGTAACACTAACCAAAACGGCCTTGCTGTGCTGGTACTGCGAACGGCTGAAAGCAAGGGGAAACTACAGCCGTAATTTTTCCAGAGGGCATGCAGCTTTACTGTATGATTAAATGATGATGGCGTCCTCTTGGGTAAAATAGTCCCCCATTCTGATCTCCGGTCGAGGACTTCTCAGGAGAATGTTGATATGAGCGTGGAATGTCAGATCCCTTAATCGGGCAGGTAGGTTAGAAAATTTAAAAAGGGAAATGGATAGGTTAAAGTTAGATATAGTGGGAATTAGTGAAGTTCGGTGGCAGGAGGAACAAGACTTTTGGTCAGGTGAGTACAGGGTTATAAATACAAAATCAAGTAGGGGTAATGCAGGAGTAGGTTTAATAATGAATAAAAAAATAGGAGGACGGATAAGCTACTACAAACAGCGTAGTGAATGCATTATTGTAGATAGACACGAAGCCCACGCCTACTACAGTAGTACAAGTTTATATGCCAACTAGCTCTGCAGATGATGAAGAAATTGATGAAATGTATGATGAGATAAAAGAAATTATTCAGTTAGTGAAGGGAGACGAAAATTTAATAGTCATGGGGGGCTGGAATTCAAGAGTAGGAAAAGTGAGAGAAGGAAACATAGTAGGTGAATATGGATTGGGGCTAAGAAATGAAAGAGGAAGCCGCCTGGTAGAATTTTGCGCAGAGCATAACTTAATCATAGCTAACACTTGGTTTAACAATCATGAAAGAAGGTTGTATACATGGAAGATCCCTTGAGATACTAAAAGGTATGACATAGATTATATAATGGTAAGACAGAGATTTAGGAACCAGGTTTTAAATTGTAAGACACTTCCATGGGGAGATGTGGACTCTGACCACAATGGTTATGAACTGTAGATTAAAACTGAAGAAACTGCAAAAAGGTGGGAATTTAAGGAGATGGGAGCTGGATAAACTGAAAGAACCAGAGTTTCAGGGAGAGCGTAAGGGAACAATTGACAGGAATGGGGGAAAGAAATATACTAGAACAAGAATGGGTAGCTTTGAGGGATGAAATAGTGAAGGCAGCAGAGGATCAAATAGGTAAAAAGACGAGGGCTAGTAGGAACCCTTGGGTAACAGAAGAAATATTGAATTTAATTGATGAAAGGAGAAAATATAAAAATGCAGCAAATGAAGCAGGCAAAAAGGAATACAAACGTCTCATAAATGATATCGACAAGAAGTGCAAAGTGGCTAAGCAGGGATGGATAGAGGACAAATGTAAGGATGTGGAGGCTTATCTCACTAGGGGTAAGATAGATACTGCGTGCAGGAAAATTAAAGAGACCTTTGGAGAAAGGAGAACCACTTGCATGAATATCAAGAGCTTTGATGGAAACCCAGTTCTAAGCAAAGAAGGGAAAGCAGAAAGGTGGAAGCAGTATATAGAGGGTCTGTCCAAGGGCGATGTAATTGAGGACAATATTATGGTAATGGAAGAGGCATTGAGCACTGTGGGACTTAACTTCTGAGGTCATCAGTCCCGTAGAACTTGGAACTACTTAAACCTAACTAACCTAAGGACATCACACACATCCACGCCCGAGGCAGGATTCGAACTTGCGACCGTAGCGGTAGCGCGGTTCCAGACTGTAGTGCCTAGAACCGCTCGGCCACAACCGGCCGGCTGGTAATGGAAGAGGATGTAGATGAAGATGAAATGGGAAGAGTTTGACAGAGCACTGAAAGACCTGAGTTGAAACAAGGCCCCCGGAGTAGACAACATTCCATTAGAACTACTGACAATCTTGGGAGAGCCAGTCCTGACAAAACTCTGCCATCTGGTGAGCAAGATGTTTGAGACAGGCGAAGTACCCTCAGACTTCAAGAAGAGTATAATAATCCCAATCCCAAAAAGCAGGTGTTTACAGATGTGAAAATTACCGAACTATCAGTTTAATAAGTCACAGCTGCAAAATACTAACGCGAATTCTGTACAGACGACTGGAAAAACTGATAGAAGCCGACCTCGGGGAATATCAGTTTGGATTCCGTAGAAATGTTGGAACACGTGAGGCAATACTGACCGTACGACTTATCTTAGAAGGAAGATTAAGGAAAGGCAAACCTACGTTTCTAGCATTTGTAGAGATAGAGAAAGCTTTTGACAATTCTGATTGGAATACTCTCTTTCAAATTCTGAGGGTGGCAGGGGTAAAATACAGAGAGCTAAAAGCTATTTACAATTTGTACAGAAAGCAGATGGCAGTTATAGGAGTCGAGGAGTATGAAAGGGAAGCAGTGGTTGGGAAGATGAGTGAGACAGGGTTGTAGCCTATCCCCGATGTTATTCAATCTGTATATTGAGAATGCAATAAAGGAAACAAAAGAAAAGTTCGGAGTAGGTATTCAAATCCATGGAGAAGAAATAAAAACTTTAAGGTTCGCCGATGACATTGTAATTCTGTCAGAGACAGCAAAGGACTTGGAAGAGCAGTTGAACGGAATGGACAGTTTCTTGAAAGGAGGGTATAAGATGAACATCAACAAAAGCAAAACGAGGATAATGGAATGTAGTCAAATTAAATCGGGTGGTGCTGAGGGAATTAGATTGGGAAATGAGACACTTAAAGTAGTAAAGGAGTTTTGCTATTTGGGGAGCAAAATAACTGATGATGATCGAAGTAGAGAGGACATAAAATATGGACTGGCAATGGCAAGGAAAGCGTTTCTGAAGAAGAAAAATTTGTTAACATCGAGTACAGATTTAAATGTCAGGAAGTCGTTTCTGAATGTATTAGTATGGAGTGTAGCCATGTATGGAAGTGAAGCGTGGACGATAAATAGCTTAGACAAGAAGAGAATAGAAACTTTCGAAATGTGGTGCTACAGAAGAATGCTGAAGATTAGATGGGTAGATGACATAACTAATGAGGAAGTATTGAATAGAATTGGGGAGAAGAGGAGCTTGTGGCACAACTTGAATAGAGGAAGGGATCGGTTGGTAGGACATGGTCTGAGGCATCAAGGGATCACCAATTTAGTATTGGAGGGCCACGTGGAGGGTAAAATCGTAGAGGGAGACCAAGAGATGAATACACTAAGCAGATTCAGAAGGATGTAGGCTGTAGTAGGTACTGGGAGATGAAGAATCTTGCACAGGGTAGAGTAGCATGGAGAGCTCCATCAAACCAGTCTCAGGACTGAAGACCACAACAACAACAACAACAAGACATGCAGACAATAAACGGGTATTCATTGGACAAATATATTATACTAGAACTGACATGTGATTACATTTTCACGCAATTTGGATGCATAGATCCTGAGAAATCAGTAACCAGAACAACCACCTCTGGCCATAATAACGGCCTTTATACGCCTGGGCATTGAGTCAAACAGAGCTTGGATGGCGTGTACAGGTACAGCTGCCCATGCAGCTTCAACACGATACCACAGTTCATCAAGAGTAGTAACTGGCCTATTGTGACGAGCCAGTTGCTCGGGCACCATTGACTAGACGTTTTCAATTGGTGAGAGATCTGGAGAATGTGCCGGTCAGGGCAGCAGTCGAACATTTTATGTATCCAGAAAGGCCCGTACATTATCCTGCTGAAATGTAGGGTTTCGCGGGGATCGAATGTAGGGTAGAGCCACGGGTCGTAACACATCTGAAATGTAGCGTCCACTGTTCAAAGTGCCGTCAACACGAACAAGAGGTGACTGAGACGTATAACCAATGGCACCCCTTACCATCACGCCGGATGATACGCCAGTATGGCGATGATGAATATACGCTTCCAATGTGCGTTGACCGCGATGTCGCCAAACACGGATGCGATCATCATTATGCTGTAAACAAACCTGGATTCATCTGAAAAAATGACTTTTTGCCATTCGCGCACCCAGGTTCGTCGTTGAGTACACCATCAAAAAAATGGTTCAAATGGCTCTGAGAACTATGGGACTTAACTACTGTGGTCATCATCCCCTAGAACAACTTAAACCTAACTAACCTAAGGACACCACACACGTCCATACCCGAGGCAGGATTTGAACCTGCGACCGTAGCGGTTGCGCGGCTTCAGACCGTAGCGCCTAGAACCGCTCGGCCACCGCGGCCGTAGTACAGCATCACAGGGGCTCCTGTTTGTGATGCAGCGTCAAGGGTAACCGCAGCCATGGTCTCTGAGCTGATAGTCCATGCTGCTGCATACGTCGTCGAACTGTTCGTGCAGATGGTTGTTGTCTTGCAAACGTCCCCATCTGTTGACTCAGGGATCTAGACGTGGCTGCACGATCTGTTACAGCCATGCGGATAAGATGCCTGTCATCTCGACTGCTAGTGATACGAGGCCGTTGGAATCCAGCACGGCATTCCGTATTACCCTCCTGAACCCACCGATTCCATATTCTGCTAACAGTCATTGGATCTCGACCAACGCGAGCAGCAATGTCGCGATACGATAAACCGCAATCGCGATAGGCTACTATCCGACCGTTATGGTACGCATTTCTCCTCCTTATACGAGGCATCACAACAAAGTTTCACCAGGAAACGCCAGTCAACTGCTGTTTGAGTATGAGACATCGGCTGGAAACTATCCTTGTGTCAGCACGTTGTAGGTGTCGCCACTGGCGCCAGCCTTGTGTGATTGCTCTGAAAAGCTAATCATTTGCATATCACAGCATCTTCTTGGTGTCGGTTAAATTTCGCGTCTGTTGCACGTCATCTTCTTGGTGTAGCAATTTTAATGGTAGTAGTGTACTTAGTGTGCATGCGTTTGTTCTTAATTAGGAATTCAATAGGTCTTGGCATTGTTTCTATGAGTCTTAATCAAGAAGTTTTGACATCTTCATCATGGTGCTATATTTGCACGAGTTCCTACATTAGTTGCAACTTTCTTGTGATCTTGATCTTCCTCAACTTCTGCTTCACAATTGCCCACAGATTCTCTATAGGGCTCATGTCTGGACTATTCCCAGGTCATGGCATCGTTTGTATATTATTTTCGGCTGAGAACCCGAAACTGATTTAGCTTTATGGCACGGTGCACCATCGTGCATGAACACAAAGTCGCCGTGAGAAAACCATTCCATCATCTGAGATAAAAGCCTCTTTTCCAAAACTTTCCTATACTGATTCTGATTCATAGTGCCTTCCACAGTGTAAAATCGGCCAGTACCCCTTGCTGACATGACACTCCACACCGCAACAGACGTGGGATGCTGTACAGTTTACACTATACAAAGCTCACAAAACTCTTCGTCAACCGTTCTTCGGACATACTGGCTACTTTCTTCACATACAGAGAATATTGACTCGTCAGAAAAGCAGACATGAAAGGAATAAAACATTTTAATCATAAAAGTCTATGATTTCAGATGTTATATCCTCAAATGAAACGTACTGTACATAACAAAATTTCAGCTTGTCTTTGTGGAAAATTTTCTTGAAAACGATTATTCATTTGTCAAAAGAAATTTTCACATACAGATTGTCAATTGCTTTAAATAAAGTTTATTTACCTTGCTATAGTCCTCCCCAAACTTGCTGGGTGATCAAAAAGTCAGTATAAATTTGAAAACGTAATAAACCACGAAATAATGTAGATGTAAAAATTGACACACTTGCTTGGAATGACATGGGGTTTATTAGAAGAGAAAAAAGAACAATGTTCACAAAATGTCCGACAGATGGCGCTGGACAGCAAAAGGTCAATAACTGCGCATGACAATCGTGTATAAAAGGAGCTGTAATGAGAGAGAGAATCAGATGCAGCAGCAGTCGCAGTATGTTGACGTTACCTGAAAAGGCGCTTTTAGTGAAGCTGTATTATCAGAATGGGGAATGTTCTAGTTCAGCGTTGCGATCCTTTCACCATAGGAAGGGGATTCGAACGGGTAAAGATCCATTGACAAATGCAGCTGTGCCGAGAATGATTTCGAAGTTAGAAGCCACGGGTTGTTTAGACGATAGACCCCGTAGTGGTCGACTGAGCACAAGGCGTAATGCTGCTGAGAAAGTTCAGGAAGAAATGGAGACTGTAGCGGGTTCGTCTATGCACGGGGAAGTCAGCGCTTGTGCAGTCGCACGTCGCACCGGAATTCCATACACTACTGTTTGGTTCGCACTTAGGCGTACCCTCCGATGCTATCCGTACAAAATTCATCGGCGTCGTGAACTGTTACCTGGCGATGTAGTGAAGCGGAGGGCATTTGCGGTGTGGGCGTTTCAAAAGATGGCGGAAGATGACGATTGGTTGAGTAACGTGTTGTGGACCGACGAAGCTCATTTCATGCTCCGAGGGTCGGTCAACGCGCACAACTGCAGAATTTGGGCTACCGAAAATCCTAGAACTGTCGTGGAAACTCCATTGCACGACGAGAAAGTCACGGTATGGGTTGGATTTAGCACATCTACCGTTACCGGACCTTTTTTCTTCGAGGAAGTGCGTGATTCTGGTTTTGTAACTGCTACCGTGACGGGTGAGAGGTGCGCCGATATGTTACAGAATCGCATCATCCCCAGCCTGGCTGATAAACACCTGCTGGAACGTACGATGTTTATGCGGAATGGCGCTCCACCCCATATTGCTAGGCGCGTGAAAGATCTCTTGCGCGCGTCGTTTGGTGATGATCGTGTGCTCAGCCGCCACTTCCGTCATGCTTGGCCTCCCAGGTCCCCAGACCTCAGTCCGTGCGATTATTGGCTTTGGGGTCGCAAGTGTATCGTGATCGACCTACATCTCTAGGGATGCTGAAAGACAACATCCGACGCCAGTGCCTCACCATAACTCCGGACATGCTTTACAGTGCTGTTCACAACATTATTCCTCGACTACAGCTATTGTTGAGGAATGATGGTGGACATATTGAACATTTCCTGTAAAGAAAATTATCTTCATTATCTTTGCTTTGTCTTACTTTGTTATGCTAATTATTGCTATTCCGATCAGATGAAGCGCCATCTGTCGGACATTTTTTGAACTTTTGCATTTTTTGGTTCTAATAAAACCCCATGTCTATCTAAGCGTGTCAATTTGTACCTCTCTATCTACATTATTCCGTGATTGATCCAGTTTTCAAATTTATACTGACTTTTTGATCACCTGGTATTTCTAACTTCAGGAGCCCATTTAAGCCTCTTTCCACTCATTGCACATTGACTTCTTAGTTATCCAAAGCCTTCTTCAATACTTGACTTGTAGTTCTTCTGTTGTCTTTCGCCATCTGGACAAGTTGTCCTTGAGTTTTAGGGGAAAGTTTGCCCTTGCGTCCACACTTTCCTCGACGTGCTGGTCTGAAGTTAAGGCCCCTTTTTCCTCTGCCTGGCAAATGCCGCTTACAGATTTTTGTGAAATCTGTAACCTGTTTGCTATTTCTCGCTGTGAATACTGTTTTTCTTCTAGTAACAGTTTTATAGTCGCACCTTTCCTTGGCGAAATATCACTTTTCCGACACATAACCAACAAATTTCTCACAAACAAAAGAATTATCCATAACAGTAAAAATATTTATGTTTTATGGCTAAAAGTGCAAATATAAATCCTCATTAGTTATTGTTTGAGGATACAGTATGCATAAAACCAACCTTAAGAACATCCCAGCTGGACTGAACTGTCTCCAAAACAGCTGCAACCATACAATCTTTCCCGCAACAGTAACAACTGACTGCTTTGGAAGTGTTGCCAACATTGTTAGTAGCACAGTACTGCCGGTAGCAAATGTAAATATTGGAAATTGGATGTAATCGAGTGAAAATGCCAATATCATATGGCTGAATAACTGTAGAGTGAGAGAAGATAGGAAATATCAATATTTTCGTTTTGAGTCCCATAATTTTGACTCCTTTGTAAATATGCGCCGATGGTAATCAAATTTGCTCCGCAGGCAAAATTTTTAGTAACAATGGGAACAGTTTTGCTTGCAATGGTTTAATTACGTTATCCAAACTCGCGGCTAGCTCACTGATAATCAGAAGTAGCACTAAATTATTACTGTTATTGTCCGATAAATTAATTGTTGCAAAGAGAGAGGCGATGTGACAACCTAGTAGCGTAACGATTTATACTCGCGGTTAATAATTTCATTTGTATCACACTGGCTTCTGTTTGGTGAAGCATTTACTTGACAGAAATAAATTTAATTCCAAACATAAAGATATCGTGAGGCAAACGTAACAGTCGTTGGCTACTGCAGTTAATTTATCTATGATATTCTTTAAAAAATTTCAGATAAAACAAACTTAGCAAATACTTATGCTTGAAAACCGTTATCGGTTTGTAAGTATTTATTCTGTTAACCTGAGGGTGAAGCCCAATATTTAATACAGAGCGTTAATAATGAATATCGGGGTTTTAACGCTTTATAATATTTATTATATTAAACTTACAGTTGTAAATGACGTGTCAAATGAAAGAGCAACTCAAACAGTTTTACCAAGAACCTTATAAATGTTCAATGCGAGCACTGGCATAGCGAAGTACTCGATTGGTTGAATTTCACTGTACCCAAGCGCTGCATAGGCCACGAGGGGCCCAATGACAGGACTTGCTTTGCATGGCCTTCACGTTCACCCGACCTAACGCAATGCGAATTTCTCCTTTGGGACTTCAGCAAGGATCGTGTGTACGTGCCTCCGCTACCTGCAGACCTCCCTGAATTAAAAAACCGTATTGAAGCAGCTGTTGCTACAATCACTGAAGACACACCTTATCAACGTTTGGGAAGAACTTGGCTGTAGCCTTGATGTGTGCCGTGTGACAAATGGTGCTCACATTGAACATTTATAAGGTTGTTGGTAAAACTGTTTGAGTTGCTCTTTCATTTGACACGTCATTTATAACTGTAAGTTTAATATAATAAATATTATAAAGCGATAAAACCCCGATATTCATTTATAAATACCCTGTATTTGAATTAAATTAATTGCCACCCGTGAGCTATTACCACAAAAGAAAGCCAGATGGGCAGTCTTATACAACACCCACTTACAATAATTATTTTCACTTACATATTTTCACAGGGAGGTAGATGTTTTGAATCAGAACAAGAGAAATTAACTTTTCACCGTATATCATAACAGAAAATACGTGCAGCAAATACTTAGTGCGTGAGAACAGCTAAGGGACTTAAGGGGCTCCGGAACGCCCTATACTTGCAATGTTAAAATAACGCTTATAAATTACATCTTTCCTCACAAAGTATTTGAGGTAGGAAGTTGAACTTTTTACAGATTATTTATTGGAATATGGGCTACAACTTAACACAGGGATTTTACAAAATTTTAGTTCAGTTATTAAAGATGATTTTTTTTCAATTGTAATGAAAATTCACAACATTTTTTTGCAATTTTTATTTATATATTCAAAAATATACAGTTTTTTGGAAAAAGGCTGTGTTAAATTATGCAGAAGGTACTGTGTAACATTTACTGAAAGTTTGAAACAAATATGTTTGGAAGATCCTTAGAAAACATGTAATTAGTACGAGAAAATAAAAGTTTTGGGAATCGAGCGACAAAGATTGGATTAACTTTTTAGTGCATTCCAGGTCCATAGGATGGATTATCTTCATCCTCTGCAAACTCCTCCTCCAGCTTCCTCTTGTTCCTCCTCCTGTTTACTCTTGCTTGTATTTCTAGACTCTTTACAGCCCTGTCTGCAGCCCGAAGGCGTTCCTTGTCTAAAGCAAGCATCGCTCGTACCATGTTAGAACCTATCTTCATTCCCATATTTCTAAATACCTTGCACCTTACAATGTTGCCATCATTGAAAGTCGCAACAGCATCATACACGCCAAAGTGAAGTGTTTCTATTCCAACAAATACAGTCTTTGGGATTCTCGACCATATAACACTATTTACACTTTCATTGGGGTTTTGAGTTTTTCCGTGAATACACTTTTTCAACAGTTCAGGTACTGCTAAGTCTCTGAAAATAGGTTTTATCACCTCCATTATTGCATGAGGCAGACTATGCTTATGAGTGTACACTTCACCAGTTAGCAATCCTTTGTTATATTTACACCAACTGTCTTCTTCTTTGGGACACAAGCTATGTTGGGGATTTTCATCGGTTGAAGAAGTATGAAAAAAAAGAGCCCAAACAGCCTTCTTCATTTCGTCGACACTTTGTGTATTTTGCCTAATAGCCATTCCATAATAGTTCTGTATTTTGTCAATTACATTGTCAGTTAACCTTCCCTTCCCATCCAACCCTTTACCATCACTGAGTTTTTGTTTTTGTACGAAGCTTTCAGTCGCCGAAGTCTTGTTCCCATTCGCTTCTGTACGTGTCCAATACACTCAAATTTCTGCACTACAACATCATCACCATAGGGCTTCAGTCCTTGAACATGTTTGAAACTTTTAGAATCCCCGTCACCAAGGTAATTAACATATCGCACTTTATCACACGCCTCAGAACGCTGGAATATACTGGCAACACCAGCCACTTCCATTCCTCCACTACTGCCACTATAGTTAGCTTTGCAATTATTTTCATGTGTACCTTTATATTTTTGTGGACATCTACAATACTTTGATATTACTGCTACATTTAAAACTTTCCCTGTATACATACTGGTGGCAGATACTACACCATGAAGAGATGTGTGTCCCCGTTTATGCCAGGTACCATCGAACGCTGCAGTCAAATCTCTGTTACCATTATTTTCCATTACTGCCTCTTCCACAGCGTTCTTCATAGATTCTATACAGACATCTTCTACTTTAGACCCTATTAATTTATTATAGGTCGTAAACTTGGTTGGGGGATTTGGAAGATTCATGATGCCACAGAAAATTGCACCTGCAGTAGCACCCTTACCAACTGAACGCAAGGAATAAACAAATCTAATGTTTTGTTCGTAGATTTTGCTACCATTTTCTTCACTTGCAGTTACTGCAACACTGTTCCAAAACGTGGTCATGTATGAAAACTTATCACATTTCAGTTGTATTTCACTAGCAAGTCCTACGTGCTTTATTATGGAGAGTTCCAGACCAACTTGACTACAATGAATACATCTTACACAGTTTGAAAAAATTCCTTTGAGAACCGACATATCAAATATTTCATTCACATCCGATTCGCCCATAAAACATTCATAGTTTTCACTCATTGAACCAAGCTTCTTCTGTGAAGTACTTTCTTTCCCACTTTGACTGCTATGGGCAGGTGTACTTGAGAGGATAGGTTCACTCACTTGGTTATCGTCTTTATTGTTTACAGTAATAACACATACCTTTGGCTTTCCAACATTTCTCCTTTTCTTAAAAGCCTTCAGAGGATTTCTAATAACTTTACTTTTACTCATTATTATACTTCAACAAAACAGAGACTCAAGAAACAGAATTATTTACGAATATTTTCGAGGTAACGACAGAGTAAATAAACATGAAACAATGGACAATCACACCAGCGATATATATTGAACCATCACAGGTTAGCCACAACACATACTTTATCTCACATCACTAAAATGTACCTGATGAACACGGACGTTAATAATAACACCATTTGACAGCAGTTTAACAGCGCCACAGTGGGTCACGCCCATGTATAACACATTTCAAAAAAAAAAATTTAAAAATTGTTGTAGTCTTCGGAATTGAATAAATTATATATCTATTAAAAGGTAATAGTCTGCAGATTCAGAAAACGCAAAAAAGTAAAAATTGAACTTTTCATGATTTTGAGCCTTTCCGGAGCCCCTTAACTGTTCAACAGCAGAGACAAAAGTAGTGTTAGATCTTTGAACCAAGTCTTTTTGACGCTAATGATAGGATTCGCATAGTTAGAAAGAATGTATTTACACGTATTGCTGTGTCGTCCGAACAAGACACATCCAGGGCAAAAGCAGCACAGGCGCAAAGATGCGAGCTGCTGCCAGTGCCGTAGGGACTCGCCACTTGCGCGAGCTTACCAGCGCCACGGGCGGCGCTGAGGCAATGTGGACGCGATCGAACCGCAGCACTGACCGTCAAGGCATGGTCGAACTACAGACAACACGAGCGGTGTACCTTCTTCCTGATGGAATGACTGGAACTGATCGGCTGTCGGACCCCCTCCGTCTAATAGGCGCTGCTCATGCATGGTTGTTTACATCTTTGGGCGAGTCTAGTGACGTCTCTGAACAGTCGAAGGGACTGTGTCTGTGATTCAATACCCCGTCAACGTGTATCTGGGAACTGGGATGGTGAAACCTTTTTTTGATGTGAGTATAGCCGGCCGCTGTGGCCGAGCGGTTCTAGGTGCTTCAGTCCGGAACCGCGCGACTGCTACGGTCGCAGGTTCGAATTCTGCCTCGGGCATGGATGTGTGTGATGTCCTTAGGTTAGTTAGGTTTTAGTAGTTCTAAGTCTAGGGGACTGATGACCTCAGATGTTAAGTCCCACAGTGTTTAGAGCCATTTGAACCATTTGTGAGTATAATTTTGATCCCTCACATGTGCACCAGTGCCATCTACACAAGTTTTCGTGGTACTAGCGACGTCCTCTGTAAAGTCCTATATAATTAACTAAACCTATACCAGACGTGTAAATGTGAAGCGCACAGAAAGTACAAAACTGAGTGTATTTTGTTCGACAAATACCTTAGCTAATACGACAGATAATTATAAAACATACAGCTGGTTAATATGATATTTTTCTATCAAAAATGTTAATAAAATATGTATTTCAGTATCAAAGAATAAGTTTTTAGACCTCCTCCCCAGTTTTGTAAAGGCCTCGTCGCTACCGTTGTGGAGGCCGAGTTGCCACTCCTGTTACGATAGGCCAAGTTTGTGAGTTTGTGAAACGGCTTCTGGTGCAGTACACAGGTAAGTCGATTTCTCCCTGCCACTATTGCACAGCAATGTCCCAGGTTCAGGTGGCAGGATAGGAGAACGAAGGTTCTAAAACTCCCCAACAAATTATTAACAAAATCACACAAATGAATTAAAAGGTTTACTTATTTTTGTGACTAGTTGAATATTGAAGTCTGCAGCACTGATGTAATATAACACAAGAAAAGACCTCAATGTGCAAATAACCGTAGGTAGACTTCACGGTATATAGCAAATACAGATTACAACTGTCTGTTAACTTCCAACAGTTCACTAAACAACGTTCCCTGTCTAAGTCAGCCCTGGACTATGATGTATAACCAAGTGGGCGAGACCTGCTCTTCTGTTTTCCGAGTAGGCTTCTGCACGTTTTCGTCCGGTCATTGGTGGATTGTACTGGGCCGGCAAATGGCCAAGGCGAGGGAAGTGTCCAGGCGTCTCGGAGTGAACCAAAGCCATGTTATTCGGACATGGAGGAGACACAGAGAGACAGGAACTGTCGATGACATGCCTCACTCAGGTCACCCAAGGGCTACTACTGAAGTGGATGACCGTAACCTACGGATTATGACTCAGAGGAACTCTGACAGCAACGTCACCATCTTGAATAATGATTTTCGAGCAGCCAAAGGGCGTCGTGTTACGACTCAAACTGTGCGCAATAGGCCACACGATGCGCAGCTTCACTCACGACGTCCATGGGTAGGTCCACGACAACATGGGCTGAACAACATGCCGAATGGACCGCTCAGGATCTGCATCACGTCCTCTTCAGTGATGAGTGTCGCATATGCCTCCAACCAGACAATCGTCAGAGACGTGTTTGGAGGCAACCCAGTGAGTGGAGATTCCCTTATGTTTTGGAGTAGCGCCTCCAACCAGACAGTCGTCAGAGACGTGTTTGGAGGCAACCCAGTGAGTGGAGATTCCCTGATGTTTTGGAGTAGCGCCTCCAACCAGACAATCGTCAGAGACGTGTTTGGAGGCAACCCAGTGAGTGGAGATTCCCTTATGTTTTGGAGTAGCGCCTCCAACCAGACAGTCGTCAGAGACGTGTTTGGAGGCAACCCAGTGAGTGGAGATTCCCTGATGTTTTGGAGTAGCGCCTCCAACCAGACAGTCGTCAGAGACGTGTTTGGAGGCAACCCAGAGAGTGGAGATTCCCTGATGTTTTGGAGTAGCGCCTCCAACCAGACAGTCGTCAGAGACGTGTTTGGAGGCAACCCAGTGAGTGGAGATTCCCTGATGTTTTGGAGTAGCGCCTCCAACCAGATAATCGTCAGAGACGTGTTTGGAGGCAACCCAGTGAGTGGAGATTCCCTGATGTTTTGGAGTAGCGCCTCCAACCAGACAGTCGTCAGAGACGTGTTTGGAGGCAACCCAGTGAGTGGAGATTCCCTGATGTTTTGGAGTAGCGCCTCCAACCAGACAGTCGTCAGAGACGTGTTTGGAGGCAACCCAGCGAGTGGAGATTCCCTGATGTTTTGGAGTAGCGCCTCCAACCAGACAGTCGTCAGAGACGTGTTTGGAGGCAACCCAGTGAGTGGAGATTCCCTGATGTTTTGGAGTAGCGCCTCCAACCAGACAGTCGTCAGAGACGTGTTTGGAGGCAACCCGGTGAGTGGAGATTCCCTGATGTTTTGGAGTAGCGCCTCCAACCAGACAATCGTCAGAGACGTGTTTGGAGGCAACCCGGTGAGTGGAGATTCCCTGATGTTTTGGAGTAGCGCCTCCAACCAGACAATCGCCAGATGTGTTTGGAGGCAACCCGGTGAGTGGAGATTCCCTGATGTTTTGGAGTAGTGCCTCCCACCAGACAGTCGTCAGAGACGTGTTTGGAGGCAACCCAGTGAGTGGAGATTCCCTGATGTTTTGGAGTAGCGCCTCCAACCAGACAGAGACGTGTTTGGAGGTAACCCAGTGAGTGGAGATTCCCTGATGTTTTGGAGTAGCGCCTCCAACCAGACAGTCGTTCAAATGTTCAAAAAATGTTCAAATGTGTGTGAAATCTTATGGGACTTAACTGCTAAGGTCATCAGTCCCTAAGCTTACACACTAATTAACCTAAATTATCCTAAGGACAAACACACACACCCATGCCCGAGGGAGGACTCGAACCTCCGCCGGAACCAGCCGCACAGTCTATGACTGCAGCGCCGTAGACCGCTCGGCTAATCCCCCTGCGGCCCAGACAGTCGTCAGAGACGTGTTTGGAGGCAACCCAGTGAGTGGAGATTCCCTGATGTTTTGGAGTAGCGCCTCCAACCAGACAGTCGTCAGAGACGTGTTTGGAGGCAAACCAGTGAGTGGAGATTCCCTTATGTTTTGGAGTAGCGCCTCCATCCAGACAGTCGTCAGAGACGTGTTTGGAGGCAACCCAGTGAGTGGAGATTCCCTGATGTTTTGGAGTAGCGCCTCCAACCAGACAGTCGTCAGAGACGTGTTTGGAGGCAACCCAGTGAGTGGAGATTCCCTGATGTTTTGGAGTAGCGCCTCCATCCAGACAGTCGTCAGAGACGTGTTTGGAGGCAACCCAGTGAGTGGAGATTCCCTGATGTTTTGGAGTAGCGCCTCCAACCAGACAGTCGTCAGAGACGTGTTTGGAGGCAACCCAGTGAGTGGAGATTCCCTGATGTTTTGGAGTAGCGCCTCCAACCAGACAGTCGTCAGAGACGTGTTTGGAGGCAACCCAGTGAGTGGAGATTCCCTTATGTTTTGGAGTAGCGCCTCCAACCAGACAGTCGTCAGAGACGTGTTTGGAGGCAACCCAGTGAGTGGAGATTCCCTGATGTTTTGGAGTAGCGCCTCCAACCAGACAGTCTGCTGTTTAAATGTGTCAGGAAGGCATCCAACTCCTCTGCTGCGTGTGTCCATACTACAGGTATATCGGTACCACAAAGAGAAGTGTGAACACCCGTCTTGTTGAACATAAGAGGAATTGCCACCTGGGTTACACGGATAAATCGGCAGTAGCGGAACATGTTTACCAGGAAGGTGATCATGAAATAAAATTTAGCGAGGCGAGCGTCATATCAAAAACCTCGCATTATTATGCACACACGTATAGAGAGGCTATCGAGATTGATAAACACCGTAATAATTTTAACAGGAAAGACGAAGGTGTTAAACTGGATAAGATTTGGATGTCAGCGTTGCACCGCAAGCGTGACGATCGATTACTTTCAATCGAGAATGTTGGCATTACCAGAGACAATCTCATAGCCGACGCCACGTGACTGACAGTGGCGCCCTCTGTACTGCCCATGTATAATCAGCACTTCCTCGAGTTTTCTTCGCAGTTCCGCTGCTGTACCTCCGAGGATGTCTCCGGCAGTCGAAGACGAAACGTCAGGGGAGAGTTTTACACTTCGACCACGGCCTATCGGCCCGGAAGTTTTAAGTGGAGACTATATCCTCATTTCATAGTCAGTAGTTTTAATTGATTTGGTGTACTAAATCCAAATTAGCAGAAGGTCATTAGAAAACGTTTCAGAATCACGACAATGCAAAAGTCGTAATTTCAGTGAAAGTTAGCGAAACCAGTAAAAACAGCTTCAAAGCTGTAAGAGTACTTTGCTAAAGTACATTCTAAGAATTTTCTTGAGATTAATTTCGCTTATTTCAAGTTAGAAAATTCTCATTTCTTAGTAACAGTCCTATTCCAAGACGTTAGCCATTGTGTTACGACAAAATGTCACTGCTTGCATCCATCTTGATTGCAAGTAAGGAAATTCAAATTTTATTAAACTAAACTCATTATGTATTGAAGTAACGAAAAATCAGAAGCAGTAAGGCTAAATTGCTGCTTCAGAGCTGGCGATAGCAAATCTTAGTACAAACAATATTTTTTACAGGGGGACTGTCGTAAAGTAAGAGAAGAACAAGTCTACAACCCAATGCTGAGGTGCGTATATAACTAAGGTAGACAGTGATGTAATTTTACAGTGTGTTTCCCTTGGCTGTGTGTCGAAATAAGTGAAAATCGAGCTCTGTTTTCCGCATGTCGCGTTGGACAAAAGTCCGTAATTAATTAGCAGCCTTTAAATTAAATTTACGTTCTGTGAGTTTATGCACAAATAATTAAACATCGTTTACGCAGTATAAAATTAACGGTTTTGAAGCGCAGAGTAAATGCCGATCCTCAAAGGAGTGGTAAAAGCTTTCGGTTTCACTAGAAGTTTGCCGCTTTTTGCTGGGGCGACAGAGGGCAGGGGGGTCGACCCACAAGTAGCTCGGCCATAGAAGGCAGCCATCGCCAGAAATTCTCGGAACGCCGTATGTCGGCAAATCAAGTTTCCTCCGATGACGTAAACACGGTTCATGTATTTTAATAATTTATGTAAGTCGGTCACACGTTGCAATCGGTGTGTTCTGTTACAATTTAAGTCTATTGTAATAGCGATCAAAAAGCATTATAAGTCAAGGAAAAGGATGAGATATTTGTCATATCATTGTAACTAAAGTCTATGTTGATGAATATGTTCTAGAAAAAAAACCAGTATTGTGTTCAGCCATGCAAGTATTCGTTCAGAGTGACTATGATCATTCATGCATCGTTGGCTGACAGCAGAGCTAGTTGCAACAGAGATCATCCAGGGCAAGCTGGCCACTAGTAGAGCAACCGGCGGCGACGAGATTCTTTGTTTTAATTGTTAAGAAGTAGTGGTAGCCCCCTACATTTGTCTGAATTAACGTTTGAACTGTGGTACTGAAGGAATTTTGAGTGAGTCACTATTGAGGAGCTCATGTGAGTTGGGACACCTTTACAATTGTCGTGATCGATATCCACCTCGAGCAAATTGTATCGATTATTTAGTCAGTGTCGAATTTTCCACGATTTTGCTGTAAAACTATAATAAGTTGTTGTTGGATTGAGTTGCATTTGAAATTAAAGGTTTGAAGATTGCAGTAACCGATCTAGGGGAATGATGAGTGTAATTATTTCTGAAACCTGTCAGAGTCTGGCTCCTTGTATCATCTGTGACATTTGAAGAAATGTCAAGCGATTTCATGTTAGTACGGGCTTAATCAAGAGTGCCTAGTAGGCTGTGTCAGTATTTAATACTAGAATTTGTGAGTCTTTAAAATACGATGAAACCAAAGTTTTCACAACAGTAAAGTTTTTGCGGAAGTGGTTCGTGCTGTGCTGCCTGTGATTATAGTTAGTGCACACGCCAGTGGATTTTGGTGATGCAAATGGTTAGGGGAAATTTATGAAGACATTCTAAGCTGGTTGAGTGTCAGCCGTGAGTGTGATTTTTGAACGTAGAGGCGTGCTATGACGTAGTAACGTTATTGTGTATGTGGAGTAAATACTTATCGAGTTTTATTCCCGAAACATTTCTTGATCAGCGAATCAAGCATGGTAAAACGCGGACTGGAAGTGAATTATTACAGACAGTGTATTTTGCCTGTACACAATGTTAGTGACATAACTATTGAGACCACACTGCCCCAACTGAACCACATCGAAGCGGAAATTCCAACTGCTACCATTATTTTTATAGTAAAAGTGATCAGTGACAATTATATTTAGGATCTGTGAGTGAATACACGAGAGACCGACAGCTGAAGAGGGTGATATCTCGAAAATCTGAACTTTAGGTTGAGATATAAAGTGATGGTGGCACCTAGGATTTATTTTTGAGTTTTTTTGTGTTGTTCATCTCGCTTGATATAGAGATATTAGTTTTTTGCAGTCACTCATCCACTGTTAGGTTTTGGTTTTGTTTTGCTTTAGTGCGCAAATACGATTGAGGTCATATGCGTCCAAGTCAAAATTATAGAACACGAAGACAGGAGTTAAAAAACGACTGTATGTCAGTCCCTGTTGGCATAAGGAAGACAGATAAAAACAAGTAAGTGGAAAAAGGGCTAAAAAAGACATCATACAGAAACGGAGGTTAAAAAAAAAGTTTCAATTGGCTCTGAGCACTATGGGACTTAACATCTGAGATCATCAGTCCCCTAGAACTGAGAACTACCTAAACCTAACTAACCTAAGGACATCACACACAGCCATGCCCGAGGCAGGATTCGAACCTGCGATCGTAGCGGTCGCGCGGTTCCAGACTGTAGCGCCTAGAACAGCTCGGCCACTTCGGCCGGTGGAGGTCCAAAACTAAAAATTAAATGGCCTTCACTATATTACTTTGGCGGATAAAAAGTAAGACACGGTCGACAGTCGGCGCGTCATTTACTAAAACGGCCGATAACTCAAACGGCAAACCCAAACGGGGACGTTAAAGGTTAAAATATGGACATTCCATCAGGAAGTGGCGGACAGTTAAAACTTGAGTGCAATATGTACAAAGTGGTGGAATAGCGCCACATAGCAAATGACGATGGCTAAAAAGGGAGTGTCCAATACACAGCCGAGTTAAAATAACCTCGTTTCCTGGCAGACTGACATGACCAGGGACCCACAGAAACATCACACTCGCTCCACCAAGAGTGAGCAGTTGACAGTTTTTCTGGACCAGCTACACTAAGGGATGGGCTTAGTGATAATTTCAGTAACTAATTGTGAAAAAGGAAACATCTGGAAAAGGAAAGTAAAGGTTATAGTTCTGAAATTTAGCAACAAGCATAAGCACACTCAAGTCAGCGATAAGATCTAGACAATTGAATTGACAATAGTTAAAACCAAAGATGGTTATTTTCAAAGACTAGCGCCTTATAGCTTAAGACATTACAGCAATTTCATAACAGGTTGGCACTGAAACGTAACGATTAATTAAATAGTCGAGTTGGCCAGAATGTTTCGAAGACATTTATTAAAGGAATGAATATTTGTTATTAGTGGAACAAATAACCAAGGGTGGTGCCTAAAGAAGTTTATTTACGTTGTCATAGTAACAGTTTGTATATCTGGATTTGGACGTAAGATTCTCAGATTCTGTTACGAAAATACTACATTCTGACACTTTTCAATACTTTAGTGTTTTGTAAGTAACTGATGGTAGATAAATGTTAAAGACTTAGCAAAAATGATATTGAATTGATTGGCGACTCCATGAAGTGTTCTGTGCACCACGACCAGATAATGGATATAATTGGAAGGAGACAGCATTGGTCGTATTTTTTTGTTTTATTATCCGCAAAATCGATTTTCGGTCACTTAGTGACCATCCTCAGTGCTGTAATATATAATTAAAACTGGTAGGCAATGGTATCAACAAGCTTAGAGCGATCACATAAACTGAGGATTATGTGATCGCTGTAAGCTTGTTGATACCAGTGCCTACCAATTTTAATTATATATTACAGCACTGAGGATGGTCACTAAGTGACCAAAAATCGATTTTGCGGATAATAAAACAAAAAAATACGACCAATGCTGTCTCCTTCCAATGATACTGAATGTTGTATATTAATGCAAGAAGAGATATTTCAGATATTTAGTGCACTATTGCTACTTGCTGACTTATGTATACATACGATATATAAACTGGGAGAATTCTTTACAAAAAAAGTCTCTTAGTAGCGAGTTGACTTGTGTGCGCTGTTGTACGTTGATGGCCCTGAGCCGTGGCTGGCCCATATTAACGTGTTGGATTAAACCTTGGTTGCTATTCTGTGTTTAGTCTCCGGCGGTTATCACGATTATGCTGTTATCCTCTCTCTCCTCGAGTGGCAGCAGCGGTGTGTATCGATATTCGCACCTTTTACTATCTTTGGCCTGTCGATTATAGTCTCCGGCTGTGCTGAGTGTGGGCAGTTGGTCGGTTGGCTTGGAGCAGCGAGGAAATCTCCGCGGCGCGTTGTTTGGCCGAGACAGCTGGCGGCGTCCACGCGCGGTCGGAGTGTGTGGTGCTGTTCCCATTGCTACGAGGCTCGTGGCTCACTGATCCTGGACACGAAAGTTGAGTTTTGACGTAATCTACCAGCAAGTCACGACTGTTCACATTGTGTCGTTTGGATTTCGTTGTCGGCTGTTGGGACATTCCCGCGAGCAACAACGTTTGTTTTCAAGTTTGAAAATTTTAGCCACCCTCCGGTGGAGTTTAACTGTACTTGGTTATTTTGAATTGAAGTGTACCAGCGGAATCTTCTCCCTTGTGGCCGTTAGCGTTCCGGTTACCTGCCCTGGCCGTTAACGTAAATTCAGGCAGTGTATTTTCCTCATCGTGTTGTCGCTGTCCAGCACGGTGTGTAGTTTGTCAGCTAAATGTATAATTGGTTGTGGGTGCCAATACCTTCCACGTTGTTCCATTGAACTCCCTGTTGGGTGCTGGTCGGGTGAAGCAGAGGTTATTTTGACGATGGGTCCATTGACTGTCTGTCGGTTGGTTTGTCGTCGGGTCGCCAATGGTTGGGCCGACTGCCTGTCTCACGTAAGTGAGCGTTAGTGGTTGAATTCCAGGCCGACCCTCGCAAACTTCTGAGCGTCATTGGGTGTATTGCCTTTTCTTATTTGTTCTTGTTGTTTGTATTTTTATGGCTTATAGCCGATTTTTTTAAAAATTAAGGTTGTTTTGCCATTAAGCTGTAATTTAAAGAATTGTTTGAAGGTAAATTAAGAGATGGGCTTTCAGCCGACCTTTTTTTTTTTTTTAAATGGTTCAAATGGCTGTGAGCACTATGGGACCTAACTTCTGAGGTCATCAGTTCCCTAGAACTACATAAACCCAACTAACCTAAGGACATCACACACAGCCATGCCCGAGGTAGGATTCGAACCTGCGACCGCAGCGGTTGCGCAGTTCCAGACTGTAGCGCCTAGAACCGCTCGGCCACCCCGGCCGGCCTTTTTTTTTAAATTGAGGTTGTTTTGCTCTTAAGGTGTGAGATTGTTTGGGCTTTCAACCTAATTGAAAGAACTGATTTAACATAAGGCCTTCTGCCTTTTAAATTCCTGATTTTGATTTGAGTCTTAAGTTATTGGCTTTCAGCAGATTTTAGATTAAAGTGGTCTAGACTTAAGGCATGAAATTGTACGGCGCATTCAGCCGGTAATTAATGTCCAAAAATTAATGCTGTGTGGTTTTTTTTTAAAAATATTTTCTTGGATCTTGTAATGTTTGGTCAAATAAATAATGTTGTATGTTCGAGTGTAACTAACAGCCGCTGAATTTGACCCTTTCCACAAATTAAAGCACCTGTCCTGTCCTGCGGGTTTAGCAGGATGTCTCAGGTCCGTTTTGGTGATTCACTTAATTGAAGGTATGCTATAGTTCTGGAAGACAGAATTACCATCACGCATACGATTGCTTATTGGTCACGTAGTTGCTTGTGCAGTGTTTCTAGGAATCTGTGTTTCTCTGAGATGTTGGATAGAATCTTATTCCACCTCTGAACGATCAATTATCAAACTTAATTTACATTTTTTCCTCGATTTTTCTCGTGTACTGGGACGGAGTGGTGCCTGAACGTTTTACGTGGACACTGGTAGGTTGCAGTTCCACCACAATGCACATACTCAGCCAACGGTGCGGTGTCATCTACTCTCAAGTCGATATGATACATGCCATGACAGTTGACTGCAAACAGTGACTCGGACAACGACACATTTAATATGCAATAGGGTGGCTTTGTAGTATTTCTTCAATAATGTCCACTGAAAGTAAAAAAAATCCTTTTTATAAAAATTTGTCCTGTCTCTTAATAATAACTTTACTCTTAGAGTGCAAGGATTTTGCTGTTATTAACATCTTATATTTTGCACATCACACACATCTTTGCTCTGTTTACATCCTTTCTGAATATTTAATGAGCCATATCTTTGTTTCTTTACTTACTGATAGTCCTTGAACTGTAAACAAAAATATCAAGTCTATAGTACACGCGTAGTGCTCAACACCCATTTTAAGAATATTACGAAGTGTGCCACAGTAATTTATTTACAATATGTGTGCTGTGTCGACATATACATATAGCTAGATACCACATGGACCATGACAAGAAAAATCGCCATATACTGGAATGTATGTAAGTGAACACAGCTATTCTGCATCATATATAAAAAAGTGCAAACATTTTACCGTATTTTTATTAATGAAACAATTTATAAGGTGGTACTAAATACCCATATTCTTTTGCTGTGTGCAGCAAACGACATGCTGCTGGTCAAAACATCTGTGTAACGAAAAATAGTAGCCATCTGAAGATGAACATTGTAGTGTGAAACCGGTTATGGCACTAAAATGAAACATTTAAAAAGTATTTGTGGGTGGTTTCGTCATTCACCAGCAATCGTTAACGACCGCAGAGTTCACAAGTTCCAACGTGGATAAAATGGTATCGTTTTCCTCGAGATGCTGCAGAACTATTCAAATTTTGTACAGAGGACTCTAGAACTGAATCTTACTTACGAATAACTCTGAAAAAAATGTGTATTTCTAAAAGTCGGTTTCCAACTTTACAGCACTCACAATACTGTGTAATAACGCCAAATGCCGGCACAGTCCACATAGTGTCAATGTATACATACGCCATAATCGAAGCTGATGTCCGCCCCCCGGTAGTTGAACGGTCAGCGCGACAGAATGTAAATCCTAAGGGCCCGGGTTCGATTCCCGGCTGGGCCGGAGATTTTCTCCGCTCATGGACTGGGTGTTGTGTTGTCCTAATCATCATCATTTCATCCCTATCGACGCGCAAGTCACCGAAGTGGCTTCAAATCGAAAGACTTGCACCAGGCGAACGGTCTACCGTACGGGAGGCCCTAGTCACACGACATTATTATTATCGAAGCTGATCCATTGCCGATTAATCGACCATCTGAAGATGTAAGCTCGGAATAGCGATACCCGGCATTACCGAAAAGATTTTACACGCAAATATTTCAATGAGCTAACGATGCATGTAGTATTCCATCAGCTTCTCTCTTCTTCGGATCCGTCCATCCAGAAAATGACAATTGAAGATAAACAGATGCCACCTGAGGTAAAAGATCTGTCTTTTGAACCATCTCCTAAAGGAAAACCCGACAGCGAATTTTATGAAAGCAGTAACGACTAAAGCGATGAATGTAAGTATATTTTGATAGAAAAGTGTAAAATATCGATTAAACCATTTCAGTAAGGCTATTTACACCTCATATTCGTTATTCACCGACCTCACAATACTTCATATTCTAAGTTTTACTCTAATCAGATAAATTTGTAATTTTTGATCCGTCAAATTGAATCCGCTATTTTGGATTTTGTAATTTCATCATCGGATTCTTAATCAATGACCCAACCGATCTAACGAGAACACGGTTTTGTAGGATTTTATATTCATTTTCATATTGTATACAGGTTTTGATGCAAGTTGGCCCACTGCGCAACATGAGGGTGGAACTACTATCACAAACGGTTAAAACTGAATTTTTAATTTGAATTACTTTGTGTAGCTGGTGTTGGAGAGCTTTCCTAAATGTCTATACTGCATCTCACAATAGTGTAAAATGGGGTGAATCGGAACCATGGAGGAAACGGAATCGAAACTTTCAAAAAAGTTGTATGCTGTCGTGTCGTAATACAAATGGTAACATCATTCAACAACCTGTCTAGGTTCTTAGTAGGCCAATCAAACAGGAAAAGATTAATTTCCAGCTTAGTGACGCTGCTA
Organism: Schistocerca serialis cubense; assembly: GCF_023864345.2. Lineage (NCBI taxonomy): Eukaryota > Metazoa > Arthropoda > Insecta > Orthoptera > Acrididae > Schistocerca > Schistocerca serialis. Next base: position 871,773,423 of record NC_064641.1, on the reverse strand, counting down.
GTTGATGCTTTATTCACTTTATGACAAACAACAGATGTGGCGCTGAATTTTCTTACTCCGAACTTTATTTATAAGTATCAATCTAAATTGCGTTGATTTAATTTAACAGCGAGCTAACCAAACTGGCAAACCTGTTTCACTGACCAAAGTTTCAGTTTTAAAATATACTTTATCCTGACATGTGTTCTGCCTAATTGAAAATTTAGCATTGCGATATCGAAATTTGTGGGGTGAATATGAAGAGAATTTTCAAAGTTTCTTTAGAAGAAGGCCAAGAATTTGACGGAGAGAAGATTATGTTGTTGTTAAAGTACATAGAAAAAGTAAGCAGTCATTAAATTGTATGCATGTGAAATTTGTTATTTAGAAGGCAAAGGTAATATTGACTTTTTTTTTGTAAGGAAAAACCGATGAAACACATTTATTTTAAGAGATGAGGAGTTACATTTTAGTGAAGAGATGTTGTTCTAAAGCAGTTCGTTACTTTTGGGGGTACAACTTGCAGAACCAAAGACATCATTTTTAAACATAATGTCAGTGACGTAATAACAAACAAACCAAATTCATCAATTTGAAATTACAATAAAGTAATCAGATATACGACAATTTTTATTTGGAAAACAGAAGAGGAAACGACAATCCATTCTATATTTTTACTTTTGTACTGAATAAAACTTCTTTTGAAACAAACAAACTTTGTTTCTTACTCTACAAGACACGAAACAGATTATGACTTGACGATATTCATCCAAAAGACTAATAAATAGAAAAACAAAACAAATGGATTGACGCTACTTTTCCATTCCTCCATCTTTATGGGGTGAATATAAACACAAAGTTTATTTTATTTTTAATGTTATAATAGCCTGACATAGCGCCCAGACCTAAGTGTCAAGTTAGGCACAAGGCCTATACCACAAACTAAATAGGTTATCCTAAGAAACAGCCTATCGTGCAGGAGTTGGCACTGCCACAGTGCGTGACGTTGCGCTACGTCACTTGCAATTCCAACACATTTGTTAACAGAATGAAAATGCAATATAAAATTACACTACTGGCCATTAAAATTGCTACACCACGAAGATGACGTGCTACAGAGGCGAAATTTAACCGACACCAAGAAGATGCTGTGATATGCAAATGATTAGCTTTTCAGAGCATTCACACAAGGCTGGCGCCTGTGGTGACACCTACAACGTGCTGACATGAGGAAAGTTTCCAACCGATTTCTCATACACAAACAGCAGTTGACCGGCGTTGCCTGGTGAAACGTTGTTGTGATACCTCGTGTAAGGAGGAGAAATGCGTACCATCACGTTTCCGACTTTGATTAAGGTCGGATTGTAGCCTATCGCGATTGCGGTTTATCGTATCGCGACATTGCTGCTGTCGTTAGTCGAGATCCAATGACTGTTAGCAGAATATGGAATCGGTGGGTTCAGGAGGGTAATACGGAACGCCGTGCTGGATCCCCACGGCCTCGTATGACTAGCAGTCGAGATGACAGGCATCTTATCTGCATGGCTGTAACGGATCGTGCAACCACGTCTCAATCCCTGGGTCAACAGATGGGGAAGTTTGCAAGACAACAACTATCTGTACGAACAGTTCGACGACGTTTGCAGCAGCATGGACTATCAGCTCGGAGACCATGGCTGCTGTTACCCTTGACGCTGCATCACAGACAGGAGCGCCTGCGATGGTGCACTCAATGACGAACCTGGGTGCACGAATGGCAAAACGTCCTTTTTTCGGATGACTCTAGGTTCTGTTTACAGCATCCGTGTTTGGCGACATCGCGGTGAACGCACATCGGAAGCGTGTATTCGTCATTGCCATACTGGCGTAACACCCGGCGTGACGGTATGGGGTGCCATTGGTTACACATCTCGGTCACCCCTTCTTCGCATTGACGGCAATTTGAACAGTGGACGTTACATTTCAGATGTGTTACGACTCGTGGCTCTACCCTTCATTCGATCCCTGCGAAACCCTACATTTCAGCAGGATAATGCACGACTGCATGTTGCAGGTCCTGTACGGGCCTTTGTGGATACAGAAAATGTTCGTCTGCTGCCCTGGCCAGCACATTCTCCATATATCTCACCAATTGAAAACGTGTGGACAATGGTGGCCGAGCAACTGGCTCGTCACAATACACCAGTCACTACTCTAGATGAACTATGGTATCGTGTTGAAGCTGCATGGGCAGTTGTACCTGTACACGCCATCTGTTTGACTCAATAACCAGGCGTATTAGGGCCGTTATTATGGCCAGAGTTGGTTGTTCTGGGTACTGATTTGTCAGGATCTTTGCACCCAAATTGGGTGAAAATGTAATCACATATCAGTTCTAGTATAATATATTTGTCCAATGAATACCCGTTTATCATCTGCAATTCTTCTTGGTGTAGCAATTTTAATGGCCAGTAGTGGACTAATTGACTTCTCAAACAATGAATCACCAAAATGTTTCTCTAAAACCCCCGGTGAACGTAATCTGACTGACAAACTTCTAGACAGAGAATAATGCACACGCAAACTGTGAGGAAAGCTATCTAGACATGAAATTTGATCTGAAAGAAACTTTATGCAAATTATTTGATAATGAATTTTGAAACAGCAAATCTAACTGTAAATAATGTCACTGTCTTGATTGATATAACTGGCCCTACAAAATTCGCATGACTTACCTGTGGCAACGGAAACTTAGTATTGTTCGAAGTGATCAACATAAAACATACAGCACAGCACTGTTTCAGAGCGCTCAAATCGAATAACGGGAAGTTTTGCCTTTAATGATAGAGATTAATAAAGATCGGGGCTATAAGGCAGATACGGTACACTGGTTGTGTCGAACTGAGCCAGAAAATGCGTGACTTGATTTGTGACGTTAAGCTGCGCTTCGTCATTGAACCGGACCATCGGGAGTTAAGGAAAACGGGAAGAACGAGGCCCACAAATCAACTGATTATTATTTCATGCAAATAACAATTTATTGATACATTAAAATTTAACATAAAATAAAAAAAAATAATACTGCAATTTGAATCTTTAGGCCACATTTTAAAAGGAAAATAACATGCTTTTACCATTAATAACAATAACAACAATAAAAGGGCCAAAGTGAATATTTAGAGGGCACAAGACCTTACGTTAAGTGAGTTCTACAATTTGGCTGAAGGCCCAAAATCTAACACTTGAAAAACAACAACCTTAGTTTCAAGACGGCTGAAGGCCCATGATTTAAGACTCAAGGTCAAATTAAATTAAAAAAAAACACGAGGCAGAAGGCCTTATCTTCAATTAGGCTGAAGGCCCCAAACAGTCTGATGCTCGAAAGACAAAGATCCTTAATTTAAAAACGGCTGATGGTCCCATGACTTACAACTCAAGATAAAATAAATTTAAACGACAAAGCCTTATCTCAAATTAGGCTGAAGGCCCCAAACAATCTAATACTTGACAAACAAGGAATTTTAATTTTAAAGTGACTAAGGCCCATTATACCGAACTATCAGTTTAATAAGTCACAGCTGCAAAATACTAACGCGAATTCTTTACAGATGAATGGAAAAACTGGTGAAGCCGACCTCGGGGAAGATCAGTTTGGATTCCGTAGAAATGTTGGAGCACGTGAGGCAATACTGACCTTACGACTTATCTTAGAAGAAAGATTAAGAAAAGGCAAACCTACGTTTCTAGCATTTGTAGACTTAGAGAAAGCTTTTGACAATCTTAACTGGAATGCTCTCTTCCAAATTATGAAGGTGGCAGGGGTAAAATACAGGGAGCGAAAGGCTATTTACAATTTGTACAGAAAACAGATGGCAGTTATAAGAGTCGAGGGGCATGAACGGGAAGCAGTGGTTGGGAAAGGAGTGAAACAGGGTTGTAGCCTCTCCCCGATGTTATTCAATCTGTGTATTGAGCAAGCAGTAAAGGAAACAAAAGAAAAATTCGGAGTAGGTATTAAAATTCATGGACAAGAAGTAAAAACTTTGAGGTTCGCCGATGACATTGTAATTCTGTCAGAGACAGCAAAGGACTTGGAAGAGCAGTTGGACAGAATGGACAGTGTCTTGAAAGGAGGATATAAGATGAACATCAACAAAAGCAAAACGAGGATAATGGAATGTAGTCAAATTAAGTCGGGTGATGCTGAGGGAATTAGATTAGGAAATGAGACACTTAAAGTAGTAAAGGAGTTTTTTTATTTAGGGAGTAAAATAACTGATGATGGTCGAAGTAGAGAGGATATAAAATGTAACTGGCAATGGCAAGGAAAGCGTTTCTGAAGAAGAGAAATTTGTTAACATCGAGTATAGATTTAAGTGTCAGGAAGTCGTTTGTGAAAGTATTTGTATGGAGTGTAGCCATGTATGGAAGTGAAACGTGGACGATAACTAGCTTGGACAAGAAGAGAATAGAAGCTTTCGAAATGTGGTGCTACAGACGAATGCTGAAGATAAGGTGGGTAGATCACGTAACTAATGAGGAGGTATTGAATAGGATTGGGGAGAAGAGAAGTTTGTGGCACAACTTGACTAGAAGAAGGGATCGGTTTGTAGGACATGTTTTGAGGCATCAAGGGATCACAAATTTAGCATTGGAGGGCACCATGGAGGGTAAAAATCGTAGAGGGGGACCAAGAGATGAATACACTAAGAAGAATCAGAAGGATGTAGGTTGCAGTAGGTACTGGGAGATGAAGAAGCTTGCACAGGATAGAGTAGCATGGAGAGCTGCATCAAACCAGTCTCAGGACTGAAGACCACAACAACAACAACAACAACAAGGCCCATTACTTGAAACGCCACTAGAAACAATTCAACTTTCATTCAAAACCATCGGCTATGAGCCATACAAATACACACAACAGAAAATAAGAAAAGGCAGTGCAGCTAACGGCGCTCAGAAGTTTCGGGGGTCGGCCAGCACTTGAAATACTAACGATCACGTAGGTGAGACAAGCAGCCAGCCCAGCCATTCTCTATCCGACGACTACCCAACCAACAGTCAACGGACCCACTGACAAGGTAACTTGCGCTCCACTCTATCAGAACACAACTGCGAGTTCAATGCAAAACGTAAAAGGCATGGGCGCCCACAACCAAGCATACATTAAGCTGTTAAACTACACACCGTGCTGGGCAGCGACAACACGGCGAGGAAAGGACACTGCCTGAATTTACGTCAACAGCCAGGGCAGGTAACCGGAACGTTAACGGCCAAAAGGCAGAAAATTCCGCTGGGTGCACTTCAATTGCAAATAACCAAATACAGTTAGACTCCACCGGACAGTGGCTAAGTCTTTAAGAGCTCGAACACACACGTTGTTGCTCGAGGGAAATTTCCTACAGCCGAGAACCAGACAGTACAACATGAATAGCCTTGACTTGCTGATAAATTAAATCCAAACTCAACTTTCGTGTCCAGGGTCGGTGGGCCACAGACCTCGTAGCAATGGGAACAGCCCAACACATTCCGACACTGCGTAGAGACCTCCAGCGGGCCAGGCCAAACTACGCCCTGCGGAGATTTCCTCGCTGCTCCACGCCAACCGACCGACTCCCACACGTCAGCACAGAGACAGCACTAAAATATCTGAGCAGTCGACATCACAAGCTGCACACAGTTTCACGAACACTTGCACGAAGGACGAGACAATACTGCCGCTCCACTATAATCCCGGACAAGCAGTTGTGATCGTTTTACGTTGTGAGCTTTCTCTTTCTTTGTGGAGAGTTCATTTTACCCTACAGCTTGCGTGGAGGTTGCTGTGGGAGTCTGCAGCAAAGTATGATTGCTAAACGGAAAGTTCAGCTACCTGCTCACGATGTGTGTGGTCAGACACGTGCTGAGCGGAGATATTTCGAGAAGGAGAGTGAGAGAGAGAATAGGGCGACCCCACTCCCTTTAACCAAGGTAATCGAAAGAGCTCTAAAGATTCATGAACGCACTGTCTTGAAAGTTTGATAGGAAGAACGTCTGTTTCATCTAACAAGGGAAACTCCCTATCGCACCCCCAATCCTTCAGATTTAGCGGTAAAATGGGGCAGTGGACAGCCCGTCCAAATCTGAACACTGATGAAGTATGAAAACAGGAAGAAGGTGTACTGAACTGTGGAAAAGAAGCAAAACAGAAATAATGAAAGGTCCAAGCTCAAGTTTTGCAACATCGAGTGGTCTACAGGAGTCACATCGCCGGGTTTATGATCACAGTGTTGGACTGCAAATCTGGAGATCAGTGTCCAACTCTTTCTCGTGTCCCCCTTTCTTTTTCACAAAATTATGAACTTTCTGCCCGGTCACTCACGTGACTGTTCTTCTACTGTAGTCCTGACTGTTGTCATACTATATATTGGTTATAGAATATGAATCACATGGTGAGGATATATTACCGTCGCAAGTAAATGTGATGAATAATGAGAGCAGTACAGATGCCGCATAGACGCCTCACAGAAATGAAAACAACAAATAAACGAGTGTGAACGATTTTACATCAAAAGAATTCAAGACTCAGAACTTCCAAAACGGAACGCAACAGTCATAACACTTAGTACCCGTGTAGAACAAGTAGGAGGTACGTATGTCAGCAAGTACCTTCCTTACACCTCGTTGTTGCAAACAAATCACGACACGGACACAAATCTGAATACAGCGAGCAGAGACGTCAACGACCGGACCGAGACTTCAACATTTTGTGAAAAAATAATTTGTCACGAAGCAGATTTGAATACGTGCGCTCGGCCCCCGTGAGCACATAACCACCACCCCGTGGCTATTCATATTTGCTCGATGTCACAAGTTTTGAGCATGGACGTCCATCGTTTCTACTTTACTTCTTTTTTCGTAGCTCGGCACACCTTCTTGTTTTCATGCTTGATCTGTTTTCAGTTTGTGATGGGCTATTCATTGGGACACCTTAACACTAAATCTGTGGGGGGTGCGATGCGGAGTTTACTTTGTAAGCTGCGAATGCCCAGTAAAAAGAGAAAGATGACACAACGACTAACGGGCTTGGACTCGTTCTAGCAAGATGCCGTTCGTCGCCACATATAAGGATTTCACGAAAGAAAAGAACTTCCAACCATAAACAAACCGTTTGTTATTCTTTGCGAAGCGGACTTGTTCATTAGCAGCAAGATTTCTGTGCTAACAGTTGTCGGAGCTATCCATTTCAGCTACAAAAAATGAGTGTACGCATATAATTTAGGTAAGTGGTATGGTGGCGTGGCGTTGTCGCTTTTTAAGAGACATTGTTACTGTATCTTCTGAAGACACTGTGTAGCTCCCACGTCCATAGTAACTCTCATCTCGTTATTAAGTTGCCCAGAAGTATGACGTACCTCATGTATCATTATGATATTGTTAGATACTATATTCACATGAAAGATTGAGATCCATATGACCTCTCCTTTCGTATCGAACATGCCAACTACTTGTGAACCACACTTGTTCTTGTTATCCTACAGCTGTCGCCGCAGTTCGAATCTCTGTCGCCAAACGGGTCAGTCTCACCGTTCTTACTCATCCTCTTGTATTTCTCTACATTGCCTTCTCTGACGCCACTTAGCCATCCTCCCCATGATCTTCGTCTTCTTCTCCTTCCAGGACGTTGGTATGAAAACTGTTTATTGAGCCACCCGTCTTCGTCCGTTCTTTTGACATGCCCAAATCATCCTAGCTGTCTTTCTCTTATTCTAACCGTAATAATATAATGAGTCTGTGCCCTTTCTCTCACTTCCTCACGTGTTATGTCATCAAGTCCGATATTCTGCATGCTTTGCTCAGGTGGTCTATTTCTAAAGTTGTAACTCTCTTTTTATTTCTTTCTGTTCGTTCCCAACTCTCTCTCCCGTAGCTTGTTATTGGATCCATGACGGATTTGTATAAATGCATTTCAACCTTTAAACTCATTTTTGAGCTCCAAAGTAAAGGATTTAATTGCTGGACGCTGCTATTCCATGTCTGATCTGTTGTTGGATATCTCTGTCACATCTTCCATCATGTGATAGGATACTACGCAGGTACTTATACTCTTTATACACTTTAATACGATTGTAAATGTCCAAGTTACTTTCCTCTTTTCCACATCATCGTCTTCTCAAAATCAATTTTCGAACCGAACTTTTTATGCTCTTCCTACAGCTTACTAAGCATGTAAGATACAGGGTGCGGCAGAGCCAACTAAGCAGTTTCTATCGATTACCGCTGGGACTGTGGTGGGGATAGGCAGTTGCACATGGTCTGCCTTTCTTCAGTCGTTGACCCAATTTCACTAGCCAACATGGTGTGGACCGGTGCACATCGTAGTTTTGGCGTTGGCGCGTATTATGGAGACAACAGATCTGTGATCGCTACACAACGAGCTTTTCGGTGGCAGTTGAGCATTCCACGCAATAATGACATTGCTAATGCAAACACAATTCGGTCCTGGGTTCGGTAGTTGGAGGAAACCGGTAGTACACTGAGAGTAGATACACATGGCCGACGCAGATCCATCAGAATACAAGAAAATGTGCAGCGGGTGAGAACAGCAGTTCGACAATCGCCGCAACGTTCTGCTCGATGACATTCTGTTGCATTAGTGATTTCAGACCAAAGTTTGAGAAGGATTCTGCAATCCGATTTGAAGTTATATCCTTCCAAAATAGTGATTGCTCAAGAATTACACCCAGCAGACTACGCTAACCGTCAAAATCTGTGTGAGCAAATGCTTGCTCTGATCCCTCCGAATGCAGCTTTCTTCAGTAGTGACGACGAGGCACATTTTGATCATAGTGGATGCGTGAATAAGCAAAACTTTCGCCACTGGGCTGAAAATGGCCCCCGCGTTATTCATGAAAGGCCGCAAAATTCTCCTAAAGTGACAGTGTGGTGTGCCACATCACAATTTGGCGTGGTAGGCCCTTGCTTTTTTGAGGACGGAGTGACCCTGACACTGAATTCCACACGTTATGTTTCAATGTTGCAAAATTTTCTGCAACCCAGAATAGACGAGATCGTTGAAGAACATGGGGTGGGGGATGTGTGGTTCCAACAGGATGGAGCTACTGCTCACACAGCTCGAATTTCACTTGATGTTTTGACAGAAATGTTTCCGGGACGCCTCGTCTCTTTGAGGGATGATGTTGAGTGGCCTGCGCTGTCACCAGATTTGAGCATTTGTGACTATTTTCTTTGGGGATAGCTGAGGGAAAAGGTTTTCGAAAGCTGCCCTACCAGAGTTAAAAGAGCGGATTATTGGCTAAGTGAATGCCATACTCTTCGATATGTGTGCAAGAGCTGCTCGAAACTTCAGGGATCGTCTACAACATTGTATTGATGCCAACGGCCCCCATCTTGAGGACATTGTTTTCAAAACTAAATGCATGTAAAATGATATATTGTACTAATAAAGAAAATAATTTTTTTCTCTATACATCCAGATTTACTTTTTATTGCGCTTTAAAACTTCTTAGTCGGTTCTCCCGCACCCTGTATATTCTCTTCAGCGTTTGCTGCAACGATCTAATCATAAGCACACATAAGTGTGTACATACACTGGTTCGCCACGTCAGTCTCTATACCCACATACATGCAGCAGTATTGCTTCAGTCCTTTAGTTATTCTTAAGGCACCTCTAGAAATTTCTCTGCCCACTTAAATGACATATTCTGCCGACTGTTTATGATGCTTCTTACATAAAATTTTGGCAATTCCCCTGATCACAGCACCTTCACCTGATCACAGCACCGTGAACAGTAGCTTTGGTGGTACTGTCTGATATGGTTTCTCTAGATCTATGAAGACAATATAACTGCTTAGATTCCTTTCTAATCTCTTCTCCATGACCTTAAGATGTAATGTACATCTTACCTGCCTTTTCTACAGGCACTTTGGCCTTCCACTTCATACTGATACTGTAAAAGACAACGTCCAGTTGATTTTGTTGATACAGGGTGACAGTTATTGGCTCAAATGGCTCTGAGCACTATGGGACTTAACATCTGAGGTCATCAGTTCCCTAGAACGTAGAACTACTTAAACCTAACTGACCTAAGGATATCACACTGTAACATCCCATTAGAAAAATTTATGAATTACAGTGCTGATAAACCTCTTACGTCATTTGATTTTCAAACAGCTAAGCAGAACTGAACGTACTCAGACATTTCTCTCTTTACTTATTCTGATCAACAATAAAGTGGCACACAATATTTTTAGCGCAATGCAGTCTGACTTTCAATAATCCCTATAAAAGAATGGCCCTGACTAACAATAACCTATACCTTGCATGAAGCACTTATCTCACAAAAATCTTCGTTACTCGAACTACTGCAATACAGCGAGCGCCAGTGCTGCCAGCTAAATAAAAGATTCTAACTACTGAAGGCACTACCTACTGATAGGCATAGTTAGCAAATGAAAGATTTTGATAGAGAACAAACAATGTATTTACCTTAATAATATTCAGAAGCCACCATATATATATCAGTTCATGATATACAGTATTACAAATTTACTCTTTCTGATGGAAACACATCCAGATCATCCGGTCTCAAAACCCCTCCATCTCACTCCTCACATCCACCACTGCTGGCGGCTCACCTCCAACTGCGCAACACTACGCGCTGTTCACATCCAACTGCCCAACACTACAATAGCAAATATTCCAACAATGCAAACCAGCCACAGACTTCACACAACACAGTCAGCGATTTTCATACAGAGCGCTACGTGGCGTTACCAACATAAAAACCTGAACAGTCCCACAAAAAATTTTACAAATTGTTTTGGGCTGTGGCCAATAGTGATTTGATAAAATTTTTCATAATTACAATAACATAGATATCAAATGCACACCCTTATTGATGCAATGTTGGTCAAAAGCAAAAATGGTTCTCATAAAGACAGTCCTGATCATTCATTACAATAGTAATTACAGTTTTCTTTTTTTTCTCAAAGTCTGAGCAGTAAAAGAAAATGCACGTGGAAGTAATGGATTTCCATGCAGTCTTGAAGAAGTAGTGTTGTCCTTCCAACGGAAAGACAGTGCTGTCTCTTGACATGCAGACAGGTAATGGGCCACAACAGAGCAAACCCACAACAGAGTCAGTCGAAGATTTGAAGAATATTGGTAGGTAGGTCATCACAAAGCAGACCCACTGTAGTCCTGGTAGAGAGTATGGTATTGGTAGGCCACCAGAGGTGCAGACCCACTGCAGTCCTTGTAGAGACGGCCAGCAGCCATCTGTTGCGACTGTGCAGGTGTACAATCACTGTCTTGCAGACAATATAGCAAGTCCATAAACCACCACTTGTGCACTCACAAACTTTTTGGAATGTCCTTAGAACCAGCAGTGCGGTTAACCAGTCCTTTGCTGAATTATCAACTCACGTGCAAGCACTAACAGTCCTTTTTTTCACATATTGTGCATATACTATGACCAACAGAAATGTGTGCAGTGGAATGAAAATACTTAATCTGAAGAACTATTGTCTATACAATTACAAATTTACGACATGAGAATACAATTACAAAGGTACAAAATACATCATTAAAGAACATAATCATACAGATAACATTTGTAATAATACAGGTTTTACAAAAGAATAGACATAAACATATACATCAGTGTTACAGGAATTATGACATAAGTAAATGAATAAAATAATGAGAATAGTTTTCAAAACATTAATTTCACACATGAGCATTAAAACAGAACAGAATAAATAATGTCTAAACATTTTTACAAAGAAAATAACATATTATTAGAAAAATTCTACAACATAACTCTTATCAGATAAACACATAAAGACAGGAAGAACACAAATACACAAGGGTACACAAACACATAGCGGAATAACACAAAAGGAAAGGACAGGGTTTGTTTTCAGCGAGATGTCTGGTACTGCAATCCAACCCAAAACTTCATTCCATAGATCTTCCCTCTTATTTCAATATGAGCTCATATGCATAAACTAAGGGACGAGACAATGCAGCAGCATAAAACAATTAACACAAGCAGCAATGACAAAAAAATGCAAATTGGCAAATCAAGCAGAAGTATATCTAAATTAGCAAAACAAATGCAACATTGCAACTAATATGAGTCAATGTGCAGCAACAAGAAAAATAAATCATTAATAAAACTGGGTTAATACAATGTAAAATTCAGTAGAACTATGCCTGGCAAACAGCAGCAGCAGAGGCAATAATTTATACGTAAACATGACAAAGCTCAAGCAGAAAAAAATAGTACACTAAAGACAATAATGCAGATAAGGGAAATGTCTATTCACACCTTAATGTCTATGTCATTAAAGTGGTGCACCACAACAACTTATTCTACTAAAAAAATTACCAAGTACTTGAAAAGAAAATTATGTATTCAGTTACTGTTATTAGTCCCATCTTATTGTTCTTTCCTTTCCAAGTGCTCCTTTTTTGAAGAATGTGGACCATAAAATTATTATTTAATAGATCTGTTGACAGAAAGTTCTCACATTAGCAAATGCATTTAATTTTATTTTATAAAACCAATGATGCAACACAGCTGAAAACCAGACATAAAATTAAATAAGCAACTATGTACAAAGTAAAGCATAAAAACATCATTCAATAGCCATGCGGCATTTCATAAGTCAACTCTCGTAGAAAGACACTTGTCATAATCAGATGTGCAGATGTAAGAATATTTCCCATCAATTCATAAGCATTTCAGTAAGTAGCACAAAGTACAAGCTCCACAGTATAATCATATGTTTCCAAGTAATAGCATGTCATATTTGCGATGGTTTCTACAAAGGAATCTCAATAATGAGGCTAATGGCCTCTTTTTCTCCACCTAATTGCTTTTTCTCCAGGTGACTGGCGCAGCTGAGCGCCCACAACGCATTATGTCAAGGTCGTAGCTTTCTTAACCAAAAGCAGTTTCTGCTACAGTGACAGTCTCACATAAAAAATGCATAGAAACGAAATCTCACGAATAGTAGTGTTGTGACATATTTACACATGAACACACAAGTCATAACTCTTAAAGTATGATTCTTGGTTTCCAACATCCTTTTTCACAAACCATAGTCCCTAACTTCCATTCATTATTCATATACATATAAACTCGTAATCACATTCCTCATATAGCATCTGCTTATTGATTATAAACACACCTCAACAGCATAATGCACATTGTCATCATAATAATAACATCATAAGACCTCTTCCAAATCTCAAAAAGTCGTAGCTTTCTGCAATAATTTCAAAACCTAAAAAAAATTCTCTGCTCATTTCAATACTGTCATCTACCTCAAATGTACTTTAAAAATCATGATCCCATACCAAATACATCATTCAAAGCTCTCATGGTATCACAATGGTTCTGAAAAAAATATGAACAGTTCACAAACTACAGACAAAATACAAATTCATAAGTGTGAAGTTATCCAACTGTGTAATTGCGTAAACATGTGTCACTGACATAGTAAAAAAAAATGTTTGTCTCTCTCAGATAAATAATCAGATAGCTGTGTAATTCTGTGTTAGAGAAATATGGTAACGACTTTCAAAGTTGTATAAGCAAATACCATGTTAGCTAGGGCTCCTTGCGTTTGCCACACAGATGGTACGCAAAGTAAGCGTGTACCCCCTGAGGATTAATGTAACTATACCATCAGGTGTTACAGATTACAGCAATGGAATGAAATGTATCACAGAAAACCTTTGTATCTTTGTAATTCAAAAACCTTTAAAAATAAATTTTTTAAGTACAAAATTAATCACTCAAATTCGTGTACTGTAGCGCTAAACTGTGCGTCTTGTTGTAAGATAATCTCTGTCACTACTTAAGAGTAAAAAATGTGCCAAGTGTCATAATTATCGTCGTCCGTAAGCAAAGTTCTGTAGAAGTCAATATACTTATCTTGTGATAAACAAAAGTGAAATGCTATGCGTATAGTTATCTTAGTTATTACGTTTATTGCTGTGATGAAGAAAGTTCTGCACTGTAACATATTGTTGTGCTACAGAAAAGGCTGTCTCATTGTAGCTATACCACAAAGTTACTACTAAAACATGTTTCACTTTCCAGAATAATTCAGATAAACTGTGTAGATATAAAACAGATACACCGCAAAAGCAACAATGTACATTGTGTCCCACATTAGTAGTGTCATGATACTAGTATAATCGTGTAATTGTCAAAGAAACCATATGGTAAGTCATCTTTAATCTCACAGAAGGTACTTCAAATAAAGAATGTCTTTTCAAGTAAACCAAAATGTTGCATTAAAATCTCGTTAGCAGTGTATGTCCTAAGTATGTAAGCCATATATTCGTTACGTAATCGTGCAACTAACAAGCAAGAATTTACGAGTAACAACACTGTGTAACCTGTTCACTATAAAAATGAATTCGTAATTACTGTCTAAATAAGTTGCCTAGGTTCTTGACTGGATAGTTAACTTCAAACATTGTTCCATGTTAACAGTTTCTAAGTGTGACAAAGCGTACTAGTAAAGTGAAGCGAAAAATTTTATGGCAAAGACTAAGTTAAAAAACAGATTATCTCTGAGTAAACGGTTTTACATGTGAAATGTGGTGCAATCTTTTACCCTTTCTAGTGCGCAGGATTTCAACTTCAAAGCAATTATCATGTTGTATACGTCGGTAAGGGATGCTAAAATTTTTCTCAAGGTTAACGTTATGTTATTTTTCTCTGAGCCAGCCGGCGCACGTGGCTGCCTGCGGTGCGAGTCATTGTCTGCTATCTCTTTGTTGGCGCGTGTCGTCAGGATCAGGAGACCTAACTTCTACAAATTCACCTTGTCGAGAGGGCCCTACCATGTTTGAGTCTCGCCAGTTCTGATGAAATTCAGATCTGTCGTTACGATTATATCGTCTGTCGTCTTATCAGTAGATTCCATAGTTTCTTTCTTGTCGGTCACATGGTGGGGAATTTCTACCTGAATCGTAACTGCGCACTGAACTGTTGCATCTGAAGTTATTCTGTCTCCCTTGGTAATAATTGTTTTGGTTCGCATATTGTCTGTTCCTCTAATTGTCTCTGTCATATTCATTATTGCGGAGAGGTGATCTTTCCCTGTGATTATTATTACTCTGCCAGTGGTTGTCGTATGGGTGGTGTCTGTTTTGGTCACGATTTGCGTTGTAAGAATAGCCTTGTCGTGTCCAGTTATTGTTTCTGTCGGCACGGAATTGTGACGGATGTGACCTGTAATGATTGTTTTCGTTTTCGCGTCCCGCGATTGTCAGTGCCAATTTCCAATTCCTATAACAGTCCCTGAAAAGCTTCAATGTCGTCTATGCAATGTCCTGCCAAAATAATATGTCATAAATGTTCAGGCAATTTGATTAAGCAAATGCGGATGAATTCTGAGGGGCTGTATGGGTTTGACAGGTACTGATTCTTATGCATCATGTCTTCAAAATATCCGACAAGACTGGAAAATTCAGATTGTTTAAAGTGTTTCATCATCATGATGCTATGTTTTACGCGATCTTGAGTAGTTTAAGATCAATTTGCTGAGAGGAAGGCATGATAAAATTCTCCTTCACTGTGACCGATCGCATTCTTACAGCTGGTTCATTCTCTAAGTAGCCACACATAAATTCTAATCTGTGCTCTAATGACCAGTTGGGAAGAAAATAATGAGAGAATTGATGAAGCGACGATTGTGGATGAATGTCGTTGCTAGAATTCTTAAATGTTTTGAATTTACATGTAATAATGAACAGCTTATAGTCAAAGTCAGTGTGTCGGCGAGTCGCATATCGGTCATTGTTACTTCGTGTCAGCGGTTCCATCTCAAAATTCGGTGCACCTTGCCAATTTCTTTCATAATTTACAATATGCCCTGTGTTATTATTTTGCAGCTTTTCCGTATTTCTAAGTCCCTCTTCCCGTGTTGGAGCGCGAGTCTCCTCTGAAATATATAATTCTTGTATTACTTGTGCCAATTGATCTTGTACTTCCAGGATTTCTCTTTTGTGTTGCGCATTACTTTCATTTTGATTTTGTTCAAATTTCTTAACTTGTTCATCCTCTTCTGTGTCATTAAAGACTACCGGTCTTGTGCCATTCAGATTGTCATCTACCTTCGTAGATAAATTATTTACCTGATCCGAAAGTTCGACTACTTCTTCTGATAATGAACTAATTTCCTCCATGTGTCTTTCTGAATCAATTTTCAGAGTATCTACTGTGTCCTTTAAGTTTTCCTGAGTTTTTGCAAGTAGCATAACCGAATCAGTAGATGCAACTGAGTCAATTTTAGCCCGCAAGGTCTCGTGATTTTCATGAACAATAGTTTGCAGTTCTTTTATGGCTGCTTCATGATTCTATAATGCATTTTCATGCCGCGAAAAAATAGGTTGAAAATGCTCACAAATTTGTGCTTTTACGTCATTACAGACATTTTACATTTTGATTCGATGTTATGTAACACAGTAGTTAAATCTTCACGTGTTTGTTGAAGTGTTTCTTTAATTTGTTTCTGATTTTCTTCCATTTGTTGCTGTGAGTGTTTTTGATTTTGTTCCATTGCGTCTAACTGTTGCTGTGTTTGTCTCTAGTGTTGTTCCATTGTGTCTAACTTTTGAAGCTTTTGTCCTATTTCTTGCATTAATTGTAATAACAATGCACTGGTGTCTGAAACATGTTCCTCAGTGCTATTTGGCAGTGCATTTGAACCGGCAATATTCGCATTTTGAAAAGCAGAAAATGTGTCTTGACTTATTTGAGAAAACGGTGAGGACTCAGAACCTGAATCGACAGTATTTGCAAGATTGTGTCCTGTCAATTCGGAATCCTGAGGCGATCTGTTGCCGACCGATCGATCGATAATGCTTCCCTATTCACTAATTGTTTCACTGTCTACACCATTATTTGCCACCTGCTCCATTTGCCTATGAACAATTACCAAATTACTACTCTGAATATGTGTTAATTCATTTCACGGTGGTGCTGATAAGCTATGCTCGTCGTCACTATCATTTCTCAATTAATTTGGAGCCCCGTGTTACGTTTTTCACACGCCATAATTATTACGTATTTCACACGATAACAAGAAACGCACAATTTGAAGAGCAAAAATAAGAAAACACATTAAAATAGCACTGAAAATTAGCAGATCTAATTAACTGCAAGCACAGCTGCGAAATACTCCATGCATGCCACAACTGTTTTACTGTACAGCAACGAAAGACTACAACTACAAAGGAGATTCTCTCTACAATTACGCACTAGCAATGAACAATAGCTACACTAATTACACAAACTACAAGAAAAAATCAGAAGATTCCAGTGAGGTACCCTCGGCTAAGGGTCGACATATGAAACGTCCCATTTGGAAAATTTATGAATTACAGTGCTGGAAGACCTTTTACGTTATTTGATTTTCAAGCAGCTGAGCAGAACTGAACGTACTCAGACATTTCTCTCTTTACTTATTCTGATCAACACTAAGCTGGCACACAATACTTTTAGCGCAACGCAATCTGACTTTCAATAATCCCTACAAAAGAATGGCCCTGACTGACAGTAACCTATACCTTTCATAAATCACTTAACTCACAAAAATCTTCGTTACTCGAACTACTGCAATACAGCGAGCGCCAGTACTGCCAGCTAAATAAAAGATTCTAACTACTGAAGGCACTACCTACTGATAGGCATAGTTAGCAAATGAAAGATTTTGATAGAGAACAAACAATGTATTTACCTTAATAATATTCAGAAGTCACCATATATATATATATATCAGTTCATGATATACAGTATTACAAATTTACTCTTTCTAATGGAAACACGTCCAGATCATCCGCTCTCAAAACCCCGCCATCTCATTCCCCACATCTACCACTGCTGGCGGCTCACCTTCAACTGCGCTACACTACGCGCTGTTCACATACAACTGCCCAACACTACAATAGCAAATATTCCAACAATGCAAACCAGCCACAGACTTCACACAGCACAGTCACTGATTTTCATATAGAGCGCTACGTGGCGTTACCAACATAAAAACCTAAACAGCCTACTTACAACACACATCCATGCCCGAGGCAGGATGCGAACCTGCGACCGTAGCGGTTGCGCCGTTCCAGGCTGAAGCGCCTAGAACCGCTCGGTCACGAGGCCGGCGACATTTATTGAATTACATGAAAAAAAAACATACTTGCAAACAGTAGGCTGCACTCTCTACGGCTCGCACACTTTTTATTCAACATGTAAATGTCACTACATTGGCGATGATGTGGCGCAGACGAATAGCGAAATTCTGGATGACCCGCTGAAGTGTCGGAACATCGACGCTGTCGATGACCTCATGAGTAGCTGTTTTCAGCTCAGCCATTGTTTTGGGGATAATGTTGTACACCTTGTCTTTAATAAAGCACCACAAAAAGGAGTCGCATCTGTTTAGAGCCGGAGAATATGGCGGCCAATCGAGGCCCATGCTGGTGGCCTCTGAGTACCCCAGAGCTAGCATGTTCCAGAACATCAGTCCCCTGCTTCGATGGGGTGGAGCTGTTGCACTTAAAATTTTTCTCGTGTCTGTAAGAGGTATTATAAATAAACTGTGTCACTGCTAGAAATATCTGCGACCCCCCCCCCCCCCCCCACATACACACAAAAGCCACTCTCCTTGCATTCCACAAGTCGAGTCTCGGTCGGGCACACAGTTTTGATCTGCCAAGAAGTTTCATATCAGCGCACTCTCCGCTGCAGAGTGAAAATCTCATTCTGGAAACATTCCCCAGGCTGTGGCTAAGCCATGTCTCCGCTATATTCTTTCTTTCAGGAGTGCTAGTTCTGCAAGGTTCGCAGGAGAGCTTCTGTAAAGTTTGGAAGGTAGGAGACGAGATACTGGCAGAAGTAAAGCTGTGAGTACCGGGCGTCAGTCGTGCTTCGGTAGCTCAGATGGTAGAGCATTTGCCCGCGAAAGGCAAAGGTCCCGAGTTCGAGTCTCGGTCGGGCACACAGTTTTCATCTGCCAGGAAGTTTCAGATCTAACATATTTTACGTAAACAGGCGAAGACGTCCATTGCTGTTCGATTACGCTATTGATAGAACACCGCTGGAGCAACAGCCGTAAAACAGCCGTGATTAACCGTCCAGAGCGACCGCATAAAGCAAATTGTAGAAAAAGCTGATATCAGGTGACTTTTATTGGAAGAATGTGAAGGAAATAGGATTCATTCAAGAACGTAGTGGCTTACAAAACAAATTTTCGACCGACTCTTTAGTACTGTTCATCAATCTGAGCTGTAATCAAGTAGGATTAACAAAAGAGATGGAGAGAGGATTCAGTGATGAGCGACAGGTTTTGTCACGGAAACGTTTAGTAAGCGTGAGAGCCTTAAGGAGATGCTTATCAAATTTCAGTGCTGAACAGTACAATAGAAGTACGGTGTTTCATGGAGAAGTTGGCCGATAAAAATTACGAGAGACTACAATGGAAGAAAAATTGGGCGACATACACTCTAAGGAAAAGAAGAGAAAAAAAATTAGCCGAATGGTGTGGAAATCGGTAGATGTGATGTAAACGCTCAAATAAATGATTAGTATTTCAGAAAAAATGGATAGTTTATTCAAGATAAAGAGCTTCACAAATTGGGCAAGTCAATAACGAGTTGGTCCACCAGTGGCTCTTACGCAAGCAGGTATTCGGGTTCGCATTCATTGATAGTTGGATGTCCTCGTGAGCAATGTTGTGCCAAATCCTGTACGGGGCATTAGATAGTCAGAATCTCGGGATGGTTGGAGCGACCTGCCCAGTATGCTCCAAACGATCTCAGTTGGAGAGAGATTCGTCGACCTCGCTGGCTAAGAAAGGGTTTGTCAAGCCCGAAGACAAGCAGTGGAATCTTTCACCGTGTGCGGACGGGCACTATTTTTCTGTAACGTGAGCCCAGGATCATTTGCCGTGATGGGTAACAAAACGGAGCATAGGATAATGTCGACGTACCGCTGTGCTGTAAGGTGCCGTGGATGACAAGCAAAGAGGTCTTGCCACGAAAAGGAATGGCGCCCCAGGTTTTTGGGCCATACGGCGGGCGATAGTCAGGTTGGTATCCCACCACTTCCATGGAGTCTCCAGACACGTCTTTGGCCTGGAATGTCATTGACTGGAGTAGAGTTGTCTTCATTGATCGCGCTTCGGAATGAGCATTTATGACCAGCGAAGATGTGCAGAACTGTTGACCTATATCTCTAACGTCGATCAGTTGTAGAATTTTAGAACACGTATTATGTTCGAGTATAATGACTTTTCTGGAGACTAGAAATCTACTCAGGATGGGTTTCGAAAAGACGATCGTGTGAAACCCAGCTCGCGCTATTCGTCCACGAGACTCAGAGGGCCAAAGACACGGGTTCCCATGTAGATGCCGTGTTTCTTGACTTCCGCAAGGCGTTTGATACAGTACCCCACAGTCGTTTAATGAACAAAGTAAGAGCATATGGACTGTCAGACCAATTGTGTGATTGGATTGAAGCGTTCCTAGATAACGTAACGCAGCGTTTCATTCTCAATGGAGAGAAGTCTTCCGATGTAAGAGTGGATTTCATGTGTGCCGCAGGGGAGTGTCGTAGGGCCGTTGCTATTCCCAATATATATAAATGACCTTGTGGATAACATCGGAACTTCACTGAGGCTTTTTGCAGAAGATGCTGTGGTGTATAGAGAGGTTGTAACAATGGAAAATTGTACTGAAATGCAGGAGGATCTGCAACGAATTGACGCAAGGTGCAGGGAATGGCAACTGAATCTCAATGTAGACAAGTGTAATGTGCTGCGAGTACATAGAAAGATAGATCCCTTATCATTTAGCTACAATATAGCAGGTCAGCAGCTGGAAGCAGTTAATTCCATAAATTATCTGGCAGTAGGCATTAGGAGTGATCTAAAATGGAATGACCATATAAAATTAATCGTCGGTAAAGCAGATGCCAGACTGAGATCCATTGGAAGAATCCTAAGGAAATGCAGTCCGAAAACGAAGTAGGTTACAATACACTTGTTCCCCCACAGCTGGAATACTGCTTACCGGTGGGGGATCCGTACCAGATAGGGCTGATAGAAGAGATAGAAAAGATCCAACGGAGAGCAGCGCGCTTCGTTACAGGATCATTTAGTAATCGCGAAAGCGTTACGGAGATGATAGATAAACTCCAGTGTAAGACTCTGCAGGAGAGACGCTCAGTAGCTCGGTACGGGCTTTTCTTGAAGTTCTGAGAACATACCTTCACCGAGGAGTCAAGCAGTATATTGCACCCTCCTACGTATATCTCGCGACGAGACCATGAGGATAAAATCATAGAGGCATACCGACAGTATTTCTTTCGACGAACAATACGAGACTGGAATAGAAGTGAGAACGGTACAGGTACTCAAAGTACCCTCCGCCACACACCGTCAGGTGGCTTGCGCAGTATGGATGTAGATGTAGATGACGTGTCTGGAGACCAACCTGAGTGTCACCACCCATACGACCCGGTAACCAGGAATGATGATCTGGAATGCCATTTGTTTTCGTAGCAGGACTCCTTTCGTAAGGATATCACTATCGAGAGCGAAGTTTTCTTCGTGTATTGCGGGTTTCATGCTCGTCATCGTTTGGGTCGCGTCGTTTGCAATTGTAGCTTTTACTGTCGGGTTGACGTCAACTGGTGGCCGGCATTCGCAAGCGCAGAGGCAGGAAATCGTCAGTGTGGCAGCATGACCTCCTTCCTCCCTTCAGTCTTTTGACGAAGAAGATGGAGGTAATCTTCGTAAGCTCGAGTTTTACACTACTGGCCGTTAAAATTGCTACAACAAGAAGAAATGCAGATGATAAACGAGTATTCATTGGACAAATATATTATACTAGAACTGACATGTGATTTCATTTTCACGCAATTTGGGTGCATAGATCCTGAGAAATCAGTATCCAGAACAACCACCTCTGGCCGTAATATCGGCCCTAATACGCCTGGGCATTGAGTCAAACAGAGCTTGGATGGCGTGTACAAGTACAGCTGCCCATGCAACTTCAACACGATACCACAGTTCATCAAGAGTAGTGACTGGCGTATTGTGACGACCCAGTTGCTCGTCCACCATTGACCAGACGTTTTCAATTGGTGACAGATCTGGAGAATATGCTGGCCAGAGCAGCAGTCGAACGTTTTCTGTATCCAGAAAGGCCCGTACAGGACCTACAACAAGCGGTCGTGCATTATCCTACTGAAATGTAGAGTTTCGCAGGGATAGAATGAAGGGTAGAGCCACAGGTCGTAACACGTCTGAAATGTAACGTCCACTGTTCAAAGTGCCGTCAATGCGAACAAGAGGTGACCGAGACGTGTAACCACTGGCACCCCATACCATCATGCCTGGTGATATGCCAGTATGGCGACGACGAATACACGCTTCCAATGTGCGTTCACCGCGATGTCGTTAAACACGGATGCGACCATCATGATGCTGTAAACAGAACCTGGATTCATCCGAAAAAATGACATTTTGCCATTCGTGCACCATCGCAGGCGCTCCTGTCTGTGATGCAGCGTCAAGGGTAACCGCAGCCATGGTCTCCGAGATGATAGTCCATGCTGCTGCAAACGTCGTCGAACTGTTCGTACAGATAGTTGTTGTCTTGCAAACTTCCCCATCTGTCGACTCAGGGATTGAGACGTGGTTGCACGATCCGTTACAGCCATGCAGATAAGATGCCTGTCATCTCCACTGCTAGTCATACGAGGCCGTGGGAATCCAGCACGGCGTTCCGTATTACCCTCCTGAACCCACCGAATCCATATTCTGCTAAAAGTTATTGGATCTCGCCCAACGCGAGCAGCAATGTCGCTATACGATAAAGCGCAATCGCAATAGGCTACAATCCGACCTTTATCAAAGTCGGAAACGTGATGATACGCTCCCTTACACAAGGCATCATAGCAACGTTTCACCAGGCATCGCCGGTCAACTGCTGTTTGCGTATGAGAAACCGGTTGGAAACTTTCCTCATGTCAGCGCGTTGTAGGTGTCGCCACCGGCCCGGACCTTATGTGAATGCTCTGAAAAGCTAATCATTTGGATATCACAGCTACTTCTTCCTTTCGGTTAAATTTCGCGTCTGTAGCACGTCATTTTCGTGGTGTAGCAATTTTAATGGCCAGTAGTGTAACTCCGATTGGACGCGGTCAGAAACACCGAGAAAATTATTTAAAATTCGTACGGAAGTTTAGCGATAGTTGTTCTCCCTTCGCACCTTTCGCTTATGGATTAGAGGGGAGAGTACTCTCCGCCACACACCGTAAGGCTGCCTGGGGAGTGTGGATGTAGACGAACGCAAGGGCCCGCGCTAAGCCAGCGGCGGCTAGACAGGCAGCTTAGGCGCCGTGTCCGGTAGGAGCTTAGCCGCGACAGGACAAGGGCCGCCCTCCATCAGTGTTGACGCAGGCGGGCGGACCCGGAGCTGAGCTGCGGCAGCGGCGTCGCGGGGCCCGGCGTGACGCCGCATGCGGGGGCGCCATTAGGGCGCGTCAACACGCGACGGCGCGCCGCCATTATGCATTAATCGCGCCACCTGTTGATTAGGCGCCAGATTGACCAAAGTGACAAACGCGATTATCCGTGACCGCCGCGACCACTTGCCGGTCTTCGCGGCTACCGGTTCCCTGCGCGCCGACACCGAAGCCCTGTCAGTGCCGACTACAACAGAGGCCGCCGACGGCGCTTGCCGGCGCCTCTGCTTATCTACCGTGAAATGCTATGTACCTCTCCTCTTGTTTTTCTCCGACCTCTCTTCAGCAGCTGCAGTTTAACGAACACTGTAAGATTTATGTCGTCTTTTGAGTCTGTACAAAGTCTTATTTAGACCAAACACATTTTCTTTTCCAGAATGAGATTTTTCACTCTGCAGCGGAGTGTGTGCTGATATGAAACTTCCTGGCAGATTAAAACTGTGAGCCGGACCCAGACTCGAACTCGGGACCTTTGCCTTTCTCTGGCAAGTGCTTTACCAACTGAGCTGCTCAAGCACGACTCTCGCCCCGACCTCACAGCCTTACTTCTGCCAGTACCTCGTCTCCTACCTTGCAAACTTCACAGACGCTCTCCTGCAAACCTTGCATAACTAGCACTCCTGGAAGAAAGGATATTGTGGAGACATGGCTAGGAGTGCTAGTTCTGCAAGGTTCGCAGGAGAGCTTCTGTAAAGTTTGGAAGCTAGGAGACGAGGTACTGGCAGAAGTAAAGCTGTGAGGACGGGGCGTGAGTCGTGCTTGGGTAGCTCAGTTGGTAGAGCACTTGCCCGCGAAAGGCAAAGGTCCCGAGTTAGAGTCTCGGTCCGGCACACAGTTTTAATCTGCGAGGAAGTTTCACATTTTCTTTTATTTGAAACAACTACAGTGGTCACTGTGTGTTTTGTTTCAGATCGGTTTAACGAGATCATAAACAGTTCTCATCTATACTTATATACAGTGTGGTCCAGCTGCCACTTAGCACACCGGATCCGCATTCGAGAGGTCGATGGTACAAACCGGCGTCCTGACGTCCTGATTTAGGTTTTCCGTGATTTCCCTAAATCGCTTCAGGCAAATGCCAGCGTTGTTCCTTTAAAAGGGCACGACCGATTTCCTTCCCCTTCCTTCCCTAATCCGAGCTTGCGCTTCGTCTCTAATGACGTTCAAAGAAAGGCAGTACGTTTTGTATTATCGCGAAATATGGGACAGGGTGTCACAGAAATGATACAGGATTTGAGCTGGAAATCATTAAAAGAAAGGCGTTTTTCGGTGCGACGGAATCTTCTCACGAAATTCCAATCACCAACTTTCTCCTCCGAATGCGAAAATATTTTGTTGACACCGACCTACATAGGGAGGAACGATCACCAAGATAAAATAAGGGAAATCAGAGCTCGTACGGAAAGATATAGGTGTTCATTCTTTCCACGTGCTATACGAGATCGGAATAATAGACAATTGTGTAGGTGGTTCGATGAACCCTCTGCCAGGCACTTGAATGTGATTAGCAGAGTATCCATGTAGGTGTAGATGTAGACGTAGATGTAGACCTCGTAGTCGACGGGACGTTCAACACTTAACTCTCCCCCCCTCCTCCAGCTGCCCCTACCTATGGGCTTTATGCAACCTGTAACACCTTCAAAAACCACGCACGACATTTTGGTATTGTCTCACTCACTATAGCCTAACTACTAATCCTATAGAAATAAATGAACAGCACTTTTTCCTACAACATTTAATGTAGTTAAATTTTATACTGGGATATGTTTTCGCTGGAGGTCAAATTTTTCGAGTTATTCAGGAAAAACACGTTTGAAGGTTACTTTTATGCGTTTTCCTCGAATAATTCGGAAGCTACGGCCTTTAGCGAAAACGTATCCCAGTACGAAATTTAACTACATTACATTTATTACAAAAAGGTGCTATCCATTTTTCTGTAGGGTTTACTAGTCTGCATGTAGTGAGTGAGAGAAAATGAACACCTTGTACATGGTATCTGAAGGCGTTGCAGGTTGCATAAAATCTGTAGGCAGAGGAAACTGAATCATTCTGTATAGTATATAGTGCAAACAGATATAAGTGCAAATATTGTGATCACTGGTATCCACTTCAGTGTGTTAGCTGTTTCTTCTTTGAGTCTGTCTTCCTGCAAACACGTCCTGTAATTTTACTACCTGATTTTCAACTGCACGGTTGTAACTTCACAATTAAGTAGACTACGCCTCTCAGTATAGGCTAACTGTTCTGCCTTACTCTCTTAACATCTTGTATAAACTGGGTGTCCCAGGAAGAATGGTCAATACTCAGGGATTTGACAGGAACGATAATTCGAAGCAAAATAAAATCTAGTAAACATGGGCACTAAAATACGTACCTTATAAGCTATGAGCATTTATTCATCTTTGATACTGTAAAACAAATTTCCTCCACTTTATTAATTTATTTACACACACATCAAAGAAATTCTTGCATCACCCCAGTTCCCAGAACTCCTGAAGATAGACTTTGATTGTGGATACTGTACCACAGACAGTCCCTTTCACTGTTCAGAGAGGTCACTAAACCTGCCCAGAGATGTAAAAAACTATGGATGAGCAGCGCCTATTACACGGAGCGGGTCCGACAGCAGATCAGTTCCAGTCATTCAACCAGGAAGGAGGTACACGGCTCGTGTTGTCTGTAGTTCACCCATACCTAGACGGTCAATACCGCGGTTCGATCGCGTCCGCATTGTTACTTTGTGCCAGGAAGGGTTCTCAACAAGGGAAGTGTCCAGGCGTCTCGGAGTGAACCAAAGCGATGTTGTTCAGACATGGAGGGGATACAGAGCGACAGGAACTGTGCAGGACAGGCACGGGCCGCCAAAGGGCTACTACTGCAGTGGATGACCGCTACCTACGGATTATGTCTCAGAGGAACCCTGACAGCAACGCCACCATATTGAATAATGCTTTTCGTGCAGCCACAGGACGTCGTCTTATGACTCAAAGTGTGCGCAGTAGGCTGCATGATGCGCAACTTCACTCCCGACGTCCATGGCGAGGTCCATCTTTGCAACCACGACACCATACAGCGCGATACAGATAGGCCCAACAACATGCCGATTGAACCGCTCAAGTTTGGCATCACGTTCTCTTCACCGATTAGTGTCGCATATGCCTTCAACCAGACAATCGTCGGAGACATGTTTGGAGGCAACCCGGTTAGGCTGAATGCTTTAGACACAGTGTCCATGCGAATGCAGCAAGGTGGAGGTTCCCTGCTGTTTTGGTGTGGCATTATGTGGGGCCGACGTACGCAGCTGGTGGTCATGGAAGGCGCCGTAACGGCTGTGCGATACGTGAATGCCATCCTCCGACCGACAGTGGAACCATATCGGCAGCATATTGGCGAGGCATTCGTCTTCATGGATGACAATTCGCACCCCCATCGTGCACATCCTGTGTATGACTTCCTTCAGGATAACGACATCGCTTCACTAGAGTGGCGAGCATGTTCTCCAGGCATCAACTCTATCGAACATGCCTGGGACAGATTGAAAAGGGCTGTTTATGGACGACATGACCCAGTAACCACTCTGAGGGATCTACGCCGAATCGCCATTGAGGAGTGGGGAGTCTGGACCAACAGTGCCTTGATGAACTTGTGGATAGCATGCCACGACGAATACAGGCATGCATCAATGCAAGAGGTCGTGCTGCTGGGTATTGGAGGTACCGGTGTGTACAGAAATCTGGACCACCACACCTGAAGGTCTCCCTGTACACTGTTACAACATGCGATGTGTGGTTTTTACGAGCAATAAAAAGGGCGGAAATGATGTTTATGTTGATCTCTATTCCAATTTTCTGTACAGGTTCCGAAACTCTCGGAACCGAGGTGATGCAAAACTTTTTTTGATGTATGTATATCGTATGGCTTTACAAGTGCAAGTACAAAAACTGAGAACGTTATATACGAGGTGCATTCAAGTTCTAAGGCCTCCGATTTTTTTTCTCTGGACTGGAAAGAGATAGAAACATGCGCATTGTTTTTAAATGAGGCCGCGTTCATTGTCAATACGTCCCAGAGATGGCAGCACCGTACGGCAGATGGAATTTTACCGCCAGCGGCGAGAATGAGAACTGTTTTAAGTACTTAAAATGGCGACGTTTTCCTTACTTGAACAGCGTGCAATCATCCGTTTTCTGAATTTGCGTGGTGTGCAACCAATTGAAATTCATCGACAGTTGAAGGAGAAATGTGGTGATGGAGTTATGGATGTGTCGAAAGTACGTTCGTGGGTGCGACAGTTTAATGAAGGCAGAACATCGTGTGACAACAAACTGAAACAACCTTGGGCTCGTACAAGCCGGTCTGACGACATGATCGAGAAAGTGGAGAGAATTGTTTTGGGGGATCGCCGAATGACTGTTGAACAGATCGCCTCCAGAGTTGGCATTTCTGTGGGTTCTGTCTACACAATCCTGCATGATGAATGCGGAAAGTGTCATCCAGGTGGGTGCCACAAATGCTGACGGACGACCACATGGCTGCCCGTGTGGCATGTTGCCAAGCAATGTTGACGTGTAACGACAGCATGAATGGGACTTTCTTTTCGTCGGTTGTGACAATGGATGAGACATGGATGCCATTTTTCAATCCATAAACAAAGCGCCAGTCAGCTCAATGGAAGCACACAGATTCACCGCCACCAAAAAAATTTCGGGTAACTGCCAGTGCTGAAAAAATGATGGCGTCCATGTTCTGGGACAGCGAGGGCGTAATCCTTACCCATTGCGTTCCAAAGGGCACTACGGTAACAGGTGCATCCTACGAAAATGTTTTGAAGAACAAATTCCTTCCTGCACTGCAACAAAAACGTCCGGGAAGGGTTGCGCGTGTGTTGTTTCACCAAGACAACGCACCCGCACATCGAGCTAACGTTACGCAACAGTTTCTTCGTGATAACAACTTTGAAGTGATTCCTCCTGCTCCCTACTCACCTGACCTGGCTCCTAGTGACTTTTGGCTTTTTCCAACAATGAAAGACACTCTCCGTGGCGTCACATACACCAGCCGTGCTGCTATTGCCTCAGCGATTTTCCAGTGGTCAAAACAGACTCCTAAAGAAGCCTTCGCCGCTGCCATGGAATCATGGCGTCAGCGTTATGAAAAGTGTGTACGTCTGTAGGACGATTACGTCAAGAAGTACCGCCAGTTTCATCGATTTCGGGTGAGTAGTTAATTAGAAAAAAAACCGGAGACCTTAGAACTTGAATGCACCTCGTACAATATATATATGTTCAAATACGACACAGACACAGTACAAATACCAACATAAATACAAAAAACATTCGTACATTTAATGTTCGTATGAGACAATAGTTATGGTAGAAGGGCAGCCAGAATCCACTATAAAGCTAAATCCAAACGAGAAAACTACTCTATAGCAGCTATGCTGGCCTCGATAAAATCGCTTCAGTTTCCAAAGAATCTACGCAATCTTGTACTATAGCTAGCAATGTTTGCTCACCAGTTTCACAATCACACGTTGGGTTGTCAGCGGTACCCCACTTCCGCAACGTGGATTTAGTTTTTGCGTGTCCAATTCTTACACTGTTTAACTGACACGATATTTTGCGGGGAAGTTGCATTCCTGGGAGTTGTTGGTTGGGGTAAACGTCACTGTTGTTCCACTTAGTTTCCCACGATTTAGGGCTGTCACAGGTAGTTCCTTGCGTACACGTTCTGTCTTTCCATACTGGCGCTCTTGATTTCATGAGATTTCCGCAGTGTTCGTCTAGTACGGGGTGTACAGGTAGCAGTCTTGCCATGACTTGGTGATTAATTTTTTGCCGTTCCAATATTGTTGCCTGCTGTCTTCGGATTTCTGGTGGAGCAATAATGGATAGGACAGGAAGTGAGGCTAGTGAATTTGACTTTAACGTTGCTATTATTATCCTCATAGATTTATTGAGCTGTACGTCAATCTTTCGCATGTGTATACTCCTTCTCCACACAGGGCAAAGTACTCTGGCACGATGTGGACCAGTGCTTGTGTAGCAGTGCGTGGTGTAGTTGCGCCTGCTCCACTAATTTCTGGATGACTCTTATTTCAGGTGTTCAATTTCTGGCTAGCTAGTTCAAGGTGTTTTTTGAAGTTAAATGATCTGTCAATCGTGATATTTGGGTATTTATTGTATCTAACTCGCTCTCCACAGAAGGTTATGTTTAGTTCTCTGTCTGCCAGTCGGTTACTTAAAAGGGAGGTGCAAGTCTGTGTTGTATTTGGATTTGGGCACGGGCTCCATTTTTTTTCAGTACTGGTATAGTACATCGAGGTCAGCTGTTGAGTTGTTTCTCCTTCTTCAGCTCTTTGGTTTCCATGCTCTGGGATAAGATAGTATGGATAAAAACAAGACAAAAATGCCTAGTAAACATGGCCGCTGAAGTGCATATCTTAAGAGGTATGAGCATTTGTTCAGTAGAAGAGAGGTGTTCCACAGTACGGAAGAACAACGAGTGCTCATAGCTTTTAAGGTACCGGTATGAACTTTAGAATCCGTTTTTACTTGACTTTTTTTCTTGTTTCTGTCTGTACTACCACCTCCCAAAGTATGGGTAGCAAAGAGCTTGCAGACGAAGAGGTCCACCGTCAGAGGCATCAGACGTATTTTCGCCTGTAACTTTCGTCCCGGTCATTTCCAGACGAGGGTCCCTTACCTCAGATTGACAAATTTACCGTTCTCTATCATCCCTGAAAGTTTGTAACATCATCACGATATCACCCTGTACAAGTATACAGGGTGAATCACCTATAATGTGCAGCGCAGATATTGCGGAAATGTAAAACGCTGTTTATGTGCGGTTTTCAGAGAATGGACTGGTGGTCGTGGGCTCATATTGTTAGCCAACACACGAATTATACTGACCACCAGAAGCGTATTTTTGTGCAAAGATACACTTTTTAAATGGAACGATACCTGACATTAGCAACCATTAAAAAACTAGAACCAGAGTAATTGAGAATGTCAGTGGTGTTTGTTTCGGGATTCTAGTGCGAGTCGTCTATGAGATATTATATTTTGAGAAGTTCTCAAATCGACACTTGTACAATATCTGTGGCAGCACACACTAAAGAACAACACAAGTGCACACAGTTGTTGTGTGGATTCTGACCAGTAGCGTGATAACTAACCACCACAGAGTGTGTTCAAAATGACGACCGCCAGCAGCTATACACGCTTTCAGTCTGGTACGGAATAACTGCTGCACACGTGCTAGCATTTCAGCGGAGATGTCCGAGTGACCTGAAGTAATGCGTCGTTGCGTATCATAGAGCGCAATTGGCATTTCCTTGTGCACAGCGCCTTTCAGCTTTTCGCACAGAAAAAAGTCTACAGGCGTCAAATCCAGCGAACGGGCCGGCCAAGGAATGGGTCCTCTGCGGCCTATCCGACGATTTGGAAACAATTTGTGAAGACATGCTGTAGTACTTCGCGCACTGTGGGCAGGACAGCCATCATGTTGGTGCCACAGGTTCCTCAAAGTCTGCAGACGAACGTCGTCTAGAATCTGTTAGAAGGCTCGTCGATACTTGTGCGCGTTCAGTGTTCCGTCTATGAATACTGGGCCTATCCCACACCACACGTGTACACTCCATGGACGCTGACGTTCCACCCGACGAAGCCAAAATAGTTCAAATGGTTCTGGGCGCTTTGGGACTTAACATCTGAGGTCATCAGTCCCCTAGAACTTAGAAAAACCTAACTAACCTAAGGAAATCACATACATCCATGCCCGAGACAGGATTCGAACCTGCGACCGTAGCAGTCGCTCAGTTCCGGACTGAAGTTCCTAGAACCGCTCGGCCACCGCGGCCGGCCCGACGAGGCCAACGAGGATTATCAACAGACCAATAGTTCACATTTCGGCTGTTTACCTGGCCGTGATTGGGAAATGGTGATTTCATCACTCAACAAAGTAGATGATACATCTGGAATATCCTGTCGTAATGCCCATGTACAGAAGTTAACACGATTCTCGGAACCGTGTCCATGCAGTTCTTAATGAAGAGAGCTGTGATAGGGATGAAACTTTAGTCGATGGAGACTTTGTAGGGCACACGCCTGACTCATGTCACTTCCCCGTGCGACTGCAGGAGAGCTAACGTGAGGATCAATTGCAACAGCAACAAGAACATCAATTTCCCCCTGTTCAGCCGTTACTGTCCTCCTTCTGTTACGTTGTGTAGGTGCTACGTACAACTTTCAGACAACTGGTTGAAGCGGTTGATGAAAAATTATCTTGGTGGTTGACGTCTGTTGGGATATTTGCCTCATACACGTACAAGAACGAACTACGTTCTTCCTACGCTCTCCGTACACCATAAGGATGTCGGCTTTATCTGCATTGGTAAATCTTATCATCCACTCACGACCTACTGTTTAGACTGTCACACAATAGCTGACTAGAAAGTCGCAACGTACAGATGGACACACAAGAACACTATCAGCAAACATAACAACATCGTACCTAGCAACTAGGCAGGTTGGATGGCACTTAAATGTGTTGGTGGGGAAGCTTTGTGCAATACGATATCTCGTAAACGACTCGGATTGGACTCCTGCAACAAACAACACTGAAATTCTAATTTACCCTACTTTTAGTTTGTTAATATCAATAGGCATTGTTCCATCTAAAAGTGTATGTTTGCACAAAAAATACACTTTATAAGTATTATTACAATCTGCTTATTGGCTACCAACACGAGCCCCTGACTACCAATTCATTCTGTGAATACCGCACATCAATATCACTTCCCATTTCCGCAATACTTTCGGGTGCAAGTTTTAAGTGATTCGTCCTGTACACACTGCTTGCCAATTGGTAAGGATCAACTGGCACTTGCTAAGGAACAACTGCCAATCGCTGCGAAACAAAAGACAACTGTTGCGGAACACTCGACCAACGATAGTAACAGGAAATGTGGAGAGCAGGACGTGTTAACTGTAGCAAAGCCTGTGTGCGAAAGCTCTGTATCCATTCGACAGTTCATGCATTCCTGTGTTTTACGGAGGTTGCTGTGAAACCGCTTAGTGTGACATTCCGTATGGTACTGCAACATATCAGCAAGACATCATTTGAATGCCTACTATGGCCGACAAGCAATTGGATAGCTTGAATCTCGTCAGGGGTCGCTACTGTGGCCACGGTTACGGGTGGGACCAAAAATGCCTTCTCGTTATTAAAAAAGTTCTCTGAAGATGGAAATGCTATGCCGGTGGCACCACACTGCAAGAGAAGTGATAAGTAGCGCTAATGGCGAAGAGGAAAAGGCATCTCACTTTTAGCAGATCGCTGCAGACATAGCAACCGCTACTGGTACACTTGTGTCTGCCAGAATCATTTCGCGGCGCTTAAGTTTGGCTGGTCTGTATACTCGGAAACCTGTTAGATGTATTACAGTTCAACCACGCTATCGTCTAGAAAGATACTTTGGTGTTGGGAGCACGTTGGTTGTGGCCGGCAACAATGGTCCAGAGTGACATTGTACAGCGAATCTCACTTCAGTGTGTCAAATGATTCCGGTCACAAGTTAGTGTGGAGAGAGAGGAGAACACGTTTCACACCACAGAATTTTCATTAACGTCATCGGTACGGCCGAGGTGTTACGGTGGCGTCAGACTTTATGTACATTCGCTGAAAATCACTGTAAATCTTTGCTCGAGGTACCGTTACGAGAAAGCGGTATTGCAATCAGATTGTTCTGGATCATGCCCGTCTGTTTAGAGGTGCAGTAGGTCCCGACTTATTGTTTATGGACGATAAAACACGCCCACAGAAAACAGCTGAGGTGTTGGACACATTGGAAAGTGAAGATACTGAGCATGTGGAATGGTCTGCGTTCTCCACACATCTAAACCCTATGGGGCATGACTGGGACGCTTTCGGTAGATATACTTCTCAACGAACATCCCCTCCCAAACCGTGCAAGAACTGGAAACCGACTTGAGAAAGGAACGAGTGAACTAAACAGCTTGATAGCCATCATAAATAATTGGTTCCATATGTGCATTAGTGCACGAGGAGGGCATTTTCCTTACTGAGAGTCCGATATCGATCTTGAAGGTGGGAGTCTGACAAATGTCAGACATGAATGTCTGTTGTCCTGCTCTACAATCTGTACCAATTTTCATTATAAAGGTAACACTCCTCCTCTGTTTCGTATATATTGTGTTTCATGTCGTCCATCATGCCCTGTGATTACTAAAAATGGCTCTGAGCACTATGCGACTTAACTTCTAAGGTCATCAATCGCCTAGAACTGAGAACTAATTAAACCTAACTAACCTAAGGACATCACACACATCCATGCCCGAGGCAGGATTCGAACCTGCGAGCGTAGCGGTCGCTCGGTTCCAGACTGCAGCGCCTAGAACCGCACGGCCACTCTGGCCGGCCCTGTGATTACTACTGTCCACCAGTGCCTCAGTTCCTTAGAAACTGTCAAGCAGTGTATATAGCGGATTCAAAACTGATCTTTACAAACTTGATCTAGTGTATTTCAGAAATGGGGCTAGGTAGAAATGTGTGGTTTGCAGTGTAATATTCACGCACAATTAAAGCTTTAGTAGTAGTTTAACAAAGTTCAGTGCGTTCGCCATCTGTAACAAGCAAGATATTAAACGATACTCCACGTCCTCCCGTGTCCGGCCTTCGTGTCCTGTTTAACATATCCATTTGGTGCTCTGAGGTGAGCTTGCAGTTTCACTAGGTCCCACATCAACCCCAAAGAAAACAATCTAATGGCGTTATATCTTGAGACCTTGTGGCCCAGGAGCTGTGTCATACTCGACCAATACGTTGATCTGGAAGTACGTCCGCCAATGCCTTCCTAACGATCGACAGCGAGGATGGACACCATACTGCTACAGCTCGATGTCAGATTGCATTTCTTCGACCTGTAGAAATGCAAACACGTCCAAGTCAAGGTTACTGGTACCTCTGCGAAGGAAAACAATCCCATCCCAAGGTCATGTAGCTGAGCACCACGTTTAGCTGTGAACTGTCGAAGACAATTTCCATGCCTCTTACCCTCACATTGCGTCGATTTGCTGTGTACGGTCCCGGAGAAGGTTCGAGTCCTCCCTCGGGCATGGGTGTGAGTGTTTGCCCTTAGGATAATTTAGATTAAGTAGTGTGTAAGCGTAGGGACTGATGACCTTAGCAGTTAAGTCTGATAAGATTTCACACACATTTTGAAACGTCCCCTTTGAAAAATTAATTAAGACTGTGCTTAAACTGACACACAATATTTTTAGCGCAACGCAATCTGACTTTCAAAAAATCCCTACAAAACAATGGCCCTGACTAACATTAAACTATACCTTTCACAAATCACTTACCTCACAAAAATCTTCGCTACTCAAGCTACTGCAATACAGCGAGCGCCACTACTGCCAGCTAAATAAAAGATTCAAACTACTGAAGGCACTAACTACTGATAGGCATAGTTAGCAAATGAAAGATTTTGACAGAGAACAAACAATGTATGTACCTTAATAGTGTTGAAAAATCATAATATACATAGCAGTTCATGATATCCAGTATTACAAATTTCAAAACTCCGCCATCTCTCTCCCCACATCCACCACTGCTGGCGGCTCACCTCCAACTGCGCAACGCTATGCGCTATTCACATCCAGCTGGCCAACACTACAATGGCAGACAACAATGCAAACTAGCCACAGACTGCACACAGCACAGCCAGTGATTTTCATACATAGCGCTACGTAACGCTGCCAACAAGAAAACATAAACAGCCTACTTACATAGCCCCCATGCTCCCCACAAAAAATTTTACAAATTGTTTTGTGCAGTGGCCAATAATGATTTGATAAAATTTTTCATAATTACAATAACAAAGATATAAAATGCACACACTTATCGATACAATGTTGGTCAAAAGCTAAAATTTTCTCACAGTCCATAAAGACAGTCCTTATCGTTCATCACAGTAAAATTGCAGTGTTTTCTCAAAGTCTGAGCAGCAAAAGAGAATGCACACGGAAGTAGTGGATTTCCATGCAGTCTTGAAGAAGTAGTGTTGTCCTTCCAACGTAAAGACAGTGCTGACTCTCGACATGCAGACAGGTAATGGGCCACAACAGAGCAAACCCACAGCAGAGTCATTCGACGTTTTGAAGAATATTGGTAGGTAGGTCATCACAGAGTAGACCCACTGTAGTCCTGGAAGAGATTACGGTATTGGTGGGCCACCAGAGATGCAGACCCACTGCAGTCCTTGAAGAAATAATGGTATTAATCGATCATCAAAGGTGTAGACCCACTGTAGTCCTTGTAGAGATGGCCAGCAGCCATCTGCTGTGACTGTGCAGGTGCACAATCACCATCGAAGAGTCTTGCGGAGAATGTAACAAGTCCATAAGCCACCACTTGTGCACTCACAAAGTTTTTGGAATTGTCCTTAGAACCAGCAATGCTGTTATCCAGTCCCTTGCTGAATTATTTACACACATGCAAACACTAACAGTCCCTACTTCTCACATATTGTCCATATACTATGACCAACACAAACGTGTGCAGTGAAATGATACTTAATTTGAAGAACTGGCAACAATTACAATTTGATAACATAAAAATACAATAATAAAGGTACAAAATATATCAATAAAGAACATAACAATACAGATAACATTTGTAGTAACACAGGCTTTACAAAAGGATACAAATAGACATATACTTCAGTGTTACAGGAATCATGACATAAGTAAATAAATAAAATAATGAGAATAGTTTTAGAAACATTGATTTCACACATGAGCATTAAAACAAAACAGAATAAATAATGTCTAAACATCTTTACAAAGTAAATAACATATTATTAATGCCAATTATATTTGAGGATAACAGTATTCCTCATCATAGTGAATGTAGCTTAGCATTAGAAGAGAAAAAAATTCTGTGAAACAGTACACAGAGACAGGAAGAAAACAAATACACAAGGGTACACAAACACATAGGGGGATAACACAATGGAAAGGACAGGATTTGTACTCAGTGTAACATTTGGTACTGCAGTATTTTGCGAACAGAATCTTTTTTGTTCTTGGAGATCTCCCTTCGTTCATCATTATTCCCAAAAAGTCCTATCTATACCTTCTTTCTGTATTCTAACCATATTTCTTTCAAAAGAATTATGGCTCATTGTACAATACTCATTTTGGCCCAAATCGTTTTCATATAACTTCTCAATGCATTTCTTCCAATTCATCGCAACTCATTCTCTTATGTAGTCTACCCCCTCTTAAGCTAACTTAAATCTACTGAGCTCAGATGCTAAACTAAGGGATGAGGCAATGCAGCAGCACAAAACAATTAACACAAACAACAATAACAAAAAATTCAAATTGGCAAAGCAATTGCAATATTACAACTAATATAAGGCACTGTGCAGCAAACAAGAAAAATAAATTCGTAGTAGAACTGGCTTAAAAGAGTAATACAAAGTGAAATTTAGTAACACTATGCGTGGCAAACAGCAGCAGCACATGCAAAAACTTATATCTAAATATGACATAGCTCAAGCAGAAAAAATAGTACACTAAAAATGGCCATGTCTAATATCCTTGTCACATCTTAACACTAGAGTGATGCATCATGAGAACTTACACTAGCAGATAAGTTACCAAATCGTAAAGAAATTATTTATACAATTCCTGTGAAGGGAAATGTCTATTTATGTGCCCTCGTTTTTTTGGAAGTAGATCATAAATTTCTTATTGACTGGATCTCTAGGCATAAATAACTATATTAGTACATATATTAAATTTTATTTTAACCAATGCTGCAGTGCAGCTAGAAACTAGATATTAAAGAAAATGAGCAAATATGTACAAAGGACAGCAGGAAACATCATTCATTAGCCATATGGCATTTCACAAGGCAGTAAAAATTCTCTCAATTCTCGAGAAAGACGCTTGTCATAATCAGGTGTGCAGATGTAAGCATCTTTCCAAGTAATGAGCGTGTCTTATTTGCAGTGCTTTCTACAAAGGAATGTCAATAGCGAGGATAATGGCCTCCCTTTTTTTTCTACCTGTGCCTCTGAAAAGGCACGCACTAATGGCTTTTTCTCCAGGTGTCTGACACAGCTGGGTGCCCACGACGCATTACGTGCAGGTGGTCACTTAACTTTCTTACGGAAATATTTACGACAGCAGTTTCCGCTACAGTGGCAGTCTCACATAAAAAAATTTCACAGGTCGAGAATTTGCGTTGCAAATGTGTCGATACAAAATGTTATGAATGTAACAGTGTCCAAAAAATTTTCGCCGGCATTGTGATACATTCACGCATTTACACACATTTCATAACTCTTAAAGTACGATTCTTGGTTTCCGACATCCTTTTTCACAAGTCAGAGTCCCTAACCACTATTCATTACTCCTTACCTTATTACACATATAAATATTCGTCGACACTTCTTCAATATTTCATCATAACACATACGTAGCATAATCAAACAACTCATATAGCATCAGCTTATTGATCATAAACATACCACAACAGCATAATACACATCATCATCGTAATAATAACATCATAAAACCTCAGCCAAATCTCAAAATCGTCGTAGCTTCCTCCAATAGTTTCAAAACCTAAAAAAAATTCTCTGCTCATGTCAGTAGTGTCATTTACCCCAAACTTACTTTAAAAATCATGCTCCCTTACCAAATACATCATTCAAAGATCTCATAGTATCACAATGGTTCCAGAAAAATATAAGCATTTCACAAAGTACAGACAAAATACAATTTCATAAGTGTGAAGTTATCCAACTGTGTAATTACGTAAACATCTGTCACTGATGTAGTAAAATAAATATTTGTCTCTCTCAGTTAAATGATCAGATAGCTGTGTAATTTTGTGTTAGAGAAATATGGTACCGATGTGTAAAGTTGTATAAGCAAATACCATATTAGCTAGGGCTCCTTATGCTTGCCAAACACATGGTACACAAAGTAAGCGTGTACCCCCCTGGGGATTAATGTAATTATACCCTCAGGTGTTACAGATTACAGCAATGGAATGAAATGTATCACGGAAAACTTTCTTTGTAATTCAATAATCTTTGAAAATAAATGTCTTAAGTATAAGATTAATCACTCAAATACGTGTACTGTAGCGCTAAACTGTGCGTCTTGTCGCAACATAATCTCTGTGGAAGTGTCGTAGTTATCGTCCTCCGAAAACTAAGTTCTGCAGAAGTCAATGTACTTACCTCATGATAAACAAAAGTGAAATGCTTTGCGTATAGATATCGTAGTTATTATGCTTATTGGCGTGATGAAGAAAGTACTGTACAGTAACGTATTGTTGTGCCACGAAAAAGGCTGTCTCATTGCTGCTATACCACAAAAGTTACTACTAAAATATGTTTTACTTTCCAGAATAATGCAGAAAAACTGTGCAGATATAAAACAGAAACACCGCAAAAGCAACATTGTAAATTGTCAGTCATTAGTAGCGACGTGATAAAATCGTGAAACTGTCACATAAACTAACCACTGTGTCATCTGGTATCTCTCAGAAAGTACTTTAAATCCAGAATGTATTTTCAAGTAAACCAAAATGTTGCATTGAAATCTCATTAGCAGTACCAGTATGTGTCCTAAGTATGTGAGCCTTATAGTCGTTACGTAATCGTGCAACTAACAAGAAAGAATGTACACACACAATAACACTGTGTCTTCTGTTCGCAATAACAACGCATTCGTAATTTCTGTTTAAATAAGTTCTCTTGGTTCTTGACTGGATATTTAAATTCAAATATTGTTGCATGTTAACAGATTCTAAGTCTGACAAAGCATACTAGTAATGTAAAGTGAAAAATTTTATAGGAAAGACTAAGTTAAAAAACGGGTTATCTTTCAATAAACGGTTTTACATGAGAAATGTGGTGGAAATCATTACTCTTCCTAGTACACAGAGTTTCAACTTCAACGCAATTATCGTGCGGTATTCGTCGGTAAAGAATGCTGGAATTTTTCTTAAGGTTAGCATCTATGTTATTTTTCTCTGAGCCAGCCGGCGCACGGGGCTGCCTGCAGTGCGAGTCATTGTCTGTCTCTTTGTTGGCGCGCGCCGTTATTGGGATTAGGAGACCGAACTTCTACAAATTCACCTTGCTGAGAAGGTCCTGCCCTGTTTGAAGCTCGCCAGTTCTTATGCAATTCAGCTCTGTCGTTACTATCACATCGTATGTCGTCATGTCGGTAGATGCCATAGTTTCTTTCTTGCTGGTCACGTGGTGGGGAATTTCTTCCTGAATCGTAACTGCGCGCTGAACTGTTGCGTCTGAAGTTATTCTGTCTCCCTTGATAGTAATTGTTTGTGTTCCCATATTGTCTGTTTCTATAGTAATCTCTGTCATATTCATTACTACGGAAATGCGATCTTTCTCTGTAACTACACTCCTGGAAATGGAAAAAAGAACACATTGACACCGGTGTGTCAGACCCACCATACTTGCTCCGGACACTGCGAGAGGGCTGTACAAGCAATGATCACACGCACGGCACAGCGGACACACCAGGAACCGCGGTGTTGGCCGTCGAATGGCGCTAGCTGCGCAGCATTTGTGCACCGCCGCCGTCAGTGTCAGCCAGTTTGCCGTGGCATACGGAGCTCCATCGTAGTCTTTAACACTGGTAGCATGCCGCGACAGCGTGGACGTGAACCGTATGTGCAGTTGACGGACTTTGAGCGAGGGCGTATAGTGGGCATGCGGGAGGCCGGGTGGACGTACCGCCGAATTGCTCAACACGTGGGGCGTGAGGTCTCCACAGTACATCGATGTTGTCGCCAGTGGTCGGCGGAAGGTGCACGTGCCCGTCGACCTGGGACCGGACTGCAGCGACGCACGGATGCACGCCAAGACCGTAGGATCCTACGCAGTGCCGTAGGGGACCGCACCGCCACTTCCCAGCAAATTAGGGACACTGTTGCTCCTGGGGTATCGGCGAGGACCATTCGCAACCGTCTCCATGCAGCTGGGCTACGGTCCCGCACACCGTTAGGCCGTCTTCCGCTCACGCCCCAACATCGTGCAGCCCGCCTCCAGTGGTGTCGCGACAGGCGTGAATGGAGGGACGAATGGAGACGTGTCGTCTTCAGCGATGAGAGTCGCTTCTGCCTTGGAGCCAATGATGGTCGTATGCGTGTTTGGCGCCGTGCAGGTGAGCGCCACAATCAGGACTGCATACGACCGAGGCACACGCGGCCAACACCCGGCATCATGGTGTTGGGAGCGATCTCCTACACTGGCCGTACACCACTGGTGATCGTCGAGGGGACACTGAATAGTGCACGGTACATCCAAACCGTCATCGAACCCATCGTTCTACCATTCCTAGACCGGCAAGGGAACTTGCTGTTCTAGCAGGACAATGCTCGTCCGCATGTATTCCGTGCCACCCAACGTGCTCTAGAAGGTGTAAGTCAACTACCCTGGCCAGCAAGATCTCCGGATCTGTCCCCCATTGAGCATGTTTGGGACTGGATGAAGCGGCGTCTCATGCGGTATGCACGTCCAGCACGAACGCTGGTCCAGCTGAGGCACGAGGTGGAAATGGCATGGCAAGCTGTTCCACAGGACTACATCCAGCATCTCTACGATCGTCTCCATGGGAGAATAGCAGCCTGCATTGCTGCGAAAGGTGGATATACGCTGTACTAGTGCCGACATTGTGCATGCTCTGGTGCCTGTGTCTATGTGCCTGTGGTTCTGTCAGTGTGATCGTGTGATGTATCTGACCCCAGGAATGTGTCAATGAAGTTTCCCCTTCCTGGGACAATGAATTCACGGTGTTCTTATTTCAATTTCCAGGAGTGTATTATTACTCTGCCAGTGGTTGTCATATGGGTGGTGTCTGTTTTGGTCACGATTTGTGTTGTAAGAATAGACTTGTCGTGTCCAGTTATTGTTTCTGTCGTCACGGAATTGTGACGGATGTGACCTGTAGTGATTGTTTTCCTGTTTTCGCATCCCGCGACTGTCTGCGTCAATTTCTAATTCTTGTAAGAGTCCCTGAAAAGCTTCAATGTCGTCTCTGCAACGCCCTGCCAAAATAATATTTCTTAAATGTTCAGGCAATTTCATTAAGCAAATGCTGATGAGTTCTGAGGGGCTGTATGGGTTTGAAAGATACTGATTCTTATGCAACATGTCTTCAAAATATTTCATGAGACTGGAAAATTCAGATTGTTCGAAACGTTTCATCATTATGATGCTATGTTTTACTCGGTCTTGTGTAGCTTGAGACCAATATGCTGAGAGGAAGGCATGGTAAAATTCTCCTTCACTGTGACAATCGTGAATGACCGATCGCATTCTTACAGCTGGTTCATTCTCTAAATAGCCACACATAAATTCTAATCTGTGTTCTACCGACCAGTTGGGAGGAAAACAATGAGAGAATTGATGGAGCCATGCTTGTGGATGAATGTCGTTGCCAGAATTCTTAAATGTTTTGAATTTACGTGTAGTAATGAACAGCTTATAGTCAAAATCATCATGTCGCCGAGTCGCATATCGGTCATTGTTACGTCGTTTCGGCGGTTCCATTTCAAAATTCGGTGCACCTTGCCAATTTCTTTCGTAATTTCCGAAATGCACTGTGTTATTATTTTGTGGCTGTTCCGTATTTCTATGTCCCTCTTCCCGTATTGGGGCGCGAGTGTCCTCTGAAATACGTAATTCTTGTATTACCTGTGTCAGCTGATCTTGTACTTCGCGGATTTCTCTTTGGTGTTGCGTATTAATTTGATTCTGATTTTGTTTGAATTTCCTAATTTGTTCGCACTCTTCTGTGTCATTAAAGACTACCGGTTTTGTGTCATTCAGATTCTCATCTACCTTCGTAGATAAATTATTTAGCTGATCCGAAAGTTCAACTACTTTCTCTGATAATGTACTAATTTCCTCCATGTGTCTTTCTACTGTGTCCTTTAAGTTTTCCTGAGTTTTTGCAAGTTGCGTAACCGAATCGGTAGATGCAACTGAGTAAATTTTTGCTTGCAAGGTCTCTTGATTTTCATGAACAATAGTTTGCAGTTCTTTTATGGGTACCTCGTGATTCTGTAATGCATTTTCATGCCGCGAAAAAATAGGTTGAAAATGCTCACAAATTTGTGTTTTTACGTCGTTACAGACTTTTTGACATTTCGATTCGATTTTATGTAACTCAGTAGTCAAATCTTCACGTGTTTGTTCAAGCATGGTGTGAAGATTTTGTTCCATTGCGTCTAACTGTTGCTGTGTTTGTCTCTGGTGTTGTTCCATTGTGTCTAACTTTTGAAGATTTTGTTCCATTATGTCTAACTTTTGAAGATTTTGTTGCATTGTGTCTAACTTTTGTAGCTTTTGCTGTGTTTGACTCTGATTTTGTTCCATTTTGTCTAACTGTAGCTGTGTTTGTCTCTGATTTTGTTTCATTTGTTGCATTAATTGCAATAAAAATGTATTAGTGTCTGGAATCTGTTCCTCTATGCTTTTCGGCAGTGCATTTGCACCGGCAACATTCACATTTTGACAAGCAGAAAATGTGTCTTGACTTATTTAAGAAAACGGTGAGGACCCAAAACCTGAATCTACAGTATTTGCGAGATTGTTTCCTGTCATTTCGGATTCCTGAGGCGAGCTGTTGCCGACCGATCGATCGATAATGCTTCCCTGTTCACTAATTGTTTCACTGTGTACACCATTATTTGCAACCCATTCTGTTTCCCTATGCGCAATTACTAAATTACTACTTTGAACATTAGTTAATTCATTACTCTGCGGCGCTAACACACTGCTTTCGTCTTCACTGTCATTTCTCAGTTTACTTTGGAGCCTAGTATTACGTTTTTCACACGCCATAATTGTCACAATATTTCACACGATAACACAGAAAAGCACAATTTGAAGAGCAAAATAAAATAACATAGCAATGGAAATAGTGTCTACTTAATTGCAAGTGCAGCTGCGAAATACTTGGTGCAAATCTACATGCA
Source organism: Schistocerca serialis cubense (assembly GCF_023864345.2). Classification (NCBI taxonomy): domain Eukaryota; kingdom Metazoa; phylum Arthropoda; class Insecta; order Orthoptera; family Acrididae; genus Schistocerca; species Schistocerca serialis. The sequence continues at coordinate 871,729,843 of NC_064641.1, read as the reverse complement.
TGCCACAACTGTTTTACTGTACAACAATGAAAAACTACAACTACAATGGAAATTCTCTCTATAATTACGTGCTGGCAATAAACAAAAGCTACATTAATTACACAAACTACAAGAAAAAAATCAGAAGGTTCCAGTGAGGTATCCTCGGCTAAGGGTCGACATATGAAACGTCCCCTTTGAAAAATTAATTAAGACTGTGCTTAAACTGACACACAATATTTTTAGCGCAACGCAATCTGACTTTCAAAAAATCCCTACAAAACAATGGCCCTGACTAACATTAAACTATACCTTTCACAAATCACTTACCTCACAAAAATCTTCGCTACTCAAGCTACTGCAATACAGCGAGCGCCACTACTGCCAGCTAAATAAAAGATTCAAACTACTGAAGGCACTAACTACTGATAGGCATAGTTAGCAAATGAAAGATTTTGACAGAGAACAAACAATGTATGTACCTTAATAGTGTTGAAAAATCATAATATACATAGCAGTTCATGATATCCAGTATTACAAATTTCAAAACTCCGCCATCTCTCTCCCCACATCCACCACTGCTGGCGGCTCACCTCCAACTGCGCAACGCTATGCGCTATTCACATCCAGCTGGCCAACACTACAATGGCAGACAACAATGCAAACTAGCCACAGACTGCACACAGCACAGCCAGTGATTTTCATACAGAGCGCTACGTAACGTTGCCAACAAGAAAACATAAACAGCCTACTTACAATTTGAACATTTTCCTGTGTACGATAAGGAAAGATGGGCTACAGAATGGTGCAGCAGCCGTCACCGTAGAGAAGCTGGGCAGGAACAGAAAAAGCAATCGAGCACGTAAATACAGCAAACAGAAGTTTTACTTAAATTATAGCTTTGTTCAAGTGTTGCGAGAAAACTTTACCAGAGAACAAATAAAGTACAGTAATTACAAGAAGGAAACTAAAGAGCACTGTGCAGTGTGAGGCTCACAATACTGATGCGCGAGCTAATTCAAGAGTGAGCTGTCGAAGATTGACATGACTGCGACTGAGACTGCACCGTGTAGCTGACGCCGCCCATACTACGCTCGTAGTTGGAGTCACTGAAGGCGTGACATAGCGGGCGCACGTCACTGGATCCGTTGGGTTCCCACCCGACCGCTGTCAGGGTCTGTCGAAAACGTTCTTTTCCGTAGACAACGCTGAGACACCAGTGAAGGTGGTATCAGTCTATGATACCAGAAGTTTACATTCTCAAACACATGAAAGGAAGCTTCATCCGTGAACATCATCTTTTTCAGATAGTCTGGGTCATCGCCAATGCGACTCAAAATCACAGATGGAGATCCTTTGCGTTGTGGTTGAACCACATGTAACGATGTCATCAGTCTCCTAGACTTACTTAACCATAACTAACTTAAGGACATCACACACATCCATGCCCGAGGCAGGATTCGAACCTGCGATCGTAGGAGGCGCGCGGTTCCGGACTGAAGCGCCTAGAACCGCTCGGCCACAGCGGCCGGCCCACATGTAGAGGGTGCACCTTGTATGCATAAGTTTCAGTCTCTTGTGACCCTGTGGGCTGTGGTTGGTGGTAGCTGCAACTGTTGAGAAACATGGTGGGTTCATGTGGTTGGGTTCTGGAGAAATGCCAGTTGCATCCATTCCACAGCTGCATTACTCCTACTTGGACATCCAGTACTCGTCTTCTTCATGAGACTTTCGGGTTCTTTGAACCTTGTGTACCATTGTCTGATGGTATGACGTGTTGGAGGTGGGATTCTGCAATGTGTCTACATCTACATCTAAATCTACATGGATACTCTGCAAATCACGTTTATGTGCCTGGCAGAGGGTTCATCGAACCACCTTTACAATTGTCTATTATTCGAATCTCGTATAGTGCACGGAAAGAACGACCACCTATATCTTTCCATAGGAGCTCTGATTTCCCTTATTTTATTTTGAAGATCGTTTCTCCCTCTGTAGGTCGGTGTCAACAAAATATTTTCGCATTCGGAGGGGAAAGTTGGTGATTGGAATTTCGTGAGAAGATTTCGTCACAACGGAAAAGTCTTTCTTTTAATGATGTCCAGCCCAAATCCTGTATAATTTTAATGACACTGTCTGTCAAATTTCGCGAAATACAAAACGTGCTGCCCTTCTTTGAACTTTTTCGATGTACTCCGTCAGTCCTATCTGGTAAGGATCCCACACCGCGCAGCAGTATTCTAAAAGAGGACTGTAGGCAGTCTCCTTAGTACATATGTTACATTTTCTAAGTGTCCTGCCAATAAAACGTAGTCTTCGATTAGCCTTCCCCACAACATTTTCTACGTGTTCTTTCCAATTTAAGTTGTTCGTAATTATAATTCCTAAGTATTTAGTTGAATTTATGGCCTTTAAAGTTGACTGATTTGTCGTGTAACTGAAGTTTAATGAACTCCTTTTAGCACTCATGTGGATGACCTCACTTTTTGTTATTTAGGGTCAACTGCCAATTTTCGCACCATTCAGATATCTTTTCTAAATCGTTTTGCAATTTGTGTTGATATTCTGATGACTTTATTAGTCGATAAACGACAAAGTCATCTGCAAACAACTTAAGACGGCTGTTCACATTGTCTCCCAAATCGTTTATATAGATAAGCAACAGCAAAGGGCCTGTAACACTCCCTTGGGAACGCCAGAAATCACTTCTGCTTTATTAGATGAATTTCCGTCAATCTCTCTGACAGGATATCACAAATCCAGTCACATAACTGAGATGATATTCCATAAGCACGCAATTTCACTACAAGCCGCTTGTGGGGTAGTGTCAAAAGCCTTCCGGAAATCCAGAAATACGGAATCGATCTGAAATCCCTTGCCAATAGCATTCAACACTTCATGCGAATAAAGAGCTAGTTGTGTTTCACAAGAACGATGTTTTCTAAACCCTTGTTGACTGTGTGTGTCAATAGACCGTTTTCTTCGAGGTAATTGAGAATGTTCGAACACGATATATGTTCCAAAATTCTGTTGAATAACGACGTTAGTGATATAGGCCTCTAATTTAGTGGACTACTCCTACTATCGTTCTTGAATATTGATGTGATCTGTGCAATTTTCCAGTCTTTGCGTACGGATTTTCCTTAGAGCGAGCGGTTCTGTGTGTTAAGTACGGAGGTTTTGCATCAGCATACTCTGAAATGTACCTAATTGCTATACAGTCTGGACCAGAAGACTTGCTTTTATTAAGTGATTTAAGTTGCTTCATTACTTCGAGGATATTTACTTCTACGTTACTCATGTTGGCAGCTGTTCTTGATTAGAATTCTGGAAAATTTACTTCGTCTTCTTTTGTGAAGGAAGGTTGTGTTTAGTAACTCTGCTTTGCAGTTCTGTCATTGACAGTATTTCCATTGCTATCACGCAGAGAAGGCATTGGTTGTTTCTTGCCCGCTAACATTCATCACACACGACCAGAATCTCTTTGAATTTTCTGCCAGGTTTCGACACGAAGTTTCCTTGTGAAAACTGTTATAAGCATCTCGCATTGAAGTCCACGCTAAATTTCGAGCTTCTGTAAAAGATCGCCAAACTTGGAGATTTTGCGTCTGTTGAAATTTGGCATGTTTGTTTCTTTGCTTCTGCAACAGTGTTCTGACCCGTTTTGTGTACCAAGGAGGATCAGCTCCGTCGTTTGTTAATTTATTTAGTGTAGATCTCTCAATTACTGGCGATACTATTTCTTTGAATTCGAGCCACATCTGGTCTACACTTGTATTATTAATTTGGAAGGGCTGGAGATTATCTCTCAGGAAGCCGTCAAGTGAATTTTTATCTGCTTTTTTGAATAGGTATATTTTTCGTTTATTTTTGGAAGATTTGGGGGTTACAATATTCAGTTTCGCTAGACAACCCTGTGTTCACTAATCCCTGTATCAGTTTTGTTGCTCGTTATTAGCTCTGGATTATTTATTGCTAAGATGTCATGTGTGTTTTCACAACCGTTTACTACTCGCGTGGACTCATGAACTAACTTCATTGGACCCTTGTTTCAGATTTGGTCTCTATCAACCACTGCACACACTGTACCATCTATTGGGGGGTGGCCATTTTTGTCAATAACTATGCACCTTTGAACCTATCCGGATTTCTGAAATATATTTGTGATCAAAGGCGTAAAGATGATTTTGGAACACCCTACAACCTGTATACAGTGTCGTATTTTACAAATAATGCCTGTAGCTCAGACAAAACGGCAACCAGCTTTTCAGGAGTATCTATCAATGTTTCGTAGACCTATCGTTTTATCAGTTGTGCGTTAACCCATAACACGGATCTTTTGGACCCAACAATCTTTTACTTTATCAGTAAACTGTCTTAACTATTTTATTTTAGTTTATCTTCTGCATAATAGTAGGAAATAAATTGACGTAGTGAAGCAAAACATTATTTGGCGCAAGTCAAATTAATTATTTTTCTATATTTGTGATCAAGCTCGTCTTTCAAACCCCTTAGTGAACATGCCATTTTCGAATTGCTTATCTTTGACGTGAGTGACATTTATGTTGGCAGGATTACTGATTACATTTTGCAGCTGGGCCCAGCTATCACACTTTGTTGAAATGTCAGTTGTACTGTGAAAGCTATAATCCAGTATTCTTTTGAAAAGTTGTTGTATTTCTGTATGCCAAAATTTTTTCGTGTGAGCGTAATTTTACTTGCATAAACAGAATAATTATGCAAGAAACTTTTTATGTGGGTACCATATTATCTTTTAGAATTAAAAGAACATCGCCAGAAGTCAGGAGAAGTGATTAAAATTTTTAATCAACATTTTCTGATTGAGGTTGTAGAGGAAACTCTCTCTGGTCAGGAAGTCGATAGCGATTCAGAGACTGCTGGTTCCCAGGATAATGAATACAGGTTTTGTAGGGTCCTAAGTGAAGGAAACACTGAAGAATCAGATTTCTTTACTAGTTATGATTGAACTCAGCGGAGTAAAACACTGCCACCATCCATCAGTTTGAGAGTACACAATTTCATGACAATTTCAACTGGCCCGATAAGGGGTCTTACAACTGTAATTCCTAATAATGCATTGGACTCTCGTCCCATAAAGAAATGTTAGAGGAGATTATGCATTGTATTAATTTAGAAGACAAGCGCATTGCTAGTATCAAGAAAAAATTTATTATCACAATGTTACGTCTGAGGAAATGAATGTATTTTTGGACTTCTGATCATTGCTAGTGTAGGTAGAAATTGTTGTTGTTGTTGTGGTCTTCAGTCCTGAGACTGGTTTGATGCAGGTCTCCATGCTACTCTGTCCTGCGCAAGCTTCTTCATCTCCCAGTACCTACTGCAACCTACATCCTTCTGAATCTGCTCAGTGTATTCATCTCTCGGTCTCCCTCTACGATTTTTACCCTCCACGCTGCCCTAGAATACTAAATTGGTGATCCCTTGATACTATGATGTGCAAATCAGGAAGCTGTTTCACAATAACTTCACCAATACAACTTGCTTGGCCACATTTTCAGTTGACAGATCTGAAGATATACGAAGAGCCTTGAGATTCGATGACAAAAGAAACCAGAGAGGCCAGGAGACATACTCACAACACGGCTTCAATCTACTAGATTTGGGACCTTACCGTATAATGGATGATTTCGGATGAAACTTTGTTGATTAACATTTTGCTCCTTCAGAGTCCACTGCAAATTTATTCAGTATATTTCTATTAAATGACGAAAATAATGAAAATATTTTGGCTTTGGTAAAAATATTTCGGCTTTGATCAAAATATTTTGGCTTCGAGATTCTTTGACTTCATATGGTTTGATTTGTACTGGAAAAGTCTCTAACTAGGCAAATAAAACAAATGTTTCTTTTCTTGCATCGAAGACGCTAATCAATATGACGAGATGAACGTCAGAAAATACTACAATGTATTTTTTTCCACGAGTGTTCCTTTGTTCGAGGAACTATTGAAGGAAAAGTTGGTACCTTGAGACAAAACAAGAACAAAATGTCACCCAAAATGAAAGCTTTCAAGTGCAGAGAGATTATATTCTAGTCTGTGCAGGAGTGCTACAGATATAGAATGGATGCAACAGGCATTTATCTGGAGCCCGACCAAACCAATCCGTCAAGTGCCTCGACAGTTGCAGCTACCACCAACCACGACACACAAGGTCCCCAGAGACGCTACAAGGCGCAACTGCTACATCAGATTCATCATGATAACAGGCCAAAGCGCAAAGCATTTGCAGTTGAGGTTCTCAGTCGCATGGACGATGACCCAGACTATCTGAAAAAGGTAATGTTCATTGGCGAATCTGCCTTTCATGTGTTCAGGCAAGGTAAACCATCAAAGTGTGAGGGTCTGCGGCTCTGACGACCCCCAGCATTAGCACGGAAACTGTGCCGTCGAATGTTAAACGTGTGGTGTGGTCTGCTCCATGACCGTGTGGTGGGATCGTTTTCCTTTGCAGAGGTCTCAGTAACTTCGACCTGTTTTCTGGAGGTGTTGTAACAGTTTACATTCCCGCAGGTTGAAGACCTGCAACGTAGCACCGAGCTGCAGTTGGATGACGTCCGCCCTCACTGGACGTCGTTCGTTGAGAAGGCTTTGAGCTACACATTTCCAGGACACTGGATTGACACAGGTCATCATCATCAGTTATCTGCTATATTAGCAGGTCCTTTGCCTCTCCATTTTCTGCGATCCATCTCTTCCTTCTTAAGGCTGCTGTATGTTGTACCGTCCATCATGTCATCCAGTATCTGGAATCTCTTCCTTCCTCGCTTCCTTTTCCCTTCTACATAACCTTCTAAAATTGTTTTTATCAGTCCGTCATTCTTTCTTAATATATACCCAACCCAATTTCTTTTTCTTCTCTTTATTACATCTAGTAACTGTCTTTTCTCTCCCACTCTTCTCAGTGCCTCTTCATTTTTTACTCTGTCCATCCAACTTATTCTTTCCATCCTCCACCATGTCCAGATCTCAAAAGCCTCCAGCCTTTTTCTGTCTTTCTTCCTCATAGTCCGTGTTTCAGCGCCATATAGAAGAACACTCCATACAAGACTTTTATGAGTCTCTTTCTGAGTTCTCTGTCCAGACTGCTGCAGAAAATTCTCCTTTTCTTATAAAACGCCTCTTTTGCCATTGCTATCCTTGTTTTAATTTCTGTGGTGCACTTCCAGTCGTTGTCTATCCTGTTTCGAAGATACTTAAAGTTTTTCACCTGTTCTAGTATTTCTCCATTTAGCATAATTTTTATTTCCTTATTTCCTCCTGGTGCCAATGCTTTTGTTTTATTTGTGTTAATTTTCATTCCATATTTTTTTCGTTAGTTGCAATGGTGTCCACCAAATCCTGTAATTCTTTTTCCCCTGTGGCTAGAAGGACCATGTCATCAGCAAACCTCAAACACCCTACTCTTCTTCCTCCAATTTCTATGCCTTTGTCATATAACGCGCATTGGTCAATCATATTTTCCAAGTAGAGGTTGCAAGAGTAGGTGATGGACAGCATCCTTGTCTTACTCCTTTTCCTAGTCCGATCCAGTATGTACTTTCTCCTCTCCCTTTAATTGAAACTCTTTGATAACGATATAACGAGTTTACAAGTCTTCTGGTTTTCCAGTCCACTCTCTTTCCCCTCATTATAGTCGCCATCCTGTCCCAAACTACATTGTCAAATGCCTTTTCTAGATCGATGAAGCACATATATAGGTCTCTTCCTTTTTCAATAAACGCTTCTCCCAAGATTAGTAGGAGTCCTATTGCATCTCTGGTGCCCGTATTCCGTCTAAAGCCAAACTGCTCCTCGCCAAGATTCTCCTCCATTACTTTTTCAAGTCTTTTATTAATTATTCTTAACATCACTTTGGCTGCATGTGAAATGAGGCTGATTGTCCTGTGCTCACTGCATTTCTTCGTTCCTTGTTTTTTCGGTAATCCCTCTTTCTGGACCACAAGAAGTCTAGACCTAACACAATGCGAATTGTTTTTCTTTGGGGCTTTGTGAAGGCTTTGCCAGACCCGGGGCCAGTAAGAAATTCAAGCTTACGTCACAGCAGCAATTGCGGATGTTAATGAGGGTGCAAGGCTGGTCATGGGAGTAACTTTATTATCGCTTAGATTTGGCGTGTGCTACAGACGGTGCGCGCACTGAACTCCGGTAAATGGCTACAAAAACACTAGGTGCGTGTGAGCATTATGTCGCGAACTGCAGGTTTCTGCCTATCCCCACTTTTGAAATGATGTGTACCAAGCAAGAAAGCACTCCGTCTGCAGGCCGCAAATGGCCCATCGGGACCATCCGACCGCAGTGTCCTCCTCGGATGAGGATGCGGATAGGAGGGGCGTGTGCTCAGCACACTTCTCTCCCAGTCGTTATGATGGTTTTCTTTGACCGGAACCGCTACTATTAGGTCGATTAGCTCCTCAATTGGCATCACGAGGCTGAGTGCACCCCGAAAAATGGCAACAGCGCATGACGGCCCGGATGGTCACCCATCCAAATGCCGGCCACGCCCGATAGCGCTTAACTTCGGTGATCTGACGGGAACCGGTGTATGCACTGCCGCAAGGCTGTTGCCGTACCAAGCAAGAGGTACACAACAAACACTGTGAGAGACCACCACCACACAAGCACAACCACTCGCCTAACATCTCTGGGGCCGGCCGCTGTGGCCGAGTGGTTCTAGGTGCTTCAGTTCGGAACCGCGCTGCTGCTACGGTCGCAGGTTCGAATCCTGCCTTGGGCATGGGATGTGTGTGATGTCCTTAGGTTAGTTAGGATTAAGTAGTTCTATGTTCTAGGGGACTGACGACCTCAGATGTTATGTCCCATAGTGCTTACAGCCATTTAACCATTTGAACCATCTCTCGGTCCTGTGCAGTACCCTCAGGATGGCTCTCATAAACCCAGACCTCTTTCTGCTTGTGTCTCGTCCTTCACTGCTTTGAATATGTCCGCAGATAGTGTGGACAGCAGCCACAGAGAGCACTGGGGTACATTGCCTCTGCCGTGTACTGAAGGACATGGAACGTCTTCTGCCGACGAGCACAAAACACTTCGAGCCACGGACACTACACAGTTGTGAACCAGCAGTTAGACAGTTCAGTTCACTTTCTGCAGCCTGCTGGGTACAATGCACGACTACGTTCCGACTTAGCGCTGGCTGTTTATCGAATAACAGAACAACGAAGAGTGTCTGCAACAATACTATCAGTTATAGTGACGATATAATAGACTGCAAGGAGACAGGAAAGTAATGTAGATTTCATTGTATTAGCTACAGGACAATAAGTGTCACGCATAGAACAGTTATTGGTTGTTTCTTATTGTGTTATAGTGCTGCGTTGTCAAATCGCTCTTCATTGAAAAGGTATTGTGTCCGCCTAGGCGAGCCTCATTACACTACGGTCAGTTCCAGTACAGCATTCATGGCTGCCGCGTCGCGGTAGCGAAGTGGGACCGAGGCAGTTCCAGATAGGTTTTATAGTCTGACGAAAATTTATGGATTTGTAGTTTTAGCTTGACGTTGTCCACTATGGAAAGATGGTAGTTACTGTTATTCTGAAGAAGGTTGAGTTATCCCGACTGAAACCTAGGTAAATTCTAGGCAAACAGTGCAACTGAGGCTGTTAATTATAAAAATTAAAAATTAAAATTGACTATAACTTTCTCGAACTGGGTGACAACATCATTATGACAATGCGCGCTCTCACGTCGTAAATCAGGACACGCAGTTTCTGGGTCATTTCAACGTTACCTGTGTACAGCATCCACCTTATAGCCCAGATCTTGCAGTAGGTGACTCTTTTTTTATAAAAATTACCGTCACTAAAGGCAAAGCTTTTGGACATTCGATTGAGAACTCTGAAGCAGAGCTCAAGAAAACTGAGGCGGTTCTCAGGGATCTGAAGAAAGAGTGTCCTGCACCATGTGTAGTAGAACTGGTGGAGAAGCTATAAAAAGTGCGTTCAAGTAGGAGGGGAGTACTCTGAAAAGGAACGTCTAAACACTGAAATGAAGCAACAAAGATTTTTGACAGTTTTGAAAACATAGTCAGCGATCTTAAAAGTAGTTAAAGTTAACATTTAAAACAGTCTTGATCGCAATCCTGTTAAAATATTTTCTATTGGATTGAGTGATCGGTTACGACTCTATGAAAGAGTCAAATGGCTCTGAGCACTATGGGACTTAACTTCTCAGGTCATCAGTCGCCAAGAACTTAGAACTACTTAAACCTAACTAACCTAAGAACATCACACACATCCATGTCCGAGGCAGGATTCGAACCTGCGACCGTAGCGGTCGCGCGGTTCCAGACTGTAGCACCTAGAACCGCTCGGCCACTCCGGCCGGCATGAAAGAGTCATCTTCAGACTCCAGAGCGGTGGATGGACACTGCTAGATGAGTTCTGTCGATCCTCGACGCTCGTGTAACGGCTCGAGCGTCGAAGGAAGTCATCTAGCAGTGTCCGTCCAATGCTCTGGAGTCTGAAGATGACTCTTTCATAGAGTCGAAACCGGTCACTCACTCCAATAAAAATTTATTTTTAACAAGATTGCGATCAAGACTGTTTTAAATTTTAATTTTAAGGAGTAACAAAAATCTGTTAAAAAGAATCACTTGATCAGCTCTCGCAGTAGTACATGGTGTCCGAAAAGACTTTCCCTGATTACATAAATTGATAACTCAGGCTAGAAGTAAGATACAAAAATGTGAAACTTGTGTCAAATTGTTTACAACTATCAAAGTTTTAGGTTCGCAGTACGTAAGTAGTGGATGAGGTGCAGTGCCCAAGAAGCCATGTTAACCAATCACGAGAAGGCACTGTGTGTCCTGTGGTACCATGAGACACGATCACCAACCACAGTGCAGAGACACTTCCAGACAACATTTGGAAGGAATCCACCTGATGTCAAGAGCATTAAAGCCTGGTATGGTAAGTTCAAGAACACAGGATCGGTTGCTGACCATCCGAGGTCTGGTCGACAAAGAACCTCAGCAGACAGGGTGGAAGCTGTAAGGCAGTCTTTTCTGCGAAGTCCGAAGAAATCGGTGCGCAGGGCCTCAGGTGAATTACAGATGCCAAAAAGCTCTTTCAATGACATTTTACACAAACGTTTGTTGTTTTGTGCATACAAAGTGCAAATCGTTCAGGCCTTGTTGCCCAATGACAGTACACGTCGATATGACTTTGCGGTCGAAATGCTATCACGTATTGAGGACAATGATGGTTATCTCAGACGAATTGCTTTTTACGACGAAGCGATCTTTTTTGTCAGTGGAGCAGTGAATCGCCATAATGTGCGCATTTTGGGTTCACAACCCCCTGGCGAGGTCATGGAGTGCACCACAGGCAGTCCAAAGGTGAATGTTTCGTGCGCGCTATTGCACGATAGAATTATCGGGCCATTCTTCTTCGGTGAGGCTACCATCACATCTGCAGTGTATCTGGACATGTTGCAACTGTATGCTGTTCCTCAGCTGCTTCAGTATCACCCCGATGTCTTGTTTCAGCAAGGCGGTGCACCGCCTCATTGGGGTTTGGACGTCCGTGCCTATCTCGATATGACCTTTCCTGGGTGATGGATTGGTCGTGATGGCTCAAAAAAAGGTTCAAATGGCTCTGAGCACTATGGGACTTAACATCTGTGGTCATCAGTCCCCTAGAACTTAGAACTACTTAAACCTAACTAACCTACGTACATCACACACATCCATGCCCGAGGCAGGATTCGAACCTGCGACCGTAGCGGTCACGTGGTGCCACACTTCTTTTTATGGGGTTATGTCAAGGACGAGATCTATCGAACACGTGTACCAGATCTTGAAACCCTGCGGCAACGGATAACCACAGTCGTTGAATCGATCCCTCCAGTTATGTTGGCAAATGTGTGGTCGGAAATTGAATATCGCCTAGATGTGCTACGTGCTACCAAGGGTGCTCATGTGGAAGTTCACTGATGTGTGAAAAAAAACTTTGATTGTTTGTAAACAATTAGACACCAGTTTCATATTTGTATCTCACTTCTAGCCTGAGTTATCAATTTATGTAATCAGGGAAAGACTTTTCGGACACTCTGTATTCAGCTTCAACATTCGCGACAAGGAATATACGTGATCAAAGGTGTACAGTCCATCCTGGAACACCATGTAAATGAATAAAACAGAACAGTTCCAACCTTAAATGGCCTAAAATTATCTTACGGTTGCCGTTACGTCCTGAGAGGGGAGAGGACGGGAGCAGCTGGCCCTGCAGTGCGCTGGAGTTAGTCTCCAGTGGCTCGGTACAGCCGCGGACAGCTTGGCAGTGCCCCGCAGAGGGCGGGGAATTCGCAGACGCGCGCTGCTGCTGCTGCCCACCCCCACTACTGTGTTTTATGATTGAGATACCGCCGGCCGCAGATAAGCCGCGTCCGCCCGCGCTCATCCACTGTGCTATATATATGTGTGTGTGTGTTTATGCGGCGGCGCGGCCGGCGTCGTCAGTTTCGCTCCGGCTGGGCCGGCATGACGGAGGACCACGCCGCCCTGCCGCCCCGCCGCCCCGACTGAGTTACGAGCGCAGCCCCTTGGCACGCTCGCCCACTTGCTTCATTTCCGGCGCCGTCCGCCTCCAGATGGAGAGGCGGCAGCAGTCCGAGGGCCTCTCTGCCAGTGGAATGCCCTCCTGCTCGGGAAGCCGCGCCATCAATCCGCTACAGGCACCCGCCAGCCGTCCACACTTTGTCATCGAGGCTAGAGCACAACACTCGCCGAGAACATCGGCAAACCAGAACTACAACAACATTGCTGTTCCCTACAGCAATAAATAAGCACTTTTAAAGTTACAATTCTTTTTTTGTCTGCAGTCTTCTGACTGGTTTGACATTGCTCGCCACGACTTTCTCTCCTACTTCAACCTCTTCACCTCAGAACAGCACTTGCATCCGCGGTCCACCATTATTTATCGTATATACTCCAATCTCTGAATTCCTCTACAGCTTGCACTCACTACAGGTCCCTCCAGTACCATGGAAGTTTATTCCTTCATATCCAATCCTCCTGTCACCTCGTCAGTTTTCTCCTCCCCATTTCTGCAGAGATGCTCCTGAAACGCCCGCTAAACCCGCTGGGCAGAACAGGCAATAGGATTGTGGAAAGGGCCAAGTGCTGAAGTCAGTTTCTGTCTCAATTGTCATTTATTGTAATTTAGCAACTGTTTCACGGCTGAAGGGCTCCAACAAGAAATCTTAACAAGATAAAAATTCAATTAAGGTAGCAATAAAATAATTCAAAAAACAACATACGCAAAGTGCAATGCAAATGGCTGATGGCCACAATTAATTTTCAAAATTTTAGAATATATTACCATAGACCTTTAAAGGCAGAAGGCCAACAAGAAATCTTAAACAAATCAAAAATTGAATTAAGATACCACCAAAAATTAAAAACCCAAAAGGTAACATATACAAGGTGCAAAACAAATGGCTGAGGGTCACAATTAAATTTCAAAACTTCAGAATATATTACCATTGACCTTTAAAGGCAGAAATCCAGAATGTTTAACAACAAGAAATCTTAAAAACCAACAAGATAAAAATCCAATTAAGATAGCAATAAAATAATTTATAGAAACAACATATGCAAGATGCAGTACCAATGGCTGAGGGTCTCAATCAAACTTCAAAATTTCAAAATATATTACCATAATCTTTTAAGGCAGAAGGCCACAGTGTTTAAGCTTGAAAGAGAAATTTAAAGTTTAATTTTGCAAAATTTTTAGAAACAAATAATAACCATAAGCCTAAAATTTAAAATAGCTGACAACAGATAATTAAACGCCGGTCGCACTCAGAAGACTTCCATGGAGGTCGGTCTGCCCTCGTTCACTTGATCCCTCGGAACCCAACCAGGGGGCAGCCACGGACTGACCGACACAACGACTTACTTCCCATCAATCAGTACATGAGAACGCCAACTGGCAATGTTACAAACGCGATAATTCACAATGGAGTACGTATTAGCTGTCAAAATTACACACCATGTTGGACAGCGACAACAGGTGAGGAATGGACGCTGCCTGAAATTACGGCCACAAGACAGAAAATTTCACTGGTGCACTCAAATCGCAGTCGACCAAAATAGTTAACTGCACCGCATGGCGGCTAAATCTCAGCAGTAGAGCCACTCGGTGTTGCTCACCGGAAAACCTGCCCAACAGCAAACTACCGAAGCGAACCAACCACCGCAACGCGAATAGACGTGGTGGCTTGGGTAGTTAAAACCACTACTCAACTTTGACGTCGTGGGTCGGTGAACCACGAAGCTCTTAGCGATCGGACAGCTCCACACACGTTCCTACACTGCGCAGGGGCTGCCAGCGACCCCAGCCGACTGCACCACGCGGAGAATTTCCCTCGTCCGCAAACAACCGACCGACTCACTGTCAGTACGCCGGCAACATTTAAAATACGTTGTCAGTGGAAATAACACGAACTACATACACGATTTGACAAACACTTGCACGAAGGTTTGAACAACAGTCAACAATGGGTGCACAATCACGAAGACAAATCGGGAGTCGATGCACGCGCGCGTGCACACACACACACACACACACACACACACACACACACAGCCGACTCATGAACGATCGGAGAGCCAAAACACGTCGTCCGGTAGGACGAGCGACCGGCGGTCCACCAACTCCGTGGCCCGCTCAAGTAATGCGTGGAGGCAATGATCGAGCGAGCCATGTAGACGCAGACCTCACTGCTGCTTCACCCGACTACCCTAGTGCCGCTTTACAACTCCCCGATTGGCAGGTCCGGACTGCGCTCCAGACACGTTCCAGCTGACTCGTAGACCCGAACTCGCGACCCGAACTCCCTATCCGAACTCCGACGCCGAACTGCACTCCTTGGACGTTCCAACTAACTGCACGACCGATGACAACTGGGAAGTAATAGCAGTCAAGCAAAGATGCTACGAGAGGGCATATATCGACACGCGCTGCTAGCGCCGCTCACGGTCAGGCAAAACAGCAACGGTAATAATTTAAATTAACGTAGTGAGGTGGACATACGTTAAAAACAGGGTGTAAAACACATGATGGCGGGAACACGAGCCACGCATGCCTCAGCTCCTCTTTTTAGTCCACCTATTTCCTCTATAAAACGATATCTCAAACGCTTCGACTCACTTCTTTTTCAGTTTCCTTACAGTCCGCGATTCCCTTCCATACAATGCTGCGCTCCGAACGTGCTTCCTCGGAAATTTCTTCGTCAGATTAAGGTCAATGCTTGATGCAAATAAACTTCTTTTGGCCAGAATGACCTCATTGCCTGTGCTGCTAATCTGTTTTGTAACGTTCTCCTTGTTTCGTCCGTCATCTATTATCCTGCTTTCAAGGTAACACAATTCGTTCACTAAGTCCACTACGTGCTTCTCAGTTTCAACGTTAAGCTCAACACTAATTTCATTTCTACCATTCCTCCACTCTCAATACACTGTAACACAGTAGCGCTGTTACAGGTGTAACTGCACATGGGCTTTCGGTGTTAAAGCCGCTTACGTAAAATATGAACTACTATGAATTACAAAAAAATGATTCAAATGGCTCTGAGCGCTATGGGACTTAACATCTAAGGTCATCAGTCCCCTAGAACTTAGAACTACTTAAACCTAACCAACCTAAGGACATCACACACATCCATGCCCGAGGCAGGATTCGAACCTGTGACCGTAGCGGTCGCGCGGTTCCAGACTGAAGCGCCTAGAACAGCTCAGCCACACCGGCCCGCTATAAATTACACGGTCGTCACCAACCCAATCGTTTCTTTACACATTAAAGATCAGACCGAACTGGAAAATTTTGGCCGGCCGCTGGTGGCCGAGCGGTTCTGGCGCTACAGTCTGGAACCGCGCGACCGCTACGGTCGCAGGTTCGAATCCTGTCTCGGGCATGGATGTGTGTGTTGTCCTTAGGTTAGTTAGGTTTAAGTAATTCTAAGTTCTAGGGGACTTATTGTTGTGGACTGGCAAGACGGCCAATCCACAGTGACGGGTAACCGAAAGGCACGCGCTTAAACTCACGCAGGCTGGCGTGAGGTCTGAAACAGGATACGTAATGAATGCTATAAGGAAAAGTACGTAGCTGCTGAAATACTTAACTTTAATCCACAATTGGTGACCATTGGTCTTGTTACTGTACATGCTTCATTAGATACATAGCAAAGGATAAATGGCGCCTTGCTAGGTCGTAGCAATTGACTTAGCTGAAGACTATGCTAACTATCGTCTCGGCAAATGAGAGCGTAATTCTCAGTGTACCTTTCCTAGCAACGTCGGCTGTACAACTGGGGCGAGTGCTAGTAAGTCTCTCTAGACCTGCCGTGTGGTGGCGCTCGGTCTGCAATTACTGACAGTGGCGACACGCGAGTCCGACGTATACTAGCGGACCGCGGCCGATTTAAAAGCTACCACCTAGCATGTGTGGTGTCTGGCGGTGACACCACACTTATGATCTCAGCAGTTGAGTCCCATAGTGCTCAGAGCCATTTGAACCATTTTTTGGAAAATTTTGTATGACTGCATTATCAAAATTAAGAGGGTTAAATTAATTCAATAGGGCTATGCACACTCAAATCACGTAATAACACGATAAAATAGGTGGTAAATTAATAAATCATTGGCTGTACACTCCAGTGGTGAAGGCTGTCACTGAATATATTACATACTACCACTGTCTTGTTTGTACAGCTTGTAAAAGCAACACTGGCGTATTCTGAGAAAACATAAACATTTTGTCCTCTATATATTGCAATTACGGTGACTGTGTCGTAACTGAGGAAGAATAGGACGGGACATACGGTACTGATTTTCAATCAGATCATTTATTCTTAACTTCACATATGAGAAATACGAGAAAACAGCCCAATTCAATATCTGGCTGGTGCAGAAGCATGAAACAGATCACCGGTCACGTTAAAATAATACAACTTTGTACACCTCAGTTAAGTAATGGAGTTGAAAGGAGAGGAAAAGGAACTTAGGCTATATGCACACAGAAAGGATTCACACCAGAAGATAAGTTCGGAGAGAAATCAGTTATCATTATAAGCATGCAGTTACGAATACAAAGACCCAACGGTACTGACCGGCCGCCGTGTCATCCTTGGACTTCAGGCATTACTGGTTGCGGATACGGGGGGGGGGGGGGGGCATGTGGTCAGCACACCGCTTTCCCGGCCGTTGTCAGTTTTCGCGACCGGTGCCGCTGCTTCTCAGTCAAGTAGCTCCTCAATTGGCTTCACAAGAAGGGCTGAGTGCACCTCGCAATTACGGCAAAGAGATTTATAGAGATTGAAACAATGTTACTGACATACGATGCTAGCATTCGCGCCCACAATATATGTGATAAAATGTAAGAACACGTGGATGAATAAATCACTCATCGAGTAATACCTTGGTGAAACCGACTAAAATCACGAAATTGCTGAAAAAAGAGTGCTTGGCTACAAAGGTTAGATTAAATAATGAAGAACGCGAATAGGACAACGAGACCAGGAGAGATGAAGGTCGCACAGGTTCACGCAACAGGTGATGCCCAGAAACAAAAGACGTTATTAAAATCCCTCAAAACTACGGAAGTATAAGTGCTCAAACAACACGTTAGATGATGATTATACAGTATAACTAGAATCACACGCTGAGATACAGAAACTAGAGCTGAGGTCTCACTGAACGAGGAAACACATGGAAATACGTGTAACTAAGTACATAGTACATGGAGAAGTCGGTATATCAAGGCACACGTAAACAATGTTAATGACATAAGATACGGGCATTCGCGCCCAACAATATAAGTGATAGAATGTAATGGAAATGCCATGTGGCTAGGGCCTCCCGTCGGGTAGACCGTTCGGCTGGTGCTAGTCTTTCGAGTTGACGCCACTTCGGCGACTTGTGTGTCGATGGGGATGAAATGATGATGATAAGGACAACACAACAGCCAGTCCCTCTGACCCAGCCGGGAATCGAACCGGAGCGTTAGGTATGACATTCCGTCGCGCTGGCCACTCAGCTAACAAGGGCGGACTGATAAAACGTAAGAACACGTGGCTGAATAGATCACTCATCGAGAAACACCATGGTGAAACCAACTAAAATCACGAAATTACTGAAGAAAAGAGTGTAGAAGAAGACCCATAAGCTAGAATAGAAACAAACACACGTATACGAAAACAGAATTATTCTCACATTCACGCTAGACAAAGGCAGCTGTGCTTGCCCTAATTATTACGCGGTGGAGAACATTACGCACCATAATGTTCCATAGGAACAGAGCAAACGCAGAATACTGAATAAATCGAAACATTAGTGAAGAAATATGTTTTTAATTAAACACACCCTGGAAAGAAGATAAAACGCTTCAGTAAGCATATTCGCAACGACTTCAAAGTAGCTAGACAGAGCTTAAGAACTACGAACCAATATCAGCAACAGCCGGCAGCAGAGTATCTCCAGAGCTGTAGCTCGCAGAGAACGACCAGATAAAAATAACAGACAAAAAAGACACGCACAGTGGGGATGGATTTCTGTGCACAGGTAAAGGAACACTGAGCTGCCTACACTGTACCCGCAGAAGATGGGAAGCAGCTACGTTGCCACATGCCTTGTAAACCGGAAAAGACATATCTATCCCCTCATTCTTTCACACAAAAGGCAGGGTAAAGGAGGAATCCTGATAATAAAAAGTGCTGTTACATAAATATGGATGTGGGTTGCACAGGGTACGCAGGATAAGCAACTGAATTTTACAGTATTTAAAAATTATGATGGAGGACACATGGTGTTTCCATTTACACATCAGCTAGTTATTGAATTTATACCAGTTCCACTGCTCAGTCCTAGGCGAGTTTAAAGACGTACATCGCGGAGAAAATGTTCAAATGTGTGTGAAATCTTATGGGACTTAACTGCTAAGGTCATTAGTCCCTAAGCTTACACACTACTTAACATAAATTACCCTAAGGACAAACACACACACCCATGCCCGAGGGAGGACTCCAACCTCCGCCGGGACCAGCCGCACAGTCCGTGACTGATTTCTGACAGTTTTGGACTGATTGCCATCCTGTTGATGGCACATCCAAATACAGTTCAGACAACTCTTGCACACTTTACGCAACACCATAGATGTTATTGCTACTCAGGGCCCTCTGACGTCTTCCTGCAGTGTTCGGTGTCTGTTTCTGTACACTACAGAACTGGCCCCATTTGGAAAAGTCAGGTGGTGTCGAACGTGGCGACCTGGACGACCATTCCTCTTGACCACTTCGACGTATCCAGCGCTCAAGTAAAACATCATTCGGCAATTTGCATGTTGTTCGTACCAAATGCGGCGGTGGGACATCTCGCTGAAAGACAATCGTCGTTTTCCTAGAGGCAGTTATCCAGAATAGGTAGGAGTGTCATTAGTGAGCTTGTTGTAAAGAAATATGGGGGCTATGAGAACATCCGCGTGTATGTCGCACCTCACATTTAACTTTGTGTTAGTCTGCTGATGGGCATCTACAGCAATGGCTTGGTTCTCGGTTACCCAATAATCAGAGTCATGTCTATTCACTGTTCCGTTCAGATCAAAAAAGGCCTCATCGATGAAAAGGAAAATCAGCTTCAAGATGTGGCTGGTGCGTTCGTCTTTAACTACTCACAGAAATGCACCCGTCTATCTGTCTCCGTGAAGTTCCTCGACAAACTGTGGTGTCACCACCAGACACCACAATTGCTAGGTGGTAGCCTTTAAATCGGCCGCGGTCCGTTAGTATACGTCGGACCCGTGTGTCGCCACTATCAGTGATTGCAGACCGAGCGCCGCCACACGGCAGGTCTAGAGAGACTTCCTAGCACTCGCCCCAGTTGTACAGCCGACTTTGCTGGCGATGGTTCACTGACAAATTACGCTCTCAATTGCCGAGACGATAGTTAGCATAGCCTTCAGCTACGTCATTTGCTACGACCTAGCAAGGCGCCATTATCATTTGCTATTTATCTTGTGATGCATGTACCGTCAGACCGATGTTCACCAATTATGGATTAAAGTTAAGTATTCCAGAAGCTACGTACCTTTTTTGCTAGTCTCAATTCCTTGTCATTTTCCAGACCTCACGTCAGCCTGCGTGAGCTTAAAAAATGGTTCAAAAGGCTCTGAGCACTATGCGACTTAACTTCTGAGGTCATCAGTCGCCTAGAACTTAGAACTAATTAAACCTAACTAACCTAAGGACATCACACACATCCATGCCCGAGGCAGGATTCGAACCTGCGACCGTAGCGGTCACGCGGTTCCAGACTGAAGCGCCTTTAACCGCACGGCCACACCGGCCGGCGCGTGAGCTTAAACGCGTGCCTTTCGGCTGCCTGTCATAGTGGATTGGCTGTCTTGCCAGTCCACAACACAAACTGTACTCGACATAGATGAAAATGATTTCTGGATAAAATCCGGGAAACGCATAAGTGATCGATACCACGTTCTTGAGCCACTTTTCTTGTTGACCGTGTTAGACTGACTATTAGCTTATTTAGTACGGTAGCTGGGGTTGCATGATGCATTGCTGTTATGGCCTCCCACACTGTCGTTTCTCGTGGACACTGCCTGTTGTCTTGAACTGCTCTAGTAAACGAACAGTGATTGTGTAATGTGGGGGGGGGGGGGGGGGGGGTGATTGAGCTGGATTCCGTCTGCGATATTTCTCCACAGCTTCTCATAGAGTCATGCCCGTAGCATGTCTCAGAACCACTTCCACCCTTTCCTGCATTGCGTACTGAGACATTGGTGTTGATTACTGTGAAAGAAAGACAAATTAAACAGTAATGTCATGACTTACCACACAATTTCTAACAATCTGGTTGTTTATTACTGAAAAATGGAGAAAAAAATACAAGTTCAACCTCAAGATCACGATTTAAAATACACTCCTGGAAATGGAAAAAAGAACACATTGACACCGGTGTGTGAGACCCACCATACTTGCTCCGGACACTGCGAGAGGGCTGTACAAGCAATGATCACACGCACGGCACAGCGGACACACCAGGAACCGCGGTGTTGGCCGTCGAATGGCGCTAGCTGCGCAGCATTTGTGCACCGCCGCCGTCAGTGTCAGCGAGTTTGCCGTGGCATACGGAGCTCCATCGCAGTCTTTAACACTGATAGCATGCCGCGACAGCGTGGACGTGAACCGTATGTGCAGTTGACGGACTTTGAGCGAGGGCTTATAGTGGGCATGCGGGAGGCCGGGTGGACGTACCGCCGAATTGCTCAACACGTGGGGCGTGAGGTCTCCACAGTACATCGATGTTGTCGCCAGTGGTCGGCGGAAGGTGCACGTCCCGTCGACCTCGGACCGGACCGCAGCGACGCACGGATGCACGCCAAGACCGTAGGATCCTACGCAGTGCCGTAGGGGACCGCACCGCCCCTTCCCAGCAAATTAGGGACACTGTTGCTCCTGGGGTATCGGCGAGGACCATTCGCAACCGTCTCCATGCAGCTGGGCTACGGTCCCGCACACCGTTAGGCCGTCTTCCGCTCACGCCCCAACATCGTGCAGCCCGCCTCCAGTGGTGTCGCGACAGGCGTGAATGGAGGGACGAATGGAGACGTGTCGTCTTCAGCGATGAGGGTCGCTTCTGCCTTGGTGCCAATGATGGTCGTATGCGTGTTTGGCGCCGTGCAGGTGAGCGCCACAATCAGGACTGCATACGACCGAGGCACACAGGGCCAACACCCGGCATCATGGTGTGGGGAGCGATCTCCTACACTGGCCGTACACCACTGGTGATCGTCGAGGGGACACTGAATAGTGCACGGTACATCCAAACCGTCATCGAACCCATCGTTCTACCATTCCTAGACTCGCAAGGGAACTTGCTGTTCCAACAGGACAATGCACGTCCGCATGTATCCCGTGCCACCCAACGTGCTCTAGAAGGTGTAAGTCAACTACCCTGGCCAGCAAGATCTCCGGATCTGTCCCCCATTGAGCATGTTTGGGACTGGATGAAGCGTCGTCTCACGCGGTCTGCACGTCCAGCACGAACGCTGGTCCAACTGAGGCGCCAGGTGGAAATGGCATGGCAAGCCGTTCCACAGGACTACATCCAGCATCTCTACGATCGTCTCCATGGGAGAATAGCAGCCTGCATTGCTGCGAAAGGTGGATATACACTGTACTAGTGCCGACATTGTGCATGCTCTGTTGCCTGTGTCTATGTGCCTGTGGTTCTGTCAGTGTGATCATGTGATATATCTGACCCCAGGAATGTGTCAATAAAGTTTCCCCTTCCTGGGACAATGAATTCACGGTGTTCTTATTTCAATTTCCAGGAGTGTATATGTACAACCATTTTGATCTCTATCGTTTTCACGGTATCTGTACACATAATGGATTTGTTCCCTATCACGCCACTTTCGAATCACCCTGTATATGAGGCACGACGACAGACCTAAATTGATCCTTGTGAACCGACATACGTTATTTCTCCCCAGTCAAAAGAAACTCTCCTGATTACGTTGGCTGAATTACTAATTTTAAGTACAACTTTCTGCATTTGTTTGATTAGCTATGACATTATCCATTGGCTGGTTGTACCATCAGTTCCACATAACCTCTGTGTATCTAGGAGAATATTATGATTCGCACAGTCAGATACCTTAGACAGGTCATAGAAAATGCCAGACTGCGCTGTTTTGTTTTTTAAAGTTTCCAAAATTTCCTGAGTGAACGTGTAAATGTTATTGTCAGAAGAGCAACTCTTCTGAATTCCTAACTGTGGTTTTCTGAGAGTATTATTGTTGTTCAGGTGGGATACTATTGTAAAATACCCCAGTTTTGTAAAATGACGTCAGTAGTGAAACAGGTCGGTAGATATTGACATCTCACCTGTCACCTTTTTTATATAGTCCCTTCACAATATTCAGTCGGAAACTTCGTTGAGGTGGATCTACGTTCACTAACTGGCAGTTCTGAAACTCATTGTCACTGACAGGGTGCGACACGCATCTGTGTTCCTTATCGGTTACGATCTTTCTGCGCCCACTGTTGTTACGGCGTGTTACATGGCTGTCAGTGAGTGCAACACCATGCCTGTAGACACGATCGGTACTCTGCGGTGATACATCGAGAAATCGATTAACTTCAGTCACCGTGTCGTCACGGGAACGTCCAAACACGACAGCTCGTTTCTTCCATTGTGTCATGTCTCCACGTCGATCCATCTCACTGTATCGATTCCATGCAACTAACTGGCTCATAATTCACGGCCACTACTTAACGTCAGCGGTGGAGGCTCATACGCTATTTATTTATTTAGTTGCTATTTTCTTTGATATTGTTATGAATATAAAAGAACAAATCGAAAGTTGCACATGATTTGGCATGAATGGAACACACAATATTTTAACATAGTGATACGTGGTACTTACCGGAATTAACATAAACGTCGAAGAGACGTCCCACCAATATAACTTTCTTTTCACACAACCTGTTTATTTAACAATACATAAACTGTGTTTCACAGAAAATAGAAGCATTAAACCATAAAATTTTCTTTAACAAAATGAACAGTTTTGCAAAATTCTCTAGACCTTAAACCTTAAGGCGAATAAACTTTTAATCTTTGCAAAAGAAATCTGAGGTGCTGCATTGAAAAAAAACAAAAAACATGCTAGGTGTTCACTTCAGCACTGGACACAGTCTGACTTATTAAATTTCCTTCTGCAACACATGAAAACTATATAAGCACCATTGATGGCAGAAGTGATTGAATTACTTACAACTTTTAATTTGAAAGCTGTATGTCGACAGGTTGGTGGTTAAGATGCGCACCTGTGCTTAAGGTTAAGCAGATTAGGAAACAATTGTGACAACGATAAGGCTTGCTTCAAAGCAACCAACCTCTTAATTTCAGTCGGCAAGCAAGGTGCAGCTGGATCCCAACCCTTCCCTTCTGACAATTTTATTTTAACTAAAACCCTGGTGAGAGTTGGCTGTTAATATTTTCAAAGGTAAACTGATTGTCAGTTATTAAGACCGCTCTGAAGGAACTTCTTAAAACAATACTTGTGAACACGTATTACAAGAGAACTCACTCGGCGGAACCACAAGATCCAGGTAAAATACACCAATAATGACCCGGTATTTCAAAGACAGCAAAGCACAGCTTCGTACAACAGGTTGTTCATATTGTACCTAATGATTGAGAAATGAAATTACAATCAAAGAACTGAACCAGTTAAGAGTTAAATCTAACCACAAAGTCCCTCTTTTGCTTAATGGCAACCTGTGCCTCAGTGCAATTGTTCCGGCAGTATTTACGACCAAGAGCTGATTAATTAGAACATTTATGATCGGGTAGAAACCAGAAAAGAAAGGCAATATAATAGCGGGACAAATTTTCAAATAAAATTAATGTCTTAGTACAATACTACTGTCTATATTTGTCCGCTGCTCGTGGTCTCGCGGTAGCGTTCTCGCTTCCCGAGCACGGGGTCCCGGGTTCGATTCCCGGCGGAGTTAGGGATTTTTCCTGTCTCCAGATGACTGCGTGTTCTTGTGTCGTCTTCATCATCATCATTCAGGCCCATCACGGTCGGAGGAAGGCAATGGCAAACCACCTCCACTAGGACCTTGGCTAGCAAAGCGGTGCGGGTCTCCCGCATCGTTCCCCTACGCTCTGTAAAGATGCATGGGACTTCATTTCCATTTCCATTTACTGCCTATATTTAGGACCAAAGAGCCGAACGAGTAAAACTTTAAGGGTCAGGTACAAACCATAAAGTAATAAGGAGGGAAGGTAGACAATGAAACAAATCACCACGAGGATTACTGAATGTTATTCTCCTTTATCAGCAAGTACACTCCTGGAAATGGAAAAAAAACACATTGACACCGGTGTGTCAGACCCACCATACTTGCTCCGGACACTGCGAGAGGGCTGTACAAGCTATGATCACACGCACGGCACAGCGGACACACCAGGAACCGCGGTGTTGGCCGTCGAATGGCGCTAGCTGCGCAGCATTTGTGCACCGCCGCCGTCAGTGTCAGCCAGTTTTCCGTGGCATACGGAGCTCCATCGCAGTCTTTAACACTGGTAGCATGCCGCGACAGCGTGGACGTGAACCGTATGTGCAGTTGACGGACTTTGAGCGAGGGCGTATAGTGGGCATGCGGGAGGCCGGGTGGAAGTACCACCGAATTGCTCAACACGTGGGGCGTGAGGTCTCCACAGTACATCGATGTTGTCGCCAGTGGTCGGCGGAAGGTGCACGTGCCCGTCGACCTGGGACCGGACCGCAGCGACGCACGGATGCACGCCAAGACCGTAGGATCCTACGCAGTGCCGTAGGGGACCGCACCGCCACTTCCCAGCAAATTAGGGACACTGTTGCTCCTGGGGTATCGGCGAGGACCATTCGCAACCGTCTCCATGAAGCTGGGCTACGGTCCCGCACACCGTTAGGCCGTCTTCCGCTCACGCCCCAACATCGTGCAGCCCGCCTCCAGTGGTGTCGCGACAGGCGTGAATGGAGGGACGAATGGAGACGTGTCGTCTTCAGCGATGAGGGTCGCTTCTGCCTTGGTGCCAATGATGGTCGTATGCGTGTTTGGCGCCGTGCAGGTGAGCGCCACAATCAGGACTGCATACGACCGAGGCACACACGGCCAACACCCGGCATCATGGTGTGGGGAGCGATCTCCTACACTGGCCGTACACCACTGGTGATCGTCGAGGGGACACTGAATAGTGCACGGTACATCCAAACCGTCATCGAACCCATCGTTCTACCATTCCTAGACCGGCAAGGGAACTTGCTGTTCCAACAGGACAATGCGCGTCCGCATGTATCCCGTGCCACCCAACGTGCTCTAGAAGGTGTAAGTGAACTACCCTGGCCAGCAAGATCTACGGATCTGTCCCCCATTGAGCATGTTTGGGACTGGATGAAGCGTCGTCTCACGCGGTCTGCACGTCCAGCACGAACGCTGGTCCAACTGAGGCGCCAGGTGGAAATGGCATGGCAAGCCGTTCCACAGGACTACATCCAGCATCTCTACGATCGTCTCCATGGGAGAATAGCAGCCTGCATTGCTGCGAAAGGTGGATATACACTGTACTAGTGCCGACATTGTGCATGCTCTGTTGCCTGTGTCTATGTGCCTGTGGTTCTGTCAGTGTGATCATGTGATGTATCTGACCCCAGGAATGTGTCAATAAAGTTTCCCCTTCCTGGGACAATGAATTCACGGTGTTCTTATTTCAATTTCCAGGAGTGTAGTTCCACGGATCCACGGTGCGTCGCAGCGGTTACTGAGTGGTGCCGATGATAAACCGGTAGAAGAGGGCAGCCAGGCGACGAGCGGTCATCCGAGTCGAATGTTGCCAAACAACCGACGGGTTGTCGGCCTGCTGCTTGTGATCGACGCTGACCCCTGTGAAGTAGTCCGGTATCTTCGCTCTGTGCAGGCCCTCCTTGGGCAGCTCGTGTCTTCGGCCGCTCGGACCTCGTGACCACCGTTTGTCGCGACGCTACCGCCAATCCCCAAACTTCGTGCCTCCCTCTCGGGCCAGCGAACCCCTTATATACATATCGGCAAATAAAGACCTTCTAAGGACACAACCCACAGACACCAACTATTCCTCTTAGATTTTGGCAATGGGGTCGCAAGAGAGACAGTCGACACTACACCTGAGCCAGTGGCGCCAGACAGGTCTACTAATTCAATGGCGCCACGGCTTACATAAATGTGTTAGTAAAAAATGAGGATTGTGCTGTTTAAGTAGTGAAAATATACACACAATATCTACATAATGAAAAAATAATAATAATAACTAAAAAGTCTACATAGTACAATAGGCCATCTAGAGCGTAGATGTATGTGTATCCACAATCTAGGAGGCACACACTACCGGTCTGATAGCATTGGTAGAACAGGTGCACCTCAGGTTTCACAGAGGCTGCACTGTCGTGCCAGTGAAGGTTAGAATTTGGGAGATGGCTGTCAGGGTCTCAGGAAATCGTTCCTGGTCCTCCCCGAGGCTCGTCTCCTCACTGCCTCCAGAAGGTGGCTGTAGGTGGATGGTCCGCCGTGGTGCGTCTCCTTGTCATGGTGGTTCTCCCTCAGCCCTGTAGGCTTGCAGTAGATAAGGTGATATTTTAGCTATCAGCGGGTTTCACATATGCCACAGTTCCTCACCCCTTATTATACTATAGTCCGTTGTATTGCCAAATGCGTTCTTGTTCTGATCTGTAATATCTTGTCTAATGACACACCTTCAAACAATGTGGTCCAGTGTGCCGATGGCTCCACATCCACAAGTGTCTGGAGTGCTATCGCATTTTTAGTAAGCAGCTCTGCTATGGATCATGTCGCGACGGTTAGTGTATAGCTCTCTTGGTCGGAAGGAAGAATGTCATTCTTGCTCTTTCTGTTATGTTAGGTGGGAACTGGTAATTCTCTTCCCTACTTCTGCCCTGTCCCGGATATCTTGCTATTTTCTTTCAATGCATGCCTTTATTTCTTTATCCGATACAGCTCTTGTGCCCAGTATCTATTGTACTTTATCATATTTGCACTTTTTAAGCCAATATTGTGCACCTCTCTTTCTTACGGCTAGCTATAGAGGTTGTTGTTGTTGTTGTTGTTGTGGTCTTCAGTTCTGAGACTGGTTTGATGCAGCTCTCTATGCTATTCATCTCCCGGTACTTACTGCAACCTACATCTTTCTGAATCTGCTTAGTGTATTCATCTCTTGGTCTCCCTCAACAATTTTTACCCTCCACGCTGCCCTCCAATGCCAAATCTGTGATCCCTTGATGCATCAGAACATGTCCTACCAACCGATCGCTTCTTCTTGCAAAGTTGTGCCACAAACTCCTCTTCTCCCCAAGCCTATTCAATACCTCCTCATTTGTTATGTCATCTACCCATCTAATCTTCAGCATTCTTCTGTAGTACCACATTTCGAAAGCTTCTATTCTCTTCTTCTCCAAACTATCGTCCACGTTTCATATTCAAACATGGCTACACTCCATACAAATACTTTCAGAAACGACTTCCTGACACTTAAATCTATACTCGATGTTAACAAATTTCTCTTCTTCAGAAACGCATTCCTTCCATTGCCAGTCTACATTTTATATCCTCTCTACTTCGACCATCATCAGTTATTTTGCTCCCCAAATAGCAAAACTTCTTTACTACTTTAAGCGTCTCATTTCCTAATCTAATTCCCTCAGCATCACCTGACTTAATTCGACTACATTCCATTATCCTCGTTTTGCTTTTGTTGATGTTCATCGTATACGCTCCTTTCAAGACACTGTCCATTCCGTTCAACTGCTCTTCCAAGTCCTTTGCTGTCTCCGACAGAATTACAATGTCATCGGTGAACCTCCAAGTTTTTATTCCTTCTCCATGGATTTTAATACCTACTCCGAATTTTTATTTTGTTTCCTTTACTGCTTGCTCAATATAAAGATTAAATAACATCGGGGAGAGGCTACAACCTTGTCTCACACCCTTCCCAACCGCTGCTTCCTTTCATGCCCCTCGACTCTTATAACTGCCATCTGGTTTCTGTACAAATTGTAAATAGCCTTTCGCTCCCTGTATTTTCCCCCTGCCACCTTTAAAATTTGAAAGAGTGTATTCCAGTCAACATTGTCAAAAGCTTTCTCTAAGACTACAAATGCTAGAAACGTTGG
This sequence comes from Schistocerca serialis cubense, assembly GCF_023864345.2. Classification (NCBI taxonomy): domain Eukaryota; kingdom Metazoa; phylum Arthropoda; class Insecta; order Orthoptera; family Acrididae; genus Schistocerca; species Schistocerca serialis. Next base: position 871,701,076 of record NC_064641.1, on the reverse strand, counting down.
TTTGCCTTTCCTTAATCTATTTTCTAATATAAGTCGTAGGGTCAGTATTGCCTCACGTGTTCCAACATTTCTACGGAATCCAAACTGATCTTCCCCGAGGTCGGCTTCTACTAGTTTTTCCATTCGTCTGTAAAGAATTCGCGTTAGTATTTTGCAGCTGTGACTTATTAAACTGATAGTTCGGTAATTTTCACATCTGTCAACACCTGCTTTCTTTGGGATTGGAATTATTATATCCTTCTTGAAGTCTGAGGGTATTTCGTCTGTCTCACACGGCTTGCTCACCATATGGTAAAGTTTTGTCAGGACTGGCTCTCCAATGGCCGTCAGTAGTTCCAATGGAATGTTGTCTACTCCTGGGGCTATGTTTCGACTCAGGTCGTTCAGTGCTCTGTCAAACTCTTCACGCAGTATCGTATCTCCCATTTCATCTTCATCTACATCCTCTTCCATTTCCATAATATTCTCATCAAGTACATCGCCCTTGTATAGATCCTCTATATACTCCTTCCACTCTAGAGGTAGCAAGCCTAATATCACCAGGAGCGCCTCAGTCGGTGTTGTTCTACAGGACGTTCGGAAATTCCCGTCGCAAACTTTTATTTTGGTCAGGAACCCATGTCGGAAATGTACCGTTTCCGTCCTACGACGGTTTCAAAATGGCTCTGAGCACTATGCGACTTAACTTCTGAGGTCATCAATCGCCTAGAACTTAGAACTAATTAAACCTAACTAACCTAAGGACATCACCCACATCCATGCCCGAGGCAGGATTCGAACCTGCGACCGTAGCGGTCGCTTGGTTTCAGACTGTAGCGCCCAGAACCGCACGGCCATTCCGGCCGGCACGACGGTTTCAATTCGTACATGTAATGCGTTCATGTCTGCTGAGGGAGAAAGAGAAAAGTCTCAGGGCTGCTTGTACTCGTATGGAATAGGGTAGACAGGATGACGTGTACTGCTTCTTTTGGCGCCGTATGTGAAGTTTAGCCTACGAGGCTCCTATAGAGACAGAGGAAGATCTGCTGGCACGGGTTCTGGCCGCTGCACTGGAAACTGAAGACACACCAAATGGGACGGAGAGTATGTACCAGAATATGCTTCGTAGGTACAATATCTGTAACAACTGCAATTTGCATGAAAACGCTATGAGATGAAGCAGCAATTTGGATGCACTTCAACAGCATTTATATGTCTTGACCACACATTTTATTATTTCCAAAATCACCTTATGCGTTTCGACATATTGTCAGCTTCAAAAGCAGTGTTATGTAGGTTGACTTAAGCACTCTTCTCTCGTGATTGTCGATGTTGACAAAATACAATGCATCTAATGAACAGTTTTGTATCTGAGAGGTGGTACTTCCTGGAGTTAAGGAAAATGTGGAGACCCCTACCGCCGGAGGTTCGAATCCTCCCTCAAGCATGGGTGTGTGTGTTGTTCTTAGTATAAGTTAGTTTAAGTAGTGTGTAAATCTAGAGACCTAGGCAGTTTGGTCTCTTAGGAATTCACACACATTTGAACATTTTTTTGAAAACGTGGAAGGGAGAACTCACCAATGTAACTTCCTTTTCACTCAAATATCTCATGATATAAGCGTCAAACGAAAAAACTACAAAGAACGAAACTCGTCTAGCTTGAAGGGGGAAACAAGATAGGGCTATGGATGGCCCGCTAGTGGCGCTGCCATAGATCAAACGGATATCAACTGCGTTTTTTAAAATAGGAAGCCCATTTTTATCACATATTCGTGTAGTACGGTAGTTTTCGGTAGATGGCGCTGTAATAGTCACAAACATATGTCTCACAATTTTAGGCGAACAGTTGGTAACAGGTAGGTGCGTTTGAACATTTTATTTCGGCTGTTCCAGTGTGATACATGTACCTTTGTGAACTTATCATTTTTGAGAACGCATGCTGTTACAGTGTGATTACCTGTAAATACCACATTAATGCAATAAATGCTCAAAATGATGTCCGTCAACCTCAATGTATTTGGCAATACGTGTAACGACATTCCTCTCAACAGCGAGTAGTTCGCCTTCCGTAATGTTCGCATTACGCATGTTGTCAGGCGTTGTCGGTGGATCACGATAGCAAATATTCTTCAACTTTCCCCACAGAAAGAAATCCGGGGACGTCAGATCCGGTGAACGTGCGGGCCATGTATGGTGCTTCGACGACCAATCCACCTGTCATGAAATATGCTATTCAATACCGCTTCAACCGCACGCGAGCTATGTGACGGACATCCATCATGTTGGAAGTACATCGCCATCTGTCATGCAGTGAAACATCTTGTAGTAACATCGGTAGAACATTACGTAGGAAATCAGCATGCATTGCACCATTTATATTGCCATCGATAAAATGGGGGCAAATTATCCTTCCTCCCATAATGCCGCACCATACATTAACCTACCAAGGTCGCTGATGTTCCACTAGTCGCAGCCATCGTGGATTTTCCGTTGCCCAATAGTGCATATTATGCCGGTTTACGTTACCGCTGTTGGTGAATGACGCTTCGTCGCCAAATAGAACGCGTGAAAAAAATCTGTCATCGTCCCGTAATTTCTCTTGTGCCCAGTGGCAGAACTGTACACGACGTTCAAAGTCGTCGCCATGCAATTCCTGGTGCATAGAAATATGGTGCGGCTGCAGTCGATGTAGCATTCTCAACAGCGACGTTTTTGAGATTCCCGATTCTCGCGAAATTTGTCCGCCACTGATGTGCCGATTAGCCGCGACAGCAGCTAAAACACCTACTTGGGCATCATCATTTGTTACAGGTCGTGGTTGACGTTTCACATGTGGCTGAACACTTCCTGTTTCCTTAAGTAAGGTAACTATCCGGCGAACGGTCCGGACACTTGGATGATGTCGTCCAGCATACCGAGCAGCATACATAGCAAACGCCCGTTTGGCATTTTGATCACAACAGCCATACATCAACACGATATCGACCTTTTCCGCAGTTAGTAAACGGTCCATTTTAACACAGGTAATGTATCACGAAGCAATTCCGTCCGCACTGGCGGAATGTTACGTGATATCACATTGTGGCTATTACAGCGTGATCCATCACGAAGCGAAAAAAGTGGTCCAACTAAAACATTCATATTTCCTTACCTACTACACGAATACGTAATAAAGAATGGGGGTTACTATTTAAGAAAACACAGTTGATATCCGTTTGACCTATGGTAGCGCCATCTAGCGGGACAACCATAGCGCCATCTGGTTTCCCTCTTCAAGCTAGACGAGTTTCGTTCCTTGTAGTTTATTCATTTGACGCTTATTTCGTGAGATATTTGGCCCGGTCACTATCAAAGGACCACCCTGTATTATCATAAAATTGTTTTCCTTACAAAATTAACAAATTTGTGAAATGAATAAGGTTTTGCAGGAGAAATCAAAACAAGAACAACATGACAATAATTACAAGGCGACCGGACCTGCAGCCCTCCCGTTGTCGGGTGAAACAGCGGTGTTTACCACCGCGCTGGCCGCAGTTTCTCTCATTAAATACCCTTCTGCAACATGTGAAAACATACAAGCAATACTGGTGACAAGGGTGTTTCAATTTCTGAAACAGATGACGTAATTATTTTTTAAATTAGGAAACTGTATGTCGAAATGGTCGGGATTAAGGTGCGCACCTTTGCTTAAAGGTTAAACAGATTAGGAAACAATTATGACAATGATACCGACTTGACAGAAAATCCTAGGAAGTTCTGGTCTTACGTTAAATCAGTAAGTGGCTCGAAACAGCATATCCAGACACTGCGGGATGATGACGGCATTGAAACAGAGGATGACACGCGTAAAGCTGAAATACTAAACACCTTTTTCCAAAGCTGTTTCACAGAGGAAGACCGCACTGCAGTTCCTTCTCTAAATCCTCGCACAAACGAAAAAATGGCTAACATCGAAATAAGTGTCCAAGGAATAGAAAAGCAACTGGAATCACTCAACAGAGGAAAGTCCGCTGGACCTGACGGGATACCAATTCGATTCTACACAGGGTACGCGAAAGAACTTGCCCCCCTTCTAACAGCCGTGTACCGCAAGTCTCTAGAGGAACGGAAGGTTCCAAATGATTGGAAAAGAGCACAGGTAGTCCCAGTCTTCAAGAAGGGTCGTCGAGCAGATGCGCAAAACTATAGACCTATATCTCTGACGTCGATCTGTTGTAGAATTTTAGAACATGTTTTTTGCTCGAGTATCATGTCGTTTTTGGAAACCCAGAATGTACTATGTAGGAATCAACATGGATTCCGGAAACAGCGATCGTGCGAGACCCAACCCGCTTTATTTGTTCATGAGACCCAGAAAATATTAGATACAGGCTCCCAGGTAGATGCTATTTTTCTTGACTTCCGGAAGGCGTTCGATACAGTTCCGCACTGTCGCCTGATAAACAAAGTGAGAGCCTACGGAATATCAGACCAGCTGTGTGGCTGGATTGAAGAGTTTTTAGCAAACAGATCACAGCATGTTGTTGTCAATGGAGAGACGTCTACAGACGTTAAAGTAACCTCTGGCGTGCCGCAGGGGAGTGTTATGGGACCATTGCTTTTCACAATATATATAAATGACCTAGTAGATAGTGTTGGAAGTCCCATGCGGCTTTTCGCGGATGATGCTGTAGTATACAGAGAAGTTGCAGCATTAGAAAATTGTAGCGAAATGCAGGAAGATCTGCAGCGGATAGGCACTTGGTGCAGGGAGTGGCAACTGACCCTTAACATAGACAAATGTAATGTATTGCGAATACATAGAAAGAAGGATCCTTTATTGTATGAGTATATGATAGCGGAACAAACACTGGTAGCAGGAACTTCTGTAAAATATCTGGGAGTATGCGTGCGGAACGATTTGAAGTGGAATGATCATATAAAATTAATTGTTGGTAAGGCGGGTACCAGGTTGAGATTCATTGGGAGAGTCCTTAGAAAATGTAGTCCATCAACAAAGGAGGTGGCTTACAAAGCACTCGTTCGACCTATACTTGAGTATTGCTCATCAGTGTGGGATCCGTACCAGATCGGGTTGACGGAGGAGATAGAGAAGATCCAAAGAAGAGCGGCTCGTTTCGTCACAGGGTTATTTGGTTACCGTCATAGCGTTACGGAGATGTTTAACAAACTCAATTGGCAGACTCTGCAAGAGAGGCGCTCTGCATCGCGGTGTAGCTTGCTCGCCAGGTTTCGAGAGGGTGCGTTTCTGGATGAGGTATCGAATATATTGCTTCCCCCTACTTATACCTCCCGAGGAGATCACGAATGTAAAATTAGAGAGATTCGAGCGCGCACGGAGGCTTTCAGACAGTCGTTCTTCCCGCGAACCATACGCGACTGGAACAGGAAAGGGAGGTAATGACAGTGGCACGTAAAGTGCCCTCTGCCACACACAGTTGGGTGGCTTGCGGAGAATAAATGTAGATGTAGATGTAGAAGTCTTGCTTCAAAGCTTAATTTCAGTCGGCAATGATAAGGCTTTCTTCCAAGCTTAATTTCAGTCGGCAGGCTACGTGCGACTGGATCCCAGTTTGTCCCATTTGGCAATCTTATTCTGACTAAAGCTCTGGTGACAGTAGGCTGTTAATATTTCAAAAGTTAAAATGCTTGTCAGTTATGAAGGCCGCTCTGAAGGAACGTTTTAAAACATTACGTGTGAGCACTTATTACAAGAGAACTCACTCGGAGGAACCACAAGATACAGTTAAAAATACATGAATAATGACCCGGTCTTTCAAAAACAGCATCGCAGTCTAGTACAACAGGTAGTTCAGATTATAACTAATGCCATTACAATCAAGGAATTAAAACGGGTTAACGTCAAAGACCCATATATGTTTAACTGCCACCTGTGCCTTAGTACAATTGTTCCGACTGTATTTCCGACCAGGAGCTGATTCATTAAAACATTAGTGATCAGGTATAAACTAGAAGGGGAAGGCAATATAATATCAGAACAAATATTTAAACGATAATTAGTGTCTAGTACAAAACCGGCTGTATTCACGACCAAAGAGGTGGCCGAGTAAAACTCTGACAAGGGAACCTCCCCATCGCACCCCCCTCAGATTTAGTTATAAGTTGCCACAGTGGATAGGCCTTGAAAAACTGAACACAGATCAATCGAGAAAACAGGAAGAAGTTGTGTGGAACTGTGAAAAAATAAGCAAAATATACAAACAGATTAGTCCATGCGCAATATAGGCAACATCAAGGTTACAAATAACCCAGGAGCGCCGTGGTCCCGTGGTTAGCGTGAGCAGCTGCGGGGCGAGAGGTCTCTGATTCAAGTCTTCCTTCGAGCGAAAATTTTAAATTTTTATTTTCAGACAATTATCAAAGTTCAGGCACTCACACATAATCAACTTCGCTCTCCAAAATTCCAGGGCATGTTCAGATTTGCTTGGACATATGCAGGATTTGACGATCTACACTCGGAAAAATTTGAAAACGTTAAAAACATATGTTTTGACAAAGCACAGGGAAAAGTGTGCGACTGTGAGACTTTTGGATTCATTTGTTGCAGTTTATGTGACAAACTCTTATGTTTTCATCACTTTTTTGGGAGTAATTATCACATCCACAAGAAAACCTAAATCGGGCAACGTAGAAGAAGATTTTTACCCATTCGCCAAGTGTACAAGTTAGGTGGGTCGACAACATATTCCTGTCATGTGACGCACATGCCGTCACCAGTGTCGTATAGAATATATCAGACGTGTTTTCCTGTGGAGGAATCGGTTGATCTATGACGTTGCGATCAAATGTTTTCGGTTCCCATTGGAGAGGCACGTCCTTTCGTCTACGAATCGCACGGTTTCGCGGTGCGGTCGTTAAACACAGACGCTAAACTTATTACAGTGAACAGAGACGTCAATGAACGAGCGGACAGGTCATAACTTTGCGAAAATAAAGAAAAATTTTTTCGCTCGTGGGGAGATTTGAACCAAGGACCTGAGTTCGCACTGTCCTTGATGTTGCTTATCTTCGCGTGGACTACTCAGTTTGTATACACTCCTGGAAATTGAAATAAGAACACCGTGAATTCATTGTCCCAGGAAGGGGAAACTTTATTGACACATTCCTGGGGTCAGATACATCACATGATCACACTGACAGAACCACAGGCACATAGACACAGGCAACAGAGCATGCACAATGTCGGCACTAGTACAGAGTATATCCACCTTTCGCAGCAATGCAGGCTGCTATTCTCCCATGGAGACGATCGTAGAGATGCTGGATGTAGTCCTGTGGAACGGCTTGCCATGCCATTTCCACCTGGCGCCTCAGTTGGACCAGCGTTCGTGCTGGACGTGCAGACCGCGTGAGACGACGCTCCATCCAGTCCCAAACATGCTCAATGGGGGACAGATCCGGAGATCTTGCTGGCCAGGGTAGTTGACTTACACCTTCTAGAGCACGTTGGGTGGCACGGGATACATGCGGACGTGCATTGTCCTGTTGGAACAGCAAGTTCCCTTGCCGGTCTAGAAATGGTAGAACGACGGGTTCGATGACGGTTTGGATGTACCGTGCACTATTCAGTGTCCCCTCGACGATCACCAGTGGTGTACGGCCAGTGTAGGAGATCGCTCCCCACACCATGATGCCGGGTGTTGGCCCTGTGTGCCTCGGTCGTATGCAGTCCTGATTGTGGCGCTCACCTGCACGGCGCCAAACACGCATACGACCATCATTGGCACCAAGGCAGAAGCGACTCTCATCGTTGAAGACGACACGTCTCCATTCGTCCCTCCATTCACGCCTGTCGCGACACCACTGGAGGCGGGCTGCACGATGTTGGGGCGTGACGGAAGACGGCCTAACGGTGTGCGGGACCGTAGCCCAGCTTCATGGAGACGGTTGCGAATGGTCCTCGCCGATACCACAGGAGCAACAGTGTCCGTAATTTGCTGGGAAGTGGCGGTGCGGTCCCCTACGGCACTGCGTAGGATCCTACGGTCTTGGCGTGCATCCGTGCGTCGCTGCGGTCCGGTTCCAGGTCGACGGGCACGTGCACCTTCCGCCGACCACTGGCGACAACATCGATGTACTGTGGAGACCTTGCGCCCCACGTGTTGAGCAATTCGGCGGTACGTCCACCCGGCCTCCCGCATGCCCACTATACGCCCTCGCTCAAAGTCCGTCAACTGCACATACGGTTCACGTCCACGCTGTCGCGGCATGCTACCAGTGTTAAAGACTGCGATGGAGCTCCGTGTGCCACGGCAAACTGGCTGACACTGACGGCGGCGGTGCACAAATGCTGCGCAGCTAGCGCCATTCGACGGCCAACACCGCGGTTCCTGGTGTGTCCGCTGTGCCGTGCGTGTGATCATTGCTTGTACAGCCCTCTCGCAGTGTCCGGAGCAAGTATGGTGGGTCTGACACACCGGTGTCAATGTGTTCTTTTTTCCATTTCCAGGAGTGTATTTTGCTTATTTTTTTCAGAGTTCCACACAACTTCTTCCTGTTCTCTCGATTGATCTGTGTTCAGTTTTTCAAGGCCTATCCACTGTGCCAACTTAAAACTAAATCTGAGGGGGGTGCGATGGGGAGGTTCCCTTGTGAGATTCGGGTAAAAACCAGAAAATAATAAGGAGGGCAGGTAGACAATGAAACACCTCACCACGAGGTTTACATAATACTACTCCCCGTGTCTACAAGCAGTTGCATGGTGCGTCGCAGTGGTTACTGAGTGGTGTCGATGACAGCCAGGTAGAAGAGGGCAGCCAGGCCACAAGCGGCCGTCCGATACGAATGTTGTCAATTGACCGACGGGATGCCGGCCTGCTGCTTGTAGTCTACGCTGACCCCGGTGAAGCACACCGACATCTTTAAGCTGCGCAGGCCCTCCTTGCGTAGCTCGTGGCTTCGGCCGCTCGGGCCTCGTCAACGTCTGTTGTCGCGACGCTGCCGCCAATCCCTAAACTTGGTGCCTCCTCCCTCGGGCCAGCGAACCCCGTATATATATCGGCAAGCAAAGACCTTCTAAGGACACAACCCACAGATACCAACTCTTCCTCTTAGATATTGACGATGGGGCCGCGAGAGGGCTAGTCGATACTACACCTGAGCCAGTGGCGAAAGACAGAACAGTCTACAAATTCAATGGCGCCACGGCTCAGTAAGACCGATATTACGTTTCCTTTGATAATGACGGAATGTCGAAACGCTTAAGATGATTTTGGAAACAAAAAAGTGTTGTTTAGACATCAGAAAAGTAATTAAAATCTCTAACAACCTTGGCGGTCATCATATCGACTCTTATTATATGTTGGATTTGCTTTCTTTTTAGGGTAATCTAATCACGAGACGTTTAAGTGTTAATGTAAACAAATGTGCTTCCGAATTATTCGCTGATATCACAAGCTGCGACATTGTCGCGAAAAAACAGTGACCCGTATATGTAATACGCTTCCTTTAATTTACGTCTATGGTCACAAACTTTTTGTTAACAGATTACCGATTTCGGTCTTTTATGACCATCATCAGATCTGCAACGAAAATGGGAAAAACATAAATACACTCACAGATTGTCTACAGCTTAAAAACAATACATAGACCAAATGAAAAGCAGTACTGACAATATATACATTAGTATGCTTTTAGTATGAAGAGGCATACCTGTTTCATAAAAACAAAGTCCTAATGTACTGCAGCCATAGTGGCATCGTCAAATTTTAAATGCGGAATCAGCATCGTCAAATACATGTAAATAACACGACTCATGTTGTCAGTAACATGTTTAAAACAAGCTGCCGTAAGCAGCCACAAGATGTTTGTGTTGTAAGTTCACCAGATGTCGCTAATGTCGGCATACAGATCTGAGGGTGGTCATTAAAGACCAAAACCGGTAATCTGTTAACAAAACGTTTGTTAGCATAGACGAAAATTAAAGGAAACTTATTTTTAGTTGATAGCTGAAGTTGATGAGTCAAACATCTGAACTATAATCACTGTAGAATGGAAACGGTACATTTCCGAACATGGGTTCCTATTCAGAATATTACATACTCACTCCCCTCTACAAGTCCTACAAGTTTGTAACGCCATTTCCGGGCACCCTGTATACACGCCTGTCAGGTCAGGAGTACATTTCTGTGTGCTCGCAGGAAATCCTATGCTGACCTTACCTTTCTGCCTCTTTGAGCACAAAGACTCCACCAGTAGCCAAGTAAGATAGCACTGCAGTAGGTTCTTGTTGCACTTAGTGGCTGCTGAAAATTCTTTGGTCAGTTGTTGTTATTTTATTTAGTATTTTAATGCCTGTCTTGCAGTAATTTCTACATGTGCATGAAAGTTTTGCATTTCGTCGATGTAAATTCCAAGGTACCTATATATCTCTTTCCGTTTCACAGGTTGCTCGTTTACTCTGACTGTGGGATTTTTCGTTCTTTGTAACGTTTCTTTTGGTAACTAATAGGAGTTTCTGAACAGAATTGGGAAGAAGAGGAATTTGTGGCACAATTTGACTATAAGAAGTGATCGGTTGATAGGACATGTTCTGAGGCATCAAGGGATCACCAATTTAGTACTGGAGAGCAACTTGGAGGATAAGAATCGTAGAGGGAGACCAAGAGATGAATACACTAAGCAGATTCAGAAGGATGTCGGTTAAAGTAGGTACGGGGAGATGAAGAAGCTTGCACAGGATAGAGTAGCATGAACAGCTGCATCAATCCAGTCTCTGGACTTAAGATCACCACTACAACAACATAAACTCGTATGTGTGCTGCTATCGTTGGTTTGTTTTGTACGCTCCAGTTAGCAGATCATCTGTGCAAACGATGCAGCCAATAGCTTTTCTTATCCTCTGAAGATGGTTCGGTAATGGTTCTATGCCAGTCTCGCAGAAGTTTGGAACACAAACAGCGCCAAACAGAGCCATGTCGGCAGCCTTTGGAGACGGCTTTCACACGGCTCGCGTAACTGGCTGGTATGACACTGGTTCTACACCACCTTTTGTTTTTGCTTTTGAGTCATCAGACATCTGACTGGTTTCGTACCTCAGATTAAAACCCGCGCTTGATGCCGGTAGACTTCTATTGTCGAGGAACGCCCTTTCTGCCAATGCTAGTCTGCTTTTTATGTCCTCGTTGCTCCATCCGTCAAGGCCTATTTTGTTGCCTAGGTAGAAGAATTCCTTAACAGCATCTACTTCCTTATCACTGATTCTCGTGTTAAGTTTCTCGCTGTACTCATTTCTGCTTCTTCTCGTTACTTTCTTCTATTTACTCTCAATCCATATTCTGTACTCGTCAGAGTATTGATTCCATTCAACAGATCCTCTAAGTCTTATTCAGTTTCACTGAGGCAATCTGCGAATCTTATGGTTGATAGAGCCGGCCGGGGTGGCCGTGCGGTTCTAGGCACTGCAGTCCGGAACCGCGGGACTGCTACGGTTGCAGGTTCGAATCCTGCCTCGGGCATGGATGCGTGTGATGTTCTTAGGTTCGTTAGGTTTAAGTAGTTCTAAGTTCTAGGGGACTGATGACCTAAGATGTTAAGTCCCATAATGCTCAGAGCCATTTGAACCATTTTTTTTATCGTTGATATCCTCCCACCTTTAATTGTAATGCCACTCTTGAACCATTCTTTTATTCTCGCCATTACTTCTGCGAGGTACATATTGAACAGTAGAGGCGAAACACTACATTCCTCTCTTACAACTTTTTAAACCGAGCACTTCGTTTTTGGCCGGCCGAATTGGCCGAGCGGTTAAAGGCGCTACAGTCTGGAACCGCACGACCGCGACGGTCGCAGGTTCGAATCCTGCCTCGGGCATGGATGTGTGTGATGTCCTTAGGTTAGTTAGGTTTAAGTAGTTCTAAGTTCTAGGGGACTTATGACCACAGCAGTTGAGTCCCATGGTGCTCAGAGCCATTTGAACCATTTTGAACTTCGTTTTTGTACTTCCACTCTTATTGCTCCCTCTTGGTTCTTGTACATGTTGTATATTACCCGTCCCTCCCTACAGCTTACCCCTATTTTTGTCAGAATTTCGAACGTGTTGCACCATTTTATACTGTCGAGGACTTTTTCCAGGTCGACAAATCCAATGAACATGTCTTGATTTTTCTTCAGTCTACCTTCCACTATCAACCGCAACATCAGAATTGTCTCTCTGGTACCCTTTACCTTTCCTAAAGTCAAACTGATCGTCATCCAACACATCCACAATTTCCTTTTCCATTCTTCCGTATGTGATTGATGTCAGTAACGTGGATGCATGTGCGATAGTTCTCGCACTTGTCGGCTCTTGCTATCTTCGGAATCGTGCGGATGATGTTTTTCCGGAAGTCAGATGGTATACAGCCAGTCTCATAAATTTCACACACCAGCGTGAACAGTCAACATCTAAATCTCTCCAAAGTGATAAATGTGCAACTTTAAGGGTGTGACTAATATTTTTTTCCTCTGAGTGAATATACACTACTGGCCATTAAAATTGCTACAACTAGAAGAAATGCAGATGGTAAACGGATATTCATTGGACAAATATATTATACTAGGACATGTTATTACATTTCCACGCAATTTGGGTGCATAGATCCTGAGAAATCAGTAACCAGAACAACCAGCTCTGGTCCGTAATAACGGCTTAGTTACGCCTGGGCATTGAGTCAAACAGAGCTTGGATGGCGTGTACACGTACAGCTGCCCATGCAGCTTCAGCACGATACCACAGTTCATCAAGAGTAGTGACTGGCGTATTGTGACGAGCCAGTTGCTAGGCCACCATTCACCAGACTTTTCTATTGGTGAGAGATCTGGAGAATGTGCTGGCCAGGGCAGCAGTCGAACATTTTCTGTATTCAGAAAGGCCCGTACAGGACCTGCAACATACGGTTGTGCATTATCCTCCTGAAATGTAGGGTTTCGCAGGGATCGCATGAAGGGTAGAGCCACAGGTCGTAAAACATCTGAAATGTAACGTCCACTGTTCAAAGTGCCGTCAATGCGAACAAGAGGTGACCGAGACGTGTAACCACTGGCACCCCACGCCGGGTGATACGCCAGCATGGCGATGACGAATGGTTCAAATGGCTAGAACTTAGAACTACTTAAACCTAACTAACCTAAGGACATCACACACACCCATGCCCGAGGCAGGATTCGAACCTGCGACCGTAGCAGTCCCGCGGTTCCGGACTGCAGCGCCAGAACCGCGCGGCCACCGCGGCCCGATGACGAATACACGCTTCCAATGCGCGTTCACCGCGATGTCGCCAAACACGGATGCGACCATCATGATGCTGTAAACAGAACCTGGATTCATCCGAAAAAATGACGTTTTGCCATTCGTGCAACCAGGTTCGTCGTTGAGTACACCATCGCAGGCGCTCGTGTCTGTGCCTGTCATCTCGACTGCTAGTGATACGAGGCCGTTGGGATCCAGCACGGTGCTCCGTATTACCTTCCTCAACCCACGGATTCCATATTCTGCTAACAACCATTGGATCTAGACCAACGCGAGCAGCAATGTAGCGATACGATAAACCGCAATCGCGCTAGGCTACAATCCGGAAACGTGATGGTACGCATTTCTCCTCCTTACACGAGGCATCACAACAACGTTTCACCAGGCAACGCCGGCAACTGCTGTTTGTGTATGAGAAATCAGCTGGAAACTTTCCTCGTGTCAGCACGTTGTAGGTGTCGCCACCGGCGCCAACCTTGTGTGTATGCTTTGAAAAGCTAATCATTTGCATATCACAGCATCTTCTTCCTGTCGGTTAAATTTCGCGTCTGTGGCACGTCATCTACGTGGTGTAGTAATTGTAATGGCCAGTAGTGTATATTAGCTCTGAGCACTACGGGACTTAACATCTGAGGTCATCAGTCCCCTAAAACTTAAGGACATCACATACATCCATGCCTGAGGCAGAATTCGAGCCTGCGACCGTAGTAGTCACGCGGTTCCGAACTGAAGCGCCTAGAACCGCTCGGCCACCGCGGCCGGCGCTGAGTGAATAGTCCGCTGGTGAGTAGTCACCATCCAAAGGGATTAGCGTGCTCCCTTTAGGACGCTGACTAACATTTTTTTTTTCACTGACCATAATTTGTGAAGAAATGAGTGACATACGTGATATCTTCGGAATGAACAACAAAGAGTGTGGTGGTGACTGCGCTCAGCCTTTTCCCCTGATCTTGCGGGATAGTAACTCGGGAAGAGCCAGAGGAGCGAGAACCGTGTAGCCACGTTGGAGACACTGGCAGCAGCAGGTGCGGCCGCCAACTCGGCAGCCAAGTTGGGGCTGCGCTGTGGCCGGCCCCCTCCCCCCCCCCCCCCAGTCATGCGACCTCAGCCCCCCCTTGGGAAGTGCCGCCTCATCTAGTAGAGCCGGGAACAGTTAAAAAACTGAACTGCCGGTGACGCCGCTGCTGCAACCGCCGCCTTCCATCGGGAATCGATGTGGGGACGGAACGTCCGCGTGACCGAGCGCTGCGTCGCTCAGAGCGGAAACTTGGCAGTGCCCGCGGCTGGCGAGGTTCCCACGACACCTGCACACGGCGCCCGAACTTCCGAACTTGAGGCGCTGCTCCACTTGTTCCTTCCTTACTCTCACTCCACGCAGGTCGTTGACCCTGACGAAAAAATAGAAATGTGAAGACCCACCATCGTAGGAAAGTGATAGTGAAACCACGAATCTGCGTCTACATCTACATCTACATCTACATCCATACTCCGCAAGCCACCTGACGGTGTGTGGCGGAGGGTACCTTGAGTGCCTCTATCGCTTCTCCCTTCTGTTCCAGTCTCGTATTGTTCGTGGAAAGAAGAATTGTCGATATGCTTCCGTGTGGGCTCTAATCTCCCTGATTTTATACCCTCATGGTCTCTTCGCGAGATATACGTAGAAGGGAGCAATATACTGCTTGACTCCTCGGTGAAGGTATGTTCTCGAAACTTTAACAAAAGCCCGTACCGAGCTACTGAGCGTCTCTCCTGCAGAGTCTTCCACTGGAGTTTATCTATCATCTCCGTAACGCTTTCGCGATTACTAAATGATCCTGTAACGAAGCGCGCTGCTCTACGTTGGATCTTCTCTATCTCTTCTATCAACCGGATCTGGTACGGATCCCACTCTGGTGAGCAGTATTCAAGCAATGGGCGAACAAGTGTATTGTAACCTACTTCCTTTCTTTTCTTATTGCATTTCCTTAGGATGCTTCCAATGAATCTCAGTCTGGCATCTGCTTTACCGACGATCAACTTCATATGATCATTTCATTTTAAATCACTCCTAATGCGTACTCCCAGATAATTTATGGAATTAACTGCTTCCAGTTGCTGACCTGCTATTTTGTAGCTAAATGATAAGGGATCTATCTTTCTATGTATTCGCAGCACATTACACTTGTCTACATTGAGATTCAATTGCCATTTCCTGCACCATGCGTCAATTCGTTGCAGATCCTCCTGCATTTCAGTACAATTTTCCATTGTTACAACCTCTCGATATACCGCAGCATCATCCGCAAAAAGCCTCAGTGAACTTCCGATGTCATCCACAAGGTCATTTATGTATATTGTGAATAGCAACGGTCCTACGACACTCCCCTGCGGCACACCTGAAATCACTTTTACTTCGGAAGACTTCTCTCCATTGAGAATGACATGCTGCGTTCTGTTATCTAGGAAGTCTTCAATCCAATCACACAATTGGTCTGATAGTCCATATGCTCTTACTTTGTTCATTAAACGACTGTGGGGAACTGTATAGAACGCCTTGCGGAAGTCAAGAAACACGGCATCTACCTGTGAACCCGTGTCTATGGCCCTCTGAGTCTCGTGGACGAATAGCGCGAGCTGGGTTTCACACAACCGTCATTTTCGAAACCCATGCTGATTCCTACAGAGTAGATTTCTAGTCTCCAGAAAAGTGATTATACTCCACGCAAATTATAAAAATGGATGCACGTCTGTACGTATGTATGGCTGACATCGAAATACGTGTCCAAGGAATAGAAAAGCAACTGAAATCACTCAACAGAGGAAAGTCCACTGGACCTGACAGGATACCAGTTCGATTCTACACAGAGTACGCGAAAGAACTTGCCCACTTTCTAACAGCCGTGTACCGCAAGTCTCTAGAGGAACGGAAGGTTCCAAACGATTGGAAAAGAGCAGAGGTAGTCCCAGTTTTCAAGAAGGGTCGTCGAGCAGATGCGCAAAACTATAGGCCTATATCTCTGACATCGATCTCTTGTAGAATTTTAGAACATGTTTTTTGCTCGCGTATCACGTCATTTCTGGAAACCCAGAATCTACTCTGTAGGAATCAACATGGATTCCGGAAACAGCGATCGTGTGAGACCCAACTCGCTTTATTTGCTCACGAGACCCAGAAAATATTAGATACAGGCTCCCAGGTAGATGCTATTTTCCTTGACTTCCGGAAGGCGTTCGATACACTTCCGCACTGTCGCCTGATAAACAAAGTAAGAGCCTACGGAATATCAGACTAGCTGTGTGGTTGGATTGAAGAGTTTTTATCAAACAGAACATAGCATGTTGTTCTCAATGGAGAGACGTCTACAGACGATAAAGTAACCTCTGGCGTGCCACAGGAGAGTGTTATGGGACCACTGCTATTCACAAAATATATAAATGACCTTGTAGATAGTGTCGGAAGTTCCATGCGGCTTTTCGCGGATGATGCTGTAGTACACAGAGAAGTTGTGGCAACAGAAAATTGCAGCGAAATGCAGGAAGATCTGCAGCGGATAGGCATTTGGTGCAGGGAGTGGCAACTGACCCTTAACATAGACAAATGTAATGTATTGCGAATACATAGAAAGAAGAATCCTTTATTGTATGATTATTTGATAGCGGAACAAACTCTGGTAGCAGTTACTTTTGCAAAATATCAGGGATTATGCGTACGGAACGATTTGAAGTGGAATGATCATACAAAATTACTTGTTGGTAAGGCGGGTGCCAGGTTGAAATTCATTGGGAGAGTCCTTAGAAAATGTAGTTCATCAGCAAAGGAGGTGGCTTACAAAACACTCGTTCGACCTATACTTGAGCATTGCTCATCAGTGTGGGATCCGTACCAGGTCGGGTTGACAGAGGAGATAGAGAAGATCCAAAGAAGAGCGGCGCGTTTCGTCACAGGGTTATTTGGTAAGCGTGATAGCGTTACGGAGATGTTTAGCAAACTCAAGTGACAGACTCTGCAAGAGAGGCGCTCTGCATCGCGGTGTAGCTTGCTGTCCGGGTTTCGAGGGGGTGCGTTTTTGGATGAGGTGTCGAATATATTGCTTCCCCCTACTTGTATCTCCCGAGGAGATCACGAATGTAAAATTAGAGAGATTCGAGTGCGCACGGAGGCTTTCCGGCAGTCGTTCTTCCCGCGAACCATACGCGGCTGGAACATGAAAGGGAGGTAATAACAGTGGCACGTAAAGTGCCCTCCGCCACACACCGTTGGGTGGCCTGCGAATTATAAATGAAGATGTAGATGTAGATGTATGCATCGATGTATGTACATTCCACGTCTCCTCCCAAACCACTCGACCAATTTCAATCAAACTTCGTACACGTAACACTTACAGTCTGGGAAGAATCACTGTTGGTGTTGCCACCCGCCTACCAAAGGGTTGGAGGTGGGGATGGGGGTGAACAAGTAGTCATTTATTATTTGGAAATTAGAGCATTTAAGAACTTGCAACAAACTTTGTACATATTTTCATACATTTATGAAACTTTTTATCGCTGACGACTCCCACAAAAAGATAAAAAGAAGAACGTTTTCGCTTGCTACATTTTCGCTGTCCATGCAGTAAAAGTGCCGCTTGAAGCATGACATTTTAATATATTACTTGTTTACTGCTAACTGTATTCGAGATTTATTTTGCAGACGGTGTTCACACACACTACTGAATGTACCAGGAAAACTACATCATTGTACGACGCTTAGTTCACGAGATACGCCATCATAAACGCTGAATGCAAGAAAAGCTACCACATCATGTAAAACGTTTAAATTCATTACTTCGTTGCTACTAATCCTACTCGCAACACTTTTCTCAGACGCTGTCCTCATTTGCTGCTGAATGTACACTATGTGATCAAAAGTATCTGGACACCTTTCTGAAAACAACTTACAAATGTTTCAAATGGCTCTAAACACTATGGGACTTAACATCTGATGTCAGCAGAATTAGAACTATTTAAACCTAACTAAAGACATGACAAACATCCATGCCCGAGGCAGGATTCGAACCTGCGACCGTAGCAGCATCGTGGTTCCATACTGAAGCGCCTAGAACCACTCGGCCACACGGGCCGCCAAATAACTTACAAGTTCGTGGTTCCCTGCATCGGTAATGCTGCGATTCAATATCGTGTTGGCCCACCCTTCGGCTAGATGACAGTTTCCACTCTGGCGGGCATACGTTCAATCAGGTGATGGAAGGTCTCTTGGGGAATGACAGCCCATTCTTCACGGAGTGGTGGACTGAGGAGAGATACCGATATCGGTCGGTGAGGCCTGGCACGAAGTCGGCATTCCAAAACATCCCAAAGGTGTTCTACAGGATTCGGGTCACGAGTCTGTGGAGACCAGTCCATTACAGCAATGTTATTGTCGTGTAACCATTCCGCCACAGGCTGTGCATTATGAACAGGTGATCGATCGTGTTGAAAGATGCAATCTTTGAATTGCCCTTCCACCGCGGGGAAGCAAGAAGGTGCTTCAAAAATCAATGTAGGCCTGTGCTATGATAGTGCCACGCAAAACAGCAAGGGGTGCAAGTCCCCTCCATGAAAAACAGGACCATGCCATAACACGACCGCCTCCGAATTTTACTGTTGGCACTATACATGCTGGGAGATGACGTTCACAGGGCATTCGCCAAACCCACACTCTGCCATTGGGATCGGCACACTGTATACCATGATTCTTCACTCCACTCAACGTTTTCCACTGTTCAATCGTCCAATGACTGCGATCCTTACACCAAGCGAGGCGTCGTTAGGCATTTAGCGGCGTGATGTGTAGCTTACGAGTAGCCGCTCGACCATGAAATGCAAGTTTTCTCACCTCCCGTCTGACTGTGATAGTACTTGCAGTGGATCCTGATGCAGTTTTGAATTTCTGTTTGATTGTTTGGATAGATGTCTACCAATTACACATTTCGACCCTCTTCAACTGTGGGCAGTCTCTATCAGTCAACAGATGAGGTCGGGCTGTACGCTTTTGTACTGTACATGTCCCTTCACGTTTCCACTTCACTATCACATCGGAAACAGTAGACCTAGGGATGTTTAGGAGTGTGGAAATCTCGCGTACAGACGTATGACACAATCACCTGACCATGTTCGAAGTCCGTGAGTTCCGCGGAGCACCCGATTCTGCTCTCTCACGATGTCTAATGACTACTGAGGTCGCAGATATGGAGTACCTAGCAGTAGGTGGCAGCACAATGTAGCTAATATGAAAAACGTATATTTTGGGGTGTCCGGAAATTTTTGATCCCATAGGGTACCTATAAAGATGTATCAGCGTACGATACATAGTTCAGGAGACATGACTCTAAATACTAAGAAGCGTGAAAATCTGCAAAATCATTCACGACGTTTTAAAATATTAATTGCTTGCTACTAACTCTATTCGCAACACTTCTTGCAGACAACATCCACATATGCCGCTGAATGCATCGACAAACATACGTCATTCACTACACAAAGTCCAGGGAATAAGATCAACACTGAGATACGTGAGAAAGTGCCGAAGGGAAGAGGAGGAGATGGACAGAGAAAACGGAGATATAGAAAGAAGGGGGCAGGAGATGAACAGCGAAAAAGGGTGGAGGAGATAGATAGAGAGAGGGAGAAGAGGATATGGACAGAGAGGGAAGGGGACCAAGTGATTGACAAAGAGAGGGGAAGTAGGAGATGTGATTGGAGGGTTTGGGGGGAGGAGGAGATGGACAGAGGTAGAAGAAGCAGATGGACAGAGGGAGGCAGAGCAGATTGACACAGAGACGAGTGTGGAAGAAAAATTGAAGAGTTTTGGTAAGGACTATGGGACCAGACTGCTGAGGTCATCGGTCTCTAGCTTACGCACTATTTAATGTAACTTTAACTTACGCTAAGGACAACACATACACCCATGCCCGAAGGAGGACTCGAACCTCCGACGGGGGGAGCCGCAGGCGGGTGGAAGAGATGGACAGGGAGAAGAGCAAGAGGAGATGAACTGAGAGTGGTCGTGTAAGAGGTGGACACGGAGAGGGAGTGATGGAGGTGGACAGAGAGAGTGGGAATGGAGAGGTGAACGAACAGAAGATTGAAATAAATACGTACCTGAGCGGGTATTGTCGCGTTGGAGCTCTGTACATAGTGTCGTAAATGGACGCCCCCAGGTAGCAGTGTGTGTTAAAGCATCGCTACCGGTACAGGGAGGTGCGCTGGCCATGGATCGAATCGGCCTGGATTAACCATGAGGGTCGGTATGCTGGACAGCTCTGATGTGGTTTTAGGCGTTTTAGGCGGCTCCCCACATCCCCCCAACCTGGAGGGTAATTAGACCCTGGGGGGAAAAATGAAATTTCCTGAGGGGTAAAAACTAAACGATTCGATTCTGTTGCAGTCACGAAACGAAATTATTTTTAAAATATCATTACTATTATCATAATTTTCTAAGACTCTAATATTGATCATAGAAGGTAACAATTATTACTTTTTCTCAATTAATAGCATTAATACAATGAAGGTTACTGGGTACTCACATAGTCCACCCAGTACACAAATATGTTGTGCTTTGTTCAGCACGTCGGTGATGATAAAAGTCAGACATATACTTAACAAATGCTAAATGTCTCAAAAAAATTTCTTTTCCAAGTTGTAGATAGTACCTGCAATAGTCCATAAATTGCTTCGTTAGTCGCAACGAAACAGATACATCAATGAACTGACAGCACGACACATCAGTAACTACACTACTCACCATTAAAATTGCTACATCACGAAGATGATGTGCTACAGATGCGAAATTTAACCGACAGGATGAAGATGCTGTGATGTGCAAATGATTAGCTTTTCAGAGCATTCACACAAGGTTGGCGCCGGTGGCGACACCTACAACGTGCTGACGTGAGGAAAGTTTCGAACGGATTTCTCATACACAAACAGCAGTTGCCAGCGTTGCCTGGTGAAACGTTGTTGTGATGCCTCGTGTAAGGAGGAGAAATGCGTACCATCACGTTTCCGACTTTGATGAAGGTCGGATTGTAGCCTTTCGCGATTGCGGTTTATCGTATCGCGACATTGCTGCTCGCGTTGGTCGAGATCGAATGACTGTTAGGAGAATATGGAATCGGTGGGTTCAGGAGGGTTACACGGAACGCCGTGCTGGATCCCAACGGCCTCGTATCACTAGCAATCGAGATGACAGGCATCTTATCCCCATGGCTGTAACGGATCGTGCAGCCACGTCTCGATCCCTGAGTCAACGGATGGGGACGTTTGCAAAACAACAACCATCTACACGAACAGTTCGACGAGTTTGCAACAGATGGACTATCAGCTCGGAGACCACGGCTGCGGTTACCGTTGACGATACATCGCAGACAGGAGCGACTGCACTGGTGTACTCAACGACGCACCTGGGTGCACTAATGGCAAAACGTCATTTTTTCGGATGAATCCAGGTTCTGTTTACAGCATCACGATGGTCACATCCGTGTTTGGCGACATCGCGGTGAATGCACATTGGAAGCGTGTATTCGTCATCTCCATACTGGCGTATCACCCGGCGTGATGGTATGGGGTGCCATTGGTTACACGTCTGTCACCTCTTGTTCGCATTGGCGGCACTTTGAATAGTGGACGTTAGATTTCAGATGTGTTATGACAAGTGCCTCTATCCTTTATTTGATCCCTGCGAAACCCTACATTTACAGGATCTACACACCCAAATTGCGTGAAAATGTAATCACATGTCAGTTCTTGTACAATATATTTGTCCAATGAATACCCGTTTATCATCTACATCTCTTCTTGGTGTAGCAATTTTAATGACCAGTGGTGTACTTTTTCTCAATTAGTAGTATTAATGCTGTGAAAGTTAGTGGCTGCTCACGTAGTCCACCCAGTACACAAATATGTTGTGCTTTGTTCAGCACATCGATGATGATAAAAGTCAGACATATACTTAACAAATGCTAAATGTCTCAAACATATTTCTTCTTCAAGTTGTAGATAGTACCTGCAGTAGTCCATAAATTGCCTTGTTAGTCGCTTCGAAACAGAAAAATGAATGAACTGACAGCACGACACATCAGTGACTACGTAAGGGTTATTATAGTGCTGCAAACAGTATTATTATTTGAGTGGTTAGACACCAAGCATTAACAGCCTGAAGTCGTCCAGTTTCTGCCAGTTCAGGAGTGCAGCAATGAAGCGACTTACGAACAGTAAGTATAGTGCATACACATCTGAACTTGTTTGATTTTAAATGCGGTTGCAGCGTGGAGGTTAAGCAAGTTCCGCAGTGGAGAGGAGTAATGCAGGGGAAGTGTGTCTTGTAACAAGTGTCTACCCTCACTGTGGATAGTTAGCTTTCTTTTCTTACAAGGAGTTGTGGCTAGCACTTGCTATGCACCACATACACAAAAACTAAATATCATTCACCTTTCATTATTTTAAAAATAAAAATGTTCTGAGAAATGTTTTCCATGTTACTGTTAGTAGTTAGGTGCTAGAGTTGGTCATAATTTCAGAACTGTGGGGTGGAGGGGTGGGGGGAGGGGGGCTGTGGCGGCAACAGATGAAAGAGGGGGGGGGGGGGGGTGGAGGAGTTAGCGGTCTAAGAGAGGTTGGGAACCGCTGCCTTAGGTGAATACCGGACTGGTACCCATGTTCCACCTCAGATACACGATTCGCAAATATTCACAAAACTTCCGCCCATTTTCACATGAATAACACTACTCGCAGACAGTTGTGGTACACATATTCCACACCGGGGGTGACGGGAAGGAGGCAGGTAAGACTTCTGGCAACCCCTTAAATTAACCACGTCAAATCCGTTAACAACGAAGCCGACACTGCACAGAAGAAGACGAAGTAAATATTCCAGAATTCGAATCGAAAACAGCTGCCAACATGAGTAACGTAGAAGTAAATATCCTCGGAGTAGTGAAGCTACTTAAATCACTTAATAAAAGCAAGTCTTCTGGTCCAGACTATGTATCAATTAGGTTCCTTTCGGAATATGCTGATGCATGATACAACCATTCGCTCGACAAAAGATCCGTACCCAAAGACTGGAAGGTTGCACAGGTCACACCAATATTCAAGAAAGGTAGTAGGAGTAATCCTCCAAATTACAGGCCCATATCGTTAACGTCGATATGTACCAGGATTTTAGAACAAATATTGTGTTCGAACATTGTGAATTCCTTCGAAGAAAACTGTCTATTGACACACAGTCAACATGGGTTTAGAAAACATCGTTCCTGTGAAACACAACTAGCTCTTTATTCACATGAAGTGTTGAGTGCTATTGACAAGGGATTTTAGATCGATTCCGTATTTATGGATTTCCAGAAGGCTTTTGACACTGTACCACACAAGCGGCTCGTATTGAAATTGCGTTCTTATGGAATATCGTCTCAGTTATGTGACTGGATTTGTGATTCCCTGTCAGAGAGGTCACAGTTCGTAGTAACTGACGGAAAGTTATCGACTAAAACAGAAGTGATTTCTGGCGTTCCCCAAGGTAGTGTTATAGGTTCTTTGCTGTTCCCTATCTATATAAAAAATTTGAGAGACCATCTGAGCAGCCGTCATCGGTTGTTTGTCGATGACACTGTCGTTTATCGACTAATAAAGTCATCAGAAGATCAAAACAAACTGCAAAACTATTTAGAAAAAATATCTGAATGGTGCGAAAAGTGGCAGTTGACCCTGAATAACGAAAAGTGTGAGGTCATCCACATGAGTGCTAAAATGAACTCGTTAAATTTCGGTTACACGATAAATCAGTCTAATCTAAAAGCCGTAAATTCAACTAAATACCTAGGTATTAAAATTACGAACAACTTAAATTGGAAGGAACACATAGAATATGTTGTGGGGAAGGATAACCAAAGACTGTTTTGTTGGCAGGACACTTAGAAAATGTAACAGACCTACTAAGGAGACTGCCTACACTACGCTTGTCCGTTCTCTTTTAGAATACTGCTGCGCCGTGTGGGTTCCTTACCAGATACGACTGACGGAGTACATCGAAAAGTTCAAAGAAAGGCAGCACGTTTTGTATTATAGCGAAATATGGGAGAGAGTGTCACAGAAATGATAGAGGATTTGGACTGGAAATCGTTAAAAGAAAGGCGTTTTTCGTTGCGACGGAATCTTGTCACGAATTTCCAATCACCAACTTTCTCCTCCGAATGCGAAAATATTTTGTCGACGCCGACCTAGATAGGGAGGAACGATCACCACGATAAAATAAGGGAAATCAGAGCTCGTACGGAAAGATGTAGGTGTTCATTCTTTCCACGCGCTGTACGGGATTGGAATAAAAGAGAATTGTGAAGGTGGGTCGATGAACCCTCTGCCAGTCACTTAAATGTGATTGGCAGAGTTATCCATGTAGATGTAGATGTAGATGTAGATGCGGCACAAAGGTACAAGAAAAAGAAGACGAAAGAAAGAAGGCGTAGTGATTCCAGATGGTAATGAGGGCTTCCATTGCTGACGTTCGTCTTCGCCTACATTAGTATTTCGCCGGTCACATGAGGGTGCTGGACGGTCGGTACTTCTAGTACCACTAGTTCGTCCCCCCTTTCCTGTTCCACTCGGGATGGCTACTGTCGGCAAACCCCTCTGATTTCTCGAACATTCTCGTCCTGTTGATTTCGCGAGATGTGTGTGGCAGGATATTGTATGTTGCCCCACTCTTTCTGGGAAGCACTCTGTCGAAATTTCCGTAGTAAACCTCTACGTTATGCCCATCGCCTGTCTTCTAGCGCCTGCCAGTGGAGTTCGCTGAACATCTGTGTAGCACGCTATCGTGCCGGCTAAACGATGCCTGGACGAAACGCGCCGCTCTTAGTTGGATATTCTCTACCTACTTTATCAGTCCTACTTAGCAAGGGTCCCAGATTGATGAACATTACTCAAGAATCCGTCGAACAAGCTCCTTGTAAGCTACTTCTTTCGTGGATGAGTTACATTTCCTTAAGATTCTTCCTGTGAATCTCAGTCTTGCGTCTGCTTTTCCTACTAATCGTTTCATGTGGTCATTCCGCCGAATGTTTCTGTGACAGAGCGACAGATTTACTGTTCCTAGCAGTTTGTCATCAATACTGTAGACGTACAACTGTGGATTACTTTTCCTATGCACGCGCAACGTGCTACATTTATTTACATTCAGCGTTAACTGCCAGAGATTGCACCATTCACCAATCTGCTTTAGGTCTTTCTGCAAATCAATACTGTCTTCTAGCGTTGGTATCTCCTCATAGACAACCGCGTCATATACGAACAGTCCTAAAGACCTTCCGACGCTTTGTACTAGATAAGTTATTTACACCGTAAACAGTAGCGGCTCTCTAACACTTCCTTGAGGTACTGCGGAAATTACCTTTAAATATGTCGATTTTGAAACTTCCTGGCAGATTAAAACTATGTGTCGGACCGAGACTCGAACTGGGGACCATTGCCTTTCGCGGGCAAGTGCTCTACCACCTGAGCTACCCAAGCACGACTCATGCTCCGTCCTCACAGATTTACTTCTGCCAGTAACTCGTTTCCTACCTTCCAACTTCACAGAAGCTCTCCTGCATACCTAGCAGAACTAGCACTCCTGTAAGAAAGGATGTTGCGGAGACATGGCTTAGCCTGGGGTATGTTTCTAGAATGAGATTTTCACTCTGCAGCGGAGTGTGCGCTGATATGAAAAGCTCTCCTGCATACCTAGCAGAACTAGCACTCCTGTAAGAAAGGATGTTGCGGAGACATGGCTTAGCCTGGGGTATGTTTCTAGAATGAGATTTTCACTCTGCAGCGGAGTGTGCGCTGATATGAAACTTCCTGGCAGATTAAAACTGTGTGCCGGACCGAGAACTCGGGACCTTTGCCTTTCACAGACAAGTGCTCTACCACCTGAGCTACCCAAGCACGACTCACGACCTATTCTCAGAGCTTCAATTCTGCCAGTACCTCGCCTCCTATTTTCCCTTAATGTGCCAGGAAGTTTCATACCAGCATACACTCAGCTGAAGAGTGAAAACCTCATTCAGGAAACATCCCCCCAGGTTGTGGCTATGCCGTGTGTCCGCAATATCCTTTCTTCCAGGAGTGCTAGTTTTGCATGGTTCTCAGAAGAGCTTCTGTGAAGTTTGGATGATAGGAGGTGAGATACTCTCAGAATTGTAGCTGTCAGGGCGGGTCGTGAGTTGTGCTTGGTTAGCTCAGTCAGTAGAGCACTTGTCCGCGAAAGGCAAAGGTCCCGAGTTCGAGTCTCAGTCCGGCTGACAGTTTCAATCTGCCATGAAGTTTCTGATCAGCGTACACTCCACCGCAAAGTGAAAATCTCATTCTGGAAACATCCCCCAGGCTAGGGCTAAGCAATGTCTCTGCAATATCCTTTCTTCCAGGAGTGCTAGTTCTGCATGGTTAGCAGAAGAGCTTCTGTGAAGTTTGGAAGGTGGGAGACGAGGTACTGGCAGAATTAAAGCTGTGAGGACGGGGCGTGAGTCGTGCTTGGGTAGCTCAGTCAGTAGAGCACTTGCCCGCGAATGGCAAAGGTCCCGAGTTCGAGTCTCGGTCCGGCACACACAGTTTTAATCTGCCAGGAAGTTTCAAATATTCTGGTGGATTGAATTTAGATGCTGTAAAAAGTCTTTCAAATTCTCAGCTGCCATGAAACCTAATAACAAAATTATCGTCTACATAACTGGAAGACACGCAAGTTGCAAAGCTGTCAACTGCAAGGCACTTCTCTCGAAATCTTCCATACACAAACTGCCAATAATAGGTGACGACGGTCTTCTCATCTGTTTGCTGCTAGTATTTGTCATTGAGTGAAACTCACGTGCAGGTCAACACATGTCGAAACTGGTATTCGCCACACACGCTTACAACAGCCGAACAAATCCGCTGTTGCAGAACAATGTCTCGTTACCGGTCATCCTATGGAATATAAAAACATGGAGGTTCTGGCATGCACTTACAGATACTGGGAAAGTGCTATTAAGGAAGCCGTTGAAATTAAATTGGCAAGTAATCTTACAAAGGGAGATGGTGGTTTTTGTTTAAATTTTGCGTCGAATCCTGCTCTCCCCTTCGTCAGAAAACAGAGGGTCAGTGTTTATGCTACGCACACGTTGATTATTAATTTCATTATCGATAGCTTCTAACGTCGGTCAACTGTAGTTTGCGATGGCGCTGGTGTTTACAGTGTGTGTGTGTGTGTGTGTGTGTGTGTGTGTGTGTGTGTGTGTGTTATCTATACAAAGTTACTCTGAAAACCGAGGTTTTAAATTGACTTCGAAAGCGCTTCCTTGCTGTAGTTTTGCATTAAAAATAGCAGGGTATGCTCCTGTCGGAATATCGGCGGTTATCGATGGCGGCACACGGCTGTATGCCGTAAATTATTTGAACATTGTGTACACCTGGAGAAACTAAAATCTCACAGGAAAACTTTTGTTACAACGGAAAGTAAAGAAGCTTTCAAGATGCTTATAACATAACTTCTTCTTGCACTATGAACATAAAATGAACCAAAGTTCTTCACATACGCTACATGACGGAGAACACAATTTAGCAGGATATCAAACTGTTAAGCGTGTTTCTCTAAATATTCTGATTTGCATCAGGCATGTTTCAGTACATCGGTTATCTGTGATTCCGAAATGGAGATTGACATCAACATTATTCAGCAGAACTAGATCTGAAAATCTTCTCACAAACTTTTTCCAACTTCGAAAGCCGTATACATTTCAGGAATGTACTTGGGCCGTCGAGTCCTTTGGGATCGCCGTACGAACAAGGTCCTTGTCCTCAAGTACGATGCTCTGTGCCGTTCCTTCACTTTGAAAGCCCTAAGATTCTAACAACAATTCAGATTTTTCTTCCTCACTGGAAAAGAAGATATCTTAAAAAACCTTTTGACCTGGTCAGACGATTGTGTAGCAGATTTTGATGTTGTCACAAAGAGATTCGCGAATTCTTGGTCGAAATTCACCATATGTTTGTGTTAAAAATATGAAAATGGTGGTGATCTTGTAAGTAGGCTGTTTATGTTTTCTTATTGGCAACGTTACGTAGCGCTCTGTATGAAAATCACTGGCTGTGCTGTGTGCAGTCTGTGGCTAGTTTGCGTTGTTGTCTGCCATTGTAGTGTTGGGCAGCTGGATGTGAACAGCGCGTAGCGTTGCGCAGTTGGAGGTGAGCCGCCAGCAGTGGTGGATGTGGGGAGAGAAATGGCGGAGTTTTGAAATTTGTAAGACTGGATGTCATGAACTGCTATGTATATTATGATTTTTCAACACTATTAAGGTAAATACATTGTTTGTTCTCTATTAAAATCTTTCATTTGCTAACTATGCCTAACAATAGTTAGTGCCTTTCGTAGTTTGAATCTTTTATGTAGCTGGCAGTAGTGGCGCTCGCTGTATTGCAGTAGTTCGAGTAACGAAGATTTTTGTGAGGTAAGTGATTTGTGAAAGGTATAGGTTAATGTTAGTCAGGGCCATTCTTTTGTAGGGATTATTGAAAGTCAGATTGCGTTGCGCTAAAAATATTGTGTGTCAGTTTAAGGACAGTCATGTATAATTGTTCTAAGGGGATGTTTCATATGTCGACCCTTAGCCGACGATACCTCACTGAAATCTTCTAAATTTTTTTCTTGTAGTTTGTGTAATTAGTGTAGCTATTGTTTATTGCTAGCGCGTAATTGTAGAGAGAATCTCCTTTGTAGTTGCTGTCTTTCATTGTTGTTGTGGCATGCATGTAGATTTGCACCAAGTATTTCGCAGCTGCGCTTGCAATTAACTAGATATTATTTTCAGTGCTATGTTAATGTGTTCTCTTATTTTTGCTCTTCAAATTGTGTTTTTCTGTCTTGTCGTGTGAAATATTGTGACAATAATGGCGTGTATAAATCGTAATACTAGGCTCGAAAGTAAACTGAGAAATGACAGTGAAGACGAAAGCAGTGTGTTAGCGCCACCATGTAATGAATTAACTAATTTTCAAAGTAGTAATTTGGTAATTGTGCATAGGGAAATCGAGCGGGCTGCAAATAATGGTGTACACAGTGAAACACTTAGTGAACAGGGAAGCATTATCGATCGATCGGTCGGCAACAGCTCGCCTTAGGATTCCGAAATGACAGGACACAATCTTGCAAATACTGTAGATTCAGGTTTTGCGTCCTCACCGTTTTCTCAAATAAATCAAGACACATTTTCTGCTTTTAAAATGCGAATATTGCCAGCTCAAATGCACTGCCGAATAGCACTGAGGAACATGTTTCAGACACCAGTGCACTGTTATTACAGTTAATGCAACAAATGGGACAAAGGCTACAAAAGTTAAACACAATGCTTGAACAAAATCAGAAACAAATGGGACAAAATCTTCAAAAGTTAGACACAATGAAACAAAATCTTCGTAAGTTAGACGCCACGCTTGAACAAACACGTGAAGATTTAACTACTGAGTTACATAAAATCGAAGCGAACTGTCAAAAAGTCTGTAATGACGTAAAAACACAAATTTGTGAGCATTTCCAACCTATTTTTGCGCGGCATGAAAATGCATTACAGAATCACGAAGCAACCATAAAAGAACTGCAAATTATTGTTCATGAAAATCATGAGACCTTGCAAGGTAAAATAGACTCAGTTGCATCTACCGATTCGGTTACGCAACTTGCAAAAACTCAGGAAAACTTAAAGGACACAGTAGATACTCTGAAAATTGGTTCAGAAAGACACATGGAGGAAATTAGTTCATTATCAGAGAAAGTAGTTGAACTTTCGGATCAGCTACATAATTTATCTACGAAGGTAGATGATAATCTGTATGACACAAAACCGGTAGTCTTTAATGACACAGAAGAGTGCGAACAAATTAGGAAATTCAAACAAAATCAGAATCAAATTAATACGCAACACCAAAGAGAAATCCGGGAAGTACAAGATCAGCTGACACAGATAATACAAGAATTATGTATTTCAGAGGACACTCGCGCCACAATACAGGAAGAGGGACATAGAAATACGGAACAGCCACAAAATAATAACACAGCGCATTTCGGAAACTATGAAAGAAATTGGCAAGGTGGACCGAATTTTGAAATGGAACCGCCGAAACGACGTAACAATGACCGATATGCGACTCGCCGACATGATGATTTTGACTATAAGCTGTTCATTACTACACGTAAATTTAAAACATTTAAGAATTCTGGCAACGACATTCATCCACAAGCGTGGCTCCATCAATTCTCTCATTGTTTTCCTCCCAACTGGTCATTAGAGCACAGATTAGAATTTATGTGTGGTTGTTTAGAGAATGAACCAGCTGTAAGAATGCGATCGGTCATTCACGATTGTCACAGTGAAGGAGAATTTTACCATGCCTTCCTCTCAGCATATTGGTCTCAAGCTACACTAGACCGAGTAAAACATAGCATCATAATGATGAAACATTTCGAACAATCTGAATTTTCCAGTCTTGTGAAATATTTTGAAGACATGTTGCACAAGAATCAGTACCTGTCAAACCCATACAGCCTCTCAGAACTCATCCGCATTTGCTTAATCAAATTACCTGAACATGTACGACATATTATTTTGCAGGACGTTGCAAAGACGACATTGAAGCTTTTCAGGGACTCTTACAAGAATTAGAAATTGACACTGACAATCGCGGAACGCGAAAACAGGAACACAACAATTACAGGTCACATCCGTCGCAATTCCGCGACGAAAGAAATAATAACTGGACACGACAAGGCTATTCTCACAACACAAATCGTGACCAAAACAGACACCACCCGTACGACAACCGTTGGCAGAGTAGTAATAACTACAAGGAAAGATCACCTCTCTGCGGTAGTGACTATCACAGAGACAATCAGAGAAACAGACAATTTGGGAACCAAAATAATTATTATCAAGGGAGACAGAATAACTTTAGACGGAATGGTCCAGCGCGCAGTTAAGATTCAGGGAGAAGTTCTCCACCACGTGACCGACAAGAAAGAAACTATGGAATCTACCGACATGACGAGGACAGACGATATGATCGTGACAGATCTGAATTCCATCAGAACTGGCGGGATTCAAACAGAGCAGGGCCCTCTCGACAAGGTGAATTTGTAGAAGTTAGGTCTCCAAATTCCAATAACGACGCGCGCCAACAAATACACAATAGGCAATGACTCATACCGCTGGCAGCCACAAAACGTACTTATGAAACTGACGACGCAGCTGCCGTAGCTAGTAATTACGTAAAAATGGAAGACATTAGGAACATCTTACTCCAGGAGCACGACGTAAAACATAACAACATTCCATATCCTGTGATTCACATTACAGTAAATGACGTAAAATTTACGGCAGTACTTGACTCTG
The DNA here is from genome assembly GCF_023864345.2 of Schistocerca serialis cubense. Lineage (NCBI taxonomy): Eukaryota > Metazoa > Arthropoda > Insecta > Orthoptera > Acrididae > Schistocerca > Schistocerca serialis. The sequence continues at coordinate 871,669,441 of NC_064641.1, read as the reverse complement.
GCAGTCCCATTTCAGTAATTAGTGAAACAGCCTTTAGCAAATGCAACAAATCGAACGATTGTCCCACACTTTCGTTACGTAAGATTAAATTACAAGGTGCAACCTTTGGAAAAAGTGTAGATGTACGCCAACAAACCAACTTAGAATTCTTTTGTCAAAGCCACAGCTTCTCTATGAACTGTCTTATTGTTCCATTATTGTCGACGGAAATTATATTGGGAGTAGACTTTTTGAATGCATACAATGTAATCTTAAACTTTCTCGATGCTGAAATAAGTTTAGAGAAAGAAGGTAGGTCAATAGCTTTGAAATTTGAAGATTGGCTCTCAAACCATGACGAAGAAATTAATCGGCTTTACCTCCTGTTAGACAACTGTTCGGAATTTTCGACGGAACTTGACACTAACAATCACTCTGCAAGTACTGACAGGGATGATATCGACCGCGCATTTGATACTAATGAGTTAATTCAGAATAAAATTCAAACAATTGAGAATTGTAATGACAGTGATAGGCAAGACCTTTTTGAGATTTTACAAGCACATTCCACAGTTTTTACTCACAAAACAGGAACAATCAAGGGATTTCAATACCAATTACGTGTTCGTGAGCATACTAAATTTTGTGTTAGACCATACGTAATTCCAGCACATTATAGGGACCGTGTTAGAACAGAAATACAATCTATGCTTGACGAGGGCATTATTGAGCCTGCAGTAAGCTCATACAACAATCCATTACATGTTGTTGAGAAGAAAAGCGATCGATCAGGCTTGTCTTAGATTCGAGACAAATCAATACTATCATCATTCCTGAAACAGACAGGCCGCAAACGTTGGAAGAACTTCTTCAAAATTTTAATGGTGTAAAAGTGTTGTCTTCTATTGATCTCAGATCCAGCTTTTATCAGATCGAACTTCTTCCAGAATGTAGAAAATACACAGCTTTCCTTTGTTTCGGCGTTTGTTATCAGTTTCGGAAACTTCCTTTTGGTTTGAACATTTCTTCGGCAGCATTCATTCACGGGCTAAATTCCATATTACCTGAGTTCTTAAAACGTCACATCACCTTATATGTGGACGATATTCTGATAGCAGAAGCCTCATGGGAACAACACAATCGCATCCTCAACAGCGTGTTACATATTTTTGCAGAATTTGGAATTGCAGTTAACTTGGAAAAGTCTGAATTCGGTAGGACAAAGGTGAAGTTTTTGGGACATATTATTTCTTCTGAAGGCATTCAGCCGGATCCTGAAAAGTTAGAAGCAATCAGAGCCATTCCAGTTCCATCCACAAAAAAACAAGTCCGCAGTTTTCTAGGTCTCGTAAATTTTTACCGTCGTTTTCTGAATATGCAAATTTTAGTTACACCAAAACTTTGTTCTCTCAACGGAAAAAATACTATTTCGAACTGGGACGAACAAGCACAGTTGGAATTCAATTCTTTGAAAGAATCGCTACTTAACGCGCCAATACTAGCTCATCCAGATCTGTCACAAGATTTCTGCCTTAGCAAGGATTCTTCTAAAGTCGGTCTTGGTGCCCATTTATTTCAAGAAGCCACAGAAAATGACACTACTGTTCTGAAAACCATTGCTTTTGCTAGCCGAGTGCTAACAAAATCTGAAAAAAAATTATTCCGTTACTGAATTAGAAGCTTTAGCTATCGTTTGGGCATTTAACAAATTCCGTTTCTTTCTTTCTGGTAAGCACGTAAAAGTGTACAGTGATCATCGTGCATTACAATTTCTTATGTCTTCAAAATTAAATCATGACAGGTTGAAACGTTGGGCATTGTTTCTGCAAGAATTCCACTTCACAATAGTCTACATTCCCGGCAAGGAGAACATTGTTGCGGACGCACTGTCGCGCGCACCGGCTGGGCTTGAGAAAAGTAATACAGAGGGCAACCTCGAGAAAAATTTCAGTATTCTTTACATTCAGAAAGTCGCCTTTGAAAACTTCATCACATCTTTAAAGGACATTGCTCATGAACAAGATAAAGATCCGATTTGGAAAGACATCAAAAGTAAATGGCATGAAAAGACTCAGATTCGGCATTATTACCTGGTTAGAAACAACATACTCTTCAAACACTGCACTGTTGATGACAACCTATGGGTACTTTGCATTCCAGACGATTTTGTTAATAAGCTCATTTGGTACATTCATTTCAGGTATGCACATTTTGGTCCACGAAAATGTTATCATATTCTTCGAACGACTTGTTATTTTAACAATATGGAAAAGAGAATTCGAAGAGTCTTGTGTATTTGTAAACTTTGTCAAAAGGCGAAACCATCTACTGTCTCACATCGTGCTCTGTTGTTTCCTATTATTCCCTCTAAATTAAAAGAATTTGCTGCTGTTGATCTCTTGGGACCCCTTGTCAGAACATCGAATGGATTTTCGTACGTTCTAGTCGCTGTTGAACTTACTTCAAAATTTGTTTCTTTCACTCCGTTACGTAAAGCCACTGGACGGTCTGTATCCAACGCCTATGTTAAAAATTTCTTACGTGAAGTTGGCCACGTTGCTAAAGTAATTTCAGATAATGGACAGCAATTCAGATCTGCTGTTTGGTCACGCATGCTTCGGAATCATAAAATCAAACCTGTTTTTATTTCATTGTACCCACCACCCGTCTGAACGGATTATGAAAGAAATAAATAAGCTTTGCAGACTTTATTGTCACAGAAAGCATCAGCATTGGGACAGATATTTACACTTATTTCAAAATGTGCTGAATGAAATACCTCATGATTCCACTGCTTTACCACCTACTCTTGTACTGAAGAATGAAGAACCACCGAACAGAATAAGAGAGCTTGTACCTTTCCCGAATACACGTAAACTTCGACACAAAGACATAATTGATTTGGCTCTTAAAAATATAAAATCTGCAGCAGACAAAAGGATAAAACTACACGATAAAGCAAATGAAAAGAAATTATATATTGGTCAGAAAGTTCTCGTTAAAGCTCATTCATTGTCACATAAGAAGAAACACTTGAGTCACAAATTCTTTCTAGTTTACAATGGACCTCACAGAATCCGACGTATACCACATGATAATTGCGTTGAAGTTGAAACTCTGCGTACTAGGAAGAGTAAAGGTTTACACCACATTTCACATGTAAAACCGTTTATTGAAAGATAATCTGCTTTTTAACTTTGTCTTTGCCATAAAACTTTTCACTTCACATTTCCAGTATGCATTTTCAGACTTAGAAACTGTTATCATGCAACAATGTTTGAAGTTAAATATCCAGTCAAGAACCAAGAGAATTTATTTAAACAGAAATTACGAATACATTGTTATACTGATCAGACGACACAGTGTTGTTATTTGTAAATTCTTGCTTTGTTAGTTGCACGATTACGTAACGAATATAAGGCTTACATACTTACAAGGGAACCTCCCCATCACACCCCCCTCAGATTGAGTTATAAGTTGCCACAGTGGATAGACCTAGAAAAACTGAACACAGATCAATCGAGAAAACAGGAAGAAGTTGTGTGAAACTATGAAAAAATAAGCAAAATATACAAACAGATTAGTCCATGCACAGTATAGGCAACATCAAGGATAGCCAGAACTAAGGAGCGCTGTTGTCCCGTGGTTAGCGTGAGCAGCTGTGGGGCGTGAGGTCTCTGGTTCAAGTCTTCCTTCGAGCAAAAAGTTTAATTTTTTATTTTCAGACAATTATCAAAGTTCCGGCACTCACACATAATCAACTTCGCTCTCCAAAATTCCAGGACATTTTCAGATTTGCTTGGACATATGCAGAATTTGACGGTATACACACGGAAAAATTTGAAAACGTTAAAAACATATGTTTTGACAAAGCACAGGGAAAAGTGTGCGACTGTGAGACTTTTGGATTCATGTGTTGCAGTTTATGTGACAAATTCTTATGTTTTCATCACTTTTTTGGGAGTAATTATCACATCCACAAGAAAACCTAAATCGGGCAAGGTAGAATAATCTTTTTACCCATTCGCCAAGTGTACAAGTTAGGTGGGTCGACAACATATTCCTGTCATGTGACGCACATGCCGTCACCAGTGTCGTATAAAATATATCATACTCGTTTTCCTGTGGAGGAATCGGTTGACGTATGACCTTGCGGTCAAATGTTTTCGGTTCCCATTGGAGAGGCACGTCCTTTCGTCTACTAATCGCACGGTTTTGCGGTGCGGTCGCAAAACACAGACACTAAACTTATTACAGTGAACAGAGACGTCAATGAACGAATGGACAGATCATAACTTTGCCAAAATAAAGAAAAATTTTTTGCTCGAGGGGAGAGTTGAACCAAGGACCTCTCGTTCCACGGCTGCTCACGCTAACCACGGGACCACGGCACTCCCGAACTTACATTGTCCTTGATGTTCCATATGTTCGTGTCGACTACTCAGTTTGTATATTTTGCTTATTTTTTTATAGTTCCACACAACTTCTTCCTGTTTTCTCGATTGACCTGTGTTCAGTTTTTCAAGGCCTATCCACTGTGCCGACTTATAACTAAATCGGAGAGGGGTGCGATGGGGAGGTTACGTTGTTAGAACATATACTGGTACTGCTAATGAGATTTTAATGCAACATTTCGGTTTACTTGAAAATACATTCTGGATTTAAAGTACTTTCAGTGAGATACAAGATGACACAGTGGTTAGTTTATGTGACAGCTACACGATTTTATCATGACGCTACTAATGAGTGACAATTTACAATGTTGCTTTTGCAGTGTTTGTGTTTTATATCCGCACAGTTTTTCTGTATTGTTCTGGAAAGTAAAACATGTTTTAGTAGTAACTTTTGTGGTATAGCTACAATGAGACAGCCTTTTCTGTAGCACAACAATACGTTACAGCACAGTACTTTCTTCATCACGGCAATAAGCGTAATAACTAATATATCTATACGCAAAGCATTTCACTTTTGTTTATCATGAGGTAAGTACATTGACTTTTGCGGAACTTAGCTTTCGGAGGACGATAACTACGACACTTCCACAGAGATTATCTTACAAGACGTACAGTTTAGCGCTACAGTACACGTATTTGAGTGATTAATTTTGTACTTAAAACATTTATTTTAAAGATATTTGAAGTACAATGATACAAAGGTCTTCCGTGATACATTTCATTCCATTGCTGTAATCTGTAACACGTGACGGTTACACACTTACTTTGTGTACCATTTGTTTGGCAAGCACAAGGAGCCCTAGCTAATATGGTATTTGCTTATACAACTTTACACATCGGTACCATATTTCTCTAACACACAAATTACACAGCTGTCTGATCATTTAACTGAGAGATAAACATTTTTTTTACTACGTCAGTGACCATGTACACGCAATTACAGAGTTGGATTACTTCACACTTACGAAATTGTATTTTGTCTGTACTTTGTGAACTGATCATATTTTTTCGGAACCATTGTGATACTTTGAGAGCGTTGAATGATGTATTTGGTAAGGGAGCATGATTTTAAAGTATGTTTGAGTTAGATGACACTATTGAAATGAGCAGAGAATATTTTTTAGGTTTTGACATTATTTCAGAAGCTACGACGTTTTTGAGATTTGACTGAGGTGTTATGATGTTATTTTTATGACGACGATGTGTATTATGCTGTTGAGGTATGTTTATGATCAATAAGATGATGCTAACGTATATGAGGAATTTGATTATGCTACGTATTTATTATGATGAAATATTGAAGAAGTGTCGACGAATATGTATATGAATAATGAGTAGTGTTTAGGGACTCTGATTTGTGGAAAAGGATGCTGGAAACCTAGAATCGTACTTTAAGAGTTATGAAATGTGTGTAAATGCGTGAATGTATCACAATGCCAACGAAAACTTTTTGAACACTGTTATATTCATAGGATTTTGTTTCTACACATTTGCAACGCAAATTCTCGAGCTGTGAAATTTTTTATATGAGACTGTCACTGTAATGCAAACTGGTGTCGTAAATATTTCAGTAAGAAAGTTAAGTGACCACCTTCACATAATGAGTTGTGGGCACCCAGCTGCACGACAGTCGCCTGGAAAAAAGCCATTAGTGTGTGCCTTTCAGAGGCACAGGTGGAGAAAAAGAAAGAGGCCATTATCCTTGCTATTGACATTCCTTTGTAGAAAGCATCGCAAATACGACACGCTCAAACTTGAAAACATATGATTATACTGTGGAGCTCTTAATTTATGATATTTACTAAAATGCCTAATGAAACGATGAGAAACATTTCACGGCTATTGTCTTGCTAGTTGAGAGAAATGCCATATGGCTTGCTTTATGTATTTATTTACTCATTTTGTTTAATATCTAGTTTCTAGCTGCACTGCAGCATTGGTTAAAATAAAATTTAATAGATGTACTAATATAGTTATTTTATGCCTACAGATCCAGTCAATTATAAATTTATGATCTACTTCCAAGAAAACGAGGCCACATAAATAGACATTTCCCTTCACAGGAATTGCATAAATAAATTTTTTACTATTTGGTAACTTATCTGCTAGTGTAAGTTCTCGTGATGCATCACCCTAGTGTTAAGATGTGACATAGGTATTAAACATGGCCATTTTTACTGTAATATTTTTTCTGCTTGAGCTATGTCATGTTTAGATATAAGCTATTGCATTTGCTGCTGCTGTTTGCCAGGCATAGCGCTACTGAATTTCACTTTGTATTACTTTGTTAAGCCAGTTTTACTACTGATTTATTTTTCTTGTTTGCTGCACATTGCCTTATATTAGTTGTAATATTGCAATTGCTTTGCTAATTTCTATAATGCTGCTTGCTTTGCAAATCTGCATTTTTTGTCATTGCTGTTTGTGTTAATTGTTTTGTGCTGCTGCATTGCCTCGTACCTTAGTTTAGCATCTGAGCTCAGTAGATTTAAGTTAGCTTAAGATGGGGTAGGCCATATAAGAGAACAAGTTGTGATGAATTGGAAGAAATGCATTGAGAAGCTATAAGAAAATGGTTTGGCCAAAAAAGTATTTTGAAAGAGGATATGAACCTAAAAAGTAGGGTTTAGGGACAACAGGTTTAGGTAGGATTTTCTTGGAAATAAATGATGAGGTCAGATAATGGTAAATAAATAATGAGGTAAGAAATGTGTGAACATATAAACACAGAAAGCATGCTTGGATAGAATTTTTTTGGTGGAAACAAATGTTGAAATAAGAGGAAAGATATATGGAATGAAGCTTGGGGTGGACTGCAGTACCAAATGTCACACTGAAAACAAACCCTGTCCTGTATTTTTGTGTTATTACACAATTGGGAATTTGTGTTTTTCCTGTCTTAATGTTTTTAGCTAGTAAGAGTTATGTTGTAGAATATGTTATTTTCTGTGTAAAGATGTTTATACATTATTTATTCTATTCTGTTTCAATGCTCATGTGTGAAATTAATGTTTCGAAAACTATTTTCATTATTTTATATATGTACTTATGTCATAGTTCCTGTAACACTGATATATATGTTATTTCGATTCTTCTGTAAAGCCTGTACTACATATGTTGTCTGTATTGTTATGTTCTTTAATGATGTATTATGTACCTTTGTAATTGTATTCTTATGTTATAAAATTGTAATTGACACCAGTTCATCATATTATTAACTTGTAAGTTCCATTTCACTGGACACATTTCTGTTGGTCATGGTATATGTACAATATGTGAGAAGTAGGGACTGTTAGTGTTTGCACGTGTGTCAATAATTCAGAAAGGGACTGGATAACAGCATTGCTGGTTCTAAGGACAATTCCAAAAACTTTGTGAGTGCACAAGTGGTGGTTATGGACTTGCTATATTATCCACAAGACTCTTAAATGGTGATTGTGCACCTGCACAGTCACAACAGATGGCTGCTGGCCATCTCTACAAGGACAACAGTGGGTCTGCATCTTTGATGCCCCACCAATACCTTTATTTCTACAAGCACTGCAGTGGGTCTGCACCTTTGATGACCCACCAATACCATTATTTCTACAAGGACTGCAGTGGATCTGCACCTCTGGTGGCCCACCAATACCGAAATCTCTACCAGGACTACAGTGGTCTGCTCTGTGATGAACTACCTACCAATATACTTCATAACTTCGACTGACTCTGCTGTGGGTTTGCTCTGTAGTGACCAGTTACCTGTCAGCATGTCAAGAGTCAGCATTGTCTTTCTGTTGGAAGGACAACACTACTTCTTCAAGACTGCATGGAAATCCACTACTGCCATGTGCATTTCCTTTTACTGCTCAGACTTTGAGAAGAACACTGGTATTTTACTGTGATAAACGATCAGGACTGTCTTTATGGACTGTGAGAAAATTTTAGCTTCTGACCAACATTGTATCAATAAGTGCATTTGATTTCTTCGTTATTGTAATTGTGTTGATATAATTCCCGCTTTGTTCTACATGATATCCTTATCCCACTAGTCAGCCACCCAAGCTACCTTTTACTGCTAGTACCCTTTTTAGTACGTTCTGATGGATAGCAACTCTCAAAGAGCATGAGAAATGTGTTAAGGAAAGGATTACATTTGTCATATGTGTTATCTGCACTATAGACATCCTGCTACTACAGTACCTTAATGAGGTTTAAAATATTTCTATTGCCGTTGGATTAGCTTTTCTACATAGTTTGTAACGATATGTGACATTTGTCTGAGTACAAAAGCTTTTTAGTGTTACTGTTCCCCTGCATCTTGGTTTAAAAAAAAACACAGTCTGCATCATATCATCCGAGTTTAGGAGATCTACTAACATCCTTTTTCTTGTACTATCATATACAAAATTGATATATAAGTCACAGCATAACACTCATTTTTGGTTCTTCCAAAAAAATGGAACAATGAACCGCCTCTAGCTTGAGCAGAAGTATTCTGAAATGCAAAAACTACCTGCAAAATAACCGGCTAATCTGTATCCTGGTGAAGGAAGCCTATGAATTGTCAAATTATTTAAGTGGTACTCCGATACATAAATATTGTCAGAGTCAACATCTATAAGTAGATCACTGACCTTATCTCTAATGCATATAATATTTTGATGAAATATTCTAATTCCTTTTCTACCTGCAAACCTGACTTCCGCACTTGGACTCGTGTAGTGGCCAAAGAGCGTGTACTGGCGAAGAAAGATGTAGCACTCTGACCTTCAGCATGACAATGCCCGACTATAGACTATCACTGCGAAATCTACAACAGTCCGACACCATGACTTGACTGTTACCGATCTTCCTTCGTACAGTTACAGCTTGGCCATATCCGCTTTTCATCTCTTTCCAGAACCTGAAGTATATCTCCGAGGACTTCGCTTTGAAAGTAATGAAGCGGTGCAAGCAGACGTGAGGTTGTGGCTTAGTCAACAAAGTCAAACATTCTACACTGACAGTATGAACAGACTGGTCTCTTGTTGGGAGAAATGTTTTTGTCGCTAGTGTGATTATGTTAGAAATGAATGTATTTACCTGAAGAATAAAAACGTAGAATGTTGTTGTCTTACTGTAAAAATCTCGTGCTTTGACACATAAAATTCAGAGAGACTATTTATACATCTCTGCTAATCGTGCAGTATCCAAATGCTTGAGACTTTCTGATGTGGACTGCATGGGAACGTGAGGGCAATCATAATCGTCGTCAAGGTCACAGTCAACAACGTTCACCACCACGAGGAAGGACCGCCGTGTTGTGCACCAGGCACACCGAAAACCCTTCACACGTCCACCTGCCAACCGTGAACAAGTAATGGAGTCCCTGCAACACTGTACGTTATCCCGCAGACTAGCAAGAGCCAGACTAAGGAATTATCGCCTCATACGTGGGCAGCTGCCAAGAACACAACACAAACGGCTGCATTTGGAGTGTTGTCGTGACCAGTAAGGGTGGACTGCCGACGAATGGCATAGCATTGTGCTTAGTGGTGAGTTGCTATTCTGCACCACCATTCATACTTTTTTGCGGTGAGTATGGTGGCCATTGGGGGAGGGATCCCATTGTACCGATGTTTCGGGGAGGCACAGCAGTGTTATTCCTGGCCTCATGCCACAGGACATGACTTCAGATCACTGCTGGTAGTGACTGACTGGCTGCACATCGGCACGCCATGGACATCGTGCGTCCTAACGTGTCACCTCTCATTTGATAGTATGTCGGTCCCATCTTTCAATACAACAATGCTCATTCATTCATGATAGTTACTTTTCGGGTTGATGGCTGCTGGTGGCAGGCATACGACGGTATGAACGTTTGAAATCATCGTTGCACTAACCCTAAGTCATAATTTAAAAAAAAACGATTAATGTTTAGTGCCAGAGAGAAAACAAACAGGTCATGACGGTCCTGGTGGCTTAAAATTCGGTGGTCTAAACTTTATCTCACTAAACTAACGTTAGAAAAATAAATTTATAAAATTTTGAATGTTCTGTCAATTCTACATGTAAGTTTCTCAGCGACGAGTGGATAACATGGCATTGCTTACAAGCTTATGCGCCAAGATTTATTGCGGCCGTTCTCGAGTTTCTGACAAGAGAGCTACAAAAAGAAAAAAAAAAATGTAGGTGTCCTTTAGCTGCGTAAAAACCGAAGAATCTCTTGAGCCGAGGCCTCGTGTGTCGAAGCTGAACCGAAGGTAAAACATACAATTGTATAAAAGGCAGTATAAAATGTATAACACTAAAAACATCTATAAAATAAAATCTTCCAGTCTGACGGATCAATTACTGCAAACGAAATTATAAGGTAAATAACGTAGCAGAGATCATTATTTAAAAATTAAAAAATCATTAGTCGACAACACATCTGGAGTGTGGTCTCAATGGCGGCACTTGAAAATTGTGAAGGAACAGTAAAACAATGTTTTGCTTACATGAAATATTTCCAAAATGTCAATAATAGATCGCGACGAAATTTGGCGGGTATGTACAGAGGGAAAATAATGCATTACCAACTTGTTTGTTTGTGTCCCATTTCACTTTTAAGTGGTAAAGAACATGCCGATAGGTAAATTAACAGATTAAGTTTGGAGAGATTATCTTCGCACGTATGGTATATAAAAATGATTCTCACATAAAAGTTGATTTTGCAAAATACCCCACCACCGTTAATTAATTCTTAAAAATGAAAACATTTCTTCAAATAACTTAATAATTTACCGGAATGCAGCCGGGTGACGTCGCCGACAACCACCAACGTTTCGACGGAAGCACACCCTGCCATCCTCAAGGCAAACTGCATCAATTAAGCGCTGTGCAAGGGATTTAAAACCTCGGTTCTCAGAGAATTCCGGAATGATAACACTTACACACGCTGTAAACACTAGCGCCATCACAAACCAAAGGTGGCCGACGTCAGAAGTTACTTGCAGTGGAATTAATAATCAGTTGGTGTGGTAGCATAAACTCTGTCCTTCTGTCTCTTGACTAAGGAGCGCGGTACTCCATGCAGACTTTAAACGAAAACCGCCATCCCTGTTGATAAAGCTACTTTCTAATTTTATTTGAACTGCTTCCTGAACAGCGCTTTCACAATAGCTGGAACTGCATGTCATAATCTCCACCTTATTATATTCAATATGTTGACCGGTGTCAAGTCAATGTTCTGCAACAGCGGATTTGCTCGGCTATTGTAAGCATGTGTGTGTCATATGCGCAATATGCTGGTCTTCCAGCGTCGTGATAGCCAGACCAATTTACGACATGCCACAACTATGAGGAATAAGTAGACATCCTCTTTCGGCATACCAAAATAATCCTTTACGGAATCTAAAAGCAACCTCTTCTTAGATAGTGGGCAAAAACACAATTTACGTCATATTTCCGCAAAATATGACCAGTCGTGTTAGAAATGACCCCTGCGTTAATGAAAATGGCCGTAGTCTTTGGGCCACTTCGGTATTATCATCATTCACCCGAAGAAAAGTTGGTCGATACCGCTACGTCTGATCTGTCTTTCACTGTAAGCATTCTGAAGAAAGGTGACTCCGAGATGGACTAACTCAGCTCACAGACTCTCAGGGTCTGAGATGACAAGGGCCCTGTGTACCAAGGTGTTAAGTTCGCCATCATGTTGAGCCGGATGGTGACAACTATCAGCCTGCAGATACAAGCCAGTGTGAGAAGGAGTCGTATAAAGGCCAGGTACCAAAGAACCGTCCACCTTCCTTCTAACTAGCATATCAAGGAAGGGTAGACAACCATTATTTTCCTCGTCCACCGTGAAACAAATATTCGGGTGCAAAATGAGATTTTCACTCCGCCTTTCGCGGGCACGTGCTCTACCGACCCTTTGTTTAGAAATTAAATGAAATAAACATTGTTGTGCTAGTTTACTGAGTACGGAGTTTGTGCCTTTTCTTTGTTAAAAAAAAAAAAGCTAACGACCGATGCTCGATCCAGCGATCCAGCTATTACGGCGCTTTTTTAATTTTTTTTTTTAGGGCTAGTGCTCTACCAACTTGTTTACTTGTGCTCTAAACCCTTTTTAATTTTTTTTGTTTTTGCAAAGAGAACAAACTCGTACTACATAGAGCAAAAGTTGCAGGTAATGAGAAAACAAATAATAACCTCTAGTGTGTGAAAATTAAAACGACGTTCTTCATAAAACAACCCAATTTTCCTTGAAAACATAAATAGGTAGGCTACATTTCTGCAACATCCTTTTTTTAAACGTAAATGAGTATACAGTCTCACCATCAGCATCATCTCAATTTTTTTTAAATTTAATTTTTAGGGGGGCAGCACAGGAGAAAGGAAACATATAGGCTGCAGACAGAGAGCTATACGTGAAAAGGATAAACATGTGTCAGGGGAAAGAAAACCTAGAAGAGGAGGAGCAAAGAAAAGTGAAGGAAATTAGGAAATTAGGAATATTTTCCTCGCCATTCTCCACTTTGGCGCGCCATCAGAACAACGTGCATTCTGTCATTGACCATTAAAAGGGGAATGCCCCAAGCAGCTCAGGCTCCCAATGTAATTTAAAACTTGGAACCCAACATTGTGGGAATTTGGACTAATCGACAGCTGAAAAACCAAGCATCCCTCCCCCCCCCCCCCAAAAAAAAACACATCACTTATGTAACGTAGCAGCTCAAATTCGGCAGACTGTTATTGAAAAGAACGAAGTAATCAGTAATTCAGATTTGGAAAACATTTAAATTATCGGGAGAAATAAACCACAATGCGAAATTCATAGCATCAGAAAATCAATACGACCTCTATTAAATTTGTTAAGGCAAACACGGCAGGTAATGCGAAGTGGTGGTAGGACATGAATGAATAATATTTCAGAGCCCTGAGTCAATTACATCAGGATCTTCAACAACATAAGGAAAAACAGTAACAGCAAGACATATTAATGCAAGAATCAATTACAGAACCAGAATATATGCGGAGGGTCACAAAGTAATTGCATGGGATCACACTGCAATCCACGTCGATTTATCACCACATACAGAAGTTACTGCTCTCCAGGAGACATTTCAGCCGTAAGTGGGGGCCCACTACATTACAGGCGTACTTCAGCCAACTTTATGCCAAGGGAGCAACAAGACAGTTACAAAATATAGAAAACTTGAAAATTGTGAAGTAACAGTAAAACAGGGATTTCTGGTGCTTCGGGAACTACTACTGGACTCTCAGGAAAGGTTCCAAGCCCAGACGGTTGAAAGCGTTACTCGCCTGGACATAAGTCGGCATGGTCCCTGTTGTATACAATCCGAAAAAAATGTTCTGTTTTTCATAGTCAATTTGAAGGTCCAAGGGTAACAGTAAATCGGCAAATGTGCATCCGAAACTACTACTGCACTCCCAGGAACGGTTCGAAGCACAGACAATTTGAAGCATTACTCCCTGGACAGAAGTCGGCATTGTGCCTGTTGTATTCAGTTCCGATGCGATTTCTGTGTTTCATCGTCAATGTGAAGGTCCGAGGGTTACAGTAAATCTGCATTAGCGTATCGGACTCAGAGTAATGGTTTAAAGCAGAGACCGTTTGTAGCGTTACTCGCCTGGACAGAATTCGGCATGGTGGCAGTTGTATTTAATCCGATGCAATTTTTATGTATCATCGTCAGTGTGGCGGTCCATAGGTTACAGTAAATCTGCCGTGGTATATCAGGAACGATTACTGAAAGGTTAATATTTCGGTGTTTCGTCGTTAGTGTGAACGTGTAAGGTTTACATTAAAACTAAAGTTGTGCATCAGAAACTAGTATTAGACTCCAAAGAAAGGATCCAGGCACGGACCGTTCGAAGCGGTTCTCGCCTGGACAGACGTCGGTATGGTGCCTGTTGTAATGAATCCTGATGCAATCTCTGTGTTTCATATTCATTGTGAATGTGCAAGAGTTACAGTAAACCTACAGTGGTGCATCGGAAACAACTATTGCTCTCGCCGGAGAGGTTCAAGCAGAGACCGTTTCAACCACTATTCGCCTGGACAGATGTTGGCAAGATGCCTGTTGTATTCAACCGTTGCATCTTCTGTGTTTCATGGTCAATGTGCAGGTCCAAAAGATACAATAAACCTGAATTAGTGCATGGGCTACTACTTCTGCACTCTCAGGAAAGGTTCCCAACACAGAGCGTCTGAAGCGCTACTCGCCTGAATAGAAGTGGGTAAGATGCTAGTTGTATTCAATCCACAGCAATTTCTGTGTTTCATATGTATTGTGAAGGTCCAAAGGGTTACAGTAAACCTGCAGTGGTGCTTCTGAAATTACTACTGGACACCCTGGAGAGATGCAAAGCACAGATCGTTGGCAGCGTTACTCGACTGGACGGAAGAAGTGAAGGTGCCTGTTGTATTCAATCCGATGCAATTTCTGTGTTTCATCGTCCATTTGAAGGACCAAGGGTTACAGTACACCTGCATTGGTGCATCGGAAACTATTCCTTGACTCCTAGGTAAGGTCCCACGCGCAAAGAGTTTGAAGCGTTACTCGCCTGGATAGATGTCGGAATGGTGCCTCTTTGATGCAGTTTGATGCAATTTCTGTGTTTCATTGTCAATGAGAAGGTCCAAGAGTTAAAATAAACATGCGTTGCTTCATCGGCTACTACTTCTGCACTCCCAGGAAAGGTTCCCAGCACAGACCGTCTTAAGCGTTACTCGCCTGAAGAGAAGAGGGCAAGCTGCTTGTTGTATTGAATCACGTTGCAATTTCTGTGTATCATATACACTATGAAGGTCCAAGTGTTACAGTAAAGCTGCAGTGGTGCATTGGAAATAACTACAGGACCCGCAAAATAGTTTTAAGCTTTATTCGCCTGGACTGAAGTCTGCATGGTGTCTGTTGTATTCAATCCCGATGCAATTTCTGTTTTTCATAGTCAATTTGAAGGTCCAATGGTGACAGTAGATCTGGAGTGGTGTATCGGAATCTACTACTGAGCTCACAGTAAAGGTTCAAAGAAATACCGTCTCCAGCGTTACACCCATGGACAGACTGTGTCTTTTTATTCAACCCCGATTTCACTTTTGTGTCTTATCGTCAATGTGAAGGCCCAAGGGCGATGGTAAACCTGGAGTGAGCATCGGCAAATACTTCTGGAGTCCCAGGAAAGGTTCCAAGAACAGAATGTTTGAAGCGTTTTTCGCCTTGAAAGAAGTCGGCATGTTGCCTGTTTTATTCAATCCTGATGAAATTTTTGAGTTTCATATTACTTTTGAAGGTCCAAGGGTTATAGAAAACCTGCAGCGGTGCATCGAAAACTACTTCTGCACTTCGAGGAAAGGTTCCAAGCACAAACAGTTTGAAGGGTTACGCGCCTAAACAGAAGTCTTTACGATGCCTGTTGTGTTCAATCTGATTCAATTTCTATATTTCATCGTCAATGTGAAGGTCCAAGGGTTACAGTAAACCTGCAGTGGTGCATCGGAAACAACGACTCGACTCCCAATAAAGTTTCAAGGCACCGTTTTAAGAGTTATTAGCTCGGCAGATGTCGGCATGGTGCCTGTTTTATTCAATACCGATGCAATTTCTGTGTTTCATATACATCATGAAGCTGCAAGGGTTTCAGTAAACCCTCAGTGGTGTATTGTAAAGTACTACTGGACTCCCAGGAATGGTTCGAAGCACAGCCCGTTTGAAGCTATACTCGCCTGGACTGAAGTCGGTATGATGCCTGTTGCATTCACTCCCGACGATATTTCGGTGTTTTATCTTCAATGTGAAAGTCCAAGTGATACAGAAAATCAGATGTCGGGCATCGGAAACTACTAGTGGACTCCTGAGAAAGGTTTCAAGCACACGCCGTTTGAAGCATTAGTTGCCAGGACAGAAGTCGGCATAGTGGAAGTTGTATTCATTACGATGCAGTTGCTGTGATTCATCTTCAATTCCGAGGTAATGTCTGTGATTTATCATCAACGTGCCGGTATAAGAGCTACAGTGAACCATTTTGATGGTCCAAGGTTTACAATAAACCTGGAATGGAGATTCTAAACTGCTTTTGGAATGCCAGGAAATGTTCTAAGCACAGACCGTTTCAAACGTTAGTCCACCGGACAGAAGTAGGCATGGTGTCGTATGTATTCGGCCCCGAAGCAAATTCTGTGATCGTTCGTCAATGTGAGTGGACTTCCATCGACTCCATGTTGCTGCACTTCTGGGAAAGAAGGTCCGACACGTTATTAGGTGGTATCCTACGAGTTTCGTCACCTCAGTGTGCTCTGCAAGCGGAGGGTACCACGAATCCCTACTAGTCGATTTCTTTCCTGTTCCACTGTGAACAGAACAAGCAAAAAACCACTGGCGTCTAAGCCTCTGTAGATGGCTGTCTTCTTGGTCCTTACGTGAAATGAATGTTAGCAGTGGTAGAATCACTTTGCAATTGGCGGTTGTCTAAACGTCCGCAACAGTGTCTCGCGAAAATAATGTCGTCTTTTCTCCAGGGACTCCCATGTTTGAGTTCACGAGGCATCTCCGTAACACTTGCAAGCTGATTCACCCTACCGGTAACAAATATTCCAGCGGACTCTGAATTGCTTTCATGTCTTTCTCTAATCCGACCTGATATGGATCCCAGACACTCCAGCAGTACTCCAGAATGGGTCGTAATACAATTCTATTCACAGCCTCCTTTGCATAATAGCTATTCTTCCCCAATATTCTCCCAATAAAATAAAACGAACAATTTGTGGAATTAAAACGATATGTTTTGTTGAACTGTGTGTTAGGAACTGTAAACACTGGCTCTGACTGTGATTTAGCGTTAGTTTGTTTTCTACACGCCATGAACTTACGTCGCGAACTGCACTATTTGAAACAAAGTCAATGTTGCCCTCGACATCCTTTAGTATCAAGCTAGTGTCGCAGCAAACAGAAATATTTTAGTAATATATTAGAATTGCCCACAATACTAGAGGTCAAATCATTTATTTAAATGAGGAACAGGAGTTGCTCCGTCACTGATCCCTGGGGCCACTCGCATTTGACTGTACCAAATTCAGACTCCAATTCACAGCCATTCTCAACACTGTGAATTATGACTTATTATTGTCTGTTGTAAAAGAAGGGGTGAAGCAATTGTGAGCTACTCCCTGTATCACGTAATGATCCAACTTCTGGTGTAATATTTTGTAATCAACACAATAAAGCGCTTTAGTTAAATCAAAATATATAACATTTTTAAACACTTTACAACATTGTTTGTAGGCTACTGTAGCTTGATTCTGACTACTTCTAACATTTTGATATATTTCCCGCTTTCTTTAACATGATATCCTTATCCCACTAGTCAGCCACCCAAGCTACCTTTTACTGCTAGTACCCCGTTTAGTACGTTCTGATGGATAGCAACTCTCAAAGAGCATGAGAAATGTGTTAAGGAAAGGTTTACATTTGTCATATGTGTTATATGCACTATAGACATCCTGCTACTACAGTACCTTAATGAGGTTTAAAAAATCCCTATTGTCGTTCGATTAGCTTTTCTACATAGTTTGTAATGATATGTGACATTTGACTAAGTACAAAAGCTTTTTAGTGTTAAAACTTGTGCATCATGGTCTGAAAGGTCATTCACGATTTTACTAACAGAATGCCCATTTAGTAATGAATAATAATAAAAATTATGGCTGTGTTACTGTTCCCCTGCACCTTGGTTAAAAAAAAACACAGTCTGCATCATATCATCCGAGTTTAGGGGAACTACTAACATCCTTTTTCTTGTTATATCGTATACAAAATTGATATATAAGTCACAACATAACACTCACTTTGGGTACTTCCTAAAAAATGCAACAATGAACCACCTCTAGCTTGAGCAGAAATATTCTGAAATGCAAAAACTACTTGCAAAATAACCAGCTAATCTGTATCCTGGTAAAGGAAGCCTATGAATTTTCAAATTATTTAAGTGGTACTCCGATACATAAATAATGTCAGAGTCAACGTCTATAAGCAGAGCACTGTCTTTATCTCCAATGCCTTTAATATTTTGATGAAATATTCTAATTCCTTCTCTACTTGCATACCTGACATCCGCTAAATGTGATTCCTTAGTTAGAAGGACTTCCGTTAAGCTGGTATACTTATCAGCTGAGTTGAATCTAAATAAGGTACACCTCGAACACCAACTACTACAGTTCAATGGCCTCATATATTTCCCTTATCTTATCACCTTCTGCTTGTGACGTCGGCATTTATACCTGAATTACTGCTGTTAGCGTTGGTTCGCTACTAGTTCTGACGAAGAAAGATCATGTCTCTGAATTGTTCATAGTAACTCACTGTCTGAGTTATCTTCCTATTAAAACGAATCCCACTCCTGTTATACCACTTTATGTCGCTGTTGACATTACGGTACATTCGTCTGACCACAGATCCTTATCCTCCTTCCATTTCATTTCACTGACCCTTACCATGTCTGGAATGAGCATTTGCCTAATGTGTGTGTGAAATCTTATTGGACTTAACTGCTACAGTCATCAGTCCCTAAGCTTACACACTACTTAACCTAAATTATGCTAAGGACCAACACACACACACCCATTCTCGAGGGAGGACTCGAACCTCCACCGGGACAAGCCGCACAGTCCATGACTGCAGCGCGTGAGACCGCTCGGCTAATCCCGCGAGGTGAGCCTTTGCATTCCCATTTTTTTCCTTAGAATACTTCAATAACACTGCATCTCGAAGTATTCGATTCTCAACTTTCCCTGTTTTCCCAACGCTAATATTCAGATCCACATAATGCTCTCATTAAAGTGCATTCTCGCTTATGCCTTCTGAAGTATTTGCGCTAGTAGACTAGATAAGCGGAAACGACAATGCTGAGAGCAATTTATTCGATTCACCATTACAAAACAATAATACAATATGCAAAAGAACAAGCGACTCGATCCCCACTGCGGATCGACACAAACACAAAATAACAAATAATGAAAATAATAATAAAAGACTCGTCTCTTCATGGAGAGCCGACACAAACAGTTCTACAACGTCAAGAGATTCGACGACTATACCCAGAGATCGGCTAGCGAGGTGAGGCGTCTGGCCGTGGCTGCTGGGCGATAGCTCCGTATCCCTCCGAGCGGTGTGTCGAACTGGCTTTTCCCGCAGTGTACCGCCTTATGAAGCTCGTTGGCGGGTGTGTCTGCTGGAACTTTTTGCGATCACGTGCCTGGCGTAGCAGAGTAGTTCCTGACCTAGCTGCGATCTTTGGTGAAGCTGTTCTGCAGACTCCGCGGACAGGTAGCGGTCCCTGGCCGCCGTTGGTGGAGACTTGGTGTTGTGTTGTGTTGCTGCCGCCTGTAGGTCTCTGTTTTGTCACACCAGACGACGTAGGTTTTCTTGGTGAATATACACCCTGTGATGCAGACATCCCGTGATGGGCGTAGACAAGGGTACAACAGTTTCCATATGCTACAGCATCAGCACACTTACGTGTCTGCCGCTCAACCCTAGTCAGCACTCAACGCTGCAGACACCAAAATAGTCTACAGAGCAAGCAGTGCGTGAGTTGTCTTAAATAGAACTCTGTATCTTTATCGTTAATTGGAGTCTCTGAAAAGGAACTAGTATCTAATTGTGTATCAAATGATACGTTAATGTTCACTGACACCAATAAATTTTCGATGGATGCGGATTGTAACGAAGTTAAGTATTGCATCTTGTTCAAGTTGCAAGAAAGTGAGCTTACATTTTCTGTATTGTAACGTCATGTCGGCCCCTCCAGAAATCATGCTGTACCGACGAGAGTTATTTCATCCGACACAACATTTATATCATACAAATATTACCGTTTTTTGATAATTTTTACATTTCGACGGTCTAATTACAACTGAATGAAACACCATTTTCGTGCCATACGCGTCTCGCCTTTATTCTTTGCATGGCATCTTCACTGGCTTGGAATATGTGCTTATTTTTATTATCTAGTTTGCATTTTGGGACATTGTGTATGTAGGTCAAAACGGTTCTGGTGGTTGTCTTTTCTATGTCGTAGCAATATTTTAAATTCCACTTACAGGGTCCCTGGATGATGTTTTATATGTTGTCTTTTAACTCCATTTTTGGAAAGTTTTCTAAAAGTATTTGCACTTCTCCAATTCCGAAAAGACATCAATTTTCTTCCATCAGGTAAGGCTTTTGTACTGTTCTGGATGCCACTTGCGGGAATATTCAGATATGCTGCCCCTACATTCGTCCATAGTTGCGAAATGCTAACGGTGAAGGATTTTGTGCACCAACTGATCTCTTGATGATGTCCCATAAATGTCCGATGGGATTCACGTTGGGCGATCTGGATGGCCCAGCCATTCGCTCGAATTATCCAGAGCATGCTTCAAACCAACAGCAAAGAACTGTGGATGGGCGACACAGTTGTTTAGGAACATGAAATCCACGAATGGCTGCAGATAGTCTCAAGTAGCCGAACATAATCACTTCCAGTCGGTGATCGGTTCAGTTGGACGAGAGGACCGATTCCATTCCATGTAAACACATCCCACAGCACTGTGGAGCAGCCACCATCTTGCAGAATGCCTTGTTAACATCTTGGGTCAATGGGTACGTGGGGGCTGCACCTCACTCCAATTCTACCATCAGATCTTACCAACTGAAGTCGAAACTCAGCCGACGTGGCCTCGGTTAACGTGACGTCACGGGTCCAACCGGTATGTCACGAGCCTAGGAGAGGCTCTGCAGGCGAGGTCGTGCTGTTAACGAAGGCACTCGCGTCGGTCCAATGATGGAAAAAGAAGGTCCAGGAGTGTAATTACAGCTCAGGGTGTAAGGATACCACTGATAAGATTCGCTGATGGCATGGACCTCATCAGTGAAAGGGGATAAGAATAACATTCCCTGTTCAGTAGAATAAACAGCCTAACAAGCACACACTGTGAAATGAGTGTATACTGAAGAAACACGAATGAAATAACGGATTACAGGAAGTGCAGGAATTTAGTTGTCTTGAAAGCGAAGTATTAGAGGACGGACGAAGAAGGAGGACATATGACGTCACCTAGCGTAGCCGCGTGTGGTTGCCGCGGGGTCTACGGCATTGCCACGGTTCGCGCGGCTTCTCTCGTCCGAGGTTCCAGTTCTCCCTCGGGCACGGGTATGTGTGTTGTGCTTAGCGTATGTTAGTGTAAGTTAGATTAAGTCGTGTGTAAGCCTAGGGACCGATGGCGTCAGCAGTCTGGTCCCATAGAAACAAACCACAAATTTCCAAAATTTTAACCTAGCATAGGCTAAGAGGGCATTCCGTCAACTGAAGTGTAGTAACATCAATCGTCGGCGTTAGCTTGAGGAAATATTTGTGGGAATTAACGTGCAAATCACAGCATTAGTGAAACAGGGACTGTGGAAGAACCGTAAAAGAAGTGATCCGAAGTGTTTGAGATTCGGTGCTGCAGAAGGATGTTGTATGTGATGTGGACTCATAAGATACAAGGAGGTTGCCGCCAGAATCAATGAGGAAGGGAAATTGTGGAAAAGACTGATGAGATCAAGTAACAGTGTGGTAAGGTATGTGGTTAAGAGGTCAGGCAGATTAGAGATTAGATTAGATTAACTTTTCGCTCCATAGACTCAAAAATAAGATGATTCTTGTGGACGTGTGACAATTCATACGGTATAACACAGACGTCATAGAACATTTGAATATAATACTCACTTTTCTGATCGTCTGTCAGGAGACTGTCAAAACAGGTGAATACATTACAGCAAAATGGAAGTGCTAATATTTACAGAATCAATACAGTGTCAGAATGAAACATAGTTATTCACTTTCAATAAATTTATCATACGAAAGATGACTATACTTGCGGTCAGAACCGAACTCTGACAGACGTTTCTACTTAGGTTGGTCTAACACGCCCTGTAAAAATACACATCTATGGAGTAGAAGGAGTTGCCTTTGGAAAAGTCTTTCAAATTTTGTTGTACTGTGCTTTATCCTAAACCAAGTTTTTAATGATCGCTGGTAATTTATTGTAAATGTGAGTTACTTCATATTTGACCCCATTTTTGGCCAACGTAATTGACTTTAGGTCTATACGTACATTATTGTTATTTTTAGCATAAATAATATTTATTGAGCTATTCGTTCGAAACATTGTTTGGAACAAATCTCATTGGGGAATAAATCTACTGAGAATCAGTGCTTAGAATACCCAGTTCCTTGAAGAGGTTTCTCCATGAATTTACACCACAAATGACTTACTACACGGCTTTGCATTCTAAAATCTTTTGCTCGGTTTGAAGAGATACCCCAGAATATGATCCCATATGACATAATACAATGAAAGAAGGCAAAGCAGGCAAGTGTTTTTATATCTTTATGTTTCCTACATCTGACATAATTCGCATTGCAAAGACAGACTTGTTTAGGTGCTTCAGCAATTCTGTGATATGCCTTTCCCGAATGAATTTATTATGGAGTTGTAATCCCAGAAATTTAACACTGTCGACCTCTTGGATCTGCATGTTTTCATGTCCTATATACATGCTGGAAGGAAATCTCTTACGGGCTCTGAACTCCATACGGTGGATATTTTATATGTTTATTACTCTCAGTGAAAATTTTATTAGCTGCCGTTTCTAAATATGTACAATTGTATTTCGCAAGAATATACTTCGTTTCAGGTAAGAATCTACTCTGTTTCAGCACTGCCAGTGACAGTTTAACATTCCAAATCACTTAAGACACTGTTGCGATTCACACAGTCAAAGGCTTTTGACAGGTCACAGATAAAGTCAGTAACCTCTAATTTGTCATCTAACGAATTAAGTACAGTCACAGTGTACGTGTAATTAGCTTTCTCTGTATCGGAACCTCTAAGTAACCCAAACTGTGGCATGGACAAAATATTATTTACAGTCAGATGTGAAACTGGTCGATATTTCGAGTGTATCGATTTATTCCCATTCTTCTAAAAAGGTCTAACTTCAGCAAACTTCAGCCAGCCTGAAAATTTTCCGCTGGTAAGACACTGATTACACAAAATAACTTAAGATAGAATTCAACTGAAATGAGTACCCTGTGATTAACTTCACTTAGAAAGTTTAGGTCCTAAGTTCGGATACTAATTCAGGACTTCGCGAGGAATAGAAACAACTTATTCTGTATTAATTACGTGTCAGAACTAAAGCAAACAAAGAACTGTTTGAACTAGCCACTTATTTCCAAATTTTCATAGTATTTGAGAGAGCACCGCTCACTCTACAGGATATAAAAACATGGAGATACTAGCATGCACTTCCAGCTGTTGAAATTATATTAGGAAGTAACGTTATAAAGAGAGAGGGTGGTTTTGGTTTAAACTTTATGTCGAATGCTGCTCAAAGAACAAAGATACAGTGTTTATGCTTCTCACCCGTTGATTATTAATTACACTATCGATATCTTCTAACGTCGGTCAACTGTACTTTTCGATGGGACTGGTGTTTACAGTCTGTGTGATGTTTACAGTCTGTCTGTCTGTGTGCGTGTGTTTGTGTGTGTGTGTGTGTGTGTGTGTGTGTGTTTTTATCTATACAAAGTTTCCTGAAAGCGAGGTTTTAAATTTCCTTGGACAGCGTTTCCTTGCTGTAGTTTTGTATTAAAAATGGCAGGGTGTTCTCCTGTCAGAATATCGGCGGTTGTCGACGATGTCTCCCGGCTGTCTTGCTGTAAATTATTGGAAGGTTATTGGGAATAATTAACTGTAAAATAATACAAAAATGATTTTAAAACATAAAATATCACTTTATAACATCAAACAATTATAAGTAAAACAAATAACGACACTAAAAGTGAATGTTTACTGACTGGTTAGGTATTTCAAGTAGGTATTCTGAAAACTATCTGACAGCACATTTTGTACAGCTTAGTCTCCAAAAGTTCTATTTTAGGGACCAGATTTGTTACACGTATTTGCAAGCAATTGGAAAGCTTCTTTAATTTACGTTGTAACAAAACGTTTCGTTTTTCAGACTAATTATTGGTGGTGCCGCAATTTGCAAAATTTCAAATTATTGCAAAATTAGATTATACAGTTTTCACTAACGTTAAATACATTTCAATTTTTTATCGGATGCATTTGTTATATATCATCGTTTCGAAGGTATTGCCTCCATCTCTATTAAGCAAAATGACATTTCGTTGTGTGTTTTATCCCTTAAAAACGAAATTCGGTAGCAAACAAAATATACTTATTGAATTATTTCGTCCCTCTATACATTTGTAAAGTTTCACGAACATTGTTTATTGTCTCTTGAGAATGTTCCCTTGTTATTCTTGATGAAACAGAGAACGAATTTAAATAGACGCTAAGAGGGAAGCATTCAGTCCAGATGATTTAGCAACAGAGGTCTATAATTGGCATATACTGTGTGAAATGATAGTTCTCATTTGTGCTGTGTCGTCCGAACAAGACACGGCCAGGCAAAAGCACCACAGGCGCATACATGCGAGGGTGTGCCAGAGCCGTAGAGACTCGCCATCTTGCGCGAGTTCCACCAGCGCCACGGTAGGCGCTCAGGAGAAGCTGTCGACTTCGCCTCGACCAACTGCCAGACGAATACAATCCGCCAATGACCAGACGACAACGGACAGAAGCCTATTTGGAAGATAGAGCAGCTCTCGCCCGGTTGGTTATAGATACTGGACCACGGCTGACTTAGACAGGGAACGTCGTTTAATGAACTCTTAGAAGAGATCAGACATTCGTTGTATATTGCATTTGTTATGTACCGAGAAATTTATCTACGATTATTTGCTCTTAGCTGTTGAGGGCCTTTTTTTGTTTATTACAAGCAGTGTTGCAGATTTCAGTGTTCCACTAGTCACAGAAATAAATAAAAATTCTAATACATTTGTGTGAGTTGGGTACTTATTTGTTGCAGTGATGTAGAACCTTCGTTCTCCTATCCTGTTACCTGTCCCAGGGGTATAGCTGTGTAATAGTGCAGGGAGAAATTGTCTCAGCGGTGTACTGGACCAGAAACCGTTTCACGAACTCACAAACACGGCCTACGGTAACAACAGTGGCAACTTGGCCTCCACAGCAGTAGCGACGAGGACTTTTCAAAACTGGCGACGAGGACTTACAAAAATTTGCAGCTAAATTGTGGAGGGAGTGGTCAATCCAGTGGACGTCAAGCTACAATAGTGATAATGCTTAAAAGAAGAACATTACCGGTGCGGCGAAAATGAGATCCAATGCTTTAATCAGTTTATTTTACAGGTCGGTCTTGATCAGACAAACTTTTACACTCAACTATTGCCTGTTTCGGCTACTACCATCTTCAGATCTGTTACAAACGAAAACAGTGTAGAACCAACAAAGTTCAGTTAGGTGACGCTAAACGTATAAGAGTAATCTGATGTAGTATCAGCGTCAAACTAAACATGTATGTACATAGTAAGTGCTGGTGATGATCAGAATGCGTCTGGTACATATATCAGGGAACTGATGCCAGCAGAGGGCACCATAACTACCGTACATGATTAGGCAGTGTCCCAAATGTAATGGTTAAAATGCGGTATGCGAAGTCATTAATTAAAATTACTTCACACGGCAAAATGAATGCCTGAAAATACAACATGTACTGACATACTATACGTGGAACTGGATCCATGCTTAAAACCAACGTAAAAAGTTCAAATTCTATTAACGTGAAGCTCCTACCCTGGTAAGGTGAAACACAAAATTCTATAAAAGCCAGTATAAAAAGTATAAAATTAGAAAACATCTGTGTTGTTGTTGTGGTCTTCAGTCCTGAGACTGGTTTGATACAGCTCTCCATGCTACCCTATCCTGCACAAGTTTCTTCATCTCGCAGTACCTACTGCAACCTACATCCTTCTGAATCTGCTTAGTGTATTCATCTCTTGGTCTCCCTTTATGATTTTTACCCTCCACGCTGCCCTCCAATACTAAATTTGTGACCCCTTGATGCCTCAGAACATGTTCTACCAACCGGTCTTTTCTTCTCGTCAAGTTGTGCCACAAGCTCCTCTTCTCCCCAATTCTATTCAATACCTCCTCATTAGTTATGTGATCTACCCATCAAATCTTCAGCATTCTTCTGTAGCACCACATTTCGAAAGCTTCTATTCTCTTCTTGTCCAAACTATTTATCGTCCATGTCTCACTTCCATACATGGCTACACTCCATACAAATACTTTCAGAAACGACTTCCTGACACTTAAATCTATACTCGATGTTAACAAATTTCTCTTCTTCAGAAACGCTTTCCTTGCCATTGCCAGTCTACATTTTATATCTTCTCCACTTCGACCATCATCAGTTATTTTGCTCCCCAAATAGCAAAACTCCTTTACTACTTTAAGTGTCTTATTTCCTAATCTAATTCCCTCAGCATCACCCGATTTAATTCGACTACATTCCATTGTCCTCGTTTTGCTTTTGTTGATGTTCGTCTTATATCCTCCTTTCAAGACACTGTCCATTCCATTCAACTGCATTTGCAAGTCCTTTGCTGTCTCTGACAGAATTACAATGTCATCGGCGAACCTCAAAGTTTTATATCTTCTCCATGGATTTTAATACCTACTCCGAATTTTTCTTTTGTTTCCTTTACTGCTTGCTCAATATACACATTGAATAGCATTGGGGAGAGGCTACAACCCTGTCTCACTCCCTTCCCAACCACAGCTTCCCTTTCATGCCCCTCACTCTTATAACTGCCATCTGGTTTCTGTACAAATTGTAAATAGCCTTTCGCTCCCAGTATTTTACCTCTGCCACCATTAAATTTTGGAAGAGAAAACATCTATAAAATAAAATCTTCCAGCCTGAAAGATCAATTACCGCATACGATATTGTAAGGTAAATAACGTAGCAGTGCTTATTAATCAAAAATTAAAAAATCTATATTGGATAACACATCCGTAGTGTGGTCTGAATGGCGGCACGTCGTGGTTTCTGTTTTCCCTTCGGCGGAACATGAGGAGAAACGCCCAGTCTCCTTTCCTTTACGGAACTCCTCACCATATCCTGTGGCTGCAAAATAATCAAACAAGAATGGGTCAGAATGGGGAGGAATACCCACATTAAGTTTCTGCCCACAACTATCAGAGCTACTTGGCTCCATAGAAACACGGAAGTCTCCTCCACCCTGGAAGAGAAAGAAGGTAAAATAAACTCCAGCGCCTGCCCTGTCGTGATGTAGCGTGGTGGAGACCATGGCGTACATCTAGTTATGTAACAAAATCATCATGATCAGGAAAACGCACACGAATAAATGAAAAAAAGGAAAAACACGCATAATTAAGTAGACCGCTCCTTACACTACAGAAGTCACAAGTATCTTACATCCAGCCTGGAAGTGGTTTCCTCCTGTGAAACCTAAAGCATACATTTGAGCAACGGAGCCCTGGAGCCACTGCAACAACAAACATGAGAACTTGGACGAACAGGAATTCTTCGTAACTTGCCTGAGCAGCACTGATGCCTACAGAAACAATGACAGCAATTTCTCCGGAACCGGAAGTTGTGGACAAGTGGTCCTAGGCGCTTCAGTACGGAACCGCGCCGTTGCTACGGTCGCAGGTTCGATTCCTGCTCGGGCGTGGATGTGTGTGATGTCCTTAGGTAAGTTAGGTTTTCCTAGTTCTAAGTCTAGGGGACTGATGACCTCGGATGTTAATTCCCATAATACTCAGAGCCATTTGAACCACACTCCGTATACGAGCAAAGAGGCGTGATGACGAGTAGTTGAACTTGATTTCGAAAAGATGGCAGCCACTGATACAATACTAATAACACTGCGAGGTATCGACTTGGATTCCATAAGGCCAACATAAAACTGATCACCTTAAAATAGTAGTAATATGCAGGAAAATAAACAAATAAAAAGATCCAGCTGTTAACTACAGCTGGGAAAAGAGGAACTTGCTTTTCAGTTCGATTAGTGGAGAGCTGTTTAGGAGCGTTTGTATTTCAACTCTGACAATTACACTGCTAAAAATATTAGGCCTACATGAGTTTGGGCGTTTGTCATACTCCACTGAGAAGTAATTGAGGACTGTGTAGGAACCTAATTTTACTCTCATCCTTCAGACATTAATTACACAACAAAACTTCATTACATCCTCAATCGTTCATATACTAAAATAACTGAAATGTCAGACTGGTGTGACAGCTACATGGCATGATCCGTATACGTCTACGGACGTCGCCTTGTGGTATCCGTTCCCACTTTTCAATGACATCCTATGAGAGTTCTAGGAGAGTCTGTGATAGAACAGAACGACCACGAACACATCTGTCAAGCATGTCCCACATACGTACAATGAGTTTAGGTCGGCATTCACCGCCGGTCCTACCATTGCATCAATATCTAGGCTTCGCAAGACATCCCTGTTGACACCCGCCTCGTCGGCCCTGGAATTAAAAGAAATTCAGGGCCATCGTCATACGCAGCAGCCACCACCTGGTCCAACAGGATCTGTTCCACTTACTGTCTGGCACCGCAAGATCTGTATGGCCAAAAACACTGAAGCCTCCTCACGATGTCACAGAACGATGGGAATTTCCTCAACAACATCTGCCAGGATTCGCTCACCAAGTGTCACTACACGAGAGCACGACCAGCACCTTGCGAAAGAAGATACGTGGACTCGTTTGTGAATAACACGATCTGCCAGTAGTGAAGTCGCCTGTTGACACGGGGAGGCCGTACTGAACGCGAGCTGCAAGACTTTATCATGTCAAGCGGGGTACTCTAAGAGCACGTCCTTTCTCGTAACCTGTTCATTACAATATGATCGGACGCAGGGGCTCCAGTGGCCGTTCTGATATCGTTTGCGGTGCTCAATCGGTACTCACATGGTTCTGAATGGTCACCCAGTACTGTGTGCAACACACCCAACAGGCGGTGCAGTGCTTTAATTTCCATTGAAAGCGAAGATCTCAAGCCATGCTATAAGTTTCAAGGGCGCCGATACCTGGCCACAGGGTGCGGGTGAATCAACCACCCACCCCCCATTCCTTCCTTAGCTGTAGCTTACAGGAAAACTAAAGATATATTGTAGTCAGCTGACTATCATTCAAAAAGTCTGTGTTAGGTAGGTGTTTAACAGGGGCGGAACTGAAACATTTTTATCGATCGACGCTGATACAGGTGTTCCGCTAAACCTTTTGTGGAGTGTATTTATTTACAACTGATAAAACATAGATTCATGTTTCAGGGGTTTATTGACCTTCAACGTAGCTACCAAAATTGTGTAAACCGTTTCCAGAGATGCAGAAGTCGTAGTACGCCTGCAGAAGCGCCATTTTTGTTGATAATTGAAATCGAACAGTCTTTTTCCAGACGAATCTCTCTGACAGTTGTGAGGCAGATGCCACTAAATGATTTCTTCCCTTTACGCATTAAGTGAAAGCCACAAAGACTGTATGCTCTCGTACCTACGATGGGTGGTTCCTATATGAAGCGTCACTGCTTTTTTCTCAAAGCTGTTCGCAGTTTGTGTTCCTACACTACTGCCATTAAAATTGCTACACCACGAAGATGACGTGCTATAGACGCGAAATTTAACCGACAGGAAGAAGATGCTATGATATGCACATGATTAGCTTTTCAGAGCGTTCACGCAAGGTTGGCGCCGGTGGCGACACCTACAACGTGCTGACATGAGGAAAGTTTCCAACCGAAGTCTCATACACAAACAGCAGTTGACCGCCGTTGCCTGGTGAAACGTCGTTGTGATGCCTCTTGTAAGGAGGAGGAATACGTACCATCACGTTTTCGACTTTAATAAAGGTCGGATTGTAGCCTATCGCGATTGCGGTTTATCGTATCGCGACATTGCTGCTCGCGTTGGTCGAGATCCAATGACTGTTAGCAGAATATTGAATCGGTGGGTTCAAGAGGGCAATACGGAACACCGTGCTGGATCCCAACGGCCTCGTGCCAGTAACAGTCGAGATGACAGGCGTCTTATCCGCATGGCTGTAACGGATCGTGCAGCCACGTCTCGATCCCTGAGTCAACAGATGGGAACGTTTGCAAGACAACAACCATCGCCTTACTGGCGTTATCACCCGGTGTGATGGTATGGCGTGCCATTTGTTACACGTCTCGGTCACCTCTTTTCGCATTGACGGCACGTCTGGTCAATAGTGGCCGAGCAACTGGCTCGTCACAATACCCCAGTCACTACTC
The DNA here is from genome assembly GCF_023864345.2 of Schistocerca serialis cubense. Classification (NCBI taxonomy): domain Eukaryota; kingdom Metazoa; phylum Arthropoda; class Insecta; order Orthoptera; family Acrididae; genus Schistocerca; species Schistocerca serialis. The sequence goes on along the minus strand of NC_064641.1, from coordinate 871,638,788 downwards.
TTGATGAACTGTGGTATCGTGTTGAAGCTGCATGGGCAGCTGTATCAGCACACGCCACCCAAGCTCTGTTTGACTCAATTCCCAGGCGTATCAAGGCCGTTATTACGGCCAGAAGTGGTTGTTCTGGCTACTGATTTCTCAGGATCTATGCACCCAAATTGCATGAAAATGTAATCACATGTCAGTTCTGGTATAATATATTTGTCCATTGAATACCCCTTTATAATCTGCATTTCTTCTTGGTGTAGCAATTTTAATGGCCAGTAGTGTATACTGGACAGAAATACAGCCCATTAACAGTCTGCAGTTGGCGAACGGTGTACTTTAGGATAATATAGTCACAGATGTACACGAAATACACAATTACATCCACGTTTGTCGGCTTCTGACGAAATTTAGTTAGTCGGGATGACGTACAACAACGTCACTCGGTTGTTTGGCGTTTCAAGTGCGGCTCATGCTATCCGTTTTTTATGCGATTGTTCTCATTCCCCGGCTTTCCTTCAGAACGTTCAGCTCAGTCATATGCTCTAAGCATCTCAGGATAGCTCATGAATCGTTTGGCGTCGATCACTGCCCTCTATCACGGTAAGAGCACACACTTCTTCTGTGATGCGGTGGTCGGTTCGTAATGACCGCATATTCTAATTCTGTTATATTCGCTTAACGGTATGTTAACCTCTGTGTACGTTTCCTGGCAATGTTTGTTGAGAAACATTTGAAGTTTCTCTCGCGCTCTCTTATGATCGAACGAATATGCGTCTCACGTTTCCATTTGTTTTCTGTCACGTGCTATTTACTAATGAGCTCATCCTATCTCAGTCGGCGCGGTTTTGTAGCGACACACAGGTTATTTCGGTGTTCTGTCTGGCGTGATCGCTCTTTTCCTTGGAGGAATGTGAATGCGCTTTAGTAAAAGGTTTTAATTTTCAACCCCTTGCTATTCTATTCTGCTACATACCTGAAGCTGACCATGCCTTACTTTTCTATATCTGATTTCGGAATCTCTGTCTGACCACGACGTAATCCTGATGGAACTCCCAGTCGATCGTTCCCAAAATACACCCTCACCCCTTGTGATTCTTAAAAAAAAACGTATTCGCTAAAGGCAACTGAAAATTGTTGCCTGAACTCAGTTGGTCTTTCTCCTCCCTCATTCCTATTGCCAATCATCTGCTGCATACCACACAATTCTGCCTACCTGAACTATGGTTGTCGACATTGGTTTGCTGTCGAACCTGATGAGAAATAGACTATCGATGAACTGTTCACAGCAGTTCTCTGCCATTCTCTCCTATTGACAAGGGATCCTACTCCTTTTATACCACTTTCTGCTGCGGTCGATATTGCCCCACAATCGTCTGACCAGAAATCCTTACCTGTACTCCACTTCACAGCACTAACCTCCACTATATCTTGATTTAGCACTTGCATTTCGCTTTGCAGACCTTCCACCATCCCACCTAAGTTCAAAGAGCTAACATTCCATGCTTCCACTCTCAGAATAATACCCAGTCATTGATTATCCATCTTTTTCTCATGATCACCTACTACTTGGTAGCCCCATTCCCGAGAACCGAATGGGCGACTTATCTTCTGACAATGGGTACATCATCATGAAAATTCTTGAGCTGATAGCCGCATGTCCTGTGGAATCACATTATGTGTTTTCAGTTAATTAATTTCTATTGTCGTCTGCATCATCGTGCTGTTGATTATTGCCGATTGTACCGCCTTCTAGCTTAAATTTCCCAACCCAGAGGCAAGACAGAGCCCCGAAACTCTGTTCGCTCCTCCACCTTCTTTTACAACGCCTTTGGTATAAAAGGGGTAACTTCTTATGTCTGGAACTTTCGGACGGCATTTATGATAACTTTTATTCAAAATTTAGGCATTGGGGCTTTGTTCGAACACACGACCTAGGCCATTTTTATGAGTAGTCAAAGACACTACACCTATTTTTTAACTAAACAATTGTCAATGCAGTGTATATTATATATTCGTATTTAGTTGATTATTTTACAGACCACCTATGCCCCAACTCAGAAAAGGCAAACAAAAGTATTCCGATCGTCAGACTGTCATCGGTCACATCGAATAATATATCTGATGGAAAATAGACCAGACCAGCAGTTATTTAAGGATAGTTATTTAAGATCAGTTATTTAATGGTAATGGAATGAATACCAGGTAGTGTATTTCTTTCGATGACGGTAATAAAAGATTTCCAGATTGAGTGCCTGTTCAAAATAGCATATCATCACGAACAATATATTATCCAGAAAGTGCTTGGACTTCGAAGAAGAAAGAATATTATGTGCACTGCTATGAATACGATAATCTTTCGGTAATAATATAGATAAGAACACTGACTGACGCATATCACCATCTGGCAGTAGCGATACAGCGTCGATCATTATGGGATCGCTGAAATTTTAATTTCTTCTCTCACAGGAAGATGAGTCAAAATGAGTTTTCTGATTATTTGTGTCACTTATCACCAGTAATCCCGCAAAGTGTGATGTCTTTGATTTCACAACACATAATGAAAAATTTGTCGGCATCGTGTGAAAGATCACTCCTTATTCACCACGTTAGACGATCACAAATTAGTAAGCTACAAAATTTATTATCTGTGAATAAGTATGTGACTTCAGTGCAGTACGTCTCACCAGAACTACTTTTTGTGGATCAGCAAATTATTTAAACTATTAAACCACCCGTAGCATTTTCCCGTTTTGGGTTGTCGGAGTAAGTTATTTAAATTACTGTCTTCGTAAATGAAATTGGACTGTGGTCAGACTAGTCGCTGAGAGAAGCAGACTGGTTTCGTTTCTTGGTGGCTTGTATCGTCAGACGGTATTTGTTAGGTCTACCAATAAACCGTGTTGTAATGACAGACGTAGGAGATCACTAATTGACCCGAAGAGCAGAGACTGCTTCTCAGATGTGGAAATTACTTTTAAATGGATATGATAAACATCATTACAACATATACTAACGGCAGCTGAACTAACGGTCCTTGAGTGAAGGCCTAAGACGGAATCTACCGAATCAAAAACAGTTTCGGTACCAGCAGGCCATATCGTCTCACCGCACCTGATGGTACAATGCACACACGTTAATTCGTGGTGTACACAACAATAGGAACCGCTTACAAGCGGTAAGGTGGTTTCCGAGGAAACAAGACACTTCAGTTGGTTAACCATGGCTGACGTGAAGAGAAGCGATCCAATTGCTATCCCGCTGCCTCGAGACTTTATCCACTGGAAGCTACAGGCCCAGGTAAGCCTCGTGTACTTCTCTTAGTAGAGCTGCGTGAGAAAGATCCCGGCAGTGTCTAGACCAGGAATTACGGGAGTGCATGAAGGAACTTCTGGATAGGTGTTACGTAGCTTAAAGGTCGAGACATGACGACGATAGCGTTTTCGCTTTTCCTACAACGATATTACACTTCCGTCAGATTGAAGCAGCGATTCAGATTCTAATTCAGTCTGATAAGTTTTTGTTTGTGGTGGTTATCGTTGCCTTGCATATACGAGGCGTAGTAAGGTGTAAAAAGCCATTTGCTTGAGAAAATCACTTATTTTTGTCTCATAAAGCGAGGCGCCAGTGTAATTACAAACTAACGACAGAGAGGGATCTTTTTCAAGCTTGCGTTGTACTGGCCATTGCTTTTCCATATGAACGGCCATGTAAACCGTTCGTGTGTTGTGACTACACCGGGTAGCGATCAGCAGTACATTTATTGAGGTGTTCCTAAGCAGTCTCACTGCTATGAACATAAGGATCCGAAAAATGGAGCAAGGCTTCAATGTTAATATACAGATGTATTTCGTTTCACATACATTTAGCCCACGCTCTCTCTCTCTCTTTCTCTCTCTCTCTCTCTATCTCCCTATTTCTCATTCTCTTTTCTATTTCGATGAAAATCTATTTCAGTCTTCTGTCATTCTTGAACCTGTATCTGCTAAGATTAGGATTTTGTGGGAAGTTCTGTACACAGATAAAACTGTTGTAAGGACACTGAGTTGCAAGTGATATGTTAAGAAGACTGCTGATTAGTTCTACTATAAATCTTCGTTGAACAGGTGCACGTAATTAACATCAACTACAGGTTGTTTTAAAATGTTCACACATCACAGTCTCATGGTTGTGAACATTCTCCCGAACATTAAAATTTTTTTTTTTTTTTTTTTTTTTTTTTTTTTTTTTTTTTTTTTTTTTTTTTTTTTTTTTTTTGCTACGTGTCGCTTTGCGTCACGTATCGTGTTGCAGGAGAATATATCCATTCAGGAAAGTAACTTTACAGGAGTGAAGGCACTATAAAAATTTTGTTTTAAAATAAAGAATTGTTCCAAATATCAGATATTGTTATTTTATTTTCTAGGGACGAAGATTAGTGTTAGAGCGATCTAAGATTCCGCTGGTACACTCGTATTCAAGATTCGAACTGGAGGATTTTCTGTTCGCTGTTCATTATGACGTACATCCTGTCGATACTCACCCTTGGGATGGAGAGTGGCCTGGACTGCCGGAATATTACTGTAAGTACCTAAAATTTCTCTTGTTTATAGATGTAAGTGGGGAATGGGAAAAAGTGATGCTGCTATTCTGTTAATTCTGGCCCCAGTATGGAAAACATTAACTGGAGTATTCTGAGGCAGAGAAATGTTGCTGGAGCGCAATGTGTCGATACAGATGTTAGTAGTGATAATCTCCTACTTCTTTCGTTTCCTACTTCCACTCTCCACCTTCTGTTTACATACAATGCTGTATTATTAGTAAACAATGCGAATAGTACTGTTGGTGGCGGCTTAAAATGGCGAAGTGTAAAGTACTGTTATTTTACTCCACGAATAGTGACTTTTAACTGACACAGTTATTCTCTTACAGGCGCCGGATTCTACCGACCTCCGCCCCAAGATGTGCCAGTGGGCGCAGAGTCCCGCAGACGTCGACCCCTGGAAGTGGTGACTGAGGAGGACGAGGCGTGTCCAGGCAACGGGCAGACGTGGGAGGGCGGAGACGTGCCAGCGCTGGACACGTCCGGCGAGAAGCAGCTGTCTCCAGACCTGGTGGGTGCCGAGGGAGACGCAGGAGAAGAGAGAGAGGGGCCGACGTGCGGTTCTGGCTTCTGGCGTTGGCTGAAGAAGATGTTTTGTGTTCGACGACGTTAGGGGCACTCCAGCACCTCTCGCCCAGGTTAGTCTCGAAACTAGCAGTAGTACAGAATAATAGAAATTTCAGAATAACTTTCGTTTGTGATGAGTTTCCAAACTACGTTCTATCGAGATAAATGAGCACATTTTTGTCACAGCGTTTTGCAATTTTTCATCTTCATTTCAAATCAGTTATTGCATGTCTGCTCTTAGTTAGACGCTACAAAGTTGACAGAAGTTTTAGCATCGTCACAATATATAACTAAACTGATTTGTATATAATTACATAACAGGCATTCGCTTTACGTTCTTTCCTACAACTGTTATTAGATATATTCATCGATCAATTTTCTTTTGTTACAGGTTTTGTCAGCACCCACATCGAGCTAGAGAACAGATGAAACAAAACCTGTCGAGCGATTTGATTCAAAGGCATCGTCACCAGCCTGCTGTAAATAATGTACATAACGTGTAAATACGTTCATTACTGTTCTGGATGTTTGTTCCCAAAATACCTACGTATTAAATTTGTTTTCCACTTTTACTCCTGTGTCTTATTTGTAGAAGACTTAGGACTGCTTGTAGACATTCCCGCAAACTAGTTCCGCAATTTATGGGACAAGTAACCAAAGACATAAAGTGCCCAGAGAACAATAGTAAATCGAACACTCACCAATCGTTCTGCCGATCATCTCTCTCTGCCTCTCTCTCTGTCTCTGTCTCTCTCTCTCTTGTGCCACACGCTCACACACACACACACACACACACACACACACACGCAAACACACACACACGTATGTATGTATATCCTCATGAAAAGATTGGAAAAATTCGAATGAGCTCTCGTGTAATTGATAGTACCTTTCGAGTTCAAACTTTCACTACTCGGCATGTTTGCTACAAATACCTTCTACTATTATACAGGACAATTGAAACTTAGTTCAGTAATCACAATCTGCTGTTACTGCATAGCGAAATATCGACATGACCCTTTTTTTTAAATCCTTTGTAGTCCTTATATGTGACATCCCTTGGTACCACGAACAACTTATAACTTTCACATAATTTACTATAACAGAAAACGTCTAGAACGCAATAATTGTTTACTTACTAAGTTTAGTAATTGGTTTTGGTCTACGGAACCATCTTCCGACCATTATAATTCTGTTGACGTGTGGAGGTAGTTAACGGAGCTGTAATGAGTACCAACATATGTTTCATCGTCAATGTAAAGATCCAAGGGTTACAGTAAACCTGCAGAGCTGCATTGGAAACTACACCTACACTTCACTGTTTTACTGTAATACTTGAACATTCACATTGATAATAAAACACTGAAGTTTCGTCGGGATTGAGTACAATTGGGCCCATCCCGACTTCTGTCCAGTCGAGTATCGCTTCAAATGGGCTGTGCTCTGAACATTTTCTAGGAGTCTAGTAGTAGCTTCCGATGCACCACTGCAGGTTTACTGTAACCCTTGAACCTTCACACTGAATAAGAAAGACAGAAACTGCATCGGGATTGAATTCAAGAGCCACCATGCCGACTTCGGTTCGATCGAGCAACGCTTCAAACGGTCTGTGCTTGGAACATTTCCTGGGCGTCCAGTAGTAAATTCCGATGCACGTTTGCAGGTTTACTTCAACCTTAGACCTTTCACAAGTAATATGAAACACAGAAATTGCATCCTGATTGGAATACTACATTCACCATGGTGATTTCTTTCAAGGCGGGTAAGACTTCAAACGATATGTGTTCTGAACTTAGCATAGGAGTCCAGTAGTAGTTTCCGATACAGCACTCCTGATTTATTGTAAACATTGGACCTTCATAATGACGATGAAACACAGATATTGCATAGTAATTGAATACAACAGACATCATGCCAACTCCTGTCTGGAGAGTAATGCTTCAAACCGTCTGTGTTGGAACATTTAATGGGAGTCAAGTAGTAGTTTCCGATGCTCCCCTCCAGGTTTACTGTAACACTTCGACATTCACATAGATGATGCTTCGAGGTTGAATATAAAAGGCACATTTCTTGGGAGCTCGGTAGTTCCTTCCAATAAACACTGCAGGCTTATTGTAATTCTTGGACATTCTCATTGACGATGAAACACAGAAATTGCATCGGGACTGGTTACAACTAACACCACGCCGACATGTGCCCGAGCAAATAACGCTTCGAAACGTCTCTGCCTTGAAACCCTATTTGGAGACGAGATGTTGTTTCCGATAACCACTCCAGGTTTACTGTAACCCTTGGACCTTCACATTGACGATGAAACACGGAAGTTGCATCGGGGTTGATTAAAAAAGGATCACTGCTGACTTCGGTCCAGGTGTGTAACGCTGCAAACGGTCTCCACTTTGAATCTTTCCTGGGAGCTCAGTAGATACTTCCGATGCACCACCATAGGTTTACTGTTACTCTTGGACCATCACATTCACGATGAAACTGAGAAATTACAACGGATTTGTACACAACAAGCATTAAGCCAACATCTGTCCAGTCGAGTAAAGCTTCAAACGATCTCTGCTTGGAACCATTCCTGGGAGTGCAGTAGTAGTTTCCAATGCAACACTGCAGATTTAATGTAACCCTTGCACCTTCACAATGAACATGAAACACAGAAATTGCATCAGGATTGAATATAACCGGCACCGTGCCGAATACTGTCCAGCCGAGTAACGCTTCAAACGGTCTGTGCTTGGAGCCATTGGTATCACTTCAGTAGTTGTTTCCGATGCTCCAATCCAGGTTTACTGTAACCGTTGGACATTCAAATTGACGATGAAACACAGAAGTTGCATCGAGGTTGAATAACAAAGGCACAATGCCAACTTCTGTCCAGGGCTTTACCGCTACAAACGGTCTCCACTTGATATCTTTCCTAGGAGTCCAGTAGTAGTTTCCGCCGCGCCACTACATGTTTACTGTAACCCTATGATCATCACATTGACGATGAAACACAGAAACTGCATCGGGATTGATTACAATAGACACCATACCAACTTTTGTCCAGGGGAGTAACGCTTGAAAAGGTCTGTGCTTTAAACATTCCTGAGAGCCCAGTAGTAGTTTCCGATGCACCCCCGCTATTTACTGTAACTCTTGGACCCTCACATTGACGAACGATCACAGAAATTGCTTCGGAACCGAATACATACGACACCATGCCTACTTCTGTCCGGAGGACTAACGTTTCAAACGGTCAGTGCTTAGAACATTTCCTGGCATTCCAAAAGCAGTTTCCGATGCTCCATTCCAGGTTCATTGTAGCCCTTGGACATTCAAAATGACGACGAAACACAGAAGTAGCATCGGGGTTGAATTAAAAAGGCACAGTGCCGACTTCTGCATCGGAACCAACTACTGAGCTCCCGGGAAATTTTACAAGCAGAGACCGGTTGCAGAGTTACGGGTTTACTGCATCTCTTGGACCTTCACATTGACGATGACACACAGATATTATATCGCACGAAATACATCAGGCACCATGCCGACTTCTGTCCAGGCGAGTAACACTACAAACTGTGTGTGCTTGGACTCAAACTTGGGAGTCCAGTAGTTGCTACTGATGGACCACTACTGGTTTACTGTAGCCCTTATACCATCACATTGACGATTAGTCACAGAAATTACCTCGGAATTGAATACAATAATGCCCATCCCGATTCTGCTCAGGTGAGTATCGCTTCAAACGCTCTGTGCTCTGAACCGTTCCTAGGAGTCCAATAGTAGTTTCCAGTCCACCACTGGAGATTTACAGTAACCCTTGGACCATTACATTGAAGATGAATCACAGAAATTCCATCGTAATGAATACAACAGCCACTATGCCGCCTTCTGTCCTGGCGACTAATGCTGCAAACGGCGTGTGCTTGGAACCATTCGTAGAAGTCCGGTAGTAGTTTTCGATGCTCCATTACACGTTTACGGTCCCCTTTTGACCTTCACATTGGAGATGAAACACAGACACTGCATATGGATTGAAAACAACAGGCAAAACGCCGACTCCTCTCCAGACAAGTATGGCTTAAAACGGTCTGTGCTTGGAACCTTTCTCAGGAGCCCGCTGGTAGCTTCCGAAGCACCACTTCTGTTTTAATGCAGCACTTGGACTCTAACATTGATGATAAAACACAGAAATATCATCGCGATTGAATACAACGGGCACCATTCCGAATTTAGCCCGAGCGAATAACGCTTAAAACGGTCTGTGCCCTGAAACTTTATTGGGAGTCGAGGCGTTGTTTCCGTTGCACCACAGCAGGTATATTGTAATCTTTGGACCTCCACATTGACGATGAAACACAGAAATTGCATCGGGATACTATACAACAAACACCATGACGACTTGTGTCCAGGCGAGTAACTCTTCAAACGGTCTGTTCTTGGAACCTTTCCTCGGTATAAAGTACTGGTTTCGTATGCACCACTGCAAGTTAACTGTAACCCATGGATCTTTACATTGACGATGAAACACAGAAAATTCATCGCGATTGCTTTCAACAGGCACAATACCGATTTCATCCAGGCGAGTATAGTTTCAAACGGGCTGTGCTTCGAACCATTCCTGGGAGTCCAGTAGTATTTTACAATGCACCACTGAGGGTTTACTGTAACCCTTGCAGCTTCATGATGTATATGAAACACAGAAATTGCATCGGGATTGAATAAAACAGGCACCATGCCGACTTGTGCCGAGCTAATAACTCTTAAAACGGTCTGTGCCCTGAAACTTTATTGGGTGTCGAGCCGTTGTTTCCGATGCACCACTGTAACCCTTGGACCTTCACAGTGGCGATGAAACACTGAAATATCATCGTTTTGAATACAACAGGCACCATGCCGAATTTTCTCCGAGGGTGTAACTCGGGAAACGGTCTCTGCTTAAAACCGTTCTTGGGAGCTCAGTAGTTTCTTCGGGAATAAATACAATAGGCCCCATCCCGACTTCTGTGGAGTCGAGTATCGCTCCAAACGGGATGTGCTCTGAACTTCTATTGGGAGACGAGATGATGTCCAGGCGAATAACCCTTCAAAAGATCTGTGCTTCGAACCTTTCCTGAGAATCCAGTAGTCGTTTCCGAAGCACCACTGCTGGTTATCGGTAGCAGGTGCACATTCACATTGAATATGAAAAACAGAAATTTCAACGGGATGGAATACATCAGGTATCATGCCGATATCAGTCCCCCCGAGTAACGCTTCAAACGGTCTATAGTTGGAAACTTTTCTGGGCGTCGAGTGGTAGTCTCCGATGCACCACATCTGATTTACTGAAACCCTTGGACCTTCACAATGACGATGAAACACAGAAATGGCATCGGGATTGATTACAAGAGGCACCATGCCGGCTTCTGTCCAAGCAAGTAACGCTTCAAACGGTCTCTGGTTGCAACGTTTATTGTGTGTCCTGTCGTTGTTTGCGATGCACCGCTGTACGTTTACTGTAGCCCTTGGACCTTCACATTGACGATGAAATATTGAAATTGAATCAGATTGGACACAACAGGCATCATGAAGACTTCTGTATAGGCGCGTAACCCTTTAAACCGTTTGTGCTTGGAACCTTTCCTTGGAGTGAAGTAGTACTTTCCGATGCACCACTGCAGGTTTTCTATAACCCTTGGACCTTCAACAGTAATATGAAACTCAAAAATTTCATCGGGTTTGAATACAACAGGTAACATGACTTCTTTCAAGGCGAAAAACGCTTCAAACATTCTGTACTTGGAACCTTTAATGGACCTTTAATGGGACTCCAGTAGTATTTGCTGATGCTCACTCCAGGTTTACTGTCGCCCTTGGGCCTTCACATTGACGATAAGACACAAAAGTGAAATCGGGGTTGAATAAAAAGACACAGTCTGTCCATGGGTGTAACGCTGGAAACAGTATTGCTTTGACCCTAGTAGATTCCCATACACCACTCCAGATCTACTGTCACCATTGACCTTCAAATTGACGATGAAAAACAGAAATTGCATCGGGATTTCAAACAACAGGCACCATGCCGACATCTGTCCAGGCGAGAACCGCTTCGAACGGTCCGTGCTTGGATCTTTTCTTTGGAGTCTAATAGTAGTTTCTGATGCACAACTTTAGTTTTACTGTAAACCTTACACGTTCACATTAACGACGAAAGACCGAAATCTTAACTTTTCCTGGGAGTTCAGTAGTCGTTCCCGATATACCACGGCAGATTTACTGTAATCCATGGACCTCCACACTGACGATGATACATAAAAATTGCATCGGATTGAATACAACTGCCACCATGCCGAATTCTTTCCAGGCGAGTAACGTATCTAACGCTATGTGCTTGGTTCCTACCCTGGGACTACATTATTACTTTCCGATGCACCACTGCAGCATTTACTGTAACCCTTGTAACTTAACATTGACAATTAAAGACAGAAAGTGCATCGGATTGAATACAACAGTCAACTTGCCGACTTCTGTTCAGGCAAGTAACGCTTCAAATAGTCCGTGCTTTACGCCATTACTGGGAGTTCGCTAGTAGTACCCGATTCACTACTGCCGGTTTACTGTAACCTTTAGACCTTCACATTAACGATGAATACTTAAATTGCTTCGTACTGAATACAACAGGCACCATGCCGACTTTTCACCACACGGGAAAAGCTTAAAACGGTCTGTGCTTGGAACCTCTCCTGGGATACCAGTAGTAGTTTCCGACGCACGACTGCAGGTTTCCTGTAACCCTTGGACCTTCACAATGAATAAGAAACACAGAAATTGCATCGGACTGAATACAACAGGCACCATTCCGACTTCCATCCAGGCGAGTAAAACTTCAAAATCTCTGTGCTTGGAACCTTACCTAGGAGTCAAGGAATAGTCTCCGATGCACCACTGCAAGTGTAGTGTACCCCTTGGACATTCAAACTGACGATGAAATACAGAAATTGCATCGGATTGAATGCAACGGGCATCATGCCGACTTCTGCCCAGGCGAGTAACGCTTGGAACGGTCAGTGTCTTGCACGTCTCCAGGGTGTCCAGTAGAAGTGCAGATGCACCTCTGCAGGTTTACTGTAGCCCTTGGAATTCACATTGACAATGAAACCTAGAAATTGCGTCGGGATTGAAAACAACATTTTCCATGCCTACTTCTGTCCAGGCGAGTAACGCTTCAAACGGTCTGTGCTTGCAACCATTCCAGAGATACCAGTAGTAGTTAACAATGCACCATTGCTGGTTAATTGTAACCCTTCAACCTTCACATTGACGATGATACACAATAATTCCATCGGGATTGAATACAACAGGCACCATGCCGAATTCTGTCCAGGGGAGTAACCCTTCAAATTGTCTGTGCTTGGAACCATTCCTGCGAGTGCAGCAGTAGTTCCGTCGCACCACTGCAGCTTTACTGCAACCCTTGGACTGTCACATTTACGATGAAACAAAGAAATTAATCAGTTTGAATACAACAGGCATCATGCCGACTCCTGTCCAGGCGAGTAACGCTTCAAACGGAATGTGCTTCGAATGATTCCACGGAATGCTGTAGTTTCCGATGCACCACTGCTGGTTTACTGTAACCTTTGGACCATCAAAAAATATGTGAAAGACAGATAGTACACCGGGATTGAATACAACAGCCACCATGTCGACATCTGTCCAGGGGACTAACGCTTCAAATGGTCTGTGGTTGGAACGTTTGCTAGGAGGCCGGTAGTAGATTCCGATGCACCACCGCAGGTTTACTGTAACCCTTAACATTGACGATAAGACACAGAACTTGCATCGGATTGAATACAACATGATCCATGCCGACTTCTGTCTAGGCGGGTAACGCTTCAAACGGTCTGTGCTTGGACCCTTCGTTTGGAGTCTAATAGTAGTTTCTGACCCACCACTTCAGTGGTACTGTAACCTTTACACGTTCACATTGACGACGATACACCGAAATTGCATCGGGACTGAATACAACACGCCTCGTGCCGACTTCTGTCAAGGATGGTAACGATTCAAAGGGTCTGTGCTTGGAACCTTTTCTGGGAGTCCAGTAGCAGTTTCCGATGCACCACTGCAGGATTACTGTAACCCTTGGACATTCACATCGACGATGACACACAGATATTGCATCGGATTGAATACAACAGGCACTATTCCGACTTCTATCCAGGCGAGTAACGCTTGCAACGATCTGTGGCATTCACCTCTAAAGGGTGTGCAGTAGTAATTTCAGATGCACCGCTACAGGTTAAATATAACCCTTAGAAATTCACATTGGCGATGATACGCAGAAATGGCATCGGACTTAATCCGACAGGAACCATTCCGACTTCCATCCAGGCGAGTAACGCTACAAACGGACTTTGAGTCCAGTAATAGTTTTCGATGCGTTACTGCAGGTTTACTGGAACCCTCGGACCTTCACATTGACGATGAAACACAGAAATCGCATCGGATCTGAATACAACAGGCAGCATGCCGACTTCTGTCCAGGGGAGTAACGCTTCAAGTTGTCTGTGCTTCGAACCGTTCGTGGGAGTGCAGTAGTAGTTTCCGATGCACATTTGCCGGTTTACTGTCACCCTTGGACATTCAGTTTGACGATTAAACACAGAAATTGCATCGGATTGAATACCACAGGCAACGTGGAGACTAATGTCCAGGGGAGTAACGCTACAAGTCTTCAGCTTCTATCCTACGAGATCAGTAGTAGTTCACGATGCACCACTGCAGGTTTACGGTAGCCCTTGGACCTTCTCAATGAATATGAGAGACAGAAATTGTATCGGGATTGAATACAACAAGCACCATGCTTAACCATGTCGAGGCGAGTAACGCTCAAACAGTCTATGCTTGGAAACTGACCTGGGAGTCAAGGTTCTTTTTTCCGATGCACCACTGCATGTTTACTGTGATTCTCGTACCTTCACATTGACTTAGAAAGACAGACATTGCATCGGGTTGAATAAAAGAATCACCGTGCCGACTTCTTTCCAGGCCAGTAACGCTTCAAACGGTCTGTGCTTGGAACCTTTCCTTGGCTTCAAGTAGTAGTTTCTGACGCACCACTGCAGGTTAACTGTGTCACTTGGAACTTGACATTGATGATGAAACACAGAAATGCTGTCGGACTGACTACAAAAGGGACCATGCCGACTTATGTCCAGGCGAGTAACGCTTTCAACCGTCTGGGTTTGGAACATTTTCTGAGAGTCCAGTAGTAGTTCCCGAAGCACCAGAAATCCCTGTTTTACTGTTACTTCACAATTTTCAAGTTATCTATATTTTGTAACTGTCTTGTTGCTCCCTTGGCATAAAGTTGGCTGAAGTACGCCTGTAATGTGGTGGGCCCCCACTTACGGCTGAAATCTCTCCTGGAGAGCAGTAACTTCTGTATGTGGTGATAAATCGACGTGGATTGCAGTGTGATCCCATGCAATTACTTTGTGATGCTCCGCATATTTAACTAATTTGTGTGAGTTGGGTACTTATTTGTTGCAGTGTTGTAGAACCTTCGTTCTCCTATGCTGTTACCTTTCCCTGGGGTATAGCTGTGTAATAGTGCAGGGAGAAATTGTCTCAGTGGTGTACTGCAACAGAAACCGTTTCACGAACTCACAAACTCGGCCTACGGTAAACAACAGTGGCAAGTCGGCCTCCACAGAAGTAGCGACGACGACTTTTCAAAACTGGCGACGAGGACTTACAAACATTTGCAGCTAAATTGTGGAGGGAGTGGTCAATCCAGTGGACGACAAACTAGAATAGTGATAATGCTTAAAAGAATAATATTACCGGTGCCACGAAAATGAGACCCATTGCTTTAATCAGTTTATTTTACAGGTCCGTCTTGATCAGACAAACTTCTACACTCGACTATTACCTGTATCGGCTACTACCATTTTCAGATCTGTTACAAACGAAAACACTGTAGAACCAAGTAAGTTCAGTTTGGTGACGCTAAATCTATAAGAGTAATCTGATGTAGTATGAACGTCAAACTCAACATGTATGTACATAGTAAGTGCTGGTGATGATCAGAATGCGTCTGGTACATATATCAGGGATGTGATGCCAGCAGAGGGCCCCATAGCTACGGTACATGATTAGGCAGTGTCCCAAATGTAATGGTTGAAATGCGGTATGCGAAGTCATTAATTAAAATTACTTCACAAGGCAAAATGAGTGCCTGAAATACAACATGTACTGATATACTATACGTGGAACTGGATCCAACGTAAAACGTAAAACGTTCAAATACTATTAACGTGAAGCTCCTAGCATGGTAAGGTAAAACACAAAATTGTATAAAAGCCAGTATAAAAAATATAAGATTAGAAAACATCTATGAAATAAAATCTTCCAGCCTCAAAGATCAATTACCGCAAACGGAATTGTAAGGTAAATAACGTAGCAGTGCTTATTAATTAAAAATTAAAAAATCGATATTCGATACCACATCCGGAGTGTGGTCTGAATGGCGGCACGTCGCGGTTTCTCTTTTCCCTTCGGCGGAACATAAGGAGAAAGGTCCAGTCTCCTTTCCTTTACTGAACTCCTCAGCATATCCTGTGGCTGCAAAATAATCAGACAAGAATGGGGACAGAAAGGGGTGGAATATCCACATTAAGTTTCTGTCCACAACTATCAGAGCTACTTGGCTCCATGGAAACACGGAAGTCTCCTCCACCCTGGAAGAGGAAGAAGGTAAAATAAACTCCAGCGCCTGCCCTGTCGTGGTGCAGCGTGGTGGAGACCATGGCGTACATCTAGTTATGTAACAAAATCATCATGATCTGGAAAACGCACACGAATAAATGAGAAAAAGGAAAAACAAGCATAATTAAGTGGACCGCTCCTTACACTATAGAAGTCACAAGTATCTTACATCCAGACTGGAAGTGGTTTTCTCCTGTGAAACCTAAAGCATACATTTGAACAACAACGGGACACTGGAGCCACTGCAACAACAAACATGAGAACTTGGACGAACAGGAATTCTTCGTAACTTGCCTGAGCAGCACTGATGCCTACAGAAACAATGACAGCAATTACTCCGGAACCGGAAGTTGTGGACGAGTGGTCCTAGGTGCTTCAGTACGGAACCGCGCCGCTGCTACGGTCGCAGGTTCGAATCCTGCCTCGGGCATGGATGTGTGTGATGTCCTTAGGTAAGTTAGGTTTTCCTAGTTCTAAGTCTAGGGGACTGATGACCTCGGATGTTAATTCCCATAATACTCAGAGCCATTTGAACCACACTCCGGATGCGAGCAAAGAGGCGTGATGACGAGTAGTTG
Source organism: Schistocerca serialis cubense (assembly GCF_023864345.2). Lineage (NCBI taxonomy): Eukaryota > Metazoa > Arthropoda > Insecta > Orthoptera > Acrididae > Schistocerca > Schistocerca serialis. The sequence goes on along the minus strand of NC_064641.1, from coordinate 871,622,333 downwards.
AACTTGATTTCGAAAAGATGGCAGCCACTGATACAATACTAATAACACTGCGAGGTATCGACTTGGATTCCATAAGGCCAACCTAAAACTGATCACCTTAAAATAGAAGTAATACGCAGGAAAATAAATAAATAAAAAGATCCAGCTGTAATCTACAGCTGGGAAATGAGGAACTTGCTTTCAAATTCGATTAGTGGAGACCTGATTGGGAGGGGTTGTATTTCAACTCTGACAATTACACTGCTAAAAATATTAGGCCTACATGAGTTTGGGCGTCTGTTTTGCTCCACTGAGAAGTAATTGAGGACTGTGTAGGAACCAAATTATACTCTCATCGTTCTGACATTAATTTCACAGCAAAACTTCATTACATCCTCGATCGTTTATATACTAAAATAACTGAAATGTCAGACTGGTGTGACAGCTACATCGCATGATCTGTATACGTCTACGGACGTCGCCTTGTGGTATCCGTTCCCACTATTCAATGAGATCCTATGAGAGTTCTAGGAGAGTCTGTGATAGAACAGAACGACCACGAACGACCACGAACACATCTGTCAAGCATGTCCCACATGCGCACGATGAGTTTAGGTCGGCATTCACCGCCGGTCCTACCATTGCGTCAATATCTAGGCTTCGCAAGACATCCCTGTTGACACCCGCCTCGTCGGCCCTGGAATTAAAAGAAATTCAGGGCCACCGCCATACGCAGCAGCCACCACCTGGTCCAACAGGATCTGTTCCACTTACTGTCTGTCACCGCAGGATCTGTATGGCCATAAACACTGAAGTTTCCTCACGATGTCACAGAACGATGGGAATGTCCTCATCAACATCTGCCAGGATTCGCTCACCTTGTGTCACTACACAAGAGCACCACCAGCACCTTGCGAAAGAAGATACGTGGACTCGACTGTGAATAACACGATCTGACAGTAGCGAAGTCGCCTGTTGACACGGGGAAGGCCGTACTGAACGCGAGCTGCAAGACTTTATTGTGTCAAGGGGGGTACTCTAAGAGCACATCTGGGTCGGAACGTCCTTTCTCGTAACCTGTTAATTACAATATGATCGGACGCAGCGGCTCCAGTGGCCGTTCTGATATCGTTTGCAGTGCTCAAGCGGTACTCACATGGTTCTGAATGGTCACCCAGTACTGTGTGCAACACACCCAACAGGCGGTGCAGTACTTTAATTTCCATTGAAAGCGGAGATCTCAAGCCATGCTATAAGTTTCAAGGGCACCGATACCTGGCCACAGGGTGCGGGTGAATCAACCACCCACCCCCATTCCTTCCTTAGCTGTAGCTTACAGGAAAACTAAAGATATACTGCAGTAAGGTGTCTATCATTCAAAAAGTCTGTGTTAGGTAGGTGTTTAACAGGGGCGGAACTGAAACTTTATTATCGATCGACGCTGATACAGGTGTTCCCCTAAATCTTGTTTGGAGTGTATTTATTTAAAACTGATAAAACATAGATTCATGTTTCGGTGGTTTTTTGTCCTTCCACGTAGCTACCAAAATTGTGTAAAGCGTTTCCAGAGATGGAGAAGTCGTATTACACCTGCAGAAGCGCCATTTATGTTGATAATTGAAATCGAACAGTCTTTTTCTGGACGAATCTCTCTGACAGTTGTGAGGTAGATGCCACTAAATGATTTCTTCCCTTTACACATCAAGTCAAAGCCACAAGGACTATATGCTCTCGTACCAACGATGGGTGGTTCCTATATGAAGCGTCACCGCTTTTTCTCAAAGCTGTTCGCAGATTGTGTTCCTACACTACTGGCCATTATAACTGCTACACCACGAAGATGACGTGCTACAGACGCGAAATTTAACCGACAGGAAGAAGATGCTGTGATATGCAAATGATTAGCTTTTCAGCGCATTCACACAAGGTTGGCGTCCGTGGCGACACCTACAACGTGCTGACATGAGGAAAGTTTCCAACCGATGTCTCATACACAAACAGCAGTTGACCGGCGTTGCCTGGTGAAACGTTGTTGTGATGCCTCTTCTAAGGAGGAGGAATGCGTACCATCACGTTTCCGATTTTGATAAAGGTCGGATTGTAGCCTATCGCGATTGTGATTTATCGTATCGCGACATTGCTGCTCGCGTTGGTCGACATCCAATGTCTGTTAGCAGAATACTGTTTCGGTGGGTTCAGGAGGGTAATACGGAACACCGTGCTGGATCCCAACGGCCTCGTGTCACTAACAGTTGAGATGACAGGCATCTTATCCGCATGGCTGTAACGGATCGTGCAGCCACGTCTCGATCCCTGAGTCAACAGATGGGGACGTTTGCAAGACAACAACCATCGCCTTACTGGCGTATCACCCGGTGTGATGGTATGGCGTGCCATTTGTTCCACGTCTCGGTCACCTCTTTTCGCATTGACGGCACTTAGAACAGTGTACGTTACATTTCAGATGTGTTACGACCCGTGGCTCTACCCTTCATTCGATCCCTGTGAAACCCTACATTTCAGCAGGATAATGCTCGACCGCATGTTGCAGGAGCTATACGGGCCTTTCTGGATACAGAAACTGTTCGACTGCTGCCCTGGCCAGCAAATTCTCCAGATCTCTCACCAACTGAAAACGTCTGCTCAATGGTGGCCGAGCAAGTGGCTCGTCACAATACCCCAGTCACTACTCTTGATGAACTGTGGTATCGTGTCGAAGCTGCATGGGCAGCTGTATCTGCACACGCCACCCAAGCTCTGTTTGACGCAATGCCCAGGCGTATCAAGGCCGTTATTACGAACAGAAGTGGGTGTTTTGGGTACTGATTTCTCAGGATCTATGCACCCAAATTGTGTGACAATGTAATCACATGTCAGTTCTAGTATAATATATATGTCCAAGGAATTCCCGTTTATAATGTGCATTTCTTCTTGGTGTAGTAATTTTAATGGCCAGTAGAGTATACTGGACAGTAATACAGCCCATTAACATTCTGCCGTTGGCGAACGGTGTACTTTAGGATAACATAATCACAGATGTACACGAAAAACACAATTACATCCACGTTTCTCGGCTTCTGACCAAATTTAGTTAGTCGGGATGACGTACAACAACGTCACTCGGTTGTTTGGCGTTTCAAGTGCGGCTCATGCTATCCGTTTTTTATGCGATTGTTCTCATTCCCAGGCGTTCCTTCAGAACGTGCAGGTCAGTCATATGCTCTAAGCAACTCAGGACAGCTCATGAATCGTTTGGCGTCGATCACTGCCCTCTAACAAGGTAAGAGCACACAGTTCTTCTGTGTGCAAGGTGCTCGGTTCGTAATGATCGCATATTCTAATTCTGTTATATTCGCTTAACGGTCTGTTAACCACTGAGTAAGTTCTCTGGCAATGTTTGTTAAGAAGCATTTAAAGTTTCTCTCGCGCTCTCTTATGATCTAACGAATATGCGTCTCACGTTTCCATTTGTTTTCTGTCCCGTGCTATTTTCTAATGAGCTCATCCTATCCCTTTCGGTGCGGTTTTGTAGCGACACACAGGTTATTTCCTGGTTCTCTCTGGCGTGATCGCTCGTTTCCTTGGAGCAATGTGAATGCGCTTTAGTAAAATGTTTTAATTTGCAACCCTTTGCTATTCTATTCTGCAACATACCTGAAGATGACCATGCCTTACATTTCGATATCTGATTTCGGAATCTCTGTCTGACCACGACGTAATCCTGATGAAACTGTCAGTCGATCGTTCCCAAAATATACCCCCTCCTCTTGTGAATCTTAAAAAAACGTATTCGCTAAAGGCAACTGAAAATTGTTGCCTGAACTCAGTTGGTCTTTCTCCTCCGTCATTCCTATTGCCAGTCATCTGCTGCTTACCACACAATTATGCCTACCTGAACTATCGTTGTCGACGTTTGTTTGCTGTCGAATCTGATGAGAAAGAGACTATCGATGAACTGTTCATAGCAGTTCTCTGCCATTCTCTCCTATTCACTAGGGATCCTACTCCTTTTATACCACTTTCTGCTGCGGTTGATATTGCCCTACAATCGTCTGACCAGAAATCCTTATCTGTACTCCACTTCACAGCACTAACCTCCACTATATTTCAACACTTGCATTTTGCTTCTCAGACTTTCCACCATCCCACCTAACCTCAAAGTGCTAACATTACATGCTTCCACTCTCAGAATAATATCCAGTCATTGATTATCCATCTTTTTCTCATGATCACCTACAACTTGGTAGCCCCATTCCCGAGAACCGAATGGGCGACTTATCCTCTGGCAATGGGTACATCATCATGAAACTTCTTGAGCTGATGGCCGCATGTCCTGTGGAATCACATCATGTGTTTTCAGTTTATTAATTTCTATTGCCTTCTGCACCCTCGTGCTGTTGATTATTGCCGATTGTCCCGCCTTCTAGCTGAAATTTCCCAATCCAGAGGCAAGACAGTGCCCCGAAACTCTGTTCGCTCCTCCACCTTCTTTTACAACGCCTTTGGTATAAAAGGGGTGACTTCTTATGTCTGGAGCTTTCGGACGGCATTTATGATAACTTTTATTCAAATTTTAGACAGTGGAGCTTTGTTCGAACACACGACCTAGGCCATTTTTATGAGTAGTCAAAGACACCACACTTATTTCTTTTACTAAACAATTGTCAATGCAGTGTATATTATATATTCGTACCAGCAGTTATTTAAAGATAGTTATTTAAGAGCAGTTATTTAATGGTAATGAAATGAACATCAGGTAGTGTATTTCCAGATTGAGTGCCTGTTCAAAATAGCATATCATCACGAACAATATATTATCCAGAAATTGCTTGCACTTCGAAGAAGAAAGAATATTACGTGCACTGCTATGAATACGATAATCTTTCGGTAATATTATAGATAAAAACACTGACTGACGCATATCACCATCTGGCAGTAGCGATACAGCGTCGACCATTATGGGGTCGCTGAAATTTTAATTTCTTCTCTCACAGCAAGATGAGTCAAAATGAGTTTTCTGATTATTTGAGTCACTTATCACCAGTAATCACGTAAAGAGTGATGTTTTTGATTTCACAACACATAATGAAAAAAGTTGTAGGCATCGTGTCAAAGATCACTCCTTATTCACCACATTATTCGATCACAAATTAGTAAGCAAGAAAATTTATTGTCTGTGAACAAGTATGTGACTTCAGTGCAGTAAGTCTCATCAAAACTACTTTTTGTGGATCAGTAAATTATTTAAACTATTAAACTACCCGTAGCATTTTCCCGTTTTGGGCTGTCGGCGTAAGTTATTTAAATTACTGTCTTCGTAAATGAAATTGGACTGTGGTCAGACTAGTAGCTGAGTGAAGCAGACTGGCTTCGTTTCTTGGTGGCTTATATCGTCAGACGGTATTTGTTAGGTCTACCAATAAACCGTGTTGTAATGACAGACGTAGGAGATCACTAATTGACCCGAAGAGCAGTGACTGTTTCCCAAATGTGGAAATTACTTTTAGATGGATTTGATAAACATCATTACAAGTTATACTAACGGCGGCTGAACTAACGGTCCATGAGTGAAGGCCTAAGACGGAATCTACCGAATCAAAAACAGTTTCGGTACCAGCCGGTCATATCGTTTCACCGCACCTGATGGTACAATGCACACACGTTAATTCGTGGTGTACACAACAATGGGAACCGCTTACAAGCGGTAAGGTGGTTTCCGAGGAAACAAGACACTTCAGTTGGTTAACCATGGCTGACGTGAAGAGAAGCGATCCAATTGCTATCCCGCTGCCTCGAGACTTTATCCACTGGAAGCTACAGGCCCAGGTAAGCCTCGTGTACTTCTCTTTGTAGAGCTGTGTGAGAAAGATCCCGGCAGTGTCTAGACCAAGAATTACGGGAGTGCATGAAGGAACTTCTGGATAGGTGTTACGTAGCTGCGCAGATGTTAAAGGTCGAGACATGACGACGATATTGTTTTTTTTTGTGGTGGTTATCGTTCTCTTGCATATACGAGGCGTAGTAAGGTGTAAAAAGCCATTTGCTTGAGAAAATCACTTACTTTTTGTCTCATAAAGCGAGGCGCCAGTGTAGTTACAAACTAACGACAGGTAGGGATCTTTTTCAAGCTTGCGTTGTACTAGCCATTGCTTTTCCATATGAACGGCCATGTAAACCGTTCGTGTGTTGTGACTACACCGAGTAGCGATCAGCAGTACATTTGTTGAGGCGTTCCTAAGCAGTCTCACTGCTATGAACATAAGGATCCCAAAAATGGAGCAAGGCTTCAATGTTAATATACAGATGAATTTTCTTTCGCATACATGTAGCCCACGCTCTCTCTCTCTCTCTCTCTCTCTCTCTCTATCTCCCTTTGTCTCATTCCTTTTTGTATTTCGATGAAAATCTATTTCAGTATTGACGATTTGGGTCACGTATCGTGTTCCAGGAGAATATATCCATGCAGTATAGTAACTTTAAAGTAGTGAATGCATTATAAAAATTTTGTTTTTAAATAAAGAATTGTTACAAATACCAGATACTGTAATTTTATTTTCTAGGGACGAAGATTAGTGTTTGAGAGATCTAAGATTCCGCTGGTACACTCGTATTCGAGATTCGAACTAGAGGATTTTCTGTTCGCTGTTCATTATGATGTACATCCTGTCGATACTCACCCTTGGGATGGAGAGTGGCCTGGACTGCCGGAATATTATTGTAAGTACCTAAAATTTCTCGGGTATATAGATGTAAGTGGGGAATGGGAATAAGTGATGCTGCTATTGTGTTAATTCTGGCCCCAGTATGGAAAACATTAACTGGAGTATTCTGAGGCAGAGAAATGTTGCTGGAGCGTAATGTGTCGATACAGATGTTAGTAGCGATAACCTCCTACTTCTTTCGCTTCCTACTTCCCCTCTCCACCTTCAGTTTACTTACAATCCTGTATTATTAGTATACAATGCGAACAGTACTGTTGGTAGAGGCTTAAAATGGCGAAGTGTAAAGTACTCTTATTTTCTCCACGAATAGTGACTTTTAACTGACGCAGTTATTCTCTTACAGGCGCTGGATTCTACCGACCTCCGCCCCAAGATGTGCCAGTGGACGCAGAGTCCCGCAGACGTCGACCGCTGGAAGTGGTGACTGAGGAGGACGAGGCGTGTCCAGGCAACGGGCAGACGTGGGAGGGCGGAGACGTGCCAGCTATGGACACGTCCGGCGAGAAGCAGCTGTCTCCAGACCTGGTGGGTGCCGAGGAAGACGCAGGAGAAGAGAGAGAGGGGGCGACGTGCGATTGTGGCTTCTGGCGTTGGCTGAAGAAGATGTTTTGTGTTCGACGACGTTAGGGGCGCTCCAGCACCTCTCGCCCAGGTTAGTCTCGAAACTAGCAGTAGTACAGAATAATAGAATTTCAGAATAACTTTCGTTTGTGATGAGTTTCCAAACTATGTTTTATCGAAATAAAAGAGTACATTTTTGTCACAGCCTTATGCAATTTTTCATCTTCATTTCAAATCAGTCATTGCATATCTGCTCTTAGTTAGACGCTACAAAGTTAACTGAAGTTTTAGCATCGTCAGAATATATAACTGTACTGATTTGTATATAAATACATAACAGGCATTAGCTTTACGTTCTTTCCTACAACTGTTATTAGATATATTCATCGATCAATTTTCTTTTGTTACAGGTTTTGTCAGCACCCACATCGAGCTAGAGAACAGATGAAACAAAACCTGTCGAGCGATTTGATTCAAAGCCATCGTCACCAGCCTGCTGTAAATAATGTACATAACATGTAAATACGTTCATTACTGTTCTGGATGTTTGTTCTCAAAATACCTACGTATTAAATTTGTTTTCCACTTTTACTCCTGCGTCTTATTTGTAGAAGACTTAGGAGTGCCTGTAGTCATTCCTACAAAATAGTTCCGCATTTTATGGGACAAGTAACCAAATACAGAAAGTGCCCAGAGAACAATAGTAAATCGAACATTCACCAATCGTTTTTCCGATCATCTCTCTCTGCCTCTCTCTCTCTCTCTCTCTCTCTCTCTCTCTCTCTCTCTCTCTCTTCTGCCACCCCATCTGTAAGATACACACACGCTCACACACACACACATGCACACACACACACTCATATGTATATATATCCTCATGAAAACATTGGAAAATAATCGAATGAGCTCTCGTGTAATTGATAGTACCTTTGGAGTTCAAACTCTCACTATTCGGCATGTTTGGTACAAATACCATCTACTATTATACAGGACAATTGAAACTTCGTTCAGTGATCACAATCTTAGCGAAATATCGACATGACCTTTTTTTTATATCCTTTGTAGTCCTTGTACCGTATGTGACATCCCTAGGTACCACGAACAACTTATAACGGATACTCCATATCACACCATACCAGAAGCAGAGGCAGTGCTAACAGATAAGTCACACTGCTTGAATAATCACAGAAATTGATGTGCGACGTACGAAGAACGCATTCCATAGGATAGTGTGGGGAAATTTGATGTTGATGGGCTATGGCAACAGATGAATTTCGCTAGTGCCTTTACTAACAGCCCGACATCGCAAGCAACGCGTTATTTGTGCTAGCGACGATATTGGTTGGTCGCTGGTCTAGGCGCGCAGTCCGGAACCGTGCGACTGCTACCGTCGGAAGTTCAAATCCTGCCTCGGGCATGGATGTGTATGATGTCCTTAGGTTAGTTAATTTTAAGTAGTTCTAAGTTCTAGCGGACTGATGACCACAGCAGTTGCGTCCCATAGTGCTCAGAGCCATTTGAACCATTTTGATATTGGTTGGACCCTAGACAACTTGAAAATTGTGGTCTGATCAGGTGAGTCCATATTTCAGTACGAAAGAGTTTATGGTAGTTTTCTAATGTGTCATGAACCCCACGAAGCCATGGATTCGAGGTTTCAACAAGGCACTCTGCAAACTATGAGTGGCTCTGTAATGATGTCGGATGTGTTTAAAAGGAATAGAATCAATCTTTTAGTCCAAATCGATCATTAACTGGGAACAGTAATGTTCAGATACTTGGAGGCCATTTGCAGCAACATTCTATAGAATGTTTATGGATGTAAATTCCCCATGTCACCAACCACAGTTGTTCCCGGTTGGTTTGATGGACATTCAGGACAGTTCGAGCGAATGGTTTGGCCACAAAGATCCCGCTAAATAGTTCCAATCGAACGTGAATCCCATCGAACTTTTATGGGACGTAATCGGGAAGTGAGTTGGTGTACAAAATCCTGCACCGACAACACTTACGCAGTTACGGACGGCCAAAGATGCAGCATGCGCCAGTATCTCTGCAGTGGACTTCCACCGACTTCATGTTGCTGCACTTAAGCTGGAAAAGAAGGTCCGACACGTTATTAGGTGGTATCCTGCGAGTTTCGTCACCTCAGTGTGCTCTGTAAGCGGAGGGTACCACGCATCCCTACTAGTCGATTTCTCTCCTTTTCCACTGGCGTCTAAGCTTCTGTAGATGGCTGTCTTCTCGGTCCCTTCGTGAAATGTATGTTAGCAGTGGTGGAATCACTTTGCAGATGGCGGTTCTCTAAATGTCCGCAACAGTGTCTCGCGAAATGTGTGTTGTCTTTCCTCGAGAGATTCCCACGTTTGAATTCAAGAGGCATCTCCGTAACACTTGCATGCTGATTCACCCTACCGGTAACAAATATTCCAGTGAACTCTGAATTGCTTTGATGTCTTTCTCTAATATGACATGATATGGATCCCAGTCACTCCAACAGTACTCAACAATGGGTCGTAATAGAATTCAATTTGCAAACTGTTTTTGCATTAGAGCTACTCTTCCGCAATATATTCCCAATAAAATAAAACAAACAATTGGTGAAATTAAAACGTAGAGCTTTGTTCAGTTGTGTGTTAGAAACTGTAGAAACTGAATCTTACTGTGATTTAACGATAGTTTACTTTCTGCATGCCATGAACGTACTTCACGAACTGCACTATTTGAAACAGAGTCAATGTTGTGCTCAACGTCCTATACTTCCAAGCTAGTGTCACAGCAAACAGAAATATTTTAGAAAAATTTTAGAATTACCTCCGATACTAGAGGACTGATCATTTATATAAATTAGGAACAGGAGTGGCTCCATCATTGATCCCTGGGGCCACTCCCCTTTGCCTGAACCAAACTCAGATTCCAATTCCCAGCCATTCTCAACACTGTGAGTTATGACCTATTATTGTCTGTTGTTAAAGTAAGAGGTGAAGCAATTGTGAGCTACTCCTTGTATCCCGTAATGATCCAACTTATGGTGTAATATTTTGTAATCTACACAATCTAGCACCTTAGTTAAATAAAAAAATATAACATTTTTAATAACTTTCAATGGGCTACTGTACCTTAATTCTGACTACTTCCATCAATTTGATATAATTCCCGCTTTGTTCTACATGATATTCTTATCCTACTAGTCAGGCACCCAAGCTACCTTTTACTGCTAGTACCCCATTTAGTACGTTCTGATGGATAGCAACTCTCAAAGAGCATGAGAAATGTGTTAAGGAAAGGATTACATTTGTCAAATGTGTTATCTGAACTATAGATATGCTGCTACTACAGTACCTTAACGTGGTTTAAAAAATCTCTATTGCCGTTGGATTAGCTTTTCTACATTATTTGTAATGATATGTGACATTTGTCTGAGTACAAAAGCTTTTTAGTGTTACTGTTCCCTGCAGCTTGGTTCAGAAAAAAAAACACGGTCTGCGCCATGTCATACGAGTTTAGGAGATCTACTAACATCCTGTTTCTTGTACTATCATATACAAAATTGATATAGAAATCACAACATAACTCTCATTTTTGGTACTTCCTAAAAAATGCAACAATGAACCACCTCTAGCTTGAGCAGAAGTATTCTGAAACGCAAAAACTACTTGCAAACTAACTAGCTAATCTGTATCCTGGTAAAGGAAGCCTATAAATTTTCAAATTATTTAAGTGGTACTCCGATACATCAGTAATGTCAGAGTCAACATCTATGAGTAGATCAATGACTTTATCTCTAATGCCTTTAATATTTTGATGAAATATTCTAATTCCTTCTCTACCAGCAAACCTGACCTCCCTTGAAGTTAGTTAGATGGACTTCCTTTAAGCTGGTATACCTATCAGCCTACTTGAATCTCAAAAAGGTGCAGCTCTAACACTAACTACTACAGGAGTTTTTCCATGAGTGATTCCACCAGCAACCACTAAACTGCCACGTAAAACCTTTGCCGGCCTTCGTTTCCCATACTTATTGATGTGCAGGCCATGACTAGTCAAACACCATCTACCGATAGACTCAACTGGCACTGGCTTACCGACCGACATATATCGCACCGGAATTTTATGGGACATAATCGAGAGGTCCCTTCGTGCACAAACTCTTGCACCGGTTAAACCTTCGCTAGACGGCTATTGAGGCAGCATGGGTGAATATTTCAGCTGGGTCCGTCCAACGACTTGTTGACTCCATGTCGTGTCGAGTTGCTGCAGTACTCCAGGCAAAGGGAAGCCCGACACAGTACTAGGAGGATTCCCGTGACTTTCTGGTATCTTGTAAGCAAAGTTAACCCATGATGACCTAGGGAAGGAGAATATAAGAACAAGTTTGAGAACTTTCCTCAACAAATGATGTCCATAACGAAATTCTTAGATATGAATTCCAGAGAGAAGTTTCTGAAGATGTGCGTTTTGAGACAGCATTGTATGGAAGTGAATAGTGGGTTGTGTGAAATATTGAAAAATAAAAGAATCGAAGGGTTTGTGTTGTAGCATCACAGAATGATACACTAAATTACGTTGACTGAAAGAAAAGGTAATAATAGTTTCTCGATACAGTTGGTTAGGAAACGAGTACGAGGAAAACAGTAAGTGGAAGACGGACAGAATGACAAGACATGTGCCAAGGTGTCAGGAGGAGAGGACAGAGATAGGAATGTATTCTGCAAATAACTGAAGACTTGACATGAAGAGATTGGCACAAGAGAGGAAATCCTGGGATCGTATGAAACCAATCAAAACACGGATCCCTCCGTCCCTCCCCCACATCAAAAAATCTTTTGTGTTCTCTACTAACGTATCGTTTTATAATTAAGTTTAAGCAAATTATTAGTCTTTTTTCTACTGCTCTCCGCCGCTTTTGGCTTTGTATATTCCGTTTTAAAAACTACCTCCATTGCATGTAATATTCCCATAAGTAAAAAGTTGAAAAAAACTTCGTCCGAACATTCATTGAAGGCACCACAGCACCAACTGGCCGCCGTGTCATCCTCAGCCCTTAGGTGTAACTGGGTGCGGAAGTAGAGTGGAATTTGGTCAGCACGCTTATTTCCCGGACATTGTTAGTTTTCCAGTCTCGTGTTGTTACTTCTGAGTCAAGTAGCTTCTAAATTGGCGTCACAAGGGCTGAGTGCGCCATGCTTGCCAACAGTTCCCGGAAAACCCAGACGGTTACCCATTCAAGTGCCAGCCAAACGCGACAACGCTTAACTTCGGTGATCTGAGGGGTACCGTCGTTACCACTCCAGACAAAGCCATTGGCAAATGTTTCCCTATACTCAGCATAAAAGGAATACATATCAATTCTCCTTGCACTGCCTGAAAGTAAAAAATTAAGCACGCAGAAGCTTTAGTCCGATATCAATGAACTTTCGTAAAGAGTATGTGCGAGGGAATGCTGAAAGATATGACTCGAAATTTTTTATACGAAAACTCTTTTCTGATAAGATTATACAGGCGTTATGACCGTTTTACATCTTTATTCATTCTGTCTACATATTTTCAGCCTTCTGCCACTGTAGGGCTCTGAATTGTACCCTGTAACGTGACAGTGTGTAACTTAAGTCGGTCGGTGTTTGGGAAACATTGAGCTGTAATCGAGTTTCGTGTTGGAAGCACTTGGACTTGTGTCGTGACCAAAAAGCGTGGACTAACTAAGATAGGTGTAGCACTCTGACCTTCAGCATGACAATGCCCGACTATAGACTATCACTGCGACATCTACAACAGTCCGGCACCATGGCTTGACTGTTACCGATCCTCTTTCGTTCAGTCACACCTTGGCCCCATCCACTTTTCATCTGTTTCCAGAACCTAAATAATATCTCCGAGGACTTCGCTTTGAAAGTGATGAAGCGGTGCAAGCAGACGTGAGGTTGTGGCTTAGTCAACAAAGTGAAACATTCTACACTGACAGTATGAACAGACTGGTCACTCGTTGGGAGAAATGTGTTTGTCGCTAGGGTGATTATCTTAGAAATGAATGTATTGACCTGAAGAATAATGGCGTAGAATGTTGTTGTCTTATTGTAATAGCCTCTAGCTGTGACACATAAAATTCAGCGAGGCTATTTTTCACCGTGACCTGGCACAGAATTAGGGTTACAGTTCTCTGTGACACGTAGAACGGCCATCAGAGTGCATTAGTATTTAGTATTGTTACCATCCATGTGGCCCTGGTAGAATGTATGACGGACGTCAACAGTGTCAGACACTGAGTAATCGCTGTGAATTACGTGGGGTTCCAAATACTAGTGTGAGACAGCGGAATCAGCACTCGACAGAGTTTTAAAGGGGCTTCAGTGTGGGACTCCATTTGGACAGATGCTCTAATCGTCAGTGGTGGTCATGTTCCGCTTTTAACCCGCCCATGCTTGCCCGGTGGCCAGGCGGGCAGGCCGCCGCGCGTTGTCAACAGAACGGGCAGGCTGCTTCACTCCCAGCCAAGCCAAGCAGAACCAAACCCAGGCAGGCTGCGGGAAACTTGCTTGCCTGCCCATATTACTGCTGAGCTGCGCTACGCAGCCGTTTAGTCTTTGCGCGTGATTGTCGTATTATGAACGTTAATTAAAAGTTTTTATTTTACTTGAGCACCAAAAGGCAAACCCCAACATTATATATATATATATATATATATATATATATATATATATATATATTTCAGGTCAAAAAATATTGGGTTTTATTTGTACATTCTTCCTTTGCGCGTATATTTCGGGCTTATTGTCTATGTAAATAAATATGAGTTGCCAAATGTGTTGATAAACGTAAAACTCGAGAACAGCTGGACCAATTCGGCAATTTTTTTTTTGCTGTGTTCGTAATTCTCAGGACAAAATTTTTACGAAATAAATTTTTTGGAAAATCGAAGGAAAAATAGGAAAATTTGAGAAAAACTGAAAGTGCGTTTTCATTGTGTCCGTGTGTTTGTATTGCATATAATATTGATGAAATTTTGCACACTATACCTTGAAACCAAGAGGAAGGTCACAGTCTGCATAGAATTTCGTAGGGTGCATGGCGGAGGTTACTTTACTTAACGGAATTCGACAAATTGTACGATTTGTTTCCGATGTTGTAGAAATTTGGCACACTTGACATTCAAAGCATGAAGAAGGGCGCTGTCTGCTTAAAATTCTGAATGGTACATGGCGGAGGGTACTTTACTTACACACTTCTACACCAACCTACAGTTTTATTCCGATCTTGAAGAAATTTTGTGCACTTGACCATCAAGAGGAACATCAGTGTCTACATAATATTTCGGACAGTGCATGGAATAGAGTATGTTACAAAAGATTTTGACATCATTTACAGGTTACCATGAAAGTTGGCTCCCATACACATGTTTCCATGTAGAAGGTTTTTTAATATTTCCATGTGCATCTTTGTGTGTATATATATATATATATATATATATATATATATATATATATATATGTGTGTGTGTGTGTGTGTATACGTGTGTGTGTGTGTGTGTGTATTTATGTATAAATACATAGATTTTTTTAAACGAAATGTCTATGATATTTTTGAAATGTGAGAGATGTCTGACACATTCATAGACATCGTGTTTGACATTTAGCGCACAGCAAATGTCATTTAACAGTTGCAAACCATTTTTGGTTGAGCGAACGTGTTATATTGGCTGCAAAAAACCTTGATGTTAACGAAATGAATTTTCAAATTCAAAATATGATACCTGGCCAATTGATGACATACAAGTCGGTTTATTCCGTTACTAACCAAGATGATGTAGTTAACTGTCCTACGGAATTTTTAAATTCGCTGAATTTGCCCGGATTACCGCCTCCCAATCTGCAATTAAGCCGGATCGGCAAACATTATGTTGCGAAAGGTAAACCAGCCACGTCTTTGTAATGGCACCCGCCTTGCTGTGAAAAACTTAAAGAACAACGTAATCGAAGCCACAATTTTAATAGGAAAGTACAAAGGTGAAGACAGTTTGATTCCACCTATCACTATGATTCCGACCGACATGCCATTCGACTTTAAACGGTTATAATTTCCAGTGCAGCTTGCATTTGCCATGTCGATAGATAAATCGCTAGAGCAGTCGTTATATGTTTGTGGCACCAATCTTGAAAATCATGTTTTTCACATGGCTAATTCTATGTCGCATATTCCCCTGTCGGGTCACCTTCAACATCATATGTTTACGCACCAGAAAACAAAACTATCAATGCCGCGTATTAAAAAGTATTACAATAAATGCTACCTAGCAATAAACTTTGACACTGCTTCACTGATCACCACAAAAGTTTACAGATATATATGAGTTTTCATAGATAGGTGAAGAGGAGATGAACTGAGGTGGCGGAGTCCAACAGAGAGAGGACGAGGAGAAGGATAGAGGCTGGGGGGAGAGGGGCCAAGGGATGGGGAGGGGGAGGAGGTGAACAGAGAGATAGTGGGAGAGGAATTAATGGATAGAGAGAAAATAGGGTAGGGAAGATGGACTACGAGAGTATGGAATAAATAAATGCCCAGGGAACACCGGGTTTTCAGCTAGTTGTCAAATATAAAAGGATTTCTTCGAGACTTCACAATCTCTCAATACTGGATATTCTCAATTCGAACCACCATCAGATCACATATCAAACAGGTTTTGTAGCAAGCAGAACAATCACTGAAAATGAAGCTCCTTTGTACACTAAAAGCTACAGGTAACCACCCCGATCCCATAAAGATAGTGTTTTTTGTTTTAGTGGAACGCAATGCAGTCTGTGTTGCAGTTTTCAACACTGAAACGGATGGATATTTGTACTAAAGAAGTGAACCTCCACCCCCTAGAAAGAAGATTGGTCCCCTCCCCAGAAGAATAAATTATCTACGCCCCTGATAACCACTGTACTGCAATGAGTACCAAATTAAGATTTTGGAAGTCTAGATTCTTTAACTTTAGTATGTTTCAGCCAAGTATGACACCAGTTATACAGATATTTAACTACTTTTCCAGGATGTATTTTACTGGTTCTGTGAATTCATTCGAAGTTGGCAAAATCATTCTCAATTGACAAAATGCATTTTAACAAAATCGAAGCACTTGTTTCGTATCCAGTTCGTCTAAAAACTATAGTTATGACGAGTGTTTACTTGCATGATGCAAACCTAGACGACGACTGTAGACCCTTATAACACAGACCTAAACGACGAGTCTGAACCCTCATGACTCAGACGTAGACGCTGTGTAGAGTGGCTCAGAGTTTCCATTACATTCCTACTACAATACATTCGTGGAAAAAGACACTCTTCATTTTAAAAGCATTTGTAGTGTCTAGGTCTTCAGCATCTTGACCCTGCTTGTGGGATTACCCTTAATATAGAAATACAGGAATAAAATTACATTTCGCAATGTGTGTGGAACTCATCAAAGTAAATTGTAATTTAAGCTCATAATATGTATTGCCTTAATCCACAAATGAATATTTTATTTTGCAGAACACTTTCCAATATAAAATATTTACAAATTTTCCTTCAGCTCCCCTGAAAGTATTATTTAGGCCCAACCAGATACTCCTAAAAATATTTAGCTACTTTTGCAAACACAAGTAACAGCAAATGTTTTACCAACAATAATAAATGTCGCTTGGGAGGATTGAAATCAAAAAGTTTAGTCTAAAATAAAAATGAACTGTATGCATTACAAAATTTGTATCTCAGAAATTGACGCCCATAAAACACAAGAAAGAAAAATGGTTCAAATGGCTCTGAGCACTATGGGACTCAACATCTGTGGCCATTAGTCCCCTAGAATTTAGAACTACTTAAACCTAACTAACCTAAGGACATCACATTCATCCATGCCCGAGGCAGGATTCGAACCTGCGACCGTAGCAGTCACGCGGTTCCAGACTGACGCGCCTAGAACCGCACGGCCACACCGGCCGGCACACAAGAAACTGCACTTTTAATTAGTAAATTTGCACTCAAACTCATAATTCCCTGCTTAATGTTCTGCTGTATTCTTAATGTGTCTACTGATTAGTGTTTTAATTAAGTCTGTCTGCATTAAGACGTGATCGTTTTTCGCCAATTAGGTTTCCAGAGTAACTAAAAATTCTCTCACTAGAGGCACTAGTGGCCTGTATATTTAATAGTTTTCTTGCCACACGTGCAAGTCGAGGAAGTCGTTGGGAGTTATTTTTCCACCACTGTAGAATATCTCCCTCGTTCACACACTGTTCTTGCAAGTATCTGCTGACTTCATCATGCAGTAGAGGAGACCCTTCTGCCCAGTCCTCAAATTTCGCCGTTTTGTGCGTTCCTGAATTTGTTTCTTGGGTGCTGTGACTGGGCACTTGTACTGAAACTATACAGGTTCCAATTAATATTTGCAGAATACCGTGAAGATCGTACTACACATAGTTGAAATTATAATAGTTTCTAGATGATGCTTTCATTTATCGTCCAGTAAAGTCACCAGAAGATCAAACCTAACTGCTGGACGATTTAAATAAGATATATATTTTTGGTGTGAAAATTAGCAGTTGGCAATAAATACTGAAAAGAGCGAGGTTATCCGTGTGTGTACTAAACTAAGTCCGTTAAACTTCGTTTACAAGATCAACCAGTCAAATCTAAAGGCTGTAGATTACAATTACGACCTACTTAAATGGGAATGGACACACAGAAAATGTTGTAGGCGTTTTAATGACAAAACACTCTTTTGGAGCATTGCTACGCAGTTGGAGAGCCTTTTCTGCTACGATTGATGGAGGAGGTCGAAAGAGTCTAAAGAAGGGCAACTCGTTTGGTATTATCGTGAAACAGGGGAAAGAGTGTCGCGGAAATTATACAGGAGTTTGGGTGGGAATCATTACAACAATGGCGTTTTTTGATGTGGCGCGATCTATATATGAAATTTCGTTCACCAACATACACCTCCGAATTCGAAGATATATTGTTGAGTCCCATCTACATTGAAAGAAATGATCATCAGAATAAAATACAAAAAAGCAGCGCTCAGATGGACAGATGTAGGTGTTTTATCCCGCGCGAAATTCGAGAATAGCAGACAAATAAGTTGAAAGTGGTTCGATGAACCCTCAACCAAACACTTGCGTGTGACTTGCAAAGTACCCATGTACATGTAGATGAAGAATATATGCATTATTTTAGGAACTTACCTTCAGCACACATCTGTCGTGCTGCTTGGTAAACATCAATTTTTTCATCCTCGGTTAACTTTCTTAAACTTTCTTAACGTGCAAAATGGTTCAAATGGCTCTGAGCACTATGGGACTCAACTGCTGAGGTCATTAGTCCCCTAGAACTTAGAACTAGTTAAACCTAACTAACCTAAGAACATCACAAACATCCATGCCCGAGGCAGGATTCGAACCTGCGACCGTAGCGGTCTTGCGGTTCCAGACTGCAGCGCCTTTAACCGCACGGCCACTCCGGCCGGCTCTTAACGTGCAGTAGTTACACACCATAAACGTTGCAATTTTATGCAAAATACTAACGCACATTTTCTGTTATAAGAAGGCACCGGCGGCTTGTTTCAACGGTTTCATGTCCTGAAAATACATTTTATCAACATACATCTTTCACAAGTGGTTCTATAATTTTCAGGTAGAAAATTGCCGGCCGGGGTGGCCGAGCGGTTCTAGGCGCTACGGTCGCAAGGTTCGAATCCTGCCTAGGGAATGGATGTGTGTGATGGCCTTAGGTTAGTTAGGTTTAAGTATGTCTAAGTTCTACGGGACTGATGACCTCAGAAGTTAAGTCTCATAGTGCTCAGAGCCATTTGAACCATTTGAACCATGGAATAAAATTACAAACCTCTTCATCGCTATCCCGTACAGTACAGTGAGCTTTTAAGACATAAAACCACGGTAGAACTAAATGTAGGGTTGTCTCCTTGTCACCCACTAGATCAACTGTGGCTTCTTTAAACGGCTTAAGAAATGCTATAAGCTTGCTAGTTATATGGTGGTCATAACCCAGCATCTTATCAGAGGCACCTTCGTTATGTAAGACAGCCTTCACTGAATCAATCTGAGGATGGACTGATATAAGCATGTCAAAATGACTGTCCCACTGCTTTAAAGATGAGTTCAGTCTCACACAGAGACCTCTTCCCTTAAAGTAGGAAACCGTAGCCCGCACTGTATTAAGAATGGCTAATATATTTGAAACATTTTCTTTCCAACATTGTTCGCTCAGAACATGTTTAAAGATTGTGTTTATACTATGAGCCATGTATGGAAGACGCTGGTATATTTCGAGAGCTTAGACAATGTTACTCCCGTGGTCTGTGACAAACGTAATTTTGGCAATGTCTTCACGAGAAACACCCATAGTTTCTGAGCGATCTTCCAACTCGATTCGAATATTCGAGCCAGTTTTTGGGCAGTCAGGAAACGCAGAGCACATCAGTACATATTTATTCAAACGCCAGTCTGAATTTATGTAATGCATTGTCACGGACATGTAATGCACCCCTTTGTAATTGTCTGTCCATAGATCAATTGTACTGGCACATATACCAGAACGAACCGCATGCACTATATCTGGGAGCATTTTGCTGCGCACTTTATCAGCTAAGGTTTGAACTTTCCTAGCTACTGTCACTCGGGAAGGCATAATATTTTATACCTATGTCGATCAGTGTCTGCCCTAAATTAAGAAATCCTTCTCCCTCTATACTGCTAAATGGTCTCAGGTCCTTAGCACACATTTCGATGCACTTTTCGGCCACTAAATCTTTGTCCCCTTTCAAGATATTTACGGAGTGATGGAACTGCTTGTCAAATTTGCACACATGTCGTAACGTACTCGAGGTTCCCGAATAAGTACTTAAGAGCTTTTTACGTAGTTTGCGTTGAGACACACCTACCGATTTATTTGAAGCGGCCTCTTAAACACACGAAAACGTTTCCCATGCGGCACTTGTGCTCTGTTTCGTTACCAGTATGTATTCGCCAGTTGTCACTGTTTTTTCAATCTCACTAAAGTTCGACCTATTCATTGTGCTGCCCCCACCGTTGCGATAAATGAACTGCAGGCTAACTACCTGGCTACTCTAGTCACGGTAGCTTGACAGCGCAACCTGTTGTCAGGCGCAGCAAGCTGAGTGGGTCCCGTGAAGCTTGGCAGGCCTGCGGGAACCCAGGTAGCCCGGGCTTGCAGGAGCCCAAGTTGGCCGCATTACCCACTATGCCTCAGTACACGCGCACTCTTGTGTTTGCGTCGCGGCAGGCTGACCTGCATGAATGGTTGCAGAGGAGCTAGGGGCAAGAAGGCAGCAATGGGAATTTGTACATCTCTGCTAATCGTGCAGTTCCAAATTCTTGAGACTTTCTGATGTGGACTGCATGGGAACGTGAGGGCAATCATAATCTCGCCCAGGTTAGTCTCGAAACTAGTAGTAGTACAGAATAATAGAAATTTTAGAATAACTTTCGTTTGTAATGTGTTTCCAAACTACGTTCTATCGAAATAAAAGAGCACACTGTTGTCACAGCCTTTTGCAATTTTTCATCTTCCTTACAAATCAGTTATTGCATGTCTGCTCTTAGTTAGACGATACAAAGTTAACAGAAGTTTTAGCATCGTCACAATATATAACTATACTGAATTGTATATAAATACATAACAGGCATTAGCTTTACCTTCTTTCCTGCAACTGTTATTAGATATATTCATCGATCAATTTTCTTTTGTTACAGGTTTTGTCAGCACCCACATCGAGCTAGAGAACAGATGAAACAAAATCTGTCGAGCTATTTGATTCAAAGGCATCGTGGCCAGCCTGCTGTAAATAATGTACATTACGTGTAAATACGTTCATTACTGTTCTGGATGTTTGTTCTCAAAATACCTACGTATTAAATTTGTTTTCCACTTTTACTCCTGCGTCTTATTTGTAGAAGGCTTAGGGGTGCTTGTACTCATTCCCACAAACTAGTTCCGCAATGTATGGGACAAGTAACCAAAGACATAAAGTGCCCAGAGAACAATAGTAAATCGAACATTCACCAATCGTTTTGCCGATCATCTCTCTCTGCCTCTCTCTCTCTCTCTCTCTCTCTCTCTCTCTCTCTCTCTCTCTCTCTCTCTCTTCTGCCACCCCATCTGTAAGATACACACACGCTCACACCCACACCCACACACACGCACACACACACTCACGCATGTTTGCTACAAATACCCTCTGCTATTATACAGGACAATTGAAACCTAATTCAGTGATCACAATCTGCTGTAACTGCATAGCGAAATATCGACATGACCTTTTTTTTTATATCCTTTGTAGTCCTTGTATGTGACATCCCTAGGTACCACGCACAACTTATAACGAATACTCCATATCACACCATACCAGAAGCAGAGGCAGTGCTAAAAGATGAGTCACACTGCTTGAATAATCACAGAAATTAAAGTGCGATGTACGAAGAACGTATTCCTTGGGACAGTGTGGCGAAATTTGATGTTGATGGGCTATGGCAGCAGATGAATTGCACTACTGCCTTTACTAACAGCCCGACATCGCAAGCAACGCGTCTTTTGGGCTACTGCAGATACTGGTTGGACCCTAGACAACTTGAAAACCGTGGTCTGGTCAGGTGAGTCCAGATGTCTACTAGTCGATTTCTTTCCTTTTCCACTGTAAACGGAGCAAACGAGAAACGACTGGTCTACAAGCCTCTGTAGATGGCTGTCCTATTGGTCCTTTCGTGAAAAGTATGTTAGCAGTGGTAGAATCACTTTGCAAATGGCGGTTCTCTAAATGTCCGCAACAGTGTCTCACGAAAAGAGGGTTGTCTTTCCTCCAGAGAATCCCACGTTTGAATTCAAGAGGCATCTCCGTAACACTTGCATGCTGATTCACCCTACAGGTAACAAATATTCCAGCGAATTCTGAATTGCTTTGATATCTATCGCTAATATGACCTGATATTGATCCCAGTCACTCTGACAGTATTCAAGAATGGGTTGTAATGCAATTCTATTTGCAGTCTGTTTTTGCAAAAGAGCTACTCTTCCCCAATATATTCCCAATAAAATAAAACAAACAATTGGTGAAATTAAAACGTAGAGCTTTGTTCAGTTGTGTGTTAGAAACTGTAGAAACTGAATCTTACTGTGATTTAACGATAGTTTACTTTCTGCATGCCATGAACTTACGTCATGAACTGCACTATTTGAAACGGAGTCAGTGTTGTGCTCAACGTCCTATGCTACCAAGCTAGTGTCACAGGAAACAAAAATATTTTAGAAATATTTTATAATTACCCGCGATACTAGAGGGCAAATCATTTATATAAATGAGGAACAGGTGTGACTCCATCACTGATCCCTGGGGCCACTCCAATTTGACTGTACCAAACTCAGACTCCAATTCACAGCCATTCTGAACACTGTGAATTATGACCTATTATTGTCTGTTGTTAAAGTAAGAGGTGAAGCAATTGTGAGCTATTCCGTATATACCGTAATGATCCCACTTCTGGTGTAATATTTTGTAATCAACAACTTGTAATGGGCTACTGTAGCTTAATTCTGACTACTTCTAACATTTTGATATAATTCCCGCTTTGTTCTACATGATATCCTTATCCCACTAGTCAGGCACCCAAGCTACCTTTTACTGCTAGTACCCCGTTTAGTACGTTCTCATGGATAGCAACTCTCAAAGAGCGTGAGAAATGTGTTAAGGAAAGGATTACATTTGTCATATGTGTTATCTGCACTATAGAGATCCTGCTACTACAGTACCTTAACGAGGTTTAAAAAATCTCTATTTCCGTTGGATTAGCTTTTCTACATAGTTTGTAATGATATGTGACATTTGTCCGAGTACAAAAGCTTTTTAGTGTGCTGTTCCCCTGCACGTTAGGCAAAAAAAAAAAAAAAAAAAAAAAAAAGCACGCAGTCTGCGTCACATCATAAGTGTTTAGGAGATCTACTAACATCCTTTTTCATCCTTTTTCTTTACTATCATATACAAAATTGATATAGAAATCACAACATAACACTCATTTTTGGTAGTTCCTAAAAAATGCAACAATGAACCACCTGTAGCTTGGGCAGAACTATTCTGAAATGCAAAAACTACTTGCAAAATAACCAGCTAATCTGTATCCTGGTAAAGTAAGCCTATGAATTGTCAAATTATTTAAGTGGTACTCCGATACATAAATAATGTCAGAGACAACATCTATAAGTATATCACTGAATTGATCTCTAATGCCTTTAATATTTTGATGAAATATTCTAATTCCTTCTCTACCTGTAAACCTGACCTCCGCTGAAGGTGATTCCTTAGTTAGATGGACTTCCTTTAAGCTGGTATACCTATCAGCCTACTTCAATCTCAAAAAGCTGCAGCTCTAACACTAACTATTACGAGAATTTTTCCATGAGTGATTCCACCAGCAACAACTGTCACCTAAAAGCTTTGCCAGCCTTCGCTTCCCATACTTATTGAGGTTCAGGCCATGACTAGTGAAACCCGATCTACTGATAGACTCAACTGGCACTGGCTTACCGACCGACAAGGCAGCATGGGTGAATATTTCTGCAGGGTTCGTCCAACGACTTGTTGACTCCATGTCGTGTCGAGTTGCTGCCGTACTCCGGGCAGAAGGCTGAAAGATATGCCTCGAAATTTTTTATACGAAAACACTTTATGCTGCTTCGATTAAACAGACGTTATGACCGTTTTACATCTTTATTCTTTCTGTCTACATATTTTCAGCCTTCACATGTCCGCCTGCCGACCGTCAACAAGTAATGGAATCCCTGCAGCACTGTACATTATCCCGCAGACTAGCAAGAGCCAGACTAAGGAATTATCGCCTCATGCGTGGGCAGCTGACAAGAACACAACACAAACGGCTGCATTTGGAGTGTTGTCGTGACCAGGAAGTGTGGACTGCCGACGAATGGCATAGTATTGTGCTTAGTGGTGAGTTGCTATTCTGCACCACCACTCATAGCGTTTTGCGGTGAGTATGGTGGCCATTGGGGGAGGGATCCCATTTTCCCGATGTTTTGGGGAGGCACAACAGTGTTATTCCTGGCCTCATGCCACAGAACTTCAGGTCACTGCTGGTAGTGACTGACTGGCTGCACAGCGGCACGCCATGGACATCGTGCGTCCTAACGTGTCACATCTCATTTGATAGTATCTCGGTGCCATCTTTCAATACAACAATGCTCATTCATTCATGATAGTTACTTTTCGGGTTGATGGCTATTGGTGGCAGACATACGATGGTATGAACGTTTTAAATCATCGTTGCACTAACCCTAAGTCATAATTTTAAAAAAACGATTAAGTTTAGTGCCAGAGAGAAAACAAACAGGTCATGACGTTCCTGGTGGCTTAATATTCTGTTGTCTAAACTTTGTCTGACTAAACTAACATTAGAAAAATAAATTTATAAAATTTTGAATGTTCCGTCAAATCTACACGTAAGTTTCTCAGCGACGAGTCAATAACATAGCACTGCTTTCAAGCTTATGCGCCGAGATTTATTGCGGCCGTTCTCGAGTTTCGGAGAAGAGAGCTACAAAAAGAAAAAAAAATGGAGGTGTCCTTTAGCAGCGTAAAAACCTAAGAATCTCTTGAGCCGAGGCCTCGTGTGTCGAAGCTGAACCGAAGGTAAAACATACAATTGTATAAAAGCCAGTATAAAAGGTATAACACCAAAAACATCTATAAAATAAAATCTTCCAGCCTGACGGATCAATTACTGCAAACGAAATTGTGAGGTAAATAACGTATCAGTGATCATTATTTAAAAATTAAAAAATCATTAGTCGATAATACACCCGCAGTGTGGTCACAATGGCGGCACTTGAAAATTGTGAAGGAACAGTAAAACAGTGTTTTGCTTACATGAAATATACCCAAAATGTCAATAAGATTTCTCGACGAAATTTGGCGGGTACGTGCAGAGGGAAAATAATGCAATACCAACTTGTTTGTTTGTGTCCCATTTCACTTTTAAGTGGTAAACAACATGCCGATAGGTAAATTAACAGATTAAGTATGGAGAGGTTATCTTCGCAAGTATGGTATATACAAATGATCCTCACATAAAAGTTGATTTTGCAAAATACCCCACCACGGTTAATTAATTCTTAAAAATGAAAACATTTCTTAAAATATCTTAGTAATTTACCGGAATGCAGCCGGGTGACGTCGCCGGCAACCACCGATGTTTCGACGGAAGCACACCCTGCCATCCTCAAGGCAAACTGCATCAAGTAAGCGCTGTACAAGGGAATTTAAAACCTCGGTTCTCAGAGTAATACGGAATGATAACACTTACACACGCTGTAGACACTAGCGCCATCACAAACCAAAGGTGGCCGACGTCAGAAGTTACCTACAGTGGAATTAATAATCAGTTGGTGTGGTAGCATAAACTCTGTCCTTCTGTTTCTTGACCAAGGAGCGCGGGACTCTATGCAGGCTTTAAACGAAAACCGCCATCCCTGTTGATAAAGCTACTTCCTAATTTTATTTCAACTGCTTCTTTAACAGCGCTTTCACAGTAGCTGGAACTGCATGTTATAATCTGCACTTTATTATATTCTATAGGTTGACCGGTGTCAAGTCAATATTCTGCAACAGCGGATTTGCTTGGCTATTCTAAGCATGTGTGTGGCACATGCGCAATATGCTGGTCTTCCAGCGTCTTGATAGCCTGACCAATTTACGACATGCCACAACTATGAGGAATAAGTAGACATCCTCTTGAGGCATACCAAGATAATCCTTTACGGAACCTAAAAGTAACCTGTGGGCGAATAACACAATTTACGTCATATTTCCGCTAAATATGACCAGTCGTGTTAGAAATGACCCCCGTGTTAATGAAAATGGCCGTAGTCTTTGGGCCACTTCGGTATTATCATCATTCACCCGAAGAAAAGTTGGTCGATACCGCTACGTCTATCTGTCTTTCACTGTAAGCATTCTGAAGAAAGGTGACTTGGAGAAGGACTAACTCAGCTCACAAACTCTCAGGGTCCGAGATGACAAGGGCCCTGTGTACCAAGGTGTTAAGTTCGCGATCATGTTGAGCCGGATGGTGACAACTATCAGCCTGCAGATACAAGCCAGTGTGAGTAGGAGTCGTTTGCCAGGTAGCAAAGTACCTTCCACCTTCCTTTTAACTAGCACATCAAGGAAGGGTAGACAACCATTATTTTCCATGTCCATCGTGAAATAAATATTCGGGTGCAAAATGAGATTTTTCCCTCTCGATCCAGCGATCCAGCTGTTATGGTGCTTTTTTAATTTTTTTTTAGGGCTAGTGCTCTACCAACTTGTTTACTTGAGCTCTAAACCCTTTTTAATTTTTTTTGTTTTTGCAAAGACAACAAACTCGTACTACATAGAGCAAAAGTTGCAGATAATGAGAAAACAAATAACAACCTCTAGTGTGTGAAAATTAAAACGACGTTCTTCATAAAATAACCCAATTTTCCTTGAAAACATAAATAGGTAGGCTACATTTTCGCAACATCCTTTTTTTAAACGTAAATGAGTATATTGTCTCACCATCAGCATCATCTAAATTTTTTTTTAATTTGATTTTTAGGGGGGCAGCACAGGAGAAAGGAAACATATAGGCTGCAGACAGAGAGCTATACGTGAAAAGAATAAACATGTGTCAGGGGAAAGAAAACCCAGAAGAGGAGGAGCAAAGAAAAGTGAAGGAAATTAGGAATATTTTCCTCGCCATTCTCGACTTTGGCGCTCCATCAGAACAACGTGCATTCTGTCATTGACCATTAAAAGGGGAATGCCCCAAGCAGCTCAGGCTCCCAATGTAAATTAAAACTTGGAACCCAGCATTGTGGGAATTTGGACTAATCGACAGCTGAAAAACCAAGCATCCCCGCCCCTCCCCCAAAAAACACATCACTTATGTAACGTAGCAGCTCAAATTCGGCAGACTGTTATTGAAAAGAACGAAGTAATCAGTAATTCAGATTTGGAAAAAATTTAAGTTATCGGGGGAAATAAACCACAATGCGAAATTCATATCATCAAAAAACCAATGCGAGCTCCACTAAATTTGTAAAGGCAAACACGGCAGGTAATGCGAAGTGGTGGTAGGACATGAATGAATAATATTTCAGAGCCCTGAGTAAATTACATGAAGATCTTCAACAATATAAGGAAAAACAGGCACAGTAAGATATATTAAAGCAAGAATCAATTACAGAACCACAAGATATGCGGAGGATCACAAAGTAATTGCATGGGATCACACTGCAATCCACGTCGATTTATCACCACATACAGAAGTTACTGCTCTCCAGGAGACATTTCAGCCGTAAGTGGGGGCCCACCACATTGCAGGCGTACTTCAGCCAACTTTATGCCAAGGGAGCAACAAGACAGTTACAAAATATAGATAACTTGAAAATTGTGAAGTAACAGTAAAACAGGGATTTCTGGTGCTTCGGGAACTACTACTGGACTCTCAGGAAAGGTTCCAAACCCAGACGGTTGAAAGCGTAACTCGCCTGGAAATAAGTCGGCATGGTCCCTGTTGTAGTCAATCCGACAGCATTTCTGTGTTTCATCACCAATGTCAAGTTCAAAGTGATACAGTTAACCTGTAGTGGTGCATGAAAAACTACTACTTGAATCCAAGGAAAGGTTCCAAGCACAGACCGTTTGAAGCGTTACTGGCCTGGAAAGAAGTCGGCACGGTGATTGTTGTATTCAACCTGATGCAATTTCTGTCTTTCTAGGTCAATGTGAAGGTACGAGAATCACAGTAAACGTGCAGTGGTGAATCGGAAAAAAAACCTTGACTCCCAGCATAGACACAGTTTGAGCGTTACTCGCCTCGATATAATTAAGCATGGTGCTTGTTGTATTCAGTCCGTGGTAATATCTGTGTTTTATCGTCTATGTGAAGGTCTAAAGGTTACAGTAATACCTGAAGTGGTGTATCGGAAACTACTACTGGACTAACGGGAAAGATTCCAAGCACAGACAGTTTGATGCGTTACTAGCCTGGACAGAAGTCTGCATTTTGCCTATTGTATTCAATCCGATGCAATTTCTATGTTTCATCGTCAATGTGAAGGTCTAAGGGATACAGTAAACCTGCAGTGGTGCATCTCAAACTACTACTGGACACCCTGGAAAGGTGCAATGCACTGACCGTTTGAGGCGTTTCTCCCCTGGACAGAAGTCGGCTCGGTGCGTGTTGTATTCAATCCCAATGCAATATCTGTCATCCATCTTCATTGTGACTGCAAGGTCTGTGTTTCTTCGTCAGTATCAGGTCCATGGGTTACAGTAAGAATGCAGTGGTCCATCGGGAACGACTACCGAACTCCCAGGATAACGAGTAGCTGTGCATCAGAAACTACTACTGCAGTCCGAGGAAAGTTTTCAAGCACAGAACTTTTGGAGCGTACTCGCCTGGTCAGAAATCAGCATTACGCCTGTTGTAATCAATCCGATGGAATTTATGTGTTTCTTAGTAATTGTGAAGGTCCAAGGGATACAGTAAACCTTCAGTGGTGCATTTGAAACTGCTGCTGGAAACCCTGAAGAGGTGCAAAGCACAGACCGATTGAAGCGTTACTCGCCTGGACAGAAGTCGGCATGGTGCATGTTGTATTCAGTCGCATGACTTTTCTGTGTTTTTAATCGTCAATGTGAAGATTCAAGGGTTACACTTAACCTGCAATGGTGCATTGTTAAATACTACTGGTATCTCAGGAATGGTTCCAAGCAAAGGCCGTATGAATCGTCACCCTGGACAGAAGTACGCATTTTACCTATTGTATTCAATCCAGATGCAATTTCTGGGTTTCATCTTCAATTTGAATTACCAAGGGTTACGGTACACATGCAGTGGCGCATCGGAAACTATTCCTCGGCTCCTATGTAAGGTTGCAAGCGCAGAGAGTTTGAAGCGTTAGTCGCCTAGATGGAAGTCTGAATGGTGCCTGTTGGATTCAGTCAGATGCAAGTTCTGTGTTTCATATACATTGAGAAGGTCTAACGGTTACAGTAAACATGAAGTGCTGTATCGGAAACTACTACTGGACTTCCAGGAAAGATTCCAAGCACAGACAGTTTGATGCGTTACTTGTCTGGACAGAAGTCTGCATTGTGGCTATTGCATTCAATCCGATTCAGTTTTTGCGTATCATCCCCAATTTGGAGGTCTAAGGGTTACGAGAAACCTGCAGTGGTGCATCTGAAATTACGACTGGACACCCTGGAGAGGTGAAAAACACAGACCGCATGAAGCGTTACTCGACTGGACAGAAGTCGTCAAGGTTGCTGTTGTATTCAATTCTGCAATTTCTGTGTTTCATCGTCCATTTGAAGGACCAAGGGTTATAGTACACCTGCAGTGGTGCATCGGAAACCTATTCCTTGACTCCTAGATAAGGTCACAAGCGCAGAGAGTTTGAAGCGTTACTCACCTGGATGGATGTCGGAATGGTGCCTATTTGATTCAGTTCGATGCAATTTCTGTGTTTCGTTGTCAATGAGAAGGTCCGAGTGTTAGAGTAAACCTGCAGTTGTGCCTCGGAAACTACCACTGAACTCCCAGGGAGGTTTCAAACACGAACCGTTTGGAGCGTTATCAGCCTGGATAAAGTCGGCATGGTGCCAGTTGTATAGAATACGATGCATATTCTGTGTTTCATCGTCAATGTGAATGTCCAAGAGTTACACTAAACATGCATTTGTGCATCCGCTACTACGTTTGCACTCCCAGGAAAGGTTCGAAGCACAGGTCGTTTGATGCGGTTCTCGCCTGTACAGATGTGTGCATGGTGCCTGTTGTAATGAATCTCGATGCAATTTCTGTGTTTCATATCATTGTGAATGTACAAGAGTTACAGTAAACCTACAGTGGTGCATCCGAAACAACTATTGGTCACGCAGGACTGTAAAGACTGTGCCTTTTTATTCAACCCCGATTTCACTTTTGTGTCTTATCGTCAATGTGAAGGCCCAAGGCGACAATAAACGTGGAGTGAGCATCGGCAAATTCTACTGGAGTCCCAGAAAAGGTTACAAGTACAGAATGTTTGAAGCGTTTTTCGCCTTGAAAGAAGTCCGCATGTTGCCTGTTCTATTCAATCCCGATGAAATTTTTGAGTTTCATATTACTTTTGAAGGTCCAAGTGTTATAGAAAACCTGCATCGGTGCCGGAAACTACTACTGCACTCCAAGGAAAGGTTCCAAGCATAAACAGTTTGAAGGGTTACACGCCTAAACACAAGTCTTCATGATGCCTGTTGTGTTCAATCTGATTCAATTTCTATATTTCATCGTCAATGTGAAGGTCCAAGGGTTACAGTAAACTTACAACGGTGCATTGGAAACAACGACAGGACACAAAATAAACGTTCCAACAAGAGACCGTTTGAAGCGTTATTAGCTCGGACAGAACCCGGCATGGTGCGTGTTGTAATCAATCCCGATGCAATTTCTGTGTTTCATCGTCATTGTGAAGGTCCAAAGGTTTCAGTAAACCTGCAGTGGTGCATTGGCAACAGCATCTCGACTCCCAATAAAGTTTCAGGGCACAGACCGTTTTAAGCGTTGTTCGCTCGGGCGGAAGTAGGTATGGTGCCTGTTATATTCAATCCCGATGATAATTCGGTGTTTTATCGTCAATGTGAAAGTCCAAGTGATACAGTAAAACAGATGTCGTGCATCGGAAACTACTAGTGGACTCCTGAGAAAGGTTCCAAACACACGCCGTTTGTAGCATTAGTCGCCAGGACAGAAGTCGGTATTGTGGCAGTTGTATTCATTACGATGCAGTTGCTGCGATTCATCTTCAATGTAAAGGACCAAGGGTTACAGGAAACCTGCAGTGGTAGGCAGGAAGCTGCTATTGGACTCCTAGGAATGGTTCAGAGCACAGAGCGTTTCAAGCGATACTCGCTTGGGCAGAATCGTAATGGTCATTATTGTATTCAATTCCGAGATAATTTCTGTGATTTATCGTCAATGTGCCGGTTTAAGGGAGACAGTAAACAAGTAGTGGTGCATCACTAACATCTACTGGACTAAAAAGAATGAGTCCAAGCACAGACAATTTGAGGCGTTACTCGCCTCGCCTCATTCATGGAGAAGAAGTAAAAACTTTGAGGTTCCCCGATGACATAGTAATTCTGTCAGAGACAGCAAAGGACTTGGAAGAGCAGTTGAACCGAATGGACAGTGTCTTGAAAGGAGGATATAAGATGAACATCAACAAAAGCAAAACGAGGATAATGGAATGTAGTCAAATTAAATCGGGTGATGCTGAGGGAATTAGATTAGGAAATGAGACACTTAAAGTAGAAAAGGAGTTTTGCTATTTAGGGAGTAAAATAACTGATGATGGTCGTAGTAGAGAGGATATAAAATGTAGACTGGCAATGGCAAGGAAATCGTTTCTGAAGAAGAGAAATTTGTTAACATCGAGTATAGATTTAAGTGTCAGGAAGTCGTTTCTGTAAGTATTTGTATGGAGTGTAGCTATGTATGGAAGTGAAACATGGACGATAACTAGTATGGACAAGAAGAGAATAGAAGCTTTTGAAATGTGGTGCTACAGAAGAACGCTGAAGATACGGTGGGTAGATCACGTAACTAATGAGGAGGTTTTGAATAGGATTGGGGAGAAGAGAAGTTTGTGGCACAAATTGACTAGAAGAAGGGATCGGTTGGTAGGACATGTTTTGAGGCATCAAGGGGTCACAAATTTAGCATTGGAGGGCAGCGTGGAGGGTAAAAATCGTAGAGTGAGACCAAGAGATGAATACACTAAGCAGATTCAGAAGGATGTAGGTTGCAGTAGGTACTGGGAGATGAAGAAGCTTGCACAGGATAGAGTAGCATGGAGAGCTGCATCAAACCAGTCTCAGGACTGAAGACCACAACAACAACAACAACAACACTCGCCTTGTCAGAATTCGGCGTAGTGCCTCTTCTATTCAATGCCGATACAATTTTAGTGTTTCATCGCCAATGGGAAGGTCCAAAGGGTAGAGTAAGCCTACAGTGGTGCATCGGAATGTACTACTGGGCTTCCAGGAAAGTTTCCAAGAACAGACCGTTTGAAACGTTACTCCCCTGAACAGAAGTCGGCATGGTTCCTGTTGTATTAAATCTGATGCATATTCTGTGTTTCATCGTCAATGTAAATGTCCAAGGGTTACAGTAAACTTGCAGCAGTGCATTGGAAACTACCGCTGGACACCCAGGAAAGGTTCCAAGAAGAGACCGTTTGAAGCGTTACTCGCCTGACAGCAGGCGGCATGGTGTTGGTTGTGTTGTATCCCGATGCAATTTCTGTGTTTCATCGTCAATGTAAAGGTCCAAGGGTTACAGTAAATCTCCAGTGGTGGACCGGAAACAACTATTGGACTCCTAGGAATGGTACAGAGCACAGAGCGTTTGAAGCTATACTCGCCTGAATCGGGATGGTCATTATTGTATACAATTCCGAGATAATTTCTGTGATTTATCGTCAGTGTGACGGTATAAGGGCTACAGTAAATTAGTAGTAGTGGATCAGTAGCAACTACTGGACTCCCAAGACTGAGTCAAAGCACAGACAATTTGTAGCGTTACTCGCCTGGACAGAAGTCGGCATGGTTCCTGATGTATTTAGTGCTATGTAATTTCTGTGTGTCATCGTCAATGTGAAGGTACAAGAGTAATAGTAAACCTGGAACTCTGCAAACGGTCTCTGCTTCGGCACCTCAGTTTGCTCTGTAAGCGGAGGTTACCACGAATCTCTACTAGTCGATTTCTTTCCTGTTCCACTGTGTCTTCTTGGTCCTAACGTGAAATGAATGTTAGCAGTGGTAGTACACTTTGCAAATGGCCGTTGTCTAAACGTCCGCAACAGAGTCTCGCGAAATACCGTCGTCTTTTCTCCAGGGATTCCCATGTTTGAATTCACGAGGCATCTCCGTAACACTTACATGCTGATTCACCCTACCGGTAACAAATCAAGCAGCGGACTCTGAATTGCTTTGATGTCTTTCTCTAATCCGACCTGATATGTATCCCAGACACTCCAGCAGTGCTGCAGAATGGGTCGCAATAGAATTCTATTCGCAGCCTCCTTTGCATAAGAGCTACTCTTCCCCAACATTCTCCCAATAAAATGAAAAGAACAATTTGTGGAATTAAAACGATATGTTTTGTTGAATTGTGCGTTCGAAACTGTAAAAACTGACTCTTACTGTGATTTAGCGTTAATTTGTTTTCTACGCGTCGTGAACTACACTATTTGAAACACAGTCAATGTTGTCCTCAACATCCTTTAGTATCAAGGTAGTGTCATCAGCAAACAGAAATATTTTAGAATTACCCCCTAAACTAGAGGGCAAATCATTTATTTAAATGAGGAACAGGAGTGGCTCCATCACTGATCCCTGGGGCCACTCCCATTTGACTGTACCAAAGTCAGACTCCAATACACAGCCATTCTCAACACTGTGAATTATGACCTATTACTGTCTGTTGTAAAAGAAGAGGTGAAGCAATTGTGAGCTACTCCCTGTATCACGTAATGA
The DNA here is from genome assembly GCF_023864345.2 of Schistocerca serialis cubense. NCBI lineage: Eukaryota > Metazoa > Arthropoda > Insecta > Orthoptera > Acrididae > Schistocerca > Schistocerca serialis. The sequence goes on along the minus strand of NC_064641.1, from coordinate 871,588,460 downwards.
TCCAACTTCTGGTGTAATATTTTGTAATTAACACAATCAAGCGCTTTAGTTAAATCAAAAAATATAACGTTTTTAATCACTTTACAACATTGTTTGTAATGGGCTACTGTAGCTTGATTCTGACTACTTCTAACATTCTGATATAATTCCTGCTTTGTTCTACATGAAATTCTTATTCCACTAGTCAGGTACCCAAGCTACCATTTACTGCTAGTACCCCATTTAGTACGTTCTGATGGATAGCAACTCTCAAAGAGCATGAAAAACGTGTTAAGGAAGGGATTACATTTGTCAAATGTGTTATCTGCTCTATAGACATCCTGCTACTACAGTACCTTAACGAGGTTTAAAAAATCTCTATTGCCGTTGGATTAGCTTTTGTACATAGTTTGTAATGATATGTGACATTTGTCTGAGTACAAAAGCTTTTTAGTGTTACTGTTCCCCTGCACCTTGGTTCAGATCATACGAGTTTAGGAGGTCTACTAACATCCTTTTTCTTGTACTATCATATTCAAAACTGATATAGAAATCACAACATAACACTCATTTTTGGTAATTCCTCAAAACTACAACAATGAACAACCACTAGTTTTAGCAGAAGTATTCTGAAATGCAAAAACTATTTCCAAAATAACCAGCTAATGTGTATCCTGGTAATGGAAGCGTATGAATTGTCAAATTATTTAATTGGTCGTCCGATACATAAATAATGTCACCGTCAACATCTATAAGCAGATCACTGACTTTATCTCTCATGCCTTTAATATTTTGATGAAATATTCTAATTCCTTCTCTACTTGCATACCTGAACTCCGATGAAGGTGTTTCCTTAGTTAGATGGACTTCCTTTAAGCTGGTATACCTATCAACTGTGTTGAACCTAAAAAAGGTGCACCTCTAACGCCAACTACTACGGCAATTTTTCCATGAGGGATTCCACCAGCACCCACTACCCTGTCACCTAAAAGCTTTGCCAGCCTTCCGTTCCCATACCTATTGAGGTACAGGCCATGACTAGTGAAACCCCATCTACTGATAGACTCAACGGGCACTGGCATATCGACCAATATAAACCGCATCGAAAATTTATGAGACATAATCGAGAGGTCACTTCATGCACAAACTCTTGCACCGGTTAAAGCTTCGCTAGACGGCTATTGAGGCAGCATGGGTGAATGTTTCTGCAGGGGACGTCCAACGACTTGTTGAGTCCATGTCGTTTCTTGTTGCTGCAGTACGCCGGACAAAAGGAGGTCCGACACAATACTAGGAGGTCTCCCATGACTTTTGTCACTACGTGAGGGCTTTCTGGTATCTTGTAAGCAAAGTTAACCCATGATGGCCTAGGGAAGGAGAATATAAGAACAAGTAAAGGAGAATTTTACTCGGCAAATGATGTCCATAACGAAATTCTTAGATAAGAATTCCAGAGAGAAGTCTCTCAAGTTGTACGTTTTGAGACAGCATTGTGTGAAAGTGAATAGTGGGTTGTGTGAAATACTGGAAAATAAAAGAATCGAAGGGTTTGTGTTGTAGCATCACAGAATGATTCAGTAAATTATGTTGACCGAAAGATAAGGTAATAAAAGTTTCTCGATACAGTTGGTGAGGGAACGAGTACGTGGAAAACAGTAAGTGGAAGACGGACAGAATGACAGGACATGTGCCAAGGCGTCAGGAGGAGAGGACATGGATAGGAATGTATTCTGCAAATAGCTGAAGATTTTGGGCGCATTTGTTACTTTGACACGAAGAGATTGGCACAAGAGTGAAAATCCTGGGACCGCGTGAAACCAATCAAAACACAGGTGCCAGAGTCCCTCCCCCATATCAAAAAATCTTTTATATCCTCTACTAACGTGTCGTTCCTTTATTAAGTTTAAGAGAATTGTTATTCTTTTTTCAACTACTGTTCGCCTCTTTTGTCTTTGTAATGTTTCTCGTAACGATATTTCGATTCATAACTACCTCCATTGCATTTAATATTCCCCTGCATAAAAATAAAAAAATAAAAAATCATCGTCCGAACAGGACTTGAAGGCGCAACTTTACCAACTGGCCGCAGTGTCATCCTCAGCTTTGAGGCGTAACCAGGTGGGGACGTGGAGTGGCATTCCGCTTGCCAGCAAACTCGGACAGTTACCCATTCAGGAGCCAGCCAGACCCGACAGCGCTTAACTTCGGTGATCTGACGGGAACCGGTGTTACCACTGCGTAAAGGGCGTTGGCGAATGTTTCCCCTTACTCAGGAAAAAGGGATACATCATCAATCCCCCTTGCACTCCCTGAAAATAAAAAATTAAGCATGCAGATGACATAGCCAGATATCAATGAACCTTCGTAAAGAGTGTGTGCGAGGGTGTGTTGAAATTAATACCTTCAAATTTTTTATACAAAAACTCTTTAACCATCTTAGATTAAACAGACGTAATTACCCTTCTACATCTTATTGTTTCTGTCTACATATTTGCAGCCCTCTGCCGCTACAGGGCTCTGAATTTTAGCATGTAACGTGACGTTGCATAACTTAAATATGTCGGTCCGTGGGAAACATCGTGCTGTAATCGAACAGACTATCACTGTGACATCTGCAACAGTCCGGCACCTTGGCTTGACTGTCACCGATCATCCTTCGTACTGTCGTAACTCGGCCCCATCCGCTTTTCTTCTGTTTCCAAAACCTGAGGCACATGACCGAGGACTTCGCTTTGTAAGTAACGAAGTGGTGCAAGCAGACGTGAAGTTGTGGCTTAGTCAACAAAGTCAAACATTCTACACTGACAGTGTGATCAGACTTGTCTCTCGTTTGGAAGAATGTGTTTGTCGCCAGAGTGATTGCGTTGAGAAATGAATATCTTGACCTGAAAAATAAAGACGTAGAATGTTAATAACGTTTATCTTATTGTAACAGCCTCGAGCTGTGACATACAAAACTCAGAGACATTACTTTTCACCACGTCCTCGCTCAGGATTAGAGTCACAGTCCTCTGTGACAGGTAGAACGGCTATCAGGGTGCATTAGTGTTGTTTGTGTTTTGTTTGTTACGAGGAACGCGGGCTTGTTGGAGTATGTAACGGACGCCAACAGTGTGAGACGCTGATAAATCACCTTAAACAACATGAAGAACACAGGGTTTCATATACTAGTGTGAGATGGCGGTCTCAGCACTCGACAGAGTTTGAAAGGGGCTTCAGTGTGGGACTCAATTTGGTCAGCTGGTCCAGTCGTGCAGTATCCAGATTCTTGAGATTCGTCCAGGTCACGATCAATAACGGCTGACCACCACAACGGAGGATCGCCTTTTCACAACTCCGCCTTCCACCGTGAACAGGTAATAGAATTCTCGCATAATAGAACGGACTAGCGAGAACCAGACTAAGGAATTACCGTCCCCCGTGGGCAGACGATAAAAACACAGCACAAACGGCTGCATATGGGGTGTTATCGTGACCAGGAAGCGTGGACTGCCGATGTATGGCGTAGCATTGTGTTTAGGGGTGTGTTTCTATTCTGCATCACCACGCATAACGTTGGGCGGCGAGTATGGCTGCCACATAGGGGGGGGGGGGGGGGGGGAATCATACTCTCCCGATGTTTCGCGGAAGCATAATAGCGTTACTCCTGGCCTTATGCTTCAGGGCATAATTTCAGGCCACTACTTGTAGTGACTGACTGCCTGCACAACGGTACTTCACGGATATCGTGCGTCCTCACGTGTCACCTCTCATTCGATAGTATCTCGGTGCCATCTTTCAAGAGGAGAATGCTCATTCTTACATTATAGTGACTTTTCGGTTTGGTGGCTGCTGGTTGCACGCATACGAACGTATGAACGTTTGAAATCGTCATTGCACATACCCCACGTCGTATTCATTAAAACAATTAATGTTCAGTGGAAGTAAGGAATAGGCAAGTCATGACGCGTGCTGATGGCTTACAACTCTTTGTGACTTGGGGAGATGCGACAGTTCAGGATCATGTTCACAAAACGGGTCCTGCACGACACCCCATGATCAACAGACAGTCATCTCCCCTTACATACTGTATTACCGGTTCAATCGCCTCATATATTTCCCTTATCTTATCAACTTCTGCTTGTGACGTCGGCATTTATACCTGAATTACTGCTGTTGGCGTTGGTTTGCTACTAGTTCTGACGAAGAAAGATCGTGTCTCTGCACTGTTCATAGTAACTCACTGTCAGAGTTATCTTCCTATTAAAACGAATCCTACACTTGTTATACCACTTTCAGCCGCTGTTGGCATTATGGTACATTCGTCTTTCCACAGATCCTTGTCTTCCTTCCATTTTATTTCACTGACCCTTACTATGTCTGGAATGAGCAATTGCCAAATGTGTGTGTGATATCTTATTGGACTTAACTGCTACAGTCATCAGTCCCTAAGCTTACACACTACTTAACCTAAATTTTGCTAAGGACCAACACACATACCCATGCTCAAGGTAGGACTCGAACCTCCACCGGGACAAGCCGCACAGTCCAAGACTGCAGCGCCTGAGACCGCCGGCTAATCCCGCGCGGTCGGTCTTTGCATTCCCCTTTGTTTCCTTACAAGGGAACCTCCTTATCGCACCCCCCTCAGATTTAGTTATAAGTTGGCACAGTGGATAGGCTTTGACAAACTGAACACAGATCAATCGAGAAAACAGGAAGAAGTTGTGTGGAACTATGAAAAAATAAGTAAAATATACAATCTGAGTAGTCCATAGGTAACATAGGCAACATCAAGGAGTTTGTAAGCTCAGTAGCGCCGTGGTCCAGTGGTTAGCGTGAGCAGCTGTGGCATGAGAGGTCCTTGGTTCAAGTCTTCGCTCGAGTGGAAATTTTAATTTTTTATTTTCAGACAATTATCAGAGTTCAGGCACTCACACGTAATCAACATTGCCCTCCAAAATTCCAGGACATGTTCATATTTGCTTGGACATATGCAGGATTTGACGGTCTACACACGGAAAAATTTGAAAACGTTAAAAACATATGTTTTGACAGAGCACAGAGAAAACTGTGCGACTGTGAAACTGTTGCATTCATTTGTTGCAGTTTATGTTACACACTCTTCTGTTTTCATCACTTTTTTGGAAGTGATTATCACATCCACAAGAAAACCTAAATCTGGCAAGGCAGAAGAATCTTTTTACCCATTCGCCAAGTGTGCAAGTTAGGTGGGTCGACAACATATTCCTGTCATGTGACGCTGATGCCGTCACTAGTGTCGTATAGAATATATCAGACGTGTTTTCCTGTGGAGGAGTCGGTTGACCTATAACCCGATCAAATGTTTTAGGTTCCCATGGGAGAGGCACGTCCTTTCCTCTACTAATCACACGGTTTTGCGGTGCGGTCGCAACCCACAGACACTAAACTTATTACAGTAAACAGAGACGTCAATGAAGAATGGACAGATCATAACTTTGCATAAATAGTAATTAAACTACTCGCTCGAGGGAAGGCTTGATCCAAGGACCTTTCGCTCAGCAGCTGCTCACGCTAACCACAAGACCACGGCCCACTTTTGCTCACTCACCTCTTGATATTGCCTATGTTGCCCATGGATTACTCGGTTTGTATATTTTGCTTATTTTTTCATAGTTCCACACAACTTCTTCCTGTTTTCTCGATTGATCTGTGTTCAGTTTTACAAGGCCTATCCACTGTGCCAAATTATAACTAAATCTGAGGGGGGTGCGATGGGGACGTTCCCTTGTTAGAATACTTCAATAACATTGCATCTCGAAGTATTCGATTCTCAACTTCCCTGTTTTCCCAACGACAATATTCAGTTCCACATTATGTTGTCACTAAAGTGCATTCTCACAGATGCCTAAAGAAGTATTTGTGCTAGTAGACTAGATATGCGGAGCCACAAGTCTGAAAACAATTTATTGGACTCACCATTACAAAACAATAATACAATATGCAAAAGAACAAGCGACTCGATCCCCACTGCGGATCCACACAAATACAAAATAACAAATAATAAAAATAATAATAAAAGACTCGTCTCTTCACGGGGAGCGACCACAGACAGTTCTACAACGTCAAGAGATTCGTCGACTATACCCAGAGATCGGACAGCTAGAAGAGGCGTCTGGCTGTGGCTGCCGGGGCGATAGCTCCGTATCCTTCCGAGCCGTGCGTGGAACTGCCTTTCCCGCAGGGCACCGCCTTATGAAGCTCGTTGGCGGATGTATCTGCCGGAACTATTTGCGATCACGTGCCTAGCGTAAAAAAGTAGTACCTGGGCTATCTGCGATCTTTGGTGAAGCTGTTCTGCAGACTCTGTGAACAGGTAGCGGTCCCTGGCAGCCGTTTGTGGAGACCTGGTGTTGTGTTGTGTTGTGGCCGCCTGTAAGTCTCTGTTTTGTCACACCAGACGACGTAGGTTTTCTTGGTGAATATACACCCTGTGATGCAGACATACCGCGATGGGCGTAGACAAGGGTACAACAGTTTCCATATGCTACAGCATCAGCACACTTACGTGTCTGCCGCTCAACCCAAGTCAGCACTCAACGCTGCAGACACCAGAATAGTCTGCAGAGCAAGCAGTGCGTGAGTTGTCTTAAATAGAACTCTATATCTTTATCGTCAATTGTAGTCTCTGAGAAGGAACTAGTATCTAGTTCTGTATCAAATGATACGTTAATGTTCACTGACACCAATAAATTTAATATGGACATGGATTGTAACGAAGTTAAGTATTGCATCTTGTTCAAGTTGCAAGAAAGTGAGCTTACATTTTCTGTATTGTAACGTCATGTCGGCCCCTCCATAAATCATGCTGTACCGACGAGTATTTATTTCAAAAAAATGTTACGGTTTCTTGATAATTTTTAAGTTTCGAGCGTCTAATTACAACTGAATGATACACCATTTTCGTGAAATACGCGCCTCGCCTTTATTCTTTGCATGGCATCTTCACTGGCTTGGAATATGTACTTATTTTTATTATCTAGTTTGCATTCTGGGACATTGTGTATGTAGGTCATAGACGGTTCTGGTGGTTGGCTTTTCTAAGTCGTAGCAATATTTTAAATTCTACTTACAGGTTCCCTGGATGATGTTTTATATGTTGTGTTTTTACTCCAATTTTGTAAAGTTTTGTTAAAGTATTTGCACCCCTCCTATTCCGAAGAGACATCAATTTTCTTCCATCAGGCAAGGCTTTTGTACTGTTCTGGATGTCACTTGCGAGTATATTCAGCTATGCTGCCCTTACATTGGTCCATAATTGCGAAATGTTAACGGGGGAAGGATTTTCTGCACCAACTGATCTCTTGATGATGTCCCATACATGTCCGATGGGGTTATCGTTGGGCGATCTGGATGGCCAAACCATTCGCTTGAATTATCCAGAGCATCCTTCAAACCAACAGCAAACAACTGTGGATGGTCGACATAGCGTATTTCATTAACTAAATTCCATAGTTGTTTAGGAACATGAAATCCACGAATGGCTGTAGATCTCCAGTCGGTGATCGGTTCAGATAGGCAAGAGGACCCATCCCATTCCACGTAAACACATGCCACAGCACTGTGGAGCAGCCACCAGCTTGCAGCATGCCTTGTTAACATCTTGGGTCCATGGTTACGTGGGGTCCGCTCCTCACTCCAATCCTACCATCAGCTCTTACCAACTGAAGTCGAAACTCACCCGACGTGGCCGCGGTTAACGTGACGTTACGGGTCCAACCGGTATGTCACGAGCCCAGGAGAGGCTCTGCAGGCGAGGTCGTGCTGTTAACGAAGGCACTCGCGTCGGTCGGCACCTGGCATAGCCCATTAACGCCAAATGTCGCAGCACTGACTTAACGAATACGTTCGTCGTACATCCCACATTGATTTCGGCGGTTACTTCAAGAAGTGTTGGTTGTCTCTAAGCACTGACAATTATACGCAAACGCTGTTGCTCTGAGTCGTTAAGTGAAGGTCGTTGGTCACTTTGTATCTGGAAATATTGAATTCCCTATCGATTTCGGAAATTGGGATGTCCGATACGTCTAGCTCCAATTACCATTCGGCGTTAAAAATATGTTAGTTCATGTCGTGCGGCCACAATCACGTTTGGAACCTTTTCACGTGAATCACCTGATTACAAATTACGGCTTCATCAATGTACTGCCGTTTTGCACTACTGATAAAGGCAGAGGAGAGAGCAGATAGGTGGGAAGAGTATACTGAGGGCTACCACGTGGGGAAGTCATAGTTTGATGACGTGATAGCAGAAGAAATGAAAGCCAACATGGAAGACACTGTAGATTCAGTATTATTGTAAGTGTAAAACAGAATTTCCGAAGACTTGACATCAAATAAGGTGCAAAACATCGGTAACACTCCTTTTCAGTTTGTAAAATCATAGTTGGAAGTGGTAAGTAAGCGACTATTCAGTTGAGTTAGTAGAATCTATATGTCCAGAAGTACAGCATCGGACATTTGGAAAAAAGTATGATACACGCAATCTCGAATGATATCAATGGCAGATAAACATCTTAACAGATCATACACTCACGTTGCATAATATTCAGAATAATGGAAAGGAGTATTGAAAGTGGGTGAGGTCACTAGAGAGGCAGTTCTGACCTTCTGGTTGATAATGAATCCGAGACTTAAGAAAAATCAAATATCATTCACAGGATTTGTCGACGTAGAAGAAGCCATCGACGGTGTAAAATGATTAAATCTTGAGACTCTGAGGGTAATATGTTTATGCTCTAGGTAAGGCTGAATAATACGCATTATGTACAAGAACCAAGAAGGAACAATAAGAATGGAAAACCAAGAACAATGTGTTCCGTTTAGAAAGGGCATAAGATAGGTATGTAGTCTCTCTGCCCTACTGTATAAACTCATCGAGGAACCAATGATGGAAAAAAAAGGTCCAGGAGTGTAATTACAGCTCAGGGTGTAAGGATACCACTGATAAGATTCGCTGATGGCATGGACCTCATCAGGGAAAGGGGATAAGAATAACATTCCCTGTTCAGTAGAATAAACAGCCTAATAAGCGAACACTGTGAAACGAGTGTATACTGAAGAAACACGAATGAAATAACGGACTACAGCAAGTGCAGGAATTTAGTTGCCTTGAAAGCGAAGTATTAGAGGACGTACGAACAAGGAGGCCATATGACGTCACCTAGCTTAGGCGCGTGTGGTTGCCGCGGGGTCTAGGGCCTTGCCACGGTTCGCGCGGCTTCCCTCGTCCGAGGTTCCAGTTCTCCCTCGGCCACGGGTATGTGTGTTGTGCTTAGCGTATGTTAGTGTAAGTTAGATTAAGTCGTGTGTAAGCCTAGGGACCGACGGCGTCAGCAGTCTGGTCCCATAGAAACAAACCACAAATTTCCAAAATTTTAACCTAGCACAGGCTAAGAGGGTATTCCGTCAACTTAAGTGTAGTAACATCAATCATCGGTGTTAGCTTGAGGAAATATTTGTGGGAATTAACGTGCAAATCATAGCAGTAGTGAAACCGGGACTGTGGCAAAACCGAAAAAGAAGTGACTCGAAGTGTTTGAGATTCGGTGCTGCAGAAGGATGTTGTATGTGATGTGGACTGATAAGATACAAGTAGGTTGCCGCCAGAGTCGATGAGGAAGGGAAGTTGTGGAAAAGACTGACGAGATCAAGTAACAGTGTGGTAAGGTATGTGGTTAGGAGGTCAGGCAGATTAGAGATTAGATTATATTAAACTTTCGTTCCATAGACTCAAAAATGAGATGATTCTTGTGGACGTGTGACATTTCATAAGGTATAACACAGAAATCATAGAACATTTGAATATAATACTCACTTTTCTGATCATCTGTCAGGAGACTGTCAAAATACGTGAATACATTACAGCAAAATGGAAGTGCCAATATTTACAGAATTAATACAGTGTCAGAGTGAAACACAGTTATTCACTTTCAATAAATTTATCATACGAAAGATACCTATACTTGCGGTCAGAACTGAACTCTGACAGACGTTTCTACGTAAGTTGGTCTAATTGGCCCCTGTAAAAATACACATCTATGGAGTAGAAGGAGTTGCCTTTGGAAAAGTTCATAGTAGGTTCTGACCAAATCGTATATTGGTCAGACGATGCGTACCGTCGAGGATCGATGTCGTGAACACCAGAGGCACACTCGACTGATGTATCCGAGCAAGTCGGCGGTCGCTGAACATTGTTTGTCGGAAAATCACGCCATGGAGTATGACCGCACGAGGATTCTGGTACAGACGTCGAGATACTGGGACAGCGTTGTTAGAGAGGCCATCGAAATTCGCACCAATGACGACCTCATAAACCGTGACTGTGGCTATAATCTTAGCAAGGCTTGGGGACCAGCGATTGGGTTAATCAAAAGTAAATCGAGCAAGCGTATAGTTGTGACGACCACGGCGGACAGAGCCATCACACCGACGTCATCTCAGACGCCGTCGCAATCTGTTCCACCGCGCGACCGTGGGGCGGGGCGCGGATGGCGGAGGGAGCGCGCCGCGGGCGGAGGGTATTTAAATCGGCGGCCGCCGCGACCGAACCCAGTTCCCTCAGAGCAGCCGTAGCGTACGGATCTCCATGCCGGCACGTTCACAGGAGCTCAGTCCGTCAGTTCACCTGATGATGGCGACATGTATGATCGCCGAAATATTGTGCCCGTTGGACACTATAGACCGGCAGCACACCCGTGGATATTTTGATTATCAAATACGCCGGGAGAAACTCAAGAATCACTTCACTTAGAAAGTTTAGTTCCAAAGCTCGGATACTAATTCAGGACTTCGCGAGGAATAGAAACAACTTAATCTGTATTAGTTACGTGTCAGAACTAAAGTAAACAAAGAACTGAGTCTACACTGTTTGAACTAGCCACTTATTTCCGAATTTTCATAATATTTGAGAGAGCTGTAGAGGGTGAAGAGAGAGACTGAATTATATCGAACAAATAGTTGAGGATGTGAGGTGCAAGTGCTTCTCTGAAATGAAGAATTTAAGATTTGTGACTAGCTGCATCAGCTCAGTCATGAGTCCGATCGTTTCTCGCCACCACCTAAAATAAATATACAAATAAAAATGCCCCACGTAGCTGAGGCTCCCAATGTAAATTAAAACTTGGAACCCAACATTGTGGGAATTTGGACTAATCGATAGCTGAAGATCCCAACATCCCCAAAGAAACAGCTCACTTACATAACGGAGCAGCTCAACTTCGGCAGACTGTAAGAGAACAGCCCGAAGCAATCAGTAATTCAGATTTTGAAAAAAAATTAATTACCGGAAGAAATAAACTACAGTGCGAAATTCGTGGCATCAAAGCATCAATACGACCTCTATTAATTCTGTAAAGGCAAACACGGGAGGTATTGCAATGTGGCGGTGACACAGGAAGGAATAATATTTCAAAGCCCTGAGTCAATTATATCAAGATGTTCAACAATACAGGGGAAAGCAGTCACTGTAAGACATATTAAACCAAGAATCAGCTACTATATACCGTATTTACTGCTCTCCCGTAGATATTTCAACCTTAAATCGGCGCCACCACATTGCTGATGTATTTCGCAGTACTTTATGCCAAGGGATATCAACAAGGTACTTGCAAATGAAAGACAGATGACTAGAAAATCGTGAAGGAGCAGTAAAACAGGATTTTGCTTACAGGAAACGTTACAAAATTGTCAATCTCCTCTACGATTATTTGCGCTTAGCTGTTGAGGGCCTATTTTTGTTTATTACAAGTCGGCCTCCACAGCAGTAGCGACGAGGACTTACAAAAGTTTTCAGCTAAATTGTGGAGGGAGTGGTCAATCCAGTGGACGTCAAACTAGAATAGTGATAATGCTTAAAAGAAGAACATTACCGGTGCGACGAATATGAGACCCATTGCTTTAATCAGTTTATTTTAAAGGTCCGTCTTGATCAGACAAACTTTTACACTCGACTATTACCTGTTCTGGCTACTACCATCTTCAGATCTGTCAATAACGAAAACAGTGTAGAACCAACAAAGTTCAGTTTGGTGACGCTAAATCTATAAGAGTAATCTGATGTAGTATCAACGTCAAACTAAACATGTATGTACATAGTAAGTGCTGGTGATGATCAGAATGCATCTGGTACATATATCAGGGAACTGATGCCAGCAGAGGCCACTATAGCTACGGTCCATGATTAGGCAGTCTCCCAAATGTAATGGATAAAATGCGGTATGCGGTATGCGGTATGCAGAAGGCAAAATGAGTGCCTGAAAATACAATATATACTGACATACTATAAGTGGAAATGGATCCATGCTTAGAACCAACGTAAAAAGTTCAAATACTATTAACGTGAAGCTCCTAGCCTGGTAAGGTAAAACACAAAATTGTATAAAAGTCAGTATAAAAAGTATAAGATTAGTAAGCATCTATAAAACAAAATCTTCCAGCCTCAAAGATCAATTACCGCAAACTAAATTGTAAGGTAAATAACGTAGCAGTGCTTATTAATTAAAAATTAAAAAATTGATACTCGATAACACATCCGGAGAGCGGTCTGAATGGCGGCACGTAGTGGTTTCTGTTTTCATGAGGAGAAAGGCCCAGTCTCCCTTCCTTTACGGAACTCCTCAGCATATCCTGTGGCTGCAAAATAATCAAACAAGAATGGAGACAGAATGGGGAGGAATATCCACATTAAGTTTCTGACCACAACTATCAGAGTTACTTGGCTCCATACAAAACACGGAAGTCTCCTCCACCCTGGAAGAGAAGGAAGGTAAAATAAACTCCATCGCCTGCCCTGTCGTGGTGCAGCGTCGTGGAGATCATGGCGTACATCTAGTTATGTAACAAAATCATCATAATCCCGGAAAACGCATACGAATAAATAAAAAAAGTTGACTATTGTACAGACCTCCCTATGCCGCAACTCAGAAAAGGCAAACAAAAGTATTCCGATCGTCAGACTGTCATCTGACACATGGAATAATATTGCTGATGGAAAATAGACCAGACCAGCAGTTATTTAAGGATAGTTATTTAAGAGCAGTTATTTAATGGTAATGGAATGAATATCAAGTAGTGTATTTCTTTCGATAACGGTAATAAAAGATTTCCAGATTGAGTATCTGTTCAAAATAGCATATCATCACGAACAACATATTATCCAGAAAGTGCATGGACTTCGAAGAAGAAAGAATATTACGTGCACTGCTATGAATACGACAATCTTTCGGTAATAATATAGATAAGAACACTGACTGACGCATATCACCAACATCTGGCAGTAGCGATACAGCGTCTATCATTATGCGGTCGCTGAAGTTTTAATTTCTTCTCTCACAGGAAGATGAGTCAAAATGAGTTTTCTGATTATTTGAGTCACTTATCACCAGTAATCCCGCAAAAAGTGATGTTTTTATTTCACAACACATAATGAAAAAAGTTGTCAGCATCGTGTCAAAGACCACTCCTTCTTCACCACATTAGACGCTCACAAATGAGTAAGCAAGAAAATTTATTGTCTGTGGATAAGGCTGTGAGTTCAGTGCAGAACTACTTTTTGTGGATCAGTAAATTATTTAAACTATTAAAACACCTGTAGCATTTTCCCGTTTTGGGCTGTCGGCGTAAGTTATTTAAATTACTGTCTTCGTAAATGAAATTGGACTGTGGTCAGACTAGTCGCTGAGTGAAGCAGACTGGTTTCGTTTCTTGGTGGCTTATATCGTCAGACGGTATTTGTTAGGTCTACCAATAAACCGTGTTGTAATGACAGACGTAGGAGATCACTAATTGACCCGAAGAGCAGTGACTGTTTCCCAGATATGGAAATTACTTTTAGAAGGATTTGATAAACATCATTACAAGTTATACTAACGGCAGCTGAACTAACGGTCCTTGAGTGAAGGCCTAAGACGGAATCTACCGAATCAAAACCAGTTTCGGTACCAGCAGGTCATATCGTCTCACCGCACCTGATGGTACAATGCACACACGTTAATTCGTGGTGTACACAACAATGGGAACCGCTTACAAGCGGTATGGTGGTTTCCGAGGAAACAAGACACTTCAGTTGGTTAACCATGGCTGACGTGAAGAGAAGCGATCCAATTGCTATCCCGCTGCCTCGAGACTTTATCCACTGGAAGCTACAGGCCCAGGTAAGCTTCGTGTACTTCTCTTACTAGAGCTGTGTGAGAAAGATCCCGGCAGTGTCTAGACCAGGAGTGCATGAAGGAACTTCTGGATAGGTGTTCGTAGCTGCGCCGATGTTAAAGGTCGAGACATGACGACAATAGCTTTTTTTTGTGGTGGTTATCGTTCTCTTGTGTATACGAGGCGTAGTAAGGTGTAAAAAGCCATTTGCTTGAGAAAATCACAGATTTTTGTCTCATAAAGCGAGGCGCCAGTGCAGTTACAATCTAACGACAGGTAGGTATCTTTTTCAAGCTTGCGTTGTACTGGCCATTGCTTTTCCATATGAACGGCCATGTAAACGGTTCGTGTGTTGTGACTACACCGGGTAGCGATCAGCAGTACATTTGTTGAGGTGTTCCTAAGCAGTCTCACTGCTATGAACATAAGGATACCAAAAATGGGGCAAGGCTTCAATGTTAATATACGGATGTATTTTGTTTCGCATACATTTACCCCACGCTTTCTCTCTCTCTCTCTCTCTCTCTCTCTCTCTCTCTTCTCTCTTTATCTCCCTTTGTCTCATTCTTTTTTCTATTTCGATGAAAATCTATTTCAGTCTTGTGCCATTCTTGAACCTGTATCTGCTAAGATTAGGATTTTGTGGGAAGTTCTGTACACAGATAAAGCTGTTGTTAGGACACTGAGTTGCAAGTAATATGTTCAGAAGACTGCAGATTAGTTGTACTATAAAGCTTCGTTGAACAGATGCTGCTACGGTCGCAGGTTCGAATCCTGCCTCGGGCATGGATGTGTGTGATGTCCTTGGGTTAGTTAGGTTTAAGTAGTTCTAAGTTCTCAGGGACTGATGACCACAGCAGTTGTGTCCCATAGTGCTCAGAGCCATTTCAACCATTTGAACAGATGCACGTAATTAACATCTACTACAGGTTGTTTTATGATGTTCACACATCACAGTCTCATGGTTGTGAATATTCTCCCGAATATTAAAATACTGTCTATGTATTTTACAACCAAATTTCATTTCATTAGTTTACTTTTAGGGTAATAACATTTAACTAATGTGATCGATCAGGTCATTGAAATGTGCTAAGAAACAGCGAATATTCTACGCCTCCTCTTAACTATATGCGGAATGACACACGTCAATGTTACATGTAAATGATTTGTGTGAATATTTTATTGATATTTTTATTTTTTTTAATTTTTTTTGCTACATTACGTTTTACGACACGTATCGTGTTCCAGGAGAATATATCCATGCAGTATAGTAACTTTAAAGTAGTGAAGGCATTATAAAAATTTTGTTTTTAAATAGAGAATTGATTCCAAATATCAGATATTGTTATTTTATTTTCTAGGGACGAAGATTAGTGTTTGAGAGATCTAAGATTCCGCTGGTACACTCGTATACGAGATTCGAACTGGAGGATTTTCTGTTCGCTGTTCATTATGACGTACATCCTGTCGATACTCACCCTTGGGATGGAGAGTGGCCTGGACTGCCGGAATATTACTGTAAGTACCTAAAATTTCCCGGGTTTATAGATGTAAGTGGGGAATGGGAAAAAGTGATACTGCTATTGTGTTAATTCTGGCCCCAGTATGGAAAACATTAACTGGAGTATTCTGAGGCAGAGAAATGTTGCTGGAGCGCAATGTGTCGATACAGATGTTAGTAGTGATAACCTCCTACTTCTTTCGCTTCCTACTTCCCCTCTCCACCTTCAGTTTACTTACAATCCTGTATTATTAGTATACAATGCGAAAAAGTAATGTTGGTAGAGGCTTAACATGGCGAAGTGTAAAGTACTGTTAGTTTCCTCCACGAATAATGACTTTTAACTGACACAGTTATTCTCTTACAGGCGCCGGATTCTACCGACCTCCGCCCCAAGATGTGCCAGTGGACGCAGAGTCCCGCAGACGTCGACCGCTGGGAGTGGTGACTGAGGAGGACGAGGCGTGTCCAGGCAACGGGCAGACGTGGGAGGGCGGAGACGTGACAGCGCTGGACACGTCCGGCGGGAAGCAGCTGTCTCCAGACCTGGTGGGTGTCGAGGAAGACGCAGGAGAAGAGAGAGAGGGGCCGACGTGCGGTTCTGGCTTCTGGCGTTGGCTGAAGAAGATGTTTTGTGTTCGACGACGTTAGGGGCACTCCAGCACCTCTCGCCCAGGTTAGTCTCGAAACTAGCAGTAGTACAGAATAATAGAAATTTCAGAATAGCATTCGTTTGTAATGAGTTTCCAAACTACGTTCTATCGAAATAAAAGAGCACACTTTTGTTACAGCCTTATGCAATTTTTCATCTTCTTTTCAAATCAGTTATTGCATGCCTGCTCTTAGTTAGACGCTACAAAGTTAACAGAAATTTTAGCATCGTCACAATATAAAACTATACCGATTTGTATATAAATACATAACAGGCATTAGCTTTACCTTCTTTCCTGCAACTGTTATTAGATATATTCATCGATCAATTTTCTTTTGTTACAGGTTTTGTCAGCACTCACATCGAGCTAGAGAACAGATGAAACAAAACCTGTCGAGCGATTTGATTCAAAGGCATCGTCACCAGGCTGCTGTAAATAATGTACATAACATGTAAATACGTTCATTACTGTTCTGGATGTTTGTTCTCAAAATACCTACGTATTAAATTTGTTTTCCACTTTTACTCCTGCGTCTTATTTGTAGAAGTCTTAGGAGTGCTTGTAGTCATTCCCACAAACTAGTTCCGGAATTTATGGGACAAGTAACCAAAGACATAAGGTGCCCAGAGAACAATAGTAAATCGAACATTCACCAATCGTTTTGCCGATCATCTCTCTCTGCCTCTCTCTCTCTCTCTCTCTCTCTCTCTCTCTCTCTCTCTCTCTCTCTCTCTTCTGCCACCCCATCTGTAAGATACACACACACGCTCACACACACACACACACACACACACACACACACACACACACACACACACACACACGTACACACACACTTATATGTATATATATCCTCATGAATAGATTGGAAAATAATCGAATGAGCTCTGACGTAATTGATAGTACCTTTCGAGTTCAAACTTTCACTACTCGGCGTGTTTGCTACGAATACCTTCTGCTATTATACAGGACAATTGAAACATAATTCAGTGATCACAATATGCTGTAACTGCATAGCGAAATATCGACATGACCTTCTTTTTTATATCCTTTGTAGTCCTTGTATGTGACATCCCTTGGTACCACGAACAACTTATAACGAATACTCCATATCACACCATACTCTCTGCAGCATATGTCACCGTGTTGAGCACATTAGACATGTGTATTTCGAGTTGTGGAACTGCTTTCGGCAAATGAGGCATGTACACCGGTACTTTCACATAATTTAGTATAACAGAAAAGTCTAGAACGCAATAATTGTTTACTTACTAAGTTCAGTAATTGGTTTTGGTCTGCGGAACCATCTTCCGACCATTAGAATTCTGTTGACGTGTGGAGGTAGTTCACGGAGCTGTAATGAGTACCAACAGACGTTAGGTCTAGAGATCTACCTAGGCAAGCAAGACAAGAACTGAATACAGCTGTGCCATATCCAGTACGATCGATAAAACTCTTTAGAAGACATTGTTTTAAAATGTGTATTCCACAGTGCCTAATAGAAGTACAGCCGCTTTTCTCTCCATAATTTGGAAATAAGATTCTGCTTAGCGGACATGTATTACTGTCAATGAAATATTTGATGATAATGATCCGGTATCCAAATGCTTGTCTGGTATGATAGAGAGCTTGGAGGATGGTGAGATGTAATACTAAAGTCCAGTGCAAATAAAAGAAAACCTCCAAGTATAGCACAATGTGTCATACCAAACATAAAAAAATGTAGTAAGAGTTGTCGTCTCGCATAGCCGCGAGTGTTAAAAGAGCCACTTCTGAGGCGTGGATTAACGACTAGGGTCGGAATGCCGACCAGTCTGCATGAGATTTTTATGTGATTTCTCACATCCCATTAGCCGAATCTACATCTACCCGCATACAATCAGGTGACAGAGGTCACGAAATAGCGATATGCACGTTTGCAGATTACAGTAGTTGCACGTTGCATGCTGTAAAAGTGCAGTGCATTGACGGCACTCTCATTTGTTCTCAGGTGATTCAGGTGAAAGGATTTCGCCGTGATTTATTCCGCACGACGGGATTAACGGAATTTGAACGTGGATTGGGAGTTGGAACTAGACTCATAGGACATTCAATTTCGGAAAATGTTAGAGAACCCATGATTTCGCCGGCCGCGGCGTTCTCGCGGTTCTAGGTGCGCAGTCCGGGACCGTGCGACTGCTACGGTCGCAGGTTCGAATCCTGCCTCGGGCATGGATGTGTGTGATGCCCTTAGGTTAGTTAGGTTTAAGTAGTTCTAAGTTCTAGGGGACTGATGACCACAGCTGTTGAGTCCCATAGTGCTCAGAGTCTTTTGAACCAATTCATGATTCCGAGATACCCAGTGTCAAGAGTGTTCCAAAAATACCAAATTTCAGGAATGTCTCTCACCACGGGCACAGGAGCTACCGCCGTCCTTCCCTTAACGCCCCATACCAGAAGCAGAGGCAGTGCTAACAGATAAGTCACACTGCTTGAATAATCACAGAAATTGAAGTGCGACGTACGAAGAACGTATTCCTTGGGACAGTGTGGCGAAATTTGATGTTGATGGGCTATGGCAACAGATGAATTGCGCTAGTGCATTTACTAACAGCCCGACATCGCAAGCAGCGCGTCTTTTGGGCTACCGCTGAAATTGGTTGGACCCTAGACAACTTGAAAACCGTGGTCTGGTCAGGTGAGTCCAAATTTCTACTAGTCGATTTCTTTCCTTTTCCACTGTAAACGGAGCAAACTAGAAACGACTGGTCTACAAGCCTCTGTAGATGGCTGTCTTCTTGGTCCCTTCGTGAAATGTATGTTAGCAGTGGTAGAATCACTTTGCAGATGGCGGTTCTCTAAATGTCCGCAACAGTGACTCGCGAAAAAAGGGGCGTCTTTCCTACAGAGATTCCCACGTTCGAATTTACGAGGCATCTCCGTAACACTTGCATGCTGATTCACCCTACCGATAACAAATATTCCAGCGATCTCTGAATTGCTTTCATGTCTTTCTCTAATATAACCAGATATGGATCCCAGTCACTCCAACAGTATTGAAGAATTGGCCGTAAGGCAATTCTATTTGCAGCCTGTTTTTGCATAACAGCTACTCTTCCCCAATATATTCCAAATAAAATGAAACGAACAATTTGTGGAATTAAAACGATGCGTTTTGTTGAATTGTGTGTTAGATACTGTAAAAACTTACTCTTGCTGTGATTTAACGATAGTTTACTTTCTGCATGCCATGAACTTACGTCATGAACTGCACTATTTGAAACGGAGTCAATGTTGCGCTCAACGTCCTATACTACCAAGCTAGTGCCGCCGCAAACAGAAATATTTTAGAAATATTTTAGAATTACCCGCGATACTAGAGGGCAAATCATTTATTTAAATGAGGAACAGGAGTGGCTCCATCACTGATCCCTGGGGCCACTCCCATTTGACTGTACCAAACTCAGACTCCAATTCCCAGCCATTCTCAACACTGTGAATTATGACCTATTATTGTCTGTTGTTAAAGTAAGAGGTGAAACAATTGTGAGCTACTCCCTGTATCCCGTAATGATCCCACTTCTGGTGTAATATTTTGTAATCAACACAATCAAGCACCTTAGTTAAATCAAAAAATATAACATTTTCAATGACTTGTAATGGGCTACTGTAGGTTGATTCTGACTACTTCTAACATTTTGATATAATTCCCTCTTTGTTCTACATGATATCCTTATCCCACTAGTCAGCCACCCAAGCTACCTTTTACTGCTAGTATCCCGTTTAGTACGTTCTGATGGATAGCAACTCTCAAAGAGCATGATAAATGTGTTAAGGAAAGGATTACATTTGTCATATGTGTTATCTGCACTATAGACATCCTGCTCCTACAGTACCTTAACGAGGTTTAAAAAAATCTCTATTTCCGTTGGATTAGCTTTTCTACATAGTTTGTAATGATACGTGACATTTGTCTGAGTACAAAAGCTTCTTAGTGTTACTGTTCCCCTGCACCTAGGTTCAGAAAAAAAACACGGTCTGCGTCATATCATACGAGTTTAGGAGATCTACTAACATCCTTTTTCTTGTACTATCATATACAAAATTGATATAGAGATCACAAGATAACGCCCATTTTTGGTACTTCCTCAAAAATACAACAATGAACCACCTCTAGCTTGAGCAGAAGTATTCTAAAATGCAAAAACGACTTCCAAAATAACCAGCTAATCTGTATCCTGGTAAAGGAAGCGAATGAATTGTCAAATTATTTAAGTGGTCCTCCGATACATAAATAATGTCACCGTCAACATCTATAAGCAGATCACTGACTTTATCTCTAATGCCTTTAATATTTTGATGAAATATTCTAATTCCTTCTCTACTTGCATACCTGACCTCCTAGGAAGGCGATCCCTTAGTTACATGGACTTCCTTCAAGGTGGTATACCTTTCAGCAGTGTTGAAACTAAAAAAGGTGCACCTCTAACACCAATTACTACGGGAATTTTTCCGTGAGGGATTCCACCAGCACCCACTACCCTGTCACCTGAAAGCTTTGCCGGCCTTCCCTTCCCATACCTATTGAGGTGCAGGCCATGACTAGTGAAACCCCATCTACTGATAGACTCAACGGGCACTGGCCTACCGACCAACATAAACCGCACCGAAAATTTATGAGACATCATCGAGAGGTCACTTCGTGCACAAACTCTTGCACCGGTTAAACCTTCGCTAGACGGCTGTTGAGGCAGGATGGCTGAATACTCCTGCAGGGGCCGTCCAACGACTAGTTGAGTCCATGTCGCGTCTTGTTGCTGCAGTCCGCCGGACAAAAGGAGGTCCGACACAATACTAGCAGGTCTCCGTGACTTTTGTCACTACGTGAGGGCTTTATGGTATCTTGTAAGCAAGGTTAACCCATGATGGCCTAGGGAAGGAGAATATAAGAACAAGTAAAGGAGAATTTTACTCGGTAAATGATGTCCATAACGAAATTCTTAGATACGAATTCCAGAGAGAAGTTTCTCAAGTTGTACGTTTTGAGACAGCATTGTGTGGAAGTAACTAGTGGGTTGTGTGAAATACTGGAAAATAAAAGAATCGATGAGTTTGTGTTGTAGCATCACAGAATGATTCAGTAAATTACGTTGACTGAAAGAAAAGGTAATAAAAGTTTCTCGTAATAGTTGGATAGGAAACGAGTACGAGGAAAACAGTAAGTGGAAGACGGACAGAATGACAGGACATGTGCCAAGGTGTCAGGAGGAGAGGACAGAGATAGGAATGTATTCTGCAAATAACTGAAGACTTTGGGCGCATTTGTTACTTTGACATGAAGAGATTGGCACAAGAGAGAAAATCCTGGGACCGCACGAAACCAATCAAAACACAGGTGCCAGAGTCCCTCCCCCATATCAAAAAATCTTTTATATCCTCTACTAACGTGTCGTTCCTTAATTAAGTTTAAGCAAATTGTTATTCTTTTTTCAACTACTGTTCGCCTCTTTTGTCTTTGTAATGTTTCTCGTAACGATATTTCGATTCATAACTACCTCCATTACATTTAATATTCCCCTACATAAAAAATAAAAAAATAAAAAATCGTCGTCCGAATCGGACTTGAAGGCACAACTTTACCAACTGGATGCAGTGTCATCCTCAGCCTTGAGGCGTAACCAGGTGGGGACGTGGAGTGGCATTCCGCATGCCAGCAAACTCGGACAGTTACCCATTCAGGAGCCAGCCAGACCCGACAGCGCTTAACTTCGGTGATCTGACGGGAACCGGTGTTACCACTGCGTAAAGGCCGTTGGCGAATGTTTCCCCTTACTCAGGAAAAAAGGGATACATCATCAATCCCCCTTGCACCGACTGAAAATAAAAAATTAAGCATGCTGATGACATAGCCAGATATCAATGAACCTTCGTAAAGAGTATGTGCAAGGGTGGGTTGAAAGTAACGCCTTCAAATTTTTAGTACAAAAATTTTTTAACCACCTTAGATTAAACAGACGTAATTACCGTTCTACATCTTATTGTTTCTGTCTACATATTTGCAGCCCTCTGCCGCTACAGGGCTCTGAATTTTAGCATGTTACGTGACGTTGCATAACTTAAATATGTGGGTGCGTGGGAAACATCGTGCTGTAATCGAACTCGAAGATTTCATGTAGACATGGAGCGCCCTGTCCTTCAGCATGACAATGCCCGACTACAGACTATCACTGCGACATCTGCAACAGTCCGGCACCTTGGCTTGACTGTCACCGATCATCCTTCGTACTGTCGTAACTCGGCCCCATCCACTTTTCATCTGTTTCCAAAACCTGAAGCACATCTCCGAGGACTTCGCTTCGCAAGTAACGATGTGGTACAAACAGACGTGAAGTTGTGGCTTAGTCAACAAAGTCAAACATTCTACACTAACAGTGTGATCAGACTGGTCTCTCGTTTGGAAGAATGTGTTTGTCGCCAGAGTGATTACGTTGAGAAATGAATATCTTGACCTGAAAAATAGAGACGTAGAATGTTAATAACGTTTATCTTATTGTAACAGCCTCGAGCTGTGACACACAAAATTCAGAGACAATACTTTTCACCACGCCCTCGCTCAGGATTAGAGTCACAGTAGTCTGTGACAGGTAGAACGGCTATCAGGGTGCATTAGTGTTGTTTGTGTTTAGTTTGCGGGCCTGGTAGAGTAAGTAATGGACGCCAACAGTGTGAGACGCTGATAAATCACCTTAAACAACATGAAGAACACAGGGTTTCATATACTAGTGTGAGATGGCGGTTTCAGCACTCGACAGAGTTTGAAAGGGGCTTCAGTGGTGGACTCCAGTTGGTCAGCTGGTCCAGTCGTGCAGTATCCAGATTCTTGAGATTCGTCCAGGTCACGATCAACAACGTCTGACCACCACAACGGAGGATCGCGTTTTCACAACTCCGCCTGCCAACCGTGAACAAGTAATAGAATTCTCGCAAAATTGAACGGACTAGCGAGAACCAGACTAAGGAATTACCGTCCCCCGTGGGCAGACGATAAAAACACAGCACAAACGGCTGCATATGGGGTGTTATCGTGACCAGGAAGCGTGGACTGCCAATGTATGGCGTATCATTGTGCTTAGCGGTGAGTTGTTATTCTGCATCACCACGCATAACGTTGGGCGGTGAGTACGGCGGCCACATGGGTGAGGGGGGGATCATACTCTCCCGATGTTCCGCGGATGCATAATAGCGTTATTCCTGGCCTTATGCTTCAGGGCATAATTTCAGGCCACAACTTGTAGTGACTGACTGCCTGCACAACGGTACTTCACGAAAATCGTGCGTCTTCACGTGTCACCTCTCATTCGACAGTATCTCGGTGCCATCTTTCAAGAGGACAATGCTCATTCTTACATGATAGTTACTTTTCGATTTGATGGCTGCTGGTTGCAGGCATACGAACGTATGAACGTTTGAAATCGTCATTGCACATACCCCACGTCGTATTCATTAAAACGATTAATGTTCAGTGGAAGTAAGGAATAGGCAAGCCATGACGCGTGCTGATGGCTTAAAATTCTGTGTGGCCAAGGGAGATGCGACAGTTCAGGATCGTGTTCACAAAACGGGTCCTGCACGACACCCCATGATCAACAGACAGTCATCTCCCCTTACATACTGAATTACCGGTTCAATGGCCTCACACATTTCCCTTATCTTATCACATTTTGCTTGTGGCGTTGGCATTTATACCTGAATTACTGCTGTTGGAGCCGGCCAGAGTGGCCGAGCGGTTCTAGGCGCTACAGTCTGGAGCCGCGCGACCGCTACGGTCGCAGGTTCGAATCCTGCCTCGGGCATGGATGTGTGTGATGTCCTTAGGTTAGTTAGGTTTAAGTAGTTCTAAGTTCTAGGGGACTGATGACTTCAGCAGTTAAGTCCCATAGTGCTCAGAGCCATTTGAACCATTTGAACTGCTGTTGGCGTTGGTTTGCTACTGGTTCTGACGAAGAAAGATCGTGTCTCTGCACTGTTCATAGTAATTCACAGTCTGAGTTACCTTCCTATTAAAACGAATCCTACACTTGTTATACCACTTTCTGTCGCTGTTGACATTACGGTACATTCGTCTGATCACAGATCCTTATCTTTCTTCCATTTTATTTCACTGACCCTTACCATATCTGGAATGAGCATTTGCCAAAAGCGTGTGTGAAATCTTATTGGACTTAACTGCTACAGTCATCAGTCCCTAAGCTTACACTCTACTTAACCTAAATTATGCTAAGACCAACAAACACACCCATGCTTGAGGAAGGACTCGAACCTCCACCGGGACAAGCCGCACAGTCCATGACTGCAGCGCCTGAGACCGCTCGGCTAATCCCGCGTGGTGAGCCTTTATATTAGCGTTTTTTTCCTTAGAATACTTCAATAACATTGCATCTCGAAGTATTCGATTCTCAACTTTCCCTGTTTTCCCAACGCCAATATTCAGTTCCACATAACGCTGTGATTAAAGTGAATTCTCACAGATGCCTTCTGAAGTATTTGCACTAGTAGACTAGATATGCGGAAACCACAAGTCTGAAAACAATTTATTGGACTCACCATTACAAAACAATAATACAATATGCAAAAGAACAAGCGACTCGATCCCCACTGCGGATCGACACAAACACAAAATAACAAATAATAAAAATAATAATAAAAGACTCGTCTCTTCACGGGGAGCGAACACAAACAGTTCTACAACGTCAAGAGATTCGTCGACCTGTGATGCAGACATCCCGTGATGGGCGTAGACAAGGGTACAACAGTTTCCATATGCTACAGCATCAGCACACTTACGTGTCTGCCGCTCAACCCTAGTCAGCACTCAACGCTGCAGACACCAGAACAGTCTACAGAGCAAGCAGTGCGTGAGTTGTCTTAAATAGAACTCTATATCTTTATCGTCAATTGTAGTCTCTGATAAAAAACTAGTATCTAGTTCTGTATCAAATGATACGTTAATGTTAACTGACACCAATAAATTTTCTATGGACGTGGATTGTAACGAAGTTAAGTATTGCATCTTGTTCAAGTTGCAAGAAAGTGAGCTTACATTTTCTGTATTGTAACGTCATGTCGGCCCCTCCATAAATCGTGCTGTACCGACGAGTATTATTTCATCCGACACAACATTTATATCATAAAAATATCACGGTTTCTTGATAATTTTTTAATTTCGAGCGTCTAATTACAGCTGAATGAAACACCATTTTAGTGAAATACGCGTCTCGTCTTTATTATTTGCATGGGATATTCACTGGCCTGGAAAATGTACTTATTTTTATTATCTACTTTGCATTTTGGGACATTGTGTATGTAGGTCATAAACGGTTCTGGTGGTTGGCTTTTCTATGTCGTAGCAATATTTTAAATTGTACTTACAGATTCCCTGGATGATGTTTTATATGTTGTGTTTTTACTCCATTTTTGGAAAGTTTTCTAAAAGTATTTGCACCCCTCTAATTCCGAAAAGACATCAATTTTCTTCTAGCAGGTATGGCTATTGTACTGTTCTGGATGTCACTTGCGGGAATATTCAGCTATGCTGCCCCTACATTGGTCCATAATTGCGAAATGTTAACGGTGAAGGATTTTGTGCACCAACTGATCTCTTGATGATGTCCCATAAATGTCCGATGGGATTCATGTTGGGCGATCTGTATGGCCAAACCATTCGCTTGAATTACCCAGAGCATGCTTCAAACCAACAGCAAAGAACTGTGGATGGGCGACACAGTTGTTTAGGAACATGAAATCCACGAATGGCTGCAGATAGTCTCAAGCAGCCGAACATAATCATTACCAGTCGGTGATCGGTTCAGTTGGACAAGAGGACCCATTCCATTCCGTGTAAACACATCCCACAGCACTGTGGAGCAGCCACCAGCTTGCAGAATGCCTTGTTAACATCTTGGGTCCATGGTTACGTGGGGTCTGCGCCTCACTCCAATTCTACCATCAGCTCTTACCAACTGAAGTCGACGTGGCCGCGGTTAACGTGACGTCACGGGTCCAACCGGTATGTCACGAGCCCAGGAGAGGCTCTGCAGGCGAGGCCGTGCTGTTAACGAAGGCACTCGCGTCGGTCGGCACCTGGCATAGCCCATTAACGCCAAATGTCGCAGCACTGACATAACGAATACGTTCGTCGTACATCCCAAATTGATTTCGGCGGTTATTTCAAGCAGTGTTGGTTGTCTCTAAGCACTGACATTTCTACGCAAACGCTGTTGCTCTGAGTCGTTAAGTGAAGGTCGTTGGTCACTTTTTATCTGGAAATATTGAATTCCCTATCGATTTCGGAAATGGAATGTCCGATACGTCTAGCTCCAACTACCATTCGGCGTTCAAAATATGTTAATTTTTGTCGAGCGGCCACAATCACGTCTGAAACCTTTTCACGTGAATCACCTGATTATAAATTACGGCTCCACCAATGCACTGCCGTTTTGTACCGCTGATAAAGGCAGAGGAGAGAGCAGATAGGTGGGAAGAGTATACTGAGGGCTACCACGTGGGGAAGGAATAGTTTGAAGACGTGATAGAAGAAGAAATGAGAGCCAACGTGGAAGACATAGTAGATTCAGTATTATTGTGAGTGTTAACAGAATTTCCGAAGTCTTGACATCAAATAAGGTGTAAAACATCGGTAACACTCCTTTTCAGTTTCTAAAAGCATAGTTGGAAGTGGTAAGTAAGCGACTATTCAGTTTCGTTAGTAGAATCAATATGTCCAGAAGTACAGCATCGGACTTTTGCAAAAAAATATGATACACACAATCCCGAAAGATAAGCGCACACTGAGAAAGGAGTGTATACTGAAGAAACACGAATGAAATAACGGACTACAGGAAGTGCAGGAATTTAGTTGTCTTGAAAGCGAAGTATTAAAGGACGGACGAAGAAGGAGGACATATGACGTCACCTAGCGTTGCCGCGTGTGTCTGCGGCGGGGTCTGGGGCCTTGCCACGGTTCGCGCGGCTTCCCTCGTCCGAGGTTCCAGTTCTCCCTCGGGCACGGGTATGTGTATTGGGCTTAGCGTAAGTTAATGTAAGTTAGATTAAGTCGTGTGCAAGCCTAGGGACGGTTGCCGTCAGCAGTCTGGTCCCACAGAAACAAACCACAAATTTCCAAAACTTTAACCTAGCATAGGCTAAGAGGGCATTCCGTCAACTTAAGTCTAGTAACATCAATCATCGGCGTTAGCTTGAGGAAATATTTGCGGGAATTAACGTGCAAATCATAGCAGTAGCGAAACAGGCACTGTGGAAAAACCGAAAAAGAAGTGATTCGAAGTGTTTGAGATTCGGTGCTACAGAAGGATGTTGTATGTGATGTGGACTGATAAGATACAAGGAGGTTGCCGCCAGAATCGATGAGGAAGGGAAGTTGTGGAAAAGACTGACGAGATCAAGTAACAGTGTGGTAAGGTATGTGGTTAAGAGGTCAGGCAGATTAGAGATTAGATTAGATTAAATTTTCGCTCCATAGACTCAAAAATGAGATGATTCTTTTGGACGTGTGGCACTTCATAAGGTATAACACAGGAATCATAGAACATTTGAATATAATACTCACTTTTCTGATCATCTGTCAGGAGACAGTCAAAATATGTGAATACATTACAGCAAAATGAAAGTGCTAATATTTACAGAATTAATACAGTGTCAGAATAAAACATAGTTATTCACTTTCAATAAATTTATCGTACGAAAGATACCTATACCTGCGGACAGACGTTTCTACTTAAGTTGGTCTAACAGGCCCTGTAAAAATATACATCTATAGAGTAGAAAGAGTTGCCTTTGGAAAAGTCGTTCAAGCCAAGTTTTTAATGATCGCTGGTAATTTATTGTAAATGTGAGATACTGCATATTTGACACCATTGTGGGCCAACATAATTGACTTTAATTCTTTACGTAGATTATTCTTATTTTTAGTACAAACGTTTTTTATTGAGCTATTGTTCGAAACATTATTTGGAAAAAATCGCATTTGGGAATAAATCTACTGAGAATCAGTGGTTAGAGTACCCAGTTCCTTGAAGAGGTTTCTCCATGATTTTCTTCAATTTACGCCACAAATGACTCTTACTACACGCTTTTGCATTCTAAAATCTTTTGTTCGGTTTGAAGGGATACCCCAGAATATGATCCCATATTACAGAATAGAATGAAAGAAGGCAAAGCAGGAGAGTGTTTTTTTATATTTATGTCTCCTACATCTGACATAATTCACATTGCAAAGACAGACTTGTTGAGGTGCTTCAGCAGCTCAGTGATATGCCTTTCCCAACTGATTTATTATGGAGTTGTAATCCCAGAAATTTAACACTGTTGACCTCTTGGATCTGCATGTCTTCATATGTTATATACATGCTGGAAGGAAATCTCTTACACTTTCTGAACTTCATACAGTGGATATTTTCAATGTTTAATGACAAAGAATTACCTTTAAACCGTTTATTACTGTCAGTGAAAATTTTATTAGTTGCCGTTTCTAAATATGTACAATTGTATTTCGCAAGAATATACTTCGTTTCCATTTAGTGAGGTAAGAATCGACCCCGTTTCAGCACTGCCAGTGACAGTTTAACATTCCAATTCACTTAAGACACTGTTGCGATTCACGCAGTCAAAGGCTTTTGACAGGTCACAGATAAAGACAGTAACCTCCAATATGTCATCTAATGAATTAAGTACAGTCTCAGTGTACGTGTAATTAGCTTTCTCTGTATCGGAACCTCTAAATAACCCAAACTGTGACTTGGACAAAATATTATTTACAGTCAGATGTGAAACTGGTCGATAATTCGACTGTATCGATTTACCCCCATTCTTCTAAAGAGGTCTAACTTCAGCCAACTTTAGCCAGTCTGGAAATGTTCCGCTGGTAAGAGACTGAGTACACAAAATAACTTAAGATAGAATTCAACTGAAGTGAGTACCCTGTGATTAACTTCACTTAGAAAGTTTAGGTTCAAAGTTCGGAAACTAATTCAGGGGTTCGCGAGGAATAGAAATAACTTAAACTGTATTAATTACGTGTCAGAACCAAAGTAAACAAAGAACTGAGTTTACACTGTTTGAACTAGCCACTTATTTCCGAATTTTCATTATATTTGAGAGAGCTGTAGAGGTTGAAGAGAGAGACTGAATTATATCGAACAAATAGTTGAGGATGTGAGCTGCAAGTGCTTCTCTGAAATGAAGAAGTTGAGATTTGTGACTAGCTGCATCAGCTCAGTCATGAGTCCGATCATTTCTCGCTACCACCTAAAATAAATACACAAATAAAAATACCCCACGCAGCTGAGGCTACCATCATAAATTAAAACTTGAAAGCCAACATTGTGGGAATTTGGACCAATCGATAGCTGAAGATTCCAAAATCCTCCCCAAAAAAACAGCTCTCTTATATAACGGAGCAACTCAACTTCGGCAGACTGTAGGAGAAAAGCCCGAAGCAATCAGTAATTCAGATTTTGAAAAAAGTTTAATTACCGGAAGAAATAAACTACAGTGCGAAATTCGTGGCATCAAAACATCAATACGACCTCTATTAAATCTGTAAAGGCAAACACGGGAGGTATTGCAATGTGGCGGTGACACAGGAAGGAATCATATTTCAGATACCTGAGTCAATTATATCAAGATGTTCAACAATACAGGGAAAAGCAGTCACTGTAAGACATATTAAAGCAAGAATCAATTACACAACCAGAAAATATGCGGTAGGTCACAGAATGATTCCATGGGATCTCAATGCAATCCATGTCGATTTATCGCTATATACAGGAGTTACTGCTCTCCCGTAGATATTTCAACCGTAAATGGGCGCCACCACATTACAGATGTATTTCTCAGTACTTTATGCCAAGGGATATCAACAAGATACTTGCAAAACAAAGATAGATGACTAGAAAATCGTGAAGGAGCAGTAAAATAGGATTTTGCTTCACTTGTAAGTGGCAAAGAACATGCCGATAGGTAATTTGACGTATTAAGTTTGGAGAGATTATTTTCACAAGCATGGAATATAAAAATGATCCACACATGAATGTTGAATTTGCAATACACCCCACCGTTAATTAATTCTTAAAAATGAAAACAGTTCTTCAAATAACTTAATAATATACCGGAATGCACTGGGTGACGTCGCCGACAACCACCGATGTTCCGACTGAAGCACACCCTGCCATCCTCTAGGCAAACTGCAGCAAGTAAACGCTGTGCAAGGGAATTTAAAACCTCGGTTCTCAGACAGATACGGAATGATAACACACACGCTGTAAACACTTGCGCCATCATAACTCAAATGTGACAGACGTCAGAAGTTATCTATAGTGAACTTAATAATGTGTTGATGAAGAAGCATAAGACTCTATCCCTCGGTTTTTGAGCATGGAGAAACCGGAACTCCATGCAGACTTTAAACGAAAACCGCCATCTCCGTTGTAAAACTACTTCCTAATTTAATTTCAACTGCTTCCTTAATAGCGCTATCACAATAACTGCAAGTGCATGCCGTAATCTCCACGTTACTATATTCCATAGGATTACCGGTGTCAAGACAGTGTTCTGCAACAGCGGATTTGCACGGTTGTTGTAATCACGTCTGTGGCATATGCGCAGTACTCTGGTCTTCCACAGTCGTGATAGCCTGACAGATATATGACATGCCACAACTGCGAGGAATAAGTAGACACCCTCTTTACGCAAACCAAAATAATCCTTTACAGAAAACTGAAAGGGCCCTGTTCTTAGATAGTGATCGAACAACACAATTTACAACATATTTCTGCAAAATAGGACCAATCCTGTAAGAAATGATCATTGCGTTAAGGAAAATAGCCGTAGCCTTTGAGCCACTTCGGTATTATCATCACTAACTCGATGCATAGTTGGTCGGTAGCGCCTTTCACTGTAAGCATTCTGACGAAAGGTGACTTCCAGATAGGTTAACTCAGCTCACAAACTCTCAGGGTCCGAGATAACAAGGGCCCTGTGTACCACGGTTCCAAGTTCCCCATCACGTTGAGCCGGATGGTGACAACTATCAGCCTGCAGATACAATCCAGCGTGAGTAGGAGTCGCATAAAGGGCAGGTACCAAAGTACCGTCCACTTTCCTTCTAACCAACACATCAAGGAAGGACAGACAACCATTCTTCTCCACGTCCAACGTGAAACAAATATTCGGGTGGATCGAATTTAGATGCTCTAAAAAGTGTTTCAAATTCTCAGCTGCCATGTAGCCAAATAACAAAAGTATAATCTACATAACTAGAAAACACCCAAGTTTCAAAGTCTCCAACTGCAAGGCATTTCCCTCCAAATCAATAATAGGGTATAACGGTTTTTCCATCTGTTTGCTGCTAGTACTTCTCATTGAGTAAAACTCACGTGGAAGTCAACACATGTTGAAACTGGTATTCGCCACAGCCGAGCAAATCCGCTGTTGCAGAACATTGTCTGAGCACCGCTCATTCTACGGGATGTAAAAACATGGAGATACTAGCATGCACTTCCAGATACTATGATAGTGTTTTAAATGAAGGTGTTGAAATTATATTAGGAAGTAAGCTTACAAAGAGAGATGGTGGTTTTTGTTTAAATTTTACTTCGAATCCTGCTCTCCCCTTGCTCAAAGAACAAAGATACAGTGTTTATGCTACTCACCCGTTGATTATAATTACACTATCGATAGCTTCTAACGTCGGTCATCTGTACTTTTCGATGGGGCTGGTGTTTACAGTCTGTGTGACGTTTACAGTCTGTCTGTCTGCCTGTCTGTGTGTGTGCGTGTGTTTGTGCGTGTGTGTCTGTGTGTCTGATTGCTTTAATCAGTTTATTTTACAGGTCCGTCTTGATCAGACAAACTTTTACACTCGACTATTACCTATTTCGGCTACTACCATCTTCAGATCTGTTACAAACGAAAACAGTTTAGAACCAGCAAAGCTCATTTTGGTGCCGCTAAATCTTTAAGAGTAATCTGATGTAGTATCAACGTCAAACTAAACATGTATGTACATAGTAAGTGCTGGTGATGATCAGAATGCGTCTGGTACATATATCAGGGAACTAATGAAAGCAGAGGGCACTATAGCTACGGTACATGATTAGGCAGTGTACCAAATGTAATAGTTAAAATGCGGTATGCGAAATCATTGATTAAAATTACTTCACAAGGCAAAATGAGTGCTTGAAAATACATGTACTGGCATACTATACGTGGAACTGGATCCATGCATAAAAACCAACGTAAAAATTTCAAATACTAGCCTGGTAAGGTAAAACACAAAATTGTATAAAAGTCAGTATAAAAAGTATTACATTAGAAAACATCTATAAAATAAAATCTTCCAGCCTGAAAGATCAATTACCGCATAGAAATTGTAAGGTAAATAACGCAGCAGTGCTTATTAATCAAAAATTTAAAAAATCGATATTCGATAGGACATCCGGAGTGTGGTCTGAATGGCGGCACGTCGCGGTTTCTCTTTTCCCTTCGGCGGAACATGAGGAGAAAGGCCCAGTCTCGTTTCCTTTACGGAACTCCTCAGCATATCCTGTGGCTGCAAAATAATCAGACAAGAATGGGGACGTAATGGGGAGGAATATCCACATTAAGTTTCTGCCGCCAACTATCAGAGCTACTTGGCTCCATAGAAACACGGAAGTCTCCTCCACCCTGGAAGAGAAAGAAGGTAAAATAAACTCCAGTGCCTGCCCTGTCGTGGTGCAGCGTGGTGGAGACCATGGCGTACATCTAGTTATGTAACAAAATCATCATGATCTGAAAAACGCACATGAATAAATGAAAAAAAGGAAAACCACGCATAATTAAGTGGACCGCACCTTACACTATAGAAGTCACAAGTATCTTACATCCAGACTGGAAGTGGTTTCCTCCTGTGAAACCTAAAGCATACATTTGAACAACGGGACGCTGGAGCCACTGCAACAACAAACATGAGAACTTGGACGAACAGGAATTTTTCGTAACTTGCCTGAGCAGCAATGATGCCTACAGAAACAATGACAGCAATTACTCCGGAACCGGAAGTTGTGGACGAGTGGTCCTAGGTGCTTCAGTACGGAACCGTGCCGCTGCTACGGTCGCAGGTTCGATTCCTGCCTCGGGCTGGATGTGTGTGATGTCCTTTGGTACGTTAGGTTTTCGTAGTTCTAAGTCTAGGGACTGATGACTACAGATGATAAGACCCATAGTGCTCAGAGCCATTTGAACCACACTCCGGATGCGAGCAAACGGGCGTGATAACGAGTAGTTGAACTGGACCCAGCTGTTAACTACTTGCTTTTCAATTCGATTAGTGGAGAGCTGTTTGGGAGGGTATGAATTTCCACTCTGACAATTACACTGCTAAAAATATTAGGCCTACATGAGTTTGGGCGTCTGTCATACTCCACTGAGAAGTAATTGAGGACTGTGTAGGAACCAAATTATACTCTCACCCTTCAGACATTTATTACACAACACAACTTCATTACATCCTCGATCGTTTATATATTAAAATAACTGAAATGTCAGACTGGTGTGACAGCTACATGGCATGATCCGTATACGTCTACGGACGTCGCCTTGTGGTATCCGTTCCCACTTTTCAATGAGATCCTATGAGAGTTCTAGGAGAGTCTGTGATAGAACAGAACGACCACGAACATATCTGTCAAGCATGTCCCACATACGCACGATGAGTTTAGGTCGGCATTCACCGCCGGTCCTACCATTGCATCAATATCTAGGCTTCGCAAGACATCCCTGTTGACACCCGCCTCGTCGGCCCTGGAATTAAAAGAAATTCAGGGCCACCGCCATACGCAGCAGCCACCACCTGGTCCAACAGGATCTGTTCCACATACTGTCTGGCACCGCAAGATCTGTATGGCCATAAACACTGATGCCTCCTCACGATGTCACAGAACGATGGGAATTTCCTCAACAACATCTGCCAGGATTCGCTCACCATGTGTCACTACACAAGAGCACGACCAGCACCTTGCGAAAGAAGATACGTGGACTCGTCTGTGAATAACACGATCTACAAGTAGCGAAGTCGCCTGTTGACACGGGGAAGGCCGTACTGAACGCGAGCTGTAAGACTTTATCGTGTCAAGGGGGGTACTATAAGAGCACGTCTTGGTCGGAACGACCTTTCTCGTAACCTGTTCATTACAATATGATCGGACGCAGGGGCTCCAGTGGCCGTTCTGATATCGTTTGCAGTGCTCAAGCGGTACTCACATGGTTCTGAATGGTCACCCAGTACTGCGTGCAACACACCCAACAGGCGGTGCAGTACTTTAATTTCCATTGAAAGCGAAGATCTCAAGCCATGCTATAAGTTTCAAGAGCGTCGATACCTGGCCACAGGGTGCGGGTGAATCAGCCACCCACCCCAATTCCTTCCTTAGCTCTAGCTAACAAGAAAACTAAAGATATATTGTAGTCAGGTGTCTATCATTCAAAAAGTCTGTGTTAGGTAGGTGTTTAACAGGGGCGGAACTGAAACTTTTTTATCGATCGACACTGATACAGGTGTTCCCTTAAATCTTTTGTGGAGTGTATTTATTTAAAACTGGTAAAACATAGATTCATGTTTCAGGGGATTTTTGTCCTTCAACGTAGCTACCAAAATTGTGTAACCCGTTTCCACAGATGCAGAAGTTGTATTACACCGGCAGAAGCGCCATTAATGTTGATAATTGAAATCGAACAGTCTTTTTCTGGACGAATCTCTCTGACAGTTCTGAGGCAGCTGCCACTAAATGATTTCTTTCCTTTACACATTAAATGAAAGCCTCAAGAACTGTATGCTCTCGTACCAACGATGGGTGGTTCCTATATGAAGCGTCACCGCTTTTTTATCAAAGCTGTTCGCAGATTGTGTTCCTACACTACTGGCCATTATAATTGCTACAGCACGAAGATGACGTGCTACAGACGCGAAATTTAACCGACAGGAAGAAGATGCTGTGATATGCAAATGATTAGCATTTCAGCGCATTCACACAAGGTTGGCGTCCGTGGCGACACCTACAACGTGCTGACATGAGGAAAGTTTCCAACCGATGTCTCATACACAAACAGCAGTTGATCGGCGTTGCCTGGTGAAACGTTGTTGTGATGCCTCTTGTAAGGAGGAGGAATCCGTACCATCACGTTTCCGATTTTGATAAAGGTCGGATTGTAGCCTATCGCGATTGGGGTTTATCGTATCGCGACATTGCTGCTCGCGTTGGTCGACATCCAATGTCTGTTAGCAGAATACTGTATCGGTGGGTTCAGGAGGGTAATACGGAACACCGTGCTGGATCCCAACGGCCTCGTATCACTAACAGTCGAGATGACAGGCATCTTATCCGCATGGCTGTAACGGATCGTGCAGCCACGTCTCGATCCCTGAGTCAACAAATGGGGACGTTTGCTAGACAACAACCATCGCCTTACTGGCGTATCACCCGGTGTGATGGTATGGCGTGCCATTTGTTACACGTCTCGGTCACCTCTTTTCGCATTGACGGCACTTAGGACAGTGGACGTTACGTTTCAGATGTGTTACGACCTGTGGCTCTACCCTTCATTCGATCCCTGTTAAACCCTACATTTCATCAGGATAATGCTCGACCGCATGTTGCAGGAGCTATATGGGCCTTTGTGGATACAAAAACTGTTCGACTGCTGCCCTGGCCAGCAAATTCTTCAGATCTCTCACCAACTGAAAACGTTTGATCAATGGTGGCCGAGCAAGTGGCTCGTCACAATACCCCAGTCACTACTCTTGATGAACTGTGGCATCGTGTTGAAGCTGCATGGGCAGCTGTATCTGCACACGCCACCCAAGGTCTGTTTTACGCAGTGCCCAAGCGTATCAAGGCCGTTATTACGGCCAGAAGTGGTTGTTTTGGGTACTGATTTCTCAGGATCTATGCACCCAAATTGCGTGAAAATGTAATCACATTTCAGTTCTAGTATAATATATTTGTCCAATGAATACCCGTTTATAATCTGCATTTCTTCTTGGTGTAGCAATTTTAATGGCCAGTAGTGTATACTGGACAGTAATACAGCCCATTAACAGTCTGCCGTTGGCGAACGGTGTACTTTAGGATAACATAGTCACAAATATACACGAAAAACACAATTACATCCACGTTTCTTGGCTTCTGACGAAATTTAGTTAGTCGGGATGACGTACAACAACGTCACTCGGTTGTTTGGCTTTTCAAGTGCGGCTCATGCTATCCGTTTTTTTATGTGATTGTTCTCATTCCCAGGCGTTCCTTCAGAACGTGCAGGTCAGTCATAATGCTCTAAGCATCTCAGGACAGCTCATGAATCGTTTGGCGTCGATCACTGCCCTCTAACAAGGTAAGAGCACACAGTTCTTCTGTGTGCTCGGTGCTCGGTTCGTAATGATCGCATATTCTAATTCTGTTATATTCGCTTAACGGTCTGTTAACCGCTGTGTAAGTTCTCTGGCAATGTTTGTTAAGAAGCATTTAAAGTTTCTTTCGCGCTCTCTTATGATCTAACGAATATGCGTCTCACGTTTCCATTTGTTTTCTGTCCCGTGCTATTTTCTAATGAGCTCATCCTATCTCACTCGGCGCGGTTTTGTAGCGACACACAGGACCTAGGCCATTTTTATGAGTAGTCAAAGACACTACACCTGTTTTTTTAATAAACAATTGTCAGTGCAGTGTATATTATTTATTCGTATTTAGTTGATTATTTTACAGACCTCCCAATGCCCCAACTCAGAAAATGCAAACAAAAGTATTCCGAACGTCAGATTGTCATCGGACACATCGAATAACATTTCTGATGGAAAACAGACCAGACCAGCAGTTATTTACGGATAGTTATTTAAGAGCAGTTATTTAATGGTAATGGAATGAACATCAGGTAGTGTATTTCTTTCGATAACGGTAACAAAAGATTTCCAGATTGAGTGCCTGTTCAAAATAGCACATCATCACGAAGAATATATTATCCAGAAATTGCTTGCACTTCGAAGAAGAAAGAATATTATGTGCACTGCTATGAATACGATAATCTTTCGGTAGTAATATAGATAATAACACTGACTGACGCATATCACCATCTGGCAGTAGCGATACAGCGTCGATCATTATGGGATCGCTGAAGTTTTAATTTCTTCTCTCACAGGAAGATGAGTCAAAATGAGTTTCCTGATTATTTGATTCACTTGTCACCAGTAATCACGTAAAGAGTGATGTTTTTGATTTCACAACACATAATGAAAAAAGTTGTATGCATCGTGTCAAAAATCACTGCTTATTCACCACATTAGACGATCACAAATTAGTAAGCAAGAAAATTTATTGTCTGTGAATAAGTATGTGACTTCAGTGCAGTAAGTCTCATCAGAACTACTTTTTGTGGATCAGTAAATTATTTAAACTATTAAACTACCCGTAGCATTTTCCCGTTTTGGGTTGTCGGCGTAAGTTATTTAAATTACTGTCTTAGTAATTGAAATTATACTGTGGTCAGACTAGCCGCTGAGTGAAGCAGACTGGTTTCGTATCTTGGTGGCTTATATCGTCAGACGGTATTTGTTAGGTCTACCAATAAAC
Organism: Schistocerca serialis cubense; assembly: GCF_023864345.2. NCBI lineage: Eukaryota > Metazoa > Arthropoda > Insecta > Orthoptera > Acrididae > Schistocerca > Schistocerca serialis. The sequence goes on along the minus strand of NC_064641.1, from coordinate 871,550,502 downwards.
CGTGTTGTAATGACAGACGTAGGAGATCACTAATTGACCCGAAGAGCAGTGACTGTTTCACAGATGTGGAAATTACTTTTAGATGGATATGATGAACATCATTACAAGTTATACTAACGGCAGCTGAACTAACGGTCCTTGAGTGAAGGCCTAAGACGGAATCTACCGAATCAAAAACAGTTTCGGTACCAGCAGGTCATATCGTCTCACCGCACCTGATGGTACAATGCACACACGTTAATTCGTGGTGTACACAACAATGGGAACCGCTTACAAGCGGTATGGTGGTTTCCGAGGAAACAAGACACTTCAGTTGGTTAACCATGGCTGACGTGAAGAGAAGCGATCCAATTGCTATCCCGCTGCCTCGAGACTTTATCCACTGGAAGCTACAGGCCCAGGTAAGCCTCGTGTACTTCTCTTAGTAGAGCTGTGTGAGAAAGATCCCGGCAGTGTCTAGACCAGGAATTACGGGAGTGCATGAAGGAACTTCTGCATAGGTGTTACGTAGCTGCGCAGATGTTAAAGGTCGAGACATGATGACGATAGCGTTTTTTTTTTTGTGATGGTTATCGTTCTCTTGCATATACGAGGCGTAGTAAGGTGTAAAAAGCCATTTGATAGAGAAAATCACTTATTTTTGTCTCATAAAGCGAGGCGCCAGAGTAATTACAAACTAACGACAGGTAGGGATCTTTTTCAAGCTTGCGTTGTACTGGCCATTGCTTTTCCGTATGAACGGCCATGTAAACCGTTCGTGTGTTGTGACTACACCGGGTAGCGATCAGCAGTACATTTGTTGAGGTGTTCCTAAGCAGTCTTACTGCTATGAACATAAGGATCCCAAAAATGGAGCAAGGCTTCAATGTTAATATACAGATGTATTTGGTTTCGCATACATTTAGCCCACGCTCTTTCTCTCTCTCTCTCTCTCTCTCTTTATCTCCCTTTGTCTCATTCTGCTATTGTGTTAATTCTGGCTCCAGTATGGAAAACATTAACTGGAGTATTCTGAGACAGAGAATGTTGTTATAGCGCAATGTGTCGATACAGATGTTAGTAGTGATAACCCCCTACTTCTTTCGCTTCCTATTTCCCCTCGCCACCTTCAGTTTACTTACAGTCCTGTATTATTAGTATACAATGCGAACAGTACTGTTGGTAGAGGCTTAAAATGGCGAAGTGTAAAGTACTGTTATTTTCCTCCACGAATAGTGACTTTTAACTGACACAGTTATTCTCTTATAGGCGCCGGATTCTACCGACCTCCGCCGCAAGATGCGCCAGTGGACGCAGAGTCCCGCAGACGTCGACCGCTGGAAGTGGTGACTGAGGAGGACGAGGCGTGTCCAGGCAACGGGCAGACGTGGGAGGGCGGAGACGTGCCAGCGCTGGACACGTCCGGCGAGAAGCAGCTGTCTCCAGACCTGGTGGGTGCCGAGGAAGACGCAGGGGAAGAGGGAGAGGGGCCGACGTGCGGTTCTGGCTTCTGGCGTTGGCTGAAGAAGATGTTTTGTGTTCGACGACGTTAGGGGCTCTCCAGCACCTCTCGCCCAGGTTAGTCTCGAAACTAGCAGTAGTACAGAATAATAGAAATTTCAGAATAACTTTCGTTTGTAATGAGTTTCCAAACTACGTTCTATCGAAATAAAAGAGCTCATTTTTGTCACAGCCTTTTGCAAATTTACGTCTTCTTTTCAAATCAGTTATTGCATGTCTGCTCTTAGTTAGACGCTACAAAGTTAACTGAAGTTTTAGCATCGTCACAGTATATAACTGTACTGATTTGTATATAAATACATAACAGGCATTATCTTTACCTTCTTTCCCACGACTGTTATTAGATATATTCATCGATCAATTTTCTTTTGTTACAGGTTTTGTCAGCACCCACATCGAGCTAGAGAACAGATGAAGCAAAACCTGTCGAGCGATTTGATTCAAAGGCATCGTCACCAGCCTGCTGTAAATAATGTACATAATGTGTAAATACGTTCTTTACTGTTCTGGATGTGTGTTCTCAAAATACCTACGTATTAAATTTGTTTTCCACTTTTACTCCTGCGTCTTATTTGTAGAAGACTTAGGAGTGCTTGTAGTCATTCCCACAAAATAGTTCCGCATTTTATGGGACAAGTAACCAAATACAGAAAGTGCCCAGAGAACAATAGTAAATCGAACATTCACCAATCGTTTTTCCGACCATCTCTCTCTGTCCCTCTCTCTCTCTCTCTTTCTCTCTCTCTCTCTCTTCTGCCACCCTTTCTGTAAGATACACACACGCTCACACACACATACACGCACACACACACTCATATGTATATATATCCTCATGAAAAGATTGCAAAATAATCGAATGAGCTCTCATGTAATTGATAGTACCTCTCGCGTTCATACTTTCTCTACTCGGTATGTTTGCAACAAATACTTTCTACTATTATACAGGACAATTGAAACTTAGTCCAGTGATCACAGTCTGCTGTAACTGCATAGCGAAATATCGACATGGCCTTTTTTTTATGTCCTTTGTAGTCCTTGTATGTGACATCCCTAGGTACCACGAACAATTTATAACGAATACTCCATATCACACCATACCAGAAGCAGAGGCAGTGCTAACAGATAAGTCACACTGCTTGAATAATCACAGAAATTAATGTGCGACGTACGAAGAACGCATTCCATAGGATAGTGTGGGGAAATTTGATGTTTATGGGCTATGGCAACAGATGAATTGCGCTAGTGCCTTTACTAACAGCCCGACATCGCAAGCAACGCGTCTTTTGGGCTAGCGACGATATTGCTTGGTCGCGTTTCTAGGCGCGCAGTCCGGAACCGTGCGACTGCTACGGTCGGAGGTTCGAATCCTGCCTCGGGCATGGATGTGTGTGATGTCTTAGGTTAGTTAGGTTTTAAGTAGTTCAAAGTTCTAGGGGACTGATGACCACAGCAGTTGCGTCCCATAGTGCTCAGAGCCATTTGAACCATTTTGATATTGGTTGGACCCTAGACAACTTGAAAATCGTGGTCTGGTCAGGTGAGTCCAGATTTTAGTACGAAAGAGTTTATGGTAGTTTTCTAATGTGTCAGGAACCCCACGAAGCCATGGATTCGAGGTGTCAACAAGGCACTCTGCAAACTATGGGTGGCTCCGTAATGATGTCGGATGTGTTTAAGTGGAATAGAATCAATCTTTTAGTCCAATTCGATCATTAACTGGGAACAGTAATGTTCGGATTCTGGGAGGCCATTTGCAGCAACATTCTATAGAATGTTTATGGATGGAAATTCACCATGTCACCTACCACAGTTGTTCCCGGTTGGTTTGGTGGACATTCAGGACAGTCCGAGCGAATGGTTTGGCCACCAAGGTCCCCCTAAATAGTTCCAATCGAACGTGAATCCTATCGAACATTTATGGGACGTAATTGGGAAGTGAGCTGGTGTACAAAATCCTGCACCGACAACACTTACGCAGCTACGGACGGCCAAAGATGCAGCATGCCCAAGTAGCTCTGCAGTGGACTTCCATCGACTCCATGTTGCTGCATTTAAGCTGGAAAGAAGGTCCGACACGTTATTAGGTGGTATCCTACGAGTTTCGTCACCTCAGTGTGCTCTGTAAGCGGAGGGTACCACGAATCTCTACTAGTCGATTTCTCTCCTTTCCCACTGGCGTCTAAGCTTCTGTAGATGGCTGTCTTCTTGGTCCTTTCGTGAAATGTATGATAGCAGTGGTAGAATCACTTTGCAAATGGCGGTTCTCTAAATGTCCGCAACAGTGTCTTGCGAAAAGAGGGTTTTCTTTCCTCCAGAGATTCCCACGTTTGAATTCAAGAGGCATCTCCGTAACACTTGCATGCTGATTCACCCTACAGGTAACAAATATTCCAGCGAACTCTGAATTTTTTTAAAGTCTTTCTCTAATATGACATGATATGGATCCCAGTCACTCCAACAGTATTCAAGAATGGGTCGTAATAGAATTCAATTTGCAGCCTGTTTCTGCATTATAGCTACTCTTCCCCAATATATTCCCAATAAAATAAACAAACAATTGGTGAAATTAAAACGTAGAGCTTTGTTCAGTTGTGTGTTAGAAACTGTAAAAATTCAATCTTACTGTGATTTAACGATATTTTACTTTCTGCATGCCATGAACTTACTTCATGAAATGCGCTATTTGAAACGGAGTCAATGTTGCGCTCAACGTCCTATACTATCAAGATAGTGTCACAGCAAACAGAAATATTTTAGAAAAATTTTAGAATTACCCGCGATACTAGAGGGAAGATCATTTATATAAATTAGGAACAGGAGTGACTCCATCATTGATCCCTGGGGCCACTCCCCTTTGCCTGAACGAAACTCAGATTCCAATTCCCACCCAATCTCAACACTGTGAATTATGACCTATTATTGTCTGTTGTTAAAGTAAGAGGTGAACCAATTGTGAGCTACTCCCTGTATCCCGTAATGATCCAACTTCTGGTGTAATATTTTGTAATCAACACAATCAAGCACCTTAGTTAAATCAAAAAATATAACATTATTAATCACTTGCAATGGGCTACTGTAGCTTAATTCTGACTACTTCCATCAATTTGATATAATTCCCGCTTTGTACTACATGATATCCTTATCCCACTAGTCAGCCACCCAAGCTACCCTTTACTGCTAGTACCCCGTTTAGTACGTTCTGATGGATAGCAAATCTCAGGAAAGGATTACATTTGTTATATGTGTTATCTGCACTATAGACATCCTGCTACTACAGTACCTTAACGAGGTTTAAAAAATCTCTATTGCCATTGGATTAGCTTTTCTACATAGTTTGTAATGATATGTGACATTTGTCTGAGTACAAAAGCTTTTTAGTCTTACTGTTCCCCTGCACATTGGTTAAAAGCAAAAAAAAAAAAAAAAAAAAAAAAAAACAGTCTGCATCATATCATACGAGTTTAGGAGATCTGCTAACATCCTTTTTCTTGTACTATTGTAAACAAAATTGATATAGAAATCACAACATAACACTCATTTTTGGTACTTCCTAAAAAATGCAACAATGAACCACCTCTAGCTAGAGCAGAAGTATTCTGAAACGCAAAAACTACTTGCAAACTAACCAGCTAATCTGTATCCTGGTAAAGGAAGCCTATAAATTTTCAAATTATTTAAATGGTACTCCGATACATCAGTTATGTCAGAGTCAACATCTATAAGTAGATCAATGACTTTATCTCTAATGCCTTTAATATTTTGATGAAATATTCAAATTCCTTCTCTACCTGCAAATCTGACCTCCCTTGAAGTTAGTTAGATGGACTTCCTTTAAGCTGGTATACCTATCAGGCTACTTGAATCTCAAAAAGGTGCAGTTCTAACACTAATTACTACGGGAATTTTTCCATGAGTGATTCCACCAGCAACCACTAAACTGTTACCTAAAAGCTTTGCCGGCCTACGCCTCCCATACTTATTGAGGATCACGACATGACTAGTGAAACCCCATCTACTGATAGACTCAACTGGCACTGGCTTACCGACGGACATCAATCGCACCGAAATTTTATGAGACATGATCGAGAGGTCCCTTCGTGCACAAAATCTTGCACCGGTTAAACCTTCGCTAGGCGGCTATTGAGGCAGCATGGGTGAATATTTCAGCTGGGTCCGTCCAACGACTTGTTGACCCCATGTCGTGTCGAGTTGCTGCAGTACTCCGGGCAAAAGGAAGCCCGACACAGTACTAGGAGGATTCCCGTGACTTCAGTCACGCCGTAAAGGCTTTCTGGTATCTTGTAAGCAAAGTTAACATATGATGACCTAGGGAAGGAGAATATAAGAACAAGTAAAGGAGAACTTTCCTCGACAAATGATGTCCATAACTAAATTCTTAGGTATGAATTCCAGAGAGAAGTTTTTGATGATGTACGTTTTTAGACAGCATTGTATGGAAGTGAATAGTGGGTTGTGTGAAATATTGAAAAATAAAAGAATCGAAGGGTTTGTGTTGTAGTATCACAGAACGATACAGTAAATTACGTTGACTGAATGAAAAGGTAATAAAAGTTTCTCGTGATAGTTGGTTAGGAAACGAGTACGAGGAAAACAGTAAGTGGAAGACGGACAGAATGACAGGACATGTGCCAAGGTGTCAGGAGGAGAGGACAGAGATAGGAATGTATTCTGCAAATAACTGAAGACTTTGGGCGGATTTGCTACTTTGACATGAAGAGATTGGCACAAGAGAGGAAATCCTGGGATCGCATGAAACCAATCAAAACACAGATGCCTCCGTCCCTCCCCCACATCAAAAAATCTTTTGTGTCCTCTACTAACGTGTCGTTTTATAATTAAGTTTAAGCAAATTATTAGTCTTTTTTCTACTACTCTCCGCCGCTTTTGTCTTTGTATATTCAGTTTAAAAAATTACCTCCATTTCATGTAATATTCCCCTAAGTAAAACGTTAGAAAAAACTTCGTCCAAAGATTCTTTGAAGGCACCACGGCACCAACTGGCCGCCGTGTCATCCTCAGCCCTTAGGTGTAACTGGGTGCGGGAGTAGAGTGGCATATGGTCAGCACGCTTATTTCCCGGACATTGTTAGTTTTCGAGTCTCGTGTTGTTACTTCTGAGTCAAGTAGCTACTAAATTGGTTCACAAGGACTGAGAGCGCCATGCTTGCCAACAGTACCCGGCAAACCCAGACGGTTACCCAGTCAAGTGCCAGCCAAACGCGACAGCGCTTAACTTCGGTGATCTGACGGGTACCGGCGTTACCACTCCAGACAAAGCCATTGCCAAATGTTTCCCTATACTTAGCATAAAAGGGATACATATCAGTTCTCCTTGCACTGCCTGAAAGTAAAAAATTAAGCACGCAGAAGCCTTAGCCCGATATCAATGAACCTTCGAAAAGAGTATGTGCGAGGGAATGCTGAAAGATATGACTCGAAATTTTTTATACGAAAACTCTTTTCTGATAAGATTAAGCAGACGTTATGACCGTTTTACATGTTTATTCATTCTGTCTACATATTTTCAGCCTTCTGCCACTATAGGGCTCTGAATTGTACCCTGTAACGTGACAGTGTGTAACTTAAGTCGGTCGGTGTTTGGGAAACATTGTGCTGTAATCGAGTTTCGTGTTGGAAGCACTTGGACTCGTGTCGTGACCAAAAAGCGTGGACTATCGAAGAAAGGTGTAGCACTATGACCTTCAGCATGACAATGCCCGACTATAGACTATCACTGCGACATCTACAACAGTCCGGCACCATGACTTGACTGTTACCGATCTTCCTTCGTACAGTCACACCTTGGCCCCATCCCCTTTTCATCTGTTTCCAGAACCTAAAGTATATCTCCGAGGACTTCGCTTTGAAAGTGATGAAGCGGTGCAAGCAGACGTGAGGTTGTGGCTTAGTCAAAAAAGTCAAACATTCTACACTGACAGTATGAACAGACTGGTCTCTCGTTGGGAGAAATGTGTTTGTCGCTAGGGTGATTGTGTTAGAAATGAATGTATTTACCTGAAGAATAAAGACGTAGAATGTTGTTGTCTTATTGTAAAAATCTCGTGCTTTGACACATAAAATTCAGAGAGACTATTTTTCAAGGTGACCTCGCACAGAATTAGGGTTACAGTTCTCTGTGACACGTAGAACGGCCATCAGAGTGCATTAGTATTTAGTATTGTTACCATGCATGTGGCCCTGGTAGAATGTATGACGGACATTAACAGTGTCAGACACTGAGTAATCGCTGTGATTTAGGTGGGGTTCCAAATACTAGTGTAAGACAGCGGAATCAGCACTCGACAGTGTTTTAAAGGGGCTTCAGTGTGGGACTCCATTTGGTCAGCTGGTCTAATCGTGCAGTATCCAGATTCTTGAGACTTTCTGATGTGGACTGCATGGGAACGTGAGGGCAATCATAATCGTCGTCAAGGTCACGGTCAACAACGTTGACCACCACGAGGAAGGACCGCCGTGTCGTGCACCAGGCACATGGAAAACCATTCACACGTCCGCCTGCCAGCCGTGAACAAGTAATGGAATCCCTGCAACACTGTACGTTATCCCGCAGACTAGCAAGAGCCAGACTGAGGAATTATCGCCTCATACGTGGGCAGCTGACAAGAACACAACACAAACGGCTGCATTTGGAGTGTTGTCGTGACCAGGAAGGGTGGACTGCCGACGATTGACGTAGCATTGTGTCCCGATGTTTCGGGGAGGCACAACAGTGTTATTCCTGGCCTCATGCCACAGGACATAACTTCAGGTCACTGCTGGTAGTGACTGACTGGCTGCACAACGGCACGCCATGGACATCGTGCTTCCTCACGTGTCACATATCATTTAATAGTATCTCGGTGCCATCTTTCAATACAACATTGCTCATTTATTCATGATAGTTACTTTTCGGGTTGATGGCTACTGGTGGCAGGCATACGATGGTATGAACGTTTGAAATCATCGTTGCACTAACCCTAAGTCATAATTTTAAAAAAACGATTAATGTTTAGTGCCAGAGAGAAAACAAACAGGTCATGACGGTCCTGGTGGCTTAAAATTCTGTGGTATAAACTTTATCTGACTAAACTAACGTTACGAAAATAAATTTATTAAATTTTGAATGTTCTGTCAATTCTACACGTAAGTTTCTCAGCGACGAGTCAATAACATAGCACTGCTTTCAAACTTATGCGCCGAGATTTTATGCCGCCGTTCTCGAGTTTCTGACAAGAGAGCTACAAAAAGAAAAACAAATGGAGGTGTCCTTTAGCCGCGTAAAAACCTAAGAATCTCTTGAGCCGAGCTCTCGTGTGCCGAAGCTGAACCAAACGTAAAACATAGAATTGTATAAAAGCCAGTATAAAATGTATAACATTAAAAACATCTATAAAATGAAATCATCCAGACTGACGGATCAATTACTGCAAACGAAATTATAATGTAAATAACGTATCAGTGATCAATATTTATAAATTAAAAAATCATTAGTCGATAACACATCCGGAGTGTGGTCACAATGGCGGCACTTGAAAATTGTGAAGGAACAGTAAAACAGTGTTTTGCTTACATGAAATATACCCAAAATGTCAATAAGAGATCTCGACCAAATTTGGCGGGTACGTGCAGAGGGAAAATAATGCAATACCAACTTGTTTGTTTGTGTCCCATTTCACTTTTAAGTGGTAAACAACAGGCCGATAGGTAAATTAACAGATTAAGTATGGAGAGATTATATTCGCAAGTATGGTACATACAAATGATCCTCACATAAAAGTAGATTTTGCAAAATACGCCACCACCGTTAATTAATTCTTAAAAATGAAAACATTTCTTCAAATAACTTAATAATTTACCGGAATGCAGCCGGATGACGTCGCCGGCAGCCACCGATGTTTCGACGGAAGCACACCCTGCAATCCTCTAGGCAAACTGCATCAAGTAAGCGCTGTACAAGGGAATTTAAAACCTCGGTTCTCAGAGAAATCCGGAATGATAAAACTTACACACGCTGTAAATACTTGCGCCATCACAAACCAAAGGTGGCCGACGTCAGAAGTTACCTGCAGTGGAATCAATAATCAGTTGGTGTGGTAGCATAAACTCTGTCCTTCTGTTTCTTGACCAAGGAGCGCGGGACTCTATGCAGTTTTTAAACGAAAACCGCCATCCCTGTTGATAAAGCTACTTCCTAATTTTATTTCAACTGCTTCCTTAATATCGCTTTCACAATAGCTGGAACTGCATGCCATAATCTGCACTTTATTATATTCCATAGGTTGACCGGTGTCAAGTCAATATTCTGCAACAGCGAATTTGCTTGGCTATTGTAAGCATGTGTGTGGCATATGCGCAATATGCTGGTCTTCCAGCGTCGTGATAGCCTGACCAATTTATGACATGCCACAACTATGAGGAATATGTAGACATCCTCTTTAGGCATACCAAGATATTCCTTTACGGAACCTAAAAGCAACCTGTTCTTAGATAGTGGGCGAATAACACAATTTACGTCATATTTCCGCAAAATATGGCCAGTCGTGTTAGAAATGACCCCTGCGTTAATGAAAATGGCCGTAGTCTTTGGACCACTTCGGTATTATCATCATTCACCCGAAGAAAAGTTGGTCGATACCGCTACGTCTATCTGTCTTTCACTGTAAGCATTCTGACGAAAGGTGACTTCGAGATGGACTAACTCAGCTCACAAACTCTCAGGACCCGAGATGACAAGGGCCCCATGTACCAAGGTGTTAAGTTCGCCATCATGTTGAGCCGGATGGTGACAACTATCAGCCTGCAGATACAAGCCAGTGTGAGTAGGAGTCGTATAAAGGGCAGGTACCAAAGTACCGTCCACCTTCCTTCTAACTAGCACATCAAGGAAGTGTAGACAACCATTATTTTCCACGTCTATCGTGAAATACGTATTCGGGTGCAAAATGAGATTTTTCCTCTTCCTTTCGCGGGCACGTGCTCTACCGACCCTTTATTTAGAAATTAAATGAAATAAACATCGTAGTACTAGTTTACTGACTACGGAGTTTGTGCCTTTTCTTTGTTAAAAAAAAAAAAAAAGCTGACGACCGATGCTCAATTCAGCGATCCAGCTATTATGGCGCTTTTTTAATTTTTTTTTAGGGCTAGTGCTCTACCAACTTGTTTACTTGTGCTCTAAACCCTTTTTAATTTTTTTTGTTTTTGCAAAGAGAACAAACTCGTACTATATAGAGCAAAAGTTGCAGGTAATGAGAAAACAAATAACAACGTCTAGTGTGTGAAAATTAAAACGACGTTCTTCATAACATAACACAATTTTCCTTGAAAACATAAATAGGTAGGCTACATTTTCGCAACATCCTTTTTTTAAACGTAAATGAGTATACAGTCTCACCATCAGCATCATCTCAATTTTTTTAAATTTAATTTTTAGGGGGGCAGCACAGGAGAAAGGAAACATATAGGCTGCAGACAGGGAGCTATACGTGAAAAGGATAAACATGTGTCAGGGGAAAGAAAACCTAGAAGAGGAGGAGCAAAGAAAAGTGAAGGAAATTAGGAATATTTTCCTCGCCATTCTCCACTTTGGCGCTCCATCAGAACAACGTGCATTCTGTCATTGACCATTAGAAGGGGAATGCCCCAAGCAGCTCAGGCTCCCGATGTAAATTAAAACTTGGAACCCAACATTGTGGGAATTCGGACTAATGGACAGCTGAAAATACAAGCACCCCCCCCCCCTTCCCAAAAAAAGAAAACACATCACTTATATAACGTAGCAGCTCAAATTCGGCAGACTGTTATTGAAAAGAACGAAGTAATCAGTAATTCAGATTTGGAAAAAATTTAAGTTATCGGGAGAAATAAACCACAATGCGAAATTCATAACATCAGACAACCAATACGACCTCCATTAAATTTGTAAAGGCAAACACTTCAGGTAATGCGAAGTTTCGGTAGGACATGAATGAATAATATTTCAGATCCCTGAGTCAATTACATCAAGATCTTCAACAATATAAGGAAAAACTGTCACAGTAAGATATATTGAAGCAAGAATCAATTACAGAACCAGAAGATATGCGGAGGGTCACAAAGTAATTGCATGGGATCACACTGCAATCCACGTTGATTTATCACCACATACGGAAGTTACTGCTCTCCAGGAGACATTTCAGCCGTAAGTGGGGGCCCACCAAATTACAGGTGTGCTTCAGCCAACTTTATGCCAAGGGAGCAACAAGACAGTTACAAAATATAGATAACTTGAAAATTGTGAAGTAACAGTAAAACAGGGATTTCTGGTGCTTCGGGAACTACTACTGGACTCTCAGGAAAGGTTCCAAACCCAGACGGTTGAAAGCGTAACTCGCGTGGAAATAAGTCGGCATGGTCCCTGTTGCAGTCAATCAGATAGCATTTCTGTGTTTCATCATCAATGTCAAGTTCCAAGTGATACAGTTAACCTGTAGTGGTGTATCGGAAACTACTACTGGACACCCTGGAAAGGTGCAATGCACAGACCGTTTGAAGCGTTTTTCCCCTGGACAGAAGTCAGCATGGTGCCTGTTGTAGTCTATCCGATACAATTTCTGTGTTTCATCGTCAATTTGAATGACCAAGGATTACAGTACACATGCAGTGGTGCATCGCAAGCTATTTCTTGACTCCTAGGTAAGGTTCGAAGCACAGAGAGTTTGAATGATGCATGTTGGATTCAGTCCGACGCAATTTATGTGTTTCATATACATTGCGAAGGTCTAAGGGTTAGAGTAAACCTGGAGTGGTGTATCGGAAACTACTACTGGACTCCCAGGAAAGATTCAAAACACAGACTGTTTGACGGGTTACTCTCCTGGACAGAAGTCTGCATTGTTCCTGTTGTATTCAACCCGAAGCATTTTCTGTGTTTCAGCGTATATTTGAATGACCTGCAGTGGTTCATCGGAAACTATTTCTTGACTACTAGGTAAGGTTGCAAGCACAGAGAGTGTGGTGTCACCACCAGACACCACACTTGCTAGGTTGTAGCCTTTAAATCGGCCGCGGTCCGTTAGTATACGTCGGACCCGCGTGTCGCCACTATCAGTGATCGCAGACCGAGCGCCGCCACACGGCAGGTATAGAGAGACTTCCTAGCACTCGCCCAGTTGTAAAGCCGACTTTGCTAGCGATGGTTCACTGACAAATTACGCTCTCAATTGCCGAGACGATAGTTAGCATAGCCTTCAGCTACGTCGTTTGCTACGACCTAGCAAGGCGCCATTACCAGTCAATGTTGATTCTGTAAAACATGTACCGTCAAGAGCGATGTTCACTAGTTATGGATTAAAGTTAAGTATTCCAGAAGCTACGTACCTTTTTTGCTAGTCTCAAGACCTTGTCCTGTTCCAGACCTCACGCCAGCCTGCGTGAGCTTAAACGCGTGACTTTCGACTTCCTGTCATAGTGGATTGGCTGTCTTGCCAGTCCACAACAGAGAGTTTGAAGCATTACTCGCCTGGATAGAAGTCGGAATGATGCCTATTGGATTTTATCCGATGCAATTTGTTGTGTTTCATCGTCAATGTGAAGATCTAAGGCTTACAGTAAACCTGCAGTGGTGCATCTGAATTTACTACTAGACGCCCTTTAGACGTGAAAAGCACAGATCGTAGGAAGCGTTACTCGCCTGGATAGAAGTCGGAATAGTGCCTGTTGGATTCAATCCGATGCAATTTCTGTGTGTCATCGCCCTTGTGAATGTCGAAGGGTTACAGTAACCCTGCAGTGGTGCATCGGAAACCACTACAGAACTCCCAGAAAGGTTCCAAGCACAGACCGTCTGAATCGTTACCATCCTGGATAGAAGTAGGCACGAGGCGTGTTGTATTCATTCCCAATGCAATTTCGGTGTATCGTCGTCAATGTGAAGGTTGAAGGGTTCCAATCAAACAGTAATGGTGCATTGTTAACTACTACTGGTATCTCTAGAATGGTTGCAAGCACAGACCGTTTGAAGCGTTACTCGCCTCGACAGATGTCAGCATGGTGCCTGTTGTATTCAATCCGATGCAATTTCTGTGTATCGTCGTCAATTTGAAGGTCTAAGGGTTAATGTAAACCTGCATTGCTGAATCTGAAACTACTACTGGACACCTTGGAGGGGTGCAAAACACTGACCGTTTCAAGCGGTTCACGCCTGGACAGATGTCGGCATGGTGCCTGTTGTAATGAATCCTGATGCCATTTCTGTGTTTCATATGCATTGTCAAGGTCCAAAGGGTTATAGTAAACCGTCAGTGGTGCTTCTGAAACTACTACTGGACACCCTGTAGAGGTGCAAACACAGACCGCTTAAAGCGTTCCCCGCCTGGACAGAAGTCGGCATAGTTCCAGTTGTATTCAATCCGATGAAATATCAGATTTCCATAGTCGATTTGAATGGCCAAGGGTTACAGTACACCTGCATTGGTGCATCCGAGACTATTCCTTGACTCCTAGGTAAGGTTCCAAGCACAGAGAGTTTGAAGCGTTACTTGCTTGGACAGAAGCCGGCATGGTGCCTATTGTAATCAATCCCGATGCCATTTCTGTCTTTCATCGTCATTGTGAAGGTCCAAGGGTTTCAGTAAATCAGATGTGGTGCATCGGAGACTACCACTCGACTCCAAGGAAAGTTTTCAACTATAGACCGTTTGAAGCTTTACTCGGCGGGACTGATATCGGAATGATACCTGATGTATTCAATCTCGTTGAAATTTCTGTTTTTCATATTCAATGTGAATGTGCAAGGGTTTCCGTTAACCAACAGTGGTGCTTCGGAAACGACTACTGGATTCTCACGAAAGGTTCGAAGCACAGATCTTTCGAAGGGTTATTCGCCTGGACATAACCCAGCATGTTGCCTGGGTTTTTAAACCAATGCAATATCTGTGTTTCATCGCAACATGAAGGTCCAAAGGTTACAGTAAACCTGCAGTGGTGCATTTGTAACAACATCTCGTCTCCCAATAGAGGTTCAGAGCACATCCCGTTTGGAGCGATACTCCACTGGACAGAAGTCGGGATGGGCCCTATTGTATTCAATCCCGAGGAAACTACTGAGCTCCCAAGAAAGGTTTTAAGCAGAGACCGTTTGTCGCGTTGCACCCTCGGGGAGAATTCGGCATGGTGCCTGTTGTATTCAAAACGATGCAATTTCAGGGTTTCATCGTCAGTGTGAAGGTCCAAGGGTTATAGTAAACCTGCTGTGGTGCATCGGCAACAACGCCTTGACTCTCATTAAAGTTTCAAGGAAGAGACCGTTTTAAGAGTTATTAGCACGCCAGAAGTCGGCATGGTGCCTGTTCATCCCGATGCAATTTCTGTCTTTCATATACATCATGAAGCTGCAAGGGTTATAGTAACACTCAGTGGTGCATTGTAAAGTACTACTGGACTCCTAGGAGTGGTTCGAAGCACAGCCCGTTTGAAGCTATACTCGCCTGGACTGAAGTCACTATTGTGCCTGTTGTAAGCAATCGCGATGCAATTTCTGTGTTTCATCTTCAATGTGAAGGTCCAAAGATTACAGTAAACCTGCTGTGGTGCATCGGAAACAACGCCTCGACTCCCAATAAACTTTCAGGGCACAGACCGTTTTAAGCGTTATTCACTCCGGCGGAAGGTGCCTGTTGTATTCAATCCCGATGATATTTCTGTGTTTTATCTTCAATGTGAAAGTCCAACTGATACAGTAAAACTGATGTCGTGCATCGGAAACTACTAGTGGACTCCTGAGAAAGGTTCCAAACACACGCCGTTTGTAGCATTAGTCGCCAGGACAGAAGTCGGCATAGTGGCAGTTGTATTCATTACGATGCAGTTGCTGTGATTCATCTTCAATCTAAAGGACAAAGGGTTACAGGAAACCTACGGTGGTAGACAGGAAGCTGCTATTGGACACCTAGGAATGGTTCAGAGCACAGAGAGTTTCAAGCGATACTCGCTTTGGCAGAATCGTAATGGTCATTATGGTATTCTATTCCGAGATAATTTCTGTGATTTATCATCAATGTGCTGGTATAAGGGCTACAATAAACCAGAAGTGGTCGATTAGTAGCAACTACTGGACTCCCAAGACTGAGTCCAAGCACAGACAATTTGTAGCGTTAGTCGCCTCGATAGAAGTCGGCATGGTGCCTGATGTATTTAGTGCTATGTAATCTCTGTGTGTCATCGTCAATGTGAAGGTCCAAGAGTTCCAGTAAAGTTGGAACTCTGCAAACGGTCTCTGCTTCGGCCGCGAAGCAATTTCTGTGATCGTTTGTCAATGTGAGTGGACTTCCATCGACTCCATGTTGCTGCACTTAAGGTGAAAAGAAGGTCCGACACGTTATTAGTTGATATCAAACGAGTTTCGTCACCTCAGTTTGCTCTGTAAGCGGAGGGTACCACGAATCTCTACTAGTCGATTTCTTACCTGTTCCACTGTGTCTTCTTGGTCCTTACGTGAAATGAATGTTAGCAGTGGTAGAATCACTTTGCAAATGGCCGTTGTCTAAACGTCGGCAACAGTGTCTCGCGAAAATACCATCGTCTTTTCTCCAGGGATTCCCATGTTTCAGTTCACGAGGCATCTCCGTAACACTTGCATGCTGATTCAAGCAGCGGAATCTGAATTGCTTTCATGTCTTTCTCTAATCCGACCTGAAATGGATTCCAGACACTCCAGCAGTGCTGCAGAATTGGTCGCAATAGAATTCTATTCGCAACCTCCTTTGCATAAGAGCTACTCTTCCCCAATTCTCCCAATAAAATGAAAAGAACAATTTGTGGAATTAAAGCGATAAGTTTTGTTGAATTGTGCGTTCGAAACTGTAAAAACTGACTCTTACTGTGATTTAGCGTTAGTTTGTTTTCTACACGCCATGAACTTACGTCGTGAACTGCACTATTTGAAACAGAGTCAATGTTGTCCTCAACATCCTTTAGTATCAAGCTAGTGTCATCAGCAAACAGAAATATTTTAGAATTACCCCCGATACTAGAGGGCAAATCATTTATATAAATTAGGAACAGGAGTGGCTCCATCACTGATCCCTGGGGCCACTCCCATTTGCCTGAACCAAACTCAGACTCCAATTCACAGCCATTCTCAACACTCTCAGGCACCCAAGCTATCTTTTACTGCTAGTACCCCATTTAGTACGTTCTGATGGATAGCAACTCTCAAAGAGCATGAGAAACGTGTTAAGGAATGGATTACATTTGTCAAATGTGTTATCTGCACTATAGACATCCTGCTACTACAGTACCTTAACGAGGTTTTAAAAATCTCTATTGCCGTTGGATTAGCTTTCCTACATAGTTTGTAATGATATGTGACATTTGTCTGAGTACAAAAGCTTTTTAGTCTTACTGTTGCCCTGCACCTTGGTTCAGAAAAAAAAACACAGTCTGCGTCATATCATACGGGTTTAGGAGATCTACTAACATCCTTTTTCTTGTACTATCATATTCAAAATTGATATAGAAATCACAACATAACACTCATTTTTGGCACTTCCTAGAAAAAACAACAATGAACCACCTCTAGCTTGAGCAGAAGTATTCTGAAATGCAAAAACGACTTCTAAAATAACCAGCTAATCTGTATCCTGAAAAGGAAGCGAATGAATTGTCAAATTATTTAAGTGGTCCTCCGATACATAAATAATGTCAGAGTCAACATCTATAAGCAGATCACTGACTTTATCTCTAATGCCTTTAATATTTTGATGAAATATTCTAATTCCCTCTCTACTTGCATTCCTGACCACCGATGAAGGTGTTAAGGTGTTTCCTTAGTTAGATTGACTTCCTTTAAGCTGGTGTACCCATCAGCTGTGTTGAACCTAAAAAAGGTACACCTCTAACACCAACTACTACGGGAATTTTTCCATGAGGGATGCCACCAGCATCCACTACCCTGTCACCTAAAAGCTTTGCCAGCCTTCCCTTCCCATACCTATTGAGGTGCTGGCCATGATTAGTGAAACCCCATCTACTGATAGCCTCAACGGGCAGTGGCATATCGACCAATATAAACCGCATCGAAAATTTATGGGACATAATGGAGAGGTCACTTCGTGCACAAACTCTTGCACCGGTTAAACCTTCGCTAGAAGGCTATTGAGGCAGCATGGGGACGTCCAACGACTTGTTGAGTCCATGTCGTGTCTTGTTGCTGCAGTACGCCGGACAAAAGGAGGTCCGACACAATACTAGGAGGTCACCCGTGACTTTTGTCACTTCGTGAAGGCTTTCTGGTATCTTGTAAGCAAAGTTAACTCATGATGGCCTAGGGAAGGAGAATATAAGAACAAGTAAAGGAGAATTTTACTCGGCAAATGATGTCCATAACGAAATTCTTAGATATGAATTCCACAGAGAAGTTTCTCAAGTTGTACGTTTTGAGACAGCATTGTGTGAAAGTGAATAGTGGGTTGTGTGAAATACTGGAAAATAAAAGAATCGAAGGGTTTGTGTTGTAGCATCACAGAATGATTCAGTAAATTATGTTGACTGAAAGAAAAGGTAATAAAAGTTTCTCGATACAGTTGGTTAGGAAACGAGTACGTGGAAAACAGTAAGTGGAAGACGGACAGAATGACAGGACATGTGGCAAGGTGTCAGGAGGAGAGGACAAAGATAGGAATGTATTCTGCAAATAACTGAAGACTTTGGGCGCATTTGTTACTTTGACACGAAGAGATTGTCACAAGAGAGAAAATCCTGGGATCGCATGAAACAAATCAAAACACAGATGCCTCAGTCCCTTCCCCATATCAAAAAATTTTTTATATCCTCTACTAACGTGTCGTTCCTCTATTAAGTTTAAGCAACATGTTATTCTTTTTTGTGCAACTGTTCGCCTCTTTTGTCTTTGTAATGTTTCTCGTAACGATATTTCGATTCATAACTACCTCCATTACATTTAATATTCCCCTACATAAAAAATAAAAAAATAAAAAATCATCGTCCGAATTGGATTTGAAGGCGCAACTTTACCAACTGGCCGCAGTGTCATCCTCAGCCTTGAGGCGTAACCAGGTGGGGACGTGGAGTGGCATTCCGCTTGCCAGCAAACTCGGACAGTTACCCATTCAGGAGCCAGCCAGACCAGACAGCGCTTAACTTCGGTGATATGACGGGAACCGGTGTTACCACTGCGTAAAGAACGTTGGCGAATGTTTCCCCTTACTCAGGAAAAAAGGGATACATCATCAATGCCCCTTGCACTAACTGAAAATA
Organism: Schistocerca serialis cubense; assembly: GCF_023864345.2. Classification (NCBI taxonomy): domain Eukaryota; kingdom Metazoa; phylum Arthropoda; class Insecta; order Orthoptera; family Acrididae; genus Schistocerca; species Schistocerca serialis. Next base: position 871,531,725 of record NC_064641.1, on the reverse strand, counting down.
AAAAATTAAGCATGCAGATGACATAGCCAGATATCAATGAATCTTCGTAAAGAGTATGTGCGAGGATGTGTTGAAATTAATGCCTTCAAATTTTTTGTACAAAAACTCTTTAACCAACTTAGATTAAACAGACGTAATTACCGTTCTACATCTTATTGTTTCTGTCTACATATTTGCAGCCCTCTGCCGCTACAGGGCTCTGAATTTTAGCATGTAACGTGACGTTGCATAACTTAAATACGTCGGTGCGTGGGAAACATCGTGCTGTAATCGAACTCGAAGATTTCATGTAGACATGGAGCGCCCTGTCCTTCAGCATGACAATGCCTGACTACAGACTATCACTGCGACATCTGCAACAGTCCGGCACCTTGGCTTGACTGTCACCGATCATCCTTCGTACTGTCGTAACTCGGCCCCATCCGCTTTTCTTCTGTTTCCAAAACCTGAAGCACATCTCCGAGGACTTCGCTTTGCAAGTAACGAAGTGGTGCAAGCAGACGTGAAGTTGTGGCTTAGTCAACAAAGTCAAACATTCTACACTGACAGTGTGATCAGACTGGTCTCCCGTTTGGAAGAATGTGTTTGTCCCCAGAGGGATTGCGTTGAGAAATGAATATCTTGACCTGAAAAATAAAGACGTAGAATGTTAATAACGTTAATCTTATTGTAACAGCCTCGAGCTGTGACATACAAAATTCAGAGACATTACTTTTCACCACGTCGTCGCTCAGGATTAGAGTCACAGTAGTCTGTGACAGGTAGAACGGCTATCAGGGTGCATTAGTGTTGTTTGTGTTTAGTTTGTTACGATGCTTGCGGGCCTGGTAGAGTGTGTGATGGACGCCAACAGTGTGAGACGCTGATAAATCACAGTAAACAACATGAAGAACACAGGGTTTCATATACTAGTGTGAGATGGCGGTCTCAGCACTCGACAGAGTTTGAAAGGGGCTTCAGTGTGGGACTCAATTTGGTCAGCTGGTCCAGTGGTGCAGTATCCAGATTCTTGAGATTGGTCCAGGTCACGATCAACAACGGCTGACCACCACAACGGAGGATCGCGTTTTCACAACTCCGCCTTCCAACCGTGAACAAGTAATAGAATTCCCGCAAAATAGAACGGACTAGCGAGAACCATACTAAGGAATTACCGTCCCTTGTGGGCAGACGACAAAAACGCAGCACAAACGGCTGCATATGGGGTGTTATCGTGACCAGGAAGCGTGGACTGCCGATGTATGGCGTAGCATTGTGCTTAGGGGTGTGTTTCTATTCTGCATCAGCACGCATAACGTTGGGCGGTGAGTATTGCGTCCACAGGGGGGGATCATACTCTCCCGATGTTTCGCGGAGGCATAATAGCGTTACTCGTGGCCTTATGCTTCAGGGCATAATTTCAGGCCACTACTTGTAGTGACTGACTGCCTGCACAACGGTACTTCACGGATATCGTGCGTCCTCACGAGTCACCTCTCATTCGACAGTATCTCGGTGCCATGTTTCAAGAGGACAATGCTCATTCTTACATGATAGTTACTTTTCGGTTTGATGGTTGCTGGTTGCAGACATACGAAGGTATGAACGTTTGAAATTGTCATTGCACATACCCCACGTCGTATTCATTAAAACGATTAATGTTCAGTGGAAGTAAGGAATAGGCAAGTCATAAAGCCTTATGAAGGCTTAAAATTATGTGTGGCCAGGGGAGATGGGACTGTTCAGGATCGTCTGACCACAGATCCTTATCTTCCTTCCATTTTATTTCACTGACCCTTACCATGTCTGGAATGAGCATTTGCCAAATGTGTGAGTGAAATCTTATTGGACTTAGCAGTCCCAAAGCTTACACACTACTTAACCTAAATTTTGCTAAGGACCAACACACATACCCATGCCCAAGGTAGCACTCGGACCTCCACCGGGACAAGCCGCACAGTCCAAGACTGCAGCGCCTGAGACCGCTCGGCTAATCCCGCGTGGTCGGTCTTTGCATTCCCCTTTTTTTCCTTAGAATACTTCAATAACATTGCATCTCGAAGTATTCGATTCTCAACTTTCCCTGCTTTCCCAACGACAATATTCAGTTCCACATAATGCTGTAATTAAAGTGAATTCTCACAGATGCCTTCTGAAGTATTTGCGCTAGTAGACTAGATATGCGGAAACCAAAATGTGACCCATTGCTTTAATCAGTTTATTTTACAGGTCCGTCTTGATCAGACAAACTTTTACACTCGACTATTACCTGTTTTGGCTACTACCATCTTCAGATCTGTTACAAACGAAAACAGTGTAGAACCAGCAAAGTTCAGTTTGGTGCCGCTAAATCTATTAGAGTAATCTGCTGTAGTATCAACGTCAAACTAAACATGTATGTACACAGTAAGTGCTGGTGATGATCAGAATGCGTCTGGTACATATATCAGGGAACTGATGCCAGCAGAGGGCACTATAGCTACGGTACATGATTAGGCAGTCTCCCAAATGTAATGGATAAAATGCGGTATGCGAAGTCATTAATTAAAATTACTGCAGAAGGCAAAATGAGTGCCTGAAAATACAACACGTACTGCCATACTATACATGGAACTGGATCCATGCTTAGAACCAACGTAAAAATTTCAAATACTATTAACGTGAAGCTCCTAGACTGGTAAGGTAAAACACAAAATTGTATAAAAGTCAGTATAAAAAGTATAAGATTGGAAAGCATCTATAAAACAAAATCTTCCAGCCTCAAAGATCAATTACCGCAAACTAAATTGTAAGGTAAATAACGTAGCAGTACTTATTAATTAAAAATTAAAAAATTGATACACGATAACACATCCGGAGTGTGGTCTGAATGGCGGCACGTCGTGGTTTCTGTTTTCCCTTCGGCGGAACATGAGGAGAAAGGCCCAGTCTCCCTTCCTTTACGGAACTCCTCAGCATATCCTGTGGCTGCAAAATAATCAGACAAGAATGGAGACAGAATGGGGAGGAATATCCACATTAAGTTTCTGACCACAACTATCAGAGTTACTTGGCTCAATACAAACACGGAAGTCTCCTCCACCCTGGAAGAGAAGGAAGGTAAAATAAACTCCAGCGCCTGCCCTGTCGTGGTGCAGCGTGGTGGAGATCATGGCGTACATCTAGTTATGTAACAAAATCATCATGATCTGGAAAACGCATACGAATAAATAAAAAAAGTTGATTTTTTTACAGACCTCCCTATGCCCCAACTCAGAAAAGGCAAACAAAAGTATTCCGATCGTCAGACTGTCATCTGACACATGGAATAATATTGCTGATGGAAAATAGACCAGACCAGCAGTTATTTAAGGATAGTTATTTAAGAGCAGTTATTTAATGGTAATGGAATGAATATCAGGTAGTGTATTTCTTTCGATGACGGTAATAAAAGATTTCCAGATTGAGTATCTGTTCAAAATAGCATATCATCACGAACAACATATTATCCAGAAAGTGCTTGGACTTCGAAGAAGAAAGAATATTACGTGCACTGCTATGAATACGATGATCTTTCGGTAATAATATAGATAAGAACACTGACTGACGCATATCACCAACATCTGGCAGTAGCGATACAGCGTCGATCATTATGCGGTCGCTGAAGTTTTAATTTCTTCTCTCACAGGAAGATGAGTCAAAATGAGTTTTCTGATTATTTGAGTCACTTATCACCAGTAATCCCGCAAAAAGTGATGTTTTTATTTCACAACACATAATGAAAAAAGTTGTCGGCATCGTGTCAAAGACCACTCCTTCTTCACCACATTAGACGATCACAAATGAGTAAGCAAGAAAATTTATTGTCTCTGAATAAGGACGTGAGTTCAGTGCAGAAAGTCTCACCAGAACTACTTTTTGTGGATCAGTAAATTATTTAAACTATTAAAACACCTGTAGCATTTTCCCGTTTTGGGCTGTCAGCGTAAGTTATTTAAATTACAGTCTTCGTAAATGAAATTGGACTGTGGTCAGACTAGTCGCTGAGTGAAGCAGACTGGTTTCGTTTCTTGGTGGCTTATATCGTCACACGGTATTTGTTAGGTATACCAATAAACCGTGTTGTAATGACAGACGTAGGAGATCACTAATTGACCCGAAGAGCAGTGACTGTTTCCCAGATGTGGAAATTACTTTTAGAAGGATACGATAAACATCATTACAAGTTATACTGACGGCAGCTGAACTAACGGTCCTTGAGTGAAGGCCTAAGACGGAATCTACCGAATCAAAAACATTTTCGGTACCACAGGTCATATCGTCTCACCGCACCTGATGGTACAATGCACACACGTTAATCGTGGTGTACACAACAATGGGAACCGCTTACAAGCGGTAATGTGGTTTCCGAGGAAACAAGGTACTTCAGTTGGTTAACCATGGCTGACGTGAAGAGAAGCGATCCTATTGATATCCCGCTGCCTCGATACTTTATCCACTGGAAGCTACAGGCCCAGGAAAGCCTCGTGTACTTCTCTTACTAGAGCTGTGTGAGAAAGATCCCGGCAGTGTCTAGACCAGGAATTACGGGAGTGCATGAAGGAACTTCTGGATAGGTGTTACGTAGCTGCGCAGATGTTAAAGGTCGAGACATGACGACGATAGCGGTTTTTTTTTGTGGTGGTTATCGTTCTCTTGCATATACGAGGCGTAGTAAGGTGTAAAAAGCCATTTGCTAGCGAAAATTTGCTAGAACTACAGGTTGTTTAATGATGTTCACAAATCACAGGCTCATGGGTGTGAACATTCTCCAGAACATTAAAATACTGTCTATGTATTTTACAACCAAATTTCATTACAGTAGTTTAGTTTTATGGTAATAACATATGCGGAATGACACACGTCAATGTTACATGTAAACGATTTGTGTGACTATTTTTTTTTTTTTTGCTACATTACGATTTGCGTCACGTATCGTGTTCCAGGAGAATATATCCATGCAGTATAGTAACTTTCAAGTAGTGAAGGCATTATAAAAATTTTGTTTTTAAATTAAGAATTGTTCCAAATATCAGACATTGTTATTTTATTTTCTAGGGACAAAGATTAGTGTTTGAGCGATCTAAGATTCCGCTGGTACACTCGTATTCGAGATTCGAAATGGAGGATTTTCTGTTCGCTGTTCATTATGACGTACATCCTGTCGATACTCCCCCTTGGGATGGAGAGTGGCCTGGACTGCCGGAATATTATTGTAAGTACCTAAAATATCTCGGGTTTATAGATATAAGTGGGGAATGGGAAAAAGTGATGCTGCTATTCTGTTAATTCTGGCCCCAGTATGGAAAACATTAACTGGAGTATTCTGAGGCAGAGAAATGTTGCTGGAGCGCAATGTGTCGATACAGCTGTTAGTAGTGATAACCTCCCACTTGTTTCGTTTCCTACTTCCCCTCTCCACCTTCAGTTTACTTACAATCCTGTATTATTAGTATACAATGCGAGCAGTACTGTTGGTAGAGGCTTAACATGGCGAAGTGTAAAGTACTGTTATTTTCCTCCACGAATAGTGACTTTTAACTGACACAGTTACTCTCTTACAGGCGCCGGATTCTACCGACCTCCGCCCCAAGATGTGCCAGAGGACGCAGAGTCCGGCAGACGTCGACCGCTGGAAGTGGTGACTGAGGAGGACGAGGCGTGTCCAGGCAACGGGCAGACGTGGGAGGGCGGAGACGTGCCAGCGCTGGACACGTCCGGCGAGAAGCAGCTGTCTCCAGACCTGGTGGGTGCCGAGGAAGACGCAGGAGAAGAGAGAGAGGGGCCGACGTGCGGTTGTGGCTTCTGGCGTTGGCTGAAGAAGATGTTTTGTGTTCGACGATGTTAGGGGCAGTCCAGCACCTCTCGGCCAAGTTAGTCTCCAAACTATCAGTAGTACAGAATAAGAGAAATTTTAGAAAAACTTTCGTTTCTAATGAGCTTCCAAACTTCGTTCTATCGAAATAAAAGAGCACATTTTTGTCACAGCCTTTTGAAATTTTTCATCTTCTTTTCAAATCAGTTTTTGCATGTCAGCTCTTAGTTAGACGCTATAAAGTTAACAGAAGTTTTAGCATCGTCACAATATTTAACTATACTGATTTGTATATAAATACATAACAGGCATTAGCTTTACCTTCTTTCCTACAACTGTTATTAGATATATTCATCGATCAATTTTCTTTTGTTACAGGTTTTGTCAGCACCCACATCGAGCTAGAGAACAGATGAAACAAAACCTGTCGAGCGATTTGATTCAAAGGCATCGTCACCAGCCTGCTGTAAATAATGCACATAACATGTAAATACGTTCATTACTGTTCTGGATGTTTGTTCTTAAAATACCTACGTATTAAATTTGTTTTCCACTTTTACTCCTGCGTCTTAATTGTAGAAGTCTTAGGAGTGCTTGTAGTCATTCCCACAAACTAGTTCCGGAATTTAGGGGCAAGTAACCAAAGACATAAAGCGCCCAGAGAACGATAGTAAATCGAACATTCACCAATCGTTTTGCCGATCATCTCTCTCTGCCTCTCTCTCTCTCTCTCTCTCTCTCTCTCTCTCTCTTCTGCCACCCCATCTGTAAGATACACACACACGCTCACACACACACACACACACACACAGACACACACACACACACACACACACACACACACACGCACACACACACTCATATGTATATATATATCCTCATGAAAAGTTTGGAAAATAATCGAATGAGCTCTCATGTAATTGATAGTACCATTGGAGTTCAAACTTTCACTACTCGGCGTGTTTGCTACAAGTACCTTCTGCTATTATACAGGACAATTGAAACATAATTCAGTGATCACAATATGCTGTAACTGCATAGCGAAATATCGACATGACCTTCTTTTTTATATCCTTTGTAGTCCTTGTATATGACAGCCCTTGGTACCACGAACAACTTATAACGAATACTCCATATCACACCATACCAGAAGCAGAGGCAGTGCTAACAGGTAAGTCACACTGCTTGAATAATCACAGAAATTAAAGTGCGACCTACGAAGAACGTATTCCTTGGGACAGTGTGGCGATATTTGATGTTGATGGGCTATGGCAGCAGATGAATTGCGCTACTGCCTTTACTAACAGCCCGACATCGCAAGCAGCGCGTCTTTTGGGCTAATGCTGATATTGGTTGGACCCTAGACAACTTGAAAACCGTGGTCTGGTCAGGTGAGTCCAGATTTCTACTAGTCGATTTCTTTCCTTTTCCACTGTAAAGAGAGCAAACGAGAAACGACTGGTCTACAAGCCTCTGTAGATGGCTGTCTTCTTGGTCCCTTCGTGAAATGTATGTTAGCAGTGGTAGAATCACTTTGCAGATGGCGGTTCTCTAAATGTCCGCAACAGTGATTCGCGAAAAAAGGGGCGTCTTTCCTACAGAGATACCCACGTTTGAATTTACGAGGCATCTCCGTAACACTTGCATGCTGATTCACCCTACCGATAACAAATATTCCAGCGATCTCTGAATTGCTTTCATGTCTTTCTCTAATATAACCAGATATGGATCCCAGTCACTCTAACAGTATTGAAGAATTGGCCGTAATGCAATTCTATTTCCACCCTGTTTTTGCATAACAGCTACTCTTCCCCAATATATTCCAAATAAAATGAAACGAACAATTTGTGGAATTAAAACGATACGTTTTGTTGAATTGTGTGTTAGATACTGTAAAAACTTACTCTTGCTGTGATTTAACGATAGTTTACTTTCTGCATGCCATGAACTTACGTCATGAACTGCACTATTTGAAACGGAGTCAATGTTGCGCTCAACGTCCTATACTACCAAGCTTGTGCCGCCGCAAACAGAAATATTTTAGAAATATTTTAGAATTACCCGCGATACTAGAGGGCAAATCATTTATTTAAATGAGGAACAGGAGTGGCTAAATCACTGATCCCTGGGGCCACTCCCATTTGACTGTACCAAACTCAGACTCCAATTCACAGCCATTCTCAACACTGTGAATTATGACCTATTATTGTCTGTTGTAAAAGAAGAGCTAAAGCAATTGTGAGCTACTCCCTGTATCACGTAATGATCCAACTTCTGGTGTAATATTTTGTAATCAACACAATCAAGCACCTTAGTTAAATCAAAAAATATAACATTTTCAATGACTTGTAATGGGCTACTGTAGGTTGATTCTGACTACTTCTAACATTTTGATATAATTCCCGCTTTGTTCTACATGATATCCTTATCCCACTAGTCAGCCGCCCAAGCTACCTTTTACTGCTAGTATCCCGTTTAGTACGTTCTGATGGATAGCAACTCTCAAAGAACATGATAAATGTGTTAAGGAAAGGATTACATTTGTCATATGTGTTATCTGCACTATAGACATCCTGCTCCTACAGTACCTTAACGAGGTTTAAAAAATCTCTATTTCCGTTGGATTAGCTTTTCTACATAGTTTGTAATGATATGTGACATTTGTCTGAGTACAAAAGATTCTTAGTGTTACTGTTCCCCTGCACCTAGGTTCAGAAAAAAAACACGGTCTGCGTCATATCATACGAGTTTAGGAGATCTACTAACATCCTTTTTCTTGTACTATCATATACAAAATTGATATAGAAATCACAAAATAACGCTCATTTTTGGTACTTCCTCAAAAATACAACAATGAACCACCTCTAGCTTGAGCAGAAGTATTCTAAAATGCAAAAACGACTTCCAAAATAACCAGCTAATCTGTATCCTGGTAAAGGAAGCGAATGAATTGTCAAATTATTTAAATGGTCCTCCAATACATAAATAATGTCACCGTCAACATCTATAAGCAGATCACTGACTTTATCTCTAATGCCTTTAATATTTTGATGAAATATTCTAATTCCTTCTCTACTTGCATACCTGACCTCCTAGGAAGGTGATCACTTAGTTAGATGGACTTCCTTCAAGGTGGTATACCTTTCAGCAGTGCTGAATCTAAAAAAGGTGCATCTCTAACACCAATTACTACGGGAAGTTTTCCATGAGGGATTCCACCAGCACCCACTACCCTGTCACCTAAAAGCTTTGCCAGTCTTCCCTTCCCATACCTATTGAGGTGCAGGCCATGACTAGTGAAACCCCATCTACTGATAGACTCAACGGGCACTGGCATATCGACCAACATAAACCGCACCGAAAATTTATGAGACATCATCGAGAGGTCACTTCGTGCACAAACTCTTGCACCGGTTAAACCTTCGCTAGACGGCTGTTGAGGCGGCATGGGTGAATGTTTCTGCAGGGGACGTCCAACGACTTGTTGAGTCCATGTCGTGTCTTTTTGCTGCAGTACGCCGGACAAAAGGAGGTCCGACACAATACTAGGAGGTCTCCCGTGACTTTTGTCACTACGTGAGGGCTCTCTGGTATCTTGTAAGCAAAGTTAACCCATGATGGCCTAGGGAAGGAGAATATAAGAACAAGTAAAGGAGAATTTTACTCGGTAAATGATGTCCATAACGAAATTCTTAGATACGAATTCCAGAGAGAAGTTTCTCAAGTTGTACGTTTTGAGACAGCATTGTGTGGAAGTAACTAGTGGGTTGTGTGAAATACTGGAAAATAAAAGAATCGATGAGTTTGTGTTGTAGCATCACAGAATGATTCAGTAAATTACGTTGACTGAAAGAAAAGGTAATAAAAGTTTCTCGATACAGTTGGTTAGGAAACGAGTACGTGGAAAACAGTAAGTGGAAGACGGACAGAATGACAGGAGATGCGCCAAGGTGTCAGGAGAAGAGGACAGAGATGGGAATGTATTCTGCAAATAACTGAAGACTTTGGGCGCATTTGTTGCTTTGACACGAAGAGATTGGCACAAGAGAGAAAATCCTGGGACCGCACGAAACCAATCAAAACACAGGTGCCAGAGTCCCTCCCCCATATCAAAAAATCTTTTATATCCTCTACTAACGTGTCGTTCCTTAATTAAGTTTAAGCAAATTGTTATTCTTTTTTCAACTACTGTTCGCCTCTTTTGTCTTTGTAATGTTTCTCGTAACGATATTTCGATTCATAACTACCTCCATTGCATTTAATATTCCCCTACATAAAAAATAAACAAAATAAAAAATCGTCGTCCGAATCGGACTTGAAGGCACAACTTTACCAACTGGAGGCAGTGTCATCCTCAGCCTTGAGGCGTAACCAGGTGGGGACGTGGAGTGGCATTCCGCTTGCCAGCAAACTCGGACAGTTACCCATTCAGGAGCCAGCCAGACCAGACAGCGCTTAACTTCGGTGATCTGACGGGAACCGGTGTTAGCACTGCGTAAAGGCCGTTGGCGAATGTTTCCCCTTACTCAGGAAAAAAGGGATACATCATCAATCCGCCTTGCACTCCCTAAAAATAAAAAATTAAGCATGCAGATGACATAGCCAGATATCAATGAACCTTCGTAAAGAGTATGTGCAAGGGTGGGTTGAAAGTAATGCCTTCAAATTTTTAGTACAAAAATTTTTTAACCAACTTAGATTAAACAGACGTAATTACCGTTCTACATCTTATTGTTTCTGTCTACATATTTGCAGCCCTCTGCCGCTACAGGGCTCTGAATTTTAGCATGTAACGTGACGTTGCATAACTTAAATATGTCGGTGCGTGGGAAACATCGTGCTGTAATCGAACTCGAAGATTTCATGTAGACATGGAGCGCCCTGTCCTTCAGCATGACAATGCCCGACTACAGACTATCACTGCGACATCTGCAACAGTCCGGCACCTTGGCTTGACTGTCACCGATCATCCTTCGTACTGTCGTAACTCGGCCCCATCCACTTTTCTTCTGTTTCCAAAACCTGAAGCACATCTCCGAGGACTTCGCTTTGCAAGTAACGAAGTGGTGCAAGCAGACGTGAAGTTGTGGGTTAGTCAACAAAGTCAAACATTCTACACTGACAGTGTGATCAGACTGGTCTCTCGTTTGGAAGAATGTGTATGTCGCCAGAGTGATTACGTTGAGAAATGAATATCTTGACCTGAGAAATAGAGTCGTAGAATGTTAATAACGTTTATCTTATTGTAACAGCCTCGAGCTGTGACACACAAAATTCAGAGACAATACTTTTCACCACGCCCTCGCTCAGGATTAGAGTCACAGTAGTCTGTGACAGGTAGAACGGCTATCAGGGTGCATTAGTGTTGTTTGTGTTTAGTTTGCGGGCCTGGTAGAGTAAGTAATGGACGCCAACAGTGTGAGACGCTGATAAATCACCTTAAACAACATGAAGAAAACAGGGTTTCATTTACTAGTGTGAGATGGCGGTTTCAGCACTCGACAGAGTTTGAAAGGGGCTTCAGTGTGGGACTCAATTTGGTCAGCTGGTCCAGTCGTGCAGTATCCAGATTCTTGAGATTCGTCCAGGTCACGATCAACAACGGCTGACCACCACAACGGAGGATCGCCTTTTCACAACTCCGCCTTCCACCGTGAACAGGTAATAGAATTCTCGCAAAATTGAACGGACTAGCGAGAACCAGACTAAGGAATTACCGTCCCCCGTGGGCAGACGATAAAAACACATCACAAACGGCTGCATATGGGGTGTTATCGTGACCAGGAAGCGTGGACTGCCAATGTATGGCGTATCATTGTGCTTAGCGGTGAGTTGTTATTCTGCATCACCACGAGTAACGTTGGGCGGTGAGTATGGTGGCCACAGGGGGGGGGGATCATACTCTCCCGATGTTCCGCGGATGCATAATAGCGTTACTCCTGGCCTTATGCTTCAGGGCATAATTTCAGGCCACAACTTGTAGTGACTGACTGCCTGCACAACGGTACTTCACGGAAATCGTGCGTCCTCACGTGTCACCTCTCATTCGACAGTATCTCGGTGCCATCTTTCAAGAGGACAATGCTCATTCTTACATGATAGTTACTTTTCGATTTGATGGCTGCTGGTTGCAGGCATACGAAGGTATGAACGTTTGAAATAGTCATTGCACATACCCCACGTCGTATTCATTAAAACGATTAATGTTCAGTGTAAGTAAGGAATAGGCAAGTCATGACGCGTGCTGACGGCTTGAAATTGTGTGTGACCAGGGGAGATGCGACAGTTCAGGGTCGTGTTCACAAAACGGGTCCTGCACGACACCCCATGATCAACAGAAAGTCATCTCCCCCTTACATACTGAATTACCGGTTCAATGGCCTCACACATTTCCCTTATCTTATCACCTTTTGCTTGTGGCGTTGGCATTTATACCTGAATTACTGCTGTTGGAGCCGGCCAGAGTGGCCGAGCGGTTCTAGGCGCTACAGTCTGGAGCCGCGCGACCGCTACGGTCGCTGGTTCGAATCCTGCCTCGGCCATGGATGTGTGTGATGTCCTTAGGTTAGTTAGGTTTAAGTAGTTCTAAGTTCTAGGGGACTGATGACTTCAGCAGTTAAGTCCCATAGTGCTCAGAGCCATTTGAACCATTTGAACTGCTGTTGGCGTTGGTTTGCTACTAGTTCTGACGAAGAAAGATCGTGTCTCTGCACTGTTCATAGTAATTCACAGTCTGAGTTACCTTCCTATTAAAACGAATCCTACACTTGTTATACCACTTTCTGTCGCTGTTGACATTACGGTACATTCGTCTGATCACAGATCCTTATCTTTCTTCCATTTTATTTCACTGACCCTTACCATATCTGGAATGAGCATTTGCCAAAAGCGTGTGTGAAATCTTATTGGACTTAACTGCTACAGACATCAGTCCCTAAGCTTACACTCTACTTAACCTAAATTATGCTAAGACCAACAAACACACCCATGCTTGAGGAAGGACTCGAACCTCCACCGGGACAAGCCGCGCAGTCCATGACTGCAGCGCCTGAAACCGCTCGGCTAATCCCGCGTGGTGAGCCTTTATACTAGCGTTTTTTTCCTTAGAATACTTCAATAACATTGCATCTCGAAGTATTCGATTCTCAACTTTCCCTGTTTTCCCAACGCCAATATTCAGTTCCACATAACGCTGTGATTAAAGTGAATTCTCACAGATGCCTTCTGAAGTATTTGCACTAGTAGACTAGATATGCGGAAACCACAAGTCTGAAAACAATTTATTGGACTCACCATTACAAAACAATAATACAATATGCAAAAGAACAAGCGACTCGATCCCCACTGCGGATCGACACAAACACAAAATAACAAATAATAAAAATAATAATAAAAGACTCGTCTCTTCACGGGGACCGAACACAAACAGTTCTACAACGTCAAGAGATTCGTCGACCTGTGATGCAGACATCCCGTGATGGGCGTAGACAAGGGTACAACAGTTTCCATATGCTACAGCATCAGCACACTTACGTGTCTGCCGCTCAACCCTAGTCAGCACTCAACGCTGCAGACACCAGAACAGTCTACAGAGCAAGCAGTGCGTGAGTTGTCTTAAATAGAACTCTATATCTTTGTCGTCAATTGTAGTCTCTGATAAGAAACTAGTATCTAGTTCTGTATCAAATGATACGTTAATGTTAACTGACACCAATAAATTTTCTATGGACGTGGATTGTAACGAAGTTAAGTATTGCATCTTGTTCAAGTTGCAAGAAAGTGAGCTTACATTTCCTGTATTGTAACGTCATGTCGGCCCCTCCATAAATCGTGCTGTACCGACGAGTATTATTTCATCCGACACAACATTTATATCATAAAAATATTACGGTTTCTTGATAATTTTTTAATTTCGAGCGTCTAATTACAGCTGAATGAAACACCATTTTAGTGAAATACGCGTCTCGTCTTTGCATGGGATATTCACTGGCTTGGAATATGTACTTATTTTTATTATCTAGTTTGCATTTTGGGACATTGTGTATGTAGGTCATAAACGGTTCTGGTGGTTGGCTTTTCTATGTCGTAGCAATATTTTAAATTGTACTTACAGATTCCCTGGATGATGTTTTATATGTTGTGTTTTTACTCCATTTTTGGAAAGTTTTGTTAAAGTATTTGCACCCCTCCAATTCCGAAGAGACATCAATTTTCTTCCATCAGGCAAGGCTTTTGTACTGTTCTGGATGTCACTTGCGGGAATATTCAGCTATGCTGCCCCTACATTGGTCCATAATTGCGAAATGTTAACGGTGAAGGATTTTGTGTACCAACTGATCTCTTGATGATGTCCCATAAATGTCCGATGGGATTCATGTTGGGCGATCTGTATGGCCAAACCATTCGCTTGAATTACCCAGAGCATGCTTCAAACCAACAGCAAAGAACTGTGGATGGGCGACACAGTTGTTTAGGAACATGAAATCCACGAATGGCTGCAGATAGTCTCAAGCAGCCGAACATAATCATTACCAGTCGGTGATCGGTTCAGTTGGACAAGAGGACCGATTCCATTCCGTGTAAACACATCCCACAGCACTGTGGAGCAGCCACCAGCTTGCAGAATGCCTTGTCAACATCTTGGGTCCATGGTTACGTGGGGGCTGCGCCTCACTCCAATCCTACCATCAGCTCTTACCAACTGAAGTCGAAACTCAGCCGACGTGGCCGCGGTTAACGTGACGTCACGGGTCCAACCAGTATGTCACGAGCCCAGGAGAGGCTCTGCAGGCGAGGTCGTGCTGTTAACGAAGGCACTCGCGTCGGTCGGCAGCTGGCATAGCCCATTAACGCCAAATGTTCCAGCACTGACATAACGAATACGTTCGTCGTACATCCCAAATTGATTTCGGCGGTTATTTCAAGCAGTGTTGGTTGTCTCTAAGCACTGACATTTCTACGCAAACGCTGTTGCTCTGAGTCGTTAAGTGAAGGTCGTTGGTCACTTTGTATCTGGAAATATTGAATTCCCTATCGATTTCGGAAATGGAATGTCCGATACGTCAAGCTCCAACTACCATCCGGCGTTCAAAATATGTTAATTCATGTCCTGCGGCCACAATCACGTCTGAAACCTTTTCACGTGAATCACCTGATTATAAATTACGGCTCCACCAATGCACTGCAGTTTTGTACCACTGATAAAGGAAGAGGTGAGAGCAGGTAGGTGGAAAGAGTATACAGAGGACTACCACGTGGGGAAGGAATAGTTTAATGACGTGATAGAAGAAGAAATGAAAGCCAACATGGAAGACATAGTAGTTTCAGTATTATTGTCAGTGATACACAATATTTCCAAAGACTTGACATCAAATAAGGTGTAAAACATCGGTAACACTCCTTTTCAGTTTCTAAAAGCATAGTTGGAAGTGGTAAGTAAGCGACTATTCAGTTTCGTTAGTAGAATCAATATGTCCAGAAGTACAGCAAAAAAATATGATACACACAATCCCGAAAGATAAGCGCACACTGAGAAAGGAGTGTATACTGAAGAAACACGAATGAAATAACGGACTACAGGAAGTGCAGGAATTTAGTTGTCTTGAAAGCGAAGTATTAAAGGACGGACGAAGAAGGAGGACATATGACGTCACCTAGCGTTGCCGCGTGTGTCTGCGGCGGGGTCTGGGGCCTTGCCACGGTTCGCGCGGCTTCCCTCGTCCGAGGTTCCAGTTCTCCCTCGGGCACGGGTATGTGTATTGTGCTTAGCGTAAGTTAATGTAAGTTAGATTAAGTCGTGTGCAAGCCTAGGGACGGTTGCCGTCAGCAGTCTGGTCCCATAGAAACAAACCACAAATTTCCAAAACTGTAACCTAGCATAGGCTAAGAGGGCATTCCGTCAACTTAAGTCTAGTAACATCAATCATCGGCGTTAGCTTGAGGAAATATTTGCGGGAATTAACGTGCAAATCATAGCAGTAGCGAAACAGGCACTGTGGAAAAACCGAAAAAGAAGTGATTCGAAGTGTTTGAGATTCGGTGCTACAGAAGGATGTTGTATGTGATGTGGACTGATAAGATACAAGGAGGTTGCCGCCAGAATCGATGAGGAAGGGATGTTGTGGAAAAGACTGACGAGATCAAGTAACAGTGTGGTAAGGTATGTGGTTAAGAGGTCAGGCAGATTAGAGATTAGATTAGATTAAATTTTCGCTCCATAGACTCAAAAATGAGATGATTCTTTTGGACGTGTGACACTTCATAAGGTATAACACAGAAATCATAGAACATTTGAATATAATACTCACTTTTCTGAACATCTGTCAGGAGACAGTCAAAATATGTGAATACATTACAGCAAAATGAAAGTGCTGATATTTACAGAATTAATACAGTGTCAGAATAAAACATAGTTATTCACTTTCAATAAATTTATCATACGAAAGATACCTATACCTGCGGACAGACGTTTCTACTTAAGTTGGTCTAACAGGCCCTGTAAAAATATACATCTATAGAGTAGAAAGAGTTGCCTTTGGAAAAGTCGTTCAAACCAAGTTTTTAATGATCGCTGGTAATTTATTGTAAATGTGAGATACTGCATATTTGACACCATTGTGGGCCAACATAATTGACTTTAGTTCTTTACGTAGATTATTCTTATTTTTAGTACTAAGGTTTTTATTGAGCTATTGTTCGAAACATTATTTGGAAAAAATCGCATTTGGGATTAAATCTACTGTGAATCAGTGGTTAGAGTACCCAGTTCCTTGAAGAGGTTTCTCCATGATTTTCTTCAATTTACGCCACAAATGACTCTTACTACACGCTTTTGCATTCTAAAATCTTCTGCTCGGTTTGAAGAGATACCCCAGAATATGATCCCATATTACAGAATAGAATGAAAGAAGGCAAAGCAGGAGAGTGTTTTTTTATATTTATGTCTACTACATCTGACATAATTCGCATTGCAAAGACAGACTTGCTGAGGTGCTTCAGCAGCTCAGTGATATGCCTTTCCCAACTGATTTATTATAGAGTTGTAATCCCAGAAATTTAACACTGTTGACCTCTTGGATCTGCATGTCTTCATATGTTATATACATGCTGGAATGAAATCTCTTACACTTTCTGAACTTCATACAGTGGATATTTTCAATGCTTAATGACAAAGAATTACCTTTAAACCGTTTATTACTGTCAGTGAAAATTTTATTAGTTGCCGTTTCTAAATATGTACAATTGTATTTCGCAAGAATATACTTCGTTTCCATTTAGTGAGGTAAGAATCGACTCTGTTTCAGCACTGCCAGTGACAGTTTAACATTCCAATTCACTTAAGACACTGTTGCGATTCACACAGTCAAAGGCTTTTGACAGGTCACAGATAAAGTCAGTAACCTCCAATATGTCATCTAATGAATTAAGTACAGTCTCAGTGTACGTGTAATTAGCTTTCTCTGTATCGGAACCTCTAAATAACCCAAACTGTGACTTGGACAAAATATTATTTACAGTCAGATGTGAAACTGGTCGATAATTCGACTGTATCGATTTATCCCCATTCTTCTAAAGAGGTCTAACTTCAGCCAACTTTAGCCAGTCTGGAAATGTTCCGCTGGTAAGAGACTGATTACACAAAATAACTTAAGATAGAATTCAACTGAAGTGAGTACCCTGTGATTAACTTCACTTAGAAAGTTTAGGTTCAAAGTTCGGAAACTAATTCAGGGGTTCGCGAGGAATAGAAATAACTTAAACTGTATTAATTACGTGTCAGAACCAAAGTAAACAAAGAACTGAGTTTACACTGTTTGAACTAGCCACTTATTTCCGAATTTTCATTATATTTGAGAGAGCTGTAGAGGTTGAAGAGAGAGACTGAATTATATCGAACAAATAGTTGAGGATGTGAGCTGCAAGTGCTTCTCTGAAATGAAGAAGTTGAGATTTGTGACTAGCTGCATCAGCTCAGTCATGAGTCCGATCATTTCTCGCTACCACCTAAAATAAATACACAAATAAAAATACCCCACGCAGCTGAGGCTACCATCGTAAATTAAAACTTGAAAGCCAACATTGTGGGAATTTGGACTAATCGATAGCTGAAGATTCCAAAATCCTCCCCAAAAAAACAGCTCTCTTATATAACGGAGCTACTCAACTTCGGCAGACTGTAGGAGAAAAGCCCGAAGCAATCAGTAATTCAGATTTTGAAAAAAGTTTAATTACCGGAAGAAATAAACTACAGTGCGAAATTCGTGGCATCAAAACATCAATAAGACCTCTATTAAATCTGTAAAGGCAAACACGGGAGGTATTGCAATGTGGCGGTGACACAGGAAGGAATCATATTTCAGATACCTGAGTCAATTATATCAAGATGTTCAACAATACAGGCAAAAGCAGTCACTGTAAGACATATTAAAGCAAGAATCAATTACACAACCAGAAAATATGCGGTAGGTCACAGAATGATTCCATGGGATCTCAATGCAATTCATGTCGATTTATCGCTATATACAGGAGTTACTGCTCTCCCGTAGATATTTCAACCGTAAATGGGCGCCACCACATTACAGATGTATTTCGCAGTACTTTATGCCAAGGGATATCAACAAGGTACTTGCAAAACAAAGATAGATGACTAGAAAATCGTGAAGGAGCAGTAAAATAGGATTTTGCTTACTGGAAACGTTCCAAAAATGTCAATCTCGTCGAAACTTGGCGGGTACATAGAGGGGAAAATAATGCAATACCAACTTTTTTGTTTGTGCCCCAATTCACTTTTAAGTGGCAAAGAACATGCCGATAGGTAATTTGACGTATTAAGTTTGGAGAGATCATTTTCGCAAGCATGGTATATAAAAATGATCCACACATGAATGTTGAATTTGCAATACACCCCACCGTTAATTAATTGTTAAAAATGAAAACAGTTCTTCAAATAACTTAATAATATACCGGAATGCACTAGGTGACGTCGCCGACAACCACCGATGTTTCGACTGAAGCACACCCTGCCATCCTCTAGGCAAACCGCAGCAAGAAAGCGCTGTGCAAGGGAATTTAAAACCTCGGTTCTCAGACAGATACGGAATGATAACACACACGCTGTAAACACTTGCGCCATCATAACTCAAATGTGACAGACGTCAGAAGTTATCTATAGTGAACTTAATAATGTGTTGATGAAGAAGCATAAAGTTCTATCCCTCGGTTTTTGAGCATGGAGAAACCGGAACTCCATGCAGACTTTAAACGAAAGCCGCCATCTCCGTTGATAAAACTACTTCCTAATTTAATTTCAACTGCTTTCTTAATAGCGCTATCACAATAACTGCAAGTGCATGCCGTAATCTCCACGTTACTATATTCCATAGGATTACCGGTGTCAAGACAGTGTTCGGCAACAGCGGATTTGCACGGTTGTTGTAATCACGTCTGTGGCATATGCGCAGTACTCTGGTCTTCCACAGTCGTGATAGCCTGACAGATATATGACGTGCCACAACTGCGAGGAATAAGTAGACACCCTCTTTACGCAAACCAAAATAATCCTTTACAGAAAACTGAAAGGGCCCTGTTCTTAGATAGTGATCGAACAACACAATTTACAACATATTTCTGCAAAATAGGACCAATCCTGTAAGAAATGATCACTGCGTTAAGGAAAATAGCCGTAGCCTTTGAGCCACTTTGGTATTATCATCACTAACTCGATGCATAGTTGGTCGATCGCGCCTTCCACTGTAAGCATTCTGACGAAAGGTGACTTCCAGATGGGTTAACTCAGCTCACAAACTCTCAGGGTCCGAGATAACAAGGGCTCTGTGTAACAAGGTGTTAAGGTCCCCATCACGTTGAGCCGGATGGTGACAACTATCAGCCTGCAGATACAATCCAGCGTGAGTAGGAGTCGCATAAAGGGCAGGTACCAAAGTACCGTCCACCTTCCTTCTAACCAACACATCAAGGAAGGACAGACAACCATTCTTCTCCACGTCCAACGTGAAACAAATATTCGGGTGGATCGAATTTAGATGCTCTAAAAAGTGTTTCAAATTCTCAGCTGCCATGTAGCCAAATAACAAAAGTATAATCTACATAACTAGAAAACACCCAAGTTTCAAAGTCTCCAACTGCAAGGCATTTCCCTCCAAATCAATAATAGGGTATAACAGTTTTTCCAACTGTTTGCTGCTAGTACTTGTCATTGAGTAAAACTCACGTGGAAGTCAACACATGTTGAAACTGGTATTCGCCACAGCCGAGCAAATCCGCTGTTGCAGAACATTGTCTGAGCACCGCTCATTCTACGGGATGTAAAAACATGGAGATACTAGCATGCACTTCCAGATATTATGATAGTGTTTTAAATGAAGGTGTTGAAATTATATTAGGAAGTAAGCTTACAAAGAGAGATGGTGGTTTTTGTTTAAATTTTACGTCGAATCCTGCTCTCCCCTTGCTCAAAGAACAAAGATACAGTGTTTATGCTACTCACCCGTTGATTATAATTACACTATCGATAGCTTCTAACGTCGGTCAACTGTACTTTTCGATGGGGCTGGTGTTTACAGTCTGTGTGACGTTTACAGTCTGTCTGTCTGTCTGTCTGTGTGTGTGCGTGTGTTTGTGCGTGTGTGTCTGTGTGTCTGATTGCTTTAATCAGTCTATTTTACAGGTCCGTCTTGATCAGACAAACTTTTACACTCGACTATTACCTATTTCGGCTACTACCATCTTCAGATCTGTAATGGTTAAAATGCGGTATGCGAAATCATTAATTAAAATTACTTCACAAGGCAAAATGAGTGCTTGAAAATACAACATGTACTGGCATACTATACGTGGAACTGGATCCATGCATAAAAACCAACGTAAAAATTTCAAATACTAGCCTGGTAAGGTAAAACACAAAACTGTATAAAAGTCAGTATAAAAAGTATTACATTAGAAAACATCTATAAAATAAAATCTTCCAGCCTGAAAGATCAATTACCGCATAGAAATTGTAAGGTAAATAACGCAGCAGTGCTTATTAATCAAAAATAAAAAAAATCGATATTCGATAGCACATCCGGAGTGTGGTCTGAATGGCGGCACGTCGCGGTTTCTCTTTTCCCTTCGGCGGAACATGAGGAGAAAGGCCCAGTCTCGTTTCCTTTACGGAACTCCTCAGCATATCCTGTGGCTGCAAAATAATCAGACAAGAATGGGGACATAATGGGGAGGAATATCCACATTAAGTTTCTGCCCACAACTATCAGAGCTACTTGGCTCCATAGAAACACGGAAGTCTCCTAAACCCTGGAAGAGAAAGAAGGTAAAATAAACTCCAGCGCCTACCCTGTTGTGGTGCAGCGTGGTGGAGACCATGGCGTACATCTAGTTATGTAACAAAATCATCATGATCTGGAAAACGCACACGAATAAATGAAAAAAAGGAAAAACACGCATAATTAAGTGGACCGCTCCTTACACTATAGAAGTAACAAGTATCTTACATCCAGACTGGAAGTGGTTTCCTCCTGTGAAACCTAAAGCATACATTTGAACAACGGGACCCTGGAGCCACTGCAACAACAAACATGAGAACTTGGACGAACAGGAATTCTTCGTAACTTGCCTGAGCAGCAATGATGCCTACAGAAACAATGACAGCAATTACTCCGGAACCGGAAGTTGTGGACGAGTGGTCCTAGGTGCTTCAGTACGGAACCGCGCCGCTGCTACGGTCGCAGGTTCGATTCCTGCCTCGGACTGGATGTGTGTGATGCCCTTAGGTAAGTTAGGTTTTCGTAGTTCTAAGTCTAGGGACTGATGACCACAGATGATAAGTCCCATAGTACTCAGAGCCATTTGAACCACACTCCGGATGCGAGCAAAGAGGGGTGATAACGAGTAGTTGAACTGGACCCAGCTGTTAACTACTTGCTTTTCAATTCGATTAGTGGAGAGCTGTTTGGGAGGGTATGAATTTCCACTCTGACAATTACACTGCTAAAAATATTAGGCCTACATGAGTTTGGGCGTCTGTCATACTCCACTGAGAAGTAATTGAGGACTGTGTAGGAACCAAATTATACTCTCACCCTTCAGACATTTATTACACAACACAACTTCATTACATCCTTGATCGTTTATATATTAAAATAACTGAAATGTCAGACTGGTGTGACAGCTACATGGCATGATCCGTATACGTCTACGGACGTCGCCTTGTGGTATCCGTTCCCACTTTTCAATGAGATCCTATGAGAGTTCTAGGAGAGTCTGTGATAGAACAGAACGACCACGAACATATCTGTCAAGCATGTCCCACATACGCACGATGAGTTTAGGTCGGCATTCACCGCCGGTCCTACCATTGCGTCAATATCTAGGCTTCGCAAGACATCCCTGTTGACACCCGCCTCGTCGGCCCTGGAATTAAAAGAAATTCAGGGCCACCGCCATACGCAGCAGCCACCACCTGCTCCAACAGGATCTGTTCCACTTACTGTCTGGCACCGCAAGATCTGTATGGCCATAAACACTGAAGCCTCCTCACGATGTCACAGAACGATGGGAATTTCCTCAACAACATCTGCCAGGATTCGCTCACCATGTGTCACTACACAAGAGCACGACCAGCACCTTGCGAAAGAAGATACGTGGACTCGTCTGTGAATAACACGATCTACAAGTAGCGAAGTCGCCTGTTGACACGGGGAAGGCCGTACTGAATGCGAGCTGCAAGACTTTATCGTGTCAAGGGGGGTACTCTAAGAGCACGTCTGGGTCGGAACGTCCTTTCTCGTAACCTGTTCATTACAATATAATCGGACGCAGGGGCTCCAGTGGCCGTTCTGATATCGTTTGCAGTGCTCAAGCGGTACTCACATGGTTCAGAATGGTCACCCAGTACTGTGTGATACACACCCAACAGGCGGTGCAGTACTTTAATTTCCATTGAAAGCGAAGATCTCAAGCCATGCTATAAGTTTCAAGGGCGTCGATACCTGGCCACAGGGTGCGGGAGAATCAACCACCCACCCCAATTCCTTCCTAAGCTGTAGCTAACAGGAAAACTAAAGATATACTGTAGTCAGGTGTCTATCATTCAATAAGTCTGCGTTAGGTAGGTGTTTAACAGGGGCGGAACTGAAACTTTTATATCGATCGACACTGATACAGGTGTTCCCCTAAATCCTTTGTGGAGTGTATTTATTTAAAACTGATAAAATATAGATTCATGTTTCAGGGGTTTTTTGTCCTTCAACGTAGCTACCAAAATTGTGTAACCCGTTTCCAGAGATGCAGAAGTTGTATTACACCTGCAGAAGCGCCATTAATGTTGATAATTGAAATCGAACAGTCTTTTTCTGGACGAATCTCTCTGACAGTTCTGAGGCAGCTGCCACTAAATGATTTCTTTCCTTTACACATTAAATGAAAGCCACAAGAACTGTATGCTCTCGTACCAACTTGGGTGGTTCCTATATGAAGCGGCACCGCTTTTTTATCAAAGCTGTTCGCAGATTGTGTTCCTACACTACTGGCCATTATAATTGCTACAGCACGAAGATGACGTGCTACAGACGCGAAATTTAACCGACAGGCAGAAGAAGCTGTGATATGCAAATGATTAGCTTTTCAGCGCATTCACACAAGGTTGGCGTCCGTGGCGACACCTACAACGTGCTGACATGAGGAAAGTTTCCAACCGAAGTCTCATACACAAACAGCAGTTGATCGGCGTTGCCTGGTGAAACGTTGTTGTGATGCCTCTTGTAAGGAGGAGGAATGCGTACCATCACGTTTCCGATTTTGATAAAGGTCGGATTGTAGCCTATCGCGATTGGGGTTTATCGTATCGCGACATTGCTGCTCGCGTTGGTCGACATCCAATGTCTGTTAGCAGAATACTGTATCGGTGGGTTCAGGAGGGTAATACGGAACACCGTGCTGGATCCCAACGGCCTCGTATCACTAACAGTCGAGATGACAGGCATCTTATCCGCATGGCTGTAACGGATCGTGCAGCCACGTCTCGATCCCTGAGTGAACAGATGGGGACGTTTGCAAGACAACAACCATCGCCTTACTGGCGTATCACCCGGTGTGATGGTATGGCGTGCCATTTGTTACACGTCTCGGTCACCTGTTTTCGCATTGGCGGCACTTAGAACAGTGGACGTTACGTTTCAGATGTGTTACGACCCGTGGCTCTACCCTTCATTCGATCCCTGTTAAACCCTACATTTCAGCAGGATAATGCTCGACCGCAGGAGCTATACGGGCCTTTCTGGATACAGAAACTGTTCGACTGCTGCACTGGCCAGCAAATTCTCCAGATCTCTAACCAACTGAAAACGTCTGATCAATGGTGGCCGAGCAAGTGGCTCGTCACAATACCCCAGTCTCTACTCTTGATGAACTGTGGTATCGTGTTGAAGCTGCATGGGCAGCTGTATCTGCACACGCCACCCAAGGTCTGTTTTACTCAGTGCCCAGGCGTATCAAGGCCGTTATTACGGCCAGAAGTGGTTGTTTTGGGTACTGATTTCTCAGGATCTATGCACCCAAATTGCGTGAAAATGTAATCACATGTGAGTTCTAGTATAATATATTTGGCCAATGAATACCCGTTTATAATCTGCATTTCTTCTTGGTGTAGCAATTTTAATGGCCAGTAGTGTATACTGGACAGTAATACAGCCCATTAATAGTCTGCAGTTGGCGAACGGTGTACTTTAGGATAACATAATTACAGATGTACACGAAAAACACAATTACATCCACGTTTGTCGGCTTCTGACGAAATTTAGTTAGTCGGGATGACGTACACCAACGTCACTCGGTTGTTTGGCGTTTCAAGTGCGGCTCATGCGATCCCTTTTTTATGCGATTGTTCTGATTCCCAGGTGTTCCTTCAGAACGTGCAGGTCAGTCATATGCTCTAAGCATCTCAGGACAGCTCATGAATCGTTTGGCGTCGATCACTGCCCTATAACAAGGTAAGAGCACACAGTTCTTCTGTATGCTCGGTGCTCGGTTCGTAATGATCGCATATTCTAATTCTGTTATATTCACTTAACGGTCTGTTAACCGCTGTGTAAGTTCTCTGGCAATGTTTGGTAAGAAGCATTTAAAGTTTCTTTCGCGCTCTCTTATGATCTAACGAATATGTGTCTCACGTTTCCATTTGTTTCTGTCCCGTGCTATTTTCTAATGAGCTCATCCTATCTCACTCGGCGCGGTTTTGTAGCGACACACAGGACCTAGGCCATTTTTATGAGTAGTCAAAGACACTACACCTGCTTTTTTAATAAACAATTGTCAATGCAGTGTATATTATATATTCGTATTTAGTTGATTATTTTACAGACCTCCCAATGCCCCAACTCAGACTGTCATCGGACACATCGAATAATATTTCTGATGGAAAACAGACCAGACCAGCAGTTATTTAAGGATAGTTATTTAAGTGCAGTTATTTAATGGTAATGGAATGAACATCAGGTAGTGTATTTCTTTCGATAACGGTAACAAAAGATTTCCAGATTGAGTGCCTGCTCAAAATAGCACATAATCACGAAGAATATATTATCCAGAAATTGCTTGGACTTCGAAGAAGAAAGAATATTATGTGCACTGCTATGAATACGATAATCTTTCGGTAATAATATAGATCATAACACTGACTGACGCATATCACCATCTGGCAGTAGTGATACAGCGTCGATCATTATGGGGTCGCTGAAGTTTTAATTTCTTCTCTCACAGGAAGATGAGTCAAAATGAGTTTCCTGATTATTTGATTCACTTGTCACCAGTAAAGCGTGATGTTTTTGATTTCACAACACATAATGAAAAAAAGTTGTATGCATCGTGTCAAAGATCACTGCTTATTCACCACATTAGACGATCACAAATTAGTAAGCAAGAAAATTTATTGTCTGTGAACAAGTATGTGACTTCAGTGCAGTAAGTCTCATCAGAACTACTTTTTGTGGATCAGTAAATTATTTAAACTATTAAACTACCCGTAGCATTTTCCCGTTTTGGGTTGTCGGCGTAAGTTATTTAAATTACTGTCTTAGTAATTGAAATTATACTGTGGTCAGACTAGCCGCTGAGTGAAGCAGACTGGTTTCGTATCTTGGTGGCTTATATCATCAGACGGTATTTGTTAGGTCTACCAATAAACCGTGTTGTAATGACAGACGTAGGAGATCACTAATTGACCCGAAGAGCAGTGACTGTTTCCCAGATGTGGAAATTACTTTTAGATGGATATGATAAACATCATTACAAGTTATATTAACGGCAGCCGAACTAACGGTCCATGAGTGAAGGCCTAAGACGGAATCTACCGAATCAAAAACAGTTTCGGTACCAGCAGGTCATATCGTCTCACCGCACCTGATGGTACAATGCACACACGTTAATTCGTGGTGTACACAACAATGGGAACCGCTTACAAGCGGTAAGGTGGTTTCCGAGGAAACAAGCCACTTGAGTTGGTTAACCATGGCTGACGTGAAGAGAAGCGATCCAATTGCTATCCCGCTGCCTCGAGACTTTATCCACTGGAAGCTACAGGCCCAGGTAAGCCTCGTGTACTTCTCTTAGTAGAGCTGTGTGAGAAAGATCCCGGCAGTGTCTAGACCAAGAATTACGGGAGTGCATGAAGGAACTTCTGGATAGGTGTTACGTAGCTGCGCAGATGTTAAAGGTCGAGACATGACGACGATATTGTTTTTTTTTTTTTTGTGGTGGTTATCGTTCTCTTGCATATACGAGGCGTAGTAAGGTGTAAAAAGCCATTTGCTTGAGAAAATCACTTATTTTTGTCTCATAAAGCGAGGCGCCAGTGTAGTTACAAACTAACGACAGGTAGGGATCTTCTTCAAGCTTGCGTTGTACTAGCCATTGCTTTTCCATATGAACGGCCATGTAAACCGTTCGTGTGTTGTGACTACACCGAGTAGCGATCAGCAGTACATTTGTTGAGGCGTTCCTAAGCAGTCTCACTGCTATGAACATAAGGATCCCAAAAATGGAGCAAGGCTTCAATGTTAATATAAAGATGAATTTTCTTTCGCATACATTTAGCCCACGCTCTCTCTCTCTCTCTCTCTCTCCCTCTCTCTGTCTCTCTGTCTCTCTCTCTCTCTCTCTCTCTCTCTCTCTCTCTCTCTCTTTATCTCCCTTTGTCTCATTCCTTTTTCTATTTCGATGAAAATCTATTTCACTCTTGACAATTTGCGTTACGTATCGTGGTCCAGGAGAATACATCCATGCAGTATAGTAACTTTAAAGTAGTGAAGGCATTATAAAAATTTTGTTTTTAAATAAAGACTTGTTCCAAACATCAGATATTGTTATTTTATTTTCTAGGGACGAAGATTAGTGTTTGAGCGATCTAAGATTCCGCTGGTACACTCGTATTCGAGATTCGAACTGGAGGATTTTCTGTTCGCTGTTCATTATGACGTACATCCTGTCGGTACTCACCCTTGGGATGGAGAGTGGCCTGGACTGCCGGAATATTACTGTAAGTACCTAAACTTTCTCTGGTTTATAGATTTAAGTGGGGAATGGGAATAAGTGATGCTGCTATTGTGTTAATTCTGGCCCCAGTATGGAAAACATTAACTGGAGTATTCTGAGGCAGAGAAATGTTGCTGGAGCGCAATGTGTCGATACAGATGTTAGTAGTGATAACCTCCTACTTCTTTCGCTTCCTACTTCCCCTCTCCATCTTCAGTTTACTTACCATCCTGTATTATTAGTATACAATGCGAACAGCGCTGTTGGTAGATCCTTAAAATGGCGAAGTGTAAAGTACTCTTATTTTCTCCACGAATAGTGACTTTTAACTGACGCAGCTATTCTCTTACAGGCGCCGGATTCTACCGACCTCCGCCCCAAGATGTGCCAGTGGACGCAGAGTCCCGCAGACGTCGACCGCTGGAAGATGTGACTGAGGAGGACGAGGCGTGTCCAGGCAACGGGCAGACGTGGGAGGGCGGAGACGTGCCAGCGCTGGACACGTCCGGCGAGAAGCAGCTGTCTCCAGACCTGGTGGGAGGCGTGGGAGACGCAGGAGAAGAGAGAGAGGGGCCGACGTGCGGTTCTGGCTTCTGGCGTTGGCTGAAGAAGATGTTTTGTGTTCGACGACGTTAGGGGCACTCCAGCACCTCTCGCCCAGGTTAGTCTCGAAACTAGCAGTAGTACAGAATAATAGAAATTTCAGAATAACTTTCGTTTGTAATGAGTTTCCCAACTACGTTCTATCGAAATAAAAGAGCTCACTTTTGTCACAGCCTTTTGCAAATTTACATCTTCTTTTCAAATCAGTTATTGCGTGTCTGCTCTTGGTTAGACGCTACAAAGTTAACTGAAGTTTTAGCGTCGTCACAATATATAACTGTACTGATTTGTATATAAATACATAACAGGCATTAGCTTTACCTTCTTTCCTACAACTGTTATTAGATATATTCATCGATCAATTTTCTTTTGTTACAGGTTTTGTCAGCACCCACATCGAGCTAGAGAACAGATGAAACAAAACCTGTCGAGCGATTTGATTCAAAGGCATCGTCACCAGCCTGCTGTAAATAATGTACATAATGTGTAAATACGTTCTTTACTGTTCTGGATGTTTGTTCTCAAAATACCTACGTATTAAATTTGTTTTCCACATTTACTCCTGCGTCTTATTTGTAGAAGACTTAGGAGTGCTTGTAGTCATTCCTACAAAATAGTTCCGCATTTTATGGGACAAGCAACCAAATACAGAAAGTGCCCAGAGAACAATAGTAAATCGAACATTCACCAATCGTTTTTCCGACCTTCTCTCTCTGT
This sequence comes from Schistocerca serialis cubense, assembly GCF_023864345.2. Classification (NCBI taxonomy): domain Eukaryota; kingdom Metazoa; phylum Arthropoda; class Insecta; order Orthoptera; family Acrididae; genus Schistocerca; species Schistocerca serialis. The sequence goes on along the minus strand of NC_064641.1, from coordinate 871,503,050 downwards.
CCCTCTCCCTCTCTCTCTTTCTCTCTCTCGCTCTTCTGCCACCCCATCTGTAAGATACACACACGCTCACACACACACTCACACGCACACACGCACTCACACACTCATTTGTATATATATCCTCATGAAAAGATTGGAAAATAATCGAATGAGCCCTGATGTAATTGGTAGTACCTCTCGAGTTCATACTTTCACTACTCGGCATGTTTGCGACAAATACTTTCTACTATTATACAGGACAATTGAAACTTAGTTCAGTGATCACAGTCTGCTGTAACTGCATAGCGAAATATCGACATGGCCTTTTGTAGTCCTTGTATGTGACATCCCTAGGTACCACGAACAATTTATAACGAATACTCCATATCACACCATACCAGAAGCAGAGGCAGTGCTAAGACAGAAATTAATGTGCGACGTACGAAGAACGCATTCCTTAGGACAGTGTGGCGAAATTTGATGTTGATGGGCTATGGCAGCAGATGAATTGCGCTAGTGCCTATACTAACAGCCCGACATCGCAAGCAACGCGTCTTTTGGGCTAGCGACGATATTGGTTGGTCGCGGTTGTAGGCGCGCAGTCCGGAGCCGTGCGACTGCTACGGTCGGAGGTTCGAATCCTGCCTCGGGCATGGATGTGTGTGATATCTTAGGTTAGTTAGGTTTTAAGTAGTTCAAAGTTCTAGGGGACTGATGACCACAGCAGTTGCGTCCCATAGTGCTCAGAGCCATTTGAACCATTTTGATATTGGTTGGACCCTAGACAACTTGAAAATCGTGGTCTGGTCAGGTGAGTCCAGATTTTAGTACGAAAGAGTTTATGGTAGTTTTCTAATGTGTCAGGAACCCCACGAAGCCATGGATTCGAGGTGTCAACAAGGCACTCTGCAAACTATGGGTGGCTCTGTAATGATGTCGGATGTGTTTAAGTGGAATAGAATCAATCTTTTAGTCCAAATCGATCATTAACTGGGAACAGTAATGTTTGAATTCTGGGAGGCCATTTGCAGCAACATTCTATAGAATGTTTATGGATGGAAATTCACCATGTCACCTACCACAGTTGTTCCCGGTTGGTTTGGTGGACATTCAGGACAGTCCGAGCGAATGGTTTGGCCGCCAAGGTCCCCCTAAATAGTTCCAATCGAACGTCAATCCCATCGAACTTTTATGGGACGTAATCGGGAAATGAGCTGGTGTACAAAATCCTGCACCGACAACACTTACGCAGTTACGGACGGCCAAAGATGCAGCATGCGCCAGTAGCTCTGCAGTGGACTTCCATCGACTCCATGTTGCTGCACTTAAGCTGGAAAAGAAGGTCCGACACGTTATTAGGTGCTATCCCAAGCGTTTCGTCACCTCAGTGTGCTCTGTAAGAGGAGGGTACCACGAATCTCTACTAGTCGATTTCTCTCCTTTTCCACTGGCGTCTAAGCTTCTGTAGATGGCTGTCTTCTTGGTCCTTTCGTGAAATGTATGTTAGCAGTGGTAGAATCACTTTGCAAATGGCGGTTCTCTAAATGTCCGCAACAGTGTCTCGCGAAAAGAGGGTTGTCTTTCCTCCAGAGATTCCCACGTTTGAATTCAAGAGGCATCTCCGTAACACTTACATGCTGATTCACCCTACAGGTAACAAATATTCCAGCGAACTCTGAATTGCTTTGATGTCTTTCTCTAATATGACCTGATATGGATCCCAGTCACTCCAACAGTATTCAAGAATGGGTCGTAAAAGAATTCAATTTGCAGCCTGTTTCTGCATTATAGCTACTCTTCCCCAATATATTCCCAATAAAATAAACAAACAGTTGGTGAAATTAAAACGTAGAGCTTTGTTCAGTTGTGTGTTAGAAACTGTAAAAATTCAATCTTACTGTGATTTACCGATATTTTACTTTCTGCGTGCCATGAACTCACTTCATGAACTGCGCTATTTGAAACGGAGTCAATGTTGCGCTCAACGTCCTATACTCTCAAGATAGTGTCACAGCAAACAGAAATATTTTAGAAAAATTTTAGAATTTCCCGCGATACTAGAGGGCAGATCATTTATATAAATTAGGATTAGGAGTGGCTCCATCATTGATCCCTGGGGCCACTCCCCTTTGCCTGAACCAACCTCAGATTCCAATTCCCAGCCATTCTCAACACTGTGAATTATGACCTATTATTGTCTGTTGTTAAAGTAAGAGGTGAAGCAATTGTGAGCTACTCCCTGTATCCCGCAATGATCCAACTTCTGGTGTAATATTTTGTAATCAACACAATAAAGCACCTTAGTTAAATCAAAAAATATAACATTATTAATCACTTGCAATGGGCTACTGTAGCTTAATTCTGACTACTTCCATCAATTTGATATAATTCCCGCTTTGTACTACATGATATCCTTATCCCACTAGTCAGCCACCCAAGCTACCCTTTACTGCTATTACCCCGTTTAGTACGTTCTGATGGATAGCAAATCTCAGGAAAGGATTACATTTGTCATATGTGTTATCTGCACTATAGACATCCTGCTACTACAGTACCTTAACGAGGTTTACAAAATCTCTATTGCCATTGGATTAGCTTTTATACATAGTTTGTAATGATATGTGACATTTGTCTGAGTACAAAAGCTTTTTAGTCTTACTGTTCCCCTGCACATTGGTTAAAAGAAAAAAAAAAAAAAAAAAAAAACAATCTGCATCATATCATACGAGTTTAGGAGATCTACTAACATCCTTTTTCTTGTACTATTGTATACAAAATTGATATAGAAATCACAACATAACACTCATTTTTGGTACTTCCTAAAAAATGCAACAGTGAACCACCTCTAGCTAGAGCAGAAGTATTCTGAAACGCAAAAACTACTTGCAAACTAACCAGCTAATCTGTATCCTGGTAAAGGAAGCCTATAAATTTTCAAATTATTTAAATGGTACTCCGATACATCAGTAATGTCAGAGTCAACATCTATAAGTAGATCAATGACTTTATCTCTAATGCCTTTAATATTTTGATGAAATATTCTAATTCCTTCTCTACCTGCAAACCTGACCTCCCTTGAAGTTAGTTAGATGGACTTCATTTAAGCTGGTATACCTATCAGCCTACTTGAATCTCAAAAAGATGCAGTTCTAACACTAACTACTACGGGAATTTTTCCATGAGTGATTCCACCAGCAACCACTAAACTGCCTCGTAAAAGCTTTGCCGGCCTTCGCTTCCCATACTTATTGAGGTGCAGGCCATGACTAGTGAAACCCCATCTACTGATAGCCTCAACTGGCACTGGCATGCCGACGGACATCAATCGCACCGAAATTTTATGGGACATAATCGAGAGGTCCCTTCGTGCACAAAATCTTGCACCGGTTAAACCTTCGCTAGACGGCTATTGAGGCAGCATGGGTGAATGTTTCTGCAGGGTTCGTCCAACGCATTGTTGACCCCATGTCGTGTCGAGTTGCTGCAGTACTCCGGGCAAAAGGAAAGCCCGACACAGTACTAGGAGGATTCCCGTGACTTCAGTCACGACGTAAAGGCTTTCTGGTATCTTGTAAGCAAAGTTAGCATATGATGACCTAGGGAAGGAGAATATAAGAACAAGTAAAGGAGAACTTTCCACGACAAATGATGTCCATTACTAAATTCTTATGTATGAATTCCAGAGAGAAGTTTCTGAAGATGTACGTTTTTAGACAGCATTGTATGGAAGTGAATAGTGGGTTGTGTGAAATATTGAAAAATAAAAGAATCGAAGGGTTTGTGTTGTAGTATCACAGAATGGTACATAAATTACGTTGACTGAAAGAAAAGGTAATAAAAGTTTCTCGTAATAGTTGGATAGGAAACGAGTACGAGGAAAACAGTAAGTGGAAGACGGACAGAATGACAGGACATGTGCCAAGGTGTCAGGAGGAGAGGACAGAGATAGGAATGTATTCTGCAAATAATTGAAGACTTTGGGCGGATTTGCTACTTTGACATGAAGAGATTGGCACAAGAGAGGAAATCCTGGGATCGCATGAAACCAATCAAAACACAGATGCCTCCGTCCCTCCCCCACATCAAAAAATCTTTTGTGTCCTCTACTAACATGTCGTTTTATAAATAAGTTTAAGCAAATTATTAGTCTTTTTTCTACTACTCTCCGCCGCTTTTGTCTTTGATTATTCCGTTTTAAAAACTACCTCCATTTAATGTAATATTCCCCTAAGTAAAAAGTTAAAACAAAACTTCGTCCAAACATTCTTTGAAGGCACCACGGCACCAACTGGCCGCCGTGTCATCCTCAGCCCTTAGATGTAACTGGGTGCGGAAGTAGGGTGGCATATGGTCAGCACGCTTATTTCCAGGACATTGTTAGTTTTCGAGTCTCGTGTTGTTACTTCTGAGTCAAGTACCTACTAAATTGGCTCACAAGGACTGAGTGCGCCATGCTTGCCAACAGTACCCGGCAAACCCAGACGGTTACTCATTCAAGTGCCAGCCAAACGCGACAGCGCTTAACTTCGGTGATCTGACGGTTACCGGCGTTACCACACCAGACAAAGCCATTGGCAAATGTTTCCCTATACTCAGCATAAAAGGGATACATATCAATTCTCCTTGCACTGCCTGAAAGTAAAAAATTAAGCACGCAGAAGCCTTAGCCCGATATCAATGAACCTTCGTAAAGAGTATGTGCGAGGGAATGCTGAAAGATATGACTCGAAATTTTTTATACGAAAACTCTTTTCTGATAAGATTAAACAGACGTCATGACCGTTTTACATGTTTATTCATTCTGTCTACATTTTTTCAGCCATCTGCCACTATAGGGCTCTGAATTGTACCCTGTTACGTGACAGTGTGTAACTTAAGTCGGTCGGTGTTTGGGAAACATTGTGCTGTAATCGAGTTTCGTGTTGGAAGCACTTGGACTCGTGTCGTGACCAAAAAGCGTGGACTATCGAAGAAAGGTGTAGCACTCTGACCTTCAGCATGACAATGCCCGACTATAGACTATCACTGCGACATCTACAACAGTCCGGCACCATGACTTGACTGTTACCGATCTTCCTTCTACCAGTCACACCTTGGCCCCATCCGCTTTTCATCTGTTTCCAGAACCTGAAGTATATCTCCGAGGACTTCGCTTTGGAAGTGATGAAGCGGTGCAACCAGATGTGAGGTTGTGGCTCAGTCAACAAAGTCAAACATTCTACACTGACAGTATGAACAGACTGGTCTCTCGTTGGGAGAAATGTGTTTGTCGCTAGGGTGATTATCTTAGAAATGAATGTATTTACCTGAAGAATAAAGACGTAGAATGTTGTTGTCTTATTGTAAAAATCTCGTGCTTTGACACATAAAATTCAGAGAGACTATTTTTCAAGGTGACCTCGCACAGAATTAGGGTTACAGTTCTCTGATACACGTAGAACGGCCATCAGAGTGCATTAGTAATTAGTATTGTTACCATGCATGTGGCTCTGGTAGAATGTATGACGGACATTAACAGTGTCAGACACTGAGTAGTCGCTGTGATTTAGGTGGGGTTCCAAATACTAGTGTAAGACAGCGGAATCAGCACTCGACAGAGTTTTAAAGGGGCTTCAGTGTGTGACGCCATTTGGTCAGCTGGTCTAATCGTCAGTGGTGTACATGTTCCGCTTTTAACCCGCCCATGCTTGCCCGGTGGCCAGGCGAGCAGGCCGCCGTGCGTTGTCAACAGAACGGGCAGGCAGCTTCACTCCCAGCCAAGCCAAGCAGAACCCAACCCGGGCAGGCTGCGGGAAACTTGCTTGCCTGCCCATATTACTGCTGAGCTGCGCTACGCAGCCGTTTAGCCTGCGCGCGTGATTGTCGTATTATGAACGTCAATTAAAAGTTTTTATTTTACTTGAGCACCAAAAGGCAAATCCCAACATTATATATATATTTCAGGTCAAAAAGTATTGCGTTTTATTTGTACATTCTTCCTTTACGCGTATATTTCGGGCTTATTATCTATGTAAATAAATATGAATTGCCAAATGTGTCGATAAACGTAAAACTCGAGAACAGCTGGGCCAGTTCGGCAACTTTTTTTTGCTGTGTTCGTAATTCTCATGACAAAGTTATTATGTAACAAATTTTTTGGAATATCGAACGAAAAATTGGAAAATTTGAGAAAACTGAAAGTGCGTTTTCATTGTGTCCGTGTGTTTGTGTTGCAGAGGAGCTAGGGGCAAGCTGGCTCCAAGGGGAATTTGTACATCTCTGCTAATCGTGCAGTATCCAGATTCTTGAGACTTTCTGATGTGGACTGCATGGGAACGTAGGGCAATCATAATCGTCGTCAAGGTCACGGTCAACAACGTTGACCACCACGAGGAAGGACCGCCGTGTTGTGCACCAGGCACATCGAAAACCATTCACACGTCCGCCTGCCAGCCGTGAACAAGTAATGGAATCCCTGCAACACTGTACGTTATCCCGCAGACTAGCAAGAGCCAGACTAAGGAATTATCGCCTCATACGTGGGCAGCTGACAAGAACACAACACAAACGGCTGCATTTGGAGTGTTGTCGTGACCAGGAAGGGTGGACTGCCGACGATTGACGTAGCATTGTGTCCCGATGTTTCGGGGAGGCACAGCAGTGTTATTCCTGGCCTCATGCCACAGGACATAACTTCAGGTCACTGCTGGTAGTGACTGACTGGCTGCACAACGGCATGCCATGGACATCGTGCTTCCTCACGTGTCACATATCATTTAATAGTATCTCGGTGCCATCTTTCAATACAACAATGCTCATTCATTCATGATAGTTACTTTTCGGGTTGATGGCTACTGGTGGCAGGCATACGATGGTATGAACGTTTGAAATCATCGTTGCACTAACCCTAAGTCATAATTTAAAAAAAAAAAAACGATTAATGTTTAGTGTCAGAGAGAAAACAAACAGGTCATGACGGTCCTGGTGGCTTAAAATTCTGTCGTCTAAACTTTATCTGATTAAACTAACGTTAGAAAAATAAATTTATAAAATTTTGAATGTTCTGTCAATTCTACACGTAAGTTTCTCAGCGACGAGTCAATAACATAGCACTGCTTTCAAGCTTATGCGCCGAGATTTTATGCCGCAGTTCTCGAGTTTCTGACAAGAGAGTTACAAAAAGAAAAAAAAATGAAGGTGTCCTTTAGCAGCGTAAAAACCTAAGAATCTCTTGAGCCGAGCTTTCGTGTGCCGAAGCTGAACCGAACGTAAAACATAGAATTGTATAAAAGCCAGTATAAAATGTATAACATTAAAAACATCTACAAAATGAAATCATCCAGACTGACGGATCAATTACTGCAAACGAAATTATAAGGTAAATAACGTAACAGTGAACATTATTTAAAAATTAAAAAATCATTAGTCGATAACACATCCGGAGTGTGGTCACAATGGCGGCACTTGAAAATTGTGAAGGAACAGTAAAACAGTGTTTTGCTTACATGAAATATTCCCAAAATGTCAATAAGAGATCTCGACCAAATTTGACGGGTACGTACAGAGGGAAAATAATGCAATACCAACTTGTTTGTTTGTGTCCCATTTCACTTTTAAGTGGTAAACAACAGGCCGATAGGTAAACTAACAGATTAAGTATGGAGAGATTATCTTCGCAAGTATGGTACATACAAATGATCCTCAAATAAAAGTAGATTTTGCAAAATACGCCACCACCGTTAATTAATTCTTAAAAATGAAAACATTTCTTCAAATAACTTAATAATTTACCGGAATGCAGCCGGATGACGTCGCCGGCAACCACCGATGTTTCGACGGAAGCACACCCTGCAATCCTCTAGGCAAACTGCATCAAGTAAGCGCTGTACAAGGGAATTTAAAACCTCGGTTCTCAGAGAAATCCGGAATGATAAAACTTACACACGCTGTAAACACTTGCGCCATCACAAACCAAAGGTGGCCGACGTCAGAAGTTACCTGCAGTGGAATCAATAATCAGTTGGTGTGGTAGCATAAACTCTGTCCTTCTGCTTCTTGACCAAGGAGCGTGGGACTCCATGCAGACTTTAAACGAAAACCCCCATCCCTGTTGATCAAGCTACTTCCTAATTTTATTTCAACTGCTTCCTTAACAGCGCTTTCACAATAGCTGGAACTGCATGTCATAATCTGCACTTTATTATATTCTATAGGTTGACCGGTGTCAAGTCAGTATTCTGCCACAGCGAATTTGCTTGGCTATTGTAAGCATGTGTGTGGCATATGCGCAAAATGCTGGTCTTCCAGCGTCGTGATAGCCTGACCAATTTATGACATGCCACAACTATGAGGAATAAGTAGACATCCTCTTTAGGCATACCAAGATATTCCTTTACGGAACCTAAAAGCAACCTGTTCTTAGATAGTGGGCGAATAACACAATTTACGTCATATTTCCGCAAAATATGATCAGTCGTGTTAGAAATGAACCCTGCGTTAATGAAAATGGCCGTAGTCTTTGGACCACTTCGGTGTTATCATCATTCACCCGAAGAAAAGTTGGTCGATACCGCTACGTCTATCTGTCTTTCACTGTAAGCATTCTGAAGAAAGGTGACTTCGACATGGACTAACTCAGCTCACAAACTCTCAGGGTCCGAGATGACAAGGGCCCTGTGTACCAAGGTGTTAAGTTCGCCATGATGTTGAGCCGGATGGTGACAACTATCAGCCTGCAGATACAAGCCAGTGTGAGTAGGAGTCGTATAAAGGGCAGGTACCAAAGTACCGTCCACCTTCCTTCTAACTAGCACATCAAGGAAGGGTAGACAACCATTATTTTCCTCGTCCATCATGAAATACGTATTCGGGTGCAAAATGAGATTTTGCCCTCTTCCTTTCGCGGGCACGTGCTCTACCGACCCTTTATTTAGAAATTAAATGAAATAAACATCGTAGTGCTAGTTTACTGACTACGGAGTTTGTGCCTTTTCTTTGTTAAAAAAAAAAAAAGCTGACGACCGATGCTCAATCCAGCGACCCAGCAATTATGGCTCATTTTTTTTTTTTTTTTTTTTTTTTTTGGGCTAGTGCTCTACGAACTTGTTTACATGTGCTCTAAACCCTTTTTAATTTTTTTTTTGTTTTTGCAAAGAGAACAATCTCGTACTACATAGAGCAAAAGTTGCAGGTAATGAGAAAACAAATAACAACGTCTAGTGTGTGAAAATTAAAACGGCTTTCTTCATAAAATAACACAATTTTCTTTGAAAACATAAATAGGTAGGCTACATTTTCGCAACATCCTTTTTTAAACGTAAATGAGTATACAGTCTCACCATCAGCATCATCTCAATTTTTTAAATTTAATTTTTAGGGGGGCAGCACAGGAGAAAGGAAACATATAGGCTGCAGACAGAGAGCTATACGTGAAAAGGAGAAACATGTGTCAGGGGAAAGAAAACCTAGAAGAGGAGGAGCAAGGAAAAGTGAAGCAAATTAGGAATATTTTCCTCGCCATTCTCCACTTTGGCGCTCCATCAGAACAACGTGCATTCTGTCATTGACCATTAAAAGGGGAATGCCCCAAGCAGCTCAGGCTCCCAATGTAAATTAAAACTTGGAACCCAACATTGTGGGAATCTGGACTAATCGACAGCTGAAAAACCAAGCATCCCCCCCCCCCTCCCCCAAAAAAACACATCACTTATGTAACGTAGCAGCTCAAATTCGGCAGACTGTTATTGAAAAGAACGAAGTAAACAGTAATTCAGATTTGGAAAAAATTTAAGTTATCGGGAGAAATAAACCACAATGCGAAATTCATAGCATCAAAAAACCAATACGAGCTCCATTAAATTTGTAAAGGCAAACACGGCAGGTAATGCGAAGTGGTGGTAGGACATGAATGAATAATATTTCAGAGCCCTGAGTCAATTACATCAAGATCTTCAACAATACAAGGAAAAGCAGGCACAGTAAGATATATTAAAGCAAGAATCAATTACAGAAGCAGAAGATATGCGGAGGGTCACAAAGTAATTGCATGGGATCACACTGCAATCCACGTCGGTTTATCACCACATACAGAAGTTACTGCTCTCCAGGAGACATTTCAGCCGTAAGTGGGGCCCACCACATTACAGGCGTACTTCAGCCAACTGTATGCCAAGGGAGCAACAAGACAGTTACAAAATACAGATAACTTGAAAATTGTGAAGTAACAGTAAAACAGGGATTTCTGGTGCTTCGGGAACTACTACTGGACTTTCAGGAAAGGTTCCAAACCCAGACGGTTGAAAGCGTTACTCGCCTGGACATAAGTCGGCATGGTCCCTGTTGTTGTCAATCCGATAGCATTTCTGTGTTTCATCATCAATGCCAAGTTCCAAGTGATACAGTTAACCTGCAGTGGTGCATGAAAAACTACTACTTGAATCCAAGGAAAGGTTCCAAGCACAGACCGTTTGAAGCGTTACTGGCCTGGAAAGAAGTCGGCACGGTGATTGTTGTATTCAACCCGATGCAATTTCTGTCTTTCTAGGTCAATGTGAAGGTACGAGAATCACAGTAAACCTGCAGTGGTGAATCGGAAAAAAAACCTTGACTCCCAGCATAGACACAGTTTGAGCGTTACTCGCCTCGATATAATTAAGCATGGTGCTTGTTGTATTCTGTCCGTGGTCATATCCGTGTTTTATCGTCTATGTGAAGGTCCTAGGGTTACAATAAACCTGCAGTGGTGCATCGCAAATTACTACTGAAGTCGTAGGAAAGGTTCCAGGCACGTTCCGTTTGTAGCGTTGCTCACCTGGATGGAAATCGGAATGGTGCCTGTTGGATTTAGTCCGATGCAGTTTCTGTGTTCCATCGTCAATGAGAAGGTCCAAGGATTAGTGTAGACCTGCAGTTGTGCATCGGAAATTACTGAACTCCAAGGACACGTTCCAGACACAGGCCGTTTGGAACGCTATTCGCCTAGATGGAAGTCGGCATGGTGCCTGTTGTATTCAGTCCGTGGTAATATCGGTGTTTTATCGTCTATGTGAAGTTCTAAAGGTTACAGTAAGTGGTGTATCGGAAACTACTACTGGACTAACGGGAAAGATTCCAAGCACCGACAGTTTGATGCGTTACTAGCCTGGACAGAAGTCTGCATTTTGCCTATTGTATTGAATCCACTGCAATTTCTGTCTTTCATATGCATTGTCAAGGTCCAAAGGGTTATAGTAAACCGTCAGTGGTGCTTCTCAAACTACTACTGGACACCCTGTAGAGGTGCAAACACAGACCGTTTAAAGCGTTACTCGCCTGGACAGAAGTCGGCATAGTTCCAGTCGTATTCAATCTGATGCAATGTTAGTTTTCCACCGTCAATTTGAAAGGCCAAGCGTTACAGTACATCTGCATTATTTTATCGGAAACTATTCCTTGAATCCTAGGTATGGTTCCAACCACAGAGAGTTTGAGTGGTTACTCGTGTGGACGGAAGTCGGAATGATACCTGCTTAATTCTGTCCGATGCAATTTCTGTGCTTCATCGTCTATGTGGATGTCCAAGGGTTACAGTAATCCTGTAGTGGTGCATCGGAAGCTGCTACGGGACTCTCAGGAAAGGTTCCAAGCACAGACCGTTTGAATCGTTACCCGCCTGCACAGAAGTCGTCATGGTGCCAGTTGTATAGAATCCGATGCATATTCTGTGTTTCATCGTCAATGTGAATGTCCAAGAGTTACACTAAACATGCATTTGTGCATCCGCTACTACTTTTGCACTCCCAGGAAAGGTTCGAAGCACAGGTCGTTTGATGCGGTTCTCGCCTGTACTGATGTGTGCATGGTGCCTGTTGTAATGAATCTCGATGCAATTTCTGTGTTTCATATCATTGTGAATGTACAAGAGTTACAGTAAACCTGCAGTGGTGCATCCGAAACAACTATTGGTCACGCAGGACTGTAAAGACTGTGCCTTTTTATTCAACACCGATTTCACTTTTGTGTCTTATCGTCTATGTGAAGGCCCAAGGCGACAATAAACGTGGAGTGAGCATCGGCAAATTCTACTGGAGTCCCAGAAAAGGTTCCAAGTACAGAATGTTTGAAGCGTTTTTCGCCTAGAAAGAAGTCGGCATGTTGCTTGTTCTATTCAATCCCGATGAAATTTTTGAGTTTCATATTACTTTTGAAGGTCCAAGTGTTATAAAAAACCTGCATCGGTGCCGGAAACTACTACTGCACTCCAAGGAAAGGATCCAAGCATAAACAATTTGAAGGGTTACACGCCTAAACACAAGTCTTCATGATGCCTGTTGTGTTCAATCTGATTCAATTTCTATATTTCATCGTCAATGTGAAGGTCCAAGGGTTACAGTAAACTTACAACGGTGCATCGGAAACAACGACAGGACACAAAATAAACGTTCCAACAAGAGATCTTTTGAAGCGTTATTAGCTCGGACAGAACCCGGCATGGTGCCTGTTGTAATCAATCCCGATGCAATTTCTGTGTTTCATCGTCATTGTGAAGGTCCAAAGGTTTCAGTAAATCAGATGTGGTAAATCTGAGACTACCACTGGACTCCCAGGAAAGTTTCCAACTATAGACCGTTTGAAGCTTTAATTGGACGGGACTGATTTCGGCATGATACCTGATGTATTCAATCCCGTTGAAATTTCTGTTTTTCATATTCAATGTGAATGTGCAAGTGTTTCCGTTAACCAGCAGTGGTGCTTCGGAAACGACTACTGGATTCTCAGGAAAGGTTCGAAGCACAGATCTTTTGAAGGGTTTATTGCCTGGACATAATCCGGCATGGTGCCTGTTGCTTTAAACCAATGCAATATCTGTGTTTCATCGCAATATGAAGGTCCAAAGGTTACAGTAAACCTGCAGTGGTGCATTGGCAACAGCATCTCGACTCCCAATAGAGATTCAGAGCACATCACGTTTGGAGATATTCGACTGCACAGACGTCGGGATGGGCCCTATTGTATTCAATCCCGAGGAAACTACTGAGGTCCCAATAAAGGTTTTAAGCATAGAGAGTTTGTCGCGTTACACCCTCGGAGAGAATTCGGCATGGTGCCTGCTGTATTCAAAACGATGCAATTTCAGTGTTTCATCGTCAATGTGAAGCTACAAAGATTACAGTAAACCTGCTGTAGTGCATCGGAAACAACGCCTCGACTCCCAATAAAGTTTCAGGGCACAGACCGTTCTAAGCGTTGTTCGCTCGGGCGGAAGACGGTATGGTGCCTGTTGTATTCAATTCCGATGATAATTCGGTGTTTTATCGTCAATGTGAAAGTCCAAGTGATACAGTAAACCAGATGTCGTGCATCGGAAACTACTAGTGGACTCCTGAGAAAGGTTCCAAACACACGCCGTTTGTAGCATTAGTCGCCAGGACAGAAGTCGGTATAGTGGCAGTTGTATTCATTACGATGCAGCTGCTGCGATTCATCTTCAATGTAAAGGACCAAGGGTTACAGGAAACCTGCAGTGGTAGGCAGGAAGCTGCTATTGGACTCCTAGGAATGGTTCAGAGCACAGAGCGTTTCAAGCGATACTCGCTTGGGCAGAATCGTAATGGTCATTATTGTATTCAATTCCGAGATAATTTCTTTGATTTATCGTCAATGTGCCGGTTTAAGCGCGAAAGTAAACAAGTAGTGGTGCATCACTAACATCTACTGGACTCAAAAGAATGAGTCCAAGCACAGACAATTTGAGGCGTTCCTCGCCTTGTCAGAATTCGGCGTAGTGCCTGTTGTATTCAATGCCGATACAATTTTAGTGTTTCATCGCCAATGGGAAGGTCCAAAGGGTAGAGTAAGCCTACAGTGGTGCATATTTCAGTACTACTGGGCTTCCAGGAAAGTTTCCAAGAACAGACCGTTTGAAACGTTACTCCCCTGAACAGAAGTCGGCATGGTTCCTGTTGTATTAAATCTGATGCATATTCTGTGTTTCATCGTCAATGTAAATGTCCAAGGGTTACAGTGAACTCGCAGCAGTGCATTGGAAACTACTGCTGGACACCCAGGAAAGGTTCTAAGAAGAGACCGTTTGAAGCGTTACTCGCCTGACAGCAGTCGGCATGGTGTTGGTTGTGTTGTATCCCGATGCAATTTCTGTGTTTCATCGTCAATGTAAAGGTCCAAGGGTTACAGTAAATCTCCAGTGGTGGACCGGAAACTACTATTGGACTCCTAGGAATGGTTCAGAGCACAGAGCGTTTGAAGCTATACTCGCCTGAATCGGGATGGTCATTATTGTATACAATTCCGAGATAATTTCTGTGATTTATCGTCAGTGTGACGGTATACGGGCTACAGTAAACCAGTAGTAGTGGATCAGTAGCAACTACTGGACTCCCAAGACTGAGTCCAAGCACAGACAATTTGTAGCGCTACTCGCCTGGACAGAAGTCGGCATGGTGCCTGATGTATTTAGTGCTATGTAATTTCTGTGTGTCATCGTCAATGTGAAGGTCCAAGAGTTACAGTAAACCTGGAACTCTGCAAACGGTCTCTGCTTCGGCTGCGAAGCAATTTCTGTGATCGTTTGTCAATGTGAGAGGACTTCCATCGGCTCCATGTTCCTGCACTAAAGCTGAAAAGAAGGTCCGACACGTTATTAGTTGATATCATATGAGTTTCGTCACCTCAGTTTGCTCTGTAAGCGGAGGGTACCACGAATCTCTACTAGTCGATTTCTTTCCTGTTCCACTGCGTCTTCTTGGTCCTTACGTGAAATGAATGTTAGCAGTGGTAGTACAGTTTGCAAATGGCCGTTGTCTAAACGTCCGCAACAGAGTCTCTCGAAAATACCGTCGTATTTTCTCCAGGGATTCCCATGTTTGAGTTCACGAGGCATCTCCGTAACACTTAGACGCTGATTCACCCTACCGGTAACAAGTCAAGCAGCGGACTCTGAATTGCTTTCATCTCTTTCTCTAATCCGACCTGATATGTATCCCAGACACTCCAGCAGTGCTGCAGAATGGGTCGCAATAGAATTCTATTCGCAGCCTCCTTTGCATAAGAGCTACTCTTCCCCAACATTCTCCCAATAAAATGAAAAGAACAATTTGTGGAATTAAAACGATATGTTTTGTTGAATTGTGCGTTCGAAACTGTAAAAACTGACTCTTACTGTGATTTAGCGTTAGTTTGTTTTCTACACGTCGTGAACTGCACTATTTGAAACACAGTCAATGTTGTCCGCAACATCCTTTAGTATCAAGCTAGTGTCATCAGCAAACAGAAATATTTTAGAATTACCCCCTAAACTAGAGAGCAAATCATTTATTTAAATGAGGAACAGGAGTGGCTCCATCACTGATCCCTGGGGCCACTCCCATTTGACTGTACCAAAGTCAGACTCCAATTCACAGCCATTCTCAACACTGTGAATTATGACCTATTATTGTCTGTTGTAAAAGAAGAGCTAAAGCAATTGTGAGCTACTCCCTGTATCACGTAATGATCCAACTTCTGGTGTAATATTTTGTAATTAACACAATCAAGCGCTTTAGTTAAATCAAAAAATATAACGTTTTTAATCACTTTACAACATTGTTTGTAATGGGCTACTGTAGCTTGATTCTGACTACTTCTAACATTTTGATATAATTCGCGCTTTGTTCTACATGATATTCTTATCCCACTAGTCAGGCAACCAAGCTACCATTTACTGCTAGTACCCCATTTAGTACGTTCTGATGGATAGCAACTCCCAAAGAGCATGAGAAACGTGTTAAGGAAAGGATTACATTTGTCAAATGTGTTATCTGCACTATAGACATCCTGCTACTACAATACCTTAACGAGGTTTAAAAAATCTCTATTGCCGTTGGATTAGCTTTTCTACATTATTTGTAATGATATGTGACATTTGTCTGAGTACAAAAGCTTTTTAGTGTTACTGTTCCCCTGCACCTTGGTTCAGAAAAAAAAACACAGTCTGCGTCATATCATACGAGTTTAGGAGATCTACTAACATCCATTTTCTTGTACTATCATATTCAAAATTGATATAGAAATCACAACATAACACTCATTTTTGGTACTTCCTCAAAAATACAACAATGAACAACCTCTAGCTTGAGCAGAAGTATTCTGAAAAGCAAAAACTATTTCCAAATTAACCAGTTAATCTGTATCCTGGTAATGGAAGCGTATGAATTGTCAAATTATTTAATTGGTCGTCTGATACAAAAAAAAGGCCCCGTCAACATCTATAAGCAGATCACTGACTTTATCTCTAATGCCTTTAATATTTTGATGAAATATTCTAATTCCTTCTCTACTTGCATACCTGACCTCCGATGAAGGTGTTTCCTTACTTAGATGGACTTGCTTTAAGCTGGTATACCTATCAGCTGTGTTGAAACTAAAAAAGGTGCACCTCTAACACCAACTGCTACAGCAATTTTTCCATGAGGGATTCCACCAGCACCCACTACCCTGTCACCTAAAAGCTTTGCCAGCCTTCCCTACCCATATCTATTGAGGTGCAGGCCATGACTAGTGAAACCCCATCTACTGATAGACTCAACGGGCACTGGCATATCGACCCACATAAACCGCATCGAAAATTTATGAGACATCATCGAGAGGTCACTTCGAGCACAAACTCTTCCACCGGTTAAACCTTCGCTAGACGGCTATTGAGGCAGCATGGGTGAATGTTTCTGCAGGGGACGTCCAACGACGGGTTGAGTCCATGTCGTGTCTTGTTGCTGCAGTACGCCGGACAAAAGGAGGTCCGACACAATACTAGGAGGTCTCCCGTGACTTTTGTCACTACGTGAGGGCTCTCTGGTATCTTGTAAGCAAAGTTAACCCATGATGGCCTAGGGAAGGAGAATATAAGAACAAGTAAAGGAGAATTTTGCTCGGCAAATGATGTCCATAACGAAATTCTTAGATATGAATTCCAGAGAGAAGTTTCTCAAGTTGTACGTTTTGAGACAGCATTGTGTGAAAGTGAATAGTGGGTTCTGTGAACTACTGGAAAATAAAAGAATCGAAGGGGTTGTATTGTAGCATCACAGAATGATTCAGTAAATTATGTTGACTGAAAGAAAAGGTAATAAAAGTTTCTCGATACAGTTGGTTAGGGAACGAGTACGTGGAAAACAGTAAGTGGAAGACGGACAGAATGACAGGACATGTGCCAAGGCGTCAGGAGGAGAGGACAGGGATAGGAATGTATTCTGCAAATAACTGAAGATTTTGGGCGCATTTGGTACTTTGACACGAAGAGATTGGCACAAGAGTGAAAATCCTGGGACCGCGTGATACCAATCAAAACACAGGTGCCAGAGTCCCTCCCCCAAATCAAAAAATCTTTTATATCGTCTACTAACGTGTCGTTCCTTTATTAAATTTAAACAAATTGTTATTCTTTTTTCAACTACTGTTCGCCTCTTTTGTCTTTGTAATGTTTCTCGTAACGATATTTCGATTCATAACTACCTCCATTACATTTAATATTCCCCTGCATAAAAAATAAAAAAATAAAAAATCATCGTCCGAACAGGAATTGAATCCGCAACTTTACCAACTGGCCGCAGTGTCATCCTCAGCCTTGAGGCGTAACCAGGTGGGGACGTGGAGTGGCATTCCGCATGCCAGCAAAGTCGGACAGTTACCCATTCAGGAGCCAGCCAGACCCGACAGCGCTTAACTTCGGTGATCTGACTGGAACCGGTGTTACCACTGCGTAAAGGCCGTTGGCGAATGTTTCCCCTTACTCAGGAAAAAAGGGATACATCATCAATCCCCCTTGCACTCCCTGAAAATAAAAAATTAAGCATGCAGATGACATAGCCAGATATCAATGAACCTTCGTAAAGAGTATATGCGAGGGTGTGTTGAAATTAATGCCTCCAAATTTTTTATACAAAAACTCTTTAACAAACTTAGATTAAACAGACGTAATTACCGTTCTACATCCTATTGTTTCTGTCTACATATTTGCAGATCTCTGCCGCTACAGGGCTCTGAATTTTAGCATGTAACGCGACGTTGCGTAACTTAAATATGTCGGTGCGTGGGAAACATCGTGCTGTAATCGAATTCGAAGATTTCATGTAGACATGGAGCACCCTGTCCTTCAGCATGACAATGCCCGACTACAGACTATCACTGCGACATCTGCAACAGTCCGTCACCTTGGCTTGACTGTCACCGATCATCCTTCGTACTATCGTAACTCGGCCCCATCCACTTTTCATCTGTTTCCAAAACCTGAAGAACATCTCCGAGGACTTCGCTTTGCAAGTAACGAAGTGGTGCAAGCAGACGTGAAGTTGTGGCTTAGTCAACAAAGTCAAATATTCTACACTGACAGTGTGATCAGACTGGTCTCTCGTTTGGAAGAATGTGTTTGTCGCCAGAGTGATTGCGTTGAGAAATGAATATGTTGACCTGAAAAATAAAGACGTAGAATGTTAATAACGTTTATCTTATTGTTACAGCCTCGAGCTGTGACATACAAAATTCAGAGACATTACCTTTCACCACGTCCTCGCTCAGGATTAGTCACAGTCCTCTGTGACAGGTAGAACGGCTATCAGGGTGCATTAGTGTTGTTGGTGTTTAGTTTGTTACGAGGCATGCGGGCGTGGTAGAGTATGTAATGGACGCCAACAGTGTGAGACGCTGATAAATCACCGCAAACATCATGAAGAACACAGAGTTTCATATACTAGTGTGAGATGGCGGTCTCAGCACTCGACAGAGTTTGAAAGGGGCTTCAGTGTGGGACTCAATTTGGTCAGCTGGTCCAGTCGTGCAGTATCCAGATTCTTGAGATTCGTCCAGGTCACGATCAACAACGGCTGACCACCACAACGGAGGATCGCCTTTTCACAACTCCGCCTTCCACCGTGAACAGGTAATAGAATTCTCGCATAATAGAACGGACTAGCGAGAACCAGACTAAGGAATTACCGTCCCCCGTGGGCAGACGATAAAAACACAGCACAAACGGCTGCATATGGGGTGTTATCGTGACCAGGAAGCGTGGACTGCCGATGTATGGCGTAGCATTGTGTTTAGGGGTGTGTTTCTATTCTGCATCACCACGCATAACGTTGGGCGGTGAGTATGGCTGCCACATGGGGGGGGATCATACTCTCCCGATGTTTCGCAGAGGCATAATAGCGTTACTCCTGGCCTTATGCTTCAGGACATAATTTCAGGCCACTACTTGTAGTGACTGACTGCCTGCACAACGGTACTTCACGGATATCGTGCGTCCTCACGTGTCACCTCTCATTCGACAGTATCTCGGTGCCATGTTTCAAGAGGACAATGCTCATTCTTACATGATAGTGACTTTTCGGTTTGGTGGCTGCTGGTTGCAGGCATACGAACATATGAACGTTTGAAATCGTCATTGCACATACCCCACGTCGTATTCATTAAAACGATTAATGTTCAGTGGAAGTAAGGAATAGGCAAGTCATGACGCGTGCTGATGGCTTACAACTCTTTGTGACCAGGGGAGATGGGACAGTTCAGGATCGTGTTCACAAAACGGGTCCTGCACGACACCCCATGATCAACAGACAGTCATCTCCCCTTACATACTGAATTACCGGTTCAAACGCCTCATATATTTCCCTTATCTTATCACCTTCTGCTTGTGACGTCGGCATTTATACCTGAATTACTGCTGTTGGCGTTGGTTTGCTACTAGTTGTGAGGAAGAAAGATCGTGTCTCTGCACTGTTCATAGTAACTCACTGTCTGAGTTATCTTCCTATTAAAACGAATCCTACACTTGTTATACCACTTTCAGCCGCTTTTGGCATTATGGTACATTCGTCTGACCACAGATCCTTATCTTCCTTCCATTTTATTTCACTGACCCTTACCATGTCTGGAATGAGCAATTGCCAAATGTGTGTGTGAAATCTTATTGGACTTAACTGCTACAGTCATCAGTCCCTAAGCTTACACACTACATCACCTAAATTTTGCTAAGGACCAACACACATACCCACGCTCAAGGTAGGACTCGAACCTCCACCGGGACAAGCCGCACAGTCCAAGACTGCAGCGCCTGAGACCGCCGGCTAATCCCGCGCGGTCGGTCTTTGCATTCCCCTTTGTTTCCTTACAAGGGAACCTCCCCATCGCACCCCCCTCAGATTTAGTTATAAGTTGGCACAGTGGATAGGCTTTTACAAACAGAACACAGATCAATCGAGAAAACAGGTAGAAATTGTGTGGAACTATGAAAAAATAAGTAAAATATGCAATCTGAGTAGTCCATGGGTAACATAGGCAACATCATGGAGTTTGTAAGCTCAGTAGCGCCGTGGTCCAGTGGTTAGCGTGAGCAGCTGTGGCATGAGAGGTCCTTGGTTCAAGTCTTCGCTCGAGTGAAAATTTTAATTTTTCTATTTTCAGACAATTATCAGAGTTCAGGCACACACACGTAATCAACATCGCCGTCCAAAATTCCAGGACATGTTCATATTTGCTTGGACATATGCAATATTTGACGATCTACACACGGACAAATTTGAAAACGTTAAAAACATATGTTTTGACAGAGCACAGAGAAAACTGTGCGATTGTGAAACTGTTGCATTCATTTGTTGCAGTTTATGCGACACACTCTTCTGTTTTCATCACTTTTTTGGAAGTGATTATCACATCCACAAGAAAACCTAAATCGGGCAAGGCAGAAGAATCTTTTTGCCCATTCGCCAAGTGTGCAAGTTAGGTGGGTCGACAACATATTCCTGTCATGTGACGCTAATGCCGTCACCAGTGTCGTATAGAATATATCAGACGTGTTCTCCTGTGGAGGAGTCGGTTGACCTATGACCCGATCAAATGTTTTAGGATCCCATGGGAGAGGCACGTCCTTTCGTCTACTAATCACACGGTTTTGCGGTGTGGTCGCAACCCACAGACACTAAACTTATTACAGTAAACAGAGACGTCAATGAAGAGTGGACAGATCATAACTTTACAAAAATAGTAATTAAACTTCTCGCTCGAGGGAAGGCTTGAACCAAGGACCTTTCGCTCAGCAGCTGCTCACGCTAACCACAAGACCACGGCCCACTTTTGC
Organism: Schistocerca serialis cubense; assembly: GCF_023864345.2. NCBI lineage: Eukaryota > Metazoa > Arthropoda > Insecta > Orthoptera > Acrididae > Schistocerca > Schistocerca serialis. Next base: position 871,481,989 of record NC_064641.1, on the reverse strand, counting down.
TCACTCACCCCTTGATATTGCCTATGTTGCCCATGGATTACTCGGTTTGTATATTTTGCTTATTTTTTCATAGTTCCACACAACTTCTTCCTGTTTTCTCGATTGATCTGTGTTCAGTTTTACAAGGCCTATCCACTGTGCCAAATTATAACTAAATCCGAGGGGAATGCGATGGGGACGTTCCCTTGTTAGAATACTTCAATAACATTGCATCTCGAAGTATTCGATTCTCAACTTCCCTGTTTTCCCAACGACTATATTCAGTTCCACATTATGTTGTCACTAAAGTGCATTCTCACAGATGCCTAAAGAGGTATTTGCGCTAGAAGACTAGATATGCGGAGCCACAAGTCTGATAACAATTTATTGGACTCACCATTACAAAACAATAATACAATATGCAAAAGAACAACCGACTCGATCCCCACTGCGGATCCACACAAATACAAAATAACAAATAATAAAAGTAATAATAAAAGACTCGTCTCTTCACGGGGAGCGAACACAAACAGTTCTAGAACGTCAAGAGATTCGTCGACTATACCCAGAGATCGGCCAGCTAGAAGAGGCGTCTGGCCGTGGCTGCCGGGGCGACAGCTCCGTATCCTTCCGAGCCGTGCGTGGAACTGCCTTTCCCGCAGGGCACCGCCTTATGAAGCTCGTTGGCGGATGTATCTGCCGGAACTATTTGCGATCACGTGCCTAGCGTAAAAAAGTAGTACCTGGGCTAGCTGCGATCTTTGGTGAAGCTGTTCTGCAGACTCTGTGAACAGGTAGCGGTCCCTGACAGCCGTTTGTGGAGACCTGGTGTTGTGTTGTGTTGTGGCCGCCTGTAAGTCTCTGTTTTGTCACACCAGACGACGTAGGTTTTCTTGGTGAATATACACCCTGTGATGCAGACATACCGTGATGGGCGTAGACAAGGATACAACAGTTTCCATATGCTACAGCATCAGCACACTTACGTGTCTGCCGCTCAACCCAAGTCAGCACTCAACGCTGCAGACACCAGAATAGTCTGCAGAGCAAGCAGTGCGTGAGTTGTCTTAAATAGAACTCTATATCTTTATCGTCAATTGTAGTCTCTGAGAAGGAACTAGGTTCTAGTTCTGTATCAAATGATACGTTAATGTTCTCTGACACCAATAAATTTTCTATGGACGTGGATTGTAACGAAGTTAAGTATTGCATCTTGTTCAAGTTGCAAGAAAGTGAGCTTACATTTTCTGTATTGTAACGTCATGTCGGCCCCTCCACAAATCATGCTTTACCGACGAGTATTTATTTCATAAAAATGTTACGGTTTCTTGATAATTTTTAAATTTCGAGCGTCTAATTACAACTGAATGATACACCATTTTCGTGAAATACGCGCCTCGCCTTTATTCTTTGCATGGCATCTTCACTGGCTTGGAATATGTACTTATTTTTATTATCTAGTTTGCATTTTGGGACATTGTGTATGTAGGTCATAAACGGTTCTGGTGGTTGGCTTTTCTAAGTCGTAGCAATATTTTAAATTCTACTTACAGGTTCCCTGGATGATGATTTATATGTTGTGTTTTTACTCCATTTTTGAAAAGTTTTGTTAAAGTATTTGCACCCCTCCAATTCCGAAGAGACATCAATTTTCTTCCATCAGGCAAGGCTTTTGTACTGTTCTGGATGTCACTTGCGAGTATATTCAGCTATGCTGCTCTTACATTGGTCCATAATTGCGAAATGTTAACGGGGGAAGGATTTTCTGCACCAACTGATCTCTTGATGATGTCCCATACATGTCCGATGGGATTATCGTTGGGCGATCTGGATGGCCAAACCATTCGCTTGAATTATCCAGAGCATCCTTCAAACCAGCAGCAAAGAACTGTGGATGGGCGACATAGTTGTTTAGGAACATGAAATCGACGAATGGCTGCAGATAGTCTCAAGTAGCCGAACATAATCGTTTCCAGTCGGTGATCGGTTCAGTTGGACAAGAGGACCCATTCCATTCCACGTAAACACATCCCACAGCACTGTGGAGCAGCCACCAGCTTGGAGAATGCCTTGTTAACATCTTGGGTCCATGGTTACATGGGGTCTGCGCCTCACTCCAATCCTACCATCAGCTCTCACCAACTGAAGTCGAAACTCAGCCGACGTGGCCGCGGTTAACGTGACGTCACGGGTCCAACCGGTATGTCACGAGCCCAGGAGAGGCTCTGCAGGCGAGGTCGTGCTGTTAACGAAGGCACTCGTGTCGGTCGGCAGCTGGCATAGCCCATTAACGCCAAATGTTGCAGCACTGACATAACGAATACGTTCGTCGTACATCCCACATTGATTTCGGCGGTTATTTCAAGAAGTGTTGGTTGTCTCTAAGCACTGACAATTATACGCAAACGCTGTTGCTCTCAGTCGGTAAGTGAAGGTCGTTGGTCACTTTGTATCTGGAAATATTGAATTCCCTATCGATTTCGGAAATTGGGATGTCCGATACGTCAAGCTCCAACTACCATTCGGCGTTAAAAATATGTTAATTCATGTCGTGCGGCCACAATCACGTTTGAAACCTTTTCACGTGAATCACCTGATTACAAATTACGGCTTCATCAATGTACTGCCGTTTTGTACCACTGATAAAGGCAGAGGAGAGAGCAGATAGGTGGGAAGAGTATACTGAGGGCTACCACGTGGGGAAGTCATAGTTTGATGACGTGATAGAAGAAGAAATGAAAGCCAACATGGAAGACTCTGTAGATTCAGTATTATTGTCAGTGTTAAACAGAATTTCCGAAGACTTGACATCAGATAAGGTGCAAAACATCGGTAACACTCCTTTTCAGTTTGTAAAATCATAGTTGGAAGTGGTAAGTAAGCGACTATTCAGTTGAGTTAGTAGAATCTATATTTCCAGAAGTACAGCATCGGACTTTGGCAAAAAAATATGATGCACACAATCCCGAAAGATAGCAATGGCAGATAAACATCTTAACAGATCATATACTCACGTTGCATAATATACAGAATAATGGGAAGGAGTAATGAAAGAGGGTGAGGGCACCAGAGAGGCAGTTCTGACCTTCTGGTTGATAATGAGTCCGAGACTTAAGAAAAATCAAATATCATTCACAGTATTTGTCGACGTAGAAAAAGCCATCGATGGTGTAAAGTGATTAAATCTTGAGACTCTGAGGGTAATATGTTTATGCTCTAGGTAATGCTGAATAAAACGCATTATGTACAAGAACCAAGAAGGAACAATAAGAATGGAAAACCAAGAACAATGTGTTCCGTTTAGAAAGGGCATAAGATAGGTATGTAGTCTCTCTGCCCTACTGTCTAAACTCATCGAGGAACCAATGATGGAAAAAAGAAGGTCCAGGAGTGTAATTACAGCTCAGGGTGTAAGGATACCACTGATAAGATTCGCTGATGGCATTGACCTCATCACTGAAAGGAGATGAGAATAACATTGCCTGTTCAGTAGAATAAACAGCCTAATAAACGCACACTGTGAAAGGAGTGTATACTGAAGAAACACGAATAAAATAACGGACTACAGGAAGTGCAGGAATTTAGTTGCCTTGAAAGCGAAGTATTAAAGGACGGACGAACAAGGAGGACATTCGTCACCTAGCGTAGGCGCGTGTGGTTGCCGCGGGGTCTAGGGCTTTGCCACGGTTCGCGCGGCTTCCCTCATCCGAGGTTCCAGCTCTCCCTCGGGCACGGGTATGTGTGTTGTGCTTAGCGTATGTTAGTGTAAGTTAGATTAAGTCGTGTGTAAGCCTAGGGACCGATGGCGTCAGCAGTCTGGTCCCACAGAAACAAACCACAAATTTCCAAAATTTTAACCGAGCATAGGTCAAGAGGGCATTCCGTAACTTAAGTGTAGTAACATGAATCATCGGCGTTAGCTTGAGGAAATATTTGTGGGAATTAACGTGCAAATCATAGCAGTAGTGAAACAGGCACTGTGGAAAAACCGAAAATGAAGTGACTCGAAGTGTTTGAGATTCGGTGCTACAGAAGGATGTTGTATGTGATGTGGACTGATAAGATACAAGTAGGTTGCCGCCAGAGTCGATGAGGAAGGTAAGTTGTGGAAAAGACTTACGAGATCAAGTAACAGTGTGGTAAGGTATGTGGTTAGGAGGTCAGGCAGATTAGAGATTAGATTATATTAAACTTTCGTTCCATAGACTCAAAAATGAGATGATTCTTATGGACGTGTGACATTTCATAACGTATAACACAGAAATCATAGTACATTTGAATATAACACTCACTTTTCTGATCAACTGTCAGGAGACTGTCAAAATACGTGAATACATTAAAATGGCTCGTTGTTCAAATGGCTCTGAGCACTATGGGACTCAACTGCTGTGGTCATTAGTCCCCTAGAACTTAGAACTAGTTAAACCTAACTAACCTAAGGACATCACAAACATCCATGCCCGAGGCAGGATTCGAACCTTCGACCGTAGCGGTCTTGCGGTTCCAGACTGCAGCGCCTTTAACCGCACGGCCACTTCGGCCGGCGTGAATACATCACAGCAAAATGGAAGTGCTAATATTTACAGAATTCATACAGTGTCAGAATGAAACACAGTTATTCACTTTCAATAAATTTATCATACGAAAGATACCTATACTTGCGGTCAGAACTGAACTCTGACAGACGTTTCTACTTAAGTTGGTCTAACAGGCCCTGTAAAAATACACATCTATGGAGTAGAAGGAGTTGCCTTTGGAAAAGTTCATAGTAGATTCTGACCAAGTCGTAAATTGGTCAGACGATGCGTACCGTCGAGGATCGATGCCGTGAATACCAGAGGCACACTAGACTGATGTATCCGAGCAAGTCGGCGGTCGCTGAACATTGTTTGTCGGAAAATCACGCCATGGAGTACGACCGCACGAGGATTCTGGTACAGACGTCGAGATACTGGGACAGCGTTGTTAGAGAGGCCATCGAAATTCGCAACAATGACGACCTCATAAACCGTGACTGTGGCTATAAACTTAGCAAGGCTTGGGGACCAGTGATTGGGTTAATCAAGAGTAAATTGAGCAAACGTATAGTTGTGACGACCACGGCGGACAGAGCCATCACACCGACGTCATCTCAGACGCCGTCGCAATCTGTTCCACCGCGCGACCGTGGCGCGGGGCGCGGACGGCGGAGGGAGCGCGCCGCGGGCGGAGGGTATTTAAATCTTCGGCCGCCGCGACCGAACCCAGTTTCCTCTGAGCAGCCGTAGCGTACGGATCTCCGTGCCGGCACGTTCACAGGAGCTCAGTCCGTCAGTTCACCTGATGATGGCGACATGTATGATCGCCGAAATATTGTGCCCGTTGGACACTATAGACCGGCAGTACACCCGTGGATATTTTGATTATCAAATACGGCGGGAGAAACTCAAGAATCACTTCACTTAGAAAGTTTAGTTCCAAAGTTCGGATACTAATTCAGGACTTCGCGAGGAATAGAAACAACTTAATCTGTATTAGTTACGTGTCAGAACTAAAGTAAACAAAGAACTGAGTCTACACTGTTTGAACTAGCCACTTATTTCCGAATTTTCATAATATTTGAGAGAGCTGTAGAGGGTGAAGAGAGAGACTGAATTATATCGAACAAATAGTTGACGATGTGAGGTGCAAGTGCTCCTCTGAAATGAAGAATTTATGATTTGTGACTAGCTGCATCAGCTCAGTCATGAGTCCGATCATTTCTCGCCACCACCTTCAATAAATACACAAATAAAAATGCCCCACGCATCTGTGGCTCCCAATGTACATTAAAACTTGGAACCCAACATTATGGGAATTGGGACTAATCGATAGCTGAAGATCCCAACATCCCCAAAAAACAGTTCACTTATATAACGGAGCAGCTCAACTTCTGCAGACTGTAAGAGAAAAGCCCGAAGCAATCAGTAATTCAGATTTTGAAAAAAATTTAATTACCGGAAGAAATAAACTACAGTGCGAAATTCGTGGCATCAAAACATCAATACGACCTCTATTAATTCTGTAAAGGCAAACACGGGAGGTATTGCAATGTGGCGGTGACACAGGAAGGAATAATATTTCAAAGCCCTGAGTCAATTGTATCAAGATGTTCAACAATACAGGGGAAAGCAGTCACTGTAAGACGTATTAAACCAAGAATCAATTACTATATACGGGATTTACTGCTCTCCCGTAGATATTTCAACCGTAAATGGGCGCCACCACATTACAGATGTATTTCGCAGTCCTTTATGCCAAGGGATATCAACAAGGTACTTGCAAAATAAAGACAGATGACTAGAAAATCGTGAAGGAGCAGTAAAACAGGATTTTACTTACAGGAAACGTTACAAAAATGTCAATCTCCTCTACGATCATTTGCGCTTAGCTGTTGAGGGCCTATTTTTGTTTATTACAAGTCGGCCTCCACAGCAGTAGCGACGATGACTTTTCAAAACTACGACGAGGACTTACAAAAGTTTTCAGCTAAATTGTGGAGGGAGTGGTCAATCCAGTGGACGTTAAACTAGAATAGTGATAATGCTTAAAAGAAGAACATTACCGGTGCGACGAAAATGAGACCCATTGCTTTAATCAGTTTATTTTACAGGTCCGTCTTGATCAGACAAACTTTTACACTCGACTATTACCTGTTTTGGCTACCACCATCTTCAGATCTGTTACTAACGAAAACAGTGCAGAACCAACAAAGTTCAGTTTGGTGACGCTAACTCTATAAGAGTAATCTGATGTAGTATCAACGTCAAACTAAACATGTATGTACACAGTAAGTGCTGGTGATGATCAGAATGCGTCTGGTACATATATCAGGGAACTGATGCCAGCAGAGGGCACTATAGCTACGGTACATGACTAGGCAGTCTCCCAAATGTAATGGATAAAATGCGGTATGCGAAGTCATTAATTAAAATTACTGCAGAAGGCAAAATGAGTGCTTGAAAATACAACATGTACTGACATACTATACGTGGAACTGGATCCATGCTTAGAACCAACGTAAAAAGTTCAAATACTATTAACGTGAAGCTCCTAGCCTGGTAAGGTAAAACACAAAATTGTACAAAAGTCAGTATAAAAGGTATAAGATTAGTAAGCATCCATAAAACAAAATCTTCCAGCCTGAAAGATCAAATACCGCAAACTAAATTGTAAGGTAAATAACGTAGCAGTGCTTATTAATTAAAAATTAAAAAATTGATACTCGATAACACATCCGGAGAGCGGTCTGAATGGCGGCACGTCGTGGTTTCTGTTTTCACGAGGAGAAAGGCCCAGTCTCCCTTCCTTTACGGAACTCTTCAGCATATCCTGTGGCTGCAAAATAATCAGACAAGAATGGAGACAGAATGGGGAGGAATATCCACATTAAGTTTCTGACCACAACTATCAGAGTTACTTGGCTCCATAGAAACACGGAAGTCTCCTCCACCCTGGAAGAGAAGGAAGGTAAAATAAACTCTAGCGCCTGCCCTGACGTGGTGCAGCGTCGTGGAGATCATGGCGTACATCTAGTTATGTAACAAAATCATCATGATCTGGAAAACGCATACGAATAAATAAAAAAAGTTGATTATTTTACAGACCTCCCTATGCCCCAACTCAGAAAAGGCAAACAAAAGTATTCCGATCGTCAGACTGTCATCTGACACATGGAATAATATTGCTGATGGAAAATAGACCAGACCAGCAGTTATTTAAGGATAGTTATTTAAGATCAGTTATTTAATGTTAATGGAATGATTATCAGGTAGTGTGTTTCTTTCGATATCGCTAATAAAAGTTTTCCAGATCGAGTGCCTGTTCAAAATAGCATATCATCACGAACAAGATATTATCCAGAAAGTGCTTGGACTTCGAAGAAGAAAGAATATTACGTGCACTGCTATGAATACGATAATCTTTCGGTAATAATATAGATAAGAACACTGACTGACGCATATCACCAACATCTGGCAGAAGCGATACAGCGTCGATCATCATGCGGTCGCTGAAGTTTTAATTTCTTCTCTCACAGGAAGATGAGTCAAAATGAGTTTTCTGATTATTTTAGTCACTTATCACCAGTAATCCCGCAAAAAGTGATGTTTTTATTTCACAACACATAATGAAAAAGTTGTCGGCATCGTGTCAAAGACCACTCCTTCTTCACCACATTAGACGATCACAAATGAGTAAGCAAGAAAATTTATTGTCTGTGAGTAAGGATGTGAGTTCAGCCCAGTAAGTCTCACCAGAACTACTTTTTGTGGATCAGTAAATTATTTAAACTATTAAACTACCCGTAGCATTTTCCCGGTTTGGGCTGTCGGCGTAAGTTATTTAAATTACTGTCTTCGTAAATGAAATTGGACTGTGGTCAGACTAGTCGCTGAGTGAAGCAGACTGGTTTCGTTTCTTGGTGGCTTATATCGTCAGACGGTATTTGTTAGGTCTACCAATAAACCGTGTTTGTAATGACAGACGTAGGAGATCACTAATTGACCCGAAGAGCAGTGATTGTTTCCCAGATGTGGAAATTACTTTTAGAAGGATATGATAAACATCATTACAAGTAATACCAACGCAGCTGAACTAACGGTCCTTGAGTGAAGGCCTAAGACGGAATCTACCGAATCAAAAACAGTTTCGGCACCAGCGGGTCATATCGTCTCACCGCACCTGATGGTACAATGCACACACGTTAATTCGTGGTGTACAAAACAATGGGAACCGCTTACAAGCGATATGGTGGTTTCCGAGGAAACAAGACACTTCAGTTGGTTAACCATGGCTGACGTGAAGAGAAGCGATCCAATTGCTATCCCGCTGCCTCGAGACTTTATCCACTGGAAGCTACAGGCCCAGGTAAGCCTCGTGTACTTCTCTTAGTAGAGCTGTGTGAGAAAGATCCCGGCAGTGTCTAGACCAGGAGTGCATGAAGGAACTTCTGGATAGGTGTTACGTAGCTGCGCAGATGTTAAGGGTCGAGACATGGCGACAATAGCGTTTTTTTTGTGGTGGTTATCGTTTTCTTGTGTATACGAGGCGTAGTAAGGTGTAGAAAGCCATTTGCTTGAGAAAATCACAGATTTTTCTCTCATAAATCGAGGCACCAGTGTAATTACAAACTAACGACAGATAGGGATCATTTTCAACCTTGCATTGTACTGGCCATTGCTTTTCCATACGAACGGCCATGTAAATCGTTCGTGTGTTGTGACCACACCGGGTAGCGATCAGCAGTACATTTGTTGAGGTGTTCCTAAGCAGTCTCACTGCTATGAACATAAGGATCCCAAAAATGGAGCAAGGCTTCAATGTTAATATACAGATGTATTTTGTTTCGCATAAATTTAGCCCATGCTCTCTCTCTCTCTCTCTCTCTCTCTCTCTCTCTCTCTCTTTATCTCCCTTTGTCTCATTCCTTTTTCTATTTCGATGAAAATCTATTTCACTCTTGACAATTTGCGTCACGTATCGTGTTCCAGGAGAATATATCCATGCAGTATAGTAACTTTAAAGTAGGAAGGCATTATAAAAATTTTGTTTTTAAATAATGAATTGTTCCAAATATCAGATATTATTATTTTATTTTCTAGGGACGAAGATTAGTGTTTGAGAGATCTAAGATTCCGCTGGTACACTCGTATACGAGATTCGAACTGGAGGATTTTCTGTTCGCTGTTCATTATGACGTACATCCTCTCGATACTCGCCCTTGGGATAGAGAGTGGCCCGGACTGCCGGAATATTACTGTAAGTACCTAAAATATCTCGGCTTTATAGATTTAAGTGAGGAATGGGAGTAAGTGATGTTGCTATTGTGTTAATTCTGGCCTCAGTATGGAAAACATTAACTAGAGTATTCTGAGGCAGAGAAATGTTGCTGGAGCGCAATGTGTCGATACAGCTGTTAGTAGTGATAACCTCTTACTTCTTTCGCTTCCTATGTCCCCTCGCCACCTTCAGTTTACTTACGGTCCTGTATTATTAGTATACAATGCGAATAGTACTGTTGGTGGCGGCTTAAAATGGCGAAGTGTAAAGTACTGTTATTTTACTCCACGAATAGTGACTTTTAACTGACACAGTTATTCTCTTACAGGCGCCGGATTCTACCGACCTTCGCCCCAAGATGTGCCAGTGGACGCAGAGTCCCGCAGACGTCGACCGCTGGAAGTGGTGACTGAGGAGGACGAGGCGTGTCCAGGCAACGGGCAGACGTGGGAGGGCGGAGACGTGCCTGCGCTGGACACGTCCGGCGAGAAGCAGCTGTCTCCAGACCTGGTGGGTGCCGAGGAAGACGCAGGGGAAGAGAGAGAGGGGCCGACGTGCGGTTCTGGCTTCTGGCGTTGGCTGAAGAAGATGTTTTGTGTTCGACGACGTTAGGGGCACTCCAGCACCCCTCGCCCAGGTTAGTCTCGAAACTAGCAGTAGTACAGAATAATAGAAATTTCAGAATAACTTTCGTTTGTAATGAGTTTCCAAACATGTCTGCTCTTAGTTAGACGCCACAAAGTTAACTGAAGTTTCAGCATCGTCACAATATATAACTGTACTGATTTGTATGTAAATACATAACAGGCCTTGGCTTTACCTTCTTTCCTACAACTGTTATTAGATATATTCATCGATCAATTTTCTTTTGTTACAGGCTTTGTCAGCACCCACATCGAGCTAGAGAACAGATGAAACAAAACCTGTCGAGCGATTTGATTCAAAGGCATCGTCACCAGCCTGCTGTAAATAATGTACATAACATGTAAATACGTTCATTACTGTTCTGGATGTTTGTTCTCAAAATACCTACGTATTAAATCTGTTTTCCACTTTTACTCCTGCGTCTTATTTGTAGAAGACTTAGGAGTGCTTGTAGTCATTGCCACAAAATAGTTCCGCAATTTATGGGACAAGTAACCAAAGACAGAAAGTGCCCAGAGAACAATAGTAAATCGAACATTCACCAACCGTTTTTCCGATCATCTATCTCTGCCTCTCTCTCTCTCTCTCTCTCTCTCTCTCTCTCTCCTGCCACCCCATCTGTAAGATACACACACGCTCACACACACACACACACACACGTACACACACACTCATATGTATATATATCCTCATGAAAAGATTGGAAATTAATCGAATGAGCTCTCATGTAATTGATAGTACCTTTGGAGTTCAAACTCTGACTATTCGGCATGTTTGCTACAAATACCTTCTACTATTATACAGGACAATTGAAACTTAGTTCAGTGATCACAATCTGCTGTAACTGCGTAGCGAATTATCGACATGACCTTTTTTTTATATCCTTTGTAGTCCTTGTATGTGACACCCCTAGGTACCACGAACAACTTATAACGAATACTCCATATCACACCATACCAGAAGCAGAGGCAGTGCTAACAGATAAGTCACACTGCTTGAATAATCACAGAAATTAATGTGCGACGTACGAAGAACGAATTCCTTAGGACAGTGTGGCGAAATTTGATGTTGATGGGCTATGGCAACAGATGAATTTCGTTAGTGCCTTTACTAACAGCCAGATATAGCAAGCAACGCGTCTTTTGGGCTAGCGACGATATTGGTTGGACCCTAGACAACTTGAAAATCGTGGTCTGGTCAGGTGAGTCCAGATTTTAGTACGAAAGAGTTTATGGTAGTTGTCTAATGCGTCATGAACCCCACAAAGCCATGGATTCGAGGTGTCAACAAGGCACTCTGCAAACTATGGGTGGCTCTGAAATGATGTCGGATGTGTTTAAGTGGAATAGAATCAATCTTTTAGTCCAAATCGATCATTAACTGGGAACAGTAATGTTCGGATACTTGGAGGCAATTTGCAGCAACATTCTATAGAATGTTTATGGATGGAAATTCACTATGTCACCAACCACAGTTGTTCCCGGTTGGTTTGATGGACATTCAGGACAGTTCGAGCGAATGGTTTGGCCACCAAGATCCCCCTAAATAGTTCCAATCGAACGTGAATCCCATCGAACATTTATGGGACGTAATCGGGAAGTGAGCTGGTGTACAAAATCCTGCACCTTCAACACTTAGGCAGTTACGGACGGCCACAGATGCAGCATGCCCCAGTAGCTCTGCAGTGGACTTCCATCGACTCCATGTTGCTGCACTTAAGCTGGAAAAGAAGGTCCGACATGTTATTAGGTGGTATCCCACGAGTTTCGTCACCTCAGTGTGCTCTGTAAGCGGAGGGTACCACGAATCTTTACTAGTCGATTTCTCTCCTTTTCCACTTTCGTCTAAGCTTCAGTAGATGGCTGTCTTCTTGGTCCTTTCGTGAAATGTATGTTAGCAGTGGTAGAATCACTTTGCAAATGGCGGTTCTCTAAATGTCCGCAACAGTGTCTCGCGAAAAAAGGGGCGTCTTTCCTCGAGAGATTCCCACGTTTGAATTCATGAGGCATCTCCGTAACACTTGCATGCTGATTCACCCTACAGGTAACAAATATTCCAGCGAACTCTGAATTGCTTTGATGTCTTTCTCTAATAGACCTGATATGAATCCCAGTCACTCCAACAGTATTCAAGTATGGGTCGTATTAGAATTCAATTTGCAGCCTGTTTTTGCATTAGAGCTACTCTTCCACAATATATTCCCAATAAAATAAAACAAACAATTGGTGAAATTAAAACGTAGAGCTTTGTTCAGTTGTGTGTTAGAAACTGTAAAAACTGAATCTTACTGTTATTTAACGATAGTTTACTTTCTGCATGCCATGAACTTACTTCATGAACTGCACTATTTGAAACGGAGTCAATGTTGCGCTCAACGTCCAATACTACCGAGCTAGTGTCACAGCAAACAGAAATACTTTAGAAAAATTTTAGAATTAACCGTGATACTAGAGGGCAGATTATTTATATAAATTAGGAACAGGAGTGGCTGCAACATTGATCCCTGGGGCGACTCCCCTTTGTCTGAACCAAACTCAGATTCCAATTCCCAGCCATTCTCAACACTGTGAATTGTGACCTATTATTGTCTGTTGTTAAAGTAAGAGGTGAACCAATTGTGAGCTACTCCCTGTATCCCGTAATGATCCAACTTCTGGTGTAATATTTTGTAATCAACACAATCAAGCACCTTAGTTAAATCAAAAAATATAACATTATTAATCTCTTGCAATGGGCTACTGTAGCTTAATTCTGACTACTTCCATCAATTTGATATAATTCCCGCTTTGTACTACATGATATCTTTATCCTACTAGTCAGCCACCCAAGCTACCGTTTACTGCTAGTACCCCGTTTAGTACGTTCTGATGGATAGCAAATCTCAGGAAAGGATTACATTTGTTATATGTGTTATCTGCACTATAGACATCCTGCTACTACAGTACCTTAACGAGGTTTAAAAAATCTCTATAGCCATTGGATTCGCTTTTCTACATAGTTTGTAATGATATGTGACATTTGTCTGAGTACAAAAGCTTCTTAGTCTTACTGTTCCCCTGCACATTGGTTCAAAGCAAAAAAAAAAAAAAAAAAAAAAAACAGGCTTCATCATATCACACAAGTTTAGGAGATCCACTAACATCCTTTTTCTTGTACTATCATATACAAAACTGATATAGAAATCACAACATAACACTCATTTTTGGTACTTTCTAAAAAATGCAACAATGAACCACCTCTAGCTTGAGCAGAAGTATTCTGAAACGCAAAAACTACTTGCAAACTAACCAGCTAATCTGTATCCTGGTAAAGGAAGCCTATAAATTTTCAAATTATTTAAGTGGTACTCCGATACATCAGTAATGTCAAAGTTAACTTCTATAAGTAGATCAATGACTTTATCTCTAATGCCTTTAATATTTTGATGAAATATTCTAATTCCTTCTCTACCTGCAAACCTGACCTCCCTTGAAGTTAGTTAGATGGACTTCCTTTAAGCTGGTGTACCTATCAGGCTACTTGAATCTCAAAAAGGTGCAGCTCTAACACTAACTATTACGGGAATTTTTCCATGAGTGATTCCACCAGCAACCACTAAACTGTCACCTAAAAGCTTTGCCGGCCTTCGCTTCCCATACTTATTGAGGTGCAGGCCATGACTAGTGAAACCCCATCTACTGATAGACTCAACTGGCACTGGCTTACCGACCGACATAAATCGCACCGAAATTTTATGAGACATGATCGAAAGGTCCCTTCGTGCACAAAATCTTGGACCGGTTAAAGCTTCGCTAGACAGCTACTGAGGCAGCATGGGTTAATATTTCTGCAGGTGTCGTTCAACGACTTGTTGACTCCATGTCGTGTCGGGTTGCTGCAGTACTCCGGGCAAAAGGCGGCCCGACACAGTACTAGGAGGAATCCCGTGATTTCAGTCACGACGTGAAGGCTTTCTGGTATCTTGTAAGCAAAGTTAACCCATGATGACCTGGGGAAGGAGAATATAAGAACAAGTAAAGGAGAACTTTCCTCGACAAATGATGTCCATAACTAAATTCTTAGGTATGAATTCCAGAGAGAAGTTTCTGAAGATGTACGTTTTGAGACAGCATTGTATGGAAGTGAATAGTGGGTTGTGTGAAATATTGAAAAATAAAAGAATCGAAGGGTTTGTGTTGTAGCTTCACAGAATGATACAGTAAATTACGTTGACTGAAAGAAAAGGTAATAATAGTTTCTCGATACAGTTGGTTAGGAAACGAGTACGTGGAAAACAGTAAGTGGAAGACGGACAGATTGCAAGGACATGTGCCAAGGTTTCAGGAGGAGAGGACAGAGATAGGAATGTATTCTGCAAATAACTGAAGACTTTGGGCGCATTTGCTACTTTGACATGAAGAGATTGGGACAAGAGAGGAAATTCTGGGATCGCATGAAACCAATCAAAACACAGATCCCTCCGTCCCTCTCCCACATCAAAAAATCTTTTGTGTTGTCTACTAACGTGTCGTTTTATAATTAAGTTTAAGCAAATTATTAGTCTTTTTTCTACTACTCTCCGCCGCTTTTGTCTTTGTGTATTCCGTTTTAAAAACTACCTCCATTGCATGTAATATTCCCCTAAGTGAAAAGTTAAAAAAAAATAATTCGTCCGAACATTCTTTGAAGGCACCACGGTACCAACTGGCCGCCGTGTCATCCTCAGCCCTTAGGTGTAACTGGGTGCGGAAGTAGAGTGGCATATGGTCAGCACGCTTCTTTCCCGGACATTGTTAGTTTTCGGGTCTCGTGTTGTTACTTCTGAGTCAAGTAGCTACAAAATTGGCCTCACAAGGACTGAGTGCGCCATGCTTGCCAAACGCGACAGCGCTTAACTTCGGTGATCTGATGGGTACCGGCGTTACCACTCCAGACAAAGCCATTGGCAAATGTTTCCCTACACTCAGCATAAAAGGAATACATATCAGTTCTCCTTGCACTGCCTGAAAGTAAAAAATTAAGCACGCAGAAGCCTTAGCCTAATATCAATGAACCTTCATAAAGAGTATGTGCGAGGGAATGCTGAAAGATATGACTCGAAATTTTTTATACGAAAACTCTTAATGCTGATAAGATTAAACAGACGTCATGACCGTTTTACATGTTTATTCATTCTGTCTACATATTTTCAGCCTTCTGCCACTATAGGGCTCTGAATTGTACCCTGTAACGTGGCAGTGTGTAACTTAAGTCGGTCGGTGTTTGGGAAACATTGTGCTGTAATCGTGTTGGAAGCACTTGGACTCGTGTCGTGACCAAAAAGCGTGGACTATCGAAGAAAGGTGTAGCACTCTGACATTCAGCATGACGATGCCCGACTATAGACTATCACTGCGACATCTACAACAGTCCCGCACCATGACTTGACTGTTACCGATCTTCCTTCGTACAGTCACACCTTGGCCTCATCCGCTTTTCATCTGCTTCCAGAACCTAAAGTGTATCTCCGAGGACTTCGCTTTGAAAGTAATGAAGCGGTGCAAGCAGACGTGAGGTTGTGGCTTAGTCAACAAAGTCAAACATTCTACACTGACAGTGTGATCAGACTGGTCTCCCGTTTGGAAGAATGTGTTTGTCCCCAGAGGGATTGCGTTGAGAAATGAATATCTTGACCTGAAAAATAAAGACGTAGAATGTTGTCGTCTTATTGTAAAAACCTCGTGCTTTGACACATAAAATTCAGAGAGACTACTTTTCAAGGTGACCTCGCACAGAATTAGGGTTACAGTTCACTGTGACACGTAGAACGGCCATCAGAGTGCATTAGTATTTAGTATTGTTACCATGCATGTGGCCCTGGTAGAATGTATGACGGACATTAACAGTGTCAGACACTGAGTAATCGCTGTGATTTAGGTGGGGTTTCAAATACTAGTGTAAGACAGCGGAATCAGCACTCGACAGAGTTTTAAAGGGGCTTCAGTGTGGGACTCCATTTGGTCAGCTGGTCTAATCGTGCAGTATCCAGATTCTTGAGACTTTCTGATGTGGACTGCATGGGAACGTGAGGGCAATCATAATCGTCGTCAAGGTCACGGTCAACAACGTAGACCACCACGAGGAAGGACCGCCGTGTGGTGCACCAGGCACACCGAAAACCCTTCACACGTTCGTAATGGAATCCCTGCAACACTGTACGTCATCCCGCAGACTAGCAAGAGCCAGACTAAGGCATTATCGCCTCATACGTGGGCAGCTGACAAGAACACAACACAAACGGCTGCATTTGGAGTGTTGTCGTGACCAGGAAGGATGGACTGCCGACGAATGGCATAGCACTGTGCTTAGTGGTGAGTTGCTATTCTGCACCACCACTCATACCGTTTTGCGGTGAGTATGGTGGCCATCGAGGGATGGATGCCATTGTCCCGATGTTTCGGGAAGGCACAACAGTGTTATTCCTGGCCTCATGCCACAGGACATACCTTCAGGTCACTGCTGGTAGTGACTGACTGGCTGCACAACGGCACGCCATGGACGTCGTGCGTCCTAACGTGTCACATCTCATTTGATAGTATCTCGGTACCATCTTTCAATACAACAATGCTCATTCATTCATGATAGTTACTTTTCGGGTTGATGGCTACTGGTGGCAGGCATACGATGGTATGAAAGTTTGAAATCATCGTTGCACTAACCCTAAGTCATAATTTAAAAAAAAACGATTAATGTTTAGTGCCAGAGAGAAAACAAACAGGTCATGACGGTCCTGGTGGCTTAAAATTCTGTCGTCTAAACTTTATCTGACTAAACTAATATTACGAAAATAAATTTATTAAATTTTGAATGTTCTGTTAATTCTACACGTAAGTTTCTCAGCGACGAGTCAATAACATAGCACTGCTTACAAGCTTATGCGCCGAGATTTATTGCGGCCGTTCTCGAGTTTGTGACAAGTGAGCTACAAAAAGAAAAAAAATGGAGGTGTCCTTTAGCAGCGTAAAAACCTAAGAATCTCTTGAGCCGAGCTCTCGTGTATCGAAGCTGAACCGAAGGTAAAACATTCAATTGTACTCGTATAAAAGCGAGTATAAAATGTGTAAGATTCAAAACATCTATAAAGTAAAATCTTCCAGCCTGACGGATCAATTACTGCAAACGAAATTATAAGGTAAATAACGTAGCAGTGATCATTATTTAAAAATTAAAAAATCAATAGTCGATGACACATCCGGAGTGTGGTCTCAATGGCGGCACTTGAAAATTGTGGAGGAAGAGTAAAACAGTGTTTTGCTTACATGAAATATTCCCAAAATGTCAATGAGAGATCGCGACGAAATTTGGCGGGTACGTACAGAGGGAAAATAATGCAATACAAACTTGTTTGTTTGTGTCCCATTTCACTTTTAAGTGGTAAAGAACATGCCGATAGGTAAATTAACAGATTAAATTTGGAGAGATTATCTTCGCAAGTATGGTATATGAAAATGATCCTCACATAAAAGTTGTTTTTGCAAAATACCCCACGACCGTTAATTAATTCTTAAAAATGAAAACATTTCTTCAAATAACTTAATAAATTACCGGAATGCAGCCGGGTGACGTCGCCGACAACCACCGATGTTTCGACGGAAGCACATCCTGCCATCCTCAAGGCAAACTGCATCAAGTAAGCGCTGTGCAAGGGGATTTAAAACCTCGGTTCTCAGAGAAGTCCGGAATGATAACACTTACACACGCTGTAAACACTAACGCCATCACAAACCAAAGGTGGCCGACGTCAGAAGATACCTACGGTGGAATTAATAATCAGCCGGTGTTGTAGCAAAAACTCTGTCCTTCTGTTTCTTGACCAAGGAGCGCGGACTCCATGCAGACTTTAAACGAAAACCGCCATCAATGTTGATAAAGCTACCTCCTCATTTTATTTCAACTGCTTCCGTAACAGCGCTTTCACAATAGCTGGAACTGCATGTCATAATCTGCACTTTATTATATTCTATAGGGTGACCGGTGTCAAGTCAATATTCTGCAACAGCGGATTTGCTCGGCTATTGTAAGCATGTGTGTGGCATATGCGCAGTATGCTGGTCTTCCAGCGTCGTGATAGCCTGACCAATTTATGACATTCCACAACTATAAGGAATAAGTAGACATCCTCTTTAGGCATACCAAGATATTCCTTTACGGAACCTAAAAGCAACCTCTTCTTAGATAGTGGGCGAAAAACACAATTTACGTCATATTTCCGCAAAATATGACCAGTCGTGTTAGAAATGACCCCTGCGTTAATGAAAATGGCCGTAGTCTTTGGGCCACTTCGGTATTATCATCATCCACCCGAAGAAAAGTTGTTCGATACCGGTACGTCTGATCTGTCTTTCACTGTAAGCATTCTGAAGAAAGGTGACTTCGAGATGGACTAACTCAGCTCACAAACTCTCAGGGTCCGAGATGACAAGTGCCCTGTGTACCAAGGTGTTAAGTTCGCCATCATGTTGAGCCGGATGGTGACAACTATCAGCCTGCAGATACAAGCCAGTGTGAGTAGGAGTCGTATAAACGGCAGGTACCAAAGTACCGTCCACCTTCCTCCTAACTAGCACATCAAGGAAGGGTAGACAACCATTATTTTCCATGTCCGTCGTGTAACAAATATTCGGGTGCAAAATGAGATTTTCACTCTGCCTTTCGCGGGCACGTGCTCTACCGACCCTTTGTTTAGAAATTAAATGAAATAAACGTTGTAGTGCTAGTTTAATGACTACGGAGTTTCTGCCTTTTCTTTGTTAAAAAAAAAAGCTGATGACCGATGCTCAATCCAGCGATCCAGCTATTATGGCGCATTTTTAATTTTTTTTTTTTAGGGCTAGTGCTCTACCAACTTGTTTACTTGTGTTCTAAACACCTTTTAATTTTTTTTGTTTTTGCAAAGAGAACAAACTCGTACTACATGGAGCAAAAGTTGCAGGTAATGAGAAAACAAATAACAACCTCTAGTGTGTGAAAACGAAAACGACGTTCTTCATAAAATAACCCAATATTCATTGAAAACATAAAACATAAATAGGTAGGCTACATTTTCGCAACATCTTTTTTTTAACGTAAATGAGTATACAGCCTCACCATCAGCATCATCTCAATTATTTTTAAATTTTAGTTTTTAGGGGGCAGCACAGGAGAAAGGAAACATATAGGCTGCAGACAGAGAGCTATGCGTGAAAAGGATAAACATGTGGCAGGGGAAAGAAAAACTAGAAGAGGAGGAGCAAAGATAAGTGAAAGATATTAGGAATATTTTCCTCGCCATTCTCCACTTTGTCGCTCCATCGGAACAACGTGCATTCTGTCATTGACCATTAAAAGGGGAATGCTCCAAGCAGCTCAGGCTCCCAATATAAACTAAAACTTGGAACCCAACATTGTGGGAATTTGGACTAATCGACAGCTGAAAATCCAAGCATCCCCCCCCCCCAAAAAAAAAACGAAAAAAAACCACATCACTTATATAATGTAATAGCTCAAATTCGGCAGACGGTTACTGAAAAGATGAAGTAATCAGTAGTTCAGATTTGTAGAAAATTTAAGTTATCGGGAGAAATAAACCACAATGCGAAATTCATAGCATCAAAAAATCAATACGACCTCTGGATGGAAGTAGGAATGGTGCCTGTCGGATTCATTCCGATGCAATTTCTGTGTTTCATCGTCAATGTGGAGGTTTAAGCGTTAGAGTAAACCTGATGTGGTGTATCGGAAATTACTACTGGATTCCTAGGAAAGATTCCAAGCACAGACAGTTTGACGGGTTACTCGCCTGGACAGAAGTCTGCATTGTTCCTACTGTATTCAATCCGATGTATTTTCTGTGTTTCAGCGTGTATTTGAATGACCAAGGTTTACAGTACACCTGCAGAGGTTCATCGGAAACTATTTCTTGACTACTAGGTAAGGTTCCAAGCACAGAGAGTTTGAAGCATTACTCGCCTGGATAGAAGTCGGCATGGTGTTTGTTGTATTGTATCCCGGTGCAATTTCAGTGTTTGATCGTCAATGTGAAGGTCCAAAAATTACAGTAAACCTGCTGTGGTGCATCGGAAACAACGCCTCGACTCCGAATAAACTTTCAGGGTACAGACCGTTTTAAGCGTTATTCACTCCGTCGGAAGGTGCCTGTTGTATTCAATCCCGATGATATTTCGGTGTTTTACCGTCAATGTGAAAGTCCAAGTGATACAGTAAAACAGACGTCGTGCATCGGAAACTACTAGTGGACTCCTGAGAAAGGTTCCAAGCACACGCCGCTTGAAGCATTAGTCGCCAGGACAGAAGTCGGCATAGTGGCAGTTGCATTCATTACGATGCATTTCCTGTGACTCATCTTCAATGTAAAGGACCAAGGGTTACAGGAAACCTGCAGTGGTAGACAGGAAGCTACTATTGGACTCCTAGGAATGGTTCAGAGCACAGAGCGTTTCAAGCGTTACTCGCTTGGTCAGAATCGGGATGGTCATTATTGTATTCAATTCCGAGGTAATTTCTGTGATTTATCGTCACTGTGGAGGTATAAGGGCTACAGTAAACCAGTAGTGGTGCAACACTAACAACTACTGGACTCCCAAGAATGAGTCCAAGCACAGACAATTTGAGGCGTTACTCGCCTGGACAGAATTCGGCGTAGTGCCTGTTGGATTCAATGCCGATACAATTTCAGTGTTTCATCGCCAATGGGAAGGTCCAAAGGGTAGAGTAAGCCTACAGTGGTGCATCGGAAAGTACTACTGGGCTTCCAGGAAAGTTTCCAAGAACAAACCGTATGAAACGTTACTCATCTCGACAGAAGTCGGCATGGTTCTTGTTGCATTAAATCTGATGCATATCCTGTGTTTCATCATCAATGTAAATGTCCAAGGGTTACAGTAAACCTGCAGTGCTGCATCGGAAACTACTACTGGACTCCCAGGGGAGGTTCCAAGCATAGACCGCTTGAAGCGTTAGCCCCTGGACTGAAGTCGGCATGGTGCCAGTTGTATTCAATCCCCAGGTAATTTCTGTGATTCATCGTCAATGTGAACCTGTAGTGGTGCATCAGAAACATCTACTGGACTCCCAGGAAAGGTTCCAAGAAGAGACTTTGAAGCGTTACTCGCCTGACAGAAGTCGGCATGGTGTTGGTTGTATTGTATCCCGATGCATTTTCTGTGTTTCATCTCCAATAAGGTCCAAAGATTATAGTAAACCTGCTGTGGTGCAACGGAAACAACGCCTCGACTCCCAGTAAAGTTTCAGGGCACAGACCGTTTTACGCGTTATTCGCTTGGGCTAATGTCAGCATGGTGCCTGTTGTATTCAATCACCATGATATTTCTGTGTTTTATCGCCAATGAGAAAGTCCAAGTGTTTCAGTAAAACAGAAGTGGTGCTTCGGAAGCTACCAGTGGGCTCCTGAGGAAGGTGCCAAGCACAGACTGTCTTAAGCCATACTTGTCTGGAGACAAGTCGGCGTGGTGCCTGTTGTATTCAATCCATATGCAATTTCTGTGTTTCATCGCCAGTGTGAAGGTCAAAGGGGTACAGTAAACGTGTAATTGTGCATCGGAATCTACTACCGGACTCCTATGAAGGGTTCCAAGCACACGCCGTTTGCAGCATTAGTCGCCAGGACAGAAGACGGCATAGTGGCTGTTGTATTCATTACGATGGAATATCTGTGATTAATCTTCAATGTAAAGGTCCAAGGGTTACAGTAAATCTCCAGTGCTAGACCGGAAACTACTATTGGACTCCTAGGAATGGTTCAGAGCACGGAGCGTTTGAAGCTATACTCACCTAAGCAGAATCGGGATGGTCATTATTGTATTCAATTCCGAGGTAATTTCTGTGATTTATCGTCAATGTGACGGTATAAGGGCTACAATAAACCAGTAGTGGTCGATTAGTAGCAACTACTGGACTCCCGAGAATGTGTCCAAGCACAGACAATTTGTAGCGTTACTCGCCTGGACAGATGTCGGCATGGTGCCTGATGTATGTAGTGAGATGTAATTTCTGTGTGTCATCGTCAATGTGAAGGTCCAAGAGTTACAGTAAACCTGGAATACTGCAAACGGTCTCTGCTTGTAAACTTTCCTGGAAGCTCAGTAGTTGGTTCCGATGCAGAAGTGGGCACTGTGCCTTTTTAATTCAACCCCGACACTACTTCTGTTTTTCAACGTAATTTTGAAGGTCCAAGGGTTACAATAAACCTGGAATGGAGATTCGAAACTGCTTTTGGAATGCCAGGAAATGTTCTAAGCACAGACCGTTTGAAACGTTAGTCCACCGAACAGAAGTAGGGATGGTGTCGTATGTATTTGGCCCTGAAGCAATTTCTGTGATCGTTCGTCAATGTGAGTGGACTTCCATCTACTCCATGTTGCTGCACTTAAGCTGGAAAAGAATGTCCGACACGTTATTAGGTTTCGTCACCTCAGTGTGCTCTGTAAGCGGAGGGTACCACGAATCTCTACTAGTCGATTTCTTTTCTGTTCCACTGTGTCTTCTTGGTCCTAACGTGAAATGAATGTTAGCAGTGGTACAATCACTTTGCAAATGGCCGTTCTCTAAACGTCCGCAACAGTGTCTCTCTAAAAGACCGTCGTCTTTTCTCCAGGGATTCCCATGTTTGAGTTCACGAGGCATCTCCGTAACACTTGCATGCTGATTCACCCTACCGGTAACAAATCTAGCAGCGGACTCTGAATTGCTTTCATGTCTTTCTCTAATCCGACCTGATAAGGATTCCAGACACTCCAGCAGTGCTGCTGAATGGGTCGCAATAGAATTCTATTCGCAGCCTCCTTTGAATAAGAGCTACTCTTCCCCAACATTCTCCCAATAAAATGAAAAGAACAATCTGTGGAATTAAAACGATATGTTTTGTTGAATTGTGCGTTCGAAACTGTAAAAACTGACTCTTACTGTGATTTAGCGTTAGTTTGTTTTCTACACGCCATGAACTTACGTCGTGAACTGCACTATTTGAAACAGAGTCAATGTTGTCCTCAACATCCTTTAGTATCAAGCTAGTGTCATCAGCAAACAGAAATATTTTAGAATTACCCCCCAAAACTAAAGGGCAAATCATTTATTTAAATGAGGAACAAGAGTGGCTCCATCACTGATCCCTGGGGCCACTCCCATTAGACTGTACCAAACCCAGACTCCAATTCACAGCCATTCTCAACACTGTGAATTATGACCTATTACTGTCTGTTGTAAAAGAAGAGGTGAAGCAATTGTGAGCTACTCCCTGTATCACGTAATGATCCAACTTCTGGTGTAATACCTTGTAGTTAACACAATCAAGCGCTTTAGTTAAATCAAAAAATATAACATTTTTAATCACTTTACAACATTGTTTGTAATGGGGTACTGTAGCTTGATTCTGACTACTTCTAACATTTTGATATAATTCCCGCTTTGTTCTACATGATATTCTTATCCCACTAGTCAGGCACCCAAGCTACCTTTTACTGCTAGTACCCCATTTAGTACGTTCTGATGGATAGCAACTCTCAAAGAGCATGAGAATTGTGTTAAGGAAAGGATTACATTTGCCATATGTGTTATCTGCACTATAGACATCCTGCTAGTACAGTACCTTAACGAGGTTTAAAAAATCTCTATTGCCGTTGGATTAGCTTTTCTACATTATTTGTAATGATATGTGACATTCGTCTGAGTACAAAAGCTTCTTAGTGTTACTGTTCCCCTGCACCTTGGTTCAGAAAAAAAACACCTGCGTCATATCATCCGAGTTTAGGAGATCTACTAACATCCTTTTTCTTGTACTATCATATTCAAAATTGATATAGAAATCACAACATAGCACTCATTTTTGGTAGTTCCTCAAAAATACAACAATGAACCACCTCTAGCTTGAGCAGAAGTATTCTGAAATGCAAAAACGACTTCCAAAATAACCAGCTAATCTGTATCCTGGTAAAGGAAGCGAATGAATTGTCAAATTATTTAAGTGGTCCTCCGATACATAACTAATGTCACCGTCAACATCTATAAGCAGATCACTGACTTTATCTCTAATGCCTTTAATATTTTGATGAAATATTCTAATCCCTTCTCTACTTGCATACCTGACCTCCTTGGAAGATGATCCCTTAGTTGGATGGACTTCCTTTAAGCTGGTATACCTATCAGCAGTGTTGAATCTAAAAAAGGTGCACCTCTAACACCAATTACTACGGGAATTTTTCCATGAGGGATTCCACCAGCACCCACTACCCTGTCACCTAAAAGCTTTGCCAGCCTTCCCTTCCCATACCTATTGAGGTGCAGGCCATGACTAGTGAAACCCCATCTACTGATAGACTCAACTGGCACTGGCTTACCGACCAACATAAACCGCGTCGAAAATGTGTGAGACATAATCGAGAGGTCACTTCGTGCACAAACTCTTGGACCGGTTAAACCTTCGCTAGACGGCTGTTGAGGCGGAATGGGTGAATGTTTCTGCAGGGGACGTCCAACGACTTGTTGAGTCCATGTCGTGTCTTGTTGCTGCAGTACGCCGGACAAAAGGAGGTCCGACACAATACTAGCAGGTCTCCCGTGACTTTTGTCACTACGTGAGGGCTTTATGGTATCTTGTAAGCAAGGTTAACCCATGATGGCCTAGGGAAGGAGAATATAAGAACAAGTAAAGGAGAATTTTACTCGGCAAATGATGTCCATAACGAAATTCTTAGATACTAATTCCAGAGAGAAGTTTCTCAAGTTGTACGTTTTGAGACAGCATTGTGTGGAAGTAACTAGTGGGTTGTGTGAAATACTGGATAATAAAAGTATCGAAGGGTTTGTGTTGTAGCATCACAGAATGATTCAGTAAATTACGTTGACTGAAAGAAAAGGTAATATAAGTTTCTCGATACAGTTGGTTAGGAAACGAGTACGTGGAAAACAGTAAGTGGAAGACGGACAGAATGACAGGACATGCGCCAAGGTGTCAGGAGGAGAGGACAGAGATGGGAATGTGTTCTGCAAATAACTGAAGACTTTGGGCGCATTTGTTGCTTTGACACGAAGAGATTGGCACAAGAGAGAAAATCCTCTGACCGCACGAAACCAATCAAACCACAGGTGCCAGAGTCCCTCCCCCATATCAAAAAATCCTTTATATCCTCTACTAACGTGTCGTTCCTTAATTAAGTTTAAGCAAATTGTTATTCTTTTTTCTACTACTGTTCGCCTCTTTTGTCTTTGTAATGTTTCTCGTAACGATATTTCGATTCATAACTACCTCCATTACATTTAATATTCCCCTGCATAAAAATAAAAAAATAAAAAATCGTCGTCCGAATCGGACTTGAAGGCACAACTTTACCAACTGGCCGCAGTGACATCCTCAGCCTTGAGGCGTAACCAGGTGGGGACGTGGAGTGGCATTCCGCTTGCCAGCAAACTCGGACAGTTACCCATTCAGGAGCCAGCCAGACCCGACAGCGCTTAACTTCGGTGATCTGACGGGAACCGGTGTTACCACTGCGTAAAGGCCGTTGGCGAATGTTTCCCCTTACTCAGGAAAAAAGGGATACATCATCAATCCCCCTTGCACTCCCTGAAAATAAAAAATTAA
Source organism: Schistocerca serialis cubense (assembly GCF_023864345.2). Taxonomy (NCBI): domain Eukaryota; kingdom Metazoa; phylum Arthropoda; class Insecta; order Orthoptera; family Acrididae; genus Schistocerca; species Schistocerca serialis. Next base: position 871,455,954 of record NC_064641.1, on the reverse strand, counting down.
GCATGCAGATGACATAGCCAGATATCAATGAACCTTCGTAAAGAGTATGTGCAAGGGTGGGTTGAAAGTAATGCCTTCAAATTTTTAGTACAAAAACTTTTTAACCACCTTAGATTAAACAGACGTAATTACCGCTCTACATCTTATTGTTTCTGTCTACATATTTGCAGCCCTCTGCCGCTACAGGGCTCTGAATTTTAGCATGTAACGTGACGTTGCATAACTTAAATATGTCGGTGCGTGGGAAACATCGTGCTGTAATCGAACTCGAAGATTTCATGTAGACATGGAGCGCCCTGTCCTTTTGCATGACAATGCCCGACTACAGACTATCACTGCGACATCTGCAACAGTCCGGCACCTTGGCTTGACTGTCACCGATCATTCTTCGTACTGTCGTAACTCGGCCCCATCCACTTTTCATCTGTTTTCAAAACCTGAAGCACATGTCCGAGGACTTCGCTTTGCAAGTAACGAAGTGGTGAAAGCAGACGTGAAGTTGTGGCTTAGTCAACAAAGTCAAACATTCTACACTGACAGTGTGATCAGACTGGTCTCCCGTTTGGAAGAATGTGTTTGTCGCCAGAGTGATTGCGTTGAGAAATGAATATCTTGACCTGAAAAATAAAGACGTAGAATGTTAATAACGTTTATCTTATTGTAACAGCCTCGAGCTGTGACACACACAATTCAGAGAGAATACTTTTCACCACGTCCTCGCTCATGATTAGAGTCACAGTAGTCTGCGACAGGTAGAACGGCTAACAGGGTGCATTCGTGTTGTTTGTGTTTAGTTTGTTACGAGGCTTGCGGGCCTGGTGGAGTGTGTAATGGACGCCAAAAGCATGAGACACTGATAAATCACCGTAAAGAACATTAGGAACACAGGGTTCCATATACAAGTGTGAGATGGCGGTCTCAGCACTCGACAGAGTTTGAAAGGGGCTTCAGTGTGGGACTCAATTTGGTCAGCTGGTCCAGTCGTGCAGTATCCAGATTCTTGAGATTCGTACAGGTCACGATCTACAGCGTCTGACCACCACAACGGAGGATGGCGTTTTCACAACCCCGCCTTCCAACCGTGAACAAGTAATAGAATTCTCGCAAAATAGAACGGACTAGCGAGAACCAGACTAAGGAATTTCCGTACCCCGTGGGCAGACGATAAAAACACAGCACAAACGGCTGCAAATGGGGTGTTATCGTGACCAGGAAGCGTGGACTGCCAATGTATGGCGTATCATTGTGCTTAGCGGTGAGTTGTTATTCTGCATCACCACGCGTAACGTTGGGCGGTGAGTATGGCGGTCACAGGGGGGGGGGGGGGGGGATCATACTCTCCCGATGTTTCGCGGAGGCATAATAGCGTTACTCCTGGCCTTATGCTTCAGGGCATTATTTCAGGCCACTACTTGTAGTGACTGACTGCCTGCACAACGGTACTTCACGGATATCGTGCGTCCTCACGTGCCACCTCACATTCGACAGTATCTCTGTGCCATCTTTCAAGAGGACAATGCTCATTCTTACATGATAATTACTTTTCGGTTTGATGGCTGCTGGTTGTGGGCATACGAAGGTATGAACGTTTGAAATTGTCATTGCACATACCCCACGTCGTATTCATTAAAACGGTTAATGTTCAGTGTAAGTAAGGAATAGGCAAGTCATGACGCGTGCTGACGGCTTGAAATTGTGTGTGGCCAGGGGAGATGCGACAGTTCAGGATCATGTTCACAAAACGGGTCCTGCACGACAGCCCATGATCAACAGACAGTCATCTCCCCTTACATACTGAATTACCGGTTCAATGGCCTCACACATTTCCCTTATCTTATCACCTTCTGCTTGTGACGTCGGCATTTATACCTGAATTACTGCTGTTGGCGTTGGTTTGCTACTAGTTCTGACGAAGAAAGATCGTGTCTCTGAATTGTTCATAGTAACTCACTGTCTGAGTTATCTTCCTATTAAAACGAATCCTACACCTGATATACCACTTTCTGCCGCTGTTGACATTACGGTACATTCGTCTGACCACAGATCCTTATCTTCCTTCCATTTTATTTCACTCACCCTTACCATGTCTGGAATGAGCATTTGCCAAATGTGTGTATGAAAACTTATTGGACTTAACTGCTACAGTCATCAGTCCCTAAGCTTACACACTACTTAACCTAAATTATGCTAAGGACCAAGACACATACCCATGCTCAAGGTAGGACTCGAACCTTCCCCGGGACAAGCGGCACAGTCCAAGACTGCAGCGCCTGAGACCGTGCGGCTAATCCCGCGCGGTCGGTCTTTGCATTCCCCTTTTTTTCCTTAGAAAACTTCAATAACATTGCATCTCGAAGTATTCGATTCTCAACTTTCCCTGCTTTCCCAACGACATTATTTAATTCCACTTTATGCTGTCATTAAAGAAGTATTTGCGCTAGTAGACTAGATATGCGGAGCCACAAGTCTGAAAACAATTTATTGGACTCACCATTACAAAACAATAATACAATATGCGAAAGAACAAGCGACTCCATCCCCACTGCGGATCGACACAAACACAAATAACAAATAATAAAAATAATAATAAAAGACTCGTCTCTTCACGGGGAGCGAACACAAAAAGTTCTACAACGTCAAGAGATTCGTCGACTATACCCAGAGATCAGCCAGCTAGAAGAGGCGTCTGGCCGTGGCTGCCGGGGCGATAGCTCCGTATCCTTGCGAACGGTGCGTCGAACTGCCCTTTCCCGCAGTGCGCCGCCTTATGAAGCTCGTTGGCGGATGTATCTGCCGGAACTATTTGCGATCAGGTGCCTAGCATAGCAAAGTAGTACCTGGGCTAGCTGCGATCTTTGGTGAAGCTCTTCTGCAGACTCTGTGAACAGGTAGCGGTCCCTGGCAGCCGTTTGTGGAGACCTGGTGTTGCGTTGTGTTATGGCCACCTGTAAGTCTCTGTTTTGTCACACCAGACGACGTAGGTTTTCTTGGTGAATATACACCCTGTGATGCAGACATCCCGTGATGGGCGTAGACAAAGGTACAACAGTTTCCATATGCTACAGCATCAGCACACTTACGTGTCTGCCGCTCAACCCTAGTCAGCACTCAACGCTGCAGACACCGGAATAGTCTACAGAGCAAGCAGTGCGTGAGTTGTCTTAAATAGAACTCTATATCCTTATCGTCAATTGTACTCTCTGAGAAGGAACTAGGTTCTAGTTGTGTATCAAATGATACGTTAATGTTCACTGTCACCAATAAATTTTCTATGGACGTGGATTGTAACGAAGTTAAGTATTGCATCTTGTTCAAGTTGCAAGAAATTGAGCTTACATTTTTTGTATTGTAACGTCATGTCGTCCCCTCCATAAATCATGCTGTATCGACGATTATTATTTCATCCGACACAACATTTATTTCATAAAAAAATTGCGGTTTCTTGATAATTTTTTAATTTCGAGCGTCTAATTACAACTGAATGATACACCATTTTCGTGAAATACGCGTCTCGCCTTTATTCTTTGCATGGCATCTTCACTGGCTTGGGATATGTACTTACTTTTTTTATCTAGTTTGCATTTTGGGACATTGTGTATGTAGGTCATAAACGGTTCTGGTGGTTGGCTTTTCTATGTCGTAGCAATATTTTAAATTCTACTTACAGGTTGCCTGGATGATGTTTTATATGTTGTCTTTTTACTCCATTTTTGGACAGTTCTTTAAAAGTATTTGCACCCATCCAATTTCGAAAAGACATCAATTTTCTTCCATCCCGCAAGGCTTTTGTACTGTCCTGGATGTCACTTCCGGGAATATTCAGCTATGCTGTCCCAACATTCGTCCATAATTGCGAAATGTTAACGGTGGAAGGATTTTCTGCACCAACTGATCTCTTGATGACGTCCCATAAATGTCCGATGGGATTCATGTTGGGCGATCTGGATGGCCAAACCATTCGCTTGAATTATCCAGAGCATCCTTCAAACCAACAGCAAAGAACTGTGGATGGGCGACATAGTAGTTTGGGAACAAGAAATCCACGAATGGCTGCAGGTAGTCTCAAGTAGCCGAACATAATCGTTTCCAGTCGGTGATCGGTTCAGTTGGACAAGAGGACCCATTCGATTCCATGTAAACACATCCCACAGCACTATGGATCAGCCACCAGCTTGCAGAATGCCTTGATAACATCTTGGGTCCATGTTACGTGGGGTCTGCGCCTCACTCCAATCCTACCATCAGCTCTTACCAACTGAAGTCGAAACTCAGCCGACGTGGCCGCGGTTAACGTGACGTCACGGGTCCAACCGGTATGTCATGAGGGCAGGAGAGGCTCTGCAGGCGAGGTCGTGCTGTTAACGAAGGCACTCGCGTCGGTCGGCACCTGGCATAGCCCATTAACGCCAAATGTCGCTGCGCTGACATAACGAATGCGTTCGTCGTACATCCCACATTGATTGCGGCGGTTATTTCAAGCAGTGTTGGTTATCTCTAAGCACTGACAATTCTACGCAAACGCTGTTGCTCTGAGTCGTTAAGTGAAGGTCGTTGGTCACTTTGTATCTGGAAATATTGAATTCCCTATCGATTTCGGAAATGGAACGTCCGATACGTCAAGCTCCAACTACCATTCGGCGTTCAAAATATGTTAATTCATGTCGTGCGGCCACAATCACGTCTGAAATCTTTTCACGTGAATCACCTGATTATAAATTACGGCTCTACCAATGCACTGCCGTTTTGTACCACTGATAAAGGCAGAGGTGAAGGCAGATAGGTGGAAAGAGTATACAGAGGGCTACCACGTGGGGAAGGAATAGTTTCATGACGTGATAGAAGAAGAAATGAAAGCCAACATGGAAGACATAGTAGAGTCAGTATTATTGTCAGTGTTAAACAGAATTTCCGAAGACTTGACATCAAATAAGGCGTAAAACATCGGTAACACTCCTTTTCAGTTTCTAAAATCATAGTTGGAAGTGGTAAGTAAGCGACTATTCAGTTTCGTTAGTAGAATCTATATGTCCTGAAGTGCAGCATCGGACTTTGGCAAAAGAATATGATACACACAATCCCGAAAGATAGCAGTGGCAGATAAACATCTTAACAGATCATATACTGAAGTTGCATAATACACAGAATAATGGAAAGCAGTATTGAAAGTCGGTTAGATAATGACCAGTTTGGTCTTAGGGGGGTGAGGGCACTACAGAGGAAGTTCTGACCTTCTGGTTGATAATGAGTCCGAGACTTAAGAAAAATCAAATATCATTCACCGGATTTGTCGACGTAGAAAAAGCCATCGACGGTGTAAAATGATTAAATCTTGAGGTTCTGAGGGTAATATGTTTATACTCTAGGTGAGGCTGGATAATAGGCATTATGTACAAGAACCAAGAAGGAACAATTAGAACGGAAAATCAAGAACAATGTGTTCCGCGTAAGAAATGTATGTAGCCTCTCTGCCCTACTGTCTAAACTCATCGAGGAACCAATGATGGAAAAAAGAAGGTCCAGGAGTGTAATTACAGCTCAGTGTGTAAGGATACCACTGATAACATTCCCTGTTCAGTAGAATAAACAGCCTAATAAGCGCACACTGTGAAAGGACTGTATACTGAAGAAACACGAATGAAATAACGGACTACAGGAAGTGCAGGAATTTAGTTGTCTTGAAAGCGAAGTATTAAAGGACGGACGAAGAAGGAGGACATATGATGTCACCTAGCGTTGCCGCGTGTGGTTGCCGCGGGGTCTAGGGCATTGCCACGGTTCGCACGGCTTCCCTCGTCCGAGGTTCCAGTTCTCCCTCGGGCACGGGTATGTGTGTTGTGCTTAGCGTATGTTACTGTAAGTTAGATTAAGTCGTGTGTAAGCCTAGGGACCGATGGCGTCAGCAGTCTGGCCCCATAGAAACAAACCACAAATTTCCAAAATTTTAACCTAGCATAGGCTAAGAGGGCATTCCGTCAACTAAAGGGTAGTAACATCAATCATCGGCGTTAGCTTGAGGAAATATTTGTGGGAATTAACGTGCAAATCATAGCAGTGGTGAAACAGGCACTGCGGAAAAACCGAAAATGAAGTGACTCGAAGTGTTTGAGATTCGGTGCTACAGAAGGATGTTGTATGTGATGTGGACTGATAAAATACAAGTAGGTTGCCGCCAGAGTCGATCAGGAAGGGAAGTTGTGGAAAAGACTGACGAGATCAAGTAACAGTGTGGTAAGGTATGTGGTTAGGAGGTCAGGCAGATTAGAGATTAGATTATATTAAACTTTCGTTCCATAGACTCAAAAATGAGATGATTCTTATGGACGTGTGACATTTCATAAGGTATAACACAGAAATCATAGAACATTTCAATATAATACTCACTTTTCTGATCATCTGTCAGGAGACTGTCAAAATACGTGAATACATTACAGCAAAATGGAAGTGCTAATGTTTACAGAATTAATACAGTGTCAGAATGAAACACAGTTATTCACTTTCAATAAATTTATCATACGAAAGATACCTATACTTGCGGTCAGAACTGAACTCTGACAGACGATTCTACGTAAGTTGGTCTAACAGGCCCTGTAAAAATACACATCAATGGAGTAGAAAGAGTTGCCTTTGGAAAAGTTCATAGTAGATTCTGACCAAATCGTATATTGGTCAGACGATGCGTACCGTCGAGGATCGATGCCGTGAACACCAGAGGCACACTCGACTGATGTATCCGAGCAAGTCGGCGGTCGCTGAACATTGTTTGTCGGAAAATCACGCCATGGAGTATGACCGCACGAGGATTGTGGTACAGACGTCGAGATACTGGGACCGCGTTGTTAGAGAGGCCATCGAAATTCGCAACAATGACGACCTCATAAACCGTGACTGTAGCTATAATCTTAGCAAGGCTTGGGGACCAGCGACTGGGTTAATCAAGAGTAAATCGAGCAAACGTATAGTTGTGACGACCACGGCGGACAGAGCCATCACACCGACGTCATCTCAGACGCCGTCGCAATCTGTTCCACCGCGCGACCGTGGCGCGGGGCGCTGACGGCGGAGGGAGCGCGCCGCGGGCGGAGGGTATTTAATTCTGCGGCCGCCGCGACCGAACCCAGTTCCCTCTGAGCAGCCGTAGCGTACGGATCTCCATGCCGGCACGTTCACAGGAGCTCAGTCCGTCAGTTCACCTGATGATGGCGACATGTATGATCGCCGAAATATTGTGCCCGTTGGACACTATAGACCGGCAGCACACCCGTGGATATTTTGATTATCAAATACGCCGGGAGAAACTCAAGAATCACTTCACTTAGAAAGTTTAGTTCCAAAGTTCGGATACTAATTCAGGACTTCGCGAGGAATAGAAACAACTTAATCTGTATTAGTTACGTGTCAGAACTAAAGTAAACAAAGAACTGAGTCTACACTGTTTGAACTAGCCACTTATTTCCGAATTTTCATAATATTTGAGAGAGCTGTAGAGGGTGAAGAGAGAGACTGAATTATATCGAACAAATAGTTGAGGATGTGAGGTGCAAGTGATTCTCTGAAATGAAGAATTTAAGATTTGTGACTAGCTGCATCAGCTCAGTCATGAGTCCGATCGTTTCTCGCCACCACCTAAAATAAATGCACAAATAAAAATGCCCCACGTAGCTGAGGCTCCCAATGTAAATGAAAACTTGGAACCCAACATTGTGGGAATTTGGACTAATCGATAGCTGAAGATCCCAACATCCCCAAAAAAACAGCTCACTTACATAACGGAGCAGCTCAACTTCGGCAGACTGTAAGAGAACAGCCCGAAGCAATCAGTAATTCAGATTTTGAAAAAAATGTAATTACCGGAAGAAATAAACTACAGTGTGAAATTCGTGGCATCAAAACATCAATACGACGTCTATTAATTCTATAAAGGCAAACACGGAAGGTATTGCAATGTGGCGGTGACACAGGAAGGAATAATATTTCAAAGCCCTGAGTCAATTATATCAAGATGTTCAACAATACAGGGGAAAGCAGTCACTGTAAAACATATTAAACCAAGAATCAATTACTATATACGGGATTTACTGCTCTCCCGTAGATATTTCAACCGTAAATGGGCCCCACCACATTACAGATGTATTTCGCAGTCCTTTATGCCAAGGGATATCAACAAGGTACTTGCAAAATAAAGACATATGACTAGAAAATCGTGAAGGAGCAGTAAAACAGGATTTTGCTTACAGGAAACGTTACAAAAATGTCAATCTCCTCTACGATTATTTGCGCTTAGCTGTTTAGGGCCTATTTTTGTTTATTACAAGTCGGCCTCCACAGCAGTAGCGACGAGGACTTACAAAAGCTTTCAGCTAAATTGTGGAGGGAGTGGTCAATCCAGTGGACGTCAAACTAGAATAGTGATAATGCTTAAAAAAGAAAATGAGACCCATTGCTTTAATCAGTTTATTTTACAGGTCCGTCTTGATCAGACAAACTTTTACATTCGACTATTACCTGTTTTGGCTACTACCATATTCAGATCTGTTAATAACGAAAACAGTGTAGAACCAACAAAGTTCAGTTTGGTGACGCTAAATCTATAAGAGTAATCTGATGTAGTATCAACGTCAAACTAAACATGTATGTACACAGTAAGTGCTGGTGATGATCAGAATGCGTCTGGTACATATATCAGGGAACTGATGCCAGCAGAGGCCACTATAGCTACGGTCCATGATTAGGCAGTCTCCCAAATGTAATGGATAAAATGCGGTATGCGGTATGCAGAAGGCAAAATGAGTGCCTGAAAATACAACATATACTGACATACTATACGTGGAACTGGATCCATGCTTAGAACCAACGTAAAAAGTTCAAATACTATTAACGTGAAGCTCCTAGCCTGGTAAGGTAAAACACAAAATTGTATAAAAGTCAGTATAAAAAGTATAAGATTGGAAAGCATCTATAAAACAAAATCTTCCAGCCTCAAAGATCAATTACCGCAAACTAAATTGTAAGGTAAATAACGTAGCAGTGCTTATTAATTAAAAATTAAAAAATTGATACTCGATAACACATCCGGAGAGCGGTCTGAATGGCGGCACGTCGTGGTTTCTGTTTTCACGAGGAGAAAGGCCCAGTCTCCCTTCCTTTACGGAACTCTTCAGCATATCCTGTGGCTGCAAAATAATCAGACAAGAATGGAGACAGAATGGGGAGGAATATCCACATTAAGTTTCTGACCACAACTATCAGAGTTACTTGGCTCCATAGAAACACGGAAGTCTCCTCCACCCTGGAAGAGAAGGAAGGTAAAATAAACTCCAGCGCCTTCCCTGTCGTGGTGCAGCGTCGTGGAGATCATGGCGTACATCTAGTTATGTAACAAAATCATCATGATCTGGAAAACGCATACGAATAAATAAAAAAAGTTGACTATTGTACAGACCTCCCTATGCCGCAACTCAGAAAAGGCAAACAAAAGTATTCCGATCGTCAGACTGTCATCTGACACATGGAAAAATATTGCTGATGGAAAATAGACCAGACCAGCAGTTATTTAAGGATAGTTATTGAAGAGCAGTTATTTAATGGTAATGGAATGAACATCAGGTAGTGTATTTCTTTCGATAACGGTAACAAAAGATTTCCAGATTGAGTGCCTGTTCAAAATAGCACATCATCACGAAGAATATATTATCCAGAAATTGCTTGGACTTCGAAGAAGAAAGAATATTATGTGCACTGCTATGAATACGATAATCTTTCGGTAATAATATAGATAAGAACACTGACTGACGCATATCACCAACATCTGGCAGTAGCGATACAGCGTCGATCATTAGGCGGTCGCTTAAGTTTTAATTTCTTCTCTCACAGGAAGATGAGTCAAAATGAGTTTTCTGATTATTTGAGTCACTTATCACCAGTAATCCCGCAAAAAGTTATGTTTTTATTTCACAACACATAATGAAAAAAGTTGTCAGCATCGTGTCAAAGACCACTTCTTCCTCACCACATTAGACGATCACAAATGAGTAAGCAAGAAAATTTATTGTCTGTGGATAAGGCTGTGAGTTCAGTGCAGAGAGTCTCACCAGAACTACTTTTTGTGGATCAGTAAATTATTTAAACTATTAAAACACCTGTAGCATTTTCCCGTTTTGGGCTGTCGGCGTAAGTTATTTAAATTACTGTCTTCGTAAATGAAATTGGACTGTGGTCAGACTAGTCGCTGAGTGAAGCAGACTGGTTTCGTTTCTTGGTGGCTTATATCGTCAGACGGTATTTGTTAGGTCTACCAATAAACCGTGTTGTAATGACAGACGTAGGAGATCACTAATTGACCCGAAGAGCAGTGACTGTTTCCCAGATATGGAAATTACTTTTAGAAGGATTTGATAAACATCATTACAAGTTATACTAACGGCAGCTGAACTAACGGTCCTTGAGTGAAGGCCTAAGACGGAATCTACCGAATCAAAAACAGTTTCGGTACCAGCAGGTCATATCGTCTCACCGCACCTGATGGTACAATGCACACACGTTAATTCGTGGTGTACACAACAATGGGAACCGCTTACAAGCGGTAAGGTGGTTTCCGAGGAAACAAGACACTTCAGTTGGTTAACCATGGCTGACGTGAAGAGAAGCGATCCAATTGCTATCCCGCTGCCTCGAGACTTTATCCACTGGAAGCTACAGGCCCAGGTAAGCCTCGTGTACTTCTCTTACTAGAGCTGTGTGAGAAAGATCCCGGCAGTGTCTAGACCAGGAGTGCATGAAGGAACTTCTGGATAGGTGTTCGGAGCTGCGCCGTTGTTAAAGGTCGAGACAAGACGACAATAGCTTTTTTTTTTTAGGTGTTTATCGTTCTCTTGTGTATACGAGGCGTAGTAAGGTGTAAAAAGCCATTTGCTTGAGAAAATCACTGATTTTTGCCTCATAAAGCGAGGCGCCAGTGCAGTTACAATCTAACGACAGGTAGGTATCTTTTTCAAGCTTGCGTTGTACTGGCCATTGCTTTTCCATATGAACGGCCATGTAAACGGTTCGTGTGTTGTGACTACACCGGGGAGCGATCAGCAGTATATTTGTTGAGGTGTTCCTAAGCAGTCTCACTGCTATGAACATAAGGATACCAAAATAGGAGCAAGGCTTCAATGTTAATATACGGATGTATTTTGTTTCGCATACATTTAGCCCACGCTCTTTCTCTCTCTCTCTCTCTCTCTATCTCTTTATCTCCCTTTGTCTCATTCCTTTTTCTATTTCGATGAAAATCTATTTCACTCTTGACAATTTGCGTCACGTATCGTGTTCCAGGAGAATATATCGATGCAGTATAGTAGCTTTAAAGTAGTGAAGGCATTATAAAAATTTTGTTTTTAAATAAAGAATTGTTCCAAATATCAGATATTGTTATTTTATTTTCTAGGGACGAAGATTAGTGTTTGAGAGATCTAAGATTCCGCTGGTACACTCGTATACGAGATTCGAACTGGAGGATTTTCTGTTCGCTGTTCATTATGACGTACATCCTGTCGATACTCACCCTTGGGATGGAGAGTGGCCTGGACTGCCGGAATATTACTGTAAGTACCTAAAATTTCCCGGGTTTATAGATGTAAGTGGGGAATGGGAAAAAGTGATACTGCTATTGTGTTAATTCTGGCCCCAGTATGGAAAACATTAACTGGAGTATTCTGAGGCAGAGAAATGTTGCTAGAGCGCAATGTGTCGATACAGATGTTAGTAGTGATAACCTCCTACTTCTTTCGCTTCCTATGTCCCCTCTCCACCTTCAGTTTACTTACAATCCTGTATTATTAGTATACAATGCGAAAAAGTAATGTTGGTAGAGGCTTAACATGGCGAAGTGTTAAGTACTGTTAGTTTCCTCCACGAATAGTGACTTTTAACTGACACAGTTATTCTCTTACAGGCGCCGGATTCTACCGACCTCCGCCCCAAGAAGTGCCAGTGGACGCAGAGTCCCGCAGACGTCGACCGCTGGAAGTGGTGACTGAGGAGGACGAGGCGTGTCCAGGCAACGTGCAGACGTGGGAGGGCGGAGACGTGCCAGCGCTGGACACGTCCGGCGAGAAGCAGCTGTCTCCAGACCTGGTGGGTGCCGAGGAAGACGCAGGAGAAGAGAGAGAGGGGCCGACGTGCGGTTCTGGCTTCTGGCGTTGGCTGAAGGAGATGTTTTGTGTTCGACGACGTTAGGGGCACTCCAGCACCTCTCGCCCAGGTTAGTCTCCAAACTAGCAGTAGTACAGAATAATAGAAATTTCAGAATAACTTTCGTTTGTAATGAGTTTCCGAACTACGTTCTATCGAAATAAAAGAGCACACTTTTGTCACAGCCTTATGCAATTTTTCATCTTCTTTTCAAATCAGTTATTGCATGCCTGCTCTTAGTTAGACGCTACAAAGTTAACAGAAGTTTTAGCATCGTCACAGTATATAACTATACTGATTTGTATATAAATACATAACAGGCATTTGCTTTACCTTCTTTCCTGCAACTGTTATTAGATATATTCATCGATCAATTTTCTTTTGTTACAGGTTTTGTCAGCACCCACATCGAGCTAGAGAACAGATGAAACAAAACCTGTCGAGCGATTTGATTCAAAGGCATCGTCACCAGCCTGCTGTAAATAATGCACATAACATGTAAATACGTTCATTACTGTTCTGGATGTTTGTTCTTAAAATACCTACGTATTAAATTTGTTTGCCACTTTTACTCCTGCGTCTTAATTGTAGAAGTCTTAGGAGTGCTTGTAGTCATTCCCACAAACTAGTTCCGGAATTTAGGGGCAAGTAACCAAAGACATAAAGTGCCCAGAGAACAATAGTAAATCGAACATTCACCAATCGTTTTGCCGATCATCTCTCTCTGCCTCTCTCTCTCTCTCTCTCTCTCTCTTCTGCCACCCCATCTGTAAGATACACACACACGCTCACACACACACACACACACACACACACACGCACTCACACACACACACGCACTCACACACTCATATGTATATATATATCCTCATGAAAAGTTTGGAAAATAATCGAATGAGCTCTGACGTAATTGATAGTACCTTTGGAGTTCAAACTTTCACTACTCGGCGTGTTTGCTACAAATACCTTCTGCTATTATACAGGACAATTGAAACATAATTCAGTGATCACAATATGCTGTAACTGCATAGCGAAATATCGACATGACCTTCTTTTTTATATCCTTTGTAGTCCTTGTATGTGACAGCCCTTGGTACCACGAACAACTTATAACGAATACTCCATATCACACCATACTCTCTGCAGCATATGTCACCGTGTTGAGCACATTAGACATGTGTATTTCGAGTTGTGGAACTGCTTTCGGCAAATGAGGCATGTACACCGGGACTTTCACATAATTTAGTATAACAGAAAAGTCTAGAACGCAATAATTGTTTACTTACTAAGTTCAGTAATTGGTTTTGGTCTGCGGAACCATCTTCCGACCATTAGAATTCTGTTGGCGTGTGGAGGTAGTTCACGGAGCTGTAATGAGTACCAACAGACGTTAGGTCTAGAGATCTAGCTAGGCAAGCAAGACAAGAACTGAATACAGCTGTGCCATATCCAGTACGATCGATAAAACTCTTTAGAAGACATTGTTTTAAAATGTGTATTCCACAGTGCCTAATAGAAGTACAGCCGCTTTTCTCTCCACAATTTGGAAATAAGATTCTGCTTAGCGGACATGTATTACTGTCAATGAAATATTTGATGATAATGATCCGGTATCCAAATGCTTGTCTGGTATGATGGAGAGCTTGGAGGATGGTGAGATGTAATACTAAAGTCCAGTGCAAATAAAAGAGAACCTCCAAGTATAGCACAATGTGTCACACCAAACATAAAAAAATGTTGTAAGAGTTGTCGTCTCGCATAGCCGCGAGTGTTAAAAGAGCCACTTCTGGGGCGTGGATTAACGACTAGGGTCGGAATGCCGACCAGTCTGCATGAGGTTTTTATGTGATATCTCACATCCCATTAGCCGAATCTACATCTACCCGCATACAATCAGGTGACAGAGGTCACGAAATAGCGATATGCACGTTTGCAGATTACAGTAGTTGCACGTTGCATGATGTAAAAGTGCAGTGCATTGACGGCACTCTCATTTGTTCTCAGGTGATTCAGGTGAAAGGATTTCGCCGTGATTTATTCCGCACGACGGGATTAACGGAATTTGAACGCGAATTGGGAGTTGGAACTAGACTCATAGGACATTCCATTTCGGAAAAAGTTAGAGAACTCATGATTCCGCAGGCCGCGGCGTTCTCGCGGTTCTAGGTGCGCAGTCCGGGACCGTGCGACTGCTACGGTCGCAGGTTCGAATCCTGCCTCGCGCATGGATGTGTGTGATGTCCTTAGGTTAGTTAGGTTTAAGTAGTTCTAAGTTCTAGGGGACTGATGACCACAGCAGTTGAGTCCCATAGTGCTCAGAGCCATTTGAACCAATTCATGATTCCGAGATACCCAGTGTCAAGAGTGTTCCAAGAATACCAAATTTCAGGAATGCCTCTCATCACGGGCACAGCAGTTACCGCCGTCCTTCCCTTAACGTCCGACACCAGAAGCAGAGGCAGTGCTAACAGAAAAGTCACACTGCTTGAATAATCACAGAAATTAAAGTGCGACCTACGAAGAACGTATTCCTTGGGACAGTGTGGCGATATTTGATGTTGATGGGCTATGGCAGCAGATGAATTGCGCTACTGCCTTTACTAACAGCCCGACATCGCAAGCAGCGCGTCTTTTGGGCTAATGCTGATATTGGTTGGACCCTAGACAACTTGAAAACCGTGGTCTGGTCAGGTGAGTCCAGATTTCTACTAGTCGATTTCTTTCCTTTTCCACTGTAAAGAGAGCAAACGAGAAACGACTGGTCTACAAGCCTCTGTAGATGGCTGTCTTCTTGGTCCCTTCGTGAAATGTATGTTAGCAGTGGTAGAATCACTTTGCAGATGGCGGTTCTCTAAATGTCCGCAACAGTGATTCGCGAAAAAAGGGGCGTCTTTCCTACAGAGATACCCACGTTTGAATTTACGAGGCATCTCCGTAACACTTGCATGCTGATTCACCCTACCGATAACAAATATTCCAGCGATCTCTGAATTGCTTTCATGTCTTTCTCTAATATAACCAGATATGGATCCCAGTCACTCTAACAGTATTGAAGAATTGGCCGTAATGCAATTCTATTTCCACCCTGTTTTTGCATAACAGCTACTCTTCCCCAATATATTCCAAATAAAATGAAACGAACAATTTGTGGAATTAAAACGATACGTTTTGTTGAATTGTGTGTTAGATACTGTAAAAACTTACTCTTGCTGTGATTTAACGATAGTTTACTTTCTGCATGCCATGAACTTACGTCATGAACTGCACTATTTGAAACGGAGTCAATGTTGCGCTCAACGTCCTATACTACCAAGCTTGTGCCGCCGCAAACAGAAATATTTTAGAAATATTTTAGAATTACCCGCGATACTAGAGGGCAAATCATTTATTTAAATGAGGAACAGGAGTGGCTAAATCACTGATCCCTGGGGCCACTCCCATTTGACTGTACCAAACTCAGACTCCAATTCACAGCCATTCTCAACACTGTGAATTATGACCTATTATTGTCTGTTGTAAAAGAAGAGCTAAAGCAATTGTGAGCTACTCCCTGTATCACGTAATGATCCAACTTCTGGTGTAATATTTTGTAATCAACACAATCAAGCACCTTAGTTAAATCAAAAAATATAACATTTTCAATGACTTGTAATGGGCTACTGTAGGTTGATTCTGACTACTTCTAACATTTTGATATAATTCCCGCTTTGTTCTACATGATATCCTTATCCCACTAGTCAGCCGCCCAAGCTACCTTTTACTGCTAGTATCCCGTTTAGTACGTTCTGATGGATAGCAACTCTCAAAGAACATGATAAATGTGTTAAGGAAAGGATTACATTTGTCATATGTGTTATCTGCACTATAGACATCCTGCTCCTACAGTACCTTAACGAGGTTTAAAAAATCTCTATTTCCGTTGGATTAGCTTTTCTACATAGTTTGTAATGATATGTGACATTTGTCTGAGTACAAAAGATTCTTAGTGTTACTGTTCCCCTGCACCTAGGTTCAGAAAAAAAACACGGTCTGCGTCATATCATACGAGTTTAGGAGATCTACTAACATCCTTTTTCTTGTACTATCATATACAAAATTGATATAGAAATCACAAAATAACGCTCATTTTTGGTACTTCCTCAAAAATACAACAATGAACCACCTCTAGCTTGAGCAGAAGTATTCTAAAATGCAAAAACGACTTCCAAAATAACCAGCTAATCTGTATCCTGGTAAAGGAAGCGAATGAATTGTCAAATTATTTAAATGGTCCTCCAATACATAAATAATGTCACCGTCAACATCTATAAGCAGATCACTGACTTTATCTCTAATGCCTTTAATATTTTGATGAAATATTCTAATTCCTTCTCTACTTGCATACCTGACCTCCTAGGAAGGTGATCACTTAGTTAGATGGACTTCCTTCAAGGTGGTATACCTTTCAGCAGTGCTGAATCTAAAAAAGGTGCATCTCTAACACCAATTACTACGGGAAGTTTTCCATGAGGGATTCCACCAGCACCCACTACCCTGTCACCTAAAAGCTTTGCCAGTCTTCCCTTCCCATACCTATTGAGGTGCAGGCCATGACTAGTGAAACCCCATCTACTGATAGACTCAACGGGCACTGGCATATCGACCAACATAAACCGCACCGAAAATTTATGAGACATCATCGAGAGGTCACTTCGTGCACAAACTCTTGCACCGGTTAAACCTTCGCTAGACGGCTGTTGAGGCGGCATGGGTGAATGTTTCTGCAGGGGACGTCCAACGACTTGTTGAGTCCATGTCGTGTCTTTTTGCTGCAGTACGCCGGACAAAAGGAGGTCCGACACAATACTAGGAGGTCTCCCGTGACTTTTGTCACTACGTGAGGGCTCTCTGGTATCTTGTAAGCAAAGTTAACCCATGATGGCCTAGGGAAGGAGAATATAAGAACAAGTAAAGGAGAATTTTACTCGGTAAATGATGTCCATAACGAAATTCTTAGATACGAATTCCAGAGAGAAGTTTCTCAAGTTGTACGTTTTGAGACAGCATTGTGTGGAAGTAACTAGTGGGTTGTGTGAAATACTGGAAAATAAAAGAATCGATGAGTTTGTGTTGTAGCATCACAGAATGATTCAGTAAATTACGTTGACTGAAAGAAAAGGTAATAAAAGTTTCTCGATACAGTTGGTTAGGAAACGAGTACGTGGAAAACAGTAAGTGGAAGACGGACAGAATGACAGGAGATGCGCCAAGGTGTCAGGAGAAGAGGACAGAGATGGGAATGTATTCTGCAAATAACTGAAGACTTTGGGCGCATTTGTTGCTTTGACACGAAGAGATTGGCACAAGAGAGAAAATCCTGGGACCGCACGAAACCAATCAAAACACAGGTGCCAGAGTCCCTCCCCCATATCAAAAAATCTTTTATATCCTCTACTAACGTGTCGTTCCTTAATTAAGTTTAAGCAAATTGTTATTCTTTTTTCAACTACTGTTCGCCTCTTTTGTCTTTGTAATGTTTCTCGTAACGATATTTCGATTCATAACTACCTCCATTGCATTTAATATTCCCCTACATAAAAAATAAACAAAATAAAAAATCGTCGTCCGAATCGGACTTGAAGGCACAACTTTACCAACTGGAGGCAGTGTCATCCTCAGCCTTGAGGCGTAACCAGGTGGGGACGTGGAGTGGCATTCCGCTTGCCAGCAAACTCGGACAGTTACCCATTCAGGAGCCAGCCAGACCAGACAGCGCTTAACTTCGGTGATCTGACGGGAACCGGTGTTAGCACTGCGTAAAGGCCGTTGGCGAATGTTTCCCCTTACTCAGGAAAAAAGGGATACATCATCAATCCGCCTTGCACTCCCTAAAAATAAAAAATTAAGCATGCAGATGACATAGCCAGATATCAATGAACCTTCGTAAAGAGTATGTGCAAGGGTGGGTTGAAAGTAATGCCTTCAAATTTTTAGTACAAAAATTTTTTAACCAACTTAGATTAAACAGACGTAATTACCGTTCTACATCTTATTGTTTCTGTCTACATATTTGCAGCCCTCTGCCGCTACAGGGCTCTGAATTTTAGCATGTAACGTGACGTTGCATAACTTAAATATGTCGGTGCGTGGGAAACATCGTGCTGTAATCGAACTCGAAGATTTCATGTAGACATGGAGCGCCCTGTCCTTCAGCATGACAATGCCCGACTACAGACTATCACTGCGACATCTGCAACAGTCCGGCACCTTGGCTTGACTGTCACCGATCATCCTTCGTACTGTCGTAACTCGGCCCCATCCACTTTTCTTCTGTTTCCAAAACCTGAAGCACATCTCCGAGGACTTCGCTTTGCAAGTAACGAAGTGGTGCAAGCAGACGTGAAGTTGTGGGTTAGTCAACAAAGTCAAACATTCTACACTGACAGTGTGATCAGACTGGTCTCTCGTTTGGAAGAATGTGTATGTCGCCAGAGTGATTACGTTGAGAAATGAATATCTTGACCTGAGAAATAGAGTCGTAGAATGTTAATAACGTTTATCTTATTGTAACAGCCTCGAGCTGTGACACACAAAATTCAGAGACAATACTTTTCACCACGCCCTCGCTCAGGATTAGAGTCACAGTAGTCTGTTACAGGTAGAACGGCTATCAGGGTGCATTAGTGTTGTTTGTGTTTAGTTTGCGGGCCTGGTAGAGTAAGTAATGGACGCCAACAGTGTGAGACGCTGATAAATCACCTTAAACAACATGAAGAAAACAGGGTTTCATTTACTAGTGTGAGATGGCGGTTTCAGCACTCGACAGAGTTTGAAAGGGGCTTCAGTGTGGGACTCAATTTGGTCAGCTGGTCCAGTCGTGCAGTATCCAGATTCTTGAGATTCGTCCAGGTCACGATCAACAACGGCTGACCACCACAACGGAGGATCGCCTTTTCACAACTCCGCCTTCCACCGTGAACAGGTAATAGAATTCTCGCAAAATTGAACGGACTAGCGAGAACCAGACTAAGGAATTACCGTCCCCCGTGGGCAGACGATAAAAACACATCACAAACGGCTGCATATGGGGTGTTATCGTGACCAGGAAGCGTGGACTGCCAATGTATGGCGTATCATTGTGCTTAGCGGTGAGTTGTTATTCTGCATCACCACGAGTAACGTTGGGCGGTGAGTATGGTGGCCACAGGGGGGGGGGATCATACTCTCCCGATGTTCCGCGGATGCATAATAGCGTTACTCCTGGCCTTATGCTTCAGGGCATAATTTCAGGCCACAACTTGTAGTGACTGACTGCCTGCACAACGGTACTTCACGGAAATCGTGCGTCCTCACGTGTCACCTCTCATTCGACAGTATCTCGGTGCCATCTTTCAAGAGGACAATGCTCATTCTTACATGATAGTTACTTTTCGATTTGATGGCTGCTGGTTGCAGGCATACGAAGGTATGAACGTTTGAAATAGTCATTGCACATACCCCACGTCGTATTCATTAAAACGATTAATGTTCAGTGTAAGTAAGGAATAGGCAAGTCATGACGCGTGCTGACGGCTTGAAATTGTGTGTGACCAGGGGAGATGCGACAGTTCAGGGTCGTGTTCACAAAACGGGTCCTGCACGACACCCCATGATCAACAGAAAGTCATCTCCCCCTTACATACTGAATTACCGGTTCAATGGCCTCACACATTTCCCTTATCTTATCACCTTTTGCTTGTGGCGTTGGCATTTATACCTGAATTACTGCTGTTGGAGCCGGCCAGAGTGGCCGAGCGGTTCTAGGCGCTACAGTCTGGAGCCGCGCGACCGCTACGGTCGCTGGTTCGAATCCTGCCTCGGCCATGGATGTGTGTGATGTCCTTAGGTTAGTTAGGTTTAAGTAGTTCTAAGTTCTAGGGGACTGATGACTTCAGCAGTTAAGTCCCATAGTGCTCAGAGCCATTTGAACCATTTGAACTGCTGTTGGCGTTGGTTTGCTACTAGTTCTGACGAAGAAAGATCGTGTCTCTGCACTGTTCATAGTAATTCACAGTCTGAGTTACCTTCCTATTAAAACGAATCCTACACTTGTTATACCACTTTCTGTCGCTGTTGACATTACGGTACATTCGTCTGATCACAGATCCTTATCTTTCTTCCATTTTATTTCACTGACCCTTACCATATCTGGAATGAGCATTTGCCAAAAGCGTGTGTGAAATCTTATTGGACTTAACTGCTACAGACATCAGTCCCTAAGCTTACACTCTACTTAACCTAAATTATGCTAAGACCAACAAACACACCCATGCTTGAGGAAGGACTCGAACCTCCACCGGGACAAGCCGCGCAGTCCATGACTGCAGCGCCTGAAACCGCTCGGCTAATCCCGCGTGGTGAGCCTTTATACTAGCGTTTTTTTCCTTAGAATACTTCAATAACATTGCATCTCGAAGTATTCGATTCTCAACTTTCCCTGTTTTCCCAACGCCAATATTCAGTTCCACATAACGCTGTGATTAAAGTGAATTCTCACAGATGCCTTCTGAAGTATTTGCACTAGTAGACTAGATATGCGGAAACCACAAGTCTGAAAACAATTTATTGGACTCACCATTACAAAACAATAATACAATATGCAAAAGAACAAGCGACTCGATCCCCACTGCGGATCGACACAAACACAAAATAACAAATAATAAAAATAATAATAAAAGACTCGTCTCTTCACGGGGACCGAACACAAACAGTTCTACAACGTCAAGAGATTCGTCGACCTGTGATGCAGACATCCCGTGATGGGCGTAGACAAGGGTACAACAGTTTCCATATGCTACAGCATCAGCACACTTACGTGTCTGCCGCTCAACCCTAGTCAGCACTCAACGCTGCAGACACCAGAACAGTCTACAGAGCAAGCAGTGCGTGAGTTGTCTTAAATAGAACTCTATATCTTTGTCGTCAATTGTAGTCTCTGATAAGAAACTAGTATCTAGTTCTGTATCAAATGATACGTTAATGTTAACTGACACCAATAAATTTTCTATGGACGTGGATTGTAACGAAGTTAAGTATTGCATCTTGTTCAAGTTGCAAGAAAGTGAGCTTACATTTCCTGTATTGTAACGTCATGTCGGCCCCTCCATAAATCGTGCTGTACCGACGAGTATTATTTCATCCGACACAACATTTATATCATAAAAATATTACGGTTTCTTGATAATTTTTTAATTTCGAGCGTCTAATTACAGCTGAATGAAACACCATTTTAGTGAAATACGCGTCTCGTCTTTGCATGGGATATTCACTGGCTTGGAATATGTACTTATTTTTATTATCTAGTTTGCATTTTGGGACATTGTGTATGTAGGTCATAAACGGTTCTGGTGGTTGGCTTTTCTATGTCGTAGCAATATTTTAAATTGTACTTACAGATTCCCTGGATGATGTTTTATATGTTGTGTTTTTACTCCATTTTTGGAAAGTTTTGTTAAAGTATTTGCACCCCTCCAATTCCGAAGAGACATCAATTTTCTTCCATCAGGCAAGGCTTTTGTACTGTTCTGGATGTCACTTGCGGGAATATTCAGCTATGCTGCCCCTACATTGGTCCATAATTGCGAAATGTTAACGGTGAAGGATTTTGTGTACCAACTGATCTCTTGATGATGTACCATAAATGTCCGATGGGATTCATGTTGGGCGATCTGTATGGCCAAACCATTCGCTTGAATTACCCAGAGCATGCTTCAAACCAACAGCAAAGAACTGTGGATGGGCGACACAGTTGTTTAGGAACATGAAATCCACGAATGGCTGCAGATAGTCTCAAGCAGCCGAACATAATCATTACCAGTCGGTGATCGGTTCAGTTGGACAAGAGGACCGATTCCATTCCGTGTAAACACATCCCACAGCACTGTGGAGCAGCCACCAGCTTGCAGAATGCCTTGTCAACATCTTGGGTCCATGGTTACGTGGGGGCTGCGCCTCACTCCAATCCTACCATCAGCTCTTACCAACTGAAGTCGAAACTCAGCCGACGTGGCCGCGGTTAACGTGACGTCACGGGTCCAACCAGTATGTCACGAGCCCAGGAGAGGCTCTGCAGGCGAGGTCGTGCTGTTAACGAAGGCACTCGCGTCGGTCGGCAGCTGGCATAGCCCATTAACGCCAAATGTTCCAGCACTGACATAACGAATACGTTCGTCGTACATCCCAAATTGATTTCGGCGGTTATTTCAAGCAGTGTTGGTTGTCTCTAAGCACTGACATTTCTACGCAAACGCTGTTGCTCTGAGTCGTTAAGTGAAGGTCGTTGGTCACTTTGTATCTGGAAATATTGAATTCCCTATCGATTTCGGAAATGGAATGTCCGATACGTCAAGCTCCAACTACCATCCGGCGTTCAAAATATGTTAATTCATGTCCTGCGGCCACAATCACGTCTGAAACCTTTTCACGTGAATCACCTGATTATAAATTACGGCTCCACCAATGCACTGCAGTTTTGTACCACTGATAAAGGAAGAGGTGAGAGCAGGTAGGTGGAAAGAGTATACAGAGGACTACCACGTGGGGAAGGAATAGTTTAATGACGTGATAGAAGAAGAAATGAAAGCCAACATGGAAGACATAGTAGTTTCAGTATTATTGTCAGTGATACACAATATTTCCAAAGACTTGACATCAAATAAGGTGTAAAACATCGGTAACACTCCTTTTCAGTTTCTAAAAGCATAGTTGGAAGTGGTAAGTAAGCGACTATTCAGTTTCGTTAGTAGAATCAATATGTCCAGAAGTACAGCAAAAAAATATGATACACACAATCCCGAAAGATAAGCGCACACTGAGAAAGGAGTGTATACTGAAGAAACACGAATGAAATAACGGACTACAGGAAGTGCAGGAATTTAGTTGTCTTGAAAGCGAAGTATTAAAGGACGGACGAAGAAGGAGGACATATGACGTCACCTAGCGTTGCCGCGTGTGTCTGCGGCGGGGTCTGGGGCCTTGCCACGGTTCGCGCGGCTTCCCTCGTCCGAGGTTCCAGTTCTCCCTCGGGCACGGGTATGTGTATTGTGCTTAGCGTAAGTTAATGTAAGTTAGATTAAGTCGTGTGCAAGCCTAGGGACGGTTGCCGTCAGCAGTCTGGTCCCATAGAAACAAACCACAAATTTCCAAAACTGTAACCTAGCATAGGCTAAGAGGGCATTCCGTCAACTTAAGTCTAGTAACATCAATCATCGGCGTTAGCTTGAGGAAATATTTGCGGGAATTAACGTGCAAATCATAGCAGTAGCGAAACAGGCACTGTGGAAAAACCGAAAAAGAAGTGATTCGAAGTGTTTGAGATTCGGTGCTACAGAAGGATGTTGTATGTGATGTGGACTGATAAGATACAAGGAGGTTGCCGCCAGAATCGATGAGGAAGGGATGTTGTGGAAAAGACTGACGAGATCAAGTAACAGTGTGGTAAGGTATGTGGTTAAGAGGTCAGGCAGATTAGAGATTAGATTAGATTAAATTTTCGCTCCATAGACTCAAAAATGAGATGATTCTTTTGGACGTGTGACACTTCATAAGGTATAACACAGAAATCATAGAACATTTGAATATAATACTCACTTTTCTGAACATCTGTCAGGAGACAGTCAAAATATGTGAATACATTACAGCAAAATGAAAGTGCTGATATTTACAGAATTAATACAGTGTCAGAATAAAACATAGTTATTCACTTTCAATAAATTTATCATACGAAAGATACCTATACCTGCGGACAGACGTTTCTACTTAAGTTGGTCTAACAGGCCCTGTAAAAATATACATCTATAGAGTAGAAAGAGTTGCCTTTGGAAAAGTCGTTCAAACCAAGTTTTTAATGATCGCTGGTAATTTATTGTAAATGTGAGATACTGCATATTTGACACCATTGTGGGCCAACATAATTGACTTTAGTTCTTTACGTAGATTATTCTTATTTTTAGTACTAAGGTTTTTATTGAGCTATTGTTCGAAACATTATTTGGAAAAAATCGCATTTGGGATTAAATCTACTGTGAATCAGTGGTTAGAGTACCCAGTTCCTTGAAGAGGTTTCTCCATGATTTTCTTCAATTTACGCCACAAATGACTCTTACTACACGCTTTTGCATTCTAAAATCTTCTGCTCGGTTTGAAGAGATACCCCAGAATATGATCCCATATTACAGAATAGAATGAAAGAAGGCAAAGCAGGAGAGTGTTTTTTTATATTTATGTCTACTACATCTGACATAATTCGCATTGCAAAGACAGACTTGCTGAGGTGCTTCAGCAGCTCAGTGATATGCCTTTCCCAACTGATTTATTATAGAGTTGTAATCCCAGAAATTTAACACTGTTGACCTCTTGGATCTGCATGTCTTCATATGTTATATACATGCTGGAATGAAATCTCTTACACTTTCTGAACTTCATACAGTGGATATTTTCAATGCTTAATGACAAAGAATTACCTTTAAACCGTTTATTACTGTCAGTGAAAATTTTATTAGTTGCCGTTTCTAAATATGTACAATTGTATTTCGCAAGAATATACTTCGTTTCCATTTAGTGAGGTAAGAATCGACTCTGTTTCAGCACTGCCAGTGACAGTTTAACATTCCAATTCACTTAAGACACTGTTGCGATTCACACAGTCAAAGGCTTTTGACAGGTCACAGATAAAGTCAGTAACCTCCAATATGTCATCTAATGAATTAAGTACAGTCTCAGTGTACGTGTAATTAGCTTTCTCTGTATCGGAACCTCTAAATAACCCAAACTGTGACTTGGACAAAATATTATTTACAGTCAGATGTGAAACTGGTCGATAATTCGACTGTATCGATTTATCCCCATTCTTCTAAAGAGGTCTAACTTCAGCCAACTTTAGCCAGTCTGGAAATGTTCCGCTGGTAAGAGACTGATTACACAAAATAACTTAAGATAGAATTCAACTGAAGTGAGTACCCTGTGATTAACTTCACTTAGAAAGTTTAGGTTCAAAGTTCGGAAACTAATTCAGGGGTTCGCGAGGAATAGAAATAACTTAAACTGTATTAATTACGTGTCAGAACCAAAGTAAACAAAGAACTGAGTTTACACTGTTTGAACTAGCCACTTATTTCCGAATTTTCATTATATTTGAGAGAGCTGTAGAGGTTGAAGAGAGAGACTGAATTATATCGAACAAATAGTTGAGGATGTGAGCTGCAAGTGCTTCTCTGAAATGAAGAAGTTGAGATTTGTGACTAGCTGCATCAGCTCAGTCATGAGTCCGATCATTTCTCGCTACCACCTAAAATAAATACACAAATAAAAATACCCCACGCAGCTGAGGCTACCATCGTAAATTAAAACTTGAAAGCCAACATTGTGGGAATTTGGACTAATCGATAGCTGAAGATTCCAAAATCCTCCCCAAAAAAACAGCTCTCTTATATAACGGAGCTACTCAACTTCGGCAGACTGTAGGAGAAAAGCCCGAAGCAATCAGTAATTCAGATTTTGAAAAAAGTTTAATTACCGGAAGAAATAAACTACAGTGCGAAATTCGTGGCATCAAAACATCAATAAGACCTCTATTAAATCTGTAAAGGCAAACACGGGAGGTATTGCAATGTGGCGGTGACACAGGAAGGAATCATATTTCAGATACCTGAGTCAATTATATCAAGATGTTCAACAATACAGGCAAAAGCAGTCACTGTAAGACATATTAAAGCAAGAATCAATTACACAACCAGAAAATATGCGGTAGGTCACAGAATGATTCCATGGGATCTCAATGCAATTCATGTCGATTTATCGCTATATACAGGAGTTACTGCTCTCCCGTAGATATTTCAACCGTAAATGGGCGCCACCACATTACAGATGTATTTCGCAGTACTTTATGCCAAGGGATATCAACAAGGTACTTGCAAAACAAAGATAGATGACTAGAAAATCGTGAAGGAGCAGTAAAATAGGATTTTGCTTACTGGAAACGTTCCAAAAATGTCAATCTCGTCGAAACTTGGCGGGTACATAGAGGGGAAAATAATGCAATACCAACTTTTTTGTTTGTGCCCCAATTCACTTTTAAGTGGCAAAGAACATGCCGATAGGTAATTTGACGTATTAAGTTTGGAGAGATCATTTTCGCAAGCATGGTATATAAAAATGATCCACACATGAATGTTGAATTTGCAATACACCCCACCGTTAATTAATTGTTAAAAATGAAAACAGTTCTTCAAATAACTTAATAATATACCGGAATGCACTAGGTGACGTCGCCGACAACCACCGATGTTTCGACTGAAGCACACCCTGCCATCCTCTAGGCAAACCGCAGCAAGAAAGCGCTGTGCAAGGGAATTTAAAACCTCGGTTCTCAGACAGATACGGAATGATAACACACACGCTGTAAACACTTGCGCCATCATAACTCAAATGTGACAGACGTCAGAAGTTATCTATAGTGAACTTAATAATGTGTTGATGAAGAAGCATAAAGTTCTATCCCTCGGTTTTTGAGCATGGAGAAACCGGAACTCCATGCAGACTTTAAACGAAAGCCGCCATCTCCGTTGATAAAACTACTTCCTAATTTAATTTCAACTGCTTTCTTAATAGCGCTATCACAATAACTGCAAGTGCATGCCGTAATCTCCACGTTACTATATTCCATAGGATTACCGGTGTCAAGACAGTGTTCGGCAACAGCGGATTTGCACGGTTGTTGTAATCACGTCTGTGGCATATGCGCAGTACTCTGGTCTTCCACAGTCGTGATAGCCTGACAGATATATGACGTGCCACAACTGCGAGGAATAAGTAGACACCCTCTTTACGCAAACCAAAATAATCCTTTACAGAAAACTGAAAGGGCCCTGTTCTTAGATAGTGATCGAACAACACAATTTACAACATATTTCTGCAAAATAGGACCAATCCTGTAAGAAATGATCACTGCGTTAAGGAAAATAGCCGTAGCCTTTGAGCCACTTTGGTATTATCATCACTAACTCGATGCATAGTTGGTCGATCGCGCCTTCCACTGTAAGCATTCTGACGAAAGGTGACTTCCAGATGGGTTAACTCAGCTCACAAACTCTCAGGGTCCGAGATAACAAGGGCTCTGTGTAACAAGGTGTTAAGGTCCCCATCACGTTGAGCCGGATGGTGACAACTATCAGCCTGCAGATACAATCCAGCGTGAGTAGGAGTCGCATAAAGGGCAGGTACCAAAGTACCGTCCACCTTCCTTCTAACCAACACATCAAGGAAGGACAGACAACCATTCTTCTCCACGTCCAACGTGAAACAAATATTCGGGTGGATCGAATTTAGATGCTCTAAAAAGTGTTTCAAATTCTCAGCTGCCATGTAGCCAAATAACAAAAGTATAATCTACATAACTAGAAAACACCCAAGTTTCAAAGTCTCCAACTGCAAGGCATTTCCCTCCAAATCAATAATAGGGTATAACAGTTTTTCCAACTGTTTGCTGCTAGTACTTGTCATTGAGTAAAACTCACGTGGAAGTCAACACATGTTGAAACTGGTATTCGCCACAGCCGAGCAAATCCGCTGTTGCAGAACATTGTCTGAGCACCGCTCATTCTACGGGATGTAAAAACATGGAGATACTAGCATGCACTTCCAGATATTATGATAGTGTTTTAAATGAAGGTGTTGAAATTATATTAGGAAGTAAGCTTACAAAGAGAGATGGTGGTTTTTGTTTAAATTTTACGTCGAATCCTGCTCTCCCCTTGCTCAAAGAACAAAGATACAGTGTTTATGCTACTCACCCGTTGATTATAATTACACTATCGATAGCTTCTAACGTCGGTCAACTGTACTTTTCGATGGGGCTGGTGTTTACAGTCTGTGTGACGTTTACAGTCTGTCTGTCTGTCTGTCTGTGTGTGTGCGTGTGTTTGTGCGTGTGTGTCTGTGTGTCTGATTGCTTTAATCAGTCTATTTTACAGGTCCGTCTTGATCAGACAAACTTTTACACTCGACTATTACCTATTTCGGCTACTACCATCTTCAGATCTGTAATGGTTAAAATGCGGTATGCGAAATCATTAATTAAAATTACTTCACAAGGCAAAATGAGTGCTTGAAAATACAACATGTACTGGCATACTATACGTGGAACTGGATCCATGCATAAAAACCAACGTAAAAATTTCAAATACTAGCCTGGTAAGGTAAAACACAAAACTGTATAAAAGTCAGTATAAAAAGTATTACATTAGAAAACATCTATAAAATAAAATCTTCCAGCCTGAAAGATCAATTACCGCATAGAAATTGTAAGGTAAATAACGCAGCAGTGCTTATTAATCAAAAATAAAAAAAATCGATATTCGATAGCACATCCGGAGTGTGGTCTGAATGGCGGCACGTCGCGGTTTCTCTTTTCCCTTCGGCGGAACATGAGGAGAAAGGCCCAGTCTCGTTTCCTTTACGGAACTCCTCAGCATATCCTGTGGCTGCAAAATAATCAGACAAGAATGGGGACATAATGGGGAGGAATATCCACATTAAGTTTCTGCCCACAACTATCAGAGCTACTTGGCTCCATAGAAACACGGAAGTCTCCTAAACCCTGGAAGAGAAAGAAGGTAAAATAAACTCCAGCGCCTACCCTGTTGTGGTGCAGCGTGGTGGAGACCATGGCGTACATCTAGTTATGTAACAAAATCATCATGATCTGGAAAACGCACACGAATAAATGAAAAAAAGGAAAAACACGCATAATTAAGTGGACCGCTCCTTACACTATAGAAGTAACAAGTATCTTACATCCAGACTGGAAGTGGTTTCCTCCTGTGAAACCTAAAGCATACATTTGAACAACGGGACCCTGGAGCCACTGCAACAACAAACATGAGAACTTGGACGAACAGGAATTCTTCGTAACTTGCCTGAGCAGCAATGATGCCTACAGAAACAATGACAGCAATTACTCCGGAACCGGAAGTTGTGGACGAGTGGTCCTAGGTGCTTCAGTACGGAACCGCGCCGCTGCTACGGTCGCAGGTTCGATTCCTGCCTCGGACTGGATGTGTGTGATGCCCTTAGGTAAGTTAGGTTTTCGTAGTTCTAAGTCTAGGGACTGATGACCACAGATGATAAGTCCCATAGTACTCAGAGCCATTTGAACCACACTCCGGATGCGAGCAAAGAGGGGTGATAACGAGTAGTTGAACTGGACCCAGCTGTTAACTACTTGCTTTTCAATTCGATTAGTGGAGAGCTGTTTGGGAGGGTATGAATTTCCACTCTGACAATTACACTGCTAAAAATATTAGGCCTACATGAGTTTGGGCGTCTGTCATACTCCACTGAGAAGTAATTGAGGACTGTGTAGGAACCAAATTATACTCTCACCCTTCAGACATTTATTACACAACACAACTTCATTACATCCTTGATCGTTTATATATTAAAATAACTGAAATGTCAGACTGGTGTGACAGCTACATGGCATGATCCGTATACGTCTACGGACGTCGCCTTGTGGTATCCGTTCCCACTTTTCAATGAGATCCTATGAGAGTTCTAGGAGAGTCTGTGATAGAACAGAACGACCACGAACATATCTGTCAAGCATGTCCCACATACGCACGATGAGTTTAGGTCGGCATTCACCGCCGGTCCTACCATTGCGTCAATATCTAGGCTTCGCAAGACATCCCTGTTGACACCCGCCTCGTCGGCCCTGGAATTAAAAGAAATTCAGGGCCACCGCCATACGCAGCAGCCACCACCTGCTCCAACAGGATCTGTTCCACTTACTGTCTGGCACCGCAAGATCTGTATGGCCATAAACACTGAAGCCTCCTCACGATGTCACAGAACGATGGGAATTTCCTCAACAACATCTGCCAGGATTCGCTCACCATGTGTCACTACACAAGAGCACGACCAGCACCTTGCGAAAGAAGATACGTGGACTCGTCTGTGAATAACACGATCTACAAGTAGCGAAGTCGCCTGTTGACACGGGGAAGGCCGTACTGAATGCGAGCTGCAAGACTTTATCGTGTCAAGGGGGGTACTCTAAGAGCACGTCTGGGTCGGAACGTCCTTTCTCGTAACCTGTTCATTACAATATAATCGGACGCAGGGGCTCCAGTGGCCGTTCTGATATCGTTTGCAGTGCTCAAGCGGTACTCACATGGTTCAGAATGGTCACCCAGTACTGTGTGATACACACCCAACAGGCGGTGCAGTACTTTAATTTCCATTGAAAGCGAAGATCTCAAGCCATGCTATAAGTTTCAAGGGCGTCGATACCTGGCCACAGGGTGCGGGAGAATCAACCACCCACCCCAATTCCTTCCTAAGCTGTAGCTAACAGGAAAACTAAAGATATACTGTAGTCAGGTGTCTATCATTCAATAAGTCTGCGTTAGGTAGGTGTTTAACAGGGGCGGAACTGAAACTTTTATATCGATCGACACTGATACAGGTGTTCCCCTAAATCCTTTGTGGAGTGTATTTATTTAAAACTGATAAAATATAGATTCATGTTTCAGGGGTTTTTTGTCCTTCAACGTAGCTACCAAAATTGTGTAACCCGTTTCCAGAGATGCAGAAGTTGTATTACACCTGCAGAAGCGCCATTAATGTTGATAATTGAAATCGAACAGTCTTTTTCTGGACGAATCTCTCTGACAGTTCTGAGGCAGCTGCCACTAAATGATTTCTTTCCTTTACACATTAAATGAAAGCCACAAGAACTGTATGCTCTCGTACCAACTTGGGTGGTTCCTATATGAAGCGGCACCGCTTTTTTATCAAAGCTGTTCGCAGATTGTGTTCCTACACTACTGGCCATTATAATTGCTACAGCACGAAGATGACGTGCTACAGACGCGAAATTTAACCGACAGGCAGAAGAAGCTGTGATATGCAAATGATTAGCTTTTCAGCGCATTCACACAAGGTTGGCGTCCGTGGCGACACCTACAACGTGCTGACATGAGGAAAGTTTCCAACCGAAGTCTCATACACAAACAGCAGTTGATCGGCGTTGCCTGGTGAAACGTTGTTGTGATGCCTCTTGTAAGGAGGAGGAATGCGTACCATCACGTTTCCGATTTTGATAAAGGTCGGATTGTAGCCTATCGCGATTGGGGTTTATCGTATCGCGACATTGCTGCTCGCGTTGGTCGACATCCAATGTCTGTTAGCAGAATACTGTATCGGTGGGTTCAGGAGGGTAATACGGAACACCGTGCTGGATCCCAACGGCCTCGTATCACTAACAGTCGAGATGACAGGCATCTTATCCGCATGGCTGTAACGGATCGTGCAGCCACGTCTCGATCCCTGAGTGAACAGATGGGGACGTTTGCAAGACAACAACCATCGCCTTACTGGCGTATCACCCGGTGTGATGGTATGGCGTGCCATTTGTTACACGTCTCGGTCACCTGTTTTCGCATTGGCGGCACTTAGAACAGTGGACGTTACGTTTCAGATGTGTTACGACCCGTGGCTCTACCCTTCATTCGATCCCTGTTAAACCCTACATTTCAGCAGGATAATGCTCGACCGCAGGAGCTATACGGGCCTTTCTGGATACAGAAACTGTTCGACTGCTGCACTGGCCAGCAAATTCTCCAGATCTCTAACCAACTGAAAACGTCTGATCAATGGTGGCCGAGCAAGTGGCTCGTCACAATACCCCAGTCTCTACTCTTGATGAACTGTGGTATCGTGTTGAAGCTGCATGGGCAGCTGTATCTGCACACGCCACCCAAGGTCTGTTTTACTCAGTGCCCAGGCGTATCAAGGCCGTTATTACGGCCAGAAGTGGTTGTTTTGGGTACTGATTTCTCAGGATCTATGCACCCAAATTGCGTGAAAATGTAATCACATGTGAGTTCTAGTATAATATATTTGGCCAATGAATACCCGTTTATAATCTGCATTTCTTCTTGGTGTAGCAATTTTAATGGCCAGTAGTGTATACTGGACAGTAATACAGCCCATTAATAGTCTGCAGTTGGCGAACGGTGTACTTTAGGATAACATAATTACAGATGTACACGAAAAACACAATTACATCCACGTTTGTCGGCTTCTGACGAAATTTAGTTAGTCGGGATGACGTACACCAACGTCACTCGGTTGTTTGGCGTTTCAAGTGCGGCTCATGCGATCCCTTTTTTATGCGATTGTTCTGATTCCCAGGTGTTCCTTCAGAACGTGCAGGTCAGTCATATGCTCTAAGCATCTCAGGACAGCTCATGAATCGTTTGGCGTCGATCACTGCCCTATAACAAGGTAAGAGCACACAGTTCTTCTGTATGCTCGGTGCTCGGTTCGTAATGATCGCATATTCTAATTCTGTTATATTCACTTAACGGTCTGTTAACCGCTGTGTAAGTTCTCTGGCAATGTTTGGTAAGAAGCATTTAAAGTTTCTTTCGCGCTCTCTTATGATCTAACGAATATGTGTCTCACGTTTCCATTTGTTTCTGTCCCGTGCTATTTTCTAATGAGCTCATCCTATCTCACTCGGCGCGGTTTTGTAGCGACACACAGGACCTAGGCCATTTTTATGAGTAGTCAAAGACACTACACCTGCTTTTTTAATAAACAATTGTCAATGCAGTGTATATTATATATTCGTATTTAGTTGATTATTTTACAGACCTCCCAATGCCCCAACTCAGACTGTCATCGGACACATCGAATAATATTTCTGATGGAAAACAGACCAGACCAGCAGTTATTTAAGGATAGTTATTTAAGTGCAGTTATTTAATGGTAATGGAATGAACATCAGGTAGTGTATTTCTTTCGATAACGGTAACAAAAGATTTCCAGATTGAGTGCCTGCTCAAAATAGCACATAATCACGAAGAATATATTATCCAGAAATTGCTTGGACTTCGAAGAAGAAAGAATATTATGTGCACTGCTATGAATACGATAATCTTTCGGTAATAATATAGATCATAACACTGACTGACGCATATCACCATCTGGCAGTAGTGATACAGCGTCGATCATTATGGGGTCGCTGAAGTTTTAATTTCTTCTCTCACAGCAAGATGAGTCAAAATGAGTTTCCTGATTATTTGATTCACTTGTCACCAGTAAAGCGTGATGTTTTTGATTTCACAACACATAATGAAAAAAAGTTGTATGCATCGTGTCAAAGATCACTGCTTATTCACCACATTAGACGATCACAAATTAGTAAGCAAGAAAATTTATTGTCTGTGAACAAGTATGTGACTTCAGTGCAGTAAGTCTCATCAGAACTACTTTTTGTGGATCAGTAAATTATTTAAACTATTAAACTACCCGTAGCATTTTCCCGTTTTGGGTTGTCGGCGTAAGTTATTTAAATTACTGTCTTAGTAATTGAAATTATACTGTCGTCAGACTAGCCGCTGAGTGAAGCAGACTGGTTTCGTATCTTGGTGGCTTATATCATCAGACGGTATTTGTTAGGTCTACCAATAAACCGTGTTGTAATGACAGACGTAGGAGATCACTAATTGACCCGAAGAGCAGTGACTGTTTCCCAGATGTGGAAATTACTTTTAGATGGATATGATAAACATCATTACAAGTTATATTAACGGCAGCCGAACTAACGGTCCATGAGTGAAGGCCTAAGACGGAATCTACCGAATCAAAAACAGTTTCGGTACCAGCAGGTCATATCGTCTCACCGCACCTGATGGTACAATGCACACACGTTAATTCGTGGTGTACACAACAATGGGAACCGCTTACAAGCGGTAAGGTGGTTTCCGAGGAAACAAGCCACTTGAGTTGGTTAACCATGGCTGACGTGAAGAGAAGCGATCCAATTGCTATCCCGCTGCCTCGAGACTTTATCCACTGGAAGCTACAGGCCCAGGTAAGCCTCGTGTACTTCTCTTAGTAGAGCTGTGTGAGAAAGATCCCGGCAGTGTCTAGACCAAGAATTACGGGAGTGCATGAAGGAACTTCTGGATAGGTGTTACGTAGCTGCGCAGATGTTAAAGGTCGAGACATGACGACGATATTGTTTTTTTTTTTTGTGGTGGTTATCGTTCTCTTGCATATACGAGGCGTAGTAAGGTGTAAAAAGCCATTTGCTTGAGAAAATCACTTATTTTTGTCTCATAAAGCGAGGCGCCAGTGTAGTTACAAACTAACGACAGGTAGGGATCTTCTTCAAGCTTGCGTTGTACTAGCCATTGCTTTTCCATATGAACGGCCATGTAAACCGTTCGTGTGTTGTGACTACACCGAGTAGCGATCAGCAGTACATTTGTTGAGGCGTTCCTAAGCAGTCTCACTGCTATGAACATAAGGATCCCAAAAATGGAGCAAGGCTTCAATGTTAATATAAAGATGAATTTTCTTTCGCATACATTTAGCCCACGCTCTCTCTCTCTCTCTCTCTCTCCCTCTCTCTGTCTCTCTGTCTCTCTCTCTCTCTCTCTCTCTCTCTCTCTCTCTCTCTCTTTATCTCCCTTTGTCTCATTCCTTTTTCTATTTCGATGAAAATCTATTTCACTCTTGACAATTTGCGTTACGTATCGTGGTCCAGGAGAATACATCCATGCAGTATAGTAACTTTAAAGTAGTGAAGGCATTATAAAAATTTTGTTTTTAAATAAAGACTTGTTCCAAACATCAGATATTGTTATTTTATTTTCTAGGGACGAAGATTAGTGTTTGAGCGATCTAAGATTCCGCTGGTACACTCGTATTCGAGATTCGAACTGGAGGATTTTCTGTTCGCTGTTCATTATGACGTACATCCTGTCGGTACTCACCCTTGGGATGGAGAGTGGCCTGGACTGCCGGAATATTACTGTAAGTACCTAAACTTTCTCTGGTTTATAGATTTAAGTGGGGAATGGGAATAAGTGATGCTGCTATTGTGTTAATTCTGGCCCCAGTATGGAAAACATTAACTGGAGTATTCTGAGGCAGAGAAATGTTGCTGGAGCGCAATGTGTCGATACAGATGTTAGTAGTGATAACCTCCTACTTCTTTCGCTTCCTACTTCCCCTCTCCATCTTCAGTTTACTTACCATCCTGTATTATTAGTATACAATGCGAACAGCGCTGTTGGTAGATCCTTAAAATGGCGAAGTGTAAAGTACTCTTATTTTCTCCACGAATAGTGACTTTTAACTGACGCAGCTATTCTCTTACAGGCGCCGGATTCTACCGACCTCCGCCCCAAGATGTGCCAGTGGACGCAGAGTCCCGCAGACGTCGACCGCTGGAAGTGGTGACTGAGGAGGACGAGGCGTGTCCAGGCAACGGGCAGACGTGGGAGGGCGGAGACGTGCCAGCGCTGGACACGTCCGGCGAGAAGCAGCTGTCTCCAGACCTGGTGGGAGGCGTGGGAGACGCAGGAGAAGAGAGAGAGGGGCCGACGTGCGGTTCTGGC
Source organism: Schistocerca serialis cubense (assembly GCF_023864345.2). NCBI lineage: Eukaryota > Metazoa > Arthropoda > Insecta > Orthoptera > Acrididae > Schistocerca > Schistocerca serialis. The sequence continues at coordinate 871,420,348 of NC_064641.1, read as the reverse complement.
TTCTGGCGTTGGCTGAAGAAGATGTTTTGTGTTCGACGACGTTAGGGGCACTCCAGCACCTCTCGCCCAGGTTAGTCTCGAAACTAGCAGTAGTACAGAATAATAGAAATTTCAGAATAACTTTCGTTTGTAATGAGTTTCCCAACTACGTTCTATCGAAATAAAAGAGCTCACTTTTGTCACAGCCTTTTGCAAATTTACATCTTCTTTTCAAATCAGTTATTGCGTGTCTGCTCTTGGTTAGACGCTACAAAGTTAACTGAAGTTTTAGCGTCGTCACAATATATAACTGTACTGATTTGTATATAAATACATAACAGGCATTAGCTTTACCTTCTTTCCTACAACTGTTATTAGATATATTCATCGATCAATTTTCTTTTGTTACAGGTTTTGTCAGCACCCACATCGAGCTAGAGAACAGATGAAACAAAACCTGTCGAGCGATTTGATTCAAAGGCATCGTCACCAGCCTGCTGTAAATAATGTACATAATGTGTAAATACGTTCTTTACTGTTCTGGATGTTTGTTCTCAAAATACCTACGTATTAAATTTGTTTTCCACATTTACTCCTGCGTCTTATTTGTAGAAGACTTAGGAGTGCTTGTAGTCATTCCTACAAAATAGTTCCGCATTTTATGGGACAAGCAACCAAATACAGAAAGTGCCCAGAGAACAATAGTAAATCGAACATTCACCAATCGTTTTTCCGACCTTCTCTCTCTGTCCCTCTCCCTCTCTCTCTTTCTCTCTCTCGCTCTTCTGCCACCCCATCTGTAAGATACACACACGCTCACACACACACTCACACGCACACACGCACTCACACACTCATTTGTATATATATCCTCATGAAAAGATTGGAAAATAATCGAATGAGCCCTGATGTAATTGGTAGTACCTCTCGAGTTCATACTTTCACTACTCGGCATGTTTGCGACAAATACTTTCTACTATTATACAGGACAATTGAAACTTAGTTCAGTGATCACAGTCTGCTGTAACTGCATAGCGAAATATCGACATGGCCTTTTGTAGTCCTTGTATGTGACATCCCTAGGTACCACGAACAATTTATAACGAATACTCCATATCACACCATACCAGAAGCAGAGGCAGTGCTAAGACAGAAATTAATGTGCGACGTACGAAGAACGCATTCCTTAGGACAGTGTGGCGAAATTTGATGTTGATGGGCTATGGCAGCAGATGAATTGCGCTAGTGCCTATACTAACAGCCCGACATCGCAAGCAACGCGTCTTTTGGGCTAGCGACGATATTGGTTGGTCGCGGTTGTAGGCGCGCAGTCCGGAGCCGTGCGACTGCTACGGTCGGAGGTTCGAATCCTGCCTCGGGCATGGATGTGTGTGATATCTTAGGTTAGTTAGGTTTTAAGTAGTTCAAAGTTCTAGGGGACTGATGACCACAGCAGTTGCGTCCCATAGTGCTCAGAGCCATTTGAACCATTTTGATATTGGTTGGACCCTAGACAACTTGAAAATCGTGGTCTGGTCAGGTGAGTCCAGATTTTAGTACGAAAGAGTTTATGGTAGTTTTCTAATGTGTCAGGAACCCCACGAAGCCATGGATTCGAGGTGTCAACAAGGCACTCTGCAAACTATGGGTGGCTCTGTAATGATGTCGGATGTGTTTAAGTGGAATAGAATCAATCTTTTAGTCCAAATCGATCATTAACTGGGAACAGTAATGTTTGAATTCTGGGAGGCCATTTGCAGCAACATTCTATAGAATGTTTATGGATGGAAATTCACCATGTCACCTACCACAGTTGTTCCCGGTTGGTTTGGTGGACATTCAGGACAGTCCGAGCGAATGGTTTGGCCGCCAAGGTCCCCCTAAATAGTTCCAATCGAACGTCAATCCCATCGAACTTTTATGGGACGTAATCGGGAAATGAGCTGGTGTACAAAATCCTGCACCGACAACACTTACGCAGTTACGGACGGCCAAAGATGCAGCATGCGCCAGTAGCTCTGCAGTGGACTTCCATCGACTCCATGTTGCTGCACTTAAGCTGGAAAAGAAGGTCCGACACGTTATTAGGTGCTATCCCAAGCGTTTCGTCACCTCAGTGTGCTCTGTAAGAGGAGGGTACCACGAATCTCTACTAGTCGATTTCTCTCCTTTTCCACTGGCGTCTAAGCTTCTGTAGATGGCTGTCTTCTTGGTCCTTTCGTGAAATGTATGTTAGCAGTGGTAGAATCACTTTGCAAATGGCGGTTCTCTAAATGTCCGCAACAGTGTCTCGCGAAAAGAGGGTTGTCTTTCCTCCAGAGATTCCCACGTTTGAATTCAAGAGGCATCTCCGTAACACTTACATGCTGATTCACCCTACAGGTAACAAATATTCCAGCGAACTCTGAATTGCTTTGATGTCTTTCTCTAATATGACCTGATATGGATCCCAGTCACTCCAACAGTATTCAAGAATGGGTCGTAAAAGAATTCAATTTGCAGCCTGTTTCTGCATTATAGCTACTCTTCCCCAATATATTCCCAATAAAATAAACAAACAGTTGGTGAAATTAAAACGTAGAGCTTTGTTCAGTTGTGTGTTAGAAACTGTAAAAATTCAATCTTACTGTGATTTACCGATATTTTACTTTCTGCGTGCCATGAACTCACTTCATGAACTGCGCTATTTGAAACGGAGTCAATGTTGCGCTCAACGTCCTATACTCTCAAGATAGTGTCACAGCAAACAGAAATATTTTAGAAAAATTTTAGAATTTCCCGCGATACTAGAGGGCAGATCATTTATATAAATTAGGATTAGGAGTGGCTCCATCATTGATCCCTGGGGCCACTCCCCTTTGCCTGAACCAACCTCAGATTCCAATTCCCAGCCATTCTCAACACTGTGAATTATGACCTATTATTGTCTGTTGTTAAAGTAAGAGGTGAAGCAATTGTGAGCTACTCCCTGTATCCCGCAATGATCCAACTTCTGGTGTAATATTTTGTAATCAACACAATAAAGCACCTTAGTTAAATCAAAAAATATAACATTATTAATCACTTGCAATGGGCTACTGTAGCTTAATTCTGACTACTTCCATCAATTTGATATAATTCCCGCTTTGTACTACATGATATCCTTATCCCACTAGTCAGCCACCCAAGCTACCCTTTACTGCTATTACCCCGTTTAGTACGTTCTGATGGATAGCAAATCTCAGGAAAGGATTACATTTGTCATATGTGTTATCTGCACTATAGACATCCTGCTACTACAGTACCTTAACGAGGTTTACAAAATCTCTATTGCCATTGGATTAGCTTTTATACATAGTTTGTAATGATATGTGACATTTGTCTGAGTACAAAAGCTTTTTAGTCTTACTGTTCCCCTGCACATTGGTTAAAAGAAAAAAAAAAAAAAAAAAAAAACAATCTGCATCATATCATACGAGTTTAGGAGATCTACTAACATCCTTTTTCTTGTACTATTGTATACAAAATTGATATAGAAATCACAACATAACACTCATTTTTGGTACTTCCTAAAAAATGCAACAGTGAACCACCTCTAGCTAGAGCAGAAGTATTCTGAAACGCAAAAACTACTTGCAAACTAACCAGCTAATCTGTATCCTGGTAAAGGAAGCCTATAAATTTTCAAATTATTTAAATGGTACTCCGATACATCAGTAATGTCAGAGTCAACATCTATAAGTAGATCAATGACTTTATCTCTAATGCCTTTAATATTTTGATGAAATATTCTAATTCCTTCTCTACCTGCAAACCTGACCTCCCTTGAAGTTAGTTAGATGGACTTCATTTAAGCTGGTATACCTATCAGCCTACTTGAATCTCAAAAAGATGCAGTTCTAACACTAACTACTACGGGAATTTTTCCATGAGTGATTCCACCAGCAACCACTAAACTGCCTCGTAAAAGCTTTGCCGGCCTTCGCTTCCCATACTTATTGAGGTGCAGGCCATGACTAGTGAAACCCCATCTACTGATAGCCTCAACTGGCACTGGCATGCCGACGGACATCAATCGCACCGAAATTTTATGGGACATAATCGAGAGGTCCCTTCGTGCACAAAATCTTGCACCGGTTAAACCTTCGCTAGACGGCTATTGAGGCAGCATGGGTGAATGTTTCTGCAGGGTTCGTCCAACGCATTGTTGACCCCATGTCGTGTCGAGTTGCTGCAGTACTCCGGGCAAAAGGAAAGCCCGACACAGTACTAGGAGGATTCCCGTGACTTCAGTCACGACGTAAAGGCTTTCTGGTATCTTGTAAGCAAAGTTAGCATATGATGACCTAGGGAAGGAGAATATAAGAACAAGTAAAGGAGAACTTTCCACGACAAATGATGTCCATTACTAAATTCTTATGTATGAATTCCAGAGAGAAGTTTCTGAAGATGTACGTTTTTAGACAGCATTGTATGGAAGTGAATAGTGGGTTGTGTGAAATATTGAAAAATAAAAGAATCGAAGGGTTTGTGTTGTAGTATCACAGAATGGTACATAAATTACGTTGACTGAAAGAAAAGGTAATAAAAGTTTCTCGTAATAGTTGGATAGGAAACGAGTACGAGGAAAACAGTAAGTGGAAGACGGACAGAATGACAGGACATGTGCCAAGGTGTCAGGAGGAGAGGACAGAGATAGGAATGTATTCTGCAAATAATTGAAGACTTTGGGCGGATTTGCTACTTTGACATGAAGAGATTGGCACAAGAGAGGAAATCCTGGGATCGCATGAAACCAATCAAAACACAGATGCCTCCGTCCCTCCCCCACATCAAAAAATCTTTTGTGTCCTCTACTAACATGTCGTTTTATAAATAAGTTTAAGCAAATTATTAGTCTTTTTTCTACTACTCTCCGCCGCTTTTGTCTTTGATTATTCCGTTTTAAAAACTACCTCCATTTAATGTAATATTCCCCTAAGTAAAAAGTTAAAACAAAACTTCGTCCAAACATTCTTTGAAGGCACCACGGCACCAACTGGCCGCCGTGTCATCCTCAGCCCTTAGATGTAACTGGGTGCGGAAGTAGGGTGGCATATGGTCAGCACGCTTATTTCCAGGACATTGTTAGTTTTCGAGTCTCGTGTTGTTACTTCTGAGTCAAGTACCTACTAAATTGGCTCACAAGGACTGAGTGCGCCATGCTTGCCAACAGTACCCGGCAAACCCAGACGGTTACTCATTCAAGTGCCAGCCAAACGCGACAGCGCTTAACTTCGGTGATCTGACGGTTACCGGCGTTACCACACCAGACAAAGCCATTGGCAAATGTTTCCCTATACTCAGCATAAAAGGGATACATATCAATTCTCCTTGCACTGCCTGAAAGTAAAAAATTAAGCACGCAGAAGCCTTAGCCCGATATCAATGAACCTTCGTAAAGAGTATGTGCGAGGGAATGCTGAAAGATATGACTCGAAATTTTTTATACGAAAACTCTTTTCTGATAAGATTAAACAGACGTCATGACCGTTTTACATGTTTATTCATTCTGTCTACATTTTTTCAGCCATCTGCCACTATAGGGCTCTGAATTGTACCCTGTTACGTGACAGTGTGTAACTTAAGTCGGTCGGTGTTTGGGAAACATTGTGCTGTAATCGAGTTTCGTGTTGGAAGCACTTGGACTCGTGTCGTGACCAAAAAGCGTGGACTATCGAAGAAAGGTGTAGCACTCTGACCTTCAGCATGACAATGCCCGACTATAGACTATCACTGCGACATCTACAACAGTCCGGCACCATGACTTGACTGTTACCGATCTTCCTTCTACCAGTCACACCTTGGCCCCATCCGCTTTTCATCTGTTTCCAGAACCTGAAGTATATCTCCGAGGACTTCGCTTTGGAAGTGATGAAGCGGTGCAACCAGATGTGAGGTTGTGGCTCAGTCAACAAAGTCAAACATTCTACACTGACAGTATGAACAGACTGGTCTCTCGTTGGGAGAAATGTGTTTGTCGCTAGGGTGATTATCTTAGAAATGAATGTATTTACCTGAAGAATAAAGACGTAGAATGTTGTTGTCTTATTGTAAAAATCTCGTGCTTTGACACATAAAATTCAGAGAGACTATTTTTCAAGGTGACCTCGCACAGAATTAGGGTTACAGTTCTCTGATACACGTAGAACGGCCATCAGAGTGCATTAGTAATTAGTATTGTTACCATGCATGTGGCTCTGGTAGAATGTATGACGGACATTAACAGTGTCAGACACTGAGTAGTCGCTGTGATTTAGGTGGGGTTCCAAATACTAGTGTAAGACAGCGGAATCAGCACTCGACAGAGTTTTAAAGGGGCTTCAGTGTGTGACGCCATTTGGTCAGCTGGTCTAATCGTCAGTGGTGTACATGTTCCGCTTTTAACCCGCCCATGCTTGCCCGGTGGCCAGGCGAGCAGGCCGCCGTGCGTTGTCAACAGAACGGGCAGGCAGCTTCACTCCCAGCCAAGCCAAGCAGAACCCAACCCGGGCAGGCTGCGGGAAACTTGCTTGCCTGCCCATATTACTGCTGAGCTGCGCTACGCAGCCGTTTAGCCTGCGCGCGTGATTGTCGTATTATGAACGTCAATTAAAAGTTTTTATTTTACTTGAGCACCAAAAGGCAAATCCCAACATTATATATATATTTCAGGTCAAAAAGTATTGCGTTTTATTTGTACATTCTTCCTTTACGCGTATATTTCGGGCTTATTATCTATGTAAATAAATATGAATTGCCAAATGTGTCGATAAACGTAAAACTCGAGAACAGCTGGGCCAGTTCGGCAACTTTTTTTTGCTGTGTTCGTAATTCTCATGACAAAGTTATTATGTAACAAATTTTTTGGAATATCGAACGAAAAATTGGAAAATTTGAGAAAACTGAAAGTGCGTTTTCATTGTGTCCGTGTGTTTGTGTTGCAGAGGAGCTAGGGGCAAGCTGGCTCCAAGGGGAATTTGTACATCTCTGCTAATCGTGCAGTATCCAGATTCTTGAGACTTTCTGATGTGGACTGCATGGGAACGTAGGGCAATCATAATCGTCGTCAAGGTCACGGTCAACAACGTTGACCACCACGAGGAAGGACCGCCGTGTTGTGCACCAGGCACATCGAAAACCATTCACACGTCCGCCTGCCAGCCGTGAACAAGTAATGGAATCCCTGCAACACTGTACGTTATCCCGCAGACTAGCAAGAGCCAGACTAAGGAATTATCGCCTCATACGTGGGCAGCTGACAAGAACACAACACAAACGGCTGCATTTGGAGTGTTGTCGTGACCAGGAAGGGTGGACTGCCGACGATTGACGTAGCATTGTGTCCCGATGTTTCGGGGAGGCACAGCAGTGTTATTCCTGGCCTCATGCCACAGGACATAACTTCAGGTCACTGCTGGTAGTGACTGACTGGCTGCACAACGGCATGCCATGGACATCGTGCTTCCTCACGTGTCACATATCATTTAATAGTATCTCGGTGCCATCTTTCAATACAACAATGCTCATTCATTCATGATAGTTACTTTTCGGGTTGATGGCTACTGGTGGCAGGCATACGATGGTATGAACGTTTGAAATCATCGTTGCACTAACCCTAAGTCATAATTTAAAAAAAAAAAAACGATTAATGTTTAGTGTCAGAGAGAAAACAAACAGGTCATGACGGTCCTGGTGGCTTAAAATTCTGTCGTCTAAACTTTATCTGATTAAACTAACGTTAGAAAAATAAATTTATAAAATTTTGAATGTTCTGTCAATTCTACACGTAAGTTTCTCAGCGACGAGTCAATAACATAGCACTGCTTTCAAGCTTATGCGCCGAGATTTTATGCCGCAGTTCTCGAGTTTCTGACAAGAGAGTTACAAAAAGAAAAAAAAATGAAGGTGTCCTTTAGCAGCGTAAAAACCTAAGAATCTCTTGAGCCGAGCTTTCGTGTGCCGAAGCTGAACCGAACGTAAAACATAGAATTGTATAAAAGCCAGTATAAAATGTATAACATTAAAAACATCTACAAAATGAAATCATCCAGACTGACGGATCAATTACTGCAAACGAAATTATAAGGTAAATAACGTAACAGTGAACATTATTTAAAAATTAAAAAATCATTAGTCGATAACACATCCGGAGTGTGGTCACAATGGCGGCACTTGAAAATTGTGAAGGAACAGTAAAACAGTGTTTTGCTTACATGAAATATTCCCAAAATGTCAATAAGAGATCTCGACCAAATTTGACGGGTACGTACAGAGGGAAAATAATGCAATACCAACTTGTTTGTTTGTGTCCCATTTCACTTTTAAGTGGTAAACAACAGGCCGATAGGTAAACTAACAGATTAAGTATGGAGAGATTATCTTCGCAAGTATGGTACATACAAATGATCCTCAAATAAAAGTAGATTTTGCAAAATACGCCACCACCGTTAATTAATTCTTAAAAATGAAAACATTTCTTCAAATAACTTAATAATTTACCGGAATGCAGCCGGATGACGTCGCCGGCAACCACCGATGTTTCGACGGAAGCACACCCTGCAATCCTCTAGGCAAACTGCATCAAGTAAGCGCTGTACAAGGGAATTTAAAACCTCGGTTCTCAGAGAAATCCGGAATGATAAAACTTACACACGCTGTAAACACTTGCGCCATCACAAACCAAAGGTGGCCGACGTCAGAAGTTACCTGCAGTGGAATCAATAATCAGTTGGTGTGGTAGCATAAACTCTGTCCTTCTGCTTCTTGACCAAGGAGCGTGGGACTCCATGCAGACTTTAAACGAAAACCCCCATCCCTGTTGATCAAGCTACTTCCTAATTTTATTTCAACTGCTTCCTTAACAGCGCTTTCACAATAGCTGGAACTGCATGTCATAATCTGCACTTTATTATATTCTATAGGTTGACCGGTGTCAAGTCAGTATTCTGCCACAGCGAATTTGCTTGGCTATTGTAAGCATGTGTGTGGCATATGCGCAAAATGCTGGTCTTCCAGCGTCGTGATAGCCTGACCAATTTATGACATGCCACAACTATGAGGAATAAGTAGACATCCTCTTTAGGCATACCAAGATATTCCTTTACGGAACCTAAAAGCAACCTGTTCTTAGATAGTGGGCGAATAACACAATTTACGTCATATTTCCGCAAAATATGATCAGTCGTGTTAGAAATGAACCCTGCGTTAATGAAAATGGCCGTAGTCTTTGGACCACTTCGGTGTTATCATCATTCACCCGAAGAAAAGTTGGTCGATACCGCTACGTCTATCTGTCTTTCACTGTAAGCATTCTGAAGAAAGGTGACTTCGACATGGACTAACTCAGCTCACAAACTCTCAGGGTCCGAGATGACAAGGGCCCTGTGTACCAAGGTGTTAAGTTCGCCATGATGTTGAGCCGGATGGTGACAACTATCAGCCTGCAGATACAAGCCAGTGTGAGTAGGAGTCGTATAAAGGGCAGGTACCAAAGTACCGTCCACCTTCCTTCTAACTAGCACATCAAGGAAGGGTAGACAACCATTATTTTCCTCGTCCATCATGAAATACGTATTCGGGTGCAAAATGAGATTTTGCCCTCTTCCTTTCGCGGGCACGTGCTCTACCGACCCTTTATTTAGAAATTAAATGAAATAAACATCGTAGTGCTAGTTTACTGACTACGGAGTTTGTGCCTTTTCTTTGTTAAAAAAAAAAAAAGCTGACGACCGATGCTCAATCCAGCGACCCAGCAATTATGGCTCATTTTTTTTTTTTTTTTTTTTTTTTTTGGGCTAGTGCTCTACGAACTTGTTTACATGTGCTCTAAACCCTTTTTAATTTTTTTTTTGTTTTTGCAAAGAGAACAATCTCGTACTACATAGAGCAAAAGTTGCAGGTAATGAGAAAACAAATAACAACGTCTAGTGTGTGAAAATTAAAACGGCTTTCTTCATAAAATAACACAATTTTCTTTGAAAACATAAATAGGTAGGCTACATTTTCGCAACATCCTTTTTTAAACGTAAATGAGTATACAGTCTCACCATCAGCATCATCTCAATTTTTTAAATTTAATTTTTAGGGGGGCAGCACAGGAGAAAGGAAACATATAGGCTGCAGACAGAGAGCTATACGTGAAAAGGAGAAACATGTGTCAGGGGAAAGAAAACCTAGAAGAGGAGGAGCAAGGAAAAGTGAAGCAAATTAGGAATATTTTCCTCGCCATTCTCCACTTTGGCGCTCCATCAGAACAACGTGCATTCTGTCATTGACCATTAAAAGGGGAATGCCCCAAGCAGCTCAGGCTCCCAATGTAAATTAAAACTTGGAACCCAACATTGTGGGAATCTGGACTAATCGACAGCTGAAAAACCAAGCATCCCCCCCCCCCTCCCCCAAAAAAACACATCACTTATGTAACGTAGCAGCTCAAATTCGGCAGACTGTTATTGAAAAGAACGAAGTAAACAGTAATTCAGATTTGGAAAAAATTTAAGTTATCGGGAGAAATAAACCACAATGCGAAATTCATAGCATCAAAAAACCAATACGAGCTCCATTAAATTTGTAAAGGCAAACACGGCAGGTAATGCGAAGTGGTGGTAGGACATGAATGAATAATATTTCAGAGCCCTGAGTCAATTACATCAAGATCTTCAACAATACAAGGAAAAGCAGGCACAGTAAGATATATTAAAGCAAGAATCAATTACAGAAGCAGAAGATATGCGGAGGGTCACAAAGTAATTGCATGGGATCACACTGCAATCCACGTCGGTTTATCACCACATACAGAAGTTACTGCTCTCCAGGAGACATTTCAGCCGTAAGTGGGGCCCACCACATTACAGGCGTACTTCAGCCAACTGTATGCCAAGGGAGCAACAAGACAGTTACAAAATACAGATAACTTGAAAATTGTGAAGTAACAGTAAAACAGGGATTTCTGGTGCTTCGGGAACTACTACTGGACTTTCAGGAAAGGTTCCAAACCCAGACGGTTGAAAGCGTTACTCGCCTGGACATAAGTCGGCATGGTCCCTGTTGTTGTCAATCCGATAGCATTTCTGTGTTTCATCATCAATGCCAAGTTCCAAGTGATACAGTTAACCTGCAGTGGTGCATGAAAAACTACTACTTGAATCCAAGGAAAGGTTCCAAGCACAGACCGTTTGAAGCGTTACTGGCCTGGAAAGAAGTCGGCACGGTGATTGTTGTATTCAACCCGATGCAATTTCTGTCTTTCTAGGTCAATGTGAAGGTACGAGAATCACAGTAAACCTGCAGTGGTGAATCGGAAAAAAAACCTTGACTCCCAGCATAGACACAGTTTGAGCGTTACTCGCCTCGATATAATTAAGCATGGTGCTTGTTGTATTCTGTCCGTGGTCATATCCGTGTTTTATCGTCTATGTGAAGGTCCTAGGGTTACAATAAACCTGCAGTGGTGCATCGCAAATTACTACTGAAGTCGTAGGAAAGGTTCCAGGCACGTTCCGTTTGTAGCGTTGCTCACCTGGATGGAAATCGGAATGGTGCCTGTTGGATTTAGTCCGATGCAGTTTCTGTGTTCCATCGTCAATGAGAAGGTCCAAGGATTAGTGTAGACCTGCAGTTGTGCATCGGAAATTACTGAACTCCAAGGACACGTTCCAGACACAGGCCGTTTGGAACGCTATTCGCCTAGATGGAAGTCGGCATGGTGCCTGTTGTATTCAGTCCGTGGTAATATCGGTGTTTTATCGTCTATGTGAAGTTCTAAAGGTTACAGTAAGTGGTGTATCGGAAACTACTACTGGACTAACGGGAAAGATTCCAAGCACCGACAGTTTGATGCGTTACTAGCCTGGACAGAAGTCTGCATTTTGCCTATTGTATTGAATCCACTGCAATTTCTGTCTTTCATATGCATTGTCAAGGTCCAAAGGGTTATAGTAAACCGTCAGTGGTGCTTCTCAAACTACTACTGGACACCCTGTAGAGGTGCAAACACAGACCGTTTAAAGCGTTACTCGCCTGGACAGAAGTCGGCATAGTTCCAGTCGTATTCAATCTGATGCAATGTTAGTTTTCCACCGTCAATTTGAAAGGCCAAGCGTTACAGTACATCTGCATTATTTTATCGGAAACTATTCCTTGAATCCTAGGTATGGTTCCAACCACAGAGAGTTTGAGTGGTTACTCGTGTGGACGGAAGTCGGAATGATACCTGCTTAATTCTGTCCGATGCAATTTCTGTGCTTCATCGTCTATGTGGATGTCCAAGGGTTACAGTAATCCTGTAGTGGTGCATCGGAAGCTGCTACGGGACTCTCAGGAAAGGTTCCAAGCACAGACCGTTTGAATCGTTACCCGCCTGCACAGAAGTCGTCATGGTGCCAGTTGTATAGAATCCGATGCATATTCTGTGTTTCATCGTCAATGTGAATGTCCAAGAGTTACACTAAACATGCATTTGTGCATCCGCTACTACTTTTGCACTCCCAGGAAAGGTTCGAAGCACAGGTCGTTTGATGCGGTTCTCGCCTGTACTGATGTGTGCATGGTGCCTGTTGTAATGAATCTCGATGCAATTTCTGTGTTTCATATCATTGTGAATGTACAAGAGTTACAGTAAACCTGCAGTGGTGCATCCGAAACAACTATTGGTCACGCAGGACTGTAAAGACTGTGCCTTTTTATTCAACACCGATTTCACTTTTGTGTCTTATCGTCTATGTGAAGGCCCAAGGCGACAATAAACGTGGAGTGAGCATCGGCAAATTCTACTGGAGTCCCAGAAAAGGTTCCAAGTACAGAATGTTTGAAGCGTTTTTCGCCTAGAAAGAAGTCGGCATGTTGCTTGTTCTATTCAATCCCGATGAAATTTTTGAGTTTCATATTACTTTTGAAGGTCCAAGTGTTATAAAAAACCTGCATCGGTGCCGGAAACTACTACTGCACTCCAAGGAAAGGATCCAAGCATAAACAATTTGAAGGGTTACACGCCTAAACACAAGTCTTCATGATGCCTGTTGTGTTCAATCTGATTCAATTTCTATATTTCATCGTCAATGTGAAGGTCCAAGGGTTACAGTAAACTTACAACGGTGCATCGGAAACAACGACAGGACACAAAATAAACGTTCCAACAAGAGATCTTTTGAAGCGTTATTAGCTCGGACAGAACCCGGCATGGTGCCTGTTGTAATCAATCCCGATGCAATTTCTGTGTTTCATCGTCATTGTGAAGGTCCAAAGGTTTCAGTAAATCAGATGTGGTAAATCTGAGACTACCACTGGACTCCCAGGAAAGTTTCCAACTATAGACCGTTTGAAGCTTTAATTGGACGGGACTGATTTCGGCATGATACCTGATGTATTCAATCCCGTTGAAATTTCTGTTTTTCATATTCAATGTGAATGTGCAAGTGTTTCCGTTAACCAGCAGTGGTGCTTCGGAAACGACTACTGGATTCTCAGGAAAGGTTCGAAGCACAGATCTTTTGAAGGGTTTATTGCCTGGACATAATCCGGCATGGTGCCTGTTGCTTTAAACCAATGCAATATCTGTGTTTCATCGCAATATGAAGGTCCAAAGGTTACAGTAAACCTGCAGTGGTGCATTGGCAACAGCATCTCGACTCCCAATAGAGATTCAGAGCACATCACGTTTGGAGATATTCGACTGCACAGACGTCGGGATGGGCCCTATTGTATTCAATCCCGAGGAAACTACTGAGGTCCCAATAAAGGTTTTAAGCATAGAGAGTTTGTCGCGTTACACCCTCGGAGAGAATTCGGCATGGTGCCTGCTGTATTCAAAACGATGCAATTTCAGTGTTTCATCGTCAATGTGAAGCTACAAAGATTACAGTAAACCTGCTGTAGTGCATCGGAAACAACGCCTCGACTCCCAATAAAGTTTCAGGGCACAGACCGTTCTAAGCGTTGTTCGCTCGGGCGGAAGACGGTATGGTGCCTGTTGTATTCAATTCCGATGATAATTCGGTGTTTTATCGTCAATGTGAAAGTCCAAGTGATACAGTAAACCAGATGTCGTGCATCGGAAACTACTAGTGGACTCCTGAGAAAGGTTCCAAACACACGCCGTTTGTAGCATTAGTCGCCAGGACAGAAGTCGGTATAGTGGCAGTTGTATTCATTACGATGCAGCTGCTGCGATTCATCTTCAATGTAAAGGACCAAGGGTTACAGGAAACCTGCAGTGGTAGGCAGGAAGCTGCTATTGGACTCCTAGGAATGGTTCAGAGCACAGAGCGTTTCAAGCGATACTCGCTTGGGCAGAATCGTAATGGTCATTATTGTATTCAATTCCGAGATAATTTCTTTGATTTATCGTCAATGTGCCGGTTTAAGCGCGAAAGTAAACAAGTAGTGGTGCATCACTAACATCTACTGGACTCAAAAGAATGAGTCCAAGCACAGACAATTTGAGGCGTTCCTCGCCTTGTCAGAATTCGGCGTAGTGCCTGTTGTATTCAATGCCGATACAATTTTAGTGTTTCATCGCCAATGGGAAGGTCCAAAGGGTAGAGTAAGCCTACAGTGGTGCATATTTCAGTACTACTGGGCTTCCAGGAAAGTTTCCAAGAACAGACCGTTTGAAACGTTACTCCCCTGAACAGAAGTCGGCATGGTTCCTGTTGTATTAAATCTGATGCATATTCTGTGTTTCATCGTCAATGTAAATGTCCAAGGGTTACAGTGAACTCGCAGCAGTGCATTGGAAACTACTGCTGGACACCCAGGAAAGGTTCTAAGAAGAGACCGTTTGAAGCGTTACTCGCCTGACAGCAGTCGGCATGGTGTTGGTTGTGTTGTATCCCGATGCAATTTCTGTGTTTCATCGTCAATGTAAAGGTCCAAGGGTTACAGTAAATCTCCAGTGGTGGACCGGAAACTACTATTGGACTCCTAGGAATGGTTCAGAGCACAGAGCGTTTGAAGCTATACTCGCCTGAATCGGGATGGTCATTATTGTATACAATTCCGAGATAATTTCTGTGATTTATCGTCAGTGTGACGGTATACGGGCTACAGTAAACCAGTAGTAGTGGATCAGTAGCAACTACTGGACTCCCAAGACTGAGTCCAAGCACAGACAATTTGTAGCGCTACTCGCCTGGACAGAAGTCGGCATGGTGCCTGATGTATTTAGTGCTATGTAATTTCTGTGTGTCATCGTCAATGTGAAGGTCCAAGAGTTACAGTAAACCTGGAACTCTGCAAACGGTCTCTGCTTCGGCTGCGAAGCAATTTCTGTGATCGTTTGTCAATGTGAGAGGACTTCCATCGGCTCCATGTTCCTGCACTAAAGCTGAAAAGAAGGTCCGACACGTTATTAGTTGATATCATATGAGTTTCGTCACCTCAGTTTGCTCTGTAAGCGGAGGGTACCACGAATCTCTACTAGTCGATTTCTTTCCTGTTCCACTGCGTCTTCTTGGTCCTTACGTGAAATGAATGTTAGCAGTGGTAGTACAGTTTGCAAATGGCCGTTGTCTAAACGTCCGCAACAGAGTCTCTCGAAAATACCGTCGTATTTTCTCCAGGGATTCCCATGTTTGAGTTCACGAGGCATCTCCGTAACACTTAGACGCTGATTCACCCTACCGGTAACAAGTCAAGCAGCGGACTCTGAATTGCTTTCATCTCTTTCTCTAATCCGACCTGATATGTATCCCAGACACTCCAGCAGTGCTGCAGAATGGGTCGCAATAGAATTCTATTCGCAGCCTCCTTTGCATAAGAGCTACTCTTCCCCAACATTCTCCCAATAAAATGAAAAGAACAATTTGTGGAATTAAAACGATATGTTTTGTTGAATTGTGCGTTCGAAACTGTAAAAACTGACTCTTACTGTGATTTAGCGTTAGTTTGTTTTCTACACGTCGTGAACTGCACTATTTGAAACACAGTCAATGTTGTCCGCAACATCCTTTAGTATCAAGCTAGTGTCATCAGCAAACAGAAATATTTTAGAATTACCCCCTAAACTAGAGAGCAAATCATTTATTTAAATGAGGAACAGGAGTGGCTCCATCACTGATCCCTGGGGCCACTCCCATTTGACTGTACCAAAGTCAGACTCCAATTCACAGCCATTCTCAACACTGTGAATTATGACCTATTATTGTCTGTTGTAAAAGAAGAGCTAAAGCAATTGTGAGCTACTCCCTGTATCACGTAATGATCCAACTTCTGGTGTAATATTTTGTAATTAACACAATCAAGCGCTTTAGTTAAATCAAAAAATATAACGTTTTTAATCACTTTACAACATTGTTTGTAATGGGCTACTGTAGCTTGATTCTGACTACTTCTAACATTTTGATATAATTCGCGCTTTGTTCTACATGATATTCTTATCCCACTAGTCAGGCAACCAAGCTACCATTTACTGCTAGTACCCCATTTAGTACGTTCTGATGGATAGCAACTCCCAAAGAGCATGAGAAACGTGTTAAGGAAAGGATTACATTTGTCAAATGTGTTATCTGCACTATAGACATCCTGCTACTACAATACCTTAACGAGGTTTAAAAAATCTCTATTGCCGTTGGATTAGCTTTTCTACATTATTTGTAATGATATGTGACATTTGTCTGAGTACAAAAGCTTTTTAGTGTTACTGTTCCCCTGCACCTTGGTTCAGAAAAAAAAACACAGTCTGCGTCATATCATACGAGTTTAGGAGATCTACTAACATCCATTTTCTTGTACTATCATATTCAAAATTGATATAGAAATCACAACATAACACTCATTTTTGGTACTTCCTCAAAAATACAACAATGAACAACCTCTAGCTTGAGCAGAAGTATTCTGAAAAGCAAAAACTATTTCCAAATTAACCAGTTAATCTGTATCCTGGTAATGGAAGCGTATGAATTGTCAAATTATTTAATTGGTCGTCTGATACAAAAAAAAGGCCCCGTCAACATCTATAAGCAGATCACTGACTTTATCTCTAATGCCTTTAATATTTTGATGAAATATTCTAATTCCTTCTCTACTTGCATACCTGACCTCCGATGAAGGTGTTTCCTTACTTAGATGGACTTGCTTTAAGCTGGTATACCTATCAGCTGTGTTGAAACTAAAAAAGGTGCACCTCTAACACCAACTGCTACAGCAATTTTTCCATGAGGGATTCCACCAGCACCCACTACCCTGTCACCTAAAAGCTTTGCCAGCCTTCCCTACCCATATCTATTGAGGTGCAGGCCATGACTAGTGAAACCCCATCTACTGATAGACTCAACGGGCACTGGCATATCGACCCACATAAACCGCATCGAAAATTTATGAGACATCATCGAGAGGTCACTTCGAGCACAAACTCTTCCACCGGTTAAACCTTCGCTAGACGGC
Source organism: Schistocerca serialis cubense (assembly GCF_023864345.2). NCBI lineage: Eukaryota > Metazoa > Arthropoda > Insecta > Orthoptera > Acrididae > Schistocerca > Schistocerca serialis. The sequence goes on along the minus strand of NC_064641.1, from coordinate 871,402,990 downwards.
TATTGAGGCAGCATGGGTGAATGTTTCTGCAGGGGACGTCCAACGACGGGTTGAGTCCATGTCGTGTCTTGTTGCTGCAGTACGCCGGACAAAAGGAGGTCCGACACAATACTAGGAGGTCTCCCGTGACTTTTGTCACTACGTGAGGGCTCTCTGGTATCTTGTAAGCAAAGTTAACCCATGATGGCCTAGGGAAGGAGAATATAAGAACAAGTAAAGGAGAATTTTGCTCGGCAAATGATGTCCATAACGAAATTCTTAGATATGAATTCCAGAGAGAAGTTTCTCAAGTTGTACGTTTTGAGACAGCATTGTGTGAAAGTGAATAGTGGGTTCTGTGAACTACTGGAAAATAAAAGAATCGAAGGGGTTGTATTGTAGCATCACAGAATGATTCAGTAAATTATGTTGACTGAAAGAAAAGGTAATAAAAGTTTCTCGATACAGTTGGTTAGGGAACGAGTACGTGGAAAACAGTAAGTGGAAGACGGACAGAATGACAGGACATGTGCCAAGGCGTCAGGAGGAGAGGACAGGGATAGGAATGTATTCTGCAAATAACTGAAGATTTTGGGCGCATTTGGTACTTTGACACGAAGAGATTGGCACAAGAGTGAAAATCCTGGGACCGCGTGATACCAATCAAAACACAGGTGCCAGAGTCCCTCCCCCAAATCAAAAAATCTTTTATATCGTCTACTAACGTGTCGTTCCTTTATTAAATTTAAACAAATTGTTATTCTTTTTTCAACTACTGTTCGCCTCTTTTGTCTTTGTAATGTTTCTCGTAACGATATTTCGATTCATAACTACCTCCATTACATTTAATATTCCCCTGCATAAAAAATAAAAAAATAAAAAATCATCGTCCGAACAGGAATTGAATCCGCAACTTTACCAACTGGCCGCAGTGTCATCCTCAGCCTTGAGGCGTAACCAGGTGGGGACGTGGAGTGGCATTCCGCATGCCAGCAAAGTCGGACAGTTACCCATTCAGGAGCCAGCCAGACCCGACAGCGCTTAACTTCGGTGATCTGACTGGAACCGGTGTTACCACTGCGTAAAGGCCGTTGGCGAATGTTTCCCCTTACTCAGGAAAAAAGGGATACATCATCAATCCCCCTTGCACTCCCTGAAAATAAAAAATTAAGCATGCAGATGACATAGCCAGATATCAATGAACCTTCGTAAAGAGTATATGCGAGGGTGTGTTGAAATTAATGCCTCCAAATTTTTTATACAAAAACTCTTTAACAAACTTAGATTAAACAGACGTAATTACCGTTCTACATCCTATTGTTTCTGTCTACATATTTGCAGATCTCTGCCGCTACAGGGCTCTGAATTTTAGCATGTAACGCGACGTTGCGTAACTTAAATATGTCGGTGCGTGGGAAACATCGTGCTGTAATCGAATTCGAAGATTTCATGTAGACATGGAGCACCCTGTCCTTCAGCATGACAATGCCCGACTACAGACTATCACTGCGACATCTGCAACAGTCCGTCACCTTGGCTTGACTGTCACCGATCATCCTTCGTACTATCGTAACTCGGCCCCATCCACTTTTCATCTGTTTCCAAAACCTGAAGAACATCTCCGAGGACTTCGCTTTGCAAGTAACGAAGTGGTGCAAGCAGACGTGAAGTTGTGGCTTAGTCAACAAAGTCAAATATTCTACACTGACAGTGTGATCAGACTGGTCTCTCGTTTGGAAGAATGTGTTTGTCGCCAGAGTGATTGCGTTGAGAAATGAATATGTTGACCTGAAAAATAAAGACGTAGAATGTTAATAACGTTTATCTTATTGTTACAGCCTCGAGCTGTGACATACAAAATTCAGAGACATTACCTTTCACCACGTCCTCGCTCAGGATTAGTCACAGTCCTCTGTGACAGGTAGAACGGCTATCAGGGTGCATTAGTGTTGTTGGTGTTTAGTTTGTTACGAGGCATGCGGGCGTGGTAGAGTATGTAATGGACGCCAACAGTGTGAGACGCTGATAAATCACCGCAAACATCATGAAGAACACAGAGTTTCATATACTAGTGTGAGATGGCGGTCTCAGCACTCGACAGAGTTTGAAAGGGGCTTCAGTGTGGGACTCAATTTGGTCAGCTGGTCCAGTCGTGCAGTATCCAGATTCTTGAGATTCGTCCAGGTCACGATCAACAACGGCTGACCACCACAACGGAGGATCGCCTTTTCACAACTCCGCCTTCCACCGTGAACAGGTAATAGAATTCTCGCATAATAGAACGGACTAGCGAGAACCAGACTAAGGAATTACCGTCCCCCGTGGGCAGACGATAAAAACACAGCACAAACGGCTGCATATGGGGTGTTATCGTGACCAGGAAGCGTGGACTGCCGATGTATGGCGTAGCATTGTGTTTAGGGGTGTGTTTCTATTCTGCATCACCACGCATAACGTTGGGCGGTGAGTATGGCTGCCACATGGGGGGGGATCATACTCTCCCGATGTTTCGCAGAGGCATAATAGCGTTACTCCTGGCCTTATGCTTCAGGACATAATTTCAGGCCACTACTTGTAGTGACTGACTGCCTGCACAACGGTACTTCACGGATATCGTGCGTCCTCACGTGTCACCTCTCATTCGACAGTATCTCGGTGCCATGTTTCAAGAGGACAATGCTCATTCTTACATGATAGTGACTTTTCGGTTTGGTGGCTGCTGGTTGCAGGCATACGAACATATGAACGTTTGAAATCGTCATTGCACATACCCCACGTCGTATTCATTAAAACGATTAATGTTCAGTGTAAGTAAGGAATAGGCAAGTCATGACGCGTGCTGATGGCTTACAACTCTTTGTGACCAGGGGAGATGGGACAGTTCAGGATCGTGTTCACAAAACGGGTCCTGCACGACACCCCATGATCAACAGACAGTCATCTCCCCTTACATACTGAATTACCGGTTCAAACGCCTCATATATTTCCCTTATCTTATCACCTTCTGCTTGTGACGTCGGCATTTATACCTGAATTACTGCTGTTGGCGTTGGTTTGCTACTAGTTGTGAGGAAGAAAGATCGTGTCTCTGCACTGTTCATAGTAACTCACTGTCTGAGTTATCTTCCTATTAAAACGAATCCTACACTTGTTATACCACTTTCAGCCGCTTTTGGCATTATGGTACATTCGTCTGACCACAGATCCTTATCTTCCTTCCATTTTATTTCACTGACCCTTACCATGTCTGGAATGAGCAATTGCCAAATGTGTGTGTGAAATCTTATTGGACTTAACTGCTACAGTCATCAGTCCCTAAGCTTACACACTACATCACCTAAATTTTGCTAAGGACCAACACACATACCCACGCTCAAGGTAGGACTCGAACCTCCACCGGGACAAGCCGCACAGTCCAAGACTGCAGCGCCTGAGACCGCCGGCTAATCCCGCGCGGTCGGTCTTTGCATTCCCCTTTGTTTCCTTACAAGGGAACCTCCCCATCGCACCCCCCTCAGATTTAGTTATAAGTTGGCACAGTGGATAGGCTTTTACAAACAGAACACAGATCAATCGAGAAAACAGGTAGAAATTGTGTGGAACTATGAAAAAATAAGTAAAATATGCAATCTGAGTAGTCCATGGGTAACATAGGCAACATCATGGAGTTTGTAAGCTCAGTAGCGCCGTGGTCCAGTGGTTAGCGTGAGCAGCTGTGGCATGAGAGGTCCTTGGTTCAAGTCTTCGCTCGAGTGAAAATTTTAATTTTTCTATTTTCAGACAATTATCAGAGTTCAGGCACACACACGTAATCAACATCGCCGTCCAAAATTCCAGGACATGTTCATATTTGCTTGGACATATGCAATATTTGACGATCTACACACGGACAAATTTGAAAACGTTAAAAACATATGTTTTGACAGAGCACAGAGAAAACTGTGCGATTGTGAAACTGTTGCATTCATTTGTTGCAGTTTATGCGACACACTCTTCTGTTTTCATCACTTTTTTGGAAGTGATTATCACATCCACAAGAAAACCTAAATCGGGCAAGGCAGAAGAATCTTTTTGCCCATTCGCCAAGTGTGCAAGTTAGGTGGGTCGACAACATATTCCTGTCATGTGACGCTAATGCCGTCACCAGTGTCGTATAGAATATATCAGACGTGTTCTCCTGTGGAGGAGTCGGTTGACCTATGACCCGATCAAATGTTTTAGGATCCCATGGGAGAGGCACGTCCTTTCGTCTACTAATCACACGGTTTTGCGGTGTGGTCGCAACCCACAGACACTAAACTTATTACAGTAAACAGAGACGTCAATGAAGAGTGGACAGATCATAACTTTACAAAAATAGTAATTAAACTTCTCGCTCGAGGGAAGGCTTGAACCAAGGACCTTTCGCTCAGCAGCTGCTCACGCTAACCACAAGACCACGGCCCACTTTTGCTCACTCACCCCTTGATATTGCCTATGTTGCCCATGGATTACTCGGTTTGTATATTTTGCTTATTTTTTCATAGTTCCACACAACTTCTTCCTGTTTTCTCGATTGATCTGTGTTCAGTTTTACAAGGCCTATCCACTGTGCCAAATTATAACTAAATCCGAGGGGAATGCGATGGGGACGTTCCCTTGTTAGAATACTTCAATAACATTGCATCTCGAAGTATTCGATTCTCAACTTCCCTGTTTTCCCAACGACTATATTCAGTTCCACATTATGTTGTCACTAAAGTGCATTCTCACAGATGCCTAAAGAGGTATTTGCGCTAGAAGACTAGATATGCGGAGCCACAAGTCTGATAACAATTTATTGGACTCACCATTACAAAACAATAATACAATATGCAAAAGAACAACCGACTCGATCCCCACTGCGGATCCACACAAATACAAAATAACAAATAATAAAAGTAATAATAAAAGACTCGTCTCTTCACGGGGAGCGAACACAAACAGTTCTAGAACGTCAAGAGATTCGTCGACTATACCCAGAGATCGGCCAGCTAGAAGAGGCGTCTGGCCGTGGCTGCCGGGGCGACAGCTCCGTATCCTTCCGAGCCGTGCGTGGAACTGCCTTTCCCGCAGGGCACCGCCTTATGAAGCTCGTTGGCGGATGTATCTGCCGGAACTATTTGCGATCACGTGCCTAGCGTAAAAAAGTAGTACCTGGGCTAGCTGCGATCTTTGGTGAAGCTGTTCTGCAGACTCTGTGAACAGGTAGCGGTCCCTGACAGCCGTTTGTGGAGACCTGGTGTTGTGTTGTGTTGTGGCCGCCTGTAAGTCTCTGTTTTGTCACACCAGACGACGTAGGTTTTCTTGGTGAATATACACCCTGTGATGCAGACATACCGTGATGGGCGTAGACAAGGATACAACAGTTTCCATATGCTACAGCATCAGCACACTTACGTGTCTGCCGCTCAACCCAAGTCAGCACTCAACGCTGCAGACACCAGAATAGTCTGCAGAGCAAGCAGTGCGTGAGTTGTCTTAAATAGAACTCTATATCTTTATCGTCAATTGTAGTCTCTGAGAAGGAACTAGGTTCTAGTTCTGTATCAAATGATACGTTAATGTTCTCTGACACCAATAAATTTTCTATGGACGTGGATTGTAACGAAGTTAAGTATTGCATCTTGTTCAAGTTGCAAGAAAGTGAGCTTACATTTTCTGTATTGTAACGTCATGTCGGCCCCTCCACAAATCATGCTTTACCGACGAGTATTTATTTCATAAAAATGTTACGGTTTCTTGATAATTTTTAAATTTCGAGCGTCTAATTACAACTGAATGATACACCATTTTCGTGAAATACGCGCCTCGCCTTTATTCTTTGCATGGCATCTTCACTGGCTTGGAATATGTACTTATTTTTATTATCTAGTTTGCATTTTGGGACATTGTGTATGTAGGTCATAAACGGTTCTGGTGGTTGGCTTTTCTAAGTCGTAGCAATATTTTAAATTCTACTTACAGGTTCCCTGGATGATGATTTATATGTTGTGTTTTTACTCCATTTTTGAAAAGTTTTGTTAAAGTATTTGCACCCCTCCAATTCCGAAGAGACATCAATTTTCTTCCATCAGGCAAGGCTTTTGTACTGTTCTGGATGTCACTTGCGAGTATATTCAGCTATGCTGCTCTTACATTGGTCCATAATTGCGAAATGTTAACGGGGGAAGGATTTTCTGCACCAACTGATCTCTTGATGATGTCCCATACATGTCCGATGGGATTATCGTTGGGCGATCTGGATGGCCAAACCATTCGCTTGAATTATCCAGAGCATCCTTCAAACCAGCAGCAAAGAACTGTGGATGGGCGACATAGTTGTTTAGGAACATGAAATCGACGAATGGCTGCAGATAGTCTCAAGTAGCCGAACATAATCGTTTCCAGTCGGTGATCGGTTCAGTTGGACAAGAGGACCCATTCCATTCCACGTAAACACATCCCACAGCACTGTGGAGCAGCCACCAGCTTGGAGAATGCCTTGTTAACATCTTGGGTCCATGGTTACATGGGGTCTGCGCCTCACTCCAATCCTACCATCAGCTCTCACCAACTGAAGTCGAAACTCAGCCGACGTGGCCGCGGTTAACGTGACGTCACGGGTCCAACCGGTATGTCACGAGCCCAGGAGAGGCTCTGCAGGCGAGGTCGTGCTGTTAACGAAGGCACTCGTGTCGGTCGGCAGCTGGCATAGCCCATTAACGCCAAATGTTGCAGCACTGACATAACGAATACGTTCGTCGTACATCCCACATTGATTTCGGCGGTTATTTCAAGAAGTGTTGGTTGTCTCTAAGCACTGACAATTATACGCAAACGCTGTTGCTCTCAGTCGGTAAGTGAAGGTCGTTGGTCACTTTGTATCTGGAAATATTGAATTCCCTATCGATTTCGGAAATTGGGATGTCCGATACGTCAAGCTCCAACTACCATTCGGCGTTAAAAATATGTTAATTCATGTCGTGCGGCCACAATCACGTTTGAAACCTTTTCACGTGAATCACCTGATTACAAATTACGGCTTCATCAATGTACTGCCGTTTTGTACCACTGATAAAGGCAGAGGAGAGAGCAGATAGGTGGGAAGAGTATACTGAGGGCTACCACGTGGGGAAGTCATAGTTTGATGACGTGATAGAAGAAGAAATGAAAGCCAACATGGAAGACTCTGTAGATTCAGTATTATTGTCAGTGTTAAACAGAATTTCCGAAGACTTGACATCAGATAAGGTGCAAAACATCGGTAACACTCCTTTTCAGTTTGTAAAATCATAGTTGGAAGTGGTAAGTAAGCGACTATTCAGTTGAGTTAGTAGAATCTATATTTCCAGAAGTACAGCATCGGACTTTGGCAAAAAAATATGATGCACACAATCCCGAAAGATAGCAATGGCAGATAAACATCTTAACAGATCATATACTCACGTTGCATAATATACAGAATAATGGGAAGGAGTAATGAAAGAGGGTGAGGGCACCAGAGAGGCAGTTCTGACCTTCTGGTTGATAATGAGTCCGAGACTTAAGAAAAATCAAATATCATTCACAGTATTTGTCGACGTAGAAAAAGCCATCGATGGTGTAAAGTGATTAAATCTTGAGACTCTGAGGGTAATATGTTTATGCTCTAGGTAATGCTGAATAAAACGCATTATGTACAAGAACCAAGAAGGAACAATAAGAATGGAAAACCAAGAACAATGTGTTCCGTTTAGAAAGGGCATAAGATAGGTATGTAGTCTCTCTGCCCTACTGTCTAAACTCATCGAGGAACCAATGATGGAAAAAAGAAGGTCCAGGAGTGTAATTACAGCTCAGGGTGTAAGGATACCACTGATAAGATTCGCTGATGGCATTGACCTCATCACTGAAAGGAGATGAGAATAACATTGCCTGTTCAGTAGAATAAACAGCCTAATAAACGCACACTGTGAAAGGAGTGTATACTGAAGAAACACGAATAAAATAACGGACTACAGGAAGTGCAGGAATTTAGTTGCCTTGAAAGCGAAGTATTAAAGGACGGACGAACAAGGAGGACATTCGTCACCTAGCGTAGGCGCGTGTGGTTGCCGCGGGGTCTAGGGCTTTGCCACGGTTCGCGCGGCTTCCCTCATCCGAGGTTCCAGCTCTCCCTCGGGCACGGGTATGTGTGTTGTGCTTAGCGTATGTTAGTGTAAGTTAGATTAAGTCGTGTGTAAGCCTAGGGACCGATGGCGTCAGCAGTCTGGTCCCACAGAAACAAACCACAAATTTCCAAAATTTTAACCGAGCATAGGTCAAGAGGGCATTCCGTAACTTAAGTGTAGTAACATGAATCATCGGCGTTAGCTTGAGGAAATATTTGTGGGAATTAACGTGCAAATCATAGCAGTAGTGAAACAGGCACTGTGGAAAAACCGAAAATGAAGTGACTCGAAGTGTTTGAGATTCGGTGCTACAGAAGGATGTTGTATGTGATGTGGACTGATAAGATACAAGTAGGTTGCCGCCAGAGTCGATGAGGAAGGTAAGTTGTGGAAAAGACTTACGAGATCAAGTAACAGTGTGGTAAGGTATGTGGTTAGGAGGTCAGGCAGATTAGAGATTAGATTATATTAAACTTTCGTTCCATAGACTCAAAAATGAGATGATTCTTATGGACGTGTGACATTTCATAACGTATAACACAGAAATCATAGTACATTTGAATATAACACTCACTTTTCTGATCAACTGTCAGGAGACTGTCAAAATACGTGAATACATTAAAATGGCTCGTTGTTCAAATGGCTCTGAGCACTATGGGACTCAACTGCTGTGGTCATTAGTCCCCTAGAACTTAGAACTAGTTAAACCTAACTAACCTAAGGACATCACAAACATCCATGCCCGAGGCAGGATTCGAACCTTCGACCGTAGCGGTCTTGCGGTTCCAGACTGCAGCGCCTTTAACCGCACGGCCACTTCGGCCGGCGTGAATACATCACAGCAAAATGGAAGTGCTAATATTTACAGAATTCATACAGTGTCAGAATGAAACACAGTTATTCACTTTCAATAAATTTATCATACGAAAGATACCTATACTTGCGGTCAGAACTGAACTCTGACAGACGTTTCTACTTAAGTTGGTCTAACAGGCCCTGTGAAAATACACATCTATGGAGTAGAAGGAGTTGCCTTTGGAAAAGTTCATAGTAGATTCTGACCAAGTCGTAAATTGGTCAGACGATGCGTACCGTCGAGGATCGATGCCGTGAATACCAGAGGCACACTAGACTGATGTATCCGAGCAAGTCGGCGGTCGCTGAACATTGTTTGTCGGAAAATCACGCCATGGAGTACGACCGCACGAGGATTCTGGTACAGACGTCGAGATACTGGGACAGCGTTGTTAGAGAGGCCATCGAAATTCGCAACAATGACGACCTCATAAACCGTGACTGTGGCTATAAACTTAGCAAGGCTTGGGGACCAGTGATTGGGTTAATCGAGAGTAAATTGAGCAAACGTATAGTTGTGACGACCACGGCGGACAGAGCCATCACACCGACGTCATCTCAGACGCCGTCGCAATCTGTTCCACCGCGCGACCGTGGCGCGGGGCGCGGACGGCGGAGGGAGCGCGCCGCGGGCGGAGGGTATTTAAATCTTCGGCCGCCGCGACCGAACCCAGTTTCCTCTGAGCAGCCGTAGCGTACGGATCTCCGTGCCGGCACGTTCACAGGAGCTCAGTCCGTCAGTTCACCTGATGATGGCGACATGTATGATCGCCGAAATATTGTGCCCGTTGGACACTATAGACCGGCAGTACACCCGTGGATATTTTGATTATCAAATACGGCGGGAGAAACTCAAGAATCACTTCACTTAGAAAGTTTAGTTCCAAAGTTCGGATACTAATTCAGGACTTCGCGAGGAATAGAAACAACTTAATCTGTATTAGTTACGTGTCAGAACTAAAGTAAACAAAGAACTGAGTCTACACTGTTTGAACTAGCCACTTATTTCCGAATTTTCATAATATTTGAGAGAGCTGTAGAGGGTGAAGAGAGAGACTGAATTATATCGAACAAATAGTTGAGGATGTGAGGTGCAAGTGCTTCTCTGAAATGAAGAATTTAAGATTTGTGACTAGCTGCATCAGCTCAGTCATGAGTCCGATCATTTCTCGCCACCACCTTCAATAAATACACAAATAAAAATGCCCCACGCATCTGTGGCTCCCAATGTACATTAAAACTTGGAACCCAACATTATGGGAATTGGGACTAATCGATAGCTGAAGATCCCAACATCCCCAAAAAACAGTTCACTTATATAACGGAGCAGCTCAACTTCTGCAGACTGTAAGAGAAAAGCCCGAAGCAATCAGTAATTCAGATTTTGAAAAAAATTTAATTACCGGAAGAAATAAACTACAGTGCGAAATTCGTGGCATCAAAACATCAATACGACCTCTATTAATTCTGTAAAGGCAAACACGGGAGGTATTGCAATGTGGCGGTGACACAGGAAGGAATAATATTTCAAAGCCCTGAGTCAATTGTATCAAGATGTTCAACAATACAGGGGAAAGCAGTCACTGTAAGACGTATTAAACCAAGAATCAATTACTATATACGGGATTTACTGCTCTCCCGTAGATATTTCAACCGTAAATGGGCGCCACCACATTACAGATGTATTTCGCAGTCCTTTATGCCAAGGGATATCAACAAGGTACTTGCAAAATAAAGACAGATGACTAGAAAATCGTGAAGGAGCAGTAAAACAGGATTTTACTTACAGGAAACGTTACAAAAATGTCAATCTCCTCTACGATCATTTGCGCTTAGCTGTTGAGGGCCTATTTTTGTTTATTACAAGTCGGCCTCCACAGCAGTAGCGACGATGACTTTTCAAAACTACGACGAGGACTTACAAAAGTTTTCAGCTAAATTGTGGAGGGAGTGGTCAATCCAGTGGACGTTAAACTAGAATAGTGATAATGCTTAAAAGAAGAACATTACCGGTGCGACGAAAATGAGACCCATTGCTTTAATCAGTTTATTTTACAGGTCCGTCTTGATCAGACAAACTTTTACACTCGACTATTACCTGTTTTGGCTACCACCATCTTCAGATCTGTTACTAACGAAAACAGTGCAGAACCAACAAAGTTCAGTTTGGTGACGCTAACTCTATAAGAGTAATCTGATGTAGTATCAACGTCAAACTAAACATGTATGTACACAGTAAGTGCTGGTGATGATCAGAATGCGTCTGGTACATATATCAGGGAACTGATGCCAGCAGAGGGCACTATAGCTACGGTACATGACTAGGCAGTCTCCCAAATGTAATGGATAAAATGCGGTATGCGAAGTCATTAATTAAAATTACTGCAGAAGGCAAAATGAGTGCTTGAAAATACAACATGTACTGACATACTATACGTGGAACTGGATCCATGCTTAGAACCAACGTAAAAAGTTCAAATACTATTAACGTGAAGCTCCTAGCCTGGTAAGGTAAAACACAAAATTGTACAAAAGTCAGTATAAAAGGTATAAGATTAGTAAGCATCCATAAAACAAAATCTTCCAGCCTGAAAGATCAAATACCGCAAACTAAATTGTAAGGTAAATAACGTAGCAGTGCTTATTAATTAAAAATTAAAAAATTGATACTCGATAACACATCCGGAGAGCGGTCTGAATGGCGGCACGTCGTGGTTTCTGTTTTCACGAGGAGAAAGGCCCAGTCTCCCTTCCTTTACGGAACTCTTCAGCATATCCTGTGGCTGCAAAATAATCAGACAAGAATGGAGACAGAATGGGGAGGAATATCCACATTAAGTTTCTGACCACAACTATCAGAGTTACTTGGCTCCATAGAAACACGGAAGTCTCCTCCACCCTGGAAGAGAAGGAAGGTAAAATAAACTCTAGCGCCTGCCCTGACGTGGTGCAGCGTCGTGGAGATCATGGCGTACATCTAGTTATGTAACAAAATCATCATGATCTGGAAAACGCATACGAATAAATAAAAAAAGTTGATTATTTTACAGACCTCCCTATGCCCCAACTCAGAAAAGGCAAACAAAAGTATTCCGATCGTCAGACTGTCATCTGACACATGGAATAATATTGCTGATGGAAAATAGACCAGACCAGCAGTTATTTAAGGATAGTTATTTAAGATCAGTTATTTAATGTTAATGGAATGATTATCAGGTAGTGTGTTTCTTTCGATATCGCTAATAAAAGTTTTCCAGATCGAGTGCCTGTTCAAAATAGCATATCATCACGAACAAGATATTATCCAGAAAGTGCTTGGACTTCGAAGAAGAAAGAATATTACGTGCACTGCTATGAATACGATAATCTTTCGGTAATAATATAGATAAGAACACTGACTGACGCATATCACCAACATCTGGCAGAAGCGATACAGCGTCGATCATCATGCGGTCGCTGAAGTTTTAATTTCTTCTCTCACAGGAAGATGAGTCAAAATGAGTTTTCTGATTATTTTAGTCACTTATCACCAGTAATCCCGCAAAAAGTGATGTTTTTATTTCACAACACATAATGAAAAAGTTGTCGGCATCGTGTCAAAGACCACTCCTTCTTCACCACATTAGACGATCACAAATGAGTAAGCAAGAAAATTTATTGTCTGTGAGTAAGGATGTGAGTTCAGCCCAGTAAGTCTCACCAGAACTACTTTTTGTGGATCAGTAAATTATTTAAACTATTAAACTACCCGTAGCATTTTCCCGGTTTGGGCTGTCGGCGTAAGTTATTTAAATTACTGTCTTCGTAAATGAAATTGGACTGTGGTCAGACTAGTCGCTGAGTGAAGCAGACTGGTTTCGTTTCTTGGTGGCTTATATCGTCAGACGGTATTTGTTAGGTCTACCAATAAACCGTGTTTGTAATGACAGACGTAGGAGATCACTAATTGACCCGAAGAGCAGTGATTGTTTCCCAGATGTGGAAATTACTTTTAGAAGGATATGATAAACATCATTACAAGTAATACCAACGCAGCTGAACTAACGGTCCTTGAGTGAAGGCCTAAGACGGAATCTACCGAATCAAAAACAGTTTCGGCACCAGCGGGTCATATCGTCTCACCGCACCTGATGGTACAATGCACACACGTTAATTCGTGGTGTACAAAACAATGGGAACCGCTTACAAGCGATATGGTGGTTTCCGAGGAAACAAGACACTTCAGTTGGTTAACCATGGCTGACGTGAAGAGAAGCGATCCAATTGCTATCCCGCTGCCTCGAGACTTTATCCACTGGAAGCTACAGGCCCAGGTAAGCCTCGTGTACTTCTCTTAGTAGAGCTGTGTGAGAAAGATCCCGGCAGTGTCTAGACCAGGAGTGCATGAAGGAACTTCTGGATAGGTGTTACGTAGCTGCGCAGATGTTAAGGGTCGAGACATGGCGACAATAGCGTTTTTTTTGTGGTGGTTATCGTTTTCTTGTGTATACGAGGCGTAGTAAGGTGTAGAAAGCCATTTGCTTGAGAAAATCACAGATTTTTCTCTCATAAATCGAGGCACCAGTGTAATTACAAACTAACGACAGATAGGGATCATTTTCAACCTTGCATTGTACTGGCCATTGCTTTTCCATACGAACGGCCATGTAAATCGTTCGTGTGTTGTGACCACACCGGGTAGCGATCAGCAGTACATTTGTTGAGGTGTTCCTAAGCAGTCTCACTGCTATGAACATAAGGATCCCAAAAATGGAGCAAGGCTTCAATGTTAATATACAGATGTATTTTGTTTCGCATAAATTTAGCCCATGCTCTCTCTCTCTCTCTCTCTCTCTCTCTCTCTCTCTCTCTTTATCTCCCTTTGTCTCATTCCTTTTTCTATTTCGATGAAAATCTATTTCACTCTTGACAATTTGCGTCACGTATCGTGTTCCAGGAGAATATATCCATGCAGTATAGTAACTTTAAAGTAGGAAGGCATTATAAAAATTTTGTTTTTAAATAATGAATTGTTCCAAATATCAGATATTATTATTTTATTTTCTAGGGACGAAGATTAGTGTTTGAGAGATCTAAGATTCCGCTGGTACACTCGTATACGAGATTCGAACTGGAGGATTTTCTGTTCGCTGTTCATTATGACGTACATCCTCTCGATACTCGCCCTTGGGATAGAGAGTGGCCCGGACTGCCGGAATATTACTGTAAGTACCTAAAATATCTCGGCTTTATAGATTTAAGTGAGGAATGGGAGTAAGTGATGTTGCTATTGTGTTAATTCTGGCCTCAGTATGGAAAACATTAACTAGAGTATTCTGAGGCAGAGAAATGTTGCTGGAGCGCAATGTGTCGATACAGCTGTTAGTAGTGATAACCTCTTACTTCTTTCGCTTCCTATGTCCCCTCGCCACCTTCAGTTTACTTACGGTCCTGTATTATTAGTATACAATGCGAATAGTACTGTTGGTGGCGGCTTAAAATGGCGAAGTGTAAAGTACTGTTATTTTACTCCACGAATAGTGACTTTTAACTGACACAGTTATTCTCTTACAGGCGCCGGATTCTACCGACCTTCGCCCCAAGATGTGCCAGTGGACGCAGAGTCCCGCAGACGTCGAGCGCTGGAAGTGGTGACTGAGGAGGACGAGGCGTGTCCAGGCAACGGGCAGACGTGGGAGGGCGGAGACGTGCCTGCGCTGGACACGTCCGGCGAGAAGCAGCTGTCTCCAGACCTGGTGGGTGCCGAGGGAGACGCAGGGGAAGAGAGAGAGGGGCCGACGTGCGGTTGTGGCTTCTGGCGTTGGCTGAAGAAGATGTTTTGTGTTCGACGACGTTAGGGGCACTCCAGCACCCCTCGCCCAGGTTAGTCTCGAAACTAGCAGTAGTACAGAATAATAGAAATTTCAGAATAACTTTCGTTTGTAATGAGTTTCCAAACATGTCTGCTCTTAGTTAGACGCCACAAAGTTAACTGAAGTTTCAGCATCGTCACAATATATAACTGTACTGATTTGTATGTAAATACATAACAGGCCTTGGCTTTACCTTCTTTCCTACAACTGTTATTAGATATATTCATCGATCAATTTTCTTTTGTTACAGGCTTTGTCAGCACCCACATCGAGCTAGAGAACAGATGAAACAAAACCTGTCGAGCGATTTGATTCAAAGGCATCGTCACCAGCCTGCTGTAAATAATGTACATAACATGTAAATACGTTCATTACTGTTCTGGATGTTTGTTCTCAAAATACCTACGTATTAAATCTGTTTTCCACTTTTACTCCTGCGTCTTATTTGTAGAAGACTTAGGAGTGCTTGTAGTCATTGCCACAAAATAGTTCCGCAATTTATGGGACAAGTAACCAAAGACAGAAAGTGCCCAGAGAACAATAGTAAATCGAACATTCACCAACCGTTTTTCCGATCATCTATCTCTGCCTCTCTCTCTCTCTCTCTCTCTCTCTCTCTCTCTCCTGCCACCCCATTTGTAAGATACACACACGCTCACACACACACACACACACACGTACACACACACTCATATGTATATATATCCTCATGAAAAGATTGGAAATTAATCGAATGAGCTCTCATGTAATTGATAGTACCTTTGGAGTTCAAACTCTGACTATTCGGCATGTTTGCTACAAATACCTTCTACTATTATACAGGACAATTGAAACTTAGTTCAGTGATCACAATCTGCTGTAACTGCGTAGCGAATTATCGACATGACCTTTTTTTTATATCCTTTGTAGTCCTTGTATGTGACACCCCTAGGTACCACGAACAACTTATAACGAATACTCCATATCACACCATACCAGAAGCAGAGGCAGTGCTAACAGATAAGTCACACTGCTTGAATAATCACAGAAATTAATGTGCGACGTACGAAGAACGAATTCCTTAGGACAGTGTGGCGAAATTTGATGTTGATGGGCTATGGCAACAGATGAATTTCGTTAGTGCCTTTACTAACAGCCAGATATAGCAAGCAACGCGTCTTTTGGGCTAGCGACGATATTGGTTGGACCCTAGACAACTTGAAAATCGTGGTCTGGTCAGGTGAGTCCAGATTTTAGTACGAAAGAGTTTATGGTAGTTGTCTAATGCGTCATGAACCCCACAAAGCCATGGATTCGAGGTGTCAACAAGGCACTCTGCAAACTATGGGTGGCTCTGAAATGATGTCGGATGTGTTTAAGTGGAATAGAATCAATCTTTTAGTCCAAATCGATCATTAACTGGGAACAGTAATGTTCGGATACTTGGAGGCAATTTGCAGCAACATTCTATAGAATGTTTATGGATGGAAATTCACTATGTCACCAACCACAGTTGTTCCCGGTTGGTTTGATGGACATTCAGGACAGTTCGAGCGAATGGTTTGGCCACCAAGATCCCCCTAAATAGTTCCAATCGAACGTGAATCCCATCGAACATTTATGGGACGTAATCGGGAAGTGAGCTGGTGTACAAAATCCTGCACCTTCAACACTTAGGCAGTTACGGACGGCCACAGATGCAGCATGCCCCAGTAGCTCTGCAGTGGACTTCCATCGACTCCATGTTGCTGCACTTAAGCTGGAAAAGAAGGTCCGACATGTTATTAGGTGGTATCCCACGAGTTTCGTCACCTCAGTGTGCTCTGTAAGCGGAGGGTACCACGAATCTTTACTAGTCGATTTCTCTCCTTTTCCACTTTCGTCTAAGCTTCAGTAGATGGCTGTCTTCTTGGTCCTTTCGTGAAATGTATGTTAGCAGTGGTAGAATCACTTTGCAAATGGCGGTTCTCTAAATGTCCGCAACAGTGTCTCGCGAAAAAAGGGGCGTCTTTCCTCGAGAGATTCCCACGTTTGAATTCATGAGGCATCTCCGTAACACTTGCATGCTGATTCACCCTACAGGTAACAAATATTCCAGCGAACTCTGAATTGCTTTGATGTCTTTCTCTAATAGACCTGATATGAATCCCAGTCACTCCAACAGTATTCAAGTATGGGTCGTATTAGAATTCAATTTGCAGCCTGTTTTTGCATTAGAGCTACTCTTCCACAATGTATTCCCAATAAAATAAAACAAACAATTGGTGAAATTAAAACGTAGAGCTTTGTTCAGTTGTGTGTTAGAAACTGTAAAAACTGAATCTTACTGTTATTTAACGATAGTTTACTTTCTGCATGCCATGAACTTACTTCATGAACTGCACTATTTGAAACGGAGTCAATGTTGCGCTCAACGTCCAATACTACCGAGCTAGTGTCACAGCAAACAGAAATACTTTAGAAAAATTTTAGAATTAACCGTGATACTAGAGGGCAGATTATTTATATAAATTAGGAACAGGAGTGGCTGCAACATTGATCCCTGGGGCGACTCCCCTTTGTCTGAACCAAACTCAGATTCCAATTCCCAGCCATTCTCAACACTGTGAATTGTGACCTATTATTGTCTGTTGTTAAAGTAAGAGGTGAACCAATTGTGAGCTACTCCCTGTATCCCGTAATGATCCAACTTCTGGTGTAATATTTTGTAATCAACACAATCAAGCACCTTAGTTAAATCAAAAAATATAACATTATTAATCTCTTGCAATGGGCTACTGTAGCTTAATTCTGACTACTTCCATCAATTTGATATAATTCCCGCTTTGTACTACATGATATCTTTATCCTACTAGTCAGCCACCCAAGCTACCGTTTACTGCTAGTACCCCGTTTAGTACGTTCTGATGGATAGCAAATCTCAGGAAAGGATTACATTTGTTATATGTGTTATCTGCACTATAGACATCCTGCTACTACAGTACCTTAACGAGGTTTAAAAAATCTCTATAGCCATTGGATTCGCTTTTCTACATAGTTTGTAATGATATGTGACATTTGTCTGAGTACAAAAGCTTCTTAGTCTTACTGTTCCCCTGCACATTGGTTCAAAGCAAAAAAAAAAAAAAAAAAAAAAAAACAGGCTTCATCATATCACACAAGTTTAGGAGATCCACTAACATCCTTTTTCTTGTACTATCATATACAAAACTGATATAGAAATCACAACATAACACTCATTTTTGGTACTTTCTAAAAAATGCAACAATGAACCACCTCTAGCTTGAGCAGAAGTATTCTGAAACGCAAAAACTACTTGCAAACTAACCAGCTAATCTGTATCCTGGTAAAGGAAGCCTATAAATTTTCAAATTATTTAAGTGGTACTCCGATACATCAGTAATGTCAAAGTTAACTTCTATAAGTAGATCAATGACTTTATCTCTAATGCCTTTAATATTTTGATGAAATATTCTAATTCCTTCTCTACCTGCAAACCTGACCTCCCTTGAAGTTAGTTAGATGGACTTCCTTTAAGCTGGTGTACCTATCAGGCTACTTGAATCTCAAAAAGGTGCAGCTCTAACACTAACTATTACGGGAATTTTTCCATGAGTGATTCCACCAGCAACCACTAAACTGTCACCTAAAAGCTTTGCCGGCCTTCGCTTCCCATACTTATTGAGGTGCAGGCCATGACTAGTGAAACCCCATCTACTGATAGACTCAACTGGCACTGGCTTACCGACCGACATAAATCGCACCGAAATTTTATGAGACATGATCGAAAGGTCCCTTCGTGCACAAAATCTTGGACCGGTTAAAGCTTCGCTAGACAGCTACTGAGGCAGCATGGGTTAATATTTCTGCAGGTGTCGTTCAACGACTTGTTGACTCCATGTCGTGTCGGGTTGCTGCAGTACTCCGGGCAAAAGGCGGCCCGACACAGTACTAGGAGGAATCCCGTGATTTCAGTCACGACGTGAAGGCTTTCTGGTATCTTGTAAGCAAAGTTAACCCATGATGACCTGGGGAAGGAGAATATAAGAACAAGTAAAGGAGAACTTTCCTCGACAAATGATGTCCATAACTAAATTCTTAGGTATGAATTCCAGAGAGAAGTTTCTGAAGATGTACGTTTTGAGACAGCATTGTATGGAAGTGAATAGTGGGTTGTGTGAAATATTGAAAAATAAAAGAATCGAAGGGTTTGTGTTGTAGCTTCACAGAATGATACAGTAAATTACGTTGACTGAAAGAAAAGGTAATAATAGTTTCTCGATACAGTTGGTTAGGAAACGAGTACGTGGAAAACAGTAAGTGGAAGACGGACAGATTGCAAGGACATGTGCCAAGGTTTCAGGAGGAGAGGACAGAGATAGGAATGTATTCTGCAAATAACTGAAGACTTTGGGCGCATTTGCTACTTTGACATGAAGAGATTGGGACAAGAGAGGAAATTCTGGGATCGCATGAAACCAATCAAAACACAGATCCCTCCGTCCCTCTCCCACATCAAAAAATCTTTTGTGTTGTCTACTAACGTGTCGTTTTATAATTAAGTTTAAGCAAATTATTAGTCTTTTTTCTACTACTCTCCGCCGCTTTTGTCTTTGTGTATTCCGTTTTAAAAACTACCTCCATTGCATGTAATATTCCCCTAAGTGAAAAGTTAAAAAAAAATAATTCGTCCGAACATTCTTTGAAGGCACCACGGTACCAACTGGCCGCCGTGTCATCCTCAGCCCTTAGGTGTAACTGGGTGCGGAAGTAGAGTGGCATATGGTCAGCACGCTTCTTTCCCGGACATTGTTAGTTTTCGGGTCTCGTGTTGTTACTTCTGAGTCAAGTAGCTACAAAATTGGCCTCACAAGGACTGAGTGCGCCATGCTTGCCAAACGCGACAGGGCTTAACTTCGGTGATCTGATGGGTACCGGCGTTACCACTCCAGACAAAGCCATTGGCAAATGTTTCCCTACACTCAGCATAAAAGGAATACATATCAGTTCTCCTTGCACTGCCTGAAAGTAAAAAATTAAGCACGCAGAAGCCTTAGCCTAATATCAATGAACCTTCATAAAGAGTATGTGCGAGGGAATGCTGAAAGATATGACTCGAAATTTTTTATACGAAAACTCTTAATGCTGATAAGATTAAACAGACGTCATGACCGTTTTACATGTTTATTCATTCTGTCTACATATTTTCAGCCTTCTGCCACTATAGGGCTCTGAATTGTACCCTGTAACGTGGCAGTGTGTAACTTAAGTCGGTCGGTGTTTGGGAAACATTGTGCTGTAATCGTGTTGGAAGCACTTGGACTCGTGTCGTGACCAAAAAGCGTGGACTATCGAAGAAAGGTGTAGCACTCTGACATTCAGCATGACGATGCCCGACTATAGACTATCACTGCGACATCTACAACAGTCCCGCACCATGACTTGACTGTTACCGATCTTCCTTCGTACAGTCACACCTTGGCCTCATCCGCTTTTCATCTGCTTCCAGAACCTAAAGTGTATCTCCGAGGACTTCGCTTTGAAAGTAATGAAGCGGTGCAAGCAGACGTGAGGTTGTGGCTTAGTCAACAAAGTCAAACATTCTACACTGACAGTGTGATCAGACTGGTCTCCCGTTTGGAAGAATGTGTTTGTCCCCAGAGGGATTGCGTTGAGAAATGAATATCTTGACCTGAAAAATAAAGACGTAGAATGTTGTCGTCTTATTGTAAAAACCTCGTGCTTTGACACATAAAATTCAGAGAGACTACTTTTCAAGGTGACCTCGCACAGAATTAGGGTTACAGTTCACTGTGACACGTAGAACGGCCATCAGAGTGCATTAGTATTTAGTATTGTTACCATGCATGTGGCCCTGGTAGAATGTATGACGGACATTAACAGTGTCAGACACTGAGTAATCGCTGTGATTTAGGTGGGGTTTCAAATACTAGTGTAAGACAGCGGAATCAGCACTCGACAGAGTTTTAAAGGGGCTTCAGTGTGGGACTCCATTTGGTCAGCTGGTCTAATCGTGCAGTATCCAGATTCTTGAGACTTTCTGATGTGGACTGCATGGGAACGTGAGGGCAATCATAATCGTCGTCAAGGTCACGGTCAACAACGTAGACCACCACGAGGAAGGACCGCCGTGTGGTGCACCAGGCACACCGAAAACCCTTCACACGTTCGTAATGGAATCCCTGCAACACTGTACGTCATCCCGCAGACTAGCAAGAGCCAGACTAAGGCATTATCGCCTCATACGTGGGCAGCTGACAAGAACACAACACAAACGGCTGCATTTGGAGTGTTGTCGTGACCAGGAAGGATGGACTGCCGACGAATGGCATAGCACTGTGCTTAGTGGTGAGTTGCTATTCTGCACCACCACTCATACCGTTTTGCGGTGAGTATGGTGGCCATCGAGGGATGGATGCCATTGTCCCGATGTTTCGGGAAGGCACAACAGTGTTATTCCTGGCCTCATGCCACAGGACATACCTTCAGGTCACTGCTGGTAGTGACTGACTGGCTGCACAACGGCACGCCATGGACGTCGTGCGTCCTAACGTGTCACATCTCATTTGATAGTATCTCGGTACCATCTTTCAATACAACAATGCTCATTCATTCATGATAGTTACTTTTCGGGTTGATGGCTACTGGTGGCAGGCATACGATGGTATGAAAGTTTGAAATCATCGTTGCACTAACCCTAAGTCATAATTTAAAAAAAAACGATTAATGTTTAGTGCCAGAGAGAAAACAAACAGGTCATGACGGTCCTGGTGGCTTAAAATTCTGTCGTCTAAACTTTATCTGACTAAACTAATATTACGAAAATAAATTTATTAAATTTTGAATGTTCTGTTAATTCTACACGTAAGTTTCTCAGCGACGAGTCAATAACATAGCACTGCTTACAAGCTTATGCGCCGAGATTTATTGCGGCCGTTCTCGAGTTTGTGACAAGTGAGCTACAAAAAGAAAAAAAATGGAGGTGTCCTTTAGCAGCGTAAAAACCTAAGAATCTCTTGAGCCGAGCTCTCGTGTATCGAAGCTGAACCGAAGGTAAAACATTCAATTGTACTCGTATAAAAGCGAGTATAAAATGTGTAAGATTCAAAACATCTATAAAGTAAAATCTTCCAGCCTGACGGATCAATTACTGCAAACGAAATTATAAGGTAAATAACGTAGCAGTGATCATTATTTAAAAATTAAAAAATCAATAGTCGATGACACATCCGGAGTGTGGTCTCAATGGCGGCACTTGAAAATTGTGGAGGAAGAGTAAAACAGTGTTTTGCTTACATGAAATATTCCCAAAATGTCAATGAGAGATCGCGACGAAATTTGGCGGGTACGTACAGAGGGAAAATAATGCAATACAAACTTGTTTGTTTGTGTCCCATTTCACTTTTAAGTGGTAAAGAACATGCCGATAGGTAAATTAACAGATTAAATTTGGAGAGATTATCTTCGCAAGTATGGTATATGAAAATGATCCTCACATAAAAGTTGTTTTTGCAAAATACCCCACGACCGTTAATTAATTCTTAAAAATGAAAACATTTCTTCAAATAACTTAATAAATTACCGGAATGCAGCCGGGTGACGTCGCCGACAACCACCGATGTTTCGACGGAAGCACATCCTGCCATCCTCAAGGCAAACTGCATCAAGTAAGCGCTGTGCAAGGGGATTTAAAACCTCGGTTCTCAGAGAAGTCCGGAATGATAACACTTACACACGCTGTAAACACTAACGCCATCACAAACCAAAGGTGGCCGACGTCAGAAGATACCTACGGTGGAATTAATAATCAGCCGGTGTTGTAGCAAAAACTCTGTCCTTCTGTTTCTTGACCAAGGAGCGCGGACTCCATGCAGACTTTAAACGAAAACCGCCATCAATGTTGATAAAGCTACCTCCTCATTTTATTTCAACTGCTTCCGTAACAGCGCTTTCACAATAGCTGGAACTGCATGTCATAATCTGCACTTTATTATATTCTATAGGGTGACCGGTGTCAAGTCAATATTCTGCAACAGCGGATTTGCTCGGCTATTGTAAGCATGTGTGTGGCATATGCGCAGTATGCTGGTCTTCCAGCGTCGTGATAGCCTGACCAATTTATGACATTCCACAACTATAAGGAATAAGTAGACATCCTCTTTAGGCATACCAAGATATTCCTTTACGGAACCTAAAAGCAACCTCTTCTTAGATAGTGGGCGAAAAACACAATTTACGTCATATTTCCGCAAAATATGACCAGTCGTGTTAGAAATGACCCCTGCGTTAATGAAAATGGCCGTAGTCTTTGGGCCACTTCGGTATTATCATCATCCACCCGAAGAAAAGTTGTTCGATACCGGTACGTCTGATCTGTCTTTCACTGTAAGCATTCTGAAGAAAGGTGACTTCGAGATGGACTAACTCAGCTCACAAACTCTCAGGGTCCGAGATGACAAGTGCCCTGTGTACCAAGGTGTTAAGTTCGCCATCATGTTGAGCCGGATGGTGACAACTATCAGCCTGCAGATACAAGCCAGTGTGAGTAGGAGTCGTATAAACGGCAGGTACCAAAGTACCGTCCACCTTCCTCCTAACTAGCACATCAAGGAAGGGTAGACAACCATTATTTTCCATGTCCGTCGTGTAACAAATATTCGGGTGCAAAATGAGATTTTCACTCTGCCTTTCGCGGGCACGTGCTCTACCGACCCTTTGTTTAGAAATTAAATGAAATAAACGTTGTAGTGCTAGTTTAATGACTACGGAGTTTCTGCCTTTTCTTTGTTAAAAAAAAAAGCTGATGACCGATGCTCAATCCAGCGATCCAGCTATTATGGCGCATTTTTAATTTTTTTTTTTTAGGGCTAGTGCTCTACCAACTTGTTTACTTGTGTTCTAAACACCTTTTAATTTTTTTTGTTTTTGCAAAGAGAACAAACTCGTACTACATGGAGCAAAAGTTGCAGGTAATGAGAAAACAAATAACAACCTCTAGTGTGTGAAAACGAAAACGACGTTCTTCATAAAATAACCCAATATTCATTGAAAACATAAAACATAAATAGGTAGGCTACATTTTCGCAACATCTTTTTTTTAACGTAAATGAGTATACAGCCTCACCATCAGCATCATCTCAATTATTTTTAAATTTTAGTTTTTAGGGGGCAGCACAGGAGAAAGGAAACATATAGGCTGCAGACAGAGAGCTATGCGTGAAAAGGATAAACATGTGGCAGGGGAAAGAAAAACTAGAAGAGGAGGAGCAAAGATAAGTGAAAGATATTAGGAATATTTTCCTCGCCATTCTCCACTTTGTCGCTCCATCGGAACAACGTGCATTCTGTCATTGACCATTAAAAGGGGAATGCTCCAAGCAGCTCAGGCTCCCAATATAAACTAAAACTTGGAACCCAACATTGTGGGAATTTGGACTAATCGACAGCTGAAAATCCAAGCATCCCCCCCCCCCCAAAAAAAAACGAAAAAAAACCACATCACTTATATAATGTAATAGCTCAAATTCGGCAGACGGTTACTGAAAAGATGAAGTAATCAGTAGTTCAGATTTGTAGAAAATTTAAGTTATCGGGAGAAATAAACCACAATGCGAAATTCATAGCATCAAAAAATCAATACGACCTCTGGATGGAAGTAGGAATGGTGCCTGTCGGATTCATTCCGATGCAATTTCTGTGTTTCATCGTCAATGTGGAGGTTTAAGCGTTAGAGTAAACCTGATGTGGTGTATCGGAAATTACTACTGGATTCCTAGGAAAGATTCCAAGCACAGACAGTTTGACGGGTTACTCGCCTGGACAGAAGTCTGCATTGTTCCTACTGTATTCAATCCGATGTATTTTCTGTGTTTCAGCGTGTATTTGAATGACCAAGGTTTACAGTACACCTGCAGAGGTTCATCGGAAACTATTTCTTGACTACTAGGTAAGGTTCCAAGCACAGAGAGTTTGAAGCATTACTCGCCTGGATAGAAGTCGGCATGGTGTTTGTTGTATTGTATCCCGGTGCAATTTCAGTGTTTGATCGTCAATGTGAAGGTCCAAAAATTACAGTAAACCTGCTGTGGTGCATCGGAAACAACGCCTCGACTCCGAATAAACTTTCAGGGTACAGACCGTTTTAAGCGTTATTCACTCCGTCGGAAGGTGCCTGTTGTATTCAATCCCGATGATATTTCGGTGTTTTACCGTCAATGTGAAAGTCCAAGTGATACAGTAAAACAGACGTCGTGCATCGGAAACTACTAGTGGACTCCTGAGAAAGGTTCCAAGCACACGCCGCTTGAAGCATTAGTCGCCAGGACAGAAGTCGGCATAGTGGCAGTTGCATTCATTACGATGCATTTCCTGTGACTCATCTTCAATGTAAAGGACCAAGGGTTACAGGAAACCTGCAGTGGTAGACAGGAAGCTACTATTGGACTCCTAGGAATGGTTCAGAGCACAGAGCGTTTCAAGCGTTACTCGCTTGGTCAGAATCGGGATGGTCATTATTGTATTCAATTCCGAGGTAATTTCTGTGATTTATCGTCACTGTGGAGGTATAAGGGCTACAGTAAACCAGTAGTGGTGCAACACTAACAACTACTGGACTCCCAAGAATGAGTCCAAGCACAGACAATTTGAGGCGTTACTCGCCTGGACAGAATTCGGCGTAGTGCCTGTTGGATTCAATGCCGATACAATTTCAGTGTTTCATCGCCAATGGGAAGGTCCAAAGGGTAGAGTAAGCCTACAGTGGTGCATCGGAAAGTACTACTGGGCTTCCAGGAAAGTTTCCAAGAACAAACCGTATGAAACGTTACTCATCTCGACAGAAGTCGGCATGGTTCTTGTTGCATTAAATCTGATGCATATCCTGTGTTTCATCATCAATGTAAATGTCCAAGGGTTACAGTAAACCTGCAGTGCTGCATCGGAAACTACTACTGGACTCCCAGGGGAGGTTCCAAGCATAGACCGCTTGAAGCGTTAGCCCCTGGACTGAAGTCGGCATGGTGCCAGTTGTATTCAATCCCCAGGTAATTTCTGTGATTCATCGTCAATGTGAACCTGTAGTGGTGCATCAGAAACATCTACTGGACTCCCAGGAAAGGTTCCAAGAAGAGACTTTGAAGCGTTACTCGCCTGACAGAAGTCGGCATGGTGTTGGTTGTATTGTATCCCGATGCATTTTCTGTGTTTCATCTCCAATAAGGTCCAAAGATTATAGTAAACCTGCTGTGGTGCAACGGAAACAACGCCTCGACTCCCAGTAAAGTTTCAGGGCACAGACCGTTTTACGCGTTATTCGCTTGGGCTAATGTCAGCATGGTGCCTGTTGTATTCAATCACCATGATATTTCTGTGTTTTATCGCCAATGAGAAAGTCCAAGTGTTTCAGTAAAACAGAAGTGGTGCTTCGGAAGCTACCAGTGGGCTCCTGAGGAAGGTGCCAAGCACAGACTGTCTTAAGCCATACTTGTCTGGAGACAAGTCGGCGTGGTGCCTGTTGTATTCAATCCATATGCAATTTCTGTGTTTCATCGCCAGTGTGAAGGTCAAAGGGGTACAGTAAACGTGTAATTGTGCATCGGAATCTACTACCGGACTCCTATGAAGGGTTCCAAGCACACGCCGTTTGCAGCATTAGTCGCCAGGACAGAAGACGGCATAGTGGCTGTTGTATTCATTACGATGGAATATCTGTGATTAATCTTCAATGTAAAGGTCCAAGGGTTACAGTAAATCTCCAGTGCTAGACCGGAAACTACTATTGGACTCCTAGGAATGGTTCAGAGCACGGAGCGTTTGAAGCTATACTCACCTAAGCAGAATCGGGATGGTCATTATTGTATTCAATTCCGAGGTAATTTCTGTGATTTATCGTCAATGTGACGGTATAAGGGCTACAATAAACCAGTAGTGGTCGATTAGTAGCAACTACTGGACTCCCGAGAATGTGTCCAAGCACAGACAATTTGTAGCGTTACTCGCCTGGACAGATGTCGGCATGGTGCCTGATGTATGTAGTGAGATGTAATTTCTGTGTGTCATCGTCAATGTGAAGGTCCAAGAGTTACAGTAAACCTGGAATACTGCAAACGGTCTCTGCTTGTAAACTTTCCTGGAAGCTCAGTAGTTGGTTCCGATGCAGAAGTGGGCACTGTGCCTTTTTAATTCAACCCCGACACTACTTCTGTTTTTCAACGTAATTTTGAAGGTCCAAGGGTTACAATAAACCTGGAATGGAGATTCGAAACTGCTTTTGGAATGCCAGGAAATGTTCTAAGCACAGACCGTTTGAAACGTTAGTCCACCGAACAGAAGTAGGGATGGTGTCGTATGTATTTGGCCCTGAAGCAATTTCTGTGATCGTTCGTCAATGTGAGTGGACTTCCATCTACTCCATGTTGCTGCACTTAAGCTGGAAAAGAATGTCCGACACGTTATTAGGTTTCGTCACCTCAGTGTGCTCTGTAAGCGGAGGGTACCACGAATCTCTACTAGTCGATTTCTTTTCTGTTCCACTGTGTCTTCTTGGTCCTAACGTGAAATGAATGTTAGCAGTGGTACAATCACTTTGCAAATGGCCGTTCTCTAAACGTCCGCAACAGTGTCTCTCTAAAAGACCGTCGTCTTTTCTCCAGGGATTCCCATGTTTGAGTTCACGAGGCATCTCCGTAACACTTGCATGCTGATTCACCCTACCGGTAACAAATCTAGCAGCGGACTCTGAATTGCTTTCATGTCTTTCTCTAATCCGACCTGATAAGGATTCCAGACACTCCAGCAGTGCTGCTGAATGGGTCGCAATAGAATTCTATTCGCAGCCTCCTTTGAATAAGAGCTACTCTTCCCCAACATTCTCCCAATAAAATGAAAAGAACAATCTGTGGAATTAAAACGATATGTTTTGTTGAATTGTGCGTTCGAAACTGTAAAAACTGACTCTTACTGTGATTTAGCGTTAGTTTGTTTTCTACACGCCATGAACTTACGTCGTGAACTGCACTATTTGAAACAGAGTCAATGTTGTCCTCAACATCCTTTAGTATCAAGCTAGTGTCATCAGCAAACAGAAATATTTTAGAATTACCCCCCAAAACTAAAGGGCAAATCATTTATTTAAATGAGGAACAAGAGTGGCTCCATCACTGATCCCTGGGGCCACTCCCATTAGACTGTACCAAACCCAGACTCCAATTCACAGCCATTCTCAACACTGTGAATTATGACCTATTACTGTCTGTTGTAAAAGAAGAGGTGAAGCAATTGTGAGCTACTCCCTGTATCACGTAATGATCCAACTTCTGGTGTAATACCTTGTAGTTAACACAATCAAGCGCTTTAGTTAAATCAAAAAATATAACATTTTTAATCACTTTACAACATTGTTTGTAATGGGGTACTGTAGCTTGATTCTGACTACTTCTAACATTTTGATATAATTCCCGCTTTGTTCTACATGATATTCTTATCCCACTAGTCAGGCACCCAAGCTACCTTTTACTGCTAGTACCCCATTTAGTACGTTCTGATGGATAGCAACTCTCAAAGAGCATGAGAATTGTGTTAAGGAAAGGATTACATTTGCCATATGTGTTATCTGCACTATAGACATCCTGCTAGTACAGTACCTTAACGAGGTTTAAAAAATCTCTATTGCCGTTGGATTAGCTTTTCTACATTATTTGTAATGATATGTGACATTCGTCTGAGTACAAAAGCTTCTTAGTGTTACTGTTCCCCTGCACCTTGGTTCAGAAAAAAAACACCTGCGTCATATCATCCGAGTTTAGGAGATCTACTAACATCCTTTTTCTTGTACTATCATATTCAAAATTGATATAGAAATCACAACATAGCACTCATTTTTGGTACTTCCTCAAAAATACAACAATGAACCACCTCTAGCTTGAGCAGAAGTATTCTGAAATGCAAAAACGACTTCCAAAATAACCAGCTAATCTGTATCCTGGTAAAGGAAGCGAATGAATTGTCAAATTATTTAAGTGGTCCTCCGATACATAACTAATGTCACCGTCAACATCTATAAGCAGATCACTGACTTTATCTCTAATGCCTTTAATATTTTGATGAAATATTCTAATCCCTTCTCTACTTGCATACCTGACCTCCTTGGAAGATGATCCCTTAGTTGGATGGACTTCCTTTAAGCTGGTATACCTATCAGCAGTGTTGAATCTAAAAAAGGTGCACCTCTAACACCAATTACTACGGGAATTTTTCCATGAGGGATTCCACCAGCACCCACTACCCTGTCACCTAAAAGCTTTGCCAGCCTTCCCTTCCCATACCTATTGAGGTGCAGGCCATGACTAGTGAAACCCCATCTACTGATAGACTCAACTGGCACTGGCTTACCGACCAACATAAACCGCGTCGAAAATGTGTGAGACATAATCGAGAGGTCACTTCGTGCACAAACTCTTGGACCGGTTAAACCTTCGCTAGACGGCTGTTGAGGCGGAATGGGTGAATGTTTCTGCAGGGGACGTCCAACGACTTGTTGAGTCCATGTCGTGTCTTGTTGCTGCAGTACGCCGGACAAAAGGAGGTCCGACACAATACTAGCAGGTCTCCCGTGACTTTTGTCACTACGTGAGGGCTTTATGGTATCTTGTAAGCAAGGTTAACCCATGATGGCCTAGGGAAGGAGAATATAAGAACAAGTAAAGGAGAATTTTACTCGGCAAATGATGTCCATAACGAAATTCTTAGATACTAATTCCAGAGAGAAGTTTCTCAAGTTGTACGTTTTGAGACAGCATTGTGTGGAAGTAACTAGTGGGTTGTGTGAAATACTGGATAATAAAAGTATCGAAGGGTTTGTGTTGTAGCATCACAGAATGATTCAGTAAATTACGTTGACTGAAAGAAAAGGTAATATAAGTTTCTCGATACAGTTGGTTAGGAAACGAGTACGTGGAAAACAGTAAGTGGAAGACGGACAGAATGACAGGACATGCGCCAAGGTGTCAGGAGGAGAGGACAGAGATGGGAATGTGTTCTGCAAATAACTGAAGACTTTGGGCGCATTTGTTGCTTTGACACGAAGAGATTGGCACAAGAGAGAAAATCCTCTGACCGCACGAAACCAATCAAACCACAGGTGCCAGAGTCCCTCCCCCATATCAAAAAATCCTTTATATCCTCTACTAACGTGTCGTTCCTTAATTAAGTTTAAGCAAATTGTTATTCTTTT
Organism: Schistocerca serialis cubense; assembly: GCF_023864345.2. Classification (NCBI taxonomy): domain Eukaryota; kingdom Metazoa; phylum Arthropoda; class Insecta; order Orthoptera; family Acrididae; genus Schistocerca; species Schistocerca serialis. The sequence goes on along the minus strand of NC_064641.1, from coordinate 871,372,925 downwards.
TTCTACTACTGTTCGCCTCTTTTGTCTTTGTAATGTTTCTCGTAACGATATTTCGATTCATAACTACCTCCATTACATTTAATATTCCCCTGCATAAAAATAAAAAAATAAAAAATCGTCGTCCGAATCGGACTTGAAGGCACAACTTTACCAACTGGCCGCAGTGACATCCTCAGCCTTGAGGCGTAACCAGGTGGGGACGTGGAGTGGCATTCCGCTTGCCAGCAAACTCGGACAGTTACCCATTCAGGAGCCAGCCAGACCCGACAGCGCTTAACTTCGGTGATCTGACGGGAACCGGTGTTACCACTGCGTAAAGGCCGTTGGCGAATGTTTCCCCTTACTCAGGAAAAAAGGGATACATCATCAATCCCCCTTGCACTCCCTGAAAATAAAAAATTAAGCATGCAGATGACATAGCCAGATATCAATGAACCTTCGTAAAGAGTATGTGCAAGGGTGGGTTGAAAGTAATGCCTTCAAATTTTTAGTACAAAAACTTTTTAACCACCTTAGATTAAACAGACGTAATTACCGCTCTACATCTTATTGTTTCTGTCTACATATTTGCAGCCCTCTGCCGCTACAGGGCTCTGAATTTTAGCATGTAACGTGACGTTGCATAACTTAAATATGTCGGTGCGTGGGAAACATCGTGCTGTAATCGAACTCGAAGATTTCATGTAGACATGGAGCGCCCTGTCCTTTTGCATGACAATGCCCGACTACAGACTATCACTGCGACATCTGCAACAGTCCGGCACCTTGGCTTGACTGTCACCGATCATTCTTCGTACTGTCGTAACTCGGCCCCATCCACTTTTCATCTGTTTTCAAAACCTGAAGCACATGTCCGAGGACTTCGCTTTGCAAGTAACGAAGTGGTGAAAGCAGACGTGAAGTTGTGGCTTAGTCAACAAAGTCAAACATTCTACACTGACAGTGTGATCAGACTGGTCTCCCGTTTGGAAGAATGTGTTTGTCGCCAGAGTGATTGCGTTGAGAAATGAATATCTTGACCTGAAAAATAAAGACGTAGAATGTTAATAACGTTTATCTTATTGTAACAGCCTCGAGCTGTGACACACACAATTCAGAGAGAATACTTTTCACCACGTCCTCGCTCATGATTAGAGTCACAGTAGTCTGCGACAGGTAGAACGGCTAACAGGGTGCATTCGTGTTGTTTGTGTTTAGTTTGTTACGAGGCTTGCGGGCCTGGTGGAGTGTGTAATGGACGCCAAAAGCATGAGACACTGATAAATCACCGTAAAGAACATTAGGAACACAGGGTTCCATATACAAGTGTGAGATGGCGGTCTCAGCACTCGACAGAGTTTGAAAGGGGCTTCAGTGTGGGACTCAATTTGGTCAGCTGGTCCAGTCGTGCAGTATCCAGATTCTTGAGATTCGTACAGGTCACGATCTACAGCGTCTGACCACCACAACGGAGGATGGCGTTTTCACAACCCCGCCTTCCAACCGTGAACAAGTAATAGAATTCTCGCAAAATAGAACGGACTAGCGAGAACCAGACTAAGGAATTTCCGTACCCCGTGGGCAGACGATAAAAACACAGCACAAACGGCTGCAAATGGGGTGTTATCGTGACCAGGAAGCGTGGACTGCCAATGTATGGCGTATCATTGTGCTTAGCGGTGAGTTGTTATTCTGCATCACCACGCGTAACGTTGGGCGGTGAGTATGGCGGTCACAGGGGGGGGGGGGGGGGGATCATACTCTCCCGATGTTTCGCGGAGGCATAATAGCGTTACTCCTGGCCTTATGCTTCAGGGCATTATTTCAGGCCACTACTTGTAGTGACTGACTGCCTGCACAACGGTACTTCACGGATATCGTGCGTCCTCACGTGCCACCTCACATTCGACAGTATCTCTGTGCCATCTTTCAAGAGGACAATGCTCATTCTTACATGATAATTACTTTTCGGTTTGATGGCTGCTGGTTGTGGGCATACGAAGGTATGAACGTTTGAAATTGTCATTGCACATACCCCACGTCGTATTCATTAAAACGGTTAATGTTCAGTGTAAGTAAGGAATAGGCAAGTCATGACGCGTGCTGACGGCTTGAAATTGTGTGTGGCCAGGGGAGATGCGACAGTTCAGGATCATGTTCACAAAACGGGTCCTGCACGACAGCCCATGATCAACAGACAGTCATCTCCCCTTACATACTGAATTACCGGTTCAATGGCCTCACACATTTCCCTTATCTTATCACCTTCTGCTTGTGACGTCGGCATTTATACCTGAATTACTGCTGTTGGCGTTGGTTTGCTACTAGTTCTGACGAAGAAAGATCGTGTCTCTGAATTGTTCATAGTAACTCACTGTCTGAGTTATCTTCCTATTAAAACGAATCCTACACCTGATATACCACTTTCTGCCGCTGTTGACATTACGGTACATTCGTCTGACCACAGATCCTTATCTTCCTTCCATTTTATTTCACTCACCCTTACCATGTCTGGAATGAGCATTTGCCAAATGTGTGTATGAAAACTTATTGGACTTAACTGCTACAGTCATCAGTCCCTAAGCTTACACACTACTTAACCTAAATTATGCTAAGGACCAAGACACATACCCATGCTCAAGGTAGGACTCGAACCTTCCCCGGGACAAGCGGCACAGTCCAAGACTGCAGCGCCTGAGACCGTGCGGCTAATCCCGCGCGGTCGGTCTTTGCATTCCCCTTTTTTTCCTTAGAAAACTTCAATAACATTGCATCTCGAAGTATTCGATTCTCAACTTTCCCTGCTTTCCCAACGACATTATTTAATTCCACTTTATGCTGTCATTAAAGAAGTATTTGCGCTAGTAGACTAGATATGCGGAGCCACAAGTCTGAAAACAATTTATTGGACTCACCATTACAAAACAATAATACAATATGCGAAAGAACAAGCGACTCCATCCCCACTGCGGATCGACACAAACACAAATAACAAATAATAAAAATAATAATAAAAGACTCGTCTCTTCACGGGGAGCGAACACAAAAAGTTCTACAACGTCAAGAGATTCGTCGACTATACCCAGAGATCAGCCAGCTAGAAGAGGCGTCTGGCCGTGGCTGCCGGGGCGATAGCTCCGTATCCTTGCGAACGGTGCGTCGAACTGCCCTTTCCCGCAGTGCGCCGCCTTATGAAGCTCGTTGGCGGATGTATCTGCCGGAACTATTTGCGATCAGGTGCCTAGCATAGCAAAGTAGTACCTGGGCTAGCTGCGATCTTTGGTGAAGCTCTTCTGCAGACTCTGTGAACAGGTAGCGGTCCCTGGCAGCCGTTTGTGGAGACCTGGTGTTGCGTTGTGTTATGGCCACCTGTAAGTCTCTGTTTTGTCACACCAGACGACGTAGGTTTTCTTGGTGAATATACACCCTGTGATGCAGACATCCCGTGATGGGCGTAGACAAAGGTACAACAGTTTCCATATGCTACAGCATCAGCACACTTACGTGTCTGCCGCTCAACCCTAGTCAGCACTCAACGCTGCAGACACCGGAATAGTCTACAGAGCAAGCAGTGCGTGAGTTGTCTTAAATAGAACTCTATATCCTTATCGTCAATTGTACTCTCTGAGAAGGAACTAGGTTCTAGTTGTGTATCAAATGATACGTTAATGTTCACTGTCACCAATAAATTTTCTATGGACGTGGATTGTAACGAAGTTAAGTATTGCATCTTGTTCAAGTTGCAAGAAATTGAGCTTACATTTTTTGTATTGTAACGTCATGTCGTCCCCTCCATAAATCATGCTGTATCGACGATTATTATTTCATCCGACACAACATTTATTTCATAAAAAAATTGCGGTTTCTTGATAATTTTTTAATTTCGAGCGTCTAATTACAACTGAATGATACACCATTTTCGTGAAATACGCGTCTCGCCTTTATTCTTTGCATGGCATCTTCACTGGCTTGGGATATGTACTTACTTTTTTTATCTAGTTTGCATTTTGGGACATTGTGTATGTAGGTCATAAACGGTTCTGGTGGTTGGCTTTTCTATGTCGTAGCAATATTTTAAATTCTACTTACAGGTTGCCTGGATGATGTTTTATATGTTGTCTTTTTACTCCATTTTTGGACAGTTCTTTAAAAGTATTTGCACCCATCCAATTTCGAAAAGACATCAATTTTCTTCCATCCCGCAAGGCTTTTGTACTGTCCTGGATGTCACTTCCGGGAATATTCAGCTATGCTGTCCCAACATTCGTCCATAATTGCGAAATGTTAACGGTGGAAGGATTTTCTGCACCAACTGATCTCTTGATGACGTCCCATAAATGTCCGATGGGATTCATGTTGGGCGATCTGGATGGCCAAACCATTCGCTTGAATTATCCAGAGCATCCTTCAAACCAACAGCAAAGAACTGTGGATGGGCGACATAGTAGTTTGGGAACAAGAAATCCACGAATGGCTGCAGGTAGTCTCAAGTAGCCGAACATAATCGTTTCCAGTCGGTGATCGGTTCAGTTGGACAAGAGGACCCATTCGATTCCATGTAAACACATCCCACAGCACTATGGATCAGCCACCAGCTTGCAGAATGCCTTGATAACATCTTGGGTCCATGTTACGTGGGGTCTGCGCCTCACTCCAATCCTACCATCAGCTCTTACCAACTGAAGTCGAAACTCAGCCGACGTGGCCGCGGTTAACGTGACGTCACGGGTCCAACCGGTATGTCATGAGGGCAGGAGAGGCTCTGCAGGCGAGGTCGTGCTGTTAACGAAGGCACTCGCGTCGGTCGGCACCTGGCATAGCCCATTAACGCCAAATGTCGCTGCGCTGACATAACGAATGCGTTCGTCGTACATCCCACATTGATTGCGGCGGTTATTTCAAGCAGTGTTGGTTATCTCTAAGCACTGACAATTCTACGCAAACGCTGTTGCTCTGAGTCGTTAAGTGAAGGTCGTTGGTCACTTTGTATCTGGAAATATTGAATTCCCTATCGATTTCGGAAATGGAACGTCCGATACGTCAAGCTCCAACTACCATTCGGCGTTCAAAATATGTTAATTCATGTCGTGCGGCCACAATCACGTCTGAAATCTTTTCACGTGAATCACCTGATTATAAATTACGGCTCTACCAATGCACTGCCGTTTTGTACCACTGATAAAGGCAGAGGTGAAGGCAGATAGGTGGAAAGAGTATACAGAGGGCTACCACGTGGGGAAGGAATAGTTTCATGACGTGATAGAAGAAGAAATGAAAGCCAACATGGAAGACATAGTAGAGTCAGTATTATTGTCAGTGTTAAACAGAATTTCCGAAGACTTGACATCAAATAAGGCGTAAAACATCGGTAACACTCCTTTTCAGTTTCTAAAATCATAGTTGGAAGTGGTAAGTAAGCGACTATTCAGTTTCGTTAGTAGAATCTATATGTCCTGAAGTGCAGCATCGGACTTTGGCAAAAGAATATGATACACACAATCCCGAAAGATAGCAGTGGCAGATAAACATCTTAACAGATCATATACTGAAGTTGCATAATACACAGAATAATGGAAAGCAGTATTGAAAGTCGGTTAGATAATGACCAGTTTGGTCTTAGGGGGGTGAGGGCACTACAGAGGAAGTTCTGACCTTCTGGTTGATAATGAGTCCGAGACTTAAGAAAAATCAAATATCATTCACCGGATTTGTCGACGTAGAAAAAGCCATCGACGGTGTAAAATGATTAAATCTTGAGGTTCTGAGGGTAATATGTTTATACTCTAGGTGAGGCTGGATAATAGGCATTATGTACAAGAACCAAGAAGGAACAATTAGAACGGAAAATCAAGAACAATGTGTTCCGCGTAAGAAATGTATGTAGCCTCTCTGCCCTACTGTCTAAACTCATCGAGGAACCAATGATGGAAAAAAGAAGGTCCAGGAGTGTAATTACAGCTCAGTGTGTAAGGATACCACTGATAACATTCCCTGTTCAGTAGAATAAACAGCCTAATAAGCGCACACTGTGAAAGGACTGTATACTGAAGAAACACGAATGAAATAACGGACTACAGGAAGTGCAGGAATTTAGTTGTCTTGAAAGCGAAGTATTAAAGGACGGACGAAGAAGGAGGACATATGATGTCACCTAGCGTTGCCGCGTGTGGTTGCCGCGGGGTCTAGGGCATTGCCACGGTTCGCACGGCTTCCCTCGTCCGAGGTTCCAGTTCTCCCTCGGGCACGGGTATGTGTGTTGTGCTTAGCGTATGTTACTGTAAGTTAGATTAAGTCGTGTGTAAGCCTAGGGACCGATGGCGTCAGCAGTCTGGCCCCATAGAAACAAACCACAAATTTCCAAAATTTTAACCTAGCATAGGCTAAGAGGGCATTCCGTCAACTAAAGGGTAGTAACATCAATCATCGGCGTTAGCTTGAGGAAATATTTGTGGGAATTAACGTGCAAATCATAGCAGTGGTGAAACAGGCACTGCGGAAAAACCGAAAATGAAGTGACTCGAAGTGTTTGAGATTCGGTGCTACAGAAGGATGTTGTATGTGATGTGGACTGATAAAATACAAGTAGGTTGCCGCCAGAGTCGATCAGGAAGGGAAGTTGTGGAAAAGACTGACGAGATCAAGTAACAGTGTGGTAAGGTATGTGGTTAGGAGGTCAGGCAGATTAGAGATTAGATTATATTAAACTTTCGTTCCATAGACTCAAAAATGAGATGATTCTTATGGACGTGTGACATTTCATAAGGTATAACACAGAAATCATAGAACATTTCAATATAATACTCACTTTTCTGATCATCTGTCAGGAGACTGTCAAAATACGTGAATACATTACAGCAAAATGGAAGTGCTAATGTTTACAGAATTAATACAGTGTCAGAATGAAACACAGTTATTCACTTTCAATAAATTTATCATACGAAAGATACCTATACTTGCGGTCAGAACTGAACTCTGACAGACGATTCTACGTAAGTTGGTCTAACAGGCCCTGTAAAAATACACATCAATGGAGTAGAAAGAGTTGCCTTTGGAAAAGTTCATAGTAGATTCTGACCAAATCGTATATTGGTCAGACGATGCGTACCGTCGAGGATCGATGCCGTGAACACCAGAGGCACACTCGACTGATGTATCCGAGCAAGTCGGCGGTCGCTGAACATTGTTTGTCGGAAAATCACGCCATGGAGTATGACCGCACGAGGATTGTGGTACAGACGTCGAGATACTGGGACCGCGTTGTTAGAGAGGCCATCGAAATTCGCAACAATGACGACCTCATAAACCGTGACTGTAGCTATAATCTTAGCAAGGCTTGGGGACCAGCGACTGGGTTAATCAAGAGTAAATCGAGCAAACGTATAGTTGTGACGACCACGGCGGACAGAGCCATCACACCGACGTCATCTCAGACGCCGTCGCAATCTGTTCCACCGCGCGACCGTGGCGCGGGGCGCTGACGGCGGAGGGAGCGCGCCGCGGGCGGAGGGTATTTAATTCTGCGGCCGCCGCGACCGAACCCAGTTCCCTCTGAGCAGCCGTAGCGTACGGATCTCCATGCCGGCACGTTCACAGGAGCTCAGTCCGTCAGTTCACCTGATGATGGCGACATGTATGATCGCCGAAATATTGTGCCCGTTGGACACTATAGACCGGCAGCACACCCGTGGATATTTTGATTATCAAATACGCCGGGAGAAACTCAAGAATCACTTCACTTAGAAAGTTTAGTTCCAAAGTTCGGATACTAATTCAGGACTTCGCGAGGAATAGAAACAACTTAATCTGTATTAGTTACGTGTCAGAACTAAAGTAAACAAAGAACTGAGTCTACACTGTTTGAACTAGCCACTTATTTCCGAATTTTCATAATATTTGAGAGAGCTGTAGAGGGTGAAGAGAGAGACTGAATTATATCGAACAAATAGTTGAGGATGTGAGGTGCAAGTGATTCTCTGAAATGAAGAATTTAAGATTTGTGACTAGCTGCATCAGCTCAGTCATGAGTCCGATCGTTTCTCGCCACCACCTAAAATAAATGCACAAATAAAAATGCCCCACGTAGCTGAGGCTCCCAATGTAAATGAAAACTTGGAACCCAACATTGTGGGAATTTGGACTAATCGATAGCTGAAGATCCCAACATCCCCAAAAAAACAGCTCACTTACATAACGGAGCAGCTCAACTTCGGCAGACTGTAAGAGAACAGCCCGAAGCAATCAGTAATTCAGATTTTGAAAAAAATGTAATTACCGGAAGAAATAAACTACAGTGTGAAATTCGTGGCATCAAAACATCAATACGACGTCTATTAATTCTATAAAGGCAAACACGGGAGGTATTGCAATGTGGCGGTGACACAGGAAGGAATAATATTTCAAAGCCCTGAGTCAATTATATCAAGATGTTCAACAATACAGGGGAAAGCAGTCACTGTAAAACATATTAAACCAAGAATCAATTACTATATACGGGATTTACTGCTCTCCCGTAGATATTTCAACCGTAAATGGGCCCCACCACATTACAGATGTATTTCGCAGTCCTTTATGCCAAGGGATATCAACAAGGTACTTGCAAAATAAAGACATATGACTAGAAAATCGTGAAGGAGCAGTAAAACAGGATTTTGCTTACAGGAAACGTTACAAAAATGTCAATCTCCTCTACGATTATTTGCGCTTAGCTGTTTAGGGCCTATTTTTGTTTATTACAAGTCGGCCTCCACAGCAGTAGCGACGAGGACTTACAAAAGCTTTCAGCTAAATTGTGGAGGGAGTGGTCAATCCAGTGGACGTCAAACTAGAATAGTGATAATGCTTAAAAAAGAAAATGAGACCCATTGCTTTAATCAGTTTATTTTACAGGTCCGTCTTGATCAGACAAACTTTTACATTCGACTATTACCTGTTTTGGCTACTACCATATTCAGATCTGTTAATAACGAAAACAGTGTAGAACCAACAAAGTTCAGTTTGGTGACGCTAAATCTATAAGAGTAATCTGATGTAGTATCAACGTCAAACTAAACATGTATGTACACAGTAAGTGCTGGTGATGATCAGAATGCGTCTGGTACATATATCAGGGAACTGATGCCAGCAGAGGCCACTATAGCTACGGTCCATGATTAGGCAGTCTCCCAAATGTAATGGATAAAATGCGGTATGCGGTATGCAGAAGGCAAAATGAGTGCCTGAAAATACAACATATACTGACATACTATACGTGGAACTGGATCCATGCTTAGAACCAACGTAAAAAGTTCAAATACTATTAACGTGAAGCTCCTAGCCTGGTAAGGTAAAACACAAAATTGTATAAAAGTCAGTATAAAAAGTATAAGATTGGAAAGCATCTATAAAACAAAATCTTCCAGCCTCAAAGATCAATTACCGCAAACTAAATTGTAAGGTAAATAACGTAGCAGTGCTTATTAATTAAAAATTAAAAAATTGATACTCGATAACACATCCGGAGAGCGGTCTGAATGGCGGCACGTCGTGGTTTCTGTTTTCACGAGGAGAAAGGCCCAGTCTCCCTTCCTTTACGGAACTCTTCAGCATATCCTGTGGCTGCAAAATAATCAGACAAGAATGGAGACAGAATGGGGAGGAATATCCACATTAAGTTTCTGACCACAACTATCAGAGTTACTTGGCTCCATAGAAACACGGAAGTCTCCTCCACCCTGGAAGAGAAGGAAGGTAAAATAAACTCCAGCGCCTTCCCTGTCGTGGTGCAGCGTCGTGGAGATCATGGCGTACATCTAGTTATGTAACAAAATCATCATGATCTGGAAAACGCATACGAATAAATAAAAAAAGTTGACTATTGTACAGACCTCCCTATGCCGCAACTCAGAAAAGGCAAACAAAAGTATTCCGATCGTCAGACTGTCATCTGACACATGGAAAAATATTGCTGATGGAAAATAGACCAGACCAGCAGTTATTTAAGGATAGTTATTGAAGAGCAGTTATTTAATGGTAATGGAATGAACATCAGGTAGTGTATTTCTTTCGATAACGGTAACAAAAGATTTCCAGATTGAGTGCCTGTTCAAAATAGCACATCATCACGAAGAATATATTATCCAGAAATTGCTTGGACTTCGAAGAAGAAAGAATATTATGTGCACTGCTATGAATACGATAATCTTTCGGTAATAATATAGATAAGAACACTGACTGACGCATATCACCAACATCTGGCAGTAGCGATACAGCGTCGATCATTAGGCGGTCGCTTAAGTTTTAATTTCTTCTCTCACAGGAAGATGAGTCAAAATGAGTTTTCTGATTATTTGAGTCACTTATCACCAGTAATCCCGCAAAAAGTTATGTTTTTATTTCACAACACATAATGAAAAAAGTTGTCAGCATCGTGTCAAAGACCACTTCTTCCTCACCACATTAGACGATCACAAATGAGTAAGCAAGAAAATTTATTGTCTGTGGATAAGGCTGTGAGTTCAGTGCAGAGAGTCTCACCAGAACTACTTTTTGTGGATCAGTAAATTATTTAAACTATTAAAACACCTGTAGCATTTTCCCGTTTTGGGCTGTCGGCGTAAGTTATTTAAATTACTGTCTTCGTAAATGAAATTGGACTGTGGTCAGACTAGTCGCTGAGTGAAGCAGACTGGTTTCGTTTCTTGGTGGCTTATATCGTCAGACGGTATTTGTTAGGTCTACCAATAAACCGTGTTGTAATGACAGACGTAGGAGATCACTAATTGACCCGAAGAGCAGTGACTGTTTCCCAGATATGGAAATTACTTTTAGAAGGATTTGATAAACATCATTACAAGTTATACTAACGGCAGCTGAACTAACGGTCCTTGAGTGAAGGCCTAAGACGGAATCTACCGAATCAAAAACAGTTTCGGTACCAGCAGGTCATATCGTCTCACCGCACCTGATGGTACAATGCACACACGTTAATTCGTGGTGTACACAACAATGGGAACCGCTTACAAGCGGTAAGGTGGTTTCCGAGGAAACAAGACACTTCAGTTGGTTAACCATGGCTGACGTGAAGAGAAGCGATCCAATTGCTATCCCGCTGCCTCGAGACTTTATCCACTGGAAGCTACAGGCCCAGGTAAGCCTCGTGTACTTCTCTTACTAGAGCTGTGTGAGAAAGATCCCGGCAGTGTCTAGACCAGGAGTGCATGAAGGAACTTCTGGATAGGTGTTCGGAGCTGCGCCGTTGTTAAAGGTCGAGACAAGACGACAATAGCTTTTTTTTTTTAGGTGTTTATCGTTCTCTTGTGTATACGAGGCGTAGTAAGGTGTAAAAAGCCATTTGCTTGAGAAAATCACTGATTTTTGCCTCATAAAGCGAGGCGCCAGTGCAGTTACAATCTAACGACAGGTAGGTATCTTTTTCAAGCTTGCGTTGTACTGGCCATTGCTTTTCCATATGAACGGCCATGTAAACGGTTCGTGTGTTGTGACTACACCGGGGAGCGATCAGCAGTATATTTGTTGAGGTGTTCCTAAGCAGTCTCACTGCTATGAACATAAGGATACCAAAATAGGAGCAAGGCTTCAATGTTAATATACGGATGTATTTTGTTTCGCATACATTTAGCCCACGCTCTTTCTCTCTCTCTCTCTCTCTCTATCTCTTTATCTCCCTTTGTCTCATTCCTTTTTCTATTTCGATGAAAATCTATTTCACTCTTGACAATTTGCGTCACGTATCGTGTTCCAGGAGAATATATCGATGCAGTATAGTAGCTTTAAAGTAGTGAAGGCATTATAAAAATTTTGTTTTTAAATAAAGAATTGTTCCAAATATCAGATATTGTTATTTTATTTTCTAGGGACGAAGATTAGTGTTTGAGAGATCTAAGATTCCGCTGGTACACTCGTATACGAGATTCGAACTGGAGGATTTTCTGTTCGCTGTTCATTATGACGTACATCCTGTCGATACTCACCCTTGGGATGGAGAGTGGCCTGGACTGCCGGAATATTACTGTAAGTACCTAAAATTTCCCGGGTTTATAGATGTAAGTGGGGAATGGGAAAAAGTGATACTGCTATTGTGTTAATTCTGGCCCCAGTATGGAAAACATTAACTGGAGTATTCTGAGGCAGAGAAATGTTGCTAGAGCGCAATGTGTCGATACAGATGTTAGTAGTGATAACCTCCTACTTCTTTCGCTTCCTATGTCCCCTCTCCACCTTCAGTTTACTTACAATCCTGTATTATTAGTATACAATGCGAAAAAGTAATGTTGGTAGAGGCTTAACATGGCGAAGTGTTAAGTACTGTTAGTTTCCTCCACGAATAGTGACTTTTAACTGACACAGTTATTCTCTTACAGGCGCCGGATTCTACCGACCTCCGCCCCAAGAAGTGCCAGTGGACGCAGAGTCCCGCAGACGTCGACCGCTGGAAGTGGTGACTGAGGAGGACGAGGCGTGTCCAGGCAACGTGCAGACGTGGGAGGGCGGAGACGTGCCAGCGCTGGACACGTCCGGCGAGAAGCAGCTGTCTCCAGACCTGGTGGGTGCCGAGGAAGACGCAGGAGAAGAGAGAGAGGGGCCGACGTGCGGTTCTGGCTTCTGGCGTTGGCTGAAGGAGATGTTTTGTGTTCGACGACGTTAGGGGCACTCCAGCACCTCTCGCCCAGGTTAGTCTCCAAACTAGCAGTAGTACAGAATAATAGAAATTTCAGAATAACTTTCGTTTGTAATGAGTTTCCGAACTACGTTCTATCGAAATAAAAGAGCACACTTTTGTCACAGCCTTATGCAATTTTTCATCTTCTTTTCAAATCAGTTATTGCATGCCTGCTCTTAGTTAGACGCTACAAAGTTAACAGAAGTTTTAGCATCGTCACAGTATATAACTATACTGATTTGTATATAAATACATAACAGGCATTTGCTTTACCTTCTTTCCTGCAACTGTTATTAGATATATTCATCGATCAATTTTCTTTTGTTACAGGTTTTGTCAGCACCCACATCGAGCTAGAGAACAGATGAAACAAAACCTGTCGAGCGATTTGATTCAAAGGCATCGTCACCAGCCTGCTGTAAATAATGCACATAACATGTAAATACGTTCATTACTGTTCTGGATGTTTGTTCTTAAAATACCTACGTATTAAATTTGTTTGCCACTTTTACTCCTGCGTCTTAATTGTAGAAGTCTTAGGAGTGCTTGTAGTCATTCCCACAAACTAGTTCCGGAATTTAGGGGCAAGTAACCAAAGACATAAAGTGCCCAGAGAACAATAGTAAATCGAACATTCACCAATCGTTTTGCCGATCATCTCTCTCTGCCTCTCTCTCTCTCTCTCTCTCTCTCTTCTGCCACCCCATCTGTAAGATACACACACACGCTCACACACACACACACACACACACACACACGCACTCACACACACACACGCACTCACACACTCATATGTATATATATATCCTCATGAAAAGTTTGGAAAATAATCGAATGAGCTCTGACGTAATTGATAGTACCTTTGGAGTTCAAACTTTCACTACTCGGCGTGTTTGCTACAAATACCTTCTGCTATTATACAGGACAATTGAAACATAATTCAGTGATCACAATATGCTGTAACTGCATAGCGAAATATCGACATGACCTTCTTTTTTATATCCTTTGTAGTCCTTGTATGTGACAGCCCTTGGTACCACGAACAACTTATAACGAATACTCCATATCACACCATACTCTCTGCAGCATATGTCACCGTGTTGAGCACATTAGACATGTGTATTTCGAGTTGTGGAACTGCTTTCGGCAAATGAGGCATGTACACCGGGACTTTCACATAATTTAGTATAACAGAAAAGTCTAGAACGCAATAATTGTTTACTTACTAAGTTCAGTAATTGGTTTTGGTCTGCGGAACCATCTTCCGACCATTAGAATTCTGTTGGCGTGTGGAGGTAGTTCACGGAGCTGTAATGAGTACCAACAGACGTTAGGTCTAGAGATCTAGCTAGGCAAGCAAGACAAGAACTGAATACAGCTGTGCCATATCCAGTACGATCGATAAAACTCTTTAGAAGACATTGTTTTAAAATGTGTATTCCACAGTGCCTAATAGAAGTACAGCCGCTTTTCTCTCCACAATTTGGAAATAAGATTCTGCTTAGCGGACATGTATTACTGTCAATGAAATATTTGATGATAATGATCCGGTATCCAAATGCTTGTCTGGTATGATGGAGAGCTTGGAGGATGGTGAGATGTAATACTAAAGTCCAGTGCAAATAAAAGAGAACCTCCAAGTATAGCACAATGTGTCACACCAAACATAAAAAAATGTTGTAAGAGTTGTCGTCTCGCATAGCCGCGAGTGTTAAAAGAGCCACTTCTGGGGCGTGGATTAACGACTAGGGTCGGAATGCCGACCAGTCTGCATGAGGTTTTTATGTGATATCTCACATCCCATTAGCCGAATCTACATCTACCCGCATACAATCAGGTGACAGAGGTCACGAAATAGCGATATGCACGTTTGCAGATTACAGTAGTTGCACGTTGCATGATGTAAAAGTGCAGTGCATTGACGGCACTCTCATTTGTTCTCAGGTGATTCAGGTGAAAGGATTTCGCCGTGATTTATTCCGCACGACGGGATTAACGGAATTTGAACGCGAATTGGGAGTTGGAACTAGACTCATAGGACATTCCATTTCGGAAAAAGTTAGAGAACTCATGATTCCGCAGGCCGCGGCGTTCTCGCGGTTCTAGGTGCGCAGTCCGGGACCGTGCGACTGCTACGGTCGCAGGTTCGAATCCTGCCTCGCGCATGGATGTGTGTGATGTCCTTAGGTTAGTTAGGTTTAAGTAGTTCTAAGTTCTAGGGGACTGATGACCACAGCAGTTGAGTCCCATAGTGCTCAGAGCCATTTGAACCAATTCATGATTCCGAGATACCCAGTGTCAAGAGTGTTCCAAGAATACCAAATTTCAGGAATGCCTCTCATCACGGGCACAGCAGTTACCGCCGTCCTTCCCTTAACGTCCGACACCAGAAGCAGAGGCAGTGCTAACAGAAAAGTCACACTGCTTGAATAATCACAGAAATTAAAGTGCGATGTACGAAGAACGTATTCCTTGGGACAGTGTGGCGAAATTTGATGTTGATGGGCTATGGCAGCAGATGAATTGCGCTACTGCCTTTACTAACAGCCCGACATCGCAAGCAACGCGTGTTTTGAGCTACCGCTGATATTGGTTGGACCCTAGACAATTTGAAAACCGTGGTCTGGTCAGGTGAGTCCAGAATTCTACTAGTCGATTTCTTTCCTTTTCCACTGTAAACGGAGCAAACGAGAAACGACTGGTCTACAAGCCTCTATAGATGGCTGTCTTCTTGGTCCCTTCGTGAAATGTATGTTAGGAGTGGTAGAATCACTTTGCAGATGGCGGTTCTCTAAATGTCCGCAACAGTGACTCGCGAAAAAAGGGGCGTCTTTCCTACAGAGATTCCCACTTTTGATTTCAAGAGGCATCTCCGTAACACTTGAATGCTGATTCACCCTACCGATAGCAAATATTCCAGCGAACTCTGAATTGCTTTGATGTCTTTCTCTAATATGACCTGATGTGGATCCCAGTCACTCCAACAGCATTCAAGAATTGGTCGTAATGCAATTCTATTTGCAGCCTGTTTTTGCATAAGAGCTACTCTTCCCCAATATATTCCCAATAAAACGAAACGAACAATTTGTGGAATTAAAACGATACGGTTTGTTGAATTGTGTGTTAGAAACTGTAAAAACTTACTCTTACTGTGGTTTAACGATAGTTTACTTTCTGCATGCCATGAACTTACGTATTTGAAACGGAGTCAATGTTGCGCTCAACGTCCTATGCTACCAAGCTAGTGTCACAGGAAACAAAAATGTTTTAGAAATATTTTAGAATTACCCGCGATACTAGAGGGCAAATCATTTATATAAATGAGGAACAGGTGTGACTCCATCACTGATCCCTGGGGCCACTCCCATTTGACTGTATCAAACTCAGACTCCAATTCACAGCCATTCTCAACACTGTGAATTATGACCTATTATTGTCTGTTGTTAAAGTAAGAGGTGAAGCAATTGTGAGCTATTCCGTATATACCGTAATGATCCCACTTCTGGTGTAATATTTTGTAATCAACAACTTGCACTGGGCTACTGTAGCTTGATTCTGAGTACTTCTAACATTTTGCTATAATTCCCGCTTTGTTCTACATGATATCCTTATCCCACTAGTCAGCCACCCAAGCTACCTTTTACTGCTAGTACCCCGTTTAGTACGTTCTGATGGATAGCAACTCCCAAAGAGCATGAGAAATTTGTTAAGGAAAGGATTACATTTGTCATATGTGTTATCTGCACTATAGACATTCTGCTACTACAGTACCATAACGAGGTTAAAAAAATCTCTATTTCCGTTGGATTAGCTTTTCTACATAGTTTGTAATGATATGTGACATTTGTCCGAGTACAAAAGCTTTTTTGTGTGCTGTTCCCCTGCACCTTGGTTTAAAAAAAAAAAAAAATGCAGTCGGCGTCATATCATAAGAGTTTAGGAGATCTATTAACATCCTTTTTCACCTTTTTTCTTTACTATCATATACAAAATTGATATAGATATCACAACATAACACTCATTTTTGGTAGTTCCTAAAAAATGCAACAATGAACCACCTGTAGCTTGAGCAGAAGTATTCTGAAATGCAAGAACTACTTGCTAAATAACCAGCTAATCTGTATCCTGTTACAGGAAGCCTATGAATTGTCAAATTAATTAAGTGGTACTCCGATACATAAATAATGTCAGAGACAACATCTATAAGTAAATCACTGAATTGATCTCTAATGCCTTTAATATTTTGATGAAATATTCGGTGCCATCTTTCAATACAACAATGCTCATTCATTCATGATAGTTTCTTTTCGGGTTGATGACTGCTGGTGGCAGAGATACGATGGTATGAACTTTTAAATCATCGTAGCACTAACCCTAAGTCATAATTTTAAAAAAAAGGATTAATGTTTAGTGCCAGAGAGAAGAGAAGCAGGTCATGACGGTCCTGGTGGCTTAATATTCTGTGGTCTAAACTTTATCTGACTAAACTATCATTACAAAAATAAATTTATAAAATTTTGAATGTTCTGTGAGTTCTATACTTAAGTTTCTCAGCGACGAGTCAATAACATAGCACTGCTTTCAAGCTGATGCGCCGAGATTTATTGCGGCCGTTCTCGAGTTTCTGATAAGAGAGCTACAAAAAGAAAAAAAAATGGAGGTGTCTTTTAGCAGCTTAAAAACCTAAGAATCTCTTTAGCCGAGGCCTCGTGTGTCGAAGCTGAACCGAGGGTAAAACATACAATTGTATAAAAGCCAGTATAAAATATATAAGATTAAAAACATCCATAAAATAAAATCTTCCAGCCTGACGGATCAACTACTGCAAACGAATTTATAAGGTAAATAACGTAGCAGTGATCATTATTTAAACATTAAAAAATCATTAGTTGATAACACATCCGGTGTGTGGTCTCAACGGCGGCACTTGAAAATTGTGAAGGAACAGTAAAACAGTGTTTTGCTTACATGAAATATTCCCAAAATGCCAATAAGAGATCTCGACGAAATTTGGCGGCTACGTACAGAGGGAAAATAATGCAATACCAACTTGTTTGTTTGTGTCCCATTTCACTTTTAAGTGGTAAACAACATGCCGAAAGGTAAATTAACAGATTAAGTTTGGAGAGATTATCTTCGCAAGTATGGTATATAAAAATGATCCTCACATAAAAGTTCATTTTGCATAATACGCCACCACAGTTAATTAATACTCAAAAATGCCATCCTCAAGGCAAACTGCATCAAGTAAGCGCTGTACAAGGGAATTTAAAACCTCGGTTCTCAGAGAAATCCTATATGATCACACTTACACACGCTGTAAACACTAGCGCCATCACAAACCAAATGTGGCCGACGTCAGAAGTTACCTACAGTGGAATTAATAATCAGTTGGTGTGGTAGCATAAACTCTGTCCTTCTGTTTCTTGACCAAGGAGCGCGGGACTCTATGCAGTTTTTAAACGAAAACCGCCATCCCTGTTGATAAAGCTACTTCCTAATTTTATTTCAACTGCTTCCTTAATAGCGCTTTCACAATAGCTGGAACTGCATGTTATAATCTGCACTTTATTATATTCTATAGGTTGACCGGTGTCAAGTCAATGTTCTGCAACAGCGGATTTGCTTGGCTATTCTAAACATGTGTGTGGTACGTGCGCAATATGCTGGTCTTCCAGCGTCGTGATAGCCTGACCAATTTATGACATGCCACAACTCACAACTATGAGGAATAAGTAGACATCCTCTTGTGACATACCAAGATAATCCTTAACGGAACCTAAAAGCAACCTGTGGGCAAATAACACAATTTACGTCATATTTCCGCTAAATATGACCAGTCGTGTTAGAAATGACCCCCGCCTTAATGAAAATGGCCGTAGTCTTTGGGCCACTTCTGTATTATCATCATTCACCCGAAGAAAAGTTGGTCGATACCGCTACGTCTATCTGTCTTTCACTGTAAGCATTCTGAAGAAAGGTGACTTCGAGAAGGACTACCTAAGCTCACAAACTCTCAGGGTCCGAGATGACAAGGGCCCCATGTACCAAGGTGTTAAGTTCGCCATCATGTTGAACCGGATGGTGACAACTATCAGCCTGCCAGTGTGAGTAGGAGTCGTATAAAGGGCAGGTACCACAGTACCTTCCACCTTCCTTCTAACTAGCACATCAAGGAAGAGCTATGCGTGAAAAGGATAAACATGTGTCAGGGGAAGGAAAACCTAGAAGAGGAGGAGCAAAGATAAGTGAAAGCAATTAGGAATATTTTCCTCGCCATTCTCCACTTTGGCGCGCCATCAGAACAACGTCCATTCTGTCATTGACCATTAAAAGGGGAATGCCCCAAGCAGCTCAGGCTCACAATGTAAATTAAAACTTGGAACCCAACATTGTGAGAATATGGACTAATCGACAGCTGAAAATCCAAACATCCCCCCCCCCCCCCCCCAAAAAAAAATAACACATCACTTATATAACGTAGCAGCTAAAATTCGGCAGACTGTTATTGAAAATAACGAAGTAATCAGTAATTCAGATTTGGAAAAAATTTAAGTTATCGGGAGAAATAAACCACAATGCGAAATTCATAGCATCAAAAAATCAATACGACCTCTACTAAATATGTAAAGGCAAACACGGCAGGTAATGCGAAGTGGCGGTAGGACATGAATGAATAATATTTCAGAGCCCTGAGTCAATTACATCAAGATCTTCAACAGTATGAGGAAAAACAGTCACAGCAAGTCATATTAAAGCAAGAATCAGTTACAGAACCAGAAGATATGCGGAGGGTCACAAAGTAATTGCATGGGATGACACTGCAATCCACGTCGATTTAATACCACATACAGAAGTTACTGCTCTCCAGGAGACATTTCAGCCGTAAGTGGGGGCCCACCAAATTGCAGGCGTACTTCAGCCAACTCTATGCCAAGGGAGCGAAGAAACAGTTACAAAATATAGATAAACTTGAAAATTGTGAAGTAACAGTAAAACATTGATTTCTGGTGCTTCGGGAACTGCTACTGGACTCTCAGGAAAGGTTCCAAGCCCAGACCGTTGAAAGCGTTACTCGCCTGGACATAAGTCGGCATGGTCGCTGTTGTAGTCAATCCGATAGCATTTCTGTGTTTCATCATCAATGTCAAGTTCCAAGTGATTCAGTTAACCTGCAGTGGTGCATCAGAATCTACTACTTGAATCCAAGGAAAGGTTCCAAGCACAGACCGTTTGAAGCGTTACTAGCCTGGAAAGAAGCCGGCACAGTGATTGTTGTATTCAGCCCGATGCAATTTCTGTGTTTCTAAGTCAATGTGAAGGTATGAGAATCACAGTAAACCTGCAGTGGTGCGTCGGAAAAAAAAAGCATTGACTCCCAGGTAGGATTCCAAGCATAGACTGTTTGAGCGTTACTCGCCTCGACATAATTAGTCATGGTGCTTGTTGTATTCAATTCCGATACAATTTGTGTCTCTCATATTCATTGTGAAGGTCCAAGGGCTACAGTAAATCTGCTGTGGTGCATCGGGAACTACCACAGAAGTCGTAGGAAAGGTTCCAGGCACATTCCGTTTGTAGCGTTACTCGCCTGGATGGAAGACGGAATGGTGCCTGTTGGATTCAGTCCGATGCAATTTCTGTGTTCCATCGTCAATGAGAAGGTTCAAGGATTAGAGTAGACCTGCAGTTGTGCATCGGAAACTACGACTGAACTCCAAGGACAGGTTCGAGACACAGACCGTCTGGAACGCTATTCGCCTAGACGGAAGTCAATCCGAAGTAATATCTGTGTTTTATCGTCTATGGGAAGGTCTAAAGGTAACAGTAAACCTGCAGTCGTAAGTCGGAAACTACTACTGGTGTCTTAGGAGAGGTTTCAAGCACAGACCGTTAATGCGTTACCCGCTTTGGCAAATGTCGGCATGGTGCCTGTTGGAATCAGTACGAAAAAATTTATGTATTCATCGTCAACGTTAAGGTCTAAGCCTTACAGTAAACCTGCAGTAGTGAATCGGAAACTACTAGCAGACTCCCAGTAATGATGTAAAGTACGGACTATTTGAAGCGTTACTCGCCTGAACAGAAGTCGGTAAGATGGCTGCTGTGTATTGAATCCAATGCAATTTCTGTGTTTTATCGTCAGGTATGAAGGTCCATGGGTTCAGTAAATCTGCAGTGGTATATCGGGAACGACTACTGAACTCCCCGGAAAGGTTCCAATTTCGGTGTTTCGTAGTCAATGTGAACGAGTAAGGGTTAAAGTAAAACTGAAGTGGTGCATCAGAATCTGTTATGAGACTCCAACGAAAGGATCCGAGCACAGACCGTTTGAAGCGGTTCTCGCCTGGACAGAAGACGTCATGGTGCTTGTTGTAATGAATCCCAATGCATTTCTGTGTTTCATATTCATCGTGAATGTGCAAGAGTTACAGTAAACCTACAGTGGTGCATCGGAAACAACTATTGGTCTCGCCATGGAGGTTCAAGCAGAGACCTTTTAAACCACTGTTCGCCTTGACAGAAGTTTGCATTTTCTGTGTTTCGTGGTCAATGTGAAGTCCAAGATTTACAATAAACCTGCATTAGTGCATCGGCTACTACTTCTGCACTCACAGGAAAGTTTCCAAGCTCAGAACATTTGGAGCGTACTCGCCTGGTCACAAGTCGGCATTATACCTGTTGTATTCAATCAGATGCAATTTCTGTGTATCGTCGCCAATTTGAAGGTCTAAGGGTTAAAATAAACCTAAAGTGGTACATCGGTTACTACTACTGAACTCCCAGGGAAGGTTCCAAACCCAGACCGTTTGGAGCGTTATTCACCTGGACAGAAGTCGGCATTATGCCTGTGGTATTCAATCCCAATGCAATATCTGTCATCCATATTCATTGTGACGGCAATATCTGTATTTCATCGTCAGTATGAAGGTCCATGGGTTACAGTAAATCTGCAGTGGTCCATCGGGAACGACTACTGAAGTCCCAAGATAACGAGCAGTGGTGCATCACAAACTACTTCTGCAGTCCGAGGAAAGTTTTCAAGCACAGAACGTTTGGAGCGTACTCGCATGGGCGGAAGTCGGCATTATGTGTTGTATTCAGTCTGATGCAATTTCTGTGTTTCTCATTCATTGGGAAGGTCTAAGTGTTACAGTAAATCTGCCGTGGTATATCGGGAACGACTTCTGAACTCCCAGGAAAGGTTAAAATTTCGGTGTTTCGTCGTTAATATGAACGTGTAAGGTTTACAGTAAAACTAAATTTGTGCATCAGAAACTACTATTAGACTCCAAAGAAAGGATACAAGCACGGACCGTTCGAAGCGGTTCTCGCCTGTACAGATGTCGGCATGGTGCCTGTTTTAATGAATCCTGGTGCAATTTCTGTGTTTCATATTCATTATGAATGTGCAAGAGTTACAGTAAACCTACAGTGGTATATCGGAAACAACTATTGGTCTCGCCGGAGATGTTCAAGCAGAGACCGTTTAAACCACTATTCGCCTGGACAGAAGTTGGCAAGAAGGCTTTTGTATTCAGCCGTTGCATCTTCTGTGTTTCATGGTCAATGTGCAGCTCCAAAAGTTACAATAAACCTGCATTAGTGCAGGGAAGGTTCCTAGCACAGAGCGTCTGAAGCGTTACTCGCCTGAACAGAAGTGGGCAAGGTGCTCGTTGTATTGAATCCACTGCAATTTCTGTGTTTCATATGCATTGTGAAGGTCCAAAGGGTTATAGTAAACCGTCGGTGGTGCTTCTGAAACTACTACTGGACACCCTGTAGAGGTGCAAACACAGACCGTTTAAAGCGTTAGTCGCCTTGACAGAAGTCGGAATAGAGCGCGTTGTATTCAATCCGATGCAATTTCTGCGTTTCATCGTCTATGTGGATGTCCAAGGGTTACAGTAATCCTGTAGTGGAGCATCAGAAACTGCTACTGGACTCCCAGGAAAGGTTCCAAGCACAGACCGTTTGAATCGTTACCCGCCTCGACAGAAGTTGGCATGGTGCCTGTTGTATTCAATCCAGATGCAATTTCTGGGTTGCATTGTCAATGTGAATGTCCGAGGGCTACAGTAAATCTGCAGTGGAGCATCGAAAAAAAAAAAAAAAAAAAAACTTGACTCCGGAGAAAGATTACAAGCACAGAAGTTTGAAGATTAACACACCTGGACATAAGTCGTCAAGGTGCTGTTTGTATACAATACCGATGAAATTTCTGTGTTTCATGGTCAATTTAAAGGTCCAAGGGTTACAGTAAACCTGCAGTGGTGCATGTAAAATGCTACGGGACTCGCAGGAAAGGATCCAAACAGAGACCTGGCTAGACTTCGGCATGGTGCCTGTTGTATTCAATCCCGATGATATTTCGGTGTTTTATCGTCAATGTGAAAGTCCAAGTGATACAGTAAAACAGATGTCGTGCATCGGAAACTACTAGTCGACTCCTGAGACAGGTTCCAAGCACACGCCGTTTGTAGCATTAGTCGCCAGGACAGAAGTCGGCATAGTGGCAGTTGTATTAATTACGATGCAGTTGCTGTGATTCATCTTCACCACCTGCAGTGGTAGACAGGAAGCTACTATTGGACTCCTAGGAATGGTTCAGAGCACAGAGCGTTTCAAGCGATACTCGCTTGGGCAGAATCGGGATGGTCATTATCGTATTTAATCCCGAGGTAATGTCTGTGATTTATCGTCAACGTGACGGTATTAGGAATACAGTAAACCAGTAGTGGTGCATCACTAACAACTCCCAAGAATGGGTCCAAGCACAGACAATTTGTAGCGTTACTCGCCTGGACAGAAGCCGGCATGGTGCCTGACGTATTTAGTGCGATGTAATTTCTGTGTGTCATCGTCAATGTGAAGGTCCAAGGGTTACAGTAAACCTGTAACTCTGCAAACAGTCTCTGCTTGTAAACTTGCCTGGGAGCTCATTAGTTGTTTGCGATGCAGAAGTCGGCACTGTGCCTTTTTAATTCAACGCCGATGCTACTTCTGTGTTTCATCGTCATTTTGAAGTTCCAAGGGTTACAGCAATCCTGGAATGGAGCATCGGAAACTGCTTTTGGAAAGCCAGGAAGTGTTCTAAGCACAGAAACGTTAGTCCACCAGACAGAAGTAGGCATGGTGTCGTATGTATTCGGTCCCGAAGCAATTTGTGTGATCGTTCGTCAATGTGAGAGCCCAAGGATTACAGTAAACTTGCGGTGGTGCATCGGAAACTACTACTGGACTCTCAGGAAAGTTTACAAGCACAGACCTTTTCAAGCGTTACTCGCCTGGACAAAAGTTGGTATGGTGCCTATTGTAATCAATTCCGTTGCAGTTTCTGTGTTTCATCGTCAATGTGAAGGTCATAGGGTTACAGTTATCGTGTAGTGGTGCATCGGAAACTACTACCGGACTCCTAGGAAATATACCAAGTGGAGACCGTTTGCAGCGTTAAACCCCTGGACAGAAGTTGGCATTGTGCCTTTGTTATTCAACCTCGATGCAACTTCTGAGTTTCATCGTCAATGTGAATTTCCAACGGTTACAGTAAACCTGGATTGGAGCATCGGAAACAACTACTGAAGTGATTGGAACGGCTCCAAGCACAGACCGTTCGAAGCGTTACTCGCCTAGACAGATTTCGGCGTAGTGCCTGTTGTATTCATTAATGATGCAATTTCAGTGTTTCATCGTCAATGTGAAAGTCCAAGTGATACAGTAAAACAGATGTCGTGCATCGGAAAGTAGTACTGGGCTTCCATGTACGGTTCCAAGCGCAGACCGTTTAAAGCGTTACTCCCCTGTTGTATTAAATCTGATGCATATTCTGTGTTTCATCGCCAATGTAAATGTCCAAGGTTTACAGTAAACCTGCAGTAGTGTATCGGAAACCATTACTGGACTCGAAGTAAGGGTTCCAACACATGCAGTTTGAAGCGTTACTACCCAGACAGACGTCGGCATCGTGCCCGTTGTATTCAAATCCGATGCTATTTATGTGTTTCATATTCGTTGAGAATGACCTATGGTTACAGTAAACCTGCAGGTGTGCATTGGAAACTACCACTGGACAACCAGGAAAGATTCCAAGCACAGACAGTTTGAAACGTTACTCCCCTGGACCGAATTCGGCGTGGTTCCAGTTGTATTAAATCTGATGCATATTCTGTGTTTCATCGTCAATGTAAATGTCCAAGGTTTACAGGAAACCTGCAGTAGTGCATCGGAAACTATTACTGGACTCGAAGTAAGGATCCCAACACTGGCAGTTTGTAGCGTTACTTCCCAGACAGACGTCGGCATCGGGCCCGTTGTATTCAAATCCGATGCTATATCTGTGTTTCATATTCGTTATGAATGACCTAGGGTTACAGTACACCCGCAGGTGTGCATTGGAAACTACCACTGGACAACCAGGAAAGGTTCCAATTACAGACCGTTTGAAGCGTTACTCCCCTGGCAGTAGTCGGCATAGTGTCGGTTGTATTCAATCCAGATGCAAGTTCTGTGATCCTTCGTCAATGTGAGGGTCGAAGCATTACAGTAAACCTGCAGTGGTGCATCGCAAACTACTACTGGACTCCCAGGAATGTTTCCAAGCACAGACCCTTTCAAGCGTTACTCGCCTGACAGAAGTCGGCATGGTTTTTGTTGTATTGTATCCCGATGCAATTTCTGTGTTTCATCGTCAATGTGGAGGTCCAAGGGTTACAGTATACCTGTAACTCTGCAAACGGACTCTGCTTGTAAACTTTCCTGGGAGCTCAGTAGTTGGTTCCGATGCAGAAGTCGGCTACTTCTGTGTTTCATCGTCATTTTCAAGGTCCAAGGGTTACAGTAATCCTGGAATGGAGCATCCGAAACAACTACTGAAGTGATTTTAACGGCTCCAAGCACAGACCGTTTGAAGCGTTACTCGCCTGGACATTATTCGGCACGGCGCCCGTTGTATTCAATCCTGAAGCAAATACCATGCTTCATTATCATTGTGAAGGTCCGAAGGTTTCACGTAACATGCAGTGGTGCATTGGTAACTACTACTGGACTACCAGGAAAGGCTCCAAGCACAGACCGTTTGAAGCGTTACTCGCCTGGACAGAGGTCGGCATGGTGCCTGATGTATTTTGTCTGATGCAATTTCTGTATTTTATCGTCATCGTGAAGGTCCAAGGATTAGAGTAAGCCTGCAGTGGTGCATTAAAATTACTACTGGTTCCGAGGTAAGGTACCAAGCTCAGACCTTTTCGAGCTTTACCTGAATGCACAGAAGGTGTCATAATGCCTGTTGTATTCAATCCCGATGCAATATCTGTGTTTCATTGTCAGTGCGATGGTCCAAGGGTTACAGTAAAACTGCAGTGGTTGTCGGAAGCAACTAATTAGCTCCCAGGAAAGGTTTCGAGCAGAGGCCGTTTGCCGACTTACACCCCTGGACAGGAGTTGGCACTGTGCCCGTTTTACTCAAACCCGATGCAACTTCAGTGTTTCATCGTCTGTATGGAGATCCACGGGTTACAGTAGACCTGGAGCGGAGCATCGGTATCTACTGCATCAGTCCTAGGAATGGTTCAAAGAACATACCGTTAGAAGCGTTTCTCGCCTGCACAGAATTGGGCTTAGTACCTGTTTGTATTCAATCGCGATGCAATTTATGTGTTTCATCGTCAACGTGAAGGTCCAAAGGGTACTGAATACTAGCAGTGGTTTTCTACTGGAGTCCCAGGAAAGATTCCAAGCACAGACCAGTTCGAGTGTTACTCCCTTGGACAGAAGTCGGAATGACGCCGACTGTATTCAATCCCGATGCAATTTCTGTGACCCATAGTGAATGTGAAGATCCTAGGGTTATGTTAAACTTGCAGTGGTGCATCGGAAACTACTAATAGCCGCCCAGAAAATGTTCCAAGAACACATCGTTTGAAGCGTTGCTCCCCTGGACAGAAGTCAGCATGGTGCCTGTTGTATTCAATACGATGCAATTTCTGTGTTTCTCCGGAATTTGAAGGTCCTAGGATTACAGTGAACCTGCAGTAGTGCATCGGAAACTACTACTCGACTCCCAACAAAGGTTACAACCGCAGACCCTTAACCCTTATACCTTCACATTGACGATGAATCACGGAAATTCCATTTTGATTGAATACAGCCGGCACTATGCCGACTTCTAACGAGGGGAGTAACTCTTGAAACTGTCTGTGCTTTGAAACTTTCCTGGGAGTCCAGTAGTAGTTTCCGATGCACCACTGCAGGTGCAGCGGAATCTACTAGGGGCCTCCTGAGAAAGGTTCCAAGCACCGAACGTCTTAAGCATTACTCGGCCGGACAGAAGTCGTCGTGGTGCCTCTTGTATTCAATCCCTATGCAATATCTGTGTTTCATCGTCAGGATGAAGGTCATAAGATTGCAGTAAACCTGCTGTGGTGCATCGGTAAGAACGACTCGACTCCCAATAAAGTTTCAGGGCACAGACCGTTCTAATCGTTATTCGGTGGGGCAGAAGTCGGCATAGTGCTAGTTGTATTCACTCCCGATGGAATTTCTGTGTTTCGTATTCATTGTGAAGGTCCAAGCGTTACAGTAAACCTGCAGTGGTGCATTGGAAACTACACCTAACTTCAGGGTGTTTTACTGTAACACTTGGACATTCACATTGATAATAAAACACTGAAGTTTCGTCGGGATTGAGTACAACAGGACCCATCCCGACCTCTGTCCAGTCGAGTATCGCTTCAAATGGGCTGTGCTCTGAAGCTTTCCTAGGAGTGTAGTAGTAGCTTCCGATGCACCACTGCAGGGTAACTGTAACCCTTGGACCTTCACATTGACGATGAAACACAGCAATAGCATCGTTTTAAATACAACCGTCACCATGCCGATTATTGTCCAGGCAATTAACGCTTCAGACGGTCTGAGTTTGGAACCTCTTCTGGGACTCCAGTAGTTGTTTCCGATGCACGTTCCAGGTTTACGGTAAACGTTGCAGCTTCACATTAAATATGAAACACAGAAATTTCATCGGGATTGAATACAACAGGCTCCATATCGGCTACTGTGTAGGCGAGTAACGCTTCAAGCGGTCTGTGCTTGGAACCTTTTTTGGGAGTCGAGTTGTGTCCGATGCACCACTGCAAGTTTACTGTTACCCCTTGACATTCACATAAATGATGAAACACAGAAATTGCATTCGGATTAAATACAACAAACACCATGCCGACTTCAGTCCAAGGGAGTAACGCTTCAAACGGTCTGTGCTTGGAACCTTTCCTCGGCGTCCAGTAGTAGTTTCCGAAGCACCACGGCAGGTTTGCTTTAACACTTACACCTTCACATTGAGAATGAACCACAGACACTGCATCGTTTTGAATACAACAGGAACCATGCCGAATAATGTCCAGGGGAGTAACCCTTCACACGGTCTACCATTGGAACCTTCTGAGAGTCCAGTAGTAGTTTTCGATGCACCACAGCACACATTTATTGTAGAGAAGGAAACAGAATATTTCATTAAAATATTAAAGGTATTAGAGATAAAGTCAGTGATCTACCTATAGATGGTTAATCTGACATTATTTATGTATCGGAGTACCACTGAAATAATTTGACAATTCATAGGCTTCCATTACCAGGATGCAGATTAGCTGTTTATTTTGCAAGTAGTTTTTGCATTTCAGAATACTTCTGCTCAAGCTAGAGGTGGTTCATTGTTGCGTTTTTTAGGAAGTACCAAAAATGAGTGTTATGTTGTGATTTCTATATCAATTTTGTACATGATAGTACAAGAAAAAGGATGTTAGTAGATCTCCTAAACTAGTATGATATGACGCAGACTGTTTTTTTTTAACCAAGGTGCAGGGGAACAGTAACACTAAAAAGCTTTTGTACTCAGACAAATGTCGCATATCAATACAAACTATGTAGAAAAGCTAATCCAACGGCAATAGAGATTTTTCAAACCTCATTAAGGTACTGTAGTAGCAGGATGTCTATAGTGCAGATAACACATATGACAAATGTAATCCTTTCCTTAACACATTTCTCATGCTCTTTGAGGATTGCTATCCATCAGAACGCACTAAACGGGGTACTAGCAGATTCCGGTTTTACAGTTTCTAACACACCACTGAACAAAGCTCTACGTTTGAATTTCACTAATTGTTTGTTTCATTTTATTGGGAATATATTGGGGAAGAGTAGCTCTTATGCAGAAACAGGCTGCAAATAGAATTATATTAAGACCCATTCTTGAATACCGCTGGAGTGACTGGGATCCATATCTGGTCATATTAGAGAAAGACATGAAAGCAATTCAGAGTTCGCTGGAATATTTGTTACCGCTAGGGTGAATCAGCATGCAACTGTTACGGAGATGCCTCGTGAATTCAAACGTGGGTATCTCTGGAGGAAAGACGACCATCTTTTCGCAAGACACTGTTGTGCACATTTAAACAACCGCCATTAGCAAAGTGATTCTACCACTGCTAACATACATTTCACAAAGGGACCAAGAAGACAGCCATCTACAGAGGCTTGTAGACCAGTCGTTTCTCGTTTGCCCTGTTTACAGTGGAAAACGAAAGAAATCGACTAGTAGAGATTCGTGGTACCCTCCGCTTACAGAGCATACTGAGGTGACGAAACTCGTATGATACCAACTAATAACGTGTCGGACCTTCTTTTCCAGCTTAAGTGCAGCAACATGGAGTCTATGGAAGTCCACTGCAGATATACTGGCGCATGCTGCATCTATGGCCGTCCGTAACTGCGTAAGTGTTGTCGGTGCAGGATTTTGTACACCAGCTCACTTCCCGATTACGTCCCATAAATGTTCGATGTGATTCACGTTCGATTGGAACTATTTAGGGGGATCTTGGTGGCCAAACCATTCGCTCGAACTGTCCTGAATGTCCATCAAACCAACCGGGAACAACTGTGGATGGTGACATGGTGAATTTCCATCCATAAACATTCTATAGAATGTTGCTGCAAATGACCTCTAAGTATCCGAACATTACTGTTCCCAGTTAATGATCGATTTGGATTAAAAGATTGATTCTATTCCACTTAAACACATCCGACATCATTACAGAGCCACCCATAGTTTGCAGAGTGACTTGTTGACACCTCCAATCCATGGCTTCGTGGGGTTCATGACACATTAGAAAACTACCATAAACTCTTTCGTACAAAAATCTGGACTCACCTGACCAGACCACGATTTTCAAGTTGTCTAGGGTCCAACCAATATCAAAATGGTTCAAATGGCTCTGAGCACTATGGGACGCAACTGCTGTGGTCATCAGTCCGCTAGAACTTAGAACTACTTAAACCTAACTAACCAAAGGACATCACACACATCCATGCCCGAGGCAGGATTAGAACTTCCGACGGTAGCAGTCGCACGGTTCCGGACTGCGCGCCTAAAACCGCGACCAACCAATATCGTCGCTAGCACAAAAGACGCGTTGCTTGCGATGTCGGGCTGTTAGTAAAGGCACTAGCGCAATTCATCTGTTGCCATAGCCCATCAACATCAAATTTCGCCACACTGTCCTAAGGAATGCGTTCTTCGTACGTCGCACATTAATTTCTGTGATTATTCAAGCAGTGTGACTTATCTGTTAGCACTGCCTCTGCTTCTGGTATGGTGTGATATGGAGTATTCGTTATAAGTTGTTCCTGGTACCTAGGGATGTCACATACAAGGACTAGAAAGGATATAAAAAAAGGGTCCTGTCGATATTTCGCTATGCAGTTACGGCAGATTGTGATCACTGAACTAAGTTTCAATTGTCCTGTATAATAGTAGAAGGTATCTGTAGCAAACATGCCGAGTAATAAGAGTTTGAACTCGAAAGGACTATCAATTACATGAGAGCTCATTCGATTATTTTCCAATCTTTTCATGAGGATATATATACATATGAGTATGTGTGTGTGTGCGTGTGTGTGTGTGTGTGTGTGCGTGAGCGTGTATGTATCTTACAGATGGGGTGGCAGGAGAGAGAGAGAGAGAGAGAGAGAGAGAGAGAGAGAGAGAGAGAGAGAGAGAGAGAGAGAGACAGGCAGAGAGAGATGATCGGAAAAACGATTGGTGAATGTTCGATTTACTGTTGTTCTCTGGGCACTTTCTGTATTTGGTTACTTGTCCCATAAAATGCGGAACTACTTTGTGGGAATGACTACAAGCACTGCTAAATCTTCTACAAATAAGACGCAGGAATAAAAGTGGAAAACAAATTTAATACGTAGGTATTTTAAGAACAAACATCCAGAACAGTAATCAACGTATTTACATGTTATGTACATTATTTACAGCAGGCTGGTGACGTTGCCTTTGGATCAAATCGCTCGACAGGTTTTGTTTCATCTGTTCTCTAGCACGATGTGGGTGCTGACAAAAACTGTAACAAAAGAAAATTGATCGCTGAACTAAGAGCAGACATGCAATAACTGATTTGAAAAGAAGATGAAAAATTGCAAAAGGCTGCGACAAAAATGTGCTCTTTTATTTCGATAGAACGTAGTTTGGAAACTCATCACAAACGAAAGTTATTCTGAAATTTCTATTATTGTGTACTACTGCTAGTTTGGAGACTAACCTGGGCGAGAGGTGCTGGAGTGCCCCTAACGTCGTCGAACACAAAACATCTTCTTCAGCCAACGCCAGAAGCCACAACCGCACGTCAGCCTCTCTCTCTCTTCTCCTGCGTCTCCCTCGGCACCCACCAGGTCTGGAGACAGCTGCTTCTCGCCGGACGTGTCCAGCGCTGGCACGTCTCCGCCCTCCCACGTCTGCGCGTTGCCTGGACACGCCTCGTCCTCCTCAGTCACCACTTCCAGCGGTCGACGTCTGCGGGACTCTGCGTCCACTGGCACACCTTGGGGCGGAGGTCGGTAGAATCCGGCGCCTGTAAGAGAATAGCTGCGTCAGTTAAAAGTCACTATTCGTGGAGAAAATAAGAGTACTTTACAAATCGCTATTTTAAGCCTCTACCAACAGTACTCTTCGCATTGTATACTAATAATACAGGATTGTAAGTAATCTGAAGGTGGAGAGGGGAAGTAGGAAGCGAAACAAGTAGGAGGTTATCACTACTAACATCTGTATCGACACATTGCGCTCCAGCAACATTTCTCTGGCTCAGAATACTCCAGTTAATGTTTTCCTTACCGAGGCCAGAATTAACACAATAACAGTATCACTTATTCCCATCCCCGAGAAATTTTAGGTACTTACAGTAATATTCCGGCAGTCCAGGCCACTCTCCATCCCAAGGGTGAGTATCGACAGGATGTACGTCATAATGAACAGCGAACAGAAAATCCTCCAATTCGAATCTCGTATACGAGTGTACCAGCGGAATCTTAGATCGCTCAAACACTAATCTTCGTCCCTAGAAAATAAAATAACAATATCTGATATCTGGAACAATTCTTTATTTAAAAACAAAATTTTTATAATGCCTTCACTACTTTAAAGTTACTATACTGCATGGATATATTCTCCTGGAACACGATACGTGACGCAAATTGTCAAGAGTGAAATAGATTTTCATCCAAATAGAAGCAGGAACGAGCCAAAGGGAGATAAACAGAGAGAGAGAGAGAGAGAGAGAGAGAGAGAGAGAGAGAGAGAGAGTGCGTGGGCTAAATGTATGCGAAACAAAATACATCTGTATATTAACATTGAAGCCTTGCTCCATTTTTGGGATCGTTATGTTCATAGCAGTGAGACTGCTTAGGAACACCTCAACAAATGAACTGCTGATCGCTACCCGGTGTAGTCACAACACACGAACGGTTTACATGGCCGTTCATATGGAAAAGCAATGGCCAGTACAACGCAAGCTTGAAAAAGATCCCTATCTGTCGTTAGTTTGTAATTACACTGCGGCCTCGCTTTATGAGACAAAAATAAGTGATTTTCTCTAGCAAATGGCTGTTTACACCTTACTACGCCTCGTATATGCAAGAGAACGATAACCACCTAAAAAAAAAAAAAAAACGCTATCGTCGTCATGTCTCGACCTTTAACATCTGCGCAGCTACGTAACACCTATGCAGAAGTTCCTTCATGCACTCCCGTAATTCCTGGTCTAGACACTACCGGGATCTTTCTCACACAGCTCTACTAAGAGAAGTACACGAGGCTTACCTGGGCCTGTAACTTCCAGTGGATAAAGTCTCGAGGCAGCGGGATAGCAATTGGATCGCTTCTCTTCACGTCAGCCATGGTTAACCAACTGAAGTGCCTTGTTTCCTCGGAAACCACCTTACCGCTTGTAAGCGGTTCCCATTGTTGTGTACACCACGAACTAACGTGTGTGCATTGTACCATCAGGTGCGGTGAGACGATATGACCGGCTGGTACCGAAACTGTTTTTGATTCGGTAGATTCCGTCTTAGGCCTTCACACAAGGACCGTTAGTTCAGCTGCCGTTAGTATAACTTGTAATGATGTTTATCAAATCCATCTAAAAGTAATTTCTACATCTGTGAAACAGTCACAGCTTTTCGGGTCAATTAGTGATCTCCTACGTCTGTCATTACAACACAGTTTATTGGTAGACCTAACAAATACCGTCTGACGATATAAACCACCTAGATACGAAACCAGTCTGCTTCACTCAGCGGCTAGTCTGACCGCACTACAATTTCAATTACGAAGACAGTAATTTAAATAACTTACGCCGACAACACAAAACGGGAAAATGCTACGGGTAGTTTAATAGTTTAAATAATTTACTGATCCACAAAAAGTAGTTCTGATGAGACTTACTGCACTGAAGTCACATACTTATTCACAGACAATAAATTTTCTTGCTTACTAATTTGTGATCGTCTAATGTGGTTAATAAGGAGTGGTCTTTGACACGATGCCGACAATTTTTTTCATTATGTGTTGTGAAATATAAACATCACTCTTTGTGGGATTACCAGTGATACGTGGCTCAAATGATCAGGAAACTCATTTTGACTCATCTTGCTGTGAGAGAAGAAATTAAGACTTCAGCGACCCCATAATGATCGACGCTGTATCGCTACTGCCAGATGGTGAAATGCGTCAGTCAGTGTTCTTATCTATATTATTACCGAAAGATTATCGTATTCATAGCAGTGCACATAATATTCTTTCTTCTTCGAAGTCCAAGCTATTTCTGGATAATATATTGTTCGTGATGATATGCTATTTTGAACAGGGACTCAATCTGGAAATCTTTTATTACCGTTATCGAAAGAAATACACTACCTGATGTTCATTCCATTACCATTAAATAACTGCTCTTAAATAACTATCCTTAAATAATTGCTGGTCTGGTCTATTTTCCATCAGAAATATTATTCGATGTGTCCGATGTCAGTCTGACGTTCGGAATACTTTTGTTTGCATTTTCTGAGTTGGGGCACAGGGTGGTCTGTAAAATAATCAACTAAATACGAATATATAATATACACTGCACTGACAATTGTTTAGTAAGAGAAATAGGTGTAGTGTCTTTGACTACTCATAAAAGTGGCCTACGTCCTGTGTTCGAACAATGCCCGACTGCCTATATTTTGAATAAAAGTTATCATCAATGCCGTCCGAAAGCTCCAGACATAAGAAGTCACACCTTTTACACCAAAGGCGTTGTAAAAGAGGGCGGAGGAGCGAACAGAGTATCGGGGCACTGTCTTGCCTCTGGGTTGGGAAATTTCAGCTGGAAGGCGGAACAATCGGCAATAATCAACGGCACGAGGGTGCAGAAGGCAATAGAAATTAATAAACTGAAAACACATAATGTGATTCCACAGGACATGCGGCTATCAGCTCAAGACGTTTCATGATGATGTACCCATTGTCAGAAGATAAGTGGCCCATTCGGTTCTCGAGGTTGTAGGTGATCATGAGAAAAAGATGGATAATCAATGACTGGGTATTATTCTGAGAGTGGAAGCATATAATGTTAGCACTTTGAACTTAGGTGGGATGGTGGAAAGTCTGAAAAGCGAAATGCAAGAGCTAAATCAAGATATAGTGGAGGTTAGTGCTGTGAAGTGGAGTACAGATAAGGATTTCTGGTCAGACGATTGTAGGGCAATATCAACAGCAGCAGAAAGTGGTATAAGAGGAGTAGGATCCCTTGTGAATAGAACAGAACGTTAGAGAACTGCCGTGAACAGATCATCGATAGTCTCTTTCTCATCAGATTCGACAGCAAACCAACGTCGACAACAATAGTTCAGGTAGGCATAATTGTGTGGTAAGCAGCAGAAGACTGGCAATAGGGATGAGGGAGGAGAAAGACCAACTGAGTTCAGGCAACAATTTTCAGTTGCCTTTAGCGAATACGTTTTTTTTTAAGAATCACAAGAGGAGAGGGTATATTTTGGGAACGATCGACTGAGAGTTTCATCAGGATTACGTCCTGGTCAGACAGAGATTCCGAAATCAGATATCGAAATGTAAGGCATGGTCAGCTTCAGGTATGTTGCAGAATAGAATAGCAAGGGGTTGAAAATTAAAACATTTTACTAAAGCGCATTCACATTGCTCCAAGGAAATGAGCGATCACGCCAGAGAGAACCAGGAAATAACCTGTGTGTCGCTTCAAAACCGCGCCGAGTGAGATAGGATGAGCTCATTAGAAAATAGCACGGGACAGAAAACAAATGGAAACGTGAGACGCATATTCGTTAGATCATAAGAGAGCACGAAAGAAACTTTAAATGCTTCTTAACAAACATTGTCAGCGAACTTACACAGCGGTTAACAGACCGTTAAGCGAATATAACAGAATTAGAATATGCGATCATTACGAACCGAGCACCGAGCACACAGAAGAACTGTGTGCTCTTACCTTGCTATAGGGCAGTGATCGACGCCAAACGATTCATGAGCTGTCCTGAGATGCTTAGAGCATATGACTGACCTGCACGTTCTGAAGGAACGCCTGCGAATGAGAACAATCGCATAAAAAAACGGATAGCATGAGCCGCACTTCAAACACCAAACAACCGAGTGACGTTGTTGTACGTCATCCCGACTAACTAAATTTCGTCAGAAGCCGAGAAACGTGGATGTAATTGTGTTTTTCGTGTACATCTGTGATTATGTTATCCTAAAGTAGACCGCTCGCCAACGGCAGACTGTTAATGGGCTGTATTACTGTCCAGTATACACTACTGGACATTAAAATTGCTACACCAAGAAGAAATGCAGATTAAAAACGGGTATTCATTGGACAAATATATTATACTAGAACTGACATGTGATTACATTTTCACGCAATTTGGGTGCATTGATCCTGAGAAATCAGTACCTAAAACAACCACTTCTGGCCGTGATAACGGCCTTGATACGCCTGGGCATTGAGTCAAACAGAGCTTGCGTGGCGTGTACAGATACAGCTGCCCATGCAGCTTCAACACGATACCACAGTTCATCAAGAGCAGTGACTGGGGTATTGTGACGAGCTACTTGCTCGGCCACCATTGAGCAGACGTTTTCAGTTGGTTAGAGATCTGGAGAATTTGCTGGCCAGGGCAGCAGTCGAACAGTTTCTGTATCCAGAAAGGCCCGTATAGCTCCTGCAACATGCAGTCGAGCATTATCCTGCTGAAATATAGGGTTTCACAGGGATCGAATGAGAGGTGGAGCAACGGGTCGTAACACATCTGAAACGTAACGTCCAGTGTTCTAAGTGCCGTCAATGCGAAAAGAGGTGACGGAGACGTGTAACAAATGGCACGCCATACCATCACAACGGGTGATACTCCAGTAAGGCGATGGTTGTTGTCTTACAAACGTCCCCATCTGTTGACTCAGGGATCGAGACGTGGCTGCACGATCCGTTACAGCCATGCGGATAAGATGCTTGTCATCTCGACTGTTAGTGATACGAGGTCGTTGGGATTCAGCACGGTTTTCCGTATTACCCTCCTGAACCCACCGATACAGTATTCTGCTAACAGACATTGGATGTGGACCAACGCGAGCAGCAATGTCGCGATACGATAAACCGCAATCGCGATAGGCTACAATCCGACCTTTATCAATATCGGAAACGTGATGGTACGCATTCCTCCTCCTTACAAGAGGCATCACAGCAACGTTTCACCAGGCAACGCCGATCAACTGCTGTTTGTGTATGAGACATCGGTTGGAAACTTTCCTCATGTCAGCACGTTGTAAGTGTCACCACGGGCACCAACCTTGTGTGAATGCGCTGAAAAGCTAATCATTTGCATATCGCAGCATATTCTTCCTGTCAGTTAAATTTCGCGTCTGTAGCACGTCATCTTCGTGGTGTAGCAATCATAATGGCCAGTAGTGTAGGAACACAACCTGCGAACAGCTTTGAGAAAAAAGCGGTGACGCTACATATAGGAACCACCCATCGTTCGTAAGAGAGCATACAGTCCTTGTGGCTTCCACTTAATGTGTAAAGGGAAGAAATCATTTAGTGGCATCTGCCTCAAAACTGTCAGAGAGATTCGTCCAGAAAAAGACTGTTCGATTTCAAATATCGACATAAATGGTGCTTCTGAAGGTGTACTACGACTTCTCCATCTCTGGAAACAGGTTACACAATTTTGGTAGCTACGTTGAAGGACAAAAATCCCCTGAAACATGAATCTATGTTTTATCAGTTTTAAATAAATACAATCCACAGAAGATTTAGGGGAACACCTGTATCAGCGTCGATCGATAAAAAAGTTTCAGT
Source organism: Schistocerca serialis cubense (assembly GCF_023864345.2). Taxonomy (NCBI): domain Eukaryota; kingdom Metazoa; phylum Arthropoda; class Insecta; order Orthoptera; family Acrididae; genus Schistocerca; species Schistocerca serialis. The sequence goes on along the minus strand of NC_064641.1, from coordinate 871,335,581 downwards.
TCCGCCCCTGTTAAACACCTACCTAACACAGACTTTTTGAATGATAGACACCTGACTACAATATATCTTTAGTTTTCCTGTAAGCTACAGCTAAGGAAGGAATGGGGGTGGGTGGTTGATTCACCCGCACCCTGTGGCCAGGTATCGGTGCCCTTGAAACTTATAGCATGGCTTGAGATCTTCGCTTTCAATGGAAATTAAAGCACTGCACCGCCTGTTGGGTGTGTTGCTATTTCTACGTCGACAGATCCTGTGAATGATATTTGATTTTTCTTAAGTCTCGGACTCATTATCAACCAGAAGGTCAGAACTGCCTCTCTAGTGACCTCACCCACTTTCAGTACTCCTTTCCATAATTCTGTATACACTCCTGGAAATGGAAAAAAGAACACATTGACACCGGTGTGTCAGACCCACCATACTTGCTCCGGACACTGCGAGAGGGCTGTACAAGCAATGATCACACGCACGGCACAGCGGACACACCAGGAACCGCGGTGTTGGCCGTCGAATGGCGCTAGCTGCGCAGCATTTGTGCACCGCCGCCGTCAGTGTCAGCTAGTTTGCCGTGGCATACGGAGCTCCATCGCAGTCTTTAACACTGGTAGCATGCCGCGACAGCGTGGACGTGAACCGTATGTGCAGTTGACGGACTTTGAGCGAGGGCGTATAGTGGGCATGCGGGAGGCCGGGTGGACGTACCGCCGAATTGCTCAACACGTGGGGCGTGAGGTCTCCACAGTACATCGATGTTGTCGCCAGTGGTCGGCGGAAGGTGCACGTGCCCGTCGACCTGGGACCGGACCGCAGCGACGCACGGATGCACGCCAAGACCGTAGGATCCTACGCAGTGCCGTAGGGGACCGCACCGCCACTTCCCAGCAAATTAGGGACACTGTTGCTCCTGGGGTATCGGCGAGGACCATTCGCAACCGTCTCCATGAAGCTGGGCTACGGTCCCGCACACAGTTAGGCCGTCTTCCTCTCACACCCCAACACCGTGCAGCCCGCCTCCAGTGGTGTCGCGACAGGCGTGAATGGACGAACGAATGGAGACGTGTCGTCTTCAGCGATGAGAGTCGCTTCTGCCTTGGTGCCAATGATGGTCGTATGCGTGTTTGGCGCCGTGCAGGTGAGCGCCACAATCAGGACTGCATGCGACCGAGGCACACAGGGCCAACAGCCGGCATCATGGTGTGGGGAGCGATCTCCTACACTGGCCTTACACCACTGGTGATCGTCGAGGGGACACTGAATAGTGCACGGTACATCCAAACCGTCATCGAACCCATCGTTCTACCATTCCTAGACCGGCAAGGGAACTTGCTGTTCCAACAGGACAATGCACGTCCGCATGTATCCCGTGCCACCCAACGTGCTCTAGAAGGTGTAAGTCAACTACCCTGGCCAGCAAGATCTCCGAATCTGTCCCCCATTGAGCATGTTTGGGACTGGAAGAAGCGTCGTCTCACGCGGTCTGCACGTCCAGCACGAACGCTGGTCCAACTGAGGCGCCAGGTGGAAATGGCATGGCAAGCCGTTCCACAGGACTACATCCAGCATCTCTACGATCGTCTCCATGGGAGAATAGCAGCCTGCATTGCTGCGAAAGGTGGATATACACTGTACTAGTGCCGACATTGTGCATGCTCTGTTGCCTGTGTCTATGTGCCTGTGGTTCTGTCAGTGTGATCATGTGATGTATCTGACCCCAGGAATGTGTCAATAAAGTTTCCCCTTCCTGGGACAATGAATTCACGGTGTTCTTATTTCAATTTCCAGGAGTGTACCTAACCAGTCAGTAAACATTCACTTTTAGTGTCGTTATTTGTTTTACTTATAATTGTTTGATGTTATAAAGTGATATTTTATGTTTTAAAATCATTTTTGTATTATTTTACAGTTAATTATTCCCAATAACGTTCCAATAATTTACAGCAAGACAGCCGCGAGACGTCGTCGACAACCGCCGATATTCCGACAGGAGAACACCCTGGCATTTTTAATACAAAACTACAGCAAGGAAGCGCTGTCCAAGGAAATTTAAAACCTCGGTATTCAGGAAACTTTGTACAGACTGTAAACATCACACAGACTGTAAACACCTGCCCCATCGAAAAGTACAGTTGACCGACGTTAGAAGCTATCGATAGTGTAATTATAATCAACGGGTGAGTAGCATAAACACTGTATCTTTGTTCTTTGAGCAAGGGGAGAGCAGGATTCGACGTAAAATTTAAACAAGAACCACCATCTCTCTTTGTAAGCTTACTTCCTAATATAATTTCAACAGCTTCATTTAAAACACTATCAAAATATCTGGACGTGCATGCTAGTATCTCCATGTTTTTACATCCCGTAGAAAGAGCGATGCTCAGACAATGTTCTGCAACAGCGGATTTACTCGGCTGTGGCGAATACCAGTTTCAACATGTGTTGACTTCCACGTGAGTTTTACTCAATGACAAGTACTAACAGCAAACAGATGGAAAGACCTTTATCCCCTATCATTGCCAGTTTGTGTATGGACGATTTGGAGGGAAATGCCTTGCAGTTGGAGACTTTGAAACTTGGGTGTTTTCTAGTTATGTAGATTATACTTTTGTTATTTGGCTACATGGCAGCTGAGAATTTGAAACACTTTTTAGAGCATCTAAATTCGATCCACCCGGATATTTGTTTCACGTTGGACGTGGAGAAGAATGGTTGTCTGTCCTTCCTTGATGTGTTGGTTAGAAGGAAGGTGGACGGTACTTTGGAACCTGCCCTTTATGCGGCTCCTACTCACGCAGGATTGTAACTGCAGGCTGATAGTTGTCACCATCCGTCTCAACGTGATGGCGAACTTAGCACCGTGGTACACAGGGCCCTTGTTATCTCGGACCCTGAGAGTTTGTGAGCTGAGTTAACCTATCTGGAAGTCACCTTTCGTCAGAATGCTTACAGTGAAAGGCGCGATCGACCAACTATGCATCGAGTGAGTGATGATAATACCGAAGTGGCTCAAAGGCTACGGCTATTTTCCTTAACGCAGTGATCATTTCTAACAGGATTGGTCCTATTTTGCGGAAATATGTTGTAAATTGTGTTGTTCGATCACTATCTATTAACAGGGCCCTTTCAGTTTTCTGTAATGGATTATTTTGGTTTGCGAACAGAGGGTGTCTACTTATTCCTCTCAGTTGTGGCGTGTCAGACTATCACATACTGCGCATATGCCACACACATGATTACAACAACCGTGCAAATCCGCTGTTGCAGAACACTGTCTTGACACCGGTAATCCTATGGAATATAATAACGTGGAGATTACGGCATGCACTTGCAGTTATTGTGATAGCGCTATTAAGGAAGCAGTTGAAATTAAATTAGGAAGTAGTTTTATCAACGGAGATAGCGGTTTTCATTTAAAGTCTGCATGGAGTTCCGGTCTCTCCATGCTAAAAAAAACCGAGGGATAGAGTCTTATGCTTCTTCACCAACACATAATTAAGTTCACAATAGATAACTTCTGACGTCTGTCACATTTGAGTTTTGATGGCGCAAGTGTTTACAGCGTGTGTGTTATCATTCCGTATCTGTCTGAGAACCGAGGTTTTAAATTCCCTTGCACAGCTTCCGTCGAAACATCGGTGGTTGTCGGCGACGTCACCCAATGCATTCCGGTATATTATTAGGTTATTTGAAGAATTGTTTTCATTTTTAAGAATTAATTGACGGTGGTGAGGCATTTTGCAAAATCAACATTTATGTGAGGATCATTTTTATATACCATACTTGAGAAAATAATCTCTCCAAACTTAATACGTCAAATTACCTATCTTCAAGTTCTTTACCACTTAAAAGTGAATTGGGGCACAAACATAAAAGTTGGTATTGCATTATTTTCCCCTCTATGTACCCGCCAAGTTTCGACGAGATTGACATTTTTGGAACGTTTCCTGTAAGCAAAATCCTATTTTACTGATCCTTCACGATTTTCTAGTCATCTATCTTTATTTTGCAAGTACCTTGTTGATATCCCTTGGCATAAAGTACTGCGAAATACATCTGTAATGTGGTGGCGCCCATTTACGGTTGAAATATCTACGGGTGAGCAGTAACTCCTGTATATAGCGATAAATCGACATGGATTGCATTGAGATCCCATGGAATCAGTCTGTGACCTACCGCATATTTTATGGTTGTGTAATTGATTCTTGCTTTAATATGTCTTACAGTGACTGCTTTTCCCTGTATTGTTGAACATCTTGATATAATTGACTCAGGGCTCTGAAATATTATTCTTTCATGTGTCACCGCCACATTGTAATACCTCCCGTGTTTGCCTTTACAGATTTAATAGAGGTCGTATTGATGTTTTGATGCCACGAATTTCGCACTGTAGTTTATTTCTTCCGGTAATTAAACTTTTTTCAAAATCTGAATTACTGATTGCTTCGGGCTTTTCTCCTACAGTCTGCCGAAGTTGAGTTGCTCCGTTATATAAGAGAGCTGTTTTTTTGGGGAGGATTTTGGAATCTTCAGCTATCGATTGGTCCAAATTCCCACAATGTTGGCTTTCAAGTTTTAATTTACGATGGTAGCCTCAGCTGCGTGGGGTATTTTTATTTGTGTATTTATTTAAGGTGGTGGCGAGAAATGATCGGACCCATGACTGAGCTGATGCAGCTAGTCACAAATCTTAACTTCTTCATTTCAGAGAAGCACTCGCACCTCACATCCTCAACTATTTGTTCGATATAATTCTGTCTCTCTCTTCATCCTCTACAGCACTCTCAAATATAATGAAAATTCGGAAATAAGTGGCTAGTTCAAACAGTGTAGACGCAGTTCTTTGTTTAATTTAGTTCTGACCGTTATTAATACAGATTAAGTTGTTTCTATTCCTCGCGAAGTCCTGAATTAGTTTTCGAACTTTGAACCTAAACTTTCTAAGTGAAGTTAATCACAGGGTACTCACTTCAGTTGAATTCTATGTTAAGTTATTTTGTGTAATCAGTGTCTTACCAGCGGAAAATTTCCAGACTGGCTAAAGTTTGCTGAAGTTAGACCTCTTTAGAAGAATGGGGATAAATCGATACAGTCGAAATATCGACCTTTTTCACATCTGACTGTGAATAATATTTTGTCCAAGTCAGAGTTTTGGTTTCTTAGAGGATACGATACAGAGAAGCAAATTACACGTACACTGAGACTGTACTTAATTCATTAGATGACAAATTAGAGGTTACTGACATTATCTGTGACCTGTCAAAAGCCTTTGACTGTGTGAATCGCAACAGTGTCTTAAGTGAATTGGAATGTTAAACTGTCACTGGCCGTGCTGAAACAGAGTCGATTCTTACCTCACTAAATGGAAACGAAGTATATTGTTGCGAAATACAATTGTACATATTTAGAAACGGCAGCTAATAAAATTTTCACTGGCAGTAAAAAACGGTTTAAAGCTAATTCTTTGTCATTAAACATTGAAAATATCTTGGTTCTTGTACATAATGCCTACTATCCAGCCTCACCTAGAGCATAAACATATTACCCTCAGAATCTCAAGATTTAATCATTTTACACCGTCGATGGCTTTTTCTACGTCGATAAATCAGGTGAATGATATTTGGTTTTTCTTATGTCTCGTACTCATTATCAACCAGAAGGTCAGAACTTGCTCTGTAGTGCCCTCACCCCCCTAAGACCAAACTGGTCATTATCTAACCGACTTTCAATACTCCTTTCCATTATTCTGTATATTTTGCAACTTGAGTATATGATCTGTTAAGATGTTTATCTGCCACTGCTATCTTTCGGGATTGTGTGTATCATATGTTTTTGCCAAAGTCCGATGCTGTACTTCAGGACATATTGATTCTACTAACGAAACTGAATAGTCGCTTACTTACCACTTCCAACTATGATTTTAGAAACTGAAAAGGAGTGTTACCGATGTTTTACGCCTTATGTGATGTCAAGTCTTCGGAAATTATGTTTAACACTGACAACAATACTGAATCTACTATGTCTTCCATGTTGGCTTTCATTTCTTCTTCTATCACGTCATCAAACTATTCCTTCCCCACGTGGTAGCCCTCAGTATACTCTTCCCACCTATCTGCTCTCTCCTCTGCCTTTATCAGTGGTACAAAACGGCAGTGCATTGGTGGAGCCGTAATTTGTAATCAGGTGATTCACGTGAAAAGGTTTCAGACGTGATTGTGGCCGCACCACATGAATTAACACTTTTTGAATGCCGAATGGCAGTTGGAGCTAGACGTATCGGACAATCCATTTCCGAAATCGATAGGGAATTCAATATTTCCAGATACAAAGTGACCAACGACCTTCACTTAACGACTCAGAGCAACAGCGTTTGCGTAGAATTGTCAGTGCTTAGAGACAACCAACACTGCTTGAAATAACCGCCGAAATCAATGTGCGATGTACGACGAACGTATTCGTTAGGACATTATTCGGCATGGTTCCTGTTGTATTCAAAACGATGCAGTGTCTGTGTTTCATTGTCAATGTGAAGGTCCGAGGGTTACAGTTAACCGGCAATGGTGCATCGGAAGCTACTACTAGACTCCTAGGAAAGATTCAGAGTACAGCCCATTTGAAGCGATACTCGACTGGACAGAAGTCGGGATGGGTCCTGTTGTATTCAATCCCGACGAAACTTCAGTGTTTTATTATCAATGTGAATGTCCAAGTGTTACAGTAAAACAGTAAACTGTAGGTGCAGTTTCCAATGCACCACTAGAGGTTTACTGTAACCCTTGGATCTTTACATTGGCGATGAAACACAGAAATTTCATCGCGATTGCTTACAACAGACACAATACCGACTTCAGTCCAGCCGAGTATAGCTTCAAACGGGCTGTGCTTCGTACCATTCCTGGGAGTCCAGTAGTACATTACAATGCACCACTGAGGGTTTAATGTAACCCTTGCACCTTCACAATGAATATGAAACACAGCAATTGCATCGGGATTGAGTAAAACAGACACCATGCCGACTGCTGCCGAACTAATAACGCTTAAAACGGTATGTGCCTTCAAACTTTATTGAGAGTCATGTCGTTGTTCCGATGTACCACTGCAATTTAACTGCAACCTTTCGACCTTCACATTGACGATGAAACACAGATATTGCATAGGGATTGAATACAAGAGGCAGCACGACGACTTCTGTCCGGCCGAGTAATGCTTAAAACGGTCGGTGCTTGGAACCTTTCTCAGGAGTCCCCTAGTAGATTCCGTTGCACCTGCAGTGGTGCATCGGAAACCACTACTGGACTCCCAGGAAAGTTTCAAAGCACAGACAGTTTAAAGAGTTACTCCCCTCGTCAGAAGTCGGCGTTGTATCGGTTGTATTCATTTAAAATGCAATTTCTGTGAGTCACCGTCAGTGTGAAGGTCCAAGGGTTACAGTAAACCTGCAGTGTTGCATCGCAAATTACTACTCGACTCCCAGAATAGGTTGTAAGCACTGATTGTTTGCAGCGTTAGTCCCCAGAATGAAGTCGGCATGGTGCCAGTTGTATTCAATCCCAATGTAATTTCCGTGATTCATCGTCAATGTGAAGGTATAAGGGTTAACGGTCTGTGGCTGGAACCTTTGTTGGGAGTCGAGTAGTAGTTTCTGATGCACTATTGCAGGTTTACTGTAATCCTAGGACATTCAAATTGACGATGAAACACAGAAATTGCATCATATTGAATACAACAGGCACCATGGTGTTCTTGGAACCATTTCTGGGTGGCTAGTAGTAGTTTCCGATGCACCACTGCAGGTTTAACGTAACCCTAGGACCTTCACATTGACTATGGGTCACAGAAATTGCATCGGGATTGAATACAGTCGGCATCATTCCGACTTCTGTCCAGGGGAGTAATACTCGAAATAGTCTGTTCTTTGAAACTTTCCTGGAACTCCGGTAGAAACCCACTGCAGGTTTTGCGTGCCCTTTGGACCTTCACGTTGACGATGAAACACAGAAATTGCATCGCGATTGAATACTAACAGGTACTAAGCCCAATTCTGTGCAGGCGAGAAACGTTTCCAACGGTCTGTTCTTTGAACCATTCCTGGGACTGAAGTAGCAGATACCGGTGCTCCACTCCAGGTCTACTGTAACCCGTGGATCTCCACGGGTATCTTCCCTCGGAACCTTACCTCGGAACCAGTAGTAATATTAAAGCACCACTGCAGGTTTACTCTAATCCTTGGACCTTCACAATGACGATAAAATACAGAAATTGCGTCAGACAGAATACATCAGGCACCATGCCGACCACTGTCCATGCGAGTAGAACTTCAGTCTGTGCCTGGAGTCTTTCCTGGGAGTCCAGTAGTAGTTTCCAATGCACCACTGCATGTTACGTGAAACCCTTGGACCTTCATAATGATAATGAAGCATAGAAACTGCATCAGGATTGAATACAACCGGCACCATACCGAATACTGTCGAGGCGAGTAACGCTTCAAACGGTCTGTGCTTGGAGCCGTTCCAATCACTTCAGTAGTTGTTTCCGATGCTCCAATACAGGTTTACTGTAACCGTTGGTCATTCACATTGACGATGAAACTGAGAAGTTGCTTCGATGTTGAATAAAAAAAGGCACAATGCCAACTTCGAACGAGGGGTTTAACGCTGCAAACGGTCTCCACTTGTTATCTTTATTAGGAGTCCGGTAGTAGTTTCAGATGCACCACTACACGTTTAGGGTAACTCTAGGACCTTCACATTGACGATGAAACACAGAAACTGCGTCGTAATTGATTACAATAGGCATCATACCAACTTTTGTCCAGGGCAGTAACGATTGAAAAGGTCTGTGCTTGTAAACTTTCCTGGGAGTCCAGTAGTAGGTTCCGATGCACCACCGCAGGTTTACTGTAACCCTTGGACCCTCACATTGACGAACGATCACACAAATTGCTTCGGGACCGAATTCATACGACACCATGCTTACTTCTGTCCGGTGGACTAACGTTTCAAATGGTCTGTTCTTAGAACATTTCCTGGCATTCCAAAAGAAGTTTCCGATGCTCCATTCCAGGTTTACTGTAACCCTTGGACCCTCACATTGACGTACGATCACAGAAATTGCTTCGGGATCGAATACATACGACACCATGCCGACTTCTGTCCGGCGGACTAACGCTTCAGACGGTCTGTGGTTAGAACATTTCCTGGCATTCCAAAATCAGTTTCCGATGCAAAATTCCAGGATTACTGTAACCCTTGGACCTTCAAAATGACGATGAAACACAGAAGTAGCATCAGCGTTGAATTAAAAAGGCATAGTGGCGACTTCTGCATCGCAACCAACTACTGAGCTCCCTGGAAAGATTACAAGCAGAGACCGTTTGCAGAGTTACAGGTTTCCTGTAAGCCTTGGACCTTCACATTGACGATGACACACAGAAATTACATCGCACTAAATATATCAGGCACCATGCCGACTTCTGTCCAGGCGAGTAACGCTACAAATTGTCTGTGCTTGGACTCATTCTTGGGAGTCCAGTAGTTGTTACTGATGAACCACTACTGGTTTACTGTAGCCCTTATACCGTCACATTGACGATAAATCACAGAAATTACCTCGGAAGTGAATACAATAATGACCATCCCGATTCTGCCCAGGCGAGTATCGCTACAAACGTTCAGTGCTCTGAACCATTCCTAGGGGCCCAATAGTAGCCCTTATACCGTCACATTGACGATAAATCACAGAAATTACCTCGGAATTGAGTATAATAATGACCATCCCTATTCCGCCCAGGAGACTATAGCTGAAAACACTCTGTGCTCCGAACCATTCCTAGGAGTCCAATAGTAACTTCCTTTCCACCACTGCAGGTTTACTGTAACCCTTGGACCTTTACATTGAAGATGAATCACAGAAATAGCATCGTAATGAATGCAACTGCCGCTGTGCCAACTTCTGTCCTGGCGACTAATGCTGCAAATGGCGTGTGCTTGGAACCTTTCGTGGGAGTCCGGTAGTAGTTTCCGATGCACCATTACAGGTTTACTGCACCCCTTTGACCTTCACATTGACGATGAAAAACAGAAATTGCATCGGGATACGACACAACAAACACCATGCCGACTTCTGTTAGGCGAGTAACGCATCAAACGGTCTCTCCTTGGAATCTTTCCTGAGAATCCAGTACTAGTTTCAAATGCAACACTGCATGTTGACTGTAACCCTTGGAATTTCACAATAAATATGAGACAGAGATATTGCATAGGTATTGAATACAACGGGTACGATCCGCACTTCTATGCAGGGGAGTAACGCTTGAAAGGGTCTGTGTTTGGAAACATTCCTGGGAGTCCAGTAGTAATTTGCGATGCACCGCTGCAGGTTTACTGTAATTCTTGGACCTTCCCATTGGCCATGAAACACTGAAATTGCATCGGCATTGAATACAGCCGGCTCTACGCCGAATTATGTCCAGGCGAGTAACGATTCAAACGGTCTGTGCTTGGAGCCGTTACAGTCACTTCAGTAGTTGTTTCCGAAGCTCCAATCCAGGTTTACTGTAACCGTGGACATTCACATTGACGATGAAACTCAGAAGTTGCATCGAGATTGAATAACAAAGGCACAATGCCAACTATTGTCCAGGGGTTTAACGCTGCAAACGGTGTCCACTTGGTATGTTTCCTAGGAGTACGGTAGTAGTTTCCGATGCACCACAAAACGTTTACAGTAACGCTATGACCTTCACATTGACAATGAAACACAGAAACTGCATCGCGATTCATTACAATAGGCAGCATACCAACTATTGTCCAGGCGAGTAACGCTTGAAAAGGTCTGTAACTGTAAACTTTCCTGAGAGTCCAGTAGTAGTTTCCGATGCACCACCGCAGGTTTACTTTAAGCCTTGGACCCTCACATTGACGAACGATCACAGAAATTTCTTCGGGGCCGAATACATACGACACCATGCCTACTTCTGTCCGGTGGACTAACTTTTCAAACGGTCTGTGCTTAGAACATTTCCTGGCATTCCAAAAGCAGTTTAGAATCTCCATTACAGGTTTATTGTAACCCTTGGACCTTCAAAATCACGATGAAAAACAGAAATAACATCGGGGTTGAGTTAAAAAGGCACAGTGCCGACCTGCATCGAAACCAACTACTGAGCTCCCAGGAAAGTTTACAAGCAGAGACCGTTTGCAGAGTTCCAGGTTTCCTGTAACTCTTTGACCTTCACATTGACGATGACACACAGAAATTACATGGCACTAAATACATCAGGCACAAAGCCGACTTCTGTCCAGGCGAGTAACGCTACAAATTGTCTGTGCTTGGACTCATTCCTGGGAGTCCAGTAGTTCTTAGTGATGTACCACTACTGGTTTGCTGTAGCCCTTATACCGTCACATTCACGACAAATCACAGAAATTACCTCGGAATTGAATATAATAATGACCATCCCGATTCTGCCCAAGCGAGTATCGCTTCAAACGCTCTGAGCTCCGAACCATTCCCAGGAGTCCAATAGTAGCTTCCTGTCTACCACTGCAGGTTTCCTGTAAACCTTGGTCCTTTACATTGAAGATGAATCACAGCAACTGCATCGTAATGAATACAACTGCCACTGTGCCGACTTCTGTCCTGGCGACTAATGCTTCAAACGGCGTGTGCTTGAAACCTTTCTCAGGAGTCGACTAGTAGATTCCGATGCACCACTCCAGATCTACTGTCACCTTCAATTTGACGACGAAAAACAGAAATTGCATTGGGATTGAATACAACAGGCACCATGGAGACTTCTGTCCAGGCGAATAAAGCTTAAAACTATTTTGCGGGTCCTGTAGTAATTTCCAATGAACCACTGTTGGTTTACTGTAAATCTTGTACATTCACAATGATATGAAACAAAGAAATTGCATCGGGATTGATTACTAAAGGCACCATGCCGGGTTCTGTCCAGGCGAGAACCGCATCAAACGATCTGTGCTTCGAAACTTTCCTTGGAGTGCAAACGTAGTAGTGGATGGACCAAAGCATGTTTATTGTAACTCTTGGACCATCACATTGACGATGAAACACAGAATATGCAACAGTTGAATACAACTGGCATCTTGAAAACTTCTGTCCAGCGAATAGTGATCTAAACGGTCTCTGCTTGAACCTATCCTGCGTGACCAATAGTTATATCCGATGCACCACTGTAGTTTTACTGTAACTCTTGTACATTCACAATCATATTAAACAGAGAAATTGCATCGGGATTGATTACTGAAGGCACCATGCCGAGTTCTGTCCAGGCGAGAATAGCATCAAACGATTTGTGCTTCGAACCTTTCCTGGGAGTGCAAACGTAGTATCGGATGCACCAATGCATGTTTAGTGTAACTCTTGGACATTCACATTGACGATGAAACACAGAATATGCACCGGATTCTATACAACTGGCACCATGCCGACTTCTGTCCAGGCTGATAACGCTTTTAACGGTCTGTGTTTGAAACCTCCCTGGGAGTTCAGTAGTAGTTTCCGAGGCACAACTGCAGGTTTACTCCAACACTCGGACCTTCTGATTGACAATGAATCACAGAAATTGCATCGAACTGAATCAAAGAGAGCACCATTCCGACATCCATCCAGGTGAGTAAGGCTTCAAGCTCTCAGAGCTTGGGACCTGACCTATGAGTCAAGGAATAGTCTCCGATGCACCACTGCAGGTGTGCTCTAACCGTTGGGCCTTCAAATGGACGACGAAAAACAGAAATTGCATTGGATTGAATACAACAAGCACCTTGACGACTTCTGTCCAGTCGAGTAACGCTTCACACGGTCTGTGCTTTTCACCTCTCCAGGGTGTCCAGTAGTAGTTTCAGATGCACCACTGCAGGTTTCCGGTAACCTTTAGGCCTCCAAATTGTAGATGATACACAGAAATTGAATCGGATTGAATACAACAGCCACAATTCAGACTTCTGTCCAGGCAAGTAACGCATCAAACTGTCTGTGCTTGGAATCTTTCCTGGAAGTCCAGTAGTAGTTTCCGATACACCACTTCATGTTTACTGTAACCGTTAGACCTTCTCGATGTATATGAAACACAGAACTTGCATCGGACTGAAACCAACAGGCACCATTCAGACTTCCATCCAGGCGAGTAACCCTTCAAACTCTCTGTGCTAGGAACCTTACCTAGGAGTCAAGGAATAGTCTCCGATGCACCACTGCGTGTGTACTGTAACCCTTGGACATTCAAATTGACGATGAATTACAGAAATTGCATCGGTATTATATACAAACAACACCTTGACGACTTATGTCTAGGCGTGTAAACCTTCAAAGTTCTGTGCCTGTAATCTTTCTTAGAGTCAAGTATTATTCATTTCGATGCTCCACTGCAGGTTTACTGTAGGCGTCAGACATTCACATTGACAATGAAACCCAGAAATTGCATCTGGATTGAATACAACAGGCACCATGCCTACATCTGTCGAGGCGGGTATCGATTCAAACTGTCTGTGCTTGGAACCATTCCTGAGATACCAGTAGAAGTTAACAATGCACTATTGCTGGTTAATTGTAATCCTTGAACCTTCACATTGACGATTAAAAACACAGAAATTTCATGGGATTGAATACAACATGCACCATGCGGTCTTCTGTACAGGCGGGTAACGATTCAAACGGTCTATGCTTGGAACCTTTCCTGGGAGTCCAGTAGCAGCTTCTGATGCACCACTACAGGATTACTGTAACCCAGGGATATTCACATAGACGATAAAACACAGGAATTGCATCGGATTGAATACAACACGCACTATTACGGCTTCTGTCAAGGCGAGTAACGACTCAAACCCTCTGTGCTTGGAACCATACCTAGGAGTCAAGGAATAGTTTCCGATGCACCAATGCAGGTGTACTGTAACCCTTGGCCTTTCAAATTGATGATGCAAAACTGATATTTCATCGGATTGAATACAACTGGAACTATGCTGACTTCTGTCCAGGCGGGGAACGCTTTCAACGGTCTGTGTTTGCACCTCTACAGGGTGTCCAGTAGTAGTTTCAGAAGAACCACTGACGGTTTACTATAACCCTTTGTCCCTTCACGATGAATATGAAACACAGAAATTCCATCGGATTGACTACAACAGGCATAATGCTGATTTCTGACCATGCGAGTACGCTCCAAAAGTTCTGTGCTTTAAAACTTTCCTCGGACTGCAGTAGTAGTTTGTGATGCACCACTGCTCGTTATCCTGGGAGTTCGGTAGTCGTTCCCGATGGACCATTTCTGATTTACTGTAACCCTTGGAGCTTCATACTGACGATGAAATACAGAAATTTGCAGTCACAATGAATATGGATGACAGATATTGCATTGGGATTCAATGCCACAGGCATAATGCCGACTTCTGTCCAGGTGAATAACGCTCCAAACGGTCTGTGTTTGGAACCTTTCCTGGGAGTTCAGTAGGAGTAACCGATACTCCACTTCAGGTCTATTGTAGCCCTTAGACCTTCAAATTGACGATAAAACACACATATTGCATCGGACTGAACTCAGCAGGCACCATTCCGACTTCCATCCAGGCGAGTAAAGCTTCAAACTCTCTGTGCTTCGAACCTTACCTAGGAGTCAAGAAACAGTTTCCGATGCACCACTGCATGTGAACTGTTATCCTTGGTCATTCAAAATGACAATGAAACATAGAAATTGGATCGGATAGGCTACCTGCCGCCGTTGGATAAGCATCTGCAGCAGCAAGTCGTATACTCCTAGCTCACTCATTTGTTACATAGTTTAATTCTTAATTTCTTTGCGTGTTTTTGGTACTTGCACTGTTTAATTGATAAATTTCGGGCGTATTATAGTATTTGAGAGTTGTAGCGTCGCGTTTTAGTACCTGAATAGTGTAAAATCGCGTAGTCTCTTTCCGCCGCCGAGCAGTGTGTCAGCAGTGCGCAAGTAGCAGCATTACGAAAGGACCAAGAAGACAGAGTGGAACAGGAAAGAAATCGACTAGTAGAGATTCGTGGTACCCTCCGCTTACAGAGCAAACTGAGGTGACGAAACTCGTATGATATCAACTAATAACGTGTCGGACCTTCTTTTCAGCTTAAGTGCAGCAACATGGAGTCGATGGAAGTCCTCTCACATTGATAAACGATCACAGAAATTACTTCGCGGCAGAATCAGAGACCGTTTGCGGAGTTCCAGCTTTACTGTAACTCTTGAACCTTCACATTAATGATGACACACAGAAATTACATAGCACTAAATACATCAGGCACCATGCCGACTTCTGTCCAGGCGAGTAACGCTACAAATTGTCTGTGCTTGGACTCAGTCTTGGGAGTCCAGTAGTTGCTACTGATCCACTACTACTAGTTTACTGTAGCCCTTATACCGTCACATTGACGATAAATCACAGAAATTATCTCGGAGTTGTATACAATAATGACCATCCCAATTCAGGCGAGTATAGCTTCAAACCACTCCTAGGAGTCCAATAGTAGTTTCCGGTCCACCACTGGAGATTTACTGTAACCCTTGGACATTTACATTGACAATGAAACACAGAATATGCATCAGATTTAATAGAACAGGAACCATGCCGACTTCTGTTCAGGGGAGTAACGTTTCAAACGGTCTGTTCTTGGAAACTTTCCTGGAAGCCCAGTAGTACTTTTCGATGCACCACTGTAGGCCTACTCTACCCTTTGGCCCTTCCCATTGGCGATGAAACACTGAAATTGTATCGGCATTGAATACAACGGGCACTACGCCGAATTCTGTCCAGGCGAGTAACGCCTCAAATTGTCTGTGCTTGGACTCATTCTATTGAGTCCAGTAGATGTTAGTGATGCACCACTACTTGTTTACTGTATCCCTTAAACCGGCACATTGACGATCAATCACAGAAATTACCTCGGAATTGAATACAATAATGGCCATTACGATTCTGTCCAAGCGAGTATCGCTTGAAACGCTCTGAGCTCTGAACCATTCCTAGGAGTCCAATAGTAGCTTCCTGTCTACCAGTGCAGGTTTCCTGTAACCCTTGGTCCTTTACATTGAAGACGAATCACAACAACTGCATCGTAATGAATACAACTGCCACTATGCCGACTTCTGTCCTGGCGACTAATGCTACAAACGGCGTGTGTTTGGAACCTTTCGCAGGAGTCCACTAGTAGTTTCTGATGCACGACATCTGTTTTACTGTATCACTTGGACTGTCGCATTGACGATAAAACACCGAATTATCATCGGGATTGAATACAACAGGCACCATACCGACTTCCGCCCGAGCGAACAACGCTTAAAACGGTCTGTGCCCTGAAACTTTATTGGGAGTCGAGGCGTTGTTTCCGATGCACTACAGCAGGTTTACTGTAATCTTTGGAGCTTCACATTGACGATGAAACACTGAAATTGCATCGTTTTGAATACAACAGGCACCATGCCGAATTCTCTCCGAGGGTGTAACGCGATAAACTGTCTTTGCTTAAAACCTTTATTGGGAGCTCAGTAGTTTCCTCGGGATTGAATACAATAGGGCCCATACCGATGTCTGTGCAGTCGAATATCTCCAAACGTGATGTGCTCTGAATCTCTATTGGGAGTCGAGATGCTGTTGCCAATGCACCACTGCAGGTTTACTGTAACCTTTGGACCTTCATATTGGGATGAAACGCAGATATTGCATTGGTTTAAAGCAACAGGCACCATGCCAGGTTATGTCCAGGCAATTAACCCTTCAAAAGATCTGTGCGTCGAACCTTTCCTGAGAATCCAGTAGTCGTTTCAGAAGCACCACTGCTGCTTAACGGAAACACTTGCACATTCACATTGAATATGAAAAACAGAAATTTCAGCGGGATTGAATACATCAGGTATCATGCAGATATCAGTCCCGCCGAGTAACGCTTCAAACGGTCTGTAGTTGGAAACTTTCCTGAGATTCGAGTGGTAGTCTCAGATTCACCACATCTGATTTACTGAAACCCTTGGACCTTCACAATGACGATGAAACACAGAAATGGCAGCGTGATTGAAAACAACAGGCACCATGCCGACTTCTGTCCGAGCTAATAACGCTTCAAACGGTCTCTGGTTGGAACGTTCATTTTGTGTCCTGTCGTTGTTTCCGATGCACCGTTGTAAGTTTACTGTAACCCTTGGACCTTCACATTGACGATGAAATATAGAAATTGAATCTGATTGAACACAACAGGTATCATGAAGACTTCTGTTTAGGCGCGTAACCATTCAAACTGTTTATGCTTTGAAGTTTCCTTGTAGTGCTGTAGTAGTTTCCGATGCACCGATGCAAGTTTTCTATAACACTTGGACCTTCAAAAGTAATATGAAACTCAAAAATTTCATCGGGATTGAATAGAACAAGCAACATGCCGACTTCTTTCAAGGCGAAAAACGCTTCAAACATTCTGTACTTGGAACCTTTTCTGGGACTCTAGTGGTATTTGCCGATGCTCACTCCAGGTTTACTGTCGCCCTTGGGCCTTCACATTGACGATAAGACACAAAAGTGAAATTGGGGTTGAATAAAAAGGCACAGTCTTTACAGTCCTGCGAGACCAACAGTTGTTTCGGATGCACCACTGTAGGTTTACTGTAACTCTTGTACATTCACAATGATATGAAACACAGAAATTGCATCGGGATTCATTACAACAGGCACCATGCACACCTCTGTACAGGCGAGAACCAAATCATACGATCTGTGCTTCGAACCTTTCCTGGGAGTCCAAACGTAGTAGCGTATGCACAAATGCATGTTTCGTGTAACTCTTGGACATTCACATTGACGATGAAACACAGAATATGCATCGGATTCTATACAACTGGCACCATGCCGACTTCTGTCCAGGCGAGTAACGCTTCAAGCGGTCTGTGCTTTGCACCTCTCCAGGGTGTCCAGTAGCAGTTTCAGATGCACCACTGCAGGTTTCCGGTAACCCTTAGACTTCCAAATTGGGGATGATACACAGAAATTGCATAAGACAGAATCCAACAGGCACCATTCCGACTTCCATCCGGGCGAGTAATCCTTCAAACTCACTGTGCTTGGAACCTTTCCGAGGAGTCAAGGAATAGTCTCCGATGCACCACTGCAAGTGTAGTGTAATCCTTGGTCATTCAAATTGACGAAGAAATACAGAAATTGCATCGGATTGAATGCAACAGGCATCATGCCGACTTCTGTCCAGTCGAGTAACGCTTGAAACGGTCAGTGTTTTGCACCTCTCCAAGGTGTCCAGTAGAAGTTTCAGATTCAGCAATGCAGGTTTACTTGAACCCTTAGACCTTCAAATTGGTGACGACACAGAAATTGCATAGGATTGAATACCACAGGCATAATGCCGACTTCTGTTCAGGTGAATAACGCTCCAAACGGTCTGTGTTTGGAACCTTTCCTGGGAGTTCAGTAGCAGTAACCGATAGACCACTGCAGGTTTACTGTACCCCTTTGACCTTCACATTGGCGATGAAACACAGAAATTGCATATGAATTGAATACAACAGGCACCACGCCGACATCTCTCCAGACGCGCGAAATTTGGCACGAACTTGAATGCGAGATGCCTTTAATAGGTTCCACAACGAAACATTGTCTCGAAATTTGGTATAAAATCCGAAGAAATTCTGGTCGTATGTAAAGTCCACAAGCGCAAGACGCAGTCAATACCTTCGCTGCGCAGTGCCGATGGTTCTGTTACCGACGACTGTGCCGCTAAAGCGGAGTTATTGAACGCAGTTTTCCGAAATTCCTTCACCAGGGAAGACGAATGGAATATTCCAGAATTTGGAACACGAACAACTCCTAGCATGAGTTTCTTAGAAGTAGATACCTTAGGGGTTGCGAATCAACTCAAATCGCTTGATGCGGGAAAGTCTTCAGGTCCAGATTGTACACCGATTAGGTTCCTTTCAGATTACGCTGATACAATAGCTCCCTACTTGGCAATCATATACAACCGCTCGCTCACCGATAGATCTGTACCTACAGATTGGAAAATTGCGCAGGTCGCACCATTGTTTAAGAAGGGTAGTAGGAGTAATCCCTCAAACTACAAACCTATATCATTGACGTCGGTTTGCAGTAGGGTTTTGGAGCATATACTGTATTCAAACATTATGAATCACCTCGAATGGAACGATCTATTGATACGTAATTAGCATGGTTTCAGAAAACATCGTTCTTGTGCAACGCAGCTAGCTCTTTATTCTCACGAAGTATTGGCCGCTATCGACAGAGGATCTCAGGTTGATTCCGTATTTCTGGATTTCCGGAAAGCTTTTGACACCGTTCCTCACAAGCGACTTCTAATGAAGCTGCGGGCCTATGGGGTATCGTCTCAGTTGTGCTACTGGATTCGTGATTTCCTGTCAGGAATGTGGCAGTTCGTAGTAATAATCGGCAAATCATCGAGTAAAACTGAAGAGAAATCAGGTCTTCCCCAGGGAAACGTCCTGGGACCTCTGCTGTTCGTGATGTATATAAATGACCTGGGTGACAATCTGAGCAGTTGTCTTAGGTTGTTCGCAGATGATGCTGTAAATTACCGTCTAGTAAGGTCATCCGAAGACCAGTATCAGTTGCAAAGCGATTTGGAAATGATTGCTGTATGGTGTGACAGGTGGCAGTTGACGCTAAATAACGAAAAGTCTGAGGTGATCCACATGAGTCCCAAAAGAAATCCGTTGGAATTGGATTACTCGATAAATAGTACAATACTCAAGGCTGTTCATTCAACTAAGTACCTGGGTGCTAAAATTAAGAACACCTTCAGTTGGAAAGACCACATAGATAATATTGTGGGGAAGGCGAGCCAAAGGTTGCGTTTCATTGGCAGGACACTTAGCAGATGCAACAAGTTTACTAAAGAGACAGCTTACACTACACTCGTTCGTCCTCTATTAGAATATTACTGCGCTGTGTGGGATCCTTACTAGGTGGGATTGACGGAGGACATCGAAAGGGTGCAAAAAAGGGCAGCTCGTTTTGTATTATCACGTAATAGGGGAGAGAGTGTGGGAGATATGATACGCGAGTTGGGATGGAAGTCATTAAAGCAGAGACGTTTTTCGTCACGGCGAGATCTATTTATGAAATTTCAGTCGCCAACTTTCTCTTCCGAATGCGAAAATATTTTGTTGAGCCCAACCTACATAGGTAGGAATGATCATCAAAGTAAAATACGAGAAATCAGAGCTCGAACAGAAAGGTTTAGGTGTTCGTTTTTCCCGCGCGCTGTGCGGGAATGGAACAGAGATAGTATGATTGTGGTTCGATGAACCCTCTGCCAAGCACTTAAATGTGAATTGCAGAGTAGTCATGTAGATGTAGATGTAGATGTAGAAAAGTATGGCTTAAGACGGTCTGTGCTTGGCACCTTTCTCAGGAGCCCACTGGTAGCATCATCGCGAATGAATACAACAGGCACCATGCCGACTTTATCCCGAGCTAATAACGCGTAATACGGTCTGTGCCCTGAAACTTCACTGGGAGTCGAGGCGCTGTTTCCGTTGCACCACATCAGGTTTACTGTAATCTTTGGACCTTTACATTGACGATGGAACACAGAAATTTCATCGGGATACAATACAACCAACACCATTCCGACTTCTGTCAGGCGAGTAACGCTTCAAACAGTCTCCTCTTGGAACCTTTCCTGGGAGTCCAGTAGATGTTTCTGATGCACCACTACAGGTTCAAATTGACGATGAATCACAGAAATTACCTGGGGATTGAATACAACTGGCACCATGCCGACTTCTGTCCAGGGGCTAACGCTCCAAACGGTCTGTGCTTGGAACCTCCCCTGGGAGTCCAGTAGTAGTTTGCGATGCACCACTGCAGGTTTACTGTAACCCTTGGACCTTTTCATTGACGATGAATAACAGAAATTGCATAGTATTGAATACAACTGGCACCATGCCAACTTCTGTCCAGGGGAGTAACGTTTCAAACGGTCAGTTCTTGGAAACTTTCCTGGAAGCCCGGTAGTACTTTCCGATGCACCACTGTAGGCTTACTCTACCCTTTGGACCTTCCCATTGGCGATGAAACACTAAAATTGTATCGGCATTGAATACAACAGGCAATAGGCCGAATTCTGTCCATTGGCACCACTGCAGGTTAACTGTATCACCTGGAACTTGGCATTGTTGATGAAACACAGAAATAGTATCGGATTGACTACGACAGGGACCATGCCGACTTATGTCCAGGCGAGTAACGCTTTCAACCGTCTGGGTTTGGAACCTTTCCTGAAAGTCCAGTAGTAGTTCCCGAAGCACCAGAAATCCCTGTTTTACTGTTACCTCTCAATTTTCAAGTTATTTATGTTTTGTAACTGTCTTGTTGCTCCCTTGGCATAAAGTTGGCTGAAGTGCGCCTGTAATGTGGTGGGCCCCCACTTACGGCTGAAATGTCTCCTGGAGAGCAGTAACTTCTGTATGTGGTGATAAATCGACGTGGATTGCAGTGTGATCCCATGCAATTACTTTGTGACCCTCCGCATATCTTCTGGTTCTGTAATTGATTCTTGCTTTAATATATCTTACTGTGACTGTTTTTCCTTATATTGTTGAAAATCTTGATGTAATTGACTCAGGGCTCTGAAATATTATTCATTCATGTCCTACCGCCACTTCGCATTACCTGCCGTGTTTGCCTTTACAAATTTAATGGAGGTCGTATTGGTTTTTTGATGCTATGAATTTCGCATTGTGGTTTATTTCTCCCGATAACTTAAATTGGGTTCCAAGTTTTAATTTACATTGGGAGCCTGAGCTGCTTGGGGCATTCCCCTTTTAATGGTCAATGACAGAATGCACGTTGTTCTGATGGCGCGCCAAAGTGGAGAATGGCGAGGAAAATATTCCTAATTTCCTTCACTTTTCTTTGCTCCTCCTCTTCTAGGTTTTCTTTCCCCTGACACATGTTTATCCTTTTCACGTATAGTTCTCTGTGTGCTGCCTCCTGTGGTGCCCCCTAAAAATGAAATTAAAAAAAAAAAATTGAGATGATGCTGATGGTGAGACTGTATACTCATTTACGTTTAAAAAAAGGATGTTTCGAAAATGTAGCCTACCTATTTATGTTTTCAAGGAAAATTGTTTTTTTTTATGAAGAACGTCGTTTTAATTTTGACGCACTAGAGGTTGTTATTTGTTTTCTCATTACCTGCAACTTTTGCTCTATGTAGTACGAGTTTGTTCACTTTGCAAAAACAAAAAAAATTGAAAAGGGTTTAGAGCACATGTAAACAAGTTCGTGGAGCACTAGCCCAAAAAAAAAAAAAAAAAAAAAAAAAGCGCCATAATAGCTGGATCGCTGGATCGAGCATCGGTCGTCAGCTATTTTTTTTT
This sequence comes from Schistocerca serialis cubense, assembly GCF_023864345.2. Taxonomy (NCBI): domain Eukaryota; kingdom Metazoa; phylum Arthropoda; class Insecta; order Orthoptera; family Acrididae; genus Schistocerca; species Schistocerca serialis. Next base: position 871,313,188 of record NC_064641.1, on the reverse strand, counting down.
ATACAAAGAAAAGGCACAAACTCCGTAGCCAGTAAACTAGCACTACGATGTTTATTTCATTTAATTTCTAAATAAAGGGCCGGTAGAGCACGTGCCCGCGAAAGGAAGAGGGAAAAATCTCATTTTGCACCCGAATATTTATTTCACGATGGACGTGGAAAATAATGGTTGTTTACCCTTCCTTGATGTGTTAGTTAGAAGGAAGGTGGGCGGTTCTTTGGTACCTGCCCTTTATACGACTCCTACTCACACTGGCTTATATCTGCAGGCTGATAGTTGTCACCATGATGGCGAACTTAACACCTTGGTACACAGGGCCCTTGCCATCTCGGACCCTGAGGGTTAGTGAGCTGAGTTAGTCCATCTCGAAGTCACCTGTCTTGAGAATGCTGACAGTGAAAGACAGATAGACGTAGCGGTATCGACCAACTTTTCGTCGGGTGAATGATGATAGTACATAAGTGGCCCAAAGACTACGGCCATTTTCATTAACGCAGGGGTCATTTCTAACACGACTGGTCTAATTTTGCGGAAATATGACGTAAATTATGTTATTCGCCCACTATCTAAGAACAGGTTGCTTTTAGGTTCAGCAAAGGATTATCTTGGTGTGCCTAAAGAGGATGTCTACTTATTCCTCATAGTTGTGGCATGTCATAAATTGGTCAGGCTATCACGACGCTGGAAGACCAGCATATTGCGCATATGCCACACACATGCTTACAATAGCCAAGCAAATCCGCTGTTGCAGAATATTGACTTGACAACGGTCAACCTATAGAATATAATAAAGTGCAAATTATGACATGCAGTTCCAGCTATTGTGAAAGCGCTGTTAAGGAAGCAGTTGAAATAAAATTAGGATGTAGCTTGATCAACAGGGATGGCGGTTTTCGTTTAAAGTCTGCATGGAGTCCCGCGCTCCTTGGTCAAGAAACAGAAGGACAGAGTTTATGCCACCACACCAACTGATTATTAATTCCACTGTAGGTAACTTCTGACGTCGGCCACCTTTGGTTTGTGATGGCGCTAGTGTTTACAGCGTGTGTAAGTGTTATCACTCCGGATTTCTCTGAGAACCGAGGTTTTAAATTCCCTTGTACAGAGCTTACTTGATGCAGTTTGCCTAGAGGATGGCGGGGTGTGCTTCCGTCGAAACATCGGTGGTTTCCGGCTGCATTCCAGTAAATTATTAAGTTATTTGAAGAAATGTTTTCATTTTTAAGAATTAATTAACGGTGGTGGGGTATTTTGCAAAATCAACTTTTACGTGAGGGTCATTTGTACATACCATACTTGCGAAGATAATCTCTCCATACCTAATCTGCTAATTTACCTATCGGCATGTTCTTCACCACTTGAAAGTGAAATGGGACACAAACAAACAAGTTGGTATTGCATTATTTTCCCTCTGTACGTACCCGCCAAATTTCGTCGAGAATATTTCATGTAAGCAAAACACTGTTTTACTGTTCCTTCACAATTTTCAAGTGCCGCCATTGTGACGTCACTCTGGATGTGTTATCGACTAATGATTTTTTAATTTATAAATAATGATCACTGATACGTTATTTACCTTATAATTTCGTTTGCAGTAATTGATCCGTCAAGCTGGAAGATTTTATTTTATAGATGTATTTAGAGTTATACATTTTACACTGGCTTTTATACAATTGTATGTTTTACATTCGGTTCAGCTTCGATACACGAGGTCTCGGCTCAAGAGATTCTCAGGTTTTTACGCTGCTAAAGGACACCTCAATTTTTTATTCTTTTTGTAGCTCTCTTGTCAGAAACTCGAGAAGGGCCGCAATAAATCTCGGCGCATAAGCTTGAAAGCAGTGCTATGTTACTGACTCGTCGCTGAGAAACTTACAAGTAGAATTGACAGAACATTCAAAATTTTATAAATTTATTTTTATAACGTTAGTTTAGTCAGATAAAAATTATACCAAAGAATTTTATGCCACGAGGACCGTCATGACCTGCTTGTTTTCTCTCTGGCACTAAACATTAATCGTTTTTTTTTAAATTATGACTTGGGCTTAGTGCAACGATGATTTCAAACGTTCATATAATCGTATGCCTGCCACTAGTAGCCATCAACCCGAAAAGTAACTATCATGAAAGAATGAGCATTGTTGTATTGAAAGATGGCACCGAGATATTATCAAATGAGAGGTGACACGTTAGGAAGCACGATGTCCATGGCGTGCCATATGCAGCCAGTCAGTCACTACCAGCAGTGACCTGAAGTTGTGTCCTGTGGCATGAGGCCAGGAATAACACTGCTGTGCCTCTCCGAAACATCGGGACAATGGGATCCCTCCCCCAATGGCCACCATACTCACCGCAAAACGCTATGAGTGGTGGTGCAGAATAGCAACTCACCACTAAGCACAATGCTATGCCATTCGTCGGCATTCCACCCTTCCTGGTCACGACAACACTCCAACTGCAGCCGTTTGTGTTGTGTTCTTGTCAGCTGCCACGTATGAGGCGATAATTCCTTAGTCTGGCTCTTGCTAGTCTGCGGGATAACGTACAGTGTTGCAGGGATTCTATTACTTGTTCACGGTTGGCAGGCGGACGTGTGAAGCGTTTTCGATGTGCCTGGTGCACAACACGGCGGTCCTTCCTCGTGGTGGTCAACGTTGCTGACCGTGACCTTGACGACGATTACGATTGCCCTCACGTTCCCATGCAGTCCACTTCAGAAAGTCTCAATGATCTGGATATTGCACGATTAGACCAGCTGACCAAATGGAGTCCCACACTGAAGCCCCTTTAAGACTCTGTCGAGTGCTTATTCCGTTGTCTCACACTAGTATTTGGAACCCCACGTCCTTCATAGCGATTACTCAGTGTCTGACACTGTTCACGTCCATCGTACACTCTACCAAGGCCACATGTATGGTAACAATACTAAACACGAACAACACTAATGCACTATGATGGCCGTTCTATGTGTCACAGAGAACTGTAACCCTAATCCTGTGCGGGGTCACGGTGAAAAATAGTCTCTCTGAATTTTATGTGTCACAGCTCGAGGTTTTTACAATAAGACAACAACATTCTACGTCTTTATTCTTCAGGTCAAGACATTCATTTCTAGCATAATCACCCTAGCGACAAACACATTTCTCCCAACGAGAGACCAGTCTGTTCATACTGTCAGTGTAGAATGTTTGACATTGTTGGCTAAGCCACAACCTCACGTCTGCTTGCACCGCTTCATCGCTTTCAAAGCGTAGTCCTCGGAGATATACTTCAGGTTCTGGAAACAGATGAAAAGCGGATGGGGCCAAGGTGTGACTGTACGAAGGAAGATCGGTAACAGTCAAGTCATAGTGCCGGACTGTTGTAGATGTCGCAGTGATAGTCTGTAGTCGGGCATTGTCATGCTGAAGGTCAGAATGCTACACCTTCCTTCGCCAGTCCACGCTTTTTGGTCACGACACGAGTCCAAGTGCTTCCAACACGAAACTCGATTACAGCACAATGTTTCCCAAACACCGACCGACTTAATTTACACACTGTCACGTTACAGGGTACAATTCAGAGCCCTATAGTGGCAGAAGGCTGAAAATATGTAGACAGAATGAATAAACATGTAAACCGGTCATAACGTCTGTTTAATCTTATCGGCATAAAGAGTTTTCGTATAAAAATTTCGAGTCATATCTTTCAGCATTCCCTCGCACATACTCTTTACGAAGGTTCATTGATATCGGGCTAAGGCTTCTGCGTGCTTAATTTTTTGCTTTCAGGCAGTGCGAGGAGAATTGATATGTATCCCTTTTATTCTGAGTATAGGGAAACATTTTCCAATGGCTTTGTCTGGAGTGGTAACGCCGGTAACCATCAGATCACCGAAGTTAAGCGCTGTCGCGTTTGGCTGGCACTTGAGTGGGTAACCGTCTGGGTTTTCCGGGTACTGTTGGCATGAATGGCGCACTCAGTCCTTGTGAGGTCAATTTAGTAGCTACTTGACTCAGAAGTAGCAACACGAGACTCGAAAACTAGCAATGACCGGGAAACTTGCGTGCTGACCATATGCCACTCTACTTCCGCACCCAGTTACAACTAAGGACTGAGGATGACACGGCGGCCAGTTGGTACCGCGTTGCCTTCAAGGAATGTTCGCACGAAGCTTTCTTTTTTTTAATTTTTTACTAATGGAAATATTACATGCAATTGAGGTACTTTTTAAAACGGAATATACAAAGACAAAAGCGGCGAAGAGTAGTAGAAAAGAGACTAACAATTTGGTTATACTTAATTAAGGAACGACACGTTAGTAGAGAACATAAAAGATTTTTTGATGTGGGGGAGGGACTGAGGTATCTGTGTTGATTGGTTTCATGCGGTCCCAGGATTTCCTCTCTTGCGCCAATCTCTTCGTGTCAAAGTAGCAAATGCTCCCAAAGTCTTCAGTTATTTGCAGAATACATTCCTATCTCTGTCCTCTGCCCCTGACACCTTTGCACATGTCCTGTCATTTTGTCCGTCTTCCACTTACTGTTTTCTACGTACTCGTTTCCTAACCAACTGTATCGAGAAACTTTTATTACCTTTTCTTTCAGTCAACGTAATTTACTGTATCATTCTGTGATCCTACAACACAAACCCTTCGTCTCTTTTATTTTTCAATAATTCACACAACCGACTATTCACTTCCATACAATGCTGTCTCAAAACGTACATCTTCAGAAATTTCTCTCTGGAATTCATATCTAAGAATTTAGTTATGGACATCATTTCCCGAGGAAAGTTCTCCTTTACTTGTTCTTATATTCTCCTTCCCTAGGTCATCATGGGTTAACTATGCTTGCAAGATACCAGAGAGCCTTCACGTAGTGACAAACGTCACGGGAATCCTCCTAGTACTGTGTCGGGCTTCCCTTTGCCCGGAGCACTGCAGCAACTCGACACGACATGGAGTCAACAAATCGTTGGAAGAACCCTGCAGAAATATTCACCCATGCTGCCTCAGTAGTTCTCTAGCGAAGGTTTAACCGGTGCAAGATTTTGTGCACGAAGTGACCTCTCGATTATGTCCCATAAATTTTCGGTGCGATTTATGTCGGTCGGTAAGCCAGTGCCAGTTGAGTCTATCAGTAGATGGGGTTTCACTAGTCATGGCCTGCACCTCAATAAGTATGGGAGGCGTAGGCCGGCAAAGCATTTAGGTGACAGGGTAGTAGGTGCTGGTGGAATCACTCATGGAAAAATTCCCGTAGTAGTTAGTGTTAGAGCTGCACCTTTGAGATTCAAGCAGGGTGATAGGTATACCAGCTTAAAGGAAGTCCATCTAACTAAGGAATCACCTTCAGCGGAGGTCAGGTTTGCAGGTAGAGAATCAATTAGAATATTTCATCAAAATATTAAAGGTATTAGAGATAAAGTCAGTGATTTACTTATAGATGTTGACTCTGACATTATTTATGTGTCGGAGTACCACTTACACAATTTGACAATTCATAGGCTCACTTTACCAGGATACAGATTAGCTGGTTATTTTGCAAGTAGTTTTTGCATTTCAGAATACTTCTGCTCAAGCTAGATGCAGTTCATTGTTGCATGTTTTAGGAAGTACCAAAAATGAGTGTTATGTTGTGATTTCTATATCAATTTTGTATATCATAGTACAAGAAAAAGAATGTTAGTAGATCTCCTAAACTCGGATGGATGATACGATGTAGACTGTATTTTTTTTTTTTTTTTTTTTTTGAACCGAGGTGCAGGGGAACAGTAACACTAAATAGCTTTTGTACTCAGACAAATGTCGCATATCATTACAAACTATGTAGAAAAGCTAACCCAATGGCAATAGAGATTTTTTAAACCTCGTTAAGGTACTGTAGTAGCAGGATGTTTATAGTGCAGATAACACATATTACAAATGTAATCCTTTCCTTAACACATTTCTCATGCTCTTTGAGAGTTGCTATCAATCAGCTCAGTAGAATAGCTAATTCACAGGATAAAATTAAAGCCATATGGTCAGTTGTGAAGGAAGTGTCTGGTCAGCAGCACAAGGCTGACGATATAAACTCAGTTTGCAGTAATAATATTTCTGTTACTGATAAATCAGATATATGTACAGCATTTAACAACCATTTTCTGAGCATTGCTGGTCAATTAACAAAAATTTAGTATCTACAGGAAATCATTTGGGCCCATCCAGACTTAGCATAGAGGGACCGAACGTCCCGCTTCAGAACGCTCGTCCAGAGCCAAAAACTCAACTGCCTCGTCCGCCCTCAGCACGGCACACAGCGCCTCCTCCCAGCGGGAACGCTCGCAGAAGCTCCGCAACGCCCTCTAGGAAAGCGCGGAAGCTCCAAACAGAAGGGAACAGTAACACTAAATAGCTTTTGCACTCAGACAAATGTCACATATCATTACAAACTATGGAGAAAAGCTAATCCAATGGCAATAGAGATTTTATAAACCTCGTTAAGGTACTGTAGTAGCAGGATGTCTATAGTGCAGATAACACATATGACAAATGTAATCCTTTCCTTAACACATTTCTCATTCTCTCTGAGAGTTACTATCCATCAGAACGTACTAAACAGGGTAGAAGCAGTAAAAGGTAGCTTGGGTGGCTGACTAGTGAGATAAGGATATCATGTAGAACAAAGCAGGAACTGTATCAAATTGATAGAAGTAGTCAGTATTAAGCTACAGTAGCCTATTGCAAGTGATTAAAAATGTTATATTTTTTGATTTAACTAAGGTGCTTGATCGTGTTGATTACAAAATATTACACCAGAAGTTGGATCATCACGGGATACACGGAGTAGCTCACAATTGCTTCACCTATTACTTTAACAACAGGCAATAATAGGTCATAATTCACAGTGTTGAGAATGGCTGCAGAGATACTGGCGCATGCTGCATCTTTGACCGTCCGTAACTGCGTAAGTGTTGTCGTTGCAGGATTTTGTACACCAGCTCACATCCCGATTACGTCCCATAAATGTTCGATGGGATTCACGTTCGATTGGAACTATTTAGGGGGATCTTGGTGGGCAAACCATTCGCTAAAACTGTCCTGAATGTCCATCTAACCATCCGGGAACAACTGTGGTTGGTGACATGGTGAAGTTCCGTCCATCAACATTCTGTACAATGTTGCTGCAAATGGCCTCCAAGTATCCGAACATTACTGTTCCCAGTTAATGATCGATTTGGACTAAAAGATTGATTCTATTCCACTTAAACACATCCGACATCATTACAGAGCCACCCATAGTTTGCAGAGTGCCTTGTTGACACCTCGAATCCATGGCTTCGTGGGGTTCATGACACATAAGAAAACTACCATAAACTCTTTCGTACTAAAATCTGGGCTCACCTGACCAGAAGACGGTTTTCAAGTTGTCTAGGCTCCAACCAATATCGTCGTTAGCACAAAAGACGCGTTGCTTGCGATGTCGGGCTGTTGGTAAAGGCACTAGCGCAATTCATCTGTTGCCATAGCCCATCAACACCATTTTTCGCCACACTGTCCTAAGGAATGCGTTCTTCGTACGTTGCACATTAATTTCTGTGATTATTCAAGCAGTGTGACTTATCTGTTAGCACTGTCTCTGCTTCCGGTATGGTGTGATATGGAGTGTTCGTTATAAGTTGTTCGTGGTACCTGGGGATGTCACATACAAGGACTACAAAGGATACAAAAAAAAGGTCATGTCAATATTTCGCTATGCAGTTACAGCAGATTGTGATCACTGAACTAAGTTTCAGTTGTCCTGTATAATAGTAGAAGGTATTTGTAGCAAACATGCCGAGTAGTGAGAGTTTGAACTCCAAAGGTACTATCAATTACATGAGAGCTCGTTCGATTATTTTCCAATCTTTTCATGAGGATATATATACATATGAGTGTGTGTGTGCGTGTGTGTGTGTGTGTGTGTGAGCGTGTGTGTATCTTACAGATGGGGTGGCAGAAGAGAGAAAGAGAGAGAGAGAGAGAGAGAGAGAGAGGCAGAGAGAGATGATGGAAAAAACGATTGGTGAATGTTCGATTTGCTATTGTTCTCTGGGCACTTTCTGTATTTGGTTACTTGTCCCATAAAATGCGGAACTATTTTGTGGGAATGACTACAAGCACTCCTAAGTCTTCTACAAATAAGACGCAGGAGTAAAAGTGGAAAACAAATTTAATACTTAGGTATTTTGAGAACAAACATCCAGAACAGTAATGAACGTATTTACATGTTATGTACATTATTTACAGCAGGCTGGTGACGATGCCTTTGAATCAAATCACTCGACAGGTTTTGTTTCATCTGTTCTCTAGCTCGATGTGGGTGCTGACAAAACCTGTAACAAAAGAAAATTGATCGATGAATATATCTAATAACAGTTGTAGGAAAGAAGGTAAAGCTAATGCCTGTTATGTATTTATACACAAATCAGTACAGTTATATATTGTGAAGATGCTAAAACTTCAGTTAACTTTGTAGCGTCTAACTAAGAGCAGACATGCAATAACTGATTCGAAAAGAAGATGAAAAATTGCAAAAGGCTGTGACAAAAATGTGCTCTTTTCTTTAGATAGAACGTAGTTTGTAAACTCATCACAAAGGAAAGTTATTCTGAAATTTCTATTATTCTGTACTACTGCTTGTTTCGAGACTAACCTGGGCGAGAGGTGCTGGAGTGCCCCTAACGTCGTCGAACACAAAACATCTTCTTCAGCCAACGCCAGAAGCCAGAACCGCACGTCGGCAGCTCTCTCTCTTCCCCTGCGTCTCCCTCGCCACCCACCAGGTCTGGAGACAGCTGCTTCTCGCCGGACGTGTCCAGCGCTGGCACGTCTCCGCCCTCCCACGTCTGCCCGTTGCCTGGACACGCCTCGTCCTCCTCAGTCACCACTTCCAACGGTCGGCGTCTGCGGGACTCTGCGTCCACTGGCACATCTTGGGGCGGAGCTCGGTAGAATCCGGCGCCTGTAAGAGAATAACTGCGTCAGTTAAAAGTCACTATGCGTGGAGAAAATAAGGGAACTTTACACTTCGCCATTTTAAGCCTTTACCAGCAGTACTGTTCGCATTGCATACTAATAATACAGGATTGTAAGTAAACTGAAGGTGGAGAGGGGAAGTAGTAAACAAAAGAAGTACGAGGTTATCACTACTAACAGCTGTATCGACACATTGCGCTCCAGCAACATTTCTCTGTCTCAGAATACTCCAGTTAATGTTTTCCATACTGGGGACAGAATTAACACAATAGCAGCATCACTTATTCCCATTCCCCACTTACATCTATAAACCCGAGAAATTTTAGGTACTTACAATAATATTCCGGCAGTCCAGGCCACTCTCCATCCCAAGGGTGAGTATCGACAGGATGTACGTCATAATGAACAGCGAACAGAAAATCCTCCAGTTCGAATCTCGAATACGAGTGTACCAGCGGAATCTTAGATCGCTGAAACACTAATCTTCGTCCCTAGAAAATAAAATAACAATATCTGATATTTGGAACAATTCTTTATTTAAAAACAAAATTTTAATAATGCCTTCACTACTTTAAAGTTACTATACTGCATGGATATATTCTCCTGGAACACGATACGTGACGCAAATTGTCAAGAGTGAAATAGATTTTCATCCAAATAGAAAAAGGAATGAGACAAAGGGAGATAAACAGAGAGAGAGAGAGAGAGAGAGAGAGAGAGAGAGAGAGAGAGAGAGAGAGAGAGCGTGGGCTAAATGTATGCGAAACAAAATACATCTGTATATTAACATTGAAGCACACGAACGGTTTACATGGCCGTTCATATGGAAAAGCAATGGCCAGTACAACGCAAGCTTGAAAAAGATCCCTACCTGTCGTTAGTTTGTAATTACACTGGCGCCTCGCTTTATGAGGCAAAAATAAGTGATTTTCTCTATCAAATGGCTTTTTACGCCTTACTACGCCTCGTATATGCAAGAGAACGATAACCACCACAAGAAAAAAGAAAAAAACGCTATCGTTGTCATGTCTCGACCTTTAACATCTGCGCAGCTACGTAACACCCATCCAGAAGTTCCTTCATGCACTCCCGTAGTTCCTGGTCTAGACACTGCCAGGATCTTTCTCACACAGCTCTACTAAGAGAAGTACACGAGGCTTACCTGGGCCTGTAGCTTCCAGTGGATAAAGTCTCGAGGCAGCGGGATAGCAATTGGATCGCTTCTCTTCACGTCAGCCATGGTTAACCAACTGAAGTGTCTTGTTTCCTCGGAAACCACCTTACCGCTTGTAAGTGGTTCCCATTGTTGTGTACACCACGAATTAACGTGTGTGCATTGTACCATCAGGTGCGGTGAGACGATATGACCTGCTGGTACCGAAACTGTTTTTGATTCGGTAGATTCCGTCTTAGGCCTTCACTCAAGGACCGTTAGTTCGGCTGCCGTTAGTATAACTTGTAATGATGTTTATCAAATCCATCTAAAAATAATTTCCACATCTGTGAAACAGTCACTGCTCTTCGGGTCAATCAGTGATCTCCTACGTCTGTCATTACAACACGGTTTATTGGTAGACCTAACAAATACCGTCTGACGATATAAACCACCTAGATACGAACCAGTCTGCTTCACTCAGCGGCTAGTCTGGCCACACTACAATTTCAATTACGAAGACAGTAATTTAAATAACTTACGCCGACAACACAAAACGGGAAAATGCTATGGGTAGTTTAATAGTTTAAATAATTTACTGATCCACAAAAAGTAGTTCTGATGAGACTTACTGCACTAAAGTCACATACTTATTCACAGACAATAAATTTTCTTGCTTACTCATTTGTGATCGTCTAATGTGGTGAATAAGGAGTGGTCTTTGACACGATGCCGACAATTTTTTTCATTATGTGTTGTGAAATATAAACATCAGTCTTTGTGGGATTACCAGTGATACGTGGCTCAAATAATCAGAAAACTCATTTTGACTCATCTTGCTGTGAGAGAAGAAATTAAAACTTCAGCGACCCCATAATGATCGACGCTGTATCGCTACTGCCAGATGGTATTATGCGTCAGTCAGTGTTCTTATCTATATTATTACCGAAAGATTATCGTATTCGTAGCAGTACACAGTATATTCTTTCTTCTTCGAAGTCCAAGCAATTTCTGGATAATATATTGTTCGTGATGATATGCTATTTTGAACAGGCACTCAATCTGGAAATCTTTTATTTCCGTTATCGAAAGAAATACACTACCTGATGTTCATTCCATTACCATTAAATAACTGCTCTTAAATAACTATCCTTAAATAACTGCTGGTCTGGTCTATTTTCCATCAGAATTATTATTCGATGTGTCCGATGACAGTCTGACGTTCGGAATACTTTTGTTTGCATTTTCTGAGTTGGGGCATAGGGAGGTCTGTAAAATAATCAACTAAATACGAATATATAATATACACTGCACTGACAATTTTTTATTAAAAAAATAGGTGTAGTGTCTTTGACTACTCATAAAAATGGCCTAGGTCCTGTGTTCGAACAAAGCCCCACTGCCTAAATTTTGAATAAAAGTTATCATCAATGCCGTCCGAAATCTCCAGACATAAGAAGTCCACCTTTTATACCAAAGGCGTTGTAAAAGAAGGCGGAGGAGCGAACAGAGTTTCGGGGCACTGTCTTGCCTCTGGGTTGGGAAATTTCAGCTAGAAGGCGGAACAATCAGCAATAATCAACAGCACGAGGGTGCAGAAGGCAATAGAAATTAATAAACTGAAAACACATAATGTGATTCCACAGGACATGCGGCCATTGTCACAAGATAAGTGGCCCATTCGGTTCTCGAGGTTGTAGGTGATCATGAGAAAGAGATGGATAATCAATGACTGGGTATTATTCTGAGAGTGGAAGCATGGAATGTTAGCACTTTGAACTTAGGTGGGATGGTGGAAAGTCTGAAAAGCGAGATTCAAGTGCTAAATCAAGATATAGTGGAGGTTAGTGCTGTGAAGTGGAGTACAGATAAGGATTTCTGGTCAGACGATTGTAGGGCAATTCAACAGCAGGAGAAAGTGGTATAAGAGGAGTAGGATCCCTTGTGAATAGGAGAGAACGTTAGAGAACTGCTGTGAACAGTTCATCGATAGTCTCTTTCTCATCAGATTCGACAGCAAACCAACGTCGACAACGATAGTTCAGGTAGGCATAATTGTGTGGTAAGCTGCAGATGACTGGCAATAGGAATGAGGGAGGAGAAAGACCAACTGAGTTCAGGCAACAATTTTCAGTTGCCTTTAGCGAATACGTTTTTTTAAGAATCACAAGAGGATAGGGTATATTTTGGGAACGATCGACTGACAGTTTCATCAGGATTACGTCGTGGTCAGACAGAGATTCCGAAATCAGATATCGAAATGTAAGGCATGGTCAGCTTCAGGTATGTTGCAGAATAGGATAGAAAGGGGTTGAAAATTAAAACATTTTACTAAAGCGCATTCACATTGCTGCAAGGAAACTAGCGATCACGCCAGAGAGAACCAGGAAATAACCTGTGTGTCGCTTCAAAACCGCGCCGAGTGAGATAGGATGAGCTCATTAGAAAATAGCACGGGACAGAAAACAAATGGAAACGTGAGACGCATATTCGTTAGATCATAAGAGAGTACGAAAGAAACTTTAAATGCTTCTTAACAAACATTGCCAGCGAACTTAAACATCGGTTAACAGACCGTTAAGCGAATATAACAGAATTAGAATATGCGATCATTACGAACCGAGCACCGAGCTCGTTAATGGGCAGTGGTCGACGCCAAACGATTCATAAGCTGTCCTGAGATGCTTAGAGCATACGACTGACCTGCACGTTCTGAAGGAACGCCTGGGAATGAGAACAATCGCTTAAAAAACGGATAGCATGAGCCGCACTTGAAACGCCAAACAACCGAGTGACGTTGTTGTACGTCATCCCGACTAACAAAATTTCGTCGAAAGCCGAGAAACGTGGATGTAATTGTGTAATTAGTGTACATCTGTGATTATGTTATCCTAAAGTACACCGTTCGCCAACGGCAGACTGTTAATGGGCTGTATTACTGTCCAGTATACACTACTGGCCATTAAAATTGCTACACCAAGAAGAAATGCAGATTATAAACGGGTATTCATTGGACACATATATTATACTAGGACTGACATGTGGTTACATTTTCACGCAATGCATAGATCCTGAGAAATCAGTACCCAAAACAACCAATTGTGGCCGTAATAACGGCCTTGATACGCTTGGGCATTGAGTCAAACAGAGCTTGGTTGGCGTGTGCAGATACAGCTGCCCATGCAGCTTCAACACGATACCACAGTTCATCAAGAGCAGTGACTGGGGTATTGTGACGAGCCACTTGCTCGGCCACCATTGAGCAGACGTTTTCAGTTGGTGAGAGATCTGGAGAATGTGCTGGCCAGGGCAGCAGTCGAACAGTTTCTGTATCCAGAAAGGCCCGTATAGCTCCTGCAACATGCGGTCGAGCATTATCCTGCTGAAAGGTAGGGTTTCACAGGGATCGAATGAAGGGTAGAGCCACGGGTCGTAACACATCTGAAACGTAACGTCCACTCCTCTAAGTGCCGTCAATGCGAAAAGAGGTGACCGAGACGTGGAACAAATGGCACGCCGTACCATCACACCGGGTGATACGCCAGTAAGGCGATGGATGTTGTCTTGCAAACGTCCCCATCTGTTGACTCAAGGATCGAGACATGGCTGCACGATCCGTTACAGCCATGCGGATAAGATGCCTGTCATCTCGACTGTTAGTGATACGAGGCCGTTGGGTTTCAGCACGGTGTTCCGTATTACCCTCCTGAACCCACCGATACAGTATTCTGCTAACAGACATTGGATGTCGACCAACGCGAGCAGCAATGTCGCGATACGATAAACCGCAATCACGATAGGCCACAATCCGACCTTTATCAAAATCGGCAATGTGATGGTACGCATTCCTCCTCCTTACTAGAGGCATCACAACAACGTTTCACCAGGCAACGCCGGTCAACTGCTGTTTGTGTATGAGGCATTGGTTGGAAACTTTCCTCGTGTCAGCGCGTTGTGTCACCACGGGCACCAACCTTGTGTGAATGCACTGGAAAGCTTATCATTTGCATATCACAGCATCTTCTTCCTGTCGGTTAAATTTCGCGTCTGTAGCACGTCATCTTCGTGGTGTAGCAATTATAATGGCCAGTAGTGTAGGAACACAATCTGCGAACAGCTTTGAGAAGAAAGCGGTAACGCTTCATATAGGAACCACCCATCGTTGGTACGAGAGCATACAGTCCTTGTGGCTTCCACTTAATGTGTAAAGGGAAGAAATCATTTAGTGGCATCTGCCTCACAACTGTCAGAGAGATTCGTCCAGAAAAAGACTGTATGATTTCAATTATCAACATAAATGCCGCTTCTGAAGGTGTACTACGACTTCTGCGTCTCTGTAAACGGGTTAAACAATTTTGGTAGCTACTTAGACAATAAACCCCTGAAACATAAATCTATGTTTTATCAGTTTTAAATAAATACACTCCACAAAAGATTTAAGGGAACGCCTGTATCAGCGTCGATCGATAAAAAGGATTCAGTTCCGCCCCAGTTAAACACATACTAACACAGACTTTTTGAATGGTAGACACCTGTCTACAATATATCTTTAGTTTTCCTGTAAGCTACAGCTAAGGAAGGAACGGGGGTGGGTGGTTGATTCACCCGCACCCTGTGGCCAGGTATCGACGCCCTTGAAACTTATAGCATGGCTTGAGATCTTCGCTTTCAATGGAAATTAAAGTACTGCACCGCCTGTTGGGTGTGTTGCACACAGTACTGGGTGACCATTCAGAACCATGTGAGTACCGCTTGAGCACTGCAAACGATATCAGAACGGCCACTGGAGCCCCTGCATCCGATCATATTGTAATGAACAGGTTACGAGAAAGGACGTTCCGACCCAGACGTGCTCTTAGAGTACCACCCTTGACACAATAAAGTCTTGCAGCTCACGTTCAGTACGGCCTTCCCCGTGTCAACAGGCGACTTCGCTACTTGTAGATCGTGTTATTCACAGACGAGTCCACGTATCTTCTTTCGCAAGGTGCTGGTCGTGCTCTTGTGTAGTGACACATGGTGAGCGAATCCTGGCAGATGTTGCTGAGGAAATTCCCATCGTTCTGTGACATCGTGAGGAGGCTTCAGTGTTTATGGCCATACAGATGTTGCGGTGCCAGACAGCCTAGATATTGACGCAATGGTAGGACCGGCGGTGAATGCCGACCTAAACTCATCGTACGTATGTGGGACATGCTTGACAGATGTGTTCGTGGTCGTTCTGTTCTATCACAGACTCTCCTAGAACTCTCATAGGATCTCATTGAAAAGTGGGAACGGATACCACAAGGCGACGTCCGTAGACGCATACGGATCATGCCATGTAGCTGTCACACCAGTCTGACATTTCAGTTATTTTAATATATAAACGATCAAGGATGTAATGAAGTTGTGTTGTGTAATAAATGTCTGAAGGGTGAGAGTATAATTTGGTTCCTACACAGTCCTCAATTACTTCTCAGTGGAGTATGACAGACGCCCAAACTCATGTAGGCCTAATATTTTTAGCAGTGTAATTGTCAGAGTGGTATATCATACCCTCCTAAACAGCTCTCCACTAATCGAATTGAAAAGCAAGTAGTTAACAGCTGGGTCCAGTTCAACTACTCGTCATCACGCCTCTTTGCTCGCATCCGGAGTGTGGTTCAAATGGCTCTGAGTACTATGGGTCTTATCATCTGTGGTCATCAGTCCCTAGACTTAGAACTACGAAAACCTAACTTACCTAAGGACATCACACACATCCAGCCCGAGGCAGGAACGAACCTGCGACAGTAGCAGCGGCGCGGTTCCGTACTGAAGCACCTATGACCACTCGTCCACAACGTCCGGTTCCGGAGTAATTGCTGTCAGTGTTTCAGTAGGCATCAGTGCTGCTCAGGCAAGTTACGAAGAATTCCTGTTCGTCCAAGTTCTCATGTTTGTTGTTGCAGTGGCTCCAGTGTCCCGTTGTTGTTCAAATGTGTGCTTTAGGTTTCACAGGAGGAAACCACTTCCAGTCTGGATGTAAGATACTTGTGACTTCTATAGTGTAAGGAGCGGTCCACTTAATTATGCGTGTTTTTCCTTTTTTTCATTTATTCGTGTGCGTTTTCCAGGTCATGATGATTTTGTTACATAACTAGATGTACGCCATGGTCTCCACCACGCTGCACCACGACAGGGCAGGCGCTGGAGTTTATTTTACCTTCCTTCTCTTCCAGGGTGGAGGAGACTTCCGTGTTTCTATGGAGCCAAGTAGCTCTGATAGTTGTGGGCAGAAACTTAATGTGGATATTCCTCCCCATTATGTCCCCATTCTTATATGATTATTTTGCAGTCACAGGACATGCTGAGGAGTTCCGTAAAGGAAACGAGACTGGGCCTTTCTCCTCATGTTCCTCCGAAGGGAAAACAGAATCCACGACGTGCCGCCATTCAGACCACACTCCGGATGTGCTATCGAATATCGATTTTTTAATTTTTAATTAATAAGCACTGCTACGTTATTTACCTTACAATTTCTATGCGGTAATTGATCTTTCAGGCTGGAAGATTTTATTTTATAGATGTTTTCTAATGTTATACTTTTTATACTGACTTTTATACAGTTTTGTGTTTTACCTTACCAGGCTAGTATTTGAAATTTTTACGTTGGTTTTTATGCATGTTTTTATCCAGTTCGACGTATAGTATGTCAGTACATGTTGTATTTTCAAGCACTCATTTTGCCTTGTTAAGTAATTTTATTTAATGATTTCGCATACCGCATTTTAACCATTACATTTGGTACACTGCCTAATCATGTACCGTAGCTATAGTGCCCTCTGCTTTCATTAGTTCCCTGATATATGTACCAGACGCATTATGATCATCACCAGCACTTACTATGTACATACATGTTTAGTTTGACGTTGATACTACATCAGATTACTCTTATAGATTTAGCGTCACCAAACTGAACTCTGTTGGTTCTACACTGTTTTCGTTTGTAACAGATCTGAAGATGGTAGTAGCCGAAATAGGATTGTCTAATCAATACGGACCTGTAAAATAAACTGATTAAAGCAATGGGTCTCATTTTCGTCGCACCGGTAATGTTATTCTTTTAATCATTATCATTATTCTAGTTTGACGTCCACTGGATTGATCACCCCCTCCACAATTTAGCTGAAAATTTTTGTAAGTCCTCGTCGCCAGTTTTGAAAAGTCCTCGTCGTTACTGCTGTGGAGGCCGACTTGCCACTGTTGTTACCGTAGGCCGAGCAGTGGCGAATTCAACTTTTCGAGACTAAGCTGTACAAAATGTGCTGTCAGATAGTATTCAGAATACCTACTTGAAATACCTAACCAGTCAGTAAACATTCACTTTTAGTGTCGTTATTTATTTTACTTATAATTGTTTGATGTTATAAAGTGATATTTTATGTTTTAAAATCATTTTTGTATTATTTTACAGTTAACTATTCCCCATTACGTTCCAATAATTTACAGCAAGACAGCCGGGAGACGTCGTTGACAACCGCCGATATTCCGACAGGAGAACATCCTGCAGTTTTTTATACAATACTACAGCAAGGAAGCATTGTCCAAGGAAATTTAAAACCTCGGTATTCAGGAAACTTTGTACAGATAACAAACACACAGACACACACACAAACACACGCACACACACAGACAGACAGACAGACAGACAGACTGTAAACATCACACAGACTGTAAACACCAGCCCCATCGAAAAGTACAGTTGACAGACGTTAGAAGCTATCGATAGTGTAATTACAATCAACGGGTGAGTAGCATAAACACTGTATCTTTGTTCTTTGAGCAAGGGGAGAGCAGGATTCGACGTAAAATTCAAACAAAAACCACCATCTCTCTTTGTAAGCTTACTTCCTAATATAATTTCAACAGCCCGCATCTCGTGGTCGTGCGGTAGCGTTCTCGCTTCCCACGCCCGGGTTCCCGGGTTCGATTCCCGGCGGGGTCAGGGATTTTCTCTGCCTCGTGATGGCTGGGTGTTGTGTGCTGTCCTTAGGTTAGTTAGGTTTAAGTAGTTCTAAGTTCTAGGGGACTTATGACCACAGCAGTTGAGTCCCATAGTGCTCAGAGCCATTTATAATTTCAACAGCTTCATTTAAAACACTATCAAAATATCTGGAAGTGCATGCTAGTATTTCCATGTTTTTACATCCCGTAGAATGAGCGGTGCTCAGCCAATGTTCTGCAACAGCAGTTTTGCTCGGCTGTGGCGTATACCAGTTTCAACATGTGTTGACTTCCACGTGAGTTTTACTCAATGACAAGCACTAGCAGCAAACAGATGGAAAGACCTTTATCCCCTATCATTGCCAGTTTGTGTATGGACGATTTGGAGGGAAATTCCTTGCAGTTGGAGACTTTGAAACTTGGGTGTTTTCTAATTATGTAGATTATACTTTTGTTATTTGGCTACATGGCAGCTGAGAATTTGAAACACTTTTTTAGAGGATCTAAATTCGATCCACCCGAATATTTGTTTCACGCTGGACGTTGAGAAGAATGGTTGTCTGTCCTTCCTTGATGTGTTGGTTAGAAGGAAGGTGCACGGTACTTTGCTACCTGCCCTTTATGCGACTCCTACTCACGCTGGATTGTATCTGCAGGCTGATAGTTGTCACCATCCGGCTCAACGCGATGGCGAACTTAGAACCGTGGTACACAGGGCCCTTGTTATTTCGGACCCTGAGAGTTGGTGAGCTGAGTTAACCTATCTGGAAGTCACCTTTCGTCAGAATGCTTACAGTGAAAGGCGCGATCGACCAACTATGCATCGAGTGAGTGATGATAATACCGAAGTGGCTCAAAGGCTACGGCTATTTTCCTTAACGCAGTGATCATTTCTTACAGTATTGGTCCTATTTTGCGGAAATATGTTGTAAATTGTGTTGTTCGATCACTATCTATGAACAGGGCCCTTTCAGTTTTCTGTAATGGATTATTTTGGTTTGCGTAAAGAGGGTGTCTATTTATTCCTCGCAATTGTGGCGTGCCAGATTATCACGACTAAGGAAGACGAGCGTACTGCGCATATGCCACACACATGATTACAACAACCGAGCAAATCCGCTGTTGCAGATCACTGTCTTGACACCGGTAATCCTATGGAATATTGCAACGCGGAGATTATGGCATGCACTTCCAGTTATTGTGATAGCGCTATTAACCCTGCTGTTCTGTTCACTTTTACTTGACATATATACTGTTCGGGTCAATATGACCCGACATATCAAAATGCTTTAGAAACATAAATTTTGGTACAGTTTTAGCTATCGACATTGTTGTTCTATTCCAGTACCTTGTTAGTAATAATAATAATAATAATAATAATAATAATAATGGTAATAATAATAATAATAACAATGCATACAACTTTATTGAGGGATATTTTTCATTTAAATATGCACATAAATTTGAAACAACAGACAGTTTCCATTACAGGCATTCAACTTAGAAAGCACTACAGTTTTTCCATACTTCTATTCTTATTGTTGACAGTTTAGACGTAAGTATTGACATTTTCTAACAACAGACAGTTGTCATTACAGATATTCATCTTAGAGCACACTACAGTACAGAACACACTACAGTTTTTTTATTACATTCCAACATAGAAAGCACTACAACTTTAGAATCCTCTCTTCTTACTGATTGTAGTTTAGGCACAAGTATTCACATAAATTTGAAACAACAGAATTTTCAATACAATCATCTTATAAAATACTACAGTTCTTTTCTTACTGCTTGCACTGTGGACACAAGTAGGTTACATGTTTCTTGCAAATATGTTTACTACATTTTCCACACACCATGTTTGTTTTATTGTCATTACTTGATGGACAGAACTTACAGCGTGCACGTTTTGTAGATTTTCTTGTTGTTACCGATTCTGACACACCACCCACATCATTCGGGTTTTGGATGCTTGTGACCATTCTCAAAGAATCTTCTGTTCTTGGGAAATGCGTTCTTGATGCAATATGTTCTTTTATCAGTGACTTTCCAAGTTCCTCCAAGAATATTCTCCTTCTAGTCAATTTGCTTGCATTCCAATTAGGGTCAACCGAAATCCACAAAACGTATGCATTATAAGCAGAAACATCAAGAATATTGTAGAAAACTATCATTGGCCACCTATTACTTTTTCGTTTGCATGTATATGTACCTAATAACTGATCAAGCGTGTCTACAGCACCTTTGGTTGAATTATAGTCCAAAATCATTTTTGGCTTCTTATCAGCCCTGTCACTGATTTCCGCATCATGGTGGAGAGTGCTCATAAGTACAACATTCTTGTGTCTCTTAGGAATATAATTAACCACAGTAGTGTCATTTGTGAAGTAAAATGAAGAGCTGTGTACCTCCTTGTTGGTCATTTTGTGTGGAAGCTCCGGCTTATTTTTCCGTATAGTTCCCAACATAGTCAATTTCCTTTTCAGAAGCAGCTGCCCCAAATTGTACGACGTAAAAAAGTTGTCACACGTGATATTCTGACCACGTAACTCAGAAGTGAGATCAGATACCACCCTCATTCCCTGATTTCTTTCTGGTGCCGCTCCACTCACCTTTCCTGTATAAATTTGGGCTTTCAGTACGTATGAAGTTTTGCTGTCACACATGGTCCATATTTTGATCCCATATTTTGCCGGTTTACTTGGGATATACTGCTTGAATGGACAGCGACCTCTAAATGCTACTAACTGCTCGTCAACAGTAACATTTTCTCCTGGATTATACAGTTTAGGAAGGACCTCTACCCACTTCTCCCAAATACTACGAATTGCGGCAAGTTTGTCAGTACGTCGTCTTTCCTCTCTAGTAGATTTCTTGTCAAATCGCAGGACACGTGATATCTTACAGAATGTTTCATGAGACATGGTTGCTCGAAATATGTTTCGCCCAGTATCTTTATCCCACAAACTTTTTGTAGACTCCCCATGAGATCGATATACACCCGCTAGGAGTAAGAGTCCTAAGTATGCATGGAAAACAGAACCATCAATATCTGTCCACTGTTCACCATAAACTCGCTGCCCTTCAATATTTGTCATCTCTATTATTTCATTTTGAAGCGCTGTGTGAAATACTGCTTCAAATGAACATTTTACATCAGATATTCTGCTGACTGCATACCTGGTAACTCCTGGGGTACTCTTGATGATGTTCGAAGCTGGTAGGCGACCATGTTGTGCTGGTGGATGCAACTGCCATTCTATATTCCCATTTTTAGAAAGAAAAGTCTCTACACTATTTTGTATGGGCTGTGGACTGTCGTAACTGTCATCGGAACACTCGCTTTCAGATGCATTGCTGATGTGATCTTCAAACTCAGAAAGTGATCCTTCATCTGGTGAGGCATTTACTATTTCTTCCAACTCACGATCATTCAATGGTCTCATCGCCATGGTGTCACAAGTCAAACTGGGCAGAAACAAAGCATTCCAATTATTGAGAACTGCCAATTATTATTTCCTGGGGAAAGCAACAAACAAGCCCATTGTTGTGAACGCATGGAGCTTTAGGTGATTGTTGAGAGTAAGTTGGAATGATGCAGTCACTATTCCCACACAACACAACAAAAATAATTTTCGCCATTTCCAGATTTTAGAAATAAATACGAGTTACACTAAACATATTTGTGTCGGGTCATTATGACCCGAACATTACATATGCAACTATTACAGTTGAAGCCCAAACTTCTTAAACTTTTTTAAAACCTTTTAAAACACATGCTGCTCATCCATTTTCAGACAAAGTCACAAAGTTTCATAAATATATATTGGTATTTACATAATGTAAAATAACGTTCATATTCGTTTCGGGTCATATAGACCCGAACAGAACAGCAGGGTTAAGGAAGCAGTTGAAATTAAATTAGGAAGTAGTTTTATCAACGGAGATGGCGGTTTTCGTTTAAAGTCTGCATGGAGTTCCGGTCTCTCCATGCTCAAAAAACCGAGGGATGGAATCTTATGCTTCTTCACCAACACATTATTAAGTTCACTATAGATAACTTCTGACGTCTGTCACATTTGAGTTTTTATGGCGAAAGTGTTTACAGCGTGTGTGTTATCATTCCGTATCTGTCTGAGAACCGAGTTTTTAAATTCCCTTGCACAGCTGCCGTCGAAACATCGGTGGTTGTCGGCGACGTCACCCAATGCATTTCAATATATTATTAAGTTATTTGAAGAACTGTTCTCTTTTTTAAGAATTAATTAACGGTCGTGGGGTATTTTGCAAAATCAACATTTATGTGAGGATCATTTTTATATACTATACTTGCTAATATAATCTCTCCAAACTTAATACGTCAAATTACCTGTCTTCAAGTTCTTTACCACTTAAAAGTGAATTGGGGCACAAACAAAAAAGTTGGTATTGCATTATTTTCCCCTCTATGTACCCGCCAAGTTTCGACGAGATTGACATTTTTGGAACGTTTCCTGTAAGCAAAATCCTGTTTTACTGCTCTTTCACGATTTTCTAGTTATCTATCTTTATTTTGCAAGTTCCTTGTTGATATCCCCTGGCATAAAGTACTGCGAAATACATCTGTAATGTGGTGGCGCCCATTTATGGTTGAAATATCTACGGGAGAGCAGTAAATCCCGTATATAGCGATAAATCGACATGGGTTGCATTGAGATCGCATGGAATAATTGACTCAGGGCTCTGAAATATTATTCCTTCCTGTGTCACCACAAAATGCAATACCTCCCGTGTTTGCCTTTACAGATTTAATAGAGGTCGTATTGATGTTTTGATGCCACGAATTTCGCACTGTAGTTTATTTCTTCCGGTAATTAAATTTTTTCAAAATCTGAATTACTGATTGCTTCGGGCTTTTCTCTTACAGACTGCCGAAGTTGAGCTGCTCCGTTATATAAGTGAGCTGTTTTTTTGGGGATGTTGGGATCTCCAGCTATCGATTAGTCCAAATTCCCACAATGTTGGGTTCCAAGTTTTAATTTACATTGGGAGCCTCAGCTGCGTGGGGTATTTTTATTTGTGTATTTATTTTAGGTGGTGGCGAGAAATGATCGGACTCATGACTGAGCTGATGCAGCTAGTCACAAAACCTAACTTCTTCATTTCAGAGAAGCACTTGCACCTCACATCCTCAACTATTTGTTCGATGTAATTCTGTCATACTCTTCACCCTCTACAGCACTCTCAAATATAATGAAAATTCGGAAATAAGTGGCTAGTTCAAACAGTGTAGACTCAGTTCTTTGTTTACTTTTGTTCTGCCACGTAATTAATACAGATTAAGTTGTTTCTATTCCTCGCGAAGTCCTGAATTAGTTTCCGAACTTTGAACCTAAACTTTCTAAGTGAAGTTAATCACAGGGTACTCACTTCAGTTGAATTCTATCTTAAGTTATTTTGTGTAATCAGTCTCTTACCAGCGGAACATTTCCAGACTGGCTAGTTGGGTGAAGTCAGACCTCTTTAGAAGAATGGGGGTAAATCGATACAGTCGAATTATCGACCAGTTTCACATCTGACTGTAAATAATATTTTGTCCAAGTCACAGTTTGGGTTTCTTAGAGGATACGATACAGAGAAGCTAATTACACGTACACTGAGACTGTACTTAATTCATTAGATGACAAATTAGAGGTTACTGGCATTATCTGTGACCTGTCAAAAGCCTTTGACTGTATGAATCGCAACAGTGTCTTAAGTGAATTGGAATGTTAAACTGTCACTGGCAGTGCTGAAACAGAGTCGATTCTTACCTCACTAAATGGAAACGAAGTATATTGTTGCGAAATACAATTGTACATATTTAGAAACGGCAGCTAATAAAATTTTGACTGACAGTAATAAACGGTTAACATTGAAAATATCCACCGTATGGAGTTCAGAACGTGTAAGAGATTTCCTTCCGGCATGTATATAACATATGAAGACATACAGATCCATTTTGCTGTAATGTATTCACGTATTTTGACAGTCTCCTGACAGATGATCAGAAAAGTGAGTATTATATTCAAATGTTCTACGATTTCTGTGTTACACCTTATGAAATGTCACACGTCCACAAGAATCATCTCATTTTTGAGTCTTTGGATCGAAAATGTAATCTAATCTAATCTCTAATCTGTCTGACCTCTTAACCACATTCTTTACCACACTGTTACTTGATCTCGTCTCTCTTTTCCACAACTTCCCTTCCTCATCGATTCTGGCGGCAACCTCCTTCTATCTTATGAGTCCACATCACATACAACATCCTTCTGCAGCACCGAATCTCAAACACTTGGAATCACTCCTTTTTCGGTTTTGCCACAGTCCCTGTTTCACTACTGCTATGATTTTAACGTTGATTCCCACAAATATTTCCTCAAACTAACGCCGATGATTGATGTTACTAGACTTAAGTTGGCGGAATGCCCTCTTAGCCTATGCTAGGCTACAATTTTGGAAATTTGTGGTTTGTTTCTATGGAACCAGACTACTGACGCCATCGCTCCCTAGGCTTACACAGGACTTAATCAAACTTACACTAACATACGCTAAAACAACACACATACCCGTGCCCGAGGGAGAACTGGAACCTCGGACGAGGGAAGCCGCGCGAACCGTGGCAAGGCCCCAGACCCCGCGTCAACCACACGTGGCTACGCTAGGTGACGTCATATGTCCTCCTTCTTCGTCCGTCCTCTAATACTTCGCTTTCAAGACAACTAAATTCCTGCACTTCCTGTAGTCCGTTGTTTCATTCGTGTTTCTTCAGTATACACTCCTTTCACAGTGTGCGCTTATTAGGCTGTTTATTCTACTAAACAGGGAATGTTATTCTTATCCCCTTTCACTGATGAGGTCCATGCCATCAGCGAATCTTATCAGTGGTATCCTTACACCCTGAGTTTTAATTACACTCCTGCACCTTTTTTTTCCATCATTGGTTCCTCGATGAGTTAACACAGTAGGGCAGAGAGACTACATACCTTATGTGGAACACATTGTTCTTGGTTTTCCGTTCTAATTGTTCCTTCTTGGTTCTTGTACATAATGCCTATTATCCATCCTCACCTAGAGCATAAACATATTACCCTCAGAATCTCAAGATTAAATCATTTTACACCGTCGATGGCTTTTTCTACGTCGACAAATCCGGTGAATGATATTTGATTTTTCTTAAGTCTCGTACTCATTATCAACCAGGTCAGAACTTCCTCTATAGTGCCCTCACCCACGTAAGACCAAACTGATCATTATCTAACCGACTTTCAATACTGCTTTCCATTATTCTGTGTATTATGCAACTTGAGTATATGATCTGTTAAGATGTTCATCTGCCACTGCTATCTTTCGGGATTGTGTGTATCATATTTTTTTTGCCAAAGTCCGATGCTGTACTTCAGGACATATTGATTCTACTAACGAAACTGAGTAGTTGCTTACTTACCACTTCCAACTATGATCTTAGAAACTGAAAAGGAGTGTTACCGATGTTTTACGCCTTATTTGATGTCAAGTCTTCGGAAATTCAGAGTCCGCTGCTTGATTTGTTACCGGTAGGGTGAATCAGCATGCAAGTGTTACGGAGATGCCTCGTGAACTCAAACATGGGAATACCTGGAGAAAAGACGACGGTATTTTCGCGAGACTCTGTTGCGGACGTTTAGACAACGGCCATTTGCAAAGTGATTTTACCACTGCTAACATTCATTTCACGTAAGGACCAAGAAGACACAGTGGAACAGGAAAGAAATCGACTAGTAGAGATTCGTGGTACCCTCCGCTTACAGAGCAAACTGAGGTGACGAAACTTCGTATGATATCAACCAATAACGTGTCGGACCTTCTTTTCAGCTTAAGTGCAGCGACATGGAGTCGATGGAAGTCCACTCACATTGACAAACGATCACAGAACTTGCTTCGCGGCTGAAGCAGAGACCGTTTGCAGAGTTCCAGGTTTACTGTAACTCTTGGACCTTCACATTGACGATGACACACAGAAATTACATAGCACTAAATACATCAGGCACCATGCCGACTTCTGTCCAGGCGAGTAACGCTACAAATTGTCTGTGCTTGGACTCAGTCTTAGGAGTCCAGTAGTTGCTACTGATCGACTACTACTGGTTTACTGTAGCCCTTATACCGTCACATTGACGATAAATCACAGAAATTATCTCGGAATTGTATACAATAATGACCATCCCGATTCAGGCGAGTATAGCTTCAAACGCTCTGTTCTCTGAACCATTCCTAGGAGTCCAATAGTAGTTTCCGGTCCACCACTGGAGATTTACTGTAACCCTTGGACCTTTACATTGACGATGAAGCACAGAAATTGCATCAGGATACAACACAACCAACACCATGCCGACTGCTGTCAGGCGAGTAACGCTTCAAACGGTCTCTTCTTGGAACCTTTCTTGGGTGTCCAGTGGTAGTTTCCAATGCACTACTGCAAGTTTACTGTAACCCTTGGACATTTACATTGACGATGAAACACAGAATATGCATCAGATTTAATACAACAGGAACCATGAAGAGTTCTGTTCAGAGGAATAACGTTTCAAACGGTCTGTTCGTGGAAACTTTCCTGGAAGCCCAGTAGTACTTTCCGATGCACCACTGTAGGCTTACCCTACTCTTTGGCCCTTCCCATTGGCGATGAAACACTAAAATTGTATCGGCATTGAATACAACATGTAAGTAGGCTGTTTATGTTTTCTTATTGGCAATGTTACGTAGCGCACTGTATGAAAATCACTGGCTGTGCTGTGGGCAGTCTGTGGCTAGTTTGCATTGTTGCCATAGTAGTGTTGGGCAGCGGCAGCTGGATGTGAACAGCGCGAAGCGTTGCACAGTTGGAGGTGAGCCGCCAGCAGTGATGGATGTGGGGAGAGAGATAGCGGAGTTTTGAAGTTTGTAAGACTGTCATGAACTGCTATATATAATATGACTATTAAGGTAAATACAGTGTTTGTTCTCTATTAAAATCTTTCATTTGCTAACTATGCCTATCAGTAGTTAGAGCCTTCCATAGTTTGAATCTTTTATTTAGCTGACAGTAGTGACGCTCGCTGTATTGCAGTAGTTCGAGTAACGAAGATTTTTGTGAGGTAAGTGATTTGTGAAACGTATAGGTTAATATTAGACAGGGCCATTCTTTTGTAGGGATTATTGAAAGTCAGATTGCTTTGCGCTAAAAAATATTGTGTGTCAGTTAAAAACAGGCACTACGCCGAATTCTGTCCAGGCGCGTAACGCCTCAAATTGTTTGTGCTTGGACTCATTCTTTTGAGTCCAGTAGATGGTAGTGATGCACCACTACTTGTTTACTGCTGCCCTTAAACCGGCACATTGACGATAAATCACAGAAATTACCTCGGAATTGAATACAATAATGACCATTACGATTCTGCCCAAGCGAGTATCGCTTGAAACGCTCTGTGCTCTGAACCATTCCTAGGAGTCCAATAGTAGCTTTCTGTCTACCACTGCAGGTTTCCTGTAACCATTGGTCCTTTTCATTGAAGATGAATCACAGCAACTGCATCGTAATGAATACAACTGCCACTATGCCGACTTCTGCCCTGGCGACTAATGCTACAAACGGCGTGTGTTTGGAACCTTTCTCAGGAGTCCACTAGTAGTTTCCGATGCACGACATCTGTTTTACTGTATCACTTGGACTTTCACATTGACGATAAAACACCGAATTATCATCGGGATTGAATACAACAGGCACCATACCGACTTCCGCCCGAGCGAACATCGCTTAAAACGGTCTGTGCCCTGAAACTTTATTGGGAGTCGAGGCGTTGTTTCCGATGCACTACAGCAGGTTTAATGTAATCTTTGGAGCTTCACATTGACGATGAAACACTGAAATTGCATCGTTTTGAATACAACAGGCACCACGCCGAATTCACTCCGAGGGTGTAACGCGACGAACGGTCTTTGCTTAAAACCTTTATTGGGAGCTCAGTAGTTTCCTCGGGATTGAATACAATAGGGCCCATACCGATGTCTGTGCAGTCGAATATCTCCAAACGTGATGTGCTCTGAATCTCTATTGGGAGACGAGATGTTGTTACAAATGCTAAACTGCAGGTTTACTGTAAACTTAGGACCTTCATATTGCGATGAAACACAGATATTGCATTGGTTTAAAAACCCAGGCACCATGCTGGGTTATGTCCAGGCGAATAACCCTTCAAAATATCTGTGCTTCGAACCTTTCCTGAGAATCCTGTAGTCGTTTCCGAAGCACCACTGCTGGTTATCGGTAGCACTTGCACATTCACATTGAATATGAAAAAAGGAAATTTCAACGAGATTGAATACATCAGGTATCATGCCGATATCAGTCCCGCCGAGTAACGCTTCAAACGGTCTGTGGTTGGAAACTTTCCTGGGAGTCGAGTGGTAGTCTCCGATGCACCACATCTGACTTACTGAAACCCTTGGACCTTCACAATGACGATGAAACACAGAAATGGCATCGGGATTGATTACAACAGGCACCATGCCGGCTTCTGTCCAAGCAAGTAACGCTTCAAACCCTCTGTGCTTGGAACCTTACCTAGGAGTCAAGGAATAGTCTCCGATGCACCAATGCAGGTATACTGTAACCCTTGGCCATTCAAATCGACGATGGAAAACTGATATTTCATCGGATTGGATGCAACTGGAACTATGCCGACTTCTGTCCAGGCGGGGAACGCTTTAAGCGGTCTGTGTTTGCACCTCTACAGGGTGTCCAGTAGTAGTTTCAGAAGCACCACTGACGGTTTACTATAACCCTTTGGACCTTTACAATGCATATGAAACACAGAAATGGCATCAGGATTCATTACAACAGGCACCATGACGACATCTGTCCAGGCGAGAACCGCTTGAAACGGTCAGTATTTTCCACCCCTCCAAGGTGTTTAGTAGTAGTTTCAGATTCAGCAATGCAGGTTTACATTAACCCCTAGACCTTCAAATTGACGATGATACACAGAAATTGCATCGGATTGAATACATCAGGCACCATGCTGACTTCTGTCGAGGCGAGTAACGCTTCAAACGGTCTGTGCTTGCAACCATTCTAGAGATACCAGTAGTAGTTAACAATGCACTATTGCTGGTTGACTGGAACCCGTCAACCTACACATTGACGACGATACACCGAAATTGCATCGGGAATGAATACAACACGCCTCGTGCCGCCTTCTGTCCAGAATGGTAACGATTCAGACGGACTGTGCTTGGAACCTTTCTGGGAGTCCTGTAGTATTTTCCGATGCACCAGTGCAACATTACTGTAACCCTTGGCTATTCACAAGGGCGATGACACACAGAAATTGCATCGGATTGAATACAACAGGAACAATGCAGACTTCTATCCAGGCGAGTAACCCGTCAAACTGTCTGTGCTTGGAATCTTTCCTGGGAATCCAGTAGTAGTTTCCGATACACCACATCAGGATTACTCTAACCCTTAGACCTTCACATTGACGATGAAACACAGAAATTGCATCGGACTGAATCCGACAGGCACCATTCCGACTTCCATCCAGGGGACTAACGATTCAAACTCTCTGTGCTTGGAACGTTACGTAGGAGTCAAGGAATAGTTTCTGATGCATCATTGCAGGTGTACTGTAACCCTTGCTCATTCAAATTGCCGATGAAACACAGAAATTGCATCGGACTGAATAGAACTGGCACCATGCTGACTTCTGTCCAGGGGAGAAACGCTTCAATCGGTCTGCGCTTTGCACCTCTCCAGGGTGTCCAGCAGCAGTTTCAGATGCACCACTGCAGGTTTACCGTAACGCTTACACCTTCACATTGACGATGATACACAGAAATTACATTGGATTGAATCAACATTCACAATGCAGACTTCTCTCCAGGGGAGTAAAGCATCAAACGGTCTGTGTTTTGAATCTTTCCTGGGAGTCCAGTAGTAATTTCCGATACACCACTCCAGGTTTACTCTAACCCTTAGACCTTCGCAATGTATATGAAACACATAAATTGCGTCGGACTGAATTCAACATGCATCATTCAAACTCTGTGTGCTTCGAACCTTACCTAGGAGTCAAGAAATAGCTTCCGAGGCACCACTGCATGTGTACTGTAATCCTTGGTCATTCGAATTGACGATGAAACACAGAAATTGTATCGGATAGACTACAACAGGCACCATGCTGACTTCTGTCCAGGGGAGAAACGCTTCAAACGGTCTGTGCGTTGCACCTTTCCAGGGTGTCCAGTAGTAGTTTCAGATGCACCACAGCAGGTTTACTGTAACCCTTAGACCTTCACATTGACGATGAAACATAGAAATTGCATCCGATTGAATAAAACAGGCAAAATGCAGACTTCTGTCCAGGCAAGTAACGCATCAAACTGTCTGTGCTTGGAATCTTTCCCGGGAGTCCAGTAGTAGTTTCCGATACACCTCTTCAGGTTTTACTGTAGCCATTAGACCTTCACATAGACGATAAAACACAGATATTACCTCGCAATGAATACAACAGGCACCATGCCGACTTCCGTCTAGGCGAATAGCGTTCCAAACGGTCTGTGTCTGGAACCTGTCCTTGGAGTTCCAGGTCTACTCTAATTCTTGGACCTTCTCATTCGAGATGGAACACAGAAATTGCATCGGACTGAACCCAACAGGCACCATTCCGACTTCCATCCAGGCGAGTAACGCTACAAACGGAATGTGCCTGGAACCTTTCCTACGACTTCAGTAGTAGTTTCCGATGCACCACTTTCTATAACCCTTGGACCTTCACATTGACGATAAAAAACTGAAATTGCATAGTTTTGAATACAACAGGCACCATGCCGAATTCTCTCCGAGGGTGTAACGCGGCAAACGGTCTCTGCTTAAAACAATTCTGGGGAGCCCAGTAGTTTCCTCGGGATTGAATACAATAGGGCCCATCCGGACTTCTGTGCATTCAAGTATCGCTCCCAATGGGATGTGCTCTGAACCTCTATTGGGAGACGAGATGTTGTTGCCAAAGCACCACTGCAGATTTACTGAAACCTTTGAATCTTCATATTGCAATGAAACACATATATTGCATTGGTTTAAAACAACAGCACCATGCCGGGTTATGTCCAGGCGAATAAACCTTCAAAAGATCTTTACTTCGAACCTTTCCTGAGAATCCAGTGGTCGTTTCCGAGGCACCACTGCTGGTTAACGGTAACACCTGCACATTGACATTGAATATGAAAAACAGAAATTTCAACGGGATTGAATACATCAGGTATCATGCCGATATCAGTCCCGTCCAATTAAAGCTTCAAACGGTCTGTGGTTGGAAACTTTCCTGGGAGTCGAGTGGTAGCCTCCGATGCACCACATCTGATTTACTGAAACCCCTGGTTGGAACGTTTATTGTGTGTCCTGTCGCTGTTTCCGGTTCACCGCTGTAAGTTTACTGTAACCATTGGACCTTAACATTGACGATGAAATATAGAAATGTAATCAGATTGAAGACAACAGGCATCATGAAGACTTCTGTTTAGGCGCTTAACTCTTCAATCTGTTTATGCTTGGAACCTTTCCTTGCAGTGCTGTAGTAGTTTCCGATGCACCGCTGCAGGTTTTCTATAACACTTGGACCTTCAAAAGTGATATGAAACTCAAAAATTTCATCGGGAATGAATACAACAGGCAACATGCAGACTTCTGTCCAGGCGAATAAAGCTTAAAACTATTTTGCGTGTCCTGTAGTAATTTCCAATGCACCACTGGAGGTTTACTGTAACACTTGGACCTTCACAGTGTATATGATACACAGAAATAGCACCGTGATTCATTACAACAAGTACCTTGCCCTCTTCTCTTCAGGCGAGTAACGCTTCGGACCGTCTGTGCTATGAACCTTTCCTGTGAGTGCAAAAGTAATAGCCGATGCAGCAATGCATGTTTATTGCAACTCTTGGACCTTCACATTGACGATGAAGCACAGAATATGCATCGTATTCTATACAACTGGCACCATGCCGACTTTATCCAGGCTGATAACGCTCCAAACGGTCTATGTTTGAAACCTCCCTGGGAGTTCAGTGGTAGTTTCCGAGGCACAACTGCAGGTTTACTCTAACACTCGGACCTTCTCATTGACAATGAAACAGAAATTGCATCGAACTGAATCAAATAGGCGCCATTCCGACATCCATCCAGGTGAGTAACGCTTCAAATTCTCTGCGCTTGTGACCTTACCTAGGAGTCAAGGAATAGATTTCCGATGCACCACTGCAGGTGTACTGTAACCCTTGCTCCTTCAAATGGACGATGAAACACAGAAATTGCAGAATTGAATACAACAGCAACCTTGACGACTTCTGTCCAGTCGAATAACGCTTCACGCGGTCTGTGTTTTTCACCTCTCCAGGGTGTCCAGTCGTAGTTTCAGATGCACCACTGCAGGTTTCCGGTAACCCTTAGACCTCCAAATTGGGAATGATACCCAGAAATTGAATCGGATTGAATACAACAGGCACCATGGAGACTTATGTCCAGGGAAGTAACGCTACAAATCGTCAGTGCCTTTCCTACGAGTTCAGTAATAGTTCCCGATGCACCACTGCAGGTTTACTGTAGCCCTTGGACCTTCACAATGAATATGAGAGCCAGAAATTGCATCGGGATTGAATACAACAAGCACCATGCTTAATCATGTCGAGGCGAGTAACGCTCAAACAGTCTATGCTTGGAACCTTACCTGGGAGTCAAGGTTTTTTATCCGATGCACCACTGCAGGTGTACTGTGATTCTCGTACCTTCACATTGACTTGGAAAGACAGAAATTGCATCGCGTTGAATACAACAATCACCGTGCCGACTTCTTTCCAGGCCAGTAACGCTTCAAACGGTCTGTGCTTGGAACCTTTCCTTGGATTAAAGTAGTAGTTTCTGATGCACCACTGCAGGTTAACTGTATCACTTGGAACTTGACATTGATGATGAAACACAGAAATGCTATCGGATTGACTACAACAGGGACCATGCCGACTTATGTCCAGGCGAGTAACGCTTTCAACGGTCTGGGCTTGGAACCTTTCCTGAGAGTCCAGTAGTAGTTCCCGAAGCACCAGAAATCCCTGTTTTACTGTTACTTCACAATTTTCAAGTTATCTATATTTTGTAACTGTCTTGTTGCTCCCTTGGCATAAAGTTGGCTGAAGTACGCCTGTAATGTGGTGGGCCCCACTTACGGCTGAAATGTCTCCTGGAGAGCAGTAACTTCTGTATGTGGTGATAAATCGACGTGGATTGCAGTGTGATCCCATGCAATTACTTTGTGGCCCTCCGCATATCTTCTGGTTCAGTGATTGATTCTTGCTTCTGATTGTGTCTTACTGTGACTGTCTTTCCTTTTATTGTTGAAGATCTTGATGTAATTGACTCAGGGCTCTGAAATGTTATTCATTCATGTCCTACCGCCACTTCGCATTACCTGCCGTGTTTGCCTTTACAAATTTAATAGAGGTCGTATTGATTTTTTGATGCTATGAATTTCCCATTGTGGTTTATTTCTCCCGATAACTCAAATTTTTTCCAAATCTGAATTACTGATTACTTCGTTCTTTTCAATAACAGTCTGCCGAATTTGAGCTGCTACGTTATATAGGTGATTTTTTTTTTTTTTTTTTTTTTTTGTGGGGGAGGGGGGGGCATGCTTGGATTTTCAGTTGTCGAATAGTCCAAATTTCCACAACATTGGGTTCCAAGTTTTAATTTACATTGGGAGACTGAGCCGCTTGGGGCATTCCCCTTATAATGGTCAATGACAGAATGCAAGTTGTTCTGATTGCGCGCCAAAGTGGAGAATGGCGACGAAAATATTCCTGATTTCTTTCACTTATCTTTGCTCCTCCTCTTCTAGGTTTTCTTTCCCCTGACACATGTTTATCCTTTTCACGCATAGCTCTCTGTCTGCAGTCTATATGTTTCCTTTCTTCTGTGCTGCCCCCTAAAAATCAACTTTTAAAAAAATTGAGATGATGTTGATGGTGAGACTGTATACTCATTTACAAAAAAAAGAAAGTATATTGCGAAAATGTAGCCTAACTACTTATTTTTTATGTTTTCAAATAATATTGGGTTATTTTATGATGAACGTCGTTTTAATTTTCACACACTAGAGGTTATTATTTGTTTTCTCATTACCTGCAACTTTTAGTCCATGTAGTACGAGTTTGTTCTCTTTGCAAAAACAAAAGAATTAAAAAGAGTTTAGCGCACAAGTAAACAAGTTGGTAGAGCACTAGTCCTAAAAAAAACTAGAAAAGCGCCATAATAGCTGGGTCGCTGGATAGAGTCCGTTCGTCCGCCTTTTTTTTAATTTTTAACAAAGAAATGGCACAAACTCCGTAGTCAGTAAACTAGCACTACAATGTTTTTTTCATTTATTTTCTAAAAAAAGGGTCGGTAGAGCACGCCCCCGCGAAAGGCAGAGTGAAAATCTCAATTTGCACCCGAATATTTGTTTCGCGATGGACGTGGAAAATAATGGTTTTCTACCCTCCCTTGATGTGCTAGTTAGAAGGAAGGTGGACGGTACTTTGGTACCTGGCCTTTATACGACTCCTACTCACTCTGGCTTGTATCTGCAGGCTGATAGTTGTCACCATGCGGCTCAACATGATGGCGAACTTAACACCTTGGTACACAGGGCCCTTGTCATCTCGGACCCTGAGAGTTTGTGAGCTGACTTAGTCCATCTCGTAGTCACCTTACTTCAGAATGCTTACAGTGAAAGACAGATAGACGTAGCGGTATCGACCAACTTATCTTCGGGTGAATGATGATAATACCGAAGTGGCCTAAAGAATACGGCCATTATCATTAACACAAGGGTCATTTCTAACACGACTGGTGATAGTTTGCGAAAATATGACGTAACTTGTGTTTTTCGCCCACTATCTAAAAACAGGTTGCTTTTAGGTTCCGTAAAGGATTATTTTGGTATGCCTAAAGAGGATGTCTACTTATGCGTCGTAGTTGTGGCATGTCATAAATTGGTCAGGCTATCACGACGCATACTGCGCATATGCCACACACATGCTTACAATAGCCAAGCAAATCCTCTGTTGCAGAACATTGACTTGACACCGGTCAGTCTATTGAATATAATAAGGTGGAGATTATGACATGCAGTTCCTGCTATTGTAAAAGCGCTGTTAAGGAAGCAGTTGAAATAAAATTTGGAAGTAGCTTTATTAACAGGGATGGCGGTTTCCGTTTGACGTCTGCATGGAGTCCCGCGCTCCTCGGTCAAGAAACAGAAGGACAGCGTTTATGCTACCACACCAACTGATTATTAATTCCACTGTAGGTAACTTCTGACGTCGGCCACCTTTGGTTTGTGACGGCGCTAGTGTTTACAGCGTGTGTAAGTTTTATCATTCCGGATTTCTCTGAGAACCGAGGTTTTAAATTGCCTTGCACAGCGCTTACTTGATGCAGTTTGCGTAGAGGATGGCAGGGTGTGCTTGCGTCGAAACATCGGTGGTTGCCGGCGACGTCACCCGGCTGCATTCCGGTAAATTATTAAGTTATTTGAAGAAATGTTTTCATTTTTAAGAATTAATTAACGGTGGTGGGGTATTTTGCAAAATCAACTTTTATGTGAGGATCATTTTTGTATACCATACTTACGAAGATAATCTCTCCAAACTTAATCTGTTAATTTACCTATCGGCGTGTTGTTTACCACTTAAAAGTAAAATGGGACACAAAGAAACAAGTTGGTATTGCATTATTTTCCCTCTGTACGTACCCGCCAAATTTTGTCGAGATCTCTTATTGACATTTTGGGAATATTTCATGTAAGCAAAACACTGTTTTACTGTTCCTTCACAATTTTCAAGTGCCGCCATTGAGACCACACTTTGGATGTGTTAGCGACTAATTTTTAAATAATGATCACTGCTATCTTATTTACCTTATAATTTCGTTTGCAGTAATTGATCCATCAGGCTGGAAGATTTTATTTTATAGATGTTTTTAGTGTTATACATTTTATACTGGCTTTTATACAATTGTATGTTTTACATTCGGTTCAGCTTCGATACACGAGGTCTCGGCTCAAGAGATTCTCAGGTTTTTACGCTGCTAAAGGACACCTCCATTTTTTTTCTTTTTGTAGCTCTCTTGTCAGAAACTCGAGAACGGCCGCAATAAATCTCGCTGCATAAGCCTGAAAGCAGTGCTATGTTATTGACTCGTTGCTGAGAAACTTACGTGTAGAATTGACAGAACATTCAAAATTTTATAAATTTACTATTGTAATGTTAGTTTAGTCACATAAAGTTTAGACCACAGAATTTTAAGCCACCAGGACCGTCATGGCCTGTTTGTTTTCTCTCTGGCACTAAACATTAATTGTTTTTTTAAAATTATGACTTAGGGTTTGTGCAACGATGATTTCAAACGTCCGTACCATCGTATGCCTGCCACCAGCAGCCATCAACCCGAAAAGTAACTATCATGAATGAATGAGCATTGTTGTATTGAAAGATGGCACCGAGATACTATCAAATGTGAGGTGACACGTTAGGACGCACCATGTCCATGGCGAGCCGTTGTGCAGCCAGTCAGTCACTCTGATGGCCGTTCTATGTGTCACAGAGAACTGTAACCCTAATCCTATGCGAGGTCACGTTGAAAAATAGTCTCTCTGAATTTTATATGTCACAGCTCGAGGTTTTTACAATAAGATAAACAACATTCTACGTCTTTATTCTTCAGGTCAAGACATTCATTTCTAACATAATCACTCTTGCGGCAAACACATTTCTCCCAACGAGAGACCAGTCTGTTCATACTGTCAGTGTAGAATGTTTGACGTTGTTGGCTAAGCCACAACCTCACGTCTGCTTGCACCGCTTCATTACTTTCAAAGCGAAGTCCTCGGAGATATACTTCAGGTTCTGGAAACAGATGAAAAGCGGATGGGGCCAAGGTGTGACTGTACGAAGGAACATCGGTAACAGTCAAGTCGTAGTGCCGGATGGTTGTAGATGTCGCAGTGATAGTCCATAGTCGGGCATTGTCATGCTGAAGGGCAGAGTGCTACACCTTTCTTCGCCAGTCCACGCTTTTTGGCCACGACACGAAACTCGATAACAGCACGATGTTTCCCAACAACCGACATACTTAAGAAGGCTGAAAATATGTAGACAGAAAGAATAAAGATGTAAAACGGTCATAATGTCTGTTTAATCCAAGCAGCATAAAGAGTTTTCATATAAAAAATTTCGAGGCATATCTTTAAGCATTCCCTCGCACACACTCATTACGATGGTTCATTGATATCGGGGTAAGGCTTCTGCGTGCTTAATTTTTTACTTTCAGGCAGTGCAAGGAGAATTGATATGTATCCCTTTTATGCTGAGCATAGGGAAACTTTTACCAATGGCTTTGTCTGGAGTGGTAACGTCGGTACCCGTCAGATCACCGAAGTTAAGCGCTGTCGCGTTTGGCTGTCACTTGAATGGGTAACCGTCTGGGTTTGCCGGGTAGTGTTGGCAAGCATAACACACTCAGTCTTTGTGAGGACAATTTAGTAGCTGCTTGACTCAGAAGTAGCCAGGCATTTGACCGTGTGAGCCACACTTTCCTCACGGCCGTTCTACGGCGCATGGAATACCCCGACACCTTTATCACAATGTTGACACGCCTTCTGCATGGTGGTACTTCTCGAGTTCTTGTTAATGGACGACTGACGGCACCCATGCCGATCCGCCGATCAGTACGACAGGGATGTCCATTATCAACACTGTTATTTGCATTGGCCTTAGAACCTTTGTTGTGTGGTCTCCGAGACAGGCTCACTGGGATACAGTTCGGCGGCTCTATCTATCGCTGCACCGCATATGCGGATGATTTGATGACCGTCATACGTGGAGCCGACGACAAGGCCGCGGCTTTGGACTGGATGCAACCTACGGTACAACTTCTGGTAGCCAAATCAACGTTGACAAATCCGTCGCCTTGAGCATCGGGATTGGGCTACCGCAGGAACACATTGCCCCCTTACGTTTCAGTGATACTGTACGCTGCTTGGGCTTAGATTTCAGGAACGACATGCGACGCCCGACGACGATCAATTATCGACGCCTTCTTAACCAAATTAAGGCCGGAATTGCAAATCAGCGCTTGCGATCCCTCAACATCGTTCAGCGGGCGTATTATGCCAATGTATACGCGTCTCGCATACCGCATGTCGCCCAAACGCTACCCATTCCGAAGCCCTTGGCTCGTAGCATTATGGCAGCGCTGGGATATTTCGTCACCGCTGGTATGTTACTGAAGATCAGATACGTATCTCTTACGCTCCCCAAGGAAAAAGGTGGTCTCGGCCTAGTTAATGTCCATGATAGGGCTATTGCCCTCTATGTCAGCTCACATTTATGTCTGCTGCGCCGTTGTCCTACGAGCCTCACGAGTCTGCTTCTGACGGCGCTACGACCTGCTTCACTAAGAGCGCCCGTGCCATTAAAGGACATCCCAGCGCCCCTCTTTTATATAGGATGTTTCTATTTAGAACAAAGCTATTGCAGTGTAGCACTTACGACACCGCGAATGGCCACAACTCGACGCCTATATCACGACATGCTGCAACGCCGCCCCCTAAATGTGGTCGAACTAAAATATCCTGACGTACGGTGGCGCGTGGTGTGGAAGACTGTACACGATGCCATTCTTGATTCCGAAGTTGTTTCCCAATGGTACGTAGTTGTTAATGGGAAGCTGGTGACGCAAGATCGTCTCTACAATATCCACATGGCAGAATCTCCCAATTGTGTGGGTTGTAATACAGTAGATTCTGACGAGCACCGCCTCAGCAGTGAAGAGGCGGAACCGGTTTCTCACCTTGTGCGGCAGATGCTGGCTTATCTCTTGCGTGTTAGGCCGGAGCATATATCTGCGCGCACGTTATTGTTTCCTGATGAGACATTTTACCCTACGACTCGAACCAACTCTGTTACCTGGATATGTGGACATGCGGTCCATTACCTCTGTCGTGACGGACACAAGAATTTACTTGACTTCTGGCTCTATTTGCAAGAAAGACATCATGCTATTTCCGGGCATACCAGATATCGACAATGTTCGCAAACTACCTCTGGAGTACCTTTACAGCCCGCCGTGTAGCTAGAACGTTCCAGGGAGTGGTAGATGAGGTCAGAACGAACTGCAAACGATCATATATATGAACAAACTTTATCAATGGGCACAGTCGCTGGGTAGCCTAACTACGAAGTAATGGCTTTATTTTCATGTTATTTATGTTTACTATCTTCGATGGTGTCTTCATTCTGTTTTAGTTTTCCAGGCTTGATTAACTATGACTGTTCGCACATTGATATCTGTATAAATATAAAAAAAATAATAAAAAAGGGCTGAGGATGAAACGGCGGCCAGTTGGTAGCGTGGTGCCTTCAAGGAATGTTCGGACAAGGTTTTGTTCTTTTTAATTTTTTACTTATGGGAATATTACATGCATTGGAGGTAGTTTTTAAAACGGAATATACAAAGACAAAAGCGGCGAAGAGTAGTAGAAAAAAGACAAACAATTTGCTTATATTTAATTAAGGAACGACACGTTAGTAGAGAACATAAAAGATTTTTTGATGTGGGGGAGGGATAGAGGCATCTGTGTTTTGATTGGTTTCATGCCGTCCCTGGATTACCTCTCTTGTGCCAATCTCTACGTGTCAAAGTAGCAAATGCGCCCAAAGTCTTCAGTTATTTGCACAATACATTCCTATCTCCGTCCTCTCCTCCTGACACCTTGGCTCATGTCCTGTCATTCTGTCCGTCTTCCACTTACTGTTTTCCACGTACTCGTTTCCTAACCAACTGTATCGAGAAACGTTTATTACGTTTTCTTTCAGTCAACGTAATTTACTGTATCATTCTGTGAAGCTACAACACAAACCCTTCGACTCTTTTATTTTTCAATGTTTCACACAACCCACTAATCACTTCTATACAATGCTGTCTCAAAACGTACATCTTCAGAAACTTCTCTCTGGAATTCACGTCTAAGAATTTAGCTATGGACGTCATTTGCCGAGGAAGGTTCTCCTTTACTTGTTCTTATATTCTCCTTCCTAGGCCATCATGGGGTAACTTTGCTTGCAAAGATACCAGAAAGCCTTCACGTAGTAACTGAAATCCGGGAATCCTCCTAGTACTGTGTCGGGCTTCCTTTTGCCCGGAGTACTGCAGCAACTCGACACGACATGGAGTCAACAAGTCGTTGGACGCACCCAGCTGAAATATTCACCCATGCTGCCTCAGTAGCCGTCTAGCGAAGGTTTAACCGGTGCAAGATTTTGTGCACGAAGTGACCTCTCAATTATGTCCCATAAATTTTCGGTGTGATTTATGTCGGTCGGTAAGCCAGTGCCACTTGAGTCTATCAGTAAATCCGGTTTCACTAGTCATGGCCTGCACCTCAATAAGTATGGGAATTGAAGGCTGGCAAAGCTTTTAGGTGACAGGGTAGTGGCTGCTGGTGGAATCCCTCATGGAAAAATTCCCGTAGTAGTTGGTGTTAGAGGTGCACCTTTTTCAGATTCAACTCAGCTGATAGGTATACCAGCTTAACGGAAGTCCATCTAACTAAAGAATCACCTTCAGCGGAGGTCAGGTTTGCAGGTAGAGAGGGAATTAGAATATTTCATCAAAATATTAAAGGCATTAGAGATAAAGTCAGTGATCTACTTATAGATGTTGACTCTGACATTATTTATGTATCGGAGTACCACTTAAATAATTTGAAAATTCATAGGCTTCCATTACCAGGATACAGATTAGCTGGTTATTTCGCAAGTGGTTTTTGCATTTCAGAATACTTCTGCTCGAGCTAGAGATGGTTCATTGTTGCATTTTTTAGGAAGTACCAAAAATGAGTGTTATGTTGTGATTTCTATATCAGTTTTGTATATGATAGTACAAGAAAAAGGATGTTAGTAGATCTCCTAAGCTCGTATGATATTATGCAGACTGTTTTTTTTTTCAACCAAGGTGCAGGGGAACAGTAACACTCAAAAGCTTTTGTAGTCAGACAAATGTCACATATCATTACAAACTATGTAGAAAAGCTAATCCAACGGCAATAGAGATTTTTTAAACCTCGTTAAGGTACTGTAGTAGCAGGATGTCTATAGTGCAGATAACACATATGACAAATGTAATCCTTTCTTTAACACATTTCTCATGCTCTTTGAGAGCTGCTATCCATCAGAACGTACTAAACGGGGTACTAACAGTAAAAGGTAGCTTCGGTGGCTGACTAGTGGGATCAGGATATCATGTAGAACAAAGCGGGAATTATATCAAAATGTTAGAAGTAGTCAGAATGAAGCTACAGTAGCCCATTGCAAGCGATTAAAAATGTTATATTTTTTGGTTTAACTAAGCGCTTGATTGTGTTGATTACAAGACATTACAACAGAAGTTGTTTCATTACGGGCTACAGGGAGTAGCTCACAATTGCTTCACCTCTTACTTTAACAACAGACAATAATCGGTCATAATTCACAGTGTTGAGAATGGCTGGGAATTGGAGTCTGAGTTTGGTACAGTCAAATGGGAGTGGCCCCAGGGATCAGTGATGGAGCCACTCCTGTTCCTCGTTGATATAAATGATTTGCTCACTAGTATTGCGGGTAATTCTAAAATATATCTGTTTGCTGTGACACTAGCTTGGTAGTATAGGACGTTGAGCGCAACATTGACTCCGTTTCAAATACAGCAGTTCATGAAGTAAGTTCATGACAAGCAGAAAATAAACTATCGTTAGATCACAGTAAGATTCAGTTTTTACAGTTTCTAACACACAACTGAACAAAGCTCTACGTTTGAATTTCACCAATTGTTTGTTTCATTTTATTGGGAATATATAGAAAGAGCAGCACTTATGTAAAAACAGGCTGCAAATAGAATTCTATTACGACCCATTCTTGAATACTGTTGAAGTGACTGGGATTCACATCAGGGAATATTAGCGAAAGACATGAAGCAATTCAGAGTCCGCTGCTAGATTTGTTATCGGTAGGGTGAATCAGCATGCAAGTGTTACGGAGGTGCCTCTTGAATTCAAACGTGGGAATCTCTGGAGGAAAGAATACCCTCTTTTCGCGAGACACTGTTCCGGACATTTAGAGAACCGCCATTGACAAAGTGATTCTACCACTGCTAACATACATTTCACGAAGGGACCAAAAGACAGCCACCTACAGAGGCTTGTAGACCAGTCGTTTCTCGTTTGCTCTGTTTA
Organism: Schistocerca serialis cubense; assembly: GCF_023864345.2. Taxonomy (NCBI): domain Eukaryota; kingdom Metazoa; phylum Arthropoda; class Insecta; order Orthoptera; family Acrididae; genus Schistocerca; species Schistocerca serialis. The sequence continues at coordinate 871,270,743 of NC_064641.1, read as the reverse complement.
CAGTGGAAAAGGAAAGAAGACGACTAGTAGAGATTCGTGGTACCCTCCGCTTACAGAGCACAATGAGGTGACGAAACTCGTAGGATACCATCCAATAATGTGTCGGACCATCTTTTCCAGCTTAAGTGCAGCAACATGGAGTCGAAGTAAGTCCGCTGCAGAGACACTGGCGCACGCTGCATCTATGGACGTCCGTAATTGCGTAAGTGTTGTCGGTTCAGGATTTTGTACACCAGCTCACTTCCCGATTACGTCCCATAAATGTTCGATGGGATTCACGTCTGACTGGAACCATTTAGGGGGATCTTGGTGGCCAACCATTCGCTCGAACTGTCCTGAATGTCCATCAAACCAACCGGGAACATGTGTGGTTGGTGACATGGCGAATTTCCATCCATAAACATTCTATAGAAAGTTGCTGCAAATGGCCTCCCAGTATCCGACCATTACTGTTCCCAGTTAATGATCGATTTGGACTAAAAGATTGACACTATTCCACTTAATCACATCCGACATCATTATGGAACCACCCATAGTTTCCAGAGTGCCTTTTTGACACCTCGAATCCATGGCTTCGTGGGGTTCGTGACACATTAGAAAACTACCATAAACTCTTTCGTACTAAAATCTGGACTCACCTGACCAGACCACGGTTTTTAAGTTGTCTAGGGTCCAACCAATATCGTCACTAGCCCAAAAGACGCGCTCCTTGCGATGTCGTGCTGTTAGCAAAGGCACTAGCGCAATTCATCTGTTGCCATAGCCCATCAACATCAAATTTCGCCACACTCTCCTAAGGTATACATTCTTCGTACGTTGCACATTAATTTCTGTGGCTATTCAAGCAGTGTGACTTATCTGTTAGCACTGCCTCTGCTTCTGGTATCGGACGTTAAGGGAAGGACGGCGGTAACTGCTGTGTCCGTGGTGAGAGGCATTCATGATATTTGGTATTCTCGGAACACTCTTGACACTGCGTATCTCGCAATCATGAATTCTCTAACTTTTTCCGAAATGGAATGTCCTATGAGTCTCATTCCAACTCAGCTATATTCAGTTCTTGTCTTGCTTGCCTTGCTAGAATACACATTTGAAAACAATGTCTTCTAAGGAGTTTTGTCGATCGTACTGGATATGGCAGAGCCGTATTCAGTTCTTGTCTTGCTTGCCTAGCTAGATCGCTAGACCTAACATCTGTTGGTACTCATTACAGCTCCGTGAACTACATCCACACGTAAACATAACTCTAATGGTCGGAAGATGGTTCCGTAGACCAAAACCAATTACTAAACTTAGTAAGTAAACAATTGTTGCGTTCTAGACTTTTCTGTTATACTAAATTATGTGAAAGTCCCGGTAAACATGCCTCATTTGCCGAAAGCAGTTCAACAACTTGAAATACAGATACCTAATGTTCTCATCTCGGTGACATATGCTTCAGAGAGTATGGTGTGATATGGAGTATTCGTTATAAGTTGTTCGTGGTACCAAGGGATGTCACAAACAAGGACTACAAAGGATATAAAAAAAAGGTCATGTCGATATTTCGCTATGCAGTTACAGCAGATTGTGATCACTGAACTAAGTTTCAATTGTCCTGTATAATAGTAGAAGGTATTTGTAGAAAACGTGCCGAGTAGTGAATGTTTGAACTCGAAAGGTACTATCAGTTACATGAGAGCACATTCGATTATTTTCCAATCTTTTCATGAGGATATATATATACATATGAGTGTGTGTGTGCGTGTGTGTGTGTGTGTGTGTGTGAGCGTGTGTGTATCTCACAGATGGGGTGCAGAAGAGAGAGAGAGAGAGAGAGAGAGAGAGAGGGAGAGAGAGAGAGAGTGGGTCAGAGACAGATGATCGGCCAAACGATTAGTGAATGTTCGATTTACTATTGTTCTCTGGCTACTTTCTGTCTTTTGTTTCTTGTCCCATAAATTGCGGAACTAGTTTGTGGGAATGACTACAAGCACTCCTAAGTTTTCTACAAATAAGACGCACGAGTAAAAGTGGAAAACAAATTTAATACATAGGTATTTTGAGATCAAACATCCAGAACAATTATGAACGTATTTCATGTTATGTACATTATTTACAGCAGGCTGTTGACGATGCCTTTGAATCAAATCACTCGACAGGTTTTGCTTCATCTGTTCTCTAGCTCGATGTGGGTGCTGACAAAACCTGTAACAAAAGAAAATTGATCGATGAATATATCTAATAACAGTTGTAGGAAAGAAGGTAAAGCTAATGCCTGTTATGTATTTATATACAAATCAGTATACTACTGCTAGTTTGGAGACTAACCTGGGCGAGAGGTGCTGGAGTGCCCCTAACGTCGTCGAACACAAAACATCTTCTTCAGCCAACGCCAGAAGCCAGAACCGCACGTCGGCCCCTCTCTCTCTTCTCCTGCGTCTTCCTCGGCACCCACCAGGTCTGGAGACAGCTGCTTCTCGCCGGACGTGTCCAGCGCTGGCACGTCTCCGCCCTCCCACGTCTGCCCGTTGCCTGGACACGCCTCGTCCTCCTCAGTCACCACTTCCAGCGGTCGACGTCTGCGGGAGTCTGCGTCCACTGGCACATCTTGGGGCGGAGGTCGGTAGAATCCGGCGCCTGTAAGAGAATAACTGTGTCAGTTAAAAGTCGCTATTCGTGGAGGAAAATAAGAGTACTTTACACTTCGCCATTTTAAGCCTCTACCAACAGTACTATTCGCATTGTATACTAATAATACAAGATAGCAAGTAAACTGAAGGTGGAGAGGGGAAGAAGGAAACGAAAGAAGCAGGAGGTTATCACTACTAACAGCTGTATCGACACATTACGCTCCAGCAACATTTCTCTCCCTCAGAATACTCCAGTTAATGTTTTCCTTACTGCGGCCAGAATTAACAGAATAGCAGCAACTCTTTTTCCTATTCCCCACTTACATCTATAAACCCGAGAAATTTTAGGTACTTACAGTAATATTCCGGCGGTCCAGGCCACTCTCCATCCCAAGGGTGAGTATCGACAGGATGTACGTCATAATGAACAGCGAACAGAAAATCCTCCAGTTCGAATCTCGAATACGAGTGTACCAGCGGAATCTTAGATCGCTCAAACACTAATCTTCGTCCCTAGAAAATAAAATAACAATATCTGACATTTGGAACATTTCTTTATTTAAAAACAAAATTTTTATAATGCCTTCACTACTTTAAAGTTACTATACCGCATGGATATATTCTCCTGGAACACGATACGTGACGCAAATCGTCATGTAGCAACAGCAAAAAAAATTAATCAATAAAATATTCACACAAAACATTTACATGTAACATTGACGTGTCTCATTCCACATATAGTTAAGAGGACGAGTAGAATATTCGCTGTTTCTTAGCACATTTCAATGACCTGATCGGTCACGTTAGATAAATGATATTACCATAAAACTAAACAACTGAAATGCAATTTGGTTGTAAAATACATAGACCGTATTTTAATATTCGGGAGAATGCTCACAACCATGAGACTGTGATTTGTGAACATCATAAAACAACCTGTAGTTGATGTTAATTACGTGCATCTGTTTAACGAAGCTTTATAGTAGAACTAATCTGCAGTCTTCTTAACATATCACATTATCTGTGTACAGAACTTCCCACAAAATCCTAATCTTAGCAGATACAGGTTCAAGAATGGCAGAAGACTGAAATAGATTTTCATCGAAATAGAAAAAAGAATGAGACAAAGGGAGATAAAGAGAGAGAGAGAGAGAGAGAGAGAGAGAGAGAGAGCGTGGGCTAAATGTATGCGAAACAAAATACATCTGTATATTAACATTGAAGCCTTGCTCCATTTTTGGGATCCTTATGTTCATAGCAGTGAGACTGCTTAGGAACAGCTCAACAAATGTACTGCTGATCGCTACCCGGTGTGGTCATAGCACACGAACGGTTTACATGGCCGTTCATATGGAAAAGCAATGGCCAGTACAACGCAAGCTTGAAAAAGATCCCTACCTGTCGTTGGTTTGTAATTACACTGGCACCTCGCTTTATGAGACAAAAATAAGTGATTTTCTCTAGCAAATGGCTTTTTACACCTTACTACACCTCGTATATGCAAGAGAACGATAACCACCACAAACAAAAACTTATTAGACTGAAGTAGAATCTGTATCGCTGCTTCAATCTGACGGATGTGTTGTATGAAAAGTGGAGAACGCTATCGTCGTCATGTCACGACCTTTATCATCTGCGTAGCTACATAACACCTATCCAGAAATTCCTTCATGAACCCCCGTAATTCCCGGTCTAGACGCTGCCGGGATATTTCTCACACAGCTCTCCTAAAAGAAGTACACGAGGCTTACCTGGGCCTGTAGCTTCCAGTGGATAGAGTAGCGAGGCAGCGGGATATCAATAGGATCGCTTCTCTTCACGTCAGCCATGGTTAACCAACTGAAGTGTCTTGTTTCCTTGGAAACCACCGTACCGCTTGTAAGCGGTTCCCATTGTTGTGTACACCATGAATTAACGTGTGTGCATTGTACCATCAGGTGCGGTGAGACGATATGACCTGCTGGTACCGAAACTGTTTTTGATTCGGTAGATTCCGTCTTAGGCCTTCACTCAAGGACCGTTAGTTCAGCTGCCGTTAGTATAACTTGTAATGATGTTTATCATATCCATCTAAAAGTAATTTCCACATCTGTGAAACAGTCACTGCTCTTCGGGTCAATTAGTGATCTCCTACGTCTGTCATTACAACACGGTTTATTGGTAGACCTAACAAATACCATCTGACGATATAAACCCCCAAGAATCGAAACAAGTCTGCTTCACTCAGCTACTAGTCTGACCACAGTCCAATTTCATTTACGAAAACAGTAATTTAAATAATTTACGCCGACAGCACAAAACGGGAAAATGCCTCGGGTGGTTTAATAGTTTAAATAATTTACTGCTCCACAAAATGTAGTTCTGGTGAGACTTACTGCACTGAAGTCACATACTTACTCACAGACAATAAATTTTCTTGCTAACTAATTTGTGATCGTCTAATGTGGTGAGTAAGGAGTGATCTTTGACACGATGCCGACAACGTTTTTCATTACGTGTTGTGAAATCAAAAACATCACTCTTTGCGGGATTACTGGTGATAAGTAACTCAAATAAACAGCAAACGCATTTTGACTCATCTCGCTGTGAGAGATGAACATAAAACTTCTGCAACCCCATAATTATCGGCGCTGTATCGCAACTTGCAGATGTTCGTGACATTCGTCAGTCAGTGTCCGTATCGCTGTTATTACAGAAAGATTATCGTATTAGTAGTAGTGTACATAATATTCTTTATTCCTTGAAGTCAAAGCACTTTCTGCGTAAAATATTGTTCGTGATAATATACCATTTGGAACCGGAGCTCAATCTGGAAATCTTTCATTACAATTTTCGACTGAAATGTACCATTTGACGTTAATTCCATTAATGTTAAATACGTCCTCTTAAATAACTGCTTGTCTGTGTTCGATTCTTGGTCTTTTTTCATTATAAATACTATTCGATATGTCCGGTGACAGTCTGACGATCGGAATACATTTGTTTGCATTTTCTGAGGTGGGCCATCGCGAGATGTGAATAATAACCAACTAAGTACGAGTATATAATGTACACTGTATTCACAGTTGTATTGTTGAAGAAAGAGAAGTAGTGTGTTTGACTACAAATAAAAATGTCCTAGGTCCCGTGTTCGAACCCAGCCCCACTGCCTAAATTTTGAATAAAAATTATCATCAATGGTGTCCGAAAGTTCCAGGCATAAGAAGTCACCCTTTTTATACGAGAGGCGTTATAAAAGAAGGCGGAGGAGCGAACAAAGTTTCGGGGCACTGTCTTGCCCTTGGGTTGGGAAACTTCAGATAGAAGGCGGAACAATCGGCAACAATCAACAGAACGAGGGTGCAGAAGGCAATAGAAATTAATAAACTGAAGACACATCATGTGAATCCATAAGACATGCGGCTATTAGCTCAAGAAGTTTCATGATGATGTACCCACTGACAGAAGATAAGTTACCCATTCGAATGTCGGGAAGGCGACTACCAACTTTAGGTGTTCATGACAGAAACATGGATTATTAATGACGGGAACCTATTCTGAGAGTGGAACCATGGAATGTTAGAACTTTGAACGTAGGTGGGAAGGTAGAAAGCCTGAAAACTGAAATTAAAATGCTGAATCTAGATATACAGGAGGTTAGTGCTGTGAAATGGAGAACAGATAAGCATTTCTGGTTAAACAATTACAGGGCAATAGCAATGGCAGCAGAAAGTGGTATAAACGGAGTAGGATTACTTGTGAACAGGAGAGAATGGCAGAGAACTGCTGTGAACATTTATCGATAGTCTCTTCCTCATCAGATTCGACAGCTAACCAACGAAGACAACGATAGTTCAGGTAGGCATGACTGTGTCGTAAGCAGCAGATGACTGGCAGTAGAAATGAGGAAGAAGAATGACGAAATGTGTTCGGCAAATTTTTTCAGGTGGTATTAGCGAAAACGATTTTTCAGAATCACAAGAAGGGAAGGTATCTTTTGGGAACGATCATCTGAAAGTTCCATCTGGATTACTTCGTGGTCAGACAGAGATTCCGAAATCAGATATCGAACTGTAAGGCATCTTCAGCTGGAGGTATGTTACAGAACTGAATAGTAAGTGGTTGAAAATTAGAACATTTTATTCAAGCACATTCACCATGCTCCAAGTAAAGTGCAGTTACCCTAGAGAAAGAGGCAGAACTAGGAAATAAACTCAAGTGCTTCAAATGGCTCTAAGCATTGTGGGTCTTAACATCTGAGATCATCAGTCCCCTAGACTTAGAACTACTTAAACCTAAGTACACGCATCCATGCCCGAGGCAGGATTCGAAGCTGCGACCGTAACGGTCGCGCGTGTCCAGAATGTAGCGCCTAGAACCGCTCGGCCACCACGGCCGGGGCAGAACGTGTTAATCACAGACGAGTCCACGTATCTTCTTTCGCAAGGTGATGGTCGTGTTCGCTTGCAGTGACCCGTGGTGAGCGAATCCTTCCAGATGTTGTTGAGGAAATTCCCATCGTTCTGTGACATCGTGGGGAGTCTTCAATGTTTATAGCCGTACATATCTTGTCGTGCACGGTCGCATTACCGCCAGACACTAAAAGGAACAGATCGTGTTGGACCAGGTAGTGGCTACTGCAGATTGCCGTCGCCATGAATTCCTTCAGGCCCAACGTGGCGGGTGTCAGCAGGGATGTCTTGCGAAACCTGGATATTGACGTAATGGAATGACCGGCTGTGAGTCCCGGCCTAAACCCCATCGAGCGTATATGGAACTTGCTTGACAGATGCGTTCTTGGTCGTTCTGTTGTATCACACTCTCCTAGAACTCTCATGGGGTTTCATTGAGAACTGGGAACGGATACCAACGGGCCACTTCCGTAGACATACGAAGCATGCCACATAATTATCGGACATTTCAGTTACTTTAATATATGAACGATCGACGATGTAATGAAGTGTTGATGTGTAATTAATGTCTGGAGGATGAAAGTATAATTTGGTACCTACACAGTCCACAACTATTTCTCAGTGGTGTATGACAGACTTCCAAACTCATGTTGGTCTAATATTTTTATCAGTGTAATTATTGGAGTTGGGGAGTTGGGGAGTTGGGGAGTTGGGGTTCAAACCCTCGTAAACCGATCTCCACTGATCGAAATGAAAAGCAAAACTGTAACAAAATATTGAAAGTTCTTCCTTTCCCAGCAGTAGATTACAGCTCGATCCTATCTATTTATTTACTTTATCTCCTGTGTATTACGTCTGTTTTAAGGTGTTGAGGTTTAGTTTGGCCTTGTGGGATCCAAGTCGACACCTCGCAGTGTTATCAATAATGTATCAATGGCTGCCATCTCTTCCGAAATCATGCTCAACTATTCGTCATCAAGCCTCTTTGCTCGTATCCGGAGTGTGATGCAAACGTTTACTGTAATTGTTTTCGAAGACATCAGTGCTGCTCAGGCAAGTTACGAAGAATTCCTGTTCGTCCTAATTCTCATGTTTGTTGACGTAGTGGTTCCAGTGTCCCGCTGTTCAAATGTATGCTTTAGGCTTCACAGGAGGAAACCATTTCCAGTTTGGTAGGAAGATACTTGTGATTTCTATAGTGTGAAGATCGATCTACTTAATTATGCATGTTTTTTCTTTTTTCCTTTATGCGTGTTCATCTTCCAGATCGTGATGATTTTGTTACACACGTAGATGTAGACCATGATATCCACCACGATGCACCACGGCAGGGCAGGCGCTGGAGTTTATTTTATCTTCTTTCTTTTGCAAGGTGGACGAGACTTCCGTGTTTCTGCGGAACCAAATAGCTCTGACAGTTGTGGGCAGAAATATAATGTTGTTGTTCCTCCCCATTCTGTCCCCATTCTCGTCTGATTATTCCGTAGGCACACGATATTATGAAGGGTTCCTTAAAAGGAGGAAATGTATTTAGGCCGTAGGCTGTTTAGTGATTTTGAGCTCTGTACGAAGCTAGTTTTCAAACAGTACAAGTTGGTTTAATCCGAAAAGACCTTGTCATATTTAAAATTAAGGACCAATGTTTGTTCAGAGGAGGATATGTTCCGAATAACTTATGCAGTTGTCCTGTCCTTATTTTTCTGGAGCGTTTTCGCAGATTATATCAAGTGTATTGACAGACATTGCTGGTGCGGATTATGCAGACATATAGCCTCACTTAAACGAGGAGGTCTGTCGTGGTGAACAGCAGTTTGGAAAAGTTGAGATTGCAGCCGTTCCAAACCGTCGGAGCTAGTAGCCGTGTAGCATAGCTTTTTGTCGAAAACAGGACCATCGCAATACAATGCAGATTCCACAAAAATACGTACTTATGTGATGTACTTCCTGCAGGCTGTTTAGATTTCCAAGTCTTCGTTCCCTCAGGATGATACTAACAACATTTACTCTTTTATTTCCAGTTTTCCGGTAGCATTCAGTATGACTCCGTAGTGACAATTATACCTAGTTGTAACCTGATGCTCACTGGTTTTAGCCGATCTCTAAAAGTCTCAGTTTTGTCTGGACTATAAAGAGAGTGTCACGTTTGTTCTTGTTGACATTCTTCCACGTGGTATTTTGCAAAGCAGTTCTCTTTATCCCAGTTTAAAATCATACTACAGCCAGCAGCGTTTGCATGTACGACCATTTTATGTATGTAAATGCTGTTGATGACCTCGAGATCGGTTTATTTTATAAACAATTGTAATAAGCATACCAATTATTTTTTTTATTTTAGCCCTTTTGTAGAGTATTTGAAGCACATGCTCATTTCTAGCCCGTCATACGATTTTCGAAACTCCACGAATACTTCGCCCAGAAGTGTCTGAATTGTCCAAGTTACATGGACAAGATCGCGCGATACTGCATTAACTTGTCAGCCGTACTGAGTCCTAAGAAGAGGATTTTAGGCAAAGATTCTAAGTTTTTCAGTTATCATTACTTTTGTCTGATTTGAAGCTGGCTTTGAATTAAGCTTATCAATTGAAGACATAAAGTCCGAAAATGAGTCCCTGATAATATTTTTGGTCATTTATTTTACACGTTCGTCTTAATCACACAAACTTTTACGCTTGACAATTACCTGTTTCGGCTGCTGTTATCTTCCGCGCTGTTAAAAAAAAAAAAAAAAAAAAAAAAAAAAAAAAATGTGTAATCGAAAGTTCACTTTACTGACACTAAACCTATAAATTCCAGGTGCTGCATAATAAATATAAAAAATGCTTACATCATTAACAGTCATGTATACCAGCCGTATATACCATAAAATATCCTGATTTAGTATCACTGTCAAACTAAACATGTAGGTACGAAGTAAGTGCAGGTGATGAACAGAATGCGTCTGGTATTTATACAAGGAAGCACAGCAGAGGGCACTATACCTGGGGTACATGATTAACCAGTATCCAAAATGTAATGGTTAAAATGCGAGTTGACTTCCGTCCGTTGTCGTCTGGCCATTGGAGGATTGTACTCGGCCGACAATTGGTCGAGGCGACGTCGATACCTTCTCCTGAGCGCCGACCGTGGCGCTGGTGGAACTCGCGCAAGATGGCGAGTCTCTACGGCTCTGGCGCCAGCTCGCATCTATGCGCCTGTGCTGCTTTTGCCTGGCCGTGTCTTGTTCGGACGACACAGCACAAATGAGAACTATCATTTCACACAGTACGTGCCAGTAAGCGTTATCAACCTCTGCTGCTAAATCATGTGGGCCGAATTCTTCACTCTTAGGTGTCTATCTAAATGCATTCTCTATTTCATCACGACTAAAAAGGGAACATTCTCAAGAGACAACAAACAATGTTCATGAAACTTTGCAGGTGTATAGAGAGACAAAATAATTCAATACCTATTTTTTATTTGGTACTTAATTCCACTTTTAAGGGATAAAACTCACCCCGAAACGTCATTTGACATATTAGGTTTGAAGGGAATATCTTTGAAACGATGATAAATAACAAACGTTTCCCATATAAAAGTTGAAAGGTATTTAACCTTCGGGAAAACTGTATAATCTAATTTAGTAATAATCTGAATTTTTGCAAAAAGCTCCACGACCAATAATTAGTTTGAAAAACGAAAATTTTTGTTACAACGTATATTTAAGATGCTTTCTAGTTGCTTACAAATATGCGTAACAAAGCTGGTTTCTGAAATGCAGCTTTTGGAGTCTAAGTTGTACAAAATGTTCTGTCTGATAGTTTTCATTATACCTACTTAAAATACCTAAATATTCAGTTTCAGTCTCGTTATTTATTTTACCTATAATTGTTTACGGCTTAAATTGCTATTTTACGTTTTAGAATCATTTTTGTATTATTTTTCAATTAACTATTCCACACATGTCAACACGACGGAAAGGCTTCGTCCCTGGCGTAACACTCAGTGGTTCACAACCCCACAACAGACTACAGCAGTCGACTCACCTCACCGCCGCCCCACACCGAACCCAGGGTTATTGTGCAGTGCGGCCACACAGTGGACACCCCCGCCTCCTTCCCCCCTCCCCCCCTTCTGGGAGCGTCTCTTACCATACGGATGCAACCCCAATATTTTCATGATAGAGTAATTATGGTGCACCTGTACGTAGAGACAGTGTTTGCGCAGTAATCGTCGACTTAGTGTAACTGAGGCAGAATAAAGGGAACCAGCGCGAATTCGCCGAGGCAGATGGAAAACCGCCTTAAAAACCATTCACAGACCTCGATGCTAATACGACACACAGTGAACACGGATTTAGAAAAAACGTTGTTCATGTGAAACACAATTACCTCCTTACTCACACAAAGTATTGAGTGATACTGACAATGGATTTCAAATTGATACTGTATTTCTAGATTCCCTGAAGGCTTTTGACAATGTAACACAAGCGGCTTGTACTGAAATTGCGTGCTTATAGAATATCGTGTCAGTTATGTGACTGGATTGATGATTTCCTGTCAGAGCGATCGCAGTTCGTAGTAACCGACGGAAAGCAATCTAGTAAATCAGGAGTGATTTCTGGCGTCCTCAAGGTAGTCTTACAGTCCCTCTGATGTTACGTATCCATACAAACGATTTGAGAGACAATCTGAGCAGCCGTCTTACGCTGTTTGCTGATGATGCTGTCGTTTATCGGCTAATAAAGTCATCAAAAGATCAAAACAAATCGCAAAACAATTTAGAAAAGATATCGGTATTGTCTGACAATAGTAAATTGACCGTAAATACCGAAAAGTGTGAGGTTATTCACATAAGTGTTAAAAGGAATCCCTTAAATTTTGATTATGGGCCCTACTATAAATTAGTCGAATCTAACAGCCGAAAATTCTGGTAACTATCTACGAATTACAATTACGAACAACTTAAATTGGATAGAACACACAGAAAATGTTGTATGGAAGCGATTGCAAAGATTCCGATTTATTGGCAGAACACTTAGAAAACGTAACAGATTTACTAAAGAGACTGTTTACACTACGCTTCTCCGTCCAATTCTGGACTACAACTGCTCGGTCTGGGGTCCTTACCATATAGGATTAACGGAGTACATCGAGAAAATTCGAAGAAGAGCAGCACATTTTGTATTACCGTGAAATAGAGATTAAGTGTTACTGACATGATACAGGATTTGGGATGGACATCATTAAAACAAAGTCGTTCTTCGTTGCACCGGAAACTTCTCACGAAATTTCAATCATCAAATTTCGCCGGTGAATGCGAAAGTATTTTAATGACGCCGATCTACATAGGGAGAAACGATCATCGCAATAAAATAAAGGATATCAGAGCTCGCACTGAAAGATACATGTAGTCGTTTCTTTCGGCGCGCTATTCGAGATTGGAATAATAGAAAATTACTATGAAGTTGGTTCGATGAACCCTCTGCCAGTCACATATATGTGATATGCACATTATCCATGTACAGGGTGTATCAAAAATGACCGGTATATTTGAAACGGCAATAAAAACTAAACGAGCAGCGATAGAAATACACCGTTTGTTGCAATATGCTTGGGACAACAGTACATTTTCAGGCAGACAAACTTTCGAAATTACAGTAGTTACAATTTTCAACAACAGATGGCGCTGCGGTCTGGGAAACTCTATAGTACGATATTTTCCACATATCCACCATACGTAGCAATAATATGGCGTAGTCTCTGAATGAAATTATCCGAAACCTTTGACAACGTGTCTGGCGGAATGGCTTCACATGCAGATGAGATGTACTGCTTCAGCTGTTCAACTGTTTCTGGATTCTGGCGGTTCACCTGGTCTTTCAAGTGTCCCCACAGAAAGAAGTCACAGGGGTTCATGTCTGGCGAATAGGGAGGCCAATCCACGCCGCCTCCTGTATGTTTCGGATAGCCAAAAGCAATCACACGATCATCGAAATATTCATTCAGGAAATTAAAGACGTCGGCCGTGCGATGTAGCCGGGCACCATCTTGCATAAACCACGAGGTGTTCGCAGTGTCGTCTAAGGCAGTTTGTACCGCCACAAATTCACGAAGAATGTCCAGATAGCGTGATGCAGTAATCGTTTCGGATCTGAAAAATGGGCCAATGATTCCTTTGGAAGAAATGGCGGCCCAGACCAGTACTTTTTGAGGATGCAGGGACGATGGGACTGCAACATGGGGCTTTTCGGTTCCCCGTATGCGCCAGTTCTGTTTATTGACGAAGCCGTCCAGGTAAAAATAAGCTTCGTCAGTAAACCAAATGCTGCCCACATGCATATCGCCGTCATCAATCCTGTGCACTATATCGTTAGCGAATGTCTCTCGTGCAGCAATGGTAGCAGCGCTGAGGGGTTGCCGCGTTTGAATTTTGTATGGATAGAGGTGTAAACTCTGGCGCATGAGACGATACGTGGACGTCGGCGTCATTTGGACCGCAGCTGCAACATGGCGAACGGAAACCCGAGGCCGCTGTTGGATCACCTGCTGCACTAGCTGCGCGTTGCCCTCTGTGGTTGCCGTACGCGGTCGCCCTACCTTTCTAGCACGTTCATCCGTCACGTTCCCAGTCCGTTGAAATTTTTCAAACAGATCCTTTATTGTATCGCTTTTCGGTCCTTTGGTTACATTAAACCTCCGTTGAAAACTTCGTCTTGTTGCAACAACACTGTGTTCTAGGCGGTGGAATTCCAACACCAGAAAAATCCTCTGTTCTAAGGAATAAACCATGTTGTCTACAGCACACTTGCACGTTGTGAACAGCACACGCTTACAGCAGAAAGACGACGTACAGAATGGCGCACCCACAGACTGCATTGTCTTCTATATCGTTCACATCACTTGCAGCGTCATCTGTTGTTGAAAATTGTAACTACTGTAATTTCGAAAGTTTGTCTGACTGAAAATGTACTGTTCTCCCAAGCATATTGCAACAAACGGTGTATTTCTATCGCTGCTCGTTTAGTTTTTATTGCCGTTTCAAATATACCGGTCATTTTTGAAACACCCTGTAGATGTAGATATATACAGCCTTCGCTTAACGACTGAGAGCAGCGGCGCTTACGTAGAATTATCAGTGCTATCAGACAAGCATCACTGAGTGAAATAACCACAGAAAACAATGCTGGACGTACGACGAACGTATTCATTAGAACAGTGTGACGAAATATTGCATTAATGGGCTATGGTAGCAGATGACCAACGCGAGAGCCTTTGCTAAGAGCACGACATCGCCTGCAGCACTTTTACTGGACACGTGACATGTTGGTTGGACCTCAGACGACTGAAAGGTAGTGAGCTTTTCAGATGAGTCCCGATTTCAGCCAGTAAGAGCTGATGGTAGGGTTCGAGTGTGGCGCAGGCCTCACAAATCCATGGACCTAAGTTATCAACAAGCCTATGTGCATGCTGGTAGTGGCTCCACATTGGTAATAAAGGAAGGTAGGAAGATTGGCTATAACGTTCCGTCGACATCGAGTTCGCTAGAGACGGAGCATAAGCTCGGATTGTGTCAACGATAGGGAAGGTAATCTGCCGTGCCCTGTCGAGCGAACCATCCCAGCATTTGCCTGTGGCTATTTAGGAAAATCACTGGAAAACGAAAACTGGATAGATGGAAGCGGGTTTCAACTGCCGTCCTCCCGAATACAAGTGCCATAGACCATATGTAATATTGACCGCGGATGTTCCTATTTGTGCCGTGTTAACGCTTGAAACCAACATCGAAGTCACGACACTCAGGCAAAAAGCAGAGTTCATATCACGCTGTGTGAAGAGGAGCTGACGGTTACAGTTTCTCTCATTTATAGCTGAAATCTAGCAGTTGACAATTCAGCGAACTGCAGTACAACTCTTACTGTCCGTCACTCTGGGAATGTATGGCAGAAAGGCAGTACCCGACATTTCTTTCTCTGGTTCCTTACCAGTAGTGCTGTTAACCTAATTCCTCCGAAATTCCCGATAGTGAAATAGTGGTTATCGCATATATATGTGGTCAAGTTGAAACGTATTGACAGCTCTTTTTAACAAGCGATAGATTCATTGTTCTTTAATGAATACTTGACCTTTTTTTTCTTTTACACTGTGAATTCTCGTAATGCACTGCTTCAACAGGTGTGTAAGACACAATACTAATTTCGCACGCAGCTTTAGTTTTCAAACGATTCCACAAGGATATGAGTGAAATCTTTTAGTATGCTATGTAAGAAAGGAAATTCTTTTTTACGTGCACAATATGATGTATTTACACGAAATATATTTTCTGACTTTTCCTTAACACAGAACAGATACCGAAACGATATCAAAATAGGAAGCCTTATGCGAGTGTATTACAAAATGTTTCTTATACTGGTGTCGTGAGTTAGACATTAATGATATGTCGTTTCAAAAGCTTAGTCATCTACCAAGATTTACATCCAAGGACCAACAAGCACCCTAACTTTCAACTTGTGGAAATACCCCTGCAAGAATTTTAAAGAGAAGCTGAAGAACTGAAACTTGCACCAAACGACATCCTGGTCAGCCTTGATGTTGTTTCGTTATTTACGAAAGTGCTACTCAGTGACGCTCTGGAGCACATCGGTTCCATTTTCCCGCAAGACATCAAAAAGCTATTCCATGCATGTCTCACCACCAGCTATTTCACATGCAATGGCGATTTCTATGAACAGCTGGAAGGCGTCGTCAAGGGTAGTCCTCTTAGTTCAGTGGTGGCCAACTTCTTCATGAAACAATTCGAAGCACAGGCACTGGACATCGGGACTTGCAAACCTAAGGTGTGGTACAGGTACGTCGATGATACTTTCGCGGTGTGGAGCCATGGTGAAGAACAGCTCGGTGACTTCCTAAGACACTTGAACAGCCTCCATGCCAACATAACATTTACCATGGAAGTAGAAAAGGACAAGAAACTGCCATTTCTAGATGTGCTGGTCACAAGGGACGGCGAAAACCTGGGACACAGCGTATATCGAAAACCGACACACACGGACAAATACCTGCACAAACTGTCAAACCACCACCCGAGCCAGAAAAGAGGCGTGATTAGTGCGCTCGTAACGAGAGCAGGACGAATATGTGAGCCGCAACACCTCAAACGAGAAATGCAACACCTGGAAACTGTTCTGAGGAGCAATGGGTACTCCACAAATTATATTAGAAGTGTAACAGAGCCAAACACTCGGCGAAGTAAGGAACCAGAAAAAGAAATGTCCGGCACTGCCTTTCTGCCATACATTCCCAGAGTGACGGACAGAATCGGCCGTATATTGCGCAAACATGGGGTAAGGCCGATTTTCAAACCGACAAGGAAGATCAAAGAGCGTCTTAGATCGGCGAAGGAGAAAAGAGACCCACTTGCAATGTCGGGAATATACCGTATACTATGCACATGCGGAAAAGTTTGTGTCGGAATGACTAGATGATAAATTAACACGAGGATCAAAGAGCATAAGCGACATTGCAGGTTGGGGCAGGTGGAGAAATTGGCCGTGGAAGAGCACGCACTGAATGAGACCGACCACGTAATAAAATTCGCCGACACGGAAGTTCTGGCTGTAGAGAAACACTATCACACGCGCTTGTTCAGAGAAGCTGTAGAAATACAAAAACACGCGAACAGTTTCAACAAGAAAGAGGAAAGCCTTAAGGTAAACGGATCCTGGCTTCCCGTACTGCAGCGAACGACCGTCGCAGGTAGCAAAAGGAGAACCGCACCGGAAATGACCGCGGAGAAGTCCTCGGACGTTGGCGCGCCAGGTACATATAGTCTGCGGCCGCGAGCTCGGCTCCAGTTCACCACCGGCAATGGAGGGTGAAGCTTTGACAATGCCAGCCACTCGTGCTGGCGAAACGCCAGAAAAATCATTAGATGAACGTCGGCCGAAGAACCCGAGACAGAAGCCAATAGGCAGCACAACAAATGTCATAACATGTGCAGTATAAATGCTTAATGACATACTCAGCTTCGTGACCCAAGCCCCTTGAGTTAGATGGTGGTTTCAGTAAAATCAGATCATGCGCAGTCTACGTTATCTACGGTCTATGGCGAGTCGATTTTGCTAACCACTGGCTCCATAATTGTGAGGGCTGTGTTAACATGGAATGGAGTGGGTCCTCTGGTCGAACTGAACCGATCATTGACTGGAAATGGTTGTGTTCAGCTACCTGAATACCATTTGCAACCATTCGTGGGCTTTGTGTTCGTAAACAACTATGGGGTTTAATGAATGACAATGTACCATGTCGCCGGGCCACTGTTCTTCGTTACTGGTTCGAAGGTCATGACTGGGCAGTTCTAGCGAGGAATTTGGCCACCCAGATCGCCCAGCATGAATCCCATCGAACATTTGTGGGACATAATCGAGAGGCCAATTCGTGCACAAAATCCTTCACCGACAACACATTCGCAATTCTGGATGACTGTAGAGGCAGTATGGCTCAATATTCCTGGAAGGGACTTGCAACAACCTGTCGTGTCGGTGCCACGACGTGTTGCTGTACAATTCTGGGCAAAAGGAGGTTCGATGCGATATTAGGGGGTATCCCATCACTTTTGTCACCTCAGTGTGTACCCGTGAAGGTAACAGATATGAAACTGCATCTAACTTACGTATCTGAACCACAAGTATAAGTACCAGGTGTGTGCCGGCCGGTGTGGCCGTGCGCTTCTAAGCGCGTCAGTTTGGAACCGCGTGACCGCTACGGTCGCAGGTTCGAATCCTGCCTCGGGCATGGATGTGTGTGATGTCCTTAGGTTAGTTAGGTTTAAGTAGTTCTAAGTTCTAGGGGACTGATGACCTCAGTAGTTAAGTCCCATAGTGCTCAGAGCCATTTTTTGTGTGTTTCGTAAATAACTACGTAAGCTGTAAACACCTTCCTCTCTGTATCGTGCACTCTAACAGTTGTGCCACCACGTATTCATGGTATGTTTAATCTACGTTATTATAGCTTAGTTTTAATGCCATTCAAGATCCGTTACATACACGACATGTGCTTCACGCTAGTAAAAGTGGCAATTATTATTTTGATTTGTAATTGTACTATGAATCTTTGAAATTAATTTAATATCCGGATATGCTTTTTAAACTTGTACTTGTGAATGCATTGAAAACCGGCGGATATTTGCCATAGATAATGATATTATCGTTTTTTGTTTTGTTTTACATGGCTCTGCATAGGGCTTCATGAGGTACTTTCAAAGAAAGTGCATATTGGTAGGGCTCTGAATCGCTCATCAAGAAATAGTATGTCGCGCTGTTTAATATTAGAATGCACCTGACCAGCTAGTTTACTTTAACTATACACTACGAACTTATTTCACTCTATGTATGATGCCGGCCGGAGTGGCCGAGCGGTCGTAGGCGCTACAGTCCGGAACCGCGCGACCGCTACGGTCGCAGGTTCGAATCCTGCCTCGGGTATGGATGTGTGTGATGTCCTTAGGTTAGTCAGGTTTAAGTAGTTCTAAGTTTTAGGGGACCGATGACCTCAGAAGTTAAGTCCCATAGTGCTCAGAGCCACTTGAACTATTTTTTGTATGATGGCGACGCTATACACAGTGCGATATTTGTAACGAGTGGCCCACGGCCACGTAATGTAAATTATCACATAGTAAGCTGAATCCGTTAAATTATCTTATTGTATGATGATCTAACTGTTGTGTCTAGACAAGACAGCCTAGACACAATGAGAGGAAGCCGAAAGGCACGCGCTAAGTTAAAGCAGGATGGCGTGAGGTCTGAAACAGGATACGTAGTGAATGCTATAAAGCAAAGTACGTAGCTTCTAGAATACTTAACTTTAATCCATCCTTTTGGTACATCTGGAGATTGTGGCGATACAAGTGAGACTCTTTAGATACATACAATGTTACTAATGGCGCCTTGCTAGGTCGTAGCCATTGACTTAGCTGAAGGCTATTCTAACTATTGGCTCGGCTAATGAGCTATGCTTCGTCCGTGTAGTCGCTAGCAAAGTCGTCCGTACACTGGGGCGAGTGCTAGTCAGTCTCTCGAGACCTGCCTTGTGGTGGCGCTCGGTCTGCGATCCCTGACAGTGGCGACACGCGGGTCCGACATGTACTAATGGACCGCGGTCGATTTAAAGCTACCACCTAGCAAGTATGGTGTCTGGCGGTGACACCACACTAACATAACGCATTTTCCCAACAGTGGTGCTCATGTTGGTAGTGTGAAACGTGTAAGACACAGGAAAATTTACGTGGGGCTTGTGGCGGCACTACAATTTTAACTTAAATTTATATGCAACGTTAACCTAAGTCTTTTTTGTAATATTTCTGCATCCACTACAGCTACATAGGTTGCTTTTACGTCACTATTTCCTTCAAAAACGGTGATAGATCCGAAAGTACAGTGCTTCTTGCTAACACGGAACTGGATTATATCAAAGTTGTAGTGCTCAGCACCCAGCAGAAGTTGAAGACAGTTTACTTGAGGACGTGTTGTTCCTTTATAGTGATGCGTGGGGTATACGACTCGACCGCTGGTCCACCGAACACTGGTTTCAGTGTTATAGAGGGATCCGTTTAATGGATACGGTAGTCAGATAAAACATCGCTTACCATCTACAGGACTGTGTTTACCGGCTTGATGTAACGTGTAGTGGACAAGTGGAGACGTTCTTTCTCTGTAATCATAGTGTTCGTCTCAGATCTAATGATCCACTTGGGTATTTGTATTGAAGTCTTGATATGAAATGGTCGAAAATTGACGCTAGGTGATCCCGCTTCTACTGACCACGAGACTGATGCTACGACTTTACGGGTGCAATGAAACAACCTGACGGGCAGCTTTCTGCTCTCGACATTCCGACTTTAACCTCGCAGCACAGTCATGGAATTGTGTTGCCAAGTGGACAGTGTCCGCAGTGCAGCATAAAAGACGTCGTATGGAGAGTGGTGAGGAGTCGGACACGTCTAATCCTAACCCACCTCTCCCTGAAATAACTTGGTCGTCTCATGTATCTTGCGGTGTTCGAGTCCTGCATTCCTGGTGGGGCCGACGGTGCTTAAACAGCAGCTGAGTATGCTAATGTTTCTCCTTGTGATCTTCCCGCGGTTGTGTTTACTCCTCCGAAACCACCCAAGGTTGAGAAAGTCGTTGAGATTCATGATGTTCCAATAATTCAACAGCAGGAGGCTGAAGTGCCTCTAAAATTAGCTGTTCCCTTCCTTTCACCCATTCCGGTGACGTCGAAACGACCAACTGTTGTTACTACAGTGGCCAGGAAATCATACTTGTCGGCCAAAATGTCGTTATGCCTGACACCTCTCTTTTTTGCGTCGATTACAACTACATGGAACCCATACTGCGGAGTGGGCTTCTGCCTTTTCTGTTTCGTCACCTGTTGTTCTATCCTATTTAAGGCATTGAAGCTCTTGATAGTAGTAGACGAATAGTACATACTTTTCTTCAACTGGTCTCGATTCTCTTTTATGAACCGTCCGGTACCGGACCCACTTTGGACTGTTCCCGATTTTATGAGGAAAAGATGATTTATTTGTCACCGAAAAGCCTGCTGAGTAGTTTCATAGTTGTTAATTTTAACTGTTCCTTGTGTCCCTTAGATTTCTCTACCAATTTTTAATTTATGTCTAGAATTTTAACATTTAGTTCGTTCCTTGAATCTGCAAGCTGTTTGGGTCTGCAAATATCTGGCTTTTAACACTATTGGCGCTGCGTTGTATACTTCGCTTTAGTAACGATATTTTTTAACCTGTTACAAGGGAGTCTCATACATCACTCTAGCAGTACATCTGCTAAATATGACATAAGCTAGCAAATAGTGTTACCCTCTTGAAGGATTTTTGAATCTGACTGTGTGTTACCCAACAGAACGTGGGCGTCGGACATGAATTTCGTAATGGTAGTAGTTAGTAGATAACAGAAAGACTAATTTCGTTAGAAGTTACAGTAAGAGAAACCTTGTAAATGAAATAATAAAATGGTTTCCAGCTTAATTAGGCATAATAATGGGGAAACATTATTTTGAATGTATCTACCTTTCATTACTTCGTTTTGAATGAAGTGCAAAGACGTCTTCAGTAACCAGACGAACTACACAATGAATAGCAGTAGTTATGTATAGCTTGTATAACCAATCACAGAAACGAAATTTATCCCTGTTAACCACAATCTCCACTTCAACCTTTCAATAATGTAACACAAATTGATCTCAAAGGCATACATAGGAGTAAACAGCACCTGCCAAAAGTTCGTGTTTGACACACAAAAACACATCTCAAATGAAACAAAGTAGTACTATACACACATCTTTATTTATACACTTTTATAATAGTCACTTCCTGTTTCTTTAATTAGAGAACAACTAGTCTGTTTGGTTTCTTCTCAAAGTAACAGAACGGAATGTGTGTATGTGTGTGGGGGGGGGGGGGGGGGGCACAAACTATCCCCTCTTTACAAAAGCAAACTATGCACACTTTTTAGAAAATGGTTTAAATTACGATAACAGATTAGTTAATTCCCCGCTTAATATCATTTACCTTGCAAAACTTTAAAACAATTTGCATTGACAATACTGTCTACAGCCGGCCGAAGTGGCCGTGCGGTTAAAGGCGCTGCAGATTGGAACCGCAAGACCGCTACGGTCGCAGGTTCGAATCCTGCCTCGGGCATGGATGTTTGTGATGTCCTTAGGTTAGTTAGGTTTAACTAGTTCTAAGTTCTAGGGGACTAATGACCTCAGCAGTTGAGTCCCATAGTGCTCAGAGCCATTTTTCCAATACTGTCTACATATTCAGAAATGGCTTCAAGTAAAAGTAACACTTTGAATAGCATTAGAACCAAGTACTTTATAACACCACTTGTGAGGCAACTGATTTTCACTGATAACTTTTTATGCAGCTCAGCTCTAAAAACACTGACACTTGTCAAATAGAGGCAAACCAGAACACATTAGAGATTTTCATATATTCAATAATTAGCGCCTCCCTTAATATCAATGAAATTAATCATCTAAGTACTCACTTCTATATATTTTTGCATTCATAACTATGATTTGTTAAATAACACAGATGATTTTCATCACACAGGGTACTCGGATATTGGTCATTATGAGGGGAGGTCCCTGACAGGCACCATGAAAGGAAACACTTCATCGTTCGAACACAATGTTTAATATTATTTGCATTATCACTGCAAATTAATTCGCACAAATACACTGGTTCATACTGATATACAGTTCTAACCTCTGGAATCTGATGAAGTGGTGGCGCAATGGTGATGCCTAGCACGTGGAGACTAGCTGGTCCCTCGTTTGTCTGTAATATGCTCCATTAAATTCTTCTTGGTGACGTGAATACCATTTTTAGATCCATTTCCAATGCGAGAGCACCATTTTACAACCGCAATTACACCCGAGGCCATTCCATCTCCAATTAGGTGCTGGATGTCTCATTTGGCACCTGCGCTGTTCACTCATCGGCTGCTGGCTACTGACCCTTTACTGTGCACTCTCGCTTGCTACGTAGATTGAGCGCCAATTCCACCATTTATCGCGTGTGAACTCACTTCCGTTGCGGAGGGGAAGTACTAAGTCTTTTTCATTATACAATGCACGTTCCTAAGTATG
Source organism: Schistocerca serialis cubense (assembly GCF_023864345.2). Lineage (NCBI taxonomy): Eukaryota > Metazoa > Arthropoda > Insecta > Orthoptera > Acrididae > Schistocerca > Schistocerca serialis. The sequence goes on along the minus strand of NC_064641.1, from coordinate 871,248,093 downwards.
AACCAGTTTTTTACATTATTATTTCCTTTACATAAACAAACCTATTTTAGAAAGTCTCATTATTTAAATACACAGTTTTATTTCTACAAAACATATTTCGTAAAACTATATATCCTTCCAGTAAATGAATGACATTAAGCATAACGAGAAAACGCTTTGCAATTCACATCGTTAATTACACTTAACAATTACTCCCTCTCGATCATGGTGTTACAGGCTCCCGTCAAATTCACCTATTTTACCACTACTTCTAGCGGCAGGCTTGGCAGATTTCATTTATCTGATCGATGGGTGGTAGGATTTTGACTGTCGGTGTCACCCCCGCCAGCTTCACTTACCACTTGCAATGACTGTTGCTTTCAGTCGCACGTGACATCCGCTAAAATTGTTTCGATCGCCTTGAAGAATAAATGAGACGCACTTGAAGGATCCCTCTCTCGATGAGGTGATGTGTGGGACCACAGTCTCCGTTCAATTGCGCGATACGTCTCCATTTTTTAATGTTGTTCAACTAGCAAGCCGAGGCTTCACCATACGTTATTATGATTCTGCGCAGATAGAGCGCGGGAATTTCGGAGGTCGCAAGAATTTTACTACTCTGTCTTAGGTGACCATCAAGGAAGTCCTCGTCAAGCTCCCTTACGGATTGTGGACGTCAGACGTGTAAAGGCGCATAGGTACGGTTGAAGCAGCGTCAAATGGCAGAGTTACGGATGCGATCCAAACCACGTTCCGTGGTAGGGGATGAGTAGACGTCTCAATACTGTATGGTTCTACATCAAATTCATCTTCAGGTAACGCGTATCACGTTTCTCACGACAGAGGACGACAGTGTTGTGATAGTACAAAGGGACATATTGAATGCACTCCGTCTTCAGGCCACAAGTGGCCCATCGGGACCATCCGACCGCCGTGTCATCCTCAGGTGAAGATGTGGATAGGAGGGGCGTGTGGTCAGCACACCGCTCTCCCGGTCGTTATGATGGTTTTCTTTGACCAGAGCCGCTACTATTCGGTCGAGTAGCTCCTCAATTGGCATCACGAGGCTGAGTGCACCCCGAAAAATGGCAACAGCACATGGCAGCTGGATGGTCACCCATCCAAAGACAGCGCTTAACTTCGATGATCTCACGGGAACCGGTGTATCCACTGCGGCAAGGCCGTTGCCACATATTGAATGCTCTACGTTAATTCTATGTTGGGCTGTATGAGCTACCCGTTCCTGTCGATATATCAGCGGATTTGTTTGTTTTGATTCTACTTACACCTGCTCGTAATGCTGCTTTTTTAAATGATTTTCCGTGTGACTAGGTCTACGACCTTCTTGTCAGATCGCTTTCACGTAGGTCGCCGGGTTTGGATGGCCTTCCTAAGGATTTTTATGTGCGTTTTTTTACCTTTGATGGGTACTGCTTTTACATTTGTTTTGAACGAAGTGTTCAGATGGGGGGCGGGGGTTGCCGACTCGTTTAAAGTTTGTGTCAATTTCTAAAAAGGTCCTGTCAGGCAGAAACTGATAAATTTCCGCGATTACCTTACAAAATTATTAGTAAAAGACTGCGGCTAGGGCCGTGAATAGCGGCAGTCTGCGTTGCTGGGGAAGTCGTCGCTGACCATCAAAGTTCTACTGCTGGTGGTACTGTTCTGATCCCAGTAGCTGAATGTTATGATGTCATTTCGGTGGCCGCTGTTGCTGCTGTTGCTGTTGTTTTGTCAATTTAGGATTATGACAAGGCATTCGAAAGGGTCAGCCATGGCTTCCTGTTGCGATTACTGGAAGCCCTTGGATTAACAGTTGAGGCATGAATGGTCTTGTGTAATTTGTGTAGGGCATCCAAGCAGTCAGTGATTACATGAAATCCCCCATTACCATGTGAACGGGTTTCGTCGTGGAAGTCCGCTTTCTGAGTTTGTTCTACGAGTGCTGAATGAAAATTAATGCCTCCAACTTCGTAAAATGGGTTTGAATGGGAATATGTTAAAGAATAAAAGGCAGAATTAATCCTTAGAACGTGATCTCTAATTATCAATATTCACTTTTCCAGATAATCTCCAGGCAATTGGATACATTTCTATCAACGATGAACAAGTTTTCCGAAGCCGTCACGGAAGAAGTCGACACTCTGTTTCCGCAGCCACAGTCTCACAGTTCTCTCAGCGTCTTCATCAGAAGCATAATGATGTCCCCGCAGATTGTCTTTCATTGTTGGGAGTCGATGGAACTCAGACGGCTCTAAATATGGACTGTATGTAGGATGCAGTACAGTGGTGAGATTCAGTCTCTGAAGTTCTGTTGTGGTGGCACGTGAAGTATGTGGTTTGGCATTGTCATGCTGCAGGAAAACATTTCCCTTTTCCTTTCGGACCCTTGTTAGCAGTCGTTTCAGAGTTCGCAGAGTTCTGATGTAACGCTCTGAAATTATTATTGTTCCACGTTCAAGGAAATCAACATGTATAACACCATCCGCGTCCCAGAACACTGCGAACATGATTTTACCAGATAAGGGCCGCTTCTTGAATGTTTTTTTTTTTTCTGGGGCGAGCCTGATGTTTCGTATCCGGGTCTTAATGGTGTACCCACGTTTCGTCACCTGCCGGAACTTAATGGAGAAAGGCGTCACCTTCATTCTCGTAATTCGAGAGGGCTTCCTGGCAAATTCCAAATCTGTGCGGTTTCATTTCAGGTGGCAGCATCTGGGGTACCCATCGTGCACAGATCTTCCGATAGCCAAGCAAAGGAATAATGTGACCCACGCCTTCTTGTGAAATACCGATTGTGCCCGCAATTTCTCTCTGGGTGATATGACGATCGTCCTGAATCAATTTGTCAACATTTTGCTTGTGAGTATCAGTGGTTGCTGTCACAGGACGTTCAACTCTTTGTTTGTCACGCTGGCCAGATGTTCCTGCCTCATCTTTAAACTCACTAAACTAACAACGGACAGTACTCACATCAGCACAGTCATTATAAACTGCTTTCAGCCTCTGATGAATCTCCTTTGGCGTGACACCTTCTGCTGTCAAGAGTTCAATCACTGCACGTTGCTTGGATCACATTCACCGACGATCTGAGTTGGGTTCCATACTTTACACTGTAACAACACAACCGTTGAATGCTTAGGCTTCCCGCCATCTGGAACTGTAGAGAAGCCGCGCGGGATTAGCCGAGCGGTCTAAAGGCGCTGCAGTCGTGGACTGTGCGGCTGGTCCCGGCGGAGGTTCGAGTCCTCCCTCGGGCATGGGTGTGTGTGCTAGTCCTTAGGATAATTTAGGTTAAGTAGTGTGTAAGCTTATGGACTGATGACCTTAGCAGTTAAGTCCCATAAGATTTCACACACATAACTGTAGAGAAGAGGCTACGAAACACGTCAGTACCTGCCTCATACAAATGATGCCAACTGTTGAAGAGTTACGAAGGTGAAGGCATTACTTTTAGTCGACCCTCGTATCACTTGAGCCCTTTCTTTGAAGAATTGTGGCTCAGTTACAAGGATGGACACTGTTAAGCCAGAGGACATCTGGGCGCGTATACGTGGACGATGTGATCGTGTTATTCTCTTCGTCTGCTGAGGCTCAGTTGTTCAAGGCTATGTTGGATGCCTTTGCCTTCTTCTCGTGCCGGCGTCAACGAAAGCAGATGTCGATTGGGAAATTCCTGGATACTTACATATTGTCGGAAGTATATCACATCGCTCAGACCTTTCACCTTCCCGTGATGACGTCTGGGAAACTAACTCAGGTGTCTACTCTTTTTTATGGAAGTATCACATTTTCGGATTGTGATGATTTGTTTGTCTACGGCCGGCCGCTGTGACCGAGCGGCTCTAGGCGATTCATTCCGGAATCTCGCGCCTGCTAGGGTCGCAGGTTCGAATCATGCTTCGGGCATGGGTGTGTGTGATGTCCTTAGGTTAGGTTTAAGTAGTTTCTAAGTCTAGGGGACTGATGACTTCAGATGTTAGGTCCCATAGTGCTAAGAGCCATTTTTGAACCGATTGTGATGCGAGGTGACTACGCGGGCGCGTTCTCTCTGGTGTTTGGGGCTTTTCGTTATTCAAAGGAAAGCGTCTATGATATTTCTTCGGCGCACCTGCAGACTATATCTCACGCGGTCCACACATTCACGTCTCTGTTATTTCTTTATCTGCGGTCGAGGAATCCTGAAGAGCCTGCAGATGTTGATGGAGTGAATTTCCAGTTAAAACACGTCCGGGAATTTTATATTGCTGTTAGGTAATTGAGGGCAAATATTCTGCAGAGATAACACATCGTGGGAGGGATTGAGTGTACGGCGCCGCAAACCTCCTTGTAGACGGTGTTTCGTCACCTTAGCCTTCCTGTTCTAGTAATGGCTGTGACGTACTCTTGCTATCAGTTGATCCACAACCAGTTATCTACCAATAAGCGTCTATTTCGTATTGGAATGCAGTCGCTGTCCTGCCATAGGCACATAACAACACAGATTTACCTTTCATGATCACGAAGCGAAATGACACTGGCTTAAAAAGAGAAGCGATTCTAAAACGATTCGTTGACACTGACTTCCCTATTTTCCGAAGGCAAAGCCAAACAGAATGTCATGGTTGTTGGGGCGCTATGTTCATTACATTTTAGGTGGAGGCGGTCCGCGCATCTTCCACAGGTATATTGGCACTGCATATGAGAAGTGTTTGCGCCTGCGACGGTAAAGCGACTTATTCTCCAATATGCTGAACCTTGTGTTTTGTCATTAAGGTATCGGTTGAAGTAACCGGTCTTTGTGGTACTCTTGTCATGGCCCCATTTCAGTCGTATTGTTATACATTCAATTTCATGGCACTGTTGGTCATCTTTTTTACAATTAATAACAGATAAGCAAAACATTTTTGCAGTCAACGACTGGAAGGGGATTTTTTTTTTGGTATGTGTAAAAAGTAACACTGCCATTAAAATATTTCTTAAATTCTGTTTTGAGTGGCGAGTTTAAGCAGATAAGGCATTAGCCTACCGAAGTTCTGGTCTCAGCTAGATTCTTTGTCGTGACTTCTTTTCATTAGATATGTGTTCGACGTGTCTGATGATCAGAATACTTTTCTTTGCTTTTCTGATTAATAACGGAGTAAGTACGAGTATATGCTATGTAACGTATTGACAGGTATTTAAAAAATAGGTGTAGTATCTTGACTACTAATAAAAACGTCCTGGGAGTAAGCCACAGCACAAAACGGTATATATCCAAGTAGTTTATGGGCGTCAAATACCGTTCAACCTAAACTGGGTCCACATGGTTAACCAGTGAAAAATTTTGCAAGGAAGATGAAAAAAAATTGGCAAAGGGTAATGTGCGCCAACACAAAAGCTTTAGAGAAGCAAGTACGTATTGGGTGAGGAAACTACCACTATACAGGATTTTAAAAAAATGAAAAGTGAAATGAAATGATCGTCTGGCATTGTTGGCCGGGAGGCCCCATTCGCGGGAGTTCGGCCACCGTATTCCAAGCTCTTTTTAGGTGACGCCACATCGGCAACTTGCGACTCAATGATGATGAAATCATGAGCAAGGACACACAACACCCTGTCCCCTGCCGTGAATCGAACCCGGGTCCCCAGCGGGGTAGGCGGTAACGCTACTGCAACGCTACCGTATGACTAGCTAATCTGTATAGCACAAAGGGCAAAACGAAAAAAAAAATTTAACGTAACAGCATGCACCTTACCAAGTTATCGCAATAACTTAGCCACTCAATGTCAAACTGTTGTTTCCAAGTAGAAATTTATACTACGTGTAAGTAGATTCAAACCGTTTGAAGATGAGGTTGATGCATTGGCACAAATTCCTTCGGCCGTTACGGAAAAAGCAGAAATACAAAGGAAGCAGATACATCAGATGAACATACAATATGCCCACCGATCTATAAGTTTATAGTGTAAATTCTGGGAATCGCATTTGTTTGTTTGTTAGGTTAGTTTTAATTCTCATTACTTGCCACGTTCTTTGTTAATTTACTTGTATATAGGAGGGAGGGGATAAATTGTGCTTCCTTTTCTCCAGGTGGCGTGCCAAGAAGCTGACCAGAAGACCTTTTCTGAGCTTTACGCTACTACACTATCGCAGAGGAGATGTGACATGAAGTCAAGCCCTATACAGTGGAATTGTATTTTCTAGGCAATGAAATTTTCTACTAATGAGTCACAGATAGGCAGTCGCGTTTACATTCAACGCTCGGGAAACAAGGAATGACGTACGAAGATTGCAAGATAGGTTTAAAGCTTTCCAAAAGCAAGCAGAGAAAAAAGGATTTTTTTAAGATACGAACGAGCAACAGAAATTAAAACTCTCGACTCAGAAGCTGAAGACTAAGTTGCAGTTGATAACAGAAATTGCAGCACAAACGTTAGCATGTAAAAAGCGTGATTGGTTAGATGCAGGAGCGAAACTGTTAAAAACTGTTTTCCGAACGGCGGATAATGGGCTGCTGCGCCATACCGAGCAAAATGAGGCCCGATAGGATATTAGGAGGTGTCCGATGTCTTTTGTCACCTCAGTGTGTAAGGGAAAGGGAAGTGCAGTGGTAAGCGTCACATGATATGTACATTCCATATGAAAAAGGTTTCAGCAACGTACAGCAGTAATATTAAGCATTTACCAATAACCTAGGGAATGTGATTCGAGTAATGAGTTTTGAGTGTTACACTCGAGTTGTATCAAAGATAGACTTATACATCATGAATCCCATATTTTGCTCTGTGTTGTAAATGAGTTATCTTGTCTGTATAAAAGCCTATTGTTAACGAGATCATATGAGTACGGATGGCACAGAATTTGTGGTAAGGATTAGAATTCACCTTTCGCACAGAGAATCTTCATTGAGGAAGAAATGCTTCTGTCCGCACATCACCACAGATCGAGGTAGCATCACACGTGTGAAACTCAGCTTGACCTTTTATCACATGATACTCTACAAACTATGAATGGAGGTGGAACACTCAGATTCCATATTCCTAGATTTCCCGATGGCTCGTTCCCCGACAGGACAGGATATACAGCAATTTACGGATGTTTGCTGTTGATGACGAGGTGGTGTACGTGAAGGGCTCGTCCATGAATGGTTGTAGGTGATGATGTGGACAGAATTTTTCTGGTTGGTGTGATGTATGGTGGCTTGGTGTAAATCTCGAAAAACGTAAGCTAATGCCGATGAGTAGTAAAATCAATCCTGAAACGCTCTAATAAATCATTCATATGTGCTGCTTGACACAATCATGTCGATTAAATACCTGGTCGTAACTTCTAAGAGCGACATGAAATGGAGAGAGCACGACAAGTTGGTAGTCGGTAACACATATGATCGCCTTCGTTTCATTTAGAGAATTTTGGGAAAGTGTAGCTCATCTTCGAAGGTGACGGCGTGTAGAACTCCACTGCGACCCATTCTGGAGAACTTTTGGAGTGTGTGCAGATACGTAAGATACAGAGCTTGCTGCTATATTTGATACTTGCAGGGTCGGTCAGCACACAGATGTTACGGAGATGCCCCGTGAAGTCAAATGGCAATCCCTGTAAGGAAGACGACCCTCTTATCGCGAGACACTATTGCGCAGTTTAGAGAACCGGCATTTGTGGTTGACTGCAAAGTGATTCTACTACTGCCAAAATACATTTCGTGTAAAGACCGCGAAGAACACCTGTGAATAAGTAAGTATTGTACGGAAGCTTATGGACCAGTCGTTTTTCCCTTACACTCCTTGCAGTGCAACAGGAAAGGAAATGACTAGTAGTGGATCGTTGTACCCTCCGCTTGCGGGGTACACTGAGCGACGAATGCTCTCCATGATGGCGAACGTAACTATTTCCCGTTAATGATAGGTTCCGTTGGACCATAGAACACACTCCATTCCAAGTATACACAACCCACACCATTATGGAGCCGCCAATAAGTTGTTGAGTTCTACAGTGTCTTGTTGATAACTTGGGTCCATGGCTTCGTGAGGTCTGTACCACACTCGAACCGTACCATAATCTCATGTCTTCTAAAGCATTGTATTCATCGTATTGCACATATTCTATTCGTAATCATTACAGCTCCTTTAACTATCTCCATACGTCATGAGTATGCTTATGGTCTGAAGATGGTGGCTTACAAAAGGAAAACAATTACCAGACTTCACAAATACATAGTTATTGCGTTTAGACGATTTCTGTTATAGTACATTGTGTTAAAGCAGAAGCAAATCCACAAATCAAAATACACATTTATAATGCGCTCATGTCGGTAACCACACATGTGCTTCACAGTGTATGGCGTCAAAGGAATTACGTTGTTCTTGTTACCAAGTGGTGTCACATAGAACGTCTATAACGCATTCAAAAAATTCATGCCGATTTATCGCCATGCATTAGTTATAGTTGTTTCTCGTCACTGAACTGATTTTAATGCGAGAGTAAGAGATGTATGCTGCGCAATGGAAGTCTGAACATTAAAATTAACGTCAGTTATATCAGAGATACATTTTTTTCCAATGTTTGCAACAGTATATACCCATTTGTGTGTGTGTGTGTGTGTGTGTGTGTGTGTGTTATTTGCGTATTTTCTGTCTTATGTTGCGTCCATCTTGTGCCATGAAGTGCTACAGTTGCTGTCTTTAACTGTTATCATACTTGCGGAACTAGATTGTACGACTTGTTGTCAGTTTTTCTAAGTCTTCTACAAATAAGACGTAGGTGTTAAAGTGTCAAACAAACTTTAATACGTAGGTATTTCGAAAACAAACATTCAGAACGATAATGAACGTGTTTACATGTTATGTACATTATTTACAGCAGCCTGATGGCGGTCCGTTTGAATTAAATAGCTCGACAGGTTTTGTTTCATCTGTTCCTCAGCTCGATGTAGGTGCTGAGAAAACCTGCAACAAAAGAAAATTGTTCGATGAATATATCTAACAACAGTTGTAGGAAAGAAGGTAAAGCTAATGCCTGTTATGTATTTATATACAAATCAGTATAGTTATATATTGTGACGATGCTAAAACTTCTGTTAACTTTGAAGCGTCTACCTAAGAGTAGACATGCAATAAGTGATTTGAAAAGAAGATGAAAAATTGCAAACGGCTGTGACAAAAATGTGCTCTATTATTTCGATAGAACGCAGTATGGAAAATGATCAGAAACGAAAGTTATTCCGAAATTTCTATGATTCTGTACTACTGCTAGTTTCGAGACTAACCTGGGCGAGAGGTGCTGGAGTGCCCCTAACGTCGTTGAACACAAAACATCTTCTTCAGCCAACGCCAGAAGCCAGAACCGCACGTCGGCCCCTCTCTCTCTTCTCCTGCGTCTCCCTCGCCACCCACCAGGTCTGGAGACAGCTGCTTCTCGCCGGACGTGTCCAGCGCTGGCACGTCTCCGCCCTCCCACGTCTGCCCGTTGCCTGGACACGCCTCGTCCTCCTCAGTCACCACTTCCAGCGGTCGACGTCTGCGGGACTCTGCGTCCACTGGCACATCTTGGGGCGGAGGTCGGTAGAATCCGGCGCCTGGAGTACGATTCGTTACGTGAATGCACATGTACCAATAGGAAAAATATTAAGAAATAAACTATTCTTCACACAAATATTTTACATGTTACGTTGACTTTTGTCATTACACGGATGGTTAAGAGGTCATGTTAAATATTCGCTACTTATAAATACATTTCAGTGACATGATTGATGAAGTTAAATAAAAGTTACTCTCGTAAAACTATACGAGTGGAAAGAAATTTGGTTGGAATATGCTGATACAGTATTTTAATATTCTGGAGAATGTTGACAACAACGAGAATGTTTACAGTAAACAATTGCTGAACGCCTTAAGTACATAGTAATGAGACTGCTTAAGAAGACCTTAATAAATGTACTGCTAATCCCTACCCGGTGAGGACTACTGACAATCCGTATCTTTCATTAGTTTGCAACTAATTTTGGTAGCTCACTTCATGACATAAAAATTCTGCACATCACTGATTTTCTCGAGTAAATGGCTTTTTGAACGCCAGTAGCACTCTCCGAGATCTTCGCGACAAAGCTCTGCTCCGAGATATAGATTAGCCTTACCTGGGCCTTCAACTTCCAATGGATAAAGTACCGAGGCAGTGGGATAGCAGTAGGATCGCTTCCCTTCACGTCAGACATACTTAACCAACTGAGGTTGCTCGTTTCTACGGAAACTAACTAAACAGTTTGTCAGCAGTTCCCATTGTTGTGTGTACACCATGAATTAACGTCAGTGCATTGTACCATTGGATGCGGCTAGACGGTATGTCCTGCTGGTACCGAGATTGTTTTTGATTCGGGAGAATCCGTGTTAGGCTTTCACAGATGCAGCTTCAATTCAGCTGCCGTTAGTATAATTTGTAATGAAGTTTATCATACCCACCTGAATGTAACTTTTTGTAAAGTATCATTGCCCTTCGGTTCAATTTGTGATCCCCTACGTCTGTCGTTACAACAGGGTTTAGTTGTCGACCTAACAAGAACAGTCTGATGATATAAGCCACCTAAAACGATAACAATCTGCTTCACACAGCGACTACCCTGCCCAGAGTGTAATTTAGCATACGATGACATTATGTAAATAATTTACACCGACAGCCCAAAACGGAAAGATAGTACTCATTGTTTAACAATTTAAATATTGTACTGCTCTAAGAAAAGCTTTTCTGGTACAAATGTACTCCCCGACAGTAAATTTTCTTACTTACTAATGACCGCTGGATGATCTGTGATCGTCTGAAGTGATGAATATAGAGTGATCGTTGACACTTTACAGACAATTTTGTACATTATGTGCTGTCAAATGGAAGACATCACTCTTTACGGGATTACTGGAGATAAGTAACTCAAATAATCACCAAACTCCTTTGGACTCATCTTGCCTGTGAGAGAAGAACATAAAACTTCAGCAACGGCGCAACGATCGACCCGTTATCACAGCTGCCAGATAATGGTGGTATGCGCCAGTCAGTGTCTGTATCGTTAACATTACCGAAATATTGTCATATTTATTAGTGGTTTGCGTAATATTCTTTGTTCTTCCAAATGTAAGCACTTTGCGTATGATATATCGTTAATGATGCTCTGCAATTTTGAAATGGAGTTCAATTTTGATGACCATTTTCTACGATTATCGAAAAAAAAATACCAGTTGGTTCGAAAAATGGCTCTGAGCACTATGGGACTTAACATCTATGGTCATCAGTCCCCTAGAACTTAGAACTACTTAAACGTAACTAACCTACGGACAGCACACAACACCCAGCCATCACGAGGCAGAGAAAATCCCCGACCCCGCCGGGAATCGAACCCGGGAACCCGGGCGTGGGAAGCGAGAACGCTACCGCACGACCACGAGATGCGGGCGATACCAGTTGCCATTCATTCAATTACTGTCAAATATTTCGTACATATTTAAGCAATAAACGAATTAAACAACTTCATACACTCTTCGTTTATAATCTAACCTGTTGGTTCGACATATGTGATTCAGGAAGTTAAAGAAAAATATTACTTCTCTGTTTGTATTCGTATATCTCCATAAATCATCTACGGGACATACGATCTTTATTTGAGACAAAGTGAATGAAGCAGCAGTGAAAAGGTCAAGGGCAATGGACGTTTTTTTTTTTTTTTTTTTTTTTTTTTTTAATCGAGAGGAGCGAAAACATTTTTGTGCCACGATACATATTATTACACTAATTAAATAAGTGCATGGATGAAAATTTCGTTATTAAAAGTGAGTTAGTGAGCTGTAGGAATATATTGAAGTGTACTGTTACACGACTGCACACCAGCCAAACGTACTACACTGCCGGAAAATAATGCAGCACTCTCAAGAACGGGGTGTACAACGAACATCTTGAGGGGTGTCAGTGTCAGCTTCCACGATCATCGCTGAACAGTGTTTACAGCATTCGTTCTAGGACACAACCATGCCCCGCCGACTAGTGTGACCTTCTGCTATAAAACATCAGCTATTTGAGTGGTGTCGCATGGTGGGCCTTCAGGAATCCGGATGGACGTAGCAACGGATTGCTGCACATGTTGGGTCCAATGCATTGATGACGTGTTGCTGCTTTCATCTGCGGTCTGCAGAACATTCCCATACCCGTGGACCAGACTGTGGACATCCGTGTAGTGGAGGCGCACGTCCTATGCGCTGCGGGAGTTGTGGTGACCGACCAAACGTCATGCAGGGAATAAATATGGGGACGTGCTGCATCTGCTGCGTCACGAACGACGATCGGAAACCCTCTGCTTCTAGCAGGACTAAGAGCACGTGCGCCTCTGGCCAGGATATCACTGAATCCACGACACCGCCAAGCACGCCAACTCTGGAGTCGTGAAAGAGTCGACTGGAGAGGGCTATGAGCCCCGTTGTCTTCAGTGGTAAGAACAGGTTTCCTCTGTATGCGAGTGATTGTCGTACAACTGTACGGCGTGGTCCTGGTGAACAGCTTGTTCCGGAGTGCTGTCGCTTAGGGCACTCACGTCCCAACTCAGGCTTTATAGAGTAGAGCCCATCATATACAGCATACTGTGACATATGGTGTCTGTAACCATGGTCAACCAGTACCCTCTACCCTAAGCAGGTGCTTACTTCCACACTGTTGCCGTTTCTGTGACAGGAAAGACATGTTCTTTTTCGGCAGAATAGTGCACTTCCACATACAGTAGCTGAGATGCGACGTACTCATCTTGGTGTACAATCAAATGTCCTGGACAGCAAGATCACCATATTTCTCGCCAGTTGAAGGTATAGTGAAGTGGGAAGTTTCTCGTTGTCCACGGGCTGCAAGAAACTTTGCCGAATTGCAACGAAAGGTGCGTGATGCTTGAGGCAGTACGTCGCAGGATGACATGCCGTCCACTTATCATCATTTGCATGCGAGAAAGCACGTCTGCGTTTCCACCGGAAAGAGGTTCACTGTGTGCTGATGCGACTGTTTTGTCACCTTTTATTGTGACACGTGTGTTTCATTTGGCTGACTTTGTATCCTCGTACTGCTCTGCAAAAGTTAACTACTGCTACCTAACTTGTCAATGAAATGAGAGTTTTGGACTTTTTAGGTTGTGAATATCGTGCGTTAAACGAAATCGATCGCAGTGGAATATTCTATGTTAAATTATACTATCTACAGCGCCAGCTACTTCCTTTTCTCTGTTAATGAATATAATGAAGCACAATTTTAGGAAATTATGACTTTCAGACATATTAGTGAGTTGTCAGGCTAATAAATGAATAGTAGTAATACATTAGGTAAGAATAATTATATCCTGAGTCTCATGCAGGTCCTATGGATCTGTAATCCTCGTAATGTTTATGTCATAATCTATGTTTCATAGTATGAACATTCGCCGTGCCTAATGTTGTACTCTCATTTTTATCTAACGTAAAAAAGGAATATTTGACGGAAGATTGCAACGATAAATTGGGAGATAAAAGAATGGAACTGTTCTATGCATGATTAGTTCGGGAACCCACGTGATGTGGTCGCGAGGAGGGGAGCAAGTTCAGCGGCGTAACCGTAAGAGGACTATCTCTCTAATGCCAAATGGCCGTTTTCATCACGGAGTGTGGGAATTGTGTCTTAAGTTTATACAAGATGTGGTGGTGGTGGTTAGTGTTTAACGTCCCGTCGACAACGAGGTCATTAGAGACGGAGCGCAAGCTCGGGTTAGGGAAGGATTGGGAAGGAAATCGGCCGTGCCCTTTCAAAGGAACCATCCCGGCATTTGCCTGAAACGATTTAGGGAAATCACGGAAAACCTAAATCAGGATGGCCGGAGACGGGATTGAACCGTCGTCCTCCCGAATGCGAATATACAAGATGTAAATGCATATGTTGACTATCTCGTTTGTGTTGTGTGACGATGTTTGAAAGGGAGTTTCCATATCAGCACATAGTCTACTCCTCTCGAAAAGCCGGCCGAAGTGGCCGAGCGGTTCTAGGCGCTACAGTTTGGAACCGCGCGACCGCTACGGTCGCAGGTTCGAATCCTACCTCGGGCATGGATGTGTGTGATGTCCTTAGGTTAGTTAGGTTTAAGTAGTTGTAAGTTCTATGAGACATGACTTCAGAAGTTGAGTCCCATAGTGCTCAGAGCCATTTGAACCATTTTGCACCTCTCGAAAAAACACCAAAAGGGATGCCGGGCTTAACATAGTCAAAAGCCTTGATTCCACAGGACACTGCGGAGACGCAAAAGCGGTAAATATTTATGTAGCAGCAGGACTGGAATCAGTTGTCTCGGGCTGTAACCTCATCGCAACATTGTACTTTAGGGACCACTGCTTCTTCTTCATTAACGAGAATCATCCTTTTCCTTATGCTGAATATATTCCTACCTTTTACGTTAAAGTAAAATATGTCGGTTGGAACATCAATAGTGGCGATACTGCCGTAGGGACGCAACCTAACGGAATCAGATAAGTTCGCATATACCACACGCCAGTTACTTACACCGTGACCATATGGGCTCTCCTATCACAGATCATGAACTTCACAGTTATGAGAATAACAGGATAGCGGGACTGTCTAATGTGGTTCTGTCACTATGTTTTCGAAATAAAACCTACGAATCTGGATAGAAGTTGAATGCGCCAGAGAACGCTTGCAGGGAATCTGAATTGTCTTACACAACAGTGGTAAGTTGTCTAAAAGTTTCAACGATTCACGCCAGAATCTTTAAGTAATTCGACGACAGTATCGTCCCATGTGAGTGGAGAAGTGTCTGCTCATATCGCGTCAGTGGACAGTGATCTAGGCTACTCCCAACTATTCGTGAGCTGTCCTTAGAGGATTAGAGCATAACTGTGCTTCACATACTGAAGGAACGCCTGGGAATAAGAACGATCGCATAACGAAGGGTTCCATATGACTTGCAGGAATGGCTAGCGTACGACACTGCTCGTACCCAGACGGAACGCTAAGATCGCGAAGGAGAGGTTTACTTACAGCGTATCGTTACTCTGGCTACAAGGATCACATCGTATCAGCCTCACTTGAAAAAGCAGTTAACCGAGAGTAGTCGCAATACGTCACAGCGACTACCTAAAGTTCGTCAGAAGCCGAGAAACGTGAAAGTTATGTTGGTTCCCGTGTACGTCTGTGTTGATGTTATCCTAGAGTACACCGTTCGCCAGCTGCAGTCTGTTAGTGGGCTGTATTACTACTGTTCATTATAGGAACAGAATCTGCGACCAGTTTTGTGAGAAACGTGGCGACGTTTTCTGCAGAAACCACCCACCGTTTGTACGAGCGCATACACTGCTCACTGTGACTTATTTGTTCGATCGAAGAGGCTGGGAAGTGCTGTACCATCCACCACATTCTCTGGAGTTACGTTCTTGTGACTTCGGCCTAGTGCGTAAGGTGAAGAAAGCATTCAGTGTCATTCGCCTCGTAACCGTTAGAGAGATTCTTCCATCGATAGACCGCTCCATTAGAATTATCAGCACAAGTGGCGCTTCTAAAGCTATACTACGACTCCTACAGCTCGGGAAACTGGTTATTCTCAATGCTTGTGACTACGTTGGAGGACAATTAAATTCTGAAACATGAATTTATTTTGTATCACTTGTGAATAAATACACTACTCAAAAGAATTAGGGGAACACGCGAATCAACGTCCGGTACCTTAAATCTGTTTTGATTTTTAATATTTTGGAACACGATTGGCAATTTGAAAGTACCTATTAAAAAGTTTCCCTTACGCCTTTGTTAAAAACCTACCTCACACTGAATTTTCAAAGAGAGACTCCTGACTGCACTACGTTTTGTCGTGGCCCAGTGAGATAGGGCTAAGACGTGGTTGTGGAGGGGGGAGGGGGGGGGAGAAGGGAAGGGGACGCAGCTCTACCCTGCCCCCAGGCGTGGGCGCCCTTGGGTCTTACTGAATGCCTTGAGATCTTCGCTTTCAATGCAGACTAAAATTAAATAACTTCACCATGCATTGGGTGTGTACACATTACAGTATGTGGAGACTCCTGACTGCACTACGTTTTGTCGTGGCCCAGTGAGATAGGGCTAAGACGTGGTTGTGGAGGGGGGAGGGGGGGGGAGAAGGGAAGGGGACGCAGCTCTACCCTGCCCCCAGGCGTGGGCGCCCTTGGGTCTTACTGAATGCCTTGAGATCTTCGCTTTCAATGCAGACTAAAATTAAATAACTTCACCATGCATTGGGTGTGTACACATTACAGTATGTGGAGACTCCTCAGAAGAAAGTGAGTAACAGTGTCGAAATGTATTCTAGTTGTCATTTGTGAACATTTTATTTTACCAAGCACGTGCCATAAGACATTGTAATACAGAGCAAGTTGCAAGGGCTGTCTGTGTGATACAAAAAGGAGACAGGTCAGTACACAACGCAAGGATGGCAAGGTCGTGAAGACCGTGTTGCGGCGTCGTACAGCTACCGCTAGAGCATTCGAGACGATATCAAAAGGGAAACTGGACCAGTTTTGCCCGATCAGACTGTAATGAACAGGTTACGAGAAAGAACCGTATGACCCAGACGTCCAGTACACCACTTGACATGACAACGTCTTGTATCTCGCCTTCAGTTCTGCCATTCCCACGTCGACTAGCTACTTCGGCACAGGCGGATCGTGTTATTCACAAGACGAGTCCAGATGTCCTCTGACCGTGTTCGTGTGTGTTGGCCTGTGGTGAGCGGACCCTTACAAATGTTGTTGTGGCAATTTCCATCGTTCAGTGATATTGTGGGGAGTTTTTAGTCTTCATAGCCATATGGATCTCGTCGTTGTCCACTATCGCCTTACCGCCAGACGGTACGTCGAATGGACTCTGTTGAACCATGCCGTCGCTGCTGCATACAGTGGTGGCCCTGAATTCCTTTTAATGCCAGAGCGTACGTGGCGGCGAAGCTTGGACATTGAGGTAATGGAACGGCCGGCGGTGAGTCCCGACCTAAGCGTATGTGTGTAGAACATTCTTGATACATGTGTTCATGGTCGTCCTGTTTCATCACAGACTTTCCAAGAACTCTCATGTGCTGTCATTGAAGACTATATCGTTTACCACAAGGGGACATCCATAGGCATATACGGAGCATGCGGCGTGGGTGTGACACGTGTTCGGCTTTTCAGTTGATTTTATGTAAAGGATCTAGGACGTAATGACGTTTTGATACCTAATTAATTTCTGAAGGGTGAAGGTATAATTAGGTCCTCAATTATTTCTCACTTTCGTTTGAAAAACGTCCAAAGTCATGTTCTTCTAATGCAATTCTCTCTGTTGAAGATCACCCCTCGTAAACAGGTGTCCGCTAATCGAAGTGAGAAGCAAAACTGTAATAAAGTATTGCAAGTTCCTCCTTTCCCGGTAGTATATTGCAGCTGGATATTATTTTTTTCAACCTGGGGTTTTCTTCTATTTTAAGGAGTTGAGGTTTGGTTCTAATGACTCTGAGCACTGTGGGACAACTTCTGTCGTCATCAGTCCCCTAGAACGTCACACATCCATGCCCGAAGCAGGATTCGAACCTGCGACCGTAGCGGTCGCGCGGTTCCAGACTGCAGCGCCTAGAACCGCTCGGCCACTCAAGCCGGCAGGTTGAGGTTTAGTTTGGCCTTATAGGGTCCAAGTCGATATCTCGCAGTCTTGTCACTGTTTTGTCAATGGTTGCCATATCTTCCGAAATGAAGTTCATCTATTCGAAGTCGTGCCTCTTTGCTCGTATCTGGAGTGTGATGCGAAGCTTTGCTAAATTGTTTTTGAAGATGCCAGTGTTGTTCACGCAAGTTTCGAAGATGTTCTGTACGTCCGAGTTCTCATGTCTGATGATGTAATGTGTCAAGTATCCTGCTACTGAAATGTGTGCTTCAGTTTCTCAGCGGGAAATAACTTCCACTCTGGTTGTAAGAAACTTGTGATCTCTATTGTGTGGGGAACGGTCCACTTAATTATTCTTGTTTTTTCTCTTTTTCTGTTTTTTCATGTGCATTTTGTAGATCATGATAATTTGTTTACGTAAGTAGATGTGCCCCAAGGTGACCACTGCGTTGCATTACTACAGGCAGACGTTCGAGATAATTTTATCTTATTTCTTTTCCAGGATGGAGGAGGCTTCTGTGTTTCTAAGGAGCCGAACAGCTCTGGTACTTGTGAGGAGGTATTTAACGTGCATATTCCTCCACATTTTGCTACCATTCGTGTCTGACTGTTTTGTAACCACAGGACATGGTGAGGGATTCGATAAAAGGGCGAAAAGTATTTTGGCCGTGTGCTGTTTTGCATTTTGAGCTCTATATGAAGGTAGTTTTCAAACAGTACAAGTTGCTATAATCCGGAGAGACGCTGTCATATTGGAAAGTAAGGGCGAATGTTTGTTCACAGGACGATGTTTTGCGAATAACTTTTGCGGCCCTTATTTCTATGGAACATTTTCGCGGATTACTGCAAGTATATTGATAGACAATGCTGGAGTAAGTTACACAGACATATAGCTTCACTTAAATAAGGAGCTCCGTCATGCTGAATATCAGTTTCAACAAGCTGGGGTTGTAGCCGTACCAAGCCTACAATGCCAATAGCCCTGTGGCGTAGTTTTTTGCCAGAAATTCGGCCACCACAAATATAACGGAGCTTCTACAGAAAATACATACTTATGTAATGTACTCCCTGGAAGCAGTTTAGATTTCTACGTCTTTGTTCCCTCTGGATGATCGAGATAGTTTTTACTCTTTTATTTTCGTCTTTGTTGTAAGATTTCCTGTGGCCTCGTAGGGACAATCATGCATAGTTGTAGCCTGATGCTCGCTTCTTTTAATCGGTTTCCTACAGAGTGTCATATTTGTCTGGATTATAGTGGGAGTGTCAGGTTTCTGCTAGATATTTGTTACGAATAGCGTAGATCAGCCTCGTGAACACAAAAGGGAATCCCTGGGCGGAAGACCATGCCCTTTTCGCGAGACACTGTTGGCGAAATTTAGAGAACCGGCATATGTGGTTGACTGCAATATGATTCTACTGATAATTGTTTCCATTTAATGATCTGTGTGTAACAAAGCTGGTTTGTGAAATGCATTTTTTTCGAAAATAGACTGTAATAAGCCGTACACAACGCTTTGTCAGAGTGTTTTCAACATACCTAACATAAATATCTAAACATTAAGTATTCGTGCAGTTATTTATTTTACTTATATCTGTTTCTATGTCTGCAATTGTTGTTTTACGATTCAGATCGACTTTATTTGGTTTTTAGTTTACCATTTCACTTGTGTGTATCTTATTAATTGAAAGTAGTAAGTTACTCCTTATTTTTATAAAAAATTATTACGATAATGATAATCTGTAAATAAATGCTTAAGACGTAACGTTTTATTACACCATGCACATAAAAGGAACGAAATTTCCTCACGTAATATGCAAGACGGAGAACAACCAATAAAATTCAGCAGGATTACAAATTGTCACTGATTACTGAAATGAGATTTTCACTCTGAAGCGGAGTGTGCGCTGATATGAAACTTCCTGGCAGATTAAAACTGTGTGCCGGACCGAGACTCGAACTCAGGACCTTTTCCTGTCGCGGGCAAGTGCTCTACCAACTGATCTACCTAAGCACGACTCACGCCCCCTTCTCATAGTTTTAATTCCGCCAGTACCTCGTCTCCTACCTTCCAAACTTTACAAGCTCTCCTGCGAACCGCAATATCCTTTCTTTCAGGAGTGCTAGTCCTGCACGGTTCGCAGGAGAGCTTCTGTAAAGTTTGGAAGGTAGGAGACGAGTTACTGGCGGAAGTAAAACTGTGAGGACACGGCGTGAGTAGGGCGTGGATAGCTCAGTTGGTGGAGCACTTACCCGCGAAAGGCAAAGGTCCCGAGTTCGAGTCTCGGTGCGGCACACATTTTTAATCTGTCAGGAAATTTCACGTCACTGATTATCCTATAAATATTCTGATTTGCATCTGGTATATTCCAGTACATTGCTAAGCCTCTGAGAAATACATTTACTATGTGCCTGCAGCTAAATTATCTAGTTTCTCAGGTGCTGACTGACAGCCGGCCGCGGTGGTCGTGCGGTTCTAGGCGCTCCAGTCCGGAGCCGCGCTGCTCCTACGGTCGCAGGTTCGAATTCTGCCTCGGGCATGGGTGTGTGTGATGTCCTTAGGTTAGTTAGGTTTAAGTAGTTCTAAGTTCTAGGGTACTGATGACCACAGCAGTTGAGTCCCATAGTGCTCAGAGCCATTTGAACCATTTTTTTGCTGACTGACGTCAAAACCATTCAACAAAACTAGATTTGAAAATCTTCTCAAAAGTTTTTTCCAACATCTTAAGTCTTATACGTGTCACATCTGTACCTGTGCCGTTGTGTCCTCTGGGATCACCAAATGAACAAGTTCATTGTCCATGGGTATGATGGTCACCCTCCTTTCCATAGTTTTATAAGAAACTAATGGTGAGGTCATTCTTGGCTACCGGAATAAAATAATAATAGGATCCTTTTAGCGACCTCGCAAGTCAGATGATACAACTGCTGCGAGGTTCAAAGAGAACATAATTTAAAATGGGTACCCGACTCATACAATTATAATTGCTGGTGAATTTGCTTTACCCTCGATATATTGGCCATAGGACATGTTTAAATCTGAAGGTAGGTATAAAACATCATCCGAAACTGTGATAAACGCATTCTCTGAAAATTATTTCGTGCTATTAGTTTATGAGCCCATGCGAATGGTGAACAGTTGTGAAAACACACTTCACCTCTTACAAACAAATAAGGGTGAGCTAACAACGAGCATCACAACAGAAACAGAGATTAGTGAAAACGTTGTTGTCGTAGTGAGACTGAATATTGTAACTCCCAAATTCTTCAAAAGTAAAAGAAAAGTATACATATTCAAAAAAATCCGATAGAAATTGACTTGACGACATTCTGAGAGGCAATGTCCACTTTTTCCAAATTGGTTGTGTACCTGTGTACGTGCAGATCAGACGTGACTTGAATTCAAAGAAATAGTATCGATTGCGATTAAGAGAATTATACGAAATAAATTAACAAACAATGGAGCTGATATCTTTTGATATATGAAACGGGTCAGAACAAGTATTGCAGAAACAACGAAACAAACATATCAAATTCAAACTAACGCAAAATCTCGAAACTGGCGATCGTTTACAGAAGTTTCAGGAAACAACTACACGCTGTTTCACAATCATACTGACCCTTCCGCCTTGTAAATCACTGGTGACACAGTGCGCAGACACGCCTTCAAAGTGTTTATTTTCCACAGAATGTGTTAACACTGAACAGAATACAGATATTAGTTACTAATAAAACTACACATAATAAGAGAATCTGCGTAAACCTCCGCACAGTACCTTGAGCTACTTGTAAGGAAGTCGACTGTCAGTCATCCCGTAGGATCGTTGTGGTTGTCTTTTGAGAAAGGTCAATTTCCCCACCACGAAAACATCTCGCTGTTTAGTTTACACACACAATAACAGGCTATACCATCCCCAGCATTTCCTCTCGCGTTATGTCAATACAGAAAATAAATTCAGCGTACGTGTTTAATAGTGGAGTGATTTTCAGTTTATTTGGCGAGAATTTATTTGCCGTAATTAAGAGACTTTCTATGTAAAATATTTTCCTATAAACGATCTCTGAGAAGTGTTTATGGGTGCGATGCTGTCGGTGGTCCATGCAATGTTGGTGAAAAAGGAATACATGGATTGGTAAATGCCAATTGTTTGAGAAAAGAGGAAAAGTTAATAGTACTAAGAACAAAAAACATGGCGCGGTTCTTGCAGAAATTGGTACACCAGAGCTAAGTTTGTTAAAAGATCTCTGAGAGAGGCTCGATTAGATGAACAGCTGAAGTCAAACGTTTGCATTCAGCTGAAGGGAAGTTTGATTTTAAAACTAAGAGTGTGTTTTATGTGGAAGGTGTTGAAGATGAATGTTTTGATACACAGAAGGAAAAAAACTGAAAACGACTGCGAAACCTTTGCGTTGTTCCGTCCGTCAGTTGTGATAATACAATCACAGTTCATGCAGTGGAGAGGGAGGATGAATGGGGAGACCCTGTCCGAAGAGGCGTCTGCTCTCTCGGAGATCTACGCGCTTCAGATGCAAGATATCACGAGAACTGCTCTAAAAACTTCTTTATAGCTCAACACACAAATCTATAGAAAGTGGATGCCCTGAAGATGAAGGAGTTAATGCGTCAAAGAACGAAATATTTAATTGCAATCAGGTGAATGCAGACTGCCAGTTTGCCGGCCGAAGTGGCCGCGTGGTTCTGGCGCTGCAGTCTGGAACCGCGAGACCGCTACGGTCGCAGGTTCGAATCCTGCCTCGGGCATGGATGTGTGTGATGTCCTTAGGTTAGTTAGGTTTAACTAGTTCTAAGTTCTAGGGGACTAATGACCTCAGCAGTTGAGTCCCATAGTGCTCAGAGCCATTTCAATCATTTTTTAGACTGCCAGTTTACCTTAGACGCATTGATGGAGCAAGTTTCGGGATCATTACCTCATATAAAGATAGTCAAAGAGGCACTGAGAGAAAAATATGGCATCCGCGTTGTTTTTAGCACAGTCCGCACCAGAAAAACTGTTGTTCTTTCGTAGCTCAGGTGAATTAATTTGGGATGACGCACGGTATTATTCGAAGTGCAAAGACAAACAAGCATGATGCAGAGAGGCAATGGCAAATCTGAAAAGGTAAATGCAAAGGCTCATTCTAGATGTAGAAGGGGTTATTGAAGTGAAACCGAAACAAGATATGGATTTCTGGTCACACGATTATAGGCTAGTATCAACAGCAGCAGAAAATGTTATAACGGTAGTAGGACTCTTTATGAATAGAAAATTAAGGCAGAGAGTAGGCTACGGTGAACAGTTCAGTGATAGCGTTGTTCTCATCAGAACATAGTTCAGGTATACATGGAAATGTCGCAAGCAGATGATAAAGTGATAGCGAAAGTATATGAGTACATTGAAGGGTAGTTCAGTTTGTGAAGGGAGTTGAAACAGTCGTCCGCAGCTCGTGGTCGTGCGGTAGCGTTCTCGCTTCCCGCGCCCGGGTTCCCGGGTTCGATCCCGGCGGGGTCAGGGACTTTCTCTGCCTTGTGATGACTGGGTGCTGTGAGCTGTCTTTAGGTTAGTTAGGTTTAAGTAGTTCTAAGTTCTAGGGGACTGATCACCATAGTTGTTAAGTCCCATAGTGCTCAGAGCCATTTGAACCATTTTTGAAAACAGTCGGGATGGTGGATTGGAATGCTGCTGTGAGGAATGAGACAGGAGAAAGGGTAACTGGAAAATATGGGATTGACAGTAGGATTGAGAGAGGAAAAGTAATAATAGAGTTCTGCAATATACTTCGGATGGTAACAGCGAATACTTTGTTCAAGAATTACAATCAGAGGAGGTACAGCTGGGAAACACCTGAAGACAGGGGGAAGGTTTTAGCTGGATTACATCATGATCAGAGCAGAGATTAGGAACGCAAATATTAGTTTGTCAGGCATCCCCAGGTGGAGATTTAGACTCAGGTCACAGTTTAGTAATGATGAAGAGCGGACTTAAGTTTAAAAAAACATCTGGAAGAGTCAATGTGGAAGGAAGTGAGTACTGAGGATTGATGAGACGCATCTGAAATTCGCTAAGGATGTGGATACTGTAATAATCAATGACTACAAACATCTCAAAAAAGGGTGGTCAGAGATATTGGACAGACGTAGGTATTAGGAAGGTAACTACGAAGAAATCATGGTTAACAGATGAAATACACGTCAGTTGACTGACAAGCAGAAAAATAGTCAGGGAAAGATACGAATACAGCAATATAAACCACTTAGGAATGAAATAAATAGGAAGTGCACTGCAGACGAGACGAAGAGGGACATGTGAAGAAATCGAAAAAGAAATGATCGTTGGGAGGACTGACTCAGCATGCAAAAAAGTCAAAACAATCTTCAGTGAAATTAACATCAAGAGTGGAATTCCACTGCTAACCGCAAAAGAGAGGGCGGATATTCGTAGGTGGAAAGAGTAAACTGAAGTCCTCTGTGAGGGGCAGGCAATGTTTAATGACGAGATAGAAGGAGAAAATGGAATCGATATGGGAGAGAAAGGGGATCCAGTATAAGAACCAAATTTGAAAAGACCTCTGGAAGTCGTCAGATCAAGTAAGGCAGAGGGGAAAGATAACATTCCATCGGAACTGCTAAACTTCTATGGTGTAAATGACAATCAAACGATAAATCAAGTTGATGAGTGGAATATGTGAGACGCACGACGTACCAATAGATTTCGGAAAAATTTAAAGATACCAAGGGCAGAGAACTGCGAAGAATTTGAGAAAAAATCTCTGAGAATGAACAATGGGAGAACAGCATTGTTGGGTAGTGAATCATGGACAGCCGGAAAACTAGAAAAGAAGAGAATCGAAGCGTTTGAAACGTAGTGCTATATCTTTTAACATTAGGTGGACTATTAAAATGAGGAAATTCTCGGCATAACTGACGAAGAAAGAAACATATGGAAAACACCAACAAGTAGAAGGGCCAGGATGAAAGTTTACGTGTTAAGGTATCAGGGAATAAGCTTCATGATACTAGAGGAAACTGTAGAGGATAAAAATTGCAAGGGAAGATGGAGACTGGAATACATTCAATAAATATCGCAAGAGTCTAGCGCAAAAATGGAATTCGTAGGGTGCCGCGTCAACCAGTCAAAAGAAGGGATATTCGATGATCTCCAATATTTACAAATTATCGCTGCTGGGAGTTTGAACATCTATACTTCAATATCGATGCTGAGGTTTGGGAGGGAGGAGGTGAGGCTGTGGGAGTGGTAATAAATGTGCACGAACTAAGGGAGGAACTTAGGCTATTGTTGTAGCTAAGTGTAGTGCAAGGCTTTTTATTGTGGTGTCCAGAGTGCAGGAAACACGTTCATACATCACGGGAAAACAGAGAAACCAAAGGGGATTCATGGAATGAACGTTATAAAATAATGTAAGAAAACAACAATGAAATTATGCAGACTAGAAGAGATACGGACCTGTGTCACAGTTCAGTTACCATCCGAAATAATCAGATTCTAGATCTTAAACAAGATTCAGTGCAAGTATGGAATAACATCAGCTGGACTACTTGCCCAAACCTACAAAAGCTTCACTTACATACGAGGGCAGTTCAATAAGTAATGCAACACATTTTTTTTCTGAAACAGGGGTTGTTTTATTCAGCATTGAAATACACCAGGTTATTCCCCAATCTTTTAGCTACACAACACTGATTTTCAACGTAATCTCCATTCAATGCTACGGCCTTACGCCACCTTGAAATGAGGGCCTGTATGCCTGCACGGTACCATTCCACTGGTCGATGTCGGAGCCAACGTCGTACTGCATAAATAACTTCTCCATCATCCGCGTAGTGCCTCCCACGGATTGCGTCCTTCATTGGGCCAAACACACGGAAATCCGACGGTGCGAGATCGGGGCTGTAGAGTGCATGAGGAAGAACAGTCTACTGAAGTTTTGTGAGCTCCTCTTGGGTGCGAAGACTTGTGTGAGGTCTTGCGTTGTCATGAAGAAGGAGAAGTTCGTTCAGATTTTTGTGCCTACGAACACGCTGAAGTCGTTTCTTCAATTTCTGAAGAGTAGCACAATACACTTCAGAGTTGATCGTTTGACCATGGGGAAGGACATCTAACAGAATAACCCCTTCAGTGTCCCAGAAGACTGTAACCATGACTTTACCGGCTGAGGGTATGGCTTTAAACTTTTTCTTGGTAGGGGAGTAGGTGTGGCGCCACTCCATTGATTGCCGTTTTGTTTCAGGTTCGAAGTGATGAACCCATGTTTCATCGCCTGTAACAATCTTTGACAAGAAATTGTCACCCTCAGCCACATGACGAGCAAGCAATTCCGCACAGATGATTATCCTTTGCTCTTTATGGTGTTCGGTTAGACAACGAGGGACCCAGCGGGAACAAACCTTTGAATATCCCAACTGGTGAACAATTGTGACAGCACTACCAACAGAGATGTCAAGTTGAGCACTGAGTTGTTTGATGGTGATCCGTCGATCATCTCGAACGAGTGTGTTCGCACGCTCCGCCATTGCAGGAGTCACAGCTGTGCACGGCCGGCCCGCACGCGGGAGATCAGACAGTCTTGCTTGACCTTGCGGCGATGATGACACACGCTTTGCCCAACGACTCACCGTGCTTTTGTCCACTGCCAGATCACGGTAGACATTCTGCAAGCGCCTATGAATATCTGAGATGCCCTGGTTTTCCGCCAAAAGAAACTCGATCACTGCCCGTTGTTTGCAACGCACATCCATTACAGACGCCATTTTAACAGCTCCGTACAGCGCTGCCACTTGTCGGAAGTCAATGAAACTATACGAGACGAAGCGGGAATGTTTGAAAATATTCCACAAGAAATTTCAGGTTTTTTCAACCAAAATTGGCCGAGAAAAAAAATGTGTTGCATTACTTATTGAACTGCCCTCGTATTATGAGTTGTGTATCTACATCATCAGCTTCTCAAAGAATGTTCACTCGGTCAATAAGGAAACTCACGGAAGGGGAAACGTTTCGCAAAGGCGTTACTTTTAATGTCTGTCAACTATGATTTTTGGTATGTAATGTTAATTGTTGCTGTATTTATTGACTAATAAATATGACAGATATATTTGTATGTTGCTTCTTACAGAGTTCTATAAGTTAAAAATTTCAACGTTTCAGGATCGATTATTATTGGCAGTCGATAATTAGAAGTCGATGGTGAAGTTGAAATCAGTGTCGATGATTTGCCGATATCGTACATCCATATTTCCTACATTTCTCTGGGGTCCAACCCGATCTTCCCCGCGGACGGCTTCTGTCTGCTATCCGCAATAGCTCGGTGATAATCAGTCCTCTATGTACGCTATCTGATCCAGACAGTCCTATGTAATGCGGAACAGACCAGTAGATGTCTCGAGAGGCGGATGCATAGTATAATCGATGGCTAAGAGCATTGTCAGTAGAGAAGCAATAACAGCAGTTTAGATCTGTCAAGAGAGTTCGGTTACTTCAATTTGGTACTGCATGCCACCTGAGTAAAAAATCCATCAGGGACATTTCAGCCCACCGAAAGCTGTCCAAGTCGACTGTTGGTCACGTGACTGTGAAGTGGAGACGCACGACAACAGGGACCGTTTAGCACTGCGGAGGATAATTGTAAAGAATCGCATGAAATCAGCCGAAGGAATCACCCATAAGTTCCAAAGTGTTACTAGCAGTCTGGGTAGCGCCATAACTGTTCGCAGGCAGTTAAAAAGTACAATGGGAGAGCAGCTCCTCATAAGGCAGACATTACTGTAGTCAATGTTAACCGATATTTTAAATGGTGTTAAGAGCGTCGGCCTGGACGTTGGATGACTGCAGACAAGTGATTCGAAGTTGTTTCGTGTCTATGCATTAATCAAACAAAATAGATGGTACTATACGCTGCTGGCCTGATGCAAAATTTCCTTAGTAAAATATGATTTTATTAATGTGTGACACTGAAGTTGTTCTCTGACGAAAACTTGTATCCAAAGTGCAGGAACTATGTCGCTTGAAGAAAGTAATTATTGGCCGTCAAAAGTAAATATCACATGGAATTACACTGAAGCGCTAAAGAAACAGGTATAGGCACGCGCATTCAAATAGAGAGATATGTAAACAGACAGAACAGGCGCTGAGGTCGGCAACGCCTGTATATGACAATAAGTGTGTGGCGCAGTTGTTAGGTCGATTACTGCTGCTACAATGGCAGGTTATCAAGATTTAAGAGAGTTTGAACGTGGTGTTATAGTCGGTGCACGAGCGATGGGGTACAGCATCTTCGAGGTAGCGATGAAGTGGGGATTTTCCCGTTTGACCATTTGACGAGTTCACCGTGAACATCAGGAATCCGGTAAAACATAAAATCTCAGACATCGTTGAGGCTGGGAAAGATCCTTCAACAACGAGGTCAAAGACGACTGACGAGAATCATTTAACGTGACGGAATTGCAACCCTTCCGCAAACTGCTGCAGATTTCAGTGCTGGGTCACCAACAACTGTAACCGCGTGAACCATTCAATGAAACATCATCGATACGGGTTTTCGGAGCCGAAGGCCCACTCGTGTGCTCTTGATGACGGCGCGACACAAAGTTTCACGCCTCGCCTGGGCCCGACAACATCGAAATTGGATAGTTGACGACTGGAAACATATTTCCTGGTCGGAAGAGTCTCGTTTCAAATTTTGTAGAGCGGATGGACGTGTACGAGTATGGAAACCACCTCATGAATCCATAGACTCTGTATGTCAGCATGTTCAAGCTGCTGGAGGCTCTGTGATGGTGCGGGGCGTGTAGCTGGCACTCTGATACGTCTACATTCGGCTCTGACAGGTCACACTAGCGTAAGCATTCTGTCTGATCACTTGCATCCATTCGTGTCCATTGTCTATTCCGGCGGACTTGGGCAATTCCAGCAGGACAATGCGACACCCCATACGTCAAGAGTTGTTACAGATTGGCTCCAGGAACACTCTTTCGAGGTTAAAGATTTCCACTGTCCACCAAACTCCCCAGACATGAACATTGTTGAGCATATCTGGGATGGCTTACAACGTGCTGTTCAAAAGTGATCATCACCCCTCGTAGTCTTACGGATTTATAGACAGCCCTGGATTGATGGTGTCAACTTTCTCCAGCACTACTTCAGACATTAGTCGAGTCCATGTCACGTCATGTACGACACTTCTACGTGCTCGCGGGGGCCCTACACGATATTAAGCAGGTATGCCAGTTTTTTGGCTCTTCATCGTGTAAAGAACAACACACTATAACGTTACGTATCATTTCTCTTTCGATGATTAGCAATACAGAAATCATTATGTCATTAATAATTTGAATAATATCAGGGTAACATTAGTTAAATCATGTACTCGGACACAATAAATTTCTCTTCGCTGGTATTATTCTATTTAGTAACAGTTACAGTATTCTCACCTCACGGAGTCAAGCAGTAACGACAAAATAAGCCGACGACAAATTGACACATCGACAGATGTGATTTTTCATTTACGTTAATCCATTTGTTAAGTCACAAAGCCAGAGATTAGCGACAAAGAGCCCTAAAAGTCGTTGAATGTAACATTTTAGCGTCTCTCATTTTCGAGTCAGTGATCAGGCAACTGCGCAAAATATGCACTCGTAAATGATGTATTATAGAATGCAGAATCCTGCTCTACCTTGTGGCAGTCCGGTCGAAGGGTACGTGCCATCAGGTGTAGTGCCAACAGCGAAGTACGGAGCAGGTAGTGTTGCAGTATGACGGTGTATCTCGTGGTAATGGTGTGGTCTTCATATTGCGCTTAACGAAACGCTAAATGCGGAACGAAATGAACATTTTAAAGCAATGTGTACTGCGCGCACTAGAGGGACAAAGATGATTCTGTGTCCGTAGGCTAAGCGCTAGTGTGTACTGCACACAATGACTCATGATTACACAATCAGTTGCTGGCCGTTGTGGCCGAGCGGTTCTTGGCGCTTCAGTCCAGAACCGCGCTGCGGCTAGGGTCGCAGGTTCAAATCCTGCATCGGGCATGGATGTGTCCTTTGGTTAGTTAGGTTTAAGTAGTTCTAAGTCTAGGGGACTGATTATCTAGGGAACTGATGACCTCATATGTTAAGTCCCATAGTGCTTAGAGCCATTTGAACACAATTAGTTCCATAATCAATATGTGTGTTGCAGTATATCGAAATGTAAAGTTCTACATAAGAGAATGATAACAGAAATGATGGTCCTTGGTCAACATGAACGTAGCAACACCGAGAGTTTGTCGTGATTTGCATCGTGACGCACGTTGTGACGTTGCTCATCAACTATACCGTAGCACTTCGTCCCTGCTACTGATGGTTTCTGCACGGCTTAGTGGAGCGGTGCGGCACGGTGAGAGGCAGCTGCGCTACAAAAGAAGGAACGTCGCAGGTGACCGGGACAAGTGCCCTGGAGCGAAGCTGTGATTGCAACCGGCTGCTGGAGCGCGTGCCTGACGTATACTGCGGCGAAGGGTTCTCGAGGATCACGAGATTCGCACACATGAGTCTGTAATAGCAGCGCCGCTGTTGGTGCTTCGCGCGCTGCCTATGGACGATGGAAGCGCTCCATGGTGATGCTTGCTAGCGTTGAGCCTGTAAACAGAATACTTAACAATCAGAATCTAAGGATGAGCGCCTGGGGTAGGAGTGATCTGCTACCCGCAGTGCGCCAGCGTTGTGCTAGAAGAGGAGTGGCAGGGGCACAGCCCTGAGTATACTACAGTCGGCATCAGTTTGACAATGCTTTCTGTCATAGAGCAGGACCTGTGAGGCAACGGTTTGTGGACAATAACATTGCTGAAATGGCAGGCCTGACCACAGTCATGAGCCGAACACAACGGAGTACCTTCGAGATGAGTTAGACCGATCACTTCACCCCAGCGTGCCAATGTCATACGGTCTCTGGTTTCGGCACTTGACGAAGAATTCCTCCTGACATCTCACTGAAAGTATCCTCAGAAGATCAAGAGCCTTCATTTAGGCGAAGTGTGGACACACTCCACAGTGATGTCCACTATGCATTATCTGGATACTTTTGATCAGATAGGGTATTTTTCGCAGCGGATCGTGCTCCTACCGGGCGCCTCGTGCAGCGGCTAAGTCCGTTTCAAGGTCACCCGCCTTGCGCAACAAAATGGCGGCGCACACAGCCATGCTATACCTTTACGTTGCTATACGTTCATACCTTTAATTTCACTCCCAATGGAGTTGCACAGCAAGAACTACTCGAAGGACCAATAAGTTTTGTAGGATGTAAGATTAATTTTTCTTGCACTACTAACGAGGTTGTGAGTGGTAATTCGTGGTTAACGATTGCCATATTACGAGGAGGTGATTCACCTCTTGCAGGACTTGAGAGCTACAACGAGAGAGATTTAATTTCATTTCGTACTTTTGCAATTGTAGTAATGTTTTCGATATGTTTGGTGTGGTCTGTCTTTGTTGACTCACCCTGTAAATCATTTTCCCGTGCCAGCGACGTCAGAAAGTCGGTATACGTTGTGATCTTCTTGGACGAAGCAGCGTCGGAAGGCGGAATTTCCTTTTTGGCGTCTTCCGATCGGCGAAATCGTCAGCGGGAACACTGTGCCCTTAGCCCGCGTCCCCTCGTGTCTGACAGAACGCGATGAGCAGTTGCCTGCCCGACGTGTCTGGAGAGCTGTTAACTCGGGCCGGCCTCTGGAGGGCCAGAGCCGCTTTCGGGGGTGTCCCAGCGTTCCGGCCGACCGCCATCAGCAGCCTCGAGCGCTCTGGAGGCCTACTTGTGGGGGCGAGTGCGAGTGGCCGCGGGGGTGGGGGTGGGGGTGGGGGTGAGTGGTGGCCATCGACGGCCGGCGGAGCTCGCAATTTGCCGCCGCTGTTTGCGCCGCTCAGAGCCGGCCGGTAACAGCCCATTACGGCGCTCATGTTTGTGTATGGCCCGGCGCTGTGCAGCAGAGGGTCCGCTGCCAAAACTGCCCGCTCTGCATGGCTACGGCTCGCTCCAATAGCTGCGGGCACTAAATCCAGCCCCGGGCACGTGTCCCAGTCAAACAGCGCCGCGCTACACTTCCGTGGTAAGAGTCCGGTTCTCCATTAACCAGGTGAACCGCTTACTGCAGGAACGCAACACGTCCAGGTCTCGTACCAATACAATAGAGACCAAAATGTTAAATAAAACCAGTTTAATGTAGTTTGCCTTCCTTCCTTTCGTTCCCTCGCGCCACGTATAGACCGGGGGGGGGGGGGGGGGGGCTGTCATCGGTATAGGCAACCCACTGTAGCGCCAGTTGGCTGTAAGAATTAAATGGGATGAAAAAGAATGAAGAAACAAGTAGGGGAGATATTTTCACTGAATTTAAAACATTTGAGAGGTGGAGAAAAAAGTGAAGGCTAACATTGACACGAAAGAGACGGCGGTCTTAATGTGGTATATTAAATAAAAATTTCAAAACTAAAAAGAAAAAACTTTTAATGCCTAGACCGCAGTTTTACTGTCACAGTTAAAGGATGATAGCTAGTTTCAGTTGCTATCTGGAACTGTCTTCAGATTTTAATCTCGCAGTATGACAGTAATATAGAAAAATGTCCAGTTGCATGAGATAACATTTGGATCAAAAGCTCATATATGCAACAGTATAGCAGGTATTTTCGTGAGAACAGTAAATGAAACGTTTCCAAAAACTGTCAGCTGTTCCCTAGTCTGCCTTACACAAAAATGATCCTGCATGGTTTACTGGTTGAAAGGTATGGGAAAACGCTTCACGCCCACCGGCCTGACAAGTCACGTCAAATAAAATGGAAGTTTTTAGAGCCGGCCGGAGTGGCCGTGCGGTTCTAGGCGCTACAGTCTGGAGCCGAGCGACCGCTACGGTCGCAGGTTCGAATCCTGCCTCGGGCATGGATGTGTGTGGTGTCCTTAGGTTAGTTAGGTTTAATTAGTTCTAAGTTCTAGGCGACTGATGACCTCAGAAGTTAAGTCGCATAGTGCTCAGAGCCATTTGAACTATTTTTTTTTTTAAGTTTTTAGATCTATATAAGAGATGCGACCTCTTTCTCTGGTAGCTGAAAACAGTAATTATATAAAAGATAAGCCACGTGGTGTGGCCGCGCGGTTTGAGGAGCTACGTCACGGATTGCGCGGCCCCTCACGCCTGAGGTTCGAGTCATCCTTCGGGCATGGGTGTGTGCGTTGTTCTTAGCATAAATTAGTTTAAGTCATTTTAAGTAGTGTCCATGTCCTGGGACCGATGTCCTCAGCAGTTTGGTCCAAAAGGAATTCACACGCATTTGAACTTTTTTGAAAACGTAAAGCGAAACACAGTAAGTGCATATTTAAATCTTGATCCAGAAACACTGACATTTAAAAGAAGCACTTTATTGTCATTAAGAATTGGAAGGAACTGCCCTGGGATGGGAAGTGTGTTGTTGAAAGGGAAAAGATTGGCTAGTGAGTAATGTAGGAATGCGCAGCAGGACTGATGCATAGCAGTGGTTGGGTAGGTGTGGCTGTTGGGACAGATGAAGGGGTTGAGTGGTGCAGGGAACTGGTGACGCCAGTAGTTGTTGGGAAAGAAGGGTGGGGAAATATACGCAGAAGGAGAAGAGGGGTGGGGGGGTTGTAAGGAAATGGAAGGAGAGGGAGAGAGGAAGCGCTGATTGTGTGGATTGGGTAAGATGAACTTATAGCTGGTAGGATGGGTAAATGTCGTGGCAGAGTTCGTGATCTGGGAGGGGGAGTTGATTGAAGTGTCTCTGGAAGAGAAGGTGCAAGGTACGTAGGTGTAGGGTTGCTGGAATGTGTTGCTAAAGGCGTAGCAGCATAAGATTATTGGAGTAGCTTGTTCATGCAGTTTATCTCCTGGGGTGTATTTCTCGTTGCTTCATATGTGGTAGGTATACTTGCTTATTATATAAATGTTAAAGTCAAGTATGATGTAAGGGAAAAGAAAGAGATTTCTTTCTTGGTGTTGGACATGTTCCCCTTCTGCAGTACACAGGGTTTTCAAATTGATTTTGGGGTCAAGTTACTTATTTTGAAAGAGAACCGTACACATAAGCGTCTTGTATTGAAATATACAACGTTTGCCACGTATTTCGCAATAGTGTTTCATGTTTTACATGGCTGCATTGCTCAGCGATCTTCGTTTACATCATGAGATGCCATTGTTATTGGCCATGACGTGATTGAATTCCAAACCAGCATTTTGTTTTGAGGGATGTAAGCTAAAGATTTCTTGATGTCATCAATTTTTTGTTATTCATAGACAGAAATGATGTGTAGGCTGCTTTTATTTGTGAGCTCTTCCGTTACTTCTTGGTAGAACAGTTGCAAATTTAAGGTTGAATAACAACTACACTGTTTTTATTCTACTGACTTTTGTTTATTTCAAACTAGTTTTTAGCTTATTGGGCCATTTTCAGGAAAAGAACAGACGGGTACACAAGTTGTTAGGTAGCCAAACATTACAAACTAAATTACAATTCACCTGCATATAGTGTTGTCCATCAAACTTGTTTCTTAACATTGAAATTACACTTTACACAATGGACAATATTAAGCACATTAATTAATTCAAATACATAGTATTACAGATTAAATGGTTGTAATGCTAAAGTTTATGAGGTCCTGATATTGGCTGAGAAATTGTTATACTGAGCACTCTATATTTAAGTTGCGCATCAAACATGTTTAATATTATAACATACATTTTCTGTAACTCGCAAAAGTAAGCACAGTACTTGGTTAAAACACATGCACAATGTTTAATATTGCTCATGGCATAAAATTTAATTCGCAATATAAAACATTTTTGATGCACAACGTAAGTTACTAGTGCTCAGTTAGGTAGTTCTCATCCAAAGTCACTACCTCCGAAACTAAGGCATCATAACCAAATAAACTATAGCACTATAAGATTGTGCATTTTTAATACTGTGTATAATATTGTTCATGAACACAAGTTTCTTTTGCAAAATTGAAAAACATATTTGTTGCAGAACATAAATAAAGAGCTCTCAGTTTAATAGTTTCTCAGCCAATGACAACACCTCACAAACTTTACCATTATAACCATTTAACCTGTAATATTGCGTAGTTTAATTACTTATTGTGCTTAATATTGTCCATTGTGTAAAGTGTAATTTAAACATTAAGAAACAAGTTTGATGCACAACACTCTATGGAAGTGAATTTTACTTTTGCTTATAAAGTTTGGTTATGTAAGGACTGGTGTCCCTTTCAGACGCTAGCCAGTTGTTTCCTGCAGATGGCCCAGTAAGCCAGAAACTGGTTTGAAATAAACAAAAATTAGTAGAACAAAAACAAGTTTCTGTTATTCAACCTTCTTTGAAAGGAGTCACAAAGGTTGTACGAGCTAAGAGGTTCAATCGTCAAGACAATAATAATCATGTTGCACGCGGATTTCCGTTGAAAAGGTCATATAATGGTATTTTAGTTTCCCTTTGACGTGCCTATGAACGACTTTACTACACAAACCAACGCTCAGGCAAGTCCTTTTATAGAGTGTAGGCCACCAGGAACTGTTGTCGATGAAAGAATCCACCTTCATTTGGGCAATAGAAAACTTGTGATCGTTCATTGAGGAATGTCTTACGAATTCGACAACTTCATCCACCGTATAATACCTTTCTTCAGCTTCCAGCCTAGTCATCCTGTGCCACCACCAGCGTGTCCCGGACTAGTTCTCTATCTGCAGTGAACGGGAAACTGACGACGTTGCCAGAGCCATATTTTCGTGCAAACAGGTTTACTTTTTGTAAACAATTAATTGATCCACTCAGAACCATTATCGTCAAAGATGAAATGTATAAATTTCGGACTAGTTTACTCTCTGTGTTAAACGATTCACTTGTAACCATCCCCTAACCTACAGAGATCTGTGAATGCAAATGTACCTTAAGAATGTGCTGTATCGAAGAAAGATTATCACTACGCAAATATTAACCCCCGCACGTATGAACATTTTGTAAATCTGTGTAACGGTTGTTGCGTGACAGTAAGGAATTGTGATCATTGAAGACTAATTTGCAGTGCAGTTTTTCCTTTATTTAACAACATTTACGTAACTGAAATTACCCACCAGGATAGCCAAGAGCGCTAACGCGCTGCTTCCTGGACTCGGTAGTTCCCCGAATCGCATCCGCCTGGCGGATTGACAACGAGGGCCGGTGTGCCGGCCAGCCTGGATGTGGTTTTCAGGCGGTTTTCCACATCCTGCTAGGTGAATACCGGGCTGGACCCCATGTTCCGCCTTACTTACACAGCTCGCAGACATTTGAACAGATTCATGCTATTACATGGATTCCACTAGATACAGACAGTTGGGACACACAAATTCCGTCCTGGGGAGTACGGGGTGGCGGCAGGAATGGACTCCGGCCACCCCTTAACGTTAACATGCCAAATCCGATTAACCATGGCCGACCCTGCGTAACCGTGGGACAAGGCGCAAGCGATAGATAGATAGATAGATAGAATTTACGTAACTGAAATTTGTAGTTATTCCTTGGCATTTATAAACACTTTGAAATAATCTGAACCTGAATTTCGCGTAAGGAAGATGGCGGTCTTAAAACTCAGTGGGATCAAAATGTGGTCTCCAGTATCAACATTTCAATGAAAACGTTGCGCGTGTACTGGGGATTTAATGTTAGGCCCCTATAGTGGCTGGTCTCACGTGAACCAAAGACTTCTATAATTTCAGGAGCGCTCACGGTAGAGAGATTGGGAGCAGTTTTAAAAACATTCCTAATGACCTTCCGATAGGAGAGATGCCACACCTGTCACGACATTAAACTATAACATGTGGGTTCAAAAAAGGTGTATGGACCCAAGTTGCAGTGCCATGGAACTTCACCATTTGGTGAGAAATGTAATCTATTCGTTTACAAACGTAATCCGGATAGCTTTACTTTAAATTTCACTGCGACAAGGAACTTTCCCATGGCGCAACAGCGTAATTAAAAGAGCATTTAATATAAGTTAAAGCAAGAAAAAACTGAAACTGTAATGTCACTACATATCTCATGCAGTTACTCACCATACGTGGCTCTGAACTACACTTTATAGGTGCAGCTCATGGACTATAAATGTGTTTGCATTCTGTATCCTAGAACATTTTGAGCCTCTGTGACAAAAAATATCAACGACTCGGTCGCCACAACTACGTGTCCAGAAGTTCCACTCCTGCACGAACTGACATGGCTAATTCAATATTTCATTTAAAAACAGGGAAGTGCTATCGCTGGTGAAGGCAGTTTCTTCTCTCTGTGCTTGAAATGTAGTGAAAACGAAACGTAGGTCGTCTAAAACGTACTTCTTAAGCGAACGCATGTAAAGCTTTGAATGAAATTGAGAGGCGTGGAAAATAAGTTATATGATTCACATACAAGTGCCCTCCGATGGATCACGTGCCTTTTCATGACCATACACTTACAAAAAGACAGAAAAAAATTCCTTAAAAGACATCATAGTCGCCGTTGACTGTATAAAAATTTTATTGTTACTATTGCAATTTCGGCCTTATGGTCATTTTCAAGTAACACTTCTGTCAGAATATAAAACTATCTGACATGAGTATATATTCTGACAGAATGTAACTTTGCACAGTCCATGAACTGTGTACAAAGCCAGACCAACAGGCATTACATGCATTGACCAAAAAAGGATAGTGTACTGAGAATGGCTAGTTGCTAGCCGAAATCTGGATCTGCCAATAAATATTCCAAAAGACGACTGATAGCTGAAATCTATTATTAACAAATCAAAAATAGCAGTCACTGCGTCCAACAGCCTCTGAATGAAGGGTAACCTGATGGAGGTCAGCATGAGTTCACAGCACCAGGCGGAAGAACATAGTATGTCCACAGTAGCAAATGGAAGAGGAGTTGGTGAAATACATGTATATCTTCACCAGATAGTGCGTCGTCTGCATTTTGAACGTTGCAGCTGCATTTTATTCTGTAACTTATGTGTAATTTTTTGTATTTATACACGATCCTGTGCCTGACGTCAAAGTGTAAAACCACCCATGGACGATGGCAGTGTGGGGTTGGGAGGCGGGTGGTATATAAAGCGTGTTGGGGGAAAAGGAAGACAGTGTAGTCGATGTCGTAATTCGGAAACGGAGCAATTTATTTGACGTCCAAACGGACAAGATCATTGGCTTTAGGGCCAAGGATGGAAGCATTTCCTTAACGGCTAAGTGTGTAAACTATTAGTGTGCCGTCGTGGCTATTACAAATGATTGAAGCGATTTCATAAATTCACTGTAGCTCCATTCATTGACATATGGTCACGACACACTACAGACACGTAGAAAAACTCATAAAGTTTTGTTCGACTGAAGCTGCACTTCAGATTTCTGCCGCCAGAGCGCTCGAGAGCGCAGTGAGACAAAATGGCGACAGGAGCCGAGAAAGCGTATGTCATGCTTGAAATGCACTCACATCAGTCAGTCATAACAGTGCAACGACACTTCAGGAGGAAGTTCAACAAAGATCCACCAACTGCTAACTCCATTCGGCGATAGTATGCGCAGTTTAAAGCTTCTGGATGCCTCTGTAAGGGGAAATCAACGGGACAGCCTGCAGTGAGCGAAGAAACGGTTGAACGCGTGCGGGCAAGTTTCACGCGTAGCCCGCGGAAGTCGACGAATAAAGTAAGTAGGGAGCTAAACGTACCACAGCCGACGGTTTGGAAAATCTTACGGAAAAGGCTAAAGCAGAAGCCTTACCGTTTACAATTGCTACAAGCCCTGACACCCGATGACAAAGTCAAACGCTTTGAATTTTCGGCGCGGTTGCAACAGCTCATGGAAGAGGATGCGTTCACTGCGAAACTTGTTTTCAGTGATGAAGCAACATTTTTTCTTAATGATGAAGCGAACAGACACAGTGTGCGAATCTGGGCGGTAGAGAATCCTCACGCATTCGTGCAGCAAATTCGCAATTCACCAAAAGTTAACGTGTTTTGTGCAATATCACGGTTTAAACTTTACGGCCCCTTTTTCTTCTGCGAAAAAAACGTTACAGGACACGTGTATCTGTACATGCTGGAAAATTGGCTGATGCCACAACTGGAGACCGACAGCGCCGACTTCATCTTTCAACAGAATGGTGCTCCACCGCACTTCCATCACGATGTTCGGCATTTCTTAAACAGGAGATTGGAAAACCGATGGATCGGTCGTGGTGGAGATCATGATCAGCAATTCATGTCATGGCCTCCACGCACTCCCGACTTAAACCCATGCGATTTCTTTCTGTGGGGTTATGTGAAAGATTCAGTGTTTAAACCTCCTCTACCAAGAAACGTGCCAGAACTGCGAGCTCGCATCAACGATGCTTTCGAATTCATTGATGGGGACATGCTGCGCCGGGTGTGGGAGGAACTTGATTATCGGCTTGATGTCTGCCGAATCACTAAAGGAGCACATATCGAACATTTGTGAATGCCTAAAAAAACTTTTTGAGTTTTTGTATGTGTGTGCAAAGCATTGTGAAAATATCTCAAATAATAAAGTTATTGTAGAGCTGTGAAATCGCTTCAATCATTTGTAATAACCCTGTATATCGTGCGTGGCAAAATGGTGCTGTCCAAAACCGATGCGGAGACAACTTTGGTGTACTACGGGCCGTAGATGACAGAGGTGAAGGACGGCTGCGCAGATGTGTAAGGGCGAATACAAGCTCAACGGCTGAGAAACTGACCGCCCAGGTGAACCGAGTGGCTACCAACACTGTCTCCTCAATGACCGCTCAGCGAACGTTGCTGAGTGTGGGCCCCCTCTGCCAGCTCCTGGTTCGTGCGTCCATGCTGTCTGCTGTTCGTTGGCGACGAAGGCTGGAATTTGCACGCCAGTACCACAGCTGAACGTCCCATGAGTGGTGACAGGTGGAATCTTCAGATAAATAACGTAAGCCTGTACGGTGTGGAACGTCTGAAAGCAAACACCGTGAATAACCGTCGGAAGGGTCCATCTGGAAAACATTCTCTCGGTGATGTCGTCATTGTGGAATGCACAAAGGAACAACACCTGTCCTTGGAGACCACGTCCACCGCTACTGTTTGCGTTTCCTCGGCACGATGGAATTTACAAGCAGTACAGTGCAAGGTGCGCACAGCTCGCAGCGTATGTACGGGCTTGGGAGAGCACCAGCATGAGTTTACCTCACTCCCTCGGCATCGAAAGTCCCTGGTTTAAACCCAATCGAGAATCTGTAGGACCACCGAGAATCCTGGCGCAGCTGGCCACAGCACTGGAATCGGCACATCCTGTCGATACCTTCCAGAACCTCACTGACTCTTTTTTTGCACGTCTCGCAGCGGTCCGTACTGTGAAACAAGGTTATTCAGGCTTCTGGCAGACGCTCAGATTAATGAGAGTGTACAATGTACACTAAATCGCCAAAGAAACTGATACAGACATGCGCATTCAAATACAGAGAGATGTAAACAGGCAGAATACGACGCTGAGGTCGGCAGAGCCTATACACACTCATGCTCACAAATTAAGGATAATGCTGATACATGATCAAACAACGATCTCGTGGGTATGAGATTTTCACTCTGCAGCGGAGTGTGCGCTGATATGAAACTTCCCGGCAGATTAAAACTGTGTGCCAGACCGAGACTCGGACTCGGGACCTTTGCCTTTCGCGGGCAAGTGCTCTACCAACTGAACTACCGAAGCACGACTCACGCCCGGTAATCACA
The DNA here is from genome assembly GCF_023864345.2 of Schistocerca serialis cubense. Taxonomy (NCBI): domain Eukaryota; kingdom Metazoa; phylum Arthropoda; class Insecta; order Orthoptera; family Acrididae; genus Schistocerca; species Schistocerca serialis. Next base: position 871,207,748 of record NC_064641.1, on the reverse strand, counting down.
GCTTTATTTCTGCCAGTATCTCGTCTCCTACCTTCCAAACTTTACAGAAGCTCTCCTGTGAACCTGGAGAACTAGCACTCCTGAAAGAAAGGATATAGCGGAGACATGGCTTAGCCACAGCGTGGGGGATGTTTCCAGAATGAGATTTTCACTCTGCAGCGGAGTGTGAGCTGATATGAAACTTCCTGGCAGATTAAAACTGTGTGCCCGACCGAGACTCGAACTCGGGACCTTTGCCTTTCGCGGGCAAGTGCTTGCATGTCTTCGCAGGTTCGCAGGAGAGCTTCTGTAGAGTTTGGAAGGTAGGAGACGAGATACTGGCAGAAGTAAAGCTGTGAGTACCGGGCGTGAGTCGTGCTTCGGTAGCTCAGTTGGTAGAGCACTTGCCCGCGAAAGGCAAAGGTCCCGAGTTCGAGTCTCGGTCGGGCACACAGTTTTAATTTGCCAGGAAGTTTCAGATCTGGTGGGTGGTTTGCAGGTTTAAATCACCTCCGGGTATGACCATGCGGTGCATCTGACCTGCGGCCGTCGCACGGTGGCGCTGGCAGCAGTCCACATACGCAGAGGTGTGTTGGTGCATGTCAGAGTACGGTGCAGCGAGTAGTGTGCACACGTTTTCAGGCGTTCTAATGGTGACTGTGAATTGAAAATAGCTCAAAGAACACATATTGATGACATTATGAGGGGTAGACTACTAGGGCGACTGGAGGAGAGTCAGACAGAGAAGATCGTAGCATGGGCCCTCCGTGTGCCACAAAGTGTGATCTCAAGTTATGGCAACGATTCCAGCAGACATGAAAGTGTCCAGGCGCTACAGTACGGGACGTTCACAGTATAAAACACCACAAGACGACAGATATCTCACCATCAGTGCCCGCAGATGGCCACTGAGTATTGAAGGTACCCTTACACGTGACCTTACCGCAACCACTGGAACAGTTATCTCCAGACAAACAGTCTACAGACGACTGAACAGACACGGTTTATTCGGCCGGAGACCTGCAAGGTGCATTCAACTGTCCCCTCGTCACAGGAGAACCCGTAAGGCCTGGTGTCAAGAACACAGTACATGGTCATTGGAACAGTGGTCCCAGGTTATGTTCAATAACGAGTCCAGGTATATTCTGAACAGTGATTCTCGCCGGAGTTTCATATGGCGTGAACCAGGAACCATATACCAACCCCTTAATGTGCTTGAAAGTGTGTAAGTAGGCAGTTTAGGTTTTTTTATTGGTAACGCCACCTCTGTATGAAAATCACTGGCTGTGCTGTGTGCAGTCTGTGGCTGCTTTGCATTGTTGTAATACTCGCCATTGTAGTGTTGGGCAGCGGCAGCTGGATGTGAACAGCGCGTAGCGTTGCGCAGTTGGAGGTGAGCCGCCAGCAGTGGTGGATGTGGGGAGAGAGATGGCGGAGTTTTGAAATTTGTCATGAACTGCTATATTTATATATGATGATATCAAGGTAAATACATTGTTTGTTCTCTATTAATATCTTTCATTTGCTAACTATCCCTATCAGTAGTTAGTGCCTTCCATAGTTTGAATCTTCTATTTAGCTGGCAGTAGTGGCGCTCGCTGTATTGCAGTAGCTTGAGCAGCGAAGATTTTTGTGAGGTAAGTGATTTGTGAAAGGTATAGTTTAATATTAGTCAGGGCCATTCTTTTGTAGGGAATTTTGAAAGTCAGATTGCGTTGCGCTAACAAAATATTGTGTGTCAGTTTAAGCACAGTCTTGTATAATTATTTAAAGGGGACGTTTCGAGTGACCTGTATGGAGGTCGTGGTTTGATGGTGTGGAATAGGATTATGATTGGTGCACGTACACCCCTGCATGTCTTTGACAAAGGAACTGTAACAGGTCAGGTGTATCGGGATGTCATTTTGCACCAGTACGTCCGCCTTTTCAGGGACGCAGTGGGTCCCACCTTCCTCCTGATGGATGATAACGCACAGCTCCACCGAGTTGCCATCGTGGAAGAGTACTTTGAAACAGAAGATATCAGGCGAATGGAGTGGCCTGCCTGTTCTCCAGACCTAAACCCCATCGAGGACGTCTGAGATGCTCTCGGTCGACGTCTCACTGCACTTCTTCAAACCCCTACGACACTTCAGGAGCTCCGACAGGCGCTGGTGCAAAAACAGGAGGCTATGCCCCAGCAGCTGCTCGACCACCTGATCCAGAGTATGCCAACCCGTTGTGCGGCCTGTGTACGTGTGCATGGTGATCATATCCCATATTAATGTCAGGGTACATGCACAGCAAACAGTGGTGTTTTGTAGCACATGTGTTTCGGGACGATTTTCTTATCACCAATACCGTGGACTTACAGATCTGTGTCAGGTGTCTTCCCTATGTAGCTAAGCTATTAGTGCTAGTTTTGTGTAGTGCCACGTTGTGTGGCACCATATTCTGCAATTATCCTTAATTTATGAGCATGAGTGCAACACAAGTGTCTGGCGCCGTTGTTAGATCGGTCACTGCTGCTACAATGGCAGGTTATCGAGCTTTGAGTGAGTTTGAACGTGGTGTTGTAGTCGGCGGACGAGCAATGGGACACAGCATCTCCAAGGTAGTGATGAAGTGGGGATTTTCACGAGAGTACCGTGAACATCAGGAATCCGATAAAACATCAAATCTCCGACATCGCTGCGTCGGAGAAAGAACCTGTAAGAACGGGACCAATACGTACGTAAGTTCGTTCTGCATTCCGACGGACTTGGGCAATTCCAGCAGGACACTGCAGCGCTGCACAGGATCAGAACTGCTTCAGAGTTGCTCCAGGAATACTCTTCTCAGTTGAAACACTTCCGCTGGCCACCAAACTCCTCAGACATGAACATTATTAAGCGTATCTTGGATGCCTCGCAACGTGCTGTTCAGAAGAGATCTCCACCCCATCGTACTCTAGTGGTGTCAATTCCCTCCGGCACTGCTTCACACATTAGTCGAGTCCACGCCACGTCGTGTGGCGGCAGTTCTGCGTGCTCGCGGTGGCCCCACACGGTATTAAGCAGGTGTGGCAGTTTCTTTGGCTCTTTAGTGTATGTGTAGCACACATACTTTGAGGCTCACTGACGTACCGAAGAAACGTAACATTCGTGATGTGGCCGATTTCTAAATTTTTTTATCTCCATGCATAGTCAGCAAAGCCCCATTCGGAGCATGGGGGAGGATACCTTGTACCACAGACAGCCATTCCCTTTCTTGTTCAATTCGCAGATGGAGCGACTGAAAGACGAATTTCTGTATACTTACCTAGAAGTCCTGATTCATGTTGTCTTCGCAGTCATTACGCGAAATATTCGTCGTGGTGACAGTAGAAACATTCTGCAGTCGTTCGTAATTATAGGATCTCTAAATATTCCGTTGTTTTCCAGCAGGGATTCCCATTTGAATTGACAGAACTTTCTATAATACTAACGCGGTGAAGCAATCTAGCAGCGAACCTCTGAATACTTCGATGTCTTCCTTTAATCTAACCTGGTACGGACACTGAACACTTTCGCAGAACTCCCCCAAGAAACCGGTGTCGACCTTCTACCGTCCTTAGGTTCTTGTTCCATTTGATGTCGCTTAGCAAGGTTACGCCTTGGTATTTAATCAAATGACTGTGTCAAGCAGCACATCGCTGAAAACATTACGCGATTTTTCTCTACTTATCTGCATATAACTTACATGTTTCCACATTTAGAGCAAGCTGCCATTCATCACACCATTCAGTAAGAGTCATCCTGCATCCTATAGAAAGTGAACGATGGTATTTTCCCGTATTCACATTTAGAGCAAGCTGCCATTCATCACACCATTCAGTAAGAGTCATCCTGCATCCTATAGAAAGTGAACGATGGTATTTTCCCGTATTCTACAGTTTCATCAGCAAACATTCGGAGAGTCCTCCTCACTCTGTCCGTCATTTCCTTTATCCACAAGTGCGTCATAGAGGCTAAAAATTTGTCTTCTGTCCATATAAATACGAAAAAGGAGCTATAAGGTACACCATACAATGGAACTGCAATTTTCAGAGTGCCGTATAAGAAGTAGATAGTTGCTGCTATACTTTAAATAACATCAATAAAAATTGCACCAGCAGAGGAAAACAGTCCCATTTACATTTTCAGAGAAATAATTAGCAAAACACATTGTACAGCAAACTGCGCATAAGGATTAAAGAGACAGCTAAAATTCATATATTTAAAAAGGCCCTTTAAAAGTACCACTTGAATATTTCGTTTCACAGTCAAGGATTATTGAGAGGACACAGGGTAGAGACTGATAAAATATGCATACATTAATATTAAACATTTATTCCTCAAAATATAGTCAAAATATATTGCATGTTAATATATAAGCTTATAACCAAAGTCTGTGTCTGATAATATTCCAATGACGCTATAATTTTCTGATATCAAAATTTCTTTCACATATGGACAGATCCCCCCCCATGAACCATGGACCTTGCCGTTGGTGGGGAGGCTTGCGTGCCTCAGCGATACAGATAGCCGTACCGTAGGTGCAACCACAACGGAGGAGTATCTGTTGAGAGGCCAGACAAACGTGTGGTTCCTGAAGAGGGGCAGCAGCCTTTTCAGTAGTTGCAAGGGCAACAGTCTGGATGATTGACTGATATGGCCTTGTAACAATAACCAAAGCGGCCTTGCTGTACTGGTACTGCGAACGGCTGAAAGCAAGGGGAAACTACAGCCGTAATTTTTCCCGAGGGCATGCAGCTTTACTGTATGATTACATGATGATGGCAGAAACCAGATGGCAGTTATAAGAGTCGAGGGACATGAAAGGGAAGCAGTGGTTGGGAAGGGAGTAAGACAGGGTTGTAGCCTCTCCCCGATGTTGTTCAATCTGTATATTGAGCAAGTAGTAAAGGAAACAAAAGAAAAATTCGGAGTAGGTATTAAAATTCATGGAGAAGAAATAAAACTTTGAGGTTCGCCGATGACATTGTAATTCTGTCAGAGACAGCAAAGGACTTGGAAGAGCAGTTGAATGGAATGGACAGTGTCTTGAAAGGAGGGTATAAGATGAACATCAACAAAAGCAAAACAAGGATAATGGAATGTAGTCTAATTAAGTCGGGTGATGCTGAGGGAATTAGATTAGGAAATGAGGCACTTAAAGTAGTAAAGGAGTTTTGCTATTTGGGGAGCAAAATAACTGATGATGGTCGAAGTAGAGAGGATATAAAATGTAGGCTGGCAATGGCAAGGAAAGCGTTTCTGAAGAAGAGAAATTTGTTAACATCCAGTATTGATTTAAGTGTCAGGAAGTCATTTCTGAAAGTATTCGTATGGAGTGTAGCCATGTATGGAAGTGAAACATGGACGATAAATAGTTTGGACAAGAAGAGAATAGAAGCTTTCGAAATGTGGTGCTACAGAAGAATGCTGAAGATTAGATGGGTAGATCACATAACTAATGAGGAAGTATTGAATAGGATTGGGGAGAAGAGAAGTTTGTGGCACAACTTGACCAGAAGAAGGGATCGGTTGGTAGGACATGTTCTGAGGCATCAAGGGATCACCAATTTAGTATTGGAGGGCAGCGTGGAGGGTAAAAATCGTAGAGGGAGACCAAGAGATGAATACACTAAGCAGATTCAGAAGGATGTAGGTTGCAGTAGGTACTGGGAGATGAAAAAGCTTGCACAGGATAGAGTAGCATGGAGAGCTGCATCAAACCAGTCTCAGGACTGAAGACCACAACAACAACAATGGACAGATATTGACTCGGATGGTAAAAAACAAGTACGTAACGCAAAGAAGGAAGTATTGTCTAGATCTTGATGTACGTTGAGTGAGTGTGACTCTGTGTGTGTGTGTGTGTGTGTGTGTGTGTGTGTGTGTGTGTGTGTGTGTGTGTGTGTGTGTGTGAACACGCGGTGCGTAGTGAAACTAGTGATTTATTAAGAAGTCTGAATAAAAAGTATACCAGTGCTGTCTGAAATTAAAGTCATTTCGTTAATGAATAAATGTGAGCAACTTGTACCGTGTGTAACAGGATAGGTTATTTGCAGTGAAATGTTTCATTGTGACGTATCAACTGGAAATGTGCACTGAGTGCATGTAGTACATACGCAATGTACATCGATACATCAAAAGAATATAAAAATCAATACCTCTGATGCTTCCTAGCATGAACACACAAAACATTTTCGGCAGACTCAAGTAAATATTCAGTACTTCAGTAATGAAAATTCAAACAAACAGATGTACTGTAATGCAGACGTCCTTTATTCAAAACATGCTACCAGTTCCGACGCGAAAAACCGTGGTCTTCAAGCCCCAAGCGTAATCAACGTAATTTGATGACAGATTATGCTTGGAGCCTGCTTATGACGCTTTCCCGCGTCGAAACTGGTACCATATTTTGAATAAACGACTTCTGAATTACGATACACCTCTTCAGCTTTGACTGTTCAAGTACTTGGCGTACGGCTTCTGTCCCAGTGTCTTCGATGGATTACGATACAGTAAAAATTTAGCTGCGAAAGTCGTTTTCCCTTGTCTCTGTGATAAAAGATAACGGAAGCAGGAAACGGAGAAAATCGAAAATGGTGTTCTCCTGCACGGATGTGGTTATCTGGCTAAGTAATACCGGCGAGAGAGTGTGCAGAAGCTCGAACATCAGAGACCTCAGACTAGGTTGCGAAGCCAGCAGGTTGGACGATGGTGTTTAGTGGACGAGACGGACCCGGCGGAGTTCTCACAGAAGAAGATGAATGATATTCTTTTCCTTGGATATCTGAGTTTGATGTTTCTGTGTGACTCTTTCCCTACTGGCATTGTAATTGCATTCCGGTTTAGTTAATGTGGAGACTGTGAGCATAAGTTGGTATGAGACAGTTCGAGACTGTACACGAACTGTGTACAAATTCCAGTCATGTGGTTAGTTCTTGGAATAATCCTGAAAGTAGCTGGAGTGTTACAAGTCTTTGAGTATTGACATATGAGTTGTGAGAAATTTAAGGCTGTCTCATGGATTGAAGCATGGAAAACGACCTTTAATTACCTTGATTTTATAAGGGGCAGTCAACTGGAAACGAGATAGAAGGAAAAATTATAAATGAATTGTGTATTATTTCAAAAGTAATCGTCATAACTGTTAATAAGCTATCCCACTGTGATACAGAGTGCCGGCCGCAGTGGCCGTGCGGTTCTAGGCGCTGCAGTCCGGAACCGTGGGAGTGCTACGGTCGCAGGTTCAAATCCTGCTCGGGCATGGATGTGTGTGACGTCTTTAGGTTAGTTAGGTTTAGGTAGTTCTAAGTTCTAGGGGACTGATGACCTAAGATGTTAAGTCCCATAGTGCTCGGAGCCATTTTTTTGATACAGAGTGGTCAGTGTTACCATGGAAAAATGCTTCCAGCTGCCCACAGAACCTCGACCGCACCGAGGCGTGCACCTCTTGGTCAGAAGCAAATCGACGGCCATGAAAGTACTTCTTCAGGGCTCCAAAAATATGGAAATCAAGTGGGGAAATATTGGGGCTGTTGGAGGATGTGTACTGGCTTCCCAGCAAAACCTCTGCAGCTTAGTCGAAACAACTTTGACAACATGTCGGCGGGAAGTTTTTTGGCGGGTTGTTTCCTCTACGATGGAGAAGTCTTGCTGGGAAGCCCTTATACATACTCCATTCAGTCTCAATCCCTCCCCATGCGGTTTCCATATTTGGAGTAGATAAATATAGGTCCTGTTTGATTTTTAGGGCGATCTTGTACCACTATTGCTTCAAAATTGTGGCAACGTACGGTAAAGATGATGGAGGTGGATAGCGATCACACACCCTTGTCTCCAAAGCAGACCACAAAGGCTCAACAATATTGAGATCTGGTGAATTTGATGGACACAGGAGATGTGACAATTCATTTTTGTGCTCACAAAAGCAGTCCTATACGATGCAAGCTGCATAAACAGGAGCCCTGCCTTTTTGGAACGCAGCATCACCATTGGGGAACAAACATTGCACAATGGGTTGAACCTGATCAGCTGAAATGGTAACGTAATCATTGGTGGTAATACGACAGTAAGCATGGTACCGACGGATACAACGATATTGCTGCCCATATAATCATTGTAGCCCCGTCGTGTTTCACTCCTGGGACGTAAACATGGCAAGAATTTGGGAACAGTGCCAAACAAGACTCATCAGACGAAATGACTTCCTTCCATCGGCCGATAGTTCACGCTTCAGCGTTTCGACACTAGTTCTCTTGTTAGTGGCTTTCGCATCATTAATGAGGGGTTTTAGAATTCCAACTCGCCCTGAAAGCTTACGTAGCTTGCTTTGTATTCTCTGGTGCTGACATTCCTGAATGCAACATTCAGTTCTGCATTGAAATTTGCAGCTGTCGTAATTTTTCGTCACAATCCTCTTTAATGACCGCCTGTCACGATCACTCAAAACAAATGTTCTTCCGCGTTGCGACTTATCAGATGCTGTTTTTCCGTTTTTATCTTCGATATGGTGCATTTGAAGCACCAAACAGTTTGGCTCCGTTGGCTATGGAAACACCCACCTTACGACCACCAACAATTTGCCCACTGTCGATTTCTACATCTACACCTACATGGATACTCTGCAAATCACATTTAAGTGCCTGGCAGAGGGTACATCGAACCACCTTCACAATTCTCTATTATTCCAATTTCGTATAGCACGCGGAAGCAATGAACACATATATCTTTCAGTACGAGCTCTGATTTCCTTTATTTTATCGTGGTGATCGTTCCGCCCTGTGTGGGTCGGTGTCAACAAAATTTTTTCGCATTTGCATACTTAGCTCTGACATAATGCATTAAGGACGACACATAACACTGTTGTGCTCAAGACTGACTCTTGAAACGTATTGAGGACATGGCAGAGAGCCGGCCGGTGTGGCCGTGCGATTAAAGGCGCTTCAGTCCGGAACCGCGTGATCGCTACGGTCGCAGGTTCGAATCCTGCCTCGGGCATGGATGTGTGTGATGTCCTTAGGTTAGTTAGGTTTAATTAGTTCTAAGTTCTAGGCGACTGATGACCTCAGAAGATAAGTCGCATAGTGCTCAGAGCCATTTGAACCATTTTTGAACATGGCAGAGGCGCCGTTCGTAGTAAAGTACAACAGCGCAACATTCAGGCATTTACATTCAAGCATATTCTTCTAGCGGTTGAAACACGTATGTAACGCAGCAGCGATGGCGAGGCATTGTAGTATCTGTGACCAGAGAGTATGCGCTTGACCGCGCGAGTGTTGCGAGCGGTTCTCAGTCAGTCAGTAGTCGTTGCTGAGTCTGTTAGTAGCTGTAGGCCAGTGCAGTCAGTAGTAGTCTTTGCGAGTTAGTTGTCGCTATGCAAAGTAGCAGTCAGTCTGTTAGTAGCTGTAGGCCAGTGCAGTCAGTAGTAGTCTTTGCGAGTTAGTTGTCGCTATGCAAAGTAGCAGTCAGTCTGTTAGTAGCTGTAGGCCAGTGCAGTACAGTTCAGTCGTTGCGAGTCTGTAGCTCTGTCTAGTTGAGAGCAGTACTCAGTCTGTAGTCGTCATGCAGAGCGGTCGGCAACAATGGTCAAGATGAGGAATAAGGTATAATGTTAATTAATATAATCATTAGATAATGAAAAATTTTATTTATTGTAATTATTCTCCAACAAGTCTCCCAATAATAATTTTTTATTTCAAAAGTATTTTCTCAAAAAATTAATTTTTTATTGAACTCAAGATTTCGTTGCACTTCCCATTTCATTCCACTTCTTTTGAAGAAAAATTACACTAAAATCACAAAAAAAAAAAAAAAAGGAGAATATTATTATTTGCAATGCAGTTCCTCCAAGCGGTGCGCAACAACAAGAGCAGATATGTGACATCGACTTATTCTGAGGTAAGATTTTAATTCTGATTGTTTTACACAGGGCCAAAGACCGATATTTCGGTTTAATTGAATTTTCTTGTCACTGATCGGACTTTAAATTTTGTGAAGAATTTAGATTTGAGTCAGATTGCGTATTTCACATTTTTGTTGACATTGTCAGTACATTTCATTGTGGGCAGGTTACGCTTAGAGTCATGTTCATCAGCATTACTAATTAGTATCGTCCTTTTTCTTTCTTTTAAAATTTTGTGGGGAGGTTACACTCGGCTCCCATTTGTATTAAGTATTGTCAACTTTAATTCCTTTAAAATTACGGTGGGGAGGTTACACTTGGCGACACCCAGTCCAGGATCGAATTTCGTTGAGAGTCTTTTGAGCGACAGTCAGATATCTGCTCTTATTTGCTTAGATAAGTAGGATTTGGCGCAACGCTTCTAATAATATTGTGACTTTCTTTCTACAGGTCAACGGCAATTTGCTGCTTTGTTGTGTTTGTGTATTGCTTTTGCATTGTGCTTATTTGTTTTGTGAAAAATTTTGACTATTGTAAAAATGCCGCGAAAGACTGTGAATAGTGTATCGCGAAGTATTGTGAATGAAATTACCGACTTAAACAACGTGACCGATAGTAATTGTGATACGCAACGTAATGATGACAATCCTGCGTTCACTAACAATCAGTGCATTCCAACCACTAATGATGACTTTTGTCTTAATGATGAACAAACGAACTCAATTGTCTCGTCTGTTAATTTGACGACAATTGATGACGCGGGACGCTCTATGGTAATGAGCGCTGTAGAGCTTAACACACCCGATTTGGAAAATTCAAGTAATGTACAGTCAAATCTGTCTAATGAAAATGAACAGATCACACAAAGTAGGACAGATGTATTTAATTCCGAAACAATGACTGATAGTATACATTTGACTGACAAACCTTTTTGTAAATCTCAGAATAACCAAATGGTTACAGTAAACGAGAGAGTTCCAGATCCACCACTAAACAGCACAGAGAATATAGTAGGCAATGTTACTAAGGATGAAATTAGAGTATTGGTACAACAAATGGGTAATGTTACTGAGGATCAAGTTATCGCATTTTTACTACAACTCAGTGAAGAACTAAATAAAATGTTCAAACAACAGAACGAAATTTTCGACAACCATTTCAAACAACTTAGGGAAGATAACAAACAAAAGAATGAAAAATTAGACAAACAAAGTGAAGATTTAAAACAACTTAGGGAACAGTACAAACAGCGGAATGAAATGATGAATAATTGTTTCAAACAACTTAATGGAGGTTTTGACAAACATTGCAGGCAGGTAGATGAGGGTGTCGACAGCCATTACAAACAACTTGGCGAAGCAGTTAATGAAAGTTTCATGCTGACGAACGAAAAGCAAGACAACCTTGACGAACGGAGCAGACAAGTTAGTGAACAGAATACAGCTGTTACTGTGCAATGCCAGGACATTAAAGAACAATTACATGCGGATACTAAGGCTTGTGCTAATAACAGTAATGAAGAAGTTGGCACTGTTGCACAAGGCTTAGATAATTCAAATGCAACACAGATCCACGAAATTAATGTAGTCACTGAACAATGCCCTAAAAACGCAGTACAGATTCGCGACGAGGTTAATTTAGAGTCAGTGGAAGTTTCACACACTCCGAATACGGAAGCTGACGAGAAATTTGCGAGACAGATCAACCAAATTGACGAAAGTGTTACAGTAACAGAGTTGAAAATTATTTCAGTTACCAATACGTCACAGAACCCGCCACATTGCGAGCGTTTGTCAGAGTCACGCAGCGCGTATCATGTGAGCAATTTACAGAGACTACGAGACGTAAAATCCGAAAAGCCACGCGACTTAAAATCTGAAAAGCTACGTAACTTGAAGTACGAAATGACACAGACGAACAGATTCACATACAAACCTGAACGTGTTCTCAAATTCAGTGACGAGAACATAGATTATGTGCAAATTTTATCCGCCAGAAAATGTAAAGAAAGTAATAATGACAGCGTACAGGCACACGCTTTGCACTGTAGTCGACAATTTATCTTTGTACATTCACCGCTATTACCTGTAATGCAGAAACTAGCTTTGAACCAGATGCGACAATTTATTTTTGTATTTACAACAGCATTGTCTGTAATGAAGAAATTTGAATTAGCACGGATACAACAATTTGCCTTTGAAATTTTACCGCTATTGCCTGTAACACAAAAGCTAAAATTTATTTGCAGTGCGTAATAGACCTCAGGGGATTCATTACGCTTTAATGAATATGTGCCGTAGCGAGCATAGGGCCCCGAGCTGTAGTAGTGCTGTTTCATCTTTAGTTTTCTGCACTGCTGCCTTTTCTTCTACTATCCTTTATATCTATCAAAACTGCTCTTTAACTATTGCTCTATTTAGGATTAAGAATATGTAATGAAAACCGGATACGACAAATCTTTTACCGAATGTGACAATTTTCAGTAGGCACTCCAGAACCAGCGTAACTTTATTAACAGATAAAATCGTAATCATCAGTATGTACAAAATTTTCGGCAGTCGCAACCACATTTTTGGTAACAATACACGTTTTCCACCACAATAGCATGAAAGTCAGCCGCTTAGCATACCTAACCAACAATGCAGTCTACAAGGTTAACCAAACTTTAATGTTTCGCCGCGTGCACGTATAGTCCCAGATCCAACAAATAGTAACGCACAGTAGCAAAGAAATAACTACGTACAGACAACACTTTATTTCAATTCCTATCGCAATACACCGTATAGGAATGATTATTAGGACAGACGTAAAAAGAATGATGAGCACAATTTTCAGCGTACATTTAATAACAGTCGATCTTATGAGCAGCAACAACATCAGCAACAACACATTATCATGAATGATCCAGACAATAGGTGTCATCCATAGCGTAACACGTCAGTATGAAATAACAGAACAGTTCATACAGTGGATATGCCACAACATTCTCCCGTAAATAATAACACGTACGATAGAATTTAACCAGATACAGCACAGATTGCATACTACAGTAACGCAAACATTACTTTTGACAAGCAGAATTTTGCTCACGAGAATGTTATTTGAAGCATGCTTTGTTGAATGCTCCACTGTTATCGCACCCAGATCTTACTAGAAATTTTTCCATTGCTACCGACAGTTCCAACACCGCTTTAGGCGTACACATTTTCCAGGAAATAGAAGAAGATGGTTCTACAGTAATTAAAAACATCGCATTTGCAAGTCGCATTTTGTCACCTGCTGAACGAAATTATTCCGTCACAGAACTTGAAACATTATGTGTTGTATGGGCTTTCACGAGATTTAGGCACTTTCTTTACGGCAGACATACCACCGTCTACACAGACCATAGAGCGATACAATTTTTGCTTTCAGCTAAATTCACTCACGACAGGTTAAGCAGATGGAAACTATATTTACAGGAATTTAATTTTACAATAGTTCACATTCCCGGTACGCAAAATGTTATAGCAGACGCACTATCGCGTTCTCTCAGTAACAATCAGCAAGACGTAGCAACCAACTTCTGCAAAGCAAATTTCAGTGTCATGTACATTCAGCAAGTTGCATTTGAAAATTTTATTTCATCGTCATTACAGGACATAGCGCAAGAACAAAATAAAGACAATGTGTGGAAAGAAATTAAACACCTTTGGCTAGATAAGAATAATGTTACGATTAGAAACCACTACACTGTATGCAATGACATTCTGTTTCGCCGCTCTCATCCTGACAGCAACAATTGGTTATTATGCATTCCTGACGAACTGGTTAACAAATTAATTTGGTACACTCATTTAAGTTACGCACATTACGGAGCACGAAAATGTTTTCTTATATTGAGACAGAACTGTTATTTTGCTAACATGGAGAAACGTATACGACGAGTTTTAGCGTCTTGTAAAAATTTGCCAGAAAGCTAAATCAGACACCACTTCACATATTCCTCCTTTATATCCCATTATACCTGTGAAATTAAGACACATGGCCGCAGTAGATATTTTTGGTCCGATTCCGAGAACTAACAGAGGTTTTTGCTACATCTTTGTCGCTGTTGAGCTCACTTCAAAATTTGTTACTTTCACTCCGTTACGCAAAGCTACTGCTAAAACTGTTTCGAAAGCATTTGTAAAACATTTTCTATTTCATGTAGGGCATGTAATGAAAGTAATTTCTGACAATGGATCTCAATTTCGTAGTAGTGTATGGACACGCATGTTACGAGCTAGAAACATTTCTCCGATTTATATATCCAAGTACCACGCTTCTTCGAACCCTTGTGAAAGATTAATGAAGGAAATTGGTAAGCTGTGCAGAATATACTGCCACAAAAGACATATTGATTGGGATACACACATACTCTCATTCCAAGATGTAATTAATTCCATTCCAAATGAATCCACTATGCTATCTCCGACTGTTATACTGAAAAACGTTGAACCACCGAACAAAATTAAAGAATTAATAGAATTCCCCAAAAATCGTCGCCTACGACACCACGAAATAATTGACATTGCGCTGAACAACATCAAACGTGCCGCAGAGCGCCGGAGAAGACAGCAAAAACAGGTTTGTACACGCCGCGACTTTCACGTTGGACAGAAGATATTAGTACGTACACACTATTTATCCAGCAAATTAAAAGGTAAGTGCAGTAAATTTGAACTTCTATACGCAGGTCCGTATCGGATTCGCAGTATCCCTCACCCCAATGTTGTACACGTCGAAACTTTGAGAACCAGAAAATCGAAAGGCAATCACCATATCTCAAACATTAAACCGTTTATTGAGTGAAACCACTGTATGATTCGACACACTATGATGCCATTTACTAATGCAATTATTTCACGTGACTAATTACTGATGATTATCGTATTTTTTTTTGGCAAGTGCCCGGCAAGGTAAGGTTAGCAGGTCGCTTTTCTTGTCGTTACACATCAGACCGTGCATATTTTCCCAGATGAATTTACACATTTACGACTATTTCTGCAATTATATTTATGTGACTACTTATTGATGATTATCGTATTTTTTCTTGGCAAGTGCCCGGCAAGGTAAGGTTAGCAGGTCGCTTTTCTTGTCGTTACACATCAGACCGTGCACATTTTCCATTTTTTTGTGTATATGACTGTACTCCAGTTTTGTTTGTATGCACTATGAAATAGTTAAGATATAACACACACCAGTCGACTTTGACATTTTTTTTTTGCCTTATGACATCTCAACATCGTGACTGTTTCACATTTTTTTTTTGCTACTGCATTGTATTATTCTGTGTACATTTTTTGCATCTGAACACTGTCAATGTTTTTGACATATTACGTTTTCTGTCATGTTATGCTGTATGGATAATTGTGTCACCATAAACCAGTCATTATTTAGTGGGTATAGGATTTAAATGCAAGACATTAATCTTTGTTCATCAATTTCAGAAAGGAATGATGATTCTAAGAAATAAATTTAACATAAATGGGAATTTCACCTACGGAATAAACGAAAGGAGATGCAATAACTTTATGAGGAAGAGTAAAGGGATCAGGATTAACAAGCATTAACAAGACTATACTATACTCATCACAGAATAGCAGTCTTAACTAATTTTTTCTTTCAGAATACAAGGTGATTGATGCAGGCTGTCAGAGAGAACTACACGTCTTAGTTTTAGTGATGAAATATGCTAGAGATAAGGAATAGTTGTATAATGAGTAATGAAGTGATTTTTTGCAGATGATAGTGAATACTGATGAATAATGATGAAGGAAATGGTATTATGAATAATGAAGTTTTTCTTTACAGGTGATGATAATAATGAAGTTATGATAATGTGGATAATGAAGTGATTGATAATGAAGTTTTCTTTACAGATGAGGATAATGTTGAAGTTATGTATTTATGCTACGTAGTTATTTAAGTATTTGTTGCAGTTTGCTTTGACAGCAGGTGTTACATTGCATAGTAGGATGACGGAAAGTTTTGGAAAGGACAGCTATGGAACACATTTTATACACATTTCACTACTTGTTAATTCGAAGTTCACTACTTTTCAGCATAGTGTGCGTTTCTTCTTTCAGGTCAATAATCCGTTTTTGTATTTTTTCCAGGAGAAGCTTTTCATGACACTTACTAAACCTGTTACCTATTATACCTGTTCTAGTACTTGCATTTTTATATTTTTTACTCATTTGTGTTTATCATTTATAAATGTGATCACATGTACTGCCTTGTTACATAATCTTGCTACAGCTGACTCATGACGAATGACGTTACCTATCCTCATTTGCAGCAATAGGTCAAAAGCAAAAAGTACTATGCCTCAGCAATTAATTATCGATCCCAACGCAATGCATTGCTACCAAAAAAATGTATTAGCAGTCCCACATAATGTCACTAGTTTATGATAATTCTGAATAATACTGATCAATTCTGAATAGCATGTCACTCGAGTAATGACCTCTTAATGAGACTATATTCAAAATAATGCTTTGTCACTAGCTAATAACTGCCACTGTTTATTGTAATGCCTGTGATTACTAATGATTTGACTGTAATTAACTGATTTTTAATAATGACTTTGTAATGATGTGAATAATACTGAATGATGAACTATGTTTTATTCTATTCAATACTTGATGGCCACTGAGTGCCAATAATTAATGTCAATCAACGAAATTGTTATTAATTATGCCATTAATTAACTCTTGTTTTCAATGTTCATACTTTGTAATTGGAAATAAATGTGACTGTTTCATAATGCTTTGTAATTAGGAAAAGACTAATGATTCTTAATAGATTGGAATGACACATAATTAATTAACTATGGTACTGTTTAATAATGCTTTGTGATTAATTAAGGCTACAAATGATTAATTAATTAACTGTAATTAGACAAATGATTAATTAACGACAAATGATTAATTAACTGTAATTATACAAATGATTAATTAACTGTAATTAGACAAATGATTAATTAAAAACAAATGATTAATTAACTGTAATTAGGAGAAGGTTAATGATTCTTGATTATACTCTGTAACTGAAAGGAATGCGATTATTTCATAATGCTTTGTAACCAGGAAAAGAAGGCTACTGATTCTATGTAAAACAATTAATGAACATTTTTCTGTAATACTACATACTTGGTACAGAAATGTTCAATAACTGGGCTATGAATGCCACGAACTATCAATGAAGACTGTAATTGTCAATATTATGTGACTTGATGTCCTTCACCTCATAAGCTGACTACCCTGAATTACTGCAATGTCCATTTGTCCTGTTTATCCCAGTGATCATGGAGCACTATATTTGGTTTTGCACTAATTCTACGTTGGTGTGCCTTGTAAGAGTGTGGTGTTGACACGACATGCTGTCCACCACCATGAGCGATGAAGACATTATTATGGTCCCACTGTTTGGTGTACCTAATGTACTGCCAAAATGAAAACATGGAACATTACTACGACAGTTCAGTGTCTTGGCTACACTGATAAATTCTGATGGGAAAAGAACTTCAAGTTGTGTCACTTGGTGTTGTACTACTGTGGAAAGATATGGACTTTCAGAGCAGCTGTGTGCAATCTAAAGTGCTACAACCATGATGCAATCCTTCCCTTTCCTATCCTGATTCTTGTCACATAAAGAAAAAATTTTTTTTTGGTAACATCATTTATGTTCATAGGTTATACATTTTTCGATTCGCTAAACTCCAGTGTGAGTACGCTTATGTCACTGGTCGACATGATGTTTGCCATTATGTTTATTTGTTGTGAAAATACTAAAGACATTTTTCAGTGCATGTGCACTTTGGACATGAATTTTTTTTTTGCCATTATGTTTATTTGTTGTGAAAATGCTAAAGACATTTTTCAGTGCATGTACACTTGTCAACATAATATTTTGCCAGTCTGTTTATTTGTTCTGCATATGCTAAAGAATTTTTTCAGTGCCTGTGCACTTTATCTGTCAAAAAGTTTGTATATACTTTTCTGATTTGCTACTATGTTTAGTATTCACATTTTGTCCTTGTCTGATATATTTTGTACTTAGTGCGTGTGCACAACATTTAAATATTCTGTAAGTTGTAGGATTTTGTTACTTAGAGAAAAATTTTGCCGCGCTTGGCAAGTCCAAATGACTCACCATCGCTGCCAAATTTTTGCCCCCCGAGTGGAGGGTTATGAAACACGTATGTAACGCAGCAGCGATGGCGAGGCATTGTAGTATCTGTGACCAGAGAGTATGCGCTTGACCGCGCGAGTGTTGCGAGCGGTTCTCAGTCAGTCAGTAGTCGTTGCTGAGTCTGTTAGTAGCTGTAGGCCAGTGCAGTCAGTAGTAGTCTTTGCGAGTTAGTTGTCGCTATGCAAAGTAGCAGTCAGTCTGTTAGTAGCTGTAGGCCAGTGCAGTCAGTAGTAGTCTTTGCGAGTTAGTTGTCGCTATGCAAAGTAGCAGTCAGTCTGTTAGTAGCTGTAGGCCAGTGCAGTACAGTTCAGTCGTTGCGAGTCTGTAGCTCTGTCTAGTTGAGAGCAGTACTCAGTCTGTAGTCGTCATGCAGAGCGGTCGGCAACAATGGTCAAGATGAGGAATAAGGTATAATGTTAATTAATATAATCATTAGATAATGAAAAATTTTATTTATTGTAATTATTCTCCAACAAGTCTCCCAATAATAATTTTTTATTTCAAAAGTATTTTCTCAAAAAATTAATTTTTTATTGAACTCAAGATTTCGTTGCACTTCCCATTTCATTCCACTTCTTTTGAAGAAAAATTACACTAAAATCACAAAAAAAAAAAAAAGGAGAATATTATTATTTGCAATGCAGTTCCTCCAAGCGGTGCGCAACAACAAGAGCAGATATGTGACATCCATTTATTCTGAGGTAAGACTTTAATTCTGATCGTTTTTCACAGGGCCAAAGACCGATATTCCGGTTTAATTGAATTTTCTTGTCACTGAATGGACTTTACTTTTGAAGGATTTATATTTGAGTCAGATTGCGAATTTCACTTTTTTGTTGCCATTGTCAGTACATTTGTTTGTGGGCAGGTTACGCATAGAGCCATGTCCATCAGCCTTTCTAATTAGTATCGTTATTATCTTTTAAAATTATTGTGGGGAGGTTACACTTGGCTCCCATTTCTATTGAGTATTGTCTTTTCTTATAAAAATTGCGGTGGGGAGGTTACACGGTGTCTCCATACTTTTGTCGAACCCATTAAGTTCCACCCTTGCACGTATTGTGTACGCTACAAGTTAGAGGAAAATGTGTTGAATCCACAGGAATTTGGGAGCATATGAAAACTAAGCTACAATTGGTGTAAGATTAACCAGAAACGACACGTTAGGTCATTGACTGCCAAGGATACTTACGAATTTGGGATTCAAAACGAACTATACAGAGGTTACATGAGTTCTTTCCAGGCCCGAGGGGACGGAGAAAAATGAGTTCCATGCCATAACTCAGTTACCTTGGTAAGAAATACAACCACACTCAATATGCATATGAGTAAATCTCCGGAAGGATAGCATATTACGCTGAATTATCCCTGACAGCGTCACCAGAATACCTGGAATAATTTACACCAAACAGAAAGTTAAGGGCACACACGTAGCATTTCTAGGAGCCCGGAAGGGGGTGACACGTAAAATTAACTGAAAAAGGCTGACATTACTGTCTGATCCATAGTTTTCAGCTTAAGCAGGCAAAGTGCCGATAGTCCCGACGAAAATTAACTCCAAATTTACATAGACGGAAGAAAACTCTGCAGGATCATTTCTGTTTCTTTAGAAAGGGGCAAGAAAATGCCTTCATATTCTTAGAAAATAAGTAACTTAACAAAGCTGAGTGATCACCTGGTATCCGTATAAAATACACACAATGGTGTTGCAGAGAAATAAATTGAAGGAGTGAAATGCAAATGAGATGTCCTTACACTGGGCACCAAATACGTTGTGCATTAACCTGATGAATTTATGTGCAATAGAGGCACTCCATGACGGGTGACAAAATGTAACAAATTAATTAAAACTATAAACACCAGAACGCATTTACGTCTATTGTTATAATCTTTTACAAATCATCAGTACAGAAATAAAATCAGGTCTGATTTGACTAAGCCTAGAAACGACTCTTTAATTGGGCAAGTAGGGTGTAACGTCTGAGTACTGAAAGGTGGCTACACTGAGCCACTGCGCCAGAGATTGCGCCAAAGAGTATTATTAAGCCGCCTCCAGGGTGCTTGTCGAGAGCTCGTAGAAGTCAGTGCCTGTTAGAGCTCGTAGTAGTCAGTGCCTGTTAAGAACTCGTAGAAGTGAGTGCTTGGGGAGAGCTCATAGTAGTCAGTGCCTGTCGAGGTCTCGTGGTAGTCTGTGCTGAGATGTCGTAGCAGAGAGTGTTCGTTGAGATGTGCTATTAGGCAGTGCTTGCTGAGATGTGATATTGGAGAGTTCTGGTTGAGATATAATGTAAGGATTAGAATGATTTTCATCAATATAAATGAGGTAATTAACTCAGTTTGTTTTTTAATTTCAGTATCCTAAATAATGCATCATTACAGGTTCAGTCAACAAAGCATCTGGCGTGTGTTCTTGTATTAGAGTGTAATTATGCTTTCCTTCCGCAATTATCGTATTTCTAATTTTCTTTTATCACGTCAGTAAAATTGGTATTTAAAAATTCTTGTCTTGTTGAAGAAGAACCGTGCCAGATGTGCGTTGAGTCATACTTCCACATACAGAACAGTTATACTTACGCTTTGGTTTCGTAGGTTTCATAGTTGCTGGTGACTTAATTAATTAATTGTGTTAACGAAAAATTTCATTTCATTCTTGTTGTTGTTCTTTGCAGTCAGATAGCGTAATAATACTAGTCAGGGCCAACCGATTACGAGACACAGCGTAATCGGACTTACAGCTACTAAAAACAAAAAATATTTTCAATTATATTTAATTAAGCCCCCATGCACGTGGCGACCCTGCCAGGATCGTCCCTTGGAATTCTTCTGATTGTAAAAATAGTAGACCGTGGTATTGTTGTAGTAATTTGAGTTTAGTAATTGTAGTCTGTATTGCATGTGTAGATATGGTAATTGTCATTTTTCTAATGGTATTTTTCAAGATTTAAATTGTTGTCTTGCCTATGGGTTTGACAATTTAGTGCAATTATTTCAATTGTTCGATTAATCGTGTTTGAGGGAAACTTTTCATGTAAATGGTATTGTTGGAGATAAAGAGTCATTGTGTGTAATTTTCGTACAGTGACGAATTTTTTTTTTTTTATGTTTTGTGAATGATTACGCGGTCGATGAAAAAGGCGAAAATGATGAATAGTGAGAATGACGAAATGGTTGACATGGCGAACTCGCCAACACAGGAGAACAGTGTGATGAATAATGAAGTGGAAAACAATGTAGTAAGTCGGGAAAATAGTCCGGAACCATTTCAAAATTTTTCTCAATCAGAAAATTCACAGAATACGAGATTAACGATTGAAGATTCTGAAATAGTATCGAACACAGATAGCTTTACAGCTATGACGAAGGAAACTGGTTTTGCGGGAAATGTTCGGGGCGAAAAGAATTTTGAACCAGTTAATATGGAGCAGTTGATGGATGCAATATTAAATTTGGGATCACAAATGGGAACAATTAAAACAGAGATAGGAACAATTAAAACAGAGATGGGAACTTTACGATCTGAATTAAAAACTGATATGGGAACAATGGAAACACGGTTAGGATCTGAATTTAAAACAGAGATGGGAACTTTACGATCTGAATATAAAACAGAGATGGGAACTTTGGAAACATGGTTAGACTTACGAATAGGGACATGTTTCAAAAATATGAAAGATGAATTAAAGAAAGAAATCAGAGAAGAAGTACAACCAATTTTGAATGCTCACAATAATAGATTAATTGCAGTAGAGATTAGACAAAGGGAACAGGATAGAGAACAGGAGGAAAGAGATCGCGTGATAGTACAGAAATTTTCAGAGTTAAATTTACAACGTGCAAAGGATAAGGAAGAAATATTTGAGAGAATCGAGGAATCCGTACCAAATGACAGATTAAATAACCTAACACAACAATATGAACAGCTAACTACCAAATGTGTCAACACTGAAACCCGAGTCGCGACACTTACGGAAGACGTAAATAAACAGAAAGAACAAATAGGTGACTTATCGGAAAGAGTTGAGGAGATTTCAGATAAATTGACAAATCTTAGTTTACATGGGGACAGAGATTCGGATGATACAGCTCCATTACCATTTGCAGAAACCGAAGAGTATCAGAACATAAATAAGCATGTTGAAAATCAGGGAAAATTTAATGAACGCGTGAAAAGGGAATTTGAGGTATTAAAAAAGCAAGTCAAACAAATTCAAGGCGAAATCGTAGGAAAAGACGGCAAAGGAAATTTAGAATCACAGATACCAGAAGGGTTTGAAGAAAATAATTTATTTCATTTACGGGATGCAACAAGAGAGCGCCAGGCGCGCGAACTTGACAATAATCAACATTCGGACTGGGACAGACGCGGTAGGTTTTTGTCGCCAGGAGGCGAAAACTTTGACTATAAACACTTCTTAACTGTTCGGAAATTTAAGATCTTCCGCAATTCTAAGAATGACATACATCCATGTGCATCGTTAGATCAATTTATGTACGCACTTCCGCCAAATTTGCCACTAAGTCACAAACTTGAAATTATGTGCAGCTATTAAAGTCCTCAGGGGATTCACTACACTAAGTGAATATGTGCCGTAGCGAGCATACGGCCCCGAGCTGTAGTGGTGCTATTTCTCTTTTAGTTTTCTGTACCGCTGCCTACTCTTTCACTATTCTTTGCATCTGTCAAGCCAAATCTTCGACTATCAATCTATCTAGTGAGTAAGTAAACAATAACCGGATTTGACTAATTTACCCAAAAGTGATTTCGGAAATTACCGTTTGGACTTACTGTATCTTCAGCAGCATTCATTCGTAGTTTAAATGAAATTTTACCTGTTTATCTTCGTGACAACATTACTTCATATGTTGACGATATTCTTATTGCTAAACATTCTTGGAGTGAGCACAACAAAATTTTGGATTCATCATTACGTATTTTTGCAAAAGTTGGCATTACAGTGAACTTAGAAAAATCTAAATTTGGTCGTTCACAGGTGAAATTTCTCGGTCACATTATTTGTACAGAAGGTATTCTTCCTGATCAAAAAAAAAAAAAAAAAAAAATTAGACGCTATTCGTAATTATGCTGTTCCTACTACAAAACCTGATGTTCGTAGTTTCCTTGGTGTCTGTAATTTTTTTCGACGCTTTGTTAAATTGGACGATTTGGCCACACCTCGTTTATGTGAACTATCTGGAAAGAAATCTAATTGATGTTGGGATGAGGAAGCTCAGTCAGAATTTGAACAGCTTCGTGATGCTTTAGTTGCTGCTCCACTTCTTTCACATCCGGATTTATCTAAAGAATTTTGTTTGGCAACGGACTCATCATACAAAGGCCTAGGTGCACATTTATTTCAAGAGATAGAAGAAGACGGCGTTGTAGTACAGAAAACTATTGCATTTGGAAGTCGTGTTCTTTCTAAATCAGAAAAGAATTATTCGATTACGGAACTTGAAGCTTTGGCTGTTGTTTGGGCTTTCACAAAATTTCGCACATTTTTGTTTGGCAGACATACTAAGGTTTACACCGATCATCGAGCTCTGGAATTTCTTATGTCAACAAAATTAACTCATGGCAGATTGTCACGATGGGCGTTGTACCTACAGGAATTTGATTTTAGTATTGTTTACATACAGGGTTCTTCAAATATTGTTGCTGATGCTTTATTACGTGCACCTGTGGGTTTGAAACAAAGTGCTGAAGCGGATTGCATAGAAAACAATTATTGTTTGATGTATATTCAAGGTGTTGCGTTTGAGAACTTTATTTCGTCTTCGCTCCAGGACATCGCTAAGGAGCAAAATAAGGATCCAATTTGGAAGGACATTAAGGAGAAGTGGAGGAGAAAGGAAAGCGTGGCGATTAGACTGCATTATTTAGTTCGCAATGACATTCTTTTTAAACGAAAATCTGTCGACAACTCTGTTTGGTTAGTTTGTATTCCTGATGAGTGGGTTAATAAGCTGATTTGGTACACGCATTTCAGTTATGCACAGTTTGGTCCCAGAAAATGCTTTCATAAATTACGAGAAAATTGCTACTTCAGTAATATGGAAAAACGTATTCGATCTGTTCTGGCCAAATGCAAATTATGTCAAAAGACTAAGCCGCCAACAGTTTCTCACAGAGCACCGTTGTTTCCTATCATTCCAGCGAAATTAAAGGAGATGGCTGCAGTCGATTTGTTCGGTCCAGTGGTTCGTTCTACTAATGGTTTTGCGTACATTTTCGTAGCAGTGGAACTGACATCAAAATATGTGTGTTTTACACCTTTACGCAAAGCAACAGCTCGTTCAGTAGCTAACGCTTTCATCAAACATTTTCTTAAAGAAGTTGGTCATGTTGATAAGGTTATATCAGATAATGGATGGCAGTTTCGTTCTAAAATTTGGCTTCGTACCCTACAGCGTCGTAAAATTAAACCAATTTTCATTTCACTTTTTCACCCTCAATCTAACGCTTCAGAGAGATGGATGAAGGAAATCAATAAATTGTGTCGTCTTTATTGTCATCAGAATCACAGAACGTGGGATCAGTATCTTCATATTTTTCAAAACATTATGAATGAACTCCCTAATGATTCAACTTCTTTACCGCCTATACTGGTATTAAAAAATAAAGCACCGACAAATCGCATTTCTGAAATCGTTCCTTTTCCGCCTTCACGGAAACTGCGGCATTCTGAAGTTGTCAACCTGGCTCTACGAAATATTGCATCTGCGGCTGCTAGAAGAGAGAGATCAGCTAAACGTCCTGGTCGTTTAAAAATCTTGTCAGTTGGTCAAAAAGTGTTAATTAAGTCTCATCGTTTGTCTCACAAAGGAAAAGGCTTGTGTCGCAAATTTTTTCTGCTTTATAACGGTCCATATAGAATTCGCAAAATTATTCATGATAACACTGTCGAAGTAGAAACTCTTAAATCTCGACGCTTTAAAGGAATACATCATATATCCAACGTAAAAATTTTTGTGGAATGACATACTTGTGAGAAACTAACAGCTAGATGTAAACATGCGGAGAGTACAAGGATACCGCGCTGTGTTTTGGCGGCGGCACATACTCAAAGCAACAGTGAAGTCTGCGCGCCGCACAAGGCAGTCGTTGACCGCAAACAATTGCTTCCTACGTCACGCGCCTACAGCTGATCGAGCGCTCAGTGCGAATGCACTGACAGCCGTAAACAAATACACAGTTTAATTTGTCCGATTAAATTCAGTATAAAGCTATAGTGTCTTGATGAATTATGTTATTAACATTCAGTATTTTCAGGATACGGTTGTATAAAATATTTGAGAACTTCAGGTAAATTCTGTGCGTGTCCGACGTTAAGACGACTTACTATCGAGAAAATTTCAGGAAAAATGTCATTTCGAAGAAGAAAGTAATAAACTAAAAAGGTAATTATTAATTGAGTTTATTTTTCAGGTAACATATTTCCACTTAGGTACGTACTTTAGACCCAATTTGCTGCTCGCGATTACGTGATTCATACTTTGTGCTAATTTCATGTTCTATGAATTTACTTGTGAAGCGACGTGCTTGCGTACGTTAACTGATTTTGACAATGATTATTAATGAACTGGGTTGTAACTTGTGTATATTATGCGTCGCTTGGCTGCACTGCTATTTCACTGATGTCATATTTTTTTTTAATTATGTGCCTGCTGTGCTTATTTATTTAAATTATAATTGTAACCTGATTAATTGTGCTGACTGTGATTATGTATGTTATACTTTGTAATTTATCTGCTTGCGCCTTCATGTTTACTTATTAAGATGACATATGAACATTTATTTGCTTATGCTGATATGATGCTAATGACCTGTTTATTATGTTAGATAACATATGTTTGCTGCTATGCGTGTGGATTGCATATTTACACGTTTCTGTTTTGTTGTCATAACTACTCTTTAATTTGGTGTATAAAATGCTGATATACTGTGTACAAACAGAGAGTTTAGGTCACACTATTGGATTAATTATAGATTGTTCGCTTGGCAGAGTCTCGTTGTAAGAATTGTGCTGCATACACTTGTTGACATTCTGTTCTCTACTGGTATATTTACTCGCTATTGCTTGTTTTGCTTACGCTCAGTGCCTTATATTTTTAAGATAAGAAAATGAACTGCTATAATTCGACGAACGACATTAGTACAAGAAACTTCATAGAAGTCACATGAGCTGAGGTTTTATGGAAGCTGTATAACTTTATGCTAATAGGAAGGAAGCTAACGACATGACATACCATTACTAGGTTTAGACCATTAACAATTATTAGACTGCATTCTTCGTGAGCAATTGAAATAGGAAGTGACACTTAACACAAAAAATACTCCACATGTTTGCTTCTGCCATAATTCTTGAAGTGGTGTACACACTGTGAAATATTATGCTCATTCACATTCCGTAATCGTACTTAATTACTGAGAGTTATTCGAACTAAGTCTGTTAGAGGTCATGTATGCATTTCTTTTGTTTGTAATTCATAATGAGTAGAAGATTTGGCTCAGATGGATTACACAGAGGTTGTGTGTTGACAATGTGTCTTCGGATTATATGGCATGATGAGGTTTGCATTAGGATTTTATCTCTACTTGTTATGGAAGTGAAATGAGATTGGTAATAAGGTTTATATGTATCGACGCATTGAAGAGGTATTATTGAGGTATTATTGAGATTGTGTGAAGTTGATGATTATTGGAGTTTTGGTGGATAAGAGGTAAAGTAAGTGAGAAGCATATATTGGCAATAAGGTTTATATGTATCGACGTATTGAAGAGGTATTATTGAGGTATTGTTGAGATTGTGTGAAGTTGATGATTATTGGAGTTTTGGTGGATAAGAGGTAAAGTAAGTGAGATGCATATTTTTTTTTTGTTGGTCTTATGGAACAAGGAGGATGAAGATAGCAGACTAGAACACTAAAGTAGAAGGAAGATAGTCTATACACACACTTTGTTAAATCACTAAGCAGTATACACTTTTTTTTTTTTTTGAAGAGAGGAAGTATTTGCATATCTTGGCTCACTGACAGTTGTTCAACAACAGTACATTTGATCTTGCTTGGCAAACATTGGTCTTGACATGATGACTATGACGTTGACCTAACTATTATTGACTGTTATACACTCCTGGAAATTGAAATAAGAACACCGTGAATTCATTGCCCCAGGAAGGGGAAACTTTATTGACACATTCCTAGGGTCAGATACATCACATGATCACACTGACAGAACCACAGGCACATAGACACAGGCAACAGAGCATGCACAATGTCGGCACTAGTACAGTGTATATCCACCTTTCGCAGCAATGCAGGCTGCTATTCTCCCATGGAGACGATCGTAGAGATGCTGGATGTAGTCCTGTGGAACGGCTTGCCATGCCATTTCCACCTGGCGCCTCAGTTGGACCAGTGTTCGTGCTGGACGTGCAGACCGCGTGAGACGACGCTTCATCCAGTCCCAAACATGCTCAATGGGGGACAGATCCGGAGATCTTGCTGGCCAGGGTAGTTGACTTACACCTTCTAGACCACGTTGGGTGGCACGGGATACATGCGGACGTGCATTGTCCTGTTGGAACAACAAGTTCCCTTGCCGGTCTAGGAATGGTAGAACGATGGCTTCGATGACGGTTTGGATGTACCGTGCACTATTCAGTGTCCCCTCGACGATCACCAGTGGTGTACGGCCAGTGTAGGAGATCGCTCCCCACACCATGATGCCGGGTGTTGGCCCTGTGTGCCTCGGTCGTATGCAGTGCTGATTGTGGCGCTCACCTGCACGGCGCCAAACACGCATACGACCATCATTGGCACCAAGGCAGAAGCGACTCTCATCGCTGAAGACGACACGTCTCCATTCGTCCCTCCATTCACGCCTGTCGCGACACCACTGGAGGCGGGCTGCACGATGTTGGGGCGTGAGCGGAAGACGGCCTAACGGTGTGCGGGACCGTAGCCCAGCCTCATGGAGACGGTTGCGAATGGTCCTCGCCGATACCCCAGGAGCAACAGTGTCCCTAATTTGCTGGGAAGTGGCGGTGCGATCCCCTACGGCACTGCGTAGGATCCTACGGTCTTGGCGTGCATCCGTGCGTCGCTGCGGTCCGGTCCCAGGTCGACGGGCACGTGCACCTTCCGCCGACCACTGGCGACAACATCGATGTACTGTGGAGACCTCACGCCCCACGTGTTGAGCAATTCGGCGGTACGTCCACCCGGCCTCCCGCATGCCCACTATACGCCCTCGCTCAAAGTCCGTCAACTGCACATACGGTTCACGTCCACGCTGTCGCGGCATGCTACCAGTGTTAAAGACTGCGGTGGAGCTCCGTATGCCACGGCAAACTGGCTGACACTGACGGCGGCGGTGCACAAATGCTGCGCAGCTAGCGCCATTCGACGGCCAACACCGCGGTTCCTGGTGTGTCCGCTGTGCCGTGCGTGTGATCGTTGCTTGTACAGCCCTCTCGCAGTGTCCGGAGCAAGTATGGTGGGTCTGACACACCGGTGTCAATGTGTTCTTTTTTCCATTTCCAGGAGTGTACATTGCTGCCACTACTACTTGATACACATGATGAACATCAGATTTTGACAGAATTACATTTACACAGTTAACACCATTCAATTACACAGTAGTACTTAATGTGGATGAAAGATGAATGAGTGTGTTTTGTGTGTTTTCCTTTCCAAATCCTACCCACCTATCTCGTAAATATTATTTTATTTGTTTGTAGTGGCTTGCACTGACACCCATAAATATTATAGGTTTACTGATATTTGAGCATTGGTAATAGTTAATATGAAAATTATCTGACATCATTTGTGTGTTTGTTACGATTTTTATGTTTATTGTAAAAGCATTTGTATGTGCATTCAAACTATTGTTCATGCCTGAACTGTCTGATTAGTGAGGGTAAATATTATGAACTGTTACCTGCACTTTTTCAACATAATGTGTGACACTTAGGAATGATTAATTTCTGCTGATGAACTGTGTGATCAGTGATAGTGAATATTATGGACTGCTTCTACTAAAATGATGTCACTTGTTGGTGTCTGCACCTACTCAACATTGCTGGGTGCCACTGTTAGAACTGTTTCTATTGAAATGATGTTACTTCTTGCTGTCTGCACCTACTCAACATTGCTGGGTGCCACTGTTAGAACTGTTTCTATTGAAATGATGTTACTTCTTGCTGTCTGCACCTACTCAACATTGCTGGGTGCCACTGTTAGAACTGTTTCTACTGAAATGATGTCACTTGCCGGTGTCTGCACCTACTCAACATTGCTGGGTGCCACTGATGGACTGCTTCTACTGAACTAATGTGACTTGTTGCTGTGTGTACCTCTTCAACTTTACTGGGTGCCACAGATGGAACTGCTTCTACTGAAATGATGTCACTTGTTGGTGTCTGCACCTGCTCAACATTGTTGGGTGCAACTGATGGACTGCTTCTACTGAAATGATGTCACTTGTTGGTGTCTGCACCTACTCAACATTGCTGGGTGCCACTAATGGAACTGCTTCTACTGAAATGAAGTCACTTGTTGCTGTCTGCACCTGCTCAACATTGCTGGGTGCAAGTGATGGACTGCTTCTACTAAAATGATGTCACTTGTTGGTGTCTGCACCTGCTCAACATTGCTGGGTGCAACTGATGGACTGCTTCTACTGAAATGATGTCACTTGTCGGTGTCTGCACCTGCTCAACATTGCTGGGTGCAACTGATGGACTGCTTCTGCTGAAACGATGTCACCTGTTGGTGTCTGGACCTGTTGACCATTGCTGGGCTGGAATTATCAACTACTTGTTTTTTTTTTTTTTTTTGAATAATTGAAAGCATTTTATGTGAACATTTGTATAAAGTGATTTTTTGTGTATTGTGTGAACTCTTATGTAAAGTCACATGTATGAAAAGAATTTGTATTGCCTACTGTATTTTATATATTAGGTTATTGAAAGGTCAGTGCAAAGCCAAAATTTTAACTAATTACGTGATATTTAGGTATTAATATTATCTTTTATTTTTGTCTGTACTTTTCTGGACGAATTTGGTGGTATTTTCACCACCAATGCTGGCAAAAATACCATCAAATTCTGGCCTGTGGAGGAGGGGCATATGAAAGGTGGCTACACTGAGCCACTGCGCCAGAGATTGCGCCAATGAGTATTATTAAGCCGCCTCCAGGGTGCTTGTCGAGAGCTCGTAGAAGTCAGTGCCTGTTAAGAGCTCGTAGTAGTCAGTGCTTGGAGAGAGCTCGTAGTAGTCAGTGCCTGTTAAGAGCTCGTAGAAGTGAGTGCTTGGGGAGAGCTCATAGTAGTCAGTGCCTGTCGAGGTCCCGTGGTAGTCTGTGCTGAGATGTCGTAGCAGAGAGTGTTTGTTGAGATGTGCTATTAGGGAGTGCTTGCTGAGATGTGATATTGGAGAGTTCTGGTTGAGATATAATGTAAGGATTAGAATGATTTTCATCAATATAAATGAGGTAATTAACTCAGTTTGTTTTTTAATTTCAGTATCCTAAATAATGCGTCATTACAGGTTCAGTCAACAAAGCATCTGGCGTGTGTTCTTGTATTAGAGTGTAATTCTGCTTTCCTTACGCAATTATCGTATTTCTAATTTTCTTTTATCACGTCAGTAAAATTGGTATTTAAAAATTCTTGTCTTGTTGAGGAAGAACCGTGCCAGATGTGCGTTGAGTCATACTTCCACATACAGAACAGTTATACTTATGCTTTGGTTTCGTAGGTTTCATAGTTGCTGGGGACTTAATTAATTAATTGTGTTAACGAAAAATTTCATTTCATTCTTGTTGTTGTTCTTTGCAGTCAGATAGCGTAATAATACTAGTCAGGGCCAACCGATTACGAGACACAGCGCATTCGGACACACAGTTACGAAAAATAAAAAATATTTTCAATCATATTTAATTAAGCCCCCATGCAGTACTTGGAGTTAATGTTACATACATGTATGCTGATGTGATGTGTATATTATGAATCTGTAAACTGCCAGGCCGGTTGTGGTGCTGTCTGTTTGCTGGTTAACAGCGAACACTCCTGTTTTGTGGTTTTCGGGTGTCTTTTTGGGCAGCTTAACTCCTTCCTTCTTCTGCACTCCTGACCTAATCCCTCTCCAGTTTGAACACTGTCAGATGGCTGATGTGGTAGTGTTATCCTCATATACAGTGTCCACTGGGAGCAGTGATCACCTTCCACAAATAGTCTCAATGTTGTATAAGAAACCTGACGTCAGGCAAAGAAAACGTGGTCGGGTGCTTAAAGATTCAGGTGCAGGATCACAAGAAAGGCCATCTCACAGTGGAAAACGAATCAAGTCCCTACATAACAAACTGACGACAGCTATTCGAATGCATGCAGAGATTCTAGTGAAATTCTGAAACCTATGTCCAAAGTGGGCTGAGATGTCTCCCGAAAGGGAAAGTCAGAATGCTTTGTGTGAAACAGCACTCAAATCACTCCGCATGGTGAATGCAAATCTGCTGACAGGATATAATTTGTGACTCTAAGGGTCACCTCAGAATTAATCACCTCAGAATCAGAGTTTCAAAGAAGTATCTGAAAGTCTCCCGAGTGATCTGACTGATAGTCATTGCTCTCACTGAATGATACTCATCCGTCACTGTTATTCAACTGATTGCTTGTTGACTGACTGATACTCATTGATCTCGAGGCCGTCCTTGGTTCGCAGTTTCTTTGGCTTTTCCTCGCTGTCAATCAGGACTCTGAATTTCCCGTCTTTCCGTCTTTGTCGTAGGTGGGACCAATTTTCAATCTCATCCCATTAAAGTTCGACCGTGGCTAACCACAAATAGTCTTTGTGCAGGGTCGCAAAATTTCTGATCTTTGCAAGTCGAGATGTCGTTGGGTGGCGATTATCGTGTTGGATTTGAACTCCTGTGCTGCTCCCATTCCGTCTAATGTTGTGGCTATTGTCACAGTTGTTTCTATGTTTCCTTGTGGTTTACATGCCGGCCCTTCATGTGATAATCACCAAGAATTCTTCCAGGTGCTTTTCTGCACTGATGGTATGGCTATATGTCAGCAACAAGCTGGCTTGTTTACAATGGGATTGTCTGTAAGCCTTCGTCCGTATGGAGGGATAGCCAAGAATACTGCAAGCGTGCAGCACTCTCCCTTGCACATGGAGTTTTGTCGCCTGGGTGCCCATTTCTCCCACCATCACACCACGCTCTCTGAGCAAGAACAGGGAAAGTGAGGTAAACTGCGAACTTATCGGTTTTAGATGGGAATGTGCTCTGGGAAGAGACAATGAACATATTGAATAGGGTTATTATCGTATTTAATAACAATATAGATCCCCCCCAAAAAAATTTCGGTGTTATATAATTACACTCCTGGAAATTGAAATAAGAACACCGTGAATTCATTGTCCCAGGAAGGGGAAACTTTATTGACACATTCCTGGGGTCAAATACATCACATGATCACACTGACAGAACCACAGGCACATAGACACAGGCAACAGAGCATGCACAATGTCGGCACTAGTACAGTGCATATCCACCTTTCGCAGCAATGCAGGCTGCTATTCTCCCATGGAGACGATCGTAGAGATGCTGGATGTAGTCCTGTGGAACGGCTTGCCATGCCATTTCCACCTGGCGCCTCAGTTGGACCAGCGTTCGTGCTGGACGTGCAGACCGCGTGAGACGACGCTTCATCCAGTCCCAAACATGCTCAATGGGGGACAGATCCGGAGATCTTGCTGGCCAGGGTAGTTGACTTACACCTTCTAGAGCACGTTGGGTGGCGCGGGATACATCCGGACGTGCATTGTCCTGTTGGAACAGCAAGTTCCCTTGCCGGTCTAGGAATGGTAGAACGATGGCTTCGATGACGGTTTGGATGTACCGTGCACTATTCAGTGTCCCCTCGACGATCACCAGTGGTGTACGGCCAGTGTAGGAGATCGCTCCCCACACCATGATGCCGGGTGTTGGCCCTGTGTGCCTCGGTCAATGCAGTCCTGATTGTGGCGCTCACCTGCACGGCGCCAAACACGCATACGACCATCGTTGGCACCAAGGCAGAAGCGACTCTCATCGCTGAAGACGACACGTCTCCATTCGTCCCTCCATTCACGCCTGTCGCGACACCACTGGAGGCGGGCTGCACGATGTTGGGGCGTGAGCGGAAGACGGCCTAACGGTGTGCGGGACCGTAGCCCAGCTTCATGGAGACGGTTGCGAATGGTCCTCGCCGATACCCCAGGAGCAACAGTGTCCCTAATTTGCTGGTAAGTGGCGGTGCGGTCCCCTACGGCACTGCATAGGATCCTACGGTCTTGGCGTGCATCCGTGCGTCGCTGCGGTCCAGTCCCAGGTCGACGGGCACGTGCACCTTCCGCCGACCACTGGCGACAACATCGATGTACTGTGGAGACCTCACGCCCCACGTGTTGAGCAATTCGGCGGTACGTCCACCCGGCCTCCCGCATGCCCGCTATACGCCCTCGCTCAAAGTCCGTCAACTGCACATACGGTTCACGTCCACGCTGTCGCGGCATGCTACCAGTGTTAAAGACTGCGATGGAGCTCCATATGCCACGGCAAACTGGCTGACACTGACGGCGGCGGTGCACAAATGCTGCGCAGCTAGCGCCATTCGACGGCCAACACCGCGGTTCCTGGTGTGTCCGCTGTGCCGTGCATGTGATCATTGCTTGTACAGCCCTCTCGCAGTGTCCGGAGCAAGTATGGTGGGTCTGACACACCGGTGTCAATGTGTTCTTTTTTCCATTTCCAGGAGTGTATTTTTGGTGAGCTGAAGACCTAATAAAATTTATATCTGGTACAGACAGATAAAGACGGTCTGGGAGATTTTTGTCACTCGGGTTGCCTATTTATCGTGACTCAATTAGTTTTGCACTGAAAAAAGAAACTTTCACGCCCGCATATCGATCAAAACATTGTACCACGCTTGCGGCCTCATTATGGAGAATTAATTGCTCTTCGCAAGGAACACAACGTAGATGCTATTTTCTTTTAAACGCATCCCCACCATATAAATAAGCTATTACTCATCTTGCAACTTCTTACTGTGAGTAGTGTGCAGTGAAGTGCACTTAGAAAAAAAGGTCTGAGATTCATTCTGGATGCTCTAATTTCCGCTCCTTTATTCATGTTTCCATAAGAACCTCAACAATGTTGTTGTTGTTGTGGTCTTCAGTCCTGAGACTGGTTTGATGGAGCTCTCCATGCTACTCTATCCTGTGCAAGCTTCATCTCCCAGTACCTACTGCAACCTACATCCTTCTGAATCTGCTTAGTGTATTCATCTCTTGGTCTCCCTCTACGATTTTTACCCTCCACGCTGCCCCCCCCCAATACTAAATTGGTGATTCCTTGATGCCCTAGAACATGCCCTAGCAACCGATCCCTTCTTCTAGTCAAGTTGTGCCACAAACTCTTCATCTCCCCTATTCTGTTCAATACCTCCTCATTAGTTATGTGATCTACCCATTTAATCTTCAGTGTTCTTCTGCAGCACCACATTTCGAAAGCATCTATTCTCTTCTTGCCAAAACTATTTATCGTCCATGTTTTACTTCCATACATGGCTACACTCCATACAAATACTTTCAGAAACGACTTCCTATACTCAATGTTAACAAATCTCTCTTCTTCAGAAACGCTTTCCTTGCCATTGCCAGTCTACATTTTATATCCTCTCTACTTCGACCATCATCAGTTATTTTGCTCCCCAAATAGCAAAACTCCTTTACTACTTGAAGTGTCTCATTTCCTAATCTAATTCTCTCAGCATCACCCAACTTAATTCGACTACATTCCATTATCCTCGTTTTGTTTTTGTTGATGTTCATTTTATATCCTCCTTTCAAGACGCTGTCCTTTCCGTTCAACTGCTCTTCCAAGTCCTTTGCTGTCTCTGACAGAATTACAATGTCATCGGTGAACCTCAAAGTTTTTATTTCTTCTACATGGATTTTAATACCTACTCCGAATTTTTCTTTTGTTTCCTTTACTGCTTGCTCAATATACAGATTGAATAACATCGGGGAGAGGCTACAACCCTGTCTTACTCCTTTCCCAACCACTGCTTCCCTTTCATGTCCCTCGACTCTTATAACTGCCGTCTGGTTTCTGTACAAATTGTAAATAGCCTCAACAATAGCGGATGTTAAATAGAAAAATAATTCCAGACCTGCCACTTGGTGTAACCTACATCCTTTGCAGAAATATATAACATCTCCGTACAATTCCTTCATTTCCACCAAAAGCTGTTGCAACTGACCATGTAATAAGCGCTGCAACTTCAGAATATTTACTATCCGTACCACCAATTCATAACGTGCTCTATGCCTGCTAATTTAGCGCAAAGTGATTCTTGATCTACAGAAAATGTATCCAACACAAATCGTTTGTCGATCGTTGTAATTTTTTGCCCATTCATCATGAACTAAATCTTTAAACTCTTTCGTTGTAATGACATTTCATAGCAACTTTGGAGTACCCATCGATTATACGACTGGATAATAGGTACTGACAATTCTCATCCTTCCCTTCTGAGATTCCTACTCATTTTTAAAGGTTGGGATGACACATCGCTAGACTGCCTCTTTTTGAACTAACAAAATGTTCAAATGTGTGTGAAATCTTACGGGACTTAACTGCTAAGGTCGTCAGTCCCTAAGCTTACACACTACTTAACCTAAATTATCCTAAGGACAAACACACACATCCATGCCCGAGGGAGGACTTGAACCTCCGCCGGGACCAGCCGAACAGTTCGCGACTGCAGCCCCTTAGACCGCTCGGCTAACCCCGCGCGGATTTGAGCTAACAGCCACTGGACCCATGAACTTCCTTTATAACACGAGCAAACAGCGAAGGATAGCTAGTGCTGACACAACGATTCTGCGGAACTGAAGAAAGTCGTGCCGACTGCAGTCGCCGCACCAGATGCCAGAAGAGACAGTGTCGCATCGCACTGCTACATGAAATCTCGCGCTGTGCCGAATAGTTCTGAGAAAGATGAAGCAAAGCCGGGACGTGCCCGGACACACCGAGCCTCAGGCCACACACGTGCAGCACATAGTGCACGCGTGAAGTTTTGGACGCTTTGGATAACCCGGCCGAAGTGCCTCAGTAGGTCGGAACTCGCGGCACCCCTTTGCTGCGTGAGTCTTTTAACAGGACAACCCTCTGAGAGTGGAGAAAACACTTCAGTTAAACCTCGCTGTATTCTGTGCAGCTTAAGTAGAGCCTTTTCCCCTGTGCATCCTAGCGGTGAAGTACTGGGGTGTGTAGTACGTAGAAGTACGGATCATACGCGGAGTAGTTGTTTCCATGAAGGAATTATCACCAATGAGAAAGAATATAGCTCAGTTTTCCAGACCATTCAGTATCAAGTAGCTGTTGGAGACACTGAATATCCTATCAGAAGACTTCTATTGGTATGAATATCAAAAGTTCCTGGTTCATTGGATGAAACATGGAGAAGTTGGCTGAATGGCACGAAGCACCTGTTGCTGATAGCAAATGAAGTGCAAGACACATCAGTTAAAGGGCACTACCATTACAAATCATTATACCTTAGGTTTTATTACTATTATTAGGAAGTAACTATTTGTAGTATATCGTATGTTGTTAGATTGGTAAAACCCCAGAATGAAGCAGATTTTAGAGCATATTGTAAGTAGGCTGTTTATGTTTTCTTATTGGCAATGTTACGTAGCGCTCTGTATGAAAATCACTGGCTGTGCTGTGGGCAGTCTGTGGCTAGTTTGCATTGTTGCCTGCCATTGTAGTGTTGGGCAGCGGCAGCTGGATGTGAACAGCGCGTAGCGTTGCGCAGTTGGAGGTGAGCCGCCAGCAGTGATGGATATGGGGAGAGAGATGGCGGAGTTTTGAAATTTGTAAGACTGTCATGAACTGCTATATATATTATGACTGTTAAGGTAAATACAGTGTTTGTTCTGTATTAAATTCTTTCATTTGCTAACCGTGCCTATCAGTAGTTAGTGCCTTCCGTAGCTTGAATCTTTTATTTAGCTGGCAGTAGTGGCGCTCGCTGTATTGCAGTAGTTCGAGTAATGAAGATTTTTGTGAGGTAAGTGATTTGTGAAAGGTATAGGTTAATGTCAGTCAGGGCCATTCTTTTGTAGGGATTTTTGAAAGTCAGATTGTGTTGCGCTAAAAAATATTGTGTGTCAGTTTAAGCACAGTCCTGTACAATTTTTCAAAGGGGACGTTTCAATACCATAATTTGAATTCTCTTCTTGCGAGTTATTTTCCATTAGCTGCATTAGGTATACAGTACTAAGTATTAGTAACAAATGAAATTTTTGCTGGACTAGGATTCGAACTTGGATTTCCTGCTAGCCACCTCAGCAACCTGTGCACGCTTCCCGAACCAACCCAACCTTACATATGTCACATTTCCTACATCCTTGTGCCATAGCCCCTTGTATTCATTACCTGTTACTCGCCAACATTGTTAATTGCTTTATCGTTGTATCCTCGTATAGGCTTGCCATATTTACTTCCATGTCTGAAAGAACACACCTCGCTAACGATCAGCTGCTATTCGAAGGAGTGCGAAATTTATTCGGTGAGTGCCAGTTGTTTGATATCAGCTGTGTTAGGTATGGACATTAGGGTCGGTCCGGAGAGTATGCACAGATAGGCGGACTGATTAGGACAACAGCTCTCGATAAGTGGGAAATCAGAATCCCAGTCCAACACAAATTTTCAAATCCATATACACTCCTGGAAATTGAAATAAGAACACCGTGAATTCATTGTCCCAGGAAGGGGAAACTTTATTGACACATTCCTGGGGTCAGATACATCACATGATCACACTGACAGAACCACAGGCACATAGACACAGGCAACAGAGCATGCACAATGTCGGCACTAGTACAGTGTATATCCACCTTTCGCAGCAATGCAGGCTGCTGTTCTCCCATGGAGACGATCGTAGAGATGCTGGATGTAGTCCTGTGGAACGGCTTGCCATGCCATTTCCACCTGGCGCCTCAGTTGGACCAGCGTTCGTGCTGGACGTGCAGACCGCGTGAGACGACGCTTCATCCAGTCCCAAACATGCTCAATGGGGGACAGATGCGGAGATCTTGCTGGCCAGGGTAGTTGACTTACACCTTCTAGAGCACGTTGGGTGGCGCGGGATACATGCGGACGTGCATTGTCCTGTTGGAACAGCAAGTTCCCTTGCCGGTCTAGGAATGGTAGAACGATGGGTTCGATGACGGTTTGGATCTACCGTGCACTATTCAGTGTTCCCTCGACGATCACCAGTGGTGTACGGCCAGTGTAGGAGATCGCTCCCCACACCATGATGCCAGGTGTTGGCCCTGTGTGCCTCGGTCGTATGCAGTCCTGATTGTGGCGCTCACCTGCACGGCGCCAAACACGCATACGACCATCATTGGCACCAAGGCAGAAGCGACTCTAATCGCTGAAGACGACACGTCTCCATTCGTCCCTCCATTCACGCCTGTCGCGACACCACTGGAGGCGGGCTGCACGATGTTGGGGCGTGAGCGGAAGACGGCCTAACGGTGTGCGGGACCGTAGCCCAGCTTCATGGAGACGCTTGCGAATGGTCCTCGCCGATACCCCAGGAGCAACAGTGTCCCTAATTTGCTGGGAAGTGGCGGTGCGGTCCCCTACGGCACTGCGTAGGATCCTACGGTCTTGGCGTGCATCCGTGCGTCGCTGCGGTCCGGTCCCAGGTCGACGGGCACGTGCACCTTCCGCCGACCACTGGCGACAACATCGATGTACTGTGGAGACCTCACGCCCCACGTGTTGAGCAATTCGGCGGTACGTCCACCCGGCCTCCCGCATGCCCACTATACGCCCTCGCTCAAAGTCCGTCAACTGCACATACGGTTCACGTCCACGCTGTCGCGGCATGCTACCAGTGTTAAAGACTGCGATGGAGCTCCGTATGCCACGGCAAACTGGCTGACACTGACGGCTGCGGTGCACAAATGCTGCGCAGCTAGCGCCATTCGACGGCCAACACCGCGGTTCCTGGCGTGTCCGCTGTGCCGTGCGTGTGATCATTGCTTGTACAGCCCTCTCGCAGTGTCCGGAGCAAGTATGGTGGGTCTGACACACCGGGGTCAATGTGTTCTTTTTTCCATTTCCAGGAGTGTATAATGCAGTTGGTTTTCAAAAAATTCGGAATCGGCGAAGAAATTCCGAGTTAATGATCTTTTCATATTTTTGGGGCACAGCCATGTAATAATGTTTGAAAGATATTTCTGCCATTCATCTTTGACCACCAGTCAACCAGGAACTTCCAAAGTATACAGGGTGAGTCACCTAACATTACCGCTGGATATATTTCGTAAACCACATCAAATACTGACGAATCGATTCCACAGACCGAACGTGAGGAGAGGGGCTAGTGTAATTGGTTAATACAAACCATAAAAAATGCACGGAAGTATGTTTTTAACACAAACCTACGTTTTTTTAAATGGAACCCCGTTAGTTTTGTTAGCACATCTGAACATATAAACAAATACATAATCAGTGCCGTTTGTTGCATTGTAAAATGTTAATTACATCCGGAGATATTGTAACCTAAAGTTGACGCTTGAGTACCACTCCTCCGCTGTTCAATCGTGTGTATCGGAGAGCACGGAATTACGTAGGTATCCAAAGGGAACGGTGATGGACCTTAGGTACAGAAGAGTCTGGAACAGCACATTACGTCCACATGCTAACACCTCCTTTTTATTGGTCTTTTTCACTGACGCTCATGTACATTACCATGAGGGGTGAGGTAAACCTACACACGTGGTTTCCGTTTTCAATTACGGAGTGGAATAGAGTGTGTCCAGACATGTCAGGCCAATAGATGTTCGTTGTCGTGGCCATCATTTGCTGCACACAATTGCAATCTCTGGCGTAATGAATTTCGTACACGCCGCAGTACATCTGGTGTAATGTCGCCGCAGGCTGCCACAATACGTTGTTTCATATCCTCTGGGGTTGTAGGCACATCACGGCCAATTTATGCGTCCTCCACGTCCTATGAAACGCCCGTGGAACATCCAGTCAAGGGTCAGCCTAGTGGTAATTGAGGAATGTGCAGGTGCACCATCATGTTGATACCACATACGTCGACGCGTTTCCAGTGGGACACACTCTATTCCACTCCGTAATTGAAAACAGAAACCACGTGTGTACGTGTACCTCACCCATCATGGTAATGTACATGTGCGTCAGTGAAAAAGACCAATAAAAAGGTGTTAGCATGTGGACGTAATGTGCTGTTCCAGTCTCTTCTGTACCTAAGGTCCATCACCGTTCCCTTTGGATACCTACGTAATTCCGTGCTCTCCGATACACACGATCGAACAGCGGAGGAGTGGTACTCAAGCGTCAACTTTAGGTTACAATATCTCCGGATGTAATTAACATTTTACAATGCAACAAACGGCACTGATTACGTATTTGTTTATATGTTCAGATGTGCTAACAAAACTAACGGGGTTCCATTTAAGAAAACGTAGGTTTGTGTTAAAAAACATACTTCCGTCCATTTTTTTATGATTTGTATTAACCAATTACACTAGCCCCTCTCCTCACGTTCGGTCTGTGGAATCGATTCGTCAGTATTTGATGTGGTTTACAAATTACATCCAGCGGTAATGTTAGGTGACTCACCCTGTATATTCACACCATGTTGACTGCATATGTGACTACTGTATTGATGTTGATTCTGTGGTTCAACTGTTTTATGATTGAAAAACATGTTTGCTCGATCTGTCTGCCATAAAATTCGTTGATTTTGTACTTATCTACACGCTGGGACACCCAGTTCCACAGATCTTGACGATGGATTCACTTAAAGTCTAATCTTACCCAACATTGCTATGGTTGACAATGACTTAATGCTGAAATCATGATAGTAGTATAAAAGAAAATAATTTGTGTAGTTTAACTGTGGAGTCTTTCAATCAAATTTCGAATTATTCTGTACAGCTGTGGATCGTCAACAAAGTCAGTTCCATCAGACATGCTAGTCTACATCTACACCTAGATGACTACGCGCTATTTCACAGCTAAGTACTTGGCAGAGGGTTCTTTCAACCTCCTTCAGGCTGTTTTTCTACCGTTCCTCTCATTAGCAGCGCGTGCGAAAAAGGCACTCATAAATCTTTCTGCACAAGCCCTGATTTCTCTTATTTTATTGTGATAATTATTTCTCGCTATGTAGATTGGCGACGATAAAATATTTCACACTCAGAGAAGAGGTCTGGCAATTGAAATATTGTGAAAAGATCTAACTACAACGAAAAAATCCTTTGTTATAATGACTGCCATCCCAACTCTCATATCAAAGCCGGATACTCTTTCTCCTATTTCGTGATAATACAAAACGAGTTGCTTTGAACTTTTATCGATGTCCTCCGTCAATCTTATCCGCTGAGGATCCCATTCAGCCCAGCATTAGTCTGAGGAACAAGCTTGTTGTAGGTAGCCTCTTTAGTAGACCTGTAGAATATTCTAAGTGTTCCGCGACTAAAACACAGACTTTGGTTTGCCTTGCCCAGAACATCTATGTGATCATTCTAATTTAAATTGTTCGTAATTGTAATTCCTAGGTATTTAGTCGATGTGGCAGCCTTTAAATCTGTGTTATGTATCGTGTAATTATTTATCGTGTAACCGAAATTTAATGGATTTGTTTTTGTACTCATATGGATGAACTCACACTTATCCTTTTTGAGAGATAATTGTCACTTTTCGCAGTATGCAGTAATATAATTTTAAGGTACATACGTAACGGCTTTTTTTTATGACACCTAAGATAGCTGCAAGCATACAGAGTACGACAAAACTGAAACACTAGGAAGAGGTTTCCCTTTTAGGCACTACTTTGTTCCTGTCAGTCCAGCAACCACGGATTGGTTTCCTAGTGGAAATATACAGACCATTGTTCATGCGCAGTATGCAAATCCAGCCCACATAAAACATACGGTGCTGCATAATAATCAATATGGCAATTAAGTGCCATCTGTGGAATATTTACATAAACCTATAAGTATAATAACTTTTATTGTAACTGAAAGGAGTATGTCAGACGACAAGAATTACCGCAGTCTTCTAAAGAAACAAGGACACAGCAGCCACTAATTATGACCTGATACGTAAAAAAATATCCAACAGTGCCATAACAATAGTTGTATGCTGCACTCTCATTATTTCCTCTCGAAGGTCCA
This sequence comes from Schistocerca serialis cubense, assembly GCF_023864345.2. Lineage (NCBI taxonomy): Eukaryota > Metazoa > Arthropoda > Insecta > Orthoptera > Acrididae > Schistocerca > Schistocerca serialis. The sequence goes on along the minus strand of NC_064641.1, from coordinate 871,165,370 downwards.
TGTATTTTACATAATAGGCTGTTAGAGTGTGTGTATGAGGGAGTAGTGAAATGCCAAAAGCCACAAGTATACACAATGAACAGTTGTCTCCTTTACAAAATGAAGGCTGCTATCCTTTTACAAGGAGGCCAGGACAATCTTGATCCAGTTACACGCTCTGTATGATACTAAAACAAGGAACTTTATTGAAATTTTAAAAAAAAATTTGATCAGCTGGTAATTATTCAATTGTTTTTCGAATGGATAAATACAAATCAGAGTCATTTGGCATCTGGCCCTTGTTAGCTCTGTAAGGCTTTCTAACGCATGGCGTAGAGTAACATCTGTTTGTCTGTCTACGAATAATTCAAATCAATCAACAGTGAAAACTATAATTTAATTAGAACACTGTAATCTATAATCAGATAAAATATACATTTGTTATATTGGAACAAATAAGCACTCGGTCACAAATATTAAGTCAAAATTGACCTGGTTTCGACGCTACTATGAGCGTATCACAATATCTGGTTACTGATGTATCTCTTACTGTTTGTAGACGCTGTATTCAGCAAATTTTTGTGGTTAATGTTCAAACTCCACTATCCCTACGGCTCCCAATCTTCAAATATTTTTCGACTTTCGTATTACATTTAAATGATCTGCTTCGCATATTTACAATGAAACTAAGTCACTACTTCTGCGTTAAGATTAATTCTTCTTTCATTCATGATACTTGTACAATGATTCATGGTACATTTGTCAATGGGTTAGGGAAAGATGTAACAGAATTTTTGCATAAATTGTGAAGACAGAATCCGAAAGTTATTGTGGCTTAGCGAGAAGCGCAAATCACGTGTATGCCGAGCTGCTTTCGAAACAAGAAGAAGAGAACTGCTACAGATTTTCTTTTTTTATCAGCTATCTTATGTGACACATTGACGTCATCTATAAAACAAAGCTGTGTCGTTAGGTAAGCAAACTTGTGCTTTTCATTTGATAGATGTAGCTGTTCGCGTTATGTCAACCTCGGTTTATTTATGCTAAGTTCTAATTTCAGGTTACTGAAAAGGTTCCTGGTAAATTAGACAAAAAAATTGTAACTTTGAAGAAAGCACTTCGAGAGATGTCATTCGAATCAATAGGATGGTCCATGGGTGTGGGAACATCCTTCTAGAACAAAAATGCGTGGGTAAACAGAAATTAAAAGCCAAGTAGTATGAGATGGGTAACGCAAAAGGTTTGTGAGCCTGCATTAACAACAAGGCATCTTTCTAGGACACAACTTGTAATTTCCAAATAGAGAGGTGTTCATTTGACAAATCAGACAGAGACAAATCAGACTCGAGACGAAGAATAATTCCTTGCATTTGAGTATACCGTTATTCACTCTCAATTTGTGAGAATGGTGTAATGTTACACAAACAATACAATGTCGTGTGACGAGGGCCTCCCGTCGGGTAGACCGCTCGCTTGGTGCAAGTCTTTCGATTTGACGCCACTTCGGCGACTTGCGCGTCGATGGGGATGAAATGATGATGATTAGGGCAACACAACACCCAGTCCCTGAGCGGAGAAAAATCTCCGACCCAGCCGGGAATCGAACACGGGCCTTTTTTTTTTTTTTTTTTTTTTTTTTTTTTACTAAGATCATGAAATTATGTGAACACATCGGCGAAAGAGAAAAGAAATATAAATTCTGGTTAAAGAAAAAGAAAGGAAAAAGGAAAAGCAAAAAGAAATAAAATCCGCGAAATCTGCGACGCGCTCTCCCATCCGCGGAAGTAAGAAATAGAATAGATCGTAGGCGGTTGAAACTCAGACACACCGGAGGAGAAGGGGTAGGTGCCCTCTGAGCCAGGCACCCCCCAACTCAGTGGAGGTCTAACAAAGACCGCTCGAAGATAGTTAGAAAACAATGTTCGGTAACGTGGCGTGTTTTCGAGAGCTGCATGGGCTGTTCGTGAGTAGGTCCAGAAGTCTAGGCGGGATTTGGGTCCCTCATGAAAGAGATAAGCGACCGCCCACCCTTTGACCCACGTAATAGCATGACATTTGGCGGCGGGAAAATGTCTGTCCTCCGGGTATAGCAACATTCGAGGTTCGATTGCGTCTGGTGGCACCCGAAGATAGCAGGCAATGATTTGCTGCACGAAGCGCCATACATGTTGCGATGAGGCGCATGTCAGACGGTGTTCATCAGTGTCCAGTTGCTGGCAAAGGAGACAAAGAGGGGATTGTGACAAGCCAGTGTTGTGCAGGCGCTGCTTCGTGGCAAATTTCCTGTTGACTATATGATACCACACCCTTAGGATTGATAGTCTGTCGCGCTGACCACTCAGCTACCGGGGGCGGAGCCTGTAATCTTACACTGATCTCGATTTCATATACAATAAGACCTAAAAATATAGGTGGCGGTGTTGTTCCTTCAACACAAAGATGTACTAAAAGTTGTCGTCCCATGATGTATCAGAAGATTATATATACGAGGTCTGTTCATAAAATGCCGGAACATTCGGAATGGTGTGTTGGACCCAAATGCGGGTGGCATCCCTGCCACACTCCTGCGTTTAATGTCGAACCACCCGAGGTTTTATTGTTGTGTGACTGTTAGTTATTGTTCAGTGCTGTATTGAGTAGAACGCTGTGTCGCACAGTTTGCGAATTTCGAGGTGGCAGAGTTAGAGGAACAACGCGTCTGCATTAAATTTTGCTTGAAACTCAATAAAACGTTTACAGAGACACACCAAATGGTGCAGGAAGCGTACGGTGATGAATGCTGAAGCCGTCCTCGAATGGTTCACACAGCTTAAAAACTGCAAGACGGAAGTTACAGATGACCCTCTCGTTCAGGACGCCCTTCGACGCCTACCGAAGACGCTCAGGTCAGGAACGTCAACGAAATTGTGTGTGCCAGTTGTAAACTGACTGTCCGAGAGACTGCAGAACAAAGTAACTGTTCAGCTGGATCATGTCATAAAAACCTGACACAGCATCTCGAAATGCATCGTGTTGCCATCGAATTAGTTCAAAAAATGGCTCTGAGCACTATGGGACTTAGTTTCTGAGGTCATCAGTCCCCTAGAACTTAGAACTACTTAAACCTAACTAACCTAAGGACATCACGCACATCCATGCCCGAGGCAGGATTCGAACCTGCGACCGTAGCGGTCACTCGGTTCCAGACTGTAGCGCCCAGAACCGCTCGGCCACCCCGGCCGTCGTCAAATTAGTCCCACGGCTCCTGAGTCAAACAGAAAGACATTCGCGTAGCAATCTTTTGAGAGCTTCTAGATAGCGACAATGAAAGCGAGATGTTCCTTAACAGAATAATAGCTGTTTCTTATTTCCAAAGTTGAAAACCCCGTTGGATGGACAAAGATGCGCAGCAATAGACGAGATATAAGGAAATTCGCAGACGGCACTTCGCGCGATCCAACATGAGACGTAGCAAGACTGCTTCCGGAAGTGGAAACGGCGTTAGGGGCCGTATATCAATTGTGGAGGAGAGTATTTCGAAGGGGACCATGGACAATAAGTATAAGGTAAGGGTAGAAAAATGTTTTGGACAAAGTTCTGGAAGTTTTTGGAAAGACCTTGTATGGAGGTACCTGAGACGTCTTGGGGTGAAAGTGAAGACCTTGTGTGGAGATAATGTACCTGAGATGAGATGAGGAGAAAGTGAAGAAATAAATGGTGGAAATTACAAAATGTACTACACAGTAGAAGAGAAAACTTCAAGGTGTGGCGGTGGTATAATGTTGCGAAAGCAACTCAAGGATAAAGTGCTAAAGGCGAAATAAGTTGATGGTTGAATAAGGATGATACGATTAAAGGGAAGCAAGAAAGCTTTGGTAATAGTACAGCATGAGTACAAAATAACTTTATATATTCAAAAATTCATGGTAACGAAATGGTGTGACTTCTTTCCTTCAAACCTTATCCTGTTAATACGGTATTTCTAGAAGTTTTTTACAGGTTGCAGCGGCTCGACATGGGATCTTAGAGAGATTAGGCAAACTTCAAGACGATATTCACACTCTTCCCAAGCCATAAGCAACAAATCGATGGTGATAGGTTCTACCGTAGCAGCAGTTCGTTGTTGTATCTGTGCCTTTCACATAGCACTATAAAAAATTACAACGTGTTAAGTCTAGTGATGACGGTGGCCATCAGTGCCACAGCTGTGTCGTCATCAGGAACTGCACGGCCGAACCAGAGTCCAACCAGATGCGTCTTTAGATACTTGCGTACAGCCAAATGGAAATGAGAAGCTGCGCCATTGTGTTGCAGGATGACGCTTTTGGGGTCTTCTTGAAATTGAGGCAGAAGCCACAAAGAAAACTCGTCGAGGAAGCCTGTGACAGTTTTCTCTATGAAAAATAAGGGCCGTCTGTCATCTCCCTGAACGCTGTGCAGAGCTCATAGATAAATGCCGAATCTCGCTGATGTTTCATGAAGAAGTGGGAGTTTTCTGCTTCCCAAAAACCAACATTATGCTGATTAACTTGACCATTAACACGAAGTTTTCCATCGTCAATTAAAATTAACTTTTATGAGGTGTCTTTGTCATCGTACATCCTTGCCAGCATTTCGGTACATTTTGTCCAGCGTAATTTCCTGGAGTGAACGCCTGGAATTCCAGTTTGATGGTTTCACGCAAAAGTGTTTAAGCAGAATTTTGAAAACAGTTGTTTCTGCGATCTGAAAGTCACGACTTGCTCGAAGTGTTAATTTACGTGGAAGTTGTTGGGATGCTGCTCGAATGCGACCAACATTTTGCTCCGACGCAGCAGGCGAGGGTGGCCTCAGAGCTCATTCGTGCTGACGTGAGTGAGCTGGTGCCTTTCTGGCGCCAGTTTCCATCGATCTTCATTTTTGATCTTTGAGTCGATTTCGATACTTATTTGGTCTTCTGCTCATCTTCGGCGCCGCGGATTTAACGACAGCCCGTGCGCTCTGCTGCGGTGGTGCGTCGGGATCGGCGGTGAGCGAGAGTCACGTCTGACTGTGTACGTAGGCAGGACGGCGAGAGGACGAGTCGGACAACGAAGGAGCGGGGCCAGCGGCTACGGCGTGTTGAGTCGTGAGGGCAGGTCCACCGCCCACGGAGATGTGGTCTTCCTGGAGGTCGGAAGGGCAAGCTCCTTCGAGTCTGTTATAAGCCACTCCGGTCGACTGAATTGGAGTCGCCGAGTTGCTTCGGTGGGTTGTGTGCGGCTTAACTGAATATGCCAGGGTACTAAAAATCCTTTGGAATTGTTTTAGTTGTTTATCACTTACCTCAGTGTCGTGACTAACTATCTTGACGGCAGTCGAGGAAGTGTGGCGAAGTCCAACCAACCGACATGAAGCGTGGTTAAAGACGTAGCTACAGGGTGTTTCAAAAATGACCGGTATATTTCAAACGGCAATAAAAACTAAACGAGCAGCGATAGAAATACACCGTTTGTTGCAATGTGCTTGGGACAACAGTACATTTTCAGGCAGACAAACTTTCGAAATTACAGTAGTTACAATTTTCAACAACAGATGGCGCTGCGGTCTGGGAAACTCTATAGTACGATATTTTCCACATATCCACCATGCGTAGCAATAATACGGCGTAGTCTCTGAATGAAATTACCCGAAACCTTTGACAACGTGTCTGGCGGAATGGCTTCACATGCAGATGAGATGTACTGCTTCAGCTGTTCAATTGTTTCTGGATTCTGGCGGTACACCTGGTCTTTCAAGTGTCCCCACAGAAAGAAGTCACAGGAGTTCATGTCTGGCGAATAGGGAGGCCAATCCACGCCGCCTCCTGTATGTTTCGGATAGCCCAAATCAATCACACGATCATCGAAATATTCATTCAGGAAATTAAAGACGTCGGCCGTGCGATGTGGCCGGGCACCATCTTGCATAAACCACGAGGTGTTTGCAGTGTCGTCTAAGGCAGTTTGTACCGCCACAAATTCACGAAGAATGTCCAGATAGCGTGATGCAGTAATCGTTTCTGATCTGAAAAATGGGCCAATGATTCCTTTGGAAGAAATGGCGGCCCAGACCAGTACTTTTTGAGGATGCAGGGACGATGGGACTGCAACATGGGGCGTTTCGGTTCCCCAAATGCGCCAGTTCTGTTTATTGACGAAGCCGTCCAGGTAAAAATAAGCTTCGTCAGTAAACCAAACGCTGCCCACATGCATATCGCCGTCATCAATCCTGTGCACTATATCGTTACCGAATGTCTCTCGTGCAGCAATGGTAGCGGCGCTGAGGGGTTGCCGCATTTGAATTTTGTATGGATAGAGGTGTAAACTCTGGCGCATGAGACAATACGTGGACGTTGGCGTCATTTGGACTGCAGCTGCAACACGGCGAACGGAAACCTGAGGCCGCTGTTGGATCACCTGCTGCACTAGCTGTGCGTTGCCCTCTGTGGTTGCCGTACGCGGTCGCCCTACCTTTCTAGCACGTTCATCCGTCACGTTCCCAGTCCGTTGAAATTTTTCAAACAGATCCTTTATTGTATCGCTTTTCGGTCCTTTGGTTACATTAAACCTCCGTTGAAAACTCCGTCTTGTTGCAACAACACTGTGTTCTAGGCGGTGGTATTCCAACACCAGAAAAATCCTCTGTTCTAGGGAACAAACCATGTTGTCTACAGCACACTTGCACGTTGTGAACAGCACACGCTTACAGCAGAAAGACGACGTACAGAATGGCGCACCCACAGACTGCGTTGTCTTCTATATCTTTCACATCACTTGCAGCGCCATCTGTTGTTGAAAATTGTAACTACTGTAATTTCGAAAGTTTGTCTGCCTGAAAATGTACTGTTGTCCCAAGCATATTGCAACAAACTGTGTTTTTCTATCGCTGCTCGTTTAGCTTTTATTGCCGTTTCAAATATACCGGTCATTTTTGAAACACCCTGTAGAAGTTCAACGAGTAGTGAATAAGTCCGGCTCTGGCGTTTCAAGACACGCCGAGATACATCCCCTATTCTACATTGTAGATCATTTGTTAGTTTGGCGTGTTAATGCGCGCCGAGATAATTCTTGTCATCTTTAGAGTATGATATTTAGGGAACTTATTCATGAAAGTTTAGGGGCTGGCACTGGCCAAGTATCTCACGGAAGCTAATTTGTTTCTGTTCAGTTGTATTGATCACCTGTTCTCTAGATAAGATTGTGTAGTTTAAGTCTCAGAATATTGTCTGCCGTTGATGTGTGTTGTGTTTCAGATAATTGGCAGCAGTCGACGCGAGCATTCTGGGAGCAGAGCACCACGGGGGCAGAGAGATATTTAAGGTCCTGTCCTATCCTTTACATCTTGGGTTATGTTGTCACTGAGGCGTGATTCCATCTTTCCGGTGGAGAATTATAGCATCTGAAGTTCAATTACAGCGCAAAGTTGAGTACATTTCTATGTCATTTCCTGTCTCGTGGATCTCTCGTATTGATTTGAATCCTTGGTCTGCTCGCGTCTATCGCCAATTCACAGGCAATATTGAAGCAACTTCATTTTAGGGGAATTGTCATATGGTCATGTTCTAGTTGTAATCATTCTAAGAATATTGTTGATTAATCAACTGAGTAAGCGAATTTGAAGAGTAGTTTGGTCAAAATTAAAGTACCTCCTTAATTGTTTTAGTCATTTGTATATAGTTTTGTTTAGGAAAGTTGGCTAGCCAAACCTTAAATGATCTGTGTTCTGACCTTTAATCTGTTCCTCAGCTGATTGGAAGTAATGAGATTTCTGATGGGAATTGTATGGACATTTGTACTATTTTAGTAAAGCTTTACCAGAGTATATTTACCTATTCATATTCAAATTTCAAGTCTTATGGGTCTTGTTCGGCTTAAAGAAATTTATCTGTTATTTGTCCAAGTGATCTGGTCTTGTAAGGCAGTCTCCTTTAATATTGTGATTGTGATTTTATAATGCTTTTGACTGTAATAAAATATGTAGCAACTACAACAGATTACGATTGTGGTTGTGGTGTGTCTCTACCATATATATTTCAATGAGCTACAATTTTCAATGTTTTTCACAGATGATGGGAGAGTTTGCCCCTCATTTCAGACGAGACCTCATAATGAGTGCACACAGGCCTTCTTCCATGAGTTCCCTGGTATTTCCCTGAAGGACTCCTCCTTTATCCGCCTAACGGAACGTCCAGTGAGCAATGTACGTAGACTCCGTGACAGTACGAACATGACGGGAATATCAGCCACTGTCCAAAACGGGTGAGGCACACCATGTTGGCTCAGACGTGTTATCAACACAGGGCAGAGCCTCGTATCTGCGTTAGGGGCAGGGTGTAGCCACTGACCCACTTGCCCTTTGCTCAATAGTCTCGCAAGTTGAGCACTGTCCACAGCACATTCTTGAGACAGTACACACCATTCTACCGTTGTACACTGAAAGACGCTGTTACACCGTGGTTTCAAGGGGCTACAATGCCACCAAAGATACAGCATCTTTCGTCATTGGCGCCCCAACATTGCTGCAGTCGAAGCGTGACTGTAGCAAATGCAGCTTCTTGAAACGCCTGACTTAACCCAAAGGACAGGACAGGTAGTTTAAATTGTGGAAGGAGGCTAAAATAAGGGGCTGTCAGTTACACTCGAACATACAACTTTATTATTTGGTCAAACATTACAAGAGCCCCAAAAATTCTTTTAAACACACAGCTTTAACCTTTGGGACTTAATTACTAGCTAAAATCCACTTTAATTTAAAAACGTCTGACGGCCAATAACTTAAAATGCAATCATAACCAGAAATTTAAAAGGCAAGCCTTATATTGCAACAGTTCTTTATTTAGGCTGAAGGCCCAAAGAATCTGAGATTTTCAGAGAAAACAGTCTGAATTCAAAATCGTCTGAAAGCCCAACACTTACGGCTAAACAACATTAAATTAAAAAAAAAATCAAAGGCCTACGTAAAACAGTTCTTAATTAGGCAAAACTCAAACCAAAGCAGAAATTTAAAAGGAAAAGCCTTATCTTAAATAGTTCTTTAGTTTGGCTGAAGGACCAAAGAATCAGAGACTTCAAGAGCAAACAAGTTAAATTCAAATCGGCTGAAGGCCTAACACTTAAAATTGAACAACACTACAATTTTTAAAATGCCAAAGGCCTTATGTGAAACAGTTCTTTGAACTATGCTGAAGGCCTTAAGAGCAAAACAAACTCAATCTCAAAATCGGCCAAAGGTCCAACACTTAAAATTCAACAACATTAAAATCTCTAAAATGTAAAAGGTCTTACGTGAAGCAGTTTTTCAAATTAGGCTGAAGGCTAAAAGAATCTTACACCTTAAGGGCAAAACTACCTTAATTAAAAAGAACGGTTAGAAGCCATACAAGTACCAACAACAACAACAACAAATAAAGAAAAGGCATTACACCCAAGGGCGCTCAGATGTTCGAGGGTCGGCCTGGAATTCAAAACACTAACGCTCAGTTAGGTGAGACAGGGGACCAACCATTCACGACCCTACGACAACCCAACCGACTGGCAGTCAACGGACCCACCAAGAAGATAACTTACACTTCAACCGACCAGGGCCGTTGTTCAATGGAACAACGTAGAAGATATTGGCACCCACAACCAGTCATAAATGGAGCTGTCAAACTACACACTGTACTGGACAGCAACAACACGATGAGGAAACTACACTGCCTGAAATTTACGTCAACGGCCAGGGCAAGTAACCGGAACGTTAACGGCCACAAGGCAGAAGATTTCGCTGGTGCACTTCAATTCAAATAACCAAATACAGTGAAACTCCACCGGACGGTGGCTAGAATTTTCCAACTTGAAAACCACGTTGTTGCTCGCGGCAGTATACCAACAGCCAACAACGAACACCAAACGACACAATGTGAACTGTTTTGACTTGCTGGTAGATTAAATCAAAACTCAACTTCGTGTCCAGGGTCAGTGAGCCACGGACCTCGCAGCCCCACACACTGCGACACCGCATAGAAACCGCCAGCCGCCCTGGTCAGACTACATCTCGCGGAGAATTCCTCGCTGCTCCACGCCAACCGACCTACTGGTCGCACACCGCCCAGCTGGAAACTATAAGCGCCAGGTCAAAGATAGCCCAAGGTGCAAATATCGATACACACCGCTGCTGCCACCCACGGAAGGAGAGGATAACGGCGTAAGCGAGATAACTGCGGGAGACTAAACACAGAATCGCAACGAAGGTTTAATCCAGCGCATAACATGAGCCAGCCACGGCTCACTACTGTTTCCAGACAATGGCCATTTCATCTTGTTCCCGCACAAAGCATGTACAGTCCCTGTGAGTTTTCTACTATTTGAAACTATTTAAAATAAAGAAAAAAATGTTCTAACGAAAACAGTCACGAATTAACTGAGAAACTGCAATGAAACTGCAACAATAGGTGAAATTATTCCACTGTGGGGTTGCCCACAAAATAAATCTAGACCGCTCAATTACGATGAATACAAAAAAGCATAACTACCACTAAAATATGCTCAATAAAGTTAGGTCACGCGGCAGTATCTCGAATTAAACATATTCGTAGAACAAAACAAACGACACTGCTAAGGTAGGGGATTGGTAAGCAAGGCACAGGGGCTGCTGGAGTGGAATGCTGAGCGCATTTGAGGATACAAAAATTTATTTTTAGCACGTTAGTTAAAACAGAGCACTGACAACAACACAATGATTAGTTAGCATTTGCAAATTGCAGTGATCTACACCGATTATTGAATTGTATAAAAGCAATAAGAATAATTTTAAAAAATTTAAAAGAAAAAAAGCCTTATGGCCTAAACTTTAAATTAATAATAAATTACTTTACACAAATATAACTTTAACATAACTGCGGATCTGAGCTCACTAGTTCTGAATATGAAAAGTAACAGTTTGTAAAAACTATTAGGTTTCAAAACTACTCATATAGCAAGATCTCCTAAACACGTGAATTAACCATTATGGAAAACATTCGGCAATATGATGTTATGATAGCCTGAAAGATCAGCACATTCTCGGAGTTCGGCGGTCACATCACACCCGCGTCTGAATTCCGTGTTCAAGTGAAAACAACAGGCAGGAGGGCCTTCGCACACCAATAAAGGCCTCTAGAACACACAAACCCGGTACTAATACACAGTTCACTAAAATATCAAAACCAACAGCGAAGCACTGGGTAACGCCAAATGCAGGAAGAGATGTTAAACGTTATAGTGTGACAGCTGCAGTTACTATTAAAGCAATAGATCACTAAACAATCTCTAATGACGTGAAATTTCACTTGATAAATTTATAAACCACAACTAGCTCAAGGTGATAATGACCCCGAGCGGTTTTAGGCGCTTCAGTCCGGAACCGCGAGAAAGCTACGGTCGCAGGTTCGAATCCTGCCTCGGGCATGGATGTGTGTGATGTCCTTAGGTTAGTAGGTTAGTTAGGTTTAAGTAGTTCTAAGTTCTAGGGAACTGATGACCTCAGATGTTAAGGCCAATAGTGCTCAGAGCCATTTTTTTGATAATGACCTGCCAGTCCACGCACAACCTTAAATACCAAAGCACCGTCTGATGGCGTAAAATTGTTACTATTATAGTTGCCTTCAAGGAAGAAGTTTGCAATTGCAATTTAAATTATCAGAAGAAGTTTTATACAGAGAATAACTTTGATTTATAAAATTGACCACTTAACATATTAACAGTAATAATAAAAAATGGAATCGCTGAATATCTGCGACACTTGTAATTCAAGATAAATGCTTCGGAACCAGGACACAGCGCAGTTACATGGTCCTGCAATACCAAGTATCCTGGGCCCAAGTTCTAGGAATTACTAGCGAAACTCCAAGTGGCTACATGGAGCAATCACATCCAAATGCTCCACCACTACATGGCTCAACATTTGAAGTTAGTCCAGGAGGTCGCTGTTAACATGCACACCAGAGTTAACTCCGGCCCTCTTCTCAGGATTAGAATTAGGCACGACTCTTAAGCAGAGCCTGTGTTGACCGGTGACTGCTTCCGCACTCCACTTCCGCTCGCCTCAGATCCAGGCGCCCGAATATTTACACCGTGAGTCCTCGCAGTACACCAAGCGCCGACTGATTACTCGCGATCTCAGCTACACTATGTCGGCGATTGCTGCGCAAACAAGTTCGCGTACACCATCATTACTCCCTGGGGCGGGGGGGGGGGGGGGCAGGGGGGGGGGGGGAAGGTCCACCGGGGGCCGTATCGCACAATAACCCTGGGTTCGGTGTGGGGCGGCGGAGGGATGAAGTGGACTGCGGTAGTCGTCGTGGGGTTGTGGACCACTGCGGCTGCGGCGGGGACGGAACCTCTCCGTCGTTTCTAGGTCCCCGGTTAACACATAACAATGCAACATACGACTACCCGCGATGCTCCGTGCGCTGTCTTCCCTCTGTCGCTGCCCCCGATCGAGCCTCCCACACTGCCCCCCGAACGAGTCTCACCTCGCAGGCGGCGGCCGTCCTAAATAGAGGGCGCTAGACAACCAGGACGCCGCAATGCGCGTAACTTCGACAGAGAAACTATCCTGCCAGGAGCATTGCAGGAAGTCACTGCTCACACACTGTTAAAAACGGCTAAATAAATAGTTACTGTTTTAAGGCTGAAATAGAAACAAAACATTGGACAAATAGTGATTAGTCAAACACAGGAGACTCAGTGTAACAGCCGGCCTGTGTGACCGTGCGGTTCTAGGCACTACAGTCTGGAGCCTAGCGACTGCTGCGGTCGCAGGTTCGAATCCAGCCTCGGGCATGGATGTGTGTGATGTCCTTAGGTTAGTTAGATTTAATTTGTTCTAAGTTCTAGGCGACTGATGACCTCACAAGTTAAGTCGCATAGTGCTCAGAGTCATTTGAAGCATTTTGAACACAGTGTAACATTATTCAGGCCTTAGTAATAGTCTCAGTCTGGTAAGGAACCACAAATTTCTTCGAGTATACCATATCTAGTTGACGCCACTCATTGATGATTAGATACCATATAGCTACCAAGTTGAAAGGAAGGTGATTTCTGTATTTCACCTGCTGTTCGAAATATACTTACTATTTTTATGGGGTTAAGGATAAGTGATTTATCGTGACAGTTGAGGTACTTGAGTGTCTGTCAAGCTAGGAGTGTGTGGTGTAGCCACGTGAACACGGTTATGGTCATCTTGGGAGAGTCCACAGCACGTTCACCATCAAGCTGCAGAAGGAAGGCCACACTTGACCACCGTTAACGTTGAAATGAGAACACTGCTTCTTGTAGACGGTAATCTGAACAAGTGGACCAAAGTCATAGCACGAAAAACATCCCCATATCATCCAAGAACCTTCAACTCCTGGAACTTCGCCCTTTGCACACTGCAAGTTAAACGTCTTGAATCTGTAACTGTCATCCCTGGGGTCAGGTGGTCAGTGGGCGTCGAGGTTGCTTAGGGAGTGATGTTAAAAGTGTCGGAGACCACAATAGAAGGGCTGGTGAGTGCAGCTGTCTTGCGCCCGAAGGCATCAGTGTAACAGCAGTATCCGTAATAACATTTTACTATCGTGATTCTGATACAATGAATGTTGTCTTCTCTGAGGAACAAGATATGGGCTGGGCTGCTCGCTCAAGCGTCAGCGAGGAATACTACACACACCACTCCGGTAGTTCATGTACACGACTGGCCATTAAAATTGCTACACCATGAAGATGACATGCTACAGACACGAAATTTAACCGACAGGAAGAAGATGCTGTGATATGCAAATGATTAGCTTTTCAGAGCATCCACACAAGGTTGGCGCCGGTGGCGACACCTACAACGTGCTGACATGAGGAAAGTTTCAACCGATTTCTCATACATAAACAGCAGTTGACCGGCGTTGCCTGGTGAAACGTTATTGTGATGCCTCGCGTAAGGAGGAGAAATGCATACCATCACGTTTCCCCCTTTGATAAAGGTCGGATTGTAGCCCATCGCGATTGCGGTTTATCGTATCGCGTCATTGCTGCTCGCATTGGTCGAGATCCAATGACTGTTAGCTGAATATGGAATCAGTGGGTGGATTCAGGAGGGTAATACGGAACGCCGTGCTGGATCCCAACGGCCTCGTATCACTAGCAGTCGAGATGAGAGGCATCATATCCGCATGGCTGTAACTGATCGTACAGCCACGTCTCGATCCCTGAGTAAAGAGATGTGGCGTTTGCAAGACAACAACCATCTGCACGAACAGTTTTACGACGTTTGCAGCAGCATGGACTATCAGCTCGGAAACTATGGCTGCGGTTACCCTTGACGCTGCATCACAGACAGGAGCGCCTGCGATGGTCTACGGAACGACGAACCTGGGTGCACTAATGGCAAAACGTCATTTTTTCGGATGCATCCCGGTTCTCTTTACAGCATCATCCGTGTTTGGCGAAATCGCGGTGAACGCACATTGGAAGCGTGTATTCGTCATCGCCATACTGACGTATCACCCGGCTTGATGGTATGGGGTGCCATTGGTCACACGTCTCGGTCACCTCTTTTTCGCATTGACGGCACTTTGAACAGTGGACGTTACATTTCAGATGTGTTACGACCAGTGGTTCTACCCTTCGTTCGATACCTGCGAAACCCTACATTTCAGCAGGATAATGCACGACCGCATGTTGGCCCTGTACGGGCCTTTCCGGATACAGAAAATGTTCGACTGCTGTCCTGGCCAGTACATTCTCCAGATCTCTCACCAATTGCAGACGTCTGGTCAATGGTGGCCGAGTAACTGGCTCCTCACAATACGCCAGTCACTACTCTTGATGAACTGTGGTATCGTTGTTGAAGCTGCATGGGCAGCTGTACATGTACACGCCATCCAAGCTCTGTTTGACTCAATACCCAGGCGTATCAAAGCCGTTATTACGCCAGAAGTGGTTGCCCAGGGTACTGAGTTATATGCACCCAAATTGAGTGAAAATATAATCACATGTTAGATCTAGTATAATATATTTGTGCAATGAATACCCGTTTATCATCTGCATTTCTTCTTGATACAGCAATTTTAATGGGCAGTAGTGTAGTTAGCGGCAGGTCAAGCAGACTGCCTAACATCGAGGCGGCTGCGATGTGGTAGCGAGGGCGAGAGAGGTGGCTTGCGAACGTAGCTCTGTGACTACGATGGACGTCAGTGCTCTTGACAATTGATGCAGGCTTTGGTCTGTACTCTCGGTGTTTTCTGGAGCGCAGTCATTGTGAAGACGGAACTCCAGATTTCCCTCAGAACACGCAGCGTGCAGCCAGGAAGGCGGTACATGTACAGCCTTAATAACCCACCCAGAACGCAGAAGATGTTAGTCCAGAGACAGTCAGTTTGGTCGGTCACCGGAAGAAACTTCAATGGGTCCGCATCTTCTACCAGTCACGGCTGAACCGTCGCTAGCGGCAGCATGGAGCTATGAAGTCCGCCCACAGCCAGCGGGCTGCAGTCCCGTACCAGAAGTCCTCAAACAGGCAGCAAGCAGCACACCACAGTTCTCTTGCAGAGTTAACATGCTCCTAGCGAGACAATAATTCCCTCAGGATCGGTGCTGCAGACGGAATGGCCAGACACTGAGGACGAGACATGTGAAACAGGGGTATCTGAACTTAAGGACATCTCATTGCTACTGGTTAGGCGGCTATTTGCTCTCATTTAACCAGAGGTGTAAGAGGTCCTGTCCATACCGTGGTGTCTCGATGGTTTTCTCTGCTTCTGCATTTCTCATCAGTACTAGAACGCCTTGGAAAGGCGGAGCTCGGATGTTGCATGTTACTGCTCCGTATTGTACTGTTTGCAGGAAGACGTCCTCTCTGCTCGCTGTGTGGTAATTATATACACGCATTGCCCTGTTTTTGCAATACTGGCACTCGCTAGGTGCTCTAGATTATGACTGTGACACACGATCTGCATCGGACTCGGTTCTTTTGAGGCCTGTATGGAGCCAAATCTTCAATACTAATGAATGCACTCCCGAACAGGATTGCCGTGCAATACATTATTTGAATAAGAAATGAAATCGCGACTAGAGAACTTTAGCCCGTTACTGCCCAGCTTGTGTGTAGTTTAGTCCGTTAAAGACGTGTTTAGAGGGATAACGACACTATTTTTTCCAATTACCACCTGCAAAAGGGGTGAAACAACCTGATTCAGCAAAACCATGCTCCCTCCGCCACATTCCATACGATTAAGACATAAAGGGTGGGAGGAAATTACTGCCTGTCGATTACAACTTTATAATAATTTAATTATTAGTTAACGGTATTTCTCGTGAAACTTATTTCGTTTGTTGCAACGGTAGTATTGTTATGCATTGTTTCACATAAGCACTGCCACTATCTATTATTATCCGTAAAATGACATCATTGTTTGCGACAGACTTCCGCAGATAATCCAGCACTACGTTTCCAATAACTTGGCAAATTCGCCCCTCCAAAATTTTTGGTTTCCTCTTTGACCCAGCCCCAGAATAAGGAGTCGCAGGGCGTTAGGTTAGGATACCTTACAGGTCACTCAAGGGGCTCGGGACGTTCCAACCAGTGTCCTGTATAATGGATGTTGGGCCACACACGGAGAGGCAACTCATCCTGGATGGAAATTACGTCGTTGTAAGTTCCTCACGTGCATAGAATTCAGTAAATGCAATCTTCAAGATCATCAGAATACCATTCGGCATTCATTGTGTCCCGAATGAAATATGGACCCACAGCTTCCATCGACGTCACGCTGTATCATACTGCGTCCTTTGCCGAAGTTATTTTTCTTCTCAACAAACACACTCGGATCCTCTGTTGTCCAATAATAATAATTAGGCTGATTACCAAATCCCCGAACACGCAACACATCTTCAGCCGACCACAGGATATTACCGAAAATATCAGACCAGTCTGCGTACAAGAAAGTATCAGCTCCCCATGCCCAACTTGATCGCAGTCTCTGGAATACCTCCATTTATTTACTATTAAAAACAGTCTTGATCACGATTTGTTTATCAAGGTGACCGGTTTCGACCACTACTGTGGTCATCTTCAGACCATTGAGTAGGAACCTCTTTCTGTTGGAGAATCACTAGTGATTCTACTAACAGAAAGAGGTTCCTACTCAATGGTCTGAAGATGACCACAGTAGTGGTGGAAACCGGTCACCTTGATAAACAAATCGTGATCAAGACTGTTTTTAATAGTAAATATTTATAAGACATTGATCACAGCTGTTCCCATAATGCATTCAAAAGTAACCTCTGTTTATCTCCAGCGGCCATATTTAAAATAGCAGGCTGGGCAGCGGTTACGCCAAGCATATGCAGGGGGGGGGAGGGGGGGGGTAGGGGGGCTTCGTGGCTGGAGTGTCGCCCGGGTTAGCACCACCTGTGACGCTCCGTTGGCGCACAGTGTATCTGCAGGGGTTGACTGCAGGCGTAAAGTTTTTGACAGTTGACGAGATCGTGCAGACAGTATCCACAAATACAACTAAATCTACTTGCAAAATTAAGTTATTGTACAAGACGTAGTTCAGGAGTACTATGCATTGAGATCGGTGATAAACAAGCTTTGATTACAATACCATAGAAATTTTACAAGCTTACCGTCAAATATTTAAATCGATAACTCATTTGTAAAGAATAAGACGTTTGATACATGGGAGTTCGATTCTTTACCGAATGGGCGTTGGAGCGTTTAACGGTAAAAATGTTAGCCTGGTGAAAATGTTCGTAGTGATTTTGTTCTGCATGTTGATACTCCGGTTGATATGATTGTTTTTATCGATTGTCATCTTTTTATTTGTACTTCACTGCTGCTATATGTGTTTACATATTGTCATTTGGTGACAGTGAGTGGAACTGTGGACGCTAGAAAATTCATTGCCAAGTGGAGAAATCGGTGCATCTTCGACGTATTCTTCCGTGTCACTCCAGTGAAGAGGTTACAGCATCGGAGGCTGCCAGAAACATTTGAGCCGTGTATGAGGATAATACCATTGGGCAGAGCTGGACAAGGACATGGTTTTCTCGTTTTGAGGGGGATTGTTTTGACATCAGTGACTCTCCGTGTTGAGACCTTCGGAGTTTGATGAGTAGCGTTTAAACGCATTAATCCACAATGATCCACGTCAGTGTGCTCTAGACGTTCTGGCGTAACCACAAGCGCCGGAACGAAGACGAAGAACGGAAAACCAGCCAATAGCCGGCTGACAGGGACCGAGCCGCGCCAGGAGCGCCCTCTAGAAGGAGAGAATATCGGCTCCGCTGCTGCCAGCCTCGGCCGCTCAGATCGGCTCAGTGTACCCGACGTTAGTGGAACGTATTTGCGGAGCGTGCTGCAAGAACAACCAGTTCTGATCCTTATCAGTTGCTTGTCTGGACTTTGTCTATAGCGAAGACTATTACTGTTTGGATGTCACTTGCGACAACCATGTAACTCAAAAGTTAAGTATTGTCAATTTGCTTTATAGAATTTTTTGTTCTTTATTGTTATTTTTAAACCTGTTTACAGGCAGGCCTGCAGCAGCATACTACGCTGCTCTTTGGCCGCAGAGAAACACAAAAGATAGAAATGGAGACAAGTAGAGAAAAAAAAATATGGTGGACATATAGACGGAGACAAACACTTCTTAAAATACATGGAGCCGTTCACGGGTATAGAGTCCAAGATAAAATATGTGCAGACACTTGGACACATACATAGACGAAAATTGTCACACGTGAAAATAGGTGCACAAAACGAATAACACTGAAGCACTTAAGCACAAAACGACGGCACACACAGAAACACGAGGCGTTGATCTCCGGCGCGCGAATGTTCACTAACCGTGTACGAGTCAGGGGACCTGCAAAGAGAGGAGTTGGGGGGGAGTGGGAGAGGGAGAGGGGAGAGTAGATGCCATGGGCAGGGGAGATAGGGGGAAGGGAGGAAGGGGGAGGGGAAGCCCGGGGGAAGAGGGGTGGAGGAAGGGAACGGGGGAAAAGGAAAGAGAAGGGAGGGAGGGTGCCTAAAGGAAAGGACACAGGAAGTGGGGGTGGGGAGGATCAAAGTTGATAGGAGGGGTAGATGGAGGGGAGGAGGACATCATCAGGGAGGGGGAGCTGGCGGAAGCCACCTTGGGAGAGGGTAAGGAGGGTGGAGAGATGAAGACTGGGTGGGACGTGGGAATACAGACGCGGCAGTGGGCGGGGGTGGGAGAGGATGGACGAGACAAGTGGGTGAGGAGGATCGAGTTTGTGGGAGGTGTACAGGATCCGTATCCTTTCAAGGAAAAGGAGAAGGTGGGGGAACGGGTGGAGATCATACAGGATCCGCGTGGTGGAGGGGAGACGGATGCGATAGGCGAGGCAGAGAGCATGGTGTTCAAGGATCTGTAGGGATTTATAAAAGGTGGGAGGGGGGGTGGAGATCCAGGCTGGATGGGCATAACAAAGGATAGGGCGGATGATGGATTTATAGCTGTGGAGGATGGTGGAGGGGTCCAGACCCCACGTACAGCCGGAAAGGAGTTTTAGGAGACGGAGTCGGGAGCGTGCCTTGGCTTGGATTGTCCGGAGATGGGGGGTCCAGGAGACGCGATGGTCGAGGGTGACGCCATGGTACTTGAGGGTGGGGGTGAGGGCGATAGGACGGCCATAGACGGTGAGATAGAAATCAAGGAGGCGGAAGGAAGGGGTGGTTTTGCCTACAATGATCGCCTGGGTTTTGGAGGGATTGACCTTGAGCAACCACTGGTTGCACCAAGTGGTGAACCGGTCAAGATGGGATTGTAGAAGGTGTTGGGAGCGCTGCAGGGTGGGGGCAAGGGCAAGGAAGGCGGTGTCATCGGCAAATTGGAGAAGGTGGATTGGGGGTGACGGCGGCGGCATGTCCGCCGTATACAAAAGGTATAGAAGGGGGGAGAGGACAGAGCCTTGGGGCACACCGGCGGAGGGAAAAATGGTGTAGGAATCCGTCTTATGGATGGTGACGTGGGAAGGACGGTGGGAGAGAAAGGAGCCGATCAGACGGACGTAGTTAATGGGAAGGGCGAAGGTTTGGAGCTTGAAGAGGTGACCGGAATGCCATACACGCACGTTCGAGGTCCAGGGAGAGGAAAATTGCGGAGTGACGGGAATTAAGCTGTTTGGAAAGGAGATGAGTGAGGTGAAGGAGTAGGTCGTCGGAGGAGAAGGACGGCCGAAAGCCACACTGGGTAACGGGAAGGAGGCGGTGCTGGCAGAGAAGCTGGTGGATGCGGCGGGTGAGGACAGATTCCAGGACCTTGCTGAAGACCGAGGTAAGGCTGATGGGATGGTAGGAGGAGACGGCGGACGGCAGTTTGCCAGGTTTAAGGAACATCAGGATACGCGAGGTTCTCCACAGGTCGGGGTAGTAACCGGTGGACAGGACTACATTGTAGAGCCTGGCCAGGGTGGAGAGGAAAGAGACAGGAGCTTCACGAAGGTGATGGTAGGTGACACGATCGTGACCAGGAGCGGTGTTGCGTTTTGTGCGGGGTGTATCAATGAGATCCTGTGTAGTGATAGGGGCAGTAAGTTCTGTGTGTGCAATGTTGTCCAGGTACTGGAAACCAGGTGCGAGGGGTGGGTCAGAGGTGTCAGTTCGATCGTGGACTTCCGGGAAAGGGAGTAATCGAACTGGGGATCATCAGGGATGGAAAACACATCGGAGAGGCAGGAGGCAAAGTGATTGACCTTACTAAGGATGTCAGGGAAGGGCTGATCATCATGGAGAAGAGGATAGTAGGGGGAGGGTTTAGTTCCGGTAAAGCGACGGAAGGCTGACCAGAACTTGGACGAGTTGATAGGTAGGGTAGCATTGAAACGGGTGCATGTCTGTCGCCAGTCCCGGCTTTTCTTGGCCGCTGCTTTATAGAAATAAAACTACAAATGTTATTTGCTTGAATTGTTGAATAGCATTGCGAGAACGCTGCATCCGTTACGCACCCTATAAGTGACGAGTGGCCAACTAGAACTTGGAAATGTGATTAACAGTAATCAGTCGACCATCGAGCGACATGTGGTTGTAATGGGGGACGAGCCGTGGTAAAATTTGCTGTTTTGAAGAGCGCGCCGCAGCGCGTAGTGTAAAGCAGTCGCTCTCCGTTTCTGGCGGTGGCGTCGCTGTGGCTATTTCAACTTTGGTGTCTTCCTCTAGTGGGAAAAGGGGGAAGGTAGTGTAACCTCCCCCTCACTTATCGACCTTAATGACAGTGAAAAATTAAACCGCGTGTACCTAATGGAAATTTGGGAAAAAGTAATCGTCACCGAAGTTACTCTGTCGGTAAAGAGGGAGGAAAGGGTTACATCTAAATGAAAGGAAAAATGCAAATGAAACTGGTGGAAATTAATTTTGAAAAAGGGTAAAGTTAATGAAGAAAGTAAATGTGCGGCCGTTACGATAACAATTAACTAGCGGTAATTAGATATTTGAGATTTTGGGGAAATTACGGTCGCCAGTCCTAAGGACAACTACTATAGTAACTGAAAAAGAAAGGTAATTACACATATAATTAGCACTAGAAGCGTGGCAACTGAAGGTTGACACGTGTAGTGTGAAAACTGAAAGTTTGTCAGAAGTAATAACTTTCGCTGCACTCTGACTTAATTTAGCAAAAGAATTAATAAAACCGGAAAACTGAAAGTTAATTTAGTGACTGAAGTTAATAGTGAGCTTTCTTTCTGAAGCACATCGAAATTCAGTAAAATACGGTTAGTCTTGGACTACTTCAACAATCATTTCAAAAGCTACTTGAATCTACGCAATTTAGAAATAAGAGATTTAACTTTGAACTTGAATTAAATGATTCTGAACAATTAACAATAGTAAAATTTAGTACGTACCAAGCTGAGCTGCAGTCACAGGTAAGCTAAAATATGGTAACAAAACTAGCACTCTTAATTTGTGCTTGTATAATCTAAGTATTGTAGCCAGCTATGAATCCTTTAACTGAACTTTGAAATTAAAGCACTGAAATGGAATTATGCTGGCGTTTGAATTTCAACGACACTCGGGTTCATTTCGGAAAAGGAAGGGACCCTGCTTGGTAATGCAATTGGGACAATGAGCAACGAAGGTTCATGCTAAGTAGCTGTAATTTTGTGATGCAACAATTTTAAAAGTTTGAGAAGCTGAGGTCTGCCATACAGTTCTAAAACTTTACGTGCTTCCAGTCTTCCTTGTTGGTTGATTGAAGGTTTGAAGCCGTCGATCGAGGATGTGGTGACAGTCACTCATTGTCGGCCGTCGCTGTTGCAGAAGCTGGATGTTGGCGCGCCTTGTTCTCGACACGGTCACCAGACGAAACGGGCTCTTGATGTGCGCCAGCTAATGCTTCCCGTCCGAGACACCACGTCAGAAACTATCATCGCAAGTCGAGCGCAATTACATGCTGCCAAACCCCGAAAGCGCGGCAACTCGGGGGAGCTTCACACCACACACCTGCTCCACTCGCTACTCCAGCCACACCCTCTCTTGCTCTGCCCGCGCTCCACGCGGCGGAGTTAACACTACCAAGGATCCTACACACTTTGATTCTTCACACGACCTATCGATGTAATCGTTCGATAGCAGTTTTCCCTAGGCAAGACCCAGCGCAAAAATACAAATAATCTTTACACAACAAACCAATTATACATCGACATAAATGCATAAATATATATATACAAATAGTAAAACAATTACAATATGTAAAGACACAGAAATATCATATATTCAGGTAGCAAAAATAAGGAAAACTAATTATAGTACAATAGATGGAAATAGGAAGATATGCATTTCCGGCGTTACACGTGCCCCACATTGTCTGAGGATGTTCGTGTAACGTAAACAGTCTCAGAAAATGTCCCAAAAAAGAAACAGCGGAAATGCATATGCTCAAAACATCAAAAAAATTTAGCATTCGTCTAATTAACCATAAACCAATGTTTAGACAATAATAATTGAGTGGAGACACTCCTAATCTTATTCCACTCTGTCATCTTGTACAAAATAAAACAGGTTGACAACATATTAAAATTCATAGAAAATATAGAAAATGGTTTAGCTATTCCAAAATCATTAAAATTCGTAACACCATGAGAAATGGAATACTATTTGCAAAATTAATTAGAGTGCATGGTCATAAAAACAGGTAGATCAAAATACGCAAATAAATAATTAAATAGACTACACATATTATATAACCTTTTCATAATTAATATTCTCGTCACGAGAATTTATTTAACGCTAAACAAGAAAATAATGTACAGCAGATCGACAAAAACATAAATATTAACAGCAGAATTCTTTCAGCTGTCCAGGAAGAAAAACAATTCCGCCTTCCGTACTCGCAAGTACAAAGAATGCCGACAACGGCACAAGAGCCGACAGCGGCACAAGAGCCGACAGCGGCTCGCCTCGCCAGTATTGTTGCGCCCGCGTGTGCGGCGCGCTTGATCTCACTCGCCCTTGTGACGGCGTTTCCAGAACGTCCGTTTCACTGAATTCTTTCGGAAAAACTCACTCCCGAGTAATCTCAAGGAGTCCATAAACACTATCACAGTGGATAACTCAACACTGTCCATCATCACACGCATGTACTAGCCTGAAACTTAAAACAGCGTCTAAGTACATCGGCAATGACTAGTAAATCACATATTTATGAAATCTTACAGCTATTTACAAAATCAGATTTACATTCCTTAATCTACTGTGACTCAGCTGAAAACTTAAACTAGCAGCTTGGATTTTTCAATTGATTAGATCATGATTAAATTGATTAAAATTAAATTGATTAATCAAAATTAATTACTTATTAATTACAACTTCTTTAATGACCTTGGTCAGTCAAAAGCATGGCAATCTAGCAAATCGTTAAATCTTACACTCTATTTTACATACTGTATAAATTACCCATTGTGTGATATTAAACGATCCTAGGTCGGTACAATTTCGAGTCTACAATGTTCCGTATACCTAATAGTTTTCCAGAGCTTGGATACTCTAAGCAATAAGCATTTGTGTGGGGTATACCAATGACTTTATATGGTCCATTATAAACAAACTTAAATTTAGAGATTTCATGGTCTATCTCACTCGATTTCTCATGAGCTTTTACAAGTACTACATCTCCGATTGCAAACTTAGCAAAACGCGCTTTAGCGTCATGACGACGTATGCGAGCATCGGCTTTTAGCTTCATAACTTCTCGCAAACGATCTTTTTTCACACCAATACTAATGTCAATCCGTGGAGGGAATTTGATTATCTCTTCCACTAAACTTTTACTTCTCTCAATGCCGAGATTCCTCACATTACAGTAGTTCAAATTCATACCTACATCAATACCATCCGGCCAATTAACAATGTGTATAGGCTGGTATTGCCTATGCACAGCGTCTCCTGCCTCGTCAAAACTAACTACTATTGTTTTATCTTGCGACGTACAGGTCAAAGTTTTGCTTTCGCAATTAATCACTGCACGGTACTTTAATAGCCAATCTAACCCAATAATTACTTCCGTAGTTAAGTCTGGCACGACGACAAACTCTTGTTCAAATCGTGCCCCACATATCTCGAAGTTGACAAAAATCTGTTTTGTGACCGGTTTACTGGCCTTCCCAGTAGCACCGATAATTTTCACTCCTGTTACTGGTATAACTACGATGCCAGGTCTGTCTTTCAGTAACTCAAATATTTTCTCAGATACAGCACTCAATTCTGCACCGGTGTCAATCAACACGTTTAGTTGTAGGTCGTGCATATTAACAGACACTACTATCTGTCTACACTTGTCCTCGACTGTTTCTTTATTTTCCCACAGTAAATCCTCGTCTATATCCAGGTCATTCCACAAAAAACCATCCGGCTTAGATCCTAAATCCGGTTTATCTGGCGGCTTTTTCAGCCTCTGTTCACATACAGTTTTAATTTCCTGTAACTCGTCAACTAGTGAGTGTTGCATTGCTATCAATTCACTAATTGTCACCTTCGTTGATTCCTCTTTGGCCAGATTGATCTCCTCTGCCAATCTACCTGGAGGAATGTGCCCAGCCGCATCTGAAATTACTTCCTCTGGATCTGCGCAACCCACACTGCTACCGTCTGACCGCATAACGTCAGCTCTAACCTCATACACGCCGTAATCTATGTGCTTTTCTACCAATCGTGTCCGGCTATCACTAAAATTTTCGTAATCTTTCTCCTTAATACTCTCGCAATGTTTAAACTGGAGGTTTGCGTCGGATGGGTCGGCTACTTCTACCACTATAACTTTCGGTAAAGTCTGCCGGTTAGGGCCAGAACTTTCCGTTACTACTTCAACATCCAACTCCTGCGGGACGAAACACGACGAATCTTGCTCGTGCTCTCCATTAACATCAACTATTTCTGGTAAAGTCTGCCGGTTAGGGCCAGAACTTTCCATCACTTCACAAATACTATCATCCTGTGGGACGAGACGCGGCAAATTCTGCCCGCGCTCTCCATAAATACTTCTCCCGTACAGGCCCCTATAATCTGTTAGTTCGTCGTATAAGCGACCGAACTGCCTTAACCAGACCTCATCCCTCTCTGCATCCCCTCGCTCAATGACGGACGTGTTATCCGACATCTGATCTTCTGTCAACAATTGCGAATCATTCTTAAACTCAATCTCCAGTTCCGCTGTGGGTATTACAGCTGCCACTTTATAATAGATTTCCGGAACACTACTTAAATTGTTCTCACTGACAGTGAATGTATTTTCTACTGCCGTGTCTACAGCTGATCTACTACTTGTGGGCGCACTTCTTTCTCTTAACACTGGCACACTCTCCCACCGTTGATTATTCCATACGGAATTTTCATAACGATGACACCTGAGTTTTCTCTTGTTATTGGGCCTCCAAAATTTCTCCACGCCCGGTCGGCCCCTCACCGGCGCGGCTAATGGTTTCCCTGTCTCGTCCCAGCAGATACGCTCCCCGGATGCTGCTGAGGCTGCTGATCACACCCTCTGGCGTTATTACTATTCTGTGAAGCCCGTATCACGTTAGTATGATACTGGTTTCCGTCATTCCTGTTATTATTTGCATTGTACCGATTGTTATTACGGTCCGAACCATTATTGTTATTGCTGCCATGGTTGCGGTATGCATTATTCCCATGGTTATCGTTGTTGTGGTTGCTGTGGTACCCGTTGTTGTTACCACGGCCTCTGCCACTGTCGCGATTATTGCGCCAATTGTCCTCGTCCTCCACTCTTTCCAGGAAATCATTGATTGTCCTGTAATTGCTTCCTACGTATCGTTTTGTATCATCTGGAAGCTTCTTGTAGAGTTCCCAGACTATTTCGGATTCCGCGCGGCGATCACGCAAATATTCCAACTTGCGGATCCAGCCCTCACAAAACTCCTTCATCGAACCGCGCGAATTCGCATCGAAAGGCCACGATACGACAAATTCTCGCCAAACACTTTGCTGTTTTTGCTCTGACCTGTATTCAGCCAGAAATAAATTTTTAAATTCATCAAAAGTCAGGTTCGTAATCTTGAGGTTTAAGCCCCAACGCTTGGCATCACCAGCCAACACATCAATAATCGCATTAATTTTTCTCTCATCAGTCCATGATCTGGGTAAAACTCTTTCACAATTCTTAATGAAATCCGTCGCGTGTATACCGCCTTTTTTCAAGGGGTCGAACCGCTCCTCTTTCGTCAACAATTCCGAACTATGTGCATAGATTAGCACATAGTTCTGTTTTTCGTCAAGTTTCTTTTCTAATTCCGACACTCTCGTAATTACTTGGCAAGTGGTTGTCGCAAGCGTTTCTACTTCCCTTTTTTTCTCTTCGCAGGTATTAGCCTGCTTCGTCACTTTGGTATCTACTTCGGATACTAAAGCCTTTAAAGTTTCCACCTTCTTTTGATCCTCTTTTTTCACTAATTGAATTTGTTCCGTCACCTTATTCTCGATGATCGGAGCAACTGATTCTCCTACACTTTTCTCGATTCTGCTAATTTCGGAAATAAAACGAGTATTTATGCTCGCAATTTCCGCCTGAACGCCTATCATTTCCTGTTTAAGATTACCGATTTCGGTATTAATTACAACAATATCTTCTTTGATTTTATCAACTTTTGTGTTAACAACTCCAACATTGTTGATAACAACGTTAATAGCTTTGTTCTGATTGTCTAGCATCCGTTCAAATTTTTCAGACTGAGCTTCTTGCTTGGCAGCCCGAGCTTCTTGCTTGGCAGCCTGAGCTTCTTGTTTGGCAGCCTGAGCTTCTTGCTTCGCAGCCTGATCTTCTTGCTTGGCCGATTGACTCTTGATTTCGTTAATCAAAACATTCAACAAATCAGTTAAATTCCCGGAAACTACCGGTTTTACTTCCGTAGCGGCTTCCTCTTTAATTGTCCCCCCGTATTCGTCATCAGAGGATTCATATTTGTTTTTCACTTCCGATTCCGAAACATTTTCTAAAGTTTGGAATTCCATTTCTGCTCTTTGTTGCGTTTCGGCGGTCGCGTCTTTCATGCTAGCCGCCTGCCCCTGAACAATGGGTACCGCGGTGCGCGTTTCCCACTGTTCGACCGATTGTTCCGTATTCAAGTCTACCAAATTTTGGCAATTGTTGCCTTCACTCATTTTAATAATTTTCAATATAAATGCCAAATCTCAAATATAATTAGGATTACTCCCACTACTTATTCTCGCTGACGTAACGACCTGTACGTAACCAGTACTTTGTTACGAGATTTGCACCATACAAAATTCGTGTCCAGAACAACCTCAAAACTGAAGATTGTCCTGTCACCAGGTCGCAACGTGTAACCTCCCCCCCCCTCTTATCGACCTCAATGACAGTGAAAAATTAAACCGCGTGTACCTAATGGAAATTTGGGAAAAAGTAATCGTCACCGAAGTTAATCTGTCGGTAAAGAGGGAGGAAAGGGTTACATCTAAATGAAAGGAAAAATGCAAATGAAACTGGTGGAAATTAATTTTGAAAAGGGGTAAAGTTAATGAAGAAAGTAAATGTGCGGCCGTTACGTTAACAATTAACTAGCGGTAATTAGATATTTGAGATTTGGGGGAAATTACGGTCGCCAGTCCTAAGGACAATTACTATAGTAACTGAAAAAGAAAGGTAATTACACATATAATTAGCACTAGAAGCGTGGCAACTGAAGGTTGACACGTGTAGTGTGAAAACTGAAAGTTTGTCAGAAGTAATAACTTTCGCTGCACTCTCACTTAATTTAGCAAAAGAATTAATAAAACCGGAAAACTGAAAGTTAATTTAGTGACTGAAGTTAATAGTGAGCTTTCTTTCTGAAGCACATCGAAATTCAGTAAAATACGGTTAGTCTTGGACTACCTCAACAATCATTTCAAAAGCTACTTGAGTCTACGCAATTTAGAATTAAATGATTCTGAACAATTAACAATAGTAAAATTTAGTACGTACCAAGCTGAGCTGCAGTCACAGGTAAGCTAAAATATGGTAACAAAACTAGCACTCTTAATTTGTGCTTGTGTAATCTAAGTATTGTAGCCAGCTATGAATACTTTAACTGAACTTTGAAATTAAAGCACTGAAATGGAATTATGCTGGCGTTTGAATTTCAACGACACTCGGGTTCATTTCGGAAAAGGAAGGGACCCTGCTTGGTAATGCAATTGGGACAATGAGCAACGAAGGTTCATGCTAAGTAGCGGTAATTTTGTGATGCAACAATTTTAAAAGTTTGAGAAGCTGAGGTCTGCCATACAGTTCTAAAACTTTACGTGCTTCCAGTCTTCCTTGTTGGTTGATTGAAGGTTTGAAGCCGTCGATCGAGGATGTGGTGACAGTCACTCATTGTCGGCCGTCGCTGTTGCAGAAGCTGGATGTTGGCGCGCCTTGTTCTCGACACGGTCACCAGACGAAACGGGCTCTTGATGTGCGCCAGCTAATGCTTCCCGTCCGCGACACCATGTCAGAAACTATCATCGCAAGTCGAGCGCAATTACATGCTGCCAAACCCCGAAAGCGCGGCAACTCGCGGGAGCTTCACACCACACACCTGCTCCACTCGCTACTCCAGCCAGACCCTCTCTTGCTCTGCCCGCGCTCCACGCGGCAGAGTTAACACTATCAAGGATCCTACACACTTTGATTCTTCACACGACCTATCGATGTAATCGTTCGATAGCAGTTTTCCCTAGGCAAGACCCAGCGTAAAAATACAAATAATCTTTACACAACAAACCAATTATACATCGACATAAATGCATAAATATATATATACAAATAGTAAAACAATTACAATATGTTAAGACACAGAAATATCATATATTCAGGTAGCAAAAATAAGGAAAACTAATTATAGTACAATAGATGGAAATAGGAGGATATGCATTTTCGGCGTTACAGTAGCCTGTTCACGTGTATTTAAGGGGCGGCGAGTCTTGTCAGTCTGTCAGCCGGGTCAGTGTGGGGCAGTCAGTGTCTGTCTGTCGTCCGGAGTGCTAGTATGTGTTAGGCCGCCAGTCTGCTTGATTTTGTTCAGGCAATGGTCGTTGCCGGTTGGATCGATCGGTTGGTCGGTCGCGCACTGAGACACCAGATGACTTGTCCGTCTTGAGCGTCGGCGCATATGAGGTCGCCACGTCAGTCCAGTGGGTCGCGCCGTATAGCGAGGGGTAGTGGCTTTCCGGGTCGGCACGAGAGCAACAGGAGTGAATCAACCCACGACATCGGTCTGGCCGGTGCGACGCCGTGAGACGGGAGATCGGCGCGCCTTCCTGCGTCCGTTGAAGCGGCTGGCAGCGGACTGTTCGGGAGAGCGTTTTGGGCGTGCTGCGTCAGGTCTTCGCCAGAAATCGCAGTTTATTAGAAGTTAAGTGATTCGTGATATGTTGTTTCATTTACTTGTTAAATTCTACTTCTGTTCTTGGTCAGTCTCCCGTCTTCAGCTTGCTCATCTGTCTCTCGTCCGCATTTGTTAGGCAGTTAGTGTCTGTCTGTCTGTCTGTCGATCTGCCGTACGTTAACAGCTGCCTCTGTCATGTTTGTCGGATTCGGTGTTAACGAATTTATTGCTTGAAGTGTAACGGCCGGTGTGGTGTCACCGCCTGACACCACACTTGCTAGGTGGTAGCCTTTAAATCGGCCGTGGTCCGGTAGTATACGTCGGACCCGCGTGTCGCCACTATCAGTGATTGCAGACCGAGCGCCGCCACACGGCAGGTCTAGAGAGACTTCCTAGCACTCGCCCCAGTTGTACAGCCGACTTTGCTAGCGATGGTTCACTGACAAATTACGCTCTCATTAGCCGAGACGATAGTTAGCATAGCCTTCAGCTACGTCATTTGCTACGACCTAGCAAGGCGCCATTATCATTTGCTATTTATCTTGTGATGCATGTACCGTCAGACCGATAATCACCAATTATGGATTAAAGTTAAGTATTCCAGCAGCTACGTACTTTATTTGCTAGTCTCCATTAATTGTCCTGTTCCAGACCTCACCCCAGCCTGCGTGAGCTTAAACGCGTGACTTTCGGCTTCCCGTCATAGTGGATTGGGTGTCTTGCCAGTCCACAACAGCCGGATTCCTGAAATACGTTTTTGTCTTGTCTATCATCTTGAGAGGTGGTATATTTTGTATATTTTATGTAAGACTGCATTGCATGAGTTTTTATTTAAATGGTCATTTTAGTATATAAAGTCGCCACCCTTCCACCGTAAGAGATTTTTTTTTTTTTTTTTTTTAAATCAAGTTGCACCTTCGTTGGCAAGTTAATTTTTTTAATGTTAGTGTTATGCACCATTTCTATCCCTCCTACGGGGTGCATAGTTTATGTGCTTGTGTGAGTTGTTAAAATTTTTAGTTTAAGATTTGCACCAGTGTAGTCTTTCAGAGGTTGTCGTGACTACGGCGGCGTCGAAAGGGAGCGGCAAGGTTATCAGCCCGAAAGCTCATACTGTCAATATTTGTTCTTTCTGCCTGTGAATAAATTGTAACTTGTAACTTGAATTTTAGAGGGTGCTTTCTGATTATAATTTTAAATCTGTTAAAAAAAAGGTTTTTAGGAATAAAACTTCCATTTGTTGAAAGAAATTTAATTTGTTTTCCTCACTTACCCACTGGCATCTACTTCCACGCTCACATAGTGTGACTAAATGTGTTAATGTTCTTGATGAATCACTAGTAAATAAAGTAAATTCTTAAGAAAAGGTTTTGAACATAAATTCACGGTTCAGGGGAGGTCCAAAAATCGGATGCGTGGGTACCACATGCTCTAAGCTAAAATCACAAAAATCAGCAGACGCCCATACTATGTGCATCTCTGCTCGATCGTCATCAATTGGCTCGCGAATAACATCGACCATTCCTATCTCGTGTCGTTACTGGTGACAAGAAGTGGTACCCTTTTGCTAACACAAGGAAAAGACAGGAATGGTTGAGCCCAAACAAAGCAGCAACTGCCCGTACAAAGAGCTCTGAGCGTCCACGTATGTTACGCATCTAATGTAACAGCGACAGTGTGGTACTCTATGAATTGCTTCCCCGAGGTGTAAACATCACTACTGGCATTTACTGTCCACAACTGAGGCGTCTTGCAGACGCAGTCCGAGAACAACGACCACGAACAGTGCGTGAAGTGATGCGACTCCACTATAACGTACGACCTCTGACAAAAAGCGCTACAGAGGAGTTGGGATGGGAAGTAGATTTCGCACTCATCTTTATCGCTTGATCTGGAGCCCTCAGATTTTCGCTTTTCCCGCTGTCGATCGAACAACCTTTAAGAAACTTTCATACATGATGAAAATACGCTCCGAGCATGACTTGAAGAGTTCTTCGTCTCAAAACTACGTGTTTTCTACAGTCACGGAGTCGAAAAGTTACCGCAGCGTTTGCATATTGTAAACACTGAAGGAGATTATATCATTGATGACTAAAGTCTTTATTATGGGTATATATGAAAAGTCGCTACTAACTTCCGCGCCCTACCACTATAAAAATATTTCAGAAGGGAGTTGAATACTAATTCTGTTGAAAATAATCTGCAGCTGGATTGTCACAATACGCGCTCTGTCTTCTAATAAAAAAAAAAAAAAAAAAAAAGGTTCAAATGGCTCTGAGTACTATGGGACTTAACTTCTGAGGTCATCAGTCCCCTAGAACTTAGAACTGCTGAAGCCTAACTAACCTAAGGACACCATACACATCCATGCCCGAGGCAGGATTCGAAACTGCGACCGTAGCGGTCGCGCGGCTCCAGACTCTAGCGCCTGGAACCACTCGGCCACCCCGGCCGGCTGTCTTCGAAAAGAGCTACAATTTCGCTTCATAAGACGTCACGTCTTAAGAAGCGAAATCGTAGCTCTTTTCGAAAACAGGGCGCGTATTGTGACAGTCCAGCTCAAGATTATCTTGAACAGAATTAGTATTCAACTCCTTTCTGAAATATTTTTATACTGTTAGGGCTCAAATTATCGGATGACTTCTGGCGACGAGGATCTGCTGTGTGCTTTGTTGTGCCACGAGATGCAGATTTCTGTTTTGATTCTGCCGCGCCGTACTGTACTCGAATACGAAGTGCGACACACGTGTGGAAAGCCTCTGCATATGAAAATGAAACCGGTTGGTATTCCCTCTCGCTCAGACGGAGAGAGAAAGAGAGAGAGAGAGAGAGAGAGAGAGAGAGACGGTGTCTCTGCACAGCAATCCTAGTGTTAGTGTGGACATACTGTACTCATATGCTGACCGCGTGTGCCCCTCGTGGGACCAGTGGCCACCAATAGGATTAGTACCCGGCCCAACAAACAGATGGCGCCGAATTACCGTTTCACCTACAAACAAACCCGCTAATTTTATTGTCCGGGTAATTCGTTCCCAGTACGTAATGGCGCCCCTGTCACCGCCCTCCCCATCACGCAGTGTCCCAGCGGGACCAAAGCGCGTTACCGGTTACCGGCCCGGCAGTAAATTGTAGGCGCCGGCGCCTTTCCCACGGTGATTAAAACGCTGATGACGCGTTGGCGGCACGCGCCTGCGGCAGAAGCACGCCGCCGCAACTCGAAACAGAAATGCGCGGAGCGGCGATCGCCCGTCAGCTCGCGAATAATTAGCTAGTTTCGTTCGCCAAAGGCAGTGTTCCCGGGAAAGAGCGAAATAATTACATTCGAGCCGGGTGGGCAGCATTACTATGTCAGCGTCTCGTTTAATGGAGAGTGGGGTCACCTATGATGCACCGGTCGATCGAATCAGCGTGGTGCTTCAGCTCGTAAATCCCTGCGCGGGGCTACAAGAGCTGCGGCGGGGATCTGGTAACATAGACGTTTTACACATTACTTTGGCAAACCGTATTTCACGAAGTATGTTTGTTTGTGCAGTCGTTTCACCTGGCAGTGTATGTAAATGATTTTTTACTTCAACCTGTTGATAAAACAGAACCACTGACATAATTGGATCACAAAAATATATGAACATAATGAGAGCTTATAGATGATATGATACACATTTTATCTAGAAAACAAAAAATTTCCGAGATAAAACATAAAGTTCCGTAAGAGGTGTAAAATTGTTCCACCTGAGCAACGAAAACTGTCGTCGCTGGTGAATTTGCGTTCTTTTGGATCTTGTGGAAACGTCCGACGAGATATTTGCTAAGAAAAATATAAAATTAATTTCGGTAATATCTGAGATACCATTATTGTATCGCGTCAACTATGAACGCACTTGCGCAGTGCACGAGTAATTGGCGCCACCACGATTTTAGTTCCGACGGCTCACCTTAATACGACCGTATATTCCCTGCCTCCCGACAAATTTTTATTTGCAGCCATCACCCAAACTGCCGACGTACACTGTAGAAAAGCAACTGTAGATACTTTCAGACCACTACTTCCTTCGAAGTCGAGCAAAATAGATTTGTGCGTATGATTTTGTGAAAGCTAAGTTTTATAGAAGTATACTACAAGACTATTCTCGTCAGCAAACAATAAGTCTATTACAAAATTGTTAAGGCTTTCCTGGCCACTTGTTGACAAACTGCCTATTGTCTTCTGTCTCGGGTTCTTCGGCCGACGGTCGTCTGATGATTTTACTGACGTTTCGCCAGCACGAGTGGCTGACATTGTCAAAGCTTCACCCTCCATTTCCGGTGGTGAACTGGAGCCGAGCTCGCGGCCGCAGACTATATGTACCTGGCGACGTCCGAGGGCTTCTCCACGGTCATTTCCGGTGCGGTTCTGTTTTTGCTACCTGCTACGGTCGTTGGCTGCAGTACGGGAAGCCAGGGTCCGTTTACCTTAAGGCCTTCCTCTTTCTTGCTGAAGCAGTTCGCGTGTTTTTGTATTTCTACAGCTTCTCTGAAATAGCCAGAACTTCCGTGTCGGCGAATTTTATTACGTGGTCGGTAGCACTCAGTGCGTGCTCTGCCACGGCCGATTTCTGCGCGTGCTTCAACCAGCAATGTCGCTTATGCTCTTTGATCTTGGTGTTAATTGATCGTCCAGTCATTCCCAAATAAACTTTTCCCCATGTGCATGGTATACGGTATATATCCGACACTGCAAGTGGGTCCCTTTCGTCCTTCGACGATCTAAGATACTCTTTGGTCTTCCTTGTTGGTTTGAAAATGCTGCAATATCTCTGCATACCACTAAAAATTTTTGCTCACCATTACAGTTTCTGAATCAGAAAGCAAGTGAGCAAAGGAGATAAAGAGCGGAGATATCTGACCCACAATAATTAATTTATTCTATCATCGGTTGTGGTATCTAATTCCGTAGGTCTCCGTTTTATTGATATCCTCCTCTTGGATAGTAAAAACACGTGCTTATACTAGAGATTCTGCCGACGTTAACGCTCTGTTAATATGGAATACCGTCAGTCCCAGTATTTCACAAGGGTTTGGCATGTTATGGACATGCCCAAAACTTATATCATTCTTGGTTCCTTCACTGCCAGGTCAGTAAACTTCGTTACATTCCCCTTCGTACAGCCTCGTCGTCAATCTTGAAGTGTCTAGAAAACTACACAAATGTGTCGCAAGCAAAGGGCGACATATCAAATAATCCGTCTTTGCAATGGCCGATGATCACTAACAGACCAAAGTCTTTCCTGAACTGCTATCGAAGTCTCTATCGTTGACGCTGCAATAGAAGTGGCTAATCTTGGAAGCTGCTCTTGAACTGGGCTGTCGGAAGTCGGTCGCGGCGCTAAAGTCCTCTTCGCACAGGAGCCGCTGCTGTCGCGTTGTCGTCCTGGAGGGAGGTCCGGCCAGTGTGCGATTGGCTGACCTCTCCTCACAGCCTTCTCTACCTGTCATTTCCAACTGGCGTGCCGGCGCTTGACTTTACGCCACAACACTTTCGATACTACAATTTTAGATTTTTTTCGATTGTCTTTTCGCCGTCTACGCATTCGCCTACTTCTGCATTTCGCTCACTACGAAACACGTGTTAATGTACTGTTCTACGGAGGACTGAAAACACACGTGAATACTCGATATCGGATGGAAATACTGAACAGTCAGCAGACGCTGACCTACTCAACTGTTGACAGTGTGGCAACAAAGCTATGAGGCGAGCGAATCACAGCGCTTAGCGCTTGGAGACTGCGGGCAGGGTGTGCCACCCTGACTTGTCTAATTTCGTGACTGCCACTCCAGGGTAAACCTAACCTATCATTTTCTTGTACCTCACTGCACGCAGACGATTTTACTGCATCCACTGTTATTTTGTACTGGCTCTATTTGTGCCACGGACAAAACAAAATGGTCATCTGCATGTGTAATAAGTTCATATAATGTCTTAATGTTTAAATGAAGGTATCAGTAACAGAAAGAAAAAAAGGTTAGATATTGCATTGTGGATGTGTAAATTGGATACAGTTTGAAGCTTTAACTGAAAACTGATTGCCAGGGGTAATGGTGGTACCAGTAAGTGCTTCCGGCCACCAACAGCCACAGTATTGCCAAAACCCATATAACAGTGCCGACCTCGTAGAGAAACAGGAAGAGAAGGAGGAGGAGAAGAATACAGTTTAGAAATATATGTGCTAGTATCCTGAAATGCGACAGAACATAACCAGTCCCTTAGTCTTCGAATATACGTCTTCTTAAAAGGTAACTCTATTGTTTCATCAACTTTCGCCAAAATAACTTTACTACACTTCAAAAGATTACACAGGGTAACAAAGAAAAATAATTTGTGTAATTATGTTGGTTTGATTTCAAAAATGACACGTTTTGACCAGTCTGGTCAACTTTATGAGTTCATGAATTTTCACGTATTACAGCACATACATCAAAAATCTGAGCAAATACTAATTTCCAATATCCAAATTTACATTGGTTTATATTAAAACCATTTTTTTATTTGTGGAGGAAATGAAATGGCTTCACCAAGACGACGATGCGAAAATCATCTGCTACATCAGCGAGGAATACACCTTGGTTACTGAGAGAAACGCAGTTATAAGTTACATGAAGCATGCTGTCCTAGCTTATTTTAGCATGCCGATTGGTGAACACGATAAAGCGTGATTATTACTCACGTATGCAAGACGTGCGCCTAGTACCTGCGTCAATGGACCAAGGCCAAGAAATGTTCTTTGAAATGTGGAATTCCCATGGTTTGGAGGAAGCCGACAAACCGTGCCACGGTCTGCTACTTCTGCCCTACTGATGTGGCCTGGATCAAAAGAAAGAATCTCACGTATCCTGAGTCCGGATCGGCGCGTCGTTCTGCAGCTCATTGTGAGGAAATTCCAGTACCAGTCTTTGGAGTCCTTCCTGACATTACTAACGGAGATTCCGCCAGTGTTGCAGAAAGAGAAGAATATTTAAACGTCAATTACAAAGCGCCAATGGATTTTCTTACGAGTTCGCAATCGCACTCTCAGCTTTTCAGAATCATCTACGGAACTGTTGACATCAAGAATGAAACGTCCTATGTTGGATTTCTTTTTTCTTCAGTCTTATAACTGGTTTGATGCGGCCCGCCACGAATTCATCTCATGTGCCAACATCTTCGTCTCGGAGTAGCTATTGTAACCTACGTTTTCAATTATTTGCTGGATGTATTCCAGACTCTGTCTTGCTCTACAATTTTGGCCCTTTACAGCTCGAATTAGTACCATTGAAGTTATTCACTTGTGTTTGAACAGATGTCCTACCATCTTGTCCCTTCTCAGTGTTTTCCCTATATTCCCTTCCTCCCCTATTCCGCGGACAACCTCCTCATTCCTTTCCTTATGAATCCACCTAATTTTCAACATACTTCTGTAGCACCACATCTTAAATGCATCGAGTGTCTTATTTTCAGGTTTTCCCACAGTCCACATTTTACTAGCACACAATTCTGTGCTCCAAACGTACATTCTCACAAATTTCTTCCTCAAATTAAGGTCTTTGTTTATAGTAGCAGACTTCTCTTGAACGGGAATGCCAGTGGCAGTCTGCTTTTTGAACCCTCCTTGCTCGGTCCGTCATAGGTTATTTTTTCGTTTACTTCGTGATCAATAATCGTTTAGTTTCCCACTGTTCTCATTTCAGCTTTTTCTCATTACTTTCGTCTTTCTTCGATTTACTCGAAATCCATGTTGTTCACTCATTAGATGTTCATTCCATTCAGCAGATCCTATAATTGTTCAGCAGCTTGATGCTTGTTCTGTTAAGCTGTTTGTGCTATAATTCTCACACTTGTCGGCCCATGCGATCTTCGTAATTTTGTGTATTATATTTTTCCGAAAGTCAGATCGTATATCACCAGACTTGTACATCCCTCACACCACGTGAATAGTCGTTTTGTTGCCATTTCCCCCAATGATTTTAGAAATTCTGATGGAATGTTATTTATCCCTTCCGCCTTATTTGATTTGAAGTCTTCCAGGGCTCTTTTAAATTCTGATTCTCATACTGGATCCCTTGTTTCTTCTCTATCACCTTCTCTGTCTTCTTCTATTGCGTCATCAGACGAGTCCTCCTACTCATAGAGGAGAACAGCTTTCAGACGAGCGGATTCATTCTTCATTCACGGAAGATCGCCCCAGCCCCAATCTTCAGCCACCACTGTAACCTGCAAGAGTAAAGCTTGAAGAGTCGAAGTTCCCTCAACAGCCAGATGGCTGCGGAGTCGTAGCAGTGGACTCCACAGTGGCAGCCGCAATAGACACATTGTTGTGTACACGAGAGCATCATGCAACTAGTAAACCTCACTTTCCAACGGTATGCGTAATGCAAGTGCGATGGCCAAACACTGAAAGTGGGCGAAACTAAGGCGAGGGATTTATAACAGTCAAATGGTCAAATGGCCCTGAGCACTGTAGGACTTAACATCTGAGGTAATCAGTCCCATAGAACTTAGAACTACTTGAACCTAACTAACCTAAGGACATCCAACACATCCATGCCCGAGGCACGATTCGAACCTGCGACTGTAGCGGTGGCGCGGTTCCAGACTGAAACGCCTAGAACCGCTCGGCCACACTGGCCGGCTGCGAGAAGCTGGACGTTCCTTGGGCGATATCGCAGGAAGACTTGACAGAAATGAAAGCACTGTACATGATTGCTGGCAGCGGTGGTCACGAGAATGTACGATCGCCAGAAGACAGGAGTCCGGCCGTCCACGTAACATTACCGGGAGGGAAGACCATCGTATTCGGCTTAGCTCTTTCGTACCTGGAGCGAGGCAGTACAATGAATTATAGTAATGAATATTAAATATCATACAAACTCCGGCGCTTGAGCTTGGCGTTTTTTTTCTTTTAAAGGTCCGTTCATGTATTTTTAACCGTGTTTCTTCTCTCTGTGTTTTTACTAAAATCGGACTTCGTAATAAGACAGCTCCAATCTGAGGAGCAGTTGGCACCATAGTGATACAAAGAAGTGTTACCAATACACTATGTCATCAAAAGTATCCGGACACCCCAAAAACAAACATTTTTCAAATTAGGTGCATTGCACTGCCACGTACTGCCATGTACTCCATATCAGCGACCTCAGTAGTCATTTGACATCGTTAGAGAGCAAGATGGGGCGCTCCGCGGAACTCACGGACTTCGAACGTGGTCAGGTGATTGGGTCGGTCCGATATGTCCGAAAGAACGTACACCATATCCATATAAGTACATAGTTCTGGCAATACCGGCCATGACCTTCTTCTTCTGTGTGGATGCACACATATTACCCGAACTCTTACGCGACTTGGTAAGAACGTCTTCCACGAATAATGAGTGTGTTGGGTAGGGACACTACGAATGTAATGTGTGGACATATAAGGTTAGAATGTGAGTCTCGCGGGAGGCGTACGCGGGATAGTCCCTGCAATCACGCTATCCTCTTTGCCCTCTGTGGCTCAGATGGATAGAGCGTCTGCCAAATGAGCAGGAGATCCAGGGTTCAAGTCTCGGTCGTGGCACACATTTTCACCTGTCCTCTTTGATATACATCAACGCCCGTCAGCAGCTGAAGGTATTAGTAAATAATTCTAATTTCGCCCTTGACTTCGGTGATCTGACGGGAACCGGTGTTACCACTGTGGCAAGGTCGTTGGCACTCCAAATCACATTCTACATAAACGTTGACGCGCACTTTAATATTCTATGAGCTCCGGATTAATTTTGTTCAACAAAACGTTATCTTTTGTAATAATTGGGTTTTCTGAATTAAAGAGTTAAGGTGAACTTTTCATTGACACCCACCTTTTCAATGAGAATTGGTAAGATTTTGTCGCACTAATATCCTCCATTCTGAGTTACGTAATTAATGGGCGTGCCCTAAATCAGTAACTGAACATACTGGTACTGATCATTTGGTAGTAGGAACTATGCTGACCACAGGTAACGGCAGTGGCTTTCAATTGCTCTTGTCATTCTACCGCAGGCTAACCCACGGCTACTTCGGAAGGAGTGATACAAATTCGGAAACGACATTTGATGTGAAAAGAAGGTCGCTGTACGCTTTCAATACGATGCTGCAAGAAAAAGCAAATAATAACCCAATAATAACA
Organism: Schistocerca serialis cubense; assembly: GCF_023864345.2. Lineage (NCBI taxonomy): Eukaryota > Metazoa > Arthropoda > Insecta > Orthoptera > Acrididae > Schistocerca > Schistocerca serialis. The sequence goes on along the minus strand of NC_064641.1, from coordinate 871,125,413 downwards.
AGAGACAGATACTGTTCTTTTATAGGTGACATTAAACAAGCAAAGCAGAGAAAGAATGTTGGGTATCGTCGGCTAAGAAAGTATGACGTTATTGAAGTTGACAGAAAAAATAACTTATTGCAACAATAACGGGTGACAACAGGCTATTTTGTACTGTGTCCATAAAAAAGAACACTGTTTGAAATACTGCATGAAACTTATTTGAAAATTGGACTTGTAGGTCACACACGGATGGGTAAGGGACTGGAGTCTAAGTACAAAAATGTCACCAGACAGTCATTACTTCGTATCTTAGCTTATGCAAACTGTACTAAATTGCCTAATCCAAAGAAAGGTTAAGTTTCCAACCTTAGAACATCTGAAGAATTTATTTCGAGATGATAGATAGATCTGATAGACATGCAAAGCAGCCCTGACAGGGGGTACAAGTTCATACTCAATTACCAAGACCGCCTAATCAAGGCCGGCCGGAGTGGCCGAGCGGTTTTAGGCGCTAGAGTCTGGAACCGCGCGACCGCTACGGTCGCAGGTTCGAATCCTGCTTCAGGCGTGAATGTGTGTGATGTCCTCTGGGTTTTTTTTGGTCATCAGTCTACTGACTGGTATGATGCGGCCCGCCACGAATTCCTTTCATGTGCTAACCTCTTCATCTCAGAGTAGCACTTGCAACCTACGTCCTCAATTATTTCCTTGACATATTCCAGTAGCTGTCTTCCTCTACAGTTTTTGCCCTCTACAGCTACCTCTAGTACCATGGAAGTCATTCCCTTATGTCTTAGCAGATGTCCTATCATCCTGTCCCTTCTCCTTATCAGTGTTTTCCACATATCCCTTTCCTCTCCGATTCTGCGTAGAACCTCCTCATTCCTTACCTTATCAGTCCACCTAATTTTCAACATTCGTCTATAGCACCACATCTCAAATGCTTCGACTCTCTTCTGTTCCGGTTTCCCACTAACCTCTTAGGTTATTTAGGTTTAAGTAGTTCTACGTTCTGGGGGACTGATGACAGTAGTTAAGTCCCATAGTGCTCAGAGCCATTTGAACCATTTTGAACCGAACCAAGTTTATATTAATGCGACTCCTGAAAAGCAGAAGAAGTTGCTTACCATTTGCTTGACGTCCTCACCACTGCAAGTGCAGCAGGTGTTCTGCAGTCAGATAATGGTAGATAGTTTCCGATCCAAGCTATAAATGAGTTTGATAACACGTGGCCTGAACTGAAATTGGTACATGGAAAACCTAGGCATAGCCGGAGCCAACGTTCCATCGAACGAACCAACCAGGATGTATAGAATATGGTAATGACATGGATGCAGACAAATAATTCACCACATTGGAGTGAGATTCTTCGATTCATCAAATTCATGAATAACCGTTTTTTTCATCAAGGAATTCAGCAGTCTCTATACGAGGCAATGTTTGGCTGTAAAGCATAAAGTTGGGCTAAGCACCTCTGCCTAAAGAAATTATTGATAGCATAGTGACAAAGGAAGACCTTGAGAAAGTTGAACAAGAAGTCGAGGATGCTATAAATGTAGGTACCTCTCCCTGCAATGAAATTCCGCCGTGGAGGTCGAACCATCGGAAAGTCGAGACCAGTTACCTGACTATATCCAGGTGAAAATAGTCTGTGTGCTTTGTAAAGAAGCGTGTACAGCAGCTCATTGTTGGATATCCAGTGGCAAAGTGGTGTACGCAATTTGTGGAAGAAGTAATGGAGCAGAGTATAGATATGGAGGGAAAATTATTTGCAAGCCATGTTATAATAAACAAGAAACCAGAAATAAGAGGGCAGTAGGTCACGACAGTTTGCAAGCGCAAGGTCCAAAGATGCTTAAAAATTTAGATGCAAAATTCCCATCAGCAAAAGTTGGAGACAATGTTCGCATCCTTGTACCAGATGTTGTCAGAGACTTTCCCAGAAGCGTTCTTGCAGGTGTATTGAAAGCCGAAGGCACTTTCTACTACCTGGTGTTCTTAAGCAGCTATATTCCAGTCCATCCGTGGCCAAAGAGGAAAAATCATTACGATCCATATCGTATTTACAGTCACTTACCAGTGGCCAACGATGCAATTGCTCTACTACATGTGCCACAAATCGCTGCAAATGCAGAAATAGGAAAATATTGTCTAATTCCAAAAGTCATAAAAGCTTAATTTGTAATAAGTGCATGTTGTTGTTGTGGTCTTCAGCCCTGAGACTGGTTTGATGCGGCTCTCCTTGCTACTCTATCCTGTGCAAGCTTCTTCATCTGCCAGTACCTACTGGAACCTACATCCTTCTGAAGCTGTTTAGTGTATTCATCTCTTGGTCTCCCTCTACGATTCTTACCCTCCACGCGGCCCTCCAACACTAAGTTGGTGATCCCTTGATGCCTCAGAACATGTCCTACCAACCGATCCCTTCTTCTAGTAAAGTTGTGCCACAAACTCCTCTTCTCCCCAATTCTATTCAGTACCTACTCATTAGTTATGTGATCTACCCATCTAATCTTCAGCATTCTTCGGTAGCACCACATTTCGAAAGCTTCTATTCTCTTCTTGTCCAAACTATTTATCGTCCATGTTTCACTTCCATACATGGCTACACTCCATACAAATACTTTCAGAAACGACTTCCTGACACTTAAATATATGCTCGATGTTAACAAATTTCTCTTCTTCAGAAACGCTTTCCTTGCCATTGACAGTCTACATTTTATATCCTCTCTACTTCGACCATCATCAGTTATTTTGCTCCCCAAATAGCAAAACTCCTTTACTACTTTAAGTGTCCCATTTCCTAATCTAATCTCCTCAGCATCACCCGACTTAATTAAACTACATTCCATTATTCTGGTTTTGCTTTTGTTGATGTTCATCTTATATTCTCCTTTCAAGACACTGTCCATTCCGTTCAACTGCTCTTCCAAGTCCTTTGCTGTCTGTGATAGAATTACAATATCATCGGCGAACCTCAGTTTTTATTTCTTCTCTATGGATTTTCATACCTACTCCGACTTTTTCTTTTGTTTCCTTTACTGCTTGTTCAATACCCGTTGTTCAAAAATGGTTCATACGGCTCTGAGCACTATGGGACTTAACAGCTGAGGTCATCAGTCCCCTAGAACTTGGAGCTACATAAACCTAACTAACCTAAGGACATCACACACATCCATGCCCGAGGCAGGATTCGAACCTGCGACCGTAACAGTCGCGCAGTTCCGGACTGAAGCGCATACAACCGCTCGGCCACCGTGGCCTGCCAATCCCCGTTGTATTAAGAAAATATTTATAAAGTGAATAGATTGTATAAAGTTTATATTTTTTATAGGTGAGATTAATGATATAAATAAATAGTATGCAGCTTGAAATTATACAAATTCATCCACTCTTTGTTTATCTTCCGATTCTGTCCGATCTATCTAGGCCACTTCGCAAACTGGCCGGTCAGATCCCGAACTCAACAAAAGATCGGACACTGACCGGTTAATTCACAGCGATGTTGGCCATTTCCTGACTTACAAAATTTGAAATTGTTCAATCAGTTCTGCTTAGCTTCTTTCTTCGGAGTTTGGCCGATCAGTACGGCCACTTTGCGAATTGGACGGCCGAATCCCGAAATCAGGAAACGATCGGAACTGGCCGGCCATTTTAAAGCGACATTGGCCACTTCGCGACTTGGGCGGCCAGTTACCACTTTGGCAGATTTCAGGCTTGACTAAGCGGTATAACATACAGGGTCTAAACGGTGTAAGCTGGAAAAAAATCCTGTTAGTAGTAGACACGTAATTGATTTAAAACGTGTAGTAATATGTTTGTCCATTTCCTATGTTTGATCCAGAAAAGAACAGTTCGTCTTCGGACAATGTTTTTGGAAAATAGACACTGGACAGTACTCACGGATTAAACGTGTCCTACGTAAACATTATGCACAATAGACCGGGAGAATTCGTTAAACAGGGTCAAAACTTCACGGGGTGACCATTCCATCCCCTACCCCAACACAGATACACTTACGTAAACATTTGCTTCGTGTTATTTACCACTGCGTGTATCGACATCGCGAGCTTGAGTTGCATAAGCATAGGTAACTTCAGCCTGCATGCTTGAGTCACTGAAATACGCCGCAGTCGTCGGGTTACCTGTGCGGGCGTTATTGCAACTCTGTTAAACATTAGGGTGGAAGGGATATTAACTGTCACTGAACTATGCGATATTGCATTAATTTATGGCGAGACAAATGGTGTAGCGAGGGTAACTTTACGAATTTACCGAGATCGCTTCCCACAACGAAGTCTTCAACCGGGATCGCCATTAGTTGCTGTTCACCACTCGATTATTTTGCAAGTCATTCGGAACAAAGCTTAGCAGTTACCATTATCGTTTTACATTCAATTCTGTATGTGAAACGTATTTTCTGTTCTGGCAGGCTTCCCTTTTATTACTAAACAAATATTGACAGAATACAGCTTACAAGTACGTATCTAATTTGCATAGATTAAGAGATACCGTCTCTTTACTACCCCACGCAGAAGGCAGTGGCCCACAACCCGAAGAACGTACCGGGCGAGGTGGCGCAGTGGTTAGCACACTGGACTCGCATTCGGGAGGACGACGGTTCAATCCCGTCTCCGGCCATCCTGATTTAGGTTTTCCGTGATTTCCCTAAATCGCTTCAGGCAAATGCCGGGATGGTTCCTTTGAAAGGGCACGGCCGATTTCCTTCCCCATCCTTCCCTCACCCGAGCTTGCGCTCCGTCTCTAATGACCTCGTTGTCGACGGGACGTTAAACACTAATCTCCTCCTCCTCTCCTGCTGAGGAACTAATTCTGGACCCCATCAACGAATATCCTTCACAGAGTACTAGAAGTATCACCCGCGAAGTGGGTGTATCGCACACTGTCATTCATCGCACTTTCAAAGAGGAGCGTCTGCGGAATTACGACGTTCAACGCATACAAGATTTCAAAGGGCAAGACTTCCCTCCGCGGCGAGAATTCTCAGAGTGGTTTTCTGTTACAAAGTGGGCAGTATGATTTTGTAAACATAGTACTCGTCACTGATGAAGCGTGTTTCACTCGCGAGGGAATAACTAATTTCCATAACATGCACACATGGAGTGTACACAATTCGTGCCAGGTAGTAGCAACAGATTTTCAACACCGCTTTTTCGTAAATGTATGGGCGGGTATAATCCATGATTACAGGATTGGGCCTTATTTTTTACCGGCACTATGGGCTGGTAACGATTACCGAACACTTCGACTGGAGACATTGCTACCAGCTTCATTAGAAAATATTTCGTTAGCCGCACGTCGTAAGACGTGGGTACTGCACACTGGCGCTCCACGCCATATTGGTCAGAGTACGAAAGTTTTTGAATAGACGATTTCCAGGACGATTAATAGGACGTATTGGTCTACCTTGACGGACAGCATGCAGTCCTGTTTTAATTTCGCTGAATTGTTGCTTTTGGGGCCATATGAAGGAACTTATTTATGCTCGGCATGTAAATAATGTGGACGAACGTACGCAGAAGATTTTCGATACTGCCAATACTATAACGGCTAATGTGCGTGTGTGTGAACGAGTACGATAAACTGGGTTGCCGTAATGAAGCTTGTGTCGAATCGAATGGTGGCATTCCAAATAGGAAACAAAGTAATGTGTATTTCATTTTCGTCACGGTACTGTTGTAGAAAAGGAAAATAATCTGAAGTTAATTTTCGTCATGGTATTGTAACAAGAGGAAACAGTTGATTGTAACTAATGCATAACAAATTGTGGTGTCACCGCCAGACACCACACTTGCTAGGTGGTAGCCTTTAAATCGGCTGCGGTCCGTTAGTGTACGTCGGACCCGCATGTCGCCACTATCAGTGATTGCAGACCGAGCGCCGCCACACGGCAGGTCTAGAGAGACTTCCTAGTACTCGCCCCAGTTGTACAAGCGACTTTGCTAGCGATGGTTCACTGACAAAATACGCTCTCATTTGCCGAGACGAGAGTTAGCATAGCCTTCAGCTACGTCATTTGCCACGCCCTAGCAAGGCGCCATGTTCAGTTGCTATTGATATTGTGAATAATGTACAGTCAAGAGCGACGCTCATCATTAATAGATTAAAGTTAAGTATTCCACCAGCTACGTCCGTTTTTCTAAATTCTAATTTCCTTGTCCTGTTCCAGACCTCACGCCAGCCTGCGTGAGCTAAAACGCGTGCCTTTCGGCTTCCTCTAATAACACGATGTTGGCTCTCCTGCCAACCCACAACACAAATTACTTGGTAACTAGTGATACTGTACTAAGGGAAACATATTTTATTTGATGACAGCTTTTCTTTAACACCACGATCTTCGTTAGAGTGATGTAAAAGAGAAAACGTCTGGTTGTACTTACTTCATTGTTTACATAAGGTGAATTGCACGTTTTGGCAACCCAATGGCTGTTCACTTTGCTTGTTTCGGTAGTACCTAGCGGCCACTCCGCGTTCTAGTACACGCCCAATGTTTTCATTGCTCTAGATCGTCCGTTATCTTTCTCTGACAGCCGCGTCGATATCGGTAATACACAAGCAAGGTCGTGGGGTCAGTTGACAATGTAAACAGAAATGCATTTCTTATCAAACCCACAAATATCTGTCTTTTAGAGGAGGAGGAGGAGCTTAGTGTTTAACGTCCCGTCGACAACGAGGTCATTAGAGACGGAGCGCAAGCTCGGGTGAGGGAAGGATGGGGAAGGAAATCGGCCGTGCCCTTTCAAAGGAACCATCCCGGCATTTGCCTGAAGCGATTTAGGGAAATCACGGAAAACCTAAATCAGGATGGCCGGAGACGGGATTGAACCGTCGTCCTCCCGAATGCGAGTCCAGTGTGCTAACCACTGCGCCACCTCGCTCGGTGTCTTTTAGAAATACAAGAATAAAGAACGTGATACAGCGATATTTCATTAGACATTTTTGTCAAGCTCACCGAGATGTACCGGCTGTATAATTTTGGCAGCTTATACGTTTATGCAAAGTTTGTTCGGAACCCTCAGTGCGCGCGTATTATTCGGACTTAACATAGTTTTTGGTTTCATTCTTGTCCTAAAGCAAGATGGCATCTCCCTATGTCATCCAGAATTGTGAACGCTTTCTATAAAACCCTGTGACAGGCTACCTCGCGTTTGGGTATCCTCCAACAATATACATAAACTGACGGGAAAAAATCGCATTTACTGGCTATCATTTCTATATCTTTACACCATATCATTTTCTTTAAAGTAAACTGTTAATAGAAGCTGCCCGACACCTTCATAGTCCGGCATATGAGTGGAACTACCTGCCTGAAATGGTGATAGACACATTCTGTTCATCTCGTTTATCAACCACAGACCAGTCGCTACAATACGACCTTACGCCCAGCTAGGGGAGCACTTTTTTTCCTTCAAATAATCAGCTATCGAATATCTTTAAAACCTTTAATTAACGTTATTAAAAATTTAAAGCCGTACATATTATGAAATTTAATAATATTAACGAATTACTCATTAAAGAGAACAGGATCACTGAGTTTTTGTTTTTGTTCTGTTAATGAGCGTGATGAAGCCAATACTGCGTTCCAGCTATGACTTACAGTGGAACGTCACACATGTTCTCTTCACACATGTACACACAAAAGACCTTAACTTGTTTAGTAACTGGTATGACCACAGTGCGTTACTCTACGTAGGTTGTAAAGCAACAGAGCTTACTTGCAGATTTTGCGTATTTCAGTGGATCTAAAATTTCTCAATAAAAATAAAATTGTGAAAGAACTTGAGTGTGGCTTACGGCACAGAGAACTGCTCCTGTTCGTTGTAAGTGTGTTTCTTATTCTGCTGTCAACCTGTTCCTGAGGGATCAGAGCAACAAATATGATTACTGTTCTTGTGTTAAGAATATCATTGAGTAACAAGAATCTGTTACAAAGTCACACTGTTAATTGAATATCCATATCAATACCCACAGTAACCATTCATTAAAAGTATATGTGCAGCTTTGGAATGTCATGCTTTGATACCATTCAGTTTTGTGTTTATGTCAGAAACAGTAGGTAGCACTGTAGTTTCTCTAATATTTGAAAACTGAAAGTCAGATCCAAAGAAAGTAATACAATTAAAGATCAAGACAGTGAGTCATTATTTATTAACACTGACATTGTCAATGATAACCCAGTTAAAATCAGTGTCAATTATTATAGGAATATTATTTAAACCAAATTTTGTAGCTTTCGTGCATCAATTCAGATTGTAACGACTTGAGGTACTAGCATAAAAGTAGATTACGTGACATTTACTCCAAATTTTCTTCTATTCACAATTTATTTATACGGCTGAGAACATTTAAAGAGGTAATACAAACAAACGCACATCCAAGGTCTGGGGCTGTGGTGGAGGGTGTCACTATTTGTTACTTTTTCTGTCTCCCCCCCTCCCCCACCTCAAATATAAGTTGCGGTGCCACTCCTGCTTACAACGTGACACAAATGGGCACCGTTTTAGTTTCATAAACAAATATATATAAAATGTACAATATAGTAATATTGCTGCAATAAAGAAAGTGTAACTCAGAGTCAAAGTTCCCATCAAATGGGATCAAACGAATCAACATTAAGTGTCTTGCTTTTGCAGACGACCTACGAATATTTACCCAGACACCCGAGAAAGCTAGCCACGCCATCTAGGAGCTACATGAGACTGACTCCAGACTCCAAATTACTGTACAGGATGGGGCGTATGGGCAGGCGGTGGGCGTTGTGGAATAATAGGGTAATTTTTAGAGAAAGGCCATTTATTGGCTAAAGCATGATGAAAAGGGGCTACATAGGCCTAGGGAGGTGAGGGTGAGCCAGAGCTTATAATTTGGCGAACATTGTTCGCGAAGCTACCGAAAGTTGTTGTCTGCCAAAACTAAGTCCTCAGTGCCGCAGCACCTGGAGAAGCGGGAGATGTTCGATGCTACAGGGCGCGCATCCGACTCGCGGATGAGCAAGAATACAAGAGAGCGGGCCCGGCGACGGGCGGCCGGGTATGTTCGACGCACCACGCGGCTTCCTCCGCCCTGATTGGTCAGGACCGAGCAAACCGTGCGGGCGGCATGGAACTTTCCAGAGCGTTGCCTGCTGAGCGAAGCCTGGGGCGGCGTTACCTCGTAAGCACATGAGAGAGGCGAGTGATCAAGGTGCCCTTCCTCGGTGCTGACTTCCTGTTACTAGACCGTGGGATGAAATAATTTACAGGCAGCTAATACTGCCGGCCGTGGCTTGGCCGCAATAGAAAAATGAAATTACGGTTTGGGTGCTCATATAATAAAGTAAAATCCCTTATTGTCTGGCTCATCCTTTACATTCCTCCCCCTTCCGTGGGAGCGGAGAACGTACGTGAATTCGCTCAATGTAATTATTATTTGAGCGTAAACAAATTTAGCTTGTAAAATTAAGTAAACATTACTTGATTAAGAATGGCCCTCACGGAAGACGGCAGGGGTCTTAACCTATGGGAGGGTGTAGAGACTACAGACTTCCTAGGGGTCGCAAAGGGACTTCCATCAACGATATGGTGTCTATACAAGAATCATCATAAAACATCAAAACATCATAAAATATCAAAACGTTGTAAAACATCAAAACATCATAAAGTATCAAAACAAAATTAGAACAGAACATACAGAGTGAGTCAGGTAAACATGCCAAGTGTTCTCGTTGCTAAGATGAAGTAAAGATGTCTTTTATTTTGCTTTTGTTTAAATAAGTTGAAAATGTAAACATATCGCCACTGATGAATCACTGCGGGGGCGATTGGCGGAGGCGGCGTGGTGTGTTGTCCTCAGCGGGCAGCGCGCAGGCTGCCGGCGGGAAGGGGGCGTGGCCGTGGCCAGGTCCGTGCACTGGAACTCAGCGCAGGGGGGGTATGAGGGGAGGTCCACATGTTTCAAAACACATTTGAAAAGGGAGTTATCACTAAGGAAACACTTCACTACACTACACTAGTTTTTCCACGTTAGTTGCTATCTCTGTTTCACTCTTAAAACTAAGGGAGGGCACATGCCTGATAGGTTCTTGTTTTCTATTTTTTGTTTAGTTCGTGGCTGTTTGCCATTAATTTAAGTGTGCCAACAGGCGAACGTAAGAAATTTGTCCTTTTCTCATTTTTTAGCAAGTCATCAATTGATGATAGGAGGTGATCATTTGATACGTTAGACAAAGCTGGCAAGTTAGCTGACAAGGGAATCATGAATGGGCTTTCAGGTATAAAAAACATAATTAAAGGGGGCGCGAATACTAAGTGAGTAAGCTGTAGTGGCACGACAGGTTATTAATGGCGTTCCGACAGGAACCGTTTGCTGAAGATCTGCGCGGAGGCTACGTCAGAGTGGCAGCTGACTGCAAGGCCTAATCTCGGGCTACGTCAGAAAGGCGCGCGGCAGATAATTTCCAAGGCCAGCGCGGCGTCAGGGCTGCACGCGGCAGCTGAGGGGTCTACGACTGTCAAATGCCGACTGTCAAATGCAACAAAATAGAAGTGGGATTACGCGTGACATCTAGCTAGATGAGTTGTTATAGTGGGTTCTGTTTAAAATTACATTATGCATTAGTAAATTGGTTCATAACAAAGTTCCTATGAAATCCATTTGAGCCCAAACATATTTGTTACATAAACATGGAAATATAAAAATGAGGTACACAAATATCATATTAAATTTACTGAATATTCCATATCACTAAACAAAGAAAGTTAAATGCCTCCTTGGGCTAACCATCCAAGTGTAATATTCACATTTTGAGAAGAAGTTTCTCGTAACTCAATATATTTGCTGAAGTGAGACTGACAAAGAAAAATGACACTAGTTTTGTGCAGGTGGCTGTTGCTAACGACAGGGGGGAAACGAAACTCGACGAGAAACTATAGATTTCTATAGTGGAAACAGAAAGCGTAAGGAACTGAATTAGAAAAGACTGAATTGAGCGTAATTTCTGAAGGGCTTTCCCTTTATGAAGGTACAGTGCAAGGCGCATCGTTCACACGACGTTATCGCCTACTTAACTGTGTATACGACAATTCTGCGATTCCAAAATAGCTGCTTCATACTTCTTCCTCAAACTTGACATCTCTTACATAAAAAAAACTTTACTGTGCTACCAAATTCGCCGTCTTTATCCTCTCAAGATCTTGCGACTGACTTTACTTTGCGACCAAATTCGCCGTCTTCATCCTCTCAACATATTGCGATTAAACTCGCCGTCTCTATAACTCCATGGTGATGGCCTCCTCGGGCCCAGTTGGTTGCTTAAAACTCCGTCTATCCTTGGGTACATCTCAGTGTCCTGGGACACGTCATACAGTTAAAAGCTACTACTTCAATAGTCGGTATTCCTTCGGAAAATACAACGTAAAAACAGTGTCAAAGAAGGCTCAAGGTTTTGAACAGAGATTTCCGCTTACTGGCGGTTTAGCTGCGGGCTAGACGCGGTTAGCGTCTGACGGTGCCTGATCAGCTGTCGTCAGAGAGAACACTGTTCTCATGAACTCTTCTTCGACAGGGAAGATCAAAGTCTGGGCTGAATAGTTCTGTGTCTGTTGAAAGTTGACAGATGAAAGTGGGTAGGATGAACTATGTCGCGAAACGGAAAAGTGAAGAAACGACACAGACAGTTAAGGGTCCGCGCGGGTGCCAGCCGCGTCACGTAAGGTGCGTGCCCTCGCGGGTGGTTCTCTTGTTCATCCAACAGGCTAGGTATGTGGCCCAAGCTTGCTCGTTCTGTGGGTGCGATTCACTACGTTATCTATCACGGGGGTAGGAATGTGATATGTCCCTCCAGATGAACATTCAAATACAAATGAAAATAAAGCATGGTTACATCCTAAATTACCCTTCCAAAACAATTTACTACCTAAGACATCATTATTACTAAACAAATAATTGGCAGTACTCGGGAATTTTTGCTTTTTGATTACTTCTCTTTAACTGTTGGGCGGCGGCTCGGGCATTGTTCCCTCTTACCTTTTTCCAAATGGCTTTTAGACGTCGAGCTAGACCTTTCACATCTTTGGATTTAATTCCAGGGGGCAGTTTGTCAATTTCAAAAGGCGAATTCAAAGGGCGGCCATATACCGCTTCATAAGGTGAGTACCCTGTAGCTTCATGGACACGGCTGTTATATGCTGACGTAACGTATTGAACATACTTGTCCCAGTCAGAATGATGTTTATTAACATAGTAAGACAGCATACGCATAACGGTGCGGTGGACTCGCTCGAGGCGACCGTTCGCTTTTGGGTGGAAGGGCGTCGTTCGCCACTTTTTAATTCGCAATAACCGACAAACTTCGGTAAACACTGCAGACATGAAATTCGTACCTTGGTCTGTGAGTACAGCTTCAGGGCTTCCGTATGGTAACACCAAATAGGTGACAAAAGCACGCGCTACTGTTTCAGCGGACATATCTGGTATAGGAATGAGAATCAAGAACCTAGAGAAATGGTCTATAAGGGACAGAATATACCGATTATTTTGGGGGCTCACAGGGAAAGGACCGACAATATCTGCCGCTACTACTGCCCAGGGATAAGTGGCTTCTGGTATCTGCTGTAAAGGCACTTTCGTTCGAGGTGGTAATGACCTCTTTAACGCAAGGTAGACAATTTTGTATATACACTCCTGGAAATTGAAATAAGAACACCGTGAATTCATTGTCCCAGTAAGGGGAAACTTTATTGACACATTCCTGGGGTCAGATACATCACATGATCACACTGACAGAACCACAGGCACAAAGACACAGGCAACAGAGCATGCACAATGTTGGCACTAGTACAGTGTATATCCACCTTTCGCAGCAATGCAGGCTGCTATTCTCCCATGGAGACGATCGTAGAGATGCTGGATGTAGTCCTGTGGAACGGCTTGCCATGCCATTTCCACCTGGCGCCTCAGTCGGACCAGCGTTCGTGCTGGACGTGCAGACCGCGTGAGACGACGCTTCATCCAGTCCCAAACATGCTCAATGGGGGACAGATCCGGAGATCTTGCAGGCCAGGGTAGTTGACTTACACCTTCTAGAGCACGTTGGGTGGCACGGGATACATGCGATCGTGCATTGTCCTGTTGGAACAGCAAGTTCCCTTGCCGGTCTAGGAATGGTAGAACGATGGGTTCGATGACGGTTTGGATGTACCGTGCTCTATTCAGTGTCCCCTCGACGATCACCAGTGGTGTACGACCAGTGTAGGAGATCGCTCCCCACACCATGATGCCGAGTGTTGGCCCTGTGTGCCTCGGTCGTATGCAGTCCTGATTGTGGCGCTCACCTGCACGGCGCCAAACACGCATACGACCATCATTGGCACCAAGGCAGAAGCGACTCTCATCGCTGAAGACGACACATCTCCATTCGTCCCTCCATTCACGCCTGTCGCGACACCACTGGAGGCGGGCTGCACGATGTTGGGGCGTGAGCGGAAGACGGCCTAACGGTGTGCGGGACCATAGCCCAGCTTCATGAAGACGGTTGCGAATGGTCCTTGCCGATACCCCAGGAGCAACAGTGTCCCTAATTTGCTGGGAAGTGGCGGTGCGGTCCCCTACGGCACTGCGTAGGATCCTACGGTCTTGGCGTGCATCCGTGCGTCGCTGCGGTCCGGTCCCAGGTCGACGGGCACGTGCACCTTCCGCCGACCACTGGCGACAACATCGATGTACTGTGGAGACCTCACGCCCCACGTGTTGAGCAATTCGGCGGTACGTCCACCCGGCCTCCCGCATGCCCACTATACACCCTCGCTCAAAGTCCGTCTACTGCACATACGGTTCACGTCCACGCTGTCGCGGCATGCTACCAGTGTTAAAGACTGCGATGGAGCTCCGTATGCCACGGCAAACTGGCTGACACTGACGGCGGCGGTGCACAAATGCTGCGCAGCTAGCGCCATTCGACGGCCAACACCGCGGTTCCTGGTGTGTCCGCTGTGCCATGCGTGTGATCATTGTTTGTACAGCCCTCTCGCAGTGTCCGGAGCAAGTATGGTGGGTCTGACACACCGGTGTCAATGTGTTCTTTTTTCCATTTCCAGGAGTGTACTTTTGCACGTCTTTCCGTCTTCCTGCCCAGAAATAACGGGCGGCTATTCGGCAATTTGTGGCGCGAAGGCCGTTATGACATGCCTGCAGGCTATCGTGACACTGTGCGATAATCTTGGAACGTAATTCTTTCGGGATTACTGCCTGTTTACCCAAGTGGGTCTTTCGATATAAAATTCCATCTTCAACGGAGAATTCAGGCAAAGCCACATATTTCTGACATTCAACGTCCCTTTGCTGTGCTTCCCTTAATTCTTCAATAGAAACGTCATTAGCTACGATCACTCTGACCTTTAGGCTTAATGCGTCGGCGTTTTGATGTGACTCGCCCGGTTTGTGTTTCACCTCATACTCAAATTCGCTCAATTTCATAGCCCAACGAGTTGGCCTACTACTAGGGTCTTTTAAGCTCAACATCCACTGTAACGCGGCGTGATCAGTGATGACAGTGAATTTTCTCCCATACAAATAACATCGGAAATAAGTTACACCAAACATGAGTGCTTGAAGTTCCTTCTCAGTTGTGCTGTAATTTGACTCTGCTTTATTAAGCTGTCGAGACGCATAACCAATTGGTCGTTCTTCGCCATCTATCTCTTGTGACAGGATGGCTCCTACAGCATAATCTGAGGCGTCCACTGACAGTATGAATGGTTTTTCAAAGTCCGGGTACGCTAGTACAGGGGCTCTAGTTAAAACATGTTGAATTTGTTGCATAGCTTTATCACATTCTTTGGTCCAAATAAAACTAACTCCATTTTTCAATAAATTAGTCAGGGGCTTAGCAAGGGTAGCATAATTATTCACACAACGTCTGTAGTAGTTTGCAAGGCCTAAAAATGACTGTAGTTCTTTGACATTTGTCGCTGTTGGAAATTCCTTTACTGCGGTGGTCAAACGGGGGTCCGGTTTGACACCTTCTCCACTTATTATATGACCTAAATATTGTACTTGTGACTGGGCGAAAGCACACTTTTCTAATTTTACACTCAAATGAGCTCCTTTTAACCTTTGCAAAACATTCCTCAGTCTTTCTGCATGTTCTTTTATCATTTTAGAAAAAATAATAATGTCATCTAAATACACCAAGCATGTTGTAGGTTTCAACCCACGCAGCAGCAAGTCTGCAAATCTTTGAAAAGTGGCAGGGGCGTTTCTCAATCCAAATGGCATCCTTACAAATTCATACAATCCTGTAGGTGCAACAAAAGCAGTTTTATGGCCGTCCTGGGGTGCCACAGGGATTTGATGGTACCCAGAACGCAAATCAAGGGTGGTAAAGTACTTACAGTTGCCCAATCTGTCCAATGTTTCATCAATGCGTGGTAACGGATATGTGTCTGGTGTCGTTACCCGATTTACTGCCCGCATATCGACACATAGGCGATAGGCTTTCTCCCCATTTACTGATTTCTTTGGCACAACGACCACGGGAGACGCCCACGCACTCGAGGAGGGTTGTATGATTCCTGCAGCTAATTGCTGCTGAATCGTATCTTCAACTACAGACTGCAAATGATATGGTATACGATAAGGTTTTTGTGCAACTGGACGAGCTTCTCCGGTCGGAATTTCGTGCTGAACCAAATCCGTAGCCGGTAGAAACTGCCTCTCTTCAACCACGAAAATTCCTCTAATACTGGCTGCAACATCCTTTTCTCCTCACTATTTAAATGACCTAACTTCTCTGCTGACTGACTCCTTATCGTCGACGCGACATATCGCACTTCTCTAACTGAACATTTCTTTCTTCTCCTTCCTTTCTCATCTGTATCTCGCTGCTTCTCAGCTCCTCTTATTTCTTCAAAAATTTCTTGTCCACTGGCAACAATAGTACCCTTCGGTATCACAACATCTTTTACACCAAAATTATCTATACTTACGGGTATCGCAAAACCCTTTTGTCTCCTTTCCGGTCGGCAGATACTTCTCTTTGTATGGACTGACTGACGATCTAAGACATCATTGTGGGTGTGCAGGTCAACCACAATGTCTGTCTTAGGCTGTGAACGGTGCCTTTCACAGCTCCCTCGCGTCTGACGGGGGTGCGCACCGCCAAATCGGTGAATTGCTTCGCCGAACTGCACAGTTCGCGTCCGATAATCCACTATCCCCTGATAACGGTGCAGAAAGTCATTCCCTAGTATGATGTCAAATTCACCCTTCTTTAGCCTTACTGCTTCCATCCTCTGACTGTATTTACCCTCGTCTATTTGCAGATTCACTACACACGAACCTGTAGGGACAATTACTTCCTCTCCAAGGCCACTGATATGGTACCGGGGTGGCTGTAACACCCTTCGATCATTTTTCTCCACAAACAGTACACTAACTTGAGCACCAGTATCAACTAAAATTCTAACTAATTTCTTCCAGAGTACGCCAGCTAGACTAACGTGTTCCACCTCTTTACATTTTTCGGTCCTAACCGGGTGTATTATTTTTGTCGGGGGCGCGGGTGGGTGGCGGAACCTGCCCCCCAAGCGTTTCCCTGATTCGACCCCGTGTTGCGGCGGTGGCCACGCATCTGATTAGAAAATGGCGACTTTGTGGGGCAAACATTATTAGCATGACCTACTGTCTGGCAAATAGTGCAATACGGTGCGCGACAGCGCATTGCCGTATGGTTGGGCTTCCCACAACGCTGACAAAATACTTCTTTTGCTGGGACCGGTACTGGGTCCGATGGGGGCGGTGCGGCAGCGCAAAAACGCAATATCTCTTCGCGTAACATTGCCAAACGAACAGCTTCAAACAGAGATGTGGGGGAGGCTGCTTTGACTTCTCCTCCGATGCGGGGGTCAATACCGCGGACAAATGCATCAATTGCACGTGCTTCGGTTTCTGAGCGCAAAATTCTGTTTTGACTGGCATTTTCACCTAGCTTGTAGGTACGACAAGATACTGCTCGTATGCGATCTGCAAAGGCATCAAAATCCTCATTAGGCTTCTGCCTAAGGGTTGATAATTGATCTCTGTAATATGCGGTACCTCTGGTATCGGAATAACGCGTAGTCAATCCGCGGGCCAATACTTCAAATTCGTGCGTGTCACGCAATTCGTCCACCGTTTCTATAAACATTCGGGTTTCCCCTGTGAACTTTAGTCTGGCTGCATTGGCCAATAGATCATCCGACCACGCACACGTGCGACCCACATCACGAATATTTTGTAAAAACATAGCCACATTTTCGTGGGACTTCCCAGAAAACGTGGGGATGAAATCAGCAGCAGGGAAATTGCTTACAGTCGCCATGTTAGCAGAAATTGTGGCGTTTGTATTAGAGACAGAATTAGTGTTAGTTGCGTCTGTTTGAGCATTTGTTACAGGGGTGGAGCTAGCCACAGGTATGGAAGTTCGCGCACTAGCTTCCAGCGTCTGTTTCAAGACGCGGTTTTGCTCAAGTAGCTCCTGATTTTGTGCGAATAACTGCCGCATTTGCGCATTTATGGCCTCGAGTGGGTCTTGCGAGGCGGGTGCCTCTGCGAGGGTATCCCGTATCGTCGCTCGTGTTCCCATCGGCATGTTTACAATTTTATGGGACGCTAGTGACCAGAAAAAAGTAATGATTGTTACAAAAAAAAAGGACGGCCACAAAGATTCTCAATCCAGCGGCGGAAGATCGTCGAAGCTATAGCTGTAAGCATCGCGGCGGCTTACAGGTGGCTCGGCCGGTCGGCGATGGCGGCAGGCCCCTGGCGCGTCAGTGACAGCGGCGGGCGGCGGTGGGCGGCGCGGCGGCGATGGCGGATGACGGCGCTGGCCCGGCCGTTCGCGCAGCGCAGGCCCCTCGAACTCAGGCAGCGGGCAGCGCGGCGGCGTCCGGCTCACGTGGCTGGCTAGCGAGGGCTGCCTCGCTGCAGCGCGCGCGCCCTGTGCGTGTTCACTGGCGCAGCCCCGGCCCACGTGCAGCAAACGTGGCGGCCGGTTGGCGCATTCCGTGCGCGAAGCGTACGGCGTCTTGCCGGAAAGAATTTTGTGTAGCGACAAAGTCACTACGGGAGCGTATCCCACTTCTGACACCAATTGTACAGGATGGGGCGTATGGGCAGGCGGTGGGCGTTGTGGAATAATAGGGTAATTTTTAGAGAAAGGCCATTTATTGGCTAAAGCATGATGAAAAGGGGCTACATAGGCCTAGGGAGGTGAGGGTGAGCCAGAGCTTATAATTTGGCGAACATTGTTCGCGAAGCTACCGAAAGTTGTTGTCTGCCAAAACTAAGTCCACAGTGCCGCAGCACCGGGAGAAGCGGGAGATGTTCGATGCTACAGGGCGCGCATCCGACTCGCGGGTGAACAAGAATACAAGAGAGCGGGCCCGGTGACGGGAGGCCGGGTATGTTCGACGCACCACGCAGTTTCCTCCGCCCTGATTGGTCAGGACCGAGCAACCGTGCGGGCGGCATGGAACTTTCCAGAGCGTTGCCTGCTAAGCGACGCCTTGGGCGGCGTTACCTCGTAAGCACACGAGAGAGGCGCGTGATCAAGGTGCCCTTCCTCGGTGCTGACATCCTGTTACTAGACCGTGGGATGAAAGAATTTACAGGCAGCTAACACTGCCGGCCGTGGCTTGGCCGCAATAGAAAAATGAAGTTACGGTTTGGGTGCTCATATAATAAAGTAAAGTCCCTTATTGTCTGGCTCATCCTTTACATTACGAAGAAACTCAATACATAGACGCCACTTCAGATATGTAGGTGAAATTATTTGACACAGCAGCAGCGAAATAGTAGCTAACAAAACATCTGAATAAGAACTGCGTAAGGCCTACACAATTACCTGGGATCAGTACAATCGCTGTCAATCAAAGCCAAACTTCAGCAGTACCATACAGTCGTTCTTACTGAAGCACTCCACGCTACGGAGACGTCATCATCAACTACCAACGTCAAAGACATGGAGAAAATTGAAAGACAAATACTTAGAAAAATATTTGGACGCAGTATTCAAGATGGTATCTGGATGCTCAGAAACTCAGAGGAACTGTATACGGTGACTGAGTGATTCACCTAACTTGCTCGGCACAGTCTGCGGTCATATAGCACCAATGGACGACTCTCGCTTCACCAAGAAAATCTTTTACACCATTAACGGACCTGGACAATACAAAATACATTGGGTGACAGACTCTCAAAGTGACCCCACGGCTAGCGGTTCTAGGCGCTCAGTCCGGAACCGCGCGACTGCTACGGTCGCAGGTTCGAATCCTGCCTCGGGCATGGATGTGTGTGATGTCCTTTGGTTAGTTATATTTAATTAGTTCTAAGTTCTAGGGGACTGATGACCACAGATGTTTAGTCCCATAGTGCTCAGAGCCATTTGAACCATTTGACCCCACGGACATCGGTATTGTCCCACTGGTAACTACACGGACTGAATGAAGGCGGAAGTTAGGGTGCTAAATAATGGCTCCATGTTCTCCTCGGAGGGCGAAACGAAATAATTGTTTAGACATCAGAAAATACATTAATGTAATAATAATTTGTTCACGTCAGTGAATAGTACACAGCATTAGCATAATGTCCAAGAAATTGCAAATACAAAAGCAGAGCTTTTGAAAAGCATACATCCGAAAACTTGCGAAGTATACTTGTGACAACTATAACACAACTATAACGGCGTGTGGCACACAACTTTGACATCATAAATTACCGAATACAAGATCTTAGAGTGCGTCACGATTATACCGAGCACTACCAGTGACCGAGCGAGGTGGCGCAGTGGTAAGACATTGGACTCGCATTCGGGAGGACGATGGTTCAATCCCGCGTCCGGCCATCCTGAATTAGGTTTTCCGTGATTTACCTAAATCACTCCAGGCAAATGCCGGGATGGTTCCTCTGAAAGGGCACGGCCGACTTCCTTCCCCATCCTTCCCTAATCCGATGAGACCGATGACCACGCTGTTTGGTCTCCTTCCCCAAACCCAACCAATCAACCACTACGAGTGTGAACATTAGTCTGTAAACCGTGGCCACACAGCCTTGTAAATGACGGGAATGCTGTTTCGCTTACTCGATTCAGTTCGCGTTCAGGAAATCAGTTTGTTTGTTTTTTATCTTTCTTTTTTACGTGACTGGATGGTCTTTCCCTTTGTGCCTTCCCTTATTCAGCTTCGCATGGTTTGCCGATACTACCGTTGGAAGTAAGAACCGTGCCGGGTGTTTTGTTAACAGCTGGCAGGTCAGGTTGCGCATACGTGCCTTTATGACATGATTAAGGCGCAAGACACTACGTATGGACGCGCATTCATGCACAAAACTGAAAAGTATTCTGTGTTAAATGTAGCTTGTAAGTCCCAGAATTCCTTGCAATTTTTGAAACATTTAGTTTTTATTGTAGTTTATTCTCCGTAAGTTATCTGTGAAATTCGGTGAGTGTCAGACCGAGCGAGGTGGCGCAGTGGTTAGCACACTGGATGCCGGGATGGTTCTTCGAAAGTGCTTGGCCGACTTCCTTGCCCATCCTTCCTTAATCTGACGGGATCGATGACCTCACTGTTTGGTCCCCAACCCCAAAACAACCAACCAACCAGTCAGCCAACCAACTTGAGTCTCAGTGTCTACTGAGCTCAATGTTCTGGATTCGATCCCTCCGACGACCTGCGTGGGAAGGTCTGGAATGGGCTTTGGTAACAACCTATGAAGGAAGAGCTTCCTGGAAAAACAAGCAGCTACTATACCATGATTAAACAATGAAGATTCAGAGGTATCTGATAATAATAATAATGGCGTGTGACGAGTTCCTTACGGCGGGTAGATCGGTGGCCTGGTGCAAGTCTTTCTATTTGACGCCACTTCGGCGACTTGCGCGTCGATGGGGATGAAATGATGATGATAAGACCCGGCAGGGGATCGAACCCGGGCCCTTAGGATTGACAGTCTGTCGCGCTGACCACTCAGCTACCGGGGGCGCGATGCGTACTTGTTGCTGTTCCACCAAGCACTATGGTCACTGTACTGACACTGTCCTACACGTTGCCAATTACTGTCCACCTTCAGAGGCAGCATTGCGTTTTATCATGATAGCTTGTGACTTCATTTTTGTGGTGCCAACATGGCTTCCCGTTCAAATTACTTTTTATCCGATTCTAAATTACGTTGCAGGCGAACTTTGTGGAAAAATTCGCAGAACCAGAATATAAAATCAGATTCCGTCGCGCACTTCAGTTCCTTTTCACATGCGAATGACGTTTGTAACACGTTTGCCCGCATCTCGTGGTCGTGCGGTAGCGTTATCGCTTCCCACGCCCGGGTTCCCGGGTTCGATTCCCGGCGGGGTCAGGGATTTTCTCTGCCTCGTGATGGCTGGGTGTTGTATGCTGTCCTTAGGTTAGTTAGGTTTAAGTAGTTCTAAGTTCTAGGGGACTGATGACCATAGATGCTAAGTCCCATAGTGCTCAGAGCCATTTGAACCATTTTTGTAACACGTTGACTGAATCGGGTTGACAAACCAAAAAACGCTACAAAATGTTAAAATATAAGTTGAAAAGGATTATATTGATATGTATAACAAACGAATTCATTTGATTAATAGAGTACAAATCTGAAATATGATTTTGTAGAGACAAAATATTTTGAAAGTAACCGATGTTTTAATTAATTGTAAGCGGCCTCCCATCCTGTGGACTAGCGCTTGCGTACTCTTACTGTGCAGTGCTGAAGCATCGACTGCACACGGACCGACGCATTGCTGCGGAACAGTATCAAGAAAATGCTAACCCGCGCGCCAATGGAAAGAGCGTGCAACGCCACATCTCCAAGAAGACAGTTTAGCGACCCCTGTCAACGCCCATTTAACCAGCCGTCCATCGCTGGTTGGATCAGTTTGGTCGCAGTCGTCGAGAGCATCAGTACGGAGTAATAGGAAGCCGATACTTCGCCTGTGTTCCGGAAGTAGTAATAGAAACTAAAGTACCTCCAAGAAGAAGGACAGGCAGCCACTTCATAAAGAGAAGTTACATTTATTTTCTTTTGAGAAATGAAGTATTGTAATAATTTGAAAGTGTAGTGTAGAGATCATTCATGGATTCTTGCCGCGATCCATCGAAACGTCTCTCCTTCCTTATTTGTGTCGGTTCTGACTCCCACAGTAGCCGACACAACACATGCAACTTCAAAACAATTATTTATGCACGGAAACATGCCTGCAACTGAAAGAAACAATTTAAGGATATCGCTGTGTGGTTTGAATTAAGAGCAAGATCTCAAATGCAGAAGAAAAAGGGGGAAATTCTTTTGTTAGTAGATATTTCTAAACATTAAACATGAATTGTGATCTGTGAGCTCCTAGTTTCACTGTCTCACAGCGTAACGATTAATACGTTATAAGTTCTGTTAACCCCGAAAATGTGCCTTTATATCAGTGCTCATTACTGTTGAGACATCTGACGCGGCCGCTCCCGCCGCAGGTTCGAGTCCTCCCTCGGGCATTGGTGTGTGTGTGTGTGTGTGTGTGTGTGTGTGTCGTTCTTAGCATAAGTTAGTTTAAGTAGTGTCTAAGTCTAGCGACCGATGACCTCAGCAGTTTGGTCTCCTAGGAGTTCAGACACATGTGTACATTTAGTTGAGTCACCTGAAAATCTCGGCTATTTGACCAATACTTACAAATGCAAGTTATTCGCCTCCCCTTCCTGAAAGCTCGGAGGGAACTGCATCAGTGTCAGAGTTACCTTACAATCAGAATATCACTTACGAAAGATAAGTTCAAACAAAACACAATATTGTAGTGTGTACCTTATATACTAGATTCTGTGGATTACTTGAGCTCATTGAAGTGTTTTCATTGAAAACTGTATTATGAATGCTGTACAACATGGCAAATTTCTGGTTCAGGAAATGGTGAAATAAGTAATGGATGTTTGGAGGCAGTTTAAATTGACTGGAGCTATAATTGGAAGCTGTAGAGTGTAAAAATTCTTCAGGAGATTAGAGATTGGAATACGTAGGTTAAAAGTGGCACTCTCAGATGAAGAGTTTGGCACCTGGTTGTGGTGCTCACACATCGAAATGGACGAACCTGAAATACTTTCTACACAGCACCTCAAAAGCACATTACAAAAATACTATCCTGCATGGAATAAATATCTCATTTATGTTTCGTGTAAATCACTTGAGGTTTAGGATGCCAGTCATTGAAATGGATTTCGGATTACACTTGCTGTAGAACAATTGCTATGTCAAAGAAAGTGTAGTCGAAATAAACTTGGGGACATGTGGGCGCGTCCACTCTTTGCCAAGGTTGATTCGACTACGCTCCGTAAGTTTTGCTAGGAAACCATAAAACATCCTCTATCCACTCCCGATCTCTCCTCACATGATTCCCATACTTTTGGAGCCCTAAAGAGAGATATTCATGGCCATCCATTTACTTCTACCACAGAGGTGCACGCCTCGGTACAATCATGATTCCTTAGGCAACAGCTAACATTTTTCCATGAACGTGGTGAACTTTCTCCCATGTTTTCGGTAACTTCTTCTACTGATTGTGGTGTAGCGCCATAAAGAAATCTTACAGCAGCTTGTAACTTCATACGGGTGGCGAGTCACCGTTTCTCTGAGACAATGTTCGTGCATATGAGCAGCTATGCACTAGTAGCTGCAGATCGAGAGGTTTTGTTAATGTACAGGCGACGAAACCAGAAGCTTGCTGTTGTAAAACTGAATGCATTTGCCACACAGCAAATGAAACAAAAAACAAAACCTCATATTTACGTATGTTAGTAACTAAATTTGATACTAAGCTTTTCTGTATCAATGGAATAACAGATATAATATACACTACTGGCCATTAAAATTGCTACACCAAGAAGAAATGCCGATGATAAACCGTTATTCATTGGACAAATATATTATACTAGAACTGACATGTGATTACATTTTCACTCAGTTTGGGTGCATAGATCCTGAGAAATCAGGATACTCCAGTATGGCTATGACGAATACACGCTCCTAATGTGCGTTCACCGCGATGTCGCCAAACACGGAACGAACATCATGATGCTGTAAACAGAACCTGGATGCATCCGAAAAAAATGACGTTTTGCCATTCGTGCACCCAGGTTCGTCGTTGAGTACACCATCGCAGGCGCTACTGTCTGTGATGCAGCGTCAAGGGTAATCGCAGCCAAGGACTCCAAGCTGATAGTCCATGCTGCTGCAAACGTCGTAAAACTGTTCGTGAAGATGGTGGTTGTCTTGCAAACGTCCCCATCTGTTGACTCAGGGATTGAGACGCGGCTGCACGATCCGTTACAGCCATGCTGATAAGATGCCTGTCATCTCGACTGCTAGTGATACGAGGCCGTTGGGACCCAGCACGTCGTTTCGTATTACCCTCCTGAATCCACCGATTCCATATTCTGCTAACATCGGATCTCGACCAACGCGTGCAGCAATGTCGCTATACGATAAACCGCAATCGCGATAGGCTACAATCCGATCTTTATCAAAGTCGGAAACGTGATGGTACGCATTTCTCCTCCTTACACGAGGCATCACAACAACGTTTCACCAGGCAACGCAGGTCAACTGCTGTTTGTTTATGAGAAATCGGTTGGAAACTTTCCACATGTCAGCACGTTGTAGGTGTCGCCACCGGCGCCAACCTTGTGTGAATGCTCTAAAAAGCTAATAATTTGCATATCACAGCTTCTTCTTCCTGCCAGTTAAATTTCGCGTCTGTAGCACGTCATCTCCGTGGTGTAGCAATTTTAATGTCCAGTAGTGTATTTTGATTTCATGTTTCCTTAGGATTCTGGCTAACTTCAGCGGAATATTGCCGACGTATGGGATGAACCCCCTGGACTTGAACCGCTCCTTTTCCTTTTGATCGCGTGGGTATTCACGTTTCTTTTTCCTTAAAACTGAGCCGATCTGATGTGGAGGATATCTGTTATCTCTGAACACTGAATGTAGGTGTTCCAGCTCCTTTCCAAGGCTTCCTACATCAGACACAACATGTGTCCCGTGAAACAACGTTCGAAAGACTCCCATAGTTTGTGATGGGTGGTGGTAGGTAGACACATGCTGATAAGTGTCTGTATGTGTGGGCTTACGGTAAACGGAGTGCCTCAATGATCCATCCATTGTCCGCTCAACGTAGTACCAGGACATTACTCGTTTTGTTCAGTCCGGGCGGGTGCTGCGGAAGAAGAAATCACCGGAAGGTGAGTGGACGTTTTTTTGTAGGCGAAAGAGACCTTGCAGCCGTGGTTAAAGTCTAACAGCAGTGTTAATTCGTTGCGTAGCTGCCTCGCACCGACCATAACACGGATTCTGTTTCTCGACGTTCTATTTTTACTACTGCCACTTCAGTTTTGTAGATGCTGTAGATCAGTCGTCTGGGTTAGCGACAGTCTTCTAAATACTGCGAACGACTTATCATATCGTTCACTGCCGGCTTCCTCTACGTCCTCTATCCTAACCTGTCTTCAGTCTGTCTTCCAACACCAAGCGCAAGACCAGAATTCCTTCTGTCCTTCTTCCTGAAACTAAACTGATTTTTAGCCACTACTCACTGTTCCAGTAACAAAAGGCACAATGAATTTCATTAAAAATTACTGTGACGATAGGAAATACATTCAGCAAACATTCTAAACGCCTGTCAGAGATACACATTGTCTGATTCAGTGCCACTGTGAATATTCAAGACACTTATTTCTGTATTATGGCAGACGTATTTGTTTCCGTTAACATGGAAAATACCAGTAGACTTTCAGCAGATGTGTCTTTCAAGATAGGCAATAGAATGTTACCAAGTTTTCTCCACATTTCTTCCACACTTTTGCCATTTCTTCATATATTACGGATCGCCTTGCAGGTGCTGATGTTTCCTGTGTGCAAGTCCACTTCCACGAAAGCATCACATGCATAATGTAGGTCAGAAATTCGTCTAGTCCTAATATAATGGTACACGGCTCTCAGAAAGTTACACTCATATGCTAATAACCACCTTCTGCTTCAAGTCGTACATGCTGTACAACGTGGTAGAAAAAACACTACCCGTGATCTCATTGAGCAATCAGCTAACGAAATATTTGTAAGGATCAATGGGTGGTTCACAGCAAACGGATTGTCACTGAATTTTGACAAGACCCAGTACATATAGTCTAGTACCTCACAAAGAATACCTGACCCTATAAGTATTATCCACTCAAACAATGATATTAGAGCTGTAGACAGTGTCAAATTTTTAGGGCTACAAATTGACCACAACCTAAATTGGAAAACTGATGCTGTAGACTTAATGAAACGCCTTCGTTCAGCTACATTTGCAGAATGCATGATAACAGAAATAGATGATTTAAAAATGAAGAAGTTAGTTTATTCGGCCTACTTTCATTCACTAATGAGTGATGCAATCATCTTTTGGGGTAACTACTCCCACAAAAAGAACATTTTCAAAATTCAGAAACGAGACGTTGCAATTATATCTGGTGTCAATCATAGATCATCATGCAGAGAGCGCTTTAAGAAACTAGGTATTCTAACTTCTACTTCTCCGTACATATACTCATTGATGTCCTTTGTCATTTCCAACATCTCTCTTTTTACACAAAATTGTGCAAAACACGATTATAATACCAGAATTAAAAACAATCTGTATAAAAGGACTATAAAAGCTTAACATTAGTGCAAAAAGGAGTCAAATACATGGATACTCATGTAATCAATAACTTACCAAAGCATATCAAAGGTCTTGTAAGTGATAACTTCCTGTTGGCCAACTCTTTCTACTCCATCGATGAATGTCTTCACAAGGATTATAGCTCACAACTCTGTCTACATTAGAATTGTACAATATCCATGTATCTGAGTTAAAAAAAGAAAAAAAAAACTTTGACACTTTCCTCATCCCAAGACTCCTCGCCAAGAGATTCATGGAAAATGATAAATGTAATGTAAAAATGCCTTTAAATGAAAAAAGTGTAGAACGACACATGCATTTGAGAATTACATTATACTAAGTGGAGCTTTATTATTTTTATAGCCTGACAGTCGGACTGCGAAAGACTGACAGGATCCATCCACTACCGCTTTCAGCGCAGCACTTGCCAAAACAGCGGAGTTACTATTAGCAGAACAACGAATGAAAAGTTATAAATTCAAAACCATTAGTGCAATTAGTTTTGGATAGGTAGCCCGATAGAAGCACTGATGGTACAGACATACCGGAAATATATACGGATTCATATCTTGCACGTCAGCCACAACGTTGTGCACAAAGAGAAAATAGCAAAAATGGAAAATGAAATAAAATGCTTCATTAATCCACTCTTTCAAATTATTGCTTTAGAAAACCAATATCTCTAACTATGGTAGATATGACTGTCACATTAATTAACTTGTTTATAGGGTTTTGTATCCACCACAGTTGTGCAACGTGGCTTCCAATTATTTGTCAAACATAAAAAAATAAAGATTTAAATTGCTCATTTGCATAACTAATATAAAGCAGTAGAGAGAAATAGAGTTAATGCAAAATATGGAAACTAATATAAAGCAGTAGAGAGAAATAGAGTTAATGCAAAATATGGAAATTTGAATGAGAATATTTATATATGGGAAAATGTATTACTGTTAGCAAAAACTAGGAACAGGTTTATAATACTTCGATAAGATACGAATCATCAGCAGGAGTTACTTCTGATCCATTTGCTGTATATCTAAGAGAAAATGAATTTGAATGAGGAAGTAGAGACAATGAGTACTCTGTAAGACTATTTCAATACAATTTTCGGAGCAGAAAGGTCCATCTCTTCGCACTGAGGTGACGAAAGTCATGCAGATTCGCAGATGGAGGTAGTACCGTGTACGCAAGGTAGAAAAGGCAGTGCATTGGCTGAGCTGTCATTTGCACTCATTGTATTCGTGGAAAGGTTGCCGACGCTATTATGGCCGCACGACAGGAATTTGGAGACTTTGAACGCTGAATGGTAGTTGACGCTAGTCCCATGGGACATTCCATTTAGAAAATTGTTAGATATTCAATATTCCGGGATTCACATTATCAAGAGTATGCCAAGGATACCAGATTTCAGGCAATACCTCTCACCACCCGACAGGGAAGTGGCCGTCAGCTTTCGCTTAATGACGGACAGCAGTGGCGTATGGGTAGAGCTGTCAGTGCTAACAGACAAGCAACATTGCGTGAAAGAACAGCAGAAATCAACTGGTCATCGGTCTACTGACTGGTTTGATGCGGCCCGCCACGAATTCCTTTCCTGTGCTAACCTCTTCATCTCAGAGTGGCACTTGCAACCTACGTCCTCAATTATTTGCTTGACGTATTCAAATCTCTGTCTTCCTCTACAGTTTTTGCCCTCTACAGCTCCCTCTAGTACCATCGAAGTCATTCCCTCATGTCTTAGCAGATGGCCTAACATCCTGTCCCTTCTCCTTATAAGTGTTTTCCACATATTCCTTTCCTCTCCGATTCTGCGTAGAACCAACTCATTCCTTACCTTATCAGGCCACCTAATTTTCAACATTCGTCTATAGCACCACATCTCAAATGCTTCGATTCTCTTCTGTTCCGGTTTTCCAACAGTCCATGTTTCACTACCATACAATGCTGTACTCCAGACGTACATCCTCAGAAATTTCTTCCTCAAATTAAGGCCGGTATTTGATATTAGTAGACTTCTCTTGGTCAGAAATGCCTTTTTTGCCATAGCGAGTCTGCTTTTGATGTCCTCCTTGCTCCGTCCGTCATTGGTTATTTTACTGCCTAGGTAGCAGAACTGCTTAACTTCATTGACTTCGTGACCATCAATCATGATGTTAAGTTTCTCGCTGTTCTCTTTTCTACTACTTCTCATTACTTTCGTCTTTCTCCGATTTACTCTCAAACCATACTGTGTACTCATTAGACTGTTCAGTCCGTTCATCAGATCATTTAACTCTTCTTCATTTTCACTCAGGATAGCAATGTCATCAGCGAATCGTATCATTGATATCCTTTCACCTTGCATTTTAATTCCATTCCTGAACCTTTCTTTTATTTCCATCATTGCTTCCTCGATGTACAGATTGAAGAGTAGGGGCGAAAGGCTACAGCCTTTTCTTACACCCTTCTTAATACGAGCGCTTCGTTCTTGATCGTCCACTCTTATTATTCCCTCTTGGTTGTTGTACATATTGTATATGACGCGTCTCTCCCTATAGCTTACCACAACTTTTTTCAGAATCTCGAACAGCTTGCACCATTTTATATTGTCGAACGATTTTTCCAGGTCGACAAATCCTATGAAAGTGTCTTGATTTTTCTTTAGCCTTGCTTCCATTATTAGCCGTAACGTCAGAATTGCCTCTCTCGTCCCTTTACTTTTCCTAAAGCCAAACTGATCGTCACTTAGCGCATTCTCAATTTTCTTTTCCATTCTTCTGTATGTTATTCTTGTAAGCAGCTTCGATGCATGAGCTGTTAAGCTGATTGTGCGATAATTCTCGCACTTGTCAGCTCTTGCCGTCTTCGGAATTGCAATGATTTTAGAAATTCTGATGGAATGTTGTCTATCCCTTCTGCCTTATTTGACCGTAAGTCCTCCAAAGCTCTTTTAAATTCCGATTCTAATACTGGAACCCCTATCTCTTCTAAATCGACTTCTGTTCCTTCTTCTATCACATCAGACAAATCTTCACCCTCATAGAGGCTTTCAAAGTATTCTTTCCACCTATCTGCTCTCTCCTCTGCATTTAACAGTGGAATTCCCGTTGCACTCTTAATGTTACTACCGTTGCTTTTAATGTCACCAAAGGTTGTTTTGACTTTCCTGTATGCTGAGTCTGTCCTTCCGACAATCATATCTTTTTCGATGTCTTCACATTTTTCCTGCAGCCATTTCGTCTTAGCTTCCCTGCACTTCCTATTTATTTCATTCCTCAGCGACTTGTATTTCTGTATTCCTGATTTACCGGGAACATGTTTGTACTTCCTCCTTTCATCAGTCAACTGAAGTATTTCTTGTGTTACCCATGGTTTCTTCGCAGCTAACTTCCGACGAATATATCCGCTAGGACTGAGCGGCGATATCTAGCGTCAGTGGGCTATGGCAGCAGACGACGGCCTCGAGTGCCTTTACTAACAACGCGACATCTCCCGTAGCGCCTGGTCTTGTGACCCTATCGGTTGGGCCATAGCCGGCCGATGTGACCTAGCGGTTCTAGGTGCTTCAGTCTGGAACCGCGCATCCGTTGCGGTCGCAGGTTTGAATCCTGCCTCGGGCATGGATGTGTGTGATGTCCTTAGGTTAGTTAGGTTTAAGTAGTTCTAAGTTCTAGGGGACTGATGATCTCAGGTGTTAAGTCCCATAGTGCTCATAGCCATTTGAACCATTTGGTTGGGCCATAGACGACTGGGAAATCGTGTCCCCGTCACGTGAGTCCCTATTTCACTTGATAAAGGCTGATGGTAGGGTACGAGTGTGGTGGAGACATGACGAAGCCAAGAACCTAAATTATCAATTTGTCACTTTACAAGCTGGTGGGCCGGCCGCGGTAGTCTAGCGGTTCAGGCGCTCAGTCCGGAACCGCGCGACTACTACGGTCGCAGGTTCGAATCCTGCCTCGGGCATGGATGTGTGTGATGTCCTTAGGTTAGTTAGGTTCAAGTAGTTCTAAGTTCTAGGGGACTGATGACCACAGATGTTAAGTCCCATAGTGCTTTGAGCCATTTGAACAAGCTGGTGTTGGCTCCATAATGGTATGGGCTATGTTTACAAGGAATGAACTGAGGCCTCTGGTCCAACTGATCCGATGATTAAATGGTTATATTCGGCTGTATGCAGACCACTTGCAATCATTTATGGTTCTCAGGTTCCCAAACATTTATGAATGACAATGCGCCATGTGACAGTTCTTCGCCCGAGATGAATCCCAATGAACACTTATGGGACATGATGGAGAGATCAATTCGAGCACAAAATCCTGCACCGGCAACACTTCCGTAATTATGGATAGCTGTAGAGACAACAGTCTCAGTATTTCTGCAGGGGACTTCTAACGACTTGAGTTCATGTCAGGCTGAGTTGCTCCACTACACTGGGCAAAAGGAAATCCAACACGATTTTGGGAGGTATACCATAACTCGTCACATCAGCGTAAATCTCAATGTAAATAGTACGAGATTTTCACTCTGCAGCGGAGTGTGCGCTGATATGAAACTTCCTGCCAGATTCAAACTGTGTGCCGGACCGAAACTCGAACTTGGGACCAACTGAGCTACCCAAGCACGACTCACGACCGGTCTCCAGAGCTTCAGCTCTGCCAGTACCTCGTCTCCTACCTTCCATACTTCACAGAAGCTCTTCTGCGAACCTTGCAGAACTAGCACTCCTGGAAGAAAGGATATTGCAGAGACATGGCTTAACCACAGCCTGGGGAATGTTTCCAGAATGAATTTTCACTCTGCAGCGGAGTGTGCGCTGATATGAAACTTCCTGGCAGGTTAAAACTGTATGCCGGACCGAGTCTCGAACTCGAGACCTTTGACTTTCTCGGGCAAGTGCTCTACCAACTTCGCAGTAGAGCTTCTGTGAAGTTTGGAAGGTAGGAGACGAGGTACTGGCAGAATTGAAGCTGTGGGGATGGGTCGTCAGTCGTGCTTGGGTAGCTCAGATGGTAGAGCACTTGCCGGCGCGAGGTAAACGTCCCGAGTTCGAGTCTTGGTCCAACACACAGTTTTAATCTGCCAGGAAGTTTCACAGTAGAAATGGTTTGAACAATAAGTTAATACTATTTTACCGCATCCATGTTTGCACAATAATTGTAGTTAAATAATCTTTATATGACAGTAACTATAGACGAAATAGAATATAAAAAAGAATCCAAACGAGAGATTCGTGAGCGTACACTTAGATATTAGAGTGTATTTAGTAACACGTTAAACACACGTTACTATCTCCTACAAAAACAAAATGTGCCTTGCATATTTTATTATATATTCATGATATAACAGAACAAAAGCACTCGCTGGAAGGGGCGTTTTCAGTTTGCAAGGGTTTCCAGTAAGCGGATTTGCTGCACTTATAAAAAGCTGCATGAAAGTGGTTTACACCGCCTCTTTCTTTATTCTGACAATCACACGAATCGACAACTTTGTTGCCGTTCCCATGTAATTCATAAGCTTCCCGCTCGTCTGAAATTATCGAAACGAGAGTAAGCTTGTATTTACCGGTATTATCTTAGAGTAGTATTGACATTCATGGCGGATTAAAGGGCGCCAATCCTCTTCTGGCATTCTCCCTCGTCCGTAACTTGATATCGTCGGAGGATAGACTAATGTTTTTTTACAGGCCCAGAAACAGTCGCATTATTCGCCAACTGTTTGACTTTGGCATTGTACAGAGTGGTTATAACTATACGAGGGTGAATCAAATGAAAACCTTAAATATTTTTTGGAATATTATTTATTGTGCAGAAGTGGTACACACCTGTATCACTTTTCAACATAGTCTCCCCCACGCTCAATGCAAGTCCCCCAGCGCTTACAAAGTGCATAAATTCCTTTAGAAAAAAATTATTTTGGTAGTCCGCACAACCACTCATGCACCGCGTGGCGTACCTCTTCATCAGAACGGAACTTCTTTCCTACCATTGCGTCTTTGAGTGGTCCAAACATATGGAAATCAATTGGGGCAATGTCTGGTGACTACGGTGGATGAGGAAGACACTCAAAATGCAGGTCTGTGATTGTTGCAACTGTTGTACGGGCAGTGTGGGACCTTGCGTTGTCATGTTGCAAAAGGACACCTGCTGACAGCAATCCACGTCGCTTTGATTTGACTGCAGGCCGCAGATGATATTTTAGGAGATATGTGTATGATTCACTGGCGACAGTGGTCCCTCTAGGCATGTAATGCTCCAAAATGACGCCTTTTTCGTACCAAAAGTGAGTCAGCATAAACCTTCCCTGCTGATGGTTCTGTTCGAAACTTCTTTGGTGTTGGTGATGAGGAATGGCTCCAGTCCTTGCACGCTCTCTTCCTTGCCGGTTGGTGCAAGTGAACCCAGGTTTCGTCCCCAGTAACGATTCTTGCAAGGAAGCCATCACCGTCTCGTCGCGCCAAAGAAGTTCTTCACAATCATCAACACGTCGTTCTCTCATTTCAGGAGTCAGCTGCCGTGGCACCCATCTTGCAGACACTTTGTGAAACTAGAGCACATGATGCACAGTGTGGTGTGCTGACCCATGACTACTCTGTGTGTCACTCGGCGGTTTTCCTTCACTATGGCTTCAACTGCTGCAATGTTCTGTGGAGTCACAACTCGTTGTGCCTGACCTGGACGACGAGCATCTTCCACTGAAGTCACACCATTTGCGAAGTTGCTACTCCATTCGTAGACTTGCTGCTGTGACAAATATACATCACCGTACTAAACCTTCTTTCGTCGATGAATTAAAAACCGAATAACAGAACGCTGTTCTTCCCTGGTGCAAGACGCAAGTGGGAAGGCCATCTTTATACTGATACTGCGACGGTATTGTGTGCAAATGCACTATGCTGTTTGTAGCACGCTTACCAACTTACAGGATAACGGCGCGAAATTTCGATTTGGTATTAGAAATTTAAGCTTTTCATTTGACTCACCCTCGTACTTTCGCTACTTGAGGTGGCCCCCATGAAAAGCGAGTGATCGTAGGCAAGTGAAGCTCCGAGGACACTTTTGTATAGACACGCGGAACACAACGGATAAACAGTTGAAGGAAATACATTTTAATATCCGCATGAAACGGTAACATTTGTTAACTGCTTACCATATTTACATAACAGGTCACAAACGTTTCTCAGTGAGGCGACCAGCCGCACCCACTACAGCCTAGAACCACACTAGAGATACCATTTCACAATTATTCTCAGCTTTCTTCGAAATGTGAGCCATGGAATGTTATGCTGTCGTGAAAAAGCTCGCGCACTGCTTGAAGACCGCACTTCGCGTCCAGCGCTCTCGGCCATAAAAATTTCAAAAATTTGTGGCACAATTGGTCGTCGGCGTCTTCCAGGAGCAATTCCCAAATTGGAAGTTACATAAATGCTCATAAATTAAGGACAATTGCAGAATGTGGTGCCACACAACGTGGCACTACACAAAACTGGCGCTAATAGCATAGGCACATAGGGAACACACACGACACAGATCTGTAAGTCCACGGTATTGGTGATAAGTTGAGAAAACCGTCCCGAAACACATGTGCTTCAAAACGCCATTGTTTCCTGGTCATGTACCCCGACATCAGTATAGGATATGATCACCATGCACACGTACACAGGCCGCACAACGGGGTGGCATACTGTGGATCACGTGGTCGAGCAGCTGCTGGGGTATAGCTTCCCATTCTTGCACCAGTGCCTGTCGGAGCTCCTCAAGTGTCCTAGGGGTTTGAAGACGTGCAGCGATACGTCGACCGAGAGCATTCCACACGTGCTCGATGGGGTTTACGTCTGGAGAACAGGTAGGAGACTCCATTCGCCTGATATCTCCTGTTTCAAGGTACCCCTCCGCGTTGGTAGGTCGGTGGGGCCATGCGTTATCATCCATCAGGAGGAAGGTGGGACCCACTGCACCCCTGAAGAGGCGGATATACTAGTGCAAAATTACGTCAATTACGTCAAAGACATGCATGGGAGTACGTGCACCGATCGTAATCCCACCCCACAACATCAAACCACGACCTCCATACAGATCCTTTTCAAGGACATTAAGGGGTTGGTATCTGGTTCCTAGTTCACGCCAGATCAAAACCCGGCGAGAATCACTGTTCAGACTATAGCGGGACTCGTCCGTGAACATAACCTGGGACCACTGTTCCAGTGACAATATACTGTGTTCTTGACACCAGGCTTGCTCTCCTTTGACCAGGGGTCAGTGGAATGCACCTGACAGGTCTCCGGGCGAAAAAGCCCTGTTTGTTCGGTCGTCCGTAGACTGTGTGTCTGGAGGCAACTGTTCCAGTGGCTGCGGTACGTTCCCGAGCAATCCTACCTGCAGTACTTGTGGCCGTCTGCGGGCACTGATGGTGAAATATCGGTCTTCTTGTGGTGCTGTACACTGTGGACGTCCAGTACTGTAGCGTCTGGACACGTTTCCTGTCTGCTAGAATCGTTGCCATCACACTTTGTGGCACACTTTGTGGCACACGGAGGGCCCGAATTACGACCTGCTGTGTTTGACCGTCCTCCAGGCGCCCTAGTATTGTACCCCTCATAATATCATCAATTTGTGTTCTTTGAGCCATTTTCAACACACAGTCACCATTAGCACGTCTGAAAACTTCTGCACACTTATTCGCTGCACCGTATCTGATATGCACCAACACAACTCTGCGTATGTGGACTGCTTTCAGCGCCACCGTGCGACGACCGCAGGTCAAATGCAGCGCATGGTCAGACCCCGATGTGATTTAAACCCGCAAACCGCTCACCAGAGCGTTGTTTCACCATGTATCAGCGTTATCTTTATATTTGTGAGCATGAGTGTAGAACTTCCGTATCATGTTCTTTAACACCGGTGCGGAAAGTGGACCTCTCTGTACTCGTTCAATACGTCGATAATCATGACGAGCAGCAGCGTTATTGCTGTTGCTTTCATAAAAAAGATTTACGAGTAAGGCTCTGCTTACCTTTCCCAGTCCCGTGGTGACTGTCTGCACCTGTAATGCACACCGATGCATCTGTTTCAACCACATGTCGCCATACTGCTACCAGCCGCTAATGGGAAGTCATGACACTCACAACACAAACAACGCAAATCCTGCAGCGCGCAGTGTAAACATCATTCCCATACCGTAAATAGTTTTTTGACTAAATTGCAAAATTATAGCCATCTAGTAGACCAAACCTACTGAGGCCTTCTGAAAAGTAATGCCTCCGAATTTTTTTACCTGAAACCTTTTTAAATCTTAAGTAAAACAATCGTTATCTACACTCTGCATTCTTCACGTCTACGTATTTATTTCTCAGCGTAGTCACTCTGGTAACGAAAACATTTCTCCCAACGAGAGACAAGGTCATTGATAGCGTCACTGTGAAATTTTTGACTTTCTTTAGGTGTCAGTATTCCCTGCATCCGAAACTCGGGTGATTTCTTGCAACGTCTCAAGCAAATACTTAACACAGAATCTGATATAATGGTCAGTTTGATTTGACGTCCCTGTTCACTATGGGGCGCCGGAAAACTCGTTCGAACTGATTTCAGAGAAATTTGACGAAGCTCTGCTAGAGCTGTTCAGGTGTATACTGACCTCAAATCAATTTTTGCATGGGTACCGATATTATTAGCAGACAGCCATGAGTAGCCCTTTGTCTCAAATGGTTGCCTATATGTTTACAGAGAGATTTGAAGACGAGGCATTGTTCAGGTACGATACCTCTGTGATCTGGTCTCATAGTAGGGTTAGACACAACGACAGTTTAGAACATCTGAACTCACGCCAAATATTAAATCCAATTTGGAATTGGAAAACGATGTCCAGTTACCGTTCCTAGATGCAATTGTCAGAAAGAGAGCAGGTGGCTCGTTTGGCCACAATGTGTATTACAAACCTACACATTGATAAAATATTCTCAGGTTTCAAGCCACGTCAACTGGAGACAAATGCTCACAACTCCCACAACCTAAACGGAAGAATAACAACCCCTAATCGAAGACACCACAGCAACTGAACTGTCAGACGGAGTCCACTCAGGACGCAACTTAGCCCTAGGACACAAAGACATAAGATGAATACACAATTCGAAAAGCCCCTTCACATAACCTAATCCCCATCCCATCCCTCATCTTCTGCATGTACAGTGAAAGAATCTGTACAAGTGGAAGGCCAGCAAGACAGTAATGACCCCCAAGCCTGACAGAACACGGACTGACCTTCCCTTCTATAGATATATCTTCATACCAGACACAATAGGGAAAACCAACGAACGAATACTGACCAGTCGACTAAAAATATTTGTCAAAACCCAATGATTGTCCTCCCTGCTGCCGTTGGATAAGCAGCTGTCAGCAGCAAGTCGTATACTCTTAGCTCACTTATTTGTTACATAGTTTAATTCCTAATATATTTGTGTGTTTTTCAGTACTTTCATTGTTTAATTCATAAATTTTGGGCGTATTATAGTATTTGAGAGTTGTAGCATCGCGTTTTAGTACCTGAATACTGTAAAATCGCATAGACTCCTTCTTCCGCCAAGCAGTGTGTCAGCAGTGCACAAGTAGCAGCATTACTGCATTTACTAGGCAGTCTTGTATTTTAATAACCGTTTAAATTTTGTCGATTTGTTTGTGCTCTCTGTAGATTAGTTCAGACGTTCTTTGCACAACAGTTTTTAGCATGGATAGGGACTGCAACTGCTGTGTTCGGATGCGGGCTGAGTTGGCATCCCTTCGCTCCCAGCTTCAGGCAGTGCTGACTTCGGTCACACAGCTTGAGGCTGTTGCCAATGGGCATCAGTGTGGGGGTCCGGATGGGGGTTTGTAGGGGACAGCCAGCTCGTCCCACGCATCCTCCGATCGGACTACGGCTGTGGCTGCCCGGAATACTGCCCACATTGTGGCCGACCCCTCACCTGTGGTAGAGTGGGAGGTCGTTTTGAGGTGTGGCAGGGGGCGAAAGACATTCCGGAGGGCTGAACAGAAGGCCTCTCCAGTTGTCTGACGAACCGGTTTCAGTCTCTGTGCCCAGCTGATCTTCGGCCGGACGTGGCTGCTTGTCCTTTTCCAGAGGTTGCCCCTCAGTCTGCAAGATCCGGGCAGTCGCAGAGGGTGGGCTTACTGGTAGTTGGGAGCTCCAACGTCAGGGGCGTAATGGGGCCCCTTAGGGATATGGGAGCAAGAGAGGAGAGGAAAACCAATGTGCACTCTGTGTGCATACCCGGGGGAGTCATTCCAGATGTGGAAAGGGTCCTTCCGGATGTCATGAAGGGTACAGGGTGCACCAGTCTGCAGGTGATCGCTCATGTTGGCAACAATTATGTGTGTCGCTATGGATCGGAGGAAATCCTCTCTGGCTTCCGGCGGCTATCTGATTTGGTGAAGACTGCCAGTCTCGCCAGTGGGATGAAAGCAGAGCTAACCATCTGCAGCATTGTCGACAGGACTGACTGCAGGTATTTGGTACAGAGCCGAATGGAGGGTCTGAATCGGAGGCTGAGACGGTTCTGCGACTGTGTGGGCTGCAGATTCCTCGACTTGAGCCATAGGGTGGTGGGGTTTCGGGTTCCGATGGATAGGTCAGGAGTCCATTACACGCAGCAGGCGGCTACACGGGTAGCAGGGGTTGTGTGGCATGGACTCGGCAGTTTTTTTAGGTTAGATGGCCTCGGGAAAGTACAGAAAGGGCAACAGCCTCAAAGGGTGTGGGGCAAAGTCAGGACATTCGGGGACCAAGCAGCAATCGGTATTGTAATTGTAAACCGTCGAAGCTGCGTTGGGAAAGTACCGGAACTTCAAGCGCTGATAGAAAGCACTGAGGCTGAAATCGTTTATGTGCAGAAAGCTGGCTGAAGCCAGAGATACATTCTGCCGAAATTTTTACAAAGACACAGACGGTGTTTAGAAAGGATAGAATGCATGAAACCGGTGGTGGCGTGTTTGTCGCTGTTAGTAGTAGCTTATCCTGTAGTGAAGTAGAAGTGGATAGTTCCCGTGAATTATTATGAGTGGAGGTTACACTAAACAACCGAGCTAGGTTAATAATTGGCTCTTTTTACCGACCTCCCGACTCAGCAGCATTAGTGGCAGAACAACTGAGAGAAAATCTGGAATACATTTCACATAAATTTTCTCAGCACGTTATAGTCTTAGGTGGAGATTTCAATTTACCACATATAGACTGGGACACTCAGATGTTTAGGACAGGTGGTAGGGACAGAGCATCGAGTGACATTATACTGAGTGCGCTATCCGAAAATTACCTCGAGCAATTAAACAGAGAACCGACTCGTGGAGATAACATCTTGGACCTACTGATAACAAACAGACCCGAACTTTTCGACTCTGTAAGCTCAGAACAGGGAATCAGTGATCATAAGGCCTTTGTAGCATCCCTGAATATGGAAGTAAATATGAATATAAAAAAGGGAGGAAGGTTTATCTGTTTAGCAAGAGTAATAGAAGGCAGATTTCAGACTACCTAACAGATCAAAACGATAATTTCTGTTGCGACACTCACAATGTTGAGTGTTTACGGAAAAAGTTCAAGGCAATCGTAAAATGCGTTTTAGACAGGTACGTGCCTAGTAAAACTGTGAGGGACGGGAAAAACCCACCGTGGTTCAACAACAAAGTTAGGATACTACTGCGGAAGCTTGCTTCACTGCAAGTTTAAACGCAGCCAAAACTTCTCAGACAAACAGACGCTGAACGATGTCAAAGTTAGCGTAAGGAAGGCTATGCGTGAAGCGTTCAGTGAATTCTAAAGTAAAATTCTATGTACCGACTTGACAGAAAATCCTAGGAAGTTCTGGTCTTACGTTAAATCAGTAAGTGGCTCGAAACAGCATATCCAGACACTCTGAGATGATGATGGCATTGAAACAGATGATGACACGCGTAAAGCTGAAATACTAAACATTTTTTTCCAAAGCTGTTTCACAAAGGAAGATCTCACTGCAGTTCCTTCTCTAAATCCTCGCACAAACGAAAAAATGGCTGACATCAATATAAGTGTACAAGGAATAGAAAAGCAACTGGAATCACTCAACAGAGGAACGTCCACTGGACCTAACGGGAAACCAATTCGGTTCTACACAGGATACGCAAAAGAACTTGCCCCCCTTCTAACAGACGTGTACCGCAGGTCTCTAGAGGAACGGAAGGTTCCAAATGATTGGAAAAGAGCACAGGTAGTCCCAGTCTTCAAGAAGGGTCTTCGAGCAGATGCGTAAACCTATAGACGTATATCTTTGACGTCGATCTGTTGTAGAATTTTAGAACATGTTTTATGCTCGCGTATCATGTCGTTTCTGGAAACCCAGAATCTATTCTGTAGGAATCAACATGGATTCCGGAAACAGCGATCGTGTGAGACCCAATTCACTTTGTTCGTTCATGAGACCCAGAAAATATTAGATACAGGCTCCCAGGTAGATGCTGTTTTCCTTGACTTCCGGAAGACGTTCGATACAGTTCCGCACTGTCGCCTGATAAACAAAGTAAGAGCCTACGGAATATCAGACCAGCTGTGTGGCTGGATTGAAGAGTTTTTAGCAAACAGAACACAGCATGTTATTCTCAATGGAGAGACGTCTACAGACGTTAAAGTAACCTCAGGCGTGCTACAGGGGAGTGTTATGGGACCTTTGCTTTTCACAATATATATATAAATGACATAGTAGATAGTGTCGGAAGTTCCATGCGGGTTTTCGCGGATGATGCTGTGGTATACAGAGAAGTTGCAACATTAGAAAATTGTAGCGAAATGCAGGAAGATCTGCAGCGGATAGGTACTTGGTGCAGGGAGTGGCAACTGACCCTTAACATAAACAAATGTAATGTATTGCGAATACATAGAAAAAGGATCCTTTATTGTATGATTATATGATAGCGGAACAAACACTGGTAGCAGTTACTTCTGTAAAATATCTGGGAGTATGCTTGCGGGACGATTTGAAATGGAATGATCGTATAAAATTAATTGTTGGTAAGGCGTGTACCAGGTTGAGATTCATTGAGAGAGTCCTTAGAAAATGTAGTCCATCAACAAAGGAGGTGGCTTACAAAACACTGTTTCGACCGATACTTGAGTATTGCTCATCAGTGTGGGATCCGTACCAGATCGGGTTGACGGGGGAGATAGAGAAGATCCAAAGAAGAGCGGCGCGTTTCGTCACAGGATTAATTGGTAAGCGTGATAGCGTTAAGGAGATGTTTAGCAAACTCAAGTGGCAGACTCCGCAAGAGAGGCGCTCTGCATCGCGGTGTAGCTTGCTGTCTAGATTTCGAGAGGGTGCGTTTCAGGATGAGGTATCGATTATATTGCTTCCCGCTACTTATACCTCCCTAGGAGATCAAGAATGTAAAATTAGAGAGATTGGAGCACGCACGGAGGCTTTCCGGCAGTCGTTCTTCCCGCGAACCATACGCGACTGGAACAGGAAAGGGAGGTAATGACAGTGGCACGTAAAGTGTCCTCCACCACATACCTTTGGGTGGCTTGTGGAGTATAAATGTTGACGTAGATGTAGATTACTCCTCGTTATGCAAGCAGGGCTCAGGCACATCATTCGACTAACGACCCACTACTCAAACTGACCGACAGCATGACCAGGAGATTCGACATAGAACACTGCACGCTAGCCGTATTCATCGGCGTTGAACGAGTTTTCGACATTGAACGAGCTTTCGACAAGCGGTGGCATCGGCGTCTGCTATTTAAACTAACTGACATAAGAGTCCCAGCAAAGAAGTTAGACTAAATAAAATCCACGTAACAAATCTGTCCTGGAGACAATTCATAGCAAATAAAACATCGGAAGTATTTACCTGATAAGCAGGAGCTCCACTTGGTGTCATTCTGTCCCCACTTCTACACACAATATATGCAGCTGACATACCAACTCCAACGACAAAGATTAAAAACTCATGGCTTTATACAGGCAACATCGCTTTCTGGTGTACTGAACTTAGGATGACTACCATACAATAGAAGGCGCACTCCTCTAACTAGAGAGTTGGACGGCAAAGTGGAGAATATGATCCAACCTTACAAAAAACACAAACAATCCTCTCCAGACAGACACCTCACCAAAACAAGACAACAGAGTGACAGCGACATCCGACGAACTCTGTGGGACACCTCATTAATGAGAGAGCCAGGTACCTAGGAGTGCACTTGACAGACACCATAAATGGAAGACCCCTCTCACATAATGATTTACACACACTGTATTAGGTCTAGGTCCTCGGTGGTGGATGGTGGACCTGTGATAGTGCAAACAAATTAGTGACGCACATACACATTTACACTTTATTGCGCTGCTACACTTAACTAAAGTTGCACAGCAACTCGTTGGATGTGCTTGCAGTCACATATAGCTAAGCAGTGACCTGTCGTGGCGTTCGTTAGTGAATACACTGTCAACAACGCTATGTCTGTCCTGGGCGCCACACCGTCAGTCACTGTAGTAAACACTTGTGAATATGCAAAGACTATAGCCGACTCCACTTGTAGACTAAGTCTTGCTGGCTAATCTCGACTGTGAACTGTAACTATGAACTGGAACCCTGTAACTCTCGTGTGCCAACGCCCGACGTGAACTGTCTGTTGCTGCCTGTGGTCGCTGCTCATCACAACACCGAAGTCCACCCCATTGGCGGTGACGCGGAGGTTGCTATTTGTTCCGTGCTTGCGGTTGAGAGTGAACTTCAAAGCGTCGCCCCAGTCGGAAACTGTCCCAGCACACCAGCTCCGGTTGCATCCTTTGCGAGCACGCAACACATAGCTGCTAAATAAAACAAGATTTCTAGAAAACCTAATCAAGCAGGTCCAATAACATACACATGGCTGTAGCATCCAGAAAGCACTGTACACTTATAAGACTTACATAAGATCTATACTGGAATATGCAGTAGCCTCCTTGGGAGGCATACAATCACCGGCAGTGAAAAGATTATACACACAGAAAGACGAATAATACACAGAATTACCTGTCCTCACACCCAGTACCGATGTATACCAGTCCACCAGAATGGAACCACTACATATCAGAATGGTTAAACTGACAACAAGATATGGTGACCACATCCTCAAAAAAAGATCTGAGTTGGAAGGTCTTATTTATACATGCCCCAGGACAAATAGGAAACCAAAGTACACCACTCCGTCATGCAAACTTAGCAATATTTGCCTTCCATCCTGGAACCAGTCACTACCAACCCAATGATCTGCCCTTATCTAGATGA
The DNA here is from genome assembly GCF_023864345.2 of Schistocerca serialis cubense. NCBI lineage: Eukaryota > Metazoa > Arthropoda > Insecta > Orthoptera > Acrididae > Schistocerca > Schistocerca serialis. Next base: position 871,082,432 of record NC_064641.1, on the reverse strand, counting down.
AAGAGCAGATGACACAACCCTTTCAAGGATCATATAAGTAAGACAATCTTAGACCTAGGAACATAACCCTCATCTCACAATCCCAACTTCATTAACTACTAATGTAAATACCATAACATTTTATTTGATTAAAATCCTCTAGTTAACTTACACTACTATATTTATTAATTACATCATCTACTTATCACAAGCTATCACTCTGGCCACATGTCACACAGATATGTATAATGAGAATCGTTACTTTTGAAATTTGTGGTAAGGTCTTACGGGAACAAACTGCTGAGGTCATCGCTCCCTAAGCTTACACACTACTTAATCCAACTTAAACTAACTTACACTAAGGACAACACACACACCCGAGGGAGGACTCGAATCTCCGACGGGGGGAGCCGCACGGACCGTGACAAGGCGCCCCAGACAGAACGGATAACCTGCGCAGCCGCATCTGATTGAACGTATGCCTGCGAGATTGCAAGTTACCCCGCGCGGCTTCTTACTTTTAATTCAATAATATGACATTGCTTAACTTCAGAATACTCTTACATCGCTTCTGACCACTCTTTTTTTTCTCTTTAGCTCAAAATCTACAGGGTTATTACAAATGATTGAAGCGATTTCACAGCTCTACAACAACTTTATTATTAGAGATATTTTCACAATGCTTTGCACACACGTACAAAAACTCGAAAAGTTTTTTTAGGCATTCACAAATGTTCGATACGTGCCCCTTTAGTGAATCGGCAGACATCAATCCGATAATCAAGTTCCTCCCACACTCGGCGCAGCATGTCCCCATCAATGAGTTCGAAAGCATCGTTGATGCGAGCTCGCAGTTCTGGCACGTTTCTTGGTAGAGGAGGTTTAAACACTGAATCTTTCACATAACTCCACAGAAAGAAATCGCATGGGGTTAAGTCGGGAGAGCGTGGAGGCCATGACATGAATTGCTGATCATGATCTCCACCACGACCGATCCATCGGTTTTCCAATCTCCTGTTTAAGAAATGCCGAACATCATGATAGAAGTGCGGTGGAGCGCCATCCTGTTGAAAGATGAAGTCGGCGCTGTCGGTCTCCAGTTGTGGCATGAGCCAATTTTCCAGCATGTCCAGATACACGTCCTGTAACGTTTTCTTCGCAGAAGAAAAAGGAGCCGTAAACTTTAAACCGTGAGATTGCACAAAACACGTTAACTTTTGGTGAATTGCGAATTTGCTGCACCACCCAGATTCGCACATTGTGTCTGTTCACTTCACCATTAAGAAAAAACGTTGCTTCATCACTGAAAACAAGTTTCGCACTGAACGCATCCTCTTCCATGAGCTGTTGCAACCGCGCCGAAAATTCAAAGCGTTTGACTTTGTCATCGGGTGTCAGGGCTTGTAGCAATTGTAAACGGTAAGGCTTCTGCTTTAGCCTTTTCCGTAAGATTTTCCAAACCGTCGGCTGTGGTACGTTTAGCTCCCTGCTTGCTTTATTCGTCGACTTCCGCGGGCTACGCGTGAAACTTGCCCGCACGCGTTCAACCGTTTCTTCGCTCACTGCAGGCCGACCCGTTGATTTCCCCTTACGGAGGCATCCAGAAGCTTTAAACTGCTCATACCATCGCCGAATGGAGTTAGCAGTTGGTTGATCTTTGTTGAACTTCGTCCTGAAGTGTCGTTGCACTGTTATGACTGACTGATGTGAGTGCATTTTAAGCACGACATACGCTTTCTCGGCTCCTGTCGCCATTTTGTCTCACTGCGCTCTCGAGCGCTCTGGCGGCAGAAACCTGAAGTGCGGCTCCAGCCGAGCAAAACTTTGAGTTTTTCTACGTATCTGTAGTGTGTCGTGACCATATGTCAATGAACTGAGCTACAGTGAATTTATGAAATCGCTTCAATCATTTGTAATAGCCCTGTACTATCTACAAATTCAAATTCCCTGCCATTCTTATTAGCTAATTTCGTATGTATTATTATGTCTTTCACCTTAGCTATATGCATGAAGTGTTATTATTTATTATCAATATACATGTAAAAATTAAGACAGCAATCCAATGAATTAACCTAAAATTGTAAAATTATACTACACGAATTATGCACCTCTTGCAGGAAAAATGAAATAAGTGCAATAAAAATAAAAACTGTCAAATCCTATGGATGAAAAGGGTAGTTGGCAGTCCCGCAAACATCCCACAGCTGCCTCTCACTAAGATGAAAAAAGAAAAAAGCAGAAAAACACTCGACGATATGGAGCATGCAAACAAATTGGCATCTGACATCCTCATACCCCAGGCAGGAGTATCATAAAGGGTACTGTATCGCCACTACTCTACTCCTTGTACACAACAGATATCAAAGCGACCAATAGACTGACCTATATTGTCTGACTATATGCAGGCAATACAGCTCCTATCGATGTTATAACAAAGCCTGACAGATGAGTAGCTTACCATATTACAACAATGGTAGCAAAAGCAAAGAATTAAACCAAACCCAACCAAGACACCAACCATACTCTTTAAACACATAAACCCTCAACTAAATCAGGAGACAGCAAACGGATGACATACTACTCACTGTCTGGGACCCCGCCCTCACTCTGACTGATTCAACAAAGTGTCTCTGTGTACACCTTGACAAATGCCTTAACTTCAAAACGCACATTCAACACATACTACACAACACTTGAGAAAGACAATCTCTCATCCAACTAATACAAGGATGCTTTCATATCTGCACAGACACAATAGCCATGCATACTTATAAATATTTGATTTGACCTGTCATGGAGTATGCTTCAGCCCCATTAATGAGACTATCTCCAACGACCATTACCAAACTTTTCGCGACCGGACGAAGGCTCCTGTCAAGTATACCCAAACGAATACAGATCCCCTTCCAACATTGTCTATGAAGCATGGATCACACACGCCTAGCCTGACTCAGAGCAAGATATGGGCAACAACTCCTAAATAATAGACAATACAGTATATGAAGGACATCCGAAAAACAACACCAATGACAAACCACAGTTTAAGTACATCGACCCCCTCTCCTCTGAACGTCGTAAAAAGAAAAAACTAACATGTGTGAGACTCGTTCTGATCTATCTTCCCACCCAGTTGCGCAAGGACGCTCTGTGTGTTTTGAGAATTTGGTGTTCAACCTGCGGCCTGCAAGATAGGAAGATAACATCTCACGCATGCAGAATTTAAGACTGCAGCAGTACGGACAGTGATGTCGGTTCCACTACACTCCCTGTAAAGGAAACGTTATCGGTAACAGAAATTAGTGTGCGGCTTCAGGCATAACTATATGGTACCAAAAATAAAAATCTTAGATTTTAGTTATTAAGGTTTATTTTTACTCTAAGTATGACTTCGTGACATCGTAATTTTAGCAGAATTATGTACAGAATGGTAAAAAATATCGATATTGGGTGTTCACAACTGTGAAGCGAAATTCCTAATTGCAAGATTTTTTAATGGTAAGATGGCTGGTGGCTATGTCTGGAGATCGATAAACATATAAAGAAATTAAATACAGTAGAGGCTAGGGATATCAATTACGCTAAAATGCACAATGAAAATACCCAAAATTTAGTGGGGGTCGGTAAAGACCAATAAATAATAGGTATACAATTAAAACAATTCAACGAATTCATAGCACAAAGCACTCTACAGTGATTGATTAACCTTTTTCATTAGATCGTATATCTCACGTTCCTGCTTTAATGAGGCCCGATAATCGTGAATAAGCTACAGGCCGTGGTTGTATGTAAAAAACAAAAATTTTAAAAAAAGTGGAGAGACAGAGACGACTGCAGTTCTGAGTGTCAACTAAATATTACTTGCTGGCGCAGCGCGAGCGCATGTGATTTTCCCTGTGTTGGCGGCGGCAGCGGCGGCTGTCGCCGCGAGCTGTGAAACTTGTAAACCTGAGAATCTATTCTAAACCTCTCTCTACTGTAAACCACCAGTCTGATACATTTCATACATCTTCGGTGAAGCCGAGGCTCCTAATTGTTCCCTAGCTAAATTAATTGGCATGGTACACGTTATTTGGCTGGAATAGCGAGTATGTCGTTGCCCTCAAATCGGTCACAAGTGTTAACTGTCAGTGCTTGGTGTTATTCTCCATACTAGGAGACTTTGCAGTTTCACTCCTTACGAGCTAAGACGAGCCTGTAAATAAGTGTTCACATAACGACTCTCCCAATCGTCGCCTTGCTAAAACACTCAATGATTTTCTGCAAGTGCAGAAGCAAATTACTCTGTCTGCAATTTGCCTATATAGAAACTGGTGGCCATACGTTTTCTTTCTGGCCAATCAGACCAGACTCCAGCCACTAGAGATTTTTGTAGCCTATCACAGGTGTCGTTTCTTTTGCAGGGCGGAGTTCAACTTCTGCTACATAATACTGAGATAAACAGCTGTTTCCTTCATGCGAGTCGTGACACAGGTGGCTACAGTGAGTCACCAACGTTTTGAGTTAGGTTTCTCCAGACATTTATCTTCCATCTCTGGCCGTGTTCCTGTAGAAAGGCTTTCTGAAGGGTGATCACTAAAAATAGGAGCAAGAGCGAGCGTGTTTTTCCAGCAGGCGGTGCTGTGTCTCTACCATCTCATTGTGTCTGTTTGGTGTCCCACTGTGAACTTTTCGGCCTACGTGCGGCAGGCGTTGCCATCGTAAAATTCTCCTTCCCTCTAAACCTCTTCTCGTAGGTCTCTGGTAAATTTCTTGCGTGCAGTTACTGGTGTGAGTGTTAGTAGTTTATATTCACGAAATGCTAGCTTATTTATTGGAACTGTCTATTAATAAAATTCGTACAATTTCACGTAACTATGTCGTGTGACATATCCAGTTAACCGGAATTGTTTCAGGAATTCAATGTAAGGTGAGTTATTTGTTTGACACCTTACAACAGACACTTGATATTTTTCAAGATATTACGACAGAAGAAACCGTAAGACTAACTGGCCTCATAAGTACACTATCACGACTACCTGAACAACCGAAACCTGATGACAATTGAAATAAAGAAAGTGCAGCCACAGATGCATAATCCGAAAACAAACAAAAACCATAGAACAAGCAACGTGGATCATTACTGCTCATCACCACCAACAAGGGCAAAGAAGGAATGTGTATTAAACGTCAAATAAAAAGAAAACTAAAACTTACCATGAACTGAGCACTTTGTGTGTAAATATAAATTGTCAATCACGAGCTTCATCACCAACTGAAACTTTAGTACAAATCATTAATTGCAGCTTACTGTAAAATAACAGTTAACATTGTAGATAACAGCTCAGATATTCCCACCAACTAAAAAAACCATGTGTGTTATATTTTAACAACTCTCCAAAAGGCGGGAAAAATATATTTTAATTTAGTTAGTAAGAAAAACAACTTGTGAAAGCATAAAAGGTAACATTACTGGCTTCAAATCGCTCTGAACACTATGGGACTTAACATCTTAGGTGATCAGTCCCCTAGAACTTAGAACTACTTAAACCTAACTAACCTAAGGACATCACACACATGTATGTCCGAGGCAGGATTCGAACCTGCATCCGTAGCGGTCACGTGGGTCAACACTGAAGCGCCTAGAACCACTCGGCCACACAAGCAGGCGGTTACATTACTTTCGATTAGCTTTATGACTAGATATTAAGGTGTAAGTAAGCTGTAATGTAAGTAAGAACGTAATAAGAAACAGAGAAAGATGAAATGAAATGAAAATATACACTGAACGCCCATTAGAGGAGACCTCTCAGTGGCCCTTCCGTAGCCCTAAGACACGAATGAAAATGTGTTAAAATACACTCCTGGAAATTGAAATAGGAACACCGTGAATTCATTGTCCCAGGAAGGGGAAACTTTATTGACACATTCCTGGGGTCAGATACATCACATGATCACACTGACAGAACCACAGGCACATAGACACAGGCAACAGAGCATGCACAATGTCGGCACTAGTACAGTGTATATCCACCTTTCGCAGCAATGCAGGCTGCTATTCTCCCATGGAGACGATCGTAGAGATGCTGGATGTAGTCCTGTGGAACGGCTTGCGATGCCATTTCCACCTGGCGCCTCAGTCGGACCAGCGTTCGTGCTGGACGTGCAGACCGCGTGAGACGACGCTTCATCCAGCCCCAAACATGCTCAATGGGGGACAGATCCGGAGATCTTGCTGGCCAAGTTAGTTGACTTACACCTTCTAGAGCACGTTGGGTGGCACGGGATACATGCGGACGTGCATTGTCCTGTTGGAACAGCAAGTTCCCTTGCCGGTCTAGGAATGGTAGAACGATGGGTTCGATGACGGTTTGAATGTACCGTGCACTATTCAGTGTCCCCTCAACGATCACCAGTAGTGTACGGCCAGTGTAGGAGATCGCTCCCCACACCACAATGCCGGGTGTTGGCCCTGTGTGCCTCGGTCGTATGCAGTCCTGATTGTGGCGCTCACCTGCACGGCGCCAAACACGCATACGACCATCATTGGCAACAAGGCAGAAGCGACTCTCATCGCTGAAGACGACACGTCTCCATTCGTCCCTCCGTTCACGCCTGTCACGACACCACTGGAGGCGGGCTGCACGATGTTGGGACGTGAGCGGAAGACGGCCTAACAGTGTGCGGGACCGTAGCCCAGCTTCATGGAGACGGTTGCGAATGGTCCTCGCCGATACCCCAGGAGCAACAGTGTCCCTAATTTGCTGGGAAGTGGCGGTGCGGTCCCCTACGGCACTGCGTAGGATCCTACGGTCTTGGCGTGCATCCGTGCGTCGCTGCGGTCCGGTCCCAGGTCGACGGGCACGTGCACCTTCCGCCGACCACTGGCGACAACATCGAAGTACTGTGGAGACCTCACGCCCCACGTGTTGAGCAATTCGGCGGTACGTCCACCCGGCCTCCGGAATGCCCACTATACGCCCTCGCTCAAAGTCCGTCAACTGCACATACGGTTCACGTCCACGCTGTCGCGGCATGCTACCAGTGTTAAAGACTACGATGGAGCTCCGTATGCCACGGCAAACTGGCTGACACTGACGGCGGCGGTGCACAAATGCTGCGCAGCTAGCGCCATTCGACGGCCAACACCGCGGTTCCTGGTGTGTCCGCTGTGCCGTGCGTGTGATCATTGCTTGTACAGCCCTCTCGCAGTGTCCGGAGCAAGTATGGTGGGTCTGACACACCGGTGTCAATGTGTTCTTTTTTCCATTTCCAGGAGTGTATAAGTAAAATAAAAAATGTCGGCAAGCAGTCTCAGATAGCAGCTGAGGAAAACGAGTGACGTCTAAATATAGTGCAAGAACGACGCTAATATCCGGCAGAATACTCGACATCTCAAGATTTCAACAGATCGCCGGGAAAGTCCGAAGAATTAACTTTGACTTTGGTGACATTACCACAATCTCACATCCGGCTACAACCTTTTATCACATTAACGTGAAGCCCTCGAAGGTGTTCTTTAAGTTTTGGAACGGATGGAAATCGGATGGTGCCAAGTTGGGACGGACGATCGATGACAGGGAACCTAAGGCGTCGCAGTGCACGTTCATGTTCTGGCCATGTAATGCTGAAGGAGGGGGACTCAACGTGTGGACCAATTCCTCGAATTCGAAAGTCAAGTACAGCATGCTGTTTCTCACGCACCGACATAGCTAACATTATGCACCGCCATGTTACACTCTGCAGCTCGGAGCCCTCTGTCGACAGAGCACAAATGTAAGACATGAAGGATAAAGATGTACAATGATAACAACGTTCGTTTTATTTAAGAAGCTATAAGAGTTTGAACACTTTTCACGACTCTTTCGTACTCGAGCCGGGGCCCAACGATTCTCATATGATTTCTGGTACTTCAATATTCATTTTATTGTCCCACTTCAGTTTTTCATTAGGTTGAAATGCGCATTTCTAATCTGATAATATAAGCAGTTTCTGGAACCCAGAATAACGATCAGATTTTAGATGCTCTACAGTCGCTATCGCTTTTGCGGTAAAAATTTAATAATATGGGGGCAGACTAAATTGCTTGGACTAACAGTATGGAACAACAAAGGCACATCCTACTGCTGAAATCTTGCTACTGAGTGCCACCATTATAAACATGAAGAAAATGCGGTCGACGAAAATTGATGCAAGCACTGAAACTTGAACTGATTGCACCTGAGCCATTTTTAACGATGTTTCCAGATTGAATGGGCGATCACCTTCAGATGTTACAGATGGTCGTCACGTCGCCCTTTGTCCCAGCACCAACCGTTATCCTCCCCCCCCCCCCCACTCTCCCCCCCCCCCCCCACCCTCCTCCTCCTCCCGTCAGTCATCGTTCTGTTCAGCCGTGATTCCAACTCAAATGGTTCAAATGGCTCTGAGCACTATGGGACTTAACTTCTGAGGTCATCAGTCCCCTAGAACTTAGAACTACTTAAACCTAACTAACCTAAGGACAGCACACAACACCCAGTCATCACGAGGCAGAGAAAATCCCTGACCCTGCCGGGAATCGAACCCGGGAACCCGGGCGCGGGAAGCGAGAACGCTACCGCACGACCACGAGTTGCGGACATTCCAACTCTCCTTCATCATTTATGCCACTAAACTTCGTAGCTGTCACCTTCGGATGTCCACCCCCGGTAGCTGAGTGGTCGCCGGCACGGTAGCTCAGCGTGTTCGGTCAGAGGGTTTAGTTACCCTCTGTAATAAAAAAAATACTGAGTAAACGGATCAACGAACAACCTGAAAAAGTGTCATCGGAAGTCCGCCACGAACAAATTCTACGAACAACATATAGAATAGAAATGAGATAAAAAAGAAAGTGGGCAGCTCGACAGAATGTCAATCCTAAGGGCCCGGTTCAAAAATATTCAAATGTGTGTTAAATCTTATGGGACTTAACTGCTACGGTCATCAGTCCCTAAGCTTACACACTACTCAACCTAAATTATCCTAAGGACAAACACACACACCCATGCCCGAGGGAGGACTCGAACCTTCACCGGGATCAGCCGGGGCCCAGTTCGATTCCCGGCTGGGTCGGAGGTTTTCTCCTCTCCGCTTGTGTTATCCTAATCATCATCATTTCATCCCCATCGACACGCAAGTTACCGAAGTGGCGTCAAATCGAAAGACTTGTACGCGGCGAATACTCTACCCGACGACAGGCACTAGTCAGACGACATTTATATTTACCTTCTAATGGGAAAACGTCAGCAGAATGGCCCACAGCGAGTTGGCAACTGCTGCAGGCATCCTACCAGTTCGACTCCAAGTTACGGCTACAAGTGCTCGCAAATGTTGTGTCCATTTTCAGTACAGTTAATTATGTCTGTGTCCCTCGTGCAAGTATATCAGTTTACATAAAGTGACGCTTCGTAATCTTACAAGTTTATATAACATTTATTGGGTGTAAAATATATGAATTAGAAAACTTTCAGGGTGTCTCAAAATTTAGTGTGTCCATTTGAACAGTAGGTAATTTTTTTAACGATGGTGTTAGAACTACAATGTTTATAACTATTTCTACCCTAAACTCTAGCCAAACGTTCACCATTCACGTTTTGACGGTAGAAAACCGTAGCACAACATGTGGGATGACCTTCTGCAAAGTCTCTAGTGAAAGTTCGCGGATTACCATGCTAATGTTGTCTCTGAGGATAGCAAGAGTCCATAGTTTATTCCTGCTTGAGAGAAAAAAAAATCCAAAGAAAAACGTCAGAGGCCGAGACATCCAGCGGCCAGCTAATGTTTCCATTATGAGACACAACACGGCCAGGGAACAACGCTTGAAGAAGTGGCATGGTCTGTCGAGCGCTACGGTAGACAGAGCCACAGTCCATTCTTACATATAGCCAATAATGGTCTTAGAATGTGTTTAACGTATCAGAGTAGCGTTCAGTATTCACAGTTGCAGTCATCCTGTGGGGCAGCAGGTGGAAAATAAAATTATTATTTACAATTATTTGTTTACCGTTCTCTAACTACAATGTTGGCAACCAGAAAGTGATTAGCAAAAACGTGATGCCTGTAATTAGAAAAAATTGTGTGAAATCTTATGCGACTTAACTGCTAAGGTCATCAGTCCCTAAGCTTACACACTACTTAACCTAAATCATCCTAAGGACAAACAGACACACCTATGCCCGAGGGAGGACTCGAACCTCCGCCAGGATCAGCCGCACACCTGTACTTAGAGTTCACTGTGCCCACTCTGATGAAGAGTAAAAGTTATTGATTATTGAAGTTCATTACTCTGAGGATTTAGGATGATGTCTGGGATTAATAGAAAATGCAGCTTACTATAACAATTTTCACTATACTCTGAAAACGATAAAGTGTAAAATTCCACACAAATGATTACCCATATCAGCTATTGTACTATCAGAGCTGTTCAGAGTCTATTGCACGGATCCTATTATACCTAGATAACGAAACTGTTCAATAATCGTTATCGATGTAAATGTTCAAAGTGATTTCTCGGCAAAATTTGATGTTAATACTCATCAAATGCCTCGCTAGTAATGATAGGTCTGTCCTGCGGAACCGAGCGAGGTGGCGCAGTGGTTAGACACTGGACTCGCATTCGGAAGGACGACGGTTCAATCCCGCGTCCGGCCATCCATATTTAGGTTTTCCGTGATTTCCCTGAATCGCTCCAGGCAAATGCCGGGATGGTTCCTCTGAAAGGGCACGGCCGACTTCCTTCCCCATCCTCCCCGAATTCGATGAGACCGATGACCACGCTGTCTGGTCTCTTTCCCCAACCAACTAACTAACCACTAACTAACTCTGTCCTGCGGCGACACATGAAAATACGACATACACAAACTGAGACTAAATCACTGGAGTCGTTCTGTAATTAACTCTTTACCACAATGCGAACTCATTGTTAAGAGCATCCAAGGCTGTTCCTTGCAACTGCACAAATGCGACGCGGCTTCCGACACGGAGTGCGCGCTGATACGAATCTAGAGAACTGTAGTTTTACTCTAGCTAGCACGTTCTTATTTATATAGCCGCGGTGCGGACCGCTAAAGAAGCAGCCGACAACATTTGCCTTACTGACTTGCCGCTGGGGCTAGCAGAACACCACTTTAATTTACTAAATAATTAATTGCCTCATTCGCTGAAGGCCAATGAAGCTCTAGATTTAATTTTGCAGTCAGCACACAGGTAGGTATCTATAAAAAAATTCTAATGTGGCTAGGTTAATTACTTTTGGCGAGAGAATTATTTTGGTTGCACTGCATGCAATAGATGAGCTCTGAACTTGCCCTTTCGAGAGACGCTACAGTTGTAGTTTTATGGCTGCCTTTTTGAAACTTCTCACATCTTTGTTATTACAGCGTATCTCCATTCTACCTAGGCCTAAACATCCTAGCTTTATCTAATCGCTTACTTAATCTATCTTGCTTCCGAACTTTTAGGACACAAAAACAGAAAATGATGAATGTCAACCAAAATTTTACTTTGTGAGATCCAGCATGTTGTTTTCATTAAATTGCAATGAAAAAGGAATCTGAATACAAATTTTGAAGTTTCTAGCTCCCTTCTGTTGCGCCGATGATTTTTACGTAAAAAGTGCAAATTTCAAAAACTGCTTAAGTTACCAAACTGAAACTTAACACGTTATCATTTTAGCATAATTCCCGACATGCTATAACTTTTCAGATTATTTATTTTACTTTTAAGGTATTGCACAACATTCGTGATGTCATAGCTAGTTAAAGCTGACCAGGCTGGCACACAGTGGAAAGGATATGAATTCTATATGGCGTGAGTAGGCTGCTTCCTTACTATTTTTCTGCATTTTCCAAAAATTAAGTTGATCAAACACACGATGTGACATCATCACTCACCACAATGTAGCACGTTACTCGTTGAGAAGTCTTTTGTGGATAATTTCTGGCTGTTCTGTAGCCCATATGCGCCAATTATGTTTACTGAAAAAACCACAGAGCTCAAATTGACCTTCATCGCTCATCATAAGTTTGTGATAAAAATTGTATTGTTTTGCCAGTAAGAACAATTCACTGGGGAAATCTGAATTATATGGTAATATACGAAATAAGAGTGCATGTGTCATTAAGAAGTACAATGCAATGTTCCATCAGCTATGTATGCATCCATGCAGGCTGCGACAGATGGACGACGACATGAGGCATTTTGGGGCTGGCTGTGATTCGTGCTCAGATAGTCGAAGTTCAAATGGTTTTAAGTACTATGGGACTTAACATCTGAAGTCATCAGTCCCCTTGACTTAGAACTACTTAAACCTAACTAACCTACGGACATCACACACATCCATGCCCGAGGCAGGATTCGAACCTGCGACCGTAGCAGCAGCGCGGTTCCGGACTGAAGCGCCAGGAACCGCTCGGCCACAGCGGCCGGCACAGCAGAAGTGATGAAGCATCTGCTCTGTAGCGAGTCGGGGTTTAGTAACAGTAGATATTCAGCGTCAGTGATAGAGTGGAGCAAAGGTCATATTTTAAGGCATGCCGGAAGGAAGAGACACTTTGTGGGCGGTGGAGTAGGTTTTCTCGTTGGCTCAGAGGGTGAGGTGTGAGTGAAACATTGGTGGTTCCACTAACAGACATTTATTGAGACAAAAGACCCTTTAAACAAGCAGACTAATACATTGGGTTTTAACTAGCTCAGTTCATCGCAGCGTCGTAGCGGTGGAGTCGTAGCGTGCATATTCCAGTGACCGCTGATACGGCGACGACTCGTGTTGCAGCGGCGCGGCAGGCGTCCTTGTCTTCCCTCAGTACCCCGGCCTTGACTCTCTGTGACGATGGGGAGGCCTTGTACTTATGCATTAACAAGCGGCTACACCGTAGCGTGCTCCATCCCGGAATCGAACCAGCAAGCCTCCGGTTCTGGGGGGGATGGGGTGGGGGGACTGATGACCTCAGAAGTTAAGGCCCATAGTGTTCAGAGCCATTTGAATCATTTATTTGAACCTCCGGTTCGGCGTCTACTGGCGGATTTCATCAACCTCTAGGTTCACAGGTGACCCATTTGGTGGGGCCGCAGTCCCTTCGTCCTCTCCTGCCACCTGGATAAGTACCACACGAAATTCTTTCGGGTAACATCTGGAATGTCATCTTCTGCGTTGACCTTTTGGGCCGGTATGGACATCTTTTTCTGTCGAGCAGCGTAGCGCTAAGTTGTTGTAGAAAAGTATCACGTCCGCTGACTAGACATCAGTCCGTGCGTCCAGGCGACGTTTCTTAGTGTCTTCATTTGTATCAAGCCTGGTAAGCGGCGCGTGGGACTGCTCCTATAAACTGAAGGGTAGGCCCAATGTAGGAAGCGAATAGGAGCAGGAAAAGGTGAAGTTCTGCGTATAAAACTCTTTTACTGGTGTATGAACGTGTACAAATAATATTACTTAACTTTGGCTGAGATGAGCACTTGGTGCGAAGCCGCACAGGCATCAACGGTAACAGCTACTAGTAGTTCGACGAACTATCATGAAGCAACTGAAGTAACAAAGTCTGTAATGGCTAGCCCCCTATGAAGTAGAAACTAAGTTGCTTGGTCGTCGGCTCGGGATCAAAATGGGCTGAATCTGGAGCGGCGCTCGTAGAGCTGCACAATGCCGGCTAGAGGGCGCTGTAGTCGGTGTGTGGCCGGCCTTGTGGCCGAGCGGTTCTAGGCGCTTCAGTCTGGATCGCGATCGGTACGGTCGCAGGTTCGAATCCTGCCTCGGGCATGGATGTGTGTGATGTCCTTTGGTTAGTTAGGTTTAAGTAATTCTAAGTTCTAGGGGACTTATGACCTCAGCTGTTAAGTCCCATAGTGCTCAGAGCCATTTGAAACATTTGTAGTCGGTGTCTGTGTCGTAGTGCCAACCTATGAACTTGCACCTATGCCGTGGCATCGTAGCTATCGATACCACATCTTATTTCTCCGTTCTTCAAAGGCCCACCTCACGCCCATTTGTCGGAGGTAATTATTCTGTGTTTTTGCCAATGTCACGAAATTTGTAGGACGGCGACTGACTCTTCGGTCGTTGATCTGTGCTTCTCACGTTGGGCAGAAACGTGACCAAGGTCGACGCACGTGCCGGCTTCTCTTGTTCCTCTGCTGTCGCATCCGAATATTGTGGCTTAACACATCAAAGCCTCGAAAATGTTCATTTAACGTATAATTCGTCTTTACGTGTTTTTCTGCTTTGAAAAACCATAAATAACAGATAAATGCACCACTGGCCGTTAAAATTGCTGCACCAAGAAGAAGTGCTGATGATAAACGGGTATTCATTGGACAAACGATGACATGTGATTACATTTTCACGCAATTTGAGTGCATCGATCCTGAGAAATCAGTACCCAGAATAACCACGTCTGGCCATAATAACGGCCTTGATACGCATGGACATTGAGTCAAACAGAGCTTGGATGGCGTGTACAGGTACAGCTGCCCATGCAGCTTCCACACGATACCACAGTTCATCAAGAGTAGTGGCTGGCGTATTGCGACGAACCAGTTTCTCGGCCACCATTGACCAGACGTTTTCAATTGGTGAGACATCCGGAGAATGTGCTGGCCAGGGCAGCAGTCGAACATTTTCCGTATCCAGAAAGGCCCGTACAGGACCTGCAACATGCGGTCGTGCGTTATCTTGTTGAAATGTAGCGTTTCGCAGGGATCGAATGAAGGATAGAGCTACGGGTCGGAACACATTTGAAATGTACCGTCCACTGTTCAAAGTGCCGTCAATGCGAACAAGAGGTGACCCAGACGCGTAACCAATGGCACCCCATACCATCACGCAGGGTGATACGCCAATATGGCGATGACGGATACATGTTTCCACAGTGATGTTTCCAAACTCGGATGCGACCATCGTGATACTGTAAACAGAACCTGGATTCATCCGAAAAAATGACGTTTTGCCATTCGTGCACCCAGGTTTGTCGCTGAGTACACCATCGCAGGCGCTCCTGTCTGATACAGCGTCAAGGGTAATCGCAGCAATGGTCTCTGAGCTGACAGTCCAAGCTGCTGCAAACGTCGTCGAACTGTTCGTGCAGATGGTTATTGTGTTGCAAATGTCCCCATCTGTTTACTCAGGGATCGAGACGTGGCTGCACGATCCGTTACAGCCATGCGGATAAGATGCCTGTCATCTCGACTGCTAGTGATACGAGGCCGTTGGGATCCAGCACGGCGTTGCGTATTACCCTCCTGAACCCACCGACTCCATATTCTGCTAACAGTCATTGGATCTCGACCAACGTGAGCAGCAATGTCGCGATACGATAAACCGGAATCGCGATAGGCTACAATCCGACCTTTATCAAAGTTGGAAACGTGATGGTACGCATTTCTCCTCCTTACACGAGGCATCACAACAACGTTTCATCAGGCAGCGTCGGTGAACTGCTGTTTGTGTATGAGAAATCGGTTGGAAACTTTCCTCTTGTCAGCACGTTGTAGGTGTCGCCACCGGCGCCAACCTTGTGTGAATGCTCTGAAAAGCTAATCATTTGCTTATCACAGCATCCTCTTCCTGTCGGTTAAATTTCGCGTCTGTAGCACGTCATCTTCGTGGTGGAGCAATTTTAGTGGCCAGTAGTGTATTATACACTTTACAGCTGGCAGAAAAGGAGGAAATCCGAGTTCCAACCCCAATATGGCACAAATTTTCACTGTCGTCATTACAATGGAAAGCCGATGGCGGTTCATATTCTGCAACTGGAATTATGTTTACGATATGGTGAGACGTGTGTGTATATCAAAGGTAAAAAATCTGTCAAATGAGAACTTGGGTGTGTCAAGTTACCGAGAATCTATCATCAGAGACTCGGGACCAAGGGCGTACCCAGGAAGTGGGGGGGGGGGGGGGGGGGGGGGGAGCAGGTCATACTAGTTTCAGGAAACAAGGACTCGAGACAACATACAGCACTTCTTATTAAATAAAACAGTAATCCAGTGAAAAACCGCTTTTAGTAAACATTTTAAATACAAGAATGCACTTGTACAATCCGAGAAAACATGCAGCATTTCTTATTAAATAAAACAGTAAAGTAGTGAAAAACTGCGAATATCTTATAGGGGGGGGGGGGGGGGGGAGGGGCTGCTGCCCCTCCCCTGCCCCTCGCTGGGTACGCCCATGCTCGGGACAGTATAGATATAATAAATAGTAACGCAGCAGTGCCGGGTGTGTGTGTGGTGTAGCCGGGGCGCGCTGACCGCTCGCTGCTTTGATGTGATTCCGCGGGCAGCTGCTACGCGAGGTAATCCCGCGTCTTGATTGAGTACCCGCGGCGGTTAGTTCCAGTTACGCTCGGTCCAGGGCCTGCAGGCACGCCGGATGACGTCACCATCGCGTGCACTCAGACCGGCAGTACTGGCCGCCAGCTAACCGTCTCTTTCCCTTCTAAACCTTGAACAAATGTCGTATCACTAAACTAGTGCTTTCAAAGGCTCTTGAATCTCATTTAAACAACGTAGCATGATATGCATAGGTAGGCGGAAACACCCGTTATTTAATTATTCTATTGACGATCGATCATCGAAAGCAATAATGATGACAATGAGGACAATGCTCTCTGTTGTGTTCGCATAAAGATTCAAAAGTCTGCCTCTCGTCTCCACCACAAGCATCCAGCATCTCTCCAACCTGTAAGCTTGTTGCACAGGCCTTATGTCTTCCATTCATAAGAAGTGCTCGTACCAGCTGCATTTTAGTTCTTCTACATCTTCATTTATATTTCTTTCATTCCTGTCTTGTGTCTCCGTTTCTTACGTCGCTCTTAGGCTACGTCCGTGCTCACTTCTTAGGAATTTCATTTCAGCTATTTCAGCAATTCTCTTCTCCGTCCAGTTTCAAACAACAGCATAGGCCTTACCACTAATTTACAAAAAAATCATTTTTATGCCCTTCCTTGTTTTGTTGCTGTTGTGGTAGGGGTGGTTGTTAGTGGATCAAAGACTGATCTGATGCAGTTCTTCACGCTAGTCTACCTATACATGGGTTTTCAACAGTGGATAATTACTGAAACCTACCACTACTTGAACGTGTTTTCTGTAGACAAGCCTCGGTTTGCAACTGCAAATTTTACCCCCTGTCCACTCTCCATAATCAGATTAATTATTGTTCGCCGCCCTAGGAGGACTTTTATGAACCGATCCCTGCTTTTTGTCAAGGTCTGTTGTAACACTCTTTGTTCCTCATTTAGATTCAGTATCTCTTCGTTAATTATTCATTCCAAACATGTAACTTTCAGTATTCTTCAACAGCAGCAAATTTCAAAAGATTCTTGTTTCTCCATCTCTTTATTGCTTATCGTCGACGATTTACTTCACTATGCGCTGACATTCCAGTCATGTAACGTACTTTTAGAAAAGACTACTTTGAGAAAAGACTTCCAAACACATTTACATTTGTTGTCAACAAATTTCTCCGTTTGCCTTCTTTTATTGTACCACTCTACTTCAGTCTTGTTATATCACCTTGCTGCCCAACTGGCAAAAGCCTTGTACAACTTGCAACAAATTTACCAATACCCTCAGGACTACCTGATTTAATTCGACCATATTCCATTGCGCTTGTTTTACTTTTGTGGATGTACCTGTTACAACATTTTTTTCAAGACAATATCCATTCCAGTCAATTGCTTTTCGAAGCCTTCGCCTCTAAGAGAATTACATTGCCACGGGCAAACCTTAATGCATTTATTTTTCGTACCTGGAATTTCTTTTCCAAATAACAAATTGCTTTCCTTTTCTGGTCGTTCGATGAACAGACTCAATAACAGATTGCAGCTCTATCTCACTCCCTTCTCAACTACAGCCAGCCTTTCACATCATTCGACTCTTATAACTGAAGTCTTGTTTCAGTGCCTCTTGCAGGCAACCTTCGGCTTCCATTTTTTCATAGTATACACATAGTTTTAAATAGTGCTTTTCCAGTCAATATTATCAATAGCTTACTCAAAACCTACACATGATATAAACGTAAGTGTACATTTCTTCAAAAAATGGTTCAAATGTCTCTAAGCACTATGGGACTTAACTGCTGAGGTCATCAGTGCCCCAGAACTTACAACTACTTAAACCTAACTAACCTAAGGACATCACAAACATCCATGCCCGAGGCAGGAATCGAACCTGCGACCGTAGCGGTCGCGCGGTTCCAGACCGTAGCGCCTAGAACCGCACGGCCACACCGGCCGGCTGTACATTTCTTCGTAATGTTTGTTGGTATGCAGTCTGTTTTTAAGGCCACACAAAAGTTGGAATTCATTTAAGGATACAGGGTAGTTATAAATGGTGGAACAATCAAATTTTTTATGACTTTATTGAATTCGGTAGTCTTCCCTGATTACATTGATATATACATTATAGAGCTTCAAATGAAAAATAACATATATATACCAAATTTTAAAGTTACGGTCGTGTATGCTGCCAAGCCCCCTTTATTTCTGTTACAGGAACCAGTATTATTTAAAAAAAGAACTGTGAACTTTCCAGCAATTATACGTATGATACAATGTACATGTTGGTAACAGTGTAGGTTCTTAGTGTCTGTAAATGATTATCTTTGCTTGTATTTACTTTTGTTTCACTGAAGCAATTTGTTCATGTGTTACTGAATGTTTGTTGGCCAAGTGCTACATATATTTGTGGAAGTACATATCCTTTAGTGTGCAATAGATACGGACTATGCCACGCATCAAGAAATTCAATAAAAGGAAATTCCGTGGTAACCAATTCACAATCAAAGGAAACCACACTGTTGAAAGTAACCTATGTATCAGTTCTTCTGGGAAGAAACTCCCACATGGCACGCCTCCTGGTGACTCAAATTTTTGTGTTAACAATGAAGCTGTTTGTAGTGGATTTGTTGTTGTTGATGTGGGCATCTTATTTTCTTTGATAAAGGAAGTGGCGAAATGTAAACAATGTGATGGTGTAGACTGTCTGGAAATAACTGAACAACAAAGTAGCAGGAAGGGTTTAGTGTGAAAATTAGTTATTCTTTGTAGATCCTGCAATAAATACACCTCGAAAATGACTATGAAAATTGTGCGTAATTCATATGATGTGAATTTGAAGTTAGTATGCAGTGCATGCATTAGGAAAAGGAAAAAAGGCTACTCAGACGTTTTGTGGTTTGATGGGCCTTCCTCCTCCGCCCAGAAGGTTCAGCAAGTACATAAGAATACTTTTAGGAACCTTGACAGTTGTGTCTATGAAAAGCATGGTAGAAGAAACTGTAAATGTTAGTGGAACCAGGGACATACCTGTTGCACTTGATGGGACATGGCAATATCGAGGACATCGTTCCTTGAATGGTGTTGTAAGGGCTACTTCTCTGGAGAATGGAAAAGTTATTGATGTTGAGTGCGTATCTAAGTACTGCCATACCTCGTATGGTGACACTAAAGGACATACTGAACATCAGTGTTCTAAGACTTGTGATGAGTACAATGGAGGTATGGAGTTTGATGGAGCTCCACAAATATTTCAGAGGTCGGTGCCCATTTATAAAGTTAGATATACGAAGTACCTAGGCGGTGGGGACTCTAAAGCTTTCAATAAAATTAATGAGTTCAATGTTTATGTTGATATTTAGGCAACAAAACTGGAGTGTTGTGGACATGTGCAAAAGAGGTTAGGTCCTAGATTGAGGAAGCTACGAAGAGAAATGAAAAGAAAATTGCTGTCTGATGGAAAATCACTGTCTGTCTGGGACAGACTGACAGAAACTGAAATAGACCTTCTTAAGAGTTATTATGGACTGGCCATTAATCGACCTGCACCTCTGAATGATGTTACAGCAATGAGGAAAGCTGCATGGGCCACCTGCTTTCATAAGTTGTCCAGAGATGCCCACCCTGTTCATGGACTTTGCACTAAAGCAGCAGATGTTTAGTGTGATTACCAAAAGGCAAAAGGAAGTGGTCAAATGTACTATCATAAGCATTCTCTTTCTGAGCCTGTTATGAATGAAATGAAACCAATTTTTAGAGACTTGAGTGACACTGTTTTGCTTAGTAAATGTCTTCATTGGGGGACTCAGAATGCAAAAGAATACAAAAGCCATTCCATATGGGAAAGATTATCCAAGGATGTTTTTGTAGAACTAAAGCATTAAAAGTTGGTGTACTCTAATATGGAAGATCAATTGCTTACATGTGACAGACAATGGGTGCATGAAGCTGAAAGATTCGCTCTTCAAGTTACCAGACAAGCAGGAAGTGCTAAAGGGAATGCCAAGAGGAAGCTTGAAGATGAAGAAATGCTGCAGGATGAAGACTATGCTTCAGGAATGTTCTGAGGCACAGTTTAATTGGATTCATATCTTGATTCGCAATTTCTTGTAAGTTGTATTTTTCAGAATTCAGGTACAAATATTTCCTAAAGTTTATAAAGTATTGCTCTAATTTTTTCTGTAACTTGCAATAGAACTTGCTTATATAGTAGACCTAAGCTTTATTGTAGAATCAACTAAATGATAGAAAAAAATAACATTTTCATTACGAAAAAATTATAAAAATTAAAATGTATCTTGTAATACAAATAATAGGTGAAATTATATATGTCTAGTGCCTCAGCCATCATGTCATGCATATCTGGTAAAAATTTGGTCTCCTTCAAATGTATAGCATTGGATTAGATGGTACCTCAATTTGAGGAAGCATGTTGGAAAAAAATTGCATCAATTTCTTTGTAATTTTTTAATAACCCTAAGCAGTTTCAAAAACATTCAAAATACTTCTGATTTGTTTAGAAAGTGTGCTGCATACCTAATCTGTAAAGCATATACATTATAAACAGTGCCTGAAAGAAACAGGTGTTGATTTTTACATAATATTTAGCCAGAAAAGTACCGTGTATCCTTAATTTATTTCTAAAACCACTGACAAGCACTTAATATTGAGGTGTGATTTAAAGTTAAATGACCATATGGAACTAGTTGTAGGCACAGCACATGCTACACTGAAAATCGTTGGACATACAATCCATCCATCAAGAATGTGGCTTACGAAACCATTGTTCAATCCACTTTAGAAATGCTTGTCAGTTTGGGACTCTCCCTATATAGGTTTGGTAAAATTGAAAAAGAACTGTAAGAGTGCTGATAACCTCGCCATTGAACGCCAGTAAACCCCAAACACACACACACACAACACACACACACATACACACATACACACACACACATGGATAGAGAAGTTTCAAAGAGGAATGAGGTCGCCAAGGGTACATTTACAAAGTGCAAGAAACTCACGGAGGTTTAATTAAAACAAGATAAGTAATGTACATGGTAGTACAAGCTCACATATGACAGAGGCCACTATAGTAGCGTATTAAAAAGTATCCAAAGAAACTGAATTTCGTGCCATGTCCAAAAGCATACTAATGACCTTAATTCTTTACGGAAAAATGAGGTGTAGGGTGTAACATATTTTATCTGCACGTCTGAAATACATAAGCTTCATCGTCATGAAAACACACACACACACACACACGCAATGTTTTTGTCAGGAACTTGCAGACTAACCTGCACTTACGAATGAGAATAGTTCGACCACCGTATAATAATAATAATAATAATAATAATAATTTACATGGTAGATTAGGCTCACATATGCCAGTGGCCACTATAGTAGCATATTAAAAGTATCAAAACAAACTGAATTACTTGGTGTAAGGGATAATTAATGCCTAAAAAGCACCGTGGAGGTCCAAATCAAGTGTTACAATACTTTTACCATGTCAAAAGTGTTCCATCTACATCTACATCTACATGATTACTCTGCAATTCACATTTAAGTGCTTGGCAGAGGGTTCATCGAACCACAATCATACTATCTCCCTACCATTCCACTCACGAACAGTGTGTGGGAAAAATGAACACCTAAACCTTTCTGTTCCAGCTCTGTTCCATAATGTACAAAACACAGAACGTAAGTAATATAGTAATTTTGGGCCAATATGTGGCTATGTTCAAAATCGAACCTTATCTATCCTCAGAACGTAAAAAAAAAAAAAAAAAAACATGTGGTCTATTATATTGTGCTAAGCAGGCAAGCAGTGATAGCTCACAAAATCAAATAAGCAGACTCATTTATTGTTCTACAACTGTCAGCTAGTACAAGAGCTAAGTGTCACACTGCTATTATCATTTCTCACCTGAAACTTAAAATAAGGCTGAATTCTTAAACTAAGTGCCATAAAGCTAATTTCCATGTCAAAATAGGTAAAGATGTCTACATTTTGATATGAGCACCATTTTATGAGGGAAGAGTTCCACTATAGAGAAATACAAGTGAAATTATTGCCTGACAAAAACAGATTTTTTAATTACATCAGATGAAAAATATACCTCGGGTTACATCCCACTCGTGTTCTATGCAGCGACGCCGCATTTACTGACACAGCAGCACAGCAAACCGCACCACAAATGATGCGTTGTGATAAGATCGTTAATGCGTTATATCAGTCAAACTACGTATTTTCGTTACACACAAGCATATCCCTGTAACCACAAAGTACAAAATATTTACACACAACAGAACGTGGACAATGTCAATGGTGGAACATATTACAGCACAAAGAGGAGTCTTTGACATCTTTAAGATACGATTTTTCCACCAACATAAAGTTTATTGAAATCCATGCACGTTGCTCATCAAAATATTTAAGTATAGTTACATACCTCTGATTGTAACGAAAATTCGATTTAGCAATAAAATAAAATTATTTCCCAAAACACAAAACTAATTGTTACCTAACACGAAAGAAATATATGACTTCCTTGGTACCGCTACACATTAAAGAAACTAAAATCTTAAAATTCGTTCCTTAACGTTTTAAAACACATATGGAAACCACTAACGATCTAACTTACAGTTTAAATTGCACTTGCATTCGGGGTAATGGGAGTCATCATCGATCAAATGACCATCATTGTCCCAGTTATTGAGTCTTATTGTCTGATGTCCTAATCGTATGTACGAGTCACAACAATGGAAAATGGCTGACCGATTGTCAGCTGTGTGTATGATCATCCAATTGGGTATGACAGCTTTTGTTGCCGTATCCTTTTCATAAGTCAGAGCAGTATGAGTCTTTTGATTTATGATTTGAATTTTCGTTTGAATTTAAGAGCAGATCTGAGATAGGGTTCCACAGATGAATCTAGAGCTGAGATAACAAAGAGTCCACATGTTTCAAATGTGAATGTAGTACTGTGGCGAATGTTACAAAATTTTTCGATGGTTGCTACATTTTCGTGATTATCAAGTTCCACATGGTATTAACATTGGGTGATAGAAAGCTATGGTGTAAATTTCTCCAGGTTTATCTCAGGCTAGATTTCCTCTGGTTGATTCTTCTTTCCGTTCTTCATTAAAACGTCATAGGTCTGTTTGTTTCTTAAGACATTCTGCAGATCATGGTTCTTGTGTATACAGCTGAATTAAAAAGAATTTACAAACATGTGTTCCAAATCTACATCTACATGACTACTCTGCAATTCACACTTTAGTGACTGACAGAGGATTCATAATAAAACATTCACAATATGTCTCTACTGCCCTACTCTTGAACAGTGTGTGCAGAAAACAAACACTTCAGTATTTCTGTGCGAGCCCTGATTTCTCCGAACGTAGGTGGCGATCAACTGAATATTTTTGCATTTTGAGTAGAAAGTTGGTGATTGACCTTTTGTAATATTTCTCCACAACTAAAAACACCTCTGTTTTAATTATTGCCACCCAGACGCACATGTCACACTCATGACACACTCTCCATTATTCTGAGGTAGTACAAAACGAGCTGCCTCTCCATGAATGTTCTCCATCATTCCCATATGGTAAGGATTCCTTACTGCAAAGCAGTACTCTAGCAGAGGACAGATAATTGTAGTGTAGACAGTCTCTTTAGTAGACCTGTTGTAGCCTCTAAGTGTTCTGATAATAAACTGCAATTTTTGGTTCGCCATACCTTCACATTATATATGTGAACCTTCCAGTTTAAGTTGTTTGTGACTGTAGTCACTAAATATTTAGTTAAATTCGCAGATCTTAGATTTGTGCAGTTTATCACGTAACTGAAATTTTACAGGTCCTTTCAGTACTCATGTGGATGAACAAACAACTTATTGAGGGTTATAATTTAATTAATATTGTGTTTATACTGTTCTTGGTGAGGAGGAATGTTAGTTATTAGTATTTTATTAATGATCTCATTCATAAGCAGCCATATCGCAGTCATTACAGTCTCTCAAGAAAGTTATAATTAAGCTTTACTTGTTTAAAAAGAATCGGACGATGACTCTCCTTGTCCGCAATCTCGATGATTCGAAGCGATCTGCAATCCTGTGTAAATAAAATGTCTTGGTTTTCTTGCGTTGCGTAGGCAGTTGGGAAACGTCAGATCAAGCGGAAAGTTTGCTTTGATAGAGTTTAATTAACCCTATGAAATAATGGAGCTCTTGGATCTAATAATTGCAGGTTCATTTCCAATTCATCGGATGTTCCCTTCTGACTACCAACGAAACGACGCCTCCGTGCAAATTTCCAATTAGATAATACATATATAACGAAATTCCTTACACACCTTTGATGTAAATGCTCAGTATATATTTTTTGAGTAGCATACAATATATATTCAATCTCTTTCTTCCAGTAATCTCGATAGCAAAATTTCAATTATTCAATGCGACTATTCGGCACGGAGAAGATCCTAGAAGTCCTCTCAACACACCAGAGAGAATATTCCAAAGAGTAATTATGTGCTCGTGGAATAGTAATAGTACTGTACTCCTTTGCGCATCGATTCTGCGAGTATATAGATGATCAAGTAGAAAACGTAATTCACGCATAGAACTGTGCAGGGATAA
Source organism: Schistocerca serialis cubense (assembly GCF_023864345.2). Taxonomy (NCBI): domain Eukaryota; kingdom Metazoa; phylum Arthropoda; class Insecta; order Orthoptera; family Acrididae; genus Schistocerca; species Schistocerca serialis. The sequence goes on along the minus strand of NC_064641.1, from coordinate 871,057,552 downwards.
TTAGTAGAATATAAAGAGATATTACAGGGTCAATTGTCAATTGCTGCACCATACGCTTATCTCGTCCAAACAATTTTCAAACGAGTTTTGACGTTCTGATGATTTTGCTAGACAGTAAATGACAGAATCATCTGCAAACAATCAAAGAGTACTGTCCAGATTATCTCCTATAGAATTTATGTGCAGATTGAATCAGTTTGTCTAGCAGGCTCAAATCGAGCGCATTTTGAAAGCATATGTACCGAAAGGACGAGCTGGCAACACTGTTACATCATGCAGCATATGTGCATCACTGTGCGCTACCGTATCAGCTGTCCTAGCTCACACATTACCGTCGTGGTGCTATGGTTAGAATCCTCACCATTTTAAGTCATCCGTTCCCAACGTCTTGTCGTTTATAAGCATTTTCTCACATGACGATATCCTGTCACATAACAGTGGTATTCGTTAAACTGTGTGCATGTGTGTACTAAATGCAAAGTGCACAACCATAACTGGGCCTGTTAAGTTCACTCAGTGTGGTTTCCCGGTGCAGTAAATAAATGACGAATATGTCGATATCTTTCTGATGCTGGTTGCATCCGATAACGAAGCTGCTGCTCTGTTGCTGCTGTTCGTGTATGTGCTGAACGGTACCCTCACAGGCGCCATCCTGATGAAAATATTTTTCGTCGCCTGGAGCAACACCATTGGCAAACCGATTATCTTCATCCAAAAGTAACGGACAGAGGTCGTCCAAGGGCTAGACGCATTCCACAAACCGTTCACCAATCACCGTGGCGAAGTACCCGAGATATTATAAGGCAGACCCTGGTTGTTAAAGTGTTGTGCGATGAAGAACTGCCTAATATTATTACGTGGTAACTCGTCGCCAGTGACAGAAGACCACATTCGACGATTACAGTTTTGTGATTGGTTTTCGCACTAAATGGAAGATAACGAACATTTTATAAATAACGCAATATGGAGTGATGCATCTATCTTCATTCGTGAAGGTACTTACAACCTGCAGAACAGACATTACTGCTTGGAACACAACCTCCATGTCACCTGTAAACGTGGCCTTCAGGCACACTTTGCATTGACCTGTGGGCTGGAATCGTGATAGGAGTACTTTGGAGCCATTACTCATTGGCGGACAAGTTGAATGCGCCGCTTATAAAATAAATAAAATGAAATAAAATAAAATAAAATATTAATTATTTTTATCTGTCTGATTGGCTCTCCTATGAGTCGTCAGGTTTTGATTATTCGGTATCAGACGCTTGACAATGGCTTTTTCGTAAAGGCAATGTTACTCGTAGTTGACCGTGAAATAAAACTGAAATAATCGGACTTCGTAATTAAATCGTTTCCAAAGACTGCTGCGGTAGGTGCGGACTCATAATCTAAATCTCAATATTACAATAATTTGCCAGCCATGCCAAAACGTCGTACAGAGGTGATTGTCTACTAAACAAAAAATTACACAGTTAGTTAAATCAGATATATTCAATGAATAAGCCTACAGTTCATAATCCTACTTACTTTTCTAAATATAAATTCTTTACAGAATCGAGTGCCTAGTATGGTTGCAATTTTCTATATCATGAAATATGGCGGTGTGCCAGACAATAAACTAAAATACGTGCTTCTCGCACCACTTCAACCAGAGCTCTTCCTTTTTTTTAATCAAACATACGACTAACGAAAATGTACTTATGTTTTATCAGCGACACAGCGCTGCAGTTGTGTGCCATAGGCTTTATTTATTTGTCACTGATTATTTATTTAATTAATATCTCGCGTTTCCGAGGAAACTCACGCTCGGCGTGCAAATGTGCCTTTATATTGCCCCCCTGAATTGCGAGGCGAAAGGACACACCTGCAGGCGAGCAATTCACCTAAAGGCACAAGAAAATCTAAATTATCTACAACTATTTACATGACGTACATTATACACATTATATACAAAATTTGAATGACGTGCGCCGAAAAAGTTCTTATGTTGGCAAAACAGAGTGCGCGCATGCGCAGAAGCGTCTGTGTAACTACGGCACTGCCGTTATTTCGTAAATTTAGATCACGCGGCACAGTATTTCAGTTCATATTGTTCGTGTGCGCGCGCATTTCTTAGTCGTTGCACAAAGAAAATATTCCACCAAGATTACATATGAAGACTAAATTCTATGACAGGTAACTTAGTTTTAAAATTACAATATTTGTTATAATACAATACAACTTTAGATTGTTGAATGTTCTTAGTTACATAGCATTGCAATGAAATGCTTCAACGAAAAATGTTCTGTTGTTTCAGGTGCGTTGACCTATACACATCGCGTCGTTATTACAGTTTATATTCATCTACTGCACAGTACAGTTTCACAGGTTAGTGTCGTCGTGGTAAAGTTTTTTGATCACAGTAACATCGTTGTATAACAACGTGATTGATACATAAGCATGTCCATTTCCTATTTCCATTATAGTCGTTGTGATGCAGTTCGTTGTGACAAAAAGCATTGTTTATTACAGATCAGACGTGACCCGTCGAGTAATTAGTCCATATGCAGTTCGTTTTCGATATTCCGTGGAAGCTTGGTTGCAGAACCTCGGACGGCACATAGCTGGCGTCGATCCTTGGACAGTCCAGGTAAGCGTGTCCGTCACATTTCGAGAACATTTCATTCCCTGAAGTTCCAACCAAAATTCTTCCACCCGTCGTGTTGTTTTCTGGACAGGCACTTTGTGTCCATTTAATCCAGTTAACATCTTGAAGTTGGGTACTGTAGTAATGTCGCTAGACGATGCACGAATTATGCACTTCACATATTCAGTTTTTTTTTTTTAAATATAGCTCACCTAAATGTTCGTGGTTACTCATCGAAGAAATCGTTCATCGCGTTAACAAAGGTACGATGCATCATGAATGTCATTAACAGTTTCTTTCACATAGGTTTCTGCGTAGTTGCAGACTTAGTAATGTACGTTAATGTCCGTGAATAGTGGTTCACTACGCATTTTTTTTTTTTTTTTTTTTTAAAGTTTTTCACATTTTGGCACTCGTTATCGTTCAAATTTTCACACAGTAACAGTTACATTATGCATCAGTTTAAAAAAAACATAAGTAATAATACATACACACGTCACATATTTTCTCAGCATAAACATAATACAGTTGCACATAAACATGTTTACATCATCATTACATAGCTATAGGTTATTACATTGTGTCATATTTGATTACATGAATTGCAGATATTTACATCCTCTTTAGCGGTTTTGCTGGGATATTATCGATGTTTTTTGTGATGTCATCTGAAATTAAGATAGGTTAGACACAACATTCATTACATCAGTAGGCAAGACCAGGCGTTTTCGCTACTCAATAAATATTCAAAATAGTAAGAGAGAGAAAATGTTCGACTCCTCGCGTTTTGTGCGTGTGTGTAGTGTGTCTGTGTGGCCTTGACTACTGGTAGATGCTTTTCTTGCTGAGAGATGTGCGTCTAATCTATTTCTCGAAGTAAAAGATCGCTTCACAGATGACGTCTGTCGGTTCGTCAGGTGTCATAGCAAGTCAGTGGTACCTACAGTCACAAATGTTCCGTGAAAAATTTATATATCATTCACTGCTACGTAATCATAAATTTTACTTTAATATTCAGTCTTCTCGGTGGTGGCGCGGCGTTGAAAGAAAAGTTCTTCTGTCTTCAACTGCGTCACTGGAACCGCTGAAATGAAAATTTCTATACTGCTTATTATCTGTGTTGTAGCAAACAGAGTTTTGCGAGTTGCTTAGCAATGTTTTCATGGGTATGACTTTGACATTATTTGGCATGAAATGCTCTAAGATCTCGGTGTGCGTATAGCCCAATAATTTTGTTAGTTCTAGGATGTTGTAACAGATACGCACCAGGATGCGGTATGTTAACAATTATATGAGGTCCTTCATATAGCAGACGCCACTTAGCGTTGCGTCGTTTGAGTGCAACAGATTTATGATGAGTACGAAGTAGTACAAGCATTCCTACCTCGAATTTTTGTTTTCTTTTTATTATGTTTCTGTGATGTTTGTTTCGTATCTGTGCGTGATGTGTCAGCGTAGTCAATACTTCTTTTATTTTCTGTTCAGGTGTGATTTCCTTGTCTGACAACTTAGGTAATGGTTCTATCCACTGATCGTTCTGTTTGCAATTGAACATGATCTCGTTAGGTGTGTAATTTGTATTGTAAATATTTAAGTTATTGTGTACGTCTTCGAAAAGACTTAGGTAGGACACCCAATTAGTATGTTTTGATGAAATATAGGTCCTCATGAATCGATTTAATTCTCGGAAAAGTCTCTCAGTCGCGTTACATTGTGGACTAAACCTCGAAATAAATATACTTTTAATGTTATTGTCCTTCAAGAAATTTCTCCATTTGTACCCAGAGTAGTATGCTGCATTATCTGACAGAATTGCTTTAGGTTTTCCCACGTGCGTCAGGTAATCACTTGAGAATCTTCGTATTATAGCACTTGCAGTGGCGGATTTTAAAGCATAAAGTTTAACATGTTTAGAAAATATATCGTAAAAAGCTAAGATATATTTGACGCCTCCAGAGCTTGCTGGATGCGGTCCACTAATGTCAGTACACAGAATTTCCAGGGGTCTACCAGGTAAAATAGAATGTAAATCTGTTTTTGTGGATAAATTCTGAGGTTTTGATTTTTGACATATGACACATGTTTTTAGTTCCCTGTAAATTTTTCTTCTCATATTGCTAAAATAACAGTATGTACTGAGCTTTGCCAAACACTTTTTCGTCCCATAATGACCCCAAACTAAGTGTGTGTGCCAAATTAGATTACGTTCAGACTCTTTGGGAATGCATACACACCAGTTAGTAGCATTTGGATGTCGGCGGTAAAATAACACATCATTGTGTAACTTGTAATACTTAGTCAAAGGATGGTTGTGTTTTTCTACCAGTAATGTTATTATCTTATACCAGTGAGGATCAGATTTTTGTAATTCAGCCATGTTTCTGCACATATCAATATAATATTGGTGATACTGCTTGTCTTGCATTAAGAGAATCCTGTAGTCATTTATATTTTCTAAGTCACTGTTGGTATCATTCATACCTTGTGGAAGTCTAGACAAAGTGTCTGCAATGGTGTTGTCCTTACCTCTTATGTACTTAATTTCAAAAGAGTAGTTCTGAAGTGTAACTGCCCATCGTGATAGTCTAGGATGTACAAGTTTACAAGTTAACAAAAATGTCAGGGCCTGGTGATCGGTGTAAATTACCGTATGTTTTCCAAATAAATAATAATTGAATTTCTTGAATGCCCATACTATGGAAAGTGTTTCTAACTCAGTAGTGGAGTATGTACGCTCACATTCAGTTAGAGTGCGACTCGCAAACCCAATAATTCTTATCTGTTCCTCCTCTTTATTCTTTACAACTTGAAATAAGCAACAGCCCAAGCCAGTACGTGAAGCGTCACAAGTCATACAAAAATCTAAATTGAAATCTGGATGGCTCAAAATGTTAGCATTCACTAAAGCATGTTTAATTGTATTAAAGTCATTCTGGCACTGTTCCGACCAGATCCAAACTTGATTCCTTCTGAGTAGATTTAGCAGATGTTTACTGTTCAAAAGTGGTTGTGGCAAAAAACGTCTGAAAAATGAACATAGACCAAGGAATGATTTTAACTGCTTTTTAGTTCGAGGGCTAGGAAAGTTTCTGATAGCATCTAATTTACTGGGATCCGGACGTATGCCCTGTGAATTAATGATATGTCCTAAATACTTTATCTCACTGCAACCAAATTTTGATTTTCTTAGGTTGGCTGTGACTCCAGCTTGTGCAAATTTTTCTAAAATTCCTTGAAGTGTGTCAACGTGTTCATTCCAGGATTGTGTAGCTATCAGTATATCATCTACATAGTGTGTGACTGTCTCAACTAAATCGTCGCCAAGCACGGTATCCAGGGCTGTAATGAATACCCCAGAGCTGACATTCAGTCCGAAGGGTAGAACACAAAACTGATAGGTTCGCCCCCCGAACATAAATGCAGTATATTTCCGAGAATCAGGAGTGATACCCACCTGCCAAAACGAATTAGCGAGATCTATTGTGGAAAAATATTTTGCATCTAGAAATTTCTGTAATTGCTCTTCTAAATTTTCAGGTTTTGTGTGAACCGGTAAAATTATTTCATTAATAGCTCGTGCGTCTAAAACTAACCTAATGCTTCCATTTGATTTTTTGACAACAAGTAGAGGACTACAGTAAGGTGAGGTGGATGGTTCAATGACCTTCCAGTCTAACATTTGTTTTAATTCTTGCCACACAGCAGGTCGTTGAGATAACGGTACGTTATATGTCTTATGGTAGAAGATCTTGTGAGGCTTAACTTCAATCTTGTACACATACGTGTTGATAACACCTAATCGTTTGGTAAAAACTTGTAAATATTTGGATAACACTTCCTGTAGTTTTATACGTTCATGTACACTGAGAGCTGTAGCTTCACTTATCTTATGATCAAGCAATGTTTTCAAGTCCATTAGCTCTGTGTCAGATGAGTGTGTTTGCATGTCTTGAATGTCTTTGTCAAGTACTAACTGAACCTTGTACCCTGTACAGTGTTTGTCATGCTTTAGAGTTCTCCTGTCCAAATCAATAATAATTACACTGCCTTTATCATTTAAAATACATTTACCTTTGGAGAAGTCTATAATGCAGTCCTTCTCGCTCATAATATCTATTCCTAATATGCAATTTGTCACAAGGTTTTGTAGAACCAGGAATGGCCATTGTACGGTTCCATTACCTATTTTAACGTTTACAAAAACTTGCTTCGTAACCCTACATGACTTATTACCTAGTGCAGTAGTTATTTTACAGTTTTGGGCAGGAAACTCAGGCACAGGTTCCAATTCACACATCTTTTTATAAAAATTAAAAGATAAAACGCTCACAGCTGCACCTGTATCTAGGATAATAGTAGTTGGAATCCCACCTACTACACCAGTAGTGGATGCTAAAACAATTTCATTTGTGTTTAAACGACATTGTGTACTGTCTTGTAAAAGTTCATCTGATATATTGTTATTGTGGTTGTATCTTATAAATAAAACAGGTAGTTTTTGTTTAGAATTACTCGGCATATCATTATTCTGTTGTTCAAGTGTGGTGTCAAATAACTGATTAACATTGAAGCCGCCCCCCAAGGATTCTTCAGCCACGACCTGGGGCAAAGTAGTGACTGTTTCTAGTTTGTTGGATTATCATTTGTACTAGGTACTGACACAGATTGGGGTTGTGCATCAGGTGTCATTTCTATTATATTCACATTCGGATATTGCCTATTATGATCTCCAAACTTTTGCGGTTGTTGTTGCTGTTGCGCATTATAACTTACCTGTCGGTCGTAAGGTATGCTCCAATTTTGTCCTGGTGGCTGCTGTGGTAAAGCAGTGTTTGAATGAAAGTATTGATCGCTACGAGTCCAACCTTGATGCTGTCTTGGCTCGTAGTTATTATTTCTATTTCTGTTTGTGTTTTTGTTGTTACATTTGTATCCGTTGTTACCGTTGTTGTTATTACCGCGGTGCCTTTTGTATGGATTGCCGCATGAAATGTTATTACTGTTGTAACTATTGTTCGTATTGGAATACGCGTGTTGATTTTGATTTCCGTACTGAGACGGCATGTGAGTTTGCTGTTTTTGTTGTACCGCGTATCCAACTGTGGGCGCGCCAGAATTGTGTTGGCAAGCCTGTATGTTTTGCATACCACTAGTGTAAACATTGTGGCTGCTGTTTTGCCGCGCGAAGCGCTGATCTTCAAGTAACATGTCAACCGAATCTAAAGCTGTTAAAAAATAATCTGAATCGTCATCCGGGATATGTAGAAGTTTTTCCTTAATGTTGAAAGGCAATTTGGCCTTCAACGCTCGGAGTATATCACGCGTTGCGACTGGTTCGTCTAAAAAATGTCCTATGTTCAAGTATTTTTCAAAATATCTGCGTAAGTTACCATTTTTACTGTTAAAAGTTTCAGGTTCTAAAATTTGTCTCCTGAGTCGCTCCTGGACGGATTGCGACCAGAATTTGTTCAGAAAGGCACGCTCAAACTCACTGTACGTGGTACATACGTCAGCTTGACTGTATGCCCAGACAGCTGCATCGCCTTGGATGTAACCGACAATATATGAAATCTTTTTCCGGTCACTCCAAGTGCGTGGAAATGCGTTACTAAAAGATTTAAGAAAAATCACCGGATGAATGGTTCGTTTCTCTGGGATAAAAGCCTGAAATTGCCTGTGTTTTATTAAGCTTTCTTCTTCCTTTGCATTATGATATGGATTTGTTCCACTGTAATTACTGCAATGCTCAGCTGGCGAGTAATTACGATAATGTTGCTGTGGTTTACCATGATAATAGCTTGTGTTTGTGGTTGCACGTCGTGGTATGTGTTGTAGTCGTGGTGTGTTTTGTTCTTGTGTGTTTGTCGTGTGCGGTATGTGTGCGTCATACTCGAATGTATATTGGTTTCTGAACTGTACATTTTGACTGATATTTTCGTTACATTCAGACTGTGGTTGATCGGTGAATTGTCTCATGGGTGCAGTGACGGATTGTACTGCGTCACTAATCAGCTGTTTGTTATTAGTGATGTATTCCGCTACGGAGTCGTGCACAATTGTTGGTAAATTTTCACGTATGCATCTATCAAAATGTTTGTCTTTGTTCTCTACCCAATCATGAAATTCTTTATTAATATTTTGAAAATGAGCTGTGGCATCAGATTGTAAGATGTCAGTCAGGTGTTGTTCAACATCGTCAAATTTATTCTGCACGTCAGTAATTCGTTTTTCAAGGTTGTCGTGTACTGAAGGATATGTTTGAATTTGTTCAGTAAGAGCTTCACACGTGACATTAAGGTTTTTTAATTGTTTCTGTAAAAGTGCTACGTCATTTGTAGTCTTTTCTTGTCTCGTATTAAGCTTGGAAAATTTCGTACTGAGTTCAGTCATCTGTTCGGTCAGTGTGGCGTCTATAAGTTCCACACGTTTACACAAAGTGTCATTACATCCCTTGATTGCTATGAGATCAGATTTAATTTCGTCATTTTGTGTCTTTAACTGTTCATTTTGTGTCTTTAAGGTTGCCATGTTTTCCGCGTTCTGCATCCTTAAGGTTGCCATATTTTCTGCGTTTTGTTTCATTAGCATTTGTAACATGTTGGCAATGTTTACTGTTTGCAAGGTCTCTGCCCCCGCCGCGTCATTAGACGTGACGTCATGTATTAACATGGGCTCTGACTGAGACTTTGAAATTTTTGTGGTGGACGGCCTATTGTCAAAATTTCCGTTGACACTTGCGTCAATATTTGATGTATCGTCACTACCGGTTGCTGTCGTAAAGTCATTTTCTAACATTTGTCTCTCGTCCGAGTCGGATTGCGTCTGAATAGTACGTCTTTGCTGTTCCATTTTTGCGTATTGTTTTCTAGTTATTACCATGCCACACGTGATATATATTTCAAGAAATTAATGTTTGACACTGGTTTTAAAATAAAATGCAGTTGAGCATGAATCGGTCGTAGCAACAATGGCTGTCTGTTAATTTAAAAATATAAACTGAATTTGAGATTATTGGTAATGGCTGCTGGCCATGTTACATGATATCGTACAGAAGTCGGCCATATTGTACACTCGTGTATTGGTATTGTTGCATACGTTATTGTTTAAGGAAAAATACTGAGAATGGAATTTATCACTGAAACTGTTATGCGGAAAAGAAACACTACAGAATTTTACTGAAAAGCTAATACACTGAATTATGCGTCTGGTCAAGCCTGCTAATGCAAAGATGCTGCGTCTTACCTTATTTTGCTGGAAGCTTCTTTGCGTCTTCCCGCAAAATTTTATAATTGGCAAATATCTTCTGATTTTTTTTTATTTCTCATATAGTCAAGTCCAGGACCAGAAGGTTGATTTTTCACATGAAACAAAGAGAACAATGTAACAAATGACAAAATAACAAGTCCGACACGCAGTCGCCAATATAAAATAAATAAAATGAAATAAAATAAAATAAAATATTAATTATTTTTATCTGTCTGATTGGCTCTCCTATGAGTCGTCAGGTTTTGATTATTCGGTATCAGACGCTTGACAATGGCTTTTTCGTAAAGGCAATGTTACTCGTAGTTGACCGTGAAATAAAACTGAAATAATCGGACTTCGTAATTAAATCGTTTCCAAAGACTGCTGCGGTAGGTGCGGACTCATAATCTAAATCTCAATATTACAATAATTTGCCAGCCATGCCAAAACGTCGTACAGAGGTGATTGTCTACTAAACAAAAAATTACACAGTTAGTTAAATCAGATATATTCAATGAATAAGCCTACAGTTCATAATCCTACTTACTTTTATAAATATAAATTCTTTACAGAATCGAGTGCCTAGTATGGTTGCAATTTTCTATATCATGAAATATGGCGGTGTGCCAGACAATAAACTAAAATACGTGCTTCTCGCACCACTTCAACCAGAGCTCTTCCTTTTTTTTAATCAAACATACGACTAACGAAAATGTACTTATGTTTTATCAGCGACACAGCGCTGCAGTTGTGTGCCATAGGCTTTATTTATTTGTCACTGATTATTTATTTAATTAATATCTCGCGTTTCCGAGGAAACTCACGCTCGGCGTGCAAATGTGCCTTTATATACTACTTATAATCTATGTTGTAGCAAACAGAGTTTTGCGAGTTGCTTAGCAATGTTTTCATGGGTATGACTTTGACATTATTTGGCATGAAATGCTCTTAGATCTCGGTGTGCGTATAGCCCAATAATTTTGTCAGTTCTAGGATGTTGTAACAGATACGCACCAGGATGCGGTATGTTAACAATTATATAAGGTCCTTCATATAGCAGACGCCACTTAGCGTTGCGTCGTTTGAGTGCAACAGATTTATGATGAGTACGAAGTAGTACAAGCATTCCTACCTCGAATTAACCTCCATGTCACCTGTAAACGTGGCCTTCAGGCACACTTTGCATTGACCTGTGGGCTGGAATCGTGATAGGAGTACTTTGGGGCCATTACTCATTGGCGGACAAGTTGAATGCGCCGCTGTATCGTACTTTTCTTTGCAATACTTCGCGTAATGCATTAGAAAATGTTTCACTTGGTGTCCGGCGACAGTTATGGTTTCAGGATGATGGTACATCGCCCCACTTAGTAATGCATGTGCGAAACTATTACGGTGAAGCGTTTGCAGGAAAATGGATTGGCCGGAGGAGGGGGGGATCCAATATTCTGGCCTCCACGTTCGATTTTTGTTTGCGGGGACACCTAAAGAAACAGATTTATAGCACTCCACCCATATATCTACAAGACCTAATAGCTATCGTGCATGCCGCTTCGTCAATAATGGATGCAAGCGTGCCGTGTAGGGTCCAGCAAGTATGATCCCTAAAGTGAAAGTTACTCATACATACTTAGAGAAGAAATAAAAACTTTGAGAATGAGATTTTCACGCTGCAGCGTAGTGTGCTGTCATACGAAACTTCCTGGCAAATTAAAACTGTGTGACTTTCGTGGGCAACTGCTCCACCAATTGAGCTACCCAAGCACGACTCACGCCCCGCCTTCACAGTTTTAATCTGCCAAGAAGTTTCATATCAGCGCACACTCCACTTTAGAGTGAAAATCTCAAACATCCCCCAGGCTGTGGCTAAGCCATGTCTCCGCAATATCCTTTCTTTCAGGAGTGCCAGTCCTGCAAGGTTCGCAGGAGAGCTTCTGTAAAGTTTGGAAGGTAGGAGACGAGGTAATAGCAGAAGTAAAGCAGTGGGGACAGGGCGTGAGTCGTGCTTGGGTAGAGCACTTGCCCGCGAAAGGCAAAGGTTCCGAGTTCGAGTCTCGGTCTGGCACACAGTTTTAATCTGGCAGGAAGTTTTAAAAGCTTTGAGGTTTCCCGATGACATTGTAATTCTGTCAGAGACCGCAAAGGACCTGGAAGAGCAGCTGAACGGAATGGACAGTGTCTTGAAAGGAGGGTATGAGATGAACATCAACAAAAGCAAAACGAGGATAATGTCATGTAGTTCAATTAAAATAGCTGATGCTGAGGGATTTAGATTAGGAAATGAGACACTTAAAGCACTAAATGACTTTTGCTATTTGGGGAGCAAAATAACTGAAGATGGTCGTAGTAGAGATGATGTAAAATGTAGACTGGCAGTGGCAAGGAAAGCGTTTTTAAAGAAGAAAAATTTGTTAACATCAATTATAGATTTAAGTGTCAGAAACACTTGTCTGAAAGTATTTGTATGGAGTGTAGCCATGTATGGAAGTGAAACATGGGCGATACTAGTTTAGACAAGAAGACAATAGAAGCTTTCGAAATGTGGTGCTACAGAAGAATGCTGAAGATTAGATGGGTAGATCAGGTAACTAATGGAGAGGTACTGAATAGAACTGGGGAGAAGAGGCATTTGTGGCACAAATAGACTAGAAGAAGGTATCGGTTGGTAGGACTTGTTCTGAGGCATCAAGGAATCACCAGTTTAGTATTTGAGGGCAGCGCGGAGGGTAAAAATCGTAGAGGGAGACCAAGAGATGAATACATTAAGCAGATTCAGTAGGATGTAGGCTGCAGTAGGTACTTGGAGACGAAGAAGCTTGCGCAGGATAGAGTAGCATGGAGAGCTGCATCTCTGGACTGAAGACTGCAACACATACATGCATGTACCGGCTCTGTGAAGATAAGACCGGACGTCAAACATATACATCTACATCTACATGGATACTCTGCAAATCACATTTAAGTGCCTGACAGAGGGTTCATCAAACCACCTTCACAATTTTTTATTATTCCAATCTCGTATAGCGAGCGGAAAGAATGCACACCTATATCTTTCCGTACGAGCCCTGATTTCCATTATTTTATCGTGGTGATCGTTTCGCCCTCTGTGGGTCGGTGTCAACAAAATGCTTTCGCATTCGGAGGAGAAAGTTGGTGATTGCAATTTCGTGAGAAGATTCCGTTTCAACGAAGAACGCCTTTCTTTTAATGATTTCCAGCCCAAATCTCGTATCATTTCTGTGACACTCTCTGCCTTATTTCGCGATAATACAAAACGTGCTCCCTTTCTTTGAACTTTTTCGATGTACTCGTCCTATCCGGTAAGGATTCCACAATGCGCAGCAGTATTCTAAAAGAGGACGGAAAAGCGTAGTGTAGGCTGTCTCCTTAGTAGGTCTGTTATATTTTCTATGTGTCCTGCCAATAAAACGTAGCCTTTGGTTAGCCTTTCTCACAACATTTTCTATGTGTTCTTTCCAATTTCAGTTGTACGTAATTATAATACCAAGGTATTTAGTTGAATTTACTGCTTTTAGATTAGACTGATTTATTGTGTAATCGAAGTTTAACGAGTTCCTTTTACTACTCATGTGGATGACCTCACACTTTTCGTTATTTTGGGTCAACTGCCACTTTTCGCACCATTCAAATATTTTTTCTAAATCGTTTTGAAGTGTGTTTTGATCTTATGATGGCTTTATTAGTCGATAAACGACAGTGTCATCTGCAAACAACCGAAGACGGCTGGTCAGATTGTCTCCCAAATCGTTTATGTAGATAAGCAACAGCAAAGGGCCTATAACACTATCTTGGGGAAAGCCTGTGATCACTTCTGTTTTGCTCGATGACTTTCCGTCAATTACTACGAACTGTGACCTCTCTGACAGGAAATCGCAAATCCAGTCACATAACTGAGACGATATTCCATAAGCACGCAATTTTACTACGAGCCGCTTGTGTGGTACACTGTCCAAAGCCTTCCGGAAATCCAGGAATACGGAATCAATCTGAAATCTCTTGTCAATAGCACTCAGCACTTCATATGAATAAGGAGCTAGTTGTGTTTCGCAGGAACGATGTTTTCTAAACCCATGTTGACTGTGTGTCAATAGACCGTTTCCTTCGAGGTAATTCATAATGTTCGATCACAATATATGTTCTAAAATCCTGCTGCATATTGACGTTAACGATATGGGCCTGTAATTTAGTGGATTACTCCTACTACCTTCCTTGAATATTGGTGTGCCCTGTGGAACTTTCCAGTCCTTGGGTACAGAACATTCGGCGAGCGAACGGTTGTATATGATTGCTAAGTATGGAGGGGATTTAAATCGGCCGCCCGCCCTCAGGAGCTCAGTTCGTCAGCGCACCTGACGATGGCGACATGTCTGATCGCCGAAATATTGCGCCCGTTGGACACTGAATCGGCAGTATACCCGTGGACTGTTTGAGCGACAAATACGCCGGGAGAAACTGAAGAATCACACAGAAATTCAGATAGTTTTTTTCCTGTCCGAAGAACGAGACGACACTGCGCACACAAATGTTTATAATAAATGCAATTTGTCATCGTAGGATAATGGTTAAAAAAAGGGGCGCGAGCGAACTGCGACGAGGCACGCCTCAGTCCTCCAAGGGACCGGGATACAGAAAAGTAAAGAAAATGTGCAGGGATGGAACGTACTACGGCGCTAAGGATAACAGTGTTACTTATGACGCAAGATGTGAAAGTTGCTGTATTTGGACGGGTTACTCCTGTAACCGAAATATCAGATCTGAAGATGGCTCTAGATGAACCGAAACCGGTCATATGAATAAACATTTTTCAATCAAGATGGATTATATCTAACATTGTAAAATCACTGATTACGGCTATCCTATCAGACATAATGTCTGTTTTTGCTAAGGATAACGTTTGTAAGATATTCCGCCTGGTCATCACAGCTGGGGAAATATTGTTCGTCGAAGATCGCCACGGAAAAGTAAAAAAGTCATTTTTCTCTAGAATTTTCGTGAGTGGCTTCGAAATGCTTTTGGTGGTTGATAGTTTTGAACTTCGTGAACCATAAATTTAAAAAATTACAAAAATACAATTGCCATGAGGTCCCCTTGTGAGCCACAGAAAAATAAGGAAAGCCACGGATATACAAAACAGTGTGTGGATATGAGCAGTTTGATTTTGGACAGACTGTACACGCTATTGAACATCATTAGGATGTTTCGGTGCACAGTATCCCGACAAATCAGCGGCAGCCGAACATGCTCTGGAAAATGTACACTGAATTGCATTCGGGGAGACATCTATTACTAAACGGACTAATAGTTATAAAAGAAGTGATCGAGAAAATAATTCTGACTACACCCTGAATGAAGACGGCGGTCTGAGACAAAGAAAAGTTTGGGCCCATTCCATCGGAAGTCTGAATCAAGCACGGTGGATTTGCGTCGAAACCATCACCTTATATGGCGTCGACTGTTCACCAGCGACGTCACAGACGGCAGTCCTGCTATACAGGGTGGTCCATTGATCGTGACCGGGCCAAATATCTCACGAAATAAGCGCCAAACGAAAAACTGCGAACAACGAATCTTGTCTAGCTTGATGGCGGAAACCAGATGGCGCTATGGTTGGCCCGCTAGATGGCGCTGCCAGAGGTCAAACGGATACCAACAGCGTTTTTTTTAAATAGGAACTCCCATTATTTATTACATATTCGTGTAGTACGTAAAGAAATACGAATGTTTTAGTTGGACCACATTTTTCGCTTTATGTTAGATGGCGCTGTAATAGTCACAAACATATGGCTCGCAATTTTAGACGGTGAAATTGCGGGCCGTGGTATGGTGCTTCGACGACCAATGCACCTGTCATGAAATATGCTATTCAATACCGCTTCAACCGCACGTGAGCTATGTGCCGGACATCCATCATCTTGGAAGTACATCGCCATTCTGTAGTGCAGTGAAACATCTTGTAGGAACATCGGTAGCACATTAGGTAGGAAATCAGCTTACATTGCACCATTTAGATTGCCATCGATAAAATGGGGGCCAATTATCCTTCCTTCCATAATGGCGCACCATACATTAACCCACCAAGGTCTCTGATATTCCACTTGTTGCAGCCATCGTGGATTTTCCGTTGCCCAATAGTGCATATTATGCCGGTTTACGTGACCGCTGTTGGTGAATGACGCTTCGTCGCTAAATAGAACACGTGTAAAAAATCTGTCATCGTCCCGTAATTTCTCTTGTGCCGAGTGGCAGAACTGTACACGACGTTCAAAGTCGTCGCCATTTAATTCCTGGTGCATAGAAATATGGTACGGGTGCAATCGATGTTGATGTAGCATTCTCAACACCGACGTTTTTGCGATTCCAGATTCTCGCGCAATTTGTCTGCTACTGATGTGCAGATTAGCCGAGACAGCAGCTAAAACACTTACCTGGGCATCATCATTAGTTGCAGGTCGTGGTTGACGTTTCACATGTGGCTGAACACTTCCTGTTTCCTTAAAGAACGTAATTATCCGGCGAACGGTCCCGACACTTGGATGATGTCGTCCAGGATACCGAGCAGCATACATAGCACACACCCGTTGGGCATTTTGTTCACAATAGCATCAACACGCTATCGAACTTTTCCGCAATTGGTAAACGGTCCATTTTAACACGGGTAATGTATCACGAAGCAAATACCGTCCGCACTGGCGGAATGTTACGTGATACCACGTATTTATACGTTTGTGAGTATTACAGCGCCATCTATCACAAAGCGAAAAGAGTGGTCCAACTAAAACATTTCTATTTCTTTACGTACTACACGAATATGTAATAAAAATGTGGGTTCCTATTTAAAAAAAAAACGCAGTTGATATACGTTTGACCAATGGCAGCGCCATCTAGCGGGCCAACCACAGCGCCATCTGGTTTCCCCCTTCAAGCTAGACAAGTTTCGTTCTTTGTAGTTTTTGGTTTGATGCTTATTTCGTGAGATATTTGGCCCGGTCACTATCAATGGACCACCCTGTATAAGGTCGGTAACAATTACAATGACCAAAGACCAATCTTTCGTATGCTCGTGGGTATTTAACCACTTGACGCGACTGTAAGACGAAGACAATTGATTCAGTATGTATCGCCGTGAAACCACCCATTTGTACATCGTTGCAATTTAATGAAGCAAAGTACAACTTGCAAGTTATGAACGAAACTTAAGAATGGAGAGGTGAGTGCCAGTTAGCACTCTGAAATTCATGGATTTTGCGAAAGCCTTTGCCACGATTTCAACTAAATATGGGCTAACAATCATCGAGGAAGAAGGCACGTGTCAACGTATGCTCGTATACTGAAGAATACACACTTCACCTTCCATTAGACTTCAATAGGTCAGTGGGGATTCGGAACTGGAACTGGAGTGAGGCTAGGAGATCACAAAAATTATTAACAGTATTTCCAGATGGAGACGTTAGTTCTTTATACCGAGAGAATGATCGGGATATTCGTGTCTCATACTTTATCACTTTTATTTTCATGATGCACTGTTTACCTCAAATACAGGTGAACATCGATAGCAAATCGAAAAAATGTAATAGAGATAGTTTAAAAGTAAGCTCCGTCAGCATAATAAGATTACAAGAACGTATAATCAACATATTACTGTAATGCTTTTTAAGTGGCTGTCCACACAAGTCAAATTCTTGCACGCCTCTTTATCTCTGAAAAACTAGTGCAGCCCTCATATAGTAGAACCTGCTTACTGGATTGTAACAGCGATCTTTTTTCTACAATGTTTACCCTACATGCTTCCTGATGCCTCAGAAGGTGTCCTATCAACCGTTCCATTCTTTCAGTTACTTTGTTTAATTAACTTCTTTTCTCTCCCAATTCGTTTCAGTATCTCCACATTAGTTTATCGATATGTCCTTTCAGTCTGGCAGAAAACTGTATTGGTGTTAAACTTCGAGGTTTGAAGTACTGCGTAACTGACTTTGATGTGACAATCTGTGGATGGTCTGATGAGGAATACGATGTTGTTGCCACGTGCCACGTCGTGCAATGAGAACAATTTCTAAAGGCCGGTAATGAAAAAGTTGAAAATGGCTACAGCAAAAAGTTACCGTATTTCAAAAAGGAAATAAAAGCCTATCGTTTAGACAATTCTACCAGACTGCGACTCTTAATAGGGAAATCGTCCAGTAATTATGACAGTTTTAAAAACAGTACAAAGATGGGCGTGTGAAAATCTGTGGTTAAGTGAGTGGGTGGTAGATAGATCAAAGAAGACTGGGACACGAGCCGGACGGAATATGAGGGACAATACATATACGCTGGGAAAATGTATACACATACACTCAGGCGGCCCATATTCATCATGGAATATGGGATGATAAATGCCTACGGCGGATGGTGATGTTGAATGATGATGCTGCTAACATCCATTTTTTTTCTTTATTTTCACACCTGATACAGGTAGGACAGCAGCGGCATACTACGCCACTCTTCAGCCACAGATAAGACTACTGATACGAAAGGAGACAATCTCAGAACAGACATGGTGGATATACAAACGTAGACATACAAAATTAAATTATACTGAGCCATTCATGGGCGCAGTATCAATAATAAAAACGTTCAGAAACGTGGACACGCACAGAGAAGACAGAGATGACACACGCGAACGTTGGAGCACAAATGATGAAATACTGGAACACTGGAACACCAACACGACGGCACACACAAACACTAGGCGATGATCTCTGGCGCGCGAAAGTTCACTATATATGTACGAGTCTGGGGACCTGCCAAAAACGGGGAAAAGGTGGGGGAGGAGGGAGAGGGGAGCTTGTAGATGCCAGTGGTAGGAGAGATGGGAGGGGGAGGAAAGACGGTAAGGGGGTAGGGGACGCCCAGGGGAGAAGAGGGAGGGAGGAAGGGAGGAGGGAGAGAAGGGAGGGAGGGTGCCTTTGCGAAAAAAGGAGTGGATGGGGAGATTCGAAGTTGGTAGGAGGGGTAGATGGAGGGGATGAGGGCATCATCAGGGAGGGGGAGTTGGTGGAAGCCACCTTGGGAGAGGGTATGGAGAGTGGAGAGATGGAGAGTGGTTGGGATGTGGGAATGGAGGTGGGGCAGCGGACGGGGGTGGGAGAGGATGGGAGAGACAAGTGGGTGAGGGGGATCAAGTTTTTGGGAAGTGTAGAGGATCCGTATCTGCCGGCCGCGGTGGTCTAGCGGTTCTAGTCGCTCAGTCCGGAGCCGCGCGACTGCTACGGTTGCAGGTTCGAATCCTGCCTCAGGCATGGATGTGTGTGATGTCCTTAGGTTAGTTAGGTTTAAGTAGTTCTAGGTTCTAGGGGACTGATGACCATAGATGCTCAGAGCCATTTGATCCGTATCCATTCGAGGAAAAGGATTAGGTGCGCGAACAGGATGAGGTCATATAGGATATCCGTTGGGGATGGGAGGCGGAAGCGATAGGTGAGGCAGAGCGCAGGCTTTCTACGATTTGAAGGGATTTGTAAAAGGTAGGAGGGGCAGAGATCCGTGCAGGGTGGGTGTAGCAGAGGATAGGGCGGATGAGGGATTTATAGGTGTGGAGGATGGTGGAGGAGCGCAGATCCTGTGTAAAGCCAGAAAGGAGCTTGAGGAGCGTGTCTTGGTTTGGAATGTCCGTAAATGGGGGATCCAGGAGAGGCGACGGTCAGGGGGGAAGCAAGGTACTTAAGGGTGGGGGTGAGGCGATAGGACGGCCATAAATGGTGACATAGAAGTCGAGGAAGGGGTGGTTTTGCCTACAATGATCGCCTGTGTCTTGGAAGGATTGACCTTGAGCAACCACTGGTTACACCAAGCGGTGAATCGGTCAATATGGGATAGGAGAAGGTGTTGGGAGCGTTGCAGGGTGGGGGCGAGGGCAAGGAAGGCGGTGTCATCGGCGTGTGGGAGAAGTTAACAGGGGGTGAAGGCGACGGCACGTCCGCCGTATACAGAAGGTACACAAGAAGGGCGAGTACGGAACCTTGGGGCACACCGGGGGAGGGGTAGGGGTGTAGGAATCCCGTGCTATGAATGGTGACGTAGGAAGGACGTTGGGAAAGAAAGGACCCGATCAGACGGACGTAGTTGATACGAAGAGCGAAGGTTTGGAGCTTGAAGAGGAGACCGGAAAGACCGGAATGCCATACACGGTCGTAAGCGCGTTCAAGGTCGAGGGAGAACATCCTGCAATTCACTTGCCTTTTATAGGTCGCTGTGTTACTGAAGAACTACTATTTTCTCCTTTTTTCTTGTAGTAGGAAGTAGGAAGAGGCAAAGGACGGAGGATTATTGATGGCGAATTGTGTACACACGCCGTAGGACCGATACCACCAGAGGAAAAGACAACTGATTATGGGAGAAAAGAGCGGAACGGAGTCACGGGATAGAGCGGCCTAGGTCGTCTAATTTCGTCCAGAGACATAGGGTACGCTGAGACTGACGGATGTTTAACAAACCAATGTCTGTTATGGTTTACTAAGGTTGCAACTACTGCCGCGCGCGAGTTGCGTAGTCTGCCTATAAATGTGAGGGAATTCGCTCTTCTGTTACAACTTCTGGATAATTTCCAAAGTCTGTCATATTTTGTTTTTCACAATCAAGGTTTAATCTCCCTACATGAGCATGTTGTTAGCTATCTTTGTACACAATGCAGTTGAAAAAAGACATGTTTACGGTGGTTATGGAATATTATCTCAGCAGGTATGCTTTTGGCTCGGAATGGTATACTGGTATAGTCCATTCCTCCATGGTCGTCTTTTACTCTCCATTTGACGAATTCTACCGCATATTTTGCTTTCTCGTTTGCAAATGCTACTTCATTATGTGTGGAAATCGTAGAGACGAAATTAATGCACGATGGAAGTGGAACAAGCTGCTGAGTTAGTGATTAACAAAAGATGACCAGCGAGAAAGCTTCGCAACCATTTGTCGTACCTTTGACTACTTCAAAAGGATACATAAAAGTGAAAAAGGGCAATTCCCTGTGCCTGACAAAACACGCGGAAAATATCACTGCGTTTTCAGTAAGGAACAAGAGTTACAACTTTTTAAATATCTTAGTCATCTGAAAAAGTCATGTTCAAATGGCTCTAAGCACTATGGGACTTAACTTCTGAGGTCATCAGTCCCCTAGAACTTAGAACTACTTGAAGCTAACCAACCTAAGGACATCATACACATCCATGCTCGAGGCAGGATTCGAACCTCCGACCGTAGCGGTCGCGTGATTCCAGACTGTAGCGCCTAGAACCGCTCGGCCACTCCGGCCGGCAAATATCATGTTTTTGTAAGACTATGAACTGCGCAGATTAGCGACCAAATCGCAGAACAAATCGGATATCCGCACCCACTCACAACAAAACGAAAATGGCCGAAGACAATGGGTCCTTTGAATTCTGGCTCGCCATCCTGACTTAGGTTTCAGGAGGTAGGACAAGCATTGGGCTAATAGGTAGTGTGCTGACATAGGTATTGAGGAAAATGAAGCCCAGCTTACTTAAAAGATGTGATACCGAAAACAAAAAAAAAAAAAAAAAAACCGAGTCCATTCTGCTGGCTGCATAGGGAGGCACGAGCTTAAAGACACTTATTTGGTTTATTGATATGAGAAATGAAATATTTTATTTCGTGTTATCCTCATTTGCAAATTTTATTAGCAAAATGTTTGAATGAACGGTTCCTTGTTTATATAAAACAATTTTCGTCACTGAGGCCTCCAAAATTGGCTCCAAGCGTTAGGTGGCCATCTCAGCCTCGGTACACTTACTATCAGTAAAATGTTACTATGCAAAACAGCAGCTCAAATTGCCGTGGTTCTCAAGACATTGCTATGTTTGCTGCTACAGTCAGACATGTTTTCCAACTGAAATATAACTTATAACATGTTCTATTCAACTAAATTTCCTAGATGGTCAAAAAATATTTTAGTGAAGATTAACGGCTCTAAAGCTCAAAGTTTAACTAGCGAAAGATCACGACGAAAGATTAATCTGCGATTCTGTGATTTATTAACAATACTGACACGCAGAAAGTTCACTTGGGAACAGTTGAGAGTTATCTACGAGAAGTGGCGAAAAGTATTCCCCGACCGGCACCACTATTGCAGACACCTGTTTGTTTTGCCTCTCCAGTGAACTGCTCTAAGTATTTACCGCTTTGCGCTTAGTCCCGCTAAGCGCTCCGCGAAACCAGAAAGGTAATTACCATTCTCTCTTTCAGCCTGCTCATCCCACACTTCTTTTCAATCTTTGCCGGTATTTTCAGAATGCGGAACTTTTTTTTTTCAGCCAACTGCGCTCCTGAATCCAGGGGCTTCCGGTGAACTTTTTCCGCGGCGTACAAAAGTTCTCGGCTCTTCATTCAGAATATGAGAACGCAATAGAGCCGCAGCAGAGTTCCGCTCGGAGCAATTTTTTTTTTCTCTCGAGGTTTAAGAGCCGCCGGCAGACCTGTTTTGGGAGGAGCTGCTGCGACCAGCTCTGCTGGGACGGGACTTTTCGCGGCTCCAGAATTACGCATATTAATTATCGGAACAACTTTGCTCGCATTTAACTGCGACGTCTGCGGCGGTGCATGTGATCTTTCTGACGTCTCAAACACGATAGTAAACAACTGCAGCTACTGCGGTTCGACTGTTAAAAGAGTTGTACATATAGCTCAGAGAGAGTCAGGTTACGTCGTGAAAATACCTTGGAAAATATCAATAAACCTATTTCTTAAAGTTCACGTACGATATTATTAGGAATATTCACTTGTGTTAAAGAAGTGTATTTTAGTTAGAGCCGAATTTCGAATCTTTACAGATGCGCAGATAACTCAGTTTCAGTCGGCCGCTGTGGCCGAGCGGTTCTATGCGCTTAAGTCTGGAACCGCGCGACCGCTACGGTCGCAGGTTCGAATCACGCATCGGGCATGCATGTGTGTGATTTCCTTAGGTTACTTAGGTTTAGGTAGTTCTAAGTTTTAGGGGACTGATGACCTCAGACGTTAAGTCCCATAGTGCTTGGGCCATTTGAAACCAACTCAGTTTCAGTAAGAGTCATTCATATACAAGGTGCGATCAAAAAGTAATGCGAATTTTTTAATTTTGAGGGATTCATACATCCGATTTTAAACATTTTTATCTTGTTGGTATAGTTGTTCCTGATGTATGTTTGCATTTCCAACTGTTCTGAATATTTAGTTTGTTACACGCAACTGAGGAAGACAGGACTATAAAAGTTGAAGATTTAGTTTACTGTTAACAGTCGAAAAGGTTATACATCTTTTATAGTGGTCGGCGAATTTTAATTTTCGACAAAGAAGGATCAAACAATATACAGTAAAATTTGCTTGAAAAATGAAATAAAGTGCAGCAGCGCATACGAAATGTTGAATGTGGCTTTAAGTGAATATACTATGAGTCAGACAAGAGTCTACAAGAGACGTTTCAAAGAGGGCAAGAGGGCCGAGAACACGTTGAAGACGGCAGACGGCAACCTCCCTGGACGTCCTAGCACATCGAGTACTGACGACAATGTGGGAGACGTAAAAAAAAAAAAAAAAATAAAATAAAATAAAAAAATTCTGGAAAATCACCGAATCACTATCAGTGAGGTGGCCGACAATGTCGGCATATCCTTCCGCTCATGTCAAGGAATTTTTTAGGATGTTTTAGACATAAAACGTGTAGCAGAGAAGTCTGATCCGAACTTACTGACGACAATGTCGCTTAAACGTTACTCAGGGATTACTGATGGAAGTCGACAACGATAGAGAACTTTAGAATTTCTGGAGAAAGTTACCAGCCGGCCGAGCTGGCCGAGCGGTTCTAGGCACTTCAGTCGGGAACCGCGCAACCGCTACGATCGCGGGTTCGAATCCTGCGTCGGGCATGATGTGTGTGATGTCCTTAGGTTAGTTAGGTTTAAGTAGTTCTAAGTTCTAGGGGACTGATGACGTCAGATGTTAAGTCCCATAGTGCGCAGAGACATTTGAGCCATTTTTGAAAGTTACTAGCTATAGAAGCATGAAATTGCAATTTAGCTATAGATGGTGGCGGCCGTCAGTGTAGTGCCCGTGAGACCGCGTCTGCAGCGCCATCTGCTTCCTGTAACTCCTGACGACGGATATCACTACACTGTAACCCAAGTTCCATGTAACGGCATCTGTTTCAAACCCGTAAACATGTCGAGTTTTGTACCTAAGAACTACGATTTGCGGATAGCATGTGTTTTCCGTTGCCATTTGCAGAAAACTGCTGCAAAATTGCATCGAATGTTTGTCGCAGCTTTCGGCGAATATGCTCTTGGGAAAACACAGCGTTTCGAGTGGTTCGAAAAAATTCAAAAGTAGTGATTTTGACGTGAGAAACGAGGAACCACCGAAAAAGTTCCAAGACAACGAATTGCAGGCCTTATTGGATGAAGAAGATACTAAAACTCAACAGGAGCTCGTGGAACAATTGAATGTGACGCAGAAGGCTGTTTCTCTTCGCTTGAAAGCAGTGGGAAAGGTGCAGAAAGAGGGAAAATGGGTTCCGCATGAATTGATTGAAAGGCAGCAAACAAATCGCGGGACCGCTTGTGAAACGTTGCTCACCACATACAAAAGAAAGTCTTTTATCCACTATATAGCTTCGTAAATCATGGGTGAATCCAGACAAACAATCGGCATCCACTGCAAGACCAAATCGCTTTGGAAAGAAGACAATGCTCTGCGTTTGGTGGCATCAGAAGGGTGTCATCTTTTAGGAGCTGCTAAAACCTGGCGAAACCGTTAACACTGATCGCTGCCAACAGATAATCATCGATTTAAGTCTCGAGTATTACGTGAAAAAAGACAGGAATATGGAAAAGGCAAAACAAAGTCATATTTATCCATGATAACACCCCATGACACACAACAACAGGTTCAGGGAAACGATCGAGGCGTTGAGTTGGGAAATACTAGGGAATGCGGCTGAACCGTGCTTGGTTCATACTCGTGCCATCTAATATTCAACGCCTTCCTTTTACCGTACGGCCGCCTCGTCATTTTAATTTCAATTACTGGTGTCACTGAATTGCTGTCTTGCCTGCCCGTGAGTGGCAGTGTAACACTGCGCTACTGCGCACGATACTTATTAAAGCCTGTACTATGGTAAGTTGACGGGCTTCACCTTATAAGAAAGGATTTTGGTATATATGTTGACCGCGTGTACCTGAATGGAGGCAGAATCAGACTTCCACCCACTCAGTAACAACAATGATACGTCAAGCAAGTCTGAAGTGCAACTACACGTTAGGACGGACAAGAAACGACACAGCAGATGCTACCAAATTGTTAATAATACGGTCGCCAGAATAATTAGGCATTAACTGAGTTTCTTCCCAGTACAAGTTGATGTACGTTCATACAAAACAACACGTAATAGCACTGCATAATATGGCAAATTTTAGAACCAGAAAATCTACTGAACTAATAATTTCACTTTCTGTACTAATATGGACAAGCCAAAAATACACGACAATACACTATAATGTTTACTACGAACTTCGTACTGTCTACTGATCTGATTAAAATCGGGCATAGGTTACCCTTGAAATAGCACTTTCGAAACACACATACAATGTCAATTTTGAAAAAGGTAAAACACTGATAAATTTTGGTTTTATATTGAATTTAACTTTGCTGGTCAAATCAGTTCAGTACACTTCAGAATTTAAATGAATAGAAAAGAAAAACGGGGGGGGGGGGGGGGGGGGACCCTGAAACTGTTATGATCTTTGTACTAAAAATTTTGATTATGGAATCGTTAAGCACTCAAGAGTTCCAATATATGAGTTACAACTCTTTTTGTGTTATTTCTCGCTCATTTAACTACCATTAATCTTGTCTCAAATTAATTAAACTTTATTACCAAACCAATTTCAACATTATCTTCTAACTTTGTCAGACCTATATTATTTGCCTATATATTCATTAACGACAAAGTTCTTTAAACATCATTCTAACATAGATAGGTCTGCAGGTAATTATTATTAACATAAACTTTAAATCTTCATCTCGGGACACTCGGGTTGCACAACATGTGGAAAGGACCCTATCTAGGTTAATGATGAGGATAATTAAATGATAGGACAGTTCTGGTAAAAGTTAAATTGTTATTGAACAGTCAGGAACAAAAGTAACACTGGTCCACACGAATACAGTACTAAAAGATTCAACCTGTTCGTATCGATGCGGCGGTTGGCGGGCGGCGAGAAGGCGAGGCGCAGAGCACACGTACAAGCACAGCTATGGCTCTTGATGTATCGGCACTTTACTTCTTCATAGCGTCGCAATATTTTTCCATTTAGTGCCTATGGAATTTTGCCATTCTGTCTAGTCGTCGGAAACGGCACATCCGAGGCTCAATGCAACTACGTTTTCCAGGAGAGCCTCCTCGGTCCAGAACGTGTTGCTCAGACCGACGCCCAACTCCGACTATCACTGCTGAGCCCGTTATGCCGTGCCGCGCCCCTGTGCATTTTCCCGCGCTCTCCTGCCATCCACCTTTTACCGCTCCCCTACAGACAGGGTATTCACCAAAGGTTTTGCACTCTACATATCCTAATACATTGCCTACCTACGGACCAGGCGCACAATTACAACTTTAACATCTTACAACAGTTTCAACATTTCTTACATTTCCATTTTGTTATAA
The DNA here is from genome assembly GCF_023864345.2 of Schistocerca serialis cubense. NCBI lineage: Eukaryota > Metazoa > Arthropoda > Insecta > Orthoptera > Acrididae > Schistocerca > Schistocerca serialis. The sequence goes on along the minus strand of NC_064641.1, from coordinate 871,030,982 downwards.
TATTTCTTGCAATTTGACATAAACATTAATATTCACATCGAAAATTGTTTACAGTTCCTTTAACATAATGGCATGAAACAGAAAAGAATTAAAATCAGAACATCGATTATACTAATTTATCGAAAAACAGAAGCAAAAATTATTATATGTACAAGAGTATAACGTTGTTGTTGTTACAGCAGCAGCAGCGTGTATCGATATTAGCCCTGCCGTATTATCTTTGCTGGACGGCTATTACTTCCCGGTCGTCGTGTGTCGTGAAGTGACTTCGGACGTGGAGTAGTTTGAGTTGGACGCGGCAGAAGTGCAAGAAGTGCAGTCGGGACGTAGCAGCAGTCGGGGGCGGAGCGCTAGGGAGGCGCAGACAGCCAGTACTCGCCGACCGCTCGCGACACTGGGTGAACTGCCCGACGGACTGAGATGGCAGAGGGTTCGACCGTTGGTCGGTCGTTCAGTTGGTCGTCTCTTTGGGCGACGCGTGTTTGGTCTTTCGACCGTTTCTGGGCCTCGTCACTGGGTCAGCTTGCTGGACGTGGCTCGGTTCCTTCTTGTGCGGAAACGTCGTGGCCAATGGGCAAGAGTTACCTCAGCATGATTGGGACCGAGCCAGTGAACCCGGATCGCCATGTCTCCCAGTTCCGGACGGACATCGAGTTGAGTCGGGTTGGAGCTGCAGTGAGCTCCGGATAGTCAAGACTCGCCCGACCGTTGTTGACTCACCTGGTTTGAGTGCCAAAGAACTTGGTTGGTTGTTGGTCGGTCGTCTGGTCAGACGACGTGTGTTTCGTCACCGACCGTCCTTCGGGTTTGTGTGTATGTCTGTTAGTGATTTGTTCCAGTTGTTCATCAGTGATTCGTTTTACGAGTGTTCGAGCTTCTTGTGGCAGTGTTTCGTGGAACACTGTGTATCCTGTGTCAGTTCCATTGAGCAATGTTTTAAATGCTGTAATTCTGTCTGCGTACTGCCGTAGCCAGTTGGTCGGTTGCGACATTGCAGCGAGTGAGTGTTTTCTTACAGTGTTGATGCTACCCGCCACAGCGTGTAGTTCCACAGCCGTTGCGATGTTCATGTATGTCAGTAGTTATTGTGCATTGGCTTATTAACAAACCAATATTTGAAGACGGGTGTTACTGGCCTCTTCGCATCGCTGCCATTTTCGTTGTAGCGTTTTTGGTCTGGTGACCGCAATCAGGTAGTTGGTTGGTTCGTCGGCTGTCTGTCGTTTGGGTTGCCTTCCGATTTAGAGATTGTTGGTTTGACTGCCTGTCTAGCCTAAACGGGCGTTAGTGTAATAACTCCAGGCCGACCCTTGGATATTTCTGAGCGCCGTTCCGTGTCTGTTACATAGTAGCTTCCCTGTTTGAATTTTAGTTATTTGGTTGGTGTGTGGCCTTACTCCGAGTTTTATATGTCCTGAATTAATGTTTCTGTCTTGCCCTTAAGACATAAGATTCTTATTCCTTATCTGGGGCTTTCAACCGAATTTTACATCAAATCTTTTAAGGCCTTAAGCCGTTAAACTGATGTGTGGCCTTAAGCCGAGTATTAATATCTCTTAAACGATGTCCTTGTCTTGCCCTTAAGGCATGTGATTGTTGTTCTTTGTTTTATATGAAATGTTTTAAGGTAAAGCCTTCTGCCTTTTGATTGAAACTCCTCTTATTGCTTAATATGCGACCTCCAGCCTAGTTCCATTAAAATTAAATTACTAAGACCTTCAGCCAATTAGATTGAAGATGTAGAAAATACTGTTGGGTGTAACTTCCAGAAGAATCTTGTATTTAAATTTTCCTTGGGCCTTGTGTCTTGGATTTTGAATGTGGCCTTCAGCCGCTCTAAACTTAATCAAAGGAGGTCGATCGAAGTTTTGCATCCTTGATGTAATATTGTGTATTGGTAAATAAACTTTGTACTGAGAGGAACTCATTATGGCCCCATTCCACAACCTAATCCGCTCTGTCCTGCTAGCCCAGGCATTTCAGCAGCTTATTCTCCAGACTTGTCTCCGTCCGATTATCATCGACGTGTAATTATTGCAACCAAATTCCGGTTTCATGCTTCTACAAATGGCATAACAGGTGAAGAAACATGGGTATATGGGCAAGACGTCGAAACCAGGGCCAATCGTCCGAAAGAAAACTGCTTGAGGAGGCAAGACCGAAAAAAAATTAGAGAAATTCGATCACACATGAAGGTTTTTCTCACTGTTTTCTTCGATTACAATACAATAGTGCATCATGAGTTTCTGCCTTGCGGCAGTTTGGTCAGTAAGGAATTCTATAGGGAAATTATGCGTCGTTTGCGTGAAGCAGTTCGCAGAAAACGACCAGGATTGTGGCAAAACCACCCGTGAAAATGGAATCACGGTAATGCTCCCGCTTATACTTCAATGCTTTTTTTCGATTTTTTGGCAAAAAATCGTTGCGTCAGCCAGCTTATTCTCCGAACATGACCTGCGATTTCTTTCTGTTGTCGAGGCTGAAGGTAAGCTTGAATGGCCGTCGTTTTGCCATCACTGACGAGATGGAAACAGAATCTCTGAAGGAGCTGAACATCATAACGAAAAGTGAGTTGCAGATTTTTTAGCATATTGCAGCCCCGTTTGCAATTGTGATAGACTAATACATTGAAAAATCCGCCTCAGTTGCGAAAATTTTCCGGTCTAATTTTCGCAACTGAGGCGGATTTTTTAATATACGAGTTCCAGATGTTCTTCCAAGGTTGGAAAAAGCACTGTTACAAATGTGTTATACCTGAGGGAGACAGCGTTGAAGGGAACAGAGTTATACTGATTAATAAATAAAATTTCTTTAAGAAAATTCCCTTTATTTTTTGAAGGGCATTTAAAGGATCATTGGAATATTTTCCACTGAAAAAATGGTTGAAATAGCTTTGAGCAGTATGGGACTTAACATCTGAGGTCATCAGTCCCCTAGAACTTAGAACTACTTAAACCTAACTAACCTAAGGACATCACACACATCCATGCCCGATCATGATTCGAACCTGCCAACGTAGCATTCGCGCGGTTCCAGACTGAAGCGCTTAGAACCTCTCGACCACCGCGGCCGGGATTTTCGACTGACAAACAAATGCTTTGAGAACCCTGCAGCTGATTAATAATGCTTAACTAAGCAGCTGGCTTTGCTGTTACTGTTTTTGGCATTGTTTCTCTTGTAGTACCTGCGGTCTTCACTCCGAAAACCGGTTTGATTCACCTCTCCACACTATCCAAATCTCATTGTCTTTGCGGACCTTCTGCAGCCTGCATCCGTTTGAAACTGCAGGTCTTGGTTTCCCTCTATAATTTTTACCTCACGCTCTTTCCTTCACTATTAAACTGATAGCTGAGACGGGTAAAACAAATGAATCCACTGGTTGAACTGTGGCAACCAGAAATTTTAAAGCTAAATTCCTGGAAAAGTATACCTCCGAAGACATTCCCTAACTTCCGTTACGTGATTGGGGATCCGAATATTTTGCAAACTACTGGCCAGAAAACCTCGAATTTGAAATTTTAAAAACATCCTTTGCGTGGGGGGGCGGGGGGGGGGGGGGAGGGGGGCAAGTGTGGCGTTACAATCAGAAACGAAACGTTGTTTTTCCGAACATTATTCTTATAAATTACTGCACTGAGTTCAGTCTCCTTTACTACAAGTGAGTCAGCCATTTCAATTCGTGCTCAGGGTGAGCAAGCTCCCGATGGCAGTGTAGCTGGGGCAGCAGTGGCTGGGGTAACAGATGGTTCAAATGGCTCTGAGCACTATGGGACTTTGGGACTTAGTCCCCTAGAACTTAGAACTACTTAAGCCTAACTAACCTAAGGACATCACACACATCCATGCCCGAGGCAGGATTCGAACCTGCGACCGTAGCGGTCGCGCGGTTCCTGGCTGTAGCGCCTAGAACCGCTCGGCCACTCCAGCCGGCTGGGGTAACAGATGGCCAGCGATAAATGTACCTTGGGAGAAGCAAGCGCTGATCGTAACGCATGTAGTAGCCTCAGCCTCCGAAGATCTAACGACGTGAATATTTTCTATTCTGTTTTTTTCAGGGTCACCAGTCTTCTGGCTGGTTCGATGCGGCCCGCCACGTAATCCTCTCCGGGCCAACCACTTCATCACAGAGTAGCACTTGCAACCAACGTCCTCAGTTATTTGTTGGATGTATTCCAGTCTCTGTCTTCCTCTGCAGTTTTTACCCCCTACAGCTCCCTCTAGTACCGTGGTAGTGGTTCCCCGATGTCCTGACACCAGTACTATCGGCGTGTCCCTTCTTCACAGTGTTTTTAATAAATTTCTTTCCTCTCCGATTCTGCGGAGAACCTCATTTCTTACTTTACGAGTTCACCAAAGTTTCAACGTTCGTCTGTAGCACCACATCTCACAACCTTCGATTCTCTTCGTTTTCAGTTTCGTATCGTTTCAGTATCGTACAGTGAAATGCTCCATACGTACATTCTAAGAATCAAATTAAGGCCTATGATTGATACTAGAAGATTTATCTCTGCCAGCAATGCCCTCTTTGCCAGTGCCAGACATCTCTTTATGGCCTCCTTGCTCCGTCTGTCGTGGGTTATTTTTTTGCCCAGGTGGCATGATTCCTTCAATTCGTCTACTTTGTGGTCTTCAATTCTGATACTAAGTTTCTCTCTTTTTTCATTCCTGCTACTTCTCAGTGTTTTGCATCTTTCGCCTATTTACTCTCAGTCCATGTTCGGCACTCATTAGATTGTTCGTTCCTTTGAAGACACCCTGTAATTCTTCAATTTCATTGAGGATAACAATGTCTTCAACAAATCTTATCATTGATATCGTGCCACCTTGAATTTTAATTCCGATTATGCTCCTTTCTTTTATTTCGTCATTGCGTCTTCGATATATAGAATAAACAGTAGGAGCGAAAGACCACATCCCTGTCTTTCCCCCTTTTTAAACCTACCACGTCGTTCTTGCTCTTCCAGTCTTACTTTTCCTATTGATTCTTGTATATATTGTACATTACTGGACTTTCCTTACAACCTAGCCCTCTTCCTCAGAATTACGAACATATTTATATTGTCGAAAGCATATTCAAGGCGACAAATCCTATGGATATTTCTTGATCTTTCTAGAGTCTTGTTTCGATTATCAGTCGCAAAATCGGAACTGCATCTCAGATTCCTTTGCCTTTCCTAAAACCAAAGTGATAGTTATCTAACAGATCCCCAATTTTCTTTTCCATTCTTATGTATATTACACCTGTCAGCAACTTGGATGCATGAGCTGTTAAGCTGACTGTGCGATACTGCTCGCACTTGTCGACTCTTTCCGTCTTCAGAACTGAGTGGACGACGTTTTTCCGAAAGTTTGATGGTGCATCGCCAGTCTCATACAATCTACACCCCAATGTGAATAATCGTTTCGATGCCATTTTTCCCAATGATTTTAGAAATTCCATTGCAATGTTATCTATTCCTTCTACCTTATTTGATTTCAGGTCATCCAATGCTCTTTTAGATTCTAGTTTGGGTTCGCCTATCTCTTCCCCGTCAATTCCTGTTTCTTCTTCCGTCACGTAATTAGACTAGTCGTCCCCTCAAAGATGACTTCATTGTAGTTTTTCCACCCATCCGCTCTCTCGTCTGCTTTTAACACCGGCGTTCCCATTACACTCTTATGGAACCACCCTTGTTTATAATTTCACCTAAGGTCGTTTTGATTTTTCTGCACGCTGAGTCAGTCCTTCCGACAGTAACTAGTTTTTCTATTTATTCATATTTTTCATGTAGCCATTTCGCCTTAGCTTCCGTGTCCTTCCTATTTGTTTCATTTCTAAGTGAGTTGTATTTCTGCATTCCTGAATTTTCCTGAAGACTTTTGTACTTCCTTCTTTCGTCGATCAGCTGGGGTCACCCATGGTTTCTTCCGAGTTAAGCTCCCTGTACTTACGGTTTCCTCCCAGCTTCTGTGATTGCTCTTTCTAATGATGTCCATTTCTCTTCAACTAAAATGCCTGCTGAGCTATTCATTATCGCAGTATCAGAACTTCAAGCATATCTCTTCATTCCTTAGTACTTCAGTATTCTATTTCTTTGCACATTGATTCTTCCTTACTATTCTCATATACTTCAGTGTATTCTGTATCACTACCAAATTGTGATCTTAGTCTATACTTGTTTCTGGGTATATTTTACAATGTATTACCTGCTTTTCAAATCTCCGCCCGAACATGACGTAATCAAACTGAAATCTTCCTGTATCTCCCGGCTTTTTCCGAGTATGCCGCCTCCCCTTGCGATTCTCGCACAGAATGTTCGTTATTATCATCTGAAATTTATTGTAGTACTCATTTAGTGTTTCTCCTCTCTCATTCGTACTATTACGCCCATATTCTCCCGTAACCATTTCTGCTACTTCTTCCCCCGCAACCGCGTTCCGATCTCCCATGACATAAATATAACTTATTCATATTCAAAAGCGTTCTCAGTTTGGAAACCAATAACTGTAAGAAAGTCTCATTATACTGTATGGAAAACGCCACACGGATATAAGTATTCAAAATGCACTGCTCTGCAAAACTTCAGGACAAGACAGATATAATAGCAAAGCAAACCAACAATTCAGCGCTAATTAATAAGTGCAGGAACGTGTTTCCAGTGGTCTCCCATTCTTGCGTGGAAAGCCGGACGTCGCATGGGACGAGGTCAGCGCCAAATGGCGTTGGCCCCGCAGCACAAAGCGGTTGAAGGAAAAGGAAAAAGACAGTGTGTGTGAATCAACGAGTAGACACGTTGCGGTATGGTGGTGTTCTTCGTTACAACATGGCCTGGAAATAATTCAATTTGCAGTCCGTCAGCTTTCAACTGATATTAGCTGCCAAAGGAGTTCCCATGTCGAAGGCATTGAACCCTACATCTCCAATTCTCTTAAAGAAATTTGGATACAATTTCCTGATGTGGATTCCGCAGTTTGGTTGTTGGGCTTATATTAGTTAATGTGGTATTGTCCAGAGATCATGGTGCCACATCAGAGTCGACAACGGGAATCGATACCACAGACATCAGCGAGATCTCGCTGCAATCAACAACAACCAGTGGGAGGCACTCAAGAAGACCACACCCTCCTCTCAGCATAGCAGTGCCATCACACCGGGGTCAATATCCTGTCGAGCATGCAAGAGCTCAGTCCAGTTCGAGGCCTCGGCTACGGCAGTCAGCATCATTGTCTAGGACCGACGAGTAGTTAAAATTTCAGATGACGTTGTGGTGATGTTAACATTGGACATTGTACGACAAGAGAACAGTTCGTTAAAAAGTGCACCAAATGATGTATTGCTAGTAAATGAAAATTAGCCTGCACTCCTGTGTCAAAGAAGCGTGTTAAAGTTAAATAAATCTTTTATTCCTCTATGTAATAAAGTAAACTAATATTTAATGTTTTTTACTATGCCGCGGCTCCTCCCATACTAATCAAAGAACCCACAGTTGTGGCCAGACGAAAGTAGTTTCGCCCGTTCACACACTTAAATACCCGTGAGCAGATCTGGTACTCATCACAGGACTACTACGTAAATTTTACACTCATACACAGAAGCTAGTAGGGCTGCGTCTGGATCACGGAGTCTGGGATTGGATCGGGGATTTTCTCCGTCCACGGACTGGTTGTTTGTGATGTCCTCACCATTTCATCATCATTCGGGAAAGTGGCGAGACTGGACAGTGTCAAGATTGGGAATTTGTACGAGGTGCTGATAACCACGCAGTTGAACACCCCACAAATCAAATATCAACATCATCATCATCATCACAATCATGATGTCTGGTTTGTGGGGCGCTCAACTTCGCGGCTACCACCATCCGTACAAAGTACCACTTTTCAAACAGTAAAATTTTCTTATACTGTCATATCTAGCCACTGTAACGAATGATGATGGTGATGATGATGGTGGTGAAATGATGAGGACAACACAAACACGCAGTCCCCGGGCAGAGAAAAATCCCCAACCCAACCGGGAATTGAACCTGGGACCCCTTAATCCAGAGGCAGCCACGTAAGCCTTTTTTTTTTTTTTTTTTTTTTTTTGCATTTTGTTCGTTGTTGATCGTTGTGTTTGCTCGTTGCGGACGTCACATGACATCCGTTCAAGTTCGTTTGTTGATCCTTCCACGCAGTTTTTTAATTAAAAGGCCAACCAGTTCTCTGACCGAACACGCTGCGCTACCGTGCCGGTTTCTTTGTTCGTTAATTTTCGTCATATTTGTTCGGGGCGGACGTCCCATGACGCTAGTTCAAGGTCATCGTTGATCAATTAACGCAGTTTTCTTATTACAGAGTGCAGCTGACCATCTGAACGAACACGCTGACCTACCGTGCCGGCGAACTTTACTTTCGTAAGCAAAATTTTAAAGTCGAAATTACAGACAAAAAGTTTATTCTTACTAAGCTCACCAGACATAGATTAGTCACCCTAATGCGCACGCACAACGCAATCGTTTTACAGTTGGTGCATCGTTCGATTCACGTGCTCATCCACGCGCGCAAAGTCTCTACGTGAGCATAAGGCAGTAACGATCGATGGGATATTTATGTTTCGGAAGTTCATCGTACGTAAGCATGAGTAAGTTTAAGGGCGTGACAGAGTGGCGAAAAGGGGCAATCGTGATTGGCAGAGCACAGAGTCACACGGTGTGTGAAGTTGCTGGACTCGTTGGCATTCCGCGGCGCACTGTTCAGAGTATCTACAAACCGTGGTGCAACACACGTGGCCACGAAACACGACGTCAGAATTGTAGTCGGATAGGGATCCAGGGAACAGGTTTCACTGCTTGGCAAACAAAATTGCTACGAAACTCAATAGGAATCGTAGTATGTAATGAGTAAAGGTAAATTCTCACCTGTTAGCAAGAGAATATTGCAACGGGAAGTGCATGTTTATGAGCATTTGGAGTCGGTTACCACGCAAAACGCCATTGCACACACAGGCACAAAGACGACAGCGGCGGAGTACGAAGTACACCAGGCTGGAGGAATGTGTGACTGATTTTGTGAACTCTCCCCTGCCCTACTACGTCTCAACTGGCCTCCAAAATCACCAGACTTGGACAGCATAGAAAATCTGTTGGACGTATTTCAACGGCGGTTAAAACTCAGATGTCAAAATTCTCGCAATTTGGTGGAATGATGCGATGAGATTCTCAGTGAGTGGATTAATCTGGATGCAACAGACTTGCACAACCCTTTGGAGTCACTAACTGAATTCAGATGGTTATCACATTAAGAAGCGGAATTCATGGTATTACATTATGCTTGCAGCCATTTCTCTAGGGGTGACTACATCTACATCTACATCTACATCTACATTTATACTCCGCAAGCCACCCAACGATGTGTGGCGGAGGGCACTTTACGTGCCACTGTCGTTACCTCCCTTTCCTGTTCCAGTCGCGTATGGTTCGCGGGAAGAACGACTGTCTGAAAGCCTCCGTGCGCGCTCTAATCTCTCTAATTTTACATTCGTGATCTCCTCGGGAGGTATAAGTAGGGGGAAGCAATATATTTGATACCTCATCCAGAAACGCACCATCTCGAAACCTGGCGAGCAAGCTACGCCGCGATGCAGAGCGCCTCTCTTGCAGAGTCTGCCACTTGAGTTTATTAAACATTTCCGTAACGCTATCACGGTTACCAAATAACCCTGTGACGAAACGCGCAGCTCTTCTTTGGATCTTCTCTATCTCCTCCGTCAAACCGATCTGGTACGGATCCCACACTGATGAGCAATACTCAAGTATAGGTCGAACGAGTGTTTTGTAAGCCACCTCCTTTGTAGACGGACTACATTTTCTAAGCACTCTCCCAATGAATCTCAACCTGGTACCCGCCTTACCAACAATTAATTTTATATGATCATTCCACTTCAAATCGTTCCGCACGCATACTCCCAGATATTTTACAGAAGTAACTGCTACCAGTGTTTGTTCCGATATCATATAATCATACAATAAAGGATCCTTCTTTCTATGTATTCGCAATACATTACATTTGTCTATGTTAAGGGACAGTTGCCACTCCCTGCACCAAGTGCCTATCCGCTGCAGATCTTCCTGCATTTCGCTACAATTTTCTAATGCTGCAACTTCTCTGTATACTACAGCATCATCCGCGAAAAGCCGCATGGAACTTCCGACGCTATCTACTAGGTCATTTATATATATTGTGAAAAGCAATGGTCCCATAACACTCCCCTGTGGCACGCCAGAGGTTACTTTAACGTCTGTAGACGTCTCTCCATTGATAACAACATGCTGTGTTCTGTTTGCTAAAAACTCTTCAATCCAGCCACACAGCTGGTCTGATATTCCGCAGGCTCTTACTTTGTTTATCAGGCGACAGTGCGGAACTGTATCAAACGCCTTCCGGAAGTCAAGAAAAATAGCATCTACCTGGAAGCCTGTATCTAATATTTTCTGGGACTCATGAACAAATAAAGCGAGTTGGGTCTCACACGATCGCTGTTTCCGGAATCCATGTTGATTCCTACATAGTAGATTCTGGGTTTCCAAAAACGACATGATACTCGAGCAAAAAACATGTTCTAAAATTCTACAACAGATCGACGTCAGAGATATAGGTCTATAGTTTTGCGCATCTGCTCGACGACCCTTCTTGAAGACTGGGACTACCTGTGCTCTATTCCAATCATTTGGAACCCTCCGTTGCTCTAGAGACTTGCGGTACACGGCTGTTAGAAGGGGGGCAAGTTCTTTCGCGTACTCTGTGTAGAATCGAATTGGTATCCCGTCAGGTCCAGTGGACTTTCCAGTTGCTTTTCTATTCCTTGGACACTTCTTTCGATGTCAGCCATTTTTTAGTTTGCGCGAGGATTTAGAGAAGGAACTGCAGCGCGGTCTTCCTTTGTGAAACAGCTTTGGAAAAAGGTGTTTAGCATTTCAGCTTTACGCGTGTCATCCTCTGTTTCAATGCCATCATCATCCCGGAGTGTCTGGATATGCTGTTTCGAGCCACTTACTGATTTAACGTAAGACCAGAACTTCCTAGTGAGGTGGAGCCACAGAAAGGTGAAGAGCCACAGAAACTGGTTCACGTGCCTAATAGCGTGTGGGGCCGCCGCGAGCACGCAGAAGTGTCGCAACACGACGTGGCATGGACTCGACTAAAGTTTGAAGTAGTACTGGAGGGAATGTACACCATGAAGCCTGCAGGACCGTCCATTAATCAGTAACAGCACGGGAGTGTGGACATCTTTTGTGAACAGCACGTTGCAAGGCATTACAGGTATGTTAAATTATATTAATGTCTGGGGAGTTTTGTGGCCAGAAATGTTTTTAAACTCAGGAGAGTATTCCTGGATCCACTCTGTAGCAAATCTGGACGTGTGAGGTGTCGCATTGTCCGTCGGAATGCACCATTGGACGTGAATGGAGGTACGTGATCAGACATGATGTTTACCTACGTGTCACCTGTCACAGTCGTATCTAGATATATAAGGGATCCCATATCACTCCAACTGCACACGCTCCATACCATTACAGAGCCTCCACCAGCTTGAACAGTACCTTGCTGACATGCAGGCTCCATGGTTCAAATGGCTCTGAGCACTATGGGACTCCTGAGGTCATCAGTCCCCTAGAACTTAGAACTACTTAAACTTAACTAACCGAAGGACATCACACACTTCCATGCCCCAGGCAGGATTCGAACCTGCGACCGTAGCGGTCGCGCGGTTCCAGACTGTAGCGCCTAGAACCACTCGGCCACCCCGGCCGGCTGCAGGCTCCATGGATACATGAGGTTGTCTCCATATCCGTACACGTCCATCCTCTCGATACAATCTGAGACAAGACTTGTCCGACCAGGCAATATGTTTCCAGTCATCGACAGTCCAGTGTCGGTGTTGACGGGCCCAGGAAAGACGTAGAGTTATGTGTCGCGCATTCATAAGTGTACAAGAGTGGGCCTTCGCCTCCGAAAGCCCATATCGTTAATTTTTCATTGAATGGTTCGCACACCGACACTTGTTGATGGTCCAGCATTGAAATCTGCAGAGATTTGCGGAAGGGTTGCACTTCTGTCACGACTCTGTTCAATCGTCATTGATCCCGTTCTTGCAGGATCTTTTTCCGGGCGTAGCGATGTCGGAGATTTGATGTTTTACCGGATTCCTAATAGTCACGGTACACTCGTCAAATGGTCGTACGGGAAAATCCCCACTTCATTGCTACCTCGGAGATGCTGTGTCCCATCGCTCGTGCGCCGACTATAACACCACATTCAAACTCTCTTAAATCTTGATAACCTGCCATTGTAGCAGCAGTAACCGATCTAACAAGTGCAGCAGGCAATTGTTGTCTTATACAGGCGTTGACGACCGCAGCGCCGTATTCTGCCTCTTTACCCATCTCCCTATTGGAATACACATGCCTATACCAGTTCCTTTGGCACTTCAGTGTATATTTCAGTGTTCAGTAAGGAGCGTACTTGGTGCTGACCTGATAAGCTATTGCTCGCTATTATGAACTGTATCTCACTTGTAACTGACGTCGGTGCTCCAGCCTGTGTCCAAGCGACTGATCTGCTCAGTGCTGCGCAGTTGGTCTGGCCTGTCCTTCAGCCATAAATATTCAGAGACTTGGGTCTGGGGCGCGCCTTGCGACCATTAATATCCGGGCGCAAGCTGCCTCTTGGGTCCGGGGGTTCAGCGCGCTGGCCTGTACTCTAGTTCCTCTGTGCAGAGATTTCCTCGGCATTCGTGGGTTGGATTCTGCTCCATCCACCGCCACATTCGTGTTGACTTTGAAGGTATCCCACCTCCTTTCTAAACGAAACTGAATACATAAGTGATATGACTTTCAACAATTTTCTCTCCAGTGGACCCGCATATTGCATGTGCTCGAGAAACGTCATATTTTCAGTACAAATTTCGGACTTCCCTATTTATTTATTCACTCGTGGTAATACAAGTTACATGACGAGCTGGTTTCGACTTTTTGCTGTTATTAGGTGTACCTGTGAGAATGGTATGGCAGTTATAATTTTGCTCCTTACGTCTATGTTACCCCGTGTCTACATATGTCAACTTATGTTTATGTCTTAGATGGTATGACTGTGATCCATTTATCATCTTGCAGCATAAATGTCGGTTGTCTTTTTGTTATGATATGAACAAGTTATATATATTGAAAATGCCATAAACATTCTACACAAAGTACATAAAGGACATACAAAGAACATTTTGGAGGAAATGGAGATTTTCAATCATATAGAAAAATAAACAAAAGGCGTCCTCAACGAACCAACAGATTTTAAACATAAAAAATGCCTCAGAAATTTAATTGGTATTCTAAAAGAAAAGGGGGAATTACCACGTTAAACACAAGTCAATAGAACACTTATCCTTTAGCTAAAAACCGGAAAATTTCACTGCGAACATATATCACTACTGGAACCTAAATTGTCAAAAATAACTTTACAAGACCACGCACATAAAAATAAACGTATGAATAAGGCTACCATATCGTAAAAAAATGACGATCAATATTTACGCTCCAAGATGCCATATGGACCACGTCATTCCAACTAAGACGTAAACATAAGGTGTCATATGTAGACATTGGCTAAAATGGACGTCTTGTAACTTCTATCACCACCACTAAATAAATAAATAGCTCAGCAAAAAGCAAGTAGTTAAAATATGATATAACTTTACGAAAAAGCCTTGAAAATATGCTTCACTACAACCTCTCGTGTTCGCACGAACTAACTGTAACCTCTGCCATATTTCGTAGCTGCCAAGAGCCGCTGATACGTCGCAAACAAACTGGACAGCTGATAAACACCTGTGTTATTTGCCACTTGTTTGTGTTAACATGTTTACATGAGAATGAGGCTCAAATTCCACTGAACTTCTGAGTATTTGAAATTTCTTTGTCTTTCAGTACGCTTGCTAAATTACAGTAGCATTTAAGGCTGCTGAAATGTATTCTATTTAAATCATGACTTTTTCGTAGGGTGTAATGGGTGTAAATGGAGATGTTTCTGCTGCATACTGAGCACAGTATAGTCAACTATAGTCTATTAGTATTTACGTTGTTCCATTAAGTTTCGGGTGTGCAGCGCAAGGTATCTCCTTCTTCTTCTAATATTTCGGCTGTATAACGTTCAGCCATCTTCAGAGTGAGCCACAAGACTGCCACTCCAGTGATCGCTTCGTCCCTTTATACTCGTGCACCACGCGACTGCGCATGCGGCCACAGATGCAAATGCGCCAGAGACGTTGGTCGGCGGCAGAGACGTGCATAATGCGTGAGTACATTTTCTCACAAGAGACCTCGACAATGATGCCAGATGTTTAGCAACGCCATAGGTTGGAGAGCCTGTGTTACTCACTATGGGGCGTAGAGGAACATCTTTCTTGTGGACCTTTGGTAGTCCATAAAGTCTAGGAGGCACCGGACCACTTGGTTTCAATCTTCGAACAACTTCTGGTGGAAAGGGAGAATCATTCAGAATCGAAACAGTTTTCTTCGCCAATCGATTAGTGGGATCCCTGCTGATCTTCCGGTACACGCTGTCACTCAATAAATTGTTCATTTTATCATGGTATTCGTCCCGAGACAATGAAACAGTAGCATTACCTTTATCTGCTGGGAGTACCACCGTCTGAGTATCCAGGCGAAGCTTGCGTAGAACAGCCCTCTCTGCCACAGATATATTGCTCCTTTGTGGGCGAGCCTTCATAATTGCACGGCATGTTTCACGTCTTATTTCCTCTGCTGAATCCGAGGGAAGTGGTCGAACAGCTTCTTCAATGGCGCTGATAAACGAAGACAATGGCAGAACCTGTGGCGTGGGTGCAAAATTCAGTCCCTTACTCAAAACCATCATCGTCCAAATCTCTACCTGTTTTATAAATAACAGGGCGTCGAATAACAGTTTCTCGCTGCGATGTCGTCTTCAGTAGAATAAATTTTGCAGTCTGTCGGGATGTGACCACCTCACGAATCCAGTCTTATTTGGCCAAAGTTGTACCATCAATTCAGTTCCAAGAATCATGGGGTATCGACACAGACATCTTCAGGTGCAGGCGATAAAGTTCTTCAGAAACCAGGTCTAATGTTCGGCAGGTAAAGTGGATCCTCTCCTTAACAATAGCAGAACCAGCTTTTGTTAAAATCTTATTCATAGACGTCGTTTTTACAAAATGTACTAATCTGGCAAACTTCGGTCACGGCACCTTAGTAAAAAAACTCAGTAATCTTGCTTTATTTAAACATGTTCTGACCTCCACATATTTCTTGTTTACCAACGAATTTTTTGAACAGACGGACGGAGTCGCCATGGGTAGTCCCTTATCCCTTCTGGTGGCCTATTTATTCATGGAGGACTTCGAGGAGAAGGCTCTTGAATCTGCTGACGTGAAACCCACGGTATTCTGGAGGTATGTTGATGACACGTTTGTAGTTTGGCCCCATGGTGAAGACAACTTGCAAGACTTCTTAAGAAATCTGAACTCCCTCCACGATCAAATAAGGTTCACAATGGAAATAGAAAAGGAGGCATGCCTTCCATTTTTGGATGTTTTGGTTCGGCGCAGGGGGATGGCACTTTGTGACATTAAGTGCATAGGAAGCCGACGCACACCGATCTGTATTTACGTGCAAATAGCTGCCACCATCCTGCCCAGACAATGAGTGTTCTCCGAACTTTGACCCACAGAGCGCATATTATTTCTGACGAAAGCAGTCTGCAAGATGAACTTTCCCACTTACAAAGAGTGTTTGAAGACAATGGGTACTCTCTACAACAAATACAGAGGGCACTGAAAATGAAACCGAAAGAGGCCACAAAGAAAGCAGAAGAAGATGAAGAAACCTTTAAATCGATGGCCTTCCTGCCATATGTGGGTAGCCTCTCATATAAAATAGGACGGATTCTCGGCAGACACAAATTAAAAGTGAGTTTTCGTCCTCCACCCAAGACAGCTGCACTCGTGGGCTCCGTCCAAGATGATTTGCTGCTCCGAAAATCTGGAGTTTACAAAATTCCATGTGAATGTGGCCTTTCTTACATCGGACAAACAACTCGTACTGTCCAAGAAAGAGGTACAGAACACCGGAGGTACATACGACTTTTACAGCCTAACAAGTCGCCAGTGGCAGAGCACACTGTATTGATAATGGTCACAGTATGTTGTATGACAACGTCGAAATTTTGGCAGCTACATCATCCTTTTGGAACTCGATAGTGAAGGAGGCAATTGAAATTCACTTGACGACGAATTTAATAAATAGAGATAGTGATTTCTGTGTTGTCACCACCAGACACCACACTTGCTAGGTGGTAGCCTTTAAATCGGCCGCGGTCCGTTAGTATACGTCGGACCCGCATGTCGCCACTATCAGAGATTGCAGACCGAGCGCCGCCACACGGCAGGTCTAGAGAGACTTCGTAGCACTCGCCCCAGTTGTACAACCGACTTTGCTAGCGATGGTTCACTGACAAAATACGCTCTCATTTGCCGAGACGATAGTTAGCATAGCCTTCAGCTACGTCATTTGCTACGACCTAGCAAGACGCCATTATCAGTTGCTATTTATATTGTAAATAATGTACAGACAAGAGCTACGTTCAACATTAATGGATTAAAGTTAAGTATTCCACCAGCTACATCCTTTTTTTCTAGTCTAACTTCCTTGTCCTGTTCCAGACCTCACGCCAGCCTGCGTGAGCTTAAACGTGTGCCTTTCGGCTTCCTCTACCATTAGTGGGTTGGCCCTCATGCCAATCAACAACAGTTTCAATCTTGATAAATCATGGAATCCGGCACTTGCTGTAATAAACTCAAAAAGGCGTCGTCACAGTGCAGCTCACAATGATACATCGATATGTCAACACAGATCGACTGTGGAGTCATAGATACAACTCGCGAATTATGCACGTCTCTGCCGCCGACCAACGTTCTGGCGCATTTGCATCTGTGGCCGCATGCGCAGTCGCGCGGTACACGAGTATAAAGGGACGACGCGAGCTTTGGAGCGGCCCCACACGGATCCTGTATGATCTCATCCCCTTCCCCCACCTCCTCCTTTTCCTTGAAAGGATACGGATCCTGTACACCTCCCGTAAACTTGATCCTCCTCACCCGCTCGTCTCCCCGATCCTCTCCCACCACCGCCCGCTGCCGCGCCTGTATTCCCACGTCCCGCCCGGTCTCCATCTCTCCACCCACCTTACCCTCTCCCAAGGTGGCTTCCGCCAGCTCCCTCTCCCTGATGATGCCCTCCTCCCCTCCATCTACCCCTCCTACCAACTTTGATCCTCCCGCCCTCTTCCTGTACTTACTCCTCTGGGCACCCTTCCTCCCTTCTCTCCCTTTTCCCTCCCTCCTCCTTTTCTCCCCCCCTCGTCCCCCGGGCCACCCCTCCCCTGTCCCTCTCCTCCTGTCCCCAAGCCATGACATCCTCTTTTCCTCCCCTCTCCCCTCCTCACCCCTGTTCCCCTCTTGGCAGGTCCCCGGTTTCGCACACGCTCAGTGGCGGAGATCACCGCCATGGTGTATCGTGTGTGCCGTCATGTTTAGTGTTCAGTTTCGCCGTCATGCTCCATTGTTCACCAGTGCCATCGTCTTCTTCAGTGTTTGTGCGTCGGGTCTACAGTTCGTAGTGTGGATTGTCCTCAAGTGTGAACGGCTTCTTGTGCTTTTATGTTCTTGTGTCTCCTGTTTTTTCCCGCCGTTTTTCTAAGTGATGTATCTTCTCTGTTTATCTCCTTGTACTCTCTTCGGCTGAAGAGCGGCGTATTGTGCTGCTGCCAGCCTACCTGATTGTTCAGGTGTCAAAATAACAATAAAGTAAAAAAAAAAAAATTTGGAGCGGCAGTCTTGCGGCTCACTCTGAAGATGGCTGAACGTTATACAGCCGAAATATTAGAAGAAGAAGGAGATTCCTTGCGCTGCAACGTTATACGGCCGAAATATTAGACGAAGAAGAAGAAGATTTCTTGCGGCTGCACACCCGAAACTTAATGGAACAGTCTTTGCACCGCCAAAACCTTAAGATACACATCAGTATTTACGTTATTTGCAGACTGATAATTACATCTATTACGAGTTGTATGTTCTTAGGTTGGGTAGTGCCCCAAGTATATGTTGCAGGAGCAAGCCATTACTTATTTTCCCCTGGGCAGCAGATCAGGTGACGATGTGTCATTGCATCGAAGCAAAGTGGTTAGTTTACACTGACAGGCGTACTCCACTTGGTGGTACAGCTACGACTGTGTATAAAACATCAGATCATAAAGTTTGTGACATTTCTATGGAAAGAGTGTTCGTTGCAGGGACAATTAACCAACACACTGATGTGTGCACATATTAATGTAGCTGTTACAGCGTGTATTCGCATAACTAATGCAGAATTTTGATTTTAAGGAGGAACAGATGGACAAATACGAGTCAAGCAGTGATTACGTTACAAGGGCAGTTAAAATCATCTCGTGATGAGGAAATTTAAAATTTAACATTACATATAAGAGGAATTTATTCGAGACACACATAACCAATTCTAACTTCAAATAACAGTTCTATCAACCTATATGCTACACAGTGACCATTACTTAAATAAAACAGGGACAGATAAAAATGAACGTTCGTAATTATAAAATAAGTAATATTTGGATTCCAATTCGAGACGCCTTGGCGACCAGGTTGCTATTAAGTGTGTTTACTAGAAGTCAGTAGTCCCTGACGCCTGCCCAGCTGCGTAAATGCGAGATTAGAAGTTCATCTTGGGTTTATCTTGCGCTGAATCGGTTGAAATACCGGTAGTGAAACAAAATACTGTCGGTCGTTAAGTATAAATAAGTTACCAACATGTTTGGTAGCGATTATGGTGAGAGTGGTGGCCAGTTGCGCGAGCAAGTTCTGGTTGAATCAATTTGTGTGACCGAACCAAACCACAGCCTAACTGCTGCAGTGCATTCGTCTCTGCAAGCCATCAGTGACAACATGACTATGCAGATGAGGCAATGGAATGCTTACGTTGCTGTAATGGTGCCTAATCACTAGAGTCCGGTTTGTCATATAATTACAGTGTTTTATCCTGTGCGCCTTCGCACGTGAAACGTGTAAATTTTCATTTACACACATCAAAAAAGGTTTTGCTTCACCTCAGTTCCGAGAGATCCGGAACCTGTACAGAAAATTGGAATAGAGAGCAACATAAAAAACGTTTCCGCCCTTTTTATTGCTCATGAAAGCCATACATTGCATGTTGTACCAACATATCGCGAGACCTTCAGAGGTGGTATCCAGATTGCTGTATACACCACTACCTCTAAAACCCAGTAGCACGTCCTCTTGCATTGATGCATGCCTGTATTCGTCGTGGCATACTATCCATAAGTTCATTAAAGCACTGTTGGTCCAGATTGTTCCATTCCTCAACGGCGATTCGGCGTAGATCTCTCAGAGTGGTTGGTGGGTCACGTCGTCGATAAACAGCCCTTTTCAATCTATCCCAGGCATGTTCGATAGTGCTCATGTCTGGAGAACATGCTGGCTACTGTAGTCGAGAGATGTCGTTATCCTGAAGGAAGTCATTCACAAGATGTATACGATGGGGGCGCGAATTGTCGTCCATGAAGACGAATGCCTCGCTGTCGATATGGTTGCACTATTGGTTGGAGAATGGCATTCACTTGTCCTGCAGACGTTACGGCGCTTTCCATGACCAAAAGCGGGGTACGTCGGCCCCACATAATGCCACCCCAAAACAGCAGGGAACCTCCAACTTGCTGCACTCCCTGGTGACTGTGTCTAAGGCGTTCAGCCAGACAGCGTTGCCTCCAAACAAGCCTCCGAAGATTGTCTGGATGAAGGTATATGCGACACTCATCGGTGAAGAGAACGTGATGCCAATCCAGAGCGGTCCATTCGGCATGTTGCTGGGCTTTTGTTTACTCCGAGACACCTGGACACTTCCTTGTTGAGAGCCCTTCCTGGCACAAAGTAACAATACGGACGCGATCGAACAGCGGTGTTGACCGTCTAGGCATGGTTGAACACGGACAACACGAGCTGTGTACCTCCTTCCTGGTGAAATGCCTGGAACTGATATGCTGTCAGATCCTTCCCCCCTATCCCGTCTAATAGGCGCTGCTAATGCATGGTTGTTTACATCTTTGGGCGGGTTTAGTCACATCTCTGAATAGTCAAAGACACTGTGTGATACAATATCACCAGTCAACATCTATCTTCAGGATTTCTGGGAACCGGGGTTATGCAAAACGTTTATTGATGTGTGTATTACGTTTACAGCGTTGATGTATTTCATTTTACCGTTACACATTTTTTCATGTTTCACTATAAGTAAATATCTTTACATATTTTAACATTACCCTTCATAAAGTTACATGTTATTGATTTTTTTACCGTCCTTCGTGTTTCTGTCCTATACCCCCTCTCTTACCAAAATATCCGCATCCTACTATAAAAGTTAAAGGTCGGGTGTAAATTAGTTCTACAAATTACGTAGTAATGCAATGAAACGTGATTAATTGCATTTTGTGTTGGATTATGGAGGGTGTGGTTCTGCTTAATTTTCTAAGAATCGAAATTTTAGCTCTCAAATGCAAAGGAGATACAATAACAGTACGGCGTTTAGCTCTCAGGGGCCATTTTATGTGTAATAAATGGCTTCGTATGCTATCGAGATCGGCACTGGGGCAAACAAAAGGCTAGCGGCTCTAGTTTTCCGACTGCTAGCGACTAGAGACTAGCGACTAGCGAATCACAACTAGCGTGTGTGTGCGTGAAGGAAAGATTGCCAAATAGGTCTTCCTAAAAGTTCATGACTGGTTTTGTTGTTGATGACTCCTGTTGCATCAAAATTGTCATCTAAAATAAAATCTTATTTGACGATGGACGACATGTTCACTGTTGATGAACATATTATTCTATGTCGAGCGTGCAGTAAACAGATGCTTGCTCTATGAAGCCCTAAACAGCAATACCTACGTAGTGCTGCGCGCACAAGGAACAGCAGAGTGCAATCATCTGAGAAGCAAATGTTACTAATGCAGATAAACAATACTTGAAATTCCACAAAGGAGTTTTACCATTATACGTTCTGCGCTTGTAATATTAGATGATACAAAACTGTATTACCTACGAAAGTATTTCCGGGAACGTCCTGATTTTTAAAAAATATCCTCTAAAATGCAAATTTTCCATACATGAATCACATTCAGTAGCGTGATATGACTGCAAAGAATTTTTAAATAGTTATCTAGTGGGTGAACACCTACTTTATGAGTGTAGCAATTTGCAGTGGGCAAAGCACAAGAAAATTGAATACAAATGAACATGAGCAATTCTGTCAGTTACGTTGCCAAGCGTAAATGTATTTAAGCAATGTTGCAGTGTAATTGGGCATGTGGATCGAATTCGGTATAATAACGCTGAAATGTAAGGTATCGGACAAACAAACTTTCTGTAGAACAAAGCACTGTCACTTGCGTCGGCATGAACACCTACACCTTTTTTTAGTGTTAGTTGCTGACAAACCAATCAGACGTTACCAACTTCTGAAGGCAAACGGTATGTGTCATATCGTGCTATCCTGTACTGACTGCAGACTACAAGTCAGCCTAATTCGTTCAAACATGAAAATGATCAATTGAATTTAGAGAATACTTGAACGTAAATTCATATAACTGATTTTAGCAAAGTAAGTAACAGGTAGTAACAGAATGTACTGGTGGTGCAGAAGAAACATGTGGCACGTAAAGTTCTCATACGTAACAAAATCAAACAAACCAAGTTAAATAAAAGTAGCAAACGATTTACAAAGATTCATTGGTAGGGAGGGTGAATACATCTCCGAGAAAATCGTCACTTTTAGTATGCGAGACACAAAATTCTTTCACTGACGCTAAAGTCGAAAATGCTCTGCCGGACATTCATAATAACATCTGCTTCTTTCCCAGCAGCATTGTAGAATTAGAATCTATCGGTTTGCTTTGCAGAAATAGTTTATATTGGACGCAGAAAAGTGAATGAGACTGACGCTGCAGTGCAAGAAACCCAGGCTACCGGTTTTTTGCGACTACCTGGAGTATCCTCAGTGGTGGACAACAAAACGCTCCAGCAGACGGTTCTCCAGGAATATATCATGTCCTACAATTTGTACCATCGATGTCCAGTGATGTGGACAGACCATTTTGCTCCTAAAGAAACATGATTTCAGATCGGCAACGTTCTATAACTTTAGAGAAGCACTCGGTTATTCACCGCGCATCAGAATGAAAGTAAGGTTGGGTGCCTTAGTACTTTCTGTGAGGATGAATATTTGAGGAAATAGATAGCACCCAAAATAATTTTTTACTATTGCCGCAGCACAGAGTTTCAGAAAAAAAATTAGGTGATTCAAAATTACGTTACGCTTCTAGTGCATTTAAGTGGATGTTAAGATAATATAGTACGCTACAGTGTCATTTAGAAGTTGATTTTAGTTGAAATTATTGTTTTATGTCAAATATTTAATAAAATATTTTCGAGATATTACATATTTTTTATATATTTTATCCATTGTAATTACATAAAAGGTGAACGGGTTTTGCTTGTTGATAGTTCATAAAAATACGGACTCTACTATTCAGGGTGAAAAGCATTCGCAAACTTGGTAAGTGCGTCTCGTGGGAATGCGGCCCAGTTTTCTGCCGCTCTGCACATATCCATCCATTAACTACCGGGAGCCAACAAGAAATACTCTCCCTGCGAATGCAAACTCATGAGTCGCTGTTACGCGGCGAAAATTTCTCTCCTTCAGACTGCGCTCTGCCATACTTTGCAGCGGCACAGTTCCATTCGCAGAGCGACCAAGTTATTCTTTGCACCGGAACCGTCGTCTGGGTCGCATTTATGCTGATGTCACACTAGGTGATTTCCTCCAACAATATTCGTCACTGAAACAGCCGCCGAGATGTGCCACACTTTAAACAATTATAACTGCGGTATCGCAGCGGATGAAGAGGCAGGAAAATAATGCGAGTCACACTTGCGACAAAAATCTGTGTTTTTCGAAGTTTGTTGCAAGCAGCCTACGAGACAAATCGTGGGCGATACTTCAGGAGCGCCGTATGTTGTTTGTCGCAGTAGAAGCCATTTCCGCCTAAGAAAATGGTGGATTTATACGATTATTGTGAATCGTCCAAGGGAAGGTAATAAGTATGGGTGGTTGTACAAGAAACTTAGGGATTATCTGGAAAAATTATACAAGGCCAACGATGGGAAAACTTTTTTGCTGAAAATACCTTATTCTTATGTTTTCTAGGGTGGGAAATCCAAATACGATACTTAAAAAAGTGTATCACCCACCATTTCTTCACATTTTACAGTTAAATTTATTAAATTAAGCGAATTTTTAAGAATTTAACAGCTTTTATAAGGTTAAAATAATTTAAAAAGGAGGCGTAATGAATGTAGATGACGTTCGTAGCACTGCTGGAAAGCAATTGTTGCCAAAAATGGTCTATTCTATTTTTGTGTTAACAGATGGTGTTTTGTTTACTGTCAACCTAACCTCACCTTCCAATTTCCTGTACATGTGTTCGGTACAATGTCTAATCGTGGTTGTAAAAACTCTGCTGACAATTTTTGTTATATTGTGATAAAAAACACCAAAGAAAGATTACAGACTTTGTGAAAAAGGTTTATCTGTCATACTTTGGATCTAAACTTGGTAATCAAGATAAATCTTGGGGACATAAGGTATGTTTGTGTGTGTTGAAGATCTGAGAAAATAGTCCAAAAAGGAGAAAAAAAACCTCTAGATTTGCTGTTCCTATGATATGGAGGGGGCCAAGAAATCATTCCGATGATTGTTACTTTGCAGTGTTCATATTACTGGTCATAGTTCGAAAACAAGAAAGTAATAAGCTACCCTAACCTTACGTCCGCAATCCGACCAGTAGGGCATGGTGTAGATTTGCCAGTTCTTGAACCACCGGATGGTTTAAATTCTATTCCAACAGAAGTATTTTCTGATGTACAATCTGATTTAGATGAACCAGATGATGATGAATCCCATTGTAATACAGGAAGTCTAGAGCCCAGATTGTTTACTCAGACCGACCTTAAAGATTTGGTTAGGGATCTGGGCTTAACGAAAGAAAAAGCGGAATTTCTTGGCTATAGATTAAAAGAAAAGAACTTATTGGTAGTTGGGACCAGTATATACATGTATAGAAAGAGAGAGCAGCAATTTTCCAAGTTTTTTCAAGAAGAAGGTGGTTTAGTGTACTGCCCAGACATTCCCGGTGTTATGAATGAGTTTGGTTTTGAATACAAAAAGGAAGACTGGAGGCTGTTTATTGATTCATCCAAAACTAGTTTAAAGGCCGTTTTATTACACAATGGCAACATGTATGCATCTATACCTGTTGGACGTTCTGTACATATTAAAGATTGGTACGAAAACCTAGACATAGTGCTAAATAAAATAGGCTGTTCTGCTCCTGGTTGAATGATAGGTGGCGATGTAAAAGTAACATGCATGCTCCTTGATCAGCAAGGTGGTTTTACCAGATTTCCATGTTCCTTGTGTGAATAGGACAGTAGCGCTAGGGATCAAAGCTGGTGCGGAAAGAACTGGACTGTAAGGGAGTTTTTAAAACCTGGTGAGAAGAACATTCTACGTAAAAACCTTGTGGATCCAAAAAACGTACGCCTACCACCTCTGTGTATAAAGTTAGGACTAATGAAACAGTTTTTAAAGGGTTTGCCTAAGGATGGACCATGTTTTAAGTATCTCTTCCAAAAGTTTCCACACCTTTCAGAAGCTAAACTAAAAGAAGGCGTCTTTGTCGGACCTGCCATTAGAAAATTGGTGTTTGATGTTAACTTTGAATCGACAATGACTTTAAATGAGAAAGAAGCATGGGTATTATTCAAGCAAGTCGTTAGAAAGTTCTTAGGACATGAAAAAGAATCTGAATATCTTTCTATTATAGCTACAATGTTAAAGAAGTTTAAAACTTTAGGATGTTTCACTTCTTGAACAGTCACCCTGATTACTTCCCAGACAATATTGGACATGTTAGTGAGGGGCAAGGAGAGCGTTTTCACCGGGACATAAGAGTGATGGAAAAATGCTACCAAGGCCGCTGGAACACCAACATGGTGGGGGACCACTGTTGGTCACTTCACAGAGAAGTTCAGCAAGCGAATCATCATAGAAAAAGCTGCACAAGAAGCTTCAAAGAAAAAAGAGAAATAAAATACAAATCAATTCCAGATGACAAGTGAAACCTATATTAACATATATCATTGCTTAAGTAGCTTACTCTAAATACAAACCATATGTTGTAACAAAGCGTGTCATTAATTTCCCCGTTTACCGTACAGCATAGAATTTTTATACTATATAACAAAAAGCATATTGATCGAAAACTATGTGTGATACAAAAAAAGTAAGGCTATATTTGGATTCAGCTCATAAAAATGCACAGAGATCAGCTATCAAAGTAAAAAAGATTTTCAAAAAAAATTTTTCGTTGGCCTGTGTTATTTGATTATTGTCGTTGATTTACTGCAGCTAAATATTAAAACTAACTTAGGAAAGAAAGAAAATAAGTTACGTGATTGTGTTGGTCCAGAAGTCAGACCTGCAGCTACACCGATACAAGTTTTCGTTGTTAAATGTAGTAAGTAATTCATTAGGATAAACATGAACTTGACGTTCAACATAAACTAGGTTTAAGTTGACAAGTTCGCTTTACAGGTTAAAGGTAACTGCCTGATCGCTTCTAATGCTCTTCAAATGACAACTGTTATACATTTTTTGGACGTTACTACACATGGAAGAAACAGAGCATGGTACAGCTCGTGGCTGCTGCGCGACCTTAGGCGATATAAAATGCCTAGTGCGGGCAACTACGCCACCGACTAATGCCGAAAAAAAAAATAGCCTCTCACTCCATAACATTCAGGGGCGCAAACTTCACGGAGCGACAATTTCAGCACAATGTGACACCTTTTGTTTGGACCAGTTTTGGTTTTATTTCTAACGTGCAAAAATCGTGTGACTCCGCCAGAGAAAACAGACTGTAGTCTAGCCACTTTATAAAGATCCATGATAGTTGTAGTTGCCTGGGCGCCAACAGTTTTGCGCGCCTTCTGCAACCAATCACATTACGTGATTTTGTAAACGTCTCTATGGCAACGCCTCAATGTTGCCGAATCTCTATGAACGACTGTTATTTACGCTTGCAGCTTTGGCGACAGCGGTGCCAACTGTCAGGGATCAACGCCGACTCGACTACATGACGCATTAGTCTTACGTAGGCTGTCTAGCCTCAAATAGAGCACTGCACCTGCGTGGAAAGCCGAATGAACACTAGGTGTTCCCATCACTCGCTATCAATGCACTTCGGCCTATCTCACTTCAAGGCAATCGAACACTCGTCGACGGTGCCCCAACGAGATAAGGAAACATGACGGTTAAATGCGTCACAACGTGGAGCGAGGCATGCGAAAGAGCATCGAACCTGCGCACATAGTAAAGGCTCCCGTAGACACTCAACTATGCTTGCCAAATGTTTGGTTCTGTTTGACGTGTTTGTCAAACACAGATCATGTCTGGCGTGTTTGCTAGAAACTATGATTGACGGAAAGTTTGACAAGATGGCGGACGTTATTTGCGATGATTTTTCGCCTCATGTGTTTAGTAAAAAATTGTGTTATTACAATGCATCTCATTATATCCTGAGCTTCTACGAACATGGAAATTGCAATCAAGTATGACAAAAATAAAATAGCACTGACAATTACCAAAATGGTAGAGCCATAGCGTCTTTTTAGCTATATAATATTCATGAAAAGGTTATGAAGAAAATCAATATTTACGTATACAGTCATACATAAGCGGAAGTGGAATGGAATAAAAGAAATCGAAGTTCTCCGATTGTTCCATGGTTGACGCGGGTGATACGTTCCTGCTTTGTGGTATTTTACTGAACTGTCTTAGAAGAACAACTAGAAGAGAAAAAGTTTTGGCATAATTGTGTCCTCTTTTTCAGTGTGAGAGCAAAGTAACAGTAAACAAGTTATTGAACGCTTCACTGTGGATCTGCAGAAAGCCGATGTAATCACCAGGTTCGGAATGTACCATTTCCATTTACAGGTTTTCAGTTGCACTTATTTTTCTCTCGTTTAAAACCATTTTCTGGACCAGCGTATTGTTTTCTTCTTCTTTAAACACAGTGCCAGAGTCAGTGTTGTTGTTTTTAGCGTCTTCAGTCCGAAAAGTTGGTTGATGCAGCTCTCCATGCTACGTAACCATTCCCACTAGTGCCAAAAGGCAGCGTACACCGAAAGCTTCTGCTTCAAAAGTAATGTTAAATTGACAAGCTTTCCTGGTATGTTTATGTGTCTGTCTGACGCAACCGTGGCTAGATGAGAGAGAACTCGACAGAAAAGCTTGCACCTTTAGAAGAGCCTTAACAAGTTTTTAAAAAAATCCAATAGCCATTCGAAGGGAGCTGATGTAATCATCGGGTTCTGAGGGTAATATTTCATTTAGTAGATATTCATGGGCAAATTTCTCATTTTAAGTCGTTCCCTGTTCCTTGTTTCTTCTCCTTCTTCCTCTTCTTTAAACACAGTACTGAAACCAAAGCCAGGAGTAGTTTGTTTGCACTTAGACGTCCCCTTAGAAAAATTATGAATGACAGTGCTGGAAAACCTCTTACGTTATTTTATACAGAGACAGCTGAGTAAAACTGAACGTACTCAGACAGTTTTCTGTTTACTTATTCTGATCATCACTAAACTGACACAAAATTTTTTTTAGCGCAACAGAATCTGACTTTCAGTAATCCCTACAAAAGAACGGCCCTGACTATCAATAATCTATACGTTTCATGAATCTCTTACCTCACAAAAATCTTCATTACTTGAACTGCTGCAATACAGCGAGCGCCAATACCGCCAGCTAAATAAAAGATTCTAACTACTGAAGGCACTAACTACTGATATGCGTAGTTAGCAAATGAAAAATTTTGATAGAGAACAAACAATGTATTTACCATAATAATGTTCAAAAGTCATCTTATATATGTTCATGACATCCATCTTCACAAATTTCCTTTTTCTGGCGGACACACGTCCAGACCGTCCGCTTAAAGTAATCTCTCAAAACTCTGGCATCTCTCTCTCCACATCCACCACTGCTGGCCGTCCACCTCCAACTGCCCAACGCTACGCGCTGTTCACATCCAACTCCCCAAGAATACACAAGCGAATATTCCAGCAATGAGTCCAACCAACCACAGACTGCACAGAGCACAGTCAGTGATTTTCATACAGACCGCTAGGTGACGTTACCAACATAAAAACCTAAACAGCCTACTTAAAGCATTTGTGGCCATTCTCACTACTATCAAAATACTTACGAAGTCGGACAGAGTCTGCTTCAGAGTTAGGTTAACCTGACAAACGTTGTTTGAATGTGTACGGGCTTGCTTGGCAATTCTGTGGCTAGATAAGAGCAATTTTGTCAATCACATTTGATCGTTTACGGGAGCCTTCACTTCTAGAACTTCGCGGATCTGCATGGTTTCTGTGTGGCTTATGCAAGCTGCACAGGGGCTGTGTCATTAGGCGTGGCAGTGCCCGATATCTTCAGCAACTTCCGCCGAGCGGTGCAAGGTTTATTCGCCCATTCCCTCTCGTAAACATAGCCGCGTGAACGCCACACGAACCGGGGTCGCATTTGCACTGATCCAGCCCGTACCACAAAAGAGCCTCCACTACTAAAATTTTCGATAAAAAAGTCTTTGTTTTAGTACTAAGAACTTTGTATGAGATTATTCACGTAATTTTTCACTGAACAGTCCACACGAATTACGTCGACATTCAAATTTCTTACACTGCGCTCACTCGCATGAAATTGCCAGTGGCGCACGGTTGAAAGAACTCCGATTGGTAAAATCGCCAGTACTTTTAAAAGAATGTCTGACGGAATTCGGCAGTTTGAAGTGGGTCCAATTCATCGTACAGCTGATCTATTACATACATCATTTGATCGGAAATGGAAACTATAAAACGCCAAAGATTTTTTTCGTAACACCCAGGTCACTGTAGGAATGTACCTGTCACTTACAGTCACGAACAGCAGTGGAGGAATGTCGTTTTAGAAACTTAAGTTGAATAAAAACAGGCTTCTAACCTCCATGTTGGAAGACAGACTACACCTTTTGCTTTTGATCAGTACTAACATTGTTGTTAAATGGTTCAAATGGCTATGAGCACTATGGGACAACTTCTAGGGTCATCAGTCGCCTAGAAATCAGAACTACTTAAACCTAACTAACCTACGGACATCACACACATCCATGCCCAAGGCAGGATTCGAACCTGCGACCGTAGCGGTCGCGCGGTTCCAGACTGAAGCGCCTAGAACCGCTAAGCCACTCAACATTGTTGTCTTCACACAACTAAGTTATGAAAATATTATGACATTACCATGAAGCATACTATCAAACCAATTAGCGAATAAGATGATTGAAATCCTTCATTTTAAGACTGATTGTTTGAGGATCATTATGTTTGATTTTAATATGAGTAAAGGTTTCTTGGTTGTTACATTCCTTAAAAATACAATAATCTATCTGTTTTCACAGGAGCCAGTAGAACATACAGAATACTGTGTTCTTCATTTATAATTATGATGTTCTACCAAGAAGCGACGGAGTAATTAGTTCAAATGCTTTAAATGGCTCTGAGAACTATGAGACTTAACATCTGAGGCCATCAGTCCCCTAGGACTTAGAACTGCTTAAACCTAACTAACCTAAGCATACCATACACACCCATGCCCGAGTCAGGATTCGAACCTGCGACAGTTGCGGTCGCGCGGTTTCAGACTGAAGCGTTTAGAACCGGTTAATTTGCATCTGTTTAACAAACATTACAACTTATAGTTATATATAGATATCGATCATCTTATGCATTTGTCGAACATGGACCACTTGTGCGGTGTAAGTTGTCAACACTACCTTACAACATGTTCCGATTCCATGTCTGCATACGTCCACATACGTCCACAATACCTCCCTACTGGTGCTAAAATTCTGCAATCCATTCGAGTGAGACTTTCTACCCGTAGATAGCACTCATGCTAACTACATCTACATCTATACTCTGCAAACCACCATGTGCATGGCAGAGGATATGTCCAGTTGTACCAATTATTAGACTTTCTTCCTGTTCCATTCAACTATGGAGTGTGGGAAGAATGATTGACTGAATGCCTATGAGTGTGCAGCAGTTATTCTAATCCTCACGATCCCTGCGTCATGGATACGTAGGGGGTTGCAGCATATCCACACAGTAATCATCTGAGCCGGCCGCGGTGGCCGTGCGGTTCTAGGCGCTGCAGTCCGGAACCGCAAGACTGCTACGGTCGCGGGTTCGAATCCTGCCTCGGGCATGGATGTGTGTGATGTTCTTAGGTTAGTTAGGTTTAAGTAGTTCTAAGTTCTAGGGGACTGATTACTTAAGATGTTAAGTCCCATAGTGCTCAAAGCCATTTGAACCAAGTAACTATCTGAAGCCGGATCATGAAACTTTGTTAACAGACTTTCTCGGTATAGTTTACGTATGTCTTCAAGATTCTGCCATTTCAGTTCCTTCAGTGTCTCTATGACACTCTCCAACGGATTAAACAAATCTGTGACCATTCGTGCTGCCCCTCTCTGTATACGATCAGTATCCCCTGTTACCTCTGTCTGGCACTGTATCAATAGGCCTACGTCTACCACCTGCTTTACCCACGACTGAAGCTATGTGATCATTGCATTTCATATCCCTGTAGAGTGGTATCAAACATACAGGGTGTTACAAAAAGGTACGGCCAAACTTTCAGGAAACATTCCTCACACACAAATAAAGAAAAGATGTTATGTGGGCATGTGTCCGGAAACGCTTAATTTCCATGTTAGAGCTCATGTTCCATGTTCTTACAGCTACGCTCAATGGCGCACGTTATCATGATTTCATACGGGATACTCTACCTGTGCGGCTAGAACATGTGCCTTTACAAGTACGACACAACATGTGGTTCATGCACGATGGAGCTCCTCCACATTTCAGTCGAAGTGTTCGTACGCTTTTCAACAACAGATTCGGTGACCGATGGATTGGTAGAGGCGGACCAATTCCATGCCCTCCACGCTCTCCTAACCTCAACCCTCTTGACTTTCATTTATAGGGGCATTTGAAAGCTCTTGTCTACGCAACCCCGGTACCAAATGTAGAGACTCTTCGTGCTCGTATTGTGGACGGCTGTGATACAATACGCCATTCTCTAGGGCTGCATCAGCGCATCAGGGATTCCATGCGACGGAGGGTGGATGCATGTATCCTCGCTAATGGAGGACATTTTGAACATTTCCTGTAACAAAGTGTTTGAAGTCACGCTGGTAGGCTACGATCTGTTGCTGTGTGTTTCCATTGCATGATTAATGTGATTTGAAGAGAAGTAATAAAATGAGCTCGAACATGGAAAGTAAGCGTTTCCGGACACATGTCCACATAACATATTTTCTTTCTTTGTGTGTGTGGAATGTTTCCTGAAAGTTTGGCCGTACCTTTTTGTAACACCCTGTATATCTTGATTTGTGGGAGATGGTTCAATGGTTCAAATGGCTCTGAGCACAACAGGACATCTGAGGTCATCAGTCCCCCACAACTTAGAACTACTTAAACCTAACTAACCTAAGGACGACACACACATCCATGCCCGAGGCAGGATTAGAACCTGCGACCATAGCTGTCGCACGGTTCCAGACTGAAGCGTCTAGAATCGCTAGGCCACACCGGCCGTCAATTTGTGAGAGAGTTTTTTGAAAATGTCTGCCTGGAACACAGAATAGTATAGAGCTTGGGAAACACGAAAAGAAGAGATAGAGTCGTTAAATGTGTGATATTAGAAAATCATGATGGAAATTAAGAAGACTGAGAAGAAAAGCAAAGAGGAAGTCCTCCGCTGAATCGGTAGGCAAAGGAATATATGAAATATATATTTATAAGAAACGACTGGGTGACAGTACTTATCTTAAGATAACAGGGAATGGAGGACAAAAACTGTAGAGAAAGGTAGAGACAGGACTATATTCAACAAGTAATCAGGACACTGGGTGTAAGTGTTACTCTAAGTTAAAAGGAATGACATTCGATGTTGTCGCGAAGAGCTTCAGACCAGTTAGAGGTCAACGAGCCGCCCTTCCTCTCCCCCCCTCCCCAAAAAAGGAATCCCAGTAAACAAATTACTCTTATATGACTTATTCCGCATCAGCTATCTTTTTAAAATGGATGGCCCATGTATAAAACAGCTCCAGACGTCTGATTACTTTACAGGTGAGCTTAATGTGATAATATTTGACATTAAGCACGTAAAAATATTTATGGTGAAAGCCTCTGTAGTTTTTCATGGATATCACTGTTTATGTGTGATATCTCCTGAACTGTGTGGTAAAATGATATAATTTTGCAGACACATTCGGTGATATACGTGGATACTCTTTGCAAACTATGGTGCTGATAGAGTAAGCTGTAAAACAGTAATAAATTAAAACGTCTTGCTTATGTTAAACTTACTGTACTAAAACTGAAAATGCAGTATGCGATAAAATTTTTTCCTTTCATTACTTTGTTGGTGTGTTAGCGTGAACAGTTTCCAAAAGGTTTGAAATTATGTTTAAGTTCGTTGAAGGTCGCTAAGTGCCCTCATTCTTAAATAGTGGCCGGCCGGAGTGGCCGTGCGGTTCTGGGCGCTACAGTCTGGAACCGAGCGACCGCTACGGTCGCAGGTTCGAATCCTGCCTCGGGCATGGATGTGTGTGATGTCCTTAGGTTAGTTAGGTTTAAGTCGTTCTAAGTTCTAGGCGACTGATGACCTCAGAAGTTAAGTCGCATAGTGCTCAGAGCCATTTGAACCATCGTAAATAGTGCGTGGATATAGTCAGGGTAATGTTTCCGGCAGTCACTTACGCTGCCGCATGTACAGAGTTTCTAACTGTAACATTTGACACATTACGTTAAACCTTTGAAGTACTATTACATCTCTCGATGAGTAGTTTATGCACCATTTTAAATGTTGAAATTCGGTCAGTTATTATACAAATCACATGTTTACAGTGCTTGAAGCACTAGGGTAGGCAACGAGCATTTGGGATTGTGGGACGGGTGACTCAGAGGTATATCGTAATCAATAATGTAAAGGCATACTATTGAAAGTACACGGTGCTAGAAGTCTAGAAAGAGTGAGTATTACAATGAATACCTCAAGGGGAGACTCTGCCATAAAACTTCCATTTTTTTTTCAAAAAATTATTTAATAACTATGTGTCATCGTTGGAGTGTTTACTGTCACATCTCAAAGCTATGGAACTGTAATAGAATAACAAGTGGTGGTGGTTAGCGATTAACGTCCCGTCGACAACGAGGTCATTAGAGACGGAGCGCAAGCTCGGGTTAGGGAAGGATTGGGAAGGAAATCGGCCGTGCCCTTTCAAAGGAACCATCCCGGCATTTGCCCGAAACGATTTAGGGAAATCACGGAAAACCTAAATCAGGATGGCCGGAGACGGGATTGAACCGTCGTCCTCCCGAATGCGAGTCCAGTGTGCTAACCACTGCGCCACCTCGCTCGGTGAATAACAAGTACATTGGAGGTTGGGCGTTAATACTTCTTTGGAAAGTTGGCCACTGATTCAGCTGTGGTGTGCAAACACAAACTCTGAGTCTGAGATATTATTATCGCGAGTAGTAGCGAGAGAACTGTTGTTGAGTCGGAAGTTGTTGGACGCAGCGAGCGGTGGAGAGAAGCTGCGAGACATGAAAGGTTGTAGCCTTCCGTGATCGAGATAGTAGCGCCGGAGGAAACTTTGGTATTAATTGAGGATTTTTGGTAATTTGCATTTTTGCTGCACGTAGTTTTTGCTTGGTTGCGCAGTGGAGGGATTTTGTCAGATTTGTTGTGCAAACATTGAGAGTAATATTCGTATCTTTGTTGTGGTCAGATTCGTGATTATTGGTTATAGATATTGTAGAATAATTAGTTGCTAATCAGACTGTCGAAGAAATGCAAAGGTCTGTGTAAAGTTGGTCAGTAAATTCTCAATTTTTAAATACAGTAAATTGACATTTTATTGGTTTCTTTCATTTTTACTCCAGTGAAGGCCTGATGACCAAAGCCTCC
Source organism: Schistocerca serialis cubense (assembly GCF_023864345.2). Classification (NCBI taxonomy): domain Eukaryota; kingdom Metazoa; phylum Arthropoda; class Insecta; order Orthoptera; family Acrididae; genus Schistocerca; species Schistocerca serialis. The sequence continues at coordinate 870,996,723 of NC_064641.1, read as the reverse complement.
CCCGATCATCCACTTTCTATATAGTAAAAATAGAGTAGTAGTTCTTTCGGTAGTTGTGACCATGCATTCCACTCCGCATGGATCGCAGTATTGCTTTCCAATAATTTTTAGCATGTAGCGGATGACGCAGCTGCAGCGGCGAGATGAGGTAAATTGTCTGTAGCGTGCAGGAGCATTGCAGTATAGTTGCCAACAGACGTTAGAGCATATCTTAAAACTGTGTCACATACTTGAGAACTGATTCTTTTATGATCTGTAGGAAGAGTAATTAATTTTTTTTTTTTGTTCTCAGTCAGAATACTATTATTTTCAGAGACGGAACTTCACACGTTTCTGTACGTCTTTCACCAGAACAAATAATAATTACAAAAATATTGAAGTTTAAATAAAATCTTACAGTTTTCAATGTCTAACGAATACTCGAAACAGGGCCTGTGCGAATGTCCGAGGCACACTGACGGCTGCCAGGGTGGTCAACAGAGACTTGCATCTGAAGCACTACAGGCAAGATGCACTAATGAAAAGACACAAAACGCAAATGAGAATTAGCACAGTGTCATTTGGTCCAAGTAACCCACAGAAAAAAAGAAAGGAAAAACACTTTTGGGTCTTGTGGAAACTGTTTCTCAGTTCAACATAGGATGTTTGAAGATAAAGTCCCAACGCGCTTTTACCACCCTCACAGAAGAACATCTGTTTATGTGTAGATCAACGTCGGATCAAGCAGTCCTCAAGACGCTGCCTGTAGAAGGAGAAATTCAAGAAAAAGGCTACACCGATCTTCAAATTACAACAAGAAGAACCCTTACAGGAACAGTGAGGCAAAACGTATGGTGCTAGTGAATTTAATGGGTATGAGTCTTGAAATAATACTCATTTTTTAACAAAAGTTTAAAATCCATTTTCCCTTAAGTTTGTATTTCTAAGTGCAATGCCAACATTTTTATCGTAAATGTTAACCAATCTGCTGGAAATATTCTTGAAGAACTTGCGCATTTCTATACACCAATATTTAAGAAAATGTAGTTTGTCTATTTTACTATCAGATTTATTTACGAGTAATTAAATAAAATCTAAGTGTGTAACTTAAAAAAAAAGAACTGAAAGAAAATAATTCTCATAAAATGAATTCATAGAAGTGCTGAAGAATTTTTAAGAATTTATCCAAAAAAAAAACAGATGTGAAAATTGAGATGTGAGTATCAAAACTTGGTTTTTAAAAATACCGTTAAAATCATTAAAATGCGTAACTCAAAAACGAGTGAAGTTCTGGATTTCAAATCGAGTGTGTTACTACATCTTTAAGTGATAGACGTGATTCATAAATTTGGTTGAAATTGACAAAGTCGAAGAAAAGTTATACTTTTGGGTGGAGTCTCCCATTAAGAGCTATGAGCACTCGTTCATCTTCGCTACTGTGAAACAAATCTCTTTTACTGCAAACTCTTTTCTTCCATATTTTGGGAGGAGGTATCATGGACAAAAGCAAACAAAAATTGAATAGTAAACACTGACTGTAAACCGCATACATTAAAAGCTGCGTTCACGGTTTCATTGGAAGAGATGTGTTTCACAATAGCGAAGATGAACACGTGCCCATAACTCTTTCATTTGGCATTTTTGCTCCCACGTTTACCGCAGTTTTTTTTCCTTGTTTCTCTGTATACAACCACCTTTCGAAACATGGAAATCAAAATGCTCGCAGTACAAGAGATTTGATTGAGATCTGATTCACAGTATCGAAGTTAAGAAGTTACCAGGCAGGTGTGCATTTTAGAGTCCATGTTTACTGAGGTTTTTTTCTCCTAGTATCGTGTAGTTTCAACTACATGCGTTTACGTCGTTAATGATGACACACCCAGTAAATAGGGGCATAACATAAAGTCACTTACACGGGTCATAAAAAGCGTATAATGTTGACAACGTAGCTCGTCAGTATTACGTGGAAAATTTGGCGGCCGCACGATCGCACCCAAATGTTCGACAACACTGCCATTCACTGCAGCCCGACAACGCTTGCAGGCCACACATGTTCCGGACTACAAGTGTTTCCTCGTGCCGCACTATGGCGACGAAATGGATAAATTCGAGCTAGTGGAAATGAATGTGGTTCTCCTGCATTTGGATTCCGCACGGAAAACGTAAACATGGAAAAAGAGGAATCGGGCTTAGATGTTGCTTTCTTCGTCTAAAAATAGCGAACTGGTGCTAAGACTTTAACTTGTGATTATGTTGGATACATACGTTCTCCAGAATACCGAATCATGATTTTGTATATATCGTTTAAAATTAATTCTTGTGACAATTAACAACGCTAAATATCGATATGAAAGACTATATATCAATTGTAGGCAAACTGACGATTTCCCTTCACTTTTAGCTAAATGTGATTCACACAAGTTTGAAGTATCATTTAGAAGTGCACTTCTTAGCTACAATATGTGATCAAGAGTACCCGGACACATCCAAAAACATACGTTTGTCATATTGTCATCGCTTGTGTACTCGAGATTTTCACACTCCTAAACATCTCTAGGTCCACTGTTTCCGATGTGATAGTGAAGGGCAAACGTGAAGGCACACGTACAGCACAAGAGCGTACAGGCCGACCTCGTCTGTTGACTGACTGAGACCGCCGACAGTTCAAGAGAGTTGTAATGTGTAATATGCAGACATCTGTCCAGACCGCAGGAATTCCAAACTGCATCAGGATCCACTCCAAGTACTATGACAGTTAAGCGAGAGGTGAGAAAACTTGGATTTCATGGTCGAGAGGCTGCTCATAAGCCACACATCAGTCCAGTAAACGCCAAACGATGCCTCGCTTGGTGTAAGGAGCGTAAACATTGAACGATTGAACAGTGGAAGAACGTTGTGTGGAGTGACGAATCGCAGTACGTAATGTGGTGACTGGATGGCAGGGTGTATGGCGAATGCCCGGTGAAGAACATCTGACAGCGTGTGTAGTGCCAACAGTAAAAATCGGAGGCGGTGGTGTTATGATGTCGTTGTGTTATTCATGGAGGAGGCTTGCACCTCTTGTTGTTTTGCGTGGCACTATCACAGCACAGGCCTACATTGATGTTTTGAGCACCTTCTTGCTTTCCACTGTTGAAGAGCAATTTGGGGATGGCGATTGTATCTTTCAACACGATCGAGCAACTGTTGATAATGCACGGCCTGTGGCGGAGTGGTTATACGACAATTACATTCCTGTAGTGGACTGGCCTGCACAAAGTCCTGATTTGAATCCTATAGAACACCTTCGGGGTGTTTTGGAACGCCGAATACGTGCAAGGCCTCAGCGACTGTCATCGATACCTCCTCTCAGTGCAGCACTCCGTGAAGAATGGACTGCCATTCCCCAAGAAACGTTCTAGCAACTGTTAGAACGTATGCCTGCGAGAGTGGAAGCTATCATCAAGGCTAAGAGTGGGCCAACACCATATTGAATTCCAGCATTACCGATGGAGGGTGCCACGAACTTGTAAGGCATTTTCGACCAGGTGTCAGGATACTTTTGATCACATAGTGTATATTCCTCTTGGTACAAGATGTTTGCAGTGCTTTGGTGGAAAGGCTGAAAGAATTCATTAATGTACTTTGATATATCAATCAAATTTTTATGTTAATATTTTACTGTGGTTCATCACCAAGGTGCTAGAAATATGAATTTCATATATGCGTTCCATCTACGACCAGTGATACGGAACTTGAAAAGTAATGTACAGAAACACCGTAGTTAGAAAAAGACAGGTGGCATGTTGCACGGAAACACACGTGATGAAGCTTCAAAAAAATTTTGAAATTATAAAAATCTATGATGTTGATTGAAACTGTGGCTCTCTGCTACAATTTTTTTAATAAAACAGTAGCGAGATTGTCCTTTATCAGTTTTCTGTTTTTGATTACTGAGATTTTCGAAATTCCTGCTACAGGCTTCTCGGGATATAGACGGGATTTAGAAGATTAATTTTTGACAAGGAAACCATGCCCGGAAATGTAGCATTGATGAACTAGTGGACATCAAAAAATAAGTTACACACTATTGTGGCAGACCAAGTAACTTCCGAGTGACATAGATACATGACACTATTTTTCTGCATAGTCACCAAGTCTCTATAAAGAAATGCCGTAACTATCTACCGATAGTTGAATTCCTTAACGACAGCAATCCTGTCCTTAGTCACGAAGCCATTCGAGAACCGCTGTGTGAATGTCTTCATCGTTAGAAAGTCTCTCTCCCGAGAAGTTCACTCAGCTTGCCGTAAAGGTGGAAATCGCGTGGTGCGAGACCTGCGCTTTATGAAGGATGAGTGTCACACACTTATGTGGGTCGTTGGTGAAATCGTTGGCATAATTTCACTACTGCTGGATGCAACGTACCATTTGAGCCATATGCCGCCAGAAGTTCATGTTGAAACCGTACGCATTTTGCACACTTTGCCCACGAGAAACGCACATCTACTTTGGAGCACGTTCTGTTATCCGTAGCGCAGAACATGTACTCTGTTCTGACAATGTATCATTCTTGTTGCTTGATGGCCTTAGTATGGGTAATATGTGTAACTTACTTCAGAAGTCGGTAGGTAAAATCAATTTGAAGATCTGGTTGCTTTCAAATCTCCCGCTTGATTATACAGTAAGTAATGGTCGAGCTGCGTATCGCTTTCCAGTTGCAGATGTACGTATCACATCTATGCAATTCGTGGATGTCTCGTATGCACAGATCTACATTCATATAGACAACCGACGAATCGAGTGCCTTTACGTACGTAGGCGCTTTTTCGAATCGACGGAAGTGAGGGACATACTATTGTTTCACTGTTGATACTACGTGACTCGACACTGCAGCGATATCGGCATAAGAAAGAGGAAACAAGGCCGGAAGTGAGAGAGAAGCATCAAGGGCAGAGGGACATATCGCCCGCCAATACGACAATTCTCCACGTTTGTTGGGCAACACCGGGAACATCTCGGCAACTTCATCCACCTGCCTGTTCCATCAGCAATACTGCCTGTGGATACCCCAGTATCGCCACGTATTGAAGCTATATTCCACCAGCGTTGAAGGTGAGAATAATGCTGTAACACATGGCCCGTGTAAAGGTATTGTAGTTGACAAACCATAGCTAACATCCGTAAAACCTGATCTGTAGGAAAAACGGGGCGTAGACGGGCAGAAGAGCCCCAGTAACAGATACCAATAAACTTCTCCCACCCATTCCCCTTCCGACTGTTTAAAGAAAAGCTTCAAATATCTGCAAATGAGCTAATCTGTTAATATTTCCTCTTTATGTTAGTTTCGGATTGTTCACCCTTATGCTAATGAAAATGACAACACCAAAAAAGTGATAAACCCTTTTTGACTAGTAATAAATAGTTAAAAAAAAACAGTTTCCCACGTACCTTAACGTCTATGACGTCATATCTCCCGAACTGTGTGTCGTAAGAACTTTGGAAATTTATGGTAAGTGATATGGGACCAAAATGCTGGGGTCATCGGTCCCTAGGCTTACATACTACTTAAACTAACTTAACTTACGCTAAGGACAACACACACAGCCGGCCGGGGTGGCCGAGCGGTTCTAGGCGCTACAGTCTGGAACCGTACGACCGCTACGGTCGCAGGTTCGAATCCTGCCTCAGGCATGGATGTGTGTGATGTCCTTAGGTTGATGATGATGATGATGTCCCATACTCCGTGACGGAGCGTAGGGGAACGATGCGGGAGACCCGCACCGCCGTACTAATTAGGTTTAATTAGTTCTAAGTTCTAGGGGACTGATGACCTCAGAAGTTAAGTCCTATAGTGCTCAGAGGCACTGGAACCAACACACACGCACACACACACACACACACACACACATGCCCAAGGGGGCACTCCAACCTCCGACGGGGCTATGTGTCACACAATGATATAATTTTCCTGCTACATTGAGTGGCATGGGACACGACGTCTTAATTTATTACTCCTCTACTACTAAATCCATACGCAGTGCAGGATACTGTGTGCAGAATGCATTGCTTATGGATTTACTACTAAATCCATACGCAATGCAGGATACTATATGCAACATTCATTGCTTATGGATTTAGTAGTGGAGAAGTAATAAATTAAAACGCCGTGTCTGTTGCTGAAGTTTTGCTGTATAGAAGCAAAAAACTAGCGGCTGAAAAACTTTTTTTGCTTTCATTATTCTGTGGGTAGTCTCAGCAGAAAAAAGTTCAGGAATAGTTTGAAATTATGTGTGAACTTTGTTGGAAGTTGCTAAGAGCTCTCATTGTCAAATACCGGATGAATACTCTATATAGTGTGGGTAATTGTGAGTTATGCTGTCTCAAGATGTGTACACAGTTTCTAGCTGTAATACTTGAGTCTTAACTATTTAACGTATAATTATACCTCTTAATTGGTAGACTGTGACAGCATTTCAAATCTTTAAGTACGATCAACAATTATGTGAAATACTGAAAAAAAACACCTCCACTCCTCTGTGCATTTTCCTTCTGTATCACGAAACTGGTTTTTGGTTCCTTTTTATTATTACTCATTCTTTTACATTACAATCGTAGTGAAACCCGTTATTAACGCCAAACTAGTAAGAACAGTATGCTGTTTCCCCCCCTCTATCCTACCCCGTACCCCATTTTCCCTTTCATTTTCATTTCTGTTCTCTTGACTGCTTATCCTTTTTAGTCAGTATTAGCAATGTCGTTTATAATAGCCTTTTACGAGTATTGGTTTATTCACCAAGAATCATCGTATTTGTACACACACTGCATTATTAACACTGTTTCCCTAATGACGTTTTATAACAGTTTTTATGAGTATTATTTTTCCACGAAACGTTATTATATATGTACTCATACAAAATGACTAATATAAATTTGTTACCAATTTATCACTATTAATACTTTTCATATTATCAATCCCTTCATTATGGCAATTTAGATTTATTATCTTTTGTATTTTCAGCCTCATTTAAAGATTAATTTTTAGTTTTAACTATTTATGAGCGTTAGGGCTAGTTAGTTCTTCAGTTTCCTCTCCCACCATATGATGGCTCTTTCTCCCGGTCACTCATTCCGGTCGTTAGAGCACTTTTCACTGGACGGCTCCCGCTCGCACTACCCCATAACACACTTCACGTCTGCCTGTTCCACAGTTCAGTCTGGCGTCCACAGCATGCGACCCCTTCACAGCTAAGTGAATAAGTTACTATGTTTATTATTCGGCTATAGTCTTTTCAACTTTTGCTCGGTTTCCCACTCATATAGTTCAAGGTCCCATATAACTGAATTTCCTTTCCATGTCCTCTCTTTTATAAACTAACCTGATAGCGCTTTTTCGGCTATGTTTGTGAGTGTGTTATCCGAAGCGGTTACTTCTTTATAATTCCAGGTATGATACACAGCCTTATTAAATATTCCCTCTCTTGTTCCAGTAATTCTGAATACCTCAAGATGGAAATATACACTGATGTGAAAAAGTCATATGATTTCGATACGCACGTATGCAGATAGTGGTTATATCGCGTACACAAAGTATAAAAGGAGAACGCATTGGTGGAGCTGTCATTTCTACTTAGGTGATTCACGTGAAAAGCTTTCCCATGTGATTCTGGTCACATGACGGGAATTAACAGACTTTGAAGGCGGAACAGTAGCTGGATCTAGAAGCATGGGACGTTCTATTTCGGAAATCCTTAGCGAAATCAATACTACGAAATATACAGTGTCAAGAGTGTGCCGAGAATACCAAATTTAGGGCATTACCTCTCACCAGGTACAACGCAATGGCCGAAGGCCTTCACGGAGAGCAGCGGGCTTTGCGTAGTCAGTGCTAACAAACAAGCACACTGCGTGAAATAAGCGCAGAAATTAATGTGGGACATACGTCGATCGTATCTGTTAGGACAGTGCTGTGAAATTTGGCGTGCGTGAGCTATGGCTGCAGACGACCGCCGCGACTGCCTTTGTTAACAGCCGAACATCGTCTGCAGCTCCGCTTCTGGGTACGTGACCATATCGGTTTGACCCTAGACGACTAGAAAGCCCTGGACTGGTCAGATGAACCCCGATTTCAATTGGTAAGAACTGATGGTAGGTTTCGAGTGTGAAGCAGACCCCACGAAGCCATGGAACCAAGTTGTTGACAAGGGCCGCGCGGGATTAGCCGCGCGGTCCGGGGCGCTGCAGTCATGGACTGTGCGGCTGGTCCCAGCGGAGATTCGAGTCCTCCCTCGGACTTGTGTGTGTGTGTTTGTCCTTAGGATAATTTAGGTTAGGTAATGTTGTAAGAGGTCCGAGCAGATGTAATGTTATGTAAGAGGTCTGAGCAGATGTAGTTTCGATGTATTGCTCATGAGCTGCCTGCGATATGCAAGATATAAGAGAATCGCTGACCAGAGAGCAGTGTTGACTCAGTAGGTACTGTGTAGCTGTAGCAGTAAGTTGCTGCTAGTCTGCGCTTGTCTGCGCTAGTCTGGAGTCTGCTCTGGTCTGGTCTGGTGTATCGTTTTGGCTGGCCTGGTCGCGGTGCAGCGATGCCGGAGCCTGAGTATTATTGTGTAAGGTAAAAAGCAGCCTCGCGCATATCTAGTAATGTATCTGAACTCCCATGTAAATGTTTTAAAAAAAAGTCCTAATAATAATCTTTGTGATATAAAGTAATTTTTTAAACAAGCATTCATTTCAACTTAAAGAATTTACTAATTTCTCCAATCCATGATCATTCCGATTGTTGCAAAAGAAAAATCAGTTGCTTCCTTTCATAAATGACAAATCTATCGGCCAGCATTTCACACAGCTGTGCCGGAAAAATTTATTGTAAGAGCAGGTGTTCGACAATTTTATTGAGGTAAGAATTTTTCCTTTTTTATTCAGAATGATCTTACAGGCCACGACGCAGCACTGCTGTCGTCCGAAATTTGCCGGGTTACTGAATTAATTTTTTATTACAAGCTTTAGGAACTTTTCTGTTTCAAGCTTACATTAGATGAGAAAAGAATTTTGTGGGTACATTAAATGGGAAACAAATTTTGTGTGGAGGTTAAATGTGAATGAATTTCTGTAGGGAAGTTATAAATGGAAACCAATTTTGTTCTGAGGTTACACAAAAAGAATTAGAATCATATTCATTATTATTACTTATTCAATTATTTTGTGGGGAGGTTACACTTGGCGACAACCGGCCACGATCGGATTTCCTTTGTGAATTTGTGAGAAGTAGTCATATATCTGCTCTTATTTACTTAAATGTAGTTTGCATCTGGCGCAACGCATTTACAAATTTGTCACTTTTTCTTCCACAGATCATCGGCAATTTATTGCTCTTTGTTGTAATTGTGTTTGTTCCATTTCGCTTTGTCTTTGTTTAATTTTGTGGTTAAATTTGATTTGTGAAAAATGCCGCGAAAAACTGTTAACAGTACATCGCGATGTGCAATGAGTGAAATAGTCGACTCGAATAATTTGACCGATAATACTTGCGACACTCAGTGTAATAATGATGATCCCCTAATTACAGATAATCAGTGCCTGCCGAACACTAGTACTGAGTCAAATCCTAATGATGGGCAAATAAATTCAATTATGTCCACAGTAAATTTAACAATTGATGACGCGGCACGTTCCGATACAATGAACGCTGCCCAGTTTGACACACCCGGTTTGCAAAATTTGAATTATGAACAGATAAATTTTTCTCACGAAGATGAACAATGTAGTCAAAATACGTCAAGTTTATTTGGTTCCGTGGTAGTGACGCACAGTGCACATCCGATTGGCAAACCTTTTCGAGAATCATAGAATGACCAAATGGTTACACAAAACGTGACAAATGTACATACACCATTACACAGTATAGAAAATAGAGCCACTAATTTTGGATGGGATCAAGTTTTGGCATTACTACTACAATTTAATGAAAGTTTCAAACAGCGGAATGAAAAATTCGACAACCATTTCAAACAACTTAATGAAAAATTCGACAACCACTTCAGACAACTCGATAAATCAAACAAAGAACTTAGTGAAAATCTCAAACAACAACTTAATGAACGTTTCAAACTGTCGAATGAAAAACACGACAACCTTAACGAACAGAACAAATAACTTAGTGAACAGATTACAGCCGTTACCGTGCAACGTCATGATACTAAAGAACAATTACGTGAGGAAATTGAGGATTGTGCTAGTAACTGTAGTGAAGAAATTAGATCTGTTGCCCAAGAATTAAGTAGTACACGTGTAGCCACAACGAAATTACTTAGAGATGAAAGTAGTGCAGTCACTGAACAATGTTCAGAAAACGCAACACAGTTACGCGACGAGTTTAAATTAATGTCAGCAGAAGTTTCACACACTCTGGATACGGAAGTCGATAAGAAATTTGAACAACAGATCAGCCAAATTGACGAACGTATTAAAGTGACAGAAATGAAAAATGTTTCAGTCACCAACACATCACAGCATACGCCACTTTACGAACATTGGTCAGACTCACACAGCCAGTATAATTTAGGTAATTTACAGAGAGTACGTGAGCTAGATTCCGAACAGTCACAGACAAACAGATAATCATAGAATCCTGAACCTGTTCAGACATACAGAGACGATAATTTTGATTACAAGCACTTTCTATCGGTGAGAAAATTTAAAGTGCTTGATAATGACAGAACACAGATTCACGCTTTGGACTGGATACGACAATTTGCTTTTTTATTTTCATCAGCTTGGCCTGTAACGCAGAAACTATAATTGGATTGGATACAACAACTTGCTTTTGAATTTTCACCGGCATTGCCTGTAACGCAGAAGCTAAATTTTATTTGCAGCACGTAATTGACCTCAGGGGATTCATTACGCTTCGATGAATATGTGCCGTAGCGTGCACAGGGCCCCGAGCTGTGGTAGTGCTATTTCATCTTTAGTTTTCTGCACTGCTGCCTTCTCTTCTACTATTCTTTATATCTATCAAAACAGCTCTTCAACTATCGGTCTATCTAGGATTAAGAATGAGTAAAGAAATCTGATATGACTAGTTTTACCGAAACTGACAGTTTTCATTAGATGCTCCAGAAATGACAACCACGAGAACTTTAATACCAGACAAAAATTTAACCATCAGTATGTGTAAAATTATCATCAATCGCAGACACATTTTGGTAACAATAGAGGTTTTTTCCCAACAACAGCAACAAAACCAACCGGTTAGCATATCTAACCAACAATGCAGTCTGCAAGGTCAACCAAGCTTTAATGTTTCGCCGCCTACACGTATAGCGTCGGCCACACCAAATAGTAACGCACAGCAGCAAGGAAATCACTGCATACAGAAAACACACCATTTCAATTCCTATCGCAACGCGCCGTATAGCAATGACTATCATGACAGACGTAAGAGTAATGAGCACAATTTTCAGCGAACGTTTAATAACAGTCGGTCTTACCAGCAGCAGAATCATCCGCAACAACAGATTATCATGAATGAACCAGACAGTAGGTATCATCCCGAACGTAATACGTCAGGAAGAAATAACAGAACAGTACAAATAGTTGAAATGCCACAGCATCCTCCTGAAAATAATAGCACGTCAGATAGAATTTGACTAGAAACAGTACAGGTTGCATCTTCCAGCAACGCAAGCAATACTTTTGACACAGAGAATCACGTTCACGAAAATGATATTACTTTTGACGACATCTGAGACACACATTTACATGAGAAACCAATAGTCTAAATTTGCTAATCTGAAACAAGCTTTGTTGAATGCACCACTTTTATCACATCCAGATCCTACTAGAAATTTTTTCATTGCCACCGACAATTCTAACACTGCTTTAGGCGTACACACTTTTCACGAAATTGAAGAAGATGGATGTACAGTAATTAAAAATATCGGCTTTGCGAGTCGCATTCTGTCACCTGCTGAACGCAATTATTCTGTCACAGAACTTGAAACATTATGTGTTGTATGGGCATTTACGAGATTTAGGCATTTTCTTTATGGAAGACACACTACCGTTTACACAGATCAGAGAGCTATACAGTTTTTACTTTCCGCAAAATTTACACACGACAGGTTTAAGCAGATGGAAACTTTATTAACAGGAATTTAATTTTACAATTGTTCACATTCCCGGTACACAAAATATTGTAGCAGACGCACTATCCCGTTCTCTCAGCAACAATCAGCAAGACATCGCAACCAACTTCTGCAAAGCAAATTTCAGCGTCATGTATATTCAACAAGTTGCATTTGAAAATTTCATTTCGTCGTCATTACGAGACATAGCACACGAGCAAAGTAAAGACAACGTATGGACAGAAATTAAACACCTTTGGCAAGATAGGAATAATATCACCATTAAAAACCATTTCACTGTACGCAATAATATTCTGTTTCGCCGCTCTCACCCTGACAGCAACAATTGGTTACTATGTATTCCTGACGAGCTTGTTAACAAATTAATTTGGTATACTCATTTAAGTTACGCGCATTACGGAGCCAGAAAATGTTTTATTATACTGAGACAGAACTATTATTTTGCCAACATGGAGAAACGTATTCGACGAGTTTTAGCGTCATGTAAAATTTGCCAGAAAGCTAAGTCAGACACGACTTCACATATTCCTCCGTTACATCCCATTGTACCTGTTAAATTGAGACACATGGCCGCTGTAGACATTTTTGGTCCGATTCCCAGAACTAATAGAGGTTTTGCTACATCTTTGTCGCTGTTGAACTCACTTCGATATTTGTTACCTTCACTCCGTTACGCAAAGCTACTGCTAAATCCGTTTCGAATGCATTTGTAAAACATTTTTTTATTCCATGTAGGGAATGTATTGAAAGTAATTTCCGACAACGGATCACAGTTTCGATCTGCTACATGGACACGTATGTTACGAGCTAGAAACATTTCTCCGATCTATATATACAGGTACCACGCTTCTTCGAACCCTTGTGAACGTCTAATGAAAGAACTTGGTAAACTATGTAGAATATACTGCCATAAAAAACATATTGATTGAGATACACACATACTGTCATTCCAGGATGTAATTAATTCCATACCAAATGAATCTACTATGCTATCTCCCACTGTTATACTGAAAAATGTTGAACCACCTAACAAAATTAAAGAATTAGTATCCTTTCCTACATCTCGACACCATGAAATAATTGACATTGCGCTGAACAACATCAAACGTGCCGCAGAGCGCCGGAGAAGACAGCAAAAACAGGTTTGTACACGCCGTGACTTTCACATTGGACAGAAGATGTTAGTACGTACACACTATTTATTCAACAGAGGAAACAATAGATGTAGTAAATTTGAGCTTCCATACGCAGGTCCATATCGGATTCGCAGCATTCCTCACCCCAATGTAGTACACGTCGAAACTCTGAGAACCAGAAAAAGTAAAGGCAATCACCATGTCTCCAATATTAAACCCTTTATTGGATGAACATATTTTATGATTTATCACACTGTAATGCCATTTTCTGATTTTTATATGACCAATGATGCAATTATACACTCCTGGAAATGGAAAAAAGAACACATTGACACCGGTGTGTCAGACCCACCATACTTGCTCCGGACACTGCGAGAGGGCTGTACAAGCAATGATCACACGCACGGCACAGCGGACACACCAGGAACCGCGGTGTTGGCCGTCGAATGGCGCTAGCTGCGCAGCATTTGTGCACCGCCGCCGTCAGTGTCAGCCAGTTTGCCGTGGCATACGGAGCTCCATCGCAGTCTTTAACACTGGTAGCATGCCGCGACAGCGTGGACGTGAACCGTATGTGCAGTTGACGGACTTTGAGCGAGGGCGTATAGTGGGCATGCGGGAGGCCGGGTGGACGTACCGCCGAATTGCTCAACACGTGGGGCATGAGGTCTCCACAGTACATCGATGTTGTCGCCAGTGGTCGGCGGAAGGTGCACGTGCCCGTCAACCTGGGACCGGACCGCAGCGACGCACGGATGCACGCCAAGACCGTAGGATCCTACGCAGTGCCGTAGGGGACCGCACCGTCACTTCCCAGCAAATTAGGGACACTGTTGCTCCTGGGGTATCGGCGAGGACCATTCGCAACCGTCTCCATGAAGCTGGGCTACGGTCCCGCACACCGTTAGGCCGTCTTCCGCTTACGCCCCAACATCGTGCAGCCTGCCTCCAGTGGTGTCGCGACAGGCGTGAATGGAGGGATGAATGGAGACGTGTCGTCTTCAGCGATGAGAGTCGCTTCTGCCTTGGTGCCAATGATGGTCGTATGCGTGTTTGGCGCCGTGCAGGTGAGCGCCACAATCAGGACTGCATACGACCGAGGCACACAGGGCCAACATCCGGCATCATGGTGTGGGGAGCGATCTCCTACACTGGCCGTACACCACTGGTGATCGTCGAGGGGACACTGAATAGTGCACGGTACATCCAAACCGTCATCGAACCCATCGTTCTACCATTCCTAGACCGGCAAGGGAACTTGCTGTTCCAACAGGACAATGCACGTCCGCATGTATCCCGTGCCACCCAACGTGCTCTAGAAGGTGTAAGTCAACTACCCTGGCCAGCAAGATCTCCGGATCTGTCCCCCATTGAGCATGTTTGGGACTGGATGAAGCGTCGTCTCACGCGGTCTGCACGTCCAGCTCGAACGCTGGTCCAACTGAGGCGCCAGGTGGAAATGGCATGGCAAGCCGTTCCACAGGACTACATCCAGCATCTCTACGATCGTCTCCATGGGAGAATAGCAGCCTGCATTGCTGCGAAAGGTGTATATACACTGTACTAGTGCCGACATTGTGCATGCTCTGTTGCCTGTGTCTATGTGCGTGTGGTTCTGTCAGTGTGATCATGTGATGTATCTGACCCCAGGAATGTGTCAATAAAGTTTCCCCTTCCTGGGACAATGAATTCACGGTGTTCTTATTTCAATTTCCAGGAGTGTATTTATATGACTACTTACTGACGATTATCATATTTTTTCTTGGCAAGTGCCCGGCAAGGTAAGGTTAGCAGGTCGCTTTTCTTATCGTTACACATCAGACCGTGCACATTTTTCCAGATAAACTTACATATTTCATGACCAATTATGCAATTCTATCTGGTGACATATTAATTTTATCAAATTATTTCTCCATTAAATCTTCAACTCTCGCCTCTATCAACTACACAACATACAAGCTGAACACAAAGAAAGTCATTTCTTGTCGTTATATATGAGACTGTGCACATTTTCCATTTTTCCTGTATGTATGATTGTTTTCCTGTTTTGTTTGTATGCACTACGAAATCTTAAAATATAACAAACACCAGTTGACTTTGACATTTTGCCTTATGATATCTCAATATCGTGACCTTTTTTTTTTTTTTTTTTGCTACTACAGCCGGCCGGAGTGGCCGTGCGGTTCTAGGCGCTACAGTCTGGAGCCGAGCGACCGCTACGGTCGCAGGTTCGAATCCTGCCTCGGGCATGGATGTGTGTGATGTCCTTAGGTTAGTTAGGTTTAATTCGGTCTCAGTTCTAGGCGACTGATGATCTCAGAAGTTAAGTTGCATAGTGCTCAGAGCCATTTGAACCTTTTTTTTTTTTTTGCTACTACATTATGATACCCTGTGTACATTTTTGCACCTGAACACTGTCTATGTTTTTGACATAATACGTTTTCTGTCATTCTATGCTGTATGCTTAATTATATCACTAGAAACCAGTTTTTATTTAATGGGTATATGATTTAAATGCAAGATATTAATCCTTATTCATCATTTTCATCAATAACATGTAAAAGAAATAAATTAAACAAACCACAGTGGATTACTATGAAATGGGAATTTCACCTTCGGAATGAACGAAAGAAGACGCAATACCTCGTCATGAAGAGTAAATGGATCAGAATTAACAAGCATTAACAAGAATATACTATACACATCGTATGATAGCAGTCTTAACTAATTATTTTTCTTGCAGAATACGAGGCGATTGATGCAGGCTGTCAGACAGATAGTTTTAGTGATGAAATATGCTAGAAATAAGAAACTGTATACTATGAACAGTTGTGTGAAGTAAATGGTAATATGAGTAATGAAGTGTCTTTTTTGCAGATGATAATGAATGGTGATGAATAGTTATATGAAGAATATGCTAATATGAATAATGAAGTTTTTCTTTGCAGGTGATGATAGTAAAGAAGTTATGGTAATATGAATAATGAAGTTTTTCCTTGCAGATAAGAATAATGATGAAGTTTATATATTTACTCTTAGTTAAGAGTTGCTATGTAGTTAATTAAGTATTTGTTCCAGCTCGTTTTGACAGTATGTCTTATATCGCATGGTATAATGACTGAATGTTTTGGAAAGGACAACTAGAGTACATACATATTGAGTACACGTTTCATTACCTGTTAATTCGAAGTTCACTACTTTTCAGCATAATATGCGTTTCTTCTTTCAGCTCAATAACCCATTTTGTATTTTTTCTAGGAGAAGCTATTCATGAAATTAATGTGCTATAAGCAGTTAGTTGTGAAACCTGTTACTTGCATTTTTTTACCCATTTGTGTGTGTCATTCATGAATGTGATCACATATACTCTACTTGTTTCATAACCTTGCTACAGCTGACTCACGACGAATGACGTTACTAATCCTTATTTGCATCAATAAATCAAAAGCAAATATTTTCATGCCCCAGCAATTAATTATTGATCACAACGCAATGCATTGCTAGCACAAAAAAAATGTATTACCAGTCCCAAATAATACTACCAGTTTAGGAGAGTTCTGAGTAATACTGAATGATGTTTCCTAACCACAGACCTTGAGTAACAGTTACAATGTGTTACATTTTCAATATGTCCTATGTCACTTGAATGATGAGTTCTGAGTAATACTGAATGATGTTTTATAACAATGTATAAATGCTATGCCAATAATTTCTGTAAATAATATTTTTGTTATACTCTATAAATGCTATGCCAATAATTAACTCTCATTTTGAATGATGACTTCTGATGATTTGTAACTGGCCAATGAGTGCCAATAATTACCGCAAAAATATGAGTTATGAAAAGTGTTTTGTAATATTCAATACTTGCTATATGTTTAGTAATTGGCCAATGAATGCCACTGTTTCTTATATTTTTAATTTGTCTTATGTCACTTACATGATAGCATATATGAATACCAGTAGGTTGATGCTACACTCATTAGCTCCTGTTTTAAATGATGACTTCTGAATAATGCATAAGAAATGGTTTGTAACTGGCCAATGAGCGCCAATAATTACCGCAATCAGATGAGTTATGAAAAGTGTTTTGTAATATTCAATAAATGCTATATGTTTAGTAACTGGCCAATGAATGCCACTGTTTCTTATATTTCAAATTTGTCTTATGTCACTTACATGCTATTATATATGAATACCAGTAGCTTGATGCTACACTCATTAACTCTTGTTTTGAATGATGACTTCTGATGGTTTGTAACTGGCCAATGAGTGCTAATGATTACAATAACTAGATGAATTATGTAAATGATATGTCATTAATTAACTCTTGCTTTGAATGTTCACTTTTGAATAATGCATAAAAATGGTTTGTAACTGGCCAATGAGTGCCAATGTTCACTGTAATCAGATGACTTATGAATAATATTCTGTAATAATTCATACATAGTACAGAAATGTTTAGTAACTAGGAAATGAGTGCCACCAATTACTCAAATCGGTTGATAGACTAGTGTAATTCTCAACGATGACTAGCATAAGACTTAATGTCCTTCACCTTCTGACCTAATTACCGGAAATTACTGCAATATCTGTTTGTCCTGTCCATCCTCATGATCATGGAGCACTATACTTAGTTTTTGCACTAATTCTACGTTGGTGAAAGACTATGGATTCTACAGGAGTGTGGTGTTGACACATCATGCTGTCCACCACCTTGAACGATGGTGATGTTATTATGGTCCCACTGTTTGGTGTACCTAACTGTACTACCTGTGCGGACCTCCGTGGTGCTCTGTCCCCGACTGCACTGCTGCTGCGTCCCGACCGCCCTTCTGGTCTCGAGCTGACTTCCAGACACACGGCGACCCGGAAATACAATCGGTCGCCCAGACATGGTACGACAGTGCATTTATCGATCTACATCTACATCTACATTTATACTCCGCAAGCCACCCAACGATGTGTGGCGGAGGGCACTTTACGTGCCACTGTCATTACCTCCCTTTTCTGTTCCAGTCGCGTATGGTTCGCGGGAAGAACGACTGCCGGAAAGCCTCCGTAAGCGCTCGTATCTCTCTAATTTTACATTCGTGATCTCCTCGGGAGGTATAAGTAGGGGGAAGCAATATGTTCGATACCTCATCCGGAAACGCACCCTCTCGAAACCTGGACAGCCAGCTACACCGCGCTGCAGAGCGCCTCTCTTGCAGAGTCTGCCACTTGAGTTTGCTAAACATCTCCGTAACGCTATCACGGTTACCAGAAAACCATGTGACGAAACGCGCCGCTCTTCTTTGGATCTTCTCTCTCCCCTCTGTCAACCCGAACTGGTACGGATCCTACACTGATAAGCAATACTCAAGTATCGGTGGAACCAGTGTTTCGTAAGCCACCTCTTTTGTTAATGGGCTACATTTTCTAAGGACTCTCCCAATGAATCTCAACCTGGTACCCGCCTTACCAACAATTAATTTTTTATGATCATTCCACTTCAGATCGTTCCGCACGCATACTCCCGGAAATTTTACAGAAGTAACTGCTACCAGTGCTCGTTCCGCTATCATATAATCATACAATAAAGGATCCTTCTTTCTATGTATTCGCAATACATTACATTTGTCTATGTTAAGGGTCAGTTACCGCTCCCTGCACCAAGTGCCTATCCGCTGCAAATCTTCCTGCATTTCACTGCAATTTTCTAATGCTGGAACTACAGCATCATCCGCGAAAAGTTGCTGCCGCTCACGGACAAGTAAGGCAGGAAGTTAGTGACGACAGTGAATGGAGTAAGAAAACTAGGCGGCAGTACCATAAGAGGACAAACAATAAATGGCATGAACACAAGCTGTGCACGGCTCAATCACTTCATGCACAAAATCCTGCGACGGCAACGGTTTTTGCTATTACGGTCGCGTATAGAGGTAGCATGGCTCAATATTTCTGCAGGGTATTTCAAGGTGTTGAGTCGATGCCACGTCGAGTTGCTACACTATAGCGGGCAAAACGAGGTGCACAACGATATTACGAGGTATGCAACTACTCTTGTAACCTCAGTCTAGTTTTACCGAAATAGGCTGTGCTTATAATAAAAGAAAGTCACAAGTGTTGAGGAATCATGTACTGAAAAAACAATTTTGTTGCCACCGGAAATCGTTGGTAATCAGTTTTTTTTTCTTTATTGTGATTTTAAACACCTTATACAAAGGCGGGCTGTCAGTAGCACAATACGCCGCTCTTCAGCCTTGAGTTTGACAACAAGTAGTACATAAAGGTGGCACAGAGTAGACAGTAAAAACGGTGGGCAAAAAATGTAGACACTAAAAATCGAAAAAACATGGAGCCGTTCTCGCTGGACGAGAAACTTCACTAACACGAGGCGACACGGTGCACATAACATGGATGATGGCGATGGCACGTGAACGGTGGTGGCGTGACGGCGAACAACATTACACACAAACGAAGGCACACACACGAAACACTGACGGCGATGATCTCCGGCGCGCGAATGTTCACTGAGCGTGTACGAGTCCGGGGACCTGCCAAGAGAGGAGGTGGAGGAGGAGGAAGGGGAAGGGGAATGGGAGAGGGGAGAGCAGAGATGCCATGGGCAAAGGAGAGAGGGGGAGGGAGGAAGGGGGAGGGGAAGCCCGGGGGAGAGGGCAGGAGGGAGGGGGAAAAGGAAAGAGAAGGGAAGGGAAGGGAGGGAGGGAGGGTGCCTAAAGGAAAGGACACGGGAGGTGGGGGGAGGATCAAAGTTGATAGGAGGGGTAGATGCAGGGGAGGAAGACATCGTCAGGGAGGGGGAGCTGGCGGAAGCCACCTTGGGAGAGGGTAAGGAGGGTGGAGAGATGGAGACTGGGTGGGACGTGTGAATACAGGCGCAGCAGCGGGCGGGGGTGGGAGAGGATCGTGGAGACGAGCGGGGGAGGAGGATCGAGTTTGCGGGAGGTGTACAGGATCCGTATCCTTTCAAGGAAAAGGAGGAGGTGGGGGAAGGGGATGAGATTGTACAGGATCCGCGTGGGGGAGGGGAGACGGATGCGATAGGCGAGGCAGTGAGAATGACGTTCAAGGATTTGGAGGGATTTATAAAAGGTAGGGGGGGGGGGGGGACGGAGATCCAAGCCGGATGGGCATAACAAAGGATAGGGCGGATGAGGAACTTATAGGTGTGGAGGATGGTGGAGGGGTTGGTAATCAGTCTGCGCTACTATCTGATAACCGTTTAGGCGTCTAGCACTACAGATGAGCTCGCTTGCTGACGCAACGCCAACGTCTGCCACAGAATCCTCCACGGCTCAGCTCCAGCCGCCAGCCACGGAACAGAGCTCGGTGCCGGGTGCTGCTCATTCCCACACATTAGGCTCGCAATTTTGAGCATATCGGCGCGCCTGGTTAATACCGCCGGCACCAGCGGCGCCATCTCGCCGACGTCCGTGGCCGGCGGTCCGCGAGCGCTGCAATCCGCTTAGGCTGCGCCGGCCGGCGGTCCGTCCAGTGGCTCATCCGCTTCCCCACACCGCCGCCGATCGCGTTGTCTGCGCAGCCTGGCGCTCCCGCGGATCAGCTCGGCAGCCGGTCTCAAGCGGTGCGCCGGACCAGACTGTCACGGCGCAGACGCCAATAGTGTCGCATTATTCTGTCCGTTTAATGCAGCTGACATCTACTGCAGGTATCTAATGACGTCATGTGAGCCGGCCGGGGTGGCCGAGCGATTCCAGGCGCTTCAGTCTCGAACCGCGCGACCGCTGCTGTCGCAGGTTCGAACCCAGCCTCGGGAATGGATGTGTGTGATGTCCTTAGGTTTAAGTAGTTCTAAGGTCTGGGGGACTGATGACCTCAGACGTTAGGTCCCATAGTGCTCAGAGCCATTTGAACCAGTTTTTGAACGTCATGTGAGCTGCCGAAGCAATCCGCACCATTGTAAGGATGAAGAGAGGTCTTTTCTAGGATCAGAAGGTTGTAGTTGTGAAGCACAAAAGTGATTTACATCTTTTACTCCCAACTAACAAAAAACGATATTGCGCTAGGAAACTCAAGGGATGTACGCCATGAAACAGCATATTCTGAATGGGGATTAGTGATTACTGGCGTACCTCAGGGACCAATATTGCATTCCTTTTTGTTTCTGTTATACGTAATTGATTGTAGATCACACATCGAAGAGGGAGAAACAGTGGAATTATTTTCAGTTTATTGAGTACTGATTTGCTGTCGTTAAGTAACCTGGTCCGAGCACTGGGCTCACAACCCGAACCACACGCCAATGTTAAGCACTAATGAAAAACTGGGTCCCTTACTTCGATTGCACTTAATTCATTAAGGTCAAACCAGCACATTTATTTCAAATAACATAAATGAAGTTACATTTGAATCTGTCTGACATTAAACAGGAATAAAAAAAAACAACAACTTTAGTATCAGCTGATTTAGTGCGTGAAGCGCGAGTTAAGCCAATAACCAGATAAAGTAAACAATTCACCGTAATTCAAAAGAAAAACAGAATTGTGTCAATACATTCCACTGACAGATATCCAAAAACATTTACAGTACTACTCAAAAGAATACACTGAAGTGGGGAGCAGTCATTCACCCTACAGAACACTTCAAAATGAGTTCAATAACACTGCTGCGTGCCCCATAAAACAGCAAGACATTAAATACACTTCATTTGACGAATTAGCATTACGCCACTCCTGTTTGAACTGGAGTGTCCCAAAGAAACAGGCGCTTATTCTGAAAGAACATTTTTTTATATGTTCAAATTACAGCATTAAGGAATTCCAAAACATGTCCATTCGAACCCTCCCCCCGCCTTTTCAGATGAGGCACAAACATTTCCTCTTTCTTGGCGGAGGCTGAGCCAGAAACACAGAATGCCACAAAAACACAGTTTTGCTGTGAAATCTTACAGGACACCCAGAAGCAGACAAGGGGTCGGCACCCACAAATAACACAGGCTAAGAGTCAGGCTGGGAGCACATCCTACGAGAACTTGTTCACACTATGCTCAACACAAACTGTAGACATTCCGGCCGAACATCCGCTTGCGGTGGCTGCCAGAAGGACTAAACAACCAACAGCTCCACGCCGTGCTTCTCAAACAGGCACCTCAATTTGTACAAACATCTAGGCTAACACCAACTCCGGACCGAGGCTTGGCACAGTTTATATGGAATGCCTTCCAGGCAACCAGTAACCACCGCAGGAATTTCACGATTAGCGAACAGCCCCAGCGCAACAGACATCACACATGTGCTTGCGTCCGAGCTACAACTCCGGCAGTCTCACCGGCCGCCCCAAACCGACTGCCTCTCGCCGTCCCGCACGCGCCAGCCGGAAACGCAAAGATCCTCGTGCCCGGGGACGCGCCAAAGATAACAAGCCGATCGATGGTGATCGACCAGCGATCTGGCTCATAACCTTTTATGTAAAATACATTCCCATAAACGGTGACTGATAAGCGCTTAATTTGTAAGTGTGATGCTGCTAGCGACCTATGTAATATCGATGGGAAGGGACTAGAATGATAAATGTGGCATCGTGCTACTATCTGTCATTGACACCATATTGTAAAGCCGTGTAGTCACTTGGTGGTGAATTAATAAATGATTAGAAAATTATTACACTTCTCTCAGCATCAGTTGTGTTACTGGTAGACTGCAAAAACCTCTTCCGTTCCGGAACTGTTGGCACTTGTTGAGTGCGCTACACTGAGTGGAGCCAGTTACCACATATACACGGTATACATTGCAAGGTGAGTGTTAGTATGTCTCAGGGAGTAGGACTGGTCGTGTTTAAATCAAGAACAGTAACCTGCTGTAACGCATTGCTTGACTACACACAGGTGATTAACTTCTGTTACAGAAGGAGACAACTGATGCCTCTGAGGCTCTGAAGATGTTGGGGGAGCTGCAACCAGAGTGATACATTTCATACCAAGATGCAAAAGTGTTCCAGCCAAAAACAGTGTAGACACAGAAATCGAAATTGTCAGATATTTATTGGGGATGCTACACTACTGGCCATTAAAATTGCTACACCACGAAGATGACGTGCTACAGACGCGAAAATTTAACCGACAGGAAGAAGATGCTGTGATATGCAAATGATTTGCTTTTCAGAGCATTCACACAAGGTTGGCGACGGTGGCGACACCTACAACTTGCTGACATGAGGAAAGTTTCCAGCTGATTTCTCACACACAAACAGCAGTTGACCGGTTTTGCCTGGTGAAACGTTTTTGTGATACCTCGTGTAAGGAGGAGACATGCGTACCATCACGGTTCCGACTTTGTTAAATGTCAGATTGTAGCCTATCGCGATTGCGGTTTATCGTATCGCGACATTGCTGCTCGCGTTGGTCAAGATCCAATGACTGTTAGCAGAATATGGAATCGGTGGGTTCAGCATCCCAAGAGCCTCGTATCACTAGCAGTCGAGATGACAGGCATCTTATCCGCATGGCTGTAACGGATCGTACAGCCACGTCTCGATCCCTGACTTAACAGATGGGAACGTTTCAAGACAACAATCATCTCCACGAACAGTTCCACGAGGTTTGCAGCAGCATCGACTATCAGCTCGGAGACCGTAGCTGCTGTTATCCTTGACAATGCATCACAGACAGGAGCGCCTGCGATGGTGTACTCAACGACGAACCTGGGTGCACGAATGGCAAAACGTCGTTTTTTCGGATGTTCTGTTTACAGCATCGTGATGGTCGCATCCGTGTTTGGCGACATTGCGGTGAACGCACATTGGAAGCGTGTATTCGTCATTGCCATACTGGCGTATCACCCGTTGTGATGGTATGGAGTACCATTGGTTACACGCCTCGGTCACCTCTTGTTCGCATTGACGTCACATTGAACAGTGGACGTTACATTTCAGATGTGTTACGTCCCGTGTCTATACCCTTCATTCGATCCCTGCGAAACCCTACTTCCAGCAGGATAACGAATGGCCGCATGTTACAGGTCCTATACGGGCCTTTCTGGATACAGAAAATGTTCGACTGCTGCCCTGGCCAGCATATTCTCCAGATGTCTCACCAACTGAAAACGTCTGGTCAATGGTGGACGAGCAACTGGCTCGTCACAATACGCCAGTCACTACTCTTGATGAACTGTGGTATCGTGTTGAAGCTGCATGGGCAGCTGTACCTGTACACGCCATCCAAGCCCTGTTTGACTCAATGCCCAGGCGTATCTAGGCCGTTATTACGGCCAAAGGTGTTTGTTCTGGGTACTGATTTCTGAGGATGTATACACCCAAATTGCGTGAAAGTGTAATCGCGTGTCAGTTCTAGTATAATATATTTGTCCAATGAATACCCGTTTATCGTCTGCATTTCTTCTTGGTGTAGCAATTTTAATGGCCAGTAGTGTACAACTGCGACAGACTCTGTAGGGCGATAGACAGCTGACAGCTCCAGCTATTGAGCTTTTTTCACATAACTGCTCACTTAACAGTTGCAAATAAATGCTCAGTGAATAAACTAGAAAAATCGATTTAAACATGAGATCTGTGAAGTTATTTTGTCTATTTATGAGAGAGAACTGGACAGAAAATGCGGCGAGACATAGTGTCTCAGTAAACTAGAAATCGAGCAGCGTTAGTGATGGGGGAAGTTGCCTTTCCCAGAAGAACGCTACAGCTGCCGCACGGGATAACTAAGAGTGTTTTAGCTCTAGTTTTATAGAACTGTGTGAGTTCCCTGCGTTCGTGTTAATTCAGGTCTGTATTCTATGCAGTGTTAACGCATTTTGTAGAATGTAAAGACACTTTGACACATCTGCGCCGTGCGTTGCTAGTGAAGACGAGATGCAGAAGGCCGGTACAACTTTGTGAAATACCTAAATACCTTGTGCTTGCTGTTTGTGACGTAGTGTGATAGAGAAAAAAGGGGGACGGGGGGGGGGGGGGGGGGGCGGGAATTGCGTAGTCGCTCTTCAGTTTGCAGACATGTGAACGAGGAACTGCGGCGACCTATCTTCCGTCACGGGGGTGACTTCCACCACCACCTTTCCGCTCTGTTACACCCCCAGACCTCAATTTATCCTTTAATACGATTCTATTGCATGTAGATGTACGCAAATGTAATATTTGTTCTTAACACACATTGTTTAACAGTATGGAGTAATTTTACACCGGCACCGGATAACACTGCGCAGCTGCTCGTGGCTGCTAACAATGAGTCCAATACATCTCGGCGTGTTGCGCACATCACAGCTGACGTCGTAACCAGGTCGCACGCAACAGTAGTCGCTCCTTGCCCACTAAACTCACCGACAGCAACGACCAACGCTGCAGGGAAACCTGGGCCCCTGTAGCCCAACGGTGGTGTTAACTTGCTGCAATCGCCAGGACGGCGAGCACTCCGGCACACCCGTCTAGCTCCGTGTCTGACACACTACTCGCCACCACACAGTCCCAGAGGGAACACACAATGCAGCGAAGATGACACGACGGGGACCGGAGTAGATGGAACGCGCGCATAATTGGCTTCAGCTAGATCCGTCGTGAGCCCCCGCGCAAGCCGCCACGGTTCACACGCATTTATTCCGCTTATTTTGCTTCGTTGACTAGACTATACAGGCTGAGTCACCTAACGTTACCGCTGGATATATTTCGTAAACCACATCAAATACTGACGAACCGATTCGACAGACCGAACGTGAGGAGAGGGGCTAGTGTAATTGTTTAATACAAACCATAAAAAAATGCACGGAAGTTATTTTTTAAAACAAACCTACGTTTTTTTTAAATGGAAACACGTTAGTTTTGTTAGCACATCTGAACATATAAACAAATACGTAATCAGTGCCGTTTGTTACATTGTAAAATGTTAATTGCATCCGGAGATATTGTAACCTAAAGTTGACACTTGAAACCTCCGGCGTTCAGTTGCGTGTTGTAACAAACACGGGCCACGGTCGGCGAGCAGCATCTGCAGGGACATGTTTACGATGACGACCGTGTTTACGAGTGTGGCTGTAGTGCACTGTTGTGGTTTGGTCTAGCTGTCGCAGTGTCCGCATGTAGCGCTGGCTGGTATTGTTATTCTGCATTCGTCTCCACACGCAGACCAACTGTAGTACACCGTGTTACCAGACGTCTGTGATAGTGTTGTAGGAACTGTGACCATGGTGTATTCTAACTCTGAAAAGGTGGAGATGATACTCATCTATGGCGAGTGTCGACGAAATGCAGCTGAAGCCTGCAGGGTGTATGCAGAACTGTACCCGGACAGACAGCATCCAACGTGCTGCACATTGCAAAACATCTACTGCTAACTGTATGCAACAGGTATGGTCGAAGCACGCAAACGGGTCCGTTACAGTCCCGCCAAAGGAGAAGCGGGTGCAGTTGGCGTGTTAGCTGCTGTTGCCATGAACCCACACGTGAGTACACGGGACATTGCGAGAGCCGGTGGACTGAGTCAAAGTAGTGTCATACGCATACTGAATTGTCACCGCTTTCACTCGTTTCATGTGTCGCTACATCAGCAATTACATGGTGATGACTTTAATCATCGAGTGCAATTCTGTCAATGGGCATTAACAGAGAATGCGTTGCAGTTCTACCTGTTTACCGATGAAGAGGGTTTCACAAACCACGGGGCAGTGAATCTACTGAACATGCATTACTGGTCCGTGGACAATCCTCGCTGGCTCAGACAAGTAGAGCGACAGCGACCGTAGACTGTAAATGTATGGTGCGGAATCATTGGCGACCACCTCATTGGTCCTCACTTCATTGCAGGGGCCCAAACAGTTGCAACATACATCGCGTTTCTACAGAATGATCTGCCAACGTTGCTCGAAAATGTCCCACTGGAAACGCGTCGACGTATGTGGTATCAGCATGATGGTGCACCAGCACATTCCGCAATTAACACTAGGCTGACCCTTGCCAGGATGTTCGACGGGCGTTTCACAGGACGTGGAGGACGCATAAATTGGCCAGCCCGTTCTCCTGATCTTACACCGTTCTGTAGGGTACGTTAAAGGAGAATGTGTACCGTGATGTGCCTACAACCCCAGAGGATATGAAACAACGAGCTGTGGCAGCCTGCGGCGACATTACACCAGATGTACTGCGGTGTGTACGACATTCATTACGCCAGAGATTGCAATTGTGTGCAGCAAATGATGGCCACCACATTGAACATCTATTGGCCTGACATGTCGGGACACACTCTATTCCACTCCGGAATAGATAACAGAAACCACGTGTGTACGTGTACCCCACCCCTCATGGTAACGTACATGTGCGTCAGTGAAAAAGACCAATAAAAAGGTGTTAGCATTTGGACGTAATGTGCTGTTCCAGTCTCTTCTGTACCTAAGGTCCATCACCGTTGCCTTTGGATCCCTACGTAATTCGGTGCTCTCCGATACACACGATCGAACAGCGGAGGAGTGGTACTCAAGCGTCAACTTTAGGTTACAATATCTCCGGATGTAATTAACATTTTACAATGCAACAAACGGCACTGATTACGTATTTGTTTATACGTTCATATGTGTTAACAAAACTAACGGGGTTCCATTAAAAATAACGTAGGTTTGTGTTAAAAAACATACTTCCGTGCATTTTTTTGTGGTTTGCATTAACCAAGTACACTAGCCCCTCTCCTCACGTTCGGTCTGTGGAATCGGTTCGTCAGTATTTGATGTGGCTTACGAAATATATCCAGCGGTAATGTTAGGTGACTCACGCTGTATATAAGCAGAGCAGGGGCGAACGACGAATCATTGTAGAGACGACACGGACCTCACATTTCGAAATACACCGACGTAAGCTACATTGACAGACAGTTTTTACGCCCACATCCTGGGAACGAACATCTCAGAGACAGCGAAGCTTGTTGGTCGTTGGCCTACTGCTGTCGTAAGAATTTATAGAAAGTGCTGAAGCAGATCGGAAGAATGAGCAGGGGACAAGGTACTGGATGCGCAGTCCTCATCACAGCCCGCTCTGTAAAGCAAGACAGGCGGCGACGTATGAAAAATTTGACGACAAAGTGTTTCTGACCACACCGTTCACTGCACATAGTCGAACATCTGTCTCCGCAGCAGACGTCGCCTACATGTCACCATGTTGACCCAATGACATCGCCAGTCACGACTGCAGAGAGCAGGAGATCATTGAGGCTGGTGTAAATGCAGACTTGGAGCTCGGTCGGATTAATCACGTTCCTAGTTACATCAAGTTTAATGGTCGAGTCTAGATAGGCCGTCAGCCACGTGAATGGCTGCTTGAAACATGCTTCGTGACATGAACACAGAACAGTGGGGACAGTGCAACGTTATATTCACCTGGGTATCGAAAGCACCTTGACAGCCCTCGACCATATGTTTCCCCAACGCCAATGTAATCTCCCATTAGAATAACTGTCCATATGACAAGGCCAGAACCATGGTGCAGGGTACTGAATCTACACTGATGTCTTGGCTACCAAGTTCGCCTGGGTTGAACCTGATGGAACGAACTTGGGACGCTATTGGACGTCAGTTTTATGCCCACATATAACCGCCCCGAAATTCACGGGAACTGCGTGATCTGTACGTAGATATATGGCGCCACATGTCTACGGAAACCCAAAAAAGACTTGTCGAAATCATGCCACGCAGAATCGTTGCTGTATTTCAAATGGTTCAAATGGCTCTGAGCACTATGGGACTTAACATCTATGGTCATCAGTCCCCTAGAACTTAGAACTACTTAAACCTAACTAACCTAAGGACAGCTGCTGTATTTCCGAAGGTGGCCTACCACACTAGTAAGCTGGTGGTCATAATATTATGGTTCATCTATGCATTATTATAGTTTTGAGAGTAGTCTGTACTATACAATGCTTGGCGTGAAGAACCCAATTGTTCCAAGATATAAACGAAGTATTCAGTGAAAAAAGGCAGATCTCTTTCTAGCCAAAAACTTTCAAGAATGTTTTCCTAGATGCAAAAATAAAAATTTAAGGCACATCATCGATAGTAGTAACACTGGCAGTCAAAGTGCAATTTTAATAACATATAATGAAAGCGTTGGCGGTGGTGAAATGAATGGCGACGGTCTGGGCGGAGTTAGTAGCGTAAGTGATACTGCAGTCAAGGTTGATTCTGATGAGGCACTATACAAGCAGAATTGTGACGGAAGCACGGAGCTTCCAACTACTGGAAACGAGACGAAACAGAGGAGAACAGAGCCGTTGACAAAGTCGAAAACAAATGAGAGGAGGAAGGGGTTGCACGTGGTCAAAGGCGGCGCCGTCTGTCAGACCGACCCTGAGGTTGGCACCTGTGCTGTGGTGCTGTGCTTTAGTTCAGTAGCACAGATTTTACAGGTGTCCAAAATATTGTGTATAGACTCAGAGAGTCTTCAACAGATGAACGAAGGGATATCAGTCTCTTAATCCTGTCCCCTATTTCGACTGCACATGCGGTTCTGTTCCTCCTACACGTTGGTCAGCGGGCATGAAGATTGCGTGGTGAAATGCCTAAACTGTTCGCATAAATGAATTACATTCAAAAGTCTGGACGGATAAAAATATTATTTATTTTAAATTTGTGTTGAAGGACCTAAGTCCCTTGTACAAAGCTAGACTTACAGAGACGTGACTTTTTTCCATCAGGCTTCTGACTGTTTTGATGCGGCCCACCAGTAATTCTCCTGTGCCAACCCCTTTATCTCAGAGTAGAGCTTCCACCCTATATCCTTAATTATTTGCTGGGCGTAGTCCATCTTTTGTCTTTCTCTACAGTTTCCACCCTCTGCAACTCCCTTTAGCATCACAGAGGTGATTTCCTGATATGTTAACACATATCCTATCATCCGTTCCCTTCTGATTGTCAGTCTGTTCCATATATTCCTTTCCTCGCCGAGTCTGCAGAGGACCTCCTCATTCCTTACCTCACCAAACCACCAAATTTTCAACCTCCGTCACCTCAAACGCTTTCATCGACTTCTTTACCTGTTTTCGAACAGTCCGTGATTCAATATCATACAATGCTGTGCTCCAAACATACATTCTCAGAAATTTCTTCCTCAAATTAAGGCCGATGTTTCATACTAGTAGACTTCTCTTGGCCAGGAATGCCCACTTTGACTGTTCTAGTCTGCTTGTAATGCCAGCCTTGCTTCGTCTGCAGTGCGCTTTCTGCTTACAAGGTAGCAGAATTCCTTACCTCCGTCTAATCCG
The DNA here is from genome assembly GCF_023864345.2 of Schistocerca serialis cubense. Lineage (NCBI taxonomy): Eukaryota > Metazoa > Arthropoda > Insecta > Orthoptera > Acrididae > Schistocerca > Schistocerca serialis. Next base: position 870,966,265 of record NC_064641.1, on the reverse strand, counting down.
TGGTCACCATTTATGGTTTTAAGGGTTAACTGTTCTCATTGCTGCTACTTCTCACTACTTTCGTCTTTCCTCTCAACCATTATCCTGCACTCATTAGACTGTTCATTCCATGCAACAAATCATGTAATTCATCCTAACTTTTACTGAGGATAGCAATTCCTTCAAAGAACCTTATGTACTTTCTACATAAATTTTAATCCCACTCTTGAACATTTCTTTTACTTATTGTTTCTTCGACGTATAGAATGTAAAGTATGAGCGAACGACTGCATCCATATCTTTCATCATTTTTAATTCTAGCACCTTGTTCTTGGTCTGCCAGCCTTATTGTTACCGCTTGTTTCTTGTACATATTGTATACTACCCGTCTTTCCCTATAGCTTACACTCATTTCTCTCAAAATGTTGAAAGTTTTACATCATTTTGCACAGTAGAACGCTTTTTCCAAATCGGTAAGTATATTGATTTTTCTTCAGTCTTGATTCCATTATCAAGCGCAACGTGGCGATTGCCTTTTCAGTATCTTTACTTTTCCTAAAGTCAAACTGGTGGTCATCCAAAAGACTGTCAAATTCCTTTTTCGTTCTTCTGCATATTATTGCTGTCAACAACTTGGATGCTTGACATGTTAAGTTGATTGTACGATAATTCTAGCAGTTTTCAGCTCTTGTGGTCTTAGGGAATTGTATGCATGATATTTTTCCGAATTTCGGATGTATATCGCCAGACTCACACGTTCTAGACACCAACTTGAGTAGTCGTTTTGTTGCCACTTCCCCCAATGATTTTAGAAATTTTGATTGAATGTTATCTTCCCCTTTCTGCCTTATTTGGTCTTATGTCTTCCAAATCTCTTTTAAATTCTGACTCTAGTACTGGATCCCCTAAATCTTCCATATCAACTCCTGTTTCTTCTTCTGTCACATCAGACAAATCTTCCTCCTTATAGAGGCCTTCAATCTACTGTTTCCACCTATCCGCTCTCTCCTCTGTATTTAACCGTGGAATTCCTATTGCACTCTTAATGTTACCACATTTGCTTGTAATTTCGAAAGTTGCGAGGTAACTGAGATGACGGTGGAAAACTCTATGGTCAGCGGAAGGCCTAATACGAAGTGTGCGAGTTGCATTCGAGAGGGCAGAGGGAATAATAACTGACGAAACATAACACACAGGTCCAGCACAATTGACAGATATTTGCCAGAAATGTCACGCTTGCGCATATGCGTGGAAGATATGCAGAAGAAGAATAAGAAGCTATTTTCACAGAAACACATGTTACTGGGGAGAGAAATGATAATTATATAATTACTCCGTAACGAACTTCTGGAGCCCAGAGGTCTGCTACATCGAAATTATCAGGAAATATTCTTCAGCAACCATCTAAATGTTGATGGAGCCGCTTTCACTCCGCGGAACGCAGACATCACACAGTTGTACATGAGTCGGCAGAAAACTGTGCAAGAGGGGACAAGATTAACAGATACTGCGAGTATGAAAACGTATCGTGTCCAGAGAACTAAAGTTGACAAGATGTACATAAAACTTATAGTATCTCGAGAGACTGACATAAAGTACAGTGTGCGATTCCTATTAATGTTTAAAAACACTAGAAGCGTCTTGGATGACACAGAGACAAGTAATTTAAAGCAAGACACACGGGGATGCAAATGGTGGAAAGTACCCCAAACGTGGATGACAAATCTTGAACATGTGACGTTACCAAATGACTTACCTCGCCGCACACGCAGCGGTGGTGCCTACCGGTCTGTCACATTCATACATCCCAACTGTGTTGTTCTCAATACGTGTCTCGATGTGTTCTATTCTGTAAGTAAAGTGGTGAGCTTAACTGCGTATACATCTGCAGTTCATTAAACTGTGTGATTTGTGGGCACATATCCGCATAGTTATACGTTATATGACATCACACACACCAAAGTGACAACGCAACTTATGACGGGCAAATTACATAGACCATTTATATGGAAATATTGTTTGAAGGTTTAATGACAGCATTATGAAACCCGCAAACAGTATGTGAGGCAACGTACTAGCTCGTATGTTAACAAAATATCTCAGGTTAATTCTTGCACTGCAGTTTCATTGAAATTAATACTGCTTTGTGTCATGGCTCGTGTAGAGAAAGATTATTGTGTGGCATGTTTGTCACTGATCATTTCGGAGTAAGTTAATTCCTGTGAATTTACGTAGCTGAGATAAAAGATAGTCGTTATGTGGCAACCTCAAGAATTTAATGAAAAACTGCTATTAATCCTCGCATAAATAAATTGAAATTACACTGAAGTTATATGATATGATAAAAATGAAGATTTTGTGAGTTCTTTCCCGGGCTCAGTGCCGTTTAGTATGGGCCGTATACATATAAGGCGTTGCGGCCGTGCAAATCGCCAACAACAAATTATCAAAGGCTCGCGCTGTACTTCGCGTCCTGATACTCTGAAGAAAAAGGTCACTAGTTACCTAACATGTAAGGGTGCTAAAGACACATAAATAAAGGTTTTAAGAGCAAAGAAACACATACATTTAACCAAAATGCTACACAAGTACACTTACGTCTCTCACGTATAGCCACATCCAAGATCAAGACCAGAGTAAGGAATCACATAAAACCGTTCGATTATTTCACGGTTACTAATATTTTTAACATAAAAAAAGAATAGCATACATAATAAATCGATTTTGTTTTTAAATGCAATTAGGTTGGATGATGAATGATATTTTCTGTACTTTTTTATTTACGTCTTTCAACATAAAACCGTGCGACTATGTCACAGTTACTATTATTTCTAACACAGAAAAAAGAATAATATACATAATACATAAATTTTGTTTTGAAATACAATTACGTTGAATGATGATATTTTCTGTAGATTTTCATTTACGTCTTTCAAGAAAAGTCTTAATTTATTGCACTGTTCGTAATTCTATATAAATAAATATTGTTTTCCCTAGGGCAAGCAGTACACAACTCACGTCATGCATCGATGTGGCTTCGGCCCTATGTGCGTGACGTTAGCACATGGGACTCAGAGTTCGAGTCTTACGTCGGGAATGCAATGTATATCTTCTTTTTTTTTTTTTTTTTTTTTTTTGCGTTGCCAGATGGTCTCCGCTGGTTAATTGCAAGTACAGTACAAACAAATCTATCACACTGCGTCCCAAATACGTCTACAAAATGATTCAAATGGCTCTTAGCACTATGGAACTTAACTGCTGATGTCATCACTCCCCTAGACTTAGAACTACTTAAACCTAACTAAGCTAAGGACATCACACACATCCATGCCCGAGGCTGGGTTCGAACTTGCGACCGTACCAGGCGCGCGGTTCCGGACTGAAGCTCTTAGAACCGCACGACCACAGCGGCCTGCCAAGTACGTCTACATCTACATCTAGATCCATACTCTGCAATTCACAATTAACTGCCTGGCTGAGGGTTAATCGAACCACCTTCAAGTTATTTTCTACCGTTCCACTCTCGAACAGTGTGCAGGAAAATCTAACAGTTAAATCTTTATCTATGAGCTTTGAGATCTGCTTTCTCCTATATTATTACGATGATCATGCCTCCCAATGTAGTTGGGCGCCAAAAAAATATTTTCACACTCTGAGGAGAAGTTGGTGGTCGAAATTTCATAAGAAGATTCTGCCGCAACAAAAGGCGCCTTTGATTCAATGATTGCCACTCCAGTTCACGTATGACTTCTGTCGCGCTCTCTCCGCTCTTTTACTAAAGTGCGAAACGAACTGCCGCTCTTTGAAATATTTCAAGTGGTTCAAATAGCTCTGAGCACTATGAGACATAAAGGACATCACACACATCCATGCCCGAGGCAGGATTCGAACCTGCGACCGTAGCGGTCGCGCGGTTCCAGACTGAAGCGTCTAGAACCACTCGGCCACATCGGCCGGCTGAAATATTTCGATGGCTTCTGTCGATACTGTCTGATGCGGAGCCCACATCGCACAACAGTACTCCAGAAGTGGACGTACAAGCGTAGTGTACGCAGTCTCTTTACTAGACCCTGTATGGTAGCAAATTATTATGAGTTGTCATCGTGCATTGAAACCGTAGTTTGTCGTGGAGCCGGGACGAGAGTAGATTTTGGTTCTCACGTTGGCGCAGCTGACGTTGATGACTGGGATGAGAGAGCCTTGCACTTGTCTGATGCTTCTTGCAATGCGTTACACATACTCTCTATGAATCTGAAGACGTACTATTAAATATTATCAATATTTTCGTACTTTGTATGCCAGCTTCTATGGATGCAACAGCCTGACTGTTAAAATTTCAAATCATTAACTTCAATACTTTCGAGAAATAAATATTTACATATAACACATAATAACCATGCTGCCTTTGTGAAACGGAGTTAGGGACTGTAATGTAATCATCTACGGTATCAACTGAAACGACAGGCAAGAAGATATGTAGATATAATCTAATATTCTGGAATTTTCTTTAGTTTCATAAACGCAAATTTCTGATGTAATTAAAAGTATTTCTTTCGTGGTGTTTTGGTTGTGAGAGTGTTTTGCAGTTCCTGGGAAAGAGAATGGAGGACATACACTATGTGATCAAAAGCATCCGGACACCTGGCAGAAAATGACTTACAAGTTCGTGGTCTCCTCCATCGGAAACACTGGAATTTAACATGTTGTTGGCCAACAGCTAGCCTTGATGACAGTTTCCACTCTCGCAGGCATTCGTTCAATCAGGTTCTGGAAGATTTTTTGGGGAATAGCAGACCATTCATCAAGGAGTGCTGCGCTGAGAAGAGGTGTCGATGTCAGTCGGTGAGGCCTGGCATGAAGTCGGCGTTCCAAACATCCCAAAGGTTTTCTGTAGGATGCAGGTCAAGACTGTGCAGGCCAGTCCATTACAGAGATGTTATTGTCGTGCAATCAAATCGTTACAGGCCGTGCATTATGAATAGCTGCTCAATTGTGTTGCAAGATGCAATCGCCATCCTCGAAATGCTCTTCAACAGTGGGAAGGAAGAAAGTGCTTAAAACATCAATGTAGGCCTGTGCTGTGATAGTGCCACGCAAAACAACAAGGCGTGCAAGCCCACGCCATTAAAAATACCGTAACACCACGGCCTCTGAATTGTACTGTTGGTATTTCACACGCCGGCAGATGACGTTCACATGCCCACGCCCTGCCATCGGATCGCCACATTGTGTACCATGATTGGTCACTCTGCACAACGTTTTTCCATTGTTCAATCGTCCAATGTGTACGCTCCTTGCACGATGCGAGGTATCGTTCGGCACTTACCGACGTTATGTGTGGCTCATGAGCAGTCGCTCAATCATGAAATCCAAGTTTCCTCACCTCCCGCCTGTCATAGTACTTGCAGTGGATCATGATGCAGTTTGGAATTCCTATGTGATGGTCTGTATATATCTCTGCCTTTTACACATTACGACAGTCTTCAAGTGTCGGAGGTTTCTGTCAATCAACAGACGAGGTCGGCCTGTACGCTTTTGTACTTTACGTGTCCCTTCACGTTTCCACTTTACTATCACATCGGGAACAGTGGAACTAGGGATGTTTAGGAGAGTGAAAATCTCGCGTGCAGATGTATGACACAAGTAACACCCAATCACCTGACCATATTAAAGTCCGTGAGTTCCGTGCAGCACCCTATTCTGCTCTCTCACGATCTCTAATGACTACTGAGGTCGCTGATGTGGAGTACCTGGCAGTAGGTGCCAGCACAATGCACCTGATATGGAAAATGTTTGTTTTGGGGGGTCCGGATGCTTTCGATCACATAGCGTACGTAAAGTGAGAATGTGATACTGTATTAAAACTATGTAAATGTATCCGTGAGAGAGGTGTTATGCAATAGTGCAATTTGTTCAAATGGTTCAAATGGCTCTGAGCACTATGGGACTTAACATCTGTGGTCATCAGTCCCCTAGAACTTACAACTACTTAAACCTAACTAACCTAAGGACATCACACACATCCATGTCCGAGGCAGGATTCGAACCTGCGACCGTAGCGGTCACGCGGTTCCAAACTGAAGCGCCTAGAACCGCCGGCCACACCGGCCGGCTGCAATTTTTGGTATATGTTCAAGTGATCTTGATTTTCTAAAAGGCAGCCAGAATGGAAGTGGGGTATTAAACGTATTAGTAATTTATTTTGTGGAAATGAATCGCAGTTTGTTTTCGTTAAATTTTATTTAGTTTTGGGATTAACGAGCTTTCTAGTCTAAATTACATGTGAAAATCTGATTGGCTAACGTTAGAGATACCGCTAGTATAGAAGTCCGCGAGATAATCTGATAGGCTGCTTAACATACTAGCCAATAGGAATTCTGCATTTCCCGCGCATTTAAGTAGGGCTTTGTGCCTCAGCTCTACGAGTTGAGTGTCGCTTGGGAGCCGTCTTCTCGTAAACACCTATGTTAAATCGCGCTGATAAAACTTGTACCAAAATGAGGAGAATCGCGTGTTTCATCGGTTCTCGTGTTGAGTATTTTGTGAAAGTTTGTGCGTTGCGAGTGACGCATTTCAGGAGATACTCGCCCGTGAACATTTCATGACATACATGACCTCCACGTGGCGTGTTTCATGCAGGTAACGAGATATTATGGCGACCACATCTTTACAAGAAGCCCATTGAACGACTGAATGTGTTAAATGGCAAATAGTCGTGGGTTAGTTTTTAGGATGTTCAAAATATCGCATCGAACAAAATACCTTCTGGTTGCTTTCGGGTGTGAACTTCTGAGGAAGTCACTAGCATTATGTAATTGATGTCGGGAATTTAAGAACGGACTTGATGGTCATTTTCCCTGTTTTAAAGACAATAAACCAACTGTAAGCAAATTTTTTAAGATATTTTTTCAAACGACTGATGCAAAAATCCCCAACGCTCGATACTTTCATTAACTTTCAGCTACTACCTACGGGTTGGAGGTATGTGGCCTTTGAGTGGTAGGTATTTAGTCGAATTTTCGCTAACGCTGCTTTTGTCGGCTAACGTCGTATCTACCACTGCAGAGTAAAGGGGCGGACAACCTATAGCCATTCACATAGGTGGATATTGTTTAAAGGATGCTGAGAGACCAACCCGCCTCGTCGTAACCTGCATCATTTTTCCATGTTCTGTCAAAAAACCCTCAACATTATCTATGTGATCGTTCCAATTTAAGTTATTCGTAATTGTGATGTCTAAGTGTTTAGTTGAAGCCTCTATATTTGTGTGATTTATCGTATAATCGAAATTTAGCGAATTACTTTTGTTACCCATGTCGATGAATTCACTTTTTGATTATTTATAGTTAGTTGTCTCTTTTTACACCATATAGATATCTTGTGTAAAGCGTTTCGCAATTTGTTTTAATTATCTGATGAGTTTATGAGACAGTAGATGACAGCATCATGTGCTAACAATCTCAGTACTACTCAGATTGTCTCCAAAAACGTTTCTGTTGACCAAGAACAACAGAAGGCCTATGACACACTCCAAAGGCACGCAGTTGGGTCAGACGTCGTAAATCTAAAACTATGGAATCAGCTCGACATCAATTGTCAGTATCACTCATTACTTCGTGAGAATAAAGAGCTAATTGTGATTCACAGGAACAATATCTTCTGGATCAGTGTTGACTGTTTGTCAGTTAAACGTTTTCTTCTAGATAACTCATAATGTTCGAAGGCAGTACATGTTCCAGAATCGACGTAAGCAATATTGGTCTGTAACTTAGCGGATTACTCCTAGCTCCATTCCTGGGTATTCGTGTGACTTGTGCAACTTTCCAGTCTTTAGGCACGGATTTTTCAACGACCGATCGGCTGTAAGTGATTCCTAAATACAGAACTATTGTATCAGCATACTTTGAGAGGAACCTGACTGATATACAGTCAGGACCGAAGGCCTTGACTTTATTAAGTGATTTAAGCTGCTTTGCTTAATCGAGGGTATCTTCTTCTAGGTTACTCATGTCGTAGTTTGTTCTCGGTTCGAATCCTGGAATATTTAATTCATCTTCTTCGATGAAGGAGTTTCGGAGAACCGTATTTAGTAACTCCACTTTAGCGGCACTGTCATCAGTAATATCACCATTGTTATCGCGCAGTGAAGATGCTGTGTGTCTTTTCGCTGGTGTACCTTACATACGACTGGAATGTCTTTGGATTTCATACCAGACTTCGAGGCAGAGTTTAGTTGTGGAAAGTATTAAAAGCATCTCGCATTGAAGTTCCCGCTACATTTCGAGCTTCGGTTAAACTTCATAAATCTCGAGGGTTTTGCGTTCTTTTTAATTTGGCATGCTTCTGCAACAGTGTTCTGACCTGTTTAGTGTACCATGGGGGATCAGTACCACCTATTATTAATTTCTTTGGTATATGTCTCTCAGTAGTGGTGGAAACTGTTTCTTTGAATGTAAACCACTTCTGGTCTATGCTTACGTATTCAGATTGGAAGGAATGGGGACTATCACTTAGGACCATAAACAAATTTTTATCTACTTTCTTAAATAGATGTATTTAGAATTTATTTTTTGAAGGTTTGTATGTTACGGTATTCAGTCTCGCTACAACAACACTTCGGTCGCTTATCTCTGTATCTGTCATGATGTTCCCTGTTTGCTCAAGATTTTTTGGTTCTAAGAGGTAAAGTATGTTTCGGCAAACCTTTGCAATTCGTGTGGGTGCACAAAGGGCCACCCACTGATTTTGTGAGTTTGGCTTGTAGCCTGTGGTATCCATACATGTGATTCTAGAACCTTCCCCATTGCATGAAAACGTTGCACGAGGGTAGAATGATTACAGTTCGTAATTCGGAGTAGGAATTTAAAATACATGGTGAAGAAATAAAAACTTTGAGATTCGCCGATGACATTGTAATTTTGTCAGAGACAGCAAAGGACCTGGAAGAGCAGCTGAACGGAATGGACAGTGTCTTGAAAGGAGGATATAAGATGAACATCAACAAAAGCAAAACAAGGATAATGGAATGTAGTCGAAGTGATGCTGAGGCAATTAGATTAGGAAATGAGACGCTTCAAGTAGTAAATGAGTTTCGCTATTTGGGGAGCAAAGTAACTGATGAAAGTCGAAGTAGAGAGGATATAATATGTGGACTGGCAATGGCAAGGAAAGCGTTTCTGAAGAAGAGAAATTTGTTAGCATCGAGTATAGATTTAAGAAGAAGTCGTTTCTGAAAGTATTTGTATGGAGTGTAGCCATGTGTGGAAGTGTAACGTGGACGATAAACAGTTTGGATAAGAAGAGAATAGAAGCTTTCGAAGTGTGGTGCTACAGAAGAATGCTGAAGATTAGATGGGTAGATCACATAACTAATGAGGAGGTATTGAACAGAATTGGGGAGGAGTTTGTGGCACAACTTGACAAGAAGAAGGGACAGGTTGGTATGACATGTTCTGAGGCATCAAGGGATCACCAATTTAGTATTGGAGGGCAGCGTGGAGGGTAAAAATCGTAGAGGGAGACCAAGAGATGAATACACTAAGCAGATTCAGAAGGATGTAGGCTTGCACAGGATAGAGAAGCATGGAGAGCTGCATCAAACCAGTCTCAGGACTGAAGACCACAACAATAACAACTTTGAGGGAAAGAATGTTGCACACTAGTAAGCAAGAGCTGCCTGAAGACCTGCGCAGCTTTGTCCAGACAGGACTTCATTGCGGATAACTGCTTCACTAGAAGTCTGCGGTTATTGCTAATAACGTGTGGCAGGCATTATTGGACAACACCAAAGATCTCAATTGGCAGACCTGAAGCTACGCCGGCGTCGTCTCGAAACCTCGATTACTACCCGGCTGACTGGATTCGAATCCGTCACCAGTGCCTCTCCCGCTGCATTGACGCAGAACGGGCCGCGCGTAATCCTGCAAGTGAAGTGCGGCAGTCCCTCGAGTCGGCGGGCATCGGGCATTATTCTCCGCAGCTTAAACATCAAACAAAGCGGAATAACAGCATCGGGCCGTCATTAATGATGCAGCGTCCCATTTGGGCGGCCATTACCCGCGCGGCAGCTAATTATAACGAGCGGCCCGTGTGTCGCGCTGCGCGCGCCCTCATTAGCGCTCGGCTAAACCGCCGCCCACCGCCAAAAGTGCCAAATAAACGACTTTGTGTGGCGAAAAGCGGTTTCTGCATCAGCTCGCTCCGCTATTACGCATAATCTCCAGCCGGTCGGAGGTGGAGGTTGTGTGTAAATTGTTTAAGTTTAGATGCGTTGTAAGTTAGTTTTCCACTGTTCAAAGCAATAACTCTGCAGTACTTTTGTTGCGAGGAGACAGTTACAGGGTATAAGGCGGAAAGTCCCAAGACCCTGCGGAAACTGAAAATTGCCTGTCCAACGTTTCTCTCTTTTATCGAGGCAGTAGCCGCAATATACGCTGAGATGACTTAAGTCATAGGATACTTCCTAATATAGTGCAGGACCTCCTTCTGCCGGAATAGTGCAGCAATTAGAAGTAGCATGAATTCAACAATTTTTTGGAAAAAACGACATTTTGTCAATGGAGTGATTGATTGTTATTTTTTCTAAGATATTTTGTGTTTATTTATGTACGCAATCACATTCTTATAACACAGAATAACCGGTTTCGGCCATGCAATTACCATCTTCAGATTCTATAACAAAAGAAAATTTATATTAAAACCCAAAAATAAGTGCAATATTTAACCAGGCCTATTAATAATCTAACTGAATTTATGCGAAATAGATATAGTTCATACCTCAAGGCAGCATACACTGAACACAGGTTCATGCGTTGTCAAACTACGTACAAAATGAGAAACACCGGTTTTATATGTGTATATATATATATATATATATATATATATATATATATATATATATATAAATTTGTTAGATTCCCCCCTTCCCCTTTGCGCTAGATGCGCACGTCCTCTATAAGATGGTCTTTATTTTTTAAAAGCCGAAAACATGACAAATTTACTTTTAATATTTAGGTCAAATGTATATAAAATTTAAAATTAGAGAACAGATCGTTGTTGTTGTTGTGGTCTTCAGTCCTGAGACTGGTTTGATGCAGCTCTCCATGCTACTCTATCCTGTGCAAGCTTTTTCATCTCCCAGTACCTACTGCAACCTACATCCTTCTGAATCTGCTTAGTGTATTCATCTCTTGGTCTCCCTCTACGATTTTTACCCTCCACGCTGCCCTCCAATACTAAATTGGTGATCCCTTGATGCCTCAGAACATGTCCTACCAACCGATCCCTTCTTCTGGTCAAGTTGTGCCACAAACTTCTCTTCTCCCCAATCCTATTCAATACTTCCTCATTAGTTACGTGATCTACCCATCTAATCTTCAGCATTCTTCTGTAGCACCACATTTCGAAAGCTTCTATTCTCTTCTTGTCCAAACTATTTATCGTCCATGTTTCACTTCCATACATGGCTACACTCCATACGAATACTTTCAGAAATGACTTCCTGACACTTAAATCAATACTGGATGTTAACAAATTTCTCTTCTTCAGAAACGCTTTCCTTGCCATTGCCAGCCTACATTTTATATCCTCTCTACTTCGACCATCATCAGTTATTTTGCTCCCCAAATAGCAAAACTCCTTTACTACTTTAAGTGCCTCATTTCCTAATCTAATTCCCTCAGCATCACCCGACTTAATTAGACTACATTCCATTATCCTTGTTCTGCTTTTGTTGATGTTCATCTTATATCCTCCTTTCAAGACACTGTCCATTCCATTCAACTGCTCTTCCAAGTCCTTGGCTGTCTCCGACATCGGCGAACCTCAAAGTTTTTATTTCTTCTCCATGAATTTTAATACCTACTCCGAATTTTTCTTTTGTTTCCTTTACTGCTTGCTCAATATACAGATTGAACAACATCGGGGAGAGGCTACAACCCTGTCTTACTCCCTTCCCAACCACTGCTTCCCTTTCATGTCCCTCGACTCTTATAACTGCCATCTGGTTTCTGTACAAATTGTAAATAGCCTTTCGCTCCCTGTATTTTACCCCTGCCACCTTTAGAATTTGAAAGAGAGTATTCCAGTCAACATTGTCAAAAGCTTTCTCTAAGTCTACAAATGCTAGAAATGTAGGTTTGCCTTTCCTTAATCTTTCTTCTAAGATTAGTCGTAAGGTCAGTATTGCCTCACGTGTTCCAACATTTCTACGGAATCCAAACTGATCTTCCCCGAGGTTGGCCTCTACCAGTTTTTCCATTCGTCTGTAAAGAATTCGTGTTAGTATTTTGCAGCTGTGACTTATTAAGCTGATAGTTCGGTAATTTTCACATCTGTCAACACCTGCTTTCTTTGGGATTGGAATTATTATATTCTTCTTGAAGTCTGAGGGTATTTCGCCTGTTTCATACATCTTGCTCACCAGATGGTAGAGTTTTGTCATGACTGGCTCTCCCACGGCCGTCAGTAGTTCCAATGGAATATTGTCTACTCCGGGGGCCTTGTTTCGACTCAGGTCTTTCAGTGCTCTGTCAAACTCTTCACGCAGTATCATATCTCCCATTTCATCTTCATCTACATCCTCTTCCATTTCCATAATATTGTCCTCAAGTACATCGCCCTTGTATAAACCCTCTATATACTCCTTCCACCTTTCTGCCTTCCCTTCTCTGCTTAGAACTGGGTTGCCATCTGAGCTCTTGATATTCATACAAGTCGTTCTCTTATCTCCAAAGGTCTCTTTAATTTTCCTGTAGGCGGTATCTATCTTACCCCTAGTGAGATAGGCCACTACATCCTTACATTTGTCCTCTAGCCATCCCTGCTTAGCCATTTTGCACTTCCTGTCGATCTCATTTTTGAGACGTTTGTATTCCTTTTTGCCTGTTTCACTTACTGCATTTTTATATTTCCTCCTTTCATCAATTAAATTCAATATTTCTTCTGTTACCCAAGGATTTCTACTAGCCCTCGTCTTTTTACCTACTTGATCCTCTGCTGCCTTCGCTACTTCATCCCTCAAAGCTACCCATTCTTCTTCTACTGTATTTATTTCCCCCATTCCTGTCAATTGCTCCCTTATGCTCTCCCTGAATCTCTGTATAACCTCCGGTTCTTTTAGTTTATCCAGGTCCCATCTCCTTAAATTCCCACCTTTTTGCAGCTTCTTCAGTTTTAATCTACAGGTCATAACCAATAGATTGTGGTCAGAGTCCACATCTGCCCCTGGAAATGTCTTACAATTTAAAACCTGGTTCCTAAATCTCTGTCTTACCATTATATAATCTATCTGATACCTTTTAGTATCTCCAGGGTTCTTCCATGTATACAACCTTCTTTCATGATTCTTAAACCAAGTGTTAGTTATGATTATGTTGTGCTCTGTGCAAAATTCTACCAGGCGGCTTCCTCTTTCATTTCTGTCCCCCAATCCATATTCACCTACTATGTTTCCTTCTCTCCCTTTTCCTACACTCGAATTCCAGTCACCCATGACTATTAAATTTTCGTCTCCCTTCACAATCTGAATAATTTCTTTTATTTCATCATACATTTCTTCAATTTCTTCGTCATCTGCAGAGCTAGTTGGCATATAAACTTGTACTACTGTAGTAGGTGTGGGCTTCGTATCTATCTTGGCCACAATAATGCGTTCACTATGCTGTTTGTAGTAGCTTACCCGCATTCCTATTTTCCTATTCATTCTTAAACCTACTCCTGCATTACCCCTATTTGATTTTGTGTTTATAACCCTGTAGTCACCTGACCAGAAGTCTTGTTCCTCCTGCCACCGAACTTCACTAATTCCCACTATATCTAACTTCAACCTATCCATTTCCCTTTTTAAATTTTCTAACCTACCTGCCCGATTAAGGGATCTGACATTCCACGCTCCGATCCGTACAACGCCAGTTTCCTTTCTCCTGATAACGACATCCTCTTGAGTAGTCCCCGCCCGGAGATCCGGATGGGGGACTATTTTACCTCCGGAATATTTTACCCAAGAGGACGCCATCATCATGTAATCATACAGTAAAGCTGCATGCCCTCGGGAAAAATTACGGCTGTAGTTTCCCCTTGCTTTCAGCCGTTCGCAGTACCAGCACAGCAAGGCCGTTTTGGTTATTGTTACAAGGCCAGATCAGTCAATCATCCAGACTGTTGCCCTTGCAACTACTGAAAAGGCTGCTGCCCCTCTTCAGGAACCACACGTTTGTCTGGCCTCTCAACAGATACCCCTCCGTTGTGGTTGCACCTACGGTACGGCTATCTGTATCGCTGAGGCACGCAAGCCTCCCCACCAACGGCAAGGTCCATGGTTCATGGGGGGGAACACAGATCGTTAAATCAGTTAAATAACATAAAAAATAAAAACCATCTTATAGAGGACACGCGCATCTAGCGCAAAGGGGAGGAACACAATCTAACAAATTTGTTATAACTATACAAGACCGGTGTTTTACATTTTATAGCTAGTTTGACAATGCATCAACCTGTGTTCAGTGTATGCCGCCTTTAGGTATGAACTATACCTATTTCGCATAAATTCAGTTAGATTACTAATAAGCCTAGTTAAATATTGCACTTATTTTTAGGTTTTAATATAAATTTTCTTTTGTTATAGAATCTGAAAATGGTCATTGTATGGCCGTAATCGTTTATGACTGTGTCATAAGAATGTGACTGCGTCTTTCTTTTTGGTCATCAGTCTGCTGACTGGTTTGTTGCGGCCCGCCACAAATTCCTTTCCTGTGCTAACCTCATCATCTCAGAGTAGCACTTGCAACCTACGTCCTCAATTATATGCTTAACGTATTCCAATCTCTGTCTTCCTCTACAGTTTTAGCCCTCTACAGCTCCCTCTAGTACCATGGAAGTCATTCCCTCATGTCTTAGCAGATGTCCTATCATCCTGTCCCTTCTCCTCATCAGCCAACCCATAAGCGATCACCGGCCAAATACACGTCGTACGGCAAGACGACAAACCAAAGTCGTCGCCACTCCAATCATGTGTGTCGGCAACCGTCTGGCGAGTCATGGCGGTCCGGACCTCACTGCTGCCACACGCCGACTGAACTTCTGCCGCGTGCCAAATCAAACACTGCCAGGTCCGAACTAACTGCTGGAGCATTTCCACTCACTGGTCGCCACGCGACAACCGGGAGGTAATAGCAGTGCAGCAAAGATAATACGACAGGGCTTATATCGATCAGCGCTGGTGCTGCCACTCACGGGCAGGAAGGCAGCAACTCAGTAACACAAGTAATTGAAACATAACGAGGTGGCAGGACGGCAAAAAGAGGATGTTAAATAAGAGATGGCACTAACACGAGCGACGCACTGGCCAGTCCGTTCGCTGAATAAGGAAAAAAAAAAAAAAACCCTCGCTATCCTCATGTTGTGTCGTGATTGGTCGTAGTGTCTGCCGTCCTCTACTCTTTCGTCTGTCCTGTTTGTTTGTAGTCAGCGATTCCTCCACCGGCTAGCCGGCCGCGGTGGTCTCATGGTTCTAGGCGCGCAGTCCGGAACTGCGCGACTGCTACGGTCGCAGGTTCGAATCCTGCCTCGGGCATGGATGTGTGTGATGTCCCTAGGTTAGTTAGGTTTAAGTAGTTCTAAGTTCTAGGGGACTGATGACCACAGCAGTTAAGTCCCATAGTGCTCAGAGCCATTTTTCCACCGGCTACCCCGCTTGACAGCTTCATTTCTTCATTGTTTGCTGTGCACACCTGCCAGTTGCTCGCGGCTATATCACCATCACGAATCACTTTGACTTCACTGTAAATATTGTAAGAAAAGTGTTATTTCTGTTCATCTCATTGCGTATCTCTTTTTGTTACCTTCTGCAGCTGTATAGAACTACATTATGTGATCAAAAGTATCCGGACACCCCCAAAAATGTACGTTTTTCATATTAGGTGCACTGTGCTGCCACCTGCTGCCAGGTACTCCACATCAGCTACTTCAGTAATCATTAGACATCGTGAGACAGCAGAATGAGGCGCTCCGCGGAACTCACAGACTTCCATCATGATCAGGTGATTGAGTGTCACTTGTCTGTACGCGAAATTTCCACACTCCTAAACACTGTTACCGATGTGATAGTGAGGTGGAAACGTGAAGGGACACGCACAGCACAAAAGCGTACAGGCTGACATCGTCGGTTGACTGACAGACACGTTCGACAACTGAACAGAGTGGTAATGTGTTATATCCTAGCCAGTAATGCCACCCGAGCCCGCTGCCAAAAGGTTGGCAGCATCAAAGTCCGGACGCCGTCCGCATAAGCAGCGCCAGCGAGACAGGAAATTGCCGCAAGTCTGCGCGCGCCACCGCTGGCTTCTGGGTTCTTAAGCGCTGGAGTCGCAAGCGCTAGGACAGTTCTGTATTCGCCGCTCAGTTGTATACTCGCCACCGAATTATGTACTTGCTAGTCAGTTGTGTGTTCATCGCAGCAGAGTTGTTGTTTGTCGTCAGCCGACGCTGACCTAGCCGCTCCGACTCGAACTAGACAGATTTCTGTAGACACGGAGTTCACTACTGTGTTTCTGTATCTTCGTTAATAAAGATAAGTACCGACTTTTATTTAATCAGAGTGTTTGGGTTTTCATCTTTCTGTTCACTGTTCCAGCGGACCGGTCGGCCCGCTATTAAAAGTGTGGCGGTGACTTCGTAAGCCGATTCTACAGCGAATTGCTTGTCGCTACGAACGCCGCCACAAAATAATGTGTAATTGGCAGACATCTACACAGACCATCACACAGGAATTCCAAACTGCATCAGGATCCACTGCAAGTACTATGACAGTTAGAGGGGAGATGAGAAAATTTGGATTTCATAGTCGAGCGGCTGCTCATAAGCCACACATCACTCAGGCAGATGCCAAACGATGCCTCGCTTGGTGTAAGGAGCGTAAACATTGGACGATTGAACAATGGATAAACGTTGTGTGGAGTGAGAAATCACGGTACACAATGTGGCGATCTGATGGCAGGGTGTGGGCATGGCGAATGCCCGTTGAACGTCATCCGCCGGTGTGTATAGCGCCAACAGTAAAAATCGGAGGCGGTTGTGTTGCGGTGCGGTCGTGTTTTTCATGGAGGGGGCGTGCACCCATTGTTGTTTTGTGTGGCACTATTACAGCACAGGTCTACATTGATGTTTCAACCACCTTCCTGCTTTCTACTGTTAAAGAGCAATTCAGGGATGGCGATTGCATCTTTCAACACGATTGAGCACCTGTTCATAATGCACGGCCTGTGGCGGAGTGGTTATACGACAATTACATCCCTGTAGTGGACTGTCCTGCACAGAGTCCTGACCTGAAACCTATACAACACCTTTTGGGATGCTTTGGAACGCCAACTGCGTGCCAGGCCTCACCGACCGACATCGATACCTCTCCTCAGTGCAGCACTCCTTGAAGAATGGGCTGCTATTCTCCAGGGAACCTTCCAGCAACTGACTGAACATATAAGCGCCGGCTGGAGTGGCCGAGCTGTTATAGGCGCTTCAGTCTGGTACCGCACGACCGTTACGGTCGCAGGTTCGAATCCTGCCTCGAGCATGGATGTGTGTGATGTCCTTAGGTTAGTTAGGTTTAAGTAGTTCTAAGTTCTAGGGGACTGATGACCTCAGAAGTTAAGTCCCATAGTGCTCAGAGCCATTTGAACCATATGACTGCGAGAGTGGAAGCTGTCATCAAGGCTAATGGGGGGCCAACACCATACCGAATTCCAGCATTACCTATAGAGGGTGCCATGATCTTGTAAGTCATTTTCAGCCAGGTGTTCCGATACTTTTGATCATGTAGTGTATGTTACTTGGCAGTGACACATCATACGAAAGTTATTTTCATCCTTCAGTTTCGCACACCAGCGTATAAACTCGCATTTCTCAGCATTGGTACTGGAATACCTGTTGACAAATTGTGTTTTACGTTTTTCAGAGGTATGCTAATTTGCTACGAGATGAGTATATATGAGAATTTGTATAATTGTATATATTTTTATGTTTCTGTTTTTAAATAGCGGCACATTTGTGTTAAGATCCTCATGTTTGTTGTTTATTATGTATTTTTAGCAATGAAGATGGTCGCACAGTGCCCGAAATCCGTGTTTAAAATAAAGGATTTCTTTATTTACGACCGATGCTTCCATTTACCCAAAATGTATTGACAACAGTACGGTCGTGGTGCACCCACTTCCCAGTGGAATTAGACATAAAAAATCATCTAAGTGACAGGTCTGCAGCTTAGACGTTTGATCTTGTGCGCACTGCCGTATAAGTGAGTCAAACTGGCCCATCGTATGACGGGCGAACGGAAATGTCTTACGCTTGAATCTGCCGAGAGTTCAGGGCTCCGTTAGAGAGTAATTTAGATCCGACTAACAGATCGCTAGCAGCGAGTCCGCATATTTCGTGCCGACGATAGGGAACTACGGGCGCCTCACGTCGCTCTTCTGCAGACGCCTGAACCACGACCGACACCTGAGGCAGCGCCGCACATCCAGGAAAGGGGGTGCTGTACTCCGGCCTGTTAGGGCAGACAGCATCACGGTCTCTCCAATTGCTCGCAGCTGCACCAACGTAGTACGAGTTCTTTGTTGAATAAATACCTCGAGGCTTATTCAGAATCGGGTAATTTCGGACTGCGTTATTCATATTTAGAACCAAAGTAAAATAGTTCAATCAGACAAACCTTAGTCCTTGCCAACCAGCCACCATACAGGATTGTCATCTGTTCATTGCATATTCCTACTACCGTTAGATAATGTTAATTTTTGTCGTAATATTCAATACGTATTTTTGTACAATTTTTATTCAATAAACTTGTGCCATATCTTTTATAAAAGATCAGTCCTTTGTGGATATATTTATCATCCATCAACAACTTAAAAATAATGACAGGGCCACCATTTCATTAACACTACTTCAGGATTCAGACTCATTTAGATTCTAATAAATGTGGTAACCTGCAATGTAGGCTATCAACAACGAACACGGGTTAAAGATCAGAATCAACTTAGCGGACACGAAACGTAGTCAAATGGCAGGTTTACTAGTTAATGTGATTGCTATGAGGCCGGTAAATCTGAGTCAGCTGTCGCCAAATTAAAACCATTATAAAACCAGAAACATGTTGTTCGACACCCTGGAAGAGCTCCTACTAAACTTCCACGGAGTAACAGTACTCTCGTCCGTCGATCTGCGGTCCACTTTCGGGCAAATTACACTCCACCCAGACTGCTGAGAATGCGCTGCGTTCCTCGCCTCCAGTAAATTTTACCAATTCAGACGGCTACCTTTAGGATTAAATGTGTCCTCAGCTGCCTTCATTAGGGAACTTGATGGTACCTTTAAGTAGTCCCAGAAAAATGAATCACCCATTATGTAGACAATCTCTTAATTGCGGAAGCGATGTGGAAGGGCACAATGTGAAGGGAAGTACTACAGACCAAGTGCCAACATCACGATATTGTGTGTTGGGACCTCATAAGCAAAATTCCTCAGCCATATTATTACCGCGGAAGGAATCTCGCCAGATCCGAACAAGATTCAGCCGACAGCAAAATATTCAATGCCACAAACTAAGAAACAAGTTCGTGGCTTTCACCATGTGCAAACATCCAAAAGAGATACATTCACGTGAAGAACATAGAGATTATGTCAGCTGACGGGGAAGAAATCGGCTTGGGACTGGGACGATGGGGCAAAAGACGAATTCCAGACCCTCAAGACCGCGCTGGTTAATGAAACGATTCTGTTGCACCACAACGTAGCGGAGGAATTAAATAACGGGCAGCACATACTCTGTATGTAGTAATCTTCCAGACGTATCATTGCGGAGGGAACATGGTGCATAAGACCATTGCGTTTGGAAGCCGTGAACTCAGTAAGTGCGAGAGAAACTACTCAGTAACTGAGTTGGAAGCATTAGAGGTGGTGTTTGGCTTCGAAAAATTGCAATTATTTAAGTAGGGGAGAAAAACGAGAGTCTTCATCGATTACAAAGCCTTGGAGTTCCTACTCACGGCGAAGATCCACAATGGGCACTCTTGCTACAGGAGTACGTCTTTACTATTACGCACATACCAGGTGAGAAGAACGTCAACACGAATGCACTGTTACTTTCACTAGTCGGTTAGAGAGAAACCACTAGAAGGAGAACACAGAAGCCTGTATTGTATTAAAAATGTGGTGCTTGAGAATTACGTCATCACGAGCCTTAGAGACATCAGCGGGGTTCAAGAGAAAGATCTAGCTCCTCTTGCTCTGAAGAAAATGTTAAAAGACAGGACAGGAACTAGGTTCAGGCAGTTCTACCTATTGCAGAAGGGAATATTGTTCTTTCGCAGTGAAGGAGAAGGAGCGCCCTGGTGTGTTTGTATTCCAGATGAACTAGTGAACAAGACTGTCTGGCACACTCACCTTATCTACGCTCATTCTGGAGCCAGAAAACGTTACCTGAAGTTACGCACACTTTGCCACTGGACATACGAATTCGGAAGGTTTTGATGGTGTGTAAGGCGCGGCAGAAATTAAAGACTGATTTGGTGACAATGCATGCACCACTGCATTCCACAATTCCAATCAAATTAAAACGTCTTATTGTGACCGATTTAATGGGCCCTTTTGTGTGCACCGGTAGAGAATATAGTTACAGCCTGGTAGTAGTGGAACTGACGTCCGAGAATGTCACTTTAAACCCACTGAGAAAGGCAACAGCACAAATGATGTGCAGAACCTTCTGCAGAGATTTCCTCACCTAGATAGGTCATGTCGATACGGTTATCTCCCACAACGGACCCCAGTTTCGGTTAGAGAAATGGAAATATATGTTGAGAAAATACAGGGTTAAACCAATATGTGCATCGATTGGGCATTCCCAATGGTCTCCGGAAGAGGGAATAATGAAAAGCCTGGTAAACTGCGCGTAACGACGTGCTACGTGGGATGTTTTCTTATGCGGCTTCCAGACCGTGATGAACGAGTTGGTACATGGAGTCACTAAGATAACACCAGTGACTCCTCAACAACAGGTAACCCACAGATCTAATCCGTGAAGTCGTAGACTTTCCTCCGAGAACCTGAATGCAAAACAAGCAAATTGTTGACCTGGTACTCAGGAGGCTGCGTGATGCGGGGGTAAAGAGGAAAGAGATCTGGGATATACAGGAAAGAGTAAGAGAATTCCGCACTTTTAAAAAGGTGTTGGTTAAAAGTTTCCGGCTATCTGACAAGCAAAAACAGTTGTACCTCAAATTCTACCCAGTCGACAGTGGACCTGTCCGAATCCGCAGGACCGCTCACATAAACACACTGGATCTCGATTTCTTGAAATCAAGGAAATCTCTGCGTATTAACCATGTCTGTCATGTGGAACCATTTGTAGAATAGTTTTTGTATGTCTATCCTTGTGATTGGGTCTAGGGTACTTCGGCCGTTCACTTATGTAAGAATTTCGATGCTTCAGTGCACCATTTGCAGGCCGTATGCGAATCAATGGCCAACGTCTATAACACGTTTTCGCAGACCACTTGTAGCCGCAGTGTTTTCTCTCCAGCCATCAACTAACTGTTGACAGTTGATGGTTGGAGAGATGAAATTCGAAGACTGAAGCCTTCTTTCCAGTAATAATCTTTGTAAGCAGGAGAAAGATCTTCGCATGTATCTTTGGTCATCGAAAACCGCTGGCAGAAAAAGTGTTCAAAGTGAACAGTCATGTGTACACTGCAGAAACCATCAAAGAGTTTAAAAACTTCCTTCTGTTATATAGCAAACACAAAATTAATTCTTTACTAGCAAAACTCGCATGTAAAATTAACTGAACATGGTGATGCTGGGACACACCGCTGACAGTCATTTGGTATTTTGCACGTTACCTTGTAGCTAGCGATGCATAAATGGATGAAATCAGTAATAAACAAATTAATGGCATACGTATTATAGTATTTTATTTAGCAGAAACTACCACATTTTGTAAATTATACAGGAGTCCAAATTTATGAATATATATTAATTTTATTTGTGGGTTGTGAATGCAGTTTTGCCAACGAAGTAAAGTTACGCAGTGGAAGAATATTACCAAGGAAATAAATTAATAATTGTAGAACATTAAAATCAGATCGCAAAATGTGTTCTGATGCATCACTGAATAATCAGTCCACATGAAAAGCTAGGGTTCAAGTTCTCACCTTTCCCAGTACACGGTTCAGCTGGTCCCATAGGATGCAGTATCCTTTTCAGTGTGGTTAATATTCGATGTATGAAATGTTAGACGGTGAGCCATCAGTCTTACACATACAAAGACACAATCTTTTAAAAAATCGAGTTTTCTTTCTCTGCCGGAGTAACCTAAATTACAACCGATCAGTATTTAGTCTGTGCTAATACCATCGCTGACTTCAGTATAAAAATCGCCAAATTAATTTTGTGGGACCGCCGAGTATCAACATACTAGAATTAAACTAGCACTGATCAGGAAGCTGATAGCATACATAAAGTCAACTGACGCTACTACCTTGCGTCGGACAAAATTAATTATCCTTGTATGCGGGGTGGATGTGAATTCTAGCGGAAAACTTTCAGACATTATTGTTGAGTGTTTGCTGAGAACAAGCCTTTTCTTTCAATTACTCGCTATCGAGTAATTACCTTTCCTGAGCAGCGAACAGGTTGTTTGAAGGATAAAATATATTACTATTGATCTAGCAATAATAGGAAGGAATTTACACAGGTTACAAGATAGCTTCTACAGGTTTCATGAAGAGGACGGAAACAGAGAATCGAAATCGTTTTTACTATATTTCAGTGCCTGTGCTCGTTTGATGCACTCTGCAATGTCTTTCAGTCAAGGATGCGTGTGGAAAGGAAGAGGCACGACTGCAATCGTCAGCTGTATGAAATAAAGGGATTATATTCACATTTGTGAATATGGTGAACCTCCAACTGCGCAATTGGCTGGTGACAGCGAAATTTTTGCCCGAACGGAACTCGAAATTGGCTTTTCCTCTGCGAGCCGTCTCTTTAACGGCTTCGACTATCCAAGGACGCTTCTCGGACAGACCCAACATTCCTTACGTCACCGTTTTGTCAACATGCAATGCTCTCATGGCTGCTATGACGCGTGCCAAACTTCACGGTCTGTGACTCGGCTTTGCTCGGTCCTCCTCGGACGTTCCTGGAGCCGTGCGACATTTCATTTAGCATTGCAGTGCAGCTTTTTGTTGTCGGCACAACTCTCTGAGTTCAGTAGAATCGTGGTGTCGGCGCTATTTACCTTTTGTTACTTGCTCTTCGCATGTTGGAAGTTCACAGGTCCAATGGCTGTTTGCACAAAAAGTGGGAGTCTAGCGATCTGTATTCACAATTTTTTTTAAATGAATAGAAATCACAGAAGAGAGGGATGAGAATTATGTAAGCGACAGGTAGTGCTTAATTGCCATGAAACAACAGTTCAGTAGCATGCAGAAGGAATTTAAGCACTTAGAAGACAAAGAAAGAGCAAAAAATTACAGCGATCGACATACGGAATTCATTCTTCTGTGCATCAAAAAGCACTTATACTACATTTCCAGACATGGAACACTTGAAGCGGTTGGTGGTACGAACAGTAAAATTTCTGAAGTCGCACCCTTATTCCATCGTCCAACAGTTTAAAGTGGAAATGAACGAAGGGTAGGGAGAATTCATACATGGTATGGAAAATTTATACGAAGGTTGGAACTTTAATACTCGCAACTGTTTATTTACAGCTCGTATAAAACAGGTACGTGTTTCAAAGTTTTACTGACCTTCAAAGTAGTCACCAGCGCTGTGATAACCCGTTGCCAGCGATGGGAAAGTCATAGGATACTCTTAGCAGTGCCAGTTGTGTTGACAGTTCGAGCGGTGCGATCTATTAACCGACGAATTTGTAGCAGTTCCGAAACGAATGCCGTGAAGTGTTTCCTTCAGTTTAGATATCGAGTTGAACTTACGAGGGCTTAGGTCAGGGGAGTGCAGTAGGTGGTACAGCACTTAGCAATCCCATCAATGAAACAAATCAGTAACAGCTTGCACTGTACGTGCTTGGGCATTGTCCTACAAAATGATGGTCAGGTCTTGCATAAAATGTCGTCACTTCTGTCTCTAAGCTGGTCGTATGTTGTGTTCCAAAAATGAACAGCACATTCGCGTGTTTAAGCTGTAGGGGCGAGATACCGGAGTAATAATACATGCTGCCACAAAATAATTTTCAGCACAACGTGACATCAAGTGTTTTATGGTGTGTTTCTTCTTTTTGTAGCTTATGGGGCCATTTAGAGATCACTATTTGTTACTTTCTGTATTAACAGCAAATGCGGATTTGTCGGTTTTTGTTCCGGCACTCCTCAAATTATGTGTGTGTATTAAACCAGTGTATGAGGCATTTGAAATCCTGTGGGCCCCGTCCTTTCAGTAAACTCTTCTGGCCATCTAAGAGGCCGTAATTTCCCGTTACAGTAAATGTCGTATAACACTGTTGGAGTGCATTCAGCCGTCTGTCGGAAAGGCCGCTCTTGCTCGCGCACATTGGCTGCTTTCCTTGCGGAAATGTAAGAGCGGTGTCTTATATGTACTTTCAGAGTGAAAGTGAGTATAATGGATGTGTATATTAAAGTGATATTTTTGTGTTTTACGACGACGACGACGATGATGCTGATGATGATGAGAGAATGGAGGGGGTGATAAAAGGTGCCGGCCCACAGCTTACTCCTCTCGAATAGCTCACAGGGACAGCCGAGCTAAACGTTCCCATTCGACGGACTGGTCACCATCAACAGTGACACATGGCCTGACTGCGTGAGACTCAGCGGAGAGGTTTGTAAATCCAGGACATTGGCGCAAAGTCTGACTGCTGACCAGGAAGTGTAGGCCACCACCTGTCCTCTGTTTGCCACCGAAATACTGGTAGTGAAAATTTTGCACCGCCAGGATTCAAACAGATGAACCTCCGAGTCGAGCGCCGTCGCACAGGGGTGCGTTAGCGACTTCGGCTACGGAGACGGATAAAGCCGAGTAGATCGTCACCCAAGTGAGTCTCAGTCCCCTCAACGTGGTATGAAGTCAGAAAAAATGTGTGCTATAAAATATGGCTTTGGGAATCTCTGTAGGGACAGTTTTTCTATTTCAAGCACAATAATTTCTCAACTTCAAGAAGCTGGAATAGAGAAACAAACTAGTCGAGGCAGATGACTTACAAGAAAAATTATAAGTCATCTGCCTGACTAGTTTGTTGCTGTCCTCCATCTTTTCCCGTTTGGCGTAATTTTTGTTTCTCTTCCTAACTACTACACCCAAGACCCTCTATAATCTATTTTGCATAGTCTAGTCTCTCACTGTCCTCCTACTTCTTGTCACGCGTCCCATTGATCTGTTCCTTTCATCAATTCATTTTCTTGCATATTCTCTTTAGTACGTCTACATTTCATAGTTTTAGTGCCTCCTTAATTTTTAACTTTCTTCCATACCACTACTTGGTTCGCCCCCGGTAGCTGAGTGGTCACCGCGACAGAATGTCAATTTAAGGGCCCGGGTTCGATTCTCGGCTGGGGCGGAGATTTTCTCCGTTCAGGGACTGGGTGTTTTGTTGTCCTAATCATCATCATTTCATCCCCATTGACGCGCAAGTCGCTGAAGTGGCGTCAAATACAAAGACTTGCACCCGACGAACGGTCTACCCGACGAGAGGCCCTAGTCACACGACATTTTACCAGTACTTTTAAAATCATCGTTGCCTCTTCTCCAATTAGTTTGCTTACGTAGAATTTACTGTTACTCTCAGACCCACATATTGACGATGCAATAAGGAATTACATCGCAGTGGAATCTGCGAGAGAGTTACGAAGCAACGTTCACGCTATGTAACCTACTCAGGGAGTCCAGTAGCTTGTTTCTGAAGCACCACAACCTGTTTAATATCACCCTCGCATCCTCACATTGGCGATGGACACAGACATTCAGTCATGATTGCCTACTACAAGCTCCATGCCTACATATCCCCGAAAGACTAACGTGGCTATGGTTAATGCTTGGTACCTCACCTGGGATTCGAGTAGTTTGTTTCCGACGCACCACATCCATTTTACTGTAACCCTTGCACCCTCATATTGGCGATGCAACACAGAAATTGCGTCGCTATTAAGTACTACAGGCTCCATGCCGAGTTTTCAGCGAGAGAATAAGATCGCCATGGTCACATTATGTAGCCTACACAGGGAGTCCAGAATCTTGGTTCCGATGCACCTCAACCTGTTTAATGTCATCGCTGCATTTTCACATTGATTACGCAAAACAGAAATTTGATCGCGACCTTATACTACAGGCTACATGCCGACTTCTCTCCGAGAGACTAACGTCGCCATAGGCACCTTATGTAACCTACCCAATGAGTGCAGTAACTTGTTTTCGATTTACCACAACTTCTTTACTGTCAGCGTCGCACTCTCACATTGATTACGCAACACAGAAGTTGTATCGCGACTGGATACTACAGCCTCTATGCCGATTTCTCTCTGAAAGTCTTGCGTGGCTTACATTTTAGGGAACTTATTCTTCGGTGCAGTTCATTTACAGACGAAGAGTTTTCCCAGCCTTTGTCAATGTACACTATCTAGCCAGAAGTATCGGAATACCGATTTGTAAGATGTGAGGAGAGGCGGACCCTCCAGTATAGAAGAAGACAGAGAGCACTGTATCGTTAGCAGAGAAGCAGGACCAGCAGAATGGGTCGGATAGCAGAGTTTAGTCACTTCTACTGTGGACTAGTCTTAGGATGTCAGCTGAGTAAACACTCCGTCACGGACATCCAAAAGGTTCTCAAGTCGACTGCTGTGATTGCGGAGGGAATATGTGAAGTAGAATAACAGCTAATCGAAGACGAGGAATGCCTGACCGATAGGAACCGTCGAGCAGTGCGGAGGGTGATAGTAAAAATCGCACGAAATCAGCAGAAGGAATCACGCCTGAATTGCAAACTGCTACCAGAAATCAAGCTAGCTCAATGTCCGGGCGTAAAGAGTTAATTGGAATAGGGTACAATGATAGAGCAGCTGTCCATAAGCCAGAAATTTCTGTGGACAGCGCTAAGCGATGCTTGAGATGGTTTAACGAGAGGCACCACTGGACAGTGCGTAATAAAATGAGTGATTTGTGGCGATGAAACCTGTAGTAGTCCGATGCACGGGTTTGGGTTTGGCGAATGCACGGAGGACCCCATCTGCCATCGTGTGTAGTGCCAGCAATGAAGTACAGAGGATGTGGTGTTACAGTACGGGGGTGTTTTTCGTAGTTAGGACATTTCTTCCTAATGCTAAATACCGAAGAGTATCAGCGCATGTTAGAGCATTGTGTGCAGCGTATAGCAGAAGAACAGTTTAGGAACTATGGTTGTTTGTATCACTATGAAAATGCAGCACGCCACAAAGCAGCATGTGTGAGGTAATGGTTTGTGGACAATAGCATTCCTTAAACGGAATGGCCTGCCCACATTCACGAACTGAAGCTAATGGAATTGCTATCAGCTGAGTTAGAGCGTTGAAATAGCACCAGACCCCAGCGTCCAACATCAGTACCCTTTCTGGGTTATGCTCGTGAGGAAGAATGGTCTGCCATTCTTCTACAGACATTCAGACACCAAGCTGAAATTATCGCCAGCAGAATTCATGCCATCATAAGGGGTGTATGGTGGATAAGGCTCACACTAATGACCGCTAATAGGTGTAAGGACACTTTTCAGGTAGTGTAGTTCTGACACATTCCTAACTGTGGTCATTCCTTGCAGCTTTGCTTCATAGACAGCGATATTCTCTCAGTTCTTACAGCCGGCCGCAGTGGCCGTGCGGTTCTGGCGCTGCAGTCCGGAACCGCGAGGCTGCTACGGTCGCAGGTTCGAATCCTGCCTCGGGCATGGGTGTGTGTGATGTCCTTAGGTTAGTTAGGTTTAAGTAGTTCTAAGTTCTAGGAGACTTATGACCTAAGATGTTGAGTCCCATAGTGCTCAGAGCCATTTGAACCATTTTTCAGTTCTTACACAACAAAGTCGTTCGCAACTTTGGTTTCAAGTGAGTAGTCATTCTGTTTCGTTCATTTTTAATCATTTTGCCATTTTATCTACGTCTACATCGTTACTCTACAATTCACACGTAAGTGCCTGGCAGAGGGTTCATCGAACCATTTTCATACTACTCCTCTACCATTCCACTCTCGAATGGCGCGTGGGAAAAAGGAAGACCTAAATCTTTCCGTTCGAGCTCTGATTTCTCTTATTTTATTATGATGATCATTTCTCCCTACGTAGGTGGGTGTCAAGAAAATATTTTCGCATTCGGAATAGAAATTTCGTAAATAGATATCGCCGCAAAGAAAACATTTGTTTCTCTAACCTTTAGTCAATATCCAGTTTTAAGTAGCCCACGTTATCCATTCATTTTAAGAGCAATTCTAAGGCTCAGCATTACTCTCTCTTCCCATTAACTTTTTATTCTTTGCCCTTCGAAAACCTCTTCCACGTCCTTCGGAGTGTAAGCGGAACAACACTGGCAATAAATTGCGAACTCGTCTCACAGCCTTATCATTTGATTGATTCAACAAATCAGCAGTGGAAACAAGTCTAATGTATTGAGATGTACTAACTTAGAAATAATGGTTCATTAATGAGCGACATTAATGAGACCACCGCCTATGTTCCGCGTCAACGTGCTATAACCACTCACAGACAGCAGGTGGCAATACTACCAGTGTAGGGTATATAAGTCCAGTCGGAGGGGGCGCGGAAAACAGTGCAGTCAAACGTAGTAATTTATCTGACGCCCAGAAGGTCATAATCATTTGCTTTTGGGCCAAGAGTAGAAGCATTTGCGACCTGGCTAAGTTTGTAAACTATTCATGTGCCGCCATGCTTAAAGTGAAACGTGCAGGGCAAAATAGCGCTGTCCAAAACCAGTACCGTCGCAGCTGTGGTCCACTAAGGGCCAAAGATGACATGGGTCAAAGGTGGCTGTGAAGATGTGTTGGCCGAATAGACGTGCAGCTGTTGAAAGACTGCGGGTCTGGGTGGCCGAGCTGTTCTAGGCGCTACAGTCTGGACCCGCGTGACCGCTACGGTCGCAGGTTGGAATCCTGCCTCGGGCATGGATGTGTGTGATGTCATTAGGTTAGTTAGGTTTAAGTAGTCCTAAGTTCTAGGGGACTGATGACCTCAGAAGTTAAGTCCCATAGTGCTGAGAGCCAATTGAACCATTTTGGTTGAACGACTGATGTCCCGGGTGAACCATGGGGCTACCAACAGTGTCTCCTCAATGACTATTCAGTGAATGTTCTGTGTAAGGGCCTCCGCAGCAGGCGCCTGATTCGTGGACGTCGACTGAGTGGCTACACCTGGCCTTTCCAGATGAATCACGTTTAACGCTCCATCGGACAGATGGCCATTGGCGTGTACCGCGTGAAATGTCTGAAAGCAAGCAGGTTGAAGGAGGGAGTGTAACGGTCCGGCGAATGTGGCATTGCCTGGTTGATTTCGACGTTGTGGAAGGCTGAATCAGTGCACAAAAGTATGCATCTATCCTTGCAGACCATGTACACCTGTAGATGCAGTTTGTTTTTTCCCGTCCTCTACGAGCATCTACGAGCAGGACAATGCAAGAGCAGCAGGATGAGTTTGCCGTACCTGCCCGGTCATCAATCTTCCTGGATTTAATCGAGAATCTATGAGATCACCTCGATCGGACTGTACACGCCGTGGATCCTCAACCGAGCAACCTTGTGCAAGTGACGACGGCATTACTGTCGGCATGGCTCCACATCCCTGTCGGTATCTTACAGAGCCCCACTGACTTTTTTCCCTGTCGGTATCTTACAGAGCCCCACTGACTCTTTTCCCTGTCGGTATCTTACAGAGCCCCACTGACTCTTTTCCCTGTCGGTACCTTACAGAGCCCCACTAACTCTTTTCCCTGTCGGTATCTTACAGAGCCCCACTGACTCTTTTCCCTGTCGGTATCTTACAGAGCCCCACTGACTCTTTTCCCTGTCGGTATCTTACAGAGCCCCACTGACTCTTTTCCCTGTCGGTATCTTACAGAGCCCCACTGACTCTTTTCCCTGTCGGTATCTTACAGGGCCCCACTGACTCTTTTCCCTGTCGGTATCTTACAGAGCCCCACTGACTCTTTTCCCTGTCGGTATCTTACAGAGCCCCACTGACTCTTTTCCCTGTCGGTATCTTACAGAGCCCCACTGACTCTTTTCCCTGTCGGTATCTTACAGAGCCCCACTGACTCTTTTCCCTGTCGGTATCTTACAGAGCCTCACTGACTCTTTTCCTTGTCGGTATCTTACAGAGCCCCACTGACTCTTTTCCCTGTCGGTATCTTACAGAGCCCCACTGACTCTTTTCCCTGTCGGTATCTTACAGAGCCCCACTGACTCTTTTCCCTGTCGGTATCTTACAGAGCCCCACTGACTCTTTTCCCTGTCGGTATCTTACAGCCCCACTGACTCTTTTCCCTGTCGGTATCTTACAGAGCCCCACTGACTCTTTTCCCTGTCGGTATCTGACAGAGCCCCACTGACTGTTTTCTCGCCTGTCTCGCAGCGGTCTCCGCTGCAAGAAAATGGCTCTCAGCACTATGGGACTTAACATCTGTGGTCATCAGTCCCCTAGAACTTAGAACTACTTAAACCTAACTAACATGAGGACATCACACGCATCCATGCCCGAGGCACGATTCGAACCTGCGACCGTAGCGGTCACGCGGTTCCAGACTGAAGCGCCTAGAACCGCACGGCCACGCCGGCCGGCTCCGCTGCAAGAGGTGGTTATTCAGGCTTTTGACAGGTGACCGTATTAATGTTACTTGGCGGAGTATATTCATTTGCGACACCTCAGATTTGATATTAATTTTTCTCCAGTAATTTTCTGAGGTATTATCTTACTTTTTCACACTACGAATGTGGATTTGCTCTGTAACTGAGAAAATCCATCTGTAATTGAAACTAAAATGCGTTTTTCGTAATTGAAATATGTTTTGTAACAACAATTTTAACTGTACGTAACTGGGTAACAGTCGTTAACCCTGGAGTGGGCGCATGGGGTACATCTGTCACCCAGCGGTTTTACATTGTGATTATTTCCGTTACGCTTAAAGTTCCAGCGTTCCCACGCACAGTACCTTTCAAATCGGTGCATTGTTGAAGATCCGTTTACAGCTAACGTCAGTTGGACAACTAAACAGAGAGCAGCAGGACGTTGGGGAATAACTGTCCACCAAGCGCCTGTCTGCGTAACAATGTCTTAAGGTAGGTGCTTTCCTTTTTTTCAACATTTTTTCATACTACAATCGGTGTAAGTACAATATTTAAAATTTTTATTAATCTGCATAAATAGCTATGTTAACTAAAGTGATTCCTATGAAGTTTTCAGCATGTACTATAGTTTGCGGAAAACTGATACTCATAAACATGTTCTTATATTAGTGATGTCAGATCCGAAGAAAAGAAGAGTGGATGTATATTCCGACCCTGAAGTGTGGATGAGGTGGCTCGAAGAAGATGTGGAGAGCGATGAAAATGTCGAATTTGATTCTGAAGATGAGCAGCTACTGAAAGGCGATCATGATACTGAAACTGAACAATACGATAACAAGAACGGTGAGTCTGGTATTTCCTATTATATTGGCAAAGACAGTAAAACAAAATGGTCTAAGTTCAAAAAAATGGTTCAAATGGCTCTGAGCACTATTCGACTTAACTACTGAGGTTGTTGTGGCGTAACAAGCTTGCTACGCCACACTGGGAAGGGAGCCGAAAGAAAGGCACGCGTACACACACGCCGACTGGCGTCAATTCTGGAACAGGATACGTTATGACTGCTATAAAGAAAATACGTAGCTTTGGAATATACTTAACTTTTAATCTTTGTTGGTTTACAAAGTTCTTCTTGAGACATTTATACGATAACTCTCAAAGTAGGTAAGGCTAATGGCGCCTTGCTAGGTCGTAGCCATGGACTTAGCAGAAGGCTATTCTAACTGTCTCTCGGCAAATGAGAGGAAGGCTTCATCCGTATTGTCGCTAGCAATGTCGTCCGTACAACTGGGGCGAGTGCTCGTCTGTATCTCGAGACCTGCCTTGTGGTGGCGCTAGGTCTGCGATCACACAGTGGCGACACGCGGGTCCGACATGTACTAAATGGACCGTGGCCGATTTAACCTACCACCTAGCAAGTGTGGTGTCTGGCGGTGACACCACATTCCTCCCCCGCAAATCGGCGAACGATCGTGTGATAAGGCTTCCGCCCGCCGTGGGGAGGACCCCATGTTGACGTATGCGATGAGGTGGGGAGCCTAACAACAGGCTAGGCTGTGCCACCCGCACCCAGCCACTCGGTCCGAGGGGAGCTAGGAAACGCCTGAAAACCTAGTCCAGGGTGCACGTCAACATGCGGTGTATGCGCCCGTAACGAGACAGGAGGGGCCGAAGGGTCGACCTCCATTGCGTCGGGGTACCCGACGCGCGATGACGTCATGTGGTTCGGAGCGGGCAAGAGGTCCATGGCGGAGGATGGCTGGTCACGGGAAGCAATCGGCGGCGCGTGACCCAGGGAGGCGCTTGGCGGCTACAGCGAAGCGTCGAATGCGGGCGGCGCCGGCGGGAGAAAAGGCGGCGGCGGTGGCGGCTGCTGCGGCGGCGCGTCGCCATGGGGCAAAATGGTAACACCTGGGGATGAGGCGAGCCAGTAGATGGGTCCCCAGGGCGCTGACTGGACGGCACCGTCGCTGAAAGCAGACGGGGAGTGGCAGAACCCGTGCGACGACAGAGGCGCAGCTGATTGAGATGTCGACGCACCTCACCAGAGGCCCCCAAAACCAAATACATCGCGCGGCCGAGGCAGCGAAGAATGCGCCCTTCGAGCCAACGCCATGAACCTCGATAGTTGCGATAAAATACAACGTCGCCTGGAGCAAAAGCAGGAGGCGGCCGCTGCACAGGAACCTGATGCGGCGGATGCAACAAAGACATCAAGGTTCGATGAAGACGACCATGGAGCAACTCAGCCGGCGAGCGACCATCTCGGGGCTGAGAGCGATACGAAGACAAAAAGAGCAACAATGCGTCCTCCCGAGAATGCGACTCTTTCAACTTCAACATCTGTGACTTGAATGTCCGGACCAATCGTTCAGCGGCACCGTTTGACTGAGGCGAAAACGGCGCGGATATCAGATATTGAATACCATTGGCCTGGCAGAATGACTGAAATTCTGCGGACATGAATTGTGGGCCATTGTCGGAAACAATAGTCTGCGGAAGACCTTCAATGCAAAAGATAGCAGACAACACTTGGATGGTGGCGGAGGACGTCGTGGAAGACATCCGGACAACAAAAGGAAAATTACTGAAGGCATCTACCAGAACCAACCATCTAGCATTCCAGAATGGACCAGCAAAATCAATGTGCAAGCGTTGCCAAGGGGAAGTGGCTTTTGGCCATGCAAAGACTTTCCGCGGCAGTGCGGATTGTTGTTCGGCACACGTCATGCAAGAAGAACACATATTCGTAATCGCAGCATCGATTCCGAACCAAGTACAGTGCTGACGAGCAAGTTGTTTCGTTCGCACTATACCCAAATGTCCTTGGTGAAGAAGCCGTAAAACAGAGGACTGTAACGAACGTGGGACCACTACTCTGGACTGATCATTATCAGAACGCAACAACAAAACACCACGTCGAACAAAAAGTCTCTCCTTGTGAGCAAAAAATCGGCGAACCAACGGACCCTCGATCCGAGACTTTGACAAAGGCCATTGCGTAGCAACAAAACGCAAAACGGTAGCAAGGACAGGGTCAGCAGCTGTGGCTGTAGCTACACGACGAAAATCAATCGGAAACGATTCGACCACTTCATCGGTTTCCGAATCAATGAACATGCAAGCAAGTTCAGAAGAATCGAATGCTTTATCCTCAGCAACAGGCAAACGGGACAACGCATCGGCGTTTCCGTGCTTAGCAGTGGACCGATACAAGATATCGTAGCGGTACTGCGAGAGGAAAATAGACCAGCGAATGAATTTCTGCGCTGTACGCGGAGGTACAGGCTTGTTCGGATGAAAAAGCGACGTCAAAGGTTTGTGGTCTGTGATGATGGTAAAGTGACGACCATACAAGAAATCATGGAACTTAGTAACACCAAAAACGAGAGCCAAAGCTTCTTTCTCTATCTGGGAATAATTTCTTTGCGCAGACGAGAGCAATTTGGACGCAAAGGCAATAGGGCGATCATGCGAGCCAACTTTGTGCGCAAGCACAGCACCGATCCCGAAATCCGACGCATCAACCATCGACAAAAGGGGTTTCTGGGGATCGAATGGCGTAAGGCAAGTATTAGAAAGCAACGCCGATTTCAACTGACGAAAGGCGCGTTCGCATTCCGTCGTCCAGACGAACGGAACACCTGTACGGCGTAAGCGATGAAGCGGAGCTGAAAGAGAAGAGACATTGCGCATAGTCACTCACACCTTGTGATGCTAAATCGTGTAATGTTCTTGCGACCTCATCACGCAATGCGTGGGGAACATTGCGCGCTCTGAAAAATTTCGGTCGCGCGTTGACTTTCAGTTCCAAATGTGCTTCATAGTTTTTAACGCAACCTAAGCCCGGTGCAAAAATGTCTGCAAATTCTTCACAAACACTAGAAACACTGTCTGTAGGCACAGTCTGATTCACTGATAGGACCTGATTTACTATAGACATGTTAAACAATTGAAATAAATCTAAACCAAACAAGTTCACTGCAGAAGAAGAACGAAGAACGTAAAATGACACAAGTTTTGTTTGTCCCTTGTATGTGGCAAAAAGGCCGCACTGTCCTAACACAGGTATATTCTGTCCTGAATAACTATGTAACTTAACATTTGCGGCACGCAACGGAGGTGCGCCCAGTTGTTTGTACGTGTCGTGATTGGGCAATGAAACTACAGCTCCGGTATCGAGCTGGAATGGTATGACCTTGCCATTAAAGTCCAAATCTACAAAACGTTTATTGTCCTGCTGACGACAAGAGCGACTGTTTTGTGCAATATGAACAGACACTGGTACAGAATCACTTGCTAATTGACATGATTTCCGGCGACGTCGACGCACACGTTTTGTGGGACGAACACAGTCACTGTGAGAGAAAGTGGCACTGGACGGGGTGGAAGTAACGACATGAATGTCCATGGGCGAAGGTCCACGAGCCTGAGTGTCCTTGGTTCGATTCTGGCGCGAAGCAAAGGGCCTGGAATGATTGTGATTGTCTGATCTGAGCTTTTTCTGGCAAACACTTTGAACATGTCCTTTCTTATTACAGAAAAAGCAAATAGCTTGGTGTGACGGGCAATGTTCACGCGAATGTCTAGTAGCACACCGCGGGCATGATTTCACTGCATTTGTGTGCAGGCGCGGCACACCTGGTTTAGAGCGCGGCGGCAGCTGCGTCGAATGCGCGAGGGCAGGTTACCGGGCCGCGCAGCGCGTCCAGCGGGCCGGTTAATGTTATACACGGCTGGCGAAGTTTCAAAAGATTCCTGAGCACAGTCAAGTGTGTCTTGTCTATCCAATATGTCTATCACTTGTTGAAGGGAGGGATTAACTAGTTTCAAAATTTGCTCCCATATGCGAAAATCAGAAACGTTCTGTGCAATTGCATCATGCACCATTGTATCTGAATAAGAAAGGCCACAGTCACAGTCAAAGGCACAGTCCCTAGTAAGTCCTTGCAATGTTGCTACCCACTCCCTATTAGCCTGACCAGCCGTACGTTTTGTACGAAAAAACGTATACCTTTTTGCAACGACATTAACTGTTTCTTTGAAATAGGCATCTAAAGCAGACAAAATTTCTTCGTAGGACAGAGTTGCTACGTCGCATCGGGGAAACAATTTCACTATCACACGGTAGGTGGACACACCGACACAAGAAAGCAAAAACGGCTGCCGCTCATTACCTTGAATTCTGTAGGCGGCTAGATGAAAACCAAACTGTCGGGACCATTCCGTCCAAGTCTCGTGGGTTTGGTCAAACTGGCGAAACTGCGGTGCAACTGCATGTTGTGGCTGCGGTAGCGGTGAAGCGGCGGCTGCCGCATCATGTTGCAGTGCACGTTGACCCTGGACGAGCTGTCCAAGGGCATCCAATAACGCCTGCGTCTGCTGATTCTGCAAGCGATAAAATTCGGACAGTACATCTGGAGATTGTGGCGAAGCCATGACACAAATAAATCAGAGCAAAGCAAGTAGAAAGAACACGATCCTTTAAGCCTCGTCGCCAATCTGTTGTGGCATAACAAGCTTGCTACGCCACACTGGGAAGGGAGCCGAAAGAAAGGCACATTTTTTCATACTACAATCGGTGTAAGTACAATATTTAAAATTTTTATTAATCTGCATAAATAGCTATGTTAACTAAAGTGATTCCTATGAAGTTTTCAGCATGTACTATAGTTTGCAGAAAACTGATACTCATAAACATGTTCTTATATTAGTGATGTCAGATCCGAAGAAAAGAAGAGTGGATGTATATTCCGACCCTGAAGTGTGGATGAGGTGGCTCGAAGAAGATGTGGGGAGCGATGAAAATGTCGAATTTGATTCTGAAGATGAGCAGCTACTGAAAGGCGATCATGATACTGAAACTGAACAATACGATAACAAGAACGGTGAGTCTGGTATTTCCTATTACATTGGCAAAGACAGTAAAACAAAATGGTCTAAGTTCAAAAAAATGGTTCAAATGGCTCTGAGCACTATTCGACTTAACTACTGAGGTCATCAGTCGCCTACAACTTAGAACTAATTAAACCTAATCAACCTAAGGACATCACACACATTCATGCCCGAGGCAGGATTCGAACCTGCGACCGTTGCGGTCGCTCGGCTCCAGACTGTAGCGCCTAGAACCGCACGGCCACTCCGGTCGGCTGGTCTAAGTCTTTTCCTAAAAGAAACGTGAGAACAAGGTCAGAGAGTATAATAACTCGTCTACGTGGTCCCAAGATGCAAGCATCAGCAACACTTGCTGAAGATTAGTTATTAGATCTTCTCTCATACAGCAGTGTTTACAAAATTATAGTTAAATGCACAAATATTTATGTAAGAAATTTGAAAAGCAAAGTTCAGAGACTAGACGCACTGATGAGATTGAAATAAGAGCACTTTTCGGCATACTCTATCTAATAGGAACCCTAAGAAGTTCTAGAAAAAAACATAAGCATGCTCTGGGATAACTATAGAGGAAACGGCTTAGAATCCTGTTACCTAATTATGAGTGAAAAAAAGATTTAAATTTCTTCTGAGATGTTTACGTTTTGATGACGAAAAGAAATTGATAAATTATCCCTAATTAGAGAAATCTTTGAGACTGTTGTTCATAATGTTTCAAAACACTTTGTTCCAAGTAAATATTTGACTGTCGAAGAACAGTTACTTTATTTCGAGGAAAATGCCAATTTAGACTGTATCGTCCTAAAAAGCCCGCCAAATACGGTATTAAGACATTTGGTTTGGTAGATGCTAAAACTGCCTATACCTTCAACTTAGAAACTTACGCCGGCCCTCAGCCATAGGGTCATTTGAAGCACAGTAATTCTCATACAGATGTAGTAATGAGAATAGTGGAACCTGTCAGCGGGACTCACCGTAACATTATTGGTGACAACTGGTTCAGCAATATACCACTGGATTGGATGCTATTAGAAGACAAAGGACTGACAGACATCGGAACGCTCCAGAAAAATAAGAAGGAAATCCCCAAGGAGTTTTTACCTAATAAGCAAAGACCTCAATGTTCTTCGTTGTTTGGCTTCCAAGAGAATTGTACCCTAGTTTCATACTGCCTAACGTTAATCAAGCTGTTCTCTTGATATCTACATTATATCATAATGATACCATTGATAAAGATTCACTGAAACCAGAAATTGTAACTTTTTACGATATGACAAAGATTGGAGTTGATTCACTTGGTCAGTTAATTCAAAAAAATGATGTGTTGCGGAACACTCGTAGGTGACCTATGGTTGTTAACTCTAATTTACTTAATGTTTTTGCTATGAACGCATTGCGCACGTACCGAGTAAATTCTAGAACACCTAAATCATTGAAAAGAAAGGAGTTTCTATAGAGGTTGGCCTGGGAAACGATGAAATCTCAAATTCAGTACAGATCTGCTGTTCCTAAAATTCCCATTGAATTACGGCGGCTTCCACGTGTCTTACTGGGCATAAATTCAACAGTTACACCACAAGACAATTCCAGAGAAGGTTCTAAAGGACGTTGCTGCGAGTGTGGAAGGAAGAAAGAAAATGGTGTCATAACTGTAAAAGGTGGATGTTTTGTCTCATTTGCATACCGTATGTGTCTCTCAAATAAATTATTGAAATATTTTTTTTTTGGTAATTTGTGTTTTAATTGCATCCTTATACATTTACATTTACAAACATAGAAGAAGCAACTACATAACATTTGATAATCACTTCAATGAGTAATTAAGAAACACCTCGTAACGATACAGCACGCGCCTGCTTCAGGTTTAAAGACACAGTACGGAAACGTTAGAGAAAGCAGTCAGGTTGGTATCCAGTCGCTGTCCAGGTACATCTACATCTACATCCATACTCCGCAAACCACCTGACGGTGTGTGGCGGAGGGTACTTAGAGTACCTCTATCGGTTCTCCCTTCTATTCCAGTCTCGTATTGACGTGGAAAAAAAAATTGTCGGTATGCCTCTGTGTGAGCTCTAATCACTCTGATTTTATCCTCATGGTCTCTTCGCGAGATATACGTAGGAGGGAGCAATATAATGTTTGATTCCTCGGTGAAGGTATGTTCTCGAAACTTCAACAAAATCCCGCAGCGAACTACTGAGCGTCTCTCTTGCAGAGTCTTCCACTGGAGTTTATCTATCTTCTCAGTAACGTTTTCGCGATTACTAAATGATCCTGTAACGAAGCGCGCTGTTCTCCGTTGGATCTTTTCTATCTCTTCTATCAACCCTATCTGGTTCGGATCCCACACCGGTGAGCAGTATTCAAGCAGTGGGCGAACAAGCGTACTGTAACCTACTTCCTTTGTTTTCGGATTGCATTTCCTTAGGATTCTTCCAGTGAATCTGTCTGGCATCAGATTTACCGACGATTAAATTTGTACGGCCATTTCGTTTTAAATCACGCCTAGTGCCTACTCCCAGACAATTTATGGAATTAACTGCTTCCAGTTGCTGACTTGCTATATTGTATCTAAATGATAAATCATCTTTCTTTCTATGTATTCGCAGCACATTACACTTGTCTACATTTAGATTCAATTGCCATTCCCTGCGCCATGCTTCAGTTCGTTGCAGATCCTCCTGCATACGAGTACAGTTGTCCATTTTTACATCATCCCGATATACTTCAGCATCATCCGCAAAAAGCCTCCGCGAACTTCCGATGTTATTCACAAGGTCATTTATATATATTGTGAATAGCAACGGTCCTACGACAGTCCCCAGCGACACACCTGAAATCACTCTTACTCCGGAAGACTTCTCTCCATTGAGAATGACATGCTGCGTTCTGTTGTCTAGGAACTCTTCAATGCAATCACACAATTGGTCTGATAGTCCTTATACTCTAACTTTCTTCATTAAACGATTGTGGGGAACTGTATCAAACGCCTTGTGTAAGTCAAGAAACACGTCATCTACCTGGTAATCCGTGTCTACGGCCCTCTGAGTCTCGTGGACGAATAGCGCGAGCCAGGCTTCACGCGATTGTCTTTTTCGAAACCCATGATGATTCCTACAGAGTGGATTTCTAGTCTCCAGAAAAGTCATTACGCTCGAACATAATACGTGTTCCAAAATTCTGCAACTGATCGACGTTAGAGATATAGGTCTATAGTTCTGCACATCTGTTCGATGCCCCTTCTCGAAAACAGTTATGACCTGGGCCCTTTTCCAATCTTTTGGAACGCTACGCTCTTCTAGCGACCTAAAGTACACCGCTGCAAGAAGGGGGGCAAGTTCATTCGCGTACTCTCTGTAAAATCGAACTGGTATCCCATCAGGTCCAGCGGCCTTTCCTCTTTTGAGCGATTTTAATTGTTTTTCTATCCCTCTTTCAGCTATTTAGATATCTATCTAAACTCCAGACATGCCCGCGCTGGTCATCGGGGCACGGTTTCAAAAGGGACGCGTCACTGAAGAGAATTCTTCTCCAGTCAATGCGATTGCAGGCCGAAGACCTGTATGGAGACGCCCCGTACGGGTGTGGGATACCAGTCTGAATGTCATCCGCCATAGGACCCGACAAACAGGAATGATGGTCTGGGGTGGCAGTTATTAGCAGGAGCCCTTCGATTGTCATCCGCTGCATCCTTACAGCACCTCAGGACATCGACCTTCATGGAAAGCCACCCTTGACTTGTCTCAACTGCTTGTCTTCCTCCTTGCCAAACACTGCGTTTTCCAGCGATGTCGCGGTATCTCTCCCAAACTGCGAACGTTTGGAGCGTTATAGGCAGGGCCCTCCAACCAGCTTGAAATTTTGACCATCTAGCGCGACCACTGGACAGTATATGGCACGACATCCCTCAGGAGGACATCTAGGAACTCTGTAAATCGATGCCAAGCCGAATAACTGCTGGCATAAGGGCCAGAGGTGGACCAGCGCTTTATTGACATGCTCAAATTGTGAAGTTCTTTTCCTTGAATAAATCAGGCATTTTTTTGAAATTGTAACAATTTTTTTGTTTGCACATCATCTCTACCGACTTCCGTCACATTGGGATAATGCATTTGAAGTGCCTCGTTTTCTGTCTTCTTTTTTTTTTTTTGTACAGTGTATCTATACCTCATAAGTTGTTGAATAATAAGTAGCCAAAACACAGTCAATTTTTGTTAATTTAGACAACACAGACCTGGCGCGACTGGTGGGTAACTTTATATGGATTTTCTGGTAAGCAGAAGACTAGCAAGCCGCTGCCGGGATTCGGGGAGGCAAGTGTGTCCCAGATGAAATCCGTCTGACACATTAAGAAAAGGGCGGTTGGACTGTCCAGCCTATATCCGGATTTTAGGCTCTTTTTTCCTCAGAGTGTAACATCGAGAACCTGCCCCATAATCGGCTGCAAGTAGTCAGAGTTCTCTCTTAATAAATGGACCTAACGGATCATTGTTACAGAGGCCAACACCGTGGTCTCTGCATCATCGAAAACCGTAAGACTAATCAGATCAGGATAGTCTAGAAAAGTTTATAAGGCCTAACAAGACAGCTGCAGTGACTTCTTACTGAATCGAAATAGGTACATTACATGTGTAAAATTGTGGCTCCCTGTTCATCATTAACCTCAGCCATTGTTACCTACACTAGGAACCTCTACCTCTATATCAATACGTTATTTGACTTGGAAACCGTGTTAATTACGTCATTTTACGCTCATAACATACATTTTTCCGTCTTGAATTTCAGTATTCTTTTATAACAACGGAAAAGAAATTCAAATAATTTGAAAGCCCGCTAAAACGCTCCATGTGAGTCGTACGATGCCTGTGACGTCACTTCCTATCTTACTGCTCCTGTTGTCATAAAGCTATTTCACAGTGATGTCTTGTTTTGGAATTTACGTTTTGGGAAAACGGATTGCAAATGGTTTGTAGTACTACACTGCACAAGTACATACATAAAAACTTTTGAAAAATTCTTTTTGAGTGTTCCAAAGAATGAGAAGGTGAGTAAAAAGTGGTTGTACTGCATCGTGAAAATGCCACCACGTGTATGCTCAAATTCCCTTACTTAATTCAAAATGTCTTGCACTCTGAAGTTAACTTTCATGTACCTACGAGACACGCTTTCGCACTGTTACAAAGAAGGATAGCAACATTCAATGACACTAAGTTCTAGTAAAACTTATCGTTGTGGCGGCTTCGTTGCACTTATTTGGTAGCTCGTTGGTAGAGTTGACGGATTACCGATTACCGATTACTGCTACAATGAGTTCTTGCTACCGCTATTTTCGCATTTCGTGTAAAACATTTAAAAAAAACGACGGATCCAGGACTCGCAGTTATATGCGCTATACGCTGAACCACAGAGAGGGTCCTATAGTCGGCGTAACTGTTAAGTGTGTTTTAGAGTGGAAATCAGCAGTAAGAAGCCAAGAATAGTTTTAGTGTACTTTGGCTCATAGTTCAAGACCGAAAGTCGACAATCTAGATGTAAGACACGGACCCATTTCCAAAAGTTCTAAATTCTTTAGCTTTGAGCAAGTTTAACGATATTGCAGGAAGCAGGGAAAAGAATGTCCGTCCTCGCACACATCGCCGCTCTAAATGAGAGGAGCGTAAACGTTTCAACTTTCGTAAGGTTTCCACCATTATCGTTCATGAAATTTCTTTCTATTGTTACTCGAAAGCTGCAAATGCGTTTTTCATCATTGAGTAGCAAAACTATTTGCCGAAAATGCACGTAAAAAACTAGTAACTTCGGCTGACAATCCTGTAATAAATGTATAGCCACGTCTAACTTATAGTCTGTGACGTCACCAGCGCTTCAGACCATAAGAGAGCGTTTTCGGATATTCCAGCTGTAATTACATAAAAGTAACAGATGTTTTGTGAAAGTATTGAGGTAAATGCGAGTTGAATGTTATAGTCACTGAGAATGACAGCAATCCGAACCATGTTTATAACACAGAAACGTAGCCTACCGTCGTTAATCAGTCAAAGTAAGAAGTTACTTAAAATGTATGCCAGTTTTACCTCTGTTGAAAAATAATGACGCTTAGTAATTAAGTCCTTTACTCTATCTAATAATCGCAGGCAGTACACGTAATTTCAGTTCTGAACGAAAGTAAATAGAGAGAGCAGCGTGCGTTTACGGGATTCGCGGAGACGCGCTCACCCGGAATCCATTTCATCAGGCGGTTTAACTCTGATGGCTGTTGTTCTAGCCAGTGTTGATTTCGTTTTTAGGCGGATTCCCACGTCCACCTAAGTGAATGCCAGGCTGGTTACTCACGTCCCGCCTCAGTTACACTACTCTCGAACATTTCGAAAAACGATTATCACCATTTCACATGGGATAGCACTAGACGCACATAGATGTGGTAGACAACTTCCATCCCTTGGTGGGGGTGCGGGGGTGACGGAAAAACCGCGTCCGTCCACCCTCTACCGTTAACATTGCCAAATCCGAATTAACGTGTCGATACCGTGCAGGTGCGAGGAATAAGGAAGAAAAGAAATGAATGAAAGTAAATAGTAAAGTAAATTTAAAATAAAGTAACACTGACAAAACATAGATTAAAACTAAAGTGCAATTTTCTAGATTTTTGCATAGCATAATAGTAATACGTGAACACGAAAACTGAAGTACCTATTTTTTATATTAATTATACACGGAGGCCAATGAAACATATAATTTGAAAGGAACTTCGCCATAGATCTGCACAAGCAGATGGTAAAAGGAAGCAGATTCTTTCATATTCGTAACTCTGATGACTCCTTTTCTACCACTAATTAACGTCTCCAATACATGAACATCGAAAATTGAACTGCTAGCAATTTCCGCCATGCGTAATGATGAGGTGCTGTACTAGAAACAACACATGGAGGTAACAACGTTTCGTGAAAATGCATTCTACGGATGCTCATGTTTATATGCTACCGTTAGTTCATTTGCAGTAACACAAGCTTACCGGGCAGCTACTATGGCACAAACTGCTACGTCGTCGATGTCGTCACCAGTAGAAAACGAAACGTAGTAACTAATCGTTCGAGCGCAACAAACATTTTTTATGATCGTCGCTTTTTAACTTACTGTTCTGTAAGGGAAAACGGAACTAACTTCGTGTTCGTTAGCCGCCGTCACCACAAACTTTGAAGTGTTCCTAATTTTCAATTTCTTTCAATTTGATTGCTAGGACTTCTTCTATTATACGGAGACTATTTTTTTTTAGGTTATGCCTTGAAGAAGAACACTCATTTAAATGTGCACTAAACGTAATTCTAATAATTTTACGAGTCATAACTTCAGTTTGATGAAATTGCAGCGCTGATTTCGTAATGCAAATCATTTCAAGTCTGGGGTTACTTTAGTGCAATACAACGGCATTGGCATTCTGTTGCCATCAAGGTAAATTTAGTTTACCACTGTTGACACAAAATTTATTTTTCAGCGCACTGTATCAAAGACTCACTTCAAATGATTGAACGATCAAAGAGAA
This sequence comes from Schistocerca serialis cubense, assembly GCF_023864345.2. Taxonomy (NCBI): domain Eukaryota; kingdom Metazoa; phylum Arthropoda; class Insecta; order Orthoptera; family Acrididae; genus Schistocerca; species Schistocerca serialis. The sequence goes on along the minus strand of NC_064641.1, from coordinate 870,922,026 downwards.
ATCGAAGAATTTTTCAAGAATACTCGTAGCTACTAAGCAGCACTTGCTATGGGTCAGTTCTGAGGCTAAAACGTCAGCCACAGTTTTGCGTGGTGTATATTACTTTCAGATACATGGCACTTTTTATCCCAGATTGGATTCACAGACTCAATTGGTTAAATTTCGACCACACGCGATAATAGTCGTAATTATTTTGTTAAACTTTTTTTCTGTTTGGATTGATGGCTCTTACTCCACCATTGCAATTGTGTTGAATTTCGATTGTTTTAGCTAACGTAAATGTTTTCATATTTCTTAAACAGTCACATTTCGGAAGTCAATGAAATTAGTTTGTGTAGTTAAATGTTAGTATGAGGTAACGCAGGTTTCTCTATAATAAGGAGATTGCACCATACAATGATATTAGTAACAATCATTTGCTCATCTTTCGAAATTATTACACCTGATTTTCTCTAATTATCTGGAGGAGTATCTAAGATTTCTGTTTATTATTATGTAAAGTTCTCTGTTGGTTACACGCACAGACTATTTCCTCAGCCCGCGTTTCTTCAGACTAGTTACGTAACTATTACTGTTCTGGTAACCACGTGGTTAACGAACAGAGCTCGTCCGTTTGTAAATCATAAGTTTGCTGTGGGTTGCTGAAAACTTCGCGGTACTTTTTGTTGACTTTGTAATGTATTAATAGCACTACTTTAAAATAGTTTTCAAAAGGTACGTAAGAACAGAATGGAGTAAGTTGTTTGTAATAAAAATTGTTGTGTATTCTGCCCCACTAATCAGTTATTACTTCGGAATCGACTGTCTTAATTTTTCGCTGCGATTGGTCTCATGCAATGACAGTCAATTTTTGCATAGCCGATTAGAGAGGGAAAGATTACACGTTATTTACTCGTGACTGCGAAAGTATCATTTAGAGATAGTGTCAGTGGAACTTACTAACGGTATATTCATAAGTATTACGAAAAGATATTGCAACCGATTTCGATGAATTCGTCGTCAGACAATTGTTTCGCTTGACAAAATTATTCTGCACGTCATGGCGACTCGTGCATCGGTTATATAAATACTCTGACCGGGCGAGCAGACTACTGGCTGACAATAACGTCACAAAACCAGGAGGAAAAAAAATTTCGTCGCCTAGTGCGACTACTGTATTATAAACGAAATAGTAATGCAAAATCACCTGTGGATAAGGACCTGAACTAGAATTCACATATTAGAGATAATAGCAGGCTTTGGATTCTTACAAGATGAACACTTCAGGGGGACACGAAATCAAATCTTCATAACATTTCTACAGCTCTCCATATGTTTCTGCAGTCCGTTCATTTGGATGAAAACTTAACAATCGTAGTACCACTTTCGGATTCAGTTTCAAAACTCTGCAAACATGGTAAATAATACCCTTTGAATGCTTGTGAAGCACTTTACTTTTGCTGACGTCACCTGATATGTTTATCTACAGCTCGCACTAGCACGCTCACAGACACACATTCACATCTACACCGCTATCACAAAATATCGCTCAGGAGTAGGGTAGTGTCTAGGATTTACACACCTCTACGCTGTGGTGTAGTTCCTATCTAGGGATATTTTGTGATAACCAAACCGCAAAGCAATTTCCGAATTTGGAGCCTATATCGCTGCATTTAAGGGTTTCCATTTGTTTATATTCACTTTTTCCATACAGCTTATGAGTTAATGACGAAGAAAAATGAAAAGCATGGAAATCGCTAAGATATTCAATAAATTTTACTAAAATTGCTGTGAAGGACTATAATTTTCCAAAATATAACAAAAATTATAGATTCATGTCGATATAAAAAAAATTCAATTAAAAAAATAACATGTTGTAACTATCCATTGTTATGTTTGGTAAACACATGCAAAGTGTGTGAACAGCCCATAGTGGCTTGCCTTCCATGAATTCTATTTCAAAATAATTTTGTGACTAAATATTTATCGCTTGAAATTTATTTTATACGTGACATGTAAGTATAGTTTCTCTCTTTTACCGTTAGTCAGTACTTACAACTACATAAAAAAAAAATTTCCATAATTTTTGCACTTATGTTATAGGGCAGTTTGGGTCCTTCAATTCTGATGAATGCAATGCCGAAACCTAAGTCAAAAGTCTACGTTTTTGTGACCGCGGGCTGTTATTGCTTTGATTTTACAAGAAAATTTTATTTCTACTAAATTCAGACATAATACTCCTCAAACTATCGTCGCCCCTCTTTCTCCATGCCCTTGTGCCCTCATGTCCAGCTCTTCGTCCCTCTCTGCCCACATCCCACTCCCATCCGCTCTGTCTCTCATCCTCTTATCACTCGCACCTGCATCCGAGTGACGTAGGAGATGTTAAACACACGCATTTATTGTACACTTATATGTCTGATCTTCTGGTGCTCTACACAATACGGCGCCAAAGAGGCTATTAAATTTATCTGTGGTTTGAGCCGTGTGGCTTGATCTTAGGTCCCGAAACAGCTTGTTAAGTTATTGGGTCACAGCAGTGTTCATTCTCGCGACCTGGCTGACACACTGAACAGCACAGATAATAGGCAAATTGCACTTCATAATGTTTGGTGTATTCCAAGTCAACTAAATAGGAGGGCTATCCACAAAGTACATTACGTTTTGGAATTAAAAATAAATAAAGTATTGGAAATTTTTTTTTTATTATATACAGATGAAAGCCACACTTAAATACTACTTTTCTACGCCCGGGCCCACACGACAAATGCCACTCGTGAAGTTCTCGAATCTTTTAAGTGGGAGTTGTTTCCTCATCCGCCGTACAGTCCCGACCTGGCACCGAGCGACTTCCACTTATTCCCAGCAATGAAGAAGTGGTTGACTATGCAGCGTTTTGATGACGACGCACAGCTTCAAGAAGAGATAACCACGTGGTTGAAGGCGCAGGCGGCCGAATTTTACGACGAAGGAATTTCCAAGTTCGTCCATCGCTACGATAAGTGCCTTAATTTAAATGGCAACTATGTAGAAAAGTAGTATTTCAGTGTCGCTTTCATCTGTATATAATAAAAAAAAATTTCGAATACTTTATTTATTTTTAATTCCAAAACGTAATGTACTTTGTGGATAGCCCTCGTATACGAAGTAAAAACCAACAGGTCGTTTCCGAGCATGTTTACGTCACCGCTTCTCATCTTCAAAAACGGTTCAAATGGCCCTGAGCACTATGGGACTTAACTTCTGAGGTCATCAGTCCCCTAGAACTTAGAAATACTGAAACCTAACTAACCTAAGGACATCACACACATCCATGCCCACGGCAGGATTCGAACCTGCGACCGTAGCGGTCACGCGTTTCCAGACTGTAGCGCCTACATCCGCTTGGCCACCACGGCCGGCAACGAATAACAGTAAGAGCGAATAGCGATGACAAGAAATAAAGTTAACAACAAATAACGGTATCAACTTCTACAACCGTAAAAAGGAACACACAGAAATTCACAAGTAGCAACGATCACATAGGACAGCGAGCTGGCAGCAACTGAAGCCCACTGCAGTCACGAAGTGTTGTGGTGTGGGTGAAGGTTTGGTAGCTTCGGGGATTTGCTTCAGCTGCATGTAGCGTGATATTGGCGGAAAGTAGCCCGTTCCTGCCGCGTGGGTTTCCGCTCCTACCGCCTCCGATCTCGGTGTTATAACTTTGGACTAACTACAGCCACGGAGGTGGACACCGATAAGGACTATAACGAACTGTCACCGTCCGCGGAAGCCTGCGTGTTTACAATGCCCCGAAGATTCGAGGCAACGCTCTCAGATTTCAACGGCCAACATGTTGAAAGAGTGCATAGTCGACGGTTTTTCATACACGCTCTATTTTCCGGTAATTGGGTAATGTTTCGTGTGCTGTGTTGCTAGGGCAGAGTGTTGTTCCGCTTGACATGGAGATTCGGAATGCCGCTCATTATAGCATAATTAGTCCCTCCCATCCCGTCAAGTGTAGGTACTCTTATCAGCAGCTACTATTTTCAACATGTAACTGTGGCTGTAAAGTAGCCGTGCCTCATGAATACTCCAGCGCTTTGGAGCACGCCATTGTCTGTTCGATCTGCCTTATGCTCCTCATTCCTAATTAGGAGCTTTTATTAATTAGTTGAATTCACGGTCATGTTACAACTTATTGCCCATCCTGCGGTCAACCAGACCCGTTTCGCGAGCATTTTCACGTTTGATTTTCAAATTATTTGATGAATATGTTTAAATATAACGAATTGTAGTAGTATCTGTGGAAGTGTGCAATTAATTTTATTCATAATATTATACTTCAGTATGTTTCTTATTCTTTTTTGCCATGTTCCAAATAGAAGAAGTAGGTAGAAGAATAAGTGTCTTTGCTATTTAAGGTTTTTCTACTTTGACTAACAATGTAATCATTGATTTGCTGGGGGAGTTTATTACATGAATTTTTTTTTATTTTGTTCCTATACAGCTTTATTAAAACTAATATGTCACTTGGCCTGCTCCCTTCCTTTGGTGTAAGACTGTTTCTTAGTTCGTCTCTGTCATTATTCAGTTAGTGGCTAATCCAGAAACGGTGACCTCCTGCTTGGTCATCCTTTGTACGTATGCAATTAGCACTTAGGGCTGGTCTGAAGCGACGGTATTAAGAAATTCGTAAGATTAGATAATTAATGTTTTTAGTTTGCTCTATGCTGAGATCTGATATAATCAGCAACATGCCGTGATCTAGGCTTGGCGACACACACTGCGTTGTGATTACGCTTTGCGTGTGTGGTGGATCACATGAGATGATTGAGAAATTCGTTACGTCGTCTCCTATCGACTGTCCAGAGCACACCCTCATATGAAAGCTTCACCTGTTCCGGTCTCTAGTTACTTTCCAGAAAAGAGACATGAAAACGGCCAATTGTTTGTCGTTAATTCACAGTGCATCTAATATGGTGGACACTCGAAATTAATGAAAGATACAAAGGCATCCCTGAAAATTACACTCCTGTTCGTTGCTGTCAAGGTTAAACTCCTTTTACACGATCAGCAGACAAGTGCACCTGCTGCAGCGCCGCTAGCTTTCTGTTCCCGTAGTGTCTCGTCCGTTTTGAGTGGTCATTTTAGTTTACACGTCATCACCAAAATTGCTGGTGTTGTGAGACCTGTCTGCTGTAAAGTTTTACATCCGAATGGTGAAAGTGAAGTTATGAGCGAGTACCCTTTTTACGAAAAATCGAAATATGGTAGCAAAATGTAGGAACAAACGAAGACAGCAGAGGTTAGTATCGACCGGAGCGGAATTCGTAGCTTGTCAAACGTAGAGTGATTAATTTTTCAAATTTCTGACAACTGATGTAAGGCGTCAGGCAAATCCAACAGCTTCCATGAAAACCCTGACATGATAGCAAATCCGGCAATATATCACGTAGTTCCAAATAAATCCTGAGATTAAATTAACCAAAGTAATATGATCAACGACTGAGCAAATCGAATACCACAAGAAACCCCTACATGCAAGCCATACCTTCCCACTGTGAATCAGACGCAGTTCCGAGGGGAGAAACTAGAACAGAAGCCGAGAGCAGAGCCATGTAGGCTAGAAGGCCCTACGATAAAGGACACCCACATCGCCGACCGACCGCCAAGAGCAGCCCCCAGCCCATTTTAAAAGATAGAGCCCTCCAGAAGAACAGTATAGATCTTACGATAACACTAAAAGAGCCACACCAGCTGCAAGTTTTAGCGTGAGACTATACGCGTCTCTGTTATGTTGCAAACATTAAAAAGATTGCCCCACCACGAAAAGTATAACGTTTCTCATCGTATAGACAGAATTTTTGTAGGCGGAGCTTAAGGTGAACATTGAGACCCTGATTGGTTAGTTGAAAACACAGCCAGATACCTTTTCTTAAACCAACTTCGGTAAATTGTAGTAAGGAGAAGTTCGAGAGAGTTGCTACCGAGATGGCGAGGTGCGTGGAGCTGCGCCACCCGCCGCCCATGACGCTGCCTAACCACTGACAAGGTAATGAAAGCACGTGATACCGCGTAAGAGCGCATAAGGCTTCACTCAGAACTGCAGAAGTCTCATCTGTTACATCGCCTTTTTACGTAATACTAATGTCGATCATCAATTAAACTTCGTGGTATTCACATTTGCTACTTTAAGTTAAAATCTGATACGCGATGATTTTTCTGTTATATAATTATGGAGAAGCCACATCAGCCACTGTAATTTACGACAAGTTAAATAAGTAATTAAAGATAGTTGAGGGTCATTGTAGACCATTGATAGTTTTCTCTTTTATGAAACTTAATTCAAACTTAGATTATAGATGTGATATGGCATAGGTCATCCTTCGATCCATTATAGAACTTGGAAACCCATATGGGGAATATTCGTTCACATTTTTGTTGAATGCAGTTGGTTTTTATCGTCCTGTATTAAAATATTTCCTTTTACCAATAGTGCAATTTATAAACAATGTTTTGTGAGTAGAAAAATATTTCCAATGGTAAACTTAACTGATTTTTCGACGTTATTTTACAAGCTAACTAAAAATAGGAAAGCCTTGAACCCCTTCCGCTAAATTTAGATAGGATTAAGATTCTTTTACAAGGAGTGCAGTGGAACTGACGCTGAAATCATTAAGTATTTGATTATACCATTAGTAGTCTCACTGAACTCTTCTGAACTCTACATGTCATGTGTGGTCTGGCGTCTCCTTACCAGCAAAAAGTTCCAGGTTCAAACTGGTCAATTCCCTGAAAAACACACTCAGAGCGTCGTTGAGCGGAAGTGGTAGGGAGACACGACTTAGAACAAACAGACACCACGCAGAATGTTAGACTTACAGAAGAGGAAAAGTGTCATCCAAAGATTTCAGAACATATACATTTATTTGCTGGTGAAAATATGTACTTGCAAACAAGTCAGACAATATGAAGATCGTAATAAATAGCTTCTTTTTGCTTTATCTATGTATCTTGTTTTCTTGATGACTTTTAAATAACAACGAAAATTACTTCTCTCGCTCAAGACTTTTTACTTTTGCACTGTTAAAGTAATTGTCCTTAAACACGTTTACAAACTAATGTTCTTATCTGTCCGTGGTGTAGGCTCTTTCTCTGTAGAACGTAAATTCTGTTTTTCTTTCAGTTATTTCGGCTCTCTTATAGACTGGAAGACCACTAGTAAGAACAAAAATACCAAGACCTTGTGTAACTTTCAACTGCTACGAAATAATATAACAAAAATTAAGAAGACACTAAAACACCAAATCCGTTTCTGCAACAGGAGCGAGCTTCATTAGAATAGGTTATAACTTTCGATGTTAGTACACACCGCCATAGCCTCTTGTGTCTACGCATGCGCAGTGTGCAACAGAATCGAAAACTTAGACTTCCACACTTGGCATAATCTATAGATCACTGATGTCATAGACACACAAACGATGTAGTTGACTGCTGATTCAAATGCAAGCACGAAAAGTGCGCGCATTTCTAGCAGTCGATTTTGACCAGAAAGTCTCTCGTGCAAAACGGGCTTTACACTCATAAACGGACCGACCACCGTGTGGCATCTTCCGCTAAGGGAACACAGCTATAGAAGACGCAAGGTGAGTGGGAAAACATATGCGACTGGTGCCTGAAGTGTGGCTGTCCACCTTCAGCCTCCACATGGACTGCCCGACTGTTACAACCAATCCACATCATCACATTTTCGGCAGTAATGTCCAGTGGACTTGTTGAAGAGATAAATTCTTGGATAGGCGGTATTGAAAGGTCGAAAAAATCTTTTGCAGTTTATGTTTATTCTCTTTTTCATTTTTTGACAGTGATTATTAATTTTCTTTTGATCACAGACACATAAATTTTGTTGTTACTTTCTATTGCGTTTTCTGGAGCTACAGCTTTGGCGAGCTTGTCTGCTAATTCTTTCGCACGAACACCGCGTATGGACTGTTGTCCATTCGATGTTCAGGAGTCATCTCGTCTGACACAATTACCGATTTTAATTTCTGATTTCCTCTACAAAACATTTCTGCTTTCTCGAATTTTTAACGGATACAGCGTAACTCGATCGTCCTTACATATTACAGCAATCTCTTGAAAAATTGTTTTTCGTTGTTCATCTACTTCCTCTAGAGCTCGAAATATGGGTACTTGTGTTGCTTGGTTAACAGTGCACACTTTTATAACATATTTAGGTTGGTGCATTCGTTCGTCGTGTTTTCCAATGAATTTAATAAACACGACAGATACACAAAACATAATATATTCTTCTGCAGTATTTACAACAGTTCGTCAACGCTGGAGTAACTGGTTTTGAGGCAAAGAACTTGTCGAATAATGTTAGGATTGTGTTTTCATCCGGAAAGGGTCCTTCCGGATGCCATGAAGGGTACAGGGTGCACCCATCTGCAGGTGGTCGCTCATGTCGGCACCAATGATGTGTGTCGCTATGGATCGGAGGAAATCCTCTCTGGCTTCCGGCGGCTATCTGATTTGGTGAAGACTGCCAGTCTCGCTAGCGGGATGAAAGCAGAGCTCACCATCTGCAGCATCGTCGACAGGACTGACTGCGGACCTTTGGTACAGAGCCGAGTGGAGGGTCTGAATCAGAGGCTGAGACGGTTCTGCGACCGTGTGGGCTGCAGATTCCTCGACTTGCGCCATAGGGTGGTGGGGTTTCGGGTTCCGCTGGATAGGTCAGGAGTCCACTACACGCAACAAGCGGCTACACGGGTAGCAGGGGTTGTGTGGCGTGGGCTGGGCGGTTTTTTAGGTTAGATGGCCTTGGGCAAGTACAGAAAGGGCAACAGCCTCAACGGGTGCGGGGCAAAGTCAGGACATGCGGGGACCAAGCAGCAATCGGTATTGTAATTGTCAACTGTCGAAGCTGCGTTGGCAAAGTACCGGAACTTCAAGCGCTGATAGAAAGCACCGAAGTTGAAATCGTTATAGGTACAGAAAGCTGGCTTAAGCCAGAGATAAATTCTGCCGAAATTTTTACAAAGGTACAGACGGTGTTTAGAAAGGATAGATTGCATGCAACCGGTGGTGGAGTGTTCGTCGCTGTTAGTAGTAGTTTATCCTGTAGTGAAGTAGAAGTGGATAGTTCCTGTGAATTATTATGGGTGGAGGTTACACTAAACAACCGAACTAGGTTAATAATTGGCTCCTTTTACCGACCTCCCGACTCAGCAGCATTAGTGGCAGAACAACTGAGAGAAAATTTGGAATACATTTCACATAAATTTTCTCAGCATGTTATAGTCTTAGGTGGAGATTTCAATTTACCAGATATAGACTGGGACACTCAGATGTTTAGGACGGGTGGTAGGGACAGAGCATCGAGTGACATTATACTGAGTGCACTATCCGAAAATTACCTCGAGCAATTAAACAGAGAACCGACTCGTGGAGATAACATCTTGGACCTACTGATAACAAACAGACCCGAACTTTTCGACTCTGTATGTACAGAACAGGGAATCAGTGATCATAAGGCCGTTGCAGCATCCCTGAATATGGAAGTTAATAGGAATATAAAAAAAGGGAGGAAGGTTTATCTGTTTAGCAAGAGTAATAGAAGGCAGATTTCAGACTACCTAACAGATCAAAACGAAAATTTCTGTTCCGACACTGACAATGTTGAGTGTTTATGGAAAAAGTTGAAGGCAATCGTAAAATGCGTTTTAGACAGGTACGTGCCGAGTAAAACTGTGAGGGACGGGAAAAATCCACCGTGGTACAACAACAAAGTTAGGAAACTACTGCGAAAGCAAAGAGAGCTCCACTCCAAGTTTAAACGCAGCCAAAACCTCTCAGACAAACAGAAGCTAAACGATGTCAAAGTTAGCGTAAGGAGGGCTATGCGTGAAGCGTTCATTGAATTCGAAAGTAAAATTCTATGTACCGACTTGACAGAAAATCCTAGGAAGTTCTGGTCTTACGTTAAATCAGTAAGTGGCTCGAAACAGCATATCCAGACACTACGGGATGATGATGGCATTGAAACAGAGGATGACACGCGTAAAGCTGAAATACTAAACACCTTTTTCCAAAGCTGTTTCACAGAGGAAGACCGCACTGCAGTTCCTTCTCTAAATCCTCGCACAAACGAAAAAATGGCTGACATCGAAATAAGTGTCCAAGGAATAGAAAAGCAACTGGAATCACTCAATAGAGGAAAGTCCACTGGACCTGACGGGATACCAATTCGATTCTACACAGAGTACGCGAAAGAACTTGCCCCCCTTCTAACAGCCGTGTACCGCAAGTCTCTAGAGGAACGGAGGGTTCCAAATGATTGGAAAAGAGCACAGATAGTCCCAGTCTTCAAGAAGGGTCGTCGAGTAGATGCGCAAAACTATAGACCTATATCTCTTACGTCGATCTCTTGTAGAATTTTAGAACATGTTTTTTGCTCGCGTATCATGTCATTTCTGGAAACCCAGAATCTACTATGTAGGAATCAACATGGATTCCGGAAACAGCGATCGTGTGAGACCCAACTCGCCTTATTTGTTCATGAGACCCAGAAAATATTAGATACAGGCTCCCAGGTAGATGCTATTTTTCTTGACTTCCGGAGGGCGTTCGATACAGTTCCGCACTGTCGCCTGATAAACAAAGTAAGAGCCTACGGAATATCAGACCAGCTGTGTGGCTGGATTGAAGAGTTTTTAGCAAACAGAACACAGCATGTTGTTATCAATGGAGAGACGTCTACAGACGTTAAAGTAACCTCTGGAGTGCCACAGGGGAGTGTTATGGGACCATTGCTTTTCACAATATATATAAATGACCTAGTAGATAGTGTTGGAAGTTCCATGCGGCTTTTCGCGGATGATGCTGTAGTATACAGAGAAGTTGCTGCATTAGAAAATTGTAGCGAAATACAGGAAGATCTGCAGCGGATAGGCACTTGGTGCAGGGAGTGGCAACTGACCCTTAACATAGACAAATGTAATGTATTGCGAATACATAGAAAGAAGGATCCTTTATTGTATGATTATATGATAGCGGGACAAACACTGGTAGCAGTTACTTCTGTAAAATATCTGGGAGTGTGCGTACGGAACGATTTGAAGTGGAATGATCATATAAAATTAATTGTTGGTAAGGCGGGTACCAGGTTGAGATTCATTGGGAGAGTGCTTAGAAAATGTAGTCCGTCAACAAAGGAGGTGGCTTACAAAACACTCGTTCGACATATACTTGAGTATTGCTCATCAGTGTGGGATCCGTACCAGGTCGGGCTGACGGAGGAGATAGAGAAGATCCAAAGAAGAGCGGCGCGTTTTGTCACCGGGTTATTTGGTAACCGTGATAGCGTTACGGAGATGTTTAATAAACTCAAGTGGCAGACTCTGCAAGAGAGGCGCTCTGCATCGCGGTGTAGCTTGCTCGCCAGGTTTCGAGAGGGTGCGTTTCTGGATGAGGTATCGAATATATTGCTTCCCCCTACTTATACCTCCAGAGGAGATCACGAATGTAAAATTAGAGAGATTAGAGCGCGCACGGAGGCTTTCAGACAGTCGTTCTTCCCGCGAACCATACGCGACTGGAACAGGAAAGGGAGGTAATGACAGTGGCACGTAAAGTGCCCTCCGCCACACACCGTTGGGTGGCTTGCGGAGTATCAATGTAGATGTAGATGTAGATGTACTTGAAATTTGTTTGATAGAGAGCAGAAAAGGTGAAAATCTAAGGTCCCAAGATCAGGTGAATAAGGTGGGAGTGGAAAGACGTCCAAAACGAACTCCTGTGTAGAGTATTTTGTCAGTCTAGCAGAATGCGGACTTACGTTGTCATGGAGTAACATCACTTCACGCAGTCTTCCTGGTCATTGTTGTTATTACTTTCAACATGTCACGGCCCTGTCAGGAACTGTATAAATATTAATTTTAATTTTAAAAACCAACAGCCTCAGTTGCAAAGTTTACCTAGATTTCCTTAGGTTTCAGTTGGGATAACCCAACTGTGGTGTCACCGCCAGACACCACACTTGCTAGGTGGTAGCCTTTCAATCGGCCGCGGTCCGTTAGTATACGTCGGACCCGCGTGTCGCCACTGTCAGTGATTGCAGACCGAGCGCAGCCACACGGCAGGTCTAGAGAGACTTCCTAGCACTCGCCCCAGTTGTAAAACTGACTTTGCTAGCGATGGTTCACTGACAAAATAAGCTCTCATTTGCCGAGACGATAGTTAGCATAGCCTTCAGCTACGTCATTTGCTACGACCTAGCAAGGCGCCATTATCAGTTACTGTTGATATTGTGAATAATGTATCGTCAAGAGCGACGTTCACCATTTATGGATTAAAGTTCAGTATTCCACCAGCTACGTCTGTTTTTTCTAAAGTCTAATTTCCTTGTCCTGTTCCAGACCTGACGCCAGCCTGCGTGAGCTAAAACGCTTGCCTTTCGGCTTCCTCTAGTAACGGTGTTGCCTGTCCTGCAAACCCACAACACCGACCTTCTTCAGAATAAAAGTAACGCCCTTTTCCTCAGCTGTACCTTTCTTTTATTTCACTTTAGTAGTAAATTCAAGGTCAGAAGTTAGGTTCACGTCTTGACCCAACAAGTACCCATCACACAGTTTATGCACAAGCGCAACGTATTTTGTCCGCCTAGGCGGACCTCATGACGCTACGGTCAGTTCCAGAACAGCACTCGTGGCTGCCGCATTACGATCGCGAAGTGGGGCCAAACCAGTTTCAGATAGGTTTTTACAGTCCGACGAGAATTTATGGATTTGTAGTTCTAGCTTGACGATGTGCACTATGGACAAACGGTAGTTACTTTTATTCTGAAGGAGATTGTGTTATCTCGACTGAAACCTAGGTAAATCTAAGTAAACTTTGCAACTGAGGCTGTTGGTTTTTAAAATTAAAATTCATTGTTCTTTGTTTGCGTCTGCAAGAAGTCTCAGTTGCCGACAATAAATGTCGGCAGTGTTGGTTTCACCTCGAGGAAGCAATTCGTAGTACAACACACTGTCACTGTTCCACTAGCTGCATAACACCATCTGTTGCGGATGCGCGCAGGTCTTTGTACGGGGTGTTGCCGTTTTGTTTGGGCTCAATCATTCCTTTCCTTTCCTTACGTTAGCAGAAAGACATCATTTATCGTCACCAGTAACGATACACCATAGGAACTGTCAGTGGTCATACGACGAGCAAGCAGAGAGGCACGTATGGCCACCTGCTGATTTTTGTGATTTTGGCTTAGAGTAAGCGGTATCAAAAATGGTTCAAATGGCTCTGAGCACTATTGGACTCAACTTCTGAGGTCATCAGTCCCCTAGAACTTAGAACTACATAAACCTAACTAACCTAAGGACATCACACACATCCATGGCCGAGGCAGGATTCGAACCTGCGACCGTAGCGGTCGCGCGGCTCCAGACTGTAGCGCCTAGAACCACTCGGCCACTCTGGCCGGCCAAGCGGTATCCACACATCCGATTTATGAACCTTTCCCATTCCATGCAACTGTCTCAGACTGGTAGAATGATCACAGTTCATCACATGTGCCAGTTCTCTAGTACACTGACAGTGATCATTGTGGATTAATGTTTTTAAACGAGCTTCATCAACCCGAGAACTTCTTCCTGAACGTAGAGACTCCTTAAAACGAGAAAGCTATTTTCTTGCCGCTTCTGTTCAATTGCATTATCTTTAAACAGGGCGCAAATGTTTCTGGTTGCCTCCACTGCTGTCACCCCTCTACTGAACTCAAACAGAAAAATGTGTGGGAAATGTTCCGATTTCTCCACTTGGCACTCCATTTTCTAGTGTCCACAACTCCACTCGCTATCTCCAAATGACAAAATGACAATATGTGTACAAACAAAAAAAGTGAAATTGATAAATGCACCAATAGCAACCAAAATACCAACAAGTAAAACAAAAATCCTATGAACTTATGCACCAATCTAATACTTTAACTGATAACCAAGTGTATCGTTAATAATTACGGTCATTTACTAACATGTTCAAATTTCCGCATAACTCCCAGTAGTACCAGCCTCTATTTGGTCTATGCTTCGTTTTATTCTTCTACAGTTACAGTGCTTGACGCATGTGGCCACTGTTTGCAATGCAATGGAATGTCTCTAAAATGGGACATTGTTCAATATTTGTTGGAGTTTAAGAGTCACTGTTGTAGAAACAGTCACGTAATGAACAAAATATGGAAGTGTGGACTAGCAGACCACCACTGGGCCTGGCTTGAAAGGTTCCTAGTAACCAGAACTTGGCCTGTCGTTCTCATCGGAGCAAAATCTTTAGACTTAAGAATCGTTTCAGATTTACCCCAAGGTGCTGCTGTTGGACTATTACTGTCCACAAATATACACTGCCTGGTGAAAAGTATCAGGACACCTACTAGTGGACATTAAGATGATGTGTGTCCACCCTTTGTCCTTATAATAGCTTGAAATGTGCCTGGTACCCTTTCAGTGAGGTGTCGGAATGTCTCGGTAGGAACTACGTCACATTCTTCCTCAACAGCAGAAACCAGTGAATGTAATGATGGAGTGTGAAGCGAAGTCCACGTTCAAACTCATCCCAAAGATGTTCCGTTGGCTTCAAGTCGTAAGTGCTGGTGGGTCAGTCCGTTTCAGGAGTGCTACTGTCCATAAACCACTGTGTCACAGATACTACTTGATGAAAAGGTGCATTCTCATGCTAATATAAGCAATATATGTGCTGTTATAAACAATATATCAAAGCTGATATACAGGGTGGGCCATTGATCGTGACCGGGCCAAATATCTCACGAAATAAGCGTCAAACTATAAAACTACAAAGAACGAAACTTGTCTAGCTTGAAGGGGGAAACCAGATGGCGCTATGGTTGGCCCGCTAGATGGCGCTGCCATAGGTCAAACGGATATCAACTGCTCTTTTCAAATAGAAACCCCCATTTTTATTACAAATTCGTATAGTACGTCAAGAAATATGAATGCTTTAGTCGGACCACTTTCTTCGCTTTGTGGTAGATGGCGCTGTAATAGTCACAAACATATGGCTCACAATGCTAGACGAACAGTTGGTAACAGGTAGGCTTTTTAAATTAAAATGTAGAAGGTAGGTACGTTTGAACATTTTATTTCGGTTGTTCCAATGCGATACATGTACCTTTGAAAACTTATCATTTCTGAGAACGCATGCTGTTACAACGTGATTACCTGTAAATACCACATTAACGCAATAAATGCTCAAAATGATGTCCGTCTGCCTAAATGCATTTGACAATATGTGTAACGACATTCCTCTCAACAACGAGTAATTCGCCTTCCGTAATGTTCGCACATGCATTGACAATGCGCTGACGCATGTTCTCAGGCGTTGTCGGTGGATCACGATAGCAAATATCCTTCAACTTTCCTCACAGAAAGAAATCCGGGGACATCAGATCCGGTCAAAGTGCGGGCCATGGTGTGGTGCTTCGACGACCAATCCACCTGTCATGAAATATGCTATTCAATTTGGATTAAACCGCAGGCGAGCTAAGTACCGGACATCTATCATGTTGGAAGTACATCGCCATTCTGTCATGCAGTGAAAGATCTTGTAGTAACATCGGTAGAACATTACGTAGGAAATCAGCATTCATTCCACTATTTAGACTGCCATCGATAAAATGGTGGTTAATTATCCTTCCTCCCATAATGCTACACCATACATTAACCCGCCAAGGTCGCTGATGTTCCACTTGTCGCAGCCATCATGGATTTTCCGTTGCCCAATAGTGCATATTATGACGGTTTACGTTACCGTTGTTGGTGCATGACGTTTCGTCGCTAAATAGAACGCGTGCAAAAAATCTGTCATCGTCCCGTAATTTCTGTTCTGCCCAGTGGCAGAACTGTACACGACGTTCAAAGTCGCCGCCATGCAATTCCTGCTGCATGGAAATATGGTACGGGTGCAATCGATGTTGATATAGCATTCTCAACACCGACGTTTTCGAGATTCCCGATCCTCGCGCAGTTTGTCTGCTACTGATGTGCGGATTAGCCGCGACAGCAGCTAATACACCTACTTGGGCATCATCATTTGTTGCAGGTAGTGGTTGACGTTTCACGTGTGGCTGAACGCTTCCCGTTTCCTTAAATAACGTAACTATCCGACGAACGGTCCGGACACTTGGATGATGTCGTCCAGGATAACGAGCAGCATACATAGCACACGCCCGTTGGGCATTTTGATCACAATAGACATACCTCAACACAATATCAACCTTCTCCGCAATTGGTAAACGGTCCATTTTAACACAGGTAATGTATCACGAAGCAAATACCGCCCGCACTGGCGGACTGTTATGTGCTACCACGTACTTATACGTGTGTGACTATTACAGCGCCATCTATCACAAAGTGATAAAAGTGGTCCAACTAAAACATTCATATTTCTTTACGTACTACACGAATATGTAATAAAATGGGGGTTCCTGTTTAAAAAAAAACACAGGTTATATCCGTTTGACCTATGACAGCGCCATCTAGCGGGCCAACCATAGCACCATCTGCTTTCCCCTTAACCTAGACGACTTTCGTTCTTTGTAGTTTTTTCGTTTGATGCTTATTTAGTGAGATATTTGGCCCGGTCACTGTCAATGGACCACCCTGTATAAACAGTTCGGAGACGATCCCCGAACTGTTCCTCTAATGTACTCGGTTTACAAAGCTGTAATATGTGTTCTTGCTCTGTCGCATTCAGCGTTATCCTAAACGCAAGAAATGGACCTCACCCTAACCACGAAAAACGTCCTAATACAGTAACACAACCTCCTGCATACCTCATTATTCCCAATGATAGTGATGGTAGGTTGGTATTCACCAAATCCGAACTCGTCCATCGGACTGCCACGGGATGTTGCGTGATTCATCACTCGTTTCCTGTCATCCACCGTCCAGAGACGTCGCTCTTTACATCACCCCCAGCGTCGCTTAGCAGTGGCTGCAGAAATGTGTGGCTTAGGAGGAGCTGCCGGACTTCTGCATCCCATTCTTTCTAACTCCCTACGCACTAACCACTGTGGTTCGCAGCTCGTGGTCGTGCGGTAGCGTTCTCGCTTCCCGCGCCCGGGTTCCCGGGTTCGATTCCCGGCGGGGTCAGGGATTTTCTCTGCCTCGTGATGACTGGGTGTTATGTGATGTCTTTAGGTTAGTTAGGTTTAAGTAGTTCTAAGTTCTAGGGGACTGATGACCATAGCTGTTAAGTCCCATAGTGCTTAGAGCCATTTGAACTAAGCCACTGTGCTAGCTGGACTGCTGGCAGCACTTTGGAATTCACGTGTGATTCCTTCCACTGACTTTACATTATTTTTTACGACTCCTGTGTGCTTTGTTCTAGGGTCGCTCCCCGTCAGTACAAGAGGTCTGTCTGGTTTTCGTTTAGCTGTGATTGCTCCTTCGTGTTTCCGCTTCATTTCACTTCCCCGACAGTTGACCGTGGCGTCTGAAGAAGGGCTGAAAGTCCTCGATGGATTTGTTTCTTACAAGGAGAGGTCCCCAGCGATGCCATCGATTTCTTGTCGGTGATGTAGTTAGCTTCTTCACTATGATTTAGTTAACATCGCAGGTATCATACACTGCAGCCATTCACACTGGTAGGGCCTCATTTGAGATTAGTTCACGGAAAGATTTCGGAATTTTGTGTGACACTCGATAGTAAAAAAGGTGCACTGTTTAGTTTGCTTGTGTGGAATAATGGATAGGATACAGCAAGAGGTTCTAGGCTTGAATCTCGTCAGGTGTACAATATTTTTATTTTTAAATCTTTATCGAAATTACTTACATAATTATTTTTATTCAATTAATTGGTTTAAAGGTAATTTTTTATTTTATTCCTTTGTCATATTTTAACCACCGTATGAACTTTTTCATGTGTTTCATTTATTCTTTATGTCATTCTTTTTCCCTCAGAATTTTTATGAATATGAATTTAATTATAATTGACCTATTATAATATTCAATAATTTGAAAATTTCGATCTATCAGTTAAAAAACAAAAGACGAAACAATTTATTTACATATATGCAGTGGTGTGAAAAACGTATTTTTGTTACCGGATGTGTAATTTTTTGGCACAGTAATCGTCATACTAACATTTAAAACGTAGCCTAAATAGTTACTGCGCTATGGACAAAATAACCCAGATAAAAATTTATGTGAAAGATGGGTTTATAAAGAAAACTAAATTCAAGCAAAATGAGAAATAGATATAATGGACGCAAGAATGTGGACGGAAAAACAGGGCGATAAAACAAACGACATTAAATTGAAATTAATTTTATGCATAATTAAAAAGACGAAAACGAACATTTCAAGTGGAGAATGAATTATGGGAAGAAAAATGAGAACAAATGAAGAAGTTGATATTATCATTAATATTATGTGACAACGGAACGGAAAATTACATTTAAATAAAGTGAATGTATAAAATGATCAAAGTCAAGATTTAATCAATAGAAGGAAAAGGTTACTGCACCTGAAGAATGGTACAAATGGCTCTGAGCACTATGGGACTTAACATCTGAGGTCATCAGTCCCCTAGTACTTAGAACTACTTAAACCTAACTAAGGACATCACACACATCCAAGCCCGAGGCAGGATTCGAACCTGAGACCGTAGCGGTCACGCGGTTCCAGACTGAAGCGCCTAGAACCGCTCGGCCACTCCGGCCGGCTACACCTGAAGAGATTCGAACGCAACACCTCCGGCAGGTGAAGCTGTTATCGTATCCATTAGCCACGTAACCGGACTGTATAACGCATCTTTTCACGCAAAATTCCGAGCTTCTTTCGTCAGTTACTCGCAAACGAGGGCCCATCCGGATGAACGGCTGCATTGTGTGATACATTACATAAGATCTTGACCTACGTCACTGTACAGACAGTTTCAAGAAGTTCATCGTATCGCTGGGGACGTCTCCTTGTTAGGTGACAACCAAAGACGAGACCTATACATTCAGTTCCTACTGGTTCACTGCTCGCAACGCAGTGTCGTTGCATACCGGTGGGTCCGCCTCTCGTGACATCTTGTGATCAACTCCGCATTACGCAAGGCTGCCCGTATGCTTCTGATCAGATAATGTATAGTAATGACGTAGTGAATGACGGCACTGTTCGCGGACGACGCGTTTTAAACACAGAGGTCGCAACGTTAGGATGTTGTAGCAAACTCCAAGATGACCTACTGTTGACAAATAGTGCAAGAATATGTTGTTGACTATCAATTTAACTAAAGTAACGAAATACCCGTAAACAGGTGGGACTACCTCTTGTTATTGGATTACACGATTGCTAAACGATCATTAGAAGCTTTCATACCCATAAAAAATGTGGGTACCTGCGTATAGAGCTGTTTAAAATGAACAACCACATTATACTAGTAGTAAGAAATGCAGGTCCCAGACCGATATTCATTGGAAGGATCTTCAGGAAGTATCATCCACATGCGGAAAGAAGTAGCTTACAAAACTCTCGTTCGGCCGGTACTTGACTTTTGCACGCCGATCTCGGACCCTTACCAGGAGTTATTAATAGGCGAAATAGAGATTCAAAGGAGAGTAGCGCGTTACGTAACATTTTCGTTTAGTAAGTGGGAAGACTTCGTGGAGCCGTTTATCCAGCTCCAGTGCCGTACGTTGGAACTAAGGTGCTGTGCACATAATGCCGTTAACTGTTAACATACTGAAATCGTATGTTAACAGATGTACTAATCAAAGTATTTATTCTCACATGTCATGAAAAGATGTTGAACGTCAAATGAGATACATAAGTGGACCTCATATGGAAGACCTGGCGTCAAACCCGTATACGTTATATAAATGAAGTGTGTATGTTTGCGTGTATGTGTGTATATTCCACATCTCCTCCTAAAGCGCTGGACCGACTTCAACCAAACTGCTTTACTGTCAGGAAACAATCACTTTGGCGGTAAGAGCCACCTACCTGTCATAGCTTAGGATATATGACGTCATAAAGAATGCGATGCGGGAAAAACTGCTGCATCTTGCATGATGCTGAAATTTTACTTCTGTGTTAGTAACGCTATTCACAATAAATTTCACAGGCAGTATCCATATATGCCACTAAATGCACATACAGAATCTTATTACGATACCCCACATGGTTCAGGAAATAAGTTATAAGCACTGAGATCTGTGAGAACTATAGCATTGTGCTTGACGTTTCAATATATCACTGCTTTATTTCTAACTGTATGCGCAACACATTTTTCAGACGGTGTTCACTTCTGTCGCTTAATGCAACTACACAAACATGTCATTGTACGACAGGTAATTCAAGAGATATGACGTCATAAACATTGAGATGTGTGAAAAAATACCGCACCATGCATGAAGTTTTAATAACTATATTCTTTGCTATTAAGATACTTCTGCAGTCGAATCAACTTCAGAAAATTCGTGAAACCTGACAGATTTTTTGGCAGATGTCAAATGCTAAGCGCAGACTGCTGTAGGCGAAAACAACAGCCATCTATAGAGTTACGAAGAGGTGTTCCCGCAGAGACGTTTACAAGATCGCGTTATAAACACTAGAAGCAGCTGCGCCCAGAGTACAGAAACCGCCCTACATCACCTCACACTGAGTCTACTGCATAATTTCAAAGGTGTTTTCACGAATAAAGGAAACGAAAAAAAAAAACAATGTTTGAAATGGCTCTAAGCACAATGGGACTCGACATCTGAGGTTATCAGTCCCCTAGATTTAGAAACCTTAGGACATCAACACATCCATGCCCGAGGCTGGATTCCAACCTGCGACCCTACAGCAGCTCGGTTCCGGACTGAAGCGCCTAGTACCGCGTGGCCACAGTGGGCGGCAAAGGAAACGAAATTTTTTCGATGTTGCACTACAAATACATTTCATTCTTTGTATTCTTTGTATTGTATCTCCTGAGGTGTACGAAGAGGAACACAGATCTGTGGCCTTTCTTCCTTATGCTGGAGGCTTATCGTTTAAGATTGGACGAATATTAAGGAATTTTAACATTGAGCCGTCCAGTTTCTAAGATTGGGCCTCTGCTCGGCTCTGTGAAGGATGATTCGGGGCTTAGGAAACCAGGGGTGTTCAAAATTCCGTGTCAATGTGGGAAAGCTTACGTTGGCCGTTCTATTCGCACAGTGGATGGTAGGTGTGTGGAACATCGCCCTCATACCAGGCTAGAATAGCCGGAAAAGTCGGCGGTAGCCGATCACTGCCTAAATGAGGGATACAAAAAGAAATATGAGGAAATTGTTGTGGTTGCCAACATTTCCGGTTTTTGGAACAGTGTCTATAAAGAGGCGACTGAAATTAGGTTGGGTGATAATTTATTCAACAGAGACAATAAGTTTCCTCTTAGCAAAACGTGGAATCCTGTATTATCTCGCATCAAAACTGAACGTTCTTCGGTGCGGCCTTGATTGCGATATATCGTTGCCAGCAATGTTTCACTAAGGGCGGCGCCACCTCCCTGTTTTGGAAGGCAGAAACCGTGATGGGCGGCGCATGCGCCGTGTACTGAACGGTGGCCTATATAGGACGTCGATTTGCAACCTGTTTTAAGTTCTCAGCGGGACTCATCAGCAGAAGCAGCATTTTCCTGAAGATGGCGACCAATTGGATCGCCGAACTATCGAGTCAAGTTGATTTTAGGATCCGGCAGCAAACCCGAAGAGACTTTCAAGACTTATTACGCCGGGAAAGCCTACGTAATCACAATAACTATATCTATCGTAAAACAGTTAATCACATCTTGATTCACGTTGGATTCTGTTCCTAACATTAATTGAGGCACAGTACAAAACGCCAAAACGAAATTTCAGGATAAGGTCCTGTACTATCTATATGACTGAAAATCAATAGTCTTTACATCAGAATGTTTGATAATCGTTCGTGGAAAAGTTAATTACAACTGATCTTATTGGATTTTCGTTATTGACATGATACATGAAATGCACGTGTCACATTAAATAAGTCAGATAACTGATAAGTTTTCCAAAAGTCTGTTTTTTAGGTAAGTCGAAATTTAACAATTTTGCTAGTTAATTATTTGTTTAATTACAACATAGATATCTTTCGTAACATTTCAAGGGGAAGGTAATAATGCGTTCACGAGACTGAAATTATAAATTTTGCTGAAATTTACGACGATATGTTAATTCACACCTAATTTTCTACCTAACTCAAATTTCCTGCTAATTACATTTAAATTATCTGAAATGATGTTGATTCGTTATGTAAGTGAGCCAAACAGTTTAATTTGCTGATAGAAATTAAGAAAAACCATACTTTCTAACTTTTGTCCTTTTCATGTTGTGGATTAGGTAATCTGCAATACGCTAAACTCTTACTGGTATCGAAGCATTCTTTAAGTACCCTATAACTTCTCATATTACAACATTGAGCATATATTTCACCATAGCTCATCTCACCAGGGTTTCAGAACTACCTGCTATAGTCGTAAGTTAAGATCTAATCAGGTTGCTTACAATTTCCACATATACGAGGGTTATTCCAAAAGTAAGGTCCGATTGATTGCCAAATTGAAACCACAGTGAACATCAGAAATGTTTTACTTGTAACAATTAGCTACACCTTTCAGCTACTTCTCTACGTAGTCGCCGTTCTGACTTAGACTTTTGTCATAGCGTTGTACCAACTTTTCAATAGCCTCATCATAGAAGGCAGCCGCCAGTGCTTTCCGCCAATTCTCCACGCTGGCCTACACCTCGTTGTCTGTGTCAAAATGTTGTCTTCAAAGACAGCGGTTAATGTGACCAGAGATGAAACTCAGGGGGAGACAATTGCGGACTGTATTGTGGGTAATCTAACATTTTCATTTGAAAACGATGCAGGAGCATCTTCATTGCCCCTGCAGAATGCGGCTGAGAATTGTCGTGAAGACGAAACAGCACGACAGTTATGTAATGTTGGCTGCATAGCTTCAGGCGAAATTTCTCACCAGGCCCTCGTACTTGGCGGCAGACACTATTTTCTAGACATCTTTACGCACTCACTGCGAGCTCAGAAATGAGAAGAGCGACGTGATGCTAACTGGGGTTATACTAGAGACACTACCCAACACATCTGTGCAAAGCTTTATCGGATTTTCATAGTCGTTTCCATTTCGCGACCGATCGGACCTTACTTTTGGAATAACCCTCGTAGATACATATCGTCTGCTTAATACTGATTTCCCCATGGCCTTACTCGCATTCTATTTCAGTTTTAATAGTATCAGACTTAAGGTCCTGTGTAAATCGTCCGTTTCCAGTTCCAAACTTAGCGCCATTATGATACATGACCACAGAGCAGAGTTCCATTGTCTAGAGGGTTGTCGTACTTAAGAAGATGGGAACAGGGCAATTCACAGTAAAGTATCTAAAAACCGAGTCCAGTGAATATGTACCACAAAATGGACTCGAAAGAGAGGGAGGCAAACTTATACAGACATGGTGTAATACGACGATCTGCTAAACGAATGAGTATTTCATCTACGCTACGACCACTGAATAGAAATACATAAATACGTTCAACTCTCCGCACACAGCAGAAATATTCAAAGTATTAAAACAAACGAAAAGAACGCGGCAATGTTGTGGGATAAGCGCTGCGAATTCTGTCCACTGAATACAAGCGAACAAACATTTCCGGTCGGTTGAAAGGAGCATGGCTGTTTGAAGCTCATTTGTGGCAAAAATAAAAGAACAAAATAAAAAATGAGAGAGAATGCATCAGAAAAATCCGTATCGCCGTTGTTCCTGAGCAAAGGACCGAGAAAAATGTGAAAGACAATATTCAGTGCAAACTTCCTTCTTTCACTTTGGTTTTATTTCAAATATTTAACTGTTATCAAACGCAGAAAAATAAATATAAAAGCGTGTGAGACAGGTAATACATAACAATAAATGAAAAAGAGGATTTGTATCTCATGGGTTCCCGATCGAATATTTGTGAACAGCTATCCTGTTTCCGAAGATAAGTAATCACGCTGCCTTTTCAGAAAACTTATATCGGCTCGCATTCTTCACTCAACTAGCGAACCCGACAATGCTTCGCAATTGGTAAGTATGTATAGGGGTTGGATATGGTTCTTAATCTTCCCCCCACTCCCATTGCTCCTCCCCTCCCTTTGTCCATTGTCCATCTCCTCCTCCTCCCCCCCCCCCCCACCACCACCACCCATCTCTGTCCTTCCTCCCGTTCCATGTACGCCTCTTACCCCACTCTATCTCTATCTATTTCCTCCTCCCTTCTTTACATCTATTTCTTCCACCCTCTCTCTGACGTTATTTATCGTTGTTACAAACGGAAGCTAGATGGTGAGTAAAGTCAAAATTAATGGCCAAATCGATTGGAACCATTAGTAGACGGGGTATGAGGGAAAAGTTTCCAGCAGCTCAACCTGCGAAGATAGCAGGTTTAATGACAATATTTCGCATGGTTTTAATCTGCGAACAAGCAGGATCATAGAGATAGCCAAAAACATAACTTTCCCGTTTTCTGTTAAAAATGACTGCTAAAATGAAAAGACAACCACACATCTTCATCGCACAGCTTAATATCTTCTTTCTCGCAACCGGTTTAACAAAAAGTGTTTATTGTGTAACATGTCTGTACTTGCAGCGGTTTAGGCTGAGCGTTGTCTGTCAGTGAATCAGCCAATTGAGGAGAGATTCATCCAACCGAATCTTTCCTTGAATTAGTGTGAACTGAAACAAAACAATATCAGTTAGCTCATGAGTCTATTGCAATGAAAAGTATCGCAATTCATTGTTTATAACCTGCGGTGAAACTTTGCAAATTGTTTATGTCTATTTGTGTTACGTGTGAGTGTATGTGACGTGTGATTCAGTTGAAAAAGAATTTACCTTACAAGTTGGGTTAAAACTTCGTTCTTCGATGAATTTCGCCCAAAATGGTGTCATCAGTCAAACAAATCAGTAACAGCCTGCACTATACGTGCTTGAGCATTGTTCTGCAATATGATGGTCAGGTCCTGCAGAAAGTGTCATCACTTCTGTCTCTAAGCTGGTCGTAGGTTGTGTTCCAAAAATGAACAGCATACGACTTCCAGATCGCTGGCAACTGGTTACACAATGCTGGTGACTACTCTGAAGGTCAGTAGAACTTTGAAACACGTGTCTATTTTGTACGAGCTGTAAATAAATAGTTGCATCCATTAAAGTTCCAACCCCCGTATAAGCAGCATGGTTCGAAGAGCAATAAAATATCCTATGCCGGTTGAGACCGCCCGAGTCAGCGAAACTCTTCATTTGTTGCTAAGCTAGGGCAGTTTCTTGTGAAAATAATATTAAAGGCTGGGAACCATAATGAAAAATGCTCCTATCATAGCCCAAAAAAGATGAATACATCCTGGGCAGAGTCAGCGATGTAAGAGACGGGGACTAGCTTTTCGACTTATCTGGCAGCTTCAAACACATTTAAATCAAAACATCTAATCATATTCGTACTTTTTTAGAGTTAACCTTACTTCCCCAGCTCAGTGACCTCTCTCAGACCCACATCCTGTTCTATGTTTGGTGAGGATGTATAAGAACAAGTAGACACAAATTTATTTGCTTCTAGAGAATGGGATGCATCGACAATAGAAGCATCAGAGAGAGGAGATGCATCTGTAATATTAACTATTGCAGAGTGTAGATGCATACATCCTAAAGCCTAATAACACGTTGTGACATATTGCACGAGATGACAAATGCCACCTTGGATGATAATACTGGCATGTCACGTTATACGAAATGACAACTTGTATCATGTTACTTTAGTTGACACAATGCATTGTATTACATGAAATAGTTACTAATACTAATAACTAAAAAAGCACGAATTTGTCAAGATTATTTTGATTGAAATGTCTTTGAATCTGCCAGATATGACGTAAAGCTAGTTCCTTTCCTTTACCTCTCTAATTTTGCCCAGGGCATATTAGCCGCTTTTTTTGCTACGACAGGAGCATTTTTAATCTGGATCTACACATGACGAGTGTTTGCTGTGTTTTTAATCAATTCCCTCTCGCAGCCGATGTCTGTAATTCCTTTGTGACTTAATGTAATAGCAGATTGTTTTTCTCCACATCTACAAGTACACACCAGAAGCCACCTAACAGAGTGTTCCTGGTGTAACTGTGGTACCGCTGTCATTTCCCCCCATTCTTTGTTCTATCCATGAATAACGGACTGTTGGTAATGGACGACTGTGGGTAAACTTCCGTATGAGCTCTATTTGTTCGGTTTTTCCCATTATGTTCATTTACTAATGTGTGTGTACAATGAAGTAATATGTTGCCCGACTGTTTCTAGAACGTATTATCTCGGGATTTCAATAGCAAGTCTTCCTGTGATGCACAACGCCATGAGTTTGTCTAACATCTACGTAATCCACTTCCACCGGTTAAACAATCCCATGACGAAAAGCGCCGCTATTCCGTACATTTTTTCTCTTGTACGAGGGTGTGTTGAAAAATAACGCCTCCGAATTATTTATTCTGTATTAGATATCTGTCAAGGTATTACATGGGTGGGATATTAAATCTCATACTTACTACGAGGTCGACTTGTCCGTTTTGCTGCCGGCAGCAGTGACCGAGTGGTTCTAGGCACTTCAGTCTGGAACCACGCGACCGCTATGGTCGCAGGTTCGAATCCTGCCTCGGGCATGAATGTGTGTGATGTCCTTAGGTTAGTTAGGTTTAAGTAGTTCTAAGTTCTAGGGGACTGATGACCTCAGATGTTAAGTCCCAAAGTGATCAGAGCCATTTGAATCATTTTGTCCGCTTTGCTGACGAACTGTAGCGTGTAACTTGTCAGCGTGTAACGTAACTACGTCGATGTGTGAGAAACAGCGTCCTGTAATCGAGTTTCGAATTCTAGGTGTTCAGCCCGACAATGTGAGACCACACACGAGCGCTGCAAAACCTGCAGTAATCTGACACCTTAGGTTCACTGTCCATACAGTCCTGGCTTGGCCCAATCTGAGTTTCAACTGTTTCCAAAACTTAAAGTACCCCTTCGAGAACTTAACTCTGGTAGTAATGATTCTGTGAAAGCAGAGGTGAGGTTGTGTCTCTGTCAATGAATTCAAACATATTTACAGTGATGATATCAACAAACTGGTCTCTCATCGTGAGTAATGTGTTTCGCGCCGAGGTGAAAAATAAATGTGTAGAAACTAAGATTAGAGGTATAGAATGTTAAGAACTTTTCTTTCAGTTATTAAGCTTTAAGAGTTATCACGTAAAACATTCTGAGGCATTACTTTTCAAATCGCCCTTGTATTAATCCAACACGGTAAGAGTCCCAGACCGATGAGCAATACTTTATAGTCAGTGACGAACTGTTTTGTAAACCAGTACTAACATGGGTGAATTACGTTTCCCTAGTATTGTTTTAACAAGTCGCAGCATGGTAGCTTCCTCTGCTACAATTTGTTTTAACTGACCATTGAACTTTACGTCGGCGCTGCAGTCCGGAACCGCAGGGCTGCTACGGTCGCAGGTTCGAATCCTGCCTCGGGCATGGGTGTGTGTGATGTCCTTACATTAGTTAGGTTTAAGTAGTTCTAAGTTCTAGGGGACTTATGACCTAAGATGTTGAGTCCCATAGTGCTCAGAGCCATTTGAACCATTTGAACTTTACGTCGCTTTTAATGATTATCTTTTACGCTAGTTATTAAAGTAAAATATCGCTTAGTGATATTGCTTCAATTTTCTGCCACTATTTCGAGATTATTTCATTAAGGGTACCAGACATATGGCCTTGGGAGGATAGCTTTGCGTTTTTCTCAGAAGGTGCGCTCATGACACGGTCTCAGGTTCCTGTTTGTCGGCAGAAGGCAGGCACTGAACCGCCGTAGCCAGTATCTGTCCGCAATGAGGAAATGAGGATATTGTGTTGCCACTGCCATCCCCAGAGAATAATTGAGCAAGATATTTTTTCAATTTTCTGTATGAACATCAAAGGACGGTGCTACGGCGCTGCCCGACCAACATGAGATGACCTAAGGCCGGAATTGCAATAGTGTAATAAAAACTTATAACAGTCACTGGCGGAAAGATGATGTCC
The DNA here is from genome assembly GCF_023864345.2 of Schistocerca serialis cubense. Classification (NCBI taxonomy): domain Eukaryota; kingdom Metazoa; phylum Arthropoda; class Insecta; order Orthoptera; family Acrididae; genus Schistocerca; species Schistocerca serialis. The sequence continues at coordinate 870,893,921 of NC_064641.1, read as the reverse complement.
TTCAAAAAATTAATATAATTGTTGCGTTCTCCGGTAGTACGACCAATTTTCCGAGAAGCCTGGTAATTAATTATTCTGGGACATATCTTGGGCTGCCTTTCTGTGATTTTTCTCTCATTAAGGTTGACCTCGTTAGCTACGTTTGTTGCGTTTTTTCCATGTTGACTTCATTTAACTGACAGAAAATGACGCTAAGTGTTAGCGTCATTTTGTGTCAGTTAAATTGAGAGTCTGAATAACTTCTATGTGATTTTTTTGTGAACTCTGCCCATATTTAGAAACAAAAATAATCTCTTATACTCATATTTCAGGATACTTTAATTGCACTACAACTTTTTCATGGTTCAGCGACCACGTGATAACAAATATAACGGGGTCGTACCTAAATTTGTTTTTCTCACAGTGTCGGTGCTGTCGTTGTGGTTCAAATTGCTCCAAGCACCATGGACCTTAACATTTTAGGTCATCAGTACCCTGGAACTGCTTAAACCTAACTAACCTAAGGACGTCACACACATGCCCGAGGCAGGATTCGAACCTGCGACCGTAGCAGCCACGTGATTCCGGACTGAAGCACCTAGAACCGATCGTCCACAGCGCCCGGCTGTTATCGTTGTGTACAGCGGCCCGACTCAACTATCAGTTATTATTCAGTGAGGGTATTGAGCCTTACACTGGCCCGTGTTCTGTAACTATAGGCTTATTTATTATCTAGGAGGAGTTATGTCAATTTTCTCTAAGATTATAAGTTTTCTATGTGCTGTTTAGTGGTAATTTGACTAATGTCTCCGCAGTAATGATGCGTAGCATGCAACAGTATTTTTTTATAGCAACGTAATATCGCAACGCAGATCCGGGGCACAATGCCCACACAACTTTTAACTGTTTCCTGTAATTTTTCACCAATAGCGAAATCGATCAGTAAGGAATCACTTCTCCTATTTACGTGCAGTACGTTACATTTATTTACGTTTAGGGCCAAGTACTTGGCCATGCACCAATCATCGATTCTCCTCGGGTATTCCTGTATCTCACTGCCGGTGTTGCGAATTTCCTACTTTCCATAGCGACGTTTGTAAGACGCCTCATGAAGCTTTCGGTCTCGTTATGTGCTAGAACATTCATATATGTTGTTAACAGTAACGACTCCATAACTGTCCTACGAGGTACTCCAAAAATTACCATTACATCTGTCGATTTTATCGCATGAGGAACAACGTACTGTCTCGAAAAAAGTGTTGAATCCTGTCACAAAGCTGATACGGTAATCAGTAGAAATGTGTTTTGAACTCATATTTTGTTAACTAAACGAAAACGAGGAATTGTGTCTAATATGAAACCTCCAGTCAGAAGGATGGACATACAAAAACTTGATGTATTTAATACCTTCCGGAAGTAAAGGAACCCGCCAGCAAACTAGGTGCCGTTGTCTAGACCACCCATACGTCCCACTGACGAACGTGGCGATTTGTGTTTCACAAAATCTCTGTCTACGGTATCCATGTTGGTTCTTCGGAGAAGAGTTTTATTCTCTAGAAACTTCGCAGTGCATGAGCATAAATCATGTTTACATAATTGTGCAACAGAAAGACGTCAGTGATATAGACAACAATATGTACCCTCCCTGAAAACGAGAGTTTATTGTGCTTTCTTCCACTCGTTTATGAATTGTAGAGAGCTATTACAGCTGCTAAATATGTCTGGTAGATGACTGCGTTCTCAAGTGCTGCCTTTGAATTACTTCGCGTCCAAAGTGAAGCTCAATCCATTCTTCCATGCTCTACTCTGATAATCGCCATCATTCTTTTTCTATTGCCACTAATCCCTATTTGTATTTGTTGAGCTTGGAAGCTAGCAAATACCTTGCCAACTGATTTTTGTATCGCATGATTGTTTGGGAGTGAGTCAGCTGCTTGATGGGAAATGCTTTCTTTCCTTCGTGTACAACGGCACGTTTAATGCCACCTTTCCGTTGCAAAGTGTAAGACTTGTGAGTTACGTGGGCCTGTTGAATGTAGGTGAGTGTAATGAGTGCGTATTCTGTGGTATCATATTTTTGTTGTGTGACGATGAAAAAGTGAGAGGGTGAACGCCAATGCTGGCACGTATCAAGATCTTCTTAAGTAGTATAACGTGGGTCGCCAGACGTGACATCCCCAACCGATAGATGGATCTCCAATAACAGTGTCACATGCCCTCTCTTAAAGAGATGCTGTGGAGAAGTGTGGAATTTAATTATAGGTATTTGCGAAAATTCATTTCTCCCCTAGCCAGCCAAACACTGCATGTGAAAACCTTTTTCCACCATCGGGGTTCAAACTGGCGCACATCTCAGTCTAGCATAGCTGCACAATTATGCATGCATGACTTTGTTTGGAGAAATGGGTACCTCGCCAATGAAATTGGCATATTGTGGTTACTAAAAGATGAATCCGAACTTAAGTATTTCACTGTATTTCAGAATTTCTTTTGGGATGTTTCTGAGTACTTTGGTGTAAGGGACCTGCGTCCTCCCATGGTTTGTTACAAAGTAATTGTATCATTAATTTACTGTTACCAATGGCTGCACTCACATATCAGTGGTTTTGTTATGGTTCAAATGGCTCTGGGCACTATGGGACTCAACTGCTGTGGTCATCAGTCCCCTAGAACTTAGAACTACTTAAACCTAACTAACCTAAGGACATCACACACATCCATGCCCGAGGCAGGATTCGAACCTGCGACCGTAGCGGTCTCGCAGTTCCAAACTGCAGCGATTTGTTATGATGAATAGTGTTGAGTAAGATATTCCTCTTGCAATACCGTCACATTTATATTTACATCTACGTGATTACTGTGCTATTTACAATAAAGTGCCTGGCAGAGGGTTCAATGAACCCCCTCCAAGCTGCCCCTCTACCTTTCCACTTTCGAACGGCACGTGGGAAAAACCAGCACTAAAATGTTTCTATCCGAGCCCTGACTTCTCTTATTTTATCGTAATGATCATTTCTCCCTATGTAGGTGGGTGCCAACAGAATGTTTTCGCAATTGAAGGGGAAAACTGGTGATTGAGATTTCATAAGAAGATCCCATCGCAACGAAAAACGCCTTTGTTTTAATGATTGGCACTCTATTTCACATATCATATCTGTGGCACCATCTCCCCTATTTATCGATAATACAAAACGAGCTGTCCTTCTTTGAACTTTATCGATGTCATCTGTCACTCTTTGGTTTGCTCTACCCATACCATTGTCTATGTGATGGTCCAGTTAGGTTCTTTGTAATTGTAATCCCGAAGTATTTAGTTGAATTTACAGCCTTCAGATTTGTGTGACTTATCGCGTAATCCAAATTTAGCGGATTTCTTTTAGTACTCCTGTGAATAACTTCACACTTTTCTTGATTCTTGGTCAACTGCCACTTCTCGCACCGCACAGATATCTTATCTAAATCATTTTGCAATTCGTTTTTGTCATTTGATGATTCTACAAGACGGTAGATGACAGCATCATCTGTAAACAACCTAAGACGGCTACTCGGATTGTCTCCTATGTCGTTAATAAGGATCAGGAAGAATAGAGGGCCTGTAACACTTACTTGGGGAACGGCGTATATTACTTCTGTTTTACTCGATGACTTTCCATCTATTACTACTATCAGTGACCTTTCTGATGGGAAATTACGAATCCAGTGGCACAACCGAGTCGATATTCCATAGGCACGCAGTTTGGTTAGAAGACGCTTGTGAGGAACGGTGTCGAAAGCCTTCAGGAAATCTAAAAATGTGAAATCAATTTGACATCCCCTGTCGATAGCTCTCATTATTTCATGGGTATAAAGAGCAAGTTGTGTTTCACGAGAGCCACATTTTGTGAATCCGTGCTGACTATGTGTCAATAAATCGTTTTCTTCGAGGTACTTCACAATGTTCGTAGACGGTGTATGTTCCAAAACCCTACTTCAGATCGACGTGATATGGCCCTGTAATTCAGCGGATTACTCCTACTTCCCCTTTTGGGTATTGGTGTGACTTGAGCAATGTTCCAGTCTTTAGGTACCGATCTTTCTGTGAGCGAGCGGTTGTATATAATTGCTAAATATGAAGCAGTTGTATCAGTATACTCTGAAAGGAACCTGACTAGTAAACAATCCGGACTGGAGACCTTGCCATTATAAAGTGATTTAAGCTGCTTTGCTCCACCGAAAATATTTACTTCTATGTTTCTCATCTTGGTAGCTGTTCTTGATTGGAATTCAGGAATATTTAGTTCATCTTCTTTGGTGAATGAGTTTCGGAAAACTGTGTTTAATAACTCTGCTTTAGTAGCTCTATCATCAGTGGTTTCACCGCTCTTATCGCTCGGTGATAGTACTTGTTGCGTCTTGCCACTGGTGTGCTTTAGGTATGACCAGGACAACCATGGGTTTCCCGCCAGATTCTGAGACAGAGTTTCGTTGCGGAAATCATTAAAACCATTCTCATTTAAGTACGCGCTATATTTCGAACTTCTGGAAAACTTTGCCAAGCTTGGTGATTTAGCGTTCTTTTAAATTTCGCATGCTTTTTCGTTGCTTCTGCAACAGCGATCTGACACGTTTTGTGTACCATGGGGTATCAGTAGCATTACTTATTAATTTATGTGGTATATATCTATTATTTGCCGTTGATACTATTTCTTTACCATCATTCCACATCTTTTCTACGCTTATTTAAATAGCAGTACTTTGCGTTTCTTCTTAATGGGCGTAGGTGTTACAATATTCAGCCTAACAGCAACTGCCTTGTGGTCACTAATCCCTGTATTCGTTACGATACTGCCTATTTGCCTAGGATTATTTCTTTCTAAGAGGTCAAGCTAGTTTTCGCAACCATTTACGCTTCGAGTGGGCTCATGAACTAATTCTTTAAAATAATTTTTTGAGAAAGCATTGAGTGTAATTTCGGATGATGTATTATGCCTGACACTGGCTTTGAACGTACAATTTTTCCAGCATATCGAGGGTAGGCTCTGAGCACTATGGGACTTAACAGCTATGGTCATCAGTATATCGAGGGTAGATTGAGGTCGCTATCGACTATATTTGTATGAGTGGGGTTCATATTTGAAATGAGACTCAAATTCTCTTTGAACTGTTGAGCAACTATATCTTATGAGTAGGAGGGGTGGGGGGGGGGGGGTGGTCAGTAAAACGATTCAAGTAATGGTTTAGTTCGATTGTCAAGTATAACCTCTACCCATACTATTTGCAGGAGCTATGTACTTCAATTTCACTACAAGATAAACTACTTCTGACAGCAATAAATACACCACCACCAACTGTATGTAATCTATCCTTTCTGAACACATTTAGATCATTTGAAAAAATTTCGGCAGATTTGTTTCCGGCTTTAGCCAGCTTTTTGTACTTATGATTACTTGAGCTTCAGTGCTTTTTATTAGGGGTTCAAGCTCTGGTTGTTTCCCAACACAGCCACGACAATTTACAACTACAATTCCTATCGTTTGTACAACTAGCTTAGTGTGTTTTATTTTCCCCCTGTGGTTTCCTGAGACCCTCTAACCTCAAAAACTGTCAGTCCCTTCCGCACAGCCACGGTACCCGCGTAGCCGCTCTCTGTGTGTAGTGGACTCCTGACCTGTTAAGCGGAACCCGCATGATTCTGTCTGTCTATCTGTTCAGGTAAGTGTAGCGGGTGATATGCACCCTCCGCCCTCCCACCCAGCTGCCCGAGTCCATGGTGATGCGGCACGTGCAGTGTCTCTACCAGCTGGAGCTTGTGGAGGGACACGGCAGGAACACGTAGATGTGCGTGGTGATCTTGAAACAACAATTCGTTATACATTGTGTACATTACGCATTGTGAAACAAATTTAATAACGTTTTAACACGGTTTACGTTCATTAAATCGCCTTCTCTTAGGGGCTGATTCCTTTAACGGAGAAAATGTTTTTAAGTTGCCCATCGCTTCAAGCTAAGTCAGTACCAAATTTGATCAAAATTGGTTCACCACTGTAGTCGTGAAAACGTAACAGAGAAATTACTTCCACATTTAATAATGTTAGTATGGGAGTATCGATTAAACACGTCGAGGATTGCGCATCGATGATATTCGTTACGTTGAATCGCATTACCTAGAATATATCAACCAATAAAAGCGTTTTCACAGATATTATAAAGTTCAAAAGTCAAAGAGTATACTGCTTCTTCAATGAGGCGCAATATTTTTCAAATCAATAAATATCTTGTACCATACGTTTTCTAAAGGAGCCTGAGTTCTTCCGCAGCGATCAAGCTTTCACGAGAGGGAATTTCATCAAAATCGGGTAAGCGATTCAGTCGTGGAAACGTAACAGATATACAGGGTGATTCAAAAGGAATACCACAACTTTAAAAATGTGTATTTAATGAAAGAAACATAATATAACCTTCTGTTATACATCATTACAAAGAGTATTTAAAAAGTTTTTTTTCACTCAAAAACAAGTTCAGAGATGTTCAATATGGCCCCCTCCAGACACTCGAGCAGTACCAACCCGATACTCCAACTCGTTCCACACTCTCTGTAGTATATCAGCCGTAACAGTTTGGATAGCTGCTGTTATTTCTCGTTTCAAATCATCAATGGTGGCTGGGAGAGGTGGTCGAAACACCATATCCTTAACATACCCCCATAAGAAAAAAACGCAGGGGGTAAGATCAGGGCTTCTTGGAGGCCGTCCAGAACTTTTCCCTTTGCACAAACACCCATTCTCTGTAAACTGTTTATACCAACGTTTAATACACCACGTATCAGGAGGTTTAACACCATACTTCGTTCGAAATGCACGCTGAACAACTGTCGTCGATTCACTTCTGCCGTACTCAATAACACAAAAAGCTTTCTGTTGAGCGGTCGCCATCTTAGCATCAACTGACGCTGACGCCTAGGCAACAGCGCGTCAAGCAAACAAATGTACAACTAAATGAAACTTTATAGCTCCCTTAATTCGCCGACAGATTGTGCTTAGCTCTGCCTTTTGTCGTTGCAGAGTTTTAAATTCCTAAAGTTGTGGTATTCTTTTTGAATCACCCTGTATTTTCGCCTTAAAGTTATTGGTGCGTATTACCTTTTCTTGTGAAAATACGTTCATAATAAAGAAAAAGAACGTAATATGCAGTCACTATAACGTATAAAACAGAATACTGCAAAAACTGTCATATGCAAAAGTACTTTGATGTGACTCCTGTACCTGCGGAAACAGATTAGCATAGGGTCGACGTGCCTTTCTTGCATAGCATTCAATGACGTCATCACATGCTGCACATCTACAAACTCTTAGGCAGTAAACCTGTCCATACAGCTGTAAATCACTGTTAACGTAAAATAAATACTGCCCAAGAGATTATCCTGACACAGAGCCGAGCAATAATGAATGCGAACACGAGTGTGAAAAGCAAAGTGGGGGATACAGTTGGCAAAAGCGAGTACTCTGAATGAATGGATTAAGTTTGTTTGCAAAGAGGACACCCAGTTGCAGTCCAGTGTGACTTCTGATCATCTACGTACAGGGTCAGTAATCAAACCATACTGGCCAGTTTCAGATGTGATTATAATTTTATGTGTTTATTTGGATTAGAAATACTTATGTGTCTATTTGTTGCTATTTTGCCCACATTCCACATCACGTGCAACAGCTCATTAACACGGTTTATTCTATGCCCATCACGTGCTTCCAACGACATTACACAAACAAATTCGTTTGCAATGTGCCTCCTCTGTGTTATCGCATCAGCGATTCGCTTCTTTCCCTGGTTTACACGAAGATGACGGCCGATGACGGCCGATACCACTGATTTCTACATACATCATGTTTGGCTGTGCCAATCGATACACAGTTAAAAAACAAGAATTTTATTAATGAAAGGCTATTTTCGGTCGGGAGAAAAATCTCATGCTTTCTAAAAAGTGCTTACATACGAGGTCTGATCAAAAAATTTAGGAACATTTGTAATCTAGCGCCAAAGGCGTGCTGGAACGAAATGCGGTTGGCGTCCCTGCAGAAGCCTGTGTTTAAAGTGCAACTGCCGCTAGTTTCACTGTTGTATGTCTGTTAGTTATTGTTCAGTGCTGCATTGAGTATTACGTTGTGTCTCACAGTGTGGTAATTTCGGGAGCAACGCATCTGCATTATGCTATAAATGCATCTCAATCAACGCATTACAGAAACACGCCAAATGATGCAGAAAGCCTACGGTGATGAGTGCTTAAGCCGTCCTCGGTGTCACAAATGTTCACACGGCTTAAAAATGGCCAGGCGGAAGTTAAACATGGCGCTCGTTCAGGACGCCCTTCTATGTCTACCGACGATGCTCATGTGAGCAACGTCAACGAAATTGTGCGTGCCAATCCAAGACTGACTGCCCGAGAGACTCCAGAGGAATGTAACATTTCAGTTGGATGATGTCATGAAATCCTGACACAACATGTTGGATTGCAACGTGTTGTCAATTTCGTCCCATGGCTCATGAGTCAAGACCAGAAAGATCTTCGCCATCTGCGAAGAGCTTTTGGATCGAGCAAATGACAACGAGATGTTGCTTAAGAGACTCATAACTACTGGTGAGACATGGATCTACGAGTATGATATTGATACGAAAGTTCAGTCTTCACAATGGGTCAGGAAAAGTTTTCAAAGACCGAAAAAAACTCGCCAGGTCAGATCAAATGTCGAAGCCATGGTGATACTTTTCTTTGACTTTGAATGATTAGTTCATCGAGAATTCGTGCCACAGGGACAAACGGTGAATCGATGATACTACAGGGATGTGTTGCAATGCCTGCGAGAAAGTGTGAGAAGGAAACGGCCTGAAACGTGATGAGACATTTCATGGCTCTTGCATCACAATAACGCACCCGCACGTTATTCCCTGTTGGTGCGTGAGACTACTGCATAAATAACGAAATCACTGCGCTGCCTCATACTCCATACTCTCCATACCTAGCCCCTGCACTTTTTTTTATTTCCACAGTTGAATACCCCGTTAAAAGGACGTAGATTTGCAACGACAGACGAGGTAAAGCAAAATTACTTCGCAGACGGCACTTCGCGCCCTCCACAAGAGGAGTACAAAGACTGTTTGCGGAAGCGGAAACGTTGTTAGGAGCGGTGTATCAGTTGTGGCGGTGAGTATTTCGAAGAAGACTATGCACAATAAGTAAAAGGTAGCTGCAGGAAAATTTTGTAGCCCAATTTCCGGAATTTTTTGAACGGACGTTGTATTGGCGAGTTTCATCCCTTTGACGCCATTGTAATACAATATTATGCACACTATTCATTCCACTGCTGTTAAGTGTAATCACGCTGTGTTGGGTTACAGCAGCATATTAGAGCAGTAAAACGAGCAATCATCTGTACGGTAAAGTAATTACAAACAGTGGTAACCGAAGGTTCCGCAGACACTGCCATTAGGATTTACGATACGCATCATCCTTCCACGAGAGGGACCATAAAAACGTTTAGTACACCGGACTAACTGGTTTCATTACAAACCGATAAACATTGTATGACCATAAAGCAAATTTAGTATTCCATCATCAACCGCTCACCTTTATAACAACAGCTATTCCATTTTAATACTCACCGTCACGCAAACCCTTCAAATTACGTTTCAGTGCTGTATTTTTTTTCTTCTAACTAAAACTCAGTTTCTTCACCCATGAAACATTCGATAATTTGCACTCTTGACCCTTCGTTTTCCCTTCGCAGACGAACGACGCCGTCCGATTTCCGCTTGATGGCTGACCGGAGATTGGATGCGATTATCGGGAAGCACGGGTGGGAAGGACGGCCCTCGCTGGAGAAATTCATTGCCCTCGTCGGTATAGCGGAGACGATTCAGTACTGAAAAAAAAGTGGAAACCACTTGGTAGTAAAATAAAATAAATTCAAGGAAGCCCAACGAAACATCACAACTCAGTACTCGCGACAATAAATACCTATCTTTTATTAAAGCCTATAAATTGCTTTCAACTACAAACGATTTTGAAAGATGGCGGAAATACACGTCCCTCTCTGTTCATCTCGTTGCACGTGTGAGTTTTTGCTTTCGCGATAGTTCAATACTTAGAAATCATATACAACCGCTTACAGCTAAAGACTGGAAAGTTGCACAACTCGCACCAATACCCAAAAAAGGTGTAATCCGCTGTATCACAGACCAGTATCACTAACGTCGATTTGCAGTAGGATTTTGGGACGTAATGTGTTCGAATATTATGAATCACAGCAATGAAAACGACCGGTTAACAGAGAATCAGCAGGGATTTTGAAAATATTGTTACTCTGAAACACAACTAGTTCTTTTCTGTCACGAAGTAACGAGTGCAATCGACAGAGGATGTGAAATTTTATTTAATATTTTATATTTCCGGAAGTCTTTCGACACCGTTCGTCACAAACGACCACCAGTCAAACCAGCCAAATATTGCGTGTCTATGGAGTATCGTCTGAGTTGTGAGACTGGATTCTTGCTTTCCTGTCAGAAAGGTGGCAGATCGTAATAATTAATGGAAAGTCTTCGGAAAAAAACAGAAGTAATATCTAATATTCCCCAGGAAAGAGCGGTTCCTGATCTCCTGAACGATTTAGGATACAATCTGAGCAGCCCTCTTAGATTGTTTACAAATGATGCTGTCATTTATCGTATTGTAGAGTCATCATATGACCAAAACCAATTGCAAAATGGTTCAGATAAGGTATCTGTATGATATGAAAAGTGGCAATAGACTCTAAATAATAAAAAGTCATCCACATGAGTACTAAAAGGAATCTGCTAAATTTCGGTTGCATGATGAATTAATCTAAAGGCTATATATTCAATTAAATACATAGGGATTACAATAACGAAAAACTTAAACTGGAAGTACAATATGAATGCCGATTTTGGCTCAAAGAATATACTGGCCTAAAAATTCCAAAATATAAACAAAAATTCTGATTTCTCAGTGCCTCCTCACCAAAAATGCCAAAACTGACAAAACTAAATTCTCATTTAAAGTTTAAAAATTTAATAAATTTCATTATTTATAAGTAAGAGCAACCAAACCACATCTTTCTATATCGAGAAAACGAAATACATTAAAAATTTAAAAATCTAATAAATCTTATTCTTTATTAATAAGCGCCATCAAACCTCATCTGTCTATACACACAAAACGAAATTCTGATTTATTTATAAAATAAAAATCTAATGCAGATTTTCCTTATTATAAATAAGATCTGTCAAACTTTGCCTATCAGTAACAATGATTGAAATTTAAATTAAAAAACTCTGAGGTACATTTTAACCACAAATGTTTTAAATCTCGAAAATTTTATTTTTTCTATATAAATAAAACCAAAACAAAATGAACACAAAAGCTGAGCTATTTCAAAACTTAGAAAATTATAGTAAAGGTAAATATATACTAAGTTGTATTGATTTTAAAAAAAATATTGTAAAGAATCTGGTTATTCAAATGAAACTAGATAACATCTGATGGAATTTATTGAATAATTCAATAATAAAGAAATGAAGAAAGAAATGAAGAAGAGAGAACTAAAATATAAGGATATAAAGCAACTTTGATATATTTTAGGAACAAAAAAATATATGGAATTACTCCAAACCTAACACACAAGACTTAATCTTTCTTATTGTAAATCCTATTGACAATATTAATTACAAAGATAACAATAGCGACTTCAATAAAAAATCTGTTAAAGATCGTCATAAAATCTGTAAAATGAAAAAAATTTTGTAGACTTTCAAAAAGAAAATTAATTTCTCGTATCGAAATATCTACAGGTAAAATTAATAACAATAACAATTTGAGTAAAAAAACTGTAGATCCTCATAAAATCTGCAAAACAAAAAATTAAATAATCCTTCAGATCTTAATAAACAACAATTAATCGATATTATCAATAGCTCTGAGGTAAAAATTAATAATATCAATAATGAGAATTATTTTCAACAGCTTCTTGTAAAAAATATCAAGAAATTAAGCAAGCAATTGTCATAAAAATGTTACAGGTTTCAGTTTTCTAGAGGATGATGAATTCTTCAAATCACCCAAACAAATGTGTAGAAAAGCTTCTGATTTTAATAATAACTTTCAGAATTAATAATAAAGCCACAAGAATTTTTAATCAAATTAAAGAAAAAAATCACCAAATTAAATAATAATTTTAATACAAAGAAGAGCAATTAAAGTTAACATGAAATTTTAGTGTATCTTTAAAAGACAAGATGAAATACAAAATTAAGAAGTAACTATAACTGATAAAAATTATAATTAGATTGACTTCAACATTGCTTATGTAACAGTTGTTTTAGAAATGAATTAATAAATTTTTCCTTTAATAAATTATGAGTAACATCGAGATTTTACAATTTTATTCATTTCCCATTAATGTGAAAACAAATAAGAATTTAAAATTTCCTAACAAGGAAACAGAAATTAATATCAATATTGGTGATGGATAGATTCATCCTAATTGCTCACAACTATATATGATATTTGGCACTATTGACACTGATGGAACAGATTTCTTACCATACAATGGTAATTCGAATATTAAAGTAACTGATAATGATGTATTCCAATTGTTTGATGTTATTACAATTAAACAAGGAAAGAATATTTAATCTGGAATAGAACATCCATTTAATTTTTCAGCAACTCTTGATTGACTTTGTCCCTATGAAATGAATTAAGTGTGGAAGAGCATGTTCTTAAGAATGGTAAAATTAAAACTAAACAAAATGAAATACTTCATCTGTTAGTGTTATTTTGTGGATTTTTAAAAATTGTAAAGACATTATGTAGAAGGATAATTTAAGTGTGACTTTCACTTGGAATTCAAGAAATGATCAAGAAGATTCTATTCTTCGTAGGTCTACTGATAATGGTAATAGTATGCTTCCAAAAGAAGGTAAAATTGTCGTAAAATGTATGGAAATTCGCGTTCCTGTTGTTAAATATGAATTAGAATGTTTACCTGAACTAGATTCAGAAAGACCGAAAAATCCAAATATTCTCTGAACTTTTGAATTTGCTGGGTTACATGTAAAAAGACATTTTGAACTAGATATTACTAATTATTATAAGTCTATCGAATTTGATATGATTTACTTTGTTTTTATTGTTTTCCAAACTAACCAAAAATAAACAGTTTAATGATTCTTTTTTATTCAATCATGTTTTCTTCAAAAATTATGGAATCTTGGTCTGTCCAATAGCTTTTCAAAAGGTTATGATCGCCTTTAGTTCTTAATAGAATAACCCAATAAAATAATTATGTAAATGTTAGTCCATTCAGCTTTGATCAAAATTATCCTAATAATAACATGAATATGTCTAGAACAATAAATACTGTAACTACTCAAGAAACAACAATGAAATTATATGCATTTTTAATGAAAATATACCTAATGGTACAATTTCATAGGTTATAATGTATTGTAAAATTAATTTGACTTATGATTCACATATAGAATGGTTACTGAAAATTTTTCATTATATAAATGAAAAAAAATTAGGAAAAACATTAAAGTAAATTTAAGTACATGTCTTCAATTTCATTTTACAATATTTTTGGAAAAGAAAATGAAAACTGAGAACATCAGATTTTCAAAAATCAACAACGTTTAAGAGGACTGAATTGATCATCTCAAACATTTTAATTTGTGTAAATTTAAACTTAAATTTTTTCTATGTAAATAAACCCAAAACAAAATGAACATGAATGGCAGTATTGAAAATCCATGAACTCAGCTTAACAATTATAATAATAGCTGTGCAGAAGTGTTCACTAAAGTATCAGAGCTTAAAAAACATCAGTCGTATGTCATTTCAAAAGTTGAAGTTTTACCAGCTAAATATGGTGAAAAAGTTTAATTACTTTTACATGATAAATTAAAAATTTCTCACCCAGATCATTATACTAAAATCTTTACCAATGATATTGGACACTGTAGACTGGCAGTACACCCGTGGATATTTTGTTTACCAAGAACGATGATAAACTAGATAAAATACTGGATTACATTATGTTTACTGAGGTAAAAAACAAAATAAAGAAGGTCCAATTCATGTTATTGAATCTGGATAAATTGTGGAATTTGTAATTTGATTTTTGACTATTACATTTTAATTAACTTAAAATTTAGTTTTGTGAGTACAGATAAATTTTTTGTGTTGGGTTACTGCAACATTAGAATCTTGGTTTATATCATGGAATTTTTAGTCCAATATGCTCATTGAGCCAGAATTGGCATTCGTATACTACTATCGGAGCAATCACATAGATAAAGTTGTGGGAAAAGCAAACTAAAGAATACAATTTATTGGCAGAATACATACAAAATGCCACAGGTCTGCTGAAGAGACTGCTTATACTATGCTTGTCCGCTTTCTTCTGTATTATTGCTGTGTGATGTGGTATCCGCATCAAATACAATTGATGAAGGACATCAAAAATGTCCAAAGAAGTGTAGTTCGTTTTGTTCTATGTCGAAATAGAGAAGAGAGTGGTACGTACTTGATACGTACATTTGACGCCATTAAAACAAAGACTTTCTTCGCGCGGCACGAACTTCTCATGAAACTTCACTTAGCAGCAGTCTTCTTGGACGGAAAATATTTTCTGCATGGGGGAGAATTGCTCATCATCATAAAATAAGAGAAATCAGAACTCGCACGGAAAGATTTAAGTGTTCACTTTTCCTCAGCGCTATTTGAGAGTGGAATGGTAGAGAAATAGCTTTGAGGCGACCGATGATCCCCTCTGCCAGGCATGACGTTGATGGGAAATTTACTTTTATTTTAAATTTGTGGCCGGATGTCCTTTCTGTCACACAGTCGTCAGGTAACATAAGGAAGTGAATCCATGTGTGCGACAACTCAGTGAATTGTGTAAACTTTGTTCTGGGAGTTGCTGTTTGCGTATTGTGTTTTAGAATGTGGAGACTGTTGACTGTTTTAGAATTTCCCTAAACTCGAGTGGGAAACCACCTAAAATACGCATTCGGGAGGACGACGGTTCAATCCTGCATCCGGCCATCCTGATTTAGGTTTTCCGTGATTTCCCTAAATTGCTCCAGGAAAATGCCGGGATGGTTCCTCTGAAAGGGCACGGCCGAATTCCTTCCCCATTCTTCCCTGATCCGACAAGACCGATGACCTCGCAGTTTGGTCCTTTCCCACAAACAATCCGACCCAACCTGCCTAAAATACACATTCGGACTGCCCGCTACAGACTTTCTCCTTTACCTTCTACTCCTTCCTCTTCTTCTTTGTTTTCAACTCCGAAGTTCCTTACTTTCTTGCTACAGATTTGTCCGGCTTGCTCTACATTTCCTCGTGCATAGCACTTCCTACATTACTCGTGATGTACTAAGAATATCAGACTAACGGCTGTTATGCCGCTGCGCTGATTCAAAAAGGGCTTGGTTGACCCTCTGCCTGACAATCTAGGGCACTGCGCGTTAAGCTCTACTTTTTTACGTCTTACAAAAGCACTCTGTAAATCAGTTGAACACAGCTTATCTGTACTAATAATACACGGTCGAGACAGAGTAATCAAATTAGCACCTACGGTCGACGTCAAACCATTCATAGACGGCAGGTGGCACCACTAGCTGTGGAGGGTTCATACAGGGTGTTTCAAAAATGACCGGTATATTTGAAACGGCAATAAAAACTAAACGAGCAGCGATAGATATACACCGTTTGTTGCAATATGCTTGGGACAACAGTACATTTTCAGGTGGACAAACTTTCGAAATTACAGTAGTTACAATTTTCAACAACAGATGGCGCTGCAAGTGATGTGAAAGATACAGAAGACAACGCAGTCTGTGGGTGCGCCATTCTGTACGTCGTCTTTCTGCTGTAAGCGTGTGCTGTTCACAACGTGTAAGTGTGCTGTAGACAACATGGTTTATTCCTTAGAACAGAGGATTTTTCTGGTGTTGGAATTCCACCGCCTAGAACACAGTGTTGTTGCAACAAGACGAAGTTTTCAACGGAGGTTTAATGTAACCAAAGGACCGAAAAGCGATACAATAAAGGATCTGTTTGAAAAATTTCAATGGACTGGGAACGTGACAGATGAACGTGCTGGAAAGGTAGGGCGACCGCGTACGGCAACCACAGAGGGCAACGCGCAGCTAGTGCAGCAGGTGATCCAACTGCGGCCTCAGGTTTCCGTTCGCCGTGTTGCAGCTGCGGTCCAAATGACGCCAACGTCCACGTATCGTCTCATGCGCCAGAGTTTACACCTCTATCCATACAAAATTCAAACGCGGCAACCCCTCAGCGCCACTACCATTACTGCACGAGAGACATTCGCTAACGATATAGTGCACAGGATTGATGACGGCGATATGCATGTGGGCAGCATTTGGTTTACTGACGAAGCTTATTTTTACCTGGACGGCTTCGTCAATAAACAGAACTGGCGCATATGGGGAACCGAAAAGCCCCATGTTGCAGTCCCATCGTCCCTGCATCCTCAAAAAGTACTGGTCTGGACCGCCATTTCTTCCAAAGGAATCATTGGCCCATTTTTCAGATCCGAAACGATTACTGCATCACGCTATCTGGACATTCTTCGTGAATTTGTGGCGGTACAAACTGCCTTAGACGACACTGCGAACACCTCGTGGTTTATGCAAGATGGTGCCGGCCACATCGCACGGCCGACGTCTTTAATTTCCTGAATGAATATTTCGATGATCGTGTGATTGCTTTGGGCTATCCGAAACATACAGGAGGCGGTGTGGATTGGCCTCCCTATTCGCCAGACATGAACCCCTGTGACTTCTTTCTGTGGGGGCACTTGAAAGACCAGGTGTACCGCCAGAATCCAGAAACAATTGAACAGCTGAAGCAGTACATCTCATCTGCATGTGAAGCCATTCCGCCAGACACGTTGTCAAAGGTTTCGGGTAATTTCATTCAGAGACTACGCCATATTATTGCTACGCATGGTGGATATGTGGAAAATATCGTACTATAGAGTTTCCCAGACCGCAGCGCCATCTGTTGTTGACAATTGCAACTACTGTAATTTCGAAAGTTTGTCTGCCTGAAAATGTACTGTTGTTCCAAGCATATTGCAACAAACGGTGTATTTCTATCGCTGCTCGTTTAGTTTTTATTGCCGTTTCAAATATACCGGTCATTTTTGAAACACCCTGTAAAATGTGTCAGGGGGAACGGGGAACGTGTAAAATGGTGCAGACGTTCCCGTAATGCGGAAACAGAGCGATATATCCGATTTATCATACGTCCAAATGGGCATCATCATTGGCTTTCGGTTCAACGGTGTAGTGTCCTACCATGGTATACCTTGCTTGGCAAAATGGCACTGTCCAAAATCAGTCCCTCGGCAACTGTGGTTCTCTAAGGGCCATAGAAGAGAGAACGACCGTTGTGTATGGACGAATAGATGTGCATCTGCTGAGTAATTAACGTCCATATCAGCCAAGGCCTACCAACAGTGTCTATTCGACGACCGTTCGGCGAACATTGTTGCATATTGACCTCCGCAGAACGCACCTGGATAATGCACCAATGCTGACTGCTGTTTATCGGCGACAAAGCGTGGAATTTGCAAGTCAGTACCGCAGCTGAACGTCCACTGAGTGGCGACAGGTGGCTTTTTCAGATGATTATTATTTTATGCTCCATTGGGGGTGAAACGTCTGAAAGGGAACACCTTGCAACAATCTTCGGGGGATCCAGGCCGGAGGTGGGAACCTTATACTCTGGGGAATGTTTTCGTGACATTTCCTTGGCGGCTCAAATGCCTCTGAGCACTATGGGACTTCACATAGGAGGTCATCAGTCCCCTATAGGCATTCCCTTGGTGCCGGCCGGTGTGGCCGTGCGGTTCTAGGCGCTTCAGTCTGGAACCGCGCGACCGTTATGGTCGCAGGTTCGAATCCTGCCTCGGTCATGGATGTGTGTGATGTCCTTAGGTTGGTTAGGTTTAAGTAGTTCTAAGTTCTAGGGGACTGATGACCTCAGAAGTTAAGTCCCATAGTGCTCAGAGCTATTCTGACCAAACTGCGTTTACCGGCATGGCAGTGCGACGTATCACACAGTTCATAGTGCCCGTGTGTGATTCGAAGAGCACCAGAATGAGATTATCGTGCTCCACTGAGCGGTTTTAAACCCAATCTAGAATCTGTGGGCCTGTCTCGATTGGGCTGTTGGCGCCATGGATCCTCAGCCGAGAAACGTAGCCCATCTGACCAAGGCACTAGAGTCGGTGTGGCTACATACCCCTGTAGATACCTTCTAGGCACTCACTGACTCCTTGTGTACACGCCTTGTAGCGTTCCGCAATCCGAAAGGTGGTTATTCATGCTTTTGACAATTGGTCACATTAATGTAAGAGAATATTGTAAATCTTCGAAACTATCGTGTATGCCTCCTTGTGTGTTTGAAGACGCTTCTCCAAAACTAGTAGCCGAATTTTTATGCATCGCCTTGGGCACCGTATAGGCTTTATTGCATCAAAATCGGATCACGGAGAAAAAATACATCGCAATTGAAATTTTTGTAAACGCTGAAGTGTTGTATTGTGCTGTATGTTAACCGGGGCCCTAGAAACGACAGAGAGGAGCCGTCCCCGCCGCAGCCGCAGTGGTCCGCAACCCCACGACGACTACCACAGTCCACTTTACCCCTCCGCCGCCCCACACTGAACCCAGGGTTATTGTGCGGTTCGGCCCCCGGTGGACCCCCCAGGGACGAGTGTAACCCCTATGTTTGCGTGGTAGAGTAATGGTGGTGTACGCGTACGTGGAGAACTTGTTTGCGCAGCAATCGTCGACATAGTATAACTGAGGCGGAATAAGGGGAACCAGCCGGCATTCGCCGAAGCAGATGGAAAATCGCCTAAAAGCCATCCACAGACTGGCTGGTTCACGGGACCTCGACACAAATCCGCAGGGCGGATTCGTGCCGGGGACAAGGGGCTCCTTCCCGCCTGGATAGCCATGCGTTAGACCTCAATGTCAACCGGGCGGGCAACGCTGAAGTGTCTGTCTGTTATGTTTTCACGAGTAACGCACGGAACGGATTTCCATGAAGTTTAGTATGAAGATAGCTTGAATGCTTCAGAGGAACAGAGGCTGTAGCAGTCAGATTCTATAACGCGTACTTAAGAATATAGAGCACCAACGGTTTTTTCTAAAACCTTCGCTTCTGCCACGCGGTAACCCAACGCTCAGCACCGATACAGAGCAGTACTGTTCCTCCATTCAGTAGACTGGCAACATATGTATAATGTCGCACCTACGAGCTGTGTACTTCCATCTCTATGGAAATTAAGCTTCGAGCCGGTCTACACACGTCTATGACATGAAAATAGCAGCAATTCGTCTGAGATGGTAAATATGCAGCCATTGTTTTTTTACAGTCTCTTTATATGTTTTGATGACAACTCTGACCGAGCGAGGTGGCGCAGTGGTTAGCACACTGGACTCGCATTCGGGAGGACGACGGTTCAATCCCGTCTCCGGCCATCCTGATTTAGGTTTTCCGTGATTTCCGTAAATCGTTTCAGGCAAATACCGGGATGGTTCCTTTGAAAGGGCACGGCCGATTTCCTTCCCAATCCTTCCCTAACACGAGCTTGCGCTCCGTCTCTAATGACCTCGTTGTCGACGGGACGTTAAACACTAACCACCACCACCACCACAACTCTGATGCAAGTAAATACTGTGCAGGTGTGAGTGAGAAAGAGAAATGGAGAAACGTCACTGAAATTTAACGGTACCGACAGGCCGCCGTGTCATCCCAATTCCTTCGGTGTCACCGGACGCACATGTGGCGGCACACCGCGATCCCGGCCATTGTCAATGCCGCTACTCCTCATTGTCAGTCATGTAACTCTTCGGTTTGCGTCGCAAGGCCTGAGAGCAAACCGCTTGCCAACAGCACTCGACAGACCCAGATGGTGACTCATCAAAGTGCCCAATCCAGACACGCTGTGACCAAAATGGCACTGAAACAGAGGATGACACACAAAAGGCCGAAATACTAAATGTCTTTTTCCAAAGCTGTTTCACAGAGGAAGACTGCACTGTAGTTCCTTCTCTAGATTGTCGCACAGATCACATAATGGTAGATATCGAAATAAATGACAGAGAGATAGAAAAACTATTAAAATCGCTCAGAAGAGGATAAGCCGCTGGACCTGATGGGATACCAGTTCGATTTTACACAGAGTACGCGAAGGAACTTGTCCCCCCTTCTTGCAGTGGTGTACCGTAGGTCTCTAGAAGAGCGTAGCGTTCCAAAAGATTGGAAAATGGCACAGGTCATCCCCGTTTTCAAGAAGGGACGTCGAACAGATGTGCAGAACTGTAGATCTATATCTTTACGTCAATCAGTTGTAGAATCTTGGAACACGTATTATGTTCGAGTATAATGACATTTCTGGAGACTAGAAGTCTGTCCAGTAGGAATCAGCATGGGTTTTGTAAAAGACGATCGTGTGAAACCCAGCTTGGGCTATTCGTCCACGAGACTCAGAGGGCCATAGACATGGGTTTCCAGGTAGATGCCGTGTTTCTTGACTTCCGCAAGACGTTTGATACAGTTCCCCACAGTCGTTTAATGAACAAAGTAAGAGCATATGGACTATCAGACCAATTGTGTGATTGGATTGAAGAGTTTCTAGATAACAGAACGCAGCACGTCATTCTCAATGGAGAGAAGTCTTCCGGAGAAAGAGTCATTTCGGGTGTGCCGCAGGGGAGTGTCATAGGGCCGTTGCTGTTCACAATATATATAAATGTGCATAACATCAGAAGTTCAGTGAGGCTTTTTGTGGATGATGCTGTACTATATCGAGAGGTTATAACAACAGAAAATTGTACTGAAATGCAGGAGGATGTGCAACGAATTGATTCATGGTGCAGGGAATGGAAATTGAATCTCAATGTAGACAAGTGTAGTGTGCTGCGAATACATAGAAAGAAAGATCCTTTATCATTTAGCTACAATATAGCAGGTCAGCAACTGGAAGCAGTTAATTCCACAAATTGTCTGGGAGTAGGCATTAGGAGTGATCTAAAATGGTATGACCATATAAAATTAATCGTCGGTAAAGCAGATGCCAGACTGAGATTCATTGGAAGAATCCTAAGGAAATGCAATCTAAAAACAAAGGAAGTAGGTTACAGTACACTGTTCGCCCACTGCTTGAATACTGCTCACCGGTGTGGGATCCGTGCCAGATAGGATTGATGGAACAGACATAAAAGATCCAACGGAGAGCAGCTCGCTTCGTTACAGGGTGATTTAGTAATCGCGAAAGCGTTGCGGAGATGATAGATAGACTCCAGTGGAAGACTCTGCAAGAGAGATGCTCAGTAGCTCGGTACGGGCTTTTGTTGAAGTTTTGAGACCATACCTTCACCGAGCAGTCCAGCACTATATTGCTCCCACCTACGTATATCTCGCAAGGAGACCATGAGGATAAAATCAGAGAGATTAGAGCCCACACAGAGGCATACCAACAATCTTTCTTTCCACGAACAATACGAGACTGGAATAGAAGGGAGAACCGATAGAGGTACTCAAGGTACCCTCCGCCACACACCGTCAGTTGGCTTGTGGAGTATAGATGTAGATGTAGATGCTAGCCAAGCCCTAAAGCACTTTACTCGGATGATCTGACGGGAACCGGTGTTACCACTGTAGCATGGATTTTGGCACGACAATACACACTATCTGATGAATAGTACACGGATACTCCTATCTTCAGCGGAAATTGGTACTAAATTTCACATGAGGTTGACCACCAGCATAAAAGGAGGCGGAGAGTGTTGCGTTGTCAGCAGAGAAGGAGTACCAACAGAATGGGTATGTCAGGAGAGTTCAGTGAGTTTTGCACTGGTCTTTTTGAACAGTTCTCGTGTATCCAACCGGGTAGCGTCGTAATTTCTCCACAATATTTCGGCAGAAGTACACGCTGCCATCTTCTGGTGGTTCCTGACGAATACTGTGCTGTTCCTCTAGGCGCCCTATATATACTATATAGCCGTTACCCCCCTCCACCGTTCCTATCCTTGTGTCTTCGGTGCGGCCGGCGCGGCCGCTACTGGAGGTGGTGGGGGAAGCGGCGCCTGGGTCTGAACTGGGGTCCGCAGTCTCCCTGCCGCCGCCGTCGGGGCGGTCCTCGATCTCTGGGGCTGCATCTGTCTCTCCAGGCTGAGTGCAGGGTTCCAAGCCTGACTAAGTTGAAGGCCGTTGTCTTTATTAATTAGATCGTCCTGTAGTCGGGTTTCGATGGCCTCTTTAGTAACGCAGTCCCAGAAGTAGGAGGATTGACAGAGTATTTTTGTTTTTTCATAGTCCATAGTATGGCCAGTCCTTATACAATGGTCAGCCACGGCTGATTTAGTGGCCTGGCGTAATTCGGTATGGCGCTTGTGTTCGTGGCACCTCTCTTCTACAGTGCGGACTGTTTCCCCAATGTATGATATTCCGGACTGACAGGGAATTTGATAAACGCCTGGTTTTTGAAGGCCTAGGTCATCTTTCACTGAACCCAGTAGAGTCAAGCTTTTTGCAGCGGGTCGGCATACATATTTCACATTGTGTTTCCCTAGGATTCTACCGATTTTTCTTGCGGTATTTCCGACAAACAGAATGCACGCCAATGGCTTGTGTTCTTCTGTTTCTTCTTCTTGTTGTCTTGGCTCAGTCTGTCTGAGTGCGTGTCTTATTTGCTTCTGGTTGTACCCATTTTTCCGAAATGCTGTCTCGAGGTGCTGCAGTTCTGCTGGAAGTCTCTCCTGATCCCAGATCGATCGTGCCCTGTGAACAAGTGTACGCCAAACGCCTTCACGCTGGGAGCTGTGGTGGCAGCTGAAGGCATTCAGGTACAAATCAGTGTGTGTAGGTTTTCTGTATACACTGTGTCCCAGCTTGCCGTCAGGTTTCCGTTTCACCAGGACGTCATGAAACGGTAGGGCACCATCCTGCTCCACCTCCATCGTGAACTGTATGTTCGGGCTGCAGCGACTTGAGGTGTTCTAGAAATTCATTTAAGCTCTCCCGTCCGTGTGGCCAAACAACGAACGTGTCATCTACGTAGCGGAAGAAAGAAGTTGGTTTTTGTTTGGCTTGTTCTAGTGCCTTCTCCTCGACATTCTCACGGTGCGGTCCGCCCGCCGCGCCTCGTCATGCCGCTGTACGCGCGCTTTGTAAGGTAGACAGACCGCTGCGGCAGCAACGGCCAAAAGCGTTGATACGATACAAAGCCGTCAGCCAACAGTCCTAAGGCTACAGTGGATCGAGATGGATGGTCAACTGGTCAACAGCAGCAGATAAAGAAAAAGGAGCAGTGGCGTATCCGCATTATTTAAACTCGAGTGGGAAATTAACATCTTTTGTACTCCTGCCGAAACTCATGCCAAATGCTTAGTACGTCATGGGAACCTCATGTATTTAAAAAAAGTAATCGACTGAACGGCACTTTAACACCTGTCACAAAGATCAGTCCGAACATTTATCCCAAGAGGAGCGCCAGTGGAAGTTTGAAGAACTGAAAGAAAATTTCAAACAGCATTACAGTGAAGTAAGTCTTTCCTCTCGTATGACTCTTTATTATTTATAAAGATGATAAATAAAACCATACTTTACAATCTGATATATCACTTAGCAATACGCCAGTTATCGAATATCAAATTGTCAGCAACAAGGAACATTTCTTTTGGGTTAATTTTTATATCTGGGTTGCATTAAATCGCGTCGCACACACATAATAAGATGTTTCACATGCGTTATTTTTTTGCCACTTTCTGAAAAGCCGTCACATACGCTCTCTCGGATAGCAAAGTGCCATTAAGACTCATTACTTGTTTTTGTGTGTTTGTGTTTTGATGGATGGGAAAACATATGTTGTAGTTCAATCTGTGTTTTCAGTTAATCAAAACTCAAATATTCCAATAAATATAAATTTGTTTTGCGACCACATTTCGCTGTCCTTGCTAGCGATATGACCGCTTTTCAGAGGAACTGGGGGAAAACGCACCTAATACCAATCTTTTTTTGTTAGTTTTTATTTGGGTTTTAATGAATGAAACAATTAAGTGTTAAATGATTAAAACGTTTTAAAAACAGAATTGTAAAGAATTAATTGTAAGGGTGCTTTTTGCCGTGGAAACAGGTGGGAAAAGTTGGCACGCGACTTATTAATGCTCTCTGAGAACTGCGAAAGCAGGGAAATCCTTTGCGGCAGGGAATCTCATCAAAGATTGCCTGGTCGACTCGGCGGCTCTTATTTGTCCAACAGACCTCACGGACAAATTTGAAAAAATAGCTCTTTCGCCTCAAACTGTTGCTCGCCCAGTCGAAGACACGACCGCATAAATGGAGCAGCAATTATTGGAGAGAGCGGAAAACTTCATTTCATTTTCTATCGCTCTTGACGAGTCCACGGACGTTGCGGACATACCTTAGCTCGTCGTATTCATTCGGGGTGTCGACGACAATCTGCACGTCATGGAAAAATTTCTCGACCTTATACCATTAAAAGACTCCACCACGGATTTGGATATTTTTCTAGCCGTGGAAAACGTGATCGAGTCAATGGGTTTAAATGGGAACGCCTGACCAGGGTAACAACGGATGCAGCCCCCGCGATACGAGGGTTACGCACTGGATTACTGGGTTATGTCAGGCCAAACATGGCTGAAGTCATCTGTTCCTTATTCGCGGCAGTCCATTGTCTTAACCTTCCACCCTGAGAGAAAATTTCTTAAAACGATATGTGATATGTACCAATCACCATACATTATCACGTGCAGAATCAGCTAAAAATACAGAAAAAATTCGCATGGTGATAGTTTGTTCAAGAAGTCACCAGCATTATCATACTATTCAAAATTCAAACTTGTATAAAATGTAAATAGCATTTCATGAAAGTGTCTAGACACCTTTCACACCTTGAGTGAAACATTATCAGTTTAAAACGATGCAGGAATTTCCTTAAACTAATGAAATGTAGGAAAACAGAATGCATTTATCTCGGTAACGCATGGCTTTGTCTTGTCGTTGAAGTTTTAAAAGATCTGTTGCACTCTGGTGGTCAAGGCATGATATAAAGCTGCCAAACGGAAGATGGGAGCTCGCACCATCGCTGCAGTCTGGAGTGACGCAGAAACGTGATGTAGCTGAAACACGAAAAATTTACAACCGAATCCGCACGGGTTGTACACCAGGAGGCAGTTTGTGGGAAGATAAAGTGTTATGGAC
Organism: Schistocerca serialis cubense; assembly: GCF_023864345.2. Taxonomy (NCBI): domain Eukaryota; kingdom Metazoa; phylum Arthropoda; class Insecta; order Orthoptera; family Acrididae; genus Schistocerca; species Schistocerca serialis. The sequence goes on along the minus strand of NC_064641.1, from coordinate 870,868,621 downwards.
TTAGTTGTTCGAACTGTTAATTATCTTAGTTCGAATAGACTCACACATCGACAAATTAATTTTTGGCTGATATCGGAGCGGAATACCCAGACATCCCCTACCACGCCGGAGTAAGATGGCTGGGCAGAGGGAAGGTGCTTCATCGGTTTTTCTTCTTGAGGGACGAAATCAATACCTTTTTGAAAATGAAAGGACGTCCAGAAGAATTACTTCGTGGGTGGCGAATTTGGCATTTTTGAGTGACCTAATTGGTCATTTAAATACTTTAGACATTTCACTCCAAAGAGAAAATCACTTTGTTGTCGATTTAGTGCAGAGGCTCTGAGAACTATGGCACTTAACTTCTGAGGTCATCAGTCCCCTAGAACTTAGAACTACATAAACCTAACCAACCTAAGGACATCACACACATCCATGCCCGAGGCAGGACTCGAACCTGCGACCGTAGCGGTCGCGGGGTTCCAGACTGTAGCGCCTAGAACCGCTCGGCCACGCCGCCAGCTAGTGCAGAGGATTCAAGCATTTCAAACAAAACTTATTTTGTATGAAAAACAGTAGCGTGAGGAGAATTGAGGACATTTCTCTGCATTAGACAGCGTTAAAGAAGATATGGATTTTGCAGATTATGTTCAAATCATTTGCGAATTACAGAAAGAGTCTGAAAATAAATATTTGGAGATAAGTGAGCTTCAACCGGCCTTATATATATTTTTTCGCCCGTTTCCCCTTCGGGCAGAGGACGTCTCACAAGTGTTTCAACTGGAGCTGACTGATCGGTCGTGCGGTATCCGCCTGAAAGACCGCTTTCTTATGTGTAAAACTTTGGATGGCTTTTACAGCTGCTTTCCGCGAGAGAAGCATCCACTTTTGCACAAGCACAAAGTCAAAGTTTTCTCAACGTTTGGCTCGACGTGAGCGCTTTTTCTCCCTTTTAAAGCTTGCTAAAACTAAGAACCGTTCACTATTTAGCGATAGAAATAAGGCTGATTCTTTGAGGTTAGGAGAAATACTGTACCAAACCAAGACAAAATCATTTCCTCGAAAAACAAAAAGGTGTAAAATATTAATTGTTTTCTTTAACAATGTTGACTGTAAGGATTAAAGTTCATTATAACCTTAATTCTGTTGTTTTCATAAATTTTCAAACTCGGTTAATTAAAATTTTTGAATGATGATCATGATGTTGTCCCATACACCGAGGATCGTAGGGAACGATGTGCTCCAGACCCGCACCGCCGACTAGGCAAGGTCCTAGTAGAGGTGGTTTGCCATTGCCTTCCTCAGATCGTAATGGGTATGAATAACGATCATGAAGACGACACAACAACACCCAGTCATATCTAGGCAGGGAAAATCCCTGATCCCGCCGGCCGTGGTGGCCGAGCGGTTCTAGGCGCTACAGTCTGGAACCTCGAGACCACTACGGTCGTAGGTTCGAATCCTGCCTCGGGCATGGATGTGTGTGATGTCCTTAGGTTAGTTAGGTTTAAGTAGTTCTAAGTTCTAGGGGACTGATGACCTTAGACCTTAAGTCCCATAGTGCTCAGAGCCATTTGAAGCATTTAAGAAATTGATATATCCTTCAGAACACGATTATGTACATATGACGAGTGTTCATGTGCAATACTAATAGAATCGACCTGTGGGTCACAATTCTTGTTTTGGACATTGTTTTCTGAAGCTTTGCACAGTAATTCTGCCACACGAACACTAATTGTTACCTAAACATGAAATGGTTTGCTTGTTTTACCGCTCATCGACCGCTTTTACAGAGCTGCACTTCCGCTGTTATTTTGTTTACGTTGGAACTGACCGTGGGACAGTCCAGTGCAGAGCAGCACTGTGCGGTCCCACTAGCTCCGCAGCTGTCTCTCTCGCTCCTATGCCGACACAGCGACAAACGATCCCATACGAGGCGCTGAACTACACTGCCTTACCCCCGTGGAGAGCTGCCTCGCCAGCCGGTCCCAATTCTTGGATCTGGACTAAGTTATCCAATCACGACTCACAATTCAGGGCCGGTCAAGCTTCGAGGAAAGGTCAGCAGTCTTGTTTGGATGGCTCAGACGCTAGGGCACCTGCCCACAAATAGTACGGGTACCTGGAACGGCTCGCAGTCTACCATACTATTATAATCTACCAGGACGTTTCATATCAGTCCAACGGTGAGAATGCATTGTGGTTAATAAGGATGTTTACTTTTCCACTTTCAGCATTACGAAATGAGTGATATCTCAAATGTTGGATTAATTCTCTAGCAGATAATTTCACCTACGCATCGGCACCAATTCTGGTTAGTTAGAACATTCTTGGCACATACACACTCAAAGCGTATTTACTCTCTAAGCGAAGTAGCTAGTAGATGGACTATTTAAGAAACTCCACTGGCCATTAAAATTGCTACACCAAAAAGAAATGCAGATGATAAACGGATATTCATTGGACAAATACATTATACTACAACTGACATTTTCGCGCAGTTTGAGTGCATAGACCCTAAGAAATCAGTACCCAGAACAACTATCTCTGGCCATAATAACGGCCTTGGTACGCCTGGGCATTGAGTCAGACAGAGCTTGGATGGCGTGTATAGGTACAGCTGCCCATGCAGCTTCAACACGATACCACAGTTCATCAAGAGTAGTGACTGGCGTATTGTGACGCGCCAGTTGCTCCGCCACCATTGACTAGACGTTTTCAATTGGTGAGAGATCTGGAGAACGTGCTGGCCAGGGCAGCAGTCGAACATTTTCTGTATCAAGAAAGGCCCGTTCAGGACCTGCAACATGCGGTCGTGCATTATCCTGCTGAAATATAGTGTTTCTCGCAGCGATCGAATGAAGGGTAGAGCCACGGGTCGCAACACATCTGAAATGTAAATTCCACTGTTCAAAGTGACATCAATGCGAACAAGAGGTGGCCGAGACGAGTAACCAATGCCACCCCATTCCATGGCGCTAACGAATACACGCTTCGCCGGCCGCGGTGGTCTCGCGGTTCTAGGCGCGCAGTCCGGAACCGCGCGACTGCTACGGTCGCAGGTTAGAATCCTGCCTCGGGCATGGATGTGTGTGATGTCCTTAGGTTGGTTAGGTTTAAGTAGTTCTGAGTTCTAGGGGACTGATGACCTCAGATGTTAAGTCCCATAGTGCTCAGAACCATTTTTTTTTAATACACGCTTCCAAGGTGCGTTCACCGCGATGTCGCCAAACACGGAAGCGACCATAATGATGCTGTAAACAGAATCTGGATTCATGCGAAAAAATGACGTTTGGCCATCGTGCACCCAGGTTCGTCGCTGAGTACACCGTCGCAGGCGCTCCTGTCTGTGATGCAACGTCAAGGGTAACCGCATCCATGGTCTCCGAGCTGATAGTCCATGCTGCTGCACAAGTCGTCGAACTGTTCGTGCAGATGGTTGTTGTCTTGCAAACGTCCCCATCTGTTGACTCAGGGATCGAGACGAGGCTGCACTATCCGTTACAGCCATGCGGATAAGATGCCTGTCATCTTGACTGCTAGTGATACGAGGCCGTTGGAATCCAGCACGGCGTTCCGTATTACCCTCTTGAACCCACAGATTCCATACTCCACTAAAAGTCATTGGATCTCGAACAACGCGAGAAGCAATGTCGCAATACGATAAACCGCAATCCCGATTGGCTACAATCCGATCTTTATCAAAGTCGGAAACGTGATTTACGCATCTCTCCTCCTTACACGAGGCATCACAACAACGTTTCACCAGGCAACGCCGGTCAACTGCTGTTTGCATATGAGAAATCGTTTGGAAACTTTCCTCATGTCAGCACGTTGTAGGTGTTGCCACCGGCGCCAACCTTGTGTCAATGCTGTGAAAAGCTAATCATTTGCATATCACAGCATCTTGTTCCTGTCTATTAAATTTCGCGTCTGTAGCACGTCATCTTCGTGGTGTAACAATTTTAATGGCCAGTCGTGTAACTGTATTGCTAACTACCAGAATTTCAGGGAAGATTATTTTTTAAAAAATTATTCTATAGTCAGCTACGTTCACACGCTTGAGTTAACCATCACTTCAGTGTACATTCTCAAGCGTTTTTAGCATATTATTCCGATTTTTTGTGGTGGTATATTGGTATGACGGTCCTACGACATGTTTAGCTCGCTCGTCCTATTCAAACTTTTGCACTGTAGTACCTGAATTTCGGGAAGGCGGCGGTTCTAATCTACATCCGGCCATCAATATACAGGTTTCCCACGGGTTCAAATGGCTCTGAGCACTATGCGACTTAACTTCTGAGGTCATCAGTCGCCTAGAACTTAGAACTAATTAAACCTAACTAACCTAAGGACATCACACACATCCATGTCCGAGGCAGGATTCGAACCTGCGACCGTAGCGGTCGCTCGGTTCCAGACTGCAGCGCCTAGAACCGCATGGCCACTCCGGCCGGCCCCACGGTTACACTAAATCGTTTCAAAACAGATGCCGGGTTGATTCTCTTCAAAGAGTCTGTTTCATTCCAGAACGATGTCGAATGCGAACATATGCTCCTTCTCTTGGGACATTGTTGTTAACGAGAATTGAAAACTAATATTCCTTCCTTTCATCGTTAGAGGGAAGAAGCAGGATGATTGTTTGTCCATTGTTATACATCGCTAAAGATGTAATTGAAAACGATAATTGTCCATTGCCGTACATAGCCAAAGATGTGATTGAGAACGATAAGGCTGATGGCAAAAATGAAGAATCAATATTTTCACAATTTTATAAACTGCGACAGTGTCGTGGATAAAAACATTGATACAGGAAGAACACGATTTGTTTCTTGAATTTCACTCGATGACCACAAAAACTGTCATCAGGTTATCGATATTGATTGTTAATAACCATCTTCAAGTCAAAGAGAAAAAATAAACCTAATACAACTGTTTGATAATCTACACTTCGTAAACAATAAATAATGAGTTAATGAAGAAGGTACTAATTTTATTTAGAGAGAAAAGTTGAGCTTAAAAAATCTGACGAAAACTTATCCGATTAAGAAAAATGAAGCCTTATAGTATCTTAACAAGATAAACTCAGAGTAGCACTGTCAAAAATTATAAGCAAACTCAGCTAGGCATCATCTTACAAGTATAATAATATTGAGCTAACCACGCTATAGTGCCAGGGGCATAATAATGTGAACGGCACTATTGTTCACAACAAAGTTGGGTGCAGCTGCGACACAAGAGACATATTTGTGGTGCGCACTCGCCAGATTTCACTACTGTACACATATTTGACAGTTATATATATACACAATTAAGTAAAAGACACACAATTAGGTAAAAAACTGTTCTAGGAATAAAATGTGTTTTAAGTTATTAAAGTGTTGCTGCGTTACACTAAAAATGCTTAAGAGGAATTAAACCATGAAAAGGAAGTGTGTTAGTGAACATATGTGATGCTGGAAACCATGGCGATAACATTCTTGTGATGTGATTTAGGGGAAATCTGAACTTCGGAAAAAGAAAATAAAAATAAAAAAAGATCAACACATAAACTGTATTAGTTGAGCAAAAATTTGAAGGACCCCACCAATTCAAAAATAACACTTTCACTTACTTGTTTGTTATTCTTCAAACGTTGTTAAATATCATTTCCATTAATTATCTCTTAGAAACTCAAAACTCTTCTCACCATGAATATTTACCAATTTAAATTCAATTGCATAGTTCGCTCTCGCACGCACTGGCTGAGGCGTTTCCTGAGATAATGGAGAGGCCACTGAATTCTTAATTGCTTTTCAAAATAAATGGAGAGGCATGCATATACAAAACGATGGTTCCACCGGGAGAACACTCCGCAAACTTCGTTGGGAGGACGTGACGGTAGAATTTAGCTCCAACTGACATCGAGGAGATTAAGACAAAGCATTTAGAAAGTTGGAAAAAAAGTAAGGAAAGACCTTCTTGAAATATTAACCTCCTCAACTATGTCTAAGATACGCAAAGTTACACTGTCCCCGGGTTAGGGATTGTATGAACCGTGACAAGTCTACGGGGCAAACACAACGCTGTTTTCTTTATTGTTACTTTCTGCTGGTATCATTAGTAGTGACACGGTGATTTAAGTATTGAAATCGCGTTCAAAAACCAGGTGTAGGTTTTCTGTAGTTTATCTAAGCCATTTATCGTGAACGCTATGTCAGTAGATTGAACAATCCGCGGCGGATTTCCTTTCCAGTATATATAAGATGTTAATCCACGACATGCAAATGAAACAGCTCTAACGTGTACGTAAGAAAGGATAAACAGATGACACAACTACATCGAAGGCCTGTAAGATGGAGACGGATGGAGGGCTCAAAAAGCAGACTGACGCAGACAAAGAGGATATACCTGGCCGAGAAGTCTGCTAGAATTAAACATCGATCTTAATCTGAGGAAGAAATTTCTGAAAATCTAAATTTGGAGCACAGCACTGTATGAAAATGGATCAGGGAATGTGAGAAAACTCGAAAATAGGAGATTCGAAGCTTTTGAGATTTTGTACTACAGACGGCGTTAAAATGAGATTCTACGCAGAATCGGTGACAAGAGCAACACGACACTGACATTGACAAGAAGAAGGGACAATGTGGTAACGCATATATTAAGACATCAGGGAGTACCTTTCATGTACCAGAGAGAGAGAGAGAGAGAGATAGAGAGAGAGAGACAGAGAGCTTAGAAGTGTAAAAGCTGGAGGGGATGACAAAGATTGAAACATATTCACCAGATAATTGAGGAAGTTGGTTGAAAGTACTATTCTGTGGTGAAGAGTTTGGGACAGTAGAGGAATCGATGGGGGACTGTAAAAAACATATATGAAAGATAAAGATAAGGTCAAGTTGATGGATTCTATTGGCGTTTAAAGCTTTGGCATGAACCGCAACTGAAATCCACCGCTAATACAAGGTTGTGATATTTTCATTGTTTAAAGCTGAAATTTCCCATCTTGAGAAATAGGAAACAGCAAAGGTCTGTCAAAAATAGAGCTTTTATAATCAAAAATAACAAATATCTCCACGTGCAAAAGGTGCTTTTTCATTATAAACGTCTCATTTCTAATAAACCTTTGCATAATGTGCTACAGTGTATCTACTAATATGAGAACATGCCATGAGGTTACAACTCACAATGAACACGTTTTGTAACAATAATTTTTGAAGATCAGAAAATGACAGCAAAGCCTGTGGAAACAGTTAGTCGGAAATAAATGCTTATCCAATCTTGGCTACAGTACGTTCTTTTAAAAAAATGTTTGAAAAATTATAGGGTGAATGTATTAATAACATTTGTGCCCATGATTAATCAACCTATCCCGCGACCATTGGATTACTGAGGCACTCGTGAAATTGCTACATACATTCTTTCAAATTAATAGCCGTAGATTGGCGCATGCAGTATTGATGTCATATAGAAATTCGTGCTTGAAAATTTTTTCGAAGCTTTCATGTAGCCGCATTCTTCATTACCCACCGCAGAATATAAAAATTCTTCCAAGCACTTTCCTATTGCTTTCGATTTGTGTGTATGAAATGTGACATAGTGATGATACGATATTAATGAGTAAGTGGGTGAATGTTGTAACTGTTGTGTAAATCTAGAGGTGAATTATTGTCTAACTGTCCTGTTCCTTAGGTTCCTAGTTTCTTACATTGTTAATTTGCTGCATGTAAGCACACCAAACAAAAAATCATTAACGCCTCAGAAGATATTGTGCTAATACCATGTAACACGGTCTGTTAACTTGACGTTGGCGTCAGTTGACAGGTTCGATGCGGCCCGCTACGAATTTCTCTTCCGTCTCAGCCTTTTCATCTCAGAGTAGCGATTGTGACCTGCGTCCTCAGTTATTTGATGGACGTATTCCAATTTCTGTTTTCGTGTACAGTTTTTCCCTCTGTAGCTCCTTCTAGTACCATGGAAGTTATTCCTTCATGTCTTACAAAGCGTTCTATCATCCTCTCCCTTCTTTTCAGTGCTTTGTATACATTTCTTTCCTCGCCGATTCTGCGGAGAACGTCCTGATCCCTTACCTTATCACTGTAGCTAATTCTTAACGTTCTTCTGCAGTGCCACATCTCAAATGCTTCGATTCTCTTCTGTTCCGGTTTCCCCACAGTCCATATCTCACTACCATACAGTGCTGTGCTCCAAACATGTATTAGTATGAAGTTCTTTCTCAAAGAAAGATCTATGTTCGATACTAGTAGACTTCTCTTAGCCAGGAATGCCCTTTATGTCATTGCTAGTCTACTTTTTATGTCCTACTTGCTGCGCCCACCTCGAGTTATTTTGCTGCCTTGGCAGCAGAATTCCGTATTTTCATCTACCTCGTGATCATCAGTTCTGATATTAAGTTTCTCGCTGCTCTCCTTTCTGCTAGCATTCATTAATTTCGATTCTCTTCTGTTCACTCTCAATCCATATCCTGTACTAATTGGACTGTTCATTCCATTTAATAGATCCTGTAATTTTTATTCACTTTCACAGAGGATAGCTATGTGATTAGCTAATCTTATCATTGATATCCCTTCACCTTGAATTTTAATCCTACCTTTGAACCTTTTTTTTTTATTTCCCTATCTCGCACCTTTTTTAATCCGAGCACTCAATTGTTGGTCTTCCAGTCTTGCTATTCCCTGTTGGTTCTTGTACGTATTGTACTTCACCCATCATTTCCTATAGTTTACCTCTTTTCTTTCTCAGAATTTCGACCATCTTGCATTTTAGAATCGTTTTTACAGATCGACAAATCGTATGAAAGTGCCCTTTGTCTTGCTTTTGTCAACCGCAGCGTCAGAACTGCACCTCTGGTGCCTTTATCTTTCGTAATTCCAAACGGATCGTCATCCAACTCCTGCATTTCATTCTTCTGTATATTGCTATTGTCAGAAACTTGGATGAATCATCAGTTAAGCTGATTGTAAGGTAATTCTCGCACTTGTCGGCTCTTGCTGTCTTCGGAATTGTGTGGACGGTGTTTCTCCGAAAGTCTGCCGGCCACTGTGGCCGAGCGGTTCTAGGCGCTTCAGTCTGGAACAGCGCTGCTGCTACGGTCGCAGGTTCGAATCCTGCCTCGGGCATGGATGTGTGTGATGTCCTTAGGTTGGTTAGGTTTAAGTAGTCCTAAGTTCTAGGGGACTCATGACCATTTTCCGAAAGTCTGATGGTATGTCGCGATTCTCATACGTTCTACACGCCAACAAGAATAGCTGTTTTGTTGTCATGTCAGGCTGAAGACACTCATTCTTGAATAGATCTTTTAGTGCTACAAAATTTCGGAAATGTTGGTAGCCACTCATCAACTGCTGTTCCAAATTGTCCCGGAAATCTTCTATGACATTAATACTGGGTGATTTAGTGAGCCAGTCACGGTGCGATAGGGCGCCTGAGTGTTCGTCAGACCAGGAATGTGAACACTGTTGTTGTCATCTTGGATGACGAGAGTGTCCATAGCATACTCATCATGGAGATGTTGAAGGAAAGGAAACTTTTCGTGACCCGCAAATGGTGAAATAGACGTTCTAGTTTGTGTTGTATGACTGTTCCCCCGTAACAAGAGTAGTCATATCCTTCATAAACTTGGCAGAAAAAGGTAAATTCAAACAAGATAATGCATGAAACTTCCTGGCAGATTAAAACTGTGTGCCCGACCGAGACTCGAACTCGAGACCTTTGCCTTTCGCGGGCAAGTGCTCTACAATCTTTTTTTTATTATTTTTTTTAATTTTCCACGCGCAATATGTGGAGATGTTGAGGAATCTGAAGTTTTGAACAAACAACAAATTGTAGCTGAGCTGTATTGTCACGAAGGGAACAAATTCCGCGTTAAGGGCGGTCTGAGTTACATTCCCAGTTCAGAACCAATTTTATCGAAATACAGAAGCTCAGATAAAAGATGGAATAAGTGTCCTGTGAGCCTACATAGCGTTTGTTCCGTCACTAGAAATAAATAACTAGTATAAGAAAGGTTACTGGTGATAGAGTTCCTACATGTCGCCACTCCAGACTTTATTGTGGATCAACCTAACGTCTACTTGGTAGAGAAGGAATATCATTTTTAATGTGAATTTCAGACCACAATGCCATTATATCTTCTTCACTTCGTGTAGCCAGAAGAGAATGGAATCTGTCTCTCGCTATCTAAAATCACAGACCGAAGCTGGAATCGAACCCAGACCATAGATAAATGAACCTATTAACATCCCAACTTTTTTTTTAATCAGTCGCCCAGAACTTACAACTAATTAAACCTAAGTAACCTAATTTTTTAAAATTTTTTTAACTTGCGAGCGGTGCTGGCAGGTGGCGGCAAGGAGGGCAGAGGTCAATTAGTCCGAGGCCTGTCCACGGTACCGCCCTCATACCCGTCACCACTCACATTGATTGTAGAGGAACATTGACCTTGTTTTTTTGTTTGTTTTTTTTTGTTGAAAAGCTTCAACAGGGGATTGGAGCCAGTTCGTTCGGTTGATACATAAACGGATGAAGGTTTTAGAGCTCGACCAGCTATCCAATACCTGTACTATTGAATGCCTATTGAATGCAATATGGAGCATATTACAGTACTTGCGACGGTGATCCGCGTAGTGTCTAATTTTAATATATTGCGTTTCCATGTGTAACAGAAATTCGCTGTAATCGTCGCCCGTCAGCCGATTGAAGACATGACTTGTATAGTGGCCCAACAGCCACATGACGGCATTATTTTTAGTTGGCCGAAAATATTTGACGTCCCCTCTGTGCAGTAAGTTCGTGTCTATGTGATTTTCAGAAGTCCTAGTTATAAGCGCGACTTTTTGACGAACCCATTGCCAATTGCGCATGCGGTGACTGCAAGTATATCTGTGGGGAACAGTATCCACTTGGTGACAATCTGGACAATGGGCTGTGTCGCTTAGCCCAATCGCATTCAGGCGCACATTTGTGCTGTTAATGTTGTTGACCGTTTTGTACCATGTCGACCTGACCAAGGATGGAAGTACACTGCTGCTGATGTTCGCCCACAGGACATCCCAATTGACACCAGTATGCTTTTGTTCGATTTTGTTCTCGCCCTCATATTGTTTCCTGTGCTCCAGAATGTCCTTGGCACGTAAGGGGCGATGTTTGAGAAGGACCTCGCTCAAGTAGCTCTGTTCCAGATAGTACGTGCGGATGTTGGAGAGCTGGTAGTCTATCGTCTGCACATTGATCGGCGGTTCTACGCTTTTCGGCGCGACTGCCTCAAACAACTTAGCCGTAAGGGTGTCAGAGTAGCTTTAGATTAACGATGTCATCCATTTAATGTACAAAGCCGTTGCTTTGGCGTTCAGATCGGTCAGACCCATACCGCCACGCAGAGGGTCGAGGGTCACAGTCTTCACGTCAACTCGAAATATTTTCCCCCGCCAAAGAAAATTGGCCACCTTGCTCATTACCTGTTTGGCTATGACAGTGGGGATTGATAAGACCAGTACCACATAATATTGTCGCGACAGGATGCATGTATTTATGAATTTAACCCTCTGAATTTGGTCCATGCTGCGATAGAGGGCATGGATGTGTGTGATGTCCTTAGGTTAGTTAGGTTTAAGTAATTCTAAGTTCTAGGGGACTGATGACCTCAGAAGTAAAGTCCCACAGTGCTCAGACCCATTTGAACCATAGAAGTAAAGCGTTTCCGTAAGAATGTCGATGTAACATTCTTTCTGACTCTATGCGTGAGAAATTTCTGGAAATCTGGGCATATCCATTCATTAGACCTTATATTATCAGATATATAATTAAATGAGCCGTCCGGGTAACTGGCACCAAGCATTACCACCGTAAGTAGAAACGATAGATAACAGTTAACTTTAAAGCTTTAAAGAAGAAATTTTAAACCTTTTATTTTATCCATATACTGATTGAAAAATAAAGTGTTGCAGTACGAAGCACCAGCTCGACATTTGTACAAACTTTGAGGAAATGTTCTTCTCATGAATGGTAGTGAACTACTTAGTTTGCATGCCATTCAGAACTGATGTTCGTCAGCTACACCTATGTGAAGTTTTATCCCCACAGGCGTATATGTCCTCCTGTATTTCATCTGGTATGGAAGTAAACAAGTTCCGAACGTCATCGTGAAGAATTTGTTGCCTTTGTTGAAATACGTCCTGCATCAGTTCATGAAAGTTGCTGGAGGTTAGTACCAATTTATAAGACTTCCCATGACACGCAAAATGTTATGTGTGACACATCAGGGGTCTATGCAGCTCCGTGAAGGGTCAGTACACTCCTTAAGGCGTCTATGATCATGCATTATCCCGAATGAGATTTTCACTCTGCAGCGGGGTGTGCGCTACTGGCAGAAGTAAAGCTGTGCGGACCGGGCGTGAGTCGTGCTTCGGTTGCTCAGATGGTAGAGCGCTTGCCCGCGAAATGCAAAGGTCCCGAGTTTGAGTCTCGGTCGGGCACACAGTTTTAATCTGCCAGTAAGTTTCATATCAGCGCACATTCCGCTACAGAGTGAAAATCTCATTCAGGATAATGCATGATCACAGACGCCTTAAGGAGTGTACTGACCCTTCACAGAGCTGCATAGACCCCTGATTTGTCACACATAACATTTTGCGTGTCATGGGAAGTCTTATAAATTGGTACTAACCTCCAGCAACTTTCATGAACTGATGCAGGACGTATTTCAACAAAGGCAACAAATTCTTCACGATGACGTTCGGAACTTGTTTACTTCCATACCAGATGAAATACAGGAGGACATATACGCCTGTGGGGATAAAACTTCACATAGGTGTAGCTGACGAACATCAGTTCTGAATGGCATGCAAACTAAGTAGTTCACTACCATTCATGAGAAGAACATTTCCTCAAAGTTTGTGCAAATGTTGAGCTGGTGCTTCGTACTGCAACACTTTATTTTTCAATCAGTATATGGATAAAATAAAAGGTTTAAAATTTCTTCTTTAAAGCTTTAAAGTTAACTGTTATCTATCGTTTCTACTTACGGTGGTAATGCTTGATGCCAGTTACCTGGACGGCTCATTTAATTATGTATCTGATAATATAAGGTCTAATGAATGGATATGCCCGGATTTCCAGAAATTCCTCACATCGACATTCTTACGGAAACGCTTTACTTCTATGGTTCAAATGGCTCTGAGCACTGTGGGACTTTACTTCTGAGGTCATCAGTCCCCTAGAACTTAGAACTACTTAAACCTAACTAACCTAAGGACATCACACACATCCATGCCCGAGACAGGATTCGGACCTGGGACGGTAGCGGTCGCGTGGTTCCAGATTGTAGCGCCTAGAACCGTTCGGCCCCCCGTCCGGCGCTTTGCTTCCGTGTTAGAGCTCAATTTCTTTAGTTCTGCAAAACATTAGTCCTGGGAAACATGCAGGAAAATAAAGCATCAGCAGAGATTGAAACACTTTCTTGAATGAAATGTACAAAATGCCCTCCATTAGCAAGTATATGTGCATCAACAGTCTGTCACATTGAATCCCTGATGCATAGATGTTTCCCTGAAGAGCTGCGTATTTTTTCACAAGCTTCCACAACACGAGCACGATTACTCTGTTCAACCTGTACCGAGGTGTCGTACACAGTAGCTTCCAAATGCCTCCGCAAATAAAATTCTAGTGGGTTCTGGTCCAGAGAGAGTGGAGGCAAAGGAATTGTTCCACCTACAAATAACCATCAGTTTCAGAGTGTGCTATTTAGAATCCTACGAACGTTTAACACTGAAACGAGGAGGAGCTCCATCGTGCATGAAGTACACGCTTTGTACCGCTCGTAAACGTAGGTACACTATTGGGCATTAAAATTGCTACACCAAGAGGAAATGCAGATGATAAGCGGGTATTCATTGGACAAATATATTATACTAGAACTGACATGTGATTATATTTTCACGAAATTTGGCTGCATAGATCCTGAGAATTAGTACCTAGAACAATCACCTCTGGCCGTAATAACGGCCTTAATACGCCTGGGCATTGAGTCAGAGCTTGGATGGCGCGTACAGGTACAGCTGCCCAAGCAGGTTCAACACGATACCACAGATCATCAAGAGTAGTGACTGGCGCATTGTTGCTCGACCACCACTGACCAAATGTTTTCAATTGGTGAGAGATCTGGAGAATGTGCTGGCCAGGGCAGCAGTCGAACACTTTCTGTATCCAGAAAGGCCCGTACCGGAACTGCCACATGCGGTCATGCATGATCCTGCTGAAATGTAGGGTTTAGCAGGGATCGAATGATGGATAGATCCACGGGGCGTAACACATCTGAAATGTAATGTCCACTGTTTAAAGTGCCGTCAATGCGAACAAGAGGTGACCGAGACGTGAAACCAATGGCACCCCATACCATCACGCCTGGTCATACTCCAGTATGGCGATGACGAATAGACGCTTCCAATGTGCGTTCACCGCGATGTCGCCAAACACGGATGCGACCAACATGATGCTGTTTCATCCGAAAAAATGACGTTTTGCCATACGTGCACCCAGGTTCGTCGTTGATTACACCATCGCAGGCGCTCCTGTCTGTGATGCAGCGTCAAGGGTAACCGCAGCCATGGTCCCCGAGCTGATAGTCCATGCTGCTGCAAATGTCGTCGAACTGTAGGTGCAGATGGTTGTTGTCTTGCAAACTTCCCCATCAGTTTACTCAGGGTCGAGACGTGGCTGCACGATTCGTTACAGCCATGCTAATAAGATGCCTGTCATCTCGACTGCTAGTGATACGAGGCCGTTGGGATCCAGCACGGCGTTCCGTATTACCCTCCTGAACCCACCGATTCCATATTGTGCTAACAGTCATTAGATCTCGACCAACGCGAGCAGCAATGTCGCGATACGGTAAACCGTAATCGCGATAGGCTACAATCCGACCTTTATCAAAGTCGGAAACGTGATGGTACGCATTCCTCCTCCTTACAAGAGGCATCACAACAACGTTTCACCAGGCAACGCCGGTCAACTGCTGTTTGTGTATGAGAAATCGGTTGGAAACTTTCCTCATGTCAGCACGTTGTAGGTGTCGCCACCGGCTCCAACCTTGTGTGAATGCTCTGAAAAGTTAATCATTTGCGTATCACAGCATCTTCTTCTTGTCGGATAAATTTCGCGTCTGTAGCACGTCATCTTCGTGGTGTAGCAATTTTCGGGGCGAGTAGTGTAAAAAAGTAGGAAATAAGTTATACGATTACTGAGGAAAAAGACTTTTAACTAACTATTTCTTCTAGTCAAGCTGACTTGTCACCATTTGGGGAGAATTCATGGAGGGCCGCATCAAGCCAGTCAGGAGATTGATGACTCAAATAAAAAAAAAAGAAAAGCGCGAACTGTGGATTTTTAGTGAAAATCTAACAATATACGATCTGCAGTGAGTGCTGATTGTGCTGCTGCAGTTGTCACCGGCAACTCAGTTTTGTGCGCTGAAAACCATTTAACATCAAAAGGGGACACGCTAGCGGTGCTGTGGAATGCGCAAAACATTTGTAGAAACTGACGCCGTTAAACGGAGAATAGCAGCGCATAACAGTATCTGCTGCAGGGTGTGAGCACAGTTAAACTCGCGGTGAAAGAAATACGAAGTAAATCTCAGGATAAATAGTTATATGCCACGAAATTTGTTAGTAGTTCAGTTTGTCTTTCAAAATGACTTTTGCAAGACAGACTAGTGCACTGTGGATCAATACTACGTGAACCCGTGAGGTGAAATACTCCGTTTCAAATGGCCACAGGCCTCTGAACCATTCAGAAAACCTAAGTTCAGGTTTCAGTCAGAATGCAAAAGGAATACTGCGCATAATTTCGACATCGGGACTGTGACTGCTTGTCTCAAGTGAGTGCGCAAAATTGCGATACCAATGCGTTCCCTAAGCCATCAGAAAACAGGTGCATCTTGAATTCAATTGGTACACCAAACTAAGACAGAACAACGAACAAACCATTACCGCAGACTACCTACCACCGACTGACAAACAACTACAGAGGGACGACTGAAATTTAAATTTGTGAATGAAACTCTCTTGGCAAACCATCTGACCGCCTTTGCACTCTAAGAGAGACCATTCTTGAATGACTGGCTATTAGACGAAAGGGTGCAATAGGTATGTCGCCCCAGCTCGTTTTCATTCAGCGCTGCTGGTTACCCGTTCCAGTATCGTTATACAAGGTGTTAGGGTTATAGGTGTAGATATTGCGAGATTGGTACCGTAATATGTTGTTATTTTTCTCTGTGTCTAGCAAACCTCCCGCAGACACGTCACATGTATCAAAGCAACAAAGAAACTGGTATACTGATGCATATGCAAATACAGAGATATGTACACAGGCAGAATACGGCGTTGCAGTCGGTAACGTCTCTACAAGACAACAAGCGTCTGGCGCATTTGTTAAATTGATTACTGTTGTTACAGTGGTAGGTTATCCAGATTCAAGTTGCTTTCAACGGGCTGTTATTGTCAGCGAACGACCGACGGCACACAGCATCTCCGAGGTAGCGAGGAAGTGGGGATTTTCCCGTACGACCATTTCACGGGTGTAACGTGAATATCAGGATTCCGGTAAAAGATCAAATCCACGACATCACTGAGGCCGGAAAAAAGACCCTGCAACAGTGGGACTAACTACGACTGAAGAGAATCGTTCAACATCATAGAAGTGCTACCCTTTCATAAATTGCTGCAGATTTCAATGCTGGGCCATCAACAAGGGTCAGGGTGCGAACCATCCAACGAAAAATCAGCGATATGAACTTTCGGCACCCAAATGACAGCGCGACACAAACCTTTACACCCCGCCTGGGCCCGTCAACACCACACTGGACTGTTGATGACTGGATACATGTTGCCCGGTCGGACGACTCTTCTTTAAAATTGTATAGGGTGGATGGACTTCTAAGTGTATGGAGACTACCTCATGAATCCATGGACCCTGCATGTTAGCAGAGGATTGCTCAAGCTGGTAGAGGCTCTGTAATAGTGTGGAGCGTGTGCAGGTGGAGTGATATGGAACTCTTGATATGTCTAGATACGACTCTGACAGATGACACATACGTAAGCATCCTGTCTGATCACCTGCATCCATTCATGTCCACTGTGCATTTCGACAGACTTGCGCAATTCCAGCAGGACAATGCGACACCCTACAATTCCTGAATTGTTATAGAGTGGCTCCAGGAACACTTTCCTGATTTTAAACATTTTCACTGGCCACTAAACTCCCTAGACATGAATATTATTAGGCATATCTGGGATGCCTTCCAACGTGCTGTTCAGGAGAGATCTCCACCCCTCGTACTCTCATGGATTTATGGACAGCCCTGCAGGATTATTTTTTCAGTTCCCTCCAGCACTACTTCAGACATTACTCGAGTTCATTCCACGTAGTGTTGCGGCACTTCTGCGTGCTCGGGGGGTCCTACACGATATTAGGCAGGTGTACCAGTTTCTCTTCAGTGTAATTTACTATCTAGTGTTTTCTGCACAATAGTAACGGCACCACTACGTAGAGCACTAGGTTCAGTATGGAGCAACAGTTTTGCTTTCACGTGTACGGACTTCAATGCCTGATGTGCTGCCTAGGGAAAAAATAAACATTATTGCGTTTCTGTTTCCATATGTACTCGGAGGTATTTAACAACCTGAAAACCTATTACTGCTGATAGCTATAACTACCAGTCTGCAAATTAAGTAAATACTGATGTAATACTGTTCAGTACACTGTCCTGGGTCACCATCACAAATGTCTGCTCTTAAACTGCTAAAACACCATATATACTGGATGACATGAAAAGGCAACCACCCAGGAGACGTGGTAGGATATCAATGTAGCTTCATACACGTACACATCGTTGGTGGGTGTGTAAGTGACCAATTTACATTCTCTGTGACATATAGAACGACCAACCGAGTACATTAGTATAGTTAGAGTTTAGTGACCACTAAGAAAGACACAGACATACCATGTAGTCGTAAGAGACAGCTTTATTAACACGTGTTAGTGTTTGAAAGGGACCTCATTGTGGGTTCCATGTTGGTTGGCTGGTCAAATCGTGACAGATTCAGATTAGCGTGGCATTTGGATTTGACAGTTGCTTGATATTGGCCTGCATGGGTGCAATAAGGATGGCATACTCATCGTAAAGATTCCTGTCGACCACGTGTGTCCCCCACAAGTATGGAGGACTAGCATCTGCACCTTCCATTCGAGAACTAGTAGTGGACTTTCTGCAACATTCTGTTTTAGCCCCAACAAGCAGGCGGATTAAGTAATTACTGTCCTATAGGCAAGCTGCCACAAGCACCACAACATAAACAACTATGATAAGCGGTGCATTGAGATGGGACCTTGAACGGTGATGGATGACGTCGCACTGTGATCAGTAATGAATAACATTTCAGCACTATTCCCGGTGACCGTTGTGGGCACCTGGGGATAGATCCCGATCTTCCAATGGTTTGGAGACACAGAATGGTGTTACTGCTGGAGCCATGGTGTGGGGAGACATCAAGTATGTCTTCAGGTTGTAACACCATATCTCTAATACTCTACTGATTTATTCTGCTTTTGTTTTATTTAATGTTACGTCGTTGAGGTTCTGTAAATGTTGTTTGATTGAATCGATAACACAAAATTGTATACTCCTTTCTTTGTTAAAACTTTGATGTCATGACTTGATTCTATGCAATGTAGTGTATCTGTCATTTAAATTCTTTGTCCCAATTGGAGGGAGACAAAACTTACTGTATATATTTGGAATTTGTTTAAACAATTTTTTTAGAAATGTCAATATGTGCAAAGGTTCTATTTTATTTAAAATGTTTATTTGCTGTTATGTAAACTGCTGACCTTCTCTTAGGATTCTTAGTTAGTTTGTACGAAAAAGGTGTAGTGGTTCCCCTCGGGAACGGAACTATGTAGCGCGCAAATTGTGGTTGACCTAGGTAGAGAAGGTGGGATTGAGAGTCAGTCGGGGACAAGCTACTAAACTGTGCACTGCCCATGTTAAAGTCGTATATTTTTCTGGTTCCGAGGGAGGCTTATCCTGCCGCTTACCAATGCCTCGGATGGATGGATAAATAGCTGGAACTGTTCTGGAATTGGTATCTATGACCGCCACCAAGAAGGAACAGAGTCCAACAATTCTGCCTGGAAATCCCCTACCAACATGCAGTTGCCACCACATTGCGCAATCACTGTAACGGAATACTATAATAATCTACAGTGAAGGATCAGCTTATTGGGTCTTTTAATGTGCACAAACATAAGGTAACTTATAACTGAATTTATGTACCTGCCTTGATTTTTTCCCTATCACAACACCTCTCAGGTTCCTCTCGATTTGAACTATGATTACCGAGTGTCCTAGTTTATGGAAAAAATGAAAGCCTCTAAGTCAAATAGTTAATTACATAATGTTGTTTGATCTTTGGTAAGAAGGGAATATTCAGATTTACTGTGGATTTAGTGAAATTGTGGGAGGCAGTAAATGTAGTTTTGTGAAGTTTCAGAGTCACCTATTTCATTATTTACTTGAAAGTACCAGACTGTGGTAATAAAGACAATTTGCTGTTTCTTTTAAAAATTAATATTCTTAAAACTGAGGCTTATAAAGTTTTCTTAGTTAATGATCATAGTGCTGCCTGTAGTAAATTTTGAAAGGTGAGTCAGTTCCTTGTAAATTTGTCACTGCAGTAAAAGTCGTGAACTGCAGTTGTGGAAAGTTGGATGCTTGCTAAGCACTTGTTTCTTTTGCGTACTAAAAGTGCATATTAATAGTGTAATAAGATCCACAGGTTATCCTTTACCACTATTTATGAAAAAAATAATTCCTTTATTCAAAAGACAGTGAGAGGTAACCTGTTAGTGAAATCCATTTAACTTTCATTCTAAATAGAATAGTATTTAGTTGAGAGGTATTTAACCTGTGATCAGTTCATAATAATGCAGTGAACTACATTTATAATTTTATGTCAGCTAGGAAAATATTTGAAAAGTAACACTGAACCTATGTCCAATTTATGATTCTACAGTTAATACTAATAGTAATGTTACAAAGACCATTCAATTTGAATAATCCATGAAAGTAATAGTGTGTATTGTTATCTGTTATATTTATGCCAGTAGTTTGTTCTGATCTGTTAACTCCAACCTTAACCTGAACACACTGTATTCAGGTGCCAGAGTTCATTACACTCGCGTGTGGCAAAGTATAGGTTGTGTTTGTCCGTTGAAGTTACTAATATCTATTTTCTTGAACAAGAATGTTAATCATTCTCTTAGTCTAATTAGGCTGGCGACCGTTTTCTTTATCCTTTAAACAAAGTGGATAGGTTAAATATTATTTATTACTGTTTAAATATTTACGTATTTCTGACTTTCGCTTCCGATACGCCACCTCCGTTAGGTATATCACGGTCAACATAAGAAAATTCCTCTCAGAGGGTAACACTGCTCTGTTGCTTTATACCATAATTACTCTAACAAATTAGTTCTATTTTACAAACTGCCTCCAGCTTCGAGGTTATGGTATAGCAGTAGCATACGGTAGTGTTATGCGTGGCTTTTCCGTGACAGAACTATTTGTTCTGTTGGGGCATGGTACGTATTAAACCAAAGTTGGTATTTGATTACATAAGCCAAGTAAATGCTGTTGCAGTGTTATAAGGTAACGTCTAGTGGGTACTGACGGAACTCTTTCGGCTCGGTGATAAGTCACGTACTTCCTAAGTTCTCATGTGTTTGCTCTTATTCGATAATACTGATAACTCATTTTTCAACATAACTTCTCGCCAAGTAATCGCACGCGCCTCTATTAACTGATTCCGCCGTGATGGGAGACTCCAGCGGCCAGCAAGGTCTCCAAATCTGTCCCTCAAACAAGGTATGTGGGACGAGGTGGGACGACACAAGTCGTGTCAGGAGTGGGCCAACTTGGCTTCATGGCACCGTACCGAACTGAGTGCATGCATCCTAATCACAGTGCGTGCAACGTCATACTGATAAGTGCACTAATACTGCGTAGTTCATTGTAACTTTGACTCGATATTCTGATGACTAAAATCACACCACGTACTCTCCCAACTCGTAAAGTTTCATTTCATTTATTTCATACATTTATACACTACTGGCCATTAAAATTGCCACACCACGAAGATGACGCGCTACAGGCGCGAAATTTAACCGACAGGAAGAAGGTGCTGTGATATGCAAATGATTAGCTTTTCACAGCATTCACACAAGGTTGGCGCCGGTGGTGACACCTACAACGTGCTGACGTGACGGAAGTTTCCAGCCGATTTCTCATACACAAACAGCAGTTGACCGGAGTTGCCTGGTGAAACGTTGTTGTGATACCTCGTGCAAGGAGGAGAAATGCGTACCATCACGTTTCAGACCTTGATAAAGGTCGGATTGTAGCCTATCGCGATTGTGGTTTATTGTATCGCGACATTGCTGCTCGCGTTGGTCGAGATCCAACGACTGTTAGTAGAATATGGAATCTGTGGGTTCAGGAGGGTAATACGGAACGCCGTGCTGGATCCCAACGGCCTCGTATCACCAGCAGTCGAGATGACAGGCATCTTATCGGCATTGCTGTAACGGATCGGGCACCCACATCTCGACCCTGAGTCAACAGATGGGGACGTTTGCAAAGCAACAATCGTCTGCACGAACAGTTCGACGACATTTACAGCAGAATGGACTATCAGCTCAGAGATCGTGGCTGCGGTTACCCTTGACGCTGCATCACAGACAGGAGCGCCTGCGATGGTGTACTCAACTACGAACCTGGGTGCACGAATGGCAAAACGTCATTTTTTCGGATGAATCCAGGTTCTGTTTACGGCATCATGATGGTCGCATGCGTGTTTGCCTACATCGCGGTGAACGCACATTGGAAGCGTCTATTCGTCATCGCCATACTGGAGTATCACCGGTCATGATGGTGTGGGGTGCCATTGGTTATACGTCTCGGTCATGTCTTGTTCGCATTGATGGCACTTGGAACAGTGGACGTTACACCTCAGATGTGTTACGACGCGTGGCTCTACCCTTCATTCGATCCCTGCGAAACCTTACATTTCAGCAGGATAACGCACGACCGCATGTTGCAGGTCCTGTACGGGCCTTTCTGGATACAGAAAATGTTCGACTGCTGCCCCGGCCACAACGTTCTCCAGATCTCTCACCAACTGAAAACATTTGGTCAATGGTGGCCGAGCAACTGGCTCGTCACAATACTCCAGTCACTACTCTTGATGAACTGTGGTATCGTGTTGAAGCTGCATGGGCAGCTGTACCTGTACACGCCATCCAAGCTCTGTTTGACTCAATGCCCAGGCGTATCAAGGCCGTTATTACGGCCAGAGGTGGTTATTCTGGGTAATGATTTCTCAGGATCTATGCACCCAAATTACGTGAAAATGTAATCACATGTCAGTTCTAGTATAATATATTTGTCCAATGAATACCCGTTTATCATCTGCATTTCTTCTTGGTGTAGGAATTTTAATGGCCAGTAGTGTACATATACACACTGACGGGAAAAAATCGCAGCACCAAGAAGGGTTGTGCGACATAAACGAAAGTTGGTAGGCGTGTTTCTACATCTGGAACATGATATCTATTCAAATTTCACGGCAATCGGATATGGGTAGCCGTAGTAGCGATGAGGATGTAAATCACATTTGCTTTACATTCATGATGAAAAGGTCGTGAGCGTTAATTAACTTTGAGATTGGATGTGTGGAGTCGCTGTTAGTCAAGAGCGCTGTTAGCGCGACAAAGACGCCGTTATCAACACCTCACTGAGTTTGAGCGAGGTTGTATGATAGGGGTACGAGGCGATGGGTGTTCCTTCTATGATTCTGCAGGAAGATTTGGCAGGAATGTAGCCACTGTACATGATTACTGGCAGCGGTAGTCACGAGAATATGCAGCCGCAAGCTAACTGGGCTCCAGACAACCACGTGGCACTGCTGAGAGAGACAACCATCGCGTTCGGCGTATGGCTGTGGCACATCGTACTGCATCTGCAGCAGCAATTTGAGCAGCAGTTGGCACCACAGTGACACAACGAGCTGTTACAAATGTGTTACTTCAAGAAAGCTCCGAGCCCGGCGTACAGCAGCAATCATTCCATTGACCCAAAACCACCGCCATTTGCAACTTGATTGATGTCAAGCGAGAGATAACTGGAGGGCAAGGTGGAGGTCTGTTGCTGTTTCTAATGAAAGCTGGTGCTGCCTCGGTGCCAGTGATGTCCGTGTGTTAGAATGAGGCTAATCGAGAGCCTGCAACCAACCTGTAAGCGTACCAGACACTTTGTACCTACTCCTTGAGTATGGTCTGGTGTGTGATTCAGTATGCCAGCAGGAGCCCTCTTTGTTATCCCAGGCACCATGACTGCAAGTTTGTACGTCAGTCTGTTGACACGACCTGCTGTGCTGCCATGCGAGAACAGCAAAGCAAAGGATATTTCCCAACAGGATAACGCTCGCCTGCATATCACAGTTGTAACCCAAAATGCTCTACATAGTGTTAATCTGTTGCCTTGGCGCCCTCAGTTACCAGATCTGTCTCCTATAGAGCACATATGGAACATCTTCGGACGGCAGCTCCAGCGCCATCCACAACCATCATTAACCGTCCATATATTGACCGCCCAATTGCAACAGGCTTGGAACTGCATCCTGGAAACTGACATCCTGCACCTGTAGAACAGAATGCATGCCCGTTTCTGTGGTTTCATTCAATGATCTGGTGGTTACACGGTTATTAATGTTGCAGTATTTCACATTTGCAATGGCGAGTGCTTTTTTTATAAAAAAAGTTTGAGGGTACTCCGACATTGGGTATAATCCAGCAAAAAGTACTTACAACTGAAGCATGGCATACCACCTGTCTGCTTTCAGCCATGACGTCATCAACATGCCGAGCGAAAAAAAAATGTTATCGGACTCTTCAATTGATTTTACAGCTCAAATGAAGCAGGCGATACCGGAAAACACCCAAACATACAAGAGAATCTATCGAACACTTCAGTTTACATCACCTCAAATGAAGCATGCGATTCCCATCAACCCCTGAACAGTAAAAGAAAATGGTATCGTACACTTCATTTGATCTGTAACACACCTCAAATGAAACAGCAAAACGGAACGGCAAACGCATACGAATAAAGAACAACAAAATATAGATGGCAATGAATAGCGAAGGTTGATGATACTGGAACCGTAGAGACATCTATCGGCAGCTCGGCTTTGAGCGAACGCACTACCTTCGCCCACTAATAGCGGGCGAGGGCACTACATGCTTGTGGACCTAGCTGACAGCGAATCAGTTGTCGAGAACGGTTGCCGCAGCTTCGAAATGCTTGAAACAGTCAATGACGTCGCTTTTCCCACCAAACACTGCACTGGTATCGTTCGTATTGCAATTACCAGCACGTAATAATGAAATAAAAAATTTACGTCCGTGAAATAAATCCTTGGCACTCTTGTAAGTTCTCAAAATCGTATAAAAATTACTATGTCGACGAGAAAATTTAGGGGTACGCATCCTTCAGCGTTCCCCCAGAAAAACAGCACTGGCAGTGGTCTATCTCGCACTTACGTTAACCTATGATCTTGCGATGTTAGTCACATAAATGTGTTACCTATTTAAATGTGTTCCCGAAATTTCATTACAATAATTATTTTTTTAGGGTTGAGATTTTTTTCCGTTAGTGTATATATCGAGTTGAGGAAGTTGCGTCACCATAACGTGTTAAAGAAACATAAGAGAGTAGACCTGTTTCAAGGTACAGCTGTCGCGCTACACTAGTTTCACCTGCAGCCATGTGCGGAACATGGTTGTGTGACAGCAAAGTCGGCAGGCCCTGGACTGTCCGAGACAGCCCGGAGCTTCCACTGCAGCAAAAAGCCACTCGCAAGAGCGGCAGTCGCCTCGAGCTCTGCCGAAAGCGCGCGCTTTTAAAATATACATATTAAAAGTTTGGTGGCAGCCTCGAGTTGCCTCAAAGTTGGGCGCGCCTCTCTGTTACCCCGGGGTAATATGCGGCGGTCACGTTTAGCCGCGCCGCCTCGTTATTCCGGGCATGCACCGCCGCGAGAAATAAACCCGCAGCAAGTGGGCTGCGACGTAAGCCGGCCGCCTGCGGGGAGCGCGCTAGGCAACCCGCGGCGCACGCCACCTGCGCACCGTAATGCCCCATCTGACCGAAAGATTTGTGTCGTCCAAGTTGTAGTGACGCACTTACTCCCACCACCTCTAGGGCAGTTGTACAACCGGGCGGAATGAATCTCGGAGAATACACAGAGTAGCGCACCCAGTATAAGCGGTTAGGATTGTAGGAATTAAACTCGCTGAATGAAGTGTGTGTGCAATAATACGTACTGATCGCATGTAGTGCCTGTCAAATACTGCTAACAAAGTTCCATTAACAGATGACCAATTGTTCAGTTATTACTAGACCACGGATTTTTAGGCCGTAAAAAAGTGCGTTTTAGGCACCTAAAATAGGCTCCTACAGTAGTTCATTTAGGCTATATAAAACCTAAAATAGGCTCTAATAAAAATGATACAGAGAAAATAAAAATAAATTAAAATACACAGTGTTGACAGTATGAACATCTTATTAGTCATTAAAACAAGGAGAATGAATATTTCCACAGTTACAGAGCACAGCAATCTACAACACTAATGTTGAACGTAACTCCAAATATTTTTGAATTCCTGCAAGATAAAGATCTCCGTAAAAAAGATGTGGCAATGGTTTAATTAATACATTCGTAGTTTCACATATTCTGACCATAGTTGGCTTCAGAATAAATAACCAAAATCTTTTCTAGGTTTTCTAGTGGAAAACTGTGGCGCTTGTCAGTCAGAATCAATTTATACGCTGAAAAAGAACGTTCTACATCAACAGATGTGACAGGGGCGCCCTTCATTTTCGGCACATGTTGGACAGGAATTCTGCAGTCAGGCTGCACACAACTCCTTCAGGCCAGTTCTCTTCTGCAAAACCGTAGATAGGTCTCCCTGAGCTTTGTAATTGTGAAATTATTCTTGCCATAAATGTGTGGTGGGCCCTAATGTAAGATAAGTCCTATTTTAAAGAAGAATCTTTGAGTAACTCCATTGCTGAAGTAACGGATGCAGCATCCTCCGGTATATTTTCAATCACCTTCTGGACAGCTGAGAGATGCGTACTATAGTATTCTGCTGCTATCAGCCACGTGCCCCAGCGGGTGGCAACAGGCTCTGGCGGCAATGGGACATGTGGAAGCTGTTCTATTCTTGATTGCACCTTAACAAAAATTTTCTTCACCATAGATATTATTTTATTTGCTTTAGGAAATTGTAGCCTTCCTTGCTCTGCTATGCGGTTGATCCCATGCACTACACAAGTTACGTGCAGCATCAATGGATAGAATACTTTTAATAGTTGAAACGCTGCTATCATATATGCAGCAGCATTAGTGACGGCCAGAAGCACCTTATTCTCATCCACTCCGTTCGGGTATAGCACCTTAAGCCCATTGTTCACAAACTGTGCTATTGTTTGTTGGTTAGTTTTTGCAAGCTGTTTTGAGTAAATCAAATGAGCCCTGGATGGAGCATCTGGATCTAGCTTGCCAGTAATCAGGTTTGCAATGTAACGGCCAAGACTATCAGTAGTTTCATCCACAGAAATCCATATACATGATTCTCCAACATCTTCTCGGATTCTGTGCAATGCAGCATTGTAAGCTGAATCCACATAATTCTTACGTAAAGTTGACTGCAGGAATAGACTGATGGCAGTACTTCTCAAGAAAACCTCTGAAAATAGGGTTTGCTAGTTTCCGAAAGGGGATGTTTGCTGCCACAAGTGCATGACACAAATCACTGCAGAACTTGTTTTTTTCCGAGGATTCACCAGATTTATTGGTTAAAAAGAGTTTGCTTCAATTTTGAATTTTATGTGCGATTCCGTCTAAAACATGCTGAGTTAAGTGAGATTTCTTACCACTCCAAACGTAATACGAGAGAAAAGGGAAATGCAGTTCAGAATCGCATGTAAAGAGTATTTCGTATTACTAAAGGATAGCGATAAAAAGTGACAGGAAAATAAGAAGTCTAAGAAAAACATCAACTAACCTCCTTGTTGCATGATTGGCAGAAAATAATTTTCCCATCTGTTGTACAATGGGGAAAATCTTGCAGCCACTGCCTTATATGAGTAGACTTTGAACTAGCTGTTTTCGGCATGGCGTAGTATTCTCACCCAGAAACTAGAATTTATTTAGCACTTATAACGTCAGCAGCACTTAACACGTCGGTCGCTGCACAATGTACTGATTTGTTTTCGCTGGGAAAAAGTGAGCGATGACCTGTTTTTTTTTTTTTTTTTTTTTTTTTCTGCGGTGTATGGGAGCGGTAGGGGAAGTACCAAACTCGTTGCTCGACATATGGCTCCTGACAGATGGCCGCCCCTTCTGAACAAGCGAATGGAATCTACCGGTGCTTCAGATGAAAATATCTCACTACTGGCAAATTATTTTCCGAACCGGAAAATTCACGTATAATACCTTTCACGGAACAAAGTAGTTTAATAGGATTACCTGTAGACAGCAGCGAGAAAATGCGCGAAGGGCAGTAATTTAGCTATTGAGGGCGTTTATGATTAACATTGTGATTTTTTAATCCGTGCTCAGCTTAAGCCCTATGAAACCGTTTCTTCGCGAAAATACACAGCTGGCCATAATCCTACGAACGAAATATTTTCAAATATAACATTTAGTACTCCCACGTTCGAATCTAATGTGTAACTAAAGTCTTTGACAGGTTTCCATTTTCTCACCGAAGTAAGGCGCTGTCGCGCTCGGTGCGTACTTGGATGGATGACAATTCAACCGTGCCGAGTGCTGTTGGTAGTAAGGCAAGCAAAGGAATTGCAAACAGTCTCTAACGAATGAGATTTTCACTCTGCAGCGGAGTGTGCGCTGATATGAAACTTCTTGGCAGATTAAAACTGTGTACCCGACCGAGACTCGAACTCGGGACCTTTGCCTTTCGCGGGCAAGTGCTCTACCATCTTTTCTTTTCTTTTTTTTTTTTTTTTAAGCGCCGAACCGCTTTTTTTCATTAGCAAACATAAACTGCTGCTACCATTTTGTTTATATAAGACGATGACCTTTAGAAAATAAAATATTTCTGGGAAACGTAAATAAGTGGACTTTTTTTGTTTGCAGTCCGGTGTACCAATAACAAACATAAACTGCTTCTAGCATTTTTTTAATATATAAGAAGACGACTTTTATAAAATAAAATATTTCTGGGAAACGTAAATACGTGAACTTTTTTTTACATAATAGTAAAAAAAAAAAAATCCTGCTTCTGTCAGTACAAAACAATAACGGTCTACATTCCTCTTTTGGGCGCGGACCTCGCTAATCCCGTTATACCTCTCGTTGGTGTCGGGTACGTCTTCACGTGTGGTTGTGGATCCTCTCCACTGTCCTGGTCCTTTCTTGTTCTGATACTGATAATCAATAATTACATTCTCCTACCCGGGACACCCCAACTGGGTGGGGGA
The DNA here is from genome assembly GCF_023864345.2 of Schistocerca serialis cubense. NCBI lineage: Eukaryota > Metazoa > Arthropoda > Insecta > Orthoptera > Acrididae > Schistocerca > Schistocerca serialis. The sequence continues at coordinate 870,840,018 of NC_064641.1, read as the reverse complement.
TCAAGCAAGGCACTCCCTAAAAAATTTGCGTAATATGTTCGATATCTCGGATGTCTCAGAAGCTGTGAGTGATGATCTTGTAGTAAGGCCCAAAAGTCGAGCACATTCTTACTGCCATCTCGGAAAAGATAACGCACAGTCAAACCTCGAATCCAGGTCACTGCGTTTGTCTTTGTTCGGGGATAATATGTCCTATCTGGGAGAAGTAGTATCCGTGGTTCTATTGCTTGCGGCCCCACCCGAAGGAGGAAGGCCATCATTTTTTTGACCAAATACCATATGTCCGCCGAAGGTCCGCATATCAGGCGATGCTCCTCTGTGTCTGTAACATTGCACTGCGGACACAGTGGCTCGTCCGCCATATGAATTGTATGCAACCTGGAACGAGTCACGTATTTCCCATTTACCACCTGATACCACAGTGCGCGCGTTCCCGTATCAAGGTGTGGGTGGTGCACTGTACGCCATACCACTGACCACGTAACTGATGGTTGGCGGCGCTCTACGGCATTATTCGGCCGTCGTCGAGTTAAGATGTGACATATATCACGAGCCGTTGCCGTCCTGGTTGTCGGTAGTTCCAGATGTAGATAACTGTGTTCCACAAAGAAGGTTCGCATATGGGCAAGCGATGGTGAGATGTGAGACACCGCTACTGGAGCCGAACGTGAAGGTGGAGCGAGTTCGTCTATCAAGGTGCCCGTCAGACTTGTCTGGTGTCGTGCCCACATCTTTATCATTTTGGTTACATAAATAGCCACTGTTCGGTCGCGTACGTGGACTAGTCCAAGACCTCCACGACTACGAGGAAGCGTGAGGGTTTCGTATCCGACCTTAAAAAGCAGACCTGGGCTCACAAAATATCCCAGTGCCGCCAGGATTCGACTGGCCAACACCACCGGCATAGGAAGAACTTGTGCCAGGTGGGGGATGCGAGAAGCTAGATAAGTGTTGGCAAAGGTGACCCGTTGTATCATATCCAGTGCCCTTAACCTATGACTTCGGACACGCGCACGAATTGTTTGCAGACGATGTCTGTAACTCAGTGCCGCCGTGCGTCGAACGTCTGTAGTGAAGATAATTCCTAGGCATTTCATCTTGTTAATCGGCTGTAATTGTGCTACACTTCCTGGTGGGAGTCCTCTCCCGATGTTCATCGCTCCCGACTTTGCCATGTTCAGCCGACTTCCCGTAGCCATACAATACAAATTAATCCAATGCGAGGCCACTCTTGCCTCGTCGCCTGACCGTGCTAAAAACACTAGGTCATCCGCATATGTTCTGCATATAAACGTGTTGTGCCTTATGGTCATTCCTTGGAGTCGATTCCGGAGCCCGCAGAGCAGCGGCTCGACAGCGATGGCATATAATATCGTTGACAGCGGGCACCCTTGTCTGACCGATCGTGAGATGGTGATGGGCCCCACCAAGCGTCCGTTGATGAGCACTTTGGATGCGGCTCCGTGGAGTAGTCTCATGACGACGGTGACAAAACTTTCCGGAAACTTCATTTGCTTCATCACGTCCGTGAGGTAGGCATGGCTCAGCCTGTCAAATGCGCGATCGAAGTCTATCGATACCAAAGCACCCCGGAGATGACATGTTGCTGCCAGTGCGATAACATCGCGGTAGTCGCTGAGTGCCGTTTGTATATTGCTATCTCCTCCTAGCTGGGTTTGGTCGAGTGATATCACTTGGCGTATTACGCGTTTAAAGCGTGCGGCAAGTATCCTGGCGTAGATCTTGTAGTCGCAATTGAGAAGAGTCAGTGGCCGGTAGGCCTGTATCCCTGTGCCGCCAGATGGTTTGTGGATGGGGATGATCATTCCTTCCATGAAGGAGGGTGGAAGAGGCACGTTGGGAGACATCAATTCGCAGTGCATGGCAGTCCATCGTGGAGTCATAAGATCTTTAAATGTACGATAAAACTCCAACGGAAACCCGTCGGGCCCCGGCGATTTGTGCGACGCTCCCTTATCAATCGCTTCCATTACGTCGTCAACTGTGACTTCTCCTGTTAACTCCAGGTTGGCCGACTCGTCGAGACACGCAGAGAGCGTTCGTCGGACCTCATGAAAGGCTGCCTGATCGTGTTCCGCTTCGTCATGGAGATGACCGTAGTGTTCCACAAAAGCGTTGGCAATGTCTTTTTGCGTTGTCATACGGCGTCCATCCGGCAGTACGACCGTCTGTATTAAGGTTCTGCGGCTACGTTGTTTTTCTCTGATAATGTGATACATCGACGGTGATTCTCCACGGACTCGTTCAAAGGCCCTTGCACGGATTGCGACACCCTCCAGCCGGCGGCGCGTTATTGAAATTATTTTAGCCTGTGCTCGTTTTATACCGGCACGACGCTCCTGTGAAGGTGCTTGTACAGAAAGTTCGCGGAGCATCGTGAAATAAAATTCCGTCGTGTGTCGCCTCCACATCATCTGCTCTCTTCCGTATGCAATTAACGCTCGGCGCAATGCAGGCTTAACGCATTCCAGCCACCACTGCAATGTCGTCGGATATGTCGGGAGGCGTCGTTCACACACGTGCCAAGTGTCTTCGATTAAGCGTCTGCACTCAGGTTCCCTGAGGTGTGCTGTATTCAGTTTCCAAACACTGCGACTCTTCCACACTTGTTGACGACTCAGGGACACCGTGCATATATATGCTATGTGATCTGAAAAGGCGACAGGCCACAATTCCGCATTGAGGATCGCAGCTTCGAGACGACGTGTTACGTAAATGCGATCGAGATGACTGGCAGAGTGACTCGTAACGTAGGTGTATCCACGACTGTCGCCATGTATCGTCTCCCATGTATCAATGAGATTCATGTCCTGTATGAGTTGCCGCAGCTCCGGGCATGAAGTGTAACGTGGGTGTTGATCTCTTGGTGCGAGCACGCAGTTAAAGTCGCCTCCAAATAAGACATGTTCATACCGACCTAATAATAGTGTTGCAATCTCCTCTGCGTAAAATCGGGATCGATCGCGCCGTCTGTCGGACCCCGACGGTGCGTAAATGTTAACGACCCGTACTCCCAGCATTGTGAGCGCCAGTCCTCGCGCTGACGCCAGGTACACCACGTCCTCGGCTACTATGCCGCTACGTAGAAGTATCGCCGATCCGCTGCCGCCGTCGGTAGTAGGTGTAATGTATGTATCTTACTCGTATATGTCGGGGAAGCTCTCGACATATACTTCCTGCAGAAGAACGATGTCGACGTCCGATGCATGCAACATGTCTCGTAATAATTGCAATTTGACAGGCGTTCTGATCGTATTAATATTAATAGAGGCCGTTCGATATGCCTGCCGCTGTTCCTCAGTGCGTAAAGCGCACGTGAACGCTTATGTGAATTGGTGTGCCGCTGCTCGGCGACATGCTATCTGTGCGGCAGTCTGCATCTTCTGCGCGGTTAACATCCGGTGGACGCAGCACTCGCCACTGCGGGTGCGTCGTCGGTCTGTGGGTCAGTATCGGATTCGTCGGCCCAGTTCCTGTGCTGGTGTTCCAGCTCCCGCCGTGTTTCTCCGGCCTGGCTGACCGAAGGCGGTGGCGTTGCTCCGGTGGGTGGAGGGACTCCTTCCGTCGGCTTTCCGTCCGGTGTGTCTGTATTCAACACCTGTCTAGCATGCTTCGCGTCGTACAGCTGTGTGGGAGGTAGAGCCTCTCGTTGCGCATCCGGATGCACTGTATCGAAGTTACACCCAAGTCCATCTGACGTGGGCTGCAGTAAGCAGGTTTCCGACGGCGCTAGTCGTCGTTTCTTGTGGCGCTTCGGCGATCGTTGTTTGCGCGTGTGCGCCTCCGTATCCGAGTGCGGAAGTGACTCCCGGTGCTCAGAGACGAAAGCAGCTGTTGGCACAACCGCAGGATCAATTTCCATATCTCCTACCGATCCTTTCCGTTCAGTTAAGGGCGTCGTCGTCTCCGGAGCGGTAGAAGTGTGCGTCGTTTCGTCACTGGAGGCGGTCTCTGCTGCAGACGGTTGCCGTAAACTGTCAGTATTCTGTAGCTGGTCATTCTTCGGGATGGGATCCGTTCGAAACGCGTCCGCGTACGTTAGTGTCAGCGGCGTCAACGTGGACTGAGGCACGGGTTCGCCGGTTGGAACTTGGACTATCCTCCGCTGCAGACATTCGGAACGGACGTGGCCCTCTTTCCCGCAGCCTGAGCACGTTTTGGGTTGTCCATCGTAGATGACTATAGCTCTACATCCGCCGATGAACAAGTACGAGGGTACATGTTGTGTCAGTTCTATTCTGATTTGACGCACCCCATTGAGAACGGGGTAAGTCGTGAAGTTGGACCATTTTTCTTCAACGTGGCTAAGCACTCTTCCATATGGGCGTAAGGCGTCAACAACCAAGTCAGACGGAACCTCGAAGGGAAGTTCGATAATACGTATGTTTCGTAAGCCCAGTCCTGCGTGATCAATACCAACATGTCCATCAGAGTGACGAAATTTGAGTCCATGTTTAGTATCTCGGATGATTCTGTCACATACTGCATCGATAATCAGCTTGACGTTAACGACACTGCTCACTATGGAGAGGTGTATTCCGATAAGTTCGTTGTAGTCAAGTTTAACGTCGTCTCGTAGGAACCTTTCGATTTCGTAGGCTTTCGGTCTCGCGTATTCATTCGAAAAACTAATCTTTAGAGTCGACTTTCGGTATGCATGTGCCATTCTATATCAAGTCGTCTAAACGCGCGAGTACGCCGAAGAGGTAAACAACTGCGCGAGCGCGAACGTCTCCGGCAGGAACGTAAACAGACGTCCGTGCCGTAGCACTGCCGAAGGCAGACTGAACACTATCGCGAGACCACAAGCTATAAAATGGCTCTGAGCACTATGGGACTCAACTGCTGAGGTCATTAGTCCCCTAGAACTTAGAACTAGTGAAACCTAACTAACCTAAGGACATCACAAACATCCACGCCCGAAGCAAGATTCAAACCTGCGACTGTAGCGGTCTTGCGGTTCCAGACTGCAGCGCCTTTAACCGCACGGCCACTTCGGCCGGCGTCTGAGCTACCGAATCACGACTCACGCCCGGTCCTCACAGCTTTACTTCTGCCAGTATCTCGTCTCCTACCTTCCAAACTTTACAGAAGCTCTCCTGCGAACCATGCAGAACTAGCACTCCTGAAAGAAAGGATACTGCGGAGACATGGCTTAGCCACAGCCTCGGAGATGTTTCCAGAATGAGATTTTCACTCTGCAGCGGAGTGTGCGCTGATATGAAACTTCCTGGCAGATTAAAACTGTGTGCCCGACAGAGACTCTTTTCTGCTAAGGCTTTCTGGATGTGGAAGTTTTCTTGCATTTGTATAAGATGTTTGTCATGCTTGCTTATTCTCATTATTTTCATTTCTTGTTCCATGTTTGTAGGATGATGGTTGTGGTGTTTTAAATGCTCTGCAAATGTGGAATGGTTTATTTCATACTTCCAACCTCTGATATGTTCTTTGTATCTTGTTTCAAAATTCCTGCATGTCATGCCTGTGTATACTGCATCACAATTTTGACATTCAAGTTTATTTATTCCTGATTGTTGGAATTTGTCCCTCTTGGTAGCTGGCTGGCTAAGGTGTGATTGGAGAGTTTGCCCAAGCTTATATGCTATTTTGAAGCCCTGTATCTTTAGGATGTTTGCAACTCTGTGAGTTAGTTTATGTGTGTAGGTCATGGTGTACCATCTGGTTCTTTTCTGTGTGGTGTTGTCATTGCGTGTGTTTGCTGAGTGTTTGTAAGTTTTCAGCTTGGGAGTTCTTTTGTATTCTGTAAATGTTGTTTTTGTTTTGTATTTGTGATTTTATTTTTTGATTGAGCCTGTGTACCACATGTGTGTCATACCCATTGTTCCTCGCTATTTGTATGATTGTGCTCATTTCTTGTTCATAGTTTCTCTTGCTGAGTGAGATTCTGTTTAATCTATGTAACATGCAGTTTCTGGCTGCGGGGGTGGTTGGATGTGGAATGTATTATTGTGTCTGTGGCTGTTGATTTTCTGAAGATGTTAAATGTATGATTGCCATTTCCTTTTCTTATTGTAATGTCAAGAAAATTTATTTGATTTCCTTTTTCAAGTGCGAATTTTATGTTTTGATGAGCTTTGTTTATTTCCGAATGGAGTTCATCTGTTTTTTCACTTGGCTCATCTATCAGACAGATAATGTCATCCACGTATCTGTACCAATATATGATTTTGAAACTTTCATTAGTGGTTATCTTTTCAAACATTTGATTTTCTAGGTGACTGATGAAAATGTTTGCTAGTGTTCCTGATATTGGGGGTCCCATGGACAGTCCATCACTTTGTAGATAATATTCTTTCTCAAACTGAAAGCAGTTTTGTTCAGTTGTCAGTCTGAGCATATCTGTTATTTCTCTTATTGCGCCTGTGGTGAGGTTGCTGTGGGATGAGAGATTTTGTTCTATGATTTCTACGTTACCCATTCAGTCTAAATTACAGTGTATAATGTACAAGGGTGAAGTTACGAGTCCTCCAAACCTACCCACAGCTAATCGGGGTTTTTCTGTCTGGTTCTTGCTCTTCAATCTCCCATTCTCAACTCTGGTGGTTGTTTCGTGGTAGCTGTTGTGGTTGTGCAGTTACGCGTGTCTGAAGCGGCCGCCATCCGATTGTGGTGGACGCCAGGATATCCTCTGTCTTTTTCCCAACAATGCACTTTTCAGCTCAAAATGCTCAAATTAGTTCTATAATGTTCCTTGGCTTCTAAAAGTATTCTCAAATGTTAAGGAATGCTTTCGAATATTCTAGAATATTCTCGAATGTTCTAGATCACAACTAGGAGAACGCAGATATCTCAGTGATCGGCATTCCGGCAAAAATTCTTTAAACCAATGAATTGTTTAATGTAGTTGCGTCAGAGGACCAACTCTTCGAAAAGTGTATCAGCTAATACATTATTCCTTCGAAACTTCTAAAATTATTGACAGAAGTGGCAAGCAAACAGTTCTGCAACTAACTGTGTACCATCTATTAGACAGACTTAGCATCCGACTTTATTACTAGTCTTTATAATTCATTCTGGGCGTGGAAGTAGAAGATTACAGTTTTATTTCAAGTGCAATGCTCAATGATGCGACTCAGTCCTTTGAAGTGACAGATGAATCACCACATCGCAAGAATATTGGGAACATCGCACGCTCCAGTACGAGAGACACCTTCCGAAGCTTCATGTGTTTTATATAGTTGCCCGAATTAAAATTTACGACCCGTTGTTTTTCCCGGAAACGACGGTTGCGGGCATCATGTATACGTTGGAGATCTGGCTTTATCCACAGTTTCGAGAACATGTCGAAAATTACACTTTTCAGCCGGTCGAAGAAGCACCACACTAATGTCTGCATGTAATAGTCCAAGAATTCTGCTACAGTCTAACGTTTAATTTGCAAAAAATTATTGCCTGAAAATAAAAGATGGGAGCCTATAGGATATTAAATTATGAACACAGTTTCTTTTTCACGAACCTCGACCTATGATGGTGAACACAGCCAAAAAACTCCGCAAATTTGCAAAACAGACGTTTGATTAAACAACTAAAATACTGTAGTTCCAATCGAAAATGTTAAATAAGAAAGTTCTAGGCCTTAATGGGATCTATCGTTTGCTTTTATATAAGTATTGATTGATTATTACATTTCGAGGTATTTCGAAAAATCCATTAAAATCGGGTTTTCTTTACCTCGTTAACAATAAGAGCCCCATATTTATTTACTGCAAGTATATCACGCGGTAAGTAACAAAAGAAATTGTTTGAAAAATTTCAAAAAAGATAACTATTTTTCCAGATAAGGGTACATCGATATTTTCAAGAAAAGGGGCTCTCGATGACTGGCGAGATTTGCTCAGCGGTTGGCTCTAAAGTAACGGTTATAGACTTATTTTCTTGGCAAAGAGTTACTTTACCGTGTGCTTAAATCATTTTTATAATCTTGTTAATTGTAACGATCAAAAAATGGCTTCGGCAAACTTGCACTTTTGTTGGCGTGTTTCCTTAGCTACCTAATTCACTTACTGCGTTATGAAAAAACTTTTAAAGAAAGCAATTACTGGCTCTCGTCACGAATTTAGAATAAAGATATTTTTCTGCGCCCTTCTGGAGCCAGTATACCGTTTTTTAAACAGATGTATTGGAGGCAATTGACATTTTACATCCATGCGCTTGATGAAGATTAATGTTGAACACTTATATTTTGGAGAAAAAATGTTATGGTACGCTTTATTGATTTTCAGTAGGAATAACTAAGTAATCAAGTGAAACGCACAACCGCGGAGTGCGTCAGCTGGAGTGAGCGGCAGAGAGGGGGGGAACGCCGCTCACTCGCTTTGAAAACTGATCCCAAACGGCCCGCATTTTTATATACTTTGATATCTCGGCTTCCGGATCACATAAAAAAATCCTTTTGTACGTGCTCCAGGGAAGGCTGACAAGATAAACACGATATTATAGTCATTTTCGTTTGAGAAGCATACTCCACCCAGAAATATTAAATTTTTTTGTTCGCGTTTATCGTAATTTTCGTAATTCTGTGTTATTACATCAGCATTTTTCTTGCAATGCCTAAAATATTTTGCTTTATTATTTATACTTAAGTTATATTTGTTGCGGGTTGCTTTTACACTTACTTTATTACTTCAGTAGTGAACCATATTGGTGAAAAACTAAATAAATGAAACATTGCAGGGTAAATTTGTTTGATATATTACACAAATATTTAACAGTAAAAATGCCTATTAAACATGGAGAAAATCATTATAATGGAAACGATGTTACTCACTTTCCCTATATTGATACAATTATTTATCAGACGACATCCTTTTTTTGTTGTTGGAAAGTCTTCTTAATTCTTAATTATTTTCTTTATCTTGCTATCCCCCATTTTCGTGAAAAAGTATGTAGAAAGAAACAAGATAATCATAGTCAACATTTTAACTTAAGAACCCTTCAGATGAGGAGTTTGTTCCAAGCATCAACAGTCTTCGTCTGCTTCGATGTTAGGAGGTGTGCTAAATTTATTTCTTTGAAAGTTTTTTCATAAAATAAAAACTGAGAGAGTTAATTAAAAAACAAACAATAAAAATGTGCAAGTTTTTGTAAGTAATTTTTCTATCCTTACAAACAATAAAATCTTAAGAACTATTTACTAGCATGGTAGTATGGCTCTTTTCGAAGAAAATGAACATAAAACCGTTACTGTTGCGCCATTCACTGAGAAGATCTGGATAATTATCGTGATGCCTTCTACTCCAAAAATCGATACATCTCGAAAACCAATATTTTTTTAATAAAAAAAATGCTTTTGTGATTTTCGAGTGCTATACCTACAGTAAATAGCATCTATGGAAAAGTGAATGTTAATGGGGTATAGAGACCACGATTTTTAACGGTTTTTTCTCGAAGCATAAGAAAGAAATCGATACTTAATGTTGGGAATGCGCAAGGTCGGCTTAGGTTATCTTCAATCAGAAAGATTCCCGACAATTAGTAATAAAATGATGGTTTTTTTAAATGTGAAGAAATACTCAAGTTAAATAATGCTTCTTTTTCTGAAATTTCCTGTACAATTAGACATTTGAAATTATTACAAGGCATCTGAAATACTGGAGTCCTGCCACTGTGCCTCTAAGTGATGCCTACGTGGAGTCCAGAGCTGCAAGACACCTGAGGGTACTAGTAGACTCCTGTAGATACGTCGCGAAGCAACTACAATGTCGCATCATTAGTGTGATGGTACGGGGTCTGCAGTAAAGTTGCAGTCGTGCGTCAGTTATATGCTACTAGGAATATGAGGGTGGTGTTAGTCTCTTGGAGATACATCAACAGGGAGCTTGTAGTATGTAAACTGGGAAGCAATTTCTATTTCGCATCGTCAGTGTGCGGGAGAGAGGTCTACAGTAAAGCGGCATTGGTGCATCAGGCACAAGTTACTAGAGACCTTAGGGTGGTATTACTCTCGTGGAAATTCCGCGGCATGGAGCCATAGTATGCAATCGCGTAAAAAACTCTGTTTTTCCTCGTCAGTGTGAGGGTGTAGGGGCTACAGTACAGGGTGATTCAAAAAGAATACCACAACTTTAGGAATTTAAAACTCTGCAACGACAAAAGGCAAAGCTAAGCACTATCTGTTGTCGAATTAAGGGAGCTATAAAGTTTCATTTAGTTGTACATTTGTTCGCTTGAGGCGCTGTTGACTAGGCGTCAGCGTCAGTTGATGCTAAGATGGCGACCGCTCAACAGAAAGCTTTTTGTGTTATTGAGTACGGCAGAAGTGAATCGACGACAGTTGTTCAGCGTGCATTTCGAACGAAGTATAGTGTTAAACCTCCTGATAGGTGGTGTATTAAACGTTGGTATACACAGTTTACAGAGAATGGGTGTTTGTGCAAAGGGAAAAGTTCTGGACGGCCGAGAACGAGTGATGAAAATGTAGCACGCATCCAGCAAGCATTTGTTCGCAGCCCAGGAAAATCGACTCGCAGAGCTAGCAGAGAGCTGCAAATTCCACAATCAACTGTATGGAGAGTCCTACGAAAAAGATTAGTTATGAAACCTGAACGTCAACTACCCGAGGCTATGGATCGGCCGCCAGGCAGCCCGTGACAGAGCACTTCATCACTGGCCTCCAAGAAGCCCTGATCTTACCCCCTGCGATTTTTTCTTATGGGGGTATGTTAAGGATATGGTGTTTCAGCCACCTCTCCCTGCCACCATTGATGATTTGAAACGAGAAATAACAGCAGCTATCCAAACTGTTACGCCTGAAATGCTACAGAGAGTGTTGAACGAGTTAGAGTATCGGATTGATATTGCTCTAGTGTCTGGAGGGGCCATATTGATCATCTCTGAACTTGTTTTTGAGTGAAAAAAAATCTTTTTAAATACTCTTTGTAATGATGTATAACAGAAGGTTATATTATGTTTCTTTCATTAAATACACATTTTTAAAGTTGTGGTATTCTTTTTGAATCACCCTGTATATTGGCCGTGGTGCATCATTTACAACTTAAAAGACCCCTGCGTGTGGTATTAGTGTCTTGGAGATACGTCGGCAAGTTGTCTGTCGTACTTAATAGCGAAGCTATTTCTAATTCGCATAGTCAGTGTGAGGGTGCGTGGCTTACAGTATATGGGCAGCAGTTCATCGGTTAGAGGCTACTAGAGTCCTGCGGCCAGTAATAGTCTCTTAGAGTTAGGCGGGCAGGGACCTTTCAGAACGCATTCGCAACGCAATTTGACTGCCAGTGAGAGGATGCGAGAATCACAGTAAACGGGCAGTGGTTCATCGGCTACAAGCTACTTGCGTCATGGTTCATCGGCTACAAGCTACTTGCGTCATGCGTTCGGTATTAGTCTCTTGGGGGTACGTCCGAGGGAGTCTGCCGTATGCAATCGTGAATGAATTTCTGTGAAGCATCTTCCGTGTCAGTGCGCTGCGATCACAGTAAAGTGCAGCGGTTCAATAGTTACAAATTACTAATGTCCTGAGGGCTATATTAAACTCTTTTAGGTTTGGCGGCAGGGAGATTGTTGTATGCAATCGCGAAGTAATTTAAGCATTGCGTAGTCAATGTGAGAGTGTGAAGTTTAAAGTAACGGGGCAGCGTCTGTCGGTTACAAGCTACTCGAGTCTTACGGGCTGTATTAGTCTCTTGGAGATATGTCGGCGAGGACCATGTGGAATGCAATCGCGAAGCAATTTCTGTGTCGCATCGCAGACGATGGACGGACACGCAGCTTGTAGACTCGGCGGTAGCTGGAGAGACTGTATTCACCGTGGCGTCGATCAATCACTGTTCACATACTTGATGCCATGAGTTGACAGCTGCGGCCCCTGGCGGACGTCGGTATAGTCCTTACTGCCAAGTCGTACGCTGCTGGGCTGCAAGTGTTTCGAGCGCGGCTCACCCATTGTGATGCGGTACTCTGAGTACCGTCACCACGCCTATAAAAGTGCAGTCGATAGATCTTATTACCCCTACAACATTCTTCTTTAACTATTTTCGACAGGATATTATATTAAATTAGAGCAAAATAGAAAGTCTTTTTTATAATTAATACGTTACTGCTTAGGTAAAAGTGAGAAAATCCCTTAGAAAGCACATGCTGGGGGAGAGGGACCATTGCAGAGCAGAGAAATGGAAGTCAATGTTGTTCACATTAACCCACATAGTTTCGAGCGTGGTCGAGGCTACGTTAATCAGGAAAAACAACAGAGATGCACCGCTGCCTGTTCCAGATGCAAAAAATTCCTCCAGGATACACAACATAATGCGACCAGACTCTCAAACCAACTATTCAGCTACTTGGTGCAGAATAATCCATCACAATATTGCAACAAAATATGGCACCGTACAGTGTCTGAATGACGCTTTATCATTCTGGCTATCAATGGATGAAGGAAAGCTTCCCTTTTGGTTTGTGAATATCGAAAACAGTCAAAATGATTAAATATTATTGAGGTAGTTTTACAGCGTTTATGGATACAATTCCATCCAGAATAATGATACCACATTATCTTATGGAAAAGTAGACGATTGATGACACATAAATACGCTAAAATAGCAAGAACTATTGCCAGTGCAAAGATATATTGTCACCCCGCAATCTGACTAATACGAAAACCACTGCATACTACTCGCTTGCAATAAATAATACGCCTACTTGATTTGCAAATGGACTGCAACTGATCTCCGAGAATAAATAGGATTCCTTGCTACGGGGCACTTAAACACAAAAAGCATATGATGAAACAGAATAAACGTATGAGAAAGAGAAAATTTCAGATTTTATTGACTGTACTTTTGATCACAAAAAGCCGAATGAAGAGCATATTTTGATGAATGTTATTTCTTTTGACAACGTGCTGTGTTTTTTAATAATTGTTCCGAGTGGGTCCCCCCCACCTTCCATGTAGGCATGGCTTCGGCGTGCAAATTTCTGCTACATTCGTCGGAGCAACCATAGTGTTTCGAATAATACACTCTGCAGTAGATTGCAAGTATGCGTTTGACTCGCAGTTGTATCGGATGTCTCGTTTTCGGCGCTCTACTCGACTGAGTGTGTGGGCGTTTTGTGAATAGAATTGGATATCCCAATATTAGTACAGAAGTAGGAAGATTAGTTTGGGTTTACTAGAAATTTAATAACACGCAAGGCAATACTAACCTTTCGACGCGTCTTAGAAGATAGGTTAAAGAAATGCAAACAATTTGACCACGTTGAGCGTAGTACACTCTGAAAAATGGTTCAAATGGCTCTGAGCACTATGGGACTTAACATCTATGGTCATCAGTCCCCTAGAACTTAGAACTACTTAAACCTAACTATCCTAAGGACATCACACAACACCCAGTCATCACGAGGCAGAGAAAATCCCTGACTCCGCCGGGAATCGAACCTGGGAACGCGGGTGCGGGAAGCGAGAACGCTACCGCACGACCACGAGCTGCGGACAGTACACTCTGAAATTGTGAAGGATGCAGGCATTAAATACTAGGAGGAACAGGTTACCTACAACTTGTGCAGAAACCAGGCTGTAGTTCTACGTGTCGAAGGACCTAAAAGCGAAGCAGTGGTTGAGAAGGTAATGACATAGCGTTGTAGCCTCCGATGTTAATCGGTGTGTACATTGAGAAAGCAGTTAAGGAAATCAAGAACAAATTTGGAGAGAGGTTTAAAGTTGACGGAGAAAGAATAATCACACTGTATATCTGTCAGGAGCAGAAAAAGATTTGGAACAACATTGAAAGGAACCGATCGTAGTTTTATTTACAGCTGTTTTCTTTCAGGAACTGTGATATATGTATATAAAATTCAGTCACTAGCCATACAATTAGAAGATTTTTATTGCGCTCCTCCCGTTTCGATGGATTAATCTGGCACCTTAGGAAGCCTACAAAAATGTAGGAAAAGTCATTAGTACATGGCCGTACATGTTAGTAAGGTACGAGAAGAGTATTTCAAAGGCGTACTCAAAACTGGCTTATAATGCGGATAAGCAGAGGTCACTACGTTAGTCAATGAAGCTTGTCCCATGAAATATCGAAAAATGTACATAGTGTATGCGATACTTATAGCCGCAGCACTAGCAGTCAGAAACATCCATAAAATATGTAAAAGTATAACTAAGATGTGTAAAAAGGAAGTAGATATCCTCGGTGTAACGAAGCAGCTGAAAGCAATAAGGACTAGGTTTCCGGTCCAGACTATATACAAGTCAGATTCGTTTCAAAGAATGCTGATACAATAGTTACATACTTAGCAATCATATACAATCGCTTGCTGCTCGTAGAACTATCCGTACCCAGAAATTGGAAAGTTGCACAACTCACACCAATGCCCAAGAAAAGAAATAGGAATAATCCGCTGAATTACAGATCCGCATCATTAATGTTCATTTGCAGTAGGATTGTAGAACATTTACTGTGTGAATTATCTCGAAGAAAACAATTTATTGACAAATAGCCAACACGGATTCAGGAAAGATCGTTCTTGCGAAACACAACTATCTCTTTATTCTCGCGAAATAATTAGTGCTAGCGACTGAGGACGTGTATTGATTCCACATTTTTAGATTTCCAAAAGGCTTTCGACACAATTCCGAAAAGCGACTTCTAATCAAACAGCATGCGTTTGGAGTATCGTTGCGGGAGTTGATTTGTAATATCCTGTCAAAACGTCACAGTCGGTAGTAGCTGACAGAAAGTCACCAAGTAAAACAGAAGTGATATCTGTCTTTCCCAAAGAAGTGTTGTAGGCTCTCTGGTGTTCCTAATCTACATAAATGATTTGGAAAACAATCTGAACAGCCCTACTAGAATGTTTTCAGATGATGCTGTCGTTTACCGTCTTGTAATCTCGTTAGGGGTCAAAACCAATTGCAAAATGACTGAGACAAGATATATGTATGGTTCTAAAAGTAATCTGCTAAATTTCAGTTACACGATAAATCAGTAAATCTAAAGGCGGTAAATTCAGGTAAAGACACTTAGGAATTACACTTACGAATAACTTAATTTGGAATGATCAGATAGATAATGTTGTGATGAAAGCTACCCAGAGTCTGCGATTTATTGCTAGAAGACACAGAAAATGGAACGCGTCTACCAAAGAAACTGCTTAGACTACACTTGTCTGCCCCCTTCTGGAGTATGGCTGTGCAGTTTGGGATCCGGATTGGCGGAGGACACCGAAAAAATTCAAATAAAGGGAGTTCGTTTTGTATTATGGGGAAATAGGTGAAAGTGTGTCACGGATATGATTCGTGATTCGAGGTGGCAGTCGTTAAAACAAACACGTTTTTCATTGTGGCAGGATTTTCTCATGAAATTCCAGTCACTAACTTAAAAACATATTTTGTTGGCGCCCACCTAGACAGGGAGGAATGATAGTCATAATAAAACAAGAGTAATTAGAGCTTTCACGGAAAGATTTAAGTGTTCATTCTTCCCGACCGCTGTTGGAAAGTGGAACGCTAGTGAAATAGCTTAGAGATGTAAATGAAGATACACAACCGTAAATCATGTCTTCGTATGCCGAAAGCGTGCTTGGGGCTATAATTATAGCATACACTATGCAGATATTGCGATATGTCATGGCATTATTCTTCAGTGATGGAGATATTGACCTCTGCTTATGGGTTCCATGTATGTTACGTTACTTGTGCTTTACATTCATGAACTGTCTCATTATAATGATTTATAATTTTCTAAGTTTTGTAGGCTTCCGAAGACGACATATTAACCCGTCAAAGCCGGCTAAGTCTCTTAAAAAATGTCAGTTGAGCAGCTGACGACTGAATTGGGTTTTGAAACAGAGAGTGGATAGTGTCGTGGAAAGATGTTATGTTTTGAACATCAACGAAAGTAAAACAAAAATGATGGAATATAACCAAACTGGATGAAGTGAGGTGGAAGGAGTTACAGCAGAAAATGAGTTTTGGTATTTGGGCAGGAAAATAACTGATGATGTGCGAAGTATAGAGGATGTAAGTCGCAGACTGACTATGGCACGAAATACTTTTCTGGAAAATAAGAATTTCTTAACTTCTAATATGAATTTAATTGTTAAGAAGTCTTTTCTGCAGAGATTTGCCCAGAATGTGTGGTGGTTCATAAACGAAGTCTGGACAAATAAGCTAACTAGAAAAGAATAGAAGCTTTTGACATTTGGTACTAAAATTGGTTCAAATGGCTCTGAGCACTATGGGACTTAACATATGAGGTCACCAGTCCCCTATAATTTAGAAATACTTAAACCTAACTAATCTAAGGACATCACACACATCCGTACCCCAGGCCGGATTAGTACCTGCGACCTTAGAGGTCGCGCGGTTCCGTACTGAAGCGCCTAGAACCGTTCGGTCACAGCGGCCGGTGAAAATGTGGCACTAAGACTAGAAGGATACCTTGAGGAGGTACTGAATCAAATTGGGGAAAAAAGAAATTTATGACGCAACTTGACTAAAAGAAGGGACGTGTTGATTGAACACATCAGGAGTCATCAGGGAATGGAAAAATTTGTAATGGAGTGCAGTGTGGGGGTAAAAGTTTGTAAGGGAGACCAAGGGATGAAGACAATAAGGCGGTTTAAACGAATATAAGTTGCAGTAGCTATTTGAAGATGAAGAGGCAGTGGAGAGCTGGATGAAACCAGCCTTCGATCGAAGACTACAACAACATTCGTCAAGACACGCTGAGGGTTTCCTGATAAAGTACTTACTCGTCAAACGAAGTGGAAGAAGAGGAGGCACTTAACATAATATTTATTCATTTCAAATTTACCTAAATGTAAATTTTAACAAAATTTTAACTGTTTCTTCTTTTAAAGTAGGTGTTGAAGTCTTCGGTTATAAAACTGGTTTGACATAGCTGTCCACTCTAGTCCTTCAATTTTAATTAACTTTTCAAATTTTTCCTCTGTTTCCTTTACTGCTTGCTCGATTTACAGATTGAATAACATGAGGGAGAGGCCACAAACCTGCCTCGCTCCGGTCTTAACTACTACATATCTTTAATTTTTAATTTTTATTTTTTTTATTTACACGTCAAGTTCCGTAGGACCAAATTGAGGAGCAAATCTCCAAGCTCTGTGGAACGTGTCAGTACATGATATTACAAGATAAAAGTAATAACACATAAAAATAAAGGTTCATGAACCTGAAAAAAGTCAGTCTATAACTTTAAGTAAACTTATCAGCAGTACAATAAGAATCAGCTTAATTTTTCAAGGAACTCCTCAATCCATAAGGAAACTCCTCAGTTTCTATTTGAAAGCGCGTGGATTACTGCTAAGCTTTTTGAAATCGAATGGCAGCTTATTGAAAATGGATGCAACAGAAAATCCGTTCCAAACGCGGGTTTGATTTCTGCCGATTATTAACCGAGTAAATCCTGCTTATTCTTGGGAATAAAGTAATATTGGTAAAAGAAACGACAATAAGGAATACACATATCGAGAGACCAATGTCAAAATACCCAGACTCGTGAACAGAGGCCGACAAGAGGTTCGTGAACTCACACCACTTATTTCTGAGCCAAAAGTATCCTTGTAGAATGGGAAGAGTTACCCCAAAACATAATACTGTACTACATAAGTGAATGAAAATAAGCAAAGTAGACCAATTTTCGTGTCGAAGTATCACTCACTTTTCACACCGAATAGTAAAAATGGTGGTATTAAGTCTTTGAACAAGACAGCTTAGTATCTGAACACCTAGAAATTTGAACTGTTCAGTTTCACTAAACATATGCTCGTTCTGTGAAATTAAAACGTCATGTTTTGTTGAATAGTGTGTTAGAAACTGTAAAAACAGATTCTTACTGTGATTTAACGTTAGTTTATTTTCTACAA
Organism: Schistocerca serialis cubense; assembly: GCF_023864345.2. NCBI lineage: Eukaryota > Metazoa > Arthropoda > Insecta > Orthoptera > Acrididae > Schistocerca > Schistocerca serialis. The sequence continues at coordinate 870,822,135 of NC_064641.1, read as the reverse complement.
GCCATTAACTGAGGTCATGTACTGCACTATTTGAAACCGAGTCAATGTTGCACACAGCATCCTTTACTACCAAGGTAGTGTAGTCATCAAACAGAAATATTTTAGAGTTACCTATAATACTAGAGGGCATGTCATTTATATAAATAAGGAATAGGAGTAGCCCCAACACTGATCCCTGGGGCACCCCTGCACTTCACAGTACCCCACGCAGATCCCACATCACAGCCGTCATCAACATTATGAATAACGACCCTGCCTGTTGCTAAAGTAAGAGGTGAACCAATTGTGAGCTACTCCCTGTATTCTGTAACGGTTCAACTTCTGCAGCAATATTTTGTGAGTAACACAATCAAATGCCTTAGTTACATCAAAAAATACGCCAAACATTCGAAACGTTTTGCTTAGCCCATCCAGTACCTCACAGAGAAAAGAGAATATAGCATTTTGAGTTGTTAAACTACTTCTAAAGCCGAAGCGTACATTTGATAGCAAATCGTATGATATAAAATGATCAATTATCCTTACATACATAGCCATTTCAATAACTTTTTGCAAACACTGATGGCATAGAAATAGGTCTAAAATTATCTACATTATCTCTTTCTCTCTTTATATAAAGCGGCTTTACTACTGAGTTCTTTAATCGCTCAGGAAACTGGCCGTTCCTAAAGGAAAAATTACAAATATGGCTAAATACAGGGCAAACATGTGCAGCACGGTACGTTAATATCCTGCTAGACACTCCATCATAACCTTGAGAGTCCTTAGTCTTCAGTTATTTAATTACTGACTCAATCTCCCTCTTGTCTGTATCGCAGAGGAGTATTTCATACATCAATCTTGGAAAGACATTTGCCAAGAAAGTTACATGATTTCCTTTAGAAACTAAATTTTTATTTAATTCACCAGCAATGCTTAGAAAATGGTAGTAAAAATACTGTACATATATCTGATTTATCAGTAACAGAAATATACTGCGAACTGACTTTAACATCGTCGACCTTGTGCTGCTGACCAGACACTTCCTTCAAAACTGACCATATGGTTTTAATGATATCCTGTGAATTAACTATTCTATTTGCATACCACATACTCTTTGCCTTCATAATAACATTTTAAGCCGCTTACAATACTGTTTGTAATGGGCTACTGTAGCTTGATTGTGACTACTTCTAACATTTTGATATAATTCCCGATTTGCTCTACATGATATCCTTATCCCACTAGTCAGCCACCCAGGCTGTCCATTACTGCTAGTACCCTGTTTAGAATATTCGAATGGAAAGCAACTCTCAAAGAACATGAGAAATGTGTTATGGAAAGCATTGCATTTATCATCTACATTATTGGCACTATAAACATCTTGCCACTCTTGTTCCTTGACAGGTTTTAAAAAACTCTCTATTGCTGTTGGATAACCTTTTCTACATAGGTTGTAATTAAATATGACATTGGTTTGAGTATAAAAGCCTTTTCATGTTAAAATTTGTGCATCATAGTCTGAAAGGCCATTCACGCTTTTACTAACATAATGCCCATCTAGTAATGAAGAATGAATAAAAATATTGTCTATGACTGTGCTACTGTTCCCCTGCACCCTAGTTGGAAAAAAACACTGTTTGCATAAGATCATATGAATTTAGGAGATCTACCAACATCCTTTTTCTTGCACAATTATATACAAAATTAATATTGAAGTCACCACATATAACTACTTTCTGGTACTTCCTACTAAGTGAATTAAGAACCCTCTATAGCTTAAGCAAAAATGCTCTGAAGTCAGAGTTAGGGGACCTATAAACAAAAACCATTACAAGTTTAGTTTCACTAAATTCAACTAAAGCTCCACAACTTTCAAATATCTGTTCAATGCAGCGTCGTGATACGTCTATGGACTCAAATGGAATACTGTTTTTTTACGTACAGAGCCACTCCCCCACCCTGCAAGGAACTCCTTGAGAAACAGCCTGGTAAAGGAAGCCTCTGAATTATCAAATTATTCAAGTGGTGCTCTGATATACCAATGATTTCAGAGTTAACATCTATTAGCAGTTCACTAACTTTATCTCTAATACCTCTGATATTTGGATGAAATATGCTAATTCCCTGTCTACTTGGAAACATTACATCCTCTCAAGATGAGCTTTTAGAGGGACTTCCTTTAAGCAGGTATACCTTTCACCTCACTTCAATCTAAAAAAGGAGAAGCTCTAAAACCAAGTACTACAGTAATTTTTCCATGAGTGACACCACCACCACTACCACCACCACCACCACCACCACCCACTACATTGTCACATATAAGCTATCCAGCCTCCCCTTCGCATACCTATTGAGATTCAAGTCATGCCTAGTGAAACCCAATCTACTGACAGACCCAACTGGCACCACTGAGATGCGATCCATGCCCTCCGCCATCAGTGCCCTCCCCAGCCCCACATTAACGCGCCTAACAGCCACATTAAGGTGAGGCTGATCATGATGCTGAAACAGTTGCACGAAATGCACATTAGTGCCACCAGTTTGAGTAGCAATGTTAAGCAAGTCACCACCGACACCATACTCCCCGTCCCTATCGAGACTGTTCCCTGCTCCACCCACTATCACTACCTGATCCTACTTTGTAAAATTCTTACATAACTCCCCTACGCTTTCAGTCACCTGAGCCACCGCTGCATTAGGCTTCACAATGCTGGTGACCTGGTACTCACTCCCCAACACTTCCTGCAACTGCTGGCCCACACCTCTACCGTGGGAACTACCTAGCAGCAGAACCTTCTTTCTTCTACACTTTGCAACTAACCTAGGCCTCCTAATTGCTGAGGACTGCTGCAAGTTTCCTACATCTACAGCTACACGAGGCTCCTCTGCACTCAACTCTGACAGTTGGTCGTATCTATTGCATGTATGCAAAGTAAAACTGTCTGAATACGTCCTCTTCCTAGCTGCCTTCTTGCCAACTGCCAGTTCCCATTCCCCACCACCCCTCACCCTCCTCGACCTATCTAATTCCTCCTTTGCGTATTGTAACTGCACCTGAAGGGCACAGATCTTACGCTCCTGCTCATCTGTCATCTTGTTTCTACTACATTTTCTACATTCCCAGGAGAGGATCTCACTAAAATGACCACTGGCTTCCCCACTGCATTCCTCCCAATGAAAATAGTTTGAACAAATCCCGCACAGTAATCCACTACTCACAAACCTACGACAGAGCCCACACTTCTCACTCATGGTAAAATTTTACAGTTACTGTAAAAAACTATACGTCTATATTACCAAGGTTCAGTTACACCAGTAGAAGTATTTAAGAACTAACAATAATGGTTTCGAAATTCTCTGCCTACTAAGAAAGCAACTACAACAGCCAATACCAATGCCAACAAAACTTCACAAATTTATTAGCTAAAACCAAAAAATTCAAACGGCCACTGGAACACTAAGCGAAGTTAAAACACTGAATGATAATTTTACTGAAATATTTCGCTAGGTTCAATAATAAACGTCAGTTGAAAACTAAAGCACAAAATTTACTAAACGACTTCAACGCACTGAGAACTGTAAAAAACACGGCGAGCGAACGATTACAAAAGTTTATTGTCATTTAGCCACAAACGGCACTCAGCACCGCTGAAATCCATTAAATTTAATAACTGTATTACAGAGCACAAATAAGTTTGTCAGTAGTTAGCTTATAACCGCTACAGCTGCAGAGCACGCCGCAAAAAGTAAACACACTACACATGCCCTTCGAGATAATTGCATTGTGGTTTCTGTACAAGCTGTAGGTAACTTTTCAATCTCTGTACTTCTCCTCTGCTACCTCAAAATTTTTAAGAGTGTAGTTCAATTTAGATGGATCCCTTAGAACCAATTCATACAGAAAACCTATCACTGTGAGTGTTTTTTACAGCTACGCCACAATTTGTATGGGATGGTAACATGCCACTGTCGGAGCTAGCAGCTTTTATGCCCATCTTAAACGAATCTTTTCTTACCTGTAACTCTCTTGTCTATGAAAGCTGTGTATGGTCCGAAGAGGATAGCGGTAGCACACTAGAGTCGGCAACGCGCATCAATGCCACAGACGCTACGAATCTTTCTCTGCAGTTCGCAACGACAATTAGGAGGCCGTCCTGAAGACATTCCCCCTCTCTCAGCGCAGCAGCTCCATTTCACGGTGGTCAATATCGAGGTGAGCGTGGACTCGCTCAGCCGAGTTTGTGGCCTCCAGTGAAGCAGATAGCATTATCTAATTAGGACGCCAGTGGTATTCAAGTCTCAATACTTTTTATAGTGCAAGCGATATAGGCTCTCTCATGAGTTGTAACTGTTTTATACTATGCTCTTACTATGCACTTCTTGTATTTTTAACATTGTTAATGGTGGTTACTAGCCGGAATCTGGATCTGCTAGAATAAAACTAGAACTGAAACGGCAACTGACTGCTGCTCCATACCGTTTTTAAAGATATATCACAGTCGCGGATTTCATTCCACTTTCCTAATGGAAGGTAATTTGACAATTTTTCTAAATGTTGAACTTGTAATTCAAGAGAAAAGTTTGTAATCGCATGCATTAAGTGATGATTTACTGTTCAAAGGCAGTAGAAAATAATCGAAACACATCTGTGGTAACGGATTGTATAAAGCTAAGTAAATCTTTCTATCACTCCTGTAATAGAGTAAACTTAAGTTTGATATGTTTTAGTACAGGTCAGCCATCTCACAGAGCGATCAAAGCTATGACTGTATAATTGTAGCTTCGTCAAGTCATGACAAAAGCAAGGGTCATGACAGTATGACTGCGTTTAGTTTGAAACTATCGCTGCTAACTGTAAATTGTAGCATAATGTGGTAGTTCTCCCACCTTGGAATGGTGATGGAAGAGAGCTGAGAGGTTGTCTACACCCACTGGGTTGGCGAAGGAGAGCTTTCGTGTTTCGGTCCGTTATGCTGGCCAGAAACTCCTGCATCATGTCTCTTTGTTAGTTCCCCACCCCCAACCCACCCCCTTGTTTGCTTTCGCAAGCGTCCTGGCACGGCCGCGTGTGGTGAATACGGACGGTTGAGTTTTTACGAACACCCTGCATAGTTTCTGGACACTAGGTATCTGAATAATACAAAATTGTTCTCTTTCTGGGGAACTGTTAGGGACACTTTATTGTATCTTCTTCAATATTCGGCCAATCTAGAAATGAGGTCTCGAAGAGGTCAGTTTGTACTAAGCCAAGCTGCCCCAAGAATAACTAGGAGAATAGTGTAGTCATGCTTATCTAAATTTATGTTCAGGCAAAATTCGTTCTGAATTTCATTGCTTCGTGTAACGTTAGTTTTCTTTACTTCTGTTTAATGTAATTGGAGACGTGTCGTGTTAAAGATATAATACTCTTTTTCAGTGGCTTCTCACTCGGTGTCGAATGGGAACGAAGACATCAACTTGCCGTGCAGATTTTAGATGTCGTTCAGTGCTTATTTTACAACGCGTTTGCTCACAATTTCATCGATTTACGTGAACCCTAGTAAAAGACATAAATTTTGATATTCATGGAAAATCGTGGAAACCACATGAGCCCGACAGACTAGCCTTTGCACTAAAGTCGAAGTATTAAATGTTTCCTGTCCCCTTGCACATAAGAGAGAGCAAATGAAAGTCTACTGCAAATTTTGAAACCGCAGTTACTCCCAATTTGTATGTGTGTGTGTGTGTGTGTGTGTGTGTGTGTGTGTGTGTGTGTGTGTTGTGTGGAATCTACGTTACGAGACCTGCAGCTTCATCTATTTCGGCAAAGACCTAGTAATCCACTTTATTCGGCGAATAATACGTGGCTTTCCAACGCCGAACGAGTGTCTGTATGCCTATACAATTTCCTCCCATTTGCCCAAAATCCGGTTTAAAAGACTTGTGTGTTTTTGCAAACAGGTGTGAGGCCTAATCTGTGAGTGGTGCCCACACTTGGCCACCCAGTAAACAGGGACACGCTCTCTCTTATGGCCTTATTGCTATTGTGCGTGTACTACCCGTGGTGAAGAATTATGTTTTTACTCTTATTGTGCATTTTTTCCCATCTCTTGCTTATCCCCTCATTGTCTCACATATATTCCCAGCTCTACAGTGTCACACGATGTTGTTCCATGTCATTGGCACTTAGATAAATCAGTGTATTATTTATTTGTCCTATCTATGGGCCAAGCATGTTAATAATTATCATAAGCAATGGTCTTTTGTTTGTTGTATGTTAGACAGCGGTCGAGACGAGGTTCGTGATCTTACACCACTTATTGCCCGAACCGTAAGTGTATTTAAGAAAAAGGGATTAAAATCTCAAGAGTGGACATTTCCCCTGTTTCCGTGTGCTTTGACTGCGCTGTTTATTTGTTTATTGAGTGCAAGGAGTAGCACTCCTTACATCTTTCGAAAGTTTGCCGTTCATTAAACTCTTTTTGATGAACAGATTTTCATTTTTTAGTGTTAATTTTGACAACTGAATCAAGGAATAGAAATGACCAAGAAGTCAAGACGAGAAGACAGAGATGCGGAGTCAAATGAAGGGCTAAAAGTCGAGAATGGAAGCCTTCCTTTTCAAGATCAACAAGAGCAGTTCCACGAAAGGCAAGAGAACGGATTCAGTTTCTGCTCTGACTTGTTTTAATATAACGAAAAAATCGCAACAGCGTGCTCACGTTTCAAGTGTGTAAAATTGTGCTCTGTAGTTAATTATGATTTATTTTTTTCAGTTATTTGTGGCAGTTCAATGCAGGCAACACGGTGCTAGTTATTTGAACATCGTCCGTCGGTGTAATTTTCTTCAATTAAGTACAAGGAAGCTTTTAGAAAATGTTATCGGGGGGCGTACTATTTCGCCTGTTTTAGAACTCTCAACATGCTGTCACATCTTACAGAATGATTGGACATAGAAACATAAATGTTATATTAATTCTGCAAACCACAGACGTTCTCATTCAGTGGAATTTTCAACTCTGATTAATGACACAGTACTTACAATTAAAATTCTAATGTCCCCTTCTGTTTAGGCACAAGAATGAAACTACATTCAGTTTTAAGTAAGTGCAACTGAATTCACTTAAAAGTACGGATTTATTTATTAATTACTGTACGCTACGATTTCACTCTTGCAAGAAAAAAAGTTCTTAAGCTCATAATTCGACAGCAACGTTACACTCCTCTGTTACATGCGAATTCATCACTCGACAACGTAACATTTCATAAATTTAGCGCCAGTTTAAAATTTTAAGCTGTATTCAGCTAATTTTAAGCCGCTGTATCAAAACTGTAATTCAATACGTCATGCATAAAAGGCCTCCCATGAAGCTGTGCTTTACACAGGGCACTGGTTTGCAATCAATCTACTCATTAAATTAATGAAATTGTTTGCGAAATATTACGTAACAATGAAATCATGCAGCGGAAGCGATAAAGTGGAAGAATTTAATGTATGTTGAACGGTATTTATTTAATTGGCTCGTTACTGGAAATGAATGTAGCTTCTGATCAATCGGCTTCATTGCGATGAAAATGTTATTAAATCCATTATTATAAAATAATGGGAAGCAATTGGAGTGGAATGTTTGCACTGGCAATCAAGTGTTATGAGAAATACTGAACCAAACATTATGAATCTGCGATTATACTAATTTTTACTTACTTAACTATCTTTATACAGTATTTTAATCGTTTTTGTTTCTGCGGTGCAAGAAAAACCTGGACGTGAGAAACAGGAAATGTAATAAATTTTCCATGTGTAACGGAACAAGTTCGTGTTCAAGTGAACAATTCAGATAACATTCTATGTGAAGCCTTTCCGTACGAAGACAGGCGTGAGACAATCTTACGTTTGTGAACTTAAGGGATGAACAACAAACGGATTTTAGTGATCACTAATTTTTAATTTGAGGAAAAAAGTTAATGAAGGAATTTTTTTTAAACTGTCAACATAATACCAATTATTATGATCATCAGATGAATATCTTTATTAGTTTCCTGCACGGCTTCATCTCTTTTTATTACTTCATTTTTTAAGTTACTGATTATTCCAGAGTAATAGGTTTTGTTTCATTATTTTCTATTTTAGAGGGCAAAGACATAGCGATTCTTCACATTTTCCCAGCGTACTGGATGTTCTATGAAGTTCGGAGATTGCAGCTTCTTCAACAGCACTGATAAAATCAAGTAGAGGCAGGCCTAGGGGCTCCTTTTAAAGCACCAGACCTACGCCATTCCTGTCAAATTTGTCCATCTCATTACATCCTTCCTCTCCCACCGTCCTCTCCATGTCACCATCCGTAATACCAATTCCCGCAGGTGTACCCCAAGGCGTCAACCTTTCTTCTCTCCTTCATCTCCTGTACGCCGCTGGTTGTCCAAAACACCCCCACCAGTCCATTTCCTTCAATATGTGATGACACTGTTTTCCTTGCCCTCTATCCTACCCTTCGACGGTCCCAACGGTCCATTCAAATCCACCTACATCAGTTTACCAATTGGAGCAACCAGTAGCTCTAAGCAATCATCATAGGATGTACCACCCCCTCCTTCCAGCTCTTACCTCACTATGACTGTCCTATCCAGCTTACTCCCACCTTGAAATTCCTCGGCCTCACCTTTGACTGTCACTTCACCCGGACTCCCCATTCCTTACCGTCCTACACAAAGCCTACAATAGACTCCACCTTTAAATACGCGCCAGACGTCATGGACGTCGAAGACCCCTAGAGGTCTCTGCACCATCGCGCCGTAAGCTGTGGCGGCGCGCGCCCCCTGGCCCGTTTTTAGTGTGAGGGCGCCACAGTGGAACATGTGGTCCCAGCGGCCAATAGCGGCGTCCCCCAGAACGTACTTACGCGCCTGCCTCGCGCTCAGCCAGCGATCTAACATCGCGTCGTGTCTCAGGACATATCGTCTCAGACAGCATATTGACTTCGTATTTCTATTCCAGTGGACGTGGTTGTCTTGTTTTGTTTCGTTACTCTGTTGTCATAAAAGAAATTGTTCAGGTAGTGAAGGGAGATGAAAATTTAATAGTCATGGGTGACTGGAATTCGAGCGTAGGAAAAGGGAGAGAAGGAAACATAGTAGGTGAATATTGATTGGGGTTAAGAAATGAAAGAGGAAGCCGCCTGGTAGAATTTTGCACAGAGCATAACTTAATCATAGCTAACAGTTGGTTCAAGAATCATGAAAGAAGGTTGTATACATGGAAGAATCCTGGAGATACTAGTAGGTAACAGATAGATGATATAATGGTAAGACAGAGATTTTGGAACCAGGTTTTAAATTGTAAGACATTTCCAGGGACTGATGTGGACTCTGACCACAATCTATTGGTTATGAACTGTAGATTAAAACTGAAGAAACTGCAAAAAGGTGGGAATTTAAGGAGATGGGATCTGGGTAAACTGAAAGAACCAGAGGTTGTACAGAGTTTCAGGGAGAGCATAAGGAAGCAATTAACAGGAATGGGGGAAAGAAATACAGTAGAAGAAGAATGGGTAGCTCTGAGAAATGAAGTGGTGAAGGCAGCAGAGGATCATGTAGGTAAAACGACGAGGGCTAGTAGAAATCCTTGGGTAACAGAAGAAATATTGAATTTAATTGATGAAGGGAGAAAACATAAAAATGCAGTAAATGAAGCAGGCAAAAAGGAATAGAAACGTCTCAAAAATGAGATCAACAGGAAGTGCAAAATGGCCAAGCAGGGATGGCTAGAGGACAAATGTAAGGATGTAGAGGCTTATCTCACTAGGGGCAAGATAGATACGGCCTACAGGAAAATTAAAGAGACCTTTGGAGGAAAGAGAGCCACTTGTATGAGTATCAAGAGCTCAGATGGAAACCCAGTTCTAAGCAAAGAAGGGAAAGCAGAAAAGTGGAAGGAGTATATAGAGGGGCTATATAAGGGCGATGTACTTGAGGCCAATATTATAGAAATGGAAGAGGATGTAGATGAAGATAAAATGGGAGGTACGATAGTGCGTGAAGAGTTTGACAGAGCTCTGAAAGACCTAAGTCGAAACAAGGCCCCGGGAGTAGACAACATTCCATTAGAACTACTGACGGCCTTGGGAGAGCCAGTCCTGACAAAACGATACCATCTGGTGAGCAAGATGAATGAGACAGGCGAAATACCCTCAGACATCAAGAAGAATATAATAATTCCAACCCCAAAGAAAGCAGGTGTTGACAGATGTGAAAATTACTGAACTATCAGTTTAATAAGTCACGGCTGCAAAATACTAACGCGGATTCTTTACAGACGAATGGAAAAACTGGTAGAAGCCGACCTTGGGGAAGATCAGTTTGGATTCCGTAGAAATGTTGGAACACGTGAGGCAATACTGACCTTACGACTTATCTTAGAGAAAGATTAAGGAAAGGCAAACCTACGTTTCTAGCATTTGTAGACTTAGAGAAAGCTTTTGACAATGTTGACTGGAATACTCTCTTTCACATTCTAAAGGTGGCAGGGGTAAAATACAGGGAGCGAAAGGCTATTTACAATTTGTACAGAAACCAGACGGCAGTTATAAGAGTCGAGGGACATGAAAGGGAAGCAGTGGTTGGGAAGGGAGTGAGACAGAGTTGTAGCCTCTCCCCAATGTTGTTCAGTCTGTATATTGAGCAAGCACTAAAGGAAACAAAAGAAAAATTTGGTGTAGGTATTAAAACCCATGGAGAAGAAATAAAAACTTTGAGGTTCGCCGATGACATTGTAATTCTGTCAGAGACAGCAAAGGACTTGGAAGAGCAGTTGAACGGAATGGGCAGTGTCTTGAAAGGACGATATAAGATGAACATCAACAAAAGCAAAACGAGGATAATGGAATGTAGTCGAATAAAGTCGGGCGATGCTGAAGGAATTAGATTAGGAAATGAGACACTTAAAGTAGTAAATGAGTTTTGCTATTTGGGGAGCAAAATAACTGATGATGGTCGAAGTAGAGAAGATATAAAATGTAGACTATCAATGGCAAGGAAAGCGTTTCTGAAGAAGAGAAATTTGTTAACATCGAGTATAGATTTAAGTGTCAGGAAGTCCTTTCTGAGAGTATTTGTTTGGAGTGTAGCCATGTATGGAAGTGAAACATGGACGATAAATAGTTTGGACAAGTAGAGAATAGAAGCTTTCGAAATGTGGTGCTACAGAAGAATGCTGAAGATTAGATGGGTAGATCACATAACTAATGAGGAGGTATTGAATAGGATTGGGGAGAAGAGAAGTTTGTTGCACAACTTGGCAAGAAGAAGGGACCGGTTGGTAGGACATGTTCTGAAGCATTAGGGGATCACAAATTTAGCATTGGAGGGCAGTGTGGAGGGTAAAAATCGTAGAGGGAGACCAAGAGATGAATACACTAAGCAGATTCAGAAGGATGTAGGTTGCAGTAAGTACTGGGAGATGAAGAAGCTTGCACAGGATAGAGTAGCATGGAGAGCTGTATCAAGACTACAACAACAACAACAACAACAACAACAACAACTCTGTTGTCTGTCCTTGTTGTGTCGTAAGGTCCTTCGTTGGTCTTGTCCGTCCTTTCCCGTTGTTTTTTGTTCGCGGGCGGGTCCGCGGGTCCCGCCGCGTTTCCGTCACTTCAACCCCGCGATCGTTCCGGTCGCCGTTACAACAATGGATAGGCCGTGTTGGGCCAACCGCGTGGCCGCCACGATCGCCGGATTTAACCCCTATGGACTACTTCTTATGGGGTCGTATGGAGAGCCTAATTTATGAGACACCTGTAGAGACAGAGGAAGTTCTGCTGGCACGAGTTGTGGCCGCTGCACAAGACACTGAAGAGACACCAGGTGAGATAGAGAGAGAACATGCTTCGGAGGTACAATGTGTGTAACAACGTTGATGGTCGCCACATCGATTCGCTGTCGTAATGCTTCGGTACGTTGCGGCTGGTGCAGTAGACGCTGGGTTGTTGTTGTTGTCGACTAATGTAAACCATAAGGTGTAAGTTGTAATGCAAGTGCGTAAGTAATAACGTAACGAGTCAGTCTTCTTTTCAAATGGATTGCAACAATTGTACTGGGACACGCCTAAGTATATTCCTTACGTGGGTGTGGATGAGATAACCATCTGCATTGAAACTGTCGTTAAACGGAAACGATACATTTCCGGACATGGGTTCCTATTCAAAATGTTATGTACTCACCACCCTCTATATATCCACCGTTTATGTTGCCCGGTCGGATGAATCGTGTTTCTTGTTACTCCAGGTCGACGGTAGTGTAGAGATACAGTGTCATCCAGGCGATCGACTGCTTCAAATTCACACCACGTCCCGGACCTGAGGAGGTGGGGCGCGTGAACTACTCTATCACTATGTGAATTTCACTGCGGAACACCTACCCCTATTAGGCCAAATGTCTTCCCTGGTGGCGATAGCACGTTCCAGAAAATAAAGGAAAGAAGAGGAAAGCTGTTTGTTCATGTCACGAGGTGTGAATCGTCTGCTGAAATGGTTATTGGGTCGTGATAAGGAACTCGGGTTGATGTCTTAGCACCAAATTTGCCCGATGTAAACCACACGCAATACATCTCAGAGGCTATCGGGTGCCAACAGCACGCCGACGATCCAAAGACCCATACTTTTTCGGCAACTGTGTGTCCTGATCGTAGACATCTCATGCAACACACCCTGAGAAACTCACCAAAGACTTGTCGAATCCAAGCCATCGATACTGTATGGCGTTCCAAAGGTGGAAAAACACGCTATTGCGTGACACTGTATAGGCTCATCGGTAAACCATTCTGCCCAGCCCCTCTAATTCCTTCTCATGGCCATCGTAAGCACAACTTTGATCTACATCTTCATCATGGATCAATCTAATGTGTAAACACTTTGAACTATCATAAAAAATTCACAAGTGGCGTTCAATAGGTAATGCAACGCACTTTTTTCTGAAAGCAGGTCGGTTTTATTCAAGATTCTAGTACACCATATTAAACCCCACTCTTTCGGCTACAGAACCCTATTTTTCGATATAATCTCCATTCAGTTCGACGATCTTAGGCCACCTTACTAGGCCTCTATGCCTGCATTTTAATACTCTACTCGTCGATGTCGGAGCCGAAGGCTTGCTGCATCGACAGCCTTCTCATCATCCACGTATTGCTTCTTGAGTGGATGATCCTTCATAGGGCCAAGCAGATGGAAGTCGGAAGTTACGAGATCTGGACTGTAGAGTGGATGAGGGAGAAGAGTCCAACGAAGTTTTGTGAGCTCCTTTCGGGGGTGCAGACTTGCGTCTGGCCTTGCGTTGTCATCGAGAAAGACAAGTTCGTTTGCATTTTTGCTGTGACGAACACGCTGAAGTTGTTTCTTCAGTTTCCTGAGAGTATCGCAGTACACATCAGAGTTGATGGTTGCACAGAATAATTCCGTCAGAGCCCCGGGAGTCTGTCGCCATGGCTGTGCCGGCTGATGGTGAGATTTTGAACTTTTTCGTCGGAGAAGATGTGGTATGGCGCCACCCCATGGGCTGCCGTTTTATTTCAGGTTCGAAGTTAGGAACCCATGTTTCATCGTCTGTGACGATATTGGACAAAAGGTTGTCACGACCAGGCTCGTAACACGCAAGCAATACCGCGCGGATTGTCCTTCGTACTCCTTATGGTCTCCTGTTAGGCGGCGAGGAAACAGCGTGTGTGTGACATTAGAGTACTCCAACTGAAGGATGAGAGTGTTAGCAATACCAACAGAGACGTCCAGCAGAACAGCGAGGTGTTTCTGATCCGTCGAACAGCTCGAATGAGAGTGTCCGCACGTTACAATATTGCACGAATCACAGATGTGTGCGGCCGGCCGGCAAGCGGAGGAAGGGACGGGTCTGCGCAACCTCGTTGCGTTGGTGACAGGTGCCTCGCTCAACGACTCACCTTGTTTTTGTTCACTGCCAGGCCTCCGCAGACAGTCTGCAAACGCCTATGAATATCTCCGAAACTCTGGTATTCCACCGAAAGAAACTCAATGAAACCGGCTTGGAACGCACTTCCGCTACAGACGCCACTTTGAAGGCTACACATAGTGCCACTACGAATCGGAACTTCATGGAACTACAGAGGCTGAAGCAGGAATGTTCCACGGTGTCCCACCACAAATTACGAATCTTTTCAACCAAACGGACGGAGAAAAAATGTGTTGCATTACTTACTGAATGCCCCTCTATTTTTCAACCTTCGAGGCTAAATTTCTGGTAAAGGTAAATCTGTATTCCAATTCATAAAAATAAACGTAATTTCACATCAAACTGAAACTGTTTAGAGCAAATCAAAACTGTGGCTTTAAATTTGGATACATTTCTGAGTCTCGACTGATTCGGCAATTCACATCAATGGAATTTCTGCGCACGCCGCTTGCATCTTAACCCAAATTGTGCCCAAACTTTGGAAGTCACACAGCATCTTTACTCTATCTCATGAGAAAAGATCGAGCTGTGTAAAGCGTGTAAAGCATGTAAAGCGTGCATGAAACTCGATTGGTCTCCTGCGTCCCATCCTTTGCACTGGCACATTTTTATCTAGTTACGCGTGTAAGCAGCTCCTGAACCCATTCAAAAAGTCGTACCTTGCAGTATAGGTCGTCGCCTCTTAGCTGTCGCACACGCCTTGGAATGTACACACGCAACGTATCTTTCTTCAAAATGCGTAGCACACTACTAGCTCTTACACGATTCTCATATTAACCTTGCGTTGACGATTTGGTTGGTGAACGCTGAAACGCTTCCAGCACCACAACTGAGGTTTCATCACCTGTATCCGTCCTTCATCGCCCTGATTGGCATTATGTGCATCACTTTGCTGTGGAGTAGCGGAAGTGGACGAAAACTGATAACGGCCGGGAGAATGGTGTGCTGATCACATGCCCTCCGTATCTGCATCCGGTGACGCCTAAGGGCTGAGGATGACACGGTGACCGCCGGCCGGTGTGTCCAAGCGGTTGTAGACGCGTCAGTCTGGAACCGCGAGACCGCTACGTTCGCCGGTTCGAATCCTGCCTCGGGCGTGGATGTGTGTGATGTCTTTAAGTTAGTTAGGTTTAAGTAGTTCTACGTTCTAGGGGACTGATGACCTCAGGTGTTAAGTCCCATAGTGCTCAGAGTCATTTGAACCATTTTTGACACGGTGACCGGTCAGTAGCACTGGGTCATCAACCCCTGTTCGGAAGATGTTTGTTGGTTTGTTATTCGTTTGGGACTGGCCTGGACAGCTGCCGAGGTTTCTCCACTTGTGTTACACGTCTTAGAGTTACACTCCGCAGTCACGCAGCCACTGAACTATGGGCTGTCTGGGTTGTAACCCCATCTTGCTGAAAACATACAGCATTTACACAGTAATGTCCCTGCAGTTTGAATGAAGAAATCATGGACATATTCCGCTCGTAATTTACACTCACTAATTGGTCGTTGCTGTCTTAACAAACATACGAACCAGTAGCTGTGCCTTTCCATAGCTTTAGTGATAGCAGAAGCACCCTCCGCCATACATCCTCATGTGGTTTGTGGAGTGCTGATGTAGATGCAGAATTATATGTAGATGTAGCTGCGGGATTGCGTCTGAGTAAGACAGGGAACACTGTTTATTGATTAACCTGTTCAGATGGAAGTGCGCCCCATTACAAGATCTGCAGATAACCGTCATCCTGTCAATTCTGTCCAGTAGTGTTGTATAGAAATTGCGTTAACTCATTTTATCTCTCGCGTCACAACTGTTGAGCCAGTTGCGGCTTGCATGGGTAAAACATTAAATCCTGTTTCACAATCCTCCGCAAAGAGTTGTGAGGGATTTATAATATTCTGGATTGGCGACGGACAGACCACTTTGGTGGAGAGCTGCCCGAAATCGTCAGATAGTGTTCCGGCTTTCGAACTGTCATTTCGTATCCCTTAGAGTTGTTTCACTCACCTGGATGATTTCTTCAGTTTGGTACACGTAAACTGCAGTCTCTTCCACGGCGCACTGCGCGTTAGACAGCCGCAGCGAACCGCACACGGCAGATCTCCACAGTCCCCCCGTGGTCGTGCGGTAGCATTCTCGCTTCCCACGCCCGGGTTCCCGGGTTCGATTCCCGGCGGGGTCAGGGATTTTCTCTGCCTCGTGATGGCTGGGTGTTATGTGCTGTCCTTAGGTTAGTTAGGTTTAAGTGGTTCTAAGTTCTAGGGGACTGATGACCATAGATGTTAAGTCCCATAGTGCTCAGAGCCATTTGAACCATTTTTCCACAGTCCCAAAACGCACAGCTAGACTCTCAGAATTCCCGTACTTAACTAAATGGTGTACTGTGCGGGTTCGGTTGGATGCGGTAGATGACGCGAGCGCATCTACATCTTAGTAGGGTGGTCAACTGAAAATGTTCTATTTGCAGTGGGCCACTTTATTAAGTTTCCCAGAAAGACGAGCACCACTCTAAAACTGATAGAATGAGGTTTATTTGAACGTTCCATTTCGTATGTGAACGACACTTCGTTAGCATTCTTCTAATAAATTTAATATCTGCTTTTCCATGGTTAGATTTATGTGATCGGTACATCTTAAACGAAAGACTTGAAGGGTTTACTCACAAACTTATTGAACTATATGACAAATTTGCTCCCTTAGACCGGAAAAGTAACCAGGAAACATCTACCTTGGTTAACTGAAGAACTAAAACAGCTCATAATTCTCAGTGATGCTGTGCATCGTGCATTCAAACAGTGCCTCTCTCCTGGAAATCATACTGCTTAAAAGCAGAAGCGAAATAGAGTTAGTGAAGATGTGAGAAATGCAAAACTCAGGCCTGTCCACACTTTAACCGACAACAGCAATAGGCCAACTGTCCTACGGATAAAGCTGCGTGGTCTTGATACAGGCAAATTGAAAGTTACAGTTAATCCCATCGTCCCAGCCGATGAAGTGAACCGACACTTCAAATTATCTACAACCTCAACTGAAGCACAAACGAAACAGACAATCATTGATTACTTCATGGGGTTAAACGACTGTAGTCACGAAAAATTCTATGTAAAGGACCTTGCTTGCAACACCATCAAAAAAGCCATTGTGGCATCACAAAAGAAATTATGAAGCATATCACTGACGCACTACTACCCACTATAACAGATATCCTCAACAATTCCTTAATCACAAGCGTTTCCCCTGAAGCCTGGAAACAGGGACTACTTAAGCCATTACCTAAAGAGGACGATGTCACAACACCCTTTAATTACCGACCTATTTGAATTCTTCCTGCCCAGTCAAAGACCTTAGAATATGTAGTCCACAACCAGCTAACAAAATGTCTAACTGCAGATAACCTAATATACGGGTACTAGTTAGGCTACCATAAATGTAGTAGCACAACACCTGCCTTAACAAAGGTTGCAGATGACCTGAAGCTTGGCACGGATGCACAAGAGGCAACTATCGTATGATTCTTATACATCAGCAAAGACTTTGAGACCCTCGACTGTGACATGTTACTTGCCAAACTGAGCACCCTAAATTTCTCCCAGAGTACAGTGCAGGGTTTCCGCTCATACCTGACGTCTCGCCAATAGTGTGTCAAGTCCGGCAACATAAGATCACAATAGAGACATGTAGTATCAGGCGCCCCCAGGCATCGGTATTAGGTCCTATACTCTTTTCATTGTATGTAAAGGACGTGTTATCCGTCTCGGCCCGTTGCAGGTAGAACATTTTGATGACCTCCAGTTGTATCTAAGCGGAAAACCTATAAACCTGAAAGTTACCGAGAATCTCAATAGCGACCTGTGTGCACTATCAAAATGGGTAAAAAATTAAGGGTTAAAGTTCAATCCACCCAAAATTCAAGCGATGCTGCTGGCGGCTGCCTTCTATAACAAGGGTATTGGAAAGTTAGTACATCGCTACGGCAAACGTCTAAGTCGGATCGGCGACTACGGAGATAAGTACCTGGAAATTGTAGCTAACTGTTGCAAATAAAACGGTTCTGATTTTCACTGTGGTTTCCATTTCGCAACCTATCTTTCCTTACTTTCCGAATAGCGCTCGTATTTCCTTTCCCCAGAACTCAGTATATCAGAAAAATGTATTTTGTAGACCTATAAATTCTTCTTTTGTCTGCTGCTATAATTATTTTAATAATAATAATAGTTGTTATTACTCCTCTTATTATTGTTATCATTATCATTACTAGTGGCTGCAGCTGCAGTAGAACAAGTACTGCCAGTATCAACTTCATTTGTTTCACACGTTTCTTCATGCCCATTGTTCTGACTGGGAGTCTTGGAACCACAGCCATTCACTATTGTAACAAAATGAAACGCCTACAGCCGTCCTTACGATCTTATTTATGGTGTAGCTACCAGTTTCGGCGCTTCAGTGCGCTATCTTCAGACCTTAGTTAATGCTGAAGGGGTTATCACAATCCATATATCCGTTGCATCAGTGGCCAACATAACTGGTTTATGTAGATTAGCTATAACTGTTAAGGCAGCACTCCAACCGTCAACTGGATGGTTGGAGTGCTGACATCGCAGTTACAGGTAGTCTGCGTAAACCAGTTATGTTTGTCGCTGATGTAACGGATATATGGCTCGTGATAACCCCTTCAGCATCAACTAAGACCTGAAGATGGCGCATTGAAGACACAAAATAAATAAGATCGTAAGGACAGATGTAGGCATTCATTTTGTTATAATTACCAATTCCTAGTCAGAATAATATACTCAACCCACCACTGCAGACACTCAAATCATTTTAATACTAATTGTCATACTAAAATTATTTTTTTCTTAGGTAATTATGATGTAATATATACTGTATGTCTGAGCCCCGGTTTGATGTAAGGGAGGGGCTGATGACCCTAATCAGATTAGGTTAAATAAACAAACAAATAAAAAATTAAAATATATAAGTGTATCTGGAAAGAAATAATGGCGTAGTCTAAAAATATAGGATCTTTCAGACTCTCTATGTGCGACATATTGTATTATGTTTGGACCACCAGCTGTTGTATACCAGGCAGTGCTAATCTGGTCGTGTTGCCTCATTTCGTAACAAGTTTGTGACAACGACGCATCACAGTACACAATTCTGTCCTTTACGAACTCCCCATAAAGGTACAGCTCATTTGTACTACTGAGTACTAAAATTGCAACACCAAGAAGGACAGAAAACAACGAAATTTACTTATTCTGCAAATACAGTATGGTAGGAAGAATGCGTGATTAGCTTTGTAGGTGATTTGTGGTATACGAGATGGGAATTTTAGTACCTGGAGATGACACCCCTGGCGGCAGGGCATCGAGTCGAACTGAGCTCAGATGCCTCATACAAGCAAGTAATGCCATTCTTATTTAACTCTGTGTCAGGATTCATAGTGGCTGACAAGTGATGAGATGCCATTTTCCCGAATACCCATGCCCACACGTTGTCAGTGGACGAGAGATCTGGTTAAGGCTTCGGTAACAGCAGCAGACGCTCTGCCTCCAGGCAGGTCAGGGCAGCACGCGCAACAAGCGGTCTCACGTTATCATGTTGAAAAAGAGCGCCACTTTGAGCTCGAAGATAGGGCAGAGCCACTGGCTTCAGTACATCACGATAAGCCTGATCTCCCAGTTGCAGGCTTTGCCAACCAGAGGTGATAGTGTTGTGTATCCATTGGCACTCCTACCATCACGCCAGATGCCGGATCCCTAAGACAAATACGAATGGAAACTGGCAATGTTCTTTATACTCGGATGTGCTCTTGTGTCCAGTGTTTTTGCTGGACTCGCAACTATCGACGAGCCTCACTCTGTTGCCGCATAAAGGGAAGCGCAAAAAGGGTCGCCGTGCTGACAGCGTCTTGTTAATATCTAAGGAGCAATTTTTAACAATGCACAAGTCCAGCGAATCATTTGCGGCGCGTCAGCGATCGCAAAGCGCCACAGCTCCCCACCATCCTGGAGAGGCTTTCTTTGTTTACTTCTTATTCTTTCCTTTCCTTAGAGGACTTACTTAGCTTTTCGCTGTTAAAAAGTGAATGAATGAATCAGTAAATTTAAAAAATCATTTCTCTGTATTTTGCTTACTTTATTCCCTTAGTCGCTTAGGCCTTGCCGCAGTGGTAACACCGGACCGCGTCAGATCGCCGAAGTTAAGCGCTGTCGGCTTGGATGGGAGACCATACCGTCTGCCGAGCGCTGTTGGCAAGCGGGGTGAGCTCAGCCCTTGTGAGGCGAACCGAGGAGCAACTTGATTGAGAAGTAGCGGCTCCGGTCTCGTACACTGACATACGGCCGGGAGAGCGGTGTGCGACCACAAGCCACTCCATATCCGCATGCAGTGATGCCCTTGGGCTGAGGATGACACGGCGGCCGGTTGGTCCCGTTGGACTTTCCAAGGCCTGTTCGGACGTAGTTTAGTTTAGTTTTAGTTCCCTTAGTCAGTCCCGGTAGTTGGGGGTGTGGGGGGCTGTGCCCAAACCCACAGCGACCGTTAAAAAAACCATAAGCTTCCTTTTTTTTTCTCCTATCAGCCTTGTTTGGTAAGAATTCAAGACTGAGAAAACAACACTCGAACATCAGTCATATGAGTGTTTTGTAAGCTCTCTCCTTCATATCTGGACTACACTTCCTGAGGATTCTTCGTAGGAAACTGGTTGATGAATTTTGTACTTTTAAAACTATGTCTTAGTTACTAATTAATGTTTCCGTACTTCAGGTGAAACGTATCATGTAATGTACGCTCTTGCTAATTTTAATCGCATCTCACACATAAATTTTACTTGCACTGATATTTTTATCATTCTTTGATTTGCAGAGTACAGTAGTACACATGTGTTTCAATAGTTCATTCTAGTAGATACCAACTACTCTAGTCGGTTATGAGGCCTTGAGGAGACTCCCCCACATGGTACCACGGGAGACGCCATGCTGTTTCTGTGACAATGCATTGAAAGTTGCTTGTCACTGTGTCAACTTCCAAAATTATTTTTTCTCTCGCGTATTCTGAATCACAAATATATCCCAAAGATGTTCTGCATCAGTGATCGACTACTCATTGTAACACCATCTTTGATTGACTGGCAAGGCATGTCCGACAAGAGCTAGTTCGCCTTTGTGAGCCAATAGTAAACCGGCACGCCTCCGTTGTGCGGCGTTGTACCCCTTTCGAACGACACAAAGCATCCTATCCACTGTAGAGGCTGCTTTTCTGCGAACAGTTCTGGTTGTTGCTTCCTCGTTCTTGGTATGAAAGACTGATGTACTAATCTTTAGTGTGCCCTTACTTGCGTTCGAACTCAACATTCATTATTCAGTGAGGCAGTCAGCAGCTATCAATGCACATGATACAAAATCGGGTTTACAGTAGTCCATGCGAGTAGTAGGAGTGTTTAATACGTCACACTCCCATTGAATTAAATGATTCCAGAAATTTCTAATGTGTCTAAAATTCTTCCTTGTTCCACCATGACTACTTACTTGGCATTTTACGGTTTGTGCACTCTGCACTTAATTTCAAGTAAAAGCTCTTATTCATCCTTTGCATTCAGCGGGAATGTTAGTCAGAGCGAGGAATAACTGCAATAGGCATAAGCCTTTCGCTATTTGTTACGTGCTTTAGAGGTTAGAAGAGAAGTGGCAGTGTGCTGCTGATCTTAGTATGTTCGATGTGACTACTTCGCATCTTTATACGAGGATTGCCCAGAAAGTAATTCACCGCATTTTTTTTCTTCAACAATTCTTTATTGAACATAATGAGAATTACACACACGAAAGGATAGTGGCTTATCTAACACACTGTGTTTTTCCACATAATCTCCACCCAGTTCTATGGTCTCCCTACAGCACGATACAAGGGCGTGTATGCCCTGTCGGTTCCAATCCTTGTCCTGGTGGCGGAACCAGTGCTTCACTGAGTCACTTCCTCATCGTCCTCAAAATGTCTTCCACGAATGGCATCCTTTAATAGTCCAAACAACTACAACTCCGAGGGGGCTAGGTCAGGTGTGTCAGGTGTGACAGCCATGGATGGTCTCCCCGATGGCTGCAAATCGTGGAGCTCCGACGAACCGCCTTCTGATGACCTCATCCTCAGTGCCCAGCGACTAACTGTACTTCCGTCGACAGCAGATGCTTCATAGACTCTGCACAAGCGTTTGTGAATATTCTCCACAGTTTCTTTCTCTGCAGTGAGAAATTCAAAGACGGCACGTTGCTTGTAACGTACGTCACCTACAGAAGCCATTTTGAAACTGTCCTGCAGCTACGCTATCTGTCGGAAGCGACGGAAACTTGACGCGCCCACTCAGGACACTTCAGATAGTGCATACATAACGTTTCGCATCCATAGCATTGTTTTCGACTGACGACAAAAAAAAAAAAAAAATGGGGTGCATTACTTTCTGGGCAAACCTCGTATTTTAGGTTTAGTGCAAGGAGTTGTTTTTTCTTATTCTTTATTTTTTTCAGAACGTACCCTTACAGCCATCTGAACAATGGAAATGTTATATTAGAGTTTGGTTCAAATGGCTCTGAGCACTATGGGACTTAACTGCTGAGGTCAACAGTCCCCTAGAACTTAGAACTACTTAAACCTAACTAACCTAAGGACATCGCCCGAGGCAGTGTTCGAACCTGCGACCGAAGCAGTCGCGCGGTTCCGGACCGAGCGCCGAGAGCCGGCCGGTGTGGCCGTGCGGTTCTACACGCTTCAGTCTGGAACCACGTGACCTTCGGTTAGTTAAAGTAGTTCTAGGGGACTGATGACCACAGAAGTTAAGTCTCATAGTGCTCAGAGCCATTTTTTGAGCGCCGAGAACCGTTCGGCCACCGCCGCCGGCTATTAGAGTTTGTTTTCAAAAATGGTTCAAATGGCTCTGAGCACTATGGGACTTAACATCTATGGTCATCAGTCCCCTAGAACTTAGAACTACTTAAACCTAACTAACCTAAGGACAGCACACAACACCCAGCCATCACGAGGCAGAGAAAATCCCTGACCCCGCCGGGAATCGAACCCGGGAACCCGGGCGTGGGAAGCGAGAACGCTACCGCACGACCACGAGATGCGGGCAGAGTTTGTTTTGACAATACGTATACGTTAAATGGCTCTGAGCACTATGGGACTTAACATCTATGGTCATCAGTCCCCCAGAACGTAGAACTACTTAAACCTAACCTAAGGACAGCACACAACACCCAGCCATCAGGAGGCAGAGAAAATCCCTGACCCCGCCGGGAATCGAACCCGTGAACCCGGGCGTGGGAAGCGAGAACGCTACCGCACGACCACGAGATGCGGGCACGTATACGTTAGTTAAAGTCGTTACCTGGTACGAGGTTATACAGACTGAAAAAAGGACAGATTGAGAAGTAAAACAAATTTTACATCAATAGTATAATTAAACGAGTAAACAGACCAAAATGTAACAAAAGAAATATAGACGTGCTCAGAGCCATTTGAACCATTTTTATATACACGTGTGATGCTTTAAAAATCTTACTGGTAACAAAATAAGAAATGATGACTCGCTGTTGGTACACATCTGTGATATTCCCATTTCCATCTATGTTAATGATTATGTATCTAAATTATCAACAAAATGTTCTTTTGTATGTCATGCATGAATTGTTTGAAAAGCTGTGGATAGAGAATTGAACATTTATGCAGATCAGTAAGTACCATCTAGACGGAATATGTGAAACGGATACAAGAAACAGATTTGGGTATTACAGCCATACCTATAGTTACAGCAATGTTCAGATACATACATATAGCAGGTACATAGTGACATACATTTATAATCTAAGCATTCAATATTCTGTTGAGTATCACGTGGGAACATTATCAGTTACCTGGGCTTTTGTCTTTCCCTGGCATTCTCATTACAAATAGCTGTATGGAAAGTTGTTAGGTTATCAGTAAGAGCCACGTACAGTGTGGATCATGTATACTAATTTTAATTTTAACAATCAACAACCTCAGTTGCACCGTTTACCTAGAATTTACCTAGGCTGCAGTCGGGATAACCCAACATTCTTCAGAATAACAGTAACTACCGTTGTTCGTAGGGGACGTCGTGAAGCTAAAACGAAAAATCCATAAATTGTCGTCAGGCTGTAAAAACGTATCTGAGACTGCCTCGGCCCCACTTCGATACCGTGATGTGGCAGCCACGAGTGCTGTACTGGAACCGCATCGCGGTCGCGAAGTGGGGCCGAGGCAGTCTCAGGTAAGTTTTTACAGCCTGAAGACAATTTATCGATTTGTCGGTTTAGCTTGACGATGTCCACTATGGACAAACGGTAGGTACTGTTGTTCTGAAGAAGGTTGCGTTATCCCGACTGAAACCTAGCCAAATTCTAGGTAAACGGTGCAATTGAGGCTGTTGATTATTAAAATTAAAATTAATATTTATACAGTTGCTGACAGGGCCGCGAAATGTGGAAGATATTTAAGATCATATATATGCAATCCGAATGAGAATATGAAATTGCTAGAGGTGACAGTGATCATAAAATTCACACAAATATTGACCCAAAATCATTTCCGTTGCACGAAATAAGCACCAACTACTGTTGAATATGGTTTTGGAATACGGTCAGATTGCATTATAAATAATTTCTTGCGTCAAAACTCAGTGTAGTTAAGGATAACTACTCATATCATTTTTCTGAAGACATATTTTCATTGTTGGCTTACAGCACTTAATAGTTAAACTCTGTTTCTGCGTCGAGGATATGATAGAGACTGCTTAGTAGTAAAAACAAAACAACATGAAAACTTGATCACTCTCTCATCGAAAAAGCAACGGTGACCCAGCAGCGGTGTATTAACTCTCCTTGTATGGAGCCAGTACTCCGTGGGCGGTGGCAGCGGATGGCCGTTGCTCGCAGCGCAGCGGCGAATATTGCATCATTAATGAACTTCCCTAGCGGATTAAAAGCGTGTTACCCGCCGGGATTCAACTACGGATCTTTTACCTCTGTGTTTACATTGTCCCCGCCGGACACACATTTTTAATCAGCCTAGAAAGTTCATTCCCCAACGCGCCCTGAGTTAAAGTTTCACTTTAATAACAGCTTTACACTTGCAAGTGTTCGTTTCAAATTTAGAAACAAAACTACAAAGCAATGTATACAGCAACAACAAACGGCAGATGTGTTAACTGTAAAATTTATGACTATGTTCGCAGTAATTATAGATGCGAAATTGCCGTTATATATTTTTTCTTTTTTTTTGTATCATCGATCTTTTGTCTTTTTTATGCCACACGCCACAAGTTTTTCTGTTCGTCTCAGAGTACCCTACGTTCTCAATTACATGTTGGATACATCCCAATCTCTTTCTTCCTCTACAGTTTCTACCAGCTAAAGCGTTATCATGCAAGTTACCCTCAACTTGTCCCTTCTTCTTCTCAATGTTTCCCATATGTTTCTTTCTTCGCCGATTCTCCGGAGAACGTCCTCACCTCCTACCTTATCAGACCACCTGTCACATCCTTCTGTATCATCATATCTCAAACACTTCGCTTCTCTAAACTTTTGGTTGTCCCACATTCCATGAT
This sequence comes from Schistocerca serialis cubense, assembly GCF_023864345.2. Lineage (NCBI taxonomy): Eukaryota > Metazoa > Arthropoda > Insecta > Orthoptera > Acrididae > Schistocerca > Schistocerca serialis. The sequence continues at coordinate 870,796,597 of NC_064641.1, read as the reverse complement.
TCACGACCGTAGAATGCTGTGCTTCATACGTATATTCTCCCTAATTTCTTCCTCAAATTAAGGCTTATTTTTGATACTACTAGACGTATTTTGGTCAGTAATGTCCCCTTTGCCTGGGCTAGTCTGCTTTTAATGCCCTCCTTGCTTTGTACGTCAATCGGTATTTTACTTTCAAGATAGCAGATGGCTTAACTTCATCATACTTCGTGATAACCAATTCAGATGTTAAGCTTCTCGCTGTTCTCTTTTCTGCTGATTCTCATTACTTTTGTCTTTGTTCGAATTACTCTCAGTTCATATTCTGTACTGATTAGATGGTTCTTTCCACTCAGCACGCCCTGTAATTATTGTTCACATTCTTTGGGAATAGGAATGTCATCAGCGAATCGTATCATTGATATCCATTCACCCTGAATTTTAATCCCACTCACGGACCCTACATTCATTTCCGTCGTTGCTTGTTACATGTACACACTGAACTGGCGGAGCAGATATTACATCCCTCTCCTACGCGCTTTGTTCTTTCATCCCTATCGTATCCCCTTCGTTCTTGAGCATACTCTTTATACCCGTCTTTCCCTAAAGCTTACTCCTATTTTTCTCATAATTTCGACCATCTTGCATCATTTGACATTGTTGAACGCCTTTTCTAAGTCGACATATCCAATGAACATATATTGTACTGTCTCAAGTCTTGCTTCCATTATCAGTAGCAATGTCAGAGTTGAGTCTCCGGTGCCCTTACCTTTCTGAAAGCCTGACTAATCATCTAACAGATCCTCAGTTTTCTGTTCCATTCTTCTGTATCAGTTTGGATGCACGAACCGTTAAGCTCACACGTAACTGATTTTGATATCTTTGGGGTTGTGTAGTTGACATTTTTGCGAAAGCCTGATGGTCCGTTGCGACTCATAGATTCTACACACCATCTTCAATAGCTGTTTGGTTGCTACTTCATTAAATATTTCAGAAATTCCGATGAAGTGTTATCCATCCTGTCTGCCTTTTTTGTTCCGCAAGTCTTCCAAAGCTCTATTAAATTCTGATTAAAATACTGGATCATCTGTGTCTTCGACATCGACTCCCATCACTTCTTCAATCATGTGGACTTCCCACTGTGCTCTTAACGTTTCCGCCCTTACTTTTAATCTCAGCAAAAGGTTGTTTTCACTTTTATGTACGCTGAATTAGTTCTTCCGATGCCCATTTCTGTTCCGATTTCTTTAGATTCTTCTTGCCGCCATTTCGCCTTAGCTGCTCTGCACTTCCTATGTATTTTATTCCTAAGTGACTTACATTGATCGATTCGTTTCTCTCGCAGATTTTTTTTACTTTCTTCTTTCTTCAATTATCTGAAATATTTCTACTGGTACTCAGTGTTTCTTTGCAGTTATGTTCCTTGCACCTATGTTTTTCTTCCCGACTTCTATGATCGCCCTTTTTAAAGATGTCCATTTCTCTTCAACTGGACTTCCTACTGTGATACTCATTATCACACTGTCCATAACGTTGGAGACCTTCCAGCGCATCTTATCATTCCTTTAGTACTTCACTATTTTTTTCTCATTGGTTTTTCCAGGCTAGTCGCTTGTACTTTAGTCTACTCTTCATTGTTATTTAATTGTGATCCGAGTCTATATCTGCTTCTGGGTACGTCCAACAATCCAATATCTGATTTCGGAGACTGTCTGATCATGATGCAACGTAACTAGAATTGTCCCGTATCTACAGGCGTTTTCCAAGTATACTTCCTCCTTCAGCGATTTTTGAACATTGTATTTGCTAATATTTCCTGAAATTTATTGAACGACTCAATTAGCCTTTGTCTCTCATTCGTACTGCCAAGCCCATGTTGTTCCGTAACTCTTTCATCTATTCCTTCCTCTATGAACGCGTTTCAGTCCCCCATCATTATTATGTTATCGTATCTCTTCACATACTGAATTATTCATTCAAGACCCTCATATAGTTTTTCTATTTCTTCATCTTCTGCTAGCGACGTTAGCGTGTGTACCTAACCTTCTGTTGTCGTTGTTGGTTTGCTGTCGACTCTGATGTGAACAACCCTATCACTGAACCGTTTACAGTAACTCACTCTGTCTCTACTTTGCTTTCCATAAGAAATCCTACTACCACTATACCGTCTTCTCCGCTGTTGATATAGCCCTGTATTCATCCGACCAAAAATGCTTATCTTCTTTCCATGCGCTTCACCGACCCCATTATATCTAGACTGGGCCTTCGAATTACCCTTTCCAGATTTTATGGCTTTCTTATCACTTTCAGACTTCTGAAATTCCACGCTCCCCACGTTCTTTATTCAGTCTTCTCCTTATGGTTAAATCCTTCTTGGAAGTCCCCTCCAGAAGATCCTAATGGGAAACTAGTCTAGAATCTTTACCAGTAAAGAGATCATCATGACACACTTCTTCAATTCCAGGCCACATGGCCCTGTATGCGATCTGTGTGTCTTTAATGCCTTCTGTATTCTTGTGCCGTTGATCATTGCTGATTCTTCCGTCTTTTAAGATCAGTAAAAGGTTGCTCTGAAACCCTGTCCACTCCTCTGCTCTCTTTGACAAGGCCGACGAGTGTTACCCTATACCAGGAGTCTTCGGGGACCCACCATTGCTGATGACAATTATTCAACAATTCAGTCGTTGTTGGGTTCGATTCCGGTACCCAAAATTTCGTTACCAGTCAGAAACGTTACTTCTTGACCACCGATCTTTTCAAGAGTACAGAGCAACCTGTTTTTAGAATCACCGACGGATATAATACGTAAGGATGCGCCTCTTTTCTCATCCGTATGCTAATAATTACTGTGATTAAATACCAAATCATATATATTCTCTTAGAAACAGAATGCTACTTGTCCACAGCACACACATGACAATGAAAAATAATTACATAATGTTTAGAAAGCACGAGAAGCTGCTTGTTGCGTTATCTGATTAATGGTTTTGTGAGCACATTAAGATGCATAGTGTAGTTTCGTAGATGTGGTAACAACGTGGCATATGGAAGACAGAATCGGTCATAAAAAAGCACGAATATCATAAAAAAGACGATTTGAGATTGATACATTAAAATGTATGATTTTAATAAGCACTACTTTAGGTCTCTGTGTCGCAACCAGAATGTAATCGATGGAAGACAAACGAAGAAAAGAACAGCAGGTTGACACGGATCATATGAAAGTACGGTATAGGGATGAACGAGTCTGTTTCTGACGTCTTGAGAATCTTACAAATATCCTGAACGGGTAAAAAAGTGAAAGTGAATGTTAAGTAATGAAATAGTTCCAGAAAAATATCAAGGATAGATAATTGGCACAAATGGCTCTGAGCACTATGGGACTTAACTTCTAAGGTCATCAGTCCCCGGGAACTGAGAACTACTTAAACCTAACCAACCTAAGGACATCACACACATCCATGCCCGAGGCAGGATTCGAACCTGCGACCGTAGCGGTCGCTCGGTTCCAGACTGTAGCTTGTTTAACCGCTTTGCCACCCCGGCCGGCTATAGGTAATTCGTAGAACTACAGCACAAGTATATACAGGGTGGCAACTATTGAGCTATATGAAATAAAATCGTCATAACGTCTGTACTGTTGCCGTTTGGACGTTCAAACTTCACGGATGGCCGCGTTGCATTATGGGAATTAGTGTGCATAGGCCGACGCGCCTTGTTGTGGTCGGCCATTTCCACGTGAAAATGTCACGGTACAGCGTGCCTCAGCGTATAGCGCTTTTGAAGGCCTACTATGCGAGTAATAACAGCCAACTGCTGTTCATAGGACGTTTGCGACCACGTTCAAGCTGAAGACAACCTGTCCAAGTATGCTAACAATCAAGTACTTGATTTGCAAGTTTGAGACAACGGGTAGCGTTCGTGATGACAGTGTGGATTGTCCAAAATGGGAGAAAACACCTGAAACCATCTAGCAGACACACGCTGTGTTTCAAACCAGTCCCAGGAAATCGGTCAGACGAGCTGCACAGCAGGTGGGAATCAACCAGGAGACACTGCGACAAAATTCAAACCCATCAGCCATTAAGCTCCAGGGCCATGGAACAGCGAATGTGTTTCGCCAACACGATCGTCCACATAATTGACGAGCAGGACTTTGAAGTGAATACGTTTCGTTTAACGACGAAGCCCACTTTCATTTTGATCGGTTCGTCAATAAGCAAAATTGGCGCTTTTAGGGGGATTTCGCGATCGAGAAGTGTCTTCACCATGGATGGATGGCTGGTGACTGTGCTGTGTGCAATCACGGAATAATCGGCGCGATATTCCTTGATGGCACGGTGACCACCGACCGGTACGCGAAGGAATCGGAAGATGATTTCATCCTCATTATCCAAAATGATCAAGATTTAGACAAGATGTAGCTTATCCAAGATGGAGCTCGATCCCATGGAAGCAAGAGAGTGATGTCCTGGAGGAGCATCAAAGTGCATTCTGCCTCTGGGGTATCCAGACCCCGCTGGTATGGGCCTCCATTGCCCGCCATATTCTCCTGATCTGAACACATGTAATACCTTTTTGTGGGTATTATACTAAAGTCAAGGTGTACATCAATAACCCCAACACCATCACTTAGCTGAAAACAGCCATTCAGGAGGTCATCGATAGCATGGATGTTCCCACACTTAAGCGGGTCATGCAGAATTACGCTATTCGCAGCGGTCTGCGCCATATCACCGCCAAGCATGGCACGCATATCGAAATGTCACAGTCTAAATCCGAATATGTGTAGTGACGTTTACATGTTGAATAAAGTGTGTTCACACTGTAGTTTTTAACTAATTTACGTTTTTTTTCATACAGATTGTAAGACGTGTATATTTATATTGTCTATTGTCAAATCACAAGTTACGAAAGATGTTTATATTTTATTAATAGGATTAAGTAGGAATAATTAATATTTGTCATGTTGGAAATAATTGTAGTAGCAGGGAATGTCTGCACCAGAAAGCATTGTTGGCAGAAGAGACCACACTTCAGCGTTCGTAGGGTGTCAGTAGCAAGCGAGAAGTGAAGCGAGTCGGTAGCAGGTCTGAAGCGAGAGGTTGAGAGGAGCGGTGTGCCTGCCAGCCACTAGCTATGATTTACAAGAGATTATAAACGGATGTACAGAGACATCAGCTAACTATTATCCTAAGAGGAACTAATATTATTGAATAAATTTTTTGAGGAACTCAAGACTGCTGAAGGTATGTTTGCGCATTGCTAGTTGTAAGATTACTGTAAAAAGTAAGTCCCATTTGAACGTTTGTAAAATCATTTCATTCAGAATATAATTAACTTGTGCTAGCAATATTGCATTTCTAATTATAATCCATCCCAAGAACCATCAACGTAAAACTTTGCAAAATTTTATTGTTGTCAAGAAAAAGTTTAACTATGAATTACGTAACTTCAGTCAAATTAATTAAAGAATAACGTCAGCTTTGCTATTAAAGGATAACCTCAGCTTTGGTAATAAATACAGCCACTTAATATGAAAGCCCACCAGCAGTTAATAGAGCATAGCAAACCAGAGTAGGTATATCTACATCCGTTTATACTCTCTTGTAAATCGTAGCTAGTGGCTGGCAGGCACACCGCTCCTCTCAACCTCTCGCTTCAGACCTGCTACCGACTCGCTTCACTTCTCTCTTGCTACTGACTTCCTACGAACGCTAAAGTGCGGTCTCTCCTGCCAACAATGCTTTCTGTTGCAGACAATCCCTGCTACCATTACAAAATGTATCAGTGCGCGGTCTTCCCCGCTCTTTTCTTAAAATGTATCCATACGCGGTCTCTCCCGCCATTTTTAAAATTATATAAATTTGCAGTCTCTCTTGTCAACAATACTTTGGTGCAGACATCCCCTGCTACCACAATTATTTCCAACATGACAAACATTAATTTAATTGCTGCTTTTTAAAAGTGATTTACGGATAATTTCGACGAAACATAGAATGTGTCGTCGTCGTGGCCCTCAGTCGTTATCTGCAATAACCCAAAACTGTTCCTTACCTTTTTTTTTACTGTTACTGGATCGCCACCTGACTGCTACATCGAACTGCGACGTGAATATACTTACTCTGGTTTACTATACTCTATTAACTGCTGCTGGGCTGTCAAACCCAGTGAAGGGTTATGTAAGACGTGTATATTTCTATTGTCTATTGTCAAATCACAATTTATGAAAGATGTTTATATTTTATTAATAGGATTAAGTAGGAATAATTAATATTTGTCATGCTGGAAATAATTGTGGTAGCAGGGGATGTCTGCACCAAAGTATTGTTGATATAATTTTAAAAAGGGCAGGACAAACCGCGTACGGATACATTTTAAGAAAAGAGCGGGAAAGACCGCGCATTGATACATTTTGTAATGGTAGCAGGGATTATCTGCACCAGAAAGCATTGTTGGCAGGAGAGACCGCACTTTAGCGTTAGTACGATGTCAGTAGTAAGCGAGATGTGAAGTGAGTCGGTAGCAGGTCTGAAGCGAGAGGTTGAGAGGAGCGGTGTGCCTGCCAGCCACTAGCTATGATTTACAAGAGATTATAACTGGATGTACAGAGACATCAGCTAACTATTACAGTAAGAAGAACTAATACTATTGAATTAATTTTTTGAGAAACTCAAGAATACTGAAGGTATGATTGTGGATTACTAGTTGTAAGATTATTGTAAAAAGTAAGTCCCATTTGAACGTTTGTAAAATCATTTCATTCAAAATATAATTAACTTTTGCCAGCAATTTTGCATTTCTAATTATAATCCATTCCAAAAACCATCAACGTAAAACTTTTCAGAATTTTATTGTTGTCAAGAAAAAGTTTAACTATGAATTACGTAACTTCAGTCAATTAATGAAAGAATAACGTCAGCTTTGCTATTAAAGAATAACGTCAGCTTTGGTAATAAATGCAGCCACTTATTATGAAAGCCCACCAGCAGTTACTAGAGTATAGTAAACCAGAGTAAGTACATTCATGTCACAGTTCGATGTAGCAGTCAGATGGCGATCCAGTAACAGTAAAAAAGTTAAGGAACATTTTTGGGCTATTGCAGATAACGACTGAGGGCCACACGACGACGACACATTCTATGTTTCGTCGAAATAATCCGAAAATCACTTTTAAAAAGCAGCAATAAAATTTGTATGCGAAGATTGAGAAAGAGAATAAATTTCAAAGGGAAGATTTCATTTGTTATTATTAAGCAAGAGATAGAAATCCTAAGGAAAGGTTTCATAGTTTATTGTAAAAGGGAAGGTTATCAATAACAAAAGAGGTATAGAGGAGACTGGAAGGTTTCAAGTTCAATAATTCTCACCCTGCAGACAACTCAAGTATCCCAGCTGATGGCCAGATTAAATACAGAAAAATAGGAAAGTAAATTGAGAAGCCTTTAGATGATCATTTTGGTTTCATGAAAGGTAAGGCCATCAGAGATATTTCTGACGTTAAGCTTGGTAACGGAAATAAAAGACGTATCATGACACTTTGACGGGAACGATAGACGCACATAAAATATCTGACAACAGACACACTATATAGAGTAACGGATAACACACAATATCGACGCGATACAAAAGGCAATGACTGTAGGGTAATAGCAAGAGAAAAGTGCTCATATCAAAAATATGCATGACAGGTATTCCGTATTTCTCCTCTACTTCTCTGTTTGTATATCCAATAAGCAGTGATGGAATAAAAGAAAGGTTCAAGAGTTGAATTAAAATTCTTGGGTAAATGGCTGCCAGTGATAAAAATTCGCAGATGACATTGCTTTATCCTCTAGAAATGAGGAAGAATTTCCGGATCTGTTGAATGTAATGAACAGTCGTCTGAGCATAGAATATGGAATGAGTGTAAATCAAAGAAATACAGAAGAGGTTAAAGACAAACGTGGCATCAAAACTGAGGACCATTTATCACACGAGTAAAGGAATTCTGCTATTAGCAGGAAAACTGACACATGACGGACATAATAAGAAGAGTAAGACAGAGTTCAGGGCGTGTACGACAAGTACTTTGTGTAATTGAGCGTAGTTGCCACTCTGGGACGAAGAGAGGAAATCATGGAAGGCCGCATCAAGCCAGTCATTGTTTTTTTCTATCAATGTGTGACGATTTTACTGAATATCTTCTATGTTATGGAGAGGAGTCTCATGGTCATACAAACTTTTTTGGACTAGTTTGTCTCCTTTCTTATGTTATACGCTAATTGTGGTATTTTAGAGAGTTATCTGCCTCTGAAGACGTCCTATTATCAGTTTTCCAATTCCTTTCGCATTTCTTTGCGTACAGCTTGGCTACTATGAACAAAAGAATTAGGGGAACATGTGTATCAACATTGGACATGTTAAATCTACTTCGATACTGGTAGTCTTCTTGCATAGCATGGAATCTTCCCTTGCAATGTGTGCAACACCTAAAGTGGTTCAGTGTTTGTCATCTGTGTTATGCGTTACAGTATCAGGTGACTCCGAAGACGGCAATGAGTACTGATGTCCCAGTGGTCCCAGGTCATGTAAACAGGCGGCAGTTCTGATTTGTGGAAGCCGTATTCAGCCAAGAACACGCAGTGCGAAATGTTCCTGCAGTGCAATTTTCATACAAGTAGAATGGACTTCCCGTCGTGTTGCTGCAGATGCCAATGTCTGTCCATCTGCCGTGCTGTGGACACGCTGCAGACAGAAAGTTAAGTACACACGGCGCGCTGGACAAGATCGCCGACACATTTCAAATCCGCGTGAGCACCGATGTCGGACTACCTCTGCGTTGCAGCGTCGTACAGCTACCAGCGTAGCACTGCAAAACGATGTCAGAAGAGCCATTACAGCCACAGAGTCTGACCAGGCTGTAATAATAGGTTACGAGAATGGACCTTACGGAGCAGACGTCGTGTTCGCGAACACCGCTTGGCACTCTAACATCTCGCAGCTCGCCTTCAGTTCTGCCGTTCCCATGTTTAGTGGCAACATCGCCACTGGTAAAACGTGTTATTCACAGACGAGTCGAGATTTCCTCTGACGCCATGCGATGACTGTTTTCGTGTGCGGAGACAGGAAGTGTTCAGCGACATGTGAGACGTCAACCACGATCTGCAACTAATGATGATTCCCAAGTAGGTGTTTTACTGCTGTCGCGACTAATCCACGCATCAGTAGAAGACAAATTGCGAGAGAATCGGGAATCTCAAAAACGTCGGTGTTAAGAATGCTATATCAACATCCATTGCACCCGTACCATATTTCTATGCTCCAAGCATTGCATAGTGACGACTTTGAACGTAGTGTACAGTTCTGCCACTGGGCACAACAGAAATTACGGGAAGATGACAGGTTTATTGCACACCTTCTACTTAGCTACGAAGCGTCATTCACCAACAGTGGTAATGTAAACCGGCATAATATGCACTATTGGGCAACGTAAAATCCACAATGGCTGCGACAAGTGGAACATCAGCGTCCTTGGCGGGTTAATGTATGGTCCGGCATTATGGGAGGAAGGATAATTGGCCCTCATTTTATTGATGGCAATCTAACCGGTGCAATGTATGCTGATTTCATACGTAACGTTCTACCGATGTTACTACAAGATGTTTCACTGCATGACAATGACAACGTACTTCCAACATGATGGATATCCGGCACATAGCTCGCGTGCGGTTGATGCGGTACTGAATAGCATGTTTCATCACAGGTGGACTGGTCGTCGAAGCACCATACCATGGCCCGCACGTTCACCGGATCTGACGTTCCCGGATTTCTTTCTGTGGGGAAAGTTGAAGGATATTTGCTATCGTGATCCACCGACTACGCCTGAAAACATGCGTCAGCGCAATGTCAATGCGTGTGCGAATATTACGGAAGGCGAAGTACTCGCTGTTGAGTGGAATGGCGTTACACGTATTGCCAAATGGATTGAGGTTGACGGACATCATTTTTAACTTTTATTGCATTAATGTGGTATTTACAGGTAATCACGCTGTAACAGCCTGCGTTCTCAGAAATGATAAGTTCACAAAGGTACATGTATCACATTGGAACAACCGAAATAAAATGTTCAAACGTACTTACGTTCTGTATTTTAATTTAAAAAACCTACCTCTTACCAACTGTTCGTCTAAAATTTTGAGCCATATGTTTGTGACTATTAGAGCGCCATCCATCACAAAGCGGAAAAAGTGGTCCAACTAAAACGTTCATACTTCTTTACATTGTACACGAATATGTAATAAAAAATGGGGGTTCCTATTTAAAAAAACGCAGTTGATATCCATTTGACCTATAGCAGCGCCATCTAGTAGGCCATTCATAGTGCCATCTGGTTTCCCCCTTCAAGTTACACAAGTTTCTTCTTTGTAGTTTTTTCATTTGACGCTTATTTCGTGAGATATTTGGCCCAGTCACGAACAATGGACCACCCTGTGCATAGCAAAAAAAAATAAAAATAAAAATAAAAATAAAAATAAAAATAAAAAAAAATAGAAAATGAACAAATTTCCAAAACTCTTTTGACCTTACACCATAAAATAAATAAGATTTTGCAAAAGAATTCAAAACACCAACCAATATGACAACGAAATTTTCACTCTGCAGCGTAGTGTGCGCTGATATGAAACTTCCTGGCAGATTAAAACTGTCTGCTGGACCAAGACTCGAACTCGGGCTGCTTGGGTAGCTCAGTTGGTAGAGCACTTGCCCGCGAAAGGCAAAGGTCCCGAGTTCGAGTCTCGGTCCGGCACACAGTTTTAATCTGCCAGGAAGTTTCCATATGACAATGATTACAAGACGGCCAGACTTGCTGCCCGCCAATTATCTGGTGAAGCAACCGTGTTTACTACCCCTCTAGACACAGTCTCTCTTATTAAATGCCCTTCTGCAACACATGAAAACTATATAAGCACCATTGATGACAAAAGTGATTCAATTACTCACAACAGACGACGTAACTTTAAATTTGAAGGCTGTATGTCGAGAAGTTCGGAGTAAAGATTCGCACCTGTGCTTAAAGGTTTAACAGATTAGGAAACAATATGACAATGCTTACTTCAAAGCAAGCAACCTCTTTTTTTCAATCGGTAACCAAGGTACGACTGGATTCCAACCCGTCCCTTTCCACAATCTTATCTTGATCAAAGCCCTGGTGACAGTTGTCTGTTAATATTTTCAAAGTTAGACTGATTGTTAGTTATTAAGACCGCTATGAAGAAACGTCGGAAAACATTACTTGTGAACACTTATTACAAGAGCACTCACTCGGCGGAACCACAAGATCCAGCTAAAATACATTAATAACGATTTGTTCTTTCAAACACAGCAACGCACAGCTTAGAACAACAGGTTGTTCACCTTGTAATTAATGACTGAGAAATGCAATTACAATCAAAGAAATGAACCGATTAACACCTAAATCCAACCACAAAGTCCCTCTTTCGTTTAACGGCAACCTGTGCCTTAGTACAATTGTTCCGGCAGCCTTTACAACCAGGAGCTGATTCATTAGAGCATTGATGACCCGGTACAATAGCAGTACAAATTTTCAAACGACAGCTAGTGTCTTAGTACCAAACTACGGCATATATTTACGACGAAAGAGCTGACCGATGAAAACTCTGAGGGTCGGGTACAAACCAGAAAATAATAAGAAGGGAAATTACCACAAGGATTACAGAATGTGACTTCCCTTTATCAACAAACAGTTCATTGGATCCACGGTGTGTCGCAGAGGTTACTGAGTGATGAAGATATAAGCCAGGTAGAAGAGGGCAACCAAGGCACGAGCGGTCGTCCGACACGAATGTTGCTAACTAGCCGACGGATGTCGGCCTGCTGCTTGTAGTAGACGCTGACCCCGGTTAGGTACTCCGGTACATTCGCTCTGCGCAAACCTTCCTTGCAAAGCTCGTAGCTTCGGCCACTCGGACCTCGTGACTTCCCAAACTTCGTGCCTCCTCCTTGGGCCAGCGAAACCCCGTATACACCAGCATTTTAGTCTGCCATGAGATCTGCTACAGATCACCATCTATACTGCTTTACAGCGTAGGTAAGCCCGCAACCTGTGATGACGTGGATGTCCAACTCTTTGTCGCCTAGTTGTGGGTTCACAAGTATGGGTGCTAAGCAGATACGATCACAATTTTGGGACCGTCTACACCTGTTTCACGAGGGTCTAGGATGGACTACCCCACCCATCTAAGCCAACTGATTTACCTGTAAATGACAGGCTGTTATCCTGTTATTTGGTTGCTGGATTTTAACTCCGTCCGGACAGGCCTTGGAAGACCCAACTGTGCCGACCGGCCGCCGTGTCATCCTGCCCACAGGCATCGTTGGATGCAGATATGGAGGGGCATGTGGTCAGCACACCGCTCTCCCGGCCGTATGTCAGGTTACGAGTCCGGAACCACTCTTTCTCAATCAAGTAGCTCCTCAGTTTGCCTCACAAGGGATGAGTGCACCCCGCTTGCCAACAGCGCTCCGAAGACCGGATGGTGTTCCATCCAAGTGTTAGCCCAGCGCGACAGCGCTTAAGTTCGGTTATCTGAGGGGAACCGATGTTTCAACAGCAAAAATATCGTTGGCGTGGTTGCTGGATAAGGGTGATTATTTAGGATCGTTATCGGTGTAGTTTGTTACCTAATTTAGATACCTGTTCCATATTCCAAGCATTTATTACCCAATTAAGGAGTGGCCCCCCCATGCTGTCCTACTAACTGCACCACAAATAAGGGAGTCTATTAAGGATACAAAACAGTATACTTTATTATCCAATTATGGTAGGTTGTTATCCTCTTCGTTGGAGTATAGACAAGGACGTTCGTTTAGAATCCTTTGTGCCATGATTTGTTACCTAATTAGGACAACTTATTTCCATATGCTCCATATGTCTGTAATTTACAAGCTGGGGTACTCGGCTCCGCTCGGGGAGTTCATATGAGACTATATGGTAGTTAGAGTAAATGGATAAACTTTAACGTATAAGAGGTAAATAAATTGAATACATATTCTAGCTATTTACAGTACTTTTTATAAACAACATTTTTCATCTTGTTACCTAGAGTATATATATACACTCCTGGAAATTGAAATAAGAACACCGTGAATTCATTGTCGCAGGAAGGGGAAACTTTATTGACACATTCCTGGGGTCAGATACATCACATGATCACACTGACAGAACCACAGGCACATAGACACAGGCAACAGAGCATGCACAATGTCGGCACTAGTACAGTGTATATCCACCTTTCGCAGCAATGCAGGCTGCTATTCTCCCATGGAGACGATCGTAGAGATGCTGGATGTAGTCCTGTGGAACGGCTTGCCATGCCATTTCCACCTGGCGCCTCAGTTGGACCAGCGTTCGTGCTGGACGTGCAGACCGCGTGAGACGACGCTTCATCCAGTCCCAAACATGCTCAATGGGGGACAGATCCGGAGATCTTGCTGGCCAGGGTAGTTGACTTACACCTTCTAGAGCACGTTGGGTGGCACGGGATACATGCGGACGTGCATTGTCCTGTTGGAACAGCAAGTTCCCTTGCCGGTCTAGGAATGGTAGAATGATGGGTTCGATGACGGTTTGGATGTACCGTGCACTATTCAGTGTCCCCTCGACGATCACCAGTGGTGTACGGCCAGTATAGGAGATCGCTTCCCACACCATGATGCCGGGTGTGTTGGCCCTGTGTGCTTCGGTCGTATGCAGTCCTGATTGTGGCACTCACCTGCACGGCGCCAAACACGCATACGACCATCATTGGCACCAAGGCAGAAGCGACTCTCATCGCTAAAGACGACACGTCTCCATTCGTCCGTCCATTCACGCCTGTCGCGACACCACTGGAGGCGAGCTGCACGATGTTGGGGCCTGAGTGGAAGACGGCCTAACGGTGTGCGAGACCGTAGCCCAGCTTCATGGAGACGATTGCGAATGGTCCTCGCCGATACCCCAGGAGCAACAGTGTCCCTAATTTGCTGGGAAGTGGCGGTGCGGTCTCCTACGGCACTGCCTAGGATCCTACGGTCTTGGCGTGCATCCGTGCGTCGCTGCGGTCCGGTCCCAGGTCGACGGGCACGTGCACCTTCCGCCGACCACTGGCGACAACATCGATGTACTGTGGAGACCTCACGCCCCACGTGTTGAGCAATTCGGCAGTACGTCCACCCGGCCTCCCGCATGCCCACTATACGCCCTCGCTCAAAGTCCGTCAACTGCACATCCGGTTCACGTCCACGCTGTCGCGGCATGCTACCAGTGTTAAAGACTGCGATGGAGCTCCGTATGCCACGGCAAACTGGCTGACACTGACGGCGGCGGTGCACAAATGCTGCGCAGCTAGCGCCATTCGACGGCCAACACCGCGGTTCCTGGTGTGTCCGCTGTGCCGTGCGTGTGATCATTGCTTGTACAGCCCTCTCGCAGTGTCCGGAGCAAGTATGGTGGGTCTGACACACCGGTGTCAATGTGTTCTTTTTTCCATTTCCAGGAGTATATATATATATATATATATATATATATATATATATTCATCAGAAATCACTCGGTCTAGTACTGTTTTAAACGTGGGAATCAGTTGATTGTATTCGTGTAAATCCTGTCAATAACTTTGACGACTTCTCGCCACAGTGCATTAATATTTACGCATCGTTGATCTATTTCTGTTTCTTCATTTCCAATGAAATGTGCTTGCAGAAATTTATGGTCTTGGTTTGACAGTGGTAGTAATGATCACATGTTATGATAGATTATCCTTGGACTGAAAGAAACATAATCGATTTCATCTCTGTTAGTGTTGATCGAAGTGACACCGAAACAAGTTATTTAGAAGCAGGCACTGTACGCTTTTAAATTTTTAAAAGAAGTATTTCGATTCTGGATGTTCCCCGGCCATGTAATGTAAACATTCCTGTAGAGGTGCTTCCATTGGTGGTAATCGAATTTTTCCATTCATGCAACAGAATCCCGAATTGTTTCGCGTTGCAAAATTGGTAGATGTTACCCATTTTCTGATTACTACGTATTTGTCTTTGTTATATTATTTCGGCGGATCCTAGTGGAATTCTTCGTTTGTTAGTGCGTACCGTTTTCTTGTCCTAGTCCGCGATTTTCGTAGGGTGATATTTCCATGACTGGCTTGAGTTCGCAGCCTTTTATTATAAGACTGTGAAGCAGTTGTTGATTCTTCAATCCGTTCATGTCGTTGTTCTTCGATTTCTCTTCTTCTCACGGTGCTTATTATTGTTTGTTGGGAACTTAAACTTGCTTCGCGCTCTTCGTCTGTTTCGTTTTTTCGCTGTTCTTTTCGTTTTCGCCGTTTTGATTCAGAACTGGCAAGATCTCCTCCTCTTTTACGTTTGGGAATTGTCTAAAATATAAATCAAATCAACTTATTATTAATCAAACAATGGAAAATCCAGGATGGATTTTTATTATCAAGTTTTTATTTTTATTGACAAATACCCTGAGTACACTTTACACATTTTCACACACATTATTTTCGATTTATATTCAGTCACTGTATCACTTTCACTACTCACACTTCAGTGTTTCTTTTTTGTTCACTCACTGCACTACTTTTTCGGTTCCTCCCTTCGTCAATGACAAGAAACTGACGTTCGGACCCACGCCAAGTCTTACTTTTTATACCCCTACCAATGAGTAGCCCCACCAGTGGCGAATTCCATAACACACCAAACAGGCTTCGAAAGGTCCATAATGTTCCAGAACATTTCACAACATTCAAGAGTGTTGTGTAATATTCAACAATGATCTGAGTTGTTCCGGAATGTTCTCAAACATTCTGGAATCTTCCCGAATATTCCAGACTATTCCCGAATATTCCAGATAACCCCAGGTCATTGTGGAACATTCCGGAACATTCTGGAATGTTGTGAAGTGCTCTCGGATACTCTCGAATGTTCTGTAATATTCTCGAATACTCTCAAATTTTCTGGAATGTACCTAGAAATTTCTAGAGGACGAAACATTCCAGCTCTTGTATCTTCAAAAGCACGCCCTTCACGTAGGAATGAGAACCTTCTTCATGGATGGGGGATGGAAGGCTACCACACCGTGCAACTCCGTTGATCGTACCGGGACTCGTTTCTGAGTTTTAGGGGTAAGCACATTGTACACTTACTTTAATGGTTTATATTGATTACCGAATACAGCGTCCAAGATTCACCCAAGTACGGTGCCACAATCAAACATACCAGTCCTTGAATTGCAGTTACGTAGTTACAATGTGGTGATACTGCGAGTCATTTCTGAAACAAAATACACTCTTGCTATGTAACATTCACAGGGCGGAAGTGTTGGGGTTAATTATTTTAAGCAAATTACACTCTCGTTAGGTAACACAGTTACGCTGTGGAAATGCAGAGCGCATTTTTTAAACAAATTACATTCATAGCCCCCGTTTAAATGTTCGACAATTGTCACAGTGATTTTTTATGTAGTTACAATCTGTCACCTAGTGTAGTAGAAAGGGGGAGAACAATGTCACCCTTTCCATTATTTAAATGTCCGCTATGTGCTGCCTCCCACTAGCGATTTGCGAGCGCAAATGCCAGCAGTGCTGTCCTCCGATACGGTGTAGTCGCTAAGAGCGATTCTATGCATCTGTGATGTGAGGCAAGGAATCCAGACCATGCTGGAACCAGGCCATGTCTCAGCCCCACTACAGCCCCTGGGCTGCAGACCGTGACCTCCACCCACGCAGCGCCCTGGTGCAAGAGCTGCAATTTTGGCCATAAACCATAAGCTTTTCGCTCATGCCCCAGACATGTCGAAAATTATATCATGCGTTCTCGCCGAAAATGGCTTCTAAAAATTAAAATTTTTGATTCCTGCAGCTCAGTTCACGGTTGACACGTATTTCAGCTCATACGCTTGCGCATGACGAATGTGGCAAAAGTTCAGAAACAGCTAGCGTTTGCGAGTCATTGTTCTAGCAGCTTAGTGGAGTCCCGTGCCGTGGACCGATTTCAGGCACTTGTCTGCCACAGCGTGTGCACTACCTCTCTGAACGTCGCTTGCCTCTAAATAGGGCACTTACACATGAACAGGATGGCTGCAATACGTACACGTTATTTAAACAGAGAACTGTCTATTGCAGTTATCGCACAAGCTAAAATATTACAACTAGTGGTCACATGGCAACAATCTCGCCTGTCTTTATATGCACAGATACAGGTAGAAATTTCAGCTGTAATAATATTATAAATTTATTGCATCTATCGGCTGACACCAGTAGCGAGGTAGGAGATGGGGTGGATGACACAGTCCCTCATTTAACTCGCTATCACTCGCGCTTGAGAAAAAAATCTAACATTCCTGATTCTGGAGAAATATTTCAATTTTTTAAAAGATGTTTCAGCGTTGATCTAGCAATGCTTTCTTTCATTTATCTAACTGTAATGGACTTGTATTTCGAGTATCAAATCACAATTAAACCTTGCTTATCTTTGTTTGAAGCAGTGCGCATTGTTAGATTTCTTCCTCACACGCGGGCTATTACGGAACAATGTCTTCTGTATTCCTGAAACCCCACCTTGGGTCTCTCTTAGTCTGCTTCTTTGTGCTGGCAACATGCGACTGCTTTAATTTTTCCTCGTGGACGTATTGTACGTGTATTACGTCTTTCATAAGCAGAGTGAGTATTATTATTGTTTTTTACGTATTGAATAAAGGAGTTGCACACATCGAGTACATGACGTTCTCTGTCAGATGCGAAAATATGTAAACTTTTACCTGAAAGTAGTCATTGTCAGATGAACTGCCTTTGATTTGGCCAGAGGAACCGCTAGTCGAGAATGTCCAAACTGAGGGCTTGTCTTCGGATACCGACACACAATCTGACCAAGAAGAGGTCGACGCACAGCAACAGAACAGTCTGACAGCGATTCCGAAATTGCGTCTGTAGTGGCCTCAACTTTTGCAAATCATGAATAGTATCAACGAAGGGATGAAAAACAAAATTTTATCAAGAATCAACCCCCTTCGGCAAGAACTGCTCGTTAAAATCTTGTTATACAATTTCCAGGTGCAAAACGGAGAAACAAAAAATTCCAAAAGAGTTATAGACTGTCGGAAACTATTTTTTCCAGACATTGTAAGTGACTATACCGGACAGTACTCAGACGAGGAATGATTAGAGAGAATTCCAACAGCTTATTCACAGAGCGCTCGAGACTGTCCGCAGAAATATGACAAGGAATTATCGGTTTTCCTTTGCGTATTGTAAATAACTCACAGAATAGGAAGGCCACAAGAATCTGGATCTGACCCAGTCTGTTAAAACGGGTTCAAGTTTACCTTAGCTGTTCATTTACTGTGATTATGCCGGAGTCCCGGAAGGAGAGATGTTACGAAAGTAAAGCAATACTGTTTCTGTAAGTAGGCTGTTTAGGTTTTTATATTGGTAACGCCATGTAGCGCTCTGTATTAAAATCACAGACTGTGCTGTGTGAAGGCTGTGGCTGCTTTGCATTGTTGTAATACTCGCCATTGTAGCGTTGGGCAGCTGGATGTTAACAGCGCGTAGCGTTGCGCAGTTGGAGGTGAGCCGCCAGCAGTGGTGGATGTGGGGAGGGAAATGGCCGAGTTTTGAGAGCGGATGATCTCGACTTTGTGTCCATCAGAGACAGTAAATTTTTAAGACTGGATATCATGAACTGCTATATATATTATGACTTTTGAACACTATTAAGGTAACTACATTGTTTGTTCTCTATCAAAATCTTTCATTTGCTAACTATGCCTATTAGTAGTTAGTGACTTCAGTAGTTTGAATCTTTTATTTAGCTGGCAGTAGTGGCGCTCACTGTATTTCAGTAGTTCGAGTAACGAAGATTTTTTATGAGGTAAGTGATTTGTGAAAGGTATAGGTTACTGTTAGTCAGGGCCATTCTTTTGTAGGGATTATTGAAAGTCAGATTGCGTTGCGCTAAAAATATTGTGTGTCAGTTTAGTGTTGATCAGAATGGGTAAATAGCGAAATGTCTGAGTACGTTCAGTTCTGCTCAGCCGTTTGAAAATCAAATAGCGTAAGAGTTTTATCAGCACAGTAGTTCATTAAGTTTTCTAAGGGGACGTTTCATTCGTAACGATTACATACGCAAATATTTTCAGTTCAGCAGTACACATGTCTCCTTTAATGGTCACGTATTTATAATGTGGTGGTAATAATGAATAATCCGCGGAACTCACGGACCGTGGCACGTAAAGTGCCCTCCGCCACACACCGTTGGGTGGCTCGCGGAGTATAAATGTAGATGTAGATGTGGATGGAGACTTCTAACGTGGTCAGGTGATTGGATGTCACTTGAGTCACACTTCTGTACGAGAGATTTCCACCCTCATAAACATCCCTAGGCCCACTGTTTCCAATGTGATAGTGACGTGGAAACGTGAAGGGACACGTACAACACTAAAGCGTACATGGCGATCTCGTCTGCTGACCGACAGAGACTGCCGACAGTTGCAGAGGTTTGTTATG
Organism: Schistocerca serialis cubense; assembly: GCF_023864345.2. Classification (NCBI taxonomy): domain Eukaryota; kingdom Metazoa; phylum Arthropoda; class Insecta; order Orthoptera; family Acrididae; genus Schistocerca; species Schistocerca serialis. The sequence goes on along the minus strand of NC_064641.1, from coordinate 870,777,071 downwards.
CGTAACAGGCAGACATCTATCCAGACAGTCACACAGGAATTCCAAACTGCTTCAGGATTCATTGCAAGTGCTATGACAATTAGGTGGGAGGTGAGAAACTTGGATATCATGGTCGAGTGGCTCCTCATAAACCACACATTACGCCGGTAAATGCCAAACAGCGCCTCGCTTGGTGTAAAGAGCGTAAACATTGACAATTGAATAGTGGGAAAACTTTGTGTGGAGAGACTAATCACGGTACACAATGTGGCGATCCGATGGCAGGATGTGGGTATGGCGAATGCCCGGTGAACGTCATCTGACAGCGTGTATACTGCCAACAGTAAAATTCGGAGGTGGTGGTGTTATGGTGTGTTTTTTATGGAGGGAGCTTGCACGCCTTATTTGTTTCGTGGCACTATCACAGCACAGGCCTCCATTGATGTCTTAAGCACCTACTTCCTTCCCGCTGTTGAAGAGCAATTCGGGGATGGCGATTCCATCTCTCAACACGATCGAGCACCTGTTCATAATGCACGGCTGTGGTGGAGTGATTACACGACAATAACATCCCTGTAATGGACTGACCTGCGCAGAGTCCTGACCTGAATCTTACAGAACACCTTTGGGATGTTTTGGAACGCCGACTTCGTGCCAGGCCTCACCGACCGACATCGATACCTCTCCTCAGTACAGCAACCCGTGAAAAATGGGCTGCCATTCAACAAGAAACCTTCCAGCACCTGATTGAACGTATGCCTGTGAGAGTAGGGTGGGCCAACACGACATTGAATCTCAGTACTACCGATGAAGGGCGCCACGAACTTTCGTTTACAGCCAGGTGTCCGGATACTTTTGATCTCATAATGTACCTGTTTGCGGATATTCTTTTATAGAACCACCTTTCTCATTCTGATCAGTACTTCTGTTGTAAGAATATTGGTCCCTTTTAAACACCTTGTATAATGAAGGGCGCCACGAACTTTCGTTTACAGCGAGGTGTCCGGATACTTTTGATCACATAGTGTACCTGTTTGCGGATGTACTTTTATAGAACCACCTTTCTCATTCTGATCAGTACTTGTGTTGTAAGAATATTGACCCCTTTTAAACGCCTTGTATAATGCCAAAGCGCACTGAGATTGTGAACATAGCCCCCACAGCACAGTGTTGATATGAAAATACAAAGAGGCAACAGCGCCGCTGACGTAAGGTCGGGCCAATATCGGCAGCCTGCTTTGAGAGCAGAGAAATGCCTCCAGGCATCAGACCTTAAGACTGTCGGCGTGACGAGTCCGTGCTTGGTAGAGACGGCGCTGGCTTTATGGTCTGACCTGGAGCGGAGCGCCGCTGCGTTCTGTGACGTGGGCCTCCCGACACGTCGCCACATTCCCACCATCCGCTCTGTGCCTGGAGAGAACCCATTACGAATTTCGCCCCTGCCGCTTTTACGACCAGGTGAAGTGCAGTTAATCTGGCGCTGAGACCCAAGCCAGCATTGGTGTGGAAAGCATATCTCTACTGTTTTATATACGAGACTAACTCAGTCTGTATTTCACATATATGCTAGTCTATCTCTCTCTCAGGTTCGCTCAAGTAAAGAATTTATGCTTGTGATTTTTTTCCTTCTTACTTGTCTGGTCTGAGACTGCAGCATAGACTACAAGCCATAAAATGCCATATTATACCTACTTCAGTACATTAACCAGTATCGACAGATCACTTTATTATTCCGAAGAGAAACTGCCAGCAACACAAAGTATAAGGAAATCGCTACATTTTGTGCGTGGAGCTCAGCAACCTTTTCTATGCTGTGTGACATCCATCTTTCATCATACTCTGATCTGTAAAATATTTATGGCCTATTAAAGTTGATTACACTGAAGTGACAGAAAGTGGTTGGATAGCGATATGCACATATACAGATGGAGGTAGTGTAAAAGGGCAGTGCATTGAAAAAGCTGTCATTTGTACTCACGTGACTCGTGTGTTAAGGTTCATGTTCCACACCATAGGAATTAACAGACTTTGTACGCGGATCGGTAGTTGGAGCTAGACGTATGGGACATTCCGTTTCCTAAATCGTGTGGGACTTCAGTATTCCGAAATCAACAGTGCCAAGAGTGAGCGAAGAACACCATATTTCAGGCATTACCTCTGACGGCGGTCATCGCAGTGGGCTACGGGCTTCTCTTAACGACCAAGAGAAGCAGCTTTTGCTTTTTTCAATTTGATTATGGTAATATTTTATGAAGTGTTAATAAAGAAGACACAATAAAGGTCTACTAATGATGGTAATGGTTATATGGGAATGATAAGGTAAAGAAATCTGATAACACAGAGGTCACACTGTTATAATGAAAATTGTTTACGATAATTTGAAGATAATGAAAACACAATACTGGGGTAATGGAGGTACAGATATAATTTTGTAACTGTTGTACAAAAACATAACGTTACTTGGTACACACATACTGAGCTGTGGTAAAAATTGCTGTTTTGAAGAGTGTGCCACAGCGCGTTGTGTGAAGCAGTCGCCTTCCGTTTCTGGAGGTGGCACCGCTGTGGCAATCGCAGCTTTGGTGTCTCCCTCTGATGGGAAAGGGGAATGGTCGCCTGTTCACGTGCGTTTAAGGGGCGCTATGAGCTCGTCCGTTGGTCAGTCTGGGGTGAGTATGGGGACCAGTCTGGGTCAGTCTCTCGTCCCCAGCTTGTTAGTCTGCCCCTCGCCGGAATTTGTGAGGCAGTTAGTGTCTGTCTGTCGTTCGGACTGCTAGTATGTCTTTCGTTCGGATCAATCTTAGAGCCAGATAAATGAGAGTCTTTCCACTCCGCCAGTAAGAGAACTCAGTGAGTGGTTGCCCGGTTGGGGCTTAGTTCCTGCATCTGAGTCTGCGCGTTAGGCCGCCAGTCTGCTCGAGGTTCTCAGGCAATGGTCATTGGCGGTTGGATCGATCGGTTGGTCGGTCGCGCAATGAGACACAAGATGACTTGCCCGTCTTGAGCGTCGGCGCAGGTGAGGTCGACGTGAGTCCAGTGGGCTGTGCCGTTTAGCGAGCGGTAGTGGCTTCGCGGTCGACACGAGAGCAACAGGAGTCAACCCACGACATCGGTCTGGCCGGTGCGAGCTGCGACGCCGTGGTGTAGCTGGTTCTCCGAGCGCTCCTGGGCCCCTCCAGTTACCATCTGGTGGAGCTTGGCTCGGTCCTTTCCTGGTGCAGGGATGTCGTTTTGCCAGTGGGGGTGTTTCCTGTGCATGGATGGGTCCGAACCAGTATTTCCGCCGTCGTGTGTCTGGAAGTGAGTGGGAGAAGTTAAGTGAATGGTGATGTGTTGTGTGATTTGTTAAATTTTACTTGTTTTCTTGGTCAGTCTCTCGTCCCCAGCTTGCTCGTCTGTCTCTCGTCCGCATTTGTTAACCAGTTAGTGTCTGTCTGTCGTTCGAAGCTGCCTCTATCATGTTTGTCGGATTTAGTGTGTTAACGAATTTATTACTTGGAGTGTTACGGCCTAATTCCTGAAACATGTTTTGATATTGCCTATCATCGTGAGAGGCGGTATCTGTGAATTGTAGAGCATCGTAACTTGTTTGGCCAACCCTGTAGAATTTTATGTAAGATTGCATTTCATGGGCTTTTATTTAAATGATCATTTTAGTATATAAAGTTGCCACCCTTCAACCGTAAGACTTTTCTTATAAGTTAAAATCAAGTTGCACCTTCAATGGCAAGTTAATCTTTCAATTTTAGTGTTTTGTACCATTTCCATCCCTCCTACAGGGGGTGCATGGTTTGTGTGCTTGTGTGAATTGTTAAAACTTTTAGTTTAAAGTAATCTGGTGTAGTGTTGCAGATTTGCACCAGTGTAGTCTTTCAGAGGTTGTTGTGAGCGGTCGTGACTACGGCCGTGTGAAAAGGGAGCGTCAAGGTTCTTTGCCCGAAAGCTTATACACTCAAAAATTTGTTTCTTTCTGCCTCTGAATAAATTGTAACTTGATATTTAGAGAGTGCTTCCTGCTTGTAATTTTAAATCTGGTTCTTAAAAAAATAGGCTTTTAGGAATAAAATTCCCATTTGTTAAAAGCAATTTGATTTTGATTTCATCAGTTACTCACTGGCAACTACTTCCACGGTCACATAGTGTGATTAAATATGTTAACGTTCTGGATAAATCGCTAGTAAATAAAACAAATTCTTAAGTATATTCTTGGAAAAGGAAATCCACGGTTCACATATATTACTCCTTGTATTAAAAAGAAAAGATTTGCTTTTGGATGGCAGGGTAGTCATGCATGCTCTGCTTGATACACTGCATTCTTCTGATCTAATGAATTTTTACGTGATATGTTCATTGACATTTAACACCTGTAGATACTACTTTTGTTTGCATTAACTATTCCATTAACAATTCCAGCATAATAATGTGCTCGTGCTTTACAGGTACAAAGAGCCATTTCTTATCACCCATTTTCTTTTCTTTTTGTATGCTTTGCAATCTATGCTTACACTATATGCTTCTAGTTGTTACGTCATTCTGATTTCTTTAAGATTTTCGTGTCTATGCTTAGAATATTCCTGTGATAACACATTTTTATCTTGCTTTATTTCCACTGACCAATTTGATGACTATGGACGATAATGATTTTATTTTGCACCAGAAGTGCACTTTCGTTTGCCTTATTCCCACTTTTCCCGATAGTTATGCACGTTCCCTACATCTGAGCGAGATAAATTGCTTATGTATAGTCAATATTTGGAACAAATACCATTTTCAGATGTCTTGTACTATAGAGATATTCTACTATACTGAACTTTCTTAAGAGCTCTGACACTATATAGACTGATTAATTATGAATCATATATTTTGCCATTTATTACTGTCAAACTTCATGCACTATTTTCTATAATTGTTGCCTGTATACATTACGGTTTCAAGTCTACTTACTGGCACATCCACTGGTAAGCACTACTGTTCCGCGGACAGTCACTACCAGTAAATGTATTTATCATTAGCTTACGACTATAATAGCTGAAGTATGAGTCTAAAACGTACTCTATGTACCACATTGTTAGATAACAAACTATGAACACAGTTTCTCACTCACATATTGATGGCGCTGCCATAAATAATGCAGTCGTGACCTGCATAAGTTTAAGATTTTGTATTAATATCCACTACTGTCATACTTTGCAATCTTAAAAGCATTTAATGCCTCTTTAAGTACCTTTTTCTCTGTATGCCATCGTCCTTATCTACCTTGTCCACTGAGATGGTCAAGAAACATACGGTTGTTTACTAGTCTGCAACGATAAATATATGCAAGCTTACTGAAGTCGATGATAATACACTACAAATGAGAGAGCTGTACTAACACCATTCATTGCGCTCACGACAGTTCTAGGCAGCACTTAGCACATAATTGCCAGAGCTGTTATTGGGTACTATATCTACTGCTGCCACCAAGGAGTCTGCTCAACGGCAAATCTCACTACTTTGACATACCTAGTGTTGTTCAAAAAGTTCAAAAAAATATTGAGGATAACACGACTTAAAAATATAATGCTCTGACGAAGAAATATGAAGCAGTGTCTATGGATCCTCGGTTTGCAGACCATCCAGACAGTAACTTTGCCTCAACCATGACTTTATCCTTGCCTTTTTCACTCATTACATTATATTTTATACTCATGATTTAGCTACACTAATGTTTGTGTAACAGTGCCTATGATTAGTCGTAACTATGCAAATGAGCGTTATAAATGGCCACTTGATCTCACATACTAGTGCACATAAGCACTACATTTCTTAACACGTTTGAAAATACTTGCTAATATTTTTTATAACTCTGTATGTACAACACATGTTGTTTCAATTCCCATGTACTTTGTAAAGAGCGAGTGGCTTATACTATTGTGTTTTTCGTAGCTATTAGGCAGCATTTAAAAGTTTCATAGTGCATATGAGCACTGTCATACATAACTACTTGTACATTCACGACACCTAACCACTGATGTGAATGAAAGATAATGCTTAACACAGTAACCATGATACCTTTATGCCATTCAAAGAGCCTGACACTCACAAAAATATCTATTTCTTTATTATTTACCCCTTTCATGCTACATTCCCGAACTTTTATCGGCCTATACGTACGTAGTTTTAAGAATTTGTTGTGTTATTATGGCCAGTTGTCATAAGAGCCCTGCCAAATTCTTCAGAAGGAGGCAGCAGGTTTATGAAAGGTATATATACAGGGTAAATTAATTTAGCTTTTGTAAGAAAATATTGTATTGAACCAGAGATGGTAAAATGTAGTATCGATTGTGTAGTAGTGTCGCTGCTCAACAGTGACCGCTTTTTCAAGGTGTTCTGGGTAACGTGTTGGAGTAACTTTAGCTCGAGTGATGTATGGAAGACTTTCAAGTGCAAAGACGTGTTGCATCTGATGTGTGCTGGATATATACTTACCAACTATGGCAGTAATGATTTTTTGTTTACAAGATACTATGATGTTTGCTAAATGTAAAAGGACTCTCAACAGAAGCTGGAAATAGTTAAGGTAAAGAAAGTCGTTTTGTTGATAATGCAGTTCGGTAATTCATAAGTGATGACTGAGACAATGTATAGCACTCACCTCCAATGGTTTTGTAAAGCTAATTATTAATATATAACCAGTTTATTAATTGTGTATTAATTGTGAGTATTATTAACTTTCAAAGAGTCAAAACACAAGTTTTAAAGTTAGTGCCATATTGTTACTTACCCCAAGTGAATACCAGTTCCGAGATTCATGTTATAACTTTTTTTTCAAGGAGTTATTGTCTAAGTCATATTCGACTTAATTAAAATGTGTGCTGAGCAACAGCCTTGCTGTTTGCTAAATATACAATTTAGAATACAAACAGAGAGCAGCGCGAAGAGTGTTACCATTGTGCAGATAAACGTAAGAAATCTTGCTATTTCAGGGATAGCATTCATTAAGCACAGGACCATTATTTTCAAATTAGTTAAATTTTGTTTTATTGCCAGCGCCAACTTCATATCAGTAGTGTTGTATCAGATTCAGTTCCTGTGTTACGTTAATTCATGCAGCATTGGTTTGATTTAAGGTATTGACAGTTTACATTCTCGAAACTAAATTAAATTTACAATCTCGTAATCAGAAAATATCAGTACAGGAGAAAGACCATAAACAACGAGATAACATACACGTTCACATTCCATTCCCATTCTAACAGTTGTGTTGTTGACTACTGTCAGTTACGTAATTTCAATCATATTTCAAACGTAAATGTTTCAGTATTAAATTATGGTTTTCTTTTGTCAGTCACTTTTGTCTCCATACAAAGCTGTTATATCGATCTCTACGAGGGGCGTTCATTAAATAATGCAACACACTTGTTTCTAGGCTAGTTTCAGTTGAAAAAATTGCGGAGTTCGTTGTGGGACATTAAGGAACATTTCAGATAAGCTCCTTTTGCAAAATTAAGGCTTTCGTGGCCACTTGTTGACAAACTGCCTATTAGCTTCTGTCTCGGGTTCTTCGGCCGACGTTCATCTAATTATTTTACTGACGTTTCGCCAGCATGAGTGGCTGGCATTGTCAATACTTCACCCTCCATTGCCGGTGGTGAACTGGAGGCGAGCTCGCGGCCGCAGACTATGCACCTGACGAGTCAACGTCAGAGGGCTTCACTGCGGTCATTTCCGGTGCTGTTCTCTTGCTACCTGCGACTGTCGTTCGCTGCAGTACGGGAAGCCAGGATCCGTTTCCTTTAAGGCTTTCCTCTTTCTTGTTGAAACAGTTCGCATGTATTTTGTTTGTATTTCTACAGCTTCTCTGAACAAGCGCGTGTGATAGTGCTTCTCTATAGCCAGAACTTCCGTGTCGGCGAATTTTATTTCGTGGTCGGTCTCACTCAGTGCGTGCTCTGCCACGGCAGATTTCTCCACCTGCCCCAACCTACAATGTCGCTTATACTCTTTGATCCTGGTGTTAATTGATCGCCCAGTCATTCCAACATAAACGTTTCCGCATGTGCATGGTATACGGTTTATTCCCGACATTGCAAGTGGGTCCCTTTTTTCCTTCGCCGAGCTAAGACACTCTTTGACCTTCCTTGTCGGTTTGAAAATCGTCTTCACGCCATGTTTGCACAATATACGGCCGATTCTGTCCGTCACTCTGGGAATGTATGGCAGAAAGGCCGTACCCGACATTTCCTTTACTGATCCCTTACTTCGCCGAGTGTTTGGCTCTGTTGCACTTCTAATATAATTTGTGGAATACCCATTCCTCCTCAGAACACTTTCCAGGTACTGCATTTGTCGTTTGAGGTGCTGCGGCTCACATATTCGTCCTGCTCTCGTTACAAGCGTATTAGTCATGCCTCTTTTCTGGCTCGCGTGGTGATATGATAGTATATCATACTATATATTGTGTTCGAGTATAATGACTTTTCTGGAGACAAGAAATCTACTCTGTAGGAATCAGCATGGGTTTCGAAAAAGACGGTCATGTGAAACCCAGCTCGCGCTATTCGTCCACGAGACTCAGAGGGCCATAGACACGGGTTCACAGGTAGATGCTGTGTTTCTTGACTTCCGCAAGGCGTTCGATACAGTTCCCCACAGTCGTTTAATGAACGAGGTAAGAGCATATGGACTATCAGACCAATTGTGTGATTGGATTAAGGAGTTCCTAGATAACAGGACGCAGCATGTCATTCTCAATGGAGAGAAGTCTTCCGAAGTGAGAGTGATTTCAGGTGTGCCGCGGGGGAGTGTCATAGGACGGTTGCTATTCACAATATACATAAATGACCTTGTGGATGACATCGGAAGTTCACTGAGGCTTTTTGCAGATGATGCTGTGGTGTATCGAGAGGTTGTAACAATGGAAAATTGTACTGAAATGCAGGAGGATCTGCAGCGAATTGACGCATGGTGCAGGGAATGGCAATTGAATCTCAATGTAGACAAGTGTAATGTGCTGCGAATACACAGAAAGATAGATCCTTTATCATTTAGCTACAAAATAGCAGGTCAGCAACTGGAAGCAGTTAATACCATAAATTATCTGGGAGTACGCATTAGGAGTATTTAAAATGGAATGATCATATAATGTTGATCGTCGGTAAAGCAGATGCCAGACTGAGATTCATTGGAAGAATCCTAAGGAAATGTAATCCGAAAACAAAGGAAGTAGGTTACAGTACGCTTGTTCGCCCACTGCTTGAATACTGCTCAGCAGTGTGGGATCCGTACCAGATAGGGTTGATAGAAGATATAGAGAAGATCCAACGGAGAGCAGCGCGCTTCGTTACAGGATCATTTAGTAATCGCGAAAGCGTTACGGAGATGATAGATAAACTCCAGTGGAACACTCTGCAGGAGATACGCTCAGTAGCTCGGTACGGGCTTTTGTCAAAGTTTCGAGAACATATCTTCCCTCCTACGTATATCTCGCGAAGAGACCATGATTATAAAATCAGAGAGATTAGAGCCCACACAGAGGCATACCGACAATCCTTCTTTCCACGAACAATACGAGACTGGAACAGAAGGGAGAACCGATAGAGGTACTCAAGGTACCCTCCGCCACACACCGTCAGGTGGCTTGCGGAGTATGGAGGTAGATGTAGATGTAGATGTATGTGCAGGTATCTGTGTATCGGTTTTCGATACATCTACATCTACATCTATACTCCGCGAGCCACCTTACGGTGTGTGGCGGAGGGTACTTATTGTACCACTATCTGATCCCCCCTTCCCTGTTCCATTCACGAATTGTGCGTGGAAAGAACGACTGCTTGTAAGTCTCCGTATTTGCTCTAATTTCTCGGATCTTTTCGTTGTGATCATTACGCGAGATATATGTGGGCGGTAGTAATATGTTGCCCATCTCTTCCCGGAATGTGCTCTCTCGTAATTTCGATAATAAACCTCTGCGTATTGCGTAACGCCTTTCTTGAAGTGTCCGCCACTGGAGCTTGTTCAGCATCTCCGTAACGCTCTCGCGCTGACTAAATGTCCCCATGACGAATCGCGCTACTTTTCGCTGAATCATGTCTATCTCTTCTATTAATCCAACCTGGTAAGGGTCCCATACTGATGAGCAATACTCAAGAATCGGACGAACAAGCGTTTTGTAAGCTACTTCTTTCGTCGATGAGTCACATTTTCTTAGAATTCTTCCTATGAATCTCAACCTGACGCCTGCTTTTCCCACTATTTGTTTTATGTGATCATTCCACTTCAGATCGCTCCGGATAGTAACTCCTAAGTATTTTACGGTCGTTACCGCTTCCAATGATTTACCACCTATGGCATAATCGTACTGGAATGGATTTCTGCCCCTATGTATGCGCATTATATTACATTTATCTACGTTTAGGGAAAGCTGCCAGCTGTCGCACCATGCATTAATCCTCTGCAGGTCCTCCTGGAGTACGTACGAGTCTTCTGATGTTGCTACTTTCTTGTAGACAACCGTGTCATCTGCAAATAGCCTCACGGAGCTACCGATGTTGTCAACTAAGTCATTTATGTATATTGTAAACAATAAAGGTCCTATCACGCTTCCCTGCGGTACTCCCGAAATTACCTCTACATCTGCAGATTTTGAACCGTTAAGAATGACATGTTGCGTTCTTTCTTCTAGAAAATCCTGAATCCAATCACAAACCTGGTCCGATATTCCGTAAGCTCGTATTTTTTTCACTAAACGTAAGTGCGGAACCGTATCAAATGCCTTCCTGAAGTCCAGGAATACGGCATCAATCTGCTCGCCAGTGTCTACGGCACTGTGAATTTCTTGGGCAAATAGGGCGAGCTGAGTTTCACATGATCTCTGTTTGCGGAATCCATGTTGGTTATGATGAAGGAGATTTGTATTATCTAAGAACGTCATAATACGAGAACACAAAACATGTTCCATTATTCTACAACAGATTGACGTAAGCGAAATAGGCCTATAATTATTCGCATCTGATTTATGACCCTTCTTGAAAATGGGAACGACCTGCGCTTTCTTCCAGTCGCTAGGTACTTTACGTTCTTCCAGCGATCTACGATAAATTGCTGATAGAAAGGGGGCAAGTTCTTTAGCATAATCACTGTAGAATCTTAAGGGTATCTCGTCTGGTCCGGATGCTTTTCCGCTACTAAGTGATAGCAGTTGTTTTTCAATTCCGATATCGTTTATTTCAATATTTTCCATTTTGGCGTCCGTGCGACGGCTGAAGTCAGGGACCGTGTTACGATTTTCCGCAGTGAAACAGTTTCGGAACACTGAATTCAGTATTTCTGCCTTTCTTCGGTCGTCCTCTGTTTCGGTTCCATCGTGGTCAACGAGTGACTGAATAGGGGATTTAGATCCGCTTACCGATTTTACATATGACCAAAACTTTTTAGGGTTCTTGTGTAGATTGTTTGCCAATGTTTTATGTTCGAATTCGTTGAATGCTTCTCTCATTGCTCTCTTTACGCTCTTTTTCGCTTCGTTCAGCTTTTCCTTATCAGCTATGATTCGACTACTCTTAAACCTATGATGAAGCTTTCTTTGTTTCCGTAGTACCTTTCGTACATGATTGTTATACCACGGTGGATCTTTCCCCTCGCTTTGGACCTTAGTCGGTACGAACTTATCTAAGGCGTACTGGACGATGTTTCTGAATTTTTTCCATTTTTGTTCCACATCCTCTTCCTCAGAAATGAACGTTTGATGGTGGTCACTCAGATATTCTGCGATTTGTGCCCTATCACTCTTGTTAAGCAAATATATTTTCCTTCCTTTCTTGGCATTTCTTATTACACTTGTAGTCATTGATGCAACCACTGACTTGTGATCACTGATACCCTCTTCTACATTCACGGAGTCGAAAAGTTCCGGTCTATTTGTTGCTATGAGGTCTAAAACGTTAGCTTCACGAGTTGGTTCTCTAACTATCTGCTCGAAGTAATTCTCGGACAAGGCAGTCAGGATAATGTCACAAGAGTCTCTGTCCCTGGCTCCAGTTCTGATTGTGTGACTATCCCATTCTATACCTGGTAGATTGAAGTCTCCCCCTATTACAATAGTATGATCACGAAACTTCTTCACGACGTTCTGCAGGTTCTCTCTGAGGCGCTCAACTACTACGGTTGCTGATGCAGGTGGTTTATAGAAGCATCCGACTATCATATCTGACCCACCTTTGATACTTAACTTAACCCAGATTATTTCACATTCGCATTCGCTAATAACTTCACTGGATATTATTGAATTCTTTACTGCTATAAATACTCCTCCACCATTGGCGTTTATCCTATCCTTGCGGTATATATTCCATTCTGTGTCTAGGATTTCGTTACTGTTCACTTCCGGTTTTAACCAACTTTCCGTTCCTAATACTATATGCGCACTATTTCCTTCAATAAGAGATACTAATTCAGGAACCTTGCCCTGGATACTCCTGCAGTTTACCAATATTACGTTAACTTTTCCTGTTTTTGGTCTCTGAGGACGGACATTCTTTATCAACGATGATAATGTCCTCTCTGGTAAGCCGTCAGGTATTTTATGGTTTCGCCCAAGGGGGGGTCCCTCTAACCTAAAAAACCCCCGTGTGCACGCCATTGATGCGCTGTGTCCCCGGTTTTCACCGTCCCTTGTGACCAGCACATCTAGAAATGGCAGTTTCTTGTCCTTTTCTACTTCCATGGTAAATGTTATGTTGGCATGGAGGCTGTTCAAGTGTCTTAGGAAGTCACCGAGTTGTTCTTCACCATGTCTCTACACAACGAAAGTACCACACCTCCTATTGTTTAATGAAATACTAGGTCGTGGCGTTATACGTAACCTTCAAAATTGCTTCTGTAATGGATTAATGGATGTTTCTTTAATGGATGTGCCTTCGAAGCAGAGAGCAGTCTTTGAGTTTTTTTTTTTTGGCAGCAAACTGGAGCATCGCAGGCGCTTGTGGAATGTCTTCGGAGACCATCTCAGTAAACAAAAGCACGACGAGTCGTTGAGGGAGGTGATCATCACAACAGAGTCGCACAACCCTTTCCGATCTCACGCCTGCCGCCCGCCCGCACACAGTTGTGATCCGGCATTGTTGGAATGTGTGCACGCTCACATTCAAGGTGGTCGACGGATCACAATCAAACACCTAGCTGAACAACTGGATGTCCTTTTTGGTAGTGCTGACACACTCGTTCACCAGTTGGAGTACTCAAAGATGTTTGTCTGCCGGGTTTCTCGCCGCCTAACCGAAAACCATAAAGCGTGCGCACTTGCTTGTGCGCTGCCAGGCTGATCGTGACAAATGCTTGTCGAACGTCGTCACAGGTGATGAAACTTCTAACCGGAAACGGAAATCCATAGAGTGCTGCCACACCACCCGTCCTCCTAGGACAAAGGGCAAAGCCGCGCCTTCCCCCGGTGACGTAATGGCGGCAGACTTCTGGGACTCTGAATGGTTGATTCTGTTTGATGCTCTCTCTCATGATGCAACTGTCAACTCTGGAGTGTACGTTCAGGAAACTGAAGAATCGACTTCAGCGTGTTCATCGCCACAAAAATGCAAACTAAATGTCTTCTCTCCAATGAAAGCGCCGGGTGTGACACAAACCTGCTCACCCAATGGAATCTCACAAACCTTCACTGAACTGTTCTTCCTCATGTACCCTACAGCCCGGATCTCACATCTTCCGACTTCCATCTATTTGACTCAATGAAGGATGAACTCCATGGGGAGGTTATGATGCAGCAAGGACCTTGGCTCCGACTTTCGCCAGTAGCGTAGCGTGGTACCGTGCGGGCATGCAGGATCTCTAAGTAAGGTGGTGTTAGGCTGTCAAGTTGAACGGAGATTACATTGATAAATAGGTATTTATAGTCAAAAGAGTGGGGAATAATAAGGTATATTGGAATCTTGAATAAAACCAATCTGCTTCCCGGAATAAATGTTTTCCTTTGCTTATTGACCGTACCTCTTACATGTTAACTTTAATTGCTGTTGTATTACTCTGTTTCTGATTTGCTGATACAGTTTTTGGCACAAAATTTCTGCTGCTACTCTCCTCTCCCCTCAAGAGGACCGTTACGTTTTCTTACTGCTGACAGTACGTTACCTGCAGCAATGCTACAGCCGTCTGCTTCACCACTTCCGGAAAAACTACTGCGATGTCTTTGATCTGCAAGTCGCACCGCTAGCCGTTCGTGGTAACCTCTCCGCCAAGCACAGGACACCATAGATACGCAATCCAAGTCACTGGCTTATTTATTTTGTAGTCGCAAAGAAGGACTGTATCATTAAAACATTCATCGCTCATATCCTTTTCGCTTGTCTTTAGCTGGGTCCTTTGACAATGGTGTTTGGATTAGAGCACACAACTGTCTCTGGCATTCCGTACAAATCGATTTGGTATTGTGCCACTGTCGATTCCGGGAGTCTAAACAATGTGAGCGATGAAATGGAGTACTGTTATTACATGTGGGGAATGGGAAAATTGGTATTCCGCTATGGTTCAGCCAACGGCAAAAATTTACAGACACGGGACTTGTTTGCGGAACAACATTCTCTACGCCGCGTTGCATCTGGAAAAAGAAATTACAGAGTAGCTGTTCCAGTGACTTGAAGACTAAGGATCATTCGCGACAAGCTCAAGAGGTCTGCTGTAGACCACTCATACATCACATGTCATATATGGAGCAGCGACTGTCATGACCGGAAGTTGAGTCTGAAACAAGTGTGCCAAGAAGTGGAACTGCTCCAACAGTAAGCTACGCTCTCGTGCCCTCAATTCTTCACGATCAATTGCTTTACCCAGGCACTCACAGCGTGCCTAAGCACTGAGACCAGAAGACCACAATGCCAGATTACAGTTCAGCCAATGGATTGTGAAAGGGGACATTTTATTTATGGATTAACCGCGATTCACGCAGGGTGGGGTAATGGATTACTCCAGTAATCACATGTGGGCAGATACTAACTCTCGAACGTTCCAGGAAGCGATACAAGTTCTGTTTAGAGCCATTTCGAGAGCTTCTTCTGCTATTTAATGCCATTCATTGGTTTTCAGTGGTCGAAACCTCTTTCTCTCAATAGCCGCCGGCCGCGGTGGTCTCGCGGTTAAGGCGCTCAGTCCGGAACCGCGGGACTGCCTCGGGCATGGATGTGTGTGATGTCCTTAGGTTAGGTAGGTTTAAGTATTTCTAAGTTCTAGGGGACTGATGACCATAGATGTTAAGTCCCATAGTGCTCAGAGCCATTTGAGCCATTTTTTTCTCAATAGCCTTCATTATGTTCCCCTCGTTTCCATCTATTTTTCGTGCCTTCTAGTTTTTAGCACTTCGTCTCCGGTAATCCATTTCTACGAGGGAATGCTGCAAACAAATGCTCCCAACTTTTTATGTAAAAATTTTGAAAGCAACAAACTTTATTAACATTTTGCATCAACATTATTCACGTTTACATATTTATTTCTCAATTTTAGTCTCGCTGGCCACGAATACATTTCTCCAAGCAGGGGACCAGTTTGTTGCTACCGTCACTGTAGAATGCTTGATTTTGTTTTGGTGCCACAATCTCACCTCTGCTTGCACCGCTTCATCACCGTCAAAGCAAAGTCTTCGCAGGAGTTCTTTAAGTTTTGGAAATAGATGATTATCGAATGGGGCCAATTCGGGACTGTCTGAAGGATGGTCGATGACAGTGAACCCAGGGCATCGGATTTTTGCAGATGTCGCAACGCTTTTAAGTGGTCTAGCATTGGCATGCTGAAGGAGGGGATGCTTCCTGTGTGGGTGAACACTTGTGCAGATAGAAATTCGGTTACAGCTCACTATTTCTAACCCACCGACACAAATAAGTTACACTCCACCGTGTTCGGAACCCTCTAGCGGCACAGCTATGCAATTTGTGTTAGCGATGTGCAAGTTCGATCGAGTAATATGCACGCCATGTAATACCTCAGCAGAGTATAATAAAAAATTCGGAGGCGTTACTTTTCTTCACGTTCTCGTATGTGCACTGAAGCACTAAAGAAATTGATATAGGCATCGTATTCAAATACAAAGATATGTAAACAGGCAGAATAAGGTGCTGCGGTCGGAAACGTCTATATAAGACAAGTGTCCGGCGCAGTTGTTAAATCGGTTACTGCTGCTACAATGGCAAGTTATCAAGATATAAGGGTTTTTAAACGTGGTGTTATAGTCAGTGCACGAACGATGAGACACAACATATCTGAGGTAGCGATGAAGAGGGGATTTTCTCGTACGACCATTTAACGAATGTACCATGAATATCAGGAACCCGGTAAAACATCAAATCTCCGACATCGTTGCGGCCGGCGAAAGATCCTGCAATAACGGAACCAGCGATGACTGAAGAGAATTGCTTCAGATTTCAATGGTGGGCCATCGACAAGTGTCAGAGTGCGAACGATTCAACGAAACATCATCGACACGGGCTTTCGGAGCTGAAGTCCCGCTCGTGTATCCTTAATAACTGCACGACACAAAGCTTTACGCCTCGCTTGGGCCCGTCAAGACGGATATTCGACTGTTCATGACTGGAAACATACTGCCTGGTTGGACGAGTCTCGTTCCAAATTGTATCGAGCGGATAGACGTGTACAGGTTTGGGGACAACGCCATGAATTCATGGACCCTGCATGTCACCAGGTGACTGTTCAAGCTGGTGATGGCTCTGTCATGGTGTGGGGCGCGTGCAGTTGGAGTGATATGGAGTCCTGATACGTCTTGATACGACTCTGACAGGTGACACGTACGTAAGCATCCTCTCTGATCACCTGCGTCATTTCATGTTCACTGTGCATTCCGACGGACATGGGCAATTTCAGCATGACAATGTTAACCCCACACGTCCAGAATTGCTACAGAGTGGCTCCAGGAACACTCTTCTTAATATATACACTGTCGCTAGCCACCAATCTCCCAAGACATGAACTGTATCGATGATATCTGGGATGATTTGCAACTTGCTGTTCAGAAGAGATCTCCGCCCCTTCGTACTCTTCCGGATTTATGAACAGCCCTTACGTTTTCTCCAGCACTACTTCATACATTATTCAAGCCCATTCCACGTCGTGTTGCCGCACTTCTGCTCGCTGGGGACTACACGATATTAGGCTGGTGTACCAGTTTCTTTGACTCTTCATTGTATAAAAGTTGAATTATATATTTTTCTACCTTCCTTCTTTCATTTCGTATGAAAGGAGGTGATTTATTTTGCCTATTCCCTTTGCCTGCATATATCTGCTTCCTACTCTTTGTGTATCTAATGGCCGTCCCCTTGGATGGGAGACATTGTCGTAGGATGTGCTTTTGAGTATGGTCAAGGTAGTCATTATATACTGATGTTCACTCATGTTGCGCATCCTTCACGAGATCTGATAAATACTTATTTTGCATACCGATCCCAATGTATGACAATTACACATTATTTGGTGGACAATTAATGTACAACGGATCTACCAACTATTGAGTGGTATTCCAAGAATTACTCTTAATTGTCCATATCCCTCTTACACAATGGGAACTGAATATTTTGCAGTACGATCCTCGTCATTTATATGTTCAATATCGGCGGTTACACCGGGAAAAAATTGAGGTATTTACTGGGCGGTAGTCAATATGGACGAACATTTCAGGTTCTTTGACCACAGTTAACATTTACGTAAATAAACTTATCATTCATGGCGGGAAAGATTCTTAATAACAAGATGAGATTTATTTGATCGTGGGTGGTGCTACGAATTGCATGCAATCCCAGCCTTGTTATAATGCAGACTGACTTACCTACTCTTTCTAAGAGGCTACAGGGTCTCCTGTATCCACTTTTTCTGCACAGCAATAGGGACTGAGTTTTGTCTTCATTTCACGTTCACACTCATGGAATTACGAACACACTGAAAGGCAATGCAGGAAAATGGCCACATACAGATCATGCAAACACACTGACACCACATGTAGCTGGATCAGCCAGACAACTGCTGAATATAGAATGAGTATCTCGTTGCTCTGAGACTATGTCCACTTAAGTGGTCCCCTCCACATGCATTTTCCTAGTACTAGTACCGTCAACAGCGGCATTTCAGCATCGTCTGCACCGCCACCCTGTGTGCGGTAACCAACAGACAGAACCATCTTCCTTTCTCTCACTTTCTTGTCGCCTCGACCAGTTCCGTTTCTCACGCCCTTTCTTAAATATTTCACACTCGCGCATTGCCTAGCTTTATTATTATTTATTAGGAGCGGTGCAATTCATTATGTTGTGCAATGAGCCCTCCGGGGCTTATAGATCAATGACAGAAGTACTCATCCCTAACCGATGATAGATTCAAAATAATGCACACGATCATTTCAGTATCTTCTTAATTCTACACACACATGTGCCTAGACCCATTTCAGTATCTTCTCAATTCTACACACATATGTTCCTAGACTGAACACATCCAAGCACATACGGAAGGCCCAACATTCGTGCAAACCTGCCACGTGGGGCGCGGAGATGGTGGTCATACAAGTATTCAGCGATTCGCGTGTTTTTGGGGAAGTACCGAAGTCACACGCTACGTATTTCAACTTAGTTCTACAATCTCTAACCTCACCAGAAATCGGAACAAACAAGCACTTTCGACATTGTCCATGCAGCCAGCGACCGCGAATTCCACTGATGTGAATGGTAATCCAGTTTACTCACCATGTAATCGTGCTTGTCCACCAAAAGGCACGCAAGAAATACTTCCACTAGTGCTAGCACGCGGAATGTACACTACTGGCCATTAAAATTGCTACACCAAGAAGAAATGCAGATGATAAATGGGTATTCATTGGACAAATAGATTATACTACAACTGACATGTGATTACATTTTCACGCAATTTGGGTGCATAGATCCTGAGAAATCAGTACCCATAACAACCACCTCTGACCGTAACAACGGCCTTGATACGCCTGGGCATTGAGTCAAACAGAGCTTGGATGGCGTGTACTGGTACAGCTGCCCATGCAGCTTCAACACGATACTACAGTTCATCAAGAGTAGTGACTGGCGTATTGTGACGAGCCAGTTGCTCGGCCACCATTGACGAGACGTTTTCAGTTGGTGAGAGATATGGAGAATGTGCTAGCCAGGGCAGCAGTCGAACATTTTCTGTATCCAGAAAGGCCCGTACAGTACCTGCAACATGGGGTCGTGCATTATCCTGCTGAAACGTAGGGTTTCGCAGGAATCGAATGATAGGTAGAACCACGGGTCGTAACGCATCTGAAATGTAACGTCCGCTGTTCAAAGTGCTGTCAATGCGAACAAGAGGTGACCGAGACGTGTAACCGATGGCACCCCATACCATCACTCCGGGTGATACGCGAGTATGGCGATGACGAGTATACGCTTCCAATGTGCGTTCACCACGATGTCGCCAAACACGGATGCGATCATCATGGTGCTGTAAATATAACCTGGATTCATGCGAAAAAATGACATTTTGCCATTCGTGCAGCATCCCAGGCGCTCCTGTCTGTGATGCAGCGTCAAGGGTAACCGCAGCCACGGTCTCCGAGCTGATAGTCCATGCTGCTGCAAACGTCGTCGAACTGTTCGTGCAGATGGTTGTTGTCTTGCTAACGTCCCCATCTGTTGACTGAGGGATCGAGACATGGCTGCACGATCCGTTACAGCTACGCGGATAAGATGCCTGTCATCTCGACTGCTAGTGATACGAGGCCGTTGGGATCCAGCAGGGCGTTCCGTATTACCGTCCTGAACCCATCAATTCCATGTTCTGCTAACAGTCATTGGATCTCGACCAACGCGAGCAGCAATGTCGTGATACGATAAACCGCAATCGCTATAGGCTACAATCCGACCTTTATCAAAGTCGGAAACGTGATGGTACGCATTTCTCCTCCTTACACGAGGCATCACACAAACGTTTCACCAGGTAACGCCGGTCAACTGCTGTTTGTGTATGAGAAATCGGTTGGAAACTTCCCTCATGTCAGCAAGTTGTAGGTGTCGCCACCGGCGCCATCCTTGTGTGAATGCTCTGAAAAGCTAATCATTTGCATATTACAGCATCTTCTTCATGTCGATTAATTTTCGCGTCTGTAGCACGTCAGCTTCCTGGTGTAGCAATTTTAATGGCCAGTAGTGTATATGAGCCGTGTCTGGCTTTTGTTCCAGCCATCATGTATTGCACACCCTGTTTTTAACGTACATCCACCTCACTACGTTAATATAAATTACTACTGTCACTGAGCTGCTGTCTTGCCTGACCGTGAGGGGCGCTAGCAGCGCGTATCGATATATCCCCTCTCGTAGTATCTTTGCTCGACTGCTATTACTTCCCGGTCGTTGTCTGTCGTAGGCCAGTACAGGTTGTGAGTTCGGGTCTGCAAGTCAGTTGGAACGCGTCTGGAGGGCAGTCCGGACCTGCCAGTCTGGCAGTTGCAATGCGGCACTAGTGCAGTCGGGTTGGAGCAGCAGTGAGGTCTGCAGCG
Source organism: Schistocerca serialis cubense (assembly GCF_023864345.2). Lineage (NCBI taxonomy): Eukaryota > Metazoa > Arthropoda > Insecta > Orthoptera > Acrididae > Schistocerca > Schistocerca serialis. The sequence goes on along the minus strand of NC_064641.1, from coordinate 870,756,574 downwards.
ACATGGGTCGCCCGGCCATTGCCGCCACGCATCACTTGAGCCGGGCCACGGTCGTGGTGGATCGTCGGTCGGTCGTCCTACCGGACGACGCGTTTTGGCTCGCCGACCGTTCATGAGTCGGCTGTGTGTGTGTGTGTGTGTGTGTGTGTGTGTGTGTGTGTGTGTGTGTGTGTGTGTGTGTGTGTGTGTGTGTGCATCGACTCCCGATTTGTCTTCGTGCATGCTTAGTTACTGTTGGGTATCGTACAGGTCTTTGTGCAAGTGTTTGTCAGGTTGTGTGTGGACTTAGCGTTATGTCCACTAACGATTAATTTAGATGTTGGCGTTCTGCGGGCAGTCCGTCGGTTGCTGCGAACCAGGAAAGTTAGCTCCGAGCGGTGCAGTCGTCTGGGTCCGCTGGCGGTCCCTGCGCAGTGTCGGAGTGTGTGTGGAGCTGTCCGATCGTTAAGAGCTTCGTGGTTCACCGACACAGAACGTTATAGTTGAGTAGTGGTTTCAACTGCCCACGCCACGTCCATTCGTGTTGTGTGGTTCGTTTCGGTGGTTCGCTGTTGGGGTTTTCCTGTGGGTGACACCGAGTGTTTCTATTGCTGAAATGTAGCCACCGTGCGGTGCAATTAACTATATTGGTTGACTACAATTCAAGTGCACAGCGGAATTTTCTGCCTTGTGGCCGTTAGTGTTCCGGTTACCTGCCCTGGCAACTATCATAATTTCAGGCAGCGTCCTTTCCACACCTGTTGTTGGTGCCCGACATGGTGTGTAATTTTGACAGCTAATACATACTTCATTGTGAATTATCACGTTCGTAACCCTTTGTGTTTGAGTTTTCATGTACTGATTGATGGCAAGCAAGTCGTTGTGTCGGTCGGTCTGTGGCTGTCCTCTGGTTGGGTTCCGGCGGATCAAGCGTAGTGAACGAGGGCAGACCGACCTCCCTGGAGGCTTCTGAGTGCCGTTGTCCTTATTGTCTTTCCCACCGGTGTTTAATTATCTGCTTTCAGCTACTTAAAATTTAAAGCTTATGGTTATTTTTTCTATGTTTTCTTAAAAATTTTGCAAAATTAATTGTGAGCTTTCAGCCTTGCAACTGTATTCTTAAAATTATCTCTCAAGCTTAAGCATTGCGACCTTCAGCCTTTAAAAGGTTATGGTAATATATTTTAAAATTTTGAGACTTAATTTTGGCCTTCAGCCATTTGTATCGCACCTTGCATATGTTTGTTCTATCCGCTTTGAGGCTTTTCCATCTAGTGTGACATATGTTTTTTTAAATTATTTTATTTACTATATTAATTGGATTTTTATCTCGTTGATTTTAAGATTTCTTCTTTGGAGGCCTTTAGCCGTGAAAGACTTGCGTTTGGTAAAGGTTCGGCTATGTGCCGCTTTGGTTGTAAATGCGTTATTAAATTACAATAAACTACAATTAGAAGGTGAAACTGACCCCAACCCTTTTTGGCCCTTTCCACAGACCTAATGACCTGTTCTGTCCAGCAGGTTTCGCGGGCGTCTCAGTATATTTCAAACTTACTTTCTCTGCACACGTGTAAATAAGGGAAAAACCTGCCTACAAAGCATGCCCGTTGTTTAGAACAGAAGGCCTTTCTACCCAATTTTCGTAATCTAATGGAAATGGAAAAAAATTCTCCGAGTACCTGACATGGCAGCAGGAACACCATTATAGTTTCCGGTTGGTGGTGGGCAAACGGACTTCCTACGACGATCGACCATGATCTATCACATCCGCAGACCCCTACATATCTTTGCCCCTTTTGCCTACTTTACTTACCAGAAAAAAGGCTCTGAGTTGGCAACAGCTGGAACTGTCCAAGCTGGATCTTTGAAAGCTCACACTAACATTTCAGAAGACGACCTATACCGTGCCATACAACACCCAACCCAAACACCAGAAGAAGAAAGAAAATGAATCAAACAAATGAGAGAACACTTGAGCATTTTAAAGGAAAGTACACTGGTAAATAAAATGTTTGTCTCTCTGTTCTCCATGGGTCTCGAGTACTAGTGTTCCGCGAATCAACGAAATTATGATCACCAACGAGACTGTACAAAAGTGAAAAAGGGAAAAAGGGAAAAAGTTGTACCGTTTAGTATACAAACTTTTAATCTTAGTTTCTGATGTCGTAACTCCAAATTATTGTGAATATGTGTGATATAATACGTTTCCCTTGCTCAATGTCATTTTTCATTTCTTCTACACTCATTCCACTTGCATGTATAGTTGAACCTGGATATTTAACAGTAGAACAGCACTGCATCTAAACCACGCTGATAGTCACTAACCACCGCTATACACTCAGTTTTCTGTGTATTTGTTTTTATACCTCCCTTTTTATTTTTTCCAGACAACTTTCTCAGCATATACCTAGGTGCGTCACTACATATCGCAAGGAATGGCGTTCAGATATACTGCTTCGCCTTTAACCTTAATTACCAATATTTAGTGGACCAGCAGAATCATCACTTTTCGGCGTTTTTCTTTCACTTCCGCTTTGCGTTCTTCCGTTTTTGTAACAAAACAGATCAGATGAAAATATATAATTTGACATAAGTTCATCATGTTTCCGATGTGCTTGTACACGTAATTGTTGTTTCGTCGTCCATATGGTATATTATGACGTCACTCACAATCCCTCTGCAAGAGTACTAGATTCGCTCTGTTAAGTCTGTTAAGACTTCGACATATATAGATTATATTTTTTGTAGAAATAAAATAACGAGGAAGGACAGAGTACTTAATCTCCCAACGTATGTGTTTAGCTTTTGCCGATTATGAAAATGTTTTCTACCAATTGATGAGATCTGAGTTATAGGAAATTTCAGGAGAGTATAGCATTCCTCAGTATTTTGTATGCTGACAACACTATCGAGGTACGGGCCAGATCAACCACTCGTACAGGAATAAGAAGATTCACACAAGGATCCAGACAAGGTTGTCCTTTTTCGACCGCAATATACAACATAGGTATACATCGTCCACTCAAATTAATGTGACCTCTTTCCTAAAACTTCAATAACCACCTTTTGCAGCGTGGAACCCTGCGAGAAGTGCAGGAGGAGAGTTATTGAGGCTCTGGAAAGTACCGGCAGGGACGTGGAATTGTTGCCGACTTCAGTGCCAGTTGCGTTACGTTTCTGGGACGGTGATCCATGGCACGAACAGCTCACTCGCGGTGGCACCACAGATTTCAGTTGGGGTTAAATGTGTGAAGTTTGGTGGACAAAGGAGTACGCTAAACTCATCTTGCCCTTCCTCGAATTACGCATGTACACTGCAGGTTGTGTCACAGGTTGTGTTGTCCTGTTGGTGGATGACATCGTGCTGAGGGAAAACAAATTGCATGAAGTGGAGGATCTGATCCCTAAGGGATATATGCATGTTCATACTGATCCATTGTGCCTTCCAGAACTACGGCATCACTTAGGGAATGTCAGGACAACATTCCCCAGGCCAAAACACTGCCTTCTCTGGCCTGAACCATTTGCTTTGAGACGTTTCACTGCATGCACGCCTGCTGCCATCTGTCTGAAGAAGCATAAAAAGTGATTCACCCGAGAAAGACTACCTGTCGCCTGTCCAGCTGCGACACTCGCGTGAAAATCACAGCCTTCGTTGGATGAACAGCAGTCAGCATGGGTGCATTAACCTGGCATCTGCTGTGGAGGCCCAGACACAGCAACGTTCGCTGAATGGTCATTGAGGAGACACTGTTGCTAGCCCCTTGGTTCATCTGGGTAGTTAGCCGCTCAATAGTTACAGGTCTCACCACCTGCGACTATGTCAGTCGCGTATACAAACAGTGATCCTATACTGTCAAACGTATTTTATTCCAGTCTTTGATCACAATCTCAATTCTTTAGACGATGACCGGTTTCAGCCCGTAATGGCCATCCTCAGATCTTTTTTACACCATGTCCTGAAGTGCTAGGGCCATATTGGCATCGTCAAAACATATAAATATAATCAGCACGTCATCGTCATAATGATGTAAAACAAGGTGTAGAATAGGCCACATCGTCCGCACAATAAGTTGCAATAATCATTGTGTGGACGATGTGGCTTATTCTACAGCTTATTTAGATAGATATGACGATGCTGTGCTGATTATACTTGAAGTGTCGGCAGAAGTGCCAACTCCGTGTTGTTTGAGGAAGCCGAAATGCACGCTATAAGCTCACGCAGGCTGGCGTGAGGTCTCAAACAGGATACGTAATGAATGCTATAAATAAAAGTACGTAGCTGCTGGAATACTTAACTTTAATCCACAATTGGTGAACATTGGTCTTGTTGATACAGTATTATCATCTCAATGTGACATGGTGATGGCGCCTTGCTAGGTCGTAGCAATTGACTTAGCTGAAGGCTATGCTAACTACCGTCTCGGCAAATGAGAGCTCAATTCTCAGTGAACCTTTCCTAGCAACGTCGGCTGTACAACTGGGCGAGTACTAGGACGTCTCTCTAGACCTGCCGTGTGGTGGCGCTCGGTCTGCACCTACTGACAGTGGCGACACGCGGGTCCGACGTATACTAGCGGACCGCGGCCGATTTATAAGCTACCACCTAGCAAGTGTGGTGTCTGGCGGTGACACCACAATATTTATATGTTTTGACGATGCCAATATGGCCTTAGCACTTCAGGACATGGTGTAAAAAAAGATCTGAGGATGGTCATTACGGACTGAAACCGGTCATCGTCTAAAGAATTGAGATTATGAACAAAGACTGGAATAAAGAACATTTGAGTTACACGTCTATTCGCCCGAACAAGTATCGACAGCCGTCGTTCACACCTGTCATCTATGGCCTGTGTTGCATCACAGCCTCGGCGCCTGTTTTGGAGAGCGCCATGTTGTCATGCACGGCCAACTTTAACCATGGAGGCACGAGAGCAGCTGATAAACTTAGTCGTTTCGGAAATGCTTTCACACTTGGCCCTAAGGCCAATGGTCATACCGTTTTGGACATCAGATTAATGGCTTCGTTTCCGCATTACGACAGCAACTGCACTGTTATCCACCTCCCTTCCTCATCCCACCCTCTTCCCCACCCCTCCATTAAAATTGCTACACCAGGAAAACGACAGGAAGAAGATGCTGTGATATGCAAATGAATAGCTTTTCAGAGCATTCACAAAAGGTTGGCGCCGGTGGCGACACCTACAACGTGCAGACATGAGAAAAGTTTCCAACCGATTTCTCATACACAAACAGCAGTTGATTGGCGTTGCCTGGTGAAACGTTGTTGTGATACATCATGTAAGGAGAAGAAATGCATACCATCACGTTTCCGGATTTGATAAACGTCGGACTGTAGGCTATTGCGATTGCGGTTTATCATGTCACGACATTTCTGCTCGAGTTGGTCGAGATCTGATGACTGTTAGCAGCATATGGAATCGGTGGGTTCAGAAGGGTAATACGGAACGCCGTGCTGGATCCCAACGGCCTCGTATCACTAGCAATCGAGATGACAGGCATCTTATCCGCGTGGCTGTAACGGATCGTGCAGCCACGTCTCGATCCCTGAGTCAACAGATGGGGACGTTTGTAAGACAACAGCCATCTGCACGAACAGTTCGACGACGTTTGCAGCAGCATGGACTATCAGCCCAGAAACCATGGCTGCGGTTACCCTTGACGCTGCATCACAGACAGGAGGGCCTGCGATGGTGTAATCAACGACGAACCTGGATGCACGAATGGCAAAACGTCATTTTCGAGGATGAATCCAGGTTCTGTTTACAGCATCATGATGGTCGCATCCGTGTTTGGCGACATCGCGGTGAACGCTCATTGGAAGCATGTATTCGTCATCGCCATACTGGCGTATCACCAGGCGTGATGGTATGGGTTACACGTCTCGGTCACCTCTTGTTCGCACTGACGGCCGTTTGGACAGTGGACGTTACATTTAAGATGTCTTACGATCCGTGGCTCTACCCTTCATTCGATCCCTGCGAAACCCTACTTTTCAGCAGGATAATGCACGACCGCATATTGCAGGTCCTGTACGGGCCGTTCCGGATAGAGAAAATGTTCGACTGCAGTCCTGACCAGCATATTCTCCAGATATCTCACCAACTGGAAACGTCTGGTTAATGGTGGGCGAGCAACTGGCTCGTCACAATACGCCAGTCACTACTCTTGATGAACTGTGGTATCTTATTGAAGCTGAATATACAGCTGTACCTGTACACGCCATTCACGCTCTGTTTGTCTCAATTCCCAGGCGTATCAAGGCCGTTATTACGGCCAGAGGTGTTTGTTCTGGGTACTGATTTCTCAGGATCTATGCACCCAAATTGCGTGAAAATGTAATCACATGTCAGTTCTAGTATAATATATTTGTCCAATGAATACCAGATTATCATCTACATTTCTTCTTGGTGTAGCAATTTTAATGGCCAGTAGTGTAATAAATAACATCGAAATGACGACTGTAGGTTTCCCATTTTATTACGTAAGTGAATGGCCGAAGTCCATCAAACTTTTAATCACATATACGGATATGCAATTCTTCTTACATACCCTCCACCACCAGTGCTGCCACGTGCCGTCTCTGAGTGGTTACTCCACGTCGACGTCGAATACAGGTGGTGGTCAAATTAATATGACTGCACCGTCAATAAATGACCGTGTAAATATAAGGCAAAAGTGAATAGAAAATTCCTGCCCAGCTTGATGTACAATGTTTAACTCTCTCCTTTTTCCAATCAGTCATACTATACTAAAGGATACGGAAGACTACCTACAAAGAAGTGTTTGATATTTACACATAATGGATAAACAATATAACAACATGAAATAGGCAAAGAAGATAAAAATATCCGCAAAGAAAAGAACGTCTTAGAGACAGAATCAGAAGCGGGAGTAACATATTGGAATAAGTAGTCATTTTCAAGACCACGGGCTGTGATACTTCTTATGCGTATGATAATGAACCTGAAAGGAAACTGCGGAGGTACTTGCACACGTTAGGTACGAAAACAGATCCTGAATAAAATCTCGAAAAAAAAGAGAGGAAAGATGAAACCAAATGTACTATGGATCAGAAGTACGGGCTTTAACGGCCAAACAATTACGGAGAAATAAAACGGCGGCCGTGCGGTTCTAGGCGCTACAGTCTGGAGCCGAGCGACCGCTACGGTCTCAGGTTCGTATCCTGCCTCGGGCTTGGATGTGTGTGATGTCCTTAGGTTAGTTAGGTTTAATTAGTTCTAAATTCTAGGCGACTGATGACCTCAGAAGTTAAGTCGCATAGTGCTCAGAGACATTTAAACCATTTTTTTAAAAATAAAACGGCGCAAATGGTACGTCTAGGTCCTTTGGCAGTGCAAAATTTAGATCATCATAAGAGGAAGAGTGAGTTAAGAAAAGAGTTTCGTGTTCTAGGAGCATCAGAAAAGATCCAGCAGTATAGAAAAAAATGGCATCACCATCTGCTACGTATGAATCAAAGTGGGATACCGTGGAATATCTGTGACTGCATACAAGGGTAGGAGAAGGGTAGGATAACCACGAAAATGATTGTGCGATCAAATTTAATTTCCTTATGTACGTCTTGATGCTTATGAGATTTATTCAGTAAATCGGCAGAGGGCACAACTACAGTACTTTTGGTGTAATGCAGTGCCGAGTGTAGGAATTAAGTGCTAGTTCTCTAGAAACTGAATGGCAAGACGTTTAGAGAGAATGATGTGACTGCTTTTGCTATCGCTTCGATGAGAGGCAGCACATTCTTTCGCGAGTGATCGCCACAGGAAAGACACTTCCGGCTCATGCAGTGGCGAGTACCTGCGCTGGCCGGCATATGTCGCCCGCTCGATAGCGGCCATCCGATTAATATTCATGCCTGTGTTTCGCGAGCGTACTTCAGTTACGGCGTTAGTCATTTATATGTATGCCTACGGCCGAATTTACATATTTTAAAGTATCGTTGTATCGGCGTCCGGAAGAGGAAGAAGGTATCGGTTCCGACAGAGAGCTCCAGGCGAAACTGAGCCTCCTTTTTCAGCTGTGCCGATGACGCTTTGAGCTCGGCTACAGCCTCTGGCAGACATTCTGTAATATTGTTTGCGTCCGTTGTAAGGATAACGGGTGAGAGAAACTCTTCAAGGAGCAGATGATGGGTGAGAGGACCGTGGGACGCCTTTGTGTAGGATGACTACAAAAGAATTGTATTACTTGATCGATACGAAATCGACGAGGAGTATATTGTTCTCGCTGTTTTTATCCCGTAGCGAAACAACACGTTTCAATGTATCGGAACGCCGCTACGGAACTTTCCTGTGAACTATTGCGTGGTAATATGGGCGCAGTTCGCAAAATGTTAACGCGGCGAAAGACAGCGCGCTATGTTAGTGCATGCCCACTACACGCGACGCAGCTATAACCATAACTGTTTACACGTTTCTCACGTAAATTCAGATGTATGTTATGACTCGTCAGGACGCGCACATGAATTAACTATTTCGTATACTCAGCACTAATACGTCACGGAAATTAAGTCTCTCCTGCTCCATTTTATATTTTCTTAGTGTTGCAGTCAGACCGTGTTACTACAAAAATTCATAGGTTTAAACATTGTACAAGAAAGGGCATTTGAGTTCAGGGCAAATTCTGAATTTACACCTGGATGTTTTCCGTTTGGCGGACATTCTAATGGAATTCCCTTGGCCGCTGCGGTTGAATGTTGTGCGTCACATTCTCAATTTATCACCGCTGAAATTACCTTGTTTCCGGTTAACTTGCAGGTACGCTGTGGAAATACACTGGTGTCCAAAATTAAAGCAACAGACTGCTTTTTCCCCATCCTGTATCTAATATACGATACAATCATACAAACTGTCAACTGGAGCCCTCTACACTGCCTATATAATCAGCGCTTCCTCGAGTTCTCTTTGCAGTTCGCCGCTTTGCCTCGGATCCGCAGTCGGGACGAAACGTCAGGGTACAGTTTTATACATCGACCACGGCCTATCAGCCCTGAAGTTTCAAGTGAGAACGTAAGATATTATACGCATGGCGTGACCTGCTCGCTCTCCCGATTTTAATACCATAAAGCATGTCTGTGGTGCTTCAGGCAAATGCCGGGATGGTTCCTTTGAAAGGGCACGGCCGATTTCCTTCCCCATCCTTCCCTCACCCGAGCTTGCGCTCCGTCTCTAATGACCTCGTTGTCGACGGGACGTTAAACACTAATCTCCTCCTCCTCCATGTCTGTGGTGCAGTAGGGAGACATGTTGCATCACGCCAGCATCCACAATCGCTCTCCAAGACTAGTGAGCAGCTCGGCAGGAAGAATGGACGTTATTTCTTCAACATCAGATTGATGTCATAATTCACAGCATGTCCCGTCGTTGCCAGGACTGTATTGGTGCCAGAGGTTGTCACACCCCACACTGGACACATTAACCAGTTGTCGGAATGTGTGTACATATCCGTTAAGGTGGAGAAACATGCAGAACATATTTGACTTTCAGTTTATTACGTTCTGTATTTTTTACATTGCTTCTACTTTGCTATCACCTGTTTATACTGTTTAATGGTAAAATAAACATAACTTTGCAAAATTTCCGTTTCTTGCTTTAATTTTAAGCACCGGTGTAGATTTCGTACCAAGGTAACGATACCTGCTAGTACAGATTGGGACAAATAAAAATTGCTCGGAGAACAGAACTTTAAGGTACAAAGTGTGTGTGTGTGTGTTAGGGCTTATGGGCGCTCAACGTCGAGGTCATCAGCACCCTAACACACATTAAAAGGAACGAATGTGAACAGACCTAATAAAACTGAAGCACACACGCAAAGAAAGCAGGGAAAGAAGGAAAATGCTACATAATAAAGTAGAACGTAAGGAAAGTGAAAACGTAGGAGCAAGAATGCCACAGGAAATTGTCATTGGCTGGCCACTTACATAAAATATGGGCGAGCTTGTCACACAGTGAGCAAACTAAGACCCTCTCCCTAAAATCTTTGTGACCGAGCGAGGTGGCGCAGTGGTTAGCACACTGGACTCGCATTCGGAAGGACGACGGTTCAATCCCGCGTCCGGCCATCCTGATTTAGGTTTTCCGTGATTTCCCTAAATCGCTCCAGGCAAATGCCGGGATGATTCCTCTGAAAGGGCACGGCCGACTTCCTTCCCCATCCTTCCCTAATCCCATGAGACCGATGACCACGCTGTCTGGTCTCCTTCCCCAAACCAACCAACCAACCTAAAATCTTTGTAAAAACATTTGACATGGCACAGAACTTTAAAACTTTAGTCACATTCGTCCGAGTGTTGCCTAAAAGAGATGGCAGGTCCGCTGGCAAGTAAGCCGCGGCCCGCTGGTCAGAAAATAAAACGCAATCCAATAAAACGTGGCGTACAGTGACCTGGACGCCACAAGCACCACATAATGGAGGGTCCTCTCGCCGGAGCAGAAAGCCATGCGTTATAGGGCTGTGGCCTATCCGAAGCCGGGTGACGAGAAGCTCGTCCCGTAGATGGGGCTGAAAGGCAGTACACCACAAACCCGTTGTGGGCATGACTAAACGGAGCTTATTGTCAGTCACTTCCAGCCACTCATGCTCCCACCCATGACTCGTGAGCTCAACAGCGAGGTGAGAGCGTGCAGGGGGATAGCACACTGAAATACTTGTGGATCGAGACACGCCTCCTTGGCTGCCAGATCTGCCCTTTCATTCCCAGCAGTTCCGACGTGCCCCTGAATCCAGCAGAAAGCTACCACCTTCGCCAGTCGCTGTAGTTGGAGGAGGGCATCCTGGATGGTCTGGACTATTTTATCTGCTGGGTACAAACGTTGCAATGAGTGAAGGGCACTTAGTGAATCGGAGCAGACAAGAAATTTGGGAGAGGAAGAATGTCTCATGTGCTCCAGTGCCGCAAGATCGCAGACAATTCTGCATCAACACAGCACAGAAAAGGAAATATAGAACTAACACTACTATAGCAGATGTTGAAAGTGACCACTATTCATGTGATGGACTTTTAGGCCCTGATCTGCGCTTCTGAAGGCGGATCGAAGATGGACTGCTGGAATTGCAGCAGTCTCATCTGAAATGTTCTGCTTCAGTTCTTGAAGCCTATGAGGATCGTTGCGATACACCTTAGACTGGGGACTGCCCGCACAAAGTAATCGCACACTGACAGCTGGGTGGCCAGCTGAGGCCATGAACAGTCTGATCTCTCCTAACAACTCTGTCAAGAGTGAAGATTGCACAGGTGTGCTCCAATGTGTGCAGTGGATTACGTGTTGGGCGTACTCGTGATGAACGAGCCACGGGGTGCGGTTATATGCATACATTCACCTCCAGTTGTATCCACTCGTCCGGGCCACATTTATTTGCCCTACCGTGAGTAATTGTTTTTGGTACGTCAGTAGGGTCGTCAGAAAAAACCCTATGAAATTCTGTTCCAGGAACTAATGAGACTCAATCGCCGAAGTTGGCCGAACGATGGCAGTCATATTTGAAAGTAATATATTTATTTCAGTGATGTCCGTTCTTTGGGACATGTCGGACAGAACGGTAACCATTCGTGCTAACGTGGCTGGTGCATACATTTATATGAAACGGGGAATGGGGAAAGAAAGGCAAGGGGTGGGTGGGAATTTATGACTTCCAGTCCCATGGATCATTGGGCAACGCAGTCGCGAAAGTTGAAAATTTGTGCCGGACCGGCACTCGAACGGGGATTTACCGATTACCATGATGGTTGCTTTAAGTTCTTCGGCCATCTGCTCACAGCCCGGGACAACTGCAAGTGGTAGTATAGTGAGGTTTGTAGCACACTTTTGGTATCAAATTGATGTGAAAATTAATTATATTGATCAATTAATCACCCTGCCCTTGCTCTTCCCCGCTTACCCCTGATCCCGGCCACTTCCACTCCCTCCCCCAGACGATGTCACATGTTTTTCTCAGCTGCACGTGTACCCCAGTCCCCTCTTTCTCCTCCCAGCCTACCCCACCCCCCCACCCCGTATTGTTGAGAGTTTCGAATTTTGGTGGGAATGTCTTTGTCCCGGGGCTGTGCTGACATCCCCCCTCCCTCCCTGCCTCCCCACCTGGGAATTGATAGAAAATTAAAATTGGCCGTTCTCTTTCCAGGACCTGAACCCTGGTTCTCCTGAGTGGAAAGTCCAAGTGTACTTCCTTAAAACAACTAAACCACGAGGCGCTTGGAATTGATGGGAAATTAAAAATGGCAATGCCCTTTCTGGGATTCGAACCCTGAGTCAACTGGATGGAAAGCACAAATGCACCTCCTAACACACAGGAACTGTCCAGGTGTGGGTAAGGAAGGTTGGTTGGATTACTTTATTTTCGTCGGTAAACTGACGAAAAATTTCGATCGTAATTACGTAATTAATGACAAAGATACCTCCTAATTACACAACTATACGTATAGCGCTACGCAAGGACGACATATAAGCGCTATACAGCTCAAAAACTGACAATACCATACAACTGTTGTTGTTGAATGTAAAATGATTGTGTATTTCTTCTTTAATAGTTGCTTTATTATAGGAGTCGAGTTGATGTGAAACAGTCCAGTGGAGAAATTTTCAGACAATATAGGTGAGTGGAGATAGCAGCGATTGGTTTACTTATAATCAATTACTGAAAATGACAGTCACAATCGCATTATTTATTTTGACGCCAACTGGCTACAACCCGCGATGGGGTCATCTTCAGGGCAATTTAGACTCTAAAGTTATAATATTAGTAAGTAATCATGTATGTAATCTACAAGCAATTAGTGAAACTTACATAAATAAATAGATTTTTATACCCAATTGGTCGCTCGCTGGAGTCGTCATCCTGTCTGTGCACGGTTGGTAACTATGCATGGCTGGCTTTTTTTTTTTTAATTGTATTTCAGTTCCCCATCGGGGTGGGCTGGCAGCAGCATATGCGCTGCTCTTCAGCCGAAAGACATAGAACAGACAATAGAAGACAGTTAAAAATATACAAAGGAGAGAATATGGTGAACATAGATATAAAAAAGGGGGAACATCATGGAAGGCAATAGATAAAGAAGGGGCGACTAGAAAATGAAGATAAAAACTGTAAAAAAGCAGTGCACACAAAAAGCCACACACTGGGACAATTAAAAGAACACAAGGCACAGTATGACCGGAGCATAGAAGTATCGATGGATGGCGTAGCACATAACAACACACTGACAGCGAACCTCAAGGCAGCACACAATTAAAATCACACATCTTGACACACAGGAGAAACAGGAATAAACAGAACACTGACATGGCACACTGACGATGATCAAAACGGAGGATCTGCCAGGCAAAAGGAGATGAGGGTGACCGGAAGAAGGGAGGGAGGGACGGGAAGAGAAGTGGGAGATGGGCGGGGAGCGCGCTGAAGAGGGCCACGGAGGGAGGGATGTGGGAAGGAAAGAGGCAAGGATGGGAGGCAGGGTCTCAGGGAGGGGGAAGGAGGAAAATACGCTCTGGGAGAAGGAGGGGAGAGGAAAAAGGGGGCTCTGGGGAGGGGGGCGAACAAGGCCAGGTTATAGATGGAAGGAAGGGTAGATGTCACAGCGAAGTTCATCATCTGGAAGGGGGAGGCGCTGTAAATTGCCCTGATGAAGGATTGTGTGGAGGTGGAGAGAGGGAGGGATACACCGATTGAGGTGCGGCAACGGGCAGGGGGTGGAAAGGAAGGAGGAAACCAGAGGGTGGAGGAGATCAATCCTGCGGACAATGTAAAGGATGCGGAGATGTTGGATGAACAGGAGGAGGTGGGTGAAGGGGATCAGTTCATACAGGAGCTGTGTGGGGGAAGGAAGGTGGATACGGAAGGCAAGGCGGAGCGCATGGAATTCGAAGGTTTGGAGGGCCTTGTAAAAGTGAGTGGGTGCAGAGATCCAGGCAACGCTGGCATAACAGAGGATAGGATGGATGAGGGATTTGTAGGTGTGGAGGATGGTAGAAGGATGCAATCCCCATGTCTGGCCAGACAGGAGTTTCAGAAGGCAGAGGTGGGAATGGGCTTTCTGTTGGATGGTGTGGAGATGAGGGGTCCAGGTGAGGTGTCGGTCGAGGGTGAGGCCAAGGTATCTCAGGGTGGGGTGAGCTGGATCGGACGACCATAAAGGGTAAGGTAGAAATCATGGAGATGAAAGGAGTGGGTGGTGCGGCCTATGATGAGTGCCTGGGTTTTGGAGGGGTTGAGATGGAGGAACCACTGGTTACACCAAGTGGTGAACTTGTTAAGGTAGGTTTGGACGGTACGTTGGGTCGATTGAAGGGTAGTATAAAGAGCCAGGGAGGCGGTGTCATCAGCATACTGGGGAAGGTGAACTGGTGGGGGTGGCTTGGGCGTATCAGGGGAGAGGACAGAGCCCTGGGGGGCGCCAGCAGTGGGATAAAAGATATGGGAGTTGGTGTTGTGAAGGGTGACATAGAAAGGATGGTGCGAGAGGAAGGAGGTTACCAGATGGACATAATTGATAGGCAGGGCGTAGGTTTGGAGTTTAAAAAGGAGACCGGGATGCCATACACGGTCATAGGCATTTTGTAGGTGAAGGGAAACAAAAATGGAGGAGCGATGGGGCATGGTTGGTTCTCTGGATGAGCTTAAATGACGGCCAACAACACGTTGGCAGACGGTAACGCCCTGCACGGTGACCAACGGTAGTTACATGCTTAAGCAATAAAATTTTAAAGTTTACCACTCGTAATACAAAACATAATAAATAATAATTATAACAAATTAAATCTCGAGAAATTTAAAATTATTTTTAAGTCGGATAACTGTTGTCCCATTCATTTTTCAAATCCCTTGTGGATAGAGTAAAGTCCTCTATCTTTTGTGGTAGGGACGCCGTTGCCATGGGCGATAGTATATATCAAGCGCCCCCTAGCTTGTGTGGTTCTGACACTGTCGTCATGGTAGCCGCTTCGTATAGGTCGTCTGCTGTAATACCATCTTTGTGGGTTGTTATGGTAGTGACCTACCATAAAGATTCTTCCGCCATGTTGTCGTCAGTCCATGTGGTCTTCTGCTGCGGCGGCGTTATCCTTGTACAGAATGCGTTGTTGTGGTGTGTTCTGGCTGTTATCCATAAAAGTTGTTCGTAGTAATTAGTAAAAATAAAATCTGTGTATTCTCCACTATAAAATTATCATATTAGAAAAACGAAGAATAGCAGGTGCCCCTTAGCCTATTTGGCTAGGATCCCGTCGTCATAGTAGCCTCCTCGTACGTGTCGTCTGCTGTAGCATGGCACTTATACGAAGTGGCTACCATGACGACAGCGTTCCAACCACACAGGCTAGGGGGCGCCCATGGCAACGGCGTCCCTACCACAAAAGATAGAGGGCTCTATCCACAAATGATGTGAAAAATGAATGGGACAACAGTTATCCGAATTTTAAATAATTTTAAATTTCTCGAGATTTTATTAGTTATAATTATTATTCATTATGTTTTATATTACGTCTGGATCAAACTTCAAAATTTACGATTTCTTGCTTGGTCAACGTGGAGGGCGTTACCGTCTGCCCACGTGTTGTTGGCCGTTATTTAAGCTCACGCAGAAAGCCAACCATGCACATTCGAGGGTTGGATTCCCTCACCTCTTCATCGAAGACTCTCACTGCCTGGGCTACTCTCAGGGTGTATCTTCGACGTGGAAGAGCCCCCCCATTTCTTTGCCGTGTCGTCTGCTCGCCGTCACTACTGCTCGCCGTCCGGTCCTCCTCGCCACCGCCGCCGCCTGCCGGTGGTCGCCGCCTGCCGGTGCTTGCCGCCACCACAGCCGCCGCCGCCACCGTTCGGTCGCTGCCTCCTGCCGCCACCTGGTCGCCGCCGCCGCAGCCGCCGTCGTCGTCGCCGCCTACCGCCGCGCCGCCGCCGCCTGGTCGTCACCGCTCGGTCGCCACCTGCCGCTGCTCGCCCAACCCACCACCACTATCATTTTCACCTCTCCCTCCGCTGCTCCAACCACGATCATACGGAACTCATCCTCCACCCCCCCCCCTTCCCGTCCTTCCTTCTCACCCTGTCCACCCCAGCCCTGCGCCACTTTCGGCTGTAGCCACCCCCAACTCCCCCTCCCCTATCACTGTTGCCCCATCGACAGCTACTGACTTCCCGCTGATCCCTGCACCACCTCCGACGGGCTCCAAGCTAGCACGGATTTCGGCTCGACGTTCCACAGTCTCTGTGACACCCATGGCCCCTCCCTCTGCGTCGTCCACTGCTCAGGGTGGTACTGCCCCCTGCCATCTCCCCCTGCAACCTGTCCCCCAGCCCCTTCTCCACCCGGTTGCGACCACGAAACCTTCAAAGCGCCCAAATGTTGACCCTTCCCACCAAATATCCTCCAAAAATGCCCCGATCCCCGTGACCCACCCACCCCCTGCTCGCGACCCCAAGCCCCGCCATGTCTGCCACCCACACCTTTGTCCTCTCCAATCCTGACCCTCAATTCCTTGATGCCCGCTCCCTCACCCTCACCATCCGGAGATATTACCCCAATGCCCCCATCTCCCTTCTGATTCCTCGCAAAGACTCAGTCCTCATTAAATCCCCCAATGCTTCCATCCACACTGATCTCCTTTCCCGCATCCCCCATATCCAATTTGGCCAACGTGCAACCCTCACCCCCTACCACACCCCATCCTCTCCCCGTCCGCCTCAACCTCCTCGACGTCCGCCGACCTTCACCGGTGTGATCACGAAGCTTAGCCCCACGATCACAGATGCTGAGGTGTTGGCGGAACTCAACTCTGGGCCCGACATTGAAATCCGCTTGTCCCGTCGCATCTTCAATGATGCTGGGCCGACTTTTCTCATGCGGATCTTCACCGAATCCTCCTCTTCCATTGACCGCCTCCTCACTGAGGGAGCCCTCATCTACAATCGCCGTCATAAGGTGGACCCCTCCTGTTCCCCAGTCCAATCCTACCACTGCCAACACTGCTTCACATACAACGACCACGTTACCTCTGTCTGCAAGAACCCCCTACTTGTCCCCACTGCAAAGCTTCACACTTCCTCAAGAATTGCCCCAACCTCACCTCTCCCCCTTCCTGCGACACTTGTAACAAACCACATCCTACCTACTCCTCGAAGTGTAAAGTGAAACCTCCTCCAGTCACCCCTGAGCTCACCGTCCCTGTCTGTCCTGTTAATGACCCCATCCACCCCAACAACTCGCTACGCCCTCCACCTACTGCAGAGGACATCATCCATTTCATCAGCATTGTGCTCCAAAGCATCCACCCCTTCCAGCACTCCCACACCCTTTCCCAAGTCGCCCTCGCTTCCCGTTCCATCTTCCATCTTACAACCTATGCCACATACTCCCACAATCAGGCCCACTTCACCTTCATCCCCCTCACCACCCTCATCTAACTCTCCCCTCGCGGCCGCGGTGGTCTAGCGGTTCAGGCGCTCAGTCCGGAACCGCGCGACTGCTACGGTCACAGGTTCGGATCCTGCCTCGGGCATGGATGTGTGTGATGTCCTTAGGTTAGTTCGGTTTAAGTAGTTCTACGTTCTAGGGGACTGATGACCACAGATGTTAAGTCCCATAGTTCTCAGACCCATTTGAACCATTTTTTTTATCTCTCCCCTCCCATGGTACAACAACCCTACCGTATCCTGTACCACAACATTCGCTCCCTCCCCACCAACAAACTCCTCTTCCTCCACACCCTCCATCAGCACTGGGTGGATGCCTTCATCCTAAATGAAACCTTCCTTCAACCCCGTATCTCCATCTCCACCCTTCACCACCGATAACATGTACCCTCTGGCGTGTGGCAGAGTTGCTGTAGGCCACCTCAAGCACCTCCCTGTCCGGCCCCAACCTCTCCTTAACAATCCTGCCAAGCATCTCACTCTCAGCCTCTTCTTCCCCACCCTTACCATCACCTGTGCCACCATTTATGTCCACCCTTGCACCCCTATCCCGTACGATTTCCTGGCCCACATTGACCACACCTTCTCCACCAATGTGATTGCCGCCAACCTCAATATCCACAGCCGTGATCCTGCCGACCTCCAGCCATGGCATCAGTTTCTCACTACCCTCCAGGGAGACATGGTTCCCCTGCCTCAGCACACCCAATCCGAATGCAACACCACTCCCGATGTGGTCCTTGCCTCTCACAAGGCATCACCGCAGATGTCCTTGACCTCATTGGCAGTGACCATGCTCCTGTTCTCCTCACTACCTCTAATGGTCGCCATCCCTGCAACGCTCCACGCCCCGATGTCCCTCCTAAACTTGTCCATGATTACTCCCGTGCCAACTGGGATGCCTACTGGGACTCCATTCACACCCAGCTTGATGGCCACGACCTTACCCTCCAATCTCCTGACAACATCTCTCGCACTGCTGCCTTCCTGCACCAGACCTTGTCTGACGCCGTCACCACCCATATCCCCACCAAAGCCATCCACCCTCACCGCCCTGCCCTGCCTCCACAGGCCGTCCTTCTCCTTCGAGAGTCCCGCCACCTCTACCACTCTTTTCTCCGCACTCGTGACCGGGATACACTTACCCGCCACCGGCAATTACAACAACACATCTGTAACCTGCTTACTGCGAAGAAACGCCGTGCCTGGCGCCAGTCATGTTCACAACTCAGCACCATGGTCCCCATAAACTCTTACAAGTATTGGTCTGCTTTCCACTGCGTTACTGGGAACCGCCCCACCCCCCAGTACCCTCTCCTCCTTAATGACTGTCCCTTTCCTGACAACCTCAGTAAGGCCAACCTCTTTGCCTCTCACCTCTCTGATGTTTTTTTCCATCCCAGATGATCCGCACTTTCACTATTCCCTCTTCCCTGATGTCATGGACCGTACGAATACCTCCGTTCCTCCCCTTACTCCTAGCTTCTAGTACTTGGCCCACACACCACCATCTGAACGTAACACTCCCATCACAACACAGGACATCAGCCTCACACTCCGCACTAAATGCAACACTGCTCCTGGCTACGACTGCATTACCTACCGCCACCTCAAACACTGCCCTCCCTCCTTCCTTTCAGTCCTTGCCACCCTCTACAATGTCATCCTTGCCACTGGCTTCTATCCCGACCTGTGGAAAACCTCCCGTATCCTGATGTTCTCCAAACCCAACAAGCCTCCATCTGATGCCTCTTCCCATCGTCGTATCTGTCTCACATCAGTGTTCAGCAAGCTCCTGGAATCCATCCTTTCGCGGCGCATCCATCAACACCTCCGTCAAAACCACCTCCTCCTCCCCAATACCCAATGTGGCTTTCGACCTTCCTTCTCTGCTGACAACCAACTCCTCTGCCTCACTCATCTCCTCTCCCTCCAGCTTAACTCCCGTCGCTCTGCCATTTTTGTCTCCCTTGACCTCGAAAAGGCCTATGACTGTGTCTGGCATCCCGGTCTCCTGTTTAAACTATAAACCTACGCCCTTACTATCAACTACATCCGTCTGATGGTCTCCTTCCTCTCCCACCGCTCCTCCTATGTTACCATCCATAATGCCAATTCCAACACCTTCTACCCCTCTGCAGGTGTGCCCCAGGGCTCTGTCCTCTCCCCTCTCCTCTACCTCCTGTACAAGGCAGATATGCCCCAACCCACCCCCCCTCCAGTACACCTCTTGCAATATGCTGATGACACCACATTCCTCGCTCTCGCTCCTACCCTCGTACCACTCGCTGCTTCCGGCTCCTGGATTTCTCCCTTACTGTCTGCGCCCGTCCTGTCCGCCTCACCCCCACCCTCACCTACTTTGGCCTCACCACTGACTGTCACCTCTCCTGGATCCCTCATCTCTGCTCCATCCAATCCAAAGCCCACAACCGCCTCTGACTCCTCAAACTCCTCTCTGGCCGGACATGGGGCTTGCACCCCTCTACCATCCTCCACAGCTACAAACCCTTAATCCGTCCCATCCTCTGTTATGCCAGTCCTGCCTGGATATCTGTCCTCCCCCCCAAATTCTATAAGTCCCTCAAGATCCTTGAGCGTCATGCACTCCGCCTCGCCTTCCGTATACACCTCCCATCCCCCAAGTGGATCCTCTATGACCTCATTGCTTTCCGCCATCCTATTCCTCGAATATATCCACATCATCTACACCTCCTGCCGCCT
The DNA here is from genome assembly GCF_023864345.2 of Schistocerca serialis cubense. NCBI lineage: Eukaryota > Metazoa > Arthropoda > Insecta > Orthoptera > Acrididae > Schistocerca > Schistocerca serialis. The sequence goes on along the minus strand of NC_064641.1, from coordinate 870,736,423 downwards.
TGATCCCCCTCACCCCCTGGTTGCTCCTCTCCTCTCCCATCCCCACCCCCTGCCACATCTTCACTGTTGTGTTCCCCCTACCCTCCATCTCTACACCCTTCATCTCCTTTCCCAAGGTGGCTTCCATCAACTCCCCCTCCTGGATGATGCCCTCTCTCCCTCCTTTTATCCCTCCTATCAACTCTGATCCTCACTCTCCCTCCTTTCCTCTGTCCTTTTCCCAGGCTCCCTCTCCACCCATCCTCTTTTTTCCACACCTCCGCTCTCTCTGCCTCCTTCTCTCCCCTGAGTCCTTCTGCATTTCTCTCCTCTGCCTCCTCTCATTCCCTCTCACGTCTACCCTGCCCCTCCTCCCCTTTATTAGTCCTCTCCCTCCTTGGTCTCCCCCTTTTCGTTTTTTTTCCTTCCTTCCTCCTTGTTCTTTCCCCTCCTCCAGGTCCCCCCCCTCCCCCCACATCTGCCTTTGGTTCGGGTGTCGTCTTTGTGCTGCCCTTTTCGTGCAGTGTTTTACAGTGAGTGTTTTACAGTGAGTGTTCCATGTTGTGTTTTTTTGGGAAGTATTGCGAACGGCCATCATACTGTCGCTGGGTGTGCTTTTTATCTCTTGCGAACAGAAACCAGACTGTCGCCGTGTTTTTTAATTGTGTGTGTACTATGTTACTTGTCTGATTCCTGCGTCTTTTATTAACATTGCCAACCCCTTTTGCTTTCTGTTTTAACTTTCCGGATTTTTCCGCCATTTTGCACTTTATGTCACCGTTTCATCGCCTGTTTTTCTTGTTTCTTTTCTTCTTCCATTTTTTAAAATAAAAGTCTGTAGGCTGTAGAGCAGCGTGCTAAGCCGCTGCCAGCCCACCCCCTTCGGGGGCGGGGGGGGGGGGGGGGGAGGGGGGGATTGAAAATCAATAAAGGAAAAAAAAGCCAACCATGCATAGTTACCAACCGTGTACAGGCAGGGTGGCGACTCCAGCGAGCGACCAAACGGGTATAAAAATCTGTTTGTTTATGTAACTTTGACTAATTGCTTGTAGATTACATACATGATTACTTACTAATGTTATAACTTTAGAGTGTAAATTGCTCTGAAGATGACCCCATCGCGGGTTGAAACCAGCTGTCGACAAAATAAATAATACTATTCTGACTGTCAGTTTGATTAATTGATTATAGTCTAGTGGAGAATGGCGGACGATTTCCCTAAAAGTCCATGGCTCTTCCTTGGTTGGGATAGCAGTCATTTATCATGGTTGTGAGTGATGCCGGTGTCGCGCTTTGTACTGAAGGCACTGCGTGAGGGACTTTCTGTTACGCAAACAGCTGACTTTTGAAATAGCCATCTGGGGCTTCCTACGGATGGGTAGGGTTATGCTACTTGATTTCTCTTTCGTTTTGTCTAGGACCGTCGCATGAAGGCGTGAAGCATGTTGCGAGTGGCACAGCTGCTCTCTGCCGGGTGGGCGGTGCGTGTGGGCTCTGTCGCTATATTTTAGATGAACAAGTTGCACTCGAGGTGGCCATCCTTTTAGCTATCATTGTTTAGTTGACTATACACGCCATTGTGCATGCATCGCCTCGTACGAGGCCTCCTCTCAGTGGGTAGCAGCTTGCGAGCCCGGCAGCATTCACGACGGCTGCTTCAAGGGACACGCCTACTCGATGCTCTCTCTTGCCTGCTGTGGGCCTTTTGACATGAAAGGCACCACACCACGCGAGTGTCGTTAGGCGATCTAATGACGCAACCGCGACACATGCGCCACTTGGCCATGTGTCCAGTGGTCTCTACTGTTGTCCACCTGTCTGCCTCTGTCATGGGAGTGGCAGACAGCAGCTGCAGTCTGTATACAATTCTGCTCTCAAGGCGCGCTTTCCTGGTCATGACCAGTTTAGAAGGTCAGCATCTTCCATCACACCTCTATCCTACGTAAAATATTTTTCGAAGACTGCAACTGGCACTGGGCATGTCAGACTTTCCATCTGTCTCAGACTGAACAAAAAGTGTTTTTTGTAACGCTAGCAGCTGCATCCAATTATCCATCCACCTGCAGGCAAACATAGGACGTTTGTGTCAAATCTTTTTTTCCTCCCCCCACAGATGTAATACTTTCCACAAACAGCTGCACCAAACCTGCTTGAAGAAAAAAAAATACAAGTTATAACTTGCCGGTGTGGCACTCTGTGTTCCTATGGGTCCTCTACAAAACAGAGGGTGGAGTCTGAAGCTGTATAAAGCCCAATCCCCAACAAAATCACCATCAGTATTTGACAGTGCGTGGTGTGATTCCTGCACCCTGAAACGCGCAGCCAGCAGTGATGCCAGCGGCAGTGGTGGTGGGAAACGGCCAAACTTGGCTCAATTGTCTTCTAAGTCTTTATAAAAAAACTTATGAGTTCAAATTGTGACAGTTATGAAATGTTGTAGCAAAATATTCAAAATTTTTGGAGATTGTGATACGTTTTCGTAACAAGTGGTTATGAAAGTTCTTTTTTCTTACCATTACAGCATTCATTCCCGAAATGCTGTTGGAATTAGAATGCCAACTGGAGGCACATAAGATGTCTACTGCTGTTCTAGATTTAGAGCAGCAGCAACTGGAAACTGAAAGCCCCCATCAAGTGGGAGAACATCTGCCAGCATCGTGTAAGTAATCTCAAAATTCTGTGTGGTAGTTTATGTTCAGAAAGCACCTCTTGATGTATTCAGATCATAACAAGTGTTTGTAAAACTTTTGATCTCGCTGTTGCAGCGTTTGAGCAGCAGCTGATGGACATTGAGCTGCTGCTGCTGGGGTCTGAAATGCAGCAAGAAAGTAAGCACAGTTGTAATATATTGCCATTAGACTTCTTTTTATCATATGAGGTATATATAAATTCATTGTTCTAGATGTTCTACTACTCAAGAGGAATACGAGATTCCTGTACGGGTATGCGTCAAGAAGGCCTGGAGCCATCACTTCCATCTGGTATGAACTTTTTACTTATTGATTTCTTTTTTTCGTAGTTATAATCAATATCTCGCTGTAGTCAAATTCAGTACAAATTTTTTCTGTTGTTTCTAATAATCAATATCTTGTTGCTGGCGACTTCCGTGAGATGGATCGATGGGTCCACAACAACAACAACAATTCCGGTAAGGGTGAGATGCTTGAGTGGGAACGTGAGATGGTGGCTGCTGAAAGTGCGACCCCTCCCTTCTGGAGCAGGGCGTGGATATATTTGACTGGGTGGGAAAACTGCCAGAAAGATCGACTGAATTGCTCAGTCCTGGGACCCAGAGTGTAAAACTTGATTATAATGTGACTGAGCGGAGGTAAAAATTGCTGTTTTGAAGAGCGCGCCGCAGCGCGTAGTGTGAAGCAGTTGCCCACTGTTTCTGACGGTGGCGCCGCTGTGGCAATCGCAGCTTTGGTGTCTCCCTCTGGTGGGAAAGGGGAAAGGTTGCCTGGTCACGTGGATTTAAGGGCCGCTATGAGATCGCCAGTCGGTCAGTTTGGGTCAGTCTCTCGTCCCCAGCTTGCTAGTCTGTCTCTCGTCCGCATTTGTTAGGCAGTTATCTGTCGTTCGGAGTGCTAGTATGTCTGTCGTTCGCATCAACCTTTAAAGACGGCAAAATGAGAGTCTTTCCACTCCACCAGTAGGAGAACTCAGCGAGTGGTCGCCCGGTCGGGGCGTAGTTCCTGCTTCTGAGTCTGCGCGTTAGGCCGCCAGTCTGCTCGGGTTTGCTCAGGCAACGGTCATTGGCGGTTCGATCAATCGATCGGTTGGTCGGTCGCGCACTGAGACACAAGATGACTTGTCCGTCTTGAGCATCAGCGCATGTGAGGTCGCCACGTGAGTCCAGTGGGCAGCGGCGTATAGCGAGGGGTAGTGACTTCGCGGTCGACACGACAGCAACAGGAGTCAACCCACGACATCAGTCTGGCCGGTGCGAGCTGCGACGCCGTGAGACGGGAGATCGGCGCGCCTTCCTGCGTCCTTTGAAGTGGCTGGCAGCGGACGCTTCGGGAGAGCGATTTAGGGGTGCTGCGCCAGGTCTTCTCGAGAAATCGCAGTTTATTAGAAGTTAGGTGATTCGTGATATGTTGTTTGATTTACTCTTGTTAAATTCTACTTGTTTTCTTGGTCACCAGCCGTTTAGCACTGGGGTCGTCCCACCATTCTTCTCCGTTTGCCCACCTGCAGGAAGGTGGTTGTTTTCCCTTGTGGAGTAGGGGCGGGTTAGGGCAACCTATGGTTCGGGTTGTTCGGTAATCTCCCTATCAATCTGTCGTACGTTGATAGCTGACTCTGTCAAGTGTGTCGGATTTGGTGTGTTAACGAATTTATTGCTTGGAGTGTAACGGCCTAATACCTGAAATATGTTTTGATCTTTGAAAAATTTGATAGTATTGCCCACGATCTTGAGAGGCGGTATCTGTGTACTGTAGAGCATCTTTTGTTTGGCCATCCTTGTAGAATTTTATATTATGTTGCATTTCACGGGGTTTTATTTAAATGATCATTTTAGTATAACTGTTGCCATCCTTTCACCGTAAGACTTTTCTTAAAAGTTACAATAAAGTTGCACCTTCGGTGGCAAGGTTAATATTTTACTTGTTAGCGTTTTGTATCATTTTCATCCCTCCTACGGGGGGTGCATAGGTGGTGTGCTTGTGAAAACTGTTAAAACTCGTAGTTTAAAGTAATCTGGTGTGTTGCAGATTTACACCTGTGTAGTCTTTCAGAGGCTGTTGTGAGCGGTCGTAACTACGGCCGTGTGAAAAGGGAGCGACAAGGTTTTCTGCCCGAAAGCTCATACAGTCAAAACTTGTTTCCTTCTGCCTCTGAATAAATTGTATCTTTGATATTTAGAGGGTGCTTTCAGATTATAATTTTAAATCTGTTTCTTTTAAAAAATGCTTTTAGGCACTACTAAAGTGAATAAAATTCCCATTTGTTAAAAGGAATTTGGTTATGATTTCATGAGTTACTACCTGGCAGCTGCTTCCTTGCTTACATATTGTGATTAAATGTATTAATGTTCTTGATGAATCGCTAGTAAATAAAAAAAATTCCTAAGAATATTCATTGAAAATAAATAACGGTTCAGTGACCATCATCGTTATAGCACATAATTATTATCGACAGTGGTTTACTTAACTGTCATTGTTTGTTTAGAGCATATGTTTAAAAAAATTTTGAGCATTGTGCTTAATTTTTCCTGTTATTCATATGTTACAGAGGTGACACCGACAAGGCCACGCCAGGAGATGGCTCTGCCATGTGCACCTGGAGTGGTGGTTGTGGGGGCGGGTGTCAATCACAGACCTGAGCAGCGTGGAGCAACGTGCAAAGCGCCACTCGTTGCCGCATGGGAGGCGGCCAGGGCTGTTGCAGTGCCTGCCCCCGAACCACCACATACCATCTGGTGCCCTTGGGTGGTTCAGTCAGAGCAACGACCTTCTACCCCCCACCCCCACCCCCAGCTGGGGATGGTGAATACTCCATTATGCAGGAGCATCGAGAAGCACCGTCGCTGCAGCCTGGGTGCTCCCGCCCTCGCCGGCAACGCAAGGAATGTGTACCTCGGCGCATACCCCTTCCTCTTGAAGGCGCCTGATCCCCAGCACCCCCATCCACCGGCTGGACGCAGTCGTCACCTGGCTGTAGTGTTATGAATGATAACGAACCTGTGGCTACCGGTAGTTCTCTATCCCATCCTCAGAGTGAAGGACATCAGATTAAGGGTGTCATGACCCCTCGGCAGTTGCTAGGGCCTTTGGCGGGCGTATGTCATTCAATAGAATAGAGAATCTGGCTGGGGGTATCGTGACTCAGCTCGGTTTCTAGAAGTGTGCCTCCCAGTGTTAGAGGCTGAGCTCCTGAAAGCCCTAGACGACCCGAGATATATTGCCATTAAATGTAATGCAGTGCTCTGCTGCAAGGTGACCAAACCGCCCAAACAGCAGGGTGCTGCTGAGGAGAAAACCTTACATTACGTCTGGGGCGATAGTGGCATTGTATCTCGGAGTACATCAAGTACCGAGTGGTATCATGAATATACCTTGGGTGCTATATTGGCCTGATTTTCCAAGATGGAACTAAGAGGGTCATCTAAAACACTCAGCCAAATGCCACACCTCGACATCCATATTCATGTTTATGATCCGTTAAATGGAGGGTCCAGCTATACCAGACTCCCTGAGGATGTTTGGAAGAAGCACGCTTGCATTAACGTTGAAAATGAATAAGATAACGCTTGTTTTGCATGGTCAATCCTGGCTTGTGAGAGAAATTACACGAAATATCCGCAGCACACATCTCGATACGAAATAGGTATTAACATTCGTGGATATTATAACTTTGACAGTATCGAGTTCCCCACAAAGATAAATGACATACCAAAATTTGACGTATAAAATTTGGGAATATCAGTTCACTTTTATGGCTGGAAGAAGAAGCAGAGAAGCAAGTGAAATGAGCAAGGCCAACATACGACATTTGAACCACTCCATTTTTCTAAATATGCAGGTGAGCGTGATCTTCATGCAAACATGCTGCTCTTCTCTGAAAGAGAAACATGTCCCACCTCATTTGCAGCCAACTGTCGAAACACAGAGATAAGAAACACATTTGCTTCAGGTGTCTAAATAACTTCTTGGAAGTAGTTAAAAAGGCATCTGGAGGACTGTGAATCCAGTGAACTGGTACGTGTTGTTATGCCTACAGAATAAAACAAGTTCATTAAATTCAAGAATGCTCGCCACCAGGAATGATGTCCATTTGTTGTATACGCAGATTTAGAATGTCTCCTTGCCCCTATTATTCGCTGTGAAGGGAACCCCTTAAACTCACATACAACTTCCACGCAAAAATACGTACCATATGTGGCGGAGTACCAAATTGCATGTTCATTTGATTCAAGTCTTAACCGCTATGAATCTTATGTCGGGGATAATCCTGTGGTTTGGTTGCTCACTGAACTTGAAAAACCCTCATGGGATGTTGATAGGCCTTACAGCGCCATAATCCCCATAACCGAATCGGAGGAGGATAAAAAATTATACAATGATGCGGTTAACTGTCATATTTGTGGGCTGATGTTAGATAAAAAGGGTGAAACTCCGGATATAGATCATTGTCATCTCATGGGGAAGTTCCGCGGTGCAGCTCACAATGCATGGAATTTGAAGTATCAGTTATCATGACACATACCCTTTTTCTTCCACAACTTAAGCGGGTATGACGCTCTCTTTCTAGTTGAACAATTGGTTAATTTCGGTTGGTAAAAAATCAGGTCAGTATCCTGCCTGACATTTGAGAAGTATATTTCATTCTCCAAACGAATGTCACCAAAAATTATGCTCCACTTCCTTTACTCGGTACGTTTTTTGCAGGTGCCACTCCAAAAACTCGTTGAAAATATACCTCAGGAGGATATGCATATCACCTCATATGCATATCCAGATGAGGAAAAGTTTCAGTTTGTGGCTAGGAACGGAGTTTTCTCTTATGAGTATCTGGATAGTAAGGCGAGAATCGACAAAACCAAGCTACCCAACATTTCTGCATTTACCAGTACTCTCACAGGCAATACCATAACTAGTGAGGATTATGAGCATGCCGTGAATGTCTGGCGGGAATTCAACATTCCAAATTTGGGTGAATACTCAAGACTATACATAGACACTGACGTGCACTTGCTTGCGGATGTTTTCGAAAAGTTCCGGAATGTATGTATCCCTACCTACTCTTTGGACGCTGCCTTTTATTACACGCCACCCGGGTTGTCCTGGGAAGCAGTGCTCAAGAAAACGAGGCACAGCATCGAAATTTTGAGTGATGCCGATATGCTTCTTTTCCTTGAGCACGGGATCTGTGGAGAACTTCGCCAGTGTGTCCACAGACATGCCAAGGCAAGTAATCCACAGATGATTGTGGAATATAATGTACCTCTCAATTCAAGTTATATTCTATACTTGTATGTGAATAACTTATACGAGCACACCATGATGCAGCCACTGCTGGTTGATGGGTTTCAATGAGTGCCCTAAAATGAATTAGAGGGATTAGGTGGGCAAATATTGGATCTGGCAGCTGATTCTGATGTAAGGAATGTAGTCGAGGCAAACCTCATATACCATGCTAGTTTCCATGAAATGACAAGCGACTTGCTGTTGTGTCCAGAGCAACAAATTCCATGAGGAAGCACAATCCCTAAACTGATGACCACTGTTGGACACAAGCAGAGGTGTGTAGTTCATTATCGTATCTCCAGCAGTGTCTCAGGGAGGGGGCTAGGCAGAATCACCCGAGCTACTTCCTTCAGTCAGTTCCCCTGGTTGAAGGAGTATGTTGAATTCAATACCGAAAACAGGGCGGTCGCGACTAGTGATCTCGAAAAAGACTTTTACATATTGATGTATAATTCCATTTTTGGTAACACCATGCAGAATGTGAGAAATGTACGTGATATTTTGATTAGGACCGAATGGGATGGGGATTTGGGCGTAAAAAACTGAATCGCCAGACCAAATTTTAAGCGGGTCAATTTTCAATGAGAACTTTGTTGCTGTGGAGATGCCAAAGGTTTCAGTAGAGTTTATGAAACCAGTCAATTTGGTTATGTTTATACTGGACATCTCCAAACTCCACTTGTACCGATTCCACTATGAGTTTGCTAAAACTCATTTCGTGGAGCCAAAGTTACTTTAAATGGATACAGATAGCTTCAACTACTGGGTGAAGGGCTGCGATCCATATGAAGCAATTACGTGTCACAGTAATGAATTCAACACATCGAGATATCCAGCCGATAATACTTACGGTATTGCTCCTCAGAACTAGAAGGTTATCGGCTTAACGAAAGACGACGCGGGTGGATTGCCAATTGTGGAGTTTGTGGGTCTAAGATCCAAAATGTATGCATACTGTACAATAGACGAAGCCACCCAGAGGCGGAGTAAGGGTGTGCGACGTGCAGCGTCATGTGTCCTCATGGTCAAAGACAACTTGCAGTGCCTGTACGGTGGAGTTCGCAGCGCCCTGTGTATGTGTGATGTATGGCGTGCCTCAGTGTGTGAGTGCTTATGTGCATCTGCTTGTATGCTTGTGAGAGTACCATAATATGTAGGAAGGACTATACAAGCAGTATGTGCTGGAAAAAAAAACTATAAAAAAATTAAAAAAATTAAAAATGAGAATTGCATATAAAAGATTTTAGAAATGAACCAAACTCATCAAAATTTAAAAAATGTAAATTAAGGATAAAAATATTTTACCTAATTATCTCTCGCTTTTGAAGTTCATGTGCATATGTGAGTGGACGAGTGCATGTGTAAACAGCTTAATTTTTAAGGTTCACCTACCTCTAGCTATCCAAGGTGAGTTCCTCCCAGTTTATTTTAGTGCACCTGTTTGGGATGACCACTTTATGGCAATTCGCTTCATTATATTATCAAATTATTTCAGCTGCTTGAGGCTGAAAATGTTTAGAGCCACCCAGTTCAAAGTAAAAATTAAGTCTTCTGTTTGGGTGGAATTTCACAAGAAATAGTATTAGTGTAAGAGAAAGTATACCTCTGTAAACAGTGTTGCAATGTAAACTGCAAAAAAAATTTTCAATCAGTACTGTTATTTTTAAGAACCATGAATTGTAAATAAAAAGATATCAAACAATTACAAGAACTGTGAATTTATAAGCAGCATTACTTAGTTATTGTAAAAACGACAAGATTTGTGTATGTAAAGCTGTATTACTACTGTATTTATGTATGAATAAAAAATTGTTATTCGCTACCATGCGTCTGTGCTGTTATTTCACAAATCCCTACCCTTACAAATGAATATAAGGGCTGTGTAAGATACGAAAGATGCTGGTTTAAAGCATGAGGAAGGTGACGTTTAAGATGGAGAAAACAAAATATATGTACTGAATACATGGGATTTCGCCTATCGTACTGCACGTATAGGCTTTTTCGAACAGGTGGCGCGTGATCGCATCCGGTTCCAAAGACATGTAGCAAACATGGCTGAAATTATGTCTCCTGTGCTTGAACAAAAACAAAGACATAGGCTCTGGGCAAAGTTACGTGCTATCTAAGTAGGAGCTAGGTAGAAAGAAAGAAAAAACACAGAATGTGAGGCAAAAAATTCATTTATTTTCATTAACGCCACGTAAGAGTAATTTTACGTTTTTATGAGCAGACACAACGCTCTTTTCACACATCTTCTTCTTAAGCTTATGGATAGTGAGGCACCCACAGATTTCCAGGTCTTGAATAAATGCAAACTTGAAGATTTCCTGAGTCCATGCGATCTTGTCCTCGCCTTTGACGTCTATGAAGGTCTTAGGACGATCGAAAATTCGAAGTGAGGTCATCATTTCTTTATAAGGTATACCAGGATCGTCCCATTGGAGTCAATGAAGGAAATGTATTAGCCACCTTGCACTCCTCTGTGTTTTAGCACAGTTCATATCCTTGAGAATGCTGTGGATGCCATGAGTGCAACATCTTTAAATACGAATGTTCTACGCTCTTTATCATAGAAACCTTGAATGTCGACAACGACGTTCACACTGCAAATTATCATTGTGAAATGCTCTGGGCATGCCACAGTTCTTAGTCATTTGTACAGCACGCTGCGCAACACCAGTAAATCGGCAATAGTTAATCACACAGTCATGTAGAACTAGAGCATTCGCTGCAGTGTGTTCTAGAAAATTTGACGAAGATTCAGTTTCGATTTGTACATCTATTGGTCCTGATTTAAGTATCTCATTCTGCTTAGAATAGTCTATCATGATGATTGGTGCCAGCTCCTTGAATTTCCATGGACTGAGTAGGCATCCTTCCTGTTCAACACCTTCATAGTAAGAAGCACAGAACCTTGCATACATATCAAATGCTAGACTTCTAGTATGATAAAAAATTAGTTTTATTATTATTACGTTAAATATATTTCAATTCTATCAATTTAAATCTGTATTTCATACTAGAATGCCGTGTTCCCAGTTTGGCACAGCTTTGCCACAGGACACACGAAAGCGGTCGAAGACGTCCGTCTTCTGGTCGGCTCCTGATCGTTGTCAGAAGGAGGCTACTTCCTGATTACGCAAAGACTTCTATTATTTGGAAAAAAACAACCAGGATTTCTTTACGTAATCAGTATGAATTTTATAATTACCTAAGGGACCTTTAACAATGAATAGTAAAAAGCAAATTGCTTTTGCAAATGAAATCATTAATAAATGGGGCAGCTATGAGTTGTATAGAAGACAAGGAGCGGCCTTCTGTCTACGACCAGGATGCCGCAGTATTCTCTGCTGTAGTGAAGGCTGTTTGACATTTATAAAAATAATATTGCACGGAGGATAAAAAAGTATAAAGGAAAAGAACAGAATAAGAAGTCTGGTAAACACTAAATATATTCAAACAATTCTCACTAGCAAATTAGGGCTTATTTATAAACAATACAACTTACATAATTACTTTTCTAACACTATGGTGCGATCAGATTTCAGCCTGTCCTGTGCTGTCTCCTTGGTTCACGTTTTTTTTTTTTTTTCACAAATTATAGTCACTACTTTTCTCCTTTCACTGAAGACAATTCTTGCACTGTTCAACACCTCTGATAACAATAATTTGCTGATTTACAGTTTCGAACATGAATTACTTTAATTTTATTAATTAATGATGTTGTCTGCACGCTAGGAAGACCGCTCTTTTTATTTTTTTTTTTAACTTAAAGTCGACCTCCTTTACGTTTTCACATAACAAGCAGAAGCACATTAAAAATCTAAAGATCTACAAACTTTTTTACTGTCATCTTTTATTTAGATCGAAGCGGAACGACAGTTCAGCTTCTGTTAAAATGTTTCTTTGACTGCGCAATCGATGTATTAGCGTCCGCGCTAGATGCGCATCTTTACAGTTATGTAAATTATACAAAACAAATTTCTTTCAAAGGGTACTCAAAGCTTTCATAGGACGGAAATACCAATAATATTACATCGCTTCCCGCGTGAGGAGTAATGAGTCTGAAAGATCGTTACGACTCACGCGCAGTCGTAATATTATTGGATTCACGTACTTAGTGAATGAAGTATTTAAGGATCTCTCCTTGTAGGGAGCAAAACAAACATAACATAAGGCACACAGAATTATATACGTTTCACACTAAGTCGTCAAAGCTACTCACAGTTGCTTGATCGTTAACAAACTTGGTTGTGGCATGATGCCGTCATAAGTGTTCAAGGATTCCTTTTTGTGCGTGTTCTCAAGAATTACTCTCATTCAGTCAATTGAAACATTGAAATACTAACATAGATACAAGTACAAATTAAATACACATACAGATACATATATACATAAATATTGACAAGAAAAAAAAATTCGATTACAGTATTGGTGCATTTTGAACAGGACATAAAAATTTATCAGTCTTTCTCGTAGCGACGTCATTCTTCACTTTGTAGTTGGGAGTATTTCCCATGAACTCGGGTGATTTTCACAGGGGAATTCTTTCCTCGCCTTTCACTTTTCACTGCACTACAACTGGGGATCACCTTTTCACATTCTGGTGGAAAACACTGGGAATTTCACTATGTGAAGGGGAAAGTGATATTTCTTGACTCGACAATCTATCGGGTCATGTCGGGAATCAGGAAAGTTGATGACTGGTTCAATGACGAATGAGTCAGTTTGGTGGCTGTCTTAATCTCATTTCAATTCGTGTTTCAGCACATGAAAATACAGAAAAAAAATCTGTATTAGGACTTGCTCATTAACTAGCATCTTAATCTAAGGGAATATAGAGTAAGAATTTAAGACAATAAAAATTACTACATAGACTATGTACATATACATTATATATATTATTCATATTTTGTGTCTAGGTTTTATATTCTTTCGTTAGCAAATATTAGCAAAACACGTTTCGTCTTGTACAGGTCTTTCTTAAGCAATGTATTTAGTGATATTGCCGTAACAGTTTTCATAGTTAAGGAAAGGTCATCATTAGTGTCCTTTTAATGTAAATATAGTAAAATCGTGCGTAGTTTATAAACGTTTTATTGTTTTTATGTCCATTTTTATCTCAAATCTGGAGCACGCTCACGCCCGTTATGGAGAGGAATGCTTATTGTTGAGTACGGGCCGGCGAGCAGTCATTGAATGTTGCCACAGTGCTTCACAGTCACGTGGTAACGAACTGGCGGTTTGACAGCGTTGGCAGTCCGCGTCCTGCACGAGGCAGATAGTTCAGTGGCTACCAACGCTTATTTTTTTTTTTTTAACTTGTTTATTTTGTTGAATCATGGGTACTGGAGCAGCCCGTCAAGACGACATGGTCCACCTGGACGGTAAATTGACTGCATCAGCGACGAAGAACAGTCATCGATGAAAATGACTACTGTCACCTATTGCAGTGAGTACAATAGCTTGTCTATCCTTTGACTGATAGTCACTGTATCGTCGTCGCAACGTGAGAATACTTGTAATGCTACTTCACACGCGGAACATCACTCGTGTCCGTAAGTTTATTACAGTTTTGATTCACACAAGAGATAACTAGCTTTCGTGTCCATACCTGTGTCAAATTACGATTTTACACACGTGTCCATCATTTTGTCACTGAGTCACACGCATCAATCCATACGTGTCCATTTAGGTGTCTTTATACTACAGAGTAGTACAGTTAATGCTAAAATTACTTATCATGAAAGGATCATTTACAAAATATACATAGTTTTTTTATATATATATTACTGTCCAAGACCTAACGAAAAACGTGTTTGCTATTCTGAATGGTGCTTCTGAAGCACGTTAGATTTTATATATATTTTAAATCTGATTCTTTTCCTTTTTTCATTGTTCTCTAACAGCCCTTTTTTTCATTTATTCGGTTACATCAATAATCAGTAAAATATATCCACTTTGGCGTGCCGAACAGTTCACGTTCAAAACTTCATCCAACAGAAATCGGGAAAGTTATTCCTATTTCCTAGGATGCTTTTGCTCACAGCAAATCAGATTTACATCACGTTTCGATAATTAACTGCAGATACGCATTAACCAACGAGCCACGATCGTCAATACACACAATATACACACGTCAAGTCTTTTGAACCAATTTCCAAATTTCTTCCCCTACCGGGTAGGGTAGAAAGGTAAAAATGCTAAAGAAGAAAAATACAATAGGATAGTGCAAGGAAATGAAAGATACGAAGATAGATAATAGGTGAAATAATCAGTTGAGCAAATTCATTCTTCGGCTCCACCGTTTTTTGTGTCATCCACGTGGCATAACTTGACTTCAGTATTAAAATGTCGCACAAATCCGCTTCCAAAGCATCTTCAAATATATCTCAAAATCACGGCATGCGGACATAGCAGAAGAATATAAGCAGATTATCTCAGTCCTCAACTAGGTGTCTTAATATCGAAGGTTTCTGTATAATACTCGTGACATAGGAATAGTCTCTCTAAGTTTCTCCAATACAGGACCTAATTCTTATTATAAATGCAAATTTCTTAACTGGTTGACTCATAGTAATAAATAAATTAAAGTTGCTCTCCAGTTGCGGGTACCATTACTCATTTCTTTGTACATTAACTATATGTTGCTGCTTGTACTCGGTGTAATCTACAGATTACAATGTATCAGTTTTGCATCGTACATGGTTCTAGCAACTTAAAATATCAATCCTTTGAAAGCTTAACTTAGGTTATTATTTCACATATACGGACATTCTGGTCTGAACGAGGGATTTAAAGAAAACCTTTACTACTTGGTAAAAAGGAGATTTGCCATAACTTAAAACTAAAGCAGCAGGTGGCACTTTGGCACATCCCTTACTCAATTCAACGACTGCAGTCTTCTCTTGCTCAAGAAACTTAAAACTACCTTAAAACTAAAGCAAATCTTATTTTCCAAATACGTAGAGTGCCTTCTTCAATCAGTTCATATCTTTCAAGCTCCATCATTACTTTGTGTCCACCTCACTCAAATGATTACGTCACCTGCAGAATACATGTACATGCTGTTGACTCACATACTTTCTAAACAGATCACACTCTTGTTTCAAGTTGCAGCTTAACATAAGAAATGATTTTTTAAAATGTTTTTCATGGTACTTCTTTAGGTCTACATGGTGGTAAAGTCCTTTTATTCGTCCACTAACTGGATCTGCCAACACGTAACAACCAATATGTGGCTTCCTGACTATAACAAACGGTCCTTCGTATAGGTGTTGCCACTTACGATTTTTACGTAGGATGAGAGATGGTTTGAAGTGTGTTCTCAGAAGAACACGCTCGTTCAGGCGATACGACAGAACTTTATTGACATGCTTGTCAAATGCCTTTTTTCTTAAATTGCCATAAGTTGTGAGAGAGACCAGGGCTTGTCTTAACTTATTATCTAGGTTGACTTCTGGACCTTGTATCTTGGGGATAAGCTCAGTCCATTCATTGCTTTCCTTTGGCCTGGAGATTAGTTCTGAAGGTGTGAAACCGGTCAAAGTGTGCTTTTAGTTTTCCGCATGTTCATTAGATTGAATTTCGCTCACAATTACCTTTGAAGTACCGGGCGGTACGCTCGGTACGAAGTTTGCTTCCGTATTCCACTTAAGTTGCGAGCTATTTGCCGGAATTTCAGTCGAGATGGTGTGTGTTGGCGGGTTTGCTCGGGCATAATAGATGCGAGAATTTTGAGTTTCATGATTTTGACTTTGATAGTTAGTAAAAGGTGGAGGACTATTCTTAAAGTTTGGAGCATACTGTTGTTTGTATTGCTTGGAAGGATCTGGAGCATTTCTACCTTGAGAACAGTGCTGGAATCTAGGCTGGTTACCATACTGCTGTTGACTGTTGGTGTTAATCCAACGTCCTTTTCCATTGAAATTATTATTATTTTGTCGATCGTTATTGTAGTGATAGCGATCATTGTAATTAACTGGTGAATTACCGTATTGCTGTTGTGTTGTCTGGTATATGGGGTGGTACCTATTTTGATCCTGGAATTTATGTTTCTGCTTCCCGTTACGGCGATAGTAGTTGTTATTATCGCACGGAACGTCGTGTCCTTTACTGTTGTTGGGTTGGTATGACATACCTGAGTCTGCGCCTACACCGTGCGGCTGTGTAGTGTGCGGGCCAAGATTACAATTACTCCGCGCACTAGCACGCACGTCTTCTTGAATCATGTCAAGGTTGTCAAGTACTGACAGAAAAGCCTCCGTGTCGTCGTCACTGACGTTTACTAACTTTTCCCTGATTGATACCGGTAGCTTTGACTTAAGGATCATAATTACGTCCTTCGTGGAAATGGGCGTGTCCCAATATTGTATTTTTCGCGGGTATTTCTCAAAGTACCTACGGAGACCAGCACTTCTCGTGTTAAACGGTTCAGCATTATATACTTCCTTTCTAAGGCGTTGTTGTATACCTGAACACCAGAATTTGTTCAGAAATTGCTTTTCGAAGTCAGCGTAATTATTACATCTGTCAATTACTTCTGTTCCCCAGACAGAACCCTCTCCTTGAATGTAACCTACTATAAAGCGCATACGTTGCTTGTCGTCCCAGCTCTCAGGAAAAACACCATTAAATGACTTCAGAAAAACCATTGGGTGGATGTTGCGTTTCTCTGGCAGAAAAGGCTGGAACACGCGGTGCTTGAGAACGCTTTCTTCTTTCATTAGCTCGACAAGAGTTACTTGATCATTCTGGTTGCGTACTAACGGATTCTTACTGCTGTGTCCATGTACAAGTGGAGAGAATTCTACACGAGACACGGGATTATTATTGTATTCATGTTCTGAAGAAAGCAAGTGTGAATGCTCACTTCTATTGTCATTAGGAAAATCATTGACTTGTTGTTTCAACTGCTCGATTTCCTCAGTGAGGTGTCGTTTCCACTCGGGAAGATCTCGGTGAAAAACTCTACGAATCTCTCCTAATTCAGTGAGAATCGTATCTCCTGATGTACCTGGAGCAGCTAAAACTTCAACTGTGGCTGACTTTACGGCTTCTTTTAAGTCGTGTTGAACCTTGTTTTCTATGTACTGTTCCTTAGTCTCGACCCATTCTACAAATTCTTTTCCTATCGTGGAACGTACGTTGGCTGCAGCATCATTCACCCTCTTTTCAATGTTTATTTCGGATAGCACCTGTGTCAGGTCATTGACCTGGCCTTGCAGAGTGACGACATTGTCTGCAAGCTTGTTTACTTTAGTTCCGACCTCAGCGGACTTTTTTGAAACTTCCGTTGTAACTGCCTGGCAACTTTCGATTTGTACCTTAATGTCTTTGTGCACATTACCTACTGTACTCTCACATGCATCTACCTTCTGCAGAATACCTTCTATCCTTTCATTAACTTTAGTACTTAATTCCGCGATATATTCCACCGTGACTGTCCTTATTCTTGCCTCTAAGTTGGCATCAATATTATCTAACCTATTTCTCATTGTACCAATCATGGTATTCAGGTCAAACCATTTTCGCTCTGTCTCCCGTTCCTTTTCCCTTTCTTTTTGTTCCCTTTCTTTTCTATCTCGTTGTTTTTGTAATTTATAAGCTTCCCTTCCCGTTTCTCCTGTTCTCTATCACGTTGTTTTTGTAATTTGTAAGCTTCCCTTTCCAGTTTCTCCTGTTCTCTATCACGTTGTTCTTGTAATTTATAAGCTTCCCTTTCCAGTTTCTCCTGCTCTCTTCCTTGAAAAAAAAATTCTCATCATTTCAACCATCAAATTTTCTCCCGCTTGCTGTGACGATGATTGCTGTGACGATGATTGCTGTGACGATACTTCACGCACACCATCAACGTCTACCGTTCTCTCCATTCGCGAATCGGGTCTGCCTGTTCCCGTTCGCGAACGTAGTGGGTATGACTTGACAACTGTGTCATCACCGTCATCCACACTGTTTGTCGGCTTTCCTTTGTCATCTGCCATGTTTATTTTCAAGTTTGTGACGTAACTGCTCAAAGAAATATTTCGCGGCACGCCGATCGTCAACTCTCAGATGCGGGCGCTGATAGTCAAACGTCACACCGCGGAAGGTGACAATTGCAGAGCTATACCGGGTAGAAGACAAGATGGCACCTAACTTTGAAAATAAGTGACAAACACCTACTAGACACTGAATCCTGCTAATATGGCATCCATCTTGTGTTCTTAACCGTAGCAACAATGAAGATGCTGATACTACTAACAAATAAACTTCGCATGAAGAGATGATCAGAAATGAATTCTAACTACGTAAATAAGCAATTCTGCAAGGAAATAACAGCGATAGGATAAAATGAAGCAGTAAGGAAAGAAATTCCGGAAATTAGTTTTTTTTTTATATACAAGACGCGAGAATTATGTGTAATGAAAACCGTACTTACATCAGTCGTTTTTCGCACTGCTGTTATTTTTCAAAATTTTTTTTTAATACTTCCTCGGTTTCGTTCAGTACTTCCTTTACGGCTTCCCGATGTCCACCGGATGATGTCATGAAACAATAACAGAACAGATTAAAATTTTTTATCAGGTCCCTGTTCGGGCGCCAGATCTAGTATGATAAAAAAATTAGTTTTATTATTATTACGTTAAATATATTTCAATTCTATCAATTTAAATCTGTATTTCATACTAGAATGCCGTGTTCCCAGTTTGGCACAGCTTTGCCACAGGACACACGAAAGCGGTCGAAGACTTTCGTCTTCTGGTCGGCTCCTGATCGTTGTCAGAAGGAGGCTAGTTTCTGATTACGCAAAGACTTCTATTATTTGGAAA
This sequence comes from Schistocerca serialis cubense, assembly GCF_023864345.2. Lineage (NCBI taxonomy): Eukaryota > Metazoa > Arthropoda > Insecta > Orthoptera > Acrididae > Schistocerca > Schistocerca serialis. The sequence continues at coordinate 870,717,660 of NC_064641.1, read as the reverse complement.
AAAACAACCCGGATTTCTTTACGTAATCAGTATGAATTTTATAATTACCTAAGGGACCTTTAACAATGAATAGTAAAAAACAAATTGCTTTTGCAAATGAAATCATTAATAAACGGGGCAGCTATGAGTTGTATAGAAGACAAGGAGCGGCCTTCTGTCTACGACCAGGATGCCGCAGTATTCTCTGCTGTAGTGAAGGCTGTTTGACATTTATAAAAATAATATGGCACGGAGGATAAAAAAGTATAAAGGAAAAGAACAGAATAAGAAGTCTGGTAAACACTAAATATATTCAAACAATTCTCACTAGCAAATTAGGGCTTATTTATAAACAATACAACTTACATAATTACTTTTCTAACACTATGGTGCGATCAGATTTCAGGCTGTCCTGTGCTGTCTCCTTGGTTCACGATTTTTTTTTTTTTTTTTTTCCACAAATTATAGTCACTACTTTTCTCCTTTCGCTGAAGACAATTCTTGCACTGTTCAACACCTCTGATAACAATAACTTGCTGATTTACAGTTTCGAACATGAATTACTTTAATTTTATTAATTAATAATGTTGTCTGCACGCTAGCAAGACCGCTCTTTTTTTTTTTAACTTAAAGTCGACCTCCTTTACGTATTCACATAACAAGCAGAAGCACATTAAAAATCTGAAGATCTACAAACTTTTTTACTGTCATCTTTTATTTAGATCGAAGCGGAACGGCAGTTCAGCTTCTGTTAAAATGTTTCTTTGATTGCGCAATCGATGTATTAGCGTCCGCGCTAGATGCGCATCTTTACAGTTATGTAAATTATACAAAACAAATGTCTTTCAAAGGGTACTCAAAGCTTTCATAGGACGGAAATAGCAATAATATTACAGACTGTATACATTCCGATCCCACTGCAGCAATAAATTGTCATACGGATAGAATTCGTAATTCAAGTAGACTCTAGCATTAGTTAAATTAAAGTTGTCAAATACGGTTGAATCATTGCGAAATTCCTCCTTCTATTGGTCTGGAATGCAAGTATGATGAATCTTGGTGTTTCCTGCTGCACTGAGGTTTTAATAATCCATTGTACTCTGCTCGCTGTCGGGAGCAATGGGTACTCAAAAACCTCCCTTGAGCGGAAAGTTAATGGCAGTTATGTACAGGTACTCAGAACTTCTAAAAGGTTCAAACGCTCCTCATCTGCCACAGTGATGTGGGGCATTTTCCGTATAGTTTTACTGATGGAGTCCTGATTCTCCTCTTGAGCTCCTTGAATGTATGAGTTGCTATCTGTTGTCCTCCGTACCAGAATAAGCTCCTGTTTTGCACTGATCATAACTCACTGCATGTCCTCAAAGCAGCCCATAAGCATTTTAATGGTATGCAAGCAGTAAATCGGTGATACTCTTCTGCTGTTCTGCCCAGAGGCTCGTCTATGAACGATCCTTTACTTTCTAAGCCGTTCAAATCTGAAGGTGATGATGAGACATACGTGTTACGATCAATCTGTACCTCATTAAGTTCATAACGTGTTTCCTGGAACAGGAATGCTAAAGCATTACGTGTAAACCTTGATCCCACTGTATCACTACCATCCTTTTCCTTAAAGGATCCATACAAATGTATGAAACTCTTCCATGGATGAGTTAAAGCGCCTTTATGCTGGATGACAATCCTAATTTCATTGTTCTTGTTAAATGTCGTTGATGCATAAGGTTTATGCGGCAAGTATTCCTGGCGTATGATTCGCTCATAATATTCCACTGGATGAGATATACTGAGCGACAACTTCAATGGTTTGTTTCAAGCCTACCGATTTAAGAAACTTGTAGTTCGCACGTGTTATCGCCTTGCGGTTCTCCTGTAAAGTGCTATGCTGTTCGCTGCGTGCGCTGGTTTTATACCTTACGCCCATCTTGTCGTAGATGTAGTCGTACAATGATTTCCTCACCACGGAAGTAAACAATTTGGTTATTCTGATCCACAATACGCATCTCCAGATAGCCCAATGTCTCAACTGGCACTGGAAGGTATATAGCGGTGATAATAGTCTCAAAAATCTTATACCCTGTTCCAACTAATAGGAAGATTCCGTAAACTGAATGACTCAATGTATCGTTGAGGTATGAGTTCGTTGCAACGTTACACTCAACACGGATTGTACTGACAGGGAGAATATCCCCTGTCTGATCAGATTTGTAAAATTTATTGGGATCCGTCTTCAAAATCTGTCCCTTTGTGAAACCCAGTAGTGGGCCTACTGAACCTTTCTGCTTAAAGTCAATCGAAGCATTCACCGTCCTTATTTCAGATCTAAGTGCACTGATGTTTGCACGGAGCTCAATCCCTTTTCCAGACTGTTTTAAAACTTCATTTAAACCGTCAATATCTTCTTTACCGTTAATTTCCAGATGCAGTTTATTGTTAGCCTCTGTGGTACTTGGGATGGTGTTGTATGTCTCCAGTCCAATCATTGCGGTACTCCAATCTCCAACGCTTAAATCAATTGGTGGTAAGTAATTCGCATGTAGTACAGACGATCGTTCTTTTAGTGTCAGAGTGTACGACATTGCACATAAACGTCGACTGGTGAATAGGTGCTTAATTCCCGGCCTTATACACCCGTGAAAGACGGAAGGACCATGATGCGTAGATGACCACACAGTAATGTATCAAAGTCTTGGTAGCGTCGAAAATTGTATAACACATGTCTTCTGCCTATGAAGTGTTGTTGTAATTCTGCTGGTGGTTGCAGGTCGTCGAATGAGTCGAAACAATAGAAGTTATTTATATTTATTTTTTTAAACATATGCTATCCAGTGAGTTCCAGGTCCTCCTGCTACATCCAGATTCACAATTACGCATTGTCCCGATTTCCACATGGTCTTCGGTAATGTATTCCGCATAAACACACCTCAGAATGTTGAATTTCTTCGTAACAAACTTAAGCAGATGTGTATTTGTAAGCGCCCTGTCTGGTATGACTGCTACGGGCTTTTTTTTTGTTGTTTATGAAGAGGCCTAGTCCTTTCTTGTATGGCTTCAAGTAAAGGCCTTCTCCGATGGCTGCTGCCTCCATCATGCGGTTATGTCTTCATGCCTCCTGCAGTTGCTCCTGAGAGCTTTGTGCATTCCTGACTGTCCCAGCAACTGCCACAGCACCCCCTGCCAGTGAATCCACCGCTGAGAGACCGGATAAGGCAGGAATAAGGAAGGGAATAATTCCACTCGTCTTCTTGGGTATTGGTAGAACCCTGGAAGGTTTAATCGATCTTTTTTTTCTCACTCCTCTCTGCTTCATGGCGCTTCTAGTGCATACAACGCTGCCAGGATACAGTTTTTCAGGCGCCCTTTGGTTTTCATCTTCTTCCTTGGCGCCCTACGCGAAGCTTTTTCACCTACAAATGCTGCAATGCCTATACCAATATCCCTCCTGGCACGTATTGCCTTGGCTTTATCAGCTAAAATCGGCAGTGTGACGATCTTTATTTGCTGCCTAAGCGATGTCGTGTTCCATACATGCTTCGTCGAGTAGATTTATTCTATTATCACGGCGTGTCAATCGGTTTTGAAGTTTTGTTCCAGGTCCACAGTAGTTATATCCACGAATGTGTAATTCGACTGGTAGTTAGTCGAGAATACCGTCTCCTCCTCTAATGCATTAACCCGATCATTCAGTGTACTGTTCAGTCTCAGAATGGTTTGAAAATACATCTCTAGTTACTTGCGTACACCTCCAACTTTATGTTCTAGAGTTTGAATTTTCGCGTCTACGTACAAGCGAATGTTTTGTCTATGTACACCCATCCTATCAAATTGAGCTCCAGGCATGCGTGCGAGTTTATCAATGGTAATACGTATACTGATGTACTCACCTCTTTGCATGGCTAAATATATAGGAACTCCTGGAAGTTTCTCCTGTACCTGCCATCATTTAGTTTTCCTGTTTTATCCATAACGAGTGGGGGTCGGGGGGGGGGGGGAGGGGGGGCACATCAGCACAGCTCTGGGACAAAGAAATTCCCGCCAAAATTAGAAATGCCCGCCAATAGGGTAGGTTGGAGGAAGGGGGAAATGGGCAGGAGGGGAGGGGAAGAGGGGACTGGGGCACACGTGCAGCTGAGAAAACAAGTGATGTCATCCGGCAGTGTGGTGGGGCGTGGTCGGGTCAGGAGGTGGGTGGGGGGGGGGGCAGGGCTAGGGGTGGTTAAATGACCATTTTAATGAATTTCCGTATCAAAGTGATTTCAGAAAGTCCGCAGCCCGTGGTCGTGCGGTAGCTTTCTCGCTTCCCACGCCTGGGTTCCCGGGTTCGATTCCCAGCAGGGTCAGGGATTTTCTCTGCCTCGTGATGACTGGCTGTTGTGTGATGTCCTTAGGTTAGTTAGGTTTAAGTAGTTCTAAGTTATAGGGGACTGATGACCATAGCTGTTAAGTCCCATAGTTCTCAGAGCCATTTGAACCATTTTCGATATCAGAAAAGTGTGCTACAAACCCCACTATACTACTACTACTGCTCATGGGACACAGGCTCAAACTCCCATCTGGCTTAAATGTTCAACTTCCGTCATTGTGTTACCACAGTGCTTTGTGGGGCTGGAAGTCACGAATTCCCAACCATCCCTCCGTTTCTCTCTCCATTCTCCATTTTATATAAATGTTTGAAAGGAACAAAGTTGCAAGCCTAGTCGAATGAGTCTTATAGTTCCGCCTGGCAGGGTCGGTTAGTGATGCTGGGCGGACCACTGCAGTGTGATGAAAAGGTAAATTGTTTTATAAGGTTTGAGTACAATTGTAAAAAATGGCTCTGAGCACTATGGGACTTAACATCTGTGGTCATCAGTCCCCTAGAACTTAGAACTAATTAAACCTAACTAACCTAAGAACATCGCACACATCCATGCCCAAGGCAGGATTCAAACCTGCGACCGTAGCGGCGACGCGGTTCCAGACTGAAGCGCCTAGAACCGCACGGCCACACCGGCCGGCCAGTACAATTGTAATTAGAATCTGCTCATCATTAGCATAATTTGTGCAGATTATGGGTGCGTATTTTCATGTTCCTATTGTAAGGTTTAGGGCGGTGAACTTCACGACCCTTTCAGAACTTTAGAACGAGTTTTCCATGCTGAAATGTTATGCTCGTGGTATTGTGAAATGGGTATCTTCGATATACGATGTATAATCGGTTTAGTGCACCGAAGAGACAAAGAAACTGGTACATCTTCCTAATATCGTGTAGGGACCTCGCGAGCTCGCAGATGTGCCACAACACGACGTAGCATGGACTTGAATGTCTGAAGTAGTGCTGGAGAGAACTGATACCGTGAATCCTGCAGGGCTGTCCATAAATCCGTAAGAGTACGAGGGCGTGTAGATCTCTCCTGAACAGCACGTTGCAAGGCATCAAATATATGCTCAATAATGTTCATGTCTGAGGGGTTTGGTGACAAGCGGAAGTGTTTAATCTCGGAAGAGTATTCCTGGAGCCACTCTGTAGCAATTCGGACGTGTGGGGTGTCACATTGTCCTACTGGAATTGCCCAATTCCGTCGGAATACACGATGGATATGAATGGATGTAGATGATCATACAGGATGCTTACGTACATATCACCAGTCAGGGTCGCATCTAGACGTATCAGGGGTCCCACACCACTTCCACTGCAAACGTACCCCACACCATTACAGATCCTCTAGCAGCTTGAACAGTCCCCTGCTGACATGCAGGGTCCATGCATTCATGAGGTTTTCTCCATTCCCGTACACATCCATCCGCTCGATACAATTTTAAACGAGACTCATCCTACCCGGCAACACGTTTCCAGTAGAAACAATCCAATGTTGGTGCTGACGGGCCCAGAAGAGGCGTAAAGCTTTGTCCCGTGCAGTCATCAAGGGAACATGAGTAAGCCTTGGGCTCTGAAAGCCCATACTGTTTCGCTGAATAGTTCGCATGCTGACTCTTGTTGATGGCTCAGAACTGGAATCTGCTCCAATTAGAGGAAGGGCTGCACTTCTGTCATGTTGAACGCATCTCTTCATCCATCGTTGGCGAAATACCGGAGAATCCAGATTTGTGGGGCATTCAGATGAGACAGTGGCTCTGTGTTGGACTGGATGGGTAAATGAGAGCAGGCACACTGGTCGTCAATTTTCCAGTCCTCCACGTCCGACTATCATAAGGAAGGATCACCGCAGTGTGAACCAAGCACTTTTAGCTCCTACACATATGTGCCTGGCATCTAAGAACGAGTAATGGACCCCGTGCAACATTCTGTTATCCCCTACTTCGGTAAGACACAAGCAGTTGCACTAGGGCTGCCTTTAACATCACCAAAGATACGGCTGCATTTGGAGTAGTATCGTAACCAAGCAGCTTGGTGTGTTGAGTAATGGCACTATCCTGGATGACCGCCATAGGCTAGTATGATGGTGACGTGGGGAGAGGTCCCGTTCTTCCAGTGTTTTGTGGAGATGTTGCTGTGTTACAGACGTCACTGCGTGAGGAATCATCGGCTGTGACCAGGTCGTGGTTGGCAGATATTGAAACCAGTGGCCTTGCCACAGTGGTAACACCGGTTCCCATCAGTTCACCTAAGTTAAGCGCTGTCGAGCTGGGCTAGCACTTGGATGTGTGATCATCCGGTTTGCCGAGCGCTGTTGGCATGTGGGGTGCACTCAGCTCTCTCATGAGGTAAATTGAGGAGCTACTTGACTGAGAAGTAGCGGCTCGTAAACTGACATTCGGGCGGGAGAGCGGGGTGCTGACCACATACCCATTAATATCAGCATCCAGTGACGCCTGGAGGCTAAGGATGACACGGCGGCCGATCGGTACCGTTGGCTTGTTCGGGGGGAGTTTAGTTCGGTATATACTGGAAGAACTCAGACGGCACACTGGTGCTTTACGGACATTGTGCGTCCTCATTGTTGCCTCTCATGCGATACTATCATGGCGCAGTTTATCAACAGAACAATGCTCTTCTATACGTGGCACATGCCTGTGAACTATCTCCGTGATGTTGAGGTACTCCGTGGCCGGCGAGATCCTCAGATTTCTCTCAAATGGAACATGTAAGGGACCATCTCGGATGTCATCTCCATTACAGTGGCGGTATCCAGGATATCAAGGACCAGTTACATTTATGGGTCAGCTTGACTCAGGAGAGGATACAACGATTTTACGTTACTGTTCCTAACCGAATCCCTGAATACATCCAGGCGAATATTGGGCCAATGGAGCTCAGAGGGAATAAATTACCCAGACTTCATTCATACAGTTATGGCCGTTATGACCGGCGTATATTAAAAAGTCGCCCTGATCTCACACAGATCCTCACAAACAAACCTAAACACAAAAACAAACCCAAATTCAAATACACGTTCCCGCCTCGAAAAATCAGACACACAGTACTGACAATACGCCCAGATTCAATACACAACCACGAACATTCAGCACACATGATGCTAACAGCACAGGAAATACCATCTCCACCGCACCTTCTGGCACTCTATCCATATCCCCACCCAGTATGAACTCCCACATAAATGAAAACAAATACCGCTTCAGTTAATGAATGAACCTTAGTCTCACACAACTGTATACTCCACAAAACCTAGAACACACAACAAAAGTGTCAAAACTCCAAAAACTGCACTGCTTTAGGTCATAAATGACACCAATCCGGTCACTAACTTTTTCATAATTTTTATATCTTTATACGATCTAAATGAGTACCTTCAAAATGATTTTTTGTCACTTAATTTCACTCTATAAAATATTGACATGTCTTTACTGGAAAAAATCTTAAAACCTTTGTAACTGTGAATGACCTATGCCATAATTTTTATTTTGTTATTCAGGCATTTATATTCTCGAAAGCAATTAATTGTACCCACATTCATATATCTTTATTTCACGAACCATAAGTACCTGTAAACAATATGCGAAAAGGCATACCAAGAATTTTGAATAAAGAGGAAAAGGATGTAAGTTTTAGTTGTAAGAAAACTGTCAATAAAGAAAAATAAAACTAATAAAATGTTGAGCTAAGGGTCAATAGGCCAAGACACTCTCCAGTGGGCCACCGGTCACCCTTCAGCTGTGGGAATGAAAAGTGTAAATACAAGAAAAATAGTCATATCGTAATTGAGGACAGATTCTTCAAAACACACTTTCTGCAAAAACGGTCAAAAGCAACTTTTTACGGCATATAGTGTGAGTTAGCCGCCTTTCTTATTCAGAAAGCAACTTTTCCATAACGCAATTACTTCCAAGGTTAGAAGCTACCAAACGCCTTACTTTACTCCAAAACTCGCTTTCTGTAACGAAAGGGGTATAGCAAAATACGCTTTCAGCAGCGTACTTTGTAGGGTGAATAGTGTTTTTGTTTAGATAATACTATTTTCGTTGCTCGTGTTGGTAACATTTGCAAAAGTAACAGTAGGGCCTGGTGGCATTTGAGGTCTGACCATTTACATTATTGTCAGGTCATTATATTTTGCAAACTGTTTGTCCGAGACAACAAGTGTGTTGCGTGTAATATTAGTGTGTATTTTACAATTTATTTTTAAATAAAATTACAGAAGAATGCTCTGTATCTGTAACAGAAGTTGACCGAGAAGGAAGAGTGTCCTTTAAGAGAACCAGAGAAAGACACCGTGAAAAAAGTGAGGGTTCGTTGGACGCCATATGCGGTCACCTTTGAAGCGGCAAATACACCCGTGAGAAGGCCCAAGGTCAGTTAAGCTGCTGATTTAGCCTACTATGAAAAGGATTCTACATAGAGAAAGAAGAAATTATACATTACTTAAGTAGCATCTTCAGAAGCCATGGTAATGTAAAGGTATTGTAATATCACTGGAATGTGTATAGTCTCAAACAGAACTCTAGCAGTGTTATGAAGTCCAAATTGATTTTCAGTAATGCCAAAGCCCGAGTTACATAATACAAACAGCATTGCTACTTCAAAGTTCAGATTTGTCTTAAATATATATATATTGTTTGAGTTCAACTGCAGTAGCGATCCTCAAGAAAAGGACAGAAATCCCTCAGAACCTGGGACGCCACTCAAAAATTAAAAGGATGAATTATGACAGTACATAAAAGATTTGAGATGTGGCAATGCTGATGCACTTTACTGAAATACCTGATGGTGCCAGGTAGTCCTATGAAAATATATTGAAGGGGAAATGTGCTGTGGTATACTGGAAAATGCAGATGTTGGGGAAAAACATTAAGATACAGACAATTTGGATTGTCTGACCAATGTTTAAATGTTTGTCTTAATGTAATTACTGCATTCTAAATCGGTAATATTTATAAAGGCTATACGTAATATATTTTGTCTTCTGTTCCCTTGATAAAAGGATGATATGAAAGAAAACTTTTACATTAATATGTTATGCAGAAGGCTTTACAATAATTTTACATTCTCATGTTTTGTTTGTTTGATTTATGGATGTATCAATTGCTTTTCAGAAATTAGTACACTTAATGTGAAGTCTGGAAAATTTTCATCCATGTGCAAATCCCTAAACTGTCTTTTGTATTTCTTGAAAAATTACAGTTTTAAAGAGAGCGAATTTTGAAAAAACAGTCATCAAGTGAGAAGGAGAGGATATAATGGCTTCCAACGAACCCTATTTTTAAACGCTTTCGGAACTTTCTCGCTGACACTCTCTACAAAATAATGGAAGGAAAAAATTTTATTGGAGTAGTCCTTTTCCTTTCTTCATGCATTAAACTTCAGCATCTGGTATGCTGTTTTAATTGATTATTTTTAACTATTATCTCTATTAGCTGCAAATTTTGCAGACAATATCAACATATAACATTGAATATTTTTTCATTGTACGACACACAGTTCAGAGGATATGACGTCATAAACAATGAGATCCTTGAAGAAACTAGCTCCTCTTAAAACGGAGTCGTTTTATACGTGGCAGTTCCTTTCTTTAATGAACTGAGGATGACGGGTTAGTGTTTTATTATAGAACAGAGTTTACAGTCCCTGAACCATTGGCCATCGTATGTGTTTATTTTGGCGATTGGCACAAAGTTTATAATGGTAGAGCGCCCGTGGGCGGAAGCGCTGCCGATCGCTTCAGTAAAAGCGCAAAGTGAAACACGCGAGTCGGCCCTTCTTGCAGCCGCAGCTCGCAGCGCGTGCACAAAGAGACGCTCCCATTGTCTGGCGTTCCATTAGCCTGATGGGCGCTGGCCGAACAACCGCGGACAGCGATGCAGGTCTCCAAATAAAGAGGCGCGCAAGTGGCGCGCATCATTCAGACACGCAACCCGGCTGTGGTGGGGGTGGAAAGGGGAGCGGGATGGGGGGAGGGGAGAGTTCACAGGCGACTGCCGTTCTGCTGAAAACCGCGAGGCGTGCACAGTGCTACAGAAACGGGCAAACAGAGCAGTCCAGCGTCAAGGGCAGACGTTGAGTGCGTCACAACTCTCCTTTAGGAGCCAAACTGTCTCACAGTCCTCGCTATGGAACTTCATCTAAGCCCTGTCCGCCCCGGTAGCTGAGTGGTCAGCGTGACAGACTGTCAATCCTAAGGGCCCGGGTTCGATTCCCGGCTGGGTCGGGAATTTTCTCCGCTCAGGGACTGGGTGTTGTGTTATCCTTATCATCATCATTTCATCCCCTTCGCCGCGCAGGTCGCCGAAGTGGCGTCAAATCGAAAGACCTGTACCAGGCGAACGGTCTACCCGACGGGAGGCCCTAGCCACACGACATTTCCATTTTATATCTCAGCCCTGTAAAAGACTATACAGCTGATACCGCTTTATCGATACTCGGGCTCGGAGTATCTCTTTACACAGTGCTGACTGCCGCGTTCCACGTCAGGAGGACACCTGCAGCGCGGGATTAGCCGAGCGGTCTCAGGCGCTGAGGTCATGGATTGTGTGGCTGGTCCAGGCGGAGGTTCGAGTCCTCCCACGGGTATGTGTGTGTGTGTTTGTCCTTAGAATAATTTAGGTTTAGTACTGTGTAAGCTTAGGGACTGATGACCTTAGCAGTGAAGTCCCATAAGATTTCACACACATTAGAGCAGGAGGACACCTTGCGTGCGAGTGAGGAAACTAAAGGGCCACTGCATGCGATTGAAGGAAAGAGTGCTGCTACCGACGAGGATGCCAGTGGAGGGATGCCATGTGATGTCAGTGGGCAGGACACGGGCCAACGAGATGTACAGTCTCCGCAACGAACTTGTGACGTCACAATAACCGGCTTTTCCGCCCGGCTCTGTGATGGGTGCACGGGAAATCAATATTTAATGGAAAGGGTACCCACTATAGGTCTTAACTTTGTTGTACGGCAAGGAGAACTTATATGTATATAAACGAGCTATCAAAATTATTAAACTCGTCTGAAATACACTACTGGCCATTAAAATTGCTACACCGAGAAGAAATGCAGACGATAAACGGGTATTCATTGGATAAATATATTAGACTAGAACCGATATGTGATTACATTTTCACGCAATATGGGTGCATAGATCCTGAGAAATCAGTACCCAGAACAACCGCCTCTGACCGTAATAATGGCCTCGATACGCCTGGGCATTGTGTCAAACAGAGCTTGGATGGCGTGTGCAGGTACTGCTGCCCATGCAACTTCAACACGATACCACAGTTCATCAAGAGTAGTGAGTGGCGTATTGTGACGAGCCAGTTGCTTGACCACCATTGACCAGACGTTTTCAGTTGGTGAGAGATCTGGAGAATGTGCTGACCAGGGCAGCAGTCGAACATTTTCTGTATCCAGAAAGGCCCGTACAGGACCTGCAATATGCGGTCGTGCATTATCCTGCTGAAATGTAGTGTTTCGCAGGGATCGATTGAAGGGTAGCCCCACGAGTCGTAATGCATCTGAAATGTAACGTCCACTGTTCAAAGTGCCATCAATGCGAACAAGAGGTGACCGAGACGTGTAACCAGTGACACCCCATACTATCACGACCGGTGATACCACAGTATGGCGACGACGGATACACGCTTCCAATGTGCGTTCACCGCGATGTCGCCAAACACGGATGCGACCATCATGATGCTGTAAACAGAACCTGGAATCATCCGAAAAAAACGTTTTGCCATTCGTGCACCCAGATTCATGGTTGAGTACACCATCGCAGGCGCTCCTGTCTGTGATGCAGCGTCAATGGTAACCGCAGCCATGGTCTCCTAGCTGATAGTCCATACTTCTGCAAACGTCGTCGAACTGTTCGAGCAGTTGGTTATTGTCTTGCAAAGGTCCCCATTTGTTGACTCAGGGATCGAGACGTCGCTGCACGATCCGTTACAGCCATGAGGATAAGATGCCTGTCATCTCGACTGCTAGTGATACGAGGCCGTTGGGATCCAGCACGGGTTCCGTATTACCCTCCTGAACCCAGCGATTCCATATTCTGCTAACAGTCATTGGATCTCGACCAACGCGAGATGCAGTGTCGCGATACGATAAACCGCAATCGAGATAGGTTACAATTCGATGTTTATCAAAGTCGGAAACGAGATGGTACACATTTCTCCTCGTTAAACGAGGCATCACAACAACGTTTCACCAGGCAACGCCGGTCAACTGCTGTTTGTGTATGAGAAATCGGTTGGAAACTTTCTTCATGTCAGCATGTTGTAGGTGTCGCCACCGGTACCAACCTTGTGTGAATGCTCTGAAAAGCATGTCGCAGCATCTTCTACCTGTAGGTTAAATTTCGCGTCTGTAGCACGTCATCTTCGTGGTGTAGCAATTTTAATGGCCAGTAGTATAGTTACTCGCACCCCGACAGAGACGGCTGCTGGTACTCGTACAGGGGACAGGCGAAATAATGTGAACACCTGTACTCAATCGGGAATGGTTTGTTACTTAGGGGTTTGGACCCTCATTTGCCCATGATACAGCTGCGATTTTTCTTGGAATACTGACATACATTGATTGTCTCCAGTGGAATGCTATGCCACTCTTCGATCAGAACCTAAGTCCTGTAGGGACGAGGGAGGAGGAAATCTGCTCTGGAGTCTGCGCTCCAATACCGCCCAAAAGTGCTCGATAATGTTCAAGTCCGGGGACTGTGCTGGCCAGGGAACACGTTGCAGTTCAGCTGCATGCTCCTCATACCACGATTGTACTGTCCTGGCTGTGTGAATGGGGTGCATTATCGTCCTGAAATATGGCATCACTGATGGGAATCAACATTTGAAGCATGAGGTGCACCTGATCTGCAATGTTCACATAATCGTTGGCTGTAACACGGCCTTTGAGAGTAATGATGGGACCAGCAGAATACCATGATATGGCTACCCACACCTTCACACTTCTACCTCCATTCTTAACCGTTGGAATCACGCAATCAGGACGACAGGCTTCTTTCGGCGGTCTCCAGACGTGAACGGGGCCCGATGTTGGAAATAACAAAAACGTTGACTCGTCGGACCATATGACGTGTTTCCACCGATCAGCCGCCCAGGATTTATGCTCCTGACACCATGTTTTACGCTTCTTTGCGTTGGTTACCGCCACTAATGGTTACAGTATAGCAGCTCGTCCTCGAATATTGGCTTAATGAAGTTCTCGGCGGACAGTGGCGATAGATACGGGGTTTCAGAGATTATTGAGCACTGCAGTGACTTTAGCCGCAGTAGTTTTGTGTTGTTTTGACATAATTTATGTTAGCTTACTACGATCTCTTTCACTTAGTTTTGATTGACAGCCGGCCGAAGTGGCCGCGCGGTTATAGGCGCTGCAGTCTGGAACCGCAAGACCACTACGGTCGCAGGTTCGAATCCTGCCTCGGGCATGGATGTTTGTGATGTCCTTAGGTTAGTTAGGTTTAACTAGTTCTAAGTTCTAGGGGACTAATGACCTCAGCAGTTGAGTCCCATAGTGCTCAGAGCCATTTGAACTTAGTTTTGATTTGCGCCCACTATTACGATTACACGATGACGTCTTTCCAAATTTTGTGTAGGCTGTCATGACCGTTGAGAGAGCTGCTCTCGAAACAATCAGCAAGTTGGCTGTCTAGTATAGGCATAAGGGCCTTATGAGTCTCAGTAATTCTGATCAGTTTCTGGGTTTCTGTGTATCTGATGTTATTATCCGTTTTTTAAAACTGTTTACTTGATTCATCTTCATTGTTCACGGGATATTGTTTTCCTCATGGTGCTCTACGGTAGGTGAATTTTAATAATGCTTGTGGGTTATGGATCTTAAATGTAAAGATTAATTTTCGGATATTGAAAATACTACAGTTGCGTATAGATTTAGCTAAACAATTTTGGTACTGACCCCATTAAGTAACTGATGATTACGTGGTTTCCTTGTCCGAAAGACTTAACTTATTAATTAGTATGTGTGTTTATACCAGGGGGTAAAATTTTAAAATTAATTATAAAGTTGTTTTTCTGAGATATATACTGTCTCGCCTTTACTTGGTCAAGAGTACTTATTGTTAATATGTACACAATAATTGTCGAGAGAAATAAAACGTGTGATTGTATTTCCTTATATGGGCTCAGTGATTTCCACTCCCGGATCCCAATGCCCTGTTATCAGATTACAACAGATGACCAGAATCAGTACATCCTACTCAATAATTAGAAAGAAAGAGATAGGCGAAGTCGCCTTGCGAAACGATATCAATTGCCAGAATGAAGTAACAGCCAGCTGGTATCAGACTGATATGAAAATGAAGACGAAGTTTCTCAAAGTAAACTACAGGAGGACAGTGATGTACAGACGCGAAATACGGACGCTAAACAAAACGGAGAGGGTGAAACTGCAAGTGTTTGGAACATAGCATAAGGCAGGGGGAGTTGAGTAGCATTGGACTGCGGATTCTATCAGACAAGAGCTCTAGAGCTAGTGACTGAATTTGTCACGCCACTGCAATGTGAACTTTTAAAGATCAAGATAGCTCTCCCGATTTTGATGCAAACCAGCTGTTTATGGGAGTGGCAAGTGGCAACAAGTTGTCTATTCCTAGTGAGCTTTTCGGTGCATGAACCTAACTTTGGAGTGTTGTGTTTTGTATGCAAGTAAGTAATATTACGTTTTTACTGTCTGTTTAAATACAACTTATACTATTCTCTGTGTGGTGGACTGCAAGAATGTGAAGCTCAGGTAATAATAATGGGAATATCAAGCCCCTGTTGTACTAGTTCTGAGCTGAATTGGACAAAGCAATTTTGGGTTTCATCTTTCAAAACAGATTCCATTTTTACGGTTTTTTCTTTAACAGGCAAATCTGGGAAAGTGAGAACATAAATAAAGTGGAAAGTAATATGAATAAATGTGTAGAACAAGTCAGACTTCTTGATATAACAATGATACAACCGAGTGAGAAAGATTCACTTCCAATAAGTATGTTAGTTGTGAAACTTAAAGAAATATCGAAAAACAAGCACGTGGCCAGTAAACCTGTTTTATGAAATAACAAGTTTTTTTCCGAGAACATTCAGTGATTAACTGGAATAAGTATTACATAATCAGTGTAACTTTCGAAGAAAATTGGGTACAGTGCCACATTTGGACTCACAAGAATTGTGTCTCTATAGGGCTGAACAGTCTTTATATGTGAGATAAACGTTTCACTACAGACTACACTAATATTTTGATTTACCTCCGTACTGCTGAAAACTTAGCAACTTTGCTATGATTTTTTGTTGATTTTAGCCCACTTTCTCTCCACATGAAACCCTTGTGCTGAGATGTATGTATAAAACTACACTTGCTCTATTTTAATGTTTATAATCACTTACAGTACAATTAAAATTTTTTTATAATAAAATTGATTTTTTCATACTTGAGGATTCCCTGACCGATACAACTCTCCAAAATTTAAAACGTTTAGAATGCAAAATAAGTGTGTAAAAACTTAATACATAAAATGTCGGTGGGTGTATATCGTTATGACATGGAGCAGAGATCACGAACACAGCCAACTGTGACGATTCTAGCCAAACCCAAGGTCGATTGTGAGGAATGACAAACAAGGTTTTTTATGCGTGCATTAAGAATGAATTTTGAATATTTTATCATAATTCATTGACTGGAGGAGTCTTTCATCTCAGACTGAGGGAAAAACTTTATAGTGAAGCTTCGAAAGTAGCAATGGCCGCACACACAGCCACCGGACACGTGCCAGGGGCCCGCGACCAGCAGAAGGTAGAAAATTTTTTACGAACTGATTATTGACACGCTGCATCAGGCGGAGGGGCTTCTCCGTAGGTTCCGCGGCAGAAGCATCCTACCAAGCAATATAAGCTCTTTTATATCTCAATTGGAATTTTATTCATAAAACGCTCTCCTGCCCGCATAAACCCGTAGTAAATTCATATTATTTGACCTGCTCTTCTAACAAAAAGCTTATAAAACGCGATATATTCTCAGCCTTTCAAGCAAAATAGTAATGTTGCCAAACAGCAACCAGTGGTTGTCAGACATTGGTTTGATTACCAACAGCATTGTATCTGTTCTGGTAGCCAAACACTATACCGATGACATCACCCTCTTCACCATATTTACACAGAGGATGCGACCAGACGAACACAATGTACATCTACATGGATACTCTGCAAATCACATTCAAGTGCCTTGCACTTTTAGTTATACCCTGAAATGGCTGTGGTTGAATGTAATACAAGTTATGTTTTTTGTTGAGTCACGTCGAACATCGATGTTTCCTGTGCCACAAACTAGTAATCAACACTGTGTTAACTTTGGCAGAATCTTTGCTTTTCAATTTAGAAGTTTCTTGCCAGTCTGCATTTTACTTCTCTTTGATTATTAGCGTGATAACGTATAATAGGCCTGTAGCTGGTAGTTTTGCTTGTCCCCTATGTCCATAATAGACAGCTTCTTTCCTAGCTTCTCCACTGTTCCACTACCAGAAATGTCGAAGCAGAGTGATATTTGTGCACACAGGGTTCTTTTGACAAATACTTCTGTTGAGCCACTATCTGGACATGAAACACAACTCTACTAAGGTATACACATCTCGTAATATCTGGTCTTGTTCGAAATGTTTTAGTAAAAATTTCGCACTTTGGTATCGTAGATATATTGTAGAAATGCTGTATCTATGTCTGCTGCTCACGGCATAAAGTGATACATGTCGACAGAGAGATTATGGTAATTGCAGGGAAATCTCAAAGGCAGTGTTATTCCTTTTAGGCTCAGGTAAACACAATACTTACAGTAATGTTTGAGAGAGGGTGAGTCACTCTCTCCCTTTTCTCGATATTCAAGGGTACAATTTAATGTTGATTTTACACCCAAGACATTGCACCCAAGACATCGTTTTTGTGTGATGACAGGAAGTTATCAGTACGAGCAGACTTCAAAACAAGCAGGCTGTTTGGTCATTTAACGCGTAATTATTAGGAAAAGGAACATCTCAAGAGCTTAGGGAGAGAAGGCTGGTCCCAAGAATTTCTTGCCGCAGTGTGTAGACAATGCGTTAGTTCGAAAAGGCGGAGAAACGGCCACCCTGTACTCACCTGTTAGATGCCTCTTACCACACCAGGGGCGGTAGGCGTATCTAAGTCACCCAGCCAATGCGTTACGACAGTGTCGTAAACGTACTTTGTGAAAACGGATGGCGGTTAAAAAATTTTGTGAGATTCCATGTTCGCCATGGACCGTACATTATCGAGGGAGCTGTCAGATGGCGTCGTCTCTCGGCCTGCAGAGTTTTTTGGGATGCTTCAGGCCTTCAAAACAATTTTAGAAGGAACACAACATTTATAGTGGATCTGAAATGATCTATGTTGGGAGACAAAAGCACTTCTCTTAGTTTAGCTGGTTCCTCTGGCCAGACACATAATAAAATTAGGCCCGTCCAGATAATGGTTTCCATGATAAATGTGTTGTTCACTTTAGAACTAGGCAGAAACTCAAAATAACATGCTGCCTAAAGTGGCCATGGGAAAGTCGGAAGCGCAACATCTCCTCCTCCCTGCATGGAATTTTGTGAGCCAGGGATTTGTTGCTTTTCCTGAAAAGAGAAGGATATTGTTAGCTTCGATTAGGATTGGCTGATGGGTAGAGCAGATGAGTTAGACGGAGACATGGAGCGCTTGGAGTCTTGTGATTGGCATGAAACCCTTGTGGGACAGTTGCAGCAGTGCTTTCAAGGAGATTACTGAGTTTTGATGGAAAGTGAGGTGAGGAGAAAATTGGTCTTCCAATTCATACTCCAGTCTGGAAATGGTCTTCCGATTCAGACTGGTCTGGAGGGGATTCTCGTCTTGACTTTTTTTATGAGTGGGTTGCATTTGGGGCACTTGTCCTGAACATGACTTTGCACTAGCACTGTTTTTGACTGGGGACTTTGCTGAGTACTTAGATGTACAGACAGTTTAGACTTCAGTCATCTTGGACAGCTCGCTGTACTGAGGACAGTCCTATTCATTACAGGTCTGCCGCCTTGACGTATGATCTAATTGTTCACACTGCCATATAAGCGAGTCGAATCGGTCCACGGTATGACCGGAGAATGTTAATGTCACGCTGGAATCTGCTGAGATTTCAGGGCTCCATTAGAGAGTAATTGCGATCCGTCTAACAGATTGCCTTCCGCGACTTTGCATATTTCATACCTGCGGCATGGAATTACTGCTCTGCAGATTCTTGAACCACGACTGTCACCTGAGACAGTGTCAAATGGTTCAAATGGCTCTGAGCGCTATGGGACTTAACATCTGAGGTCATCAGTCCCCTAGAACTTAGAACTATTTAAACCTAACTAACCTAAGGACACCACACACATCAATGCTCGAGGCATGGCGGTCGCGCGGTTCCGGACTGAAGCGCCTAGAACCGATCGGCCACACCGGCCGGCGAGACAGTGTCACACGCCCAGATAAGCGCTACTGTATTGTTGCTCTGGCTTGTTAGGGCAAACAGGATCACAGTCTCGCCACTTGTTCACAGCTGCAGCAGCGTAGTAAGACTTCTCCATAGAATAAATCCATCAAAGTCTATTCAGTGTTAGATAATTTCAGATTGCGTTGTGCATATTTTGAGCCAGAGTAAATAGTTCAATCAGACAAACCTCAGTCTTCGCCAACGATCCCCTACACAGGGGAGTGTTAACTGTTTGTTGCTCATTTGTGCTCCCATCACTTCATGTTCTATTTTGTCATCACACTTAACGTGTATTCTTTAGCCCTATTCAAAATCAATACATTTGTGGCATAACTTTTATTAAAGATTAATTCTGTGTTCATATATTAATCACCCATCAACAGTTGAGTAAAATAACGACAGGTCCGCAATTTGATTAATATAATTTTAACAATCAAGTTCATTCAGATTCTGATAAACGTGGTAGCCTCTAATGCAAGCAGTCAACACCAAACACAGTCAAAGGGCAAAAAAAAAAAAAAAAAAAAAAAAAAAATTAATCAGATGCATGGGGCAGGTAGACAATTGGAAGATTTATTAGTTGAAGTGACTGCAGTCACGGCAGTCGCCTCGCAAAACATGCTAAAAGTCCAATTTCTGTCTTCGAAAGACCGGGTCATTATTGATGTATTTTAGCTGGATCCTGTAGTTCCGCCGAGTGAGTTCAAGTGTTCACAAGTAATGTTTTAAGACGTTCCTTCAGAACGGTCTTAACCTTGAAAATATTAACAGCAAACCGTCACCAAGGCTTTAGTCAATTTTAGAAGGGGCGGGTTAGGGTCCAGTCGTACCTTGGTTGCCGATTGAAATTAAGAGGTTGGTTGCTTTGAAGTAAACCTTATCATTGTCATGTTGTTTGCTAAACTATTTAACCTTTAAGCACAGATGCGCATCTTAACCCCAAACATTTCGACATACAGCTTTCAAATTAAAAGTTAAGTCATTTGTTTTGAGTAACTGAATCACTCTTGTCATCAATGGCGCTTATATAGTTTTCATGTGTTGCAGAAAGGCATTTAATACGACAGACTCTGTCCAGTGCGGTAGTAAACACTGCTGTTTCACCAGATAAAGGGCGGGCTGCAGGGCCAACCGTCTTGTAATCATTGCGATATTGTTTGCTGTTTTGCAAGACAGCACTTCAGACTCCTTTTGCGAAGATTAAAAGCTTATTCAACTTATGGTGCGATATGGTGCGCGCCGCTATCCTGTGATCTTGTTTAGACCGCGCGTTATAATCGATTACAGTTCGCTGTTCTGGTGCGGGTGGCGCTCCGATGCTGATTTGCTGTTACGTCGCTGGCGTGTGTTCGCGGTGGCCGGCGGAAAGCGAAAAGATAGTCGGTTTCCGGGTATTGCACGGAACGTAAAGTTCGCTCTGCCTGACCTGCTGGTGACTAGCGCGAAGGTTGTTGTGCCTCGCAATATGAGCAGAGTGGCCTGGGGTGGAGGCGACTCACCGCTGTGCTGGCCATGCGGTGGTGATTAATTGGAGTCGGCGTACTTGTTCTGCCTGCCTGTCTGATGTGGAGGTCCGGTGGGGTCCTGTGATACTCTGGCCCAGAGACAACTAGTTGCTGAATTTTGGAGTCGTCTGCCAGGTTAGGGTGTGAGCTCGGTTGGTTCGTCAGATTTTCCGCTGGAAGCTCCAGCAGCGGTTTCTGAACTTCATTCTGATGTGGGACGGCGTTGTTGGAAGATTTTGCTGTGTGGCACGATACGATATTTGTTGGTACTAATTTATTTGCTCAACTGGAGTATCTTTTGGTTATCCCGCCGAGGGGTCGTTGGCCACACGGTCTGCTGAGCGTTACCTTTGGTGGTGCCTGGTTTTCCTTTTTGAAGGAATTCACGTAGGTGGTTCCTGTTACGTGCCCGGAGTTGCGTTCATGTACGGTTTATTTTGCATTTGACTTATTAGGAAAGTTCTGCCTAAGAAAGACGGTTTTGGACAGCATATGCATAGTGAATTACTGCTGCTTGGTATATGTGGTCTTCTGGGACCTGAACAACACGATCTCGTCAGTTTGGTTTGTGTAACAGCATTTAGTGGTATGTTCTGTATTTTTATCTCACTGTGTTATTATTAACTTGGTGGAATAGTCGCGTTTGGTGTCTTTAAGGCAGTTCTAAGACTGTGGTTTGACTATTCATGTGCGCTTGGCTTTTATTGTTTTGTTTTAAGAAGCGAGAATTGTTTATTAAGATTTGTGTGTGTTGGCTTCCGGCACTTGTTAAGAGCGCCCGAGTTAAGGGCGCCGTGGTTATCATGTGCTGTCGGGATGCTATATTGTTATTTGATTTTTGAATTTTATCTTGTGTTGATATTATCTGTCGTGTGTTACAGAACATAACCAAGGTGCGTAAGTGATGGGCAGTTGTGGGAGACATGTCTGGGAGCTCTCAGAGGTTTATTCCGGGGACCGTTTGTAGTGGGAATGCTCCGAAGTATTGAGAGCTCGCTCGTCTGTGATTGCGTTGGAAGTTACCCTTGTCCCTTGGTTGTATCAAATTATTATTTTGTTATTATATTTATTGGTTGTGTGTTGCGCTTCTTTCATTTTATGGTGCCAAGTGCCTTTATCTTTCTAAAAGTTTTTTTTATATAAATGATTTTAAATTTGTTCTTGCAGAAGAAATTTCTCTTATGTTATGGTGCCAAGTTGCCATTTTTATTATTTTAAGTGTATTACTGCTCTTAATGTTTTCTGATTTTATGGTGCCAAGTGTCATTATCATTCTCAAAAGATTTTGTAAATGATCTTAAGTTGTATTGCCAAGTTAACTTACTATTGGATTTTGTCTCTTGGGTAAACTCTAAAAGCACTATTGTAAAAGGTTCTTTGATTTTATGGTGGCAAGCAGCCGTTATTGTTTTTAAAGCTCATGCTTTTAAACATTTGTTAAGTTCTTTAAGTTATATGAATTTGCTGTTATTTGAAAAAATTAGTATTGGCAGGTTAATAAATTGTGTACAGAGTCTGCTCTTTGGATATTATTGGCTGGAAATCCTTGGATAGTTGTCCCATAAGAACACACATTTCATGGTGTAAGGTCAAAATTTGTTCATTTTGTTAAAGAAACTTTATGGTTAAATACTTCAATTATCTGGAAAGTAGTGTTCATATATTGTTAAATAAACAGAGTGCGTGAAAATAAAGATATATTGGTGGGTCCTCGCTTCTACGTTTTCCTTAATGCCAGTAAGGGGCATGTATCAATGATGAATAACCGTGTTGTGGCTATCCAATAGAGCGATTTGGGTTTAGTGAGTGCCTAAAGAATGTAACCTGCCGTCCTCTGCATTGCCAGTAGTGATGTATGGAGGAGGCAGTGTTGCAGTATGGAGTTGTTTTGCATGGTTAGAACGTGATACCCTTATTGCACTCAAAAAGCGTTAACTGCACGAGAATATAAAGACATTTTACAGAGCTGCATGAAGAAGAGGGAGTTTTCTGAGGCGCGCATTATTTGTATCAGCTTGAAAATATATCCTATCATAAAGCAGCATCTTTGAGGCAGCAGTTATGGACAGCATCGTTCCTGAAATTGTCTGAACCTAGTGGAACACATTTGTGATGAGTAGGAACGTCCATGTAGCTCAAGATCACAGCGTTCAACATGACTGCCGTCTCTGGTTTCGGCTCTTGTGAGAGAATGGGCTGCCGTCTCTCCACATACGTCTAGCCACCTCACTGAAAGTATTCCCAGCAGGGTTCAAGCTGTAATAAAGGCGAAAGGTGGACACACCCCACATTAATGTCCATTAATTGATGTCTCCGATACTTTTGATCAGTTTGCGTATACTAAAAATTTAATACAAGGGCGATTTCTTTTTCAATCTCTGTCGGTCACGGAAGCAGAACTAAAGTGATCATCTGGTAAACCTTTGTGAGAATGTGTCATCTCGCTTACGTAAAGATGCCCACAACAGTAGTGTAGGTTAAAAAGTGTGTGCCGCATCGAGACTCGAACTCGGGACCTTTGCCTTTCGCGGACAAGTGCTCTATCATCTGAGCTACCCAAGCACGATTCACGACCCGCCATCGCAACTTCAATTCTGCCAGACCCCGTCTCCTACGTAGCAGCGTCTACCGCCGAGTGTGGAATGCCTGCTGAGGTGTTTCGCTTCATTCCATGCGCCCCATATAACGTAATTGTCTTGCGATGCCTTCTTCATGAGAATGATTGGGTGCACACTGCAGGTGCACGAAGGCGCTCCTACAGTGTTTTCTATGGCAAGTGTATGATCATCCACGATACAGCCTGGACTTCGCTCCCTCTGATTTTCATCTCTTCGCTCACATTAACTGCTGACGACGAGGGCAGCGTTCTGGCACAGATAAAGAGCTGCGGAGCAGTGCAGATAATTGGCTGAGATGAGAGGTGGCTGCCTTCTATGACGATGGTACTGGGAAGTTGGTACCGCACTGTGACTTACCTGTGAGTTGGAGTGGCAAGTATGCAGCGAGGTAACTGGGAGGTGCGGCTGTAGCACAGAGGTGAGAAAAGTCTTGGGATACATCATAACGTCGTGTCAGACCTCCTTCTAGAGGGAGCAGTACAGCAACTTGACGTGGGATAGACTCAAGAAATCGTCGGAAATCCGCTGCAGAAATATTGAGCCACGCTGCCTCCATAGCCGTCCACAATTGCGAAAGTCTAGCCGATACAGGATTTTGCGCATGAACTGATCTCTCGGTTATGCCCAATAAACGTTCGATAGCATTCATGTTGGGAGATGTGGGTGGGCAAATCATTCTCCGCAATGGTTCACAATGTTCATCAATTCAGACTCGAACAACTGTGGCCTGGTGACATGACATCGTTGTTTGGGGGCATGAAATCCATGAAATGTTGCAAATGGTCTCCAAGTAGCCGAACATAGCCATTTCCAGTCAGTGATGATTCAGTTGGATTAGAGGACCCAGTCCATTGCATGTAAATGCAGTCCACACCGTTATGGAACCATCACCAGCTTGCACAGTGCCTTGTTGACAACTTCGTAGGGTCTGCGCCGAACGCATATACTACCATAAGCTCCAAGAAACTGAAATCTGGACTCATCTGATCATTTCACGGTTTTGCGGTCATCTACAGTCCAACCCATATGGTCACAAGCTCAGTACAGGCCCAGCAGGCGATGTGCTGTTAGCAAAGGCACTAGCGTCGGTCGTCTGCTACCGTAATCCATTATCCCCAAAATTCGGCGCACTGTCTTGATACGTTCAGTGTACATCCCACATTGATTTCTGCGGTTATTTCACGCAGTGGTGATTGTCTGTTAGCACTGAAAACACTACGCAACCGTTGCTGCTTTCCTTGGGTAGAGGTAATGCCTGAAATGTGATATTCTCGGCGCACTCTTCACACTGTGGATCTCGGAATACTGAATTCTCTAACGATATCCAAAATGGACTGCCACATGCGTCCCAAGTCTAAATACGATTTCAAAGTCTATGGATTGGCGTCGTTCGGCGATAGCGATGACGGAAACATATTTACATGAATCATCTGAGTACAAACGGCAGCTCCGCCGGTGCGCTGTCCTTTTATACCTTGTGTATGCAATAATACTGCCATTTCTGTATGCACATATCGCTGTCTTATGACTTTTTGTCACAGTACAGGGTCATTACAACTGATTGAAGCGATTTCACAGCTCTACAATAACTTTATTATTTGAGATATTTTAACAATGCTTTGCACAAACATACAAAAACTCAAAAAGTTTTTTTAGGCATTCACAAATGTTCGATATGTGCTCCTTTAGTGATTCGGCAGACATCAAGCCGATAATCAAGTTCCTCCCACACTCGGCGCAGCATGTCCCCATCAATGAGTTCGAAAGCATCGTTGATGCGAGCTCGCAGTTCTGGCACGTTTCTTGGTAGAGGAGGTTTAAACACTGAATCTTTCACGTAACCCCACAGAAAGAAATCGCATGGGGTTAAGTCGGGAGAGCGTGGAGGCCATGACATGAATTGCTGATCATGATCTCCACCACGACCGATCCATCGGTTTTGCAATCTCCTGTTTAAGAAATGCCGAACATCATGATGGAAGTGCGGTGGAGCACCATCCTGTTGAAAGATGAAGTCGGCGCTGTCGGTCTCCAGTTGTGGCATGAGCCAGTTTTCCAGCATGTCCAGATACACGTGTCCTGTAACGTTTTTTTCGCAGAAGAAAAAGGGGCCGTAAACTTTAAACCGTGAGATTGCACAAAACACGTTAACTTTTGGTGAATTGCGAATTTGCTGCACGAATGCGTGCGGATTCTCTACCGCCCAGATTCGCACATTGTGTCTGTTCACTTCACCATTAAGAAAAAATGTTGCTTCATCACTGAAAACAAGTTTCGCACTGAACGCATCCTCTTCCATGAGCTGTTGCAACCGCGCCGAAAATCCAAAGCGTTTGACTTTGTCATCGGGTGTCAGGGCTTGTAGCAATTGTAAACGGTAAGGCTTCTGCTTTAGCCTTTTCCGTAAGATTTTCCAAACCGTCAGCTGTGGTACGTTTAGCTCCCTTCTTGCTTTATTCGTCGACTTCCGCGGGCTACGCGTGAAACTTGGCCGCACGCGTTCAACCGTTTCTTCGCTCACTGCAGGCCGTCCCGTTGATTTCCCCTTACAGAGGCATCCAGAAGCTTTAAACTGCGCATACCATCGCCGAATGGAATTAGCAGTTGGTGGATCTTTGTTGAACTTCGTCCTGAACTTGCACTGTTATGATTGACTGATGTGAGTGCATTTCAAGCACGACATACGCTTTTTCGGCTCCAGCCGCCATTTTGTCTCACTGCGCTCTCGAGCGCTCTGGCGGCAGAAATCTGAAGTGCGGCTTCAGCCGAACAAAACTTTATGAGATTTTCTACGTATCTGTAGTGTGTCGTGACCATATGTCAATGAATGGAGCTACAGTGAATTTATGAAATCGCTTCAATCGTTTGTAATAGCCCTGTATATGTCGCAAATAAAGCTGGTACGTTATTTTTATTTTGAACTGCAATTTCCTTAACCTTTAATATAAAGGGAGTGGAATGACTTGACCCATACAGCGACCATTTCGTTTCAACATATTTATTTGCATCATAGATAAATCATTAAGAGAATTACGATCATAAATCAAAAAACTGGTTCAAATGGCTCTGAGCACTATGGGACTTAACATCTGTGGTCATCATGTGACAACAACAACGCTGTACTATTGTAAATATGATAATTTTTTTCTTCTGATTTTCGATAAATTAGTGTAATCAGTGTTCTGATTTCATTTCTTTTTTGTTTCATGTCATTATGTTAAAGAAACTGTAAACAATTTTCGATGTGAATATTAATGTTTATATCAAATTGCAAGCAATATTATAACAAAATTGAAATGTAAGAAATGTCGAAACTGTTGTAAGATGTTAAAGTTGTAATTGTGCGCACGGTCCATACGTAGGCAATGTATTAGGATATGTAGAATGCAAAACCTCGGGTGAATACCCTGTCTGTAGGGGAGCGGTAAAAGGTGGATGGCAGGCGAGCGCGGGAAAATGCACACGGGCGCGGCATGGCATAACGGGCTCAGCAGTAGTAGTCAGAGTTGGGCATCGGTCTGAGAAACACGTCCTGGATCGAGGTGGCTCTCCTGGAAAACGTGATTTCGTTGAGCCTCGGATGTGCCGTTTCCGACGCCTATACAGCATGGCAATATTCCATAGGCACTAAATGGAAAAGTATTGCGACGCTATGAAGAAGTAAAGTGCCGATACATCAAGAGCCATTGCTGTGATTGTATGTGTGCTCTGTGCCTCGCCATCTCGCCGCCCGCCAACCGCCACATCGATACAAACAGGTTGAAACTTTTAGTACTGTATTCGTGTGGACCACTGTTACTTTTGTTCCATACAGTTCAATAACAACTTAAATTTTACCAGAACTGTACTATCAGTTAATTATCCTCACAACTAACCTAGACAGGGTCCTTTCCACATGTTGTGCAATCCGAGTGTCCCGAAATGAAGAATTAAAGTTTATGTTAATAATTATTACCTGCAGACCTACCTATGTTAGAATGATGTTTGAAGAACTTTGTTGTTCATGAATCTTTAGGTAAATCATAAAGGTCTGATAAAGTTGGAAGATAATTTTGAAATTGGTTTAGTAATGAAGTTTAATTACTTTGAGGTAGATATAATAGTATTTAAATGAGCAGGAAATAAGATAAAAAGAGTAGTAATTCATATATTGGAAATCTTGAGTGCTTAATAATTTCAATAATCAAAATTTCAATACAGTGATCATAACAGTTTCAGGGTTCCCTCCCCCCCCCCCCCAACTTTTCTATTCATTTGAATTCTGAAGTGTACTGAACTGATTTGACCAGCAAAGTTAAAGTCAATATAAAACCAAAACCTATCAGTGTTTTACCTTTTTCAAAATTGTCATTGTATGTGTGTTTCGAAAGTGCTGTTTCTAGGGTAACCTATGCCCGATTTTAATCACATCAGTAGATAGTACGAAGTTTGTAGTAAACATTATAGTGTAATGTTGTGTATTTATGGCTTGTCCATATTAGTACAGAAAGTGAAATTATTAGTTCAGTAGATTTTCTGGTTCTAAAATTTACCATATTATGCAGTGATACTACGTATTGTTTGGCATGAACGTACATCAACTTGTACAGGGAAGAAACTTAGTTAATGCCTAATTAGGCTGGCGACCGTATTATTGACAAATAGGTAGCATCTTCTGTGTTGTTTCTTGTCCGTCCTAACGTGTAGTTGCACTTCGGACCTGCTTGCCGTATCATTGTTATTACTGAGTGGGTGTAAGTCTGATTTTGCCTCCATTTAGGTACACGCGGTCAATATCTATACTAAAATCCTTACTCTTAAGGTGAAGCCCGTCAACTTACCATAGTACAGGCTTTAATGAGTATCGTGTGCACTAGCGCAGTGTTACAATCAGTCCTCTAGAACGTAGAACTACTTACACCTACCTAACCTAAGGACTTTTTTTTTTTTCATTTAACTTACAGAAGAACCCACCGTCTAGTAGCTATGGTGGGTTGTATGTCTTCTACAATATGTAGCGTTAGGGGCACTCATGGTCTCTTAGCCGGTGTGAGAACTTCTAGATGGTCATAAAAGTTCTCACACCGTTGCCCGTCCCTAGCCACGTGGAGGCGGACCAGATTTCTTCCTCGGTGTGCCACTAACCTTCTTCTGTTTGTTATTCCCTTTTTTTGTTTATATTGTTAATACAGAAAAAACTCTAAAACAATTTAGAAAATTTAAGACTTAGAAATATATAAAATCAAAGAAGAATGAAATTAACATATGATGTATATAAACTTAGGATCTATTTCTTTGGCAGATGGCCAAAGCAATGTAACTAAGAACTGCAAGCTCTGGTTCCACAGAAAGCCACACCCATATGAGGGCTCGGCAAATCCTCGAGCCTGTCATAGTGGATGTGGCTCCTGTACATTCGAACCTCTACATTCATTACTCTGCAAACAAGAACCATACTACCATGTTCATGATAAATGTGCACTAATAAATAATCTTAGGAGTACCTTACATTTGTTACCAATCATCACATTAACATTAGTTACGAAAACAAGAACAATTTCAGACAATACGTAATATTTATACAATTTTATTTCAACAATACACATCTATCTGTATACATTAACACCCAAGTGCGAGGGCTCGGAATTGACTTCAAGCCAGTCACTCTTGGGATGCCAGAACCTTCATTCCATGTCCTCATTCACAACTTCATCTGGGTCTGATTGTGTATTTGAGTCTGTGTCAGTGTCACTCCATTGATGCTGCCTAACCTGTGCACCCTGTCCGACCCGTGCATAAGGATGATCCTCCCTAAACTGTTCATGGAGTACATTTGAAATTTTATTGCTTACATTGTTCAGTCACACCCACTCACCCTGCTGTCTTATTAGATTATATAAGTCCTCACTCACAGTTGGCTGCCGTGTCCTTGAAAGCCTGTGACAGTGTAGAACGACGTGTTCCGGTGTACCGACTTGACCACACACACATACATCTGTCTCTCTTAATCCCACTCGTTGTAAGTGCGCAGGATATGGTCCATGACCCGTCAGGAAATGGACCATACCGCGCGTAGGATTACAGTGTCGCAATCTTAATCTCTCACGTACATCAGGAAAAAAGTTGTACACTCGTCGTCCTTTGTCTGTCGCTTCCCATTCAGACTGCCATGTCTGTAGCTTCCAGTCTCTTAAATCCTTCATGTTCCTTAGATTTTGCCCTGTAATATCAGGACATCACACACATCAATGCCCGAGGCGGGATTAGAATCTCCGACCATAGCGGTCACGCGGTTCAGACTGAAGCGCCTAGAACCGCACGGCCACACCGGCTGGCCGATCATAAATCAGATAAATTCTTTAAAAATCGCCATTTACGCAAATTTTACAAACTGCTTGTTACATAAAACCACAAATGAATTAATCTCTTAAAAGCGGTGGCTAATTTTCTTTACAAGTTATTATTCCTTGCTGTAGGGGCTGTGATTTTTTGAGATTTTTTGTCTGAACCAGCAAGGTAAAACGAGGCCACTACTTCCACCACATCAAGTGGATTTGGTACTCACGTACTCACACTGAGCCGTGAAGACTTCCCAGTTTATCAATGGGGAATAGTTGAGCATGATTACTACTGTTATCGGTGCCATGCGTGCAATGGTCGTGCCAGGCGAGCGATATTGGATATTTACACCATTGTTAGTGGCGCGAGACCTGCACGACCATATAGCAACCGTTATAGTTCCGCATTATTCTGTTACACCAGGGGTGAGTTCACGTAAGGAAAGAGAGAGAATGTAAGATTAACGGACTCATTTATTAAACAATTGTGAATCGAACAATAATACAACCAAACGGGGGTGGGGGGAAGAAAGATTCGAGTTCAGCAGCCTGCCCCAACGTACGTTCATAACACACCACGATAGCTGGAGGAAAGGAATTTTAGTAACGATCGCCGTATTATCAAATAGAAACCCGTTTCCTAAAGGAAGGGGCTGCACGCATGCAACAAGCACCACCAGGAATTAGCCAAAGACTAAGAAGATGCTACTGTGCGTGAATCGCGAGGTGGTCTCCCGTACTAAAGCAATAAAACCCGCAAGACGCGAAACGATTCACAATGACCTATCAGGTTCCCTCTGGGCCGCAGGGCACGAATCTACAGTGCACGTCGACGCTCATGCTTACCGAGGTTCATCTCCTGGATGCGGCACCTCCGGTCTCCGGCGCGGTCACACTAGAACCGCCCTACTGCCCCTTTGTCCACCATCCTTCCGCGGAAGGCGGTTGGCGCCCGCCCGCGAAAAACGGACGCGCACATGAACTGGTCAGTCATAGGGCCGGAAATTCACAGGGACGCGACCTCGCAACGTTAAAATTTATCAGAAATAGCGTTTACAAGGTTGGTAAGGCGATCGGAAAAGGATGGGAAACGGAAAGCCATCATGGCAGCTAGGAAGATTGCTGCCCCCGCCCATGAATAAAGAAAATTTCTAGCGCCAAGCTGTAAAAATCGTCAAATAAATCAGGCAACCCATAGAAATTATTAATATTACCTCAATTATTACTTTACCGACTACCAGAATGCTGGGATTAGAAATATGAAATACAAGCACTGAATGACGAATGAAGTGCAGGTCTTTCACTCTTTAAAACATTTGAAAAACCGCCACTCGGGTCAAGTAAATCATTTAAAATAAACTTTACATCGCCGGACAGTGTGGCCGAGCGGTTCTAGGCGGTACAGTCTGGAACCGCGCGACCGCTACGCTCGCAGGTTCGAAACCTGCCTGGGGCATGGAAGTGTGTGATGTCCTTAGTTAGGTTTAAGTAGCTCTAAGTTCTAGGGGACTGATGACCTCAGAAGTTAAATCCCATAGTGCTCAGAGCCATTTGAACCAAACTTTACATCAAATAACCAAGAATTCAATTATTGTTTCCACATAGATTGAAAACCGCAACTCCGGGGCGAGATATTACCAAATAACTTTACAAGGTTATAGACGGTTTGATCAATAATAAACCAGTTATTTCCCCATCAAAATTGACATACGCCACTAAGGCTGAATTGCAGCTCAGTTTTAGAGAACGGTTTCAATTAAGACACATTCTGCTAGAAATCCCTCAAAATTCTTAAAACAAGTATTTAAAACGCATAACCCGGGTAACCTTGCAGAGCCACCACAAGTTTTAGAAAACTGCTGCCCGTGCAATAACTGAGGCCCGAGATTGTGAGGCCGCGACTTGGCCACGAACGGTGGAGGCGACTGAGTACTTGTCTTCCAATTAAGATGTGGACTCCGTTTATACTTCCAACCCGTTCACAACACCGAAATCGGAACCAAACAGCACTCGCGAGCTCAGACGCTGCCCGTGCGCCCGCTAGTAATTTAAAAGTGGAGGCTCTGCACTTCGGTGGCCCACTGCTTCCGATCTCTGAAACATAAATCAGAAGCGACAACAGGGAACCAAACAACCCTTCCTTCACCGTAATACTCAAACTTATACAGAAAACTGCTTCGATACAATTGAGATTAATAAAACTGATTTCATTCCTTTAAGCAGAACCGCGTACACGAATGATGCAACGGAACTGGCTCATTAAAACCCAAGCAAAGTATGGAACACCTCATGTGGGCCTGTAAGGTACCACACGGCAATCTTTAGACACGGAATACAGATCGTTCGGTAAGGCTGCGCACACGTAACAATGTTTTAGACACTTGCCAGCTGAAGTAACAACAATACTATTAAGGAGCGAGGCACACACTTAATAAGAGGCATGAAATATTACATCACAGTCCTTGCAACGCTTTGCTGCCTCAAGAGCAATCATCATTATATTTCGCTAATCGTTGGTAGGATTTGAATTACTTAACTTGATGCCAGCTGCTGGATCGATGTACCGAAGACACCAGACACTGCTTAGTCCGTTAGTAACAGCGTGTTCCTTCACGGAAGCGAACGCATGCATAGCTTCACGAGGTTGCCAAGAAGCCACAGCGCCGGCCTGCTGTTACTGACCCCAGTACGATCAAGCGCTAACTGCCACCCGAACTCGGGCACACCGCGCTCGCTGTCGTCTCTCCAACGTCTCGCTAATCCGCGCACTTCCGCGTGCCGTGCCCAACGTTGTTGTCCCTTTCCACTCCGTACTGCCCGCTATAACCTGAGCCGGCCCAGGCTCCAAAGACAAACTTCTGCAGAGGGAATCGATACATCTACATCTACATGATTACTCTGCAATTCACATTTAAGTGCTTGGCAGAGGGTTCATCGAACCACAATCATACTATCTCTCTACCATTCCACTCTCGAACAGCGCCCGGGAAAACGAACACCTAAACCTTTCTGTTCGAGCTCTGATTTCTCTTATTTTATTTTGATGATCATTCCTACCTATGTAGGTTGGGCTCAACAAAATATTTTCGCATTCGGAAGAGAAAGTTGGTTACTGAAATTTCGTAAATAGATCTCGCCGCGACGAAAAAGTCTTTGCTTTAATGTCTTCCATTCCAACTCGCGTATTATATCTGCCACACTCTCTCCCCTATTACGTGATTATACAAAACGAGCTGCCCTTTTTTGCACCCTTTCGATGTCCTCCGTCAATCCCACCTGGTAAGGATCCCACACCGGGCAGCAATATTCTAACAGAGGACGAACGAGTGTAGTGTAAGCTGTCTCTTTAGTGGACTTGTTGCATCTTCTAAGTGTCCTGCCAATGAAACGCAACCTTTGGCTCGCCTTCCCCACAATATTATCTATGTGGTCTTTCCAACTGAAGTTGTTCGTAATTTTAACACCCAGGTACTTAGTTGAATTGACAGCCTTCAGAAATGTACTATTTATCGAGTAATCGAATTCGAATGGATTTCTTTTGGAACTCATGTGGATCACCTCACACTTTTCGTTATTTTAGCGTCATCTGCCACCTGCCACACCATACAGCAATCTTTTGTAAATCGCTTTGCATCTGATACTGGTCGTCGGTTGACCATACTAGACGGTAAATTACAGCATCATCTGCGAACAACCTAAGAGAACTGCTCAGACTGTCACCCAGGTCATTTATGTAGATCAGGAACAGCAGAGGTCCCAGGACGCTTCCCTGGGGAACACCTGATATCACTTTAGTTTTACGCGATGATTTGCCGTCTATTACTACGAACTGCGACCTTCCTGACACGAAATCACGAATGCAGTCGCACAACTGAGACGATACCCCATAGGCCCGCAGCTTGATTAGAAGTCGCTTGTGAGGAACGGTGTCAAAAGCTTTCCGGAAATCTAGAAATACGGAATCAACTTGAGATCCCCTGTCGATAGCGGCCATTACTTCGTCCGAATAAAGAGCTAGCTGCGTTGCACAAGGGCGATGTTTTCTGAAACCATGCAGTGCCTAACCATAGGTAGCCCAGGCGCCATTCCCGCCGCGGCTCAAAAGCATTTTGCTTTTCCATTTTGCAACAGATTGGAGATAGAAAAAAGAAATAGCCCTCT
This sequence comes from Schistocerca serialis cubense, assembly GCF_023864345.2. Classification (NCBI taxonomy): domain Eukaryota; kingdom Metazoa; phylum Arthropoda; class Insecta; order Orthoptera; family Acrididae; genus Schistocerca; species Schistocerca serialis. Next base: position 870,684,191 of record NC_064641.1, on the reverse strand, counting down.
GTCTAGGTTGGTACCCATGACAGTATGAATCGACAGGGAGGTTGTGGTGATCGTAGGGCTATCTCAAGGTCAGGACCATACCGTCTAGGTAACCAGTACCATTACAGCAGGTTTGTCGCTCGATCTTCTAGTTACTTACTCCTGAATACTCGCTGACACAGAACCAGAGTTGTGTGTGTCGCAGTTCTCCGCCACGTAGACACCCGACACGGGATGTGGCATGCGGAGCGGCCCGGATTGACGGCTGCCGTCCGGGAAACAGGCGGCCATTAATTAGCGAACGGCAGGCCGTATCGAGCGGCCGCGACTGCGGCGCGGATCCAGTGGCGACCCGCCTCGCACCGCCGCGCCGCTCCGGTCGCCTTTTTGTTCTCCGGGGGGAAAGTCGCCCGCTGCCCGCACCGAGTCGCTCGCACAATACCTGCGCCGGCCGGCCGGAACAAACATTACGCACGCAGCGCCGCAAACAAGGCCGCTCCAGCCAGAAAATGCCGAATCAATATTTTGCGGCCTCCGAACAATGGGTCGCGCGCGCCATTGTCGAGTGCTGTGCTGCGGTGGGTAACGCTACGCTACGCCAGTCGCACGTCATTACTCGCTTCCGTCCCGCCGCTACCGTCACCTCCGCCCGCTGCGGCGATACTCGGAACGAACGCGTGCTGGCTGGCTAATCTCCTCAGGGGCTCATCAACAAGCCAGCTACCTCGCGTCTCCAGACGGTAAGACGAGGCGTTTAGGCTCTCTTAGTTCTCCAGTGTGTGAGGGCTCGTCACTGACGCTCTAATCCAGTGGTTTCTAAACTTTCTTAGACCACTACCCCTGAGTGCAATCAGACGTTAGCTAGAATCCCCGCCCTCCCTGCCCCCCTCACAGCCATCTGTTACCCCCTCCATACCCCACATTATCGCCAACTCGGAAGAGATAGTGAAGGTCATCAGACAAGTGTTTCTCAGAAGCCCACATAAAACTTAGGCAAGTTAACATACCTCGAGCTACATTACTTAGTGTAGCACACCAGTGTCTTCGTTTCTATGCTTTTTTTTTTGTTGGTCATCAGCCTACTGACTGGTTTGATGCGGCCCGCCACGAATTCCTTTCCTGTGCTAACCTCTTCATCTCAGAGTAGCACTTGCAACCTACGTCCTCAATTATGTGCTTGACGTATTCCAATTTCTGTCTTCCTCTACAGTTTTTGCCCTCTACAGCTCCCTCTAGTGCCATGGAAGTCATTCCCTCATGTCTTAGCAGATGGCGTATCATCCTGTCCCTTCTCCTTATCAGTGTTTTCCACATATTCCTTTCCTCTCCGATTCTGCGTAGAACCTCCTCATTCCTTACCTTATAAGTCCACCTAATTTTCAACATTCGTCTATAGCACCACATCTCAAATGCTTCGATTCTCTTCTGTTCCGGTTTTCCCACAGTCCATGTTTCACTACCATACAATGCTGTACTCCAGACGTACATCCTCAGAAATTTCTTCCTCATATTAAGGCCGGTATTTGATATTAGTAGACTTCTCTTGGGCAGAAATGCCTTTTTTGCCATAGCGAGTCTGCTTTTGATGTCCTCCTTGCTCCGTCCGTCATTGGTTATTTTACTGCCTAGGTAGCAGTATTCCTTAACTTCATCGACTTCGTGACCATCAATCCTGATGTTAAGTTTCTCGCTGTTCTCTTTCTACTACTTCTCATTACCTTCGTCTTTCTCCAATTTACTCTCAAACCATATTGTGTACTCATTAGACTGTTCATTCCGTTCAGCAGATCATTTAATTCTTCTTCACTTTCACTCAGGATAGCAATGTCATCAGCGAATCGTATCATTGATATCCTTTCACCTTGTATTTTAATTCCACTCCTGAATCTTTCTTTTATTTCCATCATTGCTTCCTCGATGTACAGATTGAAGAGTAGGGGCGAAAGGCTACAGCCTTGTCATACACCCTTCTTAATACGAGCACTTCGTTCTTGATCGTCCACTCTTATTATTCCCTCTTACTTGTTGTACATATTGTATATGACCCGTCTCTCCCTATAGCTTACCCCTACTTTTATCAGAATCTCGAACAGCTTGCACCATTTTATATTGTCGAACGCTTTTTCCAGGTCGACAAATCCTATGAGAGTGTCTTGATTTTTCTTTAGCCTTGCTTCCATTATTAGCCGTAACGTCAGAATTGCCTCTCTCGTCCCTATACTTTTCCTAAAGCCAAACTGATCGTCACGTAGCGCATTCTCAATTTTCTTTTCCATTCTTCTGTATATTATTCTTGTAAGCAGCTTCGATGCATGAGCTGTTAAGCTGATTGTGCGATAATTCTCGCACTTGTCAGCCCTTGCCGTCTTCGGAATTGTGTGGATGATGCTTTTCCGAAAGCCAGATGGTATATCGCCAGACTCATACATACCAACGAGAATAGTCGTTTTGTTGCCACTTCCCCCAGTGATTTTAGAATTTCTGATGGAATGTTATCTATCCCTTCTGCCTTATTTGACCGTAAGTCCTCCAAAGCTCTTTTAAATTCCGATTCTAATACTGGATCCCCTATCTCTTCTAAATCGACTACTGTTTCTTCTTCTATCACATCAGACAAATCTTCACCCTCGTAGAGGCTTTCAATGTATTCTTTCCACCTATCTGCTCTCTCTTCTGCATTTAACAGTGGAAATCCCGTTGCACTCTTAATGCTACCACTGTTGCTTCTAATGTCACCAAAGGTTGTTTTGACTTTCCTGTATGCTGAGTCTGTCCTTCCGACAATCATATCTTTTTCGATGTTTTCACATTTTTCCTGCAGCCATTTAGTCTTAGCTTCCCTGCACTTCCTATTTATTTCATTCCTCAGCGACTTGTATTTCTGTATTCCTGATTTTCCCGCAACATGTTTGTACTTCCTCCTTCCATCAATCAACTGAAGTATTTCTTCTGTTACCCATGGTTTCTTCGCAGTTACCTTCTTTGTACCTATGTCTTCCTTCCCAACTTCTGTGATGGCCCTTTTTAGAGACGTCCATTCCTCTTCAACTGTACTGCCTATTGCGCTATTCCTTATTGCTGTATCTATAGCGTTAGAGAACTTCAAACGTATCTCGTCATTCCTTAGTACTTCCGTATCCCACTTCTTTGCGTATTGATTCTTCCTGACTAATGTCTTGAAATTCAGCCTACTCTTCATCACTACTATATTGTGATCTGAGTCTATATCTGCTCCTGGGTACGCCTTACAATCCAGTATCTGATTTTGGAATTTCTGTCTGACCATGATGTAATCTAATTGAAATCCTCTTGTGATTCTTGAACAGGGTATTCGCTATTACTAGCTTAAACTTGTTACAGAACTCAATTAGTCTTTCTCCTCTTTCATTCCTCGTCCCAAGCTCATATTCTCCTGTAACCTTTTCTTCTACTCCTTCCCCTACAACTGCATTCCAGTCGCCCATGACTATTAGATTTTAGTCCCCCTTTACATACTGCATTACCCTTTCAATATCCTCATACACTTTCTCTATCTGTTCATCTTCAGCTTGCGACGTCGGTATGTATACCTGAACTATCGTTGTCGGTGTTGGTCTGCTGTAGATTCTGATTAGAACAACCCGGTCACTGAACTGTTCACAGTAACACACCCTCTGCCCTACCTTCCTATTCATAACGAATCCTACACCTGTTATACCATTTTCTGCTGCTGTTGATATTACCCGATACTCATGTGACCAGAAATCCTTGTCTTCCTTCCACTTCACTTCAATGACCCCTACTATATCTAGATTGAGCCTTTGCATTTCCCTTTTCAGATTTTCTAGTTTCCCTACCACGTTCAAGCTTCTGACATTCCACGCCCCGACTCGTAGAACGTTATCCTTTCGCTGATTATTCAATCTTTTTCTCATGGTAACCTCCCCCTTGGCAGTCCCCTCCCGGAGATCCGAATGGGGGACTATTCCGGAATCTTTTGCCAATGGAAAGATCATCATGACACTTCTTCTATTACAGGCCACATGTCTTGTGGATACACGTTACGTGTGTTTAATGCAGTGGTTTCCATTGCCTTCTGCATCCTCATGTCGTTGATCATTCCTGATTCTTCCGCCTTTAGGGGCAATTTCCCACCCCTAGGACAGGAGAGTGCCCTGAACCTCTATCCGCTCCTCCGCCCTCTTTTGACAAGGCCGTTGGCAGAATGAGGCTGACTTCTTATGCCGGAAGTCTTCGGCATAAATATTTGAAAGTCGCAGCTTAGTATTATTAGCTGAAAAACTGAGAAAATTTAATGATTTACAGTCAGGAAAGACAAAGGAGATTAACATTTGAATCCATTATATACTATGTTCTGAGGACTATGACTGTTCGTCAGAGTGTAAGAAATACATTTTTTGGGTTGTATTTCGCCCTCTATGCATTTTGGTGGTTATCCATCATCATCGCTAGATGTTTATTATACGGCGTATTCAAAGTTGTCATTCCGTACATGGTTGTCAAAAAAATTTACTGAGATTGTAGTTACAATGATTTGCCCCCTGTGTCAAGCATTCAAACAGGCAAACGGCGACAAAAAAGAGGTTGAAGTTCAAAATAACTTAATAGAACTTTACTGCACTGAAAACGGAAAGATGCTTAGTGGGATGTTAAAGAACACTGCAACGCCAAAATGAGCCATGCTGGAGCATCTTTTCCAGCAGTTTGAATTCAAATCTGTAACATGGTGTAAGTACAGTCGACACACCATGTGGGCAGGAGTCATTTGGCAGCGCAATAACAGCAATCAGACTGCATAAAAATAAATTACACCGGCAGTATACACCGAAATAAATGGCTCATCTGCCCATTGTGGAACGGATGAATGTGATCCATGTATATCAGTAATGTAAAAGGATCAAAACGAGTAAAACCACAAATACAGATAAAGACAGGTATTGTCTACATAAATAAGTACATGTACATCTAATCACAACTGATACCTAGTATGGTAAAAGTGAAGAGAATTGCGTAATTATGGTGAAAAACAGGGTGAAGAACCATAAAAGTGGATTAAAGGTAGTGGCCACAACCGTTAAACACTCGCATACAATCGCACATCAGAGTAACACCAAGCAATGATGTGGTAATGTGAATATACCTAGGAAAGTTCACAGGAAATTACGAATTAATGACACGTGTAGCATCGCCAAGGATACTTCAGCGCACGAATTACAGCTCTTTCGTAAATCGATATCTTGTAATGCTGAAGCAGTCTAAACATATCCTATTCTGGGGACAGTCTGTTCATTTACTGTTATGACAGCTGATTACTGTAACCGAGTTTGCCACATGGAGAGTGAAGGAGCGGGGGTATATTTGTACCACTATACATAATAGGCTTCAGACTGTCGGAAACATTGTTCTAGCGTTTCACAGATTAGCATTGTGACTGGACTTCAACATGCCATGTAAGTACCGTTGTGTTTTCAGTTGTATAATTCCGTTAATATATCTTTAACTTTACCTTACTTAATTTTGTGACCGTAGCTTTCAGAGTGCTTCACAATGACAGATCGTCGAAAATGCTGTCACAACACATATTTTTTAATAGCCGAATACGGTATGGCTGCTTCAATATTTGTATTAAAACTGTGCAACCATTTCTCATCAAAATTTTCCATGGCTGTTCCTAGTGATCAGCATCGGCTATTTCGTGCAACAGCATTTGAGAGGTTCAGTTGTAAATTGCACTGTTAATAAATAAACAAATTAGTAACAGAACTGACACCTGTAAAATAACTTCAGATGCAAAGAACAGCAGTACGTATGCCGAATTCTGCCTCTTAAATTCGCATACAATGTCACTGCATGTCATTCATATAATGTTGTTGATATGTACTGATCTTCTTGTACTGAAAGTACTTTAATATCATTAAACACGCTATACCACGTCTATAGACTGATCATCCACAACATTATGATTGCCTGCTAAATAGTCAGTAGCCCACTGTTCGCGTGGATAACAGCGGAGGCGCGTCGTGATTGGAAGGAGTGAGGACTTGGTAGATTGTTGGCGGGACTTGGCACCACATCTGCTCACACCTAATCCCGCTGTGAGCTCTGGCACCACGTGCAGTCACTCCGATGATGTCTTCGTCCTGGTTCGCCACTATTCCCTCGAATCGGTCCATCACAATACTGGCCTTAAGACATAGCCCTTTATCTTGTTGAAAAATGCCACTGCCATCAGCACACATGACCGTCATGAAGAGGTGTAAGTGGTCTGCAAGCAATCTACGATACTCTTTGGTCGTTATGGTGAGTTGCACGAACTATACCGGACCCATGGATGCACATGACAATGTTCCCTTAAGCAAAATTGAGCCCCTGCCAGGTTGTCTCTGTCCCACAGTACAAGTACCAAGGAGATATTACTCTGGAGGAGACGGATTTGCACCCTCCCATCGGCATGATGAAGAAGGTATCGAGATTCATCAGATCATTCGACGGTTAGCCACTACTCCAACGTCTAGTGCCTTTGGTCACGTGCCCATTTCACTCGTATTTACCGATCTCGTGGTGTTAACATTGGCACATGCATGAGCCGCATAGCCCTCTATCTTGTTGAAAAATGCCACTGCCATCAGGACACATGATTGTCATGACGAGGTGTAAGTGGGGTGCAAGCAATCTACGACACCCCTTGGTAGTCATGGTGCGTTGCACGAGCTATACTGGACCCATGGATGCCCATGTCAATGTTCCCCACAGCAAAATTGAGCCCCTGCCAGCTTGTCTCTGTCCCGCAGTACAGGCACCAAGGAGCTATTCCCCTGGAGGAGACGGATTTGCACCCTCCCATTGGCATGATGAAGAAGGTATCGAGATTCATCAGATCATTCGACCGTTTGCCACTGCTCCATCGTCTAGTGCCTTTGGTCACATGCCCATTTCACTCGTATTTACCGATCTCGTGGTGTTAACATTGGCACATGCATGAGCCGCTGGCTGCGGAGATCCATCGTTTGGAGTGTTCGGTGCATTATGTGTTCTGACACACTTATACTCAGCATTAAAGTCTGATGTTAGTTCCGCCATAGTTCTCCACCTTTTTTACCAGTCTGTCCAGCCTACGACGTCCTCCATCTGTAATGCGAAGTGAGTGCGCAACCTCTTAACATCAGGACGTGGTTTCATCTTGGTTACGCCACAGTGTTGAAGACAGTGACTGCAAAACTCCTCGACCACCGGACAAGTCGTGCAGTCACCGAAATGCTCAGGCCACACCTCCGGGCTATCACACTCTGCCCTCGCTTAAGCTCAGATGGAGCGCCCGCCTTCCCCATTCTACACATGGACAGCACGCTTATTGATATTACATGCACCCTGCGTGTGTGTGACTAGCAGGTACTCCTCGCCCGATGACACTGCTATCGCCTTGATGGGTTTGTATCGATAGTAGGTCAGTTGTCATTATGTTGTAGTTGATCAGTGTAAGTTCTCTGTTAATATTGCAAGTGCCGTGTCTGTGGGGACTGATAACCTCAGAAGTTAAGTCCCATACTGCTCAGAGCCATTTGAGCCGTGTCTGCAAAGCATTGTGACTGCTCTAATTACATTACCATCACTTGGGTTGCCTACCTGACAGGCGTTAAGCGACGAGAAGATATAAAGATAAAGCCGTAGTTTCGGTCAAGGCACTTAGCGCAAAGAGATAACTGTTTGTTATTGTTCCGACTGACGGGTTTATGATGGGTTTATATGTGCGCTGCACAGCTCGACAAAGAGAGCCGACTGGAGGGTAAATTGATGGGCCTACGTTCGGTGGCAATGCCCGACCTTCTCTTTACACCGAGTAGTACCAGTGGACAGCAGCCTACAGCAGGCGTTTGGCGGACGCCACTCGTCCGCCAGCTCATTACTTCGTGACTGGACTTGAAGAATTTGTTACAAGTTTCTACCTACCGCATTGGATTTTGATTCGGGGAGGTACTTGTCAAATATCGCACCCGACGTCGGATCTCTTCCAGATGAGAGTTCAGTATTGTGTACAACTGAATCGATGATTTCGAAAATGGGTTATGTTAGCTATTTTTGAGGTTAGGTTTGCCGGTGATAACTGATCATTACATCTGTACATATCGTTTCGTATAATAGGAAGTCATGTCCCATCAACAGAAGTGACAGGGTGCTCTTTAGAACGGTACTGAGTTAGAGAATGGGCCATGGCTATACAAAGAAGCGTATATTGTACCAGTTCCGATAAAAATAAAGAAAAAAGAAATTAGAGGATGTAAAGAATGCACTACAGTTAATACCTGGTGAGCAGAAGTCATTTTCTAACAGTATCTTCAGTGGGCAGCAGACAGTGAACAAGATAAAGACGAAGCATACCCACCACTGACTGCTTTACAGTGTTCTGCATCTGGCTGAAATTCAGGTACATTTTGTAATGAATACAAATAACTTAAACTTGTACAACACAATCCTTCCACACCAAAAAGAAGGCTAGTTGCCTCATAAACATCATGTAGTTCGAAAAGGCGTCATTTCCAACACATTCAACCTCGATTACTGACCGCAATAGATGGCTGAAGTATATTGTAATGGTTATATTGTCCCGCCCCACGGCCAACTGCTACATGTCAACTCCACGACGTCATGCTTAACCTTGTTGTGTAGTAAGACAGATTTTTCTATTTCCTGTAAAATTTAATTTCCGGGACATGACTCCTTTTCCAGCTCATCGATTCAGTTGATTCTGTAATAAATAGTATAAACTTTGTTCAGTATCTCTCGGCAGACGTAGTACCACCAATTAATGCAAGTTAAGTGTTGGAGTACACTGAGGCCTTGCAAAAATCGTTGCGAAATATACGCTGCAACAGAGCACAACACAGCAGCATGTCACAGTCTTACCTCCCCGCTGCCTCACATGCTGCTGCTAGAGACGACCAGTGCTTATTCTTGATAAGACTCCTTTCACCTGACAATGATGATTAACCATCGAAACGAGAAGTGCATAAAAAACAACTTGATGACTGTCACAGAAATATATACCTTGTAATAAAACGGTGTTCTGAGTGCTGCAGTGTAGGCTGTATACAGTGCAGAGTTCTGAAACATCGCAGATATGTTCATTCATCAGTACACCCGCAGAGTATACTGAAATCAATATTGCTCTGTAAACAGTCAGAATGTGACATGTTGCATAATTTGGCCTGAGTATGCTGTTTGTGACTTGACAGTGTATGTTGATTTCTTTCGTGAAACGACTGGTTGTGTAAAGGGTTAAGAAGGTTGAAGATTTACATACAAAACGCAAACGTTATTGAGGAGAAACACCGTGCATTGCCGATAAAGTTGCTTTATCAGAAGGGCAGAAACAGCAGCGCTACATTGCGCAAATATAGCTGACAGAAACAGCTTCGAAGAGGCTGAATGTCAGTAAATGGGTTAAAGAATATGATCAAGAAATTTTAAGAAACAGGTGAATTAGTTGGTGCTACAGGGAGAGGATGGTGGCTCATTCCGATGGGAGTTGTTGATGAAGTTGCTGTAGATATAGCAAACAGTACAGCGCAGGCCTACAGTGCTATACCCAGTGCAAGAGCTCTGTCATGGGTATTGTGTTTCCCCAGGTCAACAATTCAAAAGATTCTGTGGCGCATTTTACTCTGGTATCCATACAAGATTCATAATGTGCACCAGTCGAAGCTGTAACGCAGGCTATGACACCGTGACTTTGCCCTTCGTTGTTTGGCACACACAGAAATTGATGACATGTGTCCAGGGAATATTCTTTGGACAGATGAGACACATTTTACTATGCACGGTGTCATGAACGCACAGAACTGTCGCGTATGGGGTTCTACACAACCACATGTTGTGGGCAAATATCCACTGTACTCAGCTTATATGACTGTGTGAGATGGTTTCATAAGCTCCTTTATTCTCGGTCCGGAGACAAGCTTTGCAAGAACTCAACTGTGTCCATAACATTATTTTTAAGAAACATGAGACCACACGTAACTCGTCGGCTGAATTATTTGCTTTTAGAAACTTCCGGTAACAACCGTATCATGTTAGGAATTTTCAAGATATGTGGTCTTCCAGATACCCCCGTCATAAATTCATGTGACTTCTGGTTGTGGAGAGCATGTCTATCAGGAATGGACTGTTCTTGATCTGAAGTATAGCATACAACAACATATCACCATGATTACACCGAATATGCTGCGAGCAACTGTTGACTATGTCACATTACAGATAAAACATGTTGCCAAATCAGAAGACCAAGACATGTTGTAATTTGCAACCATTTTCTAATAAACGCACCAGAACCTCCCTTATCGTTTGATCGTTCCTCCCCTTTTTCTGCACGCACACGACGTTACGCCTGCTTACAGCGTCATATTTTCACCTGGTGGGAGTAAGAGCACTCACTAATGAACATAGGCCTATCTACGATGTTTCAGCGCCCTGCGATCTATACAACCCGCACTGCATCACTCGCAAAACCGCCAGTATAATTATAACCACTCAGTATTTCTTTCACAAAGAGTGCCACCCCTGTATCATGAAGAGAAACTTCCACCTTGTACACAGTACAGCTACTAGACTTTCAACTTGGGAGAGTTTCCTAAGCAACTGGCGTACATTCTCTCCAGTGGAAGTCGGGCTGAATGTAGCTGAGGTTTGCCGGCGTGGAACTGCAACGGGCCGCGAATCTCCCAAGCGCGGCCCAGGTGTCTGCGGAGGGTAGTGCGCCCCACACCCCCTCAGCCCGCCCCTAATTTAGTGGTTGGTGCGGTGATTCCCAGCCGCGGCAGGGCTGCCTTGTTTTCCGCGGAGATTTAAAGTCCGGCCGGGACGACGAGTGGTGTTTGCGCGGCCCCCCGCTGCGGCGGATTTACGCAGCAATTTACCTGCGTGGCGGCCGCGGCAGCCGGCAGATGCGTCTCCCAGCCGGGGGCGACCAATAGGAACGCCGCGGCTGCGTCTGGGAGGGGTGCGGCAGCTCACAGTTCTCGATGCAATTCCTGTAGGCACGGCGGAAATGTTTCCCTGTGCCCACGAGAATGTGAGGCCCTTCCCAGCTAACAGTGACTGTAGCGTGTTTTGAATCCTTAATAAAGTTGATCTCTACCGTCTGTCGCTTCCACTTATGGTGTTAGTAGTCACTACCGGCTGCATCTTATGCATCTTATGCAACGCATAAACTAGCTGGGAGTAACTCATGTGGGTACTGGTAGGCTGTGGCGCTACCCTGTCTTGTATTTACAGTTCTGTCTTGTCTGGATGGCGGGGAGCGCTGTGGTCGAAGTTGGCTAACGGAATTGAAAATTTGTGTTAAGTTCCTATGAGACCAAACTGCAGAGGCCATCGGTCCCTGCGCTTACACACTACTTACCCTAACTGAAACTAACTTACTCTAAGAACAACACACACACCGAGGACCGAAGGAGGACTCGAACCTCCGACGGGGGAAACGCGCGAACCGTGGCAAGGCGCCTGAGACCGCTTGGTTACCCCGCGCGGTATTGGATAACGATGTCGAGCGTTGTCAGGAAGTAAATTCCTATCGGTCGCGAAATGGACACTAAAGTGAAATCCAGAAATGTTTTGTTTGCAACACATAGCTACCTTCCAGCTACTTCTGTACCGTCGTAGCGTTGTACAAATTTTCCAATGCCCTCCTCACAGACGTTTTTCGCCTGTGCCTTCCACCAGTTCTCGATGGTGGTCCTCAGCTCGTTGTCTGTGCCAGAACGTTGTCTTGAAAGCGTAGCGATTCATCTGAGTCTTATTACTGTCTTTTCTCGTCGTTACCTTGTTATAGACAACCGAATCGTATGCGAATGGTCTTAAAGAGCTTCCACGGCCTTCCACCATGTCACTTACATACGCCGGCCGCGGCGGTCTAGCGGTTCTAGGCGCCCAGTCCGGAACCGCACGACTGCTACGGTCGCAGGTTCGAATCCTGCCCCGGGCATGGATGTGTGTGATGTCCTTAGGTTAGTTAGGTTTAAGTAGTTCTAAGTTCTAGGGGACTGATGACCACAGCTGTTAAGTCCCATAGTGCTCAGAGCCATTTGAACTTACATACGTTGTAAACAGTAACGGCCCTATCACACTTCCTTGAGTTAATCCGGAAATTACCTTTACATGTGTCGGTTCTTTTCCTTTAACAGCTAAGTGTTGAATTCCATCTACAAAGAAATCTTGAGTTCAGTCGCAAATCCCTGTCCGATACATGGTAAGCTGGTTTTTTTTTCACTAATCGACAGTGCAGGACGGTGTGAAATGCCTTCCTGAAGTTAAGGAACACGGCGTCAACCTGAGTAGCATTGTCTACAGCACTGTGAATCTCTTAGAGGAACAGAGTGAGCTGAGTTTCACAAGGTCGCTCTTTCGGAACCCATGTTGATTTTGATAGAGGAGATTTTCGTTCTCTACAAATGTCATTATTCTTGAGCATAAAAATGTTCAATACTTATACAACAGATTGACGTCAGCCATATTGGCGTATGATTATGTGTATCTGTCCTATGACCCTTCTCGAAAACGGGAATGGCCTACGCTTTTTCCAGTCGTTAGGTACCCTTCGTTACTCTGCTGATCTACTACTAGAATGGGAGCAAGTTCTTTCACATACTCTTTGTAGAATCTTACAGATGTCTCCACTGGCCCTGATGACTTTCCATTGCTAAGCAATTGTTGTTGCTTTTCTATTGTGCGATCGGTTATCACAATATCGGTGATTTTGGCGTTCGCACGATGATTGAAAGGCGCGACCGAACTACGAACTTCCACCGGGAAACAAATACGGACGACTGATTCAGTATGCCGGTCTTCTGTCTATTATCTTCCGTTTAGGTGCCTGTATGGTCAAATAGGTGGCTGAATGGACGATTACGAACCGCTTATTGATTTTACATAGGATTATAACCTCTCAGGATTTTTGAAACGCCCCCATAGAACAATTATATATGACTGCGATTATACTGACACACAATATTTTTAGCGCAACGCAATCTGACTTTCAATAATCCATACAAAAGAATGGCCCTGACTAACATTAACCTATACCTTTCACAAATCACTTACCTCACAAAAATCTTCGTTACTCGAACTACTGCAATACAGCGAGCGCCACTACTGCCAGCTAAATACAGGATTCAAACTACGGAAGGCACTAACTACTGATAGGCATAGTTAGCAAATGAAAGATCGTAATAGAGAACAAACAATGTATTTACCTTAATAGTCATAATATATATAGCAGTTCATGACTACCAGTCTTACAAATTTCAAAACTGCGCCATTTCTCTCCCCACATTCACCACTGTTGACAGCTCACCTCCAACTGCGCAACGCTACGCGCTGTTCACATCCAGCTGCCGCTGCCCAACACTACAATGGCAGACAACATTGCAAACTAGCCACAGACTGCACACAGCACAGCCAGTGATTTTCATACAGAGCGCTACATAACGTTGCCAATAAGAAAACATAAACAGCCTAAAATTTTACAAATTGTTTTGGGCAGTGGCCAATATTGATTAGATAAAATTTTTCATAATTATAATAACAAAGATATCAAATGCACACACTTATTGATACAATGTTGGTCAAAAGCTAGAATTTTCTCACAGTCCATCATAAAGAGAGTCCTGATCATTCATCACAGTAAAATTGCAGTGTTTTTCTCAAAGTTTGAGTAGTAAAAGAAAATGCACACGGAAGTAGTGAATTTCCATGCAGTCTTGAAGAAGTAGTGTTGTCATTCCAACGGAAAGACAGTGCTGACTCTCGGCATGCAGACAAGTAATGGGTCACAACAGAGCAAACCCACAGCAGAGTCATTCGAAGTTTTGAAGAATATTGGTAGGCAGGTCATCACAGAGTAGACCCACTGTAGTCCTGGTAGATATTACGGTATTGGTGGGCCATCAGAGGTGCAGACCCACTGTAGTCCTGGTAGGGATTGTAGTATTGGTGGGCCACCAGAGGTGCAGACCCACTGCAGTCCTTTTAGAAATAATGGTAATGGTGGGTCATCAAAGATGCAGACCCACTGTAGTCCTTGTAGAGATGGCCAGCGGCCATCTATTGTGACTGTACAGGTGCACAATCACCATTGAAGAGTCTTGCGGATAATATAGCAAGTCCATAACCACCACTTGTGCACTCACAAAGTTTTTGGAATTGTCCTTAGAACCAGCAATGCTCTTATCCAGTCCCTTGCTGAATTATCAACACACATCCAAACACTAACACTCCCTACTTCTCACATATTGTTCGTATACTATGACCAACAGAAACGTGTGCACTGAAATGGAACTTACAAGTTAAGAATATGACGAACTGGTGTCAATTACAATTTTATAGCATAAGAATACAATTACAACAGTACAAAATACATCATTAAAGAACATAACAATACAGATAACATTTGTAGTACAGGCTTTGCAAAAGAATCGAAATAACATATACATCAGTGTTACAGGAATTATAACATGAGTACATACATAAAAGATCAGAATAAATTTCGAAACATCAACTTCGCACTGAGCATTTAAACAAAACGGAACAAATAATGTTTAAACAACTTTACAACGTAAATAACATAGTATTAGAAAAATTCTACAACATAACAATATCAGCTAAACACATAAAGACAGGAAAAACACAAATACACAAGGGAACACAAACACATAGTGGGATAACACAAGGAAAGGACAGGGTTTCTTTTACTGCAGTATTTTGAGAACAAAACATTCTTTACTTCTCGGAGATCTCCCTTCGTTCTTCATTATTTCCAAAAAGTCCTATCTATACCTGCTTTCTGTACTTTTTTGTATGACTTCTCAATGCATTTCTTCTAATTCATCGCAACTCATTCTCTCATATAGCCTACCCTCTCTTAAGCTAACTTAAATCTACTGAGCTCACATGCTAAACTAAGGGATGAGGCAATGCAGCAGCACAGAACAATTAACACAAACAGCAATGACAAAAAAAAATGGAAATTGGCAAAGCAAGCAGCAGCAAATGCAATAACTTATATCTAAACATGACAAAGCTCAAGCAGAAAAAATATTACAGTAAAAATGGCCATGTTTAATACCTATGTCACATCTTAACACTAGAGTGATACCTCATGAGAACTTACACTAGCAGATAAGTTACCAAATCATAAAAAAATTATTTATGCAATTCCTGTGAAGGGAAATGTCTATTTATGTGCCTTCGTTTTCTTGGAAGTAGATCATTAATTTCTTATTGACTGGATCTGTAGGCATAAAATAACTATATTAGTACATCTACTAAATTTTATTTTAACCAATGCTGCAGTGCAGCTAGAAACTAGATATTAAACAAAATGAGTAAATAAGTACATAAAGCAAACCATATGGCATTTCTCTCAACTAGCAAGACAATAGCCATGAAATGTTTCTCATCGTTTCATTAGGCATTTTATTAAGTATCATCAATTAAGAGCTCCACAGTATAATCATACGTTTTCAAGTTTGAGCGTCTCGTATTTGTGATGCTTTCTACAAACAAAGGAATGTCAATAGCGAGGATAGTGGCCTCCTTTTTTTTTTTTCTCCACCTGTGCCTCTGAAAGGCACACACTAATGGCTTTTTTTTCTAGACGACTGTTGCGCAGCTGGGTGCCCACGACTCATTACATGAAGGTGGTCACTTAACTTTCTTACTGAAACATTTACGACATCAGTTTCCGCTACAGTGACAGTCTCATATAAAAATTTCACAGGTCGAAAATTTGCGTTACAAATGTGTAGAAACAAAATCCTGTAAATATAACAGTGTCCAGAAAATTTTTGTCGGCATTGTGGTACATTCACGCATTTACACACATTTGATAACTCTTAAAGTACGATTCTTGGTTTCCAACATCCTTTTTCACAAGTCAGAGTCCCTAAACACTACTCATTATTCCTTACCTTATTACACATATAAATGTTCGTCGACACTTCTTCAATATTTCATCATAATAAATACATATCATAATAAACATTCCTCAACAGTATAATACACATAGTCATCGTAATAATAACATCATAACACCTCAGTCAAATCTCAAAAACGTCGTAGCTTTCTGCAATAATTTCAAACCGTAAAAAATATTCTCTGCTCGTTTCAGTAGTATCATCTACCTTAAACGTACTTTAAAAATCATGATCCCATACCAAATACATCATTCAAAGCTCTCATAGTATCACAGTGGTTCCGAAAAAATATGAACAGTTCACAAAGTACAGACAAAATACAATTTCGTAAGTGTGAAGTTATCCAACTGTGTAGTTACGTAAACATCTGTCATCGATGTAGTAAAATAAATATTTGTCTCTCTCAGTTAAATGATCAGATAGCTGTGTAATTTGTGTATTAGACAAACATGGTACCGATGTGTAAAGTTGTATAAGCAAATACCATATTAGCTAGGGCTCCTTGTGCTTGCCACACACATGGTACTCAAAGTAAGCATGTACCTCCTGAGGATTAATGTAATTATACCCTCAGGTGTTACAGATTACAGCAATGGAATGACATGTATCACAGAAAACTTTCTTTGTAATTCAAAAATCTTGAAAAATAAATGGTTTAAGTACGAAACTAATCACTCAAATGCTTGTCCTGTACCGCTAAATGTGCGTCTTGCTGTAAGATAATTCTGTGGAAGTGTCTTAGTTATCGTCCTCTGTAAGCAAAGTTCTGCTGAAGTCAATGTACTTACCTCATCATAAACGAAAGTGAAATGCTTTGCGTATAGACATTGTAGTGATTACGTATCTTACCGTGATCAAGAAAGTACTATAATGTGACGTATTGTTGTGCTACGAAAAAGGCTGTCTCATTGTAGCTATACCACAAAAGTTACTACTAAAACATGTTTTCCTTTCAAGAATAATTCAGAAAAACTGTGCAGATATAAAACAGATATACCGCAAAAGCAACAATGTAAATCGTGTCACATATTAGTAGCGTCGTGATATAATCGTGTAGCTGTCAAAGAAACCAAATACTAAGTTATCGGTAATCTCACATAAAATACTTTAAATTAAGAATGTCTTTTCAAGTAAACCTAAATGTTGCATTAAAATCTCATTAACAGTGTATGTTCTAAGTATGTAAGCCGTATATTCGTTACGTAATCGTGCAACTAACAAGAAAGAATGTACAAATAACAACACTGTGTTGTCTGTTCACTATAACAATGCATTTGTAATTACTTGTCTAAGTTCCCTAGGTTCTTGAATGGATAGTTGACTTTAAAACATAGTTGCATGTTAACAGTTTGTAAGTGTGACAAAGAGTACCAGTAACGTGAAGTGAAAGATTTTATGGCAAAGACTAAGTTAAAAGGCAGATTATGTCTCAGTAATTGGTTTTACACGTGAAATGTGGTGCAATCTTTTACTCTTCATAGTACATAGAGTTTCAACATGAACGCAATTATCATGCAGTATACGTCGGTAAAGAATACTGGAATTTTTCTCAAGGTTAGCGTCTATGTTATTTTTCTCTGAGCCAGCCGGCGCACGCGGCTGCCTGTGGTGCAAGTCATTGTCTGTCTCTTTGTTGGCGCGCGCCGTTATTGGGATTAGGAGACCTAACTTCTGCAAATTCACCTTGGCGAGAAGGCCCTGCCCTGTTTAAATCCCACCAGTTCTGATGCAATTCAGGTCTGTCGTTACAAATATATTGTCTGTCGTCATGTCGGTAGATTCAGTAGTTTCTTCCTTGTCCGTCACGTGGTGGAGAATTTCTCCCTAAATCGTAACTGTGCGCCGAACTGTTGCGTCTGAAGTTATTCTGTCTCCCTTGATAATAATTATTTTGGTTCCCATAATGTCTGTTTCTGTGATTGTCTCTGTGATAGTCACTACTGCGGAGAGGTGATCTTTCCCTGTAACTATTACTACTCTGCCAGCGGCTGACATACGGGTGGTGTCTGTTTTGGTCACGATTTGTGTTGTGAGAATAGCCTTGTCGTGTCCAGTTATTATTTCATTCATCGCGGAATTGTGACGGATGTGGCCTGTAATTGTTGTGTTCCTGTTTTCGCGTTCCGCGATTGTGAAGCATATCAGATTGTTCGAAATGTTTCATCATTATGATGCTATGTTTTTCTCGGTCTTGTGTAGCTTGAGACCAATATGCTGAGAGGAAGGTATGATAAAATTCTCCTTCACTGTGGCAATCGGGAATGACCGATCGCATTCTTTCAGCTGGTTCATTCTCTAAGTAGCCACACATAAATTCTAATCTGTGCTCTAATGACCAGTTGGGAGGAAAACAATGAGAGAATTGATGGAGCCACGCTTGTGGATGAATGTCGTTGCTAGAATTCTTAAATGTTTTGAATTTACGTGTAGTAATGAACAGCTTATAGTCAAAATCATCGTGTCGGCGAGTAGCAGATCGGTCATTGTTACGTTGTGTCGGCGGTTCCATCTCAAAATTCGGTGCACCTTGCCAATTTCTTTCATAATTTCCGAAATGCCCTGTGTTATTATTTTGTGGCTTTTCCGTATTTCTAAGTTCCTCTTCCCGTGTTGGAGCGCGGGTGTCCTCTGAAAAATGTAATTTTTGTATTACTTGTGCCAACTGATCCTGTACTTCCCGGATTTCTCTTTTGTATTGCGTATTAGTTTGATTCTGATTTAGTTTGAATTTCTTAATTTGTTCATACTCTTCTGTGTTAGTGATGGCTACAGGTCTTGTGTCATTCAGATCATCATTTACCTTTGCAGATAAATTAGTGAACTGACCCGAAAGTTCGGCTACTTTCTCCGATAGTGTACTTATTTCCTCTGTGTGTTTTTCTGAACCAAGTTTCAGAGTGTCCATATGTGCTGAAATCGTATCTACTGTGTCCTTTAAGTTTTCCTGAGTTTTTGCAAGTAGCGTAACCGATTCGGTAGATGCAACTGAGTCAATTTTAGCCCACAAGGTCTCATGATTTTCATGAACAATGGTTTGCAGTTCTTTTATGGCTGCTTCGCGATTCTGTAATGCATTTTCATGACGCGAAAAAATAGGTTGGAAATGCTCACAAATTTGTGTTTTTACGTCATTACAGAATTTTTCACATTTCGATTCAATGTTATGTAACTCAGCTGTTAAATCTTCACGTGTTTGTTCAAGTGTGGTGTCTAACTTTTGAAGCTTTTGCTTTGTTTTTCTCTGATTTTGTTCCATTATGTCTAACTGTTGCTGTATTTGTCTCTGGTGTTGTTCCATTGTGTCTAACTTTTGAAGATTTTGTTCCACTTGTTTCTGATTTTGTTCAAGCGTTGTGTCTAACTTTTGTAGCCTTTGTCCCATTTGTTGCATTAACTGTAATAACAATGCACTGGTGTCTGAAACATGTTCCTCAGTGCTTTTCGGCAGTGAAGTTGCACCGGCAACATTCACATTTTGACAAGCAGAAAATGTGTCTTGACTTATTTGAGAAAATGGTGAGAACCCAAAACCTGAGTCTACAGTATTTGCAATATTGTGTTCTGTCACTCCCGATTCCTGAGGCGAGCTGTTGCCGACCGATCGATCGATAATGCTTCCCTGTTAACTACCTGTTTCACTGTCTACACCATTATTTGACGCCCGCTCCATTTCCCTATGCACTATTACCAAATTACTACTTTGAATGTCTGTTACTTCATTACACAGTGGTGCTGATAAGCTATGCTCGTTGTCACTATTATTTCTGAGTTTACTTTGGAGCCTAGTGTTACGTTTTTCACACACCATTATTGTCACAATATTTCACACGATAACACAGAAAAGCACAATTTGCAGAGCAAAATAAGAAAACACATTAACATAGCACTGAAAATAATATCTACTTAATTGCAAGCGCAGCTGCGAAATACTTGGTGCAAATCTACATGCATGCCACAACTGCTTTACTGTACAAGAATGAAAGACTGCAACTACAAAGGAGATTCTCTCTACAATTACGCGCTAGCAATAAACAAAAGCTACACTAATTACACAAACTACAAGAAAAAATCAGAAGATTCCAGTGAGGTATCCTCGACTAAGGGTCGACATATGAAACACCCCCTTAGAATAATTATATATGACTGTGCTTATACTGACACACAATATTTTTTAGCGCAACGCAATCTGACTTTCAATAATCCCTACAAAAGAATGGCCCTGACTAACATTAACCTATACCTTTCACAAATCACTTACCCCACAAAAATCTTCGTTACTCTACTGCAATACAGCGAGCGCCACTACTGCCAGCTAAATAAAAGATTCAAACTACGGAAGGCACTAACTACTGATAGGCATAGTTAGCAAATGAAAGATCGTAATAGAGAACAAACAATGTATTTACCTTAATAGTCATAATATATATAGCAGTTCATGACTACCAGTCTTACAAATTTCAAAACTGCGCCATTTCTCTCCCCACATCCACCACTGTTGACAGCTCACCTCCAACTGCGCAACGCTACGCGCTGTCCACATCCAGCTGCCGCTGCCCAACACTACAATGGCAGACAACAATGCAAACCAGCCACAGACTGCACACAGCACAGCCAGTGATTTTCATACAGAGCGCTACGTAACGTTGGCAATAAGAAAACATAAACAGCCTACTTACATTTTTAGACAATTTAGTTGACAAAATTTTATTTTCAAACACCTTGAACGCTTCTGTCATTGTTCTCCTTATCCACATTTTATCTTTGTTCGGCTTCTGTTTGTGAGATATATTTTGACTTCTCCTGAATCGGTGATGAAGCTCTCTTTGTTTACGTGCCAGGTTACTAACAGGCTGTTCTAAATTCACCCGAATCCCGTCGGGAGATGAACCAGATCAGTTTTACAAATCTACCTTGTTCGATGCCGCTGCGATATGACTAAATGCGCTAAGCTTACCCGCATCTGGGCACTGACATGTATGAGAGCTAAGAGGTGAAAATTTATGTCGAACTAGGACATGAACCCGGATTCTCCTCTTAACGCGAACGGTCGCCTTCACCGTCCCCCTTCCTTTCCGGTATTTGGTTTGGGTGGTTGTCATATGACAACTCTACAATGTACCGTTTACGTACTGGCTGCGCGCGTTCGCTGTCGAACTTGTGTTTGCTGCAGTTGGCTTCGCGTGTGTAAATTCTTATACACGAGCACTATGACACACTCTTTCGGAAATACCACGCTAAAATTCACATTATCTAACCAGTATGAGAGACTAAAAGTTGATGAAATCGAAAGCCTTCTGCAAGACGAAGTGCACGTTAATTGCAACGGGCTTATTGGCATCCATTATCAATTTAAGCAGTGTCGTCAAGGCCAAGCTGATTACAGATATTGAACAATGTCAATCGAGGATTAACATTACCACACTCAGACGGCCACATAGGAGCTGTGTCACTGGACGATGCGGGTTTATCCAGGCGCACCGTACGAATCTTTGAACTGCCCTTCGAGGTATCGGAATACCGAAATTGATGGTAACAGACGCATTACGCCAATGCAGTACGGTGATCAGCCACATCGCAGAAAAAAATGGACAAGTTTCACAACTTATCCAGTATTTAAAGATGTTAGGCAGGTACGGTTTGAGTTGACAAAACATGTGTCCTCATATCTGTACATCGCGGAGAGCCATAGTGATTTACGACGGACAGTAAAGGACCTGTTCTGGGTGTAGCAGCGAGGACCATGTTCGGTCGGAATGCAAAAAGTAGGATTCGACGCGTTCCCTAAAGTTCTTCGATACTTCACGCACAAACCACATCACTCGATCAATAAGAGTGACTCGGTGGTATGGATATGAGGAGAAACGCCTGTAACAGATCACTGTTTTTCTACGATCTGCACGGGGTGTGGCAGGCACAATAACGGGACCCGCTCCATCGTCACCTACGCTCTCACTGGCACAGGGAAACGAAAGGAAAGAGCATTGTTTGCAGATATTGCTCCTCTTTTACAAAGAGGTACGATCGCTTTCTTCCCGTCAGTGACATAAACTGCGTTCTGGTTCCGAAAGATCGAACTCCCAATTTCAGTACCTGCAAGGGACTCCAAGTCACTTGCTGGGACATGAACCTGCGTGATACATGGAAATCGATCCTCGAGAATAGGGATTGTTTCACATTTTTAACGGACATTCAACGAGCCTCATTGACTGTATTTATGTCTCCG
Organism: Schistocerca serialis cubense; assembly: GCF_023864345.2. Taxonomy (NCBI): domain Eukaryota; kingdom Metazoa; phylum Arthropoda; class Insecta; order Orthoptera; family Acrididae; genus Schistocerca; species Schistocerca serialis. The sequence continues at coordinate 870,662,024 of NC_064641.1, read as the reverse complement.
GTGCACTACAGGAAGCAGCGATTGCTGTTAAAATATGGCTCACGGGTTTTAGTGATCATTTAGCGTACTTGTATACCATCAACCTATCACGTGTGTGAGGACCTTTGAAACTAAACGTTTTGCTATTGGCGGACCGAGAATGTCATGAGCGAATTGAGAACGTGTGAGACACATATGAGAGAGAACTCCCAGCATACGCAAGCATGACACAATGGTGGCTGGGATGCGCGAAGCCGGCTTTACGTCGCACCCTTGTTACGAAAGCCGAGATAAAACGCAGTGGCCTGGGACACTGTGGAGTATTGATGAACTGTGCTTCGTGAACTGTGATTGTAAATCTCGCCTCCTCACCCTCAGACGGAAGTTAACCGTGTTAAAGAGCGCGTTAAGAAGCTCACGCGACGCAGAATAGAGGACCTGCCTATAGGGCCAGATGCTTGGACGGCATTGCCTCATGTGATACGTAAAAACGACGATTTCGTCGTTCATCGACACATTCCATACCGCGGATGGTCGGCGTCTGAAGTTGCAAAGGGACATAGCTTCAGCACTTTTGGACAGACTTTGTCGGCTGTTCACTGGTGCCCGAACAGATACCCTGGTGTATGAAGAGATGTTACGACCAGTACATGTGATACTGAACCGGATGGACGAGGAAGTACGCCTGGAAGTGTCACGGAAGGTGAAATATTGGAAGCACTCACAAAAGGGACAGCAAATAAATCATCTATGGGGCTTTTACAGATTTACTGGGGTCCCAGTGGCTAACGATGTACAATGAGTCCATGCAGCCTCACACGTACGTGGTATCTCCAGATACCAGCTCGCCAGCTCAATGGTGATTGTAAAGTCTTTGCCCAATTGATGGCGACACGGCTGACGACAATACTTCCCCAGGTCAAACATGTCTTGGAATACGTAGCAACATACAATCGGCGTTCAGCAGCTGTTGACACATTGTTGCATTGGTGACCGCCTGCCGACTTAGAGCGTCTCTGATCTCTGTCGTTTTTTATCAAGCTTTTGACCGGATTAATCACGACTTCCTAACATCGGTCTTGCACCGCATGGCGTTTCCACCCGTTTTCATTCAGATCATCTTGCGGTTGCTGCGGGGTACAGTCTCCAGAGCGATAACCAACGGACGAAATGAGCTCAGTCAAACAGGGCTGCCCGCTACCAACGGTCCTCTTCGCGATAGCGCCTGGACCGCTCATGAACTGGCGCTCACTGGCATGGAGCTGAGGGGTAACACCTTCATCTGTTCGGCGTATGCGGACGATCCGCTGTTTCTCTTGCTATCGGCAGAGGTGGCGCGAATGTCCCTCGATTGGATCACACAGCATGGAGCTGCGGGAGGTACTGTTCTGAAGACGGTAAAATCGCTTATGGACGATGACTGGATGGGGACATCAGCCCATTACGAGTGGTCGAAACGTTGAGATCCCTGGCGATTCCATTCGCCCCTGATCTACGAAGGACGCAAATGATGATATACACTCCTGGAAATGGAAAAAAGAACACATTGACACCGGTGTGTCAGACCCACCATACTTGCTCCGGACACTGCGAGAGGGCTGTACAAGCAATAATCACACGCACGGCACAGCGGACACACCAGGAACCGCGGTGTTGGCCGTCGATTGGCGCTAGCTGCGCAGCATTTGTGCACCGCCGCCGTCAGTGTCAGCCAGTTTGCCGTGGCATACGGAGCTCCATCGCAGTCGTTAACACTGGTAGCATGCCGCGACAGCGTGGACGTGAACCGTATGTGCAGTTGACGGACTTTGAGCGAGGGCGTATAGTGGGCATGCGGGAGGCCGGGTGGTCGTACCGCCGAATTGCTCAACACGTGGGGCGTGAGGTCTCCACAGTACATCGATGTTGTCGCCAGTGGTCGGCGGAAGGTGCACGTGCCCGTCGACCTGGGACCGGACCGCAGCGACGCACGGATGCACGCCAAGACCGTAGGATCCTACGCAGTGCCGAGGGGACCGCACCGCCACTTCCCAGCAAATTAGGGACACTGTTGCTCCTGGGGTATCGGCGAGGACCATTCGCAACCGTCTCCATGAAGCTGGGCTACGGTCCCGCACACCGTTAGGCCGTCTTCCGCTCACGCCCCAACATCGTGCAGCCCGCCTCCAGTGGTGTCGCGACAGGCGTGAATGGAGGGACGAATGGAGACGTGTCGTCTTCAGCGATGAGAGTCGCTTCTGCCTTGGTGCCAATGATGGTCGTATGCGTTTTTGGCGCCGTGCAGGTGAGTGCCACAATCAGGACTGCATACGACCGAGGCACACAGGGCCAACACCCGGCATCATGGTGTGGGGAGCGATCTCCTACACTGGCCGTACACCACTGGTGATCGTCGAGGGGACACTGAATAGTGCACGGTACATCCAAACCGTCATCGAACCCATCGTTCTACCATTCCTAGACCGGCAAGGGAACTGGCTGTTCCAACAGGACAATGCACGTCCGCATGTATCCCGTGCCACCCAACGTGGTCTAGAAGGTGTAAGTCAACTACCCTGGCCAGCAAGATCTCCGGATCTGTCCCCCATTGAGCATGTTTGGGACTGGATGAAGCGTCGTCTCACGCGGTCTGCACGTCCAGCACGAACGCTGGTCCAACTGAGGCGCCAGGTGGAAATGGCATGGCAAGCCGTTCCACAGGACTACATCCAGCATCTCTACGATCGTCTCCATGGGAGAATAGCAGCCTGCATTGCTGCGAAAGGTGGATATACAGTGTACTAGTGCCGACATTGTGCATGCTCTGTTGCCTGTGTCTATGTGCCTGTGGTTCTGTCAGTGTGATCATGTGATGTATCTGACCCCAGGAATGTGTCAATAAAGTTTCCCCTTCCTGGGACAATGAATTCACGGTGTTCTTATTTCAATTTCCAGGAGTGTACATACACCTTGTCCTGATGATATGCGTTCGGTTCGAGATAATTCCTTGCGAGTCCTGAACATGATACAAGGCGTGCAGTGTGACAACGTGTATCTGGCGTCACGGTTGACACAAACTCCACAGATATTCCCAATGTTGACGGGAATCATACATGGCCTACTGGGAGCCTTCAGATATTTTGCCAGCCACAGGATGATACTCAAGGCCCGTTACACCACTCTTACCCTCGGCTCAAGGGACTGTGGCTCCGGCCTTTGGAAGCTTCGGTGCCGTTCATGCGGGCGATGCTCAGAGTATGCCACCGCTGGATGAATATAATGTCGGCACTCCAGAATGAGATTTTCACTCTGCAGAGGAGTGTGCGCTGATATGAAACTTCCTGGCAGATTAAAACTGTGTGCCCGACCGAGACTCGAACTCGGGACCTTTGCCTTTCGCGGGCAAGTGCTCTACCAACTGAGCTACCGAAGCACGACTCACGCCCGGTACTCACAGCTTTACTTCTGCCAGTACCTCGTCTCCCACCTTCCAAACTTTACAGAAGCTCTCCTGCGAAGGTAGGAGACGAGGTACTGGCAGAAGTAAAGCTGTGAGTACCGGGCGTGAGTCGTGCTCGGGAACTCAGTTGGTAGAGCACTTGCCCGCGAAAGGCAAAGGTCCCGAGTTCGAGTCTCGGTCGGGCACACAGTTTTAATCTGCCAGGAAGTTTCAATGTCGGCGCTGTCTGACGATCTACAGCCACGATCTCAGGTGCCGCATGCTCCAGTAGGCAACATTTCACCGACTCTTGCTCACTGTAGACAACAGCTACGTCCGTCATGGGCTGTCGTCGTCCGGAGAACCGTTGGTGGGAGATATTTACAGTCCCTTAATGTGGTGTAATGACAGGAACGTGATGGGACGGCGATACCCGATGGAGGCCTGGTTCACCCTGTGCAGGCCCCGTCCCGCCTACCCTGCGTCCCACCCCCTCCCTAATCGGCGGCTTGATCCTCATGTTATGTCCTATATCACAAATATATGACACGGGCTACAATGCACGTAATAAACGAGGATCCTTCACCCCTATGCACATGTTACGAGCTCACGGACATGGATGATCACTGTTTAGTGTGCACAAAGGTGATGGAAGTGCGGATTCTGACACATCGTATAATAGCCTCACTTAGTGGTACCACTTACACAGAGATCACGCCGGCAATAATTCTTTACCCGGACGTGACGTAGTTCCCCAGACTAAAGACCACTGCGTTTGACTGGACTGCAGTGATGGCAGTGAGCTGCTTATACGACGACAATAGAATGCTGGTTCTGCAGTTTTGGATGTACTTACATCAGTATCTCGAGAAGATACAGCATCGAACGAAATATGGAACACATAATGCCAATTTATTTTGAAGAGTATTGATGGAGCCTTCCAACATTTGAGGTGTCTCAGTTATTAGAAGTAGTTACTTTTGACTGCACACGTGAACGAGCCCTTATGAACTGCGAATTCTGAGAAGCCCACAGGCCCTTCTCTGTTGGAGAGTTTGGAGATTCTTATCTTTGACATAATATTTCAAGTCAATTACTTTCATTTATTGAGGGAGAGCATACCATATTATTTTGTTACAATTTTCTACCTCTGTGACATTTTATAACCTTTTTTGCGTGGGTCCTTGTGAAACGTATGCAATAAACTTCAAAATATAAATAAATAAAGATCGGTTAAGGCAAAAAAGGGAGTAGTTTCAAAGAAGCGGTAAAAACAAAAAATTAAAAGGATAGCACCTAGATATAAAAAAGAGACAAATTCAATTTAAAAAAAAAGAGAGAGATCAGCACTTAAGGAAACCGGTTAAGGCGATCGCTCGCGTTAAGTGAAAAATTCGGGTTCGAATCCCTGAATCCCTGTCCAGTAATAATTTTCAGCTGTTGACATTGAGACATTTGCGTGCCCCGATATGGTAGTCGTCAAAGAAACCTTTACATAATTCTTCGTGACAGTCACATACGGAGTGGTATAGGACATGCTGCCACATAATGGTGACAGGAAAACATCGGTGTATAAGTTAGAAAATGAGAAACATTATTAGGTGTATTCACTTTTGAAACATCCGCTAAACCCGTTTGGCAGAACAGGTGATTAGTTAGGATTGTGGAAAGGGCCAAATAAGGTTGGGGTCAGTTTCACCTTAATGTTGTAATTTAATAACACCTCAACAAAAGGTTGTATGGTGCAGAAAAATGGTCATATTCGCACCTTACATGACCTTTACAGATCGCAATGAGAAGCTGAAGATGACACCTAACGTAAATCGACAGTTATGAGAACATTTGCCTATCAATATGTAGTGCAAAAAGGGATGGCAGTCAATCTATGGTAATTAACACACAATTCCTATACAATGCATGTCTTTGAGCGGAAGGTAGAACAGAGAACGCGAGTCGAGTCGCTTTTAGTTTTGTAAAGCCAGCTCCACAAAGGCGTAGCTAAACTGCGCTGCGAGAGTTACGCCGGCGACCATTTAAAGGGGCGGCAGGAAAGAGGACAGCGACCCGGGGCCAGGTGATTCAAGCTGGAGGGCCACCTGTGGTGAGGACATCGGTACGAGAGCAGAGAAGAAGCTTTAGAAAACTGCGTTTCGAAATTCCAACGGGATATGAACAAAAGCAAGTGACACATTTAAGTCCAGCGAGTGTGACACACGGTAATGTCAATGTACTTCAGGTGTCTAGAATGGGCACAGAACGCCCGATTGGCGGAAACTCCCTACGAAGGAGAAACCTACTGAAGTTTCGATGCAGTTTGATAGAAGGGACACTGCAGTTGATAGAGGATGCTTCTACAAAGTAAGAGGAACTCTCCATTGGTCGGAAAAAGCTGTGACATGAAAAAGGAACCCAAGTGGAGAGAGGCAGTTCTGCCATAAGTAGGACAAGAGAGAAATGTAGGAGGGTGACTCTTTTCTGAACTGGCGTAAAGTGCAGAACGGAGCGCTTAACGCTCCGTACAATGCAGAGAAGAAACTGGTGTGGACGCTGCGTTCACATCAGCTGCACTCCAGCTAAAATTAGCTGTAGCAACGTTTAGCTCCAACTGTGGAGAAACGAACGAGCCAAATTAGTTAGTTGTTCTTGCAAGAACTGAGAGGGCATTATAATATTCACGCTGCTCCAACCATCCTTGTGTATATTGCCACATAATAAGACTAGTGCTGAGTACATGTTTTCTCGCATAACGAGAAACATAGGGAAAGTTTCTGGTGGAAAGTTCAGCAAATGCCGGAGTAGTTTTGTAGGAATTTAAATGGGAGAGAGAGGCCTTGCAGACAGCAGCACGTCGCAGCTTAAGGTAAATACCGCGTACACAGGCGTAAACTTCGTTGGTTCACCAGCTTGCGACCACTTTAAACTAGAGCGGCCTTAGGTAACCTTGCGCTCAAATTTTTCATTTGACTAACCATCCACCGTAGACTTGATTGTCATCCTAAATACTACCGAATTTTGAACCGGAATCGGACGATTTTCGTAGTACTGACCAACATCATACCGTATGTGTAGGAGCAATTTTGTAAAGAAAGGTCCCATTCATCTTTCATATTATTGTGCTTAGGATTAGTGTAAGGAAGCTTCCAATTAAACTTTCATAATATTGTGCTTAAGACTAATGTTATTTCAGAGAGTTAATGTTTAACATTGTTGTGTATAAACTTATTTCACTTTTTGATGTTGGCAAGATGCGTTATCCACTGGGCTGTTTTTGTGTTGGCGAGTTGAAAACTGTGTGACAAGCTGTAATTTGGTGAGAAATATTGCGACATTAAACTTGTCATATCACCTCGCACAGTGTTCTCAATTCAAGAATAAGCAAAAATAAAACCCCCGCAACCTTACAAGGTAAAATGATCAGACGATATTTAGTAAAGGACAAGAAAAAGAATCCGTTGCAGAAATCCCGAAGTTACGTGTATGTGACTTTTCAATGAATTCAAATGAGGTAAGGTAGGCTGCATACGAGCTCACAGAACCCAATAAAATAAAGCATGCCTTTTCAGACGATAGCAAAACTGCATTCAAAGTACAGAGCGGCTAGAAAAGTTCGGCGAACGAAAACCAAATTTGTGTTTGAGAAAAGCAAAAGGGCTTTCCTTAGGCAGATGTAATGGTCTTCATAAAAATTATGTGGCTGTCTTCTTTTTCTTGTGGACAAAAGCTATGGGGGATCTTTATTTAATGGACAAATCTCAGCTGATTTTTAATGCAGGTTATTCAGACTGCTACTTGAATAACAAGTCTGCAAGAATAGTTTGTGCTGGAATAGGTAGTAAACCTTTTTATGCTTTAAGTTCTGTAGAAAGAGGAAAATTTGTCACCATTTTAGCTTGTATTAATGCCACAGGAAACTTTATCCCCCCCCTGCCCAGCCCCGTCCCTTGAGGTCATATTTGAAAGTAAAGCATTCTTACACCAATTTCGTGTCAGTTTTCCAAATGTCTCCCTGATAAAAACGACAGTTTCCGGACGAATTAATGAAGAAGCATTACACAAATGGTTGAAACATCTTCAGTGTCACCAGGTTCGTGGGCACTGTATCTTACTGTGGACAGTTAGGCGTCTCAAGGAATTTTAGAAACGCTACTGTTTTGAGAAGAAAATAACATAAGTATGATATGCCTACCAAACCGCACAACTCACCCACCACCTGCACCTTCAGACAACTTATTTTCAAGTCTCCAAAATCACGCTACGGCTATGAATACAGGCTCTTAATTTGTAACAGATAGGAGCAAGGAAGATCAACAAACCCGCAGCTGGAAACATTTCCAAGGCTGCGTGGATGAGAGTGAGACCACCATCGACTGCAGAAAGTAGACTTCGATCAAGTGGCGTTGAGAAAGTGTACTTGCCGGCTAATACATCGTCGAGCCAAGAAAACACGCGACAGGAAACTGAGCATCAGCCTGTGTCTCCTCCGGGCAGCCCACTTCATGGTAGGTCAAATAATGTCACTGCTTCATTCCACGACTTATTGCCGTCTGCAGAGACGTCTACAGCAAAATCATCAGTCAGAAAATGGGAAGCATTACTTCTTACATCATCAGAAAGTATAAACGCAAGATTAGAATAGAAAACAAAAAAATGTATTCCCAGCCCGATAGTTTGAAGACACATCATGTTAAGGACAGGCAACATCTACAACATAAATCTTCAGAGTCGGGTTCGTCAGAATCCTCCGAAGAAACAGATGAAAACCATGACACATGTTGTGAACTCTGCAAAATTAAATAAAGCGATCCAATAGCGGCGAAACGCAAGGGACTGTATTAGGTGTCATGGCAATGACAGAGAATGATACCATGAAAATTATATTGTGCATTGGGGAGAAGGGGTTTATTTGTGGAAAAAAGTGTTGTTAATTTAATGTGATGTGTACATTTTTGTACTGACCGTATTCGCCAGACGTATGACCCGTGTAACCCACGACGTTTCTCATCGAGCCATATACGTTATCTCGCATTTCTAGCTGCTTCTCTCACACAAATAATGATAAAAATTCAGAAATTCAGGATCGCCACCAGCCCAAGCCCTTCCTAACCATTTAGAAAAAAACGGAGCAGTAAAATTATTAGTTTAATTACTTTAATAATTTAATTACAAGTATACAAATTTCTTTAAGTAGGCAGATAAGTAGCACTCCATGTCGTGCATGAAGCAACGTCATTACATTTTACCCACTTACTAGTGGGTAAAATCAACACCACAGAAATTATCTTTCATGTAGATTATTTATTGTATCTAAGTATTTCGTGGCACATCCTAACTACACGTAACTGGCGCCTGACTAGAAATGTTTAATTAAGAATTACGTGAGAATGTAACAGAGCACAATTTAACTACAGCAAGAAGAAACACAGAAAACGGGGGTGGGAGACAATGATACTGTCATCTCCTTTGCATGAAAATATCTCACTGAGATTTGCATTACGATACTACGCATGCGCTATTCTGGACAGAGGTTTAACCAATACACGAGGTTGTGCGATAATTATTCAACTTACTAACTGCGTCTGCTGCTTGCAAACGGCCAAACTAGAGCACGTTGTGCATTCCGAATCAAACTGTTGTGCCGATTTGTAGAAGGCGCACGAAAGAACAGATATTCTTGCAGAAATTATATCTCATTAAACAAGCAAACTGACAAAATGAAGCCTATTGCGGTGCCGTAGTGGACCAGAAGGGTCATTGATCACGAAACACGTGGCACAAAATCGACACACAAAGACAAAAGAAACTTCCACAAAATATAACATTAAAATCACTAAAAGTCATATTCGCTTCGACACAGTATTACACTCACGTACGGTTGAAGTGATCCTAACCAGCTTTTCCTCATCAGATTTACCGTTTGAAATTCTACTTCATCGTTGTTCAAAATGAACAAAGTAACTTCCATACTTTTAAATCAAACACCCAAAACTCACCTATTGAAAGAAATATAATTATGGCACATTCGGAAAAATAACTCGCTTCACACGCTTCAGTTAAGCTGAAGTTCTTAAGTATTTCAACAGTTAAACATAACGAAGTCCTAACTCAGCCCGCTTCCTATCACCTGAAACCCCCCTTAAGAGCTACGATCCGTACTCACCAAGCGTTCACCGAAGAGTGTCGCTTTCTCTTTCGAGATTACCCAGCTCCCCGTGCAGCGTCAGCTACCAGAGCAGTAGCCCTCTGTCACCAACCTCACACACAAAAACAGCCTTCGACTAAGATGGGTAAACCTCTCTGTTCAGGTATTGGAAACCTAAGTTGGTCATCCTGTGCTCTCCTTCTAACGAGAAGCAACATCGTCTGCTCCCGCAGACGATGACCAACTCAGCGTTTCCCACAAAACAAAACCGAAACCCCACATTAAAACACACATACAATATTCAATAAGCCTTATTTGAGTGTTCAGTCTTTCTGGAAGAGTTCGTGAATTGAGCTAAAATCTGGTAGTAAAGTGAATAAATGCACCGAATTCGACAAGCGTCTTATGAAACGACTTCACAGAGACGTTTCACCCCATTCGCCTTATTTAAAGAAGGTTAATAGGATGACGCAGCTCATTTTTCAGATGTTTTTGTGAAACTATGCAGTGTTGCGTTATAGAATTTGTAAGCAAAAGAATGTTGCCCTTAAGTATTTACAATGAAAATATGTTCGTGTGAAAATATTCAGCTGACCTTAGCCTATTAAACCCCGGTGGGTCTTTCCAATCTCTTAAGACTTTGCTCGGAACATATCTGTCTAAGACAAATTTGTTGAATTTTTCCATTTCTGCTCCGCATCTTCTTCCTCAGCACTGTAAAAGTGATGTTGACAACCTAGTGCTTCCTACTCTATTCTGTGATTTGGGGAGGGACTGCGTGGACGTAGCACTCGGCAGCATATTCAGTGGGCCTCGCGTGTGCGCCAGGATGAAGGAGCAAGGAGATAGCGAGAGAGAAAGAGAGAGAGAGAGAGAGAGAGAGAGAGAGAGAGAGCGAGAAGGGGGGGGAGTGGGTAGAGAGGAGGGAGGGGTACGGCACAGGCGGGGCGAATTGCGGCGCCATCAAAGAGCAGCGGAGCGGGCGCCGGCGGTCGCACGTCGCATCTCGCCGGCTGGTGTCCTGGGCGTCTGCCCGGGAGCTGTGGGCGCCAGCATGCGCCTACAAAGAAGCGGCCGCCTTTGATGTGGTGCCGACACCTGCCGCCGTGGCCAATCATCGCTCGCTGCGGGCCCCGCCCACTCCACCCGGCAACGCCCTCTGCGCGGGACTCGCAGGACCTGCTGGGAAAAGTTTCCCTTCATCTCACGCACTTTTGTACAACTTTTTGCTTCCACACCAAAACTTTGCAGTGGTACCCTTCGTTGTGTTCACTGGAACATTTGCTGTAATTTCCCTCATTTCCCCGTGGTGGTAATGTTACGAGATGTAATTGCGAGGAAGTAATACAAGGTGTTCCAAGAAATCTCATCCGATCTTCTACACAAGCGAAGAATTTTATTTTACTTTATTTTTTTTTATTTTTATTTTTTTTTTTAGGTTATGAGTCTTTTGACTTGTTTGGATGTGGGCAGCCACGAATTCCTCCCTTGTCCCATCCTATTCGTCTTAGAGTGACACTTGCACCCTGCACCCTACGTTTCTTTGTTGGAGGTATTCCATTTTCTGCCTTCCCCTACAGTTCTCACTATAGTTTCTTTAAAGGGACATCCATCATGTACGCAAGGCTTCTTTTTTAAAATTTGGACTCGGCTCCTCCCTTGGTGAGATTTGATGAGTTGTGGTGGGACGCTCTTTTTCCCACGCGATGTTTATCTCGGGTGTAAACACGTAAAAATGATTTTTTTTTTGTTTTAGGCATTGATTAAAATGCTTTATTAGAAATATGTTTTACTTAGAAGCAGACAGACGGGTGTGCTCCAGTCGAAGAAGGGTAGCGCGTTGTTACTTGGCGAGAGGAGAGCTCTTAGCTTTTGGTCTCACTTTTCAACTCTGTAAGATTGCTTTGCCTTGTCGCAGCAAAGATTACAAAACTTTGGCAGATTTTTCTTTTAGTAAATTTCTGTAGCAGACTTCGATCCGCCGGAAGAGCGCTACAAAAAAGGTGTCGATAAGAAGTGAGCACTCGCTTCTATATGAATGTCTGTTTGCCTTCAGCTGTGCCTGTATACGCTTTTATTTTTCTAAATCTTAATAGCTTAGCCTTCTCGTAAATTTTCCTTGCTTTATGTATTTTTCGTCCGTGTGGAGCCAACCACGCGGTTGAATATTGGAGCTTGTTGGGCTACCGTCATCACTAACTGTCCGATTTCTTGTTTGTTCTAAAGAATGTTAACTGTTCATGATTGTGTGATGTGATATTGTTGCAACTTGGCCACGATACCTAGATATTGCGTCTCCACAAACCACGTGGGCACGCGGGTGTACCGCGAAACGTGTACCGTTTCACGAGTTATTGCGATCAGTTATCAGGCAACAGCAGTTGTATGAATGATTCACACCAATGGTTTTAGGTGTAGATTAAAACGGTGGATGTATCGATACTTTTCTTTAATGTTTTACGAATTAATGTTATTAGGAATTGTGTACATGCCTCACATCCATATCTTAGGAATAAATGATTTTATCTACAATTTTCTCTTGTGTTCCGAGATTACGTTTTTGCGCCTAAGCCACTCACCTCGTAGCTTTCCCGTTAGCACACCCAATGCGTTTCCTTATGCACAGGTCCAGTGATTAGTCTCCCCTTTCATTTTATAACAAATGCTTTAGATTAAGTCTCATTTTTAGGTGTGTTGCTGGAAGCTGATCTTATGCACAGTGTTCATACATTTTCTGTTTGATTTTAAGTGTTTGATTCTTGCGAACAGTTTACGGGAAATACTATTAATTACATCGCATCCACTATGAGCGATATCACGATGTATGCATTTTTATGAGTTTTTGGTCTTTTTAATTGTTAGTGTTTTGTACATGCATATCCTCCTATTTCCATCTATTGTACTATTATTTTTTTCCTTGTTTTGTTACCTCAAGATATGACATTTCTGTCTCTTTATATATTGTAATTGCTTTACTGTTTGGATATATATATATTTATGCACTTATGTCGATGTATAATTGGTTTGTTTCGTAAATATTATTTGTATTCTTACGCTGGGTCTTGCCTAGGGAAAACTGCTATCGAACGATTACATCGATAGGTCGTGTGAAGACTCAAAGTGTGTAGGATCTTTGGTAGTGGGAACTCTGCCGCGTGGAGCGCGGGCAGAGCAGTAGGAGTCTGGCGGGAGTAGCGAGTGGAGCAGGTGTTGTGTGACGCTCCCGCGAGTTGCCGCGCTTTCGGGGTTTGGCAGCGTGTAATTGCGCTCGACTCGCGATGATAGTTTCTGACATGGTGTCGCGGACGGGAAGCATTAGCTGGCGCACATCAAGAGCCCGTTTCGCCTGGTGACCGTGTCGAGAAGAAGGCGCGCCAACATCCAGCTTCTGCAACAGCGACGGCCGACAATGAGTGACTGTCACCGCCTCTTCGATCGACGGCTTCAAACCTTCAATCAACCAACAAGGAAGACTAAAAGCACGTAAAGTTTCAGAACTGTATGGCAGACCTCAGCTTTTCAAATTGTTCCATTTGTCTCGCAAAATTACAGCAACTTAGCATGAACCTTTGTTGCTCATTGTCCCAATTGCATTGCCAAGCAGGGTCCCTTCCTTTTCCGAAATGAACCCGAGTGTCGTTGAAATTCAAACGCCAGCATAATTCCATTTCACTGCTTTAATTTCAAAGTTCAGTTAAAGTCTCAGAGCTGGCTACAATATTCAGATTACACAAGCACGAATTAAGAGTGCGAGCTTTGTTACCGTATTTTAGCTTACCTGTGACTGCAGCTCAGCTTGGTACGTACTACATTTTACTATTGTTAATAGTTCAGAATCATTTAATTCAAGTTCAAAGTTAAATCTCTCGTTTCTAAATTGCGTAGAGTCAAGTTGCTTTTGAAATGATTGTTGAGGTAGTCCAAGACTAACCGTATTTTACTGGATTTCGATGTGCTTCAGAAAGAAAGCTCACTATTAACTTCAGTCACTAAATTAACTTTCGATTTTCCGGTTTTATCAATTCTTTTGCTAAATTAAGTCAGAGTGTAGCGAAATTTATTACTTCTGACAAACTTTCAGTTTTCACACTACACGTGTCAACCTTTAGTTGCCACGCTTCTAGTGCTAATTATATGTGTAACAACCTTTCTTTTTCAGTTACTATAGTAATTGTCCTTAGGACTGGCGACCGTGATTTCCCCAAATCTCAAATACCTAATTACCGCTAGTTAACTGTTAACGTAACGGCTGCACAATTACCTTCTTTATTAACTTTACCCCTTTTCAAAATTAATTTCCACCAGTTTCATTAGCACATTTCCTTTCATTTAGATGTAACCCTTTCCTCCCTCTTTACCGACAGGTTAACTTCGGTGACGATTGCTTTTCCAAAACTCCCATTAGGTACACGCGGTTTCATTTTTCACTGTCATTAAGGCCGGTAAGTGAGGGGGAGGTTACAATTTCCATCCCTCCCACGGGGGGTGCATAGTTTTTGTGCTTGCGTAAATTGTTAAAACTCTTAGTTTAAAGTTATCTGGTGTGTTGCAGATTTGCACCAGTGTGGTCTTTCAGAGGCTGTTGTGAGCGGTCGTAACTACGGCCGTGTCAAAAGGGAGCGGCAAGGTTCTCTTCCCGAAAGCTCGTACAGCAAATCTGATTTCTTTCTGCCTTTGAATAAATTGTAACTTTGATATTTAGAGGGTGCTTTCTGATTATAATTTTAAATCTGTTTCTTTTAAAAAATGCTTTTAGGCACTATTAAAGTGAATAAAATTCCCATTTGTTAAACGGAATTTGGTTATGATTTCATCAGTTACTCCCTGGCAACTACTTCCATGCTTACATAGTGTGATTGAATGTGTTAATGTTCTTGATGCATCGCTAGTAAATAAAATAAATTCTTAAGAATATTCTTTGAAAATATATCACGGTTTAGAAAAAGTTGATTGTGGGATGGTGGTATGTCCTGTTCGTGTGTGTTTCCCATGATTAATGATTTGGAGAAAATGGGTTGTAACATGGAAACAAAGCAATTCCAGACAGATGTCCATGTAACATAATTTCTTCGTCTACGTGTGAGGAATGTGTCCTGCAATTTGTGCCGTAAATTTTTGTAGCATCCTGTATTATGTGCATTAAATGTCGTTGAACCTTGACTTACTTTTCAGATGAAAGACATCATTGTTGTATCGTCTTTTGAACAGTACGATTACGTAGATCAGTCTCTTGGTGAAAAGTGAATGAAATGATCGCATGGCATTGATGGCCAGAAGTCCCCACCCGGAGAAGTTCTTCCGCCGAATTGCGTCTTTTCAGGTGACTTCACATGCAGCGACTTGTATGTCGATGATGATGAAATAATGATAAGAACAAGACAACATCCAGTCCCCGAACGGAGAAGAACTGAGATCTGGCGGGGATCGAACCCGGGACCACTGTAGGGTAACCAGACGCGGTGAGCAATCAGCTAAGGAGGCGGCCTAAATCTCTAGCTGCGTATGATCACTAAGGGAAATCTTGCCTGTGAACTTCAGCTTAGCTTCCTTCCACAAACGACTAACTTCTTGCTCGTACGCCTGTTTCTACTTGTCAGCATGCTGCTTAACATAGGCATCGTAAAAGTTTTGATATGAAGTCATGTCGAACACAGTGTGCGTTACAGAATATCACGACTCACTGTGTGACGCACCGTGATTTAGACCGGCGCCGCAGGGAACTCCCCGAATGAAATTTGACATTTGTGCGGCACTTGTTTCGAATTGGGAAGTCCCGATCATGCACGTATGTAAAACGTACAGTTCAGTTCTGAGAGGCTGTAATAGTTGGTGGGTACTTTAATATGCTCTACCCTGAGGATTAATTTTATAAAACAAAATATTATCCGGTATAATAATGAATAATCCCTGAATTTAAAAGTTGGTGTGAGATTTTCATTACCAGCCCGATCCCCGCTTCTAATGAGATTTTGTGAGATTTTTTTCTGGATTCCTCCCACCACCCACGCCCTCAGTTTTGCGCTTACGTAATTATGGACGTACCCCAAGTACGATGGGTGTTATTCCTTGATGTCTTATATCCTACCAGCCTGTCTTTTTCTTGCCAATGTTCTACACATGTTTCTCCTCTCGCCAGTTCTGCGAAGAACCTCCGTATTTCTTACCAGTCCAGTTTATTTTCAATACCCGCCTTTACTTGTAGTACCACATCTTATACACTTTGATCGCTTCTGTTCTGGTTTCCCCACAAACCACGTTCCGCTTCCACAACGCCGTGCTCCAAACGAAGATTCTAAAAAATTTCTTCCTCAAGTGGAGGCCGATGATTGATGCAAATATTCTTTTGCCGAGGGAAACCCTCTTTGCCTATGATAATCTGCTTTTTATATCCTATTTGCTCCGTCCGTCATGTGTTATTTCGCTTCCAAGGTAACATAACTCCTTCACTTTGCATACTTCGTGGTCCCCATCTTAGATTTTAAATTTACAGCTAAATTCGTTCCTGCCATTCTTCATTACTTTCATCTTTCAGAGATTTGCTCTCAATCCATAATGGGCGCTTTTTAATCTGCTCATTCAATGTAAGAGGCCCTGTAATACCTTCCTATTAACACCGAAGATAACAATGTTATTAGTCAAGCTTACCATTGATATCCTTTAAAAAATCGTCGTTCTTAACCTCTAAAAATTGATAATAAATATTTATTTCTACTACTTGACGTTGTCATTCTTGTAGGAGCCGATCTGTAACTGTAAATGTTGAAATCTTCTTATACGAACAGTTTATTAGCGAAGATTGCTCTTGTTTGTGAGACTAAACATCGCTGTGCAAGCAATTGTGATCTTGGAAAATAAAGTGTCCGTATAAGAAGACTTCTACAATTAAAGTATTTATTTATTAGTTAATTTTGACGTTGGGCAGCAAAGACCAGATAGCCAACAGTAACTTCAGAAGTGCCGTATTAACATAACTGAATTTCTACAGTTGTTGTGGTCTTCAGTCCAGTGACTGATTTGATGGAACTCTCCATGCTACTCTATCCTGTGCAAGCTTCTTCATCTCCCAGTACGTACTGCAACCATCATCCTTCTGAATCTGCTTAGTGTACTCATATCTTGGTCTCCCTCTATGACTTTTACCCTCCACGCTGCCCTCCAATACTAAATTGGTGATGCCTCAGAAGATCTCCTACCAACCGATCCCTTCTTCTAGTCAAGTTGTGCCACAAATTTCTCTTCTCCCCAATTCTATTCAATACCTCCTCATTACTTATGTGATCTACCCATCTAATCTTCAGCATTCTTCTGTAATATACACAGTAGAAGAATAGAAAGAGTTCAGTGTGCAAACATATGTACCTAATGTAAAAGAAAATCACTAAAAGACGAAAACCATACAGCCCGTAGTTGTGACAACCGTGTCAAGTTAACATTAGTGACATTTGCACAGTTTAAGAATGATAAGAATATTAAGTACAAAGTTAAGTTCGTTTCAACGAAAGAAATAGAGAAACACTAAGGAGAATGACATCTACAGCAACTTTTAATTGAAAGCCTCGATTACAAAAATAAGTTCTTAATGCAAAGTAAAAACACAACCAGATGTCCCAGTTTTCAAACCGGGCTGGTTTCATGGAAGGACAAGAGCCGCATAACTTATAGGTCAAAAATGGATACCGGCGTCTTTTAAATAGTACGTGAGGAAATAATACCTACACAGATCAAATAGGAGAACGTACAGCAATTTCACTTGTAGGGAGGTTGTAGCAAATCGCAACTAATTTTTTGTACCAGGCTGCCCGTGCGGTTGAGTCCTTGGTACATGCCTGTATGACATGAATCAGATCCGCCACCGCCATTGTGTCCTGATCATAGCGTCGAGAAGTAATAATTTTCAACCAGCATTGGTGGTCGGGATAAGATAAGTGTCACAGCCTCATGCGGATGGGAGGAGTCACATGACATCTGCTAAGCCTTATCGAGGTGAAACGTGGCCGTGAGGAGACATTCGGTTAAATGGTTACCAGGTGCCGCTCGCACCATTCTCGTGCTGGGGTAGGTGCCTTCCGCAATTCTAATCACGACAAGCACACATCCATGCCCGAGGCAGGATTCGAACCTGCGACCGTAGCAGTAGCGCGGGTCCAGACTGTAGCGACCAGAACCGCTCGGCCACAACGGCCGGCCGCGTGCCTTTATAAACGGCATCCCTGATGGCCAGAAACTCCCCTTTGTAGTCGGACGATTCAGGTGGCTTGTAATGATTTGGTATTTGTCGCTAGAGAGGCTGAAGCAGATCTATTCCATAACTGCCTCTCTTTTTTTTTAGAGCCATCCGTATAGATCAAAGCATACTGTGACCAGTGTCCAGGTCCTGATGAATGCTCGTACCCCTTCTGAAATTGGGTGCCAAGTAAGATACCAGGGCTCCTATGAAGAAAGAACCAAACGGAGGGCGGAAGCAAGGGATTTTCGAGTCTTGTGGGAATAGCAGTAAAGTATGTCACACTCCTCATAGATGGGAATTAGTAAGGGAGTTCGGTTCGTCGTTCGTCTCTGAGGTGCCTGCGCGAGCCTCGAAAACTGAAACGCCACACCGAGGGAGGTGCAATCAGAAATAATCGGATGCATCTGCCAATTTACAGCGAGCGTCAATGCAGACGTTTCCACCAACAGTGCGTAGAGGGACGTTGATTTAATGGCTCCAAGAAGAAGACGGAACACCCGTTAAGAGATAACGTAGAGTTTACATAATGTTGCCATGGACAATGCCACCATAATCAAAGACAGAATGGATCAAGACCTTATAGAGAGTTAAGAGGATTCTTGCCACCGCTCCCCACCAAACACTAGCAAGCAACCACAATGTATTCGCAGTGTGTTCCGCATTGTCCATGGGCTACGCACACTTAGGTCTCCCCTTCAGTTTGCAGTCAAAGTAGATGCGAAGTGGCTTAGCAAGTGACTGAACAGGATGTTTGTGCGGGCCAAGCTGAACTTCAAATGCGAAATAATTGTATCGCTTTCCCCTGATTATCACCACTGCAGGTTCGAATCCTGCCTTGGGCATTGATGTGTGTGATGTCGTTAGGTTAGTTAGGTTTAAGTAGCTCTAAGTTCTAGGGGACTGATGACCTCATAAGTTGTCCCATAGTGCCCAGAGCCATTTGAACCACCACCACTGCGGAAAATGTTTCTTTGTTATGACCGGTTTCAGTTCTCGGGCCATCATCAGGTATCTCAAGACATTTAAAACAGGTTCCATGCTGATATAAAACCTGTGGTGTGATCAAGCATACAATTCATTGTAAGTTACTGTTGTGAACTAATATAATGTACTGCATTTGATAGACACCGCTGGGGTTACGGTTCTACTCAATCTAATTTGCTATTGACGTACACTAAGTATCGCCTCTCAAGGTGTTACCAACCATTATGGTCAAAATATATACGAATTGTATGCTACGAAATGGAGGAAGGGTTGGCCACAACACGTGCCCTGACAAACATTAATAATTACTATGTAGTGATGGGGGCTAACACCGCTCAGAACAAACATTAGTTCAAATAACTAATTACGGGAAAATTAGTGCAGATTCACGTAGCAGTGTGTGATAATTATGGATTACCCGTAGGAAAGGGTCAGCCGGCCGAAGTGGCCGTGCGGTTAAAGGCGCTGCAGTCTGGAACCGCAAGACCGCTACGGTCGCAGGTTCGAATCCTGCCTCGGGCATGGATGTTTGTGATGTCCTTAGGTTAGTTAGGTTTAACTAGTTCTAAGTTCTAGGGGACTAATGACCTCAGCAGTTGAGTCCCATAGTGCTCAGAGCCATTTGAACCATTTTTAGGAAAGGGTCAGGACATGGTCTTACGGAAGAAACCAAATGGATAAGAAACGTGTCCACTGGTGCTAAATAACTATTAACCGCAAAATTTAACTGATTGTGCTGATTGCTTTGAAAGTTAGTGAATAAATGGATGAGGACCCCAAAGTGCAAACTCATGGCGAGAGGTCACCTTAAAGGTGACTGGTCAATTTATATGGAACAACACGTCTGTCATCCTGCATGTTTTTCGTGTGATGTTTCCCTGTGAAACTTAATCAAATGCATGAGACGATGCATGGCGAGGTCACAGGCAGAGCAGAGATGTACTCTGGCACGGTTCGCCCCATCTGCTCCCCAGAAAACTATTGAGCGTTGTGACGATACAGTTAAATTCAAGTCTAAATTGCAACGTCTAAGAATTTTTATTTATTTGAACAGTATCGACTGAAAATCGACTGAGTAAAATGTCGATCTTATACTAAAGATTAGCGTTAAGGAAACATCTATAACTATGTCAGAATGTAAAAGTGTAATTTCTGTGACAAACATTCGCTGGAAGGAGAGACTATTTTGTGAAAATATTAATAATTTTATGACAAGTCAAACATGGAAATGAATGTATGTTATAAATATCCTGTCGGCAACATTCTCAGGGTGTTGAACATTTTATTTAAACAGTATTAGATCATAGGTAGGGAATCCACTATGGATGTTCGACTGCCATTCTTTTGATTGACCTTGGCACGAGCACTGCAAGGGAGGAAAAGAGCGGAAAGCTATAGGCAGTCGCAGTCAAGACGTAGCATTGTATGTATCATGGCATGCCGTGTCTGACGATGTGAGCGTTAAATAGTAAAAATTCAGTGTGGAAGTGCTTAATATTTGGTGTGGCAGTGGCTTATAACTCCTGAAGTCGTCTCCCGTTTATTTTGTGTCGGAAAGTAAGAATGTCCGACTGCAAGCAAAATGGAGCCGATGATTCAGCAAGTTAACATGGCTACCGCAAGTGTATGGGAGTTACAAATTAATTCCATCACTGTAGACGTGAAGAACCTACCCAAGTTTTCGTACACCAAGCAACAACTTCAACACCGATACGACTGCAACGAACAAGGCGAAACATTTTCTTGCTAACCGTCTTTAGCAGTGTATCAGATTGTTACAGCAAACCCCATAGTTTCCCAAAGTTTTAATATAGTTTTGCTGAAAGTATTTGTAAAAATCATTGTCCCAAAGTCATATACCGATCCAAAGATCCCTGCCCATGTTGTTAAATGTAACTTTTTTGGCATTCTGTACTCTCAAAAGATCGTAGTTAATTAATTTTGGTGTTACGACAAACTTTCAGTGTCGTATAGAAGTAATTTCCAAGAATAATTAGTTACTTTCAATTTGAAGAGACAAAAAGTGTGTTCCCTTTGACATGTCATTGTTAAGTTCAATTTTATGAAACTCTTTACCTTTAAATTTCAATACTAGTTGTCAGAATATTAACTGTACGTAATTATTCGAACTAAAGGTGACCGCCATTGAGTCCGGTTTCCAAGAAAACTTGTTGCCACAAAAGTTATTAACGAAAATTTGCTTCTAGCACATTTAAAGAAATATGAACTGAAATAAAGTATTGAAGTCGCTCCGTCAGAACTGGCGACCGAAACACTCTTCGCACGTATAATTTTCTTTCAGTGGATCTGTTGTAAGGTAAGGCTACATAGTTGCAAGCTGTTCGCTACAGGGAAGCGGATAAAACCAAATCCAGATAGGCCACATCAAGTGTTGTGTGTGTATGTGTAATAACCTGAAATCCTGAAAGTCGAATCCCATTATCCATGCTTCGCTTTGGAGCAAAGTTTAAATCATACATAGGTGCCTTGCTAATAATAGCATTCTGTTAAGTAACACGTGTCAAAATTTGTTAGATATTACTGTTGATGTCAGAAAAAAAACAGTGTAATGTTGTGCAGTTTTAATGGAAAAGCTCTGTATTTTTCTGAAATGCGACACGTAGTCACCGTAGGAGGGACGTAATTTCCTATATTTGTGAGGCAGTCCCGGCAGATAGCGGTACACGCACGTGGTATTGTAAACCTGACCGCCAAACGGATTGACCGTCCATAGCGCGGCGAACGCCATATTTTCACTTCTGGAGCGATACAGAAATTATTTTACACTTTATCACTTCCATTTTAAGCAATTTTAGCGGGTAATACGGCTAAATATTTGCACGTTCCTAGTTAAAAAGCCTTTCTTTCCCTGACACATAACGTTAAAAACGGCTGGATTACACGCGATTCGGACATTTAAAATACAAACGCGAATCGGTCATATGTGGAATCGGCAGGTTCGGTTAGTGTCCTCTGAATTGCTAACGCCGTGTCGACTGTTTCACTGCAGTTCTAGACGACTGCATCCACCAAACTCTGAACATCAAATCCTTCTGTTATCCTGTGCTCCCTGCTCGTTCGTAGTGCGAGCCCGCCAAAACTGCAGTTAATGGCCAATCTGAGACCACATACCTAGTTCTCCTGATCAGAAAACTTAGAAGGGTCGACGGCATACTTTGCTAGATCGTGAGCGTCAACCTATGACAGCTCCCATTCCAAAGAATTGTGAGCGCCAATCTATGGCAAATGGTTGCTGCCAAAGTCGCAAGCCCTGACCAACCAAAAGCCGTAGCACCAGCTCTGAGTAAATTTCCTTTCGCAGTGTTTATGATTGTGATGCCCACAGTCCAGCAGGACGAGACAAAAGACTCGCCTGTGGAGGCGTCCTGTATTCCCCACACAACAGTGAGTTGTTGACTTTACAAGGCACGCAGCATTGCATGGGTAGGTGAGTTCCTTTCAGAGGAAGCTCCATATTCATATTCGCTACTGCAGTGAGGACTAAGAGCCGTCATGTAACACGTAGCGTGGAAGCACCGTCTTCCGCCAGTGTTGCTGATCTGGTGAAAGTCTCACAAAACCCTTATCTGCAGAGAATGGACTGAGGACCTGCTCCCGGGTGGATCAGGTGTGTTGGTGGCAGCCCCCGTCCCCCGTCCCCACCCCCACACACAGTCCTGTGTCCGGTGACTCGCACCATGTGCTGAGGCCGGCGGAAACGCTGGGCTGTGATTCCACTCCCTGACAAGTACCAGAGAAATGGTCATCGCTCAGTTGTAGATACATCGTAAATTAGAGAGAAAGTTGTTCTGTCATTGAGGAATACAGTTTGCTGGGTGACAAAGAATGAAACATGAGCCTATAGCATGGCTATAGCATTGCACGTTTGATATAGTCCGTTACAAAATATACGAACGTCGGAAATTCCAGCTTTAAGTGTCTGATGGCAACTACATGTTATGGAGATGTTTAGCAAACTCAAGTGGCAGACTCTGCAAGAGAGGCGCTCTGCATCGCGGTGTAGCTTGCTCGCCAGGTTTCGAGAGGGTAGCGAACCATACGCGACTGGAACAGAAAAGGGAGGTAATGACCGTGGCACGTAAAGTGCCTTCAGCCACACACCGTTGGGTGGCTTGCGAAGTATAAATGCAGATGTAGATGTAGATGTAGTGAATCGGTCTATTCCGGTCACTACCCATCAGGATGGGTGACAGATATGGATGAGAGAAGATTTACGCCACGCGTACAGTCTAAAAGTGGTAGTACTGACAGGTGTTTATTCAAGCAGCCTTATACAGTATTCTGGCCGTCCTCACAGACGCACTGTATTCTTGCAAACTCAGTCAATAGCGGAATGCGCTGACACCTCGATCCGCTGATGACGTCCGTTGTCCTGGGTCACGGGCGGTAACTACAGCGATGCCAATGAGACCACCCGAAGGAACGTCGTCCAAGAGGCCAGCGGCGAAGTGGAGTGCGGCACACCGAGGTCTTCAGCTACACACGTCCCCATGTCTTGCCCTTGGGTGCAGTAGCTGACACCAGATGCCTGTTGCCGATTGGCAACGGCCTGGTCAAACATCCTCCCCCCACATCCCTTTGCCGCCGCTGTGACCTTGTAGGCGTTTCAGTCCGGAACCGCGCTGCTGCTGCGGTCGCAGGTTGGAATCCTGTCTCGGGCATGGATGTGTGTGATGTCCTTAGGTTAGTTAGGTTTAAGTAGTTCTAAGTCTAGAGGACTGATGACCACAGATGTTGTGCTCAGAGCCATTTGAACCAACGCACATCCCTTCCCCCTGGTCCAAGGATCGAGCAAGTGTCACAAACTCCCGCCTGCCCAGAGTGCTTTGTCGCATTGTCAACAATACCGTCCAGTGGCTCACCTGATAAGTACTTCAGCCAGGTTGGCCTCTACTACCTAACCGCAAAAGCAATAAAATTTTGAAAGTTCACAATTCAAGCGCCGAACTTCTCCTAGGCACAGCAACACCTACTAATTTCGTTGCGACCAGAAGAAACCAGAGGCGTTGCCATCGAAGCTAGAGTTGGTGTGAGGGAAGCAACTTGACGGGATACTATCAAGTTTACTGGATTGAGTCTACTAAACTTGCACCAGGCCGCTCAGCCACAAAAAAAAGAAAAGAAAAGGTTATAAAGTATTACCCATTTAAAAAAGAAAAAGTTCAGCTGTGTATGAAATCTTATGGGACTTAATTGCTAAGGTCATCAGTCCCTAAGCTTACACACTACTTAACCTAAATTATCCTAAGAACAAACACACATACCCATGCCCGAGGGAGGACTCGGACCTCCGCCGGGACCAGCCGCACAGTCCATGACTGCAACGCCTTAGACCGCTTGGCTAATCCCGCACGGCTATTACCCATTACAATAAACAAAGCTGTTCACACATTCATAGTTATTACACCACTAGCCACTTCCTCAAATTGCTGTCATAATGTCATCCAGTCTTCGCTGTACACTGTGAATCCATCCACGTTGCTGAGCAAGCCCGTCATGGAGTCTGCAAGCAGTGAAGTTTTTGCGAACTGCTGTTCCTTTGGAGAAATCATGTAAGACGATTCAGACTCGTCACTAATCTGATTTTATCGTACCAGCTGGTCTTCGGCCGGGAGTTACGCCCCAGACGGAGCATTGCTGAGAAGCAAGATTTCCCGACCGCTGGCCGGGCCATTTATCGCAGCAGAAAGCAGACGCGGACCATTTTTCTCGGCACAGCCAATTTCAGTTTTAATTCCGCCCCGCGAGGCGGCCGCCGCACGGAAGCAATCAGCTGATGGCGCCGCTGCCTGCGCCGGCCCCACGCGCCCGGTCGATACAAATGATTAGCGATTTATCCTGTTCAAGTTGGCAGCCTTGCTCCGGACTGGCGGTCGGCGTCGGAAGACGGAGCAGACTGTCCCTTCCCCCCACCACCGCTGCCAACTCCCGTTTAAGTCCCCCCACCCCACCCTACTCCACAACTCCTCCCTCTCCTCCTTGCACAGCAACGCTCACTACTCGTGAAGCGACGCTGCGCCAAGTTCCTCCACAAGAGAAAAAGGAAGAAGGAAAATCTGAGCAAGAAAAGGTCGCACTGCGTTTCCCACATGTTCCAAGTTGGACCTAAGCTACTAGCAACATTCGTATTTTTCCGATATATTGGGGTGAAACAACCATTTCATGTACGTCAGATATTTGTATGTGCATCCTTGTAAGAGATGGCTACAACGCCTTTGATTCTTCAATATGAAAGAAAAACTACGCTGAGTTAACTAAGTTATGGGATAGCGATGTGTACCTACACAGATAGGGTACACAACACGTGTTGTGACCATAGAAAATTTTAATTTCTATTCTTGCTTTTGTGATCGTAATAGGAGTCAAGGCTCCGTAGGCAAACAGCCAGCCGACATTAAGAAATAGTCCACCAGGACGTAGGGACAAGATAAGCAGCGGAAGCTGCCAAGAATGGCTTGTTGATCAAATAACTTAGTGTTTGACTTCCTGCCAGAGGAAGCAGCACAAATCAAACTTGCGCAATGCAGGACGCAAACACCACGGCAATAATTCAGCAAGAGAGAGTGTCAGTCACGACTCGTGTGGAACCAAGTGTCGCGTGGAACCGAAGGCATTCTTGCACAAGCCGACCAATTAGAAACGAGAGTGTCTTGTGCAACCATGGGCATTCTTGTCCAATCCCGCCGGCCGGAGCGGTCGAGTGGTTCTAGGCGCTACAGTCTGGAACCGCGTGACCGCTACGGTCGCGGGTTCGAATCCTGCCTCGGGCATGGATGTGTGTGATGTCCTTAGGTTATTTTAATTGCGTAGGCTTCCGTGGCCAGAGTCAGTCGACATAAAAGTTTTCTGGGTTTGATACTGCTACGCGGTACCAAACCCAGAAAACTTTTATGTCGGTTCTTCAGTTAGTTAGGTTTAAGTACTTAAGTACTTCTGGGGGACTTATGACCTCAGATGTTAAGTCCCATAGTGCTCAGAGCCATTTGAACCTTTTTTTTTTTTTTTTTTTTTTATTTTTGTACAATCCGATCACTTAGAAATGAATGGGTCGTAACTCGTGTGTACCCAAGTACATGAGACACGAGATAAACGGCCAGGCGGCGAAGCAGCTAGAGGCAGAGATTCAGATGCAGATTCAGAGCCAGTGCCGACAGTTTGAAGATTCCGCAGCGAGACGCCAGCAGGGCCGAGTTGGCCCATAGCAGCCGATACAGCTGATAAAGACTTCAACTACTAGAAGACGGTGACAGACTCTGGTGGGCACTCAGGAACTGCAGGTCAAGTAGAATTTTTAGAGTTTCATTGGAATAGTGTTGAACAGAGGCTGCCAGTCGTTGTCTCAATTACTTAGAGAGATTTCAGCGCTAACCAAGAACAAGTGATTGCTTTGTACTTGTTTCTTATATGTACCGGCAATTAGCTTTGAAGTAGCAAGTCCGAATAAATAGACTCTTACGAAGGGGTTTATGGTCCAACACCTCATATAAGTATATGTGAGAATAAACTTGATATGCCGGCCGAAGTGGCCGTGTGGTTAAAGGCGCTGCAGTCTGGAACCGCAAGACCGCTACGGTCGCAGGTTCGAATCCTGCCTCGGGCATGGATGTTTGTAATGTCCTTAGGTTAGTTAGGTTTAACTAGTTCTAAGTTCTAGGGGACTAATGACCTCAGCAGTTGAGTCCCATACTGCTCAGAGCCATTTGAACCAATAAACTTGATAGAAACTAACCAATCTTTTCTGCCTATTGCAATTCTGTAACCTATTTTCAGGAAACGTATTTGCTTCAAACCATCCCTCTCATCTCCGATATAAAGGTTGATAGCAATTTATAACCAACCCATTGTCGTTAACGTCCTGATCTCGCTACGCAGTTCGCACTTACTTCATTCTGGTATAGTGAGGCTGTGCCGGGATGCGACACATGTAAAGGGCACTGCATTGGTGGAGCTGTCACTTACACTCAGGTGATTCGTGTGAAACATTTCCCACGTGGTTGTCGCCGCACGACGGGAATTAACAGGCTTTGAACCGGAATGGTAGTTTGAGCTAGACGCTTGAAACATTCCGTTTCGAAAATCGTTACAGAATTCAATACTCCGAGATCCACAGTGTCTAGAGTGTGCCGAGAATAGCAGAGTTCAGACATTACCTATCACCACTGGCAAGGCACTGGCCGACGGCCTTCACTTAACGACCGAGAGCAGTAATGCTAACAGACTACGTGAAATATCCGAAGAAATTAATACAGGACGTACGATGAACGTATCCACTAGGACAGTCAGGCGAAATTTGGTGTTAATGGGTTGTTGCAGCAGACGACCGACGCGAGTACCTTTACTCAAAGCACGACATCGCCTGCAGCGCTTGTCCTGGGCTCGTGACCATGTCTGTTTGACTCTAGACAACTGGAAAACCATGGCCTGGTCAGATAAGTCCCGATTTCAGTTGGTAAGAGCAGTTGATAGGATTCGAATGTTGCGCAGACCCCACAAAGCCATGGACCCAAGTTGTCAAACAGGTGCTGTGGAAGATGGAGTGGCTTGTGTGGGCAGTGTTTACAGGGATTGGACTGTGTGCTCTGGTCCAGCTGAGCCTATCTATGACAGAAAATGATTATGTTCGGCTACATGGAAACCGTTTGCAGCCATGCACAAACGTCATGATCGCAAATAACGATGGAGTTATCACCGACCCATACTTGTTGACGACCGGTTTGAAGAACATTCCGGGCGATTCGAGCGAATGAGTGCCCTACATGAATCCTATCAGATATTTATGGGACATAATCGAGAGGTCAGTTCGTTCACAAAATCTTGGACTGGCGACACCTTAGCAGTTATGGACGACAATTGAGTCAGCGTGGCTCAGTATTTCTGCAGTGCACTTCCAACGACATGAAGAGCCCATACCATGTGGAGATGCTGGACTACGGCAGGCTGAAGGGGGTCTGACTCGACATTAGGAGGTATTCCAAGGCTTTTTTCATCTCATTGTAAAACTTCTGCTCCCGTCTCTTTTGCATGTAACTTATTTACGCAACCTGTTCCTGTATTACATTACACCATCTTCAGGCCTTTTGAGCAGCGTAAAGTGGGCGGAATCCAATCTCGTGAGTGGTCAAAACAGGACTCTCTTTACATCTTCGATTTGCTAGTGGACACCTAAAACAAATTAAAAATGAATTTAACCCGCCCACACCCACCCACTCATGCACGCACACCACACACACACACACACACACACACACACACACACACACACACACTTGTAGTTCAAAGAACCGATGGTTAAAAAGATGAACATAGCTTAGTGGATTCAGATAATCAGACATCGACCTCCACAGATGCGTGTCCCTAGATTTTTCCATGCATTGCAGTGTCTAGAAAGACATTCTACTCCTGATGCATATTCTCTTACGTCATCGACCCACCTATCTCCCAGGAAAGGACTTTGTAGGGCCATCTAATTACCTGCCTATGTTCCTTGTAGTTGCACTTCATTGTCCTGATTCCGTCATCCATTTTATATCCTGACAATTTTGTCGGTTTTGCTGCCTCTCTAGTGATTCAAAAGCCTATTTCTCCATTCTGAAACAACTTATTTGCATTAATAACCCATGTCTCATGTTAATGCAATAGAACTCATATTTGGATTAGGTCTACGGACTTATAATCTCTTGACACAACTTTTTTTTCTATCCTACTGGTGTAGGTAGAATAGAGTTCATGATCGCTCGTAACTGCAGTTACGCACAGGGTGCTGGAACAAAAAGTCATTCGATGATGGCAGAGATAACTATGTGCACAGCTAGCCAGAAGCAAAGTCCAGATTGTAGCGAATGTCGTTAAGTGCCTGCCGCTGTGGCAGAGTGGTTATAGGCGCTTCAGTCCGGAACCGCGCTGCTGCTACGGTCGCAGGTTCGAATCGGGCATGGATGTCTGTGATGTCCTCAGCTTAGTTAGGTTTAAGTAGTTCTAAGTCTAGGAGACTGATGATCTCAGATGTTAAGGCCCATAGTGCTTAGAGCCATTTGAACCATTTGTCGTTAAGTCCAGTGAGCGATCTGGAAAAAAAAAAAAAGTACAGGAAAGGAAAATTTCAATACAGGCAAGGTCAATATTCAGTTATCAATGGCTCAATCGAAGGCTTTGGAGAACTACCGACATTTGAGGGGTTGTGGTATATACAGACTCTGTCCCATCGGTGGACATGCTCACCTCACATGCCCGTGAACACCGTGCCCCCTGTGGATGCCGACTACGGCTGTGGTACGAAGTGTTAGTATCTCTGGCTTTTCCATCGTATCAATACTCATATATGGAAGGGCTGGAATGTTTCTAGTTACTGCCCGCCATCCATGTGGACCACGTATTGGCCTCAACGCGGACTTCTAGTACTCAGCCATACACAACTGATATCATCAAAGTGTACGGGCCTGAAGATGGCGTTGACGCAACGTCGAAACTAGTAGCCATATCAATATGAAATCTAAAGTACAGCTGGAGGAGTTTCATTTTTAATAAAAATTATACCAGCTGATGTCCCGCCATCATCGAGTTTAAATATGGATGTACGAAGATACAAGGTATTGGTCATCGCTGACCACTACTTTGTCCCATCTTTCGGAAGGATACGAATACCGTGGCAGAAGAACTGGGCGTCTTTGAAATGATCCAATTTTGCACTTGTTCAGATCCCTGGCGTGCTAGTCAAACAGGCCACGTGCCATTGAGAATACGGGGGAAGATGTAGAAGTTCGCTGTCAACATTTCCGACGGGTCCTGTGACACGGGTTTCAGCAATGTAATGCTGCAAAGTCACTTTTTCAACTCTATTGCTCTATTCGGGCCCTTTACCTTGTAGTGCTCAGCTCAAACGCACCAACTGCTTTCAACAACGATCTCCATTGAGTGTGTCCGTCGTTTTCAGTAGCTTCGAAAGAAAACCTTCTCTCTTCCACCGCCATGCTTGACTTCGACGTAGAAATCACCGTTCTTGAAGCGTTGAAACCATTCTCTGCAAGTTATTTCACCAGTAGGTAACTCACCATAGATCTTACCCAGAATTTGACCAGCCTCAGGCGCAGATTTTTTCATGTTAAACCAGACGATTAAAACTTTCCACAAATTCAGTAACATTTTCATAACGTTATATGTACAAATGCCTAAGCTTACATTAAGGTGACAAAAGTCATGAAATACCTCATAATATCGTGTCGGACCTCCTTTGTCCGGCGCAGTGCAGCAACTCGACGCAAAATGTCGCTGGATTTCCGCTACAGAAATATTGACCTATGGTGTGTCTGTAGCCGTCCATAAATGCGTGACTGTTTGCGGCGCAGAATTTTGTGCGCGAACTGACCTCTCGATTGTGTCCAATAAATGTTCTATGGGATTCATGTCGGGCGATTTGGGTGGACAAACCATTCGCTCGAACTGTTCATAATGTTCTTCAAACCAATCGTGAACAGTTGTGGCCGAGAAACGTGGCACATTGTCAGCTATAAAAATTCCATCGTTGTTTGGGAACATGAAGATCGTGAATGGCTGCAAATGTTCTCCATGCAGCCCAACACCACCAGTTCAGTTGGACCTGAGGAGCCAGTCCATTCCACTTAAACATAGCCCACACTATTATGGATCCACCTGCAGCTTGCTCAGTGCCTTGTTGACAAGTTGGGTCGATTGCTTCATGGGGTCTGAGCCGCACTCGAACCCTACCATCAGCTCTTACCAACCGAAATCGGGGCTCATCTGACAACGTCACGGTTTCAAGTAGTCTAGGATCCAAGCAATATGGTCATAAACCCAGGGCCGGCCGGGGTGGCCGAGCGGTTCTAGGCGCTACAGTCCGGAACCGCGCGACCGCTACGGTCGCAGGTTCGAATCCTGCCTCGGGCATGGATGTGTGTGATGCCCTTAGGTTAGTTAGGTTTAAGTAGTTCTAGGTGACTAATGACCTCAGAAGTTAAGTACCATAGTGCTCAGAGCCATTTGAACCATTCGAACCATAAACCCAGAAAAGGTGCTGTGGGTAATGTCGTACAGTTAGAAAAGGGACTCACCTCGTTCATCTGGTGTCATAGTCAACTAACGCCAGATTTCGCCGTATTGTCCTAACGGATTTGTTCATCGTACGTCTCACATTGATTTTTACGGTTATTTCACGCAATGCTGTTTGTGTGTTAGCACTGACAGCTCAATGGAAACGCTGCTGCTTTCAGTAGCCAAGTGAAGGCTGTCGGCCACTGCGTTTACCGCGGCGAGAGGAAGTGCCTGAAATTTGGCATTCTCTGCTGGATACTCTTGACATTCTGGATCTCGAAATATTGAATTCCCTAACCATTTCTGAAGAATTTCTTATGCGTCTAGCTCCAACTACCATTACGTATTCAAAGTCTGTCAATTCCCGTCGCCTCACTTGCTCTATGTATTCATCAGACGCACAGGGTGACCTGAGGATTAGTTAAGTTTTACCAAACATTCAGTTTCAATAAAACACTTATGACACTCACAAATGGTAGGCCTTTTGGATGGATCTTTACCATATGCTGTACGAAAACTACGTTGCACTGTCGTCGGAGACGTCGAATCTTCAAACCAAAACACACAGCCCGCTTCTCGTGGTCGTGCGGTAGCGTTCTCGCTTCCCACGCCCGGGTTCCCGGGTTCGATTCCCAGCGGGGTCAGGGGTTTTCTCTGCCTCGTGATGGCTGGGTGTTGTGTGCTGTCCTTAGGTTAGTTAGGCTTAAAGTAGTTCTAAGTTCTAGGGGACTAATGACCATAGATGTTAAGTCCCATAGTGCTCAGAGCCATTTGAACCAAAACACACAGCGAGCACGCTTGGGACCGGACAGGGCAGCCATCTTTGCTGCTACTGCCGCTAGCGCTCGCGGCTGCGCGACTCTGTACTAGCGAACCACGTGAGTCAAAGCTTGATCTATTTTCCTTCACGATGATACCAGCACCAAGTCTGCAAGTCATATGAATAAGTTTGTATAAATTTTAAAATTTGTTAAGTCCTTTTTGACAACCCCGTGTAGAAGATTTTCTGATTTCTGACTGGAGATTGTAACCTACCCCTCCTTCCCACTTGCGGCTGTTATCCACAATAAGCAAAGCTTTTTGTGAAAGATTTGAGAGGAGCGGAGTTTACAATAAACCTTCTAGCTTACTTGCCTCTTTGTGTAGAGTTGGCTCCAGTTTTTCTTGTCTAGGAGTCTGATTCTTGAAGCTGAAAATGTCACAATTTAGGTCCCTACAGTTGCACAGTTCTAAATAAATTTGAAGATTGTTATTGCAGAAGTTTTGTTTTTAGGTTAATATGTTTTGTCACTTTTTAGTACATCATAAAGTATTTTCATTTTTCACATTAACAAAGCCGAAATTACATTGTTCGCACAAAATACAAAAATATGTCAAATCACATCAGAGGTATGCTTCCTGCTGTCTCACTCAGCGGAAATAACAATATTGCAAAGAGTTCATAATTTTTCTTGGCAAATGAACTTCTGTCATTTGCTGTTACATTACTACATCCGATTATCATTTCATAAATGAATCCACAAATAAACATAGTAGCCAGTACAGTATTGTGTAATTAGTAATAGAAATTTTAAGTGTGCCAACAGTTCGTATTTTCAAATGTTTCTTAGAAACATAATTTTAACTATACATTCAGAACTAGTACTTATCGATTATAACATCGAAAATAAAGTAATTCCTCCGCATAAATTTTGGCTTGAAATATAACATACTGCGTATAAAATTATATGAACGTTTTCAGAAAAGCATTTGATATAATTTTGACCTATCCAAAATGCTGAAAATAATACTGGTATCGACAACTACTGTTGAGGAAAAGTAATGCTAGAGGAGGATGTTCCGTTACAACAAGACCAGTCCAACCCCACCCCTTAAATTCGAACCTTCGAAATTTGTGTGATTATTTCTTTGCAGTACACTGGTTGCCATTAAAAAAGTGAAGCGTCTGGACAGACATGATCGGATTTCAGTTTAACATCCTACGACTACACAATATCGTCATGCATACAATTAACTAGAGCTGCGACTCTCTCAGCCAAGTACAATGACCACTAGAGTTCAGTGGTTCTGTTCATGTTTAGTGTTGTTGCCAGACCTACGTTTGCGTAAGGGATACGAAAAGTTTCTGATATCGAGCAATCAGTGTCAAAGCGCACGGAAATGTCGCGTAGCTATGTAAAATAACGTTACCAGCATCTGACAGAGATGTGGGTCTCCATTTAGCTAGCTGATGTAATAGTGCAATATCCAGATTTGTGGGGGATTCGGTTGCAACAGTGGACGACATGGGAACGAGATGGCAAACATATTGTTCGTCAAAATACCGGTGAATTACGTTTGATGCCCGATTATCCTGTGCTTACTGCAACCATTATTAACGATGTCGTTGGATTACGTAGGAGTCTTTTGTTGATGATGCTCATGGCCAATAATATGCGCTGAACTGTGTGTTCTGAAACACTGCCGCCTGCAGCAGCATTGTATTCTGTCGCCAGATCGCCTGCTATCCTGTTTTATGGGACGTGAAAGCTTCGGACCTCCACGTTCTCTGAAGACGTGCGCACGTCCAGCACCTGGTCGCCTATTTGTGGTTTCACCATCCTTCAATTACTTTCCATAGGTAATCACAACTGTAGCACGGGCATAAGCGACCAGGTTCGTCTTTTCCGAGGTGCACCATTTTAGACACCTGGCCACAGCAGTAAGTCCAGTGTCAGTGGATTTCCGCATTCGACCCGTATCGTAACTACAATGGTTCATCGTTCGTGTCTGCATCGCTTATTTACTTTCCTTACAGCATCACCAGCCCACAACGCCACACCACGCATTCACTATTGGATCGATCAGTGGTCGCAAGACTTCGGCTCATTAGTGTATATTCTGTAGAGGTTATGGCACGAAGCAATGATGGAGAGCTGATAATAAAATATATATCATTGTTAACGACGATAGTTGTACAAAGATTCTAGATCGGAAGTTTTGTCACGTACTGCCTTTCAGTAAAAAACAAGCGAATAATGATCTATCGTGATTCAGCTAACGATTATATAAAAGAATCTGAGAAGAAAAATGGTCTAGAAACGTTATTTAGGAAATAAAATGTAATTTAAAAAATAATTTTTCAACACATGTAGATCAACAAACTAGAAGCGTGATTTATCGATTGTTTATAAATGAGGCTGAAAGCAAACGAACATTTGTGTTCTTCGTACTTAAAGGAGTCTAAGGTCACGATACACAGATACTTACGACTGTGTACCTTGTAAACAGGAAAGGGCAATTTTTACGTTCCGAACAAGCAAAGGCGTCTTATTCTACAAAAAGCACTTAAACTTATTAAGAAGTATCAAAAATTATATAACTATATCTATTTTGTCTGAAGTTCGAAATTTAAGTAATAGAGTTGAATCTACATGGCAAATAGTTAGCAAAATGTAAGGTGATACGAGACAGAACAATAAAGATAGCGATCTAGAATTCTCATCTACTTTTTCTTCTGAAATGCAAAAATAAAATCACATATGCAGCTGATTATGCTTTTAGTAAAATATTAATGATGTGTTGTCATTCAGCATTGAGCAGTGCGTGGTTTGTGTTGACTCCATCATATATTTTACACCCAGTTTTTGACGTACTTCCACCTCACTACATTAATTTAAATTACTACTGCCACTGAGTTTCTGCTTTGCCTGACCGTTAGCGGCGTTAGCAGCCCGTATCGATATATCCCCTCTCGTAGTATCTTTGCTCGACTGCTATTACTTCCCGATCGTTGTCTGTCGTAAGTCAGTTCGGATAGGTAGTTCGCGTGGCGAGTTCGGGTCTGCCAGTCAGTTGGAACGTGTCTGGAACGCAGTCCAGGTCGGCCAGTCGGGGAGTTGCAATGCGGCACTAGTGCAGTAGGGTTGGAGCAGCAGTGAGGTCTGCGTCGACATGGCTCGCCCAACCATTGCCGCCACGCATTACTTGAGCCGGGTCACGGTCTTCATGGTTCGTCAGTCGGTCGTCCTACCGAACGACACGTTCTGACTCGCCAATCGTTCATGTATCGGCTGTGTGTGTGTTTGTGTGCATCGACTCCCGATTTGTCTTCGTGCGCGTTTAGTTACTGTTGGGTACCGTTTAGGTCTTCGTGCAAGTGTTTGTCAAGTTGTTTGTGTAGTTAGCGTTATTTCCTTTGACAAGCGATTTTCAATGTTGTCGGCGTACTGCCTCTGAGAGGTCGGTCGCCTCATCGCGCGACGTGTAACTGGTTCTCTGAGCGCTTCTCGGCCACTTCAATTACCATATTTTAGAACTTGGACCGGTCCTTTCCTGGTGCAGGGATGTCGTTTAGCCAGTGTGCGTGTTTCCTCTGCATGGTTGGGTCTGAGCCAGTATTTCCGTCGACGTGTGTCTGGAAGTGAGTGGGAGACGCACCAGCAGTGCAGTGGCGACGGAGCAGCAGTCGCGGACGGACCAGCAGGCAGTCTGTAGGTTGCTGCGGACCAGGGAAGATATCTCCGCGCGGTGCAGTCGCTGGGTCCGCTGCCGGTCCCTGCGCAGTGTCGGAGCGTGTGTGGAGCTGTCCGATCGCTGCGAGCTTGGTGGTTCACCGACCCAGGACGTCAAAATTGAGTGGTTTCAACTACCCAAGCCACGTCCATTCATTTTGTGGTTGTTCGTTTCGGTGGTTTGTTGTTGGGGATGTTTTGTTGTGAGCAACACCGAGTGTTTCTACTGCTGGAATTTAGCCGCCATGCGGTTCAATTAACTATTTTGGCTGACTACAAGTCGAGTGCACCAGTTGAATTTTCTGCCTTGTGGCCGTTAGTGTTCTGGTTACCTGACCTGAACACTAACGTAATTTCAGGCAGCGTGCTTTCCGCACCTATTGTCGCTGTCAAACATGGTGTGTAATTTTGACAGCTAATACATACTCTATTGTGGATTTACACGTTTGTAACCTTTTCTGTTTGAGTTCTCATGCACTGATTGATGGGAAGCAAGTCGTGTCGGTCGGTCCGTGGCTGTCCCCTGGTTGGGTTCCGATGGATCAAGTATACCTGGGCTCACCACCTGTCTGACCTGAGTGAACGAGGGCAGACCGACCTTCCTGAGTGCCACCGGTGTTTAACTATCTGTTTTCAGCTGCTTAAAATTTAAGGCTTATGGTTATTTTTCATTTCTCTTAAAAATTTTGCAAAATTAATTCTTAAATTTATCTTTCAAGTTTAAACATTCCAGCCTTCTGCCTTTACGGTGATATCTCTTAAAATTTTGTAACTTAATTGTGGCTTTCAGCCATTGGTATTGCACCTTGGATATGTTTGTTTTATCTGATTTGGCTTGAACCTTTCCACTTAGCCGTGATATGTTTCATTTTTTATTTTATTTGCCTTTTAATTGCATTTTATCTTGTCGATTTCTAAGACTTCTTTAAGGGTCTACGGTAATATATTGCAAAATTTTGAAACTTAGTAGTGGCCTTCAGCTGTTGGTATTACACCTTGCATATGTTTGGTCTATCTACTTTGCTGTGATGTTTTTTTAAATTATTTTATTGCTATCTTAATTGAATTTTTGTCTTGTTGATTTTTTAAGATTTCTTGATTGGAGGCATTCAGCCGTGAAAGAGTTGCATTCGGTAAAGATCCGGCTTTGTGCCGCTTTGGTTGTAAAAGTGTTATTAAATTACAATACATTACAATTAGAAGATGAAACTGAACAAAACCTTATTTGGCCCTTTCCACAACCCTAATTACCTGTTCTGCCCAGCGGGTTTAGCGGGCGTATCAGACATATTCTATCTTTCCTAAAATATCTAATGCGTCAGTAAGACCGATAGAATTACAGAAAGAACTGGTGTATTCAATGGACATACCAGTTCATATGAAATGTGACACGAATGATGTAAATAATTACCATCTTCTTTCACTGCTGACATAATTTTCTAAAACATGTTATGACGGTTTGGGCAACTGGTAAAGCTAATTATACATTATGTCACCAAATTTTAAAGGATTGAAAGAAACTTTACTAGTCAGTATTTTCTTGTATATGTATATTCGCGTACTTATTTCCCAACATATCACATTTCTCCCAACAACAGACCAGTTTGTCGATGCTGTCCCTCTAGAATGTTTTTCTTTGTTGGCGGAGCCACAACCTCAGTTCTGCTTTCACCGATTCTTCACTATCAAAGTGAAGTCCTCGATGGTGTCTTTAAGTTTTCGGAACAGTTGAAAATCGGATGTGGCCAAGTCGGGACTCTATGGAGGTTGATAGATGAGAGTGAACCCAAGGCGTCGGATTTTGCAGATGGCGCAATGGTGTGGCATTGTCATCCTCAACAAGAGTGTGCTCAATGTGTGGACGAACTCTTGGAATCCGAAACACGATTCAGGACGCTGTTTCTCGCGAACCAATATAGCTACGTTACACATCGTCATGTTACGCGCTAAAATTCGGAGCCCTCTAGCGGCAGAGGGCTGCAAGTACGTGGATTTTAAAAATAAAGATGTAGAGTCATACTAATGCTTGTTTTATTTAAAAAGCTTTAAGTGTTTTCACATAAGAAATTCGGAATGACTGCTTTTCAGCCACCGCTTGTATATGTGTTCATGCTATATGTTACTGTAGCTCAGATCTTACTTAATAAAAAGCAAACAGCTAAGCGTGTTGAATAACTGAACAATTGCAGATCGCGTACACCTTACTGTTGGTGCGGGGAACCGTTGGGGCCTTACCGTCAACCATAGAGTTTGAGGATGTCATCAGGAACATTGCTGGGAATGTTCGCCACGCAAATGTTAACACTGTGCCACTCTTTTACCGAAAAGAAAAGCTTCGGATGACGCGTTTCATTGAATGTGTAAGTGTAGATCTGGAGTCGCTCAGTAGATAGGGGACATCACACACGGATGTTTCTGGCATTAAGTGACTTGAGCAGCTAATTTTCAAAAGCATTCTGTGTAACTTGAACAGTGTCTATCGGAAGCCTGTGATTTCCAACACTTTCACCGGACCTCTTTTTTGTTTACAAAATAAAGAACTGCTAAATAACTATGAACACAGTTGCAACAACAATTGTAAAAACAAGAAATGTGAGCTTGAATACTATAATGGTTAACAATCTAAAATCAAATGGAATTCTCCATCAAAACACATGAAGTTTGTCTGTAAAATCCGAGCTTTTAATACACGACATTCTAAAACCAAACCGTATTTTTGTAGATGTGCTATTCATAATAGAACTTCATCTGGAAATCACGTAAATTGAACTAATCTACCTAGATGGATACAAGTTGGTACCAGATTTCTGAAGTACGAGGAAAGGGGGAATGGCTACACGCAGAAACTGGGTGAAGAACCTATTCTATAAATCTCAGTGAACACTGCATTGAATGGCTATTTGACTGGTGTACTAAATGTGGAAACATAGAAGTTAGCAATTTTAACAAGAAATGTTTTAAACTTCGTTAAGCAATTAGAGGGGCCACTTACGAAACTTAGCAGAAATAACTGGGAAGCACTTGTATGTGGATATTTCAAAAACAAATTTCATCTCGAATAGTTCTCATCGAAGAAAAATAGAGCTACTTATGTCCATATTTGGTTCGAATGCTGCTCTAACATTTTCAGAGGTAGCAGAAAGACATAGTGCAATATCGATTAATAATATACACTTATGAGCCAGAACATTACGACCACCTATGTAGTCCACTTTTGGCACAGATAACAGCGTTGCGTCGTGGCATGGAAGCAATGCGGCCTTGGCAGGTCGCTAGAGGGAGCTGGAACCGCATCCGCACGCACAAGTCACAAAATTCCCGTAGTCGAGGGAGAGGGGCGATGAGCTCCGACTCCACGTTCAGTCTCATCCCAGATGTGTTCAATCGGGTACAGCTCCGGCACGCTCGGGGACCAGCACACCAATTGTAACTCGCCATTGTGTGCCTAGTATCATTCCATCACACTCCTGACCAAGTGATATGGCGCAGTATCCTGTTGATTGGAAGCCCTTGGGAAAAATGACCTTCGTGCAGGGGTCTATATGGTCTGCAGCCAGTGTAGTATAAACCTTGGCTATCATGTTGCATTGCATGAGGTCCACGGGACCCGTAAGTGGCCACATGAACGTTTCCCAGAGCATAATGGAGCCACCGCCAGCTTGTCTCCGTCCCGCAGATCAGGTGTCAGGGAGCTGTTCCCCTAGCAGACGGCGGAGTTTTGAATTTCCAGGGGCATGATGAAGAACGTATAGGGACTCGAAACGCTCTGCCATTGCGTAACGTCCAGTGCACATTTCAACTGCAGTTTACCGATGTCGCGGTGTCAACATTGGCACATGTAAGGGTCGTCGGCTGTAGAGGCCCATCGTTAGGAGTGTTCGGTGTACTGTGTTCAGAAACACTTGTATTGTATTGTATTGTATGTTAGTCGGGGACCTAGAAACGACGGAGGTACTCCGTCCCCGCCGCAACCGCAGTGGTCCACAACCCCACGACGACTACCGAGTCCGCCGCTCCACACCGAACCCAGGGTTATTGTGCGGTTCGGCCCCCGATGGACCCCCCAGGGAACGCCTCACACGAGTGTAACCTCTATGTTTGCGTG
Organism: Schistocerca serialis cubense; assembly: GCF_023864345.2. Classification (NCBI taxonomy): domain Eukaryota; kingdom Metazoa; phylum Arthropoda; class Insecta; order Orthoptera; family Acrididae; genus Schistocerca; species Schistocerca serialis. The sequence continues at coordinate 870,622,613 of NC_064641.1, read as the reverse complement.
GTAGAGTAATGGTGGTGTGCGCTTACGTGGAGAACTTCTTTGCGCAGCAATCGACGACATAGTGTAACTGAGGCAGAATAAGCGGAACCAGCCGACATTCGCCGACGCAGATGGAAAACCGCCTAAAAACCGACTGGCCGGTTCACCGAACCTCCACACTAATCCGCCGGGCGGATTCGTGCCGGGGACCAGGCGCTCCTTCCCGCCCGGAAAGCCGTGTGTTAGACCGCACGGCCAACCGGACGGGCTCCAGACACACTTGTACTCTGCGCAGTATTACTGTCTGATGCTAGTTCCGCAACAATTCGCCACCTGTCCTGTTTTATCAGTATGCTATTAGTACCCCTGCCAACAGGAGTGGATATGGACGCAGATAACCTGGCGTGAGACTTCCAGCAGAGTAGTGGAATAAGATGTCGCGGATGGCGTATGCGAAGCGCTTTAGGGGCAGAACTGCTGACGAGTTGTTTATTTCACGGTTGCGATAAACCGAGCCCTTCAGTTCTTAATCTGCCATTAACCAGTTCAGACTTGGCATTTCCATAATGCCACGCTCTTGGTTCCATGTGCTAGATGTGTAGTGATTCATGCTGGTCGAGTTTTGTACCAGTCTCCATGCCCGTCTCTACGAGGTGTTCAGATGCTTTGCTCCCACTTAGATTAACTCACGCCTTTATTTTCCTCCAGCTCTCCAGTATCCGCAGTGGAGCCATTGGTGGTTTGCGTGGTTAACATTTGTGCAGACAGGACTGTTTCGTGGGGTTGTCAATCCGGTGCAGACATAAAAGTGCACATGGAGGACATTCATACATAACTGACCCTTTTCTTTTTCAGACTGTTCATTTGTGGACATCGTAGAGTTTGCAGTTTTGCAATTTTGGCAGTAACAGTTGCTCCTCCAGGAGCAGCAATGGCAATTGCAGCAGGGTCAGATGCAGCAACTGCTGCAACAGAATGTGTAATTGCTCCGTTCCCGTGTCACCATGGTGGCTGGTGGCTCGGAGCCTACAGAGACGCCTTCCTCCCATCTACCCTGACGCCATTCGCCAGTTTAAAAGAGTCTACTGAAAGATGGGAGAATTACCTGTGCAGGTTCTTGCTGCATTGAGAGGTAACGCGTATTGTCGAGCGAGCTGATAGACTGCCATGTTGTTGTCCAGTGGTACACGGTTTTTAAGAAACAGAGGAAAATTTGAAGACCTCTACTGAGTCCAAGAAACTTAACGTAGAGAGTATCGGTCTGTTGCTCACACAATATTTTGGTCATCAAAGCCATGCGGAGGTAGTTTAATCAGCACCACAAGTGCCCCAGACAGTCGTATGTAACGTGAATCGCCGATCTGCAACGTCTCTTGTGTAAGTGTAGTTTTGAGTGTCTCCAATGTGCTACATTGTATGCAGAGTCACTTGTGAGGGACATGATCGTCCGATTAGCACCCGACCCCGAGGTCCAATCTAGGGAGATGGCCTTGTCCACCGTTCTTCAGTTGCCACATCACCTTGCCTACCACTGAGCCGCTGTGTGTTGATGACATTGACAGAGTGCTGTGACGTCACGCCGCTGACTTTCTTCGCCCGTCTGGAGCTCAAAGGGCACGAGTAAGTCGAAGCGTCGTGATCCCAGCTCGCGAAGTTTCTCGGGTCGTCCGCGTCTTCCGCACCTGTCCCCAGTCGAAGACCAAATCCGTGGTCCTGTACGGATTGTCATTTGGTGCATTCGGAGGCTTCAGTGTGTCTCATGCCTTTGGAGGCTGTTCCCGACGCTCCACAATCATGAGTGGGCAGCCGATTGAGTTTCATGCAAACATCGGGCAATGGACAGACCAGTTAACTTACGCTCGTTTGGCTGAACTGTGTTTCAATGAAACTGTACTTATAGTAACAGTACTGTCCACTGTGGGGGCATTTCTTCATCTCAGAACGTTATAAGAATGTGGAAATGCAGCGTTATTAGCGGTTAATTCACCATTGGCGCTCCATTCAGGAAGTTATTCTACAAGTGGCTACACACAAAGAACATTCACACTGGACACAGTGACCGCTTCAGTCATATAGCCACCAGGCAGTGGTCATTATGACCAACAGAAACAATTCATACGCCTCTTCCGAAACTGCCGTATGTCTGGTCAGCTATAGACAATAGCTCTCCCCGGTTGTTTTCAGATGGCATCCACGTCCGAACTGCCCATCATATCTTCTGACAGCCATCTTGAACACTTCAGTTCTTGTGGCCCCTCAGACTTGGCTCGGTTCAAGAATCGCTGCTTCATGTCATTCCAGCCACTGTCTAAGACACTGCCTCCAGCCACAGACTTCACTCCTCCGCGTCGGACTGCAAAGCGCCAACTTTAAGGGTCAGTGGAGCGCAGCATACACGAGCAGCAACACCGGCACCAGCTGTCTCGCCTCTTGCCACCGGGAGCATCGGCTTCGGCGGAGGAGGAGACGTGTGAGGTGGATGACTGCGCACACAGGAGAGATGTCAGTAATAACGGCGTCTGTACGTGTAAATGAGTACCAGCACATCAAGGACTAACTATCTCATCCGCACAAAAACTTCCGACAACTCGGGAACAAAGTGCTGTACTGTTAGACTAGCCTGAAGGCATAATACAATACAGTGATGAGGATTTCCGTGTAACCACAAAGGTAAAGTAATAGAGCTGAAATACAAACTCACTCATTGTCCAATAACATAAGCAAATCCGAATCGGCAAAAATATACTGAAGTCCCAAAGAAACTGGTATAGGCATCAGCATTAAAATACAGATATATGTAAACATGCGGAATAGGGCGCTGTGGTCGGCAACGCCTATGCAAGACAACGAGTGTCTGGATATTAGCAAGAAACTAAACATCTATGGTCCATAGGACGCTAACACGACAGTACTGGCGAGTCCCTCCAACACAGCTACTACTGGCAACCCCAGATGCTCGACCCGTCGAAAAACAGGCAATCGCAGGGAAACCGTACTGTACACAGCACGCAAACCAGCCACACACAGCGCCTAAGCTGTGAGCTGATCTATGGCCGATCGCCCACTAATGTATGACGACCTTGAACTGTTGCAGGGATGCAGCAGCTGCAGCTGCAGCAGGCCCTACAACGAGCATCCGCACGACACCTCGCACTAACATAACCACATGCACTGTCGCAGCTATCAAGTCGCTACTGCCCTTACTACCCGTCCTACAGTCGCAGAGGCTTTTTCCCCCTTGCCGCTTGCCTTGGTACTTTTTTCCCTCTGGCCTTACAAACCGCTATCCTTCGATCGCTTTCGTACACTTTCTGTCTTCTGATGGGGCATGTCAATGAGTAATCCTACTCAGACGCATGGACAACATTACGGCCCGCTTCCTGTGACTCACGATTTGAAAACTAACATATTATATGGAGGTGAGAGTAGAACTCTTGGTTTGGTCACCACGTTGGTGTGGGGGTCGAGGGGCCCCATACTTGTTGTTGGCGCAGTTGTTAGATAGGTTACTGCTGCTATTGTGGGAGGTTATCAAGATTTAAGTGAGTTTGAACGTGGTTTTATAGTCGGCGCACGAGCGGTGGGACACAGCATCTACGAGGTAGCGATGAAGTGGGGATTTGAAACTTCCTGGCAGATTAAAACTGTGTGCCGGACCGAGACTCGAACTCGGGACCTTTGCCTTTCGCGGGCAAATGCTCTACCAACTGAGCTACCCAAGCACGACTCACGACCCGTCCTCACAATACGAGGCGAGGTACTGGCGGAAGTAATATTGTGAGGACGGGTCGTGAGTCGTGCTTGGGTAGCTGAGTTGGTAGAGCATTTGCCCGCGAAAGGCAAAGGTCCCGAGTTCGAGTCTCGGTCCGGCACACAATTTTAATCTGCCAGGAAGTTTCAAAAGGAGCGCACACCCCGCTGCAGAGTGAAAATTTCACTCTGGAAGTGGGGATTTTCCCGTACGACCATTTCACGAGTGTACCATGAATATCAGGAATCCGGTAAAACATCAGATCTCCGACGACGCTGAAGCAGGAAAAAGATCCTCTAAGAACGGAACCATCGACGACCGAAGATAATCTTTCATCGTGACAGAAGTGCAGCTCTTCCGCAAATTGCAGCAGAATGCAATGCTGGGCCATCAACAAGTGTCAGCGTGCAAGCCATTCGACGAAACATCATCGATATGGGCTTTCTGATTCGAAGGCCCACTCGTGTACCATTGCTGACTGCAAGACGCAAAGCTTTACTCATGGCCTGGGCCCGCCAACACGGACATTAGACTGTTGATGACTGGAAATATGTTGCTTGGTCGGACAAGTCTCGTTTCAAATTGTATCGAGCGGATGGAAGTGTACGGGTATGGAGACAACCTCACGGATCCATAGACCATGCGTGCCAGCAGGCGACCGTTCAAACTGATGCAGTCTCTGTAATGGTGTGGGGCGTGTGCAATTGGAGAGATATGGGACCCCTTATACGTCTAGATGCGACTATGATACGTGATACGTACATAAGCATCCTATTTGATCACCTGCATCCATTCATGTCCATTGTGCATTCCGACGAACTTGGACAATTCCAGCAGGACAATGTGACGCCCCACACGTCCAGAATTTCTACAGAATGGTTCCAGGAAAACTCTCCTGAGTTTAAGCAACACCACTGTCAACCAAACTACCCAGACATGAATACTATTCAACATTTCTGGGATGCAATGCAACGTGCTGTTCAGAGGAGAACTTAACCCCCTCGTACTCTTATGGATTTATGAACAACCCTGCAGGATTCATGGTGTCATTTCCCTTCGGCACTACTTCAGAGATTAGTGGAGTCCATTAGCGTGCTTGCAGGGGCCTTACACGATATTAGGCAGATGTACCAGTTTATTTGGCCCTTGGGTGTGGAAGAAAAGGAAAATGCCAGGCTTAGTAATGAAAACAGGAAACAAGACGGTCCGTTCGTTTAGTAGTGTGGCAGCCACTGCTAAATTCGTTCAGACGGTCGTCACAAAGTCAAAGGTGGAGACCACACAAGCCAAGCAAGATAACACATTATTCATCAAATCCTGGGACAAGGAAGACGTAAAGGATACACAGGCACCTCTGACAGAGCTAATCGATCTGGAGGAAGCAAAAATGAGACTCAAGAAAGACAGCAAACAATGTTGTCATAACTGAGATAGAAACGGAAGAGGAAATTAGTAAGCTGAAATAAAATTCGGAGCTAAATAAAGAAATGATATGCCAGCCACCTAGGAAGCGCGTGGCGTCCCAGCTGCCATGACAGAATGTGATTTAACTGAGTCACTATACGAAGAGAACTTGGAGGGAGAGACAAATAGCAAGCAATTCTTAGAGTAAACATAAATCAAGTTTAAAACAGACCCACAGGTCAAGGTGACAGTAAATTACGTGCTGGAGATAAATCCAAATGTCAGAGCACAACTGGTTACACAGACAAGAATATACATTGCGTTTCGATGAACCACGGTGAAGTACTACGTGTTGCAGTTGCCAAATACTATAACTGCCACAACTATGGGCGCATTGCAAAGTACTTAAGGAAAACAAACCGACATCTTCTCACTGTGAAGAGTCTGACCATCCAAAAAAGAACAGTAACAATACCAAACGAGCTCCAGTATGCATTCCAAGTGAGAAAAGGAATAAATGCAGCCAAGAAGTAAAAAGAGTGCGACTTACCAAATGTTCTTGGAGCGGGAAATTCAAAGAACCATATATGCATTCTGAGCCTTGTGTAATCTGCTGGCGAGCTTCACAGGAAACCGTAGAATAAATACAAAAGCAGCAAGTGTCAGGTCCACAGTCGAAGAAGATGAAACACTGTTCAGGAAGAGAACTATCAAACCCCAGCCCAGTGATCAAACGAATTATAAAGTTACCTTCCATCTCTGTGAGAAATGGAAACGAGAGCGAGATGCAGAAAGAGCCAAAATATTCTGGGCCAAAGTGAAGGGCAGAATGAGAACACACATAGTGACAAAAGCCGAAAACGTGACTAACAGCATAGACAAGGCGATAACGCGATAGACAATAAAAATGCCATTAGTAAGAATAATGGAAAGCAGGAGTGAATTCTCTGAAAGTGGCTAAGGAGAAAGAGAAATAACGAATCGGCAGCATGTCTACCTTTAGACAAGAAAGACTTAAAGAAGGACATATTCGTACTTTCAAATTCAGAAAAGGTTGAAAGTATAGGGTGTGGCATCACGCAAAAAGTAGTGGAGTACAATAGCATGCAAAATAATAGAGGAAGATTATGAAACTACACTGATCATAGAAGCTACAAATGGCAACGGAAATTACGAAAAGAATGCAAACAGTGATGGACACGACATGAGAAATGGAAGAAGTTTATGGCCGGACCCGCGGCCTGCTTACTAAATGTTTGAAAACGCAATGAGGCTAGCTAAGATGGAGGATTTGCATGTTCTAACCATAGCAATAAGAACCAAGTTAAGCGCAGCCACCCAAACGGCTGTACAATAACCTTTCCTTTATGGAGGAAGTTAATAATATTCAGCTCAGTGTAAACAACATTCCTACAAATTCAAAGGAACTGCAGATTTTATTTGAAGTCTTAAACAAGAAGCACAAGACACCTCATAGTGAGCATTTGCACAGGCAGTTAGTCATGACATGTGGCAGAATTGTATATGATTACAGATTAGACTGGGCCCATTCCTATATGCTCACTAGGTTCTCGTAGCTTTCACGTATAGTCGAATCGCACGCTAACGTCGGTGGAACAGAGACAAATGATTAAAATCGGCCGGACCAATGCGATGCGCAGAGCCATGGTGATGCAGGAACTCGTGAAAGTGTCAGACGTGTTGGCCGTACACATACTAAGTGTACAGGAGCCATATTCCAGAAACGGGGCACTACCCCACCTTCCCGGTTACAGCCCAGATCATAACACCAGGTCATCTCCAAGTGGCTGCGTTTGCTTTGGCAGATAAAGATATAACAGTGCAAAGATATAACAACTGTGTGACGAAAACGCGGTGACAATAGAAATATTGTCTGCCGTAGGAAAATTTCACGCAACTAATCAATATTTTCAGTACAGTCAGCATGTGATTAACAGTACTTTGTTTCCATTTGCCCAGAGGAGGTGAGACCGGCAATAATTAAGTTAAAAGTGAAGAAAGCAGCAGGGCCTGATAGAATAACAGCAGAAGTGTTGCATCAGCTAGTGGACCATATTGTACCATATATAGCAGTGTTATTAAACGAATGTCTTTTGCAGCCTCGGGTAGTCAAACTTTTGGAAAATCTAGAGCATCACTTTACCAAAACCGAGGGCAAAGAAAAGACCCGAGAACCGAAATCCTACAGGCCGATTTGTTAAATAAATGCTCTAGCCAAGTCCAGGGAATGGTCCTGTGCCGGCTGCCTGAGGGACAACAGACAGTTACTAGGCATGAGCTCCGTGCAGTACGATTTCAGGAAAGGGACATCCACCGAGGATGCGATAAATCACCCAATGAATACTGTGAACACTTCAGACGACAAGTATGTTATAGGCATAATGATTAATACACTACTGGCCATTACAATTGCTACACCAAGAAGAAATGCAGAAGATAAAAGGGCAATCGTTGGACAAATATATTATACTAGAACTGACATGTGATTACATTTTCACGCAATTTGGGTGCATAGATCCCGAGAAATCAGTATCCGAAACAACCAACTCTGGCCGTATTAACGGCCTTGATACGCCTGGGCATTAGAGTCAGACAGAGCTTGTATGCCGTGTACAGATACAGCTGCCCATGCAGCTTCAACACGATACCACAGTTCATCAAGAGTAGTGAGTGGCGTATTGTGACGAGCCAGTTGTTCGACCACCATTGACCAGACTTGTTCAATTGGTGAGAGATAATGAGAAAGTGCTGTACAGGGCAGCAGTCGAGCATTTTCTATATCGAGAAAGGCCCGTACAGGACCTACAACATGCGGTCGTTCATAATCCTGTTGAAATGTAGGGTTTTGCAGGGAGCTAAAGAAGGGTAGAGCCACGGGTCGTAAAACATCTGAAATATAACGTCCACTGTTCAAAGTACCGTCAATGCGAACAAGAGGTGACCGAGACGTGTAACCAATGGCACACCATACCATCACGCCGGGTTATACGCCAGTATGGAGATGAGGAATACACGCTTCCAATGTGCGTTCACTGCGATGTCTCCAAATACGGAGGCGACCATCATGGTGCTGTAAACAGAACCTGGATTCATCGGAAAAAATGACGTTTTACCATTCGTGCAACCAGGTTCGTCGTTGAGTACACCATCCCTTGCGCTCCTGTCTGTGATGCAGCGTCAAGGATAACAGCAGCCATGGTCTCCGAGCTAACAGTCCATGCTGCTGCAAACGTCGTCGAACTGTTCGCGCAGATGGTTGTTGCCTTGCAAACGTCCCCATCCGTTAACTCAGGGATCGAGACGTGGCTGCACGATCCGTTACAGCCATGAGTATAAGATGCCTGTCATCTAGACTGCTAGTGATACGAGGCCGTTTGGATCCAGCACAGCGTTCCGTATTACTCTCCTGAACCCACCGATTCCATATTCTACTAACAGTCATTGGATCTCGACCAACGCGAGCAGCAACGTCGCGATACGATAAACCGCAGTCGCCATAGGCTACAATCCGGCCTTTATCAAAGTCGGAAGCGTGTTGGTACGTATTTCCCTCCTTACACGACGCATCACAGCAATGTTTCACCAGGCAACGCCGGTCAACTGCTGTTTGTGTATGAGAAATCGGTTGGAAACTTTCCTCTTGTCAGCACGTTGTAGGTGTCGCCACCGGCGCCAACATTGTTTGAATGCTCTGAAAAGCTAATCATTTGGATGTCACAGCATCCTCTTCCTGTCGGTTAAATTTCGCGTCTGTAGCACATCATGTTCGTGGTGTAGCAATTATAATGGCCAGTAGTGTAGGATCCGACTGCGTGAGAGGCATTAAAATCCTCAATAAAACAGCAACAATTGGCCAAAGACGTTACCAATTGCCATAGTGCAAAACGAACGTACAACAACGCAATATTTCTTGCTATCGTGGGCTACGATTCAAGCTTTTGGGCTCTTACAGTCAGAGAGGTAAGGAGAGAACAGGCCCTCCCGCGAGCACGGAGACGTATACTCCTGCGCCTGACAGCCGCGTAGAGAATAACACCTACGTAGGAGTTGCTGGTAATATTAGGACTGCTACCTTTAGACCTAGCAGCAAGATAGAGTGGTGCAAAACAATGGCTCAAAAAAGCACGAATATTAAAAGGTAAAGAAGATACTGGGCACAAAGCTGTATCGAATAAGGAAATAAAGGCATACGTTGCTAGATAATGACAAGAATTCTGGGACAGGGCAGAAACAGGGAGGAGAACTTACTAGTTCCTTCCTAGTATAAAAGACAGAACCAGAAAGACATACTTCCTTCCGACTAATAGACTTACACACTAGCTACCAGTACTGGTCCGTTTCCCAGCTATTTACTAAAAGTACTAAAGCACACCACAGACACTTGTAACGTGGATCAATAGGCCCCTTGGATCACTTCGTCTGGGAATGTGCCGTTAGCCGAGACGTTACAGTCAAGGGCAGGAACGCATTTGGAAATGAAACAATGTGTGCTACAACAATGAGGAGACCATACGTCACGATAACGAGACACGCCACGGCATACCATCCACCTACAACAATTTCCTGAAAGCAGTGGGGAGATGAACCTCGAGGGCGACCAGGAAGGATTTCCTGAGACCCAGACAGCTATTTCCCAAATTCTACACCGTGGGCGGAACTGCAGCGCAGCCCCTGTGAATCCTAAGTTGCATCTCAGCGCTCTGGGAACGACTATCTAGACAAACGAGAAATACACCTCGGAAGATGCTCCCCGCAGTTGGCAACGGAACGTCAGGAGGAGGAATTTCTACCATCTGGCTAGGGTTTCTTAGCCCGTAAGTTTTACTTAATGAAGACGCCTGCCGTAAAAACCTACACGTTATAAGCTCCTTCCAGTGGTTCCAGCTGCGTGCCATTCGCTGCCCGTCACCAAGCACAGCCCGAGTTACCACCATTCACCTTTGTCACAGCCCGCTTTACCCAGTTTTGATTGGCAACTATTTGCAGAGGCACCGACCATGCACACAAAACTGCCTTCTGGGAGATGTTGGTGGTTCTAACTGGTGCAGCTAACTGCAATTAACTCTCCATTCTCCAAGCACCAAAGACACAGTACTGATTTCTGCGAGATATTGCCCATTCCAGTGGCTCCAACTCACTCCGACTGCTACCTAAACCTGCCCACAGCAGCACGATCGTGGTGGCTGTTGTGATCACGTGACCTGCTCCATCCGCCCTCTACCGGCATGAACGCGACACTTGGAAGGAACCACTGGATACTGGGAGGTCGACTACACTGTTAGACACTGAACAGTATAATTTTAGATAGATAAGGCGAGTCAAATCATTGTCTACTAAATTTAATAAATTCTCCCTAAATGTACCCGAAAACAGAGATAAAGTGACGGAACGAAAGACGCTCCAGCAAACTGCTTTAGATAGGCAATGCAAACCCTACCTCCAGACATCAGTTTTGCCAGATAATCTGTTACAGAGGTCAAAAAAATCATCAGGCTATTAAGAAGTATTACCTCTTCTATCTATCCTGGTATCATAACCACAACACAAAAATCTGGTTCAGGCTTATAGCGTCATCTTTGACGTATCTTCGCAAACAATCGACGAGTCAAGGCGTTTTTCACGAAAGAATGAAGTTGAAGCAGTAATTCAGACACACAAAATTTGAGAGAAGTAACTGACCTCCATTTGTAGATCGATTGCCCTCCTTCCTGAGTTCTGAAAAATACTTGAGGAGATAGATTACAACGAGTAGTGTACCATCTTTCTGAGAATAACATTCGAATAAGAGCTCAGTTTGGCTTTCTTAATGACTTCTGTACTGAGAAGGCAATATGTGATCTATGTGTACTTTAACATGGAGTGCTAAAAGTCACTTTTCCTTCTGGTCCAGTTATGGTGCCTCTACTTCTTTCAGCATCTCACGAATTCTTCACAACAATTCTGATTGAGGTAAAAGATATGATGTGATACTATTGTGTAAATATCTGACTCTATAAACTACTGCATACCTAGGGGATGCAACCTTAGATTTTGATCACTGTTTGAAATTAAATACCTGACAGATACTGAAAGCAAAATTTGAAATTAATCTAGGAAAACTTCTTCTATTATGTGTAATTTTTAATTTACTTAGTGCAAAACTAGTACATAGGTGCTCCTGTTGCTGAAGTAAATAATTATTTTCTGTTACGTTATGTCGTTTGTAAATCGTCATCTTGCAGTTACTACTGAACAAAAATTACGTTAATAACATGGAAATTGCACCTTCCTCACCATTAGGACGTATGTGCATGAATGAACTATGGTTCCTGTAACTGTCTTTGAAATTAACGTATTAGCAAATTTGAATTCACCAATGTAGTACTATGCCTTTGCGAAATCACTGCTTGACTGAGTTTATCTCAGAAGGATTAAAATGAATGTTAACTTCCTAAAATCTATTCTAATTGCTAGAACTTTATGGTTATTGGTTCCCGGCTATTACCTTAAATAATTTTATTGACTTTTCCTTGCTTTTTTTTTTTTTTTTTTTTTTTTTGGTCATCAGTCTACTGACTCGTTTGATGCGGCCCGCCACAAATTCCTTTCCTGTGCTAACCACTTCATCTCAGAGTAGCTCTTGCAACCTACGTCCTCAATTATTTGCTTGACGTATTCCAATCTCTGTCTTCCTCTACAGTTTTTGCCCTCTACAGCTCCCTCTAGTACCATGGAAGTCATTCCCTCATGTCTTAGCAGATGTCCTATCATCCTGTCCCTTCTCCTTATCAGTGTTTTCCACATATTCCTTTCCTCTCCGATTCTGCGTAGAACCTACTCATTCCTTACCTTATCAGTACACCTAATTTTCAACATTCGTCTATAGCACCACATCTCGAATGCTTCGATTCTCTTCTCTTCCGGTTTTCCCACAGTCCATGTTTCACATTACCATACAATGCTGTACTCCAGACGTACATACTCAGAAATTTCTTCCTCAAATTAAGGCCGGTATTTGATATTAGTAGACTTCTCTTGGCCAGAAATGCCTTTTTTGACATAGCGAGTCTGCTTTTGATGTCCTCCTTGCTCCGTCTGTCATTGGTTATTTTACTGCCTAGGTAGCAGAATTCCTTAACTTCATTGACTTCGTGACCATCAATCCTGATGTTAAGTTTCTCGCTGTTCTCATTTCTATTACTTCTCATTACCTTCGTCTTTCTCCGATTTACTCTCAAACCATACTGTGTACTCATTAGACTATTCATTCCGTTCAGCAGATCACTTTCACTCAGGATAGCAATGTCATCAGCGAAACGTATCATTGATATCCTTTCACCTTGTATTTTGATTCCACTCCTGAACCTTTCTTTTATTTCCATCATTGCTTCCTCGATGTACAGATTGAAGAGTAGGGGCGAAAGGCTACAGCCTTGTCTTACACCCTTCTTAATACGAGCACTTCGTTCTTGATCGTCCACTCTTATTATTCCCTCTTGCTTGTTGTACATATTGTATATGACCCGTCTCTCCCTACAGCTTACCCCTACTTCTTTCAGAATCTCGAACAGCTTGCACAATTTTATATTGTCGAACGCTTTTCACAAGTCGACAAATCCTATTTTCTTTAGCCTTGCTTCCATTATTAGCCGTAACGTCAGAATTGCCTCTCTCGTCCCTTTACTTTTCCTAAAGCCAAACTGATCGTCACCTAGCGCATTCTCAATTTTCTTTTCCATTCTTCTGTATATTATTCTTGTAAGCAGCTTCGATGCATGAGCAGTTAAGCTGATTGTGCGATAATTCTCGCACTTGTTAGCTCTTGCCGTCTTCGGAATTGTGTGGATAATGCTTTTCCGAAAGTCAGATGGTATGTCGCCAGACTCGTATATTCTACACACCAACGTGAATAGTCGTTTTATTGCCACTTCCCCGAATGATTGTAGAAATTCTGATGGAATGTTATCTATCCCTTCTGCCTTATTTGACCGTAAGTCCTCCAAAGCTCTTTTAAATTCCGATTCTAATACTGGATCCCCTATCTCTTCTAAATCGACTCCTGTTTCTTCTTCTATCACATCAGACAAATCTTCACCCGAATAGAGGCTTTCAATGTATTCTTTCCACCTATCTGCTCTCTCCTTTGCATTTAACAGTGGAATTCCCGTTGCACTCTTAATGTTACCACCGTTGCTTTTAATGTCACCAAAGGTTGTTTTGACTTTCCTGTATGCTGAGTCTGTCCTTCCGACAATCATATCTCTTTCGATGTTTTCACATTTTTCCTGCAGCCATTTCGTCCTGACTTTCCTGCACTTCCTATTTATTTCATTCCTCAGCGACTTGTATTTCTGAATTCCTGATTTTCCCGGAACATGTTTGTACTTCCTCCTTTCATCAATCAACTGAAGTATTTATTCCGTTACTCATGGTTTCTTCGCAGCTACCTTCTTTGTACCTATGTTTTCCTTCCCAACTTCTGTGATGGCCCTTTTTAGAGATGTCCATTCCTCTTCAACTGTACTGCCTACTGTGCTATTCCTTATTGCTGTATCTATAGCGTTAGAGAACTTCAAACGTATCTCGTCATTCCTTAGTACTTGCGTATCCCACTTCTTTGCGGATTGATTCTTCCTGACTAATGTCTTGAACTTCAGCCTACTCTTCATCACTACTATATTGTGATCTGAGTCTATATCTGCTCCTGGGTACGCCTTACAATCCAGTATCTGAGTTCGGAATCTCTGTCTGACCATGATGTAATCTAATTGAAATCTTCCCGTATCTCCCGGCCTTTTCCAAGTATACCTCCTCCTATTGTGATTCTTGAACAGGGTATTCGCTATTACCAGCTGAAACTTATTACACATCTCAATTAGTCTTTCTCCTCTTTCATTCATCGTCCCAAGCCCATATTCTCCTGTAACCTTTTCTTCTACTCCTTCCCCTACAACTGCATTCCAGTCGCCCATGACTATTAGATTTTAGTCCCCCTTTACATACTGCCTCACCCTTTCAATATCCTCATACACTTTCTCTATCTGTTCATCTTCAGCTTGCGACGTCGGCATGTGTACCTGAACTATCGTTGTCTAGGAGAATAATATTCATACTGAGATGTGGAAAAATCGGGTCTACTGCCGGATGTTTGTATCGCTCTGGCACAATATTTCGGCCACGTAACTCGTTGCCTTCTTCAGGTGCTACCTGAGACTGCCGTGTTGGAGGATCTTGTCCAGTATTTATGCCCAGAGGGCGCTGGGTTCTCTCTCTGCCGTCCGCTCCCGCCTGGCGCTGCTAGGTGGACGAGCCCTGCGCGGACGTCTGTGGGACCGCCAGGGTAGGGCCAAAAACTGAGGACTAGCACCAGGCGGGGGCGGACCGCGAACGTAACGCCCAACACCGGACGGGCCTCAGACAGCTGCCACACACCCAGCGCCCACTGGGCATAAATACTGGACAAGATCCTGCAATACGGCATCCAGCGCTACAAGTGCCAGCAGATGGGGCACATGGCTCGTTCTTGCAAGAACGCTGTAGCGTGTCTGAAGTGCGCTGCAGCGCACGACACGCGCAACTGCCCCAAACTACGTGGTGCCGCCAGCAAGTGCGTGAACTGCGGCGATTCACACGCTGCTAACTCACGCAGTTGCAGCTACCGTACGGTAGCTCGCCGCCAGACCGCCGCTCCACGCCCAGCGGCGTCTGCCGCCAAGTCGGCTGCCCCGCCCCCCCGCCCTGGCGAGGGCTGCGAGCCGCGCCGCCTCGAAGCCGCCACTGACCAAGCTGTGGCCGGCTTCTAATCCGCCTTTGCGGCCGAAAGGGCCGCACTACCGGAGGAGTTAGTAGCTGTTCATCGCCAGCTCCAGCAGCTGCGTGACGAGCTGCGAGCTCTCACGAAGACGCCGCCGGTTCCTGCCGCCGCCTCCCCTGTGAGTCGGCCGGTGGGGGTCGACGCCACCACGCAGACAGCCGCCACCTCGCCCCCTGCAGCTCTGCACCGTCCGGCTCCTCTCACGCTGAGAAGCCACCACGGAAGGTGAGACGGTGCCTACAACTCCCAGGAGTGCGTGACCTGCAGCCCGCCCTCAAGACGATTTCGGCGGCGCTGCAGGATGCGTCATGGGCCATCATGGACATCCCGTGCCCCTTCACCCCTCCCCCCTCCCCCCGCCCCCGACCAGCCTAAGCCTCCGCTCCCCCACCGCCGGCACCGCTTCGGCGACTGGCGTGGCTTCTGGGTGGAGGTGGTCACCCAGAAGGTGCTCGCCGTCGTCAACTCCCACCCCGTATTCAAACCCAGTGACTGGGACATACTGTCCCCCGTCGCGGCCGCCTGGACGGAAGCAGGAAGACGCCGAGGCCAGGGCAGCCAGGGAAGACATCGCACGCCAAATCGCCAACTTTCCCAACTCCAGTAGCGCAACCTCGAGAGGTCATCACGAGACGGACTCATTGTCGACACCCACCGGCCAGCCACTTACGCCGTTCCTTTTCCTCTTCTCATACTGTCTCCTCTGACTATCCTTTCCTCTTTCCTATGATCAAAAAAATGCATATGCACGCCGTCATGCCATTCCATACCGCCACAACCCAACTCGCCACACGGCCACGAGGAAGGCGAAGCGCACCAGCGCTAGAACTTCCTAATCACGTCCAGGTCCACCCTCGCCTGTGCAGCGTTAGAGTCAGCGTCCAACACGGCAGTCTCAGGTAGCACCTGAAGGAGGCAACGAGTTACGTGGCCGAAATATTGTGCCAGAGCGACACAAACATCCGGCAGTGGACCCGATTATCACACATGTCAAGATCTCGCCGGCAAAGCCGGAAGAGTTACAATATTCATACTACTTCGTGAGTAAAAATGACATTATTCTGTCATTTCTTGTTAATGATTTCTCTTCTGACCTGACTCATTAGATTTTTAATGAATGAAACCTGATATATAATTTAGAAATTATGACTGACGGGTACACATGATGTCCCGGCAAACAATGTATGTAAAGTGTATTCAGAAACTGTTTTTACCTACGAACGTCCAGCGTGCTGGAATCTGTATGCTCTGTAACTGTTCATTAGTACTTTGTTGTACGTATATGTATGTTGTCTTGACATACGTCTTGTATTGTGGGAAATTTGATTTTGCTTGTCAGCGGGATTTGGAAATAGATCCCGACCCGAAATTGTTCATGAAGTAAATAAAAGTGAAAGCTGCAGCTTTGGTTATTTTTCACTTGCACTGATTTTACGTACCTAAAATCACACACACCTCGTTAGCTTCGTATTATTCGCAAGTATAAACGAAAAGCATTCAAGAGCATCCCTTTCCCTTCAAACTAGTGAATCTATTACTACTGTAGTTGCCAATATGTAGGAGAATTTCAGTTGTTGGAAAGACTCGCTAAGCAACTGAAAAATAATGTAGCTGACTTGATGTTTTCATCAAGGGCATATACAACAAGGTGTACGAGACAATGCAGCAGTTTTAAGAACACTATAAAAAGTGAGTCGTTTAGACGCGAAATCGTCTTCTGTTTAAAAAATTAATAAAACTGTCAGTGACTGAAGGAAGATCGAAATTAACACCGTGCAAAAATAGCTTTTCTATCAGTAGTGAGAATTTGTATCAACCGTAGATCAACAATAAATTCTTTCTACTTTCAGCGAACGGCGCTACGGCAACTTTTCAAATAGTGACTGGTCTCAGGTTACAACACTTGTTTAACAGACCAGCTGCCTCAAAAATGAACAGCATTTCTCCTCTCACAGAGGTTATTAATTTTGTATAAACCACCACCAAAAGTTTCCGCAGACCCTTCCGCCGCCCCTGAGAACGATTCGGAACGTGAATGTGCTTAGTTCGCTACATTCCTGCGGAAAGTCGTTTAATAATTACGGCGCACCTGCGCAAGTTGTAGTCTGGAGGGGCGGGTGCAGCGCAAAAAACGAAACGAGTTTTTAGCGTAAAAGACTTTTGGATTTGGGCCCGAAATTTCGCCAGCTCTACAGTCACAAGCGGGTAACACTGCCGGCTGACGATAGGAGAACCAATCCCGCGTGGACCTTCATGTACATCTCTCCATTCTCCTTATTTAGGAAAACCATCAAAAACATAATTAAACAGTTGGTAGATTAACAATAAAACCATCAAAACCATCACACTATAATATGATAACAGGAAATTTTTCTTTTAAGTCATTTATTGTTCGACAGGTATGATGTCCTCAGTTTGCTTCATTTTTCCCTACCTTTTCATCTCTATGTAACTAAAATACCCTGTATACTATATAATATCTTGTGTGTGTATTGTTGAATTTCACCACCCCTACTGTTCTGACCTTTACTGTTCCTTTCAGGGCCAAGGTAACTGTTTCTGAATCCTGTAGTTTGTAATGTAACCCCTCCTTCCTACTTGCAGCTATTGTCCACATTAGTCTTTTATGAATATTTGCGAGGAGCGATGATTACAACAAACTTTCTAGTTTACTTATCTTTCCACACAGAGTTGTGTCCAACTCTTCTTGTCTAGAGGTCTAATAGTTGAAGCAGAAATTCTCAAATTTTAGGTCCTCTTGGATCTAATTAAATTTGAAGATTGTTGTAAAATTTTTGCTGTTACGTTAATATATTTTGTCACATTTTAGTATATCATACAGTCTTTCGATTTTTCACATTGACAAATCCGAAATTACATTGTTCTCACAAAATAAAAAAATACATACAATATGCCAAAAGGTTTCCAATTTTTCTTGGCGAATTAATTTCTATTAGTTTCAATTATTATTTCATAAATCGGTTGGGTTGGGTTGTTTGGGGGAAGAGACCAAACAGAGAGGTCATCGGTCTCATCGGATTAGGGAAGGACGGGGAAGGAAGTCGGCCGTGCCCTTTCAGAGGAACCATCCCGGCATTTGCCTGGAGCGATTTAGGGAAATCACGGAAAACCTAAATCAGGATGGCCGGACGCGGGATTGAACGGTCGTCCTCCCGAATGCAAGTCAAGTGTGCTAACCACTGCGCCACCTCGCTCGGTACTTCATAAATGAATCCAGAAATAAACACAGCACTAAATTTCGTAAGTAAAAATTTAAATTTTAAGTGTGCGAAATAATTCGTAGTTTCAAATGTATCTAAAAAATTAATTTTCACTGTACATTCAGAAATAGTACTTATCGATTATGACATCGAAAATAAAGTCATTCCTTTTCATAAATTTTAACTAGAACTATAACATAGTGCGTATAAAATTATGTGGAAGTTTTCAGAAAAGCAACTGAAATAATTTTGACCTGTCCAAAATTCGAAAAATAGCAGTGGTATCGACAGCTATTGTTGAGGAAAAGTAATGCTAGAGGAGGATGTACCACTACAATTTCCTGCTCCATAACCTGTTCCTTCTTGTGGAGAGAGTTATGCATGGTCGCCTTCCTAATGCATTCTTTTTAGTACATTTTTGCTGTCTACTTCTTTTTAGCATTGTATGTCAGAACTATGTTTCAAATGTTTCCACCTCTTTTCCACCAGATTTTCAATGGTTCGCATTTCACATCCATACAATGCAGTACTCCAAAGCATACATTCAAGAACTTTTGCCTTATTTCCGTATTAATATCTGGTATCAGATCTGTTTTGTTCGAGAATTCTGTCTACATCTGCTCAAATCTATTTCTAATATTTTCCGCTGTTATATTGCTTGTTGACAGGATAAATCATTCAAAAATGTTTGACATTTCCTCAGTTCTTGGGATCGAACTGAAAGTTCTTGAAGAATGAATTCAAGGCGACATTAATTACTGCATATAAGAACATCAACGAGTTTCAAAGGTTCGTTAATCACTAGTTAACAGTACTACGATGTGGCAGTAAGATTGTGCTAGCCTAAAGAGTATCACATCACAGTAGCCAGTGGAAAATGTCTCCTAGAAAGCAAAAGGCCATGCTTTCCTATCAGTTCTGTCTTTGGGCTCTACTAATGGCTCTCTTTTCTAGTCGAGAAATTATATCTATTCCTTCATCATCAGAGAAACAAAAATGTAGTTGACATATTCCTCTACTGCAGGCAGTACAAAATGCTGCAAAATTTGTTCATATTCTTCCATATTTAGCGTTCTCGTGGTCATAATAAGGCGGTCATATCCTACTCACGGAGAACACCACCATACCATAGCGTCATTTCCTCTCCATTTCACTGCTGGAATTACACTTGTTGCCTTGCATTCGCCGAACCCAGACTCTTCAATCGGATTGCCACAGGGTACGTAGCGTTTCCAGTTATCGCAGTGGCTTCCCTCTTTACACCATTTCAAACGTCACATAGCACTGAGTAGAGAAACGTGTGGTTTATGAGGAGCCACTCCAGCACTATAGCTCATTCTTCTGACTCCCTGTGCACTGTCCATCATTACATGACGTCTTCCTCATCTTGGTTTATCTGGGGTTGGTTCTTCGCGTTTCCTCTCCTGTGTCAACCTCTTCTTCTGAGAGCAGCACTTGAACCTACTTCCTCAATTATTTGCTCGATGCATTGCGATCTTTTTTTTTCCTTTATAGTTTTTACCCTCTATACAGCTCCCTCTAGCACCATGAAAGTCATTCCCTGGTGTCTCAGCAAATGTCTATCATCCTGTTCCTTCTCCTTGTCAGTAATTTCTACATACTCGTTTCCTCTCCGATTCTGCGCAGAACCTCCTCAGTCCTTTCCTTATCAGTCCACCCAATTTTCAACATTCGTCTGTTCTGTAGCGCCACACCTCAAATGCTTCGATTCTCTTCTGTTCCGGTTTTCCCACATTCCATGATTCACTACCGTACAATGCTGTGCTCCAAGTATACATTCTTAGAAACTTCTTCCTCAAATTAAAGCCTATGTCTGATACTAACAGACTTCTCTTGGCGAGAAATGTTCTTTTTGCCAGCTCTAGTCTCCTTTTGACGTCCGCAATGCTCCGTCAGTCTTTGGTTATTTTGCTACCCGGGCAGTAGATTTCCCTAACTTCATCTACTTCCTGACTATCAGTCAACATGTTAAGTTTCTCGCTGTCCTCATTTCTGCTACTTCTCTTTATTTTCGTCTTTCTTAGATTTACTCTCAATCCATATTCTGTGCTCCATCTAGTGGATCATGGAATTCTCCTTAACTTTCACTGAGGATAAAAATGTCATCAGCGAATGGTCAGTTTTACACGGTTTAAAATGACGCTGATAGATTTGTTCTGTGGTGACATCGGGTGACTGTCACCTACGGCTGTTACTCCTTCTCTACTGACAACACAACACTCCACAGCCCATCCCATGCCGCCGGTTCCGATTCTCGTGATGTGTATTGATGACTTACACAGTGCATACGGACGCTCGGATACGTATGGTCAGAAAGATTCTTTGCAGTCAGCATTAACGGGTAACTTACTCGCGAGGTTTTTGTATCACAGCAATAACTTCAATGATGTCTATAATACAATCTGGTGCCACCAATTTTCTAGATAACTACACTACTGACCATTAAAATTGCATTACCAAGAAGAAATGCAGATGATAATCGGGTATACATTGGACAAATATACTAGAATTGACTTGTGATTACATTTTCACGCAATTTGGGTGCATAGATCCTGAGAAATCAGTACCCCGAACAACCACCTCTGACAGTAATAACGGCCTTGATACGCCTGGGCATTGAGTCAAACAGAGCTAAGATGGCGTGTGCAGGTACAGCTGCCCATGCAGCTTCAACACGATACCACAGTTCATCAAGAGTAGTGACTGGCGTGCTGTGACGAGCCAGTTGTTCGGCCACCGTTGACCAGACGTTTTAAATTGGGAGAGATCTGAAGAATGTGCTAGCCAGAGCAGCAATCGAACATTTTCTGTATCCAGGAAGGCCCGTACAGGAGCAGCAACATGCGGTCGTGCATTATCGTGCTGAAATGTAAGGTTTCGCAGGGACCGAATGAAGGGTAGATCCAGGGGTCGTAACACATCTGAAATGTAACGTCCACTGTTCAGAGTGCCGTCAATGCGAACAAGAGGTAACAGAGACGTGTAACCAATGGCACCCCCTACCATCACGCCGGGTGATACGCCAGTATGGTGATGACGAATACACGCTTCCAATGTGCGTTCACCGCGATGTCGCCAAACACGGATGCGACCATCATGATGCTGTAAACAAAACCTGGGTTTATCCGGAAAAATGACGTTTTGCCATTCGTGCACCCAGTTTCGTCGTTGAGTACACCATCAGAGGCGCTCCTATCTGTGATGCAGCGTCAAGGGTCTCCGATCTGATAGTCCATGCTGCTGCAAAGGTCGTCGAACTGTTCGTGCAGATGGTTGTTGTCTTGTAACGTCCCCATCTGTTGACTCAGGGATCGCGATGTGGCTGCAAGATCCGTTACAGCCATGCAGATAAGATGACTGTCTTCTCGATTGCTAGTGATACGAGGCCATTGGGATCCAGCACGGCGTTCCGTATTACCCTTCTAAACCCACCGATTCCATATTCTGCTAACAGTCACTGGATCTCGACCAACGCGAGCAGCATTGTCGCGATACGACAAACCGGAATCGCGATAGGTTTTAATCCGACCTTTGTCAAAGCCGGAAACGTGATTGTACGCATTTCTCCTCCTTACACGAGGCATCACAACAACGTTTCGACAGGCAACGCCGGTCAACTGCTGTTTGTGTATGAGAAATCGGTTGGAAACTTTCCTCATGTCAGCACGTTGTAGGTGTCGCCACCGGCGCCAAACTTGTGTGAATGCTCTGAAAGCTAATCACTTGCTTATCACAGAATCTTCTTCCTGTCGGTTAAATTTCGCGTCTGTAGCACGTCATATTCGTGGTGTAGCAATCTTAATGGCCAGTAGTGTAAACCAAGGAAATTGCTGCGATGAAAAAGCATCGCGAAATTGAACAATTGACGATTAACACTGCGTTTATTATATCTTGAGTTGATGAAAAGATCCCTACATTGTTTTAAAGTCCACTCAGCGTATGTGAACATATACATTATTACATATATGCATGAGTTAGCCACTGCCCTTTCGTTCTTGCTTTTGGTCACTGTTAAGAAAAATACACTAATAAGACAAAAAATTATGATCATTGCCTACCACGGCGTTGGATGCCTCTTGGCGGCGTTGCGGGAACGTGACGCGGTAACGAAAGTATGTAAGCATAGCAGACTCGCACATGGGTCGCCATAGCAAAGATATGGGATGCAGCTGAGGAAATCTATTGAGATAAACGACTTTGGAAAGGGCAGATTATCATTACACAGAGCCTGTGAATGAGTATCTGGACCGCTACGGTCGTAGGTTCGAATCCTGCCTCGGGCATGAACGTGTGTGATGCCCTTAGGTTAGTTAGATTCAAGTAGTTCTAAGTTCTATGGGACTGATGACCTCAGATGTTGAGTCCCATAGTGATCAGAGCCATTTGAACCGTTTTTGAGTATCTTAAAAATGGCGAAACTAGTTGAATTTTAACATGCTATTCTGAGCATCTACTGAGCACTCCGTCATCAGGACACAAGTGGCCCATCGGGACCATCAGACCGAGGTGTCATCCTCAGATGAGGATGCGGATGCGGATAGGAGGGGCGTGTGCTTAGCACACCACCCTCCCGGTCGTTATGATGGTTTTCTTTGACCGGAGCCGCTTCTATTCGTTCGAGTAGCTCCTCAATTGGGATCACGAGGCTGAGTGCACCCCGAAAAATGGCAACAGCGCATGGCGGCCCAGATGGTCACCCACGCCCGACAGCGCTTTACTTCGGTGATCTGACAGGAACCGGTGTATCCACGGCGGCAAGGCCGTTGCCGTGAGCATCTACTGAAGGAGTTAGAAGTATAGTGAAACTACCACTAGTCGCTAAATGGTTGTACGTCCACGACTCTTCACAGAATGTGGGGTTCAAAGGCTTGTCTGTTCTGTAAAGTAGGATCGATGGTGATATGCCGAAAGAACACAAGAGTTTGAGAACGCACCGTTCATCGTACCCTGTAGAACACGGAGTTCCGCAGCAGATCACCCCTACGTGTTCACATGTTGACCCAGCGACATCGACAAATAAAATTGTAATGTGCACGAGAGCATCGGGATTCGACCGTCGATCATTTGAAACGTGTCGGCTCTTCGGGTGAATCACAATTTTGCTACATCAGGTAGATGGTGGTCTCCACAAACGCCAGCATAGAGGTGAACGGCGGCTCAAAACATGTAGCGTGCCATGGATGCAGGCTCGTGGGAGGAGTTTTATGGTATGGAAGATATTCTCCAGCGCTTGCATGGACCTGTAGTAGTAATGGAAGACATGCTGACAGTTGCGAACCACCTGCATCCCTTCATGCTTGATGTATTCCCTGATGGCGATGTTACCCTTCCGCAGTATAATTGTCCGTGTCTTGGGGCCAGAACCGTGACACATTGGTTTGAGAAGCATTATAACAAAGTCACGTTGATGCCTTGGCGACCAAATTCACCTGATGTAAATTCCAAGGAACTCGTATAGGTCACTACCGGGCGTCATCACTGCGTACACATATCAGAGGCCCATTATTTACGCGAATTACATGACTTGGGCGTAGACATATAACGCCACATACCTCCGCAAACATACGAACAAGGTACTAGGCAGGTGGTCATAACGTTTTGGCTCATCAGTGTGTCTTGTTTCATATTGCACAATATTAAATCATAGACTAGTTTCTTCACACGCATATTACCGACAAAGACCCCGCACTCAGGCTTGTGCTCGTTCACCCCATGAGCCTCAGACTAACTGTCTGCCTGTGTCTTCTGCAGGCGCCAAAAGATCATG
Source organism: Schistocerca serialis cubense (assembly GCF_023864345.2). Classification (NCBI taxonomy): domain Eukaryota; kingdom Metazoa; phylum Arthropoda; class Insecta; order Orthoptera; family Acrididae; genus Schistocerca; species Schistocerca serialis. The sequence continues at coordinate 870,598,656 of NC_064641.1, read as the reverse complement.
TAGCCGAGGGACCACTCTCGCGTCGCCTGTGATCTTGGGTCCTTCTATGACCATTGGCTATGGACAGAAAAGGAAAGTTACAAGTTACTTATAAAGATCTTATTACAAGCCTAACTGCCAAAGAAAAAGATTCTTCATCCGCACAAAGTAACTGTTCTACTAGCCGCTTTGACACCCACAATAAAGAAACGAAATCGTAAAAATAGTTCCAGTTCAAATACAATTTAATACTACTACACAAGGCGGAATTTCGATCTTGCCATAAATAGTCACTCAAGTAATCCTGGATAAGCCCCTTCAGAGACCATGTAACCGTCTGGGATGCTGATGACGTGAAGACTTCCAGGGGTCGGCGTGTCGGCGATCGGCGGACTGAACGGTGCCTCGGCCGCTACCAGGGCGTTTCACTCGATGTGAACACGTCCCGCGCCTCGGCGCGGGCTTACACAGTAAGCGCTCACCACGATACATTTCTGACTATGTTGTGTCACGTATTGTGCGGAAGAAAGTAGAACCGTAAACATCGCTGCCTCTGGTGGCGCAAGTGAGGCCACCTAGTGGCCGCCAATTAGAGTTCGCATACACCGGGGATCCGGCAAAGCTAACCCCTGCTCGGTCCGGGGACCCGCTTCACAAGTCTGTTGCGCGGGTGGCCTGTGTTGCAGGCGCTCAGCGTAAGCAAATTAGGTGCAGTAGAGGGGGTAAAAGGATAAGACTCCGTACCTCGTAGTGATGTTGGAATCTGTATCTTTACAGTTTTATGCGATTCATTGACACACTCGTATTGGGCGTAGGCCATCTTATGGTGTGTGTCGGAGAGTTCTTCATGTATCACTATTGCCTCGACGCTTTCCTGTTTAGTAGCCAATGGTGTGCGGGAAGAATGATTGTTCGTAATGCTGAGTGAGAGCTGTAATACGTATAACTGCACCTTAAAGTCTCTTCCGGAAGTATATATAGGATGAAGGGTAAAACGTTGTTTAAGGTCAACAGTAAACAACTTCTGTCTCGCATCGGCTGCCACTGGAGCTGTATGAGCATCTTTGTACTTGTTAAACAAGCCAGTGACAAAAGGCACTGCTCTTATCTCAATGTTGCCTGTTTTCTCTGTAAATCTAGGACCTCTTAAAACCAATCTCAACGATATTTTGGAATTTTTTTGTTTATTGTAAGAAACTGAAAAATTTCCTCGAACGCGTTCCGAAATAAAGGAACACAGAATCTACCTAGAGGTTGGTATATTCATCATTATGAGTCTCGTGGGCGAACAGAGTGAGCTGGTCTCCACAAGATCGTCGTCTGAGGAATCCATGTTGAGTTCTACAAGAGGGAGTTTCGATGCCAGTAATGCTTAAAATGTGTTGCATTGTTCTGCAACAGACAGAAAGCAGAAACATATAGTCGCAGAAAGAAAAATCGCTATCGCTTTGGATATTCTATAAAACTGGCACCAGACGGTCATATGATCCTCTACCAAGAGAATGGCGTGTATGCGCCTGTCAGTGTCATAGAATCAGCTAAGTAAGACGTGGAAATGTGACGTTAGGAGAACTAAGGTGTCATGTATGGACATGCTCAAGACTACACCGGGAATGAACTTTCCACCGTGCGTTAGTGTATCAAAGCAGCCACTCCGACGTGTCTGCAAGGAGTGATATACAATTCGCAGCCGTCTACCGTAGCGTGAGATCTGGGACACAAGAAGATCTTAACCGACATACACCGGAGACCACTACCACCGCTTGTGACAGAAATTCGGTTTCAAATAGACAGGAATGGCTAGTGTCTGTTAATGAGATTTCCGGTTGAGTGTTGCGGAGGGAAATGCATGTGTTGGTATCTCGTAAAGGCGATTACTCAGTTAGCACATACAGCTGCTCACCTTCAACAGATCACTCCGCACAGCGAATGGACAGTAGCTGACTGGAACCATGTAGTGTGGTCCGATTTGTGGCAGTTTAGCCTCTTTTCAAATAATTAGAGACGTGAAGTGCACTGAGGACCCAATCGGAAATTTAAACCGCAGTGTGTGTGGAAAGTGTAGTTCAGGCAGAATGTTGTTCTGTTATGTTTCGGACGAGTTTTAATGCCTGATTTGCGGCCACAGATTCAAGTTATCGTGAAGATGCTAGGGAAATTCTATTTCAATATTATCTTTGGCAAAATCTTACTTTTTTTTTAGACTGCTATGATCAATATGCTGCTGTCGGTACGGTCTACTTAAATGACGACAGATATTTTTTTTTTTTCTTTATTGATTTTCAATTCCCCCCGAAGGGGGCGGGCTGGCAGCAGCTTACTACGCTGCTCTACAACCTGCAGACTTTTGTTTAAAAAGGAAGAAGAAAGAAACAAGGAAAAACAGGCGATAAAATGGTGATTTAAAGTGTAAAATGGCGTAAAAATGCGGAAAGTTAAAACAGAAAGCAAAAGGGGTTGGCAATGTTGATAAAATACACAGGAATCAGACAAGTAACATAGTAGACACAAAATTAAAAAACATGGCGACAATCTGGTTTCTGTTCGCAAGTGATAAAAAAAAAAGCGCACCCAGCGACAGTGTGATGGCTGTTCGCTACACTTCCCAAAAGACACAACAGGGAGCACGCACTGGAAAAACACACTGTATAACACTGCACGAAAAAGGCGGCACAAAGATGGCACTCCCGATCCAAGGCAGATGGGGGGGGGGGGCTGGAGTAGAGGGAAAAACAAGGAGGGAGGAGAAGAGAAAACGAAAAGCGGGGGGAACCAAGGAGGGAGAGGACTAATAAAGGGGAAGAAGGGCAGAAGTGAGACGGAATGAGAGGAGGCAGAGGAGGGAAATGTAAAAGGACTCGGGGGAGAGAAGGGTGCAAAGAGAGGGGAGGAGGGGAAGGGGACAGGGGAGGGGAGTCGAGGCCCAGTGGACGAGGGGGGAGAAAAGGAGGAGGGAGGGAAAAGGGAGAGAAGGGAGGGAGGGTGCCCAGAGGAGCAAGCACAGGAGGAGGGCGGGAGAGGGGTAGATGGAGGGGAGGAGGGCATCATCAGGGAGGGGGAGCTGGTGGAAGCCACCTTGGGAGAGGGTAAGGAGGGTGGAGAGATGGAGACCGGGTGGGACGTGCGAATACAGGCATGGCAGCGGGAGAGGGTGGGAGAGGATCGGGGAGACGAGCGGGTGAGGAGGATTGAGTTTGCGGGAGGTGTACACGATCTGTATCCTTCCAAGGAAAGGGAGGAGGTGGGGGAAGGGGATGAGATCATACAGGATCCGCGCGGGGGAGGGGAGACGGATGCGATAGGCGAGGCGGAGAGCATGACGTTCAAGGTTTTGGAGGGATTTATAAAAGGTCGGGGGGGGGGGGGGGGGCGGAGATCCAAGCCGGATGGGCATAACAAAGGATAGTGCGGATGAGGGATTTATAGGTGTGGAGGATGGTGGAGGGGTCCAGACCCCATGTACGGCCGGAGGGGAGCTTGAGGAGACTGAGTCGGGAGCATGCATTGGCTTGGATTGTCCAGAGGTGGGGAGTCCAGGAGAGGCGACGGTCGAGGGTGACGCCAAGGTACTTAAGGGTGGGAGTGAGGGCGATAGGATGGCCATAGATGGTGAGATAGAAATCAAGGAGGCGGAAGGAAGGGTTGGCTTTGCCTATAATGATTGCCTGGGTTTTCGAGGGATTGACCTTGAGCAACCACTGGTTGCACCAAGCAGTGAACTGGTCAAGATGGGATTGGAGAAGGTGTTGGGAGCGCTGTGGGGTGGGGGCAAGGGCAAGGAAGGCAGTGTCATCGACAAACTGGAGATAGTGGATGGGGGCTGACGGCGGCGGCATGTCCGCCGTGTACAAAAGGTACAGAAGGGGGGAGAGGATGGAGCCTTGGGGCACACTGGCAGACGGGAAAAAGGTGTAGGAATCTGTGTTATGGATGGTGACATGGGATGGACGGCGGGAGAGAAAGGAGCCCATCAGACGGACGTAGTTAATGGGAAGGGCGAAGGTTTGGAGCTTGAAGAGGAGACTGGAATGCCATACGCGGTCATAAGCACGTTCGAGGTCCAGGGAGAGGAAGATGGCGGAGCGACGGGAATTAAGCTGTTCGGAAAGGAGATGAGTGAAGTGAAGGAGAAGGTCGTCGGAAGTGAAGGACGGCCGAAAGCCACACTGGGTAACGGGAAGGAGGCGGTGCTGGCGGAGATGCTGGTGGATGCGTCGGGTGAGGACAGATTCCAGGACCTTGCTGAAGACTGAGGTAAGGCTGATGGGATGGTAGGAGGAGACGGCGGACGGCGGTTTGCTAGGTTTAAGGAACATGAGGATACGGTAGGTTTTCCACAGGTCGGGATAGTAACCGGTGGACAGGACTACATTGTATAGCCTGGCCAGGGTGGAGAGGAAAGAGACAGGAGCTTCACGAAGGTGACGATAGGTGACACGATCGTGACCAGGAGCGGTGTTGCGTTTTGTGCAGAGTGTATCAAAGTGATCCTGAGTTCCGTGTGTGCAATGTTGTCCAAGTACTGGAAACCAGGAGCGAGGGGAGGGACAGAGGTGTCAGTTCGATCGCGGATATCCGGGAAGAGGGAGTAATCGAACTGGGGATCATCGGTGATGGAAAATACATCGAAGAGGTAGGAGGCAAAGTGATTGGCCTTACTAAGGGTGTCAGGGAAAGGGTGATCATTATGGAGAAGAAGATAATAGGGGGAGGGTTTAGTTCCGGTAAGGCGACGGAAGGCCGACCAGAACTTGGACGAGTTGATTGGTAGGGTAGCATGTAAACGGGTGCATGTCTGTCGCCAGTCCCGGCGTTTCTTAGCTGCGAGCAAATTACGAATGTGCCGCTAGAGTTGCCGGTGGCGTCGTAGTGTGTACGGGTCACGCGTGCGGAGGAAGGCATGGTAGACACGACGGGATTCACGGAAGAGGAGGACGGCCTGTGGGGGTGAGGTAGGACGGTGGGGGTGGACGGCGATAGTAGGGACGTGGGGCTCCACGGCCTCAGACAAGGTCTGCTGGAGAAAGGAGGTGGCATGGGTGACATCGTCAGGGTGGTGGTAGGTGAAGGGGTGGCTATCGACCTGGGTGGAAAGGGTATCCCGGTAGGCATTCCAGTTGGCACAGGAATAGTCATGGACGTACTTAGGGGGAGGGTCATTAGGAGGGTCAGGGTGGAGGCGACGACCGTCTGAGATGGTGAGGAGGACAGGGAGATGGTCGCTACCAATAGGCTCCAGGACATCCACCGTTATGCGGCCAAGGAGGTTGGGGGAGGAGACGATAACATCAGGAGTGGAGTTGGATTCGTGACGGGTGTGATGGGGGATGGGGATGAGGTCGCCTTGAAGGGAGGAGAGGAACCAATGCCACCGCCATAACTGGGCAGCAGAACGACATTGGATGTTGAGGTCAGTGGCGATCACTTAGGAGGAGAAGGTATGGTCGATGTGGGGGAGGAAGTCGAAAGGAATAGGGGCGTTGGGGCGGACATAGATGGAGGAGCAGGTAATGGTAAGGCCAGGGAAGAAGAGATTAAGGATCAGGTGTTCGTTGGGGTCAGGAAGGAGAGGTTGGAGCCGAATGGGGATCTGGCGGTGGTGACCAATGGCAACTCCGCCAAGCGCAATTGGGAGGGGATTATCGGAGCGGTGGAGGAGATAGGGTGAGGTGTGGATGGAGTGGTGGGGTTGGAGGAAGGTTTCATTGAGGAGGAAGGCATCCACGCAGTGGGTGGCAAGGGTGTGCAGGAAGAGGTTCTTGTTGGCGGGAAGGGAGCGGATATTGTTGAAAAGGATACGTTGCTGTCGCGCCATGACAGGGATTTAGACGAGGGTGTCAAGATGGGAGAAGGTGAAATGGGCCTGGTTGTTGAAGTAGGTGGCATACATTTTGAGTTGGAGAAAGGAACGTGTGGCGAGGGAGATCTGTTGGAGGGTGTGGGGGCGCTGAAAGAGTTGGACATTCTGAAGGACGATGGTGAGGAACCTGATGATGTCCTCAGCGTGGAGGGGGGGGGGGGGGGAAGAAGGGAATTGCCACGGGGGTGGGGGCGTCCAGAGGACAGACAGGGACGGTGAGTTCAGGAGTGGTTGGAGGGGGTCGGGCTTTACACTTTTGGGAGTAGGTGGGATGGGGGAGACTGCAGGTATTGCAGGACAGAGGGGATTGAAAGTTAGGGCATTGTCAGAGGAAGTGCGCTTGCCTACAATGCGGGCAGGTGGGGGCCTCACGGCACTCAGCTGTTGGATGTGCGTTATAGTGCAGACACCGCTGGCAGCGCAGGGATTGAGGAGGGGAATGGGAGGGGTCGACCTTGTAGCGCTGGTTGAAGAGGAGGGCACCCTCCTTCAGGAGACGGTCAATGGAGGGGGCGTCCTCGGAGAAAACCCGCATAAGGCAAGTGGGGCCGGACGAGTTGAAAAAGCGGCGGACCGCCCGCACCTCCAGTGTGGGATGCGCCTTGAGCTCCACCAAAACCTCCTCCTCCATGATCGACGGACTGAGTCGAGTGATTACGGCGGTGAGGGTCGGTGAGCGACACGGGGGTTGGGGTTGAGGGTAGGAGACGGAGAAGGAGCGGGGGTGAGGGAGGTGTTGGGGCCAAAACGGGTGATGGCGAGGCGGGAGAGGATGTCAGTATGGAGGGTTGGCCTGGAGGAGGAGATGAGAACGGAATCCCGTCTGGGAGTGAGGAGAGAGATGGAGTCACCAGGGAAGTGTTGGCGGAGGAGGAGGGAGAGATTCCGGGCCTCGAGAAGGGAAGGATCGGGACGGGAGAGGAGGTATTTGTATAGAGAGGGGGGGAGGAGGAGGAGGAGGAGGCGGGCCAGTGGGGAGACATCCATGGCACCCTGTGGGGGGGGGGGGAAGGAGGATGGGGCAGGGCCATTTTGGGAGTGGAGGAGGTGGTGGTGCCATTAGGGCGTTTTATAGCATCAGAAGGACAGGTGGTGATATGAGGGATGGGAGTGATAAGGAGGTGGTGGGAAGGGACAGGTCCCAGCTTGGACGCAGCAGTCGGCGCCGGAGATGGTGACGGTGAAGGCGACGGCGGTGGTGATGGCGAAGGCAACCCTAGCTGGAGCGGCAGAGACAGGCTGGGGTAGTGGGGGGAAAGGATCCAATGGAGAGGAGTGGGAGGAAGAAGCTAGAGAGGGGGCGACAAAGAGCGAGGGCGAAGGGAGAGTGAGAAGAAGTGGGATGGAAGGAGGGGGGTGTGACTGGACACACCATGTTATAGTGGTGGCGGCGGCGGAAGGGGAAGTATAAACTATGGCTGTGGTGGTAGCGGTGGCGGTGGTGGTGGGGGTGGGGGCGGACATGACGACAGGAAGAAAAAACGCAAAGGACGAAAAAGAAAGGACACAAACTGCGGACAGACGAAGACGAAAACGGTTGAAGACGGACGAAGACCAGGGATGGCGACGGCGACGGCGGGTGGCAGGAACGCCGCAGCTGCTGCTGCTGCTGCCGCGGACGGGGCCGGGGCTACTGCTGCTGCTGCTGCTGGCTGCTGGCTGCTGGTTGGCTGGCTGGCGGGCGGGACTGCTGCTGTTGCTGTTGCTGCTGCTGCTGCAGGAGGACTGGTTGGCTGCTGCTGGCTGGACCACTACTGCAGACCGGGACCGGGACTGGGACCGCTGCTGCTGCTGCTGCTGGACGCTGGCTGGCTGGCTGGCTGGCTGGCTGGCACCTACAACACACATAATGCTTCGATTAGAACCGAATGGTCAATCGAAGGGCGGTATCCTTTCGGATTACCGCCGAAGATCAGTGCTCAGATTTTTTTCTTCTTTATTGATTTGCAATTCCCTCCGAAGGGGGCGGGCTGGCAGCAGCTTACTGCGCTGCTCTACAGCCTACAGACCTTTTTGAAATAAAGGAAGAAGAAAGAAACATGGAAAAACAGGTGATAAAATGGTGATTTAAAGTGTAAAATGGCGTAAAATGCGGAAAGTTAAAACAGAAAGCAAAAGGGGTTGGCAATGTAGATAAAAGACACAGGAATCAGACAAGTAACTTATTAGATACACATTTAAAAAACATGGCGACAGTCTGGTTTCTGTTCGCAAGTGATAAAAAGCACACCCAGCGACAGTATGATGGCTGTTCGCTACACTTCCCAAAAGACACGACACGGAGCACGCACTGGAAAAACACACTGTAAAACACTGCACGAAAAAGGCGGCACAAAGATAACACTCCCGATCCAAGGCAGATGGGGGGGGGGGGGACCTGGAGTAGGGGGAAAAACAAGGAGGGAGGAGAGCAAAAAACGAAAAGGGGGGGGGGAAACCAAGGAGGGAGCGAACTAATAAAGGGGAGAAGGGCAGACACGAGACAGAATGAGAGGAGGCAGAGGAGGGAAATGTAAAAGGACGCAGGGGAGAGAAGGGGGCAAAGAGAGGGTAGGTAGGGTGGAAAGAGAATGGTAGGGGGGGGGGGGAGAGGGAGCCAGGAAAAAGGGCTGAGGAAAGGAGGGGGAGGGAGGATCAGAGTTGATAGGAGGGATAAATGGAGGGAGAGAGGGCATCATCTTGGAGGGGGAGTTGATGGAAGCCACCTTGGGAAAGGAGATGTAGGGTGTAGAGATGGAGGGCAAGGTGGACACAACGGTGAAGACGGGGCAGGGGGCAGGGATTGGAGAGGAGAGGAGCAACCAGGGGGTGAGGGGGTTCAAGATGGCGGGAGGTGTAGAGGATGCGGATATGTTTAAGGAATAGGAGCAGATGGGGGAAAGGAATGAGATCATAGAGGGGGGACGGGAGGCGTATACGGAAGGCGAGGTGGAGTGCAGGATGCTCAAGGATCTGGAGGGACTTATAGAATTTGGAGGGGGCAGATATCCAGGCAGGACTGGCATAACAGAGGATGGGACGGATTAAGGATTTGTAGGTGTGGAGGATGGTAGAGGGGTGCAACCCCCATGTCCGGCCGGAGAGGAGTTTGAGGAGTCGGAGGGCTTTGGATTAGATGGAGCGGAGATGAGCGATCCAGGTGAGGTGACGGTCAATGGTGAGGCCTAGGTAGGTGAGGGTGGGGGTGAGGCAGACAGGACGGGTGCAGACAGTAAGGGAGAAATCTAGGAGCCGGAAGGAGCGAGTGGTACGACCTATGATGATTGCCTGGGTCTTGGAAGGGTTGAGTTTCAGGAGCCACTGGTTACACCATGCAGCAAAAAGGTCAAGGTGATTCTGGAGAAGGCGTTGGGACCGTTGGAGGGTAGGAGCGAGGGCGAGGAATGCGGTGTCATCCGCATATTGCAAGAGGTGTACTGGAGGGGGGGTTGGGGCATATCTGCCGTGTACAGGAGGTAGAGGAGAGGGGAGAGGACAGAGCCCTGGGATATACCTGCAGAGGGATGGAAGGTGTAGGAAGTGACATTATGGATGGTAGCATAGGAGGGGCGGTGGGAGTGGAAGGAGGCTACCAGATGGATGTAGTTGATAGGAAGGGCGTAGGTTTGGAGTTTAAACAGGAGACCGGGATGCCAGACACGGTCGTAGACCTTTTTGAGGTCAAGGGAGAAAAAAATGGCAGAGCGACGAGAGTTAAGCTGGAGGGAGAGGAGATGAGTGAGGCAGAGGAGTTGGTCATCAGCAGAGAAGGAAGGTCGAAAGCCACATTGGGTGTTTGGGAGGAGGTGGTTTTGAATGCGCCAGGAAAGGATGGATTCCAAGAGCTTGCTGAACACCGATGTGAGACAGATAGGAAGAGGCATCTGATGGAGGCTTGTTGGGTTTGGAGAACATCAGGATACAGGAGGTTTTCCACTGGTCGGGATAGAAGCCAGTGGCAAGGATGGCATTGTAGAAGGTGGCAAGGAGTGAAAGGAACGAGGGAGGGCAGTGTTTGAGGTGGCGGTAGGTAATGCAGTCGTGGCCGGGAGCAGTGTTGCGTTTGGAGCGGAGTGTGAGGCTGATGTCCTGGGTAGTGATGGGAGTGTTAAGTTCAGATGGTCGTGTGTGGCCCAAGTACTGGAAGCTAGGAGCAATGGGAGGAACAGAGGTATTCGTACGGTCCATGACATCAGGGAAGAAGGAATAATGAAAGTGGGGATCATCTGGGATGAAAAATACATCAGAGAGGTGGGAGGCAAAGTGGTTGGCCTTACTGAGGTTGTCAGGAAAGGGACGGTCATTAAGGAGGAGAGGGTACAGGGGGCGGGGGGGGTGCGGTTCCCAGTAAGGCGGTGGAAAGCAGACCAATACTTGGAAGAGTTGATGGGGAGCATGGTGTTGAGTTGTGTACATGTCTGGCGACAGGCACGGCGTTTCTTCGCAGTAAGCAGGTTGCAGATGAGTCGTTGATTGCTCAGATTTTTTTTTTTTTTACTTTATTGTTATTTTAAAACCTGTACAACAGGCAGGCTGTCAGCAGCACACTACGCTGCTCTTCAGCCATAGAATATACAAGGAGCAAAAACAGTGAGAAGACACGTAATTCACAGAACGGTGGGCAATAAAACAGGAGACACATAGAGACAAACACGGAGCCGTTCACACTCGTCGATAATCCACACTGCGAGCTGATGAGACGACGCACAAACACTGAAGATAACGATGGCACTGGTGAACGATGGAGTGGACGCTGAACACTGAACACTAAACACGACGGCACACGCACAAAACACTGATGGCGGTGATCTCTGGCGCGCGAATGTCCACGTAACATGTGCGAGTCCGGGGACTTGCCAAGAGGGGAAAGGGGTGTGGAGGGGGAGAGGGGAGAAAAAGGATGCCAATGGCTGAGGAGACGGGGGCAGGAGGAGAAGGACAGGGGAGGGGAGGCCCAGGGGAGGAGGGGGGAGAAAAGGAGGAGGGAGGGAAAAGGGAGAGGAGGGAGGGAGGGTGCCCAGAGGAGTAAGTACAGGAGGAGGGCGGGAGGATCAAAGTTGGTAGGAGAGGTAGATGGAGGGGAGGAGGGCATCATCAGGGAGGGGGAGCTGGCGGAAGCCAGGGGATGAGATCGTAGAGGATCCGCGTGGGGGAGGGGAGACGGATGCGATAGGCGAGGCGGAGAGCATGGCGTTCAAGGATTTGGAGGGATTTATAAAAGGTAGGGGGAGCGGAGATCCATGCTGGATCGGCATAACAAAGGATAGGGCGGATGAGGGATTTATAGGTGTGGAGGATGGTGGAGGGGTCCAGACCCCACGTACAGCCGGAAAGGAGCTTGAGGAGATGGAGGCGGGAATGTGCCTTGGCTTGGATTGTCTGGAGATGGGGAGTCCAGGAGAAGCGACGGTCGAGGGTGACGCCAAGGTACTTAAGGGTGGGAGTGAGGGCGATGGGACGGCCATAGACAGTGAGATAGAAATCAAGGAGGCGGAAGGAAGGGGTGGTTTTGCCTACAATGATCGCCTGGGTTTTGGAAGGATTGACCTTGAGCAACCACTGGTTGCACCAAGCGGTGAACTGGTCAAGATGGGATTGCAGAAGGCGTTGGGAGCGCTGTAGGGTGGGGGCAAGGGCAAGGAAGGCGGTGTCATCGGCAAACTGGAGAAGGTGGACGGGGGGTGACGGCGGCGGCATGTCCGCCGTGTACAACAGGTACAGAAGGGGGGAGAGGACGGAGCCTTGGGGCACACCGGCGGAGGGGAAAAAGGTGTAGGAATCTGTGTTATGGATGGTGACAGAGGAAGGACGGCGGGAGAGAAAGGAGCCCATCAGACGGACGTAGTTAATGGGAAGGGCGAAGGTTTGGAGCTGGAAGAGGAGACCGGAATGCCAGACGCAGTCATACGCACGTTCGAGGTCCAGGGAGAGGAAGATTGCGGAGCGACGGGGATTAAGCTGTTCGGAAAGGAGATGAGTGAGGCGAAGGAGAAGGTGGTCGGAAGAGGATGGCCGAAAGCCACACTGGGTAACGGGAAGGAGGCGGTGCTGGCGGAGATGCTGGTGGATGCGGCGGGTGAGGGTAGATTCCAGGACCTTGCTGAAGACCGAGGAAAGGCTGATGGGATGGTAGGAGGAGACGGCGGACGGCGGTTTGCCAGGTTTAAGGAACATGAGGATACGGGAGGTTTTCCACAGGTCGGGGTAGTAACCGGTGGACAGGACTACATTGTAGAGCCTGGCCAGGGTGGAGAGGAAAGAGACAGGAGCTTCACGAAGGTGACGGTAGGTGACACGATCGTGACCAGGAGCGGTGTTGCGTTTGGTGCGGAGTGTAACAATGAGATCCTGTGTAGTGATAGGGGCATTGAGTTCCGTGATTGCTCAGAGCCATTTGAACCATTTTGTAGACTTTCCTGGTTTGAAGAACTATCGGGTACTCTATCGCGCTTCCGCTGGCCCTTTGAATCATCCGATTTTAATCCGACAGAAAATGTTTGATACTACGAGGGACATTCAATAAGTAATGCAGCACAATTTCTTCGGCCAATTTCAGTTGAAAAAAAAGGTGAAATGTATTGTGGAGTATCGTCGAACATTCCCGCTTCAGCCCCTATAGTTCACTGCAGTTCCGATGGATGGCGACGCTACACATTGCATTTAAAATGGCGTTTTGTCGTGGCGCCATTAGGTTAGTTTATGACAGCGGCCGAGTTTAGGTTCGTTCTGCGCATCTGACGTCACAAAACACAGTCAGCCAATGAACAGAAACGACGCTGCCAGAGCTCGACTGCAGTGCAGAGCTCGGACGAGTGTCTTCGGTTTTAGAAACGTTCGGTCATAAATAAAGTAACTGAGTGAAAGCAATGTCTTGATAGCAGACTTTCTTTTACAGAAAGTTTGGAAAAATCATTCTTTATACCAATTGCTTCATATTCTATCAATTAATTGTACCAAACAAGCAATAAGACTCCTAATTCAGGCAATAGCAAGGAAAGGTCTTTGTATCATTCTCGCTAACCGCTTTTTCGCAATAAAGACCAGCGGTAATTGTTTATTTCCTATTGTACTTCGACGAAACGTGAGTAATCCATAGTCATACCAACGGTGTTTGTCGGTAGTTTGCGTCCTAGTTTAAACTCCTCCAGAAAGTGTATTGAACGACGAGCTGCGTTGGTGTAATGGATACAAGTGTTTGGCTGCTATGTGAAAGGTTCCGAGTTCCAACCTTGTTAGTGCTTAGTATTTTCTTTATTTAAAAACAATATCGACGTGTCTTACTTCATGAATTTTATTCGTTTGAATGTAATTTTTTGAAATTTCTAGTGGCAACTTAAATCAACCATATGGAAAGTATAGACTATAAACATTTACCTCTGCAAACTCTTCAAAATTTCGTGCAGTGGTTTACTACTTTTAATGCTGCACAATAACTGCGTTGAACATCGAAACAAAATTAAGTCATTTATGGGGGGAAGGTATCAGTCAAGAAGATGTGTAAAAATCAATTTGTTGGGCCAAATAATTTTTGTGAAATCGAATGATAAGTGTGTCAAAGCAGTCGGAACACAATGTGTCTCCACAGGCGAGCAGTTCAGTGATGACAAAATCGCGCACAGCGAGGAATGCGGGGAGCACGTCTCTGTAGCAGCGAAATGGTTAATGCGGCCGTGGTGGCTTTACTTCATAAACTGCGCACTCCCCCCTAAACGGAAGTTTGCTTGGCGCGTGCAACTGGCAACGCAGCAATCTCCCGCGTCTGGGCGGGCATGCGCGAACCGCCAAGATAAAAGAATTGAACTATAGCTCAAGGGTAGTGTTGACCCGTTGCGAATATCTATGCGGGAGAGTTGATATGTGTGGGTTTGTCCTCAGAAGCTCTTTACTTGCCGATATATATACAGGTTCGCTGGCCAGAGAGAAGAGGCATGAAGTTTGGGGTTTGTCGGTAGCGTCACGACAAGAGGCCGTCACGAGGTCCGAGCAGCCGAAGCCACGAGCTACGCAAGGAGAGCCTGCGGAGAGGAAAGATGCCGGAGTACTTCATTGGGGTCAGCGTCGACTACAAGCAGCAGGCCGACATCCCGTGGGCTGATTGTCAACATTTGTGTCGGACGACCGCTCGTGGCCTGGGTGCCCCCTTCTACCTGCCTGTCATCGGCAGCACTCAGCAACCACCGCGACACACGTTGGATCCATGGACCTACTTGCTGATAAAGGAGAGTAACATTCTGTAATCCTCGTGGTGATCGGTGACATTGTGTACCGGACCTCCTAATCATTTCCTGGTTTGTACCCGACCCTCAGAGTTTTATTCGGTCGGCTCTTTGGTCGTAAACATAGACCGTAGTATTGTACTAGATATTAACCGTCGTTTGAAAATTTCTTCTGATATTGTTTTGGGATTCCTATCTAGTTCGTACCGGATCATTAGTGTTTTAATGAATCAGCTCCTGGTCGGAAATACAGTGGGAACAAATGTACCAAGGCACAGGTTGCCGTTAACAGACGGTGGATTTGTGTTTAAATTTAGATGTTAATCGGTTTAATCCTTTGATTGTAATTATATTTAACATAATCTGAACTACCTGTTGTACTAAGCTGTGCTTTCCTGTCTTTGAAAAACCGGGTCATTATTGGTGTATTTTTCACTGGATCTTGTGGTTCCGACAAGTGTGTTCTCTTGTAATAAGTGCTCATACGCAATGTTTCAAAACGTTCCTTCAGAGCGGCCTTCTTATCTGAGAAGCAACTTTTTATGTATTAACAGCCAACTGTCACCGGGGCTTTAGTCAGAATAAGATTGCCAAAAGTGCTAGGTTGGGATCCAGTCGCACCGCGCTCCTGATTGAAATGAAAAGGTTGCTCTATTTAAAGCAAACCTTATCATTGTCATAATTGATTCCTGATTTGTTTAAGCTTTAAACATAGGTGCTCATCTTAGCCCCGAACCTTTCGACATACAGTTTCGAATAAAAAAATAAAAAAATACGTCAGTTGTTTGAGTAATTGAGACACACTTGTCATCAATATTACTTACATTTCTTTCATGATTTGCAGAAGGGCCTGTAATAAGAGAAACCGTGTCAAGTGCGGTAGTAAACACGTCTGTTTCAGCCGATAACGGGCGGGCTGCACGCCCGGGCCCTTTTAATTATTGTCATGTTGTTCTTGTTTTGATTTCTCATGTAAAAGCTTATTCATTTTACAAATTTGTTAATTTTTTAAGAAAACAATTTATGATTATATATTATTAAATAAGCAGTTTGTGTGAAAAGGAAGTTACATTGGTGGTGCCTACCTTCCACGTTTTCTTTAATACCAGTGAATACCACATCTCAGTCGTCTGCAAAGGAGGTTCGTTCCAAGCACAGAGCTATCACTGAGTTTCTTTTTGCGGAAGACCAGAGCATCGCAGATGTTCACAGCCGCTTATACAATATCTGCGCAGATATGGCTGTGAACAAAATCACGGTGAGTCGTTGAGTGAAGTGACTGTCATCATCATAACAAGGTCGCGCAAACCTGGCCGATCTCCTGCGTGCCGGCCGGCCACACACAGCTGTGACTCCCGCAACGTTTGAACGTGCGGATTCTCTCATACTTGGTGATAAACGAATAACAATACAACGTCTCGCTTCACAACTACATGTCTCTGCTGGTAGCTGCCACACTCGTCGGCCAGTTGTGGTACTCACCAGGGAAGGCCACGACGTTTGGAACGAGATTTACTGCAAACTTCGTACACTCGTAGTACTCCATGAGGACAACAAAATGTGTAGGCAGTAGCGAGTACCTCTCAAGCGTTACTGAGAAAATCGCAAGATAATTTCGGTCGTCAATTACATACCTGCGCGTGGCCATTTTAACCATGAAGCGGATGCAGCCGAGTGATGCCGGCACGGTAGCTCAGCGTGTTTGGTCAGAACGTTAGGTACCTTTTATAATAAAAAATCTGAGCTAACGGATCATAGAACAAACTGAACTGGTGTCATCGGACGCCCGCCCTGAATAAATTCAACGAACAATATAGAACAGTTTTTTTAAAGAAAAAAAAGTGTTTGGCGTTCAAGCCGCTGGATCGCTGGATCGAGTTCCGTTCGTCAGTTTATTTTTATTTTCAACACAGTTATTTTCTTTATTATTTATATTACAATTGATTTAATTGGGAAAATACGTGTAATCGGATGAACTTTCATTAAATTTACAATGTTATTGGGCAGTCTACTAATTTTTACTATCACAAATAATGTAATATTCATAACTATCGACTAGTAAACGGCCGAAAGCATAAAGTGATACTGAAAATGTGTGCTTGTCCGTGAATTGAGAAATCCTTTATACCTGGAAGGAGCCCGAAACCACTTGTTACCTCCAGGTTTTGACCGGCACAGACGGCTTTCGAAAGATGTACAACCAATCGTCGCTTTCGACATTACGAGTACAAGTTTCAGGATGGTATTTTTCGTAAAAACATGGAAAACATTAAGTTAAAACGGCACCCGCTGCACTGAATAAATGCTATGTTTCCGCATACGCAAGGTCTTTTGACGTTTTCCGTGGTAAAACAAACCTCGTTAACATTTTCAAAAACCTCTCTTTCAGACGATAGTCTGGAAGCAAACCATGCATAATGCAGTATTTCCTTAAAAATCGGCGCTGATAATTAGTTACGCACTATCGATTGTATTTTAATAACGTCTTTCGAGAAGCAATTTCTCGTTCTCTTTCGATTAAATACGAACAGTTTTGAAGACACGGACAAGCATACATTTTCGGTATCACTATGCGTTTGGTCGTTTACTAGTCGATAGTTATGAATATTATATTATTTGTGATAATAAGAATTAGGACACTGCCAAATAACATTGTAAATTCAATAAAAGTGCCTCCGATTATACGTATTTTTTCCATTATATCAATTGTAATATAAATAGTAAAGAAAATGTCTGTATTGAAAATAAAAATAAAACTGACGAACGGTACTCGGTCCAGCGTTCCAGTGGTTTGAACGCCAACCATTTTATATAAAAAAAAATGTTCTATACTTTTCTCTGAAATTGTACAGGGCGGACATACGATGACACACGTTGAATTTCTTCGTTCATCCGCTCAGTTTTTTTTTTTATTATAAAGGTAAGCTGATTCACTGACCAAACACGCTGAGCGCCACTCGGCTGCAGTTGTTTCATGGTTAAAATGGCCACGCACAGATATATATTCGACGACCGAAATTATCTTGCGATTTTCTCAGTAACGATGGAGATGTACGCGCTACTGCTTACACATTTTGTTGTCCTCATGGAGTACTACGAGTGAACGAAGTTTACAGTAAATCTCGTTCCAAACGTCGTGGCCTCCCCTTGCCAGTGGTATGTGCCAACTGAGTTTCTCGTCCCCAAAAAGAGGAGCAACGAAGGACCATCTGTGCGGAATTGTTTGCGCGTTACGAGGGTGACAGTAACAAGTTGTTGGCGAACATTGTCACAGGTGAAAAAACACAGGTTTGTCACCTGGCACCGGAAATAAAATGGAAATCCATGGAGTGGGGCCACGCCAGTACTCCTCTGAACAAACAGTTCATAGCTGCACCCTCATCCGGTAAACTCATGGCGACGGTCTTCAGGTACTCTGAAGTAGTTATTCCGTCTGATGTCCTCACTCATGGTGCAACTGTCTACTTGGAAGTCTATTTCGCTGCCCTCAGGAAATCGAAGAAACTACTTCAGCGTGTTTCTCGGCACAAAAATGCGAGCGAAGTTCTACTTGTCCACAACAACACAAGGCCTCACACAAGTCTGACCACCAGAGAAGTGCTTCACCGGTCTCTTGTTTCTCATCCACCAGAATCTCGCACGTTTCAACTTCCAGTTGTCATGCCCAGTGATGGAAACACTCCGCGGAAAGCAGTCCGTGCAAGATGGGGATGTTACTAGCGCAGCAAGTTGCTGGCACCGACGTCGACCATTTGAGTGCTACCACGCGGGCAACATACCGTCTCTGTAAGATGGTGTAAGGCGTAAAACTGAACGGTGATTATGTTGTTCAGCTCGGTTTTGTAGCCAGTGGAGTGGGGAGTAATTTGGTGTATTGGAATCCTGAATAAAACCAACCTGCTTCCAGAAAACAGTGTTACTCATTACTTATTCAAACTGGTTTTTTGTGCTGCGGATAGTTGTAATGTCAGCATCTCCGCAGTTTGGTAGCTCTTCGAGCACTTGGTGAAGTAGCTTATTTCAGCATATAATACGAGAAAACGATGGCGATATTCAAGTAGAAGCACTAGAATGTTCGTATTCCGGGTACGAAAGACCGAGGACCAGTCTAATGTCTGCTCAAGGAGAAGTTGATGCCAATCAGTAAAAGAATGGAAAAATTCCACGTGAAGACTAGAATCATAAAGAAAGGCCGGAAGCAGCAAATAATAACAGTTCCTTTCTTTAAACACCTACTGAATAGAACACCAAGATAAGGACGAATTCCTGTAGTGTGTAAGTCTGTTCAAGCTGCGATAATTCGAAAGAAGATAGATAGGGTCCCAGTGGTTTCGAAATACCTGAACACCATACTGTACTGTATGCATGTTAACTGGGGACCCAGGGTTACTGTGCGGTTCGGCCCCCGGTGGACCCCCCACGCAACGTCTCACACCAGACGAGTGTAGCCCCTATGTTTACGTGGTAGAATAATGGTGGTGTACGTGTAAGTGGAGAATTTGTTTGCGCAGCAATCGCCGACATAGTCTAACTGAGCCGAATAAGGGGAACCAGCCCGCATTCGCCGAGGCAGATAGAAAACCGCCTAAAAACCATCCACAGACTGGCCGGTTCACCGGACCTCGACCCAAATCCGCCGCGCGGATTCATGCTGGGGACCAAGCGCTCCTTTCCACCTGGAAAGCGGTACGTTAGACCGCACGACTAACAGGGCGGACACAAACACCGTACTGACTTCTTGTCACATTGAGTAAAATACGTTTGTATTTGCTGTGTAACAGACCACGGTCCCACAGTGAACTACCTGGTCTGAGCCAAAGCTAATTCGGCTTCAGATAGGGCAAATAATAGTCCTCTCAGCATCATGGATAACTGTAGCAGCATTTGATAATACGAGGGCTGTGCAGAAAGTAATTTACGATCGGTCGCGAAACGGAAACCACAGTGAAAACCAGACACATTTTATTTGCAACAGTTAGGTACACCTTCCACCTACTTCTCTACATAGTCGCCGCTCCAACTTCAAGTTTTGTCGTAGTGTTGTATCAACTTTCCAATATCCTCGTCATAGAAAGCAGCCGCCTGTGCTTTCGGCCAGGTCTGCAGCTCGTTGTCTGTCGAAAAATTTTGTCTTCATGGCCAGCGGTTTATGTGAGCAGAAATGAGACTCGGGGGGAGTTAATTACGGACTGTATTGTGGGTGATCAAACACTTCTCATCGGAAACGCTGCAGGAGCGTCTTCATTGCGCCTGCAGAGTGCGGCCGAGAATTGGCATGGAGAAGGAACTGCTCGACAGTTGTGTTACGTGGGCTGCATGACACAGGCGAAATCTCTAACCGGGCCCTCATGCTTGGCGGGAGACGCTATTCCCTACGCATCTTTACGTGCTCAATGTTCACTCAAAACTGAAAAGAGCGTCGCGACACGATTGACGGGCTTACTAGAGACACTGATCAACACATCTGTGCGAAACTTTACCGGATTTTCCCAGTGGTTTCCATTTCGCGACCGATCGTAACTTACTTTCTGGACAGCCCTCGTAATTGGTGGCCTGCAGTGTCTGTCTGCTTGAGACAACTACGGGTCGCAAAAGGATTGTACCACAGATTACTGGATTGTTCTGAAGGGGGGTCTGTTGAGTGGAGCGCAACATCCAGTAAAATAGTGATACGAATCCCTGTGGAATCTGTACTTTTATGTGTCCTTAGCGTTGAGACTTTGTTAACGACTCCGAACAATAACGCTCAATAGCTAGGGGTCATAACGTATGCCGATGGTATACTGATTGCAGTGCAGACGACTAGAGAGCCAGACTGCAAGCTGCGGTGAGCCTCAGAGGGGTATGTGAGTATCTGGCCACACACTCGGAGGAGAAGCGCAACTGTCCCACTCTTACCTCTCAGATATGTCTGTCAGAAATTGGGAAGACGGCCCCGTCGATTTTAAGATCCCATTGCAGCTGCTTTCACTGTACCATGATGCAATCCTCACTGCTGTAGTAAGATTTGCAGAGAGTGCCTGGGTACACAAACTGTGGTGATACAATAGACAGAAGGCCTACAAAGAGGAGTATGCTGCTGAGGCTTTGTGACAAGTCCTGTGCAGGCTAGGTCCTCAATAGATATAACTATCCGATGCGTATGTTCTCTTTACCGGCAATCATAAGGGAAATCTCTCCGGATTGAAACCAACAACCAAATTAGATATAAAATTATGGAACTCGCGTAAGTGGGGAAGTATTGGGACATCATCACAAAAGGTCGCTGGATATATGACTCACTTCCAAAAATCAGGGATAAGATGCTTGTGAACCACGTAAATCCATCTAGAAGCCTGTTTCGCTGCCTGGCAGGTATTGGATCAGATCCTGAATACGAGGCAAATTCAGAAAGTAAGTGTACTGTGACTACAAGGGGCTGTGTTTTTTTTGTGTTTTTGAGTATTGGCAGCACTGACAACAGCGATCATCGCAGGACTACGGTAGTACATGAACCCTCGTTGTAGTGTACAGGTGGGTGAGAGATGTCGATAAGAAATCCAGTAAAGTGATCCGCTTCATCCTCCGGAGTGTATTTGAGTTGTGTAGGTGTTTAGTATGAAGAACAGAAGAGTGAAAGTCATTCCAGTTTGACTGATGATTTGGTGCAAAATATCGAGGAAACTTTTCGCGAAGATGGTCGATTGATGGTGGATGAAATTTCTGCGATGTTTCCACAGATGTGCAGAAACGCTAGGATACCGGAAATCGTGAACCAGATTATTCCCAACACATCTGGCAGAGAACTACAAAAAATCGGATCAGTAGCACCCGAGAGTTTTTTGAACGAATTTAATTGGAAGGTGAGGATTTTCTGAGCTTTGTTGCAACTGGAGATGGAACTTGGGTGGCTCATTGCATGTCTCAGACAAAAAGTCCGTAGTCATTGTGGCGTTACGCCAACTCCCCATTTGTAAAAACTTTAGAAATCTCATTTCTGGGCAAAGAAAATCATGGCCTCAGCGTTTTGGAACCGAAAAGGCATCATCTTGGTCGAATTTCTACTTCAGAGGTAGACTATTAATACGCAGCGATATTTTGATACCACAAAAATCTCCGAAGCACTGTTTAAAACGAACCGAGGGGAAAGCCGACGAGAGGGGTGTGACTGTTGCAGGACAACGCCCGCCTTCACACTGCCTTACCCACCATGACGTTCTTGGACTCATTTCGCTGGAGTGTTCTGGACCATCCCTGGTAGTCTCCCGACTCTGCGCATTCAGATTATCATCTTTTCATCTCTCTGAAGGCACAGATGAGTGGAATTCAGTTTTAAACCGACGAGGAGGTGCAGAAATACGTTCAGAGATGGGGGAAGGAGCTGGCTGGAGATTTCTGAGGGCATAAAAAGCTTGTGCCACGGGTCAGCAGATGCCTTGCGCGGGATGGCGATTATGCAGATAAATAAACGGCAAGCGTATCAACAATATCCAGTAATTCTTTTCAAGTACACTTTTCCGAGAAACATACACTACTGCCCATTAAAACTGCTACACCACGAAGATGACGTGCTACAGACGCGAAATTTAACCGACAGAAAGAAGATGCTGTGATATGCAAATGATTAGCTTTTCTGAGCATTCACACAAGGTTGGCACCGGTGGCGACACCTACAAAGTGCTGATATGAGGAAAGTTTCCAACAGATTTCTCATACACAAACTGCAGTTTCCGACTTTGATAAAGGTCGGATTGTAGCCTATCGCGACTGCGGTTTATCGTATGGCGACATTTCCGCTCGCAGTGATCGAGATCCAATCGCAGTTAGCAGAATATGGAATCGGTGGGTTCAGGAGGGTAATACGGAACGCCGTGCTGGATCCCAACGGGCCTCGTATCACTAGCAGCCGAGATGAGAGGCATCTAATCCGCATGGCTGTAACGGATCGTGCATCCACGTCTCGACCCCTGAGTTTTGGGGACGTTTGAAACACAACAACCATCTGCACTAACAGTTCGACGACCTTTGCGGCAGCATGTACTATCAGCTCGCAGACCATGGCTGCAGTTACCCTTGACGCTGCATCACAGACAGGAGCGCTTGCGATGGCGTACTCAACGACGAACCTGTGTGCACGAATGGCAAAACGTCATTTTTTCGGATGAATCCAGGTTCTGTTTACAGGATCATCATGGTCGCATCCGTGTTTGGCGACATGGCGGTGAACGCACATTGGAAGCGTGTACTCGTCATCGCCATACTGGTGTATCACCCGGCGTGATGGTATGGGGTGCCATTGGTTACACGTCTCGGTCACCTCTTGTTCGCACTGACGGCACTTTGAACAGTGTACGTTACATTTCAGATGTATTACGACCCGTGGCTCTACCCTTCATTCAGTCTCTGCGAAACCCTACATTTCAGCATGTTGCAGGTCCTGTACAGTCCTTTCTGGATACAGAAAATATTCGACTGCTGCCCTGGCCAGCACATCTCCAGATCTCTCACCAACTGAAAACGTCTGGTCAATGGTGGCCGAGCAACTAGCTCGTCACAATACGCCAGTCACTACACTTGATGAAGTGTGGTATCGTGTTGAAGCTGCATGGGCAGCTGTACCCGTACACGCCATCCAAGTTCTGTTTGACTCAATGCCCAGGCGTATCAAGGCCGTTATTACGGTGGTTGTTCTGTGTATTGATTTCTCAGGGTCTATGCACCCAAATTGCGTGAAAATGTAATCACATTTCAGTTCTAGTATATATGTCCAATGAATACCCGTTTATCATCTGCATTTCTTCTTGGTGTAGCAATTTTAATGCCCAGTAGTGTATAACAATCTAGTACACTTACTTTCTGAACATGCTTCGTATTTATGTATGACACAGAAACTGCCGGCAAAAATCAGTGCGTGTGGTAACATTGGTACACTGGACCATATCGCACAAGTGTGCCCAGCCTATGAAGGTCTGGGGACTCAAATGACAGGCAGTAGTATAATAAGTGACAGTGTTATAGACGAAGAAAACCGGCACCACGAAAAAGGCTGAGCAAGTAAGATATCCAAGAGGGAACTTAGAAATATAATTCACTGTAAGAAAATACATAATTGTGTGGTAGAGCATAGATGTGGATGTTGTGAGGACAGTGAATAACACCGAGGGATCACCGACGCCGTAATTAATCTCTACACATATGATGACCAGAAAGAGTGGATATGCGACTAACAACGTGGCAGCTATGGCATAACTGTCAGATGACTAATGTGAGTTTCCTGTCAAACGCAAAATGCAGAGGGTGGTGTTGTGAATCCATTAAGTCCCATTGGCTGACGACGGCACAAGTTCATCTGCGACCTCATCTCAGGGCTGGTATCCTGTGGGTTCGGGACTGCTTGTGGGTTGTACAGGTTTCCTGTAATTCCGCCTCTACAGATTTAGCATGTTGTAACCAGACTCTCACTTGGATAGACTTTAGCAATGTTAGCATAGGTCCTAGACGTTGAACAGGGACTCCTTAGAGTATAACTTCTTTTACCCTGTCAAAATGGTAAGCCATCTGCTGCGATGGTTTGTAAGATGATCAACAAATTCCGTAGCATGGTTTAAGGGAATTGTGCGTGCTTTCCTTACACTACCTGAATAAGTGGCAAAAAAATCAATTTTTTAATTTTCGTTTAGAAAATTCTCTGAAGTTTTCTGAATAATAAAAATTTTACTTCCAGAAAATTGCACCTAAGGAAGACACGAAATCAGAGAAATTGAAAAGTGACTCTCTCACATCATGCAGACATTGTTAGGGAAGTAATTACTTCTTGAAACTCGAAACCGCAATGAGAACAGATACCAAAAACTGTTGTGGTGGAATTAAGTACTTAGAAAATACGAGTGTTGCATACTCTGCTATGTTTCAAAAACGGTGCAGTGTCGAGGTTTAAGCTTGTGGAATTTATAGAAGCTACTGGTGGATTAAGTAATCCAAAGAACTATAACTGCCATTAACCTCAGGAGATTCAGCGAAGCAGACATCAGTGTTAGAAGCCAACAAAGAAGCAAGAATAAAAATAATTCTGAAAAAGAAATAGGAGGGAGAAAAACACCAAAAAGAAAATTACTATTTCCTGGGATGCATTAATATTATGCAGCGGTGGTAGGGGAACAAGCTTTAACTTGAATTTCCCAGAAGTCCCTTTGTTTGGTGTTCTGTTACACATTGGTTAAAAACTACCAAAGATAGAGAGCCAAAATTTTGTGTACTGTCTTACAACAAACGTAATTAAAAAGTAGACTATTCCTGTGACTTAAATTTGAAAACTGATGAGTTAATTATTGAATTTTTTTGAAAATCATTATTAAAAATTGTTTTGAATCATAATACTTGACAGTAACCTTTTCTAAACGCCTGCATTAGGCATCGACATTAAACACAATAGTATAAAGGACTTTCAGAAAAAAAATCATGCACCTGCATTATTTATGTTTCGAGATATGTGCACCAATATTGCACATGAATAGTTAACATGATTTATTTCAGTTGCAACACACAATTCATCAAAAAAATAGTGAGACCAAAAACTTTGTTTCACACATCTGATTGCTCCCAAATTATCTGTTAAAAGATAGTACGCATCACATGGGCTTACAACTCTTATTCCTTGAGGTACACTATTTAGAAAACTGACAAATTTTTCAAGATTGTCCCATGTGTTCACGAATCTGTAAATGGCATAACAAATCTTGTAGCAAATGTTTGATTACATTTGTAGTCAGCTTTCTGTAGAAATACGACCCGATTTGATTCCAGGTGGCGGTTTTATGTAAACAACAATAAGTAATAAAATTCAACGAACGTACGAGGCTTTTTTTCTCAAACTGAGTCAACTGTAAATACTTGGTATTAAAGTGAAATCTCCTGGTTACGACTGATAGCACACTGACGGAAAAAGTCACAACACCAAGAAATTATTAATTTAGAGAACTGACATTTCGGAAATACGTTCGTCTGGGTAACATACTTAAATGATTAACACAAGATAGCAGATTAATGTAACAGCGAAATAAGCCATCGCAAATGTGAAATGCTGGTACATTTAGTAGGTGTATCCGCTAGATGCAAGCGTGTAAACGTGCCTGTATTGTGTTGTATAGGTGCCGGATGTCAGTTTGTGCGAACGAGTTCCATGCCGTTGCTCTTGATCGATCAATACACGGACGGTTAATGCTGGAGCTGGAGCTCCCGTCCGATGATATCCCATACGTTCTAGATTGGAGACAGACTGACGATGGAGCACGCTAAGCCAACACATCGACACAATGTAGAGCATGTTGGGATACAACAGCGGTAAGTAGGCGAGCGTTATCGTGTTGAAAAACACGCCATGGAATGCTGTTCATGAATATAGCACATCATGTTGAATCACCAGGTGAACATACAGCTTTGCAACCAGGGAGTGTCGGCTAACCATGAGAGTGCTCCTGCTATCATACGAAATCGCTCGCCAAACGGTATCTCCAAATGTAGGTTCAGTGTGTCTAGCGCTTCATCTACATCTACATTTATACTCCGCAAGCCACCCAACGGTGTGTGGCGGAGGGAACTTTACGTGCCACTGTCATTACCCCCCTTTCCTGTTCCAATCGCGTATGGTTCGCGGGAAGAACGACTGTCTGAAAGCCTCCGTGCGCGCTCTAATCTCTCTAATTTTACATTCGTGATCTCCTCGGGAGGTATAAGTAGGGGGAAGCAATATATTCGATACCTCATCCAGAAACGCACCCTCTCGAAACCTGGCGAGCAAGCTACACCGCGATGCAGAGTGCCTCTCTTGCAGAGTCTGCCACTTGAGTTTATTAAACATCTCCGTAACGCTATCACGGTTGCCAAATAACCCTGTGACGAAACGCGCCGCTCTTCTTTGGATCTTCTCTATCTCCTCCGTCAAACCGATCTGGTACGGATCCCACACTGATGAGAAATACTTAAGTATAGGTCGAACGAGTGTTTTCTAAGCCACCTCCTTTGTTGATGGACTACATTTTCTAAGCACTCTCCCAATGAATCTCAACCTGGTACCCGCCTTACCAACAATTAATTTTATATGATCATTCCACTTCAAATCGTTCCGCACGCATACTCCCAGATATTTTACAGAAGTAACTGCTACCAGTGTTTGTTCCGCTATCATATACTCATACAATAAAGGATCCTTCTTTCTATGTATTTGCAATACATTACATTTGTCTTTGTTAAGGGTCAGTTTCCACTCCCTGCACCAAGTGCCTATCCGCTGAAGATCTTCCTGAATTTCGCTGCAATTTTCTAATGCTGCAACTTCTCTGTATACTACAGCATCATCCGCGAAAAGCCCCATGGAACTTCCGACACTATCTACTAGGTCATTTACATATATTGTGAAAAGGAATGGTCCCACAACACTCCCCTGTGGCCCGCCAGAGGTTATTTTAACGTCTGTAGACGTCTCTCCATTTAGAAAAACATGCTGTGTTCTGTTTGCTACAAACTCTTCAATCCAGCCACACAACTGTTCTCACATTCCGCAGGCTCTTACTTTGTTTATCAGGCGACAGTGCAGAACTGTATCGAGCGCCTTTCGGAAGTCAAGGAAAATGACATCTACCTGGGAGCCTGTATCTAATATTTTCTGGGTGTCATGAACAAAAAAAGCGAGTTGGGTCTCACACGATCGCAGTTTCCGGAATCCATGTTGATTCCTACAGAGTAGATTCTGGGTTTCCAGAAATGACATGATACGCGAGCGAAAAACATGTTCTAAAATTCTACAACGGAACGATGTCAGAGATGTCTACTCGATGACCCTTCTTGAAAACTAGAACTACCTGTGCTCTTTTCGAATCATTTGGAACCTTCCGTTTCTCTAGAGACTTGCGGTACACTGCTGTTAGATGGGGGCAAGTTCTTTCGCGTACTGTGTAGAATCGGATTGGTATCCCGTCAGGTCCAGTGGACTTTCCTCTGTTGAGTGATTTCAGTTGCTTTTCTGTTCCTTGGACACTTATTTCTGTGTCAGCCATTTTTTCGTTCGTGCAGTGACTGAGAGAAGGAACTGCATTGCGGTCTTCCTCTGTGAAACAGCTTTGGAAAAAGGTGTTTAGCATTTCAGCTTTACGCGTGTCACCCTCTGTTTCAATGCCATCATCATCCCAGAGTGTCTGGATATGCTGTTTCGACCCACTTACTGATCTAACATAAGACCAGATCTTCCTAAGATTTTCTGTCGAGTCGGTACATAGAATTTTACTTCCGAATTGACTGAATGCTTCACGCATAGCCCTCCTTACGCTCAAGACAGATTGATTGCAGATCTTCAAGTTACCTGCTTCTAACCAACACGAGGCCATCACTGGTACCTAGGCAGAAACACCTTTCATCAGAAAGTGTAACTGACCTCAGCCCTGCCCTTCGATGTACTCTCACTTGACATCACTGAAGTCGTAAACGGCGGTGATTTGGGGTGAGTCTAATGCACGCTACTGGGCGCGTGGCTCCTACCTGTCTTCGAAGTAACTGATTTGTAACAGTTCGTTGTGTCACCGTGGTGATAAATACTGCTCAAATTGCTGCTGCAGATGCAGCCAGAGCCGTTTCCTGAACACGACATTCCGCGCATTTGAAGCAAACCGGATCTGCATCCTTAGGCGCTGCCAGCGCCACTCTTTTGAAATTAGAGCAAAATCTGAATGGACATCATCTTCCGAGTGTAGAAACACGCCTACAGACTTGGGTTTATGCCGATCTACTCCTACTTGTTCTTTGATTTTTTTCCGACTTTGGTTTACGTCGATCTACTCCTTCTTGGTGTTTGATTTTTTTCCCTCAGTCTGGGAACTAGGAGAGAGAGAGAAGTGCCGGACTGCGGGAAGAGACGAGGAGGGGAGGAGGTAGAGCTGCCATGTGTGGACATACGCTGAACGCCTCTGCTCTTGACGCGACCACAGACGGGGGAACGCGCAGAAGCGTCGCTTCCCAGGAAACCGATCGAGGCGGCAGCTAGAGCGACCACAAAGCAGATGATGTGCGGCCTGAGAGAACGTATATGCGTGCACCGACATACGCCCACCCGTACCCACAGCTAGATCCTGTGTCTCTTCTGCGGTCGGCCCCTCATTCCACTGGACCCCCTCTCTCTTCTGGCCATCGAGGTACAAAGGCTCCCCGTAATTAATACTCGCCGCTGTGTACACCTGTGGCCGCGGACGTCGTCTGCCTTACGTGGTCGACATCGATCCGATGTTATGTTCGGACATTCCGTACCGCACAAAGGGAAAAGGTACAGAGTCTTCCTCGGGACGATCGGAATATGATAAGTCCCGAATTTTAGAAGTCCTAATCGCCACTTTGTAACACAACTACAGTATCACAAAGCTGCAGAGAACTGATTCCATTCTACGACTGTTATCTATCTATATGTTTTGTTTATTACGTAAATCTATAATTGCAACTGACGACTATCTGTATTTATTATTGCATTCATTATACATTCTCAGTTTGATACTGTTGAGGCTTATGGAGATAGATTACGTGTATAAAAAAGATTATAAGGATTATAAACATTGCGATCCCACACTAGACAGTTTGGTCCAATGATCGTGACCGGGCCAAATATCTCACGAAATAAGTGTCAAACCAAAAAACTACAAAGGCCGAAACTTGTCTAGCTTGAAGGGGGAAACCAGATGGCGCTACGGTTGGCCCGCTAGATGGCGCTGCCATAGGTCAAACGGATATCAACTGCGTTTTTTTAAAAATAGAAACCCCATATTTTATTACATATTCGTGTAGTACGTAAGGAAATATGAGTGTTTTAGTTGGACCACTTTTTCGCTTTAGGATAGATGGCGCTGTAATAGTCACAAACATATGGCTCACAATTTTAGACGAAGAGTTGCTAACAGGTAGGCTTTTTAAATTAAAATGCAGAACGTAGGTACGTTTGAACATTTTGATCCGATTGTTCCAATATGATACACGTACCTTTGTGAACTTATCATTTCTGAGAACGCATGCTGTTACATCGTGATTACCCGTAAATACCACATTAATGCAATAAATGCTCAGGATGATGTCCATCAACCTCAATGCATTTGGCAATACGTGTAACGACATATCTCTCAACCGCGAGTAGTTCGCCTTCCGTAATATTCACACATGCATTGACAATGTGATAACGCATGTTGTCAGGCGTTGTCGGTGCATCACGATAGCAAATATCCTTCAACTTTCCCCACAGAAAGAAATACGGGGACGTCATATCCGGTGAACGTGCGAGCCATGGTATGGTACTTCGACGACCAATCCACCTGTCATGAAATATGCTCTTTAATACCGCACGCGAGCTATGTGCCGAACATCCATCATGTTGGAAATACATTGCCATTCTGTCATGGAGTGAAACATCTTGTAGTAAAATCGGTAGAACATTACGTAGGAAATCAGCATACATTGCACCATTTAGATTGCCATCGATAAAATGGGGGTCAATTATCCTTCCTCCCATAATGCCACACCATACATTAACCCACCAAGGCCGCTGATGTTCCACTTGTCGCAGCCATCGTGGATTTTCCGTTGCCCAATAGTGCATATTATGCGGGTTTACGTTACCGCTGTTGAGGAATGACGCTTCGTCGCTAAATAGAACGCATGCAAAAAATCTGTCATCGTCCTGTAATTTCTCTTGTTCCCAGTGGCAGAACTGTACAAGACGTTCAAAGTCGTCGCCATGCAATTCCTGGTGCATAGAAATATGGCACTGGTTCAATCGATGTTGATGCAGCATTCTCAACACCGACGTTTCTGAGATTCCCGATTCTCGCGCAATTTGTATGCTACTGATGTGCGGATTAGCCGCGATAGCAACTAAAACAGTTACTTAGGCATCATCATTTGTTGCGGGTCGTGGCTGACGTTTCACATGTGGCTGAACACTTCCTGTTTCCTCAAATAACGTAACTATCGGCTAACGGTCCGGACGCAAGGATGATGTCGTCCATGATACCGAGCAGCATACATAGCACACGCCCGTTGGGCATTTTGAGCACAATAGATCAACACGATATCGACGTTTTCCGCAGTTGGTAAACGGTTCGTTTTATCACGGGTAATGTATCACGAAGCAAATACCGTCCGCACTGGAGGAATGTTACGTGATACCACGTACTTATATGTTTGTGACTATTACAGCACCATCTATCACAAAGCGAAAAATGTGGTCCAACTGAAACATTCATATTTCTTTACGTACTACACGAATATGTAATAAAATGGGGCTTTCTACTTTAAAAAACGCAGTTGATATCCGTTTGACCTATGGCAGCGCCATTTAGCGGACCAACCATAGCGCCATCAGGTTTCCGCCTTCAAGCTAGACGAGTTTCGTTGTTTGTAGATTTTTCGTTTGATGCTTATTTCGTGAGATATTTGGCCTGGTCACTATCAATGGACCATCCTGTACAAGTAAGTGTAAGTAACTACACTGCCTACCAAATGTGAAGAACCTAGACGGCGAGCAGGAAACAGACTGAAATATGACAGGATGAGAAGATATGTCATGCTATTTCGGTGACTAAAATTAACTTCGAAGTATGACGGAGACAGTTCATAGAGACACTATGACTCCCTTACGGACGACAAATAGTCGCGTATCACCGGTGGCGGACTGATCACAGTAAGCATGAAATTTTGAAGGTGGCCAAAAAGGGGGAGCAACTGGAAGGAGTAATTATGACTCTCTTGAGGTAGCCAAGTGTCTCGCCACCAGACCAAACACATCAGCAGACACTAAGTGCAACTGGCGGGAGTAACTATGACTCTCTTAAGGTATGAAATGCCACGTCACAGAACCAGATACACCAGCAGACACGAGGAGCAACTGGCTGGAATATATATGACGCTCTTAAGTTAGCAAATGCCTCTTCACATCACCCATCACATCAGCATACACGATGAGCAATTTGCAGGGGTAACTATGACTCCCATAAGGTAGCAAATGCCTCATCCCAAGACCAAACACATCAGCAAACTCGAGGAGCAACTGGCAGCACTAACTATGACTCCCATAAGGAAGACAAATAGTTGCGTATCGCTGCTGATGGACTGGCCACACTAAGGATGAAAATGTCAAGATGGCGGAAAAGGGGGAGCAACTGCAAGAAGTAACTATGACTCTCTTACGATAGCCAAATGCCTCGTCTCCAGCCCAAACACATCACTAAAAACGAGGATCAACTGCCGGTATTAACTGTGACTCTCTTAAGGTATCAAATGCCTCGTCACCGGGCCAAACACATCAGCAAACACGAGCAGCATATGGCGGGACTAACTATGAGTCCCTTAATGTAGCAAATGCCTCGTAACCAGGTAAAACACATCAGCAATCTCCAAGAGCAAATGGCAGGAGTAACTGTGACTCTCTTAACATAACCAAATCCATCGTCACCAGACCAAACACATCAGCAGACACGAGGTGCTACTGTCGGGAGTAACTATGACCCTCTTAAGGTAGGAAATGCCTGATAACCGGAAAAACACATCAGAAAACACAAGTGGCTGGGGTCAGTATGACTCTCTAAAGGTACCAAATGCCTCGTCACCAGACCCAACACATCAGCAAACATGAGGAGCAACTGGTGGGAGTAGCTATGACTCCCATAAGGTAGCAAATGAGTCGTCACCAGACAAAACAAATCAGAAAACTCGAGGAGCAACTGGCTGGACTAATTATGACACTCTTAAGGTCGACAAGTAGTTGCGTATAGCTGCTAGCAGAGTGGCAACACTAAGGATGAAAATGTCAAGGTGGCCAAAAAGGAGGAGCAACTGGCAGAAGTAAGTATGACTCTCTTAAGATAACCAAATACCTCGTCACCAGACCAAACACATAAGCAAATACGAGGAGCAAATTGCGGGAATAACTATGACACTCTTAAGGTCATAGCTACTGGGCAAGTGACGCGTAGTACATAGGCCTACCCTCCTTGCCTCTCCTTCCCCACGGCTTTCCCCCTTCCCGTGGGCTTGCCGATACGCCAGTCCTCTTTAGGGCTGGTAAGCAGAGTGGAAGTCCGCACCTCGGGCTTTGGGGAGTTACCAGCCCTCCATTGGATAACCCTCAAAGCTGGGACAACACCTTCCGCTGAAGGTCCCGGCCCAACTGTCCCGACTCCTAGCACGCCAACCCTTCCTGGAGTAGAAGTAGCCGAAGAGCCGTGGTTCCACTGCGGCATCTGAAGCCGCGCTTTCCGAAGTAAGATCGGGCTCAAACAGCACCGCCGCCGCGCTCATCCTGAGGTGGGGAATGCGGAAATAACCACCGAGAGGAAGCGAGCTCGGTGGGCGGAGGAGGTGACGCGGGAGCTCGCACTGGCGGAGGCCAGGCTTCCCTGTGCCAGTGACTCGAAGTTCTTATTTGCCAACCAAGAGCTTTTACCCCTGTTCCCGCATCGTACCCTGGACGCCATCAAGTATAGGAGGAGGACGGCGACACACAGGGCCATGGTGCAACGCGGACTGCACCACCCACCCGCCTCTGAGTCGCTGCTGGAGGAGCCACCCCCTCCGCCGGAGCTGGAGCACCCGCCACCGACATCTGCAGTCGACGAGGCAATATGGAGGCACCTCGGCGGACTGCCTTGATCTGCCTCGCGCTTCTCGGCCTTGGACGACCTCGTGAGTTTGGGGCCGGGAACGCCGTCCATGGTGGTCTAGGCTGGGTTCCCAGAGGCCCTCCTCGCCATCGGCTCCGAGGAAGTAGGAAGAAAGAAGAAGAAGGCGCCGCGCCCACCATCCAAGCGGCTGCCTGGTGGTGGCCCTCTGCTCTCCAAGCGGAAGCGCCACCGGTTCGAGTACCCCTTTAGGAGGAACCGTGCGCGTTGCGTGCGATGCCTCCTGGACGGCACTCATCTCCAGCCGCCGCTGGGCTGCTGTACTTCTGGCGCAGCCTCTTTACGACGGAGCCACCCTCCACCACAGGCTCCATCCCTGACCGGCTTCTCCATAGCTCAGACTTCGAGCGGCTATGGGGGCCAATCACTGCAGAAGAGGCTACGGCCGCCTTGCCTCCCAGAGGCTCCGTTGCCGGCCCAGACGGCCTCTCGCCGGTGCAGCTGCGCCGCCTTCCACCGGAGGTCACCACCAAACTGCTAAACCTCTTCCTACTTCAAGCTTCCCTCTTCCCTCCTCCGAGCCAGGACCTCCTTGCTGCCCAAAACAGCCGCCCCAGCAACCTCCGCTGACTTTCGGCCCGTCTGTTCGGTGTTAGCCTTCCACAAGGCTCTGGCGACTCGCCTCATGCGGATGTGTGCTGTGGACGAACGTCAGCGGGTTTTCATCCCACGGGATGGGATGCTGGAGAATACTTTCCTTCTCGCCAGGGTGATCTTCGGCGCCGTCCGCCGCTGCCGTTCTGTGTTCGTGGCATCCCTCTATGTGTCTAAGGCATTTGATTCGTTGGACCATGCGGCCCTCCACCCTGTGCTTAAAGCCCATGGTCTTCCAGATGAATTTGTCGACTACATTGAGGGCTGCTATGCGGACAGCACGACGATAATTGCAGAGGGTGGGGACGAGTCCGCTGCCTTGCGGCTAGCAGAGGTGTTCGGCAAGGAGACCCCTTGTCCCCTCTCCTTTTCAACTTTGCCGTAGATTTTGTTCTAGGGCAGCTGCCCTCGCATATAGGTGTTAGGCCGCCAGGGCAACGCGGCGCCCTTCGCAGACGACATTCTGCTCTTCGCCTCTACAGGGGGAGGGGGGGGGGGCTGCAGTCCCTCACCGACGCAGCAGTAGGAGCCCTCGACCAGCTGGGGCTGCGGGTGAACCTGCGGAAGTGTCTCATCCTCGCGTCGTGGCGTCCGGCCGCGACAAGATAGTGAAGGTTGATGTAGGCGTCACCTTCACTGCCGGCGGCACCACCATGCCGGCGCTGAGCGTGGGTGAGACCTTCCGCTACCTCGGACTGCAGTTCTCCTCCTCCGGGCAGTGCCTCTTCCACCCTAGGCGCCACATAGAAGAGCAGCTGACACGCTGGCGCCGCTGAAGCCACAGCAGCGGCTGTACGCACTCCGTGAAGTCCTACTCCCGGGCCTGTACAATGGCCTAGCCCTGAGCCGCACCCGTATCGGTGCACTCAAGGCCATGCATGGACAACTGCATTCGGGCTGCGGTAAGGATCCGCCTCCTGGCAGACACTCCCCTGGGCTACTTTCATGCTCCGATAGCCCATGGGGGCCTCGGGATTCCGTCTGTCCGCTGTATGGGGCCAACCTTGAGGTGGGGCAGGCTCGTTACCGTGTTGCAACTCGAGCCCTCCACCACCGACACAGACCCGGGGGAGGCACGGCACGAAGTGGCGGTGCTGGAACGACACCTCACGTGGGAGGGCCACCTGCTGCAGTCGGCTGCGAAGGTCGGAGAGATGCGGGCGGCGCGCCTGCACGTTACCTTCGGCGGGGCAGCCCTTTCGTCGTCTGCCAGAACATCAGGCCAACATAGCTGGGTAGAAGACACCAGTCGTTTCCTGTCTGGCCTCGACTATGTGGCGTGCATCCGCACACGGATTAACGCGCTACCATCCAATGCGCGCAGGAGTCGCAGCCGAGACAGGGATAAGAAGTGTGGAGCGAGGTGTAACGCCGTGGAGACCGCGAATCACGCCGTCCAGGGCTGCGGACTCACCAGTCGAGCTCGTCTGCGGCGTCACGACGTGGTGGTGAAATACGTCACTCACGGGCTGGCTCAGCGCGGGTTTGACGACTCTCTCGAGCCACACCTACGAACGTCAGAGGGAGTCCGTAAGCCCGACATCGCAGCGTCGAAGGACGGCGTGGCGTATGTCATCGATGCTCAAATCGTCGGTGTCCACCTCGACACCGACTGGTGTCACTGGCAGAAGGCGGCGAAGTACGATGTCCCGTCGGTGCGGCGTGCTATCGGCGCTCTCCGACGGGCGGCCAGCAGCATTGAATTCAAGACGGTGACGCTGAATTGGAGGGGCACCTGGGCACCAACATCTGCCCGCCAGATCCTCCAACTGGGATTCCGCAGGCGGGAGCTTAGCATCATCAACACGCGGGTGCTCGGGGGAACCGCATGGGTCTTCGGCTTGTTTGAAATATGACGTCCCTCAGGCCGAAGTACAGGGATGGCGTGGGTTAGCGAGTCGGTTATTTTCTAGGTTAGTTTGCCCTGACTCTTGGGGCTTCAATATCAGGAGCAATACCGTTCTTTATTCTGTATTCTGTTAATTTGTTTTTGCATTGTGTAATAATCTAAGGTATTCGCGGTTACACCAACAGCGGTAACCGGCACCCCTGTAAGCTCCTCTCGGGGAGTATGGCGTACTAGTCTTTAAGAAGTGTATACCTTGTGTTATTCACATGTATCATTGTGAATAAAGACGGCTTCATAGACAAATAGTTCCGTATCGCTGCTAGCAGACTGCTCACAGTTACCATGAAAATGTGAAGGTGGCCAAAAAGCGTGAGCAACTGGCATGAGTAACTATGGCTGTCTTAAGGTAGCAAATGACTCGGCACCAGTCGAAACACATCAACAAATTCGAGGAGTAACTATGACTGTCTTTAGGTCCACAAGTAGTTGTGTATGACTGCTGGCTGACTGGCGTGTCACCTGACAGCTAGAACATGCATAGTGTAAGTTTACAAGCCCAGCTCGGGCTTGGCTAGACCTTGGAGAATAAGGGAGGCGTAAGCTGTTCATAGATACCTACCGTGACGTCGGTATGACGTGTACATGCCCTCTTCCGGTCATTTGAAATGTAAATCTACTTCGGTGGTTGTATCGAATTCTGAGAAATGCGAGACTCCATACTGGATTTCGTCAGTTTAGTTGACGGTTGCATTTGACGGGTTTTATATTATACCTTATGTGCTAAGAATATATGCGATTTCGAAGCAGCCGTACATTTCAGTTCTCTCACAGACGCTTTGTGTTGGTAGAATTTGTTGTAATACACGCATGGTAATGACAGATCAGCCGTTAGGGCCTTCGGAGTAGTGGTTTTACTTTGGTGTGAACCCACAGTCATATAAAACTTTATGAAAGCTATAACCACCATATGGCTGTACATCTGGTTTTATCCAGAATCTAGATTTCAGCTTTAGGCTATTTTCAAGTGTTACAACTACAACAGAATGAAGCACAATAAAAGTTCAAACATCAGAAATATAGCAACGAAAACTGTTAAAATAATGCATGGGATGTATGATCAGTTCTCCGAACCTACGTACGAGAAATCATTAGACTTGAGCAGAACACAAGTCATCGTCAAAATATGTATCTTCGGTTGTATACGCCAATTTATCTCCAGGATAAGGGAAAAAACACGGTTCTTAACTATACGTTTTCACGGCAGCGTAGTGCACAGAGGTGTCGAGTTCAGAAGTGAGATGCAGCTGTTTCGTATCGAGCTAATTTTCTTTCCTTCGATTTTGTAAAAGATTCAGAGCCTCTGTCATTAATTTAATAAAACTAAAATATGTTCTGTAATATTCGACACTATGCACATGTAAGTGCGCGCTCTCCCAGGAGTGGGTTGTCATTGTCAGTAATTTACAAATTACGCCTGAATCGCGCAAATGCCAGTAAATATTCGAAACACGTTGCTCATCTGGTAAAAAAAACTACCACTTCGAAGAAAACGCATAGGGTAGACTGACACATTTAAAAAAAAACCTATAAAAGTAACTTGTTCTAAGTCATCTATAATTTGTAAGAGAAAACTGACAAATTAGCAAATTTAGATTCCAGTACGTATGCAGATGAAATGTATTCTGGTGCAGGTAAAGGAATGTTCCTACTGCTGTTTTTATCGTTACTTCACTTAATTTCAAGTGCAGAGGAAGAAGATTATTTTTCTCCAATGAATTGTAATTTTTCACACAAATTGTGACATAATTCACATGCTCAGCACACAGCCGTGGCGGCCCATATCGCTAGAGCCACTCTGGTGGTTTATCTTCCGTGCCACGGTCAGGGCGGTACGTAACGCCCTCTGGGGCCTACGCGAGGTGTCACGAGGCGAGATCCTGTGGGGGGGGGGGGGGGGGCGGTGCTCCAGGACGTGGTGGAAGACGGTTGTCGGGTTGAGGCAGTGAGTGTGGGACCGGACCTATCGCATGGAGAAATACAAGTTGGCTCTGAATGGAAGGCACCGTAGCAAGCAGCGGGAAGTGGGCGTCCTGTAATTGTGTGAAGGAGTAACGATTTTTGCATTGGATGTCCCAGTGGTTCCCGAGAGTTGCGGTGGCTGCTTTCGGAGATGAGAAGAGCTTGTGTCTACGCTCTTTTCCGTACGATGTTGCTGCCTGCCGTTATAAACGGGTGAAAATCAGGCGCTTGTATTGACTATACGGGAACTGGTGATGTAAAATAACATTTGAGATTGAGTCTCACTTGTACTTTGACAACTTAGAGGCGAAAACTGTGGTGGTTTCATTAGGTCTGGTTCTTTGCTGTGTAACTAAGGGAGTCAGTTATTTGGGGTAACTGAGGGAGCACCATTATGTTGGTATAAGACGTTCTCTACGTTTTGTCTATGGCTTTGCGAATCAAAATCGTGGGGGAGTACACGTGTGAGTTATTTGCTATTGTATTGATGGTTATGTTGTAAAAACTGTTCTCTGGTGTGTTAAATCACGCGCTGATTTGTGGCCAATCTAACCAGAAGTTACCATTGCTACTTGCTTATGTGCTACTGTCCTTATGATTGGCGTTGTTTGTCTTTTGATTGTGGGTGTGCTCACGTTTAAAAAAAAATTACGGCTACTATTCATAAGGGTTGTCTAGTAAGGAAATTGCATAAGCTTCTATCATATGCTGGTCTGTTTGCCTATCACATTGGCTTTCTATGCACTAACTGAAGGAAAGTGTGTAGTGGTTCAAGATTGTAGGCTGACTAGTATTTGAACTGGTGTTGAGGTTAAGGGCGAGATCAGCATCCCGCAAACCCGCACGCTGCGCGTGGTTAAATGTTCAGCTATTGGGGATCCGGCTCTCTATTCTTGGATTTTTTAAGTATACCTTATGAGTGCATCGCTGTAGTTTTTCGCGTGCTAAATTGCGGGGTGTCGGTGCCGTCCTAGGGTTAGACTTGTGATGTGTGTTATGTTGAAAGGGAATTAACTGTACCAAACTTAAGATAGTTTTTAGTTCCTTTTAGGTCTGTACATGGAATGATGTTGATATTTTGTCGATTGCGGCAATAACTTCCTGTGTGGGAGATCCTCTGAGGGACTTGTAGTGTGCTGTTGCAGTGCGGTCCATCTGAAACGTGCTGCTTAAAACTTGGGTCTCAGCTCTCTGATGTTATATATTACTCTTTAACCTTAAAGGTCTTGGATGTAATATGGTTGTTAAGGATTATGTAACAGTTAAATGATTGCTATTTTCCTGTTTAAATGTTGAATGACTTAAAGGAAAAGAATATTATTTTGTAATTTGTACTGATTGTTCCCTTTGGGTAATACCTGACTTATGTGTTCAATAAATGAGTGTCTAGTCAATGGTGATGCACTGTTCTATTGCTAGCCTACCCCTTCCACTCCACAGCCTATTCAGCTGCTTTGTGTCGAAATTGTGTTCAGAACACCCCTCTGACCGACACCTCATTGAGGGTTGGGGGGGGGGGGGGGTTCAAATGGTTCAAAAGGCTCCAAGCACTATGGGGCTTAACTTCTGACATTGGGAGGGGGAGGAGGGAGGAGCTTATTGCTAAGTTCTTTTCGTAGTATGTAAATAACTAGTATGAAGTTGACAGGTTCTCACATCCAAAGAAGAAAGGCAGCAGTAGTTTCCAAATTTCCAGTGACTGTACCATTTGAACATATAATGTGTTGCTGCTTCAATTCGTGTGCAAGAACAGCTTCCACAGTCGCAACGATACTTCTTATTTACAATCTTTTTACCATTTCAGTAGAGTCTTATTGTAATACTACATACATTCCTGCAGTAGAAGGCACATTTCTTTTTGTATAATTAACTGGAGGACTTAAGTTGTGTACATGGTTCTCAAATCAATAAACAGCTGAGTTGAAAAGAAGTGAGTAAACAGGTAAAACCAAATATGATGAGGCAAGAGAAGAGCTATCCACTGCCTTGTAACCCATCAATATGTTCCCCTTTATTATTACTACCAAGAAACACACAAATATAGTGCGTTTGCGGAAAGAAGTTCTGAAATAAACATTACCCGGTTAGCTATACATTACTTTCATGCTTGGAAATAACTAGGCATTGAAAACAACGAGCAGTCACATTAATTGTGAGAATCACTGTGAAGGCAGCAGGTATACCAGCGGTGACAAGCCACGTTACTTTCATACTATGCTTGGTATAAATCGGAAACTGTTGCTACACTGTTTCGTGGGTGGTGGCGTTGTTTCACCACGATCGTCGTATTAATGGTATCCGGTTCTTGCTTCTCAGAACTCGATAGTGCCCCCAGTGGTCCATATCGGACACATACACGTCATAGAGGCGTCACGGAGACATATCACGGCGGTGAGATTAACGTCTCCCGGGAGAGAAACGTGACGATCAGATGGAGCGGTAAGAGCATGGTAGGAGGCGAGCGCTGAGCACTAAGGAAATGGAAGGGATTTCCCGAACGAGTTGGGCTGTTTACACAGGGTGGCGCAGGGGAACGGGAAATTTTGAACGCTACAGTTGGCAGCACTGTTGTGCCGGCAGATGTTCGAAACTTTGCACAATGATGTAAACGCTTTGCCATTTAGTAATAATGGAGAATTGGACTGGTGTGGAACGCGCAGTAGCTGTGAGAGTGTTTTATAAAAATGGTGATAGTGCGACTGCCGCGCAGAGAACATTTCGACAGCATTACCAACTTGGGCGTCATGGACGTGTCCCATCTGCGCATGCGATTACAACGTGGGTGCGTAATTTTGAAGAAACTGGATCTGCCTTGAAAAAGAAACCTCCAGGTGGCATTCCAACGGTACGTACCCCAGAGAACATTGCAGCTGCTAGAGCTGCAATCGAGAGAAGTCCTCGCCGCTCCGTTGGACAGCATGTATCTTCGCTAGGGATTAAGCGACGAAGCTTACAAAGAATACTACTTGAATTAGACTTCCATCCCTATAAGTTGCAGATTGTGCAACACTTACATGAACGAGGCCCAGCGTCACGTATGGAGTTTAGTAGCCAGATATTGGCTAAAATCAACGAGGACGTGAATTTACTTGGTAACTTACGGATATCAGACGAAGCCCATTTCCACCTGAACGGATTCGTGAACAAACAGAATTTTCGTTATTGGGCACAGGACAATCCTTGTGAGTTTCACCAGCGACCACTACATAGCGCCAAGGTCACAATATGGTGTGCTGTATCATGTCACGGTGTTATCGGCCCTTGTTTTTTTTGAATGTGAGGATGGTAGTGCAGTGACAGTAACATCCGTTCGATATGTAGAAATGCTTCAAACATTCTTTACACCGAGACTGTACGAGCTTAAGATCCCCTGATCTTAGTGTGTGCGACTTCTTCCTGTGGAGATATATTAAAGGCAAGGTGTACCGTACACGTCCTGCAACAATCCATGAACTGAAGGAGAACATTGAAAACGAAATCACTGCCATTCCCCAAGATTTGCTACACAGCGCACTCCAGAGTTTCCATAACAGGCTGTTAGAGTGTGAACGCCGAATGGGAGCACATCTTTCCGATGTCGTCTTTAAAAAGTAAAGAGACACTTTTGGACATTTTGATTGTAAAGACATATTGAATAATGGCATACTGAATACATTCACTTTCGTTAATAAAGTACTACTTTTATGAATTTATTCATGGAAATGATGTAATTTCCAAATTTCCCGTTTCCCTGCGCCACCCTGTACAAGGCCCACTGTACAAAGTGTCGCTTTGTAGCTCACAAAAATAATACATGAGAAAGTACAAAAATTGAAGCCAGTAGACCTATGCAATAAATGAGGATATCAGATCGTGTTTGTCAACGTCAAGATTTCAATGCGGCATTAATCGAAATGTAATTCTTGACTCACATTGATTTTTATAAACAATCGCTGAAAAAATACTTAGGATACAGTTCTAAATAAGTGCTAATCCACTCATAAATGATGTGTCAAAATGGAGCTGAATTCTACAGTAAAAGCATACTAAAATACTGAAGAAAATAATTTTGGGTATTAGGCGCGACATTACAAAACACTAAAGCAACTGAGCATTCGGTGTTTCGACCGACTTTGCAGTGGTCCTCTTGAGGGTGCATAACTGCTTACTACTAACACAGTTTATGTAGACCATAGCTGGATCCAGAGTAACGACGAGTTTGATTAAAGAACCTTCAACATCGCAGCAATCGTTGGTTAATATATTAAAAAAGTAAAAACCGCCTGGATTGCGAAAAGAGCACCTAGAGTTAAGTGTTAACCCAGGTTTCGGCGTAGATAACTACACCGTCTTGTTGTTCTGAAGAAGGTCTAGTTATCTACGCCGAAACCTGGCTTACCACTTAACACTAGGTGCTTTTTTCGCAATCGAGGCGGTTTTTACTTTTTTAACAGATTTTGAATAACACTATTCGATTAAATTGGCTCAAGTTCAAAGCACTCTTCGGCACATATCAGGGTATCTGCATTATTACCCTACCCTAATCTGTGCCCCAGTGTTTAGATACTGAAGACATGCATCCACAAAATTAAACATTATGTTATCGAATTGACGCAGGGGACAAGTTAAATCGGCAGCACTTAAGAATTGGAGAATGTTAAATAAGCTAAGACACCACATAGAAGAACAGAAAACTATACACTGCTTTGATGTGACAGACTACTGTACATACAGAGTGACTCAGGAGTAAAGGTACATGCTTTGAGAGGTGATAGTATTGGTGATTCTGAACAAAGCACCTCGTGTGGATTTATGCCCTCTACCAAAAGGTTTCCGAGAGAGAACACATTTAAAGTACATTGTTATTTATTTTCTGCTCAATTCAGACATCGTTAGTGTTCACAGCGTACTACAGCACTGCTGAGGACGAAGAGACAAACAGTTCGATACAGAATACTTGTCGTCTATAAAGTCGCTAAACTACCTCAAACTGGGCTACAAAAGCGACCTAAGCTACGGCGCATGCGCGTCAAGCGAGTTTTTTGATGTCTCCATGCTCTCATGCTCTCTTTGCGCATACCATTAGTCCAAGACAAAAAATTCAATAGGACCTTTTTCGTAGGAGGTTTTAGATGGAGGGGGCTGTTTTCCAGTTATTCAAGGAAGCGTACGAAAGTGATATTAAATGCATTCTCTCTCGGAAACCATTCAGAATAATGTCCACCAGAAGTATTTTGTTCAGGAACGGTAATACTACACTGAAGCGGCCAAGAAAGTGGTATAGACATGCGTATTCAAATACAGAGAAAATAAACAGGTAGAACACGGCGCTGCTGTCAGAAACGTCTATATAAGACAACAAGTGTCTGGTGCAGTTGTTAGATCGGTTACTGCTGCTGCAATGGCAGGTTATCAAATTTAAAGTGATTCTGAACGTGGAGTTATAGTCGGCGCAGAAGCGATGGGACACAGCATCTCCGAGGTAGCGATGAAGTGGGGATTTTCTCATACGACCATTTCACGAGGGTGTATCAGGACTCAAGTAAAACATTAAATCTCCGACATCGCTGCGGCTGAAAAAAGACCCTGAAAGAAAGCGATTGATGACAACTGAAAAGAATAATGCCAGAAGTGCAATCCTTTCGCAAACTGGTGCAGATTTCAGTTCTGGGCCATCAACAAGTATCAGCGTGCAAACCATTAAACGAAACATCATCGATATGGGCTTTCGGAGCGGAAGGCCCACTCGTGTACCCTTGATGACTGAACAACACAATGATTTACGCTTCGCCTGTGCCCTCCAACACCGACATTGAGCTGTTGATAACTGGAGACATTTTGCCTATTCGGATGAGTCTCGTTACAGATTGTATGGAGCGGATAGACGTGGACGAGTACGCAGACAACCTCATGAATCTATGGACCCTGCATGTCAGCAGAGGACAGTTCAAGATGGTAAAGGCTCTTTTATGGTTTGGGGCGTGTGCAGTTGAAGCGGTGTGGGACCCCTGATACGTCTAGATACGACACTGACGGCTGACACGTACGTAAGCATCCAATCTTATCACGTGCATCCATTCTTGTCCATTCTGCATTCCGACAGACTTCGGCAGTTCCAGCAGGACAAAGTGACACCCCAGACCTCTAGAACTGCTTCAGAGCCTCTCCAGGAACACCTTTTGAGTTAAATGCTTCTGCTGGCCACCGAAGGTCACGTATATGAATATCATTGAGAGTAACTGTGATGCCTTGCAACGTGCTGTTCAGAACAAATCTCCATGACCTCGTACTTCTGCGGATTTATGGACAATCCCGCTGGATTCATGGTGTCAGTCCCTTCCAGCACTACTTCAGACACTAGTCGAGTCCATGCCACGTCGTGTTGCGGCACTACTGCGTGCTCGCGGGGGCCCTACACGATATTAGGCAGGTGTACCAGTTGTTTTGCTTCTTCAGTGTATCACCCCTCGAAGAAGGTGCCTTTCCTCCTAACTAACCCTGCATAAATGCTTGACTTC
The DNA here is from genome assembly GCF_023864345.2 of Schistocerca serialis cubense. Taxonomy (NCBI): domain Eukaryota; kingdom Metazoa; phylum Arthropoda; class Insecta; order Orthoptera; family Acrididae; genus Schistocerca; species Schistocerca serialis. The sequence continues at coordinate 870,554,983 of NC_064641.1, read as the reverse complement.
ATTTCGTTATTTCAAAAGTTGTACTTGATGGCACTGTATAATATTCCCTATAATACACTACTGGCTATTAAAATTGCTACACCACGAAGATGTGCTACAGACGCGAAATTTAACAGACACGAAGAAGATGCTGTGATATGCAAATGATTAGCTTTCCATAGCATTCACACAAGATTGGCGCCGGTGGCGACACCTACAACGTGCTGACATGAGGAAAGTTTCCAACCTATTTCTCATACACAAACAGCAGTTGACCAGTGTTTCCTGGTGAAACGTTGTTGTGATGTCTCGTGTAAGGAGGCGGAATGCGTACCATCACGTTTCCGACTTTGATAAAGGTCGTATCGCGACATTGCTGCTCGCGTTGGACGAGATCCAATGACTGTTAGCAGGATACGGAATCGCTGGGTTCATGAGGGTAATACAGAACATCGTGCTGGTTCCCAACGGATTCGTATCACTAGCAGTCGAAATGACAGTCATCTTATCTGCATGTCTGTAAAGGATCGTGCAGCCACGTCTCGATCCCTGAGTCAACAGATGGGGACGTTTGCAAGACCACAACCATCTGCACGAGCAGATCGACGAAGTTTGCAGCAGCATGCACTATCAGCTCGGAGACCATGGCTGCGATTACCCTTGACGCTGCATCACAGACAGGAGCGCCTGCGATGGTGTACTCAACGACGAACCTGGGTGCACGAATGGCAAAACGTCATTTTTGCGGATGAATACAGGTTCTGCTTACAGCATCATTATGGTAGCATCCGTCTTTGGCAACATCGCGATGAACGCACATTGGAAGCGTGTATTCGTCATGGCTATACTGGCGTATCACCCGGCGTGATGGTATGGGGTGCCATTGATTACACGTCTCGCGCTGACGGCACTTTGAACAGTGGAAGTTACGTTTCAGATGTGTTACTACCCGTGGCTCTACCCTTCATTTGATCACTGCGAAACCCTACATTTCAGCGGGATAATGCACGACCGCATGTTGTAGGTCCTGTACGGGCCTTTCTGTATACAGAAAATGTTCAACTGCTGCCCTGGCCAGCACATTCTCCAGATATCCCATCAATTGAAAACGTCTGGTTAATGGTGGCCGAGCAACTGGCTCGTCACAATACGCCAGTCACTACTGTTGATGAACTGTGGTATCGTGTCGAAGTTGCACGGTCAGCTGTACCTATACAGGCCATTGAAGCTCTGTTTGACTCATTTCCCAGGCGTATCAAGGCCGTTATTACGGCCAGAGGTTGTTGTCCTGGGTACTGATATCTCAGGATCTATGCACCCAAATTGCGTGAAAATGTAATCACATATCAGTTCTAGTATAATATATTTGTCCAATGAATACCCGTTTATCATCTGCATTTCTTCTTGGTGTAGCAATTTTATTGGCCAGTAGTGTATGTAAAAAATCGGATGAATATGGCTGGAGTGGTACGATTTATGAGGTGTTCAGTACGATGCGCTGCTGCAACAGGCGGTCCTTTTCTAGTCTGGGCAGTCAGTTTGCTCATGAGGAAAACCGTTGGTGAAGGACCTGAACTCAATTTCGCTAGGGTGAAGCACGCCCGCGCCGTTTCAACGGTTAGAAATTTTAAGGACAATAATTTGAACAGCACGTCGCGACTTAGACGATTTCACGCTGCTTTCGAGTGATGCGCTCTTTCACCAGTGGAGGACTTTAACGTGACGAGGGTTAGTTGCATGATGAAATCTAGCTGACTGTGAAACTGCAATGCTGCTGAAATTTTACTCTAACGTGAGGTCGGGATGGACTTTGGTTTTAAAAAACAGTAAATGAGCGACGGAATCGGAGACATGACTGACATCTATAGGTACATGGCACTTTTATCCTCCTTCTTTGTGTCATTAAGAGGGAGTAGTTGTCATGGCAGTAGGCTAGCATCCTTCAAAATCCTGCCACTTTGCAATGAGCGTAAAACACGATATTTTCGGTTCTTTGGATGGACAGAGAGATAGTTGACCAGAGAGGTCAAGTGGTCTTAGCTCTAGAGTAACAGTTTACAGGGGTCATGTGTTATGGTGTGGTGTGACGATTGAGATCCCGCAAGGTGTTGGAGACAAACCCCCCATGAGAAGGTGCGATTATTCTCTTTTTGGGGTTGGTTTCAAAGGCAGACCAGCAGGGTAAGCTCCTCTCCTGCACTGTGAGTGACTAACAGGATTCAGAATGTTAGGATGTGAGGCAACTTAGGCGTATCTGATTATTCGCTAGTCGTTTTGCGTTCAGTTTGTTTAATCCGATGCGATCGATCACTACGCTGTTTCGCGATTTTAATTCCTTAAATTAGTCGATCTACCGTTGCTTTTGCTACAATGTATGGCTCGGTGGACATTTGTCATGTCTGGTAGTTTCAAATAGGCTCCTTCAGAGCGTCTCCTTCGAGATACCGGGTGGTCAATAAGTCAGTATAAATTTAAAAACTGAATAAACCACGGAATAATGTAGACAGAGAGGTAGAAATAGACACACATGCTTGGATGATATGGGGTTTTATTAGAACAAAAAAAAACATATTCCTAGACGCGTGAATGATCTCTTGCGCGCGTTGTTTGGTGATGTCACTTTCGTCATTCTTGGCCTCCCAGGTCCCCAGACCTCAGTCCGTGCGATTATTGGCTTTGGGGCTACCTGAAGTCGCAAGAGTATCGTGATCGAACGACATCTCTAGGGATGCTGAAAGACAACATCCGACGCCAATGCCTCACCATAGCTCCGGACATGCTTTACAGTGCTGTTCACAACATTATTCCTCGACTACAGCTATTGTTGAGGAATGATGGTGGGCATATGGAGCATTTCCTGTAAAGAAAATCATCTTTGCTTCGTCTTACTTTGTTATGGTAATTATTGTTATTCCGAACAGATGAAGCGCCATCTGTTGAACATTTTTTGAACTTTTGTCTTTTTTTGGTTCTAATAAAACCCCATGTCATTCCAAGGATGTATTTCAATTTGTACCTCTCTATCTACATTATTCCGTGATTTATTCAGTTTTTAAATTTATGCTGACTTTTTAATCACCCGGTATTTGATCAAATAATGTTTCTCTAGCCTGTCTGATGGTTCACAAACTTAATTTTTGCATTTAAGTCATTCTTCTTTTGTGACTGATTGCGCCGGTCGGAGTGGCCGTGTGGTTCTAGGCGCTACAGTCTGGACCCGAGCGACCGCTACGGTCGCAGGTTCGAATCCTGCCTCGGGCATCGATGTGTGTGATGTCCTTAGGTTAGTTAGGTTTAATTAGTTCTAAGTTCTAGGCGACTGATGACCTCAGAAGTTAAGTCGCATAGTGCTCAGAGCCATTTGAACCATTTTGACTGACTGCACTGAACCTGGCGGTACTTAACCAGGCTCATGGTATTAGGCAAAGCTACATAATGAGCTTCCTTCTGTATGTGTTCTCTTAACATTTCCGTTGACTCTCGTAGGTAATTTTTTTGATAAGTAACTTAATTGTTCATAAATAATTAACCTTTCTTTGCACATAACACAGTGTTTCACATAGCTTATGATGTTGAATAAATGACCCATAGAGCTCTCTTCTTATCTAAAATTTATTACACTCCTGATCTACTTCGTTTCTCCTCATTTTATGTGTGGAATTTCTCGATCTTTTCCAAGTTTCCTTCCTCAACACACAGGTTGTACGTGGTAGACCTTTGAATGTAACATGACTTTTGAATAGGGCTCTACCGCATTCCGTTTATTTCTCAAGTTAGTTGCAGTTTTGATAAAAGATTATTCGTGCTCGTTTGCGAATGAACTTGACGCAATTTAACGGGCGTTCCTTTTGTGAAGCCAGTCATGTGGAGGCATGTCTGCCGGTTACTGGAGAAACTGATGCTAGTAGTTTACCGTTGCTCCTCTGATAAATTACCAACACCGAGCGAGGTGGCACAGTGGTTAGCAAACTGGACTCGCATTCGGGAGGAAGACGGTTCAAAATCCGTGTCCAGCCATCGTGATTCAGGTCTTCCGTGATTTCCCTAAACCTCTCCAGGTAAATGTCAGGATGGTTCCGTAGAAAGGGCACGACCGACTTCCTTCCCCATCCTTCCCTAATCCGATGGGACCGATTACCTCGCTCTTTGGTCCCCTCCCTCAAAATCAACCAGCCTTACCAATAGCCCTCTAATCAGTATGGCCAATCCCTTTCAGATACACTAGGTGACTGAATCACGCAACGAATCTTCTGTTATCTCTTATCTCCTGTCCCATATAGGGGTGACGAAGTATCGTGAAGAGATGATGTCTTTATGTGCAATAATTATAGAGCTAGAGAATTATAAGTCAGAGAATGAGACAATAGAATATATCGAGTTAATTATCATTTCCACTCTTCCGGTGAAAATTTAACGGTAATCATCGTTTTTCTTAATCGATCCTGGTTAATGAAGTGGATATGCATAGAGACGGACTCGTTATTCTGGTATGACATGGTTTATTATCAAACAATCATTCTTTGCCATCACTTACTCGAGTAACGGACATGTTATCAGTCGGATGACTCTCGCAACTGCGCTTAGTTACCATAACAATTGTTTAATTTAAAGTGGAAACTGACACGCATTTAATAATTTTACGTACGGTTTTCACCTTTCTTTGTGATTTTATTGCAAAGAGAATTTCAATATTCAAATGGTCTACGTTCTTTTAGTATTTTGGTTCCACTAATTTTCTCATTTTGTGTTTTACTTATTACTCAGATACAAGGGGGAATTCATATGTTTAATCGGTATTTGCTGGGCAAAACCTATATTTCAGTGATCTCAATTCCAATGATCCTAGTACTAATTTGGGAAGGCAAACATAAATTGTCATGATTATTTCTCCAGCTATAGGGAATCGTCTTGCAAGGTGCTGGATGACCATACCTCTCCTTGTCACCAATCTCTTCCAATAACGCAGGAATCTTGGTCTGAGAAAAGTCTAGATATCGTGGCCCTGTAATACGATGAAATGACACAAAGGGCCTAATACACTATCAGAAACACCATAACACGCATATACAAAGGATCTTCTTGGAAGCGTGTGTCCACAAAGGCTTGTGGTGTCCGTCGGAGTAACAGTATGAGTCACAAGTGAAAGTGGCATTTTTAGTAAGTAGTAATGGTACTACTTGGCGATATGCAACTATCCAACGACGAAATTCCAATAGTCTACCTTCACATCCGTATCAAAGGTATAGAGTGAGCTATACTTAACAAGGATAGGAGCTATGCACGCATAGTGTCCGCTGTATTGTCGAATGTTGAACATCGATACGTGTAGAAGTTTAGCTTGTGCTTGTTGAAGGACTACGTTCTACCAACTCAATAACGTCTCCTACTAAATGCTTGTTGTGTTCATTTTCACACGGACATGAAATGAAACTTCTGGGTGTTGCATCAGCTACACGCAGTTTTTTGAAAACAAGATGAGACACTCTTCAATCTGATGCTTTGCTGTTAGGAATTCATCTGCCGTACTATCAACAAGCAGCAGCAGCAGCATTTTGATAGAAAACCCAAACACAAACACCTTATCGGTATACACGACATTTACAAATAGGTGTGCCATTGTTAAAGGATTCAGAAGAACTGGTTAACAAATCACAACCGCAGTTGAAAAATCAATTATGTAAACTCGAGCACACATCATTTTATGTCACACGATTTGCTATCGAATGTACAGTTCGGCTTTAGAAATCGTTTAACAACTGAAAATGCTATATTCTCTTACCTGTGTGGGGTACTGGATGGGTTAAGCAAAAGGTTTAGACGCTAGGCATATTTATTTAATTTAAGTAAGGCGTTTGATAGTGGTTATCACAATACATTGCTCCAAGAGTTGGATTATTACGGAAGATGGGGAGAAGCTCACAATTGGTTCACCTCTAACTTTAGCAACAGACAGCAAAAGGTCATCATTCACAGACTTGAGAATGGCTGTGATGTGGGATCTGAGTGGGGTACGGTCAAAGGGGGGGTGTCCCAGGGATCAGTGTTGGCGCCACTCCTGTTCCTTATTTATATAAGTATGTGCCCTCTAGTATTAAGGGTAACTCTGAAATATTTCTGTTGCCTCATGACTCTAGCTTGGTAGTAAAAGATGTTGAGTGCAACATTGGTTCAGTTTCAAATAGTGCAATTAAGACATAAGTTCATTGCTTGTAGAAAATAAACTAACGCTAAATCACAGTAAGACTCAGTTTTTACAGTTTCTAACGCACAATTCAACAAAACCTGACATTTCAATTTCACAGAATGAGCATATGATTAGTGAAACTGCACAGTTCAAATTTCTAGGTGTTCAGACAGACAGAAAACTGTCGTGGAAAGCCCACGTTCAGGATCTTGTTCAAATTTTTACCATTCGAACGGTATCTGAAGAGAGTGACCGTTCGACACGAAAAATAGGCTACTTTGCTGATTTTAATTCGCTTATGTCGTATGGCATTATGTTCTGAGGTAACTCTTCCCGTTCTAAAAGGATATTTTTCGCTCAGAAGCTGGCAGTTTGGTAATAAGTTGCGTAAGTTCACGAACCTCTTGTCGACGCCTGTCAGGAGTCTGGGTATTTTGACATTAGCCTCTCAATATATTTATTCCTTACTGTCATTTCCTGTTAACAGTATTAGCTTATTCCCAAGAATAAGCAGCTTTCTCCCAGTTAATACTCGGCAGAAATCAAACCTGCATTTGGATCAGGCTTCCTTAACTCTTTTGCAGCAATGTGTGCAGTATACTGTTGCATCCATTTTCAATAAGCTACCACTTGAATTCAAAAATCTTACCAGTAATCCACGCGCTTTCAAATCGAATCTGAAGAGTTTCCTCATGGGTCACTCCTTCTATTCTCTCGAGGAGTTCCTTGAAAAATTAAGCTGTTTGTTGCTGTATTGGCGATTCCGTTTACTTAAACTTATGGCTTGACTTGTTTCGGGTTCATAGACATTTTATTTTTGTCCATTATTACTTTTATGTCGTAATATCATGTGCTGACACGTTCCATGGTTTTGGAGATTTGCTCCTCAATTTGGTCCTATGGAACTTGACGTGTAAACAAATAAATAATATAGATCATGATAGGGAGTACTGATAGCCGAAGAAAGTCTAATGGTATCTATATTGGCCTTAATTTGAGGTAGAAATTTGGGGGCAGCTACGTTTGAAGCCCATTATTGTATATCAGTGAATCGTGGACTGTGGGGAAACTGGCACATAAGAATATCGCAGCTTTTGAGATGTGGTGGTACAGAAGAACGTTAAAATTATGTTGACTGATAAGGCAGAGAATAAGGAGGTACTCCTCAGAATAGCTGAAGAAAGGGACATCTGGAAAACACTGGCGAAGGAGTAAGCTCATAGGTCCTGTATTAAGACAGCACAGGATAACCTCCGTGGCACTAGAGGGAACTGTAGAGGGTAAAAACTGATGTGGAAGACAGAGATTAGAATTCATTCAGCAAATGAAATTCTTTTTGGCATGACCGTGTGAAGAACATTTTCTCTTTCTTGTGTTCGTGGTTTTGTGTCAATGACTTACTGATTGATTTCTTTTTTAATGGTTTATCTTGGGCTGCTAAAGTCACCTATTAATTTTAACTTCTTCTTTTATGGATTTTGTAAATTCATGTCAGTATCTTGTTTGTCTTTTTCATATATATCTTTTGTCAACTTGTACAGGATGTAGAGGGTTTCCATACTCATATTTTGTTAGTTCTCTTTTTGCTTCATTTTCTATGAATATTTTATAGAATTTATGGTTGTATGTATTTGTAAATTTAAGCACTTTTCCACTTCTTTGGTAGTACAACAATTTACTGATTACCTCTAATTTCGCATAACAAAGTCTATTTCGTACAGATTTGTTTTTCTACTGGGAAGGGTATGTTGAAAGTTCTGTCTGTACGAACAACAACAAATATTACACACAGTAGTTTCAATTACTCTTCTAGTATCTTTCAGCCTTCAGCCGGCGAAATACCTGCTGAAGCGTAGACACCCTGTTAGTATGGATTTGCTGGCCGCTACGGCCGAGAGGTTCTGCGCGCTCCAGTGCTTAACCGCGCGGCTTCAACGGTCGCAGTTTCGAATCCTGCCTCGAGCACGGATGTATGTGATGTCCTTAGGTTAGTTAGGTTTAAGTAGTTCTAAGTCTAGGGGACTGATGACCTCAGATGTTAAATCCAATAGTTCTCAGAGCGATTTGAACCGTTTTCTATCTTATTTGATCTCAAATCTCACCAGAGTTCTCTTAAATTCTGATTAATACTGGATCCCCTAAGCCTCTCGTTTCGACTCTAATTTCTTGTCGAGCGAGATGGGCGGTGGGTAGGACAATGGCCTCGCATTTGGAAGGAAGGCGATTCAACCTCAACCGCTTAAGGCAAATGCTGCGACGGTTCCACTGAAAAGGGCATATCCGACTTCTTTCCAGAATTCGAGCCTCTACTCATTCTCTAGTGACCTCGTTGTAGACGGGATGTTCAACTTGAGTCTTCCTTTTCACTTCCAATTGCGTCTATCACATCATAACAAGTCTTCCTCCCCATAGCGGCCTTCAGTGTATTCATTCTACCTCCTCTTTTCCTCTGCATTTAACAGTGGAATTCCCACTGTACTCTTAATGTTATCACCATTCCTTTTAATTTCACGAAAGACATTTCCCTCTTACTGCCATTTCCTTTTCGATTTCATCCATCCCGTAGCCATTTGAGTATTGATATTCTTGAAGCAGGAAGCTCTTTGAGCACCAAAAAGAGCAGCATCTTTGTTGGGTTGGTCAGCGTGGATAGCAAGGAGTTCCGGCGCCATGGAAAACTTTACTATGACGAGATACTGTCGGTGTGACAACGAGACAGAGGGGCCTCACTCCTGATGAGCTGCACTTCTAGCTATAGGAAGGTAATGCCCATTTTTCCTACACATGTTTCGTGAAAGGACTATTGATCAAGCACTTGGTGGACGCGTTATAGCCACAGAATTTGGATTAGTTGATTTTCGCAAATCTTACTGCGCTTAACGTCCGATCGTTACATCGACACATGTCCTGGTCCACATTTAGGTTCTTACTTCCGCCATTCGTTTTCTGATATTTTATTATATTTTATTATATTCATTCTCCCAATGAATTTTCAGTGCTCTGTTGTAATTATAATCGTTGTAAGACTTTGTGAGACTTTCAATTTGGGAAAATGTGGTTACGCACTGCTTGCCTTAAATTTTCGGCCACATGCATACTTCCCTCGCTATTGGAACCCCTACTCCGTTTATGATCATATTAATACAGATTACTCTGAAGTTATGGTTCCTCATTAACCATATAAACTTAATAACATCGCAATACTCGGACAGCCTTTTACCATGGCCCCGATTTCACTTTTCTGTAATGGATGCTACTTGTGGCATATCCTACTGCATACAACAGTTACATAAACGTTCAGCATGAGAATTAATTTTGTCAGTGCGCGAGTCTGCGAGGTGCAGGATATGTGAAGGAAGAGATGTAGTTGCGAAAGCTAACCGTTGGTACATGTCGGGGCTATGATTTCAGGACTACAAGAATTTCTAATACGTAAAACGTGTGGACATGACTCAGTACATCTACATCTACATCTACATGACTACTCTGCAATTCACATCGAAACAAAATCATACTATCTCTCTACCATTCCACTCCCGAACAGCGCGCGGGAAAAACGAACACCTAAACCTTTCTGTTCGAGCTCTGATTTCTCTTATTTTATTTTGATGATCATTCCTACCTATGTAGGTTGTGCTCAACAAAATATTTTCGCATTCGGAAGAGAAAGTTGGTGACTGAAATTTCGTAAATAGATCTAGCCGCGACGAAAAACGTCTTTGCTTTAATGACTTCCATCCCAATTCGCGTATCATATCTGCCACACTCTCTCCCCTATTACGTGATAATACAAAACGAGCTGCCCTTTTTTGCACCCTTTCGATGTCCTCCGTCAATCCCAACTGGTAAGGATCCCACACCGCGCAGCTATAGTCTAACAGAGGACGAACGAGTAAAGTGTAAGCTGTCTCTTTAGTGGACTTGTTGCATCTTCTAAGTGTCCTGCCAATGAAACGCAACCTTTGGCTCGCCTTCCCCACAATATTATCAATGTGGTCTTTCCAACTGAAGTTGTTCGTAATTTTTACACCCAGGTACTTAGTTGAATTGACGGCCTTGAGAATTGTACTATTTATCGAGTAATCGAATTCCAACGGATTTCTTTTGGAACTCATGTGGATCACCTCACACTTTTCGTTATTTAGCGTCATCTGCCACCTGTCACACCATACAGCAATCTTTTCTAAATCGCCTTGCAACAGATACTGGTCTTCGGATGACCATACTAGACGGTAAATTACAGCATCATCTGCGAACAACCTAAGAGAACTACTCAGATTGTCACCCAGGTCATTTATATAGATCAGGAACAGCAGAGGTCCCAGGACGCTTCCCTGGGGAACACCTGATATCACTTCAGTTTTACGCGATGATTTGCCGTAATTTGCAGTAGTAGAGATAGTGACGATTCTCAGCAAGTAAAAGCGCTGAAATGACCTAAAAAGCGTCATTTGTGGTTTTATGGTTATTTGGCTGTGGTGTAAGAAATACACTCCTGGAAATTGAAATAAGAACACCGTGAATTCATTGTCCCAGGAAGGGGAAACTTTATTGACACATTCCTGGGGTCAGATGCATCACATGATCACACTGACAGAACCACAAGCACATAGACACAGGCAACAGAGCATGCACAATGTCGGCACTAGTACAGTGTATATCCACCTTTCGCAGCAATGCAGGCTGCTATTCTCCCATGGAGACGATCGTAGAGATGCTGGATATAGTCCTGTGGAACGGCTTGCCATGCCATTTCCACCTGGCGCCTCAGTTGGACCAGCGTTCGTGCTGGACGTGCAGACCGCGTGAGACGACGCTTCATCCAGTCCCAAACATGCTCAATGGGGGACAGATCCGGAGATCTTGCTGGCCAGGGTAGTTGACTTACACCTTCTAGAGCACGTTGGGTGGCACGGGATACATGCGGACGTGCATTGTCCTGTTGGAACAGCAAGTTCCCTTGCCGGTCTAGGAATGGTAGAACGATGGGTTCGATGACGGTTTGGGTGTACCGTGCACTATTCAGTGTCCCCTCGACGATCACCAGTGGTGTACAGCCAGTGTAGGAGATCGCTCCCCACACCATGATGCCGGGTGTTGGCCCTGTGTGCCTCGGTCGTATGCAGTCCTGATTGTGGCGCTCACCTGCACGGCGCCAAACACGCATACGACCATCATTGGCACCAAGGCAGAAGCGACTCTCATCGCTGAAGACGACACGTCTCCATTCGTCCCTCTATTCACGCCTGTCGTGACACCACTGGAGGCGGGCTGCACGATGTGGGGGCGTGAGCGGAAGACGGCCTAACGGTGTGCGGGACCGTAGCCCAGCTTCATGGAGACGGTTGCGAATGGTCCTCGCCGATACCCCAGGAACAACAGTGTCCCTAATTTGCTGGGAAGTGGCGGTGCGGTCCCCTACGGCACTGCGTAGGATCCTACGGTCTTGGCGTGCATCCGTGCGTCGCTGCGGTCCGGTCCCAGGTCGACGGACACGTGCACCTTCCGCCGACCACTGGCGACAACATCGATGTACTGTGGAGACCTCACGCCCCACGTGTTGAGCAATTCGGCGGTACGTCCAACCAGCCTCCCGCATGCCCACTATACGCCCTCGCTCAAAGTCCGTCAACTACACATACGGTTCACGTCCACGCTGTCGCGGCATGCTACCAGTGTTAAAGACTGCGATGGAGCTCCGTATGCCACGGCAAACTGGCTGACACTGACGGCGGCGGTGCACAAATGCTGCGCAGCTAGCGCCATTCGACGGCCAACACCGCGGTTCCTGGTGTGTCCGCTGTGCCGTGCGTGTGATCATTGCTTGTACAGCCCTCTCGCAGTGTCCGGAGCAAGTATGGTGGGTCTGACACACCGGTGTCAATGTGTTCTTTTTTCCATTTCCAGGAGTGTATTTTCTGCCTAACGTTTCGTCTTCGAATGTTGGAGACAGCACAAGAGTGTATAACGAGTCAGAAAGCAGTTACAATCTCAAGCTGCTTTCTGAATCATTACAGTGCTGCATCATGTCTTTAACATTTTAAGACATACCGCTAGATAGAGAAATATGCCTAGTATCTGTAATGTCTGTTTGTATTAAATACCTGTTTGGCGTTAGTCAGAGTATATGTTTATCCACCGATCCAATAAAAAGTGCAAAGCAAGGAGCATGTGTGGTATCAGCGAGGCTGCTACAATTCAGTTGTTTTGTGAATTTGCTTCCACCGAGAAAGGGATGAAAGGGACATAGAGCTAATATGGTACTGAGCTATCTGTAGAAAGTTTTTTCTCGATGTCGAAAACTCCTGATATAATTTGTAAATGAAAAAGATAATATAAAAGTTCTCCTGACATTGTTACTTTAACTTATCGACTTTCATTGTAAGTAAATAACTGCATTATGCTTTTTTATGAAATTTCTGTGTGATGGAACTATTTTTGAGCTCATGGCCTTCTGATTAGGGTCAGCAATTTTCGAATTTTGTGGTTAGTATTTCCATATTTTAAAAGCAGACTGCAATACACATATTGATGGCAACTAACTCACAAAAATACCGTACGTTGCGCACCTGAGATATTTCTCCAGTTACAGAATTTACATTCTGCTTGTGTTTACACGTTTACAACTGAACAGATAGTGTAGTCACGTAGAAAAAAAGAAAAAAATGGACAGAATGCGAATATTGGCATAAGAAAGACTTCATTGTACTATTACCCGTAAATGGAGATATCCTTTCGCTGCTGTGGGCGTGAATACACGTCCTGCTACGCCGTTCCCCAGGTGCTGTTGGACGTGTACACGCACGCCGTTTTGATTTCCCTTCATTGATATAGACATCTGATGCGGATGAGTTACTGCCATATCTCGGTGAATAAAAAAAAATCGACTATCTATCATACAACATATGTGCCTCATTGCCAGATACCATTAGCAGAAAGCCACATTTCTGTATCTTGAAACGTTTATGAGATAAGAGGATTGTTATGAGCAGCTGACTCGCGATGCCCACGGACCTGAATGGGCACATCGTGAGCGCAATTATCCTTCGGATATAAAATCCAATAAATGAGGTATCGTTCTGCTGTAATTTTGATGTACAATTTCGATATCTTATCTACATTTCATTGACTGCAACGTATGAACTAAATTCAGCGATGTGCCAAGTTTACGTAACGTGTTTTTGTCTTTGCAAAACATTTCAGAATTTCTCTCAATGTTTTACTTAACCTGATGCAGTGCAATAACTATGGCAACAACGAAAAGAGATTCAGGCTTTGATTAAGTAAGAACTACAGATTGTAAGGTATGCTAAAATCAAGTTTATTCACCCAACAGTTTTCTTAAAAACGGATGATAAGTATTTCATAGCAGCCGGCAAGTCCGCATGTACGGAAGTGGGCACGTTGCACCCGATCGTTCATCGGATATAAGATCCAATGAGATATCGTCTGCTCTCAAATTTTAATAAAATTTCGATATCTTATCCACGTATCATTCACTGAAATGTATGAGCTGAAATCAGTCATACACAAAATTTACACAATGTCTTTTTACCTCTGCGAACTCTTTAAAATTTCGTGTACAGTTTTACTTAATTTGATGCAGCGCAGTAAGTATGACGAGTGCCGAAACGAAATTCATTTTTTTACGAGTGAAGATATCAGACTGTACAGTAGCAAAATTTAAATTTTTTCATTAAATAATTTTGTATAAATTGGGTAAATATTTCACATCGGCCGGGACTCCGTCTCTCACCACAGGTATCAGCACCTGGCGATTAGTATGGCCATAACCAAAGCCTTCTTACCACGGAATGCAAAGAACACATCTGTCGCAGAGGAAGGGTTAACTCCTTGTGGTTTTTTACGATGGTTCTATGGCATGGGATAGTTTTTAAGCTCATAGCCTTGTGATTAGGGACTGCGGGTCTTCAAAATTTCTGGTTAATACTGCCACCTTTTAAAAGCCAAATAAAAGGTTCTGAAAGAAAGTTCTGATCAGGGCGAAATAGAAACCAGAGTGAAACTCAGACGAAGCTTTGTACAGATGTGTTGGGCAGTGTCTCTAGTATGCCGTCAATCGCGGCACGTCGCTCTTTTCAGTTCTGAGCGCACAGTGAGCACGTAAAGATCCCTAGAAAATAGTGTCCCGCTAAGTATAAGTGCATGGTGAGAGATTTCGCCTGGTGTTACGCAGCCCACATAACATAACTGTCATGCCTTTCGGAGTTTCAATCTTCATGACAATTCTCGGGACTACTGAAGAACGGGATACAACCTGTCGACTTTGACAAATGACGTCATAATTCACTAGAGATGATTTATTACACTGATTTAACAGCAAAGACGAGTGTTCATAAACAAAGGAATGCAGGAGTAAACGGACGTTGACATATATCACGTCAATTAATATTTTGAACATATCGTTCAAGATATCGCTTGTTTAAGTCCTAGTAATTCTGTAAAAGATAAAGAAAAAAGTAATAGTAGTGACGTTAGCATGGAACATATCAGTTGACATATATATGTGTTGTATCTCGAACTTCAGTCGATCTATATAGATTAATATACACGGGATACAACGAATGGGAAAATAACGACTTTTATAACATGTGTATCCCGTACTCCAGTTGACCTATACAGGTCAACTGAAAAATGGGATACTACTGCTAACGAAGGCGAAAAAAGGCGACGTACTTAATATTTGAATCCTGTTCTCCAGTTGACCTATACTGGTAAATAAGAGCAATATTACATATGTTGGTTTTTTTCTTCTAGCTAGTACCAATATCCCGTACTTCAGTTGACCTTTATACGTCAAATGAAGTACGGAATACAAATTTTACCCATGTCGGTCTTTTCTCCTTCAGTAGTGCCAGTATAGGCTAGAAAAAATCGTAGTGATACTAGTAATGGAAAGGGAAAAACAGCAACAGCTGCAAAATTTTTATTCCGTACTGCAGCTGACGAACCCATACTTAACGCAGAACAATATAATACGACATAGAAATAAACCAAAATAGACAAATTAAGTAGAACCTTAAAAAAAATTAAACTTGCTATACGCAAACTCCTCCGCAAGAAAACCAAAGCTCGTCTTGAAAGACATCAAGAAAACTCACATGCCCACAAACACAACATCACAAAAAAGGACACATACATACAAATATACAAAACCAGAAGTTCACATCAACGAGATGAGGTAAAATAAAAAAAAACCGACAGAAGCAAATTACCTAACATCAGAAAATGAAGAATTATCGATTAACCCCAAAAAATCCAAATCCACGTTTTAACCATCCCGACCAAACCCAACCAGTTCCTTAATTATCAGCTACCCCCAACCCCCCCCCCCCCCCCATTGTTGTTGTTGTGGTCTTCAGTCCTGAGACTGGTTTGATGCAGCTCTCCATGCTAATCTATCCTGTGCAAGCTCTTCATCTCCCAGTACCTACTGCAACCTACATCCTTCTGAATCTGCTTTGTGTATTCGTCTCTTGGTCTCCCTCTACGATTTTTACCTTCCACGCCGACCTCCAATGCAAAATTTGTGATCCCTTGATGCCTCAGGACATGTCCTACCAACCGATTCCAGCTTCTAGTCAAGTTGTGGCACAAACTTCTCTTCTCCCCAATCCTATTCAATACTGATCTACCCACCTAATCTTACGTGATCCACCCACCTAATCTTCAACATTCTTCTGTAGCACCACGTTTCGTAAGCTTCTATTCTCTTATTGTTCAAACTATTTATTGACCATGTTTCACTTCCATACGTAGCTACAAATACTTTCAGAAATGACTTCCTGACAAATCTATACTCGATGTTAACAAATTTCTCTTCTTCAGAAACGTTTTCCTTGCCATTGCTAGTCTACATTTTATATCCTCTCTACTTCGACCATCATCAGTTATTTTGCTCCCCAAATACCAAAACTCCTTTACTACTGTAAGTGTCTCATTTCCTAATCTAATTCCCTCAGCATCAGCCGACTTAATTCGACTACATTCCATGATCCTCGTTTTGCTTTTGTTGATGTTCATCTTATATCCTCCTTTCAAGACACTGTCCATTCCGTTCAACTGCTCTCCCAAGTCCTTTGCTGTCTCTGACAGAATTACAATGTCATCGGCGAACCTCAAAGTTTTTATTTCTTCTCCATGGATTTTAATACCTACTCCAAATTTTTCTTTTGTTTCCTTTACTGCTTGCTCAATATACAGATTGAATAACATCTGGGAGAGGCTACAACCCTGTCTCACTCCCTTCCCAACCACTGTTTCCCTTTCATGCCCCTCGACTCTTATAACTGCCATCTGGTTTCTGTGCAAATTGTAAATAGCCTTTCGCTCCCTGTATTTTACCCATGCCACCTTCAGAATTTGAAAGAGAGTGTTCCAGTCAACATTGTCAAAAGCTTTCTCTAAATGAAATGTAGGTTTGCTTTCCTTAATCTTTCTTCTAAGATAAGTTGTAAGGTCAGTATTGCCTAGTGTGGTCCAACATTTCTACGGAATCCAAACTGATCTTCCCCGAGGTCGGCTTCTACCAGTTTTTCCATTCGTCTGTAAATAATTCGCGTTAGTATTTTGCAGCTGTGACTTTTTAAACTGATAGTTCGGTAATTTTCACATCTGTCAACACCTGCTTTCTTTGGGTTTGGAATTACTATATTCTTCTTGAAGTCTGAGGGTATTTCGCCTGTCTCGTACATCTTGCTCACCAGATGGTAGAGTTTTGTCAGTAGTTCTAATGGAATGTTGTCTACTCCCGGGGGCTTGTTTCGACTCAGGTCTTTCAGTGCTCTGTCAGACTCTTCACGCAGTATCGTATCCCCCATTTCATTTTCATCTACATCCTCTTCCATTTCCATAATATTGTCCTCAAGTACATCGCCCTTGTATAGACCCTCTATATACTCCTTCCACCTTTCTGCTTTCCCCTCTTTGCTTAGAACGGGGTTTCCATCTGTGCTCTTGATATTCATACAAGTGGCTTTCTTTTCTCCAACGGTCTCTTTAATTTTCCGGTAGGCTGTATCTATCTTACCCCTAGTGAGATATGCCTCTACATCCTTACATTTGTCCTCTAGCCATGCCTGCTTAGCCATTTTGCACTTCTTGTCGACCTCATTTTTGAGATGTCTGTATACCTTTTTGCCTGCTTCATTCACTGCATTTTTATATTTTCTCCTTTTATCATTTAAATTCAATATTTCTTCTGTTACCCAAGGATTTCTACTAGGCCTTGTCTTTTTACCTACTTGATCCTCTGCTGCCTTCACTACTTCCTCCCTCAGAGCTACCCATTCGTCTTCTACAGTATTTCTTTCCCCCATTCCTGTCAATTTTTCCCTTATGCTGTCCCTGAAACTCTGTACAACCTCTGGTTTACTCAGTTTATTCAGGTCCAATCTCCTTAAAAGCCCACCTTTTTGCAATTTCTTCAGTTTTAATCTACAGTTCATAACCAATAGATTGTGGTCAGAGTCCACATCTGCCCCTGGAAATGTATTACAAATTAAAACCTGGTTCCTAAATCTCTGTCTTACCATTATATAATCTATCTGATACCTTTTAGTATCTCCAGGATTCTTCCATGTATACAACCTTCTTTCATGATTCTTGAACCAAGTGTTAGCTTCGCCGGCCGCGGTGGTCTCGCGGTTCTAGGAGCTCAGTCCGGAACCGCGCGACTGCTACGGTCGCAGGTTCGAATCCTGCCTTGGGCATGGATGTGTGTGATGTCCTTAGGTTAGTTAGTTTTAAATAGTTCTAAGTTCTAGGGGACTGATAACAGCAAATGTTAAGTCCCACAGTGCTCAGAGCCATTTTTTGTTAGCTATGATTAAGTTATGCTCTGTGCAAAATTCTACCAGACGGCTTCCTATTTCATTTCTTAGCCCCAATCCAAATTCACCTTCTATATTTCCTTCTCTTCCTTTTCCTACTGTAGAATTCCAGTCACCCATGACTATTAAATTTTCGTCTCCCTTCACTACCTGAATAATTTCTTTTATCCCAGCATACATTTCTTCAATTTCTTCGTCATCTGCAGAGCTAGTTGGCATATAAACTTGTACTACTGTAGTAGGCATGGGCTTCGTGTCTATCTTGGCCACTATAATACGTTCACTGTGCTATTTGTGGTAGCTTACCCGCACTCCAATTTTTTTATTCATTATTAAACCTACTCCTGCATTACCACTATTTGATTTTGTATTTATAACCCTGTATTCACCTGACCAGAAGTCTTGTTCCTCCTGCCACCGAACTTCACTAATTCCCACTACATCTAACTTTAACCTATCCATTTCCCTTTTTAAATTTTCTAACCTACCTGCCCGATTAAGGTATCTGACATTCCACGCTCCGATCCGTAGAATGCCAGTTTTCTTTCTCCTGATAACGACGTCCTCTTGAGTAGTCCCCGCCCGGAGATCCGAAAGGGGGACTATTTTACCTCCGGAATATTTTACCCGAGAGGACGCCATCATCATTTAACCATACAGTAAAGCTGCATGCCCTCAGGAAAAATTACGGCTGTAACTTCCCCTTGCTTTCAGCCGTT
Source organism: Schistocerca serialis cubense (assembly GCF_023864345.2). Classification (NCBI taxonomy): domain Eukaryota; kingdom Metazoa; phylum Arthropoda; class Insecta; order Orthoptera; family Acrididae; genus Schistocerca; species Schistocerca serialis. Next base: position 870,536,249 of record NC_064641.1, on the reverse strand, counting down.
CGCAGTACCACAACAGCAAGGCCGTTTTCGTTAGTGTTACAAGGCCAGATCAGTCAATCATCCGGACTGTTGCCCCTGCAACTACTGATAAGGCTGCTGCCCCTCTTCAGGGACCACGCGTTTGTCTGGCCTCTCAACAGATACCCTCCGTTGTGGTTGCACCTACGGTACGGCTATCTGTATCGTTGAGGCACGCAAGCCTCCCCACCAACGGCAAGGTCCATGGTTCCCAACCTGAAATTAGTCTAACACGTTTAAGGTAACACTTACATGGGAAATATGTCTGGCTACACTACGCCTCCATGAATATTCATCTATATGTCTTTGTAGTGTCGAAATGCGTCGTTCCCCCTCCCTGTCTTTGTAGTGTCGAAATGCGTCGTTCCCCCTCCCTACAATGTATTTTATGTCAGACCAACAACCGTCTGCGCTGTCGGTAAAGCCACAGTTGAGGATCTGAACTCAACATTATGCTCGACGACAAGATGATGAAAACCTCTATTGTTCAATTTTCTATATACATAGCGGCAATTGGAAATAACTACAGAACCCTCTGCAACATGATCTTCCATTAATTTCACCAACACTTTCTTCGTTCGATTAGAAACTGCTGTGAAATCGGCATTATCGTGCGTAGCACATGAAATTACAGCTTTAAACGTATAGGGCCGGGCGACGAATTGATATTCTGACGACCGGCATATACCGACTGCGAGAATAGGACTATCCGTACCACGAACGATCTGTGTTTTATCGAACCAAAAAATTTGTTTTATAGACTCTATGTGAAAGAAATGGAGGGATCGGACGTGTGAGAGGAGGAGACAAATGGTTCAAATGGCTATGAGCACTATGGGACTTAACATCTGAGGTCATCAGTCCCCTAGTACTTAGAGCTACTTAAACATAACCAACCTAAGGACATCACACACATCCATGCCCGAGGCAGGATTCGAACCTGCGACCGAAGCGGTCGCGCAGTTCCAAACGTAAGCGTCTACAACCGCTCTGCGAGGAGGATTGTATTGTTGTAAGACTCCATTACGGTGTATAGCAAATGTTCAAATAGTTTTTTACACAAAATCCAATAACTAACATCAAGTATTCTAAGTGTGTATATCTCCATAACGAAATTAGTTTATTATCAAGGTACAGATGTTACGAGACGTAGATAGCTCGGAGGCGAAGCTTGGAACAATAGTGCGAACCTGAATTTTCCAAGGTAGGAATTCGTGGAGAGATTGTCTCCGAATTAATAAACTTGAACTTGCTAAATTGTTGTACCTACCATCAACCCTCATCAAACAACATAGCACACAGTTGTGTCGAACGATCTGGGTAGCGAGTAAAGGTTTTAAAAATTCCACGTGGAGCAGATAACGACGAGGAATTTTCGCGAGATCGCCGCTGCGGAGTACATCTCTTGCTCTCCTGTGGCATTTAAAACGAAATATTTATGTTTCCCAAGTTTTGAGGAGAGTAAAGATGAAAGGAAATAAGGAACTTAGCTAAACCAAATAAAACCAATAGCAAAATCAATAATTACAATAAAAGCACACATAAAGAATATTTATTAATAATAATACATAAATGAAGAATAATTTTAATTAAGTAACCAATAATAATATTTAAACTTACAACATCGAACGTAATCAGCAACACGAGTGGACATTTTCAAAAATCGAATGGTTGCCATCATGTCTAAACCCAAAGCCTGCTTTAAGTCTTCAATATTCATGCGAATAGATAAATCCATACTTACAAACAAAAACAAAAAATTAAAAAGTCTTCTCAGTGAAACACTACCATTCCAAATTATCTAAAACTCGCTAAGAGTGAAATTAAGTACAGAATGTATTAGAAAGAACCAATTATTTAAATCAACGAAAAAAATCTACGCAATGTCTAGCGCTGCCTTTTAAAAACACATTCATATATTTCAATTTACAATGATAGCGCTTATACACAGCAGACATCCGATTTATTATCTTTGGCTCGAAAGTAGGAACATTAATATCTATGAGTAACCTAAGATGTTATTGGCCAAAGCCGATGGTGTGTATCCCATTCTTCAGTTGACCAGAATTTTCGGCTGCACTCTGCAGCGGCAATGAAGATCCTCCTGCAACGTTATCGGTGGGAAGAGTTTGATCACCCACAACATAGCCTATTATTGCCTAATTGCCTCGTCCTGAGTTTCATCTCTGTTCACATGAACCGCTGATCATGAAGATAACATTTTGGCGCAGACAACGAGCAGCAGACGAGCGAATAGAGTTGGCGAAAAGCATTAACGACTGCCTTCAGTGACGAAGGTATTGAAATGTTGGTACAACGCCACGACAAATGTCAGAGTCGGAACGGTAACAACGTAGAGAAGTTGTTGTAAGGTGTATCCAACTATTGCAAGTAAAACATTTTTGATTTTCACAGTGGTTTCCAATTCGCGACGGATCGGAACTTACTTTCTGAATGGCCCTCGTACAACACACATATTGCTGGCAACTTGCGAGCAGAAGTGCCGTACATTAGACAACGTCTGATATTTCTCCAATCACAGAAGAAGTTACATTCTTCACATAATTACACATTTGTAACTGATAGTATAGACCATATCTTATCATCCTTAAAAAATGGATGCGAATAATGGCAGTGGAAGTTACTTCTGTACGATTATCTTCACTACTAGCCATTAAAATTGCTACACCACGAAGATGACGTGCTACAGACGCGAAATTTAACAGACGCGAAGAAGACGCTGCGATATGCAAATGATTAGCTTCTCATAGCATTTACACAAGGTTGGCGCCGGTGGCGACACCTACAACGTGCTGATATGAGGAAAGTTTCTAACCGATTTCTCACACAAACAGCAGTTGACCGACGTTTCCTGGCGAAACGCTGTTTTGATGACTCGTGTAGAGAGGAGAAATGCGTACCATCACGTTTCCGACTTTGATAAAGGTCGGATTGTAGCCTATCGCGATTGCGGTTTATCGTATAGTGACATTGCTGCTCGCGTTGGTCGAGATCCAATGACTGTTAGCAGAATATGGAATCCATGGGTTCAGGAGGGTAATACGGAACGCCGTGCTGGATGCCAACGGACTCGTATCACTAACAGTCAAGATGACAGGCATCTTATCCGCATGGCTGTAACGGATCGTGCAGCCACATCTCGATCCCTAAGTCTACATCTACATCTACATCTACATTGATACTCCGCAAGCCACCCAACGGTGTGTGGCGGAGGGCACTTTACGTGCCACTGTCATTACCTCCCTTTCCTGTTCCAGTCGCGTATGGTTCGCGGGAAGAACGACTGTCTGAAAGCCTCCGTGCGCGCTCTAATCTCTCTAATTTTACATTCGTGATCTCCTCGGGAAGTATAAGTAGGGGGAAGCAATATATTCGATACCTCATCCAGAAACGCACCCTCTCGAAACCTGGCGAGCAAGCTACACCGCGATGCAGAGCGCCTCTCTTGCAGAGTCTGCCACTTTAGTTTATTAAACATCTCCGTAACGCTATCACGGTTACCAAATAACCCAGTGACGAAACGCGCCGCTCTTCTTTGGATCTTCTCTATCTCCTCCGTCAACCCGACCTGGTACGGATCCCACACTGATGAGCAATACTCAAGTATAGGTCGAACGAGTGTTTTGTAAGCCACCTCCTTTGTTGATGGACTACATTTTCTAAGCACTCTCCCAATGAATCTCAACCTGGTACCCGCCTTACCAACAATTAGTTTTATATGATCATTCCACTTCAAATCGTTCCGTACGCATACTCCCAGATATTTTACAGAAGTAACTGCTACCAGTGTTTGTTCCGCTATCATATAATCACACAATAAAGGATCCTTCTTTCTATGTATTCGCAATACATTACATTTGTCTATGTTAAGGGTCAGTTGCCACTCCCTGCACCAAGTGCCTATCCGCTGCAGATCTTCCTGTATTTCGCTACAATTTTCTAATGCAGCAACTTCTCTGTATACTACAGCATCATCCGCGAAAAGCCGCATGGAACTTCCGACACTATCTACTAAGTCATTTATATATATTGTGTAAAGCAATGGTCCCATAACACTCCCCTGTGGCACGCCAGAGGTTACTTTAACGTCTGTAGCCGTCTCTCCATTGATAACAACATGCTGTGTTCTGTTTGCTAAAAACTCTTCAATCCAGCCACACAGCTGGTCTGATATTCCGTAGGCTCTTACTTTGTTTATCAGGCGACAGTGCGGAACTGTATCGAACGCCTTCCGGAAGTCAAGAAAAATAGCATCTACCTGGGAGCCTGTATCTAATATTTTCTGGGTCTCATGAACAAATAAGGCGAGTTGGGTCTCACACGATCGCTGTTTCCGGAATCCATGTTGATTCCTACATAGTAGATTCTGGGTTTCCAGAAATGACATGATGCGCGAGCAAAAAACATGTTCTAAAATTCTACAAGAGATCGACGTAAGAGATATAGGTCTATAGTTTTGCGCATCTGCTCGACGACCCTTCAACAGATTGGGAAGTTTGAAAGACAACAACCATCTATACGAACAGTTCGACGACGTTTGCAGCAGTATGGACTAACAGCTCGGAGACCATGGCTGCGGTTACCCTAGACGCTGCATCACAGACAGGAGCGCCTGCTGAGACGGTGTACTGAACGACGAGCCTGGGTGCACGAATGGCAAAACGTCATTTTTTCGGATGAATCCAGGTTCTGTTTACAGCATCATGATGGTCGCATCCGTGTTTGGCGACATCGCGGCGATCGCGCATTGGAAGTGTGTATTCGTCATCGCCCTACTGGCGTATCACCTGCCGTGATGGTATGGGGTGCCACAGGTTAAACGTCTCGGTCACCTCTCGTTCGTATTGACGGCACTTTGAATAGTGGACGTTACGTTTCAGATGTGTTACGACCCGTGGCTCTAACCTTCATTCTATCCCAGCGAAACCCTACATTTCAGCAGGATAATGCACGACCGCATGTTGCAGGTCCTGTACTGTCCATTCTGGATACAGAAAATGTTCGACTGCTGCCCTGGCCAGCCCATTCTCCAGATCTCTCACCAATTGAAAACGTCTGGTAAATGGTGGCCGAGCAACTGGCTCGTCACTATACGCCAGTCACTACTATTGAAGAACTGTGGTATCGTGTTGAAGCTTCATGGGCAACTCTACCTGTACACGCCATCCAAGCTCTGTTTGACTCAATGCCTAGGAATATCAAGGCGGTTATTACGGCCAGAAGTGGTTGTTCTGGGTACTGATATCTCAGGATCTATGCGCCCAAATTGTTTGAAAATGTTATCACATGTCAGTTCTAGTATAATATACACTCCTGGAAATGGAAAAAAGAACACATTGACACCGGTGTGTCAGACCCACCATACTTGCTCCGGACACTGCGAGAGGGCTGTACAAGCAATGAGCACACGCACGGCACAGCGGACACACCAGGAACCGCGGTGTTGGCCGTCGAATGGCGCTAGCTGCGCAGCATTTGTGCACCGCCGCCGTCAGTGTCAGCCAGTTTGCCGTGGCATACGGAGCTCCGTCGCAGTCTTTAACACTGGTAGCATGCCGCGACAGCGTGGACGTGAACCGTATGTGCAGTTGACGGACTTTGAGCGAGGGCGTATAGTGGGCATGCGGGAGGCCGGGTGGACGTACCGCCGAATTGCTCAACACGTGGGGCGTGAGCTCTCCACAGTACATCGATGTTGTCGCCAGTGGTCGGCGGAAGGTGCACGTGCCCGTCGACCTGGGACCGGACCGCAGCGACGCACGGATGCACGCCAAGACCGTAGGATCCTACGCAGTGCCGTAGGGGACCGCACCGCCACTTCCCAGCAAATTAGGGACACTGTTGCTCCTGGGGTATCGGCGAGGACCATTCGCAACCGTCTCCATGAAGCTGCGCTACGGTCCCGCACACCGTTAGGCCGTCTTCCGCTCACGCCCCAACTTCGTGCAGCCAGCCTCCACTGGTGTCGCGACAGGCGTGAATGGAGGGACGAATGGAGACGTGTCGTCTTCAGCGATGAGAGTCGCTTCTGCCTTGGTGCCAATGATGGTCGTATGCGTGTTTGGCGCCGTGCAGGTGAGCGCCACAATCAGGACTTCATACGACCGAGGCACACAGGGCCAACACCCGGCATCATGGTGTGGGGAGCGATCTCCTACACTGGCCGTACCCCACTGGTGATCGTCGAGGGGACACTGAATAAAGCACGGTACATCCAAACCGTCATCGAACCCATCGTTCTACCATTCCTAGACCGGCAAGGGAGCTTGCTGTTCCAACAGGACAATGCACGTCCGCATGTATCCCGTGCCACCCAACGTGCTCTAGAAGGTGTAAGTCAGCTACCCTGGCCAGCAAGATCTCCGGATCTGTCCCCCATTGAGCATGCTTGGGACTGGATGAAGCGTCGTCTCACGCGGTCTGCACGTCCAGCACGAACGCTGGTCCAACTGAGGCGCCAGGTGGAAATGGCATGGCAAGCCGTTCCACAGGACTACATCCAGCATCTCTACGATCGTCTCCATGGGAGAATAGCAGCCTGCATTGCTGCGAAAGGTGGATATACACTGTACTAGTGCCGACATTGTGCATGCTCTGTTGCCTGTGTCTATGTGCCTGTGGTTCTGTCAGTGTGATCATGTGATGTATCTGACCCCAGGAATGTGTCAATAAAGTTTCCCCTTCCTGGGACAATGAATTCACGGTGTTCATATTTCAATTTCCAGGAGTGTATTTGTCCAATGAATACCTGTTTAACGTCTGCATTTCTTCTTGGTGTAGCAATTTTAATGGACAGTGGTGTATAAATAGTAACCGTACTTCCTTTGACGTATTTCAATTTGCATCTGTAGCATCGGCAACGGCTACTAAGAAATAAACGAGTAAAACCAACGCAAACAACTGTCAAATATGCACGTACTTAATTAGTATGGAACATTGTCATTGTTTTATAAGCAATATGTGCCCTATTATTACTATTTTCCCATACATATATGTGTCACAATAAAAATCGATTACTTTTGAACTTCATTTTGACAGTCGGCTGTTCCATTCCTCCGTGAACAGCCCACGTGTGAGACAAAGGCATGCATGGCGCATTTCCTCTGGACGAGCGATCCAACTGAGTCGCAGATAGGATAATATCAAAGGGGGAAGCGCTGACGTTGTCAGAGCGTCGCATCCCATCACATCGCCAGGTGCCTGAGGACAGCGGCCGCAAATTGACAGAGGGTGGATATGGGAGGGGAGAAGGGGTTGGAGGGAGGGTGGGTGGGTAGGATTTCATTAGGGGCCGCGCTGGCGCCGCGTGCCGACTAGCGACCCGAATAGTCGCGCCCCTACCGGCATACAGATGCAGTCCCGCCAGACACGTACCGCTGCACTGGCAGCCAATGGGCGCTGGGTCGCGCACTTTGCTTCAGGATTCCCACCTACACACGACACCTACACTTACACCTACATGTTCGTGATTACTCTGCTATTCACAATAAAGTGCATGGCAGAGGGTTCAATGAACCACCTTCATGCTGTCTCTCTACCGTTCCACTCTCGAACGGTACGCGGGAAAAACGAGCACTTACAATTTTTTCTGTGCGAGACCTGATTTCTCTCATTTTATCGTGATGATCATTTCTCCCTATGTAGGTGGGTGCCAACAGAATGTTTTCGCAATTGAAGGAGAAAACTGGTGATTGAAATTTCATGAGAAGATCCCGCCGCAACAAAATACGCCTTTGTTTTAATGGTTGCCACTCCAATTCACATATCATGTCTGTGACACTATCTCCCCTATTTCACGATAATACAAAACGAGCTGCCCTTCTTTGTAGTTTTTCGATGTCATCCTTCAGTCCGACCTGATGCGGACCCCACAACGCACAGCAGTACTCCAGAATAGGGCGGTCAAGCTTAGCGTAAGCAGTTTCTTTGGTAGACCTGTTGCAACTTCTAAGTGTTCTGCCAATGAATCACAGTCTTTGGTTTGCTCGATCAACAATATTATCTATGTTATCATTCCAATTTCGGTTATATGTAATTGTAATCCCTAAGTATTTAGTTGAATTTGCAGCCCTCAGATTTGTGTGACTTATCGCGCAATCGAAATTTAGCTGATTTCTTTTAGTACTAATGCGAATAACTTCGCACTTTTCTTTATTAAAGGTCAATTGCCACTTTTCGCGCCATACAGATATCTTATCAAAATCATTTTGCGAGTCGTTTTGATCATCTGATGACTTTACAAGACGGTGAATGACAGCATCACCTGCAAACAATCTAAGACGGCTACTCAGGTTGTCTGCTATGTCGTTAATATAGACCAAGAACAAAAGAGGGCCTATAACACTTTCTTGGGGAACGCCGGATATTGCTTCTGTTTTACTCGATTACTTTCCGTCTATAACTACGAACTGTGACCTATCTGACAGGAAGTCGCGAATCCAGCTGCATAGCTGAGGCGATACTCCGTAGGCACGCAGTTTGATTAGATGACGCTTGTGAGGAACGGTGTCGAAAGCCTTCTGGAAATCTAAAAATATGGAATGAATTTGACATCCCCTGTCGATAGCATTTATTACTTCACGAGCATGAAGAGCTAGTTGTGTTTCACAAGAACGATATTTTCTGAATCCGTGCTGACTATGTGTCAATAAATCGTTTTCTTCCAGGTACTTCACAATGTTCGAATACAGTATATGTTCTAAGACCCTGCTGCAAATCGACGTTAGCGATATAGGCCTGTAATTCAGCGGATTACTCCCCTTTTTGGGTATTGATGAGACTTGAGCAATCTTCCAGTCTTTAGGTACGTATCTTTCTGTGAGCGAGTGGTTGTATATAATTTCTAAATACACATAACTGCTAGATATACCTGTGCCTCTCCATTGTTCTCGTAGCCTGAGATCTTTTAATTAGAACCACACCACCGCCACAATAAAGGAAAAGGCATATCGAAGCAGTTACCTACAAAATATCTACCTCTCATCATCTGATCACTGTGTTGTTTAATATTTTAGAACGGACAGGCTAAAATTTCACTTGCAGGTGTTCACATATTGTTACAATAATCCTATTATGAAACGCCTATTATATCCAATCAGTAAGCGAACACAACTTGCATCAGAAAAAAAACAAACCAGAAAGCTTACTGCATGCAGTAGTTGTCAACTTCATAACTAATGGGGAACTACACGTGCTCTCTTTCGTTGTTAAGCACCAGATGACACTTCTGTCCATGGGGGAAACAGCTACAGCAAAGATACAGAAACTTGAATGTGTGTGTCCACGGATTGATAAATGTAAGAGACGTAATATACTGTAAGGAAAATGGGAAAAGTCGTCCTCATTTTATTTGGAAGTAAATAATTAGGAATATAAGTCTTACAGATGGTACAAGATTAGAATTAAAATCTGTGATTACATATATAAACAAGTAACATTTACATATTATCACTGAAAATAACTTACATTGTGAGTCCAACTACTTATTCTAAAACATAGCTCGCCAGATGGCACATAGACATAAAATTTTATTTGCAACAAAATACACCCTTCTCCCCTTAGTTTATTGCAGTCCATTTTAAGCAGATTGCCCATATATACAAGCTGAGAAATTTTTAAGTTTCGAGATCAATCCACGAAGGAGTTCTATGTTCATAAAAACTAAAAAAGAACGTTTGTAGAAAAACAGGTTTAAGGTTTACTTTCTCAAATTTTACAACTTTTTATCTAAATGGATTTAAAGGACGTTTAAAACGTTCCTGCACCACAATCAGAAGTTTCCTCATGTTCCGTTCCTCTTTTCCATGAGCCTGTGAATTTCCGATGGGTTTTTCAATGCTGCATCAGCCTGATCTACCCGCTCCTTGTCCCGGAATCTCAATGTTTCTAATGCGTGCATCCCTGGATTCATCCCTGAAATACGATACTGAAATATCATGTCTGTCATCCGACATAGGGAAAGCGACTTCCAAGTAAAATCTTCCACCTGTACAGGAATAAACACAATGGATGTACGAGTACTGGTTGTACACACATGGTTGAAGACGTATGGAACTTACGGGCTGACCGTGTGTAGCGCTTGGATAGCCAAATGGTAAGGCAACCGTGCACAAAGTTTCTTTGTCTTCTTTCCACTATACAGCTGATGGATGTCCATATACTTAACTGCGAATACATTTCATGTTGTTCCTGTAAGTTTCATACCTTCACTTTTCCTTCATCGCCGTCGCTATGACATACAACACCTTCTCATGTTGCAATATGAACAGTTTCAGCACCACAAAATGTAGATTTGGGGCAACTCAGCCAAATTTGACTGTTCAAAATTTCATTACAGACCTATATACCTCCAAGCAAACATTTTTCAAAACCCCTTGGATGTGCAATATCTCTGGACATAGTCACCACTTTCATGCTGCCCGCCACGAATTCCTCTCCTGTGCAAACCTCTTCATCTCAGCGTAGCTCTTGTACCCCACGTCCTCAATTATTTGCTGCATGTCTTCCAGTCTGAGTGTCCTCTATAGTCTTTACGCTTTACAGCTCCCTCTAGTACGATGGAAGTCATTCCCTGATGTCTTGACAGATGTCCTACCTTCCAACCCCTTCTTCTTGTCAGTATTTTCCATATATTCCTTTCCTCATCGACTGTGAGGAGAACCACCTTCCTGCATAACTTATCACCCCACTTAATTTTCAACGTTTTTCTGTAGCACCACATCTCAAATGCTTCGATTCTCCTATGTTCTGCTTTTCCCACCACCCGTGTGTGACCATCACACAGTACTGTAATCAGAATGTACGTTCTCAGACATTTATTCCTATGTTTGATACCAGGAAGGCCCTTCTTGCCAGTGTTAATCTGATTTTCATACCCTCCTTGCTCTGTCCATCATGGGTTATAATTTAATTCACGATATCTTTATTTACAATGGTACCATTTGTATGAAATCAAACGTACACGTTACCCCAAGCCACGGTCACGTTTTGTATGAAAACCCTACGAAAATTGGTCTAGTAGTTTTGGAGATTAGTATGTTAAGCTTAATTTGTTAAGCTTAACAACCAATGAAATTCAGTTTAAGAGAAGCCTTGAAACATCCCCTTTGAAACATTTATGAATTACCGTGCTGGTAAACCCTTTATGTTATTTCATTTTCAAACAGCTGAGCAAAACTGAACGTACTCAGACAGTTCTCTCTTTACTTTATTGTGATCATCACTAAACTGACACACAATATTTTTAGCGCAACACAATCTGACTTTCAATAATCCCTACAAAAGAATGTCCCAGACTAACAATGACCTATACCTTTCACGAATCACTTACCTCACAAAAATCTTCGTTACTCAAACTACTGCAATACAGTGAGGGCTAATACTGCCCGCTAAATAAAAGATTCTGACTACTGAAGGCACTAACTTCTGATCGGCATAGTTAGCAAATGAAAGATTTTGATAGAGAACAAAAAATGTATTTACCTTAATAAAATTCAAAAGTCATATATATATATATATATATATATCAGTTCACGATACCCAATATTACAAATTTACTCTTTCTGATGGACACACGTCCAGATCGTCCGCTCTCAAAATACTGCTATCTCTCTCCCCAGATCCACCACTGCTGGCGGCTCACCTCCAACTGCGCATCGCTATGCGATGTTCACTTGTAATTGCGCAACACTACAATAGCGAATATTCCAACAATGCAAACCAGTGACAGACTTCACACAGCACAGTCAGTGCTTTTCATATAGAGCGCTACGTGGCGTTACCAACATAAAAACCTAAACAGCCTACTTACAGCCTAAAGGATTTATTGGTGGCCAACTCCTTCTACTCATTTGATGAATTTCTCAGTAGAACCAACTGATTTGAGTGCAATATAACTTCAAAACAATTTCAGTGCAGTAATGTGTTCATTGTGAATAAGTATTATGGTAGTTCTATTACTTGTTTATTACCTTATAAATAAATAAAAACCTTTTTATTTTAAATTCAGTGCATTAGTGTTTGTAAAATGATTCTTTCATTCAGTGTTCACTAAAAAAAATTACGATCATTCCACTTGGGACCCGTGGAAAGTACATTAGCTTATTTATTTCAGTTGTAAATATTTGTTATGTATTATTATTTTTCTGACATGTTCTGCATCCTGGAGGAACTCCTCACTATGGATCAATTGGAATGAAAGTTAAGAAAAAAGCAGATAAAGAGACAGACACAACGGATATACAGATTTATTATTACTATTAATACAGATTGATTGTAAATACTGGTTTCAAGTGCACTGTACATCGTTTCTAAGGGCAACAAATATTTAAAAATGGTTCAAATGGCTCTGAGCACTATGGAACTTAACTTATGAGGTCATCAGTCCGCTAGAACTCAGAACTACTTAAACCTAACTAACCTAAGGACATCACACACACCCATGCCCGAGGCAGGATTCGAACCTGCGACCGTAGCGGTCACGCGGTTCCAGACTGTAGCGCCTAGAACCGCGCGGCCACCCAGGCCGGCTATCAAATATTTAGATGCTAAACATAGGGTGTGTAGCAAAATTTATCACCATGTACATTAGATTCCTAAAATGGTGCTTAAGTATCCCCTACAACATAGTAATTATCACTGCAGAAGGTTGAGTGGAGTGCTAATGCACCCACAGCCATATACACACACGTAAAGATAACTCGTGCGCATGCGTGCTGCGTGCGGCCGAGTGACAGCTGTGGAATCGCCTCGGTGGCAGCCGCCCGCGGATTGTTATTCAGGCTGCCTTCTGGGCGAATTGTCGACATCTTTTCAATAGCCGGCTCTGACAGCGGTGGCGCTCGCGGAAATAGAATTCGTGCGGCGGGCGGCTTACGTCCCGCGGGAAACGAGGAACACTTGGGCGAGCAGTTTAGCCACCTGTGCCGGGAATACGGCCGTTTTCTGCCGTGGTTGCCGTTCAGCTGCACAAAGTGAGACGAGTACAGGAAACAGACAGATGCGAGAGCGTGAACTGAATAACATTCATCAAAGCACGCCTAAGACAGTACTTTCAAACGGGAAACAAAATTGTAGGTGAGAGGAAAACTGGATATACGAAAACAAGCTGCGGCCACACAAAATTTCATGATACCGCTACCTGAGTGACACTGCATGAAACACTTTCTAATGTGAAACGCACTGTTAGTCAAGGTGCTTCAGTTGTCGTAAGTTCTAGGAGTCGGAGGGTGGAACGTTAGAAGTTTGAATGTGGTAGGGAAGCTAGGAAATCTGAAAAGCACAAGCTCCATCTAGATATAGTGGGGGGTCAGGGAAGTGAAATGAAAAGAACACAAGGATTTCTGCTCAGATGAGTGTAGGGTAATGACAACAACAGCAGACAATGGTATAACCTGAGTAGGTCTCGTTATGAGTAGGAAGGTAGAACAGAGAGTGTGTGTTGCTCTGAACAAGTCAATGATGGGGTTGTTCTCATGAGAACCGACAGAAAACCAGCTCCGACGATAACAGTTCACGTACACATGCTGACATTGCTACCTGATGATGAAGAGATAAAGAATTTAGGATACTGAACGGGTAATTCAGCATATAAATGGAGCGGAAAATCTATTTGTGGTGGGGGAGTGGAATGTGGCTTTAAGGGGAGTAGCAGGAGAAATGGTTACCGGGGAATATGGACCAAGCGTCAGGAATAAGACAGGAGAAAAATCTGCAGTGAATGTCAACTACTAATAGTGAACACGCTGTTCAAGAATCACAAGAGGAGGAAGTATACTAGGAAAAGGCTGGGAGATACGGGAAGATTTCAGTTGGTCAGGCGGAGATTCCGAAATCAGATACTGGATTGTAAGGCGTACCCAGGAGCAGATATAAACTCAGATCACGATTTAGTAGTGATGAAAGTTAAATTGAGTTTTAAAGAGACTAGTCAGGAAGTATTGTGGTATGAAGAAGTAAGCATGAAGTCATTTTCGGTTATAGATACTGCGATAATGAATAGCTCTGTAGGTATTTTAGTTGAAGAGAAATTGATTTCTGAAAAAAGGGCAAACACAGAAGGTAAAACGAAAAATATAAGTACAAAGAAGTTGAATGCGAAGAAACCATGGGTAACAGAAGAAATAAATCAGTTGCTCTCTGGAGAAATGAAGTGCAAAAATATTCATGGAAATTCAGGAATACTGAAATACAAGGCATTTAGGAATGAAATGAATAGGAAATGGGGGAAGCTAAGGCGAAATGGCTACATGAAAAACGTGAAGAAATCGAAAAAGAAATAATTGTCGAAAGGACTCACTCAGCATATAGAAAAGCCAAACAACCTACGATGATGTTAAAAAGCTAGGGTGGCAACACTAATAGTGCAATGGGAACGCGAATGATGCCATGGTATACAGAGAAGTTGTAGCATTAGAAAATTATAGGGAAATGCAGGAAGATCTGCAGCGGATAGGCACTTGGTGTAGGGAGTGGCAACTGACTCTTAACATAGAAAAATGTAATGTATTGCCAATACATAGAAAGAAGGATCCTTTGTTGTATGATTATATGATAGCGGAACAAACACTGGTAGGAGGTACTTCTGTAAAATATCTGGGAGTATGCGTACGGAACGATTCGAAGTGGGCCGGCAGGAGTGGCCGAGCGGTTCTAGGCGGTGCAGTCTGGAACCGCGGGACCGCTACGATCGCAGGTTCGAATCCTGCCTCGGGCATAGATGAGTGTGATGTCCTTACGTTAGTTAGCTTTAACTAGTTCTAAGTTCTAGGGGACTGATGACCTCAGAAGTTAAGTCCCATAGTGCTCAGAGCCATTTGAACCATTTTTTGATTTGAAGTGGAATGATCATATAAAATTAATTGTTGGTAAGGCGGGTGCCAGGTTGAGATTCATTGGGGGAGACCTTAGAAAATGTAGTCCATCAACGAAGGAGGTGGCTTACAAAACACTCGTTCGACCTATACTTGAGTGTTGCTCATCAGTGTGGGATCCATACCAGGTCGGGTTGACAGAGGAGATAGAGAAGATCCAAAGAAGAGCGGCGCGTTTCGTCACAGGGTTATTTGGTAAGCGTGATAGCGTTACGGAGATGTTTAGCAAACTCAGGTGGCAGACTCTGCAAGAGAGGCGCTCTGCATCGCGGTGCAGCTTGCTGTCCAGGTTTCGAGAGGGTGCGTTTGTGGATGAGGTATCGAATATATTGCTTCCCCCTACTAATACCTCCCGTGGAGATCACGAATATAAAACTAGAGAGATTCGAGCGCGCACGGAGGCTTTCCGGCAGTCGTTCTTCCCGCGAACCATACGCGACTGGAACAGGAAAGGGATGTAATGACAGTGGTACGTAAAGTGCCCTCCGCCACACACCGTTGGGTGGCTTGCGAAGTATAAATATAGATGTAGAACTGTTAAATGCGGAGGAGAGAGCGGACAGGTCGAAAGAGTATATTGAAGGCCTCTATGAGGGGCAAGACTTGCTTCACGTGATTGAAGTAGAAACAACTGTCGAGACGGAAGAGATAAGTGATCCAGAATTAGAAACAGAATTTAAAACTATTGGAAGACGCAAGATCAAATAAGACAAAACATCTCATCAGAGTTTCTAAAATCATTGAGGGAAGCGGCAACAAAAACTATTCACATTGGTGTAGAATATATGAGCCTGGCGATATACCATGCGCCTGTCGGAAAAATATTATCCACAGAATCCCGAAAACTGCAAGAGCTGGCAAGAGCGAGACTTACCACACAATCAGCTTAACAGCTCATGCATCCAAGTTGCTGACAAGAATGATGTGCAGAGTAATGGGAAAGAAACTTGAGGATTTGTTAGACGACGATCAGTCCCGCTTTAGAAAAGATAAAGGCACCAGAGGGGCAGTTCTGATGTTTCGGTTGATGACGGAAACAAGACGGAAGAAAAATCGGGACACTTTCATAGGATTTGTCGACCTGGATACAGCGTTCGACAAATGGTGCAACATGTTAGGAAATATGAGGAAAAGAGGGGTAAGCTATAGGGGTAGACAGGTAATATGTACAAGAGGCAAGAAGGAATAATAAGAGTGGAAAATCAAGAAAGAAGTTCTCGGATTAAAAAGTATGTAAGACAGGTATGTAGTCTTTCGCCCCTACTGTTCAATAGGTACGTCGAAGAAACCGTGATAGATATAAAAGAAAGGTTGAAGAGAAGTATTAAAATTTAAGATCAAAGGACATCAATGATAAGATTCGCTGATGACGTTGCTGTCCTCAACGAAAGTGAAACGAGAATTAAAAAATCTGATGAATGGAACGAACTGTCTACTAAGTACAAAATATGGATTGAAAGTAAACCGAAGAAAAACGAAAGAAATGAGAAGTAGCAGAAATGAGAACAGCGAGAAACTTAACATCGGGACTAATGAGAAGGAAGTACATGAAGTTAAGTAATTTTGGTATCTAGGCAGCAAAATAATCCAATGATGGACGGAGCAAGGACGACATAAGACTCAGACTAGCACTTGCAAAAAATGTATTGCTGGCCCGTCTACTAGCGTCAAATACAGGTCTTAATGTGAGGAATAAGTGTCTGAGAATGTTTGTTTGGAGTACAACATTGCAAGGTAGTGACACGTGGGCTGTGGTAAAACAGTAACACAAGAAAATCGAAGCATTTGAGATGTGGTGATACAGACGATATTGGAAAATTAGGTGGACTGATACGTTTTGCAATGAGTAGGTTCTCTGCAGAATAGGCGAGGAAAGGAATATATGGAAAACACTAACAAGAAGAAGGGGTAGGGTGGTAGGACATCTGTCAAGACATCAGCGTACAACATCCACGATACTGGAGGGAGGGTAAAAGCTGTAGAGACAGACAGAGACTGGAATACATCCAGACATCAATGAGTGAGGACGTAGGGTGCAAATGGGTTGAAGAGTTTGGCACAGGAGAGGAATTCCGTATCGAAATTTCTCATCTAAGACAATGTACACTCGGAACTTTTGTCACTGATTTTGTTCGCATCGACATATTTCATAGCCATACGTATGCATTGCAGTACCAACTGTTAATCTGATCATCGCAGACTTTGAGAATACATAAACAATAGTATTTACTACTATAACATCAGGTAGTTGGTTTGAGATATATTGCAATGAATGTGTATGTAAATGTTGGTGTGGATGATGTGATGTGCAGGTTGGTATGCTATAATGACTATTCTGTTGAAAATTTGTATGGGAAGATATATCAGGATGAAAATGCTATGACAAGAGGTTGTCTGAAGCAACTGATCATCATATTAGAGAGCTTGGGACGCTAAGACCTTGTGCCTTCAACTGGGGAAACCTAGAATGAGGAGCACTCCGAACCTATAACTGTTAATCTTCAAGCTGTTGATGACGGTCCTTATCACATATGCAGTCCGCAGCTCGGGGTCTTGCGGTAGTGTTCTCGCCTCCAGCGCACTGGGTCCAGGGTTCGATTCCCGGTGGGGTCAGTGATTTTCTCTGACTCGAGATGACTGGGTGTTGTGTGTCATTCATCATCATTTCATCATCATTAACTCGCAAGTCGCCGACGTGGTGTCAACTAAAAAGAACTTGTAATATGGCGGCCGAACTGCCCCGCACGGGGCCTCCCGGCCAACAATGACACACGATCGTTCCATTTCATCAAATATGCAAGGGGGAATGTTAAGAGCATAACACACTAACGTTCCTAATATGGTGGGAGAAAGCCGTTGGCCTTAAAAAACAGGTTTTAGTCGCCTCGCAATAGATAAATGCAGATCCTGGTCGAATCCTGCCTCGGGCATGGATGTGTGTGATGTCCTTAGGTTTAAGTAGTTCTAGGGGACTGATGACCTCAGATGTTAAGTTCCATAGTGCTCAGAGCCATTTGAACCTGTATGATTTCAAGGGAATTTTGTACCATTTTTTCTCCAAACTACTGGCAAGTTTAGGTAACACCGACCATGTACCGTTCTCTCCAAAGTCAACGCTCAGTAATACTGAGATCTAGTCAGTTTGGTGGTCAACGGAGACGCAACAACTCACCCTAGCGTTCACAAAAGCAGTACTGGACAACGCGAGCAATGTGAAGACGGCCCCTGTTGTCGTGGAACACAGTCTGACAAATGTAGTACCGAGATTGTACCGCGGGATGGATCTGATCAGCCAAAACGGTCACACAATCCTATACAGCAATGCGACCTCGCAGAATAACCACGGGGCCGATGGAATACCAAATAATCACCTAACCGCTGCTCTTAGAATACAGACTCGGCCAGAAGTTAGAAGAAGTGCGAAACAACACTCATGCGACGAAATGACTTTCACTCATTGCTGTATAGACCAGATGTTATGGCTTCTGCATCGCATCTTTTTACGGGCATTTCCGTTAATGCTGAGTGGCTTTAGAATCCCAGTTTTCCCAGCCATTTCGTGCTTATGGAACTCCCTTCGTTTTGTTTTGGTGCCGACATTGTTCACCGGTGCGACATCGAATTCTGCAGTGACTTTTGAAGCTGTCGTCCCCTCACTTTTCGTCACAATTCTCTTCAATGACAGTCCATCAAGATCGCATAACACACTTTAGTCCGCATTAGACTTAGCGGATAATGTTTTTGCGCGCCCCCTGTGTGAAGTATAAACCTTCGACACGGTGCCTCTTGAAATATTAACCACTTCGGGTATCTTGGTTACGAAAGGACCCACCATACAATTTGCCTGTGTTGGAATTCACTTACCATCGACGTTATATACTCGCAGCTATACAGAACACTGTTCTGACCAAGACTGGCATTTGCAACATTCTGAGCCCATTGCACAGGTCGCTCTTTGTGGTCAAATACAACAGCGCAATCTGCGGGCATGGCTAGCACCTGCATTTATGTTCGAGCATGCACTTATTGTGGTGTATCTACATTTTTTCCAACCTGTATAGCTGTAGTAAGTGCCGTGGACAACTTGACTCTCTCGCTAATGTTGCATTGCAACCTACTGTGTACACAGCACTTACAGCAGGCTGATCCAACTTCCTCGGGAAGGCTCAGCTTGTGTGGCCCTATTATAACCATGCATAATTGATGAAAGGAGAAAATACAAAAATGCAGTAAATGAAGTAGGTAAAAAGGAGTACAAACGTCTCAAAAATGAGATCTACAGGAAGTGCAAATTGGCTAAGCAGGGATGGTTAGAGGACAAGTGTAAGGAATTAGAGACAAATATATCATTAGGGGTCAGATAGATACTCCTAAAGGAAAATCAGAGAGACCTTTGGAGAAAAGAGAACCACTTGTATGAATATAAAGAACTCAGATGGAAAACCATTTCTAAGCAAAGAAGGAAAAGTAGAAAGATGGAAGGAATATATTGAAGGTCTATACAAGGGTGAAGTACTTGAGGGCAATATATGGAAATGGAAGAGGACGTAAGTGAAGATGAAGTGGAAGATATGATATTGTGTGAAGAATTTGACAGGGCACTGAAAGACCTAAATCAAAACAAGACCCCGGGAGTTGACAATATTCCATTAGAACTAATGATAGCCTTGGGAGAGCCAGTCATAACAAGACATTATCAACTGGAGAGCAAGACGTATGAGACAGGCGAAATACCCTCAGATTTCAAGAAGAATATAATAATTCCAATCCCAAAGAAAGAAGGTGTTGAAAGGTGTGAAAATTACCGAACTGTCAGTTTAATAAGACACGTATGCAAAATAATAACACGAATTCCTTACAGACGAATGGAAAAAGTGGTAGAAGCCGACCTTGAGGAAGATCTGTTCGGAATCCGTAGAAGTTTTGCAACTCCTGAGGCAATACAGACCCTACGACTTATCTCAGAAGATATATTAAGGAAACGCAAACCTACATTTATTGTAATTGTAGACTTAGAGAAAACGTTTGACAATGTTGACAGGAATACTCTCTTTCAAATTCTGTAGGTGGCAGCCGTCAAATACAGGGAACTAAAAGCAATTTAGAATGTGTAAGAAACCAGATGGCAGTATATAAGAGTCGAGAGGCATGAAAGGGAAGCAGTGGTTGGGAAGGGAGTGAGACAGGGTTGTAGCCCATTCTCGATGTTATTCAATCTGTATACGGAGCACGCAGTAAAGAAAACAAAGGGAAATTTTGCAGTAGGAATTAAAATCCATGGAGAAGAAATAAAAAGCTTTGAGGTTTGCCGATGACTTTGTAATTCTGTCAGAGACAACAAAGGACCTGGAAGAGCAGTTATACGGGTTGGAAACTGTTTTTAAAGGAGGATATGAGATGAACATCAACAAAAGCAAAACAAGGATAATGGAATGTAGTCTAATTAAGTCGGGTGATGCTGAGGGAATTAGATTAGGAAATGAGGGACTTAAAGTAGTAAAAGAGTTTTGCTATTTGGGGAGCAAAATAACTGATGATGGTCGAAGTAGAGAGGATACAAAATGTAGACTGGCAATGGCAAGAAAATCGTTTCTGAAGAAGAGAAATTTGTCAACGTCGAGTATAGATTTAAGTGTCAGGAATTCTTTTCCAAACGTATTTGTATGGAGTGTAGTCATGTATGGATGTGAAACGTGGACAGTAAGTAGTTTAGACAAAAAGAGAATAGAAACTTTCAAAATTTGGTGCTACAAAAGAATGCTGAAGATTGGATGGGTAGATCACGCAACTAATGAGGAGGTACTGAATAGAACTGGGGTCAAGGGGAATTTGTGGCACAACTTGAGTAGGAGATGGGATCGTTTGGTAGGACATGTTCTGGGGGCATCAAGGGACCACCAGTTTAAAATTGGATGGCAGTGTGGAGGGTAAAAATCGCAGAGGGAGACCAAGAGATGAATACACTAACCTGATTCAGAAGGATGTAGGGTGCAGACGTTTCTTGGAGGTGAAGAAGCTTGCATAGGATAGAGTAGCATGGAGAGCTGCATCAAACCGGTCTCTGGACTGAAGAGCACAACAACAAGTGACGAACTGAAAAAAGTAAGGTCAACAGCTTATTACTACAGCACACCCTCGGTACAAAATAAACTTGTGACGTCTTCACTTACTTTGTGCAAAACCCACAGCATTTCTCGCTTCACCAGCTATCGTTCGCCCCTAAAATTTACATTCTTTCGTTGAAAGAATCTGTGATTAGTGGAAAAACTCGGTAGATAATGAAGCTTTGCATGAGAACCATGTCGTAAAATACTCTCCTCTTCGTGTGCTATCACTTTTGATATTTCGAACCTTTACGAAATATGAGGAATGTGGACGATATTTCAATCTGGGTTTGTAGGTGGAGCGGCGCGATCGTACATGACTGTAACTACATCGGATCAGCTTTCTCGAGAACGGCGACAGACGTCTCCACACAAGTGTAAGGAGAAATTAGATATATCACGTAAATTTCATACGCAGCGACATATTACTCAATTTCCACGAAAAGCAAAATCATAGCGCCCATCGTTGTTCATTGCAAAATTTTTCAAATTTCACGTAGTAATTTGCTGCCACAATAACTATGACCATTAACGAAATGATAATCACACCATCATGAACCTGACATATAAAGCTATATGTAACGCAATTTTTTTATAGAATAGTTTCTTTAAAATCCATTGAGAAAGATTGCAGGGTATGCGGCTCGACACTGTCTGTCTCCTCTTCAAAAACAAAGAAATGAATCCGGCTAGCCCTTTGAACGAAAATTAGTCACTGCTCATCGACCACCTTCTCCTCGCGGACTCCAGTACGGTCGCATAGAGTGCTGCTGGGCCGTATAACTTCCCGTACGTCAATTGCTTCCCCACCGCTACCTCCGCATGCCCGCGCACTTTCAGCAGCCCGCTAGCTGCAACTGATTTATAGGGTGTGCAGAGTCAGTCAGAAGCTGATTTTAATTGGCGGGCACAACTCTGCAAATAGTACACTATGTGATCAAAAGTATCCGGACACCTGGCTGAAAATGATTTACAAGTTCGTGTCGCCCTGCATCGGTTATGCTGGAACTCAATATGGCGTTGGGCCACCCTTAGCCTTGATCACAGCTTCCACTCTCGCAGGCATACGTTCAGTCAGGTGCTCGAATGTTAGTTGGGGAATGGCAGGCCATTCTTCACAGAGTGCTGCACTGAGGAGAGGTATCGACGTCGGTCGGTGAGGCCTGGCACGAAGTCGGCGTTCCAAAACATCCCATAGGTGTTCTATAGGATTCAGGTCAGGACTCTGTGCAGGCCAGTCCATTACAGGGATGTTATTGTCGTTTAACCACTTCACCACAGGTAGTGCATTACGAAAAGGTGTTCTATCGTGTTGAAAGATGCAATCGCCGTTCCAAAACATCCCATATATGTTCTATAGGATTCAGGTCAGGACTCTGTGCAGGCCAGTCCATTACAGGGATGTTATTGTCGTTTAACCACTTCACCACAGGTAGTGCATTACGAAAAGGTGTTCTATCGTGTTGAAAGATTCAATCGCCGTCTCTCAATTGCTCTTCAACAGCGGGAAACAAGAAGGTGCTTAAAACACCAATGTAGGTCAGTGTTGTGATAATGCCACACAAGACGAGGGGTGCAAGCACCCTCCATGAAGAACACGACCACACCATAACACCACTTACTCCCAATTATACTGTCGGCACTACACACGCTGGCCGATGACGTTCACCGGGCATTCACCATACCCACATCCTGCCATCGGATCACCACACTGTGTGCCGTGATTCGTCACGCCACACGACGTTTTTCCCCTGTTCAATCGTCCAATGTTTACGCTCCTTACACCAAGCGAGCTGTCGTTTGGCTTTTACCGGCGAGATGTGTGACTTATGAGCAGCCACTCGACCACGAAGTCCACTTTTTCTCACCTCCCTCCTAACTGTCATAGTACTTTCAGTGGATCCTGCTGCAGTTTGGAATTCCTGTGTGATGGTCTGGATGGAAGTCTGCCTATTACACACTACGACTCTCTTCAACAGTCGGCGGTCTCTGTCAGTCAGCAGAAGAGGTCGGCCTGTACGCTTTTCTGCTGTTCGTGTGCCTTCACGTTTCCATTTCCATATGACGTCGGAAACAGTGGACCTAGGGATGTTTAGGAGTGTGGAAATCTCGCGTACAGATGTTATGACACAAGTGACACCCAATCACCTGACCACCTTCGAAGTCCCGGAGTTCTGCGGAGCCCCATTCTGCTCTCTCGAGATGCTTAATGACTACTGAGGTCGCTGATATGGAGTACCTGGTAGTAGGAGGCAGCAAGAAGCACCTAATATGAAAAACGTATGTTTTCGGGAGTGTCCGCATAGTGTACATTCAACAAATAGTCAACCCATGTTTTAAGCAGATGTTGTACTGACGAGCAACTGTCGTTTGGACGTGATCACGCAGTAAGTACGCTGACAAGCTGATGCAGCATCTCATCAATCAAGACTGTTAACGTATCAAGTTCTTCCACTCATGCCCCGCAGACGAATTTGCATTGTTTTCTTAGGGGATAGGTTACTTGATAAATTAGATATGTATTTATTAGAGCAATGAAATGTGTGCTTCATGCGAGACAGATCTCGTCATTTCTGTATTAATAACAGTTAATCCGTGACACCTGGACAGGAAGAAATAGACTCGACAGATGGATTGACGGAAGTAGAACCGTTCCTTGCCTAGACGACCTCTGTACCTAAATCTTCAAAGATTTATTGGGGCATTTGAAAGCTCTTCTGTCCCGAAGGCACGTACAAGATGCGGAATCATACCCATATTGTGGAAGGTGGCAAAAACACACGCAGTACTCCAAGGATACGATCCGAGAATCAATGTGTCGGTGTGTGTGACGAACATTTTGACCATTCCTTGCATGAAAGAGTTTTGTGTGGAACGCTGGTACTTATTTTTGTGTGTTTCCCTTAAACAATGAGCTGTGAAAAGTTGCAGAAAATGAGCCTTGACAGACGATATAAGACGTGTGCCAACTCATTTTCAAGTAACATGCATATATTCTTCTTCTACGTCTATGAAACGTGTGCTGAACTATGTTCCTACAGCTTGTATGACGAGCAACTGCGGAAAGGAGAAGTTAAGGAAAGCAACAGTTGCAAAAATTGGAGAAAAATGGAATTACGTAAGAAGTCGTGAGGGGGGGGGGGCGGCGATTGATATATTTAAAAAGGTTTTTAACGTATAAATCTTCATTCTGATGAAATGTGTACATGACTCAGTTAACCACCTGAAGTACCGTTATAGAGACTGACCTTGGCCATGGACTTATTCGTTTACACAATTCCCTCTTTCTGTACCTCATCCATTTTGATGTGGAGCCCGCAGTTTATGAGTCTAACTTTCTCACTCAAATGCTGGACATATCCTGTATAACCGAATACAAATCTCGTGTCTGACGAGGAATATGTTATACAGGGTGTTACAAAATGGTACGGCCAAACTTTCAGGAAACATTCCTCACACACAAAGAAAGAAAATATGTTTTGTGGGCATGTGTCCGGAAACGCTTACTTTCCATGTTAGAGCTCATTTTATTACCTCTCTTGGAGAATGGCGTATCGTATCACAGCCGTCCACAATGCGAGCACGAAGAGTCTCTACATTTGGTACCGGGGTTGCGTAGACAAGAGCTTTTAAATGGCCCCATAAATGAAAGTCAAGAGGGTTGAGGTCAGGAGAGCGTGGAGCCATGGAATTGGTCCGCTTCTACCAATCCATCGGTCACCGAATCTGTTGTTGAGAAGCGTACGAACACTTCGACTGAAATGTGCAGGAGCTCCATAGTGCATGAACCACATGTTGTGTCGTACTTGTAAAGGCACATGTTCTAGCAGCACAGGTAGAGTATCCCTTATGAAATCGTGATAACGTGCTCCATTGATCGTAGGTGGAAGAACATGGGGCCCAATCAAGACATCACCAACAATGCCTGCCCAAACGTTCACAGAAAATCTGTGTTGATGACGTGATTGCACAATTGCGTGCGGCTTCTCGTCAGCCCACACATGTTGATTGTGAAAATTTACAATTTGATCACGTTGGAATGAAGCCTCATCCGTAAACAGAACATTTGCACTGAAATGAGGATTGACACATTGTTGTATCAACCATTCGCAGAAGTGTACCCGTGGAGGCCACTACGTACTGATGTGCTTGATGCTAGTACTGTAGAGCAATGAGTCGCATGTCAACACAAGCACCGAAGTCAACATTACCTTCCTTCAATTGGGCCAACTGGCGGTGAATCGAGGAAGTACAGTACATACTGACGAAACTAAAATGAGCTCTATCATGGAAATTAAGCGTTTCCGGACCGTAGGTGCAACCACAACGGAGGGGTATCTGTTGAGAGGCCAGACAAACGCGTGGTTCCTGAAGATGGGCAGCAGCCTTTTCAGTAGTTGCAGGGGCAACAGTCTGGATGATTGACTGATCTGGCCTTGCAACACTAACCAAAACGGCCTTACTGTTGTGGTACTGCGAACGGCTGAAAGCAAGGGGAAGTTACAGCCGTAATTTTTCCCGAGGGCACGCAGCTTTACTGTATGGTTAAATGATGATGGCGTCCTCTTGGGTAAAATATTCCGGAGGTAAAATAGTCCCCCATTCGGATCTCCGGGCGGGGACTACTCAAGAGGACGTCGTTATCAGGAGAAAGAAAACTGGCATTCTACGGATCGGAGCGTGGAATGTCAGATACCTTAATCGGGCAGGTAGGTTAGAAAAATTTAAAAAGGGAAATGGATAGGTTAAAGTTAGATATAGTGGGAATTAGTGAAGTTCGGTGGCAGGAGGAACAAGACTTCTGGTCAGGTGAATACAGGCTTATAAATACAAAATCAAATAGGGGTAAGCAGGAGTAGGTTTAATAATGAATAACACAATTGGAGTGCGGGTAAGCTACCACAAACAGCACAGTGAACGTATTATAGTGACCAAGATAGACACGAAGCCCATGCGTACTACAGTAGTACAAGTTTATATGCCAACTAGCTCTGCAGATGACGAAGAAATTGAAGAAAATGTATGATGAGATAAAAGAAATTATTCAAGTAGTGAAGGGAGACGAAAATTTAATAGTCATGGGTGACTGGAATTCGACAGTAGGAAAAGGGAGAGAAGGAAATATAGTAGGTGAATATGGACTGGGGCTAAGAAAAGAAAGAGGAAGCCGTCTGGTAGAATTTTGCACAGAGCATAACTTAATCATAGCTAACAAAAAATGGCTCTGAGCACTATGGGACTTAGCATCTGTGGTCATCAGTCCCCTAGAACTTAGAACTACTTAAACCTAACTAACCTAAGGACATCACACACATCCATGCCCGAGGCAGGATTCGAACCTGCGACCGTAGCAGTCGCGCGGTTCCGGACTAAGCGCCTAGAACCGCGAGACCACCGCGGCCGGCGACACATGTCCACATAACATCTTTTCTTTATTTGCGTGTGAGGAATGTTTCCTGAAAGTATGACCGTACCTTTTTGTAACACCCTGTATATTTTACTTTTGATAAGTAGTAATAATGTCTAGTGATGTATGTAGTTTTTTTTATTTTTTTCTCGAATCCAATATACCGGGTGATGAAAAAGGCAGTATAAATTTTAAAACTGAATAAATCACGGAATAATGTCGATAGAGAGGTAGAAATTGACACACATGCTTGGAATGACATGGCTTTTTATTAGAACAAAAAAAAAATACAAAAGTTCAAAATATGTCCGACAGATGGCGCTTCATCTGATCAGAATAGCAATAATTAGCATAGCAAAGTAAGACAAAGCAAATATGATGTTCTTTACAGGAAATGCTCAATATGTCCACCACCATTCCTCAACAATAGCTGTAGTCGAGGAATAATGTTGTGAACAGCACTGTAAAGCGTGTCTGGAGTTATGGTGAGGATTTGGCGTCGGATGTTGTCTTTCAGCATCCCGAGAGATGTCGGTCGATCACGATACAGTTGCAACTTCAGGTAACCCCAAAGCCAATAATCGCACGGACTGAGGTCTGGGGCCTGGGAGGCCAAGCATGACGAAAGTGGCGGCTGAGCACACGATCATCACCAAGCGACGCGCGTAAGAGATCTTTCAGGCGTCTGGCAATACTTTGTTTTTTTTTGTTCTAATAAAACCCCTGTCATTCCAAGCATGTGTGCCAATTTTTACGTCTCTATCTACATTATTCCGTGGTTTATTAAGTTTTCAAATTATAGTGACTTGTTGATCACCCAGTATATACAACATCAATATTCTCTAAGGTCAAGACACTGCAGATTGATTTGTTTCAACTTTAATTTTTTTTGTAAACAATGTAGTAAAATGGTATCCTTGTAATGTATTAATGTACAAGAAAATTTTTCCTATGTTAGTATAACCCGTAATTGTAACATTCTGATGACCATATTTTTGTATATCCATATATTTTTCCTTTATTTTGTTCGTAGTTCACTTTTTTAAATTAATATGCGCTACATAGGAATGAGGAAAAACACGTCATTTGAGACTACGAGACGAGAAAAGTAATGATGTTTGTTGAGGTAGCCATTTTTCAGAGCCCTTTTGTTGTTAGCTACAAAAAAATCTCTTTCCTTGCTATACACGAATTCTTACCTACATATCCGGACAACACGGAATTCTTAGTAGGTGACGTGGAATATTACACAAATAAACACACACAAAAACGAAGCAACGACACAAAGCATACACGACGACAAGAAAGGACACATAAACACAAGCTCACACATAAGATAACAAACATTTTAAACAGAGAAGGCAAAAGACTGCTTTGAAACAGAGAATCCAAAGTTAATCCCAAAAATAGCGAAAGACACGGACCTTTATCTGAAGGCAGGAATACATACGTTTCTACGCAACACATGTGGTGGAGGTATGCAGGACAAACTGCCAAATTATTCAACACGCTATAGGAAGAAGGTAGGGACAAGCCACTCAGTTTTTGCGGAACATTTAAGAGCAATGAATCATAGGTCAGCTACAAGAGAGAGAGAGGGAGAGAGGAGAGAGAGAGAGAGAGAGAGAGACTTGAAAATAAGTAGAACAAATAGTGACAAACACCTAATTGCCTGAGAACAAAACTATCACACAAAAAAAAGAGGCGGGAAAGAAACTAGTATTAAATGACGAAGTGAATATTACAAGTAACTCACTGTTTATTCTAATTGGTTACATGGCAGGGAAACATCACAATAGATCAATAATCCGATTCCTCTCCTAATTTTATAAATAAAAAAACAAAACAGAACTCTTACATGTGACACACACACACACACGCACACACACACACACACATGAGGGCACACATGCTCCGATAAACACACGAACAACAGTAGAGGAAACAAGTTCACACAAATATTCGGTGTTACTGGAATTACTTATAGAAACAAATGACACGCAAGAAACCGAAAATGACAGTTGCATTAGTATTTTATTACAAAATTACAGTACCCTTCATGAAAGCATGCGACTATTAACAGGTTTGCCACATGAGAGAAAAATGTATGAGCTTCAGATAATAAATAAGATATTTCAGTGCAAGCAAGTTTGTGAACCATTTTGAACCAAAAAATTAAAATTCGAGGGCACCCACTGAGTACGTTTTGTTAAACCACGTCCATATGTATTAATAAAGATTCGTGTGCAGCATTCAAAAGACATGTCTTTGCAAACAATCAGGAATAAAATAACGTACGCTTAAAGAGGGAGAGAGAGGGGGGGAGACCGCGAGAGAGAGAGAGAGAGAGAGAGAGAGAGATAGAGAGAGAGAGAGAGAGAGAGAGAGAGGAGAAGAAGAAGATGAAAGCAATACATAACGAAGGAATTACCCGCATGGGGCGGATATCGGTAGATGTAGTGTACATTTAAAGACAAACAAATAACTCCAATTTCAGATAAATTTGTATGATTAACTTGAGAAAGAGCTTCACCAACTGAGCAAGTCAATAACGCGTTCGTCCACTTCCAGCCCGTATGCTGCTTCGACAGTAGGTTGGTGTTCCACCGCTGTCTGGCCATCATGAGACGCGTCTTGTGTCTGGACTCTCATTTACTGGAGCAGAACTGTCTTCAGCGATGAGTCCGGCATCAAACTGAGCCCCGGTGAGTAGCGAGGACTTGTCTGGAGATGTGCCGGGTGGCGACGGAACACCATGCTGTCGCCCGCCATATGACCCGACAGTCTAGAGTGAAGGTCTGGGTTGCCATTTATTTTCATAGCACGACCCCTTATGTTGTCACCCGTGGCACCCTTACAGCACCGCAGTACGTCGATGGTATTCTACGCCTTGGTTTGGTGCCCTTCATCGTAACGGAAGCTGTGCCTAAGTTTCAGCAAGATAATGCCCGCCCGTACTCGGTGAGAGCTTCTACTGCCTGTCTTCGTGCTTGCCAAACCCTACTTTGGCCGGCAAGGTCGCCAGATCTCACCCCGGTTGAGAAAGTTTGATAATTTATGGGCAGGGCCCTCCAACCAGCTCGGGATTTAGACGATCTAACTCGCCAATTAGATAGAATTCACCACGATATACGTCAGCAGTAATGGCAAGCTCAATAACTTTTCTCATGAATGCCAGAAAGGGTCCAACTTGCTCAATTTCTGAAGTTCTTACTGTCGGATAAATCATTTATTTTCTCTGAAATCGTAGCGATTTGTTTGTCTGTACATCTATATCACATCTACCGATTTCCGGCACTTTCGGGTAATTCCTTCGTGGTGCATAGACTTTTTCCCTCAATGTCTATATATCATTACGAATCTTATTTCTTTATCGTAGTAAAATCTGTTAGAAATGAAGACGATGGACTTGCGTTAAGTCAACAAGGAATTTAGTTTATGTGCTCGATAAATGGCGTCAGCGTAACAATATTATTTCAACGGCGCATAGTTGACGCGGAGAACGCAGGAGGGGCGGGGGTTTCTTGAAAACCGATGGCGTGTAACTTCATCTTTTTCGTAAAAAAAAATTTTCTGATTTACATCTACACCTACATTTATACACGGCAAACCACCCAACGGTGTGTGGCGCAAGGCACTTTACGTGCCACCTGCATTACCTCCCTTTCCTGTTCCAGTCGCGTATGGTTCGCGGGAAGAATGACTGCCGGAAAACCTCCTTGCGCGCTCGCATCTCGCTAATTTTACATTCGTGATCTCCTCGGGAGGTATAAGTAGGGGAAAGTAATATACTCGATACCTCATCCAGAAACGCACCCTCTCGAAACCTGGACAGCGAGCTACACCACGATGCAGAGCGCCTCTCTTGCAGAGTCTGCCACTTGAGTTTGCTAAACATCTCCGTAACTCTATCACGCTTACCAAAAAACCCTGTGACGAAACGAGCCGCTCTTCTTTGGATATTCTCTATCTCTTCTGTCAACCCGACCTTGTACGGACCCCACATTGATGAGCAACATTCAAGTATAGGTCGAACGAACGTTTTGTAAGCCTCCTCCTTTGTTGATGGACTACATTTTCTAGGGACTCTCCCAATGAATCTCAACCTGGCACCCGCCTTACAAAAATTAATTTTATATGATCACTCCACTTCAAATCGTTCCGCACGCATACTCCCAGATATTTTACAGAAGTATCTGCTACCACTGTGTCCGCAGCTCGTAGTCGTGCGGTAGCGTTCTCGCTTCCCGCGCCCGGGTTCCCGGTTTCGATTCCCGGCGGGGTCAGGGATTTTCTCTGCCTCGTGATGACTGGGTGTTGTGTGATGTCCTTAGGTTAGTTACGTTTAAGTAGTTCTAAGT
The DNA here is from genome assembly GCF_023864345.2 of Schistocerca serialis cubense. Lineage (NCBI taxonomy): Eukaryota > Metazoa > Arthropoda > Insecta > Orthoptera > Acrididae > Schistocerca > Schistocerca serialis. The sequence goes on along the minus strand of NC_064641.1, from coordinate 870,505,468 downwards.
TCTAGGGGACTGATGACCATAGATAATAAGTCCCATAGTGCTCAGAGCCATTTGAACCGTTTATTTTGCTACCACTGTTTGTTCCGCTATCATATAATCATACAATAAAGGATCCTTCTTTTCTATGTTAAGGGTCAGTTTCCACTCCCTGCACCACGTGCCTATCCGCTGCAGATCTTCCTGCATTTCCCTGCAATTTTCTAAAGCTGCAACTTCTCTGTATACTACAGAGGTGGTAATAATGTGAAAGTCTGTGTGAAAAAAATAGTCACATATGTATTCTAAGACATTTTAAGAAGATTCGTTGCAACTGCGTGACTACGAATATTTGATGTGGGTTTGTGTCCTCGGAGTCTTTCGAGCTTTCGAAGTCTATCTCCGCCATTGTCGTCCGGAGTAAAATTACTCACTTGATGGGCTGGCACCATTTTCCAGTTATATAGCAACGTTTACGGCCGCTGGCACGAATCAGAGATGGGCGAAACCACGTGCGCACAGAAGGTGAGCTGGGTAGCTCGTAGTAACTCCGGCCCGCCGCTGGATCGAGAGACGTTCGTTGGCGCGTGGGGCAGGAGTCACGTTTGAAACTGCCCCTCCCGACTCCCTACAAGCGCTAAGCATCCGTCGTTGTTTCCTTTCGACATCCAGGGGAACACACTGAGGATTTGAATATGACCAGATGCAAGGCTCCACTAAGCAGGTAGCACCTCAAGGTAATTATCGGGCAATCCACAGCAGTGGAGGTTCGTAGCTGTACAGTCTGGATGATCACAAATTTTTAAATCCAGATAAATATGACAGTGCGAAATTAATAGCGTCTCCCGTGTGACAGTTATGCTGTCAATAATAATAACATGCATAACTTGTCTGAAAAAAATAGAAGATCTGTATTTCTTTTTTTGGGAATTTTATTGTTTTGTACATAATTAAGTACAGTTGATGGCAAGAACGAGATAATATTTAAACGCTCGCTACTGTCCGTTTTTTATTTTTGTGGGAGTTTTCGCGCTTCTGCACTTTTTCGGACAAAGAATAACATCCCTAACTTACGTATTAGTTAACGAATTAGCTTCTGGGCTGAAAATCAGGCGTTCTTACGCTGCTCCCACACAACAACTTCGCTTCTTAGCTCTTCGCTGATAGTTACGCTTATTTGATTTCGTCACTTTCTCAGACAGCGGATCAGGTCCGGGAGGTCCTAATTCCTTTTGCGGCTTTCCCTAGTAGTTTTCTGTTCTGTTAGCGCTAAATAGAGATTTGTCAGAGTTCATGTTGACACTGAATAGGAAAGCCGATTTCTGCTCAGTAAACAACCAACTCCAAACACAAACAGCCGTTTGCGGAAATTATTAAACTTAAGTTGTTAATATCTACCAACAAGATCACTTCACTAGAATACAAATGAGGCACTGGGAGCCAAAAGGGGCAAAATCAAACCTTCAGCGACCCCACTTTTATGTGAATATCAGGGAAACCAGTTTATACGTAGATTCAAATGGTTCAAATGGCTCTGAGCACTATGGGACTTAACATCTGAGATCATCAGTCCCCTAGAACTTACAACTACTTAAACCTAACTAACCTATGGACATCACACACATCCATGCCCGAGGCTCTATTCGAACCTGCGACCGTAGCAGCAGCACGGTTCCGGACTGAAGCGCCTAAAACCTCTCGGCCAGCTTCATGTCAAGTGCGTCTGATGAATACAACAATGATAACTGCTGCGAGAGCTGTAGCCAGCCAGCTAGCAGTGAGTTGTATTCTGCAACGATCTTGACCCACATCTCACAAACCATATACTGTACCACAACTGACTAAAGCAAACGTCTGCCTCCTGGGTCGGTTCCTCATTAAATGAAGGCGCTCATAACGTTCCCTCGCTCTTGTACAAGACAAAGTTTTTCAGGTCAATGTTCGGCCTAGTTTGGTGGTGAAATTTCGAACTGCGATATTAACATAGGCATGGAATTCTCGCGTTTGTCTCATTCATGCATAGAGAACGTATGAAGTCCCTTGTCTTGGCCGTATACAAAACGGGTTGCTTTGCGTACCAAACGCTGCTTAGCGGTTTCCGGCCAGAATGTGGCGTTTTAAATCTGCATATCCTTCCCTAACGCAGTGCGGAGTCAAACTCCCGCGTTGTAGTGTTGCACTCTAATAACAATCTTTTCTTCTAATAGATGCGTTTATCAACTCATCCTCGCTGCTGTTGCCAATGACTCAGAAGGGCTAACTATTTACTCGCCCCTACATCCGTCGGGGCCGCATACGTGCTGCAGAGACACGTCTTTCTCATGTCACGTGGGGTGATCCCGTTGTCCCTGGTGCACGATAAGGCTCCCTGTAGAGTAACATCAAACCAATGTATAGTTTACATGCTCACAACATACTCTCGCTACCTTATTGTTGGCGAACTTAACTGGGAACGTGGATTGTATCGGTTGTCTGGCCCTGACTGGATATGTCATAATATTTCCAAGGAATTGACTTCATTCAGGAATTTGCAGCATTGCGTAGTGTTCATATTTTGTGAAATGGCAGCAAACCAGTAGATTGTGTTGCGTGCCGAACACTCAGCCTGTATCAAACTTGTAACTAGCGTTCCCGCTAAGATGAAGGGAACAGAACCACTGTCCCAACACTGCGTCGTCTGCTCATGACACATTTTAATTTTAGCAATTAATTTGACCTAAGAGGCGTTCCTTCTCGCTACAGAGAGGATGAAAGGAAACCAATTGCCGAGATATACGAAGGTTGTTCGAAAAGTAAGGAACGATCGGTTGCGCAATGGAAACCATAGTGAAAATCAAAACTGTTTTCTTTGCACATTTAGCTACACTTCTTTACATAGTCGCCGCTCCAACTTAGAAATTTGTTGGAGCGTTATACCAAATATCCAACACCATCGTCATAGAAGGCAGCCACCTGTGCTTTCCGATAATTCTCTACGCCGGTCTATAGCGCATAGCCTGCACCCAAGTCTTGTCTACGTATCCAGTGTTTCTTGTGAACAGAAATGATAGGACGAGCCAGTTAGGGCTGTGTTGTGGGTGATCGAACACTTCCCATCGAAAAGGCTGCAGAAGCGTCTTCACTGCCCATGCAGAGTACGGCTGAGAACTGCCATGAAGAAGGAAGTGCGTGGCAGTTGTATCAGGTGGGCTGCATACATTAAGGCGAAGCGGGTCCTCCTAGTTGGCGGGAGACACTGTTATTCTAGGCACCTTTACTCGCTCACAGTGAGCTCACAACTGAAAAGAGCTTCTTGAGGCTACCGACGAGCATACAAGAGACACTGCCCAAAACGTCTGTGAAACGCCTCGTCGGATTTTCACAGTGGTTTCCATTTCGCAACCGATCGTTCATCACTTCCCGAACAGCCCTCGCACATTTAATAATCCAAGAGACAACAGAAGTAGAGATGAGTTAGGCACATTGATAGCAGTCCTTGACCCTTATAATCTTAATGTAGTTGTTTGTCCAAAACATAACGACACCTGGTTGACTTAAACTCAGATCATGGAAAGCTCTCTGGTTTCCAAACGGATGCCTGTTATACACATCACCTCTAGCAACGTGAAGAGACATGCGGATGATATGATATCTATACTAGTGGAGTGGTCCACTCCACCTGGCCTCTGACGGGCGTGTATTGCCCGTCCAGTGGGAAGAAAGTCTCTAAGAGGCTGCAGTGATGTCGCTAGCGGGTGCTCCGTTCACATCTCTGTGTGGGCATTCCAACCGCTGTGGAGCGTAGGGTAAATTAATTAATTTCACTGATAGAAAACGTTCCTACATGTTCTTTACTCAGTGGGATCAGGAACTATGAGTATAAACAAAAGTTTTGACTTATAACTGATTAATATATTCAGTAAAAGTTCATATGCGAAATATGTAATAATATTTCTGATAGTAATAATAATGTCACTATCGAAAACAGTTCAAAAGTGATCTCTATGGGAAGTTACAAGTAAAAAATGGTTCAAATGGCTCTGAGCACTATGGGACTTAACTTCTAAGGCCATCAGTCCCCTAGAATTTAGAACTACTTAAACCTAACTAACCTAAGGACATCACACACATCCATGCCCGAGGCAGGATTCGAACCTGCGACCGTAGCGGTCTCGCGGTTCCAGACTGGAGCGCCTTTAACCGCTTGGCCACTCCGGCCGGCCGGTTACAAGTAAAATGGTCAGTCAATCTGACTTCTAATCATCAAAATTAATTACTCACCTTAGAAGTGGACAATAATCTCGCCACTTGCCACGCTCTTTTGTCAACATTACGAATGGCACACAAGCAGTTACTTCCGTGAACTCTAAGCGATCCAGGACGGTGTATAGGTCTCGCGAGTTCACTTCCTACTTTTAACGAAAAAGCGTTTGGTAACAGCTTGGCTGTGACGTAATTGGGGTCACAACGCCCACAGATAATTGACTGACATGGAGAGATTTATATCTCGGTGTGAAGTGTCGCTTTTACTACCTATCTGGCCGTATTATTATAAGGGCGCAGCAGACTGCCAAATGGAACATCTACCATCAACCCCTCCAGGCACATATAGCAGCATCTAAATGGCTGCTTTCTCGGACTCGTATTAATTAATACCTCTGCCGTTTAAAAATTTAAAATCTTCTTAATTTTCATATCACTGGATTTACGTTGGCTTTAGTTAGTGAAGAAGCATTAGCTAGGCTACATTTAAACTTTGCCGACTAGAATTTTTAGAATGGATCCAACAGTAGAACATGGCCTTTGAATTCACTCTTTAAGACTCCTTTAAATTATTGTTATTTACAGTAAAGTCTTGAAGCTTGGTACAACTGTATTATTTTATCATCGTAATCAAGTGCTATGATTAGAACTTTCTATCACTAATACAAATGATACTTAATCCGTTATGAATAAGGATGTTTTTGTTCCAAATCTCAGTAAATAACTTGAAAACTAATGGAGGTAGCTTAATAGAGCCATGCAGTTAGTGTTTTTGTATCAAACTGGGGCTACACAAGAATTGTAATCTTTCAGAGTAGAATATTTAGCGCCTTCCATTTTTCATACAAACGCTGATTTAGACCAAAATATTGTTCCAGTTAATTTTAGACTTTTAACTTTTGATTTTGATATACGTTTGTACTTTATGAACGATTTTTAGCTTTCTAGCTTCATAATTTAGCGCCTCTTATTATTTCTAAATATAATATATTTAGGGAAACATATTCATCAGATCATTCTGAGACTTCACACTTAAACATTAACGTACTTCAGAGTACGAGGGTTGGAACTTGAATAGTGGCAACTATTTATTCACAACCGATATAAAAGAATTATATGTTTGCACCTGTTACTGTCCTTCCAAATAGTCATCGCGCTGTTTAGAACCCGTTGCCAGCGATGTGGAAGGCGTAGTATACCGTTAGCCGAGCCTGTTCTGTTGATGGTATGAATGGAGCGGTCTTCTGCCTGTTGAATCTCTAGGACAGCTCTGAAGCGAATGCCACTAAGTGGTTCCTTCATCTTCGGAATAAAATCAAAGTCACAAGGAGTTACGTCCATTGAGGATCGTGGATGCAGAGCAGCCACAACTTGCGTTGTATGCGCCCGCTCAATGTCATGCAAAATATGGGTGGGTTGCACAAGAAGTGTCGCCGCTTCTTTCGCAAAGCTGGCCGCAGGTGATGCTCAAAAAACGAACAGCGACACTGTGCATTGACGGTCTGCCGTGGAGGAACGTAATGTGTTAGGATAACACCATCACAATCGTACACGAGAATTACCATTACTTTCACCATATTGTGGCTCTGGCGCACTTTCGACTTTTGCGGCGACCCATAAAGACGCCATTCTTTGGATTGGCGTTTCAGTTTTGACTTGTACGATGTGGCCCATGTCTCATCCAGTGTTACGATACGGCGTGAGAAAGCCTCTCCTTCGCGCTCATAGCGCTCCAAGTACGTCTGAGTTGCGCCGTAACACATCCATTACTGCATTTCCGTCAAGTCACGAGGGAACCATCGTGATGCAATTTTTTGCATGCCTAGGCGTTTCTTCAGGATGCGAAGCACAGTCGTATGCGCTATTCCGGTTTCGTGGGCGAGCACGCGAATCTTATGGCGTCGATCACGGTCCACTAACGCGGCAACAACATGCACGTTTTCTTCAGAGACGCTAGGACGACCTGACCGACGCATGTCTGCCACAGTTTTCCGACCTTCGTTGAAGGATTTTACCCAACGTACCACTGTTCTGTACGGCATTGCCGATTCCCCGCAGGCCTCTTGAAGACCTTGATGGCACTGTCATAGTGTACGACCTCTGGCACAGTCAATCTTGATCCAACTCCGTTGTTCCTGTTTCGAAAACATAGTGACACAGTTACGTTAGACCACTCGCCCACAAGTGACTGTGTTTCCCTCGACTGAGCGCACGCTGGTGACGTGGGACGGGTGAGTCCATTTGCTCGGAGGTAAGGTAGATATGTCAACAACGTGTGCTATCAGCGACAATGGCATATTCCTTTGCATACTGCCTCCAAAGCATTGTTGCCACTATTTAAGTCCAACTACCTATTAATGTACACTGAAAAAATTTGGAAAAGATATTTTAATTTTTAATTTCACTCTTAGATTATGGTGCTATCCTTTGGCTGCTAGGTACAAGTGCATTATGATGACATGGTGCCTGTATAGTGAACTGGGGGAAGTCCCGCGACACTCAGTCACCTCTGTATCTCTTACAATGACACAGCGATTGTTTTTCCACACCGCCTCTTTCTGATAGGGCGGTGGTGGTTGCTCTCTCAGCATATTGCTGCTAATGCAGGTGTCCATGCCGCAATTAACAGGTTATCCTTCGTCTCTGTTGATAATATATTCGTGAATCCATATTGCAATGGATTCCTTTTTGACGCTGTCAAACTAGCAGGTTGGTCGGTAGTGTGCCTCGGTGTCCTGGAAGTCAAAGGTGTGGTGTTCCTTTAGGAAATGGTCTGCTATCACTGATTCTTCTGTCTGTCCCCGTCGCACATGCCTAATGTGCTCCTCGCAGCGTTGCGAAATACAGCACTACGTTCGCCCAATCTACTCTTGGCCACATTCACCGGCGATGTTGTGTGTTTCAGGTACGTCATTTTTGGTGTGACTTTGGCAGAGCCAAGCCAGTCTTCCGTCTTCGGCTCCTTCACAGCGTCTGGTAGATCTGAGTCCTTTAGCGGAGCACCGTCTAAATTGAAACCTCCATCCCTGTTTGTTATGCTTTCCAGTATCTTTATTTCGATAAATTCGCAAATGATGCTCTCCTGAAAATTTGGCGTTTGCAGCACGATACTTGTCTTATCGAATTTCATTTCAGTATTATATTCAAAATCGTTGTATTCGTCGTGTGTGGCACTACTGTTCATTGAATCTCGATTTGACGTTTCTGATAGCCTACTGCAATATCACATTTTATTACGAAAATAACTGTGCCAGATACTACGTTGTGTGGGGGAACCAAAGACTTTACTCCTTACATAGGAAAAGCGAACATTATCTTTGCATTATCCCTGATTTTTGTTATCTCCGTTGTTGAATGTAATGTTGATAGTTCCGATTTTGTTCGTTCTCTGATAAAGACGAAGGGGACTCCTCCCCCCCCCCCCCCCGCCCACAACTGTGAATAGTACATATTACAACTCTTTACTAAGAGTAAAAGTTGTATTCAAGGAAGAAATAAACGTGTGCTTATCTCTGATAAATAATTAGGTGAGACTCGAACTTAAATATTACTCTTTCTAGTCATTCTAATTACTATGGAAAGTTTCAGAGTTGGAGAGACGCTGACGAGATTAGCGAGCGAATCTGGAACGAATATGCAAATAAACATGGCGACTGTCAACGGACTTAAGAGCTCGCAACAAGAAATCTGCCACAGCTCTTTAAAAGTATGTTACCATACGACAAAACACACCTAAGACGAGTTGAGTTCCAATGTACATTTCAATACACGGTTTGAAAACCAAGAATAAATGCTAATCTTTTCTATAAAACCACAAAACACAATAAAAATAACAATATACGGTCCCACGTGAGACATACCATATTCACATGGAATGCGATACATACCTGGCTTTCGGAGACCTTCAACGAAGGTAAAATACCTTCTTTGTAATGTTAAAGACAATCTATGTTGCGTTGCCCATGTTCTATGACAATCTAGAGGGTGATTTTGCTGAGTGGGGACAAACTCCAGCAAACGATTTCAAAGAGCATACAGAGCTCAAAAAGTCATATGGACTAGTCGCTGGGAATGAGTTCTAAGGGAGGTAGGCCCACTTGAAAGTGGAGAAAATCATAACTGACGGAATAGTACTTAGTGACTGAAAGCATGCATGAGAAAACGCCAGGCAAGTGTGAATATTCTGTCCGCACTTTTGTTTCAGTCGTATGGTCGCAGCGAAACATCAGCATCAGTTCAGTCTGTGTGGTCTGGGTAGATGTTGATGAGATTCTTCTGCACGGCAATGCGGAATTCAGCTGGAGAACATAGTGTAGTAGCCACATCACCCTTCCTACCACCAGAGGCATATCTTTCAGACAGAAGGCAGGGATACCCACAGGAAGGGTTGTGGAAGGATTACTAGTCGCAAGAGGGAGTCGCCAACAGTACCCACCCACTTTGAGGCTAAACCAATACTGATTGTTCGCTGCCACTATACCATTCTAGCACTAGTATAGGCAGCTCATTCACATCTATTTGAGGTTCTCATGTGTGCTTTCGATCACTGAAACGTAAACTCTCAAAAACCTTTCACCTCCGCCTTCAGTTGTGTGTATCGCCCTTGGAACGCGCTTCTGGTCATATGTCCAGTTGACCTCTTTTGTTCCTTACAGTCTCAGACATCGTTTGCTGCTGTTTTTCGCCGTTTAGCATAATCGCTCTGTATAATTAGTGAGCTCAATCTTCATTGATGGAAGTACAGAGGAAATAAAACGCAAACTAGCAGTAACAAGGAAAACATTACTTAAAAGGATAAATTACGAGTAAAGCACTGCATGGAAATGGCACGTGGCCAATAAACTGTTCAGAAAGATAACTATAGAAAATTTTCAAAACATGTCATCGTAGCTCATTGAAGAACTTCTCCGTCAAAAATTACGACAGACATATATTTTGAGCTGCGTTGCTGCCAACCTATATTTGGATGGTATTCACAGAAATTAAAAATATTACACGTCTACACTACCGAATACAACATCAATAAACTCTGAGCTGCCTTTTGGCATATCTCTAAAATCTGTTTATAGACATCTCTCCTCCCACCAGGTTAAGTGGAGTGCGGGCACAAAAAGGAAATACAAACATGAATTTAAAATTAAAATTAACCTGCCTCAAGACTAGTGCAATTTTAATTTATGTCAGTAATAGCTGAAAAAGAGGTTTTCCTTTGTATGTTAAATTTATTTGAATGTATGTTAATATTGTAGTAATCATACCTGCGTTCACAACTATTTTCACAACCCGTCTGCCATCTTGAGAAAATAAAATAAATGAGAGCACATGAGACATTTGAAGAGCGACAGCACACACTCCAATTTTGCAGAACACATTATGAATGAGACCACAAACTCTATAACATCGAAACTGATCTATGCTACCATATAAGCAGCAAGAGTTTTTACCGAAAACTAATAATAGAAGAAAGTTATTACAAGGAAAAGGCTATAATGGAAGGGAAAAACTAATAAACGAGAGCTGTAGCGTTCTCGCTTCCCACGCCCGGGTTCGCGGTTTCGATTCCCGGCGGGGTCAGGGATTTTCTCTGCCTCGTGATGACTGAGTGTTGTGTGATGTCCTTAGGTTAGTTAGGTTTCAGTAGTTCTAAGTTCTAGGGGACTGATGACCATAGATGTTAAGTCCCATAGTCCTCAGAGCCATTTGAACCATTTTCGATATCAGAAAAGTGTGCTACAAACCCCACTATACTACTACTACTGCTTATGAGACACAGGCTCAAACTCCCATCTGACTCTTCGCAACAACACACCCTTGACCGCTCTAAGAGAACTGACTCAAGACACAGTAACACACACACATACACTATGCGATCAAAAGTATCCGGACATCCCCAGAAACATACTCTTTCAATATAAGGTGCATTGTTCTGCCACCTACTACCAGGTACTCCGTATCAGCAACATCAGTAGTCATTAGAAATCGTGAGAGAGGGGAATGGGGCGGTCTGCGGAACTCACGGACTTCGAACGTGCTGGCCGCTGTGGCCGAGCGGTTGTAGGTGCTTCAGTCTGAAACCGCGCTGCTGCTACGGTCGCAGGTTCGAATCCAGCCTCGGGCATGGATGTGTAAGATTAGTTCTAAGTAGTTCTAAGTCTAGGGGACTAATGACCTCAGATGTTAAGTCCCATAGTGCTTAGAGCCATTTGACCATTTGACTTCAAACGTTGTCAGGTGATTGGGTGTCACTTGTGTCATACGTCTGTATGTGAGATTTACACACTTCTAAACATCCCTAGGTACACTGTCTCCGATGTGATAGTGAAGTGGAAACGTGTTGGAACACGTACAGCACAAAAGAATACAGGCCGACCGCGTCTATTGATTGACAGAGATCCCCGACAGTTGAAGAGGGTAGGCAGACTTCTAACCAGACCGCCACACAGGAATTTCAAACTGCATCATGATCCACTGCGAATACTACAACAGTTAGGCGGGAAGTGAAAAAACTTCGATTTCATGGTCGAGCGGCTGCCCATAAGCCACACATCACGCCGGTTAGTGCGAAACGACGCCTCACTTGGTGTAAGGAGCGTAAAAATTGGACGACTGAACAGTGGAAAAACATCGTGTGGCGTGACGAATCACGGCACACAATGTGGCGATCCGATGGCAGGATGTGGGTATGCCGAATGCCCGGTGAACGTCATCTGCCACCGTGTGTACCGCCGACAGTAAAATTCGCAGGGGGTGGTGTTATGGCGTGGTCGTGTGTTTCATGGAGGATGCGTGCGCCCCTCGTTTTTTTTTGCGTGGCATTATCACAACACAGACCTACATTGGTGTTTTAAGCACCTTCTTGCTTCCCACTGTTGAATAGCAATTCGGGAAAGGCGATTGCAGCTTTCAACACTATAGAACACCTGTTCATGATGCACAGTCTGTGGTGGAGTGTTTAAACGACAATAACATCCCTGTAATGGACTGGCCTGCACAGAGTCCTGACCTGAATCCTATAGAACACCTTTGGGATGTTTTGGAACGCCGACTTCGTGCCAGGCCTCACCGACCGACGTCGATACCTCTCCTCAATGCAGCACTCTGTGAAGAATGGGCTGCCATTATCCAAGAAACCTGACTGAACGTATGTCTGTGAGAGTGGAAGCTGCCATCAAGGCTAAGAATGGGCCAACATCAATATTGAATTCCAGAATTACCGATGGAGGGCGACACGAACTTGTAAGTAATTTTCAGCCAGGTTTCCGGATACTTTTGATCACATAGTGTCCACAAACACACACACACACACACACACACACACATACACACACACAAAGGAACAAAACAATATTTGAGAGACATAAATAATGAACAGAACTGGTCAAAGCTTCCGCTACAATTTTCAAAACCTTCTCGCAATGTACGATATATTCTCGCGACACATGCAATCACTAAGATGGCGTAATGTGGCTTTTTGATTACGAAAAAGGTGTAAATCTTATGTTTTTCAGCGTTTAAGTGCAGCAGAATGCCGTCCAACGAATGTCAGTGTATGACAAACTATGCAACAAGCTAGTACACATTAAAATTTTATCCACAACATTACCGCAAACCCAGTAGTATTTCAATTTCATATTTGTTTACCAACAGCCGTTCATACAGTTGTAGGTGACATGATGTATTTCGAAGGAACGGCAACAGATACACAGAAAATGTGTCAGAAACGGCGCCAACAAACGTAAAAGCCATGGTGTGACGTGAAGTAAGTAAGGTATTATGAAACTACTCACAGAATACAACATTCGGAACCAGGTAGTACACATGCAATAACTTTTTATAGTGTAATAAATATCGTATTTTCTGCATGTTTTAGAATTATAGAAACCACTGATGAAAGCGGCATTGTTTCTGAAACTACTTTTGGAGTAAATAAATAAAAAGCAAAAATATTTTGCATCAAGGTGGGCCCACAATTCCATATTGTTAAAATAAATGTAGTTTTTACGAAGATTAAAAGACTGAGATGAGCCAACTGTTTATCTTAAAGGAATTTTCGTGCTGATTCCGAAAGTCGTTTTAGATTGTGAGAGTCTGTAATATTTCCGAATTTATAGCTAACTTCATATCATGATTTCCATTTTGGTAACTGTAATTCAGCTGATGTTTTTGGGTTACAGCTAGCACGCGATACTGTGTCTGCCAGGATCTGCTGAATAAATGTTACTTTCCAAATCAGCCGTTTAATTTTGATGTCCCATAACAGCTTCCTTTGTTGGATATCTTAATGAGAACTTACTGAATCAAATTAGGGAAAAAAGAAATTGATGGCGCTGCTTCACTGAAAAGAGGGATCAGCGCACATCCTGACATATTAAGGAATAGTGAGTTCGGTAGCGGAGGGAAGTGTGGAGATACAACCTGAATACAGTAAGACGGAAGACAGTTGAAATAGGTGTAGGTTACAGCAGTGATGCAGCGATGAAGATGGTTTCACAGTGTCTGCTACCGTGTATGTTTTGAGGTGCTTACGTCTAGACTAGTCTAATGAAAAAAATTTAATCTCGAGAAAACAATTCACATTAAACAGAAATAAAAATAACAACTTTCTTGTGGTGGCCATTCTCGCAACAGCTTTATATAAACTGCAATCGTTCAAAGGAAAAACGCCCTTTGCATACTTATCATTAAGGTTCTTTTATTTAACCTACACATCCAGACGCGTTTCGCCGTAGTTACAAGCCATCTTCCGTGAGTGTCCTGAAATATTCCATGATGTTTTCGATTGTACATATAAGTTATAGATTTAAAAGAGTTCCTTGCTGTTTTTGTGATGAAATGGAAAAGTACTTACAAATCAGCACCTAATTCGTTATTTGAAAGCGAACTGCTCTCTCTCCTGTGGTAAACTGGTTGAAAGTTTGCGGTTTTCCTTGTGGTCACTTTTTTCGAAATATAGTACTGTTAACTGCCATATTCTTTGTCTAGAGTGTCATTTATTTCTGTAACTGTTATCAACTCTCTCAGGTCTTTCTTCCAGTTGATTTTCCTTAGACTATATGTACTGTCTGTGTATACGTATCTCTCTCTCTCTCTCTCTCTCTCTCTCTCTCTCTCTCTCTCTGTGTGTGTGTGTGTGTAAATAATTAAATAATAAGATAAAAATGTACACACACGAACACAAGCACACACAGAACTTACATCAACGGACATATGGTCAAAGAAAGCCGGCCGCTGTGATCGAGCGGTTCTAGGCTCTTCAGTCCGGAACCGCGCCGCCGCTACGGTCGCAAGTTCGAATCCTGCCTCGGACATGGCTGTGTGGGATGTCCTTAGGTTTGTTAGGTTGAAGTAGTTGTAAGCCTAGGGAACTGACGACCTCAGACGTTAAGTCCCATAGTGCTTAGAGGCATATGAACCCTTTAGTTAAAGAAAAAAAAAACAATTGAAACCAAAACCTTTCGAAGCTCACAATATTTTCGGAAATCAGTTAAACTCTAGACACATAAGATGGCAGTTACAGTGCTATATTTCCAAAACAGTAACAAGGAAAACTGCAGACTTTCAACAATTTGCCACATTTGGTTAAGGAATAATGAATCAGGTGCTGATCTGTAATTTCTTTTCCATTTTATTATAAGAAAACTGCAATGAACTCGTTTAAATCTGTAACCTTTGTGAGCAAACGATAACCTATGCGTGCGAACGAAAACGTTGTGTAATATACCACGACACACACTGAACATGGCTTGTAACCAAGAGGAAAGGCGTCTGGGTACTTAAGTTATATAAAGAAACTTAATGTGCAGTATGAAAAAGCCGTTTTTTTTCAACTACTGCAATTTGAAAACAAAAATGTAGAAACGTATTAAACCTTTGGAAAAGGATACAAAAAACACAACTGCTGAAAGTCACTGGCGAGGCAGGCATCTCTGCTATCAGATTTTATTGATACGTCCTCGTGCTTCGGGTTATCAGTGAAAATTTTCTAAATTTGTCAGTGCACCAGATGCCTTCCTTCCTTTTACATACGCTGCTTGGCTATAAATTAAGGATAAGTAAAAGCAGTAGCAAATCATAGAATATAAAATGGATAGAGTTATGATAAATATTATCTCGGACTAAAGAACAAAGCCAAGGATGCAACCAGCGCTAGCGCCGTCTGAAGTACGCTGAAGCAAGTTGCAAAGAGGCATGTGAACAACTGAGTCCTGTGGCAGTCTTGCCACAAGAAGCCATAATTTAAATGTCATCAGCAGACGACAAAGGGAAATTACACCAAGAAGTTCACGAATACCGCTCTGCGGTTCACTGCACAGCTTAAGTTAATGCATCGCCTCCAGCCAGCCAGACAAGTCCTTATTAGAACTTGCACAACTTCTCCTCAGACTCTCGAGTTTTCGTCTCCGTCCAGTTCATGGTGTAGCTACTGCTTCCAGGGTCAGACAAATTAATTCATTTGCGTGCCTTAAACGTATCGCACCATACCTGCACAACTTGTTCTGAGAGTTCGCCACACTCTCGTCTACAAGCATTGTGCTATCTGTTCTTTTGTACATCTGTTTCTGTGCATTGTGCCTGTCGGTAGAAAATTTTCGTCTTGAGATCATTGCTTGTATGCCTGTACTTCTGCATTTCAGTTTGTTTTTTGTTACATGAAAGCAAGCCGGCTATATGAAACTTCTCAAATGGTAATCGTATCAGTGACCTTAGCCGCACAGTTCTTTCTGGAATTATGCCTCACCAAACAGAAACTTTATGTCAAACAATGTAAATTTGTAAGATAGTTTGTGACTTTTGTATTTTAGTACTCAACTGTCTGGTAAGGCTCCATTATGTTTTTAACATCAAACGATATTTCAGTAGTATGAAATGCTTACTGAATACATTGACGTTTGCAGATTTCCACAGATTCCAACTTGTAATCTCCCCCTTCCTTCCTAATTCCAGTTATTGTCCACAATAAGCAAAGTCTTTTATGAAGAATTTGAGAGGAGCGAAGATTACAGTAAGATTTCTAGTTTACTTAGCTTTTCGAGTAGAGTTGGCTTCAGTTCTTCTTGTCTAGGGGTCTGATTCCTGAAGCTGAAATTCTGACATTTTAGGTCTTTATGGTTGAAGTGATATAAATAAATCTGAGTATTTTTGTTGCAGAATTTTTGTTTTTAGGTTAGTATATTTTGTTACACTTAAGTATATCATACAGTCTTTTAAATTTTTACATTAACAAACCGAAATTACATTGTTCGCCAAAAATACAAAAATTACGTCCGATCACATCAGAGGCGTCTTTACTACTTCTTCACTCTGTAGTAGTAACAACATTCCAAAGAGCTTACAATTTTTCTAGACAAATGAATTTCTGTTAATTTCGATTATTATTTCACAAATTAATCCGGAAATAAACATAGTAAACAGTACCAGACGGCGTTATTAATAATAGAAATTATACGTGTGCCAAGTAATTCGTAATTATAAATTTTTCTAAAAAATTGTTACTGTACATACAGAGCTAGAACTTATCGATTGTAACATCGAAAATAAAGTAATTCCCTTTTATAAATTTTAGCCTGAAATATAACATATTGTGTACGAAATTATATGAAAGTTTTCAGAAAAGCAGCTGAGATAATATTGATCTGTCTAAAACTCGAAAATAATACTGATATCGACAACTACTGTTGAGAAACAGTAATGCAAGATGTCCCATTACGAACTTCACTACATTTCTATTGATGGACTCGATGTTTTTCAAACCTGTTCATCTCCAGTATGTGAAAGATTATACACTACTAACAGAAGCTGCAGTAGAATGGCATGCAAAACTTACGGGCGAAACTAACTTTCACATGATGTGTCACAGCCAAGTAACATCGCTCGATGAAACTTGGACCATACGTAGGAAGAACTGCTACAGTATTGTACAGAAGGAAACTGAAACAAATAGGGAATGAGACAAACAGAAATGACACTTTTATTCAAAGACAATAATTACACCGCAGCCATCGCGATTCGTCATGGGTCTCTGGACATCACATACGGTAGGGCATGGTTCTTAAAAAGGTTTGTGTCATCACCGAAAGCAGTGGACGTTCCGCAGCGTGCTCCAGTGGTTAGCCTCAAGCGGCGAGAGGTGGGAAGAGATAATGTAGCCAGAAACATTTCCGAACAAGATCGTTTTGGTCGTTCTGGCGTTATAGTGTGGACAGACGTAATATTGTAAGGGCGTACTGGAATCCAAATCTTTGAACATGACACACTCACCGACCAACTTTTCTGTCGCAATGAACTCCTACCCCATGTGCGTCGTTTCAAAGGTACATTAGACTATTACTTCTTTTTCTTTTTTTTATGACAGTGCTTCACCATATCGAACATGGCACGTGGAGGAGCTCTTGGAACAAGAGGCTATTCAGCGATTAGACTGGCCAGCCCGTGGCCTGGACTTAAATCTCAGCGCGCACGCGTGGATTGCACGGGGGAGAGGTTATCAACAGAGTTCGTGGAGGAATAGAACGTCCTACCAATCTTGTATTTACCATGGGGACATTCTGCACAGCATGCACTGATATCCGCGGTGATCACACATACTACACTAATGGCCATTAAAATTGCTACACCACGAAGATGACGTGGTACAGACGCGAAATTTAACCGACAGGAAGAAGATGTTGTGATATGCAAATGATTAGTGTTTCAGAGCATTCACACAAGGTTGGTGTCGGTGGGGACACCTACAACGTGCTGAGATGAGGAAAGTTTCCAACCTATTTCTCATACACAAACAGCAGTTGTCCGCCGTTGCCTGGTGAAACGCTGTTGTGATACCTCGTGTAAGGAGGAGAAATGCGTACCATCACGTTTCCGACTTTGATCAATGTCGGATTGTAGCCTATCGAGTTTGGGGTTTATCGTATCGCGACATTGCTGCTCGCGTTGGTCGAGATCCAATGACTGTTAGCAGAATATGGAATCAGTGGGTTCAGGAGGGTAATACGGAACGCCTTGCTGGTTCCTAAGATGACAGGCATCTTATCCGCGTGGCTGTAACGGATCGTGCAGCCACGTCTCGATCCCTGAGTCAAAAGATGGGGACGTTTGCAAGACGACAACCATCTGCACAAACATTCAGACGACGTTTGCAGTAGCATGGACTATCAGCTCGGAGACCATGGCTGCGGTTACCCTTGACGCTGCGTCACAGACAGGAGCGCCTGCGATGGTGTACTCAACGACGAACCTGGGAGTTAATTAAGTGGTAAGAAATAGAGGTACTGTAATGCAAGAAACACTGACATTACATATCATATTACGTCGATTACTACTGATAACACTAGGCATGCTAGAAGATATGGTTTTAGTTGTTGATGACGCTATTTCATTAAAAACCGTTGTTATTAACATTAACAGTAATAACTGATAACATTAGCAACAATAATTATTCGAAGGAGGCTGCATGAAGAAGAGAATGGTTTGCAAACTACTCTCTTTGAGATAGGTCTGTACAGTGGCAACATTTCAAAATTCTAACATAGGTGAATGGGGAGCACTGCAGCGACGTTTTAAATGGATGAATATTGGATAAAGAATGCAGCTTCTTGAATTGGTATAGGCTTCCCTCCTGTCAACAATATTCCTTACAAAGAGTTCGCCAATTTGGCCGTCTTGTAGGCGAGAACAATGACACAGCTAGAATTACACTTGGTTGTATTTTTCTTAATTTAGTAGTATATGTGCTGCTAACTCAATAAATTTTGCCCTGTACCGCAGATATTCTCAAAGAATCTATGTTATGATCGCACATGATGGTCTCAGTGGCAGCAATATGTTTCTTATTTTTCTAATCGGCATCACTGAAATCCCACAAACACCTATGCAAAGCACAGATATCCAGAAAGCGAATTTTATTCTCCGTTCCCCACTTCATATTTCAATTTGGCTACGCTCAGCGAACACACATAACCTCCAAACTCATGTACCTAGTGCCGCCAAAGTTGGAACACGCCGAAAGTGTTTAGTTTCACCAACGAGTTGCGCAAAAGCGCGGCGCGCATGCGCAGTTGCCGGTAGTGCAGTTGCTTGCAACCTAGTGTCGTCATGTAAACTTGGCTTAAGGAGCGCTAGCGGCAGTTGCGTCAAAGATACCTGACTTCTCTAGACCCGAGGGTGCTAGTAGCGTGTTTTGGTTGGAAGAAGCGAAGTCGGCGACAACAGTTCAGCGTAATTTCTGTACCAAGTACGCTTGTACGCCTATAATTTATGAGTGGCATAAATGTTTTGTAGAAACAGGGTGCTGGGTAACACATGGGGAATCATCAGGTCGTCCAAGCACATCTGACGACGGCGTTGAGTGAGTGAGACAACGTTTTGTCAACAGCCCTTCGAAATCGATTCGGCGTGCGTCTCGCAAACTGCAAATCCACATACGACTGTTTGGCGCGTGTTGAGAAACCGTTTGCATCTGAATCCGTACAGACTGAAGATCGTACAAGCAATAAAAGACACTGATGAAATCGATCACAAGAACTTCTGTGTGGATATGCTAAATCGATTACATGAGGATTGACATTTCTTGGACAAAGTCATCTTCCCTGACGAGTCGATCTTGCACAAAAGTGGTAAGGTTATCACACATAACTGTAGGACTTGGGGCAGTGAAAATCCACATCAAACAGTGCCACATGTTCTTGATAGCCCTACACTGAACGTTTTTTGTGCATTGAGCAAGAACAAAGTGCACGGCCCCTTTCTTCCGTGAGAGGACCAACAGGATGGTGTGTGTGGATATGTTACAACAATTTTTGATACCACAGATCGATGAAAATGACCAAGAACGAAACGTTTACCTCATGAAAGTTGGTGCACCACCCCACTACCCTGTTGACATCCGGGATTTTCTCAGTGAGCGCTTTCTGGGTCAATGGCTCGGCCGTGATGCGCCCATTGCATGGCTCTCACGTTTCCCAGACCTGACACAACTCGATTTTTTATGAGGATTCATCGAGGACATCGTGTTTGTACTTCCTGTGTTGGATCCTCTTCCTGAACTTAGAGCAAGAATTTGCTCCGTCATTGAGCAAGTTACACCAGCAATGCTATAGCGCGTTTGGGAAGAAACTGACTTCCGATGTGATGAGTGCAGGATAAGTTTATGGTGAAAACAGTTTATGTGTTTCCCTACAAAATAATCTTAAATCCAGCTCTGTATCTTCTTTCAATAAATTTATGTGAATTTTTAAATCAGTAAAGCCCTCTTCCGTTCGTCAAATTGTGCAATTTTAGTTACATTCTGTACAGTACTGCAGCAGGTCTTCCTTAATATGGTCCACGTTTCATTGAGCTACGTTACTTGGCTGAGACATATCATGCGAAAGTTATTTCCATCCCCACGATTTTCTTAGTAATGTTTATATGCATGAGGGAGGGATGAAGGAAACGAGAAGCATTTTTCCAGATAATTACGTTCCAGAAGAGCTCTCAACTGCTACTGTACATCCGGAAGGTATAGCGCGTTGTTGGTTTGTAGTGTTGGTGATATTTGCACAACCACAAGTCAACAGACAAGTAGATTTTACGGCTTTACAGTACGTAGTGTATGCAGATCTGAGAACACTAAAGATTGTTCTGGTTTAATTCTCCAGCGAGGAAAATTGTTGGCAAGTGTGAATTTATTTTATTATGGAAAAGAAGCGTAATATGCAACTGCTGCTGGTAAACCTTTCGGGTACGAGGTCGTGGTCCACGAAACTCTGCTCCTCCTAACGTTTCGTACAGAACTGCGCTGGACATCTTCAGAGGCTTTGCTCCTCCATTGAGTCTTGCCGACTAACAAGTCGGACGTGTGAGAGCGGCATATATACTGTAGCAAAAGGAGCGTGGCAGGAGTGAGACGTGATAAAGAGAGATAGTCCTTACCAAATATAAAACTTAACTATGGATTGTCGTCTTGCCAAAGATAAAAAAAAACTGTTTAGCGATTCTGCAGAGCTATTGCCCACATGTCACTAAGTCTCATGGTCTCTATTAAACTTATCCCTAGGTTTATACATTTCTATGGCTTCTCTACGTAGTCGTGGATAATAGTTCGTCGTCATGAGTAAAATTATTGTTCCAGAGAACCGCAGTTCCTGGCTAAAGAGCATGCTTTACTACAGCCGATTTTTCTTTTTTCCCTAGTTGGTAAAGACTTCTTTATTCCTTTAGCCGTATATTCAATTGCTCTTGGTTGTTCCAATATAAACTTTACCAAACGTATACGGAATTTTATACACGCAACATGCTGACAGAGGAGGGCGTTTTTCCTTCACAGATCCGAGTGCTTTTCGTTTGTTGGTTACGAAAGCCTTATTTTACTGTCAATTGTTAGATTGACTACTTAAAAATGTGAGCTGACTATTGCTTAAATAATCCCCAAGGCCAGTTCTGCAAAATGCTGGAGGGTAGGGGAATTCCTTTTCTGCCTTTTCTGCTACAACTGACGTACGTCTCTACTACTGCTCGTATGTCTTTCAAGACTGCTGCTCTTTAAGCAAATGTCTGTCCGTCAGAGTTTCTGCTGGTAGGCACGTACGAAAGTTTGGGCCAGCTGTAGCTTTTATGTAAACAGCACTGGCCACATCAGAAACGTTGACACCTTGGGAACACTACAAGTAGCTCGTCGGTAATAAAATACAGTTGTCCCCCAAGGTAAATAAAATGACGGGAAAAAAATCGCAACACTAATAAGGAGTTGTGCGACATAAACGAGAGTTGTTAGGCGTGTTTCTACGTGTGAAAGACGCTGTCTATCCCTATTAAGATGTCCTACGTTAGGAAATTTTACCTCGCACGCAGTTACGTCTTGGAGGCGGCTACAGGATCTGAATACGTCGGCTCGACGGATCTATGAAGCCCTCCTAGGCTGTCCAACAGCGCACAAACTGGAAATGCGGATGCCAACGCCCGTCAGGAAGCAGGTATGGGATAATATTAACAACCCATTCCTGCCATCGGACATCAGTTCGCTGTGGCACAGAGTAGTCAATGACACCTTTCCGACTAAGCAGCGTCTAGCAGACATTCGCCTCAGCCAGACGAATGAATGCAGCCAGTGTGAAGATGCCGAAACCAGAGACCACCGTATAGAGTGCCGCTACGTGTGGAGAGTATGGGAGTTGTGCCGATTGATGGTGGGACATATCAACCAAACTGCACCTTCCAGTGTGACGCCAACGTGGATTCTCTTTCCTGACTTTGAACTGCATCCAAGAACGAGGAGCAACGCCGTGGTCTGGCTACTCGGACACACTGCCTACGTCACCGAAGTACAGCGAACATTTTGCAAACAGTTTGTCAGTTGCGTTATTGTGTGGTTATCAGAGGATGTTTCAGTTACAGTGATGTCTTTGCTAGAAGTATCCATTTGTTTCCATATTTTTCATTAGAGTTTCCATTTTCTTTTACTTTATTACATGATACACTTATTTCAATTGTTTAAAATTCACAACTCATACACATTTCTTTCAGAATTGTTACCAAATTGTCACACATTTCAATTGTTTTTGTTTTCATTCTGTTTTCTTTAAAGGATTTCGATTCTGTGTAATATTCATCTGCTACTCACAATTACATTCCTGTTCATGTATTGCTGTAAAGATGATATGTTGTAATGATGTAATGTTAATAAATAAATTACAAAAAAGAAAATCGTGCCAGTCGCATGAGACTGACGCTAGTGGTGCCACTTTGAGAATGAAAATCAGGTTAGCCTTAAATGTACGCCGCAACGGTCGTGAGCGTTAGTTACCTTTGAGATTGGACCTGGTGAATTGATGTTAGTCAAGAATGCCTTCAAGGCGACAGAGACGCCATCATGACAGCTCACTGAGATTAACGAGGTCGTGTAGTAGCTCTACGAGAAGCTGGTTGTCCTTTATGCGATATTGCAAAAATGAACGCCGGACGGCCACGTGGCACTGCCGAGAGGGAAGACCATTGTGTTCTGCACATGGCTCTGTATCATCGTACTCCATCTGCAGCAGCAATATGAGCAGCAGTTGGTACCACGGTAAAACAACGAACTGCTACAAATCGGTTACTTCGAGGACAGCTCCGAACCAGCCTCTACAGCCGCCCATAACTGGGAAAGTGGTGTCCGTGCAGGATTTTGTGCACGAACTACCCTCTCTGAAATGTCCCATAAATGTTTCATGAGATTCACGTCGGACGGCCTGTGTGGTCAATTAATTCGCTCGAACTGTCCAGAAAGTTCGCAAACCAGTCGCCAACAGTTGTCGCCCGGCGACATGGCACATTGTCAACCATAAAAATCCCGTCGTTGTGTGGGAACATGAATGGCTGCAGATGGTCTGCTAGTACCCGAATATAACCATTTCCAGTCAATGATCGATTCCGTTGGACCAGAGGACTCATTCCATTCCATATAAACGCAGCCCACACCATTATGGAGCCACCACCGGCTTTCAGAGTTCCTTGTTGACAGCTTGGGACCATGGCTTCATCGTGTCACACTCGAATCCTACTATCAACTCTTTACCAACCGAAATCGGTACTCATCTGACCAATGTAACACCTACAGAGCCTCTCGGCGTTGAAAAAACAAAAATAGCTCCCAAATTAGCTCCCATGTCCTCCAAATATCAATTCACAAAATGACGCAAGTCCCTTCACAAGTAGTAATAACGAAAAAAAGAAAATAAAAAAATGGAGGGAAATATCTAGTATAGAAAGCAAAAGAAAAGAAAAGGAAAATTCAATTATAAATTTTAGAAACATAGGAAGGGGGAAAAACAGTAAAAATATTAAAATATTAGTTATTCCAATACGTAAGAAAACCAATATTATATAGAACGTAGGTCTGGAACACCAAAGATAGTGTTTATTAAAGTGTAAATAGCCATACGTTGTAATTACGAAACTCCAGCCTCTAGTCTGTTCTAGATCGGAACTTATTTAGGACGTACAGCTTTACAGAACAACAATTGGGACTTTATGAAACGGCGATCAAGAATGGATCGTGACGAGATTTTTTTGAGGATTGTCAATTCAAGACTTTGGTTCAAACGGCTCTGAGCACTATGGGACTTAACATCTATGGTCATCAGTCCCCTAGAACTTAGAACTACTTAAACCGAACTAACCTAAGGACATCACACAACACCCAGTCATTTCAAGACTTTAATTTGGACATTTAACAGATTAGATAAACGGGAAGGTGAATAGTAATCTCTTTGGCTTTAATGGCAATTCGTGTGAATATTTAAACGCTTTACTGAATAGAGAATTTTAACCGGGTTCGGACTTTGAATTGTGATAGTGGGAGACTTTAGCTTCACGCAACTAGTGATCATAGTTAATGACACTTTGCGGATATTAAATAGAAACAACTTATTTACCGAAAGTGACAGGATATTATCTAACATCTCTCATGCTAGCGGGAATCATACTTAGACAGCTAGTTAAAGAACTTCTTTGAATGAGATCGCATGAGTGAAACTATTTATTAATAATTCTTGTCAATAAACTGACGTTGTTAATTTGTAACATAATACAAGTCTTGAACATTAATGTAACTTAGATTAATACACGTTACGTTTACGTGATCTATGCCAAGAACAAACTAGCGATTCGTAACTAAAACAATTGAACGAAAGGTTAGAGTATGGTCGTCTGTAAACATTGGTAGTGAAGCTACTAAAAATTTTTTCTCTTAGAGTTGAGAAGACCATACGTGTAGTGACCCACGTTTAACATCGGGTTTTAAAAGTAATCAAACTGATACTTAGCCGGGACAATATTAAATAAAAGTAAAACCCTTGAATGACAGTCAATGTGTAAAAAAAAATTAAATCAAACTTTCACCCATTAGACGAAAAAGCGAAAACAGAAAAAGGCGTGCCACACCAGTTTGAGATTTTACAGTCCACTAGGGTCCAATCGATAAGGTCTCGAGCCAGGAGAGGCGCAGCTGGCGATGTCATCCTGTTAGCAAAGACACTCGCGTAGATCGTCTGCTGCCACAGCCTATTGACGCCAAATTTCGCCGCACTGTCCTGACGGATACGTTCTCAGGATGTCCAACAGAGATTTATGGGTTTATTTCACGTAGTGGTGCTTGTCTGTTAGCACTGACAAATCTACGCGAACACCTCTGCTCTCGGACGTAAGGCAAGGCGGTCGGCCACTGCGTTGTCCGTGGTGAGAGGTAAGGCCTGAACTTTGGTATTCTCGGCACGGTCTTGGCAACTGTGGATCTCGGAATATCAAATTTCCTAACGGTTTCCGAAATGGAAACCTACTATTGCACGTTCTAAGTGTGTTAATTCCCACTGTGCGGCCGTGATCACTTCGAAAATCATTCACATGAATCATCTGAGTACAAATGGCGGCTCCGCGAATGCTCTGCCCTTTTATGCCTTGTATATGCAATACTACGGCCACCTGTGTAAGTGCATATCGCTAGCCCATGACTTCTCTCAACTCAGTGGATGATGTAACAGAATTCTACTCACTTTTCTGGACATATTCGGAAAAATTTCTAATGCCGTTATTTTGTGGCAATAGATTAATCGTCATACACAAGCGATCACACACACACACACACACACACACACACACACACACACACACACACACACGAACTTGGTTCACCCTGTCCACACGCTTCATCACAAAGACGGTGGCCAAGAATGATAAAATTTGTTTAACCAAAAATGTATTTACTTTTTATTTTGGTAGAAAGGCACAAATTGTTTCATATTAATATTACAGTGAATTTTTTAATATTGAAATCCATACACTCAGATCTTTGTTTTCTATAAAAAATATATCAGAAAAAACTTTATTTAACACTGTTGAAACGTCCCCTTTTGAAAAATTGTACAAGACTGTACTTAAACTGACACACAATATTTTTAGCGCAACGCAATCTGACTTTCAAAAATCCCTACAAAAAGAATGGCCCTGGCTAACATTAACCTATGCGTTTCACAAATCGCTTACCTCACAAAAATCTTGGTTACTCGAACTACTGCAATACAGCGAGCGCCACTACTGCCAGCTAAATAAAGGATTCAAACTAAGGAAGGCACTAACTACTGATAGGCATAGTTAGCAAATGAAAGATTTTGATAGAGAACAAATGATGTATTTACATTAACAGTCATAATATATATAGCAGTTCATGACATCCAGTCTTACAAATTTCAAAACTCCGCCATCTCTCTCCCCACATCCACCACTGCTGGCGGCTCACCTCCAACTGCCGAACGCTATGCGCTGTTAACATCCAGCTGCCCAACACTACAATGGCAGACAACAATGCAAACTGGCCACAGACTGCACACAGCACAGCCAGTGATTTTCATACAGAGCGCTACGTGACGTTACCAATAAGAAAACCTAAACAGCCTACTCAAAACTCCACCATCTCTCTCCCCACATCCACCACTGCTGGCGGCTCACCTCCAACTGCCGAACGCTATGCGCTGTTAACATCCAGCTGCCCAACACTACAATGGCAGACAACAATACAAACTGGCCACAGACTGCACACAGCACAGCCAGTAATTTTCATACAGAACGCTACGTGGCGTTACCAATAAGAAAACCTAAACAGCCTACTAACACTGTATGTGTACTGACTACTTTCTTTATTTTATTTCTCTTTGTATGCTGGGAGAACATTCATGTGTGCAAATGAAGCTGCTGTTTGATTATGGTATTACACTGAAGAGCCAAAGAAACCAATACGTCTGCCTAATATCCTGTAGTGTCCCGCGAGCACGCAGAAGTGCCGCAACACAATGTGGCATGAACTCGACTATTGTCTGAAGTGGTGCTGGAGGGATTTGACACCATGAATCCTACAGGGCTGTCCATAAATCCGTATGAGTACGAGGGGGCGGAAATCTCTCCTGAACACTATGTTGCAAGCCATCCCAGATATGCTCAATAATGTTCATTTCTGCGGAGTTTGGTGGCCATCGGAGATTTTTAAACTCAGAAGTGTTTTCCTGGAGCCACGTTGTATCAATTCTGAAATTGCAGGTTGTCGCATTGTCCTGCTGGAATTGCCGAAGTCCTTCGGAATGCACTTTCGACATGCACTAACACACAATTCAACAAAACCTTACGTTTTAATCTCACAGAACGGGCATATGATTAGTGAAACTGAACAGTTCAAATTTCTAGGTGTTCAGATAGATAGTAAGCTGTCGTGGAAAGCCCACGTTCAGGATCTTGTTCAAAGACTTAATACTGCCATTTTTACTATTAGAACGGTATCAAAAGTGAGTGATACTTCGACACGTAAATTGGTCTACTTTGCTTATTTTCATTCACATATGTCGTATGGTATTATATTTTGGGGTAACTCTTTTCATTCTAAAAGGATATTTTTGGCTCATAAACGGGCGGTTCGGGCAACAAGTGTTGTGAGTTCACGAACCTCTTGTCGACCTCTGTTCACGAGTTGGGTATTTTAACGTTGGCCTCTCAATATGTATATTCCTTATTCTCGTTTCTTGTTACCAATATTAGTTTATTCCCAAGAATAAGCAGCTTTCACTCGGTTAATACTCGGCAGAAATCAAACTTCCATTTGGATTGGACGTCCTTAACTCTTGTGCAAAAAGGTTTGCAGTATACCATTTTCAATAACCTGCCACTCGAATTAAAAAATCTTAGCAGTACTCCACGCGCTTTCAAATTGAAACTCAAGAGTTTCCTCATGCGTCACTCCTTCTATTCTGTCAAGGACTTCCTTGAAAAATTAAGCTGATTCTTATTGTATTGCTGATAGCGTTTACTTAAACTTATGGACTGACTTTTTTTCAGGTTCTTGAACATTTATTTTTATCTGTTATTACTCTTATGTTGTAAGTTCATGTACTGACACGTTCCATGACTTTGGAGATTTGCTCCTCAATTTGGTCCTACGGAACTTGACCTGTAAATAAAATAAAATAAATGATCAAACAAGATGCGTACGTAATTGTCAACTGTCGGAGTCTTATCTATGCGTATCAGGGGACCCATATCACTCCAACTGCACATACCCGACTTTATTACAGAGCCTCCATCAGTTTGAACAGTCCCCTGCTGACATGCAGGGTCCATGGATTTACGAGGTTGTCTCCATATCCGTACACGTCACCCACTCGATACAATCTGAAACGAGACTCGTCTGATCAGGCAACATGTTTCCAATTATCAACAGTCCGATGTCAGTGTTGACGCCGGGTAGCCGCGCGGTCTAGGGCGCCTTGCCACGGTCCGAGCGTCTCCTCCCGTCGGAGGTTCGAGTCCTCCGTCTGGCATGGTTGTATGTCTTGCCTTAGCGTAAGTTAGTTTATGTTAGATAAAGTAGTGAGTAAGCTTAGGGACCGATGACCTCAGCAGTTTGGTCCCATAAGACCTTACTACAAATTTCCAAAAAAAAATTCAGTGTTGACGGCCCCATGCAAATAGTGAAGCTTTGTGTTGTGCAGTCAACAAGGGTACACGAGTGGGCCTTCGGCTCCAAAAGCCGATATCGATGATGTTTCGTTGAATGGCTCGCATGCTGACACTTGCTGATGGGCCAGCACTGAAATCTACAGCAATTTTTCGGAGGAGTTGCGCTGAACGATTCTCTTCAGTCGTCGTTCGTCCCGTCCTTGCAGGATCTTTTTCCGATTGCAGCAATGTGGGAGATTTGATGTTTTACCGGATTCCTGATATTCACGGTACACTCGTGAAATAGTCGTACGGGTAAGTCCCCACTTCATCGCTACCTTGGCGATTTTCTGTCCCATCGCTCGTTCGCCGACTATGGCACCACGGTCAAACTCACTTAAATCTCCAAAACCTGCTATTGTAACAGCAGTAACCGATCTAACAACTGCGCCAGACACTTGTTGTCATATATAGACGTTGCCGACAGCAACGCCGTATACTGTCTGTTTATATATATATCTGTTTGAACGTGCATGCCTATGCCAGTTCCTTTGGCGCTTCAGTGTATTTATACATTTAGCAACTTAAATGAAAACAGCAAATGTGCATATTGTAATACATTTCAGAATTTACTTTAAATGCCAGCATTATCGTGCTTCGAACCGGACTCGTGGTGACAGACAGACATATAAACGGTGGCTTGGCAAGTGTGGACTCGACATTTAATCTCTTGTAGGTACTCAATGTTAATATGAGTAGGAAGGACGTATTATTTATTTTTCTTCCATTTTTAGCTTCGCCAAGTATTGTGGTTTACACAGTCAGTAAGTATATTTAATGTTATAAATATAGCATTCACTAGCCTAGTAAAGAAGGAGCCATACTTTTGCGAAAATATAGTTTTGTTTCTTGTCCGGTGATATTTCTTTTTATTTGGATGGTCCCAAATATACTTCAAAATGCAGCTAGGATCACTTAAGGTATAGTTTTTCCGACTAGATTAATGTGACAGTCCCTTTACCAGAACTGAAGTTTCTCATTTTGAGAGTAGTGAAAGGCGATCTATTTAAATTGTAAAAAACGATTCAACAGCCAAGACCACATAGAATATTTCTTTATTTAAGACAGTTTCAATACACTTTGCTGGCATCTTCAGGTCATAAAATCTTTTTGTTACAAAGCATGTTCATTTTACGGCGAGCCTCACGTGCAAGATATCAAGTGGATAAAAATCAGCACATTATAAAAGCTTGTCAATGCTAAAATATTTAAAAGCATAAAGCAGCTTTTAAAATAGTCCACGTACATATACATATTGCCCATAGATGTTTGTTACATCCTACAAAACATTACAGAACTGCATATCTGTTTACATATGCTGAACATATTCTAAGCAGTGGAACTTGTGGAAAAGGGTCCTGCATTGTTGGTTGCCACGGGTTAAAAGCGGAGTCCCAACCACCCTCAGCCCAGTCTCCTAAAGTATCAAACGCTACTGCAGACTTAATTCGCCCTGTGCACACATTAGATAACAAGGATAGTGGTCAAGTGTGATTAAATTATAAACAGGAGGAGATACCGCAACTAATTAAATAAGAGTCACCTACCAGCTCAGACATTTGTACGAAAAATGTTCAGAGAGACTACATTTCCAAGAACATTCACAAGTTTAATAAATTATAGAGCACTGAAATGATTGGCAAAAGTTCTGCTTTTGTTGATAATGGGCGGTTAAGGAATTGGCAGACAGCGTTCGGTGAATACTGTCAGTAAGAGAAGGACCACACACTCAACGATAATGGAACAATGTGAATATGGTAGTTGAATATCAAAAACTAAAGGTGAGCTAGAGAGCTTCTCTCTGACGATGGTACTCGGCAGTAGGATTACCTTAGTGAGGGTGGAGAAGCGTCGGTGATCCGAGTGGAGGACACAAGTACGAGATGAAAGCGTAATTACGATCTATCTGTGCGGCAGTGAAATTGTGAACCGATTTACTCCACCAGATTGCCCAGAAATTCTGCGGCATCAGGCACTCAAGTAAACTGTTACAACATGGTGCCTATGCTGCAGGTAGATGTGGAATGGAAGATGACTCTACCAACGGCAGGAGAAGCGTGTTGCTTGTCGTGTATCAAACCAGCAAACTAATCGCGTACGTTAACGCTGTTGAAAACATTGGACCCAAATAAAACATTTGATTGCCCATAGAGGGATCATTCTTACAGGCATCATAGATAAGTTCATTTGCATTCACTTTGGATGGTTTTGCAGACCCTTTAGACTGGCAGACACTGATGTCTGTTAACTGTTGAAGCCACCTACATGAGTATCCATCCGCAAGGCATTGTTCTAGTTCCTCACAAGGCTTAAGCAGTAGTATTAACCCACAGGGGTTAAGCATAATCTTGATAGTGTGTTTTTTGTTTTTGGGCGTTCTGCCGAGCTGTTGTTCCCATTTTATGATTGCATTAAATGGAGGCAGCAACTTGGCAGAAAGTATGACATCTCAGCAAAATTAACATCTTGATGAACTGAAATAACGGCCCACGAAACTGGTAGAAAAATCTATCTATGTGTATGTATCATCACTACCTCTTTAACATATCATCTGTCTTTGCATCACAGCTAAAATTAATATTACGAGTTAAACAATCATTACTTCTAGCCTCAAGTGTTTCCTATACTTTAATTACCCTGATATATATATATATATATATATATATATATATATATATATATATATATATATATATATATATATATAAACGTTTGAAGTAGGTATGTATATATGTCTGGGACAACCTCCTAAGCCCCTGGATCGATTTCAGTCAAATTTGGCGCACTGACAGTAAACTTCACGAGTATCAGCACCATGGGGTCTGTAGCCTCCTAGCTCGAATAGGAGCAGAGATGCTAGCAAAATCGTGTTTTTCATACCATACTATATAGGCTACCCTGCATGAGAGGTTTGTAGTTTGGAGACTGCGAAATCAACATGCTTTGCAGGACAGCTTATATGTCAGTGGCAAGAAACGGTTTTCCAGCCTTGATACCTTCATGACAAGCATACTGTTTTGCACTAGTATCAGCTTGCCTTATTGGCCCGTTTTGCAAGCGCTACAGGTGGAGATGGACATGGTTGGGATAAAATTGAGATGTATAGTAGTTAAGATGGAGAGAGAGAGCGGGAGGAGTGGACAGACAGAGAGATTATGAAGGAGGACAAGATGAAAAGAGAGAGGGGTGCAGACTATTTTGACAGGTTACGATGGAACAGACAGAGAAAGAGGGAAGAGGAGCAGCATAAAGACAGGCCTAGGTAGAGATGATCATAACAAGAGGAAGAACAAAATGGACAGTGATGCAGGGGAGGAGAGAGACGCGGGAGGAAAGTGAAATGTGGTGATGAGGCGGACGAGGAAGGAGGGAGGGGGGAGTAGTAGGTGAAAAGAGAGTGGAGCAGATGAAGGTGGACCGAGTGAGGGGCGAAAATATAACATCTGAGAGAGAGGGTGGAGGAGATGGAGAAACAGATGAGGAATGAGGAGATGAAGAGAGAGAGAGAGTGAGTGGTATGGAGTGAATGGACAGAAAAGATGTGGGAGAGTAGGGTGGACACAGAGAAAACAGGAAGAGGTGGACACAGAGCAGGAGCAGGAATAGATGTGTGCAATATCTATGTCAAATAGTAAGCGGGTGAATCTGTGGGAAAAAGACTTCTCATTTAATATATTCAACTTGCCCTTGACAGTGCGACTACCCCAACGGGGGAAAGTGCTGGCGGAAAATCAAATTTTTCTTCCAGTATTGGTGCATAATCTGCACAAAGTAATTTATGTAAAATACTGTCTTTAAATTTTTTGGAAAACTTTCTGAATGCTCTAATGTCAATTTCGTTTAAGGAAGATTTTACAGTGTATTTCACTAATTCGAATCTTTGCTGTTCACACGAGCATATTAATAAAGAATCTCTACTTCATTCTGTCAGTTACATGCCTAACGATTGTTAAACAGATTCAAGTCCATAAATAACGGTGTAAGTCTTAATCTGAGGACGACTCATATTATGCAATTCCAAACGAACACAAACTTCATCTAGCACCGAAAGAGACACCAGTGATCATGCAGTAAATGAAAGAATGCCCCAAAAATTCCTTCAGGTGCACCTGTGAATTACGTCAGAATGGAGTCAATGTCCAGATAAACTGATAAAGAAGCTCGTTTCAGCATGTTTTTCTCTTAGATACAGCTTTTGTCTTATTGACCTAATGACAAGTGTATTAGATCATTTTGCGAATTTTTACCAGTTGTTATCTTAAGGAATCAGCCTATGGGGCAATGAACTGAAGCGCAAATAATGTACTTATGCAACCACAAGCGACCAGTAACAACATCATCAAAAGAAGATAACGTTCATGTTTCAGACAGAGATCCCTAAGGACATTGAACCCCCTATAATCAGTTGTTATCTTAAGGAATCAACCTATGGGGCAATGAACTGAAGCGCAAATAATGTACTCATGCAACCACAAGCGACCAGTAACAACATCATCAAAAGAAGATTACGTTCATGTTTCAGAGATCCCTAAGGACATTGAACCCCTCTATAAACCTTTCTCAGCGCATTTACTCAGTAATGATACTTGCAACTCTTAATAAAAGCGATTTTCAATTCAACTGCGACTTCTCACAATCACAGTACAAGACATAAAAATAATCTTAATGTCTCTGCTAGCCTAGGATAAAGACTAGAGTTATAAGGTCATTGCATAAAGGTACTTAGCTACATTGGAAGAACAAATGTTTACTTTAAAGCTGCGTCAAAAGAGGTGGTCAACATTACAGACAATTAGTGGTCACTCATTACAGATTTAAGTAGCTGCTTGTTTCGAAAAACGTCAGAGTAATGAATTAAATATTATGCTATTATGTTACCAATAGAAGGTTGCAGCGATTAATTATAAATGACGGATCATCAGTTTTTGCCAAATTAATTGTTTTGTTACTTACTTATTACGTTTTATCTAACTGGTATAACCACTAATAGCATTAGACAGATTCGTGATTTACGTTGCCAGAACAATGTACCTGTACAGATAGAAGTTTAAGAGCTGGATTTCTGTTCCCAGAATGAGATTTTCACTCTGCAGCAGTGTGCGCTGATGTGAAACTTCCTGGCAGATTAAAACTGTGAGCCGGACCGAGACTCGAACTCGGGACCTTTGCCTTCCGCGGGCAAGTGCTCTACCATCTGAGCTACCCAAGCACGACTCACGCCCCGTCCTCACGGCTTTACGTCTGCCAGTACCTCGTCTCCTACCTTCCAAACTTTACAGAAGGTCTACTGCGAACCTTGCAGAACTACCATTTCTTTCAGGACTGCTAGTTCTGCAAGCCTCGTAGGAGAGCTTCTGTAAAGTTTGGAAGGTAGAAGACGAGGTACTGGTAGAAGTAAAGCCGTGAGGACGGGGCGTGAGTTGTGCTTGGGTAGCTCAGATGGTAGAGCACTTGCCCGCGAAAGGCAAAGGTCCCGCGTTTGAGTCTCGGTCCGGCACACAGTTTTAATCTGCCAGGAAGTTGCATTTCTGTTCTTAGCACAAAGCACAACTTTTCGATGTGTGCGGAAAAACGAAGGATGCTCAAGAAATGCCAAAGGGAACTAAAAGATTATGTAGATTATTTACGCACATCAGTACGACATATCTCTCACGCCGTTTGAATACCTCTAAAATGAAAAGGTAGAAAAATGTGGAAGTAACTAATTCATCCGTAAAACGACCACGTCATGAACATTTCATGGAAGAACTCCTTTTAGACAAAACACGTTGACTACAACAATGAAAACTTTCAGTAATGAAGCAAGTGAAAAAAGGTCGTAACTTTGGGTTTGAGTATCAGCACTGCTTGACAAGAGTTGCAGTACAAATATAGCATAATTTTCCTGATATGTACAGGAAGTTTCCAAGCTTCTTTCCTATCAACAAAAAGTTTGGCTTTAGTTATAAAATAAACTGTTGGTCAAATAGAAAAATCGAAAGAAGAAATTTCTGGGCGCTTCGAAAATTTAACCTTCACAGCTTGAATCAATGTGAGGGCGTGAGGGTTACAGTAAACGGGCAGTGGAGCACCGGATACAAGCTTCTGGACCCCCTAGGAGAGGTTCCATACCGTGAACGTAGCCGCACCAGTATCATAGGTGTAAACTGGAATAGTGACTCCGACATTGTCAACGGCATTTATGCAATAGCCCATAACCCGAATAATGCCAAGACAAATCAGGAAAGCGGCATTACTATCCTGGAGAGAATCCGGCATGGTGTGTGCAGTATTCAAACGCGATGCAATTTCCGTGTCGCATCGTCAATATGAAGGATCCAGGGTAACAGTGAAAGGGCAGCGGTATATCGGCTACAAGCAGAAAGATTACTCAGCAAATGGTAACTAACACTTGACAAAAGTCACAAATCACTACCTCATTCTGGAAACATCCCCCAGGCTGTGGCTAAGCCATGTCTCCGCAATATCCTTTCTTTCAGGAATTCTTGTCTTGCAGGGTTCGCAGAAGAGCTTCTGTAAAGTTTGGAAGGTAGGAGACGAGATACTGGCAGAAGTAAAGCAGTGGGTACAGGGCGTGAGTCGTGCTTCGGTAGCTCAGTTGGTAGGAAATTGCTCCAACAAGCATGCAGCCGCCTATAGATGTGAAGCATATACCAGCTGGTCTTTGTCACCTGAAAACTTTTCTCGTTGAGTACAGTTATATCTCCTCGAGGCTCTCAGAACAGCAGTTGAAGAGAGTAAAGGACATCTATACATATTTGATGGAAGCTAAGGACGGAAATATTATTGAAAGAAAATACCCCAACAACGACTGGTCTGCAATTTGGAAAAATATCGACGATCGGAACTTACCCTCTAAGGTGAAAGCAACTTGGTATAATGCAGTCAACAGGAAAATTTCAACTAATTCCAAATTGCACGCTATACATCTCACAAATTCGCCCTTGTGCGCGTCATGTAACCTTCTTGACACTGAAGAACACCGATTCGTGTGTGAAAGAGTAAGAGACATATGGCATATAGTTAAGCAGAAATTAGCGACCGTTAACAGAACATCTCCAACCGTTTTCACCGCCGCAGATTTTCTGACTCCAGACGCAGTGCCATACCCTGATACGAAAAGAAATGCTGTTAACTGGCTAAAAGGGCACACTGTGCACTATATCTTGAAGGCAGAAAATAAAAGCAAAGAAGATTATTGGGTGTATCTAACGACTCAGCACCATCATCTCATGCGGACAAAAGACTACTAAAAAATTTACACATGCTTCCTAAATAGAATCATGGAATAAAATTTAACAGAGAACAATAGACAGATTAAGATTGGTACGGAATTCAGAGATGTCAGCCCTGCACGATTACAGATACCTGGAACCGGAATGTCTTCGATCCTTTCACGAGACACAGCAGAAAAGAAATCAAGTCCGTGGCAAGACGCACAGGACTATATCCTCATGAAGAAATTAGACATCAAGTTTTATGTATTGTATTCTTTTTTTTTTTTTTTTTTTTTTAAATTATCTTATGCCATACACGGAGAAGTTTTCAGTTCGAAAAAAAAACGTTCTTCAAGGGGTTACAAGATTTTATGTTTTCCTTATGAAGATGAGAGACTTCACGTATCAGTTTATTTTAATATACTTATCTTTCCATTAGCAAGAGGAAGATTCATTACCTTTAATTAATATTAAGAAGAAACATTTATTTCTCATTTCTGTTAGCTAAGGTAATTTAGACATCCAGCTTACAGAAAAAAAAAATTAAGAAGCCGAAAAAAAAAAAAAAAAAAAAAAAGAAATAAAAAATAAAATAAAACAAAAAAATACAAAACAAGAAAAAGTGGCCGAGCACTCGCAAAAAGTAAGAAAACTGAGGACTTGGCATCAAAAACATAAAAAAGTACATACAATAAAAAAAGTAAAAAAAAAAGTTGGTAGAAGGATGGACTCATAATAACAAAAAAAAAAAAAAAAAAAGTTGGTAGAGCACTTGCCCGCGAAAGGCAAAGGTCCCGAGTTCGAGTCTCGGTCGGGCACACAGTTTTAATCTGCCAGGAAGTTTCATATCAGCGCACACTCCGCTGCAGAGTGAAAATCTCATTCTGGAAACATCCCCCAGGCTGTGGCTAAGCCATGTCTCCGCTATATCCTTTCTTTCAGGAGTGCTAGTTCTGCAAGTTTCGCAGAAGAACTCCTGTAAAGTTTGGAAGGTAGGAGACGAGATACTGGCAGAAGTAAAGCAGTGGGTACCGGGCGTGAGTCGTGCTTCTGTAGCTCAGTTGGTAGAGCACTTGCCCGCGAAAGGCAAAGGTCCCGAGTTCGAGTCTCGGTCGGGCACACAGTTTTAATCTGCCAGGAAGTTTCAATATGAATGATGTACATTAACAGAACGACTCTGGAAAGGTCCTCAACGTGTGTGAAGTGTCCCAGGACCCAGCTAATGGCGAGACAAATCCTGAGGGCGGCATTAGTCTCTTGGACAGAAGTCAGCAAGGAACATGTAGTATTCAATAGTGATGCAATTTCTATGGCGCATCATCAAAGTGAGAGTACCAGGGTTACAGTAAAAGGGCAGCGGTGCTTCAGATACAAGCAACTGGACTATAAGGAAGGGTTCCATACGGTGACCATATCCCAGACAGTATCAATGAAATGCATTCGCATAATGACTCCTGATAAAACCCTACACGTCTATGCAGTACCCTAGCACCCACCTAATGTTGAACAACTCCTCAGGGCGACATTAGTTTCTTTTAGAGAAGTGGTAATGGAGCCTGTAGTATTCAGTCGCGATACAATTTCTGTGTCGCATCGTTAATGTAAGGGTGCCAGGGTTACAGTAAAAGGGCAGTGGTGCATCGAATACAAGCTACCGGATACCCAGGAGAGGTTCAATGCGGTGACTACAGCCCCGACAGTATTATAGATACTGCTGGACGTCTATGCAGTAGACCAGCACCCACCTAATGGCGAAACGACCCCTGAGGATCTCATTAGTCTCTTGGAGTGAAGACGGTAGGGTGCCTGTAGTATTCAATCGCGATGCTATTTCTCACAACTCGTCAACGTGATGGCACGAGTGTTATAATAGATGAGCAGTGGTGCATCCGTTACAAGCTTCTGGTCTCCCAGGTGTGAAGCCATGTGGAGTTCGTAGCCTCGCCACTGTCATGGATGTACCCTACCAGAATGACTCTAACAATGTCTCCGAGGCTTATGCAATAGCTCAGAACCCGCCTAATGGTGAGACATCTCATGAGAGCATCATTAGTCGCTTGGAGAGAAGTCGGCATGGTGCCTATAGTTTTCAATCCCGATGCAACTTCTGTGTCGCATCATCAACGTGAGGGTGATACGGTTACAGTAAAAGGGCAGTGGTGCATCGGATACAAGCTACTGGATTCCCAGGAGAGGTTCCACGCAGGGACTAATGCCCCGACTTTATCACAGATGTGCACTATTTGAATGTCTCAAACAATGACCTCAACGCTTATGCAGTAGCCCAGCACCCTCCTAATGGCGAAACCACTCCTTCGGCGACATTACTCTCTTGAAGAGAAGTCGACATGGAACCTGTATTAATTAATCGCGATGCAATTTATGCGCCACAGTGTCAGTGTGAGGGTGCCAGGATTACAATCAATGGGCATTAGGTGCATCGGATAGAACCTACTGAACTCCATTAGGTGATCGTATGCCTGGCAGGATAATAGATATACACAAGCAGAATGTCTCCGACAGTGTCCTCTACGCTTATTCAGTTGCAGAGCAGCCGCCTTATGGCGAGACATTTCTTGAGGGCCGCATTAATCTCGCGGAGAGACGTCAGCATTTAGCCTGTAGTTTGAATCGCGATGTATTGTTTGGGTCGCATCGTCAATGTCAGAGTGCGAGGGTTACGATAAGCAGGCAGCAGTGCATCGGGTACAAGCTATTAAATTCCATGCGGTGACCGTACCCCCTCCAGTATCACAGATGTACTCCAGCAGAATGACACGGACAATGCCCTCGACAATTATGAAACAGGCCAGCAAGCGCCTAAGGCGGGATTACACCCAATGGCGGCATCAGTCTCTTTGAGTGAAGTCGGTATTGAGCCAGTACTATGCAATAGCGAAGCAGTTTCTGCGCACATCGTCAATGTGAGTGTGTGAGGGTTACAATAAACTGGCTGAGGGGCGTATTATACAAGCTACTGTACTCGCAGGAGGGGTATCAGGCGGTGGTTAGTTCAAATGGCTCTGAGCACTATGGGACTCAACTGCTGTGGTCATAAGTCCCATAGAACTTAGAACTACTTAAACCTAACTAACCTAAGGACATCACACACATCCATGCCCGAGGCAGGATTCGAACCTGCGACCGTAGCGGTCGTGCGGTTCCAGACTGTAGCGCCTTTAACCGCTCGGCCACTCCGGCCGGCGGCGGTGGTTGTAGCCGCGCCATTATCACAGGTGTAAACTAGCATAATGACTGCCACACTGTCCTCGAAACGTATGCAATAGCCCAGTAACCGCCCAATACCAAGAAAAGTCTTGAGTGTGGCATTACTCTGATGGAAAAAAATCGGCATGAAGCCCGTAGTACTCAGTCGCGATGCAATATCTGTGTCGCAGCATCAATGTAAGGCTGTCGGGGTTACAGTAAACGGGCAGTTGTACATCGGATTCAAGATACTGGACTTCAGGAGAGGTTCCATGAGGTGATTGTAGCCGCCACTGTATAATGGATGTACACTTGAAGACTGACTCCGAAATGTACTGGAGACTTGTGCAGTAGCCCAGCACCAGCCAAATCGCGAGACAACTCCTGAGGGAGGCGTTAGTCTCCTGGAGGGAAGTCGGCATGGAACATGTAGTATTATACTGCTATGCAATTTATGTGCCGGATCGTCGATGTGAGGGTGCGAGCATTACAGTAAACAGGCAGCGGTGCATCGGATGCAAGTAGCTGGACTCCCAGGAGAAGCTCAATGCAGTGACAATAGCCGCGTCAGAATCTTAGACGTACACTAGCAGAATGGCTCCGAAAATGTCCTCGACGCTTATACAGTAGCGCAGAACCCATTTAAATGGCTAGACAAATCTTGAGGGTGGCATTATTCTCTCGGAGAAATCGGCATGGAGCCTGTTACTATCGATCCCGATGTAAATTCTTTTTCGCATCGTCAGTGTGAGGCTGCGAGAGATACAATGAATGTGTAGTCGTGCATCGGATACAAACCACTGGACTCTCTGGAAAAGTTACATGCGGTGACCATAGCCGCGTCAGTTTCATAGGCGTACACTAGCAGTATGACTCCGAGAATGTCCTCGAGGCTTATGCAGTAGCCTAGATCCCGCCTCATGGCGAGACAACTTCTGAGAGTGGCATTAGTTTCTTGGAGAGAAGGTGTCTTGGAGCCTGTAGTATTCAGTCGCAATTGAAATTCGTTGTAGCATTGTATATGTGGGGGTGTGGGGTTACGGTAAATGGGCATTGGGAAATCGGATACAACCTACTAGACTCCCAGGAGAGGTTAAGTGCGGTGATCGTACTCCCTCCAGTATCACAGATGTACACTAGCAGAATGACTCTGACAATGGCGAGTTTAAGAAGAGAACGAAAAGAAGACAAGAAAGAGCAGATATAGATGCCCCTTTACCAACGTCAACCAGGAAAGAGGAGTTGGTATTGGACTTCAAGTCCAGTGTCCCTGTGTGGTGCCACCTATGTTAGTGTTATCCATATGAAAATCACTACCCGCGTCTTCAATACATACTGGTGTTGTTTGATATCGTGCTCTGTGCGCTGATGTTCGTTAGGTTACAAAACAACTACTAGCAGGTTAGTATGTAACCAATTTTGCATAGCTTTGGGACAATATCCTCCCACGACGCAACCTAAATAAACTATTTACAGATTTTATGTACCTGTAGAAAGAAATTACAACCGACAAGTAAGGGAATTATTAATCTTGTAAACGCAGATCTGTGTAATGAAAGTTGTTTCTTTGAATAGTGTACTTGTTAATTTTACATACAGGGTGACATTTTCGGAACTATATGAAATAAAATCGCCAAAACTTCTGAACCGTTTGTGTTAGGAGTTCAAACTGCACGGTTGGCCGCGGGGCGTGATTAGACTTAGTATGCGCAAGGTGTGATTTGGTTTAGCGACGAAGCCCACTTTTATTGCATGAATTCGTCAATAAGCTAAATTTGCTCATTTCGGGGACTGAGAGTCCAATTTTCGCGATCGAGAAGTATTTTCACACTAAACGGGTGACTGTATGGTGTGCAATATCCAGTCACGGAATAATCTGTGCGATATTCCTTGATGGCATGGTGACTACCGAACGGTACGTGAAGGTTTTGGAAGATGATTTCATCCCCATTATCCAAAGTGACACTGATTTCGGCATGATGTGGTTCACGCGAGACGGAGCTCGACTCCATCGAAACAGGTGAGTGTTTGAGTCCTGGACAAGGATTTGGGGAGTGCAGTCTTGCTCTCGGGTACCGAGAGGCCACTGACATGGGCCTACGTTGGCCACTATATTCTCTGACGCATGCGACTCCTTTTTGAGGGAGTATATTAAAGACAAGGTGTACTGCAATAGCTCCAAAACCTTTGCTGAGCTGAAAACAGCCATTCAGGAAATCATAGATAGCATTGATGTTCTGACACTTCAGCAGGTCCTGCAGAACTTCGCTATTCGCCTGCGCCAAATCATCGCCCATGACAGCAGGACATCCAACACGTCATAACCTAAATCTGAGTATCTGTAGTGATGTTTACCTGTTGAATAAAGTGTGTTCACGCCGTAGTTTGTAACTAATTTACGTTTCTTTTTCATATAGTTGAATAATTGTCACCTTGTATATTGCGTAATATCTATGATGTGTAATTTTTGTGTACTAACACTCTCCGGATTCTGCTGTGTATTACATTGAGTTATTACGTTTACAATGATGTGTTCATTTATATGATTATTTTGGAATGACGTGTACAGGTTTGACGTGGATTATAGACCAACATCTATCCACAGAATGGTATAAATACTTCTTCTTTTATTAATATTCGTGCATAGTGAAACATGAATTGCGATCTTCGACTAATGCTCATATTACCTGTTGTTTAATGAGTTTTATGTTGTGAGTGTTTTTGTGTGCCTATAATGTGTCAGTGTTCTCACTGTCACTCGTTTCATCGACATTACTGGAGGTACTCGAACTAATAACAATAATAATTTGTAAATTACTTTCTAAGTGGTTGGCTAGTAAATGTTGCAAAAATGTAAATAAATCAAAAGCTACAAGGAGGAATTACGTACACCACTTATCACACGCTCATCGAAGTGTGGCGCAATGTGGACTCTGGTAGACAGTGCCGGACATCCGCAGTACACTCGGCGAGCGCGCGAGGGGGTTTTAAGTTAACAGGGCTTCAGAGATGAGAAAGAGCGATAGGTGTATAAATCGGAAAGGGGAAGAAGAACTCTGCTCTCGTTGAGCTACTCGGTCGAACGGCGGCGCTTTAGCGTTGGGCGGTAATGAAGCAATTGCCTGCCTGCCGAACAGGGGGCCGGGCTACCGAGCAGAGCGCACGCGAGACTGCGCAGCAGCGCTGAACAGCGGAGCGGAGGAGGGTGCGAGAAGGAAGCGGCGCGCATCTATAACTCACGGTAATAAGATTATAATTTTACAACCGAGCGAACCGTCTCTCACCGCCCGCGGCAGTAAAACAACTTTTATTTCGCCTGCACGGAAGGGCCGTAATAAAAGGATCACACCATTTGAATCCTACTGAGAGCCACGGGGCGCGGCGCGTTAAAATCGATGTATTCCCACCTCCTTTAGCGGCGCCGCTTCCGCCTCCCTCGCCTTGCCACGCCTCCAGAAGGGCAGACGGCACGGAAGGCGTCCTCCGCCGCCGCTGAGCGTATTCCTGGCTGCCGTACCGCAACGCAACGTAACGCGCCCTGATTTAGTGCGGGGGTCAGCGCAGCGCTGTGTTTCGCACCTGTAGGAAATTGCGAGGTAGATTTAGTGCGCCGCGGGTGCTTAGCGGGTTGCAGAACCAGCCGGCGACCTGCGAGTAGGACGCCAGGGGCGAAGCGGCAACCACTCATTACGCTGGTGCTAACTGCCGTATCGTCCGTCATCAGCTCGCCGCTTTGTCCGTCGTAACACGTGCGCACGCGGGCTATTGATTGGTAGGTTGGCAGCCCGTACGGGACTCGTAGGGCTCCGGAAATGAGAATCGCCGTATCCCGAGCGGAACTCGCTACAGCAGGTACTCGCGTACTGTTGGGTGTGAGTAGGTAATGAAGCCGCAGCTAACCTCATAATGAGCAAACTCCTACACAGCACAGGCTATACTGCTTCGGCTGCCTTTAATACACTACTGCCCATTAAGATGACGTGCTACAGACACGAAATTTAACCGACAGGAAGAAGATGCTGTGATATGCAAATGATTTGCTTTTCAGAGGATTCACACAAAGTTGGCTCCGGTGGCGACACCTACAACGTGCTGACATGAGGAAGGTTTCCAACCGATTTCTGATACACAAAGAGCAGTTGACCGGCGTTTCCTGGTGAAACGTTGTTGTGATGAGTCGTGTAAGGAGAAGAAACGCAGGTCGCATTGTAGCCTATCACGATTGCGGTTTATCGTATCGCGACATTGCTGCTCGCGTTGGTCGAGATCCAATGACTGTTAACAGAATTTGGAATCGGTTGGTTCAGGAGGGTAATGCGGAACGCCGTACTAGATCCCAACAGCCTCGTATCACTAGCAGTCGAGACGACAGCTATCTTATCCGCATGGCTGTAACGGATCGTGCAGCCATGCCTCGATCCCTGAATCAACAGATGGGGACGTTTGCAAGACAACAACCATCTGCACGAACAGTTCGACGACGTCTGCAGCAGCATGGAGTATCAGCTCGGAGACCATGGCTGCGGTTACCCTTGACGCTGCATCACAGACAGGAGCGCATGCGATGGTGTACTCAACGACGAACCTCGGTGCACGAATGGCAAAACGTAATTTTTCCGGATGAATCCAGGTTCTGTTTACAGCATCATGATTGTCGCAACCGTGTTTGGCGACATCGTGGTGAACGCACATTGGAAGCGTGTACTCGTCATCGCCATACTGGCGTATCACCATGCGTGATGGTATGGGGTGCCATTGGTTACACATCTCGGTCACCTCTTGTTCACATTGACGGCACTTTGAACAGTGGACGTTACATTTCAGATGTGTTACGACCCGTGGCTCTACCCTTTCTTTCGATCCCTGCGAAACCGTACATTTCAGCAGGATAATGTACGACCGCATGTTGGTGGTCCTGTACGGACCTCTCTGGATACAGAAAATGGTCGACTGCTGCCCTGACCAGCACATTCTCCAGATCTCTCACCAATTGAAAACGTCTGGTCAATGGTGGCCGAGCAACTGGCTCGTCACAATACTCCAGTCACTACTCTTGATGAACTGTGGTATCGTGTTGAAGCTGAATG
This sequence comes from Schistocerca serialis cubense, assembly GCF_023864345.2. NCBI lineage: Eukaryota > Metazoa > Arthropoda > Insecta > Orthoptera > Acrididae > Schistocerca > Schistocerca serialis. Next base: position 870,462,249 of record NC_064641.1, on the reverse strand, counting down.
GGCAGCTGTACCTGTACACGCCATCCAAGCTCTGTTTGACTCACTGCCCAGGCGTATGATGGCTGTTATTACGGCCAGAGATTGTTGTTCTGGGAACTGATTTCTCGGGATCTATGCACCCAAATTGCGTTAAAATTTAATCACATGTCAGTTCTAGTATAATATATTTGTCAAATGAATACCATTTTATCATCTGCATTTCTTCTTGGTGTAGGAATGGCCAGTAGTGTACTAACACATCAAGCAGTACCAACTTTATATAACTGGTTCTCCAGGCTCAGTACTAAATGTTGAGTCCTGAGATGAGGGTAATTCACTAACGCTGACTCATCAGGCCATTCTGGCAAGTCGTTTCCCGAAGGCCAAGTATCCGTTCAAAGGATCTGCGAACTATAGTGCTATCAACGCCAGAAAATAAACAATAAATCGAATTAAATGAACATCTTTTGTATTCACTTACATCTGCCACACACAAGTTTTAGCGACCAAGCCAGGATGGCCCAAATTTTCTTCCATATTTTTTTTTTCATCTTGTATTTTCAATGTTTCCAATGATCTTTTTATGCGGAAAGATTGGTACATTTTTTCAGCTCCTTTGCAGCCAATTCTTAAGACATCTCACTGCTTGCCTATTCGTAAAGAATATGAGCGACAAAGGGAATTTTTTAATTCGAAGATACTATTCTATACAGACGAAATTAAGTGACTGATACAACTAGCTAACAGATAAATGCCTACTCAAAGAGGCATTCCGAACGTAACTCGATCTAGACGTAAGTAAAACTATAAAACAATTTTATACGGACATACATCGACGTAGGTAAGTTATATTAATTGTAACGTAAACAGGTAGATTTGACAATGATATACAAGCCGAAACAAGCTTGTAGTGATGAAATACGACACGCGCAAGCTAAATAAGATATTTTGTATCTAACTGTGCATAAATTTGTGTAAGAAATGTCATATTTTAATCTCATATATGCTGTGGGTTGGCCAGAGAAGAGATTTTACTGTATTCTAAAATCAGCTTCGCGGGAAAACCTCACTGCAACAGGAAAACATCGGATCGGGTATATTTCCTTCGGTTGAACGGAAGCTGTTCCAATTGGCCACTGGTACACCAGTCTTCCTCTTTACGCCTCTCGCTACCCGGCGATTTCTTCACGTGCCCTCTTCGCCTTCTGCTTACAGGCTCGTTCAACCGTCGGTTGCGGCCTCGTCTGCACAGCCACGCCCTCCTCTGAAGGCGCATCTTCAGATTTTCCGCCCAGAGTGCAAAGGCCACTCTACTTGCCAGCCGGAACCTTGCTTCTTGATCAGTTGAGCAACAGCCTCAATCGCAAGCCCGCTTGGTCTGTAAAATATTTATAAACAGCAGAAGATGAAGAAGTAAACGGAAAGGGTGGGTGGGAATCGGTGACTTCCAGCCACACAGAGCATTGTGGTAATGTAATGGTGAAAGTTGAAAATTTCTGCCGCACCGGGACTGGAATCGGAATGTTCCGCTTCTTTAGAATGGTTGCCTTCACCGTCTCGGCCATCCGGACACGCTTTCCGTTCAATCAGTGCTTCTAAATTATCGCACGCTGCATTGCAGCGTCCCTCGTCCTTTAACCTCCTGCTCGAAAATTATTCATTCCTGTAGGAGTTCGGACGATAATAGTGCATCTGAATTAATACTAATGTCAAGAATCGTTGTTTTCTTATGGAAATTTATACAGGGTGATTTGTTCCACAGTGCACGAACTCTAGGGGTTGATCAATGAGATGATACGGAACAAAACAGTCTAATGAAATAGAGATTTTCAGTGATGCATTGTAACAGAGACTGTGGTGTAATACGCGCTGTATCATACAGACACAGTTCTAGTACGAGTTGAAAATGGATTCCATGTGCCTCAACTCATGTGTGTATGCGCCATAGCATGTTCTGCCTCACACGTTCACACTGGCCAGGCTCCATCTGAACATTGTCAACGGCAGTATAAAACGCTGTACCAGTGTCTCCACATCTGGAATGGGCTCTACAAGCACGATACTTTTGAAATGGCCCCATAAGCACAGATCGCACGGGTTGAGATCCGGTGAATGAGCAGGGCATGCAACTGGACCCCTCGTATGATCCACCTACCAGGTAAGGCACGATTGAGATGCCCCCGGAAGTTAACTGCGGAGTAAACTGGAGCATCGCGATGTGGCAGCCACATAATCCTTCATCAGTGGCACTTCTTGCAACAGGGGAGGCAAAGTCACCCGCAAGAAACGCCGATAGTTCCAACCTGTTAGGCGGCTTGAAGGAAAACAGATCGCAAAATAAGGACGCCCATTATCCCTGCGCACTCATTCCGGCTGACCGTGGGGGTTCTGCATACAATCCCACAGATGACTGTTATACGAGGTTCATTCAAGTTCTAAGGCCTCCGATTGTTTTCCTCCGGACTGGAAAGAGATAGAAACATGCGCATTGTTTTGAAATGAGGCCGCGTACATTGTCAATGCGTCCCAGAGATGGCAGCTCCGTACGGCAGATGAAATTTTACCGCCAGCAGCGAGAATGAGGTTTTAAATACTTAAAATGGCGACGTTTTCCTTACTTGAACAGCGTACAATCATTCGTTTTCTGAATTTGCAAGGTGTGAAACCAATTGAAATTCATCGACAGTTGAAGGAGACATGTGGTGATGGAGTTATGGATGTGTCGAAAGTGCGTTCGTGGGTGCGACAGTTTAATGAAGGCAGAACATCGTGTGACAACAAACCAAAACAACCTCGGGCTCGCACAAGCCAGTCTGACGACATGATCGAGAAAGTGGAGAGAATTGTTTTGGGGATCGCCGAATGACTGTTGAACAGATCGCCTCCAGAGTTGGCATTTCTGTTGGTTCTGTGCACACAATCCTGCATGACGACCTGAAAATGCGAAAAGTGTCATCCAGGTGGGTGCCACGAATGCTGACGGATGACCACACGGTTGCCAATGTGGCATGTTGCCAAGCAATGTTGACGCGCAACGACAGCATGAATGGGACTTTCTATTCGTCGGTTGTGACAATGGATGAGTCGTGGATGCCATTTTTCAATCCAGAAACAAAGCGCCAGTCAGCTCAGTGGAAGCACACAGATTCATAACCACCAAAAAAATTTCGGGTAACCGCCAGTGCTGAAAAAATGATGGTGTCCATGTTCTGGGACAGCGAGGGCGTAATCCTTACCCATTGCGTTCCAAAGGGCACTACGGTAACAGGTGCATCGTACGAAAATGTTTTGAAAAACAAATTCCTTCCTGCACTGCAACAAAAACGTCCGGGAAGGGCTGCGCGTGTGCTGGTTCACCAAGACAACGCACCCGCACATCGAGCTAACGTTACGCAACAGTTTCTTCGTGATAACAACTTTGAAGTGATTCCTCATGCTCCCTACTCATCTGAACTGACTCCTAGTGACTTTTGGCTTTTTCTAACAATGAAAGACACTCTCCGTGGCCGCACATTCACCAGCCGTGCTGCTATTGCCTCAGCGATTTTCCAGTGGTCAAAACAGACTCCTAAAGAAGCCTTCGCCGCTGCCATGGAATCATGGCGTCAGCGTTGTGAAAAATGTGTACGTCTGCAGGGCGATTACGTCGAGAAGTAACGCCAGTTTCATCGATTTCGGGTGAGTAGTTAATTAGGAAAAGAATTGGAGGCCTTAGAACTTAAATGCGCCTCGGAAAAGTTGAACATATCGCTCCTCGTAACGGTGGCCTGATCTGTGAATGGGATGGATGACACAAATCCCAGAACCGTGGGGAATAAATCAGTGACAAAACTGTTCGCGATATGGAAAGCCTCCACACGCTGTAAGTGATACGGGTAGTAACAGTTGTCATGGAGAATGTTCCACACGGTCGCTTGCGTTACCCTGTACTGATCGGCCAACTGTCTGGTTCTGACACAGCGGTCGCCTTCCAAAGCGTTAATCATATTTTCCTCCAAGCGTGGTACGTCCTTCATGATTTCGTGCTTCCTGAAACGACCCTGTCTCATACAAAAGGCGAAAAACTGTTACAAACACTGAATGCTGTGTTTGTTGTCGACGGGTATCGCACTCCTTATACAACCTTGCTGCCCGCCACCCGTTGCCATTTGCCCTTCCGTAAGTAAACAGCATGAACGCAAGCTCTCGATTCGAATACGGAATTACTGTACACAACGCTGTATCACATCAACTACAAGGTGGGTCAGCAAGTGAAGTGAATCGTTCACAACATTACCAGTTAGTACGGCAGGAGAGGGCGCTAGGAGGAAACCACCCTGTTTATATCTATAATTCTATGACATTTTCAGAGCGGATGCACAACGTAAGTCCGAACTCCTAGGGAATTACACATCTGCGAGTAGAGGTAAGCCGTGTTGCGAGGTCGAAACCTGGTAACCAGCACTATTTTCAGGTATTTGGGGAGCTGGCGCCCTCTGGTGTAAGTGTGGTGGAGGTGACGGTCTGGCCAAGGGTTGGCAGGGACTCTTGGAAAGGACAGCACGCGAGGCAGAGCGTATTTGTTTTGAGTTAGCGTGGCTACTTTCCAGGTGTGACGTGTTCCAGCAGCGACCCCGTGTGTCGTCGTACACGGTATAGATTGCTCTGCAGCAGTTATTGCGGCGTGCCAGCCGTTTCTAGTGTGTTTCGGCAGAACTTTTCGATGAGTAGTTTGACCGGATATTCTCCCGGCTTACTTGCCATGCTTGGTTGATGAGAGAGCTTGGAATTTGCTGCTGCCTGTTTTAATGGTTTTGACATTTCTGTGACACTTGTCCTGGCCTGTGTCTCTTGTTTGTGCTGCACTGGTGTAGTGATAATTGACTGCTGCGTGCTCAACTCTCCGCCCTTTTTGTTGTCCTTCTTGGTAATGTCTGTTTCTGAACTTTCATCACGTGTGCTCATTCCTCTCTCACAAAGGCAAACTACCGGATCTATTAAGGCTAAGTCCCCTTAAGGGGCACCGGAACGCCCTATACTTGCAATGTTAAAATAACGCTTATAAATTACATCTTTCCTCACAAAGTATTTGAGGTAGGAAGTTGAACTTTTTACAGATTATTTATTGGAATATGGGCTACAACTTAACACAGGGATTTTACAAAATTTTAGTTCAGTTATTAAAGATGATTTTTTCAATTGTAATGTAAATTCACAACATTTTTTTGCAATTTTTTATTTATATATTCAAAAATATACAGTTTTTTGGAAAAAGGCTGTGTTAAATTATGCAGAAGGTACTGTGTAACATTTACTGAAAGTTTGAAACAAATATGTTTGGATGATCCTTAGAAAACATGTAATTAGTATGAGAAAATAAAAGTTTTGGGAATCGAGCGACAAAGATTGGATTAACTTTTTAGTGCATTCCAGGTCCATAGAATGGATTATCTTCATCCTCTGCAATCTCCTCCTCCAGCTTCCTCTTGTTCCTCCTCCTGTTTACTCTTGCTTGTACTTCTAGACTCTTTACAGCCCTGTCTGCAACCCGAAGGCGTTCCTTGTCTAAAGCAACCATCGCTCGTACCATGTTAGAACCTATCTTCATTCCCATTTTCTTCAGTTGCAGTTACTGCAACACTGTTCCAAAAGGTGGTCATGTATGAACACTTATCACATTTCAGTTGTATTTCACTAGCAAGTCCTACGTGCTTTATTATGGAGAGTTCCAGACCAACTTCAGTACAATGAATACATCTTACACAGTTTGAAAAAATTCCTTTGAGAACCGACATATCAAATATTTCATTCACATCCGATTCGCCCATAAAACATTCATAGTTTTCACTCATTGAACCAAGCTTCTTCTGTAAAGTATTTTCTTTCCCACTTTGACTGCTATGGGCAGGTGTACTTGAGAGGTTAGGTTCACTCACTTGGTTATCGTCTTTATTGTTTACAGTAATAACACATAACTTTGGCTTTCCAACATTTCTCCTTTTCTTAAAAGCCTTCAGAGGATTTCTAATAACTTTACTTTTACTCATTATTATACTTCAACAAAACAGAGACTCAAGAAACAGAATTAATTACGAATATTTTCGAGATAACGACAGAGTAAATAAACATGAAACAATCGACAATCACACCAGCGATATATATTGAACCATCACAGGTTAGCCACAACACATACTTTATCTCACATCACTAAAATGTACCTGATGAACACGGTCGTTAATAATAACACCATTTGACAGCAGTTTAACAGTGCCGCAGTGGGTCACGCCCATGTAGAACACATTTCAAAAAAAATTTTAAAATAGTTGTAGTCTTCGGAATTGAATAAATTATATATCTATTAAAAGGCAATAGTCTGCAGATTCAGAAAACGCAAAAAAGTAAAAATTCAACTTTTCATGATTTTGAGCCTTTCCGGAGCCCCTTAAACTAAAAAGGCAAATACCGCAGGGAGATCATTTGCGGTTAAGTCTTTAGATTTATTTGTGTATCATTTCCTTCAAAGGGCCTTGCCACAAGTATGAATTGCTTTATACTTTAACTGTTCATCTTTTGTTTATCAAGAAGGGAGCTCTTATTAGCACACTAGACTCCCGTTAACCCGAAGCGATTGGGATCGGACCTTGTTCGGATTACCGATTTGTTCGGATTAGCCGGAATTACGGTGACGAGTTTCTAGAATGAAGTATACCAAACAGATAACTAGGTACACCACGGTAACAAATGGGAACAAGTGTGGAAATAATGGCTCACTCTCACTCCCTGCCCTTGTTGTTGGAATTGTTGAGACCTTTGTAGCGTTTGAGGTCAGTGCACTGCCAGTTGGCTAGCAAAGAGTTTGGTTATGTTAGTTATCGATCGCTGGCATGCGTGTTCGTTCAGGTGTAGTGGTGTACGTATTTTCGGCATGAGTAAACGGAAACATACAACGTTAACTGTCAAAAAAAACCGAATGCTTTGAAGCAGATAGACAATAGTGAGAATGTATCTAAACTGGCAACGGAACTCGGTGTTAGTAAAGCAACCATTTGTGATTGGAAGAACAACCGAACGAAGCTTGAACAGTCCAGTCCAACGTCTTTGGGAAAAACGCTCGAATCTCGGCAGACTTTGAAACAGTCCCAGTACGATAAAGTGGATTAAGCTCTTTTCCTCTGGTTTACACAGGAAAGAGAAAGGGAAACTCCTTCGAGTGGAGCACTGTCTCAGGAGAAGGCTGTTTACCTGAACAAGTTAATGAATGGTGATGAGTCTTTTAGTGCGAGTACGGTTTGGTTGGACAGATTCAGACAACGTCATGAAATCCAGAATGAGTGTGCGCTGATATGAAACTTCCTGGCTGATTAAAACTGTTTCCTGGACCGAGACTCGAACTCGGCACCTTTGCCTTTCGCGGGCAAGTGCTCTACCAACTGAACTACCCGAGCACGACTCACGCCCCGTCCTCACACCTTTACTTCTGCCAGTACCTCGTCTTCTACCTTCCAAACTTTACAGAAGCTCTTCTGCGAACCCTGCAAGACAAGAATTCCTGAAAGAAAGGATATTGCGGAGACATGGCTTAGCCACAGCCTGGGGGATGTTTCCAGAATGAGGTAGTGATTTGTGATTTTTGTCAAGTGTTAGTTACCATTTGCTGAGTAATCTTTCAGACATACTGAAGTGGTTGTTATTGGTTGGCGTGGTTAGCATAAATTTTCTAGACGAGCATTTATTCACGGTTGAGGTAAGCGGTGCATTGCCCCTTGAAAAGATCCTTTGCACTGTTTGGCACGCTAATTAACTTTAATGTTTATTTTTATTTATTTATTTATTTTTGAAATTAATGTTTGTGATTTGATGCTGGTAAATTTCTCGTGCCCACTTCTACTCTAGCCTTTTGTACAGTGTCTTTTGTGCCGGCCCAATGAACTGTTGTTTTATTCCTACTGTACTTAAGAGCGGTTTTATGTATGGTGTAGTAGAGTCAGTGTTAACTTCATGACTTGCTGCCGCGGATCGGGTGCCCGATTTCTACCTCAGAGTGTGATGAGCCGTCTACGGACTTCCATATGGTCTCACACCGGGCTGGTTCCCCATAATTTATTGATTGCCATCTCAGGATCCTTTTTGCTTTACCTGAAATTTTTGAAACATAAAGAGTAGAAACACCAAAGAGCCAAAGAAACTGGTACACCTGCACGCCCAAGTGCCGCAACACGTCGTAGCATGGACTCGACTCTCTGAAGTAGTGCTGGAGGAAGCGGACAACACGAATCCTGCAGGGCTGTCCATAAACCCATAGCAGTAGGACGGGTTGGAGAACTCTTCTGAAATGCAGATGGTAGCCAAGCCTGCAGGTAGCGTTGTTGCATTTGATCTCGGACGGCACCTGAGCACGTCCTCAGTACTTTGCAAGTATCAGCCTTTTGTTCTGAACACTGTTCTGTTTAGTTGGGTGTGCATTATGTTGGAGCTAAGTGAATTCGAACTGGGACATGCTGTTCGTGCTCCTTTGATGAGTGCTTCCATTGCCAAAGTAGTTGAAGTCTTTGGTGTTCTAGAGGCACCACACCGAAGATTTATTACATGTTTGGGGAAAGCGGCAAAACAACATCCGCTAAGCAACAACGCAGACGAAGTGTGTGTTAAAGGATCGTGACAGACGATCGTTGAAGGGACTGTGACGAAATTAAGGGTACGATATATACAAAAGTTACTGCGGAAGTGAATGGAAGCCACGGAGGGAGCCCCATGAACAGGGAATTGGAATTCCAAAACTCCTCATCAGTGATGCAAAAGCCCGTAACAGTCAAACTTCGTGCTGAAGTTGTGAAAACTTGATTATGGAGGAACGGGAGAAAGTAATTTGGTCGAATGAGTCTCGTTGTGCGCTAAATTCTGACCGCGTTTACGTTCCAAAAGTGAAAAATGTCACGGGCTCGGTCATGCTATGGGCAGCAGTATCTCGCTATTTCGTGGGCACCATGGGTACTCTGTAAGAATTACTACCAAGGACAATGTTATCACTTGGGCTAATCATTTCCATCCCATTATACAATATTTGTTCCCCAATGGTCATTCTGTGTTCCAAGACAACGTGGCTCCTGTTCACACATGTCGCCTCCCGCAGGACTCGTTTTGTGAGCAAAGCTATGAATTTTCGCATCTCCCTTGGCGACAGCAATTACAAGATTTCGATTTTCTTCAGCCTTGATGGTAAAGTTAACACAGAAAGGCGAGTGATCGCTGTCCACACCAATAATAGTGTCCACAGCTCTTGGTGTAGTGGCTAGCATTGCGGTTTCTCCATCATGGGTTCGATTCCCGGCTGGTTCGGGAATTTTCTCCTCCAGGGTACTAGGTGTTGAGATTTTCACTCTGCAGCGGAGTGTGCCCTGATATGAAACTTCCTGGCAGATTAAAACTGTGTGCCGGACCGAGACTCGAACTCGGGACCCTTGCCTTTCACGGGCAAGTGCTCTACCACTTGCCCGCGAAAGGCAAAGGCCCGTGTTCGAGTCTCGGTCCGGCACACAGTTTTAATCTGACAGGAAGTTTTATATTTATCCAGTCCGAGACGACTAGAAAGTCTTCTGAATGCCAGCGGGTTTCCTACACTGTGTTAGGCATGGTGATGTGCTGTCTTCTTGGTGTTTTTGTCCACCCCCTATGTATTGCAGTATTCGTTAATGGACTAAGAAAACCTTGGTCACTTGACTACAGGATCGGCACTCAACCAGTGGAATGAGTCACGTCCCTGATGCACATACATTTTACATGTAGTCGAGGAGAAGGCGGACAGTGGGTTGGTAATTGTGAAAAAAGGACCCAAAGAAGTATGATTCAAATGGCTCTAAGCACCATGGGACTTAACTTATCAGGTCATCAGTCCCCCAGGTTTTAAAACGACTTAAACCTAACCTAAGGACATCACACACATCCACGCCCGAGGCAGGATTCGAACCTGTGACCGTAACGGCCGCGCGGTTCCATTCTGTAGCGCCTAGAACCGCTCGACCACTCCGGCCGGCAGGGAAGTATGTTCGGACCATGTAGCACAGTGGGCGCCAATGCTTACGGACCCCTCGGCCGCTTGCGGTCAACATCAAGTAATCTTGTGCCACTTCCCTCCACCCCCCCCCCCCCCTCCATCACCCCAGTTCTCAGCCGTATTTAATAATAATATTCATCTAGCGACTAACATCCAAATCCAAAATCGCCAACTTAAGGTAACAGTTACTTAAGTTTGTAATGTTACTATTCTGTAATACAATAAATACTTACATAGACAGTAATATATTAAGATGTGATTAATTTGAACTGACGTTGGTGCTAAGTAAAGTTGACCCCTTACGTCATGGCCAGAGCGTTAAGTAGCACGGCCGCTCCGGGATCACAGGATGTTTGTCTTCCACTACTGAAAACGTACAGACACGTGGGACTCGTAGTGACCAGTTGTAATAGTAAATGTTGTGTGACTAGGGCGTATGGTAGGGTAGACCATTAGCCGGCTGGAAGTCTTTCGATTTGACGCCACTTCGGCGCCTTGAAATAATGATGATTAGGACAACACTACACCCAGTCTCTGAGTGGAGAAAATCTCCGACCCAGCCGGGAATCGAACCCGGGACCTTAGGATGGACATTCTGTCACGCTGACCACTCAGCTACCGGGGGCGGGCAGCTTTTATAGTACAAGTTGTAAGTAACCTGGATTCTGGAAGTCGTTCTTCATAACCAACTTCCAGTCCAATTGTATGCCTATAGAGTATGGTCTCAGCTGCGCGACTGGAAAGTCACACTTCATACTGATTGACGCAAATATCTAGTAAAATAGAAGTGATATCTGGCGTTAAATATGGAAATGTTAAAGGTACACTCCGTTTCCTGATCTATATAAACGATTTAGGAAAACACTCTGAGCATCACTCCTAAATTATTTGCAGATGATGCCGTCCTTTACTGTCCTGTAAACTCATCAAAAGATCAAAACTAATTTCAAAATGATTTAGAAAATATAGTGTAAAACGCAGAAAGCGGCAACTGACTCAAAATAATTAAAAGTGTGAAGTCGTCCACATAAGGACTAAAAGGAATCCGACAAAAGTACACTCCTGGAAATTGAAATAAGAACACCGTGAATTCATTGTCCCAGGAAGGGGAAACTTTATTGACACATTCCTGGGGTCAGATACATCACATGATCACACTGACAGAACCACAGGCACATAGACACAGGCAACAGAGCATGCACAATGTCGGCACTAGTACAGTGTATATCCACCTTTCGCAGCAATGCAGGCTGCTATTCTCCCATGGAGACGATCGTAGAGATGCTGGATGTAGTCCTGTGGAAGGGCTTGCCATGGCATTTCCACCTTTCGCCTCAGATGGACCAGCGTTCGTGCTGGACGTGCAGACCGCGTGAGACGACGCTTCATCCAGTCCCAAACATGCTCAATGGGGGACAGATCCGGAGATCTTGCTGGCCAGGGTAGTTGACTTACACCTTCTAGAGCACGTTGGGTGGCACGGGATACATGCGGACGTGCATTGTCCTGTTGGAACAGCAAGTTCCCTTGTCGGTCTAGGAATGGTAGAACGATGGGTTCGATGACGGTTTGGATGTACCGTGCACTATTCAGTGTCCCCTCGACGATCACCAGTGGTGTACGGCCAGTGCAGGAGATCGCTCCCCACACCATGATGCTGGGTGTTGGCCCTGTGTGCCTTGGTCGTATGCAGTCTTGATTGTGGCGCTCACCTGCACGGCGCCAAACACGCATACGACCATCATTGGCACCAAGGCAGAAGCGACTCTCATCGCTGAAGACGACACGTCTCCATTCGTCCCTCCATTCACGCCTGTCGCGACACCACTGGAGGCGGGCTGCACGATGTTGGGGCGTGAGCGGAAGACGGCCTAACGGTGTGCGGGACCGTAGCCCAGCTTCATGGAGACGGTTGCGAATGGTCCTCGCCGATACCCCAGGAGCAACAGTGTCCCTAATTTGATGGGAAGTGGCGGTGCGGTCCCCTACGGCACTGCGTAGGATCCTACGGTCTTGGCGTGCATCCGTGCGTCGCTGCGGTCCGGTCCCAGGTCGACGGGCACGTGCACCTTCCGCCGACCACTGGCGACAACATCGATGTACTGTAGAGACCTCACGCCCCACGTGTTGAGCAATTCGGCGGTACGTCCACCCGGCCTCCCGCATGCCCACTATACGCCCTCGCTCAAAGTCCGTCAACTGCACATACGGTTCACGTCCACGCTGTCGCGGAATGCTACCAGTGTTAAAGACTGCGATGGAGCTCCGTATGCCACGGCAAACTGGCTGACACTGACGGCGGCGGTGCACAAATGCTGCGCAGCTAGCGCCATTCGACGGCCAACACCGCGGTTCCTGGTGTGTCCGCTGTGCCGTGCGTGTGATCATTGCTTGTACAGCCCTCTCGCAGTGTCCGGAGCAAGTATGGTGGGTCTGACACACCGGTGTCAATGTGTTCTTTTTTCCATTTCCAGGAGTGTAGCTTACTCACAAATTCAACTAAATACCTAGGGAATACAATTACGAATAACGTACACTAGAAGGATCAGATATATAATTTTGAGTGGAGGTGAACAAAACACTGCAGCATATTAGCAGAACGCTTAGAAGATGCACCAGGTCTACTAAAGAGACTGCCTACACTACGCTTGTCCGTCCTCTTCTGGAGTACTACGGAGCGTTATGGGATCGTTACCAGACTGGATTACTGGAGAACATGGAAAAAGTTTAAAGCAGGGGAGCTCCTTTTTTATTGTTTCGAAATAGGGGAGAGGGTGTCACGGATATGGTAGGCGAGTAGGGGTGGCGGTTATTGAAATGAAGGCGTTTTTCGTTGCGGCCGAATCTTCTCATGAAATTTCGATCACCAGTCATCAGCACTGAAAGTGAAAATATTTTGTTGACGCTCACCTGTATGGGGAGGCACGATCGTCGTAAAAGGTAAGGTAAATCAGAGCCCGTACGGAAAGATTTAAAGAGTTAGTTGGGAGGTTAAAGAAATAGTCAGAAAGTGGGCCGATGAATCCTCTGGCATTTATTTGAATTGGAACTGGAGAGTATTCTTGTAGACGTGGAAAGCGCGTTATAGACACGGTTATCTTCAAACGTGATTTATGTTGGTAACTACGAATATGAAATTAAATTAAGGCTATTGTAAGACAGGCGTTCAAAGCATTTGGTAAACATTTGTGGTCATGTCTCATAGTGCACAAAATCACTGTTATTAATAAATTAATGGTCCGCTCACACAGACAACACAACAACACTTCGTCAGGCTGTTGCAGTGCCGCAGCTTTGGAGTCGCTAGGGGTGGCGGCAATCTGAAACAGAGAAAAGTCGACACGGAGGTCTCAGATAGGTGCCGTGCCGACTTACATCGACCAGTACTTGGGTATCGGTGGCCAACTTATCGCGCCGTTACTGTAGCTATACCTATAGCGACTTACGAACTTACGTATGTTACCGGTTAATGCGTTCTGAACATCAGGGGTTGGACAAAAATTCGGAAACACCAAAAACACATTACCATGACCAGTGCGGTGTACGAGAAACGTTGGTCTTCAAAACAGCTTCCAGTCGTCTCGGAATGACTAAATAAAGGTCATGTATGATTTGGAAGGAATTCGATTGCGTTCTATACTTTTATATTCCATTTTGCAGTCTTCCTGGCAAATAGTAGAAAGTTCAGGTAATCGGTCGCTGGGGCAGCCCCAACCGCTTAAAAATCGCAATAGACTCGGCGACGCCTGACACAAACCTCAGTTCGCTAATAACTCGTATGTCGGAACTCTCATCGCCTTATGTCTTATACTGAAGTGCTCTGATATGTATCTGCAGGCCTTATAATTACGATGGAACGCAATTGGCGAGCGAATAACGCTACTATTTTATTTGCATATTTCTAGTTCACTCCGAAGGCGCTATTCGGAATCGTAATGACAAAAATCGCGACTTTGCATGATAATCCTAAAGCAACATTGGAGATAACGGACGAAAGTGTGAGTAATACTAGTGGTTTTAGCGATGACAGCAGTGAGAAAACGGTGATAAAGGCCAGTGGCTTCATTCTGTATAATCTGGATCCTATTTCCAACCAGGAAGCCACTTTAAGGCACAAGAGATAGATAGTGGCATTTCTGAAAGCTTTGATTGGAAATCTATGGGACACAAAAAGAGAGAAGAGGGGAAGACCATCTACTTTCAATGACGAGGAGAGACTGCCAAAGCAACCACACTTCACGTGCTCCAACGTAAAGTGTAGCAGTGGAGATTGGGTGGTAACTGTTTACCGCTTCAACCCAATGTTCCAGAAAATATTACGAAAAGTACCAGACCTTGAAGAAATATAGACTTACTTGACGAAATTCGTGACATGAAAACCGAGCGAGGTGGCGTAGTAGCTAGCACACTGCACTCACATTCGGGAGGACGACGGTTCAATCCCGCGTCCGGCCGTCCTGATTTAGTTTTTCCGTGATTTCCCTAAATCGCTCCAGGCAAATGCCGGAATGGTTCCTTTGAAAAGGCACAGTCGATGTCCTTTCCCGTGCTTCGCTAATCCGACGAAACCGATGACCTCGCTGTCTGGTCTCCTCCCCCAAACAACCCAACCCAACCCATGACACGGAAGACAAAACATGACATACATTAAATGTATTCGCAGTTGAGCATGTGGATAACCATCGGCTGTATAATGAAAAACAACTACGAAATTTTTTGCCGGAACGGGATTTCCCACTTATTGCTTGCGGTCGCCTTACTATTCGGCTATCTGAGCACGACTCACGTCCCGACCCGAACGTCCACATGTCGTCGACCATGTGTGGACAGCATGTACTCGTACATCCATTACGTATATTCTCGTACAGGGAAGACATTTTACTTGAAACTTACGTGCCCGGTACGGGCGAATAAATACGATACTGCAGTGCCGGTGTTATTTCGAATTACGATGCAATATTCCTTCGAACATGCATGCATGCATGCATGAAATCATGGCATGTTTATAGTATTGCAATGTATATGTAATTTGTTTTATTGTTTAGTTTATAGCTAGTATAGACATAATTTTATAATATGGAATAGAGATTCCTCAGGGTATATGTGTTCCGTCGTTAAAACTATAAGAAAATGCGCGTTTTTAATATCAGACGCGTTCCACTTTACTGAAGTAAAGCATCCTCAGTGGCCTGTAATTAAAGATATTTACAATTTGATTTGTTTTTAAAGTAGGAAAACAGTTAGTTAACATCTTTTTGCATTTTACTTATCGTAATACTTGCTTGGTTTCTCGCCTACGTCAGGAACTGCCATATGCTAGCAAGTCTTTGGCTGGCGCGCTAGCAGACGGCATTTCCTGGTGTAGGCGAGAAACCAAAGCAAGCATTACGATAAGTAAAATAGAAAAAAGAATTTTTACGAACTGTTTTTAAATCTTAAAAAAACAAATCTAACTGTAAATATCTCTAATTACAGACCACTAATGACGCTTTACTTCAATAAAGCGAAACGCGTTTGGGCAGAAAAACGCCCATTTTCTTGTAGTTAGACCGGCGAATCAAAAATACCCTCGAGTACTGTAAAGCAAGTCCGCCCCTCGTGGTCTCGCGGTAGCGTTCTCGCTTCCCGAGCACGGGGTCCCGGGTTCGATTCCCGGCGGGGTCAGGAATTTTTCCTGCCTCGAGATGACTGGGTGTTGTTGTGTCGTCTTCATCGTCATCATCATTCATCCCAATTACGGTCGGAGGAAGGCAACGGCAAACCACCTCCATTAGGACCTTGCCTAGTAAGGCGGTGCGGGTCTCCCGCATCGTTCCCCTACGCTCTGTAAAGAAGCATGGGACTTCATTTCCATTTCCATTGTAAAGCTACGACGTAGAACATGGACACACAAACTATGAATTTAATATAGGTTACTTTCAGCGCGAATATTACGTGTGCGATGGCATTATAGTATGAAAAAAATCGAGTGGTAACGGTTAACACGTTATAAAGCCAAAGGGTTGACACTCTCCAAATTATATCCATTGATAGGTGTCCTGATGCAGCATAGTGACCTTACACACAATGATTTGCCTATGAACACCGACTACTATCGATATAAGCCCGCTCAGGAGGTAGCAGCGTCACCTGGCGACGAATGACTTATAGTCAGACACACGCACGGTGCACATTGTGTGCTGTCCGTGTGTAGCATGGGGAAGGCACCCTGTGTATCTGAGTTTGACCGAGGGCACGAGCATTTTGGCTACTGCACGGCTTGTCGAATGTTCGAGAAGCGCTTTGGTGAGTGTCTTCAAAAATGGTTCAAATGGCTCTGAGCACTATGGGACATAACATCTGAGGTCATCAGTCCCCTAGAACTTAGAACTACTTAAACCTAACCAACCTAAGGACATCACACACATCCATGCCCGAGGCAGGATTCGAACCTGCCAACGTAGCGGTCGCGCGGTTCCAGACTGAAGCGCCTAGAATCGCTCGGCCACACCGGCCAGCGGTGAGTGTCTTCAACAACTGGCGAGCCCAAGGTGAAACTACATCCAGACGTTGTGGGGTTGGGCGGCCACCACTCATTACAGATGTCGGACGTAGTAAACGGGACAGTTTCGTACAACAGGACAGGCGGCGAACAGCAGCGTAACAAATATCAGACTTTAATGCTGTGCAGAGTACAAGAGTGTCTGAACACACAGTGCATCTAGCACTCCTAACGATGGACGTTCGGAGCCGATGACGCACGGATGTGCCGTTGTTAACACTACACCATCGGCTACTACGACTGAAATGGAAACGTGACCATCGGTACTGGACGTTGGCGCCGGGTGAGAGCGTTGCATGGTATGATGAATCCCGACACCTTTTTCATCCTGTAAATGGGAGGGCGCGAATCCGCTGTATTCTAGGAGGACAGCTCCTTGGCACCTGTTCAAATGGTTCAAATGGCCCTGAGCCCTATGGGACTTAACATCTGAGGTCATCAGTCCCCTAGAACGAAGAGCTACTTTAACCTAACTAACTAAGGACATCACACACATCCATGCCCGAGGCTGGATTCGAACCTGCGACCGTAGCGGTCGCGCAGTTCCAGACTGAAGCGCTAGAACCCCTCGGCCACATCTGCCGGCTTGGCACCTGTTCTGCGGAGAGTAGCTGGCGGTGGCTAGATTATGCCCTGGGAAATATCCGTGCAGGCATCCATGGGAGCTTGTGCAGGGCAGCATCACAGCCACGGAATATGGCTTGGTTCAAATGGCTCTGAGCACTACGGGACTTAACATCTGTGGTTATCACTCCCCTAGAACTTAGAGCTACTTAAACCTAACTAACCTAAAGACATCACACACATCCATGCCCAAGGCAGGATTCAAACCTGCGACCGTAGCGGTCGCGCAGTTCCACACTGAAGCGCCTAGAACCCCTCGGCCACATCTGCCGGCTTGGCACCTGTTCTGCGGGATGGAGAGTAGCTGGCGGTGGCTCCATTATGCTCTGGGAAATATCCGTGTAGGCATCCATGGGAGCTTGTGCAAGGCAGCATCACAGCCAAGGAATATGGCTTGGTTAAAATGGCTCTGAGCGCTATGGGACTTAACATCTGTGGTTATCACTCCCCTAGAACTTAGAGCTACTTAAACCTAACTAACCTAAGGACATCACACACATCCATGCCCAAGGCAGGATTCGAAACTGCGACCATAGCGGTCGCGCAGTTCCACACTGAAGCGCCTAGAACCCCTCGGCCACATCTGCCGGCTTGGCACCTGTTCTGCGGGACGGAGAGTGGCTGGCGGTGGCTCCATTATGCTCTGGGAAATATCTGTGTAGGCATCCATGGGAGCTTGTGCAAGGCAGCATCACAGCCAAGGAATATGGCTTGGTTAAAATGGCTCTGAGCGCTATGGGACTTAACATCTGTGGTTATCACTCACCTAAAACTTAGAGCTACTTAAACCTAACTAACCTAAGGACATCACACACATCCATGCCCGAGGCAGGATTCGAACCTGCGACCGTAGCGGTCGCGCAGTTCCAGACTGAAGCGCCTAGAACCCCTCGGCCACATCTGCCGGCTTGGCACCTGTTCTGTGGAGAGTAGCTGGCGGTGGCTCCATTATGCTCTGGGAAATATCCGTGCAGGCATCCATGGGAGCTTGTGCAAGGCAGCATCACAGCCACGGAATATGGCTTGGTTAAAATGGCTCTGAGCGCTATGGGACTTAACATATGTGGTTATCACTCCCCTAGAACTTAGAGCTACTTAAACCTAACTAACCTAAGGACATCACACACATCCATGCCCGAGGCAGGATTCGAACCTGCGACCGTAGCGGTCATGCGGTTCCAGACTGAAGCGCCTAGAACCCCTCGGCCACATCTGCCGGCTTGGCACCTGTTCTGCGGAGAGTAGCTGGCGGTGGCTAGATTATGCCCTGGGAAATATCCGTGCAGGCATCCATGGGAGCTTGTGCAAGGCAGCATCACAGCCACGGAATATGGCTTGGTTAAAATGGCTCTGAGCGCTATGGGACTTAACATATGTGGTTATCACTCCCCTAGAACTTAGAGCTACTTAAACCTAACTAACCTAAGGACATCACACACATCCATGCCCGAGGCAGGATTCGAACCTGCGACCGTAGCGGTCGCGCAGTTCCACACTGAAGCGCCTAGAACCCCTCGGCCACATCTGCCGGCTTGGCACCTGTTCTGCGGAGAGTAGCTGGCAGTGGCTCCATTATGCTCTGGGAAATATCCGTGTAGGCATCCATGGGAGCTTGTGCAAGGCAGCATCACAGCCAAGGAATATGGCTTGGTTAAAATGGCTCTGAGCGCTATGGGACTTAACATCTGTGGTTATCACTCCCCTAGAACTTAGAGCTACTTAAACCTAACTAACCTAAGGACATCACACACATCCATGCCCGAGGCAGGATTCGAACCTGCGACCGTAGCGGTCATGCGGTTCCAGACTGAAGCGCGTAGAACCCCTCGGCCACATCTGCCGGCTTGGCACCTGTTCTGCGGAGAGTAGCTGGCGGTGGCTAGATTATGCCCTGGGAAATATCCGTGCAGGCATCCATGGGAGCTTGTGCAAGGCAGCATCACAGCCACGGAATATGGCTTGGTTAAAATGGCTCTGAGCGCTATGGGACTTAACATATGTGGTTATCACTCCCCTAGAACTTAGAGCTACTTAAACCTAACTAACCTAAGGACATGACACACATCCATGCCCGAGGCAGGATTCGAACCTGCGACCGTAGCGGTCGCGCAGTTCCAGACTGAAGCGCGTAGAACCCCTCGGCCACATCTGCCGGCTTGGCACCTGTTCTGCGGGACGGAGAGTAGCTGGCAGTGGCTCCATTATGCTCTGGGAAATATCCGTGCAGGCATCCATGGGAGCTTGTGCAAGGCAGCATCACAGCCACGGAATATGGCTTGGTTAAAATGGCTCTGAGCGCAATAGGACTTAACATCTGTGGTTATCACTCCCCTAGAACTTAGAGCTACTTAAACCTAACTAACCTAAGGACATGACACACATCCATGCCCGAGGCAGGATTCGAAACTGCGACCGTAGCGGTCACGCGATTCCAGACTGAAGCGCCTAGAACCCCTCGGCCACATCTGCCGGCTTGGCACCTGTTCTGCGGAGAGTAGCTGGCGGTGGCTCCATTATGCTCTGGGAAATATCCGTGCAGGCATCCATGCGAGCTTGTGCAAGGCAGCATCACAGCCACGGAATATGGCTTGGTTCAAATGGCTCTGAGCACTACGGGACTTAACATCAGTGGTTATCACTCCCCTAGAACTTAGAGCTACTTAAACCTAACTAACCTAAGGACATCACACACATCCATGCCCACGGCAGGATTCGAACCTGCGACCGTAGCGGTCGCGAAGTTCCAGACTGAAGCGCCTAGAACCCCTCGGCCACATCTGCCGGCTTGGCACCTGTTCTGCGGGACGGAGAGTAGCTGGCGGTGGCTCCATTATGCTCTGGGAAATATCCGTGCAGGCATCCATGGGAGCTTGTGCAAGGCAGCATCACAGCCACGGAATATGGCTTGGTTAAAATGGCTCTGAGCGCTATGGGACTTAACATCTGTGGTTATCACTCCCCTAGAACTTAGAGCTACTTAAACCTAACTAACCTAAGGACATCACACTCATCCATGCCCAAGGCAGGATTCGAAACTGCGACCGTAGCGGTCGCGCAGTTCCAGACTGAAGCGCCTAGAACCCCTCGGCCACATCTGCCGGCTTGGCACCTGTTCTGTGGAGAGTAGCTGGCGGTGGCTCCATTATGCTCTGGGAAATATCCGTGCAGGCATCCATGGGAGCTTGTGCAAGGCAGCATCACAGCCACGGAATATGGCTTGGTTAAAATGGCTCTGAGCGCTATGGGACTTAACATATGTGGTTATCACTCCCCTAGAACTTAGAGCTACTTAAACCTAACTAACCTAAGGACATCACACACATCCATGCCCGAGGCAGGATTCGAACCTGCGACCGTAGCGGTCATGCGGTTCCAGACTGAAGCGCCTAGAACCCCTCGGCCACATCTGCCGGCTTGGCACCTGTTCTGCGGAGAGTAGCTGGCGGTGGCTAGATTATGCCCTGGGAAATATCCGTGCAGGCATCCATGGGAGCTTGTGCAAGGCAGCATCACAGCCACGGAATATGGCTTGGTTAAAATGGCTCTGAGCGCTATGGGACTTAACATATGTGGTTATCACTCCCCTAGAACTTAGAGCTACTTAAACCTAACTAACCTAAGGACATCACACACATCCATGCCCGAGGCAGGATTCGAACCTGCGACCGTAGCGGTCGCGCAGTTCCACACTGAAGCGCCTAGAACCCCTCGGCCACATCTGCCGGCTTGGCACCTGTTCTGCGGAGAGTAGCTGGCGGTGGCTCCATTATGCTCTGGGAAATATCCGTGTAGGCATCCATGGGAGCTTGTGCAAGGCAGCATCACAGCCAAGGAATATGGCTTGGTTAAAATGGCTCTGAGCGCTATGGGACTTAACATCTGTGGTTATCACTCCCCTAGAACTTAGAGCTACTTAAACCTATCTAACCTAAGGACATCACACACATCCATGCCCGAGGCAGGATTCGAACCTGCGACCGTAGCGGTCATACGGTTCCAGACTGAAGCGCGTAGAACCCCTCGGCCACATCTGCCGGCTTGGCACCTGTTCTGCGGAGAGTAGCTGGCGGTGGCTAGATTATGCCCTGGGAAATATCTGTGCAGGCATCCATGGGAGCTTGTGCAAGGCAGCATCACAGCCACGGAATATGGCTTGGTTAAAATGGCTCTGAGCGCTATGGGACTTAACATATGTGGTTATCACTCCCCTAGAACTTAGAGCTACTTAAACCTAACTAACCTAAGGACATGACACACATCCATGCCCGAGGCAGGATTCGAACCTGCGACCGTAGCGGTCGCGCAGTTCCAGACTGAAGCGCGTAGAACCCCTCGGCCACATCTGCCGGCTTGGCACCTGTTCTGCAGGATGGAGAGTAGCTGCAGTGGCTCCATTATGCTCTGGGAAATATCCGTGCAGGCATCCATGGGAGCTTGTGCAAGGCAGCATCACAGCCACGGAATATGGCTTGGTTAAAATGGCTCTGAGCGCAATAGGACTTAACATCTGTGGTTATCACTCCCCTAGAACTTAGAGCTACTTAAACCTAACTAACCTAAGGACATCACACACATCCATGCCCGAGGCAGGATTCGAAACTGCGACCGTAGCGGTCACGCGATTCCAGACTGAAGCGCCTAGAACCCCTCGGCCACATCTGCCGGCTTGGCACCTGTTCTGCGGAGAGTAGCTGGCGGTGGCTCCATTATGCTCTGGGAAATATCCGTGCAGGCATCCATGCGAGCTTGTGCAAGGCAGCATCACAGCCACGGAATATGGCTTGGTTCAAATGGCTCTGAGCACTACGGGACTTAACATCAGTGGTTATCACTCCCCTAGAACTTAGAGCTACTTAAACCTAACTAACCTAAGGACATCACACACATCCATGCCCACGGCAGGATTCGAACCTGCGACCGTAGCGGTCGCGAAGTTCCAGACTGAAGCGCCTAGAACCCCTCGGCCACATCTGCCGGCTTGGCACCTGTTCTGCGGGACGGAGAGTAGCTGGCGGTGGCTCCATTATGCTCTGGGAAATATCCGTGCAGGCATCCATGGGAGCTTGTGCAAGGCAGCATCACAGCCACGGAATATGTCTTGGTTCAAATGGCTCTGAGCACTACGGGACTTAACATCTGTGGTTATCACTCCCCTAGAACTTAGAGCTACTTAAACCTAACTAACCTAAGGACATCACACACATCCATGCCCGAGGCAGGATTCGAACCTGCGACCGTAGCGGTCACGCGGTTCCAGACTGAAGCGCCTAGAACCCCTCGGCCACATCTGCCGGCTTGGCACCTGTTCTGCAGAGAGTAGCTGGCGGTGGCTCCACTATGCTCTGGGAAATATCCGTGCAGGCATCCATGGGAGCTTGTGCAAGGCAGCATCACAGCCACAGAATATGGCTTGGTTCAAATGGCTCTGAGCACTACGGGACTTAACATCTGTGGTTATCACTCCCCTAGAACTTAGAGCTACTTAAACCTAACTAACCTAAGGACATCACACACATCCATGCCTGAGGCAGGATTCGAACCTGCGACCGTAGCGGTCGCGCAGTTCCAGACTGATGCGCCTAGAACCCCTCGGCCACATCTGCCGGCTTGGCACCTGTTCTGCGGGACGGAGAGTAGCTGGCGGTGGCTCCATTATGCTCTGGGAAATATCCGTGTAGGCATCCATGGCAGCTTGTGCAGGGCAGCATCACAGCCACGGAATATGGCTTGGTTCAAATGGCTCTGAGCGCTATGGGACTTAACATATGTGGTCATCAGTCCCCTAGAACTTAGAACTACTTAAACCTAACTAACCTAAGGACAGCACACAACACCTAGTCATCACGAGGCAGAGGAAATCTCTGACCCCGCCGGGAATCGAAACCGGGAACCCCGGCGTGGGAAGCTACCGCACGACCACGAGCTGCGGACTCGGAGCATCCGTACGTTGGTTGCAGACCACGCAAATTTCTTCGTGACGATGATGCCTCCCGACAGCATTGGCATTTTTCAAGAAGATAAACGGTGATGTTACAAGGCCAAGAGTGTGATGAAATTGTTTGAGGACCACAGTGGCAAACGCAACTTGATATGGCGGCCCCCCATCTCCCTGGATCTGAACGCGATCGGACACAGGTTGAACGTTAATGAACGTTGCGTCAAAGCTCAGACCTCATAGCCTCCCTCTGCGGAATTTACGGGAATTAGGTGAACTGTGTGTGCAGATGTGGCGCCAAGTCCTCTCAGCGACCCACCAAGGTCTCATTGCTTCCCTGCGATGACGCGTCGCTGCTGTTTTCTTGACAGAGGTGCCTTTTAGGTAGGTAGTCACAATTTTCTAATTCATTAGCGTATATACTCGGCAGTGCTTATCAGTTGACGCACATCAACATGAACATCTCACTCAGCAAGGCATCTAATGGTGTGTGGCGGAGGGTACTTTCGGTATCACTATCTGGTGTCTCCAACCGTGTTCCACTCGTGAATAGTGCTTGGGAAGACCGATTGTCGATAAGCCTCTGTAATTGGCTCTAATTTTTCGAATTTTCTTGTCGTAGTCAATACGCATGGTGTATGTGGCTGAACTGAAATTTGAATTACAAATCTCTCCGTGTTGCACAGCGCCTCTCTTGTAACCTCGGCCAGAGGAATTTGTTTAGCGTCTCCGATACTCTCTCTCGCCAGCTGAACGATACCGTGACGAAACGCACCCCTCCTCGTTGGATCTTCTCTACCTCTTCTCTCAGTCCTACCTGATAGGAATCCCAGAGATGAACAATACTCAAGAGTCAAACAAGAGCCTTATAAGTCACTCTTTCGTGAATGAGTTACATTTCCTTAAGATTCTTCCGATGAATTTGACTCTGGTATCTGCTTTTCCCACTATCTGTTTTATGTGGTCATTTCACTTAAGGTCGCTCCGGAGAGGTACGCCTCGGTATCTTACGTCATAAATAGTGTAGCTGTAAATTGGTGGATTTCTTTCCCTGTGTATGCGAAATATATTACATTTACTTACGTTCAGGGTCAACTGCCAGAGCCTGCACTATTCGTCAGTTCTTTGCAGGTCGTTCTGCAAATTCGTACTAACTTCGGGCGTTGCTGCCTTGGTACAGACAACGGAAAAATCTGCGAATAGCCTTAAAGAACATCCGACGCTTTCAACTATATCATTTATGTACAGGGTGGTCCACTGATAGTGACCGGGTCAAATATCCCACGAATAAGCATCAAACGAAAAAACTAAAAAGAACGAAACTCATCTAGCTTAAAGGGGGAAACCAGATGGTGCTATGGTTGGCCCGCTAGATGGCGCGGCAATAGGTCAAACCGATATCAACTGCGCTTTTTTTAGCTAGGAACCCCCGTTGTTTATCACATATTCGTGTAGTACA
This sequence comes from Schistocerca serialis cubense, assembly GCF_023864345.2. Taxonomy (NCBI): domain Eukaryota; kingdom Metazoa; phylum Arthropoda; class Insecta; order Orthoptera; family Acrididae; genus Schistocerca; species Schistocerca serialis. The sequence continues at coordinate 870,437,681 of NC_064641.1, read as the reverse complement.
TGAAGAAATATGAATGTTTTAGTTGGACCACTTTTTTCGCTTTGTGATAGATGGCGCTGTAATAGTTACAAACGTATAAGTACGCGGTATCATGTAACATGCCGCCAGTGCGGACGGTATTTGCTTCGTGATACATTAGCCATGTTAAAATGGGCCGTTTGCCAATTGTAGAAAAGGTCGAGATCGTGTTGATGCATGGCTACTGTGATCAAAATGCCCAACGGGCGTGTGCTATGTTTGGTGCTCGGTATCCTGGACGACACCATACAAGTGTCCACACCGTTTCAGGAAACAGGAAGTGTTCAGCCACATGTGAAACGTCAGCCACGACCTGCAACAAATGATGATACCCAAGTAGGTGTTTTAGCTGCTGTCGCGGCTAATCCGCACATCAGTAGCAGACAAATTACGCGAGAATCGGAAATCTCAAAAACGTCGGTGTTGAGAATGCTACATCAACATCCATTGCACCCGTACCATATTTCTACGCGCCAGGAATTGCAAGGCGACGATTTTGAACGTCGTGTACAGTTCTGCCACTGGGCACAAGAGAAATTACAGGATGATGACAGACTTTATGCACGCGTTCTATTTAGCGACGAAGCGTCATTCACCAACAGCGGTAACGTAAACCGGCATAATATGCACTATTGGGCAACGGAAAATCCACGATGGCTGCGACAAGTGGAACGTCAGCGACCTTGTCAGATTAATGTGTGGTGCGGTATTATGGGAGGAAGGATAATTGGCCCCCATTTTATCGATGGCAATCTAAATGGTGAAATGTATGCTGATTTCCTACGTAACGTTCTACCGACGTTACTACAAGATGTTTCACTGCATGACGGAAAGGCCATGTACTTCCAACATGATGGATGTCCGGCACATAGCTCGCGTACGGTTGAAGTGGTATTGAGTAGCATATTTCATGACAGTTTGATTGGTCGTCGAAGCACCATACCATGGTCCGCACGATCACAGGATCTGACGTGCACGGATTTCTTTCTATGGGGAAATTTGAAGGATATTTGCTATCGTGATCCAGCGACAATGCCTGACAACATGCGTCAGCGCATTGTCAATGCATGTGCGAACATTACGGAAGGCAAACTACTCGCTGCTGAGAGGAATGTCGTTCCACGTATTGCCAAATGCATTGAGGTTGACGGACATCATTTGAACATTTATTGCATTAATGTTGTATTTACAGGTAGTCACGCCGTAACAGCATGCGTTCTCAGAAATGATAAGTTCACAGAGGTACATGTATCACATTGGAACAACCAAAATAAAATGTTGAAACGTACCTACTTTCTGTATTTTAATTTAAGAAACCTACCTGTTAGCAACTGTTCTTCTAAAATTGTGAGCCATATGTTTGTGACTATTACAGCGCCATCCATCACAAAGCGAAAAGTGGCCCAACTAAACCATTCATATTTGTTTACGTACTACATGGATATGTAATAAAAATGGGGGTTCTTATTTAAAAAAACGCAGTTGATATCCGTTTGACCTATGGCAGCGCCACCTAGCGGGCCAACCATAGCGCCATCTGTTTTTCCCCTTCAAGCTAGACAAGTTTCGTTCTTTATAGTTTTTTCGTTTGACGCTTATTTCGTGAGATATTTGACCCGGTCACGATCAATGAACCACCCAGTATATTGTGAACAGCACACTCCGGATATTATCTTTACATCTCTCGATTTTGTTCAGTTAAGAGCGACGTGTTATCTGCAAGAAAGTCTTGAATCCAATCGCAAGCCTGCTCCGATACTCCGTAAGCTAGTTCTTTTTTCATTAATCGGCAGTGCGGTGCGGCGACAGATGCCTCACTGAAATCAAGGAACACGACGGCATCAAGCTGAGCGCCGTTGTCCACTGCGCTGTGGATCTCATGGAGGAACAGAGCGAGCTGCGTTTTACAAGATCTGTGTTTGCGAAATCCGTCGCCGGCCACACGCTCTGGACATCATATCTGTGGGATGATCGTGGGCCTCAATATATACGAGGTACGTAACGCATTTGAGCTGGTGGTAGTTGGACAGAGGCGGCCGCCTTTAGCGCTGACAGCGACAATGCAGGGTGCGGGGACAGGGGGCGGTTCTCCTCCTCCCTTGGGCCGCTCAGCGCCTCCGCTCGGCTGGGCGGCCATTGATCCGACGTCTGAGCGCCGCGCTCTGGCAGTCCGGCACTTAAAGCCGCCCTAAAGTTGCGCCGTTCGCGGAGAATTTAAACGCGACCGCAGCCGGAATGGGCTCTCTTGCAGCTTGCCCGCCGCAGATAAGGCGCCCTGATTCTTCCACAGCCACCCCTCAAGACTTGCCACCCTTCACACAGCTACACGGGCATCGTCACTTATCGTCGCCACTTAGTAGCGGGGTTTGGGGTGCAACTGATCACTGGCGTAGTGCTATCGTACTTAAGCCGACTGAAATAAAAAGAAAAAGTTATGTCTTCAACAGGCATATGGATTAGCCCGCGCCGGCCGAAGTGACCGAGCAGTTCTAGGCGCTTCAGTCTGGAACCGCGCGACCGCTACAATCGCTGGTTCGAATCCTGCTTCGGGCATGGACGAGTGTGATGTCCTTAGGTTAGTTAGGTTTAAGTACGAGGGCAGTTGAATAAGTAATGCAACACAGTTTTTTTCTGAAACAGGGGTTGTTTTATTCAGCATTGAAATACACCAGGTTATTCCCCAATCTTTTAGCTACACAACACTATTTTTCAACGTAATCTCCATTCAATGCTACGGCCTTACGCCACCTTGAAATGAGGGCCTGTATGCCTGCACGGTACCATTCCACTGATCGATGTCGGAGCCAACGTCGTACTGCATCAATAACTTCTTCATCATCCGCGTAGTGCCTCCCACGGATTGCGTCCTTCATTGGGCCAAACACATGGAAATCCGACGGTGCGAGATCGGGGCTGTAGGGTGCATGAGGAAGAACAGTCCACTGAAGTTTTGTGAGCTCCTCTCGGGTGCGAAGACTTGTGTGAGGTCTTGCGTTGTCATAAAGAAGGAGAAGTTCGTTCAGATTTTTGTGCCTACGAACACGCTGAAGTCGTTTCTTCAATTTCTGAAGAGTAGCACAATACATTTCAGAGTTGATCGTTTGACCATGGGGAAGGACATCGAACAGATTAACCCCTTCAGCGTCCCAGAAGACTGTAACCATGACTTTACCGGCTGAGGGTATGGCTTTAAACTTTTTCTTGGTAGGGGAATGGGTGTGGCGCCACTCCATTGATTGCCGTTTTGTTTCAGGTTCGAAGTGATGAACCCATGTTTCATCGCCTGTAACAATCGTTGACAAGAAATTGTCACCCTCAGCCACATGACGAGCAAGCAATCCCGCACAGGTGGTTCTCCTTTGCTCTTTATGGTGTTCGGTTAGACAACGAGGGACCCAGCGGGAACAAACCTTTGAATATCCCAACTGGTGAACAATTGTGACAGCACTACCAACAGAGATGTCAAGTTGAGCACTGAGTTGTTTGATGGTGATCCGTCGATCATCTCGAACGAGTGTGTTCGCACGCTCCGCCATTGCAGGAGTCACAGCTGTGCACGGCCGGCCCGCACGCGGGAGATCAGACAGTCTTGCTTGACCTTGCGGCGATGGTGACACACGCTTTGCCCAACGTCTCACCGTGCTTTTGTCCACTGCCTATGAATATCTGAGATGCCCTGGTTTTCCGCCAAAAGAAACTCGATCACTGCCCGTTGTTTGCAACGCACATCCGTTACAGACGCCATTTTAACAGCTCCGTACAGCGCTGCCACCTGTCGGAATTTAATGATACTATACGAGACGAAGCGGGAATGTTTGAAAATATTCCACAAGAAATTTCCGATTTTTTCAACCAAAATTGGCCGAGAAAAAAAATGTGTTGCATTACTTATTGAACTGCCCTCGTAGTTCTAAGTACTAGGGGACTGATGACCTAAGATGTTAAATCCCATAGTGCTCAGAGCCATTTGAACCATTTTTGATTAGCCCGCTGTCAATGACGTCAGCATTGTGTTATTATACTGAGTAAACTGTCATACAATTAAAAAAGAAGCAGACGGAAGTAAGATTGCTGTTGGCCATATGGCAGGCACAATTTCTCTAGGCACAAAAAACTGAAGTGACAAAATTCCTTCATTTTCCTCAGCATACTGCAGCAATTCGACGTCATATGGACTCAACGAGTCGTTGGAAGTCCCCTGTAGAAATACTGAGTCACCCTGCTTCTATAGCCGAGTATAAATGTGAAAGTGTTGCCGGCGCACGGTGTTGTTTACGAACTTCCGGAATATTCTTCAAGCCAGTCGTGAACAGCTGGGGCCAGTGACATGACTTCGTTAAAAATGGTTCAAATGGCTCTGAGCACTATGGGACTTACCATAGACATCACACACATCCATGCCTGAGGCAGGATTCGAACCTGCGACCGTAGCGGTCACGCGGTTCCACACTGAAACGCCTAGAACCGCACGGCCACACCGGCCAGCATGACTTCGTTGTTTGGGAACATGAAGACCATGAATGTCTGCAAATGGTCTCCGTTTAGCTGAACATAACCATTTCCAGTCAACGATCGGTTGAACTGAACTATTCCCTGTAAACACAGCCCACAACGTTATGGAGCCTCCACCAACTTGCACCGTGCCTTGTTGAGAAACTGGATCCACGAGTTCGTGTGGTCTGCGTCACACTCGAACACTACCATCAGCCCTCATCAACTGAAATCGGGACTGATCTGACCTGGTTAGGGTTTCCAGTGTTCAACAAATATGTTCACGAGCCCAGAAGACGCGTTGCAAACGACGTTGTACAACATTGTTAAAGCTTTCGTGGCCACTTGTTGACAAACTGCCCTTTTGGCTTCTGTCTCGGATTCTTCGGCTGAGCCGGCCGAAGTGGCCGTGCGGTTAAAGGCGCTGCAGTCTGGAACCGCAAGACCGCTACGGTCGCAGGTTCGAATCCTGCCTCGGGCATGGATGTTTGTGATGTCCTTAGGTTAGTTAGGTTCAACTAGTTCTAAGTTCTAGGGGACTAATGACCTCAGCAGTTGAGTCCCATAGTGCTCAAAGCCATTTGAACCATTTTTTCTTCGGCTGACGTTCGTCTGATGATTTTACTGACGTTTCGTCAGGTCGAGTGGCTGGCATTGTCAAAACTTCACCCTGCACTGTCGGTGGTGAACTGGAGCCAAGCTCGCGGCCGCAGACTATATGTACCTGGCGCGCCAACGTCCGTGGGGTTCTCGGCAGTCATTTCCGGTGCGGTTCTCCTCTTGCTACCTGCGACGGTCACCGCGAAAGAAAGCCGAAGGAGGACATCAACCGCGCTTTCTCCTTCCGTCGTTGGTCAAAGCGTCGGTACAAACTGCAAATCTCTGCCCTGTAGAGGTGTAATACAAATGACAGCGGGGAATCCCGCGAGCTCGGCTCCAGTTCACCACCGGCAATGGACCGTGAAGCTTCGACAATGCCAGCCACTAGTGCTGGCGAAACGTCAGTAAAATCACCAGACGAACGTCGGCCGAACAACCCTAGACAGAAGCAAAATAAGCAGTTTGTCAGACGGCGTTGTGCTGTTAGAAAAAGGCAGTCGCGTAGGTCGTCTGCTGGCGTAGCCCAATAACGCTCAATTTCGCTGCACTAATGGATACGTTCATCGTGCGTTCTACATTGATTTCTGTGGTCATTTCACACAGTGCTGCTTGTCTGTTAGCACTGACGACTCTACGCAAAATGCCGCTACTCTTTATCGTTAACTGAAGGCAGTCATCTCGTGCACACTCTTGACACTTTGGACCTCGGAGTGCGTCCGGCCATCCTGATTTAGGTTTTCCGTGATTTCCCTAAATCGCTCCAGGCAAATGCCGGGATGGTTCCTTTCAAAGGGCACGGCTGACTTCCTTCCCCGTCCTTCCCTAATCCAATGAGACCGATGACATCGCTGTCTGGTCTCCTTCCCCAAAACAACCAACCAACCAACCTCGGAGTGTTCAATTCCTTAACGATTTCCGAAATGGAATGTCCCATTTCCCGTTCAAAGCCTGTTAACTCCCGTCGTGTGGCCATAATCACGTCGGACTCCTTTTCACGTGAATTCACCTGAGTACAAATAACAGCTCCGCCAATTCACTGCCCTTTTACAGTGATCAGCCCGAACATTAAGATATTACGAGGTATTCCATCACTTTTGTCATCTCAGTGTAATTGTGGCTCGACAAATTTTGTCTGCGAAAGGGTCACTCATTGTCCATTTTGAAATTTTATATCGGTTTGCTTTTTTTTTTTTAATTGTATGACTATTTACTGAATATGACCGTACAATGCTAACGTCATTGGCATCGAGCTAATACCCAGTATATCAATGTATAAAAGTGACGACTCATTGTGGCATGGAAGGAATGAGGCGTTAGTAAGTCGCTGGAGGGAGTTGGCACCACATCTGCACGCACAAGTTACCTGATTCCCGTAAATCCTATTTATTTATTTATTTATTGTTCCGTGGGACCAAATTAAGGCGAAGAAAATATGTACTGTAAGGGCAATGTCAGAATTCCCAGACTATTGAAAAGGGGTCGACAAGAGGTTCTCGAACTTACACCACATATAGCTCGAACAGCCCGTTTTTGAGCCAAAAATACCCTTTTTGTATCTGAAGAATTACCCCAAAAATAATACCATACGACATAAGCGTATGAAAATATGCGAAGTAGACTACTTTTCGTGTTGAAGTGTCACTTATGTCAGATACTGTTCTAATGGTAAATAAAGCAGTATTTAGTTTCTGAACAAGATCCTGCACATGGGCTTTCCACAACAGCTTACTATCTATCCGAACGCCTAAGAACTTGAACTGTTCCGTCTCGCTTATAATATGCCCATTCTGTCTGATCAAAATATCGGTTCTTGTTGAATTGTGAGTTAGAAACCGTAAAAACTGAGTCTTACTGTGATTTAGCATCAAATTATTTTCCACAAGCCACAAACTTATTTCATGAACTATTATTTGATACTGTTTCAATATTACACACAAGATCCTTCACTATTAAGCTGGTGTCATCAGCAAACAGAAATATTTTTGAATCACCTGTAATACTAGAAGGCATATCATTTATATAAATAAGAAACAGCAGTGGCCGCAGCAACGACCCTTGGAGAACGCCCCACTTAACAGTGCCCTATTGGGACTGAAAATCACTACCACGCTCAATATTACGGAGAATTACCTTCTGCTTTCTGTTCTTAAAGTAAGAGGCGTACCAATTGTAAGCTACTCCCCTTACTCCATAATGGTCCAACTTCGGCAGTAATATTTTGTGGTCAACACAGTCAAAAGCCTTCGTTAAATCAAAGAAAACACCTCTGCGTTCGCAACCTTTTATTTAATCCGTCCAAAACCTCACAGAGAAAATAGAATATAGCATTTTCAGTTGTTAAACCATTTCTAAAACCAAACTGAACATTTGACAGCAAATTATGTGAATTTAAATGCTCCAGTAACCTTGTATATACAACCTTCTCGATGTCTTTAGCAAACACCGATGGCATAGAAATAGGTCTGAAATTGTCAACATTATCAATGTCTCCCTTTTTATAAAGTGGCTTCACTAGCGAGTACTTTAATCGGTCAGGAAACCGACCACTCCTAAAGGAAAAGTTACAGATATGGCTAAGTACTGGGCTAACATACATAGAACAATACTTCAGTATTCTGTTAGATACCCCGTCATATCCATGAGAGTTCTTGGTCTTTAGTGATTTAATTATTAACTCAATCTCTCTCTTGTCAGTATCATGGAGGAGCATTTCAGGTAACAATCTCGGAACACTTTTTTCTAAGAGCGCTATATGATTCCCTGTTGGGACTAGGTTTCTATTTAGTTCACCTGCTATATTCAGAAAGTCATTATTAAATACTGTACATATATGCGACTTATCAGTAACACGGACATTCCCACTACGCACTGGGATTGGGGACGATGAGCTCTGACGATCACATCGTCAGATCAGCATAAGTGTTCGATTGGGCTCATATCTGGTGAGTTAGGGAGGGAAGGGGCAGCACATCTACTGGAACTCGGCACTGTGTCCCTAGAATCACACTCCTGGCCTTGTGACATGGCGCATTATCTTGTTGATAATGCCACAGCTGTCGGGAAACATGATCGCCGTGAAGGAGTGTAAGTGGTCTGCAACCATTGTAGGATACACTTTGGTCGTCGTGGTGCCTTGCACGAGCTCCACTGGACTCATGGATGCCCTCGTAAATGTTCCCCGGAGCATAATGAAGCCGCACCAGCTTGTCTCTCTCCACAGCGCAGGTGTCAAGGAGCTGTTCCCTAGCGGACGTCGGATTCGCCCTCTCCCATAGGCATGATGAAGAAAGTATCAGGGTTCATCGAACCATGCAACGATCTGTCAGTGCGCCAAATTTCAGTGCCCATGACACATGCAGATGCTGATGTCTCGGTGTTAACATGGGCACATGCATGGGTCGTCGGCTGCAGAGTCCCATTGTAAGGTGCGTTCGGCCCACTGTTGTATTCAGACACGCTTGTAAACTTCCCAGCACTGAAGTCTGACGTTAGTTCCACCACAGTTCTCCGCCTGTCTTTTTTTACCTGTCTGCCCAGTCTACGACGTCTAAGATCTGTAATGAGCGATTGCCGTCCAATCCCACGACGTCTAGACGTGGTTTCTCCTCGGTTTCACCACGTGTTGAACACTCTCATCATATTACTCGTCCAACACCCGATAAATCGTGCAGTTTCCAAAATGCCCATGCCGAGTCTCCGAGTGATCACAATTTGCTCTCGGTCAAACTGAGACAGATCGCGCGCTTTCCCCATTCCACACACAGACAGCACGGTCACTGAAATTACATACATCGTGCGTGTGTCTGTCTAGCAGTCATTCCTCGCCAAGTGAGGTGGTGAGGTCGCTGTCGCCTAGACGGTTCCAGTTCCGCTTGAAGACTGTCGGCGTCAGAGATAGTATGGGCACGGTGGACCAAGGTTTTGAGAACGCCCATTGTTTGTGCTGGATGGTGGCAACTAGTAGCTTATAGATACAGGTCTGTATGAGTGGCCTTTCTGTACACCGAGTGACCAAGTGTGCCGTCACTCTTCCGTCGCACCAAGACGTCTAAAAATGGCAGACGACCATCTCTCTGTATCTCCATGGTAAACTTTATGTTTTCATGTATGGAGTTCACGTGACGTAAAAATTCTTGGAGACAGTCCAGACCATGTGGCCACACTATAAAAGAGTCGTCAACGTACCGCCAAAATACTGTCGATTTAAAAGTGGCAGAGTCGAGTGCTCTCTCCTCAAAATCCTCCATAAAAAGATTGGCCACCAAGCGAGACAAAGGACTCCCCATGGCGACACCATCAGATTGTTCGTAAAATTCGTTGTTAAATATAAAATATGTAGAGGAGAGAGTGTGCTCAAACAACGCTGTAATGTCTGCACCAAACATATTGCCAATGAGGTGTAGTGAGTCCACCAGAGGCACCTTTCTGAACAGTGAAACCACATCAAAACTGACCAATAAATCATTACTTTGCAGTTGTAGTGACTGACGTCGACTGATAAGGTCACCAGAATTCTTTATGTGATGTGCACACTTGCCTATCATTGATTTGAGCAAAGATGCCAAGAATTTTGCTAGGTCGTAGGTGGCTGCTCCAGTGTTACTCACAATTGTTTTCCTGTTAGCAGGACGTGGAACCCTGTACTAACCTGCATCAAAACAGAACGTTGTACGGTGCGACCAGTCCGAGTGTTCGAAAATCGCCTCTGAGGGCGACGCATTGTTGCCGCCGGTGCTCTACTAAGGGCGGCACCACCTGCCCCGTCTTGAAGAGCAGGAACTGAAATGGGCGGCACAAGCGCCGTGTAGAGTACGGAGACTTGTATAGGACGTGTATTTGCAGCTTCGGCATCACTTCTCAGCGGGGCTCAGCAGCAGGAGCAGCGTTCTCCTGAATATGGCGAACATTTGTATCGCCGAAATGTTAAATTGAGTTGATTTTAGTATACGGCGACAATCTTCTGGTGCTGTTTCATTTTGATGAGAAAGGTTGATGCTCTCCTTTTCAGTTTTTGAGATAAGTAACGGCCAATCAGTTGTGTTGCAGGTTGACCTGAGACACTTCAACTCCTTCAGACCCTGTGTGCATAATTATGAACAACTTAATGGCTCTGAGCACTATATGACACAACTGCTTTGGTCATAAGTCCCCTAGAACTTAGAACTACTTAAACCTAACTAACCTAAGGACATCACACACATCCATGCCCGAGGCAGGATTCGAACCTGCGACCGTAGCGGTCGTGCGGTTCCAGACTGTAGCGCCTTTAACCGCTCGGCCACTTGGGCCGGCTATGAACAACTACTTTAGATTATCTTTGCAAGCGAAAAACACCTTTCTGTGAATTAAAAGTATAGATCATACTATCTCCGACTTCCGTGAATCGATTGTAGACACTTTTAGCGCCGCCTATGATCGCAGAGAGGAACTAACTGCAACTCTGTGCAAGCATGGCGGGAAAGAATTCAACTGCGAAAGGTATGTCTTATTGTTTCTGTTACTACGAAGAATATAGGAATTATGTAGTGGTGTTTTCTGTTCTAATATTTAATTAAATGTTGAAATAGGTGATAGAGATCATAACATCAGTTACACAAGCTATAATAACGCTGTAGAAGATATCTGAAAATTGATGTGTTTTATTATGCACAAATTGCGTTAATGGTTGTTTAGGACTGGAAGAATGTTGAAGCTATATTGGATCTCTGGAAGTCACAGATTAGTTAGAGTTAGTTGTTGACTTACTGCATTTTCAGCTGCAGTGTGCAGAACTATGAAAAGACATAAGTATGTGTGTAATTAGTGTTAATAACTAATTTGTAAGGCAAATGTAACATAATACAAAACGGAAATCTATCAACATCTTGACAGATATTTATGATCTGAGTAAGGAAGAGGATATTCAGGCTGTGCTGCAACCATTGGAATCTGGTTGTGGCTCTGATACAGATCTCAGTGATGAAGAAGAATGTGGAAACTTACCTGATGTGGATCTATGTTCACGAAACAGCAAACGAGCAGGAGCTGATGAAATTGGGCCTGAAGATGTGGAAGATATTGCTGAAGATGTTGTTCCGCAAGTCGCTGAAAATGGCAATTCTGACTATCATGTGGGTGGAGGAATCGTTCATGTGAGTTAAAGAAGACGGTGATGTACCGGTAATCACTAAAAAGAATAAAGCTGAATGGAAGAAAGGTGTATTTATCAACCCAGACTCAACATTTCACGAAAACGCAGTGATGGATGATGATGTTGAGCTATTAAGTCCTCTATCATAGTTCAGAAGATATATAAAAGACTATGACTTCGATAATACAGCTGAATGCACCAATATATATGCTCCTCAGAATGGTGATATAAGTTTCAAACCTACAGATTCTACAGAAATTCACTCTATTTTTGTTTTGCACATTGCCACTGGAATACTAGGGTTTCCAAGAGTTCGATTGCTCTGGGACTGAACTTTAGGCATTCAGATGTTCCAGGACGAAATGCCGAGAGACAGATTTTTCAGACTACACTGTATTCTCTACATTGCAAACAACTTAGAAATTCCAGAGAACTTTAGTGACAGATTGTATACGGTTCATCCTCCTTACAATGCTGTACGCGATCGGTTCCTCCAGTTGAAACTTGAACATAATTTTTGTATTGATGAACAGATCGTACGATTCAGAGGACATCTTTCAATAAAGCAGTACATCAAAGAAAAGCCAACACCGCGGGGAATAAAAATATTTTTTTTTTGTGGGCAATCCGGAGAAGCCTACGATTTTATCATTTACCAAGGATCTCTGACAGAGAAGGATAAAGGACTACTAAAAACATTCGGGCTTGGTGCAGCTGTAGTTTTGAAATTAGCAGAAAGAATAGATAGATAGGGACATAAATTTTACTATGATAACTATTTTCTTCATACCAGCTTCTTCAGGTTCTCAAAAGTAAAGAAATATATGCTGGAGGTACTGTTCGAACCAACAGATTTTCTAATCCTCCTGTTCTTTCAGACAAGGAGCTGAAGAAGAGAAACCGTGGCTCCTATGATGAAGTCGTTAGTGCTGATGGAATCGTTCTTGTGAAATGGATGGACAATCGCAGTGTGTGCCTAGCTTCAAACTTTGTTGGCTCTGGTGAAGAGGATACCGTAAAACGCTGGAGCAAGGAGCCCTGTGATTATATCACCGTTTGGCGACCAGAAATAGTAAAACTATATAATCATGCTATGGGCGGTGTAGACCTCCTAGATCAACCGATTAGCCTTTATAGGATTTACATTCGTTCAAGGAAGTGGGCTTTGCGTCTTATCTTCCATGCAGTCGACTTTGCTATTGTTAACAGCTGGTTGGAATACAGGAGAGACAGTAACAAGCAACGCATTGCAAAGAAAAACGTTCTAGACCTTATGTAGTTTTAGCATGAGAGCTGCTGAAGGGGTTATAAAGGTGGGAAAAGTGGTGTCAAGGAAGAGACAGGTAGCGACAGAAATTCAGCACAGGATGGAAAGTCACCACGCAATGACAAGAGGAGGCAAGAATCTAAACCTGCTAGAGGAGTAAGACTGGATGCAACAAATCATATGCCACACCTGTATGGAACCGAATAAGGAAAAAGTTGTAAATATGCAGTGTAGCAGGAAGACACTTTTATTGTGACAAATGTGGCGTGCATCTCTGTATAACAAAGTATTGCAATTGTTTTGTTGATTTCCATAGAGGCAAGTAAACACTTACCATTTTTAATTGTATTTATGTTTGATTTAGAATTTTTCAAGTGTCTTTTTCCCATTTTCATGAAAAAAAATTTTTTTTTTGCATTCAACATTGCTTTGTGTTTTGTTGCCTTTGAGACTTTAGATGCACAATTATGCATTTTTTTTAATGAAGAGAGGTGGAAAAAATTTGAAAACATGTCTAGATATTTCCCTTCAGTGAAATAATGTATATTTTGCTGCAAAATATTTTTTTTCTCTAGCTTAAAGTAGTTCAGATCTGAAGGTGTTAATGTGTTCTGTTCAAAATCAGTCATTAAAACCTACAGGGCGCTTCCCCTTGACCTAGAATCATGAAATTTACTAAGAAACAATGTTCCACACTACAACCAAAGGAAAAAATCCGAAAATTGTAGATATGGAACTATATCACACGAAAAAGGTTTTTTTTTTTTTGTCATTTCTTATTCAGCTGTCTGTCTGATCCCCTGTCTGTCAGGATCCATATTTTCAGGAGAGGGAAGACGTAACAAGTTGAAATTAATGTCACATGCTAAGATCTGTGGACTCTTGTCTGTGTAATAAACCATACCTTGTAAATCAATATAGTCAAAAATACGGCCATTTATGTCATATACTTTGATAATCGTGAAGTCACTCATTAAAACCTATAGAGTACTTATCCTCGACGTAGAATAATGAAATTTGGCAAGAAGAAAGATTTAAAAATACAAGTAAAGGGGAAAAATTAGAAAATCGTCAATTTGTAATTATGTTACATGAAAAATATATTTTTTGTCATTTCTTATCCGACTTCAAATTTGAAATTAAAACGTTTTCGAGTCTTGGGGTCCGTGGAATCGATATGTTGTCGGTATCGATATCGAGGACAGGGAAAAATCGTCGAGATCTCGATTCCTGTAATGGATGAATTCTCTGTATATATAATTTAATTTGTCCGGTACCCTCTGTGCACGGGCCCTACTTGCACCTGATTTTTTTTTCTCCAATACTGTCTCATCAACCAAAAAGGCACCTTCAAATTAAGTATTGACAATGCTTCATGAGCTGTAAAATACAGTCTACAATCAATTACAAACAATGTTCGTGAGATTTGGGATCCTTAGCAGATAGGACTGATGGAGTACATCGAAAAAGTTCAAAGCAAAACAGCAAGTTTTACATTACCGCGAAATATGGGAGAGAATGTCACAGAAATGATACAGGATTTGGGGTGGATATCATTAAAAGAAAGGCGTTATTCGTTGCGACGGAATTTTCTCACGAAATTCCAATCACCAACTTTCTCCTCAGAATGCGAAAATATTTTGTTGACACCGATCTACATAGGGAGCAATGATCACCACGGTAAAACAAGGGAAATCAGAGCTCGACGGAAAGATATAGGTGTTCATTCCTTCCGCGCGCTATACGAGATTGGAATAATAGAGAATTGTGAAGGTGGTTCGATGAACCCTCTGCCAGGCACTTGAATGTGATTTGCACAGTATCCATGTAGATGTAGATGAAGATATAAATACGAAGAGAAAAGCAGGAAGGTGTGGTCCCTGTAAGACCGCTGAAGCTGCAAATCCGCCGCTAGAGGGGAATGGTACCACACCCTCCTAACGGTGGAGCGACCACATGCACGTGTCCACTGTCCACTGCACTCAGTCACGCTGAAAAGAGAGAACTATAGACTTTGAAAGGAGAGCAAAGAGATATAGTGCCTTTCCTTACAGTGTAAGGAGTAAACGGAAAGGAAATCTACCTAAGAGCTACCCAAGTGTCTGGAGAGCATTGCGTGTCAGTTGCAATTACGACAGTTAATCCGACTTCTGGGTCAATAACCAATACTCAGTCTGATATCTGGGAAAATGATGCCAACGCTCAATCTGACCTCAGGGGCAATGATGCCAACGCTCAATCTGATCTCTGGGGCAATGATACCGACACTCAATCTGAGCTCTGGGGCAATGGTGTCAACACACAATTCGACCTCTAAGGCATTGGTGACACAGTAACTCTCTAGTCTTCAGTAACGAGGGCATGCACCTGCTCGACACTGGTATTGGAAATTTGGTGTGGTGTTCTAGACAGTGCACCATCAGCCAACAACACCCGTCCTTCCTCGAACGGCTTCAGCCACGTCTTGGCAATTGCAATGGCCATGAAGTGCTCTTCGTATACTTGTGCTATTCTTTGACATATTTCCGCTTCCCACATTCCATCTGCTAACAGGAAACTGAAATGCACTTCAACCCTAGATCTTCTTTTGAAGCCTCCATATCTCTCTCTCTATCCTTTTTTTTCCTTTAGCACGAATGATTACAGTGACCTTCGACTCGAGTACATGCTCTCTCTGTCGTCTCGTTTTAGTGCTTCCCATGCCCCTCTAGCGATGAGTTAGGGACCTCAGAGCCCTTATGTGGACCACACCTTCTTCCATTGGCAATGACACTACGATGCCGTTCTGAATGATCCAAATATACAGTTATGCGAAAGAATTTACTAGCGATCCTGCAGCAATTTATTGTAGGTCATTGAAGGAACGAAGTGTTCCAAGCAGTTGGAAAGATGAGTAGGTCACTCTTGTTTCAAGAAAGAACGTCGAGAAGAAAAGCATCGCTACATATCTGCAGGGTTGATATCAATCAGTTGTCGGATTATGGATCACGTCTTACGCTCGCGTATTATGACCGCTTTGAAGAGCGAAAATCTCCTCTATAGCAGTCCACATGAATTCCGCAATGATGAGAGATGCAGAGAGCTGTAGGTAGCGACACCCAGATTCACGTCGTATACCCCGACTTCCAAAAGGCACCCAATACAAATGAGCTCTGGTGCCTAGTGAAGCAAATACAAACACTCAACTTTCGGACATACAAGCAAATTTTGTTTTTGAGTCCTCAGTCCTCTGACTGGTTTGATGAGGTCCGCCACGAATTCGGCTCCTGCACCACCCTCTTAATCTCAGATTAGAACTTGCAACCTACCTGCTCAAATATTTGCTCGATGTATTCCAATCTCTGTCTTATTCTACAGCTTTTGCCCTCTACGGCTTCCTCTAGCACCATGGAAGTAATTGCTTGGTGTCTTAACAGATGTCCTATCATCCCCTCCCATCTTCTTTTCATTGTTTTCCACATATCCCCTTTCTGTCCAATTCTTCGAAGGACCTCCTCATTCTTTACCTTATCATTCCACCTAATTTTCATCATTTGCCTGTAGCACCACGTTTCAAATGCTTTGATTATCTTCTGTTCCGGTCCATCCACAGTCCACGTTTCACTACCATACAATGCTGTGCTCCAAATGTACATTCTCAGAAATTCTTTCTCAAATTAAGGCCAGTATTTGATACTAGTAGACTTCTCTTCGTCACAAATAGCGTTTTTGCCAGTGCTAGTTTGATTTTGATGTCCTCCTTGCTCCGTCCGTCATTGGTTATTTTGGTGCCTAGGTAGTAGAATTCCTTAATTTCATCTATTTCGTGACCATTAACCATGATGTTACGTTTCTCCTTGTTCTCATTTCTGCTACTTCTCGTTACATTCGTCTTTCTTCGATTTACTCTCAGTCCATACTCTGTAATCATTAGACTGATCGTTCCATTCAGGGGATCCTGTAATTCTTCTTCATTTACACTCAGAATAGCGAACCGTATCACTGATATCCTTTCGCTTTGAATTTTAATTCCACTCTTTAATCTTTCCTTTAGTTCCGTCATTGATTCTTCGATGTACAGATTGAACAATAGGCCGAAAGGCTACGTCCCTGTCCCTCACCCTTTTTAATCCGAACCCTTTGTTCTTGGTCGTCCACTCTTATTCTTCCCTCCTGTCTCTTGTAAATATTGTATATTATCCGTCTCTCCCTATAGTTTACCCCTATTTTTCTCAGAATCTCGAATATCTTTCACCATTTTACATTGTCAAACGCTTTTTCCAGGTCAACATACCCTACGAAAGTGTCTTGATTTTTCTTTAGTCTTGCCTCCATTATCAATCGCATCGTTGTTGTTGCTGTTGTGGTCTTCAGTCCTGAGACTGGTTTGATGCAGCTCTCCCTGCTACTCTATCCTGTGCAAGCTTCTTCATCTCCCAGTACCTACTGCAACCTACGTCCTTCTGAACCTACTTAATGTATTCATCTCTTGGACTCCCCCTACGATTTTTACCCTCCACACTGCCCTCCAATACTAAATTGGTGATCCCTTGATGCCTCAGAACATGTCCTACCAACCGATCCCTTCTACTGGTCAAGTTGTGCCACAAGCTTCTCTTCTCCCCAATCCTATTCAATACTTCCTCATTAGTTATGTGATCTACCCATCTAATCTTCAGCATTCTTCTGTAGCACCACATTTCGAAAGCTTCTATTCTTTTCTTGTCCATGCTAGTTATCGTCCATGTTTCACTTCCATACATGGCTACACTCGATACAAATACTTTCAGAAACGACTTCCTGACACTTAAATCTATACTCGATGTTAACAAATTTCTCTTCTTCAGAAACGCTTTCCTTGCCATTGCCAGTCTACATTTTATATCCTCTCTACTTCGACCATCATCAGTTATTTTGCTCCCCAAATAGCAAAACTCCTTTACTACTTTAAGTGTCTCATTTCCTAATCTAATACCCTCAACATCACCCGACTTAATTCGACTACATTCCATTATCCTCGTTTTGCTTTTGTTGATGTTCATCTTATATCCTCCCTTCAAGACACTGTCCATTCCGTTCAATTGCTCTTCCAAGTCCTTTGCTGTCTCTGACAGAATTACAATGTCATCGGCGAACCTCAAAGTTTTTATTTCTTCTCCATGGATTTTAATACCTACTCCGAATTTTTCTTTTGTTTCCTTTACTGCTTGCTCAATACACAGATTGAATAACACCGGGGAGAGGCTACAACCCTGTCTTACTCCCTTCCCAACCACTGCTTCCCTTTCATGTCCCTCGACTCTTATAACTGCCATCTGGTTTCTGTACAAATTGTCAATAGCCTTTCGCTCCCTGTATTTTACCCCTGCCACCTTTAGAATTTGAAAGAGAGTATTCCAATCAACATTGTCAAAAGCTTTCTCTAAGTCTACAAATGCTAGAAACGTAGGTTTGCCTTTCCTTAATCTTTCTTCTAAGATAAGTCGTAAGGTCAGTATTGCCTCACGTGTTCCAGTATTTCTACAGAATCCAAACTGATCTTCCCCGAGTTCGGCTTCTACTAGTTTTTCCATCCGTCTGTAAAGAATTCGTGTTAGTATTTTGCAGCTGTAGCTTATTAAACTGATTGTTCGGTAATTTTCACATCTGTCAATGTGAATCGCATCTTAAGAATTGCCTTTATGGTGCCTTTACCTTTCCTAAAGCAAAACTGGTCGCCATCTAGCACATCCTCGATTTTCTTTTCCAGTTTTCTGTATATTATTCTTGTAAGGAACTTTGGTGCATGAGCTATTAAGCTGATTGTACGATAATTTTCGCACTTGTCAGCTCTTGTAATCTTTGTGTGGATGTTTTTCCGAAATTCAGATTGTATGTCGGAAGAGTCATACATTGCACACTCCACCGTGAATAGTCGTTTTGTTGATTTTAGAAATTCAGATGGAATGTTATGTATTCCTTCTGCCTTCCTTGATTTTAATACTCCGAAGCTCTCCTAAACTCTGATTCTAGTACACGATCGCCTATCTCTTCTAAACCGATTCGTGCTTCTACTTCTATGACATCAGACAAATGTTCCCCCTCATATAAGTCTCCAATGTGCTCTTCCCACATATCAGCTCTCTCCTCTACGTTTAACAGTGGAATTCTCGTTGCACTCTCAACGTGACCATCCTTGCTTTTAATTTCACCAAAGGTTGTTTTGACTGTAATATAAGCTGAGTCTGTCCTATCAATCATTTCTTTTTCGATTTCTTCACATTTCATCTTAGCTCCCATGCACTTCCTGTCTATTTCATTCTTCAGCCACTTGTATTTCTGTATTTTTGAATTTCCCTGAACATTTTTGTACTTTCTTCCTTCATTGATCAACTGAAGTATTTCCTCTGTTACCCTTGGTTTCTTCTCACTTACCATCTTTGTACCTGTGTTCCTAGAATACAGAATTCAGCACGTCCATAACGGAGTGAAGTCGCCATACATAGAGGTAACTTTTGGAGTACACCAAGATAGTTTTATAGGACCAGTACTGTTCACGATATAAATAAATGATTTGGTGCATAAGGTAAGAAACTCCGCGAGAATATTCTGTTATGTGTCGTATATGGGAAAGTCGCATAAGCCAGTAACTATAGAGACATCTAGAAAGACCTGCACAGGATAGAAATTCATGAAGGAAGTGGTACGTGAACTCAACGTGGACAAATGTTGCGTAAAACGGGAGTGATTCCGGTTTTTGCGACTTTAATAAAGTTTTATTTAGATGAAACGCGTTTCATTGCCAGCCACGCAAATCTTGAAGTTTCTTACTACGCCCGTCATTTTAATGCCTCTTTTACAAGCTATATGTTCGTCGCAAGACAAAGAACACCGATCGAAACCGTGAAAATACGTGACTTTATATTTAAAAATGGGCAGAGTCGTATCCCGTCAAGTGGTGGGAGCGGCAGTCAGAGTATCAAAGCACCTTCAGTGCTCACCGCAACAATTATGGTTTCATTTTCAAATTTGTTTTAAGAGCTCATAAACAGTTTCCATGTTTAAAAATAAAATTGCTAATAGTACTGTAGCTTTTTGGCTCTTATATTACAGGGTGTCAATAACTTCCTACTCTCATTTAAAGGAATCGTAGCTTGGAAACTATCAGAGACAAAGAATCGACGTTTATTGTAAAATGTTTAGCATATCTCACAGACATCTTCCTTTTGTAATTTGTGGCCGATTTGACTTGGAGTGCATCAGAATAGGGGGAAATCTACAGAACGTGCAATGTATCATCTGGTACGCAGAATCTAAATCTGTACTGCGGAATTATGGACACCAATATGGGAGGGCACTACCGGCGAAGATGAAGCATGATGAACTGGTTCAAAAACTATAGAGACCGGCAGTCATAAAGACGTATCTCACAAAACACATGAACAAATTCAGGATTGCCTGAAAATGTTTGGTGTGGACTAGTGCGCATTAGGGTGATAGGCCATTTCTCTTCGCAGAGAAAACCATAACGGGAAATGTCTACGTGCACATGCTCGAACAGTTATCGTTAACTTAGATCAAAGAGCTGGATCCATCTATTATTTTCCAGCATACTGTTTGAATGCGCACGAAAAATTTGGAAGGTTGCCGTAAGTTCCTATGGGACAAAACTGCTGAGGTCATCGTTACGTAGGCTTACGCACTGCTTATTCTATCTTAAACTAACTTACGCTAAGGAAGACACACACACCCATAACCGAGGGAGGAATCGAACCTCAGACGGAGGAGCACGAACCGTGGTTGAAATGGCTCTGAGCACTATGGGACTTGACATCTCAGGTCATCAGTTCCGTAGAACTTAGAGCTACTTAAACTTAACCAACCTAAGGACATCACGCACATCCATGCCCGAGACAGGATTCGAACCTGCGACCGTAGAAGTCGCGCGGTTCTGGACTGAAGCGCATAGAACCGCTCGGCCACAACGGCCGGCCACGAACCGAGGCAAGGCGCCCGAGACAGCGCGGCTACCCCGCGAAAGCGCAGGATGTGCTGAATAATACATATCCCGAGACATGGAGGGATTGTAATAGTCCCATCCCATGGCCTTCGCACGCTCCCAGTGTCCCACCATTAAACATTTTTTTGTGGGATTACGCCAAAGCCGGCGTGTCCACAACACTGGTCAATGACATTGCTACTCTTCGTGCACGTCAATGAAGCAATCAGAACTGGTTTTGCTGCATTAGTGACTCGTACATAGCCAGAACTCGAACGTCACTTCTAAGTTCAATGTGAGAAATTCTGCCATAACATAAAAGAATTATTGCTGGTAAACGTTTTACAACAAAACCACAATGCTCTGACTCTAATAATTTCCGTGTTATGAGTTACTGAAATGATAGCGGGACGTTATGAATACTCCGTATTTCCCTCCGTTCTTCTACACACAAGCGTTCGATTTTTAGCACAATGAACTACATTGAAACACAATTTGTTTTTCTTTGGTATGATATTATTTACAACATTCACCTCGTGTACCCCGCGTACTTTATTTTGATAGTGCAGAATATGGTAAACCTTTAGAATCCTACCCCGAGGAATAGCAGTCGCTCCACAGCCACAAAAACAAAACCAAAAGACGATAGCTTTCCTACCGATCAAAAGAAAGCGCACAAATTACGCGAGGTGAATGTAGAAACATAAAAAGATGCAAACTAGGAAGTCTTGTGTGTCAGAACAGTTCAGTGTGCTAAACTTGAACGTCTCTGCGTGGAAGAACGGAAATGCTGTAAGAACCAAGGAAGTGATTACTTACAGTAATTTTCATTTTAAACACGAGAACCGTTTATGATCTCTTAATGGTTCAAATGGCTCTGAGCACTATGGGACTTAACATCTTAGGTCATCAGTCCCCTAGAACTTAGAACTACTTAAACCTAACTAACCTAAGGACATCACACACATCCATGCCCGAGGCAGGATTCGAACCTAAGACCGTAGCAGTCCCGCGGTTCCCGACTGTAGCGCCTAGAACCGCATGGCCACCGCGGCCGGCTATGATCTCTTAAAACGGATTTATGAGCAAAACCACAATTCTTATAGTAGTCACTGAAACTGCTTTAAATACAATGAAACGCGTCTGGTCTTTATTTTACTTTTTTCGCGCTCTCCGTGATAGTGTGCTTGCGCCTTTGTTGGAAAATTTTGTGGCTGCGAGAAGAAGCTTTGTGTACAGACTATATTCGTCGGCTAAATGAACGCAGTATTTGAAAAGAACGAGTAATGTAAGCCATCTAATAAAGTCAATATCGTAAAAATAAAATACTGTGCAACAAAAACTAATATTTTCTGTGTGCATCAAATTGAGATGAAGAAGAAGATAATTCATAAAATAAAAACAGTAATTTTGTTTCTGTATTTCCCTCGTACGAAATAAGAAGGAAAGTATGTTAATATTATTTTGTTTATGGCGTTTTAATGAAAATATAAAACCTCATTTAAAGGAATTGCTTTCATTTAAATAAAACTTAATTCTACTTTGTAATGTTGACCTATTATCAGCATTAGCTGTGGAGAAAGCTGAAATGAAATTAGCTGCAATGTTGCTGCCGATATAAATTCAGGAAACTAATAGAGATAAATATTAAATAATTAAATTATGTCGTAACAGCGCATAGTTTTTTTTATCTTCATTGACTTTATTAATCACCAGATAAAAGTACGGAACCCTTACCACGTTGTTGGATACGCTATTGTAGAGGGACAAAATTGGCAATACTTTTCCCTTCGTGTAGCTGGACGAAGTCTGTAACGAAAAAAGTAAATGAAGGAGAAATTCACTATTTATTTTTTTATACTATTACATACATTATACGAACGCGTGGTGTCCGAAACAACAGATTCCACGCGTTCATATAATTTGACAGGCAATGAATCCACCTTCGTCAGTGCGGATGCACAAATACGTCCGACCTCATGCGGGAATCTCAGAGATCGAATATGGAGGAAATGGACATGCGCTGAGGATAGGTGGTGCTCGATGGGAATGTGGATCGTCCGCCAGGCGAGATAGTCCGTGCAGTTGCGATAACACCGTGTCCCGGACGGCGCAGCGGTTACCGCACCTACCTAGTAAACAGAAGGTCCCAGCTTCGAATCCTTGTCTGGTATACATTTTCCGTCGTCGCCGCTGATGCCGCGTTATGTCCCAATGTAGCTGACAGCACTGTTCCCCTGCCTTTACTTTCCTTTATTACCCTTTCCACCTCCAAGTTAGATATTACATATATGACGCACTTGCCTCCGGCCAAGTATCAGGTATAAAACTGCAGACTATCGCCTCACAAAATTACTAAAACATTTTACTAGCTGCTGTAGGTATACGTAATAACTATAAGAAACAATCTTGTTCTGAGCTTATGTTATGCAGTTCTTATGACTCAAGAAAGAGTATAAGAGGTAGTAATAACTTCTGTTGTGGATGTTCTGGTCTTCTCCTGGTGATTTTTTGAAGGAACCTGGACAAGAATTCAAGAGACCAAAATAAGTACTATGACTAATGTATATAATCTGTGAAATTTGGTAGCATTTGCGTGGGGAGTTAACACATAGTGACAGACACGAGAACAACACATTGTTCGCAAACAGTACTGCAGTGCACGAACACAAAAACTAAACACGATTCGCCCTCTCCCTCTGTCTCTCTTTAGAGTCGGTTGAAAGACAAACTTCCGATATAGTTAACGACTGCCTAACGATTATCGTAACAAATTATGCCTTTGATCTTTATTCAAATGCCGTAAAGTATGTGTATAAATGTAATTTTTTCAAACAGAGTAATAGGATTATAAGAAATCCGCCGGTAGGAAAGGAGCGATATCGTGATGCGAGTACATGTTCCCACTTTCCTCAACTATTTTAGAAATTCTGATGGAATATTATCTATACGTTCTGTCCCATTTGATCTTAAGTCTTCCAGACCTCTTAAATTCTGGTTCTAATACTGGATGTCCTATCTCTTCCCTATCGTCTCCTGTTTGTACTTCCACCACGTCATGAGACGAGTTCTCCTTCTCATAGTAACCATCAGTATACGTTTCCAGCCACCAGCTCTATCATCTGCATTTAATAGTGGAATTCCCATTGCAGTCTTAAAGTTAACGCCCTTGCTTTTGATTTCACCGAAGGCTCTTTTGAGTTTTCCATACGATTGGTCAGTCCTTCCCAAAATCACTCCGTATTCGATTTATTCCAATATCTTATGCAACCTTTTCGCCTTGCTTTCCCTGCACTTCATATTTGTTTCATTCGACTTCTGTTTCCGTATTTCTAAATTTCCTCCAACATTTTGTCGATCAACTGCAGTATTTCTTCTGTTACCATGGTTTCTTCGCAATTACATTCACCATACCTGTAATTTTCTTTCGCAGTTATATGATTGCTCTTTTTAGGGATGTCCATTCATCTGCATGTGAACTGGCTGCTATTCACTACGGCAGTGCTTATAGCCTCAGAGAAAGAGCCTTATCCCTTCATTCCTTAGTAGTTCCGTAAGACACTTTTGTGCATATCGATTCTTCCTGTTTAGTCTCTTAAGCATACTCTTCACCATTACTAAGTTTATATGAGTCTATATCTGCTCCCAGATACTCAATACAATCTGATTTTGAAACCTCTTCCTGACCATGCCATAATCTGACTGTAATTTTCCTGTATCACCCTACCTTATCTTGGTATACCACCACCTCTTATATTTCTTGAACAGAGTGTTCGCTACTACTAGCTGAAATTTATTGCAGAACTCAATTATTCTTTGTCCTCTCTCATTCTTATTACCAAGCCGTTATTCTCCCGTAACACATTCTTCTACTCTTTCCCCTACAACCACATTCAAATCCCCCACGAATATTAGATGTTCATCTTCTTTACATACTGAATTACCCTTTCAATTTTCTCATATACTTTCTCTGCCTCTTGATCTTCTGGATGCGCCGCCGGTATGAAGGCCTGAACAACGGTTGTCGGTCTTGGTTTGTCGTCGATTCTGTTGAAAACAACCCTATCACTGAACTGTTCATAGTAACTCACTCACAGTAACGATTGCCAGCGAAATGGGAGACGCTTGATTAACCTCAGTGACACTTTTCCATGATGTTTCAACGACGTGTACATGTCTATCAACATTCGATGTCGTATTGAGTTCTGAGAAGTGAGAGAAGCCAAATTAGATTTTGTCACTTTGTTGAACCTCATATTTGATTCGTTTTTAATTAGGACTTGTGTCCTCTGAATTTATGCTGTCTGAAATATTAAAAATCTCTGGAGTACGCATCCTTATTGATACAATTTGTTGTAACTGAAAGTAAGGCATAAACACAAAAAGTGTTCGCGGAGCTAAGACGCAAGAAGAGTCACATATTGCAAGAGACCACAAGAGAGAAGTTACAAATAATGATTTGTCCAAAAATTAGATAAACTTTAATTTTGACGTCTCAGTCGTCAGAAGAATCGGGAGACAAATTTCATCTGCCTGGCACAATGGCTGGCATTGCTTTCTTCGAGGGGCAGGGGGGGGGAAGGAGGAGGAGCGTGGGGGGGGGGGAGAGGGGAAGGTGCAGCACTGTGCAGACATCTACTGCCGATTCTGCCAGCGCTTGGTGATTCTGTAAGCTATTGCAGCTCCTAGCTTTACTGAGGTGTCGAGATATGAGACAGTAGAGATGGTGGAACTTGTTACAATTGATACGTGGAAGTTTACATTTGGTAGAAATTCCGCCAGACCGATCTCTTTTGATGTGGAAACGTTTCTAGAAGAAGCACACTGAAGTGACAGAAGTCACTGAATATCTCCTAATATCGTGTCGGACATCCTTGTGCTCGGTGTAGTGCAGTGACTCGGCGTGTTATGGACTCAACATGTCGTTGGAAGTCTCGTGCAGAAATATTGATCCATGCTGTCTCTACAGCCCTGCATAGTGGCTAAAGAGTTGCCGGTGTAGGATTTTGTACGCGAACAGACCCGTCGATAATGTTCCGTAAATGCTGGATGGGATTCCTCTCGGATGATCTGAGTGGGTAAATCATTCTATCGAATTGTCCAGAATCTTCTTCAAACCAATCGTGAGCAGTTGTGCACCGGTGACTGGGCAAATTGTCATCCATAACAATTACATCGTTGTTTCGCTGCAAATGGTCTCCAAGTAGTTGAACATTTCAAGTTACATTCAGTGATGTTTCAGTTGGACCAGAGGAGCCAGCCCACGATAGTATAGAGCAACAACCAGCTTTAACAGTGCTTTCTCGACAACTTTGGTCCATAGTTTCGCGTGGTTTGCGCCACACTCGAATCCTTCCATCAGTACGTACCAACTGATATCGGGTCTCATCTGACCTGGCTACGGTTTTCCAGTCGTTTAGGGTCGATAAGATATGGCCACGAGCCCAGAATGGGCGCAGCAAGCGACGTCGTGTTGTTAGCAAGGGAACTTGCGTCGACTCTCTGCTGCCACAGCCCATCAACACCTAATTCCGCAGCACACTCCTAACGGTTACGTTCGTCGTATGTCCCACATCGATTTCTGCGGTTATTTCACTCAGTGTTTCTTGTGTGCTTGACAATTACACGCAAACGCCGCTGCTCTCGGTCGTTAAGTGAAGACCGTCGGCCACTGCGTTGTGAGTAGTGAGATGTAACGACTGGAATTGGGCATTCTCGGCACATTCTTGACACTACGGATCTAGGATTTTGGAATTCCGTAACGATTTCCGATATGGTATGTCCCATTGGTCTAGCTCCAGCTACAACTCCGCGTTCGAACTCTGTTAATTTCCGTCGTCGGAAACCTTTTCACACGAATGACCTGAGTACATAGGACAGTTTCTCCAATGCACCGCCCTTTCATACCCAGTGTACACAATACTTGGCTCTAAGCACTGTGGGACTTAACTTCTAAGATCATCAGTCCACTAGAACTTAGAACTACTTGAACCTAACTAACCTAAGGACATCACACACGTCCATGCCCGAGGCAGGATTCGAACATGCGACCGTAGCGGTCGCGCGGTTCCACTGTAGCGCCTGAAACCGCTCGGCTACCCCGGCCGGCCTACACGATACTATCGCCATCTATACAGGGTTATTACAAATGATTGAAGCGACTTCACAGCTCTACAATAACTTTATTATTTGAGATATTTTCACAATGCTTTGCACACACATACAAAAACTCAAAAAGTTTTTTTAGGCATTCACAAATGTTCGATATGTGCCCCTTTAGTGATTCGGCAGACATCAAGCCGATAATCAAGTTCCTCCCACAATCGACACAGCATGTCCCCATCAATGAGTTCGAAAGCATTGTTGATGCGAGCTCGCAGTTCTGGCACGTTTCTTGGTAGAGGAGGTTTGAACACTGAATCTTTCACATAACCCCACAGAAAGAAATCGTATGGGGTTAAGTCGGGAGAGCGTGGAGGCCATGACATGAATTGCTGATCATGATCTCCACCACGACCGATCCATCGGTTTTCCAATCTCCTGTTTAAGAAATGCCGAACATAATGATGGAAGTGCGGTGGAGCACCATCCTGTTGAAAGATGAAGTCGGCGCTGTCGGTCTCCAGTTGTGGCATGAGCCAATTTTCGAGCATGTCCAGATACACGTGTCCTGTAACGTTTTTTTCGCAGAAGAAAAAGGGGCCGTAAACTTTAAACCGTGAGATTGCACAAAACACGTTAACTTTTGGTGAATTGCGAATTTGCTGCATGAATGCGTGAGGATTCTCTACCGCGCAGATTCGCACGTTGTGTCTGTTCATTTCACCATTAAGAAAAAATGTCGCTTCATCACTGAAAACAAGTTTCGCACTGAACGTATCCTCTTCCATGAGCTGTTGCAACCGCGCCGAAAATTCAAAGCGTTTGACTTTGTCATCGGGTGTCAGGGCTTGTAGCAATTGTAAACGGTAAGGCTTCTGCTTTAGCCTTTTCCGTAAGATTTTCCAAGTCGTGGGCTGTGGTACGTTTAGCTCCCTGCTTGCTTAATTCGTCGACTTCCGCGGGCTACGCGTGAAACTTGCCCGCACGCGTTCAACAGTTTCTTCGCTCACTGGAGGCCGACCCGTTGATTTCCCCTTACAGAGGCATCCAGAAGCTTTAAACTGTGCATACCATCGCCGAATGGAGTTAGCAGTTGGTGGATCTTTGTTGAAATTCGTCCTGAAGTGTCGTTGCACTGTTATGACTGACTGATGTGAGTGCATTTCAAGCACGACATACGATTTCTCGGCACCTGTCGCCATTTTCTCTCACTGCGCTCTCGAGCGCTCTGGCGGCAGAAACCTGAAGCGCGGCTTCAGCCGAAAAAAACTTTATCAGTTTTTCTACGTATCTGTAGCGTGTTGTGACCATATGTCAATGAATGGAGCTACAGTGAATTTATGAAATCGCTTCAATCATTTGTAATAGCCCTGTATATGTGCATATCATTATCCTATGACTTTTGTCATATCAGTGTAGAAAAACCGAGTTCTTGATGCAGTCCGAAAACAAAGGAAGTAGGTTACAGTACACTTGTTCGCCCGCTGCTTGAATACTGTTCACCGGTGTGGGATCCGTACCAGATAGGGTTGATGGAAGATATAGAGAAGATCCAACTGAGAGCAGCGCGGTTCGTTACAGGATCATTTAGTAATGGTGAAAGCGTTACGGAGATGATGATAAACTCCAATGGAAGACTCTGCAAAAGAGACGCTCAGTAGCTTGGTACGGGCTTTTGTTGAAATTTCGAGAACAGACCTTCACCGAGGAGTCAAGCAGTATATTGCTCCCTCCTACGTATATCTCGCGAAGAGATCATGAGGATATTATCAGAGATATTAGAGCCCACACACAGGCATACTGACAATCTTTTTTTCCACGAACAATACGAGACTGGAATAGAAGGGAGAACCGATAGAGGTACTCAAGGTGCCCTCCGCCACACACCGTTAGGTGGCTTGCGGGGTATGGATGTAGATGTAGATGTAGATGTAGATATTGTTCGCATCCAAATGTCCGTGGTGTCAGTGTCGTATTTGCTAAACTGAATACGGCTAATTCATGTGATAAAGTGGTTCAGTCCTGTGGCGGAACCGTAATCTTCAAGCGTAGTGATGCCAACAATTGTGACATGAATGTTATCCATTCCAGATTTGACATCAATGTGATTACAATTTTCGAATGACTCTTATATGTGCCCGTCGACAAAATAAGTGCAATAGTATCCACATACGGGGAAGTCCTTACTAATACTGGGGAGTGCTGGTCCAGTTCCGACAAGGTCGAAGTTTTGAAAGGTGTCCGAGAACTGAAGGTCTATCTCCACAAGCGTATCCCGTCACACAAGTACGTGTGCAGGTACCGAGCCATAGTTTCGTATGGCGGACAGCCTTACAACCGCGCAGCCTGTGGCGCAGTGTTTACAGAAGCGCGTGGCGCAGTTGGGTGCAGTCGCGGCCACACAGCCTGGAACTGTCTCTGCTTTGCCCCTGACGAACGCGGCGGCTTCTAAACACTGAGACCACACTGAGGCCCGCCACTGTACTCACCGAAACGACTGCCGGCGCAAATGTCACTGACAAGAATACTCCCATGGAAACTATTAACGCGTAGAAATCAGCAACCGTATATACAGAAATGACCGGTAGTAAAAATAAAAATGGTTCAAATGGCTCTGAGCACTATGGGACTTAACTTCTGAGGCCATCAGTCCCTTAGAACTTAGAACTACTTAAACCTAACTAACCTAAGGACATCATACACATCCATGCCCGAGGCAGGATTGGAACCTGCGATCGTAGCGGTCGCGCGGTTCCAGACTGTGGCGCCTAGAACCGCTCGGCCACCATTAAAGTATGTATCAACTACGTGGCGCAGGTGATACCCATTCCTTGAGACACGGCTACGAGAATTATTACGTCGGTCTTAGGTTAATTTGTAACCCATGGAAACACATTCAGAGTTAATTTTGACAGTTTCCCTGCAGAAATCAGTGGAATAAACCTTGTGAACGTTAGCATTCACCCTTATTCGTCTGTACAATGTGCCAATTATGGAAAATATAGTACAACAGCTCAACATTTCACTTACCCAACGGAATTACTCCAGTCATTGTGAACCCGCCTATGTCCGAACCATATGAAACAATCTTTAATCGGAATCATTTATCTACACCGTTTGATACAGATAAACATTCCGGCAAATAATATGAAGAAGACGGGGGAAATAAATCTTAAAATTATGGAAAACAAAAGTAAAAATGAGATATAATTAAAATAACCTGGCCTCGGATTGGAAAGCCGCTTGGAATAATATCAGCTGTCGGTATCCATCATCATATGTGAAGAAACGCACCATAAAGCAGCTAACATAAAGTTATCGACCATCACAAGATTTTACGTTGTCAGCTGGCCATTGTGGCAGAGCGGTTCTAGGCGCTTCAATCCGGAACCGCGCTGGTGCTACGGTCGTAGGTTCGAATCCTGCAAAAAAATGGTTCAAATGGCTCTGATCACTATGGGACTCAACTGCTGAGGTCATTAGCCCCTAGAACTTAGAACCAGTTAAACCTAACTAACCTAAGGACATCACACACATCCATGCCCGAGGCAGGATTCGAACCTGCGACCGTAGCGGTCTCGCGGTTCCATCGAATCCTGCCTCGGTCATGGATGTGTGTGGTGTCCTTAGGTTAGTAAGGTTTACGTAGTTCTAAGTCTAGGGGAGTGATGACCTCAGATGTTTAGTTCAAATGGTTCAAATGGCTCTGAGCACTATGGGACTCAACTGCTGTGGTCATAAGTCCCCTAGAACTTAGAACTACTTAAACCTAACTAACCTAAGGACAGCACACAACACCCAGCCATCACGAGGCAGAGAAAATCCCTGACCCCGCCGGGAATCGAACCCGGGAACCCGGGCGTGTGAAGCGAGAACGCTACCGCACGACCACGAGATGCGGGCATATGTTTAGTCCCATAGTGCTTAGAGGCAATTGACCCATTTTACATTGTCCATCTAGCAGACTCGCCATCGTGTAGTTGTCAGGTGGTGCGTAGCGAGTATAGAAACAATAGATCGTAAATATATTATACCAGCAGATAATGTAAACCCAGAAGATCGACCATATCCCATCACGAAACGTAATGCTCTTAAATCGATGAAAGCTCATGCAATACAGAACATACTGAGAGAAGCAAATCAGAGCAGCGAAGATTCCTGTAGTACTACGCAGGATCATAACCCAGGGAAACCCAAAAAACAAGTAAAGAAAAATTCGCAAATTTCTTAAACCTTACAATCATGTAATGAAAAAAGGAACTCACAGAAATCGATTGGAAAAAAGATCTGAATGAAAGTTTCAACAGATATCCACAAAACTGACGATTCAAAGCCAGAACCCGATGAAAGAAACAGGAAGTGTATTCCCCCAAGTATCTATACATAAGTGTGAAATTGTTACCCTGTGTACAACAATTCATAAACTGACCGTTTTTCTTTCAAGTGTTACTGTGATGCAGTTGTGTAAAGTTACTTTGTTTCCGGGAAAAAAGGTAGAAGAAGAAGAGGAACAAGAAGAAATTGGGTAGAGACGTCATGTGAAATACTGAAGAGTAGTTTGTCAGCTGCTTCGAGTCCTGTTTCTTCTACTTCTTTTTACGCCCTCTTTTCTAAAAGCACTTGATTATTAATTTAAGAAAATTGTGTTCTGTAATATTAAATGTTACGTACATATAATTGTGCTTTCTCCCAGGAGTGAGTTGTCATTGCCAAGTATTTACAAATTAAGCATGAAACACACAAATGAAATAAAGTATTCGAAACGCGTTCATTATCTGATAAAACAAACTAGGTACCACTCAGAATAAAATGTACAGAAAAGAATGATGCATTTGAAAAACAATTAAAAGGGCACTTAATATGTGCCACCCTTAAAGTATAAAAGAAAAATTACAGGGTAGTTATTTTTGGAGACTTTGTTTCGAAACAAACTGCATTAATAGACGAAATGTATTGTGGAACTGGTACAGGAATATTTCTGCAGCTGTTTTTTCTCGTTGTTTCGGTGACATTTAAGTGCAACGGAAGACGTTCATTTTTCTCACACTAAACCATAGTTTTTGGCACAAATTAGAACATTCTTCACACAACTATCTCGCATTTACCATTGCGGGAGGTTACTCCTAAGTACTTTTCATAATACATATGAAAATAAGGAGTATGAAGTAGGTAGATTCTCACTTTCAAAGGAAGAATAAGCAGCTATAGTTTCGAAATTTGCAGTGAATGTACCATTTGAAGATATGGGTTGCTGCCGTAATTCTTGTGCAAGAATAGCTACCACGGTCACAAGTATAATCGATATTTACTATTTTTCATGGTTTCAGAACAGGTGTAACTAGACGACAAACATTATGTATATGGCCCTAAAATGAATAAAGAGAGCTGTTGAAACGAGGCCAATAAACAGGTCAAATCGATTAAGATGAGGCAGTATGTGAACTACCCTCTGATGCGCATCCTGTAAATAAGCTTCCATTTATTAATACTAATGAGGCACACGCAGTGACTGTACATTCCCAGACAGCATTTGTCAAATGAATATATTGAGGTTAGCCACCCTTTCATGATTGCAGCAAGTATACCACATGTGAGCTTCATGTCACGGGAGCGAGAGATTTACGCCGGTGACTTGATACAACCACGAAAGTCCCTAGACATCGCCGAAGGTCCAAACACAGCACGTGCAGGTCGTAGTAACGTCACGGAGAAGTGCCAACGAGTTTAATCTAGCGTCTCCTCAGCGTAATAAGAAAAATTTTGAACACAATAAAC
Source organism: Schistocerca serialis cubense (assembly GCF_023864345.2). NCBI lineage: Eukaryota > Metazoa > Arthropoda > Insecta > Orthoptera > Acrididae > Schistocerca > Schistocerca serialis. The sequence goes on along the minus strand of NC_064641.1, from coordinate 870,405,341 downwards.
TCTGATATAAGGAATAATGTATAAGTGAACTTGAATCTTTAAAAGAAAATATTTTTTATAAAGTAATGTAAGTGGAACTTCTGTGGGAAATTGTTATGTATAAGGAGGGAAATGATTTTGAATGAAAAAACTGTGTTTTGTTAGCCTCTTTATTTCGTATAATATACGAAAGAGGAATGTTAATTTTATTAATACGAGGGTGAGGCAAATGAAAATTTTAAATATACGAGGGCAGTTCGATAAGTAATGCAACACATTTTTTTTCTCGGCCAATTTTGGTTGAAAAAACCGGAAATTTCTTGTGGAATATTTTCAAACATTCCCGCTTCGTCTCGTATAGTTTCATTGACTTCCGACAGGTGGCAGCGCTGTATGGAGCTGTTAAAATGGCGTCTGTAACGGATGTGCGTTGCAAACTACGGGCAGTGATCGAGTTTCTCTTGGCGGAAAACCAGGGCATCTCAGATATTCATAGGCGCTTGCAGAATGTCTACGGTGATCTGGCAGTGGACAAAAGCACGGTGAGTCGTTGGGCAAAGCGTGTGTCATCATCGCCGCAAGGTCAAGAAAGACTGTCTGATCTCCCGGGTTATTCCGTTCGATGTCCTTCCCCATGGTCAAACGATCAACTCTGAAGTGTATTGTGCTACTCTTCAGAAATTGAAACGACTTCAGCGTGTTCGTAGGCACAAAAATCAGAACGAACTTCTTCTTCATGACAACGCAAGACCTCACACAAGTCTTCGCACCCGAGAGGAGCTCACAAAACTTCAGTGGACTGTTCTTCCTCATGCACCCTACAGCCCCGATCTCGCACCGTCGGATTTCCATATGTTTGGCCCAATGAAGGACGCAATCCGTGGGACGCACTACGCGGATGATGAAGAAGTTATTGATGCAGTACGACGTTGGCTCCGACATCGACCAGTGGAATGGTACCGTGCAGGCATACAGGCCCTCATTTCAAGGTGGCGTAAGGCCGTAGCATTGAATGGAGATTACGTTGAAAAATAGTGTTGTGTAGCTAAAAGATTGGGGAATAACCTGGTGTATTTCAATGCTGAATAAAACAACCCTTGTTTCAGAAAAAAAATGTGTTGCATTACTTATTGAACTGCCCTCGTATTTTAAATGTTATTTATTGTGCAGAAGTGGTACAAATCTGTATCACTTTTCAATATAATCTCCCTCACGCTCAATGCAAGTCCTCCAGCGCTTACAAAGTGCATAAATTTCTTTAGAAAAAATTATTTTGGTAGTCGGCGCAACCACTCAAGCACCGCGTGGCGTACCTCCTCATCAGAAAGGAACTCCTTTCTTCCCCATTGCGTGTTTGAGTGGTCCAAACATTTGGGAATCACATGGGGCAAGGTCTGGTGAGTACGGTGGATGAGGAAGACACTCACAATGCAGGTCTGTGAGTGTTGCAACTTTTGTACGGGCAGTGTGGGGCCTTGCATTGTCATGTTGCAGCCGGCCGAAGTGGCCGATCGGTTCTAGGCACTTCAGTCTGGTACCGCGCGACCGCTACGGTCGCAGGTTCGAATCCTGCCTCGGGCATGGATGTGTGTGATGTCCTTAGGTTAGTTAGGTTTAAGTAGTTCTAAGTTGTAGGGGACTGATGACCACAGAAGTTAAGTCCCATAGTGCTCAGAGCCATTTGAACCATTTTTTTTTTGTCATGTTGCAAATGGACAACTGCTGACAGCAATCCACGTCGCTTTGATTTGATTGCAGGCCGCAGATGATTTTTTTAGGAGATCTGTGAATGATGCACTGGTGACAGTGGTCCCTCTAGGCATGTAATGCTCCAAAATGACGCCTTTTTCGTCCCAAAAGAGAATCAGTATAGCCGTCCCTGCTGATGGTTCTGTTCGAAACTTTTTTTTTTTTTTTTGTGGTATGGAATGGCGCCATTCCTTGCTCGCTCTCGTCGTTTCCGGTTGGTGGAAGTGAACCCAGGTTTCGTCCCCAGTAACGATTCTTGCAAGGAAGCCATCATCTTCTCGTTCAAAGCGCCGAAGAAGTTCTTCACAAGAATTAACACGTCATTCTCTCATTTCAGGAGTCAGCTGCCGTGGCACCCATCTTGCAGACACTTTGTGAAACTGGAGCGCATCATGCACAATGTGATGTGCTGACCCATGACTAATCTGTAAACACGCTGCAATGTCATTCAGTGTCACTCGGCGGCTTTCCTTCACCATGGCTTCAACTGCTGCTATGTTCTGTGGAGTCACAACTCGTTGTGCCTGAGCTGGACGAGAAGCATCTTCCACTGAAGTCACACCATTTGCGAACTTTCTACTCCATTCGTAGCCTTGCTGCTGTGACAAACATGCATCACCGTGCTGAAACTTCATTCGTCGATGAATTTCAGTAGGTTTCACACCTTCACTACGCAAAACCCGAATAACAGATCGCTGCTCTTCCCTGGTGCAAGCCGCAAGTGGGGCAGCCATTTTTATACTGATACTGCGACGGTGTTTGTACATCTGCACGATGCTGTCACCTAGAGGCTATTCTGCACGCTGTTTGTAGTACGCTTACCAACTTTCAGGATAATGGCGCGAAATTTCGATTTGCTGTTAGAAATTTAAGGTTTTTATTTGACTCACCCTCGTATTTGTGCCTTAAAGTAAACATAACAAGTAACTTAACGTTACCGTATTCTTCTATATAAAAGTTTATCCTTCTTTCTAATGCTGACCTTTTGTCGGCGGTAGTTGTAGAGAGAGCTGAATAGAGATTACCTTTCTCAATTTCATGAGATGTAATGATCTTGAAGATATAAATTCAAGAATAAATTGGTACAAGTATTGAGTCAGAAAACTGTGAAAATTATGTCGTGGCAGTGCACAGCTTTCATTTGTAACCAACAGATAAAAGAATCAGTTCCTTTGTCACGTTAGTGGTAAAAGGAACACGCAAACGAGTAAATAAGCTACTTTCTGTGGTAACACTTCCCCGTTCGTGTAGCTGAATTAAGCTTCTCACGAAAATATTAAACAGAGCTGGGAGTCACTATTTCTTTTCTGTTCCTTAACTAGACTTTTCCTTGTCGCTTCTCTAGAGTAAGCATTCGACACATATATTTCACATATTCCACATAAGAGCCATAGAAACTGATACACCTGCCCAACATTATGTAGGGCTCCTGGGAGCACGCAGGAGTGCCGCAACACTACGTGGCATGGACTCAACTAATGTCTGAAGTAGTGCTGGAGGGAATTAACCCCATGAATCGTGCAGGGCTGTTCAAAAAACCATAAGAGTAAGATGGGTGGAGATCTCTTCTGAACAGCACGTTGTAAGGTGTCCCAGATAATGTTCATGTATGCGGAGTTTTGTGGGCAGCAGAAGTGTTAGAACAGTGTTCCTGGAGCCACTCTGTAACAATTCTGAATGTGTGGGATGTCGCATTGCCCTTCAGGAATTGCTCAGTTCTGTCAGAATGCACAATGGACGCGAATGGATACAAGTGATCAGAAAGGATGCTTACTTACATGTCACATCACGGAGTCGTATCTAAACGTACCAGGGGCCCATATCACTCCTACTGCACACACCACGCACCATTACAGAGCCTCCACTAACTTGAACAGTCCTCTGCTGACATGCACGGTCCAAGGATTCAAGAGGTTGTCTCCATACCCGTACACATCCATCCAATCGATACTATTTGAAACGAGACTCGTCCGACCAGGCAAAATTATTCCAGTCATCAACAGTCCAATGACACTGTTGACGGGTCCAAGCGAGTTGTAACTTTGTGTAGGTCAGTCATCAAGGGTACACGAGTGGTCCTTCGCCTCCGATGATATTTCGTTAAATAGTTAACACCCTGACACTTGTTGATGGTTCACCATTGAAATCTGCAGCAATTTGCCGATGGATTCCACTTTTGTCATGCTGAACGATTCTCTTCAGTCGTCGTTGGTCCCATTCTTACAGGACCTTTTTCCGGCCGCAGCGATGTCGGAGATTTGATGTTTTACGGGATTCCTGATATTCATGGTACTCTTGTGAAATGGTCGTGCGGGAAAATCCCCACTTCGTCGCTACCTCGGAGATGCTGTGTTCCATCGCTCATGTGCCGACTATAGCACCACGTTCAACGTCACTTAAATCTAGATAACTTGCCATTGTAGCAACAGTAACCGATCTAACAACTGTGCCAGACACTTATTGTCTTATATAGGCATTGTCGACCGCAGCGTCGTAATCTACCTCTCCACATACCACTGTATTTGAATACTCATTCCTATAACAGTTTCTTTGTCGCTTTAGTGTATTTCCTCCTCCTCCCTTCTTTGTGTCCATTCTTCCTCTGCCATCTCTCTGTCCACCTCACCCTCTCATCTCTACCTGTCCTCCTCCTCTGTCTACCTGTCTCTCCATATGCTCTTCCTTCCCCCTCTCTATCCATCTCCTCCATATGTCCACATCTTTTCTCGTGGCCTCTTTCCTCTTCCCCATTTTCCATCTATCTCCAGCTACCTATATCTCTGGCTATCCACTTCTTCCCCCTATGACCGTCTCCTTCTTTCCCTTCTTTCTGTCTTCCTGTCTTTCCTCTCTCTGTCCATCAAATCTTCATCTCTATCTCTCTCTGCCCATCTCCTCCTCCCATTTACTTATTTGTCCCTCTGATCCTGCCTCACTCCCTATCCATGTTTCTCATGTCATCCTCTCGCTAGTCCTCCTTCTCCTCACGCTATACATCTCCTCCATTCCCCATCTCAGGAACACTCTATATCCATCTTCTCCTCCTCCTAGTCTCTTTGTCATCGCACCTTTTTCCATTCGTTCTCACCTCTCTCTGTCCATTCACTTCTGCTCCTCATTGTCCATACCCTCCTGCACTCTCTGTCCACCCCCCCCCCCCCCCCAAGTGTCCCATGTCTCCAACCTCCTCTATCCATCTCAAACTTTACCCAGTCAAGTCCATCTCGCACATATAGGCCCTGCAAAACAGGTCCATAAAGTAGGTCAATACTACATTCACAACACATTTGTCGGATTAGGCAGCCTATATGTCAGGGGGTTGAAAAACATTTTTCTTTGCTCTTGACAATTAGGCTGTCCTGTAGTACTCCAATACAACACATGTGTCATTTATGGCAGCCTAAATGTCAGGGATTGGTATACCATTTTTTGTGTCTGATGTGTACACTACAGTCCAAAGCATGTCAGGCTGATACACTTCCCACACAACATGCCAATTGTACAAGACAGCTTATTTGCCAGGGGATGAGAAAACCACTTCTTTCCCATATTTGCTTTTCTCTTGGAGCTAGGAGGTTATAAAACCCACAGTGATGACACTCTCAACGCCTGCTGTTTGAGGAGATCCTGAACATACACAACTGGTCATTAAAATTGCTGCACCAAGACGAAACGCAGATGATAAACGGGTATTCATTCGATAAATATATAATGCTAGAACTGACATATGATTACATTTTCACGCAATTTGGGTGCATAGATCCTGAGAAATCAGTACCCAGAACAAGGACCTCTGCCTGTAATAACGGCCTTGATACGCCTGGGCATTGAGAAAAAACGGAGCTTGGATGGCATGTACAGGTACAGCTGCCCATGCAGCTTCAACACGATACCACAGTTCATCAACAGTAGTGACTGGCGTATTGTGATGAGCCAGTTGCTCGGCCACCATTGACCAGACTTTTTCAATTGGAGAGAGATCTGGAGCATGTGCTGGCCAGGGCAGCAGTCGAACATTTTCTGTATCCAGAAAGGCCCGTACAGGACCTGCAACATCGTGCTGAAATGTAGGTTTTCGCAGGGATCGAATGAAGGTTAGAGCCACGTGTCGTAACACATCTGAAATGTAACGTCCACCGTTTACAGTGCCGTCAATGCGAACAAGAAGTGGCCGAGACGTGTAACCAATGGCACCCCATACCATAATACCAGGTGATACGCCAGTATGGCGATAACGAATAAATGCTTCCAATGTGCGTTCACCGCGATGTCGCCAAATACGGATGCGACCATCATGATGGTGTAAACAGAACCTGGATTCATCCGAGAAAATGACGTTTTGCTATTCGTGCACCCAGGTTCGTCGTTGAATGCACCATCGCAGGCGGTCCTGTCTGTGATGCACCGTCAAGGGCAACCACCACCATGGTCTCCGAGCTGATAGTCCATGCTGCTGCAAATGTCGTCGAACTGTTCGTGAAGATGGTTTTTGTCTTGCAAACGACCACATCTGTTGACTCAGGGATCGAGACGTGGCCACACGATCCGTTACAATGCGGATAAGATGCCTGTCATCACGACTGCTAGTGATACGAGGCCATTGAGATCCAGCACGGCAGTCTGTATTACCCTTCTGAACCCACTGATTCCATATCCTACTAACAGTCATTGCATCTCGACCAACGCGAGCAGCAATGTCGCAATACGATAAACCGCAATTGCGATAGGCTACAACCCGACAACCATCACGGAAACGTGATGGTACGCATTTCTCCTTCTTACACGTTAATCCGCTCGTGGTCGTGCGGTAGCGTTCTCGCTTCCCACGTCCAGGTTCCCGGGTTCGATTTCCGGCGGGGTCAGGGATTTTCTCTGCCTCGTGATGACTGGGTGTTGTGTGCTGTCCTTAGGTTAGTTAGGTCTAAGTAATTCTAAGTTCTAGGGGACTGATGACCATAGATATTAAGTCCCATAGTAATCAGAGCCATTTCTTACACGAGGCATCACAACAACGTTTCACCAGGCAACGCCGGACAACTGCTCTTTGTGTATCAGAAATCGGTTGGAAACTTTCCTCATGTCAGCACGTTGTAGGTGTCGCCACCGGCGCCAACCTTGTGTGAATGCTCTGAAAAGCTAATCATTTGCATATCACAGCACCTTCTTCTTGTCGGTTAAATTTCGCGTCTGTAGCACGTCATCTTCGTGGTGTAGCAATTTTAATGGCCAGTAGTGTAGTAATTATTGCCGAAACTTCGTCGGTATCCATTATTTAATGATTTATAAAACGGCAAGAGTGTGGTGGTGTACGAGTATGTATTCCGGCTGGCTACGTACAACCCCATAACTGGACACAAGGAATTAATGCCAGCACTACAAGGACGTAACAGAAAAAACCACCGTCGGTATCTTAGGCGAATAACCAGCGAAGTGAAACGGACGTTTAACTGCTCCGTGCCAACCAGCGTGGATTTCGAAAACGTAGTTGGTGTGAAACTCAACTCGCATTTTTCTCACATGACATACGGACAGCCATGGATCAAGGCAGTCAGGGAGATGCAGCATTCGAAAAATCATTTGACGAAGAACCACATCAACGCATTTTATCAAAAGTACGTTCGTATGGGATGTGAAGAGAAATTTGCAACTGGATTGAGAATTTTTTGGTAGGGAGAATGCAGCAAGATATCTTGGATGGAGGGTCATCAACAACAGCAGAAGTGACTTCGACTGTGGGTCAGGTGAGTCAATTGGGATACTTCCTGTTCATACTGTATGTTAAAGACCGTGCAAACAATATTAATAGTAACTTTAAACAGACGACGCAGTTATGTATAGTGGTGTCAAAGAAGCTGTGCAAATAGTCAGTCAGATCTTGTAAAATTTGTAAATTTGTGGTCAGATCTTATGGGACCAAACTGCTGAGGTCATCGGTCCCTAAGCTTACGCACTACTTAATCTAACTTAAACTAACTTACGCTAAGGCCAACAGACCCATGCCCTAGGGGGGACTCGAGTTTCCGACGGAGGGAGCCACACAGGCCGTGATAAGGCACCTTAGACGACGCGGCCAGTCGGATCTTGATAAATTTTCAAAGTGGCGGAAAGACTGACAACTTCGTTAAACGTTCAGTAATGTAAAATTCTACACAGCGTAATTTGTTATCCTATGATTACAGTCTCAATGAGTGAACTAACACAAATAGCTGGGTGTAACAATCCATAGGGATATGAGGTGGTACGATCACATAGTCTCAGTCACAGATGCAGCAGGGGACAGACTGCGGTTCAATTGTAAGTGGGTCGTCCAATAAATAAGTTTCCCTAGTGTATTTTTCTGTAATACAGACTGTACCTGTAACGTGTGAGTTCGACTGCCATTTTTTGGCGACGCCCACGCCGGTTTACGATGTATACTGCACTAACTTCCCAGCATGCTGCCAGTTTGTTTGGAGTTACCAATATAAAGTGTGTCTGCTTGTGAGTTGCGCTCTGTCATTCGTTCCTTCGTAGAAAAACAACTATCTGCTGTCGATAGCCATCGGGAGTTAACCTCTGTCTATCCGGAAGGCTGTATGGACATTCAAAAGGGAATGAGATCTGAGTCAATCATTCGATCCCTGAGACAAAACATCTAAGCAGGTAGGGGAAGAAACCTGGCTAAAATGTCCCAAATAAGGCAAAGGCCATACATTTGAAAGGGAAAGTTATGCCAACAATCTTTTGGGACTGTCAGGGAATGTTACTCGTTCACTCCTTGTCTAGCAACACCACAATGAGAACCGAGAGGTACTGCAATGTCTTGAGGAATCTGTAAACTCCCATCAAAAGAAAATTTGCAGGACTTTCCTTCATGATAAAATTCGGTCTCAAGCAGCTCGAATGACCCACGTAGAACTTGGAAGATTCCACTCGGAAGTGTTGCCACATTCTCCATATTCACCAGAGCTTGCCCCAAATGGTTTTATCATGCTGCCCCAACTCAATGGTAATGGAGGAGACAAGCGCTTCAATACCGATTATGCAGTCAGATCAACAGTGATCAGCTGCTTACAGGATTAAGACCCGACATGGAGCAATACTAGTTTGAATAAACTTGCATTCCCAAAAATGCTTGGAGACATAATGTCACTTTGCAGAAAAGTAAGAGAAATATTGAATAATGCCAGTAAACATGTTAAATTGAGTGTAATGATTTTTATAAAATAGGGGTACTTACGTAGTGGAACTCCCTTGAAGAATACTAGGAAATTTTTGGAAATTTGTGGTAAGGTCTTTTGGGACCAAACTGCTGAGGTCATCGGTCCCTAAGCCTACACATTACTTAATCAAACTGAAACTAACTTACGATAAGGACAACACACACACCCATTCCCGAGGGAGGACTGGAAACTCCGATGGGGAAAGCCGTACGGACGGAGATAAGGCACCTTAGACCGCACGGCTACCTCCTGCGGCCAGAATACTAGGAAAATGCAAGAAGTCTAAGAAGGCGATTGCATACAAAACACTTGCAGAATATCGCTCAAGTGTGTGTGATTCGTACCAGACAGGACTCACAGAGGATATTGAATGAAAACAAAGAACAGCGACATTAGTGTTCACTGGTTTGTTCGACCAATGGGAGAGTGTAACGAAGATGTTGAAGAAAGTGAAATGTCAGACCCTTGAACATAGACGCAGCCTCTCATGTGAAAGCCTACTCAAAAAGTTTTCAGAACCAGCTGTAAGTGATGAATCAGTACATATTATAAAAATGGATGTACTTATATATGTACGTAAAATGTATGTACACTGCACATCCCCTCCTAAACTACTGGACAAAAATTGATAAACTCATCCTTTATTTTTTGGAAAAACTCGTTGTCGCTTAAGAGCCACCTGCTTATCAAAAGGGTGTGCGTCGGTTTGAAAAAGCAGTGTAGCTCACGACGTGCAGATACCTGTACTTTAGCCATTCAGTATTTGACAATTAGAGCATCAAGTGAATTGCAACAACCTTTACGCATAAAACCTTTAACAAACTTTTCCCCGCTTACAGCGCCCAAAAGACGGTGACTGGAAAAAGTTTACCGTTGTCTACATTTCCGCTGGTCATGTGGTAAAATTACCACATGAAGCATGACTTTAATTTATTACTTCTGTACTACTAACTGTGTTTGAAACACAAATTTCACAACATTTACATATACCCCTGAATGTACTATCAAAATTCTATCATTGTGCCATACATAGTTCACGAGATATGCCGTCATAAGCACTGAGATGAGTGAAAAACTTCCGCATCCTGCAAGACGTTTAAATTTCTTACTTCGTTGCTACTAGCTCTATTCACAATACATTTCGCAGAAAGTAACCGCATATACCGCTGGAAGTACCTGAAAAATTGCGTGAGTGGACAGCAGACAGTTCATAAGATACGACGTCGTAAACATTGAGCTGCTTGAAAATGAAAATGTTGGGCAAACTTCGACAGAGATGCGTGTGGAATGTGTGTACAAATACATATAACATACGTTGACTGTTTGTGAAATACCAAGGCTATACGGAAAGTAAAGACGATAGGTCGCGAAATGGAAACCACAGTGAAAATCAGAACTGTTTTATTTGCAACAGCTAGCTACACCTTCCAGCTATTTCTCTACACAGTCACAGCTCAGACTTAGGCATGTGTCATAGCGTTGTACCAACTTTTTAATTTCTGCGTTATAGAAGACAGCCGCCAGTGGTTTTCGACAATTTTCTACTCTGGACTGCAGTTCGTTGTATGTGTCAAAATATTGTCTTCATAGCCAACGGTTCTTTTGAGCAGAGGTGAACTTCAGGGGTAGCCAATTACGGGCTGTATTGTGGGTGACCAAACACTTCCCATCGAAAACGCTGCAGGAGCGTCTTCATTGCACCTGAAGAGTGCGGCCGAGAATTGTTGTGTAGAACGAACCGCATGACAGCTATGTTACGTGGATTGCATAGCTGCAGGCGAAATCTTTCGCCAGGCCCTCATTCTGGGCGGGAGACGCTGATTTCTAGTCATCTTCACGTTCTCACTGTGAGCTCAGAACTAAAAAGAGGGACATGATGCCATCGACGGTCTTACTAGCAACAATGACCAACACATACGTGCAAAGCTTCATCAGATTTTCACTGCAATTTCCATTTCGCGACCGATGGTTCCTTACTTGCCGCATAACCCTAATATATTTGACATGCGTGTACGACAGCAAAGCCGCGGGTAAGAAGCTCATCCTGAACTCCTGGAACGAGTTAAAGCACATATGGTATGGATGTTAAGTTACAATCTGGAAAGAAATACTGTGGGAGTAAGAACAACTAGCCTCCTAATGAGGTTTGAATGATAACTTGGAGCGGGAAGAGGGGCGGAGGTATAGATGGACAGACAGTGATGGGGAAGGAAGTGACCGATGCAGATAGATAGAGGAGCAGATGGACAGAAGAAGGGCAAGGTGGAAATGGACAGAGAGAAGCGAGAGGAGGAGATGAACAGGGGAGGAGGAGGAGATGGACATACAGAGAGGGGAAGAGGAGATGTAAAAAGGGAGGGAGGAAGAGAAAGAGGTGGAATTAGAGGAGGCAGGAGGAGATGAATGGGGAAAGGAGAGAGAGGTAAGGAGGAGATGGACTAACAGAAGACTGGAATGAACATACACTCGAACAAAGCCATGTATTTAGTCACTCTAGAAATACTTTAAAACACCCCTGCATGTCACTCCACAAGGGTTTATGCAGCCAACGTTAGAATAATTACATTTCGCGCAGAGGCATTCAACCTGTCATTCATCTCGCGATTGATACATGAAAGGAATAGGCGAAATCCATATAACTGGTACAATGGGATGTAGCCTCTGCCGTGCACGTCACAGTGGTTTGCAGAGTATATATGTAGAAGTGGGCCTGTAGGTATCTTGAAAGTGAAAACTTGCCATTTTAACTACAGGTATATGAAGATCATAACACGAGAGCTATTTGGAAAGAGAAGTGCAGTAGGTTGCGAAATGGAAACGACAGTGAAAATCCGATGAAGCTTTGCACATATATGTGGGGCAGTGTCTGTAGTGTGCCTGTTGATCGCGTCATTTCCGAGTACCTAGTCAGCACGCAAAAATGCCTAGAACTGTAGTGTCTCCCCCCAAGTATGGGTGACCGCTGAGAGGTTTCAGCTGACTTTATGCAACCCCACGTGTCGTACCTGTCATGTATTTCCTTATTCACAATTCTACGCTGCACATTGCAAGGGCAATGGGGGCGCTCCTGCAGTGTATTAGATGGGAAGGGTTTGATTACCCACCATACAGCTCGGACTCGGCTCCCTCTGATGTTCATCTCTGCTCACAGCAACTGCTGGCTATGTAGACAACATTTTCGCACAGAAAACATTCTGCAACCGAGAGCAGAGAAGTGGCGGAAAGCACAGGCGGCTGCCCTTTACGACGAGGGTATTGGAAAGTTGGTATAAAGCTATGACAGTTGTACAAGTCGGAGCTTGACTATGTAGAGAAATAACTGAGAAGTGTAGCAAACTATTGCAAAAAAACATTTTTTTGTTTTCACTGTGGTTTCATTTTCACGACCGATCACTCCTTACTTTCCGAAGAGCCCTAGTATAGCATCAAAATGGTTCTGAAAAACGTAATGTGTTGTGGCAATTCCATATTCCAACAGTCCTTAATAAATGAAGTTACTTTCCAATAGGTATGTGGAATACGCTCAACGACTGTGATATTTCCAAAATGACAGAGAGCAGCAATCAGTCGTCCATTTCCTTTCAGGTTTTATTAAAGCAAATCTAGATTTCGGATGGTAAATAGCAATTATCAAGTCTTGAATGAACTGTGACAGGGACCCGAACAACTAGGGATTGACGTACTAGGGCTTGCATTAAATCTCTTAAATATTGCACTGATAATGGCTAGTTACTTGTCGAACTTTACATTTGCTTTAATAAAGCCTAAAAGGAAAGGAAGGCTGACTTCTGTTCTCCCTCATTTCGAAAGTTTATGATAACTTTCCATAGCTGTTCATATTTAATACACGTAATCTATTTTGTATGTTTAAGCAGTGAAAGAGTTTTTCTTTCAATTATCACGATTTTGATATCAACTGAATGTCATGCGAGCCATCTCCTGTTGGCGGAACAAGAGAGCTCGAGCCGTGAATTAAATAAATAAAGAACAGGAAAAATAATACGTTGTGGCTGATAAACAATCCTCCTGCCGCATAAAATATGACGGGAGCTTCCAGTGTGCTGGCAAATGAAACTAATTATTAAATTTGTGAATTCGATAATTACAATAATTACAAGCATGCGTCAAAAGACTAGCGAAAGAGCAGTGCAGTGAAAGCTGTTACATTTATTCGTTTGGGGCTGTCTCCGCTAATTGGATTTTCCTATATATGACGCAGCACAGCTCTCCCTGGCCTAATGACGTTTTTGAATAAAGTTATTCACATTTTTCTTCAATATGAAGGAATGTGTGTACTGCAGTCGGCTCGTAACTTAAATTGTTCAGTCATTCGCCGTTTACTCAACTGTTCATACAATCCAAACTAATGTCCATTCGTGAACTTAGTTCCTGAACTACTCCAAAATTTCGCGAAAACAGCGCAGAGAATGAAGAACTTTTACTCATTTATTTGTTTATTGTGATTTTTGGCCTGTAAGCCATACAGCCAAAGGGGTCATTTACCAGTTTGTCACCTATGTTATAGTTTGCAAAGACACATTACATTCAATCATTACACAAAAGTGATTTGTATATTTATAGAACAAATACTATGGGAAAGTTTTTATGGAGGGCTTTCAGTGTCATATCATAGCAGTTACGAAAAAGTTTAATGATCCATTGGTATTTCATTAAGCAGTCCGAGTGATGAAGTGCATAAACCTCTTACTAATAAACGAAGCTGTTAGTCAAGGCTGCAATTTGTCACTAGTACTAATCTCTTTCTGAATTTATCATACTGTTCGCTGTTGGAAAGCAGAGATATCTCCTCAGGTTGAGAGAAGTAAACATTAATCTGATTAGCCTCGATTCTCCAAAGATGAGCTGCAGAAATCGGCAGACCCCATAAGCAAAATTATTGAATAATGTAGTTGCAAAATCTCGACGGCAAAAGATAACGTCGGGGAAAAAATTTTAAGTCAGAAATCAGAAATAATGAATAAATATTTCACAGAGTTCCTTCCTTGTAAGGTTTGTTAATTTTGAACTTACGACGACATCCTCCTTAGTCGCCGTCAGGAGATGTACGTCACCGAGCGATGGAACTTTCATATGCTACTACCAGAGACTACTGCGATGTCTTTCAGCTTCAAGTGCATTTTCCATGCCTTACTAATGGTGTAGGAACTGTCTCGGTTAAGGTTGTGGTTACACATACTGAAAGGCAGCAGAGAAATCAGCTGAATCATCCAGAGTCTAACAAAACCAGCATTGCTACCACAGATATCGACATAGTCTCTCACAGTATATAGAAGTTCCATGACCCGTGACCTCTCCATGACATTATTCGGACAAGTGAAATACCTTAACGGTCTGCTGAAATGTTTCCTGTCAACGACTACGGAGAAAGTCGTCGGAAGCTTGAGATTAGTCAATGTTAATGAATGACACGTGCCAGAAAGAGATACACCATTAAACTGGAGCAGTACGGATGGCCCAGGCTGTCAAGGTGATGACGATATTCACGTCTTCAGTGTCGTCCGGTCATTACATTAATTGATACTGGAATTGGCTCTGAATGAAACAAACGGCCAGAAATCTTCAATCTAATATTGTCAAATTGAAAGGGAAATAAATTTTTCCTGTGAAAAGGGTATAAGCGTGAAGATTAGTGTATTTTTCCAGTAAAAGCGGTATGTAAAGTTCTAGTAAACAGTATCTATCGTGACATATTAGCTTTTAAAAATTGTGGAATATCTCTGGATCTGAACCATAATTCGAAATTCTCATACTGTACATTACCTCAATATCCTCACTAATATGTACTGCATTTCCATTTTGGTATCAATCCCATCAGGACGGGATCATTGACGGGATAGTAGACAAGCCTGTATTTCTCTGAATCCTTAACGAGAGTTCCAAACTGGCTGAAGCAATGGTCTGTCTACAAATGCAGATAAAACGAACCACTAAGTTATTTCTACTAGTTTGCCTGTATTTTTCACAACTCAACTCTTAGGTTTGTTTGAATGAATGGGTGAAGTATCTGACACTGAGCTGACAAATAATCTGATTTATTCAGAAACGGTAACACAAACACAGCGAGACAAAATCCATTAGAGCCAAAACAAGAATCAGGTACGGGAAGCATTATGACTAGGACTCCAAAATGAAGTCGCCGTACCGAAATAACAGAGATTCCGAAAGCAGCAGATCTCTAACAACCCAAGTGTCACAGCCAAGGAAGGTTTCGCAGTCGGTTGGGCGATGTGACAAGCCAATACACGATTCGAAATGTCATGGCCGATGCTGCTCCATAAACACTGGTCACGAATCACAGTTGAGGGCACCACTGGACGTGTTGCCAGCGTCTCCCAACACCTTGATAAGGTGGTGGTGTACGTCAGCGACTGTGTGGTCTCCACTGCGACGTCAATCGGGTCCTGAGTTACATTTAGGCCGGAGTATAAGCAACATAAAAATGGTTCAAATGGCTCTGAGCACTATGGGACTGACTTAACTTCTGAGGTCATCAGTTCCCTAGAACTTAGAACTACTTAAACGTAACTAACCTAAGGACATCACACACATGCATGCCAGAGGCAGGATTCGAACCTGCGAACATAGCGGTCGCGCGGTTCCAGACTGTAGTGCCTAGAATCACTCGGCCACCCCGGCCGGCTGTATACAACGTAATTTCAGTTTAGTCTGCATACCTTGAAATATAGTACACTGCTGGAAAAAGGTTATTACGTCAGGAGAGACGACGTTAATTTTGATCCAGTGAAGGAATGTGCCACATGGGAAACAGTAGATGTTCTGATAATGGTTTGAACGTCGTTCGGCAACAGAGGGCGTAGTGACAAAGCTAGCAGAGCACCACCTTTATCTGTCCTCCAATAGGGAATCCTCAAAGTCAGAAGGCTCAGTGAGTCCGAAACGTATGAAGCAAGCAGGCAACCATGCCAAGGAGACACACTCGTGCTCCCTACACCCAACTGAGCGAGTTCTTAAAGGGGTCAAGATGTGCTCTGTCGAGGGGCGGCGTCGTCATTTCGGAGAATTGCAGTTGGTTGTGCTGCAGCAGTTGTGCAAAGATTCTGGTGTCAGTGGTCACGTCAACATTCTCACATCCGCAGCCGACGTTCTGGACGTTGACGCAGCACAGACGCCCGCCAGGATCGTCGTATTGTAAGTGCAGCAGTGACAGGTAGTACAGCTACCACAGCGCAGATAAGAGGGCTGGCGAACCCAGGCATTTCAATACGAACTGTTGCGAACTGATTATTACTAGTGTGACTACAGGCAACAGCTCTAGTTCACCTTCCATTCACGCCATAGAATCGACGTGCACCGTTCAATTAGCACCCTTAGAGGATCACTTGAAAGCTGGAATGGCGCGCCACGGTCATCAGCAGTGAAAGAAGATACTGCGTGCACGCAAGTGGTATTCGTTTGCGCGTACGAAGTACACTTGATGGGCGCTGTCTCGAAGAGTGTATTCATCCAAGACACACTGGCCCCAGCTAGGCCTTATGGTCTGTGCCGCGAAAAGCTACAACTCTCTTTCTCCTTTGGTCTTTCTGGGGGCACGCTAAGCAGCGCTCGGTACGCACAGAATGTTGTTGGCCCCGTTCTTTTCTTTTCTTTCTTTTTTTTTTTTTGCCATTCTTGTTGTTCCAACAGGATAATGCTCGCTCACACAGTGCCTGTTAAACTCCACGTACTCTACAAGACGTACAACAACTTCCCTGACCAGCAAGGTCTCTGGTCTTATCTCCAATCGAGCACTTGTGGGATATGATGGGAGAAGTGACTCGTGCGACTCGTCAGCTAACAGCTCTTACAGAACTACACGCACAGGTCGAGCAGGCGTGGAATCACGTATCGCACAACAGTATTCGCCATCTGTACGATGATCGGCTGGGTGCCAGACACAGCGCCTGCAATGTCGCCCGTGGAGGCTACAGCACGAACTAACATGGGTGTCTCAGCATGGGTCGATACCTGGAACTTCAGAACCGCTTGTGGTACTAATCTGTAAATGTTGTCATTTCATGTACTGCATATGCACTGTTGCAACAACGCAGCACATATGCCAGCCAAGATCGTCGTGTTGTAAGGGCAGCAGTGGCAAATCGTACAGCTACCATGGTGCAGACAAGAGGGATTGTGAGCTCAGACACTTCAACACTAACTGTTGCGAACTGTTTGTTAGTAGTGTGACAACAAGCAACACCTCTAGTCCAGTCTTCCACTACGTCTAACACTTTAAAGGGGTCTACTATCTTTTTTTCGACAGCGTATTTCTGAGGCTCTTTGGACAAAGGTTCGAGAAACAGTCATCCGATATGGATATTTACTGGGGAGGGGATTAACATTTCTTTTTACCCTGAGTGATAGCCGTGTCAAGAGGATGCAAACTTGATTGTCAGTGATACAAGAGCCCACGCATGGCTACTGATTTGACTTTGTCTGCCAACATGGAACTGACGGGAGTGAGTGCCTTCCTAATGCACACCAATTATGTTGATACACAGTACATCTACAGCCACATCTATATCTACATCTGCTCTCCGCGAGCTACCTTACGGCGTGTGACTGAGGTACCACTGTGTACCACAACTTTCCGCCTTTTCCGGTCTCGAATGGTCCGCAGGAGGAACGATTGTTGGTAAATCTCCACGCGAACTAAATCTCTAATTTTACTTCCATGGTCCTTCCGTGTAACAGAGATTAAGATAGGTTTTTCTTGGCCTAAGTGTAAGCTAAATATTATTGGTTTGATTTTAATGGTAATGACTGACTGCAGTTAAGCCCAATCAATAATTTTCATGCATAATTGTCCTGTTCCTCTGACTACAAATCATTATGTAAGTACTGACATTATGAAAGTGAAACGTCCCCTTTTTGAAGAATTATACAAGACTGTGCTTAAACTGACACACAATATTTTTAGCGCAACCCAATCTGACTTTCAAAAAATCCCTACGAAAGAATGGCCCAGACTAACATTAACCTATACCTTTCACAAATCACTTACCTCACAAAAATCTTCGTTACTGGGGCTACTGCAATACAGCGAGCGCCACTACTGCCAGCTAAATAAAAGATTCAAACTAGGAAAGGCACTAACTACTGATAGGCATAGTTAGCAAATGAAAGATTTTAATAGACAACAAACACTGTATTTACCTTAATAGTCATATTATATATAGCACTTCATGACAGTCTTACAAATTTCAAAACTCCGCCATCTCTCTCCCCACATCCATCACTGCTGGCGGCTCACCCCCAGCTGCGCAACGCTACGCGCTGTTCACATCGAGCTGCCCAACACTACAAGGGCAGACTTTCACAAATCACTTACCTCACAAAAATCTTCGTTACTGTAGCTACTGCAATACAGCGAGCGCCACTACTGCCAGCTAAATAAAAGATTCAAACTACGGAAGGCACTAACTACTGATAGACATAGTTAGCAAATGAAAGATTTTAATAGAGAACAAACACTGTATTTACCTTAATAGTCATATTATATATAGCAGTTCATGACAGTCTTACAAATTTCAAAACTCCGCCATCTCTCTTCGCCCATCCATCACTGTTGGCGGCTCACCTCCAACTGCGCAACGCTACGCGCTGTTCACATCCAGCTGCCCAACACTACAATGGCAGACAACAATGCAAACTAGCCACAGACTGCACACAGCACAGCCAGTGATTTTCATACAGAGCGCTACGTAACGTTGCCAATAAGAAAACGTAAACAGCCTACTTACAAAAGTCATACATTTTGTTAGTGAAATGATCAGAAGGTTCTTGTACAACTTCTGCTGTTAACTATTACAGCTAATAGTTCGACTTAAAACGATTATCTGTTTTGCCTCGATGTAATCAGTGTTTATGGAACGAAATTTCGCGTCAATAAATTAAGTTCTCAGCGTCTGATTATGAGTATGCCACTATGAAAATATGTCGTGTCTAAGTACATACTAAGGAGTGACTGTCAGTTCATTGGCGTTAAGTAGAGACAGCAAGTTTTACATAGTATTTGAAGGGAGAAACCAATGTTTTGGTCTTAACAAGATGGCGGACAGCATCGCCCACTGGCTTTGGGCAATGGCTGGTCTCAGCATAGGTAGCGCCGTGTCCCTTTATTCTTACCTCCATAACCTGACTATTCCACTCCTCACCCCTTCATGATATTTATAAGCTGGTTTCTCCTTGGCGATTTGTTTCCATACTAATAGTTATTAAGAATAAGGGACTTTTATGTTATTAAGTGTTGAATGATATATTGTTCATTCATAAAGTGTTCCTGGGTTGTTTCTCATAATAAAATTTGTGAATTAATGAAATCCGTTTGCCGAAAATAATTCTACCATAACTCGCTTTATTTCCTCCGACAAAAATTATCTGTTCATGAAAAGATTGATAGAAACGCTTGTGACAGGCTATAATAAAGTGCAAGATGATCTTACAGATAATGCAAATCATGTGTTGTCACGTTCGATCAGATCGAGCGTTTTCTTTTCTACTGATTCAAATCAGGGTCGCTTTACTGTTTCAAATCCCCATTGAACGCCAACAACATCCAGAAATGACGTCTTGCAAAGTGGAACACTGAGTATTTTATGCAATACAGTGTTGTGTTTTAAAATCCGTTTACTGTTAGTACTTGCCACTTCCGTCAAACTGGATCTATCTGCTATTTGTAATTTTTTGTGTTATAATACGCCGGATGGCGTTTTGGTGAGTGCAGTTGCAGGAAATTCTTCTTATTCTTATTCATCTCCTTCCTACAGCTGGAATGCACTTAATCAGCTGTCGATCTTCGACTTTAGATATTCTACGGCTCTGCGTTCGCTCAGATAGGGGATACGTTAGAGGACACAGAGATGGTAGCAAGTAGCAAAACTACTTAGTCATCATTGTATTCCTTTGAACATCAGGTGAAAATTTCTATTGTTTATACTATTTATAATTGGTAGCCAAAGATCAAAAGCATATAAAAAGTAACTAATGAAATGTACATTCTAGAATATTTTATTCAGTGATAAATAGAAGAAGAAATACGCGAACAGAATGGCCTCGGTAGCAAGCAGCATTGATTTTGTGATCTCGCGCGACTGGAATCGACAGTCGCGCGGCGCAGCAGAACAAAAAAAGCCACAGAAAGCGGAGAGCCCCTCTATCTGTCTCACTTTCAGGCTAATTATTTGCTGTCAAAACACTCTCATTACGCGCCCGGAGTTCCATCCAATTACCGGCTTCATTAAAGGAAGCATTTGGCAGCGTATAATAGCTTAACGTAATCCGTCAATGAGATTTTCCTTGTTTTCTGTGGAAGAAGATTAAATGCCACAAGAGATGGCATATTGTTTTTGAGGGTCCAATTGTGCGCTGGTATATAATTCAGTAGGAAGGTTGAGCTGCATAAATGAAACTTTCACAGAAATATCAGCGCTTTATACGCTACCAATTTACAGAGGGGCCTCACTCGCCAACTGTAAAGTGTCCAGTCGGTGAGCCTATCAGTCAGCAATTTACAGAATATCGATCTGCAACTGTGGGGGTTCGTTCTTTTACCCGTCTTGTACACGGGAGTCATCCTAGATTTACTTTGTTCGCTTTGGACACTTTTTATCTTTTTTTAAAATTTCAGTTTGCTGGCTTTCAGTTCGTGCACATTCAGCCGCATCAGTAATGGAAAGACGATACGAGGCAATTTTTTTGTCAGTTACGATGACAAGAATGTAAGGACAATACAACACCCAGTACTCAAGCGGAAAAATATCTCCAAGCCGCCCGGGAATCTAACGCACACCCCCGTGGTTAGCAGTCTGTCGCACTGACCACGGAGCTACGGAGGAGACCATTGGGATATTCAGCTTAGTGACAGATTCACGATATATCAAAGCTAATTATAGAGACCTTCTCGACGAGTACCCTCTGTAATAGTAAATCGGGATTTTATCCGGACAGGACGACTTGATTGTTGTTGTATATTGATTAGATAGTGTGAGGTTTGAGGTGGGGGCTAGGTAGCTGTGGGCTTGTATTACAAAAACATTTATTAATGACATAAATATTTCTCTACAATCAACACCACAGAACCACTTTGTAGACTAACATCGCGCAGTTTGGATACTCACACACATAACCTACCGTTTGAAATGTACCCTTACTTATTTAATTTTATTTAATCGTATGGCTAGGGCTCCCCGTCGGGCAGGCCGTTCGCTGGGTGCCGGTCTTTCCCAATTTTATGGCACCTCAGCGGCCTGCAGTCGATGAGGATGATAGGATGATGATAGCGCAACACCCAGTCCCTGGGCGGAGAAAATTCCCCGACCCAGCCGGGAATCGAACCCGGGCCCAGAGGATTGACAATTCGTCACGCTGACCATTCAGCTACCGAAATGTACACTGGTCAGTCAGAATACGTTGGTTGTCCAGAAATTAAGTGCCTATCCGTCGCGAAATGGATACCACTGAGAAAATCCGGTAAAGATTTCCACATATGTGTTGGGCAGTGTCTCTAGTATGCCCGTCGATCGTGCCACGTCGCTCTTTTCAGTTCTGAGTGAATAGTGAGTACGTAAGGATGCGTAGGGAATAGCGTCTCCCGCCAGGTATGAAGGCCTGGTTAGAGATTTCGCCCGTGTTATGTAGCCCACATACCACAACTGTCGAGCAGATCCTTCTTCATCCCAGTTCTCGGCCGCACACTTCAGGGGCAATAAAGACGCTCCTGCAGCGTTTCTGATGAGAAGTGATCACCCACGATACAGTCCGTAATTGTCTACCCCTGAGTCTCATATCTGCTCACAAGAACCGCTGGTTATGAAGACAAAATTTTTCCACAGTCAGCGAGCTGCAGACCAGTGCAGATAACTGGCCGAAAGCACAGGCGGCTGCTTCCTCTGACGAGGATATTGGAAAGTTGATACAAGACTACAACAAAACTCGAAGTTGGAGCGGCGACTATGCAGAGACGTAGGTGGAAGGTGTATCTAACTGGTGCAAATAAAAGGCTTTTGGTTTTCAGTGTGGTTCCAAATTCACCACCGATCGGAACTTATTTTCTCGGCAACCCTCGTATTATGACCACCGACCTATTGTCGATATAACCCGGTCCAGGCGACAGCAGCTTCACAGGGCGAGGAATGACTGCTCGTCTGACACACGCACTGTGCATGTAGTATCAGCGATCGTGCTGCCTGTGTGTAGAATGGGGAAGGCGTGCGATCTGTCTGAGTCTGAACGAGGGCACATTGCGATGGTTTGGAGGCTCCGCTCGAGCATTTCGACAACTGCACGACCTGTCTTGGTGGGATGGGTTCCACTCATTACAAAATGATTGAAATGGCTCTGAGCACTATGGGACTTAACATCTGTGGTCATCAGTCCCCTAGAACTTAGAACTAATTAAACCTAACTAACCTAAGGACATCACACACATCCATGCCCGAGGCAGGATTCGAACCTGCGACCGTAGCGGTCACGCCGTTCCAGACTGAAGCGCCTAGAACCGCTCGGCCACACCGGGCGGCATCCCTCATTACAGATGTCGAACGTCGTAGGCTTGGCAGACTGATAAAACTGTGGCGGAACTAACATCAGACTTTAATGCTGGGCAGAGTACAAGCGTGTGTAAAACACGGTGCACCGAAGGCTCCAAACGATGGGCCTCTGCATGTTCCAACGTTAACACACTACGACACCGGCTACTACGACTGAAATGGGCACGTGACCATCGGCACTGGACGTTGGCGCAGTGGCAGGGCGTTTCATGGTCTGACGAATCCCCATACTTTCTTGATCATGCCGATGGGAGGGCGATAATTCGTCGTGCTTCAGGAGAACAGCTCTTTGACATCTTATACTGGTGGACTGGCGGCAACTCCATTATATTCTGGGGAACATCTGCATGTGCATCATGTGGAGCTCCTGTGAGGCACCATGACACACTAGGAGCATCGCACATTTGTTGTAGATCACGTACACCTCTTCATGACGATCATGTTTCCCTAAGGCAATGGCATATTTCAGGAAGATAATGCTTCGTGTCTCAAGGCCAGTGGGGAGTTCCAATTGATCTACTGGCCTCCCTGCTGAACCCAATGGAGCACATCAGGGAAGTGACTTGACGTGGCGTCAGAGCACATCGTCCTCTCCCCGGAATTTAGGGGAATAAGGTAATTTGCGTGTGCAAATGTGGTACCAACTCCTTCCAGCGGACTACCAAGACGCCACAGCTTCCATTCCACGACTCGTCGCCGCTGT
Organism: Schistocerca serialis cubense; assembly: GCF_023864345.2. NCBI lineage: Eukaryota > Metazoa > Arthropoda > Insecta > Orthoptera > Acrididae > Schistocerca > Schistocerca serialis. Next base: position 870,382,140 of record NC_064641.1, on the reverse strand, counting down.
TATCCGTGCCAAAGTGGACTTCGGCTATTAGGCATGTGGTCGTAATGTTCTGGCTTATCAGTATATCTGCTCTTGGTCATAATTATCAGAGACAGACAGTAGTCTCCGATTGTATCATGTGAGAAGGAGATTGAAAAATTAAAGTGCGTTTCTATCCCCGTTCATTATTATTCAAAACGATAAAAAACATTTTGTACGACATATTTTGATATCTTTGCTGTTTTTGTACGTAGTTTACATTAAGATTTAAACACTTGTCGTAGCATTCATAAGCTTTCCTATGCCTTCTGCATTCTCATTCGCCTTTAAATTTTTGAACCCAGACACTGTCGTCCCCTTTCAGTTCACTGTCCTTGTAATCATATTCGTCCAAAAAATCCTTCAACTCGAGAAAAATATGGTAACCATTCGGATCCAAGTGGAGGCCATAAGACAAATGACAGGAAACTTCTCACCTAAGCTTTTTAGTTCTGCCGTTGATCAACAATTCGCGCCGTCTGGTTTCAACGAAGCGGCGTAGTCGGTGAGGGGTCTGAAAGCTAATTTCTGAATGTATGGTCTCTCCTCTACTTGTGAACGCGATGAGTAGGATGCTCTTTCAAGACCATAGGACTGTGGCGACAATACTTTTGCTGCTCAGAATTTGTTTGTCTTTTATAGGTTTTGTTGGGGGCCGTGAACGACGCCTTTCAATTGGTTTTTTTTTTTTTTTTTTTTTTTTTTTTTTGCCTGAAGTCGAGGAACACACCGGGTATACACTTGTTCCTATAGCTCCAACCAACACTAACAAAAAAATGGTTCAAATTGGATCTGTGCACTATGGGACTTAACATCTAAGGTCATCAGTCCCCTAGAACTTAGAACTACTTAAAGCTAACTAATGAAAGTACATCACACACATCCATTCCCGAGGCAGGATTCGAACCTGCGACCGTAGCAGTGGCGTGGTTCTGGACTGAAGCGCCTAGAATCGCTCGGCCACCGCGGCCGGCACCACCACATTAGGAATGAAGCTTGATTCGCCACATTTCTTTAATCTACGGTTGTCTTGTCTGCAAATTTCGATACGACCGACTCTTCTTGCATCCACAAACCGTCCTACAATACGGATCTCATACTTGGAGGGAAATTTAATTTTGCCATGCATTCTAAAATCACGCATATACGACGGGCGTTCAATGAGTAACGCACGACCAATTTCGGTTGAAAAATGCTGAATTTGCTCTGGGACATCATGGAATGTTCCCGCTTCAGCTCATACAGTTTCGTGAAGTTTCGATAAACGGCGGCACTATACGTACTCTTCAAATTGGTGTCTCTCACAGAAGGTCCGTTCCAAGCAGAGAGCGTCACAGATTTTCATAGGCACTTTAGAATGTCTACGGAAACCTGGCAATGAACAAAAGAAGGGAGAGTCGTTGGGTGAAGCACATGCCATCATCGAATCAGTTCCCGCGTGCCGGCCGACTGCAAACTGCTGTGATCCCTGCGCTGCTGGAACGTACGTCCACTCTCATTCGAGGTAAACAAACAACTTGCTGCACAAGTGGACGTCTATGTTGGTAGTGCTGACAGACTCGTCCTTCAAATTGTGGTACTCAAAAGTGTATGCCCGCTCAGTTCCTCGCACCTAACAGAAGATCATTAATAGTAACGAAGGGCCATCTGTGCGAAGATGCTTGCTCGTTGCAAGGATGATCGTGGCAATTTGTTATCGAACCACCTTAAATGCTATGAAACACCATTTGGAACAGTGAAAAGCGGCAGTGAGTTCGATTGTGCCACACGCTCCTCCAAAGAATGAAGTTCTAAACAGCACGCTCATCCGTAAAGTCAAGGAGGCGGTCTTCTGGGAGTCTCTATTGGTTGTTCTGTTTGTTTTTCTCTCTCACTGTGCCACAATTAGCTTTGAATTGTATTGTGCTATTGACGAAACGACTTCAGCGTGTTCGTCGACATAAAAATGCAAACGAACTTCTCCTTCCCCATGACAACGAATGGCCTCACACACTTCTGCGTATCCGAGACGAGTTCCTAACACTTCACTGGACAAGACTTCCTCATCCGTCCTACAATACAGATATCGAACCTTCTGACTTCCACCTGTTTGGGCGAAAGAAGGACATACCCTGCGAGGAACGGTACTTGTACGATGGGGAGGATACTGATGGAGCAACACTTTTGCTCCGACGTCGACTAGTGGTACATTGTGGGCATAGAGACCCTCCTAGTAAGGTGGCGTAATACCATTGCATTGAACGGAGATTATGCTGAGAAACGGAGTTTTGCCAAAAGAGTGGGGAATAATTTTATGTACTGGACTTATGAATAAAACCAAAGTGCCTCCACACACAAAAAAGAGATGTTGCATTGTCTGAGTTAACGAGCATTTCGCTGTCATTTAGGTATATGGCAGAAAGTCAGCCTTCAGGAATTGTGAAGCGAACCCTGTCGTCCAGGACAATGGAATAACATTCATCTTTATCTCAATTTTTATTATAATACTATTTAATAATTTTATAGGATTATTTCCGGATGCCACAAAGGGCGCAGATTCACCACGAGATGGGGAAACTCACAGGCGTCTGTTGTCTATTGAGGACTAAGCGCTGCAGTGTTTGAGTGAGACAGACGAGAACCTGCATCATAGGGAAACCCAGTAGAAGGCTTTTGTGGCCAAGGAGACGTAGCAGTGTTAAATATGGCGGACCAAAGATCGGCCATAAAGGGAAAAATTTATGAAAACTAGTACAGGGAAGTAGTGCAGGGAATCAAGCCACAGTAATTTTAATCTGCCATCCTCCATAAATTTTCATGGTGATCACAATAAATCTTCTATATTGATCATATCTATGATAGTTCAAGATTTACTGCTAAAGTGAAATTAACAAGTTTTGTAAAAAAGATCTGAATGCTAAAATCTGAACGCTTTGGTCGATCTTAACGATCGATATATCATGTAGAAGCGCATCATTAAAATGACAATCATTGTAAATATCAACTTTGTAACTTTATTTGTTTAAGAGATTAAGTAAATTTAAGTTATTTGTATTTTCAGTTAAGCGTCAGATCATCATTTCCTCCACACATAACACATTGAACGATGACAGCATGACACTTCATTGAATCATTAGGTAACAGAATATTTGTTGTAAAGTTTGGTCCATAATAGTTATGGTTCAAATGGCTCAGAGCACTATGGGACTCAACTGCTGAGGTCATTAGTCCCCTAGAACTTAGAACTAGTTAAACCTAACTAACCTAAGGACATCACAAACATCCATGCCCGAGGCAGGATTCGAACCTGCGACCGTAGCGGTCTTGCGGTTCCAGACTGCAGTGCCTTTAACCGCACGGTCACGTCGGCCGGCCGTAATAGTTACTTTTATTCTTTAATTATTTATCAGGAAGCACACTGGTGCAAGGCTACCGGCCGTGACATTCAAAATTAAGACGGAGATTTTATTGGTTTTGTGTAAATAATTTAAGGTTTATTATTTAATGGATATTATTGTTACTTTATTTAGAACGTGAAAGTGGTCAAGCTTTGATTGTTTAAATGTGTTAAAATGTAAGGTAATGTTGGAACAAGCTGTATCCATTCAGATGGACGTCTTCAGGAAAGGAAACTGCACTATTCAGTTGAGTGAAGATGTTCGGCGCGCGGGAAACGCGGTCGGAAACTGGCAGAGGGCAGTTCTGGTCGAGACACCAAAGGGGACAGTTCGGATGGAGACGCGAAAACGGACAGTTCGGACGGAGACACCATAGGGGACAGTTCGTATTGAGACGCGAAAGCGGACAGTCGGTCTTTAGGCAGCTAGGAAGTGAAACGACTTAGAAAATTTCTCGTTGTGTGGTATCGCGGGACTTAAGTGTCTGAGCGGTGAGCAGCCGCGCGCCTGGTGTGAACTAACTATTCGTGTGGAGTATCGGACTTGTGTTTCACTATGAGATTGTGAACGATCGAAATGTGTCATATGAATATGCGCTAGAGTGTAACAGTAACTCTAAACACGACCACATTCGCTGTTAGTTTACTTTCTGAATAAAAATTATTCGCCGGCCGAGGTGGCCGAGCGGTTCTAGGTGCTACAGTTTGGACCGCTACGTTCGCAGGTTCGAATCTTGCCTCAGGCATGGATGTGTGTGATGTCCTTAGCTTAGTTTTAGGGGACTGATGACCTCAGAAGTTAAGTCCCGTAGTGCTCAGAGCCATTTGAGCCAAAAATTATTCTAACCAAGTAGCAGCTGTTCCCGATATTATTAGTTCTGTTATTGTATGTAATATTAACTTCGTATTTCACAAACTTGCAATCAGCCACACAATTTAACCAAAGGGTCACAAGTGTCTAATTTAGGGCGTGTACTGCGACACGTGCGGTTCAATCCCTAGACGAGTTTGAGCCAAGATATTTCGGTGAAGGGGAACCGCATGTGAGCCTGAACATGTTTGGGATGTTAGATCGCGATTGCTTATTGAACGCACTTCGCATATATTAAATGACCATCCAGTTCGCTCTTAGTTCCACTATTAGGAAAGTCTATGATACGGCGGTTGCGGTAGGGGGTAGGGGCAGGGGGAGGAGAGAGCAATGCGTGGCTTGTCAGATCAGAAGCTTCTGTAGTCTTGGAATGACGTTCGTGTTGTAGACCTATTGCAATCCTATCCCAGTGTGCCAGAGATTGTCCGAGGCATTGGTGATAAACTATTCATAAAACTTTGAGAAGAAACGTAACTGTCGCCGACTAGTGAAACTTCTGAGGTCTTCTCCAATTTTGGCGTCGCTTGTCTCTTCGCAGTCTGGTAATGCGTGCCGTTCGCAGATCAGCCGACCCGGTGACGTATATAAGAAGGCGTCCCCCGTGGCGCCTGGGATCAGAGCAGCTCAGGCTAGTCCCATTGGGCGGCAGCCTTGGCCACAGTCCGCTTATCCGCGATGCGAGCCGGCGTCCTCCGAACTTCTTGGCCGCAAACAAAACCACTCCTTGGCTGCCATAGCCTCCTCCCTCGCAGGCCGCACAGCACGGAGTGAAAATGTTTTATTCGCGAGGGCCGCGGAGGCGCAGTTGGAGGAAGTTAAAATACACAGGCCGGCCGTATCTCGGAATATAAAGGAGGCGGCGTGCATTATCTCTGGGGCGGCGCCTTTATATTTCACGTTGCAGCGCCGCCCGTAGCCGGCTCTCGGCGGACACACAACAGAAGCCTCGGTGGTGAGAGGTCATCTGCAGCTTGCTTGGATCTCATGTTGGCTAACTGATGTCACATTCGATAAACGATGAAATCAGCTCGGTTCACCAGAAGAAAAGTGACGTCTTGTTGAGGCAACGTTTCGACCAGTTTCGTAATCTTCATCTTCAGGAAAAGTTTTTTCAAATGGTTCAAAAACTCTGAGCACTATGGGACTTAACTTCTGAGGTCATCAGTCCCCTAGAACTTAGAACTACTTAAACCTAACTAACCTAAGGACACCACACACTGAAACGTCCCCTTAGAAAACTTAATGAATTACTGTGCTGATAAACCTCTTACATTATTTGATTTTCAAACAGCTGAACGTACTCAGACATTTCGCTCTTTACCCATTCTGATCTACAACTAATATGACACACAATATTTTTAGCGCAACGCAATCTGACTTTCAATAATCCCTACAAAAGAATGGCCCAGACTAACATTAACCTATACCTTTCACAAATCACTTACCTCACAAAAATCTTCGTTACTCGAACTACTTCAATACAGCGAGCGCCACTACTGCCAGCTAAATAAAAGATTCAAACTACTGAAGGCACTAACTACTGATAGGCAAAGTTAGCAAATGACAGATTTTGATAGAGAACAAACAATGTATTTACCTTAATAGTGTTCAAAAGTCATAATATATATATCAGTTAATGACATCCAGTCTTACAAATTTACTCTTTCTGAAGGACACACGTCCAGGTCGTCCGCTCTCAAAATTCCGCCATCTCTCTCCCCACATCCACCACTGCTGGCGGCTCACCTCCAACTGCGCAAAGCTACGCGCTGTTAACAGCCAACTCCCCAACACTACAATAGCAAATTCCAACAATGCAAACCAGCCACAGACTGCACACAACACAGTCAGTGATTTTCATATAGAGCGCTACATGACGTTACCAACATAAAAACGTAAACAGCCTACTTACAACACATCCATGCATGAAGCAGGAGTCGAACCTGCGACTGTAGCGGTCGCGCGGTTCCAGACTGTAGCGCCTAGAACCGCTCGGCGACTCCGCACTTCGGCCGGCTAGAGTGTTTTCATCTCGCCTGAAGGTGAAGAGGGGGAACGTCGTCGAAATGTTGCCACAAGACGACGCCACATTTCGGCTGATAAGCCGAGTCGATTTCATAGATGATATTCGCAGGGAAAACCTGCATTCCCTTACATTTATAATATTCTCGTCGGGTTGGCAGTGGCGTTGTCAGTTATCGCGGAAACAATCGGTTTTCAGTCATATCAGTTTTTTCAATGCCAATTTGATCTGAGTGTTAAAACCGCCCGAACTAATCGGTTTCTGAAATAATTTTTATTACAATTTTTTTCCTGTAATGTACGTAGAAATAGAGTCAAAGATTGTAATATTTTGACTCTCTCAGTTTCAAGATACATAGAATCAAAATTTAAATTAAAGAGGCAAAAAATATGAAATTCCATCCACCATTCGCTGCTTTTCTCAAATGCTACAAAAATCACATGTTCGCCTGTTCATTCTAACTTTTTGAAACTCTGCTCAAAAATCATGTTTTAATCAAGGATAGTACCACTAGTGACGTTGAACACGTCTGTTTTTTATGTTAATTTGTCTATTTTCAAGGGTCACAATCAAATACAGGGGTATCATGTAGACACTGGCAACAGGTCAGCTACTTTTTATTTCTGTTGTAAACTACACTGAAGAGAAAAAGAAATTGGTACACTTACTTAATATCGCGTACGGCCCCACGACCACGCAGAAGGGCCGCAACACGACGTGGCACGGGCTCGACTAATGTCTGACGTAATGCTGCAGGACACTGACACCATTAATCCTGCAGGATCCGTAAGAGTACGCGGGGGTGGAGATCTCTTCTGAACAGCACGTTGTAAGGCATCCTAGATATGATCAATAATGTTCATGTCTGGGGAAGTGATAAATTCACAAAAATGTTTCTTTAGCCACTCTGTAGCAGTCCAAGGCGTGTGGTGTGTCGCATTGTCCTGTTGGAATTGTACAAGTCCGCCGGAGTGGACAATGGACATGAATGGATGCAGGTGATCAAAAAAATGGCTCTGAGCACTATGGGACATCTATGGTCATCAGTCCCCTAGAACTTAGAACTACTTAAACCTAACTAACCTAAGGACAGCACACAACACCCAGCCATCACGAGGCAGAGAAAATCCCTGACCCCGCCGGGAATCGAACCCGGGAACCCGGGCGTGGGAAGCGAGAACGCTACCGCACGACCACGAGATGCGGGCGCAGGTGATCAGACAGAATGCTTACGGATACATACGTGTCACCTGTCAGAGTCGTATCTGGAAGTATCAGGTGCCGCATGTAGCATCTGCACACGCCCCACACCATTACAGAGTCTCTGCCAGCTTGAACAGTTCAATGCCGTCAAGCAAACATGTTTCCAATCATCAACAAACAGTCCGTTGCCGGTATTGTTGGGCCCAGGTGGACCGTAAAGCTTTGTGCAGTTATCAAGGGTACACGAGAGGCCTTCGCTTCCTATAGCCCATATCGATGATGTTTGGTTGAATGGTTCGCACGCTGACACTTGCTGGTGGTCCAGCATTGAAAACTGCGGCAATTTGCGGAAGAGCTGCACTTCTGTCACGTTGAACGATTCTCTTCAGTCATCATTGGTTCCTATCATGCAGAATCTTTTTCCGACCGCAGCGATTACGGAGACTTGATGTTTTACCGGATTTCTGATATTCACGGTACACTCGTGAAATGGTCGTACGGTAAAATCTCCACTTCATCGCTACCTCGGAGATGCTGTGTCCCATCGCTCGTGCACCGACTATAATACCACATTAAAACTCACTTAAATCTTGATAACCTGCCATTGTAGCAGCAGTAACCGATTTAATAATTGCGCCAGACATTTGTTGTCTTATATAGGCGCTGCCGACCGCAGCGCCGTATTCTGCCTGCTTACATATCTCTGTATTTCAAGTTTCTTTGGCGGTTCAGTGTACTATCTGCCAGTGCAATTTCAATCGACACTGTTCGAACAGCAACACGCAGGGGCTACTGTGTCTCAACATACGTCATTCTGTGTCCCTCTGGTGGTCAGTGCTCCGACGTCGCACGTTTATCAGGTTGTAGTGATCGCGTGTCGCGACATTGCCAGCATATCTGTCATGAACAGCGAGAATCATGTAGCAAGTATATGTTTCCCCTCATTAGCGGAAGATTCTGTGAAGTCCCAAGAGACAAAACACAAGGCACACCAGCACCACACAAATACAGAAACATAAAATTTTAGTTTCTCTCCGGAAAACTTTGTTCCAGAAATATCTGAAAATAGTTCCAGTCTCCAGGTTTTTTGGGTTGTTTCCCTTGTGCATTTTTAGGAGGTGCTGCCCCATAGCTGGTAAGCATTTGAAAAATGTCGTGATCACCATGTCGAGTTCCTTATAAAATTCTTTATTTCAAATCAGTTTCGGTCGACAGACTGTCATCAGGTTCTTCAAAGCGTATACGGCATCACATTAAGCTAATACAAAACCATTGGTGTCACATAGTAAAACCATGAATTAAAATTACATCTTCAGTGTATAATCTATGCTAGGCACTGCACGCTTTCATGTTACACCAGCAACGCTATGAAGCGGTGACGCCGATTGCTGATGTAACATGCTGATGGTACATGAAAGAGCACAGCTTATATGCTGACGATGTAATTAGTATTACGGTGCGACAACAGTGACAAATACATGGTTTTACTGTCGGGCGTCAGCGATTTCATACGATGCTGTAAATGGTTTTAAGAACCTCATGATGATCTGTTGACCGAAGGTGACTTCTAAATAAAGAATTTTATCAGAAGTTAGAGGCGGTTAATCATGACATTTTTGAAAGATTTCACTTGGTTATCAGGCAGATACCTCAACTTGAAATTCTCTCCCAACTACTACTCCCTCTGCTTCATTTCCAGCTTGCATGATATTTGGCTAAAAATAACACCACTCCCTGGTTGGAGAAATGTAAATGAAAAAAGAAGCTTTCTCACATGAATATGGCATCCAGGCGGACCACTAGAATACTGCATCAAGATGACTGCACGATACGACTGCAGACTCGACAAAAGTGTCTTCGTTGATCCATTATGCATAATGATTTGATTCACGGATCCAGTTCCGTGGCTCCATTCGTGTATAGCGATTTTACGACTATGACGTGTGGGGCCTGAAGATGGCATCAATGTAATGCCGAAACTGGTAGTACGTAAGAAGTTTATAAAATAAATTTCTACAATACATACGACTGTTGGTAAATTATTGCATCAATAAACGACAAATATATTGTCAGTTAATACACAGGGAAATTTTATGCAGTCTTATGATACCAGGAGGCCCGTAGGAAATTTTCGGACTTCTATAGTTTTAAATAATGACAGTACGTGCAATTAGTATAGTCGTTGGGTTATAGCGAGGTTGTGGAAATGAAGAGCAAAATTGATTAATAATTAACCGAACGTCGTGAAATAACAATCATGAATTTATGCACATAATTTTGAACAAAATTCTTTACAGAGCATTACAATACCTCGATGTAAACGACATTTGACCTAAGAAACTAAACTTCGTGTACTATTTGTTTTTCACTTTCTGTAAGGGGTACAAAAATTGATTTAATTACCCTTTAAAATGCTACATACAACTGTCCGTGACTAAAGACGGCGTCTGGTAAATACAGTCCTGCTCTTCGAAGCGTTTGTCGCAGTGACTAATTCGTAGTGATACGACATGCAATATTAATAATCAACTACCTTCTTTATTAAGTTTATCCGTTGTGTTACAACAGCTTTCCCAGCGTAAGTCAACAGATGATTAACCGCAACTTCATTGAGTTTTGTTCAAATGGTTGAAATGGCTCTGAGCACTATGGGACTTAACATCTGAGGTCATCAGTCCCCTAGAACTTAGAACTACTTAAACCTAACTAACCTAAGGACATCACACACATCCATGCCCGAGGCAGGATTCGAACCTGCTACCGTAGCAGTCCTGAGGTTCCGGACTGCAGCGCCTAGAACCGCACGGCCACCGTGGCCGGCATTGAGTTTTGTTACAACCATGCGTGCTTCACTGACTAAGCCTCATGCAGCTTTCAGGTTTCTTATCAACATGACAGTGTTTTTCTTTAGTATAAGTTCATGTGTCGGTAATCCTGACTGATCTATGAATGAATGTAAAAATTCTACAGGATACAAATGCTTGTCAGTCTCCTCGTCGGACTTGACGGAGTCAGAACCGCACTAAATCCTTTAATGCCCCCCCCCCACCCCCCACCACCCCCCACCCCCCACCCCCCACACACGCACAAAGTTATTCACAAGTTCTTAGTACAAGTTTAATTTTTTGGGTAGAATACTGATGTGCTGATAAATTGCTTCATATTTTCGTTGAGTAGAAATACTGTCTGTTCTATTTCTTCGCAGTATTTCCGTCGAATCTTGACGGTGTCCGGTGACAGTTCTTGTTGGACGTCAAGTTGTTCTTTGCCTAGTAGTTTGTCGTTTCGGGAAGAATGTTCTTTAGAGAAGTCAAATGATACGACAGGCAAAGATAATGGGCTACCGCAGTGTTAACTGTTATTATCTATGACAATGCTGTATAGCAATTATCCAGTTAATAAGCACTATCAAACAGATGAAATGGTATTTGTATTAAGATAATTTGAAAAGGGAGTCTCTTATTCGTGATTAATAAGCTATGGAGCTAGTCATCTATGATGCCCGTTTGCCTATGATAGTTAAAAGTTCCTCTTACGTTAAAATTTTCCACAAATAGTAAGTTTTAGCGCGAAACCGGTATTATTGGCAGAAGCTGGGCTGGTTCAAAAACGTTTCTAACGATACCTCACTCATTCTTGTTTGATTAGTATATGTTGAAAAAAAGGGATGCTGACATGAGAAATAATACAGCGATGAGTCACTACGTTATGTCCAGCTTTTCAAACACAGTACAGCAGCGATTGTGTTTGGCTTGGATGCTACAAGTCCTTGATAGGTATCCAGAAGTATGTGGCACCATATGCCGACTCAAAGGTCACTAAATCTCTGGAAATTACGGGACGGTGGTTTATGGGCAAGCGGCTGGCATTCCGATATGTGGGTACAGATCAGGGGCATTTGATGGCTGAGAGTTCTATGTGAGTTCTCTATTACGACCCTCAAACCACTGCAGCACTATTCTGAGCATCTGTCTCAGAAAGGTATCTGTCTCAGAGAGTTATTTCTGCTTGCACCGCTTCATCACTAACAAAGTGAATTCCTCGTAGGTGGTCTGTAAGTTTTGGAAACAGATGAAAATCGGATGGGGCCAAGTCGGGACTGTGTGGACGACGATGTGGAAGACGTCATCACCATCAGATTACACTTCAAACATGAAGGTTTTTTGGTGGTCCGCAATAATGTTCACGTAGTTCACTGGTGTCAGGCTGTCTTCGAGAAATACAATAGCACCCCATTGCATAGTTCTGCCTCGCCCGCCTGCACTTTTGGCGCAGTGCACGTTTCAAGCAGCCATTCGCCTGGATGAGACATATAAGGACGCAACCGTCGACCGGATCTAACAAGAAATGCGTTCGTGCGACAGGCGACACGTTTTTATTGAGCCACGGTGAAAACTCCGTGACGCTGCGCCCATGGTAATCATAGCTTTGGATCAACACTGATACACTTAGGAGTCGTGTAATGGGGAGATCTATGTTCAACAATGGCCTATGAACGGTGTGCTCCGAAACACTTGTGCGTGACCAGTGTTGTAGTCTGTCGTTCGATCTGACAGAGATCGCTGCCTGTCCTGGATTACGCACTGGAGGACACTCCGACCTCTACGTTTAATGATGATACTTGATCGTCCAATACCACATGGCCTACTCGTTTCTTCGACATCCTCCAACCACTTGCCATAGGTACTCGCGACGGTAGTACGTTAACAAGCCGCCACCTTCTCCGTTTCAGAAATTATCATTTCCAACCGCAAGCCCGGAACAATGGCCCCATTGTCAAAACCGCTTAGTGGATTTCCTAGTTTCTGGCCCGTATCTTCGCTACAATTCGCTCTACTGGCTGCCCACTCGTCTCTATTCCGCTTACATTCTTTCCTTACTGCTTCACGTGCCCGCAGCATCACCAGGAGGCATTCAACCCCGCGGTGGGCAGTGGTCGTAATGTTTTGGCACATCAGTGCATGCATGACGAATACAGCCCTTATGCAATTCCATTTGTGATGGCACGGGTGTCGGGAAAGTGCACAAATATACCAGAGGTCCTACGTTGAAACACCGGCTTGTACGTATAGAAATGTCCTCTATCTGAATTGGTAAATGTAGCAATAAGTGCTTACTGAAATGAAATATAAAGCTATACTTGGTCGATAGATGGAATACCGGAGGATCTGATGCGGTACCAGCAAGATTCGATTCAACTTACACTACTGGCCATTAAAATTGCTACACCAAGCAGAAATGCAGATGATAAACGGGTTTTCATTGGACAAATATATCATGCTAGAACTGACATGTAATTACATTTTCACGCAATTTCGGTGCATAGATCCTGAGAAATCAGTACCCAGAACAACCACCTCTAGAGTATTAACGGCATTGATACGCCTGGGCATTGAGTCAGAGCTTCGATGGCGTGTACAGGTACAGCTGCCCGTGCAGCTTCAACACGATACCACAGTTCATCAAGAATAGTAACTGGCGTATTGTGACGAGCGAGTTGCTCGGCCACCATTGACCAGACGTTTTCAATTGGTGAGAGATCTGGAGAATGTGCTGGCCAGGGTAGCAGTCCAACATTTTCTGTATCCAGAAAGGCCCGTACAGAACCTGCAACATGCGGTCGTGCATTATCCTGCTGAAATGTATGGTTTCGCAGGGATCGAATGAAGGGTAGAGCTACGGGTCGTAACACATCTGAAATGTAACATCCACTGTTCAAAGTGGCGTCAATGCGAAGAAGAGGTGACCGAGACGTGTAACCAATGGCACCCCATACTATCACGACCGGTGATACGCCAGTATGGCGACGACGGATACACGCTTCCAATGTGCGTTCACCGCGATGTCGCCAAACACGGATGCGACCATCATGATGCTGTAAACAGAACGTGGAATCATCAGAAAAAATGACGTTTTGCCATTAGTGCACGCAGGTTCATCGTTGAGTACACCATCGCAGGCGCTCCCGTCTGTGATAGAGCGTCAAAGGTAACCGTAGCCGTGGTCTCCGAGCTGATAGTCGATGCTGCTGCAAACGTCGTCGAACTGTTCGTGCAGATGGTTGCTGTCTTGCAAACGTCCCCATCTGTTGACTCAGGTATCGAGACGTGGCTGCATGATCCGTTACAGCCATGCGGATAAGATGCCTGTCATCTCGACGGCTAGTGATACGAGGCCCTTGGGATCCAGCACGGCAGTCTGTATTACCCTCCTGAACCCACCGAATCCATATTCTGCTAACAGTCAGTGGATCTCGACCAAAGCGAGCAGCAGTGTCGCGATAAGATAAACCGCTATCGCGATAGGCTACAATCCGACCTTTATCAAAGTCGTAAACGGGATGGTACGCATTTCTCCTTCTTACACGAGGCATCACAACAACGTTTCACCAAGCAACGCCGCTCAACTTCTGTTTGTGTATGAGAAATCGGTTGGAAACTCTCCTCATGTCAGCACGATGTAGGTGTCGCCACCGGCGCCAACCTTGTGTGGATGCTCTGAAAAGCTGATCATTTGCGTATCACAACATCTTCTTCCTGTAGGTTAAATTTCCCGCCTGTAGCACGTCATTTTCGTGTCGTATCAATTTTAATGACCAGTAGTGTAGATTCACAGATCATCGGGACTATTACTTACCAGTCCATCAACGCAGAAATTCGTCGACAGATTCTTAAAGCAGATCGTTTCCTCTTGTCGATCATTTCCAGAGGTCCCACCGGTATCTCTATCCCTATTCATCGCAACCTTGGATTTTTTCTTCCACACGTCAGGTGAAGTGCTGATGAAGCTCCATCTGCTTATCTGTATCCGTTACTCACTTCCCGCCCAAATCTTCATCTAGTTTCCTAATGATATTACTGGTGAGTAACATGACATTATTTATTGCGCGAGCAAAACACACACACACACACACACACACGTATACCCTTTAATAAATACGAGGTAGTGCTAAAAGTAACGTCTCCAAACTGTTTTTGTGAAAAGTCCTGAAGCTTTCTAAATATAACAAACATTATTAACATTACACATCTTTATTCTTCATGTCTACCTGTTTGCTTCTCAACATAGTCACCCTGGCGACGAACACATTTTTCACAAAGAGAGGCCGGTTGGTAGTTACCGTCACGGTGCGGAGTGTGAATTTGTTAACGGAGCCAAAACATCATTTCTGCTTGCACTGCTTCATCACTAACAAAGTGAATTCCTCGTAGGTCTTCTCTAAGTTTTGAAAAGAGATGAAAATCGGATGGGGCCAAGTCGGGTCTATGTGGACGATGATCGACGACAGCCGAGCTAAGCCGTCGGACTGTTGCAGTTGTCCCAGATCTCGTGTGTGGTCTGGCATTGACATGGTGAAGGTGAGCGTTATCGATGTGTGGACGAACCCTTCGAATTCTGAACTCGACTACAGCACACTGTTCATCACGCATCGATATAGTTACATTACGTACTGCCATGTTCCATTCCACAATTCGGAGCCCTTCAGACACAGAAGGCTGCAAATATGTAGACACGAGCAATAATGATGTGGAATGTTTATAACGTTTCTTTTATTTACAAAGCTTCAAGACTTTTCACAAAAACTAGTTTGGAGGCATTGCTTTTCAGCACCGCCCCACAGGATTACTTTTCGATATATACAGAAAGTACAGATAATTGGCGACCAAAAATCCTGTTCCATATTGTGTTTGCGAAAGCGTTTTGTTTGTAGGTACACCGTTTGCAAATAGAATGTGGCTGGGGCAGGGAGCTACACATGGATTTCCGAATAGACAGACACACAGGGGTGTGTGCGACAATACTCAGGGTATTCACAGAGGAATAATTATGCACATTCGTCAGATAAGGTTTAAGTAGCTCTGTTGCCCGGATGAAGTAGGTGTTTTCAGTATTATTACTCTCTTCCGCTTGAATCACTACTGAAATGTCTCCTAATTTTGTGACCAACGTATTTAGCTTAGACGAAGCTGCTCTATGTCACCTCCATGATGTGGTAATATTATGTCTAAAATAGTTAATTGTATGGAAACGGAGGCTGCAACACTCTAGGGGGATACTAATTTAGTATTCCACCCTAAATGCTACCCCTTTACCAGGATTTAAAGTTGTCGTAATCACGTATGCTAATGGAAAGCGATCAGACTGCAATTCATCTCCCGAGGGATTAAATTTCGAAAGGATATAAATTTATCCCAGCGGGAATCGAACCAACTGTATTGTAATTGAGAAGTAAAAGCTGTGGTCATGCAAATGAATAAAGTCACCATCCTAATGAGACAAAAGTAATTTCATGTAAATGAATAGCAAACATGGTAACTAACTCCTGAATTACACTTCAATTAGCAATGTGTATAGTAATCGGACCCAAAAAACATCAACAAATATCAGCAAGGTATTCAGCCATGAACTATGCTGCTATTTGTTTTGGCACGGCGGTAACGAACTACATATTTCATCCTATCATACACTACTAGCTTTAGTATGTAAAGAGTAATACTAATAAAACTGTACTACTGAACAGGGCATAATTTGGGTATGAGAGTACTCTAAAACTTCGCTATTGAAAACCAGTAATTTTGAATTCGTTACCAAACTTATTTTAGCTAAAACGAACGCCAGTTAAATCCTCTGGCATCTTGTGAACCACAGCTCTTAACAGTCTCTGAATCTGTTACCACTTGGGAGAATTATAGAAGTCATAAATTTAAGAACGCAAATCTTTCGAGAATGTTTAACGAGTCATACACGAACTTTCACTGTAGTTGTGCCAACAAACAACACACTGATTAAACAGGACTGGGCCGTGAAACTGTTTCGTCTAAATGACTTAAACCATACTTGAAAGTTAACTCTTTTTCTAGAGAGTTTAACTAAAGATTCTTTTACTAAGAGCTGAACTTAACGATCTTTAACAACCACGTGGAGCAGTTCACATAAAAGACTGCTTGCTAAGCCAGAAATTATTGCTCCACAAAAATGAACACTTCTTTCCATTAATATAATTTCTCAATTCGTTATATTACGTTTGCTTCAGAACTCTGAATACTCTCGTAACAGGAGTGACTGGGGATAAATAAAGATTTGTGACACGAAGTTAATGTAAGCACTATAATTTGAACACTTCAATAAATTCTTGTTCATGCAAGTGGGTACAAAACGTGTTTTACTTCAACTGCTGAAAACTTACTCAGTGTTCTTAAGCTGCTGAGTGAAACTGAATGCACGTGTCAGTTTGCTATTCTTTATCATTTCAACACTGACCAACAGAATTTGCCCTGACAAACAGAACTCAGACTTTTCCTATTCATTAATTACCCACAATATTCAACGGTAACGCGATCTGACGGCTTAAAAATCATAACTTCAAATAATTAATACAAAAGAATGGCCCCGAATACGAAGAAATCGTAACAATAACCTATACATTACATAAGTCACTTACCTCACAAAAATCTTCATTAGCCGAACTACTGCTGTATAGCAAGCGCCAGTACAGCCAGCCAAATAAAAGATTCTAACTCCTGTAGGCTCTAACTACACTACTGGCCATTAAAATTGCTACACCACGAAGATGTGCAACAGACGCGAAATTTGACCAACAGGAAGAAGATGCTGTGATATGCAAATGATTAGCTTTTCAGAGCATTCACACAAAGTTGGCGCCGGTGGCGACACATACAACGTGCTGACATGAGGAACGTTTCCAACCGATTTTTCATACACAAACAGCAGTTGACCGGCGTTGCCTGATGAAACGTTGTTGTGATGCCTCGTGTAAGGACTTTGATAAAGGTCGGATTGTAGCCTATCGCGATTGCGGTTTATCGTATCGAGACATTGCTGCTCGCGTTGGTCAAGATCCAATGAGCGTTAGCAGAATATGGAATCGATGGGCTCAGGAGGGTAATACGGAACGCCGTGCTGGATCCCAACGGCCTCGTGTCACTAGCAGTCAAGATGACAGGCATCTTATCCGCATGTCTTAACGGATCGTGCAGCCACGTTTCGATCCCTCAGTCAACAGATGGGGTCGTTTGCAAGACAACAACCATCTGCACGAACAGTTCGACGACGTTTGCAGCAGCATGGACTATCAGCTCGGAGACGATGGCTGCGGTTACCCTTGACTCTGCATCACAGACAGGAGCGCCTGCAATGGTGTACTCAACGACGAACCTGGGTGCACGAATGGCAAAACGTCATTTTTTCTGATGAATCCAGGTTCTGTTTACAGCATCATGGTGGTCACACCCGTGTTTGGCGACATCGCAGTGAACGCACTCTGGAAGCGTGTATTCGTCATAGCCATAATGGCATATCACCCGGCGTGATGGTATGGGGTGCCAGTGGTTACACGTCTCGGTCACCTCTTGTTCGCATTGACGGCACTTTGAACGGTGGACGTTACATTTCAGATGTGTTACGACCCGTGGCTCTACCCTTCACTCGATCCCTGCGAAACCCTACATTTCAGCAGGATAATGCACTACCGATGTCGCAGGTCCTGTACGGGCCTTTCTGGATACAGAACAATGTTCGACTGCTGCCCTGTCCAGCACATTCTCCAGATCTCACCAACTGAAAATGTCTGGTCAATGGTAGCCGAGCAACTGCCTCGTCACGATACGCCAGTTACTATTCTTGATGAACTGTGGTATCGTGTTGAAGCTGCATGGGCAGCTGTACCTGTACACGCCATCCAAACTCTGGCTGACTCAATGCCCAGGCGTATCAAGGCCGCTATTACGGCCAGAGGTGGTTGTTCTGGGTATTGATTTCGCAGGATCTTGCACCCAAATAGCGTGAAAATGTAATCACATGTCAGTTCTACTATATTTGTCCAATGAATACCCATTTACCATCTGCATTTCTTCTTGGTGTAGCAATTTTAATGGCCAGTAGTGTACTAATAGGGATATCGTTAGCAAAGGAAAGATCTTGTTGCAAAGCAAACAATGTATTTTTACCTTAGTAATGTGACAACGAGTTCAAAAATAATATAATCGTCCATGACATCCAGCTCCAAAAACTATATAATCATGAATAATAATCTGTCTCCAAGTTGGTCACGTCCAGATCATCCGCTTTTGCTAACACTTCAAACCTCTAACCTCTACCAATGCCAACTACTCATTTCCAACCGCCATCACTGCTCGCTGTTCAGCTCCAAGTACCATCACCGCTGAATGTTAACTGGCAACTGCTAGTGTGACCAGCCAAAGAGTCTCTTACATAGCGCGCTCAGCGCTGTCAGAGTTATTAATGCAGAGCGCTACATGGCGCTGCCAAAATACAAACACATAAACAGCCTGCTTACAAACGGAACATTACTTTGCCTGCAGGTGGATGTATTGGTCATCTTCTGTAGGTAAAACTGTGTCACATGACGCAGCCATGGCTCTTTATGGACTGCCCTCTGAATATACTCTAAGCCAAACAACCGAAGCACCACGAAATAATTATACGAATGGTATGGAAATAAGAAGAAGTGATGTACATGTACAAACAAATGATTACAGTTTCAGAAAAAATGGATGCTTCATTCAAGCGAAAGCGCTTCACAAACTGAGGAGGTCAACAACGGGTTGGTCCATCTCTGGCCTGTATGTAAGCAGTAATTCGGCTTGGCATTGATAGAGAGAGTCCTGACGGATAATGTGCCAAATTCCGACCTACAATTAGTTCGTCAAAATACCGAACCGGTTGGAGGGCCCTGCCCACAATGTTCCAATAGTTCTCAAATGGGGAGACATCAGGCGGCCATGTTGACCAAGGTAGGGTTGGGAACGCACGAAGAAACTTTCACCGCGCGCGAGTGGGCATTATCTTGCTGAAATGAAGGCCCAAAATCGCTTGCCATCAAAAGCAACAAAACGAGGCGTGGACCATCGTCGACGTACCGCAGTACTGTAAGAATGCCATGGACGACAATCAAAGGGGTTCCCGCCATGAAACGAAACGGCACCGCAGACCACCAGTCCTGGTTGTCGGGCCTTATGGCCGGCGACAGTCTACTTGGTATCCCACCTTTGTCTGGGGCGTCTCGTGACACTCTTCTCTGGCCATCGAGGCTCAGTTCGAAGCGGGACTCATCAGTGAAGATACTTCTGCTCCAGTAAATGGGATTCCAGTCCGAGGACGTGTCTGGAGACGTCCCAGACGGTGGTCGGATACCAGCCTGATTGTAGGCATGTAGCCGTGCTGTCTGACAATCAGGAGTGATGGTCTAGGGTGCCGTTTCACTTCATGGCGATACCAATTTGATTGTCATCCGTGCCATGCTACATCACATTCTGACGTCGACGATAGCCTACGACCTGTTTTGTGAACCTTAATGGCTTGTCATCCTGAGCTAACATTTCAGCAAGATAATTCCCGCCCGCACACGGCTAGGGTTCATAATGCTTGTCTTCGTGCTAGCCAAACCCTATCTTGGCCAGCGAGGATTTCTCCCATACTGAGAACTTTTGGAGTATTACGGACGGGACCCTCCAGCCGGCTCGGGATATTGACGATCTGAAGCGCCAATTGGAGAGAATTTGGCATTGTATCCTTAAAGAGGACAGGTAACAACTCTGCCAGTCAATGCCAAGCTGAGTAACTACTTCCTTAAGCGACAGAGGTGGATAAACTCGTTATTCACTTGCTCAGTCTGTGAAGCTATTTCTCTTGATTAAAACACCCAATTCTCCGTAAACTGCAATCATGTCTTCTTTTTTTCCCGTGTGTATCACACCTACCGATTTCCGTCCCATCAGAATAAGTCCTACATGGTGCGTCGGTACTTTTTTTCTGTCTTGAAGTGTATTTGTTCGAAATTTCATATGTCAGAGCCCTTCAACAAATTTAATTATTTTTTTAAAGATGGCTGCGTTTTTAAGTGACCGTTTATAAATTAAAATTGAAATAAATGAGCCATCGATCACAATTTTTAGTCTATTAACCAGATTTCGACACTTCTAAGAGTGCCTTCTCAGAATTTAAACTTTAAAGTGGCCTATAACATAATTACAAATTTATGGGAAAAGAAACTTTTTATATAAAAGTGTAAGTACTGACTAACAATAAAAGGCAGAGGCAGTACTTAAATGTCACGTATAAAATAAGTAACCGGCCAAAAGGGCTTCAGTTGCAGTTTAAAAAAAAAGAAGAATGCATGAAGGCGAGCCACTATGGGCTGCTCATACCTGTACAGCCACAGGTTGCAACGGACTGTCTTGTATTGTCATTCAGTACTTACACTTTCACATAAAAAATTTCTATTCCCATAAATTAGTAACTATGTTATAGACCACTTTAAACGTTTAAATTCTGATGAAGGAACTCTCAGAGGTGTTGAAACCTGGTTAATAAGACTAAAAATTGTGTCCGAGGGCTCATTTGTTTCAATTTTAAATTTCATTTTGCCATAACTAGTAACAGTTCATATTGGAGACATATTTAATCCACTTTTCCAGAAATCCTTACGCGGCATCACTGGCTACCCGCAGACTTTCTTTAACACAGACATCTCACGCCACTTCCCCCTTATCAATCTTTTACATTCTCACCTAAACGTGTCCATTGGGGATGGACTTTGCTACAGTTTTTCTGTTTCATACTGGTTCTACAATCCCTAGGCATGAACCATTTACATATGTTACAATTTAGTACATACAAAACATAAGATAACTTAGCTGCAGAAAAGAGATTTACAAAAATATTTCTGTTATTGAAATTACAACATAAGCAAATCTATTTACATGCATCTCAAGTTAAAGGGTACAGATGTTACAGTAGCAGTAATCACATATGTGGTACACGGCTTTCTCGGTGAATTTAATTGATGAAATTTGCTTAGGTAACAAGTGAGTCGTTGCGTGAACTGTCGCAACTTTTAGACGAGTTTCCAATTGGTCATCGCTGGCGAACTATCGACCTCATGTCCAGTTTCTCCTTTAAAGCCTCTGGATCACAGACTGCTCAGCCGAGGACCCAACTGGTGATCTAATCGTGAACCTCTGGATGAGTTGCAGAGCTTGTGGGAGAGGGAGGGTGGGCTTGGCAAAGTGGCGTGGCTCCCAGAAATCTGATGCTATCTTCTAATAATTTCCGGGTATGCAGCCGGATCCCGTCGACATTCTGGCACGATATTTCGGCCCAGAGACGTCCGGCCATCATCAGGTGAGTACACAACCACTGAAGAGCCCAGGTGCAGTCGCGGTATTTATGCAGAATCTCGCGCATGCGAAATGTACTGGCATCCTACAGCGCATGCGTCAGGTGTTGACACGCGCAGCATAGCCGAGTTGTACGTGCTGCCCTCGGTGGTGAAAATAAAGGTTCATCTAGTCATTGAGTATCGAATGGCATTGTATAATTTTAATAACAGGATTCCAATTTTTATCCAGCTGAAAGCCGTTGTCACGATTTATAAGATTATTGGCAAGACGTATTTCCACTGATTCCTTGATTACGGAATCCCAAAAACCGGAAACCGGGGCTAAAATTTTTGTTCCATTGTATTCCACTGAATGTCCCAATGAAATACAGTGCTCTGCTACTGCCGATTTTGACGGTTGCCGCAGACGGGTGTATCTTTCATGTTCTATACGTCGTTCATGGACAGTTCTTGTCGTCTGGCCAAGATATGCAGAGCCACATTCACAGGGAATTTTGTAGACGCCTGCTTTCTTCAGTTGTAAATCGTCTTTAACGGATCCAACCAGGGTCCGGTTCTTTGCTGGTGGACGGAAGATAACCTTGATTTTATTTTTCTTCAGTAATCGGCCTATTTTCGAAGACACATTCCCGGTGTGTGGAAGGAACGAAGTTGATTTAAAGTCGTCATCTGCGTCCTTAGTGCGTTGCTTCTTGTTATGATAGTTGCGCATGGCTTCCTTATTTGGCGAGGAGTGTAGCCATTCTGTTTGAAAACCTTCTCCAAATATCGTGGCAGAATGTCGACGGGATCCGGCTGCATACCCGGAAATTATTAGAAGAAGAAATACGCCGGGAAAATTTCAGAAGTCACATCTGATGCTATCTGTCTGCTCTGCCCACCGTCTCCGTGGCTTTCATACTACAGCATTCCTGACATATTTTACTAACGTCTTATTCCATGCAGAGCTCTTTTGGAACCCGCTGTCCCGGCTGACAAGCACGTCATGTAGTCGTATTTCCACTGCCTCTTTAAAGACCGAATCTCAGAAAGTGTCAGCGTGAACACCTTCGCTTTTTCGAAAACAAATATGTGTCCTTCGTCGATGCTGTGGTCTGTCGCTGCAGACTTGTGAGTATGGACGAAGCAAACAGCGCTGTGAGATGCACCGTCCCATCTGGCAGATGTACTGCATGTTACACCCATCTGATAACTAGAAAATATTTCGTCAAAGTCAGATTTCTGTTCTTCCGACTTGTCATTTGTGAGCTACAGGTAAGTCGGTACTCTTGAGTAAATATTGATTTGCATGAAAAAATTATTAGCCAAAATATTATGATTCTACAGGTCCTCGGTATGGTTTCGGAGATGCGTGGCAGCAATTATGTACGCACAAGGCTCGTAATTCACGCAAACTACAGGCCGATGGTTACTCTGCGCGAATCTGGCGCCAAATATCATCTCACATGCGTCGCATCGGATTTCGACCAGGCGAACTTGGTGGCCAAAGCGTCGACGTCAGTTCACGATAATGCTCTTCAAACCACTGTAGCTCGATTCTCCTATTGCGATATGGACAGTTGTCCTATCGGAGGATGGCTTTGATGTAGGGGAGTACGTCAAGATTCGTCATGGTGGCTTTAATTACTAGTACAGAACCCACAGAAGTACAGGTGGTCGTCTTCTGTACCATAATTCTGCCTTTCTTGTCTCCGTCCGTGACGTGGTGCTTTTCCTAGCAGCAGTACTCCTGGAAGACGGCGGATCCGAACTCAACCATCGAGCAGGTGTAACAAGATATGTGTTTCTGCCGAGCAGGAGACACGTTTTCATTGATCCACGGTCCAATTTTGATAATATCGCGTTAAATGCAATAGTAAATAATGATGATGTTGGGTCAACATGGGAACATTTGGCTGTGGCTTTGCTACAGAGCCCTATATGGAACAATGTTCGCTGAAAGGTGTGCTGCTATACCCTTGTGCGGGTAACAGCTATGTAGGTCGTCAGATCTGCCCAGGTTCGCCTCGCGTACGTGTTCCTCATCGCAAAGCACACCATACATGGCACCCGCCTTGGCTTCTGCACAATCTGAAACAACCAATTACAGTCATTTTATTGTAACAAATCACACCTAAAAGGAAGCAGTTTCGAAAGATCTTAATTTTCGGCGTTCTTAAACAGAGTATATACACAGTATGCCATAAGTAGAAAAAGAAAAAAGGATACGGACTGTCTTTCATAAAATACGGAGCCTCTAAAGTTCTGCTTGTGACGTAACACCGACACCACGTTTGACAGCCCACGTTCCTCCCCACGAGGCAAAAATCTGAAGCGTCAGATTCTTAACTTCACGTTTCTCTGTGTGGTGGAATGTGAAATTCCAAGCTGTGACGTCAAAAACTCCTCGTACACGGATCATTATCACGTCCCGTGAGAGGACGGCTTTACTCACAGTGAAAGCCTCCGACTGCCACGTTCTGTTATGATACAAGGACGTCCTAACCTTTGTCCCATTCTTGCGGTTTCACCGTCCTTTAACCACTTTACTGACATTGTCAGGGCATTAGCACAGGAATAGCCAATCAGAATCACCGTTTCAGAGATTTTAGTTTCCAAGCGCTGGCTCGCCAGAGTCTGCCCTAAGTCACTGGGTTTGCCTATC
The DNA here is from genome assembly GCF_023864345.2 of Schistocerca serialis cubense. Lineage (NCBI taxonomy): Eukaryota > Metazoa > Arthropoda > Insecta > Orthoptera > Acrididae > Schistocerca > Schistocerca serialis. The sequence goes on along the minus strand of NC_064641.1, from coordinate 870,357,844 downwards.
TGCAGCCCACATCGTCACTAAAATGATTTCCTATTGTATGGGGTGATACCGTCGTTTGATTTCCAGTGCAGGTCTAAGACTCACACTTTACATTACCGCACTCATGCGCACATTTCGGTGGAATTAATTATCCTGTGTCGAGCACACACGCGAGATACAAGACTTATTGGCACCAGAGATACTTCAGTCTACTCTGGCTACTTCTATACTCCGAACGATGCACCGTGCCAAGCTGCCGAGGCTCTGACGATCGAGTATCAGCAGTGTAACTGCTAAGATCGAGTGCAGAGGAAATTCTGCCTCAATACTCAACACCTATTTAATGAGAGAGCTTTTACTGGTAAGTCCCATCACTCTTCTTACATGCTCTGGATTCGTAAACAAATGGCTCAAATGGCTCTGAGATCTGCGGGACTTAACATCTGAGGTCATCAGTCCCCTAGAACTTAGAACTACTTAAACCTAACTAATCTAAGGACATCACACACATTCATGCCCGAGGCTGGATTCGAACCTACGACCGTAGCGGTCGCGCGGTTCGAGATGAAGGGCCCAGAACCGCTCGGCTACACGGGCCGGCGATTCGTAAACATTCAGTCCCATTTCCCAAATTTGCCTCAGAAAGCAGGACGGATTTTCTATGACGACTCCAGCTATACACAAGAACAAAAGAAATTGATATCTTGAAAAGTAAGGTTAGCTACTAGAAATGCAAGAAGAATTGCTTACAAAGGAGAACAAATTGCGATGATGTTCTGCAGAACCACAGGTAGATGTTCCGGCTGTTTCAGAAACAATATGAAAGACAATAAGTATTATGCAAAATGTATATTATTCTATAGTGGAGTACAGCAGAAAGAAAGAGCATGTAAAGATGTGCAATATGCATAAACGGCAAATGGGAAGAATATATCAAGAATAATGCATATATAAACGAAAGATTTATTACAGAAACGATAAATATAGAAAGAGAGAACAAAGCTTTGATAGCAGTTTATACACCACAGTACGGTTAGATTGAAGAATCAGTTACCATGTACGACACTCTTCAAAAAATTACGACTCAATATGTAAGTAGGCTGTTTATGTTTTCTTATTGGCAACGTTACGTAGCAGTCTGTGGCTGCTTTGCATTGTTGTAATACTCGCCATTGTAGTGTTAGGCAGCTGGATGTGAACAGCGCGTAGCGTTGCGCAGTTGGAGGTGAGCCGCCAGCAGTGGTGGATGTGGGGAGAGAGATGGCGGAGTTTTGTAATTTGTCATGAACCGCTATATATATTATGACTATTAAGGTAAATACATTGTTTGTTCTCTATTAATATATTTCTTTTGCTAACTATCCCTATCAGTAGTTAGTGCCTTCCGTAGTTTGAATCTTTTATTTAGCTAGCAGTAGTGGTGCTCGCTGTATTGCAGTAGTTCGAGTAACCAAGCATTTTGTGAAGTAAGTGATTTGTGAAACGTATAGGTTAATGTTAGTCAGGACCATTCTTTTGTAGGGATTATTGAAAGTCAGATTGCGTTGCGCTAACAAAATATTGTGTGTCAGTTTAAGCACAGTCATGTATAATTGTTCAAAGGGGACGTTTCAAATATAACCAAGAACATCAAGTTATTCTAAGTGCAAGGGTTGGAAATAGTACAGTACATAAAGTTGTTAGAATGACCGGGAAAGCGACTTGTAATCAAAAGAGACGATTACTTAAAGATTTTTCTACTTTTTAGGATTTAAAAATAACTAACGCCTTTTTAAAGTAAAAGATATCACAAGTGTACTTGAAATGGTAGAGGATACAGTCAGTTACAGATTATGTAGTATTGAATACATGAAGATATGGCGAAGTAAAAGAAATACAAGAGTACAGAGAAATTTCGATATCGGGACTGATCACTATCTAGTAATACGTGAAACTGATATTTCTGCCAAGTGCTAGCTGAAGAAACCTTTACCACAAGGAAACTAGAAGAGTTCTTCTTATTCAAAAGTGCCTGTATCAAAATGCGGTAAGAAAAAATTTGAACCCTTAGCTACTCGGGAAGTATTGAAAATGACAATGCTGAAAATAAAATATAAATACAAATATTCAGGAAGCAATTTAAATAGCTGCAAATCAGGTATTAGAAAACAAAAAGAACCTTCGTCGAAGGCGTAGATTGCAAATGGAGTCAACAGGAATTGCGGGTGCAGTACAACGAAAACAAACAGCATATAAAATATATCTTTCAAAGCTCATCCAGGGAAATAAGCAGATAAATAACATAAAAGGATTACACAACAGGAATACTGAAGAGAGCCCAAAAGCAGACTTAGGATAGACACTTTAGTAATACAGAACATGATATTCATTATCACCAACGGATATCACAAAAGGCTTTGAAAACATGAAATTGAAAACAAAAGCAAATAATTCATTCACAATAATGTTATGAAACTTGAATGGATTAATTACATTACATACCTTCGGTATGACGCTCATTCGGAAACGAAGAAAGAGGAAAATCCGGAAACAGAAGAAAAGGGCTAGATGACAGTACAATAAAAGAACCAACAGCATCCTTGGAAACCACAAGAAGTCGATAAGCAACACATTCGGACGAAATTAATGCAGAGTCAATTAAATATGGAGGCTTATTGTTACATCTGTTTTAACATGTGGTGGAAGCAAAAAGAAGTACTGTGAAACTGGAAGAATGGTTCAAAATGGTTCAAATGGCTCTGAGCGCTATGGGACTCAACATCTTAGGTCATAAGTCCCCTAGAACTTAGAACTACTTAAACCTAACTAACCTAAGGACATCACACACACCCATGCCCGAGGCAGGATTCGAACCTGCGACCGTAGCAGTCCCGCGGTTCTGGACTGCAGCGCCAGAACCGCTAGACCACCGCGGCCGGCTGGAAGAATGCAAAGATAATGTAGCTGAATAAGAAAGGAGAGAAATATATGTGGAAACTGCATGAATACTACAGATAGATAAGCGTACTTGACGCAGCATATAAACTTAAGTTAGAATTTCGAACATAGCTAAAAACAATAGCAGAGTATTTGTTAGCGGAAGAACAGGTCGGATATAGAAAGGGACTATCAATAGCAGACATCGTTTTTTTTTTACAAGAGTTTACAGGAAAGCAGGAAGAGTTTAGCAAAGTGGCCCATATTGCTTAAAGTTTTGAAAAAGCTTCTGATAATGTGATCACAGAAAAGTTATAGACAAAATGCAGCACAGACGTTACCTTTTAGAGTTTATATCAGCTATCAAAAGTATATATAAAGAAACCGGTACAAATAAATAAAGGAGTGAGCGAAAGCTGTAATTTATCCTCTATGCCGTTCAGTATTTACGATGACGATGCAATTCCCATATGGAAGTCCAGGATAAACACTGGGCTACAACCAAAAATTCGGCAGAGCTAAAATCACTCATATATGCTGATTACCGTTCATTGATTTTTTTTGAGAGAAGACGGTTTAAAAAAAGAAACTTATCAACCAAATAAAATATCTGCGGAATATAATATGAAGGTATCTTCTAGTGAATCTAAGTCAATGGTATTTTGTGAAAAGTACTCAGTTATAACTAAGATATTAATTGATGAGAAGCAGTAGAACAAATGAAATATTTCAACTCTTGAACGTAAAATATCGTATGAATATGAAGAAGACATGCAGAATAATTTGAATAGATTTCAAAGTATGTGTGAAAAAATTGACAGAAATGTAAAGCATAAATCACTGAAAGAAACACAATTGAAATTTTATAAAACAATCGAATTGCCAACCCAATTATATGGAAATGCGTTTGTGTATTGGCTGAAACACAAGACAACAATTACAAGGAGCATAAATAAGATTTCTCATAACAATGAAGTGATGTCAAAGAGTAGATTAAATTCGAAATGAAGATATTCCAAATGAGTTGAAAATTTGCAGTGTGAAAGAAAAACTGAATGGGAACAAAAAAAAAAAAAAAAAAAAAAAAAAGGAGGAGCATCTACAAGCAATGGATTTAGAGAAACTAAAAAAAATGTTCAAATGTGTGTGAAATCTTATGGGACTGAACTGCTAAGGTCATCAGTCCCTAAGCTTACATATTACTTAACCTAAAATATCCTAAGGACAAACATACACTACCATGCCCGAGGGAGAACTCGAACCTCCACCAGGATCGGCCGCTCAGTCCATACTGCAGCGCCCTAGACCGCTCGGCTAATCCCGCGCAGCTTTAGGGGAACTACCACGTCAGATAAAGAACTATAAAGCAAAAGGGGAGGTCCTATCAGACAAAGAGAGAAGGGAATCGTAACAAGCCAAAATTCGCGTAATGTGGAAAATATAGAAGAAGAACGTTCCGAATTATTCTTGCTCTGTGTACTCTCAGATTCTACTAACAAAATAATTCAACAGTGCAAACACTTGTCTGCATAATGAACGACGCCTCCGACTACACATAAAGTCACTGCATTATCACCATAAAATTATTTTACGTTGCAGGGCACGTCATACAACAAAATAATAAACGAAGAATTCATCTTGAATTATATCCTGCCTCAGGGCCTGTAATACTATCTGCTGAATACACTGAATACAGATTTAACGCTCTGTATTGCCTCCCATCCTTAATTAAAAAAGTAAAACCGTGTGACTGAGTGTTGGGAGTGAAGAAGAATGGAGCTGCAGCTTTTTGTTGACTGAAATTTAAGAGTTTGTCCCACATTGGCGAATAATGAGGGGTCACTTGTTGACAAACAGTTGCTCCTAACGTGTTAACAACTGTACGGGGTGCGGCAGCCACACTGTTTAAATTTGTATCTATGCTGCCTACTGCAGGCACCTCCATCAGCATCCATGTTGGAAGTCTGCTAGACTGCCTCGATCAGATTTAAATAACTTCGAAGCTAGCACGCGAGTTTCACCTTGGTTTATACGTTTAGCGCTTTCTGATATTCTGCCACTACCAGCTTATTATATTGTCTGAGCTGAACGTAACGGCAGGGTTCTTTTTATCGTGTTCCAATAAATAGACCGTCTCTCTGAAGTAAACTAAGCGGAAATCAAACGGCGCTGACAAACTCGCTGTATGCGCAGCTGTGGCAAATCGATTTAATATCCGCTCGGGGAGAAATTTTCAGTATACCTTGCGGAGCTCTTAGCACGTACGACGGTAGTCAGAAAATGTTTCAATTCTTCGTCTCTGTCAATATTTCTTGTAGAGATTATCCCGGTAGTGGTTTCAATTGTGGTTTCGGAACTGGATTTTAAAATCTAACCCATTTCCAGGGGAAGCAGTGGACCCTGACAGCAATTGGTTACGAACTGTGGATTAAAACTGAAGTAACTGCAAAGTACTAGGTAATGATGGAGATGGACTATGCATAACTCCAAAGGAATAGATGTTGTAGAGAGTTTCAGAAGGAGTATTAATTAACGATTGACTGAAACGGGAAAAGGAACACACTAGACGACGAATGGGCAGCTTCGAGAAAAGAAATAGTGAAATTAGTCGAGGACAAGGTAGGTAAAACGACTAGGCTTAGTAGAGAACCTTGGTTATCAGATGAGAGCTTTACTTTAACGTATGAAAGGAGGAATCGAAATTCAACGAATGATGCGGGCAAAAATGAATACATAAAGCGTATCCTCTGATGCGAATATGGAAAAACCACCTGCTGGAAAGTGGAATGACGACAATTGAAATTTTTGCCAGGCCGGGACTCGAACGCGGTCATCTTACCGTTATGCTATACGAACACGACTGACGGCCAGACCAGAACTTCCACACGTGGACCACCCTGTGATTACAACCTGCATTGGAGGGTCTTTGGAAAACAGAAGAAGGGCTTCAGCCACACAGGGTGCAGGCCGAACACTTGAAGAACGTAGATACAGAACAATCGGTATAACAGTTGTAAATTGTCATAGGTATGTTGGAAAAGTACCAGGGCTCCTAGATCTAATAGAAAGCCTGATGCTCAAATCGTTATAGGCAGTGTAAGCTGGCTAAAGTCGGGGAAAAGCTCAGCCAAAATTTTTGCGAAGAATCTAACGGTGTTCCGAAAGGATCGGCTAAACACAGTCGGCGGTGGCGTGTTTGTTGCTGTTAGAAGTAGTTTATTTTGTCTCATAATTGAAGTAGATAGTACGTGTTAGCTATTATGGGCAGAGGTCGTTGTTGGCAACCGGAATAAAATAATAATTGGATCCTTTTACCGACCCCCCAATTCAGGTGGTACAGTTGCAGAAAGTTTCAAAGGAGACTTGAGTTTGATTTGGAACACGTACCAGACTCATACGGTAATAGTTCGTGGTGACTCTAATTTACCCTCGATTTGTTGGCGAAAATATATGTTCAATTCCTGAGGTATGCATAAAATATCATCGAAATTGTGCCTAACGCAGTCTCTGAAAATTATTCCGAGCAGTTAGTTCATGAGCCCACGAGAATAGAAAACGGTTGTCAAAACACACTTGATCTCTTAGCAACAAATAATCCTGAGTTAATAACGAGCACCAAAAACGGATACAGTGATTATGGAACAGAGGGTTGTCGTAGCGAGAATGAATATTGTAACTCCTAAATCCTCCAAAAATAAATGAAAAATATACCTATTCAAGAAAGCGCATAAAAGTTCACTTCACGACTTCCTGAGAGACAATCTCCACTCCTTCCAAATTAATGATATAAGTTATGACATCTTCACGGCTTATCAGCCGTGTTGCGTCATCTTCTAGTCGCAACGCTTCAATGGACTGCGTATCCATTATCTTCAGATGAAGATGGATACACAGTCCATTGAAATGCTGCGACTAGGAGACGACTCCACACGGCTGGTAATCTGTGAAGATTTCATAGATGAAATACGCTCAGAAAGCATGCAATCGCTTATAATGATATAAGTGTAGACCAGATGTGGCTTGAAGTCAGAGAAACAGCATCGGCAGCAGTTGGGAGATTTATACCAGATAAATTAACGAACGACGGAGCTGATCCTCCTTGGTACACAAAATGGCTCAAAACACTGTTGCAGGAACAACGAAACAAACATGCCAAATTTAAACAGACGCAAAATCCCCAAGGTTGACGATCTTTTACAGAAGCTCGAAATTTAGCGAGGACTTCAATGCGAAATGCCTATAACACTTTCCATAACGAAACTTTGTCTCGAAACCTGGCAGAAAATCCAAAGAGATTGTGGTCGTATGTGAAGTTTGTTAGCAGCAGGAAACAATCAATGCCTTCTTTGCACGATAGCAATGGAGATACTATCGAAGACAGTGCTTCCAAAGCAGAGTTACTAAACACAGCTTTCCGAAACACCTTCACAAAAGAAGGCAAAGTAAATATTACAGAATTCGAATAAAGTGAGTGTGGTCGTATGTGAAGTATGTTAGCAGCAAGAAACAATCAATGCCTTGTAACTCCACAGGCTTTCCCGGCGAGATCTTGACATGTGGAAAAATCGAGTCTACTGCCGGATGTTTGTGTCGCTCTGGCACAATATTTCGGCCACGTAACTCGTTCCCTTCTTCAGGTGCTACCTGAGACTGCCGTGTTGGAGGGTCTTGTCCAGTAATTATGCCCAGAGGCCGCTGGGTGCTCTCTTTGCTGTCCGCGCCCGCCTGGCGCTGCTTGTAATGTGTTGTCTCTTCCCCGGTGTTCCCTCGGACGTTCGCGCCCGACTTGGGCGCCATCTGTGGCAGCTCTCTGAGGCCTGTCCTGTGTCGGACGTTCCGTTCGCGGTCCGCGCCCGCCAGGTGCTGCTCCTGAGGTTTTTACCCCTCCCTGCTGCTCCCACGGACGTCCGCACCCGGCTCGTCCACCATCTGTGGTCGTGGCAGTTGTCTGGGGCCGGACCCGCATGTGGCGTTCTGTTCGTTGTCCGCGCCCGCTTGGCGCTGCTCCCAAGGTGTTGGCACTTCCCTGGTGCTCCGACGGACATCCGCGCCCGCCTAGTCCACCATCTGCAGTTGTGGCAGCAGTCTGAGGCCCGTCTTGCGTCGGGAGTTGCGTTCGCGGTCCGCACCCGCCTGGCACTACTCCTGCAGTGTTACTACTTCTTGAGGAGTTTGTTGGTTCATTTCGTTGAGCCCTAATAAGCTCCAGAGCCGGACTCCACGCCGAGCTAAGCTGGTAACCGCTGTCTCGGTTTATTGGGTTGTCAGTGATCTTGATCTCGATGGCCTCCTTTATGACACTGTCCCAAAATCTTGGCGTCTGTGTCACAATTTTGGTGTTGTTGTAGTCCATTGAGTGGCCGAGCTCCAGACAGTGCTCCGCTATGGCAGATTTTGTTGCCTGTCCGAGTCTGGTGTGCCTCTGGTGTTCTTTGCACCTGACATCCACCGTCCTGGTTGTCTGGCCAATGTTTGACTTTCCACACTGGCACGGGATGTTGTAAATGCCTAGTTTACATAGCCCCAGGTCGTCCTTCACACTCCCTAGCATGGTCCCAATTTTGGAGGGTGGACAGAAGATACTCTTTATATCATATTTTTAAAGAATTCTGCTGATCTTTGCAGAAATAGGTCTCTTGTGTACCCTGTGGTTGACTGGTACTACGAAGTGCCCTTTGGATGTCTGTGGAGGAGTATCCATTTCTGCTGAACAACAGCTGTAGATGTTCTATCACTGTGGCCAGACATTCCTTATCTGAAAGAGCTCAAGCCCTGTGAACTAATGTTTTCAAGACTCCATTCTTCTGTGCCGGGTGGTGGCAGCTACTGGCTTGAATGTATTAGTCAGTGTGGGTAGGCTTACGATACACACTGTGCCCCAAAGTGTTCACAGGGCTCGAGCTCTGTGAAAAGTCATACATTGGCCAGACAACCAGGACGGTGGAAGTCAGGTGCAAAGAACACCAGAGGCACACCAGACTCGGACAGCCAACAAAATCTTCCATAGCGGAGCACTGTCTGGAGCTCGGCCACTCAGTGGACTACAACAACACCAAAATTGTGAGACAGACGCCAAGATTTTGGGACAGTGTCATAAAGGAGGCCATCGAGATCAAGATCACTGACAACCTAATAAACCGAGACAGCGGTTACTAGCTTAGCTCAGCGTGGAGTCCGGCTCTGGAGCTTATTAGGGCTCAACGAAATGAACCAACAAACTCCTCAAGAAGTAGTAACACTGCAGGAGTAGCGCAAGGCGGGTGCGGACCGCGAACGCAACTCCCGACGCAGGACGGGCCTCTGACAGCCGCCACGATCGCAGATGATGGACGATCCGAGCATGGACGACTGTCGGAGTACCAGGGAAGTGCCAACACTGCAGGATCAGCGCCAGGCGGGCGCGGACCGCGAATGGAGCGCCCAACAAAGGACAGGCCTCAGAGAGCTGCCACAGATGGAGACCATGTCGGGCGCGGACGCATGAGGCAGCACCGGGGAAGAGACAACACCTTACAAGCAGCGCCAGGCGGGCACGGACCGCGAACAGAGCCCCCGACGCAAGATGGGTCTCAGGCAGCTGCCACAACTGCAGATGGTGGACTGGGCGGGCGCGGACGTCCGTCGGAGCACCACGGAAGTGCCAACACCTCGGGAGCAGTGCCAAGCGTGTGCGGACAACGAACGGAACTCCACATGCGGGTCCGGCCCCAGAGCTGCCACAGATGAAGACCAAGTAGGGCGCGGACGTCTGAGGGAGCACCGGGGAAGAAACAACACCTTACAAGCAGCGGACCGTGAACAGAGCCCCCGACGCAAGGCGGGCCACAGACAGATGCCACACCTGAAGATGGTGGACTAGGAGGGAGCGGACGTCCGTCGGAGCACCAGGGAAGTGCCAACACCTTGGGAGCAGCGCCAAGCGGGCGCTGACAACTAACAGAACGCCACATGCGGGTCCAGCCCCAGAAAACTGCCACGACCACAGGTGGTGGACGAGCTATGCGCGGACGTCCGTGGGAGCACCAGGGAGAGGTTGAAACCTCAGGAGCAGCACCTGGCGGGCGCGTACCACGAACGGAACGCCCGACACAGGACAGGCCTCAGAGAGCTGCCACAGATGGCGCCCAAGTTGGGCACGAACGTCCGAGGGATCACTGGGGAAGAGACAACACATTACAAGCAGCGCCAGGCGGGCGCGGACAACAAAGAGAGCACCCAGCGCCCTCTGGGCATAAATACTGGACAAGATCCTCTAACACGGCATGTAGCACCTGAAGAAGGCAACGAGTTACGTGGCCGAAATATTGTGCCAGAGCGACACAAACATCCGGCAGTAGACCCGATTTTTCGACATGTTAATCAATGCCTTCTTTGCACAATAGCGATGGAGATACCATTGAGGACAGTGCTTCCAAACCAGAGTTACTAAACACAGCCTTCCGAAATACCTTCGCAAAAGAAGACGAAGTAAATATTCCAGAATTCGAATAAAGAACAGCTGCCAACTTGAGTAATGTAGAAGTAATTATCCTCGAGGAAATGAAGCAACGTAAATCACTTAATAAAACCAAGTTTTCTGGTCCACACTGTATATTAGGTTCTTTTCAAAGTATGCTGATGCATTAGCCCCATATTTGACAATCACATACAACCGTTAGCTAAACGAAAAATCGGTACCGAAAGACTAGAAAGATGCACAGGTCACACAAATATTCAAGAAAGGTAGTAGGCGTAATCCACGTAATTACAGGCCCATATCGTTAATGTCGATATGCTGCAGGACTCTGGAATATACAGGGTGTTACAAAAAGGTACGGCCAAACTGTCAGGAATCATTCCTCACACACAAATAAAGGAAAGATGTTATGTCGACATGTGTCCGGAAACGCTTAATTTCCATGTTAGAGCTCATTTTTGTTTCGTCAGCATGTACTGTACTTCCTCGATTCACCGCCAGTTGGCCCAATTGAAGGAAGGTAATGTTGACTTCGGTGCTTGTGTTGACATGCGACTCATTGCTCTACAAAAATGGTTCAAATGGCTCTGAGCACTATGGGACTCAACTGCTGAGGTCATTAGTCCCCTAGAACTTAGAACTAGTTAAACCTAACTAACCTAAGGACATCACAAACATCCATGCCCGAGGCGGGATTCGAACCTGCGACCGTAGCGGTCTTGCGGTTCCAGACTGCAGTGCCTTTAACAGCACGGCCACTTCGGCCGGCATTGCTCTACAGTACTAGCATCAAGCACATCAGCACGTAGTATCAACAGGTTAGTGTTCATCACGGACGTGGTTTTGCTGTCAGTGCAATGTTTACAAATGTGGAGTTGGCAGATGCCCATCTGATGTATGGATTAGCACGGGGCAATAGCCGTGGCGCGGTACGTTTGTATCCAGACAGATTTCCAGAACGAAGGTGTCCCGACAGGAAGACGTTTGAAGCAATTGATCGGCGTCTTAGGGAGCACGGAACATTCGAGCCTATGACTCGCGACTGGGGAAGACCTAGAACGACGAGGACACCTGCAATGGACGAGTCAATTCTTCGTGTAGTTGACGATAACCCTAATGTCAGAGTCAGAGAAGTAGCTGCTGTACAAGGTAACATTGACCACGTCACTCTATGGAGAGTGCTACGGGAGAACCAGTTGTTTCCGTACCATGTACAGCGTGTGCAGGCACTATCAGCAGCTAATTGGCCTTCACGGGTACACTTCTGCGAATGGTTCATCCAACAATGTGTCAATCCTCATTTCAGTTCAAGTGTTCTCTTTACAGATGAGTCTTCATTCCAACGTGATCAAATTGGGAACATGTGTGGGCTGACGAGAATCCGCACGCAATTGTGCAATCATGTCATCAACACAGATTTTCTGTGAACGTTTGGGCAGGCATTGTTGGTGATGTCTTGATTGGGCCCCATGTTCTTCCACCTACGCTCAATGGAGCACGTTATCATGATTTCATATGGGATACTCTACACCTTTACAAGTACGACACAACATGTGGTTCATGCACGATGGAGCTCCTGCACATTTCAGTAGAAGTGTTCGTACACTTCTCAACAACAGATTCGGTGACCGATGGATTGGTAGAGGCGGTCCAGTTCCATGGCCTCCACTCTCTCCTGACCTCAACCCTCTTGACTTTCATTTATGAGGGCATTTGAAAGCTCTTGTCTACACAATCCCGGTACCAAATGTAGAGACTCTTTGTGCTCGTATTGTGGACGGCTGTGATACAATACGCCATTCTCCAGGGCTGCATCAGCGCATCAGGGATTCCATGCGACGGATGCATGTATCCTCGCTAACGGAGGTCATTTTGAACATTTCCTGTAACAAAGTGTTTGAAGTCACGCTGGTACGATCTGTTGCCGTGTTTGCATTCCATGATTAATGTGATTTGAAGAGAAGTAATAAAATGAGCTCTAACATGGAAAGGCAGCGTTACTGGACACATGTCCACATAACATATTTTCTTTCTTTGTGTGTGAGGAATGTTTCCTGAAAGTTTGGCCGTACCTTTTTGTTGTTGTTGTTGTTGTGTTGTTGTGGTCTTCAGTCCTGAGACTGGTTTGATGCAGCTCTCCATGCTACTCTATCCTGTGTAAGCTTCTTCATCTCCCCGTACCTACTGCAGCCTACATCCTTCTGAATCTGCTTAGTGTATTCATCTGTTGGTCTCCCTCTACGATTTTTACCCTCCACGCTGCACCCTGTATGCTGTGTTCGAACATTATGAATTACCTCGAAGGAAACGGTCTATTGACGCACACTCAACATTGGTCTAGAAAACATCGTTCTTGTGAAACACAACTAGCTCTTTATTCGCATGAAGTGTTGAGTGCTATTGACAAGGGATTTCAGATCGATTCCGTATTTCTGGATTTCCAGAAGGCTTTTGACACTGTACCACACAAGCGGATTATAGTGCAATTGCATGCTTATGGAATATCGTCTCACTTATGAGACTGGATTTGTGACTTCCTGTCAGAGAGGTAGTAATTGGCAGAACGTCGTAGGGTCAAACAGAAGTGATTTCTGGCGATAAACGATTTGGGAGACAATCTGTGCTGCTGTCTTATGTTGTTTGCAAATGACGCTGTCGTTTATTGACTAACAAAGTCATCAGAAGATCAAAACAAACTGCAAAACTATTTAGGAAATATATCTGATTGGTGCAAAAGTTTGCAATTGACCCTAAATAACGAAAAGTGTGAGGTCATCCACATGAGTGCTAAAAGAAATCCTTAAACTTCGGTCACACGTTAAATCAGTCAAATCTAAAGGACATAATTCAACTAAATACTTAGGAATTACAATTACGAATACCTTAAATTGGAAGGAACACATAAAAAAATGTTGTGGCGAAGGCTAACCAAAGACTGCGTTTTATTGGCAGGATCTACTAAGGAGACTTAATACACTACGTTTCACCGTCCTCTTTTACGATACTGCTGTTCGGTGTGGGATCCTTACCAGATTGGACTGACGGAGTACATCGAGAAAGTTCAAAGAAGGGCAGCACGTTTTGTATTATTGAGAAATATGGGAGAGAGTATCAGTGAAATTATACAGGATTTGGGCTGGACATCATTAAAAGAAAGGCATTTTTCGTTGCCACGGAATCTTGTCACGAAATTCCAATCACTAACTTTCTCCTTCGAATGCTAAAATATTTTGTTGACACCGACCTACATAGGGGGAAACGATCACAACGATAAAATAAGAGAAATCAGAGCTCGTGCGGGAAGATATAGCTGTTCGTTCATTCCGTGCGCTATACGAGGCTGGAATAATAGAGATTTGCGAAGGTGGTTCGATGAACCCTCTGCCAGGCTCTTAAATGTGATTTTCAGAGTACCCATGCAGATGTAGATGTAGTATCATTATGTATATTCCTGTTCAGGGGAGACATTTCAATTGAATGTCACTTTCCCGGTGTTGCCGGATAAATACGATTATGCTGTGCCTGTGTTATTCCGAATTACTATGGAATATTCCTTCGGAAATGCATAAAAGTAAGAAGGAGCGTAGCATCTTACTTCTGATCAACACAGGCACCGTAATATCGTAAGACGGAATAGAGACGTCTATAAAATGAATCTGATGCGAAGTACAAAGTGACTAAGCAGAAATGGCAAGATGACAAATACATAGCTATAGAAGTATATGTAGCTAAGGGAGAGATAGATATTGCTTATAAGGAAATTAAATAAGCCTTTAGAGAAAGGAGAAGTAGCTGTATGAACGTTAAGAGCATAGATGGAAAACCAGTACTAAGGGAAGAAGGGAGAGGTGCAAGTTGCAAGGAATATATACAGGGGCTATACAAAGAAAGCGAACTTCAAGGTAATAATACAAAAAGGAAGAGAAAGTAGCTAAAGATGACATGTATGATATTGTACTGCGAGAATAAGCTGACAGAGCATCGAAAGACCTACGTGGAAACAAGATACCTAAAATAGGCAAAGTTCCCTCAGAACAACAGATATCCTTGGGAGCGCCAGCCTCCAACCACACAATTCAATGAGTTTGTGATCATTCTAATGCCAAAAACAATAGGTACTGATAGGTGTGAACATTACCGAATCATCAGTCAGGGCTGCAAAAAGCTGACACTAATTATTTACAGAACAATGGAAATACCGATAGAAGCGGACCTCGGGGAATATAAGTTTAGGTTCCTGAGAAATGTAGGATCAAATAAGGCAAAACTGATAAAAACTCTTCTCGTACAATATAGATTACGGATAGCCAAACCTACGCTAATAGCATTTGTAGACCTATAAAAGCTTTTGACAATGTTGACTGGAATACACTCTTTGAAATATAAGCACCGAAACATTATTTACAACATGTACAGGAACCAGAAGCCAGTTTCTAGAGTCAATGGTCATGAAAGTGAAGCAGTGGTTGAGAAGGGAGTGAGACAGGGGATGCTAGTCAGTCTATACCTTGAAAGAGCTATAAAGGAAACAAAGAGAAATTTCGAGAAATAATTAAAGTTCAGGAAAACGAAATAAAAGCTTTGAGATTTGATGATGCTGCTCAGAGACAGGAAGTGACTTGGTGAGCAATTGAACGCTATGGACAGTGTCTTGTAAGGCAAAAGCAAAACGAGGACAATGAAATGTTGTCGAATTAAATCAAGGGATTCTGAAAGAACTAGGTTAAGATATGAGGCACTGAGATTAGTAGATAAGCTTTGCTATTTCGGCAGCAAAATGAATTATGACTCCGAAAGTAGAGAGAATATAGCATGTAGACTGGTAGTAGTTATTCAATGATAAGGAGGCTTGTACAGAAATTTCTATCATAAACTGGATTCCTGTATTATACCGAAGCGCCAAAGAAATTTGTATAGGCATGCGTATTCAAAGACAGAGATATGTAAACATGCACAATAATACGCTGCAGTCGGCGACGTCTATGTAAGACAGCAAGTGTGTGGCGCAGTTGTTAGATCGGTTAGTGCTGCTACAATGGTAGGTCATCAAGATTTAAGTAAGTTTGAATGTGGTGCTATAGTCAACGCACGAGCGATTGAGTGGGGATTTTCCCGTACGATCATTTACCGAATGTACCGTGAATATCAGGAATCCGGTAAAATATCAAATCTCCGACAAGACTGCGACCGGAAAGAAATCTTACAGGAACGAGACCAATGACGACTGAAGAGAATCGTTCAACGTGACAGAAGTGCAGCCCTTCCGCAAATTGCTGCAGACTTCTGCGCCCCATTCACTGAAACATCGTCGATCTGGGCTTTGGGAGCCGAAGGTCCACTCGTGTACCTTGATTACTGCACGACACTAAGCTTTACGCCTCCCCTGGACCCGTCAACACCGACATTGTATTGTTGATAACAGGAAACATGTTGTCTGGTCGGACGAGTCTTGTTTCAAATTGTATCGAGCGGATGGACGTGTACAGGTATGGCGACAACCTCATGAATCCATGGACCCTGCATGTCAGCAGGGGACTGTTCAAGCTGGACGAGGGTCTGCAATGGTGTGGGGAGTGTGCAGTTGGGGTGGTATACGTCTAGATACGACTCTGACGGGAGACACACACATAGGAATCTTGTCTGATCACCTGCATCTTTTCATGCATTACGACGGACTTAGGAATTCCAGCAGAACAATGCGACATCCCATACGTCCATAATTGCTACAGAGTGGCTCCAGGAACACTCTTCTGAGTTTAAACACTTCCGCTGGCCACCAAAGTCCCCAGACATGAACATTACTGAGCATATGTGGTATGCATTGCAACGCGCGGTTGCTAAGTGATCTCCACCCCTCTTACGGATTTATGGACAGCCCTTCAGAATTCAAGGAGTCAGTTCTTTACGGCACTACTTCAGAAATTAGTCGAGTCCATGCCAAGCCGTGTTGCAGCGCTTCTTGCGCAGATATACCAGTTTCTTTGGTTGTTCAGTGTATACGCATGGTGTGTAACTGGAGTTTTAGTTTTTCTATGGAGCTAGATAATATTACGTAAGCATAAACCCCATTCACGAATTAGGACTTAATCAAAGTCCGAGTGGCCGACTTTCCCTGCAAGACAGTAGTAGGAGTGATCTGTCGTCATGGGACATTTGATTAGCATGCTTCCAGTCTTCTACTGACAGCAGATGAATTATAAAGTTGCTGCTCTTTCATCATTCAACCACTTTCTCACTGGGCCTCACGAGGATGCGTAGATCCCGTTTCATATCACTGTATCTCAGAAAAATTCTGGGAGCTTCCTGGAATCGAAACCGAGATCTTCAGCACCAAAGGCAGCGGCGACAACCTTTTAGTTATGGAGACGGCTTTCCGGATGATTATAACAATAATAATATTAATAATGGTAGTAACAATACTGTGTGGTTCAAAGGCCTGTTGTGAGTCTTTCAATTGGACGTCCTTTCGGTGACTTGCGTATCCTTAATTTATCCCAGCACACCTAATAGCGTAAGAGGACCTACTGGTTAACCAGGATTCCGTTCCAAAGGCCTTCTCTGGCGAATTTCCGCATCGTTGAGATGTGAAGGTTACGTTGCAGCCTGACTGAAACATTCCGTGGTCTGACTGGGATTAGATCGCCCTAACCAATCGGGTTCTAAGCACGTGCTTAACGTTTTTTTCTGAATGCGTGGACAGATAACGAAAGTATCGTCAAGAAAGTGCGTCAGCGTTTTATTTGCTACGGTACGCAATGATATGCTGACATGAAGAAGTCTTCTTCCCCATCAGTATTACGTACGCTGATGAACGCCATATGTGGTAGTTTCTTCACTATTTTATGATGTGACGCGATGTAGAAGAATTTAATGCAACCTGGTTCTGATGGCAAAAGCCAACAAACGTCATTCATGTACTGCTTCAGTAAATCTTTTTTAAAAATAGGATGTCATCGTCGTTTGGTGACTACCATGATAGTTGTTTTGTTGGATTTATTGCTTGGCACATATATGGGACTATGACCATTTGAGACGGTCGTAACCCTATAAACACTTCAAGACCGATAACAATGAAATGTTACAACAAAATATTAGAAAGTGACGGATCAATGTTGTAGTTCTACTGGAATGGAAACTATAAAATAACAACAGTGCCTGCTGTTAAAACGGATGATTAATCTGTTCATTAGTGAAGAGCGTATGGACTTTAAGAGTATCGTTCAAGTAAAGGCGCAGTCTTAATCATCTGACACATAAATCAGACACGCAGGAAACTGAAGTGTCATTGCCAGACACTGAACTGAGGAAATCACTGCGGTGGAAAATGTGGGCTGAGGAAACCAAAATCGACGCCAAGTCCGTAGCCTAAAAGGCAGTAGATACAACTAATAATGTCAGACAGAGTAAATACGGATGAACAAATCCCTCATTTTTCTTACAATATGCCACACGCTGCAACTGCGTTCTAAAATGTCCACTGCTTCATAGGAAGACGTGACAGCAACTCTACTGTCGCTGTCACGTCTTCGTATGAAGCAGCTGTATAACGATTGGAATTCACAATATCGTGTGATTTATGGTGCTATAGCACAAGTTCGTTTATTTGGATAGAACCATATGGGACCTGAAGATGGCATAATGAAATGCCGAAACAGGTTGCTTTCACAATGAAATAAAATATCTTGAAATATACGGCTGCTGGTGCATTTGATTGACACTGACAATTACTGACCCGCCGATGTCCCTTGACCATGATGGACCAATAGAGACTGATTGTGTAAAGACGCAACTAAGTGTAATGACCTGAAGTTGGACATAGGCGCGAAATCTGTCGAGCTTTAAATAAAATGCTTTCAATTGTAAGTGGTAGCACAATTACACTTTGAAGGAAGACTCACGGTGCTCGACAGAACCCATTACGGATAACTTGGTGTTTTGGTTGTTTCAAAATATCAGGTGCCCTTTATACAAAGAGGAATGAAGAAGTGTACTGAAATATTCAGTGAATTTACTAACAGCGAAGGAAAGAGATCGAACGTAAGCAGATATGCAGGACCGGAGTCCTTACATTTGAGCTGGGGGTGGCTGGGAGGGGTTTTGTCGCGGGGACCGCGAGACTCCAGGTGGCGCTGCTCACACGCCGCGCTGCGAGCATAAGACGACCGCCATCAGCGGGAAATCGGCCGCTCTCCGTCTTGCGGCCACTCGCCGCTGCGCCCCACTGTGCCCACGGCTGCCAACTACCTTTCTCAAAAAAGAATTGCCGGCGAGAGGTGCAAATGGCGCCCGATTACGCAGCCCATAAACTTGCCTCTGCTGGAGGATTACCCGCAGACGGCTGCGTGGACGCGGGAAGATTCGTCTGCCTCTGAGGAGAAGAGTGGAGAGAAGAGAGGTGCATTGTGCACGTGGGAAATACACAGCACTGCCAGCGTGGAGCCCTTACACGTTGCGAAAGAACGCGTTCTTGGGACAATAGCGGGAGTCTTTCTTGCTTACCGCACAACACTGGTTTCCGTCAGTTGGGAAAAGTCACGGAACCAGTACGGCTCGCTGGGGAAATATACAGGGTATAACGAAGAGGTACGCCACATGCAAGAGGAAAATGTGCAGTACGGAAATGAGTCCAGCAACGATCTATTTCCATATTTCGACTCATTTTCTAGAACACATAATTATGTATTAATGACGGGAGACATACAAAAACAAAGTGAACACCTCCAGAATGAGATTTTCACTCTGCACCGGAGTGCACCCCCCACAGATTTAGTTTCAAAGTGAACACCTTTCATAACGCCACGCGGAGTAGCCGCGCGGTTAAAGGCGCCATGTCACGGATTGCGCGGCAGGTTCGAGTCCTGCCTCGGGCATTAGCGTAAGTAAGTTTCAATAGTGTGTGACTCTAGCGCCATCTGGAGTCTCGCTGTCCCCGCGACAAAACCCCTCCCAGCCACCCCCTGCTCAAACGTAAGGAGTCCGGTCTTCCATGTCTGCTTATGTCCAATCTCTTTCCTTTGCTGTTAGTAAATTCCCTGAATATATCAGTACACTTCTTCATTCATCTTTATTTAAGGGCCACCTGAAATTTTGAAACAAACAACATACCAAATTATCCGTAATGGGTTCTGTCGAGCACTGTGAGTCTTGCTTCAAAGGGTGATGCTGCTAGCACTCACAACTCAATGCAGTTTATTTAAAGCTCGACAGATTTCGCGCCTGTGTCCAACTTCAGGTCATTACACATGCAAGGGAACCCTCCCATCGCACCCCTTGTTTCAGTTTCAAAGTGAACACCTTTCTTAGCGCCGCACGGAGTGGCCGCGCGGTTAGAGGCGCCATGTCACGGATTGCGCGTCAGGTTCGATTCCTGCCTCGGGCATTAGCGTAAGTTAGTTTAAATAGTGTGTGACTCTAGGGGCCGATGACAGCAGCAGTTTGGTCCCTTAGGAATTCACACACATTTCAACATTTCAATCCTTTCTTAGCCTTTCTTGCATGTAACCTAAAACAGCTCTCCGTCAGAATCGATGCATGAACCAATCGCCGTCGCTTTGACGCCAGGATGCGCTTAGGCAATAAGTAGAACTGCGCCTGTATTTGCAAACTTCAACAATACGGGAACTAAACTGTCTACATAAATTCTCCCTGGGTGGAAGGTAAGGAGAGGCGTTGGTAGTCACCAATATTGACCCAAATGATGAAAGAAACTTTTTGTTGGTGGCGTGACTAAACAGTTCGTGAGTAATCATGTCAACCCATAGTTGCCGCTTGTGAGAAAATGTAATTCGTTCCCTTCGTACTGACCCTTGTCCCGTGAATTAAAATCAACTGCTAAATAGTACCTACACACATTGTTGAAGGTAATGGACATGACAAAACATCGCGTAAAACACTTTATATCCACATCTACATACCTAGTCTGCAAGCCAGTTTACGGTGCGTGGCGGGGGCATCCTGTACCACTACCAGTCACTTACTTTCTTGTTCCAGTTCAACTCATAGCGCGGGGAAAACGACGGCTTAGAGGCCTCCGTAAGAGCCTTCATTTCTCGTGCCTTTGTGATCCTTATGCGAAATGTTTGCTGGAAGCAGTATAATCATTATGTAGTCAGCTTCAAATACGGGCTCTCTAAATTTTCTCAAGAGTGTTCCGCGAAAAGAACGTCTTCTTCGCCCCAGGGATTCCCATTTGAGATCAGGAAGCATCTCCGTAAAACCCCCATGTTGATGAAACCTATCGGTAACAAACCTACAGGACCTCTTCTGAATTTCTTCGATGTCTATCTTTCGTCCTACCTGCTGTGAATCCCAAATACTCGAATAGTACACAAGAATGGGACGCACTAACGTTCTACATGCGGTCTACGTTATCGACGGAATCCTCCAAAAAGCCTGAAGTCGGCCATTTGCCATCTCAACTGCCATCCTTAAGTGATCATTCCGTTTAATGTCACTTTGCAGCTTTACGCACAGATATTTAATCGACGTGACACTATCAAGAAATGCGCTACTAACGCTGAATTCGAACATCGGAATAAAGAATTTTGCAACCAATGCCCACGTAACATAATGCCTTTTTCTGTATATGAGGAAGTCTCCCGAAAATTTTTTGTTACTTCCTGTGTAACAAATGAGCTCGATTTTACAACAGCAGGGCTGCACAAATCTGGCACATTTAAACCTGATGCTCTGAGGCAGTTTGTTCATAGCAGGCGTCGGCCAGAGTGCCGAGCGGTTCTAGGCGCCACAGTCTGGAAACGCGCGACCGCTACGGTCGCCGGTTCGAATCCCGCCTCGGGCATCGATGTGTGTGATGTCCGTAGGTTAGTTAGGTTTAAGTAGTTCTAAGTTCTAGGGGACTGATGACTTCAGAAGTTAAGTCCCTTAATGTTCAGACGCATTTGAACCATTTTCATAGCAGGCAAGACGATTTTTGAACGTAGGATGGCCGTTGGTAATGCAAAAGTAAGAGCAGCCAGCTAGGATAGGGCAGCAATGTGTCAATCCTTCATTTACTGACACAGTACCAGGAACCGAACAGCGATGCCCAACGCAGTCACAGTTTGGCCGCTGTTTTTCCCTCTGGTGTTCCGAGGTTCGACAGCCAGAGCCAAACCTGGCCAACCGCTACAGCACTCGCATCGACTACCTAATATGTGGTATCACCAGACACGTGAGTCATCTGCATAGCTACATCACAGCTAGTCTGCTTACGCAGGAGTCTTATCTATGACTAAAATCAACTGTAGACTAGTGGAGGACCTTCAGATTCACTGAGGGAACCTATTTCAGCTAGGACAGTCACAGAATAACTGTTCTGATTTGGAGGAAAGATCCGTCGTACCACAATAGCTAGGATGCCTTGATTCCGCGTCTATATCAGTGTATGGGTACCTAGCAAATATCCATGCATTCAAATAATGTAGAGAAAACAGAAAAACCTAATTTCTGATGAGAAATTATGAGTGGATTCTCATTGGGTCCCTTTTATGTTTTGTGTAATAAATGCCTTACTATGTATGAAACAGAGTTAGTGCTTTTTGCAGATGACTCGTTGTTGTAATTAATGGTGTTCAGAAGAAAGAAACCGAAGAGAGTGTCAATAAAGTTTTCATAGAAATTTTACGTGGTATTCTACCATAGTAGTCTTTTCTGATTTCAAAAACATACGTAATACACACGCAACAAGAAAAGTTCTGCATCACTTCGGTTCCGAGAGCTCCGGAACCTGTACAGAAAATTGGAATAGAGATCAACATAAACATCATTTCTACCTTTTTTATTCCTCACGAAAACCACACATTGCATGTTGTACCACCATACAGCGAGACCTTCAGAGATGGTAGTCCAGATTGCTGTACACGCCAGTACCTCTAATACCCAGTAGCACGTCCTCTTGCATTGATGCATGCCTATATTCGTCGTGGCATACTATCCACAAGTTCATCAAGCACTGTTGGTGCAGATTGTCCCACTCGTCATCGGCGATTTAGCGTAGATCCTCAGAGTGGGAGGTCGGTCACGTCGTCCATAAACACCCCTTTTCAATCTATTCCACGCAAGTTCGATAGGTTTCATGCTTGGAGAACATGCTGGCCACTCTAGTCGGGCGACATCGTTATCCTGAAGGAAGTCATTCACAAGATTTGCACGATGGGGTCTCGAAATGTCGTCCATGAAGACAAATGTCTCGCCAACACGCTGCCGATATGGTTGCAGTATCGCTCGGAGGATAACATTCACGTATCGTACAGCCGTTACGGCGCCATCCATGACCACCAGCGGCGTATGTCTGCCCCACATAATGCCACCCCAAAACAACCGGGAACCTTCACCTTGCTGCACTCGCTGGACAGTGTGTATAAGGCGTTCAATCTGACCGGGTTGCCTCCAAACACGGCTCCGACGATTGTCTGGTTGAAGGCATATGCGACACTCATCGGTGAAGAGAAGGTGATTCCGAAGTTTGTTGGGCCCATCTGTACCGCGCTGCACGGTGTCGTGGTTGCAAAGATGGACCTCGCCATGGACATCGGGAGTGAAGTAGCGCATCATGCAGCCTATTGCGCACAGTTTGAGTCGTAACACGACGTCCTGTATCTGCACGAAAAGCATTATTCAACATGGGGGCATTGCTGTCAGGGTTCCTCCGAGTCATAATCCGTACGTAGCGGTCATACACTGCAGTAGTAGAGCTTGGGCGGTCTGACCAAGGGATGTCATCGATAGTTCCTGTCTCTCTGTATCTCCTTCATGTCCGAACAACATCGCTTTGGTTCATTCCGAGGCGCCTAGACACTTCCCTTGTTGAGAGCCCCTCCTGGCACAACGTAACAATGCGGACGCGATCGAACCGCGGTATTGACCGCCTAGGCCTGGTTGAACTACAGACAACACGAGCCGTTTATCTCCTTCCTGGTGCAATAGGCGCATTATTGTTTACATCTTTGGCCGGGTTTAGTGACATCCCTGAACAGTCAAGGGGACTGTGTCTGAGATACAATATCCACAGTCAACGTCTATGAGTTCTGGAAGCGGCTGTACCTATCATTACGGTAGAGGCTGTGTAAAATATTTTGGATAAGGAATCAATGGTAATAAATTTATTCAGGTGTTGTCTGAGCAATCCATGTTACAACCACATCAGTACCCTGAAAACCACTATGAAGTGCATGGTAGAGGGTACTTCTCATCGTACAAATTAAGATAGCTTCTCCCCGCTCCTTTCACCTTTGTGCGCGGTAAGTGATTGGTTAAACACCTCTGTGTCCGCTATAAGTGGTCTACTCTTGGATCAAGTTTCCTGCAGGAGCGATACGTAGGTGGATCTTACACCTTCCTCGAATCTTGAAATTTTGTTAGTAGACTTCCTTGGTCTAGTTTGCGTCTGCCTTCATCCATTTGCCAGTTCATTTCTACAGCATCTCCGTGACGTTCTCTCATGGATAAAACACTCCGCTGAGCTGTCACTGCGTCTGACTGCCGTGGGGTGGGCCTGGGTTAGAGTCTCGGCCAGGATTTTCTGCGCTCGCGGACTGGGCGTTATGTTGTCCTCGCCATCATTTCTCCGTCATCGACACGCAAATCGCTCATTGTGGCATCAACTGAAATGGCTTTGGAACTTGGAGGCCGAACTTCCCGAGATGGGGACTCCCCGCCGTCAGTGGCATGCGATCGTTCATTCATTTATAGATAAAACAAACCCGTAGCTTTTCGTGCTGCTTTCTTCATGCACGAACGTTCGATATCCCCTGTTAGTCCTGTTGGGTAAGGACCGTTACACACTTGACCAGTCTTCTAAGGTAAGTTTCAGGAGTGTCTTGTAACCAGTTCCCCTTGAAAACTTATTACGTTTCCCTAGTATTCTACTAATAAACCGAAGTCTCAAACCCGCTTTGCCTACGACCGTGCCTACGTGGTCGTTCCATATATCTTACCTACAAAACAGTTACATTCGTGTACTTGTATGAGCCGACCATTTCAAGATTGCCTCATTCATTCATTCATTTTCTAGTCGCAGTATGCTCTGTCCTTTCCAATTTTTGAAGTGCAAAAATTTGTATTTCTGAACATTTGAAACAAGGCAACAATCCCTGCAGCACTTTGAAATTTCATGGAATTTTGGTTGAATATTTTTGTAGGGCTTCTTTGCCCAGCCGTACTTCATTATATATAATTTCTTTATCTGCAAACAGTCTCAGGTCACTATTAATATTGTCTGCAAAGTCATCAGGATACAATATGAACAGAAAGGGTGTCAACAGAGCTATTTCTGCATCTATCCATGCAAGATAACATGCAGCACTCTCCCTACCAAGGAATCCTCCCATGTCCCTAAATAGCTGATATGATCGTATAGTGCAGGCAATTGTTTTTAAACTGTTTATGGCTGTGGATCAACCTACAACGGAAAGCAAAAAACAATCGTCTGTCATGTGTCCACAATTGGCCTTTTTTCTTTGGGCAGTAGAAGAAAATGGTTCAAATGGCTCTGAGCACTATGGGACTTAACAGCTATGGTCGTCAGTCCCCTAGAACTTAGAACTACTTAAACCTAACTAACCTAAGGACATCACACAACACCCTATCATCACGAGGCAGGGACAACCCCTGACCCGGCAGTAGAAGACAAATGGTTTACGTAAAAGACTGCATTCAGTTTGGTGCTTTTAACAATGATTTCAATCCATGTCGCAAATATTTTCTATCCCACACATGACTAATTTCGAAATCCGAAATCTAACTAACCTAAGAACATCACACACGACCATGCCCGAGGCAGGATTCGAACCTGCGACCTTAGAAGGGCGCGCGGTTCGAGACTGTAGCGCCTAGAACCGCTCGGCCACTCAGGCCGGCATTCCAGACACAGCGCCGCTCAGTATCAACAGAAATACGCCTCAGGAGGTGGCATAAACCGCGCCAGTGAAATCGCCCGTTCCCTTTGATCTTTGATGCCCAGCACATTTCGAGGTCGAAAACGGCAGATTGCATCGTGGACCTGCAATTCCACTGGACGGGATCGCACCCCTTTGGAGTGTACCGCGGTAACAATTTTTGCTCTGGTGTACAAGGTGGAAGCACAACAGAGCGTTCAAAACCAATCGACGAAATTTGACCATTATCCGAAGAAACAAGTCTATTTGCATTCTCAGCCCTCTTATGACATCACCATGGGAATGGGGCAGAGGAGTGTGACATTGACAAATGCGTGAATAAATTGGCAAAGGGTCTTCCCAGTTCGGAAAGACCCTCGTGCTACCCGTTCACCTTCTTTGAGAACTTCAAAAATGTCTCTGAACAGAGGCAGATGATCGTTGATTCCTATATGAATTAGCGCCTGCTGGTCGTATGCGAAATCTAAGGGACTTCGGAAGTGATGTCTACATATCAACGACTGCCTGTCTCTGTGCAGGCATGTTTATGAACTGCTCAGCAAAGAAGTGCGGGTGTTGCTGAATTGGTGGACCTTAGACGGTTCCTTTCACGTTTTATACAACAAGCGTGTATCAATCTCGCGATTCTCCCGCCCCCCCCCCCCCCCCCCCCCGCCCCGTCCACCCAACACAGCAACTCCCATGCTGCTTATGATCACGCCACAGGAAGACGGGAAACAGTCTTTGCTGTTTCAGATCGCTTTCAAATTTCATAGAATACTTTCGAATTGTACCATGTGGTTCTGTCTTCTAAACCATAAAAAAACAGTGTTCGCACTACACTGTAACACATTCAATGAGGAACGTATTGAGACCTCTGTGAGGGACGGGGTGGGGGGGGGGGGTGAAATGACTTTATCCACAGTGTCCGACATTGTTAATATCATCGTCATGTTTCGCATCGCACTGCGAACTGTCTTCCGTAGACTTAAAACACTACCGTCCGCTACTGCTATACCATAACCTCAAAGTTGGAGGCAGGTCATGAAATACAACTATCTTGTTAAAGTAATTATGGTATAAAGCAACAGAGCAGTGTTATCCACTGAGAGGAATTTTGTTATGTTGACCGAGTTGTACCTAACGGAGGTGGCTTATCGGAAATAAAAGTCAGAATTATGTAAATATTCGAACAGTAACAAACAACATTTTTGCCTGTCCACACTGTTTAAAGAATAAAGAGAACGGTCACCAGCCTAATCAGGCAAGAGAATGATTAACATTCTTGTTTAAGAAAATAGGTGTGAGTAACTTCAACGGGCCAACACAACTTATATTTTGCCACACGCGAGTGCAATGAACTCCGACACCTGCATATGTTCGCGGTTAAGATTGGAAGCTGACAGAGCAGGACAGACTATTTGTATAATTATAACCGATAACGGAACACACTATTACTTTCAGGGCTTATTCAAACCGAATAAGTTTTATAACATTACTATTAATATTCACTGCAGAATCATAAATTGGAGATAGGTTAATTATTATTTTTCAAACACTTTCCTAGTTGACATAAAATTATAAATGTAGTTCACTGCAAAATTATGAACTGGTCACAGGTTAAGTCTCTCTCAGTTAAATACTTTACAATCTAAAATGAAAGTTAATTGGAATTCACTAACAGGTTACTTCTCACTGTCTTTTGAATAAATAAATTACTGTTTTCATAAATAGTGGTCTTTCTGTTTAATTGTTATTTGTCAAGGTCGTAAAGGATAATCTGTGGATCCTATTATACTATTATTATGCACTTTCATTGCCCAAAAGAAACAAGTAGTTAGCATGCATGAGTATATAACTTCCCACTATTGCAGTTTTCCACTTTTACTACAGTGAGACACAATGTTGACAAATTTGCAAGAAACTGACTCACCTTTTAAAATTTACTGCAGCCAGCACTATGATCATTAACTAAGCAAAACTTTATAAGCCTCAGTTTTAAGAACTTTTAATCTTTAAAAGAAACATCAAATTGTCTTTATTACCACAGTCTTCTACTTTCAAGTAAATGATTAAGTAGGTGACTTTAAAACTCCACAAAACTTTAAATTAGACTGTTTCCATCACTGGGAGGTTTTCACAAAACTACATTTACCACCTCCCACAATTTCACTAAATCCGCAGTAAATCTGAATACTCCCTTCTTACCAAAGATCAAACAACATTATTTAATTAACTATTTGGCTTTGAGGCTTTCATTTTTTCCACAAACTAGGACACTCGGTAATCATAGTTCAAATGGAGAGGAACCTGAGAGGTGTTGTGATCGGGAAAAAATCAAGGTAGGTACATGAATTCAATTATAGGTTACCTTATATTTGAGCACACTAACACATCCAACAAGCTGATCCTTCACTGTAGATTATTATAGTATTCCGTTACAGTGATTGCGCAATGTGGTGGCAACTGCATGTTGGTAGGTGGATTTGCTGGCAGAATTGCTGGACTCTGTCATTTCTTGGTGGCGATGATAGACATCAATTCCAGATTAGTTCCAGCTATTTATCCATCCATCCGAGGCATTGGAAAGCTGCAGGAAAAGCCTCTCTCGGAACCAGCGCAATATACAACGTTTACATGGGTAGTGCACAGTTTGTTCCACTTTTTCTACCTAGGCCAACCACAACTTGCGCGCGCTACTCAGTTCTGTTCCCGAGGGGAAACACACTACCTTATACACACAAAAAAAACTAAGAATCCTAAGTGAAGGTCAGCAGTTTGCATAACCGAGAACAAATATGTTAAATAAAACAGAACCTTTGCACATACTGACATTTCTAAAAAAATTGTTAAAAAAAATTCCAAATATGCAGGGTGTTACAAAAAGGTACGGCCAAACTTTCAGCAAACATTCCTCACACACATAGACAGAAAATATTTTATGTGAACATGTGTCCGGAAACGCTTACTTTCCATGTTAGAGCTCATTTTATTACTTCTCTTCAAATCACATTAATCATGGAATGGAAACACACAGCAAGAGAACGGACAGGCGTGACTTCAAACACTTTGTTACAGGAAATGTTCAAAATGTCCTCCGTTAGTGAGGATACATGCATCCACCCTCCGTCGCATGGAATCCCTGATGCGCTGATGCAGCCCTGGAGAATGGCGTATTGTATCACAGCCGTCCACAATACGAGCACGAAGAGTCTCTACATTTGTTACCGGGGTTGCGTAGACAAGAGCTTTCAAATGCCCTCATAAATGAAAGTCAAGAGGGTTGAGGTCAGGAGGGCGTGGAGGTCATGGAATTGGTCCGCCTCTACCAATCCATCGGTCACCGAATCTGTTGTTGAGAAGCGTACGAACACTTCGACTGAAATGTGCAGGAGCTCCATCGTGCATGAACCACATGTTGTGTCGTACTTGTAAAGGCACATGTTCTAGCAGCACAGGTAGAGTATCCCGTATGAAATCATGTTACCGTGCTCCACTGAGCGTAGGTGGAAGAACATACTGACGAAACTAAAATGAGCTCTAACATGGAAGTTAAGCGTTTCCGGACACATGTCCACATAACATCTTTTCTTTATTTGTGTGTGAGGAATGTTTCCTGAAAGTTTGGCCATACCTTTTTGTAACACCTTGTATACAGTAAGAATTTAAATGACATACACTACATTGCATAGAATCAAATCATGACATCGAAGTCTTAACAAAGAATGGAGTATACAATTTTGTGTTATCGATTCAAACACATTTACAGAAGCTCAACAATGTAACATTACATAAAACAAAAAGCAAAATAAATCAGTAGAGCATTAGAGCTTTGGTGTTACAGACTGAGTGGAATTCGAATGCTTTCAGTTTGCAATAGATATACTATTGTCCGTGTAGTAATCATTAGAACATTTGAAATGGAGTTCTCATTTACATATTACAAAAAACACATCTTCGAGGAAATTTTTCCCAAATTAATTAATTACAGTATTCTATATTTATGCGATAATAATCCGTTCTCGTCGTTCTGGAGTTGTATAGGTGACGTGTCGAGTTTCTTACGCACAATGTTGATAACTGGACCCCACTACCAGGCAAATCTAATGACATTTCATGTTTATTACCATAGACGATTTCACTTAACCGTTGCTGTCTCCTTTGAGGTATGTGTCTGCTGTTTGTACCTTCTGTACCATGACAAATAAATGCGACTGATAATTTTATGGTAGGTCAGATGTACTGCTTTAAATAAGATCTCAGTTCAGTTCCAATGCGTTTTTTACAGTATATGGCTCATGTATCGTGACGTTCCAGTGAGTTTAGAAGATATAAAAGTTCTGACAGAGAAAGAAGACATTAAATAGCCGGCAAGAATAAGAAACAGTGTGTCCTTTCATCATGGGGGTAAAAGTAAGCTTTTGTGACAGCAGGCTGTGAAACTGTTATAAGTTTATAGACTACAGGCTCGAGAGGATGGTACGCGATCCTCGCATCAACTCTGAGTAAAATACAAAACAATTCTGACAAATAAGAATCCTAATCGTATTAAATGGATTATTATTCACCAGAAGCAAAGCTCACGTCACTATTTTAACTATATCCAATGTTGGATTTTTTTTTTCATTGTCCGGGAGAATCCAAATAGTATTTATTTTACTGAAACATTTTTCTCTACACAAGAAATCTGAGACTTTTTCATACATGATCATCAGCTAAGAGCTACGAGTTTCAAAGTCGTAAAAAGGATGTGAGAACACTCACTTTCACTTTCGCCGTGTATCGGTTTCTTCAGAACTCTGAAAGCTCAAACAACCAACAATGAGTATTTCCGCTTCGTATTCTCGCGTTTCATGCAAAACCGCGTCGATATTTTGCAGAATAGAAAGGTAGCTATTATTTTTATTTATTTTTTAGTCTTTTTAGATACTATAGGATAGATGTGTGTGTGATTTATTTATGGTGTACCTTTCCGCATGTGAATACTTCCATTATCATTACACAGTTTTATACAATGTGGAAAATCACCACTGCACACTGTACGATTTTTCCAAATTCACTGTAAGAGCTCTCAAATTTCCGAAGAATTTTTTCCACTCATAATTTGTTAATGTCAGTTTGCTTTTACAATATCGTGGTGTTTTCAAACACAATGCCAGGACTGAAATCAAAGCTTCGTATCACTGCTGTTCACTCTGTATGTAGTGTGCGTTTCGAGTCATTACTGGTTAAACTATACGTAACGTAGGATCTGCTCTCGTTGTCAGCGTGTAATCCACATCATAATTATTTTATCGTGAAAAAATTTTTCCTCTGCACGAGACGTACAGTTTTCATCGTACAGGAGCTTTAGCTGAGAACGCTATTAGGTTCACTGTTGAAAACAGCAGGTGAGGAGAATTACAGGTGAAAGCTTGTTTTATCTTTAGTACCGTCACATACCTTTCTCGTAGAATTTATCAGCGTAGTTGAAAAAAAAGGAAGCTTTATTGTAAGCCGACTGTGACATCGTTATAAATTTATAAACTACAGACTCGCCACGGCAGTGCACGACAGCTGTATCATCTCTGACTAATATAAACCCACTGCCGAGTCTTCCACAACATGCATCGTGGTTATTTTTTTTTTTATCGCGGAACATCTAGCAAGCGTTATTTAGAACTTTTCCTCTAGTGCTGACATGCATGAGTCTTCTGATCAGCGTTATCTATTGGTATACAGAATTCTTACTTTTCGTCATGTAGGGTCGTTAGCTAGGAGCGCTATTAGGGTCACTGTCAAAAACAGGAGGTGAGAACGAAGCTTTCACATCATTACTGCAGCATGGTGAAAGCAAATGGTATTCGTCTGTCTACTTCCACATCGAAGAGTGTCACCAACAGTTGCCGCGCTGTGTATTTCCATGTTCCATCGTGGCTTCGCTTACTGTTAAAGACGTACGGCTTGTTAAACGTTATACGTTAGCCATAAAGTGATTAAGTGGGAGTATGCACGTCGTGTTGCACGCACTGGCCTTTGAGAACAAATAGCGCGTGACAGAGTTAGATTTAACAGACGTATCGAAAAATTGGAAGAAATCTTAATACCTATGTCAGAAACGTCTCACAGAGGGATTACATGGATTAAATTACAGGAATCTCAAAGCGCTAGAGCTTAACGCAATACACACACATGTCTGAGACCTCAAAGCACTGCAGTATAGAGCAATTGGTGTGAAATTACGTGCAAATTAACCAATTTAGACAGAGAAAAGAGCACAATTACTCCGTTTTTAAGTAACATGCAATTTAAGCTATTTACATTTAAGTAACATGCAATTTAAGCTATTTACACAGAGTAGTTAGAGATAATTACGCTGCCTTGTTACGATATTTAAAGTTGAAAGGGGACGCTTAGGTGGCGGGAGGGGACGGTGGGGTTATGAGGGAACTTTTGGGGGGAGGGTGCTTGGGAGGTGGGGAACTGGGGCTGTAAAGGTTCGCACAGCTGCTTACATTAAACTTTGTTGCGAAATGTCAGCCAGAACATTGTGACCACCGATCTGGTATTGATTTAAAGCATTCCAGGTGCTAGCAGCATCACCTGGGGAGGAATGACGTCTAGTCAGACACACGCACGGTGCATGTAGCATCAACCAGCATGCTGTCCGTGTGTAGAATGGGGAAGGCGCACGATCTATCTGAGTTTGACCGTAGACAGATTGTGATGGCCCAGAGGCTTGCCACGAGCATTTCAGAAGCTACATGACTTGTTGGGTATGCGAGGAGTGCGGTGGTGAGTGTCTTCAGCACGTGCCAAACAAAGAGATGAAACCCTCTCCAGACGCCGTGGGGCTGGGCGTCCCTACTTCATTACAGATGTCGGACGTCGTAGGCTCGGCAGACTGGTAAAACACGACAGGCGGCGAATAGTGGCGGGCCTAACATCAGACAATAATGCTGGCAGAGTTCAAGCGTGTCTGCACACACAGTGCATCGGAAACTCCTAACGATGTGCCTCAGTAGCCGATGACTCATGAATGTAAAAATGTTAACACCACGACATTGACATCTACAGCTGAAATGGACACGTGACCATCAGCACTGGACGTTGGCGCAGTGGCAGAGCGTTGCATGGTCTGGTGAATCCCGATACCCACTGGGTGGGCTTGAATCGCTTGTTTTCCAAGGGATTAGCTCCTTAACAACTGTACCACGGGATGGAGACAATCTGGCGGCGGCTCCATTATGCTATGGGAAACATTCACATGGGCATCCAAGGCCCCGGAGGAGCTCGAGAAAGGCACCATCACGGTGAAGGAGTGTTTTACACTGGTTGCAGAGCACGTACAACCTGTCAAGACGATCATGTATCCAGATGGCAGTGGCATTTCTCAACAAGGTAATGCGCCATGTCGCAAGAACAGGAGTGTGAAGGACTGGTTCGAGGAACACAGTGGCGAGTTTCAGTTGATGTGCTGGCCTTCCAGTTCACTAGATCTGAACCTGAACGAACACATCTAGGATGTGACTGAAGGTGACGTCAGAGGTCATCGTTCCCTACCCGGAATTTGCGGGAATTAGGTGACTTGTGTGTGTGCTGATGTGGTTCCAATTCCCTGTGGCGACTTACCAAGGCCTCATTGCTTCTATGCTACGATGCGTACCGAAGTGGCGCAGTGGTTAGCACACTGGACAAGCACTTGGGAGGACGACGGTTCAAACCCGCGTCCGGCCATCATAATTTAGGTTTTCCGTGATTTCCCCAAATCTCTTCAGTCAAGAGCCGGTATGGTTCCTTTGAAAGCGTGCGACCGACTTCCTTCCCCATCCTCTTCCCCAACACGATGGGATCAATGACCTATCTGTTTGGCCCTCCCCCTAAACTAACCAACCAACCGAGACACGCCGCCGCTCTTATCCGTGCTAAGGCTGAACATAACGATTGTCAGGTAGATGATCATGATGTTCTGGCTGGTCAGTCTATACGCCACAAGCAACGTGTGTGCCGGGATGTAGTTCTCATAGCACTGCCGTTTTACAATTACCTGCTCCACTCATAAATGGGGACAGTCGGCAAGTTGTCGTTGTTGTTGCTGCGCTCTACTCGTACTGTATGAAGACTAGTCTAACGCACCCTCCTCGATTGTCTACCCTGTGCAAGCCTCTTCATCTCCGAATTACTACCGATGCCTACGTACACTTGAATCTTCTCACTGTACTCGTTTCTCCTATCCCTTCCATAATTTTTACACCCCACGCGTTCCTCCCGTACAAAAGTAATGCAGACAATCTTGTAGGTGGGGCAACCATAGTTATTAGTATTCACCTTGGGTAGTACAAAGAGCTTTATCTGTATGTAGTCCTTTATTATTGGATCACAAGGGGTTTTCGTGGCATTAAAGCCACATCTTCAGGTGAACGTAGAACTAAAACATTAGAGCGGGAAAGCTCGGAATCGTTTTACCCAACGTTCATGATCCGTCAAAACCAAACACCTGCCAGATTCCAATACAGTGGATGGGTCCTGTCATGACAGAGCAAGCTGCCCGGTCCCCTGTACGCAGTTCCGTATGGATCGGAGAACCGATCACAATGGTACGATTTCTTTAGGACCCATCCACTATATTGGAATGTGGCTTTTTTATTCTATGACACACAGTGTTCTGGCGATATTATGGTTTAACTGGCAAGGAATGAAGGTAAAAAGGTTCCGAGCGTTTCTGGTTTAATATTTTAATCATATGTTCACCTGAAGACGTGGCTTTTCTTACCACGAAACCGCTAGAACAGCTGAAGTGGTTAGTAATACCCAAGATGACTAAATTAATGATTCCTTGAAGTCTCTGAATGGGTTCTGTCAAAGGATGCCTTCATTTAGTAGAGTTACGCTACGGATTTCTGTACTCTCCAATTCTATACAGTACTTCCTCATCAGCTGACCGATTTGCCCATGTACTTTACTGCATTCATCTGTAGCACTACATTTCAAAAGCTTCTATTCTCTTCTTGTCTGAGTTGCTTCACTTCTGTACAAGGCTAACCTGCAGACAAATACCCTCAAAAATATTTCTCAACATTTATATCTGCATTCGCTGTTAACAAATTTCTCTTTTCAGAAACAATGTTCTTCCCATTGCCAGTCTACATTTTATACCATCTTCACTTCGACAATCATCAGTTATTTCGCTGGGCAAACGGAAGAACTCATCTACAACTTTTGTGTCTTATCTGCTGAGATAATACACTCAGCATCGTCTGATTTACCTCGACTACATTCCATTACCCTTGTCTTGCTTTTGTTTATGTTTATCTAATATCCTCTTTTCAAGACATTGTCCATTAAGTTCAGTTACACTTCCAAGTCGCCGGCCGCTGTGG
Organism: Schistocerca serialis cubense; assembly: GCF_023864345.2. Classification (NCBI taxonomy): domain Eukaryota; kingdom Metazoa; phylum Arthropoda; class Insecta; order Orthoptera; family Acrididae; genus Schistocerca; species Schistocerca serialis. Next base: position 870,323,258 of record NC_064641.1, on the reverse strand, counting down.
CCGAGCAGTTCGAGGAGCTTCTGTCCGGAACCGCGCTGCTGCTTCGCTCGCAGGTTCGAATCCTGCCTCGGGCATGGATGTGTGTGATGTACTTAGGTTAGTTAGGTTTAAGTAGTTCTACGTCTAGGGGTTTGATGACCTCAGATGTTAAGTCCTATAGTGCTTAGAGCCATTTGAACCACTATGAACGTCCAAGTCCTTTGTTGTCTCTGATCGAATCACAGACAAACCTAATAGTTTTTATGTCTCCTCCCCAAACTTTAATTCCGTCTCTAAAGTTTTCTTTGATTTTCTTTGCGGCTTGCTCAGAGCACAGGATGATTGACATAGAGAATAGGATACAAATTTCGTTTCCTTTTCCATCATTGCTTCCTTTCGTGCCTTCGACTCTTACAAATGCCGTCTGATTTCCGCACAAGTTGTATGTAACCTTTCTTTTTCTGCATTTTACACCTACTACCTTCAGGATTTCATAGACTGTATTCCAGATAACAACGTCGAAACTTCTTTCAAGTATTGGAATAAAATAAACGAAAGTTCGCCTAGAGTGATAATATATTTCTTAGGAACACTTATCTAGTTTCCCCGCGATCGCCTTCTATGAGTTTCTCCATTCTTCTGTAACTAATTCGTGTCAATATTTTCCTGTAGCTAGTAAAGCGATAGCTCAGTAATATTGTTACCCATCAGCTGCTCTTGTTTCTGGAATAGGGAATATTACTTTGTTCTTCGAGTCTGAGGTTATTTCGCCGCTCTTATACTGTAACATCTCCTTAGAAACATTAGTGAATTACTGTGCTGATAAACCTCTAACGTTATTTGATTTTCAAACAGCTGAGCAGCACTGAACGTACTCAGACATTTCTCTCTTTAATTATTCTGATCAACACTAAACCGATACACAATATTTTTAGCGCAATGCAATCTGACTTTCAATAATCCCTACAAAAGAATGGCCTTGGCTAACAATAACCTATACCTTTCATGAATCACTTACCTCACAAAAGTCTTCGTTACTTGAACTACTACAATACAGAGCGAGCCAATACTGCAAGCTAAATAAAAGATTCTAAATACTGAAGACACTAACTACTGATAGGCACAGTTAGCAAATGAAAGATTTTGATAGAGAACAATGTATTTTCCTTAATAATAGTCAAAAGTCATATATATCAGTTCATGATATACAGTTTTTCAAATTTACTCTTTCTGATGGACACACGTCCAGATCATCCACTCTCAAAATTCTGTCATCTCTCTTCCCACATCCACCACTGCTGGCGGCTCACCGCTAAATGTGCAACGCTACGCGCTGTTCACATTCAACTGTCCATAACTACAAAAGCGAATATTCCAACAATGCCATTCAGCCACAGACTGCACACAGCACAGCCAGTGATTTTCATACAGAGCGCTATGTGACGTTACCAACGTAAAAACCTAAACAGCCTACTTACATTGCCCCCCATTCTCCCCACAAAAATTTTACGAATTGTTTTGGGCAGTGTCCAACACAGATTTGATTAAATTTTTCATAATTACAATAATAAAGATATCAAATACACACACTTATTGATACACTGTTGGCGGAAAGCAAAAATTTTCTCACAGTTAATAAAGACAGTCCCGATCATTCATCACAGTAGTAATTGCAGTTTTTTTCTCAAAGTCTGAGCAGTAAAATAAAATGCACATGGAAGTAATGGATTTCCATGCAGTCTTGAACAAGTAGTGTTTTCCTTCCAACGGAAAGACAATGCTGACTCTTGACATGCAGGCGGGTAATGGGCCACAACAGAGTAACCCCACAGCAGAGTCAGTCGAAGTTTTGAAGAATATTTGTAGGTAGGTCATCACAGTGCAGACCTACTGTAGTCTTGGTAGAGAGTATGGTACTGGTGGGCCATCAAAGGTGTAGACCCACTGCAGTCCTTGTAGAGATGGCCAGCAGCCATCTGTTGCGACTGTGCAGGTGCACAATCATCATCGAAGAGTCTTGCGGACAATATAGCAAGTCCATAAACCACCACTTGTTCACTCACAAAGGTTTTGAAATTGTCCTTAAAACGAGCAACACTGTTAACCAGTCCCTTGCTGAATTATCAACACACTTGTGAGCACTAACAGTCCCTTTTTTTCACATATTGTGCATATACTATGACCAACAGAAACGTGTGCAGTAATATGAAACTTAATTTAAAGAACGGGTGCCTATACAATTATAAATTTACAACATGAGAATACAATTACAAAGGTACAGAATACGTCATTAAAGAACATAACAATACAGATAACATTTGTAGTAATACTGGCTTTAGAAAAGAATCGAAATGGCACATACATCAGTGTTACAGGAATTATGCCATAAGTAAATGCATAAAAGATCAGAATAACTTTCCAAACATCAACTTCACACATGAGCATTAAAACAAAACAGAATAAATAATGTTTGAACATCTTTAGAAAGTAAATAACATATTATTAGAAAAATTCTACAACATAACTCTTATCAGATAAGCACATATAGACAGGAAGAACACAAAACACAAGGGTACACAAACACATAGCGGAATAACACAAAAGGGAAGGACAGGGTTTGTTTTACTGCAGTATTTTGGAAACAAAACTTTCTTTACCTTTTGAAGATCTCCCTTCGTTCATCATTATTCCCAAAACGTCCTATCTCTACCTGCTTTCTGTATTCTATTCATATCCTCTTTCCAAATAATTATTCTCCATTGTAAAGTACCTTTTCTTTTTACAAACGTTTTTCGTATAACTTCTCAATGCATTTCTTCCAATTCATCGTAACTCATTCTCTTATATAGTGTACCCACTCTTAAGCTAACTTAAATCTACTGAGCTCAGATGCATAAATTAATGAACGAAGCAATGGAGCAGCACAAAACAATTAACTCAAACAGCAATGACAAAAAAATGAAAATTGGCAAAGCTGCCACCAATAAATATAAATTAGCAAAGCAAATGCAACATAACAACTAATATGAGACAATGTGCAGCAACAAGAAAAATAAATCAGTAGAAAACTGGCTCAGCAGAGTCATACAAAGTGAAATTCAGTAGAGCTATGCCTGGCAAACAACAGCTGCAAATGCAATAACTTATACCTAAACATGACAAAGCTCAAGCAGAAAAAATAGTACACTAAAGACGACAGTGCAGATAAGGGAAATGTCTATACACATCTTAATGTCTATTTCATTAAAATGGTGCACCAAAACAACTTATTCTACAAAAAAAATTAACAAGTACTTGAAAAGAAAATTATGTATGCAGTTACTGTTATTAGTTCCTTCTTATTGTTCTTTCCTTTCCAAGTGCTCCTTTTATGACAAATGTGAATCATAAAATTATTAATTAACAGATCTGTTGACAGAAAGTGTTCACATTAGCAAATGCATTTAATTTTATTGTATAAAACCAATGCTGCAACACAACTGGAAACCAGATGTCAAGTGAAATAAGCAACTATGTGCAAAGCAAAGCATAAAAACGTCATTCAATATACATGTGGCATTTCATAAGTCAGTAGAAATTCTCTCAACTCTCGTTGAAAGACACTTGTCATAATCAGGTGTGCAGATGTAAGAATATTTCCCATCAATTCATAAGCATTTCAGTAAGTAGCGCAAACTATGAGCTCCACAGTATAAGCATATGTTTCCAAGTAATAGCATGTCATATTTGCGATGATTTCTACAAAGGAATGTCAATAGCGAGGAATATGGCCTCTTTTTTGTCCACCTAATGGGTTTTTCTCGAGGCAACTGGCACAGCTGGGCACCCACAATGCATTACGTCAAGGTCACGTAGCTTTCTTACCCAAAAATTTACGACACCAGTTTCCACTACAGTGACAGTCTCATATATAAAAATTTCACAGATCTAAAAATTACTGTAGAAATGTGTAGAAACGAAAGCTCATGAATAGCAGTGTTGTGATACATTCACACATGGACACACAAGTCATAACTCTTAATATACAATTCTTGGTTTCCAACATCCTTTTTCACAAGCAAGAGTCCCTAACTTCTATTCATTATTCATGTACATATAAACACGTAATCACATTCCTCATATATGGTAGCATCAGATTGTTGATCACAAACATATCTCAACAGCATAATACACATCGTCATCGTAATAACAACATCATAAAATCTCAGCCAAATCTAAAAAATGTCATAGTTTTCTGCAATAATTTCAAAACCTAAACGATTATATCGTCTGTCGTCATGTCGGTAGATTCCATAGCTTCATTCTTGTCGATCACGTGGTGGAGAATATATCCCTGAATCGTAACTGCGCGCTGAACTGTTGGTCTGAAGTTATTCTGTCTCCCTTGATAATAATTGTTTTGGTTCCCATATTGTCTGTTTCTATGGTTATCTCTGTCATATACATTACTACAGAAATGCGATCTTTCTCTGTAACTATTATTCTGACAACGGTTGTCATACGGGTGGTGTCTTCTTTGGTCACGATTTGCGTTGTAAGAATAGCTTTGTCGTGTCCAGTTATTATTTCTTTCATCACGGAATTGTGACGGGTGTGACCTGTAATGATTGTTTTCCTGTTTTCGCATCGCACGACTGTCTGTGTCAATTTCTAATTCTTGTAAGAGTCCCTGATAAGCTTCAATGTCGTCTTTGCAACGTCCTGCCAAAATAATATGTCGTAAATGTTCAGGCAATTTGATTAACCAAATGCGGATGAGTTCTGAGGGGCTGTATGGGTTTGACAGATACTGATTCATATGCAACATGTCTTCAAAATATTTCACAAGACTGTAAAATTTAGATTGTTCGAAATGTTTCATCATTATGATACTATGTTTCACTTGGTCTTGTGTAGCTTGAGACCAATATGCTAAGAGGAAGGCATGATAAACTTCCCCTTCACTGTGACAGTCGTGAATGACCGATCGCACCGTTACAGCTGGTTCATTCTGTAAGTAACCACAAATAAACTCTAACCTGTCCTCCAATGACCAGTTGGGAGGTAAACAATGAGAGAATTGATGAAGCCAGGTTTGTGGATGAATGTCGTTGCCAAAATTCTTAAATGTTTTGAATTTACGTGTAGTAATGAACAGTTTATAGTCAAAATCATCGTGTCGGCGGGTCGCATATCGGTCATTGTTACGTCCTGTCGGCGGTTCCATCTCAAAATTCGGTTCACCTTGCCAATTTCTTTCATAATTTCCGAAATGCCCTGTGTTATTATTTTGTGGCTTTACCGTATTTCTAAGTCCTTCTTCCCGTGTTGGAGCGCGTGTGTCCTCTGAAATATGTAATTCTTGTATTACTTATGCCAACTGACCTTGTACTTCTCGGATTTCTCTTTTGTGTTGCGTGTTAATTTGATTCTGATTTTGTTTGAATTTCCTAATTTGTTCGTACACTTCTGTGTCATTAAAGACTACCGCTGTTGTGTCATTCACATTATTATCTACCTTCGTAGATAAATTATTTAGCTGGCTACTTTCTCTGATAATGAACTAATTTCCTCCCTGTGTCTTTCTGAACCAATTTTCAGAGTCTCTACTGTGTCCTCTAAGTTTTCTTGAGTTTTTGCAAGTTGCGTAACCGAATCGGTAGATGCAACTGAGTCAATCTTATTCTGCAATGTCTCGTGATTTTCATGAACAATACTTTTCAGTTCTTTTATGGCTGCTTCGTGATTCTGTAATGCATTTTTATGCCTTGAAAAAAAGGTAGAAAATGCTCACAAATTTGTATTTTTACGTGACTACAGACTTTTTGACATTTAGATTTAATTTTAAGTAACTCTGCAGTTAAATCTTCACGCGTTTGTTCGAGCGTTTGTTCCATCGAGTCTAACTTTTTAACTGTCGCTGTGTTTGTCTCTGATTTTGTTCCATTGAGTCTAACTTTTGAAGCTGTTGTTCAATTTGTTTCTTATTTTGTTCAAGCGTTGTGTCTAACTTTTGAAGCCTTTGTGCCATTTGTTGCACTAATTGTAATAGCAATGCACTGGTGTCAGAAACCTGTTCCTCAGTGCTATTCGGCAGTGCATTTTAACAGGCAATATTCGCATTCTGAAAAGCAGAAAATGTGTATTGACTTATTTGAGAAAACGGTGAGGACGCCAAATCTGAATCTACAGTATTTTAAAGACCGTGTCCTGTCATTTCGGATTCCTGAGGCCAGCTGTTGCCGACCGATCGATCGATAATGCTTCCCTCCTCACTAATTGGTTCACTGTCTACACAATTATTTGCCGCCTGCTCCGTTTCCCCATGCACAGTTACCAAATTACTTCGTTCATTGTCTGTTAATTCATTACACAGTGGTGCTGATAAGCTACGGCCGTCGTCACTATCATTTGTCAATTTACTTTGGAGAACAGTGTTACTTTTTCACACGCCATAATTGTCACAATATTTCACACGATGACACAGAAAAGATCAATTTGAAGAGTTAAATAAGAAAACACATAAACATACCACTGAAAATAATATCTAGTTCATTGTAAGCGCAGCTGCGAAATACTTGGTGCAAATCTACATGCATGCCACAACTGTTTTACTGTACAACAACCAAAAACTACAACTACTAAAGAGATTCTCTCTATAACTACGCGCTAGCAATAAACAATAGCTACCCTAATTACACAAACTACAAGAAAAAATCAAAAGATTGCAGTGAGGTATCCTTGGCTAAGGGTCCACATATGTAACATCCCCGTAGAAAAATTAGTGAATTACTGTGCTGATAAATCTCTTACGTTATTTGATTTTCAAACACTGAGCAGAACTGAACGTACTCAGACATTTCGCGCTTTACTTATTCTGATCAACACTAAACTGACACACAATATTTTTAGCGCAATGCAGTCTTTCAATAATCACTACAAAATAATAGCCCTGACTAACAATAACCTATACCGTTCATGAATCATTTACCTCACAAAAATCTTCGTTACTCGAACTACTGCAATACAGCGAGCGCCAATACTGCCACCTAAATACAAGATTGTTACTACTGAAGGCACTAAATACTGATAGACATTAGTTAGCAAATGAAAGAATTTGATAGAGAACAAAGAATGTATTTACCTTAATAATATTCAAAACTCATCGTATATATATATATATATATATATATATATATATATATATATATATATATATATCAGTTCATGATATGCCGTATTACAAATTCACTCATTCTGATGGACACATTTCCAGATCGTCCGCTCTCAAAATTCTGCCATCTCTCTTCCCACATCCACCATGAAACCCATATTTCAGTTTAAGAACAGCAATTAATTTTAAAAACTTCACTATGCCAGTCGACAGATGTAGTCACATGTTAATGAAGTTTGTTTACATGTTACTTTAGCTTATTTGTACCACGACATCATAAATTTCGCTTTAATACTTTTGATACTACTGTTTGGGTTCACGCAGTTGCCATGAGCCTATATTGTAATTAAACGGGTTGAGATTACATTGAAAATGAACAATATTTAACTACATGTCCAATTCTACTAAAAGTTCTGTTGGAAATCTAGCAGGTGTGGTTAAAAAATAACGATGTTGACAGGAATTGTAGAAAAAAGGCAGGGCTTCATAGTTGTGCTCTAGCGTACCTTACTGGGGGGAAGGTGATAATTGTAATGGCCATATTCGTGAGTGATTTTTGCTGCAAATGGAAATTAATGCACTTGCATGTGTGGTTGTGTGTATTTGGAGGGAGGAAACTTGGATTTCATGGTCGAGTGGCTGCTCATAAGCAACACATCACGCCGGTAAATGCCAAACGACACCTCGCTTGGTCCAAGGAGCGTAAACATTCGACCACTGAACAGTGTAAAACGTTGTGTGGCGTGACGAATCACGGTACACAGTGTGCCGATCCGATGGCACAGTGTGGGTATGGCGAATGCCCGGTGAACGTCGTCTGGTAGCATGTGTAATGCCAACAGTAAAATTCGGAGGCGGTGGTATTATGGTGTTGTCGTGATTTTCATGGAGGGGTCTTGCACTCCTTGTTGTTTTACGTTGCACTATCACAGCACAGGCCTACAATGATGTTTTAAACACCTTTTTGCTTCCCACTCTTCAAGAGCAATTCGGGGATGGCGATTGCATCATTCAAAACGATAGAGCACCTATTCACAACGCACGGCCTGTGGCGGAGTGATTACACGACAATAAAATCCCTGTAATGGACTGGCCTGCACAGAGTCCTGACCTGAATCCTACAAAATACCTTTGGGATGTTTTGGAAGGCCGACTTTGTGCCAGGCCTCACCGACCGACATCGATACCTCTCCTCAGTGCGGCACTCCGTGAAGAATGGGCTGTTATTCCCCAAGAAACGTTTCAGCACCGTATTGAACATATGCCTGCTATAGTGGAACCTGTCATCAAGGCTAAGGATGGGCCAACACCATATTGAATTCCAGCATAACAAAATGGAGGGCGCCACGAACTTGTAAGTCATTTTCAACCAGGTGTCCGGATAGTTTGGATCACATAGCGTATCAGTGTCACTTTGAAGTGTAGTGTAGCATTTAGTGAAACTCACTTGGCTTGACAGAATCCCGGGTAACTTAATTTTTGAAGTATCTTTATAAAATGACATTTTTTTCCTTATGTCTAAACACATGCCCTATCATACCATACGTTCTTCTTTTCAGTTTGGCCCCCTTACTATACTCTTCGTTTCCTTATTTTCTATTTCATTAAGTTAGATAGTTTTCATTATCCTCCTATAATGCAACATCTCGAACACTGATTCTGTTCTTCTTCGGGTTTTTCACAGTCCATGTGGAACAGATGTATACGAGTTATTATTATTGCTATTATTATTATTGTTATTATAATCATTATTACACCTGAACCAGTGGAACGTGTTGTGAATTGGCAAGACAGCCAACCCAGGAAGCCGAAAGGCACGCGTTTTAGCTCACGCAGACTGGCGTGAGGTCTGGAACAGGTCAAGGAAATGAGACTAACAAAAAAGGACGTAGCTGTTGGAATACTTAACTTTAATCCATAAATGGTGGACATCGCTCTTGACGGTACATGTTTTACAGCATCAATAGTAACTGGTAATGGCGCATTGCTAGGTCGTAGCAAATGACGCAGCTGAAGGCTATGCTAACGATTGTCTCGGCAAATGAGAGCGTAATTTGTCAGTGAACTGTTGCTAGCTACGTCGGCTGTACAACTGGGGCGAGTGCTAGGAAGTGTCTCTAGACCTGCCGTGTGGTGGCGCTCGGTCTGCAATTACTGACAGTGGCGACACGCGGGTCCGACGTATACTAACGGACCGCGGCCGATTTAAAGGCTACCACCTAGCAAGTATGGTGTCTGGCGGTGACACCACAGAACGCTTGTTCGAAAAGGGATATTTTGAAGAAGACTGTACCCATATAGCGTAATACAGAATAAATGAGGATACCATAAACAGATACAGCCACACACGACACAGATCTGTAAGTTCACGGTATTGCTGATAAGTTGAGAGAACCGTCCCGAAACACATGTGCTACAAAAAGCCACTGTGTTACACAAGTAACGGGTAAGGCGAACTATAGATTGCGGTTTATTGGTAGAATCCTGAAGCGATGCCGTCCTTCAACAAAGGAAATAGCTTACAATACGTTAGTTCGTTCAGTCTTAGAGTATTGTTCGTCTGTATGGGACTCTTACCAGTTGGGTCCGATTCAAGAGATTGAGAAGGTCCAAAGAATAGCGGCAAGATTCGTGACTGGTACATTTAGCCATCGCGATAGCGTTACAAATCCCATAGAAAGTTTGAAGTGGGACACACTTGCAGATAAACGACGCGCTAACCAGAAGGGGCTGCTCACTAAATTCCGAAATTCCATCTTCACCGAGGATGTAATTATTACCACCAACTTTCGAATCACGTAATGATCATCATTCAAAGAAAAGGGAAATAAGAGATCGTACTGAGGCGTTCAGACAGTCGTTTTTCCCTCGCGCGATCCGCGAGTGGAACAGAGGGGGGAAACATAACTTTGGCGCGAATTGTGCTCTCCACCACACACCGCTTGGTGGCTAGCGGAGTATATATGTACATGTAGATGTAGATGTACTGCGCATATACCCCGACATCAATACAGGAGATGATCACTATGCACACGTAGGCCGCACAACGGGTTGGTATACTCTGGATCAGGTGGTCGAGCAGCTGCTGGAGAATAGCCTCCCCTTGTTGCACCAGTGCTTGTCAGAGATCCTGAAGTGTCCTAGGGGTATGAAGACGTGCAGCGATACGTAGACTGAGAGCATCCCAGACGTGCTCGATGAGGTTTAGGTCTGGAGAACTGGCAGGCCACTCCATTCGCCTGATATCTCCTGTTTCAAGGTACTCCTCCACGATAGCAATTCGATGGGACCATGCGTTATTATCCATCACGAGGAAGGTGGGACCCACTGTTGTTGTTGTTGTGGTCTTCAGTCCTGAGACTGGTTTGATGCAGCTCTCCATGCTACTCTATCCTGTGCAAGCTTTTTCATCTCTCAGTACCTACTGCAACCTACATCCTTCTGAATCTGCTTAGTGTATTCATCTCTTGGTCTCCCTCTACGATTTTTACCCTCCACGCTGCCCTCCAATACTAAATTGGTGATACCTTGATGCCTCAGAACATGTCCTACCAACCGATCCCTTCTTCTGGTCAAGTTGTGCCACAAACTTCTCTTCTCGCCAATCCTATTCAATACTTCCTCATTAGTTATGTGATCTACCCATCTAATCTTCAGCATTCTTCTGTAGCACCACATTTCGAAAGCTTCTATTCTCTTCTTGTCCAAACTATTTATCGTCCATGTTTCACTTCCATACATGGCTACACTCCATACGATTACTTTGAGAAATGACTTCCTGACACTTAAATCAATACTGGATGTTAACAAATTTCTCTTCTTCAGAAACGCTTTCCTTGCCATTGCCAGCCTACATTTTATATCCTCTCTACTTCGACCATCATCAGTTATTTTGCTCCCCAAATAGCAAAACTCCTTTACTACTTTAAGTGCCTCATTTACTAATCTAATTCCCGACTTAATTAGACTACATTCCATTATCCTTGTTTTGCTTTTGTTGATGTTCATCTTATATCCTCCTTTCAAGACACTGCCCATTCAATTCAACTGCTCTTCCAAGTCCTTTGCTGTCTCTGACAGAATTACAATGTCATCGGCGAACCTCAAAGTTTTTATTTCTTCTCCATGAATTTTAATACCTACTCCGAATTTTGCTTTTGTTTCCTTTACTGCTTGCTCAATATACAGATTGAACAACATCGGGGAGAGGCTACAACCCTGTCTTACTCTCTTCCCAACCCCCTGCTTCCCTTTCATGTCCCTCGGCTCATAACTGCCATCTGGTTTCTGTACAAACTGTAAATAGCCTTTCGCTCCCTGTATTTTACCCCTGCCACCTTTAGAATTTGAAAGAGAGTATTCCAGTCAACATTGTCAAAAGCTTTCTCTAAGTCTACAAATGCTAGTAACGTAGGTTTGCCTTTCCTTAATCTTGCTTCTAAGATAAGTCGTAAGGTCAGTATTGCCTCACGTGTTCCAGTGTTTCTACAGAATCCAAACTGATCTTCCCCTAGGTTGGCTTCTACTAGTTTTTCCATTCGTCTGTAAAGAATTCGTGTTAGTATTTTGCAGCTGTGACTTATTAAACTGATAGTTCGGTAATTTTCACATCTTTCAACACCTGCTTTCTTTGGGATTGGAATTATTATATTCTTCTTGAAGTCTGAGGGTATTTCGCCTGTTTCATACATCTTGCTCACCAGATGGTAGAGTTTTGTCAGGACTGGCTCTCCCAAGACCGTCAGTAGTTCCAATGGAATATTGTCTACTCCGGGGGCCTTGTTTCGACTCAGGTCTTTCAGTGCTCTGTCAAACTCTTCACGCAGTATCATATCTCCCATTTCATCTTCATCTACATCCTCTTCCATTTCCATAATATTGTCCTCAAGTACATCGCCCTTGTATAGACCCTCTATATACTCCTTCCACTTTTCTGCTTTCCCTTCTTTGCTTAGAACTGGGTTTCCATCTGAGCTCTTGACATTCATACGTTCTCTTATCTCCAAAGGTCTCGTTAATTTTCCTGTAGGCAGTATCTATCTTACCCCTAGTGAGACAGGCCTCTACATCCTTACATTTGTCCTCTAGCCATCCCTGCTTAGCCATTTTGCACTTCCTGTCGATCTCATTTTTGAGACGTTTGTATTCCTTTTTGCCTGCTTCATTTACTGCATTTTTATATTTTCTCCTTTCATCAATTAAATTCAATATTTCTTCTGTTACCCAAGGATTTCTACTAGCCCTCTTTTTTTTACCTACTTGATCCTCTGCTGCCTTCACTACTTCATCCCTCAAAGCTACCCATTCTTCTTCTACTGTATTTATTTCCCCAATTCCTGTCAATTGCTCCCTTATGCTCTCCCTGAATCTCTGTACAACCTCTGGTTCTTTTAGTTTATCCAGGTCCCATCTCCTTAAATTCCCACCTTTTTGTAGTTTCTTCAGTTATAATCTACAGGTCATAGCCAATAGATTGTGGTCAGAGTCTACATCTGCCCCTGGAAATGTCTTACAATTTAAAACCTGGTTCCTAAATCTCTGTCTTACCATTATATAATCTATCTGATACCTTTTAGTATCTCCAGGGTTCTTCCATGTATACAACCTTCTTTCATGATTCTTAAACCAAGTGTTAGTTATGATTATGTTGTGCTCTGTGCAAAATTCTACCAGGCGGCTTCCTCTTTCATTTCTTAGCCGCAATCCATATTCACCTACTATGTTTCCTTCTCTCCCTTTTCCTACACTTGAATTCCAGTCACCCATGACTATTAAATTTTCGTCTCCCTCCACAAACTGAATAATTTCTTTTATTTCATCATACATTTCTTGAATTTCTTCGTCATCTGCAGAGCTAGTTGGCATATAAACTGTACTACTGTAGTAGGTGTGGGCTTCGTATCTATCTTGGCCACAATAATGCGTTCACTATGCTGTTTGTAGTAGCTTACCCGCATTCCTATTTTCCTATTCATTATTAAACCTACTCCTGCATAACCTCTATTTGATTTTGTGTTTATAACCCTGTAGTCACCTGACCAGAAGTCTTGTTCCTCCTGCCACCGAACTTCACTAATTTCCACTATATCTAACTTCAACCCATCCATTTCCCTTTTTAAATTTTCTAACCTACCTGCCCGATTAAGGGATCTGACATTCCACGCTCCGATCCGTAGAACGCCAGTTTTCTTTCTCCTGATAACGACATCCTCTTGAGTAGTCCCCGCCCGGAGATCCGAATGGGGGACTATTTTACCTCCGGAATATTTTACCCAAGAGGCCGCCATCATCATGTAATCATACAGTAAAGCTGCATGCCCTCGGGAAAAATCACGGCTGTAGTTTCCCCTTGCTTTCAGCCGTTCGCAGTACCAGCACAGCAAGGCCGTTTTGTTTATTGTTACAATGCCAGATCAGTCAATCATCCAGACTGTCGCCCTTGCAACTACTGAAAAGGCTGCTGCCCCTCTTCAGGAACCACACGTTTGTCTGGCCTCTCAACAGATACCCCTCCGTTGTGGTTGCACCTACGGTACGGCTATCTGTATCGCCGAGGCACGCAAGCCTCCCCACCAACGGCTAGGTCCATGGTTCATGGGTGCGACCCACTACACCACTGAGAGGCGGACATACTGGTGCAAAATGACGTCCCGGTACACCTGACATGTTACAGTTCCTCTGTCAAAGACATGCGGAGGTGTACGTGCACCAATCATAATCCGACCCCACACCTTCAAACTACGACGTCCATACTGGTCCGTTTCAAGGACATTAAGGGTCTGGTATCTGGTTCCTGATTCACGCCAGATGAAAACCCGGCGGGAATCACTGTTGAGACTATACGTGGACTCGTCCGTGAACGTGACCTGGGACCACTGTCTCCAATGACCATGTACTGTGTTCTTGACACCACGCTCTACTGTGACCAGGGGTCAGTGGAATGCTCCTTTTATGCCTCTGGGCGAATAAACCAAGTCTGTTTAGTTGTCTGTACACTGTGTGCCTGGAGACAACTGTTACAGTGGCTGCGGTAAGGTCCCGAGCAAGGCTACCTGGCCGTCTGCGGGCATTGATAATGAGATATCGGTCTTCTAGTGGTGTTGTACACTGTGGACGTTCCGTACTGTAGGCACTGGACACGTTTCCTGTCGGGTGGAATCGCTGTCATAATCTGCACATGCTGTGTTTGACCACCCTCTTGTCGCCCTAGTATTCTACCCCTCATAACGTCATCAATAGATTGTGTTCTTTGAGCCATTTTCAACACACAGTCACCATTAGCACGTCTGAAAACATCTGCACACTTACTCGCTAGCCGGCCGGAGTGGCCGTGTGGTTCTAGTCGCTACAGTCTGGAGCCGAGCGACCGCTACGGTCGCAGGTTCGAATTCTGCCTCGGGTATGGATGTGTGTGATGTCATTAGGTTAGTTAGGATTAATTACTGCTAAGTTGTAGGCGACTGATGACCTCAGAAGTTAAGTCGCATAGTGCTCAGAGCCATTTGAACTTACTCGCTACACTGTACTCTGACATGCACCAACACACCTCTGCGTATGTAAACTGCTGCAAGCGCCACCGTGCGACGACCGCAGGTCAAATGCACCGCATGGTCATATACCGAGGTGATTTAAACCCGCAAATCGCCAACCAGAGCGTTGTTTCATCATGTATCAGCATTATCCTTAATTTATGAGGATGGGTGTCCAACAGCAAACTTTAAGGTTGGTACGCAAGCATATAGTTACTAACGCACTGGCATAATACACGTTGCAAAAATGGACTTGATTCCCTTTCTAAAACTTACGACGTAAGGGAAGATTAACCAGGGTGGATTCATTCGTGGTATCGATAACAGATGAGCACAGTAATTATAAAGAAAGGGGATTTAGTTATACATAAAACACGATGGTAATGTAAGTATTCGATTTGCAAGGACGCAAACGTCTTCAGCACATAAACACACTGTTAACAAGAGTACTAATGTAATCTTTATCAAATGGACTATCAATTCATTTAGAGGGAAGACGATTACAGATGTGGGATTCTGTTACAGAAATAGTTAGCCTCAGCTAAGTGGCGGACGCGCGGGATTAGCCGAGCGGTCTGGGGCGCTGCCGTCATGGACTGTGCTGCTGATCCCGGCGGAGGTTCGAGTCCTCCCTCAGAGAAGGGTGTGTGTGTTTCTCCTTAGGATAATTTAGGTTAAGTAGTGTGTAAGCTTAGGGACCGATGACCTTAGCAGTTAATTCCCATAAGATTTCACACACATTTGAACATTTGAAGTGGCGGGCGATTGGGCCTCTGAGCAGAAATAGTCATGTTAGGAATCTATGTGTGCCAAACTTTCGTTGTAAAACCCAAGGAAGGATAAACGGGGAAAACTCAGGAATGTTACAAGGCAGATACCGTAGTGGCGAAAACTACATTAAAGTCTACAAATACAAAATGAAAAACAATTATTTAAGCCTGTTGAAACTCTTCTGCACATAATTTCATGTACTATAGTATGGAACATAGTATTACCCACAAGACGCAAAATAATGGACACGTGGTACAGTCTTCTGACCACGACCTTGTATTTCTTTTGAGTCATCAGTCTTTAGACTGGTTTGATACAGCCCGGCACAAATTTCCTGTCCTGTGTCAAACTCTTCATCTCAGGGTAGCTCTTGCAAGCTGCATCGTCAATTATTTGCTGGATGTATTTCAATCTCTGTCTTCCCTCTAGTTTTTACCTTCTACAGCTCCCTCAAGTACATGGAAGTTATCTTCTGACGTTTTAACAGGTGTCCTGTCCTCCAGTCCCTTCCTAACTTCCCATACATTCCTTCCCTCTCTGATTCTGAGCACAACCTCGTTATGCCTTACCTTATTAGTCCACCTAATTTTCGACGTTCTCCTGGAGCACGACATCTCACATGCTTTCTTCTTTTCCGGTTTTCCCACAGTCCATGTTTCACTATCATAAAATGCTATGCTCCAATCGTACTTTTCCATAATCTTCCTTCCCAGATTAAAGTTAATGTTTTATACTTGTAGACTTCTCTTGGCCCATAATGCCTGCTCCGATCGTAATGGGTTATTTTGCTGTCTAGGTAGCCGGATTTCTGAACATTTACTTCGTGCTCACCAATCCTGATATAAAATTTTCGGTGTTCTCATTTCTGTTACTTCTCATTACTTTCATCTTCCTTCGATTTACTCTCAAACGATATTCTGCTCATTAGAACGTTATCTCCATTCAGCAGATATTGTAATTCTTCTTCACTTTTTATTGAGGATAGCAATGTGACCAGTGAATTTTATCATTGATATAATTTCACCCAGTATTTTAATTCCACTTTTGAACGTTTCTTTCATTTCCATCATACTTGAACAGTAGGGGCGAAAGACTACTTTCCTGTATTACACCATTTTTTCTGAGCACTTTGTCCTTGGTCTTCCACATTTTTGTACATATTACATATTACCAGTCTTTCCTAATTTTCTCGGAATTTTGAACATCTTGCACCATTTTACATTGTCGAACTATTTTTCCAGGCAGACAGATACTATGAACGTCTTCTGATTTTTCTTTAGTCTTAGTTCCATTATCAAACACAAAGTCAGAATTGCGTCTCTGATGTCTTTCGTTTTCCTAAAGCCGAACAGATCGTCATCTAACACATACTCAATTTTCCATTCTTCTGTGAATTGTTTTGGTGTCAGTGACAAGTATTTCAGTCTTCGGAGCTGTGTAGATGATTTCTTGAAAGTCAGATGGTATATCGGCAGACTCATACATTCCACGCTAACATGAATAATCGTTTTGTTACCACTTCACGCAATGCTTTTGGAAATTCCGCCTTATTCGATTCTAAGCCTTCCAAAGTTGTTTTAAAGTCTGGTTCTAATACTGGATCCCCTATCTCGTTTATATCGACTCTGCTTCTTCTCCTGTCACGTCATCAGATAAGTCCTCCCTCTCATCAAGGCCTTCCTTTTCTATCCTCTCTGCATTTAACAGCGGAATTCCCTCACGCCCTTGTTTTTTATTTCACCTAAGATTGTTTTGACTTTTCCATGACCTGAGTCAGTCCTTCGGACTATGATTTCTTTTTCAATTTCTTCACATATTTTATGCAGCCATTTCGTCTTACCTTCTCTGCACATCGTGTTTATTTCATTCCTAAGCCGGCCGAAGTGGCCGTGTGGTTCTAGGCTCTGCAGACTGGAACCATGAGACTGCTATGGTCGCATGTTCGAATCCTCCCTCGGGCATGGATTTGTGTGATGTCCTTCGGTTAGTTAGATTTAACTAGTTCTAAGTTCTAGGGGACTAATGACCTCAGAAGTTGAGTCCCATAGTGCTCAGAGCCATTTGAACCAGCCATTTCATTCCTAAGCGAGTTTGTATTTCAATATTTCTGAATTTTCTTCAGCTTTTTGTACTTGCTGCTATGAGCGATCAACTTAAGTACTTCCTCTGTTACCCATAGTTTCTTTGCAGTTATCTATATTGTACTTATGTTTTTCTTTCCAACCATAAGGAGCGTACCGGCCGTATCCGAAAGCAGCCTGGAGGCTGCGTCCAATAGTTGATGACAGCAGGAGTACCTGTGCGATGTGGACCATTCTGGACGCCACATGTTGGTTGAGGTATTGGACACGTTGTAAGGAATCGGGTCGGCGGAGGAAATTTTGTCGCACCGCCGTGCGGATAATTAGGAGTACACGCCGAAAGTTGATGGCAGCGGGGCGGCGTATGGTGACGGTACTTACGGAAGACGCTCTAAGTCGTCGTGTGAGAGGCCGCGTCCAATGGACATCGCCATGGATTTAGCCACATTCATGTTACTCCCTGCTGCAGTTCAGTACGTCGTTATCAAATCAAGCACCGTTTCTGTGTTTCATTCCGTGAGCGGACCAAGAGTGGGAGGTATGGCAAGAAAAAAGGAATAAAAGTGAGATAGTGTTAATACTTTCATCCCTCTTTACCTCCTCTGCATGACTGCAGATGACGTGTCACTGAGCACATTTGTACTGTGCATGCAGTACACGTGAGGTGCCTAGTTGTTTCCACTGCCCTGTGTGGAATACGTAAGTTCTTGTACACTTCACTAACCTGCTGTCTTCATGATGATGATGTCCCCAGCGTAGAAAACAGCACGCAGGTCGTGGATTCTTTTTCTTAAGGCTGAAATTAACTTCGCAAGGAACTGCTGCTACGAATATACTATAACTCATTTGGGATGCCACTCGCGTTTTTATTGATATAGACACGAGAAACTATTCTTGATCACAACGTATTGAACACATCTTTCCACAGTCATTATATCTGGCTAAAACAACACGAAATACATACTGCCACAGACAACATGTCTGTCTACTGGTACCATCAGAACTGGAGAATCAAATTACATGAATCAAATACTACTATTACAGACAACATGTCTGTACCTAGCGACGGTCGGAACTGTAGTAAATAAAATTGCATGAAACAAATACTGCTTTAACAGACAACATGTCTGTCTACTGGAACGGTCAGAACTGGAGAGCCGGACTGCCCGAGACACTTCGCGCGCCAAGCCAGCAAGGCGTGACCAGAACACCACCGAAGTGCATCGGCTGTAATATCGTCAGTCTTTTTTTTTAGTAATACTTTGATTTTCATAATTTTGAAATGACTGATTGATAGCTGGCTGTTGAGAGATGTTTGTTTAAAAAATTAACTAATTTGGATGACAGGTTTAATTAATAATAGCAATTAAAGTTTAACGTTTTGGTGCCCTACCGCCGAACAGAGCAGCCAATCACAGAGCAGCAGCATCATGCAGGCGGTCTTTCTCACGGGACTGGTACCGAATCTAACATCTGTCACCGGTACCTCATCCCACATTGCGTCATCTCTATGCTTCTTGCGTCTCCACTTCCCTGGGAATAGCTTCCTGGAGCCTAATATGATGGCTGAATACGCCAGAAATATTACAGAGGTCGTCCGCATACGCACGACACCGAAACCTGTGCTGTCGCGAATTGAGACCGGAAAGATGACTCGTCAGACTCACGATGAGTGGCTCCAGGTTTATGGCATAGAATAGGGTCGAAAGTGGACAACCTTGGCTTACGGAACGCTGCATCGCCACTGGTCCCGCCACACGGCCATTCATCTGATTCAGCGATTTGGCAGTGCCGTACAGGCGCCGGATGACATCGATAAAACCGGGTGTAAAACCCACTCGACTCAACACTGAGAACAGAAAACGGTGCCACACCTTGCCGAATGCGCAGTCAAAATCAATGGCAACCATTGCGGCGCGGAGTCTACAAGCTGCTGCCAGAGCAACTAAGTCATGACATTCTCCTTGGGCTGTTTGTATATTAACTGTGCCACCCGGAGTTGTCTGTTCCGCGGATCGAATTCTAGGTAGGATATTGCGACACGTCATCGCCAGGAGTCGTGTAAAAATTTTATAATCTTTAAGCAGATTCATGGGACGGTAATGTGCTGTCGTCATTCTCTGCGTCTGATTGTGCATGCGTATAATAATTCCCGTGATTAAGGACGGCGGTATGGCGTTCCCCATCGTCATCAGTTCATGAAACAGCGTCGTTCACCGTGATGCCATTAGTACGAGGAAAGCGCGATAAAATTCTATCGGCAATCCTCGACACCAGGTGACTTATTCAGAGCTCCTTTGTTGATTGCATCGTGGATTTCGTCACGCGTAGCTGGTTCCATCAGCTCGTCCGCTTCGTCGCTGCCGAAGGTTCGAGTTACGTGTGGTACCACTGACTCCTCAGCTTGGTTGTTGGTAGTCTCCTCTTGGTACATTGTGCCGTAGTGGTCTACAAAGGAATTGAAGATTTCGCCCTGGCAAACGACTTGCTGGGCGCGACAGATGTAGAACTCAGTGATGAGTCGTTGTCGTCGGTGTTCCCTATTGGAGGTGATGTATGGTGGGATGTTCTTGTTCCGCCGAATCTTGACGTCGGATCCGCACCATCGAACCCTGCACTCCACAGCGTTTCAGCGTTACAATTTGTGCCTTAACCCTGCTGCGTTCCCTCTGGGTGTCAGGGGTGGGCGGCTGGGCGTCCAGGTCGCGGAGAACGGCGTAGAAATAGTCGGTAGTGTGTCGGCGCCACGCAGTTACTTCCTTGTTACACTGAATCAAGGTACGTCGAGTGGCAGGTTTGGCACATTCCAGCCACCAAGTCAAAGTCGTGCAGTACTTAGGTAAGCGACGTTCACAGGTGGCCCATGTATCGGTAATACGTAGAAGTCATGTCCATTATAATTATCCGGGCTGTTATGCCGTGGTCGGTTGATGAATTCTGAGGTGATTTTTCCTGCCGATATTTTAGAGCTGTTTAAGTGTTGTTTGACGACCACATACTTCAAGTGGAATGAACTGTTTTATGAGCAAACGGATGGCGTGGCTATGGGAAGCCCCCTAAGTCCTGTAATTGCAAACTTCTTTATGGAGAAATTCGAAGAACAGGCCTTAGGTACTGCCAGCAAATGTATGGTTCCGATACGTGGATGACACGTTTGTGTTGTGGAGACATGGTAGGGAGGAACTAAGCCGGTTCCACGAACATCTGAACAGTATAAACTCAAGAATTCAGTTTACTATGGAGGAGGAGGTAGAGGGCAAACTACATTTCCTCGATGTGCTTGTGTTTAGAAACGAAAATGGTAGTTTGGGCCACTCAGTGTACCGCAAACCCACGCACACGGACCGTTATTTGCACCGGGATTCGAACCACCACCCACAACAGAAGCGGGGTGTTATCAAGACGTTAGCGGACAGAGCTAGAAATATTTGTGAACCTGAGTTGCTCGACGCTGAGATGGAACATCTCCACAATGCACTAACGAAGAACGGATATTCGTCCGCCGAAATAAAACGTGCGTTGAGGCAGCCACGCAGAAATCATACTGACGTACAGGCTACTGCAAAATCTAAGGTTTTCCTGCCGTTTGTTAAAAATGTAACGGAAAGATTAGGGAGGATCTTGACGAAAC
Source organism: Schistocerca serialis cubense (assembly GCF_023864345.2). NCBI lineage: Eukaryota > Metazoa > Arthropoda > Insecta > Orthoptera > Acrididae > Schistocerca > Schistocerca serialis. The sequence goes on along the minus strand of NC_064641.1, from coordinate 870,302,114 downwards.
GGAATATTACCGTAATTTACAAGCCCACCAGGAAGATACAGGAATACCTTAGGCAAACCATTGGAAAAATCTGGAGTGTATAGGATCCCATGCAGCTGTGGTGATGATTATGTGGGTACCACCAAAAGAACTGTTTCTAAATGTTTGGAAGAGCACAAGGGAAATTGTAGAAGAGGAGAAACGGAACGATCAGCTGTTGCGGAGCAAGCGTTCCAGCCAGGGAACCACAATATTCGTTTCGAGGAGACGCAAGTACTAGCGGCCACGAGCGGATACTACGAAAGGCTCTACAGGGAGGCAATCGAAATCGCTAAACACCCAAATAATTTCAACCGAAAGGAGGTGGGCGTCAAATTAAACGGTATATGGATGCCGGTGTTAAAGAAGATGTGTACCACTCGTCCACTACTGGGTGATGGCAACGGCGATCGACGGCGACAGACAGCGGCCAATTGCACTGGCGTTTTCGCGCGGGGGCGCGCGGAAACGGAATTTAGCGGCAGTCAGTAGCGAGCCAGTGTGTGTGTTGGACCTTCCATTAAGCTACGGACCCCCTTGAAGATGTCTCCCGCAGTCGGAGACGAAACGTTGGGAATTATAATGGACATGATATTTCCGGCCGTGAAAGTTTACATTTTAGTATAATACGTAGAAGACATTCGGGATGATGAGAGGTATCTACCTTCCACGGTGCACGACTGCGCCAGACCACTTGCTGGGGGAGGAGAATGTTGCAGGTGCAGGCACAGCGATCCGAAATGGCAAAGGGCCAAAGTTCTGCACCTTGGACAGCAGCTGTGAGTTCCCGAGAGACGTAAATCCTATCAAAGCGGCTCGAATAGTGACTCGTCTGCTAAGTACGTCTAGGCGCAACGTCGTGCAGAGCTTCCCTAGTGTCGCGGCGCAACAGATCGAGGATGACAAGATGCAGTTCTTGGCTAATGTGGTAGTGGGACATTTGATCCTTAGGATGCAGGACATAATTAAAATCACACCCAAGCAAGTAATGGTCACAGCGTCCAAGAAACAAAGGGGCGATTTCTTCTGAATAGAAGAGTGCCCTGTCGCGTCTGCGGGTGGAGCCTGACGGAGCGTAAATGTTGACAATACTCGTCCCCATGTCGGTGACGCCATGCCTCTGGCGGATAGAAGGTCTGTGATATCAGCCACTGGAATGCCTTCTCGGGCGAAGATGGCGTCCCAGGTGGTCACCAGGAGAAGGACAAGTGTTATATCCCGCGACGCCTGGAAGTGTGGCCAAGTGTACTTCCTGCGAAGTCGAAGTCCGATTCCCATATCATCTCTCGCACCAGTTGAAGTTTCACGGGAGAACTAATGGTGTTGTTGATCGTCACTACTCGGTAGGTTTGGAGCCGTACCCCGCCGTGGAGGGGAACTCCATCAGCGGAGGGTGACGAGGGGCGAGGCTATGGCGAGTCATGCCGTACGCCACCAGACGGCGTTATCGGAGGCGTACGGTGCCACCCCTTACGCATTTTAGGTGAACGTTGTTTGCGTGTGTCTCCCTCTGTGTCGGATGACCGAAGGGAGTCGCGACGCTCTGGGAGGAAGACCGTCGCGGGATCGATAAGTGAAGGGGCGTCCATATCATCAGGAGGGTGGGAATAGGAAGTCGTCGCTTTTGGTAGGGGCTCCGGAGTAGCGTCACGTTGTGAGGGTGACGCGTCGACCCCGGCGGTATTCGTAGCAGAAAGGAAGGGTCACCGGTACATGATCCGCCGGGCGGCGGCCGGTGGTTGGAGAAGAGACAGCCGATGCGTAGTTAATTGACAAAAATCGTCGTCGGAGGCGCCACGATTGCTGTTGGCAATTGGGTGATTCGTCGCTGAAGACACTCAGACCTTAGGTGATATTCTTTGCCGCACCAGGAATAGGTCTTGGGTTGGCCGTCATATATGACCGCACGGCACCCTCTTATTTGCAGGTAACATGACACGTGACGATGGTGATCTGTCGTACACCGTTAATAACGGCAGTGTGGCCATATACAGTGCCATAGGGTCTATGCTTACATTCCTCTGAAGCCCGTTGTCTCACCTTTAGCGAATTGTGGCCGTGCACTTCCACCCGGAAGAGCAAAGGAGCACACAGTACTACACTGAAAAGCCAAAGAAACTGGTTCACCTCCCTAATATCGTATAGTTCCCCCGCGAGCACGCAGCAGGGCCGCAGCACGACATAACATGGACTCGACCAATGTATGAAGTAGTCCTGGAGCGAATTGACACCATGAATCCTGCAGGGCTGTCCAAAAATACAAGAGAGTTGGGGGGGGGGGGGGGGGGGGGGAAGGGTGTGTGTGTAGATCTCTTCTTAACAGCATGTTGCAAGGCATCCAAGATATGCTCAATAATATTCGTGTCTGGGGAGTTTGGTAGCCAGCAAAAGTTCAAATGGCTCTGAGCACTAAGGGAGTTAACTGCTGAGGTCACGAGTCCTCTAGAACTTAGAACTACTTAAACCTAACTAACCTAAGGACATCACACACATCCATGCCCGAGGCAGGATTCGAACCTGCGACCGTAGTGGTCGAGGGGTTCCAGACTGTAGCTCCTAGAGCCGCTCGACCACTCTGGCCGGCCCAGCGAAAGTGTTTAAACTCAGAAGAACGTTCCTTGAGCGACTTTGTAGCAATTCTGGACGTGTGGGCTGTCGCATTTATTGCTGGAATTCCCCTATTCCGCCGGAATGCACAATGGACATGAATGGATGCAGGTGATCAGGTAGGATGGTTACTTACGTTTCACCCGTCAGAGTTGAATCTAGATATATCAGGGGTCCAATATCACTCCAACTGAACGCGCCCCACACCATTACAGAGCCTCCACCACCTTTAATAGTCCCTGCTGACATGCAGCGTACATGGATCGATGAGGTTGTCTCAAAACCCGTACATGTCTATCTGCTCGATACAATTTGAAACGAGACTCGTCCGACCAGACAACGTGTTTCCAATCATCAACAACCCAACGTCGGTGTTGACGGACCCATGCGAGGCTTAAAGTCGTGCAGTCATAAAGGGACTTCCGCTCGATAATGATTCGTTGAGTAGTTCGCACGCTGACACTTGGTGATGGCCCCGCGTTGAAATCTGCAGAAATTTTAGAAGGGGGCTGCACTTCCGTCAACGAATCTGTTCAGTCGTCGATGATCCCTTTCTTGCAGGAATTTTTTTCCAGCAATAGTGATGTCGAAGATTTGTTATTTAACGGATTCCTCATATTCATAGTAAACTCGTGGAATGGTCGAACGCGAAAATTCCCACTTCGTCGCTACCTCGGAGATGCTGTGTCCCATCGCTCGTGCGCCGACTATAACACCACGTTCAAACTCGCTTAAATCTTGATATCCGGCCATTGTAGCAGCAATAACCGATCTAACAACTGCGCCGGACACTCGTTGTCTTATTTGGCCTTGCCGAACGCAGCGCCGTATTCCGCTTGTTTACGCGTCTCTGTATTTGAATACGCATGCATGTACACTCCTTGACATAAAACTCGACCGGCGGCCGACCGCTGCAGAGGCTAAGTCCGCGCCGATCGCGACATGGGACAAATAAACTGGCCAACTCGCAAATTCTCTAAGTCCGGCAATCTGCACAATCTGGCAACACTGTAGACTGCGGCACTTCCTGGAAGAAGTCTTGTCCCATATAAGAGAAACCATATACTATTTACGCCAGTGGTACAGCGATACCGTCGGTTGTTTCTGTCTACACTGTCTGTGGACCGAAACTAGCTGGCCCAAACAAAATTTTATAGCCTCTTCCAACTGAATGTTGAAGACATGAATGTAATGGTAATGCAGATTCAATCTGTTTCACTTTCTATCACACCGATAAGAAACTTTTATCCAGTAACCATTTTGCGGCAGAATTCTAGCAGAGTGTCCTCCTGTGGACGCCGTATGCGGCAAAGCTCCGGGATCCACCTGCTGGCTACTGGCAGCGGCCGTGGCGACAGCAGCGGAGCTGCACTCCCCCGTTCTTTATCGAAAGCGCCTGCTACCGCTCATCACTTTTGATGATCTAAAACGCTTTATTATTATTAATGTTGCTCGATAGAAGATTTCTACGATTTCCATTCACGCTCGAAAACAACATAGACCGACGCCCTGATTAGTGGATGCGTACTGTATTACATTCAAAAAAGTTCAAATGTGTGTGAAATCTTATGGGACTTAGCTGATAAGGTCATCAGTCCATAAGCTTACACATTACGGAACCTAAATTATCCTAAGGACAAACACACACACCCATGCCCGAGGGAGGACTCGAACCTCCGCCTGGACCAGCCGCACAGTCCAAGACTGTATTACATTAATCGGCAAGAGCTGCGTATGGTCCGAAATTAATTTATAAATGCTACATACCTCCTTTTCCTTTCAAAGTCCATTATTAGTGCTACTTTTCGCCAATATTCGGATGTTTTCGTCAAGCCAGAGTGAGAGTCTGTAGTGTAATGTGTACTACAGTTTTTGTTTCATTCCTTATGGTACGTCTATGCGATAAACTGTGTAAATACCTTCCAATGCATGCTCTGTAGCAGTGCAGGAACACTGCAAATTTGGAGTTCCATGTATGGATTCATAAACGTTGATCGGAAGTTATAGTTAACGTCATCAGATTTAAACCAGAAAAAGTTATCGATTTTGAGGTCTGATAGAATGGAAACGCCGGTGTCACCATACGTCTACAGTTAAATGCTATTGCAAAATTTAGAAGACAGGAACTATATTTATCTACATGTTCACTTCATAAACAACCTCCTGACATGATAGACCTATATGACGGAAAGAGCTCAAATTTGAATCGTTGATAGTAGGTTTGAATCTTTTCGGAAACTATTTTACAGTGAAGCACCTTGGCATTTGCAAAACAGACATTCATGATATTAAGATAATTTACTAAGTCGAAATTGCAAGAAGATTTATGTGTAAAGGCAATCTTCAGATTTAGCAGTTTGCAACTCCATTAGTTAAAATGGAAAATAAAACGTTATGTTCAGCCACCGTCACCGAGATCGGAACTGCCATTTCATATAGCACCAGCATCGCAACGCATAATTGAATCGCTGAGCTAACGACACACTGGCGGCAACAGGCTGACTACAGTCATTGCGATATTGCCTGAGCATCAAAACGCAAGAATGCCGTTTTTGGAGTCCAGAAATTAAATATACTTTCTAAGTGCTTCATCTTACAGTGGATTATATCGTATGAGTCTTCAATGTGAAAAACGAATTCCGAGTGAATTTAGCGACGTAATGCCGGGCTACATCCGGAAGTAAATGCACTCTCATAGTGTTGACAAATACTTGCTACCTCGCTGCCAATTCTCAGCTCTCTTACGAGACAGTGTTTAGAGAAATGCTTGTCGTGATTGTCCGATACGGTTCTTCAGATAGTTTCTGACGTCGCCTTGTGGGCTATGTATACATTTGAGGCATTCAATTATCATTAATCCAGAATGAATTAAGTTTCAGCTTCCGGCATGGAAGAGGGCTGTTGACACCGGCATTATATCATTACAACGCAGGGAAAGCAAATCGGATGATTCAGTGTTTCTCATTCAGCATGAAGCATGTGAGATAATTTTGCGTAACGTTCATAATAATCTCAAAATACAAACGAAGTAAAAATACATCGAAAGCTTATTTTAATTGAATATAATGTAAGTTATCAAACACTTTGCACCTCGATATCGAATGTGACCACGAGCAATCTTTTGCAGCATACATATAGAATGTTATGATTACCACGAGAATGAAGAAATATTATAGCAGGGATGGAAGCAAAAAGGGACACAGTCAACAAATATTCTATTCTACATGGCATTAATTTCATTTGAGATTTAAGAAGAAGTAAAGCGGGATATTACTTTCGTTAACAAGAAAGATAAGCCGCACATATGGACAACGAGGAAATCTGTGTCTTCATAAGTTTCCTCTTTGAAATGTGTATGCTCTATTATATACTAAGTAGCCTGATCATTGTTTCCGTGATGTTATCCTCTAGTTTGGCCCCTAAACAATGAACAGATTTCAAATGCATGTCTCTGCATGAAAGTAGTTGTTCGAATCCTTCCTGAGCTATTTTTTGGGTATTTGCTTGGAATTTATGATGGAGACCGCTGTGTCTCTTCCCCCCCCCCCCCCCCCCCCCAAATCCCTCGACAGTTAGGTTTCAAACTAAACCGTTTCTTATCCACTGGCATAATTATTTATTCAGAGAGCATCAGCATAAGACTATCAAACAAAGCCTTCGTTTAATATCTTGCCTAATGACTGTCGTTTCTTTGTTAATAATGATCCTTGACAAAGCATTTTAACGATGTTTATATTTGTGTGTGACAGATAACTGAAAAAAGATATTCTTTTATTTTGTCAGTCTTCCTTTCTCCACTGAATTGTAAATGTTTATCTTTATAAAACGCGTATTATCGTCACAAGGGCAACTATCGCAATGCGGTCGCAGTGGAATCGAGAGAGTAGATTGCGTGTGGTCGCACTGACTGAGCATGGCAGCTATTCGGCATCAGAACCTGGAGGAAAGTGTGGAGTACCGGCAAGAATAGCTAGACGCTGGTGGAAAGGATACAAGGAAAGGGGCTATATAGGGCGGGAAAGAGGAAGTAGACGGCTCCGTGTGTCTACTGCAGCAAATGATCAATTTTTTTTTGGCGAATATACGCGCTAATCCATTCCTCAGTAGCAGTGCCCTGAAAGAGCTATCTCAGTTTCCCGGCAGCGGAAAGACCGTTACGAGGAGACTGAAAAACGTCGGATTATATTGTCGGAGATCTGTTATAAAGCAGCAATTAACCGATTATCAGAGGGCTGACCCCATGGCTTTTTCAGCAGAATATATGGACTTTGACTGGAGTAGAGTAATCTTTTCGGACGATAACATATTTTCTTCTTGTAGCGACGGCCTGTTCAACTGAGACGAAATTTTCTCCATAAAGTTATCAGTTTACGCTGTTAGTGACTTTACATTTGTAGTAGGCACAAAATAATAAATATAAACAGTTCCACATATCATGATTTTAGTAGTTCATCCCTCATCTGATAAATAAATGTGACCCACGAATTTGTGAATATTTGCAATAACACGCAAATGTTTTTAGCGTTTGGTATACCGCCCACGAGGACAATACTTCCAGCCATTACATTTTCTCTTCTTAGGCTTCTCTCCACAGTTAATTATTATACGACTCTGCGATTCGTTTCTGTCTCCTTCTACCTTGTTTTGGTCATTTTCCGCTACATGCGGTATCCTGTGACCTGTAGGCGGACCATACTTTATTTTTTCAGATCCCAAATTTCACTTCCAAAGAAAATACTCCACATCATCCATTTTGCAGTGTGTTTCTATATTTCTATCACTTGTATGTTTACTTCAAAGAATATTATTCGTAAACATAAATGGTTTGCTATCGCTGTTCTTTGCTTTACTTTTGTTAAGCACCTGTTTCTCTCTCATTCTGGTCCTGACGTGCTGTACTTTTAATACCATCAGTTTTTATTGCTGTGTTCATATTGAAAGACGTATGTATTCATTACCAGCGATGGCGAGGCATGACAGAATCTCTGACCAGAGACTTATTTATCGCTGCTAGTCTGCGCTTGACCTCGCGAGACGACAGTGCTAGTGTGTGGCGAGTCGGCTGAGGGAGTAGTCAGTCAGCAGTAGTAATAGCGAGTGGACGGTTGTACTGAGCAGGCGTCGGCATGCGTCGACAGCGTGTTCTTCTTGCGACTCTGGTCAGGATTGTGGTGGACGATGAGTATTGTTGTAGAAGGTAATGAAGCAGCATTGCGCACATCTAGTAATGTATGTTAATTGTAATTAATTTGTTCAAAAAATGGCCCAATAATAATTTTTTATAAAGTAACTCTTTTAAAGAAAAACATTCATTTCAATTTAAAGAATATTTCCTATGCATTTCTTCCAAGAATCAAAATTAAATATACGCCAGCATTGCACGAAGCTGTGTCCATAAATAAGAGCAGACATAGATGCAGTTTTTTATTGAGGTAAGAATTTTTGCTTTTTTATTCAGAATACAGGGCCGAAGGTCAGCGCTGCTGTCCTTATAAAATTTACCAGATATTATTATTTCTGTTAGGAGGTTACATTTCCTTCATGGTTCATTATCTAATTAATATTATTGTGTGCTTTTTGGTCAATTTTCAATTATCAATTATGTGGGGAGTTTAAGCTTGGTACCATTTCACATTTTTATTAAACATTATTTTGTTGGGAGGTTACGTCTGGCAACATTTTCCTGATTTTTCGTTTAAAATTTCTGTGGGGAGGTTACACTTGGCGACATCCGGACCAGGATCGTATTTCTTTGTGAATCTTCTGAGAAGTAGTCATATATCTGCTCTTATTTACTTAAATAGAATTAGCATTTGGAGCAACGCATTTACTAATTTTGTCACTTTCTTTCACAGATCATCGGCAATTCGTTGCTCTTTGTTGTATTTGTGTTTGTTGCTTTTTGCATTGTGCTTGTTTCATTTGTGATTAATTTGTTTTGAGAAAAATGCCGCGAAAAACTGTTAACAGTACATCGCGATGTGTCATGAGTGAAATAGCCGATTCTAATAATTTGACCGATAGTACTTGTGACACACAGTGTATTGATGACAATCCTCCGTTTACTGACAATCAGTGCGTACCGACCATCAATAATGATTTTTATCTTAACGTTGAACAAACGAATTCAGTTGTGTCCTCTGTTAATCTGACGACAATTGATGACGCGGGGCGTTATGTTGCAGTGAGCGCTGCCCAGCTTAACACACCCGGTTTGCAGGATTTACGTGACGAACGAACAGATTTTTTTAATGAAAACGAACAGTGTAATCAGAATGCGTCGGATTTATTTAATTCCGAGGTAGTGACTAACAGTGCGCATCCGATGGGCAAACCTTTTGGTGAATCACAGAATGACCAAACGGTCACACAAAACGTGACAATTATAGGTACGCCATCACACAGCACGGAGAATAGAGCCGATAATTTTGGCTGGGATCAAGTTATGGCATTTTGACGACAAATGGATGAAAAACAAAACAACAGTCTCAAGCAACAGAGTGAAAAATATGACAACCTTAGTGAAAAATTAGACAACAATTCCAAACAATAGAATGAAAGACAAGACTACAATCACAAACAACTTATTCGTGAAATTAATGAAAAACTAGACAACAATTCCAAACAACTTAATGAAAAATTAGACAACAATTCCAGACAGCTTAGTGAACAGATTACAGCCGTTGCCGCGCAAAGTCGTGATACTAAAGAAGAATTACGTGAGGAAATTGAGGCTTGCGCTAGGAAAAGTAGTGAAGAAATTAGATCTGTTGCGCAAGAATTAAGGCATATGCAAACAGCTGCAACATAATCACTTAGAGACGAAATTAGTGCAGTCGGTAAACGATGCTCTGAAAAAGCAACACAGTTACGCGACGAGTTTAAATTAATGACAGCAGAACTTTCGCGCACACTGGATGCAAAGGTAGACGTGAAATTCTACCAACAAAACAGTCAAATTGACGAGCGTTTTAATCACCACCTACAAAACAGTGATACGCGTTTCCGTAAATTTATACAGGAACAAAATAAAGTAAAACGACAAGTCATGGAAACAATTACTGCACAGAGACAGGAAGATAAACGTAAATTGTTTGCGAAAGCAAAAACATACGTAGACAACAATATTGCTACAGTATCAGACGAAATTAATACAATCAAACAGTTGAACACCGAATTGCGTGATGAAATTTCCGATCTAAAATTAAAAACAGATACACACACAGTAGATTTTCAAACAGTGACTGACAGACCCGAACAATTAGAACTAACACAGGATTTCGATGTCATCAAACCTGACATTAAAAAATTGAACGAAACCACACGTAAAATACAAAAACAAATTAATGCTTCTGACACTAAAAACGATCATCAGGTAAAAATACTGACTGAAAAATATGATGAATTGGCCAGTCGTATTGACGTTATTGAAAATAATAATGACAGCAAATCAGACGATACTTCACCGGTTTCGTTATACTTCACCGGTTTCGTTTAACCAAACACCTGAAATCCAAAATCTACTGCAGACAATCAGTGAGATAGATTCGTCTAATAATACATTGCGTAGAAAATTGTCAACTTTACAACAAGAAGTGACAGAGATAAAAAATATTGCAGTTAATAACACGTCACAACATACGGCATATTCCGAACATTTGTCACATTCACACAGCCAGTGTAACTTAGGCAATTTACAGAGACTACGTGACTTAGATTCCGAACAGTCACAGGCAAATAGATTCTCATACAATCCTGAACCTGTTCAGACGTACAGAGACGATAATTTTGATTATAAACATTTTCTATCTGTGAGAAAATTTAAAGTATTTAAAAATGACAGAACACAGATTCACCCCCTGGATTGGATACAACAATTTAGCTTTGCTTTTCCACCGACTTGGCCTGTAACGCACAAACTTGAATTTATTTGCAGTTTTTTGGAAGGCGAACTGGCAACTCGTATGAGACCGATGGCGAGACAGTGCTACTCGGTAGAAGAATTTCAGAATGCTTTTCTGTCAGCATACTGGTCGAAGACGACACAGCGCGGAATTAAGGATCAACTAATTAGTTTACCAAATTATGAAAACTCGAATTTTTCCACTGTGACGCAACTTTTTGAGCACATGGTCCAACAAAACCAGTACTTAAGTGAACCATACAGTGAATCTGCACTTATACAATTATGTATTTCTAAATTACCACGATCATTAAGAGTGCCACTTTTAACGGGTCAGCAGAAGGAAAATATTTCGGCATTTAGAGATCTGTTACAGCTTTTGGAAGTGTAACAATAGGATTATTCTTTTATAAACAAAAATTTTTCGTATAATAACCAAGGTCAACAAACATACAGCAATTACGATCAGCCACGCAATTTCAATAGCAAAGCTAATAGACGGTTCAGGAACGATAACTGCCAGAACTTTAATAACAGACAAAATTTTAATTATCAGTATCGACAAAATTATCAGAGAGAGGATCCACATTTTGGTAACAATAGAGGTTTTTCTCGGCAACAGCAACAAAACCAACCAGTTAGCATACCTAACCAACAATGTAATGTACAAGGTTAACCAGGCTTTAATGTTTCGCCGCGTACGCGTATAGCGTCGGGTCCGACAAATAGTAACGCACGGCAGCAAAGGAACAACTACGTACAGAAAACACACTATTTCAATTCCTATCGCAATGCACCGTATAGAAATGACTATCACGACAGACGTAAAAACAATGAGCACAATGTTAAGCGTACGTTTAATAACAGTCGGTCTTACCAACAGCAAAATCATCCGCAAGAACTTATTATCATGAATGAGCCAGACAGAAGGTATCATCCAGAGCGTAATACGTGTGGAAGAAATAACAGAACAGTTCAAATAGTCGAAATGCCACAGAATCCTCCTGAAAATAATAACACGTCAGATAGAATTTGACTAGATTCAGTACAGGTTGCATCTTCCAGCGACGTAAGCAATACTTCAGACACACAGAATGTTGTTCATGAAAATGTTATTACTTTTGACGACATCCGAGACATTCTTTTACAGGAAAGACCAGTTGTTCAAAAAACCATTTCACACCCTATCATCGAAATTTTCAGCAGTAATCGATTCTGGATCACCTATGTCAGTTATAAATGAAGAAACTTTCAACGAGTATAACAAAGAGAATACCTATCCTACGTTACCATTAGGCAAAACGAAAATAAAAGGAGCAGTATCGAGTAAAGGAGTAGATGTTAAATTACAGGCACATTTATCATTTTGTATTGCAGGTCATACGTTTCACTCAAATTTTTAGATTGTTTCCTTATTGACAACAGACGTTATTCTAGGTACGAATTTTCTGGTACAACACGACGCAATTATTGACTTTCAAAATTCCTATTTAATGTTAAAGGATCGAAATGTACAACTAGCTTTAGAATTTCAGCACTCTTTATCTGCAGAAGAACCAACAATTAATCGCACAGAGGTCATTTCCGCATTACGTAACATAGACTGTAATTTCACATTGTTCACAGATACGTACGTACACAACTATAATACTCCAGACGAAGCCGACTATGATGTAATACGGACGATTTCTGATAAAGTTAAACAGAGTAGTGCAAATACAGACGACGAACGCACGCAACTACACAAAATTCTTTTACAGCAAGCTCCAGTTTTTGACAACGTTCCTGGTATTATGTCCGGTTTTATGTATGGATTTCAAGTCAAACAGCACGACACATTTAAAGCCAAGCATTATCCCATTCCATATATTCATAGAGAACAAGTTAAGAAAGAATTGCAAGCTAGGCTTGACCAAGGAATTATTGAACCGGCAGTTAGTGCGTACATAAACCCGCTCCATATTGTTAAGAAAAAGGATGGCTCACTTCGCCTCGTACTTGATTCGCGTCGCATCAATGACATTGTTATTAATGAAACAGATCGGCCACAGACACTAGAAGAACTACTACAGAAATTTCACGGTACTGCTATTTATTCTACGTTAGATCTGAAATCGGGATTTTGGCAAATTCAGCTCCATCCGAACTGCAGAAAGTACACAGCATTTCTCCGTTTCGGTGACTGTTATCAGTTTTGTAAATTACCATTCGGTTTAACTATTTCTTCTGCAGCTTTTATTCGCGGTTTGAATACAATACTTCCGACAGAACTTAAAGACAGAATCACAACGTACGTAGACGACATTCTTATTGCAGAAGCTAATTGGTCTGAACACAATCTGATTCTAGAACAACTGTTGCAAACTTTTCGTGCACAAGGACTCACAGTTAATCTCAGTAAATCGCACTTTGGTAAAACTTCTATAAAATTTCTTGGACATTTAATTTCAGCAGAAGGCATTGCGCCTGACCCGGAAAAGCTTCAAGCTTTACGTGACATTACTGTTCCTACGACAAAAAAAAAAAAAAACAACTACGCAGCTTTTTGGGTTTAATTAACTTTTCTCGTAAATTTATTCATTACTCTGCTTTAGACACCCCTAGATTATGTCAATTGACAGGTAAAAACACTATTTGGTCCTGGGACAAGCAAGCACATTCTGAATTTATTAACCTGAAACATGCTTTGTTGAATGCACCACTTTTATCGCACCCAGATCTTACTAGAAATTTTTCCATTGCCACCGACAGTTCTAACGCCGCCTTAGGCGTACATATTTTTCAGGAATTTGAAGGAGATGGTTGTATGGTAATTAAAAACATCGCATTTGCAAGTCGCATTCTATCACCTGCTGAACGAAATTATTCCGTTACAGAACTTGAAACATTATGTGTTGCATGGGCTTTTACCAGATTTAGGCATTTTCTGTATGGAAGACACACGACAGTTTACACAGATCATAGAGCGATACAATTTTTACTTTCGGCTAAATTTACACACGACAGATTAAGCAGATGGAAACTTTATTTGCAGGAATTTAACTTTACAGTTGTTCACATTCCCGGCACACAAAATGTTGTAGCAGACGCACTTTCTCGTTCTCTTAGCAACAATCAGCAAGATATCGCAACCAACTTCTGCAAAGCAAATTTCAGCGTCATGTAAATTCAAAAAGTTGCATTTGAAAATTTCATTTTGTCGTCATTACAAGACATAGCACAAGAGCAGAGTAAAGACAACGTATGGAAAGAGATTAACCATCTTTGGCAAGATAGGAATAATGTTACCAATAGAAACCATTACACTGTACGCAAGGACATTCTGTTTCGCTGCTGTCATCCTGACAGCAACAATTGGTTATTATGCATTCCTGACGAACTTGTTAACAAATTAATCTGGTATACTCATTTAAGTTACGCACATTACGGAGCTAGAAAATGTTTTCTTATACTGAGACAGAACTGTTATTTTTCGAACATGGAGAAGCGTATTCGACGAGTTTTAGCGTCATGTAAAATCTGCCAGAAAGCCAAATCAGACACGACTTCACATGTTCCTCCATTACATCCCTTGTACCTGTTAAATTGAGACATATGGCCGCTGTAGACATTTTGGTCCGATTCCCAGAACTAATAGAGGTTTTTGCTACATCTTTGTCGCTGTTGAACTCACTTCAAAATTTGTTACCTTCACTCCATTACGCAAAGCTACTGCTAAAACTGTTTCCAAAGCATTTGTAAAACATTTTCTATTTCATGTAGGCCATGCGTTGAAAGTAAATTCCGACAGTTTCGATCCGCTATATGGACACATATGTTACGAGCTAGAAACATTTCTCCGATCTATATATCCAGGTACCATGCTTCTTCGAACCCTTGTGAACGATTAATGAAAGAAATTGGTAAACTGTGTAGAATATACTGCCATAAAAGACATATTGATTGGGACACACACATATTCTCATTCCAGGATGTAATTAATTCCATACCAAATGAATCCACTATGCTATCTCCGTCTGTTATACTGAAAAATGTTGAACCACCTAACAAAATTAAAGAATTAGTAAACTTTCCTACATCCCGTCTACTACGACACCATGAAATAATTGACATTGCGCTGAACAACATCAAATGTGCCGCAGAGCGCCGGAGAAGACAGGAAAAACAGGTTTGTACACGCCGTGACTTCCACATTGGACAGAAGATATTAGTACGTACACACTATTTATCCAATAGAGTAAAAGGTAGGTGCAGTAAATTTGAACTTATATACGCAGATCCATATCGGATTCGCAGCATTCCTCACCCCAATGTTGTACACGTCGAAACTTTGGGAACCAGAAAAACCAAAGGAAACCACCACATATCGAATATCAAACCTTTCATTGAATGAAGATACTTTATGATTTAACATGCTGTAATGCCATTTGCTAATTTTTATGACGACTTGTGCAATTACATTCACATGAATACTTACTGATGATTATCGTATTTTTTCTGGGCAAGTGCCCAGCAGGGTAAAGTTAGCAGGTCACTCTTCTTGTCGTCACACATCAGACCGTGCATATTTTTCCAGATGAACTTACACATTTTATGACCATTTATGCAGTTATATTTATATGACTACTTACTGATGATTGTCGTATTTTTCTTGGCAAGTGCCCGGCAAGGTAAGGTTAGCAGGTCGCTCTTCTTGTCGTCACACATCAGACTGTGCACATTTTTCCAGATAAACTTACGTATCTTATGAATAATTATGCAATTTTATCTAGTGACATATTAATTTTATTAAATTCTCTCTCCATTAAAGTCTTTAATTCTCGCCTCTATTAACTACACAACATACAAGCTGAACACAAAGAAAGTCACATTTCTTGTCATCATTTTTTATGCATGTACGATTGTTTTCCTATTTTGTTTGTATGCACTATGAAATAGTTAAGATATAGCAAACACCAGTTGACTTTGACATTTTGCCTTATGATATCTCAACATCGTGACTACTTTACTTCTTTTTTTTTTTTGCTGCTACATGGTAATACACTGGGTACATTTTTGTCTCTGAACACTATGTTTTTGAAGTATTACGTTTTCTGTCATGCTATGCTGTATGCTCAATTATTCTACTATAAACCAGTTTTTATCTAATGGGTATATGAATTGAATGCAAAACATTAATCTTTGTTCATCATTTTCAGAAACAAATAACGTATATACGAAATAAATTAAACATAAATATGAATTTCACCTTCGGAATGAACGAAAGAGGATACAATACTTCGTGATGAGGAGTAAATGGATCAGGATTAACAAGCATTAACAAGAATACTATACACATCGTAGAATAGCAGTCTTAACTAATTTTTTTCTTTCAGAATACAAGGCGATTGATGCAGGCTGTCAGACAGAACTACACATCTTAGTTTTAGTGATGAAATATGCTAGAAATAAGGAATAGTTGTGTAATGAGTAATGAAGTGACTTTTTTGCAGATGATAATGAATGCGTGAATAATGATGAAGAATATGCTACTATGGATAATGAAGTTTTTCTTTACAGGTGATGATTATAATGGAGTTATGATAATATAGATAATGAAGTGATGGATAATGAAGTTTTTTTTTTCTTTGCAGATGAAAATAATGATGAAGTTTATGTATTTGCTGTTAGTTAAGAGATGCTATGCAGTTGTTTAAGTATTTGTTGCAGTTCTTTTTGACAGTATGTGTTATATTGCATAGTATGATGACTGAAGGTTTTGGAAAGGACAGCTAGGGACCACATTTTTTTATACACATTTCACTACCTGTTAATTGGAAGTTCACTACTTTTCAGCATAAAATGCGTTTCTTCTTTTAGTTTAATAATCAATTTTTGTATTTTGCAGGAGAAATTATTTATGAAATTACTGTGCTATAAGCAGTTGTTCATTAAACCTATGTCATTTA
The DNA here is from genome assembly GCF_023864345.2 of Schistocerca serialis cubense. Classification (NCBI taxonomy): domain Eukaryota; kingdom Metazoa; phylum Arthropoda; class Insecta; order Orthoptera; family Acrididae; genus Schistocerca; species Schistocerca serialis. The sequence continues at coordinate 870,285,638 of NC_064641.1, read as the reverse complement.
TGAATGTGATTACATATACTCTACTTGTTTCATAATCTTGCTACAGCTGACTCATGGCGAATGACGTTACACAACTTCATTTGCAGCAACAACTCAAAAGCAAATATTTTCGTTCTTCAGTAATTACCCAACGCAATGCATTGCTTAAATATATATATATATATATATATATATATATATATATATATATACTCCTGGAAATGGAAAAAAGAACACATTGACACCGGTGTGTCAGACCCACCATACTTGCTCCGGACACTGCGAGAGGGCTGTACAAGCAATGATCACATGCAGGGCACAGCGGACACACCAGGAACGCGGTGTTGGCCGTCGAATGGCGCTAGCTGCGCAGCATTTGTGCACCGCCGCCGTCAGTGTCAGCCAGTTTGCCGTGGCATACGGAGCTCCATCGCAGTCTTTAACACTGGTAGCATGCCGCGACAGCGTGGACGTGAACCGTATGTGCAGTTGACGGAATTTGAGCGAGGCCGTATAGTGGGCATGCGGGAGGCCGGGTGGACGTACCGCCGAATTGCTCAACACGTGGGGCGTGAGGTCTCCACAGTACATCGATGTTGTCGCCAGTGGTCGGCGGAAGGTGCACGTGCCCGTCGACCTGGGACCGGACCGCAGCGACGCACGGATGCACGCCAAGACCGTAGGATCCTACGCAGTGCCGTAGGGGACCGCACCGCCACTTCCCAGCAAATTAGGGACACTGTTGTTCCTGGGGTATCGGCGAGGACCATTCGCAACCGTCTCCATGAAGCTGGGCTACGGTCCCGCACACCGTTAGGCCGTCTTCCGCTCACGCCCCAACATCGTGCAGCCCGCCTCCAGTGGTGTCGCGACAGGCGTGAATGGAGGGACGAATGGAGACGTGTCGTCTTCAGCGATGAGAGTCGCTTCTGCCTTGGTGCCAATGATGGTCGTATGCGCGTTTGGCGCCGTGCAGGTGAGCGCCACAATCAGGACTGCATACGACCGAGGCACACAGGGCCAACACCCGGCATCATGGTGTGGGGAGCGATCTCCTACACTGGCCGTACACCACTGGTGATCGTCGAGGGGACACTGAATAGTGCACGGTACATCCAAACCGTCATCGAACCCATCGTTCTACCATTCCTAGACCGGCAAGGGAACTTGCTGTTCCAACAGGACAATGCACGTCCGCATGTATCCCGTGCCACCCAACGTGCTCTAGAAGGTGTAAGTCAACTACCCTGGCCAGCAAGATCTCCGGATCTGTCCCCCATTGAGCATGTTTGGGACTGGATGAAGCGTCGTCTCACGCGGTCTGCACGTCCAGCACGAACGCTGGTCCAACTGAGGCGCCAGGTGGAAATGGCATGGCAAGCCGTTCCACACGACTACATCCAGCATCTCTACGATCGTCTCCATGGGAGAATAGCAGCCTGCATTGCTGCGCAAGGTGGATATACACTGTACTAGTGCCGACATTGTGCATGCTCTGTTGCCTGTGTCTTTGTGCCTGTGGTTCTGTCAGTGTTATCATGTGATGTATCTGACCCCAGGAAAGTGTCAATAAAGTTTCCCCTTCCTGGGACAATGAATTCACGGTGTTCTCATTTCAATTTCCAGGAGTATATATATATATATATATATATATATATATATATATATATATATATATATAATGCTTTGTAATTAGGCAATGAGTGCCAATGTTCTCTGTAAAACGACTCATGAACATTATTCTGTAATACTATGTCATTTATTAGCTCCTGTTTTCAGTGATGACTTCTGATGGTTTATAATTAGGCAATGAGTGCAAATGTTCTCTGTAAAACAACTCATGAACATTATTCTGTAATACTACATACATGGTACAGAAATGTTCAATAACTGGGCAATGAGTGCCACCAACTATTAGTGTAATTCTTAATGAAGACTAGTATGTGACTTAATGTCCTTCACCTTCTGACCTAATTACCTGGAATTACTGCAATATCCGTTTGTCCTGTATATCCTCATGATCATGGAGCACTATATTTGGTTTTTGCACTAGTTCTACGATGGTGTACCTTACAAGAACGTGGCGTTGACACGACATGCTGTCCACCACCGTGAGCAATGGAGATGCTATTATGGTCCCACTGTTTGATGTACCTAATGTACTACCAGAAAGATAACATGGAATATTACTACGACATTTCAGTGTCTTGGCTACGCTGATTAATACTTCTGGGAAAAGAACTTAAGATTATCTCACTTGGTGTTGTGCTTTTGTAGAAAGATATGGACTTTCAGTGCAGCTACGTGCAACCTAAAGTGCTACAACCTTGATACCATCCTTCCCTTTCCTATCCTAATTCTTGTAACATAGTGAAAATCATTTATGCTAACATGATTTGTATTCATGACCTATGCATTTTTTTGGTTTGCTGATATGTTCTGAACTACAGTGCATGTGCACTTATGTCATTTGTTAATATGTTTTGTACTCATTATATATATATATATATATATATATATATATATATTGTCATTATCTGATATGTTCTGTACTCAGTGCATGTGCACTATATTTTATTTGATGTTCTGCACCTATATATATGTACATATTCTGTGACTGTAAAAGTTAATTAATCAAAAAAAAAATTGTTGCTCATGGCAAGTCCAAATGACTCACCATCGCTGCCAAATTTTTGCCCCCCCCCCCCCCCCCGCCCCCCAGTGTAGGGTTATGAAAGACGTATGTATTCATTACCAGCGATGGCGAGGCATGACAGAATCTCTGACCAGGGAGTTATTTATCGTTGCTAGTCTGCGCTTGACCGCGCGAGACGACAGTGCTAGTGTGTGGCGAGTCGGCTGAGGGAGTAGTCAGTCGGCAGTAGTAATAGCGAGTGGACGGTTGTGCTGAGCAGGCGTCGGCATGCGTCGACGGCGTGTTCTTCTTGCGACTCTGGTCAGGATTGTGGTGGACGATGAGTATTGTTGTAGAAGGTAATGAAGCAGCATTGCGCACATCTAGTAATGTATGTTAATTATAATTAATTTGTTAAAAAAATGCCCCAATAATAATTTTTTATAAAGTAACTCTTTTAAAGAAAAACATTCATTTCAATTTAAAGAATATTTCCTATGCATTTCCTCCAAGAATCAAAATTAAATATACGCCAGCATTGCACGAAGCTGTGTCCATAAATAAGAGCAGACATAGATGCAGTTTTTTATTGAGGTAAGAATTTTTGCTTTTTTATTCAGAATACAGGGCCGAAGGTCAGCGCTGCTGTCCTTATAAAATTTATCAGGTTTAATTATTTCACAGGGCCGAAGGTCAGCGCTGCTGTCCTTATAAAATTTACCAGATATTATTATTTCTGTTAGGAGGTTACATTTCCTTCATGGTTCATTATCTAATTAATATTATTGTGTGGTTTTTGGTCAATTTTCAATTATCAATTTTGTGGGGAGTTTAAGCTTGGTACCATTTCACATTTTTTATTAAACATTATTTTGTTGGGAGGTTACGTCTGGCAACATTTTCCTGATTTTTCATTTAAAATTTCTGTGGGGAGGTTACAATATGTTTATTACTTTTTCTCATTGCCATTACCATTTGTTGTTGTTCTCACATTCCACTGTTATTCTTTTCTCGATTTTCGGATAATACCTGCAAAATGTTGTTTATTCTGTCTAAATCTGGAACTATCAGGAAATTGTTAACAAATGTGACGCAGCGTATCTTTTCACAATTGAATTTAACTGTTGATATTTCCTGTTCCGTTGCTTGTATTCCCTCTGTAATATATATATATATATATATATATATATATATATATATATATATATATATTAAGGAAAGTGGTATTCCATACTTTGCGAGTCGGTAGTATGGACCAAAAGAAGACTACCTGCATATTGTAGGAGCTACACGCACTTCTTCAGTGTAAGAGAAGTGTTTTAAGTAGAACAACAGATGTGTTTCACAGTAGTAAAAGTGAAGAAGTGCTCATAGCTCTTAAGATATTGATTTCAGACTCATTTCTCTTGTTTAGTGGATATGTTTGTCTTGTTTCTGTCCATCCTATCAGCTCTCGAAATGTGGATTACTTGTTTTTAATACCCTGTATTCGAAGCAGATATGTAGACAAAGAACGTCCAAACTCATTTCCAGACGTTTTATTCCTATTTTATTCCATTTGTATTTGTTATTGGGCTCTAATGTATTCAAAAACTGGAACCAATCAACTCAGTCCAGGCCAGTTTTTTATAATAGTAAAACTACACCTGCCATTTCGGACCATTCCTATATCAATGAAGGAATTATTTCTTTATCGGTTCATTTCTTCTCTTTTAACTAGCAGCACATACAAACCTGTAACTGATTTAGTTATTGTTATTTTGTTCACTAATAGGCCTGCCCCAATAAACCTATCTATATTTCCTTTTATTATAATTGTACGGTATTCGTATGTTTCTTGGAGGCATGCTGCACTTTTCACTGTTGAATGCCTCGGCCGACTTTTCCTTTAAAGTTAAGCATAAGATAAAATATACTTTTCAGTACTTTACTAACAGTACAATCATGAACTATAACATATCCCCCAAGGTATACACTCTTTTTCTCCAGGTCACTTCTCGAAACTTAGAATATAATTGCGCAGTAATGTTCACATGTAAAATTAAAATGTGTTCAACGTTTCGTAAGTGTATTTCCTCACCTCCTGGCATGGGTGAATGATAACACATCTGTCAAACAGGAGAGGCGAGGTCTGTATCACCTAATCCCGGGTCGTTCGCGCTCTTTTCTACCATCCACTTTGACATGGGAAGTGCCTGATGGCGGGGCTAGGAATCGGAGAGTGAACGTACTGGTGACGTAGTTTGAGGTTCCTGGTGTCTCAACCTAAAGCCGTTCACCCTAGTGTGCTTTCTGTCAGGAAATATCGTCCTCGGAAAGTGGACAGGATGGTTTTCCCTTCCTTTGAAATTGTGAGATAGTCAAATCAGCACGTATCCAAGATAGCACACAGTTGTTCACAAGATTTGTTTCTCGTAAATCTTTTTCTTTATTCCTCCTTTACATTCAGTTTTGATATCAGCTGACAAATGCCTGCACTGCCTTGATTAAAAATTATATGACAAAGAAACAAATTGATTTCATGTTTAATATTCCGTAGGCGCATGCAGGTATATATGAATTGGGTTACGATTTACAAATTTTATGATCTTAGTCGTAACAGCAACGCTGCATACACGAATTGTTCTTGAGCAATGAGAATTACATAAAGATACGTACTCGTAGTGGTATTTAGTTCTCACTAGTACAAAGGGATGACTTATTTCACTAACATTCATGAAATCAGCTGTTTATCTCAACTGTAGGCGTTTACTCGTAGCGCGGGCCGTATTGACACAAGGTGTGAACAGGCGTCAGCGGCCACGGTCTCCTTCAGTAAATGCAACACATTGAGCGAACGAGAACGTGTAAAGTCCGTAGAGAATATCTCGCTATAAAACAGATTTCTTTCTTCTATATATCTTTGTCAGTGGAAAGATAGAAAAAAGAATTGCATAGCGAAGGCTAGCAATCGTTTTGAATAAGCGAAGCAGATTAGCTTTACAACCATGCAACAGAGTCCAACAGTTCAACAGACTGCTGCACTGTATTGAACAACTTACACCCCACCTCATCATTACCAAAGCATAGGAGGACGGCATATTCTGAAATAAGTCCTACCTGGGTCTTATAACTGACGCCTTAAACTATATTCTGATACCCGTCCCAGCACCCTCCCCTTGTCAATGTAGGTTTTTGTCAACAGTTGCCAGCAAAGGATTTTGCAATTTGGAATCCTCCGAATAATTTATAAACCTGTAGCTTAGACTACACAGCCAATGCAGTTGTCGAATTTTTTCACAGTGTGGAAATTCACAGCATTAGTCAGAAGTATTTAATTTCTAAATTAATGATGGATGATCATTTCTTTACAGGACCATAGCCCGATTCATAATAGCAGAGCCGTCCAGAACTGGTTCCAAGGTCAGCAGAGAATAAAACATCTTCCTTTCGTGCCAAAATCACCAGACCTCAACCCCACTCAAAATAAGTGGTTAAAAAATGGCTCTGAGCACTATGGGGCTTAACATCTGAGATCATCAGTCCCCTATAACGTGGAACTACTTAAACCTAACAAACCTAAGGACATCACAAACATCCATGCCCGAGGCAGGGTTCGAACCTGCGACCGTAGCGGTCGTGATGTTCCAAACTGAAGCGCCTAGAACCGCTCGGTCACAACGGCCGGCTGAAATATGTGGGCGGAGGTTACGAGGTCGTTACCACCTGGGTCAAGGAATTCAGAAACTCTGTGGGAAAATGTAGAGAATACATGGTGGGAGATAAACGATCATCACAAACTCTCGATGAATTTAGCCTTATCATTTCCCCGACGCCTTCGAGCAATCATAGACAACGAGGGATGATAGGTAGGGTACTGAAAGAAAAATAAAAGCCAGACCAGTTGCGAGGTCCTAAAGTGTTCCGGAAACCTGCTAATGCTAAATGGTCCATGTGTATTCTGATTAAATGTGTCACTACGTGATTCTTACACATAACAACTACTAATTAAATTCTTTACTGAAAGAAGGAAATAAACAAATGTACGTGCAACGGATAAATGCTTAATTTTGTAGTATTAACCCCAAATTTGGTACACAGTTAATCACCCGACTGTGTTTAAAGAAAATACGTAAGTAACAGGAATCGTAACTGGTCCTGCATAATAACCTCTCCTCCGTTCTGTAAGCTATTTCTTTTCATTCTGTCTTACTTTCATCTCTCAAAACATAACGGTATTACCAGTAACATACAGGATAAAATTTCATAATAGCTGATCTTGTAACAGCACATATAAAGATATTTTACATCCTATGGTTTCTCACCCACGGGAAGGAGTGTAGCCCACATTGCTTGATTCATAACGTCACAGCAACACACTATCACTCTTATTACCATTGGGCAAAAACAATGATCGTATCTCCACGCGGACCAGTACTAGAAAAATAACTTCTTCAATCAAACCTCTCATTTATTGACGTGCCTCGATGTTAACTAAGTCCTGCGTGGCTGGAAGGTTCACGCGGTCGCGATTCCGAAATTTACGTTCCCCTCATATTCGTGCGCGGCACGTTATTCCAATTGAAAAAAAAAATGCCCTCCACAACTTACCTAGACTGATTTGTCGGCACCATTAAATAATATACCATCCAAAGCCTCCCCTCCAAGAGATACATAAATACACACACAGAACTTTTCACAGTACTTACAGTTCGTGTATAGCATGGATAGCATGGCAACACGAATTACTATTATGCTGTTTCCCCTTTTTTTTTTTTTAATTCAGGAAAGCGGTCTTAGTGATTCCCACGTATATTTCAAATCCAGTTGTTCTAAAAATCAGCTTCACACGTAAATTTCTACTGACATATACCGCAAAAGGTGACTTCTTATTCTTTCATATTAAATTAGCAACCTTGCCTTTATCCATGAATTTCAAAAACTCGTCAAATCACAAATTAAAACTCACGCAAGCTAAAAATGGCATCTTTGAAACCTAATTATTTCAGATCAAAATTAAGAGCATTACTTTCTACCATGAATTTCTGTTAGCAGCTTGATTAGTTAAAGCCATGAGATAATATTTTCCTACACTCCCAGATCAGATTTTGAAACAAATTAACCAGAATCATCAAATTAAATTGACCATTACTAAAAAGAATTATGATAAATCAACACATTCCTACTTATAAACTAATGGTTCCTAGCACTCAGTCATGCACTCTTCATCATTTTCTTCATCAGCCCCACATGGTGAGTGCCAGGTTTTTAGACTATAATAACTCGTCACATGTATCTTATTTCTGTCGTACCTGCTTTGCAATTGAATTCTAACACTTTACTGGTCACCGAATTACTCAATCGAAATATCAAATTTCGTTAACTTTCAAGTTACTCTTCGCGGTCGCGACATAGTATTCTCACATTTGCCTATCTTTTACCTGTCTATAAACAATTTGGTTCCCTCAAAAATATTATATCAAATTAAATATACTCCGAAAGAGAATGTTGACACGTAAGGTGGAACATTAGAGCCTTAAATAACTCATTTCCTTTCCCTTTGCGGAGAGCATTTTGCTCCGCCACTTCCTCAGTCCATCCGGCTGCTTCTGTCGTCCCCAGGCAAGTGCCTTTCTCTTACCACGCTACCGCTCTCCCCCTACCTACGGCAGGGTTGTGTGCACCCTGGCCAATCGAGGCTCCAGAATTTCAAGCATCTGAAACTCCCGGCTGTCTTCTTCCCAGTACACAATGAAATCTGCCCGCGTTTTTCTACTCAATGAGCTTAACGTAAGAATACAGACAAGCCTAGCCCCCTTCTCTCCAATGTCAGAGACAGACTACCTCAGAAAACTCTCATATCACTGCATATCGATACATCATTGCCTTTCCATGATTCTAATAATTTCGTTTCAATATTCACTCCCATTCTATCCACAATGCATTCTATTTACCTTGCTCTCAACCCAATCGTGGCCTATTTAGGGTAAGATAAGTGGGAGAAGTGGGTTTTCATACATTATACCAAAATAACAAACTTATCCAGTTGCTTTGATCAATTTCCTAAACACAGCAGGTTGATTCAATAAAAATCAACAGCTCAGTTCGAGCGTCTGACAACAGATATCTGATACCCGACGTAGCAAGATATTCTAGCAATTGCATGTGGATAGTAATTCCCGTGCGAATAGGCTGATATTTTTTAAATACAGCGCCTGTGGGCTATCAGGAAGTAAATTCGGAAGAATACGGCCAAATTCAGGGCGCTGCGTTGACGGTGCCCACGCTCGGTATGATGAGCCTGCTGCTCTTACTGTTATTTTGTTTCTTTCGTTCTGAGGTGTACCACGAAATAAAATTCTCATCCGCTAAACGATTTTCGCTTCTATTCGAAAAGCTTCTTGAGTAATCCCGAAGTGAACATTACCTAGAGATGATACTTGTAGTTTTGGAAGTAAAGGCATATGTTTAAGGATAACAAACTGCAGTCGAAGTTAAACAAGATGATACTGAAGGAATTAGGTTATGACATGCGACAGCGAGAGTGGTAGCCATTGTTTGCTATGTGGGAAGCCAGAAACCTAAGGCCTTCAGTAGTAAAATGTATGTAAAATTCAATAACAAGAAATACTTTTTGATGGGGTAAGGATGCTAATATCATACATATCTGACGCCCAGGAAAGCATATCTGAAAGTATATGACAGGCTTCCTGCTATCATGTTATGTCGCTTGCTTTCAGTAGACATATAGATAACCCATGGTAGAGCTTTCTCGTCGTCCGAATCACGCAAATGGGAATAACAGTCAGAGGGTGATTACTAATTGTAGGCACATGGCCACACCATATATCAAAAATTGGAAGAGCAGACTCTCTCGCCATAGATTGGATGTCTGGATCCTATCATAAAATATTCAGGCTACGAAAACACATTCTTCTTGCTGTCAGTGTGGTCCAGACTGCAACGTTGTAGGCATCATTTGGCAACCCTGTTGGCATAACAATGATTTGCAGCTGTGGGACTGATTTATCCTGCTAAATTCGCCTGATATTTTCTTGTCATCTGTATGAAATACTGTGAATATTCCCTAGGATGATATCTTATTGAGTTAGTAATATTTTGTGAGTACAAGGTCATTTCGTGCAGAATCTATCCCTTGTCTCATCTTTCACATTGTGAGTTATCAGTTATCTACTGCAGCCGCGATTATGGCAATGAATGAGTTTATGCAGGAATTCCTTGGCATCACAATTGTAAAGTAGTGACTTTATAAAACGGTGGTTGCCTCCGAAAGCAGTTCCAGGTTTGCTGCAAAAGATGTGTGTTATCAATTCCCTTCCGTAAGTTTTAAATCAGTGCTACCTGTCACATGTAAGTGTGTCCTAGCAAACTGGCAGGAGTTGCCATGATCGTAGACCTCACTGATCTTAAGTCACATCAAAATTACTGATAAAATTACTGAACAGATTCGAAGCATCTATGAGAGTCACGAATTTTACTTTGTTCATCAACTCGGTCTGAAATAAGAGGGAAAAAATTACAGGGACAATGACCAAGTTTGTTAGTATGCATTATCTGTGTTAGATCTGGAGGTGAAAACGTTCAAAAATGTGTACCTCCACTTTTGCGAACTTGTGTTTTATTTTTGCATCAATATTGTTGGGAACCCATTATCTGGTATCAACGCTTTACATTAGCAACCATTATATCTAATCATTTCGATAGTACACCTGATAATATAGATGAGTAGGACACAAGACAGAACGTAGATAATGTCCGTTTGACGTCAACAGTGTGTAACATTTTACTTTGTTGAATAGGACAATCATTTGAGGTTTAGTTAAAATAAGCTTACGCTGCAAGAGAATTCGCTTGTATTTTTCAATCTGTGGTCTGTTGTCGGTTTGAAGGCCTTCAATTACATCGGCAACTTAGTGCAGCTCAACCGAGGGCTGTCTGGAGTGGGGTGGAGATGGCAATGTGAAGGTGGCGAGCTGTCGAAGACGATCTTCATATTGTTAGTGCGATTGAGACTTCGTATATTCTTGACGACGTTTAGCACCTTTGCGGTCAGTCACCCAATTTCAGAATTCATGTTGAGTAATCCTGCTAAATTGTCATAATATTGTCTTTTTGTGTTGATGAGTCATCTGGTTGTCGACATGTTCAAGTGCCATCTACAGCGCAAATTTAATATTACGATCCTAGGAACTAACCTGCAATATGTTTTGTATTTCATAATCAGAACTATCTACATTAACCGTCATCAGAACAATGTCAGGGAACAGAATGCAGCAGTACCTTGATAACTACTTGGGGACCTGCTTGAGTCGTGTTTTAAGAAAAGGGTAGTTGCTGGTTCACATTATATTACACCATCGAGAAGTAGCGAATTTTCGTTTTTCTCTGCAAACATCCAGAACTAAATTTAGTAACAAAATGCTAAGAAGATATTAGCATTGAGCGAGCTCAACGATCAGCCTATTTTTATAGATTTTTATTTTCTTAGCTATTCTCGTTCTCCATTGCAATAAACTTCATTCATTATTGTCGTTCCTACACGCGCAAGGGTTTTCACATCCCTATTAGGTATCGATTCACATGAAGAGTGGCTATGAAAGAAGGGAATGATGAACGTTACGTCATGCAGAATAGACTTATTTACTTCGGCACCTCGTGATCAACGCTTCAGGAGAAATGAGATACATGAAGATGTCAATAGGAGGACAGATACGCTGGCACAACTCTGCAACTACTCCTGTTGATTTAACATTGTTACCAGATAAACTGGTGGTGCGGAATCAAAAATGTAGTACAGACTCTGCCACAGTAGCTGAGAGCTGCTAATTTCGGACCATGACCGTGAATTACTCTTGGGTCAGCTGCTGGTTAGAGTGTTGCATCTGTAAATGGAAAGCTTTGTCTTATGTATTGTGCTGATACTGTCTGAATAAATTGTGCCAGTGGATAAAAAACGGTTTAGTTTGGAGACCTAACAGTCGAGGGGGTCTGCTTAATGAATTCCAAGCAAATACCCAAAAAATTACTCAGGAAGGGTTGGAACAACTACTTTCACGCAGAGACATGCATTTGGAATCTGTTCATTGTTTAGGGGCCAAAAAAGAGGATAACATCACGGAAACAATGATCAGGCTACTTAGTATATAATAGAGCATACACATTTCAAGGTGGAAACTTATGAGGACACAGATTTCCTCGTTGTCCATATGTGCAGCTTACCTTTCTTGTTAACGAAAGTAATGTCCCGCTTTACTTCTTCTTAAATCTCAAATGAAATGAATGCCACGTGGAATAGAATATTTGTTGACTGCGTCCCTTCTTGCTTCCATCCCTACTATAATATTTCTTCATTCTCATGGTAATCATGATATTCTATATGTATGCTGCAAAAGATTGCAGGTGGACACTTTCGACATCGAGGTGCAAAGTGTTTGATATCTTACATTATATTCAATTAAAATAAGCTTTCGATGTATTTTTACTTCGTTTGTATTTGGAGATGATTATGAACGTTACGGAAAATTATCTCACATGCTTCATGCTGAATGAGAAACACTGAATCATCCGTTTTGCTTTCCCTGCGTTGTAATGATATAATGTCGGTGTCAAAAGCCTTCCTCCACGCCGGAAGCTGAAACTTAATTCATTCTGGATTAACGATAATTGAATGCCTCAAATGTTTACATAGCTCACAAGTCGACGTCAGAAACTATCAGGGGAGAACGCCGCATAAAAACGAAACGTGCGTGCGCGTCTACCCTCTGAAGAACCGTATCGGACAATCACGACAAGCATTTTGCTACAGAACTGTCTCGTAAGGTAGCTGAGAATCAGCAGCGTCGTAGCAAGTACAGGGCTATTACAAATGAGTGAAGCGATTTCATAAACTCACTGTAGCTCCATTCATTGACATATGGTCACGACACACTACAGATACGTAGAAAAACTCATAAAGTTTTGTTCGGCTGAAGCCGCACTTTCTGGTTTCTGCCGCCAGAGCGCTCGAGAGCGCAGTGAGACAAAATGGCGACAGGAGCCGAGAAAGCGTATGTCGTGCTTGAAATGCAGTCATAACAGTGCACCGACACTTCAGGACGAAGTTCAACAAAGATCCACCAACTGCTAACTCCATTCGGCGATGGTATGCGCCGTTTAAAGCTTCTGGATGCCTCTGTAAGCGGAAATCAACGGGTCGGCCTGCAGTGAGCGAAGAAACGGTTGAACGCGTGCGGGCAAGTTTCACGCGTAGCCCGCGGAAGTCGACGAATAAAGCAAGCAGGGAGCTAAACGTACCACAGCCGACGGTTTGGAAAGTGTTACGGAAAAGGTTAAAGCAGAAGCCTTACCGTTTACAATTGCTACAAGCCCTGACACCCGATGTCAATAGTCAAACGCTTTGAATTTTCGGCGCGGTTGCAACAGCTCATGGAAGAGGATGCGTTCAGTGCGAAACTTGTTTTCAGTGATGAAGCAACATTTTTTCTTAATGGTGAAGTGAACAGACACAATGTGCGAATCTGGGCGGTAGAGAATCCTCACGCATTCGTGCAGCAAATTCGCAATTCACCAAAAGTTAACGTGTTTTGTGCAATTTCACGGTTTAAAGTTTACGGCCCCTTTTTCTTCTGCGGAAAGAACGTTACAGGACACGTTTATCTGGACATGCTGGAAAATTGCCTCATGCCACAACTGGAGACCGACAGCGCCGACTTCATCTTTCAACAGGATGATGCTCCACCACACTTCCATCATGATCGGCATTTCTTAAACAGGAGATTGGAAAACCGATGGATCGGTCGTGGTGGAGATCATGATCAGCAATTCAGGTCATGGCCTCCACGCTCTCCCGACTTAACCCCATGCGATTTCTTTCTGTGGGGTTATGTGAAAGATTCAGTGTTTAAACCTCCTCTACCAAGAAACGTGCCAGAACTGCGAGCTCGCATCAACGATGCTTTCGAACTCATTGGTGGGGACATGCTGCGCCGAGTGTGGGAGGAACTTCATTATCGGCTTGATGTCTGCCGAATCACTAAAGGGGCACATATAGAACATTTGTGAATGCCTAAGAAACTTTTTGAGTTTTTGTATGTGTGTGCAAAGCATTGTGAAAATATCTCAAATAATAAAGTTATTGTAGAGCTGTGAAATCGCTTCAGTCATTTGTAATAACCCTGTATTTGTCAACACTGTGAGAGTGCGTTTACTTCCGGGTGTAGCCCGGCATTACGTCGCTAAATTCACTTGGAATTCGTTTTTCACATTGAAGACTCATACGATATAATCCACTGTAAGATGAGACAGTTAGAAAGTATATTTAATTTCTGGACTCCAAGAACGGCATTGTTCACATAAGTAACACCTGTTTGTGTGTTTAATGTTGCGATTTGATGCTAAGGCAATATCGCAATGACTGTAGTCCGCCTGTTGCCGCCAATGTGTCGTTAGATCAGCGATTCCCTTATGCTCTGCGATGCTGGTGCTATATGAAATGGCAGTTCCAATCTCGGTGTAGGCCACTCAGCATAACATTTTATTTTCCATTTTAACTAATGGAGTTGCAAACTGCTAAATCTGATGATTGCCTCTACACATAAATATTCTTGCAATTCCGACTTACAAGGGGAGGCCGCCAATTCTGAAATTCAGATTCGATTCATACTGCGCATAATAAAAACTCATGGCCAGAGGTGTAATGTGGCAAAGCACCAAGATGCACTTCTCAGCCGTTGTCGAGAAAATCGACAGTTAAAAGAAACCGTTGGGGTGAAATACTCTCTACGATTAATAATTTTCTACAGCGCCATAGCGCAGCGGTAAGCGCTGGGGTTCGTAATCCGAAGGTCGCCGGATGGAATCTCGCGCCATGCAGTATATATATATATATATAAACTATTAATGAATTCCTTATGCATGTTGGTGAAGGCGGATCGCTCTCCAATTGTACCGCCTCCATTTTCCCGTTCGTTTGTTTAACAGGGTGTACCAAAGCTGTCCCGTCCGAACTGATTTTCGACGATGTAATAAGTTGCGCTAGGGACCGCATCTACCTTCTTTCGAAGTTAGCAGGCAACTACGCTGTTATGGGACGGCTCGTTTCGGCCCATTCAACATCTGTCCTTCATGTGTAACGAGCAAGTAACGGAGTTTATATTTCATACCTGCCACAGCAAGTTTGTGTTCGTGGGGTCTCTGTTCTAATTCGAACGTTTGACTTACGCTATACGTATTCGTTTCTACGTCTTCCGTTAACTATACGTGGTTAACATTATGAAGACAATTAATAACATTTGTGAAATACAACTTTGTTTGCGGAAAACATAATGATGTTCGAAGTCGCCAGTTTTTCCACGACAAATGACTTTCAACAACTTATTATATGCATAATTGTTGTAACTGATTGCCGGGAATTATATATATACATATACATATATATATATATATATATATATATATATATATATATATATATATATATATATTTATTACAAAAAACAAATACTAAAAAAAAGTTGCATGGAACGAGATTCGATCCGGCGACCTTCGGATTACGAACCCGAGCTCTTACCGCTGCACCACCACGCTGTAGAAAATTACTCATCGTAGAGAGTATTTCACGGCAACGGTTTCTTTTAACTGTCGATTTTCTCGACAACGGCTGAGAAGTGCATCTTGGTGCTTTGCCACATTACACCTCTGGCCATGAGTTTTTATTATGCACAGTATGAATCGAATCTGAATTTCACAACTGGTGGCCTCCCCTTGTTAGTAAATTATGTTAATATCATGAATGTCTGTTTTGCAAATGCCAAGATGCTTCACTGTAAAATAGTTTCCGAAAAGATTCAAACCTACTGTCAACGATTCAAATTTGAGCTTTTTTCGTCATATAGGTCTAACATGTCAGGAGGTTGTTAATGAAGTGAACTTGTAGATAAATATAGTTCCTCTCTTCTAAATTTTGCAATAGCATTTAACTGTAGACGTTTCGTGACACCGGCGTTAGCAATTCCTTTCCATTCTATCAAACCTCAAAATCGATAACTTTTTCTGGTTTAAATCTGATGACGTTAGCTATCACTTCCGATCAACGTTTATGAATCCATACATGAAACTCCAAATGTGCAGAGTTCCTGCACTGCTACAGAGCATGCATTGGAAGGTATTTACACAGTTTATCGCATAGACTTACCATAAGGAATGAAACAAAAACTGTAATACCCTTTACACTACAGATGCTCACTCTGGCTTGACGAAAACATCCGAATATTGGCCAAAAGTTGCACAAATAATGGACTTTGAAAGGTAAAGAAAGAGGTATGTAGCATTTATAAATTAATTTCGGACCATACGCAGCTCTTGCCGATTAATGTAATATAGTCATGGACTGTGCAGCTGGTCCCGGCGGAGGTTCGAGTCCTCCCTCGGGCATGGGTGTGTGTCTTTGTCCTTAGGATAATTTACGTTCCGTAGTGTGTAAGCTTAGGGACTGATGACCTTATCAGCTAAGTCCCATAAGATTTCACACACATCTGAACATTTTTGAATGTAGTATAGTACCCATCCACTAATCAGGGCGTCGGTCTATGTTGCTTTCGAGCGTGAATGGAAATCGTAGAAATCTTCTATCGAGCAACATTTAATAATAATAATGCGTTTTAAATTATCAAAAGCGATGAGCGGTAGCATGCGCTTTCGATAAAGAACGGGGGAGTGCAGCTCCGCTGCTGTCGCCACGGCTGCTGCCAGTAGCCAGCAGGTGGATCCTGGAGCTTTGCCGCATACGGCGTCCAGAGGAGGACACTCTGCTAGAATTCTGCCGCAAAATGGTTACTGGATAAAAGTTTCTTATCGGTGTGATAGAAAGTGAAACAGATTGAATCTGCATTACCACTACATTCATGTCTTCAACATTCAGTTGGAAGAGGCTATAAAAATTTTTTTGCGCGAGCTACTTTCGATCCACAGACAGTGTAGACAGAAACAACCGACGGTGCCGCTATACCACTGGCGTAAACAGTGTATTTTTTCTCTTATATGGGACAAGACTTCTTCCAGGAAGTGCCGTAGTCCACAGTGTTACCAGATTGTGCAGATTGCCGGACTTAGAGAAATTGCGAATTGGCCAGTTTATTTGTCCCATGTCGCGATCGGCGCGGACTTAGCCTCTGCAGCGGCCGGCCGCCGGTAGTGTTTTATGTCAAAGAGTGTACCAGTTTCTTTGGCGCTTCAGTGTATTCTACAGTATCAATAACCGGCCACAGGCGATTAATGGTAAATTGTGTATCTCTGCCTCGCTCGGTGTTCACTGCTGTCACCAACGTTCAGAATATTGTAACTTTTATGAACCTCAGACGTACAGTGATTATCTCTCTGGTACACGGTGGTGGTGTAAAAATAGATTCATCTATTTGTTCAGTCGCTCAGAATAGTGGACAGGTTAGCTAATATTTATCAAATAGTTATCACTAAGTACCAAATGAACACTTTTTCGTTTGCATCTTTTCTCCGGAGGCCTGTCACTATTCTAAAAGGTCTGTCACTATTCTAAAAGAATGAGATTCAGTGTCATTCACGCGTTAATAACATACTCGGACAAATCGTGGGATATGGAACTGACAATCCTGTTCCAAATGGTTCACTCCTATACACTTGTGCCCTATAAATGTACTTTCCCAGAATTGTTTTTTCCAAAATGAGGTCTATTTTTGGGACTTCTTTTGACCCCCTCTTTTCTAAGGATGGACGGATGGATTTGGTGTTATATGCGCTCAATAGTGTAGTCTTTAGCGCCCGAACGAAAACAATAACGGGCGAGTGTCATTAAAAAGCAGCAAGTGCAAAAATAAGACTAAAATTAAAGGTGACAGTCTACATAGGCAGTGTGCACGTCAACAGTTGCAAAGTGGAAAGCAGCATGTAAGGAGGAGAACTGCAAGAGAACGTAGGGGAAGGGGTTAAAATGAAACACGTAACACATGTTTGGAACTGGCCTATTACAAGAATAAAAAGGAGTGTTCACCCTCTCGGCAACACACTAAAAATTCCAACCTAAAATTTTAGGCTGAAGCTCAGAAACATCACAGTACCTCAGAACTTTCTTGACACTCACCCTGTCATCGGCTAAAATCGAGGGCAGATCCCCACTAATATTAACTTCCGCCCTGACAGAACGATATACGAGTAAATCACACTCAACTAAAATGTGGCGTACAGTGATTCGTACGCTACAGGCATCACACAGCGGGGGTTCCGCTCGCCGTAGTAAGAAGGCATGTGTAAGAGGACAGTGCCCTATGCGAAGACGTGTAAGGGTCACTTCGTCACGCCTAGGTGACCGGCAGGAGGAACACCACGGCTGGGTGGTGGGTTTCACCAACCGCAGCTTGTTTTCCCTCACCGCCAGCCATTCCTTCTCCCACAATTGCATAGACTTCCGCCGCAGCACAGAAACGACACCTTGCAAAGGAATAGAACATTGTGTCACCTCCGGTAATCTGCAGGCGTCCTTGGCAGTTCGATCAGCTTGTTCATTTCCTCGTATGCCCACATGCCTCGACTCCTAGCAAAAGGACACTAGCTTGCCCTGTCGTTGTAGGATGTAACGTTGGTCATAAATCAGCTATTCCAACTTTTCCGCTGGGTACAGGTTCTTCAGTGACTGTAATGCGCTCAGTGAGTCAGAGCAAATTAGAAAGTGTTTGCCCTGAGTACACCGTATCTGCTCCAATTCCTTCACTATCGCGTGAAGTTCTGCGGAAAAAAACAGTGTATTCCTGGGGAAGGCGAATCCTGATGACACGTTCGGGGAACACTACTGAGCAGCCAAGAAAATCCCCCTGTTGGGATCCATCAGTGTAGACTACTGTAAAATCATGATGCCTATCTAAAATATTAAAAAACAAAGATTTGAAAGTAAAATCTGATGTACTGTCTTTCTTAAAATTTGCCAAATCTAAAATCAGTCTGGGCCTCTGGAGGAGCCAAGGTGGATATGTGCTCCAACCTCGACGTGAAACAATAAAACCGGCCACACCCATCTCTAAAATGCAATCCTTTGCACGAATCCCAAAGGGCCTTGTTGCTCGTTGCCGGTTGCGAAAAAGCCTTTCCAGTGGAGGCCGAGCAACAGTGTGGTATGCAGGTGTGTATGGTGTGGATAATGTTTGATAGGCCTGGCGCACCATTAGTAGACGCCGCCGGAGATGAAGCGGCGGTTCACCTGCCTCTGCGCAGAGGCTCGGTATGGGGCTCGTTCTGAACGCCCCCGTGGCCAACCGAATCCCCTCATGGTGCACCACATCCAACAGCTTCAAATAAGTGGGTCTTGCAGACCCATACACCGTGCATCCATAATCAAGCCGTGACCGCACGAAGGCTCTGTAAAACCGGAGCAGACAAGTCCTGTCTGCTCCCCATGTGTGGTCACTAAGACATTTTAAAATAGACAGCGCCTTAAGAGACCGTTTTTTCAGTTCCTTAATGTGTGGCAGCCACGTAAGCTTAGAATCAAAAGTGAGGCCCAGAAACTTCACCGTGTCTTTGAAATTCAGGACGGTGTCCCTCATCCTCAACTCAGGCAAGTCAAAAATGGAACGAGGACGGTTAAACAGAACACATACTGGCCTATCAGTTGAAAACTTAAAACCACCTCTTCTGTGCCCATTTATCCAAACGTCGCAGAGTGAGTTGCAACTGACGGGTCGTCGTTGCAAGGCTTGAAGAAGAGCTAAATTCAGAGAAATCGTCCACAAACAAGGAACACTGCACAGGACTTTTCACGTCAGATGTAATACTATTAATAGCAATGGCAAAGACCGTCACAATTAAAACACTACCTTGAGGGATACCGTTCTCTTGTTCAAAACGACCGTACGGAAAATAGCGTGGCGACAGGAAGGACCGAATAAAATTGGGAAGACATCCACGAAAACCCCATTCGTGGAGCTGCCTGATTATTAATGCCTCCAAGTAGTGTCGTATGCCTTTTCAATGTCAAAAAATATTCCCAAAAGGTGATGCTGGCGCAGGAAAGCCTGTTGTATAGCCGCCTCCAGGAGAGCCAGGTTATCAAAGGTGGAGCGATACCTCCTGAACCCACACTGAAAGCGACTAAGGAGTTGTCTGGATTCTAACATCCAGACAAGGCGGCAGTTGACCATCCGCTCCAAGGTCTTTCCCACGCAGCTAGGGAGGGCAACACTACGGTAACTACCCAGGCACGTGCGGACTTTCCCAGGTTTTAAAAGAGGAATTAAAATTGCTTCACGTCACGAGTCGGGGAAGTAACCGGACATCCAAACAAGATTAAAAAATCGGAGGAGGATTCTATACTGACCAGGGGATGTATCACGAGCCCCACACAATGCAGAATCCAGTTCCCACATGGAAAATGGGCAGTTGTACTCTTCTGTATTGGGCGAGCGGAAGTCAAAACTGCTCCTCCCAGCAGCCACTCTGTGGGGCTGGAAAGCTGGATTCTGACTGGCGGTTGCAGTAATAGCTGCAAAATGAGCCGCCATAGACTGGCCAATATCTTTTGGGGTCGTTTGGAGAGTACCATTCCACATTAATGCAGCCATAGGGCACCTCCCTCCTCTCCCAGAAAACCTCCTGATGGTTTCCCATACAATGGAACTTCGTGTAGAACGATTAATGGTGCTCAGGAGCTGCTGCCACGACCTCTTCTTGCTCTCTCGTATAATCCGACGACACTTAACCCTCGACACCCGAAAGGCTGCAAGGTTCTCTACAGTTGGCCGGCATTTGAACCTACTCAGAGCTGCCCGCCTAGCCCTGATTGCATAGCGGCATTCCACTAAGGGACAGGCTGCCGCTTCGGTTGTTCCGTGGACTGTGGGATGGACGCTTCACTGGCGTGGTGGATCACTTCAGTAATATGATCCACCCATTCCTGGATAATGACCCGATGTTCAACCTGGGCTAGCTGACTATACAGTGCCCAGTTGGCTCTACCGAGCACCCATCGAGGCGGTTTCCGGTTCCACTGCATGTGGCAGGTGAATCCAGATGGCGAAGTGATCGTTGTCGTGTAAGTCATCAACCACTTCCCATTCAGCAGTGTGCGCGATGGCTGGAGAGCAAAGCGATAGATCAATGGCAGAGAACGAACCAGATGCAATGCAAAAATGCGTGCTTTGGCCTGTATTTAGCAAATAGGCACTGGAAGACAGAAGAAGCCTCTCGATTGCTCTACCCCTGGGGCAAGTACTCACAGAGGCCCAAAGCATATTGTGTGCATTAAAATCACCACAGAGGATGAAGGGGTGGGGGAGCTGTGTGAGAAGATCACTGAGAGCCTCTTCGAGCACATCATGTGGGGGCAGGTAAAGCAAACATACTGTTAGCATATGACGCACATGTACTAATATCGCAACTGCCTGCAAATTCGTCGTGAGGGAGAGAGGCGAGGAGTGGTAGTCGGTGTTGACGAAGATATCTACTCCTCCTCGAGCTCTCTGTCCACTTAGGTCGTCCTTTTTGTGGGGGACATAACCACGTAGCTCAGGGGTGTATGTTTCACTGAAATTTGTATCTTGCAGACATACACACAAAGGTCTATCCTGAATCAGTAGACATAGTTCCTCCACAAGTGTCCTGAACCCTTGCAGGCTCCAATGTAATATGGGAGCCATCACGGCGGATGTATTTTCTGCCTCTCTGTCCGCCAGGGTGGGGAGACTGCAGCGGGTGGAAGCTCAGTCTTGGGGCGAGATGATTGCCCCAGATTCTCAGACTCCATCAGCTCTGAGGAAGAGTCTGATGAAGCGTCTGGTGGGACCACATTAACATGATCCGAGGGTTTACCAGCCGATTTAATCTGTTGGTGCTGCTTGACGTGTGCTTTCCTTTGTTTAAGGGGCTTTGCTGGAACTGGAGCTGGGGTGTTTATGACCATGCTGGGCTTTGGAACAGCCTCAGCCATCGGAGATGCCTGGGGCTCTTCAATGTTAGCTACTGTACCTTTCTCTGCTGTTCGAGGAGGGGCTACAGGCTCTGATACACTTGCTGCCTTGCAAGTGAACTGACATGTGCAGGCGTTCGTGCCAACACTAACAACCTCCGTCTGTGTAGATGCATCGACTTTTGGAGGCGGCTTCTGAACAATGGAGGCAAGAGACGTAACGAATGTGGGGGGGCTGCATGGCCTTAAAGATCCTTTTGGCTTCACTGTAGGGGATACGCTTAGTTGTTTTTATTTCTTGTATTTTACGTTGCTCTAGGAAGATTCTACAGTCCCTACTCCAAACAGGGTGGCTTTCAGAACGGGTTATACATCTGACAGGAGACGAACGGTCAACTCCATCATGGGCAGCGTTACTACAGTTGCCACACATCGCTTCTCCTTTACACCCTAGAGTTGTATGCCCAAAACGCTGGCACTTAAAGTAGCGCATTGCGTTTGGGGCATACGACCGCACGTTTAAGTGACGAAATCCTGCCTTGATGTGTTCTGGGAGTTGCCTCAGGGGGCTCAGCATTCATTTTCTGGGTACGGACTTGGCGAACCCGGGGTCCTCGAGCTGTGGACTGGTGTGCGCCGCCAGTCTGCTGATACCGTAAGCTCTGGGCATGCTTCAGCGACCACCGTGTGGCGCAACGGTGGAACGTTGTGTGTCGCAGGGACCGGGGATCTTGGCTTCATTTCCTGGATCGCGAGGACGGTACATACCTCTATAAAAAAAACCTTCAATCTTAAGGTGTGCTCCGCGCCGACAAGATGCATGGATGTTGAGGTGGAACAGTAACTAGAAGGTTTCGCCATGCTATATCCAAAAGGCTCTAGAAGGAATAGCTGGAACTTTAAAATCAGTGAAGCGTTTCCGGAATGGGACACTGCTTGTTGAAGCATTAACGTCTCAGCAAGTAGTTAACCTTCAAACAGCTAAAAACTTGAGGGAATACACAATCGATACAGAGCTTCACAGCACCCTGAACTTCAGTAAGGGTGTTGTGACCTGTAGGGATCTTGTTGACATTCCTGTAGAAGAATTGAAGAGTGAATGGGCTCAGGAGGGAATTGTTGGCGTTCAGAACATCATGAAAAGGGTGGATAGGAACCTGGTGGAATCTGACTACTTCATTCTTACTTTCAATACCCCAAAACTCCCTCTTTTCCAGTGCTACCCTACTTTCTTTCTATGTCCTCCTTGCTTCTAGCGTCTTACGCTATTTTGCTTCCAAGGTAGCAAAATACATTTGCATCGTCTACTTTGTAGTTCCGGCCTTGATGTAAAGTTCATCAGTAATAGCAGTTCTAAGACTCTTTAATACTTTGTGAATGAAGTTGTGCCGTCACGAAATGTAACAACTCACAACAATTTGAATTCGCGCTAAGGTGACGCGCGCGTGACGGCAGGCAAGTGTTCCGCTGGGTTTCGCCGAGTGGTGGCGCTCATACAGATCCTCCAGAAAAGTGTGCTCTGGAAAACAGAGCTTTTTGGATGGGTACCGAGTTCTTGGATGCATAATCAGCTGCGCCATTCGGAAGAGATGATTTGGTGGATGACAGCAACGGGCAGTAGGAGGGTAATCTCGTGGGTCCTTGGATTACTGTTTTGTTTCACTGCGTCTGTGGTCGGTATTTCGCATAAAGGGCCGAGAAGCTGTTGGTTAATCGGTAGCTTCCTGTACGTAATTACTGAATTGAATTATCACCTTTAGCACGATGATGTAGCAAGATCTTAACCAGAGCATTCAATGATATTTTAATTGATGAGTTAAAACTGTGGCTGGCGGAGCCTAATTGGGGTTACTGGGTATATGCTGGGCCGGTTACTTTTTTTTTTTTTTGTCATCAGTCTACTGACTGATTTGATGCGGTCCGCCACGAATTCCTTTCCTGTGCTAACCTATTCATCTCAGAGTAGCACTTGCAACCTACGTCCTCTATTATTTGCTTGACGTATTCCAATCTCTGTCTTCCTCTACAGTTTTTGCCCTCTACAGCTCCCTCTAGTACCATGGAAGTCATTCCCTCAGGTCTTAGCAGATGTCCTATCATCCTGTCCCTTCTCCTTATCAGTGTTTTCCACATATTCCTTTCCTCTCCGATTCTGCGTAGAACCTCCTCATTCCTTACCTTATCAGTCCACCTTATAGCACCACATCTCAAATGCTTCCTCCTTGCTCCGTCCGTCATTGGTTATTTTACTGCCTAGGTAGCAGAATTCCTTAACTTCACTGACTTCGTGACCATCAATCCTGATGTTAAGTTTCTCGCTGTTCTCATTTCTACTACTTCTCATTACCTTCGTCTTTCTCCGATTTACTCTCAAACCATACTGTGTACTCATTAGACTGTTCATTCCCTTCAGCAGAACATTTAATTCCTCTTCACTTTCACTCAGGATAGCAATGTCATCAGCGAATCGTATCATTGATATCCAAAAATGGTTCAAATGGCTCTGAGCACTATGGGACTTAACTGCTGAGGTCATTAGTCCCCTAGAACTTAGAACTAGTTAAACCTAACTAACCTAAGGACATCACAAACATCCATGCCCGAGGCAGGATTCGAACCTGCGACCGTAGCGGTCTTGCGGTTCCAGACTGCAGCGCCTTTAACCGCACGGCCACTTCGGCCGGCTCATTGATATCCTTTCACTATGTATTTTAATTCCACTCCTGAACCTTTCTTTTATTTCCATCATTGCTTCCTCGATGTAAAGATACCGGGTGGTTATAATTGAAGTGCAGCTATTCACAGAGGTGAAGTGTGGGCTGTAATTATCGTATGCTGGGGAAACTTGGCAGATACGCCAATTCTTTAATTTGGAACCGATTTACCCCGGAAAAAATTAGTTCCCACTATGACCATCAGGTGCAAATCTGGGGCTGTGAATGCAACAAACACATATAGAAATATTCCCATATGCTGTGGATTAGGAAAGGGACTTGGGCAGTGAAAGTCAAACAGGTGACAAAGGCATAAACTGTTCGCGAGATGCTGCACCCGTAAAGCGACATGATGGACAGTTGCTCGCAGCAGTTCCGGTGGAATCTGAGCAAAGTCTTCCTTTAACTCAAGGTCTTCAGATCGGGTAGAGCCAAATGTCGCACGGATTCAGATCAGGTGATCTTGCAGGCCATGCCTCTGGAAGATCTCTGGAGATAACACGTTCGTGGAAAGTTGCCTAAAGCAGATCTTTCAGCAGGCGAGCTACATGACGTGTTCCACCATTTTGCATGAAAACAGTGGTTCCACACAGTTACACTCTTCCGAGGCAGGAATCGCATGCTGCAGAAGATCGTCTCGGTAAGGTGCAGACTTCGTGGTACACAGACAATCGTTATGGGTGTGTACTCTTCAACGAAGACCGAGGATGAATGTGTCGGCCGGCCGAGGTGGCCGAGCGGATCTAGGCGCTACAGTCTGGAACCGCGGGACCGCTACGGTAGCAGGTTCGAATCCTGCCTCGGTCATGGATGTGTGTGATGTCCTTAGGTTAGTTAGGTTTAAGTAGTTCGAAGTTCTAGGTGACTGATGACCTTAAGTCCCATAGTGCACAGAGCCATTATTGATGAATGTGTCTGTGAAACCAAAACAGAGTCACATGCAACGATTGCAATGGATCGTTGTGCACAAAACGCGGTTTAACAGTATCCTAAATGCGACATTTATGTACAGTCACTGCAACATGGAGCGTAAAATGTGCCTCGTCAGTCCATAGAATACTGCCCGGTTACACGTCATCAACATCGATCCGTACCAGAAACCGAAGAGCAAATGCAGAACGTTGCTGCAGATCATGAGATTTCAGTTTCTGCAGTATAACATAGACAAAATATTTTCCACACTGTTGACCATGGGATGGTCAATGGTCGTGATACAAGACGGGCATTAGCACTACTTCCCGCTGTATATGCTGCAACAGCAATCTCTTGCACCAGCATAGAACGCCACATCAAATTCAGCCGTGTTTTTGAACTTCTTTACCACCTTCTTAAAGTATTTAATGACGTCGGACCTCTGCTCAGGCCTATCAGTCGGTGAAACTCTCTCAGTGCAGCGCTTTAATTGATGCCCTTCACATAAAACCGTTTCACTAAAAGCGCAAGGTCTCTCTTTTCGACAGCCAAACCGTTCACTCTTATTATAGCTGTTAAAAAATGACGAAATTCCTCCAGCTGTATTAAGGTGTTGGTTTTATTGGCAACTAGTTTCGATGTTGTTACAACATCATCTTCAGGCCCATACATGTTGACAGCAACCGTATGTGTCTAACCCTAGTAGTGAGTGGTGAGATAGGTGTGTTCCATGCGGAAGGCAGGTAGTAACTGATATGAAGTTCCAGCAGTTACTACCTGCCTTCCGCATTGAACACTCCTATCTCACCACTGACTACTAGTGTTAGACACATACGGTTGCTGTCAACAAGTATGGGCCTGAAGATGATGTAACAATATCGAAAGTAGTTGCCAATAAAACCAACACCTTAATACAGCTGGAGGAATTTCGTCATTTTTTTAACATATATTGTACTAGCTGACGTCCCAATTCGTAAACAGGTTCTGCATTATTTCATTAGCATATTTACCAAGTTTCCTTTCCATATGGTAATTACAGCCCACGCTGGACCTCCGTGCGTAGCTGTACTTTAATCATAACTACCTGGCATCAGTTGTCTTAATTATCTTGCCCGAAGATTGCGCTGTAGGCTTGCAATCATGTGAAGTTACATAGACAGCTAAGACGGCAACCACTTTCCGGACAAGTGGGATTTTCCAAGTGTAGATTAAAATTGATGTATGTTACAGAAAGCACAGTGTACGTTATCGCGCGCCGCTGCTGATGAAACAACCGGTGAATCGAGTAACTGGCCACTAGCGGCTGTCTCTTTGGCGTCTGCGTCATTCTGTTTTGGCTCCAATTCTGTTTAATATACACACGAACGACCAGCCCATAGCCCCAATCACCTGGAGCTTCTTATGTGAGGAGACCTCGCTCTAGCCACCCAGAGCACAGATTTTGAATCGGTGGACGACAACCTCACGAATGCCCTTGAAGATCTATCCAGATACTACAACATAAACCAGCTTAAACCATTTTCATTTGACAAACAAGGAAGCCATTCTCAAGTTGAAAATAGTATGGTCGGGGGTCGAACTGGAACACTACGAGGCTCCAAAATACCTAGGAGTGGCACTTGACAGACTTCTCACTTTCAAAAAGCACTGCATTATATGCCAGTCAAGAGTCTCCACCAGGAACAATCTCCTACGGAAATTGGCCGGATCACAGTGGGGTAGTCAAGCTGAAACAATCGGTACATCTGTAATGGCACTATGCTATTCTGCGGCAGAGTATGCCTGTTCTGTTTTGTATAATTTAGGTGGATGCAGCTCTCAACGAAACCTGCAGAACACGTTGCTTGAAACCGACTCCAGTCAAACTGCTTTACCACCTCGCAGGAACAGTTCGAAGAGAGATAGCTGCGAACAAGGAAAGAAAAGCAGTTGAACATAAAATTACCCATCCTCTCCATGGGCATGAACCGAATCCGCAACGACTGAAGTCAACGAAGAGCTTCCTTAGGGCATCAAAGAAACTTAAAACCACTGCTGAAAAGCTAGGGTACAACTGTGGAGGGTTACAATCTACCTTCTCCCTGATTGAAAAAGAGTTGCTTAAGCTTTACATCCAGGCCATGACAGGGAATGGACAACTTGGATGAATAAATTGAGAACCGGAGTTAGAAGATCAAAAGTTAACTTGGCAGGATGGGGACACACTGATACAAATAATATTCGGCGTAACTGTGGAGGAAAACAGACAGTTCGGAACATACTGCTATGTCGATTGTACCCAGCCTCCTGTACAGAAGATGATCTTAAACAAACGACAGAAAATGCACTGGAAGTGGCCAAGTTGCGGTCATAACTAATTTAATCATAATTGTGTAAAACGTATGTACAGTCGTGCTCAAAAGTATCCAAACGACCTGAATTGCATTTCGCCTGATTCGAATGCAACCCACATAGGGCAGCTGTCTAGCAGATCCTCTAATCGCCCCTCGGTACAGTCGTTTGACTATTGAAAATGGTTCCAACAAGTCACCACTAGAAAACACTGATCTGTATCGCAATAACTCAAGATGTAAAGTAATACCAAGGTACTACGAATATCAGGGAACATCTTTTCACAGATAAGACGGTTCTTCAGGCTTGTAAGCTCGCATTTATTACAATAAATGACATACAAGAAATGCTACCACTCTCATTATTACGTCAGATAGGTAATTCACATAGTAAGTTCGTCGTATTCATGATTTCCTCTTCAAAATAACATACCGTACTTATTATTGAACACAAAATGACATTAAAAATTTAAGTTATTCACGATCAGCTAGTTGAGAATATGTATTAACATCAAATGACACGACGAACCGTCTCGTTCTGCATATGGATTCAAACCCAGGTCATGCAGACTAAGCAAAGACTTCGTGACTGACGGAAACTAACAGTCATTCCTGACTAGGCATACAGAGAGTGATATACCTCGATTTTAGACAGTATCAGTTAGCAAATATCAACTTTAAATTACATAACGTAAACATTGTTAACGGACGAGAATTCCTACCCAGCATCTATTGTCCTACCCAGCAACTACGAGATGTGTTAAATATTGCTTCATCACAAGTAACTTGCTTGAAATGCCGTGAGGTAAAGTTTTGTGTTTGACAGGGATTCGAACCCAGAACCTAATTAGATTGTCATCGAAGCACAATCAAGTGTGACATATCGGATTTTCTCGCCAGTAGCTAGATGTTGTAACTGAAATGACAAGACGAAACATTAATTTTTTCTTTCCCAGGACTCCAACCTGGCACCTAACGCTGTTATATTCTAGAGAAAACGAACGTTAAAAATGGGTTTGTTACACCAGCAGCGACACGTGAGCATGTTTGAAGTGGAAATAATATGACGAAGAGTTCAGTGCTGACTGGGAATCGAGCCCGACACACATCGTTGTTGACTGCATACAAAGAGACGTCAGCTACCGAATTTTTCTCCACCAGCAGCTCGGAGTAACATCCTTGAATTTACAATGATTTCGCAAACAGTTTTGTGTCTCACTGGGACTCAAAAACGTCAGATACCGTTAGTGTTGACAACGAATGAAAATATATTAAAAATAAAAATTATTACCCACCAGCAGATAGGTGTTCTCATGCTAGAGCTTGATAATACATAATGAAAGCTTTAGTGCGGGCCAGGATTCGAAACCTTTCACGCGCAATATGTGGAAATGTTGAGGAATCTGCAGTTTTGAACAAACAACAAATTGCAGTCGAGGTGTATTGTCACGAAGGGATCAAATTCCGCGTTAAGGGCGGTCTGAGTTGCATTCCCAGATCAGAACCAATTTTATCGACATACAGAAGCTCAAATAAAAGATGGAATAACTGTCCTGTGACCCTACATAGCGTTTGTTTCGTCACTAGAAACAAATAACTTGTATAAGAAAGGTTACTGTTGATAGAGTTTCTATGTGTCGAGACTCCTGACTTTATTGTGGTTCAACGTAATGTCTCCTTGGTAGAGAAGGAATATCATGTTTAACATGAATATCAGACCACAATGCCATTATACCTTCTTCACTTGGCGTAGCCAGAAGAGAACAAAATCTGTCTCTCCTTAACAAAAATCATCAGCAGAAGTTGGAATCGAACCCAGACCATAAGTATATAAACATAGCATCAGTCCAAGAGACCACCAAATTCTTGTGTATATCACTCACTTCTCTATCATAACTATGTTGAGCCACACTGGATGAGAATTCTAACATACAGACTATCTGTAGTGGTTTGCAGCAAGTTCAGTACATTCAATTACTTGGTTGACCGAATCACCATGAACTAGCTGCCTCGGCTGCCCAGTGCATACATTCGACTCTATTTTGTAATTACCGAAATAAAATCACGTAACTGACACCTACACAGAACTGCCAACAGTGTAGGATGCAGAAATTTAAACAGGAAGTGTTCCTTTCGACTTGAGCTACTCTATTGCGCTATCTGTTTGTTAAAACCTCCGTGCAGTGCAAAAGAAAAGCTGTAACTGTCTCTCAGAAGTCTATATCCGGCAATGAGCATTATCTCGCAGCACTGTGCAACGCGCAAGTTCTGGAGGAATTGTTGTTGAGTTCTGGAGGTGTTGTATGTGTGTGTGTGTCAGATAGTAGCGTAACGGTTAGCGTCGCGCAATGTTGATAAGACGTCGCGAGTTTGGGTACATTGACTACTACATTTTTCAAAACGCCATACTGCTGTCTGCTGAAGTTACCGATCTAATGGAACTTTGAACAAAATCCCCTTCACTTCTAAACCCAAAATAGTCGCGTGTGGAAAAGTGGGTAACTTCGGCGAAATTTTGTTCATTTCAGGTTGAATAGATGGCAAGGCTGCAGATGCATCTCGAAACTTTTGTATTATGTATGGGGAGAGCGCATCGTGCCAAAATACGTCAGGAAAGTGTTTTCTACATTAGCTGTCATGTGGCAGTGGCATTTTATTTTTCATAAAACCTTGTTTGACAGCGTTAACTCACAACAAGTTTTCTACATGCATGTAATCAATAAACTGCATGTGCATTGTCAGACTGTTATAGATAACATCAGAGAATTCGCATATATCGTTGATGATTAATTTCTCTCTCATGTTAACTTATGTTTTAACAACACTAAAAGAAACCGTACGAAAATTGTGCACTGTATTATAAGAAATGAAATAAAACTACCCACGATAACCTTACGACGAAAGTCTGTTTCAACAAAACTGAGTATCTGAACACTATCGCGCCTCTATCGGTACGAATTAGTAAAATACTAATCACTTAGATTTCGATTGGGGTCTGTGTTTGATTGGTATGCTGTGTCATACACAAGTGGTATGCAAATGGGGCATTTCATAAATGTAGTTATGTATTCGTAGAAACCCAAAATTTGTTTGTCAGCAGCGGAAAGAGGCGTTACCTGTTGTGCAGCACTGTATGTTTTTCACCATTGCACTATGAGCCGAAAGCATTTTCTTGCGATTTCGTTATCGATGTGTGATCTGACTGCTTGTAGCTCTTTCACAGAAGGGATCAAAACGCTACAGTCAGCAAGACTGCAACCGCAAACCATAACAGACGCTTGCTTTCATGTTAGCACGTTTCCAATGAGCTACGGAAGAGGCATCTACATCTACATCTACATCTATACTCCGCGAGCCACCTTACGGTGTGTGGCGGAGGGTACTTATTGTACCACTATCTGATCCCCCCTTCCCTGTTCCATTCACTAATTGTGCGTGGGAAGAACGACTGCTTGTAAGTCTCCGTATTTGCTCTAATTTCTCGGATCTTTTCGTTGTGATCATTACGCGAGATATATGTGGGCGGTAGTAATATGTTGCCCATCTCTTCCCGGAATGTGCTCTCTCGTAATTTCGATAATAAACCTCTCCGTATTGCGTAACGCCTTTCTTGAAGTGTCCGCCACTCGAGCTTGTTCAGCATCTCCGTAACGCTCTCGCGCTGACTAAATGTCCCCATGACGAATCGCGCTGCTTTTCGCTGGATCATGTCTATCTCTTCTATTAATCCGACCTGGTAAGGGTCCCATACTGATGAGCAATACTCAAGAATCGGACGAACAAGCGTTTTGTAAGCTACTTCTTTCGTCGATGAGTCACATTTTCTTAGAATTCTTCCTATGAATCTCAACCTGGCGCCTGCTTTTCCCACTATTTGTTTTATGTGATCATTCCACTTCAGATCGCTCCGGATAGTAACTCCTAAGTATTTTACGGTCGTTACCGCTTCCAATGATTTACCACCTATGGCATAATCGTACTGGAATGGATTTCTGCCCCTATGTATGCGCATTATATTACATTTATCTACGTTTAGGGAAAGCTGCCAGCTGTCGCACCATGCATTAATCCTCTGCAGGTCCTCCTGGAGTACGTACGAGTCTTCTGATGTTGCTACTTTCTTGTAGACAACCGTGTCATCTGCAAATAGCCTCACGGAGCTACGGATGTTGTCAACTAAGTCATTTATGTATATTGTAAACAATAAAGGTCCTATCACGCTTCCCTGCGGTACTCCCGAAATTACCTCTACATCTGCAGATTTTGAACCGTTAAGAATGACATGTTGTGTTCTTTCTTCTAGGAAATCCTGAATCCAATCACAAACCTGGTCCGATATTCCGTAAGCTCGTATTTTTTTCACTAAACGTAAGTGCGGAACCGTATCAAATGCCTTCCTGAAGTCCAGGAATACGGCATCAATCTGCTCGCCAGTGTTTACGGCACTGTGAATTTCTTGGGCAAATAGGGCGAGCTGAGTTTCACATGATCTCTGTTTGCGGAATCCATGTTGGTTATGATGAAGGAGATTTGTATTATCTAAGAACGTCATAATACGAGAACACAAAACATGTTCCATTATTCTACAACAGATTGACGTAAGCGAAATAGGCCTATAATTATTCGCATCTGATTTATGACCCTTCTTGAAAATGGGAACGACCTGCGCTTTCTTCCAGTCGCTAGGTACTTTACGTTCTTCCAGCGATCTACGATAAATTGCTGATAGAAAGGGGGCAAGTTCTTTAGCATAATCACTGTAGAATCTTAAGGGTATCTCGTCTGGTCCGGATGCTTTTCCGCTACTAAGTGATAGCAGTTGTTTTTCAATTCCGATATCGTTTATTTCAATATTTTCCATTTTGACGTCCGTGCGACGGCTGAAGTCAGGGACCGTGTTACGATTTTCCGCAGTGAAACAGTTTCGGAACACTGAATTCAGTATTTCTGCCTTTCTTCGGTCGTCCTCTGTTTCGGTGCCATCGTGGTCAACGAGTGACTGAATAGGGGATTTAGATCCGCTTACCGATTTTACATATGACCAAAACTTTTTAGGGTTCTTGTTTAGATTGTTTGCCAATGTTTTATGTTCGAATTCGTTGAATGCTTCTCTCATTGCTCTCTTTACGCTCTCTTTCGCTTCGTTCAGCTTTTCCTTATCAGCTATGATTCGACTACTCTTAAACCTATGATGAAGCTTTCTTTGTTTCCGTAGTACCTTTCGTACATGATTGTTATACCACGGTGGATCTTTCCCCTCGCTTTGGACCTTAGTCGGTACGAACTTATCTAAGGCGTACTGGACGATGTTTCTGAATTTTTTCCATTTTTGTTCCACATCCTCTTCCTCAGAAATGAACGTTTGATGGTGGTCACTCAGATATTCTGCGATTTGTGCCCTATCACTCTTGTTAAGCAAATATATTTTCCTTCCTTTCTTGGCATTTCTTATTACACTTGTAGTCATTGATGCAACCACTGACTTATGGTCACTGATACCCTCTTCTACATTCACGGAGTCGAAAAGTTCCGGTCTATTTGTTGCTATGAGGTCTAAAACGTTAGCTTCACGAGTTGGTTCTCTAACTATCTGCTCGAAGTAATTCTCGGACAAGGCAGTCAGGATAATGTCACAAGAGTCTCTGTCCCTGGCTCCAGTTCTGATTGTGTGACTATCCCATTCTATACCTGGTAGATTGAAGTCTCCCCCTATTACAATAGTATGATCACGAAACTTCTTCACGACGTTCTGCAGGTTCTCTCTGAGGCGCTCAACTACTACGGTTGCTGATGCAGGTGGTCTATAGAAGCATCCGACTATCATATCTGACCCACCTTTGATACTTAACTTAACCCAGATTATTTTACATTCGCATTCGCTAATAACTTCACTGGATATTATTGAATTCTTTACTGCTATAAATACTCCTCCACCATTGGCGTTTATCCTATCCTTGCGGTATATATTCCATTCTGTGTCTAGGATTTCGTTACTGTTCACTTCCGGTTTTAACCAACTTTCCGTTCCTAATACTATATGCGCACTATTTCCTTCAATAAGAGATACTAATTCAGGAACCTTGCCCTGGATACTCCTACAGTTTACCAATATTACGTTAACTTTTCCTGTTTTTGGTCTCTGAGGACGGACGTTCTTTATCAACGATGATAATGTCCTCTCTGGTAAGCCGTCAGGTATTTTATCGTTTCGCCCAAGGGGGGGGGGTCCCTCTAACCTAAAAATAGGTCTATGGTTCCTCTTACGAGAGCACTAGTTGCTAGAACTCGTAAACCGCTATTTAAAGGACGAGATTAGATGCCATTTTCACGTGCAACGACTTTCCTGGGCTGAAAACCGTAAATTTACAATCTTTAGTTACAGCTCAAGAGTTAATAATAACTCAGATTATTCAATGGAAATGACAGGAAAATCAAGTGAACTTTGAGGCTTCATTCCGTGCACATCAGGAAGTAACTGGTCGATCACAGAGTTGTCAAATATACCTTGCCTTGTTGCCAAATCTCAGTTACATTACCAGCAGGAAGAAGACGAACCGATGTGATCCTACAGTGGGCTGGGAAGTGACCATAGCTGACGTCTCAAAGACGCGGCTGCTACGGCCTGGAATACGTAATCCGTCTGATTCACGTTTCTGTAACTGGGTTTAGGGACTTTAGTGTAATTACTAATAATACTCAGAACTGACTGCAAACCAAGCTTCATAAATCAGTAACTCTCATAGTTGTTTTTATATATATCTTTCGTAAGTGTACTCAAAACTAAGAAAATCGTTGACGAACGTTTTCGTGCCTCGCCGATAGTCGAGCACAACAAACAAATAAAAATAAAAAAAAGACTGTGTGCGCGCGCGCGCGCGTGTGTGTGTGTGTGTGTGTGTGTGTGTGTGTGTGTGTGTGTGTGTGTGTGCCTGTGTGTGTGTGTGTGAGAGAGAGAGAGAGAGAGGAGAGAGAGAGAGAGAGAGAGAGAGAGAGAGAGAGGGAGGGAGAGAGAGAGAGAAAAGAGGGAGTGAGGGAGAGAGATAAAAATAAAAAAGAATGAGAGAGAGAGTAAGAAATTGTTGCAAAGAAACTGAATCATGCGATGTAAAGAAATCTTTCATTAAAATGACACGTTCTACATCATTATGAAATGTCGTATTCATGATCTATGGAACAAGTATTAATCTAATCTACTCATATCATATTGCTGACTAGCCATGAAGAGGCACGTATTACAGAAATTTTCGCCAATATCAGTAACCAAATCTAAACTTGAAAAAAAAAAAGACGACAGTTTTGTAATAAACCTGGACTCCTGTAAAGACCCTTTCGTCCCTGTTAACTAACCACGAAAGATGTGTGATATACCTCCATTCAGAAGGAACAAAGTGTTCATGCATTTAAAGATCAAGCGCATGATGTTAAGTTCTGTGACGGAGATACGAATCCAGTACGCAATCGGATTGTTAACTAATTAAAATCAAATGTTACGTATCGGTTTTTCTTACCAGCTGCTAGATGTTTGAATCTACAAGAAAGATAGAAATTTTTGTGCCTGAGCGACAATCGAACCGCACACCTACCATCCTCCTTTATCATCCACGAACGTAGCTTAAGTAACACTTGCTTACTCACCAACAGTAAGATGTGTGCGTGTTTGACCAGAAATAACGACACCTATTGCGATTGTTGGCAACACATGAATAGACATTAAAAATGCACGTTAATTTTCACTAACAGTCTGGTATGCACGTGATAGGGCTTGAAATTAAATTATGAATATTTTTGTACTGGATCAAGATTCGGACCCACATACTTACCTTTGGAGGAGACCTAGAGAAGATTGCAGTCTTGGGAAAAGGAACGAAATGATTGAACTATACTGTTGCGAGGGATTCAGATCCTTGAAAGATGAGATCCGAATTGGAATCACAGTCCAGCACCAAATTTTTCACGGTCTCTAGTTCAATCAGTTACAAGAAAAATAAGAGCCCGGTTCCTTTAAATAACTATCGTTTCATCAAATAAAAAAAAATTTTTCTTATGTAAGTAAGTTTACTGGAGACAGTATTTCAGTTTACCATGATTTCCGCCTATGTCATTTCCCAACGTAAACCGGCTCTGCCCAATT
Organism: Schistocerca serialis cubense; assembly: GCF_023864345.2. Classification (NCBI taxonomy): domain Eukaryota; kingdom Metazoa; phylum Arthropoda; class Insecta; order Orthoptera; family Acrididae; genus Schistocerca; species Schistocerca serialis. The sequence continues at coordinate 870,250,012 of NC_064641.1, read as the reverse complement.
GGTAATGAAGGAACGTGATGTTTAACGCGGATTCTGGATTATAACGTCTTTCTCTTGAGCTTACCAGAGGTAAAGTAAATCTGTTTGTGCCTCTTAAAAGTAAATTCCTGAACCCACGCATTGCACCTGTGATAGTTCGTTCCACTTCTGTATACAATTTGCCTGACCTAAACGGGCCCTTTATCATTACAGGCCCTGGGCAGTGCAACATCATTCTGACAACAGTAATGTGCTTATGCTGACAGCCTCACTGTTCGTTTTAGCTGATTTTGTAATCATTTAAACAAAACAACATGGCCTTCCAGTGGGAGACATTTCGTCCCTCTTTTCCTTGGGTGAAATTTGTCAGTAAGCTTTTTGCCTTCCAACCAGCGAAATGCGGCAGAGTACAGCCAGCAAACGATTCACATAACACGACTTAGTACCGTTAAGACGATTTCTTTAAACATTGTCGGAGCTGAAGGAATTTAGTTTCTTCTTAAATCGTCTTATGCAGCAACGTTCACAGAAATTTCAAATAGGAAAAGCTCTTTATCCAGGTACGAAGGTTGTGAGACAAACTTCCCACAGTTTGTGTCAGGTTGATCTTTTCGTCTTGTAGCAGTGCATAAGTATTTTGTCTAAGAGGTATCACAAGTAGTGTTCCTGCAGCTGTGGGAATCATTGGTTGAAAACGAGTTTAACGCCAATGGGTACAGTGCTGCTAAATATTCAAAATGATTATCAACCTGTCTGAGTTCCTCCACAAACTGAGGCGTATTTATAATACGGTAGCTAGACTGTGTATCCTTGTCTTCCTTGAGTGGGCATTACACACACGTATACAATACTATGAATACTTCGAACGCTGTAGCTAACGTTGCTTTAATAAAATATTTTGTTTTGTTAATTTTTCTGGGTGTTCAGCGTGCAACATGTGTTGTAAATACAGTCTTAAACAAAAAAATTGTCCGTAAGCTGCACAATACAATCGTGCTGCCATCAGAATTCTATGTCCGGCTATATGCTCGATCTGGCTACATTGTAGGCTGCGCCACTTCCTGGAGAAAGTCTTGAGTGCAGTCTGAGTGTATCGTTTTCCACTGCGACTGTAGTCTTGAAGTAAAATGCATGATTAGCTACTACGACGTCTGGCAACCGAGAGCACACGTCGACATAATTTTTATCACCCCTTTTCTCATGATGCTGAATCTATGAGTGTATTTCAAGTGAATCTACAAAATATTTCGCTTTCTGTCACATTGGTAATAACAGTTTGGTTCAACAATATTTTAGCGAGAGATTTCTTGGCCGACCACCCGCCTCTGAACACCGCATGCGTCTGAGTTCTCTGTGACCCGTTTGCTGCCTACCGGTGGGGACTGAGGCACTGCGCTGCCACGCCTTCTGCCGGCAACGTCTGTCCCCTCCCCACTCTCGACGACGTGAAATGCTTTAATGTTGTTGAGTGGTGGCCCATAAAATCTGTCTACATTTTGTGTTTCACACTCTATTGCAACGGAGGCACAAAACCCTTTTTATTTGATGAGTATTTTATTCCACTAGTATGCAGTACATTAATGTGGCACAGACTTAATTGCATTGTGATCCAGTGCGCTATAATTAAATTGTCCTATCCTGTTCTTTGGCGGACCTCGGGGAAGATCAGTTTGGATTCCGTACAAATGTTGGAACACGTGAGGCAATACTAACCTTACGACTTATCTTAGAAGAAAGATTAAGAAAAGGCAAACCTACGTTTCTAGCATTTGTAGACTTAGAGAAAGCTTTTGACAATGTTGACTGGAATACTCTCTTTCACATTCTAAAGGTGGCAGGGGTAAAATACAGGGAGCGAAAGGCTATTTACAATTTGTACAGAAACCAGACGGCAGTTACAAGAGTCGAGGGGCATGAAAGGGAAGCAGTGGTTGGGAAGGGAGTGAGACAGGGTTGTAGCCTCTCCCCAATGTTATTCAGTCTGTATATTGAGCAAGCAGTAAAGGAAAGAAAAGAAAAATTCGGAGTAGGTATTAAAATTCATGGAGAAGAAGTAAAAACTTTGAGGTTCGCCGATGACATTGTAGTTCTGTCAGAGACAGCAAAGGAATTGGAAGAGCAGTTGAACGGAATGGACAGTGTCTTGAAAGGAGGATATAAGATGAACATCAACAAAAGCAGAACTAGGATAATGGAATGTAGTCAAATTAAATCGGGTGATGCTGAGGGAATTAGATTAGGAAATGAGACACTTAAAGTAGTAAAGGAGTTTTGCTATTTAGGGAGTAAAATAACTGATGATGGTCGAAGTAGAGAGGATATAAAATGTAGATTGGCAATGGCAAGGAAATCGTTTCTGAAGGAGAGAAATTTGTTAACATCGAGTATAGATTTAAGTGTCAGGAAGTCGTTTCTGAAAGTATTTGTATGGAGTGTAGCCATGTATGGAAGTGAAACATGGACGATAACTAGTATGGACAAGAAAAGAATAGAAGCTTTCGAAATGTGGTGCTACAGAAGAATGCTGAAGATAAGGTGGGTAGATCACGTAACTAATGAGGAGGTATTGAATAGGATTGGGGAGAAGAGAAGTTTGTGGCACAACTTGACTAGAAGAAGGGATCGGTTGGTAGGACATGTTTTGAGGCATCTAGGGATCACAAATGTAGCATTGGAGGGCAGCGTGGAGGGTAAAAATCGTAGAGGGAGACCAAGAGATGAATACACTAAGCAGATTCAGAAGGATGTAGGTTGCAGTAGGTACTGGGAGATGAAGAAGCTTGCACAGGATAGAGTAGTATGGAGAGCTGCATCAAACCAGTCTCAGGACTGAAGACCACAACAACAACAACATCCTGTTCTTTTTCCTTTCACAAGAGACTCTTCAAATAATTTATTTTTTTCATGGATTCATAGGTGTTAGTCAAGGCACAGAGAGTAAATGCAGTATAATGTGTTTGGTTCCTTTCTTTGATTCCTTCTGGTAAATGGATGCAAAACATAGTGTCAATACCTTTCAGAACCTGCTACATAGCTACTCAGGCACATTGCTTGTTTTGAGGACAATACACTAATTAATGGAGAAGTGAACGATGTTCAGAAGTGATACTTAAAATATTCAATTGGATTTAAGGCGCCTAAAGTGCCCATATTTGAGGCTACCCAGAGGGAAAGTAAGTCGCTAGAGCCACTGTTAGTAAATGTCTGCAGAGAGTTCCTAACTGCTACTGCGGAAATTTAGCATAGAGGCCCTACAGTAATCAAGTTCATTCCCTTCATACTTATCACCTTGGCATGTGAGTCTTTTATGAAGAGCAGGATTGAAATTCGTATCGTTGACGGGCGATTCAAATTTCTTCAGAGACGCTTGTATTATGAAGCAGCTTGACAGTCAGAAAGCCGGGATCTATGACCATTAACACAACTTACTGGGTCGAGTTACGAAGAGGACTTGAAGTGCAAAGGTTCTTCGTGTAAGATAAAAAAAGTTGTCACTTATGTGAAGAACCTTTACACTACAAGTCCTCTTGGTAGCTTGACCCAGTAAGTTGTGTTAATGTTCATAGATCTCGGCTTTCTGACTGTCAAGCTGCTTCACAATACAAGCGTCTCCGAAGAAATTCGAATCTACCGTCAACGATACAACACCTCCTGAACTCAACAACAATTCCTCCAAAACTTGCGCATTGCACAGTGCTGTGAGATAATGCACATGGCCGGATGTACACTTCTGAGAGACAGACAGTTACAGCTTTTCTTTTGCACTGCACGTAGGTTTTAACAAACAGATAGCGCAATAGAGTAGCTCAAGTCGAAAGGAACACTTCCTGTTTAAATTTCTGCATCCTACACTGTTGGCAGTTCTGTGTAGGTGTCAGTTACGTGATTTTATTTCGGTAATTACAAAATAGAGTCGAATGTATGCACTGAATAGCAGAGGCAGCTAGTTCATGGTGATTCGGTCAACCAAGTAATTGAATGTACTGAACTTGCTGCAAACCACTACAGATAGTCTGTGAGTCAGAATTCTCATCCAGTGTGGCGCAACATAGTTATGATAGAAAAGTGAGTGATAGAGACGAGAATTTGGTGGTCTCTTGGATTGATGCTATGTTTATATACTTATGGTCTGGGTTCGATTCCAACTTCTGCTGATGATTTTTGTTAAGGAGAGACAGATTTTGTTCTCTTCTGGCTACGCCAAGTGAAGAAGGTATAATGGCATTGTGATCTGATATTCATGTTAAACATGCTATTCCTTCTCTACCAAGTAGACATTACGTTGAACCACAATAAAGTCAGGAGTCTCGACACATAGAAACTCTATCAACAGTAACCTTTCTTATACTAGTTATTTATTTCTAGTGATGAAACAAACGCTATGTAGGGTCACAGGACAGTTATTCCATCTTTTATTTGAGCTTCTGTATGTCGATAAAATTGGTTCTGATCTGGGAATGCAACTCAGACCGTCCTTAACGCGGAATTTGATTCCTTCGTGACAATACAGCTCGACTGCAATTTGTTGTTTGTTCAAAACTGCAGATTCCTCAACACCGCCACATATTGCGCGTGATAGGGTTCGAATCCTGGGCCGGCACTAAAGCTTTCATTATGTATTATCAAGCTGTAGCGTGAGAACACCTATCTGCTGGTGGGTAATAATTTTTATTTTTAATGTATTTTCATTCGTTGTCAACACTAACGGTATCTGACGTTTTTGAGTCCCAGTGAGACACAAAACTGTTTGCGAAATCATTGTAAATTCAAGGATGTTACTCCGAGCTGCTGGTGGAGAAAAATTCGGTAGCTGACGTCTCTTTGTGTGCAGTCAACAAAGATGTGTGTGGGGCTCGAATCGAGTCAGCACTGAACTCTTCGTCATATTATTTCCAGTTCAAACATGCTCACATGTCGCTGCTGGTGTAACAAACCCATTTTTAACGTTCGTTTTCTCTAGAATATAACAGCGATAGGTGCCAGGTTGGAGTCCTGGGAAAGGAAAAATTAATGTTTCGCCTTGTCATTTCAGTTAAAACATCTAGCTACTGCAGCGAAAATCCGATATGTTACACTTGATTGTGCTTCGATGACAATCTAATTAGGTTCTGGGTTCGAACCCCTGTCCAACACAAAGTTTTAATTCACGGCATTTCAAGTAAGTTACTTGTGAAGAAGCAATATTTAACATCTCTCGTAGTTCGTTAACTAGACAATAGATGATGGGTAGTAATTCGCGTCCGTTAACAATGTTTACGTTATGTAATTTAAAGTTGATATTTGCTAACTGATACTGTCTAAAATCGAGGTATATCACTCTCTGTATTCCTAGTCAGGAATGACTGTTAGTTTCCGTCAGTAACGAAGTTTTTGCTTAGTCTGCATGACCTGGGTTTGAATCCATATGCAGAACGAAATGGTTCGTCGTGTCATTTGAAGTTCATACATATTCTCAACTAGCTGCTCGTGAATAATGTCATTTTGTGTTCAATAATATGTACGGTATGTTATTTTGAAGAGGAAATCATGAATACGACGAACTTACTATGTGAATTACCTATCTGACGTAATAATGAGAGTGGTAGCATTTCATGTATGTCATTTATTGTAATAAATGTGAGCTTACAAGCCTGAAGAACCGTCTTGTCTGTGATAAGATGTTCCCTGATATTTTTACGAGGCCTGTTCAGAAAGTAAGCTCCGATTGATTGCCAAATTGAAACCACAGTGAACATCAGAAATGTTTTACTTGTAACAATTAGCTACACCTTTCAGCTACTTCTCTACGTAGTCGCCGTTCTGACTTAGACTTTTGTCATAGCGTTGTACCAACTTTTCAATAGCCTCATAATAGAAGGCAGCCGCCAGTGCTTTCCGCCAATTCTCCACGCTGGCCTACACCTCGTTGTCTGTGTCAAAATGTTGTCTTCAAAGACAGCGGTTCATGTGACCAGAGATGAATCTCAGGGGGAGACAATTGCGGACTGTATTGTGGGTAATCGCACATTTCCATTTTAAAACGATGCAGGAGCATCTTCATTGCCTCTGCAGAATGCGGCTGAGAATTGTCTTGAAGAAGAAACAGCACGACAGTTATGTAATGTTAGCTGGATAGCTTCAGGCGAAATTTCTCACCAGGCCCTCGTACTTGGCGGCAGACACTATTTTCTAGACATCTTTACGCACTCACTGCGAGCTCAGAAATGAGAAGAGCGACGTGATGCTAACTGGGGTTATACTAGAGACACTACCCAACACATCTGTGCAAAGCTTTATCGGATTTTCATAGTCGTTTCCATTTCGCGACCGATCGGAGCTTACTTTCTGAACGCCCCTCGTAGTACCTTGGTATTACTTTACATCTTGAGTTATTGCGATAGAGAGCAGTGTTTTCTAGTGGTGACTTGTTTGAACCATTTTCAATAGTCAAACGACTATACCGACCGGCGATTAGAGGATCTGCTAGACAGCTGCGCTATGTGGGCTGCATTCGATTCGGGCGAAATGCAATTCTGGTCGATCGGTTACTTTTGAGCACGACTGTACATGTACCTGTACGTTTCCGACACGCGAATAATAATCATTCTCCCCCCGCTGTCGGCTGCACTCTGCTAGGGGCCAGTTACTCGGGCACCGGTCGTTTTATCAGCAGCGGGCGGCGCTGCATTACTTACACTGTGCTTTCTGCAACATATATCAGTTTCTAATAATACATGGAAAATCCCTTTTGTTCGAAAAGAGGTTGCGATCTCAGCCGATTGCATAACTTCACATCATTATTTGACTACATCACTCGATCTTCGCGTAAGGTCATTTAATACGCCCGATCTAGTGGATCCGTTACAAGTAACAACCTTCATGATTACAGTATGGTGCAGTTTTAAATAATTTTAGATCGCTGTTAAGTGCAAGTTCGTTCTCAGTGACTGGACAAATTAATATAGAGTTAGTCTATTTTGTTTACTATACCTCAGCTAATTAAGGTTTAATGTGTTTCACTTAGTGTTATGCACGTGCACCTGGAATTAATTTACCTTCAAACAACCTTCATGATTACAGTATGGTGCAGTTTTAAATAATTTTAGATCGCTGTTAAGTGCAAGTTCGTTCTCAGTGACTGGACAAATTAATATAGAGTTAGTCTATTTTGTTTACTATACCTCAGCTAATTGAGGTTTAATGTGTTTCACTTAGTGTTATGGACGTGCACCTGGAATTAATTTACCTTCAAATAACTTTTGACACAAGAAGCTTGAGCACTCAACCACGAAATCATTACTGTTCCTTCCTTTGATCCTTGATACTTTTGTGTGGATTAAGTATGTATGTTTATGAATTACAATTAATCACAGCTCAGCGCACACCTAATACTTCCTTGCTCAATTATAGAAGTGGTAAGCAGTTCCATCTGAAGAGAATTTCTCTTGTGCTTCCATGGCAATGAATTCTCCGTCACAGTGTGATGGAAGAGGCGTGGCGCAGCGTGGCAATGGGAAACTGAGGGAGGAAAGTAACTAGCAGCAACATCTGATGGCAGTCAAACGTCCGCGTATGTCCAATGGAACCCCGCCCCTACTTCAGACCTCCGTCCCTACTATATCGGCTTTCCTCCATAGGGAGGAGGCATTTGGAATTCGAAAGCCGGCGCTCATCCATCAGGGCCGATGCAGTATTGCCACTTCCTCTTTATGAGACTTTTATCCTTTGTTCGACTTCGCGGGGTCCTTTCTCCACACGCTCGCGCATGCGCACACACACTCCTACACACACACGGGGATGCAATGGCTCTTGTCTCCGCCGCAGGGACGTGATTCTCCGAGACTAACGTAGCACAGGGTGGCTACAGAGGTAGGGTAGGGGCGTACAAGCGGCGACGATGGCTTCGCTCTCCCACTAACACCAGCCCCTCGCAGATAAATTAGCTCATAAATATTAGACCGGCTGCTTCGGTAATGCGACTTCCCAGCATGCTCCACATGCCGTCCCCCAGTATGGAGAGCGTTTGCCTAGAAATAGGTGTGGCAGGCTTGCTTCAGAAACGAGATTACCTGGCGCTTACCACTATACAATTGATGAAGTGCGTGGCTTGTAGCAGCTACATCATGTTTCAAATAGTCCACCGATTTCATCCTCCTGAAACCGGAAACGGAACCGTAGATAGACTGATGGACACCCATATGAATCCATAATGAAATAAACTTAATTTTCGTAAATACTGAAAACTTCCTACGGAGATCAGTTATTAATTATATTACAGTTGATGATGCTTCTTTTCTCCCCCACTATATATCAGGGTGTACATTTACTTTCCGATTCACAGACTATTACACAGTCTAACTGTAAATCAAGACCAGTACAACAATAGAATAATTCTAAAACATTTATCAACGTGTAACAGCTATAAAACGGATGTCATTGATATTCATAAGAAATTACTTAAGAAGATGATGAGAAGCTGATAAACGGAGAAGAAAGCTAAATTCGTCGTATTGCTCTACAGAGGAAAAGGATGAAATGAGTGAAGTCTTCCATACTGACGATCAACTTTGGCACTACACATGTGTCAAAGAGAGCGTACTTCTTGATTAATACTCAAAGACAGATGTTTATGGTTCAAATGGCTCTGAGCACTATGGGATTTAATATTTGAGGTCATCAGTCCCCTAGAACTTAGAACTACTTAAGCTTACCTAACCGAAGCACATCACACACATCCATGCACGAGGCAGGATTCGACCCCGCGACCGTAGCGGTCGCGCGGTTCCAGACTGAAGCTTCTACAACCGCTCGGCCACACCGTTCGGCCCACAGATGTTTATATGATGAAATAGGCTCATGTGTGAAATTTTACATAAGCCAGATGAGTATACCTCTTGATCTTCGCTTTAGAGAGTATTGTAACATAGGTAGTAACAAAACAGCTTTCGCTTATTATTTTCAAAAACGCGAGGATAAATTACGACACAACGATCAATATTCGTAAAGAACATAATATAGATTTGACTAAAAACCACGAAATATTTACCAGTTGGAAAGATTACTTTCAACTATTGCTTAAACTGCAAGGCGATTTCTGTAACAAAGCCTTTATGTAGTAGTGTATGATTTGTCTTCTCTCTGCACTTGCTGTCTTCTTTATTGGTCTTCCTCTTTCCTCGTTGCCTGGCAGTAGCCAGATTTAACAGCAGTTTAGTACTGTTACCACTCGCACATCATGTCACTAGCAGGGTGTCATTTAACCAACTTCTGAAGTATATCTGCCTCACCTGCACCTGTGATTGAGTAATTTATTTCCAATTTCCACTTTGGGATCTTATAGCTCACAATCAATAGGATATTGTGACTATTTATTTCTATTTCCCACTTTCACGTGGGTAGCACTAAATATCTACGGCCACTGGGAAGCTTGTCTGGCATACCAGTAATTTTATTTGTGGGACACTGCATGGAGGTATCATTAAAATTCAGTGAACTATATTAGATAACTGAAAATCACTTCTTGTACGTAACTTAAACGTTTTAAACGGTACACACTAGGAAAGTTCTTACAGGACATGAATGTTACCTACACATCAAAAAAAGTTCTGCATCATCTCGATTCCGAGAGTTTCGGAACCTCTACAGAAAATTGGAATCGAGATCAACATCAACACCATTTCCGCCCTTTTCATTGCTCACGAGAACCACACATTGCATGTTGTACCACCATACAGCGAGGCCTTCAGAGGCAGTGGTCCAGATTGCTGCACACACAGGTACCTCCAATACCCAGTAGCACGACCTCTTGAATTGATGCATGCCTCTATTTGTCGTGGCATACTATTCACAAGTTCATCAAGGCACCGTTGGTCCAGATCGTCCCACTCCTGAACGGCAATTCGGCGTAGATCCCTCAGACTGGTTGGTCGGTCACGTCGTTCATAAACAGTCATTTTCAATCTATCCCAGGCATGTTCGACAGCCTTAATGTCTGGAGAACATGCTGGCCTCTCTAGTCGAGCGATGTCGTTATCCTGATGAAAGTCATTCACAAGATGTGCACGATGGGGGCGCGAATTGTCGTCCATGAAGACGAATGTATCGCCAATATGCTGCCGATATAGTTGCACTATCGGTCGGAGGATGGCATTCAAGTATCGTACAGCTGTTACGGCGCCTTCCATGACCACCAGCGGCGTACGTCAGCCACACATAATGCCACCCCAAAACACCAGCCGGCCGGAGTGGCCGAGCGGTTAAAGGCGCTACAGTCTGGAACCGCACGACCACTACGGTCGCAGGTTCGAATCCTGCCTCGGGCATGGATGTGTGTGATGTCCTTAGGTTAGTTAGGTTTAAGTAATTCAAAGTTCTAGGGGACTTATGACCACAGCAGTTGAGTCCCATAGTGCTCAGAGCCATTTGAACCATTTTGAACCCAAAACACCAGGGAACCTCCACCATGCTGCACTCTCTGGACAGTGTGTCTAAGGAGTTCAGCCTGACCGAGTTACCGTCAAACACGTCTCCGACGATTCTCTGATTGAAAGCATATGCAACACTCATCGTTGAAGAGAACGTAATGCCAATCCTGAGCGGTCCATTCAGCACGACGTCCTGCGGCTGCACGAAAAGCATTATTCAACAAGGTGGCATTGATGTCAGGGTTCCTCCGAGCCATAAGCCGTAGGTAGCGGTCACCCCTGGAGTAGCAGCCCTTGGGCGGCCTGAGCGAGGCATGTCATCGACAGTTACTGTCTCCGTGTATCTCCTCCATGTCCGAAGAACATCACTTTAGTTCATTCCGAGACGCCTGGACACTTCTCTTGTTGAGACCCCTTCCTGGCGCAAAGTAACAACGCGGACGCGATCGGACGGCGGTATTAGCCGTATAGGCATGGCCGAACTACAGATAACACAAGCCGTATACCTCTTCCCTGCTGGACGACTGATCGGCTATCGGACCCAGTCCGTCTAATAGGCGCTGCTCATGCACGGTTGTTTACATCTTTGGGAGGGTTTAGTGACATCTCCCAACAGTCAAAGGTACTGTGTCTGTGATACAATATCCACAGTCAACGTCTATCTTCAGGAGTACTGGGAACCGGGGTGATGCAAAACATTTTTCTGATGAGTGCATTATTGTCGTTTTGAGTGACCATCCCGTGTGCGTTGCGCCCGTCTTACGGCTGCGCCGACCTGTAGATGCAGTCGGGTAGCCTTATGCATATAGCCGGCCGGAGTGGCCGAGCGGTTCTAGGAGCTACAGTCCGGAACCGCTCGACCGCTACGGTCGCAGGTTCGAACCCTGCCTCGGGCATGGATGTGTGTGATGTCCTTAGGTTAGTTAGGTTTAAGTAGCTCTACGTTCTAGGCGACTGATGATCTCAGAAGTTAAGACCCATAGTGCTCAGCGCCATTTGAACCATTTATGTCTATAACGTCTGTGGCTTACTGGAAGGACCTCTTCCCTGGCCACTGGACGGCAATCGTATCTTTTTCACAGTGGTGCGAGATTTTAATTCATCACAGATGAACCAATTTCCACTAAATATTTACGAGATACATACGCACGCCTTCCTTGCGGATCAGTCCATCTAGTGATGAATCAGTACTCAAATACCAACACTAGTTCTTGAAATCAGGCCAAACATACTGGCAGGAACTGCGGTGGGGGGCTTTAATTTTCGTTTGTGTAGAATATATAGAAGGAAGAAGAAATACGATTTAAGAGTGATCAATGTTCACAGTTACGTGACTAATTATAGCCTTCGTTTCCAATCAACGGAATGCATAAATGTTTATACTGTGAATGCAGCTTTTTGTATGTGAAGTAGTGCTTTTACGAGTCACCAAGTAACGTGTTAAAGTGCGGCTAGTGAGTACAGGAGTCAGTTTGGATTTGTGATTTACTTTTCTAGTACTTTTATACACCTATTTACATTGTTCACTGCTTCTTATACAGATCGTCTGACTAATTTGCTAAGGCGGTTTTTGTATAAGACAATGTGCTTCGTCAGTGCTATTATTCGTTGTATCGAAACATCTCGAGCCACACCCTCATAGATTTGGTGTGAACATAAAAAAGTACGTGTTATTAAAAGTTCGGGACTGTTAGATTGGTTCTTACACAAGACATTCAAAATCAATGGCGGTACAGTTGCAATCACTAGTTCCCGTGGAAAGTAAGATCTACATATTCCACATGACTTTATTTCCAGAATTAAATTTCCACTCTGCAGTGGAATGTGCGGTGATATGTAACTTCCTGGTGCCGGACCGAGACTCGAACTCGGGAAATTTGCCTATTGCGCGCAGGTGCTCAACCAACTACGCTACATAAGCTGACACGTGACCCGTCCTCGCACTATTACCTTCACCATTACCGCATCTTCTACATCCTGAGTTCGAGTCTCGGTCCAACACACAGTCTCAATCTGGTAGTAAGTTTCAGTACTTTACTTACCATCTTGGAGAATCATTTTTTTTTTTTTTTCAAATGGTATGCAGCCTACTTTTTTGTTATAGACTTAAAATACACTGTTTTCTGCATTTGACTTCTTTCATTGCCTTTCTCAATGTCTCTAAACACTTTACTCACGGCTTCATAATTCTGCCTACAGTTAGTTAAATGTTCTGAAACATCTGATGTCTTCGGCTTACAGATGACTAGGACTGTTTTATTGGATGAATAATACACGTTGTTACTGTGGTGGGTTCGTAGATTTTCTTCTGTAGGGGATCAAGGTGATAAGACGACACTACAACATCTACGAGATAATAGAGGGCAGGGCAAATAAAAGTGGTCCGGACGAGTGGACACGACTGAACGTGAATGTATGCATATAACCACAACCCGCGACGTGCACACCATGTGTGCGGCGTCCACGTGATCCACGCCGTTTCCTTGGAGCATATTTACGTAATCTTTACGCTTCACGGAGCTGTTTGCAGAGATCGATCCAGTCGTGGCCCTAGCTGGCCATTCAGGTCACCTGATCTGTCAGTATGCCACTACTGTGTGTGGGGTGCCCTCATGTCTAAGGCGTATCGTAACAACCCTCATAGTTTTCAAGAACTGCAGCAGAACTTTCCGGATGAGACTGTAGCAGTTCCATCAGTGCAGCTTTGATCCGCCTTGAGCAGCTTGCTGACCAGGGCCCAAAAGTGCCAAGAGATTAATGGTGGTCACTTTCTACATCCGCTATAGTCAGGTTAGAACAGTATTTCCTTTCCTCTGCTGTGCTCCTTTGTACACTGTACTCAACGGGCCGCTTTTATTTGGCCTACACTGTATAGTATCAGCTCACTTTATTACAACTTCAACAAGACGAAATACTTAAATTTGTGCAATACACGCGAATATAAGTATCATTTTCTTTCTTACTGTCATTGAACCGTAATGTGTCACTTGATATAGCACAAGAAGCTTGGATCTTTCCACAAAATATACACTACTCGTCATTGAAATTTCTACACCAAGAAGAAATGCAGATCATAAACGGGTATTCATTGGACAAGTATATTATACTAGAACTGAATACATTTTCATGCAATTTGGGTGCATAGATGCTGAGAAATCAGTACCCAGAACAACCACCTCTGGCCGCAATAACGGTCTTGATACGCCTGGGCATTGAGTGGAACAGAGCTTCGATGGCGTGTACAGGTACAGCTGCCCCTGCAGCTTCAACACAATAACACAGTTCATCAAGAGTAGTGACTAACGTATCGTGACGAGCCAGTTGCTCGGCCACCATTGACCAGACGTTTTCAATTGGTAAGAGATCTGGAGAATGCGCTGGCCAGGGTAGCAATCGAACATTTTCTGTATCCAGAAAGGCCCGTACGGGATCTTCCTGTATGTGGTCGTGCATTATCCTGCCGAGATGAAGGGTTTCGCAGGGATCGAATGAAGGGTAGAGCCACGGGTCGTAACACATCTGAAATGTAACATCCACTGTTCAAAGTGCCGTCAATTTGAACAAAAGGTGACCGACACGTGCAACCAATGGCACCCCATACAGTCATTAAGGGTAATACGCCAGTATGGCGATGACGAATACACGCATCCAATGTGCGTTCACCGCGATGTCACCAAACACGGATGCGACCATCAGGATGCTGTAAACAGAACCTGGATTCATCCGAAAAAATGACGTTTTGCCATTCGTGCACCCAGGTTCGCCGTTGAGTACACCATCGCAGGCGCTCCTGTCTGTGATGCAGCGTCAAGGGTAACGGCAGCCATGGTCTCCGAGTTGACAGTCCATTCTGCTGCAAACGCCGTCGAACTGTTCTTGCAGATGGTTGTTGTCTCGCAAACGCCCCATCTGTTGACTCAGGGATCGAGACGTGGTTGCACGATCCGTTACAGCCATGCGAATAAGATGCCTGTCATCTCGACTGTTAGTGATACGAGACCATTGGGATCCAGCACGGCGTTCCGTATTACCCTCCTGAGACCACCGATTCAATATTCTGCTAAGAGTCACTGGATTTCGACCAGCGAGAGCAGCAATGTCGCGATACGATAAACCGCAATCGCAATAAGCTACAATTCGACCTTTATCAAAGTCGGAAACGTGATGGTACGCATTTCTGCTCCTTACATGAGGCATCACAGCAACATTTCACCAGGCAACGCCAGTCAACTGCTGTTTGTGTATGAGAAATCGGTTGGAAACTTTCCTCATGTCAGCACGTTGTAGGTGTCGCCACCGGCGCCAACTTTGTCTGAATGCTCTGAAAAGCTAATCATTTGCATATCACAGCATCTTCTTCCTGTCGGTTAAATTTCGCGTCTGTAGCGCGTCATCTTCGTGGTGTGGCAATTTTAATGGCCAGTAGTGTAGCCGACTGCAACTTTTATGCAGAGTTCTGTCTAAAGCAACTCTCACACTGCTGGCTCGGTAGAGAGACGATTCTGTCTTCTTCTGCGATGACTGTTAGCAGGACTGAGTGACATTACGTTCAGACGTAAGTAAGCGAGGAGATCCGGTGGCGTGTGGAAAATTTCTCTGCGTTTCTACGCCATCTCTCATTCGTCGTTGCTTCCATCACAAGGTACAAACCTTGCCTTGGCACCTCGACCTTGGGACGACACTACATTGCTGTCCCATCCTCTTCCCCCCTCCCCACCGAAACTCTCGTCATCGTCATGTAATGCTATGTCACGTGACGTTGGTGGGGAGGAGGGGAGGGAGAGGAGGAAGGCATGAATGCAGACATAGATGGGTGACTGGGAGTGACGGAGTGGAGCGACAGCCGACGGCAGCTCCCCCCCCCCCCCCCCCCCCCGCACCCGGTTATACCGGGTGATCAAAAATTCAATATAAATTTGAAAACTTAATAAACCACTAAATAATGTGGATAGAGAGGTAAAAATTGACACACATGCTTGCAATGACATGGGGTTTTACTAGAACAAAAAAAAAAAGAAACAAATTTCACTAAATGTCCGTCAGATGGCGCTGGACAGCAAAACGTCAGTGACTGGCACCGTGACGGATGAGAGGTACGCCAACATGTTACAGAATCGCATCATCCCCAGCCTGGCTGATAAACATCTGCTGGAACGTAAGATGCTCATGCAGGATGGCGCTCCACGCCATATTGCTAGACACGTGAAAGACCTCTTCCGCGCGTCGCTGGGTGATGATCGTGTGCTCAGCCGCCACTTTCGTCATGCTTGGCCTCCCAGGTCCCCAAACTTCAGCCCGTGTTATTTTGGCTTTGGGGTTACCTGAAGTCGCAAGTGTATCGTGATCGACCGACATCTCTAGGGATGCTGAAAGACAACATCCGACGCCAATGCCTCTGCATAACTCCGGACATGCTTTACAGTGCTGTTCACAACATTATTCCTCGACTACAGCTATTGTTGAGGAATGATGGTGGACGTATTGAGCATTTCCTGTAAAGAATATCATCTTTGCTTTGTCTTACTTTGTTATGATAATTATTGCTATTCTGATCAGATGAAGCGCCATCTGTCGGACATTTTTTGCACTATTGTATTTTTTCGGTTCTAATAAAACCCCATGTCATTCCAAGCATGTGTGTCAATTTGTACCTCTCTATCTACATTATTCCGTGATTTATTCAGTTTCCCAATTTATACTGACTTTTTGATCACCCGGTATATCTAGACAGTGTCCGAGAATATTGACCGAGAAACAGGGCACACGGTGAACGCCTTCGATCAGTAACGCAGCTGCTATCGTCGGGTAGGTACTAAGACGACCTTTTGGGATGGTGTGATGGACGTCTGGGGGTCGCACCTCCATGGACGCTGGCATAGATCTCAGAACCAGCTACTGTGGCAGCTGTACGCGCGCAGCGTTTATCTCCTTGGACAGTAGTCTAGACGGTGGCTGCTTCAAGTGACGGAGAAGCAGAGACGACTGCTGCAGTGACAGTGGGACGTCAGTCTCCATGGTCACCACCGTGGGTCTTGCCGGCGACGGCTGGCGAAGATAACTACCCTTATGAATGGTGGGCTCCATGTGGTTCCCAAGTCGTGCAGCGACCGTTAACCATAAAATTACCAAGTATACAGCAACCAGGCACCGATGATGGCTGTTAATCAGTTGATTTGCAAAAGTGAATAAATAAAACATGATTTTGCGACTGGTTGTTGCATATTTGGTAATTTTAGAGATTACTACTGTTGCAAAACCCAGCGACGTGCTGATTCTGTGGGCAAAAATTCTGTATCAGAATCGCTGACACTCTTGTAAGAGCAGCACAGCTGGATTTTATGACGCCGATGCAGCTCGGCGAAACCTTCAACAGCGTATGAAGAACGTCTTAAGGCTCTTGTTATAACACCATGCTCCAAACACTGTTTCTTCCCAAAAACCTTAAAGAAGACTATCCTGTGCTGAAACTTTGTCTCACTTAGCAGAACGCATTGTTAATGCAGTGAGTGCAGAAGATGGGACAGGGTACGACTGCGATGACCATTTAATAAATCTGCCAGCATGTTCCTGACACATGGCAGGAAGTAGTGAGGACGAATGAAGATACCACATGTTGTACTTCACCGTTAGGTTGAAACGTTGCATTAGCCGACAGGTGTGAGAATTATCGCACACACAGCTTAACAGCTCAAAAAAATGTTCAAATGTGTGCGAAATCTTATGGGACTTAGCTGCTAAGGTCATCAGTCCCTAAGCTTACACATTACTTAACCTAAATTATCCTAAGGACAAACACACACACCCATGCCCGAGGGAGGACTCGAACCTCCATTGGGACCAGCCGCACAGTCCATGACTGCAGCGCCTAAGACCGCTCGGCTAATCCCGCGCGGCTTAGCGGCTCATGCATCCAACTTGCTGCCAAGAATAATATACACAAGACTGGAAAAGAAACCTGGGAATGTGTCAGGTGACTATAAATTTGGCTTTAGAAAAGGTAAAGGCACCGGAGTGGCAATTCAGACTTTGCGGTCGATAATGGAAGCAAGACCAAAGGAAAATCGTCATAGGATCTATCGACCTGGAAAAAATGTTCGACAATGTGAAACAGTGTAAGATGGTTGAAATTGTGAGAAAGGTTGGATTCAAGCTATAGGGAAAGATGCGTAAATATACAATATTTACAAGGACCAAGAAGGAATAATAAAAGTGGAAGTTCATGTGCGAAGTCCTCGGATTGAAAAGCGTGAAAAAAAATTGATGTATTCTTTTACCCCCACTGTTCAATCTATACATCGAAGAAATAAAAGAAAGGTTCATAAGTGGAATTAAAATTCAAGATGAAAGGATATCAATTATAAGATTCACTGATGACATTGCTACGCTCGGTAAAAGTGAAGAAGAATTACATGATCTGGTGAATGGAATGAACAGTCTAGTGAATACAGAATATGTTCTGAGAGGGAATTGAAGAAAGACAAAGGTAACGAGAAGTAGCAGAAATGAGGTCAAAAACTTAAAATCAGGATTGGTGACCACAAAGTAGGTGAAGTTAAGGAATTCTGCTACATAGTCAGCGGACGAGCATGTAATACATAGAAAGCAGACTAACGCTGGCAAAAAAGGAATTCCTGCCCAAGAGAAGTCTACTAGTCCAACCTTAATTTGAGGAAGAAATTTCTGACAATGTACGTTTGGAACATATACTGTGTGAAAACTTGGACAGAAGAGAATAGAAGAATTTGGGATGTGATGCAACAGATTAATGTTGAAAATTAGGTGGACTGTTAAAGTAAGGAATGAGGAGGTTCTGAACGGAATCGGAGATGAAAGGAGAAAGAACAGCCGGCCGCGGTGGCCGAGCGGTTCTAGGCGCTTCAGTCCGGAACCGCGCGACTGCTACGGTCGCAGGTTCGAATCCTGCGTCGGGCATGGATGTGTGTGATGTCCTTAGGTTGGTTAGGTTTAAGTAGTTCTAAGTTCTAGGGGACTGATGACCTCAGATGTTAAGTCCCATAGAGCTCAGAGCCATTTTTTTTTAGAAAGAACAGGATGATAGGACATCTATTAAGACTTCAGGGAACAACTTCCATGGTACTAGAGGAAGCTGTAGAAGGAAAAAAGTGCAGAGGAGAACAGAGGTTGGAACACATCCAGCGGATAATTGAGAACGTACAGTGCAAGTGCTACTCTGAGATGAAGACGCTGGTGCAGCAGAGGAATTCGTGGCAGGCCACATCAAACCAGTTAGAAGACTGACGACTCAAAAAAAAAAGTCACTTGATGCATGCCTCTGGCAGCACGAAACATGAAAATCGGCTGACGTGAACTGCAATCCATTGTCTGAGACAAGGGCTTCAGGAAGACCATTGAGATAAAAAACATAAGAGAAAGCCAACACCGAATTTGCAGCACTGGTGGACGTCACTGGTACGACAAAAGGAAATTTGCTGTATACATCTACCACCAACAACTATTGCTTGGACATAAGGTACCTGAGAAATCAATATGGGTGTTTGCCATGGCCCAGGGCCGTGGCTACTCAAGCAAGCATGGTAGTGGAGCTGATTGACGTTCTACACAAACATTGCACTCAGAGGTCATTTCCTTTAACTGGCTCTCGATGCCAAGACAAGTACAACGATGTCAGGCGAGTTGCTTTGTGCAAAATAACCACATTGACCTTGTTGTAAAAAAAGAGAAAATTTCCCACCGGAGACAGTGAGGAATCAAAACATGTACATCATCATTCTCTCTTTTATGCAACAGCAGAAAATCTGACCGTTGGGATATTACATGCGATATGAAAAATAGCGACGCGACATTGGGTGTGGAATTTCTTTCAAGATGCGTGGTCACCCATGGTGTACGTATTGGTAAAAAACCTGCAGAGCTGGGTTAGAAATAGTTAGTGCGGCAATACGCCGAAAATCGAGAGGTAAATTGTGAAGACTTTCAACATCATGAGTAACGGTTTGATGACATAGCTCCTATGACTAGCCAAACACTGAGTCGATATTGACAGGTAACCGAGACCAAACGCCAGTGTTTGAATATTGAGCAGTACAACAACTCATACTGATAATTAGACAATATCAGAGGCCAACGTTGCAATTTATGAGCCAGGCGGTGGAATGAGTGAACATAGCTTTCAAAGGCTGACAGTTTATAAGCAAACAGAACTTCCTACGATACCAGTATTGGTGTGGCTTGGTTACACCATGTACAATGGCGAGCGTCTCCTTTTCAAGCTCACTGGAAACACGCTGCGCTTTGTTGAGAATTTTTTAGGCAAAAGCCATAGACTTAAAAGCAAAAAAAAAAAAAAAAAATTCTATGGAAGAGAACATTCCAGTCTCATAAGATGATGCGTTCTCAACTAACAAATGAGGTTTAGTGGAATCAAACGTAGCGTCCTGCGATTGCTGAAACATTTCCAGACATTCTTGGTACCACATAAAGGAAATACATTTCTGGCAGAGTTGTTTCAGTGGAGCGGCAATTAGTGCAGCGTTCGCATCTACATCTACATGGTTACTCTGCTATTCACACTTAATTGCCTGGCAGAGGGTTCATGGAACCATTTTCGTATTACTTCTCTACCATTTCACTCTCGAACGGCGCGTGGGAAAAAGGAACACCTACATCCTTCCGTTCGAGCTCTGATTTTTCTTATTTTATTATGATGATCATTTCTCCCTACGTAGTTGGATGTCAACAAAATATTTACGCATTCGGAAGAGAAAGTTGGTGATTGAAATTTCGTAAACAGATCTCACCGCAAAGAAAACCGCCTTTGTTTCAGTGACTGCCACCATAACTCGCGTATCATATTAGTGATACTCTAACAACTTTTGCGCAATAACACGAAACGATCTGCGCTTCTTTGC
This sequence comes from Schistocerca serialis cubense, assembly GCF_023864345.2. Classification (NCBI taxonomy): domain Eukaryota; kingdom Metazoa; phylum Arthropoda; class Insecta; order Orthoptera; family Acrididae; genus Schistocerca; species Schistocerca serialis. Next base: position 870,229,740 of record NC_064641.1, on the reverse strand, counting down.
ACTTTTTCCATGTTCTCCGTCAATCCTACCTAGTAAGGATCCCATACCGCGCAGCAGTATTCAAGCAGAGGACGGACAAGTGTAATGTAGGCTGTCTCTTTAGTGGGTTTGTCGAATCTTCTAAGTGTTCTGCCAACAAAGCGCAGTCTTTGTTTCGCCTTCTCCACAATATTATCTGTATGGTCTTTCCAATTTAAGTTGCTCGTAACTGTAATTCCTAGGTATTTAGTCGAATTGACAGCCCTTAGATTTGTGTGATTTATCGTATACCCAAAATTTATCGGATTTGCTTTAGTAACCACGTGGATGACCTCGCCCTTTTCTTTGTTTAGTGCTAATTGCCACATTTTGGACCATACAAAAATTCTCTCTAGATAATTTTGTGATTAGAATTGATCGACTGATGATTTTACGAGTCGGTAAATTACAACGTCATTTGCAAACAATCTAAGAGGGCTGCTCATATTATCACCTAGATCATTTATATAAATGAGGAACAGCAGAGGGCCTATGACACTACTTTGCGGAACACCAGGTATCACTTCTGTTCTACTCGATCATTTACCGTCTATCACTACGAATTGTGACCTCTTTGAGAGGAAATCACGAATTCAGTCACACAACTGAGACGATACTCCATATGCGCGCAATTCGATTAATAGTTGCTTGTGAGGAGCGGTATCAAAAGCCTTCTGGAAATCTAAGAATATGGAATCGATCTGAGATCTCTTGTCGACAGCACTCATTACTTCGTGGGAATAAAGAGCTAGCTGTGTTGTTTACTGAATCCGTGTTGGTTACGTATCAATAAGTCATTTTCTTCAAGGTGATTCATAATGTTCGAGTAAAGTATATGCTCCAAAATCCTACTGCAAATGCAGGTCAGTGATATGGATCTGTACTTCAGTGGGTTATTCCTATTTCCTTTCTTGAATATTGGCGTGACCTGTGCTACTTTCCAGTCATTAGGAACAGACCTTTCGTGAAGTGAGCGGTTGTATACGATTGCTAAGAAAGGCGCTATTGTGTCTGCATACTCTGAAAGGAACCTGATTGGTATACCATCTGGACCGAAAGACTTGCCCTTCTTAAGTGATTTGAGTTGTTTCGCAGCACCTAAGATATCTACTTTTTTGTCACTCCTGCTAACAGCGGTTCTGGTTTCGAATTCTGAAATATTTACTTTGTCTTCTTTCGTGAAGGAATTATGGAAAACTGTATTTAGTAACTCCACTTTAGTGGCAGCATCATCGGTAACATTTCCATCGCTATGACGCAGTGACGGTATTGACTGTTTTTGCCACTGGTGTACTTTACACACGACCAGAATCTCTTTGGGTTTTCTACCATATTTTGAGACAATATTTCATTGTGGAAACTATTAAAAGCATCTCGCATTGACGTCCACACTAAATTTCGAGCTGAAACTTAGCCAGTCTTGGAGATTTTGCGTTCTTCTGAATTTCGCATGCTTTTTTTCATTGCTTCTGCAACAGTGTTCTGACGTGTTTTGTGTACCATGGTGGATCAGTCCCGTCTCTTATTAACTTATGCGGTATGATTCTGTCTACTGTTGTCGATACTGTATCTTTGAATTTGAGACATATCTGGTCTACACTTCCATAATTAGCTAGGAAGGAATGGAGACTGTCTGTTTGGAAGGCATCAAGCGAATTTTTATCTGCTGTTTTAAATAGATATATTTTGTGTTAATTTTTAGTGGTTTTGGTTGATATGGTTTTGAGACTCGCTACGCCCTGTGTCCGTCATGACGCTCTCTATTAGATCAAGATTATTTGTGGCTAAGAGGTCAAGTGTGTTGTCGCCACCATTTACAATTCGTGTTGGCTCATGAATTAATTGCAATGAATTTAATACAATAAATAAGCTTCCCCTTGACATCTTGAAGTTCTTCTAGATTATGAAGTGCCGCCAGATCATTAATCGTAGAAAAATGTGGATGAATACTCTGAGCATTTATGACATGTCCTAAATGTTCAGAACGAAGGAACATTTTTTCTTGTTGTACTTTAAGCCAGCTGCAGAAAGAGCTTAAAGCAAGCAGTCTAAATTTCCCAAATTTACAGCAAGTATACAATGCATGACAACAATATCGTCCAAATAGTTTGTACAAGAAGTGACTTTTGCTATTAATGTCTCAGGGACCATTGAGAAATAGCAGAAGCCAAAACTCTTCCAAACGGTAGTCTTTAAAACCGGAACAACCCAGCTGAGCGCTGAAAGAAAAAAAGCTTTGCATGCTCGTCCGGCGGCAATGGTAAGCTTCTCTCACGTAAGTCAATTTCGGAAAAATATCTGCCCTGTTCCAGTCTGTCCGTTAACACATGCGATCGTGGGTGATGAACGGAATTAATAATAGTTCGTGAGTACTGTTGCTGTACACAGATTTAAACCTGCTAACGGAATTTTGAGAATGACCAAGGGAGGTGCCCATTGCCTTATAGAAACGGAATGGATAACCCAGAGGCTGTGCATTGTCTTCAACAGTAGCGCATAATGTGCACTTCAAAATCGTTGCCGACTCTAAATCTGGTTCAGACAGTTCACTGTACTTACTACACTAGTGGGAAACATTAGTGTGAGGCAGTGAGATGATGATTTGTAACGCATTCTCTTGTATGACGCAGTTTAACAGATCAAACAAATCTAAACCAAAAGTATTTGCACTATTCCTAGAACTGAGTACATGAAATGAAGCCTTCGTTTCCCCGCCCGGTGCAGTCTAACGCACGGCTTTCCGGGCGGGAAGGAGCGCCTGGTCCCCGACACGAATCCGACCGGCGGATTTGTGTCGAGGTCCGGTGAACCGACTAGTCTGTGGATGGCTTTTAGGCGGTTTTCCATCTGACTCGGCGAATGCGGGCTGGTTCCCCTTATTCCGCCTCAGTTACACTATGTCGGCGATTGCTGCGCAAACGTCTTCACGTACGCGTACACCACCACCATTACTCTACCACGCAAACATAGGGGTTACACTCGCCTGGTGTGAGACGTTCCCTGGGGGGGGGGGGGGGGGTTCCACCGGGGGCTGAAGCGCACAACAACCCTGGGTTTGATGTGGGGCGGCGGAGGGGTGAAGTGGACTGCGATTGTCGTCGTGTGGTTGCGGACCACTTCGGCTGCAGCGGGGACGGAGCCTCTACGTCGTTTCTAGGTCCCCAGTTAACATACAATACAATACAATACATGAAATGAAACACATTTCGTAACACGCGTAGGCTACTTCTCGAGACGGAAAAATTTAAATCCTGCTGCACCCACCTGCACCTAAGAAATCTTCGTTGAGCAGCCTAACAAGTTCGTGATAATTAATAGTTTCTAGACGAGGATCGCGCTGCATTTCGAAACATAGACGCTATACTTCGGCCATGACTGTCGAAAGAACAAAGGCACTGGGTTCCATTCCTATAATGCTGTAAGCGGCGAAATGGACCTCAGCCTGCGCCGGATATTCTGAACAATCGTCATCGTTACCACCGAACGAGCGAAACTCTGGTCCATCAACGGGTGGCGGTTGATGTGTCGACAGAAGTGCCGACACAGTGTTATTTTGAGGGGGCCGATAGGCACGCTATCTAACGCAGACGGGCGTGAATTCTGGAACAGGATAAGTAGTGAATTCTCATAAGAAAAGTATGCAGCTCCTCAAATCCTTATCTTTTATTCTTTGATGAATACAGCGTTCTTCGTGAGACATTTATACGATAACTCTCAAAGTAGGTAAGGCTAATGGCGCCTTGCTAGGTCGTAGCCGTGGACTTAGCAGAAGGCTATTCTAACTGTCTCTCGGCAAATGAGAGGAAGGCTTCGTCCGTATTGTCACTAGCAATGTCGTCCGTACAACTGGGGCGAGTCCTCTATCGTATATCGAGACCTGCCTTGTGGTGGCGCTAGGTCTGCGATCACACAGTGGCGACACGCGGGTCCGACATGTACTAAATGGACCGCGGCCGATTTAAGCTACCACCTAGCAAGTGTGGTGTCTGGCGGTGACACCACAGCGGTACTGATTTCTGCGGTAGTAACTATGATTGGTGGACACTGAGCAGCGGACGTTCAATCTGCTGCGCTTAAAACTGAACAACATTGATTAGAGACGATTCCTACGGCTACAATTGATAGCCAAACGTTTAGTTCTTATTTATTTTGCACAATTCGCAATTATTTTCGGTCAATGACCATTATCAATTTTCTCTGGCATAAACGTCAGGGAAGTTGTACAATAATTTGTGCCCATGATAGTATTTAAAAAAATTCTCACAATAATAACCGTGTACGATAATTGTGGTCAAGAAGCAAGTCGACGTACTACGCTGGGCTTAAACCATGCCTAACAATCATATACAACCGTTCGCTCTACGAAAGATCCGTACCCAAAGACTGGAAAACTTGCACAGGTCACACCAGTATTCAAGAAAGGTAGTAGGAGTAATCATCTGGATTTGTGGCTTCCTTTCAGACAGGTCACAGTTCGTAATAACTGACGGAAAGTCATCGAGTAAAACAGAAGTGGTTTCTGGCATTCACCAAGGTAATGTCACAGGCCTTCTGCTGTTCCTTATCTATATAAACGATTTGGGAGACAATCTGAGCAGCCGTCTTCGGTTGTTTGCAGATGATACTGTCGTTTATCGACTAATAAAGTCATCAGAAGATCAAAACAATCTTCAAAACGATTTTTTAAAAAATTTCTGAACTGTGCGGAAAGTGGTAGTTGACCCTAAATGACGAAAAGTGTGTGACCATGCACATGAGTGCTAAAAGGAACTCGTTAAACTTCGAAAATGGTTCAAATGGCTGTGAGCTCTATGGGACTTAACAGCTGTGGTCATCAGTCTCCTAGAACTTAGAACTACTTAAACCTAACTAACCTAAGGACAGCACACAACACCCACTCATCACGAGGCAGACAAAATCCCTGACCCCCGGGAATCGAACCCAGGAACCCGGGCGTGGGAAGCGAGAACGCTACCGCACGATCATGAGCTGCGGACCGTTAAACTTCGGTTGCACGAAAAATGAATCTAATCTAAAAGCCGTAAATTCAACTAAATACCTAGGTATTACAATTACGAACAGCTTAAATTGGAAGGAACACATAGAAAATGTTGTGGGGAAGGGTAACCAAAGACTGCGTTTTATTGGCAGGACACTTAGGAAATGTAACAGATCTAATAAGAAGACTGCCTAACTATTCTTGTACGTCCTCTTTTAGAATACTGCTGCGCGGTGTGGAGTCTTTACCAAATAGGATTGACAAAGTACAACGAAAAAGTTCAAAGAAGGGCAGAACGTTTTATATTATCGCAAAATAGCGGAGTGAGACCAGAATGAGATTTTCACTCTGCAGCGGAGTGTGCGCTGATATGAAACTTCCTGGCAGATTAAAACTGTGTGCCCCACCGAGACTCGAACTCGGGACCTTTGCCTTTCGCGGGCAAGTGCTCTACCAGGAGAATTTCTGTAAAGTTTGGAAGGTAGGAGACGAGATACTGGCAGAAATAAAACTGTGAGTACCGGGCGTGAGTCGTGCTTCGGTAGCTGAGATGGTAGAGCACTTGCCCGCGAAAGGCAAAGGTCGCGAGTTCGAGTCTCGGTCGGGCACACAGTTTTAATCTGCCAGGAAGTTTCATAGCAGCGGAGTGAGTGTCACTTAAATGATACAGGATTTGGGATGGACAACATTAAAACAAAGGCGTTTTTCGTTGCGGAGGAACCTTCTCACGAAATTACAATCACCAATTTTCTCGTCCGAATGCGAAAATATTTTGTTGACACCGACCTACATAGGGAGAAACGGTCACCATGATAAAATAAGGGGAACCAGTGTTGTACGAGAAGATACAGGTGTTCGTTCTTCCCGCGCGCTATACGAAGTTGGTATAGTGTAGAATTCTGAAGGTAGTTCGATGAACCCTTTGCCAGACACTTAAATGTGATTTGCAAAGTATCCATGTAGATGTAGGTGTGGAATATGTAAATGTAGAAAGAACAGAGACAGAGATGTAGAGGAAGGAAGAAAGAGGTAGGGATGGAGAAAGTGTGTGTGTGTGTGTGTGTGTGTGTGTGAGAGAGAGAGAGAGAGAGAGAGAGAGATTGAGAGAGAGAGAGAGAGAATATTAATTCCGTTTTCGCCTTTTGAGGCCACTGATAATGTTAGATCGGAGCTCTGAGAACAATGGATAACGTGAATTACTGCTTACAGCAAGATTCTTGTCGACATATCGTGATTTCTTAATCGCCTTCGCTACCGTCTCGGGCGGCTATTGTTAACGGAACGGAAGGAGTCGGTCAGCGCGTAGTCGAGCAGGAAGAGAGCAGTCTGCGCTTTGAGCGCTGTAAATCAGGCGCGCCCGTCCGCCGTAATTACTATACCGTATTTCCAGCCGGGCTTATCAGCTGGCCGAGCACCGGTCGCACCCTGCCTAAGAATGAAACGAGCCCGGCCGGGCCTTACCGGCGCAGTGAAAGCGCACGCAACGCGTCTGGTGCTGACGTCATCACGCACAAAGGAGGCCTCGGGCGCGCCCGGAGCCCCTCCCAACCGTGAATACGGCCTCCCGTCCGTGTCGGCGTCTGAGCCCGCCGGCCTGCCTGTCTGTCTGTGTCGGTGTGTCGCTGGCGATACGCACGCGCGTCGACCGCGGCGCGCGGCATCTGTTTTTGATGTGGGCGGCGGGGCGGCGGTTCCACCGTCTCTCTCGCGCAGCCCGCGTGCTACTCGCTCGCGGTCGAGTGAACTAGTGCCGCTACGAAATTACGGTACGGCTTCTCGCATTTCGCGCTAATGGAATAGCTCATCCCCCACCGCCGTCCCTGCCGTGCTGTGGCACGTGTGTGTGTCCGGCCAGTGCGGAAATGTGCTCCGGCAGAAGCTGCCTCAGAAAGCATATGTGTGTGTGTGTGTGTGTGTGTGTGTGTGTGTGTGTATATCTGCCTCTGGCGGTGGGAGGACACTGCCGTCCCGGGCTTAAAGCGCTCTGGCTGTAGTGCTGGAAATACCGCAGGGCCGTGTCCTGTAATCGGTCGGAGCTCGTGCTGGAGGTACTGTCGATGAAGTACTTACCACCAGAGCAAAGACTCTAAGCTCTCACTTGTGCTTCAATCTAGATTCCCACGTTGGAACACTGTATGGCATTAGTCGATTACCTGGCTACGTATTTAGCTCAAGCTTATAATCGAACTATCCCCTAATAACACAGGGACACTGAAAATTGTGCTCTACGGTCACTTCCATCCCTGTTCACACTCTAAGAAAATGACATTTCTTCTCTTTTCTAGAGACCAAATGTACAAAATATAAGCTCAGTCTTGAAACCAAAACAGTAATTACTAGAAATAGACCGAGCGTGGGTGCGCAGAGGTTAGCACACTGGACTCGTATTCAGGAGGACGACGGTTCAAACCTGCGTCCTACATCCTGATTTAGGTTTTCCGTTACTTCCCTGAATCGCTTTAGGCGTTGAAAGGGTACGGCCGACTTCCTTCCCCATCCTTCCGTAATCCGATCGGACCGTTGACCTCGCTCTTTGGTCCCCTCCCCCTCTCCCCTCCCCCCCCGTCAATCAACCAATTAAAAATAGTTGTGGAGCTCGTTGTAAGGGACTTTGAAAACGCAGGAGTTTTTAAATACACCTTGTAAGTGCATATACCAATCTGTTGTGCATAGCCGGCCGGAGTGGCCGAGCGGTTCTAGGCGCTACAGTCTGGAACCGCGTGACAGCTACGGTCGCAGGTTCGAATCCTTCCTCGGACATGGAGGTGTGTGATGTCCTTAGGTTAGTTAGGTTTAAGTAGTTCTAAGTTCTAGAGGATTGATGACTTCAGAAGTTAAGTCCCATAGTGCTCAGAGCCATTTGTTGTGCATACCAAAAATAACAATGGGAACTGATGCAGAAACAGCTGACACAAGTCCTACACTCATCTTACATTTATCAAGAAATGGCAAACATAAAACTGAAAATAGCATTTTCTACCGAGTAATAAAACTGTACAGTAAATTACCGTAGGAGATTAAACAAGATCACTCAAATGAGCTCATTAAAGAATCCAGTTAACAAGTAGCTGTTAAACAATATGTTCTAAGGAATGAAGGATTACTTAGATGAAACAGAGCAGGGGTCTGGTAAAAAATGTGGCACAAATAAATGTGAACGATAATAATAAAAATTCTATGCTTTTTCCCTTCTTTCTTCCTTTTCCTTTTCTTGAGTTTTGCTTTCCTTGAAAACCTTAATGTCAATATATATCATGATTCTAATTGATGTTTAAAAACCTCCGAATTTATTAAGACAGACAGAGTCGCAACTGTCTTTAAATACCCAAAAAGTGGATGAGAAATGTTGAAAAATGGTTGAAATGGCTCTTGGCACTATGGGTCGTAACTACTGAGGTCATCAGTCCCTTAGAACGTAGACCTACTTAAACCTAACTAATCTAAGGACATCACACACATCCATTCCCGAGGCAGGATTCGAACCTGCGACCGTAGCGGTCACGCGGTTCCAGATTGTAGCGCCTAGAACCGCTCGGCCGACGAGAATTGTTGAACATGTGGAAACATAGCATGATGTACGTCCTCGCACTTGCAGTGGTTGTTCCTATCAGACTGTCGCATCTGATCATCCCAATCCGAATGAAGTATTCTCGTCTTTGTGGCTCTGGGCCCAAGTGCGTGACTTAAGCTCGTGGACCTCAGGTTACGAGCCTTGCACCTGGGTGTGCGTGTGTGAATTCTTAAGGGACCACACTGCTGAGATCATCAGTCCCTACACTTACACACTACTTGAACTGACTTAAACTAACTTATGCTAAGAACAACACACACACACACACACACACACACACCTCCGGCAGGAGCGGCCGCGCAATCCGTGAAATGGCGCCTCTGCTACTGGCACTCAATATATTTTTAATTGCGTTAGTCAGTTATGTGTTTGTACTGTGGTAAGACTCATTATTTTATATACCAGTTTCGCGGTCTCCGCTGGTTTATTGCAAAGTACAGTGCAAGAAAGCCTGCCGTATTGGATCAAAAATAAATGGCTATAGGTTTCCGAATTGCGTCGTTAGGAGCCACATACCTGCGATTTCTTTACTAAACAATGTCAACAAATAAAAAAAGAAGGGACAAAAGTAAAGGAACACGCAATGAGAAGAGCTTTAACGTTGTTACAGCGACGACAATGATTCTGTAACTTCTACGTAGACAACAGATCACATTTACAAAAGGTGTTCGAAATTGGCACCGTTTGCTAGAAAACAAGCATTGTATCGCGCAATCATCCCACCAAGCCCAAGGCCAACTGCTGCACGTGCGGCAAGGTACGTCATCTGCTGATATGAAATGTTCACTATTCCCATCCAGTTTTGGTATAGTTCCCGACATTTGCGGCTCCATGTTTCTTGAATTAAATTATTCGTCTCAGCGTTATCTACGTAGCTTAGAGGTTTTTAGATGCTAATATTTATACACAGGGTGAATCACCCAAATCTTGCACCGCTAATATTGCGGAAATGGGAAGAGCTACTGATGTGCTGTTTTAATAGAATGGATTGTAGTCACGGGCTCATATTGTTAGCCAATCAACAGATTGTAATAATACTTCTAAAGTGTATCTTTTCGCAAACATAAACTTCTTTGGTTGAAAATGGTTCAAATGGCTCTGAGCACTATGCGACTTAACTTCTGAGGTCATCAGTCGCCTAGAACTTAGAAATAATTAAGCCTAACTAACCTAAGGACATCACACACATCCATGCCCGAAGCAGGATTCGAACCTGCGACCGTAGCGGTCGCTCGGTTCCAGACCGTAGCGCCTACAACCGCACGGCCACTCCGGCAGGCTTAAACTTCTTTAAATGGAACAATTTATCCTAAGTTTAATTTCTCAATATCAATAAACTTCTTTAAATGGAACAATTATTGATATTGAGAAATTAAACTTAGGGTAAAACAGAACGTCAGTGGCGTTTGTTGCAGGATTCTAGGGCGAGTCGTTTACGGGATATGGTACTTCGAATAGTTACCACACCGACGCTTGTACAACACTTAATGTGGCACACACCAAAGAATAGCACAAGTGTATATACAAGTTACGTCGATTCTGAACAATAACGAGACAGTTGAAAACGACAAGTTGTGTTCAAAACGATCACCCGCAGCGGCAATACACGCTTCCTTTCGTGTATGGAATCTGGCATGGAACGAGTGCTGCACACGTGCTAGCGTTTCAGAAGCTATGTCAGCACAGGTTGCAAATAATACGCCGTTGCATATTGTATCTACAGTTGTCAAATCTGGTAATGGGCCGGCCAAGGTCCTCTGCATCCAATACAACGATTTGGAAACAATTCGTGAAGACATGCTGTAGTAGTTGGTACACTGTGGGCTTGATAACCATGATGTTGGTACCACAGGTCCCTCCTAGTCTGCAGAGAAACGTCTTCTAGCATCCGACGCTGCGACACATGTGTGCGTTCATGGTTCCGTCTACGTGGAACGGGCCACACGTTTACACTCCCTGTACACAGACTTTCCACCTGAAGAAGCCAACGGAAATTGTCAACAGACCAGTAGTGCATCTTTCGCCGGTTTACCTGGTGATGATTGGTAAATGTAGTTTCATACTAAACAAGACATATGATACATCTGCAGGATCCTGTCTTAATGCGCATGTATAGAAATTAGCACGATGATCATAATAGTTTTCACGCAAATTTTCATGTAGAGAGATGTGATAGGGATGGAATCTGAGGTCGCTACGGTCGCAGGTTCGAATCCTGCCTCGGGCATGGATGTTTGTGCTGTCCTTAGGTTAGTTAGGTTTAACTAGTTCTAAGTTCTAGGGGACTAATGACCTCAGCAGTTGAGTCCCATAGTGCTCAGAGCCATTTGAACCATTTGATGGAATCTGTTTCGATGGAGAACGCGAAGGACACTTGTCTGACTGCCGGCCGCAGTGGCCGTGCGGTTGTAGGCGCTACAGTCTGGAACCGCGAGGCCGCTACGATCGCAGGTTCGAATCCTGCCTCGGGCATGGATGTGTGTGGTGTCCTTAGGTTAGTTAGGTTTAAGTTGTTCTGAGTTCTAGAGGACTGATGACCTCAGAAGTTAAGTCCCATAGTACTCAGAGCCATTTGAACTTGTCTGACTAATGTCACGTCCTCGTGCAATTTCGTGGGAAACTAACGTACGGATCAACTGCAACCGCGGCGAAAAACATCAAATTCCCCCTTTTCTGTCGTCACTTGTTTCCTTTTGTTACGCTGCCTGGATGTTACACTATCACATTCACGTAAGATGTTGGTAATTAATTGCCGAGACGGTTGACGTCTATTGGTAAATCTTGCATTCTTCCTACACTCTCCATACACCACGAGCATGTCGGCTATTTCTGCATTGTTAAATCCCATCGGCCACTCACGACCTACAGCTTGGACTATCACACACTAACTGACTAGCCAGTTGCAATGCACTCAAGGAAAACACAAGCACAGTAATTAAACATAACAAGATCACACCTAGCAACTACGTGGGCTGAATGGCAGAAATAAACGTCATTGTGGAATCTTTTCAAAATGCGATACACTATAAACGACCCCCACTAGAATCCTGCAACAAACACCACTGACATTCTAATTTACCCTACTTTTAGTCTGCCAACGTTTGCACAAGAAATACACTTTCTAAATATTTTTAAAGTATGTTCACTGGCCAACAGCACTACCCCCCTTATTCCCCATCTATTCTGTGAAAACCATACGTCAATAGTACTTTCCATTTTCACAATACTTGTGCAAGTTTTAGCTGATTCATACTCAAAGAGTGTGCCAAAATGTTAGGTCGGACTTCGAAATGCTGTAGAGGGTGTCTAGAGGAACAAATCGAATACAGGGACCAGTGTTTGGAAACGTCATCCAAAGATGTTAAAGAGCATCGATGCAATAGGCAATGGCGCCTGCGCTAGGCCACCTTTTCGGTAGCAGATGTGACTTTGTGCGCTGATGGACTGAAGGTGTAGCATCTCACTACGTTGTTTGTTCTTCTTTGATCACGACTGTTTGCTACACTCGTCGGTGGAGAAGATGGAGCTACCTGGTGCGTAGAAACCCCTTGTCTCCTATGACTGCAGGGCTCTGTTTCCTTGGTGGGTGACGGTTTCAGACACGGGTTTCCATCTGCAGTTTATTTTTCTCCTGGATAGCTCTAATATCTCGAATGTTTTTCGGTATACCTGAGAAATATAAACTGCATATTTAAACTGATGTCTGAAACGGTCATCCAGCATGACAGCACAGCATCGCATTCGCAGGATACAAGGCCTATCTGTCCAGCAGCTAGATTCTCTTCTCCACTGGCGACCACGAGAATCAGTTGCGATCACTGAAGGACAAACAACATTACCAGGCGTTCTACCTACGATCCGACAGTGTAAAAAGTAACGTTTGGTGTCGAAGATGTAGGCTATCGGCAGGTACTATTCCCTACCAATAATCAGTCACGTTGGACCCGAGGACTCAGTCAATTCCATGTAAACACTTCCTGCACCATTATGGAGCTACCACCAGCTTCCACAGTGCCTTTTAACAGCTTGGGTTCATGGCTTTACACGCGAACGCTAGCATCAGCTCTTATCAACTGAAATGGGCTACGGTTTTTCAAACGTCGAGGGTCCAACCGACATGTTGATGAGTTCTGGACAGGCGCGGCAGGCGATGTCGTTCTGTTATTTCACGCAATGTTGCTTGTCTATTGGCACTGACAACTTTACGCAAACGTCGCTGCCCTCACTTGTCAAGTGCAGGCCGTTGGCCTCTGTTGTCTGTGGTCAAAGGTAACGCCTCAGATTTGACATTCTCGGCACGCTGTTGACACTGTGGATCTCGGAATACGGAATTCTCTAACGTTTTCCGAAAATGAATGTCCCTTGCATCTTGCTCTAGAAAAGAGTTCAAAATCTATTAATTTCCGCAGTGCGGCCATAAACGCGACGGAAATATTTTCACATGAATCACCTTATTACAAATTACAGCTCATCCAACGCACTGCTCATTTATATTTAGTGTATGCGACACTACCGCCATTCATATACATGTGCATCGCTATCGGAAGACTTTTGTCAGCTCAGTGTACTATGGGTATATGGCAGTGGTTGGTGCTACTTGGGACACGATTCACTACGTGTATGGAATATCAGGAGGGGGGTACTGAGATGGTACACCCAGTAATTGTGACCAGGAAGTTTAAAAACAGACATGGCTCTGGTTGCATGTCCTGTTGTGACGTTAGGAATAGGGGCGGCCTCACTGGCCTGTGTTTTGACAGCCTAGAAGGGGGGTCTTCACAGTCAAGTAACTGCAAAAGATTTGCGGTGTCATCAATAGATGGCGGCACCATTTGAGTCTTGGTGATTGGCGGATACTCTGTGATAATTACCAACAGCACAGATCACATGCTCCGGCCGCGGGAGAAAACCAACTGTTGGCGCAAAACATGGCTCAGTTGAGTTTACAGAACAAATAAGACTTAATACAAGAAAACCTCAACTCAACTACGAGGGTGAGTCAAATGAAAACTTTAAATTTGTAATAACAAATCGAAATTTCGCGTTTTTATCCCGTAAGTTGGTAAGCGTGCTACAAACAGCGTGCAGAATGGACTGTAGGTGGCAACATAGTGCAGGTGCACACATACCGTCACAGTATCAGTATAAAGATGGCCGTCCCACTTGCGACTTGCACCAGGGAAGAGCAGCGTTCTGTTATTCAGGTTTTGCGTAGTGAAGGTGTGAAACCTATTGAAATTCCTCGACGAGTCAAGGTTGAGTACGGTTATGCATGTTTGTCACAGCAGCAAGTCTGCGAATGGAGTAGGAAGTTCGCAAATGGTGTGACTTCAGTGGAAGATGCCCTCGCCCAGGTCAGGCAGAACGAGTTGTGACTCCACAGAACATTGCAGCAGTTGAAGCCATGGTGAAGGAAAACCGCCGAGTGACGCTGAATGACACTGCAGCATGTTTACAGATTAGTCGTGGGTCAGCACACCACATTGTGAATGATGTGCTCCAGTTTCACAAAGTGTCTGCAAGATGTGTGCCACGGCAGCTGACTCCCGAAATGAGAGAACAACGTTTTGATGCTTGTGAAGAACTTCTTTGGGCCTTTGAATGAGAAGGTGGTGGTTTTCTTGCAAGAATCGTTACTGGGTACGAAACCTGGATTCACTTCCACCAACCGGAAACGAACAGAGCGAGCAAGGAATGGCGCCATTCCTCATCACCAAAACCAAAGAAGTTTCGAACAGAACCATCAGCAGGCAAGGTTATGCTTATGGCGTCGCAACTAGTGCGCGATTGCCCATTTGTCTATTAAAAGCTTTACTTCAGAATGTATGTGGGCTGCAATGTAAGCCGGTAGAGTATTATACGGTCAGTAACGGACGAGTTGCGTCCTGCAGACTGACGTCACGACCATCTGTTGCAGCTGCGCGTGTGAAAGCAGTGGAGTAGCACTGGCAGGCCACTTACATTATATTAATAACTAATAAAGGAATAATCTGAGGAACGTCGTATTAAATGTTCATACTTCTGTTGTGAAAACAAACAATATGTCAAAGTCTGAGATCAAAAATAGTTGTATTTTGAAAGTTAGTAAAATTCCGTAAAAAAACGTAAATTTCCGACAGTCAAGAATTTAAATAAATACAGTGATGTAATTGTTCACCTTCAGTGACTATGTACGATGATCTGATAACACCTTCAGTGTTCATATATAAATTTGGAAAGTTTTTACTTTCAGAGAACCTCTGTGACTTTCCTATAATGTTAATTTCAAGAATTCTGAGTAAATATGTGTATTGTGTGTTAGGGTGCGTCTGAATGAGAATGCGTGCGTGAGAGTATGTGGGACGTTCGGCATTATTAAAAATCATTCATGTAATACTCTACAGGAACTGGCAAGTGTTCCAACTCTGTACCGTGAACGAATCCACTAGTGGTTCCCCTACTAGTGAATGTCGGATGTCCAAGTATGTATGCTTATGTATAAGACAGCCAGAAAATTCGCTATTACATAATAAATTTCCAGATGTAGAGTTAAGCTTATAGTTCATTTTGTTTTGTTTATTTAATTAGAGAGTTTTGTGTTACTTAATTTGATGACGTCAATGAGCCTAGAGAGGTGGTTGGTGCTTGCCAGATTTTGGCGCGAGCCGCGCCCTAGAAGTGAGTTCTCATTGGTCGTAAGTGCTGACAGCCAATGAGAAGCGAGACGGTTGGCCGCCTAGCGAGGAGATAGAGTTTTGAGTGTGGGAGAGTGAGAGGAGAGTCGCGAGCTAGCTTTGATTGGAGGCGGTTATGCTGGATGTGACTTTTCGCATTATGTGTAAGATGAAGTCTTGCGATTACTTCCGCGTTATGGTCCAGTGTTAATGGTATCTGGTAGTGACCAGAAACTGTTTATGAAAACTTTAGAGTGTTGTGATAATTCGTTTCGACGAAAATCGCGAGTGAACTTTGAATTATATAGCGTGGCGGTACTGAGTATACTCTTACTGAGTATTTTATGGCGAGCATAAACATTTACTAAAGACAACCACTGAATAGCGTGTGCAGAAGTAATTGGCCGATCATTGACTGTGTTACAAGTAATTGGTTTCGGAATTTGGGAAGGTAAAAATTCAGGCTGTTTCAGGCATGGTGATAACTTTGAGCAGAAACTTTAGTAATTTTCGTAAATTTGGGCTGATGATCTTGCTTAACGGCAATAAAGATCTATTGAAGCTTTAAATTTGAGCTTTATGTTTAATGTACGAGTGGCATCCCCTTTCCGAATCATTTCTTTAAAGTACACAGACGATTTTCAGCAAATTTTACTTATAGCGGCCTCCGGCGTACAGCTATGAGGTTACAGTTTCCTCAACACTGCTTTTCTGTGATCTCGTAAGTAGCTGCAGTCAGGAGTTTACGTGCGAAGATCTACCGCTGTAAAGAGGTAGGTGAACAAAAATTATAAAAGAAATTGCATTGCAGCAGCAACGTATAATCCGTCGCAAATGGAGCATCGCACGCACGCACGTAAAAAGATCCGTCGCATGCTGACTCTCTTTTGGGACGAGAAAGGCGTCATTTTGGAGCATTACATGCCTAGAGGGGTCACTGTCACCAGTGCATCATACACAGATCTCCTAAAAGATCATCTGCGACCTGCAATCAAATCAAAGCGACGTGGATTGCTGTCAGCAGGCGTCCTTTTGCAACATGCAAATGCAAGGCCCGGCACTGCCCGTACACCAGTTTCAACAATCACACACCTGAATTTTGAGTGTCTTCCTTATCCACCATACTCACCAGTCCTTGTTCCAAGTGATTTCCATATGTTTGGACCACTCAAAGACGCAATGGCAGGAAAGAGGTTCCGGTCTGATGAAGAGGTACGCCACCCGGTGCATGAGTGGTTGCGCGGACTACCAAAAGAATTTTTTTATAAAGGAGCTTATACACTTTATAAACACTGGAGAATTTGCATTGAGCGTGAGGAGATGATATTGAAAAGTGATATAGCTTTGTACCACTTATGCACAATAAATAATATCTTAAAAAAATATTTAAGGTTTTCATTTGAATCACCCTCGTAGTTATGGAGAACGATTGTATGGGTGGAAACACTCCCTCTTAACTAAGAGTAATTTTTGACATATTTCTTGTTAGATGTTTTATGTATAAAATGAATTTTAAAAAATGATGTCTCGGCAACAGCTTAACCCCCTTTCACGAACAAACTGTCTACGAGTACGTCTCATTGAGCACCATCGGTCAAAGTAGACTTTTCACAAGCGCAACTTATTTTGAATTACAGGCCAGAATGTACCTCCTGCATTTAAAAACATTAATTTTTACGGCAATAATGAATAAAGTATTAAACTTAGTGTCATCATTACAAAGCAGACACAGATAGTGTGGTATGAATGTACTTGATGCTAATTGTTTATATTTATAACCAACAGAACAATGTAAAATAATTATTTCCGAATAAATATTTAAACTAAGAACAGCAATATAATCCCGAAGAAATTTACGTACAGATTCATGTATGATGTATGTACGAGATATTAAATTTAAAGTCTCTTAGTGTGTTTCAGGAGTCAGAAAGGGGTCGGCCTGGCGCATCACGGTGAGGTCTTAAACAGTGGGAACCATCTAGGTGTGTTCCTCTACGCTTTGTATTCGTTCTGCATTCCTGTTTGAGATCTGGAACAGAAAGTAGATATGAGTAGCAGTAGGCGCTTCTAAAATGTGTCGAAATTGTTACAAGTCATGGACTTCTGATACATGTGTCGCTAGCAGATACTTTAAAATATTTGCAACTTGGAAACTTGGAATATTTCGCATCAGGTGAACTACGCTTAAATGTAAAATCTTTTCTGCAGTTATTTTTGCGGGTGATGTGCACTAGGGATGTAGTTAGTTCCCTGTTATGGGACATTCGCTTTAAACGTGCCCCAAAGAATGACTATTTTCCGGAAGTTTACGCGATGTAAGATACTCTTTAGTTTCGTTCAGACTGTCGGTCAGGTACTGATTAGGTCAACGTTAAACGAGTATTTCCTTGTGATAAATGAAACAGTATATTGAAAATAATCTCAGGTTTGTTAAAATTTAAAACACTTTGAGTAGTAAACTTTAGATTTCGCTGCAACATTTCGGTCTGCATTTGTTGAAATTTGTGACGAGTTTTCTTAGGGTTAATCCTAGAAATGGGTCGGTAGGCCCCTAGACTGTAGGGTAGCCAACACCTAACACTCCAACCGGGTATTTGGAGCCCGTATAAACCACGACTTTCTCACTGGCAGTTTATTACTCGTAGTGATAGATATGGCGGCTCATGAATCATGGACCTTGCCGTTGGTGGGGAGACTTGCGTGCCTCAGCGATAGAGATAGCCGTACCGTAGGTGCTACCACAACGGAGGGGTATCTGTTGAGAGGCCAGACAAACGTGTGGTTCCTGAAGAGGGGCAGCAGCCTTTTCAGTAGCTGCAAGGGCAACAGTCTGGATGATTGACTGTTCTGGCCTTGTAACACTAACCAAAACGGCCTTGCTGTGCTGGTACTGCGAACGGCTGAAAGCAAGGGGAAACTACGGCCGTAATTTTTCCCGAGGGCATGCAGCTTTTCTGTATGGTTAAATGATGATGGCGTCCTCTTGAGTAAAATTTCCGGAGGTAAAATAGTCCCCCATTCGGATCTCCGGGCGGGGACTACTCAATAGGATATCGTTATCAGGAGAAAGAAAACTGGCATTCTACGGATCGGAGCGTGGAATGTCAGATCCCTTAATCGGGCAGGTAGGTTAGAAAATTTAAAAAGGGAAATGGATAGGTTAAAGTTAGATATAGTGGGAATCAGTGAAGTTCGGTGGCAGGAGGAACAAGACTTCTGGTCAGGTGACTACAGGGTTATAAACAAAAAATCAAATAGGGGTAATGCAGGAGTAGGTTCAATAAAGAATAGGAAAATAGGAATGCGGGTAAGCTACTACAAACAGCATAGTGAACGCATTATTGTGGCTAAGATGGATACGAAGCCCACGCCTACTACAGTAGTACAAGTTTATATGCCAACTAGCTCTGCAGATGATGATGAAATTGAAGAAATGTATGATGAAATAAAAGAAATTATTCAGATAGTGAAAGGTGACGAAAATTTAATGGTCATGGGTGACTGGAATTCGTCAGTAGGAAAAGGGAGAGAAGGAAACGTAGTAGGTGAATATGGATTGGGGGTAACAAATGAAAGAGGAAGCCGCCTGGTAGAATTAACTTAATCATAGCTAACACTTGGTTCAAGAATCATAAAAGAAGGTTGAATACATGAAAGAAGCCTGGCGATACTGACAGGTTTCAGAGAGATTATCTAATGGTAAGACAGAGATTTAGGAACCAGGTTTTAAATTGTAAGACATTCCCAGGGGCAGATGTGGACTCTGACCACAATCTATTGGTTATGACCTGTAGATTAAAACCGAAGAAACTGCAAAAAGGTGGGAATTTAAGTAGATGGGACCTGGATAAACTGAAAGAACCAGAGGTTGTACAGAGTTTCAGGGAGAGTATAAGGGAACAATTGACAGAAATGAGGGAAAGAAATACAGTAGAAGAAGAATGGATAGCTTTGAGGGATGAAGTAGTGAAGGCAGCAGAGGATCAAGTAGGTATAAAGACGAGGGCTAGTAGAAATCCTTGGGTGACAGAAGAAATATAGAATTTAATTGATGAAAGGGAAAAATATAAAAATGCAGTAAATGAAGCAGGCAAAAAGGAATACAAACGTCTCAAAAATGAGATCGACAGGAAGTGCAAAATGGCTAAGCAGGGATGGCTAGAGGACAAATGTAAGGATGTAGAGGCTTATCACAGTAGGGGTAAGATAGATACTGCCTACAGGAAAATTAAAGAGACCTTTGGAGATAAGAGAACCACTTGCATGAACATAAAGATCTCAGATGGAAACCCAGTTCTAAGCAAAGAAGGGAAAGCAGAAAGGTGGAAGGAGTATATGGAAGGTCTATACAAGGGCGATGTACTTGAGGACAATATTATGGAAATGGACGAGAATGTAGATGAAGATGACATGGGAGATATGATACTGCGTGAAGAGTTTGACAGACCACTGAAAGACCTGAGTCGAAACAAGGCCCCGGGAGTAGACAACTTTGCATTGGAACTACTAACGGCCTTGGGAGAGCCAGTCCTGACAAAACTCTACCATCTGGTGAGCAAGATGTATGATACAGGCGAAATACCCTCAGACTTCAAGAAGAATATAATAATTCCAATCCCAAAGAAAGCAGGTGTTGACAGATGTGAAAATTACCGGACTATCAGTTTAATAAGTCACAGCTGCAAAATACTAACGCAAATTCTTTCCAGACGAATGGAAAAACTAGTGGAAGCCGACCTCGGGGAAGATCAGTTTGGATTCCGTATAAATGTTGGAACACGTGAGGCAATACTGACCCTACGACTCATCTTAGAAGCTAGATTAAGGAAGGGCAAAACTTGGAGAAAGCTTTTGACAATGTTGACTGGAATACTCTCTTTCAAATTCTGAAGGTGGCAGGGGTAAAATACAGGGAGCGAAAGGCTATTTACAATTTGTACAGAAATTAGAAGGCAGTTATTAGAATCGAGGGGCATGAAAGGGAAGCAGTGGTTGAGAAGGGAGTGAGACAGGGCTGTAGCCTATCCTCGATGTTATTCAATCTGTATATTGAGCAAGCAGTAAAGGAAACTAAAGAAAAATTCGGAGTAGGTATTAATATCCATGGAGAAAAAATTAAAACTTTGTGGTTCACCGACGACATTGTAATTCTGTCAGAGACAGAAACGGACTTGGAAGAGTAATTGAACGGAATGGATAGTGTCTTGAAAGGAGGATATAAGATGAACATCAACAAATGCGAAACGAGGATAATGGAATGTAGTCGAATTAAGTCGGGTGATGCTGAGGGAATTAGATTAGGAAACGAGACACTTAAAGTAGTAAAGGAGTTTTGCTACTTGGGGAGCAAAATAACTGCTGATGGTCGAAGTAGAGAGGTTATAAAATGTAGACTGGCAATGGCAAGGAAAGTGTTTCTGAAGAAGAGAAATTTGTTAACATCGAGTATAGATTTAAGTGTCAGGGAGTCATTTCTGAAAGTATTGGTATGGAGTGTAGCCATGTATGGAAGTGAAATATGGACGATAAATAGTTTGGACAAGAAGAGAAGCTTTCGAAATGTGGCGCTACAGAAGAATGCTGAAGATTAGATGGGTAGATCAAATAACTAATGAGGAAGTATTGAACAGGATTTGGGAGAAGAGAAGTTTGTGGCACAACTTCACTAGAAGAAGGGATCGGTTGGTAGGACATGTTCTGAGGCATCAAGGGATCACCAATTTAGTATTGGAGGGCAGCGTGGAGGGTAAAAATCGTAGAGGGAGGCCAAGAGATGAATACACCAAGCAGATTAAGAAGGATGTAGGTTGCAGTAGGTACTGGGAGATGAAGAGGCTTGTACAGGATGGAGTAGCATGGAGAGCTGCATCAAACCATCCTCAGGACTGAAGACCACAACAACAACAACAACAACAATGAACTAGAAACGTGTTGAACCACAATTTTGTGAAGACAGTCATAGGCTATAGATTCTCTCCTAATTTACCCATCACATCGCATGTGTTGGTCGCTATTCGATTAACTTAGCCTTTTCTTATCATATCATTTCACACTCTTCAAATATTTTGCTGCAGTTTCATTGTCTTCCTCCCTTTGCTTTCGTTGACCAATTCTTTGTGAACTATGAGAAACAATTATCTCATATAAACAAGGCACTTGATGTTCTCGAAGTACAGAAACGTTCTGTATAGATAATACCTGTTGCCCAACCTCTAACTTCATCTAGGAAACTGTTTGAAAAATTTGGTATTTTAACAACAGTCCCATAATGCATGAATGCATGAACGTAATGAGGGACAAACAATAATAGCATACACAAACATAAAAGCAATAACGAAAATGCACGCAGTTATTCACAACTTAAACCTTGATCTCCAACAGAAAGGACCTAACTATGCTATCACAAAACCATTTGATTAGTTCCCATGTGCTTTAAAAGTGGTGGCAGAATTTGAAAATCAGCAAAAATTGAAATCATTTCTACTAGACAACTCGTTGTACTCCATACATGAACATTTAACAGAGAGTATGTGTTTAGTTACATTAAAGGCTTACAAAGATGTAGGTATGTTAATGTTCTACGATGATAACCTCGTGGTAGAGCGCCCATAAGCTCTTTCCAAGAATGATCTAAATCTAGCCATGTTTACACGCAGAGAAGGTATCTTTTTTGTAAATGTGTTGAATGTTTCACATATGGCAATCAGTTGTAAATATGTATCACAGAACACATAAAAAGCTAAAGTAATCAAACATACACTTGCGGATACATCTCCGCGAGGTTTGAGGCGTGACCAGAGCACAAGTAGAGAATACGCCCACCTGAAGTCCTGCGTAGCTGTTTAGGTAGAGTACGTCTTATCATACAGTCAATCCTTCCTCCTGGCGTAAGCCTTGGAAGCCGAATAGTTATTTCCATTCTACTGGCTACGATGTCCACGCTATACCAGCGCCATGTACTAAACTAATTAGGAAGAATACGTGCCACGTAAATAGGACCCGAACGGGCTACCATAGAAATAGGGCTACCCTATACAAACGAGGTGTCCTGAACTTGACTGCACCCTATCACTCAACATCACTCCAGGGGACAGCAGCCTGGAAAATTGAGTGAATTCTGGAAACTTTAAATCTGATGTAGTTTTCTGAATATTAAATGCAGTGTCAAAGTGATATACATGTCACTGGTGTGCAAAACTCAATGACGAAGGTAACTGTCACACGATGAGTCACTGTCAAGTAACAGACCACTGAAATTTGGAACATAAATGACAAACAAAACTGCTGCAATATAATACAGAAAGGTACCGAACGAAATACGCAAAGGGTAACAGAAATTGCATTTTTATTCTAAGAACAATTACAATGAAGTCCCCGTTATTCATGAAAGTCACCTGGACATTACAAACGGCGGGACATGGTTCCTGAGAGGGTGTGTCATCACCGCGATGTTTTTGTGGTAGGACGTTATATTCCTCCTCCAGCAGTGCATTTGGGAGTACTGTATGAGGTGTCTCTAACGCATCCCACACGTGATCGATGGGATTTATCCATGGTATGCATACTCTTGGTCCAACGGACCCGCAGAGAACTTTGACTTTCAATTACTATATGAAAGACTTAAAATTGTTGGCCAACTCGCAAGTTATGCTTTCTTACGGTATTCTGTAACACATTAAAGATACCATTAGAAATCTGTATCATTAGCTTTAAGTGTCACTTACGTTTTCGTCTTTATACCACACGATTACAAAACCGGGATCCGATGGACCCCGTGGTTTATGTTGCAGTATTATCAGACTAGATAGGGTTGTAATTGACTACATTTTGTTGGAATTCGGAGAATGCATTATAGCTACACCTACACATTGTTGTCATTGCAGAAAATATGGTGTTACAACTCGCAACTCTGTTCAACTGTCAGATAGCGTACTCCTGTGTTGTGCAACAGAGCGGAATAGTAAAGATGTAGGAGTTCGCTGTACAGCATTGTTGTGTTTGACTTTCGATACGAACTCGGAAAAAAGGTAAGTGTCATTTGTAAAACTAAACAATAAAATGAAAAGCAGTTACATCCCTACAGTCGACAGAAAAAGAAAGTAATGAGGTTATTTCTTCACATTATTTTTTTCATATAGAATGTCAGAATCTGCATCCAAAAAAAAAAAAAAAATGAGCAGGAAAGAAGACATCATACGCTTATCAAGCGCAAATTTTGAATCAATTGTTTGTCAATGAGTAGCTGAAGATGATGATTTTCTTTCGGATATAAGTACTGCTTCAGATGAAACCCATGAAGTTGATCTTCAAGCAACGGGATGCAACACTTTGAGTGAAGAACAAAATAGTAGTGGTGGTGGTGGTGATGATGATGATAGTGAAGATGATGGCGATGACGTAGGTAATATTGCCTCTGGACAAATAAACAGTGGAAATGCTAACATACATATTGTTCCAAATGGTATGCAATGGAGCAAGTGCCCCCCAGTGCAAAATAAAATACCTGCACAGAATATGGTGAATTTTATTCCAGGACCAGCAAGGGGTATAATCGCTTACACCCCCAAAGATGCTTGCGATTTTTTTTTCCTGTAGATATTGTGGATGAAATTGTGAGAAGCTAAACCTAGAAGCAAGAGCAGTTTGTGTATCAAGAAAAATAAACTTGAATGATTTAACTAGAGACGAGATGTTCGCCTTCTGGGGAACTTTACTTCATATTGGAGCGGATAAGGGTTGAGATGTTCCAATCAGGGGACTTTTTGTGGAAAAGTTTTCCAATCCGTTATGCAGGGCTACAATGTCAGTGTGTTGGTTTGAGGCAACAAGAAGATTCGTTAGATTTGATGACAAAAGAACAACAGAAGCTAAGCTAGAAACTGATGAGCTAGCTGCTGTATCCCATGTATGGAAAATGTTTACAGGACACTGCAAGAAAATAATGATACCTAAAAGTGGATGAACAGCTAGTTCCATTTAGGGGCCGCTGTGAGTTGCAGCAGTATACTCCAAAGAAGCCTGGAAAGTATGGTCTCAAAATATTCTGGATGTGTGAAGCTGAAACTGGTTATGCCATTGACAGGATTGTGTACATGGGACCAGAATCACGTGAACCATACCAAAAAAATTTGGACCTTACCACAGTGAAGACCCTTGCAGGCAATATTGATGGTACAACTAGAAATGTTACCGCAGATAATTATTTTACAAGTGTATCATTGGCAGAACATCTGTTCAGTAAAAACCTAACTGTTGTGGGAACAGTGAGGACGAATAAAAGAGATATTTCAAAAGGCATGAACCCAAAAGGAGCAGAAAAGTAAGTTCAAGAAATAACGATGGTTAGTTTTTCGCCAAAGAAAATAAGTGTGTAATACTCCTAAGTACCATGAATTATGATAAATCTATAGATGGACGACGTCCAAAATGGAAGCGTGAGACTGTGAAATTTTATAATCAAACGAAGGGTGGTGTGTATGTTATGGATCAACTAGTGAATAATTATGTGGTGTCACCGCCAGACACCACACTTGCTAGGTGGTAGCTTTAAATCGGCCGCGGTCCGGTAGTACACGTCGGACCCGCGTGTCGCCACTGTCAGTGATCGCAGACCGAGCGCCACCACACGGCAGGTCTCGAGAGACTTACTAGCACACGCCCCAGTTGTACAGACGACTTTGCTAGCGACTACACGAACGAAGACTTTCTCATTTGCCGTGAAGATAGTTAGAATAGCCTTCAGCTAAGTCAATGGCTACGACCTAGAAAGGCGCCGTTAACCGTTTATATATTTTATGAAGCATGTATCATCAAGAGCGATGAACACCAATCATGGATTAAAGTTAAGTATTCCAGCAGCTACGTACTTTTCTTTATAGCATTCATTACGTATCCTGTTTCAGACCTCACGCCAGCCTGCGTGAGTTTAACGCGTGTATTTCGGCCTTCTCTAGCAATACATCAAATTATATATGCAAAAGACAAATTAAACGGTGGACAATGGCTCCCTGGTACAACATAATGAATGTATGCTCTCTAGATGCCTTTATTCTTCACAAAATACAACATCCCTCTTATCACGAAGGGTTTTTCCACAAGAGGAGACTTTTCATCAGGGACCTTCCAGTGGAGATGGTCTAATCGTTTATGATCAGGTCATCTAATCCCTTCTTACAGAAATCCATATACCTGGATGTGGAAAAGTTCGTTACTATTCCTGAAACACGAAGCAGCAGTAGTGACAACAACACCACAGTGAGTCTTCAGAAGAGAAGCTGTTCATTGTGCCCTGCTTCAAAGGACAGAAAAACAAAAACAGTGTTCTGTATGTTCACAAAATATGTGTCGCAGGACCACAGCAGTATGGTGTCTAACAACTGTAAAAATTAATGTCATCCTCGTTTGCTTAATAATTTGTTCTTTGTGAATACCATAATCGCCAATCTGATAACAGTTTGTGATAATACTGGTGGCTTATGTTTCACTTTTTATAATGTAATTTATTAAATGAAAATTATTCAGGATTAAAAATGCAATTTAATAAAAGTGTTAAAAATTATCACAGCTGTCTTATAATATGCTGACGAACCTTAAGGGAAAATATTCGTGCATGTTAATATCCACAAAATTCTTTATCGTTTAAATTCTCGAATTAGACATAACGGGTAAAATGGACCCAGGGTACGTAAATCTGGAAAAAATATAGGTCATGCACAGAAGGGTTAAATCTGTGGAACGGGCCAGCCAGCACAGTCGCGGAGTATGATTGCCTTTCGAGAGATACACCGTCTGCACAGTTCAATCTGGTGGCGAATTATCATCCACAAAAATGAAGTCAGTGCCGAATGCACCCCTGAATTGACGAACGTGGAGAAAAGGTACAGTGTCGTAACGAAGTTAACTGGTGAGGGCACCGCGTTCAAATATCTTAAAGTCCTTTCACTCATACGGCGTTATGCCTGAACCACCAAAACGATCGTGCTCGACAGTGTTCCTGGCTGTATTACCTGTTCCCACCTCTCGCCAGTTGGCAGTACGAGCGGAATATTAGTTGAATAAAGTTTCTTCAACTTCCCACCAGCAGTCGGATGGTTCTGTATAGGTACGTATTATAAAAACCGATGTAACTATTTATGTATGTATGTGTCTGTGTTTCACATCTCCTCCTAAATCATTGGGCCGATTTCAACCCTTGGTACGCATATCACTTGCTGTCTGATAGGAAGTGCTGTGGGGATAAGAATCAGCTACCTATCAAAGGAGTAGGGCTGAAAAAGCAGAGTAACCCAAGACATGTGAATGCCGATAGTTTTGTCACCCAGTATTTTAGACTGGTAACAGCAACTTTTTACAAACTTAACACATAATTTAAAACCATTAGGAAATTCTTTCTAGCTGACGATATCCACAAAATCAAGAAAGTAAAGATATTTGTCATTTACTTCCATTTCATGCAATAAAACTGAAGCAGGAAACATGACGTTTTAGTTTATTACTTCTTTACTCCTAACTCTATCCACAATACATTGCACAGATAGTAGCCACTTGTACCACTGGATGTACTTGTAAAATTATTTAATTCTGCAGCATATAGTTCAGGGGAAACTACATCATAAACACTGAGTTACATGAAAATATCCTGAAGAGCGAAATTCGCTACAGATACTGGTGGAATATGTATACAAATACATATGAATTGTGTTAAATATATGTGGAATATATTTGGCATGTGCATATGCATTGGGCCGAAAAGCTCATCATAAGCCCCTGAAACAATTTCAACCAAATTTGGTACACATTTAGTTACCATCTGGAATGAAATACAGTAGGGGTACGAACCACCAGTCTCCTAATGGGGTGAGCGTGATAATGAGGAGAGAGAAGGGTGAAGGTGGAGAAGGACACATATGGGGAGGAGTAAGTGCGCAGTGAGAGGAGAATGAGGAAGTGGACAAAGAAAAGAGAGAGGAGAAGATCAGGAAAGGAATGAGGAGGACATGGACAGAGACATGGGCTGGCAGAGCTAGGCAGAGCGAAGGGGCAGGAGGATATGAAGTGAGAGTGAGGCGGGGAAGGAAACGAGCAGAGAAACGGAAGATGAGAAGATGATCAGAAAGGGGGAAGGAAGAGATGGACAAAGAGAGAGAGAGTGGAAGGAGATGCACAGAGAGTGGGAAGAAGGCGATGGAATTAGGTGGAGGGGGATATGGCAGAGAAGGAAGTAGCAGATGAACAGATAAAGGCTGCGGCAATAGTTGGACAGAGAGAGGGGAATGGAGTAGTTAGACTAACAAAAGACTGAAATCAATACATACCCGAGTAACGCCCGCTGTAAATAAAAACTTAATATTCTGTTCTGCATTCCTCCAGATGGTACAGTGTATATTTGCATTTCGTAGTGACTGCAGATACTACATGGACTTTTTCCATAGTTAACTAAATTAATTGATATAAACTATCTGCTTAAGATGGACAGTACAATAAAGTCATCGTCATATGAATAAGTTTCCCACAGTAGCCTAAAAATTTGCACACGTTACGTAAAATGGTGACTTACCTCACGCCAACAAGTGCCACCTACAAAACCTTCCGTTTGACTGCTATGTATGCCTCAGAAACGAAATTCTGTTACGTGACCTTTTTCAAAAGATATCTCCAGCAGAAGAAATTTTAAATGTTGAAAGAGTTAACAGAAAAGTGCACCTGCGTCTGACTCAGAAATTTCCGACAGAGAAAAAGAAATGTGACGTCAGTGACAACACATATTTGAAATCCCTGCTGTGAGGAATTCCAGAAAGAAATCCGGTGTCTCTTTTACGTATTTTGTGCGTTGACTGTACGCCGTTCGTACCTTGCTGCAGCACGTAATTTCACGTTACAGGCGGACAAAATTTTCCCCTTGACTTACCAGGAGCAGCCATGTGTAAAAGCTTCCGCCCTGTGCTAACACTGGTTACAGCAACTGCGCTTATTCTTCCCCTGCTGCAGTTCCACGTGAGGTACTTCTCGTGGGTTCACCACTGCCCACATGTTCTCTGCATAGTCAGTAAACTCCACTTTGACATTCTCCTTAAACATTCCATTCAAGCCGTTACAATATACAAGGCTTCGTACCTCACTGATCTTTCTCGAGCAGCTGGCTTATTCGCCACACGTTTGCTTATAATACCCACGAGGCGTTTATTACAAAAGAATTTTTTTCAGTTATAGCTGAAAACAAACTTCAGTGTCCACCAGCAAGCCGAATCCAACTGTCTGCAGTTGACAAACAGTTGTCATTCCAACTTGGAGAACATAATTGTAGGCAGGATCTCAAACCACAACAAGAATTGGTAATGGAACACAGAGACTCAGCTGTCGCTGCATATACTATAGTATCCGTCGATATAGTTAAAAAAAAAGGATTACCCAGCACAGTTTATAATTTAACTGCGCAAAACTATTAAAAAGTAAGTCAATCGTCAAGGAAACTATTTTCTTTTACCTGTACACAATCATTGTCTTTATGGTGCGGTCTTAAGTGCGGTTACTTGAAACATAGGTAAGTGGGCTATGCACAGTTTAGTTTAAAAAGAATTGCTCGATGAAATCAAAGGGTCGAGATGCACCCATCTGCTTTCATCCATACAGCGAAACTTCTGAAGATAATAATGCGTAACTTTGATCCTGCAGTGAAATAATCTGTGAAGTGATAAAATAATCAGAAATATTAAATAAAAGATAGGAGAAAAGTTAAAGAAATGTTTCTATTAATTATGTCTTAAATTGATGTAGACGACACTCGAGAATAAACAGAGAGTGGTCGCACAATCACCAATTATAAAACACCCAGAAAGATTATCTTATTACAATGGAATAAACTTGGGTTAAGCGCGCTACAAGAATGGTCTTTTATTACGTTAGTTGTAGAGCCGTCGAAGACGAACAAAGAACGAAGTCCATTTCAAGATAACAAAACACGAAATGTTGGTCAGCTCAGATTAATTCATAGTTCAGTGCGACGATTTACAAATCAACACATGAGAAGTATACAGTAAAAACTAAGGCTCTGTCCAATTTTAATTCCGTAATGCAAGCAGAAAAGTAAAAGTTCTGCACTGGTGCATATCCAGACGACGCGAG
Source organism: Schistocerca serialis cubense (assembly GCF_023864345.2). Taxonomy (NCBI): domain Eukaryota; kingdom Metazoa; phylum Arthropoda; class Insecta; order Orthoptera; family Acrididae; genus Schistocerca; species Schistocerca serialis. The sequence continues at coordinate 870,200,378 of NC_064641.1, read as the reverse complement.
ACTTAAAGTACCTTCAGATGTTAAAGTTTCCTAACAGCTGTTCCCGCACTAGAATTCAATAGTTAACATGCAGCTATGTGTAATCATTAGCTGCAGTTGTTAGCATTTGAATTTATTGAATCAGCGATACTGGTTACATATATACCCTAGCTATAGAGTAATGTATGAGTGGGTTTAATAATGAATAAAAAAAATGGGAGCATGTGTAAGTTACTACAAACAGCATAGTGAACGAATTATTCTGGCCAAGATAGATACGAAGCCCATGCCTACCACAGTAGTTCAAGTTTATATACGAATTAGCATCGCAGATGACGAAGAGGTTGGTGAAATGTATGATGAGATAAAAGAAATTATAATGAAGGAAGACGAAAATTTAATAGTCATGGGTGACTGTAATTCAGTAGCAGGAAAAGGAAGAGAAGGAAACGTAGTAGGTCAACATGGAATGAGGGTAAGAAATCAAAGAGAGCCTGGGAGAATTTTGCACAGAGCATAACTTAATCATAGCTAACACTTGGTTCAAGAATCATGAAAAAATGTTGTATACATGGAAGAGGCCTGGATACTGGAAGGTTTCAGATAGATTATATAATCGTGAGACAAAGATTGAGGAACTAAGTTTTAAATTGTAAGACATTTCCAGGTGCAGATGTGGACTCTGACCACAATCTATTGGTTATGAACTGTAAATTAAAACTGAAGAAACTGCAAAAAGGTGGGAATTTAAGGAGATGGGACCTCGATAAACTGACAGAACCAGAGGTTGTAGCGAGTTTCAGGAAAGCATTAGGGACGATTGACAAGAATGTGGGAAAGAAATACAGTAGAAGAAGAATGGGTAGCTTTGACGGATGAATGCGGCAGAGGATCAAGTAGGTAATGAGAAGAGGGTTAGTAGAAATCCTTGGGTAACAGAAGATATATTGAATTTAATTGATGAAAGGAAAATACATAAAAATGCAGTAAATGAAGCACCCAAAAAGGAATACAAACGTCTCAAAAATGAGATAGACAGGAAGTGCAAAGTGCCCTTACAAATATAAGGATGTGGAGGCATATATCACTAGGGTTAAGATAGATACTGCTTAGAATAAAAGACTTTTGGAGAAAAGGGAACCACTTGTATGAATGTCAACCCAGTTCCAAGCAAAGAAGGGACTGCAGAAAGGTGGAAGGAGTTCACAGAAGGTCAACACAAGGACGATGTACTCGAGGACAACATTATGGAAATGGAAGAGGATATAGATATAGATAAAATGAGATATATGATACTGCGTGAAGAGTTTGACAGAGCACTGAAAGACATAAGTCGAAAAAACGCTCCGGGAGGAGACAACATTCTATTAGAACTACTGACAGCCTTGGGAGAGCCAGCCCTGACAAACTCTACCATCTGGTGAGCAAGATGTATGAGACAGGCTAAATACCCTCAGTCTTCAAGAAGAATATAATAATTCCAATCCCAATGAAAGCAAGTGTTGACAGATGTGAAAATTACCGAACTATCAGTTTAATAAGACACGACCGCAAAATACTAACGCGAATTCGTTAGAGACGAATGGAGAAACTGGTAGAAATCGACGTCGAGGAAGATCAGTTTGGATTCCGTGGGAATGTTAGAACACGTAAGGCAATACTGACCCTAAGACTTATCTTAGAAGACAGATTTAAAAAAACGCAAACCTACGTTTCTAGAGTTAGTAGACTTAGAGGAAGCTTTTGACTATATTGCGGTCGGAGGTTCGAATCCTGCCTCGGGTATGGCTGTGTGTGATGTCCTTAGGTTACTTAGGTTTAAGTAGTTCTATGGGATTGATGGCGCTCAGAGTCATTTGAATCATGTTGACTATGTTTACTGGAATACTCTCAGATTGTGAAGGTGGTATGGGTTAAATACAGGGAGTGAAAGGCTATTTACAATTTGTACAGAAACCAGAAGGCAGTTATACGAGTTGAGGGGCATGAAAGGGGAGCAGTGATTGGGAAGGGAGTGAGACAGGATCGTAGCCTATTCCCAATGTTATTCAAAAATGGCTCTGAGCACTATGGGACTTAACATCTACGGTCATCAGTCCCCTAGAACTTAGAACTACTTAAACCTAACTAACCTAAGGGCATCACACAACACCCAGTCATCACGAAGCAGAGTAAATCCCTGACCCCGCACGGGAATCGAACCCGGGAACCCGGGCGCTGGAAGCGAGAACGCTACCACACGGCCACGAGCTGCGGACCCCAATGTTATTCAATCTGTGTATTGACCAAGCAGTAAAGGAAACCTAGGAAAAAATTCAGAGTAGGAATTAAAATCCACAGAGAAGAAATAAAAACTTCGAGGTTCACTGATGACATTGTAATTGTATCAGAGCCAGCAAAGGACCTAGAAGAGCAGTCGAACAGATAGGACAGTGTCTTGAAAGGAGGATATAAGATGAAAATAAACAAAAGAAAAACGAGGATAATGGAATGTTGTCGAATTAAATCGGTTGATGCTGAGGGAATTAGATTTGGAAGTGAGACACTTAAAGTAAATACTGGATTTTTGATATTTGGGGAGCTAAATAACTGATGATAGTCGAAGTGGGAGGATATAAAATGTGGACTGGCAATGGCAAGGAAAGCATTTCTGAAGAAGAGGAATTTGTTAACTTCGAGTATAAATTTAAGTGTCAGGAAGCCGTTTCTGAAAGTATTTGTATGAAGTGTAGCCATGTATGGAAGTAAAACAGGGACGGTAAATTGTTTGGACAAGAAGAGAATAGAAGCTTTCGAAATGTGGTGCTACAGAAGAATGCTGAAAATTAGATGGGTAGAACACATAACTAATTTGGATGTTTTGAATAGAATTGGATAGAAGAGAAATTTGTGGCACAACATGACTAGAAGAAAGGATCGGTTGGTAGGACATGTTTTGAGGCATCAAGGGATCACCAATTTATTATTTGAGGGAAGCGTGGGGGGTAAAAATTGTAGAGGGAGACAAGAGATGAATACGCTAAGCAGATTCAGAAGGATGTAGGTTGCAGTAGGTACTGGGAGATGAGGAAACTTACACAGGATAGAGTAGCATGGAGAGCTGCATCAAACCAGTCTCTGGACTAAAGACCACAAAAACAACAACAACATAGAGTGCTGTACTGGACTAAGTTATTTGCGTAAATACTGGATGCTTCCAGGTCGGTACCAGCACTTACTATACATATATAGATTTTGATGCAGATGCTTGCATCGTAATATTCTCGTGGTCTGTACGCTTATTAAGCATTGTTGGTAAATGTCTTTTTTTCTTATGAGTCACAAGGCCTATTATAGACTTTGTTTTGCTAAAGAAACTTATTTGGTAACTCAACTAGCTTTCTGTTTGCACCAGATCTGATGATGGCAGTGACCGAGACTAGTAATTGTGAATTGTACAGTTTATGTGAGCAAGACAGACCTGTAAAAGTAAAGAGTTATAACATGATCGTAACTTAGTTTACATACTTTATGTCTTTGATTGGTAAATGGTTTATGCATGAATGGAGGATCATTACAAGTTGAATATAACGGTAAAGTAACAGAAGTTGATGTATCTGTCAAAACAGTTCACAACTGTTAAATTTTAGAAATTGTGACAGCAAATACTTCTGCAGCAGTTCATTCTTAACTGACTATATTTTCTGGCCGGAAAGGCTTTACTAGTAGCTGACAGCTGACGATTTAATATATTTCGAACATAAAATCGATTAACAGTGGAGAAAGAGCGGAGAATAATGTCGATTAGATACTAAAACGGCTCAGTATACGTAAATTGTGTGACATGCAGTACACAAAACAAAATAATTTAGCTTTCCATGTCGCAGCAGAGTGTGAAAAAGTAGGTATCATAGACAAAGTACGCTGCATTCAAAGTAAGAAATGTATTAGTGTAACACATTAGTGAGGGGCAAAAATACACTGACTTCATTTGGAAAGCAGTAGTGATTCGAGCAAAGCAGGAAATGCAAGTAGGAAACTATTGAAATATTTTCGTGGAGAAGTATGTTTTGCAATTGAGGTAGGGCAATAGCTGGAGAGGTTTGTGTAGATAGTCAAGGATGTGAAGTATTTAAAAATTAGGAAAGCATACAAGCAACTCCTTCGTACCAGTCGAAAGAAAGAAAATGACAAAAGAATTACGCTTCTCTCAAAATCTATCAAAATTTAGTTTTGTTTTACTTTATAACGAAAGTAGTTATTGAAATAGTATGTGCTACCTCTTACTCATACGGGATGTCCCGCAATAATGTATACACTATTGGAAACGAAATTAATTCTTCATAAAAACGAATACAATTTTTTTTTCTGGATAGTAGTTCCGAAGGCAGTCAAACAATTAGCAACGCTATCATTTGTTGCAAAATTTAAAAAAATGTTATCGATGGAAGAATTCAAGTGGGTGTGAAAGAGGTACGGAGAACTAAGAATGTGTGTAGGGTTTGATGAGTTTGAGAGATGAATTTGGAACACCATCACGATCACGATTAACAGCTACAAGAATTGGAGACATGTCCATGGAGCGGTACGCGATGTGAAGAAGGTACGACGGGGAAGAAACAGACGTTAAACTGACAACGAAAGTGTCGATGCTGTGATTTATGCGAACACACAATCACCCGAAAAGTTTCTGAAGCATTGCTCTCGTGGGACTGGGATCAGCGAAACCAGCGTTCACCGAATTTTCCAGGCACAAGATCCGGAAGCCTTACATTCCATTGCTTCTCAGTCTGCTCAGTTGAGATATGCCCTTACTTTTTTAATGCGAATAGGCCATTTGATGACGTTCCAGTCTCAGTTCTTCGTTCTTTGTTCTTTTCTTTTCTTCCAGTATACTTTCATCTGTTTACTACGTTTCTTCTTGTTGCATTCAGACCCTTTAGAACCAGTCTTTTTAGTTATCCCGCTTCGAAATTCTTCTATTTTCAGTACTTCTACCCGAAAGGCATCTCTGTTGTTTACGTCTTCTGGTTTTATATTGTTTCTTCCTAAATTCTTTTTTAACTTCGTTGGCCCAGCTTGTTGTGGACTTCATACCCCACAAATAATGAAAATTTTATTAGTTAATCTACTGTCTTGCGTTCAAAATAAATGTCCAAGAAGTATGAGTCTTCTATTTCTCATTGCGTTTAAGATATTCTCTGTATTTTGGTGTATTTCAGCATTACTTAGTAATTTACAATCTTTTGCTGTTTTTTGTTCCTAATATTTTTCTTATAATTCGCCTTCCTAAAGCTTCTAATGTATCTAAATTTTAGGTGAATGTCAGCCATTCGCCTGCATATAGGCATTCCGGCTTCACAACTGTGCTGTAATGGTTTATTTTTGCATTTTTGGATAGGTACTTTTTATTGGAGAGGTCTCTGGCGATACCATATTCTCTCCCCATCTTTTGCTACCTTTCCTCTATTGCAGACTTCTCCAAAGCATTTTCTAGGATTATCTCCTCTAGATATTTGAATTCTTCTCCACTTGGCAAATATCTGTTTACAGGTATTTTGTTACCAATTTATTTTTCAGAGAAATTCTTAAGCCATTTCTGCTGGCTATTTCTTTCAGGAGATTTATTTGTGTTACAGCGGATGCCACATTTTCAGAAAGCATAGAAAAAATATTTGCAAAAGCAAGACAGTTGATTTCAATCTTTTTGCTTCTTCCTCCTAACTTTGTAGGCGAGATGTTGAGTTCAGTAAGTATTTTGTTCTAAATTTTCACTGTTTTCTCTAACACACTATTAAAAGAATTGAGGATAGGCCGTCACCCTGTTGTAATACTGTTTTTATTTGGAAAGGCTGTGAAATTTCTCCCATAAATTTTACATTACACAATATATCTGCCAGTATTTCACGAATTAGGTCTGCCAGTTTAAGACTTTGCACCATGTTCTCGAATTATTTTATCTATAGTTTCTCTGTAAATAGAATCAAATGCCTTTTTGAAATTGACAAACATAACTACAATGTCCTTTGAATTAAATAATCTATGGCGAATTACTAATTAAAATATTTGCTCTGGGCATGATCTTCCATTTCTAAAACTATTTGATATTCACCTAAATGACTGCCTAGTTTTATTTTTATTATGCTTAATAAAATCTTGGAAAATAGTTTGTAAGCCACTGGCGGTAGAAAGGTGCCTCTGTAATTGTTCACATCCTGTTTATTACCTTTTCTTGTGGCGTGGATGTATCAAGGGCATTTTCTATTCCTTTGGGATGTTTTCTAGATTTCTTCAAAGAATAAATTTAGCTCATTTGCTATATTTGGCAATAACCAATTGAAAAGTTCAGCTGTTATAGAATCTTCTCCACTAGGTTTGTGCCTTTTGACGAATTACTTCTTCAATTTCTTCTACAGTTGGTGTTAAATCTTCGGCCAAATGTTCATTAATATCCAAGAATTCCAATTTATGATTTTGTTCAGGACAGTTTAGAAGCTAATGAAAATATCTTGCTAGTTTTTCGTAATTTTCAGTATTGCTTAATCAAATTTCGCCGTTTTCATTTTTGAAACAGACATTTGGAGTTTGGTACTCCTTTGAATTGTTCTTAAGAGTTTGATAAGTCATGGGAGTTACTTTTTTACAAAGTTTTTGTCTATTTCCAAAAGTTTCTCCTTTTCGTGAGGTCGTTTGATATTTCTGGTTATTCTGACTGTTTACTTTCTATGTTATTTAAATGGATCATAATCAATTTTCCTTGACTATTTCCATTTTTCCAATTTTTTGCCCTCTCTGCTATGTCTTCTTTATATATTTCATTCCATCATATTTCCCTTTTATTTTTTAGTGACCCAAATGTTTTCTTTGCAGCATTATTAATTGCTTACCGTGTTGAGCCACTTAAGTTTCGTCATGATAGTTTTTAATTGATTCTTTTGTCATAATAAGTCCATCTATATTATGTTTTATTGACCTCTGCGTCTTTCTTTGTTCTTTGTTAGGTGGAAGTTAGACTTTAATTTTAGAGAATAATGATCAGAATGAAATTCATCATTTCTTACTACTTTCACATTCATAACTTCAGTTGCACTTTTTTTGTGAAAGAACCACATGACATAACTGAAAATCTCATATTTGATTGGGAAATATCCACTTTTTAGCTTTTCTTTGGAGCTTCCCAAAGAAGGTTGACATTAGTTTCAGGTGAGAGCTTTGACACAAACTGGTTAGCCTCATCCATTTCCTTTTGTTCTTCTAGGAGCTGGTTATTGTCCTACTACATTTCTAAATTTCTTTCTCTGTCTAGTTGTACATTAAAGTCGCCTAATAGTAATATGTTGTTCATCTTTGGAATTTTGGATATTTCAGTTTCTAAAAGATGCCAGAATTCTTGTTTTTTGTGGATTAGTCTGCTGTCTTCATTTTTTGGTGCATGGCAATTAAGAAGTGTGTATATTTTGTTTTTGGATTTAACTGATTGGAAATATATTCTCTCTGAGTTGGATTTAAAGTCTGTTAGACTTCGTATTATACTTTTATGAACATAGAAAGCTGTACCCATTAATGAGATCTGATTCATAATTCTGATTGCTGATTATTCTTTGAAGATTCTTCTACTATATTTTCATCTAGGAATCTTGTTTCTTGAACTGCTAAAATATGAATTTTGTTTTTCTCTAATAGCCGGCCGCGGTGGCCGTGCGGTTCAAGGCACTTCAGTCCGGAACCGCGCTGCTGCTGCGGTCGCAGGTTCGAATCCTGCATCGGGCACGGATGTGTGTGATGTCCTTAGGTTAGTTAGGTGTAAGTAGTTGTAAGTTCTAGGGGATTGATGACATCAGATGTTGAGTCCCATAGTGCTCAGAGCCATTTGAACCTTTTTTTCTCTCTAATAGAATTTCTAGTTCCTTTTGTTTACCAGTCTTGATTAGATAATTTACATTAAAAGTGCCTTCTTTTTGAATTTTATCTTAGAAGAATACCAAGGTTTCTTATATTCAACATTTTGATTGCAGTTGTTGGAACTTCTCAGAACCCTTGGTCCGAATGCTTTGCATGACACAATGGTGGATTTCTCCCTCGAGCTACCACGTGGAGTAGTACATTCATTCTGAGGACTTTGTATACTGCAATTGAAATTGTATTACATACAAAGTAAGGAACTGGATTCCTCGATAAGATCGGATTGTCAGTCCTAAATTTGATTTTTTGTTCGTGGGTCGCTCCATTATGCTCTTCCATTCTCTCCACTGTTGGGAACTAGATCTGACTTCCTGTTCTGCTTCCAAGACCGTTGGCTGGGTTTCACCCGTAATCCTAGGCAGGCCCTCACAGGGTGCTACCATCTGGAGCCAGATCGGCCCAGGCTTTTTAGCGAGGTTGTTCCTCATCCCCGTCTTACTACCCCCATCATTTGCTAGACGGAGCTTCGGCTTTGGGACCAGTAATAGCAAAGTTCATAAGCCTTTTATTATAACGGATTTTCGTAATAAATTTCTTTTGAGTACAGTTACAGTACTTCACTTTTGAATCAGGAGTATTAAATTTAAGAGGACGACCTCGAGTGGATATGACAACAGGATTCTTTGCAACTGAATGACAAGCTTCAGATACTGTTTCACAGGCTTTTAATCCGAAAATTCCTCTAAAATCCTATTTTTGTTAGTTAATTGTAAGAAAAACTTCCGTGACTGCGCCAGCAACACAGTTTCTGCCTACAGGTTGTGATAGTGTTTCCTTTTATTAATCAGTATTTTCTTTCCCGTATGTCATCTACGTTATATGACATATGGAAACTTATATGCATATATACACACTGAGGCGACAAAAGTTATGGGACAGCGATATGCACATATACAGATGGGAGTAGTATTATTTACACAACGTATAAAAGAGCAGTGCATTGGTGGAACTATCATTTGTACTCAGGTGATTCATGTGAAAAAGTTTGCGATGTGGTTAAGGCCGTGCAACGGGAATTAACAGACTTTGAAAGCGGAATGGTAGTTGGAATTAGAAGGAAGGGACATTATATTTCGTAAATCGTTAGGGAATTATGCATTCCGAGACCCATAGTGACAAGAATATTCGGAGAATACCAAATTTTAAGCGTTGCTTGTCACCATAAATAAAGCAATGGCCGACAGCCTTCGCTTAACAACCTTGAGCAGCGGCGTATTAGTAGAGTTGTCGTTGCTGACATACAGGCAACACTGCGCGAAATAACCGCAGAAATCAGTGTGGGACATACAACGAATATCTGTGGGGCGAAATTTGGCGTCAATGGGCTATGGCGACAGACCATCGACGAGAGGGCCTGTGCTAACAGCACATCAACTACAGCCCTCTCCTCGTGACCACATCGGTTGGAGCCTAGACGTCTCTAAAACCGTAACACAGTCAGATGAGCTGATTGTGGGGCTTGAGTGTGCCACAGACCCCACGAAACATCGACCCAAGTTGTCAACAAGGCACTGTGCAAGCTGTTGCTGGCTCCATAGTAATGTGGGCTATGTTTACATGGAATGGAGTGGGTCCCCTGCTGTTCGGCTACTTGAAGATCATTTGCAGCCATTCACGGGCGTTACGTTCCCAATCAGCGACGGAATTTTTATTCGTGAGAGTTCGCCATGTTGCTGGGACGCAACTGTCCGGAACTGGTTTGAAGAACAGTCTGAACATTTCGAGAAAATTGTTTGGCCACTCACATCGCCCGATATGGATTCTGTCCATCATTTATGGGACATAATCGTGAGGTCAGTTCGTACACAAAATACTGCACCGGCAGCACTTTCGAAATTATGTACGGCTATAGAGGCAGCAGCTCAAGATTTCTACAAGGGATTTCCAACGACTTGTTGGGTCCACACCATGTCGAGTTGCTGCAGTACTCAGGATAGAAGAATGTTCGACACGATATTAAGGGGCAATCCATGACTTTTTGTCACTTCCGTTTGTAATGCTGTGTAATACTGTACATGTGTCGTTTTTCTTGTATAAAAAGAATGTCCAAAGAAATTAAAATAAGTCAGATGAACAGGGAGTGGAGGCAGTTGAAGGCTAGAAAGCAGAGATCAGAAGTGGTGTTTTTCGGTCGGGTTCGACGCACGATGTGTGAGAGGCGAAAAAATTGCAGTGAAAGAAATTGATCATCAATTACTACACTGAAAAACCAGAGAATCTGGGCCTACCTAATATCGTGTAGGACGCCGTGAGCACTCTCAGAAGTGCCGCAACACGATGTGGCATGGACTCGACCAATGCCTCAAGTAGTGCTGGAGGGAACTGATCCCGTGAATCCTGCAAGGTTATCCACAAATCCGTAAGAGTACGAGGGGGCTGGAGATTTCTTCTGAACAGCACTTCGCAAGGCATCGCAGAAACGCACAATAATGTTCATGTCTGGGGAGTTTGGTGGCCAGTGAAAGTTTTTAAACTCAAAAGAATGTTCCTGGAGGCACTCTGTAGAAATTCTGGATGTGCGGGGTGTCGCACCGTTCTGCTCGATTTGCCATAGTCCGTCGGAAATCAAAATGGACATGAATGGATGCAGATGATCTGACAGGATGATTACATGCGTATCACATGCCAGGATCGTATCTAGGCGTACCAGAGCTCCCTTATCACTCCAACTGCACACGCTCCACAAAATTACAAGGCGTCCACCAGCTTGAACCCTCCTGACGACATGCACGGCTTGTGGATTCATTATTTGTCTCCAAACCCGTACACTTCCATAGGCTAGATACAGTTTGAAAAGAGACTCCTCCGACCAGGCAACATGTTTTCTTTCATCAGCAGTCAAATGTCAGTGTCGACGGGCCCAGGCGAGACGTAAAGCTTTGTGTCGTGCAGTCACCAAGTGCACATGAGTGGGCCTTCGGCTCCGAAAGCCCATATCGATTATGTTTCGTTGACTGTTTCGCATGTTGACACTTGTTGATGGCCCAACATTGAAATCTGCAGCAATTTGTGGAAGGGTTGCACTTCTGTAACGTTGAACGATTCTCTTCAGTCGTCGTTGGTCCCGTTCTTGCACGATCTGTTCCCTTCCGCAAGATGTCGGAGATTTGACGTTTTACCTGATTCTTGATATTCACGGTACACTCGTGAAATGGTCGTAGAGGAAAATCCGCATTTCATCGATACCTCGGAGATGCTTTGTCCCGTCGCTAGTGCGCCCACTATAACTTCGAAGTCACTTAAATCTTGATAACCTTCCATTGTAGCAGCAGTAGCCAATCTAATAACTGCACCAGACACTTGTTGTACTACATAGGCGTTGCAGACAGCAGCGCCGTAATCTGCCTGTATTGTAATACGCAGGCCTATAACAGTTTCTTTGGCGCTTCAGAGTGTATGTGTTTACGGTGGTGTTAAGAGGGGCAGCATGTTGGAGGTCATGCTGAAATGAAATGTTTAAAAAAACTGCTACACTTATTGAGAAAAGGAATGTTACGGTTTGGAGGGAGCATTATATAAATAGTGCTTAGATGACGGACTGATATCAATCTGCCGGCCGGGGTGGCCGAGCGGTTCTAGGCGCTACAGTCTGGAACCGTGCGACCGCTACGGTCGCAGGTACGAATCCTGCCTCGGGCATCGATTTGTGTGATCCCCTTAGGTTTAAGTAGTTCTAAGTTCTAGAGGACTCATGACCTTAGAAGTTTAGTGCTCAGAGGCATTTGAACCATTTGATAACAATCTCAGATAAAAAATGGATGATTTATTGAAGAGAAAGAGATTCACAAATTGAGAAAGTCAATAAGGTATTTCCTCCTCTGGGCGTTAAGCAAGCAGTTATAGGGCTCGGCATTGACTGATAGGGTTGTTGGATGTCCTCCTGAGGGATACTGCGCCAAATTCTGCCTAATTGGGAAAAAAGACATTCACAATCCCGAGCTGGTAGAACGGCCCTTCCCATAATGCTCCAAAAGTTTTCTGTTAGGGACAGAACTGCGGAGACTGCTGATCAAGGTAGGGTTTGGCAAGCATGAAGACAAGCAGCAAAATCTCACGGTGTGCTGAAATGTGAGCCCAGGATGGCTTGCCGTGAGCAGCAACACAACGAAGCATGGAATCTTGTCAACATACACCTCTGCTGCCGAGGATAACAACCAAAGAGGTCCTGCTATGAAATGAAAGAGCATGCCAGACTGTCAGGCCGTATGGCAGGTGGCAGTCAGGTTCTTAGACCGCAGCTGGTCAGGGTGTGACCACTACACGTCTTCGCTGGTCACAGTTGCTCATTTCTAAGGGGAATACGTCGCTGAAGACATTTCTGCTCCATCCAATGAGATTTCAAGCCGAATGTAAACGACACCACTGCACAATGTCAATCAGCGCAAGGGTCGGTGTGAGCTCATCTCCCTCAGCCACCTATTAATAATTCTCGTGATCACTGAAGCACCAGTTGCACGTCGGATTGATGATAATGATGGATCCGTGGCTATGAATGCCTTCCTGAAGACTCCTCGGTCTTCACGTTCTGTCGTCACTCCAGGTCGACCGCTAAATTTTTGACACTGTTCATTCACGTTTCAACCATACCTCCCAACATTGTCACACACTGGCATCGCTCCTATTCAAATGTCGAGCGATTCGTCAATTACTCCAACCAGTTTCCTTGAGCCCAGCTACACGTCTTCTCTCAAACACTGACATCCGTGTATATTATCCACGCTGTAGAGGGTAAGAACAGCAGAAGAAGTCAGAGATTGGACTACAGGCAGTATATAACTGCGTTAGTAAGTTGCAATGATAACTAAAAATAAAAAGTAAAAGTAAATATAAATGAAAAAGATGGCTTGGGAGGAATTGTCAAATATTTATGTACAGAGTTTAGTATTTCGTATGTATGTATAGGTTTTACCAAGTATTCCGAGAAACAGCTAGGGGTGATGGGTTACCTAGTGGAAAACACCTTTTATTAAAGGAGAGTGTTCGCTGACGCTTTCCAAAGGCGCTAGGCAGCCTTTATAATCGATGACGAGATTTCAGCGAACTAACAGGGTCTACTGACCAGGTACGCCACATACTTTCAACCCCGGTGAATTGAAACAGTGATTTTGAGCAAGAAACTTTGAGAATGTGCGTTTCTAACAGGAGAAATGGATTTTAGACGTTATTTTCCAGCTGAGTACACAGAACGTATCGAGGTGTTCTCCCTTTTTACTATCCTCGCCAGCTGCGTGATGAAACTGCGTTGTAGTGTCACACATTAATCCATAGGCCGCCAACGTCCACAGTTTTGCATTTTCCGTCAGTACCTGTAAGAATATCAGCTTGTGATCAATTTGAGAACTCATTCGTGGTGTGATTTCAATATGAATGCATATTGAGGCTAATCCCTTATGGGCAATATATGAACGATGTCCATTTGCTTGGATCTAAACTGAGCGTGCAAGTTGTATGAATGTGTGGGGAGATCAGCGCTAGCGACGCCACTGATCAGTGAGTTTCCTTGGCGGTGAGGAGTATCTGTGAGCGGCACGAGCAAGGTTGTTCAGTTTAGAACCTGGTGTAATGTTGTTGTGATGAAATGTTGTTCTCTTTATTAATAAAGAAGTTCAAAATGGCTCTGAACACTATGGGACTTAACTACTGAGGTCATCAGTCCCCTAGAACTTAGAACTACTTAAACCTAACTAACCTAAGGACATCACACACATCCATGCCCGAGGCAGGATTCCAACCTGCGACCGTAGCGGTCACGCGGTTCCAAACTGAAGCGCTTCGAACCGCACGGCCACACCGGCCGGAAATAAGGAAGTATTGCTCTGTATTACGTCCGCTACATGAATGGCACATCTCCTAATACCAATCAGGGAAATCTATGACACTGATGAATCGCGACTGCCGCATCAACCTCGCCTACTGCGTCAACCACACCGACATAAGTTTTCCTTCCGTTCGGAGACCACGACCGCTGTTCGAGAATGCTACAGCCATTTAAAGTGCAAGGCACTAGTCTCTGCACTACCCAGACGCCATTATGAGATCTAAAACCGTTCTGTAAGTGCTTCATTACACCTCCTCCATGTTGCCATATTGCTGAATGGTTAGTGTGACGGACTGCCGTCCTAATGGGCCCGGGTTCGATTCCCGGCTGGGTCGAGGATTTTCTCCGCTCAGGGACTGGGTGTTGTGTTGTCTTCATCATCATTTCATCCCCATCCGGCGCGCAGGTCGCCCAATGTGGCGTCGAATGTAATAAGACCTGCACCAAGGCGGCCGGCCGAAGTGGCCGTACGGTTAAAGGCGCTACGGTCGCAGGTTCGAATCCTGCCTCGGGCATGGATGTTTGTAATGTCCTTAGGTTACTTAGGTTTAACTAGTTCTAGGTTCTAGGGGACTAATGACCTCAGCAGTTGAGTCCCATAGTGCTCAGTGCCATTTGAACCATTTGCACCAAGGCGGCTGGACCTGCCCCGTAAAGGGCCTCCCGACCAATGACGACAAACGCTCATTTCCATACCATATTGCTACCGAAGCTACCACCATATCGACCGGAACAATTGACCCTTCGATTTTAGATGTGTATTTTCATCGCCATGTCACAAGGCCAGGAGCGTAACAGAGTGCTTCGAGGTACACAGTGGCGAATTCCAATGGATATGCCATCCACAACTCTTCAGATCTGGATTGAACACATCTGGGATGTGATTGAAGATGGCGTCAGGGCTCATCTCCTCTCTCCCCGCAGTTTATGGAAATTAGGTGTCTCGTGTGTGCAGATATGGTGCCAACTCCCTCCAGCAACCGACAAAGACATCTTTGCTGTCATGCCACGATGCGTCGCAGCGTTATCCGTGCCAAAAGTGACATATTAACTATTAGGTAGGCGGTCGTAATGTTCTGGGTGATCATTGTATTTCCATCGACAAGAATTTAGGACCACAAGTTTGTGACACTGATCTGTCACTGGCCGAGAACGCTGAAGTCGTCATATTCATGTCCCCCGCTCACAGTAAATATGCAACGGTCAAATCCATCGAACGGAACAATCGGTACTATGATTTCAGATGTGTACATTGATTGGTGAGAACATTATGACTACAGACCTACTATCGCTATAAACTTGTCCAGGTGATAGCAGTGTCACCCGGTGAGGAGCGACTGCACAGTCAACGTGGTGTCAAGGTGTGTGCTGTCTGTGTAAGAATGGGGAGGGCGCAGGATATGTCTGAGCTCGACTGAGGGCAGATTGTGGTGCTCCAGAGGCTCGGAACGAGCATTTCGGAAACGGAATGACTTGTCGTGTGTTCGAGGAGTGCTGTGGTGAGTGCCTTCAACACGTGGCGAAACCAAGGTGAAACCACGTTCACACGTAGTGGGGTTGTGTGGCAGCCCATCGTTTGCAGATGTCAGACGTCGTAGGCTGGGCAGACTGGTAAAGCAGGACAGGCGATGAAGTGTGACGAAACCAACATCAGACTTTAACGCTCGCAGAGTACAGGTGTATCTGAACACACAGTGCACAGAACACTTCTAACATGGACCTCCTCAGCTGACGACCTGTGCATATGCCAATGTTAACACCACAACATCGGCAACTACTACTTAAATGAGCACGTGTCCATCGATACTTGACGTTGCTGCAGTGACAGAGCGTTGCACGGTATGATTAATCCTGATATCTTCTTCATCATGCCGATGGGATGGCGCGAATTCATCGTCTCAATTCGATTAACAGCTATTCGACACCTGTATTATGGGATGGAGACAAGCTGGCGGCGGCTCCATTATGTTCTGGAGTACATTCATACGGACATCTGTGGGTCCTGTAGAGCACGTGCAATGCACCATGACGGCCAAGGTACATCGTACACTGGTTGCAGGCCACGTGCATTCCCCTCATGACGATCATGTTTCCCAAAGGCAGTGGCATTTTTCAACAAGATAATGCGCCATACCACTAGATCTAGAGTGTGATGGAGTGGCGAGTTCAAATTGAATTGCTGTTCCCAACTCTTCAGATCTGGAATTGATCGAACACATCTGGAGTGTGATAGAACGTGGTGTCAGAGTTCGTCTTCCCCCTCCTCAGGATTTATGGGAGTTAGCTGACGTGTGTGTGCAGATGTGGTGCCAACTCCCTCTAGCGACCCACAAAAATCTGATTGCTACAACGCCATGATGCATCGCTACTATTATCCGTTCCAAAGGTGACATACCGGCTATTAGGTAGGTGGACATAATGCTCTCGCTGATCAGTGTCTTCTCATCGCTAGGAATTTCGGACAACAACTCTGTGACGCTGGTATGCCACCTGGACAAGCACCCTGAAATTATCAGTGACATCATACTCGTGCCCCCTCTCACGAGAAATATGTAAGGGTCAAACCCACTTTCCTTCAGAACCTATCTTGAACCCTGGAGAAACAGCTGCGACAAGCAGTCTACGACATACAACTCACTGATACGACAGTGTCTCAGCTCTGGGGCTAGCTTTGAACATTAATGGACACAAATCTGGACACCACGTTATGGATGGACGCTTTGGACTGTCAAACTTCTGCCTCTTTCTTTTTTTTTTTTCTTTATTGTATTTCAATTCCCCATCGGGGCGGGCTGGCAGCAGCATAGGCGGTGCTCTTCAGCGGAAAGACATAGAACAAAACAATAGAAGACATTTAAAAACAGCAAAGGAGAGAATAAGGTGAACATAGATAATAAAAGGGGGAACATCATGGAAGGCAATAGACAAAAAACGGGGTGACTGTAAAATGGAGATAAAAAACTGTTTAAAAGTAGCACACACAAAAAGCCACACACTGCGACGGTTAAAAGAACACAAGGCACAGTACGACAGGAGCATAAAGGTAGCGACGGATGGCATAGCACATAACGTAACACTGACGGCGAACCTCAAGGCAGTTCACAATTAAAATCACACCTCTAGATGCACACGAGAAACAGCACTAAACACAACACTGATGTGGCACACTGATGATGATCAATACAGAGGATCTGCCAGGCGCTAGGAGATGAGGGATACCTGAAGAAGGGAGGGAGGGGAAGAGATGGGGGAGGTGAGCGGGGGGCGCGCGGAAGAGGGCCAGGTAGGGAGGGATGTGGGAAGGAGAGAGGCAAGTATGGGGTGCAGGGTCTCAGGGGAGGGAGGGACGGAGGAAAATCCGCTCTGGGGGAAGGAGGAAAGAAGAAAAGGGGGCCCTGGGGGGGGGGGGGGGTCGAACAAGGCCAGGTTATAGTTGGAAGGAAGGGTAGATGTCACGGCGAAGTTTGTCATCCGGGAGGGGGAGGCGTTGGAAATTGCCCTGATGAAGGAGATGGAGGGTGTGGAGGTGGAGAGAGGGAGGGATACAGCGATAGAGGCGCGGCAACGGGCGGGGGGTGGAGAGGAAGGAGGAAACCAGAGGGTGGGAGGGATCAAGCCTGCGAACAATGTAAAGGATGCGGAGATGTTGGAGGAACAGGAGGAGGGGGGGGAAGGGGATCAGTTCATACAGGAGCCGTGTGGGGGAAGGAAGGCGGATACGGAAGGCAAGGCGGAGCGCATGGCGTTCAATGATTGGGAGGGCCTTGTAAAAGTGGGTGGGGGCGGAGATCCAGGCGATGCTGGCATAACAGAGGATAGGACAGATGAGGGATTTGTAGGTGTGGAGGATGGTAGTAGGATGCAATCCCCATGTCCGGCCAGACAGGAGTTTCAGCAGGCGGAGGCGGGAATGGGCTTTCTGCTGGAAGGTCAGGAGATGAGGGGTCCAGGTGAGGTGTCGGTCAAGGGTGAGGCCAAGGTACTTCAGGGTGGGGGTGAGTTGGATAGGACGAACTTCTGCCTCAACTACAGCTTGCTATGTGTCCACAGAAAGCAGAAGTTCTCGACAAGAAGATCAGCCTAGACATGATGTTCACTGTACTGCAATATAGGCTGCGGATTAATTACAAGGACACTGCCTCCTTGTGGAACGTTAGATCTCTAACTCCCACCACACTTGCTGAACTATATTGACTCAAGCTGACGACAGCCGATGATAACGTCTTCACCTCCAGCCCAGATGCTGTCCTGTGGGCTGACTCCATCAATTAACTTCTTATAACTGGGAGTCAAAGTCATGTAGAATTTTATAAAATACATCATATTTATGCCAGTGACTGTAAAACTTTCTTTATTTCACGATTGCAATTTAGGTTAGTTTAGTGCATAGTGATGGGCTAACCAATATGAGTGTCTACAAACTATGTCGTTTTATGACATATGGATATGTGTGCTCGCAATATGTAACAGCATCACGAATGTATTTAATAGTAATAACAACGACATATAAATGTGTCAGGTCATTTTAAGTTGACATGGCTTAAAGCCTCAAAAATCTGCGCTTGATAATGGCCTAAGGCCGAAATTGCAATCGTGAAACAAAAAAAGTGTTACAGTCACTGGCGTAAATATGATGTCTTTTATATACCACACCATGATTTGGCAACACCGCACCGGCCGCCACTGTGCCCTCAAGGTCACAGAAACTACAAGGTCACTGCTAGCCAGTGACACAGCACGTAACTGTCAGTCTCCCTGCAGCTTTCTAGACTCCAAATGCTGGCCTGCATAGGTGCACTGGCTTGCTCTGCTATGTCAAGTAGCCTTCGCCCGTGCTGCAAGGGATGATTATTTTTCCTTGCAGCCCAACCTGATGAATGGAAGACTTTATGACCACACTTCACATGTGTATATCCTCTTCAGTACAGGGTCGAACATCTGCCCATCAGACTTTGCGACTGGTCCTGGCGTAGGTTCGAGTCCTCCCTCAGGCACGGGTATGTGTGTGTTTGTCCGTAAGACAATTTAGGTTAAGTAGTGTGTAAGCTTAGGGACTGATAACCTTAGCAGTTAAGTCCCATAAGATTTCACACACATTTGAACATTTTTTGAAGATATCCCAATCTTTTCTGGCAACCACCAGGATCGTGAGAGGCATCTCGAGCTAGTTCTCGATGCTCTGTTAGCTGCAGGTATTGTCAATGATGAAGATAAACCTCAGTTATGACAACCGAAGCGAACTTTTTAGACACATCCTCAATGGTGATGGCATGAAACCCACGCCTTAACGAACAGAAGTTATCCAGCAGTTACGGCCTCCACAGATTTACCATGATCTACGACGTTCTCGAGGCATCTTCAACTTTTAGACATCACCTGTCGTACTTGGCAGTGACCAGACTCCCCTCACTGACCCCCTCGTGAGGTTGAATAGGCAGCTGCATTCGACCGCCAAAGACTGCCCTGGCACACCCAGTACCAGACAGAACTCATTGTCACTGCAAACGCTAGCAGTTCGGCCGTCGGGGCGGCCCTGCATCAAGTTGTAATAGGCGAAACGCAACAACTTTGCTTTTTCTCAGGAAAACTCACGCCTTCATAATCAGAATTGTGGTGTCACCGCCAGACACCACACTTGCTAGGTGGTAGCCTTTAAATCGGCCGCGGTCCGTTAGTATACGTCGGACCCGCGTGTCGCCACTGTCAGTAATTGCAGACCGAGCGCCACCACACGGCAGGTCTAGAGAGACTTACTAGCACTCGCCCCAGTTGTACAGCCGACGTAGCTATCAACAGTTCACTGACAAATAAGCTCTCATTTGTCGAGACAATCGTTAGCATAGCCTTCAGCTAAGTTATTTGCTACGACCTAGCAAGGCGCCATAATCCTTTGCTATATATATTGTGATGCCTGTACCGTCAGACCAATGTTCACCAATTGTGGATTAAAGTTAAGTATTCCAGCAGCTACGTGCTTTTCTTTATAGTATCCTGTTTCAGACCTCACGCCAGCCTGCGTGAGTTTAAACGCGTGCATTTCGGCCTTCTCTAGCAACACTTCTTCTGTCAACACTACAAGAATGATCCACGTTCTATCGTGAGTTACTTGCTGTATACGAAGAAGTTCGATTTTAAGGGGAGGACATCAAAGACAAAAATATCGTTATCCAGACAGATCACAAGCCAGTGGCCGATGCAGTACGTCACCAATGAGAGGATGTCAGCCCTCGACGAATTAGATACCTTGACCTCATCGCACAATATACAGGTGACGTCCGTCATTTACATGGAGCCTGCAACATCGTTGCCAGTTACCTTTTAAACAGTTCTACTGGGTGGCTTTCAGAAAAACGGCCACGAGTAAGGACTGGTAGCCAGTTATGCACGGATTGTTGCTTGCCACGATCAGATACAAAAACCAACAGATAAACATGTTGTACTGATATGATGGGCAGGCCGGAGTGGCTGAGCGGTTCTAGGCGCTACAGTCTGGAACCGCGCGACCACTACGGTCGCAGGTTCGAATCCTGCTTCGGGCATGGATATCTGTGATGTCCTTCGGTTTAAATAGTTCTAACTTCTAGGGGACTGACGACCTCAGCAGTTAAGTCCCATAGTGCTCAGAGCCATTTGAACCATTTGATATGATGGACATCTTGGACAGTTTCCAATACTGATATGATAATTTGATAATAAGAAATAACAAATAAGGTAATGCAAACGTACATAGTTACTGAACTGATAACAGGTTGGTGACAGTGAACAGTCTAGCACTCGGCGCCGGTTTTTCGTGCACCAGCCGGAAAGCCACTCCACCGCAACTTCACCAAGAGGATGGAAGAACAAGACCATGATCCATCCATCACGGACTTACTCAAGTATAATCGTTATACCGAATGGCGAGTGACTCCTGGCACTTAAAGCCTTCATCCTCTTTAACGTCTTGCAGATTAAAATCTGACCTCTCATCCCCATTTCGATGTGCCACTTGATCTTGGACTAGCTTCTCAACCTGGTTAACCTAGAAGTTCGGCCAACAGTACAGCTGGTAACCCAATGGTTCGTTTCCAAACGTCAAACATGACTGCCGTCCCTGATGACTAGCTTGTTTGGCAACTGAACGCAGGAAGGTTGGCCGGCATACACAACCTCCTTTCAGTCACTTCAGTGTATTGTGAGCTCTATTTCGGCATGTACACTTTGACCTCGTTGCCCACCTCCTGGAGTCTGAAGGCCACAATTACCTATTGTCAATAACTGATCGAATCTCACGCTAGGTTGAAACCGTTCGTACCTCTGAAAGATAACAGAGCAGAATCCACTGCTCGAACTGTCATGGACAAGTGGGTATCTCGCTTCTGTTCCACTTAGTTTCACAAGGGTACGAAAAAAGGCATTGGTCCAAGGTCTGCTAAGGGTCTGGAGAAAAATGATTACAAAATCTGAAGGTTCTTTTGAAGTGCAATGTGGCAGTGGGAGAAAATCAGTTGATTAGAATTTCAGGAAGGGTCAAACAGTGGTGTCCAAACATAAAGTGCTGAGGGAATAGCCCAAACGCTGCACATGCCTGCGAGCACTGTGCACAAAATCCTACTAAACATCCTTAATTGCTATCCATACTAAATCACTCCTCTTCAGAAGTTGTTTTCTGCTTACCAGCTGCCGTGCGGGGTAGCCGAGAGGTCTAGGGCGTTTTGTCACAGTCAGCGCGGCTCCCCCCAGTCGGAGGCTAGAGTCCTCCCTCGGGCATGTGTGTGTGTGTGTGTGTGTGTGTGTGTGTGTGTGTGTGTGTGTGTGAGTGTGCGTGTGTGTCTGTTGTCCTTAGCGTAAGTTATTTTAAGTTATATTAAGTAGTGTGTAAGCTTACGGACCGATGACCTCAGCAGTTTGGTCCCATAACACATTACCACAAATTTTCAATATCCTGCCTATCAGCCAGCAGGAAAAACGTTCGCGCTGGAATTTCTTACTCACATGGAAGTGGTCAGTTAATGACCATGGGACACTGTTTGGACAGACAAAGCACATATCCATCTCCAAGGACATGTCAATACGCAGAATTGAAAAATATAGCCAACGGAAATCCACACATTGTAAAGGAACTTAATAATTATTTCTTATTGATAAATGGAGAGATAGTTATTCGACTCTCATAACAAAGATTAATGTGAAATGTATTTAACACTGATGGACAAAAGAAGCTTTACGCTCTTCGTTTATTAGTTTTAGTATTAGCTACCTTTCGTTCTTCTCCAGTCCTGGTCATAAGACGTGTTGTGTAATTTTAAAGTGAAATGGTGTTATACAATGAAAGCAATTCTTGGTCAATATGATTTTCTGATTTTAGATACCACGGATCCCAGCTTCTGTATCTCTGGGAGATTATTGTTATTTTAATTTTATGTGGAGAAGTTAGATGGAGAAGACGATATTCACGACGGTGCTGTTCAACATTAGAGGTATGTGAATGTGTTCATCTCTTTCCGTTCGTGGCCGCCAATGTCAATTTCGATTTATTTGCCGCGACATTCAGAACCTGCAGTCTTTCTTTTCATTTAATTTGGAAATCCTATAATTTTCTTTCTTAGATGAATAAATGCAATTTAATCACAATTCTTTTTATCAAGGCCACGGGGGAAAGGTAGTACTTTTAACGTACGTGCCTCTATCCCGATCGTACGTTGGCACACAACTGAGCGTGTACCGACGGAACTACACTCCTGGAAATGGAAAAAAGAACACATTGACACCGGTGTGTCAGACCCACCATACTTGCTCCGGACACTGCGAGAGGGCTGTACAAGCAATGATCACACGCACGGCACAGCGGACACACCAGGAACCGCGGTGTTGGCCGTCGAATGGCGCTAGCTGCGCAGCATTTGTGCACCGCCGCCGTCAGTGTCAGCCAGTTTGCCGTGGCATACGGAGCTCCATCGCAGTCTTTAACACTGGTAGCATGCCGCGACAGCGTGGACGTGAACCGTATGAGCAGTTGACGGACTTTGAGCGAGGGCGTATAGTGGGCATGCGGGAGGCCGGGTGGACGTACCGCCGAATTGCTCAAGACGTGGGGCGTGAGGTCTCCACAGTACATCGATGTTGTCACCAGTGGTCGGCGGAAGGTGCACGTGCCCGTCGACCTGGGACCGGACCGCAGCGACGCACGGATGCACGCCAAGACCGCAGGATCCTACGCAGTGCCGTAGGGGACCGCACCGCCACTTCCCAGCAAATTAGGGACACTGTTGCTCCTGGGGTATCGGCGAGGACCATTCGCAACCGTCTGGGCTACGGTCCCGCACACCGTTAGGCCGTCTTCCACTCACGCCCCAACATCGTGCAGCCTGCCTCCAGTGGTGTCGCGACAGGCGTGAATGGAGGGACGAATGGAGACGTGTCGTCTTCAGCGATGAGAGTCGCTTCTGCCTTGGTGCCAATGGTGGTCGTATGCGTGTTTGGCGCCGTGCAGGTGAGCGCCACAATCAGGACTGCATACGACCGAGGCACACAGGGCCAACACCCGGCATCATGGTGTGGGGAGCGATCTCCTACACTGGCCGTACACCACTGGTGATCGTCGAGGGGACACTGAATAGTGCACGGTACATCCAAACCGTCATCGAACCCATCGTTCTACCATTCCTAGGCCGGCAAGGGAACTTGCTGTTCCAACAGGACAATGCACGTCCGCATGTATCCCGTGCCACCCAACGTGCTCTAGAAGGTGTAAGTCAACTACCCTGGCCAGCAAGATCTCCGGATCTGTCCCCCATTGAGCATGTTTGGGACTGGATGAAGCGTCGTCTCACGCGGTGTGCACGTCCAGCACGAACGCTGGTCCAACTGAGGTGCCAGGTGGAAGTGGCATGGCAAGCCGTTCCACAGGACTACATCCAGCATCTCTACGATCGTCTCCATGGGAGAACAGCAGCCTGCATTGCTGCGAAAGGTGGATATACACTGTACTAGTGCCGACATTGTGCATGCTCTGTTGCCTGTGTCTATGTGCCTGTGGTTCTGTCAGTGTGATCATGTGATGTATCTGACCCCAGGAATGTGTCAATAAAGTTTCCCCTTCCTGGGACAATGAATTCACGGTGTTCTTATTTCAATTTCCAGGAGTGTATATTTGTGACCCATTTCCTTTACGGTATTAATTCTTATTTTGAACCACTCACTCGCGAGTGTACGTGCCCTCGTACTTTGTGGAGTCAGTCGGGCGTATTCTATAATAATGTTACTTGTAATATCCAGTGGCTTAGCTTCCACAATTGACCTATGCCTGTGTCGCAACGGCGCATCTCGCGAAATACTTATTACGCGACCACCATGACAACTCTCATTTGAAAATTACGACACCTGCTGACTAAGCGTCCAACAATTTTACAGGGCGGTTACAACATACACATCAACCAGAACCACTTCATTCTGCATCATTCGAGGTAGAGACGTATTTTTTCTAAGAGTCCTGCGGGCTCTCTTACCTGTACCGTCTTTTGCACACCAACGTCATTCCAACCGTTCAACAGCTTGGATGTGAGGGTAGGGTCATTTTTATGCAAGATGGCCCTCCTTCGCACATTCCACAGCCAGAGAAGCAGCTGCTGCAGAGGCATTTTGGAAATTCTGCAATTGTCAGTTGTCATTTCCCTGCAGCCTGGGCGTTCAGAATACCTCATCTTAATCAGTGTACACTCTGACTATGGAGTTATCTGAAAGATGTTGTCTTCAGTGATCCGATTACGAACGCAGCTGAACTGAAGGCACGTATTGCGCAACGCATTCTCAAAGTGAGTACCGAGACAGTTGAAATCGAGAAACACAACAGATGGGAGATCTGCTGCGTTTCTCGATTTCAACTTGTGGCAGAAAACGGTGGACAGCATATCTAACAAGTTTCATCAATCTTGCGGCAGTTATAAACCGGTGTCATTTTGCTTTTTATGGTGTTTTTGGCCCAGGACAATTAAAAGCCTATGTAATTTTGCTTTATATGCGAATTTTGGCCTCAGAACACTTAAAAACCGAACATTCCCATCCAATGTGGTACGACCTTGCCGTGGTGGATGATCTTACCTACCTAACAAAGCGACAACTGTTGACTGCCGAACTAGTGTAGTCACGGTCACTGAATATTACGGATGATGTGATGTGCAACTCAAACCATAGTCGTCATATTGCGATTCATCTGTCAATTGCAGCCGACCACATTCACGTTAAGAAAATTACAGTGTCCTCCATTGGTAAAAGCTTCGTTCCATGTCGCTTCCGCCTGAGTCAATAACATACTCTTCGAATTTGATGACATTATGAGCAGTGGTTCTCTTTCTACAGCGTTTTAAAAATGGAACTTTAATTATGGACATCCTCTACATTGATACCCTTCAGGCGACAGCACTGATACCCTTATAACGATTAGAGAAACGTGGTCTGTGTCTGAAGATTAAGCATTCGCTTCAGAACTGTTCCAGAGATTCGACAGGCAGTAGATCGCTCAATTCGCACCATCAACAGAACAGGCTCTGCTAACGGTATACTACGCCTTCCACATCGCTGGCAACGGGTTCTACTCAACGCTGGTGACTACTTTGAAGGACAGTAACATGTGCAAAACATGTAACTCCCTTGTATCGGTTGTGAATAAATAGTTGCCACTATTTAAGTTCCAACCCTCGTACATACCAGTGCGTTATATGTGTGGTGTGAAGGCAAATTTGCCACTGAAGTAAAGACACGTAGTGGAAGAACATTGCCGGCCGGTGTGGCCGTGCGGTTCTAAGCGCGTCAGTTTGGAACCGCGTGACCGCTACGGTCGCAGGTTCGAATCCTGCCTCGGGCATGGATGTGTGTGACGTCCTTAGGTTAGTTAGGTTTAAGTAGTTCTAAGTTCTAGGGGACTGATGACCTCAGTAGTTAAGTCCCATAGTGCTCAGAGCCATTTGAACCATTTTTTTTGGAAGAACATTAGCAAGGAGGTAAAAATAAATAAAGAATTCAAATACACTGAAGCGCCAAAGAAACTGGTATAGGCATGCGTATTCAAATACAGAGGTATGTAAAGAGGCAGAACACGCCGATGCGGTCGGCATCGCCTATGCAGGGTGGTCCATTAATCGTGACTGGGCCAAATATCTCACGAAACAAGCGTCAAACGAAAAAACTACAAAAAATGAAACTTGTCTAGGTTGAAGGGGAAACCATCTATGGCGCTACGGTTGGCCGGCTAGATGGCGCTGCCATAGGTCAAACGGATATCAACTGCGTTTTTTTTAAATTAAAAACCCCCATTTTTTATTAAATATTCATGTACTACGTAAAGAAATATGAATGTTTCAGTTGGACCACTTTTTCGCTTTGTGACAGATGGCACTGCAATAGTCACAAACATATGGCTCACAATAGTAGACGAACAGATGGTAACAAGTAGGTTTTTTAAATTAAAATACAGAACGTAGGTGCGTTTGAACATTTTATTTCCATTGTTCCTTTGTGAACTCATCATTTCTGAGAATGTGTGCTGTTACAGTGTGATTACCTGTAAATACCACATTAATGCAATAAATGCTCAAAATGATGTCCGTCAACCTCAATGCATTTGGCAATACGTGCAACGACATTCCTCTCAACAACGAGTAGTACGTCTTGCGCAATGTTCGCACATGCATTGACAATGCTCTGACGCATGTTCTCAGGCGTTGTCGATGGATCACGATGGCAAATATCCTTCAAATTTCCCCAGAAAAAGAAATCCAGCGACGTCAGATCTGGTGAACGTGCGGGCCATGGTATGGTGCTTCGACGACCAATCCACCTGTCAGGAAATATGCCATTGAATACCGCTTCAAACGCACGCGAGCTATGTGCCGGACATCCATCATGTTCATCTAGTGAAACATCTTGTAGCAACATCGGTAGAACATTACGTAGGAAGTCAGCATACATTGCACCATTTAGATTGCCATCGACAAAATGGGGGCCAATTATCATTCTTCCCATAATGCTGCACCATACATTAACCCGACAAGGTCACTGATGTTCCACTTCTCGCAGCCATCGTGGATTTTCCGTTGCCCAATAGTGCATATTATGACGGTTTACGTTACCGCTGTTGGTGAATGACGCTTCGTCGCTAAATAGAACGCGTGCAAAAAATCTGTCATCGTCCCGTAATTTCTCTTGTGCCCACTGGCAGAACTGTACAAGACGTTCAAAGTCGTCGCCACGCAATTCCTGGTGCATAGAAATATGGTACGGGTGCAATCGATGTTGATGTAGCATTCTCAACACCGACATTTTTGAGACTCCCGATTCTCGCGCAATTTGTCTGCTACTGATGTGGGGATTAGTCTCGACAGCAGCTAAAACACCTACTTGGGCATCATCATTTGTTGCAGGTCGTGGTTGACGTTTCACGTGTGGCTGAACGCTTCCTGTTTCCTTAAATAACGTAACTATCGGGCGAACGGTCCGTATACTTGGATGATGCCGTCCAGGATTCCGAGCAGCATACATAGCACACGTCCGTTGGGCATTTTGATCACAATAGCCATACATCAACACGATATCGACTTTTTCCGCAGTTGATAAACGGTCCATTTTAACACGGGTAATGTATCACGAAGCAAATACCGTCCGCACTGGCGGAATGTTACGTGATTCCACGTACTTATACGTTTGTGATTATTACAGTGACATCTGTCACAAAGCGAAAAAAGTGGTCCAACCAAAACATGCATCTTTCTTTACGTACTACACGAATATGTAATAAAAACTGGGGTTCCTATTTAAGAAAACGTAGTAGATATCCGTTTGACCTATGGCAGCGCCATATAGCGGGCCAATCATAGCGCCATCTATTTTCCCCCTTCGAGCTAGACGAGTTTCGTTCTTCACAGCTTTTTCGTTTGATGCTTATTTCGTGAGATATTTGGCCCGGTCACTATCAATGGACCATCCTGTATAAGAAATCAAGTTCTGGCGCAGTTGTTGGATCGGTTACTGCTGCTACAATGGCAGGTTTCCAGGATTTGAGTTAGTTTGAACGTGGTGAATGGCACACGAGCGATGGGACACAGCATCTCCGAGGCAGCAATCAACTGGCAATTTCCCTGTACTACCACTTCACTAGTGTGCCGTAAATATCAGGAATCCGCTAAAACATCAAATCTGCGATATCGCTGCGGCCATAAAAGATCCTACAAGAACGGAACCAACGACGACTGAAGAGGAGAATCGTTCAACGTGACCGAAGCGCGACCCTTCTGCAGATTTCAGTGCTGAGCCATCAGCAAGTGTCAGCATGCGAAGCGTTCAAGGAAACATAATCGATACGGGCTTTCGTAGCATAAGGTCAACTCGTGTACCGTTGTTGATTTCGCGACACAAAGCTTCATGCCTAGTGTGGGCCCGTCAACACCGACATTGAAGTGCAGATGACTGGAAACATGTTGCCTGGTCCGGCGAGTTTCTTTTCAAATTGTATCGGCGGGATGGACGTGTACGGCTATAGACCGTGCATGTCAGCAGGGGGCTGTTCAAGTTGGTGGAGACTATGTAATGGTGTGAAGCGTGTGCCGTTGGCGTGATATGGAACCCTCGATACGTCCAGGTAAGACTCTGACAGGTGGCACGTACGAAAGCACCCTGTCTGATCACCTGCATGCATTCTTGTCCGACGGACTCGGGCAATTCCAGCAGGAGAATGCAACACCCCACTGGTCCAGATTTGCAACAAGGTGGGTCTAGGAACACACTTCCGAGTTTAAACACTTCCGCTGGCCACCAGACACGAACAATATTCAGCTCATCTGGTATGCGTTGCAAGGTGCTATTCAGAAGAGATCTCGACCCCCTCGTATTCTGACGGGATTTGTGGACTGCCCTGCAGTATTCATAGTCCGTAACCCAGCTGCTGCTACGATCGTAGGTTCGAATGCTACCTCGGGCATGGATTTGTGTAATGTGGTTCATATGGCTCTGAGCACTATGGGACTCAACTGCTGAGGTCATTAGTCCCCTAGAACTTAGAACTACTTAAACCTAACTAACCTAAGGACATCACAAACATCCATGCCCGAGGCAGGATTCGAACCTGCGACCGTAGCGGTCTTGCGGTTCCAGACTGCAGCGCCTTTAACCGCACGGCCACTTCGGCCGGCTATTTGTGTAATGTCCTTAGGTTAATTAGGTTTAAGTAGTTCTAAGTCTAGGGGACTGATGACCTCAGATGTTAAGTCCCAAAGTGCTTAGAGCCATTTCTTTGCAGTATCATGGTATCAGTTCGGCTCCCTGCAGCACTACTTCAGACATTAGCCGAGTCCATGCCACGTCATGTTGCGACACTTCCGCGTGCTCGAAGGGGGCCGTACACGATATAGGCAGGTGTACCAATTCCTGAGGCTCTTCACTGTATTTTGTAGCAAGTAGTAAACTCATTTATGACGAGTGTCGTAATGACTCAACTCAGAGGAAGGGTTTGAAAATATGAAAATTCTACAGGACCCATTAGCATACCGGGTGATCATTAAGTCAGTATAAATTTGAAAACTTAATAAACCACAGAATAATGTAGATAGAGAGGTAAAATTTGACACACATGCTTGGAATGACATGGGGTTTTATTAGAACCAAAGAAGAAAGAAAGTTCACAAAATGTCCGACAGACGGCGCATCGTTTGGTGATGATCGTGTGCTAAGCCGCCACTTTCGTCATGCTTCGCCTCCCAGGTTCCCAGACCTCAGTCCGTGCGATTATTGGCTTTGGGGTTACCTCAAGTCGCAAGTGTATCGTGATCGACCGACATCTCTAGGGATGTTGAAAGACAACATCCGACGCCAATGCCTCACCCTAACTCCGGACATGCTTTACAGTGCTGTTCACAACATTATTCCTCGACTACAGCTATTGTTGAGGAATGATGCTGGACATATTGAGCATTTCCTGTAACGAACATCATCTTTCCTTTGTCTTACGTTGTTACGCTAATAATTGCTATTCTGATCAGATGAAGCGCCATCTGTCGGACATTTTTTGAAATTTTGTATTTTTTTGGTTGTAATAAAACCCCATGTCATTCCAAGCATGTGTGCCAATTTGTACCTGTCTTTCAACATTATTCCGTGACTTATTCAGTTTTCAAATATACTGACATTTTGATCACCCGGTATAGGGTGAGTCACCTAACATTACCGCCGGATATATTTCGTAAACCACATCAAATACTGACGAATCGATTCCACAGACCGAACGTGAGGAGAGGGGCCAGTGTAATTCTTTAATACAAACCATAAAAAAATGCACGGAAGTATGTTTTTTAACACAAACCTGCGTTTTTTTAAATGGAACCCCGTTAGTTTTCTTAGCACATCTGAACATATAAACAAATACGTAATCAGTGCCGTTTGTTGCATTGTAAAATGTTAATTTTACTCCGGATGTAATTAACATTTTACAGTGCAACAAACGGCACTGATTACGTATTTGTTTATATGTTCAGATGTGCTAACAAAACTAACGGGGTTCCATTTAAAAACACGTAGGTTTGTGTTAAAAAACATACTTCCGTGCATTTTTGTATGGTTTGTATTAAACAATTACACTAGCCCCTCTCTTCACGTTTGGTCTGTGGAATCGGTTCGTCAGTATCTGATGTGGTTTACGAAGTATATCCAGCGGTAACGTTAGGTGACTCACCCTGTATATGCAAGTGCATTATACGTGCGCTGTGAATGCAATTTTGCCACCGGAGTAAAGAGACGTAGCGGAAGAACATTAGTAAGGCGGTAAAATTAAATAAACAATACAAATACAATTATAGAGCCCTCTGATCGGACATACGGTCATGAGGATATCAGTAATTGTTCATTACCAGCTTCCTTACCCATTGATTTCACAGCAGAATTCGTGTCTACTGTTCAATGAACTTGCGCCTAGCCTCTACCCGTCTATAACCCGCTGGAGAGAAACAGTCAGATACCGGAAACAGCTGGAGTTCAGAACATGGTGTCATTGCGGCCTGAATAATTGTGTCACGGGGTGACAATCGCCCATGCATCGGCAGCCTTTTGTCGGCAGCAGCGTACACGGAACTGGCGCCATTTCCTGGCGCAGAGTTTTCGCAGAAGAGTGGCGCCATAATGGGTGCGGACAGCCGCGGCGGCTGCACACGCGACAGCCAGCGGTCCGCGGCCCACACAGGCCGCACCAGCTGGGAACGGCCGCCCGTCACGCCACCCACCGAGTAAGCAGTAATCCTTTTGTCTCTGCCACTCGCGGTCGGCCTGTTGATTATCTGCCCCGCCAGTTGCTCTGGGGAACGAGTGTGCCGATCCCTTCTGCGCACCACAACAAGACCAAATTTCCTTCGCCACACGCTATTTAGCACAGAATCTGCAAACTGCGTTACTACTACTGTCAAGC
Source organism: Schistocerca serialis cubense (assembly GCF_023864345.2). NCBI lineage: Eukaryota > Metazoa > Arthropoda > Insecta > Orthoptera > Acrididae > Schistocerca > Schistocerca serialis. The sequence continues at coordinate 870,169,218 of NC_064641.1, read as the reverse complement.
GCGTCTGCACCTCTGCTCGTGTAAACCTACTTACGTCAGGTAACGTCGTGAATCCAGAGATGATTCACATTCCGTTTTAACCCGCCCGTGCTTGCCTATTAGCCACGCCGGTAAGCTGCCGCACGTTATCAGCAACACGGGCAGGCTGATTTGTTCCCATCCGAGCCAACCCAAATGGTTCAAATAGCTCTGAGCACTATGGGACTTAACTTCTAAGGTCATCAGTCCCCTAGAACTGGGGATTAAGTTACAACTTTGCAACTGGTATACTTCTTTTCAGAAAAGTATCCTTTAAAACAATGCCCATTACTAAATATACCCTAAATTCAATTTATTTTATATAATTTCACCTGATGTTTTGTTTTCTTTATTCACAGCAGGCTTCGTGAAAAAGGAATCAAATTTTCGTGTCTGATATACCACTTCACTTATTTTTTCTTCTCCTCTTCTGCTATTTTTCCTTACGTCGCACCACTACTCCGTTTACGACCATCCATTACTATACAAGTTGTTAAACAAATTTAGATACGCAACAGGAGAACAACAGAGATCAGTACATCAGAAAACAATGATACACCACGTAACTCCGCAGTGCCCCAACAATAAATGGTGACGGTAAGAGGTATGCTGCGCGCACATCATGGCTGAGAGCTTTAGTGTGAAACCAATGATCTCTATACTAATCTGGACGTCGAACTTCAGCTGTCCGAACGTGCCATCGATAGATGCTCATATTTCGTTTCATGCCAAACTACAACATGGCTGCTGGGAAATGTCACTAGAGTACGAAAAGAAAATACTTCTCGATTCCGCTCCCAATTCAGCTTATTAAATGGCTCTGAGCACTATGGGAGTTAGCTTCTGAGGTCATCAGTCCCCTAGAACTTAGAACTACTTAAACCTAACTAATCTAAGAACATCACACACATCCATGCCCGAGGCAGGATTCGAACCTGTGACTGTAGCGGTCGTGCGGTTCCAGACTCTAGCGCCTAGAACCGCTCGGCTACCTTGGCCGGCGCCCAACTTAAGCAGGCGAAAGGAATCCTGCTTGTCTGCCTGTCCGTCAACGCTCTGTTCTAAGCCACGTAGAAGTTCATTCTGTACGCTTTCACTTGAGTATTACGAGTAGGATTCATAAGTTAATGAAAAGTCGTTTCTTATCCGAATATCACAAGGCGGGGATTATTGAAATATATATTCTTTTGTGTCACAAAAGACCAGAATATAGTGGATTTAATTTGTCTTCGTTTTTTTCCTTTTCGATGTATTTATTTGTCTCTGTACGAACAATTTTCTCTGCAACTTCACCCTCTTTCGATTAGTTTTGGCTGTTCTCAATTCGAACCATCATCAAGTCACCATTAGTACATGTCTTACGTAGTAAGCAGAATCGTCACCTAAAGACCTGAAGATGTATATTATACTGCAATGCTAACTAAACTACGTATTAGAAGTCTAGTTTCTGTAACCTTAGTGCGTTTCAGCCAACTTAATTACTTTTTCCAGGCTGTGTATTGCGGGTTCGCTGAATTCATTCTAAGTCTCCGAAACAGTTCCTTCTAAATTACCCGAATGCATTTTAGCAAATTCGTAGATGATTTTTCATATTACGTTAATCTAAAAAGTACACCCATGAAAAAACAAGCTTTTCTTTCATACTAAGCTTTCTTCGCATCACGTTGCATACCACCATAACGTTGTTTTTAACACCAACCGAGCCATTTTTTTTTCCTGTTTCAGTCAATGTTTGCCCTAAATTTAGGAAGTTTATTACTGTCAAAAGGACTCAAGCCCCTAACACACATTTCCATACACTCATGAGCCAATAAGTCGTTGTCCTTTATCAAATTGTTTATGGAGTTAGGAAACTGCTGGTCAAATTTTACAACCATGCCGTAACATACCCTACGTCCCCGAATGAGAGCTTAGGAACTCTTTAAAAGATTTGCATCGCGAGACAGCTACCAACCGATCTGAAGCTGTCCCATAAAGACATTCAAAGTTTCCAGAATGAGATTTTCACTCTGCAGCGGAGTGTGCGCTGATATGAAACTTCCTGGCAGATTAAAACTGTGTGCCCGACCGAGACTCGAACTCGGGACCTTTGCTTTTCGCGGGCAAGTGCTCTATCAACTGAGCTACCGAAGCACGACTCACGCCCGGTACTCACAGCCTTACTTCTGCCAGTAGAGCACTTGCCCGCGAAAGGCAAAGGTCTCGTGTTCGAGTCTCGGTCGGGCACACAGTTTTAATCTGCCAGGAAGTTTCACATGCAAAGCTTTCCCCTGCTGGACTTGGACTCTGTTCTTAATTTCTTCGCACTCGCCTTTAAGTTTGGCTTCTTTATTTTGTTCCTCGAAACGATATGATAAATGATCTGCTGCGAAACTACCTACACAAACATGTAACTGGCTGTCCTGTAGTGACGTTGGATTAACAGCGCTCCCTGTTGTCGGGTGCTCCGGCCAGGGTGGCCAAGCGGTTCTAGGCTGGAACCGCGCGACCGCTACGGTCGCAGGTTCGAATCCTGCCTCGGGCATGGATGTGTGTGATGTCCTTATGTTAGTTAGGTTTAAGTAGTTCTACGTTCTGGGGGACTGATGACGTCAGAAGTTAAGTCCCATAGTGCTCAGAGCCATTTGAACCAATTTTGTTGTCGGGTGCACTAGGCTGGCCCCTTAAGCTTGCCAGGTTTGCGGATACTCAAGTAGGCCTGCTTTAACCGCTGTACTTCTGTACACAAGTACTCTTGCGTCTTCATTGCGGTAGGCAGGGCTGCTTTAATAATTGCAGCAGAGATAGGGGCAGACAGGCGGGAAGGAGAATTTGTACACCTTTGGCTGAAACAGCACTTGCAGAACACATGATAACTCACCTGTACGGAGCAAGCTCCCTATTGATCCTTTAGATTTAGCGCGTCCAACCGCAGAAACCATGTTTCACTACACGATAAGGTCTAAGGCGCTGCAGTCATGGGCTGTGCGGCTGGTCCCGGCGGAGGTTCGAGTCTTCCCTCGGGCACGGGTGCGTGTGTCTGTTTGTCCTTAGGTTAATTTAGGTTAAGTAGTGTGTACGCTTAGGGACTGATGACCTTAGCAGTTAAGTCCCATAAGATTTCACATACATTTGAACATTTTTTGAACTACACGATATCTGGGACGCAAACTGTGCGTTCGGAAAGCTGATGGACAATAGACTATGGAGGAAGACTATTGGAAATTAGGGAGAAATGTAGCAGCAGGTCTTAATTTCGGTCGGAACGCACCAGAACGGCATTTTGGAACCTCCAAAAATTTTTTTTAACTCACTGGAATTAGCCGACACCTGAGATACAAAATTGTACGCAAGAATTATATCACAACATAACTATGATTTGGGGCTGTGCCGGTACCACTGAGTGCAAAATGGGTGATCAACATGATACGATTCCTTCCTACCCGTCGCCGTGCGGCTGCAGTTTGTCCCACACGGAAGTAAAGGAAGCCTGTGTGGACAAACGTGTGAATGGAATGACTCGAACGCACATGTTGTGAAGAGGCATGCACCTATACGTTAGCTTCTACCTGCGTGTGGGTAAGCTACAGCAACACGCAGACTAGCCGCAAAGCACAAAGGTGTAGACGCACCTTGAGTGTGTGTGTGTGTGTGTGTGTGTGTGTGTATGCGTGCGTGTTCGAGTCTGTATGTGTAAATTATAATATCGGGCAAAGTGACACAGCTACAGAGACAGATTGTAGCTCCTGTTGTTTATGCTAAATCTTGTGATTTTATTGTTTTGATTATAAAGACCTGTGTCTTAGAAACCAGAATTTAAGAAAAATATTTTGTTACAATGAATTCTCATTGTAAATTTTAGCACAAGTTTCTAAAAATCCATACTTGTGATTTTTTTTTGCTCGGGTAGACAAAGCATGCTGTTACAGCGTGATTACCTGTAAATACCACAATAATGCAATAAATGCTCAGTATTATGTCCGTCAAACTCAATGCATTTGGAAATACGTGTAAAGACATTCCTCTCAACAGCGAGTAGTTCGCCTTCCGTAATATTCGCACATGGATTGAAAATTCGCTGACGCATGTTGTCAGGTGTTGTCCGTGGATCGAGATAGCAAATATCCTTAAACGTTCCTCACAGAAAGAAATCAGAGGACGTCAGATCCGGTGAACGTGCTTCGATGACCAAGCCACCTGTCATGAAATATGCTATTCAATACCGCTTCAACCGCACGCGAGCTATGTGCCGGACATCCATCATGTTGGACGTACATCGCCATTCTGTAATGCATTAACCCGCCAAGGTCGCTGATGTTCGACTTGTCGCAGCCATCGTGGTATTTCCGTTGCCCAATAGTGCGTATTATGCCGGTTTACGTTACCGCTGTTGGTGAATGACGCTTCGTCGCTAGATAGAACGCGTGAAAAAAATCTGTCATCGTCCTGTAATTTCTCTTGTACCCAGTGGCAGAACTGCACACGACGTTCAAAGACGTCGCCATCCAATTCCTGGTGCATAGAAATGTGGTACGGGTGCAATCCATGTTAATGCAGCATTCTCAACACCGACGTTTTTGAGATTCCCGATTCTCGCGCAATTTGTCTGCTACTAATGTCCGGATTAGCCGCGACAGCAACTAAAACACCTACTTGGGCATCATCATTTGTTGCAGGTCTTGGTTGACGTTCCTCATGTGGCGGAACAATTCCTGTTTCCTTAAATAACGTAACTATCCGGCGAACGTCCGGACACTTGGATGATGTGGTCCAGGATACCGAGCAGCATACATTGCACACGCCCGTTGGGCATTTTGATCACAATATCCATACATCAACACGATATCAACCTTTTCCGCAATTGGTAAACGGTCCATTTTAAGACGGGTAACGTATCACGAAGCAAATATCGTCCGCACTGGCGGAATGTTACGTGATACCACGTACTTATACGTTTGTGACTACTACAGCGCCATCCATCACAAAGCGAAATAAGTGGTCCAACTAAAACATTCATATTTCTTTACGTACTACACGAATATGTAATAAAAAATGTGGGTTCCTATTTTAAAATAAAAACACAGTTGATACAGTTGATTGCAGCGCCATATATATATAGGGTGGTCCACTCAAAGTAACCGGGGCAAATATCTCACGAAATAAGCATCAAACGAAAAAACTACAAAGGACGAAGCTCATGTAGCTTGATGGGGGAAAGCGGATGGCGCTATGGTTGGCCCGCTACATGGCGCTGCCATAGGTCAAACGGATATCAACTGTGGTTTTTTTTTTTTTTAAATAGGAACCCACATTTTTATTACATATTCGTGTAGTACCGTCCAGACTGCAGCTCGTCCCGTCTTCAACTCCTAATCATTCGCTCCACAACTTTCGCGAGAAGACATACTTTCTGGCGCACATGCCTGCCAATCACAGGTCTAAGTTATGCGCGTAACACAAAGGTCCAGTAGGCTCGCACTGAAAACATGCCCAACGGATTTGTTCTTGACCCGTTTTAGCTGCCATTTTCTAGAAAGATCTCGAGGCTTCTCCCACGAACTTCCAGCAATCAATGGAAACACTCGCCTACCAATTCACTGTGAACGCTCGTTCCACCTATGCGCTCCGTGACACGTACGCCCCTACTGTCCTCTGCATTCCAACGACTCAGCCCTCTGTTTTCAAGCTCGGAGAGAGCAAAATTCGCCTTATCTCACAGCCAAACTAAATGATTTGATTTCGTGCAAGACAGATAGTGTTCATGAAATGGTTCAAATGGCTCTGAGCACTATGGGACTTAACATCTGAGGTCATCAGTCGCCTAGAACTTAGAACTACTTAAACCTAACTAACCTAAGCACATCACACACATCCATGCCCGAGGCAGGATTCGAACCTGTGACCGTAGCAGTCGCGCGGTTCCGGACTGACGCGCCTAGAACCGCTCGGCCACCGCGTCCGGCAATGTTCGTGAAATAGAGGCTAATGATCATAAAGGGAAAGTTAGGGTAAAATGGAACACATGCCCCACAGATTACTTTGTAGAGGCATTGATTCCAGTAGTTACGGAAAAGGTGACATATAAAAACTATAAAATATCGTACTTTGTTAACAGGGTAATATCTAGCGAAAGATGTATTCAAATAAACGTACTTGTTTGACGGACCTTCAGTGAATTATTGTGTTTACTGTATTGCATGTCATTTAGTTTACTACTTCCACAAGATATCAGACTGGCAGGAAGCATTCAGTTTTTAGTTATAGCATTAACTTTCTAGTTTCAATATTACACAGTTTTCTGACGATTCATCAACAACACGTGTGAAATGTTTTATTATGTTTTTATGAGAAACGATTGTCGTTACTATTCACAAGGAATTATTTTTTATGGCTTTCGATCAGCATCAAGATAAGAAGCACAATAGATTAGGAAAGGATGGTAAGAGAAAATTCTTGAAGTGTGGTAGACATTAACATTCTGTCATCTCAAAATCTTCCTCATTTATCGCAATAGACAAGAACGAAGTATTGCATCCTTTCATGCAAGTTTCCGTGCAACCAAACGCTGTGCAAGATTTCACCACTGAAACAGAGAAATATTTACTGAATACACTAGAACAAAAAAAAAATTGAAGTTTTCTAGAAGTCATGTGCAAATGTACGTCGCCACTACTACGCTTAGCGAGATGTTGGTTTCAGTATAATGACGTCATGTGCAGTCTTTATTATGTGTGATCTAAGGCCTGAAGCTACAGAATTTCCTTTGTCCTTTAGAGCCGCTCACAGCACCACTGCGCATGTTGCCACAGATATAAATGCGTCACAGACGTTATTCAGCGGCAAACAACTGTTGCTTCCACGACTCGGAGGGGACGATGAACTGCTTTCCCCTAGTCAGCAGTACGGCGACGTAGAAGAGGCATCAGTCATTAATCCAAAGTCCAGACATTGTGAAGCAGGAAGGGGTATTCAGACTGCAAGAGTACTCATTCAGGACGCTGAGTGGAAGACAGCGAACAGAGCCTCTGAAACACAAAGTTGAGAAACCTTGGAGTTGTTGCAGGGCTCTAGAGGAGCTGACCTAATCAGAAGACCAGAGTAAAAGAAGCCATCGCCGCTCCAATATTCTGTGAATTCCGGGCTGGAAAGACTGCCGTTGGAGGAATACTAACCAGCTATCTCACATATATACTCCCCAAACTTTGACCCTCACTCTCAGATGTTCCCAGGTGTTCGCCGACGTTCTTTGAACACGACAGTGTCCGAGTGTGTACATGATAGAATTCGCCACAGTATGTGCTCGCCGTTGATATTGAGACGAAGACCAGTACTGTACCAGAGGGAGCAACCAGCCACGTTCCACGGAATTTCACTCCAGTAGCTATAAGCCTTCGCCTGAGTTCGTATGCGGACAACTTGGTGCCCTCGCTCTGATGGTCACCTGCAACGTGACTTCCTTCTGATGGTGACCACATCCCTGATATTCTGGGTGTTTGCGTCCAAACTGGGGGTTGTCTGGCTACAGTGCTGCTTTTCACTGACCCCTGTGAGCTATCATTGCTGATTATCACTGCACAGTGGGGCCATATGCCATCAACATCGGACACGGTGGCTATTAGTGTTTAAAAACGCCGAGTTAAAGGTGGCGATCATGTGATAGCCAGTCTGCGCCTACCATATATCGCAGGTGGCGTGCACCCGCCATCAGTCTTTCACAGCCTCACTGATGTCAAACCTCACTACTGGTAGCAAATTCTGCTCCCTGGCAGGGCGTAACTGACATCAGCATGCCGCACGTCCGCGGCCAGTACACCATGAAGGGCAAAAACCATCCAATTAGCAGCGATCCCGTCTCTGTGCCTAAGGTGAATACACTGAGGTGAGCAAAGTCATGAGATACCTCCTGATATCACGTCGAACTTCCTTTTTCCCGGTATAGTGCAGCAGCTCGACGTGGCATGGGTTCAACAAGCCGTTAGAAATCCCCTGCAGAGATATCGAGCCATGCTCTCTCTATACTGTCCATAAATGGAGAAGTGTCGCCGGTGCCGATGTTGTGCAAGAACTTACCTCTCGATTATGTCCAACGAATGTTGGATATGATTCACGTCGGTGAATCTGTTTGGCCAGTTGATTAGAATGTTCTTCATACCAATCGGGAACAAATGTAGCCCAGTGGCACGGTGCATAGCCATCCACAAAAATCCCATCTTTGTTTGGGGACATGAAGTCTCCAATTAATGGGATAAGACCATTTCCCGTCAATTATCAGTTCAGTTGGACCAGAAGAATCAGCCCACTTCACAATGCAGCCACCACTTGCTTCCAGAGTGCCTTGATGACGAATAGGGTCCATGGGGTTTGCGTCTCACTCGAATAATACCATCAGCTCTTACCAACTGAAATCTGGACTCATCTGACCAGGCCAGGCTTTTCCGTGTTGTAACCGTCACAGGAATTGTCGTGGGACTGCCGCTAACAGAAACGCGGTGGGATCAACGGAAGCGGCCCACGAACAAACAAGACCGACTAACGGGATTGGAAGGACGAACATGACGACAGACAACCGAGCAAGACACCACGATTAACAACGAAGTATTAAGCAACAGGGTCAAAAGAGACAACCACACGAAATCAAAACAACCCCCACTCGTAAACGGGAAGCAAGCGCACGCAGCGTAAACATGATGTCTGTAAGCGAGATGTCAACTGAACCAACGCCAGTATCAGACTGCCTCGCTGAGTGAGATGCAGCCGCCTAAATACACGACAGGGTATGTCGCTATTGGAAGCTGGGACCACGTGCTCCACAGTGGAGACTCGGGTCCAGGAGCGCGCACAGTCACAGCTTACAGCAAGACTGCTGCAGCGAATTCCATGCCGTCTGGCGCGCATACCAAACCCGCGGCGCTCGGTACCAGATTCCGGTCGCCTAGGATCCAACCAATATGGTCACGAGCCCAGGAGCTGCGCTGCAGGAGATGGCATACTGTTGGGAAAAAGGTTATCTGCTGCCATAACCCATTAAAGCCAAATTTCGATGCACTTTCCTAATGGATAAGTTCGTCGGACGTACCACATTCATTTCTGCGACTATTGAACGCCGTGTTGCTTGTGTGTTAGCACTAAAAATCTACGCAGTGCTTCGACTGCATTGTTCGTAGTTAGAGGTAATGCTTGAAATTTGCTATTTCCGGCACACTCTCCACACTGTGGATTTGGAATATTGAATTCCGTAACGATTTCCGAAACTGAATATCCGATGCGCCCAAATTCAACTACCATTCCGCGTGCAAAGTCTTTAAATTCCCGCCTACGGCCACAATCTCGTCAGAAACCTTTTCACTTGCATCAACTGAGTACAAGCACCACCGCCACTGCACTCCCCTTTTATACCTCATGTACGCGATACTGCCGTCATTTGTATATTTGCTTATCGATATTCCATGACCTCCGTCACCTCAGTCTAAAGGAATATCATATTCAGAGGTGTTTTACTAACGGTCTACCATGTGATTCCAGTCAACACGATCTCCTCATGCCACTTCCAGGCGAATGACCGACTCCTGCCCTGCTCTTGGGGTGACTTTCCAGCGTTAACAGAGCAATGCACAAATTCAATCTTTGGCTACATGGTTGATCCATGCTGTGATGTCGACATATCATTACCAGCTACACTGAATTAACAAACACATTCAGAAGAAACATAACACCTTGAACAACTAGAGATAGGACATTCATATTCACAAGACATGCACATTAGCACAAGGTGTACAACTTTGCGTCCGCCGTTTGCCGATAGGAGGCGACAACGGTAAGTAGCGGTCAACAGAAACAGACCGCAGACGTCAGGCAGTTAGCTTGGATCTCGGTCAAATGGTTCAAATGGCTCTGAGCACGATGGGACGTAACTTCTGAAGTCAGCAGTCCCCTAGAACTTAGAACTACTTAAACCTAACTAACCTAAGGACATCACACACATCCATGCCCGAGGCATGATTCGAACCTGCGACTGTAGCGGTCGCGCGGTTCCAGACTGAAGTGCCTAGAACCCCTCGGCCACTTCGGCCGGCTCGCTCAACATAACCTCATTCAGACATCAGTGGATTTGTGTCTGCATCATCAAGTAGTTCTTGATTGAAAATGTCAGTTTACGAGCTTGATTCTCGTCATTTGCGGGAGGTGTTACTGTTTTCTTTCATTATGAACAACAACTGAGTCTCATCGAATGCTCTCAAGTACGTATGGTAAGGACGCAATTAGTGAAAGAACACGTTGTGAGTGGTTTCAACGCTTCAAAAACGGTGATTTTAACGTCGTAGACCGGCGGAGTGGTGGTAGAGAGAATGTTTTCGAAGATGCAAAATTGGAGATATTGCTGAGTGAAGACTCGCGTCAAACTTAAGAAGAATTCGCACGATTAGTGGGAGTGACACAGCAAGCCATTTCAAAACGTCTCAAGCCTATGGGCTGGTCGTTGTCGCCGAGTGGTTCTAGGCGCTGCAGTCCGGAACCGCGCTGCTGCTACGTTGGCAGTTCGAATCCTACCTCGGGCATGGATGTGTGTGATGTCCTTAGGTTAGTTAGGTTTAAGGGGACTGATGAACTCAGATGTTAAGTCGCATAGTGCATAGAGCCATTTGAACAATTTCAAGGCTATGGGCATGATTCGGAAAGAAGGAACTTGGGTCCAGTGTGAGCTGAAACCAAGAGACGTTGAACGGCGTTTGTGTGTTTGTGAACAGTTGCTTCAGAGGCAAAAACGGAAGGGATTTCTGCATCGCATTGTGACTGGGAACGAAAAATGGGTTCATTACGATAACACCTAAACGCAAAAAATCATGGGGATATCCCGGCCATGATTCCACGTCGACGGCCAAACCGAATATTCCCGGCTCCAAGATCATGCTATGCATTTGTGGGACCAGCTCGGTGTCGTGTACCGTGAGGTGTTATAACCAGACGGCCGCTGGTGGCCGAGCGGTTCTTGGAGCTTCAATCAGGAACCGCGCGACCGCTACAGTCGCAGGTTCAAATCCTGCCTCGGGCATGGATGTGTGTGATGTCCATAGGTTAGTTAGGTTTAAGTAGTTCTACATTCTAGGGGACTGATGACCTGAGATGTTAAGTCCCATAGTGCTCAGAGCCATTTCAACCATTTTTTGTTAAAACAAAGTGAAACAATCACAGGAGCTCGTTATCGAACGCAATTAATGTGTTGGAGCAGAGTATTAAAAGACAAACGGCCGCAATACAGCGAGAGGCACGATAAAGTTATTTTTCAGCATGACAACGCTTGACCCCACGTTGCAAAAACGTACTTGCAAACGTTAAAATGGGAAGTCCTACCGCATCCGCCGAATTCTCTAGACATTGCTCCCTCTGACTGTCACTTTTATAGATCAATGGCGTATGGCCTGGCTGACCAACACTTTCGATCTCATGAAGAAGTCACAAATGGGTCGATTCGTGGATCGCTTCACAAGATTAACATTTTTTTCGACGCGGGATTCGTACACTACCCGAAAGATGGGAGAAAGTAGTGGCCAGCGATGGAAAATACTTTGAATGGTACATGTGTAACCAACTTGTTTCATTAAAGCCTCAAATGTTTGGAAAAAAATGGTGGAAGCAAATTTGTATGTTCTGGCGAAATGATTAGCATCTGAAGAAGGTCACCATCGATGTCGCGGCGCATCACGACCTACCGGTAAAATGTGCTTGCGGCTCTTCTTGTTGCTATAAACCGTAGGTAATGGAGCAATGTGACTTGCGGGATGCCTAGCAGACATAAGCGTGAACCGTACCGACAAAAACATGGCTCTGAGCACTAAGGGACTCAACTTCTGAGGTCATTAGTCCCCTAGAACTTAGAACTAGATAAACCTAACTGACCTAAGGACATCACACACATCCATGCTCGAGGCAGGATTCGAACCTGCGACCGTAGCGTTCTCGCGGTTCCCGACTGCAGCGCCTAGAACCGCACGGCCACTTCGGTCGGCCCCGTACCGACAAATCAATGAGTTTGAAAGAAGGCGCACTATTGGCGTGAGACATACGACGCATCCATCCGGGAAATTGCTTCTCGTGTGGAACGAAGGGTTTGGCTGCGCATCGGGTGTGAACAGAGTGAATGCTTCAATGAAGGTCGTAGAACACGAAGAAATGCGTCAGGTCGCACCACCAGACCACGCCCCCTCCACCCCCCACCCGAGAAGATCGACACTTACGAGTGGGCATTGCAGGAGGGATCTGCATGCTTCTAGGCTCTGGTGCAACAATGGAACAGTGGAACACATTGTACACAATCAGGGATGACAGTCCGTCTCTGTTCATTACTGCATGGGTTACGTGCGCGTCGTCCACTTCTCCACCTACCTTTGACGAACGTGCAGAAACTTGCTAGACGGCAGTGGTCTATGGGACGACGTCACTGAGGACAGGAATGGCATGATATAGTGTTTTAGGACGAACCCATGTTCAATTTGTTTTAAAACAATAGCGGCATTTTGGTTCGCCATAGACAGGGGGGCCGACAACACACTGACTTCATTCGATCAAGACATATAGCACCAACTCAAGGCGTTATGGTGTGGGGTGCTACTGGGTACAACAACAAATCACTGTTGGTGTGTGAGCTGTCGTAAAAATTGCTGTTTTGAAGAGCACGCCGCAGTGCGTTGTGTGAAGCAGTCGTCCTCCGTTTCTGGCCGTGTCACCACTCTGGCAATCGCAGCTTTGGTGTCTCCCTTTGGTGGGAAAGGGGAAACGTTGCCTGTTCAGGTGCATTTAAGGGGCACTGTGAGCTCTCTAGGGGTTAGTCTGGGGTCAATCTGAGTCAGTCTCTCGTCGCCAGCTTCCTAGACTGTCTCTCGTCCAAATTTGTGAGGCACCTAGTTCTGCCTGTCGTCCAGAATGCTCGTGTCTTTCGTTCGGATCAACATTTAAGGCCGGCAAAATGAGAGTCTTTCCACTCCGCCAGTAAGAGAACTCAACGAGTGGTCGCTCAGTCGGGGCTTAGTTCCTGCATCTGACTCTGCGCCTTAGGTCGCTAGTCTGTTCGATTTTGCTCAGGCAATGGTCAAGGCGGTTGGCACGATCGGTCGGTCGGTCGCACACTGAGACACAAGATGACGTGTCCGGCTGGGGCATCGGCGCATGTGAGGTCGCCACGTGAGTCCAGTGCGCCGCACCGTATAGCGAGGTGGTAGTGGCTTCGCGGTCGACACGAGAGCAACAGGAGTCAACCCACGACATTGGTCTGGCCGGTGCGAGCTGCGACGCCGTGAGACGGGAGATCGGCGCGCCTTCCTGCGTCCGTTGAAGCGGCTGGCAGCGGACGGTTCGGGAGAGCGATTTGGGGGTGCTGTGCCAGATCTTCTCCAGAAATCGCAGTTTATTACAGTTTAAGTAATTGATGATATGTTGTTTCATTTACTTGTTAAATTCTACTTGTCTTCTTGGTGAGGTCACCAGCCGTTTTGTTTCGCGGTCTTCCCACCATTCTTCTCCGTTTGTCCACCCGCGGAAGGGTGATTATTTATGAATTGGGTCGCCCGTTTTTCCTTTGTGGTGTAGGGACGGGTTAGAGCAACCTCCGGCTTGGGTTGTTCGGTAATCTCCCTATCAGTATACCGTACGTTAGTAGCTGCCTCTGTCATGTTTGTCGGATTTGGTGTTAACGAATTTATTGCTTGAAGTGTAACGGCCTGGTTCCTGAAGTCTGTTTTGATCTTGCCTATCATCTTGAGAGGCGGTATCTGTGTACTGTAGAGCATGTTAACTTGTCGGGCCAGCCGTGTATAATTTTATATAAGATTGCATTTCACGGGCTTTTATTTAAATGGTCATTTTAGTATATAAAGTTGTCACATTTTCACCGTAAGACTTTTCCTAGAAGTTGAAATCAAGTTGCACCTTCAGTAGCAAAGTTAATATTTTAATTTTAGTGTTTTGTACCATTTCCATCCCACCTATGGGGTACAGTTTGTGTGTTTGTGTGAATTGTTAAAACTTTTAGTTTAAAGTAATCTGGTGTGTTTCAGATTTGCACCAGTGTAGTCTTTCAGAGGTTGTTGTGAGCGGTCGTAACTACGGCCGTATCAAAAGGGAGCGGCAATGTTCTCAGCCCGAAAGGTCATACAGCCAAAACTTTGTTTCTTTCTGCCTCTGAATAAATTGTAACTTGATATTTAGAGGGTGCTTTCTGATTATGATTTTAAATCTGTTACTTTAAAAAAAGCTTTAGGCACCATTAAAGTGAATAAACTACCATTTGTTAAAAAGGAATTTGCTTATGATTTCATCAGTTACTCCCTGGTAACTACTTCCATTCTTACATAGGGTGATTAAATGTGTTAATGTTCTTGATGAATCGATAGTAAATAAAATAAAGTCTTACCAATATTTTTTGAAAATATATCACGGTTCAGTGTGCATCACCAGTACTGCGATCACTGTGATCTACGTGAATGACATCCTGCGTCCCGTAGCCAACACCCTTTCTGCACAACATCGCATACCCCATTTTTCAGCAAGACAATGCACGACCACATTTTGCTGCTTGAACACGTGCCTTCTAAGTGTCCTCGCCTGCCAGACCAGCAGACTTGTTGCCAGTCTGAAATGCGTAGGATATGGTGAAACAACAGGTGCGAGTGCTGTGACGCAATGTGAACCACCACAGGTAAATCTTGGAAACAGGTGAATGCAGCACGGATGGCTCAACCACAGGACACCATTCAGGCCTTATCCGCGTCGATACCATCACGCATGGAACACGTTATCAGGGCTCATGGCGGACCCAGTACCTAGTAGGCCACAGGACACGTGCTCAGCTGAGGTGACTGAAATGCTAATAATTTCTGCCGAACATACTAATGCATATGTCCTGTGATTAACTCTTATCTAATCGTTCAAGGTGTTCTGCTTTTGTGAACATGAGTGTATTTGTGTATTTGTAAAATAAATAAATAAATAAATAAATGGATTTAGTGCTTTCCCAGGCTGAGATCGCTATTTCTACTATTTCAATTTTTCCTGCTGTTCCCTTCACCACCGACTTCCAAATCAACGAAATTAATCCTACAACTGCGACGTTGTCATACAGCATAGAGGTACAGGTGCAAACTGAGTGTTTGCTACAGACGATGTACTGTAATGCAAGAACTCGACCTTGGGTTCCGTGGAAGACGGTTTGATGCTCCGCAAGTCCGTGGTTTATAAGATGTCCTGCGAGTGTAGCCTTTCACACATCGAGCTGACAACGTGACAGCATCAAAGACGCACAGAGCACTGAATGTACATCCAGCTCTAACAGCCCAGTTTATCCGCCGTGGCAGAGCTCTGCATCAGCATTCGTTAGTCTTCGCAGTACGAAATGTACAAATTGTACCGTCTGCTTCATCTTTTCGGGACTCGGAGGTGAAGAAAGCAATGGAAACCGTCTGGCGAAGAATTTTATTACTCATTCATAGCGTTTTTAGCGTGGACAAAAAAAATGGATCCGGCGCAAAACCGTCACTTCAGTGAAACTGCTAAGTATGCTCCGATAGCCCAGCATGGATCAACGTTGTAGGCAGAGATTCAATTTATGTTTAGTTATTTGACAGAATTACTTTTCTAGAGTGGGAATATCCGCACACGGTATCACTGGTGTCACGCAAGCCAGCAATTAAGAATCGCAATATGGCCACGAGCACAAAGGACGTGTAAACAGCTGTTTGTTTACTGATAAAAGAGTCGTAGGAAATGGGGATCGACTGATGCAGCTACGTTACCTCTTAGGTTTCGACATAATGGTTAATAGAAACGTCGTATTTGAATGTAATTTCTCGTATAGCAGGCGGAACATACAAGGAAAGGATCATGTGTAATTACAAGCAAAACTGTAAAAATCTTACGTATTTTTTCTTTTGTGCTGTATGTAAACCTAAATAATTAAATTACAGTTTGTCTTATCTGATAAACTGACTGTGTTTAAATAGCTCACGTATATTTTGCAGGGGTTTAATCTGTATAGTTGTAACAGACGTAGGTTAATGATGTGCTTTTAACCAGTTTTGATCGGCTTTTCTTCAAATAGTATATTCGTTATGAAAATGCTCCTATAATAGAAAGCGCTATTTATCGTTGATAACAAGTGCCTATTCATTTAAGTGTTGCTACGGAAACTACAGTTTGCTTTAAACGTAACATGATGTTCTCATAGCACGATTCTACAAAGTGTGTGTTAAACTGAAACAGTATTCAAATATTTGATCAGCTGCAGAACTTGTTTAGACCACCTCGCGAAGTTTAAAAAGCCATTTAGTTTCAGAAAATCGTTGTACTACCATTCACAAACTTCCTGATCCGCCATCTTACCTCAACAAACATCAAGCTCCAGTAAAACATCTCTGACACTTGTGTATCTGTGGCCGCGGTCAGGGGGTTAAAAAGACAGGTTGGGCGCTGCAGCTTAAGTCTGTCGGTTAACTCAAATATAACCGAAAGGTATACCGCCGAAATAGTGTCCTGTAACCTGCAGCCAGTTAAATTCACACCCAGTGAAATTTGCAGATAGAAGAGTAGAGACGCTCCCCCCCCCCCCCCCCTCCCTCCCACCCGGCTTGCCCTTTGGTATGCTGATGAGATGACTGGGGATGTTCGAACACAAACTGTAAAGCCCAATTTTTTACAATCAGAAGTGATTATAATATTATTTACTTACCACCAACCGTTCAGAAAATACGACGAGAAACATTAAATCGGTATCACAAAAACGAGTATTAAAAATCGTATCTCTTCCACTCGACATCAAAATAAAATATGTTCTATACGCTCGGATCACTACATGGTACATGTAAAATACATAAGATGTGTTGTCATTCTAACAAAGAGGCCGTTGCGCATTAGACAGGGTGAAACGCCGACAGCATTTAGGATGTTGTCCGGGGATCTTTTCCGAGTTTGGTGTAAGGGACTTGTGGTCTCTGGTGGCTCGTTAGAGAGTAATTACATTTCATTTGATATCTTACTCCATGTATCGGTATTACATAGAAAATATTTTCACTACTGTGTGTGTTGTTTGGAAAAAAATATTGTTCCGATCACTCGCGGTACTTGCTATTGGCAACAGTGAGGCCTACTGTGCAATTTGTCCTCATTGAGTACTGCTCTGACCGGTCTGGGGTTGTTTGTTCGGCAGTGTTAGTTGTACGTTAACAGCGCTGCACAACACTACGTATACGATACTATACTGCAGTGCCTGTGTTATTCCGAATTACTGTTAAAATTTCCTTTTGGACATGCATGCATGCCAAAGGAGCAAGCACTGCAGCGACTAGAACCGTTAACAAATATATTAAATGTGTTCGCAATTGTGAGTATGGCCAACCATCAGCTGTAGTATGGAGTGACGACAGTGAAAATATGTGCCAGCCGGGAATCGAACCCGCGATTCCCGCCTATAGCTCGCGGTCGCCTTACCACTTCTTTATCTCATTATGTTCGTGACATTTCGTTCCATTTGTTCGGGGCGGACGTCCCATGACGCTTGTTCAAATTCTCTGGCCGTACACGCCGAGGTACCGTGCCGGCATACCATTTGGCTATTCAAGCACATCCCACCGCCAGACCCAAACTTTCGTATGTCGTCAGCCATGTGCCTACAGGCCTTACTCATACATCCATTATGTATATTAGCGTACAGGGGAGACATTTTATTTGAAAGTCACTCGTCCTGAGTCGGCGTATGAACACGATACTTTTATGTATGCACGTCCAAAGGAACTTTGCATCGTAATTCGTAATAATACAGGCACCGCAGCATCGTGTTTATCCACCGACCGGGCAACGTTTCCCCTCTACGGGAGTATACTCCTATGTAATGGATGTAGATGCATGGCTGACCATGAGACGTTCTTGGATAGCCAGATAGTAAGACGACCGCTCGCGATGATTGCGAAATCCGGTCTCGAGGCCCGCTTCGGCACAAGTTTTCATTGCCGTCATTCCCTTCCACAGCTGATGGTCGTGCACATTCGCAATTCCGAATACATTTACTGTACAGTATGGCTAGGTTTACTGACGAAGAATCAGCTAATGTACATCTCGTGGTTGAGTTCACTGTATGTAATGGAGAAACGGCACGACGACGGTGTGGTGACCTGTTCCAGTAGCGTCGGCCACCACTTAACAACAGTTTTGCATCTGTACGTAGGCTCCCACGAAAAACTCTACCCTTCCGTGTTATTACGTTTTGGTGAGTCGATATTACAGGTTTTTCACTGTTGTAAAAATATTTTCACGGAAACAAAGTAATTCTTATTACAGAGCCTAAAAAGGCGTAATTACATTCTTTCTTTGCTATGACTCACCGGAGACCAAGGGCCGCCTACATCAAAATACTCAAAAAATATTCCTGAAAATGGTCTTACGTTTTGTCTGTGGAGTTCTGGTTCGTCCTGTATAGGTGGCTTGAGTTGTACGTAGGTGTACGAGTGTCTCTATGTGACTTGAAACATGAAAACAATTTCCTTTAAAGCAATATTCTACATCTACGTCCATACTGTGAGAACCATTGTAAGAAGGTGCATGGCAAAAGGTACATCTTATTATACCAGTTATTAAGGTATCTTAACTTTCCGTTGAAGAATGGAGACCGGGAAGAATGATGGCTTAAACCCCTCAGAGGGCGCTGTAAACAGTCTAAACGCGTCCCCGTGACCTCTTCGGGACCGATACAGGGGTGGTGTATTTTAATCCTAGATTCTTCATTGAAACTTACTAACTAGGCTTCCTCGAGATAGTCTGCCTCATTCTTCAGACGTCTGCCATATGAGTTTCGTCAGTATCTTAGCGACGTTCCTTTACTGATGAAACAAACGAGTGCACTCTTGCTGCCTTTCCATTTTTCGTCGAATACCTCACGTTAGTTCTTTTGGTACGGGTCCCAGATACTTGAGCAATATTCTAGCATAGGTTGTACGAGACTTCTGTGTGCAGCATCTCCTGTAGAATGATTGACTCTACCTTACTACCCTACCAAAGTACCGGAATCTGCCCCCTGCTTTACCTACGGCTGAGCCTATGCGGTCGTTCCATTTCATATCTCTACAAATTGTTACGCCCAGTAATTTGAATTGATTGGCCGATTCCAATTGTGACTCGATATTGTAGGATACCACACTGTTTTCGTTTTCTAAAGTGTACAATTTTGCATTTCTGAACATTTAAAGCAAGTTGTCCATGTTTGCAATGCTCTGAAACCTTACAAAGATCTAACTGAAAATCTGTGCAGTTTTTTCTCAAATGCCAGGTGTAGAAGTATTAAACAGGAATTTCCTTATAGATGGTGCTACTCGTCACTACAGGGTCCGTGAGACCGCATGTGCAGCGCCATCTGCTTCCTGTAACGGCTGGCGACGAATGTCAATACACACTAACCCAAGTTCCATACATCGTATCTGTTTCAAACCCGTAAACATGTCGAGTTTTGTGCCGACGAGCTACGATTTGCGGACAGCGTTGGTTTTCTGTTATTGTTTGAAGAAAACTGCTGCAGAATCGCATCCAATGCTTGTCGAAGCTTTCGGCGAGAATGCTCTTGGGAAAAGATAATGTTTCGAGTCGTTCAAGAAATTCAAATGAGGTGCTTTTAACGTCAGAAACGAAGGGAGCGGGAAACCAAAGAAAAAGTTCGAAAACAACGAATCTTAGGTCATATAGGATGTAGATGATACTCAAACTCAACAGCAACTCGCGGACAATTGAATGTGACGCAGATAGCCGTTTCTCTTCGTTTTAAAGCTATAGGAAAGGCGCAGAAATTGGGAAAATGGGTTCCGCATGAGCTGAGTGAAAGAGTGAAAGCAACTAGAAAGACCACTTGTGAAATGATGCTTGCAAGATACATAAGAAAGTCATTTCTCCATCGAATAGTAACAGGTGACGAAAAATGGATCCTGAGCGTCGTAAATCATGGGTGAATCCGGGCAAACTATCGACATCCACTGCAAGACCAAATTGCTTTGGAAAGAACACAATCCTCTGTGTTTGATGGGATCAAAAGGGTGTCATTTATTATGAGCTGGTGAAACCGTTAACACTGGTCGTTACCAACAGCAAATGACGGATTAAACTCGAGCATTACGTGAAAAACGACCGGAATATGACAAAAGTTTGCATCACTGAGACACGCTCCCGCTGTACAACGCTTCAATTCGTACGAAAATGTACAAAAACCACTCGCTGTCTGGTTCGCTTCAAAAGAAGGTTTCTTTTTTGCGTGGCATTCAATTCATAGTCTGCCGGAGAGGTGCGATAAATATATAATACCAATGGAGACAATTTTGAATAAAATGTTGTTTATCAGTTTCAAACAACAGGCGTGTAATTATTGCAACCAAATTCCGGTTTCATAGTTCTACACCTGGTAGAAATTCATTGTAGATGACTACATTGCCTGCGAAAAGTCTTAGATTACTGAAATGTTGTCTCCAAAGTGATTACTATACAACATTAACAACACACCTCCCTGGGGAATACTTGAATTTAATTTTACATCTGTTTATGACTCTCCATGCTAGAAAACTTGCTGCGTCCTCCTTTAAAAAAAATAATTAAAAAAAACATGCGCACAGTTCAGTAACAAATTTTGATTGATATCCCAGATGATCGTACTTTAGATAATATGCGTAAATGAGATACTGAGTCAAATGATTTTCGAAAATCGAAAAAGGCCGCGTCTACCGGACTGCCTTGATCTATGGCTTTCAGGAAGTCATGTGAGAAAAACTGTCGATATTTTCTGAACGTACACTGTTTGGCATGGAGGCGATACCTCGTTACGTTCGAGCACAGAATATGTTCTAAGACACCACAACGAATAGGTCTCAAGGCTACGGGTGTTTTCGTTCAACAACTGAGCACCGTTCATTGTTCGACGGATTTGTGAAAGAATGTGATTAGAAGATAGCGTAACTGTTCCCTCTGGAACCGTGGATGTTATCCCCTGATGTCTTAGCAGATGTCCTACCATCCTGTCCCTTCTTATTGTCAGTGTTTTACAGATATTCCTCACGGATTCGTGGAGAACCTCCTCATTCCTTATTTTATCAGACGACCTAATTTTCAACATTCTTCTGCAGCGTCACATCTCAGATACTTCGAATCGCCCCAAGGTCCATGTTACACTGCCATACAATGTTGTACTCCAAACGTAGAGTCTCGGAAATGTGCCAGCAGGAGTGGCCGTGCGGTTCTAGGCGCTACAGTCTGGAGCTGAGCGACCGCTATGGTCGCAGGTTCGAATCCTGCGTCGGGCATGGAAGTGTGTGATGTCCTTAGGTTAGTTAGGTTTAATTAGTTCTAAGTTCTAGGTGACTGATGACCTCAGAAGTGCTCAGAGCCATTTGAACCCGGTCGTATTTAGGGCATATTTTCTAGTAGACTCCGCTTGGTCAGGAAACTACTTTTTACGAGTGCTTATGGGCTTTTTGTGTCCTCCAAACCCGTTCATCAATCCTGATGTTATCTCCTCCTTATTCTCATTTCTGCGAATTCTCGTCTTTATTCAATTTACTCTGAATCCATGTTCTGTACTCATTAGACTGTTTATTCCATCCAACAGATCACAAAACATATCTTCATTCCCACTCAGGATAGCAATGTCGTCAGCGAGTCGTATCACTAACATCACTTCACCTTGAATTTTAATTCCACTCTTAAACCTTTCTTTCATTTCCATCATTGCTTTTACGATGTACAGATTCAACAGTAGGGACGAAAGACTACGTGCCCTACACCCTTTTTAATAGGAGCACTTCTTTGCTCGTAGTCCACTCTTACTGCTCACTCCTGGCTCTTATACATAGTATATATTACCCGTCTCTCCCTATAGCTTACCCCTATTTCTCTCAGTTCGAAAATCTTGCAACATGATGAGAAAGTACCCCAACTTCTGGAGGACCCTGCATACAGAGTTCTGGAGTGTGACCCCACGGACAAGGTGGCCAAGAAGACTAGTGCTCTCTTGAAGGAAACAGGGATGCCCGATAAGATCATCAGACAACTACGGGAAAAAGCGCCAGTGCCACCTAGACTGTATGGTCTGCCTAAAATGCACAAGGAGGGTGTGCCCCTACGTCCTATTGTCAGTAATATTGGGGCACCTGCGTACACAACAGCCAAGTACCTGAAAGGTCTCCTGGCTCCATATGTGGGGAAATGTATTCATCCCATCCGCAACTCAGAAGATTTCCTGCAACGCCTCAAGCAACTGCACATCACAGATTCGGACATCATGGTTAGTTTTGATGTGGTATCGCTGTTCACCAGGGTCCCACTGAAGGATTCACTAGAACTGATTGCAGAGAAACTTGATGGTGCTCTGTTGGACCTGTTCAGTCATACACTGACATCCACGTATTTCCTGTACAGAAACCAATATTACGAGCAAACTGAAGGTGTAGCTATGGGCAGCCCACTGTCCCCTGTGGTTGCCAACATAGTTATGGAGAGTTTTGAGGAGAGGGCATTGGAGACAGCCACATTTAAACCCACATGCTTCTTTAGGTATTTGGATGACACCTTCGTGATCTGGCCACATGGGATGGACAGGCTCAATGAGTTTCTTAAACATCTTAACTCATGCCACCCTAATATCAAGTTCACTATGGAACTGGAGAAGAATGGCCAGCTGTCATTCCTGGATGTACTAGTCCAGAGGAAAGCAGATGGATCAATTGGCCACAGTGTGTACCGAAAACCTACACACACTGATTTATATCTGCAGGCCAGCAGTTGTCACCACCCTGCACAGAAGAATGGGGTTCTGAAGACTTTAGTCCACAGAGCACGTGCCCTATCAGACCAAGAGAATCTACCCATAGAGCTAGAACGTCTCAAAACAGTTTTCTCCAAGAATGTATACATGGACAGACAAATTGAGAGGGCACTCCGACCAGCCACTATACCACAGGTTCCTGAAGAAGACCAAGATGAAGCAAGGAAGGTGGCATATCTGCCCTATGCTGGCTCTATTTCTGCCAGAATCAGTAGGATCCTGCGTAAACACAATATCAAGTGTGTTTTCTGTCCATCCAACAAGATCGGGGGACTGCTGGGGAGTGTCAAAGACGACCTGGGGTTACGAAAACCAGGGATTTACAATATACCTTGTCAATGTGGCATGTCCTACATTGGCCAGACGACAAGAACTGTGGAGATCAGGTGCAAAGAACATCAGAGGCACACTAGATTAAGACAGGTGACTAAGTCAGCCATTGCTGAACACTGTCTAGAACTAGATCATGCCATGAAGTATGAGGATACCAAGATTCTAGCACAAACACCCAGATTTTGGGACAGTGTTATAACAGAATCGATTGAGATTAAAATGGCTGACGATCTTATGAATCGTGACACAGGGTACCAGCTAAGCAGAGCCTGGGATCCGGCTCTGGAATTGTTAAAGGAGCAACGGGGCCAGCTGCAACACTACACAAACAGAAGAACCAGAGACATGGAGATGGTAAACGAGCCCCTGACGGACTGCCAGGAGCACCAGACCGAAGATGGAACACCCAGAAGTGGGACTGGTGGGCGCGGACCGCAGAGGGAACATCCAGAGCCGCAGCAGACGAAAAACGGAGCGGCAACGCTCCAACAGGTCGTGGTGAGCGGGCGCGGACCGCAGGGGGAACGCCTGGTACCCCAGACCGTAGATGAAACAGCCAGGAGCGGGTTTGGTGGGCGCGGACCGCAGAGGGAACACCTAGAACCGCAGCGGACGGAAAACGGAGCAGCAACGCTCCAGCAGGTCACAGGGAATGGGCGCGGACCACAGAGGAAGCGCCTGCAGCCGTTGGTGGAGGGGGAAGGCCATAGGCATAAATACTGGACCAGGTCCACTCGAGGAGCAGTCTCAGGTCGCACCTGATGAAGGTCTCGAGCTACGTGACCGAAATATCGTGCAAGTACGACGCTGATATCCGGCAGAAAACCCGACAACCCAAGATGCCTTCAATGTTATTTTACCACCTATCCGCTATGTCTTCTGCATTTAACAGTGGAGTTCCAATTGCACTCACAATGTTACCACCGTTGATTTTAATTATTCACATTACGTCACTTTATTGCTTATGAAGAAGATACACCTAGTGGTATAGAAGCTGGTAAATTTTTATGCAGCCGGTTTGGCTGTATACCTCATTTATTGAAAGTTTTCGGTTGCAGCTGTCAGCTATGTTTAAAATTGTATTTTTGATCAGTTTATGTAACCAGTCAGGCGGATATTTGCACAGTGAAGGCATGTCGTGTGACTAGGCCTCCCGTCGGGTAGACCGTTAGCCAGGTGCTAGTCTTTCGATTTGACGCCACTTCGACGGCTTGCGCGTTGATGGGGATGAAATAATGATGATTAGGACAACACAACACTCAGTCCCTGAGCGGAGAAAATCCTCGACCCAGCCGGTAATAGAACCCTTAGGATTGGCACTCTGTCGCACTGACCACTCAGCTACCGCGGGCTGCTATGTGTTGTTGTTGTTGTTGTTCTGGTCTTCAGTCTAGAGACTGGTTTGATGCAGCTGTCCATGTTACTTTATCCTGTGCAAGCTTCTTCATCTCCCAATACGTACTGCAGCCTACATGCTTCTGAATCTGTTTAGTGTATTCATGTCTTAGTCGCCCTCTACGATTTTTACCCTCCACGCTGCCCTCCAATACTAAATTGGTGATCCCTTGATGCCTCAGAACATGTCCTGCCAACCGATCCCTTCTTCCAGTCAAGTTGTGCCACAAACTCCTCTTCTCCCCAATCCTATTCAACACCTCCTCATTAGTTATGTGATCTACCCATCTAATCTTCAGCATTCTTCTGTAGCACCACATTTCAAAAGCTTCTATTCTCTTCTTGTCCAAACTATTTATCATCCATGTTTCACTTCCATACATGGCTACACTCCGTACAAATACTTTCAGAAACGACTTCCTGACACTTAAATCTATACTCGATGTTAACAAATTTCTCTTCTTCAGGAACGCCTTCCTTCCCATAGCCAGTCTACATTTTATATCCCCTCTACTTCGACCATCATCAGTTATTTTGCACCCAAAATAGCAAAACTCCTTCACTACTGTGTCTCATTTCCTAATCTAATTCCTTCAGTATCACCCGACATCATTCGACTACATTCCATTATCCTCGTTTTGCTTTTGTTGATGTTCATCTTATACCCTAGTTTCAAGACACTGTCCATTCCGTTCAACTGCTCTTCCAAGTCCTTTGCTGTCTCTGACAGAACTACAATGTCGTCGGCGAACCTCAAAGTTTTATTTCTTCTCCATGGATTTTAATAACTACTCCGAACTTTTCTTTTGTTTCCTTAACTGCTTGCTCAATATACAGATTGAATAACATCGGGGAGAGGCTACAACCCTGTCTCACTCCCTTCCCAACCACTGCTTCCCTTTCATCTTTCATGCCCCTGGACTCTTATAACTGCCATCTGGTTTTGTACAAATTGTAAATAGCCATCCGCTTCCTGCAGTTTACCCCTGCCAACTTCAGAATTTGAAAGAGAGTATTCCAGTCAACATTGTCAAAAGCTTTCTCTAAGTCTACAGATGCTAGAAGCGTAGATTTTCCTTTTCTTAATCTAGCTTCTAAGATAAGTCGTAGGCTGAGTATTGCCTCACGTGTTCCCATATTTCTATGGAATCCAAACTGATCTTCTCCGGGGTCGGCATCTACCAGTTTTTCCATTCGTCTGTAAAGAATTCGCGGTAGTATTTTGCATCCGTGACTTATTAAACTGATAGTTCGGTAATTTTCACATCTGTCAACGCCTGCTTTCTTTGAAATTGGAATTATTATATTCTTCTTGAAGTCTGAGGGTATTTCGCCTGTCTCATACATTTTGCTCACCAGATGGTAGAGTTTTTTTAGGACTGGCTCTCCCAAGGCTGTCAGTAGTTCTAATGGAATGTTGTCTACTCCTGGGGACTTGTTTCGACTTAAGTCTTTCAGTGCTCTATCAAATTCTACACGCAGTATCATATCTCTCATTTCATCTTCATCTACATCCTTTTCCCTTTCTATAACATTGCCTTCAAGGGCGGACATATAGACACTGTAATAGTGCGACTGTGTAATATGGGAGTGACACCGGTTGATATACTTAATGCTTATGGAGAGATACCTCGTCATCCACGAGTATGACGTGCTATACAAGTTTCATTATCGCCGGATGTCTGTGTGACGTAACCCGTCCACGACACTCTGGCGCGTACTGGCGTTCCGTCAGTGCCGGTGTCTGTGGCGCTGCCCCTTCCGTGACGAGTCCATCAGATTGCATTCAGATCGGCGGCGCAGGTCGCGCTAACGACCCCCTGAATAATGTAACGCGCGTGGGCGGCGAGCCGGGTGCAAAAAGGGCGCGCGTGCGTACGAGCCAGCCCAACTCCATCCCCCGACCACCACTACCACCACCACCACTTCTCTTTTTAACACACGCGTACATGGCCCCACCACCCCCTTCCACCCGGTCGCCAACATCTGCACTAATTGGCGCGAGGCAAGTTTTTCTCTCTTTGTACATCTTAATTAGTCAGCCCGGCTGGCGTACGCTAAGTGCGGGATTATGGCGCAACCTTTGAAGCTGCTGCTGTGCGTTCCTGAAAAGAAGGGCGGACGGCAGGAGACGGATTTTGATAAACAGCGGACACGTCACGAAGGGAAACGTTTCTTCACACGAACGCACGGTAATTTGGGTACAGTCGTGAACAGTGTTGAAACGCATTAGAGTTGGTGAATACCTCTGGGAACTGCTTATTATGTTACTGGGAATTAGTGGTTGCAAAGATTAAACTGGTATTTATTTACAAGTCATTTCAGTATTTTCCTCTATCATAAATACCCTTAGTCCTCTTTTTTTATTATTTTTTTATTTGTAGATACAGTCCTGTTGTGAGAAAATGAACACACTGATGGAAAAAAAAAACAATTTGAAAGGGTACAGTACCGCCCGACATTGAAAATAGGTACAACATTCTTCGTTATTCTTGTCAGAACAACATATTTTTTCTAATAATAACTCAATTTCAATTAATACAGCGAAGCTGGATACCATTGTGGGAAAGAATGACGATTTATTTATTTAATTGATCACATGTGCACTCCCACAAAATAAATCCCTACATCCAGTTTGGTGAGACTGTGAAATGAATGAATGTATGGTCGTCTGCTAACCGCAGATAGTGAATGTGAATATATGATCATCTATGAGACGGTACTTGGTTCACCTTTGGTGGGACCAAAGAGATGAAATTTACCTGTGCTCTGAGCGCCTGAAATGTGGCTGACCAATACGGTAGGAAGGTGCTCCCCCACTTCGGCAGAGGTGCGAGAGGACCTGAAGAACGGACATGTTTCAGCACTCTGCCGCTGGATCTAGTGTTGGTAAGACCTGTCTTAGGCGTGCTCCGTAAGGACAAAAGAGTGGAGACATGGTATGCATGTGAAATACTTAAGAGTAGTTTAGAATAATAATTTCTCTATTTCAGGAACTTTTGTGGGGAGAATTAAATGTCAGGAAGGTAATATGAATGGGATCATAGTAATCTTTGGAAGTTAGCAACGGTCACAATGAAACCACGTGTAGCAATAAGTTGAAATACTTCCGAGTGCTTAAGTTAAGCTGAATTACTAGCGTGTGTACTATAAGTTGGAAATATTTAAGGAATGGAGTGTGCCGGACTTGAAATTAGAGACGACTACTTCCACGTGGTGAGCACTGTGTGAGTCTCAATCTGTGTATGAGACAAAGGATAAAGAGAAGTACTCGTCCATGGTATCAGTTGAGGACTCGCGTGTGTGATGAATATGTTCTTAATATTACTTTGCGTGTTATGCTTCCGTGTGACGCTTGATTCAAACTATAATACTCTGAGAGAGAAGCAAGGTGAGTCAGCCGTCTATCCAGCAACGCCACATGGCTTGCATTGCACAGGAAGACGTGCATATATCGTCCAGAGTTCGTAGTAGGAAAGAAAAGTTACGAAGTGGAGCAGAGTCGTGTGAAACTGGGATGAATTTTAATTGAAGTGGGAAAGCTGAAGCTGATGGGATTATAACGTTGCCGGTGTGATGTATTTCATGAAATTTAAGTATGTGTGGTTTGAGTGGAAGAGTGGCAAGGTAGTTTCAGAGGTAGTGGGTTATGCATGTTCCTATCGAGCCGGCCGGTGTGGCCGTGCGGTTAAAGGCGCTTCAGTCTGGAACCGCGTGACCGCTACGGTCGCAGGTTCGAATCCTGCCTCGGGCATGGATGTGTGTGATGTCCATAGGTTGGTTAGGCGACTGATGACCTCAGAAGTTAAGTCGCATAGTGCTCAGAGCCATTTGAACCATTTTTTGTTCCTTTTGTACCGCTCGGTCTTGAGGAAAGTTTCGTGATGATGGTTGTGAGAGTCGAAGTGTGAGATATAGTAAAAGATCCACCATCCTATCCAGAAAGTGCACTGTAGCGTTAAATAATTACGAGACCATAAGATAGAGAATCACCAATGTCAAGCCATTCCCACTGGGCGGAATTTC
Organism: Schistocerca serialis cubense; assembly: GCF_023864345.2. Classification (NCBI taxonomy): domain Eukaryota; kingdom Metazoa; phylum Arthropoda; class Insecta; order Orthoptera; family Acrididae; genus Schistocerca; species Schistocerca serialis. The sequence continues at coordinate 870,140,636 of NC_064641.1, read as the reverse complement.
TCATGTGTTATTGTTGTTGGTTATAGAATTTGTGTGTTTAGGTTATAGAATTTATCGGAATATATAAGATAGTGAAAAGAAAAAGATTGGTGGCCTTTTCCTTCGAATTGTATGTTGTTATGATATCCAGAATTTATAATGTGTGCGCCATTCATATCCAGTGCTATGGCCACGTGTTGATAAAAGCCGTTAAATAAAAAAAGAAAATGTGGTATTGCCAGTGCGTAGTGAACAGTCAGAGTTCTGTAAATCACTGATAGTCAGATGTGGGTTTCCGTTGCGCATTATTCATACAGGAGGATAATTTGTAACTTAATTGTGAGTACTAGAGTTCATGTTACTCGATAATTAAGAATGAATCCACTCGCTTGGCAGACCACTCATCTTGCAGGCCTGACTGCTTGATGCCACAGTATGAGCAAGGCATGTGGGTGCCTCTCAAATTAATTTAGAGTAATGAAATTTCGGGAATTTAATTGTCTAGGTAAGATATTAAGAGATTAACACCACGAGATAACCGGTTAATGTAACAGCGAAATGCTGGTATATTAATAACGGGAGACTCATATGCTCCAGATGTGCGTGTGAGGCCCTGAGTAACGTTCACGCGGTTCAGATGTGCCGGTATGGGCCTCGCCCCGTCAGAAAGTGAACAATACCATGGCCTGTGTCTGCGTACTTCAACTTCGATCGTTCCAGTACACTGGGGAAGCCCTCAGCTGGTCGTCTCCCACTCCCATTGCCTTGTGTTAAGGCGCCAGTTGTACAGTTGACGCAGTATTCCCCTGCCTTTTCACGCCGCTGCTCTGTGGCGAACTGTGAATGCAGTCTCCAGAACCAGAGACACAAGACATCTGCTGACGTGCTGCCGAAGACACCATTCTAACAAGGGAACCTCCCCATCGCACCCCCCTCAGATTTAGTTATAAGTTGGCACAGTGGATAGGCCTTGAAAAACTGAACACAGATCAATCGAGAAAACAGGAAGAAGTTGTGTGGAACTATGAAAAAATAAGCAAAACATACAAACTGATTAGTCCATGTGGAAGATATACAACATCAAGGCTACTGTGAGCACGGGAGCGCCATGGTCCCGCGGTTAGCGTTAGCAGCTGCGGAACAAGAGGTCCTTGCTTCAAGTCTTCCTTCCAGCGTAAAATTTTAATTTTTATTTTCAGACAATTATCAAAGTTCAGGCACTCACACATAATCAACTTCGCTCTCCAAAATTCCAGGACATGTTCAGATTTGCTTGCACATATGCAGGATTTGACGGTCTACACACGGAAAAATTTGAAAACGTTAAAAACATGTGTTTTGACAGAGCACAGGGAAAAGTGTGCGACTGTGAAACTGTTGAATTCATTTGTTGCAGTTTATGTGACAAACTCTTATGTTTTCATCACTTTTTTGGGAGTAATTCTCACATCCACAAGAAAACCTAAATCGGGCAATGTAGAAGAATCTTTTTACCCATTCGCCAAGTGTATAAGTTAGGTGGGTCGACAATATATTCCTGTCATGTGACGCACATGCCCTCACCTGTATCGTATAGAATACATCAGACGTGTTTTCCTGTGGAGGAATCGGTTGACGTATCACCTTGCGATCAAATGTTTTCGGTTCCCATTGGAGAGGCATGTCCTTTCGTCTACTAATCGCACGGTTTTGCGGTGCGGTCACAAAACACAGACACTAAACTTATTACAGTGAACAGAGACGTCAATGAACGAATGGACAGATCATAATTTTGCGAAAATAAAGAAAAACTTTTCACTTCAAGGGAGACTTGAACCAAGGACCTCTCGTTCCGCAGCTGCTCACGCTAACCACGGAACCACGGCGCTCCTGAGTTCAGATTATCCTTGATGCTGCCTATCTTCGCATAGACTACTCGGTTTGTATATTGTGCCTGTTTTTTCATAGTTCCACACAACTTCTTCCTGTTTTCTTCATTGATCTGTGTTCAGTTTTTCAAGGCCTATCCACTGTGCCAACTTATAACTAAATCTGAGGGGGATGCGATGGGGAGGTTCCCTTGTAAGCAGCATGCTCCCCAAGGTCCTCGCCTTATGGTGTTTCTAAAGATCACTAGACACAGGCGGTGCTCCCAGACACTTGCTGCAAAGCAAATTATGGCGTCGAAGAGAGCTGTAACGTACGCTAATAGCGTCCTCAAAGGTAGTCCGCGTTGTGTAATGTATAGCCTTGGGCATTAGTTGCGTCGCTTTGTCAATTGTCAGCCTGGTGTGGACACTGAAAGTACGTCGTTCGTTAACATGTATCCTTACTTATCGTGTTACTCGTTTCCTCCTAACGTTTATGTTATCCAGTTTAGCAACGGGATTCCGCTTCAGTGGAAATGAGTGTATGGTATCGTTGGATGGGAGGTCCCATGCGGGGAAGTTCGGCAGCCAAGTACAAGTCTTATTTCAGTCGACGCGACCTGCATGCCGGTGATGGGTTGTTTTGGCTACAGTATTTACTAACACCACGACGATGTAGGATTAGCCCAAAGAGTAGCCTGTGTAATTGTATTTGATCGCAAATGGGCCCCTTCTGTACCTTAGCCAATGTGTTTAGGAGGCTGATTGGTCTGTACGTTCTGTGGTCAGTAATGTCCCTATTCTCTGACATCTTAATAACGGTCACGTTGGTTATTTTGCAAAGAGCGGGGATTATTCCCTGTTGTAGGACGTCGTTTAGCAACTCCGCTACAAAGGGATAGTATTTTTAAGAATTTCCTTATTAAGTCCAACCAGGCCAGGCGATGTTCTATTTTAATGTCTACGTATCGCTAGAGCAACTTCTCTACAGACCAAAGCAAAAGGGACAGTAATATCTCCATTTGCATAAATACCGTTCTTTTGGTCACGTAAGAGCTTACGTCACAGGTCGTGTAATGTCACTTGGGAGGAGAAGGCTCGAAGAACTTTCATTCCGAGGCTCCTCCACACAAAATTGCATATTGTTTAAAGTATACTTTACAAAGACAGCAACGCATTTTTCGTCTTATTACTTGTAGACACAAGTATATTCTCTTCTTTACATAAAGGTACAATGTATTTCCTATACAAATTTATTTTCTGGATAAACTATGTATCAAACGAAAAATGTAGTGTATTAAGTTATTTAAGGAATACTGTACTCAAGCAGCAATGAACTACATTCTGTTCCTACTAACAAATTTACGACCATAAGTGTATTATTCATGTAAGGCTACAATTCATATATTCCAAGTATCAGATCCTGAGTAAGTCTGTATGATGCCATACAATATAATACACGTATCTAAGGTATCGCACATAATATACCACAACTACCAACAATCAGACAAACAAACAACTACTCAATATCATGTAGTGCCCTGACATGCAATACTCCAAGTAATTTATCAACACACGAAAGTATAACAAACGTACACAAGCGCAAACCATTTCAGATGAAAATAGTTCGAAGTTCTACGAGATCTCCACACGTGAAATAGGCAGAATTAGGCTGTTATCAATCAACAAGCTACTTAGACTATAATAAAACCCAAATATACTATATCACTTCCCTCTACATATTGCAGCTTATTTTCACCACAGTTATTGCATTAATTTTTTTACATTTGAATTATATAAATTATTTTCTCCTCAGCTAAGCTCAAACAAATTATATACAACCACATAAACAACTGTTAAGTATTCAATTTTTTTGCTCTGAGCACTATGGGACTCAACATCTGAGGTCATCAGTCCCCTAGAACTTAGAACTACTTAAACCTAACTAACCTAAGGACATCACACACATCCATGCCCGAGGCAGGATTCGAACCTGCGACCGCAGCGGTCACGCGGTTCCAAACTGAAGCGCCTAGAACCGCACGGCCACACCGGCCGACAAGGATTCAATTCTCTGTAAGCTTAGAGAAATGTTTATATATTATGTTCTGTATATTATTTAAAATAGCATTAACAACTGCGTACCAACAATACTGTAATAAGAAGTCTTTGGTGTTAGATTTAGAAGCATCCGACCCACCTTACATTCCAAGGCGGCGGGCTACTCCGTACTGTTAATGAGATGAATTAATGAATTGATCGTGTGTTAGTTCGTCATCAGCGAGGAGTTTGTTCAGCAGATACTCTGCCGAGCACCTCTAGCCCTTTGTACTCTACTGTCTACTCCTTTTAATGATGATGTCATAGCTATTCGGGTCTTAATTCGTTTCACACTGTACAGTATGTACAGGGACAGTGTTTATTGTCTGTGGACGCTGAAAGAATTGATTTCTGTCCATAAAGAGTGGGAAACTGCATTGACCACTGTTAATAGGCTTCTGGCTACTGCTCAAATTTCCAGCAACATCAGAGAACCGGACACGAGACATGCGAAACCTTTGGAGCCGTTGAAATCCCCTGGTGACCAGTTTGTCGCCGCTACTTCGATATGCCGCATCTGACCCTTCTGCCTTCACTTGAGAGTGAGTGGCGGACGGTGGTGAGTTCACGTGTCTCTTGGTGGAAGGCGAACTGGCCACATGGCGGACTCCTTACGCTGTAGCGGCAGGTACGTGTTGCTTCCCAGTGCTGGTAACACTTCTGAGCCATTACGGGACGGCTATGCTGTTGGCCCAGTGGCTGACTTCCCAACCCACTCCGAAGAAATGTAGACGTCAGGTGTACTAGTCATTGGGAGCTCTAACATTAGGGGCTAATGGAATCCTCACGGAAATAGAAGGCAGGTCGGGATAGAATGCCAATATGCACTTAGTATAGTTGTCAGGGGAATCATCCGAGATGTGGAGGAGGCCCTGCTGGAGGCTGTCGAGGGCACTAGGCGCAACCCACTGCAAATAGTGGCACATGTCGGCACAAATGATGCCTACCACTTGGGTTCCAAGGTCATCCCCAGTTCCTACAGACAGATGGCTTATTCGGTGAAGACAGCTAGCATCACGCATGGGGTGCAGGCTAAGCCCAAATCATACCTAAGGTTGACTGCAATCCGACGATTTGGAGTAGAGTGGAAGGTCGAAACCTGAGGCTCAGGCGAACCTGTGACCGTATTCGATACGAATTTCTCAACCTCCGCAATCGGGTGAAGAGTTAAAGTGTTCCCTGTTTCCCTCAATAGGTCAGGACAGCGCTACACGCAGGAAGTGATTACTATGGCAGCATAATAGTTGTGTGGTGTTCATGATATATTTTTGAGGTTAGAGGAAACTCCCCCATCCCGTGGGATCAGAGATGAATTACAAGCCCATATCGAAGAAAGATCGGCCAATTTGTTCTCAGAGAATGCTCGTCCCCGTGGACGGAAAATAAAAAAATAATAATATTGTTGGTGCTAGTAAACTGCAGGAGAAACGTGGTAAGCTCTCAGAATTAGTACCGCTTATTGAATCTTATAGTTGTGTTATAGTGTTGTGAACAGGAAGTTGGTTGAAACCTTAAGTGAATAGCTACCAATTTTTAAACTCAGATTTGTCGTATTTATTGCAGCAAAGAATTGGATAATATCTATCGCGGTAATCATATATTCCGAATGTGAATTAATGTGGGTGATCTTAAGCATCAAATATGGTGAAAACGGTAATCGTATGCTTTTATAGATAACCAGCGACAGGCGCAGTTTTCGTAGAGCGCTTGAGGGGAAACTTGATAAATTTCATGAATAAGCCGAAACAGTCTGTCCAGTCTGTCGTAAATAAGGATTAACTATAGTAAACACCCGTTTGGTGTATGTACTCAAGCACTCATGTCGTAATAAGTTTCTTGATTGTGAAATAGTTACAGGGGGTGACTTCAGCTTGCCTGGTATAGTTCGGGAGAGTCATGCTATCAAAACTGGTGCCAGAGATAGAGATTTATGTGAAATTATTCTGAATGTCTTGTCCGAAAATTAATTCGAGCGCTTAGTTAGGGAACCAACTCGTTAAGGGAACGTCTTAGACAGCCTAGCACAAACAGACCTGAACTTGATCATAGAATGAAAGCTTTCACGGCAGGTGTTGTCATCATTTAGTGAGGCGACCGTCATAGCAAAGACGTCGCATTATTATGCGCGAATGTACAGAGAGGCTATTGAGACTGCCAAACACTGCAATAATCTTAATAAATGGTTCAAATGGCTCTGAGCACGATGGGACTTAACATCTAGTGTCATCAGTCCCCTAGAACTTAGAACTACTTAAACCTAACTAACCTAAGGACAGCACACAACACCCAGCCGTCACGAGGCAGAGAAAATCCCTGACCCCGCCGGGAATCGAACCCGGGAACCCGGGCGTGGGAAGCGAGAACGCTACCGCACGACCACGAGATGCGGGCAATAATCTTAATAGAAAAGATGAAGGCATTAAGCTGGATAAGATATGGATGTCAACATTGCAGCAACAGCGTGACAATCGATTAATTTCAATTTTGGAAGTTGCCAATATCAGAGATTATAGCACAGCCGACGTCGCGTGATTGACAACGGCGCCCTCTGGGTGTTTTATATATACGGCGCTCACTCGCGCTCTCGTTGCAGTTCGCCGCTTGTCCTCAGAGGATGCCTTCCGCAGTCGAAGGTGAAACGTCAGGGGAGAGTTTTATGTATGGATCACGGCATCTCAGCCCGGAAGTGTTAAGTGAAGGCCTGAACTTCTCTAATCAATTATCCTAGAGGAGCGTATCAGTCATCATAAAGCTGTGATGGCGCCTATGACTATGGATATTTCAAGGAATGCAAAGAAAGGTGGGAAAATACTTCTGCTTAACAAGAGTGACAGGATATAAATAACATACTGTCTGAGTAGTCAACACCAAATATTCAGTGCTGGATACGAAGAAACAGAACTCAAATGGGAAATATTCGAAGGCGTGGTTCAGTATGCCCTGGACAAGGTATATTCCGAGCAACGTCTTGAAGTGTGGGAAAGACCCGCCGTCGTTTAATATTCGTTATTGAAAATTGCAACATAAACAAAGATGAGAAAAGCGCTCAGTGGCTCTGAGAATAAAATTTTGTCAACCGATCTGGCTAAAAACCCAAAGAGGTTTCGGTGTTACGTAACATCAGTACCAGGTTCGAAACCATTCTGTTCAGTGTCTCAGTGACCATAATGGCAAATGCAATATAGGACGTCGAGATATTGAATTCGGTCTCCAAAATTGTTTCACCGGAGGAAACCGCAACACAGTCTCTCCTTTCAATGTTCGCACTAACCTCCAAATGGCAGATATTGAGGTAAGGGATCGCGGAACAGGAAAGGAACTACAGTCGCTTAGCAGGGAAAGGGTTCAGGACCAGGTGAGATACCTACAAGGTTCTTGCTCTCATCCCATCAGCATTTTATTGTAGATCGCTAGTGCAACGAGGGGTGCCTAGCCACTGCAAAAAATCGTGGGTCAGTTCTGTTTCCAATAAAGATCGTAGGGGAGATGCGCATAATTAAAGGCTTATATTGTTGACACCTATTTATTGCAGAATTATGAAACTTGTTTTATGCTCATGTATTATGACGTTTTTGGGGAAAGAGAGCCGCCTCTATCGACAAGGATTCCGCAAACAGAGATCTTGCGAAACTCAGCGTTGTAGACATCAGCGCCCTGACTGGTGCTGTTTTTCTCGATTTCAGGAAGCCATTTAACTCCGTCCCACACTGCCGTTTAGTGAAAAAAATAAGAGCTTACCGCGTATTGGACCGCATTATGAACTGGATTCAATACCTCCTTGCAGACAAAACTCAACACGTCGCTCTTAACGGAGCAAAATCGACATATGTAAAGATAAGTTCGGGAGTACCCCAGGGAAGTGTGATAGGACCGCTACTGTTTGTAATATACGTAAATGATCTAGCAGATTGCGTCGGAAGCTCTTTACGCCGGTATTACACTATTATATTTCTTTGACAGAGAAATATGATCAAATATTCGTCAAATTTATTTGAAAAGATTTTTGATGTGACGCTTAAAAGCGATGTTACACTGTCGTCAAATTTCGAGACGACGAACAATAGCTTGATTCTATGCGTTGCAGTTACATTGTGTGCGCATTCGGAAGAAAAGCGGCGGGAAAAAAGAAAACATACTTGGATGAAGCCGTAGGTTTTACGTCGAGATAGTAATATCATTCAGCAAAATTTGTTACGAGAGCTGCAAGTGGAGGGCGTGAAGTCTTATAATCTCATTATCTACTCCGGCTTGCTGAAAAGCTGGCTGGATGTTTCCAGATGTAGAAGTGGATGGTTGTAGCGGTGCTTGTGGACACGAAGTTGCCTGCGGCATACTCCACCTGCCCATCAACATACAATTAATAGCATGCTCGCGCCCCTTCGGTTACATTTCACATTGCAGTGAGCAGAAGACGAACGACTTTTATGATCAAATTTTTCGGCGTGGCTCTAGATTTGATCAGATTTATCTGACGATAGGCGAAATCTGAAAAAGATCCGTATTGAGCCATCAAATTTCTTTCACGTAAGTATTTGACATATGAATTTTGACAAACAAATATAATAGTACAATACCGCGCGTAAGGCTGTTCCCAGGTGATGTGGTTGTTTGTAAGAAAGTAGCAACGCGAAGAGATAGTAATGATTTCCAGGACGACCTACAGAGGACTGATGAGTTGTGCAGGCTGAATAAATGTAATTTAAAGCACATACATAGGTAAAGAAATCGACTATTGCACTATTGATGACAAACTACTGGAAAGAGTTACCACTGTAAAATATCTAGGATTATGTGACTGGAGCGACCTTAGTATTGGAACAACAGGGGCATCATTCGAATGTACCGTTATCCAAGATGGCGGCCTTGACGTCACAGACACACCCCAGTGACGTCAATCAAGAAGGCGGATTTTGGCGGGAAGTTTGAATTTTGGCGCGAAGAAGGTCAGTTTGGCTACCCCTACTGACCTAACCCCCCTCCCCCAGAAAAATGGCGCGAAGTCCAAATTCCAAAATGATAATGCGTCACACCTAGGAAAATGGCGGGAAAAATAGTCTTGTCTTTATTATTTAACCAATTTCAAGCATGTGTGTTCGCTATTGGGTCTGGACTCCAACTGACTTAGTTCATATCGGCGCCACCAGAGAGCGTCACTGTGACGTCAGATCATGACGCTAGTACCGTTATTCAAGATATCCGCACCCAATGTATCCGCCACGTGGCTTGGCACACACAGGACGCTGTCGTGACGTCAGCTTATCACGCGAGTACCGTTATTCAAGATTGCTCTGACATCCCGAACACGCCAAGCCGTTCGACATTTCGCGAGCACGTGGGGGCTGTTGACAGCTGCCACGTCGTCTGACAGTTGCCGAACACGTGGGACTGCCCGGTCGCCGCAGCCGGCGCATGGGTCCCAGCTAATAGCGCGCAGTGCTTCAGCATGCTGCGGCAACGTAACTGTACATCAGCGTATCACCCCACAGCCTCATGCCCGCACCTTTATACTCGCGCCGTACATAGTCTTCTGTAAATATGCTAACTAAAGCAACACCCATATCGCGCATCTAACCTACCAATTACCTAAGTACTTAATTCCATTTCAATTTTAATCATATTCAATAATTCAATTTACAGTTTAAATATTCAGTGATCAAATGAGAAGTTCCACATTTTCCCACTATCAACCCTAGAATGCTGCATCCTATTGGCCACGTGATTCGACTTCATATAGGTATGAAAAGGTGTTCACTATACTTTCAACTACCTAGTTTCAAATGCTTTTCACGGTCCATACCGCCACCTCTTCCTAGGAACCGCCGCCGAGTTTGAATTCTGGGAGTAAAGAAAGGTCACTTGGGCTTTCACCACTAACCTAAGAAAATTGTTGCAAACGAAGCTCACCCCCAGTAACCTAAGCCTCCAGGCCGCAGCCTCTTCGTAGGGGTTGCTGGTAAAAGGACTCAGCCCACACTAGGCTATGGAGAGAGGGTGGAGTGTGTTTCATTTATTTGAGAGCAATTTATTTAGGGATGGAGTACATGTATCACAGAACATACTCTCAGACATTCCCCACATCACACAGACCTGCAAACTACTCCTACATAACTCATCTATAACGCTCTACACACACGCTTGCTAATTGTAAACCATCAAAATTAACACATTGCACCACCTACAGACATGCGAACCACTCGTAAATAACGGACGGCGTTTACGTCTAGATAGCCGGCCGAAGTGGCCGTGCGGTTAAAGGCGCTGCAGTCTGGAACCGCAAGACCGCTACGGTCGCAGGTTCGAATCCTGCCTCGGGCATGGATGTTTGTGATGTCCTTAGGTTAGTTAGGTTTAACTAGTTCTAAGTTCTAGGGGACTAATGACCTCAGCAGTTGAGTCCCATAGTGCTCAGAGCCATTTGAACCATTTTACGTCTAGATAGCCAAACAACTCGTAAATTGTCAAAATAATAATCCATCTAAAATACTCTGCTTGCTAATCGTCAACTGTTGAAATCACACACCAGCCTCTACTTAAATAATTAGAGGCAGCACCACCACCAAGTGTATTCGCCACTGAGTCCATAGCCCAACTGACTTAGTTCATATCCATGCCACTAGAGGACGCTGTAGTGACGTCAGGTGATGTCGCAAGTACCGTAATATAGGTGGGTTCACCACGAGCTCCAGACCCCAACTGTCTTAGAACTGTCTTAGTACATTTCGTCGCCGCCAGAGGAAGCCTCTGTGACACCAGCTGATGACGCAAGTACAGTTATCCCTGATGGTTGCAAACCGTGTGTTCTGCACGAGATATAACACTCAGTATCACCAGGAGAGAACGCTGTCATCCTTTTCGAGACGTAAACCAAGATGGTGAGAGAAAAATGGTGGGAAAACAACTCAGCCTGCTCTAGGCTGCTGGGGAGAGTAAGGATGGAGTGCACTCTATTTATTTTCAAACAACTTATTTAACGATGGAGTATATCTATCCCCCTGATACAAAAGATCTACCCTGATGTGTCTGGGGCCATGTTCCACGGAAGAAGAACGAGGTCGCCCTAAAGATAGAGCAGCAGAACTACATATCGATAAGCACCGTTGCTGCCACTAGCGGACAGGCAACGCTTAGGAAACCGAGTGGCGCCAGTGAACACGAGAAGAAGACAAACAACGCAACCATGCCAACTAAACGGTACGGTCTGGCAGAAACCTACACACGGCACCAACGAGCCGCAGCACGGCTCAGATCTGTGTGCAGGTGCCTACTTTTGTTAGTTATGCTTCGTTCATCTTGACAAAGCCTGTACGCAGCATCTGCAGTATACTGTAGCATGCCCATCGATACCGTTTCAACTAAGGCAAATGAACCGTTGTGCTATCGGTAGGTCGCGCAACACTCTCTAATTGAACATCTTTGCCTTAGATGGCCGAGGTTCGCGCGGGGATCGGACGCCGGTGGGCAGTGACTGTGAGACCGGGAAGTTGAAAATACACTCCTGGAAATGGAAAAAAGAACACATTGACACCGGTGTGTCAGGCCCACCATACTTGCTCCGGACACTGCGAGAGGGCTGTACAAGCAATGATCACACGCACGGCACAGCGAACACACCAGGAACCGCGGTGTTGGCCGTCGAATGGCGCTAGCTGCGCAGCATTTGTGCACCGCTGCCGTCAGTGTCAGCCAGTTTGCCGTGGCATACGGAGCTCCATCGCAGTCTTTAACACTGGTAGCATGCCGCGACAGCGTGGACGTGAACCGTATGTGCAGTTGACGGACTTTGAGCGAGGGCATATAGTGGGCATGTGGGAGGCCGGGTGGACGTACCGCCGAATTGCTCAACACGTGGGGCGTGAGGTCTCCACAGTACATCGATGTTGTTGCCAGTGGTCGGCGGAAGGTGCACGTGCCCGTCGACCTGGGACCGGACCGCAGCGACGCACGGATGCACGCCAAGACCGTAGGATCCTACGCAGTGCCCTAGGGGACCGCACCGCCACTTCCCAGCAAATTAGGGACACTGTTGCTCCTGGGGTATCGGCGAGGACCATTCGCAACCGTCTCCATGAAGCTGGGCTACGGTCCCGCACACCGTTAGGCCGTCTTCCGCTCACGCCCCAACATCGTGCAGCCCGCCTCCAGTGGTGTCGCGACAGGCGTGAATGGAGGGACGAATGGAGACGTGTCGTCTTCAGCGATGAGAGTCGCTTCTGCCTTGGTGCCAATGATGGTCGTATGCGTGTTTGGCGCCGTGCAGGTGAGCGCCACAATCAGGACTGCATACGACCGAGGCACACAGGGCCAACACCCGGCATCATGGTGTGGGGAGCGATCTCCTACACTGGCCGTACACCACTGGTGATCGTCGAGGGGACACTGAATAGTGCACGGTACATCCAAACCGTCATCGAACCCATCGTTCTACCATTCCTAGACCGGCAAGGGAACTTGCTGTTCCAACAGGACAATGCACGTCCGCATGTATCCCGTGCCACCCAACGTGCTCTAGAAGGTGTAAGTCAACTACCCTGGCCAGCAAGATCTCCGGATCTGTCCCCCATTGAGCATGTTTGAGACTGGATGAAGCGTCGTCTCACGCGGTCTGCACGTCCAGCACGAACGCTGGTCCAACTGAGGCGCCAGGTGGAAATGGCATGGCAAGCCGTTCCACAGGACTACATCCAGCATCTCTACGATCGTCTCCATGGGAGAATAGCAGCCTGCATTGCTGCGAAAGGTGGATATACACTGTACTAGTGCCGACATTGTGCATGCTCTGTTGCCTGTGTCTATGTGCCTGTGGTTCTGTCAGTGTGATCATGTGATGTATCTGACCCCAGGAATGTGTCAATAAAGTTTCCCCTTCCTGGGACAATGAATTCACGGTGTTCTTATTTCAATTTCCAGGAGTGTAGTTCGCTCGGGGAGAGGCGGCGGAATTGGATCCTGGCGGTGAGGCGAGTACCGTGCCGAAAGTTACGTCACCGGCTTTGAGCGTAAGAGCGATACCAGGAAGAGACAGTGAGGCGGTTTCCTGGATTGCCAACCACAGTTACCTTGGTTACGCCCGGATGCAAGCCTCTGGACGTGTGGGGCGCGTACCGAGGGAACGAGCGTGTTGTGAGCTTCAGCGACGGCCCGGACCTGGAGGTGCGCGGCGGACCGCAGCTATGTTGAAGTTGCGTGTCGACTGCGAGCTGTCATTCCTGGACCATTAAACGGGTATGTCTGGTGAGCTACCGATTTGGTTTCTCGGATGCGAGTGAGCTGAGCATCGGCATTTAGCACAGCTAGACATAGAACCGAAAATTGAGAGAGCCATGGAGAACCTCCGACAATGGTGCCACAATACTAAAATGACAATCTCACCCAGCAAATCCACATACCTGCTGTTAAAAGGACATCTAATTAGAAATCCCACTGTCAGAATTGACGGCTCACCAGTTCTCCGGCGACGCGAGACACGCTACCTAGGAGTCATCATTGATGAGAGGTGGAACTTCGGGAAACACATTGACACTGTAACCCAGAGAGCTCTGCAGATTTTAAACAATCTTATCTCGATAGGACACAAGAGATTCCATGTTCCCCCATACACCTTATCAAACTTTACGATAATAGCATCCTAACCTCAGTAGTGGGTTACGGCTCGGGAGTCTGGGCGCACAGGCTCACGAGGCTTATGCCCGCCATGACAGTGAGAAGGGTCCAGAGAAGTATGATACTGAGATCTGTGTGGGCCTACAGAACATCTCCAGGGGGTGCCCTATTAGTAATAATGGGGCTTTGCCCACTGGACATCAAGATAAGGGAACAAGCGGCTTGGTACTGGGCCAAAAAAGCGAATTTTTAGAAAATTGATCATGCGCGTGAGGGTGGAGGGCAAAAGGGAAATAAGGACAGGAGTCTTGGGAGGTAGAAGAAACTGGATGTAGAACTTTCCAATTCATACCAGATGTGAGGGAGCGCTTGGACATGAAATACTTTGAGCCAACACGAGGACTGATCCATTTTCTCACTGGCCATGGACCATAACCGACACACTTAGTCGGTTTGGGAAGAGGGCTACACCCGTGTATGACTGTGGCGTGTCAGAGGGTACTCCCGACCATGTGGTTTACCAGTGCCCCCTCTTCAATGATGTTGCGACTACACTACGAGACAGACTTCCGAATCATGACACATATCAATTGCTTAGACGTGAAGACACTTTCCAACTGATAAACACGTTGGCTAACGAGGTATCACGGAAAGTCTTAACAGAATACCTGAGGGACATAACTAAATAACGACTGAGACAACCAACACCGATTGCGTCTAGAGCTCTATTCCCATACCGCCTATGCGTGGACTGGCCGACTTTCCATCATAGTTGGAATCCGCCACGTGTAGGACTAGGGGAAGTGGGGATCAATGCTACCGATAAGGACATGCACCGGATTTGACGTAGGGTAAGTCGGTTTGTAGGACTTAGTTCAGGAAAATTAAGTAATGGAACTGCAGCGATTAAACATCTTGGCCTGCCCAGTGCCAGGGGCAGGCTCTTCGGGTTTAGCTCGATCAGCAAGGCTACTAAAGTAGGTTTATATCTTAACTGGCACACATGTGACGCTGCAGGCGATAGGAACTAGTTATAAGAAATAGATATAAGCCGTAGGTATTTGATATTAAATGCCTATTGTTTGTAATTCAAACTAGCTCACTTGAAAATTGTAATTAGCTGCAACATAATTATAATAGTTGTATAATTATTATGACCCACTAATCAGATAAGGTGGTGCGTTAACACTGTATAATTATTATTGTTTTGTAATAAAGAATTTAAAAAAATTTGCACAGCTATAACGGACATTTCCCGTAACAATACTGTGACTGTTTAGTTGGCGCCTTGGCACGGTTTGTTGCCACCCCCCCCCCCCCTAACGTCTCCGTCAGAGGTTCGAGTCTCCCCCCCCCCCCCCTTGGGCTTGGTTGTGTGTGTTGTCCTTAGCGTAAGTTGGATAAAGTGGTGTGTAAGCCTCAGTAGTTTGCACCGATAGGAACTTAAGGAACTTACCAAGAAAAAAAAAACTGTTTAGTTCGGTAGTTTTCCGGTTGTTCGCTCAAAATCGATATCAGATTTCTGCTTACTGATCTCGCCTCTCTCTCTAGGCAGGAAAGTTGCGTGTGTGCTCCTATAAAACTACTGAATTTGTTTCTTTATTTAATGCATCAATCTGTTATTTGCAAAGTACTGCCTCAACTTCTTAATTGCTTGCTGTAAGTCGTTGGATTTGATGCGCCGCTCATTTATATATTTATTGTGTTCATTTCACGTATCACGCCCTGCGTATACTGTTACTGGAGTGCAAAGTTTCATTTATTGTCTGATTAGGTGTTAATACTATCATGCTTGACATCGTCTTTTTATTGTATCTAAGGGTGTGGACTGTTTATCTAAATTATGAAGTCTCTTTCAGCGAGGACTTTATTTTGCTTTTGTTACTTAAAGTAGTAACAGAGTTTTGCTATTTGGAGAGCAGAATAACTGATGATGGTCGAAGTAGAGAGGATATAAAAAGTAAACTGGCAATGGGAAGGAAAGCGCTTCTGAAGAAGAGAAATTTGTTAACATCGAGTATAGATTTAAGGTATTTGTATGGAGTGTAGCCATGTATGGAAGTGAAACATGGACGATAAATAGTTTAGACAAGAAGAGAATAGAAGCTTTCGAAATGTGGTGCTACAGAAGAATGCTGAAGATTAGAAGGGGGAAATCACGTAATTAATGAGGGGGTATTGAACAGAAATGGGGAGAAGAGGAGTTTGTGGCACAACATGTCCTGAGGCATCAAGGGATCACCAATTTAGTATTGGAGGCATCGTGGAGGGCAAAAATCGTAGAGGGAGACCAAGAGATGAATACACCAAGCAGATTCAGAAGGATGTAGGTTGCAGTAGGTACTGTGAGATGAAGAAGCTTGCACAGAACAGAGTAGCATGGAGAGCTGCATCAAGCCAGTCTCAGGACTGAAGACAACAACAACAACAACTACTATCTTATACATAGCTGTAATGTAAGATTATGTTCTTTGTGCTGTTAGTCAGTGGTTCATTAGCCAACCGGACGCGTTTGTTTGGGGTTTAGCGGTCCTCTCCGCGTGGCGGTTACTCGTCTATCCCTCGCCCACGTGGCGCGAGTTTGGTACAGTTTGTGGTTGGCACTCCTGCTCGGTAACTATATTTGGAGCCGTGTTTAGGCTTCGGCCCCCTCACAAGTTTAATTGATCCGTCTCCGTTAACGCACTGAAAATTTATATACTGGTTTTTCCTGTTGCTGTAATTTTGCGGCGGCATTCGGTATACAGTAGACGCCTGACCCAAATACCGTACCCGCGTTAATTGGTGGGATTTGGGTAAAACCTGCCAGACTGGCCTAGCAGGCGCAGCGTCCGAAAGCGGAGCGAAGTCCGCTCTCGACCGAATGGCCAGCCATTTGCTTGTGGTCCGGCACCGCTTAATTTTTCCTAGCCCATTACACCTTGCCAAGACAGCAGTGTATAGCACGACAATGTATTTATACAGGGTATATTTGAAACGGCAATAAAAACTAAACGAGCAGCGATAGAAATACACCGTTTGTTGCAATATGCTTGGGATAACAGTACATTTTCAGGCGGACAAACTTTCGAAATTACAGTAGTTACAATTTTCAACAACAGATGGCGCTGCAAGTGATGTGAAAGATATAGAAGACAACGCAGTCTGTGGGTGCGCCATTCTGTACGTCGTCTTTCTGCTGTAAGAGTGTGCTGTTCACAACGTGCAAGTGTGCTTTAGACAATATGGTTTATTCCTTAGAACAGAGGATTTTTCTCGTGTTGGAATTCCACCGCCTAGAACACAGTGTTGTTGCAACAAGACGAAGTTTTCAGCGGAGGTTTAATGTAACCAAAGGACCGAAAAGCGATACAATAAAGGATCTGTTTGAAAAATTTCAACGGACTGGGAACGTGACGGATGAACGTGCTGGAAAGGTAGGGCGACCGCGTACGGCAACCACAGAGGGCAACGCGCAGCTAGTGCAGCAGGTGATCCAACAACGGCCTCGGGTTTCCGTTCGCCGTGTTGCAGCTGCGGTCCAAATGACGCCAACGTCCACGTATCGTCTCATGCGCCAGAGTTTACACCTCTATCCATACAAAATTCAAACGCAGCAACCCCTCAGCGCCGCTACCATTGCTGCACGAGAGACATTCGCTAACGATATAGTGCACAGGATTGATGACGGCGATATGCATGTGGGCAGCATTTGGTTTACTGACGAAGCTTATTTTTACCTGGACGGCTTCATCAATAAACAGAACTGGCGCATATGGGGAACTGAAAAGCCCCATGTTGCAGTCCCATGTCCCTGCATCCTCAAAAAGTACTGGTCTGGGCCGCCATTTCTTCCAAAGGAATCATTGGCCCATTTTTCAGATCCGAAACGATTACTGCATAACGCTATCTGGACATTCTTCGTGAATTTGTGGCGGTACAAACTGCCTTCGACGACACTGCGAACACCTCGTGGTTTATGCAAGATGGTGCCCGGCCACATCGCACGGCCGACGTCTTTAATTTCCTGGATGAATATTTCGATGATCGTGTGATTGCTTTGGGCTATCCGAAACATACAGGAGACGGCGTGGATTGGCCTCCCTATTCGCCAGGCAAGAACCCCTGTGACTTCTTTCTGTGGGGACACTTGAAAGACCAGGTGTACCGCCAGAATCCAGAAACAATTGAACAGCTGAAGCAGTACATCTCATCTGCATGTGAAGCCATTCCGCCAGACACGTTGTCAAAGGTTTCGGGTAATTTCATTCAGAGACTACGCCATATTATTGCTACGCATGGTGGATATGTGGAAAATATCATACTATAGAGTTTCCCAGATCGCAGCGCCATCTGTTGTTGAAAATTGTAGGTACTGTAATTTCGAAAGTTTGTCTGCCTGAAAATGTACTGTTGTCCCAAGCATATTGCAACAAACGGTGTATTTCTATCGCTGCTCGTTTAGTTTTTATTGCCGTTTCAAGTATACCGGTCATTTTTGAAACACCCTGTATGTTTCTTAATCACTGCGCTCCTAATGCAGCTCTGCTTTTAATTTCTTTTTAATCCTAGCTTATGTAAATTGTTGAAGTGTTAACCGGCTAATTTGCCAATTGAGTAATTACTAGGTTTATTTACTTAAATTTGTTATGCAAGTGAGGCTTGGCCAACTGGATGTTTATTAATCTTATTCCTTGTATGCACTGTTAGTTTTTGAACTGGTCAAACACTACGAAATTTAAATCTGTTAATTTCACAAAGGTTTTCACTGACTATTTGTACCATTCATGACGTAATATTCAACTTTTTCTGCATATTTCTCCTGTGTGCTTTGCGCATTTCTGCTAACTGGTGGTATAGTAATTCTCTTATATGATGCTTATTTGCGGAATATAATTTTGCATTGAAAATCTTGAAAGTTTCCTCCTAGAAGCAATTATTTAGCTCTTTCATTTTATTGTTACAGTTTTTATTGATATATTTAATGTGTTTGCTATTAATCAGTCTGGTACAATTTGAAACACGTATGCATTCATTACCAGCGATGGCGAGGCATGACAGAATCTCTGACCAGAGAGTTATTTATCGTTGCCAGTCTGCGCTAGTCTGCGCGAATCGGCAGTAGAAGTCAGTCTGCGCTAGTATGCGCGAGTCTGCAGTAGTAGTCAGTCGACAGTAGTAGCGAGTGGACAGTTATAGCGAGCAGTAGTCGGCATGCGTCGGCGGCGTGCTCTTCTCGCGACTCTGGTCACGATTCGGGAAGATATGTATTGTTGTAGAAGGTAAAGACGCAGCATTGCGCATATTTAATAATGTATGTTAATTGTAATTTAATTTGTTCAGAAAAAATGCCCCAATAATAATTTTTTTATAAAGTAACTCTTTTAAAGAAAACTATTCATTTCAATTTAAGGAATTTTTCCACTCTTTTGAAGAAAAAGCATTCATTTCATTTTAAAGAATATTTCCTATGCATTCCTTCCAAGAATCAAAAAAGAAATATATATATACGCCAGCATTGCACGAAGCTGTGTCGATAAATAAGAGCAGATATAGTCGCAGTTTTGATTGAGGTAAGATAAGAATTTTTGCTTTTGTTATTCAGAATACAGGGCTGAGGTCAGCGCTGCTGTCCTTATAAAAATTACCAGATATTATTATTTCTGTTAGGAGGTTACATAAGGTTAATGGTTCATTATTTAGGTCAATTTTCATTCCGTTATATTTGTTGGAGGTTACATTTGGCACCATTTGGCATTTTCATTTTTTTATTAAAATATTGCGGGGAGGTTACAAATTTTACAGTCATAAATTGTTCTGTTCTTAGCAGCCAGTACCACTGGAGGTGCTTTTCAAATAAATGTTCAATAAATCTAACTTAGAGTACATGTGGTGTTCAGTTTCCCTTTGGTCCTGTCCTTCCTATCACCAGTAAATACTTTAATGGCTGACGGATACATGAACTTTTCTGGAAACTGATTCTATAGTACTAACGGATACCGCCTCAGGCTTTAATTACGAACACGATATACATACATATCTGAGGTTCAGATGCCACTACTTTGCCACGTAAATCATCGCCCCGATGGGAGGAATGCAGCTCTTTCTTTAAGCTTGAAATCAGGGTTGTCAATGGCGTAAATCGCTGACCTTTCGTCTAAGGCTACGTTGGACACCTTCGGAGGTGCTCCTGATTGTCGAAGAGCGGAGAAAGACAATGCAATATCCTTCTTGGATGTCTTCGTCATGAGACAGACTGATGGCAGCTTGAAGCATAAAGTCTTTCCGAGGGTTGCACATACCGGCAGATACTTGCATGAGGATTCCAATCATCATCTACAATAGAAAAGGGGTGTCATTAAAAGTCTAGCAGACAGAGCTAAAAGGAATTGTACGC
Source organism: Schistocerca serialis cubense (assembly GCF_023864345.2). Classification (NCBI taxonomy): domain Eukaryota; kingdom Metazoa; phylum Arthropoda; class Insecta; order Orthoptera; family Acrididae; genus Schistocerca; species Schistocerca serialis. The sequence continues at coordinate 870,120,734 of NC_064641.1, read as the reverse complement.
CGGAACACCAGGACGCCGAGTTAAAACATCTAAAGTACGCTTTTGAGAAGAATGGGCACTCTCGTAAGGAAATAAAGAGTTTTGCGACCGAATAACAGGAGGCCCAAGGACAACGATAGGACACAGCGATGGAATAACAAGGTTGTCCACCGTTCATGAAAAAGGTAACGGATCAAATCGGCAAGATTCTAAGAAAACATGACGTTCGACCGATTTTCAGACCAACTAAGAAAATAGGCCAAGCACTTCGTTCCGTTAAGGATAAACGTCGCCCTCTGTCTGCAAGTGGCGTATATTAGATTCCGTGTACGTGTGGCAAGGTATACATTCGAACTAAAAAGTTAAGTGGCAATACACGGTTGAAGGAACATAAAAGTCTTTGCTGACTAGTGAAAACAGACAAATCAGCCGTGGCGGAACATGCTCTTCAATCAGGTGATCACGTAGTGAAATTTTCTGAAAGTGAAGTTTTACGTACTATGACGAACTATTATCCACGGCTATATAGAGAAGCCATCGAAATATATAAACAGAAAAGAAGAAGCCATGAAACTCAGTGATATATGGACTGTGGCGTTACAGAATCGATGAGAAGTTTTTATCTTTGACAATGTTTATCTCTGCTATCACGTGAAATCCAGACCACGCCCACTTTCCACGGTATTTAGGCCGCTCTTCGACGTCCGACTCGTCAGTCGGCAAGACTCAGCACAATCAGGAGCACCTCCGAAGCGGTCCAACGTAGCCATGAGAGTTCCATGGACCACGGCCATAAAACCCGGAAGCATTCTCTGCAGTTAAAACATCCGGTCGTGAAAGCCTTCATTGTATGATTAGGCGTAAATCGTATTTCAAATTTCACCGATAACATCGAGAAGAGGATATAATGGGGTTCTGTGGTGAATTAACTATTATTTTCCTTTATCGATCAGATTGAATATGACACTTTACTGCATGAGGAGTCCACAGCAGAATGTAAAAAATCGTCCTGCCTTGAGATTTATGTTAGGTATCATCGATATCATAAAAAAGACCAAAACTTCGTTAATGCAAAAGATTTATGTAACTGACCGTATCCCATGGTCATGGGGGAGCGGGGTCATGTAATCTTCTAAAATTTAACGTCACACACAAGGAGATGTATGGAATTACGCAAAGATGTAATCATGAACGTACTCTGGCCAGAGAGCCAAGCATGTGTGAGAGAACAGACCTCATCTCCAGCATGTGAGCTGGTTATCACAACACACACATCGGTACAAGTACAAAGATATCGTAATCCTGGATGAATATACCATATGTGTACGTAATCATATACTAGTATTTACTTTTCCGGTTTCATTGGGGATGTTCAACAAGGATTAAAGCACATGCAAATTCGCGCTTTGGGTAGAATGAGGAGGGGAGAGGTAGCTCAAGTTACATAATGGGGCGAGGATTAGTTAATTTGGAAAGGTCATAAATACAATCAATGAACTGAGTAAGTTTGCGTAACTAGTATAGGACAGCTGAGGGCAGGCAAATGCAATTGGTAAAGCTACAATTTCTGAGCACGTGGTGTCTGGTAGCACTCACTACAAGCAAGCACAGTGGATCGGATAATTAAAAAAATGGATTGAAAAATACGGATGTATTTTACAATGTTCATTGCAGACTACAGAAGGATACCTAATATTCACAGTTCTAATGAGGTAGAAGACGGGGAAGGGGGGCTGTTGAGGGCCCTGAATAAATCAGAAACCAGACATGATATGCAGATCTGCTACACACGAGTCAATTTAGCATCAGATAACCTACTGAATGAGCGTGGTTCTAATGAAAAGGAATGTACTTACACGTGGTGACAGATGGTCCAAGGTTCAGTTAAATTTGTATCGTTCTACGAGGGTAATCCAAAAAGTAAAGTCAACTATTTTTTATTAAGTACATAGGCCTGTTTATTTCTACAATGGTTTACATCAGTTTATAGATCGAACATTTAACTATTTTTCGACATAATCACCATTTCCGTCGATGCATTTTTATAGACGCTGTGGCAGTTTTTGTATGCCCAGAAGTTATGAACCTCTTCTTTCACCTCGTCGTCGGAGTTGAATCATTCGGACCACAGTTAACGTTCACAGGTACTGTGAGACTCTGAAAAACCTCAAATGGGCAATTCAGAACTGTAGAAGAGGAATGTTGATCAAGGGCGTACACATTCTCCATGACAACGCTCGCCCACACATCACTCGGCAAACCATTGCTTTCCTGCAACAGTTTCAGTGGAACATAATCACCCACCCACCCTATAGTCACCGAGCGAGGTGGCGCAGTGGTTAGCACACTGAACTCACATTCGGGAGGACGACGGTTCAATCCCGTCTCCAGCCATCCTGATTTAGGTTTTCCGTGATTTCCCTAAATCGTTTCAGGCAAATGCCGGGATGGTTCCTATGAAAGGGCACGGCCGATTTCCTTCCCCATCCTTCCCTAACTCGAGCTTGCGCTCCGTCCGTAATGACCTCGTTGTCGACGGGACGTTAAACAACACTAACCTAACCTAACCTAACCTAACCCTATAGTCCTGACTTGGCGCCCAGTGACTATCACCTGTTCCCTAGGTTAAAAGAACATTTGGCCAGAAAGCGATTCAGCTCCGGCAACGAGGTGAAAGAAGAGGTTCGTAACTTTCTGAACAGCATGGCTGAGAGCTGATATGACTTGGGCATACAAAAACTGCCACAGCGTCTACAAAAATGCATCGACACAAATGGTGATTACGTCGAAAAATAGCTAAATGTTCAAGCTGTAAAGTGATGTAAACCGTTGTAGGAATAAACAGGTATATGTACTTATAAAAAAATAGGAGACCTTACCTTTGGGATTACCCTCGTATAATTCTACAGATCGACTGGAAAATACGTGCCTGCATTTCACTGTTGACTTTATAAAGAAATATGTTAGTGCAAAATGGCTGAGTGAGGTAGCGCGTCCTCTGAATACTCGTGGTGGTTAGAGATCCAACATTTAACTAAGAGCGCACAAAGACAACTTCGCCGAAATTCGTTAAAAAGTGCGGATAATAAGCGCTCCACGAAAGATATGCACGGAGGATCTCATTCCACATCATAGTCGTAACCATCGTACTGGACTTGAAAGCCTCTTGTTTAACGGTCATTCTTAATAATCCAAGACGGTCCGACTGCAATTCTATAAACTCGCGAAAGTATACCAGAATTACAACCCGAATTGAAATCCATTACAAGAGGCTGTTACGAAGAACTTAACTTAAAATTGACACAACTTCAGAAAACCTTTTGTCGAACAATTAGTGCCAGCAACATGCGTCCAGCACAGTGCAGGCTGTAGAGGGCGGGAGAGGGGGGGGGGGCGGGGGGGGGGGCGGGGGGGGGGGGGAAGCAGGGCCAATCTCCGCACCTGCGGACACGTGTGGTGCAACCGTGCCTCGTTACGAAAGCGGTGTCTCTGACCTGTCCCAACGGTCAGAAAGTCAGAGTGGTTTCTACTAGCTCGCATTTAATGATACTGACTACCTGCTAGAGAGCGTATTTAAGAAACATTCATACTTTCAGAACTGTACAGAAACTCCACCTAAAGGAAAAATGAAGAGGAAGGGAGCTATATCTTGAGATGGACTACAAATAGATGGAGGAAGAAGTATGCACTCTGTTCTACACGCAGACGTCTGTGGCAGAAGAAACATTCCAGTGCAGGACTCAAGTCAATGCCACTAATACTATTATGTCGAAACGGCGTTCATTTCAGACGAAAGCGGATTTTATTGACCGCTTTCAGTGTTAACGCACAAGCTGATCGTAAGTGGTAATGCGACCGCACTGTCCCATTCCATCGGCAGGCTGAAGTGTCCACGTATTGGCCAGAATGCTAACACTAAAGCGAGGATATTTCAATGAGGCAACAATGGAGAAGCCTTAGTGAACTCAGTGTCTTCATGAAAATGTTTATTTGTAGCTGGGTCGACAATCTTCCAACTCAAACAGCAGGGAGTGTTGCATAGCGCTTCACATTTACTTGTGGACGTGTCATCAAATGATTTCAAATCACTCATTTGAAATGAAGTTGGTTTCGTGATTCAGTGGTAAATTTCCATATTACAGGGGGTCGGTTTAGATCCTGGATCCGTCGTGGTATTATTGCCTGCCACTTATTACTTGCACTTTGGTTCAGAGACCACGTTAAATGTGGTTCCCCTTTAACTGGCTTGTTAAATCAGCTGGAAGGTCTGACAGCTTCAACCTTAGATGTGGATAGGTGTAAACTGTTAATAATGACGTATTTCTTTACTTTTGACTATTCATTTCGACCTTATTGCACTCTTCATCAGATGCAGTATGAAGAAGGCTTACATTATAACTGTTGATGATCTGAATCCAAATAATATAAAAAAACTTTTCAATTCTTCACAAAATTGTCCTATGTCATTACAGTAAGCGACGAATACAAAAACAGATTGGTAGAAAGTAGACAGTCACTTATTTTAAAGAGGTGTTTTCAATTTTGGATGTAATATCAAATATTTTCATAAAATTAACATTTGTTATCATAGTAAGCAACGAAAACAACAAGAAGCTGGCAAAAAGGAAGCAATTACTTGTTTTAATTCTGTTGTTTCATTTTTGGAGTTTTCAACCACTCATAATTTCATGCAATACATTCAAAAGGAATTTTGCTTTTGCCCTAGACACGATCCCACATAGAGAAATTTTCATGAACTCATATTGCCTACTAAAACAAACTATAGTCGCAAATGAGAGGCTAAAATGGGGCTAAAATTTAATAAATAAGCCGGCCGGGGCGGCCGAGCAGTTCTAGGCGGTACAGTCTGGAACCGCGCGACCGCTGCGGTCGCAGGTTCGAATCCTGCCTCGGGCATGGTTGTGTGTGATGTCCGTAGGTTAGTTAGGTTTAAGTAGTTCTAAGTTCTAGGGGACTGATGAGCTTTGAAGTTAAGTCCCATAGTGCTCAGAGCCATTTGAACCATTCTTTTTAAGTAAAGTAAATCAGAAGTGAGTACTGCTCCTGCAGTTTCGAAGCCATTCATGGCTGCAGTAATAAGTAAAAACTGAAATTTGCAGATTACGTTACAGTACCCCATATATAATGACTTTCATTGTCGATGATCTTCTCAAAATGCTAATTGTTGGTTTTAATGCTCTAAGTCAGTGCTTCCCAAACTGTGTGTCGCGATCCAGTAGTGGGTCGCCGGACGATATCTAAAATAACTCAGAAAAATATCTTACGGTCTGAAAATATGGAATCTTATTTCAAGAAGCAAGTTTTATAATCTGAACAGTTTTATACAAAATAATTCTGAGCAAGAAACTACTGTGGCTTAATAACAGCACAGGCACAAGACTCATCGATAATTGCGATAATGCAACACCACGTCCCTTCCACTTGCGACAATGTGACTCATGACTGTGAGAGCGTGTTTTATTTGTTTTTCAGTATAGTGTGTGCATGCGTGTTTAGTGTGGCGGCTTGTTTCATTTTATTTCACTATGGACGCGTGGATTAAAACAAGATCGTGCCGTAAAAGACAGACTTCATGTAAATACGACGAACCTTTCACATCCTGTACCAGTGCATCATGTAGCACACTAAAAGGTGACCGTGTTGTGAAGTTAGTGAACTGAACTACCAGAAGAGGGCAAAATTTTGCTTTCGTAAATACAATGATGAGTATTTGAAATATGGGTTCATTTTTTCTGGCACAGATCAAAATTTGCTTCCGCAGTGTGTTGTGTGATTTGAAGAACTTTCTAACGTGAGTATGAAACCCTCAAAACTGAGAAGAAAGGTATCAAAGAAACATCCAGAATACACAGAAGAGTCAATCGATTTTTTTCCAAAACAAAAACGAGAATTTTTGAAATCAAAATTGGGAATGACGAAATCGACTTATGGGGAACAAAATAAGCAAGCTACAATCGCTTCATATCGACTGTCATTACTGATAGTCAAAAAGGGGGCAGTGCACAGGAGAGGATATTATTTTACCAGCGGTCAAAATAATATCTGTCGCCTTATTTAACGAAAAGCACACAAGACTAGTGGACGAAATACCCCTATCAAACACAATCGTGAAGACTAGGATCGATGAAACGTCAGCGTTTGTAAAACATTCCATGATAACAGTTTTCAAACAAAGTGACTACTTCTTGCTTCAGCTTGATGAAAGCACAGATATAGTAGGCGAGGGTATTCTATTACCTTTTGCTATGCTTGAATTTGATAGGAGTTTAGAAGAAGAAATTCTGTTTTGCAAATGTTTACCAATGACAACTACAGGGAAAGCTATTTTTAAATTTGTTGACGGCTTTATGGTAGAAAATGAAGCAGAGTGGACGAAATGTGTCGCACTGACTACTGATGGTGCCTGTGATATGTCTGGCGTTTACTGAGGTTTGATTGCCTGCACCGAGAGGCTCTTGTATCTAAGGACCTGTCTGAAAGTTTAAAGACAATCATTAATGACGCAGTGATAATTTCATTAAATCTAGACCTAAAAATTCAAGATTGCTTGCCATACTGAGCGATGAGGTGGGCAGTGAGCACAAAACACTTCTCCTGCAGTGCGAAGTACGCTTGTTGTCAAGAGGAAAAGCGATATCAAGATCATTTGAGCTGCGAGATGAGCTGAGAATCTTCCTGCTGGAGCACAAAAGTGATGCGAAATCTGTGAGTTCTTTGGATATGATACATGACGAAAACTGGCTAATACGTCTTTCATATTTTTGTGACATTTTCAGTGCTCTTAATAGCCTCAATTTATCGCTGCAAGGGTAGGATGTCCACAAGTTCTATGATAAAGATAAAATAGAAGCAACTATTAAGAAACTTGAAAGATGGGCCAGTGAAGTGAAAGACGGCTGTTTTGATGCTTTCCCACTCCTCAATGATTTCTTGGAAACATTAGTAATCAAAGTTAACGAGGGAACAGCAGCTGCCGTGAAGGCACATCTCGAAGCACTGGCCTCTAGTTTCAGGTACTTATTCTGCAATAATTTTATTAGTAATCACTTACCATTGGATTTGAAGTACTCCTTATTTAATATTTTTATAATTTTCACGTTATTGTTTTTTAACAAGTACAAAAAAGTAACAATTAAGTTCAACAACCTTCAATTTCAAAATTATAGTTAGGATGTCACAACGTAGCGAACTCAAAAGAATCTGACAGTTTCACGTTGATCCCACTGACAGTTGTTTCCCTATTCAAGAGTGTTAATTAATAATGATTTCTTGTTGTAGGTATTACTTTCCAAGAACTCTCGATAAACTGCTATGGATAAGAAATCCGTTTGAAGGGGACCAGTTTAAAAATTTAAAACTGTCGGCAACTGCGGAGGACTCGCTGATAGAACTATAGTGTGATTCTTCTTCGAAAACTTTATTTGAAGAATTACGCCTAATCCCAATTTGGATGAAATTAAAGGGAGAATGCCGAGTGCTTGGAAATATAGCTTTGAAGGAACTAATGGGATTCCCAATTTCCTTACTTATGTGAAACTGCTTCTTCTAGCTTTTTTTTTTTTTTAAGAAACAAATATAGATACTAACTTTGCATGGAAAACGATTTACAACTGAAACAAGCTTCAATCCAAATATAGAGAATGTCATTAACACCAAGACTACACAGTACTACAAATCTCATTAAGTTCTCCATTTTATTTGCGTGAAATAAAATTCTTATGGGCCAAAATATTGTTTCTTTGCTTTAATTATGTTCCCTTCACCATTTTCAAAATTATTACTCAGAAAAGCATTTTTCATACCATACTAAGTTCAGTTTCATATTATATATAATTTTATATTACTAATAACTACTGCGTAGTGACTGCAGTGGTAGACTATTCATATGTATATACTGGGTCACGAAAATGTTTCCAGAAAAATAGAGGGCCGCATTACAAAAAATTTTGGGAACGACTGCTGTTAAGTGATTGCTACAATACACTACAATCGTTGAAGTACCTCAGCATACCACCGCATGTGCCTGTCTCGCAGTAGCCTTGATGGTTCCATGCTAGAGACACTGGTACTTTAGGAAATAAAATCAAATAAACAAGAAATAAAAGTGATACAAAAGTAAAAAAAATGAAGAAGTAATATGTATATGTGGTGTCCGTTCTTTCGGACACATCCGGAGAATCAAGGCACAAGGGAATTAATGATAATAGCTACCAGAGTGCACTGATTCATATCAATGGAACAAGTCGTAAATTTGTGCCGAACCGGAATTGGAGCTAGGATCTCCTTCTTACTAGGCAGATGCGCTGTTAACAACGTCTTCAGGACACACTGGCCATCGCAGCTACACGGACTACCTTAACACGCTTCCCTCTCAACTTATGCCACAACTATTGACTAGTGCCCCTGCTCATTAGCCTTTTTGCTCGTGTCGTCTCGCCGGTCCCATTAAGAGTTCGAGCCTGGTGTACATCTGTACTGAAGGGACAGCTCTCGCCTTGATTATATATGTGGTGTCTTTTCTTTCGGATACAATTAAGGCGAAGATGGCCAGTGATCCCTTCAGTTCAGATTCACAGCTCTTACGGGAATCAGCAAAATGCTGCGAGTAATGAGGCCGATGAGCAACACACTACATCAGTAGTCTGTAGTACAAGTTCAGAATTTGGGGTCGATTGGAGGCGCGTAAGGGTAGTACATGTTCTGTGGTCAGTGTATCTACCTAGTAAGCAGAAAACCCGGGTTCCATTCCCAGGCCGGCACAAATTTTCAACATGTCCCATTGATGTAATTCGATGTCGACTGGCAATTAATTCCTTTATTTCCTTTGTGTCTTGCTTCTAGTGGCTGTAGGTCAAATTGGAGTCTCCTGTATCAGACATGTTCAAAATAACACATACCACATATATAATGCGGTGACCACTGTGTTGGGATGGTGTAGTGGTCAGCGGATAAGCCAAGAAAGCGGGAGAGCTGGGTCGTAATCCAAACCGGTTCAAATTTTGAAATTTCGCCATATAAATTAATGCTCACAGCCAGCTAATGTCTCCTGTTCCTTTGTATTTCGTACAATAAAATGCTGGTTTGAGACAGAAACCTCAGGTGCTCAAAGGGTTACAGCACCTATATGACTGCAGGTTGTTTCAGTGATTTGAGAAAAGGAGCACAGGCTGCTTCGTCGCCGATTACGATAATTTAATAAAAGTACTACAGATAGATGGCGAATCCCAAAAATACCAGTGCCACACTAAAGCCGCCGTTGGCACCAATACTAAAATCAAATGCTTGATTAACCAATGTACAGTTACAGACACAGACGTTGCCTTCAGCATCTGCTCAAAGTAAATTCTTGGGGTTCCCCATGGGTGGCTGGCGATTGGATCCACATTCCCGTTCACGTTGCCATGTAGAACAACTTACAAGTCTCTGGCCCGAGGTAGGGCCGCTGCTCTCTCTACAAGCAATTACCGGCCGGACCGCCCGTCCAGCGGTTACTGGATCCGCAAGATCGGTTTTGGAGACGTGCTGTAACCACCCGTGTCCCGCTGCCTTCGCGGCGCGAGATTAGATTAGATTAGTACTTGTTCCATAGATCATGAATACGACACTTCGTAATGATGTGGAACGTGTCAGGTTAATAAAAGGTGTCTACACAAGATATTACATTACACAAAATATTACATGACACTTAATACTTTTTTAATTTTTTTTGTGGGGGTTGGGAAAATTACCCACTTACTATATCCAAAAATTCATCTGAGTATGAGGAGGTGCCATTAAGAAATTCCCTTAATTTCCTTTTAAATGCTCTACGGCTATCTGTCAGACTTTTGATGCTATTAGGTAAGTGACGACAGACTTTTGTGACACCATAATTTACCCCTTCTGAGCCAAAGATTTAACCTTGAGTAGTGAAGATTATCCTTTCTCCTCGTGTTGTAGCCATGTACACTGCTATTACTTTTGAATTCGTTCGTATCGTTAATAACAAATTTCATAAGTGAATATATATATATATATATATATATATATATATATATATATATATATATATATATATATATATATATATATTGTGAGGCTACAGTGAAGATCCCTAGCTCTTTAAATAAGTGTCTGCAGGATGATCTTGGATGAGCTCCAGTAGTTATTCTGATTACTCGCTTTCGTGCAATGAACACTCTTTTACTCAATGATGAGTTACCCCAGAATATGATGCCATACGAAAGCAGAGAATGAATATAGGCGTGGTAAGCTAATTTACTAAACTGTACATCGCCAAAATTTGCTACGATCCTAATAGCATAAGTAGCTGAACTCAAACGTTTCAGCAGATTCTCAGTGGTTTTTTTCCAGTTCAACCCCTCATCAATGCATACACCTAGAAATTTTGAATATTCTACCTTAGCTACCGATTTCTGATCGAAATCTATATTTATTATTGGTGTCATTCCATTTACTGTGTGGAACTCTATATACTGTGTTTTGTCAAATTTTAATGATAGCCCATTTGCAGAGAACCACTTAATGATTTTCTGAAAAATATCGTTTACAATTTCACCAGTTAATTCTTATCTGTTGTGTGCGATAGCTATTCATGTATCATCGGCAAAAAGTACCAGCTTTGCATCTTCGTGAATATAGAATGGCAAGTCATTAATATATATTAAGAACAGCAGAGGACCCAAGACCGAACCATGCGGCACTCCATACTTGATTGATCCCCAGTTTGAGAAATCACCAGTTTTTTTCATATTATTTGAACTGCTTATTTCAGCTTTCTGCACTCTTCTAGTGAGATATGATTTAAACCATTTGAGCACTGCCCCATTCATACCACAGTACTTGAGCTTATCTAGAAGAATTTCATGATTTACACAATCAAATCCTTTGAGAGATCACAAGAAATCCCATCAGGGGACTTCCGGTTACTCAGAGCGTTTAATATTTCGTTAGTGACGGTATATATAGCATTTTACGTTGAAAAACCCTTCTGGAAGCCAAACTGACATTTTGTTAAAACTTTATTTTTAGACAGATGTGAAGCTACTCTACGATACATTACTTTTTCGAGAATTTTGGATAAGGCAGTCAGAAGAGAGATTGGGCGGTAATTGTTGACATCAGACGTATCCCCTTCTTTATTCAGTGGTTTAACAATGGCATACTTCAGTCTATCTGGGAAAATACCCTCCTTCAGAGAGCTATTACATATGTGGCTAAGAATCCCACTTATTTCATGGGAACAAGCTTTTATTATCCTGCTGGAAACTCCATCAATTCCATGTGAACTTTTATTCTTGAGTTAGTTTATTATCTTCCTAATTTCAGAAGGAGAGGTGGGTGGAATTTCAATTGCACCAAATGGTGTGGGTAAGGCCTCTTCCATTGCCTGCCTTGCTTCTTCTAATGAACATTTAGATCCTATTTTCTCTACAACATTTAAAAAAATGATTATTCAAAATGTTTTCGACTTCCGGCTTGTTGTTTGTCAAGTTTCCATTCGCTTGGATGGTAATGTCGTGGACGGCCGTACAGTGGAGCAAATCGACGCGTCATGGACTCAAAAAGTCGTTGGAAGTCCCCGTATAATATTACTAATATTTAAAAAAAAAATAAAGCAGTTTCATAAAACATTTTAATCACTTCTATTGGTGGCAAAGCTTCTGAAATGGTAGAGTGGTGCATAGAAAATTTCCACCTGTTTAATATTTTGCATTTCGCCATCCAGCACCAGATTCCCATCACACCGACGACAGCGTTGACCAACCGTACAGTTTAAAGCCAGTGACCGATCTCAAAATTACGCGGTTTACGTAATTACCTTGCCGGGATACTGGTAGGAAAGATCGGTAAAAGAGATCTGAGGGACGCTGTAATAAAAGTTTGATAAAGTAAATGACGATTGAAAACTAGTAGCGTAGAGCTGTGGCCACCTAACAATTCGTCGGCAACTGTCATTCGCTGCAGGCTGAAAAAGTTCTAAAATGCAACTTAATAAACTGAAATGTGGCGTTATGGTAAGGGAAAGTTGGTTCTTAATTCAGACACGACTTTTATAATAAAAATAACGTAATTCTTTAACCAAACGTTACAGATTCGAGAGCGAGACTTACATTTTATGAAATAGCCATCGAAAACACACGAGAAAAGAGAGAGAGAGAGAGAGAGAGAGAGAGAGAGAGAGAGCGAAAGAGAGAGCGAGGTCACAGCTCCTGCTTTTATTTAGTCCAAAATTACGGCGACTGCCTTCAACTTGTTTTACAGAGCAATATATCAACATTTTTGTGGAAAACGCTTTAACGGAACAGCACAAAAATACATTCGTTACATTAAATAATAACCTTTTCTCCTTACTTTACAGATCTATTTACAACGATAAAATTTTTTCTTAATGTATTTTAGCCTTAATCAAACGTTTGGGCATATCCTATTAATTATTCAGAAAGCAACATTTTACCCTGCAGAAATATTGAGCCATGCTGTCTCTATAGCCGTCCATAGTTGCGAAAGTCTTGCCGAGGCAGGATTTTCTGTACAAACTGACCTCTCGATTATGTCCCATAAATGTTCGATGGCGCCGTCCGGGGTAACCGAGCGGTTCTAGGCGCTACAGTCTGGAAGCGCGCGACCTCTACGGTCGCAGGTTCGAATTCTGCCTCGGGCATGGATGTGTGTGGTGTCCTTAGGTTAGTTAGGTTTAAGTAGTTCTTAGTTCTAGGGGACTGATGACCTCAGAAGTTAAGTCCCATAGTGCTCAGAGCCATTTCCACCATTTGGGAACTTGGTCCATGGCTTCAGGACGTCTGTGTCACACACAAACCCTACCATCAGCTCTCAGCAACTGGAATCGGGGCTCATCTGACCAAGGAACGGTTTCCCAGTCGTCTACGGTCCACCTGATATGGTCATGGCAAGGAGACGCGCTGTTGAAGACGCCAAGCTGGTTAGCAAAGGCGCTCGCGTCGATCGTCTGCTCCCATAGACCATTAACGCCAAATTTCGCCTCACTATCCTAACGGATGCGCTCGCCTTACGTCCCATATTGTTTTCACACGTTGTTGCTTATCCATTAGCACCGATAACGCTACGCAAATGGCGTTGCTGTCAATCGTTAGATGAAGGTCGTCAGCCACTGCACTGACCATGGTGAGAGGTAATGCCTGAAATGTAGTATTCTCCACACACTGGAACACTGAATTCTCTAACGATTTCCGAAATGGAATGTTCATGCAGCTAGAACCAACAACCATTCGGTGTTCAAATCTGTTAGTTCCCATGGTGGGTACATAATCACGTCGGAAACCGTTTAACATCAATCACCGGCCTACATTTGACAGCTCCGCTAATACTCTGACCCTTTATACCTTGCGTACGTGATACTACCGCCATCTTTATATCTGCACATCGCTATCTCAGGACATTTGTCACCTCAATGTGCAGCAGGGGCTGCCGTTCATCAGGGGCTGCCGTGTCCACCTAGACACAGCTTTTAACACTGTTAAACACTGCATTCAGTCGGGAGAATCAATCGTGTGGACAATTTGTACCTTTTACGAAAGATTGCGAATTCCAGATGTGTACGAAGCGTTTTTGGACGATTTAACACAGACTCAGTGATTGCAGGCTCTCTTCGACACAGCTGAAACTTCCCCACTAATTACAGGGCCAAAATGATCATCAAATGATTCAGAAAAAACTCATTCGTTCATTCACTCCGGAACAAAAAAAGTCAGAAACCTTATTTATGAAGGAAATTGTGTATTAAATCCATTTCCATTACACGTCCAGATCTCCGGTGATTCCACATCTTAATTTTTTTCCGTTTACAGTCTCTTTCTATTCAAACAACCCGCTAGCGGCACAAATGTTAATTGGCTCGCTTTAGCGAGAAGAAAAGCAGAATATGTATCTCTCAGAAACACGTCAATCCCTCCATCGATACTCCAGAAGTTGTTCTAGTTACCCCTCTCTAACAACCATGGAGAATGCATATATGCATCTCTGTTATTTCAAAGAATAAACGCACTAGAAAATACTTTGGCGTCGTCGAGCTGTCGCCGCATATGTTACGAGAAAATCAGATCAGATACTTTTCCAAAGTGAATGAATGTGGATGGTTTGATTGACAACGATTAATTGGTGCGTGGTAGAGGGTATTTTCTGTGGGGACATTAAAAGCTACCTACCAGACTCTGGTACCATGGCCTCACATAAATTTCCGGTTACTACAGAGTGGTGGAAATTCAACCACTGCCGCTGTGAACAGCAATTACTCCGCATTACCATAGCAGCATCTTCACTTAAAGACCATAATGGTGTGGAAGACACTTATTCCTTTTCGTGAGTCAACCGCTGAGACCTCACATCTCTATTGCTAAGGAACATTGCCCTTGGGAAATAACAGTTACTAACATCCGGGCGAACATTATTACCAACCAGAGACTTAATATGGTATGAATAACTTCATTTCATTATGGAACCGTAACGAGAAATACGTACTAACTTATGAAATTTACTTTGTGCATTCTCAGTATGGTGTTTCAAGTTGTTTTCACTACTGTTCTAGTCATCATCATTAGCTTTTGTATTCTGAAAATGGTTTTCTCGTCTATACCAACACAGCACATTCTTCTTGATCTAAGTAAGAACCGTTATGGACTACGGTTGTTTCAACTGTTTCTCCTTTCCGTTCTTCCACATGCCTCCCATCATTTCTCAATGTTTCTCTCTGCTTTCTTCTGTCCAAGCTGTTCCAGTCATTCTCTTCGGTTTTTCATGGAAACCTTTGCAGTTACGTAATTTATTTCTGAGTGGCAGTCCTTCCTCAATATCTGCTGGAGTAAATCGGAGTTCGTTCATGTCCCTTCAGACTTCTTTGTAACACTTGTTAATTATATTTTCTTTACAAAAGCAGGTGAACAGTCTCCGTGTCGGTCTGTTGGGATTCATCCTTTAGGTGTGGCCGTAGAAAATTATTATTCATTTTCTAATCACGTCTGTAATTTTTTCAATATTTGTATGAAGTTCACTATAATGACGTCTTCTCTATCGTATTTGCTCTCTAACTGGTCCCAAAATTTTCCTTAGTATTTTTCTTTCTGTGATTTCAAATGCTTCCAACATCGCCTTTTTGTTCAAACATATTGCTGCATAAAGTGTTTCCGGGTGAGTTACTGTGTGTATCAGTTTAGCGTGGATGGATATTGAGTTCTTATGGTATATGTCGTTGGTGAGATGGTGTCCTGTTTCCATCTGATTAATTTTTGCTTCAATAACTTCTTGTTCAGTCATTTCTCTTAGATATTTAAAGTTAGTTCTCTCATTTTTTTCTATATTTAGATTTCATTATGTCTGGGACTTCCTTAATGTATCTCACAAATTTGATTTCCTCAAAGGAGATTTGTAAGCCTGCTTTCTAATCTTGTTCTTTAAGAATTCTGTTTGTCTAATGCATGATTTCAAAGAGTCTGAAAAAGTAGCTAGGTCATTCACGAACGCCAAACAGTGTATTTTTAAGTTGTACCTTTTATAGCCTTACCTAACTCACTCATTAATTTGGCTTTCTACTAACGAAATTTTTCCTTTCTTTATGACTTCTTCTAATACACAAAGAGCATGCGAAGAATAACCACATGCCTGCTTCACTTCAACTTTAATCTAAAAACTTTCAGAAATTTCACCTCTAAGTTTCACTGTGGAACTTATATTTGTTAGCGTTTGTTTAGTTAGAACTGTGATTTTACTTCTAAGTCGAGTACATTGCGTATTTCAAACACTGACTTCGTATCAACTGAGTCATAGGCTTTCCTGAAGTCAACAAAAGTGATCAAAATTATTTTTTATTTTCTTCCCACGTTTTTTATTGACGCTGAAAGGTCTCTGTTCGATTCCTTTCATTTTAATTTCTTAAATCGTCATTTACGGCATACATTCCACTTCTAAATTTACTGTGGTGTTTCTGATTTTATCTGTGAGGAGACTGAGCAGCGGAACGTGTTACTTTTACGCATAGACAAGAACTATCTGTCACACTACTACACTTTAAGACACAGTGTACATGTAATTCATGTCACAGAGTCTCATATGGAACCTACATCCGCTTTCTTTTATATAGTGTATATGATAAGATAGTCCGCCCCTGGTGGTCTCGCGGTAGCGTTCTCGCTTCCCGAGCACGGGGTCCCGGGTTCGATTCCCGGCGGGTCAGGGATTTTTCCTGCCTCTAGATGACTGGGTGTTATTGTGTCGTGTTCATCATCATCATTCATCCCCATTACGGTCGGAGGAAGACAACGGCAAACCACCTCCATTAGGACCTTGCCTAGTAAGGCGGTGCGGGTCTCCCGCATCGTTCCCCTACGCTCCGTAAAGAAGCATGGGACTGCATTTCATCATTTTTCATCATGATAAGATACTGTCATCCCCCTTCCCTTCTGTGTGAAAGGATGAATGATCAATTGTATTTCTAGTTGCATGCTTGATGGCGGCAGACAAGCAACGTCGGAACAGGTAGCTATGCTTCCTAAAACCAAAGAGGTTTCTATTCTTGGTATGGTCCTGTCCGTCTCTTGTCATGTTGGTATAGGAAGCTGCCTCTCTGCTCACTTCCGATTGTATCTTGGAGGCACCCTTGGTATGGGCCCATGCCAGTCAGTCTGCGGCAAGTGTCTGAAGTGGTAAGATCTTCGGCTAAGCATGTCTCTGATAAGTCCATAGGTCAACGGATTTCTTAAGTTCAGCCTAACTGAAAATTTAATCACCTTTGTTTCAGGTTTAGATCTAAAATATCTTATGTTATCTTAAATTGCAATGCAGTGTAATTCGAGTGTGAAGTTCAGAATATCTTCCAGTAGTTGCTTTGTCACTACCTTGTGAGCAAAGTGGACCCACGCGTTGATGATGCGTAACTCTAACTAAGATCATCAATCTTAAATGCGAATGTGCATGAGATTATAACGTCTCATGTTGACAATATATATATATATATATATATATATATATATATATATATATATGTGTGTGTGTGTGTGTGTGTGTGTGTGTGTGTGTATTAAAAGATTGTAATTAATGTTAGTCTGGTTGGCAATTTGGTAAACTAGACCCGATACCTGGTGAAACAGTTGCTCAGTAATGCAAGGATAACTTCCCCATATAGCTCACAGCTTTTGACCCGCTTTTATATCTTGAATATCAGCACCGCTTTCAGAACAACTTAATGCATCAACTTTACAACGTCAAGTTGAGAATTTATTATTATTTATAAGTTGACAATTTATAATTTTTAAAACCACATCAACACTCACCAATTTGAGAGTCGAGTTGTAGCTCCACCCTAGCTGATGCTGCTGTCGATAACACTTTGTAGGCAACGCAGGAGACTAGTCGTCACCACAAGTTTCATCACAAATTTTGTGCAGTGTGGATGGTGTCTTCAGGAATCTCTTCTCCTAATCATTTATTTTGAACAATTACAGTTAGTTTGCGGAAAAATTTGTTATTTGAATGGTTCCCAATTCCTTGCAGTTATAAATCCTCCCCAGGTGCTACATTGTATTTGAGAAATTTGATGAATATACCAATTCTATGTAATTCCGATTTATTTACAATGGCTGATGGTATGTACTCAACTAAACTAATCTTAACTCTGTCCAAACAGGTCTCGGAAGACCCTGACGGTACTCACAGACCGCCGTATCATCCTCAGCCCTTAAGCGTCACTGGATATGGATATGGAGGGGTATCCGCCCGTTCTCAGTTTTCGTGACCGGAGCTGCTACTTCTCAGTCAAGCAGCTCCTCAGTTTGCCTCACAAGAGCTGACTGCACCCCGCTTGCCGACAGCGCTCGGCAGACCAGACCATCACTCACCTACGTCCTTACCAAGACCAACAGCGCTTAATTCTAGTGATCTGACTGGAATCGGCGTTACCACTGCGGAAAGGCCGTTGACATGTGCGTAAAGGTCAGTAAAAAGTTAAGAAAAAGAAATTGCCATTCTATGACATTCATTTTCTATTGAAAATCTACACTTTAAGCAATTTTGTTAGAGACAATCTTGTGCTGAATGAGATTTTCACTCTGCAGCGGAGTGTTCGCTGATATGAAACTTCCTGGCCGATTAAAACTGTGTGCCCGACCGAGACTCGAACTCGGGACCTTTGCCTTTCGCGGGCAAGTGCTCTGGCATCTGAGCTACCGAAGCACGACTCACGGCCGGTACTCACAGCTTTACTTCTGCCAGTACCTCGTCTCCTACCTTCCAAACTTTACAGAAGCTCTCCTGCGCAAGGATCGATGCCGTGAACACCAGAGGCACACTCGACTGATGTATCCGAGCAAGTCGGCGATCGCTGAACATTGTTTGTCGGAAAATCACGCTATTGAGTATGAACGCACGAGGATTCTGGTTCAGACGTCGAGATACTGGGACAGCGTTGCTAGAGAGGCCATCGAAATTCGCACCAGTGACGACCTCATAAACAGTGACTGTGGCTATAATCTTAGCAAGGCTTGGGAACCAGCGATTGGGTTAATCAAGAGTACATCGAGCAAACATATAGTTGTGACGACCACGGAGGACAGAGCCATCACTCCGACGTCATTTCAGACGCCGTCGCAATCTGTTCCACCGCGCGACCGTGGCGCGGGGCGCGGACAGCGGAGGGAGCGCGCTGCGGGAGGAGGGTATTTAAATCGGCCGCCGCCGCGACCGAACCCAGTTCACTCTGAGCAGCCATAGCGTACGGATGTCCGTGCCGGCACGTTCACAGGAGCTCAGTCCGTCAGTTCACCTGATGATGGCGACATGTATGATCGCCGAAATATTGTTCCCGTTGGACACTGTAGACCGGCAGTACACCCGTGGATATTTTGATTATCAGAAGAGAGGTTTGGAGTTCAATCAGTTTGTACCTCATTGCTGTGGATAATTCCTATTTTGTCTCGTTTAATTTAAATTTGATTTCCTAAATTCATAATTTCTTTTATAAAGTCCGCCTGCTTAGCTGGGTGGTAACGTGCTTGCCTCCGGTGCAAGGGGGCCCGGGTTCCATTTCCTGCCGGGTTGGAGATTTTCTCCGGACGAGCACTGGCTGTTGTGTTGTCCTCATCATCATTTCATCCTCATGGTGTCATTTGAAATAAGACTTGCACTTGGGGGCCGAACTTCCCCGGATGGGCCCCCCGGCCAAAGATACTACACGGTCATTTTCTTTTCTTTTATAAAGGGCTTTCTGTGATTCTGTTGGATGACTTAGGAATTACCGCGAGTATTTGAGGGCTGGAGCTATTCTGATTGGCTTTCTAAATCATCAGGCAATAGGAATTAACCATCTCCCGCGCTTTAAGTATTGCTTTGCGCTACAGTTCCGAGTCTCCTGGAGTGGCTCTGGAACCGTATTACGGTCTACATCATTGTTTAACGGCGTTACACAAATTTGTGCGAATATGAAGGAATCTTGCATTTAGTCCCTTCTCGTTTCACAGTTGTAAAGTAATTACAGTATTGAACATTTTGGTCTGGACATATCAAGTGGTTTTGTTTGGAAGCTAATTGGTTGTGAACTTTCTTGTCGTAATTAAGCTCTAGGTGTCGTGTTTCGTGAAAATCACAAGAATTGAAAGCGACCAGTTCTTTTTAAGAAGTCCACTAAACGTTTCGATCTAATAACTTGCGAACAACAGTGGTTCAGTAACTGTATGGAGCGTTAAAATCATTTGAGTGGGACTGGTGAAATCGCTGATTTTGTGAGTAGAACTTGCAGTAAAACGTTCATTAACTTGCATCAATAATAGTTTGACAGCAAATACGAACTTGATAGTTATTTAAAACATATTCTCAAGGCAATAAAGCCTAATTAATTGAACTTTATAATGTTTTCGAGCAAGTTATTTAGAATCCTGACAGATGCTGCCTCCAAACTGGAGTTATGTGGCCATTGTTTGGCAGGTACGTAGTCGGTGTTTCCTCAGTGCCGTTTCTCATCGGCTGAGCGAGTCTCTGCCAGCACAGAGCGAAAGGAGCAGACATTAAGAAGCTTACTGACGTAGGTGACAAGATATAATGACAAGATATAATCCGCCCCGCCGCAAGCAGTTGAACATAATTTCGAGCCGGCCGCTGTGGCCGAGCGGCTCTAGGCGCTTCAGTCCGGAACCACGTGGCTGCTACGGTCGCAGGTTCGAATCCTGCCTCGGGCATGGATGTGTGTGATGTCCTTAGGTTATTAGGTTTACTTAGTTTTGAGTCTAGGTCACTGATGACCTCAGATGTTAAGTCCCATAGTGCTTAGAGATATTTGAACCATAATTTCGAATAAATTTTGCACCCACAGTTCCACCTAGTTTAAGTAATTATAGAACGTCTACAACGTATAATATTGGATGCTAGTCCCTATTATAAAATTACGGCAACTACAAGAGTAGCCATAAATGTGCTTTTCTTTCCGTCTGGTAGTATTCAGTACGACAACAACACCCGTCTTATCTACATCTACATCCATACTCCGCAAGCCACCTGACGGTGTGTGGCGGAGGGTACCTTGAGTACCTCTATCGGTTCTCCCTTCTATTCCAGTCTCGTATTGTTCGTGAAAAGAAGGATTGTCGGTAAGCCTCTGTGTGGGCTGTAATCTCTCTTATTTTATCCACATAGTCTCCTCGCGAGATATACGTAGGAAGGAGTAATATAGCGCTTGACTCCTCGGTGAAGGTATGTTCTCGAAACTTCAACAAAAGCCCGTACCGAGCTACTAAGCGTCTCTCCTGCAGAGTCATCCACTGGAGTTTATCTATCATCTCCGTAACACTTTCGCGATTACTAAATGATCCTGTAACGAAGCGCGCTGCTCTCCGTTGGATCTTCTCTCTCTCTTCTATCAACCCTATCTGACGGCAGTTGAGACGGATAAGCTTTCTGATTATTGTGGGCTTTAATCTGAATATTCTGAATGTTTCAATCTGACACGTGAAGAAGGTTCGCCGACGAACAAAATGAAAATTACTCTGAATAGCAGCTCTCAAATTCTAACCTTCCAGATAAGATCACGGAGCTTTCAGTTAAATTTTGAGCAAACCACGGCTGAATAACTATCAGCATTTCTTAAGTACGAGGCGTGTTTTTTAAGTAAGTACCGTTTTGAAATTTAAAAAAGACTTGCTAAGGTATCTCAATAATTTTATTTTTACGGGAAAGCCTGTACCTTAATCTACTTTTCTACATAATTTCCGTCAATATTGAGGCACTTGTCGTTACGTTGTACCAGTTTTTGAATACCCTCCTGATAGACGTCTGCCGCCTGACTGTTAACCACTGCGTCACCATTGTTTTGACTTCGTCATCGTCTTGAAGACGCTGACCGCCCAGGTGTTTCTTCAAGTGCATGAACAGATCGTAGTCACTGGGCGCAAGATCGGGGCTGTACGGAGGATAATCTAGAGTTTCCCATCGAAAAGATGTATGAGATCTTTTGTCTGATTCGCCACATGCGGACGGGCATTGTCTTGCAGCAAAACGATGCCCTTGCTCAACTTCATGGACTGTTGCTTTGATTCTGGTGTGACGTGGGCCACCCGTGTTTCATCGCCCGTAACAATTTGGCTTAAGAAATCACCACCGTCGTTGTGGTACCGCTCAAGGAAAGTCAATGTACTGTCTAAACGTTTGGTTTTGTGCACATCGGCACATGCGCACAATTTTCTGTAATTCAAGGGCTCGGTCACAATGCCATACAAAAAACTACGAGAAACATTAGGAAAGTCATCCCGCAAGGAGGAAATCGTAAAGCGTCTGTTATCTCTCACCTTATTGTCCACTTCCTGCACCAAACTTTCATTAGCTACCGAAGGACGCCCACTGCGTTGTTCATCATGCACAATTGTGCGGCCATCTTTAAATGCTCTCACCCACTTCCTTAACATTCCATCACTCATAATGTTTTCTCCTATCCCACGATGGATATCGATCGCATTTAGGCCTCTAGCACTAAGAAACCTTATAACATCCTGTACTTCACAGTCGGCGGGACTTACAACTATCGGAGGCATCTTAAACAAACAGTACACCACGTAAACATGGAAGAATCAGACTGTAATGGCGTCAGTGCGTAGATTGAGGCTTTCATGTAAAAATAAAATTATTGAGCCTCGTACTTCAGTAATAAGTATCGGTAAATAATACATAGTTATAAATAAACTCACACCATGGATTCCTTTATTGATTTCAGAGTTACATTACCTTAGAATGTATTCCGCGTAATTACCCTCACAATGAGACTTTGAATCTTCAGCATGACATAAGTCATGAGATTTATTCTAATTAGTCGACTCAGTAAGCGCCAATGCTGTAGTGAAACCTAAGCGAGGTCCGCCCCAGTAGCTGAGTGGTCAGCGTGACGGATTGCCGTCCTCTGGGCCCGGGTTCGATTCCCGGCTGGGTCGGAGATTTTCTCCGCTCAGGGACTGGGTGTTGTGTTGTGTTCATCATCATTTCATCCCCATCCGGCGTGCAGGTCGCCCAATGTGGCGCCGAATGCAATAAGACCTGCGATATGGCGGCCGGACCTGCCCCGCGAGGGGCCTCCCGGCCAATGACGCCAAACGCTCATTTCATTTCATTACCTAAGCGAGATCTGAGGCAGAAGAGTGATACGTCGTACTTGCTGGAATTAAGGAATACGTGGAAGGGAAGACTCTCTAATATAGCTTGCTTTTCACACAACCTGTTTATTTAACTGTGGTGTCACCGCCAGACACCACACTTGCTAGGTGGTAGCCTTTAAATCGGCCGCGGTCCGTTAGTATACGTCGGACCCGCGTGTCGCCACTGTCAGTGATTGCAGACCGAGCGCCGCCACACGGCAGGTCTAGAGAGACTTCCTAGCACTCGCCCCAGTTGTACAGCCGGCTTTGCTAGCGATGGTTCACTGACAAAGTACGCTCTCATTTGCCGAGACGGTAGTTAGCATAGCTTTCAGCTACGTCATTTGCTACGACCTAGCAAGGCGCCATTATCAATTGCTATTTATCTTGTGATGCATGTACCGTCAGACCGATGATCACCAATTATGGATTAAAGTTAAGTATTCCAGAAGCTACGTACTATTTTTGCTACTATAAAGACCCTGTCGTGTTCCAGACCTCACGCGGACCGAGTGAGGTGGCGCAGTGGTTAGACACTGGACTCGCATTCGGGAGGTTTTCCGTGATTTCCCTAAATCGCTCCAGGCAAATGCCGGGATGTTTCCTTCCAAAGGGCACGGCCGACTTCCTTCCCCGTCCTTCCCTAATCCGATGAGACCGATGACTTCGCTGTCTGGTCTCCTTCCCCGAAACAACCAACCAACCAGACCTCACGCCATCCTGCGTGAGCTTAAACGCGTGCCCTTCGGCCTCCCGGCCTAGTGGATTGGCTGTCTTGCCAGTCCACGAAATTAACAGTATATAAATTGTGTTTTACAGGTAATCGAAGCATTTAACCATAAAATTTACTTTAACAGAATGAACAAATTTGTCAAATTCTTTGACCTTAAACTGTAAGCTGAATAAGCTTTTGATCTTTCCAAAATGAATCGCAAGTGCTGTATTGCAAAACAGCAAACAATATGACAATGGTTACAGACGGCCGGACCTGCAGCCTGCCCGTTATCGGATGAAACAGCGGTGTTTACTACACAGTCTGTCTTATTACTAGTAAATTACTAGTAAATTCCCTTCTGCAACACATGAAAAATATATTAGCACCATTGTTGACAAGAGTGAACCAATCACTCAAAACACATGACTTAACTTTTAATTTGAAAGCTGTATGTCGAAAAGTTCGGGGTTAAGATGCGCACCTGTGTTTAAAGGTTAAACAGATTAGCAAAACAAAATGACAATGATAAGGCTTGCATGAGGGCCACCAACCTCGTAAATTCAATCGGCAACCTAGGTGCGACTGGATCCCAACCCGTCCCTTCTGACAATTTATTTTGACCAACGCCCTGGTGGCTGTTAGCTGTTAATATTTTCAAAGTTAAACTGATTGCCAGTTACTAAGACCGCTCTGAAAGAAGGTCTTAAAACATTACTTGTGAACACTTATTACAAGAGAGCTCACTCGGCGAAACCATAAGATCCAGCTAAAATACACCAGTAATGACTCGGTCTTTCAAACACAGAAACGAACATCTTAATACAATACGTTGTACAGATTATAACTATTGACTGAGAAATGAAATTACAATCAAAGAATTGAACCGATTAACAGCTAAATCTAACCACTCTCTTTTGATTAAAGACAACCTATGCCTTAGTACAAGTGTTCCGGCTGTATTTACGACCAACAGCTGATTAGTTAGAGCATTAATGATCGGGTACAAACCAGAAAGGAAAGAGAATATAATATGGAGAAAAGTTTTCAGACAACTACTAATGTCTAGGTGCAATACTACTGTAAGTAGGCTGTTTATGTTTTCTTATTGGCAACGTTACGTAGCGCTCTGTATGAAAATCACTGGCTGTGCTGTGTGCAGTCTGTGGCTAGTTTGCATTGTTGTCTGCCATTGTAGTGTTGGGCAGCTGGATGTAAACAGCGCGTAGCGTTGCGCAGTTGGAGGTGAGCCGCCAGCAGTGGTGGATGTGGGGAGAGAGATGGCGGAGTTTTGAAATTTATAAGACTGGATGTCATGAACTGCTATATATATAATGACTATTAAGGTAAATACATTGTTTGTTATGAAGATCTTTCATTTGCTAACTATGCCTATCAGTAGTTAGTGCCTTCAGTAGTTTGAATCTTTTATTTCGCTGGCAGTTGTGGCACTCGCTGTATTGCAGTAGTGCGAGTAACGAAGATTTTTGGTGAGGTAAGTGAATTGTGAAAGGTATAGATTAATGTTAGTCAGGGCCATTCTTTTGTAGAGATTTTTGAAAATCAGATTGCGTAGCGCTAAAAAATATTGTGTCAGTTTAAGCACAGTCATGTATAATGTTTCTAAGGGGACGTTTCACAACTACCTATATTTACGACCAAAGAGCCGACCGAGTAAACCTCTGAGGGTTGGGTACAAACCAGAAAATACTAACAAGGGAACCTCCCCATCGCACCCCCCTCAGATTTAGTTGTAAGTTGGCACAGGGATAGGCTTTGAAAAACTGAACACAGATCAATCGAGAAAACAGGAAGAAGTTATGTGGAACTATGCAAAAATAACCAAAATATACAAACTGAGTAGTCCATGCATAAGATAGGCAACATCAAGGAGAACGGGAGCGGAGGAGCGCCGTGGTCCCGTGGTTAGAGTGAGCAGCTGTGGAAAGTGAGGTCCTTGGTTCGAGTCTTCCCTCGGTGAAAATTTTACTTTCTTTATTTTCGCAAAGTTACGATCTGTCCATTCATTCATTGACGTCTCTGTTCACTGTAATAAGTTTAGTGTCTGTGTTTTGCGACCGCACCGCAAAACCGTGCGATTAGTAGACGAAAGGACGTGCCTCTCCAATAGGAACCGAAAACATTTGATCGCAAGGTCATAGGTCAAACGATTCCTCCACAGGAAAACACGTCCGATATATTGTATACGACACTGGTGACGGCGTGTGCGTCACATGACAGGAATATGTTGTCGACCAATCTAACTTGCACACTTGGTGAATGGGTAAAAAGATTCTTCTACCTTGCCCGATATTAGGTTTTCTTGTTGATGTGATAATCACTCCCAAAAAAGTGATGAAATCATAAGAGTTTGTCACATAAACAGTAAAAAATGAATGAAACAGTTTCACAGTCGCACAGTTTTCCCTGTGCTCTGTCAAAACATGTTTTTTACGTTTTCAAATGTTTCCGTGTGTAGACCGTCAAATCCTGTATATGTCCAAGCAAATCTGAACATGTCCTGGAATTTTGGAGAGCGAAGTTGATTATGTGTGAGTGCCTGAACTTTGATAATTGTCTGAAAATAAAAAATTAAACTTTTCACTCGAGAGAAGATTTGAACCTAGGACCTCTCGTTCCGCAGCTGCTCGCGCTAACCACGGGATCACGACGCTCGTAAGCACACACGTTCCTTGATGTTGCCTACCTTGCACATGGACTACCCAGTTTGTATATTTTGTTTATTTTTTTCATAGTTCCACACAACTTCTTCCTGTTTTCTCGATTGATCTGTGTTGAGTTTTTCAAAGCCTATCCCTGTGCCAAATTATAACTAAATCTGAGGGGGGTGCGATGGGGAGGTTCCCTTGTAAGGAGGGCAGGTAAGACAATGAAACAAATCACCACGTGGATTACAGAATGTTAGAACACTTTATCAGCAAGCAGTTCCATGGATCTACGGTGCGTCGCAGCGGTTACTGAGTGGTGCCAATGAAAGCCATGTAGACGGGGTAGCCAGGACACGAGGGGTCGTCGGACACGAATGTTGCCAACCAACCTACGGGATGCCGTCCTGCTGCTTGTAGTCGACACTGACCGCAGTGAAGTACGCCCCGCTAGCTGAGTGGTCAGCGCGACAGAATGTCAATCCTAAGGACCCGCGTTCGATTCCCGGCTGGGTCGAAGATTTTCTCCGCTCAGGGACTGGGTGTTGAGTTGTCATCATCATCATTTCATCCCCATCGACGAGCAAATCGCAGAAGCGGCGTCAAATCGAAACACTGGCACCTGGCGAACGGTCTACCCGACGTGAGGCCCTAGTCACACACACACCGCGGTGAAGTCCTGCGGTATCTTCGCTCTGCACAGCGTTTATTTATGTAGCTCGGACCTCGTGACCACGTCTTGTCCCGACGCTACCACCAATCCCCAAACCTTGTGCTCCCTCTTTCTCGGGCTCTTTTTTTTTTTTTTTTTTTTTTTTTGCGTTATTGTATTTCTTTACAACTTTTTTTCGCCATGTACCAGTTTTAAACAGTCACCGTTTTACCACCTCTTTTATTGTTGTGCTGATTAAAAACACTTAGAAAATGGACAGGCACAATAAAAAAACACGACAGTCTGGTTTCTGTTTGCAACACTTTAAAACGGGGACGCACAACACAGTCTACTAA
This sequence comes from Schistocerca serialis cubense, assembly GCF_023864345.2. Taxonomy (NCBI): domain Eukaryota; kingdom Metazoa; phylum Arthropoda; class Insecta; order Orthoptera; family Acrididae; genus Schistocerca; species Schistocerca serialis. Next base: position 870,093,711 of record NC_064641.1, on the reverse strand, counting down.
TTCAATGGCGCCACGGCTCAAAGAGGGCTACTGCAGGTGTGGGGTTCCCGTAGTTACCGTTGTGTTTTCTATAATTTCTAATAGTGAGCAGTAAAACGAAAGTGACTACACCGTTGTTTGAACCACCCGCGCAAATGTCTCTGGAATCTTAATTCGATCGGAGATATGGAACACGCAAAAACAAAAAGAAAAAAAGACTCTAAATATGATGATATGTTATAAGCAGATGCAGTTTTTGTATCTAGTACTCCCTGTATTACTAATCGGCACTAATGTTTTTTCCCAACCTACTCCATCTGTTCGAGATCCGATACGCTGGAGAACCCATTTCTTTTTCAGCCATTTCAGTGATATCGGAACAATGCAGAGGAATTAGCAGTTGGAAATATCATGGAGGAGGTTATCGGTTCCGAGTGTTGTGTTACAGTAAACGGGCACTTCCAGAATACCCTCCAGGTGACTGGAACTATTTGTAAATTTCATTCTTGCGAGATCCTGCAAAGGCATCATTCTGTGAGATGAATTAAAAATTGGTAACCAGATTGCAAATTAAGAACAAAGAAAAAAGTGGGCCACATGCTAATAGGATTCGCACCACAAGGGTTCCATGTATATATTTAGTTTTTCCATCCTACGAATCTAGAATCTCAACTACTTTTGCGTGTTATTGAGATCGATACTGGCAAGATATCGGTCCTGGGAATTCCATTACTATACCAAAATGTCTACAGTAATTCCTCACATTAGACCACACATACAAAAAGAAACGAATGGGGACTACACTTTGTGTATGTCAAGAGAGAAGATGTATTAAAACATTATTACATGTCACGAATGTTTTTATAAGGCCTGTGAATATGTTTCGGATTAGCAATGTCATAATGGCACAAAACAAATATAGCTGACTGTTCACACTCGCAGTTATTGCACTATCCTGGTATCAACAAGTATTTCTGGCGTATTAATGCTGCTGTTCGCTCTGTAGATGATTACATCCGGTTCATTTTAACATGGAGTGGGTGCGCTAATTCACGTAAATGCGCATAGCTGTCCACCTCTTACGCATTCAGGGGCATACGAGATGCGTCGGTGCATCCTCGTAAAGACCTACGGGACTGGTCACCTTAAATATGTTCTCCAATGTCGGAGATACGATTGCGGGCACCTTTTCTGTAATTTACAGAGTTCCTAATCTATCTTTTTCTAGGGGTACTTGCTTGCAAATACATGACCACAAGTTACATTTTATGTTTCCATACAGTAATGTTCGTCTATTATGCTTCTGACGAATTATGAATGCAATGTATGTTCAAGTCCCAAAAGATCTTTAAGCGATATAATCACAGTTTGTAAGATGGCAAGAACTATGCCCCTTACATGAAGACATTATAGATCACCTAACTCACGTTGAGCGAACAGTAGGGCTGAACAAAAATGACTGACAAGGCACAATGCATCTTGTAGATGGTATAGTATTGACGTATTGGAATAATTAATGTTGGGTGATGGTTTTAAAGTAATTCAGACGACATGAAAACTTTGTGGAAACGCGTCAATTTACTGGAGGCTAGTTTATCCCAGGGAAGTACTCGAGTTGACCGCGGCCGCGTAGTGGCGCACGGCTGGGGAGCGGCAAAGGGAAGTGACAATTGGCAGCTTAGGGCGGCTCAAGCTCTGAGAAAGCAGTAACGGGACGCGGCCTCCAGCTGCCTTAAGATGAGTGACAGTGAGTGGGTGGTTGACCCCATGCTGGTGTACTGGGAAGCAGATGGAGAACTTGTACGCCTGTTGATAAATATCCGTTGTCCCAATTTCAGTGAAACATGCGAGTAAGCCATGCAAAGCTACAGTGGTGCAGACAACAGAAGCCAAAGGATGCGTGTTCGTGACTATAGCAACTTCATGCTGAATTCACGGTCCGCAGAGTCTGAAGTAAATCAAGTGAAAAGCGACAGAATGAAATACGCCGGCCTCCGATGGGAACATAGGACCAAGAAATTTGAAGTACTCTCCTGAGAGTCAGAATTACGGAAAAATTGGTGTTTTGTGCAGACACTAACCTTGATGAGTGGCCTGGGAGGAGCTAAAAATCAGAATTTGAGAGGAAGGGAAATTTTGTGGGAATTTGTTCACTTCCCAGAGCAGGTATTGGTCAGCGCTGGGAAGCGACACAATTAATGCGACTTGCACTGTAATTGGCGTAAGTGATTTTGCTGGAGGGGAAACCGAGGTGAAGAGCAGACTGGGAGAAGTCTCTGTAGCAGTCTTCCGTTCCCAGCTTGCCTGGAGTGCGGATGTGGCATTCTTTACGCAGCTTGCCTGAGAAAGAGTGAGAATCTCTGCAGTTTAGGACTTAGCAAATGGAACGATTGAGCTTGGAGATAGAAAGTTATGGTCAGCTATGTGCTGAGCAAGGTAGCTAGGAGTGAAAAGATGAGTGCAGCCTTGCAGCACCACGAGGTCGGCCGACGTCTGCACAACGACGCCGCTCCACCATGCTGTATTCGGTGATATTGCGCCTGCTCTGGCCACTGATTGATTTGTTGGATCACGTCAGCAAAGTTTCCTCGAAGGTTTCGTGGGCCGTGCATTGTAGAATTCTTCTTACACTTCACATTATGCCTGGGTCAGTCGGTAGGAATTACTTTTGAGTTATCGCGCTTTACTATACACAAACGCAATTTATTACCACTGCCTGATAGGAGAGTTTTGTAATGTGATGATTGAAGGTTGGGAGTTAAAATAAATTTCTGTTAATCTACTGGATCTGTTTTCAATCAAGTAGTTGAAATCCCAAGTCACTTGCTTGGTTAATTTTATGTTCAACATTTACATCTGGTGCTCAATAGCTGAATATAACATCATTTTGCATCCCTTTTTAATTAAAAGTGATCAATTCTGAATCAATTAATGTCAACACTGCCACCGCAGTTCAATCAGGAGTCACAGGGCGTTATTACTTTTTTTTGCGTTATCTGATATTGCGGCAATTTTGCACTCTCTGTTGATCTGTTTGTCAATTAGCTGGGGCGAACACAGGCCTAAACAAGATAAGTTACGGGTGGGGTGTTAGGTATGGCGACCCTGTCAGGATACGATATACTTCTGGATTTGCTAGGAAGTAGTCTTGAAAAAGGAAATATTTCCACGCAATCCATTGCTTAGCCACTTTTAATTGAAAAATGGGTAGCATTAGTTACAATAAGTTATATTGTCATCTTCATGTGCTGTCCTTTCAAATTGACATTTATAGGTGCCTGTGCATTGTATTTGTGATTTGTTGGAGTACTTACGATGTGCAGTGCTGTAATGAGCCGATGCTGAGCACACAGAACACAATCATTGGTACTAGCCCTTTTGGTGGAATGCTTCATGAACTGTTTGATGGGTCACTGCTCACACTCAGTGTATCAATTTGTGTCCTGATATATGTTTTGCGTTATCTAATTTTTGAGTGTAAGGGGTACCTGCGTTTTGAGTTTTCATGTAACATAAAAGTACAAACGATAACGAGGGGAAAAGCCAAGACAACGGCAAAATATAATCAGACTGTTACTCGGGAGAACATGGGTGATAGTAGGAGAAGCTCTACCAATGAGTATGATGAACGCGAGCTGCAACTTACTGAAACTGGGTCTCACAACTGGTTTAGTCCACTGAATAGCAAGGACGTAGATTCAGGGAGCAATACTGAGGGCTCGGGGGACGCAGGGAGTACAGGATTAATCCATAAGTATGGAAGATCCAGCATAAGAAGCCAGAGTCTGTTGGAACAAAACGGTGCCTGACCATTATCAAACCATTCATTCACAAGTGATCCGATGGGGGCACGGAGATTGTACTCGTCTAGATATCGAAGGGTTTCTCAGAACAGAGGAGAAGAGTCGCATTTTCAATCACAAAAGAACGAAGATCAAAATGCGGCTACTCTCAAAAGTATTACTGACCTGTTGCAACAGATTCAAACGGTGAACTTAGAGGAGAGCGCCAACCTTAATACCGAAATTAAAAAGACGAATTCGGTGTTGAAAGAGCAAGTAAAAGAGAAGGTAAAGAATCTCGGCGTCAAAATAGAGAAAGAAAATGCCCTCCAAAGCCTGGTCCATCCCACCTTAATGGGAAGGATTACAAATGACTTTACCAGAGCACGGACGTAGTAAATATAGGCTTAGAATAAGGATTTTTGCAAAAGTTTCTTGTTTGCTTGTGTAAGTACTGGTCTTTGTGGTAGAATGTCTCGTTTATATGTGCCAATTTTTTGTGTTTTTATTATTAATAATGATATCTCGCCTCTCGTTGTTGTGAAAGTGAAGTGCACTAGATTGTTTTGTAAAAGCACATGATTTAAGAATGGAATACAAGTATTTCTGGGCGTACCCCTAGAAAAAGATAGATTAGGAACTCTGTATATTACAGAAAAGTTCCCCGCAATTGTATCTCCGCCATTGGAGAACATATTTAAGGTGACCAGTCCCGTAGGTCTTTACGAGGACGCACCGACGCATCTCGTATGCCCCTGAATGCGTAAGAGGTGGACAGCTATGCGCAGTTGCGTGAATTAGCGCACCCACTGCATGTTAAAATGAACCGGATGTAATCATCTACAGAGCGAACAGCAGCATTAATACGCCAGAAATACTTGTTGATACCTAGATGGTGTAATAACTGCGATTGTGAGCAGTGAGCTATATTTGTGTTGTGCCATTGTGACATTGCTAATCCGAAACATGTTCACAGGACTTATAAAACCGTTCGTGACAAAACGGGAAGAAGATAGAGGAGAGAAGAAGTGTCGCAATAGAACACTACAAAGGACGCCATCCAAACTTCCAACAAAAATCTTGGTAAGACTGACACATGTCTAAGTTTGTTGTGTTTTATACATGTTCGCAGGCACAATAAGAGGGACGTCTGCCGCATAGGGAATTCAGAAGAAAAAACAAGATTAGAGATAAAAAGTAGTAAATAGTAGATATGTAGTCGGGTTGGCCATCACCGTGTTAGTCGTAGAAATTGGTAGTTAGAAATGGTGATGGGATCCTGTCCAGATAATCTTGTGTGAACGACTGTGAAGCAAGTTGTCTTGTACATTTTTATGTTTATGTATAAAAAAGTTCTGTTACATTTCTATTTTAATTAATGCTGAAGTTGATTTACAAACAAGTAAAATTATTCCTTTTGTAGTGAAACAAGTTCATTGTTTTTAAAAAAAATATATGGTACTGATGGTTAAACATGAGCACTTTCCATGTGCTAAAATTAGTTTCCTTAGCGTGTTAAGGTGGCGTAACTTAGCAAGAGGAAGCTGAAGCTACGACACCTGGCACACCACACACGAGCTGACAAGGAACGAGGACGACAGCAATGAGGGGAGCACGCTGCTGACGTTGGTGATGGCATGCAGACCACGCCCAGAGTCGATGGGGACTGTGGTCAACTCAGCAACCAACGAGAGTTGACATCCAGCAGCTCTGTGTACGACAAAGAGGTCGGTCCTGGTCTCTGTACACGGTACGGATCGGGGGCAGCAATGAAGAGGTCCAGGAAGGTTTCTATATTTGTTGCTCGCCACGTCAGGTGGAGCGACAGCCTGTCGGACTAGATGTCAACAACGAGCTCTTAGGACAGAGCCATCCTGCCTCAAGAAGATGCGGGTGCCTGTGGCGCCATCTCGGTAATCGACATTGCTCTCTTCTCAGCCGTTAGCCATCCCTCAACTTGCTTTTCAGAACTAATGTCACTTCCGTTCCTGCAAGAAACTTGTGCTGTGTGTGTGTGTGTGTCAGAGTGGATTCAGATGAATAACATGCACCTCAACGAACGCAAAGTACTCATTTGGTCTGTTTATGAATATGTTATAAGAAGGTTATGATTTTATAAATGTGCCATTTGTTAAAACGTCATATATTTGTCATGCCACATCTCTTTGTGTTAGAATAAGATTTCATACTTATACCTTGTTACAAATACACAACAGTGTTAGCTCAGTACACAATGATTCTTGTCATTTTGGTTGTGTTTATATATATATATATATATATATATATATATATATATATATATATATAAAGGTATATGTGTGTACACAATCCAAACACTGGACTGCCCCGGACCTTATTGAATAGTGTAATGATGACACTCACACCATGCACAATATAAACGTCCAGAGGCAGTGAGACACCAAAAAAATAAACCTTTATTTATAAAATGTCAAACGGCCGTTCACATATAGTTGAATAAGAGCATCCACTATCAACTTCACAAAATGTTACACGAATATTGTTCATGTATGTTTTTAGTAATTTAAGTCGAGTAGGTATGGACAACTGAGAGTGAATGGACCTGAAGTTATAATTGCGGGTCTTGCCATTCAAATGACAAGCACAGAGGTATTTAAACATGTGTATTTGCCCTTTGCGACGTGTGCCCTTGTAATATAATTGTATTTTTCTTTTGAGTACTCTGACCAATAATTGTCTCAGGAATCGGCAGAGATTAAAGTAAAATTAAGACTAAGTAATGACCACATCTTTACCAGTAAATCCAGTCATTGGAGGCAGGTACCCTAGGAATGATGGGAGTTTGCATCAGAGAGGAGGCAGTGGTAATCAATCGCCCGTAACTAATCACATGAACGAATTAAAAATACCAGTTAGGGAGATATTAATTTTGTACCACAGGTGGTAACACCCTAGGAGTCATCACCTGCACTTCAAAATTGATTTGAAGAGAGGGGCTATGTAAGATGACAAGAAATATGCCCCTTACATGAAGTCACTAAAGATCACCTAACTCACGTTTAGCGAACAGTAGGGCTGATCAAAAATGGCTGACAAGGCACAATGCATCTTGTAGAGCATATAGTATAGACGTATTAGAATAATTAATGTCGGGTGATGGTTTTGAAGTAGTTCACACGACATGAAAACTTTGTGGAAACGCGTCAATTTACTGGAGGCTAGTTTATCCCAGGGAAGTATTCGAGTTGACCGCCGCCGGGTAGCGGCGCGCGGCTGGGGAGTGGCGAGGGGAACCGACAATAGGCAGCTTCGGGCGGCTCAAGCTCTGAGAAAGCAGTAACGGGACGCGGCCTCCAGCTGCCTTAAGATGAGTGACAGTGAGTGGGTGGTTGACCCCATGCTGGTGTACCGGGAAGCAGACGGAGAACTTGTACGCCTGTTGATAAATGTCTGTCGTACTGTTTCAGTGAAACATGTGAGTAAGCCGCATAAAGCTACAGTGGGGTGGTCAACAGAGGCCAAAATATGCATGTTCGTGACTATAGCAACTTCATGCTGAATTCACGGTCCGCAGAGTCTGAAGTAAATCAGGTGAAGAGCGACAGAATGAAATACGCCGGCCTCTGATGGAAACATAGGACCAAGGATTTTGAAGTACTCTCCTGGGAATCACAATTCCGGAAAAATTGGTGTTTTATGAAGACGCTAACCTTGATGGGTTGCCTGGGAGGAGCTAAATAGCAGAAGTTGAGAGGAAGGGAGATTTTGTGGGAATTTGTTCACTCCCCAGAGCAGGCATTGGCTCTGAGCACTATGGGACTTAACAAATGGTTCAGATGGCCCTGAGCACTATGGGACTCAACATGTTAGGTGATAAGTCCCCTAGAACTTAGAACTACTTAAACCTAACTAACCTAAGGACATCACACACACCCATGCGCGAGGCAGGATTCGAACCTGCGACCGTAGCAGTCCCGCGGTTTCGGACTGCAGCGCCAGAACCGCTAGACCACCGCGCCCGGCCTGGGACTTAACATCTGAGGTAATCAGTCCCCTAGAACTTAGAACTACTTAAACCTAACTAACCTATGGACATCACACACATCCATGCCCGAGGCAGGATTCGAACCTGCTACCGTAGCGGTCGCGCGGTTCCAGAATGAAGCGCCTAGAACCGCTCGGCCACTTCGGCCGGCTGAGCAGGCATTGGTCGGCGCTGGGAAGCGACACATAATTAACGCGACTTGCGCTGCAATCGGCGTAAGTGATTTGGCTGGAGGAGAAACCGAGGCGAAGAGCGGACTGGGAGAAATCTCCGTAGCGGTCTTCCATTCCCAGCTTGCCTAGAGTGCGGACGTGGCGTTCATTACGCAGCTTGCCTGAGAAAGAGTGAGAATCTCTGCAGCTTAAAACTTAGCAAATGGAACGACTGAGCTTGGAGATAGTAAGTTATAGTTCAGCTATGTGCTAAGCAAGATAGGTAGGTGTGAATAGACGAGCGCAGCCTTGCAGCACCACGAGGTCGGCCGACGTCTGCACAACGACGCCGCTCCACCAAGCTGGATTCAGTGATATTGCGCCCGCTACAGCCACTCATTTGTTGGATCACGTCGGCAAAGTTTCCTCGAAGGTTTCATGGGTCGTGCATTGTAGAATTCTTCTCGCACTTCGCATTATGCCTGGGTCAGTCGATAGGAATTACTTTTGTGTTATCGCGCTTTACTCCACGCAAACGCAATTTATTACCACTGCCTGATAGGAGAGTCTTGTAATGTGATGATTGAAGGTCGGCAGTTAAAATAAATTTGTGCTAATCGACTGCATCTGTTTTCAATCAAGTAGATGAAATCCCAAGTCACTTGCTTAATTAATTTTATGTTCACCATTTGCATCTGGTGTTCAATAGCTGAATATAACATCATTTTGCACCCCTTTTTAATTAAAAGTGATCAATTCTGAATCAATTAATGTCAACACTGCCACCGCAGTTCAATCAGGAGTCACAGGGCCTTATTACTTTTTTGCGTTAAAAATTGGTTCAAATGGCTCTGAGCACTATGGGACTTAACAGCTGTGGTCATCAGTCCCCTAGAACTTAGAACTACTTAAACCTAACTAACCTAAGAACATCACACACATCCATGCCATGAGGCAGGATTCGAACCTGCGACCGTAGCAGTCGCGCGGTTCCGGACTGCGCGCCTAGAACCGCGAGACCACCGCGGCCAGCTTTTTGCGTTATCCGATATTGCGGCAGTTTTGCACTCTCTGTTGATCTGTTTGTCAATTAGCTGGGGTGAACACAGGCCTAAACCAGAAAAGTGACGGGTTGGGTGTTACAAGTTTACCAAGCTTCAGATTTTCGTACTTTACTTGTACTGTGAATCCTTCCTTCCTGCCGAATTACATGATTCTAGATGAAGGGCAAGTGCCCTATAGATTTTGATAAGTGAGTTTTCTGGTATCAAAATATGTGACATGAATCACGAAGTCTGTTGACAGCATTGACTTAAAGCTTAATTTTTTTTTACACTAACAAGGGATCATACAGTTAAGTATGTGTCATACATTTGAACTTGATACGCCAACCTGTTCCAAAGAAAGAGGTGTCTTACAGACCGACAGACAGAGAGACGGAAAAAAACTACAAAATGAGATTTTACCGTGTAATACAAATTAATAACGTTCCGATCTTTTCCTTTCCGTGTATTGCGAAACTTTGTTTATTGCCAAATTTCGTGATTCTAAGTCAGTATGAACCACCCTATAGGTTCTGATGTGTGAGTTTTCTAGCATAAGAATATGTGATACAAATGGCTGTATCTTTTGATTGCGTTGACGTACAAGATTAAAATTTTTACACAGACAGGGGACCATTGACCTTAGAATGTGTCATAAATTTGATCCTGATGCCCCAGACTGCTTTTCGTGTCATATAATTATAAGTTAACAATTTCCGGATTCTCCCTTTCCTTGCTTTGTTTTCTCCAAGAATTCTTGTAATAGATATTTATAACGTGGACATGAATCAGCTTTCAGAAAAATCCTAGCTGTTCCGTAATTACCGTGAGAACTCGGCACTGCCGAAAGAACTACTGGGTGACATATTAACTGTCGTTTTCCCCTGTAAATACATCTTGATAGAGATACGCAATGAAACCATATTTTCATATTTGCATTATTTCTAAAAAGAAAGAGTTCAGGATTCTAGCAAGTTGCTGTATGGAAAAGCCCATTTTCTCAACCATGTGTACATTTTATCTAAGCTTGTAGCAGAAAAAAGTGAACTCAATCAGGTTTGGGGAAACCGTATTCAGTTTAATACTGAGAGAGGTAAGAAAATCCCAGTGAGTGTTCAGAGAAAGTACGGACTTCGCGTTAGTTTGTTCTTTCCCTTATCGCGGTGCAGTGCCGCAGAAAGGAACTGCGAATGCACACTTCTCCCTGGCGATGCCGTAATGCACGCCGACATCGCGTGCTGAACGGAACAGAGCCAGACAGTTCATTCCGTAATTAATGCTATTTCGCGTCGCGCCAGCAGCGGCGCCTTGTAACGCCCGGCTAACAGGATGCTGCCCAGGAAACGTTTTAGCCAATTACATAGACGGTACAGACTTTTGACACCTCTTAATTAATTAGCCGTTTAATTAATTAACGCCAGTCGCCGCGCGTGTCCTTTGATAGCCGCCGCCCACCACCTAGCCCGGTGGTTGTTGGTTCCTAGCACACCACGGCCCTGCAGTCTGCACACTGCGAACGCCCACGGCAGGAGAGCCGTCGCCCCTCTAATTAGGAGGCGGGCACACAGGGTGCCGCTCTTTAGATTATGTCCCGGGAGTGACGGCGGGAACCTGCTATGGCCTTTACCCAACTGGTGAAGCGCTGGAGCACTTTGACGCGCTAGTATACCATGCAAGGATCGCGTACGAGCTGACGAACTCGAGCCATAATAGTGTCGCACGTGAAACCAATGTACGGTTCTGACAGTCTACCTCTGACGCACGGTTCACTCAGTCTCAGCACGTGATTACCAACGCCGCCAACCTTCTACAACTGCAGCTACATGATTACTTTGCAGTTCACACTTGGTTGTTTTTCAGAACTACTTATAGACTATTTAGCGACCGGACCACTCTCGAATAATGCATGGTAAAAATGAGCATCTAAAAATTTTTCCGTGCGAGCTCCGATTTCATTACGATGGTCATGTCTCTCTTTGTATGTGGGAGTTAACAAATTTTATTTGGTATTCCGAAGAGAAAATTTATGACAAATTTGGTGAATAGATCCCACCACAATTAAAACCGCCTTTACGTTAATCGCTGAGACCGCCAACTCGCTTATCAATCTGTGATACTTTCTCCCTTATTTCGTGATAATACCAAATGAGCTGCCCCTCCCCAAACTCTTTTGATTTCCTCCGTCAATCCTCTCTGGTAAGAATCCCATACCACTCAGGAATACCCGGAAAGAGGACGATTAGCTGTAGTATAGACTGCCTCCTTAGTATACTGGTTACACCTTTTAAGTTTTCTGCCAGTAAAACATACTGGTTACATCTTTTGAGTGTTCTGCCAGTAAAACGCAGTCTTTGGTCCCCTCCCGAAAAACATTTGATATGATACAACAAATTCAAGTTCCTCGTAATTTTAATCCCTAAGTATTTAAACTACTGGCCTTTAAAATTGCTACACCAAGAAGAAATGCAGATAACGGGTATTCATTGGACAAATATATTATAATAGAACTGACATGTGATTATTTTCACGCAATTTGGGTGCACAGATCCTGAGAAATCAGTACCCAGAACAACCACCTCTGGCCGTCATAACGGCCTTGATACGCCTGGGCATTGAGTCAAAAAGAGCAGGTATGGCATGTACAGGTACAGCTGCCCATGAAGCTTCAACGCGATACCACAGTTCATCAAGAGTAGTGACAGGAGTATTGTGACGAGCTAGGTGCTCGGCCACCATTGACCAGACGTTTTCAGTTGGTGAGAGATCTGGAGAATGTGCTGGCCAGGGCAGCAGTCGAACATTTTCTGTATCCAGAAAGGGCCGTACAGGACCTGCAACATGCGGTTGTGCATTATCCAGCTGAAATGTAGGGTTTCCCAGGGATCGAATGAAGGGTAGAGCCACGGGTCGTAACTCATCTGAAATGTAACGTCCACTGTTCAAAGTGTCGTTATTGCGAACAAGAGGTGACTGAGACGTGCAACCAATGGCACCCCACATCATCACGCCGGGTGGTACGCCAGTATGGCGATGACGAATACACGCTTGCAATGTGCGTTGACCACCATGTCGCCAAACACGGATGCGACCATCATGATGCTGTAAACAGAACCTGGATTCATCCAAAAAAATGACCTTTCGCCATTCGTGCACCCACGTTAGTCGTTGAGTACACCATCGCAGGCGCTCCTGTCTGTGATGCAGCGTCAAGGGTAACCGCAGCCGTAGTATCCGAGCTGATAGTCCATGCTGCTGCAAACGTCGTCGAACCGTTCGTGCAGATGGTTGTTGTCTTGCAAACGTCCCTACCTGTTGACTCAGGGATCGAGACGTGGCTGCACGATCCGTTACAGCTATGTGGATAAGATGCCTGTCATCTCGACTGCTAGTGGTACGAGGCCGTTGGGATCCAGACCTGCGTTCCGTATTACTCTCCTGAACCCACCGATTCTATATTCTGCTAACAGTCATTGGATCTCGATCAACTCGAGCAGTAATGTCGCGATACGATTAACCGCAATCGCGATAGGCTACAATCCGACCTTTATAAAAGTAGGAGACGTGATGGTCCGCATTTCTCCTCCTTACACGAGGCTTCACAACGTTTCACCATGCAACGCCGGTCAACTGCTGTTTGTGTATGAGATATCGGTTGGAAACTTTCCTCATGTCAGCACTTTGTAGGTGTCGCCACCAGCGCCAACCCTGTGTGAATGCTCTCAAAAGCTAGTCATTTGCATATCACAGCATCTTCTTCCTGTCGGTTAAATTTCGCGTGTGTAGCACGGCAGTTTCGTGGTGTAGCAATTTTAATGGCCAGTAGTGTAGTTGAATCGGCAACCTTTAAATTTTTGCGATATATCGTGTAACCAAAATTTAACGGAATTTTTTTTTAGCTCTCATCTGGAGGATCTCAAACTCCTGTTTATCGTCACATGCGACTTTTCCTACAATGCAGACATTTCATCTGCGTCATTTTGGAAATCGTTTTGATCTTCTGGCGAATTCACTACACGGTGAGTGACATTGTCGTATACAAACATTCTAAGAGTGCTGCTTCGATTTTCTTCTTAATCGCTTCTATATTTTAAGAGAAGCAAAGGACGCAGAACGTATCCTTTGGGAAGGCCAGATATCAATAATATTTCATTAAATGATTCCCCATCAATGACTGCAAACTGTGCGTTTTCTGGTAGTGAATCACGAATCCAGTCGAACAACTGGTACGATATTCCGTAGACACGAAATCTGATTAGATAATATTTTTTACTCGTGAAAATACCTCAGTGACTGAAACTCTGTGCCGGACCGAGAGTCGAACTCAGTATCTATGTCTCGGTATCTTTGTATTTCGCGGGAGACTGCTCCACCGACTGTTCTAACCAAGCCCTCCTCACGACCCATCATTGCAGTTTTATTTCCCACAGTACCTCATCTTCTACATTCCAAACTTGACAGAAGTTCTTCTGTGAAACTAGCAGGACTAGCACTCTTGGAAGAAAGGGTACTGAGGGTACATGGCTTATCCACAGCCTGGCGTATGTTTCCAGAATGAAATGTTCACTCTGTACCAGATTGTGCGCTAATATGAAACTCCATGGCAGATTAAAACTGTACCGAATCGAGGCTTGATCTCTGGACCTTTGCCTTTCCCAACTTCAAATTGTGTTACCACAAATGTTTGGTAAGCAACGTTCCAAACTTGTAGTCAGTGAACGTAATACATTTGTCGTTAACAGTCGTAAGTTGCGACAAGAACCGATGCTTCAGGAATTTTTATTGATAAATATGTGTAGAATGAAACAACTAATTTACGGTTAACAATCGCCGTTTATTTACCTCCATGAAGCGTTTCGACGTTTTAAACACCTCCGTTATCGGGTGGATTTACATTGGTTAGTATGACATATCTGAGTTGTCTTACGATTCTTTGGAGGAACTTGTGGCGAAGTCTAGTGGATACACAAAACACTATTTCTGGACATTCTTTTTGACTAAAATCTAAACGTGTATCCAACGGTAAAAATTGAAATAAGTAAGACAGAATATCTCCAGTGGTCCCAGGTTCATTTAACTGCCGTAACACATCACATGCATGTAAGGAACCTATGACCACTGGAAGTATTCTGTCTCACTTATTTTGTTTTTACCGTTACATATCCGCTTAGCATTAAGTAAAAAAAAAAGACCTGAAACAGTGTTTTCTTTCTCCACTAGACAACGCCAAAAGTTCCTCCAAAAATCGTAACACATAACAGATTTGTCATACTGACCAATGTAAAACCTCCTGATGATGAAGATCTAAACCTTCGAAACGCATTGTGGAGATAAATAAACAGTGACTGGTAACAGTAAAGTTGTTGCTTTATTCGATGTCAGTAGAAGTCACAGTGGTATGACTCTATACAATAGTAAATGTAGTAGATGGCAGTGGGTTCTAACATGACTACTGCCCGCCATACGGCCCTACAACTAGGAGCGATGGTCTTTTCATACCAGGAACCCTCTCGTTGTTACCCGCTGCAACCCTACAGCACAGCGGTACGTCAACGATATTAAACGCCACGTTTCGTTGCCCTTCACGATAAGCCCTCCTGAGGTTACATTTCACACGGCGAGTTTGTCTACTGCTTCTCTTCGTGCTTGCCAAACCACAACTTGGCCAGCAAGGTCGACGGATCTGTCCCCAATTGACAACGTTCAGAACATTATTGGCAGGGCTCACAAATCATCTAGGGATTTTGACGATCTGTCTCGCCAGCTGGACAAAATTTTGAAAGATACCTCACGCACACAGCCGAAAACATTGTCAATCAATGCGAAGATGAACCACTGTTTGCATAAGGACCAGAGCTGGTCTAACGCGTTACTAGCTTGCTCAATTTAGGAAGCACTTTTTCATTAATAAATAATCCACTTTTGCTTAAAGTGTCTGTACTTGTACATCACACTATGCCGATTTCCGTCCTATTTGGGTAATTCCTTATTTTTTTAATATTTTTAGAGCGTGCATGAGTGGTGTCTGTGAGCACGCCTCCGCTTACAACGATTTAAGTGCGGATGCACATTACGTCCGAACTTCTCTTGGAATCAAGGTGAGCTGCCAGCAGGAAGGGAATAAACAGGAACGCAACTTGTTTACGAAAGGACTTGAGTTTGGCTCGTATGGGAAGCGGGCAAGCCGGCCGCGGTGACCAAACGGTTCTAGGCGCTTCAGTTCGGAACCGCGCAACTGCTACGGTCGCAGGTTCGAATCCTGCCTCCAGCATGGATGTGTGTGATGTCCTTAGGTTAGTTAGACTTAAGTGGTTCTAGGAGACTGATGACATCAGATGTTAAGTCCAATAGTTCTCAGGAATTAAGTTGAAGATGTTCTCAGAGGCATTTGAACCATTTTTGAAGAGTGCCAGGATAGCCGAGGTGGTCTAGGCGACTGCTCCAATTAAGCGGGAAATTCGAGTTCGAGTACCCGTTAGGCACAAATTTTCATCTTTCAACTTTGCACCTGTTTCAAAGGCCGAATGCAGCTGATGTCATTGGTTTCTGTTAATTCAAGCGGAATTGGATGACACATGATATAAATTTTAGTGTCGATAAGTCTTTCCTGAAAACATTTGCGTAGAATGTATACAGGGATGTAATGCGGACAGTAAGCAGTTCAGTCAAGAAGAGAATAAAGGTTTTGAATTGTGGTGTCACTGAACAATGATGAAATTACATCGACGAACTACTGATGTGGTACCGAGCTGAAATAGGGAAAAAATCAGACAGTGAAACAACTAGACTAAAAAAGTGAATTGGCGGATGGGACACATGCTGATTCATTAAGGAATGAGGAAATTGGTAACGCAGGTATATGTGGAAGGGGGAGGAGGGGGTGAAAATTGTATAGCACTGTAGATGAATATCTACATCTACATCCATACTCCGCAAGCCACCTGACGGTGTGTGGTGGAGGGTACCTTGAGTACCTCTATCGGTTCTCCCTACTTTTCCAGTCTCGTATTGTTCGTGGAAAGAAAGATTGTCGGTATGCCTCTGTGTGGGCTCTAATCTCTCTGATTTTATCCTCATGGTCTCTTCGCGAGATATACATAGGAGGGAGCAATATACTGCTTGACTCCTTGGTGAAGGTATGTTCTCGAAACTTCAACAAAAGCCCGTAACGAGCTACGGAGTTTCTCTCTTGCAGAGTCTTCCACTGGAGTTCATTTATCATCTCCGTAACGCTTTCGCGATTACTAAATGATTCTGTAACGAAGCGCGCTGCTCTCCGTTGGATCTTCTCTATCTCTTCTATCAACCCTATCTGGTACGGATCCCACACTGGTGAGCAGTATTCAAGCAGTGCGCGAACAGGAGTACTGTATCGTACTTCCTTTGTTTTCGGACTACATTTCCTTAGGATTCTTCCAACGAATCTGTCTGGCATCTGCTTTAACGACGATTAATTTTATATGGTCATTCCATTTTAAATCTCTCCTAATGTCTACTCCCAGATAATATAAGGAATTAACTGCTTCCGGTTGCTGACCTACTATATTGTAGCTACATGATAAAGGATCTTCCTTTCTACGTATTCGCAGCACATTACGCTTGCCTACATTGAGATCAAACTGCCATTCCCTGCACCATGCGTCAATTCGTTGCAGATCCTCCTGCATTTCAGTACAATTTTCCGTTGTTACAACCTCTCGATATACTACAGCATCATCCGCAAAAAGCCTCAGTCAACTTCCGATGTTATCCACAAGGTCATTTATATATATTGCGAGTAGCAACGGTCCTACGACACTCCCCTGCGGCACACCTAAAATCACTCTTACTTCGGAAGACTTCTCTCCATTGAGAATGACATGCTGCATTCTGTTATCTAGGAACTCTTCAATCCAATCACGCAATTGGTCTGATAGTCAATATTCTCTTACTTTATCATTAAACGCCTGTGGATAACTGTATCAAACGCCTTGCAGAAGCCAAGAAACACGGCATCTAACTGGGAACCCGTGTCTATGGCCCTCTGAGTCTCGTTGACGAATAGCACGGGCTGGGTTTCACACGATCGTCTTTTTCGAAACCCATGCTGATTCCTACAGAGTAGATTTCTATTCTCCGGAAAAGTCATTATACTCGATCATAATACGTGTTCCAAAATTCTACAACTGATCGACGTTAGAGATACAGGTCTACAGTTCTGCACATCTGTTTGTCGTCCCTTCTTGAAAACGGGGATCACCTGTGCCCTTTTCCAAACCCTTGGAACGCTACGCTCTTCTAGAGACCTACGGTACACCTCTGCACAAAGGGGGACGAGTTCCTTCGTGTACTCTGTGTAAAATCGAACTGGTATCCCATCAGGTCTAGCGGCCTGTTTTTCTATCCTTCTGTCGTCTATTTCGATATCTACCATTTTGTCATCTGTGCCACAATCTAGAGAAGGAATACAGTGCAGTCTTCCTCGTGAAACAGCTTTGGAAAGAGACATTTAGTATTTCGGCCTTTAGTCTGTCATCCTCTGTTTCACAACCATTTTGGTCACAGAGTGTTTGGACTTTTTGTTTTGACCCACCTACCGCTTTGACATAAGACCAAAATTTCTTAGGATTTTCTGCCAAGTCAGTACATAGAACTTTATATTCGAATTCTTAGAACGCCTCTCGCATAGCCCTCCTCACACTACATTTTTCTTCGTGAAATTTTTGTTTGTCTGCGAGGCTTTGGCTATGTTTGTGTTTTCGGTTAAGTTCCATTTGCTTCCGTAGCAGTTTTCTAACTCGGTTGTTGTACCACGGTTGGTTTTTTCCATCTCTTGCGATCTTAGCGGGTTCAAATGCATGTAGGTTGCAGTAGTTATTCAGATGTGAGAGGGATGGCGCATGGCAGACCTACGAGGAGTGCTGGATGAAGCAAGCCTTCGGTCTGAATACGACAGCAAAACGTAAACGAGTTAGATTTCCAGAGGATATTGTCTTGACTGTTGCGGATCTAGAACGACATCAACAACCGATGAAGAAACTGAAAACAACTAGTGCGAAATTCGGTCAAAATCAATGTACAACATGTATGCCAATAGTACAATAAGCAAAGATTAATGATGACGATATGAAAACCGTTGATCAGTTTGTATATTTAGGGAAGTCGAGAAGAAATAAACCAGAAGACAAATATGGCTCGAAGCTGATTTAGAAAACGGAGTGCTGTACTCTATAGTAAACTTGCAATATGCCTTATACAGAACGTCAATATCCAGTGCTAACTGTTCTAAGTGACTGAATTGGAACTTGGACCTTAAATCTGCAGTTACATCTGTTTACATATTCTACAAGGCACTATATGATGCATGAAGGGTAGTGTTATGTATGACTGCTAGTCCTTTGATTTCCTGTTATACACGCAAATCGTAAAGAAACGATTATCTCAATGCTTCCGTACCAGCCCTGGTTTCTCCTATCTTGTCTTCGCGGTCCTTACATGATATATTTATGTTGGTGACAAGTAAGATAGTTCCTCAGCGTGTCGCAAGTGCCTCGACAGTGTTTCCTGAAAAGAACTTCATCCCGCCAGGGATTCCCATTTGAATTCATTGAGCATTTCTGTCGATCGGACCTACCGATAACAAATCCGGAAGCCCAATCTTTGATTTGTCTCGATGTCCTTCTTTAATCTGACCTAGTGGGGATTCAGGTCGAGGTGTATAGAAGAATGAGTGGACACAAATAATATGTACGCAGTCTCCTTTTTAGACGAGGTCAACTCATCAGGAATTCCCCCAATAAACTGAAGTCGACCAGTCGCCTTCCCCACAACTGACGTGAGACGGTCGTTCCATTTCATATCGCAATGCAGCGATATTGCCTAAACACTTACTCGACGTGACTGAGTTAAGGAGCACACCAGAAGTACTGTATCCGTACATTACAGAACTGCTCTTCCTGCCCAATTGCATGAATGTACATTTTTCACATTTAGAACAAGCTACCATTCATAAATTCAAATAGAAGTTTTATCTAAAACATGATGTAGCCTCGTACAGTCGCTCAACGACGACACTTTCCGGTACACAATGGTTGAAATGGCTGTGAGCACTGTGGGACTTAACTTCTGAGGTCATCAGTCCCCTAGAACTTAGAACTACTTAAACCTAACTAACCTAAGGATATCACACACATCCACGCCCGAGGCAGGATTCGAACTTGCGACCGTAGCTGTCGCGCGGTTCCAGACTGTAGCACCTAGAACCCCTCGGTCACTCCGGCCGGCCCAGTACACTATAGCATCACTCGTAACTGTGGGCACAACGACACTCATGGTGAAATTTAAGTGGTAGAATCGTCCAACCTCCAAAAGAATATACTGAAACGATTGCAGTAAATCCGAGGAAATAGCTAGATATCAAAACTAGACCGTGGCCATCCGAAGAGCTGCAACAACAGAAAGACAACACATTGGCGATCTGTTTATTACATTATTCCTAATACAATGCCCGACAAAAATGTGGCTCATAAAGAAGGGGAGAGCCAGACGAAACGAAATTTCATGGGCCCAGAAGGTATGTGCAGCGATTAGAAAATAGAGATAAATTGCATGCAACATGGAAGCATCCCCCCACTCACCAGTCTGACGCTTCAGTCCAATTGTCCTGTATGTATGGATTGATTCGACTGAGAAGGATGTCTTGAAGACGTTGTGTCCTCTCCTGCAGCTCTTGGAGCAAAGCTGTTTTATCTCATCCTTGATATCCTACAGACGAACACTGGAATGCAGTTGATGTACGAGCTGTTCCGCACATGTTCAATCTGGAAGAGATCTAGGGATCTAGCTGGCCACACGAGTACCTCAAAGTCACGCAGACAGTTCATAGAGAAACTCGTCCATGTGTGGAGTATTTTTGTCCTGTTGACAAATGGCGCTTCGGTACTGAACCACATGTGGACTCAGGATGGCTCTGACGTACGTGCCCTCAGTCTGAGCATGGGACGATTATTGTCTAGTCTCACTGCTGCTAGTTTCCGACAAAAGATGCCGGATGACACAAAATGTTGAAGGCAGTCCATTAGTTGCTCTTGGATGCCAGGCTCAGATATGAAGGGAACTGATGCACAATAGGGTGATCCAACCTTCTGGTGGTCAGACGTGTTCGACCGGGACCTTGCCGATGAGTATGCTGTACCTCGTGTTCCCATGCGGTCCTACATCGAGACACCACCACATCGGAACGCCCCACAAATCTGGATATAGCATTATACGAACATCCGGCGTGACTGAGTCTCCCAATGAAACTCCTTTCAATGTCTGTCACGTGCTGATGACATTGTCTGTCATGACTACGCGCACCTCTGTGTCAGTCATAGTAATCAGTCAATATTTAACTCTTTTCGAGGTCTTACTAGACGTAACAACAAAACGAAGGACGCTAATGCATACCTGTCAAAGAGGACTGCAACTTTAATGATTTACGAGGGTTGGAACTTTTAGTGCCAACTATTTATTTACAGCTCGTAAAAAACAGATACGTGTTTCAAAGTTTTACTAGCCTTCAAAGTAGTCACCAGCATTGTCTATAACCCGTTGCCAGTGATGTGGAAGTCGTAGAATACTCTTAGCAGTGCCACTTGTGTTGACAGTTCGAGGGGCGCGGTCTATTGCCCGACGAATTTGTAACAGAAAGTGTCATGCAGAAAGTGCCATCACTGCTGTCTCTAGGCTGGTCGAAGGTGGTGGTCCAAAAATGAACAGCACAGAGACAGAAGTGATGACATTCTCCGCATGACCAGACCATCATTTTGCAGGACAACGCTCAAGCACGTACAGTACAAGCTGTTACTGATTTGTTTCACTGATGGGGCTGCTAAGTGCTATGCCACCCACTGCACTCCCCTGACTTAAGCGCTTGAGAGTTCAATTCGATTTCTAAACTGAAGGAAACACTTCACGGCATTCTCTTCAGAACTGCTACAAATTCGTCGGGCAATAGACTGCGGTGCTCGAACTGTCAACACAGCTGGCACTGCTAAGAGTATCCTACGACTTCCACAACGCTGGTGACGGGTTATACACGATGCTGGTGACTACTTCCAAGGTCAGTAAAACTTTGAAACACGTATCTATTTTATACGAGCTATAAATAAATAGTGGACACTATTAAAGTTCCAACCCTCTTATGGTATACCCGCCGATGTCCAGTATGTGTTTGTATACATAGTTACAATTACATCCGACAATGTACTCTGGCTGCTTCACTTTTTCTGCCGGGTAGTGTACATGCAGATAACTTCGTCGTCAATCAGTTCGCAAGAAAAAATGGTATCAACATCCCACCGTATTTCCTGAGATTAGCTATCACATACAAACAGAAAGACTCAGCGGGAGATTTTAATATATGACAAAATGGTTCAAATGGCTGTGAGCACTGTGGGACTTAACTTCTGAGGTCATCAGTCCCCTAGAACTTAGAACTACTAAACCTAACTAACCTAAGGACATCACACACATCCATGCCCTAGGCAGGATTCGAACCTGCGACTGTAGCGGACGCGCGGTTCCAGACTGTAACCCGTAGAACCGCTCGGCCACCTCAGCCGGCAATATATGACATGTAAAAGCGTTAACGTATTCATATTCTTCATAAATTTTCTTACTAAAGCCAGCTTACGTTTTAAAGCTCTACTTTGCCCATCATCAATTACCTTCCTGCAGAAAGAACAAAACTCATCCACTACTATTAGTGTTTCATTTCCTAATGCCATTCCCTCAGCATCGCCGAAATTAATTTCACAAAATTCCATTACCTTTGTTTTATTTTTGTTGACGTTCAACTGACAAACTTTTCTCAAGACGCTACCCATTCCATTCAACAGTTCTACCAACTCCTTTGGTGTCCCTGACAGAATTACAATGCCATAGACTAACTCCAGAGTGTTATTTCTTCTTCCTGAACTTTAAGTCCCTTTCCAAAGTTTCCTCGGTTTACTTTACTGATTGCTCAATGTACAGATCGAATAACACTTGGTTTATGCTACAATCCTCTCCCAGTCTCTTCTCAACCACTTTTTCGCTTTAATGTCCTCCGAAGCTTATAACTGCAGTCCGGTTTCTCTACGAGTTGCAAAGAAGCTTCACCCCTCTTACCTTCCGAGGTTCAAAGAGTTTGTTGCAGTCACATTGTCAAATACTTTCTCTAAATTTAAAAGTTCTGTAAGAACTTCTAAGATAAGTCGTAAGGTCAGCATTGCCTCGCGAGTTTGTACATTTCTTCGTAACCGAAACTGATCTTCCATGAGGCTGGATTCCAAAATCTTTTCTTCTATAAATAATTAGTGTCAGTATTTTGCAACCATGACGTATTAAACTGATGGGTCTGTAGGTTTCCCATCTCTCAGTAAATGCCTAATTTGGAACTGGAATTACTGTATTCATTCTTAAATCGGAGGACGTGCCCGTCCCTTACTGTCATTTACACAAGGTGGACTAGCTTTGTCATGGCAAGCTCTCCCAAGGATATAAATAATTATGACAGAATGTCGTCTGCCCCAAAGGATTTGTTTCCGTTTTCAGAGCTGTCAGATTATTCTCTAAGCATCATATCTCCCACCTTACCTTCATTCGCTTGCTCTTTTCTCTAAATATTTCTTTGTTTCTCCTATAACCTGAATCTATCTTTTCCATAGTCAAGCACGCTTTTGCAACCTTTATTTCTCGTCTAGCCATTTATGCTTCTGTAGTTTGCAACTCCTGTCAGTCTAACTTTTCACGGCTGTATTCTTCTCGTCTGCTTCATTTGCTGTATTTTTGTATTTTCTCCTTTTGTCAATTAAAATGATGTAGCTCCCAGAAGAAGCAGACCTCGTTTTAATGGGAAGTAATGAGCAATACCACGTCGACAAATGAAGTATTAAATTTTTCTATGATTTGGACACCATCTTGAACGTCAAGGTTGTTGTTGTCTCTGTTCTTCCACCCCAACTCAACGGCCATTATCATATGTTTTACGAATGCTATTTATTTCTGTCCCCGCCGAGTTAATTTGGACCAACTAATAAACTAATAAAAGGAGAGTTCCAATGATCGAACGCTAATTACATAAACGATCTGTACCAGAAAAAGTGGCTGAAGGTGGAAAAGGGGCTGCTAAATTTTGACATGCCGAGAAAAAACAGATGTGGACGGTAATAACTTGTTAACTGATACTTCCGTCACTTCTTGGTAGTATAACGTAATTCTAAATGAGAAGCACAATTTTTTGTTTTATATGACTGATTTATTTATACAATCAGTTGTAGTCTCACAAGACCATCATTAGACTATAAATGATTGTCATCGTGAGGGAAGTTACATCCCTGGAAAATATGATTCACATCTAGACTCAGGCAGGAACACAAAGAAAATATACTATGTTCGTGCCTCATTAAATATTAACATTCAAAATTTCGTTGTTGGTGGCAAAGAACCAGGTAAGTAAAATTTTCAGAGGAAAGGAGGAGGAAAGTCTGGATTGATTCATCTGGCCACGAGACAGCAGAGCAAACAAAATACTGGTGCAGTCTCACCCCCCAGTAAATAGGAGTCAAGGAAAAGCGAAAAGAAGGTGTCTGACTGCAAAGAGTTTGCGTAACGTGTATTCCTGCCAAATATAGCAACTAATGACGCTAACTTCGAGCTTAAACTTTTGATGTATTCCTTCAATACCTAGGCAACAGATGAATTCTTTTTTACGTTTATCCTCAAGGCTTTGTTAAAAAGGGTGCAAATGAAGTAAGATCATCACTTTTCCATTTCATTACTCATGTCTTCGATGAGGACATTGAAGAGCGCTATACGGAGTGCTCACGAGGAATTGTCCAGATTCAGAAATATGACAGGAACGATCATTCTAAGCGAAAACGTCTAGTACACATGGGCTGTAAAATTCCTATCATAAGAGTTATGAGTTCTTGTTCAACAGACGAGATGTGTTTCACATAACGAAGACGATCAAGTGGTCATAGCTCCTAAGGTGTACTCTTTAGTGTCAATGTTCAGTGGACTTCTTTTTTTCTTTTTTCTGGTCCATACTATCTCCGCTAAAAATATGGAAGGCAAAAAGCTTACAATAGAAGAGCTTTGTTTCACAATATGGAAGACTAAGTGTTCATAGCTCTTAAGGGACACATGTTAGAGCCCATCTTTACTATACATTTTTTCTTCGAATGATCCTTCGTATCTTATCGTCGAATATTAACCAATCCCCAGGAACATCAGGTGTACTCACATTTTGTGATTCTTCTAGTCGTCAAAATAAAAACTTCACTGTTTCCCCCTTCATTCATTATGTAAGTCCCAAATTAGTGGTTTGAAGAAAATCTTTACATTCCTTGTGCGTGGCCATTTGTAATTACAGTGCGATAAAATTTTTGGATTATGTAACTCGAAGACACTGGCGGATCACCTGAAGATTTCAGGGAAATGATCAAAGCATCCAGATTTAAGCCACCCATTTTGACTGTGATCAGTGCTGACCAAGGGATGGAAAAACACTGTTGTATTCAAAGGACACTGCAAAATGCCCTCTCCAAACTCTACTGAGATGATGTCATCTGACTGCAGCCACTGCAGTATACTGGAGTATCAAACGACTTATCGCGAGGAATGCAAATTAGCATTATACGGACAATGTGATAATGTCAGCCAGTGGATGGGCTGTTTGGACTGCCGATATCTGCTTATAATGGTATGTTTAACTTCAGAATTTCTTGCTTGTCTAGTGCACAATTGTTTTGCCGCTATCTTCCGTTCGCTGTAATCTACACTCCTGGAAATGGAAAAAAGAACACATTGACACCGGTGTGTCAGACCCACCATATTTGCTCCGGACACTGCGAGAGGGCTGTACAAGCAATGATCACACGCACGGCACGACACCAGGAACCGCGGTGTTGGCCGTCGAATGGCGCTAGCTGCGCAGCATTTGTGCACCGCCGCCGTCAGTGTCAGCCAGTTTGCCGTGGCATACGGAGCTCCATCGCAGTCTTTAACACTGGTAGCATGCCGCGACAGCGTGGACGTGATCCGTATGTGCAGTTGACGGACTTTGAGCGAGGGCGTATAGTGGGCATGCGGGAGGCCGGGTGGACGTACCGCCGAATTGCTCAACACGTGGGGCGTGAGGTCTCCACAGTACATCGATGTTGTCGCCAGTGGTCGGCGGAAGGTGCACGTGCCCGTCGACCTGGGACCGGACCGCAACGACGCATGGATGCACGCCAAGACCGTAGGATCCTACGCAGTGCCGTAGGGGACCGCACCGCCACTTCCCAGCAAATTAGGGACACTGTTGCTCCTGGGGTACCGGCGAGGACCATTCGCAACCGTCTCCATGAAGCTGGGCTACGGTCCCGCACACCGTTAGGCCGTCTTCCGCTCACGCCCCAACATCGTGCAGCCCGCCTCCAGTGGTGTCGCGACAGGCGTGAATGGAGGGACGAATGGAGACGTGTCGTCTTCAGCGATGAGAGTCGCTTCTGCCTTGGTGCCAATGATGGTCGTATGCGTGTTTGGCGCCGTGCAGGTGAGCGCCACAATCAGGACTGCATACGACCGAGGCACACAGGGCCAACACCCGGTATCATGGTGTGGGGAGCGATCTCCTACACTGGCCGTACACCACTGGTGATCGTCGAGGGGACACTGAATAGTGCACGGTACATCCAAACCGTCATCGAACCCATCGTTCTACCATTCCTAGACCGGCAAGGGAACTTGCTGTTCCAACAGGACAATGCACGTCCGCATGTATCCCGTGCCACCCAACGTGCTCTAGAAGGTGTAAGTCAACTACCCTGGCCAGCAAGATCTCCGGATCTGTCCCCCATTGAGCATGTTTGGGACTGGATGAAGCGTCGTCTCACGCGGTCTGCACGTCCAGCACGAACGCTGGTCCAACTGAGGCGCCAGGTGGAAATGGCATGGCAAGCCGTTCCACAGGACTACATCCAGCATCTCTACGATCGTCTCCATGGGAGAATAGCAGCCTGCATTGCTGCGAAAGGTGGATATACACTGTACTAGTGCCGTCATTGTGCATGCTCTGTTGCCTGTGTCTATGTGCCTGTGGTTCTGTCAGTGTGATCATGTGATGTATCTGACCCCAGGAATGTGTCAATAAAGTTTCCCCTTCCTGGGACAATGAATTCACGGTGTTCTTATTTCAATTTCCAGGAGTGTAACTTGAAAAATTAAATTCGTTAGTCTAGATCTCCTTCCAATCTCAAAGCTAAAATACATTATTCGAGTACTGTCGTTGTATTATCACAATTACAAATTCATTTATTCGTAATTAGTGTGGAATTTTTTCGTCAGTTTCGCTTGACTTACCTCATTCTTTCCGCTGACATGGTGGCGTTTCACTGCATTTTGGAAACTTGTATGTTCTTACATACTTCTGAAACTATAGTTCAAACACTGAAATCACTTTTTCTCTGGTTTTCAAAAAATTACCTTACCTGTTTTTCTCCTGACCCTTTATTTGTTAAATAATAACTGAGAGATGTAATAGATATAACAGAATATCAAACGCCATTTAATAATACATTTTATTAATGAATTGTATCAGTGCTACTGTACTTCATAACGTATAACTTTCATGAGCGCTGTGTAGTAGTACCACCAGGCAGTTTTCACCTAATGCTTCGACGCGTACAGTTAGTCAGTTTGCACTCAGATGTCATCATTCGATGTACATCAGATACTTTGTATCCATGTTTGCCAAATTCAGTTTGGTTTTACATGTGAATGTGTTATATGTATTGTAGTGAGTTCTACCTCTCTTTGATTTTTACGATATGCATTTCAGATAACTCTACCAATGTTTTTCTAGGGTTATGTTTCATGTATTTCTCTCGTAGAGCCTTTGAGAATGGCGTAAGGCCGAAACGCGGAAGGGAGAATAAAATTAATGAATACAGTGGTCAAGACTAGCATCAATTTTTGAGTGCATTAAAAATGGCCGCAACATCTCACAAAGAACATTTTGCTGCTTAGTTGAAACAAGCGGTAAGATTGAAGAAATATCTCTTTTCTGTTTTGTCACAGCGCACCGATTTATGTACATTCACACTTACTTCATTCTCAAACAAGTTCCAATTAAAGAATGAAAAGTGTTTAGTGTTAATGTACTTGTCCATTAAACCTCGGAGAGAATAATTGCGGTATCATTGTAATAACATGTGGATGTGACGCCGCAGGATTAATGTTACATGAGCTGATTAATTATCTACGCTACAGAAAACTAGTCGTTATAATTTATACATTTCACTGATCGCAATATACGCAGACGTAATTCAACTGCGCTTTTACTGCTGAGACGAATACTGTAAGATACCAGGACGCCGGATGATTACGTAACAAAGTACGGGCCACATGATTGGGTACTGACGTCTGAACCCTGAGTAATCTTGTCAAGTGCTGTGTCAGAACGGCAGTGGATTAATTTGTGTGTTTAAAGCAGTAATAGCCCTCCCTCTGACTTGTTTAAAAAATGGCTCTGAGCACTATGGGACTTCTGAGGTCATCAGCCCCCTAGAACTTAGAACTACTGAAACCTAACTAACCTAGGGACATCACACACATCCATACCCGAGGCAGGATTCGAACCTGCGACCGTAGCGATCACGCGGTTTCAGACTGTAGCGCCTAGAACCGTTCGGCCAATCCGGCTGGCAGACTTGTTTATCTAAGACAAAAATTCACTCGTTTAACTCCTATGTGACCTTGTATGTGAATAACAACTGCAGAAATGAACATCGACACAGCCCCCTAACGATATACTACACAAATGTACAAGTCACCAGCGGGCAAACAGGCCTACTTCTTACGAAACCAAAAGCGATGTTTCTATTTTCTGGAACTGTAATTCTTTCCGATAGGATCTCTATGGATTTTCCGCACTTCCCTAACGTAGGAGGCTAGTAGATGACGATTACGATGTTGCCGTAGCAACGGGGCGACAAGACTTATAAATAATAATCGGCAGTTGCACTCATGATCCCTTTAGTCCAAATACGGAAATATATTCCAGAATATCGCCAAATCCTCTGGATATTTGCTCGCAACACAGATTTTATTTCTCAATAAATTCTTATTTTTCAAGAAGTTAATATCATTTCGGCAAAGACTCTTTAGCTGGAATGAGCATTTTAGTTTATTACCGACTATCCGTCCGTTCCGTCATGCCTTAGAATATCTTTACACTAGGTACACGCCAGCAAGTAAAGTAAGTGGCAATTAGATAGGCATGCACAACAAGTAAATCATGTTAATTTTGAAATGACCCCTTTGGAAAATTATGTATTACTGTGATGGTAAACCTCTTACGTTATTTGTTTTTCAAACAGCTGAGCAAAACTGAACGTACTCTAACATATCTCTCTTTACTTATTCTGATCATCACTAAACTGACACACAATATTTTTAGCGCAACGCAATCTAACTTTCAATAATTTCCACAAAAGAATGGCCCTGACTAACAATAACCTATACCTTTCATGAATCACTTACCTCACAAAAATCTTGGTTACTGAAACTACTGAAATACAGCGAGCGCCAATACTGCCAGCTAAATAAAAGATTCTAACTACTGAAGGCACTAACTACAGCATAGGCATAGTTAGCAAATGAAAGATTTTGATAGAGAACAAACGATGTATGTACCTTAATAGTGTTCAAAAGTCATCATATATGTATCTATCAATTCATGACAACCATCTCTACAAATTTTCTTTTTCTGGCGAAGACACGTCCAGATCGTCCGTTCTCAAAACTCTGGCATTTCTCTCTCCACACTTCAGTCTGGAACCGCGCGACTGCTACGGTCGCAGGTTCGAATCCTGCCTCGGGCATAGATGTGTGTGATGTCCTCAGGTTAGTTAGGTTTAAGTAGTTCTAAGTTCTAGAAGACTGATGACCTCAGATGTTCTCATGGTGCTAAGTGCCATTTGAACCATCTCTCTCCACATTGACCACTACTGGCCGCTCAACTCCAACTGCCCAACGCTACGCGCTGTTCACATCCAACTGCCCAACACTACACAAGCGAATATTCCAACAACGAGTCCAACCAGCCACAGACTGCACACAGTACAGTCAGCAATTTTCCGACAGTGCACTACGTGGCGTTACCAACATAAAAACCTAAACAGCTTACTAGCAATTTGTTAATTTTGTCCTGGTTAAAAAAAAAAAAAAAAAGAAAAGATACAGTCGTACTGCATTGTTGGATGCGAATCTGCGAGGGGGAGACTATGAATAATGTAAGTTGGGCAGATGCGTAGGAAAAAAATCTTGTAATGTTTGAATACAGTGTTAGTGGTGAGCTGTCTGACACAGTCAAGTCGGCTAAATACCTAGGCGCAACGTTATGGAGCGAAATTAGAGAGGGACCGAGCGGATGACGTCTCTACACGATGTCAGGAACCGTATGGAAGCTCTCGTGGCGCTAAGAAAACACGATCATTCAGTAAATCGTTTATTTCGACAACTCTTACAGAGGGTGGTGTACTGCTGGCCATAGCTGCCTCCTGCCCTGGTCATGGAGACAGACTTTCCGTGTCGGACGCTGTGCCAGTCCTTGTGCCTGCGTTCTTGAGAGACGTCGTTCCGCTTGCGTCAATACGGATGCTTAGCCCAGCCTGCTACTGCATGGATAGCTGCTAACGGCTGAGGCAGTGTGCTCGATCCCACTCCGTGCCTCTTCTTCCCTGGACCACCCCATCCGCGGTGTGGTGTAGGCGGCAGGCGTTGAACCCAGTACGTTGATCCAAGGAAATGCTACACGTTGGACAAGTACACGAGTAATTTTTTGGCTGTTAATGAGTGAAAATGTAGAACAAGTGACGTACTGGGTGAGGCCTGATTAATTGCTTGTAAAATTGGACATGAGTTCTAATGCAGAATATTATCTGCTCACTCCCGTGTACAAGTCCTAGAAGTAAGTAACGGGAATTTCCGAACACCCTGTCATTCTCCCTATTAATTATCTTTACTTTCAGATAAGAATAAATCTTTTACACTACTGGCCATTAAAATTGCTATACCATGAAGGTGACGTGCTACAGGCGCGAAACTTAACCGACGGGAATAAGATCCTGTGATATGCAAATAATTAGCTTTTCAGAGCATTCACACATGGTTGGCGCCGGTGGTGACACCTACAACGTGCTCACATGAGGAAAGTTTCCAAACGATTTCTCATACACAAATGGCAGTTGACTGGCGTTGCCTGCTGAAACGTTGTTGTGATGCCTCGTGTAAGGAGGAGAAATGCGTACCATCACGTTTCCGACTTTGATAAAGGTCGGATTGTAGCCTATCGCGATTGTGGTTTATCGTATCGCGACATTGCTGCTCGCGTTGGTCGACATCCAATGACTGTTAGCAGAATATGGAATCAGTGGATTCAGGAGGGTAATACGGAACGCCGTGCTGGATCCCAACGACGTCCACTAGCAGTCGAGATGACAGGCATCTTATCCGCATGGCTGTAACGCATCGCGCAGTCAACACATGGGGACGTTTGCAAGACAACAACCACCTGCACGAACAGTTAGACGACGTTTGCAGCAGCATGTACCATCAGCTCGGCGACCATGTCTGCCGTTACCCTTCACGCTGCATCACCGACAGGAGCGCCTGTGATGGTGTACTCAACGACGAACCTGGGAGGACGAATGCAAAACATCATTTTTTGGATGAATCCAGGTCCTGCTTACAGCATCATGATGGTCTCATCCGTGTTTGGCGACATCGCGGTGAACGCACATTGGAAGCATGTATTCGTCATCGCCATACTGTCGTATCACCCTGCGTTATGGTATGGGGTGCCACTGGTTACACGACTCGGTCACCTTTTGTTCGCATTGACGGCACTTAGAACAGTGGACGTTTCATTTCAGATGTGTTACGACCCGTGGCTCTAACCTTCATTCGATCCCTGCGAAACACTTCATTTCAGCAGGATAAAGCACGACCACATGTTGCAGGTCCTGTACGGGCCTTTCTGGATACAGGAAATGTTCGACTGCTGCCCTGGCCAGCACATTCCCCAGATATCTCACAAACTGAAAACGTCTGGTCAATGGTGGCCTAGCAACTGGCTCGT
Source organism: Schistocerca serialis cubense (assembly GCF_023864345.2). NCBI lineage: Eukaryota > Metazoa > Arthropoda > Insecta > Orthoptera > Acrididae > Schistocerca > Schistocerca serialis. The sequence continues at coordinate 870,062,602 of NC_064641.1, read as the reverse complement.
CACAATACGTCACTCTTGATAAACTGTGGTCTCTTGTTGAAGCTGCATGGGCAGCTGTAGCTGTACACGCCATCAATCTCTGTTTGACTCAATGCCCAGGCGTATCAAGGCCGTTATTACGGCCAGAGGTGGTTGTTCTGGGTACTGATTTCTCAGGATCTATGCACCCAAGTTGCGTGAAAATGTAATCTCATGTCAGTTTTAGTATAATATATTTGTCAAATGAATACCCGTTTATCATATGCATTTCTTCTTGGTGTAGCAATTTTAATGGCCAGTAGTATATTTTTTATTACTTGATAACTGATATAGCAACTGAGAAAGGATGTCTACAATTGTAAAGCAATATTTCCTGATTGATTTGTAATTTATCCTGTTAGTTTTCATTAAGTTCAAAGTCACTTCATTGCACACTGGAGGATTTACCTACTTCTTCCTTGTTGTGGTGTTTTACCTGCGATTGCAGTGTGGTTAACATAAGCAGAAATAACTTTTCCTTCGTGTCTAGCATTCAAGTGCAGCATATTTAAAGGTGCAAATACACTGATGAGCCAAAACATTATGTCTACCTACTTAAAAGCATGTTGGCCGACTTCTGGAACGCAATTCAAATGTTATTCAGTCTACCATAGATTCGACAATTACTTGAAAGGTTTCCAGAGGTTTATGGCACCAGATGCCTACGCACGCGTCACGCACTTTCCGTGATTTACGAGGGGTTGACTTGTGGGCACACAGTTGGTGCCCGATAGCATAGCGACCCAGATGCGTTTCGTCGGATTCAGATAAGCCGAATTTGACGGCCGTGACATCAACGTGAGTTCACTGTCGCGTTCCTCAAACCATTGCAGCACTATTCTGGCCTTGTGACACGGACAGTTCTCCTACTGGAAGACGGCATAGCTGTTGAGGACGCATAAGGGGCTACAAGTGACACCTAATAATGTCCACAGCAGTCATGGTGCCTTTGATTAATACCGCAGGTCCCATAGAAACCCAGAGGAATGTCCCCCATAACGTAACATTGTTCCCATTGGTCTACGTGCGCTCGCACGCTGCATGTTTCAAGAAGGCGTTCGCCTGGCTGGCGGCATATCTGGAAATCACCATCGACCTGGTTTAACAATAAACGGCATTCATCCGACCAGGCGACACGATTCCACTGATTCACGGTGCAATCCCGATGATCCTGTGCCCAATGAAATGATAACTGGCGGTGTTGTATGGTTGACACGGGGACTTGTGGGGACCTCTGCTGCTGAACGGTGTGCTCCAAAACACTTGTGCCCTCCCCACCACACTATTCTATCGTCAAATCTGCCACCGATCCCTACCTATAATGCATTAAAAAGCGGTCGAGCTCTCGATCCCTATGTTCTGTGATGAGGTATGGACGTCAAAAAATGGTTCAAATGGCTCTGAGCACTATGGGACTCGACTGCTGAGGTCATTAGTCCCCTAGAACTTAGAACTAGTTAAACCTAACTAACCTAAGGACATCACAAACATCCATGCCCGAGGCAGGATTCGAACCTGCGACCGTAGCGGTCTTGCGGTTCCAGACTGCAGCGCCTTTAACCGCACGGCGACTTCGGCCGGCTATGGACGTCAAACTTCTTGTCGCCTACTTGTGGTTTCAACATTCTTCATTCTTCAACCACTTTCCGCAAATGCTCGCGACAGCAGCACGCGAACTTCCGATCGGCTTCGCCGTTTCCGTGATACTCGCTCCAAGGCACTGGGCCATAAAAATCTGGTCTCTTAAGTCGGCGGATTTCCGTATTTGCGCCACTTATCGACAGAATGATGCCCCATTCGAGACGCCACCAGGCAGCACACAGCCTCACCGTAGGCAGTGACCAATATCTCTGGGTTGATCAGTGTAAAATGCCTGCCAAAAGTGGTGAAGCCCACGGAAAGGGAGGAGAAAACAGAAATGAAACTTCGAGGTGTTGACAGGGTATGTGATGTTATTCAGTTGCCACAAAATGGAATGAAATTTATGAATAACTTGGCAGTATGCGTCCAACTAGCAGTATGAAGTTGCTCCTTCTCTAACCTGAATGCACGCACAGATTAGGTTGGGAAGGGTGTCATAAAGTCATTTTATCTGCTCCTAAGGCAAGCTGGCCCACAACTGTTGTAGCTGGTACTCGACGTCCTGCATACTAGCAGCAGGTCGACCGACATTTGATCATGGATTTAAGGGAGACTACCAAAGTGTGACTATGATTTGAGGATGGCTCAACTGCACAACTACATCGCATTTGCCTGGAATGGGTGGAAATGGAGATATAAAGCACTACCGAACTATCAGTTTAATAAGTCACTACTGCTAAATACTAACACGAATTCTATGCAGACGAATGGAAAAACTGGTAGAAGCCGATCTCGGGGAAGATCAGTTTGGATTCCGCAGAAATATTGGAACACATGAGGCAATACTGACCTTAAGACTTATCTTAGAAGAAAGATTAAGGAAAGGCCAACCTACATTTCTAGCATTTGAAGACTTAGAGAAAGCTTTTGACAATGTTGACTGGAATACTCTCTTTCAAATTCTAAAGGTGGCAGGGGTAAAATACAGGGAGCGAAAGGCTATTTACAATTTGTACAGAAGCCAGATGGCAGTTACAAGAGTCGAGGGGCATGAAAGGGAAGCAGTGGCTGGGAAGGGAGTGAGACAGGGTTGAAGCCTCTCCCCAATGTTATTCAATCTGTATATTGAACAAGCAGTAAAGGAAACAAAAGAAAAATTCGGAGTAGGTATTAAAATGCATGGAGAAGAAACAAAAACTTTGAGGTTCGCCGATGACATTGTAATTCTGTCAGAGACAGCAAAGGACTTGGAAGAACAGTTGAACGGAATGGACAGTGTCTTGAAATGAGGGTATAAGATGAACAACAACAAAAGCAAAACGAGGATAATGGAATGTAGTCGAATTAAGTCGGGTGATGCTGAGGCAATTAGATTAGGAAATGAGACACTTAAAGTAGTAAATGCGTTTTGCTATTTGGGGAGCAAAATAACTGATGATGGTCGAAGTAGAGATGATATAAAATGTAGACTGGCAATGGCAAGGAAAGCGTTTCTGAAGAACAGAAATTTATTAACATCGAGTATAGAGTTAAGCGTCAGGAAGTCGTTTCTGAAAGTATTTGTATGGAGTGTAGCCATGTATGGAAGTGAAACATGGACGATAAATAGTTTGGACAAGAAGAGAATAGAAGAAATGCGGTGCTACAGAAGAATGCTGAAGATAAGGTGGGTAGATCACGTAACTAATGAGGAGGTATTGAATAGAATTGGGGAGAAGAGGAATTTGTGGCACAACTTGACGAGAAGGGACCGGTTGGTAGGACATGTTCTGAGGAATCAAGGGACCACAAATATAGCATTGGAGGGCAGTGTGGAGGGTAAAAATCGTAGAGGGAGACCAAGAGATGAATACACTAAGCAGATTCAGAAGGATGTAGGTTGCAGTAGGTACTGGGAGATGAAGAAACTTGCACGGGATAGGGTAGCATGGAGAGCTGCATCAAACCAGTCTCAGTACTGAAGACCACAACAACCTTTGTGGTTATTTCATTCCCCGCATCCCATATGGGTAGAGGGGGGCTGTCAGCGGTACACTACTCTGCTCTTCAGCCAAAAGCATTTACAAAAAGATAACAAACAGGACAGAAAAATATAAATATGAGGACTATTTACGCTTTAAGTTAAAAAGATTAATGTTGGACAGGTAAAAGAACCAAAAATATATATAATATAAAAACACAGTTGCAATGAGGTGATATTGTTTTATGAGAAACACAGCACTGCACTTTCACTAAGATCAGTGTGAAAAAGTATTATGGGAGGAGACAATGTGTTCTACAGAAGTTGGGGGTATGGGTAAAGAGATAAGTTGGGGAAATTATGGAGATGATAGTTAGGTGAAGGAGATTGTGGAAATACAGGCAGTGGCAAGCACAGAGAGTGAGGAGGGAAAGGTAGTGGTATAAGGAGAAAGGGGTATGAGTGGGTGTAGAGGGCAAAGGAGAGAGGAGTCATAATGTGGAGTGGGAGAGGCGGGGAAGGTCTGAAGTTCGTAGGAGGGATAAATATCGCGGCGGATCGGGAAAGTGAGTTCGTTGAAGTTGAAGTTGCGTTGAGATATGATGTGGAGTGTGTGTAGGTGTAGGGATGGAGGGATGTGTTTGTGAAGGGGGAGCAGCATACCACGGTTGGTGATCAGAAGATGTACAATAGCAATACTGGAATTTAGTTTGCAGATAGTGTAGGAGATGCGGAGGTGCTCGATTTGGGTAAGGAGGAGCGGGACTTCGATAAGTTGGTATAGGATCAATGTGGAGAAAGAAAAATGGATGCGGAAAATGAGGTGAAGTGCATTGCTTTCGACAATCGGGAGGGACCTACAGAACTTTTTTGAGAAGGATATCCAGGCCACCTTGCCATAAGAAAGGGGAGACTGGAATACCATACAGGGTCGTAGGTTGGCCGGCCAGAGTGGCCGAGCGGTTCTAGGCGCTGCAGTCTGGAACCACGTGGCCGCTACGGTGGCAGGTTCGAATCCTGCCTCGGGCACGGATGTGTGTGATGTCCTTAGGTTAGTTAGGTTTAACACGTTCTAAGTTCTAGGGGACTGATGACCGCTGAAGTTAAGTCCCATAGTGCTCAGAGCCATTTGAACCATTTGAACAGGGTCGTAGGCTTTTTCTAGGTTGAGGGACACAAAAATAGCAGACTTACGGGAGTTGAGTTCGTGGGAGATGAGATGGGTGAGGTGCAGAGGAAGATTGGGTTTAACGTCCCGTCGACATCGAGGTCATTGGAGCATAAGTTCGCACTGTCTCAACGATGGCGAAGGAAAGCGGCTGTGCACTTCCAAAGGAAACTTCCTGCGATTTGCCCGGATCGATTTAGAGCAATCATGGGAAACCTAAATCTGGATGGTCTGACGCGGGTTTCAATCGTCATCCTTCCAAATGCGAGTCCAGTGTGCTAACCACTGCGCCACCTCGCTCGATGTGTGAGGTGCAGAAGCAGGTCATCAGATGCTAAAATTGGAACAGAAGCCACACTGATAAAATGGAAAAAGGTGGTGTTGGTTCGGGTGTTGATGGATGCGTTGGGAGAGGATGGATTCGGATACATTGCTGACGACTGAGGTGGGGCAGATGGATGATAGGAGGAGGCATCGGTAGGTGTTTGTGCAGTCGGAGGGAAAGTGTAGTTTTGGATGTTTTCCAAAGTTCAGAATAGTAGCCTGCGAAGACGACAATGGTATTAAGAGCATTCTTTGAGAGTGTGGCCGTGATCGGGCGATTTGTAGCGTTTTCTGTGAAGTACGTGTTTTATGTTATGTGCTGCGATTGGTATATTTAATTGTGTGTGTGGTGTGTTCCCCAAGAACTAGGAGCTGGTAACCAGGGCGCCACAGCAGTTAGTACGTTCAACAAGCTGCGACATCGTCGTGAAAAAACAGTGACCCGTATATGTAATAAGTTTCCTTTAATTTACGTCTTTGGTCACAAACTGTTTGATAACAGATTACCGGTTTCGGTCTAATGACCATCATCAGATCTGATGATGGTCATTAAAGACCGAAACCGGTAATCTGTTATCAAACAGTTCGTGACCAAAGACGTAAATTAAAGGAAACTTCTTAGAACGTTTGTGGACTGCAGGGAAAAGGTCGAGATCAAAATGTGTGTCATCAGGGAAGAAGAAGTCAGAGAGGTAGGATGGAAACTGGTCAGTTTTGCTCAGATTGGCAGGTACGTGTTTTCCTTTGTAATGATGGCATTTACATTGCTGTCTGACTCTCTCTCTCTCTCTCTCTCTCTCTCTCTCTCTCTCTCGATGGAATATTTGGACATTGTGTCTAATATGTTGTAAGATCTTTGCTTATGTCCCACGAGACTTTTTTGCTCATAACGTATTCTATGTTTTATTTTTCACTGACGAATATGACGCTTGTTCTAAAAACAGATGTAATGCGGGAAGCAATATTTACGATTTGTATCTTGTAAAAGCTATATCCTGATTTGCTTCTATCCTTGAGATTAACGCCATTTGGCACCAAGTTGAAATAATACGGTCCTCGCCTTCAGTGTGGCATCCGACGTCTCCAAATAACATTTTGCTAGTACGTCTGACTGCAATTATACATGTGATTACACATTTTCGTGTATTGCTCACTTTTATGAGTTTCTCTAAGCATATTGCATGTACTTCTACTCAGTATGTACTTTCGTTCCTGGTTTTACACTGGCTTTTAATATTTATACATAAGCTTTTCTACATTATCTTTTGGGCAAATTTTCCCACAGTTATGGTGGCTACAAGAAGTAAAGTATTTAGCGATCATGACGTTTCCAAGGAATGAGTACGTGCCAAGAGGCAACCCATGACGCAACGTGTCCCTGAACTCGCTGTTTGCTGTCGGAACTCAGCCAATACCAGCCATAAACTGAACTCTCACCTGATGGCTCCCGACACCAAGCCGCCAGGAGTAACACCGCTGCATCTCTTTAAAACATTGGAAAATTGAGGCGTCCATCCACATAGCCGCCATATTCGCTGACAGTGATAATTCGTTGCTGAACGCAATGCGACACATGCTTCCCAGGCAAAGCGCCACTCTAAATGCATTCGTTTGTGTTATGAAGCTAACGGCAACCTACACATGGGGCGGCTATTCCCTAGACATGCTGCTGCGCAGGATGACACAGAATGTTATTGGGAAACCATCACCTGTTCTCAGATGGCAGGTGCAGACGTAAGGTTACGACGTGTATTGCGCACAATGCCCCATGCAGTCCAAGAACACTAAGTCACTGTCACATCCGAATGCCCCACTAATCTGGGTACTTCACGATTCGGACTGCTGGCGAAATGGAGACTCAGAATGAGGCCCGATTCAAACTTCGTCAGATGTCGATAATGCTGTGTCAGATGAGTACGTGGCATTTCCATGTCTTTCACACAGACCGCTTATCATCTGACGTATACAAGCCCCTTATACAGTCATTAGCCAGAACATTACGACCACCGATCTGCTATCGACGTAAACCCGCCTAGGCGATAGCAGCCTGGCGAACAATGACTGCTAGTTAGACACACTCACGGTGAATGTAATACTAGTGAGCGTGCTGTGTGTGTGCTTGTGTGTGTGTGTGTGTGTGTGTGTGTGTGTGTGTGTGTGTGTTTGTAGACTGGGGAAGCCACGCGATCTTTTTGAATTTGACCGAGGGCAGACTGTGACGGCCTGGGCACTCGACACGAGTATTTTGGAAACTGCACGATTCATGGAGGAGTGCTGTGGTGAGTGACTTCAACGCGTGGCAAACGAAGGTGAAACCAGGTCCAGACGTCGTGGGGTTGAGAAGCCACACCTCAGTACAGATGTCGGACGTCGTACGCTTTGCAGACTGACGAACCACTTCAGACCGAGAACTGTGACGGAGCTAACGTCAGACTTTGATGATGTGGGAACAGTGCGCCGAACACTCCTAACAATGGGCCTCTGTAGCCGACGAGCCATACATGTTCTAATGGTAACACCACGACGCCGGCAACTACGATTGAAGTGGGCACGTGACCTCCAGCAATGGAGATTGGCTCAGTAGTGGAGCATTGCATGGTGTGATGAATCCCGATACCTTCTTCACCAGGCCAATGGGAGGAGCGAATCCGTCGTCTTCGAAAGGAACAGTTCCTCGACATCTATACTGCTGGGTGAAGACACGCTGACAGTGGCTTCATCATGCTCTGGTGCTCTGGGAAACATTCACGTGGGCATCCATGGGTACAATGGAGCTAGTTCAAGGCACCATGACGGCCAAGGAGTATCGTACACTGGTTGTGGACCTCGTACACTTCTTCATGATGATCATGTCTCCCGAAGGTAGTGACATATTTCAACATGATAATACGCCAAGTCACGAGGGCTGGACGGTGATGAAGTCTTTCGTGGAACACAGCGGCGATTTCCAGTTGATGTGCTGCTCCCCTCCAACTCGCCAGACCTGAACCCGATCGAACACATCTGGGATCTGATTTAATGTCGTGTTAGAGCTCTTCCGCCCCCTCTCCGGAATTCATCGGAATTAGGAGACATATATGTGTGTAGATGTGCTGAAACTCCCTAGAGGACCGAGCGAGGTGGCGCAGTGGTTAGCACACTGGATTCGCATTCGGGAGGACGACGGTTCAATCCCGTCTCCAGCCATCCTGATTTAGGTTTTCCGTGATTTCCCTAAATCGTTTCAGGCAAATGCCGGGATGGTTCCTTTGAAAGGGCACGGCCGATTTCCTTCCCACTCCTTCCCTAACGCGAGCTTGCGCTCCGTCTCTAATGACCTCGTTGTAGACGGGATGTTAAACACTAACCACCACCACCACTCCCTCGAGCGACCTACCAAGGCCTCATTGCTTCCATGCCACGACGGATCGGCGCTGTTATCCATCCCAAAAGAGGACATACCGTCATAACGGTCTGGCGGAAGAGCGTATACCCTACTAGCCCCGGTAAAAAATTCATGGTGAAGAAATAAAATGACATTGCAATTCCGTCAGAGACAGCAAAGGACTTGGAAGAGCAGTTGAATGGAATGGACAGTGTCTTGAAAGGAGGATATAAGATGAACATCAACAAAAGCAAAACAAGGATAATGGAATGTAGTCTAATTAAGTCGGGTGATGCTGAGGGAATTAGATTAGGAAATGAGGCACTTAAAGTAGTAAAGGAGTTTTGCTATTTGGGGAGCAAAATAACTGATGATGGTCGAAGTAGAGAGGATATAAAATGTAGGCTGGCAATGGCAAGGAAAGCGTTTCTGTAGAAGAGAAATTTGTTAACATCCAGTATTGATTTAAGTGTCAGGAAGTCATTTCTGAAAGTATTCGTATGGAGTGTAGCCATGTATGGAAGTGAAACGTGGACGATAAATAGTTTGGACAAGAAGAAAATAGAAGCTTTCGAAATGTGGTGCTACAGAAGAATGCTGAAGATTAGATGGGTAGATCACATAACTAATGAGGAAGTATTGAATAGGATTGGGGAGAAGAGAAGTTTGTGGCACAACTTGACCAGAATAAGGGATCGGTTGGCAGGACATGTTCTGGGGCATCAAGGGATCACCAATTTAGTATTGGAGGGCAGCGTGGAGGGTAAAAATCGTAGAGGGAGACCAAGAGATGAATACACTAAGCAGATTCAGAAGGATGTAGGTTGCAGTAGGTACTGGGAGATGAAGAAGCTTGCACAGGATAGAGTAGCATGGAGAGCTGCATCGAACCAGTCTCAGGACTGAAGACCACAACAACAACAACAACAACAACCTGGTCACAACGTTAAACACCGTCCTTTTTGTCACATACTTGGTGATGGTGTACACGTGTACAAAGTTACATTGAAATGTGGCGAATATTCCGGGTGCTCCGTCTTTTTTGTCAGGAAGTGTAGTATTATAACTCGTTTCATACGTCTGTCACCTGCTATCGAACCTCTTGGAGTCTTTTTTTTATTTCAAGTCTCAAATTTTTTTCTTGCAGCTTTAGCTCGTCTTTGCTTCTCTCGTCCTGTAGTTCACTGCTTTTGAGGCGTCAATACACCTCCGACTTAACTCATCAGGATTCTGACAAGCATTTGCCGTAGATACCACTTTCGCTGTTAAGTCTGATACATTATGTGTTTCATGTTTCCACATCCCGCCGACACACCTGCGACGTGCTGACGCCCTTGTACTTGAATACAAAAGCATCGTAGGAAATCGAAGCCTGCCAATCCACCAGAACATTGAGGCTGGAAACACTAATAGGCTTCGATCTAGGAACCCACCAACAAGAACAGCAAGGACCTGTGTACGAGAAGGTTTCAGTATCACAAACGCATGGGCTGAAAAATGGAACGCATGGCAAAATCATGACATGCCTTTCATCACACAGAAGCCACCTGGTTTTGACCTACCACGCAAAACGTGGTCCACTCTAAATAGGATTCGAACTCGTCATGGCAGATGTGCTTACTCCCTGTATAAATGGGGTAAAATACCATCACCGCAGTGTGACTGCGGAGAAAGTCAGACCATCAGCCACATTGCTGAAGAGTGTTCCAGAAGAGCCTATAATGGGAGCCCCGACGACTTCCTGCTCACAACTCCAGAGTCTATTAATATAGTCTTGATGTTTGTTTGTAATCCTTAAACATCGTTAAGTTAGTGATGTTTGTTTGCAATTATTAACGTTTGCTATAATAGTGATTTGTCTGTTCCTTCCTTATGTGTCTGTATTGCCAAACGATAAATAAATAAATAATATCAAAGCTGAGCTCCGTCACATTTCGTACATTCAGTTTCGTCTTCCATAATGAGCTAATGCATCCCTTTCATTTCCTTATAACGCCGTGTTTCAGATTTTCGGCTTGTGAAACATTTCGCCTCATTTGAATTCCATTTTTGATACAAACAGATTTATTTCGTTTAAGAACGCTTTTTCGACGGAGACAATCCGCTACGAAACACCTCACCTGTTGCATGTACAAATCACGAATAGGGACAGTTTATATCACTATATGCCTCAACATTGCTAGGAACACAACTAAAATTAATTTCCGTGTGAGAGAATTCTCTTTAAAAGTAATCTAATGAATTCTTTGGCATCAGGTAATGAATTTAACTTTGGTTTGGAGTTAATTTGAAATTTAAAACAACTACAGAATCACGTAATGGAATCAATTAATTTGAAAAGAACTGCAATCCATTTGAAAGATCAAAAGAGCACGTGTGGCTTTTTCTGTGTTTCACATTAATCGTATTGCCGTAACCGCAAACTAATACCGCTAAATAGAGCTTCATATGTAGTGCTGTTGCTAGGGCCGGGTATATTTATCAGCTCGCTTATAAAAGATTTTTTGGCTACAGTTTTTTGTTTTGTGTCAAGGATTATTCGCGTCAATACGGCATTACTTGCCCTTCAAAAGTTTTCCAGATGGATGGTGCTTTTTGATGTTGTTAACGAAATTATTTTATGTGATTCGTATGCTACACATAATGTCATTTCCCCTTGCTCCCATATTCGTTTTGTGAGAATGATTATTATGACGTTAGTGAGGAATTTGTGATCTCCATAATCATAAGGCAAATGTTTTCTATATGTAGTCAATCGTAGCACCATCTGACTGCAGTACTTATTGATGTTCCATTCTCATATTTCTTGTGGATAATGGACGACACCTCTTGTACATTATTTGTCAGTAACTGAATTCTGTAGCAAATAATCTTCACTGTTCTTAGGCATCAGACAGGTGCAAAAACTACAACAAATCATTGCAGACATTGTTTCATTTTCATTGGAGTGAGGGTAGGCAACTAGGCATAGTGGAATACCTGTAAGCACGAACTCCTGGCAGAAAGCGACCGCTGCTACTTCTACGATTCCAATATTCCTCACAGTTAGTACCTTCATAACCCATGTAATGTATGTTGTCCTTCCGTTCCTTTTTTACTGTCTAGTGGGATGAAGTTGAAGAGAAATGATGTTTTTAGTTCAGCGAAGAACCCTGTAGGTTGTGGAGACGAGTGCCTATGTTGTGGAGACGAGTGCCTATCGTGGATCATGATAGTCTCGGACTACATATTTGTTAGGCACACATTCCGTAATTAATTTGCACAGTTTTATCGAAATAATGTGAGAACAATGTGTTATTAGGTAATTTGTACACGATTAAGTAAGAATGAGCATGTAATCTTTAATAATAGTCATGTAATAGCTGGTGCTCTTAAATTTAGGTCTCTTGCCTAATAAATTACTAGACATAATTGCAAATTATTTTTTTGGAAGAGAAGGAGTCGCCAAAATGAAGTTATTGAAGTTCAGATTTTAAGTTAACCTTGCTATCCCTCAGTCATTGCCGGCCCCGGTGGTCTAGAGGTTCTAGGCGCTCAGTCAGGAACCGCGTGACTGCTACGGTCGCATGCCTCGGGCATGGGTGTGTGTGATGTCCTTAGGTTAGTTAGGTGTAAGTAGTTCTAAGTTCTAGGGGACTTATGACCACAGATGTTGAGTCCCATAGTGCTCAGAGCCATTTGAACCATTTGAACCTCAGTCATTCTACACTGAAGCGCCAAAGAAACTGGTATAGGCATGCGTATTCAAATGCAGAGATATTTAAACAGGCAGAATACGGCGATGCTGCCGGCAACACCTATATAAGACAGTAGGAGTCTGGAGCAGTTGTTAGATCCGTTACTGCTGCTGCAATGGCCGGTTATCAAGGTTTAAGTGAGTTTCAACGTGATGTTATAATCGGCCCACGACCGACTGGACCCAGCATCTCCGATGTAGCTATGAACGTGCAGTTTTCCCGATCATTTCACGATTGTACCGTGACTATCACGAATCCGGTAAAACATCATCGACATCGATGCTGCCGGAAAAAAGATCCTGCAAGAATAGGACCAACCACGACTGAAGAGAATCATTCAAAGCTACAGAAGTGAAAGCCTTCCGCAAATTGCTGCAGATTTCAGTGCTGGGCCATCAACAACTGTCAGCATGGAAGCCATTCAACGAAACATCATCGATACGGCCTTTCGGAGCCGAAGGCCCACACGTGTACCCTTGATGGCTGCAAGACACAAAGCTTCGCGCGTCCCCTGGGCCTGACAACACCGACATTGGACTGTTGATGACTGGAAACATGTTGCCTGGTCGGACGAGTCTCGTTTCAAATTGTATCGAGCGGATGGATGTGAACGGGTATGGAGACAACCTCAATGGATCCGTAGACCCTGCATGTCAGCAGGGGACTGTTCAAGCTGGTGGATGCTCTGTAATAGTGTGGGCCGTGTGCAGTTGGAGTGATATGGGACCCCTGATAGTCTAGGTACGACTCTGACAGGTGACACGTACATAAGCAACTTATCTGATCACCTACATCCATTCATCTCCACTATCTATTCCGATGGGCAATTCTAGCAGACATTAGTCGAGGCCACGTCACGTCGTATTGTGGTACTTCTACGTGCTAGCGGGGGCCTTCGTGATATCAGTCAGGTATACCAGTTTCTTGGGGTCTTTAGTGTATGTTGTTGTGTAAATCGAACATTTCTCATTGGCTGTTGACCTGCATTCAGAATCACTGACAGCTTTGGTTATAAAGTTTTTCATTTAGTGCAGCAGTTGTCGACATCACTGACATCACTAATCCTGTCAAATTATGTTGTATTGTTTATGGCGGATTTTACACACACACACACACACACACACACACACACACACACACACACACACACACACACACACACGTGTGTATGTATGAGTGGTTAAGATACCTAACCCTTGCAGATGTGTCTACTCGACTCGATAGCTGTACAATACACACAAGTCACTGTTCGTGTCTGTGCAACTAATACAACCAATAATTCTTTGTAGGTTATGAACTACACCTGAAATTTATGATACAAATGTTCAATGTGTGCAAATATGTAAAATATGTTAAGAAGTTGATTTGCTCATTTCTCAAACAACTAACTGTACCTATAGCAAAATTTGCTGAACTTGGTCGTTCCAGCAATTTGTTAATAGGTTTCTTATACTTAGAAGTTTATATCAGTTTTTTCTTGTTCTCGCTTGCAGTCCTACGACAGATTTGATGCAGCTCACTGCCCTACTCAAAGGTGTTCTTCATCTCCTAAAAACCACAGCAACCGACATTCATTTGCTTATTGTATTCATCTGTTTGTCTCCCTCTATAATTTTCAATCCGCCCCTCCCCCACTTCCCTCCAGTACTACTGATGATTCCTTGATGTTTCAGAATATGTCTAATTATGCATCCCTTCTCTTATTCAAGTTGTGCCACAAATTTCTTTTCTCTCCAGTCTGACATAGTACCTCCTCATTAATTACTCTACATATCAGGTCTTCAGCATCTTCTGTAGCACAACACTTCGAAAGCTTCTGTTCTGTTCTTGTCTGAACTGCCTATCGTCCACGTTTCACTTTGATACAAGTCAACATTCCAGACAAGTACCTTGAAAAAGGTTTCCTAAGACTTAGATTAATGTCCGATGAAAACTAATTTATCTTCTTCAGAAACGGCTTTCTTGCCTTTGCAAATCTAAACTTTATACCCTCCCTACTTCGGTCAGTCATCATCAGTTACTTTACTGCCGAAATAGCAAAATACATCTACGACTTTTACTATTTTACTTCGTAACCTAATTCCCTCACCATCGCCTAACTTAAGTTGTTAAGTTGACTACACTCCATTACCCTTGTTGTTTTTGTTTACGATCATCTTAAAATGCCTTTTCAAAACGCTATCCATTCCATTCAACTGCTCTTCCAAGTCCTTTGCTGTCTCTGACAGAATTATTGCGTCGTTGGCAATCCTCAAAGCGTTTATTTCTTCTTGCATAACTTTAATTTCTCCTTCAAATTTCGCATTGGTTTACTTTACTGTTTGCTCAGTATGCAGACTGAATAACGTAGGATATAAGCTGCTGCAACCCCATCTCAGTTCCTACTCAAACAGTGATGTCTTGCCCTTCGACTCAAAACTGCCGTCTGGTTTCCGCATGTTGCAAATAACCTTTCGCTTACCGTATTTTTCCCCTACTTCCTTCAACATTTCAAAGAATGCATTCCAGTGAACATCGTCGAAAGCATTCTCTAAGTCTACAATGGCTATAAACTTAGGTATGCCTTTTCTTAACATATCTCCTAAAAGAGGTCGTAGAGTTAGTATTCCCTCACGTGTTCCTACATTTCTCTGGAACCTAAACTGGCATTCACCATGGTCAGCTTCTAGCAGTTTTTCCATTACTTTGTAAACAAAATGTGTCAGTATTTTACAACCATGACTAACCAAACTATTAGTTTTGCAATTTTCACATTTTTCAGCACCTGATTTCCTTGGAATCGGAATTAGTACACTCTTCTTGACGTCTGAGAATATTTCGCTGTCGCATACGTCTTAAACACCAGTTGGAATAGCTTTGGCATAGATTTCTCTCCCAAGAATATTTATGAGGAATTGTAGTCGACTCCAGAGGCCCTATTTAGGTCGATCAGTGCTCTGTCAAATTAACCTCCAAGTATCGTATCTTCCATTTTATCTTCGTATGTTTCCTCTTCCCTTTCCATAATACGGGCATCAAGTTCACTTGTCTTGTATAGCTTCTCTATATGCTCTTTCTACCATTCTCCGTTGTGTTCTGTGTCCGCGACTGCCATGCAACGGGCCCAGGTCGGATTCCAGCTGCGGTCGAAGATTTACTCTGTTCAGGAACGGTGTTGTGTTGGTATCATCATTTCATCCCCGTCACGCAAGTCACCCAATGTGACGTCACCAGAAAAGACTAGAAACGTGGCGCCCAAACTACCCCAGGTGGGGGTCTACAGGCCATCGGTGCCATCCGATTATTTCATTTCATCCTCTTCTGTTTTTAGGACTGGTTTTCCATCTTAGCACTTGGTATTCATACAGTGGCTTGTTCTTCGTCCAGAGGCATCAAATTTTTCCATAGGCGGCATCTATTTTTCCCCGGCTTATTCGTGCTTCTAAAACCTTGCATTTCTCTTTTAGCCATTCCGACTGAACCATTTTGCGTTTTCTGTTAGTATCATATTTTAGACGACTATAGTTCTCTGTGTCTACCTCATTTGCAGCATTGTTGTATTTTCTCCTTTCACCAATTAAATTTAAAATCTGCAAAGAATATCTACTAAATCTTGTCTTTTTACGTACTTCATCTTCTGCATCTTCACTATTTCATCTCTCAAAGCTACCCATTTCTCATCGAATTCCTCTCCTCTGTTTCAGGGGATTGTTACCTAACGATCCCTGTGAAATTTTTAACAATCTCTGGTTCTTTCAACTTATCCAGGTCCCAGTTCCATAATTTTATGCTTTTGTCGTTTCTTCCAGCGTTAATCTACGGTTCAACTAACAAATTGTCGTTAACCCACGTCTGATCTAGAAATGCCTTACAGCTTAAAATCTGGTTGCAAAATCTCTGTATTACCCTTATACAATCCAACTGAAACATTTCGTTGTCTCCAGGTCGGTTACAAGCATTCAGCTTTCTTTAATGATTGTTATACCAAGCACCAACGAAGAGCAAATCATTATCTGTGCAAAAGCCTGCCAGGCGGGTTCCTCTATATTCCTTTCCTCCATATTCACCTACATTCTATTGCTTTTCCTGATATGGAGCTCAAGTCCCTCATCACAAATAAATGTTCCTCTCCCTTAAGAATCTAAATAATTTCCTTTACGGCATAGCATAGTCTTTCAGGGTCTTCGGCATCTAATTGGTGCATAAAATTGTACTACAGTGGTGTATGTTGACTTTTTATCTATCTTTGCTACCATAACGCGTTCACTATACCCTCCATAGATACATAGCCACATTTCTTTCTGCTTGTTCATTATTAGACCTACTCCTACATTATCCCTCCCTCAATTAGTATTTATAAGCCTGTACTTACTGACCAGAGATCCTGTTCCTTCCGATATCAAACTGTAGTAACATCTAACTTCAACCTATTTCCCTTTTTAGACTTTGTCCTTGTTCTCGATTAAGGAATCTAACATTCCACTTTCCAACCAGTAGATAACAAGGTTTGTTTTTCCTTATGGCAATATCCTCGTATATAATCCCTGGCTGGAGAACCGGATGGAATACTAATGCTGATTGATGTGGCAAGTCCACATCAGTCAGTCTTGCAGGTTATCATACTTGCAACTACTGAAAAGGCTGCTGCCCATCTTCAGAAGCCACATGTTTGTCTGGCCTCTTTGATGTGGTTTCACTAACAGTATAGCTATCTGTATCATCGACGGACACAAGCCGTCCCAGATTTGCAAGACCCAAGGTTCATGTTCAGCTTGTATACACAGAAAGTTAGGAACATTCTACCGTATTTATTGACTCCAGTTCACGTGTTACATTAATTGCTGCCATAATTCCATTTATTGTACAGAACTGAATATACCATTTTTCTCCAAAGAAACATGGTGATTGGGGGAGGGGGCAGGCTCAAAGGAAAAGTCCATTATGAGAGAACTACTTTTCTCTTAAAAAAGAACTGTTAATAATTTACACTGATTTTTCAAACCAAGCTACATTTATGTGATTAAGTGAGCTATGTTTAACGAGGAGCCGGCCGCAGTGGCCGAGCGGTTCTGCGCGCTACAGTCTGGAACTGCGCGACAGCTACGGTGGCAGGTTCGAATTCTGCCTCGGGCATGGATGTGTGTGATGTGCTTAGGTTAGTAAGGTTTAAGTAGCTCTACGTTCTAGGGGACTGATGACCTCAGAATTTAAGTCCCATAGTGCTCAGAGCCATTTGAACCATTTTTAACGAGGAATGACTGCATCCATCCCTTGAACACAAAACTGTAATTAATGTAATTCACTGATTCACATGGAATACTATACAGTTTTTTATCATGCCAGCGTAGGGTGCACAAATAAATTGGATTCTACACACGTGATAACTAACATGATTATTGCTTGTGTAAAATTTAGGAATTGAAACATATTTACAATCAAAAGGAACACTTATGTTTGCTTTCTTTGTGGATCATAGCGTAGTCCGCAGCTCGTGGTCGTGCGGTAGCGTTCTCGCTTCCCACGCCCGGGTTCCCGGGTTCGATTCCCGGCGGGGTCAGGGATTTTCTCTGCCTCGTGATGACTGAGTGTTGTGTGCTGTCCTTAGGTTAGTTAGGTTTATTTATTTAACCTGATCAGATTAGGGCCATCAGGCCCTCTCTTACATCAGACCAGTGTTCCACACATGCAGCATTTCACACATCAGAGTAACATCATGAACATAGTTTAAATGAGAAAATTAGCTTACTCTAGTGACAATATGAATAAAGACTAGTGACTAAGACCTAATAAAGTAAATGCGGAAGTATTTTTACAACAGTTGCTATACATACATATTATGATAAAAGCAATAATAATAACAGTAAAACAAAAAATCTAATAATGATAAACATGACTAAGACCTAATAAAGTAAATACTGGCAGTATTTTATATCAGGTGCTATACATACAGATTATGGTGAAAGCAATAATAATAACAGTAAAAAAAATCAAATAACAATGACAAACATGAGAAAGATTGGCAATAGTAATGAAGGTTTGTGCAGATGTACATTAATATTTTGGTGTGTAAAGTAGATTTTTACTAGTATAGCGAGTTTTGGGTAAGGGAGGTTTAAGGAGGGGGAGAGTGGGAAGTATTGAGGTGAAGTGCACTCATGTACAGAGGAAGGAATTACTGTTGCTTAAGTAGATACGTCATTAACTGTTTTTTGAAGCCGGTCATGTTTTTAAGTTCTCTAACATAACGAGGGAGGTTATTCCAGAGTCGGGTTCCCGCTACTGTAAAGGACTTGGAGAAGGTGACTGAGCGATGCAGTGGAACGGAGAGGATTTTATTATGATGGGAAGGTGTGTTTCTGTCATGTTGTTCCGACATGAGTGTTAGGGACGAGGAGAGATATGAGGGACAGTGGACATTTATAAGGCAGTAGATGAGACAAAGTGTATGGAAATCTCTGCGTTTGTCTGCACGCAGCCAGGACAATTTTGCATATGCTGGTGAAATGTGATCAAAAAGTCGAACGTCACAGATATATCGGACGCAGGCATTCGTGACCAGTTCTAGACGTCGGGAATTTTCCTGAGAGAGGCCTTGTAGGATAATATCGCTGTAGTCAATGATTGGGAGTATAAGCGTTTGTACTAATTTCTTTTTCAGTTCGAAAGGGAAGAGTTTTTTATATTTTTGTAGGACATGAAGGGATGCTGACGCTTTTTTGCATACTGCAGTTACGTGCTCAGTCCAATTTAGATTTTCATCTATTATTACTCCCAAACTCTTTGCTGAGGGCGAGAAGTTAATAATTGTTCCATTTAGGATAAGAGGTGGTACGGATTCCCGATGTTTTGGGCTAATGAGCTTAGAGTAGTTAAGTAGTTCTAAGTTCTAGGGGACTCATGACCATAGATGTTAAGTCCCATTGTGCTCACAAGGGAACCTCCCCATCGCACCCCCCTCAGATTTAGTTATAAGTTGGCACAGTGGATAGGCCTTGAAAAACTAAACACAGATCAATAGGGAAAACAGGAAGAAGTTGTGTGGAACTATGAAAAAATAAGCAAAATATACGAACTGAGTAGTCCATGTGCAAGATAGGCAACATCAAGGGTAATATGAGCTTAGGAGCGCCGTGGTCTGGTGGTTAGCGTGAGGGGCTGCGGAATGAGAGGTCATTTGTTCAAGTCTTCCATTGGGAGAAAAGTTTACTTTCTTCTTTTTCGCAAAGTTATGATCTGTCCGTTCGTTCATTGACGTCTCTGTTCACTGTAATAAGTTTAGTGTCTGTGTTTTGCGACCGCACCGCAAAACCGTGCGATTAGTAGAGGAAAGGACGTGCCTATCCAATGGGAACCGAAAACATTTGATCGCAAGATCATAGACCAACCGATTACTCCACAGGAAAACACGTATGATATATTCTATACGACACTGGTGACGGCATGTGCGTCACATGACAGGAATATGTTGTCGACCCACCTAACTTGTACACTTGGCGAATGGGTAAAAAGATTCTTCTTCCTTGCCCGATTTAGGTTTTCTTGTGGATGTGTAATCACTCCCAAAAAAGTGATGAAAATATAAGCGTTTGTCACATAAACTCAAAATAAAAAGTTAAATTTTTAACCCAAGGGAAGGTTTAAACCAAGGACATCTCGTTCCGCAGCTGCAAACGCTAAGCACGGGACCACGGCACTTCTGAGCTTGCTCTTTCCATGTTGTTGCATATGTTGCTCATGAACTACTCAGTTTGTATATTTTGCTTATTTTTTCATAGTTCCGCACAACTTCTTCCTGTTTTCTCGATTGATCTGTGTTCAGTTTTTCAAGGCCTATCCACTGTGCCAACTTATAACTAAATCTGAGGGGGGTGCGATGGGTAGGTTCCCTTGTCAGAGCCATTTGAACCATTTGATCATAGCGGAGGTACTTGTATGTAGATTGACAGAAGCAGTCTGACACTTTTGAGGAAATAGACTGTCGTTGGTAATACGACTCGAAGCACTGTTCAGTAGAAACTCTTTCTCGTTGCTCTGTTCGTTCATTGTACACTCTAACTCGTAGCTCTGTTCAAAGACAAAGGTTACAAACATATGCAAGGACTTGCAGGTTAACTTGTAGATTCTGACTGCCTGTCTCTGTTGTCACCAAACACAGTACTCCGGTCGCTGCTGGTTGTGGACTAGGCCTTGATTGGAACGTAGCCTGGCGTACAACTGACCGCTGATCCGTTCAGCCTTTTCCAAGACAGGCCGCCGCCGACGGTGGCGTGTAGAGCTTCTGTGGTCGTGTCTTTCTACTTCTGTCTCATTGGTGTGGCCAGTGATGCCCCAAATGCGAGGAGCATCTTTGTCGTGTCAATAGCAGGCGCCAGCATTACATCTGTCGACTACAGCACAATTAGAAATTGTAAAATGCCATAAAATCTTATATGTTTATTATTACTATTATTTCCGTTTCATTTCCAGTCTAGCGTTACACAATTCAGTATTTTATTTTTGTGCCTTAATTTCCTGGAGTAACTTCTATAAATCCTTAAATATAGTATTCTGAGGGATGTGTGACCTATATAGATGTCAAACTATAAGTTGTGTGTATGTATTAAACGGCAGATCCAGAAACGACGGAAAGGTTTCGTCCCGGCGTAGCCCTCAATGCTTCACAACTCCAAAACAGGCTACAGCAGTCCACCCACCCAACTGCCACCCCACACCGCACCCAAGGTTATTGTGCTGTTCTGTCCCCAGTTGATCCCTCCAGGAACTTCTCATACCAAACGAGTGTAACCCCAAATGTTTGCGTGGTAGAATAATTATGGTGTACGCGTAAGTGGAGATGATGTTTCTGCAGCAATCGTCGACACAGTGTAACTGAGGCGGAATAAGGGGAACCAGTCCGCATCCGCTGAGGTAGATGGAAAACGGTCTTAAAAACCATCCACTGGCTAGCCGGCACACCGGACCTCGACACTAATCCGCCGGCAGGATTCGTGCAGGGCACCGGCACGCCTTCCCACTCGGGAGGCAGCGTAATAGACCGCGCGGCTAGCCGGGCAGGCTATAACACTTACTTAGTAAGTAGATAAAAGGTTACGAATCAGTGTGTATCACTTCATAAACAGTCATGGACAGCCCACGGTCAGGATCTAGTTCAAAGGCTTAATGCTGCAATTTTCACTTTTCGGACAGTGTCTGAAGTAAGCGATCGTTCGATAAGAAATTAGACTACATTGCTTATTTTCATCCTCTTATGTAGAATGGCATTAAATTTTGGGGTAACGTTTCCCATTCTAAAAGGATATCTTTGGCTCCGGAACGGGCAATTCGGGCAGTAAGAGGTGTAATTTCGCGAACCTCTTGCAGACCCCTGTTCACTAGTCTAGGTATTATGACATTGGCCTCTCAATGTATATATTCTTCACTGTCGTTTCTTGTTAACAATATCAGCTTATTCTCAACAATTAGCAGCTTCCGCTCAGTTAATACTAGGCAGAAGTCCAATCTGCAGCCGCGTGGGATTAGCCGACCGGTCTAAGGCACTACAGTTATGGACTGCGCGGCTGGTCCCGGCGGAGCTTCGAGTCGTCCCTCGGGCATGGGTGTGTGTGTTTGTCCTTAGGATAATTTAGGTTAAGTAGTGTGTAAGCTTAGGAACTGATGACCTTAGCAGTTAAGTCCCATAAGATTTCCCACACATTTGAACATTTTTTCCAATCTGCATATGGGTCACACTTCCTTAATTCTTGTGCAGAAAGGTCTGCAGTACACTGGTGCATCCATTTTCAATAAGCTACAACAGGCATTTAAAAAAATCTAAGCAGTAATCCAAACGCTATCAAATTGAAACAAAAGAGTTTCCTCATGGTTTGCTCCTTCTATTCTGTTGAGGAATCCCTTGAAAAATTACGCTGATTCTTATGTTGTATTGTTGATTGCGTTTACTAAAACTGATGGCTTGACTTTCTTTGGTTTATAAACATTTTATTTTATCTGTTATTACTTTCATGTTGTAATTTCCTGTACTGGCACGTTCCACGACCTTGGAGATTAGCTCCCCATTTTGGTCCTGCGGAACGATAACTGTAAATAAATACATATATGACAGCAGTTTCTGGAAAGGTCCTTGAGTGGACCGACAAGGCAAGGGTATTAAAATTAGAAGCATGTGTTTGGAGAAACATTTCGACAATCGGGGCGAATCCAGTCGAACACTTTTCAGTGAAGGTGAATTTTCTCCTACCGACTTAAGGATATTGTCAGTGTGCGTACTCGAATCATAAGGTAGAGCAGCAACGCATAAACTTGTAAAACAGAGAGAATGGGTGATAAATGGTATTTGTGAAGAGATGAAAACATGGAGTACTTAACAAGACGTGTCCACGGCTGGTTCGTACTGTTCCAGGACAGAAATCGACCCTTAACCATGGACCACACTCGGGTTGACTATAAGCAATCATAATGACAGATATTGTGAAGATAGTGTAGCAGTCCACGACTGTCTGATAATATACAGAGTTTTCCCATAAGAGTAGTAAGGCGCATTTTCTCTGGTGTTTGGGCAGATTTCTGCAATTTCGTTTTTGCATTGTGTAGCTGAGATCATCCCAGACAAATAGCGCTCATCAACTTCAGATAAATTTCGGGTGTGCGGCCGGATCCCGTCGACATACTGCCTCTATATTTCGGCCCAGAGACGTCCGGTCATTTTCAGGCGAGTAGACAAGTACTGAAGAGCCGAGGTGCACTCACGGTATTTATGCCGAATCTAGCGCATGCGAAATGTGCTGATGTCTTTCGACGCATGCGTCAGGTGATGACATGCGCGGGGCAGCCGGTTTGCGTGTGCTGCCCTCGGTGGTGGAAGTAATAGATGGTCTAATCACTGAGTATCGAATGACCCAGTCGATGCCGCTGTAACTGGGTAATTTTAGTTATAGGATAAGACACTCAAGGGAACCTAATAAAACAAAAAGCTTAGCTCCAGTTTCCTCTTTTTGGGGTTCAGCTGTCAAAGAATGCGTGCAAATACGTCTTTCCGATAATCCTGACAATGGCCTTCAACTGGATGAAAATTGTAATACTACAATTAATAGTGGCAACGCAGTGGATACACCGGTTCCCGTGAGATCACCGAAGTTAAGCGCTGTTGGGTGACCATCCAGCCGCCATGCACTGTTGCCATTTTCCGGGGTGCACTCAGCCTCATGATGCCAAATGAGGAGCTACTCGACCGAATAGTAGTGGCTTCGGTCAAGAATACCATCATAACGACCAGGAGAGCGGTGTGCTGACCCCACGCCCCTCCTATCCGCATCCTCTACTGAGGATGACACGGCGGTCGAATGGTCCCGATGGGCCACTCGTGGCCTGAAGATGGAGTGTGTACGATTAATAGTATCCAGTCACAGCGGGATCAACGGGGTCATTCGACATTCAGTGATTAAATCATCTCTTACTTCCATCACCGAGGGCAGCACACACAACGCTGCTGTTCCGTGCATGCGCCGAAAGATGCCAGCATGATTTCGCATGCGCGTCATTTGATATGATTACCGTGAGTTCACATGGGCTCTTCAGTAGCTGTCCATTCACCCGAAGATGACCGGACGTCTGTAGGCCGAAATATCGTAGCAGATAGTTCATCGGAACCCGGCTGCGCACCCGAAAATTATTAGAAGATGAACTACGCCGGGAAAATTTCAGAAGTTACGGTGCTTGTCAAGTCTTCCCTGGGACTCACGTAGCCGACGAAAAGCATCGACTTGTCTCCCATTACAAACAAAATCACTTTTAAAGAGGAATTTTACGTGCCCATCAGGTAGAGCGGTTCCAGGTTAATTAGTGCGACGTTCGTCTTAGCGATATGCATTAACATAGACACTAAAACACGAAGAGTAACCAGAATTCCAGCCGTGACTGCATCGCTCCGCCCCACCTTGACTCTTATCGACAAGCCTCCACCGCTACTGAGTCGCTGACAGATTTCTGTTTGTTCTTCGTGTTTTACAGTTCCAGTTAATACATATCGACAAAACAAATGTCGAACTAGTCTAATTCGGGAGCGTTCTATCTGTAGGGAAGCTGCCTACTCACGCCATATAGAATTCATATACTTTCCATTGTGTGCCAGCCTAGCCTTTCTCTGCCTCGTGATGGCTGGGTGTTGTGTGCTGTCCTTAGGTTAGTTAGGTTTAAGTAGTTCTAAGTTCTAGGGGACTTATGACCACAGCAGTTGAGTCCCATAGTGCTCAGAGCCATTTGAACCATTTGAGCCAGCCTAGCCCGCTGTAACTAGCCATGACGTCACAAATGTTGCGAAATACCTTTAAAGTAAAGTAAATAATCTGAAAATTTAATAGCATGTCAGGAATGATGCTAAAATGATAATGTGTTAAGTTTCAGTTTAGTAACTTTAACAGTTTTCGCAATTTGGACATTTTACGTAAAAATCATTGGCGCAACAGGAAGGAGCTAGAAACTTCAAAATTTATATTCGGATTTCTTTTTCATTGTAATTTAATGAAAACAGCATGCTGGATCTCATAAAGTAATATTTTGGTTGAAATTCATGATTTTCTGTTTTTGTGTCCTAAAAGTACGGAAGGAAGACACATTGAGTAAGTGATTAGATAATTTTACGATGTTTAGATTTAGGTTGAATGGAGATAAGCTATAATAACAAAGATGTGAGAAGTTTCCAAAAAGTAGCTATAAAACTACAGCTGTAGCGTCTCTCCAAAGGACAAGTTCAGAGCTCATCTAATGCGTGCAGTGGAACTAAAATAATTCTCTCTACAAAAGTATTTAACCTAGCCACATCAGAATTTTATTACAGATACTTCCATGTGTGCTGATAGCGCAATTAAACTGAGAGCTTCATTGGCCTTCAGCGAATGAAGCAATTAATTATTTAGTAACTTGAAGTGGTGCTTTACTAGCCTGAGCGGCTAGTTCGGAAGGCAAGTTTTGTAGGCTGCGCCTTCGGTGGTCCGCACCTCGGCTATATAAATCAGAGTGCTGCGAGCTAGAGTCAGGACCCAGTTCCCTTCTAGATTCGTATCAGCGCGCACGCCGTGTCGGAAGTACGTTGCGTCGGTGCAGGTGCAAGGAACACCCTTGGATGCCGTATTAATTAACTCGGTATGCACGTAACAATGAGTCTGCATTGGGGTAAAGTGTTAATTGCGGAATAACTCCAGTGATTTATTCTCCGTTTGCGTATGTCGTTTTTTCATGTGTCGCCGCAGGACAGACCTATCATTAAAAGCGTGGCGTTTGATGAGTATTAACATAAAATTTTGGCGAGCATTCATTTTGAACATTTACATCGATAACGGTTATTAAACAGTTTCATTATCTAGGGATAATAGGATTCGCGCAATAGACTCTGAACAGCTCTGATAGTACAATAGTTGATAGTAGCATTACTTGGTTAAGCATTTATTTGTCTGGAATTTTACACTTTATCGTTTCCAGAATATAGTGAAAACTGTTATAGTAAACTACATTTTCTATGAATCCCAGACATCCTAAATCCTCAGAGTTATGAACTTCAATGATCAATGAATTTAATTCTCCATCAGAGTGGACACAGTGAACTCTAATTACAGGCATCACGTTTTAGCTAATCATTTTCTGGTTGCCAACATTGTAGTTAGAGAACCTGCGTTGAGAATAGCAACAATACATTAGAAATAAAAATTTTCCACCCACCGCCCCACATATCGAAAAATTCCGATGTAAAATGGTTTTGTTTGTAACAGGATATAAAACGACGCTTCCTGTTGCTACTTGGCGTCGGATTAAAGACGTGACAGGTAGTATTTGTTTGGGCTGGCAATGGCTACAAACGGCAATAAAAAAGAATAGAAAATACCTGCCAAAACACTAGACAAAAACCTCCTGGCGACTCTTAAGAAAGACACGCAGTTTATGAAATAAGATACGAATTAGCAATGTCTGTGTTATCGCTGTCATTCCCAAATATCTCAATAAGCGAAATACACATTCAAGGTGTAGTGAAAAGCAGAAGAAAGTACTTATGGGAACCATTTCGGATTACATTCATATCTGTGACTGAAATACAACGTTTTTGTAGCTCTTATTCGCAGGAACCATACTTCCTTGTTAACACAATGTCTAAAGATGACCAATGGACTACTTCTTCGTTAACACAGTGTCGAAAAACGACCAATGGGCGGGTGTTCAATACGACACAAAACGAGTGGTTTCCAGAAGTCCATGGCCAAGAAAATGTTTGCTACTTCTTTCTTTTGTACTGAGATAAAGCAAGGTATATTTCTGCATTGAGGTGAAACTGCCAATGGCGGATTTTGCGACGGAATTTTGAACTGGAGCTATAAATGCCGTATAAAAAAAGACGGTATTCGAGTGTTAAATCCTGCCTATGTCATCAAATATGGGGAGTCCAGGAAACATGCTTTCTCGGATCGCTAGACAACATTCAAACAAATCGTATTAATGAGTTCTATCACAAAATAAAAAAATACAAAACATCGTGTTACACATATGTATCGCTAGCAAAAGGCGACAGATAAAATACGAAATTTGTTCAGTATAACAATTCCCATGTCCGTGCTGCATAGGCATTACAAACAAGTGATTAGAGTGGACGCTTTCATCCAACTTGGTAGTCTTGAAGCTGCTGTACAACCGGACCGAGACCAGTCGGGCGCGGCGCTTATGTCCTCATCGTCTAGGTACTGCTGCTGACGCGTTGTGCCAGCCGCTTGTAGCCGAGCGGTTCTAGGATCTTCAGTCTGGAGCCGCGCGACCGCTGCGGTCACAGGATCGAATCCTGCCTCGGGCATAGATGTGTGTGATGTCCTTAGGTTAGTTAGGTTTAAGTAGTTCTAAGTTCTAGGGGACTGATGACCTGAGATGTTAAGTCTCATAGTGCTCAGAGCCATTTGAACCATTTTTCTGGCGCGTTGTCGTCCTGGAGAGGGATCGGTCAACGTGCAATTGGCTGACCTCTTCTCACAGCCGTCTCTTCTCCTTCGTTCCCGACTAGCATGCCGGCGCTTCACTTTACGCCGTAACAGTGAAAAAACTGAATACTCTGATTTTGAAAACTTTCTCCTCGTGTAACATGGGGTTTAGACTACATATTCCACTGTTGAGCAAAACTGGTTGGCCCTGTGTTGCGCTTGTGAACAGTATCATGAAATAAAACTTTGAACTCCACGAAATACTAAATTTGAAATCAGGAAAATGGATGTAATTAAACGCCAAAAGAAACTAATTGTGTGCTCAATGAAAACTATATACACTACTGGCCATTAAAATTGCTACACCAAGAAGAAATGCAGATGATAAACGGGTATTCATTCAACAAATATATTTTACTAGAACTGACATGTGATTACATTTTCACGTAATTTGCGTGAAAAGATCCTGAGAAATCAGTACTCAGGACAACCACCTCTGGCCATAATGAGGGCCTTGATAGGCATGGGCAATGAGTAAAACAGAGCTTGGATGGCGTGTACAGGTACAGCTGCCCATGCAACTTCAACACGATACCACAGTTAATCAAGAGTAGTGACAGGCGTATTGTGACGAGCCAGTTGCTCGGCCACCATTGGCAAGACGTTTTCAATTGGTGAGAGATCTGGAGAATGTGCTGGCCAGGGCAGCAGTCGAACACTTTCTGTATCCACAAAGGCCCGAACAGGACCTGCAACATGCGGTAGAGCATTATCCTGCTAAAATCTAGGGTTTCGCAGGGATCGAATGAAGGGTAGAGCCACGGGTCGTAACACATCTGAAAAGTAACGTCCACTGTTCAAAGTGCCGTCAATGCGAACAAGAGGTGACAGAGATGTGTAACCAATGGCACCCCATATCATCACGCGTGGTGATACGCCAGTATGGCGATGACGAATACACGCTTCCAATGTGCGTTCACCACGATGTCGCCAAACACGGATGCGACCATAATGATGCTGTAAACATAACCTGGATACATCCGAAAAAATGACGTTTTGCCATTTGTCTACCCAGGTTCGTCGTCGAGTACACGATCGCAGGCGCTCCTGTCTGCGATGCAGCGTCAGGGTAACCGCAGTCATGGTGTCCGAGCTGATAGTCCATGCTGCTACAAACGTCGTCGAACTGTTCGTGCAGATGATTGTTGTCTTGCAAACGTCCCCATCTGTTGACTCAGGGATCGAGACGTGGCTGCACGATCCGTTACATCCATGGGGATAAGATGCCTGTCATTTCGACTGCTAGTGATACGAGGCCGTTGGGATCCAGCACGGTGTTCCGTATTACCCTCCTGAACCCACCGATTCAATATTCTGCTAACAGTCATTGGATCTCGACCAACGCGAGCAGCAATGTCGCGATACAATAAACCGCAATCGCGATAGGCTACAATCCGACCTCTATCAAAGTCGGAAACGTGTTGGTACCATTTCTCCTCCTTACACGAGGCATCACAACAACGTTTCACCAGGCAACGCCGGTCAACTGCTGTTATTGTATGAGAAATCGGTTGGAAACTTTCCTTATGTCAGCACGTTGTAGGTGTCGCCACCGGCGCCAACCTTGTGTGAAGCTTCTGCAAAAAGCTAATCATTTGCATATCACAGTATCTTCTTCCTGTCGGTTAAATTTCGCGTCAGTAGCACGTCATCTTCGTGGTGTAGCAATTTTAATGGCCAGTAGTGTAAGTGAAACTCAGTATCGAAGCACGTTATAAATGATGCGTGATATGAAGTTCAATGTTAGGTTGCGAATATCCACAAAAATAAATTACTGCTCCGCCCAGAGGGAAATAACCGTTTGAAATTAACACTGCTCACTGAAAATTAATATATCTGCCAACAGGTCACCTGACGGTCCTGACTGTACACTAGATCCGTCCTGAGATAAAACTGATTTATCTCCTCCTCAGCATGTTGTTTTTGTGTTTGGAGTACTGATGTTCGCGAAAGCAAATACAAATCAGCAGATGCAGCAGCTTTAAAATACCTCCAAAATCTTCTACATCAACATAAAGAACTACAGAATTATGTATCAGTCTCCATCTCCATAATAAAATATTCTAGAGAGATTCTCCCATATTCACAGAGAACAGGTCTCATTCTTAGAAAAACTCGATGGCACGTTACTGTGCTTCAAATAAGAATTCCCCAGTTCTGCACAACTGACTGACAAGCAACTCAACCACACATAAACCTAAACACAGAATCAGGGATCTTATTCATTCCTTCTACAGTGCGCTCATCAATCTTTGTTCCAATACAGTAAAGGTGAAATACCGACAATAGCAGAACATATATGAGAATCTTACAGATTCTGTTCCAAACGCCTAGAATGAGCAACACTCTCATTAGCCCAACAGTATTTCTCCTCCTGTCCTAATAACAGCTCCTTGTGTGACTTTTCTTTACAAAAATTCTGAGACCATGCTAATAAATATAAATGGACGGTTAATGAACTGAATAAGAAGCATTAAAAGTCGCTTGGTGAATGGGGAATACAGTATCAACTTAGATGTGTTGATTTTTTTGAACAACTAACTTCATTAAAAGTTATTTATTTTAAAAGCAGCGCAAATAAAATACTGTATTAGACACCATAATTGTATGATTTTACCGACTTATATACGCTATGAAATGATTAATGGGTTTGATATAATTTCCACCACAGGGGAAAGAGCCGCGTGGGATTAGCCGTGCGGTTTAGGGCGCTGCAGTCATGGACTGTGCGGCTGGTCCCGGCGGAGGTTCGAGTCCTCCGTCGGGCATGGGTGTGCGTGTTTGTCCAGAGGATAATTTAGGTTAAGTAGTGTGTAAGCTTAGGGACTGATGACCGTAGCAGTTAAGTCCCATAAGATTTCACACACATTTGAACATAGGGGAGAGAGCGATCCTAACCATACACAAACAACATACCAACATCCACTCTCGATGTGTTCTCGTGCGCAACCAACATTGTAAAGCCTAGTTTACACGACGACACTGGCTGGCAACACTCGCTACGTTACACACCTTACAACAAACCGTATCCGATCTCTTATGAAAAAAGCGGAGGAGTAGTGAGGCTGTAGGGATCGCAGTACAAAAAGCTTGATAATCAAGAAGGAGTTTCGATTATTGGCAGTACACTCTTTAAAATCTCGCCCAAGAACCGCCATCAGTACAGTGTAGTTACAATGGTCTGTTCATCGTTAAGCTGAACGTGGCTATTAACAATGCTATCCTTATTTCACTGCATATGTTACTACCTGATTGGACTCACCTTCTCGGGTACGATCATAAAAGTTTACGCTGCAGACTCGCTGGTGCCTCGAGCTCAACACATAGTGGCCACGATGGAATAAAGCAGATGATTATAGTGCGTCTAAAAGTAGTTGCGACTTTTGACAGTACAGCACGAAGCGAGTGGAGGGAAGCGGACTTGCCAGCGTGTGCTGGGCGCGTCAGCAGTTGACCACACACAGTATGGTATAATGTGAAACGTCCCCTTTGAACAATTATACACGACTGTCCTTAAACTGACACACAATATTTTGTTAGCGCAACGCAATCTGACTTTCAAAATTCCCTACAAAAGAATGGCCCTGACTAACATTAAACTATACCTTTCACAAATTACTTACCTCACAAAAATCTTCGCTGCTCAAGCTACTGCAATACAGCGAGCGCCACTACTGCCAGCTAAATAAAAGATTCAAACTATGGAAGGCACTAACTACTGATAGGGATAGTTAGCAAATGAAAGATATTAATAGTGAACAAACAATGTATTTAACTTGATATCATCATATAGCAGTTCATGACAAATTTCAGAACTCCGCCATCTCTCTCCTCACATCCACCACTGCTGGCGGCTCACCTCCAACTGCGCAACGCTACGCGCTGTTCACAGCCAGCTGCCTAACACTACAATGGCGAGTATTACAACAATGCAAAGCAGCCACAGACTGCACACAGCACAGCTAGTGATTTTCATACAGAGGTGGCGTTACCAATATAAAAACATAAACAGCCTACTTACAAATGTTAGGCTTGCTCGGCGCGGAGCCTTTCTTAACCTTGATAGTGAGGAATGTTGATAAAGATATAGTTCTGAATGAACGACTGTTAACCAACCTACATTGAGTCACTTGCTCTACTACGTCATCAGATGCACGCAGTCAATATGAGATGTTTTTACTTATTACCGATCACCCAGTTTCAAGAAAATACACTAGTTGTAAATAAGAGGCCTACCGTATCCGGCGATGTACTTGAGGACAATATTATGGAAATGGAAGAGGATGTAGATGAAGATGAAATGGGAGATACGATGCTGCGTGAAGAGTTCGACAGAGCACTGAAAGACCTGAGTCGAAACAAGGCCCCGGGAGTAGACAACATTCCATTGGAACTGCTGACGGTCTTGGGAGACCCAGTCCTGCCAAAACTCTATCATCTGGTGAGCAAGATGTATGTGACAGGTGAAATACCCTCAGATTTCAAGAAGAATATAATAATTCCAATCCCAAAGAAAGCAGATGTTGACAGATGTGAAAATTACCGAACTATCAGTTTAATAGGTCACAGCAGCAAAATACTAACGCGAATTCTTTACAGACGAATGGAAAAACCCGTAGAAGCCGACCTCGGCGAAGATCAGTTTGGATTCCGCAGAAATGTTGCAACACGTGATGCAGTACTGACCCTACGACTTATCTTAGAAAGTAGATTAAGGAAAGGCCAACCTACATTTCTAGGATTTGTAGAATTAGAGAAAGCTTTTGACAATGTTGACTGGAATACTCTCTTTCAAATTCTAAAGGTGGCAGGGGTAAAATACAGGGAGCGAAAGGCTATTTACAATTTGTACAGAAACCAGATGGCAGTTACAAGAGTCGAGGGGCATGAAAGGGAAGCAGCGGTTGGGAAGGTAGTGAGACAGGGTTGTAGCCTATCCCCGATGTTATTCAATTTGTATATTGAGCCAGCAGTAAAGGAAACAAAAGAAAAATTCGGAGTAGGTATTAGAATCCATGGAGAAGAATTAAAAACGTTGAGGTTCGCCGATGACATTGTTATCCTGTCAGAGACAGCAACGGACTTGGAAGAGCAGTTGAACGGAATGGACAGTGTCTTCAAACGGGGACATAAGATCAACATCAACAAAAGCAAAACGAGGATAATGAAATGTAGTCGAATTAAGTCGGGTGATGCTGAGGGAATTAGATTAGGAAATGAGACACTTAAAGTAGTAAAGGAGTTTTGCTATTTCGGGAGCAATATAACTGATAATGGTCGAAGTAGAGAGGATATAAAATGTAGACTGGCAATGGCAAGGAAAAAGTTTCTGAAGAAGAGAAATTTGTTAACATCGAGTATAGATTTAAGTGCTAGGAAGTCGTTTCTGAAAGCATTTGTATGGAGTGTAGCCATGTATGGAATTCAAACATGGACGATAAATAGTTTGGACAAGAAGAGAAAAGAAGCTTTCGAAATGTGGTGCTACAGAAGAATGCTAATCAATAGATGGGTAGATCACATGACTAATGAGGAGGTATTGAATAGAATTGGGGAGAAGAGGAGTTTGTGACACAACTTGACAAGAAGAACGGACCGGTTGGTAGGACATGTTCAGAGGCATCAAGGGATCACAAATTATATTGGAGGGCAGCGTGGAGGGCAAAATTCGTAGAGGGAGACGAAGAGATGAATAAACTAAGCAGATTCAGAAGGATGTAGGTTGCAATAACTACTGGGAGATGAAGAAGCTTGCACAGGATAGAGAGGAATGGAGAGCTGCATCAAACCAGTCTCAGGACTGAAGACAACAACAACAACAATCGTATCCGGTACGAAAGCGCTATATGTAAAACACAAACGTAGCACAAGGCGTTGCGCCAGTTCCTTCTCTACGGAAACAGCAAGGAACAGACTGCTGGACACCAAAACAGCATCAGACGTCCCGTGTTTCCACCCTTCGGGACCATACACTCAGGTTGTCTGCCGACAATGTGTCCACCGCTACCAAGGCGAAGCCTGTCCTTTACGGCTGGTCCACAACATCGTGTATTGCAGTCATACCAGGCCATCGTAGTTTTCCCTAGACATGATGGCGTTGCGCAGCTGCCGACTGCGGCGCCATCCCGTACAGAACGGGAGAACTGCAGGAGACTTAGCGCCAGTATATAGTTTCGCGGTACTTTCAACCACCACCGACGTGTGACGTCTCGTGAGAGCACATTCTCCCCGTCACGAAACACAAAGAATGCCTGAAATCTCACACAGGTCTATTGACAATCATGTAATTATGCCGTATAGAAGACAGAAGTATAAAATACCGGGCAGCACACTTTAAACAGCCTGTGTCATTAAATACAATAAAAAAAGAATATTACAAGTACCAGGTCACTAAAGTATAGAATGAGAATTGACAAAATGCAGTCGACCACTTCAGGTGGTACCAGGCTACATTGTTAGCACATTATAAGACAACGTTCAACTCTCACGCCGGCCGGGGTGGCCGAGCGGTTCTAGACGCTACAGTCTGGAACAGCACGACCGCTCCTGTCGCAGGTTCGAATCCTGCCTCGGGCATGGATGTGTGTGATGTCCTTAGGTTGGTTAGGTTTAAGTAGTTCTAAGTTTCTAGGGGACTAATGACCAAAGATGTTAAGTCCCATAGTGCTCAGAGCCATTTGAACCATTTGAAATGCTGAGATCGCAAATGCCCACCTGTTCATCAACCAAATCTGCCTTGGCCTCCCAAGGATACAACTATGATCTTAGTTATCAGTTTCTAGTTGTTTTTAATACGTCTTGACCTTTTCTAATGTAAACAACACTGCCGAATGCTCATGTTCATACACAGACTAGCTTCCACAGTGGTAATACCCTGAGATGCATGAGCCACAGACCGACCCCAGTTGGAGTTTCTTAATAAAAGACATCGGCAAATGCGTGTGTTTGCACAGTAAATTATGTATGTCCGAAAGTCGGGCATCAGCAGTATAGGACTGCTTGCCAGGGCCGTCTTCAGAGCTTCATATTAGCCCGCTGGGACGAACATCACTCAAATTTCCTGTCTCTTTTCCTGGGCTCATTAAATGGCGCTCCTAAGTGGCCGAAATTCGAGACACACTTCAGAAAAATGTTCAACGTGTCTGTGAAGCAAGCCACGGCCTTCAGTTGGGCAGTCGAGAATCATTTCTGAGCACCTCTGGTTGATGCTGTCTCTGATACGTGAAACTAAATGCGCTAGAGGGGAAACCTTGGGCCAGGCGAATTTTATTTTAGATGGCTTAACGGTATATCCTAATTCTCGCAAACGTTTAAGAACCCCTATAACATGGTCCAAGCGCTCCTGCAAATGTTGACTAAATGTAGTAAGTTCATCTAAATAGTGATGTGTACAGCTACATATTAAATTTGAAAGACATTATTCAAAATACAAGAAAACATCGACACTCCTGTTAATAGGCCGAAGGAAACCCAGTTGTATACGAAATGATTCCACTCAGTCACAAAAGCGCTTATTGCTTTTACTCTTCCACTTACGACGGTTGAAAATTAGCTCGATTAACATCAAAAGTAGCAAACACATTTGCCTCGTAAAACCATGAACAGCATGAACGAAATTAGGTAACAGGCTGGATTGTAAAACTAGCTTCTTATAGACGCTGTTCGAAGTACATCGCCATTCTGCCAAGCAGTGAAACATCTTGTAGTAACATCGGCAGAACATTACGTAGAAAACCAGCATACATTGTACCATTTAGATTGCCATCGATAAAATGGGGGCCAATTATCCTTCCTCCCATAATGCCGCACCATACATTGACCCGCCAATGTCGCTAATGTTCCACTTCTCGCAGCCATCGTGGATTTTCCGTTGCCGAATAGTGCATATTATGCCGGTTTACGTTACCGCTGTTGGTGAATGATGCTTCGTCGCTAAATAGAACGCATGCAAAAAATCTGTCATCGTCCCGTAATTTCTCTTGTGGCCAGTGGCAGAACTGTACACGACGTTCAAAGTCGTCGCCGTGCAATTTATGGTGCATAGAAATGTGGTACAGGTGCAGTCGATGTTGATGTAGCATTCTCAACACCGACGTTTTTGAGATTCCCGATTCTCGCGCAATTTGTCTGCTACTGATGTGCG
This sequence comes from Schistocerca serialis cubense, assembly GCF_023864345.2. Lineage (NCBI taxonomy): Eukaryota > Metazoa > Arthropoda > Insecta > Orthoptera > Acrididae > Schistocerca > Schistocerca serialis. The sequence continues at coordinate 870,027,320 of NC_064641.1, read as the reverse complement.
GATTAGCCGCGACAGCAGCTAAAACACCTACTTGGGCATCATCATTTGTTGCAGGTCGTGGTCGACGTTTCACATGTGACAGAACACTTCCTGTTTCCTTAAATAACGTAACTATCCGGCGAACGGTCCGGACACTTGGATAATGTCGTCCAGGATACCCAGCAGCACACATAGCACACGCCCGTTGGACATATTGATCACAATAGGCATACATCAACACGATATCGACCTTTTCCGCAATTGGTAAACGGTCCATTTTAACACTGGTAATGTATCACGAAGCAAATATCTTCCGCATTGGCGGACTGTTACGTGATACCACGTACTTATATGTTTGTGACTATTACAGCGCCATCTATCACAAAGCGAAGAAAGTGTTCCAACTAAAACATTCATATTTCTTTACGTACTACACGAATATGTAATAAAAATGGGGGTTTAAAACATCGCAGTTGATATCCGTTTGACCTATGGCAGCGCCGTATAGTGGGCCAACCTTAACGCCATCTGGTTTCCCCCTTCAAGCTAGACGAGTTTCGTTCTTTGTAGTTTTTTCGTTTGACGCTTATTTCGTGAGATATTTGGCCTGGTCACTATCAATGGGCCGCAAAGACGAAAACAACCATGCAAGCACAGTGCCTATGAGGTGCCTATGCCTATCGGTAAGACAGCCGATCAGTTCCAGTCGTAACACTAGGAAGGAAATGTTGGCTGTAGTTCCATTTTGCCCAGGTGGTCAATTCCGAAGTTTGATCATATCCACATTGTTACGTTGCGTCAGGAAGAGCTCTCTTTGAGAGAAGTTTTCAGACGTCTCAGAGTGAACCAAACGATATTGTTCGGACATGGAAGAAGTATAGAGGTACAGCAATTGCTTATGACTTGCATCGGCCACGCCGCCCAGATGCTACTACTCCTGCTAATGACCACTCTCTGTTGAAGCTTGAGAGGAATGCCACCATGCTAAATAATCATTTCAGGGCAGCCACAGAATGCCGTGTTTCGACTTAAACTGTACGTAATAGACTGCATGATGTGCCACTTCACTCCCGGCGTCCATGGCATGGTCTAATTTTGACATCTTGCCACCATGCAGCGCGGCACAGATGGCCACGATGTTGAATGGGCTGGTCAGAACTGGCGTCAAGTTCTATTAACAGATGAGACTTGCATCTTTCTTCAACAAGAGAATCGTCGGAGACGTTTTTGGAGGCACTCTGATCAGCCTCAACTTCTTACATATACCGTCCAGGGAATGGAGCAAGGTGTTAGCTGCCCGATGTTTTGGTGTGGCATTGTGTGGGGTCATTGTACGCCAGTGGTGTTCACTGAAGGCAATGAAACGGCTCGCTATACGACACAGGGATGACAGCCCTTACGAGGTGCGGTCTCTCAGACTGCAGAGCAGAATTTTACAAGTCACTCTCGTAGGTCAAGTATGGCGGAACGTTTTTATGCGCCTCCTACCCTCTTTTAATCACCAACCGTACAAATTATAATTGTCAGTTGCGTTATCGCCTTATTTGATTGATGTTGACATGTTGACATGTTGACATGTGATGCCGTCTCCGGGACCGCTCCTCGTGAACTACGCACCTGCTTTCGTCAATTCAGTACAAAATATGTTATCGAGAATGTCAGTGTGTGGAGAATGATGTCAATGATGTACAACAAGAAATAGACTAAGAAGACAACGACTTTTCAATAGCCAGTGATCATAGTTCTGCTACCGAAGAAGAGGTCCATTCAGAGGAAGAGCTTCAGGACAATGGTGATGAAGACCTTTCGGTTGTTCCAACAAATTACTTAGTTAAAATTAAATGTGTTCTGACTTATGGTAAAGAAAGACGTAGATCTCGGAACTGAATATTAATTTGCAGCCTTTCTTTTTCTGGCTATCGCGTTCAGTTTCAAATGTAAGTTTAAACCCCGGAAATTGTTTTATGCGAAAATTTGCTTTCAACAGAGACACTTTAATTTTTCAGAACGCAAAATTCAGTTTTCTAACTGTTTGTTTTGTGGGCTATTGAAAAATATTCTCAGAAGTATGTGATTTTTGCTTGATACAAAAATAAAATACTGTTGGCTTTATTTAGCGCAATAATATCAACAAGGAGTATTTAAACAACACATTCATAGTTGTAACCATAAATGTTATACAACATAACTTAAATTTTCAAAGGATTTACAGTTTACATCTTGGTTTAAGGGTAGGGGTCTCAGATATCACACACCTCGTAGTATACGTTACAGAAAAGTAACCTCGTGAGTTAAGGGTTATGTGGGGCCATCGTACGCCAGTGGTGTTCACTGAAGGCAATAAACCGGCCATACGATACAGGGATGACATGATTCGACGTATAATGCAACAATATCGGCTGCATTCGTCTTTAAATATTCAAGATTATCATGCTTTTTTGAGCTTATTATTTATGATAACTCGTGTATGCCTTCTATATCGCGTACCGTCCCAGAGTGCTGCAAACGCCCTAGTCAAGTGGAACACCGTTAAAGATTTGAAATCTTACACGAACGATGACTGGCTATTCTTCTGTAGTTACGTTTCCTGTGCTTTTCTAATGTAGTGTGGTAATTACGGGTAGATTATCAATAAAAATTCCTTCCACCGTACTCGTCAAAACTAATAGTAATGACGAGTTGCTACGAATCTTTTTGCCTCTTAAATGTAATCTAAAAGAGATTAATAAAGGGAAAGGCTTACATTAAAAATCATTAAACCTAGTGTGATACCGTTTCCAGTGCCCCAGGTAACTCTATTAGACGTTCACGTAACGGCGAGAGGAATGTTTCTGTTCCTCAAGAGGATCCTCTCGTGTATTATTCCTGTTTTCGTTGATCAACATTCTACCGCAACGCTGTTTTAATTGGTGCGTCTCTTCCTTACATCAGGCACTCTCTAATTATCTTTCCGCTACTCGTTTTTTGTGTCGTAAACTTCTTTCTAGTTTCGGTTTCGGGGAACGTTCTCTTCCTCTTCAAATTGAGTTTGCTGTTCCTCTTGATGGTGGAAGAGTGCCTTGACTCCTAATGAATCCATGCTGTTACGTGGGAAGGTAACATAAACGGCAAGTAAAATCTGGACTACGTTTAAATAGCAGAGCCGCGTTGTTTTACGTATTTTCTCATGCTCTAATTGCCACAGAATTCGTGTAATTAGATTAAATTGGAACTTTATTATCACTTAATATGCTATGTGAAATCGTTTGGAATAGACATTAGCGTCAAAGGTGCTATGGTTAAATTACTACAAATCTATTTTAAATTTGTACGATGCAGAAAATTTCACGTAGACATCTTTTAAGAAATACTGTTTGGTTATACACTTTCATTTGTAGGGAAATGTACGTTTAATACACCAAAAATTCATTAACACTTACAATTTTATCTATGTATTCTCATCACTGTTGATTTACTTTCTACGGTAATGACTCAGAATTTTTGAATGTCTTTTGAGCTGCTTGCGGTACATACTTCATATTGGTTGCTAATATTTTTGAAATCTTTCAAGGATACTTAATGAGCGTAAAATGATTTGGGTGGTTTTTTTTGAGTAATTAGTCTTTGATACGGCCCGCCACGAATCCCTCTCCTGTGCCAACCTTTTCATATCAGAGTTGCACTTACAACCTACATCCTCAATTATTTGCTGAATGTATTCCAGTCTCTGTCTTCCTCTACAGTTTTTACCCTCTACAGCTCCCTCTAGTACCATTGAAGTTACTGCCTGATGTGTTAACAGATGCCCTCTTATACTCAACCGTCTTCTTCTCAGTTTTTTCCACATATTTCTTTCCTCTCCGATTCTACACAGAACCTCTTCATTCCTTACCTTATCAGTCCACCTAATTCTCAACGTTCATCTGTAGCACTACATCTCAGATGCCTAGATTCTCTTCCGTTCCTGTTTTCCCATAGTCCATGTTTGATTACCATACGATGCTGTGCTCTAAGCATACATTCTCAGAAATTTCCCTCTCAAATTAAAGCCCATTTTTGATACTCTTAGACTTATCTCGGACAGGAATGCCTTTTTCCCTGTGCTAGTTTGCTTTTGATGTCCTATGTTCTCCTTGCTTTGTCTGTCATTGGTTATGTTGCTGCTTCGATACTAGAATTCTTTAAAGTCATCTGCTTCGTGACTATCAATGCCGATGTTAAGTTTTTCGCTGTACTCAGTTCTGCTACTTCTCTTTATTTCGTTTTTCTTCGCTTTACTCTCAGACCATACTCTGTATTGATGAAACTGTTCATTGCATTCAGCAAATCATGAAAATCTTTTTCAGTTTCACTAAGAATATCAATGTCATCATAAAATCATACCGTTGATATGTTTTCACCTTGAATTTTAATTCCACTCCTGAACATTTCTTTTATTTCCATCATTGCTTCTTCGATGTATAGATTCAACAGTAGGGGCGAAAGACTACATCCCTGTGTCACACGCGCTTTAATCCGAGCACATCGGTCTTCGCCTCCCACTCTTATTGTTCCCTTTTGGTACTTGTACATATAGTGTATTACCCGTCTCTCTCATTAGCTTATCCCTATTTTCTAACATCTGGACTATTTGACGTTGTCGAACGCTTTCTCCAGGTGGACAAATCCTATGAACGTGTCTTGATTTTTCTTCAGTATTACTTCCATAATCAACTGCAACTTCTGAATTGCCTCTCTGGTGCCTTTACCTTTCCTAAAGCCGAACTGATGTCGTCTAAGAGATCCTCAGTTTTGTTTCCCATTCTCCCGCATGTTATTCTTGTCATCAAATTTGATGCATGAGCTCTTAAGCTGAATGTGCGATAATTCTCGCACTTGTCAACTCTTTCAGTCTTCGGAATTGTGTGGATGATATTTTTCCAAAAGTCAGACGATCTATCGCCAGACACGTACATTCTACACATCAACGTGAATAGTCGTTTTGTTGCCTCTTCACTAAATGATTTTAGAAATTCTGATGAAAAGTTAACTATTCCTTTTGCCTTGTTTGACCTTAAGTCTTTCAAACCTCTTTTAATTTCTGATTCTAATACTGGATTACCTATCTCTTCTAAATCTATTCGTGTTTCTTCGGTCACATCAGACAAGTTTGCTCCTCACAGGGCCTTCAACGTACGATTTTCACCTATCCGTCTCTCCTCTGCATATAACAGTGGTATTCCCATGGTGTTCTTAATGTTACCACTCTTGCTTTTAATTTTGCCGAAGACTGTTTAGACTTTTTTGTATAACTATTCAGTACTTCCGACAGTCATTTCTTTTTAGGTTTCTTCACATTTTGCATGCAGACATTTCGTCTTACATTCCCTACGCTTCTCAGTTATTTAATTCCACAGCGACTTGTAGTTCTGCGTTCCTGAATTTCCCTGAACATATTCGTACTTCCTTCTCTCATCGATCAACCGAAGTATTTTTTCTGTTACTCATGGTTTTTTTGCAGTTAACTTCTTCGTACCAGTGATTACCTTTGCAGCTTGTATGATGATTCTTTTGAGAGATGTCCGTTCCTCTTCAACCGCACCCCCTACTTAGCTATTCTTTAGTGCAATACCTACAGCGTTAGGAATCTTCAATCGTATCTCTTCATTCTTCTTAATTCCGTGTCCTGCTTCTTTGAGTACTGATTCATCCTGACTAATCTCTTCAGCTTACTCTTCATCACTACTACATTTTGATCTGAGTATATCTCTGCTCCTGAGTACGCCTTACATTCTGGTATCCGATCTTGCTGCCTATTCCTGACCATGGTATAGTCTAATCGAAATCTTCCTGTGTCTACCGTCCTTTTGCAAGTAAACCTCCTCCTCTAGTAATTCTTGAAGAGAGTGTTTGCTATTACTAGCTGAAATTTATTACAGAGCTCAGTTTGTCTTTCTCCTCTCTCATTTCCGTAACCATTTCTTCTGCTCCTTCCCGTACAACTGCATTCCAATCACCCATGACTGTTAGACTTTCATCTCCCTATACGTACTGTATTACCCTTTCAATACCCTATCTCTTCGTATTCAGCTTGCGACGTCCGCATGTATACCGGAACTATCGTGGTCTGTGTTGGTTTGCTGTCGATTGTGATAAGAATAACCGTATCACTGAACTGAACACAGTAACTCACTTCTGCCCTACCTTACTATTCATAACGAATTTTACTCCCGTTACACCGTTTTCTGTTGCTGCTGATATTATCCTATACTCATCTGACTATAAATCTTTGTCTTCTTTCCATTTTACTTCACTGACCCCCGCTATATCTAGATTGAACCTTTCCATTCCCCTCTTCAGATTTTCTAGCTTCCCTACCACGTCCAAGCTTCGTTGACTATACAAATAAATTTTGATTCGTGATCACAAACTTGATTTGCCCTAAAATGCGCAATTATAGCTCAAGCAATGTTTAATTCAACATTCGTGTCTTTAATCCAAGTATCCAAAGTCCTTGAGATGTCTGGAAAAAAGAGAATATTTTTGGGGAGATTGTGTTTATTTAGACGTCTCTTGTTCAGGTTTAACATCGCATCCCAACATGCATCTTATTGATTTACACATCACACAGTCGGTTAAAACGTAAGCAAGAATCTTTCAAAACTGAGAACAGTACATGTTTCATTTCGTGCTGATCAACAGTTAGGATTCATATAAGTGAGAGACGCTAAAAAATTGCAAAACAGAAGCTGAATTATTTACTTCAAGAAACGGAGTTTGTATGTTTTTCTGAAAAAGGAATATTGTAACAAAAAACGTTAGAAATCTTCTGTGTTCGGCCAAAAGTATACGGACATATACTGGTCGACAATAATATGTGGTGTGTCCACATTTCGCCTTTACGATTGCTTGACATCGGCTCATGACGCTTTCAAGGAGGTGTGTGATGTTTGGAGGAATGGCAGTCCATTCTTTATATTTAAAATGAAATTTCCTGACTGATTTACTGCCTCATGATTACCCAGCCCAAAGCGCTAAGTACAGACACATGAAATTTGGAGAGGATTTTGATCTAATACTGTAGGCATCGTTTAAGAAAGGATTTTTCGAAATTCCATCACCAAGGATGTGAAGTAGGGGACGCAAAGCTTTTCGAAAATGTGTTGCTGTTTAGGCATTTTTTGAAAATATGTCGCTGTTAAGGCAATATTGAAGCGAGGACTACGAAAAGTTGTTTTTGGTTTCTCGGTCAGAAATAAAAAAACCTGTTTCAGCATTTTTGGGAATTCCACCGCTAAAGAAATTAAATTGTGCCGTGAAAAAATTTCTTTAAATAAATCGTAAATCATTATTGAATAACTATTAAACATTTTTAAGGCAACGTCTACGAAAACTGGTATTTAACGGCTCGGTTATAAGTTTAAAAAAAGAATGTTTCAGTACTTTTGGGAATCCAGCCCCTGAGCGGGTGAAATAGGGGATGACAAATAAATTTGTCTGCGTGACCACTCTCTTCAGGTTTTATTTACAAAGCAAATAACAGAGGATGAAACGTTTTATGAAAATATTACATTGTGAAATCCCTGTGAACGCCAAATCTATGAAACTTTGTATTTGGCTTTTGGGTCTGAAATAAAAAAGGAAGCGTTTGAATGATTTTGCAATTCAGTCCTTAAGGGGGAAGGGGGTGGGGGAAGATACGGGGTTAAAATTGTTATGAAAATATTTAATTACGAAAAATTAATTTTGATCAGAAGTACATTCGAAAACGGAAACGCTTCTATGGTCTCATTTAAATTAAAAAGTTTGGAAGGTGTCACAATCTGCGAAATAAATCAAAGAAAGCTACTAAACAGCAACGACGACAGACCGGTTTTGTCTGTATTGCATACAAAAAGAAACAGATTTTTAACACATTAATTTTTCAGTAGACCTAGTACATGTTTGAAAAATTATTTTTGTTGCTGTTACAACGCAAACTAATTATTACTGGTGAAAAAGAAGATACCCAGAATAAATGCCATTTAATGGATAGGAATATCCGTTTTAAATGAGACAAATTGGTACCGGGGGTAAGACTGGCGCTAATAGCTAAGGGGACAACTTATCCGATATGTCTTTTTTTGCACCTCACTGTATGAAATTAAGTTAAACCGATAGGAACACTGTAACTGTGCAAAGACAGAAAGCCATGTAAAGGATTAATAACTCTTTTATTGTGTCTGCAATTACACATGGGCAGTGGGCGTTACAACACAGAAATAGAAAAGGAAAAGGAATCCGTGCAGACCACACAGTGTACGCGAGCGAAGCAGCCGGCACTAGGCTAGTCTTCCCAAAGATCCGAAACCAGTGAAGCTAGTGAAGTTAGACACTGTGGTCTGCAATGCAGCCGAGTTTCAGACTCATCTAGGACGTGTTCAAAAATGGTCCAAATGGTTCTAAGCACTATGGGACTTAACATCTGAGATCATCAGTTTCCTAGAACTTAAAACTGCTTAAACCTAACTAAGGACATCACACACATCCATGCCCGAGTCAGTATCCGAACCTGCGACCGTAGCGGTCGTGCGGTTCCAGACTGTAGCGCCTAGAGCCGCTCGGCCACATCGGCCGGCTAGGACGTGTTCAGGTGGCTCATAGATGCAGAATTATCATGCTGATAACGATCAAACATCGTCTCCGAAGTGTTCCTCTACGGTATGCAGTATGGAAAAACGTGTTCACATCCCTCAGCATTTAACGTATTCTTAAGCGCAAGAAGGACTTCTCTGTTGATGTCAGGCAACGTTCCCCAGACATTCGCCTAACCCAAACTCACTGTCCGGTTGCTCCGCTCCTTACACCAACTCAAGCGTCGGTTAACGCTGGCTACAACCGAGCGAAGTGGCGCAAGGGTTAGCTCATTCGGATTCGGGAGGAGGACGGTTCAAAACCGCGTCCGCACATTCAGAATCGCTCTAGGCAAATGGAGCGATGGTTCCTTTGAAAGGACATAACTGATTTCCTTCCCCATCCTTCACACAATTCGAGCTTGTGCTCCTGACCTGACACCGTCAATGTCGACGGGACGTTAAACAAAATTGTCCTTCCTGACACTGACTACAGAAATGGGTAGCTTCAGAGGGCCTGCGAAATTTTGGTAACATTTTTGGAAAACAGCTATCTTGTAATCTATAAAAAATCAGTGAAAAAACAGACTAGATCGCGATGGACATTTTATTAAAATGACCGCTTTCGCCCTAGGCTTAGACCATGTTCAGACAGTAACACCAGATGGTCAGGTGACACCAGTCGCTGAAACTGTCGCCGTTGAGAAGTTTCAGCGACTGAGGTCAACGCATCATCAACTCCAGCAGATGGTGCTATCTGAAGATGGCCTAAGCGTAGGGCGAAAACGGTCATTTTACACTGAAGAGCCAATGAAACTGGTACACCTGCTTAAATCTTGTAGGCCTCCCACGAGCACGCAGAAGTGCCGCAAACCGACGTGACATAGAGTCGACTAATGTCTGATGTACAGCTGGCGGGAACTGACACTATGAATCCTGCAGGGCTGGCTATAAATCCGTAAAGTACGAGGGGGTGGCGATCTCTTCTGAACTGCACGTTGCAAGATACCCCAGATATGCTCAAAAATGTTCATGTCTGGGGAATTTTGTGGCAAGCGGAAGTGCTTAAACTCAGTGTTCCTGCAGCCACTCTGTAGCAATTCAGGACATGTGGAGTGTCATGTTGTCTTGCTGGAGCTGCCCAAGTCCGTCGGAATGCACAGTGGCCATGAATGGATGCAGGTGATTAAACAGGATACTTACGCATGTGCCACCTCTCAGAGTCGTATCTAGACGTATGACGGGTCCCGTATCACTCTAACTGAACACGTCCCACTCGATTATATAGGCTCCACTAGCTTGAAAAGTCCCCTGCTGATATGCAATGTCCATGGATTCATGGGATTGTCTCCATACACGTACACGCCCATCGGTCGATACAATTTGAAATAAGACTCCTCCGACCGCCCAACATGTTTCTAGTCATCAACAGTGTCGGTGTAGACGGACCCAGACGAGGCGTAAAGCTTTGTGTCGTGCAGTCATCAAGGGTACACGAGTGGGCCTTCCGAAAGCCCATATCCATGATGTTTCGTTGAATGGTTCGTACAGTGACAATAGTTGATGACCCAGCATAAAATCTGCAGCAGTTTGCTGAAGGGTCGCACTTTTGTCACGTTAAACGATTCTCTTCAGTTGTTTAGGCCCCAGCGATGCCGGAGATTTGATATTTCAGCGGATTCCTGATATTCACGGTGCACTCGTGAAATGGTCGTACGGGAAAATCCCGACTTCATCGCTGCCTCGGAGCTGTTGTGTCGCATCGCTCGTGCGCCGGCTATAACACAGCGTTCAAGCACACTCAACTCTTGATTACCGCCGCTGTAGTAGCAGTAACCGATCTAACAACTGCAGCGGACACATGTTGTCTTATATAGGCGTTGCTGACTGCAGCGCCGTATTCTGCCTGTTTGCATATCTCTGGATTCGAATGCACATTCCTATTCCAATTTCTTTGGCGTTTCAGTGTGATAAAATAACCATCGCGATCTAGACTGTTTTTTTCCCTAATTTTATTCAGGGGAGTGTTTTATATGTGCACCGCATTCTTTTTATATTGAAACGCGCGGTAATTGTGCTAGGTGGCCTGCTGATAGCGTTTTGGAACCCACGAGCAGTAGCTCCCGCTAATTTCACGCGGTTTTTTTACAAGCATCCCACGCAAGGGTTGCGGTACGAGACTGACAGTACATTAGATCCGTGGTTGGTTGCTGTGGTTCTTTTTTTCTCGTTTCCACTTCACAAACACTGCAGTCGAATAGATAGAAGCTTTACAAGGGTAGACGGATTTGTTACTCAGGTGACATCTAATGACTAGCTCACGTTCTACTGGCAACACTGAACCGTGGTAAAAACTGATGTTTTGAAGAGCGGGCCGCAGCGAATAGTGTGAAGCAGTCGCCCTCCGTTTCCGGCGGTGGCGCCGCTGTGGCAATCGCAGCTTTGGTGTCTCCCTCTGGTGGGAAAGGGGAAAGGTTGCCTGTTCACGTGTATTTAAGGGGCGCTATCAACTCGCCAGTCGGTCAGTCTGGGTTAGTCTCTCGTCCACAGCTTGCTAGTCTGTCTCTCGTCCGCATTTGTTAGGCAATTAGTGTCTGTCTGTCGTTCGGAGTGCTAGTATGACTCTCGTACGGATCAACCTTTAAAGCCGGCAAAATGAGAGTCTTTCCACTCCGCCAGTAAGAGAACTCAGCGAGTGGACGCCCGGTCGGGGCTTAGTTCCTGCATCTGAGTCTGCGCGTTAGGCCGCCAGTCTGTTCGACTTGCTCAGGCAACGGTCATTGGCGGTTGGATCGATCGGATAGTCGGTCGCGCACTGAGACACAAGATGACTTGTCAACCTTGAGCGTCGGTGCATGTGAGGTCACCACGTGAGTCCAGGGGGCCGCGGTGTATAGCGAGGGGTAGTGACTTCGCGGTGGACACGAGATATACAGGAGTCAACCCATGACATCAGTCTGGCCGGTGCGAGCTGCGACGCCCTGAGACGAGATATCGGCGAGCGATCCTGCGTCCGTTGAAGCGGCTGGGAGCGGACGGTTCGAGATAGCGATTTGGGGGTGCTGCGCCAGGTCTTCTCGAGAAATCGCAGTTTATTAGAAGTGATTGGTGATATGTTGTTTGATTTACTCTTGTTAAATTCTACTTGTTTTCTTGGTGAGGTCACCAGCCGTTTTGCTTCGGGGTCGTCCCACCATTCTTCTCAATTTCGCCACCCGCGGGAAGGTGGTTGTTTATAAATTGGGTGGTCCGTTTTTCCCTTGTGGTGTAGGGGCGGGTTAGAGCAACCTGCGGTTCGGGTTGTTCGGTCATCTCCCTGTCAATCTACCGTACGTTAGTAGCTGCCTCTGTGATGTATGAATGCAGAGTCTCGCGGCGATAACATTGAATAAAATGTTCTCGGGTTCCTATCCGCGTCAATTGGTTAAAACTACACGAGCTTTCGGCCAAGCACTCCTTGGCCATTGTCGAGTGTTATGACACTTGACAATGGCCAAGGAGTGCTTGGCCGAAAGCTCGTATAGTTTTAACCAATTGACGCGGATGGGAACCCGAGAACATTTTATTCAATGCCTCTGTGATGTTTGTCGGATTTGGTGTGTTAACGAATTTATTGCTTGGAGTGTAACGGCCTAATACCTGAAATATTTTTTGATCTTTGGAAACTTTGATATTATTGCCTGTGACCTTGAGAGGCTGTATCTGTGTACTGTAGAGCATCTTAACTATTGTTTGGCCAACCTTGTAAAATCTTATATAAGATTGCATTTCATGGGCTTTTATTTAAATGATCAGTTTAGTATGTAAAGTTGCCGCCCTTTCACCGTAAGACTTTTCTTAGAAGTTAAAATCAAGTTGCACCTACGGTGGCAAAGTTAATATTTTAATTGTTAGTGTTTTGTACAATTTCCATCCCTCATACTGGGGGGTGCATAGTTTGTGTGATTGTGTAAATTGTTAAAACTCTTAGTTTAAAGTTATCTGGTATGTCGCAGGTTTGCAGCAGTGTAGTCTTTCAGAGGCTGTTGTGAGCGGTCGTAACTACGGCCGTGTCAAAAGGGAGCGGGAAGGTTCTCTGCCCAAAAGCTCATACAGTCAAAACTTGTTTCTTTCTGCCTCTGAATAAATTGTAACTTAGATATTTAGAGGGTGCTTTATGATTTTAATTTTAAATCAGTTTCTTTAAAAAATTGGTTTTAGGCACTATTAAAGTGAATAAAATTCCCATTTGTTAAAAGAAATTTGGTTATGATTTCATCTGTTACTCCCTGGCAGCTACTTCCATGCTTACATAGTGAGATTAAATGTGTTAATGTTCTTGATGAATCGCTAGTAAGTATAATAAATACTTAAGAATATTCTTTGACAGTAAATCACGGTTCAAACACAATACTCCTCGCCACCATCTATACTGGTGGGGAGGAAGGGGTGGGAGGGTCTGCCTCTCGTGACGTCAAGTAGTCAATGACCATTGAAACACAAGTGTTCGGTCACTTATGACCAGATAGTACATGATTTAGAGACTTACGTGTTACGTCAAATATGACTGAAGTGCTGCAACTAGCGTTAGGTGAAAGATCACTGCAACAAAAGGGAATGCTCATTTTAACGCTTTTCGATTAGTTGTACCCCTCAGCTCCTCAAGTTTTTGTCAGACAGCAACGCAACTTTAGATACTCGTCGAGTAGCTCTCAGAATGAAAATTATTACCTACAGTCTGAAAAGAGAACCTAATTTTGTCACGTCTTCCCAAGAGACTCAACAAAACACAAACTTTCTAAATCACTAATCTACACTCACCTATCAGAGTAATCTGGGAAAATCCACGTTTATAAATTCATATCCCATTTTAAATGGAGATCTCGTTTGCCTTTACGATGTTTTATGGTTTGCTTGGGTCCAGATGCTGAGTGTCAAGTACTAGTTTCTCAGATATACTTCTTATCAAACAGTTAAACTGTACAGATGTCCGACGAATAGATGAGGAATTCATACAAGTCAGTGATAGAAAATACTTTTCGTGACTTCTTTCTGTACAGTGATATTTCTTCTTCTTTTCCTCTTCTCTAATGTATAAAAATTTAAGCGAAATTCATGTTTTTATTTTTATTTTTAGTTTCTTTACAAGCAGTAACATAACATCTATGCGGCTAATGATGCTACTTAACGCTTCGTCTCTGACGAATAATCTATATTTCATTTCAGATTTACAAGTATCGTTACTAATAAAAAAATAAAGTATTAAGATTTTTATGTACGACAGCTGTATCTCCGTTCATTCCAAGTGAATTTTTAAGCTGCACAATGAAAATGGCAGTTTATCTGCAATACTGCATCCTTGGTGAAATATCCCTTTTGCCTTTGTCGCCAACTCCGCGAGATAGTGACATAAACTGTCATGCATATACACAAATAATGATTTATATATTGCACTACCTCCTTCAACTTTTAAATACCGCATGTTTCGTTTATACTACACGGGGAAATGCAAAAGAATTATCTTGTTTCGTTGCCAACTGATGCGAACGCAAATGACAGGACGCAAAACTATGACGTATTACTGCCTTGGAGAAGTCTACTTATGAATGGATTTCCATTTAGTATCTCCAACGTTTTACGAAGTGTTTAGTGTATGGGGTAGACTTATGCTTTTCTCCCTATGGATAAATACAAACTATCAACTAAATAGGTCATCCATCCAATTATTGACTGGAAATATATTATACAATAGAATGTAAGTCCAAGCAACAGAAATGAAAGCAATTCTATAGAAAAAGAGGACTCATACAGAATATATTTAGACGTAGAAACAGCTTCAGTAAGTTATATTTGGAATCCTTATAGAATCGACATGGACTGTGCTGAAAGGTAAGTTGTATTATGTAAAAGAAACAGGAGATAATAAAAAATGGAAGATCAAGATAAAAAAGAGATATGTGCTTCCATCTCTATTGTACAACCTGCATTTCGAAGGAACGAGCTAACAATTAAAACACCGGATCATAAGTTGGATTAATTTTGAAGGTTTCATCAATTAATTTCATTGATCATATTTCTATTCATGAAAGTGAAGAGGAATTACAAGCTCAGGTTGAGATGTACAGCCTGTTGATCGAGGAATAATCTTTAATGGTAACACAAAGAAATGCGAAATACTGAGAAGTAGCAGAAAAAATTTTAACAACAAACTTAGCATTTAAATTGACGATCATTGGTCGAAAAGGACCTGTGGTTCTGGTCGTCAAGGCTGGTAAGTCTGGTACAAGTAGTTCAAAGGCACGACCGGAAGAAATGTGGGTAGATGTTAAATAATTTTAAGTAAGAGTCGTCTGTACACGAAACTTTGATACTAGGTTGTCTTTTCTGTTATTGTAAATATCTCACTGTTTACGGTTACGTAGTACACTGGGATTTTTCTTGTTGAAGACAGCAAAGTAATTATCGAAAATAGTGGAGAGCATTCAGGTTAATAGGTTGGTAACTGTTCTTAGTAAACTGCATTTTACCAATTGCATATCCTTTGGTTAAGTATCTGTACATGATCGCGTGAGAAGCTGATCAACTTTTTAGGAAAGCTGATCTAGTTGCTTTAGAGACCTTTGTAAATCTTATCAAGGAACAAGAGTGCCAAGATGTTTATAGTGCTGACACAGTAGAAGATTAATATAATGCTTTCCTCAAGACTTTTCTCGTGCTCTTTGAAAGTTACTTTCCGTTAGAACGTTCAAAACAGGGTACTAGCACAAACAGGCAGCCTGGGTGGCTGACTAGAGGGATAAGACTACCCTGTAGAACAAAGTGGCAATTATATCAAAACGTCAGACACAGTCAAAATCTAAATGCAGCACCCCATTACAAACAGTATTGTAAGGTGCTTAAAAAGTTATTAGGAAGGCAAAAAGTATGTGGTATGCAGATAGAATAGCTAAGTCTCAGGATAAAATTAAAACCATATGGTCAGTCGTAAAGGAAGTGGCTGGTCTGCAGAGACAGGTCGAGGATATATAATCAGTGCATAGTGGGAATGTCCGTGTTACTGACAAGTCGCATATATGTACAGTATTTAATAATCACTTTCTGAATATAGCAGGTGAACTAAATTGAAACACAAGGAGAGCCTGCAAGAAAATCCGGTAAAAAGTCCATTCTTTTATCGAAGCTGGAATTAAAGGGATCGTCGTGTCGAATCATTATCAAGAAGGACCTGCATTGTATCCTCATAAATTTACCACTGTGTTTGCATTAAACTTTCGCGTGTTTTCTTCGTGGGTTCTCAATGGAATGAAGGATGAGTTGTTCGGTGAGTTGAGGACAGTCATCAGAGGCAGTGCAATATCCTGGAGTCCTCGACTGCCTGATCTCTCCCCAAGTAATGTTTATCTGCGAGGCAAACTGAGAGGTCGTGTATACTCAAATAATCCCCACACACTGGAAGATCTACAGCAGAACATTGAAAACAGCTACTGCTACTATCGTTCAGGTAGACCAACGAAGTGCGTCTCTCAGTTTTAAGAACCCCGCACAGCGTTTAATCAGTCTCAACAGCGATCATTGCTAAGATTTTCTGTGACTTCCATTACCAAGGGTAAGTCTTATTGTAAACTTTTTCCAGACGAGTATCATTTTGCCCAAATCGTACAATTTCTCTTTCGCTTTGAATGAATGACCTGCCGATTTAGATGAATATGGTTCTTATGCTAGGTGGAACAACTACAACATATACTTGATGGTTCATTACGGTTCCATAAATGTGCCTAACTGACGGACGATGAAGTAAACAACAAACTTCGCTCAAGTGGAAATTAACATTCAAATTTCCTGTCTGCTCCAAAACGAAACAGAGCGAGGTGGCGCAGTGGTTAGCACAATGGAATCGTATTCGTGAGGACGATGGTTCAGACCCGCTTCCGGCCATCCTTATTTAGGTTTTCCGTGATATCCCTAAATCGCTTCAGGAAAATGCCTGAATGGTTCCTCTGAAAGTCGGCCGAATTCCTTCCCCATCCTTCCCATATCCGATGGGACCAATGACGTCACGGTTTGGTACCCTCCCCCAAATCAACCAACGAACCAATCCTAAACGAAGAGTTGCCGCTTAAGTGCCCATCACCCGTCGACATGGAAGCAGGGATGGGAAAAACCGACCGGATAAAATCGATTCTAGTCTTTTTAATAACAGGCATTTTTCGGTATTTGTTTGGTCTCGGTTGTAATAGGCAATCGCCGGCCGGAGTGGCCGAGTGGCTCTAGGCGCTTCAGTCTTTATCCGCGAGACCACTACGGTCGCAGGTTCGAATCCTGCCTCGGGCGTGGGTGTATGTGATGTCCTTAGGTCAGTTAGGTTTAAGTAGTTCTTAGGGGACTGATGACTTCAGCAGTTAAGTCCCATAGTTCTGAGAGCCATTTAATAGGCAATCTTTTTATAATTTTTTACTAATAACCGGGTGAAGAGATCAGTTGGCCACGACAGCAGTGGTAAAATTTTCGGTTTTTATACAAACCTTTTCCTAAAAACTAGTGATTTTTATTTGCAAAATTTCCTTTAGTTAGAAATATTCCGTTATTATGGGAAACACGAAAAGCGACCAGTGCTACTTTAGTAAGAGTGCTTACAGTAATGAGCAACAAACATTTGGCTTAACAATTTGTACAGAATTTCTGAGCGAAAGACATACCGGTTACCATATGGCGTGGCTTACTGGATGGTACGCGTGTTTATAAAGTGGACGAAACTTGCCTTCTCGCTCAGTATGGTAAGTTCTCGCTGTTGTAGTTGAATATTAGTGCTATTACATATGCCAGCATCCCTAGTATGGAAATATTTTACGGAGTGCTGTGTCAGTGAAGTACAATATCCATATACTTTAGAAGGTTAACAACGAGAGGAGCCACAACAACCTTGTGACGTCATAGGATAAGAAGAAAATTTAAAACTTAACAATTCATTCAAAGCTTACAATAAAAACAGGAAGAAGCTGATCTATTGCTTATGTCTACTTAACTTTCCTTTAGCTGCTTTTAGCCCTTGAAAACGAACAAGTTAACACGAACAATAGAGTTGTTCTACCTCAGTTTTCAGGCTTTAGCACTCTCTATTCGAAAAGGCCAAACAGTAGTAACGTTTACAACATGATTTATGAGCTGAATTTCAAAAAATTATAATCAGTAGGTGAATACTGGTGTTATCTTTTCATTTTAGTATTCAGTTATCACTTCTCGAGAATAGCAGCAAGCTTTGGACGGACTAAGTATGCTTTTATTTGGCTATTTAATTTTTGTTCTGCGTATCTTGAAACTGAGGGAGTCGAAATTTTTTTGTCTTTCATCGAATTCTACGTTTATTAAAGGAAATAATAGGAATAAAAAACCGAAATTCGGTTATTCCAGGAACTGGTTATTTTGATGGGTTTTAACACTCGGGTTTAAATGGCGTTGGAAATAACAGATATAATCGAAAACCGGTTGTGTGAGTGATAACCACCATCCGCAGATGGAAGTAAGAAGCTCTAAAGGCTAGTGTACGGCAGTGGGGATCATGCTGACGTAAGCAATTGAAACAAAACAGCAACAACAATTAGTTTTATAATACCAAGGTAACATATGCATATTGTTCCAGTGTGTATATGTTACTGGAAGCACGCAATTTTAACATGATTTCGATTCAGATGAAACGTTTGATAATTTGTCGGCTGTGTAAATTATTCGTAACCCATTTACGCTATGGAAAACTCGTCCACAATCATTTTGTTGGCGACCATAGATGTATAATTTACCCTTGCAACTAGCATAAATACTTTTGATACGAGATGGTTTCCCATCAAGAGACAACGATAATATGCTTACGTACTGCGCGAACTACAGATTCTGTCAGTATCGAAAACCATTACATTCCATTTCCTAGTTGTAGTTGGCAGTATCCACTTTGCAGTGAAAATAGCATCTCTACAACTTAGATTCAGTCAGACCTGGGTATACTGGAGAGAGTTAATGTGTTAGTCGTTCGTGTAGCGCCAGTCTTCGGAGTTAATCACGCGGAACAATACACAGCCATTTGTGCGATTCCGTTTGGGGTCGGAAACAATTCAATATCAATTATCCGCCGGCGCAAATTTCGTAAATGGCATTCGATTACCGCTAAGCATGCCATAACTCTGAACATTTCTGCGGTCTACAGAGCGGAAGCGAGTATTAGGTAATTTACAAAACGTAACTTCTCAGTGTCGTCACCGACCACACACAAAACTTCCATTAGTCAATACGGAGCAATTCGTCGTAGTCAGCACGTTAATGGGTTTCCTGTCGAAACTGAAACACAAATCACATTTAGTTGTTTTAGTATACAGTTCGTTATGCGACGGAAATGGTCAGTTCACCGTGTACAACTCGACAAGTTTTTAAGTACCTAGTATAAGTGCCTGGTATTAGCGCTTCCTCAGGACGAGAGAGAATCTGGTTTGTCCACAGCACAAAAATTTAACTACACCCAGGGCACGCAACTTAAGTTGAAAATGGCTCTGAGCACTATGGGACTTAACATCTGATGTCATCAGTCCCCTAGAATTTAGAACTGACGGCTGAGGACCTTACTGGCAATAAATTAAGAATTGTTTCACTGCTGAAGCCCTTACTGGCAATAAATTAAAAACTGTTTCACGGCTGGAAGCCTAAGTGCCAAAAACGGCAATCATTAAAAAAAATTAACAATCATACTGACAAACAGCAATGCAATACCAAAAGTCAATTTAAAAGACAGGCAACTGATCACCAGACAGGTGAGACAAAATGATAGTAAACTTGCTAGCACAACCGCTTAACTTGCTGTAACGCCAAGAATGGCAATTATATTAAAAAAATTTAGAACATACAATAAAATAGCAAATATGATAACAAGGTTAATTCAAAAGAACAAGCAACTGATCCCAAAACAGGTGAGGCAAATGATGGTAACTTGATAATACGGTAATAAAATAATAACACAATGGTAAAACACAAGGGCCAGTCAAAGACGGTGCTCCAGGTATCGACCTCTGAGTAGATCAGGCCAAAAACAATTTCGCGAGCAATGAGAAAGGCAGCAAGTGTTGCATTCACATCACAAGATGGTAACTCAAAAGACTAATGGCAGTCTAACAAATGACATGATAATCTGCTGAAGCTACCTAACGTCCGATAACCAATGCAACGATGGAACAACACGCCAAGGCCGGAACCAGCGGTCAGCACTACGTCCTCAGAATTCTGTCTTTAGAGCGTCCGAAAGGAGAAAGGAACCACTACTACCAGAGCAGAGGAAACACCAACCGACCTACAAGTCAAGGAAACTGTCAAAACTACACGCCCTACCGGACAGCAGCGGCAAGGCGAGGAAACGTACACTGCTGTTACATACACTAACCTCCAGGGCAGGTAACTGGGGCATTAGCGGCTACTAGGCAGGAAAAATACCGCTGATTGAACTCAACAAACAGTAACACATAAAACGCAGCAATTAGCAACAAGAAGTCGAGGAAAGCTAATTAGATCCGCCTTCCCCAAGCATCCACTCGCTGCTCTTCGTCTCGACGACACTGCGAGCAGCAACACGAACTCAAGTCACTGGAGAATAGCGAGATCTCATAATGGTAGAAGTTTCACTACTCGGATTAAAATCCATTCAACTTAAGGCTTGTTGGGTCCGGTTGACGACTAGGTCGTGTACCTTCGCGACCACAGCCCTTCCATCCGGCAGTGCATACGTGCCGCCAGCGGTCCCAGCGTGTTCACTCACTGCCCTCTTGTCTCGTCCGGAGTTCCAAACCGAAATGCTCACTCACACGACCTGGAAGAACAACGACGTCACCCCATATACATCGATAACGCGGCTGCTGCCATTAGCGCACAAGCTACGTTTGCGAAACCAAGTGACGCCAGTCAACACAAGAAGAAGACAAACAACCGCAACCATTTCAACTAAACGGAACGAAACAGTCTGGCCTCCAACACAGGATATCTACAACAGCACCAACGCGAGCCGCAGCACGGCTCACGTCGTGTGCATGATGCTACGGCCATCTGCATATGTGCATAACGCCCATAAGTTTTGACACCTCATTGCAGTACTGCAGCACCGTAGCACGCCACTAGAAGATACCAAACCAAATGATGCATGCCACTGATAAGGTATAGTGCACATGAAAGGATTAGTCATGTCGACCTAATTATCACTACGATAAAATAAAGTTCCGTAATCAGCATAATCTTGAACATAGCTGTTAATAGCAACTGTGAGTTAGCTTCAGTTGATAAAGTGAACAGGCAATCAGTTAAGGAAGTTTATTTATTGAAACATGACCAAGGTTTCAGTACTTACTGTGGTGTCACCGCCAGACACCACACCTGCTGGGTGGTAGCCTTTAAATCGGCCGCAGTCCGTTAGTATACGTCGGACCCGCGTGTCGCCACTATCAGTGATTGCAGACCGAGCGCGGCCACACGGCAGGTCTAGAGAGACTTCCTAGCACTCGCCCCAGTTGTACAGCCGACTTTGCTAGCGATGGTTCACTGACAAATTACGCTCTCATTTGCCGAGACGATAGCTAGCATAGCCTTCAGCTACGTCATTTGCTACGACCTAGCAAGGCGCCATTATCAATTGCTATTTATCTTGTGATGCACGTACCGTCAGACCGATGTTCACCAATTATGGATTAAAGTTAAGTATTCCACCAGCTAAGTACTATTTTTGCTACTATAAAGACCTTGTCCTGTTCCAAACCTCACGCCATCCTGCGTGAGCTTAAACGCGTGCTCTTCGGCCTCCCGTCCTAGTGGATTGGCTGTCTTGCCAGTCCACAACACTTACTATTGGTATCTTCTTCAGAAGTATTTGATGCTACTTGTGTTACACGAATAAGTAACATCATATACTTCTGAAGAAGATACTCATAATACACAACTGTTTGAAAAAGTGAAAAACCATCATCGAGGGATTTGATCAAAGTGAAATTTATTCCACCGATTAGGGTTCAAAAATGGTTCAAATGGCTCTGAGCACTATGTGACTTAACTTCTGAGGTCATCAGTCCCCTCGAACTTAGAACTACTTAAACCTAACTAACCAAAGGACATCACACACATCCATGACCGAGGCAGCATTGGAACCTGCGACCGTAGCGGTCCCGTTGTTCCAGACTGTAGCGGCTAGAACCGCTGGGCCACACCGGCCGGCCACCGATTAGGGACGTGACACTACACAAATGATTTGATTTACGGAACTCTACATGCTCTGTGACCATGAAAATTCAGTACGGAGTAGCGCCACGACTTTCTGTAGTCAGAACCACAGGACATGGTGGCATGGAATCATTGAGCGCCTGAATATGCTGCTGGGGAATACCCTGCAACGCGTTTTGTAGGCGCATCCACGAAGCATCAACTGCTGCTGCAGGACACCTCAACGAACAAGTTGCTCAAATGTTCAAATGTGTGTGGGACTTAACTGATAAGGTCATCAGACCCTAAACTTACACACTGCTCAACCTGAATTATCCTAAGGACAAACACACACAGACACCCATGCCCGAGGGAGGACTCGAACCTCCGCCGGAACCAGCCGCACAGTCCATGACTGCAGCGCTCGAGACCGCTCGGCTAATCCCGCGCGGCGAATAAGTTGCTGACGACAGTATCCCACACATGTCCGATGGACGACTCGTCAGGAGAATGGACAGACTGGGGAAGCATTGGTACCCGCCATCCTTCGCATGAAGCTGGGCGTTGTCCTGCTCAAATTTGGCATTTGTAACGGTGTGCAGGAGGGCAGTGCCTCGGGTTATAGAATTTCCCTGATGGAGTGGTATGTGTACAGATTTCCCTCAAGACATAGGAGGAGTGACTGCGTGTTACAGTCACAATGGGAGGCCGCCAATTGTGAAATTCAGATTCGATTCATACTGCGCATAATAAAAGCTCATGGCCAGAGGTGTAATGTGGCAAAGCACCAAGTTGCACTTCTCAGCCGTTGTCGAGAAAATCGACAGTTAAAAGAAACCGTTGCGGTGAAACACTCTCTACTATCAAAGGTTTACTATAGCGTCGTGGCGCAGCAGTAAGCGCTCGGGTTAGTAATCCGAAGGTCGCAGGATCGAATCTCGCACCATGCAAATATATATTTTTTTAGTATATGTTTTGTGTGATTCAAATATATATATATATATATATATATATATATATATATATATATATTTCCCGGTAATCAGTTGCAACAATTATGCATACAATAAGTTGTTGAAAGTCGTTTGTCGTGGAAAAACTGGCGACTTCGAACATCATTATGTTTTCCGCAAACAAAGTTGTATTTCACAATTGTTATTAATTGTCTTCATAATGTTAACCACGTATAGTTAACGGAAGACGTAGAAACGATATTCCGAAACGAATACGTATAGCGTAAGTCAAACGTTCGAATTAGAACAGAGACCCCACGAACACAAATTCGCTGTGGAAGGTATGAAATATAAACTCCGTTACTTGCTCGTTACACTTGAAGGACAGACGTTGAATGGGCCGAAACGAGCCGCCGCATAACAGCGTAGTTGCCTGCCAACTTTGAAAGAAGGTAGATGCGGTCCCTAGCGCAACTTATAACGTCGTCGAAAATCACTGCGGACGGGAGAGCTTTGGTACACCCTGTTAAAAAAACGGAAAAATGGAGGCGGTACAATTGGAGAGCGATCCGCCTTCACCAACATGCATAAGCAATTCATTAA
The DNA here is from genome assembly GCF_023864345.2 of Schistocerca serialis cubense. NCBI lineage: Eukaryota > Metazoa > Arthropoda > Insecta > Orthoptera > Acrididae > Schistocerca > Schistocerca serialis. The sequence goes on along the minus strand of NC_064641.1, from coordinate 870,004,024 downwards.
TAGTGTATATATATATATATATATATATATATATATATATATATTTGAATTACAAAAAACTAATAATAAAAAAAATTGCATAGCGCGAGATTCGATCCGGCGACCTTCGGATTACAAACCCGAGCGCTTACCGCTGCGCCACGACGCTATAGTAAACCTATAATCGTAGAGAGTATTTCACCGCAACGGTTTCTTTTAACTGTCGATTTTCTCGACAACGGCTGAGAAGTGCATCTTGGTGCTTTGCCACATTACATCTCTGGCCATGAGCTTTTATTATGCGCAGTATGAATCGAATCTGAATTTCACAATTGGCGGCCTCCCCTTGTCAGTGACGCCTCAAACCATCGCAATTGGCGTTGGTCCGCTGTTCCTCTCAAGAATACAGTGTGCTCGATTGCGTTCACTACTGCGGCGTCGAACATATATGCGGCCATCACTGTGAGGCGTAGCGCCTTCGCATTGCTCCTATTACTTGTTAGAATGATATCGTTATAGGCTTGAGTCATCGATAGATGTCACCAGCTGACATGGACATGAGTTACAGAGCTGCACGTAGTCGTACTAGTAGGCGGCAGAGGTCGGCAGTTGACGGACAGTGGTAGCAGTCGTAGTCAAAACAATGTTGTAAAGTTATGTATGATTAATATTTAATGTATTTGCCTAATTATAAATGTATTATATGTGTAGTAATTAGCAGTGTGAATGTTGTATGAGTGAAGAAGAACAGAAGTAAATGAAAATTCTTTTGTTTATTCACGAAGTACCAGTTAAACCATACAGGGGATTTACTATAATTAAATTAGCAGTCAGTTTATGGTACTAATAAATTGTGAGTAGAACACAAATTAATCGGTAATTTCAGAAGGATTAATTTTATATTTTATACTTTTCTAAATTTATTTATTTAGCAATTGCCGTAGAAAGAAATGTTTTACTATGATTGGTCATTGAAGTAAAGCGCGGGTTAGCGGGGAATAATACTGCAACCAGATTTGCTATTTGTGATATCAGCCAATCAGAAAAATGCAGGCTCGCGCCAATCTATGCGGGGAACAAGGCCTCTGGTGTGATCTAGGGGGGGTCGGGGCTGAGGGTTCGAACTGGTAACATCTCATTGAAAGCAGCTCCGACGAAAGTACTGTAAAATCGCGGAAAAATGCTAATTACGAGTTTGCGAAGTAGTACAAAGTGTATATATGTGAACGGTATAGTGGAAGTCGTGTGGAATTTCGGACGGAATATCAAAATTATTGCTTTTGACTGTTAGTTAAAACCGCGTGGCATGTTGTGCGATCTGAGACTGGAACAGGTGTTACATGTAGAGCAGAGTGCACAACGCATTTTCACAACTAAACGATCCGGTGAACTCTATTAACTTCAGTAACGGGTGTAAATACCACAAACTGGCTATGTGTGTGATTGTGGTGTGCGCGTGAACTTTACATTGTGTTGCCACTTAGTACGGACTTGGCAGTATTAACTGTGATCTTTGTCGTAAAGTACACCTGAAAATTTACATTGCAAAGTTAAAACTTTTATTTCAGTAGCTAGCCACATCCCGTTTACCGGAAAATTCTATGTATGTTGCGACCTGCAATAGACAGTAGTGGTTTAGCATTTTCTACTACAGCTTTTAGCTTAGCTAGACAAATGAACATTGCAGGACACTGGCAGGGCGGTAAAAAAGTAGCGTGCCGCGCCGCAACTGTAGGACAGGTTGTAGCGGGATTTGTTCAAAAACACTACACTTTGCCACTCAGCACGCCAGTACTGGAGTTTAAGTGCCCACTGCAGTCTGTGGCGATTTTGCGTCCTGTTCAGTGGAAGCTGAGGCAATGGCATGCATGCCACCAGTCGAGCCTACAGAAGACGGCATTGAACCGTCGACACAGACATGTTCCAACGTCACACAGACATGTTACAAGGTCGCGCCAACACTGTGGACAAAGTTGTTCTGTCTGCAACTGCCAAGAGGGCAAGATGGCGGCCATCTCGTGCTGTGGTCACACTGTGTCGTCCAGTACTCTGTCAGTGCTCGTACGGCCATCTTCTCTCCGTTGGTTCCACATACGCCTCACCGTTGAAGCAGCTTGTTGTGTACAAGCCGTAACGTCACGGAACGATGCACCTGTATCCCAGAGACCAATCATTCGGCCCCGTTAGAACGCACTCCCATGCCGATATTACACCCTGTGATGTCGCCGAGGTATAGTAGCACTTGGTTACACGTTTACACTTCGTATGACGGCTTCACACCGACAACGTGCGCTGTTGGGCCTACGTGGACGGCATTTCTATGATATTTAAATCACTTATTATTGTCCCGCTGGTCTATACGTCTTCTTATCATGGAATGTTGCAGACCACTCCTTGTGGGTGTTTCAGTTTTTACAAGCATGTAGTATCGACGCCATTGAAGTTTAAATAAATGCACTTCCGGCAACTGATAGGCTGTTTACTTTATTATTTGGATGTTTCGCAATTATATTTCTCAAGCATTGTCTGGAGTACAAAATGGTACCTCCCGCCTCCGCTTCATCAGTGAGCTGCGCCATTTTGCTATTGTTCCTGTTGCGAAGTGGTGCAGTACTGTGGCCCGGAGATTTAAATGTGTACGACAGGAGATATGCACCTGCGAAAATATTAATTACGTAATTTCATTATTCCTGGTTGGCGATTAAAGCTTTTGTTACTCATCGTAAACTATGTGATCAAAAGTGCGGACACCCTCCAAAACACGTTTTTCATATTAGGTGCACTGTGCTGCCATCTACTGCCAGGTACTCCATACCAGCGACCTCACTAGTCATTAGACATCGTGAGAGAGCAGAATGGGGCGCTCCGCGGAACTCACGTATACGTGATTGGGTGTCACTTGTCTTATACGTCTGTACGCGAGATTTGCACACTGCTAAACATCTCTAGCTCCACTGTTTCCGATCTGATAGTGAAGTGGAAAGGTGAAGGGACACGCACAGCACAAAAGCGTACAGGCCGACCTCGTCTGTTGACTGACAGAGACCGCGGCCAGTTGAAGAGGGTCGTAATGTGTAATGGGCGGACATCTATCTTGACCATCACACAGAAATTCCAAACTGCATCAGGATCCACTGCAAGTACTATGACAGTTAGGCGGGGGGTGAGAAAACCTTAATTTCATGGTCGAACGGCTGCTCATAAGCCACACATCATGCTGGCATATGCCAAACGCTTGGTGTAACGAGCGTAACCATTGGACGATTGAACAGTGGAAAAACGTTGTGTGGAGTTTTGAATCACGGTACACAATGTGTCGATCCGATGGCAGTGTGCGGGTATGGCGAATGCCCGGTGAACGTCATCTCCCGGCGCGTGTAAATCCTAGAATAAAATTCCGAGGCGGTGGTGTTACGGAGTGGTCGTGTTTATCATGGAAGGGGCTTGCACCCCTTGTTATTTTGCGTGGCACTTTCTCAGCACAGACCTACCTTGATGTTTTAAGCACCTTCTTGCAGTGATTTCCCTAAATCACTCCAGGCAAATGCCGGGATGGTTCCTCTGAAAGGGCACGGCCGACTTCCTTCCCCATCCCTCCCTAATCCGATGAGACCGATGACCACGTTGTCTGGTCTCCTTCCCCAAACCAACCAACCAACCTTCTTGCTTCCTATTGTTGAAGAACAATTCGGGGATGGCGATTGCATATTTCAACACGAGCGTGCACCTGTTCATAATGCACGGCCTGTGACGGAGTGGTTAGACTACAATAACATCCCTGTAATGGACTGGCCGGCACAGAGTCCTGATCTGAATCGTATAGAACACTTTTGGGATGTTTTGGAACGCCCATTTCGTGCCAGGCCTCACCGACCGACATCGATACCTCTCCTCATTGCAGCAATCCGTGAAGAATGGGCTGCCATCCCCAAGAAACCTTCCAACACCTGTTGAATCCTGCGAGTGTGGAAGCAAAGGCTATGACTGGACCAACACCATACTGTATTCCAGCATTAGCAATGGAGGGCACCACGAACTTGCAAGTCATTTTCAGCCAGGTATCCGGATACTTTTGATCTCATAGTGTATCAGTGGTGTGAAGAGTATAATAATTTTGCGAGACAATTGCTTATTGCAAGTCTTTCAGTCGGATGCCACATCAGCGACTTGCGGTTTCCTATCTAAACCCTGTAATGCTACCTTGAAAAAGGAGCTACAGTTTCAAGTGGGATCAGAACCACATGTCGATGCTGAACAATATTCCCGTAACTGTTTAAAGCCAGATTGAAAAGTTGCCGTTGTTCAACCAGGATTCGATGACGAGATCTCCAGGCATGTGAGGATGAGGAGTTTTTGGTGAGTCAAGCAAAAGTTGATTCTGGAGCCCACGCTGTTACAGTTTTTCGTGTTCAGTAAGTGAGAAAATGCGATGTTTCTCACCGAATCTCCATTTCCCTAACATAATCGCTTAGTTTAGCCAGAACAGTCATAAATAACCCAAATGCGGCATGGAGACTGCAGCCAACGTAACGCTGTCAATAACACGTATGTGAAGCTCGTTTACGATGGATGAAAGTATTATTTTCGAATCTCTCGATCACTAGTTTCAGATGGTAGCCTAAATTTGAATTACAGATTGTTTAAAACGCAAATATTAGGCATCACCGATAGCGGGGGAACAATGATTGCAATAGGCAAATATTATGCGCATTTCGCAGTTCCCGAGAAAAGCGCTTTCAGATAGACCGTGTCTGACACTAGCTTGCCGAGCTCCATGGAATAAAGATGAAATCAGGGAATGCTAGGGTTTGGTCGTGTAGAACCATTTACATTTTCGCAATAAATGCGTTTGGTCACCGAAAGTAACAAATAGTTTTGTGATATTTTTGTATTGTTTTTAAGAACGTTATAATTTATCGCACTTCCCATTTTACGTGTTAACATAAATGAATGATGGTTTAAGTCAGTTGCTAAATACGTTTTAATTATTAGCATTTCACATGACCATCTTATAATTCAACGTGTCTTCCAGTATCGATCGACCGTCCATCGGTTTGGACTAACATCTCTTCTGGCATCAACAGAAAGCTCTGTGAATCCAAACATGCTCTACAGCCATATCGTTTCTAATGTAGATAGAGGCTTTAGCGTGACCATACTGTAAGTATAATACGACTGTATTTGAAAGCTTTCTGTTTTCAGAGTGTAAAATCTAAATATCTCGAAGGACGGCGTCGTTTAAGTAGTAAGTCTAGGGACCGATGACCTCAGCAGTTTGGTCCCTTGGGAATTCACACACATTTGAGCATTTATCTCGAAGGTGCTGTGTGTGACGTAAAGACGTAAAGTTGAGAACTAAAATTTTTACAATAGAGCAATGTTGTATATTTGTGTTCTGTCACAACAGGACGGAAGACGTAAAATTTTAATTATCACCTCGAAAACATCAATATATAACCATGAAACCTGTTGGCGGCCCTTGTCAACATCTTTCTAACGACAGATGTCCACGTTTCAGGTAGCAAGTGTTTGCATTTTAGCCGTTCAAGAAATGTGACACCACGAACGTTACCTCGCCGGCATTCTGGAAATGCCTTCCACGTAATTACTTCTACATCGCAGGAAAGAGGAAGAACTCCTTGGGTGACGTACTAGGAGAATACGTGAGATGAACCAAAATTTGGTGGTCCAAAGAGGAAGCTGACATGACTATGTGGTCTTGGTATTGTCTAAATATAACACTCCACTGCACATCTTATCGCGACACCTCGTTTTCACAGCTCTCGTACGATCGTCGGGAGATTTCGGTAGTATCCTCTTTGACTGTTACCACTCAGGGGTATAGACTGTTAACACCATGGAAGCTTGAAAACCACTGGGCATGATCTTGCACAGGTGGGGCTGGTAAAGCGACTGTAGCTGTGAAAACGTTATGGTTATTGTATAATCCAGTCAGGGCTGGTACAGGTCCTGTATCTGGGTTAGTGTAAGCACTGGAGCGAGAGAAATTTGGAAATTGTGGTAAGGTCTTATGGGACCAAACTGCTAAGGTCATATAGGTCCCTAAGCTCACACATTACTTTTTTTTTAAAAAATCTATATTTCCAAAATCTTAATAATTATACACTACTTAATCTAACTTACACTAACTTACGCTAAGAACGACACACACAACCATTCCGAGGGAGGACTCGAACCTCGGACGGGGGAGCCGCCTCAGAGCAAGCGGCTACTCCGCGCGACGAGAGAAATTAAGAAAAAATTAATAAAGGATGGAAAGAGCAATAGATTGTGGGAATCTGGATGGATTCCCCAGTCACGATGTCTTGAGACCGCGATGAAATTTTTCCTCTTGATAAGATTTAAAAATATGCAGAAGCAGGGCAGTGCACAAAAAGGGTTCATACAGGCCAGTATCGCCAAACACGAGGACGGAGCACGTATCATTCTGTTTGCGTAGGTCAATTTTGTTGTCCATAGAATAACGAAGGCTCTAGACCACGTAGTGTGTTCTGCGTGTCAGTTGTTAACGATTCGTAACTTGTAGAAGTTGGTATGCTGAGGAGTTCACAGGAGCAAATCAGATGGTAGTTCAAGGAAGCCGTGCTGTTAAGTCCTCCGTTCCACGTAGTGGATCAAAAAGCTGCTCACCAACGGGATATGGTGTGACAAAAGACAGAATTAGCCACGACCCAAGCCTCTGCATGGAACCAAGCACTATTGTGGCTGGAAAAGAGAAAAGTGTAAACAGTATGAAATATCAAGTGTTCCCATGAGTGAAGTTGGAAATGTAAAGCGTAATATTTGTTAATAAATAAACGCCTACGCTACCAAAAAATTTTCATAGCAGTTCATAGGGCGGGTACATTTTTGTTTTAGATAGGAGGTATTGTAACGGTATGAATTATTGCAATACTTTGTTAGGTCTTTGCCATTTTAGACAGTGGTGAAGCCTCATGGTTCCATTGTTCACTTTCCCCTTTTGTTTCGGGCTCATAGTGATTGTAACGTAACCTCTCTGTTATTGTTTTTGTTTTTTTGTTATCGTTTTTTGTTATTGTAGTTGTAGAGATATGAAATTGTTGTAGCAATTTGCTTAGTCAGCCATACTTCGGAATTTTTTTGACATTAAATGGAGCCTGAAACTTGCGTAATACACTCCTGGAAATGGAAAAAAGAACACATTGACACCGGTGTGTCAGACCCACCATACTTGCTCCGGACACTGCGAGAGGGCTGTACAAGCAATGATCACACGCACGGCAGAGCGGACACACCAGGAACCGCGGTGTTGGCCGTCGAATGGCGCTAGCTGCGCAGCATTTGTGCACCGCCGCCGTCAGTGTCAGCCAGTTTACCGTGGCATACGGAGCTCCATCGCAGTCTTTAACACTGGTAGCATGCCGCGACAGCGTGGACGTGAACCGTATGTGCAGTTGACGGACTTTGAGCGAGGGCGTATAGTGGGCATGCGGGAGGCCGGGTGGACGTACCGCCGAATTGCTCAACACGTGGGGCGTGAGGTCTCCACAGTACATCGATGTTGTCGCCAGTGGTCGGCGGAAGGTGCACGTGCCCGTCGACCTTGGACCGGACCGCAGCGACGCACGGATGCACGCCAAGACCGTAGGATCCTACGCAGTGCCGTAGGGGACCGCACCGCCACTTCCCAGCAAATTAGGGACACTGTTGCTCCTGGGGTATCGGCGAGGACCATTCGCAACCGTCTCCATGAAGCTGGGCTACGGTCCCGCACACAGTTAGGCCGTCTTCCGCTCACGCCCCAACATCGTGCAGCCCGCCTCCAGTGGTGTCGCGACAGGCTTGAATGGAGGCACGAATGGAGACGTGTCGTCTTCAGCGTTGAGAGTCGCTTCTGCCTTGGTGCCAATGATGGTCGTATGCGTGTTTGGCGCCGTGCAGGTGAGCGCCACAATCAGGACTGCATACGACCGAGGCACACAGGGCCAACACCCGGCATCATGGTGTGGGGAGCGATCTCCTACACTGGCCGTACACCACTTGTGATCGTCGAGGGGACACTGAATAGTGCACGGTACATCCAAACCGTCATCGAACCCATCGTTCTACCATTCCTAGACCGGCAAGGGAACTTGCTGTTCCAACAGGACAATGCACGTCCGCATGTATCCCGTGCCACCCAACGTGCTCTAGAAGGTGTAAGTCAACTACCCTGGCCAGCAAGATCTCCGGATCTGTCCCCCATTGAGCATGTTTGGGACTGGATGAAGCGTCGTCTCACGCGGTCTGCACGTCCAGCACGAACGCTGGTCCAACTGAGGCGCCAGGTGGAAATGGCATGGCAAGCCGTTCCACAGGACTACATCCAGCATCTCTACGATCGTCTCCATGGGAGAATAGCAGCCTGCATTGCTGCGAAAGGTGGATATACACTGTACTAGTGCCGACATTGTGCATGCTCTGTTGCCTGTGTCTATGTGCCTGTGGTTCTGTCAGTGTTATCATGTGATGTATCTGACCCCAGGAATGCGTCAATAAAGTTTCCCCTTCCTGGGACAATGAATTCACGGTGTTCTTATTTCAATTTCCAGGAGTGTAAATACTTCGCGTGAAGTGCGATTTGCGGCAAAAACAAAAATTAATTGTGGAGATGCAATCCACAGAATATTAACAGAAAAGCTTTAGAACAATGCGCACGACTGACTAGACACATTCAGAGGGTACGTACATTCGCGTACGAGTGGTTGCGATCTGATGAGGAAGATCTATCTTAATTTTTTTTTGTGTAAAATAATTACGTCGTAACACACTTGGAGATTGCGAACTTACAATCAGGGTAGAGACACGTACTTTCTGTCATTCCCCGTGGCCTGGGTAAAAGAATTGCAATTATTTAAATTTAAGAATATTTCTTTTTCAATCTGACTCCTATTTTTATACGAAAAGGAAGATTGCAGGTTCTGAATGTCTCGGCAAAACACATCGAATTTAATCTTAGCGGCCACCAAAGGAAAGTAGTGAGCAGAATCACGTACCTCTATTGTTGAGCAGCACCGTCGTAAAGATCGTCGCCTCCATCTAAAATTCGCCTTCTCGAATTAACAGAGTAATTTGTACTCCATTGGTACGGGATTTAGGCTTGATCTTGACAGAAATTATAAAACACATTTTTCATTATTTAACACCTTCATTTAACACACACATAGACATGAAACTATACAGTACGTCTTTACGCCAGCACATCAGAACAAAAAGGTAGTTAATACTAGAAGTAATAAAAGAATCTCGAAATTAGTCCTTTGTCTCTGAATGGTAAAGTTTTTTAGAGTATTCCTCTGGTACGACAGTCGAACAAATTTTCTTCTTGTATTTTTGAGATTAAATTACAATATTTTTTAGTTCCTTTTCATGATACACTTAGAACTCTTTCATGGCGAGTAGCCTGCTGAAGAGGTCGTCTGGTTTCGCCTGAGACAGCTACAATATTTGCACTGCTTTCTTGGTTCTGCGCGTTTTCTGAATGAGTGTGAGTAGTTGCGGAACCAACCACGAGATGAACTACATAACCTGTTCAAAAAGTCTTACAAGATGTTAGAAAGAAACCCATGATTTTTTGTTTACTTTTCCCTCTATGCCCCGACATAGCCTTCTCCTGCGGTTGCAGTTTCTTCACAGCGTCGCATCCGTGCACAGTTTTGTAGTGCGGTCGGAACATTGACGACAATCTGAGGATTGTTTGAGTGTCCACCTTTATTGTTGGAGATGAGAGGGAGAAAGCTGTCCAAGGTAGAAATGGGTGGTTATTGGTTGCAGTGGTAATCTTTTTAGGATTAATGGCAGGATGGCTTTGCTGAAGAGTTCAGTATTCAGTTAAGTAGTATCTTTATTCTCGTTGATAACTTGTAAAACAGGTGCCACTTCCTAACCTCTTTCTGTATTACTTGTCAGACTCAATTTATTCTAATCAACAGGCCACTCTCCTAAGCTTACATGAGACAATTACTATTCCGTAAATTGTTCCTGTTAATTACGAAGCTACAAATGCTAGCTGTTCCTTGAGACCAAGACAGATCGTCTATGTTCAGAGCTATTCCCCAGAACAGATAATGATTACTTATCTAGCAGTTGATGTGCGTGTCTCCAGATCTGATCACCGACTTCTCGCTGCGAATATTACTTCTGCATACTCAGGTTGTGTCTGACGCGTACTACTGCTCTAGGACTCCTCCGTCAGACTATTCCATCAGAATTCTCCATCAGATTGACTCTTCTCATTTTATCTCTTGCTTATATACTAAGTTGCGGCTGACCCTTGATAATAGCCTTCCGGGATTTTACCATTAGCTGTCTCCCTTGCCACATAAATACTGTAATGTTGGATTTCTCCTAGAGGTATCCGGTTGATGTTACCACTTTTGTACACTGTAAAGTTTCCGTTGACGTCAGGGCTTGTATCCCTTGGCGCAATCTCTAATGGACTACTGGCCATTGAAATTACTACACCAAGAAGAAATGCAGATGATATACGGGTATTCATTGGACAAATATATTATACTAGAACTGACATGTGATTACATTTTTACGGAATTTGGGTGCATAGATTCTGAGAAAGCAGTACCCAGAACAATCACCTCTGGCCGTAATAACAACCTTGAAACGCCTGAGCATTGAGTCAAACAGGGCTTGGATGGCGTGTACAGGTACAGCTGCCCCTGCAGCTTCAACACGATACCACTGTTCATCAAGAGTAGTCACTGGCGTATTCTGACGAACCAGTTACTCGGCCACCATTGACCAGACGTTTTCAATTGGTGAGAGATCTGGAGAATGTGCTGGCCAGGACAGAGTTGAACATTTTCTGTATCTATAAAGGGCCGCACAGGACCTGCAACATGCGGTCGTGCATTATCCTGCTAAAATGTAAGGTTTCGCAGAGATCGAATGAAGGGTAGAGCCACGGGTCGTAACACATCTGAAATGTAACGTCCACTGTTCGAAGTGCCGTCAATGCCAACAAGAAGTGACCGAGACGTGTAACCAATGGCACCCCATACCATCACGCGTGGTGATAGGTCAGTATGGCGATGACGAATACACACTTCCAATGTGTGATCACCGCGATGTCGCCAAACACGGATACGACCATAATGATGCTGTAAATAGAACCTGGATACATCCGAAAAAATGGAGTTTTGTCATTCGTGCAACCAGGTTCGTCGTTGAGTACACCACCGCAGGCGCTCCTGTCTGTGATGCAGCGTCAAGGGAACCGCAGCCATGGTCTCCGAGGTGATAGTAGATGCTGCTGCAAACATCGTCGAACTGTTCGTGCAGATGGTTGTTGTCTAGCAAACGTCCCCATCTGTTGACTCAGGGATCGAGACGTGGCTGCACGATCCGTTACAGCCATGCGGATAAGATGCCTGTCGTCTCGACTGCTAGTGATACGAGGCCGTTGGGATCCAGCACGGCGTTCCGTATTACCCTCCCGAACCCACCGATTCCATATTCTGCTAACAGTCATTGGATCTCGACCAACGCGAGCAACAATGTCGCGATACGATAAACTGCAATCACGATAGGCTACAATCCGTGATGGTACGCATTTCTCCTCCTTACACCAGGATCACAACAACGTTTCATCAGGCAACGCCGGTCAACTGCTGTTTGTGTATGAGAAATCGGTTGTAAACTTTCATCATGTCAGCACGTTGTAAGTGTTGTCACCGGCGCCAACCTTGTGTGAATGCTCTGAAAAGCTAATCATTTCCATATCACAACATCTTCTTCCTGTCGGTTAAATTTCACGTCTGTAGCACATCTTCTAGGTGTACCAATTTTAATGGCCAGTAGTGTAGTTCCACCACGTGTTTAGTCCGTGATCTGACGGGCTACTGCAGGTCCCTACGTTACATAACGTATAGAAAACTTCTGTTGTCGTCCAACTGCGGTTCAAATAATGTCTTAATGTGCGTGTTTTGATCGTATGCCTCCTATCTCTCTCCCCTTAACAAATATCCTCCACTAGGGTTTCTCAGTGCTTAAACTCTGAGGCTTCTAACTGCATGAAGTGACAATTCTTCTCCGCTCATTTCATCTGACAAGTATTGCTTAATAAAGTCATTATTAATTTTTTTCTTGGGCTTGGACAACAGAGAGACTGTGTTATGATCAGAGGAAACTACAGTCGTCTGACCATAACTGTGGGTATTTGATTGCTCTGGGAGGTGGCTCTTTCTAGCTACAACATATGAAATTTTCATCTTGCTGTTGATGCTCTTTTGTCCACGTTTAATAGCAATTTTTTTTAAGGGATCTGCCTTGCGCAACACACAATTTTATCTTCCTTTCTATTTCCCAGATACCTTTCGGTGAAGTTTCAGCTTCGTCAGCAGGCTTTTATTTCCTGCCTATTAAACAGGAACAATTGCTCTTTACTACCTATGCACACGTAAATTTGAGTTTCTAAGACAGTATTTACATTTTGTGAAACAGACAAAGTATTGCGTGTACACCTAGTTACCACAGTCTGCCATCGGACGGGGAGAGGAGCACCGTCATCCCCAAGGGCCGACAGCCCTCGAGATGGCAGAGGAGGCAGCGGTGGATTACAATGGGGACAAAGCTGGGTGGTGTCCTTCCGGCACAGTGTTCCGTCGTCGAGGGTGACTCCCGCCATAGCGTGGCCGATGAGCGACGAGACCCTGGCGGGGACTCACTTGGGTTGACGCCGGGTAACCACCAGCCCCCAGACCGGATCCTGTAGAGAATAACGGAGCCATGTTGAACGCAGGGGAGCGGGGAGAAGACGGAAACATGAGAAGCAAGGCCGACCAATGAAGAGGGTCGTGAAGTTTTTCAGCTGGGGTTGATCCATCCTGAACAGTGGATCGACAGGAGGAAAGAGAGATAAGGGCGTCGTCCAGGTAGTGTTGGGGACGCAATTTCGACATCTGGACTTCCAATGTCGGGACAAACCGTTCAGATAATCTGTTAGATGCAGATTGAAAGGGAGTAGTACCAATACTGCTCATCATGCGACGAACGTGGTCGATGGAAAACGTCGGTTTCTTTCCCGATACCGACAAATGGAATTTTACGAGGTCACTCGATAGTGCAGTTCCAAATTAATCTTGTGCAATATTGTTTTCATCGACGTGTATTAACAGGGACAGGTAAAGACGGAGAGCAACTACACCGAAGCGACAAAGAAGAGCCGGCCGCTGGTGGCCGAGCGGTTCTAGGCTGGAACTGCGCGACTGCTACGGTCGCAGGTTCAAATCCTGCCTCGGGCATGGATGTGTGTGATGTTCTTAGGTTAGTTAGGTTTAAATAGTTCTAAGTTGTAGGGGACTGATGACCACAGATGTTAAGTCCCATAGTGCTCAGAGCTATTTGAACCATTTAACAAAGAAGGTGGTAAAGGCATGTGATTACAAATGAAATGGAAATGAAGTCCCATGCTTCTTTACAGAGCGTTACAGACGTATTTAAACAGGCGGAATCCAACGCTGCAGTCGGCAACGCCTATATAAGACGAATTGTCTGGCGCATTTTTTAGCTGCTACAATACCATGTTATCAAGATTTAAGTGAGATTGAAAGTGATGATGCAGTCGGAGCAGTAGCGATGGGACGTATCATCCCCGAGGTAGCAAGAAAGTGGGGATTTTTCCCGTACGACAGTTTCGCGAGTGTACCGTGAATATCAGGAATCCGGTAGAACATCAAATCTTCGACATTGCTGCGGCCTGAAACAGATGCTGAAAGAACAGGACCGACGACGACTGAAGAAAATCGTTCATAGTGACAGAAGTGCAATTCTTCCGCAAGTTGTTGCAGATTTCAATGCTGGACCATCAACAAGTGACAGCATGAGATTCAACGAAACAAAATCGATATAGGCTATCGAAGCCGAAGGTCCACTCGTGTAACCTTGATGACTGCATGACACAAAGCTTTACGTCTCCCCTTGGCCCGTCAGCACCGACATTGTTGAAGACTGGAATCAAATTGCCTGGTCCGACGAGTGTCATTCAAACCGAATGGAGTGGATGGACGTGTACGTGCGTGGAGACAACCTCATCAATCCGGGGACCCTGGACGTCAGCAGGAGCCTGTTCAAGCTGTTGGATGCTCTGTAATGGTGTGGGGCGTGTGCAGGTGACAAGTACGTAAGCATCCTCTCTGATCACCTGCATCCATTCATGTCCATTGTACATTCCGACGTTCTAGGGCAGGGGTTCACAACATACGTGCTCGCGGAGCAAGCTGTGAGCAGCAAGGCCCGAGCACGGAGCAGCGCAAGCACGCTACCCCCACTACCGGACCAGAGCGGACAGTGGGGAAAGTCACGTGGGGCACACAACAGCTGCCGCCAGTCAATGTAAATCCGCAGCCACCTGCAGGGATATCACTCACGAATTATTACTGCGACAAATGAAACAAATATAGGAGAATGTACACATGCCACATAATTTTATTAGCTTAGTGTATGCCTCTACATTTGCATTAATTTGTGAACTGTTACACAATAAAAGGTGTCACTGAAGTGTGGGATTCTCGGTTATCCTGTACTTTTTGCCCTTTGCAATTGCATCTATGTTCGGAGTAATTGTTCTTGTGCATTTGTTCTTGTGCATTTTAGGCGCAGTGTGCAGATTAAATTTCGATCAGACAATGCGTTTCCCAGGCGCGTCTTGTTACATTTCATTGCAGAGAACAGTTGTTCACAAACATACGTGGAACCGAACATTGATATTATTGTAGCTGCCAGTTTGTGCAAACGAGGAAATCTATCCTGAGGGAAGTGTCTGTAGAATTCCAAAATGTTTTTCTTGTTCTGAAATTTGTCTCTGTATTCTCTGTCACACTGCAGGTCAATAATTTCTTGCTGCAGCTCAGGACGAATCTCTTCAATATTCGCTGAATATGGGGAGGAGAGCAGATCAAAATCACTGTCTAGTGCTGTCAGATCTTGAAAGCGCTGATCAACTAAACTATGTGAATAACGTTCACAGTCTTTGTGAACATCTTGCATGGATGATAATTTAGGAAAATGAGCTAGGTTTCCTGTTTCCAGCTGACTCACCTAAAGTGTCAATTTCATTTTAAAAGCTCGTATTCGATCTATGAAATGAGTAATTAGCAGATCTTTACCTTGTAGTAAAATGTTCAAAGCATTCAGATGGCTAGTTAAATCTGCTAAGAACGCGAGATCACATTCAAACGTACGCGCGCATTTCCCCTCCCTCCCACCCTACTCCGCGACCTTGCACCTGCTCGCGAGCACGTGCCTGAGCAGACGCGAGTACTCGCGCTCAAAACCGGCCAGTTGCTAAGCCCTGTTCTAGGGCAATTCCAGCAAGACAATGCGAAACACCGTAAGTTCAGAATTGCTACAGAGTGGCTCCAGGAAAACTCTTCTGAGTATAAATATTCCCGCTGGCCACCAAACTCCTCAGACGTGCACACTATTGGGCATATCTGGGATGCATTGCGACGTGCCGTTCAGAAGGGATCTCCAAGGACAGCCCTGCCGGATTCTTGGTGGCAGTTCCCTCCAGCACTACTTCAGACGTTAGTCGAGTCCCTACCACGTTGTGCTGCGTCACTTCTGCGTCCTCGCGGGGGCCCTAGACGATATTAGGCATATTTACCAGTTTCTTTGTACTATAGCAGCGGCAGCTCTGGTCTGGTCCACGCCGACTGCTACCACCATGCTTCTGCGCTTCTCAGTTGCTGCTGGAGTCTGGTTGTCCTTCGTATTTTACTGCCCCTCTTAATACATATCGGTAAACCGAAGACGGATCCGTGATCCATCTGTCGAATCGGCACTTACTCCGCTTAACAGAATTTTGTTTATAATTGTAAAGTTTCTCATCACCAGTCTCAGCACCAATGTCCTGGATTAAATTGCAAACCTCTCCGCAGTGTCTCATGTGATGAGGACATACGACACTGTTCATGGTGATCCGTCCGTCGGGTGGTTCGTTAAGCTCAGTAACGCCCTCCGTGATATTCGACAGGAGAAGAGTAAGTGTTGGCACCGAGTTTCACCCTCTCCCTTCCCTTCATCCTTAAGAGTTGCATACCAATTTGGGGGGGGGGGGGGGGGTGTCAGTAACTGACCCCAACGAAGTTTTTACGCAAAAACTCCTGTCGTATTCAGCAGTTTATTTAATAAATACATGACATTTATCGTAATTATAATTGCTACAATAAGAACAGCTTTTGGTTTACACTCATTGTTGAGTTATAGCGATTGTTATAACTGAAGGTGTAGCAAGTCAACAATCACCACTCGCAGTCAACTGGTAAACAGTGTGGTGAGTGGAAGGTAATATCTTTGTGGCATTTGATAGAATGTACAAGAAGATGAAATTGACAGATGACGAAATTAGAAATTTGCTTGAGAGTTCAGACAATGAATTTAGTGGTGAACTATCCGAAAGCTCAAGCAGTGAAGCTGAAGATGTAGTCATGGAAACTTCAGATCAAGTAGTTTATGACAGCAGCGAGTTGGATGAAAGTGAATAGGGTAAGTATTGATTTTTATTACTTTTCGCAGATATTTTGGAGTATATTAGGATGTGTGTCTCGGTAGAGTGCTTAGTTCGCTAGTGTTCGGTTCTGTTTTCATTTTTTTATAGATATTCAACCAACAAGAAGACGGCTCAGCCCGAAAGCACAAATTGTTCAACTTGAAAAAGACATGGTGGCCCCATCAAGTATGATATGGAAGAGAAGCCCTTCATAAATCAAAGGAGGAGGTATGTTGCTAACGTAATGAGAACCCCGAAAGGAACAAAGCCAGGGATAAAACCTTTTCTCATGTATTTCGATCGAAACATCCTGGATACCATTTTGATGTGTACCAATCAACAAATTGGACATCTTAGGGAATCATCTGAAGATATTTTCATAAAAAATTCGAAAGCATTTGAAAGGGAAGAAATTGTGTCAGAAATTGGAATTCTATTGAACTGCGGAGTCCATAGACAGAACAAGGACAGTTTACGTGATATATTTAGTAAACAAACCTTTCCGATGTACCGAGCTTCATTTTCGGAGCATAGACTGAGGCTCTTACTGAAGTGCTTGCGTTTTGATGATACTGTAACTCGAGCAGCTAGAAAACAGACCAACAAATTTGCTCCTATCAGGGATATATGTAACATGATAATTAGTAAATTTCCTGAGTTTTATAATCCTAGTGAGTCAATCACAGTGGATGTAGAACTTGTGACCTACCATGGGCGATGCCCATTCAGGCTATATATTCCAACAAAACCAGGAAAATATGCAATAGAGGTGAACCTGTTACGTGATTCAGACAAGAAATACTGCTTCGCTGCGGATCCCTACGCTGGAAAGCACGCTAATGAGAAGAACCAATACAGTGACCCTGAAATGGTTAGAAGATTGATTGAAATGTCTAACTTGAAACAATCTGGAAGAAATGTTACCATGGACAGAAAGTTCACTACCGTTCCACTCGCATCTGATCTTTTGAAAGAGAAAATAACTATAGTTGGTACTATTCGAAGTGACAAACGCGATGTTCATACAGAACTCCGTCCTGTTTCTCTAAAAAAAAGCTACACCAGGAACAATCCGATTTGCCTTTAGTGATGATGCCACTTTAATCAGTTACGTGGCTAAGAAAGGAAAGGTTGTTACAGTATGGTCAGCCCAATATCATGATATGAATGTGACAGAAGGGAAGCCAGACATCATCCTATTCTGCAACTGTACAAAGTCAGGAGTGGATACATTCGATAAGTGTGTAATAACGTACAGCTGCCGTCGAGCAACGCGTCGATGGCCAATGGCGGTGTTTTTCAACTTGATTGACATTGCAGCATACAATTCATATGTTGTATTTCCAGATACACACAAGGAATGGACAAAGAATTACCCGACAAAGACTTATGGAAGAAAAAAGTACCTGAAAGATACTGCTCGTGAACTTTGTGATCTCTACATAAAAAGACGCGCTCAAAATGCTGTAGGCCTACACTCAAAGTACACTACAGCGTTATCAACTTTTGGGTATAAGTGTAATCAAAATCAAGGTTCTGTGAGCAGAGGAAACAACGTTACGGTGCCGCGACGGAAAGTAACACGTGGAGCTGTGCATAATCTGCCAAAGAAAGGACGCTGTTACTTACGCGCCAGAAGCAAAGACCGTAAGTACATGAAGGCTTGCACTTCTTGCAGGAACTATATCTGCCCTGCACACACCAAGAAAGAAGAAGTAGTTCGTATTGTAAAGTGTTCTGAATGTGAATCTGAGTAATCCTTGTAATTGTGAAATTAATACAAATAAATGTAAAAAAAACTATTTACTTTTTACTAAAAATGTCCCACAAACTCTTCCCCAGTAATAATAATCAACATTTTAATCTTCTAATCTGCTAAAATTACAGAAATAGATAAGTAATGTGATTTATCCTAGATAGAGAATGTGTGATAGTTTTGGGGTCAGTCGCTGACGCCTCCCATTGGCGTTGGCCAGTGCAACATACAGCATTGGTATGCAACTGTTAACATCACAAACCTGGCACAACACTGTACAAGCACGAATCGCAGTCGTCACACGACACAGGCACACACCTGACCCCAACAGGTAGGAGGAAGACAATGGCAAATCGCCTCTACTAGGATTTGTCCACGACGACGATGCAGGATGCATCTGCTGTCCTACGTTCACTTCTCAAGTGTGACACTATGATGATGTGAAACTCGTGTGGTAATGGTCAGAAATACCAAAGAATAAGTCAAACTAGGCTTTTGTAAGGTACTTTTGTAAGCAACCTTTTTCGTGGGCGAATAATTCCTTAGCAAGCTTACAATAATTTTCAATCTGGCACCCGCTTTTCCAGCAAGTAGCCAAACGAGGCTGATCCATTTACAGGGTCCATGAAATATTAGGCGATTGGTGTATTTGATCACCAGTGGCATAAGAACAAAGTAACGAGTATTTCTTCCTAGATGAATTGCATCAACGTGAATAATGAACTGTGGTAAGCCGAAAAGTTTTAGATGTAACGTTACAAAAGGATGCTGGGGGCTCAGTCATCTCGTGAGAAATTAAGTGGTTCTAAAGAATCGATGAGGATGGGGACACCTAGATAGCACCAAATATAAGAAGAGGCAATAAGTTAGGATGCGTGTTAAGACATGATGCCATAACATGCACGGAATTAATAAAAGCCGTTGTGCTAGTGAAGGAATATACAGAGCAAGTAATTGAGAATAACGTGTATTATTGCTAGTGTGGACTGAAGAGGTCAGAAAGGAGACAAAACCGTTGCAGACCACAACAGAAGAGTTCGAATATTAACAGAAAGAAGATACTAATGACTTATTACTGAGTTTTATTTGCTTGAAACTGTTGAAGGCAGTAACAAAACGTATCTGACAATTTGTGCACTCAGTGTGAGAATCTATCCAAACCTTTCCGGTAGTCAAGGAATTTGGCACCATTCTGCGTGCCCTTATTTTATGACTTCTTTGACTCGGGGACGAAAAATGTCGGCCGACCTCATTAAAATCCTTCTGGGTATATTGGCGCACCATGCTCCAAAATACATAAACTTCTAAAATGCTTAAATAAGTCTACGTTTTGTTCGTCATTCGGCGGAATGCTACGAGTTAGTCATTGCCCTGAGGGAGGCCGCTCAAACACGGCTGAACCGTTGGCTTTTTCAGAATTTTTGTAAGATTACATGGTTGAATGATTTTAATGAGATCGGCGCCAGCCGCGGAAACTTACGCATTTTCATCAGTGCCACCTTTCACAAGAACCGCATTTGAGGAACTGACGCTGTCGGAGGGCACTTCGTGCCCCATTTTGAGAGGGACACGGATGCTATACAAGCACACGGGTCCGATGGTGACATTATTACTGAAAATTAGAAACGTTAGGAATCAATAATAGCTAAAAACTTTTGTTTCTAAATAGCTTCGTTTCCGATCAATGTTTGTTGTATGACTTGCTCGCTGACCTTATTTTTTTGCCCAATAAATTATCGAGGATTCGAAAATAATTTACTACCCTTTGATCTGGCTTCCACAGAATGTATAGTTACGGGTTCGAGATAGCGTCGATACAAAGTCGATTACCTGGAAATGCATTTGTATTTGCTCGTTGTCAGAGGCACCTACTAAATAATGAGCTATAACTGGCTTTTCTTGTTTGTTGTTACTCGCTGGTACCGAACGCACGACGCGAGGCAATAAAGGCGCATCCCACAGCATGTTTGATGAATCGTTCAGTGTATACATAACGAAGAAACAGCTTTCACCGCTAAAGCACCACTTCCTGTAATCGACTGCAAATGGCATCTATTACGGTGCTATCAACGAACAGTGAAGATACTTACATTGGCTGTGGGCTTTTGTTGATTGCTTTAATGAACTTATCCGGGAAGGAGTACACAATACCAAAGAAACTTATTAACATCGCTGCACTTATAGACTATTTTAATCAAGATTGGTGACCTGACCTTGTGAAGGACTGCATGCTGTCATTGCTGCCCTAGTGTCGTAATCATGCTCTTTTTGCTAAGAAAAAAAGATTTATCAAGAAAGGCAAAGGAAATTAATGACTGTACAAATACTGTGAAGCAGTTTTCTAATAATTTTTTTTTTTTGTTCAAATCCACACAGGAAATTTTTGACGTAAAACCACGTACTTATAATCTTATCTCTTATAACACGCTCCTGTACTGTGGAAATACCATCTTTGTTGAGTTTCCGAAAAAAACACTCATCATAGCATGTAAATACTGATAATAAATTATTTTATTCATTTTCAGTGCACCTACAGCAGTAATCAAGCGTACTGCCAATGTAGCTGATCTAAGGAGATTTATTAATCCGTGAGTGTGAGTTCAAATGGTTCAAATGGCTATAAGCACTATAGGACTTAACATCTGAGGTCATCAGTCCCCTAGACTTAGAACTACTTAAACCTAACTAACCGAAGGACATCACACACATCCATGCCCTAGGTAGGATTCGAACCTGCGACCGTAGCAGCAGCGCGGTTCCGGACTGAAGCGCCCAGAACCGCTCGGCCACAACGGCCGGCTGAGTGTGAGTTTTCCAGTTAATATTCTGCCTTTAAGAACTTAACGATTTCAGTGCAGAAAATTTCGTTGTCCGTGTACGTTGTGAGCACACTTTTACTAACTGAATGTTGGTAACATTCAATGATAATCCATGTGTTTTGAAACATCTCTTCACATTTATAAGTATTTCATTAACTGACTTTCCAATACGAAGACAGACACTACTTTCTAACGTTGTGGTTGTGTAATTCTCCTTCTCACTTGCGTGTACCATTTTTAGAAAGGGAAAATTACATTGATAGTATTGATAAAATTTTTATGATTGTATCTATTGCTTGCACGAAATCTGAAGATAGTTATGACTGCATGCATGTTGCCTTGACTTCCGAATGAAAAAATTTTTCATTTAATTAATGAACCAAATAAATGTAGTATGACCTCACATTCGCAATATTTGAGCGGTTAATATCGAGACGTAAAAAAATAAATATGTATATGAGTATGTAATCACTGTTGCTTTAGGCACGAAAACAACAATATGCATTTTGTAGCAATCGTAGGTAAACAATCATCAGGACATTGATTTACACTTTTCGTTATTTTCTTTAATGGTATTCCAAAAATCCAATAATTTGCAATAATGATATTACTCCCTTTTTAAACTTTCATTCACATTGTTAAGGAGAGAAATGTGGTCAATTGCACGAAAAATCACTATTCAACAAGTTGGAAACACCAAGAAACTTCAAACTGAAACCTACTTCCTCACACTGATGTGTACTATTTACTCTCCTGTCATTTCAGTACAATTCTTTTTTTATATACACCAAACAGCGGCTAAAAATAGAAGATAGCAATGCTGATAACAACGCTGTTAAATACACACTTAGCATAGAAACTAGGAAAAAGCCATGTAAATTATAACATTTCACGATAATGTATGAAATTTACGCTCAATTTTTTGTTAACTAATTATTGGTTTACAATTAGGAAGAAACGAAAGTGCATAATTTTAGATATACTACTAGAAAGTACAAATCCTTTAGTCTAATTTAAGATTGCTGGAATAATTATTATGTATAATGGTCAGAAAACTTAATAATAATTCTTTAATAATCATTACACTAAAGTTTAGAGATTTATTAATACGATTCTATGTCCGAATACTGAGGATGCAAGGAAGGAACCTACGCAGCGTGTCGTAGGTTAATCAGTGCTCAGGTAACAGTCCAGAATAATACTAATCTTAACTGCTGAACACTGCTCACACCGTTTACAAATATATTTACCACTTTGCCTCAAAGTGTTGAGACGCTGCGCCAAGCAGATTAATCCCAAGTTGTATTACGCCTCTTTATACTGGTAGCTCTCACATGGCACCTAAATTGTACCAAACACCACTTCTTCTTTCAAGTGCAATACCTTGTAATGTACCATGGAGCTGTATGTCTTCTTCTTGCAGCACAGACGCATAGAAATGTTCACTCGAGGCTTTGCTTTAAATGAGCAGCTCTAAAGCCACGTTTTCAGTAATCCGTAATATCGTTCAGTAACGTACCACTGCGAAGCTTTACAGACTATCAGCTCACAAAATGAATATTGTTGTCAGATTGTCGCGACTCGACTGTACTGGAACAAAGATGTTGCCTGAGTGGCAGAATTGATTGTAACTAGGAGCGCCAGGAGCTCAGTAGCACCTGCCGTTGGCCTCTGTTACAGGTGGGATGTAAGACTTAAAGCAAGTGGCTAGCTGTGAGAATTTAGTTGTTGGTCTATGGACGCAGCCTAACACATTTTTTGTAAACTGAAATGATGAATCATATTATTTCTGCTCACACATAGCCAGTAAGTGTTAAATGATAGTCATTCCTATAAAAGTGTAATATGGGTATTATTAATTTGTAAGGCTATAAGATTATCAAGAATTGGAATGATACTGATCATTAACAAATATTGACCATTGTCCATGGCAATTAAAGAAGAGTAATGAATATATACTGTAACTCAAAGGGAAATCAACTGAAACAAATATGTAAGGTAATGATTGTTTTTATATTTAGTTTTAAGTATGCAGCAACGCGACATGTGTATTTCGCCCGATTTTACGGTACTGACCCATGAATGTAGGAACCAGGTGTTTCCCATCAGATTTAATGTATAGGTTGATTAGGTGTACCCGATTTGTAATATTTTGGTGTTCTGTAATCCTGATTCAGGGAAGTTAAATTTTGATTTTATTTTGTCAAACGATGTCAGACTTTTCCTCATGTAAAAACCCAAGTGTTTTAATTACGAAAGTAAGTGATAATTGTAGAACAGTTGAAAAGTTCACTGATTTTTAAGTTAGTGTAAAATGTTTCATATCAGATTTTGTGAAGGAGAAAGTTTATTTTCAATACGATTTTCAAACTGAAGCATTCGATCTTAGCATATTCCCTTGCCAGTGGCTCATGCTCTTCCATGTCATGTTTATTTAAATTCAGTTAATATTGTTTTAAAAGAAGTCATTTTTCAGTGAGATTCAGAAAAATATTAATGTGCCAGAATCAGAAAAAAATTAATGTTTGTAAAAGTTTCAATGCGGGCAGCAATGCACATCAGTGAACCAATATCCAGTATTTTCAATGAACATTTTCTGGGTCGTTCATTTATCAGCTAATCGACTGATATTATTTGGATGAAGCTATTTTACGGCCAGCATTGCACTTCAATGTGCCAAGATTGAATATTTCCTATGCTTACTGTGGAGAGAACAGAATACCAAGATTACATCCGTTGCGTCACTAGAGCTAAGGAAAATTTATTTTATTGTTCATTTGCGCAGGGAATTTTGTCAGTTTATTGCACAGGGCCATAACATCGGTGCTCACGAGACTGTGTAAGTTTCAGACGGATTGATTTCATTGTAGGCATTGCGTACGGGGTTTCCTGATAAAGTTAATTTTTTTTAATTGCAGTAAAACTGATGTACACCATTTTCTCAATAACACATCACACAGTAAATTTGCATGACATGAACATTAGGCATTTCCTATTCACGAACAAACAAACAAGTTACACTTTTTAAAGGACGTTAAACATCATGTTTAATAAACGTCACAACGTTTTCCTTTGTTTCCCTTTGCTAAGACTTTCTGTAGACGCTTTACGTGGACCAGCGAAATTACAGTAATGGTTTCAAAACATCATGCAAGAAATGTAATTAATTTCTAAAAATTGTCAAAAAATCAACTTTCACAAAATTATCTTACAGACATGAATCAAATGATCAAAAAAAATATTATCTGCACGTGTGTGAAGAACGTGTGACACATGTGGCAGTGTTAGAGATGAATTAAAAACAGCTAAAAACAGTTACCTGTGCAAAGTTGCCATTTATCAAGTGCGATTTCGATGAACTGTGGAGAAACGACGAGCTGCTATGCGCAGCTGAGTCGTTGAAGACCCGTCAAATAAGAAGGTAAGGCCGTAGCGAGTGTGAGTATGTGTTGGTAGCGTTACTGCACACCGTCGCAGCACTTGAGTGTGTCCTCTGATCAGTCTCCAAAATATGGGTTTCTTGTGTTGCTATGAACTGCGAACAAAAAAGGTCTTACCTTTCCATTCATCTCAATTATGATCACAGGATGTTTCATTACACGTAAAATGTACCTTTGTGTGCAGAACTGCCATACACATTATTATGTCCATTTGTGTTCTGACGCGTTTGATGCAGCTCGCCACGAATTCCTCTCTGCGCCAAACTCTTCATCTCAGAGTAGAACTTGCACCCTCAGTCCTGAATTGTTTGTTGTATGTATTGTAATCTGTCTTGCCTTAAATACTTTTTCCCTCTACAGCTCCCTCTAGTGCTATAGAAGTTATTTCCTGAAGTCTTACCACGTACCCAATCTTCCTGGCATTCCTTCTTGACAATGTTTTCCATGTGTTTATTTCTTCGCCTATTCTACGGAAAACCTCCTGTATTCTCATCACTTCAATAATTTACTCTACGCTAAAATACTGTGCTCCAGTACGGA
This sequence comes from Schistocerca serialis cubense, assembly GCF_023864345.2. Taxonomy (NCBI): domain Eukaryota; kingdom Metazoa; phylum Arthropoda; class Insecta; order Orthoptera; family Acrididae; genus Schistocerca; species Schistocerca serialis. The sequence continues at coordinate 869,978,965 of NC_064641.1, read as the reverse complement.
AAAACTGTGCAACTCTTCACAAAGTAGATGTTAAACTAAATCATGCAATCAGAATAAGCTACTAAATCATAACAGCTTCGTCGGCTGCATGTATTATGTAATATTCCACAACCACTAAGACGAGAAGCATCAGTTATAAGAGAATTGTAGAAGATGCACCTCCTGTCCATGATGTGTGCCAAGCAAGGAAAGTGGTTTGTCAGAAGTTTCCTCTAGAGAATAATTGCTTAATTATTGATCTCACTAAATGTGTGAACGGATTTGATCTTCTCAGAAACTATGGAAAGCTCTCAATACGTCCCATGCAAGGGTGTGAAAGGTGTGTTGCCTGACTGTATGAATGGGGTCCAAGGATGACCTGACCAGCGACTCTGTGGCTGCTGTGCAAACTATGCGGTACCTGACTGAAGGTTGTTTATTACGAAAATTTCCTGTCGCAGGTAGTGAACTGTATTTGAAGTAACCAAGCTCAGTGGATTGGTTAAGAGATCTACACATTCAGTTATAAAATTTTTGTGCGTCTATTTGTTTATATTATGTGTCTCATATAAGGTGGTCTGTAACAATGTAAAATGACCATGTAACTGTTACTGATACTAATACTAATACTAATAATAATCATAATAATAATAATAATAATAGAAAAAATGTTCAAAAGTTGACACTCACTTGGTTTTAGATTTTGTAAAAATAGTGCTATATAATGGTTTAAACGTATGCAATACTACTTCATAATGTTCTACCAGATTTACATGTTGTTTTTAGAATATATAATGCGTAGCAAAGATAGAATCCCAATGAGTGTAGATGGTGCTGTGTTGAGAGGGAATAGAGCAAAATTTGGACATTACTAAAAACATTTATTAAAATCCTACCATTAACACAGTCCAAGAATGTTTGGCCACTTTACTTGCTCCCATAAGTGAATTTTCAGTCAGAAATTGCCAAGCCGCTTTAGCACAACTAAAATACTGAATCAAGCCAAATACGAATGATCATACCCAGACACGCCTCAGCAACTGGCATGTAACCAGTTTCACTTATCTAAGCATTGCCTAGATGCAATATACATAAAGCTCCAATAGCAGGTGTTCCTCGTTTGTCTCTTTCTCTACCAAATTTCGTTACTTACATGTTCATCAGCAACCTTACATTCATTAGATTCGCCAAAAACTTAAATAAATGACACTATAGCAGAAATTTTAGAACAGAGAGCATTTCTTTTATACTTAGTTAAAGCAGCAGCTCCAAGACCTTGTTCAACAAACACACATAGTCGTGCCCCTTACTGACAACAAAACCTCACTAATTCAGGTCGCACTTAGCATAGTCAAGAAAGCTCATAAGCGAAGAACAGATAAACATATATAGTTATACATAGGGTGATTATAATTAAAGTTAAACTTTCAAACTGCTGTAGAAATAACTCGCCACTGGTCAGAATGACGTCAAATTGCAACGGAATGATATTGGAGACGGGGAAGGGGGGACGTAGGGTAGAAGAAACAAAAATTTACAAAATGTAGCAATAGATGGCGCTGTAAGCATCAGAAGTTAATAGTGGTCGACTACAAATGATAAATGAATCATACAGCGATGCTTAAGGTGTACGTTAAACACACTGTACTACTCAGTGTGCATGGGTGTACAGGTGTGATACTGTTAGTTACGTAAGCCCATCCACTGAGGCAAGGTCATATCACATCGGAAGGGAAAAAAAGGTTGTTAATTGTCCCGAGGCCAAAAACCGCATACAAAACATAAATCACATTATCTTTCATTGTCCTGAGGCCAATAAACGCATAAAAAGCATCAATCGTTCGGTTTTTAACCATCCTGAGCCCAAAAACCGATAAAAGCATCAATCAAAATCAAATCGGATTATTAATTTTACGTATGACTGGCGCAAAACAAGTTCGATATGCTGTCCACCGCTTTCTGCAACAAGTTCAAACCGAGGAACAGCATGTTCTACAACTGATCGAAGTGTTTCAGAATGTGTTGCGCAGTGCGTGCCCTCAGTGCAGCTAAGTTTGCAATCGGAACACTGAACACTTCTTTCAGATTGCCCCACAGCAGAAGTCACACAGATTAAGATCAGGCTGCAAGGAAATGGCCACTGATACTTCTAGCTTTTCCGAAATGGCGCTTCAGCAGCTGCTTAACTGGATTTTCAATGTACGGAGGTACGCCATCTTGGATAAAAATGATCCCATCCACACATCCAAGCTGTTGGAGAGCTCAAATGACGTGGTTGCGCAAAAGACACCCATAGCGCTTACCAGTGACGGTACAGGTAACAGGACCGGAAGCACCTGTCTCTTCGAAAAAAATATGGTCCAATGATAAATGATGCCGTAAACCCGCAACACACAGGGACCTTTTCAGAATAAAGTGGGTCTGGTTGATGTGCGTGTGAATTTTTCGTTGCCCATATTCGACAATTCTGTATGTTGACATATCCTTTCATATGTAAGTGGGCTTCGTCTGTCCACAAAATCTTCTACGGCAAATCAGAGTCCATCGCCATGCGAGCAACAAATTCTAAAGCAAAGGCCTCTCTTGCTGGCTGGTCAACAGGAAGCAACTCGTTCAAATCGGTAATTTTGAGTGGATGGAAAAGGAGTAGTTTCGTAGGATTTTACGCACCGTGCTGACGGGTATGGCCAATGTTCGAGAAATTCCCCGTGCACTACACGTTTGCACACTACCACTCGTCTCCTCCTGCATTGCCGTGGCCACTGTCTCCCCTGTCGTCGAATCAATTGGTTTCCTCACTTTACCAGGCTGCACACCAAAACAATCTGTCTTTTCGAATTTCCTAATCACTTTCTCCAGACCCACAGCAGACATCGGAGCAGCGCCTTTTTTCAAACCCTTCAGGGTCCGGAACTTATAGAGAGCGACGTGTGCACAGTCATCATTCTTGTAATACAGTTTTACAAGCAGAGGGCGAACCTTGTATGAGACAGTCATGGCGAACGTCGCAGACCCGAAAGTGGGAATAGCCGTGTACCCGGAGTATTTATACCAACTTCAATGGGTGGTGCGTATGACAGGTGTTTTCATTTACGTATTCTGACACACACACACCGCCATCTAGTGATCAATTTTCACACAATTTTTTTCTTCTGCCATACGTTTTTGCCCTTCTTCGATAATATTCCTTTGCAATTTGACGTCATTCTAAACAGTGGTGTTATTTCTAACTTTAACTTTAATTACAATCACACTGTACATCGACTCACAGGAAAATCGTGGAACGCCCATCAGCAGTTTATTGAAGTATTTCCTCATGTAGGCTGTACTACAGACAAAACAACATGACTGGCGCATGGACTACGGAGCAAATGTGCATTTTAGTAGAGCTAACTTGGGGATTTAGCACGTCCGTTTCGTTAACAGTGAGATATACGGGCCTGATACTGACGAGTCGCACTGCGAACGCCTGTACATTGTTGAGACACATCAACTCTTCGCACAAGTTGCATCGTTTCACACAGTTCAGCTGGATGTTGAGCTGGGCTCACTCAACGGCGACGTTCGAAAGCACGTCCGTGTGCTGACGGCTTGACGTTGTCACCCAACAGTGGACCACAGCACCCTCTCCAAGCGACGACTGACCCACTGATCACAGAAAAATGGTTCAAATGTCTCTGAGCACTATGGGACTTACCTGAGGTCATCAGTCCCCCAGAAGTTAGAACTACTTAAAATGGTTCAAATGTCTTTGAGCACTATGGGACGTAACTTCTGAGGTCATCAGTCCCCTAGAACTTAGAACTACTTAAACCTAACTAACCTAAGGACATCACACACATAGATGCCCGAGGCGGGATTCGAACCTGCGACCGTAGCGGTAGAGCGGTTCCATACTGAAGCGCCTAGAGCCGCTCGGCCACTCCGGCTGGCGGTCACAGAAAGCCTGCATGAACAGGCCACCAGCGAAACGTCGCCCCCCCCCCACCCTTCCATCCCCCTCTACATTCGACGATGCTTTACAGTCAGCAGCCGCCCATCATCTTCCCAGGTGTTGCCTTCAACTTCCAACCAGTATGCCATCGGCGCCAAACTCGTAAATAACTGCTGCGGTCGCAGGTTCGAATCCGGCCTCAGCCATGGATGTGTGTGATGTCCTTAGGTTAGTTAGGTATAAGTAGTTCTAAGTTCTAGGTGACTGATGACCTCAGATATTAAGTCCCATAGTGCTCAGAGCCATTTGTATGCTATGTTAGTTGTTGCTGAATAAAACAGTCTGAAAAAAAAGTATGCCTCGTGATGATTGGGTGTTGTGTGATGTCCTTAGGTTAGTTACGTTTAAGTAGTTCTAAGTTCTAAGGGAATAGAATAGTGCTCAGAGCCATTTGAACCATTTTTTATTATTATTTTTATTATTATTTTTTTTTAAATAAAATCAAGTGGTAGGCGTACTGAATGCAGGCATGAGGACAGGGAATGATGTGGTAATTACTGTTGTCGATGGCAAGTACAGTTAGTGAATGGAACAAGTCTGTTTGCTAGGATGCTACACACAGCAAATCGTCGAGATTTGCACTGTTGTGGCCAGCTGCATTGACCGAGCGGTTCTAGGTGCTTCAGCCCAGAGCTGCGCTGCTGCTACGGTCGCACGTTCGAATCCTGCCTCGTGCATGGATGTGTGTGATGTCCTCAGGTTAGCTAGGTTTAAGTAGTTCTAAGTTCTAGGGGACTGATGACCTAAGGCATTAAGTCCTATAGTGCTCAGAGCCATTTGAACCAACCATTTGATTTCGTAAACAGGCTTCCAGTAACACTACCTCGATTCTCTGCCAGGCACTGCAAGTTTATCAAACTTTCATCTCGGTTTCTTATTGTTTGATGTTAAATCTTCCATATTAGTTTTCGTCTCATAGTAAGCACGGGCTGGTTTTGTGGTGGCATAAGCTGGCGTAAGCACACCGGGCGGTAAAGAGATCGTGAGAAGGTCGATTGAGGCCAAGGACAGATTCGCAGGAAACGTACCGCCTACGCCCTCTGAGTCGCCAGTATTTAGATCGCCGCCGTGGACCCGAGAGCCCCAGGCAGTCGTCCAGTAGACAAGAAGTCGAGTCATCAGTAGCAGCCCAGTGGGAGCAGCAGTCGCAGTTAGCTCAGAGTCAGGCAACACGTAGCCACCAGAGAAGTATACATACTGCGACTTTGTACTTCACCAGCAGTGAAGCTAACATCGACTATTACGGAAGAGCTGGTACCACAACAACTAGCTTAAGTTAAGTAGCTTTTATGAATAAAGAACTCTGTTAATACATGCATGCAGTTGTGTTACATAAAAGATTTCCTGCCACCAAACAACATCCTCTCCTTGCTTCCCATGGTACAAGCCTACAGTGACAACGAGACTACACAAATGTTTCGTAGTATTGTGTTCGTGATTTCACTTCTTGTATGTATTTCACTCTTTGAATTGCATATTGAATATGTTACTCGTATTCTGCTTGATTTTTGCTCACACCTGTAATATTTGGTGGAGCAAGTATCTGTCTGCAGTACCTGTTGATAATGTGTGAACTCATCGCCGCAACTATTGTTGCATTTTTGGCATTTGCAAGGAAAAATGCTTTAGTCACTGCTAGTACAAAGCATACTCCGTGGCAAGAAGCGACACCATTGAAAGCAGAAATGCATAGTCATTGGTAAAAAGATGTAATAAAGACGAATACTAATTCTATCAAAAGCTGCTGACATGCAGTTCTAAAGATTAAATGTGGAAGAATACGAAAAAAAGGATGCGAAATAAGGTAAAGTAGAATACAACAATATACTAGGGGCGGTCTGTAAGTAATGCGACACATTTTCTTTTCTCGACGAATTTCGATTGAAAAAATTTTTAACTTTTTGTGGGTCATCGCGGAATATTGCCGCTTCAGCCCCTATAATTTAATGAAGTTCCGATGACGCTAAATGTAGCCTTCCAAATGGTGTCAGTAATGGTGCTGCGTTCCGAGCAGAGAACGGCCATTGAGTTCCTTTTGGTGGTAAGCCCGAGCGTCTCATATATTCATGGGCACTCTACAGAGACCTGGCAGTGAACGAAATCACAGTAAGTCGTTGGGCGAGCGTCTGTCATCATCGCAACAAGGGCAGCAAACCTGTCCAATCTCCCGCATGCCAGACAACCGCACAAAGCTTTGACCCCTGCATTGTTGGAACGTCCGTACATCTCGCTGCTAAACTGGACCTCTCTCTTGGTACTGTCAACACCGCTGGATCTCTCATCCAACCTACAGCCCAGATGTCGCACATTCCAGATTTCATCTCTTTGGCCGAATGAAGAATGCACTCCGCGGGAAGCAGTGCATGCGTAGATGGTGGGGAGGTAACTGATGCAGCAAGATGTTGGTTCCGACGTGGACGATTACAGAGGCACCATGGGGGCAAACAGACACTACAACTAAGGCGGGTAAAGTCGTGGCACTGAGCGGAGATTATGTTGAAAAATACGATTTTGTAATCAAGAGAGTGGGAAATAATATTGAGCATTGGAATCCAGAAATAACCAATCAGCCGTCAGAAAAAAATGTGCTGCTTATTTATTGAACGCTCCTCGTATTTACAACACATTTAAATCGAGCGGTACACACTAGAGATGGGCAAAGTCGTTCATCCTTGGGAACTAGTTCACTGGTGATCGTTCTTTTCTGCGAACCGTTCATTTTTACTCGTTCATCGTTCACCGTGCTTGGTATAAGGTTCTTATGAAAAACTGAAAATTGGTAGCATTGGCGACTGAAGATGGACGGCGCCAAGAGGGTGCACTTGCTTCCCCCCTGGAGTACAGAGATTTTATTCACAACAGAATACTCACACACTTGTAATTTTCGTGATTCTGCAAAACATCTCTTTTAGCCAACTGCAGCGTTATGTGGCTGATCGCAGTGGAATAATGTAGGGTGGCGCACGAGAAAGCGGCCCCGAGTACAGACTGCTCGCCAATTACGCACTATTTGTTGACCGCTACGAGCAGAATAGATAAGCGTGTAATAATTAGGCAGTGAAGAAATAACAAATAAGCTAATGCAAACAACTTCGAAACAGATGACGATTGGTAAGCGACAATGAGAAGTCTAGTACTCGGGGCCGATTTTTCGTGCGCTACACTGTTCTACTTTACAAAAAGTGACACGATACACTCGATTACGAAGCGGGGACTTCATTCGGTTGCAAGTCGGTCTGCCTTCCATGACAATGAATATGCTCTTTTACCTTGGATCAAAAAAAGACGGAAAATGGCCACTCGTGTGTGCTATGCCGACGTCCTTTGCATGTGGAATAACAAAAAATCTTGCCTTTTTACATTTCTTCTGCTGTTTATCGAAACAGTGAAGTAAGCTGATACGCCGTTTTGTTACCTGAAAAGATGTATGCATTACTTACCACGTAATTTTTTGTAATTTACGTAATTATAAAATGCATTTTCATTACCGGTCGTGGACGCTGGACTGATTACGAAAACAACCAGAACTTCAGAGTCCAAAAAAGGTTTGAAACAGATCTAGAATAGGCGTGCGAAGCGAATGAAACGAACAACAACAACTCGATTCTGAGCTATGAGTAGTTGGAAGTGGAACTGCGACGAGTTGCCGCGCGAAGAAGGACTAGTCCGGCCGAGCGAGACCGAGACAGAGACAGACGGGAACGGGACCGAGGCTGGATCGAGACCGGCCGACTTGCCGTTGCGGGAACGAGACCGACCGTTTCCCGTTCCCAGGAACTAGAAGTAGAAACCTGCGACCGAAGTGAACTACGAAAGACCGTTCCTTAGAATTCGTTCCTGTCTCGTTCCGTTCATATTGGTGAACCGTTCCTTCGGACCCGTTAGTTCGCGAACGACCCATCTCTAGTTCACACAGGATTCGTAAGTAGGAACAGATGTACCCGAGTTCACAGAACACGTCGCGGTAAAACCAACTTCTGTTCACGTCATGTCTGATGACTGTGACGTTTTGATACGTGTATTAAAGCGCAATTATTTGCTCGTGATAATTGTCACATGTTCGGGATTATAATATTGGATTTTTACAAGTTAATAACTGTACAGATAACAGGCGACCACAACGACAAAAAATGGTTCAAATGGCTCTGCGCACTATGGGACTTAAGTACTCAGATCATTAGTCCCCTAGAACTTAGAACTACTTAAACCTAACTAACCTAAGGACATCACACACATCCATGCCCGAGGCAGGATTCGAACCTGCGACCGTAGCAGCAGCGCGGTTCCGGACTGAAGCGCCTAGAACCGCTCCGTCACTCCGGCCGGCCCACAACGACTGTTACACAAGTTTACATGACTGTGAATCCCAGATATGTGAAGCTCATAATTGAGTGGGGTTTCTGGGATACATTTCTTTGCAAGGTCATATAAACCTTCCAGTTTCCAGCCACGCACTTCACTGCTAGACTACTAGGCCCACCCATGAAGTATGAACGACAAATATTCTCACGTAAACCGCGTATTTCGAGAATTTTCGAGCCATGTTTTCTCCGTTTGAAGGTTCACTGCAAGGCCTCTGCGACCGCTGTTGTCCTTCTCTGCGTCAGGGGCCTTGCACAACGTTAATTTTGGTCTTCAGTGCAGTCTGCTGCCCGACAAAAGACGCCTTCCAGTTGACACGGCCGCTGGTTCCTCAATAGCGGTAGCATTGCCAAGCCTGATTTCACGCTCCGCGCGCCCTCTGTAGCAGTGGGCAGGAAACACCAGCCTTAGCGCCAATCGCCGAGTTATAAAATTGGTTATAAAATTGCCAGAGGGTACAGTAGACTATCGTAAGTAAGCGTAGATCATGGTAGTTTTATTAGCACTTTGGACAGCTAAGGTCATACGAACGTTGCCAGTTCATCAGGTGTGTTGCATACATCCCGGGCGTTACCACATAACGATGGCTTTCTTCGCATGTGCGATCAGTGTCTTGCTGGATGCCCGTAAAAATCTGACTCTGTTAACCATCTAGAAACTGAGTGAGGATGTATAAAGGGCCAGGTTCTACATAGTTTTCCTCTTCTGTTATTTAAAAATTAACAGTATTCGTAGCAAAATCGAACGTGTCATTGTTTAATTTTGGTTTCTTTCCAAAATTGTTAATTTTTAATGTAAAACAGAGCGATTTCATAGCACAATCTACAACACCGATTTATCATTTACCGCTAGAAAACACAATTTCGTCAACAAAAACATAGAATTATAAAAATAGAAAAACATTATATCAAACATCGCTTCAGTATTGCATCGAACTTAACATAAAACATTCTTCTGCGGCCGGCCGGGGTGGCCGAGCGGTTCTAGGCGCTACATCTGGAACCGCGCGACCGCTACGGTCGCAGGTTCGAATCCTGCCTCGGACATGGATGTGTGTGATGTCCTTAGGTTAGTTAGGTTTAAGTAGTTCTAAGTTCTAGGGGACTGATGACCTTAGAAGTTAAGTCCCATAGTGCTCAGAGCCATTTGAACCACTCTCTTGTTTTTCAAAAACAACTTTTGAATTTATCAACAATAACAGGAAACTCGTATCTCTCCTCGTGATGAAGAAGATGCTATTGAGTACAAAATAACAGCAATAATTATACATTCCTTTATGCCTGTGCATACAAATTGTACTTAGATCAAAAATAATTGCTTTGCTAACACAAAAATACAGAAGTTACGCGATTAACTAAATTTTATTACTTACATTATGCATTTTATCTGCCGCAAGGATACAAAATACACAATGGACCAATACTGAATGCTTATGTGCAAAACAAACAAACAATAAAGAGAAGTCGTCGGCTCCCAGTTTCTCTCTTACCCATTCATTTAAGTTTCTTTCCAAACCAATTCTACCGATACCGCGACTAATCTTACCATTTTGTATCTTCATTTGTGTAGTGTACCGAAACTAGTGAACTCTAATAACAACAAATCTCGTTTATCCACAGTCCAAGATACACTTCCTGTACAATGTTATGTTTCAAATATTCAGTCTTAGAAATGTCTTTACAAATTAAGGCATATTTTTGTTACCAGTAGATTTTATTTGGCCATAATGCCCTCTTTGCCGGTGTATTTTGCTTTCAAGACAGGAGAAATCCATTACGTCCACTTCGTGGCCGTCAGCTTTGATGTTACATTTGCCACTAATGACATTTATGTAAATCTTCATTATCTTCATTACGTTTGTCTTTCTTCGTTTTATTCTCATCCATACTCTGCACCTTTCCACTGCTCACTTCATTCAACAGATCCCATATTCCTCCCTCGCTTCCACTGAGGCATGCAGTGTGATCAGCGAATCTTATGACTTATATCGTTTCATACTGAATATTAGCCCTGCTGTTGAACCTTTCTTTTATTTCTGTCATTTATTCCATGTATAGATTAAACCGTAGAGGCTAAAGACTCCATCCGAGTCTTATACTTCCCGATCATTTCGTTCTCATGCTTATAATTTTATGGTTCTCTCTTGGTTCATTTACGCGCTCTGTATCATCCGTCTTTCCCTGTAACTTACTTCGGTTTCTCTCAGAATTTCGAACATCTTGACAGTTTTACGTAGTAGAAAGCTTTTTCTAGGTCTTTAAATCCGATAAATGTATCTTGATTATCCTTAAGCCCTGCTTCCAGTGTCAAGTGCAACATCATAACTTCCTCCCTAGTGCTTTTACGTTGCTAAAAGCAAAATTGGTCGTCGTCTAACAGATTGTGCGGGATTTCTCGTACTCCTCTGCCCTTGCTATCTTCGGGAGTTTATGGACAACATATTTCCGAACGTCTAATGGTGTGCCCTTACGCTCACGGATTGTGCACGATACGAAACATCTACGTGAAATGGTTTAAGATTCACTCTGTGCTTTTCAATCGCACAGCAAGCATCACTTAACGTGTGGCGTTTTGTGTTTGAAAATGACACAGATTCAGATTAAGATAGATTCAGATTCGTTGTCACAGTGTCTGGGAGTGCTTATCGGTTTTTCATAGAAAAAAGAGCATGAACAGCAATAGATACTTTATACAGCGCCACATTAAAATAAAAAAGAAGTCATAGCCTAGTGGGAACGATTAAGAGCATTTCTGCGTGCTGACATTGTGGGACAACTCTATTCTTGGTATAATAGTTTCGCGGTTTAGAGAAAGAAAGGTATAACCGCCGCTGAAACTCTTCCAACAGGACAGTAATTACCAGTTTGTTAATCTTCTTTATCTTGAACTGGATACTGCAAATAGCTGAGGATGGCACTGAGGAATAGAACCTAGCGTTCAGGAGAACCACATGGCGATTCCCAATTAACTTTCCCGTAAATTGTTGAAAAAAGTTGAGAATGTATTATTGATGGACTTTGTTCTTCGTAGACTACAGAAAAAAATTGACAGACCAATCATAGCGCTAAAGTGTTGACTCTTCACAGGAGCAAATTCTGTAAACTCAATATAAAGAACAATCACAGGATATTACGAGCAGATTATTATCAAAGGTGATCTATGCAGTGAGAAGCCTTTTCTTTAGCATTATTCAACTCCGTGTTAGAACTGAAAGGGAACTCCAGATTCGCCAAGCTTAAACAATAACTGTATACAGAGTAATCTGTCAACCGTGACTACAAGGAGAGGTTGTCACTTTTACGAAGCACACAAATCTTTATTGAACTGGATGTGATAAAGATTAATCTAAACAAAGGTTATACATCAAGGATGAGGATTAATAAGGTGAATAATTGGAAGGACGCTTTTCGTATTACTCTCTGGCATTTAAAAAAATGGAAAACAAGAAATTAAATAAGAGCAACTGGGTAGCAATATTCATGAATGTGATAACAGGAAACTTACAGCAACGGTTGCGACAGCTAATAAAGTTTTTTTTTTTTTTTCAGTAGACATGCAGTAAAGCAGGTCACTCGTGAAAAGATTAAAAATTTGTTGTTCTCGACCGCAGAAAACTACAAGCGAGACTAACAATGGATGTGAACCAGGTAGGGTTAATAATAGGATGTTTGATGTTTCCAATACATAAAAGGTGTACTAGGATCAATAGTCCTGAAAGAATGTGTGTTGATAGGCAGCTTTCTTTAGACGTGGATAAATGCAGGATAATGTATCCACCAAAGAGAGATAATGGTGCAATATCTGACTGCAAGAATGCCGGCACACTTCTTTAGCACGTAAAACCGTATAAGCACTTAGAAAAAATACTAAGAAGCGATATGAAATCGGACGGTCACGTAAAATCAATGTACGAGTGAGAGAGAAATCTGTTTGAAGAGGTCTCGGAAAGGATAGGGAAAACAAGACACTATTGCGATCGATTAGACGAGGGTGAGTAAATGAAAACCTTAAATTTGTAATAACACATCGAAATTTCGCACCGTTATCCTGTAAGGTGGTAAGCGTGCTACAAACAGCGGGCAGAATGGTCTGTAGGTGGCAGAATAGTGTAGATGCACACCTACCGTCGCAGTATCAATAAAAAGACGGCCGCCCCACTTGCGACTTGCACCAGGGAAGAACAGCGTTCTGTTACTCGGTTTTTGCGTAGTGAAGGTGTGAAACCTATTTAAATTCATCGATGAATGAGGGTTCAGTACGGTGATGCATGTTTGGCACAGCAGCAAGTCTACAAATGGAGTAGGAAGTTCGCAAATGGTGTGACTTCTGTGGAAGATGCTCCTCGTCCATGTCAGGCAAAAAGAGTTGTGACTCCACAGAACGTTGCAGCTGTTGAAGCCATAGTGAACGAAAACCGCCGAGTGACACTGAATGACATTGCAGCATGTTTACAGCTTAGTCAGGGGTCAGCACACCACATTGTGCATGATGTGCTCCAGTTTCACAAAGTGTCTGCAAGATTGGTGCCACGGCAGCTGACTCCTAAAATGAGAGAACAACGTATTGATGCTTGTAAAGAACTTCTTCGGCGCTTTGAACGAGAAGGTGATGGCTTCCTTGAAAGAATCGTTACTGGGGACGAAACCTCGGTTGACTTCTACCAACCGGAAACGAAGAGAGCGAGCAAGAAATGGCGCCATTCCTCATCACCAAAACCAAAGAAGTTTCGAACAGAACCATCAGCAGGAAAGGTTGTGCTGACTCTCTTTTAGGACGAGAAAGGCGTCATTTTGGAGCATTACATGCCTAGAAGGACCACTGTCACCCGTCCATCATACACAGATCTCAAAAAAAGTCATCTGCGCCCTGTAATCAAATCAAAGCGACGTGGATTACTGTCAGCAGGTGTCCTTTTGCAACATGACGATGCAAGGCCCCACACTTCCCGTACAACAGTTGCAATAATCACAGACATCCACGATACTCACCAGACATTGCCCCAAGTGATTTCCATATGTTTGGACCACTCAAAGACGCAATGGGAGGAAAGAAGTTCCGTTCTGATGAAGGGGTACGCCACGCGGTGCATGAGTGGTTGGGCGGACTACCAAAAGAATTTTTTTCTAAAGGAATTTATGCACTTTGTAAGCGCTGGAGGAGTGTGGGGGAGATTATGTTGAAAAGTGATACAGCTTTGTACCACTTCTGCACAATAAATAATATTTAAAGATATATTTAAGGTTTTCATTTGATTCACCCTCGTAGAATATCGTCCCAGGGTTTAGAGTCTTCGTCAATTAGGCATGACAACTGATTTCTATAGAATTCAGAGGCATAATTCTCGTGAAATCCTGTTGGCTGAATTTACAGGAGCACTATTCGAAGAAAAGTATGTGACCATTGCTCTACTACCAACCTACATCCCTCTTAGGTATAATCAGAAAAAGATATCTATGTGTTGTTGTTGTGGTCTTCAGACCTGAGACTGGTTTGATGCAGCTCTCCATGCTATTCTATCCTGTGCAAGCTTCTTCATTTCCCAGTACCTACTGCAGTCGACATCCTTCTGAATCTGCTTAGTCTATTCATCTCTCGGTCTCCCTCAACGATTTTTACCCTCCACGCTGTCCTCCAATACTAAATTGGTGACCCCTTGATGCCTCAGAACATGCCCTACCAACCGATCCCTTCTTTTAGTCAAGTTGTGCCACAAACTCCTCTTCTCCCCAACCGTATTCAGTACCTCCTCATTAGTTATGTGATCTACCCATCTAATCTTCAGCATTCTTCTGTAGCGCCACATTTCGAAAGCTTCTATTCTCTTCTTGTCCAAACTATTTATCGTCCATGTTTCACTTCCATACGTGGCTACACTCCATACAAATACTTTCAGAAACGTCTTCCTGACACGTAAATCTATACTCGATGTTAACAAATTTTTCTTCTTCAGAAACGCTTTCCTTGCCATTGCCAGTCTGCATTTTATATCCTCTCTACTTCAACCGTCATCAGTTATTTTGCTCCCCAAATAGCAAAACTCCTTTACTACTTTGTGCGTCTCATTTCCTAATCTAATTCCCTCAGCATCATCCGAATTAATTCGACTACATTCCATTATCCTCGTTTTGCTTTTGTTGATGTTCATCTTATATCCTCCTTTCATGACACTGTCCATTCCGTTCAACTGCTCTTCCAAGTCCTTTGCTGTCTGACAGAATTACAATGTAATCGGCGAACCTTAAAGATTTTATTTCTTCTCCATGGTTTTTAATGCCTACTCCGAATTTTTCTTTTGTTTCCTTTACTGCTTGCTCAATATACAGATTGAATAACATCGGGGATAGGCTACAACCCTGTCTCACACCCTTCCCAACCACTGCTTCCCTTTCATGTCCCTCGACTCTATAACTGCCACCTGCTTTCTGTACAAATTGTAAATAGCCTTTCGCTCCCTGTATTTTACCCCTGCCACCTTCAGAATTTGAAAGAGAGTATTCCAGTCAAATTGTCAAACGCTTTCTCTAAGTCTACAAATGCTAGAAATGTAGGTTTGCCTTTTTTTAATCTAGCTTCTAAAATAAGTTGAAGGGTCAGCATTGCCTCACGTGTTCCAACATTTCTACGGAATGCAGACTGATCTTCTCCGAGATCGGCTTCTACCAGTTTTCCCATCCGTCTGTAAAGAATTCGCGTTAGTATTTTGCAGCCGTGACTTATTAAACTGATAGTTCGGTAATTTTCACATCTGTCAACGCCTGCTTTCTTTGGGATTGGAATTATTATATTCTTCTGGAAGTCTGAGGGTATTTCGCCTGTCTCATACATTTTGCTCACCAGATGGTAGAGTTTTGTCAAGACTGGTTCTCTCAAGGCTGTCAGTAGTTCTAATGGAATGTTGTCTACTCCCGGGTCCTTGTTTAGACTCAGGTCTTTCAGTGCTCTATCTAACTCTTCATGCAGTATCATATCTCCCATTTCATCTTCATCTACATCCTCTTCCATTTCTATAACATTGCCCTCAAGTAAATCGCCCTTGTATAGACCCTCTATATACTCCTTCCACCTCTCTGCTTTCCCTTCTTTGCTTAGAACTGGGTTTCCATCTGAGCTCTTGATATTCATGCAAGTGGTTCTCCTTTCTCCAAATGTCTCCTTAATTTTCCTGTAGGCAGTACCTATCTTACCCCTAGTGAGATAAGCCTCTACATCCTTACATTTGTCCTCTACCCATGCCTGCTTAGTCATTTTGCACTTCCTGTCGATCTCATTTTTGAGACGTTTGTATTCCTTTTTGCCTGCTTCATTTACTGCATTTTTATATTTTCTCCTTTCGTCAATTAAATTCAATATTTCTTCTGTCACCCAAGGATTTCTACTAGCCCTCGTTTTTTTACCTACTTGATCCTCTGCTGCCTTCACTACTTCATCCCTCAAAGCTACCCATTCTTCTTCTACTGTATTTCTTTCCCCCATTCTTGTAAATTGTTCCCGTATGCTCTCCCTGAAACTCTGTACAACCTCTGGTTTAGTCCGTTTATCCAGGTCCCATCTACTTAAATTCCCACTTTTTTGCAGTTTCTTCAGTTTTAATTTACAGTTCATAACCAATAGATTGTGGTCAGAGTCCACATCTGCCCCTGGAAATGTCTTACAATTTAAAACCTGGTTCCTAAATCTCTGTCTTACGATTATATAATCTATCTGAAACCTGTCAGTATCTCCAGGCTTCTTCCACGTACACAACCTTCTTTCATGATTCTTAAACCAAGTGTTAGCTATGATTAAGTTGTGCCACCAGGCGACTTCCTCTTTCATTTCTTACCCCAAATCCATATTCACCTACTATGTTTCCTTCTCTTCCTTTTCCTACTACCGAATTCCAGTCACCCATTACTATTAAATTTTCATCTCCCTTCACTATCTGAATAATTTCTTTTATCTCATCATACAGTTCTTCAATTTCTGCGTCATCTGCAGAACTAGTTGGCATATAAACTTGTACTAGTGTGGTAGGTGTGTGCTTCGTATCTATCTTGGCCACAATAATGCGTTCACTATGTTTTTTGTAGTAGCTTACCCGCATTCCTGTTTTCCTATTCATTATTAAACCTACTCCTGCATTACCCCTATTTGATTTTGTATTTGTAGCCCTGTATTCACCTGACCAGAAGTCTTGTTCCTCCTGCTACCGAACTTCACTAATTCCCACTAAATCTAACTGTAACCTATCCATTTCCCTTTTTAAATTTTCTAACCTACGTGCCCGATTAAGTGATCTGACATTCCACGCTTAGATCTGTAGAACGCCAGATTTCTTTCTCCTGATAACGACGTCCTCCTGAGTAGTCCCCGCCCGGAGATCCGAATGGGGGACTATTTTACCTCCGGAATATTTTACCCAAGAGGACACCATCATCATTTATCCATACAGTAAAGCTGCATGCCGTCGGGAAAAATTACGGCCGTAGTTTCCCCTTGCTTTCAGCCGTTCGCAGTACCAGCACAGCAAGGCCGTTTTGGTTAGTGTTACAAGGCCAGATCAGTCAATCATCCAGACTGTTGCCCCTGCAACTACTGAAAAGGCTGCTGCCCTCTTCAGGAACCACACGTTTGTCTGGCCTCTCAACAGATACCCCTCCGTTGTGGTTGCACCTACGGTACGGCTATCTGTGTCGCTGAGGCACGCAAGCCTCCCCACCAACGGCAAGGTCTATGGTTCATGGGGGGATATCAATATCACGCATATATACCGTAGTCATTTCTTCCTTCCTCAGGATGCGAATAGAATACGACAAAAAACTAAAAATATTGGTACAATATACTCTCCACCACGCCATGTACAGTGTCTTGCGGTGTGTCTGCGGAGATGGAGATCCATCCTTATTGTAACAGTGTGTATGTAATTGAGCTACTCATGTATCTGTCTTGTGGAGTAATATTGTTGTGTACGACTTCATACACAATAGTAAGGAGAGGTGGACTGCAGAGTGGTGCGGCAACTGTAGTTGTAGGAAAGCCGGGAGGAGCAGAAATGATTAGTGAACAACTATCACACAAACAGAGGATTTACTTAACTTGTACGTCTCCGAACATACGAAAACTCTATATACGCTGCGACTAGGCGGTGTCTGCATAGCTTCATCTAGCGAGTGGGCTGAATCCTGCCGCCATAAATTCTGTATCGAGGCAGCAGAGGTCACTCGTCGTACCGGGCCGCTAGAGGCGTGGCACAGCGGGCGTGTTCCATTGCGTTGGCCGGATCCCGCAACACCGCTGTCGGTTGGTTCGTCGATTTGGGGGAGAGCATCAGATAGTGAGGTCATCGCTCCGATGAGATTTGGGAAGCATGGGGAAGGAAGTCGGCCATGGTATTTCAGAGGAAACATCCCGGCATTTGCTTGAACCAAAAGTGAAATAACTTCGACCATTGTACAATAGCCCGGAAAATTTTATTAATTGTGACAATTCCGGACGGGAAAGCTTACGTTTTACTATTTAGGGAAATCACGGAAAACCTAAATCAAGTTGGCCAGACAGGGGTTTGAACTTTCGTCCTCCCAAATGCGAATCCACCGAGCTAATCATTGCGCCACGTCGCTTGGTCGCTATACCTGTCGGCGCTGAATGGAAGCTTGCTATTCCTTCGCCAACTTGATACGCTGGTAGGGTGGTATCGATATCTCATACCACAAATATTGCCTAAGCAATTAGCAACATCTGAAAATAGGCACAAAAGACCTCACATTTGTGGTAAGAATGATTGTTGGCCTCTTCTGAACAGCCATTACATCATTCGTGTTGGTAAGAGGACAACTATCAGTTTCTTAGTAATGTATTAGAAAAACATGGCATTTCTTCTCCAAGCATTTTCATTTCCATCGCTCGGCCTCTTTCCCACTTTTCCTCCTCAGTTTTAACGATATACTCTGTACGCCAAAATACTGTATCCTTCCCTGAAGACTAAACACAGTCTGCCGTGATTTTCGTCCTCTATGATCATCCTAATATTCTAGTTAGTGACTTTTAGAGCTTTGCGACAAAACGACGTTTAAGTGCCAGAATGTGATTTTCACTCTGCAGCGGAGTGTGCGCTGATATGAAACTTCCTGGTAGATTAAAACTATGTGCTGGACCGAGAATCGAACTCGGGACCTTTGCCTTTCCCGGGCAAGTGCGCTATCATCTGAGCTACCCAAGCACAACTCACGCCCCTTGAGGTAGCAGACGAGGTATTGGCAGAACTGGAGCTGTGAGGACTGGGCGTAAGTCGTGTTTGGGTAGCTCAGATGGTCTAGCACTTGTCCGCGAAAGGCAAAGGTTTCGAGTTCGAGTCTCGGTCTGCCACACAGTTCTAATCTGCTAGGAAGTTTCGACTTGTAAATGGTTTTTGTCATGTGCTGGTATAAGAATATTACAGAAGCGCGAAGGAACTAGAAAATCGACATTTATTGGCAAATCCTGGCACCCGTTCTTGCAGTAGCAAGCCGTGAAGAAGTGTGTGACCATCGAGATTCGGGGATGGTCCAAAGCCAAAGTCATTCACAACTACAATCGTTCCTTTTCAGAAGTAGGTGGAACACACACTAATGGCAGGGAACATTAGATTCCACTTTTCCAGCTCTATATGTCACGGAACCGTGAAAAATTAGGATATAACATGGCTGCTGACAAGTCCGAGTATGTGCTCGGTCTGCAACAGTCAGCTTTAGTGTACCAGTAAGATGCACCCAACCTCTGATGAAAGTTTTACGCAGGTGTGTAGCTGAGGTGACGACAGCGTCCCCAGCAAAAGGCACGTTGAGTCCTGACTACAGACCGCATCGGCCACGCAATAAGTTCAGTCAAAATTGTGAGTAGAAAAATACGTTGTGATGGATATTGTCATGAAGAAAGAGACGGGTTTAAGTCTGCGGTAGCGTTCTTTTGCACAAATAGAAACTGTAAGCTAGAACTGGCATTCATACCCCGCATGGCAAGTGACTAAACCTAATGACTGTATCAGTACTATAAAGCACTATTAATTCTGGTCATTGTTTGGCAGATTTTCACTTTCCAAAAAATTTCAGCATATTTAAGACAATGTCTCCTATTTCAGTTTTATGTATACAACGTATCACACGAAAAACTCAGGTATGCATTCAGTGAAGGTTGAGAAATTGTTATTTACGGTTGGAAGGACACGTATTAAAAGGGTTGGGAGTATCACACCTATTAAATTAAGTTTCAGTAATTTTTAGGAAACGTCAATCCTGCTTATCAACATTTTCAGCACATGGTATCCCATAGTCTCTAGGTATTTATCTAAAATCGTATTATACTTAACACAGCTGTTACGATAATAGTTCCTCAATGCCATCAGCTTCGACTGTGGCAAATCGTTACCAGGCTAGGAAGTCTATCAATCACTGCGTTAATAAGCAGATGATGTTCAACGGGAGCCTACATACTGGAAAAAATCTAAATGAAAAGCAGAACTTCATACATAAATTCTGGACTTTGTTCAGATGATCCATAATACTGAAAAATAAACGAAATTTCTGATTACTTGTGAAACTGTAGAAATGTCACTATTAGCGTAGGAAGTGCGCCTGGTGATTTTCCATTTCGTTATTTGGCCATTTAATTTCCAGCATCCTCTCACTAATCCCTAATAACAAAGCTCCCAAATCAGTCTGAAAACTTACGAACCACGTTATACTCTTATGCATTGCCGTACACCATATGCATACTTCAAGGAACATTTTTGTAAATTCCATATGGGGGTTGGACAGTATTTTCGTGAAGAAAGCGTACTTCACTTCTTACATCTTTCTTTCCAGCAATTTCTTAACCTTTTCCATAGATTACGTATTCCTCAAATTTTATCTACTGTATATTCGCCGCTGTCTTTTCTGTAACATGTAAGCATTAGCGTTTTTACTACTCTTAATTACTATCGTTCTAACATTGTATACGCTCAACACATTCTGTGCAAACTATGTTGTCCATCCCATTCATCACATTAGAGCCTTCCTGCTGATTCTAACCAGCTACAGACTGCGAAATACGACGTTCCGCAGACAAATTTATTGAACTTACTGATTTTTTTCCACGTGTCTCCCCCATTTATTATTATGTTTTTATTGACATTTAGATTATATACTTATTACACATCACAAACCAAAAGCCTTTAGCAATATCCATTTGGATGTATGCACACATATAATTTAGAGCACACAATCTGAAAATTTAGCCTCAAGGTTGATTTTTATGCAGAAATACAATTCCAGAACATGTAAACTGGTAGCTAACCACGTCCTTGACGTAAAATATGCGAGTCCTTTCATTGTAACCAATATCTTTTAGACATTTATTTATTCTTGTGCTATAAACCTGGTAATGGTGTCATTGGAAAACCTAGCTGTTCCTGCACAATCTGTGGCAGCGCAAAGTGGCACTCAGTGACTGAGGCTCGAGAGCTCCTTCAAAGATCTGACTTCGCTGTCCTCATACCACGCACTGAAACATAATGTGATTTAAATCATCAACCGTTACCTCGTAACACTGACAACAGGATTTGTCCAATATGCCAATTTTATGCAGCTAAGTGGGGAAATATATGTGCCTCAGAGGATTCTCAAAACGATCGTTATTACTTTCCACGAGTTTATTGAATTTGGGAACTATGATTGTGTTGGTAAGAAGGCTTTTAGCTTTAATTTTACTTCTTGTTACTCGACTGCATTCCTATTCCTCTTGCAACAAGAGATTCGCTGGTTGTTAGAGTTTCAGGATGTAGTTCATGGCTGGTTCAAATGGCTCTGAGCACTATGGACTTAACTTCTGAGGTCATCAGTCCCCTAGAACTTAGAACTACTTAAACCTAACTAACCTAACGACTGCTGGCTGTCTTAAATGCCCGTAAATGAACCTCTACACTCCTGGCAAAAGACTGGGCTGTTACCACCAGTACTTTCACTCTCTATGATCTTCCTTATGTTACGATATTTTACTTGTGTTGAATGGAAATGTCATGGTCTGGTGCCACTGGCCCACATTAACCATTGCTCTAAATTCAGTACATTGACCCACAACGATGAAAGACATCTTTCAACTTTACGGATAAGTCGAGCTCAACATACGCACGAGTAAGAATAAAAGTGAAAGTTTCTTGCTTTTTCTACCGAGATATTGATGAGATAAATAAAAATCAACTATCCGCGTTCCAACAACATGTAACAACACAGGCAGAGTCAGTTAAGCAGAAGGTAGTTGAGGCAGTTTATTGTTTGAAACTGTACTGGTAGCAGTTCTATGTCTACCAGACCTTGAGGACCCTTGAGGAACGTTGTGCAGTGCTTGTCATACATGTTTACAATAGCCAGGCTAATGAGTGACGTCATAAGTTTGTATCGGTAACGTTCGTCTGATGTAATACAACACAGAGATTCTGATTTGCACTTCCAGGTACTGGATATATCGTTAAGGAAACAGTTGAGTTTACATTAGCAGGTAACGTTACTAATGAAGGCAGAGATTTGTTCTTAAATTCTACTTGAAATCCTACTCTCCCTCTGACCACACAATGGAAGGACAGAGTGAGTGCTGCTTGTTCAAACGGAAATTAATAATTCCATACCCATGACATCTGACGTTTGTTGTGTGATGGCGCCAGTTTTTTTTTTTTTTTTACCGTCTTTGTTGTCTTCCAGCATAAGCCATCTCTTTTCCTCACTGACATAGCTTCCGCCCACCGATGGCTTAAGTTCCATGCACGGCCATCTCTCGTTTTATTTGTGCCTTGAAACTGACGGACATTTCACCTGTCAAAATGTCGGCGGTTGTCGAGGACGTTATACCCGTATGCACTGCCGTAGGTTGTTTTTTGAACATTCGATACGCCATGGAGAATCTCATGTTTCATATTTCCTGCTGTCAGTGTGGAATATAGACCGGGTCGTACCGATTGCGTTCCTGCGTACCTTGTAGCCAACCTCCCCCCCCCCCCCCCCCCCCCCCAACTTCCCGAAGAGGCAGGTATAGTCGAGACCCAAAAACTGACCGGAAGAGAAGTGAGAAACAAAGAAAGAAGGTTTGACAATTAGAGATAAGTGGGTTTTCTCAGCCCACGTATTCTTACAGTCTCCCAACGAGGAGAAACCTTTTCTCCTACTACAAACACGCAGTTCCTGCAGTATCTTATTCTCTAAGTAGCATCAAACAAACGCTACTACCGAACAGATGTCTATCACTAACGTGGTTTACGAGGCAACAGTGTGTTTGGTTTACACAGCTGCCACTTACATAACTCGGTAATGTTCAACAATAGAACTCTCGTTGCTGTTTCTTTAGGTTGATATGATCTCAAAGTTTGTGATCGGCTTCTCCTAGTTTTTTACGAACGGGCTACAGTGCTTCGGAGTGCCTGAATCGTCCTGTGAACGCAGTTTTAGCCAGTTGGACGTGATAAAATTGTACCATGGGAGTAAGCAGTTTTTCAAAGTTTACTTTTTTGTCAGTAGACTATCACAAAGCTGCTAAACTTTACCTCAACTGTGTAATTAATGGATCTGCTTCGCTCAAAGCAAGGCAATACGAAGTAAAATTATAATAAAAACAAATTTCCCCGAAATACGTGCTTTCGTAACTATTAGCTATACAAATTTTTCTTTACTTCGTTATGCACTACTAAACGCTCATAAAGGACACATAACGTCAGCTATATACTAGTGAAAGGTGATTCCAGAGCACACAGGCTGCTGGAGAGGTAGGAGTAAGCCCAACTGAGGATACAAAATTTATTTAGAACTTTATTTTTAAAGTTATAGTACTGAACACATACACTGGTGACAACATGTATAAATTTCATCAAGATAAATTAATTATAGCTGTCACTCACTTGAGGATTGTGCCCTCAGAAGATACAATTTTAAAATAAATATACCGAAATTTACAAAATGGGAAAATGGTGGACAGATGGTTTGAAGAATGTCAACCACACTTACAGTAAGCTACTGCACCAAAATCGTTTACAGATGAACCGTACTCTCAAATTAATTGCAGCAAGTTAATCAGTAAGCAAATCTTTGCTTTAATTACAAGAGCCGGTCAGAAATGCTAATATTTACTAAAATGCTTCAAATAAATTAATAAACGAGAGAAATTTATGAGAAGAATTTATATCAGCTCACAGTGAACACTTTCTTCAGAACTTCATGTATTACACCCAATTTGGCGTGGAGATCCAAAAAAATTAATAAATAAATAAAAATAAAAAATAAAAAATTAAATAAAATACTTAAAACTTTCTAAGAAGAATTAAAACGCACGAATAAGGTAAAATTATAGTATTTTTATGGTTGTGCACGCCTTACAGTGCGCCTTACAATAGCAAGGAAACCCTCATGACTATTCTCGTGGCAAGAACACCAGCTACAAGCTACAGTTGATGGCTCTCGATCTTCCAAAATAATCGAGTCCATGAACATGAGGTGGCAAATATGAGGTAGCCAGGGAGATGGAAACGTGGGTTCTACTACGCCAAGACTGCTTGGTAGTTACAACAGGAAAACACAATTAATTATCAGCAGTACAAGATAAGAAAGTATTTATTACTTAACTTCGCTGTAGTCCATGTTCAGTTGGTTGACAATTATAGAAGACGCGACTAGACTAAGCGACTGTAGAAAGACATAATTTACAAGTCACAAATCTTGCAGTGACGAATTAATCTCTCCTAATCTTGAATCCGGTGAATTTGAAGACTAACTTGGAACTGGGCTACAAAACTTGATGGCAACAGTGACTGAGCTGCAGACGATGACTAACATCGGCGGTGGCTGACCACCGAGCGCGGCTACGAACTGTAGACTGCCACGACTGCACTACTCTCCTTTGCACATGAAGTGGCCCACTGGCGCCACGCGGCGAGCTTAAGTACTGCGACTTGCTGTGTACTCTTTGGCTAGCACAGCCGTTTTTCTGTTCCGTTTATAGAGAGAATCGCATCCGGCGGATCGATCTTTCAGGCGGCGGTGTAGTCGTATGACTGACGACATCACAACAGTGTCATACACACAGGCCAAATTACATGTGTTGTGGCGTAACAAGACAGCTACGCCACACTGAAGTAGCCGAAAGGCACGCGTAATCTCAAGTAGGCTAGATAGAGGTCT
Organism: Schistocerca serialis cubense; assembly: GCF_023864345.2. Taxonomy (NCBI): domain Eukaryota; kingdom Metazoa; phylum Arthropoda; class Insecta; order Orthoptera; family Acrididae; genus Schistocerca; species Schistocerca serialis. The sequence continues at coordinate 869,954,476 of NC_064641.1, read as the reverse complement.
GAAACAGGATACTTATTAATGTTATAAAGAAAAGTATGTAGCTACTAGAACACTTAACTTTTATATCGTCCTTTGGTATACAGCATTCTTGGTGATACAAGTGAGACTCTATCTTGAGGTACATGCAATGTTACAAATGGCGCCTTGCTAGGTTGTAGCCATGGACTTAGCTGAAGGCTATTCTAACTGTCTGCTCGGCTAATGAGCAATGCATGCTAACTATCTGCTCGGCTAATGAGCGATGCTTCGTCCGTGTAGTCGCTAGCAATGTCGTCCGTACAACTGGGGCGAGTGCTATTCCGTATCTCGAGACCTGCCTTGTGGTGGCGCTCGGTCTGCGATCACACAGTGGCGACACGCGGGTCCGACATGTACTAAATGGACCGCGGCCGAATTAAGCTACCACCTAGCAAGTGTGGTGTCTGGCGGTGACACCACAACATGTACTGTGTAACATAAGCAATAGATATTAATTACAAGCCAAAAGCGTTGACTTAAGCCGTTACAGTTAAGGAAGGACAGGAAATAATGTTTCACCGGATTATGTAGGTGGAAGACAGTATTAGCTCTTTAACAGTGACAGTAAGCTATCTGACTGCATGACCATATAATCGCGGCTACTTTGAACCTGCAAGCCAGTAACTACTCGTGATATTAAAAAAGGGCAACTAAGTTCTTACACGAAAACCAGTGGTTCTACAAATCTAGATACATAAATGCATTTATCCGCAACTTAGTGCAACGCAGAACAAATTAAGCAATATTAGGAATCGTAATCTGGCAATGAGAATTTTAATTTCATTAGAAATAACATTTAATAAGTAGCAGAGAAGTTATTGATTTTCTCAAACAGTTTCAGTAAATACGTGCCTCTTTCTCGGGTAACAGAAATATCGCAAAAAAACACACGCACACACAAACACACACACACACACACACACACACACACATGCGCGCGCGCGCACGCGCTCGCTGACAATTGACTGACGGTTCGGCTTTGAACAGACCTGAGCCAAATGACAATCAGCTTTGCAAATACTGACACCTTGAATAAGCAGTCACCACCACGTACCACAGTTTTGCAGTCTTATAGTAGCGCGACAAGCTCGAGATGCTCACCGTTCGAATAGTCCCCAAAGGCGCAGCTATTGCGAAGGTGTCAGGCGCGGCGTACGGTTGCAGGCGACATATCGGCGGGTACCAGCACCGATGGCCCATGGAGAGCACGGCTCCTACCTCGGCCACTGCTTAACCCATTCTGCAACAACAGGCAGGCCCCTTATATCCGCCGTCCAAACAGCTGAGTTCCATGCTACATTGCTTCCGCCTCTCACTTGGCAGCGCTACTCCTCAGCGAATTGCCAACCCAGCCGCCGCGACACCGCCCTCTCGCAGTTAGCACGGGCACACCCTCCGCCATGCCGTTCTCCCCGAAATTCAGCCCCCGTAAACGACCACTTCCTCCTTAAACAGAAAGTGTCCGTCAATCGCGAGCCGTCAAAGATGGCTTACAAGGGGAGGCCGCCAATTGTGAAATTCAGATTCGATTCATACTGCGCATAATAAAAGCTCATGGCCAGAGGTGTAATGTGGCAAGGCACCAAGACGCACTTCTCAGCCGTTGTCGAGAAAATCGACAGTTAAAAGAAACCGTTGCCGTGAAATACTCTCTACGAGTAATGAGTTTCTACAGCGTCGTGGCGCAGCGGTAAGCGGTCGGGTTCGTAATCCGAAGGTCGCCGGATCGAATCTCGCGGTATGCAATTTTTTTTATTATTAGTTCTTTGTAATTCAAATATATATATTAATGAATTGCTTATGCATGTTGGTGAAGGCGGATCGCTCTCCAATTGTACCGCCTCCATTTTTCCGTTTTTTTAACAGGGTGTACCAAAGCTCTCCCGTCCGCACTGATTTTCGACGATGTTATAAGTTGCGCTAGGGACCGCATCTACCTTCTTTCGAAGTTATCAGGCAACTACGCTGTTATGCGGCGGCTCGTTTCGGCCCAATCAACATCTGCGCTTCAAGTGTAACGAGCGAGTAACGGAGTTTATATTTCATACCTGCCACAGCGGATTTGTGTTCGTCGGGTCTCTATTCTAATTCGAAAGTTTGACTTACGCTATACGTATTCGTTTCGGAATATCGTTTCTACGTCTTCCGTTAACCATACGTGGTTAACATTATGAAGAGAATTAATAATATTTGTGAAATACAACTTTGTTTTCGGAAAACATAATGATGTTGGAAGTCGCCAGTTTTCCACGACAAACGACTTTCAACAACTTATTATATGCATAATTGTTGCAACTGATTGCCGGGAATTTTATATATATATATATATATATATATATATATATATATATATATATATATATATATATATATATGAATTACAAAAAATAAATACTAAAAAAAAGTAGCATGGTGCGAGATTCGATCCGGCGACCTTCGGATTACAAACCCGAGCGTTTACCGCTGCGCCACGACGCTGTGAAAAACTTAGTAATCGTAGAGAGTATTTCACAGCCACGGTTTCTTTTAACTGTAGATTTTCTCGATAACGGCTGAGAAGTGCATCTTGGCGCTTTGCCACATTGCACCTCTGGCCATGAGCTTTTATTATGCGCAGTATGAATCGAATCTGAATTTCACAATTGGCGACCTCCCCTTGATAGCCGAAAAGAGTGGTCCCACAGCCGGCGTCAACGAGGATCTATGGCGCCACAGCTCAGCTATACAGGGTGGTCCATTGATCGTGACCGGGCCAAATATCTCAAGAAATAAGCGTCAAACGAAAAAACTACAAAGAACGAAACTCGTCTAGCTTGAAGGGGGAAACCAGATGGCGCTATGGTTGGCCCGTTAGATGGCGCTGCCATAGGTCAAACGGATATCAACTGCGTTTCTTCAAATAGGAACCCCATTTTTTATTACATATTCGTATATTACGTAAATAAATATGAATCTTTTAGTTGGACCACTTTTTTCGCTTTGTGCTAGACGGCGCTGTAATAGTTACGAACATATGGTTCACAATTTTGGACGAACAGTTGGTAACAGGTAGGTTTTTTAAATTAAAATACAGAACGTAGGTACGTTTGAACAATTTATTTCGGTTGTTCCAATGTGATACATGTACCTTTGCGAGCATCTCATTTCTGAGAGCGCATTCTGTTACAGCGTGATTACCTGAAAATACCACAATAATGCAATAAATGCTCAAAATGACGTCCGTGAACCTCAATGAATTCGGCAATACGTGTAACGACATTCCTCTCGACAGCGAGTAGTTCGCCTTCCGTAATGTTCGCACATACATTGACAATGCACTGACACATGTTGTTAGGTGTTGTCGGTGGCTCACGATTCCAAATATCCTTCAACTTTCCCCACAGAAAGAAATCATGGGACGTCAGATGCGGTGAACATGCGGCCATGGTATGGTGCTTCGACGACCAATCCACCTGTCATGAAATGTGCTATTCAATACCGATTCAACTGCACGCGAGCTATGTGCCGGACATCCATCATGTTGGAAGTACATCGCCATTCTGTCATGCAGTGAAACATCTTGTAGTAACATCGGTAGAACATTACGTAGGAAATCAGCATACATTGGACCATTTAGATTGCCATCGATAAAATGAGGGCCACTTATCCCTCCTCCCATAATGCCGCACCATACATTAACCCGCCAAGGCCGCTGATGACGATGGCAAATCAGAAATTCTTCACCACTATTTTTTTAGCCAAATTACGGCTGCAAATGCGAATCTACATAGCCATTCCCTGCGTTGAACCTTTCTTGGTTTTTGCCGTCCTTATCTGCCGATAGCTCTGTCACACGGCGCTGCTGTCAGTTATTACAAATGGCGGTTGTGCTTCACACGTCAATGGCGTTAGAGCAACGAAGTGTGATTCGTTTTGTATGGAGCAAGGTTCGAATGCCCATCGAGTTCTACAGGGAGATACAGCCCAAATATGGGGAAAACTCTCTCTTTGAGAACTGTGAAGTGGTGGTGTTGTGAGTTCGTCAAAGGCCGTGAAGTCTTGCAAGACAATGTGCGGTTGGCGAGGCCACGTTCGTTGCTGTTTGACTACAACATTTCCTGCGTGGATGCAATGGTGAAAGCAAATCGGAGTGTGCATATCACGACCATTTCTCGGGAGCTTGGCATATCCTATGGAAGTGCAGTGATTCACAAGTAACGATGAAGCCAAGACAGCAGTTCGTCTGTGGTTACGTAGTCAGTCGGACGAATTCTACTGCAGGGCATTTCAAATTTAGTGCTGCTAAGGGACAAACGTGTGAGTAGATAGTAGGACTATGTAGAAAAGTAGTGTAAGGTACGTAGAACAGGATGTATATTTGCGATTACCTGTGTGTATCTTACTTTGGCTAGTAAAAAAGGGGACCAAAGACTTCCTTATTTGCTGTGAACCGTCAATTAGCGCCATTTACAAACAACAACTCAAGTACACATGTTATTCCAAAAACGTTATCGTGGACGTAGGGGCCAGGAGGTGCTGGTGAAATAACACACACTGCTAAGGTTATCTTTTTAATTTAAAAGGCTTTCTCAATAACAAACATTTAAGTCTAGCATTTAAAAAAAAACGATCTCGAATAGCTGACAAATTTTCTTTATGAAATGGAGATTGCCAGGTATGACGTTAACAACTTCCCAATAGTAATATTTTAACTTGACATATATATATATATATATATATATATATATATATATATATATATATATATATATATATATATATATATAGGGTGTTACAAAAAGGTACAGCGAACTTTCAGGAAACATTCCCCACATACAAATAAAGAAAAGATGTTATGGGGACATGTGTCCGGAAACGCTTAGTTTCCATGTTAGAGCTCATTTTAGTTTGGGCCCCATGTTCTTTCACCTACGCTCAATGGAGCACATTATCATGATTTCATACGGGATAATCTACCTGTGCTGCTAGAACATGTGCCTTTACAAGAACGATACAACATGTGGTTCATGCACGATGGAACTCCTGCACATTTCAGTCGAAGTGTTCGTACACTTCTGAACAAGAGATTCGGTGACCGATGGATTGGTAGAGGCGGACCAATTCCATGCCCTCCACGCGCTCCTGACCTCAACCCTCTTGACTTTCATTTATGGGGGCATTTGAAAGCTCTTGTCTACGCAACCCCGGTACCAAATGTAGAGACTCTTCGTGCTCGTATTGTGGACGGCTGTGACGCCATTCTCCAGGGCTGCATCAGGGCATCAGGGATTCCACGCGACGGAGGGTGGATGCATGTATCCTCGCTAACGGAGGACATTTTGAACATTTCCTGTAACAAAGTGTTTGAAGTCACGCTGGTAGATTCTGTTGCTGTGTGATTCCATTCCATGATTAATGTGATTTGAAGAGAAGTAATAAAATGAGCTCTAACATGGAAAGTAAGCGTTTCCGGACACATGTCCACATAACATATTTTCTTTCTTTGTGTGTGAGAAATGTTTCCTGAAAGTTTGGCCGTACCTTTTCGTAACACCATATATATTAAAGGATATTAAAGGATACTGCTATTTATGACGTTAACACCTTCCTCATAATAAGATTGTAAACTTGTCATATCTATAAGAGAACAATTCCTTAAAAAATATCACCTTTAAGTAGCTAGTTTGTATTAAAGCTAGAATAGTTGTCTCTCGCCAGTTAAATAACTTATGTTACACCTGTCAGCTGTTACAAGATAAATGTAAATAAGCCACCAGACAAACCTTCACATTAAAGGCAGTTCCCAAAAAAATTTTCCTTAGCTCGGTGAAGGAGTGACACGTGGAAAGGGGCCCAGATCACAATAGTCGGAATAGTTACTGGTGGCCTACAGGGCCGCAGCAGATCAGCCCCAAAACTTCCGTTACAAGCCACCACCTCCCCGAGTTACCCAAAATCATAAGATATATCAAGGGCGGTGCCTGCACAGACTCCGAACCACAGAGACTCGCGACACCGACTCTAAATCATCCAATCGAGGTTTGAATGAAACTCTGTTGCATGAAAACAGTACTCAACTTCTCACACTCCGCCACAGCGCCAGGAACACGTTGCACTTCCAAATGCTCGTCAGAGCCAACCTCTGACAGTGGTTTCAACGGCCGATAAGAAGACATAGGGTCCCACGCGCTGATCTGCTGCACCACGGCTTCTAAGCTTCATAAGCCACGTACATGCGGGTAAGGCAGACTTAGCCCCTGACAGCCAAGAGGTCGGCCAAAGCACGTGGCGAGCAGCTGACGACCCCCAACAGCAGGGCCCCGCTCGCGCCACCACCTCTCTCGGTCACCGCCCAGTACGTACTTCTCGACCGTCACGCGACCGTACACTTGCTCCATCTCCCGCCAGAGGGCGGTAGCGATCCAAACAGCGCGCCAAACCGAAAGCGCCACCGCAAACACTAGACGCGAAGCGAAAGCACTCCGCCTGACGCGCATTTCGAAGAGCCGGACACAACTACGGCTCATGCTCTCTCATCGTACTGAAACCAGTGTACAGAATCTGCCATGAGAGGCAGATGTTTTACCTTCAGTTTTTTAGAAAATGTACTAGAGCCCAATTTCCCTTGGCTTTGCGTGGGTCACGCTGTCTACAGCCGGACGACATATCTGGCGTAGGAGTAATTTCGTTTATGGGATACTGCGAGCAATTACGATTAAAATTCAGAGAGTAACGTTAGGTAACTAGGTATCATCACTTTCATATTACCTAAAATGTTTATCACCGCACACAACGGAAGTTCCCTGGAGGCACGCATGTTACCTGCTCCGTATTTAACTGTAGAGAGCCTATTTTACTGACACTTTGAGTGACATCTCGTGGTAAAGCTGTGAACTACCGCGGCGCACAGTATTCCGGACTGCAGCGACTGCTTGGCGCGAGCTACTGCCTCTCGCCGCAGCTCCAGTGCAGTGCGAGCTATATTTTCTGTGCTACCTTTCCCCATATTTCCCTTGACAATACTTGAGCGTTAACCATTTACCAAGAAACATGTTCTGGCGAGCTGAATTTCTTGTATCACAAGTCTTTTAAAATGTAGGCACTAGATCTTGCTGGGCTCACAGCAGTGATAGCTTGTACTAGACTGGCGCTGCAACTCGGCTGCCTTATGCCTGTCTCCTCGACCACAAATCTTCTTTGTGAACCAATCTGTCAGTGAAAACTATATTGAAATCTCTACAGAAATTCCTGCGATAAACCTTCACATACCTACAAAATCGCGGCAGGCGACTTTAATTTATAACAAATATGGATAATTCCAAGAAGTTACGCCATTCTCTTCTAGATGGCAATGGCGTCATTTTCGTAACAGGAAGGCACTAAACTTGATCATAGTTTAGCCATGTGGCACGAAATATTTGTAAATTACGTATAAAAACCATCCTTGTGAATCAATCTATCAGCAGAAATAATATCAAATCCCTACAGTAGTTCCTAGTTCATGAGATTTACCTCAACATCCAGACAGAAACTGCAGTGGGAAATTTACTTATATGCAGAAGAAGAAAAATAGAGAATAGATAGACGGAAGATCTAATTAACACTACTGGCCATTACGATTGCTGCACCAAGAAGAAATGCTGATGATAAACGGGTATTCATTGGACAAATACATTAAAACAGAACTGACATGTGATTACATTTTCACGCAATTTGGGTGCATAGATCCTGAGAAATCAGTACCAAGAACAACCATCTCTGCCCGTAATAACGGCCTTCGCAAGCCTGGGCATTGAGTGAAACAGACCTTGGATGGTGTGTACACGTACAGCTGCCCATTAAGCTTCAACACGATACCACAGTTCATCAGTTCATCAAGAGTAGTGACTGGCGTATTGTGACGGGCCAGTGGCTCGCCACCATTGACCAGACGTCTTCAGTTGGTGAGAGATCTGGAGAATGTGCTGGCCAGGGCAGCAGTCGAACATTTCCTGTATCCAGAAAGGCCCGTAGAGGACCTGCAACATGCGGTCGTGCATTATCCTGCTGAAATGTAGGGCTTTGCCGGGATCGAATGAAGGGTAGAGCCATGGGTCGTAATATACCTTAAATGTAACGACCACTGTTCAAAGTGCCGTCAATACGAACAAGAGGTGACGGAGACGTGTAACCAATGGCACCCCATACTACGACGCTGAGTGATACGCTAGTATGGCGATGACGAATTCACGCTTCCAAAGTGCGTTCACCGCGATGTCGCCAAACACGGATGCGGCCATCATGATGCTGCAGACAGAACCTACATTCATCCGAATAAATGACGTTTTGCCATTCGTGCACCCAGGTTCGTCGTTGAGTACACCATCGCAGGCGCTCCTGTCTGCGATGCAGGGTCAAGGGTAACCGCAGCCATGGTCTCCAAGCTCATAGTCCATGATGCTGCAAACGTCGTCGAACTGTTCGTGCAGATGGTTGTTGTCTTGCAAACGTCCCCATCTGTTGACTCAGGGATCGAGAGTGGCTGCACGATCCGTTACAGCCATGCGGATAAGATGCCTGTCATCACGACTGCCAGTGATACGAGACCGTTGGGATCCAGCAGGACGTTCCGTATTACCCTCCTGAACCCACCGGTTCCATTTTCTGCTAACAGCCATTGGATCTCTAACAACGCGAGCAGCAATGTCGCGATACGATCAACCGCAATCGCGAAGGCTACAATCCGACCTTTATCAAAGTCGGAAACATGATGGTACGCATTTCTCCTTCTTACACGAGGCATCACAACATCGTTTCACCAGGCAACGCCGGTCAACTGCTCTTTGTGTATGAGAAATCGGTTGTAAACTTTCCTCATGTCAGCACTTTGTAGGTGTCGCCACCGGCGCCAACCTTATGTGAATGCTCTGAAAAGCTAATAATTTGCATATCACAGCATCTTCTTCCTGTCGGTTAAATTTCACGTCTGTAGCATGTCATCTTAGTGGTGCAGCAATTTTAATGGCCAGTAGTGTATTTAATACAAATATATGTTTAATTTGCTGTGAACAACATTGGTTACCAATATAGTGCGCTACAGAATTAAAAGATCACTTTTTCGAAACCCCGTAATTGTCTTTCATTCCAGCGCAGAATTTCAAAATCTGGGTCAAATGTGCGTATAACCTTCCTCTAATGGTGGCGAAACCTCGTGCCGCCCTGCGACGTCAACCTCCGGTTGCACGACGCTTCGAACAGCAACGTGTTGACACACGCGGAAAAAGCAGCCACAGCTCACAAGTTCATGTAACGTGTAAAGTGGTTTAACGATGTTACATTGGCACCAAACTTTACCGCAAGTTTGCCCAACACCACCATGGATGTATCATCTGATAGGAATAACGTAACAGCCCTTCTCTTGTTGCCTCTGCGATCGAAGTTAGAAACGCTGAGATCACAGAGTTTTCTTGTGAATGATCGAAGAAAAAGTTTCAAACATCCTGCCGCCCAGAATGGAAACTAAACGGCCTCAAGACAGGTGGTATAAATGACGTTGATGATAGCACCCGTTTTCCTTGGGACACACTTGACGGTAAAGAATGACTGTTCACAGTGCGATTAGCAAAAGTAAGACTTTCTTTGCAACTTTTAAAATTAATGATGAAACCTTCAGCTATCATTTATTTTTGCACAATTCGTCACTAGTTTCAGTCAATAACCATTATCAAACTTCAGATTACAATATAACTTTATTGAAGTTTATGCCAGCTAAGCTTGATAAAGGTGATTGACTGAAACTAGTAGAGAACTGTGCTGAATGTTTCACCATTAATTTTAACAATTAGTTTCCGCCTGGATATCCCCACCTGCAATCGTATATATGCTCTTGACGAGTGCTGGTACTGTTCATATCTACTGGCTGATCGAACCTTTTTTAATAGACATCACACGGCTGAAACGCCACTGAATGTGACTAGAATGTAGTGTAGCCATAATTTTTTGCTCTGGTGTAGAGGGTGGAACCAATAGGGACCGTTCAAAACCATTCCACGAAATTTGAATGTGATTTGAAGCAGCATAGGGCCTTTATGCTTGTTCAGTGCTCTTGTTTCAAACACTCCTGTGGCGTGATCATGGAGGGGTGTGGCACTGACACGTGCGTGATCACAAACTATAAAGGGTCCGTGCAAGACCCACAGTTTGGCGAAACCGTCGATGGCACTCGCCAACATTTATAGAATATTTTTAAAGCATAATTTTACAGAGAAATGCCGGAAAATACTCGTAGGCGCTGGCAGATGGGCAGTGGTCTTGGAGGTGAGTCAAGTTGCCTACCTGCAGGCACTTCAGGCTACTTGGCTCAAATTGTTCAAATGGCTCTGAGCACTATTCGACTTAACTTCTGAGGTCATCAGTCGCCTAGAACTTAGAACTAATGAAACTTAAGTAACCTAAGGACATCACACACATCCATGCCCGAGGCAGGATTCGAACCTGCGACCGTAGCGGTCGCTCGGTTCCAGACTGTAGCGCCTAAAACCGCACGACCACTACGGCCGGCTCAGGCTACTTGGCAGGTTTTATTTTTAGAGGTACGTTTTTAAAATTTTCAAAAATGTGGGAGCTGCAACCGCGGGTTTCGCCGAATAGGGAGGGGGGGGGGGGCTTAGAGGGATCCTTTGCTGTTTTGTAGTCGCATATGTCAATGTACGACCCATTTGCGACCATGCCAGTGGCACTGGAGGACGATAAATAGAAGCACTGAAAAGCATGAGGACCGCTTTGCTACTTCACATCACATTCAAATTGGTCGAATGGTTTTACGGCGCCTAGTGGTTCCAACCTGTACATCAGAGTAAAATTTGCGGTCACAACATGGACGCAGCCCCTCAATGTCCAGAGAGAAGAGCTGTAACGTCCGAAAATTTCAACAGTGTCAAAGATTGTCTGGAACGTCTTCCTGATGCTATTCGCACTAGGAACTGTCGTTTTCGACCACGAAATCCCCGGGAATAATCATCACAAGGAAATGAGTGGTTTCATTGACCACCTTTACGTCCCTCCCCTCCACCCCCCCCCCCCCCCCCAATTAGGTCGTTTTTCTTCTGTTCTGAGCGGTCGTGTCTGAAATATATTCCTCGACCGTCCATAAGGAAACAGTCTTATTTCCTCGTAGGGCATCGCGATGGTGACTTCCATTGCAGAGGCGTGGTCCAGTGTGGGTAAGACGGTGGCGTTGCGCCGAACTGTGGTGAAACTTGGTGCCAATGAGACATCGTTAACCCACCTCACATGGACTTCTGAGTCCCGGCCTTTTTTCTGCAAGTGTCAGCAGCTTTTGTACCATTACAGAGGAAGGCTTAGGCAGCTTTGAACGAAATTTCAAACACACTCATCGAAACGGGTTTAGAAAAAGTGATCCTTTAATTCTGTTGTGCAGCGTACTTTATTTGGGTACTTCTTTTTTCAAGAATCCTCTGTTTCTGTTAAAACTACTGTCAAAACATTGCTAAATCTACGTAGGAAAAATTACAGAAAAGTAACTTTTCTGGTTTTCTTTTTACAGGTACGTTTTTAAAATTAAAAAAAACGTGGAAGCTGCAGCCGAGGGTTTCGCCGAATGGGGGAGGGGGGAGGGGGGCTTAGAGGGATCTTTTGTAGTTTTATACTCGCATGTACGACCCATTTGTGACCATGCCATTGGACGACGAGAAACAGAAGCTCTGAAAAAGGAGAAATTAGGGGAGTTGGGGGGGGGGGATGATGGAAGCTTTGGCAGTTCTGCCTCTGTGTGACTCAGACAGGGGCGAAAAGAATTGAAACTGTGCCGGTAGAGCACATTTGGCAGGAGCAGGATACGACCAAAAAAATTCCCGTCTGCGCTGGCGGGAGCGCAGCCTGTGGACCGTAGCCCACGGGACCCTACTGCCGCCTAGCAGACCGCACAATTATGTAACGGTAGCCGCCGACGCTGTTGAGGTGAGCTGAGCTGAGCTGAGGGCCGCGCTGGGCTGGGCCGGCGGTAATTACTTGTCGGTCGACAAACCGCCGCCACATGACAAATCGATGCGGTATCGACGCGAGCTATCGACTGCGGCTCGCACGCTCGGCCGCACACAATCCGGCCGCGCCCGCTCGTGACAAACGCGGCAAGACCGTCGCCGGCAGGCGGGCCGGCCCGTCTGCTAACCGCGCCCGTGCTGCTGCTCTCCGGCCTCTGAACAGCTGTTGTTCTCTACAGAAACTCCAACCACTTCGTCTACTGCTGACCTGATATTGCGACGTATCGGATGAAATAAATCACTAAACCCTTCACTACCTGCTAACTGTCGGTAAGCACTCTGTAAGCTGCCGCCCCGACCGTCACCCCGCCCCCCTCCCACCCCCTAATTTCGTGAACTGGCAACTGTTATTCATGCAAGTTCAGAATACCCGAACAGAACAAACAGTTGAGGTACTAGGACGCTGGCCGGGAAGTCGGAAGATACTGGGACAAACTACACTACTGGCCATTAAAATTGTTACACCAAGACGAAATGCAGATGATAAACGGGTATTCGTCGGACAAATACATTATATTAGAACTGACAAATGATTACATTTTCACGCAGTTTGGGTGTATAAATCCCGAGAAGTCAATACCCAGAACAACCACCTCTGGCCGTAATAACGGCCTTGATACGCCTGGGCGTTGAGTCAAACACAGCTTGGATAGCGTGTACAGGTACAGCTGGCCATGCAGCTTCAACACGATACCACAGTTCATCAAGAGTAGTGACTGGCATATTGTCACGAGCCAGTTGTTCGGCCACCATAGACCATACGTTTTCAATTGGTGAGCGATCTGGAGAATGTGCTGGCCATGGCAGCAGTCGAACATTTTCTGTATCCGGAAAGGTCCGTACAAGACCTGCAACATGCGGTCGTGCATTACCCTGCTGAAATGTAGGATTTCGCAGGGTTCGAATGAAGGGTAGAGCCACGGGACGTAACACATCTGAAATGTAACGTCCACTGTTCAAAGTGCCGTCAATGCGAACAAGAAGTGACCGAGACGTGTAAGCAATGGCAACCCATACCATCACACCTGGTGATACGCCAGTATGGCGATGACGAAAACACGTTTCCTAAGAGCGTTCACAGCGATGTCGGCAAACACGGATGCGACCATCATGATGCTGTAAACCAGGGGTGGGCAGGAATCCTGCACGTGTGCGGTGCACTTGCATGCGTGCAGTTAACAGGTGTTCTGCGTGCACACAGGGGGAAGCTGGCCACCCGCTTACCTCCCCTCCCCACCATACGTTCTGTCCACTCCTTCCTCTGTAATGCGTTTTGTTTCCTAGTCTGTTTTATTGAATGATGGAATAAGGTTAGTAGGAGTGCTTGAAAGAAATCATGGTTTGAAAGAGTACCTATTAACTATGTTGCATTTTATTTAATTATCACAGGTGGCGTTTACAATACGTTTAATATCTGGAACAAAATTTCTACGTACAGACAAGCGCAAACAGTTACGTAAATTTTCATCACTTATGTTTGCTCTTAACCGAGGCTTATTAATTCAGCAAATGGTTTTCCAGCTCTCGCGATATTAGGCGCAATTTTATAACATGCACGTACCGTTGGGCTATTGTTGTTATGGTCCTGAAAAATTGAAAACAGTGCTCCATAAAATGTTAAATCAGTTGGATGAGAGACACGACGAAGTCGCAGATCTCTCATGACAACAGCAACTAGAACAGATTCATCAAATATCGTCAGATCGCTCTTCTTAAGCTCACAAGGGGAGGCCGCCAATTGTGAAATTCAGATTCGATTCATACTGCGCATAATAAAAGCTCATGGCCAGAGGTGTAATGTGGCAAAGCACCAAGATGCACTTCTCAGCCGTTGTCCAGAAAATCGACAGTTAAAAGAAACCGTTGCGATTAAATACTCTCTACGATTAGCGATTTTCTACAGCGTCATAGCGCAGCGGTAAGCGCTGGGGTTCGTAATCCGAAGGTCGCCGGATTAAATCTCGCGCCATGCAATATTTCTTTTATTATTAGTTTTCTGCAATGCAATATATATATATATATATATATATATATATATATATATACATATATATAAACTACTAATGAATTGCTTATGCATGTTGGTGAAGGCGGATCGCTCTCCAATTGTACCGCCTCCATTTTTCCGTTTGTTTAACAGGGTGTACCAAAGCTGTCCCGTCCGCACTGATTTTCGACGATGTTATAAGTTGCGCTAGGGACCGCATCTACCTTCTTTCGGAGTTAGCAGGCAACTACGCTGTTATGGGGCGGCTCGTTTCGGCCCATTCAACATCTGTCCTTCAAGTGTAACGAGCGAGTAACGGAGTTTATATTTTATGCGTGCCACAGGAAGTTTGTGCTCGTGGGGTCTCTATTCTAATTCGAACGTTTGACTTACGCTATACGTATTCGTTTCTACGTCTTCCGTTAACTATACGTGGTTAACATTATGAAGACAATAACATTTGTGAAATACAACTTTGTTTGCGGAAAACATAATGATGTTCGAAGTCGCCAGTTTTTCCACGACAAACGACTTTCAACAACTTATTATATGCATAATTGTTGCAACTGATTGTCGGGAATTATATATATATATATATATATATATATATATATATATATATATATATCTAAATATATATAATATACGAATTACAAAAAACAAACACTAAAGAAAAGTTGCATCGAGCGAGATTCGATCCGGCGACCTTCGGATTACGAACCCGAGCGCTTACCGCCGCACCATCACGCTGTAGAAAAGTACTGATCGTAGAAAGTATTTCACCGCAACGGTTTCTTTTAACTGTCGATTTTCTCGACAACGGCTGAGAAGTGCATCTTGGTGCTTTGCCACATTACACCTCTGGCCATGAGCTTTTATTATGCGCAGTATGAATCGAATCTGAATTTCACAATTGGCGGCCTCCCCTTGTCAGTCAATTTCCGCAGCGCAGTGCGCTCATGAGCCGCGTGCAACGTTTGCCCGCCCCTGCTGTAAACAGAACCTGGATTCATCCGAAAAAATGTCGTTTTGTCACTCGTGCACCCAGGTTCGTCGTTGATTACACCATTGCAGGCGCTCCTCCGTGATGCAGCGTCAAAGGAAACCCGCAGCCGTGGTATCCGACTTCATAGTCCATGATGCTGTAAACGTCGTCGAACTTTTCGTGCAGATGGTTATTGTCTTGCAAACGACCCCATCTGTTGACTCAGGGATCTAAACGGAGCTGCACGATCCGTTACAGCCATGCGGATAAGATGCCTGTCATCTTGAGTACTAGTGATACGAGGCCGTTGGGATCCAGCACGGCGTTCTATTTTACCCTCCTGAACCCACCGATTCCATATTCTGCTAACAGTCACTGGATCTCGACCAACGCGAGCAGCAATGTCGCGATACGTTAAACCGTAATCGCGATAGACTACAATTCGACCTGTATCAAAGTCGGGAACGTGATGGTAGGCATTTCTCTTCCTTACACGAGGCATCACAATAATGTTTCACCAGGCAGCGCCGGTCAACTGCTGTTTGTGTGTGAGAAATCGGTTGGAAACTTTCCTCATGTCAGCACGTTGTAGGAATCGCCACCGGCGCCAACCTTGTGTGAATGCTCTGAAACGCTAATCATTTGCATATCATAGCATCTTCTTCCTGCCGGTATAATGTCGCCTCTGTAGCACGTCATCTTCGTGGTGTAGCAATTTTAATGGCCAGTTGTGTAATAAATTATACTGGAACAGAAATTTACTATAACGGAAATTTACTGGAAAGCAGTTAAAGTTTTTACAATGATAAAATGCTCAGAAACAATCCTTAAATACATGAGAGAATCTGACAAAGACAGACGACGACGTTGGTGTCATGGATTTACTTCCGTCTTTGTTTACCTTGGCGCAACGGCTTTCCCGCAGTGGATACACCGGCTCCTGTCAGATCAACGAAGTTAAGCGCTCTCGAGCGAGGTCGGCGTTTGGGTGGGTGACCAGCCGGGCCGCCATGCGCTGTTGCCCTTTTTTCGTGGTGCACTCAGCTTCGTGATGCCAATTGAGGAGATACTCGACCGGTCAAAGAAAACCATCATAACGACAGGGAGAGCGGTGTGCTGACCACACGCCCCACCTATGCGCATCCTCAACTCAAGATCATACGGCGGTCGGATGGTCCCGATGGGCCACTTGTGGCCTGAAGACGGAGTGCTGCTTTTGTATACCTTTAGCAGTCCATCAAAACTGATGGATGTGCTTGTAATAATGTGCACTAACCTGGCTATTCCGAGAAAATCTCAGTACAAGCTTCATGCATCTATTATGAGGCTTATGTATCTGTGCTTAGGGGCTGCATATCAGAGTTCATGGTGGTGAAGTGATTAGCATTCCAGCTCCTTAAGTCGAACGTGTATGAGGCGACGGTACCATCGTCGCTCAAACTTAATTATCTCTCTCTTTTTCATCACTGGTCATATTATTTAATTTATATCACATTTGAGAGGTAATATAATGAAATATGAAAAAAACCACGCGTATTTGCATGAAGTATTTCCACGAAGATTCAGTTTATATGTTCTATGTCTGTATGACAAATACAATCGTGCAACGTGTGATGTCGAGAGTGCATTCGACGAGTAATTGCACGTTACTCTAGTGGTCTGGCGTTCGTAGTTGGGATTAAAATCCATGGAGAAGAAATAAAAACTTCGAGGTTCGCCGATGACATTGTAATTCTGTCAGAGATAGCAATGGACGTGGAAGAGCAGCTGAACGGAATTGACAGTGTCTTGAAAGGAGGATATAAGATGAACACCTAAAAAAAAAACGACAGTAATGCAATGTAATCGAATTAAATCTGGTGATGCTGCGGGAATTAGATTAGGAAATGAGACACAAAGTAGTAAAGGAGTTTTGCTATTTGGGGAGCAAAATAGCTGATGATGGTCGAAGTAGAGAGGATATAAAATGTAATGGCAAGAAAGCGTTTCTGAAGAAGAAAAATTTGTTAACATCGAATATAGTTTTAAGTGTAAGGAAGTCGTTTCTGAAAGTATTTTTATGGAGTGTAGCCATGTATGGAAGTGAAACATGGACGATAAATAGTTTAGACAAGAAGAGAATAGAAGCTTTCGAAATGTGGTGCTACAGAAGAATGCTGAAGATTAGATGGGTAGATCACATAACTAATGAAGAGGTATTGAATAGAATTGGAGAGAAGAGAAATTTGTGGCTCAACTTGACTAGAAGAAGGGATCGGTTGGTAGGGCATGTTCTGAGGCATCAAGGGATCACCAGGTTAGTATTGGAGGGCATCGTGGACGGTAAAAATCGTAGAAGAATACACTAAACAGATTCAGAAGGATGTAGGTTGCAGTAGGTACTAGGAGATGAAGAGCCTTGCACAAGATAGAGTAGCATGGAGAACTGCATCAAACCAGTCTGGACTGAAGGCCACAACAACAACATATTACTGATTGTGAATAACGTCATTCGCGTCATTATTTATCGAGGTTTGACTTGGGCTTTCCTAGCGTGCCCCTCGCCCTTGAAAATTTAGTTACAAATAATAAACAGTCAAAACAAGAAACTCACTCAAACTTTATGAAAATGTGCGTTGCTTTTTTATTATATTTCCTCTATAGTGTCATAAATTAAAATAATAATGTGATCACTGATAATAAAATATAGATTAAAATGTGGTTATCGGATACAAACGGTCACCTGGTCCATAACTCTTTTGCTTAGTGGGAACACTAATCTTTTTCTTCTGTTGATCTCATTTTGCTCATTATTGTTTGGGCCGGACGTACTATGACACAATGAGCTACCTTGCCGACACCACTTTACCATAATTACTTCCTACCGCCTGTGATTTCGCACAGATACGTCACCTGCATAATAGACGCGCAAAACTTCTCTTGCAATGTTTTCAGAATTGCCAGTGTACTGCACCTTACTGCTTGCACATTACATTTTTTCAATGGTCTTATTAAAGGTGTACAAAGTTTGAAGTAAATCCATGATCCCAACGTCGTGTCCTCTATACTATCCCTTCCTTTCTGTGGCTATTAATTATTATTATTATTAAGTAAACGCTAGGAAGGTATAATATGAGAAATATACATATGTATTGCCGGCCGGGGTGGCCGAGCGGTTCTAGGCGCTACAGTCTGGATCCGCGTGACCGCTATGGTCGCAGGTTCGAATCCTTCCTCGGGTATGGATGTGTGTGATGTCCTTAGGTTAGTTAGGTTTAAGTAGTTCTAAGATCTAGGGGACTGATGACCTCAGAAGTTAAGTCGCATAGTGCTCAGAGCCATTTGAACCATTTGAGCCATACGTATATATTGTAGGTGGCCAAAGATAAATATTAAATTATGTTTCAAATCAGCGCGAGGCTCCCTACAAATTATTTCAAATGCTTTCGGCGAAATGTAATGCGGCTAAGTTCACTGATCTAGAATAAATCGTACCTTTGAAAGTATGCATTTTTTGACGAAATAAAATTAGTGGAGCTTTGCACTTAAGTTAATTGAATAACTTGAAATGATTCTTTCTGCTCCGGCTGTGGTGATATGTTACACCAAAACATAAATTTAAATACCCCACGTAATGGCGGCCAATTGTTGCCAGTCAAAGATCACCGCTGCTTGCTTCACAGAGACTGAAAAAATGCTAAATAACTTCTTGCAATTATTAATTCAGAAAGAATTGTTTGCATGGGTTCTTTAAGTAAGTCAACACACTCAGTTTTTGTAAATATATTTCCGCTAAGCACAGAATACACACTTGAAATATTCGCTACGTACGAGAACAAATACAACAAATAGCAAGCGTACCTTACATACAGCAGAAGAAATTATCTGACTCGAAGTGATTTTAAATATCTTTTCTCTTATATATAAAGACAAAGATAATAATGTTAGTTTCGAGAACGTTATTCACTATGATCTCATCTAATATAAATAATGTCTTTTTATTACATTGCAATCGATATAGTCTCTCTTTGAAGCTAATTTAATACACTTTCATAATTAATTTGTCGTTTATGTCCATATAATATTATTGACAGTCATTTTATTGTTTACTTCAAATAGATCGGCTTGAATATTTCAAAAGGGACACTATACATCCACTTGTGAATGTACTTAGAAAATACAAAAACAAGTTAACGCCCAATGATAAGTATCTTTCACGGCGAAGTCAAAGTAATTTGAAATTTTAAGTATCTGCTACACACATGGTTAACAAATAATTACAGATCAAGATCAATTGAAAAAATATCCTTGGGAGCTGTGCAAACGGCTTCAGGCACAATGATAGGCATTTACCATGACAAAGCTATTTCAAGTAATACAATTTTACATACACTCTTCATTAAGAATACAATGACCAGATTATCAGTTACACCAATCAAATTTAAGTAGCAGCAATTACACAACAAAGAACTTTAATAGCATTTAGACCAATAAAGTTAGAGGTCAGCGGCCATGTAACACCTTAACAATTGGAAAAACTTGTAACTTAAAGGCTTGGCTGCTTCCTGCTGTTTGAGTGAATCTTCTTAAAATTGTCTACTAAAACTTCTGAAAAAAATTACGAAACAAACTAATTCTTAACTCCAAATCGTGTGCTGTGCAAAACTCTGACTATACTGAATTGTACGAACACTTAATATAATTTGCTCGACAGTGAAGCTAACTCTTTCTATAAAAATGCAGTACCACCCTAAAGGTAATCTGTATTCAGAAATAATTGCGCAATTGAACTTACAAAGAAATTCCTCGCCCTAAATTATACTTTTACTTACCTCGTGTCTTCAGAAATATTATTGTAGATTTGATGGAATCTGCACACAGCTTACAGCAGCAAAGCAACATTAAAAACTGTGACTGAAAATTCTGTATCACAAAGTGCAACGTGCATAGGTACATAAACGGAAGGTTGGAAATTTTAACTGCTAAGAAATGACTTGTGACAAAATTCAAAATAAACTCTATTCAAATGAAACGCTTGCAAAATGAACTGAATGTTCACAATAGTATTTACATAACACGAATTTAAGAAATAACTATAAGCAAGAGGAATCTCATTTTCCTATCGGGCTAGTACATATAACAATCCTACTACCTGAGCTATGTTACTACAAGCTCAGTTACACAAAATAATGCTACGGACTTGCACGCTTACCTCAACCTCCCAACATTTAAAAAAAACTCACAAATGATCATCTCCTTAGCTTCTCTCTCCCTAATTGCATCTAAAACTTTCGTCCTCCGATTCCACCAATCTCATACCATACTTATAAACACAATTTCCTGGCCATTCTGCAAAATACGTCTGCTACTCAACATTTTGCAACTTGCAAAGCATGTACATTGCTAGCGCTGTCAGGCAAAGGCAGAGAAACAGCACGAAGATATTATAGCAATAGCCAGAGATTACTCAGCTACATGGTTTTACTGTGTGTGAGCAATGCAGGTTGGTAGTGATATAAGAAACAGAATTTACAGAGTGACCAAAATAATATGCATTGCCTGCAAGGCACGTCAGGATCTACAGAAATCATTAACTACTTTGGGGGATCTTTAGTTTAAACACAGAGCCTTACAGCGCGGTTTAATTTATGCTAGAACTCGCCTGCAGATGGTGTAGCTTAAATGTGCTGAAACGGGATTTGGAAAAACAAAATCAGATGCATAAATCATCTACAACTGACATGTAAAACACTAAAGGAAATCAAGCGTTTAGTTTCAGAGGTCACAGAAAAAATAAACAGCGGCAGGTGCCGAACGAAATATACAGACGACGTCAATTACGTCCAGCGCGCAGCAGCGGTAAGCAAACAGATAACAAGATAATTATCGCATGGGCGACTAGTTCGAAATTTAGCAAATGACAAGTAGTGCTGACTTGATGTAATCAGGTGGCTGGCTGTCTTATAAAAATAGATATCTTTTCCACGAGTATATTACAAAATAGTTTCGCGAATGTTGCCAGATCGACCAAAGCATGCAGTGAGATTCGTGATAAATAATGCATTACAATGACTCATCTGTCCTGTAACACACACATATAGGCAGAATTTAATAAAGTTCTAGTTAAGTATAAAACCACTGCATAAAAAACTTTTGACAAGTACTGAAAGCGTTAAACAGTATTCTAACAAAATACAGGAGGTAATGAGTAAGGCCAACTGGGCAAGTACTAAGAGCTCTATTTTAATCAAAATCCAAAAAGTCAGTAAATTAAAGACGGATAGACACTGAATAAACACCAATCCCATAAGATACAAGATACTAGATAATGTGAGAGGCAGGTAGTTTACAGTTAAATTTAACAGTAAGTACCGTGAACAGTAATTAAATACAAGAAGAAGGCTGGCAATCACGACAAAATTGAATCAGGGTATGTAATCTATAGAACGATATGACAGAAAGCGCGTATTGCGCACACAGAAATCCAGCCACGCTGCTCAATAACACGGCGAGTAGACAGCAAAATTTTAAATTTAATGCAAGTACATCACAAACTGAGAATATATGTCCAGTAAATCGACCAAACGCGTCCAGGTGTGAAAACACAAACGAGCGCACTTTGCTCACAACAACAGAACAGAGGAACGACACAAACATCCAGTAGGCCCGAAAGAAACCAGGCTGTAGTGATTCACACGCACATTGAAAACAAATTTACTGCTCGTTACAAAAAGGCCTCACCATAAATAGCTCGCGTCATGTTGGAAGGCGGCCCTATTTTCAACCATTGTGCGCCTCCCCCACCATTAACTGCCAGCCAGCCGCGAGTTGCAAACTGGACCTCGAGAATCTCTCTCCCACGTGCTGCTCTGTTGCCGTATTTTGTGACAATGCACTTTCAGTCACAGAGCGACCGAATTATTCACTCAGATGCTGATGCTACTTTCTTGTTGCAGTATAGCTGTGAATGTGCATCAGTAAACGTTTTAGTGTGATTTCCAAATGAAAATGTCATGTGAAGGCAATAAACGCCACGTTACTCACGAGCAACTTTAATTAAATTGCGTGCCTATGGAGCGTCGTCTTAGTCATGCGACTGATTTCGTGGTTTCCTGTCAGAAAGGTCTCTCTATGAAGTAATCGACGGAAAATCATCGAGTAGAACAGAAGTGATAGAAGTGATGTCTGGCAAGCAAACCAAAGACTGCGATTTATTGTCAGCTCACTTAGAAAATGAAACATGTCCTAAAAAGAGACTACTTACACAATGCTTTTTCGCCCTCTTCTGGAGTATTGCTGTCAGTTGTGGGATCCACAGCAGATAGAATTGATCATAAAAGTTGGGCAGCTCGTTTTGTATTTTTGCGAAATAGGGAAGAGACTGCCATGGATATGATACGCGAATTGGGGTAGCAATTATCAAAACAATGGCGTTTTTCGTTGTGGCAGGATTTTTTCACGAAATTTCAAGTCTCCGAGTGTGAAAATACTTCATTGGCACCCACCTACAGAGGGAGGAACGTTTATCGTAATAAAATAATGGAAATTAGAGTTGGCAAGGAAAGATAAAAGCATTCGTGTTTCCTGCGAGCTTTTCGAGAAGGGGAACGGTGGAGAAACCGCTTGAAGGTGGTTCTATGAACGCTCTGCCAGGCACTTAATTGTGAAATGCAGAGTAATCATGTAGATTTAGATGCTTCACAAGCAGTCGAGGCCGTTTATGGTCCGCATTTATAATTTCTTCGAATTTTTGGACATTTTCAAGACTCAAGAACAAACTGCAGAAGCACCTGTCGGCAAGAGATCTGTACAAAGAATATTAAACAAAGGTGTCAGATCTGTTCAGAGAATAGTAAACAAAACTGTCGGAGCTGTAGAGAACTCTGGAAATCTTGTTTCCGTGTCACCTGAAAATCATCGAAGTCGCAAGAAAGCTGTCGATAGTTTTAATAACGATGTTTTAATGCGCTCCGTGTTTGAAAGGTATATAAGAAGGAAGTATCCAAATCACAAAACTTTTAACAATAATGCCTGAGAAAATTGGCTTCAAGTGTAGCGCTTCGTCAATATTAATAATTTTCAAGTACATTGGTTTTAAACTTGTTAAGAAGAGAGTCTTTGATTGAAAGAAGTGACATAGAAGCAACAAGGAGCATGTCCGTTATAAAGACGCACGATACAAGAGGAGGAGGTATAATCGATTCACCATAAGAATTAATTTGATGTAAACAAACACAAAGGCAATGATTGGTCAGAAGCCGTAGCACACGTACACTGGTGTTCTTACGCTCTTGGAACGTTTATCTTGATCACGCTTTAGCTAAGAAGTTTTTATGTCAAAAATCGTGTACAGTCACAGCCCCTGCAGCGTTGTTCTCTGATTGTCGTGCTGATAATGCGCAGAATGAAAATGGCTGAGGATGATATCTGTTGCGCAGTGAAACACGCACGTGGAACACTGTTAAAAAGTGCTGAGAAATAGGCTGTTCTTAATATTTTTCATCAATTTACGAAGATAATCGGTATTGAAGTATTCTCAGTGTTGTACATAATGCAATGTTTACGTCAGGTTTATTCTTATGGTGAACGGATTATAGTTCTATTGCGCATTACCTTGATGAAACATGGGTGAATCAGAATCATTCCATGAATACCTGCTGGAAAATGTGTGATGGTACTGACGGTTTTAAAGTTCCCTTAAGAAACGTTCTCTGATACTTATTCTCCATGCTGGCTCTTCTTCTGAGTTGGTTTCTGAGGGTAAAGTTGTAATTAGATGTAAGAAAAACAGTAGTGACTACCATTCGGAAAATGAACGCTGCCACTTTCAAGAAATGATTGAACATTTCTTGCCATACCTAGCTCCAAAGTCGGTCATTGTTATTACCATGACAGTTATCATTCAGCTGTTACAGAGAAATGACCAAGAACGAGCAAAAGGCAACAGTATGGGGGATATTGTGCTCTGCCTGAAAAATAAAAATATTCCAGACAATGTAAGCCAATAAGCCAGACTCGTGCTGAACTCTTAATTTATAAAAGTCACGCGACAGAACGTACAAATTCGTCTTTGTTGCATGTGAATGTGGTCAAACAGTTTTGCGTTTACTCACATATTACTATCAGTATAACCCGATAGAATCAATTTGCTCGCAGGTTACAAGCTATGTGGGGAAAAAAACATTCAAGAAAACAGACACTGAAAGGCTTGTGCTTGAAGCAATGGACAGCATCCCCCTTCACACTGAAAAGTTTCAAAAATAAAACTTTCGCAGGGGGGTTAAGATGGATAAAAGCCTTGAAATTATCATCCTAAATTTACGATCAGATGGTTCGGACATGGACTCAGATAGTAGACAATATTGCGATGTAGACATTGATACAATGTAATGAACTTTCTTGGTTTTAAAGACTCATGATTTAAAAACATTTTTGTCACTATATCAATTGCATACACTGTGCATGATAACTTTCTAGCTTTTATTGGTTAGGAATATGTAGCCTGTGAAGTAATGAGACTATAATGTTCAACACATTGCCCTGTCTGTTGCATTATTTGCGAGAATGGGTTTGGATAAATTCGTCAAAACTCCAGTATTTCGACACGTAACTCTTGTCATTTTCATGGCACGAATTGGAAAATGCCTCAAAATGTAATCGAGGGCTATCTGTCGAGATATAGGTGATTTTCGACGTTACCGGCCAGCGTTATTCACATTAGATGCTTAAATGTTAGCTTGTTCAAATGATCATAAATGCGTTCTTCTACTGTAATGTCGAACCAGTTAGTTTAAACCCATAATGCCTGTTGTGGCCGAAAAATATGATAATGTTCCGACAATTTTTACGATAGTCTTTTGCACTTGGGTGTCCTACCAGTAATTCTTTTTTATGCATGGTGGTTTACAATGAACATCAGTGAAACACACCCACATACACGCATTATACACATTCAAAAAATTGTATGGAGTAGAACCAGTTGTCATATATAATGATTTCGGTTTGAGTTTGAAGTTTATTTTCTTATGTATTACGCTTTTACTTATAATACAGTCCAAATCGCAAAAAATGGCAATTATTGCGAATATTTTCGATGATCTTGTCGCAAGACAGTCGTCGTTTTGAGACAAACTGCTCTTGACATCTTCACAAAGCTGTATCAGCTGGTAGACACAACCTCAAGACCCCAAACTAAGATTTCTCTCATGTAGAGGAATGATCGAAAACGGTTTTAAAATGTACTATACCCTCATAGGTTTGAATGTATAATACGATTACCGAAGGCAAATTAACATGATTGTAGCCCGCAGCAACACAGTTCGGCAACACAGACTTCGTTTGCCTGCTCTCTACAACCACGCATGCACAAACCTCATCGCCTCCACGCTTCCCTATAGCTCTGCCTCTATGGGCGTAAGCGCCGTCTTACGTGAAGCAGGCTATAGTCCATAACATGGACATGCAACAGTTCTCCGAGCAGGATCACTTGCTTCGACGGTCCAGTAGCTCGCGTTTAAACTTCAGTCGACATGATGGTGCCAAGAACATACCACAGGGCAAGGTGCAACCATCACGCTCTGTTCGACCCAGCTAAGCCCTCAGTTTTCGTCGGTAAACAAGGACCGCCAACTGCCCGCCGCTGCCACCAAATCACTGCTCCTTCGCTAGGCGAGCACGGTCCTACAGGGTGTTTCAAAAATGACCGGTATATTTGAAACGGCAATAAAAACTAAACGAGCAGCGATAGAAATACACCGTTTGTTGCAATATGCTTGGGACAACAGTACATTTTCAGGCAGACAAACTTTCGAAATTACAGTAGTTACAATTTTCAAGAACAGATGGCACTGCAAGTGATGTGAAAGATATAGAAGACAACGCAGTCTGTGGGTGCGCCATTCTGTACGTCGTCTTTCTGCTGTAAGCGTGTGCTGTTCACAACGTGCAAGTGTGCTGTAGACAACATGGTTTATTCCTTAGAACAGAGGATTTTTCTGGTGTTGGAATTCCACCGCCTAGAACACAGTGTTGTTGCAACAAGACGAAGTTTTCAACGGAGGTTTAATGTAACCAAAGGACCGAAAAGCAATACAATAAAGGATCTGTTTGAAAAATTTCAACGGACTGGGAACGTGACGGATGAACGTGCTGGAAAGGTAGGGCGACCGCGTACGGCAACCACAGAGGGCAACGCGCAGCTAGTGCAGCAGGTAATCCAACAGCGGCCTCGGGTTTCCGCTCGCCGTGTTGCAGCTGCGGTCCAAATGACGCCAACGTCCACGTATCGTCTCATGCGCCAGAGTTTACACCTCTATCCGTACAAATATCAAACGCGGCAACCCCTCAGCGCCGCTACCATTGCTGCACGAGAGACATTCGCTAACGATATAGTGCACAGGATTGATGACGGCGATATGCATGTGGGCAGCATTTGGTTTACTGACGAAGCTTATTTTTACCTGGACGGCTTCGTCAATAAACAGAACTGGCGCATATGGGGAACCGAAAAGCCCCATGTTGCAGTCCCATCGTCCCTGCATCCTCAAAAAGTACTGGTCTGGGCCGCCATTTCTTCCAAAGGAATCATTGGCCCATTTTTCAGATCCGAAACGATTACTGCATCACGCTATCTGGACATTCTTCATGAATTTGTGGCGGTACAAACTGCCTTAGACGACACTGCGAACACCTCGTGGTTTATGCAAGATGGTGCCCGGCCACATCGCACGGCCGACGTCTTTAATTTCCTGAATGAATATTTCGATGATCGTGTGATTGCTTTGGGCTATCCGAAACATACGGGAGGCGGCGTGGATTGGCCAGACATGAACCCCTGTGACTTCTTTCTGTGGGAACACTTGAAAGACCAGGTGTACCGCCATAATCCAGAAACAATTGAACAGCTGAAGCAGTACATCTCATCTGCATGTGAAGCCGTTCCGCCAGACACGTTGTCAAAGGTTTCGGGTAATTTCGTTCAGAGACTACGCCATATTATTGCTACGCATGGTGGATATGTGGAAAATATCGTACTATAGAGTTTCCCAGACCGCAGCGCCATCTGTTGTTGAAAATTGTAACTACCGTAATTTCGAAAGTTTGTCTGCCTGAAAATGTACTGTTGTCCCAAGCATATTGCAACAAACGGTGTATTTCTATCGCTGCTCGTTTAGTTTTTATTGCCGTTTCAAATATACCGGTCATTTTTGAAACACCCTGTATTCCACGTCTGTAGCTGCTTACACGCCCTCTTGCGGCAATGCGCCCTCTGGTCTCGCAGCAACTGGCCAGAGACGAACGCAGTTCTGAGACGGTCGGTAGTAAAACACCGAAGATGGTGCGTTCGCACAGCACAGCAGTTCCTAAAGGATAACGCGATCTGTGGAGAATAATACACTACTGGCCATTAAAATGGCTACACCAAGAATAAATGCAGATGATAAACGGGTATTCATTGGACAAATATATTATACTAGAACTGACACGTGATTACATTTTCACGCAATTTGGGTGCATAGATCATGACAAATCAGTAGCCACAACAACCAGCTCTGGCCATAATAACGGCCCTGAGACGCCTGGGCATTGAGTCAAACAGAGCTTGGATGGCGTATACAGGTACAGCTGCCCATGCCGCTTCAACATGATACCACAGTTCATAAAGAGTAGTGACAGGCGCCTTGTGACGAGCCAGTTGCCAGGCCACCATTGACCAGACGTTTTCAATTGGTGAGAGATCTGGAGAATGTGCTGGCCAGGGCAGCAGTCGAACATTTTCTGTATCCAGAAAAGCCCGTACGGGACCTGCAACATACGGTCGTGCATTATCCTGCTGATATGTAGGGTTTTGCAGGGATTCGATGAAGGGTAGAGGCACGGGTCGTAACACATCTGAAATGTAACGTCCACTGTTCAAAGTGCTGTCAATGCTAACAAGAGGTGAGCGAGACGTGTAAGCCAAACACGGATGCGACCATCATGATGCTGGAAACAGAAGCTGGATTCATCCAAAAAATGACGTTTTGCCATTCGTGCACCCAGATTCGTCGTTGAGTACACCATCGCAGGCACTCCTGTCTGTGATGCAGCGTCAAGGGTAACCACAGCCATGGTCACCGAGCTGATAGTCCATGCTGCTACACACGTCGACGAACTGTTCGTGCAGATGGTTGTTGTCTTGCAAACGTCCCCATCTGTTGACTCAGGGATCAAGACGTGGCTGCACGATCCGTTACAGCCATGCGGATAAGATGCCTGTCATCTCGACTGCTAGTGATACGCGGCCGTTGGGATCCGTATTACCCTCCTGAACCAACCGATTCCATACTCTGCTAACAGTCATTGGATCTCTTCCAAAGCGAGCAGCAATGTCGCGATACGATAAACCGCAATCGCGATAGGCTACAATCCGACCTTTATCAAAATCGGAAACGTGATGGTACCCATTTCTCCTCCTTACACGAGGCATCACAGCAACGTTTCACCAGGCAACGCCAGTCAACTGCTGTTTGTGTATGAGAAATCGGTTGGAAACTTTCCTCATGTCAGCAAGTTTTAGGTGTCGACAGCGGCTCCAACTTTGTGTGAATGCTCTGAAAAGCTAATCATTTGCGTATCACCTCATCTTCTTCCCGTCGGTTAAATTTCGCGCATGTAGCACGTCATCTTCGTGGTGTAGCAATTTTAATGACCAGTAGAGGAATAGGGAGAGTGATCTTGCACAAAAATGCAACAGCAGGTGGATCATAATTGAAATCATGATGCCTCACTGAACGTTAAACATTAATTCTGTGAATAGTGAGCTCTCAAATAGCCTCTGTAAGCTACGAAAAAGTGCATTACTATCGGTTGGTAATAATTGTACAACAAACTGTGAAGCTCTGTTGTCAGATATAGTTATAAGTGCAACTTGTTTGTCCCACTGCCTGAAGACCTTGGAGACAAACTACATCATCAAACTAACCTTACTACCTGAAAAGTACTTGAAAGAGAAGTTCAAAGGAAACATGCTAGTGCAGTCGGGCCAGTATATGATTTCTACAGATTGCATAGGTTCATTAAGCGGTTTCATTCAGAATCGGATGCGATGCCACATGGCAGATTTCTGACTCATGAGAAGGCGAAATTAACAAATGATTATAGGCAAACTGAACTTGCTGGTGTTATAACTGAAAACGGAATCAGTTCAGCCTTTTTGGCAGTGTTCACACATCAAAATGAACTAACCTTAAATGTTCTTCATACATTGTCTCAAAAGCCAAACGACAGAAATAATATTCCACATGGAGTAATAATATCATTTACAGTAAGGTAGTCTCTGCGCCCGTCACTTCAGGATAGTGATGTCCATCACTGAAAAGGATTTCGGACCACACATCACATAAGTGCTAAATCGAACAAAGACTCGTGTTTAGCTCTCAAAAATACAAATTCAGTAATCCTGTACGCTTCATTTGAACATGAAACAAAGCGCAATGCGCACACCTGAATGCATTAACCAGTTTAACTGGATGTCTGCTGCTCAAAAGCTTCCATCTTATGTAGTTGACACAGGTCTGAATACCTACTTGATATGGCTAGCTGCAGCTGACTGAAATAAGACCAGCTAAGAGGAAGAAGACGATAGAGTGCTTGTGCTACCAGCCATTTGACAGGAACCAACCAAACCTACCACCTAACTTTCTAACTGGGTGACTTCAGTTCAAATTCCTTAGCATCTTAGAAGAGATCATCACATTCTCGTATGAGGAAAGATGCACTGAACATCAGTTGCAAAGTCGACACACTGAGAAAACAAATGAGAAACATAATGCTTATTCCAGATTTTGGAGGAATGGGAAGGCGTTCCTCTTCACAATTGGCCGCCTTCCGCCATCTGTCCAACAAACTGTTCATCCTCAGAAGAAAGGATACCGATATCACTAACGCCACCTGAAGCCTTAACCGTGGAGTCAGGTAGCGAGGAGAAGAATCCACAAATTTTATCAGGAACCCCAAATCTATCTGAAGCCACTCGGCGATGATTAGATGACGTAGAACTATCAAATTGCGGGGATTGTGTTTGGTATCCTATACTCGTTGTTCCAAACAGTTTCAGCCGTTTCCTTTGGGACAGAGAGCGCGTGGCTTTGAGGGCCATTTGAGAGATGGCTGAGTAGCCAGAAACGAATGCGTGTAGCCCTGTGAACGTGGATGTTGATGCACAAGAAAGGTCAACATCTGGGCATTGTGAACGAGGAAATAATCATCAAGGTTAAAGTTTATTGTTGCTTGAATGAGTGGGGCAAAAGCAACACAGAATTTCTTGCACGCTTGGTTACACCCTCCACACACCGTGCGTAGAAAGCTTCCTTGAGCCATCGGTGCACTTTACGCCTTGTATAATTTCAAAATAGACAAAATTAAAACTTATCGGACCACTCTTCAGTGCCCCAATCAGATAATGTCCACCCTGTGTGTAGTTTGTCCCACCGAAGAAGTGCCTCTTTCGAAGCACGTACTCGACACTTGATGTCCATTGCATGCAGTTCGCTTTCCAATGTTCGCTTGGAGAGTGGTTGAGTTGGGACTGTGTTCATTGTCACCAGCATTTCATGTTGGGCTTGAAACAATTTGACACTAGTGTCACACATGTCCTCTGATCCCTGCTAGTGTCAACAGACACGTAATTTCGCAATAGTTCAGTAGGAAGTACCGTTGAAGAGGAATGAACATTTCTAAAATTGGTAATCGCAGAAATTGGATGAAAAGCGTACGTAAAAACAAGGTAACAGCGAGGAAACCATGGGTAACAGAAGAAATACTTCAGTTGATCGATGAGAGAAGAAAGTAGAAAAATGTCCAAGGAAACTGTCGTAGCTACGTTGGGAAAGTAGCAGAGCTCCAAGCACTAACACAAAGCACTGATGCTCAAATCGTCATAGGCACTGAAAGCTGGCTATAGCTGGATATAAGCTCAGCCGACGTTTTTGAGAAGAACCTAAAGGTGTTCCGAAACGATAGGGTAAAGACGGTTGGCGGTGGAGTGTTTGTTGCTGTCAGAAGTGGTTAATCTTATCGCGAAACTGAAGTAGATACTTCCTGTGAGTTAGTATGGGCAGAGGTCATTGTTGGCAACCGGAATTAAATAATAATTGAAACCTTTTACCGACCCCCCAATTCAGATGATACAGCTGATGAAAGGTTCAAAGAAAACTTAAATTTGATTTCAAACACATACCCGACTCTTACGATAATAGTTGGTGGTGGCATTAATTTACCCGCGATATGTTGGCGAAAATACACTTTTAATTACGGAGCTACGCAAAAACTTTTTATCCAAAATTGTGGTAAACGCATTCTCTGAAAATTATTTCGAGCACTTAGTTCATAAGCACACGCGAATAGTAAATGGTTGTCAAAACACACTTGACCTCTTACCAACAAATAATCCTGAGTTAATAACCAGCATCAAAACCGATATAGGGATTAGTGAACACAGGGTTGTCGTAGCGAGATTGAATATTGTAAACTCCAAATCCTCTAAAAATAAGCGAAAAATATACCTATTCCAAAAAGCAGATAAAAATTCACTTGACCCCTTCCTGAGAGACAATCTCCACTCACTCCAAATTAATAATGTAAGAGTAGACCAGATGTGGCTTACAAGGGGAGGCCGCCAATTGTGAAATTCAGATTCGATTCATACTGCGCATAATAAAAGCTCATGGCCAGAGGTGTAATGTGGCAAAGCACCAGGATGCACTTCTCAGCGGTTGCCGAGAAAATCGACAGTTAAAAGAAACCGTTGCGGTGAAATACTCTCTACGTTTATTTATTTGCTACAGCGACGTGGCGCAGCGGTAAGCGCTCGGGTTTGTAATCCGAAGGTCGCCGGATCGAATCCCGCGCCATGCAGCTTTTTTATTATTAGTTTTTTGTAATTCAAATATATATATATATATATATATATATATATATATATATATATATATATATATATATATATATTAATGAATTGCTTATGCATGTTGGTGAAGGCGGATCGCTCTCCAATTGTACCGCCTCCATTTTTCCGTTTGTTTAACAGGGTGTACCAAAGCTCTCCCGTCCGCACTGATTTTCGACGATGTTGTAAGTTGCGCTAGGGACCGCATCTACCTTCTTTCGAAGTTAGCAGGCAACTACGCTGTCATGCGGCGGCTCATTTCGGCCCATTCAACATCTGTCCTTGAAGTGTAACGAGCGAGTAACGGAGTTTATATTTCATACCTGCCAAAGCAAATTTGTGTTCGTGGGGTCTCTATTTTAATTCGAACGTTTGACTTATGCTATACGTATTCGTTTCGGAATATCGTTTCTGCGTCTTCCGTTAACTATACGTGGTTAACATTATGAAGACAATTAGTAACATTTGTGAAATACAACTTTGTTTGCGGAAAACATAATAATGTTCGAAGTCGCCAGTTTTTCCACGACAAACGACTTTCAACAACTTATTATACGCATAATTGTTGCAACTGATTGCCGGGAATTATATATATATATATATATATATATATATATATATATATATATATATATATATATATATATATATATATATATATATATATATATATATATATATATATATATGAATTAAAAAAATAAATACTAAAAAAAAAGATTGCATGGCGCGAGATACGAACCCGAGCGCTTACCGCTGCACCACAACGCTGTAGAAAATTATTGATCGTAGAGAGTATTTAACCGCAACGGTTTCTTTTAACTGTCGATTTTCTCGACAACGGCTGAGAAGTGCATCTTGGTGCTTTGCCACATTACCCCTCTTACCATGAGCTTTTATTATGCGCAGTATGAATCGAATCTGAATTTCACAATTGGCGGCTTCCCCTTGTTAGATTCAAAGGAATAGTATCAGCAGCAATTGAGAGGTATATACAAAATAAACTATCAAACGACGGACCTCATGCTCCTTGGTACACTAAATGGGTTAGAACACTGTTGCAGAAACAACGCAGCCGGCCGGCGTGGCAGAGCGGTTCTAGGCGTTACAGTCTGGAACCGCGCGACGGCTACGGTCGCAGGTTCGAATCCTGCCTCAGGCATGGATGTGTGTGATGTCCTTAGGTTAGTTAGGTTTAAGTAGTTCTATGTTCTACGGGACTGACGACCTCAGAAATTAAGTCCCATAGTGCTCAGAGCCATTTTTGAAACAATGAAATAAACATACCACATTTAAACAGACGCAAAATCCCCAAGATTGGCGATCCTTTTCAGACGCTCGAAACATAGCGAGGAGTTCGATGCGAGACACCTATAACAGATTCCACAACGAAACGTTGTCTCGAAACCTGGCAGAAAATCCGAAGAGATTCTGGTCGTATGTGTAGAACACTACTGGCCATTAAAATTGCTACACCAAAAAAAAAAGCAGATCATAAACGTGTATTCATTGGACAAACATATTATACTATAACTGATATGAGATTACATTTTCATGCAATTTGGGTGCATAGATCCTGAGAAATCAGTACCCAGAACAACCACCTCCGGCCGTAATAACGGCCTTGATACGCCTGGGCATTGAGTCAAACAGAGCTTGGATGGTGTGTACAGGTACAGCTGCCCATGCAGCTTCAGCATGATCACACAGATCATCAAGAGTAGTGACTGGCGTATTGTGACGAGCCAGATGCTCGGCCACCATTGACCGACTTTTCAATTGGTGAGATATTTGGAGAATGTGCTGGCCAGGGCAGCAGTCAAACATTTTCTGTATCCAGAAAGGCGTGTACAGGACCTGCAAAATGCGGTCGTCCATTATCCTGCTGAAATGTAGGGTTTTGCAGGAAATGTAGGGTAGATCCACTGGTCGTATCTCATCTGAAATGTAACGACCACTGTTCAAAGTGCCGTCAATGCGATCAAGAGGTGACCGAGACGTGTAACCAGTGGTACCCCATACCATCACGCCGGGTTCAAAATGGTTCAAATGGCTCTGAGCACAATGGGACTTAACATCTATGGTCATCAGTCCCCTATAACTTAGAACTACTTAACCTAACTAACCTAAGGACATCACACAACACCCAGTCATCACGAGGCAGAGAAAATCCCCGACCCCGCCGGGAATCGAACCCGGGAACCCGGGCACGAGAAGCGAGAACGCTACTCATGCCGGGTAATATGCCAGTATAGCGATGACGAATACACGCTTCCAACGTGTGTTCACTGCGATGTCGCCAAACACGGTTGCGACCATCATGATGCTGTAAACAGAACCTGGATTCATCCGAAAAAAATGACGTTTTGCCATTCGTGCACCCAGGTCAAATCTGTAGCACGTCATCTGAACAGCATCGCAGGCGCTCCTGTCTGTGATGCAGCGTCAAGGGCAACCGCAGCCATGGTCTCCGAGCTGATAGTCCATGCTGCTGCAAACGTCGTCGAACTGTTCGTGCAGATG
The DNA here is from genome assembly GCF_023864345.2 of Schistocerca serialis cubense. Taxonomy (NCBI): domain Eukaryota; kingdom Metazoa; phylum Arthropoda; class Insecta; order Orthoptera; family Acrididae; genus Schistocerca; species Schistocerca serialis. The sequence goes on along the minus strand of NC_064641.1, from coordinate 869,920,037 downwards.
GTTATTGTCTTGCAAACGTCCCCATCTGTTGATTCATGGATCGAGACGTGGCTGCAAGATCCGTTACAGCCGTGCGGATAACATGCCTGTCATCTCGACTGCTAGTGATACGAGGCCGTTGGGATCCAGCACGGCGTTCCGTATTACCCTTCTGAACCCACCGATTCCATATTCTAACAGTCATTGGATCTCGACCAACGCGAGCAGCAAAGTCGCGATACGATAAACCGCAATCGCGAAAGGCTACAATCCGACCTTTATCAAAGTCGGAAACGTGATGGTACACATTTCTCCTCCTTACACGAGACATCACAACAACGTATCACCAGGCAACGCCGGTCAACTGCTGTTTGTGTATGAGAAATCGGTTAGATGCTTTCCTCATGTCAGTACGTTGTAGGTGTCGCCACCGGCGCCAGCCTTGTGTGAATGCTCTGAAAAGCTAATCATTTGCGTATCACAGCATCTTCTTCCTGTCGGTAAATTTCGCGTCTGTAGCACGTCATCTTCGTGGTGTAGCAATTTTAATGGCCCGTAGTGTATGATAGCGGCAAGAAACAATCAATACCTTCTCTGCGTGATAACAGTGGAGATGCTATCGAAGACAGAGCTGCCAAAGCAGATTTACTAAACACAGCCTTCACAAAAGAAGAAGAAGTAAATATCCTAGAATTCGAATTGAGGGCAGCTGCTAACATCAGTAACGTAGAAGCAAATATCCCCGAAGAGGTGAAGCAACTAAAATCACCTAATAAAAGTAGGTCCTATGGTCCAAAATGTATACCAATTGGGTTCCTATCGGAGTACGCTGATGCCTTAGCTCCATACTTAACAACCATATACAACCGTTCGCTCGCCGAAAGATCTGTACTAAAAGACTGGAAAGTTGGAAAGGTCAGACAAATATTCAAGAAAGGTAGTAGGAGTAATTCACTAAATTACAGGCCCATATCGTTAACGTCGATATGCAGCAGGATTTTAGAACATATATTGTGTTCGAACATTATGAATTACCTCGGAGGAAACGGTGTATTGACACACAGTCACATCGTCCCTGTGAAACACAACTAGCTACAAAATGGTTCAAATGGCTCTGAGCACTATGGGACTCAACATCGTAGGTCATAAGTCCCCTAGAACTTAGAACTACTTAAACCTAACTTACCTAAGGACATCACTCACACCCATGCCCGAGGCAGGATTCGAACCTGCGACCGTAGCAGTCCCGCGGTTCCGGAATGCAGTGCCAGAACCGCACTGCCACCGCGGCCGGCCACAACTAGCTCTTTATTCACATGAAGTGCTGAGTGATATTGACAAGGGATTTCAGATCTGTTCCGTGTTCCTGGATTTCCGGATGGCTTTTGACACTGTACCACACAAGCGGCTCGTAGTAAAATTGCGTTCTTACGGAATATCGTCCCAGTTATGTGACTGGATTTGCGATTTCCTGTCAGAGAGGTCACACTTTGTAATTGATGGAAAGTCATCGAATAAAACAAAAGTGATTTCTGGCGTTCCCCATGGTAGTGATATAGGCCGTTTGCTGTTCCTTTTCTATATAAACGATTTGGGAGACAATCTGAACAGCCGTCTTCGGTTGTTTGCAGATGACGCTGTCGTTTATCGACTAATAAAGTCATCAGAAGATCAAAACAAACTTCAAAACGATTTAGAAGAAATATTTGAATGGTGCGAAAAGTGGCAGTTAAACCTAAATAACGAAAAGTGTGAGGTCATCAGTATGAGTGATAAACTTCGGTTACACGATAAATCAGTCTAATCTAAAAGCCGTAAATTCGACTATTTACCTAGGTATTAGAATTACGAACAACTTGAATTTGAAGGAACACATAGAAAATGTTGTGGGGAAGGTTAACCAAAGTCTACGTTTTATTGGCAGGACACTTAGAAAATGTAACAGACCTACTAAGGAGACTGCCTACACTACGCTTGTCCGTCCCCTTTTAGAATACTGCTGCTCGGTGTGGGATCCTTACCAGGTAGGACTGATGGAGTACATCGAAAAAGTTCAACGAAAGGCAGCACATTTAGTATTATCGCGAAATATGGGAGAGGGTGTCACAGAAGAGATACGGGATTTGGGCTGGAAATCATTAAAAGAAAGGCGTTGTTCGTTGCGACAGAATCTTCTCACGAAATTCCAATCACCAACTTTCTCCTCCGAATGCGAAAATATTTCGTTGACACCGACCTACATCGGGCGAAACGATCACCATGATAAAATAAGGGAAATCAGAGATCACACGGAAAGATTGCGGTTTATCGTATCGCGACTTTGCTGCTCGCGTTGGTCGAAATCCAATGACAGTTAGAATATGGAATCGGTGGATTCAGAAGGGTAATACGGAACGCCGCGCTGGATCCCAACGGAAGATATATTCCTTCCGCGCGCTATACGATATTAGAATAATAGGGAATTGTGAAGGTGGTTCGATGAACCCTCTGCCAGCACTTAAATGTGATTTGCAGAGTATCAATGTAGATATAGATGTAGATGTAGAAATTCAGGAATACAGAAATACATGAAATAAATAAGAAGTTTAGGGAAACTAAGACGGAAAGGCTGCATGAAAAATGTGAGGGATTTGAAAAAGAAATGATTGTCGGTAGGACTCACTCAGCATATAGGCAAGTCAATACAGCTTTCGGAGAAATTTAAAGCAAGGTTGGTAACATTAAGAGTGGAACGGGAATTCCCCTGTTAAAAACAGAGGAAACAGCAGATGGGTGGAAAAAGTTCATTGAAGGTTTCTATGAAGGGGGGGGGGGGGGAGGAGGGGGGATTTGTCTGATGTGTTAGAAGAAGAAACAGTATTAGATTGAGAATTAGGGGTTGGGGGGCTGTGTTACACTCAGAGTTTAAGAGAACGTCAGAGGATTTAAGAACAAATATGGCAGAATGGATCGATAACATTATATCAAAATTTCTAAAATCATTGGGAGAAGTGGCACCAAAACGACTATTCACGTCGGTGTGTAGAATGTACGAGTCTGCAGACATTCCAACTGACGTTCGGAAAAATGTCATCCACAAAATTCCAAAGACTGCAAGACTTGAGCTTAGCAACTCTGACGTTGCGGTTGATAATTGAACAAAAAAAAAAAAAAGGGCACATTCATAGGATATGTCGACCTGAAACCTGAAAAAAGCATAGCATTCGCCATCGTAAAATAGGGGTGAGCTATAAGGAGACACAGATGATATAAAATTTGTACAAGAGCCAAGAGCGAATAATATAATAAGAATTGGCGACCAACGAAGTGCTCGGATTCAAAAGGTTGTAAAACAGGGATGCAGTCTTTTGCCGCTATTGTTCAGTCTGTACAACGTAGAAGCGACGATGAAAATAAAATAAAGGATATCGATGATACTATTTACTGATGACATTGCTATCCTCAGTGAAAGTGAACAAGAAATATAAGATACTGTTGAATGGAGTACAGAATAGAAATTGACAAGAACTGGAAGGAAGTCGAAAGTAATGAGAAGTAGCAGAAATGAAATCAGCGAGAAACTTAACATATGGATTGATGGTCACGAAATAGACGAAGTTAGGGAATTCTACTACCTAGGCAGCAAAATAACCAATGACCGTGGGCGCAAGGACATCAAAAGCCAGAAGGGCATTCCTGGCCAAGGCAAGTCAGGCATAGGCTTTAATCCGAGGAAGAAATTTCTGAGAATGTACGTTTGGAGCACAGCACTGTATGGAAGTGAAACATGGACTGTGCGAAAACCGGAAGAGAAGGGAACCGAAGCATTTCATATGTGGTGTTACAGACGAATGTTGAAAGGTAGGTGGACTGATAAGGTAAGGAATGAGGAGTTCCTGCGCAAAATCGTAGAGAAAAGGAATATGCGGAACACACTGCCAAGGAGAAGGGACAGTGTGATAGGATATCTTTTAAGATAGGGAATGACTTCCATGGTACTAGAGGGAGCCTATAGGGTAAAGAAGATTGGAATACATCAACAAATAACTGAGGGTGTAGGTTGTAAGTGCTACTGTGAGGTCGGCACAGATGAGGAATTCGTGGCTGGCCGCATCAAACCAGTCAGAATACTGATGACTGATAAAAAAAAACAACTTTTACTTGGTTTGTTATCCAGGATTTTTGTGTACGCAGCGCTGTAATGTAATTTCACTCGCTTTTTTACTGTGTCTTTGTCCATTGTAAGGATAGGGTGATCCAATTTGGGCAATAAAGACGTGTAATAAATTGTAAGTACAATAAATGGGTAATAAAAATTAATTATAAAGTGATACGGCCATAATGGCATCTTCAAAACATATAAATATAATCAGCATAGCATCGTCACATGGATCTAAAATATGGTGTAGAATAGAGTGCTGCAACGCTCAATGTTTGACCGGTCACGGATCGCCTGTTCATGAGGGGATCGAGCCGCTCGTGTCCGGCCCCACATGGCTCGGTCACGTACTCGCCACATGTCTGACGTCCGGATTCCGGACACGCGGATAAACGAGCATGACCGGTCACCGCTGACGTCTCACCTCGCTTCGCCCCGGCTTACTGCTCTGTACTGTACAAATCCAACGCCTGTCTGTCTCTCTCTGTCTCTCTCTCTCTCTCTCTCTCTCTCTCTCTCTCTCTCTCTCTCTCTCTCTCTCTCTCTCTCTCTCTCTCTCTCTCTCTCTCACACACACACACACACACACACACACACACACACACACAACTCGTATTTATCTCTGTCTCTCTCTTTTAATACAAAACTAACGTTTCCAAGAACGGGTACGTGACACAGCTAAATTCATAAAGCACTTTGAAAGTAAAATCATATTTCAATACAATCGCGGACAGAAGACGAGTCTCATTTCCAAACAGAATATATATTTTTCCTTTCATTAATAGGAAACATTAAAGAAGTACTATCCCTGAAATCTAGAAGACAACCGTCTTCATAAAGAAAACTTACAAAGAACATTAAACATTTACAGACGTAACTTGTCATACTTTTCACTTGTTTGCAACAGAAACAAAATCATAGTTCTGCTGATCAGCAGTAAATCACTAACGCGTTCCGGATTTAATTGGCTGCGGCGATTTGTTAGTAACATGCCGGCTTTACTAAAGCATCTTTCACTTGGTGCGTTTGTTGCTGGGATACATAAAATACGTCTTGCAACTGCAGCCAGGCCTGGCAGATCTGTTTTACGTCTGCTCCACCAGTTAAAGATGTCATCACCATCTCTGGGGTGCATTAAAATGGAGAAATCTACGAGGTGCATTCAAGTTCTATTGCCTCCGATTTTTTTTCTAATTAACTACTCACCCGAAACCGATGAAACTGGCGTTACTTCTCGACGTAATCGCCCGGCAGACGTACACATTTTTCACAACGCTGACGCCATGATTCCCTGGCAGCGGCGAAGGCTTCTTTAGGAGTCTGTTTTGACCACTGGAAAATCGCTGAGGCAATAGCAGCACGGATGGTGAATGTGCGGCCACGGAGAGTGTCTTTCGTTGTTGGAAAAAGCCAAAAGTCACTAGGAGCCAGGTCAGGTGAGTAGGGAGCATGAGGAATCACTTCAAAGTTGTTATCACGAATAAACTGTTGCGTAACGTTAGCTCGATGTGCGGGTGCGTTGTCTTGGTGAAACAGGACACGCGCAGCCCTTCCCAGACGTTTTTGTTGCAGTGCAGGAAGGAATTTGTTCTTCAAAACATTTTCGTAGGATACACCTGTTACCGTAGTGCCCTTTGGAACGCAATGGGTAAGGATTACGCTCTCGCTGTCCCAGAACATGGACACCATCGTTTTTTCAGCACTGGCGGTTACCCGAAATTTTTTGGTCGCGGTGAATCTGTGTGCTTCCATTGAGCTGACTGGCGCTTTGTTTCTGGATTGAAAAATGGCATCCACGTCTCATCCATTGTCACAACCGACGAAAAGAAAGTCCCATTCATGCTGTCGTTGCGCGTCAACGTTGCTTGGCAACATGCCACACGGGCAGCCATGTGGTCATCCGTCAGCATTCGTGGCACCCACCTGGATGACACTTTTCGCATTTTCAGGTCGTTTAGCAGGATTGTGTTCACAGAACCAACAGAAATCCCAACTCTGGAGGCGACCTGTTTAACAGTCATTCGGCGATCCCCCAAAACAGTTCTCTCCACTTTCTCGATCATGTCGTCAGACCAGCTTGTGCGAGCCCGTGGTTGTTTCGGTTTGTTGTCACACGATGTTCTGCCTTCATTAAACCGTCGCACCCACGAACGCACTTTCGACACATCCATAACTCCATCACCACATGTCTCCTTCAACTGTCGATGAATTTCAATTGGTTTCACACCACGCAAATTCATAAAACGAATGATTGCACGCTGTTCAAGTAAGGAAAAAGTCGCCATTTTATGTATTTAAAACAGTTCTCATTCTCGCCGCTGGCGGTAAAATTCCATCTGCCGTACGGTGCTGCCATCTCTGGGACGTATTGACAATGAACGCGGCCTCATTTTAAAACAATGCGCATGTTTCTATCTCTTTCCAGTCCGGAGAAAAAAACTCGGAGGCCTTAGAGCTTAAATGCACCTCGTACTTCATCTGCTGCGGATGATATGTTAATCCTCGATTCTTTGACACGATCTCGCTTTCTGGGTGGTGATGACACAGTACTCGAAGGATATATGATAATAAACAAAAGAGAGAAGTAATACAGAACTGTTGTGGAAATCATCAAAACGTTCCCGTAAAAACGAGGTGTTTTACGGTAGTGAAATATTATACGAGTTTTTAACATAAGAGTTTTTGCATTCTTAGTGGATAGTGTATTATAGAGAAACGGGAATGTTATGATTGCATGTTGTGCCTGCGTAAGTAGCACACATTTGTGCTTTTAACTGCAATAATTACTCACCTGACAGTCAGTGTCATTGACACTGCAAATTTGTTACAGTTTCTGAAACCAAGGAAGAACTAACTGGATTGTCGGTTCTTTTTCGTCTTCTAATTCATCTATGGCCTCTTTAAATGGTCTCAGGAAATGCGCAGTTTTTCCTGCAAGCTCATTATTACATCCTTGCAATCTGTAAGAGAATTCCTTTTCCGTCAGCAAAGCAGCAACTTCGTTATACTGAGTGTGTAAGGATTCCACCATAGTGTACAAGCTATTCCAGCGTGTGCAGACCTCTTGTTTCAACGATGAAATTCAAAGACTGGTATAGGCAACTTTTCTTAATGTACCTTACAATGCATTTTGTAGTATTTATTGTTCGGGGCATGATTTAACAAGAAGTTATCTTCATCGACAGTATGGCTAAGTGCTGTGTTTATACAATGAGCAGCACAAGGAACCCTTTCGTGATTTTCCAAAGCCTTTATTACATTGGCACCCTGGTCGGAGACAAAAACAAAACTGAGCAACATGTCTGGCGAAATGTCCCAGTCAGCCATCCTCTTTTCAATTTCTTTCATTATACTTTCTCCCGTCTTCTTAACTTCCGGGAATTTTGTTGTAAATAAAACTTTGCTCACAAGAGACCAATCCATGTTAATGTAATGTGTTGTAAGCGTCAAATAGTGCACCAGATTATGGGAATCAGTACACATATCAACTGTCGCAGCACCATGTGTTATTAATAACTTCCGCAATTACAGAAGGTGTTATGCTGTTTCGTATTGCATAAGCGTGTTCTTTGACATGTCTGCTTATAGTAGAGGAATGTGGCATGACATCTGCCACGTTAACTTCTCCATAATACGAACTAGCTGTATTAATTCTTGACCTAGTTCTCTGAAACCTTCATCGGAAACATCATTAAAAAGTCTTATATCTTTAGCACATATTGCAACACACTTTGCTGTAATACTATTTTTTATTACTGCCGGTATCACTGAAAGAGCTGTATCTTTGTGAGGTTTCTTGCAAATGTGTTTCTTTAAATGAGTGGTTCCCGACTGGAAACACAATAATGTGGAGCGGTTTATGCACGATATGTACCCAGTAGACGCACTGTTTTCGTCTACAACCAACAGAAATGTATTCCATACTTGGCTTTTTAGACATTCCCGTTTCTTCAATGCGTAAACATTTGTTTCAATCTTACGTCTTACTGCACTCGCTTCCTCGCGCTGCATGATTACAGAGAGAGACACTCAACAAATGAGAAGCCCGTACTGGCTGCAGTTTCACACGGATTGTGACACGCGTAATGTGTTTGAAGTTACGTGCTACGTATTCGGTCAAGGCTTCAATGCCCGGTCACTAGAACTAGTGCGGGCAGCCTATCCAGTTAGGGTGTGCTCGCCCCATCTCGTATTTTGTGCTCGCTTACTCCGTCATGCAGGACTCTAGTGTAGAATAGGCCACATCGTCCACATAGTGATTATTGCCAACTAGCTACCAAGCGATTATGTCGCAGTTGGTGAAATATATATGCATTTTGCGTCATTGTAGGCCAGAAAATGGTCAGTTTTTTTTCCTTTTCGGCTTATTCCGGTTTATGCATTTATTTCGATATGAACGGTTTTCTCTGCAACTTCACCCTGTTTCGAATAGTACCGTCTATTCTCAATTGCAATAATCATCAGGTCACCTCTAATACATATTTTCTGTAGTAATGAGATCCCTGAAAGTGGAGATCCTTTGCACATAAGAACTTAAAAATGCTTATTATATTGCAACGTAAGTTTAAATAAGGTTTTGGATGTCCAGTTTCTGCATCCTCAGTGCGCTCCAGCCAAATGTGAACCCAATTACACTACTTTTAATTACTTTTCCCAGCACGTGTATTGCGAGTTCTCTGAATTCACTCTTAAGTGGCCAGAATAGTTCATTCTAAATTCCCCAAAGACTTTCTAGCGAACAAGAAATATATTTTTAATGTTATGTTAATATAAAACCTACGTGCCTCAAAGAAGAAGTTCCCTTGCACCCCACTCTTTCTATTTAATATGCACCTTCTTTTCCTCAGCCAATTTCTGTTCAGAAATGTAGAATTTGTCGTGTAATATTCCCGCTTCGGCCCCTAAAGTGTCATGGGATGCTATTTTGCCTCACTCTTTTGTAAACAATACAAGGCGAGTGGTACTGTAGGTTCGAATGTTCACTCCTTCAGCACAGTCCTTTTGTGTAAAAATGACTCTGTCGCTAACCGCTATCACGAAAGTAAATAACCAGAGACGAACATAAACAACTTTCAATCGACCACAATATTATTGCTCCTGTGACGGTGCTTTGGCCGGCTTGAAGTGAATTTTTATACTGATGTTTCAAGAAGACATCCTAAACCAGTTGACAGAACATGTACAGATGTCTTGATATCATTTACTGTGCAATGCTATTTTCCTTTATCACCACTGTACTTATTTACGGCGACGTCACCGAATGTTTCCGATGACGGCTACGAGAGCAAAGTGCAATAACATCGTGGTCAGGAAACAACACAAAATAACCGATGCCGCACAACAACAATGCTTTTGAGACCACCTCTCTGCAAGTATCAGCTTTCAGTATTTGTCCAACGACGATAACGCACCAATAGCAGCTTAAGGAATTTTATCTAGTAATTACACTTCCCCAGGAAAATGTGTGGGAAAATGGCCTTTATAAGTGAATGCAACACTGTCTTTATAAGTGAATGCGACACTGTCTTTCCATCATCCAGGAACACCAACGGAATTCTCTAGAAGATGGTGACAGAGGGACCGAAACGTCGACCACTGAAGAAGCTTTAAGTGGAATATGACGCGGCCTAGCGACTCAGAAATTTTTACTATCGATATGAACCTGGTATAAGCTCTGAGAGACCCTTAAAGACATGCTGTCAGTCGGGACAGTTTCATGATCTTCTAGAACTACTTTGTAAGAAGAACTTTATGTGTCTGATACGCATTTTCCCTGGAAATAAAGATTCTGTAGCTACGCTTCTGTATTGTTTTACTTCTGATTGCTACTGCTCTGTGGGATGCTTCGCCGTTCTCGAACACTAATTCTCATTAAAATCAACCAAGCCGTCACGTTGTGAACTGATATCGTTACTGCGCTCAAAATTGCAAAGAAAAATCTGCAGCTATGGGACATGCTTCAAGGAAAAAGACTGAACAGTGCAACGAAGTCGCATTGTAGTGTTCACGGCGGGATTCACCGTGGAATCCATTGACCTGCTATGACAATGCAGGTTTTGTTTGAACGTCAAACGTAGCGGTTTCCTTTGTTGGATAGAGCATTCAGAAAGTGGGCTCCGATAAAAAAAAGAAATAGGGTAAACTATGCACGTTATGAGACAGATGGAAAACTTTCTGATTAGTTAAGAAAGCACTGAAACAGCAGGCAAAACCAAACGTGATACTTGTGTGAGGAGACAAAGAGACGTGTTGACAGTTTGAAATGTCCGAAATGTTTTGAATTAAGAGAGGCATCATATCTGCACAAAGTAGTCCGCCGACAATATTTGAGAGAACGCTCGTGCTGATTGGAAACACCAACATGTGCCAATCGTTAGTGGACTGGATGTTGAGTCTGCATAAGACTCTTATGAAGACTGCTTAGGAATTCGGCGAACAGCCTGCATGCCCGTCATCTACGAGAACGCCAAGTCCCGTTTATCAAAACGTCAGTCTCTGAACCAATCACTTGACAAGAACTCTTATTCTTGGAAGTAAAAATGTGTAAAAATGGCGTAAGACAGTGATAAAGTATTTTCCCCTGCAGTTCAATCTTGACATCAAAGTAAAAAAAAAAAATGGTTCAAATGGCTCTGAGCACTATGGGACTCAACTGCTGTGGTCATAAGTCCCCTAGAACTTAGAACTACTTAAACCTAACTAACCTAAGGACATCACAAACATCCATGCCCGAGCCAGGATTCGAACCTGCGACCGTAGCGGTCTTGCGGTTCCAGACTGCAGCGCCTTTAACCGCACGGCCACTTCGGCCGGCGTCAGTGGTTCAAAAAATGGTTCAAATGGCTCTGAGCGCTATGGGACTTAACATCTGAGGTGATCAGTCCCCTAGAACTTAGAACTACTTAAACCTAACTAACCTAAGGACATCACACACATGCATGCCCGAGGCAGGATTCGAACCTGCGACCGTAGCGGTCGCGCGGTTCCAGACTGAAGCGCCTAGAACCACTCGACCACAACGGCCGGCTATTGTCAGTGGTGACAGACAAGCAACACTGCGGAAAACAATGTGGGCCGTACGACGAACGTATCCGTTAGCACAATACTGCGATCTTTGGCATTATTGGGCTATGGCAGCAGACTACCGACGTGAGTGCCTTTGCTAAAAGCCCGACATCGTCCGCAGCGACTCTCCTGGACTCGAGACCACATCGGTCGTACTCTAGACGACTGGAAAACTGTCGCCTGGTCAGATGTGTCCCGATTTCAATTTGTAAAAGCTGATGGTTAGGTTCGACTGTGGCACAGTCCCCACGAACCATGGACCGAAGTTGTCAACAAGGGACTTTAAGAGTTGATGGTGATTCCATAATGGTGTGGACTGCTTTTACATAGAATTAACTGGGTCCTCTGGTCCAACTGAACGGTTCATTGAATAGAAAGTTTATGTTCAGGTATCTGGAGACCAGCTGCATCCATTCATGGACTTCATGTTCCCAAATGGCGGTGGAATTTTTATGGATGACAATGCGCCTGTCACCGGACCACAATCGTGCTTGGTTGGAAGTACATTCTGGCCTGTTCGAGCGAATGATTTTACCATCTAGATCGTCCGACATAATCCTATCGAACGTTTCTGGGACATAATCGATAGCTAATTCGTGCCCAAACTGCTACACTGGGAACACTTCCGCAGTTATGAATGGCTGTAGAGGCAGCAAGCCTCAATATTTCTGTAGGGGCTTCAAACGACTTGATGAGTATACTCCACGTGGGGCTCCTCAACTACTCTAGGGAAAAGGAGGTCCGACACGGTATTAGGAGGTATCCCATGACGTTTGTGTGTTTCACAACAGTGACGCACTAAAAAACAAACATATATCAAAAGTATTTATATAACTAATCCTTTTATCTTCCGTGAATGATCTGTTATTATGTTTTTTGAGATGTGAAATTTCTTCTATAGAAACCAACATGTATCCCGCAGACTTGTGGTATACAGTTCGCTCTCTTCATTCATTAAATACAGAGCGCAGTAGATAGAGTGATGCCGTGTGTAATAGCAAGGTATGAGCTTACCGAGTAGCGGAACCGATTTGACACCGTATTCCAAACTCTCTAATAGATAAAACTCAGTTCTTCATTCTTAACGGGGCGAAATAAACATATGTTAATTTCTGGGGAACCTCATGTGAGTGTTGTAGACCCATTACTGTTTACAGGATACTTAATTCTACTGGACGACGTGGTAAGTTCGATGAGGCATTCTGCAGTCGATGCTGTTGTCTACAGGCAGGTGGTAACGCCAGGAAACTGTAGCGAAATGTGGAAAGACCTGTCGTGTTTCGGCGATTGCGACAGGCATTAGGAGTTGACCCAGAACATAAATGAATGTAACTTATTGCGCGCTAACAGACGCAGAAATCCATTACTCTTAGATTAAGATTTTGCTGACGAATGACTGTATGCAGAAACTACCGTAAAATACGTAAGAGTAACCTCCGGAACGACGTTAAGTGGAAATATTAGACAGAACTAACTGTAGGGAAAGCAGATGCCACGCTGAAACTCAGTGGAAGAATCTTGAGGATATGTAATTCATTCACGAATAAGAGCCTTAAACATTTGTTCGAACAATCCTTCAGTATTGTATATCAGTCTCGGACCCTCACCAACTAAGGTCAACAGAAGTGATACGGAAGATCCAAAGAAGAATGGTGCGTTCGGAGTCAGCGAGAGAGCGTTAGTGACATGCTCAACGAATAACAGTGGAAGTCACTATAACTAGTTTTGTATCAGGGAGAATTAGTAATGAAATTTCGAGAGCGTTCGTTCGAAGAAGAATCAGGCAACATTTTACACTCGTGGCCATTAAAATTGCTACACCACGAAGATAACATGCTACAGACGCGAAAATTAACCGACAGGAAGAAGATGCTGTGATATGCAAATTATTAGCTTTTCAGAGCATCCACACAACGTGCTGACTTGAGGAAAGTCTCTAATCGATTTCTCATACACAATCAGCAGTTGACCGGCGTTGCCTGGTGAAAGGTTGTTGTGATGCCTCGTGTAAGGTGGAGAAATGCATACCATCACGTTTCCGACTTTGATAAAGGTCAGATTGTAGCCTATCGCGATTGCGGTTTATCGTATCACGACATTGCTGCTCGCATTAGTCGAGATCCAATGACTGTTGGCAGAATATGGAATCTGTGGGTTCAGGAGAGAAATAAGGAACGCCGTCCTGGATCCCAACGGCCTCGTAACACTAGTAGTCGAGATGACAGGCATCTTATCCTCATGGCTGTAACGGATCGTGCAGCCACGTCTCGATCCCTGAGTCAACAGATGGGGACGTTTGCAAGACAACAACCATCTGCACGAACAGATGGACGACGTTTACAGTAGCATGGACTATCAGCTCGGAGACCATGGCTGCGGTTACCCTTGACGCTGCATCATACACAGGAGCGCCTGCGATGGAGTACTCAGCGACGAATCAGGGTGCACGAATGGCAAAACGTCATTTCTACGGATGAATCCAGGTTCTGTTTACTACATCAAGATGGGCGCATCCGTGTTTGGCAACATCGCGGTGAACGCTCATTGGAAGCATGTATTCGTAATCGGCATACTAGCGTATAATCCGGCGTGATAGTATGGGGTGCCATTGGTTACACGTCTGGGTCACCTTTTGTTCGCATTGACGGCACTTTGAACGGTGGACGTTACATTTCAGATGTGTTAAGACCCGTGGCTCTACCCCTCATTCGATCCCTGCGAAACCCTACATTTCAGCAGGATGATGCACGACCGCATGTTGCAGGTCCTGTACGGGCCTTTCTGGACACAGAAATCGTTCGACTGCTGCCCTGGCCAGCGCATTCTCCAGATCTCTCACTAATTGAAAACGTCTTATCAATGGTGGCCAAGCAACTGTCTCGTCACAATACACCAGTCACTACTCTTGATGAACTGTGGTATCGTGTTGAAGCTGCATGGGCAGCTGTACCTGTACACGCCATCCAAGATCTGTTTGACTCAATGCCCAGGCGTATCAAAGCCGTTATTACGGCCAGAGGTGGTTGTTCTGGGTACTGATTTCTCAGGATCTATGCACCCAAATTGCATGAAAATGTAATCACATGTTAGTTCTAGTATTATATATTTTTCCAATGAATACTCGCTTATGATCTGCATTTCGTCTTGGTGTAGCAATTTTAATGGCCAGTAGTGTAGTTCTTCGCACCTACGTCTAGCTAAATGACGACGACGAAGTCAGACAAATTAGACCACAAACGGAGGTTTGTCGGCAGTCGTTATTCCCATGCACTGTCCCCTGGTGGAATGGGAAGCTTCAGAGTGGCTTTTGGTGTACAGAGGTAGATGTAGAAGAATGTGAATACGCAATGTGGCTTGCGGAGTATATATGTAGATGCACAAGTGTGTGTCTGTGAGTAAATTTGTTCTACCTAAATGTGTCTTAGCGTTGTCCCTGGGACTCTTCAGTCGGTTTCTATCGTCACTACGTCGCTGTTGTCCTCTCTCCGCTTTTCCGTAGAGAACAGGAGTTATTAGCAAAAGTGTCAGTAAGTCTTACTTTGGTAGACCTCCCTAAAACTCACTAGGGAAAAATTTTGCTTAATACTGTTGCGACGAATTCAATGTACGAAGGGTACTCTACAGGTAACGCAACTCAGTTTTCTTCCGAGAGCAGGTTGGTTTTACTCACTATTCCCCACTAATTTGGCTACAAAACCTTATTTTAAAACATAATCTCTATTCAATGTCACTGCCTTACGCCGCCTTTTTGGGAGGGCCAGTGTGCCCGCGTGGTTTCACGACACTTGCCAACGTCGATTTGCATCAATGGACTCCTCCTAACCAACATTCTGCTACCTGCGGAGTACGTCATAATTGGGCAAGGCAGAAGGAAGTCTGAAGATGTCAAATCCGATTTGTAGCTGGGTGAGGTAGGACAGTTCAACAAACTTTTGTGAGTTCCTCTCGGATGTAAAGCCTTGCGTTGCCATGGGGAAGAAGAAGTTCGTTGTATTTTTGTGGCGACGAACTCACTTCTCCTTCTGTGAGTAACACAGTACCCTTCACAGCAGATCGTACCACCATGAGGTAGGACATGTTATATGAGCCTCACTTGAGGTGAAGTGAAGCGCAGCTGGACAGCAACGAACTCTTTAGAGCGCAATCCCCGCAGCGATAGTAGTTGTGAATCTAGTATGAACTAAAAAAAAGACAATTGATTTATTATAAAAAAGGAGGGCTGTTAATTTATATCTTATGGAAAGAGGACGTGTTGCTAGAATGTCGCTTAGAACGTATTGTTACATTTAATGAAAATTGATATTTTAGTGATAAAACCGAGTTTAGTATGCGTAAGAGTTGCTAAAGATTTATGTATACAAATTTTCTGGAAGTGAAGAATAGAAATATCTTCTTTCGGGAAAAGGAGCTGAACTTCATTGTCGTTGCCGTCTATCAATCGACAGAATTGTAAGTGTACAAAGTTCACTAAAATACAGGAAAAGAAATGCATTCTCTATAGTTTTAATTCAATAAGTAACAACCTCTCATAATTTCTTAATTACAGTAATTGGATTATGTTCTTGTACAATAGTATGGTGCTGAACTCCACTGACCAATTTTGGTGTGGCACGATATGTAGTTTGAAGGAAGTTTGTGTGCCAAGCAATCTCCTTTTCTCACGAAAAGCAGATTGCTGTTTAATCTTATTTACTTACAACAATGGTCCCTTAGGTATGAAAAGCTACGAAAACTTGGGCTCAAAGCTATCCGCAATACGGCCAAATAACTAACAGAGTCGTATTTTAAACGTTAAAGAACAATAACTTCCTCCAAATTGCAATACGTCAACAACTGGTGCAGAAGCTGATCATTCAAGGAGGCAACAACCAAAATTCAGGTACCAGTTACGAATTAAAGTAAAAATCTCAATCAAAAATCAGTCTCTCTCTCTCTCTCTCTCTCCAAACACATATATAAATATTAATATTATTAAAAAGGTCATTTTGTAGACATCAAACAGAATAACCCCTTCAGAGGCCCACGAGACCATCGTCGCGGCTTTACCAGCTGAGCGTGCGGCTTTGAACACTTTTTCCGAAGCAGAGGTGGTGTGGCGACACTCCAGGGACTGCCATTTTGTTTCCAACTCGAACTCATTTTTCATCGACTGTGACAATGTTCTATAAAAATCTTTGAATACCCCAACTGGTGAACGAGTGTCTCAGCACTACCTACAGAAATATCCAGTAGTGCAGCGAGATGTGTTTGTGTGATCCGCCCCTCACCTCGAATGATAGTGTCCACACGTTCCAGCACTGCAGGAGTCACACCTGTGCGCCGACGTGCGACCCGTGGTTCGCGCGACCGTGTGCCATGACAGGCGCCCCGCCCAACGTCTCACTCTGCTTTTGTTCACTGCCGTGATATATCCGTAGATATTCTCCAATCGCCCGTGATTATCTGCAGTGCTCTGGTTGTCCGCCAGAAGAAACCCAGTGGCAGCTCTCTGCTTGGAACGCACCTGTGGTACAGATGCCATTTTGAAGGCTACGTAAAGCGCCACGACCTATCGGAACTTCATGAAACTATTGGATCTGAAGCGGGAATATTTCACGATGTATCACAAAAAACTCAGCATTTTTTAAACTTAAACTGGCCGAGAAAAAAATGTTTTCATTACTTATTAAACACCCCTCGTACAATAACAGTAGCGTTTGGTCTCACTGAAACTGTTCCGGTAGCCGTGAATCAAGTCCGCTACGCAGTAAGTATTTTTCTGAATTTGCACTTTAATTCTTGGCTCATAGATACGTTGTGTATCCGAAACGTTATGAGGTAGGTCGACTTTCTTGCGAGACGTTTGAGTTTTAACACAGGACAACATGGTTACATGCAAGAGGACGACTGTACAAAAATAAATAAATAAATAATTAAAAGAATAGTGGTTCCTATTGCTTGTCCTTGATTACAACCGACGTTAAACGGTCGTTTCTCTGGAAAATTGATACTTCAATACACAGATGTGGGTACTACTGGTCAGTACACTAAGCCAGTCACGTACTTGTATATACACGGCAATGATTATGTGGCGTTTGTAAAGGCAAATTAAATAGTTTTTAGAACAATGAATACACACATTAATTGGGTCTCGACGTTTTAGTAAGAGCGAGGTAACGGAAGCATGTAGATCGACGGCGCTATTAAAATTACAACGACGAAGTACAATATAACACTGAAGTGTATTAAATGGTGTGAGGATAAAGAAACTTGTATGAGTAATTCTCATATTAACACGACCATTTAACGTATATTTATTGATTTATTTATTTATTAACTGTACAGAGCGATCCAACGCCTTGGGAAGTATGGTGGGTCGTTTACTACTAAAAACTAATAACAAAGCTGCAGAGAGAGACTCATGATTTTCTGCAGCTTCTCTCAGTGCTGTTATTTGCCTTCCCTTTTACATAAATGCACGGATAATTGAAAATGCTTGCAGTACATAAAATACATTTTGCAAAACGCAAAATTCTATGTTCTTAAGAAGAAAATAATGGATGATAAGGGAGATTTAGACAGCAAAATGTGTGTGTGTGTGTCATGAGAATTTCTCCACGTGGCGTGTACTTACTGTAATTACTTTTTCCATTTGCCCCCACCTTAAGTGGGAGATGAGCCTCGGAAGAATGGCCTCAATCCTTTCCTCCCTGAAAGACATTTCTTATCTGTTTTGTGCATTTGTGTTAGTGTCGATGAGTCTTACTATACTGCATATGTATTTTTATGTACATTATTATAATACTGACATGTTTTACAGTTTGCATCTTATACATTTTACATACAATGAAGCACCAAAGAAACTGGTATATGCACGCGTATTCAAAAACAGTGATATGTAAACAGGCAGATTACGGCGTTGCGGTCGGCAACGCCTATATAAGACAACACGTGTCTGGCGCAGTTGTTAGATCAGTTACTGGTGCTACAATCGCAGGTTATCGAGATTTAAGTGAGTTTGAACGTGATGTTACAGTCGCCGAACGAGCGACGGGACAGAGCATCTCCGAGGTAGAAATGAAGTTGAGATATTCCCGTACGACCATTTCACGAGTGTACCGTGAATATCAGGAATCAGTTAAGACATCAAATCTCCGCCGGAAAAAGATCCCGCAAGAACGGGACAAGGACTACTGAAGAGAATCATTCAGAATTGCAACCATTCCACAAATTGCTGCAGATTTCAAAACTGGGCCATCAACAAGTGTCAGCGTGCGAACCAGTCAACGAAACATCATCGATATGGGCTCACGGAGTCGAAGGCCCACTCGTGTACCCTTCATGACTGCACGACACAAAGCTTTACGCCTCACCCGGGATCGTCAACACCGACATTGGACTGGTGATGGCTGGATTCGTGTTGCCTGGTCCTACGAGTCTCATTTCAGATTGTATCGAACGGATGGACTTGTACGGGTATAGAGACAACGTCATGAAACCATGAACTCTGCATGTGAGCAGGGGACTGTTCAACTCAGTAATGGAGTGGGGAGTGTGCAGCTGGAGTGATATGGGACCCTTGATACGTCTAGATACGACTTTGACAGGTGACACGTACGTAAGCAGCCTGTCTGATCACCTGCATCCATTCATGTCCAATGTGCGTTCTGGTGGACTTTGGCAATTCCAACAGGACAATGCGACACCCCACACGTCCATAATCCCTACAGAGTGTCTCCAGAAACCCTCTGCTTAGTTTGAATAGTTCCACTGGCCACCAGACTCCCCAACCATGAACATTATTGAGCACATCTGGGATTCCTTGCAACGTGTTGTTCAGAAGAGATCTCCGCCCCTCGTACTCCTAAGAATTTGTGGACAGCTCTGCGGGGTTCAAGGCGTCAGTAGCTTTAGGACTACTTCAGACATTAGTCGAGTCCATGTCACGTCATGTTTTGGCACTTCTGCATGCTCGCGGGAGCCCTACACGATATTAGTCAGGTGTACCAGTTTCTTTGGTTCTTCAGTGCATTACAGAATTACATGTTGGGAAATAGTGTCCTAAGAACTAAAGAAAAATTTGTTTTCTTTTTAAGAATCAAGAAAATTCTTTGTTTTATTCTTATTTCTAACTTATTTCTTCATTCCTTGTGTATATTACTAGCAGTGATGTTGCAGTCGCGTTTTCTCTTACTATGACATAGATCTACATCTACATTTATACTCCGCAAGCCACCCGACGGTGTGTGGCGGAGGGCACTTTACGTGCCACTGTCATTAACTCCCTTTCCTGTTCCAGTCGCGTATGTTTCGCGGGAAGAACGGCTGCCGGAAAGCCTCCGTGCGCACTTGAATCTCTCTAAGTTTACATTCGTGATGTCCTCGCGAGGTATAAGTAGGGGGAAGCAATATATTCGATACCTCACTCAGAAACGCACCCCCTCGAAACGTGGACAGCAAGCTACACCGCGATGCAGAGCGCCTCTCTTGCAGAGTCTGCCTCTTCAGTTTGCTGAACATCTCAGTAACGCTATCACGCTTACCAAATAACTCTGTGACGAAACGAGCCGCTCTTCTTTGGATCTTCTCTATCTCCTCCGTCAACCCAACGTAGTACGGAACCCACACTGATGAGCAATACTCAAGTATAGGTGGAACGAGTGTTTTGTAAGCCACCTCCTTTGTTGATGGACTACATTTTCTAAGGACTCTCCCAATGAATCTCAACCTGGCACCCGCCTTACCAACAATTAATTTTATATGATCATTCCATTTCAAATCGTTCCGTACGCATACTCCCAGATATTGTACAGAAGTAACTGCTACCAGTGTTTGTTCCGCTATCATATAATCATACAATAAAGCATCCTTCTCTGTGAGGCGATAAGAATTTGACACCATACATTTAATATTCTTTATATTCTTGACGATTTATATTAATAGTAGATCATTGTTTATGACACACAATCGCATTATTAATAATTTCAATGTCTGATACTGGCTAGCACCATGTAGTAACAATTTCTGTGGTACTGTATGTCTGGGAGTTAGAGCTGGGCACTAACAGAAAGGACTATGTGCGCCACAAGTTCCGCAGAAGCTGTTGTCGACTAAAAAGGGGCTGGAAAGAGAATTGTGTTTTTCAGGGGCAGACATTTACTACTCTGCAAGAGAGCCTAATGAGGAGACGGCAGATTACAGTGCTGGAGGACACAGAACTTCCATAGCGTGGACAGTGCAGGTGGGAGCCTGGACTGGAAAAATTTCAGGACAACGTAGCTGAAGAGAGAGTGTCAGAGTTGCAGCCGGGCGAAAAGACTTAGTATGAAGGTATGCGCGGAGGTCAGTAACGAAGGTCGCGAGCTGAACTCCAAGCAATTTTCACACGGAAAGTGATGGAAATGCTTTCTGACGAAAAGGAGAAATGCACATTTGCTCGACGAAGAGCTGCGGATGTAGGAGGAGAAATACAAACTTTCAGAAAATCTTCCAAAATGAGTATGAGCTCCAGTTGATTGGCAGGTAGATACATGATCCATGTAGTGGGAGGTAATGTTTTTGCAGCAGCCACTGGGATTTGCCAACTAAGCACAAATGTAGATACCACGTGTCTAGTAGGGAGTCGGGTACGGCGTAGAGGGGCACTTCCCTCTGGAGATAGATGGAAGACACTTCCCTGCAGGGAACGATTGGAAACACTTCCCTCCACGTATCGACCTCGAGACTTCGCTGGTGAGAGCCACAGAGGAGAATCTGGAGTTAAGATTTTGAGAAAATTTGCTTGCTGCACAAGGGACACGTGAAGTCTTTACTCTGTGGGCAGGGTTGTTATTTGGTTCACTCGACTAATTATTCTTTAGCTCTTTTTGGAACCTGATGCACAATGAAGTGCTTCTTTACAGAAGAATACCTGAGTAGAATTTCTGTTCTTGGCTAGTGATCAGACAGAAATCTGGACTCGTATTCTATCTTATACTGAAGTAATTTCTGGCCTAAGAGTTTGTGGTCGGGATACTGCTATCATTATGTAAGCAGATAGTTTGAGGTACGTCACGTACATTATCTGCACAGCAGCTAACGAATCAACGAGCAGATCATCGGTGCAGTACACGCACGCTCCAGTGGGTATAGAGAAACACTCACTCTAAATGTGTTGAGTTTCATTTGCTTGTCCACTAAGCTTTTTCTAAAAGTGTGTCTGGGTCTTCCGTTTCCTGCCGGTAATCAGGCTACATATTTTTTCATAATAAATAATTTAAGATATGAAGTTGTGATTCATACAAGTAGCAGGCCGACAGGAATGATGACTCTTAATGAAGTAAACTGAAGTAAAACCATAATATCATGCTTCGTTTTAAGGAAATCCCTAGGTGTGGGTCGTCAGTGCTACGGTCTTTTAATCATTTCGGGGCGTAGGCATTCCATTGTGTAGACAGCATTAGGCAACCACAAATACACACACGCCATATGTTACATATACCACAGAATTTTACAACTGGTGTGTTCATGTCATCATCTGTGTCTGTATGTTCATCTGTTTCCATACCAGTGTTTGACACTCTGTTGTGTCGCGTACCTTGTTGTGACATAGGGTATGTGTGCGTGGTCGTGATCTTGTATATGGTCGTTGCTACTTGTAAGCCTTCTATAGCGCTATTGCTGTTTCATCGGTGACGCGATTAACTACACTCCTTTTATCTGGTCTCTTAAAGCTTGACCTATGTCTTCAAATTGTGTCAGCGGTTTTTCGTGTGTGAGTCTGCCGCTACGTAATCTTATGTGTTCGCGGGACCCATGTTCCCCACATTCACATGTAGCACTTTGGTTAAACTCAAAGAGGAGCAGGCGATTATGGTAAGGGCCCTGCTTCGTCCGGAAGTGTACATCCGCGACTTGGGTCAATGTCTCGCAGCATCAACTGTTCCCAGATGTTAGGGAACATGGAGAAGACCCGACGGCCCTTGTCAGGTGTTTCTCATTTTTGCAATGTCTTAACTTTAACATTCGTTTTTCTGTAATATGCCCCTCTGTTATCTCTAGCAGTTTTACGAACAAATCAGGCCACTAGAGACCTTTGAAAGAGCCTGCTATATTGCTACTGCTGTTGCGTATTTTTCATGTGTGTTCTGCATTATTTCCAGAGCGCGGATAACTGCATTGTCTATTGAGCTTTTGGTTCCAAAGCCATACTGATGTAGACTAAGGCCGAAGAGCCTCCTGTGTGACAGCTGTCGGTCACAGTGTAGCCAGAGTGTTCAAGATGGGCCCGTAAGTCTTTGGGTCTGTTGTGTTCCGATCCTCCGACCTTTTTGATGATTTCGTAGTTTTCCACATGTCAGGGACCCTACCTTGAAGCAATGCTTCATTCAGTGACTGTATTTTTGCTTGTTTCTGAGTTCATGCCGTCTGGGCCGTGAGTCTCCTTTATTCTTTAATTGTTTAATTCCTAATGCTACTATTCGTTTGTTTACTTATCAGCTACTTCTTCTTGGGCAATTGGAACAGTAAGGGGGTCGTTTGTGTAGGTGTCATCCATTTGTCTTCGTAAGTCAGTGTGATGATGCTGGTCATTCGTCTTTACGTCATCAGGGAAAAGCTCGATCAGCTAGTACACTGCTGCACTTCTCGAGCCTCTTGTACTTGTGCCGTGAGTGTGCCTAAGAGCTGACTTTACCTTATGTCTTTGAACCTTGTATGGTCCCTTCCATACATAGTTTTCCAAAGCTTCTATCTGTCCTTGTAGAATGGTTTGTATATTTTTGCTTTGTATCACGGTGTGGTTCCAGTCTTACTTCCCCTTCTTGTGCTGTTTTTCCTTCTTGGAAATATTTTCTTTTGTCTCTAATGTCTTACCTTAGGCTTGTCCACTCACTGGGACAGGGGTGTTTCTGATACGGAGCACGGTTGGTGTTTCAGACATCTAAATGTTATGCTTTTCAAAGAGGGTTCGCCACAATACGTGCTTCGTAGTCTATGCTGTCGTTAGCTGTATGGAGGGGAAAATTCTCCAACCACTTCAAATTCATCAGCCACGTCCTTTCTTTTTTGACAATCAGCCTTGTTTAGAAGAAGTCGTTGTTTTTGTTGTTGTGAATTTGGTGTTTGCGAATGTGTCGGTTTGGATCAATATAACGTCATGGTAGATATGACACTGCGTGAAGAGTTTGACAGAGTACTGAAAGACCAAGGTCGAAACAAAGCCACGGGAGTAGACAACATTACAATAGAACAACTGATAGCCTTGGGAGAGCCAACCCTGACAAAACTCTACCATCTGGTGAGCAAGATGTACCCTCAGACTTCGAGAAGAATATAATAATTCTAATCCCAAAGAAAGCAGGTGTTGACAGATGTGAAAATTACCGAACTATCAGTTTAATAGGTCATGGCTGCAAAATATTATAACGAATTCTTTACAGACGAATGGAAAAAACTGCTAGAACCCGACCTCGGGGAAGATCAGTTTGGACTCCGTAGAAATTTTGGAACACGTGAGGCAATACTGACCTTACGACTTATCTTAGAAGGAAGATTAAGGAAAGGGAAAACTACGTTTCTAGCATTTGTAGAGAAAGCTTTTGACAATGTTGACTGGAATACTCTCTTTCAAAATCTAAAGGTGGCAGGGGTAAAATACAGGGAGCGAAATGCTATTAACAATTTGTACAGAGACCAGATCGTAGTTATAAGAGTCGAGACGCATGACAGGAAAGCAGTTGTTGGGAAGGGAATGAGACAGGTTGTGGCCTATCCCCGATGTTATTCAATCTGTATATTGAGCAAGCAGTAAAGGAAACAAAAGAAAAACGCGGAGTAGGATTAAAATCTATGGAGAAGAACTTAAAACTTGGAGGTTCGCCGATATTGTAATTCTCTCAGAGACGGCAAAGGACCTGGAAGAGCAGCTGAACGGAATGGCCAGCGTTTTGAAAGGAGGATATAAGATGAATATCAACATAACTGAAACAGGGATAATGGAATGTAGTCGAATTAAGTCGGGTGATGCTGAGGGTATTAGATTAGGAAATGAGACGCTTAAAGTAGTAAATCAGTTTTGCTATTTAGGTAGAAAAATAACTGATGATAGTCGAAGTAGAGAGGATATAAAATGTAGACTGGCAATGGCAAGGGAAACGTTTTTGAATAAGAGAAATTTGTTAACATCGAGTATAGATTTAAGTGTCAGGCAGTCGTTTCTGAAAGTATTCGTATGGAATGTAGCCATGTATGGAAGTGAAACGTGGACGATAAATAGTTTGGACAAGAAGAAAATAGAAGCTTTCGAAATGTGGTGCTACAGAAGAATGCTGAAGATTAGACGGGTAGATCACATAACTAATGATGAGGTATTGGATAGAATTGGGGAGAAGAGAAATTTGTAGCACAGTTTGACTAGATGAAGGGATCGCTTGGTAGGACATTTAGTATTGGAGGGCAGCGTGGAGAGTAAAAATCGTAGAGGGAGACCAAGAGATGATACACTAAACAGATTCAGAAGGATGTATGCTGCAATAGGTACTGGGAGATGAAGAAGCTTGCACAGACTTGATTAGCATCGGGAGCTCCATCAAATCAGTCTCTGAACTGAAGACCAAACAAAAACAACGTCATGGTCACTACGTGTGGCGTTATCTTGTACTTTTCATTTGTGGATTGTATTATGGACTTCGCTTTTACTACTGAGATGTCAGTTTTGCTGTTCCCTCCTGCCTTACTGAAGTATGTAGGTGTATGGCCCGCTTTTTGCAGAACAAAGAGTCTGCTTTCATTTATTGTGTCAACTATGATTTTTCCCCTGTTCTATGTCCTGTCTGCATGCCACAGCGTCGTCTATGTACTGATGCCAGTAAGTGTGAGTAGTCTTTTGTCACTAGAAAATTGGGCTATATTTCTCATTTGGAAAGTAAAAGACTCTGTGTCACATGAATAATGTGCATACATGCATGTGATAACCCAAGATTCTCGTCCATGCGTTAATTCCAGCTATGGCTACATGTTCAGAACAGATTTATGTTATTTTTGTTACTGTATAATTTTTATTCTCTATTACCATCGCAGCCTTCGCATTTTGGGTCCCAGTATTTGCTATGAGAGTTTGGAAAGTTTCTCGCCATACATATATGTCTCTTGTAAACATACAGTATTTGCCTGTACCCCCTTAAAAACTCTACCCAATTCTACTCCAACCAAAGTACACCTACTGCAGTTTATTGGAAGACTATCACAGCGGGTATCTAGTGAAGAGGAAACAAGTGTTGCCTCTTTAGGGTCGAAATAAACGCGCCCATGAGCCCCTACGAAATCCTTGTGCACAATCTTTCCCTAAGAGTCTACAAAGCTCGCGATAGCCACTTGGCGGGTTTTCTGTCCTAATAATGACTCTACCGCTCTGCCCATTGTCGGGAAACTTGTTTCTCCCCACGCCGGGTGACTGAACCGTACAGCAATGAAATTCCCCTTAGCCGCGTACCAAATAACAAGCTAGAAGTATTGCCCTGCGTGCATTCTGAAAATAGAAACCTTGCCTCAGCCTGAGGGTTGGCAGCTGGTCTCCATAGTCGCTGTAGGTTCTCAAAGCCTTGTGGGCTAACAGTGAAAGGTGGGAACTTTGTACTGTCGGTTATCGCATATGGACAGTTACAGTATCGCGTTCTCTGAGACGGAATTTGGGGAACAGCACAGAATCAGACCACGGTCGTATCAGATCACGGTCGTTAAGTGGCCATCGGTTTCTATTTGTGTATGGTTCACATCCCAGGTTCGAAAGATGGGGCGTTACGCGAACGCTAAACAAGCAGGTCATTGTGCAGGGTAACATTTATTGATCTATATGAAGTAAAGTCGTCATAACTTCTGATTGGTTTGCGTTGGGAAACTGAAACTGCACGGTTCGCAGCGGGAAACGATGGGAATTAGTATGCTCATGCGCACGCGCATTTTTGTTGTCGGCCGTTTGCGCGTGAAAATGTCACGTTACAGCGTACCTAAGCGTATATCGCATTCGAAGGCTTACTATGCGAGCAATAACCTAGCTGCCGCTCAAAGGAAATTTGCGACCGAGTTAAAGCCGAAGAGAACCGGTCCGAGTGTGCTAACAATCAAGAACTTGATTCGCAAGTTTGAGAGAATGGGTAGTGTTCGTGATGACATTGTTGGCAATGTCGGTCGTCCAAAACGGGTGAAAAAGCCTGAAAACAGTGAGAAGACACGCGCTATGTTTCAAATCGGCCCCAGGAAATCGATCAAACAAGCTGCACAGCAGGTGGAAATCAGCCGGGAGACACTGCAACAAGTTGTTGTTGAAAACCTGCATCCCTTCCCATACAAAATTCAAACCCAGCAGCCATTAAGTCCCAGGGCCATGTAACAGCCGTTGCGTTTCGCCAACACTGTTGTCCACAGAAATGAAGAACAGGACTTTGATCTGAATATGGTTTAGCGACGAAGGCCATTTTGCTATGGATGGATTCGTCAATAAGCAAATTTGGCGCATTTCGGGCTCTGAGAATCCGCATTTCGCAATTGATAACGGAATAATGGGTGGGATATTACTTGATGGCACGGTGACTACCGAACGGTACATGACGGTTGTGGAAGACGATTTCAACCCCCTTATCCAAAGTGACTGACTTCGACAAGATGTGGTTCATGCAAAACTGAGATCGATCCCATCGAAGCCGGAGAGTGTCGGATGTCTTGGAGGAGCAGTTTGCGGACCGCACTCTGGCTCTGGAGTACCCACAGGCCACTGGCGTGGGCCTCGATTGGCCGCCATAGTCTCCGGGCCTGAACCCATGCGACTCCATTTTGTGGAGCAATATTAAAGACAAGATGAACATCAATGACCCCGAAACCATTGCTGAACTGAAACAGTCATTTAGCAGGTCACCGACGATATCGATGTTCCGACACTTGAGCGGGTCGTGTAGAATTTCGATATTCGTATGCTCCAGGTCATTGCCATCATTGGCAACGATGGCAGGCTTATCGAATATGTCACAACCAAAATCCGAATGTCTGCACTGACGTTTACCTGTTAAAAGGGCTATCTTTGGTTAGGCACTATCGATTCCCTCTAGCAGAAGTTTGTCTTTGGAGCCTGGGCCGCCTCAGGATATAGCGGGCAGGACGGAGTGGAAAGGGACAACAACGTTGCGCACGGCACGGGGAAGTGCGCGTATTAGCGAGACGTTGGAGAGACGACAGCGAGCACGGTGTGCCCGAGTTCGGGCGGCAGTTAGCGCTTGATTGTTCTGAGGTCAGTACCAGCGGGCCGGCGCTGTGGCTTCTTGGCAACCTCGTGAAGCTATGCATGTGCTCGCTTCCGTGAAGGAACATGCTGTTACTATCGGACTAAGCAACGTCTGTTGTCTTAGCCACATCGATCCAACAGCTGGCATCAAGTTAAGTAATTCAAGTCGTACCAACGATTAGTGAAGTATAATGAAGATTGATCTTGAGGCAGCAAAGCGTTGCAAGGACTGTGATGTGATATTTCGTGCCTCTGATTAAGTGTGTGCTTAGATCCTTAATAGTATTATTCTTACTTCAGCTGGCAAGTGTCTAAAACATTACGCGTCCGCAGCCTTACCGAACGATCCATATTCCGTGTCTAAAGACTGCCGTGTGGTAAGTTACAGGCCCACATAAGGTGCTCCACGTGATGCTTGGGTTTTAATGAGCCAGTTCAGTTTGTATCATTCGTGTACGTGGTTCTGCTAAAAGGAATGAAATCAGTTTTATTATTGCCAATTTTATCGAAGTAGTTTTCTGTATAAGTTTGAGTATTAAGGTGAAATAAGGGTTGTTTGGTTCCTTGTTGTCGCTTCTGATTTACGTTTCAGAGATCGGAAGCCGTGGGCCACCGAAGTGCATAGCCTCCCCTTTTTAATTACTAGCGGGCGTACGGGCGGTGGACTTCGCCTGAGCTCGCGTGTGCTGTTTGGTTCCGATTTCGGTGTTCTGAAGTACAAACGGAGTCCACATCTTAATTCGAAGACAAGTACTCAGTTGCCTCCACCGTCCGTGGCCAAGTCGCGGCCTCACAATCTCGGGCCTCAGTTATTGTATAAGCAGCAGTTTTCTAAAACTTGTGGTGGCTCTGCAAGGTTGCCCGGGTGAAATGTTTTAAACATTTGTCTTAAGAATTTTGAGGGATTTCTAGAAGAATGTGTATTACTTCAAACCGTTTTCTATAATTACCTTAGTGGCGTATGTCAGTTTTGATGCGGAAATAACTGGGTTATTATTGATCAAACTGTCCATAACCTTGTAAAGTTCTTGGTAATATCTCACCCGGGAGGGGCGGTTTTCAATCTATGTGGAAATAATAATTGATTTCCTTGTTATTTGATGTAAAGTTTATTTTAAATGATTTATTTGGCCCGAGTGGCGCTTTTTTAAATGTTTGCAAAGAGATTAATTCATTTGTGGTTTTGTATAACAAGCAGTTTGTAAAGTTCGCCTGAATGGCGTTTCTTGAAGAAATTATTATCTGCAGAATGAGATTTTCACTCTGCAGCGGAGTGTGCGCTGATACGTAACTTCCTGGCAGATTAAAACTGTGTGCCGGACCGAGACTAGAAGTCGGGACCTTTGCCTTTGCGGGCAAGTGGTCTACCAACTTTTTTTTTTTAATCTCATTTTGTTCGATTTTGTTCGTTGCATTTGCTCGGGGCGGACGTCGTAAGACATCCGTTTAAGTTGGTTATTGATGGATTAACTCAGTTTATTTTTTTATTACAGAGGGAACTAACCCTCTGACCGAACACGCTGAGCTACCGTGCCGGCTACCAGCTGAGCTACCCAAGCATGACTCACGCCCCGTCCTCACAGCTTTACTTCTGCCAGTACCTCGCCTCCTACCTTCTAAACTTTACAGAAGCTCTCCTGCGAAGGTCCCGAGTTCAAGTCTCGGTCCGGCACACAGTTTTAATCTGCAAGGAAGTTTCAAATTATTATCTAATTTATGACTGTAATTCTCTTAATGATTTATCTATGATGCAAATAAATATGGTGAAATGAAATGGTCAATATATGGATCAAGTCCTTCGAGTCCCTTTATATTAAAGGTTAAGGAAATTGCAGTTCAAAATAGAAATAACGTACCAGTGTGTACGCCGTAGTTTGAAAGTAATTTTAGTTTTTTTCATATAGTTCAATAATTGTCACCCTGCAGGTAACGTGAACAATATTAATTAAACGAAAAGAAAGAAAGAAATGTAAACCTGCCAGGAAATTTCGGAGTAATTTATTTCCGCGGGTTTTTGTAGGGACTGGTATTAACGCAGGCCGAAGGTCGGGGAGTTAATTCTCCGGTTTCCGCCGCTTCGCTCCTCCGGGCTGCGGCAGTAGGTAGCGTCCGTCCGGCTATTGGCCGGTGCTCCGCCGCGGCCGTGTCGGCCCGGCCTATTGCCGACGTGATTGCCACCGGCCGCGCCTCCTCACGCCCAGAACAAACACCTGTCGCCCCGCATCGCCGCCCTCGTCCGCCAAGCCAAAACAACAATCTCCCCTTCCCTTCTCCTCACCCCCCCCCCCCTGCCACTTTCATCTCAATCTCCTCACTCCTCTCGGGGAAACTAAGCGTCTCCTCACTTCCTTCTGCGACGCTGCCACAATTGTTTTCGCAAAAGCTGGGGCGGGGTGGGAGGGGAAGCGGGAGCACTTGTCTCCTCCTGGAATCTGGGTATAACCTTTTTGTCCGCTACGGATTTCTCTAATTACGCTAATACAGGGTGGCGCACGAAATGTGTTACCAATTGTTTCTTTCACAATTTACTACGCACATTAGATATCCCGCTGGGATCTCTACAGCAGTACCAGCAGAGCTTGGAAAAACAAATGAGTTACGAAGTGACGTGTAATTCACGATACTGCCGCTAGGAGACTAGTAAACAGCAATGGCTGACAATGGAAGACTGACGACACAGCAACGATCGGCAATTGTGTTACTTTTTCATGAAACGAAAAGCCTTGTTGTGACTCGGAGGCGTTTTCGACAACAGTTTAACACATGATGGGTCCCTTGCAAAAGGACCATCCACAGGTTGTAGAATAAATTTGTACAGGAGGGAACAGTATTGGAAGCGAAGCGACCTCGGCCTAAACCTGTTTGTTCGCCGGAGAATATTGAAGCGGTACGAGTTTCTGTACAGGGAAGTCCCTGGAAATCGTGTAGAAAGGCAGCAGTGCAACTGGGAATATCCAGACGCTCCGTTCAACACATTCTTAAAAGTGACCCCCATATTTACCAGTACAAGAGGACCTGTGCACAGAAGCTCACTGAAGAACACAAGCAGCAGAGACTACTGTTTGCTCAGTGGGCGGAGGATAGGGAAGGAACTCTCAACAACGATTGGTTTTCAGACGAGGCGCATTTTCATTTAGTCGGTGTGATTACAAACAAAATGTGTGTTTATGGGCCACTGAAAACCCAAAGTGCTTTGTGAACGACAACATTATGGTCCGAGGATTACAGTCTGGGCAGCAATTTCCAGTCACAGACTTATTGGACCCTTTTTCTTTGAAGAAACTGTGAACAGCGAGCATTATTTGAGCATTCTTTGCAATAGCTTCATTCCACAGCTTCTTGCTAGTGCCTTGCCCTTCAACACGCAGTAGTTCATGCAAGACGGAGCAATGCCACATACTACAAACACTGTGTTGGAGTTTTTACACGAGCATTTCGACATGCGGATCATTTCACTCAGGTTTCCAGGTCGCTCCAATGACGGACAAAATTGGCTCCACCGATAGTCCAGACCTCAATCCATGTGACTTTTTTCTTTGGGGGTACCTAAAGGAAAAAATTTTCCCGAAACGTTCACGTGATTTAATGGAGCTCAGAAGACTTCTTCTTCAATCTTGCAGTGAAATTACGGAAGACATGTGCCGTAGGGTAATCACTAACTTCAGTGTTCGTTTGAAGGAAGTTAGGAAACGAAATGGTGGACATATTGAGCATGTGCTGAGTTAGAACAAATCTCCGTGGACGGCTCTTCATTGTAGTATATCTTCCTTTCAGATTGTATTGACAGTAAAGTTTATATTCAAAAACAAAATGGTAACACATTTCGTGCGCCAACCTGTACATAGAGGGCGTTTCAATAATTCTCAAGAGAAAAGTACAGCCCAAAAGTAGCTAAATAGCTCCAATAAACATGGGTCCACAAATCAACCGTTGCCGAGGTACCGCATTAATTGAAGTTGGGAGTCAAACGTAAAGCCCCCTGGATACCGCGGTATTTACGTTGGTATTCTAACGTTTGTGATCGATTATCTGTTTCATAATGCTTGCGAAACTAATTCCCTTTCCCCCTCCGTGCACTGTGACGTACCGGCCACAAAGTTACGAACCATGGACAGAGGTTACACCAATTAAGAGTACGTTGACATACACTTCATGTACGGCAAAGCGAATGACATTGCCCTTGATGCTGCACGATTGCAGGCAGCCAAACAAGCGGTCATTAAGCCGGTTACATCATCGCCTTAGAGAATCCGAGAGTTTCGCACACGATGCACGAGAAAGATGACCCAGATCAATAACACGATGTTGAGGAAAGGATGTTACACTTGTACATGAACGTCCGAGTATGAAACTTCCTGGCAGATTAAAACTATGTGCCCGACCGAGACTCGAACTCTGGACCTTTGGATTTCACGGGCAAGTGCTCTACCATCTGAGCTACCGAAGCAAGACTCACACCCGGTACTCACAGCTTTACTTCTGCCAGTATCTCGTCTCCTACCTTCCAAACTTTACAGAAGCTCTCCTGCGAACCTTGCAGAACTATCACTCCTGAAAGAAAGGATACAGCGGAGACATGGCTCTTTCAGGAGTGATAGTTCTGCAAGGTTCGCAGGAGAGCTTCTGTAAAGTTTGGAAGGTAGGAGACGAGATACTGGCAGAAATAAAGCTGTGAGTACCGGCCGTGAGTCGTGCTTCGGTAGCTCAGATGGTAGAGCACTTGCCCGCGAAAGGCAAAGGCCCCGAGTTCGAGTCTCGGTCGGGCACACAGTTTTAATCTGCCAGGAAGTTTCATATCAGCGCACACTCTGCTGCAGAGTGAAAATCTCATTCTTGGAACGTCCGAGTACTTCAACAAGGAGGATGCCACCCAAGAGCGTTTCCTAAGTCGTGTTGCGGATTTTACATCGGCAAGTACTCTATCCATATTACCTCCATCAAGTGTAAGCCATCAACAATGCAGACTTCCCTCTTAGTCAGAATTTATGCCAATGGGTGCAACAACAGTGCACCCTGAATCCCCTGTTTGTAAGCAGCGGATGACGCTGGATTTACCTGTGACGGTATTTTTAGCTACCATAACTGTCACATTTGGGCCAATGTTAGTCTTCATGCAACATACATGTCTCTACATGAGCAAGGACTACTCGGAGACCACACTTCGTACCACAGAGACTAACCGGACGACAGTACATCCGATTTCTGCAGGCTGTACTTCCAGATGTACATGATGATGTCACACTGAACCAACGCCTAAACATATGGTTCACGCATGACGGTGCTCCAGTACATTTTCATTTACGAGTGCGCCGGCTTCTAGCTCTGACTTATGGTCAGATAGAGGAGGGCCTGTTCAAAATGGTTCAAATGGCTCTAAGCATTGTGGGACTTAACATCTGAGGTCATCAGTCCCCTAGACTAAGAACTACCTAAACCTAACTAACCTAAGGACATCACAGACATCCATGCCCGAGGCAGGATTCGAACCTGCGACCGTAGCAGCAACACGGTTCCGGACTGAAGCGCCTAGAACCGCTCGGCCACAGAGGCCGGCGGAGGGCCTGTGCCATGGCCTCCAAGGTCTCAGGATTTAGATCCCATGGATTTATGTGTGTGGGGTCATGTCAAAAGCCTGGTCTACGCTACCGAGGCCAACTCTCTTGACGAATTACGCTTGAAAATTGAAGCAGCCTTGCACATTATACAGAATTCCCCTGCAGACCCTGAAAGGATTCGCACCTCATTTCAGATCCTAGTTCAGTGTTGCATCCAGACGCATGGACAACATTTCGAACATCTACATTGACGTATAGAGATGCGATGCGGTTCCTCGACACTGATGAACCGCAACACACACACTTACACACACACACACACACACACACACACACACACACACACACACACACACACACACGCGCGTGCGTGCAAACCTATTTCACACACACATGACCACAGTCTCTGGCAGTCTGGCTCCAGCTGCCAGAGACTGGTCATGTGTGTCAGTTGCGTTTGTTTGAAGTTTGTTTGTGTGCCTATTTTCGACAAAGGCGCCGTTCGCCGAAAGCTCGTTTTCAGACAGTCTTTTTGTTGCGCGTATCTGCGATTCAGCATTTCCGCTATGTGGTGAATGGAAACGCTTAATAATTATATAGTTAAAATGAAAACAATTTGTATACGAAATACAGTTGATATGTCGTAATACAGTGCTTAAAATCACTGTTGTTACCAGACGTAACACTTATCTGTCCATCTTTCTCTCAGAGCTCCTGCAGATAAGCGATGCTGATAAGTAATGTGAAAGTGAAAGACAATCAGGCGACTTACCCAGAAATACTTCACAGTTACCAGAATGAGATTTTCACTCTGCAGCGGAGTGTGCGCTGATATTCTGGAAACATCCCCCAGACTGTGGCTAAGCCATGTCTCCGCAATATCCTTTCTTTCAGGAGTGCTAGTTCTGCAAGGTTCGCAGGAGAGCTTCTGTAAAGTTTAGAAGGTAGGAGACGAGGTACTGGCAGAAGTAAAGCTATTAGTACTGGGCGTGAGTCGTGCTTCGGTAGGTCAGTTGGTAGAGCACTTGCCCGCGAAAGGCAAAGGTCCCGAGTTCGAGTCTCGGTCGGGCACACAGTTTTAATCTGCCAGGAAGTTTCACTTCACAGTTTCAGTTGTTCTCATAGTGTAGATGGAAGCGCACGAGACTGCTCATCGTTTGGCTCTAGTTCGATCCTTACTGCCGTCCTATATTCACTTGTTGTATCGCTCTTCTTCGGTTTTAGGAAAGCAAACGGAGAACATCTCCGATTACGCCGTCTCTGGCGGGACACTTGAACTGAGCGTGCAACGACCTGATCGGCTAACATCAACGCTGTTGGACTCAGAAACGGCACAACGCATCGAATGCTTTTCTTAACATTTGTTTATCAGCGCAGTCTACCCTGCAACCCCCTTACAAGTTTTTCAGAGAGTTTGTGATTACTCTCTATAGAGAGGTATCTACTGAAGAACTGTGCCCCCCTCTTGGAAGAAGTCTTGCTGTCACCCTACTTTCCACTAATTTGTGTTACTGTCGACAAACACACAGAGAGAAAAATGAGGGTGATTTATGAGAAAATGATGGAACTTTCTACGGTACACCTGTAACACATCGAGATGATGACCTACATTGAAAAATGTATATGGCCATGTAATCAAATGCTGATTGAATGTTACATTACACTGAGTTACCTTAATTGTGTCTGTTTAGAATTACGAGTATTTATTCCACTTGTATGATTCTGAGATGTAAGAAAAGAAATTAAATTCTCTGTACAACTCAGAATCAATGAATCTTCGCTCAAATGCTCACTTTGTATCTTTACACAAGCATGAAACAAGCAGGATCAAGAAAATTACATGATGATCATTCTCCAACATTAAACGTAATTCCCACAAGTGCATAGTACCAATGTTTTCCAATAAAACACTGAAGCGCCACGGAAACTGGTATAGACATTCATATTCAGAGATACGTAAACAGGCAGAATACGCCGCTGCAGTCGGCAACGCCTATATAAGACAACAAGTGTCTGGCGCAGTTGTTAGTTCGGTTACTGTTGCTACAATAGCAGGTTATCGAGATTTAAGTCAGTTTGAACCTGGCGCTATAGTCGGCGCACGAGCGATTTGACACAGCATCACCGGCGAAGCGATGAAGTGGGGATTTCCTTGTACGACCATTTCACGAGTGCACCATGAATATCAGGAAAGCGGTAAAACATACTTCCTACATAGCTGCGGCTGGGAATAGATCCTGCAAGAACGGGACCAGCGACGATTCAAGAGAATCGTTCAACGTGATAGAAATGCAACCCTTCAACAAATTACTGGAGATTTCAATGTTGGGCCATCAACAAGTGTCAGCGTACGAACCATTTAATGAAACATCATCGATATGGGCATTCCGAGCCGAAAGCCCACTCGTTTACCCTTGATGATTGCACGTCAGAAAGCTTTAGAGCTCTCCTGGGCCCGTCAGCACCTACATTCGACTGTTGATGACTGGAACCATGTTGCCTGGTCGGACGAGTCTTGTTTCAAACTGTATGGAGCGGACAGTGCGACAATGCGACATCGCACACGTCTAGAGTGGCTCCAGGAACACTCTTCTGAGTTTAAACACTTTCGTTTGCTACCAAACTCCCCAGACATAAACTTTATTGATCATATCTCGGATGCCCCGCAACGTGCTCTTCAGGAGAGATGTCCACTCCCTCGTACTCTTAGGGATTTATGGACAACCCTGCAGGATTCATGGTGTCAGTTCCCCACAGCCCTACTTTAGACATGAGTCTAGTCCATGCCACGTCATGTTGCGGCAGATGACCAATTTCTTTGGCTCTTCAGTGCAGTTATGCATACACGTAGAAATGGATTCAGTCATTGAGAAACACTGTCACTTCCAACTCATGCAGTTCACATGTTATTGTAAGAAAACAAGCCCAAAACAAGAGTTCCTCCTATCAGATCTGAGCACAGCGCCTGCCGCTGTTCTCGATCAATCAGAACGAAGCATATTTATGACAGATTTGCACTTCTGCTGTATTATGGCGGTTTGCAGGTCTGATCACTTCCCAATTTAAATTATTTTACGAGAGAAATCATAAACTGCGGAACATGGGAAATGTACAGAGCAAATAGGAGTAGAGAGATTACTATCTTAAAAATTATCAGCAAAATTATACTCGTAGATGTGGAGCAAACACTACTTTTGTAAGATAGCACTTTTCTTGCAATTCGCGACAATACTCTCGATCTGTGAAAGTACTGCAAGTGGAACAACATCTTTTTAAAGTGAAAACGACATAACTTTTGGCACAGAGAATCTGCTACTATTAATCATTCTGTTTCAGAAATCTCTGCTTCGTCTGTACGTTAGCCTGTTACAGGATACCGAGCTAGGGTTGCGAGAGTTCTGGGTTTTGACAGTTTGAAATAGGCCGCACTGACGTATATACGGAGTTTATTCGTCTGTGCAATGTTCTACTTCTGGCACCTGCGAAACAGAAGACAATCGAAGCGCCTGAAGTGCGGTGCTACAGAGAGATGTTGAAAGTCAGGTAGAGTGACAAGACAAGGAAATTTGAGGTTCTCTGCGGGATCGACAATGAAAGTAAACACTGAAAAAAGGGACAAGATGACGGGGCATGTGTTGAGGCATCAGGGAAAAACTATGATACCAGAGGGAACTCTATAGGGTATAAACTGTAGAGTAAGACATCAACTGAAATAGAGCGAACAAATAATTAAGAACGTATGGTGCAAGTTCTACTCTGAGATGAAGTTGTATCAAGAACCCCTCCCTCTCGCGCAATAAAAACAAGGAAATAAATAAAATAACATCCCATACGGTGGTGAACGATCGGTATTTATGTCCCTGGTGAATTTTGTCTTATGAGAAATTAGGAGAAAAAGAATCAGAATTTCTAACTTTTCTGAGTCATTTTGCTTCTAATACAAACTTTGCTGTGAGTAGACGAAGGTAAAATGCAGTGGATGTAAAGATATTTAGAAATACAGACAGAATTATAGTGCTCTAAGTATTCAGAAAGGCAACTCAGACGGAACATACTTTCATATAAATCACAGTTATTGCCTGAACCAGAAAAGGGTTGTCACTATCCATCCTTTTGTATCTGCACAGTGAATGTACTAATCTGTGCAAACTTAGCTTACCACTTACCGCACAAATGGACAAAACATCTGAACTGTCTTCTCAAGCCCAGGGTGTTAAACAGACATTATAAATAAATATGAACTTGGCCCTGTAAGGCAGCTAAATCAGGTACAGATCATAGCAAAAATCACTAGAAATGCTGCTGTCACATGACTAGAATGCGTGAATTAATAAAAGAGAAAGTTAGGGATCTATTCTAGAAAGACAAAGCAGCTATTCCCTTTCTCATTTTACATATAATTCATCAACTGTGCTTTCAGGAGTCAAGTGATACACAAAAATCATGTTCAATTACTTTTGACGCTCAATAACAAAATATGTAACTCTTGGACATATTGAATTGACGATTATTAAAATCGTTATCTCTATCTACGAAAAACTTTTATCATGATACAGAATGATTAAAAATCTTCATCAGCTCATTTACATCTACGTTGTCATGGCTGGTTAATGCACTGAGTTGGTGGAGCATAAATTTACTTTTTGAACCAATGTAAAACTCTCATGTACTCAATGTGAGGGTAGGTCAGTATCCAAGCAAGTGATATTCAATGGTCAAAGCGTTTGCAAGTAGGAGTGAGCAAAATCTAGACAACATTTACTGTGGCCTAATGTGCGATGGTACTTAACCAAGTGGCATCTGCAATGACATTGTCTCCATGCTGGATCTGAAACTCTAATTCCCTACTATAACAGTGACTGAATTCAATCAGTCTCAACTTTCCTGCATCCCGTAGAATTCTAATGTTTCCCTAGCCCTGTTAATGCCGTGAAACCACTTACCCACGTCCCCAGCCATATTTACGTTAAAAGGAATAATATATTGTTCTGGACTTATCCCTTTCTGCACTGATGCTTGCTGTTCTCTTGTTAAATGGGGTTTTATGATGCCATTAACCACCATCTCAGTTCGTCTCCAAAATGTGTTTCACTTTAACTTGTTTATTAATGCTCCTGTCCATATATTGGTAGATATTGTTTTGTTAGCTTTCGGTACATGATATTACCTGCAATTGCCTTTTGTTGATATAATATAGTTATTTTCTGAGGATCTCATACTGTACCGTACTGTCGCCATGGATCAAGCTTACGTAAGGTCCGTAAAATCTGGACGCCTAGCAGAGTGGCCAAAACTGTTTCACCAAGCTAAAGGAATCTGTGGACCACAGTACTTGGAGGACGAGCTCGATCATTTAAAAATAACTTTCAGAAGCAACGACCACCATGACAAATAGGTAAATAGGGCAATACATCCTGAAATATCTGGAATTTCTAAGAAAAAAAAAAGAATGAAATTAACAGCAAAGTTTTCCTCACATTCGTAAAAACCGTAGCAAATCGCATCTACGCTGTACTAAAGAAACACCATATTGACACAGGGTTTAAACAACAAGAAAGATACGTAAATATTTGAACATTAGAGTGGTTTTGCTGTCAGCCATTGTCACAGCTGGAGTACATAACAAAATGGCTCTGAACACTACGGGACTTACAATCTATGGTCATCAGTCCCCTAGAACTTAGAACTACTTAAACGTAACTAACCTAAGGACATCACACAACATCCAGTCATCACGAGGCAGAGAAAATCCCTGACCCCGCCGGGAATCGAACCCGGGAACCCGGGCGTGGGAAGCGAGAACGCTACCGCACGACCATGAGCTGCGGACAGTACATGACATCCCTTGCACATGTATAGGTATTACATGGCTGTGCAAGCAATGCTAGAGCAATTTTCATCTTCGAAATATGGATAATTTGGCTGTACCTTATAATTGACTGGTAGCAGGCTGATAGTTTCTTTGATAGTATGGTTTTCTCTAGATCCAGTTATTACTGCTGGAATAGGGTATTTGACTGCATTTCTGAAAATCGTCTAACATGATTAATTATGTCGTTTTATGCTCCTGACATGCTTTTTTCCTGTTAAATTTCAGTATTCTTTTATAAAATCGAAAATGAAATTCAAATAATTTGAACGCCCAGTAACACTCTCCATTCTACTCATGTGTTTCCTATGACGTCACTGGCTAGCTCGCTGCTCCTAGTGTCATAACACTAATTCACAATGGTGTCTTGTTTTGGAACTTACGTTCCGGAAAATGGGTTAAACCTGTGTTTACTACCATACCGCACAAAAAAAAATAAAAAAATAAAAAAAACTTGTGAAAAGTTGCTTTCGAGTGTTCCAAAGAATGAGAAGATGCGTAAAACGTTGTACTGTGCCGGCAAATTGCCACCACGTCGACGCACATGTTCACTAAGTTAATTTAAACTTTGTTGCCCTGTGAAGTTAATATTAATTACTCTCCGAGATATGCTATCCCACTGTTACAACAAAGGTTTACGTCATTCAACGAATTAAACTCTTAGCCAAAATTGTCGCTTTATCTAACTAGACCTTAATTATTCGGTAGCTTAGTTCTTAGAGTGGTAAACCGTCGAGTTTTATAAGACGATGTCGATAGATCGCTCGTTCGAATCTAGCGTGAGAGAACATTTTAACTTGTTTGTAAAGCGACTTGACAGCCCTCTCATATGAAAAACAAATCACAATTACAAAATTTCACAGCACCAATCAGAAACCAAATATTATTGTGTTTTCCTTGCTGTTTACACACGTTTACATCTGTAATGGCTGTTCACATACCTCACGTTCAAAAAGATACTTTCTGGTTAATGTGACCACACACCTTTTACTTTATTAGAAACAATGTTTTATCTCCATACTGTCTAGCTAGGATTCTTATTGTTTAAACTACTGCAGTTTCATCACCTTACATAAAAATGAAGTAGGTCTGTTTCGGACGCTAACATTAGTTCACACTCACAAAGATCACAGCCCTTATGTTTGTGTCACCTGCATATTGTACACCTTTTTTATCTCTCCCTAGAACTTCGTCATCCTACACCTCGTTGTACTGTGGACGTTTGGTGATATCTTCACTACTAGCAGTGCTTTCCAAAAAAAGTGAATTCTTTGTTCACAAAGTAAATGCATTTACCCTCTTGTCTGTTTCACAGATTAAGATTAACGTTATACTATATACAATAAGTCCCACAATCGAAACAACTGCTGCCGTCAATTCTTGGTAACACTACCTTCGCATTTCGTCTAAAACTTCTAAAAATCTCTGCCAGGATACGAACACGTAATCAGTTTTTTTGCTGAAATCGAGTGAGGTACCCATTACTCCACAGAACGCCTGCAATTGCTGTATCTCTGCTAAGTGTCTTCTATACCGGGAATCAGCACTACGTTTCACCAATAATAATGTTGTGCTTTCGGTCATACTTCGTGACTGACATTCGACAATCTAGTTGTAATATACCGATCCATTTGCAAAAGTTCTGCAGTTCCTTAGTTTTGAGTGAGTTTAATCACTTTGAAGAGAGCACGTTTCACATGTCACTGCTATAAATAGATTGAGCATAACGCATCAACTTTCGAAAGGCTTCGGCTATCAGCGTTCATGAAATTCCGGTCTACTGTTACTTGAAAATTACAATTGCGTTTTCCATCTGTTTGCATTAAAAGGACACAACAGCCTCCTAACTTCACGTTACGATCCTATAACACAAGTATAACTCCGTCTTACTCCTATCACCGGCCGGCGTGGCAGAGTGGTTCTAGGCGCTAGAGTCTGAAACCGCGCGACCGCTACGGTCGCAGGTTT
This sequence comes from Schistocerca serialis cubense, assembly GCF_023864345.2. NCBI lineage: Eukaryota > Metazoa > Arthropoda > Insecta > Orthoptera > Acrididae > Schistocerca > Schistocerca serialis. Next base: position 869,879,232 of record NC_064641.1, on the reverse strand, counting down.
GAATCCTGCCTCGGGCATGCATGTGTGTGATGTGCTTCGGTTAGTTATGTTTAAGTAGCTCTAAGTCTAAGGGACTGATGACCTCAGAAGTTAAGTCCCATATTGCTCAGAGCCATTTGAACCATTTTTTACTCCTATCCCACAACGTCACCAGAGCATTAGGTAATAACCGAGCGTTTTCGATCACTTGACCAGATCTACGTATTTAATGATGTTTAAGTTTTAATTAAATAAAACTAACAGATGTTTAGTGAGATTATTGACAGTAAATGTCATTTAAACGTTATAATCAATCAGAATAACAACAATCCGAACGACATTTTTAACATAATAAAATAGCCTATTATAACGAATTCATAGAAACTGAAAAGCACTGAACAAATTTAACAGGAAATAACGATTTAAATTAGGCAAGTTAAGAGGCTTTGAGTAATTTAAAGCAAACAACGACAACCCTTCCTACTAAATATACAAAAGATGTCAGCGTGACTCAGTACGGTGTGACGACGTCATGACGTTCCGCATGAACATTTGAATGTCTATAGCTTCTGATAGTGTATGTAGCATTAGGAGACGAAAAGTTACGCTGTAGTTCAAAGCATATCAATACACGCCTTGGACTATGGCCTAATGTCCATGACAGAAAATTCGACAATGACACATATCGGTACTGCGAAATCAAAGTAGTACAATTAATTAACAAAGGCATTTTCTCGGAGGCAGTAATTTATTTAAGTTGCTTCGGTTAAAAAATGGCTCTAATCACTACGGGGCTTAACATCTGGGGTCATCAATCCACTAGACTTAGAATTACTTAAACCTAACTAACCTTAGGACATCACACACGTCCATGCCCGAGGCAGGATTCGAACCTGAGAACGTAGCAGCAGCGCGGTTACAGACTGAAGCACCTACAACCGCTCGGTCACAGCTGCCGGCTGCTTTAGTTATTATATATATATAAAATTAGTTTCGCACATACGGCGACGGCATTGTCGTGCCTAGTTCGGAAGTAAGTTCTCACGCCGCGTACGTCAACCATCTACCGCTGTAGCACGTCAGCTGTTTCTGATCCACCTGGTAATAAACGAGGCTTCGCTACATACAGCACTGCCATGTGCGTCTGTGTAAATAAAACTGTTGAGCTGTGATGAAAGTAACTTATTGCCAGACGATGTGAAATAAATAAAGTAGCTGGGTGAACGTGTTAGTTCTGCTGAAGAAAACACCACAAAGCGTCTGGTCCTTGAAATATACGACGGGCGTTCAATAGGAAACGCAACACATTTTTCTCCTGAAATTAGGTCGGATTTATTCAGGATTCCGATACACCAATGAAACGTCAATTAGGGTGGTTCAGAAACAACAACTCAAGTACACATGTTATTGCAAAAACGTGGAAGTAGGGACCAAGAGGTGCTGGTGAAATAACTCTCACTGCTAAGGTTATCTTTTTATTTTAAAAGGCTTTCTCTGTTGTGTCTAGACAAGACAGCCTAGACGCAATGAGAGGAATCCGAAAGGCACTCGCTTAAACTCACGCAGGCTGGCGTGAGGTCTGAAACAGGATACGTAATGAATGCTATAAAGAAAAGTACGTAACTTCTGGAATACTTAACTTTAATCCATAATTGTAGAACATCGCTCTTGATGATACATGCTTCATATAATAAATATCAATTGAATACGGCGCCGTGCTAGGTCGTAGCAAATGTAGCTGAAGGCTATGCTAACTATCGTCTCGGCAAATGAGAGCGTATTTGTCAGTGAACCTTTCCTTGCAAAGTCGGCTGTACAACTGGGGCGAGTGCCGGTACGTCTCTCTAGACCTGCCGTGTGGTGGCGCTCGGTCTGTTATCACTGACAGTGGCGACACGCGGGTCCGACGTATACTAACGGACCGCGGCCGATTTAAAGGCTACCACCTAGCAAGTGTGGTGTCTGGCGGTGACACCACATTCTCAATAACAAATTTTTGAGTCTGGCATTTAAGCAAAAAACAATTTCAAAAACAATTTCGAATAGCTGACAAATTTTCTTTGTGAAAAGGAGATTGCCAGGTATGACGTTAACAACTTCCCAATAGTAAGATTTTAACTTGAGATATATATATATACATGTATGCATAAGACAACAATTAAAAAAAACTCTTTTAAATAGCTGGCAAATTTTCTCTATGTACAGGATATTACAAGGTATGACGTTAGCAACTTCCTAATAATAAGATTTTAAACTTGTTGTATCTATAAGAGGACAATTCCTTTAAAAAAACACCTTTAAGTAGCTAGATTGTACTAACGCTAAAATAGTTGTCTCTCGCCAGTTAAATAACTGATGATACACCTGTCAGTTGTTACAAGATAAATGTGAATAAGCCAGCAAACAAACCTTCACATTAATGGCAGTTCCCAAAAAAATTTTCCTTAGCTCGGTGAAGGAGTGACGCGTGTAAAGGGGCCCAGATCACAATAGTCGGAATAGTTACTGGTGGCCTACAGGGCCGCAGCAGATCAGCCCCAAAACTTCCGTTACAAGCAACCACCTCCTTGAGTTACTCAAAACCAGAATTTGTAGCAAGGGCTGTGCCTGCACAAACTCTGAACCACAGAGACGCGACACCGACCGTAAATAACCCAGTCGAGGTGTGAATGAAACGGCCGGACCAAGAAGTAATTACCACATTCCCGCGGACAGGCAAACGAAAACTGTGATGGGAAGACTCCAACAAAACCACTGGTGAAGATACTCATACACATCACTGGAACTTGAAAAACTCTGTTACATAAAAGCAGAACTCAACTTCTCACGCTCCACCACAGCACCGGGAACACGTTGCACTTCCAAATGCTCGTCAGAGCCAACCTCTGACAGTGGTTTAAATGGCCGATAAGAAGACATACTGTCCCACGCGCTGATCTTCTGCACCACGGCTTCTAAGCTTCGTAAGCCACGTACGTGCAGGTAAGGCAGACGTAGCCCCTGACAGCCACGAGGTCGGGCAAAGCACGTGGCGAGCAGTTGACGACCCCCAACAGCAGGGCCCCGCTCGCGCCACCACCTCTCTCGGTCACCGTCCAGTATGTACTCCTCGATCGTCACGGTACTGTACACTTGCTCCACCTCCCGCCAGAGAGCGGTAGCGATCCAAACAGCGCGGCAATCCGAAAGCGCATCCGCAAACACTAGACGCGAAGCGAAAGCACTCCGCCTGGCGCTCTTTTCGAAGAGCCGGACACAACTACGGCTCAACCGTATTATTCCCTATTCTTTTGACGATAAAACCTTGTTTTTCAACGTAGTCTCCGATCAGTACGGCGTCCTCACACCTTTAATAACTATTTTATTATATGTTTGTTTTTGTTGTCTACTTGGTGAAACAGACGCTCACTTTGTAGAGTAAGTCAAAAATATCGTGATAGTGCTTAAGCGGTTTCTATTGCACAGTCGATCCCGTAAAGAACAATGTTTTACTATCGTCCTTGCATAATTTTAGTTAAATTCTCTTATAATGAAATAATAAGCAACCAGTTGCATATTTCTTGATCAGTTTCGGGCACTAAGTGCCTTTATTCAGAAGTCTGCGCACAAAAAATACACCACAAACAAGTATAACCCAGATAAGAATACTAAAATTAAGGGCAAAATGTTAAAAAAATATTTCAAAAAATTAATGATAAGAAGTGGTACATACTTATGCCTGTCGAATTATTTGGGAGTGTCAATAATAAAATGTGTACAGCACAATACCATGGTCCTAAAAATTTATGCAGGAGCAATAAGTAATACAATACTGGGTCCATTTATCCATTAAGAGCTCTTAGATACCTGCATGTATTCACAGTGTCTACGTAAAACTAGCACAAAGAAGCGAAACAAAAACTATTTTAAATTATTTTAAGGTATCTTTAAGGGGTTTCTCCCTTTATTTGCTTGAAAGAGAATTCTGTTTCACTTAATAAGGCCGTCTCGTGCAATGGAGTCGGTTTTATTTAAGGGGCTTTGAAAGAAAGTTATTCTACTGTGGTGTCATAAGTTGCCTCCTCTGTTTAGATGACCAGCTGGTTTGAAACTGTATTTTACGCTACGTAACTGATGGCGGCTGCTGTTTGCCATATATTCTTATGGGACTGGTTGAGCCTGTTCTCCTGAAATCAAAATGGATGAGGATTTGATTTTGTCACATGCTTGAACATTGCTTAATGATTATTTGTACTCTAGCACTTGTAACAAAGTGCGGATTTGTTAAGCATATGGCCCCTGGATTCTGGTTCTAGTGCTCCTGGTATTGAACGTAAATTGTTCTTCTGTTGTTTCCATAATTATTTGATAAAGTGCCTTTTAACTCTCTTACTTATTATTAGCTTATTTTGCTGAGCAGTATCTACACATACATAAGCTTTAAATTTTAAGTTTGTTCTAATAATCCTTTGGTTATTAAAGAGAGGGACTGTTCACCTACGATCGTCCATAAAGTCAGAACCGACTCAATTTTCAACGGAGAGGTACAAAATTCTTTTGAAGGGAACTTCATAATTAGATGAAAACGGAATTCGCGACCATTAATAAATTTACAGTACTGATTGTATAATCTGGAACAGGTGAAAAGTCTGTATTCTGGATCTACCGGGTACTTCGTAAAATGAACTACAAACCCGTTGTTTTGTCATAGTCTGCCGATAACACTGAAAATTATTGCGTTGCTCGTAGTTGGTTGTTTTTTTTGTGCATTTTATCAACACGAAACAGACCACAAAAAGTTAAAAGTCGTTCTCTCACAGAAAAGAGATTGAGACGTAGTTGATGTATTTAACTGTTCCAGTAAGAGCGGGTCTCAATGCGGAACTCCCAGAATTACCCGACTGATGCGAGTGGTATTCTAGACAGAAATTTACGATGGGGGAACTACTTCCACGCAGAGATGAACTGTAGGCCAACCACTGAAGGTACAAATTGCAGGTAGCTGTTTGCAAATCGCTGGGCACACGCTCGCTCCGAAGAAAATGCCTTGGCTTACCAAATGAAAGGGGCTTACAGGGGAACAGAAGGGCAGGAGCTGAAATGCGAACCCCAGCGGAAATCGGAAGGCAAATTATACGTCTGCCGTCTGCAGCCAAGTGCCCGCGTCCGCAAGCCGGCTTTTGTTCCGTGATGGAGGCGAGAACGTCGAGGCTGCCGGTTAGATGGGGCTGGCGGGAGGGGGATCGGCGGATGCAGACAGGTGGCTCACTGCTGCCAACATTACTCCTCCGTGAGTCAGCCGCCGAGTTCAATCAACCGGCACTTGCAGGGCTTGCGTGTCCTCCCTGGTTATCTTGTTCTCCTTGTTTATCATATTTCAAGCGGAGTTATCATTTAAGATAAAAAATCGTTTTTATACGGTTTCATCCGGTAGATTTGGTATGACAAATGTAATGCATGTACAAAGTATTGAATAAAATATTCGCTTTCAGTTATATGTCGTAAATATTTTGAAGATGTGGTTCACGTTTCCAACCAGGTGTCGCCGGCCGGAGTGGCCGTGCGGTTCTAGGCGCTACAGTCTGGAGCTGAGCGACCGCTACCGTCGCAGGTTCGAATCCTGCCTCGGGCATGGGTGTGTGTGATGTCCTTAGGTTAGTTAGCTTTAATTAGTTCTTAGGCGACTGATGACCTCAGAAGTTGTCGCATAGTGCTCACAAGGGAACCTCCCCATCGCACCCCCCTCAGATTTAGTTATAAGTTGGCACAGTGGATAGGCCTTGATAAACTGAACACAGATCAACTGAGAAAACAGGAAGAAGTTGTGTGGAACTGTGAAAAAATAAGCAAAATATACAAACTGAGTAGTCCACGGGTGGTATAGGCAACATCATGGTCAAAGTGAGCTCAGGAGCGTCGTGCTTCCGTGGTAGCGTGAGCAGCTGGTGAACGAGAGGTCCTTGGTTCAAGTCATCCCTCGAGTGAAAATTTTATTTTCTTTATTTTTGCATAGTTATTATCTGTCCGTTCGTTCATTGACGTCTTTGTTCACTGTAATAAATTTAGTGTCTGTGTTTTGCGAACGCATCGCAAAACCGTGCGATTAGTAGACGAAAGGACGTGCGTCTCCAATGGGAACCGAAAACATTTGATGGCAAGGTCATAGGTCAACCGATTCCTCCACAGGAAAACGTATCTGATATATTCTATACGACACTGGTGACAGCATGTGCGTCACATGACAGGAATATGTTGTCGACCCACCTAACTTGTACACTTGGCGAAGGGGTAAAAAGATTCTTCTACCTTGTCCGACTTAGGTTTTCTTGTGGATATGATAATCACTCCCAAAAAAGTGATGAAAACGTAAGAGTTTTTCACATAAACTAAAAATAAAAAATTAAACTTCTCACTCTATGGAAGATTCGAACCAAGGACCTTTCGTTCCGCAGCTTCTCACGTTACCACGAGACCACGGGGCTCCTGCGATCCCAGTGTCCTTGACGTTGCCTATCTTCCCATGAACTACTCAGTTTGTATATTTTTCTTATTTTTTCACAGTTCCACACAACTTCTTCCTGTTTTCTCGATTGATCTGTTTTCAGTTTTTCAAGGCCTATCCGCTGTGCCAACTTATAACTAAATCTGAGGGGGATGCGATGGGGAGGTTCCCTTGTCAGAGCCATCTGAACCAACCAGGTGTCTCTTCTGGAATTGAACATCCCTAGCTACCTTGAACAAAATAACATTCTTCTTGTTCAGGGTGGTTTAAGGCAGTATGAAACGGGGTTGGGACACTTGTGAGGAGAGACAGTTGTGATGAGCGGCATTTGTGAGGAGGCCCGGCCGAACAGGTAGCGGGCGGTCTACAGGTACATCAAACAGGTAGCACATCGCAGTTCAGTTCTGCTGCGGACACCAAACATGTAGCGCACTGCAGTTCTGTACTGCTGTTGTAAAGATGGAATTCACGACGACAACGAAAGGGAAGCCTCTAGTGATTTATAACGGTTACCAGTATATAGTGGAATACACCAACAATGAAGGTATAAGTTATTGGCGGTGCGTAAACGTAAACAAGAACTGTAAAGGAAGACTATCCACCAGAAACAACTTAGTTTTAGGTGAAGGCAGCCGCACTTGTACTCCGGACGTCGCGGCTAATGAAGTGCGAAACCACGTGGCAAACGCCCAAAAGGCGTGCAAAAGAAACGGACACTACAGTTTCCTCTGTTTACGCCTAAGAAGTAGGGCCGCTGTGCAATCAAGGATACGACATCGTCACATCACTGTCGTCACACAGGAGTGCAAAACGATCGCTGCAACGCATCGGGCAAAAAAGCATGGGATCTAAACAAGATACGACCGATGCGGCAGGAATATTTCTGCAAGAACATTATTTGCTAATGAATGATGGGAGCAAATTTTTACTTGCAGATGACGACAGAGGACCAAATTATAGGATATTGGTGTTCGCCAGCGAAAGGGGAAAATCCTGTTTAACAGACTGCAATTCGTTCTCTGTCGATGGAACGTTCAAAAGCTCCAGCCAGCAGTTTGGACAGTTATTTATTGTTCATGCGGATATTTCTAGTTCTGAGGAGGAAACAAACACAGTTCCTACCGTGTATGCCTTGCTACCAATAAAAAGCGAGGAACGTACGATCGTTTTTTCACAGCTGTTAAGAGCAACGTACCTGGATGGAATCCTACAGCTATCATGATAGATTTTCAAGCTGCAATCATCCAATCAGTAACACATTTGTTTCCTGATGCTAAGACTAATGGCTGCAACCACCATTTCAATCATTGCTTGTGGAGGCAAGTACAGAATTGCGCCCTTGCTGCCTACAAGGAAAACAAAGAAATTCGTTTTCACATAAGACTGTTTTCCGCTTTGGCTCACATTCCCCTGGACATGTTAGACGATGTGTGGCTGTGCATTAAGGAGAGCACGCCAGATAATGAAAAACTGCAGGATTTTTATGGCTATTTTGTTGAACAATGGCTGGATAATGAAGACATGCCAAGGGATATATGGAACTGCGCAGGAAGGCGTCACCGCACCAACTATGTTTCAGAAGGATGGAATAGGAGGATAAATACATTAATTTCGAAGGTTGATCCAAATTTTTACTCCTTAGTAAAAATTCTCAGAGAGGACGAGAATATCATGGGTACCAATTTGAACGACTAGTTTTAAATCTAGGTGGGAAAAGAAGAAAGGAGTCCGCAATTAAGACAGATGAGATAGTTTCTAAGGACCTTACGAGACTCCAACATGACGGCGATATAAAATCATTTCTTACTTGCGTGGCCTATGCACAGAAATTATAATGAAAAGGAAATGGCTGAAGCTACAGCAACACTCGATCGCTCTATTGTAAAAATTGTAAATAAATAATGATCCTGTAAATATTGTAAATAAGTATAATGGGACACGATGGGAGACTACCTCCTCGTGGTGTTCCCTGGAAACGACGCAAAGTCAGCCAAATGTCTCTTGCAAATGAAGTCTGGAAAGTCATAGCTTTTCTAACAATTGCAATTAGCATTTATATGTAGAGAATTTTAGAAATAATGTCTGTTTGAGTGGACCATGAATACATCTTGTTTGAATACATAAATTGCATTCCTTAACGCTAATTGCTAACAGGACTCACATTAGACCTCAGTATACTTCCCCGCGTGGTGCGGGAAAATTGAGGTTTATTTCGAAATAATTAAAGAAAAATGTTTGTACCGAGAACCAAATTCTTTAGTTGGCTCCTCTTAATGTATGGTAAAAGTTTGCTACTTCTATCATACCAAATTTTGGGTTAGGGGTTGAAAGATGGAAAACATTTTCGGTTTTTATAGTTTATGTAAAATACATCGCTAAGTATGAGGTTGAGCGAAAGCTATGCCGTGTGTAAGATTAATCAGAACAAAAATTCCAATGAAAAAGGTCTTAAGCATAACTGTGCTGCAACTAATGGTTGAAATCGTGTAGGCAAAATCAACTCCGATTTCTAATTTGGCTAAGGCCACTCTTCCTTGCCCAAAAACATTGTGAAATAATGTAATCTGGCTGCACTGGAGGAGTTTGAATGTCCCTCTTCAGCTGCCCGGGCCGGCACAAGACGAGCGTTCAGTCACGCCAAGCGGCAGCAGGTGATGGACGAGCAGGTAGTGGCGGAGCAAGTAGTGACGCAGCATTTGCGACACACCCTGTGCCGGTCCCTCAGTATTCCGGATTTCTCACAAGTGTCCCCACATTCCAGTTTCTCGCAAGTGTCGCTTCTCACAAGTGTCTACAACTCGTATAAAACACAACACGTGTTCGTTACACTTGACATTCTCAGGAACGCGAACAGAGGAAGACTAGTTTTTTCCTGTATCTTGACTTACGAAATGTTCTCAACTCTTACATGCCAAACCATATGGACACTTTCAAAGAAAATAACGTGACATTTGATGGAACGTGCAATCTAAGGGTATCGTTTTTAACTAGTTACCAGAAACGTCGTTGGTACGGGGTTCGAACCCGCCACTGCTTAAGCTTTCAACAAAAATCTTCAGAAATGGTGGCCGAAGATTCCGGGTATAAAGAGTCTCCCTCGTTCAGTCAGCGCCCTTGTCAGAGTAGGTAGAAGATCAGAGTTTCGGAATTATCTCTTGCCCTTGGGGTTGAAAGCTGCCCCTGGAAAACTCGTTTCAAACGTTTCTGAGACCATTGCCCCTGAGTGTAGCCGGATATTAGCTAGTATTTTCCACCCTTTGGAATGAAATTTGTCAATCATACTTTACCATTTCGTAAGCAACACAATGCATTCCATGAATTAACTATGCCATCCAATAAAGATTAATTCACAGTTTCATTTCCTATACAACCCCCATTTATGGTTCGAATGGCATAAATGAGATGCAGCACTGAGAAACATAAAAGCAAAAAGCACAGACATGAAGTTTTGAGAAAAACACATGTTTGTGAAAATGACATTTGTAGACAAACCTAATGTCTCTTACGCATCAATTGTTTTAAACCAAGTTCAACAACTTAAATTTCATATAAAAAAATAGTGTACCCCCTTTATGTTATGAAATGTTAATTAATATTTAGCATTATGTTTAATATTAATTAATTATTAACTTAATTCACAACCTTCCCATATAAAGGCTAGTTGTTGCTGTGGTGTCACCGCCAGTCACCACACTTGCTAGGTGGTAGCTTAAATCGGCCGCGGTCCATTTAGTACATGTCGGACCCGCGTGTCGCCACTGTGTGATCGCAGACCTTGCGCCACCACAAGGCAGGTCTCGAGAGACTTACTAGCACTCACCCCAGTTGTACGGACGACATCGCTAGCGACAATACGGACGAAGCCTTCCTCTCATTTGCCGAGAGACAGTTAGAATAGCCTTCTGCTAAGTCCATGGCTACGACCTAGCCAGGCGCCATTAGCCTTACCTACTTTGAGAGTTATCGTATAAATGTCTCAAGAAGAACGTGTGAACCAACAAAGATTAAAAGTTAAGTATAAAGCAGCTACGTACTTTTATTGCTACCATTCTATAGTTATCCTGTTCCAGACTTGACGCCAGTCGGCGTGTGTGTACGCGTGCCTTTCTTTCGGCTCCCTTCCCAGTGTGGCGTAGCAAGCTTGTTACGCCACAACAGTTGCTTTATCTATTAGCTGGACTCTGGTCCTTGGTCTAGTGAATCAAAAAGAATGAAGAATTAAATTTAAGTCCTGTGCCTTTCCATTCAAGCATAATCATGAGATAAAATGAATGCATCAGCCTTTTTCATCAGGTACGAAAAAGTCACACTCCGAGACAGTATCAAGAACATGAGGAAGCCGTAATGGACATCATTAAAAAGGAAAGTTGATATATTCAATCTGTAACGTATCACTTAAGGACCGCGACCGTGTGCGAATGCTGGTCGCTGTTGTGAACAAAATTATTGGTTTCTCGTCTTTCAGGAAAGGGGCAACTGTTCTCACGCCTTTGGACAAGTGTCCGGTCCTTGGCTACTCTGTCTAGAAGGTGGCTGTCTGGCCCGGTCTTGTGGTTTTAAAGGCGCGTGTTTCCCACGGCATACCCTTTGAGAAACTATTGAAAGTTTCGGCAGAGGGCAGCACTTTACAGGAGTATCACCAATCTTAACAGGAAATGGCCAGTTTCAGTGCCTACTTTCTGCTCTGGACACTAATTACCCCATAGGTCTGCACGTTCAAATAATTTCGCGGAGCTGGTAGCAGCTCGGGAGATGGAGTAATCGGGTAGTAGACCTGGTGGATTGAAGGGTTCGAATTTGCAGCTCTCTGGACCGGAAGTGTCGTTGCGGTGTTTATTTCGGAAGTTTATAGTCATGGAGCAGTTCTTCTCTTTGTGCGGGGACTTCACAAAGTGTTCGAACAAGTGTGATCCCGTGCGCGGGCGTGGGAAACGTCTTAGTTAGTTGCCTATTTTCAAGGCGGGTGTTACCCTATAGCGGGTGTATGCGAACAGTTTTGGAAGAAGGTGTCTGTCTAGTAGAGTACGGAGCTGGAAGTGTTTTCTAAAAAACCGAATTCAGCGAGCGTTATTATAACATAATAAATTTCGTCCTGTTCGAACAGACATTTAAAGTGTGATATTCTTGTGCCTGCCCTTATCCTCTTTACTGTGGGCTGTGATCATGTGTAGTTTACAGAAGAGGTGGTAGAAACATCCTGGTAACGGTGTAGTGACTGACTGCTATGTTCGTTGTCCAGTTCAGTGATCAGTCTTAGTGACGTGCAAGGTTACTGCATATATTCAATAGGGGTCAGCAAGTACAAGGCTACTACTCCTACAAGGCTACTTAACATCTAAGGTCATCAGTCCCCTAGAACTTAGAACTACTTAAACCTAACCTAAGGACATCACACAACACCCAGTCTTCACGAGGCAGAGAAAGCCTCGTTTTACAGGAGACACTTAATCCCACGGGACTGTCTACGACTGAGCGTAAGTAGTAATGCAAGCTGCCATATGTCATGGACTTTGATACTTGGCCTGGGGTACCGAAACGAGGAAGCAAGTAATGAATGTAAATTTCGTTTCATTCTTAGCAACCTTGCACGCCATGTAGTCGGTCTGAGATGCTTTTCAACCTTTATCAAGGCCCTGATATTAAACTGCTCGATGATTCGGTCTCGGTAACGCGATTCCACTTCACAGTAATGACATTCTCTTTCCAGAGAATCTCTTTCTGCTTGAAATCTAATTAGCATCTGACTTGAAATCTATAGCTTTCGGGGTAACGTTTGGAAGATGTGTGTGTACGTGGCAAGGGTAAACATCTGAAAGGCGACTCTGAATTTACTACAATGATTGATAACCCACATGTAATGCGTAACAAAACGTTACGTCAACAATAATATCTTTATTTTCCCTCATTTGTAGAAGTCAGGCTTAAATGAAGTAACAAGGGTGCACCGGCGCGGATGACCTTGGAGGTAATGACATGGAAACTGGGAATCTATGCAAGAAGGGAGAATAACCTTGGATTGATATTAAAATACATACACGCAACATATTAACAGAAAGGAATAGAATTTCCACCACAGTTACTGAATCGTAACGGAGAACAAGTTGATGCTACAGAGGGGCTTAATGTAATATATTGATTATTCCTCGCTACTGTGATCTTGAAGCTGTGAGAAAGTAGGACAGGCGTTCCAAGACGCGGAAGCAGAGACGATGCTGAGGGCAGACGAAATTAGGAGAGATATTGTTACATGAAGTAAACTGCAAGAGGAAAGCATTGCAAAACTTAAGACGCCCCCAGACGCGGTCCCAGGGCGTTACTCTTCAAGGAATTACATGTAACTTCATATGTCGTCTAGACGCTGTTGTAGGTTATCACCGTAGAACTTTGTAACCAACAGGCACGTACTAGTGTACAAAACCAGCTTGATACCAGCCCTGAGAACAGCAACGTCAGTAGCCTCACAGGGGCCAGAAAGAGAGCGAAAACGCAAAAAACTGTTGACCTAGCAGTCCCTACTCCAGGGAGCCCGAGGGGCGGGGATAAATGACGTATAACAATAATGTTGCAAGCCTTATTTGGCAGAGCAGTTACGTTTAGCCTTCAGCTGAACAATGTTGATACAAAATACGGACTTCGTGCAACTGCATTAACATACCTACCTTGGGAGCAGTAGAGGGGACATAACTAAACCATCATTGGCAGCAGGCACCTGCAAGAGACCTACGGGATTGGCTGGGTGGCTTTAAGTGGGAAAAACAGTGTCCCCACGCGACTCTTTAAAACCCCTAGATTCCGCATTTTGGCAGAGTTCTCAGTCAGACGATCTGGGCGCCGAATCCGCGACCGTCGGTTCCAGTCTCGGTCCAGCTCCGCGTAAGTCTGCTCTCTCACTTGGAGTGCCTCAGTGAACAGTGTCATATTCAGTATGTTTTGTTTTGCAACTAAGTTGTTGCCTTAAGACGCTGCTAATGTTTGCTACTGGGGGCATCAACTCCTGGGACTTCTGCACTGGCTTCTGTTGTAACAGTGTTATTCATGCTTTTCCTAATCCTAGAACTAGCCTCCATTGTATTAGTTTGTCTTGTCTGGAATAAACAACTATTTCAAAACCCTGTTTGTCCAAGAGTCTCCACAACGAGTTCCCTACCGAGTCTCACCACCTGCATTTCTAGTAAATGCCTGTACCAGTGTTGGCTCAGATAGAAGAAAACAATCAAATGCCTTCACTGTGTATTGTCTTTCTGCCTTCTGCTCTATACCGCTCGGGAGCACGGACTAACCAGTAACCCCTTTTTTTCCCTCTCCCACCTATGTCAGGGCATGACATTAAGTCGAAGTCAAAACTTTCCCACCAAACTTAATAAAATCCATTACTTTCGAGCTATTTGAAAAATCTGTGCTACAGTGTAGAGGCAACTCGTTGATTAACGTTGTTACCAAAAATCTCGCAAAATTTAATTAATTTTCTGATAGGTGTAGCTAAACATTCAGACTCACATGCGCCACACTTTTCTTTCACAATCTAACAACCCTACCACAACAAAAGTCAAAATTTAATAATTATTGTGGTGTTGCTCACGCTGCTAAACACTGCATTTTCGGGCAACAAAAAAGTTATTATGTGGCAGGTGTCATTAGAGCACCGTTATTAAAGTCATTTCATGTAATAACGAATAAACTAGGCGCTCATATTTCCGTCTTTCCAACGCTCGTTTCGTTGTAAAATCATGGATCAATCGTCGAAAATCTAGGTGGTGATGATTCCAAATTCAAATGGCTCTGAGCACTATGGGACTCAACTGCTGTGGTCATAAGTCCCCTAGAACTTAGAACTACTTAAACCTAACTAACCTAAGGACAGCACGCAACACCCAGCCATCACGAGGCAGAGAAAATCCCTGACCCCGCCGGGAATCGAACCCGGGAACCCGGGCGTGGGGATGATTCCAAGCTCGGATGCAAAGAGGCCTAGGTTTTATTATGCTATATTCAAAAGTTTTACAGATGTGTTTCACAAACCATTCTTGAAGACTAAACCTTTCAAAGTTAGCGCAATGGTGATGTAAAAAAATAATCAGCACTCCGAATTTAAATTACACCTCTTTTTTATTGCTTTCGTTGCGATAGCACGCAACACACAAAACATCACTTCACAATACAAAACATAATTGAAAACATATTCCTCACGGTTAAAGTTCACATTTTATAAACTGGCTACAATATGCGTCTTTCCAACATGACGTCCAAGACTTGACTTTCTCAAGGTCCGACTCTAATTCACTAACTAATAATCTCTTACGCGCCCAAAAATCAGGGATACAAGTACGTCAAAGATCATAGTGACAAAAGAAAGAATACACATAAGAATAATATCATTGCAATATAAACATATCGATGTATCACAAATGAAATCAAATCTGAATGTTATCTCAAAAATATGTTAAGTAGTTAACATAAACACAGTAGAATATCGCTGGTATCGAGAGGTTGAGTTGAGATCCCGTAATGGTTACGTATTTCAAGTACCATTACAACAACAATGTGTAAGTTTTCTGTAAAAATAGACTGTGAGAAAGAAAATGTTCTCCTACGCTATACTGAGAAATGTGCAGTTTCATTTTCTGTCTAACAGTCAGTTTTGACCACTACAGCAGTTTAAACTACTAGACAAATCGTTTCTCCCACTTATACATTTTCCCTTTATATATTAACAACTATGTGCTGCTTGTTTTTTCCACGAAGTCGGTTTTAACAGAAGGCAGGAAAGTTTTATTTACGGGTAATCGGCTTATGACTGGAGTGCAACTACAGATTCTGCATCGTCAAAAACTATGTAATTACACCCGTTTGCATATTACTACTGTGCTAAACATTTCAGAGGGGGAAATTAGTGTTCAACGTCCCGTCGAAACGAGGTCATTAGAGACGGAGCACAAGCTCGGTTTAGGGAAAGATGGAGAAGGAATTCGGCAGTGCCCTTTCAGAAGAACCATCCCGGCATTTGCCTTAAGCTATTATGGAAATCTCCGAAAATCTAAATCTGGATGGCCAGATGCGAGTTTGAACCGTCATCTTCCCGAACACGATTCCAGTGCTCCAGAGGCTGCACTACCTCGCTCGGGGCTAAAAATGTCACTGAGGTTACTGTCGTCACAGACCTAGCCGCAGGAGAGGTGTCTCATATCCCACATACATGGTCCTAATCGGTGTATCCATTCATTTTGGGCGACTTCAGTTTGCAATCAAGGTTTTGTTGGCAGTGTCAGTAAACGAAGCTTAAGGTCAGAATGTAAGAGGAGAGCAGAAGAACTGAAACTTTGGGGGGGGGGGGCAATTGGACATGGATGGAGAGAAGGGGAGGGGGCAAGAGATAGAGATAGATAGGAGGGTGGAGCAGATGGACAGAGAATGGAGGAGGAGGAATTAATCAGAGAGGGTTGGAGGAGGTGGTGAATAGAGAGAGGGGGAGAATGAGGAGATGGACAAAACGAGGGTGGGGAGGAAATGCGCAGAGAGGGGAGGAAGATGTAGATTACGGCGTATATCTAATTATTGTATATACTTAGCAATTGCGAAGCATTGCCAGGTTCGCTAGTCGTATAAATTCCGGTTCGTTGGGCACAGTTTTCTTTATTCCACTCATAGTCTTTTCTTGATGTACGTGAGGCGGTCGAGCCACGCAAAAATCCTTGATCCACCAATAAAGAAACAAAATTCAAACCAAACACACGTTTCTCTTCAAGATTACGAGATAATCGCTGAAGCCTAGAACTCTGACCATGCAGACACAATCTTTTATTTGGTTTTTAACGAAGCTTATTACTCGAAATCCATCACCAGCTTATGCCATGTAGTAAATTTTGTTTCGGTATCGTTATGCTGGCGATTTTAGAGCAGCACTGTGCTTAAACGGTTCACTGTGTTTCTCAAGTGACGAATCGACTATGCTGATGGCACCTGGCCCACGCTGGCATAAACAAAGAGAGAAATCTAATTTAAGCACCATCTTCGAGAACTGATAGAAAAGAACGCCGCGATTCGAAACGAAAAACACTCCCGAACGCTTAATGAAATAAACGACGCAGCTCCCTAACCGAAATGAGTATCTAACCTCAACAGCCAAAAGACAAAAATGTATCAAAACACGTTACGAAGGAACATTATGCTTACCACACCAGCGTCCGGACCAAGACTGAGTAACCCGAGGTGCCGGCGAGTGGCTGATGCTACGGGGACCCGCTGCATTTTTGAAGGACAGTGTGATCGATAGCCAATGGCTCCTGGGGATGGAAGAGCAGGAAACGCTCTGATTCGCAGAGCATCAGACTTGATTAACAGTTCAGGATAGGCCAACCAATGGTGGCTGCTGCGAAGACCAGTCTTCTTAATCTTAATTTTAATAATCAACAGCCTCAGTTGCACAGTTTACGAGCATTTACCTAAGTTTCAGTCAGGATAACCCAACCTTTGTTAGAATAACTGTAACAACCGTTTGTCCATAGTGGACATCGTAAGCTAAATATACAAATCCATAAATTATCGTCAGACCATAAAAACGTATTTGAAACTGCCTCGGCCCCACTTTCGCGACCGCGAACTGTGTGTTTATGTGAACAAGACATAGCAGAGACAACATTTGTCATCATGGATTTCACAAACGTGGATTAACATTTTAAAACAGGTCCAAAATCCTAAAGTTACACAATTCGTTAACATTCTTATCGCTGATATTCTCTTTTGCACAGTATTGCGCTTGAAAAATGTCTTTTTGTTTCAGATATAACGTCTTTTCACGGCGTGTTGTGGTCCTCAGTTCCATAAACCGAAAACATACGATGACATTATAAAGGTGAGCATTGTTTATGGCAGTTAAATGCCATTGTTCGCAGTTTTGTTACAGATTCGTGTGCCCGATCACTGGTAGCACAGTTTATATTTTTGCACTGGTTACACTGTTTATTTAGATTGATGTCACTGCTGTTTTCTGTTAGATTAAAAATCGCCTGATTAGAAGACTGGTGGAGTCCCAGACCACAGCATATTTTCGTGAAGGCATGGAAGCAGAATCTCGGATGTTGGCGTCGATCATCGTTTACACAGGTAAGAGCGTCCGACACTTCCAAGAACATTTCCGCCACCCGTCGAGTGGTCTTCTGCGTTTTGAAACAAAGCGACTGTAGGTGCAGTAGCGAACCATTTCCTGCAATTCAGACTTGCAGAGATACAGAGATGCAGTGCAGTAAATGTCAATTTGGGATGCACTCAAAAGTGTCGGAGCGCTTCACTATGACAGTTTCTTCACGCACTCAGTGCAGGCGATATAACCATAATCGTACACAAGTAGTTGTGAAGTAAAAAAAATGTCCGTTGACAAGTCTTTACGCAAGCTATTCGTAACAAGACTTTACATTAACAGTTTGTAAACAAATTTCAAACATAAATAGTTCATCACGTCTATATACACTACTGGCCATCAAAATTGCTACACCAAGATGAAATACAGATGAAAAAAACGGGTATTCATTGGACAAATATATTATACTAGACCTGGCATGTGATTAGATTTTCACGCAATTTGTGTGCATACATCCTGAGAACTCAGTACCTACAACAACCATCTCTGGCCGTAATAACGGCCATGATACGCCTGGGCATTGTCAATCAGAGCTTGGATGGCGTGTACAGGTACAGCTGCCCATGCAGCTTCAACACGACACCACAGTTCATCAAGAGTAGTGACTGGCGTAATGTGACGAGCCAGTTGCTCGGCCACCATTGACCAGACATTTTCAATTGGTGAGAGATCTGGAGAATGTGCTGGCCAGGGCAGCAGTCGAACATTTTCTGTATCCGGAAAGGCCCGTACAGGACCTACAACATGTGGTCGAGCATTATCCTGCTGAAATGTAGGGTTTCACAGGGGTCTAATGAAGGGTAGAGCCACGGGTCGTAACACATCTGAAATGTAACGTCCACTGTTTAAATTGCCATCAATGCGAACTAGACGTGGCCAAGACGTGTAACCAATGGCACCCCATGCTATCACGCCGGGTGATTCGCCAGTACGGCGATGACGAATACACGCCTCCAATGTGCGTTCACCGCGACGTAGACAAACACGGATGCGACTATCATGATGCTGTAAACAGAACCTGGATTCATCCGAAAAAATGGCATTTTGCCATTCGTGCACCCAGGTTCGTCGTTGAGTACACCATCGCAGGCGGTCCTGTCTGTGATGCAGCGTCAAGGGCAACCGCAGCCATGGTCTCCAAGCTGATAGTATATGCTGCTGCAAACGTCGTCCAACTGTTCGTGCTGATGGCTGTTGTCTTGCAAACGTCCCCATCTGTTGTCTCAGGGATCTAAACGTGACTGCACAATCCGTTACAGCTATGTGGATACGATGCCTGTCATTTCGACTGCTAGTGATACGAGGCTGTTGGGACCCAGCACGGCGTTCCGTATTACCCTCCTGAGCCACCGATTCCACATTATGCTAACAGTCATTGGATCTCGACCTACGCCAGCAGCAATGTCGCGATACGATAAACTGCAATCGCTATAGGCAATCCGACATTTATCAAAATCGGAAACGTGATGGTACGCATTTCTCCTTATTACACGAGGCATCACAACAACATTTCACCAGGCAATACCGGTCCACTGCTGTTTGTGTACGAGAAATCGGTTGTAAACTTTCCTCATGTCAGCACGTTGTAGGTGTCGCCACCAGCGACAGCCTTGTGTGAATACTCTGAAAAGCTAATCATTTGCATATCACAGCATCTTCTTCATGTCGGTTAAATTTTGCGTCTGTAGCACGTCACCTTCGTGGTGTAGCAATTTTGATGGCCAGTAGTGTACATAGCAATATATCATGAAGATCCTTTTTCAATTATGCGGTTTTGCACACCAGTTTTCTCGTAGTTACAAGTTCAGTGACGTATAGTAAACGTCCACAAATAGCTTCAGGTTATGCAAGTCTCATTACTTTTCCCATATGGACATTTGTAACAAGTACAAAAAACATATACAAGTGAGCATATATGATTTAGCCTTACCTAAATACAGGTAAATACATAGAAGCATGTTACATATAGGTATTTTTAGATAGGTTCAAATACATAAAAACATATTACACATTGGCTTTGCATAAACATGGAAACATATTTCTCTTATCTTCACACAAGTATGATTGGTCACATTGTAATATTTTTCATATAGATTTACATAAGTTTACAATATTTACAGTGTTTAAAATCACTGCAAGTTTAGATCTATATTTTGCTTTTGCAAATGATGTCACCTGAAATAGAGGAGGAGTAGACACGACATCCCACACCAGCAATACGACCAAACGCACAAGTACATATAAGCAAGTAACAAAAGCAATGAACTAACATCAAACACAAAAAATTCTGGCGACGCGAGTGTAAATTGTAAGCGTGGCCCCAGCTACTCGAAAGTGTATGTGTTCAATGGTGAGATGCGTATCCAATCAGTTTCAAGGTTAAAGTGTAAGGATGTAGAATGATTAAGTATTCACGTCAATCAGTCGTTAGTAGTCGAAAACTGACGGTGCAGATAGTCCGTCTCGTAGGCTGAAAATATATTTTCATCACACCTGAAACGAGCCGCTGAACCCACAGGACACGACGGATAGAATAAATTGTTGAAAGAGGCCAAAATAAGGGGCCGTCAGTTACACTCGAATATACAGCTTTATTATTTGATTAAACAACACAAGAGCCCTAAAATTTTTTTAACACACAGCTTTAATCTCTGGGACTTAATTACCGGCTGAAAGCCACTTTAATTTAAAAACGGCTGAAGGTCAATAACTTAAAACGCAAGCATAATCAGATATTTAAAAGGCAAGTCTTATCTTAAAACAATTCTTTAGTTAGGCTGAAGTAAACAAGTTAAATTCAGATCGGCTAAAGGCCGAAGACTTACAATTTCAAATTTTTTAATGCCAAAGGGCTTACGTGAAAAAGTACTTTAAACTAGGCTGAAGGCCTTAAAAGTATAACAACTCTAATTTAAAACACAAAACCGGCTAAAAGCCTTACAAGTACAAACAACAAGAACAAATTAAAAAAGCAGTACACCCAATGGCTCCCACATGTTCGAGGGTCGGCCTGTAATTCAAACACTGACGATCGCTTCAGTGAGACAGGCAGTCGGGCCAACCACTCACTATCCAACGAAATCCCAACCGACCGACTGTCAGCGGATCCACCGACAAGATAACTTCCACTTCACCCGACCAGGTCACAACAGGGAATTCAACGGAACAACATAGAAGATATTGGCGCCCATTACCAATCATAGACGGAGCTGTCAAACTACACTCCGTGCTGGACAGCAACAACACGATGAGGAAACTACACTGCCTGAAATTTACGTCAACGCCCAGGGCAGGTAAACGGAACGTTAACGGTCACAAGGCAGAAGATTCCGCTGGTGCACTTCAGTTCGAATAACCAAATTGTTATATCCTAGCCAGTAATGCCACCCGAGCCCGCTGCCAAAAGGTTGGCAGCATCAAAGTCCGGACGCCGTCCGCATAAGCAGCGCGAGCGAGGCAGCAAATCGCCGCAAGTCTGCGCGCGCCACCGCTGGCTTCTGGGTTCTTAAGCGCTGGAGTCGCGAGCGCTAGGACAGTTCTGTATTCGCCGCTCAGTTGTATACTCGCCACCGAATTGTGTACTTGCTAGTCAGTTGTGTGTTCATCGCAGCAGAGTTGTTGTTTGTCGTCAGCCGACGCTGACCTAGCCGCTCCGACTCGAACTGGACAGATCTCTGTAGACACGAACTTCACTACTGTGTTTCTGTATCTTCGTTAATAAAGATAAGTACCGACTTTTATTTAATCAGAGTGTTTGGGTTTTCATCTTTCTGTTCACTGTTCCAGCGGACCGGTCGGCCCGCTATTAAAAGTGTGGCGGTGACTTCGTAAGCCGTTTCTACAGCGAATTTTTTGTCGCTACGAACGCCGCCACAAAACAAATACAGTGAAACTCCACTGTAAGGTGGCTAGAATTTTCCAACTTGAAAACCACGTTGTTGCTCGCGGGAATATTCCAACAGCCGACAACGAACACCAAACGACACAATGTGAACAGTCTTGACTTGCTGGTAGGTTAAATCAAAACTCAGTTTTAGCGTCCGGGGTCGGTGAATCACGGACCGCGTAGCAATGGGAACAGCGCCACACTCCCCGACACCGCGCAGAGACCGCCAGCGGGCGCCGGCCAAACTACGACCCACCGAGAATTCCTCATTGCTCCACGCCAATCGACCGACCCTTCAGAGCAAGTACGCCGACAACATTTAAAATAACTTGTCAGTCAAAATCACACAAACTACACACAATTTCACGAACACCTGCACGAAGAGCTAGACAATGCTAACGGCAGTGACTGCACAACAACAGGGACGAATCACGAGTCGGCACACACAGCCAACCCATAAGCGATCGCCGGCCAAATACACGTCGTTCGGAAAGACGACCGACCACCAACCAACCAAAGTCGTCGCCAATCGAATCATGTCCGTAGGCAACCGTCGGGCGAGTCATGGCGGTCAACTCAAACACTTCCAGGCCCGACCTGACTGCTGGCACGTTCCAACTGGCAAGTCGATACACGACGGCCTGGAAGTAATAACAGTCCAGCAAAGACAATACGGCAGGGCCTATACCGATAAGCGCTGCTGCTGCCGCTCACGGGCAGGAACAGCAGCAACTCAGAGACATAAGTAATTGAAAGTAATATAACCAGGTGGCTGTACGATAAAAAAACAGGATGTTAAACAAGAGATGGCACGAACACGAGCCACGCACACCTCAACACTTGTTCAAAGTTAATATAAAATTTGCTTTAAAATTTTAAGTGGCTGCCGTAAGTATTCGGCGAAGACGAATCTCTTCTTTCTCCTTCTGCCGCTGACAAGAACAGCTGAAATAAGAGTATTACACTACGTAGCTCGTCTGTAGAAGTACTGTGAGGTACGTGTACTTGATAGTTGTGCATAACTTAAGCATGATGCTTAGATGTGTTTACTATTGAGCATGGTATACTCCAAGATCACGGTGAGCATATAGTCCAATAATTCTGTTTGTTTTAGGATGCTACAGCAGACATGCACCAGGATGCGGAATGCTGACAGTGATGTAAGGACCGTCGTACATCAGACCCCACTTCGCGTTGTGCCGCTGAAGAGCAGACGACTTATGATGAGCACGCAAAAGCACTAATTTTCCAACTTTAAATTCCTGCTTCCTCTTGACAGTGCGCTCATAAGTTTTGTTCTTAATTTTGACTTCCGCAGTCAGCGTCTCACAGACTTCCCTTACCTTTTCGTCGTTTGTTGTTTGCTGAAAAGAAAGTTTTGGTAACGGCCTTGTCCAATCGTTGTCTTCTTTGCGATCGAACATGAGCTCATTAGGAGTGTACGGAGATTCATAAACATTCAGCTTGTTGTGTACCTCTTCAAATAAAGGCATATATGTTACCCAGTTGGTATCTTTGGTAGAAATGTAGGTTCTTATAAACCTGTTAATCTCACGGGACACACGACAGTGGGATTACACTGGGAACTGCACCTCGATATAAAATTACTCTTAATACTACTGTCTTTGAGAAATTTACGCCACTTGTACCCAGTGTAGTATGCAGTATTGTCGGATAAAATAGCTTTTGGTTTTCCCACGTGAGGAATGTAGCCACATGAGAAACGACGAATGATGGCAGTGGCAGTAGCACCTCCTATAGCATACATGCTTGGAGAATAAATCGTAAAATGCAAGAATATATTTCACACCATCACTGCTCGTGGGATGTGGACCACTTATGTCAGAACTTACACTTTAGTGGGTAGAATAGAATACAAATCAGTTTTCGTAGACAATTTCAGCGGTTCAGGTTTTTGAGTATACTGTTATCTTACATCTCATGTTGCTAAAGTAACAGTACGTACTAAGCTTTGCTAGACATTTCTTGGCACCATAATGACCCCAAACAAAATGTGTGTGCCAAATTAGGTTACGTTCAGAATCCTTATAAATACAAACACACAAAGTAGTGGCTTCAGGATGGCGGCGATAAAATAACACATCATTATGTATTAAATATCGGTTGGACAGTGGATGGTCAGGTTGATTTGTGAGAAAAACTCTTACCTTATTCGAGGGAGGATTAGATTTCTGCAACGTTGACATATTTCAACATAAGTCGATATAATACTGGTGATATAGCTCATCCTGCATAAAAAGTATTCGGTAATCATTCCCATTCTCCAGGTCGGAATTACACTCATTCAAGCACTGAAGCAAACAAAGGGTCGGCAGTGATGTCTCTACAATTAATACATACAATTTCAAAGGAATAGTTTTGCAGAGTGATAATCTGCGACGCACAAGCTTACAAGTTAACCGAAATGTGCGAGCTTGGTGGTCAGTACAGATTTTAGTGTGCTTACCATACAAATAATAATTGATTTTCTTAAAGACCCACAGTATAGAGGGTGTTTCAAGTTCTGTGGTAGAATATATGCGTTCATGTTCACTAAGTGTGCGGCTCGCAAACCTAATAATTTTCGCATGTTCTTGTTCTCCATTCCTTACAAGTAGGAACAAACAACAGCCTAAGCCATAGGATGAGGCGTCACATGTCATACAAAATCTAAATTAAAATCAGGGTGATCCAAAAGATTTGTGTTAACCAAAGCATGCTTAATACTATCTAAGTCTCTCTGACACTGGGCAGACCATATACATATCTGATTCTTTTTGAGTAGGTTCCATAGATTTTTGCTATTTAAAGGTTGGCGTCGTAAGAACGAAGTCCAGGGAAAGATTTCGATTTTTTTCTAGTCCGTAGACTAGGAAAATTCCTGATTGCGTCTAACTTACCTGGTTCCAGTCGTATACCTTGAGCATTAATATTATGTCCAAGGTACTTAATTTCACTGCAAGCAAATTTCGACTTTTGAGATTAGCTGTCATTGCAGCTTGTGCTAATTTAATCAGAATCTTCTGCAAAGTATCAATGTGTTCAGACCAAGTCTTACTAGCTATGAGCAGGTTGTCAATGTAGTGAGTAACCAGAATTCCCCCCCCCCCCCAAAATATAAATGCAGTATACTTACAATAGTATCTGGCGTGATTTGAACCTGCCAAAACAAATTGGTCAGATCTATCGTAGAAAAATACATAGAATATAAAAATTTCTGGAGTTGCTCCTCTAAATTCTCAGGTTTCTGGCTAACAGGTAAAAATAATCTCATTAATTGCACGAGCATCCAAAACAACTCTGATATTCACGTTGGGTTTTTTACAACAAGTAAAGGGATGCAGTAAGGCGAAGTGGAAGGTTCAATGATTATCCACTCTAACATTTGTTTCAACTCGTGCCACACAGCGGGTCGTTGGGATAGTTACACATTATAGGTTTTGTGGAAAAAAATCTGGTGAGGCTTAACTTCTATTTTATACACATGTGTGTTGATCACATCGGGTCGTCTGCTAAATATTTGTATACACTTAGACAAAACATCATAAAGTTCATTACGTTCGTCATGTGTGACAGCTGTGGTTTCTGATAACTTATTACTAATTAAAGCTTTCAAGTCCTCAAACTCGGCATCAGGTGCGTGTGTCTGTGTGTCAACATCATCAGTGTCCTGTATTAACTGAATTATGTACCTTGTACCACATTTATCGCGCTTCAGAGTCAACTGAAATTTCACTGCCCTTATCTCCAAGTATACATTTACGTTGGGTGAAGTCAATAGTGCTGTCCTTTCAATAGTGTTGTGCTTCTCGCGCAACAGATCTAAACCTAAAATACAGCTAGTGATCAGGTTTTGGACGACGAGGAATGGTCATTGGACGATTCCATTACCTATGTTGACTGTCACAAATACCTGTTTCTTAACACTAGAAGACTTATTGCCTACGGCAGTTAAAATTTTACAGTTCTGGACACGATTCTCTGGTATTGGTTCAAACTCACACATTTTCTTGTAAAAATCATAGAACTAACAGTCGCTGCTGTGTCCAGAATAATAGTAGTTCGAATACCACCCACAACACCAGTAGATGAGGCCAAAACAATTTCATTGGTCGATGAGCGACATTGTGTGTTCCCTTGTAGCAGTTCATCAGACAAGTTTTCGTCATTATTATACCTTATGAATAATAATGGTTGCTGTAAACAACTGTCAGGTACATGATCATTGTGCCGTTGCAAAGTGGGTGTGTCAAATAATAAATTTAAATTGCAGTCGTCCCCCAAGTCTCCACAGCCACGACCTGGGGCAAAGTAGTGACTGTCTTTAGTTTGACGTCGTCACATGTGTAGTGGGTACAGGCACAGACGGAGGTGGAGTATCACTAGTTACTTCGATAATGTTTGGATTTGGTATTGTTTATTCCAGCCTCCTAACTGTGCCGGTCGTAGCGTTTTCATGTTTTGACTCACCTGCGGGTTCGTAGATGGATTCCAGTTTATAGTTTGCATTTGCGGTGGCGGCTATTGCCACTGGCCTGTATTATTGTTCCGCTGTGGTGGTGTCGCAGTGATTTGACACTGGATAGCGTAGTTGTCGTTACACCAGGTCTGTTGCTGGTTTGGTGGGGATTGATAGTCATTTTTGTTTCTCTTAAAATTTTTGTTACCATTGTGATAATTATTATTACGATTGTAGTAGTAGTAGTTGTTTTGTTGCGCTCTCTCTTATTTGGATTATCGCCAGTAGATTTTGCTGTTTGTGCTGTGTTGTGCATGTGGGTTCTGTTGTGTAAATACATTTGCCATGTGATGCGGTTGATTCTGTGGGATTGCGTGTCAGACAGCAGCCGGCGCGCCAGAATTGAGTTGGCTAACCTGAGTATTTTGCATGGAGTTGGTGTAAACATTATAGCAATTGTTTTGCCGTACGGAACGCTGGTCCTCGTAAAGCATATCATCAGAATCAAGCACTGTGGGAATATACTCATCGTCTTTGTCTGGGATGTGCAGAGGTTTTTATTTGATATTAAACGGCAGTCTTGCCTTCAATGTGCGGAGGATAGAGCGCGCTGCAACCGGCTCTTCAAGCAAATGTCACATATTTAAGTACAAATTCTGAACAAAATTGAGATATAAAGGTTCGGACTTCATTATACGCCCATACAGCTGTGTCGCCTTGTATACAGGGTGTTACAAATAGGTACAGCCAAACTTTCAGGAAACATTCCTCACACACAAATAAAGGAAAGATGTTATGTAGACATGTGTCCGGAAACGCTTAATTTCCATTTTAGAGCTCATTTTAGTTTCTTCAGTATGTTCTTCCACCTACGCTCAATGGAGCACGTTATCATGATTTCATACAGGATACTCGACCTGTGCTGCTAGAACATGTGCCTTTACAAGTACGACACAACATGTGGTTGATGCACGATGGAGCTCCTGCACATTTCAGTCGAAGTGTTCGTACGTTTCTCCACAACATATTCATTCGGTGACCGATGGATTGGTAGAGGCGGACCAATTCCATGGCCTCCACGCTCTCCTGATCTCAACCCTCTTGACTTTCATTTATGGGGGCATTTGAAAGCTCTTGTCTACACAACCCCGGTACCAAATGTAGAGACTCTTCGTGCTCGTATTGTGGACGGCTGTGATACAATACGCCATTCTCCAGGGCTACATCAGCGCATCAGGGATTCCATGCGACGGAGGGTGGATGCATGTATACTTGCTAACGGAGGACATTTTGAACATTTCCTGTAACAAAGTGTTTGAAGTCACGCTGGTACGTTCTGTTGCTTTGTGTTTCCATTCCATGATTAATGTCATTTGAAGAGAAGTAATAAAATGATCTCTAACATGGAAAGTAAGCGTTTCCGTACACATGTCCACATAACATATTTTCTTTCTTTGTGTGAGAGGAATGTTTCCTGAAAGTTTGGCCGTACCTTTTTGTAACACGCCGTATAACCGACAACATAAGATATCCTCTTACGGTAACTCCCCGTATGAGGAAATGCATTTCTGAAGGCTTTAAGGAAGATGACAGGATGTACGGTTCTTTTTTCAGGTATAAATGATTGAAATTGTGCCTCTTCCTTGGTATTATGGTAAGGAAAATGTTGTTGATAATTACCAAGACTGCAATTCAGTGGCCGACCGCTGTGGCTGAGCGGTTCTAGGCGCTTCAGTCCGGAACCGCGCTCCTGCTGAGGTCGTAGGTTCGAATCCTAACTCGGCCATGGATGTGAGTGATGTCCTTAGGTTAGTTAGGTTTAAGTAGGCATAAGTCTAGGGGACTGATGACCTCAGATGTTAAGCCCCATAGGGCTTAGAGTTAGAGCCATTTGAAGCTTTTCTTTTCTTTTTTTTTTTTTTTTTTCAATGCAATGTGTCATGTCGAGGTGCGTACTGTTGTTGTGGAGAGTACGTAGTGTGCTGTGTGTATGCGTCGTAAAAGTACTTGTATTCATTGCAAAACTGTGTGTTTTGGTGGCTGTTACCGTCATTGCACACTGGTTGTAAGTACGAGGGCAGTTCAATAAGTAATGCAACACATTTTTTTTCTGAAACAGGGGTTGTTTTATTCAGCATTGAAATACACCAGGTTATTCCCCAATCTTTTAGCTACACAACACTATTTTTCATCTCCATTCAATGCTACGGCCTTACGCCACCTTGAAATGAGGGCCTGTATGCCTGCACGGTACCATTCCACTGGTCGATGTCGGAGCCAACGTCGTACTGCATCAATAACTTCTTCATCATCCGCGTAGTGCCTTCCACGGATTGCGTCCTTCATTGGGCCAAACATATGGAAATCCGACGGTGCGAGATCGGGGCTGTAGGGTGCATGAGGAAGAACAGTCCACTGAAGTTTTGTGAGCTCCTCTCGGGTGCGAAGACTTGTGTGAGGTCTTGCGTTGTCATGAAGAAGGAGAAGTTCGTTCAGATTTTTGTACCTACGAACACGCTGAAGTCGTTTCTTCAGTTTCTGAAGAGTAGCACAATACACTTCAGAGTTGATCGTTTGACCATGGGGAAGGACATCGAACAGAATAACCCCTTCAGCGTCCCAGATGACTGTAACCATGACTTTACCCGCTGAGGGTGCGGCTTTAAACATTTTCTTGGTAGGGGAGTGGGTGTGGCGCCACTCCATTGATTGCCGTTTTGTTTCAGGTTCGAAGTGATGAACCCATGTTTCATCGCCTGTAACAATCTTTGACAAGAAATTGTCACCCTCAGCCACATGACGAGCAAGCAATTCCGCACAGATGGTTCTCCTTTGCTCTTTATGGTGTTCGGTTAGACAACGAGGGACCCAGCGGGAACTAACCTTTGAATATCCCAACTGGTGTACAATTGTGACAGCACTACCAACAGAGATGTCAAGTTGAGCACTGAGTTGTTTGATGGCGATCCGTCGATCATCTCGAACGAGTGTGCTCGCACGCTCCGCCATTGCAGGAGTCACAGCTGTGCACGGCCGGCCCGCACGCGGGAGATCAGACAGTCTTGCTTGACCTTGCGGCGATGATGACACACGCTTCGCCAAACGACTCACCGTGCTTTTGTCCACTGCCAGATCACTGTAGACATTCTGCAAGCGCCTATGAATATCTGAGATGCCCTGGTTTTCCGACAAAAGAAACTCGATCACTGCCCGTTGTTTGCAACGCACATCCGTTACAGACGCCATTTTAACAGCTCCGTACAGCGCTGCCACCTGTCGGAAGTCAATGAAACTATAAGAGACGAAGCGGGAATGTTTGAAAATATTCCACAAGAAATTTCCTGTTTTTTCAGCCAAAACTGACCGAGAAAAAAAATGTGTTGCATTACTTATTGAACTGCCCTCGTAATTGTCAAACTGTTTCGATTGCGCAGCGGCGGATTGTGCTACATGACTGATTACGTGTTTGTTATTATTTATAAATTCCGCAACAGTGTCGTGGACAACAGAAGGCAATTTTTCTTGTAAGCACTCGTGAAAATATTGGTATTTTTGCTCTATCCAACTGTAAAATTCTCTACTGATGCATGAGAAATGGTTGTCAGTGCGTAGTCTTACTTTATCAAAAAGCTGTTTGTCAGTTGTGTCAATCTTGTTTTCGACATCGGCAATACGCGTTTTTATATCATCATGCACTGCCGGGTAAGATTCCATCTGAGCAACTGCAGACTCGCATGTTTTACTGAGATTGTTTACGTGTGCTTGGATATATGTAACATATTTATTTGTGTTTTCTTGTTGTAATTAAAGTTCTGAAAATTCCGCGTTGAGGTCGGACACTTGTCCAGTCAATCTATTATTTATCTCCTCAACACGGTTGCACAAAA
Organism: Schistocerca serialis cubense; assembly: GCF_023864345.2. Lineage (NCBI taxonomy): Eukaryota > Metazoa > Arthropoda > Insecta > Orthoptera > Acrididae > Schistocerca > Schistocerca serialis. Next base: position 869,849,406 of record NC_064641.1, on the reverse strand, counting down.
TGTCCTTTGACGTTTTAAGTGGAGCTAAATCTGATTTAATATCATCATGTCGTGTTTTCATCTCGTCATGAGCTGTTTTCAAAGTGGCGCGTATAGACGTCATCTGTTGGTCGATACGTGCGTCTCTGCCCTGTTTATTTTGTGTCATTTGTTTCGTAATACCATCGGACATTCTGGCAATACTAGTGATGTGCAACTGTTCTGCCCCCGCCACGTCGTTAGACATGACGTCAGGCACTAGAATGGATTCGGAACTAAATTTAGGCTTATTACTGGTGGACGGTCTATTTTCTAAATTTGCGTCACCAGAATAGTCAATAATATGCCGGTCGTTAGTATTCGAGTCATCTGTAACGTCACTTTCATTATTTAATGGCATGTCAGAGTCGGATTCCGTCTGTTTGCCGTCTCTGGTTCTCCATTTCTGCTAAATGTTTTCTGGTCTGTACAATGCCACACGTAATGTATGACATAATAATAATTTAAACACGTATGTGTAATTAGAATAAATGTAAAAATTAATCTCGTTGTGCGACAATGTCTGAACATGAAAATAATTGTCGTAAGTAATGGTGGAATTTTGAACACTAATGGATGCACGGCATATTACGTCGCACAGAACTAAAGTCGGCCATATTGTGAACTGATAAAGCTGTATTGTTGCACTGTATGAATAACGAAAATAATTTTGGAAATCGCGATGTAGCATAAAATCACTGCTACGGAAACGGAAATTTGTGATAGATCTACCAAGCAAGCTACGATAATACAAAGCACTTTGGGAAGATGGCTGATGTAAGCATGCGGTACCTTACCTGGTGTCCGCGATTGCAGCGTAATTTCAGGTGTCGATATACAATCCAGTGATTCGTCTTGTTTCAGTGTATTCCAGTCTGGCATCCCGTTTGTAGTTTCCAATAAACATGTAACAAAAGGAAGACAATATACTACATGTAACAATGCGTCCAGACACGAAGTCGCCAGTTTAATTAATTTCTTTTTAATTCATTCGTAACTTGATCGAGTCAATACGATGAATTATAGTAACGAATATCAAAAAATTCCATACAAACTCTCGGCGATTGAGCATGGCCTTCTTTTAAAAGGTCTATTCATGTATTTTTAACCGTGTTTCTTCTCTCTGCGATTTGATTTAAATCAGACTTCGTGTAAGTCACTACTCGAAGACTACAGTGGATCAAGCTGGACGACTTTACCCTTAGGTGTACGGAACCTTTTGCCACGCCAAGTCACCGAACAATCTTACAATGACTAATCATACGAAATAATACATACATAGGTTAGTAATAATATATATTCTGAAATAAAAACACGCTTAAATATGGGACACTTCCATTATGCCATTATGAGTGCCGTTTGGTTGCAACTCGTTAATATGCACTACTGTCCATTAAAACTGCTACATCTCGAAGATGACGTGCTACAGACGCGAAATTTAACCGACATGAAGAAGATGCTGTGAAATGCAAATGATTAGCTTTTCAGAGCATTCACACCAGGTTGGCGCCGGTGGAGACACGTACAACGTGCTGAGATGAGGAAACAACCGATTTCTCATACACAAACAGCAGTTAACCAACGTTGCCTGGTGTAACGTTGTTGTGATGCCTCGTGTAAGGAGGAGAAATGCGTACCATCACGTTTCCGACTTTCATAAAGGTCGGATTGTAACCTATCGCGATTGCGGTTCATCGTATCGCGTTGGTCGAGATACTATGACTGTTTGCAGAGCAAGGAATCGGTGGGTTCAGGAGGGTAATACGGAACGCCGTGCTGTCTCCCAACGGCCTCGTATCACCAGCAGTCGAGATGACAGACATCTTATCCGCATGGCTGTAACGGATCGTGTAGCCACGTCTCGATCCCTGAGTCAACAGATGGGGACGTTTGCAATACAACAACCACCTGCACGAACAGTTAGACGACGTTTGCAGCAGCATGGACTATAATCTCTGAGACCATGGCTGCGGTTACCCTTGACGCTGCATCACAGACAGGACCGCCTGCGATGGTGTACTCAACGACGAACCTGGGTGCACGAATGGCAAAACTTAGTTTTTTCAGATGAATCCAGGGTCTGTTTCCAGCATCACGATGGTCGCATCCGTGTTTGACGACATCGTGGTGAAGGCACATTAGAAACGTGTATTCGTCATCGCCATACTGGCGTATCACCCCGCGTGATGGTATGAGGTGCCATTGGTTACACGTCTCGGTCACCTCTTGTTCGCATTGACGGCACTTTCAACAGTGGACGTTACATTTCAGATGTGTTTCGACCCGTAGCTCTACCCTTCATTCGATCCTCGTGAAACCCTACATTTCAGCAGGATAATGAACGACCACGTGTTGCAGGTTCTGTACAGGAATTTCTAGATACAGAAAATGTTCGATTGCTGCCCTCTCACCAACTGAAAACGTCTGGTCAATGGTGGCCGAACAACTGGCTCGTCACAATACGCCAGTCACTACTGTTGATGAATTGTGGTATCGTGTTGAAGCTGCATGGGCAGCTGTACCTGTACACGCCATCCAAGCTCTGTTTGACTCAATGCCCAGGAGGTGATTGTTCTGGATACTGATTTCTCAGGATGTATACACCCAAATTGCGTGAAAATGTAATCACATGTCAGTTCTAGTATATTTATCCAATGAATACCCGTTTATCATCTGAATTTCTTCTTGGTGTAGCAATTTTAATGGCCAGTAGTGTATATAAATAAAATAATATGGTATTAATGCGTCTGATCTGGACGAGACCTAGCAAAAAAAAGATGACTCTTAAACATATGACGATCAAAAATCTTTAAATGTTTCCAGCGGTTACATACAACATATATAAAGCTGTGGACTATATCTACTGCTCCAATTAATTCTTTTTTATTACTTATAATTACATTGTCTGCTAATAAAAGCTCAGAATGCAGATGTGCCTTTAAAGTTAGGAAATGGCGTCAGAGAATGCACTAATATAAAACCAATAAAATTTTGTAATTGTGGGGATCCAAAGCTTCTAGATGCTTAATAAACGTAAACATCGTCCGTAGTAGGCAGTAACGTGATTTTTATTTAATCGCGGGATTAGATAATTTCGACTACTTGACCAATATGGGAAAGCACTACACTGTCGGCATGCATCGCATGTACAACTAACACTTTACCACATCTCATATTAAGATAAGACGTTATTGCAAAAAAATGGCTCTAAGCGCTATGGGACTTAACATCTGAGGTCAGCAGTCCCCTAGAACTTATAATTACTTAAATGTAACTAACCTAAGCACATCACACACATCCATGCCCGAGGCAGGATTCGAACCTGCGGCCGTAGCGGTCACGCGGTTCCAGACTGAAGCGCCTAGAACCGCTCGGCCACAAAGCCCGGCAACGTCATTGCACAAATATCTTACAACCACTGACAGTAGCCGGAACAAATTTGGGCAGTAATGTTTCGTCTTAATGTGAGGTGTATAAAGTGTTAGTTACACATGCGATGCATGCATGCAGACAGTGTAGTGCTTTCCCATGTTGGTTATACAGGTAGTTGACAATGAAAAGTAGTCGAAATTAACTAATCGAACGATTAAATAAATATCACGTTACAGCCTACTACGGGCCTTGTTTACGTTTAAAAACCAATAATTGCAAACGCGGAACGATATCGTTTCGCCGGAATAAGAAGACCAGAGACCTCTCGCTTCCAACTGCTGTTCCACGTTCTTTGGAACTCTCACACAATTGCAACTCCATCAGAAAACGCCCTAGCTTTTATTTCGTCTGTCTGAAATTTAGTATGAACAGTACTGAAGCTATTGAATGAAAAGTTCTCGGATTTCCAACCGCGTTCATTGCTTAAAAAATAATAATAATGCATTGCACTTCCTCGACGTCCTCGTCCACCGTAAACTAAATGGGTGCCTTGGACAAAGCGTCTACAGAAAACCTACCACACAGACCTGTACCTGCACGCCACCAGCCATCATCATCCAGCACAGAAGCGCACAGTATTACAAACATCGGTGCATCTTGCAAGAGTAATATCAGACGACGATAGCCTGCCCCATGAACTGAGCCAACTACGCAAGATTTTCAGGAATAATGGCTATAGCGCCCATCAACTGAAATAAATTTGGGAAATATCAGAATAAGACCACTGACGAAGAGTAGGATAAGTAACTTGCTTTGCTCCCATTCTGTGGCTCTGTGTCGAGCAAGATAAGCCGCCTGTTAAGGCCTCCAACGAAAATCCGTCAATTACTGAGACCAGTTAAAGACTCAGTAGGTCTCAGAACACCTGGAGTCTACGAAATACCTTGTGAGTGTGGCCAGAAGTGCATCGGATAAACAATGCGCGCTGTGGAACAACGCACGAAAGAACATGAGAGGTATTATCGCCTACGCTATCCAGAGAAATCTGCGTTATCTGAGCATGCGTTAGAAAATGTTCACCACATAAAATTTGACGATACCTCTGTCGTGGATTGCACTAACGGCTTCTGGGACAGTTTAATAAAGGAACCTATTGAAATAAAAGTTACCACAAACACCTTGATTAGAGACGGTGGCTTGCAGCTCAGGGCTGCGTGGGATCCAATGATCGTGCGGTTGAAGAGGGCACATCGAACGCCGACTCAAAACATGCCCATATATGGCAATGTCACGGGCACCAGTAACGTGACAGACGGCAGCTCGCGTATACAGGGTGCTACAAAAAGGTACGGCCAAACTTTCAGGAAACATTCCTCACACACAAAGAAAGAAAATATGTTATGTGGACATGTGTCCGGAAACGCTTCTTTCCATGTTAGAGCTCATTTTATTACTTCTCTTCAAATCACATTAATCACGGAATGGAAACACACAGCAACAAAACGTACCAGCGTGACTACAAACACTTTGTTACAGGAAATGTTCAAAATGTACTCCGTTAGCGAGGATACATGCATCCACCCTCCGTCGCATGGAATCCCTGATACGCTGATGTAGCCTTGGAGAATGGCGTATTGTATCACAGCCGTCCACAATACGAGCACGAAGAGTCTCTACATTTGGTACCGGGGTTGCGTAGACAAGAGCTTTCAAATGTCCCCATAAATGAAAGTCAAGAGGGTTGAGGTCAGGAGAGCGTGGAGGCCATGGAATTGGTCCGCCTTTACCAATCCATCGATCACCGAATCTGTTGTTGAGATGCGTACGAACACTTCGACTGAAATGTGCAGGAGTTCCGTCGTGCATGAACCACACGTTGTGTCGTAAAGGCACATGTTCTAGCAGCACAGGTAGAGTATCCCGTACGAAATCATGATAACGTGCTCCATTGAGCGTAGGTGGAAAAACATGGGGCCCAATCAAGACATCACCAACAATGCCTGCCCAAACGTTCACAGGAAATCTGTGTTGATGACGTGATTGCACAATTGCGTGCGGATTCTCGTCAGCCCACACGTGTTGATTGTGAAAATTTACAATTTGATCACGTTGGAATGAAGCCTCATCCGCAAAGCATTTGCACTGAAATGAGGATTGACACATTGTTGGATGAACCATTCGCAGAAGTGTACCCGTGGAGGCCAATCAGCTGCTGATAGTGCCTGCACTCGCTGTACATGGTACGGAAACATTTGGTTCTCCCGTAGCACACTCCATACAGTTATGTGGTCAACGTTACCTTGTAGAGCAGCAACTTCTCTGACGCTGACATTAGGGTTATCGTCAACTGCACTAAGAAATGCCACGTCCGTTGCAGGTGTCCTCGTCGTTCTAGGTCTTCCCCAGTAGCGAGTCATAGGCTGGAATGTTCCGTGCTCCATAGGACGCCGATCAATGGCTTCGAACGTCTTTCTGTCGGCACACCTTCGTTCTGGAAATCTGTCTCGATACAAACGTACCGCGCCACGGCTATTGCCCCGTGTTAATCCATACATCAAATGGCCATCTGCCTACTCCGCATTTGTAAACATTGCACTGACTGCAAAACCACGTTCGTGAAGAACACTAACTTGTTGATGCTACGTACTGATGTGCTTGATGCTAGTACTGTAGAGCAATGAGTCGCATGTTAACACAAGCACCGAAGTCATTACCTTGGGCCAACTGGCGGTGAATCGAGGAAGTACAGTACATAATGACGAAACTAAAATGAGCTCTAACATGGAAATTTAGCGTTTCCGGACACATGTCCACATAATATATTTTCTTTCTTTGTGTGTGAGGAATATTTCCTGAAAGTTTGGCCGTACCTTTTTGTAACACCCTGTATAAGGGCGCACCAACAGCTCACTGGCAGTCATAACACTTGACAATGGCCAAGGAGTGCTTGGCCGAAAGCTCAAAAAATGTCTAATTTTAAGCAAATGACGCGGTTGGAAACCCGAGAGCAATTTATTCAATGTTATCGCCGCGAGACTCTGCATTCATATAGTATTGAAGCTAGTTTTCTTCGCCGGCTGGTGTGGCCGTGCGGTTCTAGGCGCTTCAGCCTGGAACCACGTGACCGCTACGGTCGTAGGTTCGAATCCTGCCTCGGGTATGGATGTTTGTGATGTCCTTTGGTTAGTTAGGTTTAAGTAGTTCCAAGTTCTAGGGGACTGATGACCATAGATGTTAAGTCCCATAGTGCTCAGAGCCATTTGAACCATTTCACCTTTTCGCTGCATCTCGGTTGAGGACAGCGGTTGTTATTTTTGACGCGTGCGCAGGTATCAAAGGATCTGAGCCCCGTAATGATATTCAGAGCATGGCGCAACACAGTGGAGCTTATTCAGCGGGGCCTCTTCCCTTTTGCCTTGGCGGCTTTTCCTCGCTCTCTTTTGTCCTCTTCTTTCACGTCTCACCTCATCTTCCTGTCTGTCACTGTCTCTCTCTCTCTCTCTGTCTGCCCCTTATTAGCGGATCCGTATAATTTTAGCACCGGCTGTAGAGCATTACGACGACGCCGGCGCCAGAGTGGCGGATAGCGAGGTTCTTGTTGTGGGCACCTGCTGCTGGGCGTTGCTTGCGCGCGGTCGCGCCGCTCACAGGAAACTGTCACAAAGAGGACCCCGTCATTAATCAGGCTGCCACGGCGGCCGGAAAAGCCCTCAGAGTGCTGCCGCCCGCTGAAAAGCCGAGGCGAGCTCCTTATTCTTGGGTACACAGCTGGGGCCAACTCTTGGTGACGTCACATCGGAGGGAGGGAAGGGGGCAGAAAACGTTTGTGATGGGCAGGAGCTGGGGATCCGGGGCGGAGCAGATCGAAACTTCATTAAATGCCCCCGGGGTGGAGGTGAGGTTTGCTTTGACGTCGCCGCTACCCTTCGGCAGGCCTGGCCACGCGCCTGCCCCTGTGAAGCGGCTCGCCTCGGCTTCCTTGAGAATGCCGCAGTGCTGCGAAACGACGTTATCTCGGAATTCTCCGGCCAGACCCGCCTGCAGGGCCCGGAGTTGCCGCAGTTTAGCAACTCCCGACACCCTTCGGGCGCGCCGCAAACAGCGCCAGTGGTACTAAGCGACCGCTAAGGACTCGTCTGCAACTACTCCTGGTCAAAGGCCAAGTGCCCTCGCCCGCCCGGAGGCGCCGCCTCCCTGGGGAGGACTTAGCCCGCTGTTGCTTGTGTTGCCGGAACAGCGCCAATTACCGTGTTCTACCGGTGGGGGTTCTTCGCTTCTCGCTCGTATTTCGTTGCTTCTAATAGCTGTGCCCAGAATTTGTTTAAACACTGAAGCCCACGGTTTTTGAATACTTGATCCTCTGTGGAAATTATTACTCGAAAGATTGCACCGTAGACACAGCAGTAGCTTGCTCGAGTGACAACTACGTCACAGTCCACAGAACAGTAATTATGAAGTCTATGGAACATTTCAGAAAGTCGGAACAGACAACTGGCCAAGAACAACGCAACATATAATACAGTGACTTTTACAGGATTTTCTACAACGTTTATAAATTATAACGAAGATGAAGTACACTACTGCCCATAAAAACTGCTACACCAAGAACAAATGCAGATGATAAACGGGTATTCATCGGACAAATATATTATACTAGAAATGACATGTGATTACATTTTCACGTAATTACGGTGCACGGATCCTGAGAAATCAATACCCAGAACAACCACCTCTGGCCATAATAACGGCCTCGACACTCCTGGGCGTTGAGTCAAACAGAGCTTGGATGACGTATACAGGTACAGCTGTCCATGCAGCTTCAACACGATACTACAGATAATCAAGAGTAGTGACTGGCGTATTGTGACGAACCAGTTGCTCGGCCACCATTGACCAGACGTTTTCAGTTGGTGGGAGCCCTGGAGAATGTGCTGGCCAGGGCAGCAGTCGAACATTTTCTGTGTCCAGAAAGGCCCGTACAGGACCTGCAACATGCGGTCGTACATTATCCTGCTGAAATGTAGAGTTTCATAGGGATCGAATGCAGGGTTGAGCCACCCGTCGTAACACATCTGAAATGTAGCGTCCACTGTTCAAAGTGCCGTCAGTGCGAACAAGAGGTGACCCCGAGACGTGTAACCAATGGCACCCCATACCATGACGCCGGGTGATACGACAGTATGGCGATGACGAGTACACGCTTCCATTCTGCGTTCACCGCGATGTCGCCGAACACGGATGCGACCATCATGATGCTGTAAACAGAAACTGGATTCATCCGAAAAAATGACGTTTTGCCATTCGTGCACCCAGGTTCGTCGTTGAGTACACCATCGCAGGCGCTCCGGTCTGTGATGCAGCGTCAGCGGTAACCGCAGCCATGGTCTCCGAGCTGATAGTCCATGCTGCTGCAAACGTCGTCGAACTGTACGTGCAGATGGTTGTTGTCTCGGAAACGTCCACACCTGTTGACTCAGGGATCGAGACGTGGCTACACGATCCGTTACAGCCGTGCGGAGAAGATGCCTGTCATCTTGATTGCTAGTAAAACGAGGCCGTAGGGATCCAGCATGGCGTTCCGTATTACCCTCCTGAACCCACCGATTTCATATTCTGCTAACAGTCATTGGATCTCGACCAACGCGAGCAGCAATGTCGCCATAAGATAAACCGCAATCCCGATAGGCTACAACCCGTCCTTTATCAAAGTCGGAAACGTGATGGTATCCATTTCTCCTCCTTACACGAGGCATCACAACAACGTTTCACCAGGCAGCTCCGGTCAACTGCTGTTTGTGTATGAGAAATCGGTTGTAAGCTTTCCTCATGTCAGCACGTTGTAGGTGTCGCTACCGGCGCCACCCTTGTGTGAATGCTCTGACAAGCTAATCATTTGCATATCACAGCATCTTCTTCCTGTCGGTTAAATTTCGCGTCTGTAGCACGTCATCTTCGTTGTGTAGTAATTTTAATGGCCAGTAGTGTAAGTGTTACGCCCTGTACAGAGAGTCTCGGTGGCAGGATCCCTGGGACTTTTAACATCCCTTGTGCGGTAGCAGTTTCATCGGTCAATCATCCGCATCGTTTCCGATCGCTGAGCAAAACTTCGACGGCATATTAAAAATCGAGAACCGGAGAAACCTGTAGCTGCTGAGCGCAGCCTCGCAAACAAACACAAAATGCTGTTTGACGAAACAAAAGTTCTGTCCCAGTATCCTACGTAAAGGGGTTCTGTAATTAAAGAGGCTGTAGAAATAAGAATGTGCTGTAGGAACTCGAACCGCCATTGTGGATATAATCATGGCGGTGCATGTAAGCGAGGTCTCGATGCACGGAAGAGGCAGAGATACTCGTTGTGATGTTTACGGTACTATGGGAGTGGTGGCGACAGCAGGACTGATGTTTACACCATATGCGACAGCGTTACCAGCCAATCGGAAGCCGTCTGTGCAGTATACACGGTGTTTCCGTAAGACAATGCAATAATTTAACGGATGCTCTGCTGAACAATTTGAAGTACGGTACCTGCAGTCGGAGAAGCCAGCGTAAGCAGATAGCAGGAATAAAATCAAATTATTGTGTTTTTCTTGGCTTATATTAGTAACAGTTAATTGCAAGTAGCATCACTGATACAATGAGCATACCAATTGTATTTTATCCTACAAAATGTGACACTGACAGCAATCAACATCAAATGCATGGATGACGTCGGTGAACAGGATTCTGATACACCCTCACAAATATCCCATGTGTGTTTCAGGCAGCTACAATTCTGGCAACTAATTCTATGTCTGCATCCACTGGGGTCTCATACACAAGTGACTTTAGAGATATCCCGGTGGGAAATAATCAAGGGGATTCAGGTCAGGTTACCTCGCAGGCTACGGAATAGGACATCCCCTTTCAATTCACCGACCTGGAAATATAGTACTGAGATGGTTGCGGATGTCCACGCCGAAGTGCGATGGTGCACCGTCGTATTGTATCCACATCCTCTCACGAACAGCTAAGGGTACGTTGTCCAAAAACTCAGTTCAAAATCTTTGCACGAACCTCAAATACAGGCAGTCATTGAGACAGCCAGGTAGAAGATATGGCCCAATGAGATTGTCGCATACAGTGCCAGCCCAGGTAATCACAGCAAAACGTACTTGATCGTGCGACTCTACTACAGCGTGAGGGTTTTCCTCGTCCGACACATGGCTGTTTTTCGAAATACCGTCACGATCAAATGGGGTCTCGTCAGTAAACAGCACGCTTTGGAGGTAGTCTTGTCGATCAATCCACTGTTAGAGCAAGCACTGAGACAATGCGACCCTTGGTGCAGACTTGGTCACAAGCACTCCATGGACCCGTTGTGAGTGATATGGGTGAAACTGTTGTTCGTGGAGTGTGTGCAGCGCAAACGTAACGTGCAATGCCACAAATACTCGTAGTGGGGTCCGCTCCAACACGTTACAGCACCTCCTCTTCAAAATCGGGTGTGCCAGTGGTCCTTATGGTGCCAGGTCCCATGTTTCTTCTTTCCAATGAGCCATCTCCTGCATTCGTCGATCGAGAGAATTAAGCCGTGACGCATGATGCATGTTAGGAAGTCGTTCCCTTAACAGCCTTTCAGCAGCGAGAGCACTGCGACGTACACTACTGGCCATTAAAATTGCTACACCAAGAAGACATGCAGATGATAAACGGGTACTCATTGGACAAATGTATTATACTAGAACTGACATGCGATTACATTTTCACGCAATTTGGGTGCATAGATGCTGAGAAATCAAAACCCAGAACAACCACCTCCGGCCGTAATAACGGCCTTGATACGCCTGGGCATTGAGTGAAGCAGAGAGCTTGGGTGGCGTGTACAGGTTACAGCAGCCCATGCAGCTTCAACACGATACCACAGTTCATCAAGAGTAGTGACTGGCGTACTTTGACTAGCCAGTTGCTGTGCCACCATTGACCAGACGTTTTCAATTGGGGAGAGATCAGGAGAATGTGCTGGCCAGGGCAGCAGTCGAACATTTTCTGTATCCAGAAAGACCCGTACATGACCTTCAACATGCGGTCGTGCATTATCCTGCTGAAATGTAGGCTTTCATAGGGATCGAATGAAGGGTAGAGCCACGGGTCGTAACACATCTGAAATGTAACGTCCACTGTTCTAAGTGCCGTCAATGTGAACAAGAGGTGACCGAGACGTGTAACCAATGGCACCCCATACCATGACGCCGGGTGATACGCCAGTATTGAGATGACGAATACATGCTTCCAATGTGCGTTCACTGCGATGTCGCCAAACATGGATGTGGCCATCATGATACTGTAAACAGAACCTGGATTCATCCGAAAAAATGACCGAGCGAGGTGGCGCAGTGGTTAGACACTGGACTCGCATTCGGGAGGACGACGGTTCAATCCCGCGTCCGGCCATCCTGATTTAGGTTTTCCGTGATTTCCCTAAATCACTCCAGGCAAATGCCGGGATGGTTCCTCTGAAAGGGCACGGCCGAATTTCTTCCCCATCCTTCCATAACCCGATGAGACCGATGACCTCCCAGTCTGGTCTCCTTCGCCGAAACCAACCAACCAACCATCCGAAAAAATGACGTTTTACCTTTCGTGCACCCAGGTTCGTCTTTGACTTCACCATCGCAGGCGCTCCTGTCTGTGATGCAGCGTCAAGGGTAACCGCAACCGTGGTCTCCGAGCTGATAGTCCATGCTGCTGCAAACGTCGTCGAACTGTTCGTGCAGATGGTTGTTGTCTTGCAAACGTCCCCATATGTTGACTCAGGGATCGAGACGTGGCTGCACGATACGTTACAGCCATGCGGATAATATACCTGTCATCTCGACTGCTACTGATACGATCCAGCACGGCGTTCCATATTACCCCTCCTTAACCCACCGATTCCATATTCTGCTAACAGTCATTGGATCTCGACTAACGCGAGCAGCAATGTCGCGATACGATAAACCGCAATCGAGATAGGCTACAATTCGACCTTTATCGAAGTCGGAAACGTGATGGTACGCATTTCTCATCCTTACATGAGGCATCACAAAACGTTTCAACAGGCAACGCCGGTCAACTGCTGTTTGTGTATGAGAAATCGGTTGGAAACTTTCCTCATGTCAGCACGTTGTAGGCGTCGCAACCGGTGCCAACCTTGTGTGAATTCTCTGAAAAGCTAATCATTTGCATGTCACTGCATCTACTTCCTGTCGATTACATTTCGCGTCTGTAGCACGTCATATTCGTGGTGTAGAAATTTTAATTGTCAGTAGTTTACTTCCCCATACCAAGGTGCATGTCAGGGAGTTCTGGGAAACTGCACCGGTACTGCTCCATCCTATTGTCCTGTATGTCTCTGAATAGCACTGAGTAATTAATGGCTCTGTCGTTGATTCATAGCACGTTCTGTCATGATTCAAATGGCTCTGAGCAATATGGGACTTAACCTCTGAGGTCATCAGTCCCCTAGAACTTAGACATACTTAAACCTAACTAATCTAAGGACAACACACACATCCATACCGGAGGCAGGATTCGAAGCTGCGACTGTAGCGGTCGCGCGGTTCTAGACTGTAGCGCCTAGAACCGCTCGGCCACTCCAGCCGGCTTCTGTGATTGGACAGTGTGAATAAGCCACAACAGAGCCATCTAATGGACAAGTAAAATTAACAAAACCTGCATGATGGCATTCCCAGTATCCAGACTCGTCCTCCTTGTTTCCTTGCAGGAAGTAGGAATGTACATGGAAATAAACAGCACAGTAAGTGTAAACTTGTATGTAAGTTGTAAATAAGTCGGGAAACACTAATGCTAGACAGAGCGGTAGACAAGTTTACTTCCGTATCTGCTTCAGCTGGATTCTCCGATCCCAGGTTCCCTACCTCAAATTGTTTAGTGGAGCATTCTCTATGTCCTGTTACTTTTTGCACGATCTTACCGAAACACAATGTATAGGGCCACCACAGCAGCTGTTTTGACAGTCACTTGCACCCGAAGAAGACGATGGAGGTAATCGTCGAAAGCTTGAGATTTTATCATGAATTGACGCGGCAAGAAGACCGAGAATGTTTTGTTTTGTAATGTTTATAAATGTTCGATGTGTCCATCCTTCATCATACGGTACACCCTTCGTCACAGGGAACACATCTAATCTGTGGTGCAGTTCTGCCCATACCCGACCCAGAATATCATCAGTGACGGTAGACCAGCTGATGCGACGCGATGTTTCGAATCTCTTCGAAGTTCTGTGGTAGAAATGGAGCTCAAGCGGTATCCCTGATGTAATTCAAAATTAAAAAATTGCAATTTTGAAAAGATAAGACCGTTTTAGATGTAATTTCTTTATTTATATGCACGACCTGTTTCGCAGCGCAGCATTATCAGGCACATTCTGTACAAAAAGATACATGAAGACTCGTGTAAGAGAAAAAAACGTAACTTAAATGAAAAAGTATGTACATGATGAAGATACTGAGAAAGTCAAGTCATGTTCCGATCGAGAAAACAGAATGATATGACCCAGTGTTCAAGGTCTGCAATTTTCCGCTTAGCAGCGGACGTCAGTCATAAAATAACATAAAACGCTCCAGAGATACGCTTCCGTGATACCGATAAAGGACGAAAGGTGATAAGAAAAAATTTCCAATGAAAGACTGACTGTCAGATACGTCGGATACTAATAAATTCCTCTCAGCATGAGTAAAAGTATCTGGTCCCCCCCCCTCCCCCGCTATACAGGTTGGTCCATTGATAGTGACCGGGCCAAATACCTCACGAAATAAGCATCAAACGAAAAAACTACGAAGAACGAAAGTCGTCTACCTTGAAGGTGGAAACTAGATGGCGTTCTGGTTGGCCCGCTAGATGGCGCTGCCCTAGGTCAAACGGATATCAATTGGGTTTTTTTAAATAGGAACCCCCATTTTTTATTACATATCCGTTTAGTACGTAAGGAAATATATGTTTTAGTTGGACCACTTTTTTCGCTTTGTGATAGATGGCGCTGTAATAATCACAAGCGTATAAGTACGTGGTATCACGCAACATTTCGCCAGTACAGACGGTATTTCCTTCGTGATACATTACCCGTGTTAAAATGGACCGCTTACCAATTGCGGAAAAGGTCGATATCGTGTTGATGCACGCTGCTCGGTATCCTGGACGACATCATCCAAGTGTCCGGACCGTTCGCCGGATAGTTACGTTATTTAAGGAAAAAGGAGGTGTTCAGCCACATGTGAAACGTCAACCGCGACCTGCAACAAATGATGATGCCCAAGTAGGTGTTTTAGCAGCTGTCGCGGCTAATCTGCACATCAATAGTAGACAAATTGCGCTGGAATCGGGAATCTCAAAAACGTCGGTGTTGAGAATGCTACATCAACATCGATTGCACCCGTACCATATTTCTATGCACCAGGAATTGTATGGCGACGACTTTGAACGTCGTGTACAGTTCTGGCACTGGGCGCAAGAGAAATTACGGGACGATGACAGATCTTTTGCACGCGTTCTATTTAACGATGAAACGTCATTCACCAAAAGCGGTAATGTAAACCGGCATAATATGCACTATTGGGCAGCGGAAAATCCACGATGGTTGCGACAAGTGGAACATCAGCGACCATGGAGGTTTAATGTATGGTGCGGCACTATGGGAGGAAGGATAATTGGCCCTCAGTTTATCGACCGCATTCTAAATGATGCACTGTATGCTGATTTCCTACGTATTGTTCTACCGGTGATACTACAAGATGTTTCACTGCATGATAGAATGGCGATGTACTTCCAACATGATGGATATCTGGCACATAGCTCGCTTGCGGTCGAAGTGGTATTGAATCGCGCCGGCCCGTGTGACCGAGCGGTTCTAGGCGCTTCAAAATGGTTCAAATGGCTCTGAGCACTATGGGACTCAACTGCTGAGGTCATTAGTCCCCTAGAACTTAGAACTAGTTAAACCTAACTAACCTAAGGACATCACAAACATCCATGCCCGAGGCAGGATTCGAACCTGCGACCGTAGCGGTCTTGCGGTTCCAGACTGCAGCGCCTTTAACCGCACGGCCACTTCGGCCGGCTCTAGGCGCTTCAGTCCGGAACCGCGCTGCTGCTACGGTCGCAGGTTCGAATCCTGCCTCGGGCATGGGTGTGTGTGATGTCCTTAGGTTAGTTAGGTTTAAGTAGTTCTAAGTGTAGGGGACTGATGACCTCAGATGTTAAGTCCCATATTGCTCAGAGCCGGTTTTTGAATAGCGTATTTCATGACAAGTGGATTGGTCGTCGAAGCACAATAATGGCCCGCACGTTCACCGGATCTGACGTCCCCTGATTTCTTTCTGTGGGAAAAGTTGAAGGATATTTTCCATCGTGATCCACTGACAACGCCTGACAACATGCGTCAGCGCATTGTCAATGAATGCGCGAACATTACGGAAGGCGAACTACTCACTGTTGAGAGAAATGTCGTTACACGTATTTCAAAATCCATTGAGGTTGACGGACATCATTTTGAGCATTTATTGCATTAATGTGGTATTTACAGGAATTCACGCTGTAACAACATGCGTTCTCAGAAATGATAAGTTCACAAAGATACATGTATCACATTGGAACAACCGAAATAAAATGTTCAAACGTACCTGCGTTCAGTATTTTAATTTAAAAATCCTACCTGTTTCCAACTGTTCGTCTAAAATTGTGAGCCATATGTTTGTGACTATTACAGCGCCATCTCTCACAAAACGAAAAAGTGGTCCAACTAAAACATTCATATTTCTTTACGTAGAACACAAGTATGTAATAAAAATAGGGGTTCCTTTTTAAAAAAACCAATTGATATCCGTTTGACCTATGGCAGCGCCGTCTAGCGGGCCAACCATAGCGCCGTCTGGTTTCCCCTTCAGGCTAGACAAATTTCGTTCTTTGTAGTTTTTTCGTTTGACGCTCATTTCGTGAGATATTTGGCCTGGTCACGATCAATGGACCACCCTTTATACTGAAACAGTGGTCAAAGCATAGACCCTATCTCATCATCTTGTATTTATGTAAAATTTTAGCAGCTCACTGTTCCTCATTTATCTAAAATCTTAAATTGTAGTCAATCCCCCCCTCCCAAAAAAATGCAGTGTAAAAATTTTTTTAGGCTTACCACGAAACTGACGTGAAGTAAAACTGAACGAAATATCGTGTCGTACCTGAACATCTTAAACGACAGAAAGCAACACATTCCGAAATCAGATCGAAAGAGGCCGAACTTACCCACAGGAAGCGCGCACACTGGATTGTGTACCAGAAGGCAGTGTGTCAAGACGCAACTGCGACACGTGGAACGCGCATGAGCATCTGCGGATAACAAACAAATAGAATTAAAGCTGAGCTGATGGAAAGGCTGGGTAATCACTTACAGTGTGTTACAGCCAACGTAAATTCGTAAAAAGTATTATTAGTCCTACCGTTCTCGTCGCATGAGACACAATATTCGCCAGTAGTACTAAATTTGTCTGAAACCTTCTGTTCTTTATGCCTGTAAACCAGCAAGGTGTCAAGAACGGCGACAATGCTAGCCACTTCTGTAGAAGCCAGGTCAGCGACTGCACCATGGCCTATCCTGTGACGTAGCAGCGTCTCATTGAGGCAATCTCCTACTCGACCTTGGAAAATGCAGGGGCTTTTACCTTGCTGGAAGATAAAATCCCTGCTGTCAGTTTCAACTGCAGCACGTCGAGGAATGTGCCAACATCGACAGTTCTCTCAGAAGAAAGAGGGTCCACAGACTGTTTTATTGAACACGCCACAGAACACGATGACTTTCTCGGTGATTTTGATCACGTCTGTGTGTATCCTCTGTCCCCGAGATGGATGTATTGCGTCGCCTGACCTTTCCCAAACGACAAAAAGTGGGTTCGTTGCTGAAGATTAATTTGCTTTGGCAGACACCATTTTCAAAATGGTTCTCCATATCAACGCAAAGCTACATACGGTGCAGTTTGCAGTTTTGGCTTATGCCTTGCACGAGCTCCAGTTTGTAAGGCTGAGAGATCTTCAACCCTGCCTTATTTCAATAGGTAGACTGTGTGGGAGATTCCAGAATTAAATCTTTGTATGTCCATCCTTGTAGTACCTACAGCCGTGTCTTCTGCATTTAATTTATTTACGCAATCAATTACGGTGCTCCATTTCACAATCTTCAGGCCCCTTGACCAACTGGGAGGAATCCTATCTCGTTTTCAGTGATAATAAGATCCAATACTAAATAACCGGTGTCTGTGGTTTGCACTATCGCATCGTTCGTCAAACTACGGCTTCTGCGTGCATCGGTTATTTAATATTGGCTCCTGTTATCACTGTATACGAGACAGGATCCCTACCAATTTACGTTGGTCAGGGGGCGTGAAGATTTTGTAATGGAACACCTAGACTGGTTTTGTAAATAAATTAAATGCAAAAGAGGCGCCTGCAGCTGTTTCAGTTTTCATTTTACTCCAAAACCACGACCCTCACACCGTCCATTGTCTGTCCTGAATCGCCCGGTCGGCCCGAACCTTTTGCACGACACAGATAACTATCCTACGTATTGTTCTACCGGTGATACTACAAGATGTTTCACTGAATTTATTGTATCACTTTGCTGCGCTGTTGTAAACTGGTGGAACTTGCGAAACCTGCCACAGAAAGTTCTTTTCACACTCACTGCCGATCTACAGTCGTTGAACTGTAGCACAGAAATGCTTACTGTACCTAGTTGGCCGCCGGTTTCAGAAACTACGATCGGCAGCACCGCTGTCGGCGGCTTTCCAAACTAACATGCCGGTACCGCGTAAAAACAACAAACAAAAAAAAATCCTGGAACAGTTTTTCTTTCTTCCTGGCAGATTAAAACTGTGTGCCGGACCGAGACTCGAACTCGGGACCTTTACCTTTCGCGGGCAAGTGCTCTACAAACTGAGATACCCAAGCACGACTCACGCCCCGTCCTCACAGCTTCACTTCTGTCAGTACCTCGTCTCCTACCTTCCGGCACACGGTTTTAATCTGCCAGGAAGTTTCATATCAGCGCACCCTCCGCTGCAGAGTGAAAATCTCATTCTGGAGTTTTTCTTTCACTTACATTATCATTTATTACGTTATATTTAGTCATTTATGTATAAGTATTTTTGCTTTATACTGTACAACCTGCAATTAATGGGCGTCCGCCGGCCGGTGTAGCCGAGCGGTTCTAGGCGCTTCAGTCTGGAACCGCGCGACCGCTACTGTCGCAAATTAGAATCCTGCCTCCGGCATGGATGTGTGTGATGTCCTTCGGTTAGCTAGGTTTAAGTAGATCTAAGTTCTAAGGGACTGATGACCTAAGATGTTAGGTCCCATAGTGTTCAGAGCAATTTGAACCATTTAATGGATGTCCACCCTATTGCATGGACGAGGGACTTTAGTCCCACCACAGCTGTATCTTGAGAATGTCTTAATGGTGTCAAACGATTAGTTTCGACGGCGCGTCACCTCCATCCTCAAGTTCCACCAATGCCAAAAGAGTATTTGATTTCCTTGGCGCATTTACTGTGGAATCATTGTTACTAGCACATGTGGGCTAGCTTTCACCAAGAGACAGCATGGTGTCGATGAAGGCTAGACCGCGTATGCTAGTAACAAGGATTATACGGTAAATGCCCCACGGAAATTTAACACTCTTTTGGCAGTGGTAGGGTCTGAGGATGGCGGCAATGTGCCGCCGAAACAAGTCGTGTGATACAATAAAGACATTCTCAACATACGGCTGTGGTGGTACTTTTCCTCACATAATCTGCAATTACATGTTGATATTACGTTTCCACATGGCCGGCATGCGAATTCGAAATTGTGTCGTACCATGCCACAACCTTCTCTAACCCTTCACCAAAGAGTGGTTCCGCCTGCTGCTTCAGCCAGTTATTGACACAATCTGCGGTATCATTGTCGTTCTTGTAGGCTAAAAAAATGGTTCAAATGGCTCTGAGCACTATGGGACTCAACTTCTGAGGTCATCAGTCCCCTAGAACTTAGAACTACTTAAACCTAAGGACATCACACACATCCATGCCCAAGGCAGGATTCGAGCCTGCGACCGCAGCGGTCGCGCGGATCCAGATTGTAGCGCCTAGAACCGCTCGACCACTCTGGCCAGCAGTCGTTCTTGTAGGGGTGAGCAGCCAGAAAGGCCTTCATCTTGTGGAAAATGTGAAAGTCAGTTCCTGGACAGGATGTTGGGAAAGTCAGAGTGTGCCGGCCACGGTGGCCGAGCGGTTCTAGGCGCTCAGTCCGGAACAGCGCGACTGCTGCGGTCGCAGGTTCGAATCCTGCCTCGGGCATGGGTGTGTGTGATGTCCTTAGGTTAGTTAGGTTTAAGTAGTTCTAAGTTCTAGGGGACTGATGACCACAGATGTTAAGTCCCATAGTGCTCAGAGCCATTTGAACCATTTGAACCAAAGTCAGAGTGTTTCCTTCGTTCGTTATGCAGTGTGGGGTCGCGCACTGTTCTGAAGGATAGCGCTCAGGTGTAATCACCAACAAATTTCACAAAATTACCTACAGGTATGGTGGCTGCTGTTAGCTCGCATGGAAAGATGTCGGAAGGACACTTTGAAACATTATTTATAACTGACTGTATATAGAATATTGACCAAGGAACTGTACTTCTTTTTATACATAAAGTACTGATAAGGGTTAATCAACTTTGAATCGAGTGATAACTGGTAACGAAACAACGGACTATGCTTCTGCCCCTGAACATTTTTTTCCTATTTTGTCAACTGCAGAGTTACGTTTGACGAATTTATTAGTTCCTCCTACTCTGTTTTGAAACTGGTCAACCCTACGTATACAATAAATTGTGGCTATCAAAATTGTGTTCTTCAGTTTGCAGTCAACTTCCGTCTTGGGAAAATTCACGTTACGAAGTAGAAAGTAGCAAATATAAATACTTTCTGTGTAACCCTTTGTCGAACATTCACGCAACGTGTCCTCTGAGAATGGCAAATGGAACCATTGATGCAGAGGCGTTGGGAGCTACAGTTTATTCAAAATGTGCAGCCACGGTCCACCTATCGCGCTGTTGGGACGCGTTTCTGTATTCGGACGGAACTGTTATTTAATTTGAAATGCGTATTTTCAGACAACAAACACATTGTGTGTGTGTGTGTTGTGTATGTGTGTGCGCTTGTACGCATTTGTCTTCGTGCTTGCATGCGCATTTTAGGTAGTGTCTTTTGCTTGTATTTTACTGTCGTTTCAGCGTAAATAACAAAATTTACAAGGAACACTCGTTCTGTGTTTTGCATAGTTGAAAATGTTTCAGTTTTTTGGCGGAAGGTCGGTACAGATGGAAATACGAAACAAACGAGCTATGCGTCAACGACCGAATCTGTTTTTATCTGCAGTGTGATGTTTTACAGTCTGGGCGGAGTGTTCAGAAAAGCAGGTCGATCCCGCAACCTGTATAGCTTCCACAGTCGGCATCTCTATTTATGTGATACATTAGTTTTATTGCAAACGATTTTAGGTACAGCAAAAAATTAATTAAAAACAGTATAGGACAGTTGTGTCCGTTGCTTGCTTCAAGTTATTTTCTTCTGACCTTATCAGCACTAAAAGCATTCCACATAGATTCTTGAGGGGAATAACACATACTTTTAAGTCATCTTCAAGCAGCTCCATTTATATTTATATATGCAGTCAACGATCTGTAGATCTTACCGCCATGGGATGGATTCCGACCTCCTCGATTCAGATAGCTGAAAGTAAAGCCACATGAAACATAGTATGTATGGAGAGGCTAGATAAAACATCGCTCCTCTTGAGGGGTGGTGGTCTTTCCAGCACCTACAAAGACGAAAGTCTAGATGATTGTCTCATTTTGTCCTCTAATAATAGCGAAAATATAGTCTCCTAAATTATTAAATTATTGCTCCGCAGGGGAGTGGGGGAGGAAGGGGGCTTAGTTACGGGCACCATAATTCGAGTAAGGGGCGCGTGAGGTGAGGCAAACTGACTTCAATGATCTATTTAAAATGTGTTGTTATATTCAGTTTAGACATGGAAAGTTATTAAGGGGAAGCGAACAAAAGTATTCCAGCAAACCTTTCGTTCCATGCCTTGCTTAACATTAATGAGAATGCTGCGACGTCTCGCAGCCATCACCACAGGCAGTTCATGAATTGCACCAGTTCTGTGTTTCTATACAAGCAGTGACCGGTACGCTAGGCAGCGCTCTGTAGTGCATTGCTTTGTTCGTTATGCATTTCCTTCATTTGGCGATGACAACAATAGGCTCTGAGCCGTGTTGAGGCTCACGTTGGTGCCGTTGGTAGGGTGGCATCGTGTAATAGTGATAGTGGCGTCTCGTTTTCTTCTTGTGTTTACTGGTGCCACTATGTGCTGGTATTGTCTGTCCGCTAGTGGCAGCAGCAGCAGCAGCAGCGGTTATCGATACCTAGTACCATGGTGCTATCTTTGGAAGGACTTCTAGTGTTTTCTGGGTCGGAGTGTGTAGGGGAGTTCGGTTAAGATGGAGCAACAGTGAAGTCCGGCAGCGCGAGGACATGCCGGGAGTGTTGGCAGCACGCAGGCACTGCCAGATCGAGGGGCTGTAGTGGCGAGGGCCACAACCTCGTTGTCCACCAGACCAAGGACGTTTCAGTTGAGTGCACATTAACCCAGTAATTAAACCTCAACTATTTTGAGATCACGCCGTTTCTTCGCCGTTGCTGCTCGCAGGGTCGCTGAGACGAAGAGCAGCGAGTTGAGTATTTGGGAATGGCGAAACTAGTTACCTGACCTCCACTTCTTTAAAAAATATTTCAGTATCTCTTGGAGAAGTTTGACTGTTCTTTAGAATTGCTATCCGTGCCTTCAGCCGTCAAATTGTTTTTGAGTTATTACTGTCGGGGTCTTCAGCCGAAAGATAATTTGAATTTCTGGTCAGTAAGGCCTTCAGCCGCGAATTCAATCGGTCTTAAGAATTTTTAATTAGGTATTGTCTCTTAATTGAGAAATTTTGATGATAGTATCTTTTTTTAAAAAAATATTTTAGTATCTCTTGGAGAAGTTTAAGTGTTGTTACGAATCTGATATCCAGGCTGTCAGCCATCAAATTCTTTTGAGATATTACTACGTGGGCCTTCAGCCAATAAACAAAAATGGTTCAAATGGCTCGTGCTGTATGACAGAGTATACCCGCACGACGAACGAGTAAAGTGATTCACTGGAGAAGGCGACGTGTTTCCATTGACACACAGTCCAGTCTCCACGATCCCGCGCTCACTGCAGTCGCAACTGACAATGTTGTTGCATCTACATGGGAACACTTAGATGTCGTCTGCAAAATGGTTCAAATGGCTCTGAGCACTCTGGGACTTAACATCTGTGGTCATCAGTCCCCTAGAACTTAGAACTACTTAAACCTAACCAACCTAAGGACATCACACACATTCATGCCGAAGGCAGGATTCGAACCTTGCGACCGTAGTGGTCACGCGGTTCCAGACTGAAGCACCTAGAACCGCACGGCCACACCGGCCGGCTAGCCAATAAACAATTTGAATTTCCGCTCAATAAGGCCTTCATCACTGAGTGCAGCTTGCTTAAGAATTTTTTTTATTGGACATTGTGTCTTAACAGTCAAATTTGATAACTGTTCCTTATTGTCAACTTTGTTTGCAATTGGTTCCAAATAAAGTGCACGTAGTTAAAAAAAAAAAGAAAAAAAAAAGAAAACTGAGCAACCAATGGTAACTGAGTAAGTCCCCGTCCACACCAAATCCTGCTTTTCCTTAAGTCCCATGCTTCAGTGGTAGCAGAGCGTGGTTTTGATTGTAATATTGCCATTACAGTTACCGTTGTTTCGAATTGTAACTCTGTGTTACACGATATTTGTCTTTGCTGTTTGGTTGTATCAGATGACCAATTCTAATGGCGGTCAGGCAGTGCCCAGGGATCGGCCTGTTGAGGAAGGACCGCCTCAATTATGAGCTGGCTATAAAGCGCCAGCCTGTTGAGTGTAGTGTTCCGGACTTAGCCGCTCGTTTACGTGATACCGTTCTTCAGCCGGTTGACGTCATGCTGGATGTTGTGGGTGAGACAGAAGCAAACACTGAGTTTTTATGTAAGGCTGTTGGGTGTCTTGAGGACACCATCGGCTTTTTGGAGGGCACTCAACATAGTGGCAGTCAGTTAGGCAGAGTGCGGGCACAGTTAATACATTTTAACACCTTGATAGCGAATTTAAGGATACTAAAGTTAGAGGATCGTTATAAGGAATCAACCGCTTAATTGGGGTCCTTGATAAATGAATTACATGTTTATAGCTTGATGGGAAGAGTAGCAGGACATGCTGTCTCCAGAGGGGGGGGGGGGGGGGGGGAGCCAGCCCAGGGAGGATGATGCACTTATGTCTCCCGAGAGGTTAGACGTAGCGTTTGCTAAATAGCCTAATCCTCTGGTGCATCTCTTTGGGGACATCACAGAATTAGTTATAGACCGTCTCGAGCAAATTGAAAGGTTATTATGGTTGTTGGTTCGCCTTGAGCAACACGCGGATGCCTTTGGCGTTTCGCATCAAGTAGTTTTGTCGCTACTGTATCCGTTAGCTAGAGGCGAATCGAGGAACCTCGTATCCAGAGTCATGGCAGAGGGGTTCTCCTTGCGGCGGTTGAGGGAGCTTATAATTAACAAACGATTTACCATGGGAGTGTCGCTGTCTTTGGCAGATGCAGCAAGATAAAGAAGAGTTACATCAACGTGTGGACAGAGTCAAGACGACGTGCTTGGCCTTGTTTGTCGACTTGCCAGAACGGGAATGCGAGCGGCGGATAGGTCACACAGCAGGCCTCTGAACTAGGGGATTTGTTGCAGAGGTTCCCCGAGCTTCTCTGTGATAGACTGGGAGTTACTATGTTCTTGACTACCTTATAAGTCTAACTGACCATATTCCCGTCCAGCAGTCCCCATATCGTCTCTCACCGCCTAAGCTGAAGATACTAAGAGGAAAGATCAAGGAGTTGTTAGACCTTCTACATCTGCTTATGCTTAATCCATATTCCTAGTTCCTAACGATCAGGGGCGGGATTTTCGGCCTGTCATTGACTACCGGCGCCTGAACACCAAGGTTGTCCTCGAATCAGCTCCTTTACCTGATCTTCATAACTCTTTGTTGCCGGCGCTAATTGGTTCACCGTGCTCGATCTGTATCAAGATTATTATCACATTTCCTTAGCCGAAGAATGTAAACGAGCTACAGCGTTTTGTACTGATTGGAATCTGTTTGACTTTAACAGGTTTCCATTTGGTTTGCCTACTGGCGTGGCCGTTCTTGCTCGTTTGCTAGATAATATTCTTGGACATATTTACTGTTAAAAACAGTCTTGATTTATTGATCAAGGTGACCGGTTTCGACCACTGCTGTGGTCATCTTCAGACCACTGAGTAGGAACCTCTTTCTGTTGGAGAATATCCAACAGAAAGATGTTCCTACTCAATGGTCTGAAGATGACCACAACAGTGGTCGAAACGGTCACCTTGATAAATAAATCGTGATCAAGACTGTTTTTAATAGTAAATATTTGTAACACATTGATAACTGCCGGTCCCATAATGTATTCAAAAGTAATTAAAATATTCTTGGAGACTGTGTTTATAATTACTTGGACGACTTGGTGATTTATAATCGTACGTTTCAGGAACACTTGGAACATATCCAGCAAGTTTTTGCTATGTTGCAGAGAGCCGGTTTGACTGTTAAACCCAGTAAGGAGACATTAGCCAGGCAGCAGGTATCATTCTTAGGTCACTTAGTATCAGGCGAGAGTATTCACATTGACCGGGAGCGGACTAAGGCATTGAGAGCTCTCCCGCCGGCTGCTGATAAACGCGGGATTTTGCTCAGTTGGCGGCTCCTGTAAATTAATTGCGCCGATAAGGAGGGCGTTTTGAATGGGGACCTGCCCAAGAGGCCGCGTTTGAGCACATGAAGGCAGCTGTAGCCAACCCTCCGGTTCACGGAGTGCATTTTAGTAAAAAAAATTATTTTACAAACCGACGCATCTAATGCGGGGATTTCGGCCGTCCTCTTACAGGAGTTCGAGGGTCAAAGGCAGCCATTAGCGTACGCGTCTCGTATGTTAACCAGTGCAGAACTTAAATATTCCGTTTACGAATGTGAGGCATTGGCCGTCTTGTTCGCGCTGGAGAAGTATCGATTTTATCTCGAGCATAGAGTATTTCAGCTAGAAACCGACAATCAAGCCTTAAGCTGGGCGCTAGCCACGCCACTTAAAACTGGCCGTATCGCCAGGTGGGCAGTACATATTTCAGCGTTTCAATTCGAGGTTAAACATACTAAGGGGACTGATAATGTGATTGTGGACGTCATCAGCCGTATGTTCACCTAGCATCGATCTAGTGAGCGTGCCGAAGGAATGGAGGAAGGCAATTTCAGTAGTGTGATACTGGGCGGTATTCCTCATTTGTTTGGTGACGTTGCCGGCCGAAGTGGCCGTGAGGTTAAAGGCGCTGCAGTCTGGAACCGCAAGACCGCTACGGTCGCAGGTTCGAATCCTGCCTCGGGCATGGATGTTTGTGATGTCCTTAGGTTAGTTAGGTTTAACTAGTTCTAAGTTCTAGGGGACTAATGACCTCAGTAGTTGAGTCCCATAGTGCTCAGAGCCATTTGAACCATTTTTTTTTGTGACGTTGCCGACCATCAGGATCTGGACCCCACTTTGGGACCGGTTAAGGATCGGCTGTTGGCGGGGGAACCTTTGGATGGATACGTCATCAGGAAAGGCATTTTGTGTAAAAGGATGGGACGTGCAAAGGAGTTGAAGATCTGTCTAACAGCCAACCTGGTACGCCCCGTTTTCCACTACTTTCACAACTCATTGATTGGATGGCGCTTAGGAACCTATAAGACTTTGCAGAATATTGCGCAGCATTTGACTTGGCCGTCTATGGACCGAGACGTTAGATGGTTTCTCGGTGTCGGTTGTGTCGTATGACCAAGGCTAAGAACGCTCTTCAACAGGGCTTCTTGACTTCTTAGCGCGAATTCTGCCCCATGGACATACCCCCCCAAAAAAAAGTCCATCGGTATGTATTGGTTATTATTGACGTGTTTTCGAAGTTTACCTGGCTTCTTCCTAGTATTAACGTGACTGCTGCTACTACTATTGCGCATTTAACTAACGTATGGAGTGTTTTTGGTCCCCCTAAGCAAATAATACGCCGGCCTTTCTTTCGGCTCCCTTCAAGGCTTTCTGTTTTCAAAGCGGTGTGAAGCACTTTTCTACCACTACGTATTACCAGCAGGGCTCTTTCGCGGAGAGTGTCAATCGCAATCTCAAATCTGCACTGATTATCTTCCATCAGAAGACGCCCAGTTATTGGGATACTGGTCTCCCTTGACTTAGTTTTGCCTTCAGTACCGCCAACCATGAGGCTTTAAAAGCTACTCCGGTTTCCTTTATCTTTGCTTATCCTGTTAATTGCCCCCTTTCGAACCTATGGGAAATTAAAGATCTAATCGCAGCGGATATTAACCCTCACATCGTCAAAGAAAACTGAAACAGTGCTAGGCGCAATATTCTCAGGGACCAACAAGCTACGACGTTTTAAAGGTAAACCAGGAGACCAGGTGTATATCCGTAATTTTCCAGAGGGGGGGGGGGGGGGGGAGTTACGTTTCGTCTAGGGTGGCTAAGCGGTTCTAGGAGCTACACTCTGTAACCGCGCGACCGCTACGGTCGCAGGTTCGCATCCTGCCCCGGGCATGGATGTGTGTGATGTCCTTAGGTTAGTTGGGTTTAAGTAGTTCTAAGTTCTAGGGGACTGATGACCTCAGAAGTTAAGTCCCATAGTGCTCAGAGCCATTTGAACGTTTTTTTTTTGGGGGGGGGGGGGAGATGCGTGTTGGAAATCTTGTTAAATTCACTCCCCAGTTCCTGGGTCCGTGTACTGTTATGTGTATTTTAGGCCCAGTTAATCTTCTGGTTAAGGACAACTGCACCGGTAAGCAATACCGGGTCCCTCTTAATCAAATTAAGTTTGGTCACACCATTTGTTGGGTTACCCCCAGGTTGGTGTTTGAGGGGGGTGGGGGGGAAGTTGAGACGTGATGCGGCTCGCGTTGCTGCCATTGCTACGTTGGCATCGTGTTACAGGGATAGTGGCATCTCGTTTTCTTCTTGTGGTTACTGGCGCCACTAAGTGCTAGTGTTGTCCGTCCGCAAGTGGCAACAGCAGCTATTATCGATACCTAGGACTGTGGTACTATCTTTGGAAGGGCGTCAAGTGTTTTCCGGGTCGGAGTGTGTTGGGGAGTACGGTTCGGACGGAGCAGCAGTGTGGTCCTGCAGCACAGAAACATGCCGGGACTGCTGCCGGTACACGGTCTCTGCCAGATCTAGGTGCTATAGTGAAGAGGGCCACAACCTCGTTGTCCACCGTACCCAGGACGTTCCAGTTGAGTGAACACTGACCGAGTAGTGAAACTTCCACTATTTTGAGATCACGGCGTTTCTTCGCCCGTTGCTGCTCGCAGGGTCGCTGAGACGAAGAACAATGAGTGGAGTGTTTGGGGTTGGCGAAATTAGTTAGCCATCCTCCACTTCTTATTATTAATCATTGAGTTTCTTGTGTTTATTGGTGGAGTTCAACCAGCGGTATTTTTCTGCTTAGTGGCCGCTAACGCCCCAGTTACCTGCCATTGAGGTTGGCGAATATTCGCGGCAGTGTCCCTTTCGTCGCCTTGCCGCTGCTGTACGGTAAGGCGTGTAGTTAGACAGCCTCCTTGATTGTGGTTCGGATATCGTGTTTCTGTTGGACGGCTTTGGTCGTAGTGGTTCCTTTTGCTTCTGGATGTTCTAAACTCCGTATTCTGAAGATGCAGTACTGTCCGCCGGTTCCGCCTTGTCTGGGTTATTCCATCGTTGTATAGGTTACCAGACATTAGGGAGAATTTACAAGGGTGTTTGTCTGCGTATAAACTGTCGCTAGTTTGAGTTGCCATCCGGTTAAGTGAATACATCTCTTGGCTGCCTGTCTCACTGGTTACGAAGTTGAGCGACTTTCCCAGACTGATAAAAAAAAGTGGCTCCGAGCACTATGCGACTTAACTTCTGAGGTCATCAGTCACCTAGAACGTAGAACTACTTAAACCTAACTATCCTAAGGACATCACACTAATCCATGCCCGAGGCAGGATTCGAACCTGCGACCGTAGCGGGCGGGCGTTCCAGACTGCAGCGCCTAGAACCGCTCGGCCAACACGGCCGGCTCCAGGCCGATTCTTGGAGCACTGTCTGAGGCCCACTTCTCTCTTGGTTTGATCAGATTGTGATGATTGTTTTTAGAAAATAATATTTTAATTTTGAGTTATCACTATTGTTGCCTTCAGCCGACAAGTAATTTGAATTTCTTGTCAATAAGGTCTTCAGCTGTGAATGCAATTTGTCTTAAGAATTTTTAAATAGATATGGTTTCTTGATAGTGAAATGTTAATGATTGTCCTTTCTTTAAAAGATATTTTAGTATCTTTAGGAGAAGATTAACTGTTCTTAAGAATTGCTATCCACGCCTTCAGCCGTCAAATTGTTTTGAGTGAATTACTATTGGGGCCTTCAGCCAACAAACAGTTTGAATTTCTGGTCAATAAGGCCTTCAGCCGAGATTCCAACTTGCTTACGAATTTTATTTATTAGACATTGTGTCTCATCAGTCAAATTTGATAATTGTTCCTTATTGTTTGCAACTGGTTCCAAATAAAATGTACGTGATTAAAAAAAAAAAAAATGAGCAGCCAACGGTAACTGAGTCCACACCGAATCCTGCCTTTCCCTAAGTCCCATGTTTCAGGCTCTCCTACAAGCAATCCCTTAAATTGTTTTGTACCATTGTGGCGGATGCAGCAGTATTATAGTGCAAGTGAACTGGTAAGAAAAGCGATTCGGCCTTTAAAATTGTGTAAATCAGTTACGCGTGAGGTGCAGTTTAATTCCTCTTCCTATAAGCTGTGTTTACATTAATATACAACATATTGCTGGTTATTGTTGTATGGGCTGCTGTTAAACGTCTGCATTAAGTTAAAACCACGATGTCTAGAAGTAGATCTTATTTAAGTGGTACTCAGAAGAGGAAGTTAAAAGCCTGCCTGGACGAAGAAGTTGATAAGACAGTGGAGACAAATATAATCCTCAGAACAGATGTGTAGTAGAAATACTACTGAAACTGCAATCGGGGAAAAAAATGGTGATTTAAAAGTTGAAACTGGAAGTCGATAAGTCGATGCAATTGCATGAACAAAACGGGGTTAGTTTCCGATGGTTTGTAAGCTCATAGAGGACACGATACCTACTGTGAAAGTGTATCTAGTATTAATTCTCGAGATGCACAATTTGAAGACGAACCGTCGACAATAGACGCCAATTTACCGCCAAAACACTGCTCTTCTCATCTTTAAGGTAACGAAGAAAATGTGCCTTTTAGCACTGATAGATAATTATTCCAGTGTAAACTGATTGAAGAGACTAAAGTAAAAATTATGAACAGCAGGTCATGAATGTTTCAGGCTTCTTTCCGTAGAGACAGTAAGACCAAAACATTGTTCAGCTGCGATTATTATTATAATCATACGGAAACAGGACAGAAAATTGAACGATTATGGCAATGACTTTCCCATACTTTAAGTGCAGTACAGGGTTATTACAAATGATTGAAGCGATTTCACAGCTCTACAATAACTTTATTATTTGAGATATTTTCACAACGCTTTGCACACACATACAAAAATTCAAAGAGTTTTTTTAGGCGTTCACAAATGTTCGATATGTGCCCCTTTAGTGATTCGGCAGACATCAAGCCGATAATCAAGTTCCTCCCACACTCGGCGCAGCATGTCCCCATGAATGAGTTCGAAAGCATCGTTGATGCGAGCTCGCAGTTCTGGCACGTTTCTTCGTAGGGGAGGTTTAAACACTGAATCTTTCACAAAACCCCACAGAAAGAAATCGCATGGGGTTAAGTCGGGAGAGCGTGGAGGCCATGACATGAATTGCTGATCATGATCTCCACCAGGACCGATCCATCGGTTTTCCAATCTCCTGTTTAAGAAATGCCGAGCATCATGATGGAAGTGCGGTGGAGCACCATCCTGTTGAAAGATGAAGTCGGCGCTGTCGGTCTCCAGTTGTGGCATGAGCCAGTTTTCTAGCATGTCCAGATACACGTGTCCTGTAACGTTTTTTTCGCAGAAGAAAAAGGGGCCGTAAACTTTAAACAGTGAGATTGCACAAAACACGTTAACTTTTGGTGAATTGCGAATTTTCTGCACGAATGCGTGAGGATTCTCTACCACCCAGATTCGCACATTGTGTCTGTTCACTTCACCATTAAGAAAAAATGTTGCTTCATCACTGAAAACAAGTTTCGCACTGAACGCATCCTCTTCCATGAGCTGTTGCACCCGCGCCGAAAATTCAAAGCGTTGACTTTGTCATCGGGTGTCAGAGCTTGTAGCAATTGTAAACGGTAAGGCTTCTGCTTCAGCCTTTTGAATTTATGAAATCGCTTCAATCATTTGTAATAGCCCTGTATGTTGCGTAGCGCGCTTGTTATTCGGAAGCGGAGAAAATGCATGGCGTGTTGTACAAATGACTGAGATGAGTACATCAGTAGATGTTGTTTCACTTTTAAGCTCAGTTATGATGAGTGAATGTATAAAATTTTCATATTTGTTCTTAGGAGGTTTATTAATAAATAACTCCCCAAAACTCAAGTCACGATACTGCGCAAAATACTCTTCCACCGTTGGTCTGTGGTACTATTAAACGCAAGTGGAAGCAACAAATATTATGCTGTATTCTATAGGCATATGCAGCATTGCTCGTGAGAAACTCAGTGT
This sequence comes from Schistocerca serialis cubense, assembly GCF_023864345.2. Classification (NCBI taxonomy): domain Eukaryota; kingdom Metazoa; phylum Arthropoda; class Insecta; order Orthoptera; family Acrididae; genus Schistocerca; species Schistocerca serialis. Next base: position 869,818,079 of record NC_064641.1, on the reverse strand, counting down.
GGCCTTTTCTCTCATGATATACTGAGAACTATGGATGAAGGACAAAAGATATTCAAACAATTTGACAGCGCTCCTTTGCGGGCTGTTAACTAAGGTACGAGAATATGGAATAAGTTCACAGAATGTGAGTGGCTAGATGACTTCTTAAATAATAGAACCCAGTATGTTGCCCTCGAGAGTGAGTGTTCATCAGAGACAAGGGTTTCGTCAGGAGTGCCCCCGAGAAGTGTGACAGGACCATTGTTGTTCTCTATCTACATACATGATCTGGCGGCAGGGTGGGCTGCAATCAATCTGCGGTTGTTTGCTGATCATGCGGAGTTGTACGCTAAGGCGACGAAGTTGAATGGCTGTAGGAAGATACAAGACGACTTACATTAAATTTCCAGTTGGTGTAATGAATGACAAGCCGCGCTGGGTAGCCGCGCGATCTGACGTGCCTTGCCACGGTTCGCGCGGCTCTCCCCGTGGGAGGTTCGAGTCCTCCCTGTGGCAGAGGTGTGTGTGTGTTGTTCTTAGCGTAAGTTAGTTTAAGTTAGATTATGTAATGTGTAAGCCTAGAGACTGATGATCTCAGCAGTTTGGTCCTACAGGAACTTACCACAAAATCAAATCCATGAGTGGCAGAGAACTTCAAGTACCTGGCAAGCGTGATTGAAAGTAAGGGGGGAAACGCAATGAAAATAAATGAAAGGTGCAGAAAAGCAGGGCAGTTGTACAAATGCATTAGGGGGCTTATTTGGAGCAAGGAGGTGCCACAGAAATCCAAGGGAATTATATACCGAACCTACTTTGTCCCCATATTGACATACGGAAGTGAGACATGGGTAATGCACAAAAGCGACAAAAGTAGAATACAGGCTAGTGAAATGAAGTTCCAGAGGAGCAGGTTGGGTGTAACAAGACGAGACAGATTGCGAAATTTGTATGTGAGGGAAAGACTAAAGGAGGAACCAGTACAGGACAGGATAGAAAAATCAAGACTGTAGTGGTATGGACACATGAAGAGAATGGATGAGGGAAGAATTCCAAATAGGATGTTTCATCTGCAACTGGAGGGGAAGAGGCCCAGAGGAAGACCAAGAGATAGATGGGTGAAGGGAGTGAAGGAATGTGTGATGAGAAGTGGAGAGAACTGGACGAAGGTGGAAGAAGGGGAATGGTGGAAAGACAGAACACGATGGAGAGGCTTGTGTTCCCGACAGACCCAGCCAGTGGCTGGAAACTGTCCAAGATGATGATGATGATGATGAGTGGCAGGTAGACCTAAATGTAGAAAATGTAAGGTTGTGCGGAGGAATAGGAAGAGCAAACCTGTAATCTTGGAATACAGTATTACTAGTGTCCTGCTTGACAGTGTAAATCCATTTAAATATCTGGGCGTAACGTTGCAAAGCGATATGAGGTGGAACGTTCATGTGTGAACTGTGGAAGGTTCAAATGGTTCAAATGGCTCTGAGCACTATGGGACTTAACTTCTGAGGTCATCAGTCTCCTAGAACTTATAACTACTTAAACCTAACTAACCTAAGGACATCACACACATCCGTGCCCGAGGCGGGATTCGAACTTGCGACCGTAGTGGTAGCGCGGTTCCAGAATGTAGTGCCTAGAACCGCTCGGCCACCCAGGCAGGCAACTGTGGAAGGGAAGGTGAATGGACGACTTCGGTTTATTGGCAGAATTTTAGGAAAGACTGGTTCACCTGTAATGGAGACTACATATAGCACTCTGATACGACCTATTCTTGAATACTGCTCGAGTGCTTGGGATACGTACCTGGTCGGACTGAAGGAAGACATAGCACCGATTCAGAGATGGACTGCTAGATTTGTTACCGGTAAGTTCGAACTATACGTAAATAGTACTATATGCTTCGGGAACTCAAATGCGAATCCCTGGACGGTAGGCGATGTTCTTTTCGAGAAACGCTATTCAGAAGATTTAGAGAACAGGCGTCTGAAAAACGGCTCTGAGAACTATGGGACTTAGAATCTGAGGTCATCAGTCCCCTAGAACTTAGAACTACTTAAACCTAACTAACCTAAGGACATCACTCACATCCATGCCCGAGGCAGGATTCGAACCTGCGACCGTAGCAGTCGCGCGGCTCCGGACTGAAGCGCCTGGAACCGCTCGGCCACTGCGGCCGGCACAGACATCTGAAGCTGACTGCCGAACGACTGTACTGCCGCCAACATACATTGCGCGTAAGAACCACGAACATAATGCAACGAGAAATTATGGCTCTTACAGAGGCATAAAGATAGTCATTTTTCCCTCGCTCTATTTTCGAGTGGATGGCTCTGAGTACTATGCGACTTAACTTCTGAGGTCCTCAGTCGCCTAGAACGTAGAACTAATTAAACCTAACTAACCTAAGGACATCACACACATCCATGCCCGAGGCAGGATTCGAACCTGCACCGATTTTCGAGTGGAGCAGGAAAAGAAATTAGTAGTAGTGGTAGAGGGTACACTCCGCCATGCGGAGTATCTACGTAGATGTAGATGTACCGGATGGTACAACTAGGAGAGATCTACTCGTAGGTTTTTCTCTGAAGACAAAACAAATCTGGTGTCCTGCATTAATCTTCTTCAGTTTCATAATTTTGTCACAGTGTCATGTGCGCAACGCCACCAGGACTCATTCAACGTCGCGGTGGGCAGTGGTGGTAATGTTTTGGCTTATCAATGCACGTTCCTAGTGGCTCCAAATATGACAAAGAAATTGAAAAAAATTTTTTTTCATTACGTGAAATGAGTTGATTATTTGTTTGTGATGGAGGGCTGGAGTTCTATAGTGGGAGAAAATAGAGGGGAAACATAGAATGTGGACTGGGGGAAGAAAAATGTTGTGTCAACTTACATATTTTCAATAGTAAGCGTCACAAATCTGAAAAAAGGGAGGGTGTTCTGAGGATACTGGAGCGTAGCAGGTGTGTAAAGAAGAAGAAATCTTTTTTTTTTTTTTAACCCGCAGTTGCAGATACAAATTGACAAAATTAACAGAAATAATACTTGTATAAGGTTCTATCAGTAAGTGAATAAACATTGCCTCTCTACAAGAATTAGTTGGAGGCTTTAGAGTAAGTGGACCAATAGTAACAGTGCTGAATTTCTTACAATGAATCATTTAAAAATTACGAATACTTTTTTCAGAAAAAGGTTACTCGTAAGTAATCGTGGAGTGCAAAGAGATTTTGATCATGAGAGATTATTTCTCAATAGATGACAAAGAATCTACTTAGTAGACTTCAGCAACTGTTGCGGATGTGAAAATAGTTCATAATGTTATACATTGACAGTCCGGTTTTAATTATGGATAAGACTGGGACACAAACCACCAAAGGAACATCCAAATGATGAAATGTTCAAAGTGCTCTTCCTACAGGTAAATGTGTATGGGAACTCAAGTTTTGATCACAGAATCATTTCTGTTACATCTATATAGGTTACCAAATGATTCACTGACATGGCAATTACTGTTCACAGCATTCTTTCCTCACTTTATCTTGATCTGCTTATAGAGCAGGGAACATGGTTTTTAACATTAATCTGTTGCAACACATGAGAAAAGCTTCTGCTTTATTAAACTCGGCCTTTCATGTTGCCAACATGTCGCATCCATATCATGCCGTGGGTCAGCTGGTTTTCTTTCAGGAACATCTTAACATCTTTCTGTTCACTGGAAATACTTCTTTCGCTAAGAAAGCTATCTCCAGCTGAGCCAATCTGCTTTACGCTATGTGATCAAAAGTATCCGGACACCTCCAAAACATACGTTTTTCGTATTAGGTGCATTATGCCGCCATCTGCTGCCAGGCACTCCATGTCAGCGACCTCAGTAATCATTAGACATTGTGAGAGAGGAGAATGGGGCGCTCCGCGGAACTCACGGACTTCGAACGTGGTCAGGAGACTGGGTGTCACTTGTGTCATTTGTCTGTACGCGAGATTTCCACACTCCTGAACATCCCTCGGTCCACTGTTTCCGATGTGATAGTGAAGTGGGAACGTGAAGGGACACGTACAGCACAAAAGCGTACAGGCCGACCTCGTCTGTTGACTGACAGAGACCGCCGACAGTTGAACAGGGTCGTAATTTGTATTAGGCACACATCTATCCAGACCATAACAAGGGAATTCCAAATTGCATCAGGATCCACTGCAAGAACTATGACGGTTAGGCGAGAGGTGAGAAAAGTTGGATTTTATGGTCGAGCGGCTGCTCATAAGCCACACATCACGCCGGTAAATGCCAAAGGACGCCTCGCTTGGTGTAGGGAGGGTAAATATTGGACTACTGAACAGTGGAAAAACGTTGTACTAAGTGAGGAATCGCTTTACGAAATTAGGACATCAACTGATATAAGCGATTTTGACAAAGGGCAGATTGTTATGTCCCGGTCCCTGAGGACGAGCATCTCAGAAGCGGCGAAACTAGTCGACTGTTCAGGTATTAATTCGGTGAATCAAAGGAAAGTGGTTGTAGGACGGCAAACCCACGTGTGTCCGACAAGGTACAGGACGTCCACAGCTCATCACAGAGTAGGAGTCTGAGGTTTGCATACAAAGCAGGGCACTCGGCGGTACGTGGCAAATCTCGTGATAGGGCAAAACATTGACGTTGACTAAAGTGATTCGGAACCCACCGTTCTGTGCATATTCTTGAAAGTGGGGCTCTCACAACAGACAACCCCACTGTGTTCCTATTATGACCCCAGGACATCGTCAATTACGATAGCAGTGGGCACAGGCACACCAATAATAGACCGTGGATCAATGCAAACATGTCACCCGGTCAGATGAATGTAGTTCACGTCAGGTGGATGGTGGTGTTCGTATACGCCGTTATCCATGCGGACAACTGCTCAAAACATGCATCGTTCCATGAACGCATGCCGTTTGGGCCAGTATTGTGCTGAGGGTACATATATCTGGGCTACGATTGGACCTGTAATGTTAATTGAGGGCACAGTGCCATCTGTGAACTACGTGGAAATTACTGTGGACCCATGCATCCGTTCATGTTCAATGTCTCCTACGTTCGGCTTGGTATCTAACAGATGGAAGGCTATCCGTTTCACACGAACAGATCCATACTATAGCGGTTTGAGGAGCATGATAATGAACTCCCGTCGATGCCTTGGCCGTCAAATTCGCCTAATCTAATGCCGCTGGAGCACGTCTGAGATGCTACTGGACGCCAGCTCTATGGCCACAATCCACCGGTCCATATCGCAACATGGGCACGCATACAAGGTATCATATTCCTCCAGAAACCTATAGAGTACTTGTTGAATCCTTCGCTCACCAAAAGTGGTCATTATGTTTTCGGTAATCGGCATATACTGAAGAGCCAAAGAAACTGGTGCACCTGCCTGATATCGCGTAGGGCCTTCGCGAGTACACAGAACTGCCGCAACACATCGTGGCGTGGATTCGACTAATGTCTGAAGTAGTGCTGGAGGGAACTGACACCGTGAATCCTGCAGGGCTGTCCATAAATCCGTGAGAGTAAGAGGGGGTGGAGATTTCTTTCGAACTGCACGTCCCAAGGCATGCCAGATATGCTTAATAATGTTCATTTCTTTGGAGTTTGGTGGCCAGCGGAAGTGTTTAAACTCAGATGGGTGTTCCTGGAGCCACTCCGTCGCAATTGTGGACTTGTAAGCTGTCGCACTGTTCTGCTGGAATTGCCCAACTCTGCCGGAATGCACAATGGACATGAATGGATCAGACAGGATGCATACGTACGTGTCACCTGTCAGAGTCGTATATAGAAGTATCAGGTGTCCCATGTCACTCCAACTGCACACGCCCCACACCATTACAGAGCCTCAACCAGCTTCAATAGTCCCCTACTGACATGCAGGGGCCATGGTTTCATGATGTTTTTCTCCATACCCGTACACGTCCATTCGTTCGATACAATGTGAAACGAGACTCGTCCGACCGGGCAACATGTTTCCAGTAATCATCAGTTCTTTGCTGGTGTTGACGGGCCCATGCGAAGCATAACGGTTTGTGTCGTCCAATTATCAAGGGTACCCGAGTGAGCCCTCGTCTCCGAATGCCCATATGGATGATGTTTCGTTGAATGGTTCGCATACTGACACTTGTTGATTGTTGATGGCTCAGAACTGAACTCAGCAACAATTTGCGGAATGGTTGCAATTCTGTCACGATTCTCTTCAGTCGTCGTTGGTCCCGTTGTTACAGGATCTTTTTTCCAGACGCAGCGATGTCGGTGATTTGATTTTTTACCCGATTCCTGGTATTCATGACACACTCATGAAATGGTCGTACTGGAAAATCCGCACTTCATCGCACCTCGGAGATTCCGTGCCCCGTCGCTCGTGCGCATACTACAACGCCACGTTCAAACTCACTTAAATCTTGATAACTTGTCATTGTCGCATCAGTAACCGTGAAAGACACTTGTTGTCTTATATATAGACGAAGGTGACCGCAGGGCCGTAGTCTGCCTGTTAACATCTCTCTCTGTATCTCAATACGCACAACTGTAACAGTTCCTTTGACGCTTCTGTGTATCTGATCATTGTAACAGAATTGTGGTTCCTATATATATATTCTGTTATGCTGTTTTCGACTTGAAACAATGCTCTGCAGCGGATATGTTGGTTAATCGTATCACGATGTGTCTGTCGAGTATTAATTACGCAGGAAGTCGTGGAAAACAGTTGTGACGCAGTTCGTCACAGAGAGTGTGTCGGGACAAACTGGTAGGAAGTTAATTACTAGCACTGAATAATTACGCTGTTGCGCTAGGATTTAATCATCGCATGTACAAGATTAAATTCTAGAGGAAGGACAGAAAATAGTATATGCTGTGTACTTGGTTTATTAACGAAGTAGAGCATCCGTGGAGTTAATACGTAACAGTAATTATACTGCGTTGCGTACTGAACATCCAGCGGGACAGAATCTACAAGAAACTTCAGCGCTACTCACATAGCCATGGTACACATCTGCATCAATATCCACCGGTGTTTGTGCTATATAGTAGTACTGATTTAACATTGCAAGTTGTCATTAGTTCAAAATATGCGGATGCAGATTTAATTCTGTTTTTCGAGACGTCAGACATCGCGATTGTGCATTTTCTTCGGATACGTGCAGCTCATAGTTTGATTGCAAGATTTCATTGCATAGACTGTTTTACATCATTGGCTGAGAGAAAACTGAGATTATTTCTTACCCTCAACAGAAGTTATATACATCCAAATCGGATATGCTAAATCAGGGCAAGGATTTATTTAGGAATGAACATGTTAAATAGTACATTTCACAGCCCAGCATTTCTGAAGTCTTAGTCCGTCTATCTTGTCTACAAGCGTAATTCCTACGAGTGTGAATTTTTAAATGAATTGTACCCACAACCATTTGAAACGCCTCTCTCCGAGTTATTTCCTCCATTTATAGTAACATATTTTGTTAGTTCCACGCTGGGACCCATTCACGTAATATTACTTTTATAAGCTCTGTGTTAGAAATTTTAATTATGCAGTCATATGTTGTCCATCTTAAAACTAACTGCACTTAAGAACAGCATTTGCATCAGTTCTATATATTAGGTCGTAACATTCCTGCCTCGGCTGACATGTTATATAATCGATCGTGATTAAGTGCACCTATATAATTTGCCGGAAAGGAGCCGATGTTGAAGTTGCTCGACTGAAATGAAGCGGAAAAGTGTACAGCTAATTACCGAAATGGTCATTGGTCAGCTGTCTTAATAAATACTTTATTAGTGCAAAGCCAAGTATTTACAAAAATCTATTTCGATTGGTTAGCTAAATCCATCATTATTAAAATTTGTATTACAGTGGAATTTCAGTCATGCACTATAAGAATTCATGTGTCAGCCCTACGTGGACAACCCGTTACTCAAATCAAGTGGCTATGATCAGATTTCCGTTCACGTGACAATCTATTTCACATGTGCTGATAAAGTCAGTCATTACATGTGCGTGAGTAGCTTCTCGTTTTCAGGAGATCAAAGAAATCTAGTTACCAGAAATCAAAGTTTACACTCACAATTTTAGAATTCTTTCAACAATGACAAACAAAATGAAAACTACATGGATTACAGTAGCACGTGACATGGTAATAAAGATACACTGTGACCTCGCTATAGACTTTACATTTACGAATTTTGTGAGACAAGCTTTTCCATATACTTAAAATTCAATCTCTATACTACTTCACTGAAATGTTAAGTAGTACAAAGCAACAGCAAAACACCTTAACAGCGGAATTCAGTGGCCAAGGTAAGGAAAGAGAAAATTACCAAAAGTTACAGAAAAATAATTAACAGCAATGATTTATCAAATTCACTGGTTTCGAAAGGTTGTTTAACAGTGATCTTCGAAATTTAGTCGTCACTGAATATTTGTTGTGCGTCGAGGTCTGAAGCTTCAACAAATTCTACCAACGCATTTTGTCGTAGTAATAATCTACCAGAGATGTTTTTTAATTTTATTTTCCGGTAGCGCATGGATTGTCTTAGTTGCTCCCATATACTAGGCGTCTGCAGTGTGGTATCGACAGAAACGATGCCACGGAATAGTTTCTCAAGTTGGCACTACAAGACACACAGACGACAGTGCCCTCTAGCTGGTGCTGTCGAGGTCTACGAGCTCCGCGACTGCTTCAGCCTATTTGATCAGGTGGAGACAGCCAGGACACCTCGCTTCAGCATTTCACCTACGAACAAAGTTATGTAATCGCTTATCACCTTGTTTTTGCACCACTAAACCACTTTCTTGCAGTACCGACTTGTAATACCTTTTATTTTTCTCGCCACTGCTTTAGCTTTTTTTGTGATTTCACAGTGTGACCGTGTGGGTGTATGACTGTTTGCCCCAGTTGCTATAAAACTTTCATTTGTGTACACCATGGCTTCGCCATAGGCACATTTTTCGTTGTCCGATCTTGTACGTTTTCAGGCTTAGCAAATGACGCAGCTGCTTGTTGCCATAAATGGACAGGTCGCACTACAAACTGCAGCTACTTCGGCGCCTCCGACGCCACCGCCTGTACCGAAGCCGTCGCCGACGGCGCCGCTATTTCGTGCCTTCAATCCAGACGTTGAACGCTGGCCAGAATACATCTCCCTGCTCGAGGCACACTTCGCAACTTACAACGTACCACGTACAGAGCGGCTTGCTGTTTTTCATTGCCAACGCGGGTGTTGTGTTGTACCGTGTGCTCATGAAATTGTTCCCACCACCCGCCCAGAAACTATAACTTACGACGAAGTGATTGATGCTTTGAACTCCCAATTCCGTGACAGTGTAAATGTGGTAGCTGCACGTTACAAATCCTTTATCCTCCTGCATGACCCTACTCAGTCGAATAAATCTTGGTTAGCGGACCTTCAGGGACTAACTTCTGATTGTGACTTTAATTGCTCGTGTGGACGCTCATATGCGGATATAATGATTAGAGACGCTATTGCGCAGAATGTGGCGGATCACCGCATCCGTGAACAAATCCTCCGATTTAAAAACCCGTCTTTGCAGGAAGTAGTGGACTTGATAGACAGACAAGATACATTAGACGTGGCTACTTCTGCTTTCGACGTGTCCTCCCAGCCAGCCACGCCGCCCCGCTCGCGCGCACGTAAACAAGGTTTAAACCAGGCACCCACTAAGAAACTGCAATCATGTCCGAACTGCTTTCGTGCCCACCCACGGGACAGTTACCCATCCCGTCACGCACAGTGTTATTTTTGTAATACTAAACGACACGTGCAAGCTGTGTGTAGTGAGAGAAATTCTAATTCACAACTTGTCTCCCGTTTGCGTGATTCGCGTGAGCGTCACCGCAACGGCAGGCGCCATTATCGTGATTCACATCAGCCTATGGACGTTAATGCCATTTATTCAAAGCCTTCTGCTTCATGTGCTTCTACAGCTCGTCGTGTTAATCAAGTTTTGCCAGACACTTCCTCTCGCATTCCGCGCGATGTGAGGAAACTTTTTGCGGCATTGAACATTTGCGGACGTTCTTCGCTTAGAGCTGGACACTGGTGCGTCAGTTTCTTTACTGAACAAATCTACGTATGACTTGCTTGGTTCGCCCCCGCTTCGTCGTTCACATTCCACACTGACTGCATTTACTGGACAGGAAACCTCAATGCTCGGAGTGTGTAGTCTGCAAGTCACGTAAGGTGCAACGACCCGTACAGTTTCTTTCCATGTGCTCCGCTCTAGTGATGCTACGAACGTTTTCGGCATGGACGCATTTGAACTCTTTGGCATCGCAGTTCAGGACAATGTACTTTGCATCAACGCTAGTGACCATGCAGACAGTGTTGCCGCACTATGTAATGAATTTGCTGAACTCTTTTCTGATGGCCTTGGTTGAGCCACAGACTTTGCAGCGCAAGTAGTGGTTAAAGACGATGCCATGCCTGTTTTCCGGCGCACACTCCCGGCACCGCACGCACTGCGTGACGCCGTAGCCGCTGAACTTAGGCATTTGCAAGACATTGGTGTCATTGAACCTGTTTTTGCTTCACCATGGGCTCCGCCTATAGTGTGTGAGAAGAAACCAAACAGTCGTCTCCGCATTTGTACTGACTTTGTCTACAGTAAATCCTCAGGCAGTGGTAGCTACATTTCCCTTACCGCGTCCAGAAGACATTTTTGATAAGCTTGGTGCGGGATAATTCTTTTCCACGATTGACTTACGGACGCATACTTTCAGCTTCCGCTCTTCGGACAGTCGCAGCGTTATTTTGTGATCAACACCCACCTGGCTTGCTCAAGTTTCGCCACCTTCCGTTCGGGTTGTGCTTCGGATCCTGCTATTTTTTAGTCTTATTTGCAGCAGTTGTGTGCCACTGTCCCTGGTTGTGCCAATTATCAGGTCGCACCCTTGATGAACATCTGAAGAATGTGCGTGCCTTGTTTACTGTACTTTTTCAGGCGGGACTTAAGTGTAACAGGGAAAAGTGAAAATGTTTTCAAACTGAGATTCAGTATTTAGGACTTGTGATTAACGGACAGGGTATCCACCACTCGCAGTCACATCTTAGGGCAATTAGAGACTTGCCAGCACACAGGAACTTGAAAGAACTTCAATCTGTGTTGGGCAGAATCACTTACTATATTCGGTTTACGGGGTGGCCGAACGGTTCTAGGCGCTACAGTCCGGAACCGCGCGACCGCTACGGTCGCAGGTTCGAATCCTGCTTCGGGCATGGATGTGTGTGATGTCCTTAGGTTAGTTAGGTTTAAGTAGTTCTAAGTTCTAGGGGACTGATGACCTCAGAAGTTGAGTCCCATAGTGCACAGAGCCATTTTATATTCGGTTTGTACCAAATTCATCGCAGATTGCAGCACCCTTGCATCGCCTTCGGCGTAAGAACGTTCCTTTTGTTTGGTCTTCGGAATGTGACACTGCTTTCCACAAGCTCAAATCTGCTTTGTTGAGTGATCGCTGTTTGATTCCTTTCGATCCCTGCAGTTGTTTTGTCTGTCGATGCATCTTCTCACAGCATCGTAGCATTAATTCTGTCGATCAACCGATCGCTTTTGCGTCTATATTGCTCAATTCTGCCCAGCAACACTATTCTCAAATCGAGAAAGAAACTTTAGCTATTGTATATGGAGTGACTAAGTTTCATGATTTTTTTGTACGGTCGAAAGTTCTAATTGGTCACCGATCATAAGCATGATCAGTCTCGTGTGGCTGTACGTCGTTCGTTGTAATCGGAAATCCTCCGTTTACTGCACGCTGGTCATTGGGTTATAGTGCGGACGAAGCAAATAGCGTGTCGTCACTACACTCAGGTCGGCATTGATAGATAAATCGAGAATTTGCTTTCTAACTGCCGCTCTTGCGCGGAGCATCAATGTGCTCCCCGCCAGCACTTCTTTGCGTGGGCAACTCCTACTGCGTCTTGGCAGCGCGTTCACATTGATTGTGCGGGTCCTTTCTGGGACATTCACTGGTTGATGGTTATTGATGCGTACAGCAACTTTCCTTTTGTTGTACCTATGTCCTCTACTACCTCTGCCAGCATTATTCGGGCTTTGACGTCTATTTTTTGCATTGACGGCCTTCCTGAAGTTATTGTCTCAGACAACGGCCCCAATTCGTGTCCTCAGAGATTGAAGCGTTCCTTGCTGCTAATGGCATTCTCCATTTGACCTCCGCCCCAGTCAAACGGCGAGGCTGAACGTTTGTCACAGATGAGCAAGTTGCGCGCCACACACTCTCGCGAGCGTGCGCTCTCGACTTTCCTTGCTTCCTATCGCTCTCAGCCACGCGGCACCCATTCCCCAGAGGAATTGCTACATGGCCGCGCTCATCGGTCCCTCCCGCAGCTGCTGCACACGCCGCCGCGCGCTCCCGCTGCTTTCCCTCGTTCTGGCTTGGGGCCGCATGATTTCGTGTGCTATCGCGTTTTCACTGGCAGGCAGCGCTGGGAACAGGGGCGCATTCTTCGCCAGATTGGCTGCGCCTTATTTCTCATTTCTGGTCCCTCTGGAACTGTGAAGCGACACTGGAACCAGGTTCGTTTGTGCCGTCCTCGGTTTTCTGCCGCTGCTTGTTTTCCGACAGAATTGGAGGCTTGGCGGTTCCCGCCGCCTCAGCGCACGACGCCACCGAAACCGCATCGGCCCCTCGCGCCTCCGCCGAGGGCGCGCCTGCCGTCGTCGCCGCTGTTGGTCCGGGCGCCTGCACCGGACAGGCGGCTCTGACAGCCGCCGCCGCCGTCGCCGCCGCAACCGAAGGACGCTGAGACTGCCGTCACGCCGCCGCCGCCGCCGCCGCCGCCGCCGCCGATGTATTCTGAGGCTGCCGTCACGCCGCCGAAGCCGCTGCCGCCACCGCCGCCGCCGATGGATGCTGAGGCTGCCGTCATGCCGCCGCCGCCGCTACCGTCGTCCATGGAGGTCGTTGCTCTGCCTCCGCCACCGCCACCGCCGCCGCCGTCGCCACCGCCGACTCCTCATCCGATGATACCCAGTCTCGGTGCGCGACCTGGGCAGATTTACCACAGGACGTTTTCCTCGCCAACCCCACAACACCCACCCTCACGAGGAATTCGGGGTCGCGGGTAGACAGCGCATACGGGTAGTCCAGCTGTCCGCCCCATCAACTATGATCCACCTGGCTTCTTCCACTCGCTGCCGGTTCATGGGGGAGGGATGCGGTATCCACAGCAACGATGCCACGGAATAGTTACTGAAGTCTTCACTACTAGACACACAGACGACAGCGCCCTCTAACTGGTGCTGTCGAGGTTTCACGAGGAGGGATCTGGTATCGACAGCAACGACGCCACAGAATAGATTCTGAGGTTGGCACTACGAGACAGACGACAGCGCCCTCTAGCTGGAGCTGTCGAGGTTTCACGGGGGAGGGATGTGGTATCGTCAGCAACGATGCCACGGAATAGTTACTGAAGTCTTCACTACGAAACACACTGCCGACAGAGCCCTCTAACTGGTGCTGTCGAGGTTTCAGGAGGAGGGATGTGGTGTCGACAGCAACGATGCCATGGAATTGTTACTGAAGTTGGCGCTTCGACACACACAGACGACAGCGCCCTCTAGCTGGAGCTGTCGAGGTTTCACGGGGGAGGGATGTGGTATCGTCAGCAACGATGCCACGGAATAGTTACTGAAGTCTTCACTACGAAACACACTGCCGACAGAGCCCTCTAACTGGTGCTGTCGAGGTTTCAGGAGGAGGGATGTGGTGTCGACAGCAACGATGCCATGGAATTGTTACTGAAGTTGGCGCTTCGACACACACAGACGACAGCGCCCTCTAGCTGGAGCTGTCGAGGTTTCACGGGGGAGGGATGTGGTATCGTCAGCAACGATGCCACGGAATAGTTACTGAAGTCTTCACTACGAAACACACTGCCGACAGAGCCCTCTAACTGGTGCTGTCGAGGTTTCAGGAGGAGGGATGTGGTGTCGACAGCAACGATGCCATGGAATTGTTACTGAAGTTGGCGCTTCGACACACACAGACGACAGCGCCCTCTAGCTGGAGCTGTCGAGGTTTCACGGGGGAGGGATGTGGTATCGTCAGCAACGATGCCACGGAATAGTTACTGAAGTCTTCACTACGAAACACACTGCCGACAGAGCCCTCTAACTGGTGCTGTCGAAGTTTCAGGAGGAGGGATGTGGTGTCGACAGCAACGATGCCATGGAATTGTTACTGAAGTTGGCGCTTCGACACACACAGACGACAGCGCCCTCTAGCTGGAGCTGTCGAGGTTTCACGGGGGAGGGATGTGGTATCGTCAGCAACGATGCCACGGAATAGTTACTGAAGTCTTCACTACGAAACACACTGCCGACAGAGCCCTCTAACTGGTGCTGTCGAAGTTTCAGGAGGAGGGATGTGGTGTCGACAGCAACGATGCCATGGAATTGTTACTGAAGTTGGCGCTTCGACACACACAGACGACAGCGCCCTCTAGCTGGAGCTGTCGAGGTTTCACGGGGGAGGGATGTGGTATCGTCAGCAACGATGCCACGGAATAGTTACTGAAGTCTTCACTACGAAACACACTGCCGACAGAGCCCTCTAACTGGTGCTGTCGAGGTTTCAGGAGGAGGGATGTGGTGTCGACAGCAACGATGCCATGGAATTGTTACTGAAGTTGGCGCTTCGACACACACAGACGACAGCGCCCTCTAGCTGGAGCTGTCGAGGTTTCACGGGGGAGGGATGTGGTATCGTCAGCAACGATGCCACGGAATAGTTACTGAAGTCTTCACTACGAAACACACTGCCGACAGAGCCCTCTAACTGGTGCTGTCGAGGTTTCAGGAGGAGGGATGTGGTGTCGACAGCAACGATGCCATGGAATTGTTACTGAAGTTGGCGCTTCGACACACACAGACGACAGCGCCCTCTAGCTGGAGCTGTCGAGGTTTCACGGGGGAGGGATGTGGTATCGTCAGCAACGATGCCACGGAATAGTTACTGAAGTCTTCACTACGAAACACACTGCCGACAGAGCCCTCTAACTGGTGCTGTCGAGGTTTCAGGAGGAGGGATGTGGTGTCGACAGCAACGATGCCATGGAATTGTTACTGAAGTTGGCGCTTCGACACACACAGACGACAGCGCCCTCTAGCTGGAGCTGTCGAGGTTTCACGGGGGAGGGATGTGGTATCGTCAGCAACGATGCCACGGAATAGTTACTGAAGTCTTCACTACGAAACACACTGCCGACAGAGCCCTCTAACTGGTGCTGTCGAGGTTTCAGGAGGAGGGATGTGGTGTCGACAGCAACGATGCCATGGAATTGTTACTGAAGTTGGCGCTTCGACACACACAGACGACAGCGCCCTCTAGCTGGAGCTGTCGAGGTTTCACGGGGGAGGGATGTGGTATCGTCAGCAACGATGCCACGGAATAGTTACTGAAGTCTTCACTACGAAACACACTGCCGACAGAGCCCTCTAACTGGTGCTGTCGAAGTTTCAGGAGGAGGGATGTGGTGTCGACAGCAACGATGCCATGGAATTGTTACTGAAGTTGGCGCTTCGACACACACAGACGACAGCGCCCTCTAGCTGGAGCTGTCGAGGTTTCACGGGGGAGGGATGTGGTATCGTCAGCAACGATGCCACGGAATAGTTACTGAAGTCTTCACTACGAAACACACTGCCGACAGAGCCCTCTAACTGGTGCTGTCGAAGTTTCAGGAGGAGGGATGTGGTGTCGACAGCAACGATGCCATGGAATTGTTACTGAAGTTGGCGCTTCGACACACACAGACGACAGCGCCCTCTAGCTGGAGCTGTCGAGGTTTCACGGGGGAGGGATGTGGTATCGTCAGCAACGATGCCACGGAATAGTTACTGAAGTCTTCACTACGAAACACACTGCCGACAGAGCCCTCTAACTGGTGCTGTCGAAGTTTCAGGAGGAGGGATGTGGTGTCGACAGCAACGATGCCATGGAATTGTTACTGAAGTTGGCGCTTCGACACACACAGACGACAGCGCCCTCTAGCTGGAGCTGTCGAGGTTTCACGGGTGAGGGATGTGGTATCGTCAGCAACGATGCCACGGAATAGTTACTGAAGTCTTCACTACGAAACACACTGCCGACAGAGCCCTCTAACTGGTGCTGTCGAAGTTTCAGGAGGAGGGATGTGGTGTCGACAGCAACGATGCCATGGAATTGTTACTGAAGATGGCGCTTCGACACACACAGACGACAGCGCCCTCTAGCTGGAGCTGTCGAGGTTTCACGGGGGAGGGATGTGGTATCGTCAGCAACGATGCCACGGAATAGTTACTGAAGTCTTCACTACGAAACACACTGCCGACAGAGCCCTCTAACTGGTGCTGTCGAAGTTTCAGGAGGAGGGATGTGGTGTCGACAGCAACGATGCCATGGAATTGTTACTGAAGTTGGCGCTTCGACACACACAGACGACAGCGCCCTCTAGCTGGAGCTGTCGAGGTTTCACGGGGGAGGGATGTGGTATCGTCAGCAACGATGCCACGGAATAGTTACTGAAGTCTTCACTACGAAACACACTGCCGACAGAGCCCTCTAACTGGTGCTGTCGAGGTTTCAGGAGGAGGGATGTGGTGTCGACAGCAACGATGCCATGGAATTGTTACTGAAGTTGGCGCTTCGACACACACAGACGACAGCGCCCTCTAGCTGGAGCTGTCGAGGTTTCACGGGGGAGGGATGTGGTATCGTCAGCAACGATGCCACGGAATAGTTACTGAAGTCTTCACTACGAAACACACTGCCGACAGAGCCCTCTAACTGGTGCTGTCGAGGTTTCAGGAGGAGGGATGTGGTGTCGACAGCAACGATGCCATGGAATTGTTACTGAAGTTGGCGCTTCGACACACACAGACGACAGCGCCCTCTAGCTGGAGCTGTCGAGGTTTCACAGGGGAGGGATGTGGTATCGTCAGCAACAATGCCACGGAATAGTTACCGAAGTCTTCACTACGAGACACACTGCCGACAGAGCCCTCTAACTGGTGCTGTCGAGGTTTCAGGAGGAGGGATGTGGTGTCGACAGCAACGATGCCATGGAATTGTTACTGAAGTTGGCGCTTCGACACACACAGACGACAGCGCCCTCTAGCTGGAGCTGTCGAGGTTTCACGGGGGAGGGATGTGGTATCGTCAGCAACGATGCCACGGAATAGTTACTGAAGTCTTCACTACGAAACACACTGCCGACAGAGCCCTCTAACTGGTGCTGTCGAGGTTTCAGGAGGAGGGATGTGGTGTCGACAGCAACGATGCCATGGAATTGTTACTGAAGTTGGCGCTTCGACACACACAGACGACAGCGCCCTCTAGCTGGAGCTGTCGAGGTTTCACGGGGGAGGGATGTGGTATCGTCAGCAACGATGCCACGGAATAGTTACTGAAGTCTTCACTACGAAACACACTGCCGACAGAGCCCTCTAACTGGTGCTGTCGAGGTTTCAGGAGGAGGGATGTGGTGTCGACAGCAACGATGCCATGGAATTGTTACTGAAGTTGGCGCTTCGACACACACAGACGACAGCGCCCTCTAGCTGGAGCTGTCGAGGTTTCACAGGGGAGGGATGTGGTATCGTCAGCAACAATGCCACGGAATAGTTACCGAAGTCTTCACTACGAGACACACTGCCGACAGAGCCCTCTAACTGGTGCTGTCGAGGTTTCAGGAGGAGGGATGTGGTGTCGACAGCAACGATGCCATGGAATTGTTACTGAAGTTGGCGCTTCGACACACACAGACGACAGCGCCCTCTAGCTGGAGCTGTCGAGGTTTCACGGGGGAGGGATGTGGTATCGTCAGCAACGATGCCACGGAATAGTTACTGAAGTCTTCACTACGAAACACACTGCCGACAGAGCCCTCTAACTGGTGCTGTCGAGGTTTCAGGAGGAGGGATGTGGTGTCGACAGCAACGATGCCATGGAATTGTTACTGAAGTTGGCGCTTCGACACACACAGACGACAGCGCCCTCTAGCTGGAGCTGTCGAGGTTTCACGGGGGAGGGATGTGGTATCGTCAGCAACGATGCCACGGAATAGTTACTGAAGTCTTCACTACGAAACACACTGCCGACAGAGCCCTCTAACTGGTGCTGTCGAGGTTTCAGGAGGAGGGATGTGGTGTCGACAGCAACGATGCCATGGAATTGTTACTGAAGTTGGCGCTTCGACACACACAGACGACAGCGCCCTCTAGCTGGAGCTGTCGAGGTTTCACAGGGGAGGGATGTGGTATCGTCAGCAACAATGCCACGGAATAGTTACCGAAGTCTTCACTACGAGACACACTGCCGACAGAGCCCTCTAACTGGTGCTGTCGAGGTTTCAGGAGGAGGGATGTGGTGTCGACAGCAACGATGCCATGGAATTGTTACTGAAGTTGGCGCTTCGACACACACAGACGACAGCGCCCTCTAGCTGGAGCTGTCGAGGTTTCACGGGGGAGGGATGTGGTATCGTCAGCAACGATGCCACGGAATAGTTACTGAAGTCTTCACTACGAAACACACTGCCGACAGAGCCCTCTAACTGGTGCTGTCGAGGTTTCAGGAGGAGGGATGTGGTGTCGACAGCAACGATGCCATGGAATTGTTACTGAAGTTGGCGCTTCGACACACACAGACGACAGCGCCCTCTAGCTGGAGCTGTCGAGGTTTCACAGGGGAGGGATGTGGTATCGTCAGCAACAATGCCACGGAATAGTTACAGAAGTCTTCACTACGAGACACACTGCCGACAGAGCCCTCTAACTGGTGCTGTCGAGGTTTCAGGAGGAGGGATGTGGTGTCGACAGCAACGATGCCATGGAATTGTTACTGAAGTTGGCGCTTCGACACACACAGACGACAGCGCCCTCTAGCTGGAGCTGTCGAGGTTTCACGGGGGAGGGATGTGGTATCGTCAGCAACGATGCCACGGAATAGTTACTGAAGTCTTCACTACGAGACACACTGCCGACAGAGCCCTCTAACTGGTGCTGTCGAAGTTTCAGGAGGAGGGATGTGGTGTCGACAGCAACGATGCCATGGAATTGTTACTGAAGTTGGCGCTTCGACACACACAGACGACAGCGCCCTCTAGCTGGAGCTGTCGAGGTTTCACGGGGGAGGGATGTGGTATCGTCAGCAACGATGCCACGGAATAGTTACTGAAGTCTTCACTACGAAACACACTGCCGACAGAGCCCTCTAACTGGTGCTGTCGAGGTTTCAGGAGGAGGGATGTGGTGTCGACAGCAACGATGCCATGGAATTGTTACTGAAGTTGGCGCTTCGACACACACAGACGACAGCGCCCTCTAGCTGGAGCTGTCGAGGTTTCACGGGGGAGGGATGTGGTATCGTCAGCAACGATGCCACGGAATAGTTACTGAAGTCTTCACTACGAAACACACTGCCGACAGAGCCCTCTAACTGGTGCTGTCGAGGTTTCAGGAGGAGGGATGTGGTGTCGACAGCAACGATGCCATGGAATTGTTACTGAAGTTGGCGCTTCGACACACACAGACGACAGCGCCCTCTAGCTGGAGCTGTCGAGGTTTCACGGCGGAGGGATGTGGTATCGTCAGCAACGATCCCACGGAATAGTTACTGAAGTCTTCACTACGAAACACACTGCCGACAGAGCCCTCTAACTGGTGCTGTCGAGGTTTCAGGAGGAGGGATGTGGTGTCGACAGCAACGATGCCATGGAATTGTTACTGAAGTTGGCGCTTCGACACACACAGACGACAGCGCCCTCTAGCTGGAGCTGTCGAGGTTTCACAGGGGAGGGATGTGGTATCGTCAGCAACAATGCCACGGAATAGTTACCGAAGTCTTCACTACGAGACACACTGCCGACAGAGCCCTCTAACTGGTGCTGTCGAGGTTTCAGGAGGAGGGATGTGGTGTCGACAGCAACGATGCCATGGAATTGTTACTGAAGTTGGCGCTTCGACACACACAGACGACAGCGCCCTCTAGCTGGAGCTGTCGAGGTTTCACGGGGGAGGGATGTGGTATCGTCAGCAACGATGCCACGGAATAGTTACTGAAGTCTTCACTACGAAACACACTGCCGACAGAGCCCTCTAACTGGTGCTGTCGAGGTTTCAGGAGGAGGGATGTGGTGTCGACAGCAACGATGCCATGGAATTGTTACTGAAGTTTTCGCTTCGACACACACAGACGACAGCGCCCTCTAGCTGGAGCTGTCGAGGTTTCACAGGGGAGGGATGTGGTATCGTCAGCAACAATGCCACGGAATAGTTACAGAAGTCTTCACTACGAGACACACTGCCGACAGAGCCCTCTAACTGGTGCTGTCGAGGTTTCAGGAGGAGGGATGTGGTGTCGACAGCAACGATGCCATGGAATTGTTACTGAAGTTGGCGCTTCGACACACACAGACGACAGCGCCCTCTAGCTGGAGCTGTCGAGGTTTCACAGGGGAGGGATGTGGTATCGTCAGCAACAATGCCACGGAATAGTTACCGAAGTCTTCACTACGAGACACACTGCCGACAGAGCCCTCTAACTGGTGCTGTCGAGGTTTCAGGAGGAGGGATGTGGTGTCGACAGCAACGATGCCATGGAATTGTTACTGAAGTTGGCGCTTCGACACACACAGACGACAGCGCCCTCTAGCTGGAGCTGTCGAGGTTTCACGGGGGAGGGATGTGGTATCGTCAGCAACGATGCCACGGAATAGTTATTGAAGTCTTCACTACGAGACACACTGCCGACAGAGCCCTCTAACTGGTGCTGTCGAGGTTTCAGGAGGAGGGATGTGGTGTCAACAGCAACGATGCCATGGAATTGTTACTGAAGTTGGCGCTTCGACACACACAGACGACAGCGCCCTCTAGCTGGAGCTGTCGAGGTTTCACGGGGGAGGGATGTGGTATCGTCAGCAACAATGCCACGGAATAGTTACCGAAGTCTTCACTACGAGACACACTGCCGACAGAGCCCTCTAACTGGTGCTGTCGAGGTTTCAGGAGGAGGGATGTGGTGTCGACAGCAACGATGCCATGGAATTGTTACTGAAGTTGGCGCTTCGACACACACAGACGACAGCGCCCTCTAGCTGGAGCTGTCGAGGTTTCACGGGGGAGGGATGTGGTATCGTCAGCAACGATGCCACGGAATAGTTATTGAAGTCTTCACTACGAGACACACTGCCGACAGAGCCCTCTAACTGGTGCTGTCGAGGTTTCAGGAGGAGGGATGTGGTGTCAACAGCAACGATGCCATGGAATTGTTACTGAAGTTGGCGCTTCGACACACACAGACGACAGCGCCCTCTAGCTGGAGCTGTCGAGGTTTCACGGGGGAGGGATGTGGTATCGTCAGCAACAATGCCACGGAATAGTTACCGAAGTCTTCACTACGAGACACACTGCCGACAGAGCCCTCTAACTGGTGCTGTCGAGGTTTCAGGAGGAGGGATGTGGTGTCGACAGCAACGATGCCATGGAATTGTTACTGAAGTTGGCGCTTCGACACACACAGACGACAGCGCCCTCTAGCTGGAGCTGTCGAGGTTTCACGGGGGAGGGATGTGGTATCGTCAGCAACGATGCCACGGAATAGTTATTGAAGTCTTCACTACGAGACACACTGCCGACAGAGCCCTCTAACTGGTGCTGTCGAGGTTTCAGGAGGAGGGATGTGGTGTCAACAGCAACGATGCCATGGAATTGTTACTGAAGTTGGCGCTTCGACACACACAGACAACAGCGCCCTCTAGCTGGTGCTGTCGAGGTTTCAGGAGGGAGGAATGTGGTATCGACAGCGATGATGCCACCGAATAGTTTCTGAAGTTGGCACTACGAGACTCACAGACGACAGCGCCCTCTAGCGGGTGCTGTCGAGGCTTCAGGGGGGAGCGATGTAGTATCGACAGCAACCATGATACAGAGTAGTAACTGAAGTTGGCACTACGAAACAGACCGACGACAGCGTCCTCTAGCTGGTGCTGTCGAGGTTTCAGGGGGAAGGGATGTGGCATTGACAGCAATGATGCCCCGGCATAGTTACTGAAATTGACACTACGAGACACACTGATGTCTGAGCCCACGAGCTGGTGCTGTCGAGGTTTCAGGGGGGAGGGATGTGGTATCGACAGCAACGTAGCCACGGAATAGTTGCTGAAGTTGGCACTACGAGACACACAGACGACAGCGCCTTCTAGCTTGAGACATCGAGGTTTCAGGGGGGAGGGTTGTAGTATCGACAGAAACGATGCCATCGAATGGTTTCTGAAGTTGGCACTACGAGACAGACGACAGCGCCCCCTAGCTGGTGCTGTCGAGGTTTCAGGAGCAAGGGATGTGGCATTGACCGCAATGATGCCACGGAATAGTTACTGAAGTTGTCACTACAAGACACACTGATGTCAGAGCCCTCTAGCTGGTGCTGTCGAGGTCCCAGGGGGGAGGGATGTGGTATCGACAGCAACGATAACACGGAATAGTTGCTGAAGTTGGCACTACGAGACACACAGATGACAGCGCCTTCTAGCTTGAGACATCGATGTTTCAGAGGGGAGGAATGTGGTATCAACAGCAACGATGCCACGGAATAGTTTCTGAAGTTGGCTCTACGAGACAGACGACAGCGCCGTCTTGATGGTGCTGTCGAGTTTTCAGGGAGGAGGGATGTGGCATCGACCGCAACGATGCCATGGAATAGTTACTGTAGTTGGCACTACGAGACACACAGACGACAGCGTCCTCTAGCTGGTGCTGTCGAGGTTTCAGGGGGGAGGGATGTGGTATCGACAGCAACGATGCCCCGGAATAGTTATTGAAGTTGGCAATACGAGACACACAGACGACAGCACCCTCAACCTGGTGCAGTCGAGGGTTTCAGGGGCGAGGGATCTGCTATCGACAGCAACGATATGAAGGAATTGTATCTGAAGTTGGCTCTAGGAGACACACAGACAACAGCGCCCTCTAGCTGTTGCTGTCGAGGTTTCAGGGGGGAGGGATGTGGCATCGACCGCAACGTGCCACGGGCCACGGAGTAGTTTCTGAAGGTGGCACTACAAGACACACCGACGACGGCGCCCACTAGCTGGTACTGTCGAGGTTTCAGGGGGGAGGGATGTGGTATCGACAACAACGATGCCATGGAATAGTTACTGTAGTTGGCTCTACGAGACACACAGACGACAGCGTCCTCTAGCTGGTGCTGTCGAGGTTTCAGGGGGGAGGGATGTGGTATCGACAGCAACGATGCCTCGGAATAGTTATTGAAGTTGGCAATACGAGACACACAGACGACAGCACCCTCTAGCTGGTGCAGTCGAGGGTTTCAGGGGCGAGGGATCTGCTATCGACAGCAACGATATGAAGGAATTGTATCTGAAGTTGGCACTAGGAGACACACAGACGACAGCGCCCTCTAGCTGGTGCTGTCGAGGTTTCAGCGGGGAGGGATGTGGAATCGACAGCAACGATGCCACCGAATAGTTTCTGAAGTTGGCACTACAAGACACACCGACGACGGCGTCCTCTAGCTGGTACTGTCGAGGTTACAGGGGGGATGGATGTGGCATCGACCGCAACGATGCCATGGAATAGTTACTGTAGTTGGCACTACGAGACACACAGACGACAGCATCCTCTAGCTGGTGCTGTCGAGGTTTCAGTTGGGAGGGATGTGGTATCGACAGCAACGATGCCTCGGAATAGTTATTGAAGTTGGCAATATGAGACACGCAGACGACAGCACCCTCAACCTGGTGCAGTCGAGGGTTTCAGGGGCGACGGATCTGCTATCGACAGCAACGATATGAAGGAATTGTATGTGAAGTTAGCACTAAGAGACACACAGACAACAGCGTCCTCTAGCTGGTGCTGTCGAGGTTTCAGGGGGGAGGGATGTGGCATCGACCGCAACGTGCCACGGGCGACGGAGTAGTATCTGAAGGTGGCACTACAAGACACACCGACGACGGCGCCCTCTAGCTGGTACTGTCGAGGTTTCAGGGGGGAGTGTTGTGGTATCGACAACAACGATGCCATGGAATAGTTACTGTAGTTGGCTCTACGAGACACACAGACGACAGCGTCCTCTAGCTGGTGCTGTCGAGGTTTCAGGGGGGAGGGATGTGGTATCGACAGCAACGATGCCTCGGAATAGTTATTGAAGTTGGCAATACGAGACACACAGACGACAGCACCATCTACCTGGTGCAGTCGAGGGTTTCAGGGGCGAGGGATCTGCTACCGACAGCAACGACATTAAGGAATTGTATCTCAAGTTGGCACTAGGAGACACACAGACGACAGCGCCCTCTAGCTGGTGCTGTCGAGGTTTCAGGGGGGAGGGATGTGGCATCGACCGCAATGTGCCATGGGCCACGGAGTAGTTTCTGAAGGTGGCACTACAAGACACACCGACGACAGCGCCCTCTAGCTGGTACTGTCGAGATTTCAGGGTGGAGGGATGTGGCATCGACCGCAACGATGCCATGGAATAGTTACTGTAGTTGGCACTACGAGACACACAGACGACAGCGTCCTCTAGCTGGTGCTGTCGAGGTTTCAGGGGGGAGGGATGTGGCATCGACCGCAACGTGCCACGGGCCACGGAGTAGTGTCTGAAGGTGGCACTACAAGACACACCGACGACGGCGCGCTCTAGCTGGTACTGTCGAGGTTTCAGGGGGGAGTGATGTGGTATCGACAGCAACGATGCCATGGAATAGTTACTGTAGTTGGCACTACGAGACACACAGACAACAGCGTCCTCTAGCAGGTGCTGTCGAGGTTTCAGGGGGGAGGGATGTGGAATCGACAGCAACGATGCCACCGAATAGTTTCTGAAGTTGGCACTACAAGACACACCGACGACGGCGCCCTCTAGCTGGTACTGTCGAGGTTTCAGGAGGGAGGGATGTGGAATCGACAGCAACGATGCCACCGAATAGTTTCTGAAGTTGGCACTACAAGACACACCGACGACGGCGCCCTCTAGCTGGTACTGTCGAGGTTTCAGGGGGGAGTGATGTGGTATCGGCAGCAACGATGCCATGGAATAGTTACTCTAGTTGGCACTACGAGACACACAGACGACAGCGTCCTCTAGCTGGTGCTGTCGAGGTTTCAGGGGGGAGGGATGTGGAATCGACAGCAACGATGCCACCGAATAGTTTCTGAAGTTGGCACTACAAGACACACCGACGACGGCACCCTCTAGCTGGTACTGTCGAGGTTTCAGGGGGGAGTGATGTGGTATCGACAGCAACGATGCCACGGAATAGTTACTGTAGTTGGCACTACGAGACACACAGACGACAGCGTCCTCTAGCTGGTGCTGTCGAGGTTTCAGGGGGGAGGGATGTGGAATCGACAGCAACGATGCCACCGAATAGTTTCTGAAGTGGGCACTACAAGACACACCGACGACGGCGCCCTCTGGCTGGTACTGTCGAGGTTTCAGGGGGGAGTGATGTGGTATCGACAGCAACGATGCCATGGAATAGTTACTGTAGTTGGCACTACGAGACACACAGACGACAGCGTCCTCTAGCTGATGCTGTCGAGGTTTCAGGGGGGAGGGATGTGGTATCGACAGCAACGATGCCTCGGAATAGTTATTGAAGTTGGCAATACGAGACACACAGACGACAGCACCCTCAACCTGGTGCAGTCGAGGGTTTCAGGGGCGAGGGATCTGCTATCGACAGCAACGATATGAAGGAATTGTATCTGAAGTTGGCACTAGGAGACACACAGACGACAGCGCCCTCTAGCTGATGCTGTCGATGTTTCCGGGGGGAGGGATGTGGCATCGACCGCAACGTGCCACGGGCGACGGAGTAGTTTCTGAAGGTGGCACTACAAGACACACCAACGACGGCGCCCTCTAGCTGGTACTGTCGAGGT
Organism: Schistocerca serialis cubense; assembly: GCF_023864345.2. Lineage (NCBI taxonomy): Eukaryota > Metazoa > Arthropoda > Insecta > Orthoptera > Acrididae > Schistocerca > Schistocerca serialis. Next base: position 869,792,151 of record NC_064641.1, on the reverse strand, counting down.
TTCAGGGGGGAGTGATGTGGTATCGACAGCAACGATGCCATGGAATAGTTACTGTAGTTGGCACTACGAGACACACAGACGACAGCGTCCTGTAGCTGGTGCTGTCGAGGTTTCAGGGGGGAGGGATGTGGAATCGACAGCAACGATGCCATCGAATAGTTTCTGAAGTTGGCACTACAAGACACGCCGACGACGGCGCCCTCTAGCTGGTACTGTCGTGGTTTCAGGGGGGAGTGATGTGGTATCGACAGCAACGATGCCATGGAATAGTTACTGTAGTTGGCACTACGAGACACACAGACGACAGCGTCCTCTAGCTGGTGCTGTCGAGGTTTCAGGGGGGAGGGATGTGGAATCGACAGCAACGATGCCACCGAATAGTTTCTGAAGTTGGCACTACAAGACACACCGACGACGGCGCCCTCTAGCTGGTACTGTCGAGGTTACAGGGGGGATGGATGTGGCATCGACCGCAACGATGCCATGGAATAGTTACTGTAGTTGGCACTACGAGACACACAAACGACAGCGTCCTCTAGCTGGTGCTGTCGAGGTTTCAGTTGGGAGGGATGTGGTATCGACAGCAACGATGCCTCGGAATAGTTATTGAAGTTGGCAATACGAGACACACAGACGACAGCACCCTCAACCTGGTGCAGTCGAGGGTTTCAGGGGCGAGAGATCTGCTATCGACAGCAACGATATGAAGGAATTGTACGTGAAGTTAGCACTAAGAGACACACAGACAACAGCGTCCTCTAGCTGGTGCTGTCGAGGTTACAGGGGGGAGGGATGTGGCATCGACCGCAACGTGCCACGGGCCACGGAGTAGTTTCTGAAGGTGGCACTACAAGACACACCGACGACGGCGCCCTCTAGCTGGTACTGTCGAGGTTTCAGGGGGGAGTGTTGTGGTATCGACAACAACGATGCCATGGAATAGTTACTGTAGTAGGCCCTACGAGACACACCGACGACGGCGCCCTCTAGCTGGTACTGTCGAGGTTTCAGGGGGGAGTGATGTGGTATCGACAGCAACGATGCCATGGAATAGTTACTGTAGTTGGCACTACGAGACACACAGACGACAGCGTCCTCTAGCTGGTGCTGTCGAGGTTTCAGGGGGGAGGGATGTGGAATCGACAGCAACGATGCCACCGAATAGTTTCTGAAGTTGGCACTACAAGACACACCGACGACGGCGCCCTCTAGCTGGTACTGTCGAGGTTTCAGGGGGGAGTGATGTGGTATCGACAGCAACGATGCCATGGAATAGTTACTGTAGTTGGCACTACGTGACACACAGACGACAGCGTCCTCTAGCTGGTGCTGTCGAGGTTTCAGGGGGGAGGGATGTGGAATCGACCGCATCGATGCCACCGAATAGTTTCTGAAGTTGGCACTACAAGACTCGCCGACGACGGCGCCCTCTAGCTGGTACTGTCGTGGTTTCAGGGGGGAGTGATGTGGTATCGACAGCAACGATGCCATGGAATAGTTACTGTAGTTGGCACTACGAGACACACAGACGACAGCGTCCTCTAGCTGGTGCTGTCGAGGTTTCAGGGGGGAGGGATGTGGAATCGACAGCAACGATGCCACCGAATAGTTTCTGAAGTTGGCACTACAAGACACACCGACGACGGCGCCCTCTAGCTGGTACTGTCGAGGTTTCAGGGGGGAGTGATGTGTTATCGACAGCAACGATGCCATGGAATAGTTACTGTAGTTGGCACTACGAGACACACAGACGACAGCGTCCTCTAGCTGGTGCTGTCGAGGTTTCAGGGGGGAGGGATGTGGAATCGACAGCAACGATGCCACCGAATAGTTTCTGAAGTGGGCACTACAAGACACACCGACGACGGCGCCCTCTAGCTGGTACTGTCGAGGTTTCAGGGGGGAGTGATGTGGTATCGACAGCAACGATGCCATGGAATAGTTACTGTAGTTGGCACTACGAGACACACAGACGACAGCGTCCTCTAGCTGGTGCTGTCGAGGTTTCAGGGGGGAGGGATGTGGAATCGACAGCAACGATGCCACCGAATAGTTTCTGAAGTTGGCACTACAAGACACGCCGACGACGGCGCCCTCTAGCTGGTACTGTCGTGGTTTCAGGGGGGAATGATGTGGTATCGACAGCAACGATGCCATGGAATAGTTACTGTAGTTGGCACTACGAGACACACAGACGAATGCGTCCTCTAGCTGGTGCTGTCGAGGTTTCAGGGGGGAGGGATGTGGAATCGACAGCAACGATGCCACCGAATAGTTTCTGAAGTTGGCACTACAAGACACACCGACGACGGCGCCCTCTAGCTGGTACTGTCGAGGTTTCAGGGGGGAGTGATGTGGTATCGACAACAACGATGCCATGGAATAGTTACTGTAGTTGGCACTACGAGACACACAGACGACAGCGTCCTCTAGCTGGTGCTGTCGAGGTTTCAGGGGGGAGGGATGTGGAATCGACAGCAACGATGCCACCGAATAGTTTCTGAAGTTGGCACTACTAGACACGCCGACGACGGCGCCCTCTAGCTGGTACTGTCGTGGTTTCAGGGGGGAGTGATGTGGTATCGACAACAACGATGCCATGGAATCGTTTCTGTAGTTGGCACTACGAGACACACAGACGACAGCGTCCTCTAGCTGGTGCTGTCGAGGTTTCAGGGGGGAGGGATGTGGAATCGACAGCAACGATGCCACCGAATAGTTTCTGAAGTTGGCACTACAAGACACACCGACGACGGCGCCCTCTAGCTGGTACTGTCGAGGTTTCAGGGGGGAGTGATGTGGTATCGACAGCAACGATGCCATGGAATAGTTACTGTAGTTGGCACTACGAGACACACAGACGACAGCGTCCTCTAGCTGGTGCTGTCGAGGTTTCAGGGGGGAGGGATGTGGAATCGACAGCAACGATGCCACCGAATAGTTTCTGAAGTTGGCACTACAAGACACGCCGACGACGGCGCCCTCTAGCTGGTACTGTCGTGGTTTCAGGGAGGAGTGATGTGGTATCGACAACAACGATGCCATGGAATAGTTACTGTAGTTGGCACTACGAGACACACAGACGACAGCGTCCTCTAGCTGGTGCTGTCGAGGTTTCAGGGGGGAGGGATGTGGAATCGACAGCAACGATGCCATCGAATAGTTTCTGAAGTTGGCACTACAAGACACACCGACGACGGCGCCCTCTAGCTGGTACTGTCGTGGTTTCAGGGGGGAGTGATGTGGTATCGACAGCAACGATGCCATGGAATAGTTACTGTAGTTGGCACTACGAGACACACAGACGACAGCGTCCTCTAGCTGGTGCTGTCGAGGTTTCAGGGGGGAGTGATGTGGTATCGACAGCAACGATGCCACCGAATAGTTTCTGAAGTTGGCACTACAAGACACACCGACGACGGCGCCCTCTAGCTGGTACTGTCGAGGTTTCAGGGGGGAGTGATGTGGTATCGACAGCAACGATGCCATGGAATAGTTACTGTAGTTGGCACTACGAGACACACAGACGACAGCGTCCTCTAGCTGGTGCTGTCGAGGTTTCAGGGGGGAGGGATGTGGAATCGACAGCAACGATGCCACCGAATAGTTTCTGAAGTTGGCACTACAAGACACGCCGACGACGGCGCCCTCTAGCTGGTACTGTCGAGGTTTCAGGGGGGAGTGATGTGGTATCGACAGCAACGATGCCATGGAATAGTTACTGTAGTTGGCACTACGAGTCACACAGACGACAGCGTCCTCTAGCTGGTGCTGTCGAGGTTTCAGGGGGGAGGGATGTGGAATCGACAGCAACGATGCCACCGAATAGTTTCTGAAGTTGGCACTACAAGACACACCGACGACGGCGCCCTCTAGCTGGTACTGTCGTGGTTTCAGGGGGGAGTGATGTGGTATCGACAACAACGATGCCATGGAATAGTTACTGTAGTTGGCACTACGAGACACACAGACGACAGCGTCCTCTAGCTGGTGCTGTCGAGGTTTCAGGGGGGAGGGATGTGGAATCGACAGCAACGATGCCACCGAATAGTTTCTGAAGTTGGCACTACAAGACACACCGACGACGGCGCCCTCTAGCTGGTACTGTCGTGGTTTCAGGGGGGAGTGATGTGGTATCGACAGCAACGATGCCATGGAATAGTTACTGTAGTTGGCACTACGAGACACACAGACGACAGCGTCCTCTAGCTGGTGCTGTCGAGGTTTCAGGGGGGAGTGATGTGGTATCGACAGCATCGATGCCATGGAATAGTTACTGTAGTTGGCACTACAAGACACACAGACGACGGCGCCCTCTAGCTGGTACTGTCGAGGTTTCAGGGGGGGAGTGATGTGGTATCGACAGCAACGATGCCATGGAATAGTTACTGTAGTTGGCACTACGAGACACACAGACGACAGCGTCCTCTAGCTGGTGCTGTCGAGGTTTCAGGGGGGAGGGATGTGGAATCGACAGCAACGATGCCACCGAATAGTTTCTGAAGTTGGCACTACAAGACACGCCGACGACGGCGCCCTCTAGCTGGTACTGTCGTGGTTTCAGGGGGGAGTTATGTGGTATCGACAACAACGATGCCATGGAATAGTTACTGTAGTTGGCACTACGAGACACACAGACGACAGCGTCCTCTAGCTGGTGCTGTCGAGGTTTCAGGGGGGAGGGATGTGGAATCGACAGCAACGATGCCACCGAATAGTTTCTGAAGTTGGCACTACAAGACACACCGACGACGGCGCCCTCTAGCTGGTACTGTCGTGGTTTCAGGGGGGAGTGATGTGGTATCGACAACAACGATGCCATGGAATAGTTACTGTAGTTGGCACTACGAGACACACAGACGACAGCGTCCTCTAGCTGGTGCTGTCGAGGTATCAGGGGGGAGGGATGTGGAATCGACAGCAACGATGCCACCGAATAGTTTCTGAAGTTGGCACTACAAGACACACCGACGACGGCGCCCTCTAGCTGGTACTGTCGTGGTTTCAGGGGGGAGTGATGTGGTATCGACAGCAACGATGCCATGGAATAGTTACTGTAGTTGGCACTACGAGACACACAGACGACAGCGTCCTCTAGCTGGTGCTGTCGAGGTTTCAGGGGGGAGTGATGTGGTATCGACAGCATCGATGCCATGGAATAGTTACTGTAGTTGGCACTACAAGACACACAGACGACGGCGCCCTCTAGCTGGTACTGTCGAGGTTTCAGGGGGGGAGTGATGTGGCATCGACAGCAACGATGCCATGGAATAGTTACTGTAGTTGGCACTACGAGACACACAGACGACAGCGTCCTCTAGCTGGTGCTGTCGAGGTTTCAGGGGGGAGGGATGTGGAATCGACAGCAACGATGCCACCGAATAGTTTCTGAAGTTGGCACTACAAGACACGCCGACGACGGCGCCCTCTAGCTGGTACTGTCGTGGTTTCAGGGGGGAGTTATGTGGTATCGACAACAACGATGCCATGGAATAGTTACTGTAGTTGGCACTACGAGACACACAGACGACAGCGTCCTCTAGCTGGTGCTGTCGAGGTTTCAGGGGGGAGGGATGTGGAATCGACAGCAACGATGCCACCGAATAGTTTCTGAAGTTCGCACTACAAGACACACCGACGACGGCGCCCTCTAGCTGGTACTGTCGTGGTTTCAGGGGGGAGTGATGTGGTATCGACAGCAACGATGCCATGGAATAGTTACTGTAGTTGGCACTACGAGACACACAGACGACAGCGTCCTCTAGCTGGTGCTGTCGAGGTTTCAGGGGGGAGGGATGTGGAATCGACAGCAACGATGCCACCGAATAGTTTCTGAAGTTGGCACTACAAGACACACCGACGACGGCGCCCTCTAGCTGGTACTGTCGAGGTTTCAGGGGGGAGTGATGTGGTATCGACAGCAACGATGCCATGGAACAGTTACTGTAGTTGGCACTACGAGACACACAGACGACAGCGTCCTCTAGCTGGTGCTGTCGAGGTTTCAGGGAGGAGGGATGTGGAATCGACAGCAACGATGCCACCGAATAGTTTCTGAAGTTGGCACTACAAGACACACCGACGACGGCGCCCTCTAGCTGGTACTGTCGAGGTTTCAGGGGGGAGTGATGTGGTATCGACAGCAACGATGCCATGGAATAGTTACTGTAGTTGGCACTACGAGACGCACAGACGACAGCGTCCTCTAGCTGGTGCTGTCGAGGTTTCAGGGGGGAGGGATGTGGAATCGACAGCAACGATGCCACCGAATAGTTTCTGAAGTTGGCACTACAAGACACGCCGACGACGGCGCCCTCTAGCTGGTACTGTCGTGGTTTCAGGGGGGAGTGATGTGGTATCGACAACAACGATTCCATGGAATAGTTACTGTAGTTGGCACTACGAGACACACAGACGACAGCGTCCTCTAGCTGTTGCTGTCGAGGTTTCAGGGGGGAGGGATGTGGAATCGACAGCAACGATGCCACCGAATAGTTTCTGAAGTTGGCACTACAAGACACACCGACGACGGCGCCCTCTAGCTGGTACTGTCGAGGTTTCAGGGGGGAGTGATGTGGTATCGACAGCAACGATGCCATGGAATAGTTACTGTAGTTGGCACTACGAGACACACAGACGACAGCGTCCTCTAGCTGGTGCTGTCGAGGTTTCAGGGGGGAGGGATGTGGAATCGACAGCAACGATGCCACCGAATAGTTTCTGAAGTTGGCACTACAAGACACGCCGACGACGGCGCCCTCTAGCTGGTACTGTCGTGGTTTCAGGGGGGAGTGATGTGGTATCGACAGCAACGATGCCGTGGAATAGTTACTGTAGTTGGCACTACGAGACACACAGACGACAGCGTCCTCTAGCTGGTGCTGTCGAGGTTTCAGGGGGGAGGGATGTGGAATCGACAGCAACGATGCCACCGAATAGTTTCTGAAGTTGGCACTACAAGACACACCGACGACGGCGCCCTCTAGCTGGTACTGTCGAGGTTTCAGGGGGGAGTGATGTGTTATCGACAGCAACGATGCCATGGAATAGTTACTGTAGTTGGCACTACGAGACACACAGACGACAGCGTCCTCTAGCTGGTGCTGTCGAGGTTTCAGGGGGGAGGGATGTGGAATCGACAGCAACGATGCCACCGAATAGTTTCTGAAGTTGGCACTACAAGACACACCGACGACGGCGCCCTCTAGCTGGTACTGTCGTGGTTTCAGGGGGGAGTGATGTGGTATCGACAGCAACGATGCCATGGAATAGTTACTATAGTTGGCACTACGAGACACACAGACGACAGCGTCCTCTAGCTGGTGCTGTCGTGGTTTCAGGGGGGAGGGATGTGGAATCGACAGCAACGATGCCACCGAATAGTTTCTGAAGTTGGCACTACAAGACACGCCGACGACGGCGCCCTCTAGCTGGTACTGTCGAGGTTTCAGGGGGGAGTGATGTGGTATCGACAGCAACGATGCCATGGAATAGTTACTGTAGTTGGCACTACGAGACACACAGACGACAGCGTCCTCTAGCTGGTGCTGTCGAGGTTTCAGGGGGGAGGGATGTGGAATCGACAGCAACGATGCCACCGAATAGTTTCTGAAGTTGGCACTACAAGACACACCGACGACGGCGCCCTCTAGCTGGTACTGTCGAGGTTTCAGGGGGGAGTGATGTGGTATCGACAGCAACGATGCCATGGAATAGTTACTGTAGTTGGCACTACGAGACACACAGACGACAGCGTCCTCTAGCAGGTGCTGTCGAGGTTTCAGGGGGGAGGGATGTGGAATCGACAGCAACGATGCCACCGAATAGTTTCTGAAGTTGGCACTACAAGACACACCGACGACGGCGCCCTCTAGCTGGTACTGTCGAGGTTTCAGGGGGGAGTGATGTGGTATCGACAGCAACGATGCCATGGAATAGTTACTGTAGTTGGCACTACGAGACACACAGACGACAGCGTCCTCTAGCTGGTGCTGTCGAGGTTTCAGGGGGGAGGGATGTGGAATCGACAGCAACGATGCCACCGAATAGTTTCTGAAGTTGGCACTACAAGACACGCCGACGACGGCGCCCTCTAGCTGGTACTGTCGTGGTTTCAGGGGGGAGTGATGTGGTATCGACAGCAACGATGCCATGGAATAGTTACTGTAGTTGGCACTACGAGACACACAGACGACAGCGTCCTCTAGCTGGTGCTGTCGAGGTTTCAGGGGGGAGGGATGTGGAATCGACAGCAACGATGCCACCGAATAGTTTCCGAAGTTGGCACTACAAGACACACCGACGACGGCGCCCTCTAGCTGGTACTGTCGAGGTTTCAGGGGGGAGTGATGTGTTATCGACAGCAACGATGCCATGGAATAGTTACTGTAGTTGGCACTACGAGACACACAGACGACAGCGTCCTCTAGCTGGTGCTGCCGAGGTTTCAGGGGGAGGGATGTGGAATCGACAGCAACGATGCCACCTAATAGTTTCTGAAGTGGGCACTACAAGACACACCGACGACGGCGCCCTCTAGCTGGTACTGTCGAGGTTTCAGGGGGGAGTGATGTGGTATCGACAGCAACTATGCCATGGAATAGTTACTGTAGTTGGCACTACGAGACACACAGACGACAGCGTCCTCTAGCTGGTGCTGTCGAGGTTTCAGGGGGGAGGGATGTGGAATCGACGGCAACGATGCCACCGAATAGTTTCTGAAGTTGGCACTACAAGACACACCGACGACGGCGCCCTCTAGCTGGTACTGTCGAGGTTTCAGGGGGGAGTGATGTGGTATCGACAGCAACGATGCCATGGAATAGTTACTGTAGTTGGCACTACGAGACACACAGACGACAGCGTCCTCTAGCTGGTGCTGTCGAGGTTTCAGGGGGGAGGGATGTGGAATCGACGGCAACGATGCCACCGAATAGTTTCTGAAGTTGGCACTACAAGGCACACCGACGACGGCGCCCTCTAGCTGGTACTGTCGAGGTTTCAGGGGGGAGTGATGTGGTATCGACAGCAACGATGCCATGGAATAGTTACTGTAGTTGGCACTACGAGACACACAGACGACAGCGTCCTCTAGCTGGTGCTGTCGAGGTTTCAGGGGGGAGGGATGTGGAATCGACGGCAACGATGCCACCGAATAGTTTCTGAAGTTGGCACTACAAGACACACCGACGACGGCGCCCTCTAGCTGGTACTGTCGAGGTTTCAGGGGGGAGTGATGTGGTATCGACAGCAACGATGCCATGGAATAGTTACTGTAGTTGGCACTACGAGACACACAGACGACAGCGTCCTCTAGCTGGTGCTGTCGAGGTTTCAGGGGGGAGGGATGTGGTATCGACAGCAACGATGCCTCGGAATAGTTATTGAAGTTGGCAATACGAGACACACAGACGACAGCACCCTCAACCTGGTGCAGTCGAGGGTTTCAGGGGCGAGGGATCTGCTATCGACAGCAACGATATGAAGGAATTGTATCTGAAGTTGGCACTAGGAGACACACAGACGACAGCGCCCTCTAGCTGATGCTGTCGAGGTTTCAGGGGGGAGGGATGTGGCATCGTCCGCAACGTGCCACGGGCGACGGAGTAGTTTCTGAAGGTGGCACTACAAGACACACCGACGACGGCGCCCTCTAGCTGGTACTGTCGAGGTTTCAGGGGGGAGGGATGTGGTATCGACAACAACGATGCCATGGAATAGTTACTGTAGTTGGCTCTACGAGACACACAGACGACAGCGTCCTCTAGCTGGTGCTGTCGAGGTTTCAGGGGGGAGGGATGTGGAATCGACAGCAACGATGCCACCGAATAGTTTCTGAAGTGGGCACTACAAGACACACCGACGACGGCGCCCTCTAGCTGGTACTGTCGAGGTTTCAGGGGGGAGGGATGTGGTATCGACAGCAACGATGCCATGGAATAGTTACTGTAGTTGGCACTACGAGACACACAGACGTCAGCGCGCTCTAACTGGTACTGTCGAGGTTTCACTAGGGAGTGATTTGGTATCGACAGCAACGATGCCACGGAATAGTTATTGAATTTGGCACTACGAGACACACAGACGACAGCGCCCTCTTGCTGTTTCTGTCGAGGTTTCAGGGGGGAGGGATGTGGTATCGACAGCAACGATGCCATGGAATAGTTACTGTAGTTGGCACTACGAGACACACAGACGTCAGCGCGCTCTAACTACTACTGTCGAGGTTTCACTAGGGAGTGATTTGGTATCGACAGCAACGATGCCACGGAATAGTTACTGAATTTGGCACTACGAGACACACAGACGACAGCGCCCTCTAGCTGTTTCTGTCGAGGTTTCAGGGGGGAGGGATGTGGTATCGACAGCAACGATGCCACGGAATAGTTTCTGAAGTTTGCACTACGAGACAGACGACAGCTCCCTGTAGCTGGTGCTGTCGAGGTCTACAAGCTCCGTGACTGCTTCAGCCCATTGCATTAGATGCAGCCAGCTAGGACACTTCGCTTCAGCATCGCACCTACGTATTAATTTATGTAATCGTTTAGCACCTTGATTTTGCACCAGTAAGCCATTTTTTTGCAAATGGCTCTGAGCACTATGTGACTTAACTGCTGGGGTCATGAGTCCCCCAGAACTTAGAACTACTTATGCCTAACTTACCTAAGGACATCACACATATCCCTGCCCGAGGCAGGATTTGAGCCTGCAACCGTAGCGGTCGCACGGTTCCATATTGTAGCGCCTCCAATTTCTTGCAGTACCAACTTAAAATACCGTTTCCCGTTCTTACGCACGCGCCGCACCGAGCGAAGTGGCGCAGTGGTTAGCACTCCGGACTCGCATTCGGGAGGACGACGGTTCAATCCCGTCTCTAGCCATCCTCGTTTAGATTTTCCGTGAATTCTCTAAATCCTTTCGGGCAAATGCCGGGATGTTTCCGTTGAAAGGGCACGGCCGGTTTCCTTCCCAATCCTTCCTTAACCCGAGCCTGCGCTCCGTGTCAAATGACCTCGTTGTCGACGGGACGTTAAACACTAACCACCACCACCATCACCACCACCACGCGCCACCTCCCAGGCGGAATACAAAATGCAGTATCTGCTGAAATCCTTCTTGTAAGCGCTGGCGAAGAATGTTAAGATTCCAAGATGTTGCTGCTACATTATCTATCCATTTAACTGGGTAACGCTGATTTAAAGTTATTCTTATTTGCCGAGGAAACCGAGGTGATAATAAGGTGCATGAACCACATTTTCTGATGAAAGTTTAGTGATGTCATCCAGCAAAACATTTAAATGTTTCATTAAAACTTCATTGTTCCGTGGTAAACTATTCCTAATATCTTGTTGCCAAAATTGCAAACGGACTCTCATCAGCCCGAACGTGAGTGTTGTGAAGGTACTACACTCCATTGCCGATAAACTTAGCGTCATCATTACAGAAAGCGTTGGTGCTGAGCATAAATCCTAGTAACCAAGCACAAAATGTTTTCACAGGGACAATAAGACATTGCAGTCTGTGAACATGGCATGCATTAAGGAAGTGTTCTCTTATAACTTTACTTACTGTCACATGATTCACGTTAGCAGTTTTTGCTACTTCCATGTTTGGCTCATTTTTAAAATTACTGTTCCCTATATGATGAATCAGGTGTCATAACACTATTTGGTCTTCCTCAATGAAATGGAAGCCTTTCTATGCAAGACGTTCACACTTAGAAATGTTTTTTTATTATTCGGTAGATGGCTATTGCGAATTTTCACCTTGCAGACAACTGGTTTCAGACGCATTGCGGGTTGAATGTCCATACATCATATGCATGTACACTATGTGCTGATTAGAATACATTTAGCCGGAAATGTATAGTACACAATAGTTCATTAGGTCCAGCCGAGCAGGCATCAATCCCGTAACCCTAAGTCAGACACAACACGTTGCTCTGTAGTTCGTTAACAAACACTTTTTCTGCGGTACCCACCTCGTAAATAGCCGGTTAGATTCCTGTTTGGAGAAGAGTGTTCAGTACATACTAAACAAAAGTCATTAGTCCCTGTAGAGCAAGTTTTCACTACTCAATTTATTTATAAAACTGAAATTATTTGTTTATTCACTAACAACGTGGCAACTAAGATGAACGCGGCAACTAAGATGAACATAAGAAGGCTTTGACTTAACAAATCCAAAAACAAAATCTGAGAAGGAAAGGTACCTGCAGAACCAAGCTGAAAATTTGAGAAGAAAAAGACAGAAACTAAGCAAACATATAACAACAAAAAAGTATCGCTAACTATTGAAATGAAAAGATGACCGTAATCTACATACTTTTCCTTGCTTTCAAGTTCTGTAATACTCCTTTAGAGGTTTCCCACTTACATTGCAAAAGTAAGCAGCGTGGGCTAGGGGTGGCGTCGTTGATTAGTGATCAAAATGTCCACGGTTCCGCGTTAAAAACCGGCGCGGCTTAAATTTTGATTAATAATGAACGTTGGCGGCCGAAGACTTCCTATATAAGTCACCCTTATTCTGCCGCCGGCCTTGTCAAGGAGGACGGAGGAGTGGACAGGTGTTCAGGGGACTGTCTTGTCCTTAGGCCGGGAAACTGCCACTAAAAGGAGGAAGAATCAGCGATGATCAACGGCATAAGGATGCAGAAGGCAATGGAAACCACTGCATTAAAGAAATGAGTTCACATTATATGTGGCTTGTAATTGAAAAAGTGTCAATATGATCTCTCCATTGGCAAAAGATTCCGGAATAGTCACCCATTCAGATCTCTGGGTGGCGACTTCCTGAAGTGGGGTTGGGGGGGGGGGGGGGTGAAAAGGATTGTATAACAAAAGAAAGGATAACGTTCTAAGAGCCGGGGCGTGCAATACAGAAGTTTGAAAGTGGTAGGAAAGCTAGAAAATCTGGAAAGGAATTGCAAAGGCTCAGTCTAAATATGGTAGGGATCATTCAAATACAATGGGAAGAAGACAAGGATTTCTGGTCAGATAAACAAAGGATAATATCAATAGCACCCGAAAATGATAGAATGGGAATACGATTTGATATTATTAAGAAGGTAGGGCAGAGAGTGTGTTAATATGAACAGTTCATTGATAGGGTTGTTCTTATCGAAGTCGACAGTAGAACAACACAGACAACGATAGTTTACTGAAACACCCGTTAACCCCGCTGGGCAGAACAGGAGACAAGGGATGGGCTATGGCTGGCCGGTGTGGCCGTGCGGTTCTAGGCGCTTCAGTCTGGCACCACGTGACCGCTACGGTCGCAGGTTCGAATCCTGCCTCGGGCATGGATGTGTGTGATGTCCTTAGGTTAGTTAGGTTTAAGTAGTTCTCAGTTCTAAGGGACTGATGACCTCAGTAGTTAAGTCCCATAGTGCTTAGAGCCATTTGAACCATTTGATGGGCTATGATCGCGCTCGAGAAACGCGCGACGCGAAAGCAGTTTCGCGAGAATGTCTCGGGTACGCTCGAGAAGTTTCTCTCTGAGAAATTGCGCAAACCTTCAGTACACGAAGCACTGAGCCGCAGCGGTCGTACTCGTCTTACGTACGTGCACGGAAAACTTCATAATTCTATGATTGATATCAACTGTATTACCGTTATTAATGCGTACTGAAGTATTAGTGTGTGTCTCATAACACAAAATTCATAGAATTGTAGTTTAAAACAAAGCACAGAATTCACAGGAAACAGAAGCTTTATTCTTACAGAATAAATTACCTTGTACATTCTGCATATATGCATGCATGCTTAAACGTAAAAGAGAAATGCTACAGCGTCTTATAAACAGAAACTGCGTACATGCGTTTACTTACTGAAGAAAGAAAGCTGAAGGCATTTTGACATCCCATTGCTGCACTGACGCCGGCCGGTGTGGCCGTGCGGTTAAAGGCGCTTCAGTCTGGAACCGCGTGACCGCTACGGTCGCAGGTTCGAATCCTGCCTCAGGCATGGATGTGTGTGATGTCCTTAGGTTAGTTAGGTTTAATTAGCTCTAAGTTCTAGGCGACTGATGACCTCAGCAGTTGAGTTGCATAGTGCTCAGAGCCATTTGAACCTTTTTTGCTGCACTGACGCCGATTTTTGTTTAGAAATGATTTTATTAACCAACTGGTCTGCTTGTTTGTTTGTAAGTAGTCCTGTTTTCGAAAATATTCTTTCACTCGGAACAGAAGTTGCAGGTATTGCAAGATATTTTTTTGCCTCGACAGCTAGACCTGGGTAACTGTTTTCATTTTTTTTCCAGTAGTGTAAAGGATTACCCGTGCGTTGTAGGTGCAGTTCTTCCAAATATTGATGTACCTCCAGGTCTATGATATTGTTGTGACTTGGCAAGACAGCCAAGTCACTATGCGAGGATGCCGAAAGGCACGCGTTTAAGCTCACGCAAACTGGCGTGAGGTCTGGAACAGGACAATGTAATTAATATAGCCAATAAGGTACGTTGCTGCTGGAATACTTAACTTTAATCCATAATTAGTGTACATCGCTCTTGACGGTACATGTTTTACAATCTCAATATTAACTGGTAATGGCGCCTTGCTAGGTCGTAGCAAATGACGTAGCTGAAGGCTATGCTAACTATCGTCTCGGTAAATGAGAGCGTAGTTTGTCAGTGTACCATTCCTAGCAACGTCGGCTGTACAACTGGGGCGAGTGCTAGTAAGTCTCTCTAGACCTGCCGTGTGGCGGCGCTCGGTCTGAAATAACTGATAGTGGCGATTCACGGGTCCGACGTATACTAACGGACCGCGGCCGATTTAAAGGCTACCACCTAGCAAGTGTGGTGTCTGGCGGTGACACCACAGATATCACAACCGCTTTTCATTAGATTTCTATTGGAAACCTCTTCATCGAAAGAAGCCCATAAGGAACTATTGGAGCTTTGTACGAAATGGTACTCGTGGCTAGTGTCGTTAGCAGTCGAATGAGTATATCGTACGGTCTCTACCACGTTTGTGCACTGTGCAAGTAGGCTTGCAACGGCATGTTTTGAATGAATGGAATTAGTAAATGGTAACGTTTTGAATCTTGGGTCGAGAACTGTGGCAACGGCATGTACTTTGTTTCTATTAATCCTAGCCGGGCTATTAGTGAGTTGTGCAGATGTTGCTGTAGCTCTTGCGCTGTCATGTTAGCCCACTTCCCATTGCATACGGTTATGATTAGCTGTCTGATTATTGGAATAGCTTTCGAAAGAGAGGTATAGTTTTCAGTTGAGATTTCACTTGTTACCACTTCAAACGGCTCCAGTTCACATAAACATTCGCTCAAAATTCGCCACTCGTCAGCTGTGAGGTTCTCTGCATCCGAATACAAAGATGATAAACAGGCTGTACTGCATTCCTTTTGCTCCACTAGACGTTGTAGCATATAAAACGTACTGTTCCATCGGGTTTCGGTTTTCTGAATCAATTTATGAACAGGGTTTTTCATTAGATCCTGGATCTCATGGTGTTTTTCATTAGCATTGCAACATGTTTTAAAATAGCTAACAACTTTTCTGGCCTTTTCCCGCATTATGCAGAGCTCACTGTTGCTGTTCAAAGAACTTTTCACAACTAAATTGATGGTATGTACTAAACAAGGCATATGTTAGATATCTACGTTGTCACTGTGAATAAGTTGTACGGCTGCTGTCATTTTACTGGCGTTGTCAGTAGTGATGCTTGCAAATTTGTTTTCAATGTTCCATTTTGAAACCAGGTTATCTAACGTCACACTACTACACTCCTGGAAATTGAAATAAGAACACCGTGAATTCATTGTCCCAGGAAGGGGAAACTTTATTGACACATTCCTGGGGTCAGATACATCACATGATCACACTGACAGAACCACAGGCACATAGACACAGGCAACAGAGCATGCACAATGTCGGCACTAGTACAGTGTATATCCACTTTTCGCAGCAATGCAGGCTGCTATTCTCCCATGGAGACGATCGTAGAGATGCTGGATGTAGTCCTGTGGAACGGCTTGCCATGCCATTTCCACCTGGCGCCTCAGCTGGACCAGCGTTCGTGCTGGACGTGCAGACCGCGTGAGACGACGCTTCATCCAGTCCCAAACATGCTCAATGGGGGACAGATCCGGAGATCTTGCTGGCCAGGGTAGTTGACTTACACCTTCTAGAGCAGGTTGGGTGGCACAGGATACAAGCGGACGTGCATTGTCCTGTTGGAACAGCAAGTTCCCTTGCCGGTCTAGGAATGGTAGAACGATGGGTTCGATGACGGTTTGGATGTACCGTGCACTATTCAGTGTCCCCTCGACGATCACCAGTGGTGTACGGCCAGTGTAGGAGATCGCTCCCCACACCATGATGCCGGGTGTTGGCCCTGTGTGCCTCGGTCGTATGCAGTCCTGATTGTGGCGCTCACCTGCACGGCGCCAAACACGCATACGACCATCATTGGCACCAAGGCAGAAGCGACTCTCATCGCTGAAGACGACACGTCTCCATTCGTCCCTCCATTTACGCCTGTCGCGACACCACTGGAGGCGGGCTGCACGATGTTGGGGCGTGAGCGGAAGACGGCCTAACGGTGTGCGGGACCGTAGCCCAGCTTCATGGAGACGGTTGCGAATGGTCCTCGCCGATACCCCAGGAGCAACAGTGTCCCTAATTTGCTGGGAAGTGGCGGTGCGGTCCCCTACGGCACTGCGTAGGATCCTACGGTCTTGGCGTGCATCCGTGCGTCGCTGCGGTCCGGTCCCAGGTCGACGGGCACGTGCACCTTCCGCCGACCACTGGCGACAACATCGATGTACTGTGGAGACCTCACGCCCCACGTGTTGAGCAATTCGGCGGTACATCCACCCGGCCTCCCGCATGCCCACTATACGCCCTCGCTCAAAGTCCGTCAACTGCACATACGGTTCACGTCCACGCTGTCGCGGCATGCTACCAGTGTTAAAGACTGCGATGGAGCTCCGTATGCCACGGCAAACTGGCTGACACTGACGGCGGCGGTGCACAAATGCTGCGCAGCTAGCGCCATTCGACGGCCAACACCGCGGTTCCTGGTGTGTCCGCTGTGCCGTGCGTGTGATCATTGCTTGTACAGCCCTCTCGCAGTGTCCGGAGCAAGTATGGTGGGTCTGACACACCGGTGTCAATGTGTTCTTTTTTCCATTTCCAGGAGTGTATTTAGCGCTGTATTCTTTTCCGGGAAACGGAATGTCTCGAGAGCTAAAGCTTTCAGGCACCAGTAAGTGTTAATGAAATGACCAGTTACAGCAATATATGCTTCACTATTGAGTCATGTCCAAATATCGGTCGTTAAAGAAACACAAGTAGAGTCTTTCACGGCCAAGTTTACAGCCTCTTTATGATTCTGGTAATCGTCCTCAATCATGCGAAACTTTTTTCGACTTGGTATCGAGTATTGCGGGTCCAACAGCGAAACAAAACGTCGAAAACCAGTGTCCTCGGCGATTGAAAGCGGTTGAAAATCGTCTGTTACCATTGCACACTAGTGCTTCATCTAGCTGTTGTTGCCGTTTACTTCACTCTATGAAGAGAATCGTAAGATTTAGATCAGTGCTTCTGCAAGGGGATACGTTATGCTCGACAACTGATCCAATAAAATTAAATGTCGTATCGTGCAAAAGCTAGAATAGTGTAGGTTTGATTTTGGGGTATGTTGTATGTTATCGGAGTACGATTAAAAAAATCAATGTTTTTGAAGAGTGGCGGACCGCTTCGGACACTATCCGAACTTCTGCACGGAATTCACCTTTTGTACCATACGACCCTGGATATTTTGTCTGCCTCGCACTATTGGAAGAATGAGCCGCTGTATCCACGGACGTCGTTATTTTATTGCTCGATAAATTGTGCAGTTTAAGATGTCTAATCATGCCCGTTGTATTTTTTGATACATTACGGAGATTTTTATGGCAAATGTTGGAAGTAACGTTACCGCCATTCTCCGTAAAGTACAGGGTTATTACAAATGATTGAAGCGATTTCACAGCTCTACAATAACTTTATTATTTGAGATATTTTCACAACGCTTCGCACACACATACAAAAATTCAAAAAGTTTTTTTAGGCGTTCACAAATGTTCGATATGTGCCCCTTTAGTGATTCGGTAGACATCAAGCCGATAATCAAGTTCCTCCCACACTCGGCGCAGCATGTCCCCATCAATGAGTTCGAAAGCATCGTTGATGCGAGCTCGCCGTACTGGCACGTTTCTTGGTAATGTGATGTGTTGGCAGAAGAGCCAACACCGTGTTGCTAGAGGAGGCCGAAATGCACGCGTTTAAGCTCACGCAGACTGGCGTGAGGTCTGGAACAAGGCAAAGTAATTATAGTAGCCAAAAATAGTACATAGCTTCTGGAATACTTAACTTTCATCCATAATTGGAGATCATCGCTTTTCATGATACATAATTACAATCTAACTGGTAATGGCGCCTTGCTAGGTCGTAGCAAATGACGTAGCTGAAGGCTATGCTAACTATCGTCTCGGCAAATGAGAGCGTATTTGTCAGTGTAGCATCGCTAGCAAAGTCGTCTGTACAACTGGGGCGAGTGCTAGGAAGTCTCTTTAGACCTGCCGTGTGGTGGCGCTCTGTCTGCAATCACTGACAGTGGCGACACGCGGGTCCGACGTATACTACCGGACCGCGGCCGATTTAAAGGCTACCACCTAGCAAGTGTGGTGTCTGGCGGTGACACCACATAGAGGAGGTTTAAACCCTGAATCTTTCACATAACCCCACAGAAAGAAATCGCATGGGGTTAAGTCGGGAGAGCGTGGAGGCCATGACATGAATTGCTGATCATGATCTCCACCACGACCGATCCATCGGTTTTCCAATCTCCTGTTTAAGAAATACCGAACATCATGATGGAAGTGCGGTGGAGCACCATCCTGTTGAAAGATGAAGTCGCCGCTGTCGGTCTCCAGTTGTGGCATGACCAATTTTCCAGCATGTCCAGATACACGAGACCTGTAACGTTTTTTTCGCAGAAGAAAAAGGGGCCGTAAACTTTAAACCGTGAGATTGCACAAAACACGTTAACTTTTGGTGAATTGCGAATTTGCTGCACGAATGCGTGAGGATTCTCTACCGCCCAGATTCGCACATTGTGTCTGTTCACTTCACCATTAAGAAAAAATGTTGCTTCATCACTGAAAACAAGTTTCGCACTGAACGCATCCTCTTCCATGAGCTGTTGCAATCGCGCCGAAAATTCAAAGCGTTTGACTTTGTCATCGGGTGTCAGGGATTGTAGCAATTGTAAACGGTAAGGCTTCTACTTTAGCCTTTTCCGTAAGATTTTCCAAACCGTCGGCTGTGGTACGTTTAGCTCCCTGCTTGCTTTATTCGTCGACTTCCGCAGGCTACGCGTGAAACTTGGCCGCACGCGTTCAACCGTTTCTTCGCTCACTGCAGGCCGACCCGTTGATTTCCCCTTACAGAGGCATCCAAAAGCTTTAAACTGCGCATACCATTGCCGAATGGAGTTAGCAGTTGGTGGATCTTTGTTGAACTTCGTCCTGAAGTGTCGTTGCACTGTTATGACTGACTGATGTGAGTGCATTTCAAGCACGACATACGCTTTCTCGGCTCCTGTCGCCATTTTGTCTCACTGCGCTCTCGAGCGCTCTGGCGGCAGAAACCTGAAGTGCGGCTTCAGCTGAACAAAACTTTATGAGTTTTTCTACGTATCTGTAGTGTGCCGTGACCATATGTCAATGAATGGAGCTACAGTGAATTTATGAAATTGCTTCAATCATTTGTAATAGCCCTGTATAGCCAGCACCATGATGTTCGTTTTCCGGTGTCCATATTGATTTGAATAACAACTGTACTCGAATGAAACCTGAGACATGCTAGTTACGAGCGCAGCGAGCAGCGAGCGTGTTTGTGTAGCGGCGGCATTCAATTCATAAAACAGCGGAGCGGCGTATGTTGTCGCTGCCAGCGGGCGCGCAGCGGCACACGCCGCCGAGCCGTTTCTCGTGAGCTTCTCGAGAATTGCTTGAGAACTAGAGGCTCGAGGAATTCTCGGTGCGACGGCCGATGTGGCCGAGCGGTTCTAGACGCTACAGTCTGGAACCGCGCGACCGCTATGGTCGCAGGTTCGAATCCTGCCTCGGGCATGGATGTGTGTGATGTCCTTCGGATAGTTAGGTTTAAGTAGTTCTAAGTTCTAGGGGACTGATGACTTCAGGAGTTAAGTCGCATAGTGCTCAGAGCCATTTGAATTCTCGGTGCGCTCGAGTCGCTGCGCCTCGCCATCCCATCACTGCAGGTGACTAGGATTGTGGAAAGGGCCAAGTATGGTTGGAGTCAGTTTCACCCTAAAATTGTAATTTATTGTAATTTGATAACACATTTACAACCGAAGTGGCACATAGCCGAACCTTTACCAAATGCAACTCTTTCATGGCTGAAGGACTCCAAACAAAACATCTTAAAATCAACAAGATAAAAACGCAGTTAAAAAGCAAATAAAATAATTAAAATAACATATATCACAACTAGGTGGAAAGTCTCAAGGCAAAGTAGGTAGAACAAACATACGCAAGGTGCAATACAAATGGCTGAAGGTCACAATTAAATTACAAAATTTTACAATATATTACCATAATCTTTTAAAGGCAGATTGCCACTGTGGTGTCACCGCCAGACACCACACTTGCTAGTTGGTAGCCTTTAAATCGGCCGCGGTCCGTTAGTATACCTCGGACCCGTGTGTCGCCACTATCAGTGATTACAGACCGTGCGCCGCCACACGGCAGGTCTAGTCTAGAGAGACTCCCTAGCACTCGGCCCAGTAGTACAGCCGACTTTGCTAGCGATGGTTCACTGACTACATACGCTCTCATTTGCAGAGACGACAGTTTAGCATAGCCTACAACTGCGTCATTTGCTACGACCTAGCAAGGCGCAATATTCAGTTACTATATGTCTTCTGAACAGACAAATTGTGAATCATGTACCGTCAAGAGCGACGTTCATCATTAATGGATTAAAGTTATGTATCAAACTAGCTACGTCCGCTTTCTGAATTCTCATTCCTTGTCATGTTCCAGACCTCACGTCAGTATAGTCCTTCCCTTCTCACGCCAGCCTGTGTGAGCTAAACGCGTTCATTTCGGTCTCCTCTAGTAACATGGTGTTGGCTCTTAAGCCAACACTACAGACGCAAATGTTTAAGCTTGAAAGATAATTTTAAGAATAAGGTTGCAAGGCTGAAATCCCACAATCAATTCTCCAAAAATTTTTAAAATAATATAACCATAATCTTTAAATTTTATATAGCTGAAAACAGACAATCAAACAACGATACAATAGACAATAAAGACAACGGCACTCAGAAGCCTCCAGGAAGGTCGGTCTGCCCTCTTTCACTTAGGTGAGACAGGTGGTGAGCCCAACTACGCTTGATTCATCGGAACCCAACCAGGGGACAGCCACGGACTGACCAACACAACGACTTGCTTGCCATCAATAAGTGCATGAGAACTCAAACACAAAACCTTACGAACGTGATAACCCACTATGATGTATGTATTAGCTGTCAAAACTACACACCATGTTGGACAGCGAAAACAGGTGAGGAAATGACGCTGCCTGAATTTACGTCAGTGGCCAGGGCAGGTAACCAGAACACTAACGGCCACAAGGCCGAAAATTCCGCTCTTGCACTCAAATTGTAGTCAACCAATATAGCTAATTGCACCGCATTGTAGCTAAATGTCAGCATTAGAAACACTCAGTGATGCTGACAGGAAAACCTCCCCAACAGCGAACCACCGAAACGAACCACCACAACATGAATGGACGTGGCTTGGGTAGTTGAAACCACTACTGAACTTTGACGTCCTGGGTCGGTGAACCACGAAGCTCATAGCGATCGGACAGCTCCACACACGATCCGACACTGCGCAGGGACCGCCAGCGGAGCCAGCCGACTGCACCACGCAGAGATAACTTCCCTGGTCCTCAGCAACCATCCGACTGGCTCAGTATGCCGACAACACCTAAAATAGTCGTCAGTGGAAATAACGCCAACGTGACAAACACTGCACGAAGACCTGAACGATAGCCAACAGTAACTAAGCTCGCACGAAGACAAATCGGGAGTCGATGCAAACACACGCACACACAGTCGACTCATGAACGATCGGCGAGCCAAAACGCGTCGTCCGGTAGGACGATCGACCGACGATTCACGAAGACCGTGGCCTGGCTCAAGTGATGCGTGGCGGCAAATGGTCGGGCGAGCCATGTCGGCGCAGACTTCACTGCTCCTCTAATCCGATTGCACTACTGTCGCATTGCAACTCCCTCACTGGCAGGTCAGGACTGCGTTCCAGAGACGTTCCAACTGACTGGCCGCCCCAACTCGCGACCCTAACTCGCTTACGACAGATAACGACCGGGAGGTAATAGCAGTGGAGCAAAGACACTACGAGAGGGGATATATCGATACACGCTGCTAGTGCCACTCACGGTCAGGCAAAGCAGCAACTCAGTGACAGTAGCACTTTAAATTAATTTAGTGAGTTGGAAGTACGTTAAAAACAGGGTGCAAAATACATAATGGCAGGTATACGAGCCACACACGGCCTATTTACGTATACGTGCCGACGTCGCAAGTTGAAGAGCAAGAGATAGAGAGAGTATACGAGGGTACTGAAAAGGTAATTCACTGCGTAAAAGGAGATGATAATCTATTAGTCTTGGGCGACTGGGATGCAGTTGTAGGGGGTGGAGTAGAAGAAAAGGATACGGCAAAATATGGGCCTGGGACAAAGATTAAGAGAGGACAAAGAGAAATTGAGTTATGTAATAAACTTCAGCTAGTAATAGCGAATACTCTGAGAAGGCATATACTTGGAAAACGCTGTTTGACATGGAATATTCAATGAACTGTGGATTACATGCATTGAGCGAATATTATAGTGCATTGAGAATGGCTAAATTCTAGCCGAAATCTAGATCTGCACAATAAAATTAAAAAAGGACGACTGATCTATAATGTACAAGTCAATATAACAGTCGCTGAGTGCAACAGATTTCTGATTTGAAGGTAACCTGTTGAACAACTTTCTTCGTCCAGAACTTGAAAGCCGTCAAATGAACATGAGAGACATATGGTTTCAGCAGGATGGTGCCACAGCTCACACGGCTGGAGCGTCCATGGAAGTGGTTCGACCAATTTTCCCAGGACATGTTATTTCGAGATATGGTGATGTTTACTGGCCCCCTCGCTCACCCGATTTGTCTATATGTGACCTCTTTTTGTGGGGATATTTAAAATCAGAAGTCTACATGAACAAGCCTCACACAATCGATGACCTGAAGAACTCCATTCGTCAGGAAATTGAAGCCATGCCGAATGAAATGTTGGAGAGAGCCATGCGTAACTTCCGAGAGAGGATCCAAATTTGTATTTAGCAAGAAGGACGTCAAGACATTATTTTTCGAACCTAATTAAAGTATGTATATTTCAGAACTGCACTAAAAAATCTATCACTTAATGCTTGTTTTTTATTATTTTTATCAAACAGTGCCCCTGTCATTCAATAGTTAAAAACATGCGTTTCCTTTGTTCCACCCTGTTATATGGTCATGACGCCAATAAAAGGTCCAAATTAGTTCAGAAGATATTTTCATCTTTAATCGTCTCTGGTTTTTGAGAAATGCGACGACGGAGCTATTCTTTTGTTTGCCGTTTCATCACTCTCCCTAAGAAGACCCCTGGAGTGGTCACCTATCATCGAAGGATTCCAATGGCCTTGGTAACAGTGTTCCATGGTAAGTTTTGGTGAAAGCGTTCACCATGCTCATCGCTCCCAAATTTTATGGGACTAACTCAAAGTGAGAATGTAAGAAGTGAGTTTTAAGCGACGTTCTATACCCCATGGTCTTATAGTTGACCAGTTACCCAAAAAGCTCTACACAACTGCTTTAAAAGAAGGCTAAGCAGCTAATGGGATATCTGTGTCCGCCCCAATAGCTGAGTGGTCAGCGTGGCGGATTGCCGTCCTATCAGTCCGGGCTCGATTCCCGGCTGGGTCGGAGATACTCTCCGCTCATGGACTGGATGTTGTCTTCATCATTTCATCCCCATCCAGCGCGCAGGTCGCCCAGTGTGGCGTCGAATGTAATAAGAACTGCACCAAGGCGGCCGGACCTGCCCTGCAAGGGGCCTCCTGGCCAATGACGGCAGTTGCTCGTTTCCATTGGATATCTGTGAATTTTGTATCAAAGGTTGGGTCTTTCAGCAATTTTCTTATTTGTGGTCCAACAAATATACCCCCATTCAGCTTTGCCTCACTTAATTTGGGAAAGTTTTCTTTTAAGTGATTGAAGGCCTCAGCTTCTTTATCCAGAGCTTTTACAAAGTTCTTGAAAAGGCCCAAATTGATATGAAGCGGAGGCAAAATGATTTTATCGGGCTCAACCAATGGGATATGCTGACATTACGTTTCCAAGAACATATGACTTCCTTATAGGCCATTCCTTGACTGTGTAGTGGTTCTTGCTGACACGGCTGTCCCAAAGGCACAAAAGGCGGCAGTATTTCGTGAATCCTGCCTGTAAACCTGTAAATAGTGCAACAACTTTTAAATCACAGCAAAGCTGCTATTCATGATCCTTGTATTTGATTGCCTCCAGCAGCAAAGCCATGGTTTCATAAGTTTCTTTCATGTCTACTGCGTAAGTCAAAGGTACTGATGGAAATGCATTGCCATTACGCAGTAGTACTGCTTTCAAGCTGGTTTTACTGGACTGAAGAAACAGTCGCCACTCCTGAGGATTATGTTGTACACCTAGCCGCATCATCAGAGCATTGACGACATACACATGTTGAATTCTGCAAATCGAAATGTTGAGCCAAGGAAGCACATCTTGATCTGAAACAGGAAATTTTTGTACCTGGAGCTAGAAGGTTCCGTTGTTGCAGTCGCGACCCCAAGAGTTCAGCTTGCTGTTTCGAAAGTTTTACATCGCGTACCAAATCGTTCAACTCCTTTTGATTAAGGAGCTGAGGCGAAGTGTCATGATATTGTGGGCAGTACTCTTCTCTATGTTCCGTGAACTTTATGTTACAGACAGGAACAGGTAACCCCTCATCATGTGGCACAAGTAAATGCACTGAAGATACATTTGGATACTCTACTTTCTGTCTAGTTTTGCTTGAATGTCCCGAAATATTTGTAAGACGGAAGTAACAGTCTGAATAATGGGCTTAGGGCTCAAACCACATCATCGGAACAGCGAATGGCATGGCTCGGCGTTTTCCTTTCAACCACTCGGTTTAGGTTGTAGTACAGTTTATGTAGGCAATACGAGGAGCAAAAGTTTGATCTTGATCACCAACAGCACAATCAAAATACAATTTATATGCCTTCTTAACCAAATCAATGATTGGTTTTCTTTGGGCTTTTGTAATGAATTTCCCACACACATAACAACAGTTGTCGGAGTGGTTTAGACAGCAACGACATTTACTAGTTCCCATTTTTCTCAGTGTAAGTTTTAAACACAAAAAGTTTGCACCATCTTTCACAGGAAACACTCACTGAGGATCTTTTTTACACCACTGGATTACCACACCAACCATTTACTGACGATTTGTAGATCTTCCAGCTCTCCTCTGCAAATCAAAAACAAACAATTAAACATCAAAACAGAACAATACTGGATACGAAAAATAAAAAATCTTTAAAAACTCAAAAAATGGTACGTACTAGAACATTATACAGATTCTACACACCAAACTACATACTACGTGATGTGTCACATCCCAGATTCAAAATGACTGTTGACTAGTGTAACCAAAAACGGGTGGAGGAAAGAGGATATTAAAAGTACATTAGCACTGACAAAAAGGGCTTTCCTGGCCAAGAGAAGTCTACTAGTATCAAACGTAGACATTAAATTGAGAGAGAAAGTTCTGAGAATGTATGCCTGGAGCACAGCATTGCATTGACTGTGGGAAAACAGGAACAGAGAAGAATCGAAGCATTTGAGATGTGGTGCTACAGACGGGTGTTGAAAATGAGAGGGACTGCCAAGGTAATGTCAGGAAGTTCTGCGCCGAATCGAATATGTGGCAAACACTGACAAGGAGACATCAGGGAATTACTTCCATGGTACTAGGAGGAGCTGTAGAGGGGAAAAACTGTAGAGGAAGACATAGACTGGAATACACCCAGCAAATAATTGAGGACATAGGTTGCAGGTGCTACTCTGATATGAAGCGGCTGGCACAGGAGAGGAATTCGTGGCGGGCCGCATCAAACCAGTCAGATGAATGAAGTAAAAACAAAAAAAATCCTACAGCTGTCTATTTGATGCGCTACGGGATGTTCACTTATCAAGCTTATTGTGCAGGCGTAGCATCTGTATCCACCATGTCGTCACAACAGTAAAAGGAAAGCTTTCTGTATGCTCTGATTTTAGGTAGAGCGTGAGTTTCGTGCACGGTTTAGGAAAGACCACATAAGAATAACATAGATAGGTGGTATCATTAGTTCGTGGAAAACGGATCCCTTTGTAAGGCGAAGAGTCCTTATCGACCTCGTCTGTCCGATGCAATCGTCGAAAGAGGGCAACGAGGACTTTCGCGGAAGTCCTCGCAAGTCGCTTAGTAAAGCAAGCAGGGAATTGTTCATTCCAAAGATTACAATGTGTTAGGTGTTGCGTAATCAGATATTTTTTAAACGATACAAAGTGGGATTAGAGCGGGATTTACACCAGCAGACAAAGTGAGAGGTATGCGTTTTGTGGAGAACCGCTGATTTTGCAGAAAGAGTCAGCGTCCGAGATGAAAGAAACTTCTATAGGCATGCTTATTCAAATACAGAGATATGTAAGCAGGCAGAATACGGCGCTGCGGTCGGCAACGCCTCTATAAGACAACAAGTTTCTGGCGCAGTTGTTAGATCGGTTACTGCTGCTACAATTGTAGTCATCAAGATTTAAGTGAGTTTTATCGTGGTGTTATAGTAGCCGCACGAGCAACGGAACACGGGATGCCCGAGGTAGCGATGATTTTCCCGTACTACCATTTCACAAGTGTACCGTGAATTTCAGGAATCCGGTAAAACATTAAATCTTCGACATCGCTGCTGCCGGAAAAATATCCTGCAAGAGGATCGTTCAACGTGTCAGAAGTGCAGCTCATCCTTAAATTGCGGCAGGTTTCAATACTGGACCATCAACAAGTATCAGCGTGCGAATCACTCAACGAAACATCATCGATATAGGCTTTCGGAGCCGAAGGCCCACTCGTATACTCTTAACGACTGCACGGCAAAAAGCTTTACGGCTTGCCTGGACCCGTCAACATGAACATTGGACTGTTGGTGGTGGGAAACATGTTGTCTGGTCGGACAAGTCTCGTTTCAAATTATATAGTGAGAATGGACGTGTACGGGTATGGAGACAACCTCATGAATCCATGGACCCTACGTGTCAGCAGGAAACTGTTCATGCTGGTCGAGGCTCTATAATGATACGGGGCGTGTGCAGCTGGAGTGATTTGGGACCACTGATACGTCTAGGTAGACTCTGACAGGTGACAGGTACGTAAGCATCCTCTCTGATCACTTGCATCCATTCATGTCCATTGTGCATTCCGATAGACTTGGGCAATTCCAGCAGAACAATGAGACAACCCACACGTCGAGTACTGCTACAGAGCGTCTCTAGGAACACTCTTCTAACACTTCCGCTGGCCACCAAGCTACCCATACATGAACATTATCGTGCGTATCTGAGACGCCTTGCAACGTGCTGTTCAGAAGAGTCCCCACTCGCCCGTACTCTTACGGATTTATGGACAGCCCTGAAGGTTTAGTGGTGTCAGTCCCCTCCAGCAGTACTTCAGGCATTAGTCGAGTCCATGCCATGTCGCGCTGCGACACTTCTGCGTCCTCGCGGGGCCCTACACGAATTAGACAGGTGTACCAGTTTCTTCGGCTCTTCATTGTATTTAAAAATGGCAGACTGCTGTTCATCTCTTCGTAGCAAACATTTCTGTGGCACACATTTTTTTTCGCTTCTGGACAAAAACTTATTTGGCGTATGTATGTTAATCTGGTTATTCACAATGTGAATGTAGCTGCTGACGTTAAGGTGCCTGAGGATGCAAGTTTTATTCTCCAAGAAACCATTAATAATAAACGGCATAGTAGTGCAAATTGAATTTTATCTACAGCAATTATTAGCTGCCACCGACAGCTCACAACTGTGATAATCTAATTATCGCTAGAGTGTGCAGACATGCAGTCTTCTTGGTCGTTGTTCTTATACTGCGTCTGCAAGGCATCTCAGCTGTTGACAATAAATGTCAGCACTGATGCTTACTGTGGTATAGATAGCTGCGATGCCACGGCGTAGGTGCAAGTTCTTAAGTTGGCACTACGACACCGACACCGACGACAGCGCCCTCTAGCCGGCGCTGTGGAGCTCTACGTGCGCAGCTCCGGATTCAGCCAACCTAATCAAGAGCAGAGGGCCGGGACACTTCGCTTCATATAGAGTCTTTACACTACTTACGACAGGTGTAAGGCTTGCTCATCATTGGAAAGTTATGTAACCATTTATTAACTTGTTTTTGCCTATAGGAAACGCCTAGAATTTGACACGCAGTACCGATGTGTTTTACCTATTCCTGATCCTACTCACTTTCGTCATTCGGCCAACCTTTCAGTTTGCAGGATCCTTGCAGGCGGGACACAAAAGTTACACCTCGGGGAATCAATTCGTGGTACACCACATAGTTGCTGTTCCACCAGGTGCCCAACACTGTCTTTTATGAATGCGTACAGCTCCTTCTATGGGAAGTTGCTACTTTGTTTGGGCTCAGTCATTCCTTTCATTTCGTTAGGTTAGCATAGAGACACCATTTCTCGTCACCAGTAACGATACAGTATGGGAATGGACGGTGATCTTCGCGAGTCAATTGACGACGAGCAAGGAGAGATGTTCGTATGACTACAAGCTGACTTTGGTGACTTCGCCTAAGAGCATGCAGTACCCATATTCCCGACATTTGAACTTACTCCACTACATGCAAATGTCGCTCGGTGGTGCAATAATGACAGTTCATCACATTTGCCAGTACAATGTCATGCATCGTTGTGAATTAATCCGTTCAAACGATCTTGATAAAACTCCGAAGGTCTACCTGAACGTGGAGGGACACTAAGGTCAAAGCGATCCTCGTCAAAATAAGATTTTCTTGTCGTTCTCTGTCCAACGGCATTATCGTCATATACGGCGCAAATGTTTCTGGCTATCTCAGCTACTGTTACCCCTATATTGAACTCAGACAAAAGAACATGTCGGAAATCTCGCGATTTCTCCATTTGGCACTCTACCTTCTAGAGTCCATAGCTCTCCTCACCTTCTCCGAATGACAAAATGACAATTGGTAAATTCATACAACAATAGTGAACTACAAATAAAAAACGACAATCGGTAAATAAACTCATATCAACGGAACACCACCGTGCAAAACAAAACGTACGAACTTATGCAGCAACCTATTAATATTAAGTGCTGAAAGGCCAGAAATGTGTTCACGAAGTATACAGCAACTGTAAACAGCTTTAGTACGACACATGCCAATGAGAGGAGTACAGACGTCGTGCAGGGTGCACTGAGAACTGCTGCCGTTATTCACTTATTTGGGGCCTAGATTTATCCGGTGAGCAACCGACCGTGGCTAGCATGGCGGGTTATTCCTGGCGACCTTATTTAATTTTCATCACCGCTGCAGGGGGTGGCTCTTCGGCTGAAGAACGTTTCCGGCCTGCGTGTCTAAAGTGCAGCGAGAAATAGAATTCATTCATCTTACGCGGTGACAGCAGTTTTATGAGTATAACTTTGCCCGCTTTTCGACGGTCATAAAGTGACTTTCAGATGCATACTTCGTGCCGTTCCCGCCGTGAAACGTTCCCAGCGACCTGAATAGCAAGTAACGGCTCTACACTGGCGCGCAAAGAATAGCACATTCGAATGTGCCGAGAAAGTGGGAGAGGTGCCATTTCTGAATGAGAAGCGTGAGGAAACGAAAGGTGAGCGGGTGGTTTGGAGCGACGGAACGAGTACAATAGTTGAAGCCACCCTCAAGGTGGCTGAAAGGTATACGGAGTACAGAGTTTATGCGGCTGCATTGCAGAAATTTGATGGAAACAGTGGGTAGTTCAGTTGAGAAGCAATGGACATCTCTTAAAGGCGTAATAACAGGTACTGGACCGACAAACATAGTTGCAGGAAATGTGACTCCATGACAATGTTGGTAACAGAAGAAATACAAGTACTTCAACTGATCGAGAGAAAGTAATACAAAACTGTTCACAAAAATTAAATACAGTGCAATGAAGAACTTACGAGGGTTGCCCAGAAAATTCTTTATTGAACATAATGAGAATTACACACACGAAAGAATGGTGTTTTATCTACCCACCCTATTTTTCCACGCAATCTCCATCCCGATCTATGACCTTCCTACAGCGCTAAACGAGGGTGTGTATGGCCTGTCGGTACCAATTATTGTCCTGGTGCCGGAGCCAGCATTTCACTGTGTCAATTCCTTTGCTGATTGACTGATGCAGCACCAAATACCGACTAGTAATGCATCTGTCCTTGCGAATGACAACATCAGCTCGCTGCAACATGTAAGGTGTGACAGCCGTGGATGGTCTACCCAACCGCTGTAAATCGTGGAGCTCTGACGAACAGCCTTCTGATGACATCATCCTCGGTGTCCAGCGACTAATTGTACTCTTTTGCGAATATTCCCCACAGTTTCACACATTGCAGTGAGAAATTCAATGACGGCACGTTGTTTGTAACATGCATCAACTACAGACGCCATTTCCAAACTGTCCTGCAGCCACGCCATCTGTCGGAAGTTACGGAAACTTGGCGCGCTCACTCAGGAGACTTCAGAGTAAATCGTACGTAACGTTTCGCATTCGTAGTATCCTTTTCGGCTGAGGAAAAAAAAATGCGGTGCATAACTTTCTGGGCAACTCTCATAGAAACAGAATCAACAGGAAGTGCAAGGACGTTGCTTCCAGGCAGAATGTGAAGAAAACTAAAAGGAAATGATCGTCGGTAGGACAGATCCAGGGTATAGTAAAGGCGAAATCGAGAAATTAAAAGAAGAGGGCCAACACAGTGATCGCCCCCTCCCCCCCTACCTTTTTATAAATCCCTCCAAATCCTTGAACGTCATGCTCTCCGCCTCGCCTATCGCATCCGTCTCCCCTCCCCCACGCGGATCCTGTACGATCTCATCCCCTTCCCCCAACTCCTCCTTTTCCTTGAAAGGATACGGATCCTGTACACCTCCCGCAAACTCGATCCTCCTCACCCACTCATCTCCCCGATCCTCTCCCATCCCCGCCCGCTGCCGCGCCTGTATTCGCACGTCCCACCCGGTCTCCATCTCTCCACCCTCCTTACCCTCTCCCAAGGTGGCTTCCGCCAGCTCCCCCTCCCTGATGATGTCCTCCTCCCCTCCATCTACTCCTCCTATCAGCTTTGACCCTGCCCCACCCCCCACTTCCGGTGTCCTTTCCTTTAGGCACCCTTCCTCCCTTCTCTTCCCATCCCTTCTCATTCCTTTTCCCCCATCCCCTCCCTCCACCCCTCTTCCCCCGGGCTTCCGCTCCCCCTTCCTCCCTTCCCCCCTATCTCCCCTGCCTGTGGCATCTCTGCTCTCCCCTCTCGCTCTCCCACTCCCCTTCCTCCTCCTCCACCTCCTCTATTGGCAGGTCCCCGGACTCGTACACACTCAGTGAACATTCGCGCGCCGGAGATCATCGCCATCTGTGTGTCGTGTGTGTGCCTCGATTTGTGTTTAGTGTTCTCTGACCGTCACGCATCAACTGTTCACGTGTGCCGTCGCCGTCATCCGTGTTCTGTGCGCCATGTCACCAAGTGTTTCCCGTTTTTTCGAGTCCAGCGTGAACAGCTTCATGTTTATTGTTTTTTAAATCTCCTTTTTTTGCCCGCCGTTTTTACTGTAGTGTCTGTATCACCCATATGTCTTGTTATTGTTCCGCTTAAGGCTGAAGAGCAGCGTACTATGCTGCTGACAGCCCGCCTGTATCAGGTGATGAAAATTACAATAAAGGAAAAAAAAAAAAAACTGTGATCGCAAATGAGTACAGGTGGAAATAGTGCATTGAAGGCCTCTACGAGGCAGACGAACAGTCTGCTGGCATCGTAGAAGAGTAAATGGGTGTCGATGACACAAGGAATTCAGCATTAGTCAGTGTGCGACCCGACTTTGGAGGGCTAGCGACCCCAGAAGGCAGAAGACCTAGATATCATCTCCGAGAAATTTCAAAATTATTTGGGGAAAGGGGTTATCAAATGATTTTTTAAGTTAATATCTACAATCTATGGCACAAGAGAAATATAACAGAAGTACCGGAAGAGTACCCCGAAGACATCAACGCGAGAACTGTCGGACAATAAGCTTGAAAGTTCAGAAATTAAAACCAGGGAGCAGAGGACTATCAAAAGAGTGGAAAAGGAATTTACAGATTTGTTACTTGATAAAAAAAATGCTGAAAATTAGGGGGACTGATATGACAAGAGATGAGGAGTAACTTCCCAGAATCGTAGAGGAAGGAAATATTCCTAAATACTGAAAAGAAGGAAGGATAGGCTGATAGGACATGTTTTAATGCATCAGGGAATAACTTCCATGATGCTAGAGGAACCTGTAAAAAGAAAGAACTGTAGGGAATGGGAGAGACTGGAATATATCTAACAAATAACTTATGACGTTGGGTTCAAAAATGGCTCTGAGCACTATGGGACTTAACATCTGAGGTCCCCTAGAACTTAGAACTGCTTAAACCTAACTAACCTAAGGACAGCACACACAGCCACGCCCGAGGCAGGATTCGAACCTGCGACCGTAGCGGTCTCGCGGTACCAGACTGAAGTGCCTAGAACCGCTCGGCCACTCCGGCCGGCTATGACGTTGGGATGTGCTCGTCTGGGGTGAAGTGATCGACGCAGAAGAGGATGTCGTGGCAGGGTCGATCAAACCAATCAAAGGAATGATGACAAAAAAGGTGATTAGTTTTGTTTCTTAAAACGTAAAGCATGGAAGAAGCAGTTATGACAATACAACTACTTGTGGAAACAAGAGTTTTAAAAATCAGGGTACTTTCATAGTATAGGTAATAAGAAGAATTTAAAATGTTTACTATTTCAAAAGTAATCGCCCTGACTGTTTATTTGTCTATCTCACTGTGAGAGAAGATGGTCATTGGCTTCACGAAAAATTTCTTGCAGTTGCCTAAGGGACCATGATTGTACCCAGGCTTGCCTCTCTTCGTCCGAAGCAAATCGAACTGCCGCGAATGCCTTCCACCAGGGTTCCATTAACATGGAAATACACGGGGAGATATCAGAATTGTATGGACGATGTTAAGCGCTTCCCAGTGAAACTTCTGCACCGCAGTCGAAACAACCTTGGCATGTGGGCGGGCATTACCCTACGACAAAGGAGGGCCATCCGTCAACATTCCACGGAGTTTGGAATTAATGGCGCGCGTCAGTGTTTACACTGTGTCTATGGACCGCTGTGTAGTAGTTGTGACGCCGCGTTCCAGAAAGTTAATAAGCAGCGGACTCTTGCAGGCGAAGAAAAATATCATGATGACTTCACCGGAGCTGATGTGGCATTCGTTTCGCCGACGAAGCAGAAACTTCTCTGGGAAGCTATTTCATATCTTCCGTACAGTTCCGATCTCTCCCAGAGCGATAACCTTTTTTTTTTTTTTTTTTTTTGGAGCCTTGAACAAAGAAATTGGTAGTCGTCGATCTGCTTCGGATCAAAAGGTCCACACCGGTGTGCAAACATGGTTCCATAGGCAGCCGCAAACTGACTAAAATGTCTCGTAGAGGGATAAATGTATTAACAGTTATGATTATTACTTTTGAAACAATAAACATATTCCTCTTCTTTCCTCTATCTCGTCCTCATTTCTCTGCCCCTTGTATTTGGTGATCAAGAAAGAGAATGCGAAACATGAAGATGTGCATGGTGTTTGAATTTCTCAGAAGAGTAGATATACGCTGTAGGGAAAGACGACAAACAAACAAGGATAAGAAATATCGCTTATGACATTGCTGTCCCCAGCTAAACTGAGGAAAATTTACAGGGCCTGTTGAGGAAACGAATTTTCTTCTGTGCTCAGAATACGAAACGCGAATAGAACAAAGAAAAGCGAAAGTATTGAGGAGTATCAGAACTGAGGACCACATAGCAGCTGAACAGAAGAATTTCGCTACCTGGGAAGTAAAATAACGCCTGGTGGACGAATCGAGAAGAGAAGAAGAAGAAGCAGATAATCACAGGTACAGAGCACACCAAAAAAAAAATCTCTTGGTAACAAACCTAGGCCTTGGCCTTGGGAAAAAAGTGCTTCATTCATCCTACAAGTCCATACCTTCCCGTTGTTCTGCTATCCAACCACGATTTCAGTGTGTCCACTGAAGTAGTAATTGGCGATGTCGCTCGGTCAACAAGGGCGCATGTAGAGGCCGTCCGCTACATAGCTACATGTCCTACAACATGCTCTGAAAGGTATGCTCCGTGGCCTTTCTTCCTGTACTAGCACTGAAAACTCTGGCGTCATATCTACCACATATGGTCGCCTATCCTGCTTTACGGACTGAACAGGCAAGCTTCCGACTATTACGTTCTGTGACGAGGCGTTGAGGTCCAACACTTGTACTCTGTTCATCGTTCCACCATCTATCAACCACATCTGTAGACGTTCACGACAGTCGATGACCTCCTTCGTTTTACAGATACTGTCTTTCTGTATGGTACTGTTTTCTTTTTTTTCTTTTGATGCAATCACTTATTGGTGATATAAAGAAAGTAATACGTTACAATAAGTCAATTTCTCCAATATCTGTTCTTTGCCATAGTCGCATTTATCAGTAGGTTTCCATCTTATGGACCGTATTGTCACTAGAATGATTTTCCCATTCGCCTCTGCTGCGCGTATATACCTCCTTTACCTCTTTACGCGACGGCAATGCCGCCGTCACTTGGTGGGCAATGGTCGTAATATTTTGGATATTCAGTGTATGCCACAACAAACAGATAACATCCGAGGTTCCCGTGATCTCTCAGGTGAATAGAATGGAAACTTGGATTTGTGGTGTGCTTCCGGATATTCTGCCAATTTGACAGGCTGATTCATATAGCTAGCTACATTTGTATATGGAGTGGCGGTCGGTGGCTCGGAAGAAGAAAGTAGCTGCTCTTCGGATCCGAAATTTCTCTCCGGTGACGTCAGTGAGCAGAATGAACATATCAGTTAAGCGTGCAGAATCAGCGCCCACACTGTGTGTTTAAATAGTTCCTAAAGTATAGACCACTGTGGAAAGAAACTTCTTCCAGATCTCAGAAAATTATTCTATAGATGACGTGTATGTATGTATATACATACCCTACTCTTGTGGACAGTTTTGGTCAAGCCATAAAAGAATAGAAACTGAGAGACAACTGTTCTTTACAACCTTACATTAATGCAGGAACATTTTCTCGCTTGAATATGAGAGCGTGCTGAAAAGACAAACCTCCGAATTCTTCATGTGAAAACGCTTAAGGCTTTTAAAGTAAATCAAACATTATTAGCATTCTACATCTATTCTACATCTTTATTCTTCATGTCTACATATTTATTTATCATCATACTGTATGTGATCAAAAGTATCCCGACACCTGTCTGAAAATGACTTACAAGCTCGTGGCGCCCTCCATCGCTAATGCTGTAATTCAATATGGGGGTAGCCATCCATAGCCTTGATGACAGCTGCACCTCTCGCAGTCACACGTTCAATCTAGAGCTATAAGATTTCTTGGGGAACGGCGGCCTATGCTTCATGGTATTCCGCTTTTGAAATGAGTATCGTTGTCGGTCGGTGTGTTTTATGGGGTTCAGGTCAGTGCAGGCCAGTCCTTTAGAAGGATGTTACTGTCGTGTAACCATTCCACACAGACCGTGCATTATGAATAGGTGCTTGATCCTGTTGAAAGATGCAATCGCCATCCCCGAATTGCTCTACAACAGTGGGAAGCAAGAAGGTGCTCTAATCATCAATGTATGCCTGTGCTGTGAGTGTGCCACGCTAAACGACAAGGGGTGCAACCACACTCCATGAAAAACACCGTAACACCACCGCCTCTGAATTTTACTGTTGGTACCACACACGCTGGCAGATGACGTTCACCGAGCATTCGCCATTCCCTCACCCTGCCATCGGATCGCCACATTGTGTACCGTAATTCGACACTCCACACAACGTTTTTCCGCTGTTCAATCGTCCAATAATCACGCTCCTTACACCAAGCGAGGCGTCGTTTGGAATTTACCGGCGTGATGTGTGACTTATGAGCAGCTGGTCGACCATGAAATAATAGTTTTCTCACCTCATGCCTAACTGTCATATTACTTACAGTGGATCTTGTAGTAGTTTGGAATTCCTGTGTGATTGTGTGGATAGATGTCTGCCTATTACATATTACGACCGTCTTCAACTGTCGGCGGTCTCTGACAGTCAACAGACGAGGTCGGCCTCTACGCTTATGTGCTGTACGTGTCCCTTCACGTTTCCACTTCTCTATGACATCGGAAACAGTGGCCCTAGGGATGTTTAGGAGTGTGGAAATCTCGTGTACAGACGTCATGACACAAGTGACAACCAATCACCTGACCACGTTCCAAGTCCGTGAGTTCCGCGGAGCCCCATTCTGCTCTCTCGAGATGTCTAATGACTACCGAGGTCGCTGATATCAAGTAGGTGGCAGCACAATGCACTTAGTATGAAAAAAGTATGTTTTTGGGGGTGTCCAGATACATTTGCTCACATAGTGTAGTGACCCTGCCAAGCAACACGTCTTCAGACGAGAGACCAGTTCGCTGATACTGCCACTGTACAATGCCTGACCACAAACTCACCTCTGTTTGCACAGCTACATCATTATCCAAGTGAAATCCTTAAAGGTATTCTTTAGGTTTTGGACTGTACGGGGCGTGTTCGCTCACAGTGAAACTACCACTTCGGATTTTTTCAGATGTCGCAGCGCTAGTGACTGTCTGGAATTGTCTTGCTGGAGGAGAGCATGCCCCATGTGTAGGCGTACTTTTTCGGATTCGAACCTCGATTACAGCATGCCATTTCCCACACACCGACACAGAAACGTTGCACATCATCATTATACCTGGTACAGTTCGGAGCCCCCTAACAGCAGAGGGCTACAAATACGCAAACATGAA
Source organism: Schistocerca serialis cubense (assembly GCF_023864345.2). NCBI lineage: Eukaryota > Metazoa > Arthropoda > Insecta > Orthoptera > Acrididae > Schistocerca > Schistocerca serialis. Next base: position 869,754,817 of record NC_064641.1, on the reverse strand, counting down.
GAATAAAGTTAACAACGTTTGTTTTATTTAGAAACCTGTAAGAGATTTCACACAAAAAATTTGGAGGACCTCCTTTTCAGCACACCCACGTATAATTGTCCTTAAAATAATGAAACAGATGTTATAAGAAGTAATGAAAAGAATTAATATTATGCATTTCGAACATCTAATGTAATGAAGTGCTGCAGAACACTGTGAAAGTTACTGCAGGAATTTGCTATTTCACTGAGAAGACTCTGAGGTGATTTCCATATATTCGCAGTTATTCCATCACATTTAGCCTCTCGCCTTTGTCTAATGTTCACAGTGACTTTAGGTTTTCTACTCGAGAAACTGAGTTACTGGAATTGAACGTATTTGAACTGGCGATTAACCTGTAATTAATAAACTACTGCAGTTTATATTACCTTCAAAATATCACTCATGATATCTGTATTTCTGTGTAGTTCTGTCATTGGGGAAATTGATAGTTTAATTGAAATCAATGAATTTAAGCTGACTAGAACTCCTGTCCCTGGATGTTCAGAGGCGGAGAGAATGAGGGATTATGATGGGCTGCACCTGCAGGAAGTGATTATTATGATATGTCAGATGTCCTCAATTCATCATTGAACAGTCGTCTGAGATGGCTACATCACCAAATCGCCCATTCAAGAGTCTGATTTGCTACCATGCTCCGTGGACACTCGCCTGACCTGGAGACATAGCAACAGGTGCCGTATTGTCAAACAGCTGTACGATATCCATGGCGACCCTGGCCTGATGATAAACTATGAAGGCTACCTATCAACAAGGCAACGATGGACATCCCCCTTTTCATCAGAAGTAACACCTCATCCAGCAGCTTGACGAACTAGCAATATGGTGTGTCGTGGAACTAAATTCTGAAGCCCAGGTCCTATAATTTGTTCAGTTAATGTTCCAGTGATACCAAATGACTGCTACACCGTAAAACTGTTTAATTCTCTTGTCCAATGCAAATGCAAATTAATGATGCATTTATTTTAATGTATATCATTCTCTATTAGCAGCTTCTCCTGTTTCGAACTCTATGAATTTTACCCTTGCTGGTTCACCTGCTGTGGACTGCCGCCCAAGTGTCACTAAAACGGCGAGTAGAACACGAAAATCGTAACACTTCTGCAAGAGTTCTCCATTTCTTACAGATTAAATAAATTAGTAACTGGTTTTCGCCGCAATTTAACACCATTCCGCAGTATGCAACAGTGTATTTGTATGGTTTTACTCACAGGAAACTTCAAAGTCTCATGTTCTTCATACATCCATCTTCTGGGGGATATTCGGAAACAGCTGTTATTTTATCATAAATGCAGACAGGATAGCACCATCAGCTGTATTTACTAGTTTCATTTATGTATAAGCCGTGTCCGAGATACAATACAATGCAAACTGTTGCAGATTTCAATGCTGGGCGATCAACAAGTGGCAGCGTCAGACCCATTCAATGAAATATCATCGATATAGGGTTACGGAGCCGAAGGCCCACTCGTGTACCCTTGATGACTGCACGAGACAAAGCTTTACCCCTCGCCTGGGCCCGTCAACACCGACATTGGACTGTTAATGACTGGACAGTAACCAGCTGTGATTCACATATTAACTTCAGACCGCACTATTCGATGTTACCATCCGAAAATGGTACTAAAACTTTCACAAGGATTTTGCGTCATTCTTTTCATTTCCGTATGAACGATTTCTTGAACAATTTTTCTGTTACTACTGATAGTTTATTCAAAATCTATTGAAACAATTAATGTCTGTTATTTACGTGCAAACATTAATTTTGTAAGAGCTGTAATAAAAGTTCCGCGTACTGGCCCTATATGAGCCAATCGAGTCCGACCGACCGCCATGTCATCCTCTGCCAAGCGTGCCAGTGAATGTGGTACTGAGGTGCATATGGTCGACATGGTGCTCTCCCGGTCGTTGCCAGATTTCTTCACCTTGGAACCACCACTAACCAATCTAGTAGATTCTCAGTTGGCCTGCACCAGTCCTCCCACCAAGGAAACAACTCTGCCAGTACCAGAAATCGAAACGAGATCAGCCACACTGACCTCTCAGTTACATAGGTGGACAAGAAATGTAGCGAGCAGAAAATACACTACTGGCCATTAAAATTGCTACACCAAGAAGAAATGCAGGTGATAAACGGGTATTCATTGGACAAATATATTATACTAGAACTGACATGTGATTACATTTTCACGCAATTTGAGTACATAGATCCTGAGAAATCAGTAGCCAGAACAACCACCTCTGGCCGTAATAACGGCCCTGATACGCCTGGGCATTGAGTCAAACAGAGCTTGGATAGCGTGTAAGTGTACAGATGCCCATGCAGCTTCAACTCGATACCACAGTTCATCAAGAGTAGTGACTGGCGTATTGTGACGCTGTATCGAGAAAGGTCCGTACAGGACCTGCAACATGCGATCGTACATTACCCTCCTGAAATGTAAGGTTTTGCAGGGATCGAATGAAGGGTTGAGCCACGGGTCGTAACACATCTGAAATGTAGCGTCCACTGTTCAAAGTGCCGTCAATGCGAACAAGAGGTAACCGAGACGTGTAACCAATGGTACCCCATACCATCTCGCCAGGTGATACGCCAGTATGGCGATGACGAGTACACACTTCCAATGTGCGTTCACTGCGATGTCGCCAAACACGGATGCGACCATCATGATGCTGTAACCAGAACCTGGATTCATCCGAAAACATGACGTTTTGCCATTCGTTCACCCAGGTTCGTCGTTGAGTACACCATCGCAGGCGCTCTTGTCTGTGATCCAGCGTCAAGGGTAATCGCAGCCATGGTCTCCGAGCTGATAATCCATGCTGCTGCAAACGTCATCGAACTCTTCGTGCAGATGGTTGTTGTCTTGCAAACGTCCCCATCGTTGACTCAGGGATTGAGACGTAGCTGCACGATCCGTTACAGCCATGCGGATAAGATGCCTCTCATCTCAGCTGCTAGTGATACGAGGCCGTTGTGATACAGCATGGCGTCCCGTGTTACCCTCCTGAACCCACCGATTCCATATTCTGCTAAGAGTCATTGGATCTCGACCAACTCGAAAAGCAATGTCGTGATACGATAAACCGCAGTCGCGATTGGCTATAATCCGACCTTTATAGAAATCGTAAACGTGATGGTACGCATTTCTCATCCTTACACGAAGCATCATAACAACTTTTCACCAGGCAACGCCGGTCAACTGCTGTTTGTGTATGAGAAATCGGTTGGAAACTTTCCTCATGTCAGCACGTTGTAGGTGTCGCCACCGGCGCCAAGCTTGTGTGAATGCTCTGAAAAGGTAATCATTTGCATATCACAGCATTTTCTTCCTGTCGGTTAAATTTCGCGTGTGTAGCACGTCATCTTCGTGGTGTATCAGTTTTAATGACCTGTAGTGTAAATAATAATCACACAGAAAATTATATAGTTCAACTTGGTAAAACGAAACATTTTTAACTCATAGGCCAAGCACAACAGAGATATGTATGAAGGTGATAAAAATTAGTAATGGCAGACACCTTATCCTTTTCGAAGAAATCTTCCATACACACAAAGTATTAAACGGAAATAAATACTTAAGGCAAACCTTTCTTTCTCATTCCTCACTTTTTCTCACTGTACTCCAGCTGTTGCTCAACATCCATTTTCCTCCGATACAGTCTCCAATCCACTACTTTCCATTCGCTATTTAATCATCTCAACACCCCCCTCCCTCTGTCTTCCTATCTTATTCGCTCCTCTCGCCGCAACGTCCCCCCTCTCCCTACCAAGCCACCATCTACTTATCATTATACTTCAACTCCATCACTAAACCTCTATTGCTCTTTTTTTTTTTTTTTTTTTTTTGAGTCATAAGTCTTTCGACTGGTTTGATGCGGCCCGCACGAATTTCTCTCCTATGCCAACCCATTCATCTCAGAGTTGCACTTGCAACGTTCGTCCGCAATTATCTGCTGGATGTATTCTAGTCTCTGTCTTTCTCTACAGTTTATGCCCTCTATAGCTCCCTCTAGTATCATGGAAGTTAGTATCTGGTGTCTTAACAGATGTCCTATCATCTATACCTTCTCCTTGTCAGTGCTTTCCACAGATTCCTTTCCCCTCCGATTCTGCGCAGAACCTCCTCATTCCTATTCCTATTACATACGCAATAATATATGACACATATGATAAGCAACAGAGAAATAATACATTTTTAGAACAAAAAATAAACGATTGTTAAAGTTGGTAACACTATACAAAACACAGGAGGCAAATAAAGCAAGAAAGATACTAACGGACAATAGAGGTAATGCATTGCGGTGAGTTTCGAAAGAAGAAAAAGTGTAGTTATACGAAGAAATAGGGGATTAGGCCAGAATCAAGAGTGTCAAAAGAAGGAATACCCCAAAGAACAATCAGCCAGCATGTGAGCGAAAACCAGGAATTAAATACTGTGTTTAAGATTGATATCTCTTTTAACGAACTGGAAGTCTGTGGATTTGTAGATATTTCCCATTACAGTCAACGTTGATGTTTTAATTCAATAAAACAGGACTTTTTGGTGACAAAGACAGGCATTTTCTTGAAACATCTTTGGTTTAGGTGATGCAAATACGAGAAAGTAAACGTGGTAACGGGTTGTTTACTGATTGGAAATCGTGTTGTCCGGAACTACCTGATATGGGCAGCAGCGTTAGGTCGTGACGTATTTTCTTTATTGCTGCATCCTAAAAAGTGTGATGCGAGGTTCTACCTACGGCTTGGCTGCTTCTCGGCTGCTTTCTCGCCGCCTCACGTCGTGGCCTTTCCTCAGACAAAACCGGGGCCGTCTTTTCAGCTTCCCGGACGGTGAAGCCCCATATGTGCGGCCACATTCCGCTGACCGCCAGCATTTCACCGGCCGCGCTGTAAACTCGGCTCGCCGGCCGCTGATTGGCCGTTTCCCGGGCGGCCATGGCCCTCAGCCACTGCTGCCTTTCTTGCGTGGCCCTCGGAGGCCTCTGGCCCGGCCGAACACACAAAACGGCGGTCAGTCCGCCCATTGTAGCCCTACAACTTCCCCGCCCCCGCGCTCTCCTCTGGGAATGCGGCAATAAAAAAGAGGACAAGTGCTCCGGATTCAGTAGGCTCTCAGGCGTTGCGTAACGGCAAGAGTAAGGGGGAAGGGAGGGAGAGAGAGAGAGAGAGAGAGAGAGAGAGAGACGGAGCTAAGGTCAGACAGGGTGAGAGAGGTAGCGGGTTGGGGATGGCCAACCCTTCATCGCAGGATTACCGGTCTGGCCGCCGAGTTACGACCACACCACTGCCCTTCGACTGGCGTGTTCCCGAGAGTAGTTAAGAGCGTTGGGTAGCGGTTACATCGAGTGGGAATTGTGGCTATCGATTTGCCGCGCGCGAGCGGGCCAGGTGTATCACGGAGAGGGGCGGCGTCCATACCGCGAAGGGCCTGCTGGAGCATGTTCCACGAGATGACTGCAGTCCTGGAAACTGGTACAAATCAGGGGCCAGTCATAGAGGGAGCTACGTCGGAGAAACACAATACTTATAGTACACTCCTGGAAATTGAAATAAGAACACCGTGAATTCATTGTCCCAGGAAGGGGAAACTTTATTGACACTTTCCTGGGGTCAGATACATCACATGATCACACTGACAGAACCACAGGCACATAGACACAGGCAACAGAGCATGCACAATGTCGGCACTAGTACAGTGTATATCCACCTTTCGCAGCAGTGCAGGCTGCTATTCTCCCATGGAGACGATCGTAGAGATGCTGGATGTAGTCCTGTGGAACGGCTTGCCATGCCATTTCCACCTGGCGCCTCAGTTGGACCAGCGTTCGTGCTGGACGTGCAGACCGCATGAGACGACGCTTCATCCAGTCCCAAACATGCTCAATGGGGGACAGATCCGGAGATCTTGCTGGCCAGGGTAGTTGACTTACACCTTCTAGAGCACGTTGGGTGGCACGGGATACATGCGGACGTGCATTGTCCTGTTGGAACAGCAAGTTCCCTTGCCGGTCTAGGAATGGTAGAACGATGGGTTCGATGACGGTTTGGATGTACCGTGCACTATTCAGTGTCCCCTCGACGATCACCAGTGGTGTACGGCCAGTGTAGGAGATTGCTCTCCACACCATGATGCCGGGTGTTGGCCCTGTGTGCCTCGGTCGTATGCAGTTCTGATTGTGGCGCTCACCTGCACGGCGCCAAACACGCATACGACCATCATTGGCACCAAGGCAGAAGCGACTCTCATCGCTGAAGACGACACGTCTCCATTCGTCCCTCCATTCACGCCTGTCGCGACACCACTGGAGGCGGGCTGCACGATGTTGGGGCGTGAGCGGAAGACGGCCTAACGGTGTGCGGGACCGTAGCCCAGCTTCATGGAGACGGTTGCGAATGGTCCTCGCCGTTACCCCAAGAGCAACAGTGTCACTAATTTGCTGGGAAGTGGCGGTGCGGTCCCCTACGGCACTGCGTAGGATCCTACGGTCTTGGCGTGCATCCGTGCGTCGCTGCGGTCCGGTCCCAGGTCGACGGGCACGTGCACCTTCCGCCGACCACTGGCGACAACATCGATGTACTGTAGAGACCTCACGCCCCACGTGTTGAGCAATTCGGCGGTACGTCCACCCGGCCTCCCGCATGCCCACTATACGCCCTCGCTCAAGTCCGTCAACTGCACATGCGGTTCACGTCCACGCTGTCGCGGCATGCTACAAGTGTTAAAGACTGCGATGGAGCTCCGTATGCCACGGCAAACTGGCTGACAATGACGGCGGCGGTGCACAAATGCTGCGCAGCTAGCGCCATTCGACGGCCAACACCGCGGTTCCTGGTGTGTCCGCTGTGCCGTGCGTGTGATCATTGCTTGTACAGCCCTCTCGCAGTGTCCGGAGCAAGTATGGTGGGTCTGACACACCGATGTCAATGTGTTCTTTTTTCCATTTCCAGGAGTGTATAAGCTGATCATTCCTGAAAGGAAAAGTTATATTGCAACATAAGTTTGACTGCGTTCATTATGTTCTCAATAGACACTGAAGCGTGTAGATGTGGCACGTGCTCTTCACAGCGCCAGCTCCGCGCACAGTGCAAACAACCGTGAAACAGTACGCAAACCAGCAAATGCTGTCCACACCATGCTACAACTCAATCGCGAAGGTCTTGTCCGTCGCGTGAGGCTACCTGTTATGATCGTGTGAAGTGAAGACGCGTGCGAGCGATCTGCTTGCACCGCGAAACAGACCAGCAGTCCACGATCGCGAATTTCTCAGTCTGTACACAGTGCCTCGTCTAAGACACACGCTGGGCACCTAACACACAAACTAGCAGTGCCTGTGACTCGCAGGCAGGGCACTTTGCATCTGTACTGCGTGAGGAGAGTAAATTTTCTGTGCGTGTGAATATTGCTGAGCACGACGTGCGTTGAAGTACTCGTTCTTTAGTTCCTTGTTAAATCGTGAAAGAAGTGATTTGCTAGGCAGGCCACATGCGCAAAAGTCGCATGCTGTGTTTGCAACGTACGATAGTTACGACATTCCAGTGATCGTTGTTTACATCCTTCCTACTTCTTATCACGGATATTTACCATTTTTCGCTCACGTGGCAGCGCAAACATTTTCAGATTTGACTCTTTTCATTTGTTTGGACTCTGCACTCAGAACAACGTACTTTTTGTCAGTTCTTTTGCAGCTAGTGTCAGTGTGGAAAAGCTCTGTACAGACTTTCGGTCATTGTTTTCTGACGGAGTAGGAAAAGCGAACAATTTTGCGGCGCACATTACGATGAAAGACAAAGGGCGCCAGCACTTTTCAAGGGACGCCATTTTCCGCGTGCACTTCGCTAGCGGGTTGCGCACGAACTTCGAATGTTGCAGGAAAATGCTTGTATTTCTCCGGTTGCTGCCAATCAAAGGCCATCACACAGTGTAATTTAAAGTCCGCGGCTCGTGGTCTTGCAGTGGTGTTCTCGCTTCCCGCACACGGAGTCCCGGGTTCGATTCTCGGGGTGGTCAGGGATTTTCTCAGCCTCGAGATGACTGGGTGTTGTGTGTCTTTCACCATCATTTCATCCTCCTTCACTCACAAGTCGCCGCAGTGGCGTTAAAGAACTTGTGGAGCGGCGGCCGAACCGCCCCGCGAGGGGTCTTCCGGCCACCAATGCCATACGCTCATTATTATTATTATTATTTAGTGTAATTTAAAAAGAGACCATCACATAGAGTCGCTGATTTCAAGTCCAAAGTGAACCCACAGACAGCGATAGAGACTTATCCGTTGTTGCACCTGAAAGAACTTATGGACAAATTGCGGAACAGAGGCTTCTTCTAAAAGACAGATTTCCGCGACGCCTAATTGTAGACTCCAATTGATGAACGATTGCAACAAGTATTTGTTATCAACATTGACCTTGGCTAGTTTAAATTTTTGCGTCTGCCGTTTTGCAGCTCATCGGCGCCTGCCATATTTCAGCGCTATTTGTAGGAGCTGACGGCAGCAGTTCCATTTTGTTATAACTTAAAGATCTTGTCGCGTCTTGTTGCACGCCTGGTGAACATTTGCCAAACCTCCTATCCCACCTTAGGAGTTATTTGACGCAGGGTTGAAGTGTAATAAGGACAAATGTGTATTCTTTCAGTCTGGAATTCCTTGGACATGTCAGCAATTCGCAGGGTGTTCATCCCTACCAATTGCACTCGTAGGACGCTAAGCGCTTCCACCTCCGTGAAATGTACCACTGTCGCAGTTTGTGGTGGGAAAATTAACGCATTACATCTACATAATTATATACTCCGCTAGCCACCAATCGGTATGTGGCGGAGGGCACAATTCACGCCAAAGTCGTATTTCCCCCCTCTGTTCCACTCGCGGATCGAGCGAGGGAAAAATGACTGTCTGAACGCCTCTGTACGAGCTCTAATTTCCCTTATCTTTGAATGGTAATCATTGCACGATTTGAAATTTGGTGGTAACAATATATGCTCTACATCCACGGTGAAGATCGGATTTCGGAATTTAGTGAGCAGCCCCTTCTGTTTACCGCGCCGTCTATCTGCGAGTGTCTCCAATATCAAACTTTCTGTGAGATTTGTAACGCTGTCGCGGTGGTTAAGTGTTCCAGTCACGAATCTCGCCGCTCTTCTTTCGACCTTCTCAACCTCTTGAATCAGACCCAACTGGTAAGGGTCCCATACAGACGAACAATACTCTTAAGACTGGACGAACTAACGTATTGTAAGCTATTTCCTTTGTTGAAGGACTGCATCGCTTCAGGATTCTATCAATAAACCGCAATCTACAGTTGGCCTTACCCGTTGCTTTTGTAATCTGGACATTCCATTTGAGATCATTTCGAAAAGTTACACCCAGATACTTGACTCCGTTTCATTTCAAACACCGCTCAAATCGTGGCCCGCTTGCATCGGCTCCACTGAAAGAACATTCCTTTTTTTTCTTGGTCGCAGCAATGTCAGGATGCCTTTCCAAAGTTGAAAGATGCTTTACTTCATGATCATTGTCTAGCACATTTTAACCCCACAAAGCCTGTTGTTTTATCTGTTGATGCCCCTTCTAATGGCATTGGGGCCGTTCTCACGACCATTCTATTGCCTTTTCTTCAAGACTGCTGACAGTTGCTCAGTCGAGTACTCTCATACTCAATAGTAAGCCCTTGCCATAGTGTATGGTGTATCAAAATTTCACCAGTACTGGTTTGGTCGTGAATTCTTCCAGGTGAGAGACCACAAGCCTCTGTAAACGTTGTTTATCCAAGGCTATTCCACAGAGCACTGCACAGAAGCTGCAATGGTGGGCTCCTTTTTTTGTCCAATTATCAATATGATATTTTGTATTGGCCCATGTCTAACATGCCAACGCCGACACACTTCCTGTCGACCCTGATTCTGATTTTGATACTTCGGCTGCTTTTTGGATGTTTAGGACTCAGATATGGTGCAACAGTTTCCTCTTGTTTATTTCCAAATTGCTCTTGCCGTGGCCTCTGGTCCTACTTTGCGCATTTCATTTGGAATAGTTGGCCATGTTCAACACGCCAAATCCAAAACTCTTTGGTTCGCCTCTACTTTGCTCGCCAGCACGATTTCATAGTCCCCCGAGTGTGATTTTATTGTGCATGGACTCATGTGTTGATTCCTTCTCTTCTTCAGCAGTCAGTTCACTATCCTCTCCATCAAGGGCACTGGGGTGTTGTTGACATGAGGCAGCTGGCACATCGTCACCGCACGGCTCACGGCGTTGATCACCATATTTAACAACCGGCCGGGGTGGACGAGCGCTTCTAGGTGCTACAGTCTGGAACCGCGCGACCGCGACCCTCACAGGTTCGAATCCTGCCTCGGGCATGGATGTGTGTGATGTCCTTAAGTTAGTTAGGTTTAAGCAGTTCTAAGTTCTAGGGGACTGACGACCTTAGAAGTTAAGTCCCATAGTGCTCAGAGCCATTTTTGTACCATATTTAACAGTTGACTGCTCAGTGTTACGCTTATGGCCAAAATCTACTCTTCAACAGCGTGTTGAAAAATGAACACTTAAATCTACCCGTGCGAGCTCTGATTTCTTTTATTTTACTGTGACGGTCATTTTTCCCTAAGCAGGTTGCCGCCCAAAAAGTATTTCGCATTCTGAGGACGAAGTTTGTGACTGAAATTTCACGAGAAGACCGTGTCGCACCGAAGGAAACATCTGTTTTAATTACTGAACCCTCAATTCGCGTATCAAATCCGTGACACTCTCTCCCCTATTTCGTGATATTATAAAACAAGGTAGGCTTCCTTGAATTTTTTCGATTCCCTCCGTGAATGTTATCACATGTGAATCCCTCACAGCACAGCAGTAGATCAGAAGAGGACGTACAAATGTAATGTAGGCAGTCTGCTTAGTATACCCGTTACATTTTTTAAGAGCCCTGCCAATAAATTGCAATCTTTGGTTCGCTTCCACTACAACATTGTCTGTGTGATCGTTCCAATTTAAGTTACGCGTAATTGTAATACCTAAGTTAAAATTTGTGATCTATTATGAATCGAAATTTAGAAGATTTTTGCTAGTACTCCTGTGGCTGATAACAATCTAAGAGGGCTTCTAAGACTATCTCCTGACTCGTTAATATAGATCAGGAACAGCAGATAGCCTAAACTACATCCTTGGAGAACACCGTAAATTACTTCTGTTTTACTCGATGACTTTCCGTCAGTTATTACGAACTGCGAGCTTTCTGACAAGAAATCAGAAACCCAGTCGCACAAATGCGACGATAGTCCATAGGCACGCAATTGTATTAGAAGGTACTTATTATGAATTGTGTTGAAAGCGTTCTGGAAATCTAAAAATACGGAATCAATTTGACATTCCCTGTCGGTAGCACTCACTGCTTCGTGAGAATAGAGAGCTAGTTGTGTTTCACAAGAAAGACATTTCCTTAATAAATGAGCAAGCATGAGTACAACTCATTTTATTACAATATTAGTAATAAATATGACCAGAATTTGTTTTCTGCAAACGGCATTCTATCAACTTTTAAATATTTGTTTTTATTTTTATTCTTTATTTCAAGTACTGCTTATGCGGCGTGTGACAGATAGAATTCTACAGTAGAAATTCGTACGTCACAGCAGTTGCTGCATGGAGATACCAACGCCGTACAGAGTGCCAAAGGTAATCTCAGAGCCCTACGTCACTATGTACTTCAACGAAGATGCCACACAACTGGACTGATGTTAACGAATGAACAAAATTCTTAATGGAACAGATAGTTTAGTATGGGCTCAGCTACTGCTCAAACGAGATACTTCTACACACTTACACAAAAACATTCATCATTGTCTACAAATGGTATAAAGTAATTTGAAGCAAATAAGGAAGGAAGGTAATGCAATACTAATTTATTGTGATTAAAGAAGACTTTTACTACCGAAAATGCAGCAGTAATCGGAGAAACAAGATAACAGAAGAAGTTAATAGTTGATAAATTTCACACGGTTGTTGGTTTGGAAAAGTCAGTAAGAAGAGAAAAATATTTAAAAGAAAATACTCATCGCTTGCTTTTCTACTCCGATCCTGTTCATAATTTAACCACTTAGCATGGCCACCTTGGTGAAGAGAACTGAATCTGCGAAAAGTTGAAAATTTAGGTTACGCCGGTATAGCACAGTGTTTATATGTTGTTTTCTATCAGTATTGTATAGGAATTCAAATTTGTGAAAATCCAAGGAACGGTAGTAAACCCTGTCTTCTCGACTAAAGTCACGCACTTTCTTTTTCGTTTTTAGTCATCAGTCTTCTGACTGGTTTTATGTGGCCAGCCAGGAATTCCTCTCCTGTGCCAACCTCTTCATCTCAGGTTAGCAATTGCAACCTACGTCCTCAATTATTTTCTGAAAGTATTCCGATCTCTGTCTTCCTCTACAGGTTTTCCCCTCTACAGCTCCCTCAACTAATATGGAACTTATTCCATGATGTCTTATCAGATCTCCTACTTCCCTGTCCCTTCTTTTTCTCAGTGTTTTACACATCTACATCTACATCCATATTCCGGAAGCCACCTGACGGTGTGTGGCGGAGGGTACCTTGAGTACCTCTATCGGTTCTCCCTTATATTGCAGTCTCGTATTGTTCGTGGAAAGGATTGTCGGTATACCTCTGTGTGGGCTCTAATCTCTCTGATTTTATCCTCATGGTCTCTTCGCGAGATATATGTAGGAGGGAGCAATATACTGCTTGACTCCTCGGTGAACGTATGTTCTCGAAACTTCAACAAAACCCCGTACCGAGCTACTGAGCGTCTCTCTTGCAGAGTCTTCCACTGGAGTTTATCTATCATCTCCGTAACGCTTTCGCGATTACTAAATGATCCTGTAACGAAGCGCGCTGCTCTCCGTTGGATCTTCTCTACCTGTTCTATCAACCCTATCTGGTACGGATTCCACACTGCTGATCAGTATTCAAGCAGTGGGTGAACAAGCGTAGTGTAACCTACTTCCTTTGTTTTCGGATTGCATTTCCTTAGGATTCTTCCAATGAATCTCAGTCTGGCATCTGCTTTACCGACGATTAATTTTATATGGTCATTCCATTTTAAATCACACCTAATGCGTACTCCCAGAAAAGTTGCTGACCTGCTATATTGTAGCTAAACGATAAGAGATCTTTCTTTCTGTGTATTCGCAGCACATTACACTTGTCTACATTGAGATTCAGTTGCCGTTCCCTGCACCATGCGTCAATTTGCTGCAGATTCTCCTGCATTTCAGTACAATTTTACATTGTTACAACCTCTCGATATACCACAGCATCATCCGCAAAAAGCCTCAGTGAACTTCCGTTGTTATCCACAAGGTCATTATTGTATATTGTGAATAGCAACGGTCCTACAACACTCCCCTGCGGCACACCTGAAATCACTCTTACTTCGGAAGACTTCTCACCACTGAGAATGACATGCTGCGTTCTGTTATCTAGGAACTCTTGTATCTAATCACACAATTGGTCTGATAGTCCATATGCTTTTACTTTGTTCATTAAGCGACTGTGGGGAACTGTATCCAAAGCTTTGGCGGAAGTCAAGAAACACGGCATCTACCTGGGAACCCGTGACTATTGCCCTCTGAGTCTCGTGGACGAATAGCGCGAGCTGGGTTTCACACGATCGTCTTTTTCGAAACCCTTGCTGATTCCTACAGAGTAGATTCCTTTCCTCGCCGATTCTCCAGAGAAACTCGTCGTTCCTTACCTTATGAGTCCACCTAATTTTCCACATTCGTCTGTAGCACCACATTTCAAATGCTTCGGTTCTCTTCTGTTTTCGTTTCCCCACCTCCTATGTTTCGCTACGAAACATTGATTTGTTCCAAACATACACTCTTAGAATTTTCCTTCTTGAAATTAAGGCCTATGTTTAACACTAGTAGACTTCTCTTGGCCAGGAATACTCTTTTTGCCAGAGCTAGTCTGCCTTTGTTGTCCTCCTTGCTCCGTCGGTCCCGGGTTATTTTGCTGCATAGATAGCAGAATTCCTTAACTTCATGCACTTCGTGACCACCAATCCTAATGCTAAGTTTCTCACTTTTCTCATTTATGCAACATTACTTTTCGTCTTTCTTCGATTTACTCTCAAAGCATATTCCGTACTTATTAGACTGCTCGTTCAATTCGGCAGTTACTGCAATTCTTCTTCACTTTGTAAGTAAGCTGTTTATGTTTTCTTATTGGCAACGTTACGTAGCACTCTGTATGAAAATCACTGGCTGTGCTGTGTGCAGTCTGTGGCTAGTTTGTTGCATTGCTGTCTGCCATTGTAGTGTTGGGCAGCGGCAGCTGGATGTGATCAGCGCGTAGCGTTGCGCAGTTGGAGGTGAGCCGCAAGCGGTGGTGGACGTGGGTAGAGAGATGGCGGAGTTTTGAAATTTGTAAGACTGGATGTCATGAACTGCTATGTATATTATGAGTTTTCAACACTATTAAGGTAAATACATTGTTTGTTCTCTATTAAAATCTTTCATTTGCTAACTATGCCTATCAGTAGTTAGTGCCTTCCGTAGTTTGAATCTTTTATTTAGCTGGCAGTAGTGGCGCTCGCTGTATTGCAGTAGTTCGAGTAACGAAGATTTTTGTGAGGTAAGTTATTTGTGAAAGGTATAGGTTAATGTTAGTCAGGGCCATTCTTTTGTAGGGATTATTGAAAGTCAGATTGCGTTGCGCTAAAAATATTGTGTGTCAGTTTAAGCACAGTCTTGTATAATTGTTCAAAGGGGACGTTTCAACTTTCACTAAGGATAGCAATGTTATCAGCGAATCTGATCACTGATCACCTTTCACCTTGATTTTTGAGTCCACTCTTGAACCTCTCTTTTGTTTCTGTCATTGCTTCTTCGATGAGCAGATAGTATAGTAGGGGCGAAAGAGTACATCGCTTTCTAGTTCTACCACTTCGTTCTTGGTTTTCCACTCTTAGCGCTCCCTCTTGGCTCTTGTGCATATTGTATGTTACTAGTCCCCGTAACTTACAACTATTTTCCTCAGAATTTCGAACGTCTTACGCAATTTGACACTGTCGAACGTTTCTGCCAGTTCGAGAAATCCTATGACCGTGTCTTGAGTTTTCTTTAACCTTGCATCCAAAACAGCATCAGAACTGCCTCTCTGGTGGAAACACCTATTATAAAGCCAAAGTGATCGTTACGTAACACATCCTTAAATAGCTTTTCCATTCTTCTGTGGATTGTTCTTGTCATAAGCTTGGATGCATGAGCTGTTAAGCTGATTTGCGATAATTCTCGCACTAGTTGGTTCTTGCGATCCTCAGATTTGTGTGGATGTTTTTCCGAAAGTCAGTTCCAGTTCCATACATTCCACCCACCAACGAGGATAGTCATTTTCTTGCCGCTTCCCTCAGTGGTTTAAGTTTCTAGATATTCTGATGGAATGTTATCTATCCCTGCTGCGTTATTCGATCTTAAGTCTTCCAAAATTCCTGTACAGTCCGACTCTTATATTGTATCCCGTATCACTTCTATGTATTGTCCCGTTTCCTATTCTGTCAAGTCATCAGACTCGTCTCCCGCCTCAGAGGGGCCTCCAGTGTACTCTTTCCACCTATCAGCTCTCTCCTTTACATTTAACAGTGCATTTCCCAGTGCACACTCTGTTAAAAACCATGTGCCGACTTTTGTAGTGTCCAGAGGACGATCATACATCGCAGTGACTTCAGTGTAATTATTGTCTTCCAATACAAGTGTAATTTCTGTTCGTCTCACTGCACATTTCTTTCAGTTACCTTCTATTCTACAGTGTAGCAGTAATTTCTATATGTGGTCCTAGATTCATTGAACTGAGTAGCTATGTTACTTGGCAGTGACACATCACGCGAATTTTACTATACACACACACACACACACACACACACACACATACACTCACACACACAGAGAGAAAGAGAGAGAGAGAGAGAGAGAGAGAAACAGAGACAATGACTAAATTCAAATTTGACTCGAAGCTCACTTGAGAACAAGTGGACGGCAACTGAGACTCGACACACTATGTAAACGTTTACACTGTGTTCCGGCAGACTGAAAGGTGTTATTTACAAACGAAATTCTGCTAAATAAGTGTAGTATTTGTGTGTGATTTTCAATAACTGGCAAGAACGCAAATGGGAAAGGATACAGTAAATCCAAACAAGTAATAGCAAATATAGGCGTGAAATATCTTGACACAGTGAAATTTCATTCAGATATAAAGCGATGTGTCTACTCACCCACCAAATTTGTATTAACATCATTCCGCTGCAGATGACAATCCACCAGCACATGAGAATGTACAGAGGCTGCTGCATAATCGTGCAAGTAAAATTAATGCAATGAGAACAACAAATAAGAAGTGTCTCTAGGACTAGTTTTCGTAAGTTAGTTATCACTTAAAATGTATTCATATTTCACAAATTTCAATAAAAAAAAACCACTGACGCAGTGAAACACGTTTGGATCATACGAAAGCGTTTCACGTAACAGGCAAACATCGTATCCAATTATTTCGGCCATAGGTTTTGCACAAAAGCGTGTGTATGGAATCTTCTCGAGCACTATTGACTTGGTGGGCAAGTAACCCGTTTTCCAGAAAGCAACAGGGGCAGAGAGAGCATTGTGCACGCTACACGTGTCTAGCAGCTGGCTATTCACCTCCAGCCGTTCCATACATCTACATCCATACTCCGCAAGCCACCTGACGGTGTGTGGCGGAGGGTACCCTGAGTACCTCTATCGGTTCTCCCTTCTATTCCAGTCTCGTATTGTTCGTGGAAACAAGAATTGTCGGTGTGCTTCTGTGTGGGCTCTATACGTAGGAGGGAGCAATATACTGCTTGACTCCTCGGTGAAGGTATGTTCTCGAAACTTCAACAAAACCCCGTACCGAGCTACTGAGCGTCTCTCCTGCAGAGTCTTCCACTGGAGTTTATCTGTCATCTCCGTAACGCTTTTGCGATTACTAAATGATCCTGTAACAAAGCGCACTGCTCTCCGTTAGATCATCTCTATCTCTTCTATCAACCCTATCTGGTAAGGATCCCACACTGCTGAGCAGTATTCAAGCAGTGGGCGAACAAGCGTAGTGTAACCTACTTCCTTTGTTTTCGGATTGCATTTCCTTAGTATTCTTCCAATGAATCTCCGTCTGGCATCTGCTCTTCCGACGATCAACTTTACATGATCATTCCATTTTAAATCACTCCTAATGCGTACTCCCAGATAATTTATGGAATTAACTGCTTCCAGTTGCTGACCTGCTGTTTTGTAGCTAAATGATAAGGGATCTATCTTTCTATGTATTCGCAGCACATTACACTTGTCTGCATTGAGACTCAATTGCCATTACCTGCACCATGCGTCAATTTGCTGCAGATCCTCCTGCATTTCAGTACAATTTTCCATTGTTACAACCTCTCGATACACCTCAGCATCATGTGCAAAAAGCCTCAGTGAACTTCCGATGTCATCCACAAGGTCATTTATGTATATTGTGAATAGCAACGGTCCTATGACACTCCCCTGCGGCACACCTGAAATCATTCTTATTTCGGAAGACTTCTCTCCACTGAGAATGACATGCTGCGTTCTGTTATCTAGGAACTCCTCAATCCAATCACACAATTGGTCTGATAGTCCATATGCTCTTACTTTGTTCATTAAACGTCTGTGGGGAACTGTATCGAACGCCTTGCGGAAGTCAAGAAACACGGCATCTACCTGTGAACCCGTGTCTATGGCTCGCTGAGTCTCGTGGACGAATAGCGCGAGCTGGGTTTCACACGACCGTCTTTTTCGAAACCCATGCCGATTCCTAAAGAGTAGATTTCTAGTCTCCAGAAAAGTCATTATACTCGAACATGATACGTGTTCCTAAATTCTACAACTGATCGGCGTTAGAGATATAGGTCTTTAGTTCTGCACATCTGTTCGACGTCCCTTCTTGAAAACGGGGATGACCTGTGCCCTTCTCCAACCCTTTGGAACACTACGCTCTTCTAGAGCCCTACGGTGCACCGCTGCAAGAAGGGGGGCAAGTTCCTTCGCGTACTCTGTGTAAAATCAAACTGGTATCCCATCAGGTCGAGCGGCCTTTCTTCTTTCGAGCGATTTTAATTGTTTCTCTATCCCTCTGTCGTCTATACGTCGGGAGCAGCTGGCACAGTGGAGACCAGCGATGGATGAACTTACATAACAGCTACACAGAAGCGGCGGAATCGGCCTACACTAACTGTAATTGGGGTTCACTTTATCAAAAAGCAGTAGTTTCTCTTTAAATAAGAAGCAGTTAGAAACTTCCTGACAGATTAAAACTGTGTGCCGGACCGAGACTCGAGCTCGGGACCTTTGCCCTTCGCAGGCAAGTGTTCTACCAACTCTTTTTTTTTTTTTAATCTGTATTATGTAGTGGGTATTCCTGATGCATCAGCAGTTTTCAGTCAGTATTCATCTTGCTGCTACACATATCTTAGGGGGCCAACTGAGCTACCCGAGCACGACTCACGACCCGTCCTCAAAGCTTTAATTCCGCTAGTACCTCGTCTCCTACCTTCCAAACTTCACAGAAGCTCTTCTGTGGAACTTGTAGAGCTACCACTCCTGGAAGAAAGGATATTGCGGAGACATGGCTAGTTCTGCAAGGTCCGCAGAAGAGCTTCTGTTAAGTTTGGAAGGTAGGAGACGAGGTGCTGGCAGAATTAAAGCTTTGAGGAGGGGTCGTGAGTCGTGCTCGGGTAGCTCAGTTGGTAGAGCACTTGCCCCCGAAAGGTAAAGGTCCCGAGTTCGAGTCTCGGTCCGGCACGCGGTTTTATTCTGCCAGAAAGTTTAGTATCAGCGCCACTCCGCTGCAGAGTAAAAATTTCATTCTAAGATGCAGTTTATGGTACATTCTATAATTAATTTTAGTTCATACACTGACGTGGTTCTGTGAAAGTCAGTTGTACAGTGGAACGTGTTAGACGAATTTCAATTTAGAAAGTGAGCCTGGCCATTGAATTTCATTTTTTTGTGGGTGGCTTAGATAAACCAGGCGAATACTAGCTCTTTTTACATTAACGTGGCCACCTTTCAAAAGCCTGAATAACCACCTTTTGTGGCTCTGACGTGCAGCAGAAGAGTCAATAGGGTCCGACGGGGATGTAGAACCATACCACCTCCCGTGCCGTGGACACCTGCTCTGGGTTTCTCAGTTGAGGATCCATGGTGCGTATACTCCGACCGAGGCTGTCTTACAGGATCTCGATTCGTTTCAAAACCTCGGATTTTGGTAGCCAGGGGAGTACGGGAAACTTATCCCGGCGCTCTTCAAACCACACTCTGCGACCTGTGTGACAGTTCCATTGTAATGTTGGTACATACGATAGTAACGAGAAAAAACCAAACTGCATGGAGGAGTAGAGTGGTCCTCGAGGATACTTTTGTTGATACATTGTGCCCTCCAACGTGACGAGATCATCCAGGGAATACCACGAGAACATCCCCCACGCCATATCACACCCTCCTGCGTCCTGGAATCTTCTAACGGTTGTTACAGGGCCGTATACGCCAACGGATATGTGTCCGATGGAGCATAAAAAAATTGTTCAAATGGCTCTGAGCACTATGTGACTTAACATCTCAGGTCATCAGTCCCCTAGAACTTAGAACTACTTAAACCTAACTAACCTAAGGACATCACTCACATCCATGCCCGAGGCAGGATTCGAATCTGTGACCGTAGCGGTCGCGCGGTTCCAGACTGAAGCGCCTAGAACCGCTCGGCCACCAGAGGCCGGCGATCGAGCATCAAGCGTGATTCATCGGAAAAGGCCACCCATCGCCACTCAGTGAACGTCCAGTATTGTTTATGTTGTGCAAATTCCCGCCTTCGTAGCTATTGAACTGCACTCAGAATGGGTGTATTTCGATGCCTGCTGCGGAGACCTATATAGCGTTGAGGAGACACTGTTCTCCTGGGAAGTGAGTTTCCATCGGCTGCACATCTATTGGCAGCCGTTCTCCACCACTCTCATCTACGGTCCGTGGTGCAGCACACCTGTATCGGCGACGATTTTGGACAGCACCGTGAAAGGTATACTTTAACTACGGCGCCAGGAGAACAGTTTACAAACTTAGCTGTTTCGGAAGTGCTTCCACCCTTGGGTCGGAAGCCAATGATGTGCCCTTTTGGACGTGAAGTGATTCTTTCCGTTTCCGCGTTACGACAACAACTGCAGTGTGTCCCACGTGGTCCCTCTCTCCCCCCTCCCCACCCCTTACGACATGCAATACATATCCTCCACTGCTAGTGTTGCCACCTGTCGTCCGTGAGTAGTTACTAACCTGCCGTCTGTGATGGGTATTAAACGTTGATGTCGAGCGTAGGCGGCGAATGTGAGTGGACCGTGTACGCTTCTACATCTCCATCTATATCTACATCCATACTCCGCAAGCCACCTGACGGTGTGTGGCGAACGGTACTTTGGGTGTCTCTATCGGTTCTCCCTTCTATTCCAGTCTCGTATTGTTCGTGGAAAGAATGATTGTCGGTATGCCACTGTGTGGGATCTAATCTCTCTGATTTTATCCTCATGGTCTCCTCGGGAGATATACGTAGGAGGGATCAATATACTGCTTGAATCCTCTGTGAAGGTTTGTTCTCGAAACTTCAACAAAAGCAAGTATCGAGCTACTGAGCGACTCTCTTGCAGAGTCTTCCATTGGAGTTTATCTACATCTCCGTAACGCTTTCGGTATTACTAAATGATCCTGTAACGAAGCGCGCTGCTTTCCGTTGGATCTTCTCTATCTCTTCTATCAGCCCTATCTGGTTCAAAATGCTCTGAGCACTATGGGACTTAACATCTGAGGTCATCAGTCCCCTAGAACGTAGAACTACTTAAACCTAACTAACCTAAAGACAACACACGCATCCATGCCCGAGGCAGGATTCGAACCTGCGACCGTAGCAGTCGCGCGGTTCCGGACTGAAGCGCCTAGAACCGCTTGGCCACCGCGGCCGGCCCCTATCTGGTACGGATACCACACCGGTGTGCAATATTCAAGCAGTGAGCGAACAAGTGTACTGTAACGTACCTCCTTTGTTTTCGGATTGCGTTTCCTCAGAATTCTTCCAATGAGTCTGGCATCTGCTTTACCGACGATTAATTTTATATAGTCATTCTATTTCAAATCACTCCTAATGCTTACTCCCAGATAATTTATGGAATTAACTGCTTCCAGATTCTGACCTGCTGTATTGTAGGTAAATGATAAAGGATCTTCTTTTCTATGTATTTGCAGCACGTTACACTTGTCTACATTGAGATTCAATTCCCATTCCCTGTACCATGTGTCAATTCGTTGCAGATCCTCCTGCATTTCAGTACAATTTTCCATTGTTACAACCTCTGGATATACTAAAGCATCATCCGCAAAAAGCCTCAGTGAACTTCCGATGTTATCCACAAGGTCATTTATGTATACTGTCAATAGCAACGGTCCTACGACACTCCCCTGCGGCACACCTGAAATCACTCTTATGTCAGAAGACTTCTCTCCATTGGGAATGACATTCTGCGTTCTGTTATCTAGGAACTCTTCAATCCAATCACACAATGGGTCTGATAATCCGTATGCTCTTACTTTGTTCATTAAACGACTGTGGGTAACTGTATCGAACGCCTTGCGGAAGTAAAGAAACACGGCATCTACCTGGGAACCCGTGTCTATGGCCCTCTGAGTCCCGTGGACGAATAGCGCGAGCTGTGTTTCACGCGATCGTCTTTTTCGAAACCCATGCTGATTCCTACAGAGTAGATTTCTAGTCTCCAGAAAAGCCATTATACTCGAACATAATACGTGTTCCAAAATTATACAACTGATCGACGTTAGATATATAGGTCTTTAGTTCTGCACATCTGTTCGACGTCTCTTCTTGAAAACTGGGATGACCTGTGCCCTTTTCCAATTCTTTGGAACGCTACGCTCTTCTAGAGACCTAAGGTACACAGCTGCACGAAGGGGTGGGGGGCAAGTTCCTTCGCGTACTCTGTGAAAAATGGAACTGATGGAACTGGTATCCCATCAGCTCCAGCGGCCTTTCCTCTTTTGAGCGATTTTAATTGTTTTTCTATCACTCTGTCATCTATTTCGGTATCTACCATTTTGTCATCTGTGCGACAATCTTGAGAAGGAACTACAGTGCAGTCTTCCTCTGTGAAACAGCTTTGGAAAAAGACATTTAGTATTTCGGCCATTGGTCTTTCGTCGTCTGTTTCAGTACGATTTTGGTCACTGTGTGTCTGGACATTTTGTTTTGATCCACCCACCGCTCTGGCATAAGACCAAAATTTCTTAGAATTTTCTGCCGAGTCAGTACATAGAGCTTTACTTTCGAGTTCATTGAACGCCTCTCTCATAGCCCTCCTCACACTACATTTTGCTTAGTGTGATTTTTGTTTGTCTGCAAGGCTTTGGCTACGTTTATGTTTGCTTCACAATCATCTTGTTATCTCCGAGGAGACTGACCATCACAGCTTTCAAAAAGGAAGAAATCGAAATAGTTTTGTAGCCGATGTCACACGTAGAACATAGAATCTGAAAAAGGGAAGAAATATTTTAGGTAGTAGATAGAAGACTGCTTTAGTTAGGTTCCCAATTAAATGAGACAATGGAGAAACCGTACAAAAATGGAATTATGGTTTCGATAATCGAATTGACTTAGTGGAAGAAAAAGGCGGCGTCATTTAGCTTGCTGGTATCATGGTGCTTTCGATTACTTCCACAGATCCTATAGAAATGGAGGTGAGTGTCCCCCATAGCAAAATGAGTCTACCACTGGCCAACGTTAGTAGCTTGGTGCATGTTTCGAGCTCCCGTTCTTCTGATTGTCGGAGTATCTGGACTCGAACATCGACCAGGTGTAACAAGATAAGTAATTCACCCGGCCAAGTGACAGTTTCCATCGATCCACACTTCAGTCTCGATGATCCCGTGGCCACTGCAATCGTAACTGACGACGTCGCTGGGACACTGTGACATAACGTAGTGGTCGTCTGCTTCCGTCTGCTTCAACAGTGTGTGCTGAACAGTGTTCTACGAAACACTTGTGCGTGCACCAGCATTGTACTCTGTTGTAACATGTGCCACACATTGCCACATACACAGCTCTTTACTGTTTGTGACCTCCACGTTCTGTGGAGAGTGTGGCGGAACAGGTTAATAGTATTTCGTGACTTTAATTACTTATAAATGATATTTCAGGTAGATAAAAAAAATTGAAACCAGTTACCTATTTTCAGTGTAACAATTAGTTTGGTCTCAAAAATGATTATTCCAGCTAATATTTGTCACTCTGCTAAAGAAATCTCCACTTGACGTTGTAGTCACAAAATACTCCCCCGCACAACACTGACGTATGTATCCTATTAAAATATTTCATGTAAATCGTCAGAAATAAGTAGGCTTTATACATCAGCAAATAAGAAATTGATATTACGTACCCGGCTGGTGTGGCCGAGAGGTTCTAGCGGCATCAGTCTGGAACTGCGCGACCGCTACGGTCGCAGGTTCGAATCCTGCCTCGGGCATGCATGTGTGTGATGTCCTTAGGTTATTTAGGTTTAAGTAGTTCTACGTTCTTGGGTACTGATGACCTCAGACGTTAAGTCCCATAGTGCTCAGAGCCATTTGAACCATTTGATATTACGTAACGTGCTGTGAACACTATTTTTGAAAATTCAATCTGAGTTGAATTCTGTCTTTTAAAGTAGATTCGGTTCCACCGGTGCACATTTACTTCCATTCCTTTATATCTAACAACATTTATGTTTGTTAAAATTCTCGATTTAAAACTGCCGCGGACATAATTTTCCTTAAGTGGCGGCAGGCAGACGATAGTCAATTTGTCTATTGTTATTCTCGATTCCTTTTATATCGAGTTAATATATTTAGATAAAACTCTTTAAGCATTTTATTTCTATTCTTTAGCATTTGAAATTATTCTCAACGACAAATGTTTCATATTTTTTTATACCAGCTACTAGTAAACTCCGCTGTAAGATACTATCGCCAATGGCTGCCCTCCTAATTGCGGAGCTGAAAATTAACACTTGAATACATTAATTAGATTGGATTATAATTGAAATAAATACAGATCCACGTCTAGACAATAGTGACTCTATTTTTCAAATAATAATTAACAATATCGTTACAAGTTTTCTCTTTACATACCTCACACGTCTCACGTCCGAACAGTTCATTGGTTAGCACAGGAAGAACAACTGAACAACAATTATCACAGATATTAAAAAAAACAAAAGATCATAATTGTCATTGTCTATGAATGTAGTTCTCTGATAATAGTTTCAATTCACACAGAAATTAAATTATTACAGAAATAATGAAATAATTATCGTCATTTTTACACGATACAGTCTTTTTATACGTAGTATCGATAATATTTGTTGAAGTTCGTACACTTAGTTCATTTTAATATCTCGTGGCTACAACATAATGTCACGGATATTACAAGGGCCGTGCCCGCCCAGCACCTTGTCACGTAATGTCTTTCCACCATTTTTCGTAGAGGTCCGAAACAACAGCTACCACGCATTCATATAACTGACTCACCTCGACTGGCAGTTAGTCGGCAGGCTTCATGCGGATGCTAATTTGAGTTCGATGTCCAGCGGGAAACGTAAATAGGCGAGCGTGGATGACAAGGATTGGGACTGCGGATAGATCGCGCTAACTGGGAGTGTCATTCGGCCGAGATAACTCCCACGTTGGTGATAAGTCAGTGTTTAAGTAAGCAGAAGATCCCAGATTCTTGTTCCAGTCCAGCACACATTTTCACTCGTCGCCACTGGTTCCGCATAAAGTCCCGACGCAAGTGATGCCATTACTTCCTTCCCTGTCATTTCCTATTCTTTCTCCTCTCGTCCATCTTCAGTTTATACAATCTGGCCTTTGTCAAAATCATTGTATTTCCCCATTTGTGGTCCATAACTCATTCTTAAGACGAGTAGTCGTAATAGTATGTGCTCTCATCATAGTGTATGTACTACGTACAGAGAATGTGGCCACAAAAAATTTCGAGAATAGTATTACAAAAAGTAACGGCTATTCCGTAGCCAAGTGTGGTACAATAAGACGGTTTCGAACAAGAGTAGTGTCTGTTCGAATGCTCACACTAGTCTTATAACCTATGAAAACTGATTGATAGTTGGAATCGATCACGAAAAGAACGATTGACTGTAAAATGAAGTAAGTCAGACTTGTATACGTGTTTATCAGTGTCCCTAATAAATATGAGTGACGACCAAAAAGTTTCCATTAGAGAGCCATACTAACTTCTTCCCTAAATGTCGATGCTTATATACCCGCATCGGAATGGAGCTCGGTTGCATGTACGCTGCAGCAACGCTGGCAAACGGAAACGTTTTGATCGCCCGATATACAGGGTGAGTCACCTAACGTTACCGCTGGATATATTTCGTAAACCACATCAAATACTGACGAACCGATTCCACAGACCGAACGTGAGGAGAGGGGCTAGTGTAATTGTTTAATACAAACCATACAAAAATGCACGGAAGTATGTTTTTTAACACAAACCTACGTTTTTTAAATGGAACCACGTTAGTTTTGTTAGCACATCCGAACATATAAACAAATACGTAATCAGTGCCGTTTGTTGCATTGTAAAATGTTAATTACATCCGGAGATATTGTAACCTAAAGTTGACGCTTGAGTACCACTCCTCCGCTGTTCGATCGTGTGTATCGGAGAGCACCGAATTACGTAGGGATCTAAAGGGAATGGTGATGGACCTTAGGTACAGAAGAGACTGGAACACCACAGTACGTCCACATGCTAACACCTTTTCATTGGTCTTTTTCACTGACGCACATGTACATTACGATGAGGGGTGAGGTACACGTACGCACGTGGTTCCCGTTTTCAATTACGGAGTGGAATAGAGTGTGTCCCGACATGTCAGGCCAATAGATGTTCAATGTGGTGGCCATCATGTACCGTGTGTACCGTGATGTGCCTACAATCCCAGAGGATATGAAACAACGTATTGTGGCAGCCTGCGGCGACATTACACCAAATGTACTGCGGCGTGTACGACATTCATTACGCCAGAGACTGCAATTGTGTGCAGCAAATGATGGCCACCACATTGAACATCTATTGGCCTGACATGTCGGGACACACTCTATTCCACTCCGTAATTGAAAACGGAAACCGCGCGTGTACGTGTACCTTACCCCTCATGGTAATGTACATGTGCGCCAGTGAAAAAGACCAATAAAAAGGTGTTATCATGTGGACGTAATGTGCTGTTCTAGTCTCTTCTGTACCTAAGGTCCATCACCGTTCCCTTTGGATCCCTACGTAATTCGGTGCTCTCCGATACACACGATCGAACAGCGGAGGAGTGGTACTCAAGCGTCAACTTTAGGTTACAATATCTTCGGATGTAATTAACATTTTACAGTTCAACAAACGGCACTGATTACGTATTTGTTTATATGTTCAGATGTGCTAACAAAACTAACAGGTTTCCATTTAATAAAACGTAGGTTTGTGTTAAAAAAACACACTTCCGTGCATTTTTTTATGGTTTGTATTAACCAATTACACTAGCCCCTCTCCTCACGTTCGGTCTGTGGAATCGATTCGTAAGTATTTGATGTGGTTTACGAAATACATCCAGCGGTAATATTGGTGACTCACCCTGTATATCACACACCTTATAGTTTGAAATACGAGAGGTGTCCTGTAACTAGTGCAACACATTTGCTTCCTGAAAGCCGGTTGGTTTCATTTAGGATTACAAGTTTCCCACTCTTTTCGATACAAACTCGCGTTTTTCGACATAGTCTCCGCCCCATGTGACGACCTTACGCCACTTAAGTGCGGTGGCCTGTATGCCCGCGTGGCACCACTCTGCTGATCACCGTCGGAGCCAACCTCTCGCTGCTTCAATAATTTCACCATCACCCACGTACTCCTTCCCGCAGAGCGCACATTTCATCGTGCCAAACGGATGGAAGCTGGCAGCTGCGAGATCCGGGCTTCAGGGTGGATCTACATCTACATTTATACTCCGCAAGCCACCTAACGGTGTGTGGCGGAGGGCACTTTAAATGCCACTGTCATTACTTCCCTTTCCTGTTCCACTCGCGTATGGTTCGCGGGAAGAACGACTGCCGGAAAGCCTCCGTGCGCGCTCGAATCTCTCTAATTTTACATTCGTGATCTCCTCGGCAGGTATAAGAAGGGGGAAGCAATATATTCGAAACCTCATCCAGGAACGCACCCTCTCGATACCTGGACAGCACGCTACACCGCGATGAAGAGCGCCTCTCTTGCAGAGTCTGCCACTTGAGTTTACTAAACATCTCCGTAACGCTATCACGCTTACCAAATAATCCTGTGACGAAACGCGCCGCTCTTCTTTGGATCTTCTCTATCTCCTCCGTCAAAACGATCTGGTACGGATCCCACACTGATGAGCAATACTCAAGTATAGGCCGAACGAGTGTTTTGTAAGACACCTCTTTGTTGATCGACTACATTTTCTAATTTTATATGATCATTCCACTTGTTCAGTACGCATACTCCCAGATATTTTACAGAAGTAACTGCTACCAGCGTTTGTTCGCCTATCATATAATCATACAACAAAGGATCCTACTTTCTATGTATGCGCAATACATTAAATTTGTCTATGTTAAGGGACAGTTGCCACTCCCTGCACGAAGTGCCTATCCGCTGCAGATCTTCCTGCACTTCGCTGCAATTTTCTAATGCTGCAACTTCTCTGTATACCACAGCATCATCCGCGAAAAGCCGCACGGAACTTCCGACATTATCTACCAGGTCATTTATATATATTGTGAAAAGCAATGGTCCCATAACATTCCCCTGTGGTACGCCAGAGGTTACTTTAACGTCTGTAGACGTTTCTCCATTGAGAACAACATGCTGTTTTCTGTTTGCTAAAAACTCTTCAATCCAGCCACACAGCTGGTCTGATATTCCATAGGCTCTTACTTTGTTTATCAGGCGACAGCGCGGAACTGTATCGAACGCCTTCCGGAAGTCAAGGAAAATAGCATCTACCTGGGAGCCTGAATCTAATATTTCCTGGGTCTCATGAACAAATAAAGCGAGTTGGATCTCACACGATCGCTGTTTCCGGAATCCATGTTGATTCCTACAGAGTATATTTTGGGTTTCCAGAAATGACATGATACGCGAGCAATAAACCTGTTCTAAAATTCTACAACAGATCGATGTCAGAGATATAGGCCTAAAGTTTTGCGCATCTGCTCGACGACCTTTCTTGAAAACTGGGACTACCTGTGCTCTTTTCCAATCATTTGGAACCTTCCGTGCGGTACACGGCTGTTAGAAGGGGGGCAACTTCTTTCGCGACGATGAACAGTCCAGTGAACTTTTGTGAGGTCATCACGGGTGCGTAGTCTTGTGCGACGCCTTGCGTTCTCATGGAGAAGGAGAAGTTCGTTTGTATTTTTGTGGGCACGAGCACGCTGAAGTCCTTTCTCCAACACTGCAGGAGTTACAGCTGTGTGCGGTCCGCAGGCACGCGGGTGAACGGACGGGTTTGTGCGACCTTGTTGCGATGATGCCAGTCGCCTTGC
Source organism: Schistocerca serialis cubense (assembly GCF_023864345.2). NCBI lineage: Eukaryota > Metazoa > Arthropoda > Insecta > Orthoptera > Acrididae > Schistocerca > Schistocerca serialis. The sequence goes on along the minus strand of NC_064641.1, from coordinate 869,726,084 downwards.
CGAACGACTCACCGTGCTTTTGTCCACTATGAGGCCTCCGTAAACGTTCTGCAAGGGCCTAGGAATGTCTGTGATTTTCTGATTTTTCCGCCAAGAGAAACTCAATGAGAGCTCTCTGCTTGGAACGCACGTCCTTTACGGACGCCGTATTGAAGGCTATACAGGATTATTACCAATGATTGAAGCGATTTCACAGCTCTACAATAACTTTATTATTTGAGATATTTTCACAATGCTTTGCACACACATACAAAAATTCAAAAAGTTCTTTTAGGCATTCACAAATGTTCGATATGTGCCCCTTTAGTGATTCGGCAGACATCACGCCGATAATCAAGTTCCTCCCACACTCGGCGCAGCATGTCCTCATCAATGAGTTCGAAAGCATCGTTGATGCGAGCTCGCAGTTCTGGCACGTCTCTTGGTAGAGGAGGTTTAAACACTGAATCTTTCACATAACCCCACAGAAAGAAATCGCATGGGGTTAAGTCGGGAGAGCGTGGAGGCCATGACCGATCCATCGGTTTTCCAATCTCCTGTTTAAGAAATGCCGAACATCATGATGGAAGTGCGATGGAGCACCATCCTGTTGAAAGATGAAGTCGGTGCTGTCGGTCTCCAGTTGTGGCATGAGCCAGTTTTCCAGCATGTCCAGCTACACGTGTCCTGTAACGTTTTTTTCGCAGAGGAAAAAGGGGCCGTAAACTTTAAACCGCGAGATTGCACAAAACACGTTAACTTTTGGTGAATTGCGAATTTGCTGCACGAATGCGTGAGGATTCTCTACCGCCCAGATTCGCACATTGTGTCTGTTCACTTCATCATTAAGAAAAAATGTTGCTTCATCACTGAAAACAAGTTTCGCACTGAACGCATCCTCTTCCATGAGCTGTTGCAACCGCGCCGAAAATTCAAAGCGTTTGACTTTGTCATCGGGTGTCAGAGCTTGTAGCAATTGTAAACGGTAAGGCTTCTGCTTTAGCCTTTTCCGTAAGATTTTCCAAACCGTCGACTGTGGTACGTTTAGCTCCCTGCTTGCTTTATTCGTCGACTTCCGCGGGCTACGCGTGAAACTTGCCCGCACGCGTTCAATCGTTTCTCCGCTCACTGCAGGCCGACCCGTTGATTTCCCCTTACAGAGCCATCCAGAAGCTTTAAACTGCGCATACCATCGCCGAATGGAGTTAGCAGTTGGTGGATCTTTGTTGAACTTCGTCCTGAAGTGTCGTTGCACTGTTATGACTGACTGATGTGAGTGCATTTCAAGCACGACATACGCTTTCTCGGCTCCTGTCGCCATTTTGTCTCACTGCGCTCTCGAGCGCTCTGGCGACAGAAACCTGAAGTGCGGCTTCAGCCGAACAAAACTTTATGAGTTTTTCTACGTATCTGTAGTGTGTCGTGACCATATGTCAAAGAATGGAGCTACAGTGAATTTATGAAATCGCTTCAATCATTTGTAATAGCCCTGTATATGCCGCCACCACTCGTTCGGGACTTTATGAAATTATAGGGGCTGAAGCGGGACTATTCCACGATGTCGCACAACTAAGAGTGCATTTTTTAACTGAAACTGCCAGAGAAAAAATATATGTTGCATCTACTTATTGAACGTCCCTCGTGTATCGGCTGGTAAATGGAAATGAGCGTTTGGCGTCATTAGCCGGGAGGCCCCTTACGGGGCAAGTCCGGCCACCTTGTGCAGGTCTTATTACATTCTACGCCACATTGGTAGACCTGCGCGCCGGATACGGATGAAATGACGATGAAGACAACACAATACCCAGTCCCTGAGCGGACAAAATCCCCGACCCAACAGGGAATTGAACTCGGGCCCGTAGGACGGCAATAAGACAGTCACTGACCACTCAGCTATCGGGGCGGACATCAGCTGCTAGAAAAGACATAAACAGCCACGACAGCAGATTTTGTGAAGACGGAAGTGAAGAAATGAGATACACTAGTGGCCATTAAAATTGCTACACCAAGAAGAAATGCAGATGATAAACGGGTATTCATTGGACAAATATATTATACTAGAATTGACATGTGATTACATTTTGACGCAATTTCGGTGGATACGTGCTGAGAAATTAGTACCCAGAATAACCACCTGTGGCAGTAATAACGACCTTGATACGCCTGGGCATTAAGTCAAACAGGGCTTGGATGGCATGTGCAGGTACAGCTGCCCATGCAGCTTCAACACGATACCACAGTTCATCAAGAGTAGTGATTGGCGGATTCTGACGAGCCAGTTGCTTGGCCACCATTGAACAGACGTTTTCAACTGGTGACAGATCTGGAGATTGTGCTGGCCAGAGCAGCAGTAGAACATTTTCTGTATCCAGAAAGGCCCGTACGGGACGTGCAAGATGGGGTAGTGCATTATCCTGCTGAAATGTACGGTTTCGCAGGGATCGAATGAAGGGTAGAGCCACGGGTCATTACACATCTGAAACGTAACGTCCACTGTTCAAAGTGCTGTCAATACGAAGAAGAGGTGACCGAGACGTGTAACCAATGGCACCCCATACCATCACGCCGGGTGATACGCCTCTACGGCGATGACGAATACACGCTTCCAATGTGCGTTCACCGCGACGTCGCCAAACACGGATGCGACCATCGTGATGCTGTTAACAGAACCTGGATCTGAAAAAATGACATTTTGTCATTCATGCACCCCGGTTCGTCGTTGAGTACACCATCGCAGGCGCTCCTGCGCCTGGCGCAGCGTCAAGGGTAACCGCAGCCATGGTCTCAGATCTGATAGTCCATGCTGCTGCAAACGTCGTAGAACTGTTCGTGCAGGTGGCTGTTCTAGATGTTGCTGCACGATCCGTTACAGCCATTGCGGATAATATGCCTGTCATCTCGACTGCTAGTGATACGAGGCCGTTGGGATCCAGCACGGCGTTCCGTGTTACCCTCCTGAAACCACCGATTCCATATTCTGCTAACAGTCATTGGATCGTGACCATCGCGAGCAGCAATGTCGCGATACGATAGACCAATATCGTGATAGGCTACAATCTGACCTTTATCAAAGTCTGAAACGTGATGGTACGCATTTCTCCTCCTTACACGAGGCATCACAACAACGTTTCACCAGGCAACGCTGGTCAACTGCTGTTTGTGTACGAGAAATCGGTTGGAAACATTCCTCATGTCAGCACGTTGTAGGTGTCGCCTTCGGCGCCAACCTTGTGTGAATGCTTTGAAAAGCTAATCATTAGCATATCACAGCATCTTCTTCCTGTGGGTGAAATTTCGCGTCAGTAGCATGTCATCGCTGATGGACCCGGGTTCGATTCCCGCCACTGCCTAAATTTTGATAAATAATCAGCATTGGCAGCCGAAGACTTCCGGCATAAGAAGTCAGCCTCATTCTGCCAACGGCCTTGTCAAAAACGGCGGAGGAGCGGATAGACTTTCAGGGCACTATCTTGTCCTAGGGGTGGGAAATTGCCCCTGAAGGCGGAAGAATCAGCAATGATCAACGACATGAGGATGCAGAAGGAAATGGAAACCTCTGCATTAAAGACACGTAACGTGTATCCAGAGGACATGTGGCCTGCAATTGAAGAAGTGTCATGATGATCTCTCCAGTGGCAAAAGATTCCGGAATAGTCCCCCAGTCGGATCTCCGGGAGGGGACTGCCAAGGGGGAGGTTACCATGAGAAAAAGATTGAATAATCAACGAAAGGATAACCTTCTACGAGTCGGGACGTGGAATGTCAGGAGCTTGAACGTGGTAGGGAAACTAGAAAATTTGAAAAGGGAAATGCAAAGGCTCAATCTAGATATAGTAGGAGTCAGTGAAGTGAAGTGGAAGGAAGACAAGGATTTCTGTTCAGATGAGTATCGGGTAATATCAACAGCAGCAGAAAATGGTATAACAGGTGTAGGATTCGTTATGAATAGGAAGGTAGGGCAGAGGGTGTGTTACTGTGAACAAATCAGTGACCGGGTTGTTCTAATCAGAATCGACAGCAGACAAACACTGACAACGACAGTTGAGGTATACATGCCGACGTCGCAAGCTGAAGATGAACAGATAGAGAAAGTGTATGAGGATATTGAAAGGGTAATGCAATATGTAAAGGGGGACGAAAAGCTAATAGTCATAGGCGACTGGAATACAGTTGTATGGGAAGGAGTAGAAGAAAAGGTTACAGGAGAATATGGGCTTGGGACAAGGAATGAAAGAGGAGAAAGACTAATTGAGTTCTGTAACAAGTTTCAGCTAGTAATAGCGAATACCCTGTTCAAGAATCACAACAGGAGGAGGTATACTTGGAAAAGGCCAGGAGATACGGAAAGATTTCAATTAGATTACATCATGGTCAGACAGAGATTCCGAAATCAAATACTGGACTGTAAGGCGTACCCAGGAGCAGATATAGACTCAGATCACAATATAGTAGTGATGAAGAGTAGGCTGAAGTTCAAGACATTAGTCAGGAAGAATCAATACGCAAAGAAGTGGGATACGGAAGTACTAAGGAATGACGAGATACGTTTGAAGTTCTCTAACGCTATAGATACAGCAATAAGGAATAGCGCAGTAGGCAGTACAGTTAAAGAGGAATGGACATCTCTAAAAAGGGCCATCACAGAAGTTGGGAAGGAAAACATAGGTACAAAGAAGGTAGCTGCGAAGAAACCATGAGTAACAGAAGTAATACTTCAGTTGATTGATGAAAGGAGGAAGTACAAACATGTTCCGGGAAAATCAGGAATACAGAAATACAAGTCGCTGAGGAATGAAATAAATAGGAAGTGCAGGGAAGCTAAGACGAAATGGCTGCAGGAAAAATGTGAAGACATCGAAAAAGATATGATTGTCGGAAGGACAGACTCAGCATACAGGAAAGTCAAAACAACCTTTGGTGACATTAAAAGCAACGGTGGTAACATTAAGAGTGCAACGGGAATTCCACTGTTAAATGCAGAGGAGAGAGCAGATAGGTGGAAAGAATACATTGAAAGCCTCTATGAGTGTGAAGATTTGTCTGACGTGATAGAAGAAGAAACAGGAGTCGATTTAGAAGAGATAGGGGATCCAGTATTAGAATCGGAATATAAAAGAGCTTTGGAGGACTTATGGTCAAATAAGGCGGAAGGGATAGATAACATTCCATCAGAATTTCTAAAATCATTGGGGGAAGTGGCAACAAAACGACTATTCACGTTGGTGTGTAGAATATATGAGGCTGGCGACATACCATCTGACTTTTGGAAAAGCATCATCCACACAATTCCGAAGACGGCAAGAGCTGACAAGTGCGAGAATTATCGCACAATCAGCTTAACAGCTCATGCATCGAAGCTGCTTACAAGAATAATATACAGAAGAATGGAAAAGAAAATTGAGAATGCGCTAGGTGAAGATCAGTTTGGCTTTAGGAAAAGTAAAAGGACGAGAGAGGCAACTCTGACGTTACGGCTAATAATGGAAGCAAGGCTAAAGAAAAATCAAGACACTTTCATAGGATTTGTCGACTTGGAAAAAGCGTTCGACAATATAAAATGGTGCAAGCTGTTCGAGATTCTGAAAAAAGTAGGGGTAAGCTATAGGGAGAGACGGGTCATATACAATATGTACAACAACCAAGAGGGAATAATAAGAGTGGACGATCAAGAACGAAGTGCTCGTATTAAGAAGGGTGTAAGACAAGGCTGTAGCCTTTCGCCCCTACTCTTCAATCTGTACATCGAGGAAGCAATGATGGAAATAAAAGAAAGGTTCAGGAGTGGAATTAAAATACAAGGTGAAAGGATATCAATGATACGATTCGCTGATGACATTGCTATCCTGAGTGAAAGTGAAGAAGAATTAAATGATCTGCTGAACGGAATGAACAGTCTAATGAGTACACAGTATGGTTTGAGAGTAAATCGGAGAAAGACGAAGGTAATGAGAAGTAGTAGAAATGAGAACAGCGAGAAACTTAACATCAGGATTGATGGTCACGTAGTCAATGAAGTTAAGGAATTCTGCTACCTACGCAGTAAAATAACCAATGACGGACGGAGCAAGGAGGACATCAAAAACAGACTCGCTATGGCAAAGAAGGCATTACTGGCCAAGAGAAGTCTACTAATATCAAATACCGGCCTTAATTTGAGGAAGAAATTTCTGAGGATGTACGTCTGGAGTACAGCATTGTATGGTAGTGAAACATGGACTGTGGGAAAACCGAAACAGAAGAGAATCGAAGCATTTGAGATGTCGTGCTATAGACGAATGTTGAAAATTAGGTGGACTGATAAGGTAAGGAATGAGGAGGTTCTATGCAGAATCGGAAAGGAATATGTGGAAAACACTGATAAGGAGAAGGGACAAGATGATAGGACATCTGCTAAGACATGAGGGAATGTCTTACCTGGTACTAGAGGGAGCTGTAGAGGGCAAAAACTGTAGAGGAAGACAGAGATTGGAATACGTCAAGCAAATATTTGAGGACGTAGGTTGCAAGTGCTACTCTCAGATGAAGAGGTTAGCACAGGAAAGGAATTCGTGGCGGGCCGCATCAAACCAGTCAGTAGACTGATGACCAAAAAAAAAAGCATGTCATCTTCGTGGTGTAGCAATTTTAATGGTCAGTAGTATATTACAAACGCAATGAAGTTATACTGCACACATTTGGAAGACACTTTTACAGAGACTGATATGTTGCAAATGAGACGCAACAGAAGTTAAGAAGGCGTGAAATCGTCAACTCATGACTGAGAACCCCAGTTCATTTTGCTACAACAACTGTTTATCTTATTAGAGCAGTTTCTATTGACTGAGCTCGACGAAAGGGCCGTGGAATTAACACATCTGTTTGTTACGAGGACTACCGTTTCTAATTTATTCGGCGAACAATGGACAAAGAGGACGCGCTTCGTTCCAGGGGGATCATTTGTTTTCTTTTGAAGGTGTACACGGCGTGACTGAAAGGAATACTCGGCGGCCATTGAGCCGTGTGACGTGACAGAAAACCATTAATCAAACCAACGACGGCCTCGCGGCACTGCCTCAGCACCGGCGCTGTCGTTATTAAAGCGGACCGCCGGCTTTTTGTACGCTGTTGACACTGCCGGCGGAAACGATTTCTCTTCCGCGGAACGCGGGTTTAAACCCGCGGCGAAGTGTACATCGACTTGTTAGGCACGTAAATGAGAAATTGAGGACTAAGAACGGCAGGAGTGGTTACACGTTTATCTTTAGCGATGAGTTTGCGTGATTATTCCTGTCGTCAATGTAGATTCACGTTTCACAAACCAACAAGCAAGACGATATTTTCACACAAAACAGGGTTTAATGAACTGTAGCGCCCCTGCGATTATAGTATTTGGCGTTCACACAAAATACGGCTGAAAATCGTAAAATTCAGAATATTGGCCCGTCATGGATATTTCTCCACATACTGCTATGAAATATATCTTGAACTTTCCGGAAATGTTCTTTGGTTCAAGCCACTTTGTTGCCCAAGAGTGACGGTAGACATTGAAGTATACAAGCCGACAATTATTGAAATACGTATATGAAATGAAATTGTTATGTCCGCACTATAACACAACAAATATTCCGTGATAACCAAATTTATTTGACCTTCTGTCACTCAAAACAAAACTTAAGTTCGACTACACAACACTTCGCTGGCTGTAGCGCCAAGCGGAGTCACTAATAGAGAATACAAGTCACTGTCAACCAGTCGATACCGACGCGTCGCAAGTTTCCAGCCAGGGAGTCCACAGTACGGTTCGGTCGTCGTGAATCCAGCAGCCGGGTAGTAACACAGTCATCGGCGAAGATTGAAATTGTTAAACGGGCTCAGGGAGCTCCCTTATATCCGCAGGTCCGGCCAATCAGAGTGTTGGTAGATGGCGCCCTTATACGCTTGCTCACTCTGGTGGCAAGGGCAGCGCCGCCAGGGTAATCCGTATCGATAGTGGTGTGTACGCTGCCGCTAACCCCGCGACGACGCGTTCAATTGCGCCAGTTGTTGACATCGTATGCGGCGCCAGCGGTACTCGCTGTGTGCCACGCGTGTTGCAGCACGCCGCGCCGAGTTGACGGCTGCTGTACGGCGGCCGATACGACAAAAATCGTCATAACTTCTAAACGGTTTACGCTAGGACGTTCAAACTGCACGGTTGGTCGCGGGACATGATGGAAATTAGTGTGCGGTTTAGTTTAGCGACGAAGCCCATTTTATTTGGATTGGTTGGTGAATGCCCAACGGCCTTGTCGCGGTGGTAACACCGGTTCCCGTCAGATCGCCGACATTAAGCGCTGTCGGGCTGGGCTAGCACTTGGATGGATGACCATCTGGTCTGCCGAGCACTGTTGGCAAGGGGGGTGAACTCAGCCCTTGTGAGGCAAACTGAGGAGCTGCTTGATTGAGAAGTAGCGGCTCCGGTCTCGGAAACTGACGTACGGCCTGAAGAGCGGTGTGCCGACCACATACCCCTCCAAATCCGTATCCAGTAACGCTTATGGGCTGAGGATGACACGGTGGCCGGTCGGTAGCGTTGGGCCTTCATGCCCTGTTCGGGAGGAGTTTTGGGTTGGTCAAAAAGCAAAATTGGGGTAGTTGGGGGGTTGATAATCCGCATCTCGCGATCGAGAAGTCTCTTCACCCTCAACAGAAGACTTTTGGTGTGCTATGTCCAGTCACGGAATAATCGGTGAGGTATTCCTTGATACCACTGTGACTACCGAACGGTACGCGAAAGTTTTGGAAGATTATTTCATCCCCATTATCCAAGGTGACCCTGATTTCGACAAGATGTGGTTCACGCAAGACGGAGCTCGACCCAATAGAAGCAGGAGAGTGTTTGATGTCCTTTGGGGACCGCATTCTGGCTCTGGGGTACCCAGAGGCCACTGGCATGGATCTCCATTGGCTGCCATATTCTCCGGATGTGAACACATGCTACTTCTTTTTGTGCGGCTATATTAAAGCCAAGGTGTACAGCAATAACCCCAAAACCATTGCTGATCTGACAACAGCCGTTCAGGAGGTGATCGACACTATCTATATTCTGACAGTTCAGAGGGTCATGCAGAATTTCGCTATTCGTCTGCGCCAATGATGGCAGGCATATCGAACACGTCATAACCTAAATCCGAATATCTGTAGTGACATTTACATGTTGAATAAATTGTGTGCGCTTTGTTGTTTGTAACTAATTTGCGTATTTTTTTCATATAGTTCAACAATTGTCACCCTGTGTGAAGCTTGTTAATACGTTAATACCAGGTGGTTATAATTAAAGTGCAGCGACTCACAGAGGTTCAGTGCATGCTGTAAATATCGTCTGGCTGCGTCACTTGGTAGATATTCTAAATCGTTAATGAGCAAACGATTTACGCTGGAAACAAAAGTTCCGGCTTAACCCACCAAAAGTGACTCTGGTGATGTGCAGCAATTCGTCGACGTCTCCATTGCTCATATTGAACAAATTGTGTAAGTGATGCTTAATAATAATAGCAACATTATGCCTTTATCACTTGTACTGTTTCTGCACACGTCCCGTTCCTAATGTATTACGTATGAAAGCATTACTATACGTTTTCCTTGAATTCATAGCGCCAGATTTGCATCTGGTGGCCAAACCTAAAAATAATTTTTTCTAGGGTAAATCGGTTCCACGTGAACGCATTGGATTAGAATATCTACCATGTGGTTAGGCAGCGTCCTTGTTAGGTGCACATCGTTCGGCACTGCACTTGCGACTGGAATCGGTGCCTCTACCCTACAGTCGTAATGAGCGAATACTCAGCGTAGCAATAGGTGGCTGCATTGCCTGGGGTCGAGTAATGAACCGGCGGGTAGAGGGCGGTGGGTGGGGCTGGTGACTCCAGTGGTTCGGAGGTGAGAGGATGTTAGATCGACTGCAGGCCCATCCAGGCTGAGGCTGAACATCCAGCTAGAAACCTCGTCAAGATGGTGGAAGAACTTTGGCTTCCTCACAGCGGAAGCCAACACACAGCCAGGATTTAGAGATATGCCTGACCGAATTGCCATCTTTTCTGCACTTAAAGGCAGGTTTTGTTTTGACTGAAGTCACCTAAGCTGCCAATCGGGCTTTTGTGAGGTTTCAAAGTTAAATTCATTGTATGTTGTTGTCCTTGAGGTATTAACACTACTGGCCATTAAAATTTCTGCACCTAGAAGAAATGCCGATGATAAACAGGTATTCATTGGACAAATATATTATACTAGTAATGACATGTGATTAATTTTCACGCAATTTGGGTGCATAGATCCTGAGAAATCAGTACCCACAACAACCACCTCCGGCCGTAATAACGGCCTTGATACGCCTGGGCATTGAGTAAAACAGGGCTTGGATGGCGTGTGCAGGTACAACTGCCCATGCAGCTTCAACACGATACCACAGTTCATCAAGAGTAGTGACTGGCGTATTGTGACGAGCCAGTTGCTCGGCCGCCATTGAACAGACGTTTTCAATTGTGAGAGATCTGGAGAATGTGCCGGCTAGGGCAGCAGTCGAAAATTTCTGTATCCAGAAAGGCCTGTACAGGACCTGCAACATGCGGTCGTGTATTATCCAGCTGAATTGTAGGGTTTCACAGGATTCGAATGAAGGGTAGAGCCACGGGTCGTAACACATCTGAAATGTAACATCCACTGTTCAAAGTGCCGTCAATGCGAAAAGAGATGACCGAGACGTGTAACAAATGGCACCCCATACCTTCACGCCGGATGATACGCCAGTATCGCGATGACGAATACACGTATCCAATGTGCGTTCACTGCGATGTCGCCAAACGCGGATGCGACCATCATGATGCTGTGAACAGAACCTGGATTCATCCGAAGAAATGAAGTTTTGCCACAGGTTCGTCGTTGAGTACACCACCGCAGGCGTTCCTGTCTGTGATGCAGCGCCAAGGGTAACCGCAGCCATGGTCTCCGAACTGATAGTCCATGCTGTTGCAAACGTCATCGAACTGTTCGTGGAGAACGTTGTTGTCTTGCAAATGTGCCCATCTTTTGACTCAGGGATCGAGACGTGGCTGCACTATCCTTTACAGCTATGCGGATAAGATGCCTGTCATCCCGACTGCTAGTGATACGAGGCCGTTGGGATCCAGCACAGCGTTCCGTGTTACTCTCCTGAAGCCTCCCAATCCATATTCTACTAACAGTTATTGGATGTCGACCAACGCGAGCAGCAATGTCGCGATACGATAAACCGCAATAGCGATTGGCTACATTCCGACCTTTATCGAAGTCAGAAAAGGGATGGTACGCAATTCTCCTCCTTACACGAGGCATCGCAACAGCGTTTCACCAGTCAGCGCCGGTCAACTGCTGTTTGTGTATGAGAAATCGGTTGGAAACTTTCCTCATGTCAGGACGTTGTAGGTGTCGCCACTGGCGTCAACCTTGAGTGAATGCTCTGAAAAACTAATCATTTGCATATCACTGCATCTTCTACCTGTCGGTTAAATTTCGCGTATGTAGCACGCCATCTTCGTGGCGTAGCAATTTTAATGTCCAGTAGTGTAGTATCGCATTTCAGTAACGGTAACGTGCACTTTAACGCAATAGTAATTTATCTGTTTTTTTTTTTGTGTGTGACCGGTAACTGTTAACTGTTAACTGTTGGTGTAGTACCGGGAGATTAGCGACGCATTTTTTTGCATTTTCCTGTTCGTTTCCACAGTTTAATTCTCAGGTTAGTAGCAGTAGGATGAAGAGGGTGTGTGTGGTGTGTGCGGCCGCAGGAGGAGCTGGCAACAGTTCGCGAACAGCTGAGAACGCTTACTTCGCGCGCGCCTGTGCGTGGTGGAGAACGCTAAGGACACGCCCAGCGGTGTACAGGCCGTCGCCTCGACGTCTGGTGGTATCGGAGAATGGGGCGCTTCGCGTGAGACGCCGCAAGTATCGCTGGTTATTGCACCAGCACACGGGGTATAGCTGCTGAATAACTGGGATGGAGTAATTGCTCAGCTGAGCTGAGCTATCGTGTATTAGCAAGCGCCTGTATTTCAGCATTGCCTCCTGACTTTTGCCCGTACCGCTACATTTTAATCAGATCTGAAGATGTTCAACTAACTTACGGAAATGCAGCCGGATTACGTCGTCGACAACCGCCTTTATTTTGACAGTAGCACATCCTGCCATTTGAAAGGCGAAACTGCAACGAGAAAGTGCTGTGCAAGCGAATATAAAAACTTCGGTTTTCACGGAAACTCTATGAAAGTGTAACACAGACATAAACACGTACATACACACACACACACACACACACACACACACACACACACACACACACACATACATACATATATACACACACACTGCCATGCGGTTCTGGGCGCTACAGTCTGGAGCCGAGCGACCGCTACGGTCGCAGGTTCGAATCCTGCCTCGGGCATGGATGTTTGTGATGTCCTTAGGTTAGTTAGGTTTAATTAGTTCTAAGTTCTAGGCGACTGATGACCTCAGAAGTTAAGTCGCATAGTGCTCAGAGCCATTTGAACCATTACACACACACTGTAAACACTAGCGCCATCACGAACCGAAGATAACTGACGTCAGAAGTTACTGATAGCGAAATTAATAATCAGCACGTGAGGTAGCATAAACTCGGTCCCTCCGTTTTTTGCGAAGTGAGAGAGCGAGCTTCCAAGCAGAATTCAAACAAACCGTACCACTTCTATTTACAAAGGTACTTTCTAACTTAATTTCAACAGCTTCCTTAATAATACTATTGCAATAGCTGGAAAATGGCAATGAGCCTATGGGACCGTTGGCCGGGAGGCCCCATCTGGGGAAGTTGGGTTGCCAAGTGCAAGTCTTATTTCATTCGACGCCACACTGGGCGAGTTGCACGCCGCTGATGAAATTGATGATGAGAACAACACAACACCCAGTCCCCGAGCGGAGAAAATCTCCAACGAGGCCGGGAATCGAACCCGGGCCCGCTTGCATGGGAGGCGAGCACTTTATCACCCAGCTAAGCACGCGGACAAAAGCTGGAAGAACATGCCAGAATCTCCGTGTTGTTATATTCCATACAATGACTGCTGCCAAGGCCATTTCTTCTATTTTGCGGCAATATTATGTGAAGTGTGTTTTAGACCAACATCTATGGTGTGTGTACCTTTAGACTACGTGAAGGATGACCTTGGTTTGCGTAAGGCACGTGTATGCCGTATTCCTTGCAGCTGTGACATGTCATATGTTGGTCAGACTAGCAGGACCGTGGTGGATCGTTGCACTCAGTATGAATGGCACACACGCTTACAACACCCGAGCAAATCCGTCATCGCGGAACATTGTCTTGCCACCGGCCATCCTCGTCTGTCATCATTGTTTTGTGATATCGGTACTGTTTGTATCGTGTGTGTGTATGTGTGTTTTACTTTTGCAGAGTTTCTGTGAAAACCGATATTTTATATTCGCTTGCACAACGCTTACTTGCTCCACTTATGCCTTGGAAATGGTGGCTTCTCCAAATACAGGAGATCTTTCTGCCGTAACAAATTACACTGATAAGGAAGTAAACATCTTCACTATTATACACTCCTGGAAATGGAAAAAAGAACACATTGACACCGGTGTGTCAGACCCACCATACTTGCTCCGGACACTGCGAGAGGGCTGTACAAGCAATGATCACACGCACGGCACAGCGGACACACCAGGAACCGCGGTGTTGGCCGTCGAATGGCGCTAGCTGCGCAGCATTTGTGCACCGCCGCCGTCAGTGTCAGCCAGTTTGCCGTGGCATACGGAGCTCCATCGCAGTCTTTAACACTGGTAGCATGCCGCGACAGCGTGGACGTGAACCGTATGTGCAGTTGACGGACTTTGAGCGAGGGCGTATAGTGGGCCTGCAGGAGGCCGGGTGGACGTACCGCCGAATTGCTCAACACGTGGGGCGTGAGGTCTCCACAGTACATCGATGTTGTCGCCAGTGGTCGGCGTAAGGTGCACGTGCCCGTCGACCTGGGACCGGACCGCAGCGACGCACGGATGCACGCCAAGACCGTAGGATCCTACGCAGCGCGGTAGGGGACCGCACCGCCACTTCCCAGCAAATTAGGGACACTGTTGCTCCTGGGGTATCGGCGAGGACCATTCGCAACCGTCTCCATGAAGCTGGGCTACGGTCCCGCACACCGTTAGGCCGTCTTCCGCTCACGCCCCAACATCGTGCAGCCCGCCTCCAGTGCTGTCGCGACAGGCGTGAATGGAGGGACGAATGGAGACGTGTCGTCTTCAGCGATGAGAGTCGCTTCTGCCTTGGTGCCAATGATGGTCGTATGCGTGTTTGGCGCCGTGCAGGTGAGCGCCACAATCAGGACTGCATACGACCGAGGCACACAGGGCCAACACCCGGCATCATGGTGTGGGGAGCGATCTCCTACACTGGCCGTACACCACTGGTGATCGTCGAGGGGACACTGAATAGTGCACGGTACATCCAAACCGTCATCGAACCCATCGTTCTACCATTCCTAGACCGGCAAGGGAACTTGCTGTTCCAACAGGACAATGCACGTCCGCATGTATCCCGTGCCACCCAACGTGCTCTAGAAGGTGTAAGTCAACTACCCTGGCCAGCAAGATCTCCGGATCTGTCCCCCATTGAGCATGTTTGGGACTGGATGAAGCGTCGTCTCACGCGGTCTGCACGTCCAGCACGAACGCTGGTCCAACTGTGGCGCCAGGTGGAAATGGCATGGCAAGCCGTTCCACAGGACTACATCCAGCATCTCTACGATCGTCTCCATGGGAGAATAGCAGCCTGCATTGCTGCGAAAGGTGGATATACACTGTACTAGTGCCGACATTGTGCATGCTCTGTTGCCTGTGTCTATGTGCCTGTGGTTCTGTCAGTGTGATCATGTGATGTATCTGACCCCAGGAATGTGTCAATAAAGTTTCCCCTTCCTGGGACAATGAATTCACGGTGTTCTTATTTCAATTTCCAGGAGTGTAATTAGCTATTCACGGTAGTGGTGCTGTCACTGCTTTTGTGTTCTTGCCACTACTGGGAGAGAGGAGGACAGGGCAGGGATGGCTTATGTTGGCTGCTTCTGTGACCGCAGCCCCACTCCGACGTGAGCTGTAGCCTTGTGGCACAGTGGAGAGAGCCTGCCGACCCGAATGGTATCGGTCACATCCACCTGGAGCCAGCTTTGTGCCACCATGGTCAGTGACGGCAAGACTTCTGGTTTGGTGCTAGGCCTGGCATGGTGCTCCGACAGAGCTTGTTGACGTTTCCGACACGACTGGGGCAGGTGTTGACTAATGATAGCAGCGCTCTGGAGATTGTGGTACCCGCAGTTGTCATCGGAGTGAGGAAGGAATTGGAATCAACCAGGAAAATCAAACTAGCAAGTTGGATCACGCGAGCTGCCGTCTGGCGGTGGAGGGGGATGGTCGGGTAGGGGAGCATGAAGCTTAATGAAGCAGCGAGGCAGGTGGGCTGTTTAAAGGTTGATAGTGATTGTGGCTCGCTGCCAACACGGGGCACCGTCCCGGATGGAGCAGCGGACGGTGTCTGATCTCGTGTGTCCAGGGGCACAGTGCAGCTGTAGCCGAGAAAGTGCTTGCCGTAGAAAGCCTTCTGTTATGACAGAAGAAAAGGTTTTTGTGTCGAATAGTGTGATACTGTCAAACGAACAGTTGAGTGAGTGCTGGCCTATTTGAATTACCAAAAAATTGCATCTGTGAAACATGACGAGGCCACTGTTTGGCTTGGAATTTGTAGAGGAGAGCTCTTTTTGACTGACTTATCTGTAGGACGATTTTTGTCGCTTTTATCTGTAGCTTTAATGCTTTACTATTGACTAATTGTTCCATTTCGTGTTAACTTACGGTGTCGGCTTTGGTTGGGTGCATTTAATGAATATGTACCGGCCTATAATGCTTTATTATACTGTGTTCTGCTGCTGCTTTGTTTGTTGTTGTTTTGGCACATTTATTTTTGCGGCCTTTATTGCTAAGTTTTTTATCTGAGAGGGGCTACATCATTACCTCTGGGTACTATTGCCTCAAGCTAATGTTCTATTATTTTGATATACTTATCGCCGCCCAATTTGGAAAGTTAATTAATTTTAGTACGACAGGTATATCGCAGTGTTTTATGTTCTTGTAATATTATACTGAGCTCCTCGAGTCATTTGATAAACTGAGCGTGGGTTTGAACCGTGATATATTTTCAAAGAATATTTTAAGAATTTATTTCATTTACTAGCGATCCATCAAGAACATTGACACATTTAATCACACTATATAAGCATGGAAATAGTTGATAGGGAGTAACTGATTAAAAATGGTTCAAATGGCTCTAAGAACTATGGGACTTAACATCTGAGGTCATCAGTCCCCTAGACTTAGAACTACTTAAATCTAACTAAGGACAAAACACACATCCATGCCCGAGGCAGGATTCGAACTTTAGACCGTTGCAGCAGCGCGGTTCCGGGCTGAAGCGCCTAGAACCGCTCAGCCACAACGGCCGGCAGTAACTGATGAAATCATAGCCAAATTCCTTTTAACAAATGGGAATTTTGTTCACTTAAATAGCGCCGAAAAGGATTTTTTAACGAAACAGATTTAAAATTATAATCATAAAGCACCCTCTAAACATCGAAGTTACAATTTATTCAGAGGCAGAAAGGAACAAGTTTTGACTGTATGAGCTTTCGGGCAGAGAACCTTGCCACTCCCTTTTGACACTGCCGTAGTTACGTCCGCTCACAACAGCTTCTGAAAGACTACACTGGTGCAAATCTGCAACACACCAGATAACTTTAAACTAAGAATTTTAACAATTTACAGAAGCACACAAACTATACACCACCCCCCACCCCCCCATAGGAGGGATGGAAGTGGTACAAAACACTAACAATTACAATATTAACCTTGCCACCGAAGGTGCAACTTGATTTTAACTTCTAAGAAAAGTCTTACGGTGAAAGGATGGCAACTTTATATACTAAAATGATCATTTAAATAAAAGCCTTATATAAAATTCTACAAGGCTGGCCAAACAATAGTTAATATGCTATACAGCACACAGATACCGCCTCTCAAGATCATAGGCAATAATATCAAAGATTCCAAAGATCAAAACATATTTCAGGTATTAGGCCGTTACACTCCAAGCAATAAATTCGTTAACACACCAAATCCGACAAAGATGACAGAGGCAGCAACTAACGTACGGTAGATTGACAGGGAGACTACCGAACAACCCGAACCGCAGGTTACTCTAACCCGCCCCTGCTCCACAAGTTAAAAACGGACCACCCAATTTATAAACAACCACCTTCCCGCGAGTGGGCAAACGGAGAAGAATGGTGGGACGACATCAAAGGAATACGGCTGGTGACCGCACGAAGAAAGCAAGTAGAATTTAACACGAGTAAATAAAACAACGTATCACCAATCACATAACTTCTAATAAACTGCGATTTCTCGAGAAGACCTGGCGCAGCACCCCCAAATCGCTCTCCCGAACCGTACGCTGCCAGCCGCTTCAACGGACGCAGGAAGGCGCGCCGACCTCCCGTCTCACGGCGTCGCAGCTCGCACCGGCCAGACTGATGTCGTGGGTGACTCCTGCTGCTCTCGTGTCGACCGCGAAGTCACTACCCCTCGCTGTACGCCTAGGCCCACTGGACTCACGTGGCGACCTCACATGCGCCGACGCTCAAGACGGACAAGTCATCTTGTGTCTCAGTGCGCGACCGACCAACCGATCGATCCAACCACCAATTACCATTGCCTGAGCAAACTCGAGCAGACTCAGATGCAGGAACTAAGCCCCGACCGGGCGACCACTCGCTGAGTTCTCTTAATGGCGGAGTGGAAACACTCTCATTATGACGGCTTTAAAAGTTGATCCGAACGAAAGACATACTAGCACTCCGTGCGACAGACAGAAACTAACTGCTTAACAAATACGGACGATAGACAGACTAGCAAGCTGGGGACGAAAGACTGACCCAGACCGACTCCCTGGCGAGCTCATAGCGCCCCTTAAATGCCCGTGAACAGGGAAGCATGTTTCCCACGGCTCACGAAAAGGTTAAATGCACGTGAACAGACAATCTTTCCCCTTTCCCACCAGAGGGAGACACCAAAGCTGCGATTACCACAGCGGCGCCACCGCCAGAAACGGAGGGCGATTGCTTCACACTACTCGATGCGGCGCGCGCTTCAAAACAGCAATTTTTACCACGGCTCAGGTTCATTGTTCATCCTATGTATGCACCCTTAGTTGTTATACCGATTAAGAAATTTAGCTTGTATTTTGTTAAGAATTTCTACCCAAACAATCCCCTGCCAGCTTGCACACCCACTGTTCGCTGCGCCACACTACAGGTTCTATAGTTTTCAATGGGGTTCAGATGTGAAATATACTGAATTATAATGCACTGGCACTATGGAGACGCCAGTGCATTGACGCCGCTTATTTAAAAGATATAAACTAAGGAAGAGGAGAGGGAAGAATGAAGAGCTAATGGCTTTAGTGGGTGAGCAGGCGGCGTGGGAGGCAGGTGGGCCCGTCCGGACGCCGGCCCAGTTGTGTAGCGGCGGCCATGTATTATTCATGCGACGCCGCCCCCTGGGCTGCGGCCGGGAGTGCCGGGGGCAGAGGACAGCGCCGCCGCCTCCAGGACATCGATCCCTGGGGGCGACGCTGTCTTGGCGACGGCCAACTTAGCAGCTCTGACTGAGTGCGTGCGCGGGCGCCCAGATGCACGGCTAACCCCGGCTCACCCCGCGTGTCAGCGCCGGCCGCCCAAATGTCAGCGTGCCCTCTCTGGGGCCCCTGCAGAGTAGGCTGCACTCTGCGCTCGAACCTCTTTGGAAGCCCTCGGTAGTTCATACCGAAGGCGCCAACCGTGCAACTTCGTCCACCTCGGTAGCTCCGGGGTCAATGTCGCATATTACTAACCGAAGAGGCCCCTGTTGGTTTCCCGATTGCGCCTGAGATTTTCTCCGCTCGGGGACTGGGTGTAAGCGTAACGTTCGTGTCGTTACGACTGACATGTAAACCGCCACGAACACACTCTCATATTGTCGTTTTGCTGTAGGCATAAATCGAGAGTCAATAAAAAAATAAAGAAATGAAACATGTAGCTATCAGCATGTACTAAGCGTAGCCTTCGGGGAAGGGGGTTGGTAATTGTACAATCATTAAGTTACAATCGTCCGAATTCGAAATCGGACATACTACTAACTAGAAAGCATGTTTGCGGCTGTTGGCTTTCTGAAGATTGAACCGTGAATTTACTTTCAAAATCATTTCTTAAGGAATTTACTTTATTTACTGTCGATTCATCAAGAACATTGATACATATAATCACGCTAGGTGAGCGTGGAAGTAGGTGCCAGGAAGTAACTGATGGAAAATTAGCTTTAACTAATGTGAATTTATTCCTAAATGCTTTTTCAAAATAGGTTTAAAATTATAAGCAGGAAAGCACACTCGAAATATCAAGTTACAGTTTTATTTAGAGGCAAGAACCACATTAATGGTAGGAGCCTTAGGGCTGAGAAGCTTTCCTGCTCCCTTTCAACACGGCCGTAGTCATGACCGTTCACAACAACCTCTGAAAGAGTACACTGGTGCAAATCTGCAACACAACAGATTACTTTAACCAAAAACTTTTAACAGCTCATACAAACATATAAACTATGCACCCCGTAAGAGGAATGGAAATGGTACAAGCCTCAAATTATTTGCCACCGAAAGTGCAATTTTTTTTAAAAGGACTCGTACGGTGCAAGTGTGGCAAGCTTATAACCTAAAATGTCTATTTAAATAAAACTCATAAAATGCAGTCTTACATAAAAAGTGCAACATGCTACATTACACATATACCACCTCGCAACACGACAAGCAAGATAGAAACATATTTCAAGAATTCGGCCTTCAAGCAATAAATTCGTTACTAAACAACCCGAACCACAGATTGCTCTATACCTCCCAATTCCACAAGGGAAAAATGGACCACCCAATTCACAATAACCACCTTCCCGCGGGTGGGTAAACGGAGAAGAATGGTGGGACGACCCAAAAACAGAGCCGCTGGTGACATCACCAAGAAGACAAGTAGAAATTAACAAGTTAATAAAACAACATATCTCCAATCACTTAACTTATAATAAACTGCGATTTATGGCGGAGACCTGGCGCAGCACCCCCAACGCTCTCCCGAGCCGTCCGCTGCCAGCCGCTTCAACGGACGCAGGAAGGCGCGCCGATCTCCCGTCTCGCGGCGTCGCAGCTGCCCCGGCCAGACCGATGTCGTGGTTTCGCTCCTGTTGTTCTCGTGTGAACTGTGAAGCCACTACCCCTTTCTATATGGCGCTGCCCACTGGACTCACGTGGGGACCTTACATGCGCCGACGCTCAATGCGGACAAGTCATCTCATGTCTCAGTGCGCGACCGACCAACCGATCGATCCAACCGCCAATGACCTTTGCCCGAGCAACTCGAGCACACTGGCGGCCTAACGCGCAGACTCAGACGCAGGAACTCAGTCCCGACCTGGCGACCACTAGCTGAGTTCTGTTACTGGTGGAGTGACAAGACTCTCATTTTCTGGCTTAAAGTTTGATCCAAACGACAAACATACTAGCACTCCGACGACAGACAGACACTGACTGCCCCACACTGATCCAGCTGACCAACTGACCAGACTCGCTGAGACTGACCGACTCCCCTTTACCGAGCTCATAGCGCCCCTTAAATGCACGTGAACAGGCAACATTTCCCCTTTCCCACCAGAGGGAGACAGCAAAGCTGCGATTGCCACAGCGGCGCCACCGCCAGAAACGGAGGGCGACTGCTTCACACAACGCGCTGCGGCGCGCTCTTCACAACAGCAATTTTTTTTTACCACGGCTCAAAGATGTCAAATGTGTGTTTATTATTTTCCCTCCTTATTGTCATATCCAAGAAATGTATTTGCTTTTGTATTTCTTTTTCCGTAATCATACGTGCTTCAGCTAACCACCCACAAAATCAAAAATTAGCTGCCCTATGACACATCTTAACAGGCTAAATAACATCCAACTCAGCGAAGAAAATTATTAAATTACAAACAATACAATTCATAGCCTCAAACAATGGATACAGCACCAACATAGTACAAAAACTCTGTCCAACAATTAAAACACAACTAAAGAAAAATCAAAACAAGCAGAGAGCACAGAACCCCACAAACACTACAGCACACACGGAAACACAAAACAGTAACAATCATGACATGAATAACAGAAAAGATGGTACATTTTACATACCAACATGAAGCAACCCACAAGATAGCAAATATACGAAAGAAACACGGTTTACAAATAGCTTACAGAACAACAGAAAAACCAGATAAATACCAGGGAGCAGGTATATATCAGCTAGAGTGCCAAAAATGTAAATCAGTGTATCTGAGGATGACAAGCAGGAACTTTAAAACTAGATATAAAGAACATATAAGGAGTTGGCGATATGAAAACAGCCATTCTACCTTCGCCGAACACCTGATAAAACATGGACATGAACCATCCAACATGGAATGTGACATGACAGTTATCAGAGTGAATAAACACAACAAAAAACTCCTGACATTGCGAGAAAACTTTCACATACAAAGAGCCATTACAATGGAAAAGAAGGTACTCAATGACCAAATCCATATGTACAATAACTCCCTGGTCACGCAAGCCACCAAAACAACAACAAACCGAAATGTAACCAGGATAGATATAAAGAATCTCCCTCCCTCTTCTCTCCCCCCCCCCCTCCTCCAACACACACACAAAGCACATAGATAAATGAACTGACATTTACTTTAAAAAAGTAACATTTGCTCACACACACACTCATAATTATAAGAACATAACAAACAGCAATAATAATAATACATTTGCACACAGCAAATTACACACACACACATACCCACACACACACACACACACACACACACACACACACACACACACCCAGACTCATATTTAAAAACAATATTTGCACATAGCAAATTATGAACACACACTCACACACACACGCACGCACACACACACACACACACACACACACACACACACACACACACACACACACGCACACACAGTCACATAAACACAAGAAATGAAAAACATCAAATACAACAGAAACAAAAGACAAACACACAACAGTTTTCATATAACTTCCGGGAATTCAGCCAGGGGCCAGGTAACACTTTCAGCAACCGCCGATATTTTGGCGGGAGAACACCTCGCCATTTTCAAGGAAAACTGCAACGAACAGGAAACGTACATGCAAATTTAAAACCTCGGTTCTCGGACTGATGCAGGAAAGATAACACACACACTGAACACTAGTGCCACCAAAGATGGCCAAAGTCAGAGATATCGATAGTTTGACTACGAACTCGCAGGTGAGGTAGCATTGACTCTGTCCCTCTGTTTTTTGACAAGGGAGAGAGCCGGATTCAAAACAGAATTTAAACAAAAACCTCCATCCCTGTTAACGAGGTTCCTCGCTAATTTAATCTCAACTGCTTCCTTAATAGCACTGTCCTAGTAGCTGGACGTGGATGGCAATATCTCGGTGTTATTATATAACATGGGGTGTATAGTATCCAGTATCCGAGCAACCTCGTTAACAGGGATAGAGGTTTTTGTTTAAACTCTGGAATCTGATCTGCTCTCCCCCTTGTCAAAAAACATAGGGACAGAGTCAATGCTACCTCACCTGCGAGTTTGTAGTCTCACTATCGGTAGGTCTGACTTTGGTCATCTTTGGTGGCACTAGTGTTCAGTGTGTGTGTTATCTTTCCTGCTTCAGTCCGAGAACCGAGGTTTTAAATTTTCATGTACGTCGCCTGTCCGTTGCAGTTTGCCTTGAAAATGGCGGGGTGTTCTCCCGCCGAAATATCGACGGTTGCTGAAAGTGTAACCTGTCTGAATTCGAAAGTTGCATACGCCAGGAGAAACTCAGGTCTCACACAACAACAGTTTGCAACACTATACACCAAAAACACATATATGTTGATCACTAAATGGAAATGAAAGTGGAACATGCAATATGACAAGTGTGTATGAAACAACGCCAGAAGTCGGCCAGCTGGAGTATGAAGAACAACAAATACATCTCCAGGAACACACTCGGCACTGGAAATGGTAATTAACACCAAACGATGCATTCAAAATACGAAACTTGTGCTACAAAACTTGCTTCTAACCTAAAAAGCAAGAGAAAACACGAAAAAATGAAATATATCAGTATATTATATCTATCACATAATACGTGTATATCACTCCAGCTGTACATGCCCCACACCATTACCGAGCCTGCACTGTTTTGAACAGTCCCCTGCCGACATGCAGGGCCCACGGATTCATCACGTTGTCTCCATACACGTACACGTCCATCCTCTCGATGCGATTTGGAACGAGTCCCGTCTGACCAGGCAACATGTTTCCAGTCATCAAGAGACCAATTTCAGTGTTGAGGAGCCCAGACGAGGCGTACAGCTTTGTGTGGTACAGTCATCAAGGGTACACGAGAGGACTTTCGGCTCCGAAAGCGCGTATCGACGATGTTTCGTTGAATGGTTCGCACGCCGACACTAGTTGATGACCCGGCATTGAAATCTGCAGATATTTGCGAAAGGGTTGCACACCTGTCACGTTGAAAGATTCTCTTCAGTCGTCGTTGGTCCCGTTCTTGCAGGATCTTTTTCCTGCAGCAGCTGTGTCGGAGATTTGATATTTTACCTGATTCCTAATATTTACGGTACACTCGTGAAATTGTCCTACTGAAAAATCCTCACTTCATCCCTCGTGCGGCTATAATCACGTCGGAAACCTTTACACATTAATCACATGAGTACAAATGACAACTCCGCCAATCCACTGCTCTTTTATAACTTGTGCACATGATACTACCGCCATCTCTATACGTAAATGACACGGAGATGCTGTGTCCCATCACTCGTGCAGCGACTGCAACACCACGTTCAAACTCACTTAAATCTTGATAACCTGCCATTGTAGCAGCAGTAACCTATCTAACAACCGCACCAGACACTTGTTGTTTTATCTCTGTATTTGAATCCTCATGCCTATACGAGTTTATTTCTCGCTTCAGTGTATAATGACGTGGCACATTATCAACTTTGCAGGTTCGTTGTATCTGTAATTATGTTGAAGGAGATTCAAATACCTGTCGTAAATGTGGAAACAACGATTTTGTTTTACGTGCTGATAACTCTTTACTCATATTTTCCAAAGATTTTCTTAGAGCCTCTTATACATAGCGCATATTAAGCTTACCTTTTAATGCAACGTAATGTTTCATACTTTCCGTTAAGCTTTAGAGGTGTATTGCCTCAATAGCAATTTAAATCATCAATATACCAATTAAGGTTTTATACAGCGAGTATCTAAATTCCACTTACAGACTTTGAGAATATGTTCCTTTCACGAGAATGAGGCATAAATGTCCAGCAAACATGAGCTCTAAAATGCATCTCCGCTACTGTGAAAAACATCTTTTCTATTGAAAAAGTGGTCATAGCTCTTAAGGTATGCATTTTAAGGAACATGTACTTTGTGAACAAGAGTTTCCGGACACCTGGATGAAAATGACTTACAAGTTAGTGGCGCCCTCCATCGGTAATGCTGGAATCAGTCTGGTGTTGGCCCAGCCTTAGCCTTGATGACAGCTTCCACTCTCGCGGGCATACATTCAGTCAGGCGCTGGAAGGTTTCAACGGGGACTGGCAGCCCATTCTTCAAGGAGTGCTGCACTCAGGGGAAGTATCGATGTCGGTAGGTGAGGCCTGGCACAAAGACAGCGTTCTACAACATCCTAAAGGTGTTCTACAGGATTCTGGTCAGGAATCTGTGCAGGCCCGTCCATTACAGGGATGTTATTGTTGTGTAACTACTCATCCACAGGCCGTGCTTTATGAACAGGTGCTCGATCGCGCTGAAAGATGCAATCGCCATCCCCGAATTGCTCTTCAACAGTGGGAAGCTATTAGGTGCTTAAAAGATCAATGTAGGCCTGTGCTGTGAAAGCGCCACGCAAAACAACAAGGGGTGGAAGCCCCCTACACGAAAAACACGACCATTCCATACCACCACCGTCTCCGAATTTTGCTGTTGGCACTGTACACGCTGGCAGATGACGTTCACCAGGAATTCGCCACACCCTGCCATCGGACCGCCACAATGTGTACCGTGATTCGTCACTCCACACAATGTTTTTCCAATGTTCAATCGTCCAATGTTTACGCTCCTTACACCAAGCGAGGCGTTGTTTGGCATTTATCGGCGTGATGTGTGGCTTATGAGCAGCCGCTCGACCGTGAAATCCAAGTGTTCATATTGCCTGCGTGGATCCTGATGCAGTTTGGAATTCCTGTGTGATGATCTGGATTGCCTATTATACACTACGACGCTCTTCAACTATCGGCGATCTCTGTCAGTCAACAGACGAGGTCAGCCTGTAAGCTTTTGTGCTGTACGCGTCCCTTCACGTTTCCATTTAACTATCACATCGATAACAGTGGACCTAGGAAGTGTGGAAATCTCGCGTACAGGCGCATGACACAAGTGACACCCAATCAGCTGACAACTTTCGAAGACCGTGAGTTCCGCAGAGCGAACCAATCTATTTTGTCACATGTCTAATGACTACTGAGGTCGCTGATATGAAGTACCTGGCAGTAGGTGGCAGCACAATGCACCTAATATGAAACACGTATGTTTTTGGAGGTGTCCGGATACTTTTTATCACATAGGGTATATACTGTACATTTCTTTCTTGTTTTGGTCCGTACTATCTCCTCCCAGTATATGGGAAGCAAAGAGCTTGCATTAGTGTTTCAGACTATGATAGGAGAACAAGTGTTCATAGCCCTTAATGTATGCATTCTGGAGCCCATATTTACCAGACATTTCTTTCTTCTTTTTCTGTAAGAAATCGTCCTCAAAGTATGTATAGGGAATTTAGTAACACACTGTATACGGTGTAATGTGATTCACATACAAATATTTTGAAAGACGTCAAAACGGATGGTTTCCTCAGGTTCCACATTATCAAAATTTGATATGCAAATTATAAATTGAATTAATTGGATTTGAAAATAGCGTATTCCTTTACATTTATCAAAGATTATCTGATAGTGATTGCTAATGCATGAGGTACCTCTAGGAGTTTTACTTCTTGAGAATTTTGTTTGGCGGGACTGGAAGTTTCACAGACAGGCAACATATCAAAGAGGGCCGAAGGGCACCATTAATTTAATGCTGGTGGTGAAAGGTGACGTCTTGACAGGAGAGAGTTCGCCGAGAGCTGTTGCTTGTACTTACAGGACGTGGGCACGCACATCGCGAGCCGATACAATGCAGACAGCAGAGAACGCCAACGGCGTCCAGACGGCAGCAGAGAAGTCGTTTGAATTTTGCAAGACGTGACCGCCGCTGCTAAGTTCCTGAAGCGTTTCTCCGCGGTGAGGACGTCGTAAAGTACAGAGAAGGTCCCGGAAGGCAGACAACAATGCGCTTTTGGTGGAGAATACAGAGAGGACGGTGCCAATCCGCCGACAGGAGAGCAATTTGTCGCTGGCACACTATTCAGGCTCTGAGAAAACTACCGGTAATTAAAGCTCTACGCTCTGGGCTAAACATTGGAGGCGAGGTGTGAGGCTTGCGTAAGTGTGAGACTGCAACTTTCTAATCCCAAAAACGTGTGTAGCTGGCGCCTCATATACACTGAAGTGCCAAAGAAACTAATATAGGCATGCGTATTCAAATACAGAGATATGTAAACACATATAATAAGGTGCTGCTGTCGGCAACGCCTACATACGACTGGTGCAGTTGTCAGATCGACTACTGTTGCTTCAATGGCAGGTTATCAAGATTTAAGTGAGTTTGAACGTGGTGTTATAGTCGGCGCAAGAGCTATAGGACACAGCATCTCCGGCGTAACGGGATTTTCCTGTACGACCATTTCACGAGTGTACTCTGAATATCAGGAATCCAGTAAAATGTCAATATCCGACATCGCTGCGACCGAAAAAAGATTCTCCAAGAACGGGGCCGACGACGATTGAAAAGTGCAACCCTTCCGAAGATTTCTGCTGATTTCAATTCTGGGCCATCAACAAGTGTCAGCGTTTGAACCATTCAACGAAGTATCATCGATATGGGCTTTCGGAACCGAATGATCACTCGTGTACCAGTGATGACTGCACAACACAAAGCTTTACCCCTCGCCTGGGCCAGGGGCCAGTCAACACCGACCATAGACTGACATTGCCTGGTCTGACGAGTCTCGTTTCAGATTGTATCGAGCGAATGAACGTGTACGGTATGGAGACACCCTCCTGAATCCAAGAACCCTGCATGTCAGCAGGGGACTGTTCAGGCTGATGGAGGCTCTGGGATGGTGTGGGGCGTGTGCCGCTGGAGCGATATCGGACCCCTGATAAGTCTAGATACAAATCTGACAGGTGACAGGTACGTAATCATCCTATCTGATCACATACATCCATTCATGTCCATTGTGCATTTCGATGGACTTGGAAAATTTCAGCAGGACAATGCCACACCCCATGCGCCCAGCACTGCTACAGAGTGGCTCTAGGAACACTCTTCTGAGTTTAAACATTTCCGCTGGCCAGAAAACTCTCCAGACATTAACATTACTGAGCATATCGGGGGTGCCTTGCAATGTGCTTTTGAGAAGAGATCTCCACCCCCTCGTACTCTACGGATTTACGGTCAGCCCTACAGCATTCATGGTGTCAGTTTTCTCCAGCACTACTTCAGACATTAGTCCAGTCCATGCCACGTCGTGTAGCGGCGCTTCCGCCAGCTCGATGGGGGACTGAGGGGTGCCCTACATGACATTAGGCAGGTGTAGCAATTTCTTCGGCTCCTCAGTGTGTATAAAGCAGATACCAATATTAGGACGGTCGTAGGAAACAACATGCTAACGTGCCAGAGACAGCGACAGGGCAGAGTCAAAACACATTCCTTTCTTTAGATGTAGACCTCTGGCCGATAAAATATGGAAATTTCATTGGTCAATTTGATCTGAAGTGGTAGTTTTGGAAAATTACTGAGATGTGGGAGACCGCTCCAGGAGACTTAACACAGGTCTTTGGATGACTGCTCGTGAGAGGCTAGGACTGACTCTTGAAGAAGGGGCGAATGTTACGAAGGAAGACAGGAGGAACTAAGGCGTCATTTTTTCCGCTGCTAGCTAGGGAATCGCTTCGAATTCAGCTCGCAGAATTCGGTGTGAGAAGCAGTCGTTTCACTTTGCCGCTCCAACTGGAGCATGATGTAAAGTTTGCGTTAGGTAGCTTTCCGGGTTTCACAGGAATGGCAGACACAGTTGTCGCCGACAGGTGGGCAACACAACGATGCTTTTAAAGGAGTAGTAAGATCCGCAATCGGCTTCGGCTTGTATAGATCGCAATGCGCACGGTAACCGTTAGTGTTGAATAGGAGGAAGACGGCTTTCTAGCATGCATAATTTTATGAACTCAAATTTTGGCAATCATTGTCCTCAGATTGCGGAGACGGATCAGTGCGCTAATGATGCAGTAACGTGTTGTCTTGAACCTACGCCGACCTTAGTTACTTATTATGTTCTTGTGACAATTTTTCAGCGAATAGGGTTTTCGTGTTATACTTCAGAGCAACTACTACATTCTTTTTGTGTGTGGATGTATAATAAACAATAGAATTTACGGTAACTTTGACTTTCGTTACATATGTGACTCACCTGGTCACAAAATTAAATTACATTGTCACTATTCCACCACCCTTATGAAGTCTTAGGGCTATAATTTAGCATTAATAAAAAAATCCTTGAGCAAAAAGTTCTCATTTACAGTCTCCATTGGGCATCTACGTACCCACGTATGTTAATTATCTAAAGGTTTAGGCGGTGGAGTAGTAACATTTTCAGAGCGATATCGTTTATTAACGACCCGTAAAGAAAGATATACACTTACGACGTTACAAATTACATTCACAAGAAACAAAACAGCTTGAGCGAGACGTACAACATGATACATGATGGTCGTTCAATAATTCAGTTTCATTGCAAATTAAATTAAGTTAATACAACGAAACCAAGGGTTTTTCACATTGCGACTGCAGGTTGTCATCTAAGTTGTGGCTATGGCTGAGGTCAGCGTAGTTGGTTGCTGCAGTGAAGATATTGGCTGCTGTCAGAATGGCGCGTCGTTCGCGCGCTCCACAAGAAGCAGATGTAAAAAAGATTTGTGAAGTACGTTTTAAGCACAATTTCATGACACACGAATGAACACACTTAAATACACGTATTTAAATACACAATCTAGCTATTGGTCGATATCATAATGTTTTGGCTCACAAGTCTATGTTAAAGCAACCGAATGCTTTAACGTAGACTTGTAGCCCGAAACATTATGATATTAATCAACCGCGAGTTTAAATGGCATCTTGCGGCGTTGCTGACACCCGACGAGATAGGGAAAGCGAGCAAATACGAATGGGGAATCTTCCCTGGGACGATACGGGTCGTAAACGGAGGAGTCCACTGACTTAAGCGAGTTTGGCAAAGCACTGATCTTATGGCACAGTGACGGAAGACTGGCATTTCGGAAAGAGCGAAGTTGGTCACCTGTTTTCCGTGCTACGTGAAACGCCTGGTTAAATCCGCAGGACAGAACGGGTACTTGGAATTGTGGAAAGGGGCCAAAAATGAGCTGCTGTCAGTTACACTTGAACACATTTAACTTTATTTAGTTTCCGAAACATTACAGCGCAAATGCCCGATCTTAACTATCGACTGAATATGTCACACAATCTTATGGCTTAAGGGTACAACCTCTTTAATTTTTAAAACGATGGAAGGCCCATGATTTAGAACACAACTTAAATAAATTTTCAAAAGGCAGAAAGTGCAAGGTTTTATCCTTAAATAATATTTCCAATGAGGCTGAAGGCCCAAACAGTTTAAGACTTGACAAGTAAGGAATTTTAATTTTAAAACGTCTGAAGGCCCATGACTTAAAAACATAACTACAATAAATTTTCAAAGGCCCAAAACTTTATCCCTAAATAACTGAAGGCCCAAACAATCTAAGACTTAACAATAAGGAATTTTACTTTTAAAACGGCTGGAGGCCAACGATTCAAAACACAGCTACAATAAATTTTTACAAGGCAGAAATCCCAAGGCTTCATCAAAAAAATTAAATGAGGCTGAAGGCCGAAACAATGCAAGACTTGACAAGTAAGGAACTTTCAATTTTAAAGCGGCTGAATGCCCATTATTTAAAACCCAACTAAAAGCATCCAAATTCCAGCCATCGGCTATGATCCATTAAAATGCACAATTAAACACCAATAAGAAAAGGCAGTAGAGGCAGCGGCTCTCATAAGTTCCTGGGGATCGGTCTGCACTTCACATATTGACGTTCGCTTGGCGGAGACACGTAGTCGGCCCAACTATATCCGATCCACCGGCAACCCAACCAAGAGACAGTCAATGGACCCACCGACAAGATGACCTCCTTTCTAGCACACCAGTACACAATGACCTCCAAAGCCAAAACGTAAAAGGTGTAGCCGCAAACAACCAAGTATGCATAAGCTGTCAAAGCTACATGAACCGATAATTTACTTTCGAAACTTTTTCTTAATAATTTAGTTTATTTACTAGGGATTCATCAAGAACAGTAACACATTTAATCACTGTTGTGTCTAGACAAGACAGCCTAGACACAATGAGAGGAAGCCGAAAGGCACGCGTTTAGCAGGCAAGAGATAGGTCTGTAACAGGATACGTAATGAATGCTATAAAGAAAAGTACGTAGCTTCTGGAATACTTAACTTTAATCCATCCTTGGTACATCGCTATTGACGATATAAGTGAGACTCCATAGATCCATGCAATGTTACTAATGGCGCCTTGCTAGGTCGTAGCCATTGACTTAGCTGAAGGCTATTCTAACTATTGGCTCGGCTAATGAGCAATGCTTCGTCCGTGTAGTCGCTAGCAAAGTCGTCCGTACAACTGGGGCGAGTGCTAGTCCGTATCTCGAGACCTGCCTTGTGGTGGCGCTCGGTCTGCGATCACACAGTGGCGACACGCGGGTCCGACATGTACTAATGGACCACGGCCGATTTAATGCTACCACCTAGCAAGTGTGGTGTCTGGCGGTGACACCACAATCACACTATGTGAGGGTGGAAGTGGTTGCCAGGGAGTAAGTGATGAAATCAAAATGAAACTGCTTTTAACAAATGGGAATTTTATTCGTATAAGCTTTTTTTTAAGAAACAGATTTAAAATTATAAGCAGTAAGCACACTCTAAATATCAAGTTACAATTTATTCAGAGGCAGAAATAAACAAATTTTTGAGCGTATGAGCTTTCGGGCTGAAACCCTTGCCGCTCCCTTTTGACACGGCCGTAGTCACGACCGCTCACAACAATCTCTGAAAGACTACACAGGTGCAAATCTGCGACACACCAGATTACCTTAAACTAAAAGGTTTAACAATTCACACAAGCACACAAACTATGCACCCCGTAGGAGGGATGGAAATGGTACAAAATACTAAAATTAAAAGATTAACTTGCCACCGAAGGTGCAACTTGATTTTAACTTAAAAGAAAAGTCTTACGGTGGAAGGGTGGCAACTTTATATACTAAAATGACATTTAAATAAAAGCCCATGAAATGCAATCTTACATAAAATTATACAAGATTGGCCAAACATGCTCTACAGTACACATATACCGCCTCTCAAGGTGATAGGCTAGATAAAAACATATTTCAGGAATTAGGCCGTGACACTTCAAGCAATAAATTCGTCATCACACCGAATCCGACAAACATGACAGAGGCAGCTATTAACCAATGGCAGATTGACAAGGGGATTACTGAAGAACCCAAATCGCAGATTGCTCTAATCCTCCCCAACTCAATAAGGGAAAAACGGACCACCCAACTCACAAATAACCACCTTCCCGCGGGTGGGCAAACGGAGAGGAATGGTGAGACGACCCCAAAACAGTCGGCCGAAGTGGCCGTGCGGTTAAAGGCGCTGCAGTCTGGAACCGCAAGACCGCTACGGTCGCAGGTTCGAATCCTGCCTCGGGCATGGATGTTTGTGATGTGCTTAGGTTAGTTGGGTTTAACTAGTTCTAAGTTCTAGGGGACTAATGACCTCAGCACTTGAGTCCCATAGTGCTCAGAGCCATTTGAGCCATTTGACCCCAAAACAAAGCGGCTGGTGACCTCATCAAGGAAACAAGTAGAATTTAACAAGTAAATGAAACAACATATCTCCAGTCACTTAGCTTCTAATAAACTACGATTTCTGGCGAAGACCTGGCGCAGCATCCCCAACGCTCTCCCGAACCGTCCGCTGCCAGCCGCTTCAACCGACGCAGGAAGGAGCGCCGATCTCCCGTCTCACGGAGTCGCAGCTCGCCCTGGTTTCACTCTTGTTGATCTCATGCCAACCGCGAAGCCACTACCCCTTTCTATACGGCGCGCCTCACTGGACTCACGTGGGGACCTCACATGCGCCCGCGCTCAAGGCGGACAAGTCATCTCGTGTCTCAGTGCGCGACCGACCAACCAACCGATCCAACCGCCAATGACCGTTGCCCGAGCAACTCGAGCAGACTAGTGGCCTAACGAGGAGGACCTCAGCCGCGACCGGGCGACAACTAGCTAAGTTCTGTTACTGGCGGAGTGGCAAGACTTTCATTTTCTGGCTTTAAAGTTGATCCAAAGGACAGACATACTAGCACTCCGACTACAGACAGACACTAACTGCCACACAAATGCAAACGAGAGACAGACCAGCAACTGGTGACGCGAGACTGACCTAGCCTCACTCCGACTGGTCCACTGCCGAGCTGATAGCTCCCCTTAAATGCCCGTGAACAGGCAACCTTTCCCCTTTTCCACCAGAGGGAGAAACCAAAGCTGCGATTGCCACAGCGGCGCCACCGCTAGAGACGGAGGGCGACTGATTCACACAACGCGCCGCGGCGCACTCTTCAAACAACAAATCTTTTTTACCACGGCTCAGTGGGGTTCAGATGCAGACGACCTCTAAGTGTTCACATGCTGACGCAATGTCAGATACGACTGCAGTGAGCACGAGATCGTGGAGACTGGACTGTTTGTCAATGGAAACATTCGCCTTCTCGGGTGAATCACGTTTCTCGTTCTTTGTGCGGGCATGCTCTGTCATCCAGGCAAATGGCTGCTCGAAACATGCGCTACCCCACCGACGCATGTCGTTGGGAATAACTTTGTGTTGTGGGGGACATGCACCTTGGCTTTCATGGGATCCGTGGTAGTAATGTAATACTGTTGACTATGTATAAATTATTGGGGTCATGTGCGTCCCTTCATGCTTGATGTCTTCCCCGGCGGCGTTGCCATCACCCAGCAGGGCGAATGCCGCGTACAACAAACCCAGAATCGTGCTGCAGTGGTGTTTAGAGCCATGATGGTTAAAAATTCACCAGCTCGTAATTTAAGAGAGTTGCGTGAGATGTGCGTAGACTCCAGGTGCCACTTTCCGCTGGGAATCTGCCAAGAACTTGTCGAAACCATACCACCAAAAAACGCTGCGCATCAGGTTCCAGGGGTGGACCAAAGTACTGTTAATAAAATCGTGACAGTGGTTTTACTCCTTAGTGTATATTGTGTATATTGCGTATTGAATCGGGGATATAGAAACCCCACAACAGGCAACAACAGGCCACCCACGTTACCGCCGCCCCACAGCGAACCCAGGTTTATTGTTGCAGATCGGCCCCCAGGGCCTCCTCCCCCCCCCCCCCCTTTGGAAAGTCTCATACCAGACGAGTGAAAATGGTTCAAATTGCTCTATGGGACTTAAAGGCTAAGGTCATCAGTCCCCTAGGACTTAGAACTACTCAAACCTAACTAACCTAAGGACATCACAAACATTCATGCCCGAGGCAGGATTCGAACCTGCGACCGTAGCGGTCGCGCGGTTCCAGACTGTAGCGCCTAGAAGCACTCGGCCCAGACGAGTGTAACCCAAATGTTTGCGTGGTAGAGTAATTATGGTGACACGTACGTGAAGACAGTGTTTGTGCAGTAGTGTAACCGAGGCGAGATGAGAGGACTCAGCCGCATTCGCTGAGGCAGATCGCCTTATAAAACATCCACAGGCTGGCTGGCACACTGGACCTCGACACTAATCCCCTGGGCGGATTCGTGCTGGGGACCGGCACGCCTTCCCGCTCAAGACGCATCGCAATATATCGCGCTGCTAGCCGGGTGGGCTACACACACCAAAAAATGTTTTGCATCACAAGGGTTCCGGGAGTTTCGGAACCTGTAGAGAAAATTGGAATAGAGATAAACATAAACATCATTTCCGCCGTTTTTATTGCTCATGGAAATTAAACATTGCATGGTGTACCACTGTACAGGGAGACCTTTAGAGGTGGTGGTCCAGACCGCTGTACACACCGGTACCTGTAATACCCAGTAGCATTTCCTCTTGCATTGATGCATGCCTGTATTCGTCGTGGCATCCGATCCACGAGTTCATCAAATCACTGTGGGTCCAGATTGTCCCACCCCTCAACGGCGATTCGGCGTAGATCCCTCAGAGTGGTTGGTATGACATGTCGTCCATAAACAGCCCTTTTCAATCTGTCCCAGGCATGTTCGATAAGGTTCATGTCTGGAGATCGTGCTGGCCCCTGTAGCCGAGCGATGTCGTTATCCTAACGGAAGTCATTCACAAGATGTGCACGATGGGGGCGCGAATTGTCGTCCATGAAGACGAATGCCTCGCCAATATGCTGCCGATATGGTTGCACTATCGGTCGGAGGATGGCATTCACATGTCGTACAGCTGTTACAGCACTTTCCATGACCACCAGCGGCGTACGTCGGCCACACATAGTGCCACCCCAAAACAGCTGAGAACCTCCACATGATGCACTCTCTGAACAGTTTGTCTAGGACGTTCAGCCTGGCCGGGTTGCCTCCAAACACGTCTCCGACAATGGTCTGGTTGAAGGCATATGCGAAATTAATCGGTGAAGAAATGATGCCCTTCGTGAGCGGTCCATTCTGCATGTTGTTGGGCCCATCTGTACCGTGCATGGTGTCGTGGTTGCAAAGATGGACCTTCCCATGGATGCCGGGAGTGAAGTCGTGCATCTTGCAGCCTATTGCGCACAGTTTGACTCGTAACACGGCGTCCTGTGGCTACATTATTCAACATGGCGGCGTTGCTGTCAGGATTCCTCCGAGCCAAAGTCCGTAGGTAACGCTCGTCCACTGCGGCAGTAGCCCTTGGGCGGCCTGAGCGAAGCATGTCATCTACTCCAAGTTCGAACAACATCGCTTTGGTTCCCTCCGAGACGCCTGGACACTTCCCTTGTTGAGAGCCCTTCCTAGCACAAAGCAACAATGCGGACGCGATCGAACCTCGGTATTGACCGTCTAGGCATGGATGAACTACAGACAACACGAGCCGTTTACCACCTTCCTGGTTGAATGACTGGAACTGATCGGCTGTCGGACCCCCTCCGTCTAATTGGCGCTGCTCATGATGCATGGTTGTTTACATCTTTGGGCGGGTTTAGTAACATCTCTGTACAGTGAAAGGGACTGTGTCTGTGATACAATACCTACAGTCAACGTCTATCTTCAGGAGTTCTGCGAACTGGGGTGATGCAAAACATTTTTTGATGTGTGCATTAAGTCATCTTAACTGTATCAGGCGGAAAGTATGGTGGTGGGAAAGCTCCAGGATCGGACGACGCTACTAAAAGCATCTCAAGGACGAGTCGGGAAAGACTAAGGATGATGAATCGCTGAACTGCGGGAAAGGCAGTCATGCTTGCAAAGCATCGCCATAAAAGTCATCCGGCATGGTTGAGACTATAGCGTGAAGGCGGCAGAGACATGGATTATTTAATCAGGAAAAATGACAGTGAACTCATGAAGACAAATATGCTTTGATCGTCTTTGGCATCCTAAATGTACGAGTAGTAAATACTGCCACCCATAATGATGCCATGTTGTTCACTTCTGCGTGGCGTTCGATATAATGTCTCACGGTTACATTATTTAAATAAAAATCATCTTTGAATATACCATGTTCTTAAACTTTTGCATCCCATACAGGTACCTAACCCCATACAGATAACCCTGAAAATTCTCGTAAGATTTAAAATGAAAAACAGCGGTGCATGCCATATACACTGAGGTGACAAAAGGTATGGGATAGCAATATTCACATATGACGGGTGCAGCAGTACTGCGTACCCAAGGTATACGAGGGCAGTGCGTTGGTGGAGATGTCATTTGCACCCAGGAGATCCATGTGAAAAGATTTCCAAAGTAATAATTGCCTCACGACGGCAATTGACAGACTGAATGCAGAGTAGTAGTTGTAACTGCACGTGTGGAACATTCCACTTCAGAAATAATTAGGGAATTCAGTATTCCGAGATCCACAGCTTCAAGAGTGTGCCGAGAACACCAAGTTTCAGGCATTACCTCTCACTAGAAACAACGCAGTGGTCGACGGCCTTCACTTAATGACCGAGAACAGGGGCGTTGGCGTAGAGGTGTCAGTGCTAACAGACAAACAGCACTGCATGTTATTTCATGTGGGACACACCACTGATGTATCGGTTCGGGGAGTGCGGCGAAATTTGGTTTAGTGGGCTATGGCAGCAGACGACCAACACGAGATCCTTTGCGAACAGCACGACGTCGCTTACAGCGTCTCTCCTGGTCTCGTGACCATATCGGTTGGACCATAGACGACTGGAAAACACAAACACCCAACCTCGAGGCAGGTGAAAATCTCTGACCCCGCCGGGAATCGAACCCTGGACCCTGTGGTCGGGAAGCGAGACCACGAGCTGCGGACTCCTCTGGTTCACTTCACTGACTGTAAATGGCTGTGTTTGGCTACTTGTTCCGAAGCAGAGATGGAATTTGTACGGATGATAATGCCTCATTTCACTGGGCACCAGTTGCTTGCGACTGGTTTGAAGAACGTGCTGCAAAGGTCGAGTGGATTATTTGGCCCCCCCAGGTTGCTCGACAAGAATCCCATCGAACATTTCTGGGATAAAATGAAGAGGTCAGTTCGTGCACAAAATCCAGCACCGGTATTACTGTCACAGTTTTAGAAGACTATAGGAGCAGAGTCTCAATATTTCTACAGCGAACCTCCAACGACTTGCTGAGTCAGTGCAATTCCACGTGGAGTTGCTGCACTACGCCGGCAAGAAGGAGATCCGACACGACATTAGCAGGTATCCCATGGACTTTGTGACCTCATTGTATTAGAGTAAGGAGCTGAACTCTTCATCAATCAATTTGTAAGTAGGGTAACAGTAAGGAGATGGACTATTCATCCTTCATTCTCTATTGGCTCTGAGCACTATGGGACTTAACATCTGTGGTCATCAATCCCCTAGAACATAGAACTACTTAAACCTAACTAACCTAAGGACATCACACACACCCATGCTCAAGGCAGGATTCGAACCTGCGACCGTAGCGGACACGCGGTTCCAGACTGAAGTGCCTAGAACCGCACGGCCACACAGGCAGGCTCATTCTCTATTCCATGCGTCCCATGATTATCATTTCAAATATTACAGGTATTTCCATAGCTACTAAAAGTCACAATCACAAATGGTCAACACCATCTGTATGGGTTTAGAAATCTATTTGTGGATACGGGATATTTTTCAATCTATTTAGTCCGATTTAAAATCGTGGTATATTAAATATGTATTTTGGTTTCAATAATTATTTTCTGCTTGTTAGTCGTGTGCGTCAGCGAAATTATATATATATATATATATATATATATATATATATATATATATATATATATATGTGTGTGTGTGTGTGTGTGTGTGTGTGTGTGAGAGAGAGAGAGAGAGAGAGAGAGAGAGAGAGAGAGAGTGTGTATGTGTGTGAAATTTCAGCTTTTCTTTTCAGTTTCTCTTCATCTAACCCAACCAGTATACGACTTCCTCCTACATGTGTCTCAAAAGACTGAGGAGTTAAAAATTAGTGGAATTTGAGCTGGCATAGAGGCTTACCAGCAATCATTCTTCCCGTGAATCAACTACAGCTGGGAATAAGGAGAAAATGGTAGTGTTCATGAAGTTCATTCCACCACGCACCACGCAAGACAGCATATTAATATTACAATGTTATTCAGTTCTGCACTACTGGCTCATCAGGAAATGGGAGTGACTGACTAGCGTTTAAAATTTCAAGTCTCAATCTCATTGAGTAGATTGTTTGAGATCATTTGCAAAATTTTTGCGGAGTTGATGGATAGGAATGCGATATTAATCTCCTCTTCCCCTCTATCCCCCGCCTCCCACCCACCTTTCCTTTCTCCCTCGCACTGGTCAGCCCTGTCCCACCACCCACCTAATACCTGGAGCGCATACTGCCACCACCCGCGAAACACATTGGTCCTGCAGTGAAGGTGAGAGATGTAAGCAGTTACCAACCTTTTCCACATCCTCCCCACCAGTCTGGATCATGCACACAGGAGATCAAGTGAAAAGAAACCGAGTTAATATTGCATTGTCGTCCAGTTCTGAGCTATGTTTAAAATTCCAAGTCTGTAACACAGGAAGTATATTTAAAATCAATTGCAAAATTTCTACCAAACAGGCAGACAGACAAGAGAGAGCGACCTAATAAAGACTTGATAAAAATACTGTTATACAGAACATCAAGCCTACTTTGGATTGCAGATTTCACAGTCAAGAGAGGTCAGTGTATCGTTCTTAAAAAGAAGAAATTGTAATACTTAGTGCAACACAACTGTCACTCTTCACGAATTATGTAAATGAAAAAGCGTTATAGCCAAGTACTCTAAGACAGTGTCCTGTTCTCTAGCTCCCACAGTACCACTGTCGAAACCTCGAATGTGGATCAAATAAATCGAGAAAACATTCTTGGTGGACTGTTGTTTCTGAAAAATATTGTGTAAGAATAATAAAATCCTTAGAAACACAGATATATGGGTTAGAAAGCTTCTTCATCTCCCAGTACTTACTGCAACCTACATCCTTCTGAATCTGTTTAGTTTATTCGTCCCTTGGCCTCCTTCTACGATTTTTACCCTCCACGTTGCCCTCCAATACTAAATTGGTGATCTCTTGATGCCTCAGAATACGTCCTACCAACTGATCCCTTTTTCTAGTCAAGATGCACCACAAATTTCTCTTTCCTCCAATTACATTCTATACCTCTTCATTAGTTATGTGATCTACCCATCTAATCTTCAGCATTCTTCTGTAGCACTCCATTTAGAAAGCTTCTATTCACTTCTTGTCCAAACTATTTATCGTCCACGTTTCACTTTTATAGAAATACTTTCAGAAACGACTTCCTGACACTTATATCTATACTCGATGTTAACAAATTTCTCTTCTTCAGAAACGCTTTCCTTGCTATTTTATATCCTCTCTACTCCGACCATCATCAGTTATTTTGCTCCTCAAATAGCAAAACACATTTACTACTTTAAGTGTCTTATTTCCTAATCTAATTCCGGCAGCATCGCCCGATTTAATTCGACTACAGTCCATTATCCTCGTTTTGCTTTTGTTGATGTTCATCTTATATCTTCATTTTAAGACACTGTCCATTCCGTTCAGCTGCTCTTCCAGGTCCTTTGCTGTCTCTCACAGAATTAAAATGTCATCAGCGAACCTCAAAATTTTTGTTTCCTCTCCATGTATTTTAATACCTACTCTGAATTTTTCTTTTGTTTCCTTTACTGCTTGTTCAATATAGAGATTGAATAACATCGGGGGGAGGCTACAGCCGTCTTACTCCCTTCTCAACCACTGCTTCCATTTCATGTCCCTCGAGTCTTATAACTGCCATCTGGTTTCTGTACAAATTGTAAATAGCCTTTCGCTCCCTGTATTTTACCCCTGCCACCTTCAGAATTTGAAAGAGAGTATTGCAGTCAACATTGTCAAAAGCTTTCTCTAAGTCTACAAATGTGAGAAACATAGGTTTGTCTTTACTTAATCTATTTTCTAAGATAAGTCGTAGCGTCAGTATTGGCTCACGTGTTCCACCATTTCTACGGAATCCAAATTGATCTTCCCCGAGGTCGGTTTCTACCAGTTTTTCCATTCGTCTGTAAAGAATTCGTGTAAGTATTTCGCACCCGTAGCTTATTAAACTGATAGTTCGGTAATTTGCACATCTGCCAACACCTGCTTTCTTTGGGATTGGAATTATTATATTCTTCTTGAAGTCTGAGGGTATTTCGCCTGTCTCACACATCTTGCTCAACAGATGGTAGAGTTTTGATAGGCCTGGTTCTTCCAAGGCT
Organism: Schistocerca serialis cubense; assembly: GCF_023864345.2. NCBI lineage: Eukaryota > Metazoa > Arthropoda > Insecta > Orthoptera > Acrididae > Schistocerca > Schistocerca serialis. The sequence continues at coordinate 869,685,628 of NC_064641.1, read as the reverse complement.
GTCAGTAATTCTAATGGAATGTTCTCTATTCCCGGGACCTAGTTTCGACTTAGGTCTTTCAGTGCTCTGTCAAACTCTTCACGCAGTATCATATTTCCTATTTCATCTTCATCTACATTCTCTTCCATTTTTAAAATATTGTCCTCAAGAACATCGGCCTTTGAATAGACCCTTTATATACTCTTTCCACCATTCTGCTCGGTTTCCATCTGAACTCTTTATCTTCATGCAAGTTGTTCTCTTTTCTCTAAAGGTCTCTTAATTTTCCTGTAGGCAGTATCTATCTTACCCCTAGTGTTATACGCCTCTACATCCTTACATTTGTCCTCTAGCCATCCCTACTTAGACATTTTGCACATCCTGTCGAGCTCATTTTTAGACGTTTGTATTCCTTTTTGCCCGATTCATTTACTGCATTTTTATATTTTCTCCTTTCATCAATTAAATTCAATATTTCTTCTGTTACCCAAGGATTTCTACTAGCCCTCGTCTTTTTACCTACTTGATACTCTGCTGCCCTCATTATTTCATCTCTCAAAACTACCCATTCTTCTTCTACTGTATGTCTTCCCCCAATTCTTGTCAATCGCTCCCTAATGTACTCCCTGAAGCTCTCTATAACATCTGGCTCTTTCAGTTATCCAGGTCCCATCTCCTTAAATTCCTACCTTTGTGCAGTTTCTTCAGTTTTAATCCACAGTTCAAAACCAATAGATTGTGGTCAGAGTCCACATCCGCACTTGGAAATGTCTTACAATTTAAAACCTGTTTCCTGACTCTCTGTCTTACCATTATATAATCTATCTGAGACCTTCCAGTATCTCCAGGATTTTTCCGTGTATACAACCGCCTTTTATGACTCTTCAATCAAGTGTTAACTACGATTAAGTTATGCTCTGTGCAAAATTCTACCCGGCGGCTTGCTCTTTCATTCCTTCCTCCCATTGCATATTCAACTACTACGTTTCCTTCTCTTCCTTTTCCTACTGTCGAGTTCCAGTCACCCATGACTATTAAATTTTCGTCTCCCTTCACTATCTGAATAATTTCTTTTATCTCATCATACATTTCATCAAGCTCTTCGTCATCTGCTTAGCTAGTTGGCATATAAACTTGTACTACTGTGGTAGGTGTGGGCTTCGTATCTATCCTTGCCACAATAATGCGTTCAATATGCTGTTTGTAGTAGCTTACCCGCATTCCTATTTTTTTATTCATTATTAAACCTACTCCTGCATTACCCCTATTTGCTTTTGTATTTATAACCCTGTATTCACCTGACCAGAAGTCTTGTTCCTCCTGCCACCGAACTTCACTAATTCCCACTATATCTAATTTTAACCTATCCATTTCCCTTTTTAAATTTTTTAACCTACCTGCCCGATTAAAGGATCTGGCATTCCACGCTCCGATCCGTAGAACGGCAGTTTTCTTTCTCCTGATAACGACATCCTCTTGAGTAGTCCCCGCCCGGAGATCCGAAAGGGGGACTATTGTATCTCCGGAATATTTTACCCAAGAGGACGCCATTATCATTTAACCATACAGTAAAGCTGCATGCCCTCGGGAAAAATTACGTCTCTAGTTTCTCCTTGCTTTCAGCCGTTTGCAGTACCACAACAGCAAGTCTGTTTTGCTTAGTGTTACAAGGCCAGATCAGTCAATCATCCAGACTGTGGCCCCTGCAACTACTGAAAAGGCTGCTGCCCCTCTTCAGGAACCACACGTTTGTCTGGCCTCTCAACAGTTACGCCTCCATTGTGGTTGCACCTACGGTACGGCTATCTGTATCACTGAAGCACGCAAGCCTACCTACCAACGGCAAGGTCTATGGTTCAAGAGGGGGGGCGGGGGGGGCAGGAATCAGTCGTCCTTTTTAGATCATTGAATCTATCTACTAGCCGAAATCTGAATTTGAATAATAAAATCTAAAAAGGACGATTGGTTTCTGCACTCTATAATTTATAAGTCACACACAGTCGCTGAATGCATCCACTGTTCGAATGGAAGGTACCCTGAGGAAGTAACAGTGATGTTCTCAGATTAATAAGAGCGTAAGACTGTAACGCAATCTTTCTCGTTTGGATGTATGTCGGGGAAACAGAGAAAGAAATAAAAGAATGCTTGTGGAGTGAATTGAAAACTCAAGCTGGGAGAATATCAGACATAAGTTATTTCAGTGTCCTCATGCGACTGACGTCGGTATTTCTCTTTGACCATGTAAGATGAAATGAAGGAATTCATAGCAAAAAGAAATATAACACACGGCAGACGAAGCGATGAAGGTATATGAAACAGAATACCACATTTATACCTCCATAAAAGTTGGGTGCTAGTATCAATAATCAGCCTTTATTTAAGAAACAAAAATTTCAGTAGGTACCTCTGGAACACAATACTGTTTGAAAAAGTATCACGGCCTGTGGGAACAGCAGAAAAGAAGATAATCTAAGAGTTTGAAATCTGTTGTTAATTACTGATGCTGAAAATTGACCGGAATGATGTTTTAATGAGCCAGGTTTTCCCCTAATCGGCGAGGAAGGAAATAAATGCAAAACATTAAGAAGATGAAAGGTGGAACCGTATTTATAGACATCAGGGAATATATTCCGTGGTATTACAGGCTACAATAGACGGCAAAGATTGTGGGTGCAGGCAAAGAATAGTAGTTCTATAACAAATAATTGAAGTCTTAGTGCGTGTAACTCTGATATGAAGAGACTGCCGCGGTAGAGTCGTGGTACGCCTCATGAAACCAGACAAAGTATTGATGATCTAAAATAAGAAATAGTAACCTGATGGATAACGCCAGAAGCTGAATATGTATTTATAGAATACAGCTTGCGCTGCTTTGATACACCTGCACTGCCAACTATATCCCATATATTTTCAGCTGTACGGAACTGTTAATGACACTCAAAAGAATGCGCGTGTGATTTCTATAACTTCAACAGGCGGCTATCACGTCATCACTTTGCTTTGGAGTGATATTAAGTGCAGCTACCGACGAATAAGCAACATTACATGTGCCATGAGCTCTTCGAAAGTTCACTACGTATATAGTACCATTACAGTTAAGCTAATTATACGTACGTTCTAAGTTTTATTCATTTTCAGAACATATTCTGATTTCAAACGTCATGAGGTAGCTGGAACAGAATGACCTCCTCAGTGCCAACCAGCACGAATCGTGGAGCATTGACCATGTGAAACTAAACTCGCGCTTCTCTCACACGACATCCTTACATTTATTCAGATTGATTCAGCATTGTTTGATTGCCGAAAGGCTTTCGCTTCAGCACTACACCTACGTCTATAACAGACAGGGTTACTTTTTGTCGTGGTAAAACAAATGTATGACTGGAGTGAGGATTTCTTGGTAAGGAGGACGAAGCATGTTATCTTAGTTTCATATCAACAGATGTAGCAGTAGTTTCAGCTGTGCCACAGGGAGCATGTTGGGGTATTTTATCGCAAGCCTTCCAAAGAATTTATTCCTCCGTCACGTCCGTAGACAGCCCATCATCCACCTAAAGATCTTCATTGAACTCTTTTAACGTATGACACATCCGGTCTCTCCTCCGCGTTTAACACAGGAGTTCTCTTGCAGTCTTTATGTTGAGACCTTTTAATTTATTTGCTATATGGTGAACCAGTCTATCTGACAACCATTTTTTTCGATATCTTCGTATTTTTCCTGCTGCCATTTTGCCTTGACTTCCCTGCACTTGCTATATACTTTAATACAGTGGATTATATACCTACATTCCTGTCTTTTTCTTAATAGTACTTCCATCTTTCGTCGATCAGTAGAACTTTTTTCTGTTACACTAGCTTTCTTCGCAGTTACGTACCTTGCACATATATTTGTATGACTAGCTTCTGTAATTGTTTCAGAGATATCCATTCCACTTCAGCAGAAATGTCTATGGTTTTCGTTATCGGTGTGTTTACAGCTCTACAGCACTTTAAGCGCATCTCATCTTTCAGCAGTAATACAATAAGCCACTTCTTCCGTCACCAATTCTTCCGGACTATTGTCTTAAGCTTGAGTCAAGCTATCATCGTCAATTGTGTGATCTCAGTATACATCTGCTCCTGGGTGCCCATGAGAATCCAATACCTGTCCGATCATGTAACCAGCTGGAGTATTCCGATGTCTTACTTTGTTATCATTTTTGGCAGTGTGTTCAATAGTACTGGCTGAACTTTACTGCAGAATGCAATTAGTCATTCTCGCCTGTCATTCCTACTGCTAATCCCGTAACTCTGTCTTCTGTTCGTTCCCCTACTACAGTATCCCACTCACTCATGATTATTAGATTTTCATCTCCGTTTAAACACTGAATTACGTGTTCGGTATCCATATCATCATTTGCTCGTAACGTCATCATTTACATCTGCTCTTTTTACATATTGGTTTACTAGTGCAAAGTATCCGTAACTTGGCCCGATGAGAATAAACCACAGCATATAATATACCCAATTGTGAGCCGTGTAGTTTATTAACAAACGCAATCTCACTTCAACGAAATAACTCAAATTTAGCTGACCACAACACGCTTACAAATAATCGCCCAACGTAGAAACAGGAGGACATAGAAACAAATCATGCTCATGCAGTGAATATAAAATTAATGACCAAAGAATTTTAAATGAAAGGAAGCATGTAAATTCCACATGTAAATTAAATCAAAAGCATTTGGCCAGTATATTACATAGCCTCTTAGCAACCTTTAGACACATTGCCCGTAGACCTGACATGCACACAGCAAAAGCAACAAAGCCCATTAGAAATGCAAAACATTTAATAAATCAGAGGGAATACGTGAATAATTGAGCTGCACTGCTTTTCGCACTTAGTGATTGAATTCGGGTTCGGCACCACAGCTTCCAACTACAGACCTCTTACGACAATGCAATAGTAATGGAATGCCAAACACAGTTCCACTCACGACAAACATAGGAAGTTAACTACACTCCTGGAAATGGAAAAAAGAACACATTGACACCGGTGTGTCAGACCCACCATACTTGCTCCGGACACTGCGAGAGGGCTGTACAAGCAATGATCACACGCACGGCACAGCGAACACACCAGGAACCGCGGTGTTGGCCGTCGAATGGCGCTAGCTGCGCAGCATTTGTGCACCGCCGCCGTCAGTGTCAGCCAGTTTGCCGTGGCATACGGAGCTCCATCGCAGTCTTTAACACTGGTAGCATGCCGCGACAGCGTGGACGCGAACCGTATGTGCAGTTGACGGACTTTGAGCGAGGGCGTATAGTGGGCGTGCGGGAGGCCGGGTGGACGTACCGCCGAATTGCTCAACACGTGGGGCGTGAGGTCTCCACAGTACATCGATGTTGTCGCCAGTGGTCGGCGGAAGTTGCACGTGCCCGTCGACCTGGGACCGGACCGCAGCGACGCACGGATGCACGCCAAGACCGTAGGATCCTACGCAGTGCCGTAGGGGACCGCACCACCACTTCCCAGCAAATTAGGGACACTGTTGCTCCTGGGGTATCGGCGAGGACCATTCGCAACCGTCTCCATGAAGCTGGGCTACGGTCCCGCACACCGTTAGGCCGTCTTCCGCTCACGCCCCAACATCGTGCAGCCCGCCTCCAGTGGTGTCGCGACAGGCGTGAATGGAGGGACGAATGGAGACGTGTCGTCTTCAGCGATGAGAGTCGCTTCTGCCTTGGTGCCAATGATGGTCGTATGCGTGTTTGGCGCCGTGCAGGTGAGCGCCACAATCAGGACTGCATACGACCGAGGCACACAGGGCCAACAGCCGGCATCATGGTGTGGGGAGCGATCTCCTACACTGGCCGTACACCACTGGTGATCGTCGAGGGGACACTGAATAGTGCACGGTACATCCAAACCGTCATCGAACCCATCGTTCTACCATTCCTAGACCAGCAAGGGAACTTGCTGTTCCAACAGGACAATGCACGTCCGCATGTATCCCGTGCCACCCAACGTGCTCTAGAAGGTGTAAGTCAACTACCTTGGCCAGCAAGATCTCCGGATCTGTCCCCCATTGAGCATGTTTGGGACTGGATGAAGCGTCGTCTCAGGCGGTCTGCACGTCCAGCACGAACGCTGGTCCAACTGAGGCGCCAGGTGGAAATGGCATGGCAAGCCGTTCCACAGGACTACATCCAGCATCTCTACGATCGTCTCCATGGGAGAATAGCAGCCTGCATTGCTGCGAAAGGTGGATATACACTGTACTAGTGCCGACATTGTGCATGCTCTGTTGCCTGTGTCTATGTGCCTGTGGTTCTGTCAGTGTGATCATGTGATGTATCTGACCCCAGGAATGTGTCAATAAAGTTTCCCCTTCCTGGGACAATGAATTCACGGTGTTCTTATTTCAATTTCCAGGAGTGTATTTAAATCTTCGATATTCTGCCAGCTCGTATACGTAACTAAAACATTTTGAAATTACAATGAAATGAATACCCCTAGCTGCATACAGGCGTTGATATAAGTCAACGGGGACAGTTGAAAATGTGTACCACGACAAGGACTCGAACCCGGGATCTCTTGCTTACATGGCAGACGCTCTATCCATCTGAGTCACCAAAGACATAGAGGATAGTGCGACTGCAGGGACTTATCTCTGGCACGCCTCCCGGGAGACCCACATTCGCAACTTATTGTCCCGCACTATATTCATAGTGCCCTTCCTTCCCCTCCGGGTATACGAATGGTGGTCTAATCTAGGGAATTTTTCCAATGGAGAAATCACCATGAAACTCTTCCAAGTTATGAAAATAGGTTCTTCCGCTAGTATATAAGAAATAAAGTTTTCCTCATTCAGCATTCAGCAAAAAACCCTGAGGAACGCCATTTGCAACAGTGCCCAAAATGTTGGAGAATCTTATGTATTGACAATGCGGTAACATACCCTGAAGGAGTTTATTGACATTGGGAAGTTGTTTTAAATGTTAAGAAATTAAAAACTGAAATTTGTGTACTTCACAGAACAAATACCATAGTATTTATTGTATGATTACAATATCAATGAATCACAATTGAAACCTGTGAATTTACACATATTTCTGGTTGTACCGATTTGTAAAGATATGATTTGGAACTACTGTAGTGTCGGCAGACTTGCCAACACTACGCACACTAATTGAAAGAGGAGGCCAAGATGCACGCGCTAACTCACGCAGGCGGGCGTTAGGTCTGAAACAGGATACGTAATGAATGCTATAAAGAAAAGTACGTAGCTGCTGGAATACTTAACTTTAATCCATCATTTTTATACAGAGTTCTTGATGATACAAGTGAGACTCTCTCTAGATAAATGCAATATAATGCTAATGGCGCCTTGCTAGGTCGTAGCCATGGACTTAGCTGAAGGCTAACTATCTCTCGGCAAATGAGAGAAAGGCTTCGTCAGTGTAATCGCTAGCTAAGTCGTCCGTACAACTGGGGCGAGTGCTAGTCCGTATCTCGAGACCTGCCTTGTGGTGGCGCTCGGTCTGCGATCACTGACAGTGGCGACACGCGGGTCCGACATGTACTCATGGACCGCGGCCGATTTAAAGCTACCACCTAGCAAGTGTGGTTTCTGGCGGTGACACCACAACTACCATAGGGGTTCAGTCACAGGGGAAAGTTGTGACATACTTCGGGTCTTTAGTAGGATTCTATGAAAACAAAATCAGTCTTCTAATGAGATTGCCTATGAAACACTAGAGTGACCCATCCTAGACTATTGCTCAAGCATGCGAGTCCCTTATAGGTACGATTTTCTGAGGATCTTGAACGTATACAAAAAAGGGCTACACGAGCGGTCACAGGTTTCTTTGACTCTTGGGAAAGCGTCGCAGAGATTGTGAAAAAACTGAACTTGAATGCGTACTTACAATGATCCAAGAACCAATTGCTTTGAGCGACTATTATAGGAATGCACTGCAGTCCCTCACTTACCACTCCCGTGGGAATCGCACAGACGATATCAATTACATAGCGCACTGAGGCGTTTTGACAGTCCTTCTTCCCGCGCCCCTTACGTGAACGGATCCGGAAGAAGCCCCAATGACTACTGCAATGGGAAGTACCTTTACCATGCACTTGACAGTAGTATGTAGAGTATAGATATAGATTTAGCTGCAGATGTAGGTTACCTCCTCTGGGACATAGTTTTCAGCACCAGAACTGAACATTTCGTAAGATACTGCGTTTTATCTTCACTTCGTTGTTTGATTTATAAATTCTACCACAATCTGCGCGTAGTTTATTACAGTATATCCAGATTGCTGCACATCAAAATTTATATTTAAGTTTAAAGGAAATTTGAATAAAGCTAGATGAAGCATGAGTTGGCGGAACGGAATGTTCATTATTAGCTATTATTTCATTTCAATATAATCACTACTGTGCACTGCTGAGGAAGAATGGGAACAAAAGATGGACGCCAGTGCCGTCATAAACATACTAGACAACAAATTTGTCACTCCCAGAAGACGTCACCTTGCCCTGTAACACCAGACATTGTCACTGGCCCCATTTCAGCAAGGAAGAGTGTCCACAAGTTAAGGTAAGCTGATAAGAGTCACTACATGAAATGGTGCTTGGTGCAGCAACAAAATATTCACTACCAGACAAGCACTCAGAAGAGAGGGTCGGATGTCAATGTCATTTCATAACCCTATGCGCCATCAGTGGGTTAATAGTACTTTCTGTTGTTACCAGGAGTGATAGGGTATAGAAGCGGAGTGAACACTGTCAGATGTCCATTGATCGCTGTGAGAAACACGGAGACGCCGCTTGTGGTGTATGCGCGCTGCGCCCCTGCATGTTCGGCCACCACGCTTACATCCATACTTCGCAGGCCAGGTAGAGTCCCCACTTGACATTGGGGTTTGTCAACAGAAGAGTCGCTGAGTTGCATACCGTCAAGGCTCCCGCAGGCGCTACAGCATCTAGGGGCGCAAGCCGTACGAATAGGAGGCAAGCAGGATGCAGTAAACAGCGCTGCAGTCGCAGACACCTATCCACGTCCATGCAGTCACTTGTTCACGTGACACAGCCCCTAGAAGGTTCCGCGGACGCGTACTTCGATCATGCATCCACTTCTAGAGAGGCAGTTACGCTACGGGCTCTAACTGACCAACAGCAGCCATGAATCTGTGATACAGACTTAATGCCTACCGCTGCCTCTTTCCACCTATATGTTGTTTAGCCCTCAATGTGAAGCCTGTACGACGCAGGACTTCCGTCAGCCACTCCTGAGGGCACTACTTTTCAGTATCTCCATGTTGACTGTTCACGAGCACACCATCACATATGTTCATTTCATTGCTTATTCTCCCTGATCTTCACCACAGTGACATTCATTGACTTCGTCCAAGTCAAAACCTATTAGGGATCATCAAGAATCTACATTTCACTTGTCATCATGTTGTGTGGGCATTCGTCCTCAGAAGCTGTACCTAGTTTAGTTCGTGGCACTAAATAAACAATTCTTATTTGCAGAGCGTGTGTTTCAAATTGTCAATTACTCCACTCTGCTGATGGACGTAATCCCGCCCACTCTTGTGAGAGAGCATTATCAGTAGCTGACAGACTTTGAAAAGTACCTCACTGTGGGCCGTCATTTGTCCGAATCATTGTTTGTGCAATGTCCAGATACATGGTGCACTTGTATATGAAAATAACCCAGTGTTGGGCGGCATGGGAACGTGAAGGCGGGCCTACTCGTAGTTCACGTTCCGTCTGAACACAAAAGAAGAGAATCGCCGTGTTGTCCACCAAACAAATCACAGTCCTATTACATCTGTGTCCCCCATTCAAAAGCAACATTATGTCTCTACCCGCAGCATTGGTCGAAGGCTACTAGCAACTGAACTAGAAAATTACTGTCTCATGCATAAGCCGCCGTAACCATCAAGATACAGACTGATGCATTCGGTGTGGTGACTTGACTGGGAAGCATAGAGTTATGACAAATGGCATTACATTGTGATCAGCCATGATTCACAGTTCAACTGTGCCCCCATGACCATCGTCAGCTAGTATGGCAGCGACCTTGAGAGGGACCCATTTTTACAGTGTTTTGAGGGGTTTGGGGAATCTTCGGGTAAAACTGAAGGTCACAGCTGGTAGTGACTGAGGGAATACTGCATAACCGTACATCATGGACACCCTGCATCCTCATGTGATACCTCTCATGTGGTACCATTTTTCAACACGACATTGCTCATCCACTTGGCATATATCTCAATAAAGTGTTGAGGCACTCCCATTGCCAGCAGGACCCCCAATAGACCACGTGTGGCACTAGCTAGAACGTAAACTCCATCCCAGAGCCAGTTTAGCGAATCTCAAGCACCAGTTACATCGGACGTGGGTCAGATTGTCACAGCAGAGGATGCAATGGTTTTTTGACGCCCTTCACAACCGAATCAATGCATGCATCCAGGGCACAAGAATCCCAGTATTCTTCTAGATAAATTGAAGTTTTATTGGATTGATGTTTTAGTCAACCAATGCATAATGTCGTATCTGACCGGTGTGGCCGAGCGGCTCTAGGCGCTTCAGTCTGGTACCGCGCGACCGCTACGGTCGCAGGTTCGAATCCTGCCTCGGGCATGGATGTGTGTGATTCTTCTAGATAAATTGAAGTTTTATTGGATTGATGTTTTAGTCAACCAATGCATAATGTCGTATCTGACCGGTGTGGCCGAGCGGCTCTAGGCGCTTCAGTCTGGTACCGCGCGACCGCTACGGTCGCAGGTTCGAATCCTGCCTCGGGCATGGATGTGTGTGATGTCCTTAGGTTAGTTAGCTTTAAGTAGTCCTAAGTTCTAGGGGACTGATGACCTCAGATGTTAAGTCCCATACTGCTCAGAGCCATTTGAACCATTTTTTAACCAAAACAATGCAGAAAGTTGTTCTCTGCAATTCAGCCCATATTGTCCGGCGACGTAATTCCGGTAGACTGAATCTCAGGCCTGCTATTGTTCCTCACATATTTAAACCATCTTCGATCTAATACACAACAAGCAGAATATTTCTTTCTGCTGATGATTCTAGTATTGTAATCAATCCAAGCATACATAGACAAACGGAAGAAATGGTAAATAATACATGTCAATTTCGTTTCGATAACGGCGCCTAGTTGCCATTAAAGTGTTCGAAATGGACTGCAGATAAAGTAAAGAACTAACGCAACTGAATGGAAAAATAATATGAAAAAGGGTTGTGTGTCCCAGCGGAATCCAGCGGCAGGACAGTACGCCATTTTCTTGCTGTAACCTAGTCTTTAAATGCGAACAGCCACGTTGATTCAGCTACACTTGCGTCAGTTTTGTGGAGAAAGTATCGGTTGACAGGACACGTACTGAGGCATCAAAGAATAGTGAGTAATGGAAGGAAATGTAAAAGGTAAAAAGTAGCTTCAGAAAGTTGTGGGTTGCAGTAGCTGAACAGAACACAGACAAAGAGGCTTGCACGGGGTGTATTAGCGAGGACAGGTGCGTCACACCAGTCTTCGGACTGAAGACAACAACAATTGATAAAACCCGGGTAAATGTAAAATTAATGATGTATTAATACAACTACGAGTACTGAGATGTAGCAAGTTCAAGTGGTATCTGAATAGTGGTAGGGCTGTGCTCACTATTATCATTACGTAGCTCTGTTCTGAAAACGGTTGATGGCAAATTTCTCTGCACATATTCTTGATCTCTAACTTTCTCCTTGCTCTAACGTATTTAAGCGCCTCAGTGACAGGGAATAAGCGTTCCACCAAACAAGTTAGGTATTACGAGGGTCGTTGAATGAGTAATGTGACATATTTTCTCTCAGGGCCACTTTCCGTTGCAAGAACTTGCAATTTGTTATAGGAGGTTGCGGTATACTCCCCCTATAGTTTTATGTAGTTCTGGTTGGTGGCAGCGCTATGCATCGCCTTCAGAATGGTTATTGTAAAGGAGGTGCGGTACAAGCGGAGAGCTGTCACTGAGTTTCTTTTGGTGGAAAACCAGAGCATCGCAGAAGTTTATAGGTGCTTGCAGAATGTCTTCGGAGACCGGGCAGTGAACAAAAATCCTACGAGTCACTGAGCGAGGCGTCTGTCATCACTGCAACAAGGTTGCACAATCTGTCCGATTTCCCACATCCCACACACTGCTGTGACTCCTGCAAGGTTGGAACGTGCAGACACTCTCTTTCGAGGTGATCGACGAATCACAATCAAATATCTCAGTGCACGATTCGATGTCGCGCTTGGTAGTGCTGGCACACTCGCCCACTACTTGGGGTACTCAAAGGCGTAGGCCAGCTGGATTCTCCGGCGCTTAACACAAGACCGTAAAGAGCAACGAAAGACCATCCGTGAGGAATCGTTTGCGCTTTACGAGGCTGATCGTGTCCAATTTTTGTCGCACATCGTCTCAGGCAGTGAAACATGGGTTCATCACCTCGAACTGGATACAGAGCGACAATCTATGGACTGGCGACAAAGAGGCCCTCCTCCGAAGGAAAAAGTCGCATCATCGGCGGCTACAGTCATGGGACTCTGAAGGGGTTATTCTGTTTGATGATCTCTGTCTTGGTGCAACAAACAACTCTGAAGTGCACTGTGCTACACTAAGTAAACTGGAGAAACGGCTTTAGCGTGCTCGTCGTCATAAAAATGCAAACGAAATTCTCCTTCACAAAAACGCCAGACCTCAAACAAATTTTCGTACCCAGGAGGACCTCAAAAATCCATGTTCAACTGTTTTTCCTTGTCGATCCTATAACCAGATCTCCCACCTTCCGTTTTCCACCTGTTTGGCCCAATGAAGGATGGACTCCGCGGGAACCACTACGCGGATGATGCGGAGCCAACTGATGCAGCAGGACGTGGGCTCTTACGTCAACCAGTAGAGTGGCTGCCATACCAGCTCTCTCAGTAAGATTCCGAAAGGGATTTTGTTGCCAAAATAATGTGGAATAATATGGTGTATTGGAATCCTAAATGAAAGCAACCTACTCTCAGAAAGAAAAATGTATTCCGTTATTTATTGAAAGACACTCGTATTTCTCTCGTATACACCTAACGAAATGACCATGACATGGAATCAGAGATCTTCAAGATCGCAAGCAGACTAAGAACGAAATATTCCGATTATGGCAGGAGCAGTCTTTCCTCCGTACTGTTCAATCCACGCATCGACGAAGCAATGACGCGAATAAAAAATATGTTCACGAGTGTGATTGAAATTGAGGGCTAAGGAAAACCAGCAATAAGATTCGTTGATGATCCTGCTAGAATCAGTGAAATCGAGAAAGTATTACAGGCCACATTGAATGAAATGAGAAATCTGCGAGCTCAGTATACGGTTTAGAGTGATACGAAAGTACCAGAATTGCGATTAGGGATGAACTTAACGTGAGGATTGCCAACTATGAACTTGAAAAAGGTATTATGCTCCCTAATATGCCAAATAACGTATGACAGTCGAAGCAAGGACATAAAAAGGGACTAGAAGCAAAGAGGGCATTCCAGGGCAAAAGCAGTCGACTAGCGTCAGATTTTGACCTTGATTTGAGGAAAAATTTATGAGAATGCACGTCTGGAGCACAGCATTGTATCGAAGTGAGTCATGAGCTGTGGGGGAACCAGGAAAAAAAGGAGAATCGAAGAGTCTGAAATGTAGTTCTACAGAAGGAAGCTGACATTAGGTCAACAGATAAGATAACGATCACGAAGGTCTCTGCAGAAAAGTCGAGGAAAGATATACGTTGAGAACAATGGCAAGAAGAACGGACAGGAAGATACCGTATGTGTTAATGCATCTGGATATAATTTTCAATGTGACAGACGGAGTTGTTGACGATAAAACTTGTAGCGGAAGACAGAGATAGATTAATCCAACAGAGTTGAGGACGTAAGGCACAATTGTTACTATGGCACAGAAGACGTGGTGAGCCACATCATACCGGTCAGATGCTGATCACCTAATAAAAGAAAAAAAAAAGAGGTTACCGATAGTCATTGGTCCCACACACAATTTTACATTAAAAGAAGGAAAAAGAGGGCCGTGATAATACGCGTACCCTGACTACACACTCTAAGGGGTACTGCGAAGTAGCTGTTAAACATGTAGACTTCCATCATTTTGACGAAATAAATCTCGGTTGAAGAGCCTGGTATGAGTGTGCATAGGACACAATATTTCGGCAATCGACCACGTTGCCATCATCATATTGTGTCCTATGCACACTCATACCAGGCTGTTCACCCGAGATTTATTTCGTCATAAAATACGCCTGGAGGAATTGAAGAATCACTTGCTTCATTTTGTTATAGTTGGGTACAGGAAACAGAATAGACGTTATTAGCGATAATACTCTGTGTGATTCATCCTTTTGGTCCTTGTGTTATCTTGGAGACTAGACGTCACATGGTATTTCTAGTGGCTACACAAGTTATCGAGATGCCTCTTGCAGCGTCGGAGACAGCAGCGGATTTACCCGCCATGGCGCTCACACGATCGGAAGGCGTTGCGCTCGATAATGTCTGCGAAATTACCCGATAACGGCGGACCCGAGCGCCGCGGCAGCCCGGCCGCTAAATCTCCCTCGCGCTCCCGCCCTCTCACCCTCTCACCATCTCTCACCCTCTCAGCTGCTCGCCACACTTGCCTCTCAACCCCTGGCCGCCGGCCGCAGCCTGAAAGCGTGACGTGTGTCAGAGTTTAGATTCCGTGGCCGAGGCTTTCGTTATTTCGCACAAGACGGCTGCACAGGCGTACCGCAGTTTAGCGAAACAGGTGAGGCGCCTAGGTTCTCTTGATTCCGATAAGTGAAAAAGCCAAGGTCTTCGTACTGTATCATTCTTTCTAGTATCTTCGTATCACACGTTTCGATTTTCCTGACGAGGACTTCTTCTGGAAACTGACTGGCACGGATGCCGTAAATTACGTTCTCGTGACTTTTTCGGCGCGTCACGGTTCGAAAAACTTTTCGCTAGTCATCGTAAAGAGATACTGTGACAGTTGATAATCCGTCAACCGCAGAGGCGTTATGTCGCAACCCCAAAAAAGACATGTTGGTGCAGGTCACTGGTATTTAAGGGAATTCAGTACACTTATTTCTGTTCAACCGTTTATTCACCGTGTTAATTACAGCTATATAGTTACAGTTAGCCGAGGGCAGCACCTCCTGCGTTTTACATAATACGTCAACAGATGTTGGAAAGTCCCTTACTTTCCGACAGATGCTCCGATACCGGATTCCATACGGTAATTGGTATCGACACAAGTGTCTAAAATGTATCATTACCACGTAATATGGGAACAAAAGCAATGATACCGACAGCATCTAGAACATCGGCAAAATTTGTGCTTATTTGTCTGGTGCTTTCCCAGAATATTATTCTCGCGAACGGGATGCTGGGGATCAGTGAAATAAGACGGGAGCACCCTTTCAGGGTGTCCCAATGTTGTTTACCGCAATCAGCTGAAGGGCTGAAACCAATCGGAATTCCCCATCGGATGTCAGTGCAGTATGGTGAAAGTGGTTTGCGTCAAAGTGAGATAAGCTCAGAGGGGTGTAACAACAGTTGAAGATTTCCCGCGACTAAGGCGTTCTGTTTGTGCCGTGAGGAAGAGCGACATTACGAAAGTTAATGAACTGATTCGGGGAAACTGGCTTATTACGGTGAGTGATAGCGCAGAAACTATCAACATTAATGCAGTACCAGCCCACAATATTGTTCATGACGTAATGATGTTCATAAAAGTGTGTGGGAAGTGAGTTCGAAAAACATTTGACACAAGAAAAGAAAGAAAAGCGCGTGGGTGTCCTGGGAATCGAAAAGGTCATCTGCTTGCCCCAGCCGCATATTGTCCGGGTCTGGCACCTTCAGACTATCAAATGCTTAAGCCACTGTAATAAGCGCTTAGTGGCTCGTAGCTTCCAGATGGCGAGAAAATCCGGGCAGCAGTGGATGACTTGTCATGCATACACCCCAAGTATTTATGTGGAACTGAGAAGCTTGTAAAACTCTGGCATACGTGCATAGAATGCGACGGGGGTGACGTTGACAAGTAAGTGTTGCATTTCAACCTCATAATAAATCTTAAAAAGTGGAGGGTTTTTATTGAATAACCCTTACATATTCAGGTAGGGACAAGTATTCCACGGCAAAACAAAAGATACTGCCTGGCAAGCCGAGCGGGATAGCTGTGTGGTCTTGGGCGTCCTGTCACGATTCACGCGACTCTCACCGTCAGAAGTTCGAGTCCTGCCTCGGGCACGGGTGTGTGCGTTGTCGTCAGCGTAAATTAGTTTAAGTTAGATTAAGTAGTGTGTAAGCTTAGGGACCGATGACCTCAGCAGTTTGGTTTCCTTAAGGCCTTACCACAAACAAAGAAAAACTGCCTGATACAAATTTTATGCTGTACCACTAGTGATGGGGTATTCGGGACACTGACACATCAGTCACAAGCCGCTACGGTTGATCAATTTTGCCATAGAATTGAAGCATCTAAGTCTAAAAATTTATTCGTCTTTTCCCCATACCATACTCCATACACACGATAAATAAAATTTCCTTCACTTTCTGGTGCTTTAGTATTAATGGCCACAGTTTAGCTGAAGCTTCGATGTTTTCTTCACTGGCGTACGTGGTGCCTTAAGATTTTTCGTTGTCCATTTATTTATTTATGTTTTATTTACTTTTTTTTCTCATCAGTCTCTCGACCAGTTATACTCTGCCTGCCACGAATTCCTCCCTTACGCCAACTTATTCTCTTCAGAGCAGCATTTGTACCGTAAGTCCTCAATTATTTTTAGGATTTATTCCAGTCTCTATCTTGCTCTACGGCTTTTCCCCTCTACGGTTCTCTCTAGTACAGAGGAGGTTATCCCCTAATATCTCAACACAGGTCGTACCTTCCTGTCCCTTCAGTATTATCCACATGTTCCTTTCTTCGCTGATTATGCGGAGAACCTCCTCATTGGTTATTTTATCAGTCCACCTAATTTCCAACATTCTTCTGCAGCAACACATCTCAAATGCTTCATTTACCCTCTGTTCCTGTTTTTCCAGTGTCTTTGTCTTACTACCATCCAATGAAAACATACGTTCTCAGAAAGGTTTTCTTCAAAACAAGACCTCTGTTTGACAACAGTGAACTCCCCTTTGTTAGTAATACCCTCTTTGCCCGTACTAGTCTGCTTTTTATATTCTCCTCGCTTCGTTCAAGGGTTATTTTGCTATCTAGGTAACACAATTCCTTAACTTTATCTACCTCGCCATCAGGAATTCTAACGTTAAGCTTGTCGCTGTTCTCATTTCTGCTGTTTCTCATCATTTCGTTAGTCCTTCACTTTCTGATGCTGCAATATTAATGGCCAGCAGGTTAGTTAACGTTTCGATGTTTTTCTTCATTGACATACGTCCCGTCTTCTGTTCCTTCTCACCACACATTCAACACTCATTAGTTATTCATTCTATTCAGAAAATCACGTAATTCCTCTTCACTTTCGCTGAGGAAAGCAACGTCGTCAGCGAATCTTATGACTGACATCCTTTCACTTTGAATATTAATTCCATCCTTGAGTCTTTCGTTTTTTTTCCGTCATTGCTTCATCTATGTGTAGACTGAAGTTTGGGGGCGAAAGACTTTATCCTTGTCTTACACCCTTTTTAATCCGAGAAGTTCGATATTGATTTTCGAATCTTATTGCTCCCTATTGCGTCTTCTACATATTCTATATTACTCATACTTCCCTATATCTTACTCCACTTTTTCTCAGAATTTCGAACATCTTGCATCATTTCACACTGTCGAACTATTTTTCTAGATCGACAAGTCCAATGAGAGTGCCTCGATTTTTCTTCAGTCATGCTTCCATCATCAACCACTTCATCAGGACAACCTCCCTGATCCTCATACCTGTTCTGAAGCACAATCTGATCGTCAACCAACAGATCCTCAATTTTATTTTCCTTTCTTTTGTATATTTGTTTTCTCTTCAACTCTTGCCCCAATGATTTTAAAAATTCTGATGGAATGTTATCTATCCTTTCTTCCTTATTTAACCTCAAATCTTCCAAATCACTTTTAAATTCTGATTGTAATACTGAATCAGCTCTCTCCTCTGCATTTGAAAGTTGAATTCCCCTAATTTCACAGAATGTGGTTTTCACTTTCCTGTACCCTGAGTCAGTCCTTGCGTCAATCATTTCTTTTTCGATGTCTTTACACATTCCATGCAGCCATTTAGCATTAGCTTCCCTGCACTTCCTATTTACTTCATTTCTAAGCGACTTGTACTTCTGTATTCCTTAGTTCCCTTAACATTCTACGACTTCCCTCTTTTATCGATCAGCTGAAATATTTCTTATATAACCTATGGTTTCTTCGCAGTTACCTTCTCCGTACCTATTTTTTTCTTTCCAACTTCCGTGATTTCCCTCTTTAGAGCTCTCGATTCCTCTTCGACCTAACTGCCTGCTGAGCTACTCCTTATCGCAGTGCCTACAGCCCTGGAGAACTTAAAGGGTGTCTCTTTATTTCTTAGTACTTCCATATCCCACTTCTTTGTACATACACTGAAGCTCCAAAGAAAATGGTAGAGGCATGCGTATTCAAATACAAAGATGTGTTAACAGGCAGAACACTGCGCTGCGGTTGGAAATGCCAATATAAGACAACAAGTGTCTGGCACAGTTGTTAGATCGGTTACTGCTGCTAAAATGGCAGGTTGTCAAGATTTAAGTGAGTTTGAACGTGGTGTTATAGTAGGCGCAAGAACGATCGGACACACCACCTCGGAGGTAGAGATGAAGAGGGTATTTTCCCGTATGACCATTTCACGAGTGTACCGTGAATAACAGGAATCCGGTAAAACATCAAATCTCCGATATCGCATCGTTCAACGGGGCAGAAGTGCAAATCTTCCGCAAATTGCTGCAGATTTCAGTGCTGGGCCATCAACAATTGCCAGCGTGCGAACCATTCACTCTTGTACCCTTGATGACTACACGGCCCAATGCTTTACACCTCGCCTGGGCCTGTCAATACCGACATTGGACAGTTGTTGACTGGAAACGTATTGCCTGGTCGGACGAGTCTCTCTTCAAATTCTATCGAGCGGATGGAAGTGTGCTGGTACGGAGACAACCTCATGCAGCCATGGACCCTTCATGTCAGCAGGGGACTGTTTTAGCTGGTGCAGGCTTTGTTATGGTGTGGGGCGTGTGCACCTGGAGTGATATGAGACCCCTGATACGGCTAGATCCGACTCAGACAGGTGACACGTACGTAAGCATCCTGCCTGATCTCCTGCATCCAGTCATGTCCATTATGCATTCCGACGGACTCCAGCAATTCCAGCAGGACAATGCGACACCCCACACCTCCACAACTGATACCGAGTGGCTCCAGGAACACACTTCTGGGTTTAAACACTTCCACTGGCCAGCAAACACGCCAGACATGAACATTGTTAAGCATATCTGGGATGCCTTTCAACGTGCTGTTCAGAAGAGATCTCCACCTCCACGTACCCTTACGGATTTATGGACAGTCCTGCAGGATTCATGGCGCCACGTCCCTCCTTTATTACTCCAGACATTAGCCGAGTCCCTGCCACATCGTGTTGTGGCCCTTATGAGTGTTCGAGGGCGCCCACACGATGTTAGGCAGGTATACCAGTACTTCCTGACTAGTATCTTAAACTTCAGCCAACTGTTCATCACTATTAAATTGTGACCTGGGTCTATATCTGCTCTTCGGT
The DNA here is from genome assembly GCF_023864345.2 of Schistocerca serialis cubense. Classification (NCBI taxonomy): domain Eukaryota; kingdom Metazoa; phylum Arthropoda; class Insecta; order Orthoptera; family Acrididae; genus Schistocerca; species Schistocerca serialis. The sequence goes on along the minus strand of NC_064641.1, from coordinate 869,665,860 downwards.
ACGCTTTACGATCCAATATCAGATTTCGGAATCTCTGCCTGACTGTGATGTAACGAACTGAAATCTTCCCGTATCTCTAGGCCTTTTCCTTGTAACCATCCTCCTCTTGTGGCACTTGAACAGAGTATCCGCTATTACTTGATGAAATTTATTACAGAATTCACTTAGTCTTTCTCCTCCCTCATTCCTGGTACTTAGCCTATGTTATTCCGTAACAATTTCTTCTACTTCTTCCCCTGTAACTGCATCCCAGTCCCCATTGACTATTAGAATTTCATCTTCCTTTACCTACTGAATTAACCGTCCAGTATCCTGGTATACTTTCTCTATCTGTTTATCTTCAGCTTGCGACTTGCATGTATATGTGAACTATCGTTGTCGGTTTTGGTTTGCTGTCGGTTCTGATGAGGATAACCCTATCACTGAACTGTTCAGAGTAACTCACTCCGTACGGTACCTTCCTATTCATACCGTGTCCTCCTCATGTATTGATTTTTATTTATTTATTTATTTATTTATTTTTTTGCTGCTGCTGATATTACTCTGTGGTCATCTGACCAGAAATCCTTGTCTTCTCTCCACTTCACTTTACTGAAACCCTGCTCTATACAGATTGAGCCTTTGCATTTCCCTTTTCAGATTTTCTAGTTTCCCTACCACGTTCCGAATTCTGACATCCCACACCCCGAGTCCTAGAATGTTATCATTTCGTTAGTTATTCAGCCTCAAGGTGACCTCCACATTGGCTGTCCCCTCCCGGAGATCCGAATCGGGAACTGTTCCGCAATCTGCTGCCAATGGAGAGATCGTCTTTGCCTATTTTCAGTTACAGTTCAAATTCCCTGTGGATACACATTATGTATATTTAATGCGGTGGCTCCTCATGCCGTTGATCATTCCTGATTCTTCCGCCTTTTGGGGAAGTTTCCCACCTCTATCCGCTCAGCCACCCTCTTTCACAAAGCCGATGGCAGAATGAGGGTGACTTCTTATGCCGGAAGTCTTCGGCCGCCAATGCTATTAATCAAAATTTAAGTGGTGGCAGGTTTCGAACCCGGGACCGAGAACGTTTTGATTAATAATCGAAGGCGCTACCACACATTTTTATCTCATTTTGTTCGTTATTGTTCGCTACATTTGTTCGGGGTGGACAGCCAGGACACACGTTAGAGTTCATCGTTGATCCATTCACTAAGAGTTTGTATTACTGAGTGCAGGTAACCCTTTGAATGAACACACTGAGCTACCTTGGCGGGTACTACTAGACCAAGGGTGAACTGTAAAGGGATTACATGACTGTGTTCCTGTCTTTCTCAGAATATTTTTCTACTTCCTCCTTTCATCTGCCAATGATTTACTTCCTCTGTTATCCAAGATTTCTTCGCAGTTACCTTCCTTGTACCTATGTCTGCTTGTATAACATCGGTGAATGCCCTGTTTCCTGATGTCAACTGCTGGCTACTCTGGTATTTCTTATTGCAGTATCCACGTTCCTAGCTAACTTGAAACGCGATTCATTATCCCTCAGTTCTTCAATATCCCACATCATTCAACACTGGTACTTGAGGACGATTCTCTCAAACTTCAGTGTACTATTCAATATTACTAAATTGTGATCCTAATCCGTATCTGCTCCTCGGTATGCCTTACAGTCCAGTATCTGATTTCTGATTCTCTGTCTGAAGATGATGTAATCCAGCTGGAATCTTCCCATGTGTGAAAGTCATTTCAACTGTACCTCCTCCTCATGTGATTCCTGAACAGAATATACGCTGTTACTATCTGAATTTTATTACAGAACTATATTAGCCTTTCTCTTCTTCCACTGCTACTACCAACTCCACTTTCTCCTGCAAAACGTTCTTCTATTCCTTCACATAACTATATCGTTGCCGTCACAGTGCTGTTACATACTGAATTACACGCCAGCATCCTCATATACTTTCTCTATTTCTTAGCCTTCTTATTTAGACTTCTCCGTGTATACCTGAACGATCGTAGCCGGACTTTCTCGAATCTGATAAGAACATTGTCACAGACCTGTCTACATTAGAGCACTCTCAGTGATACATTCATATCCGTAACAAATCCTACTCTCGTTATACTTTCCATTTCGCTTCACTAGTTGCTGTTATAAGTCGACTGAGCCTTTGAATTTCCCTTTTCAGATTTTCTAGCTTTCCTTCGAAGTTGAAACTTCGTACATTCCGTGTTCAGAATAGAATTTTTGCTACGGTCGCAAGTTCGAATCCTGCCTCGGGCATGGATGTGTGTGATGTCCTTAGGTAAGTTAGGTTTAAGTAGTTCTAAGTTCCAGGGGACTGATGACCTCAGCTGTTAAGTCGCACAGTGCTCAGAGTCATTTGAACCATAGAATTTTTGCAACTGATATCACATGGTAGCTCCAAAATTAATTTCTTCTTGTGATATAGGCCTAACATTGCATGATCAATAATTTACGGACAAATGTGGCCACTATACACTCATTTATCTGAGGCGGTAGTGGTGTGTTTTAGGTCTGTTCATTTGTGGCATACCACACTTCCATCCCAGGTAACAGTTATGCAGCTTACTGTGAATAAAAATAGCTTCCCATATCCTGTTATTAAACTTGTATCTCTGTTTACTCCTGCACGTTGCACAGCAAGTAAGGTATCATCAATAATTTATGTCAAGCCTTTGCTTGTTACGGGGAATGGAACGCTGGTAATAAATTTACAGCCACATTTTCAAGCACAGTCCAGTGCGCTGCTTTCAGGAGCAGATACGGTGATGAAATGTGTTACTGCAAAGGGGTGTTATCGTGTCTGCTGTAGAAATGAGTGCGTATGCGCGTAAACAGCAACCGATAGGAGGACAGCGGGGCACGTTATTAATCTGAAACTAGTTTTCTGTGTAAAAGCGCCATTACCAAACGACCGTAGCTGCAGCAGATTACAGAAACGACATTGATACGCTCGGACATCGATGCTGGTTTAAATTATCCTGGGCGTGACACACGATAAGTGCAGTGCGCCCGAGGACACATCGCTGGCACTTGGAACGTACGTTGCGGATATTACTTTCCCACTGGGACACAGAAGCTACAATCTGCTCTAGGAATCCCTAGCTACAATTTGGGTTTTATGCCCCGTAATGTCAGCGTTTGCAATGTGATCCATTTCAGGCAGTGTATTACTTCTATGTTTCTCGTTTGAGGGAGTACTGCAAAATTACTATACCAACCGGGTCTGGGAGAAAATTTCCAGTTGTATTGCACTAATTCCACTATCTATGTAGTTTTTATTCTGTTTCTGTGAAGTACAGCGGAAGTAAGTTCAACCCTTGGCTAACAGGGCGTACAAGGCGTGATATGAAGGTTCCATGGCTGGGAACTTATGGTGTGGTCCTCATAATCTAATTTAAAAAGGTGTCTGCGTAAGGAAACATAGGTGGCAGTTAGAGTGGGTTCGGAATTGTTTTATCGATCATTTATGCAGAAAATAGGGACAGTTTTCGCACTGGACAGTGGTGTTAAAATGCCACCTTTTAGTAGAGTATCGACGGAATGCACAGGTCCTACAATTTTTCAGAACTTCGCCTATCTTAACAATGCCAGTAAGTCTAACAAATACTTAATGTTTGAACGAACATTAAAACGTGAAATTTCATCCAAAATTAATTGCAATAATTCAGCATAGTTTCGCCTTGTATATGTAACTGTTTTTGTTTAAACAATTGAACAATTACTGGTGTTAAAAGTTATCAGGTCTGCTATATAGATTGTCATGTCTGTGTCAATAGCAAAGTTAATACTAACAGCATTAATTTCAGATTCTGTACCGCAAAAACTATATAGAAACTATTCGAGATCGAATCAGATAGTCATTGTAAGATACATAGAATTTTTAAAACGTTAATATGAATGATTCCTGGAAAAGCTGGGAAACAGTGTTGAATTACCATGGATAGCTGTCACATATTTCCCATTTTCATTTAACAAAACATCTGTTTAATGAAGCCTGTAGAATTATTTCTGACTGAGAAGCAAGGCAATAGTGCTTAAATAGCATTCAGTACGTAGGCTGAGTATATGAACGTCAGAATCTCCTATTTCTATTTAGAGATTTATTTTTGATCAGTTACGTGTTCTTTAGTGGTCATTAATTCTACACGTACTTTAATCATGTGCCTAAAAGTGGCACTTTGGTTTCTTAAGTCGTAAATTAACTGCATTATCGATATACGTAGGCTTTTGATATCGGTTGTATTACATTAGTTGCTATTGTGCGTGTGAAAAGGAAATTATGGTTTTATAATTGATTTCAGCATTTATCCGAAATAAATGTTTATCTCGGGGCTCTAACTCTAAACGCGACAAAGAACACTCAGAAAAGAATCTGCCCCTAGTTGAGTATAATATAAACAAGAATAAAGTTACCGTATTTAGTATCTTTTATTAAGATTAATATTGACAAATAAATTTCATTCAGAATCAATTCTCAATAACATGAGCACAGTTCTAACACGAGTATATTCTACAAGGTCAATAACAGGTGCCATTCTCAAATGCATGCCATAAATCTATTATAATGTAATTTCCTTACGAACATTTTCTGCTGAAAAAGACCTTTTAACCCTGTCCTAGTTAAACTCTGTAAGGAAATTATCTTAAAGAAATTACGAAACCGTCAAAGTTGTACAGAAGTTTGTTTTTATTTAAAAGGCGACCAGTTTCTGACCTTAGTTCGTTATAAGGACATCCACGTAAGTGCTACCATAATGTATGCACCCTGGCCACATTATGGTAGCACTTACGTGGATGACTTGATAGTGGACTAAGGTCAGAAACTGGTTGCCACTGAAATAAAAACAAACTTCTGTGCAACTTTGACGCCTTCTTAATGCCACTGAATCGTTGTTAGTTGATGTCTATTGCCATCCAGTGTGCTGGAAGTGAGTACTTATGTTTAAATTTTCAAGGTATAAAAAACTGAGCTTTGGAATTTAAACTCAGTTTTCAAGTGCACTTAGATACGATTTTCTTTCTGTTCATTTCAGTAAGGTTGTAAGTGTTGGTGGCTAGTAGGTGTTTATATGACGTTTGCGATGTGATGAACACTAATAATCAAGAGCATTTTCTGATGGTAGTAATTTAGAGGACTAGCAGTTTTATAGTAGTATTACATCGTTCAGCTACTTCCTTTGAACATGTACAATGAATAGTCTTTTGTGAGAATCTTATACATAGACAAAAAGCTTTGACCTAGTTTGGTGTATGAGTAAATCTTCGTAATATGAATAATTTACAATCCTCGAAAGAGCTGTTTTCTTCACACCTTTAGCACATAGTAAGAGATTACAGAAGAGAAGACGTAGACTGATTTTCGAATCCTTGGAATGGGGCGGAACTGCACTTCTTAGAGAATAGATTACGGAAAGGCAAACCTACGTTTCTAGCATTTGTAAATTTAGAGAAAGCTTTTGACAATGTTGATTGGAATAATCTCTTTCAAATTCTGAAGCTGGCAGGGGTAAAATACAGGGAGCGAAAGGCTATTTACAATTTGTACAGACACCAGATGGCAGTTATAAGAGTCGAGGAGCATGAATGGGAAGCAGTGGTTTGGAAGTGAGTGAGACAGGGTTGTAGCCTCTCCCCGATGCTATTCAATCCGTATACTGAGCAAGCAGTGAAGGAAACGAAAGAAAAGATCGGAGTAGGTATTAAAATCCATGGAGAATAAAAACTTTGAGGTTCGCCGATGACATTGTAAATCTGTCAGAGGACCTGGAAGAGCAGCTGAACGGATTGGACACTGTCTTGAAAGTAGGATATAAGATGAACATCAACAAAAGCAAAACGTGGATAATGGAATGTAGTCGAATTAAGTCGGGTGATGCTGAGGGAATTAGATTAGGAAATGACACACAAGTAGTAAAGGAGTTTTGCTATTTGGGGAGAAAATATCTGATCATGGTCGAAATAGAGAGGATATAAAATGTAGACTGGCAATGGCAACGAAAGCGTTTCTGAAGAAGAGAAATTTGTTAACATCGAGTATAGATTCAAGTGTCAGGAAGTCGTTTCTAAAAGTATTTTTATGAAGTGTAGCGATGTATGGTGGTGAAACGTGGACGATAAATAGTTTGGACAAGAAGAGAATAGAAGCTTTCGAAATGTGGTGCTACAGAGGAATGCTGAAGATTAGATGGGAAGATCACATAACTAATGAGGAGGCAATGAATAGAATTGGGGAGAAGAGAAATTTGTGGCACTACTTGACCAGAAGGAAGGATCGGTTGGTAGGACATATTCTGAGGCATCAAGGGATGACCAATTTAGCATTGGAGGGCAGCATGGAGGGTAAAAATCGTAGAGGGAGACCAAGAGATGAATACACTAAACATATTCAGAAGGATGTAGGTTGCAGTAGGTAGTGGGTAGGTAGTGGGAGACGAAGAAGCTTGCACAGGATAGAGTAACATGAAGAGCTGCATCATACCAGTCTCAGGACTGAAGACCACAACAACAACGTAAATCTGTTACCAAAAAATTCAGAGAAATGGAAACATAAGAGGTAAAAGACTGGAGTGGTATTTTATATTTTTCTCCCATGAATGCGTTTTAAGCATGACTTCCCATCATCGTGGAAATTACAACACACCGTTAGATAGTGTTGTCGAAAAGGCGTACATGGTTACCAGAAATGGTAGAACTAATTGTACTGTCTATGACAGTAACAGTTTGTTTCACGTAAAGATGTCCTTGATATAATTTCCGTTATGACATATTTACAGGACAATATGGCATTAAGAACAAGTGAAAAAAATTATTTCCTAAAAGAAACTGTTATTAGACCAATTGATGATTTACTGGTTTTATGGACGAAGCAAATACGTTGCATTCCAAGCGTAATTATGGTGTATGTTTGTACAGGAAACGAAAGACATGGGCGCTAGGTAAAAGTCTCTCTATTTAATGACACCTCAGTTACCGAAGTTCAAGTCCCCACAGACTTTTCCTTTCAGCAGCAAGACGCTCGGCGACTACATCGATGCGGCGACTAATCAGGTGGCCATTTAGCTACGGGCGGGGCCGTTAAAAACGACATGTTGCGGCCTACTTAATGCGGACGATCCATCAGCCGGGGCCGAGATAAGGGCGGATGGCCGGCGATCTTGATGGAACCATAAATCACAGGGCTCGCCGAGCCGTACAAAAGCTGCCGAGGGCAGCGCAGCTCGCGCGCGCCGGATAAATCATGCGAAATATGCGTGCGCTTGCCCGCTCGTGTGCGCCGCGTGCGTACGTGTGGGGCCCAGTAATTCGGGCCAAGGGTGGATGCAGCTGCCTGGATACACACCGCCAACAAAGGCAGGCCCCTGAAGCTGCTGTTATTACTCGTAAATCTCGCCGCCGCGCTCTAGCAAAACTGCGGCTGTGAAATATGTCTCATCCCAAAAGCTAGGAGTCGATGCTGGTTTGTTCAATAGTTCCGAGTTGTCACACTGCGTTATGACGTTGCAGTGATTGATTAATTTCTCGCTCTCTTCACTTACCACTAATGTCGGACTTCATTCCGAATACATCGGAAGAAAAGGAATCGCAACACCAAGAAGGAATTGTGCGACATAAACAAAACTTGGTAGACTTGTTTCTACATCTGAATGAAGACGTTTGTTCAAATTTCGTGCTACTCGTATAAGAGTGGCGGAGTAGCAGCACTATGAAGTTGTAAATCAGGTTTTCTTTTAACCTTTTCGTGGGAAAAATTATTGAGCAGTTTTTTTAATGAATGGAGAGCAGATAGTAGTTAACAGATATGTATATTTATCATACAGAATATCAAATTTGCTGCAACAGTGAAAGTGAGGTCACTCAACAAAGTGGGAAGTTTTGTTCCCACTGTCGTTCCTTAGAGTTAAATGACAAGAACAACTTTTTCAATATATGTCATATTTATTTGACAAATTTACTTCTCTTGTTACAATAATTGTCACAATTACTTGCCATGAAATTTTCTGAAACATGGGTCTATGCAAAGTGGTATTTGGCAATATGTAAAATCACAGCGAGTGCTCTTTTCTGCAGCCTTGGTACTACAATGACGACACGTCCAGTAGGTTTCTCCTAAAATGGGTTGACGCTCCCCTACAGTCACGTGACGAAAATCTTCAGGTACTTTACCCCTTTTTGCCAGAAAGACAGGTTTTTGTCCATGCCTTTTTGGGATACGCCAGAGATCAATTGTGTGGCTAGACGGATCCTTTATGTGAGCTGATCATGCTGTCCACTTTCTCTTTTACTTATTTTCCACAGGATAAAACTGTCCACTGCAGCAACGTCGACCAGGAAATAAAATATTCTGTGCCACCATTTTACAGAACGTCTGCCAATAGCATACCCATCTCGTAATTGATCAAACTTATCGACACCACCCATTATTTTGTTGTACTTCAGGACAAGAAATCTCTGTACTAGTACCATCCTTGTTTTTCCTTTTCACTGTGGCTGTTTCTCATGGGTCATGAATTGAGGACAGGAAAGTGACTGGACGGTTAGCCATTCATTTTACTGCAGAAATGGCTCCTTTTGTTTCAAACTGGAATTCTCCTCGTTCCAATTTCACGTTTCACTTCATAAATTTGGGTAAATCAAAGGTATTTACCTTGTACGATAGCTTTGAGGAAAAAATCACAAAATGTCGCGCAAACAGCACTGAAAGGCTCCTCTACGGAGCAACATTCAGCTGTACAATGCCTCTGCGCGAAGGTACAGCAAAAACGGCGGGAATTTTGATTGGAAGTAGTCCCTATACTGTTCACTACATGGTAGCACCGTACAGAGGTGGTAACTGCGCATCCCACGGGACTGGGAGCGAGTTCATTGAAGTGGGAAGCATGTTTCCCACGGCTCACGAAAGGGTTAACACACGCTGTAAAGATCGTGAGCATTAGTTACTCTAGAGAATGGACGTGATGAGTTGATGTTAGTCAAGAATGCCGTTATCCCGACAGAGATAGGACTGTAGCCACTGTACATGATTGCTGACAGCGGTGGTCACGAGAATGTGCTGTCACAAGAAGAAGACCGGACTCCAGTGGGCCAAGTGGTACTACTGAGAGGGTCGACCATCGTGTTTGCCGTGGAGTCCTGGCATATCGTACTATAACTGCAACCCTCCCCCCCCCCCCTCCCCCCAGGGGGATCATCACTCTTTGGTGGGTTCGTACTTGGTTACCACGCGACCCCAGCCTTTGCAGCATTTTTTCCTTTGCGTGCTGCAAGTCTATCCTCTTGCTACTCTTTCATGTCTGGGGTATTCTTGTGAATGTTCTGCATTCTGTCGCTGACGTGCAAACAGACTTACCTTTGATTTTTGCTCCCTTTTCCTTTCTATGTTTCCCTTATCCTCTCGTACGTCCGCTTCGGCGTTTGAGGACTCTCTTTTTCCTTCTTCCTCCCTGTGCATTCCTGAAGGCCGTCCCACGCGTCTGAAGCGTAACAGGTGACTGGGTAACGCGTAATTCCGAGCCCCGGGTCGACAGGTAGGGTTTGTTCGTGCTTCCTGGTACAGGCCAGGCCCAGGGAGGGATGACTGCCTGAGCTGTAACCTTCCCAAATTGCCGATTGGTCCCTCCGTCAGGAGTTCTGGAGGTGTGACCTGAGGTGTAAACTATCACTTAAGGCGGCCACTTCTGATTCTCAAGCACAACAACTGCTTGCAGCCTCGCTTCTCCACGGCTATCCTGTTCGTGTCAAGGCCCATAGAAACTCGAATTCTTCCCCTGGTGTAAATTACACCAGGCTGCTCGACAGTCCAACCGAGGCCGAAATACAATCTTACCTCTCAGATCAGGGTGTCATTGCCGTTCATCATCTAATGAAAAAGGCAGATACCTTCTTAGTGCCCACCTGCACTCTCTTTCTAGATTGATAGAGCTCAAAGCAGGCTACTAAATCATCACTGTCCGGCCATACAGTCCATACCCAATGCGCTGCTACCATTTTCATCGTTTTAACCACACTAGAACGTCTTGTCGACATCCAGCCAAATATGTCACCTGTGGTAGGGATGCGCATGACGGTGGTTGTCCACCTCCTTCTCCCCACTGTATAAAATGCAATGGCGGCCATGCCGCTTCCTCTCAGGAGTGACCAGCGTATCTTGATGAGTGGGCTGTTCAAGAGATTTAGGTAAAGGAAAATGTGCCTTATACAGTTGCTCGCAAGTTACTGCCTAGTCACAACTCCTGTGTTCTCCCGTCTGGTACCAATACTTCTTGTTACCCCTCGCTCCATGAAGGACATGGCCACGCAGACACGCGATCTCCAGTTCAGCCCTGAGGCCGTGAAATCGGCCAGTATCAAGGTAGCATCGCCATCCCCTGTTCAGACGTTAACAAGCCGTCAAACTCTTGCCTCAAGGGGAAAAACAACCAGCTACACAACTAGTGTGCTGGAAAGGAGTACTCTTGTGAAGACTTCCTCCATCTCTTCACCCAAACAACACCTGAGTCTTCATGTAACCGGAAAGGCTCGAAGAAGTCCTCCAAAGGCAAATGGTCTTCTCTTCGCCACCTCGAAGATCCTCTGGTGTCGGCACGTTCTACCTCAGCCCAGCCAGCCTACCTGTCGCCAGTGCTCACCACAACCGTTTTTCGTCGTTGGACTCCACAGACCAACTGCACAAGCAAGCTGATGCTTCTGTGGACCCCATGGAGGAGCATCCTCCTGCTTATGTACCCTGTGGTAACACCTCTTCCCCAGCTGTCACTCAGCACCTGCCAAGGTAACATCCCCACGTCTCTTCATCATGACTCTCCTCCAATGGAACGTTCGCAGCCTTTGGTCCCACAAAGAGGATTTACGCCTGTTTTTAGCGTGGCAGCGTGCCCTTGTACTCTGCCTTCAGGAAACGAAATTGCGTCCTCACGACCGCTTTGAGCTTTCACATTTCTTACTGATTCGTTTTGACCTTCCCCCCTGAAGTCGGCATTCCCTCTCATGGGGGCGTCATGCTGCTCATACGGGATGATATTCATTGTCAACCCATCTGGCTGACTACCAATCTTCAAGCTGTGGCAGTTCACCTTTTCCTTCCCCACCTGACTTTTTCCCTCTGTACTATGTATGGCCCTCCATCATCCACTGTCACTGTTCCTTCAACTTCTTGGGCAGCTACCTCCCCCATTTTTGCCAGTCGGTGAATGCACATCTCCCCCTTTGGGGTTCTCCCAGTACCTGCCAGTGAGGTGCCCTCTTGGCTGACCTTCTTAACCAACTTAACCTCTTCTGCCTTAACATTATAGCACCCACTTTCCTTTCTGACTCCTTGCACATCTATTTCCATTTGGACCTACTGCACCGCCGAGCTTGCCCATCATCCTGAATGGTCCTTTCTTTCTGACACCCACTGAAGCGACCATTTGCCATGAGCTATCCATTTGCTGACCCCTATTCCATCCGCGTCCACACCTAAATGGCAGCTTCCTAGGACTGACTGGCAGCTTTACTCCCACCTGCGACATTCAACGAACGAAATTTCCCCAGTTGTGATGATTAGGTCGAATATCTCACAAACGTTATCCTTACTGCTGCAGAACGATCCATCTCCCGCACTTCCTCTCTACCACGTCGTGTTCCAGTCCCTTGGTGGACTGAGGCTTGCCACGAGGCAATTCGCGCAGGTAGACGTGCTCTCCACCTTTTTTAACCGACACCAAACGCTGGCAAACTGCGTTCATTATAAACAGATGCTTGAAAAGTGTCGTCGCGCTCTTCGAGATAGCAAAAGAGTTAGCTGGATTTCATTCACTAGTTCCTTAACAGTTACACACCCTCCTCTGTCGTGTGGGCCAACCTTCGACAGCCCTCTGGAACCGAGATCCATTCCCCAATTTCCAGCCTGACAATCGCTATCTCCAACGGCTTGGCGCGCCATTTTGTGGATGTTTCGAGCTCTTCCCACTATCACCCTTCCTTCCTCTATCGGAAACGAGCGGAGGAGGCTAGGGCGATACCCTTCTCCAAATCGTGAGCCGCCTTTACTAAGAGGGAGCTAGATCATGTTCTCAGTTCATCCCGATCCTCCGCCCCAGGGTCAGACGCCATCCAAAGTCAGATGTTGCAGCACATTTCTCCTGCGGGCAAGCACTTTCTGCTTAACACGGACAACCACTTCTGGGCAGAGGGCACATTTCCTGGACGATGCCTTGAAGCCACCGTCGTACCCATACCTAAGCCCAGTAAGGACCAAAACCTTCCTTCTAGCTACCGCCCCATCTCTCTTACCAGCAGCTTTTGCAAGGTGATGGAATGTATGATTCGTGCCCAGATGGTGTGGGGGCTCGAGTATCGACATTTACTAACAAATGCGCAATGTGGTTTTCGAGTGCGGAACACTGCAGTTGACCATCTCGTTACTTTGTCCACCACTGTCATGAATGGTTTTCTGCGGAAATCCCAGATTGTGGCCGTGTTTTTCGATTTGCCCTGTTTTCTTCAGGCATTTTTCAAGATCGAGTTTTCAAGGTGCGTGTAGGTTCTGCCTTGTCGGACACCTTTATCCAGGAAAATGGTGTGCCTCACGGTTCCGTCCTGAGCGTCGTCCCCTTTTCTATCGCCATTAACCCTATAATGGCCTGTCTCTCACTGGGCATCTGAGGCTCTCTTTTTTAGACGATTTCTCTATCTAATGCAGCTCTCCACGGACCTGTCTCACTGAGGGGCGTCTTTAGCGCTGTCTTGATCGTCTTTACTCCTGGAGCATCGACAATGGCTTTCAATTTTCTCCTGACAAATTCGTCTGTATGAATTTCTGGCAGTTGAAATGGTTTCTCCCACCATCTCTACATCTTGGGCCTGTTGCAATTTCACTACAAAATTTCTGGGGCTCATACTCGGTAGTAAACTCTCTTGGTCCTCCCATGTGTCTTACCCGGCAGCCCGCTGTATGCGGTCGCTCACTCTCCTACGTGTCCTTCCTGGAATACCAATGGAACCACCCTCCTCAGTTTGCACCAGTCCCTTGTCCGTTCCAAACTCGCCTATGGGTGCTTTGTTTATGCGTCTGCACGCTCATCACTCTTACGCTGTGTCAACACTATCCACCATCGTGGCATCTGGTTGGCCATGGATGCCTTTTACACCAGCCCAGTTGAGAGCCTGTAAGCTGAAGCTGCAGAACTACCACTGTCATACCGCCGAGACTTTCTTCTAAGCAGGTATGCACGCCGTCTGTCCGCCCTGCGTGGCCACTCCTCCTTTGTCTCCTTCTTTGATGTTTCATTTGACCGTCAGTATACGGCTCGTCCGGCTTCTCTGTTACCTCTTGAAGTCTGCTTTCGCAACTTGGTATGGCGGCTTAATTTCACACTACCTGAAAAACTCCCAGTGAGTGTGAACCCTTCACCACCTTGGCTTCGTGAAGTGGCCCACGTTCACCTTGGCCTTCATTCGCTTCCTAAGGACACTACACCAGCCTCGGTCTATCGCCTCCAGTTTCACGACCTTCGCATAGAACTTCGCGATAGTATCTTTGTCTACACTGATGGCTCTCTGACTGACCGTGAGGTCTGGCGTGCCTTCGTCATTCGCACCCGTGTCTTTCGATATCGGCTTCCGGCACAATCATCAGTATTTACAGCCGACTTCTTCGCCTTATATCACGCCACGGAGTGCATCCGGCGACACAGCCTTACCAGTTGTGTCCTCTGCTCAGATTTACTCAGTGCCCTTCAAAGTCTATGCACACCGTACGCTGCTCATTCCTTGTTGCAGCAGGTCCAGGAAAACTGTCACTTGCTCACTCTTCGTGGAGGCAATGCCATGTTGCTGTGGGTCCCTGGCCATGTCGGTCTGCCAGGACACGAGGCTGCTGACGCTGCTGCCAAGGCTGCAGTCCTCGTAGCTCAGCCTACGAGTACCTATATTCCATCCGATGATCTCTGCGTTGCCGTCTGTCAGGAGGTGGTGTCCCTTTGGCATCGCCAATGGTCCTCCCTCCACGATAATAAGTTTCGGCTTGTTAAGCCTTTCGCAGCGCCTTGGACGACCTCCTCTCGGCCCTCCCGCCGGGAGGAGATTATTTTAATGTGGCTGCGTACTGGGCACTGCCTTTTTAGCCATCGTCATTTGCTGAAGTGGCTCTACCCCAACACTTTGTACACATTGCGCCCAAATTTTAACTCTCCGCAACTTCCTGCGGGAATGCCCCTTTTCTAACAATTAACGTTTCATCTGGGGTTTTCCGTCTGATTTATCAGCCGTTTTGGCGAATGACGGGCGTGCTGTTGGCCGCATTTTACTTTTTTTTCCGCTGAAGCAATATGGCGAAGGCTATTTAATTTTTAGGTTTGGACCTCCATTTCTGCATGGTGTTTTTTCAGCCCTTTTTCCACGTGCCTGTGTCCTTTGGGACTGACGCACAGTTGCTGAACTCCTCTCTGTGTTCGTGTTCTATAGCTTTGACTTGGGCGCGTATGACCCCCATTTCTTTTTTTTTTTTTGCGCCCTAAGGCAATACAGAAAAAAAACTACACCTGCAGCAGTAATTTGAGCAGTAGTTGACACCACAATGTCACAACGAACTGTTACAAATCGGTTACTTTAAGGACACCTTCGTGCCTAACTTGCATTCCACTGCCGGCCGGAGTGGCCGAGCGGTTCTAGGCGCTACAGTCTGGAACCGCGCGACCGCTACGGTCGCAGGTTCGAGTCCTGCCTTGAGCATGGATGTGTGTGCTGCCCTTAGGTTAGTTAGGTTTAAGTAGTTCTAAGTTCTAGGGGACTTATGACCTCAGCAGTTAAGTTCCATAGTGCTCGGAGCCATTTGAACCATTTGCATTACACTGAATCCAAACCACCGCCATTTGCTCCTGTAGTGATGTCGAGCGGTAGCGCATTGTGGGACAGAGTGCAGGTCTGTTGTGTTTCCTAATGAAAGTTGTTTCTCTTTCGGTGCCACTGATGGCTGTGTGCTAGTTCGGAGAAGGCCAATTGGAATCCTGCAACCAACCTGTCCACCTGCTGGGCACACTGGACCTGACTGCAAACCTGTACGCCAATCTACTGATTCGACCTGCTGTGCTTCCATTAATGAAAATTCCAGCGGGTGTTCTCTAACTAGATAACCCTCGCCCATATAACTCTACTGTAACAAATGCGCAGGATAGCAAAACGAGGACAATGGAATGTAGTCGAATTAAGTCGTGTTAAGCTGAGGGAATTAGATTAGAAAATGAGACAAAGTAGTAAAGGAGTTTTGCTATTTGGGGAGCAAAATAACTGATGATGGTCGAAGTAGAGAGGATACAAAATGCAGACTGGCATTGGCAAGGAAAGCGTTTCTGAAGAAGAGAAATTTGTTAACATGGATATAGATTTAAGTGTCAGGAAGTCGTTTCTGAAAGTATTTGTATGGAGTGTAGCCATGTATGGAAGTGAAACATGGACGATAAATACTTTAGACAAGAAGAGAATACAAGCTTTTGAAATGTGGTGCTACAGAAGAATGCTGAAGATTAGATGGGTAGATCACATAACTAATGAGGAGGTATTGAATAGAATTGGGGAGAAGAGGAGTTTGTGGCACAACTTGACTAGAAGAAGGGATCGGTTGGTAGGACATGTTCTGAGGCATCAAGGGATCACCAATTCAGTACTGGAGGGCAGCGTGGAGGATAAAAATCGCAGAGAGAGACCAAGAGATGAATACACTAAGCAGATTCAGAAGGATGTAGGCTGCAGTATGTACTGGGAGATGAGGAGGCTTGCACAGGATAGAGTTGCATGGAGAGCTGCATCAAACCAGTCTTAGGATTGAAGACCACAACAAAGACAACAACAACAACAACAACAACAAATGCGCTACAGAGTGTCGACTTCTTACCTCAGCCTGCTCGATCATCAGATCTGTTACCAATAGAGCACATAATACGGGCCATAATCTGACTACAACCCCAAGATCATCCACAATCAGCATTAACCGTCCCTGTATTAACCGACCAAGTGCAATAGGCATGGAACACCATCCCATAAACTGACATCCGGCACCTGGAAAACATAATTCAAGCACGCTTACGTGCTTGTATTCAACATTCTAGTCATTACAGCGGTTATTAATGCATTTCACATTTGCAAGGCTTATCTCTGACGTATCTTAATCTGGGACCTTGCAAAGTTAACCACTTATACACTTTACCTAGAATCACTTACTCCTGAAATTCCCTTACTGTACATTAATTATTTTTGGTGCTGTAATTTTTTCTGTCAGTGTAGTTACCTGCTATGCTTTTTTCCAAAAGGACAGTGCTGGCGACTATGGTTTTGGTAATTCTAAAACTGTCCATTAACTGATATAAAACTAGAGTTAAAAGGACCAATCGAATTGGAATAATTAATCGTCATTGATAAATGAGATATCTATGAGTAGCAGTGATTGTCAGTACTTGATTAACGCAGATGTTCACCTAAGTAAGAGGCCACTATGGGAGTATATTGAGCTGGACTGTAGAGGAGCACGTGCACAGCAGGTCACGTTAGCCAGTCAGCGGAGGCTGCTCTCAGGCGAATTCTCAGAAGGACTCTCCGGCAACTGCAAAGGTCGCATGCCACTTGGTGAAACTCGACTTTGCATTGAAGAGTTGCCCTTCTGCGCTATACGGCAGAAGTCACTAAGCAGATAAGATCTCCCATAATGCAGGGCCACCGTCAGAATCTCTGTATTTACATCGTTTTAGAGATAGTTTCGGGACTCGGCTTTATCTGTACGAAATGTCAAATCAAACACCTTTCAGCCATCTAATTTCCAAACTGTCATTTTATTGGGCTACCAGTTTTGGCGATTTGCTACGCCATCTTTAGGCCCCCTGACCGACGTGTAGGAAGATTCCTACCTCGGTTACGGTCAAAACAGGGGTCAGCATTCAAGGACTGGTAACTGTAGATTTCTGCTTGAGACAGCGATCACTTCAACAGTCATCTGCTGACTCGGTCAGGGGGCCTGAAGATAGAGTAGCAAATCGCTGAAACTGCATGCCCAATAAAATGTTAGCAAAGTTAGTAAATTAGATGGCTGAAACTGTTCGATATGACATCAGAGTCTGTTTTAACAACATGAATGTGGAAGGAGATGCGCGATTTTGGTGAGGCCTGGAAGGATGATTTTGTGATCAGAACATAGAACATAACACTTCTCTGAAATACAATGACATCTACAAGTATCATCGGAAAATGGGGTGAGTAGCCAGGAATTAGGATACTGAGACCTGGCAGTAGTCAAGGGAAGGCAGGATTCGGTTACGATTGTGGATGGGGCCGTAGTCAGTTACTATTGGTTGCCTTTTACAGTTACACACAATGTATTTTAAACCAGTAATTCCAGACTAAACAATAAATTGAAAATCCGGACGTTATTAATGAAGGAATAAATCACAGTGTAAATAAAAGTATTTTCAATGAGTTACAACTTAGCAAATCATCATTAAACACAGATACAGCAGATAATGTTTTAAAAGAAAGCCACTGTGATCTGGGCAGAAGGCCTTACACGTCAGGAATGGTAATAAATTAAGAATTGTTTTAAATTCGCTGCAACTTACACATTACTGGTATTGAAATATTAAAGACAAGTCGCCACAAACACAGCAAACGGCATCAGACACCAGGAATTGCAGTAAATAAGGTTCTAAAGGATAACTGCGTAAATACCAACACCAAATTAGCATTTTAAGGCAAGCGACCACAGTCACGGCTGAAGTCCTTCCAAGCCAAGAATAGCAAAAAATTAAGAATTGTTTAAAAACTGCTGCAATTTACAACTTACAGGTATTGAAATATTAAGGTAAGTCGCCACAAACGTAGCAGAAGGCACCAGACGCCAGGAATGGCAGTAAATAAGGTTTTAAGGCTTACTCCTAGAATACAAATGCCATATTTAAATTTAAGGCAAATGACCACGATCACGGCTGAAGGCCTTACACGCCAGGAACGGCAATAATATAAAAAAAATTTGAAACCTGCTGTAAAACAGCAAATACAATAGCAAAAGTTAATTAAAAAACCAAGAAACTGATCCAGACGGTGCTCCGGGAATCGACCTCTGAGAAGGTCCGGCAACAAACACTTCCGCGAGCGATGAGATAGGCAGCCAAGAGCTGCATTCACTTCATAAGGTGGTAACTCAGACTAGTGGCAGCCTAACGAATGACTAATGATAATCTTGCTGAAGCTATCTGACGTCCGATAAACAAAATTCAAAGATGGAACAATACGCCAAAGCCGGAACAGACGGTCTGCACTACGTCCACAATACTGTGTTTAGAGCCCTCGAAACGAGAAGGGAATCATTGACACCAGACTAGAGGAATTACCAACCGGCCTACAACCAAGAAGGCTGTCAAAACTACACGCCTTACCGGACAGCAGCGGCAAGGCGAGGAAATTACACTGCCGTTACATACACTAACCCCCAGGGCAGGTAACTGGGGCGTTAGCGGTCACCAGGCAAGAAAAATTACCTCTGGTTGAACTTAACAAATTGCAACAAGTTGAACGCAGTAAGTAGTAATGAGAAGTCGAGGAAAGCTAATCAGATCCGGCTTCCCCAAGAAATCCACTCGCTGCTCTTCGCCTCGGCGACACTACGAGCAGCAACACGAACCCAAGTCACTGGAGAATCGCGGGATATCACACTGGCGGAGATTTCTCTATTTGGATTGAAATTTACTCATCTTGAAGCTTGCTGGATCCGGTTTACGACGAAGTCGTGCTCCCTCGTGACCATAGCCCTTCCATGCGGCAGTCCATGCGTGCCGACAGCGGTTCCGGCGCGTTGGCGTACTGCACGGACGTGGCTCCTCCCGAGTCCCCAACCAGACTGGCGCACTCACACAACCCGTAAAAGACGACGTCGCCCCAAAAATAGGGCTACAGTTACTACATATCGATAACCGCGGCTGCTGCCACTAACGTACAGGCACGCTTGCGAAACCGAGTGGCGCCAGTCAACACGAGAAGAAGACAAACAAGAGCAACCATGCCAACTAAACGATACCGTCTGGCCTCCAAAAGAAGGCGGAAACCTACAAACAGCGCCAACGCGAGCCGAAGCACGGTTCAGATACGTTTGAAGGTGTGGGGTACCACCGAGTTCAGGCACTAACAAACAAAAAGATTAACACAATGTCAGAACATCTAGGACTGACTGTAATAAATAATTTAGAAGTTAGCGAAACTCGACTGTGCAACCAAGTTCCAACTACACTAGCCATAGACAGCGACAAAAAGACGGCAGGAGGAATCCCTTCAGCAGCAAGTGTTCGGGAGTGTGTTACTGGTTAACCACTGGAGACAAGAGTCCGTCAGTACTGATCCAAAAGCAAATCAAAATTACAACAACTATATACACAGTTATGAAACTTCCTGGCAGATTAAAACTGTGTGCCCGTCCGAGACTCGAACTCGGGACCTTTGCCTTTCGCGGGCAAGTGCTCTACCATCTGAGCTACCGAAGCACGACTCACGCCCGGTAATCACAGCTTTACTTCTGCCAGTACCTCGTCTCCTACCTTCCAAACTTTACAGAAGCTCTCCTGCGAACCTTGCAGAACTAGCACTCCTGAAAGAAAGGATATTGCGGAGACATGGCTTAGCCACAGCCTGGGGGATGTTTCCAGAATGAGATATCCACTCTGCAGCGGAGTGTGCGCTGATATGAAACTTCCTGGCAGATTAAAACTGTGTGCCCGTCCGAGACTCGAACTCGGGACCTTTGCCTTTCGCGGGCAAGTGCTATACCGTCTGAGCTACCGAAGCACGACTCACGCCCGGTACTCATTCTGGATATATACACTGTTGTTCACAACCTACATCTGTCTTGTGTCACTCACAACACAGCACGTCGTTACAGCCAGGGAGGCGCTAGACCGGCAGGCGGTGACCAGCAAAGAAAAGATGCTGACAATTGAACTGACGGGTGTCGCTAGTGTAACATGTATACTCTTTCTTAAAATAATTTATGTGATAAGTTACAGTGTTCTAGCTGAAAAGTGGAAGAAAATAAACTAATCACGTGTTTACAAGATTATCTGTAATAATCAATTAAAGTAGACTCTAATTTTTCTTATAGTGTTAATTACACAATGTGCTTATGTAAAAGATGGCTGTGTAATATAGTTACCGCAAACTGGTGTAGAACAGATTACTTAAGACAGTATTTAACAGTTCACAATATCCACAAAACAAGCACAAAACCACTACATTTTAAAAAAAATTTAACAGATTATAAATATTAAAAAAGCAGGGGTAAAACAATTACCGTCTGGGCCTCTACAGTGTCATTAAAGTAGCAGTGTAAGCTGTGGTTACGCCCAAACTAACAACAATGTACTCAACAATAACATAGTAGAAGAGAGAATAAGAAATAAAAATAAAAATGATGTTTTTACTTTTTTTTTAAGATGTGGAGATATGGTTTTCAGCAGGGCTTACACATGTATTCAGCGCAATGATCCATGCTGCAGCAAAATCTGAGTGAAAACCATGTGAGCCAAAAAGGAATAATTACAGCAACAATGTTAACGCACTTAGTTCACCGTGGTAGCAGTAGATTGCCGAATCGGTCACCTACTTCAGAGACACAGTCTGCTCACACACACTATAGTGCGAATGTTAATAACGTATAATAGCTCGAAAGGAATGACATCAACAATTATAGATAAAGGAATGTATGGCGAAAGGTTAGGGGCCATATACCATCATGCATTTCCTGTTACCTTTTCCTCTCGTCTTTTTATTTTATTTTATTTCTTTCTTTTTTTTTTTTTTTTTTTTTTTTAGTGATTAGAATTGTGCCTGGTTTGATGCGGCCCACCACGGCAACACAATTCCTCTCCTGTGCCAACATCTTCATCTCAGAGCAGCACTTGAAACCTACATCCTCAATTACTTCCAGAATGTATTCCAGTTTCTGCCTTCCTCTACAGTTCTTGCCCACTACAGTTCCCTCTAGTACCATGGAAGTTATTGCCTCATGACTTTACAAATGTCCTATCATCCTGCATCTTACCATTGTTTTCCGCATATTCCTTTCCTCTCCGATTCTGCGCAGAACCTCCTCATTCCGTACCTTATCAGTCCACCTAATTTCCAAAATTCGTCTGTAGCACCGCATTTCAAATGCTTCGATTCTCTACTGTAACGGTTTTCCCACAGTCCATGTTTCAATACCATACAAAACTGAGCTCCAGAAGTACATTCCCAGAAATTTCGTCCTCAAATTAAGGTCTACGTTTCATACTAGTAGCCTTCTCTTGGCCAGGAATCTCTTTTCACCAGTGTTAGTCTGCTTTTTATATCCCCCTTGCTTCTTCCGATATGGGTTATTATGCTGCCTAGGTTGTAGAGTCCCTTAACTTCATCTACTTCGTGACCATAAATCCTGGTGTTCAGTCTCTCGTTGTTCCCATTTCTGATACTTCCCATTGCTTAGTCTTTCCTCGATTTAATCTCAATCCATAATCAGTACTCATTAGACTGTTAATTTCATTCATCAGATCACGTAATTCTTCTTCACTTTCAATGATGGTAGCAATATCATCAGGAAATCATATCAGTGGCACACCTTCTCCTTGAATTTTAAAGCCACTCCTGAACCTTCATTTTATTTCCATCATTACTTCGTCGATGTTGTGATTGAACAGTAAGGACGAAAGAATACATGCCTGTCTTAAACCGTTTTTAACCTGAGCACTTCGTTCTTGGTCATCCACTCTTATTATTCCCTCTTGACTCTTATAGATATCGTATATCACCCGTCTCTCCCTGTAGCTTACACCTATTTTTCTCTGTATTTCGAACATCTTGCACCATTTTACACTGTCGAATACTTTTTCCAGGTCGACAAATCCTATGAACGTGTCTTGATTTTCTTTAGTCTTGCTTCCATTACCAACCGCAACGTCAAAATTGCCTCTCTGGTGCCTTTACCTTTCCCAAAGCCAAACTGATCGTCATCTAACACATCCTCAATTTTCTTTTCCATTTCTTTGTATATTATCCTTGACAGCAACCTAGATGCATGTGCTATTAAGCTGGTTGTGTGATAATTCTCGCACTTGTCAGCTCTTGCAGTCTTCGTAATTGGGTGGTTGATATTTTTACGAAAATCAGATGGTATATCGCCACACTCATATATTCCACACGCCAACGTGAATAGTCGTTTTCTTGCCACTTCCCCAAATGATTTTAGAAATTGTGATGGAATGTTATCTATCCGTTCCGCCTTATTTGATCTTAAGTCTTCCAAAGCTCTTCTAATACTGGATCGCCTATCTCTTCTAAATCTACTCCTGCTTTTTCTTCTATTATACCAGGTAAACTTTTTCCCTCATAAAGACCTTCAGTGTATACCTTCCAGCTATCCGCTCTCTCCTATACATTTAGCAGTGAAATTCCAGTTACACACTAAGTGGTACCACCTTTGCTTTTAATGTCACCGAAGATTGTTTTGACTTTACTGTGTGCTGTGTCAGCCCTTCCGACAATCATTTCTATTTCGATTTCTTCATATTTTTCGTGCAGCATTTCGTCTTAGAATCCGTAGACTTCCTATTTATTTCGCTTCTCAGTGACTTCTATTTCTGTGACCCTGAATTTCCTTGGACATTTTTGTACTTCCTTTGTTCATCGATCAATTTAAGTATTTCTTCTGTTACTCATGGTATCTTCGCAGTTACCTGCTTTGTACCTATGTTTCTATTACCGTGACTGCCCTTTTTAGAGATATTCATTCATCTTCAAGCCGTTGACAATTGCTGATTCTTCAGCCTTTAGGGCAGTTTCCCACGTGAAGTACAGGAGAGTACCCTGAACA
Organism: Schistocerca serialis cubense; assembly: GCF_023864345.2. Classification (NCBI taxonomy): domain Eukaryota; kingdom Metazoa; phylum Arthropoda; class Insecta; order Orthoptera; family Acrididae; genus Schistocerca; species Schistocerca serialis. The sequence continues at coordinate 869,643,001 of NC_064641.1, read as the reverse complement.
TCCGTCTGTTCCTCCGCCCCTTTTGACAAGGCCGTTGGCAGAATGGGGGTAACTTCTTAAGCCGGAAGCCTTCGACCGCGAATGCTGACCATTAATCAAAATTTATGCGGTGGTGGGCTTCGAAAGTGAGACCGATGACGATTTGATTATTAATCAAAAACGCTACCCCTAGACCACGTGTGCAGGATCGTTACTACATTATAGACATAATGCCTCCGGAAGAGGTATACCGTTGGCTATCACAAATTCTGTTAATTACAATACAGATTAAGATATCAGACCTCAATAACAGGGATATAAAAACATGTAGACCCTGATTAATAAGACTTTCAGCTATCCCAAATTATTAATTAGCCCTTAATTTAATTAAAAGGGAATAGGCAAGTCTTCAACAATAACAGCTTCAGTTAAGTAAAACTACGAAATAGAAAGCGGACAGGTATTCAAGGGTAACAGCTTTAGTTAAGCAAAATTACCACATGCAAAACCAGGCAAGCCTTCAATAATAACAGCTTTATTTATGTCTTTCCTGAAATCACAGGGCTAAATCATTCCTACAGTCCTTATTGGTTATATTCCTAAATGATTTCAATTTCTGTGTGCCTTTCGAAATGTTTCTCTTTGTCGTCAGTGGAATTATTTCTAGTGTTCCGGCGTAACCACAAGCGCCAGCAAGAGGATGAAGAAAGCAGGAGCAGAGTAGGCTATGAGACGACATCAGCCAATAGCCCGCTTACTAGGACCCCACCATGACAGGAGCGACCTCTATACAAAGAGAATATAAGCTCCGCTCCTGCCGGGGTCGACCACACAGGAGTAGACCGGCTCTAACAGATCAGGACAGTAATAGACGCACACTATAGTTGAATTCTTTTATCTTGGCGGCTCGCGCATGCCTGCCCAGACGCGGGAGATTGCTGCGTTGCCAGTTGCACACGACGCACGCGCCAATAGAAACAGCGCCATAGTATAGCATAGTTCGCAAGCTTACGTTTAGGGGGGAGCGCGCAGTTTATGAAGTAAAGCCACCACAGCCGCATTAACCCTTTCGCTGCTACAGAGACGTGCTCCCCGCATTCCGCGCTGTGCGCGATTTTGTCACTGCACTGCTCGCCTGTGCTGACACATGGTGTTTCCGACTGCTTTGACACACTTATCATTCGATCCCACAAAAACTATTTGGCCCAAAAATTAGATTTTTACACATCTTCTTGACTGATACCTTCCCCCCACTTCCTTTGACTGACTGAAGTGCTTTAAAATAAAGCCAAACGCGCCTGGCGTAAATAAAACTTTTATTACAGTCGCGAAAGACGGAATATTTCTCAATATTACATACGACATCTATGTGGTACTTAAATTAAATGAGATATTGTTATACAGTAAATTTTATATGAAATTTAATTACCTTGTCCACATTTCATTCTCAACATTGTGGCAACTAAAATCGACCATACGGAAAGTATACCCTATGGACTTTTAGCTCTGCAAACCCTTCAAAATTTCGTGCAATGGTTTACTACATTTAATGCTGCACAATAACTGAGTTGAACATCGAAACAAAATTAAGTCATTTATGGGGGGAAGGTATCAGTCAAGAACATGTGTAAAAATCTAATTTTTGGGCCAAATAGTTTTTGTGAAATCGAATGATAGGTGTGTCAAAGCAGTGGGAACACCACGTGTCTGCACAGGCGAGCAGTGCAGTGATGACAAAATCGCACACAGCGCGGAATGCGGGGAGCACGTGACTGCAGCAGCGAAAGGGTTAATGAAGAGACAAAGCTCTAGAAATTTCAAAAAATTGCATTCAAACGAATAAAATTCATGAAGTAAGACACTTCGATATTGTTTTAAAAGAAAAAAAAATATTTAGCACTGCACAAGGTTTGAATTCTTTCCCTTTCGTATACCAACCCAACACCTTAGCCGTTACACTGGCGCAGCTCGTTGTGTAATGTCTCTACATAAGGACTCTAACACGTCACGCAAAATTCTGACAAACACTGTTGGTATGCCTATGAATTACTCGCACTTCGTCGAAGTACAATAGGAAATAAACAATTACCGCTGTTCTTTATTGCGAAAAAGCGGTTCGTGAAATTGATAAAAACACCTTTCCCTGCTATCGCCTGAATTAAGAGTCATATTGCTTGTTTGGTTTAATTAATTAATAGAAAATGAAGCAGTTGGTATAAAGAATGGTTTTTCCAAACTTTCAAATAACAAAGTCTGTTATCAAGACATTGCTTTTGTTCTATTACTTTGTTTATGACTGAACGTTTCTAAAACTGAAGACACTCGTCCGTGCTCTGCTCTGCAGTCAGATCTGGCAACGTCGTTCTCTGTTCATTGGCTGACTGTATTTTTTGACGTCAGATGCGCAGAACGAACCTAAACTCGGCCGCCAAGATATATGACGCGCAATTTAGTAGAGCCGTCATCCCGACTGTTAGATTTGTGCCTTATATTGACTGCTTGGATCGACATTGTATATAGAGAAGGACACTGACTATTTGCGTGTTGCCTGTCGCTTGCGACAGCTTGTTGTAAATACAAAGTTAAGTATTGTCAATCTACTTTATTGTAATAAAAACCATTAATGTGATTTGCTTGAATTGTTGTATAGCTATCCGAGAAAGCAGCATCCCATACGCACCCTATAAAAGACGAATGGGCAGGACCTCCCTGGTAACGCATTTTTGGCTACGAAACATTTGTCACTGCCCTTTTTAGTAATGTCGATTTCTCTTAAGCTGGGATGCCTAGTGTGATATTCATCATTAGGAACCGGATTCTGACGACCTAAATAATAGAGAAATATTCAAATACTTACGAAGTAAAAGTTATATAAATACGGCTGTAAAAAATAAAATACGGCGAGTATGTAAGTTTCATTAAAAACATTCTAGTTAATTTTTTATATGCTATGTAATACAAAATTCACTTCTGAACTAATTGTGACTATAGTACATACTTTTGTCAGGGTATGAAACTAACATGCACTCAATTTTGATATGTCTACATGTGTCTGAAAAAATACTATTTATGCTGAAAACAATAACACCTAGCCACACAATAATACGACGTTATGTTTCTGCCCACTACTTGTTTAAAATTTGCAAATTAACTTGTCCCATCAGTCTTTAGTTTGTGTAGAGTTGCGGTGGACCACAAGGTGCATTTTCAGGTTTTCCAATTTCCAAGATCAACGCTTGCCACTGAGAAAGAGTTTTGTTCTTGTAAAGCTCATCTTCACATCACAGGACGTCACTGGAGCGTATTTGATTGTGGCGGGATCACTGCAAGCCTGCTTTGGTTCAATATCTACGAATGTTGTGTCATTCCCAGAATGGGTACAATATCCAGGATTCCGCTGGAGAACACTTCGCAATTTATTGTTCACTTGCTCAGTCACGTGAACACAAGCTCGACTTAAAATCACGCTCCAAATATTGCACAATATCCAGGGGCGTCTCACTGTCAACTGAAAAGTTGGCGTTGATGTATGCCAAGATTCTAGACAAGATGTCTGTCAAGACTGCTTTCATAGTTTTGACAACACTTGATTCATTGCCATTGTGATCACATAAGATTGTCTTTATTTCGGTGTAGATGGCGCAATAATACTCAGCAGCATCAGCAGCATTAAGTTAAGAACCCCATCGTGTAAGAACAGAAAGAGCACGGAGGGGCAGTGAAGGTGCTTGTTCCTTGAATTTCTCTAACCGTAATGGGGCATTCAAATAGATTTTCTTGCGCCAGGAAATTAATTTGTCCAAGCGCCTCGCCTGCTCTAGCCATGTATGAAGCACCATCTGTTTCCCCAGCAGCAAAACGTTGTCTTTGTTCACACCACCCGGTCACAGTCGCTGCATACAGTTCTAAAAAAAATAAAATAAAATAAAATAAAATAAAATAAAGAAATAAAAAATAAAAAGAAATGGCAGTTGTCTTTTACTCTTTTGAGAGCATCACGCATTACGAGGAACATTTGTCCAGGACCATCAACTTTTAGAACACCAATAACAACATCTGCAACGTCAAGACCACCCAAATTGTTTGGTTTTAAAGCATTTCATGATGATGTAGAGGCATCCGTTCCAGAAATGTACACTCAGTTTGGTCCGTCTGCATCAAACGTTCAGTCGCAGAGGGAATTTTCAGTGTTGGTGGGGACAGTGTATAAGGAAATATTACGACACTTCACTACCAGACGGCTCTCGCAACTTCCTGCAACTAACAGAATAGCACTGGCCTGTCGTCAATTCGTTTTATATTTCAGAGGACGACGAAGATTGTTCAAGACTGATTTTTAACATGAAATGGGGAGCATGACGCTGAAGAAACTGATCTTTCACCCCCTGCATATTACACAGGGTGTTACAAAAAGGAACGGCCAAACTTTCAGGAGACATTCCTCACACACAAATAAAGAAAAGATGTTATGTGGACATGTGTCCAGAAACGCTTAATTTCCATGTTAGAGCTCATTTTATTTTCGTCAGTATGTACTGTACTTCCTCGATTCACCGCCAGTTGGCCCAATTGAAGGAAGGTAATGTTGACTTCGGTGCTTGTGTTGACATGCGACTCATTGCTCTACAGTACTAGCATCAAGCACATCAGTACGTACCATCAACAGGTTAGTGTTCATCACGACCGTTGTTTTGCAGTCAGTGCAATGTTTACAAATGCGGAGTTGGCAGATGCCCATTTGATGTAAGGATTAGCACGGGGCAATAGCCGTGGCGCGGTACGTTTGTATCGAGACAGATTTCCAGAACGAAGGTGTCCCGACAGGAAGACGTTCGAAGCAATTGATCGGCGTCTTAGGGAGCACGGAACATTCCGGCTTATGACTCGCGACTGGGGAAGACCTAGAACGACGAGGACACCTTCAATGGACGAGGCAATTCTTCGTGCAGTTGACGATAACCCTAATGTCAGCGTCAGAGAAGTTGCTGCTGTACAAGGTAACGTTGACCACGTCACTGTATGGAGAGTGCTACGAGAGAACCAGTTGTTTCCGTACCATGTACAGCGTGTGCAGGCACTATCAGCAGCTGATTGGCCTCCACGGGTACACTTCTGCGAATGGTTCATCCAACAATATGTCAATTCTCATTTCAGTGCAAATGTTCTCTTTACGGATGAGGCTTCATTCCAACGTGATCAAATTGTAAATTTTCACAATCAACATGTGTGGGCTGACTAGAATCCGCACCCAATTGTGCAATCACGTCACTAACGCAGATTTTCTGTGAACGTTTGGGCAGGCATTGTCGGTGATGTCTTGATTGGGCCCCATGTTCTTCCGCCTACGCTCAATGGAGCACGTTATCATGATTTCATACGGGATGCTCTACCTGTGCTGCTAGAACATGTGCCTCTACCAGTACGACACAACATGTGGTTCATGCACGATGGAGCTCCTGCACATTTCAGTCGAAGTGTTCGTACGCTTCTCAACAACAGATTCGGTGACCGATGAATTGGTAGAGGCGGACCAATTCCATGACCTCCACGCTCTCCTGACCTTGACCCTCTTGACTTTCATTGATGGGGGCATTTGAAAGCTCTTGTTACGTAACCCCGGTACCAAATGTAGAGACTATTCGTGCTCGTATTGTGGACAGCTGTGTTACGCCGTTCTCCAGGGCTGCATCAGCGCATCAGGAATTCCATGCGACGGAGGGTGGATGCATGTATCCTCGCTAACGGAGGACATTTTGAACATTTCCTGTAACACAGTGTTTGAAGTCATTCTGGTACGTTCTGTTGCTGCGTGTTTCCATTCCATGATTAATGTGATTTGAAGAGAAGTAATAAAATGAGCTCTAACATGGAAAGTAAGCGTTTCCGGACACTTGTCCACATAACATTTTCTTTCTTTGTGTGTGAGGAATGTTTCCTGAACGTTTGGCCGTACCTTTTTGTAACACCCTGTATACCTGTTTTAAACTGCTGTCAGGAAATAGTAAAGAGGCTGAGTTACTTTTGTTGAGTTGGACAGAATAATAGTGAAGATTAAGAGCAAACTAGAGAACAGGAAACAAGATAAATTATTAGGAAATAATGTGCATGAAATCATGTAAGAAACACTAAAATCGCAAAGGCTGGGTTATCAAAATGACGCACAGTCTTTCGTGCCACACGCATTGGATATTTGTCACAAAACTACGACAGTTCTTAAAACAGTGTTTTTAACCTGTTCACAAGATTTTCGCTTAAAGACCAAGAAGATTTTCGTTTACAGTGGCAGTATGCTTTATCTGTTACCAAACAATTGAATCGCAACATGTATGAACGTCAGCTACACAATGAATTCTGTGATTTTTGGAATACATATTCTGGACTTGATAAAAGTAAAGACGAGCAGATTTTATTAAATTTCTTTAAGCAGCTAACTAGTATTGACATCTCCCATTTGAAATTGTTATGCCTTATATCATACATAATTTCAGTAGAAAGCAATCGGATGTCCATAGCCTTAGGGAAAAGAGGAAATAAAAGTGAGCTTTCGTAAATGTTGTGTTGAATTCGTGAACATTCTGAAAGAGAGGAGAGACAGTAAAGGACAACTGAAAGGAGCAAAGAGCAACAAAACATATGCATTCAAAAATAGAAAACAGTAATCATGTTATTGTTGGATATTTTATTGAAGGTTTTTTATCTCTCTTTCATATCTGAACTTTGAATTGAACTTATTATATTGCCTGTATATGTGCACTTAAAAGTGTATTTTAAATTTAAATGACAAAGCCGTACATTACAAATAAGAGTGAAGAGGAGAAGACTTTCTTTTATTATTTTTCTGTTAACACAGTATTAATACAAAATTCTGATACGTTTAGAATTGTACGGACTACAAGTTTATTATAAATCATAATGATATTAGTAATATATCATTAGCATTTTCTTGCATATTTGTTCCCTCTATGCAACTAAATGATAGTTTTTTTGCCATAGGCGTTTAGTTTCTTTCGTTTATGAAACATCTTGAGTTGTGGGTATTTGTGCGTATCTTACTCTCTTCCTACACACACGCACACACACATACATACACACGCAAAATAAATGAGAAATATCAAACCACATACACTACACAGACAAAAGACGGAAGATAACTTCACAGTGACAGTTGGCAACACTACACACTGTAAACACACACATGATGATCACACAATGAAAAGTGCAGGTATGTGTTGTAATAAATGTGGGTGAAAAAAAGCCGGAAATCGTCCAGGTGGAGTATGGGGACCGAATGAACACATCTCCATGACAAAACACAAGGATTAGCAACATTGTAAATCGTACGTAACATCAAACGATAATTTAACCTTATGAAACTTGAGCTACTAAAGTTGTTTCTAATCTGAAGAACAAAAGAAAAACATGAGAAAACGTAACACATAACATATTTGTAAATACTGCATAATTCACTTATGTACATTACATAGTATGCTTCATAAGTAAAAAGGCGAAACGTGTATGACAAAAAACAAACTAGCTTTCATTTTGTTGCGTAGGCGGAAATAACTTCCACGAATTTTAAAGCAACTAAGGAACGACGGAAAACGGATCAAATGACGACATTAGCATTTTCTTCATTTCGTATGATTGAGAGGTCGTCCAGCCCAGGGTTTCCTGAAAGGCGGCATTCCTGCTCCTGCATGCTCATACCACTGATCACTGCTTTCCTACCTTCAGAACAAAAAAGTTATCAAACTTCTGCTCGCTTCTCCCTCTTTCACAAATCCGTTGGCAGAATGGTCGTGGCGCTTTACACCGGAAGTCTGATGATTTTTATTCAGTAGTTGAGCAATAAGCTGTGAGGGAACCCGGCACACACGGAATTTTGATTACTAGTCAAAGACAGCACCCTTACTCGTCAGAGTGGCAGTTCTGAAATTCCGCTTGATAATGGAGCAAGCCTGCAGGAAAAATCAATACCAAGAGGAATTCGCATGGATTAAAAATGACAGTGAACAGTCTTTCACCCCTACTCTTAAGCCTGTACAATGAAGAAGCAATGGCTCAAGACAAAAAGAGCTTCAGGAGTTGTATTAAATTTCAGGGTAGACGGACATTGTTGTCCTCAGTGAAAATGAGGTTCAGTCACAGAACCGCTTGATCGGATTAAACATTCCAATGAGAGCAGAAAATTGATTGAGAGTAAAAGAAAGGAAGACGAGTAACAGAAATAAGACTAACGATAAACGCAACACCAAATCTGGCGATGATGTATTAGACAAAATGGGGACATTCTTCTACTTTGGAATATTACAAGCAAACTACCAGAGGTAAAGAAGAAGTTCTTTGCCAATACAAGGTTACTAGTGACAAACATAGGGCGGAGTTAAAGAAACGACCGGGGGACGGCGCTGTTGGGAGTGAATCACTGACTGTGGGTAAACAGAAAAAAAGAAAAGAATTGAATGTCTCAGATGCGTAGTTACATAAGTATGAGGAAATATTAACTGGCTGATAAGATGGGAAATGAGGAGGTGCTTAGCAAAATCGGCGAAGAGAGTATGATATTGAAAACATTGCGTAAAAGATTCGGGATACTAGGACATGAGTTAAGATATCAAGAAATAATTTCATTCTACAGGAAGGAACCATCGAGTGCATAAATTGAAGGGAAAAGAAACTGGAATATATTTGCGATGTATCCAACAAACAACTGAGGATTTTATGTATATAGTGAACCGTGAAAATTTATTTTCAAAATCTTTTCTTAAAAAATTTACTTTATTAACATTAACACACTATGTGAGCGTGGAAGTAGTTGCCAAGGAGTAACTGATGGAAACAAATTAAATTTCCATCAATGGAAATTTTATTCATAAATGCCTTTTCAAAAACAGATTTGAAATTTATAAGCAGAAAAGCACCCTCGAAATATCAAGTTACAATTTAAGAAATGTGAATTTTATTTCTTAAAGATTTTCAAAACAGTTTTAAAACTACTGGCAGAAAAGCACCATCGAAATATCAAGTTACAATTATTCAGAAGCAGAAAAATAATTTTTCTTTTGTTACAGCAGGAGCCTTCGGGCTGAGAAGCTTCCGCCCCCTTTCAACACGACCGTAGTCACGACCGCTCACAACGACCTCTGAAAAACTACACTGGTGCAAATCTGAAACACACCAGATTACTTAAAACTATAAATTTTTAACAACTCACACGAACACATTAACTATGCACCCCGTAAGAGGGATGGAAATAGTACAAACACTCAAACTAAGAATTTATTTTCCATCAAAAGTGCAATTTGTTTTTAAGAGGGCTCTTACGGTGGAAGGGTGGCAACTTTATAAAAATGACTATTTAAATAAAACCCATGAATTTCAGACTTACATAAAGTGTACAACATGCTCTAAATCACATATATACCGCCTTGCAAGATAATAGGCAAGATAAAAACATATTTCAGGAATTCGGCCCTTACCTTAATTCTATAAATTCGTTAACACCGAATCCGACAAACATGACAGAGGCAGCTATTAACGTATGGCAGATTGACAGGCGGCGGGGGGGGGGGGGGGGGGGGTTTACTAAACAACCCGAACCGCAGATTGCTCTAAACCTTCCCAATTCCACAATGGAAAAACGGACCACCCAATTCACAATAACCACTTAACCACTTTCCCGCGGGTGGGCAAACGGAGAAGAATTTGGGACTACTCCAAAACAAAGCGGTTGGTGACCTCCCCAAGAAAACAAGTAGAATTTGACAAGTAAATGAAACAACATACCTCCAATCACTTAACTTCTAATAAACTGCGATTTCTGGTGAAGACCTGGCGCAGCACCCCCAACGCTCTCCCGAACCGTCCGCTGCCAGCCGCTTCAACGGACGCAGAAAGGCGCGCCGATCTCCCGTCTCACGGCGTCGCAGCTCGCCCCGTCCAGCCCAATGTCGTGGTTTCGCTCCTGTTGCTCTCTTGTGAACCGTAATGCCACTATCCCTTTCTATACGGCGCTGCCCACTGGACTCAAGTGGGGACCTCACATGCGGCGACGCTCAAGGCGGACAAGTGATCTTGCGTCTCAGTGCGCGACCGACTACCCGATCGATCCAACCGCCAATGACCGTTGGCCGCGCAACTCGAGCAGACGCGGCCTAACGCGCTGACTCAGACGCAGGAACTCAGCCCCGACCGGGCGATCACTAGCTGAGTTCTGTTACTGGCGAAGTGGCAAATCCCTCATTTTCTGGCTTTAAGGTCTGATCCAAACGACAGATACTAGCACTCCGACGACAGACAGACACTGACTGCCCCACATTGAGCCGGCTGACCAACTGACTAGACTCGCCTCGACTGACCGACCGTGCTCTACAGAGCTCATAGCGCCCCTTAAATGAACGTGAACAGGCAACCTTTCTACTTTCCCACCAGAAGGAGACACCAAAGCTGCGATTACCACAGCGGCACCACCGCCAGAAACAACGTGCTGCAGCGCGCTCTTCAAAACAGCAAAATCTTTTACCACAGCTCATGTAGCCTAAATCGGCGAGTGAAAATTTGTACCAAAGTCTCAAATCGAACCAGACTCTCCTGCTTATTAGGCAGGTGCGTTAGCCGCTAAGCCAGCTTGACACATCAGTTCAAGCACCTGCAGGGATTACCCTGCCACGCCTCCCTCATCGATCCAAATTCTCGCTACCGCCCCACTCTAAATTTCCCCATACACACGAACAGAATTACCGAGGCTCTCCGCGTTCTGGAACAGCAGCTCAACATCGTATATAAATGAGGGACCCAGCCATATGATTAAATAAAAAAAATTTAGACAACATAGTTGTGTGGAGATAACAGCGATTAATTTGCTTATAATCAATTATTCAAAATGACAATCACAATCGCATTATTTACTTTGCCGCCAACCGGTTTCAAATGACAGTCACAATCGCATTATTAATTTGCCACCAACCGGTTTCAACCCGCGACTGGGTCATCTTCAGGGCAATTTACACCATTTGGCCTCTCGCTGGAGTCGTCACCCTGCCTGTGCGCGGATGGTAACCGTGACGACTCCAGCGAGCTACCAAATGGTCTAAATTGCCCTGAAGATGACCCCATCGCGGGTTGAAACCGGTTGGCGGCAAATTAATAATGCGATTGTGACTGTCATTTTGAATAATTGATTATAAATAAAAAACTGAGACTTGTGTCTTATATTAATTGCTTGTATGAAAATTGTATATACTGAAAGGCATTGATTATTTGCATGTCGCCAATTGCTTGCGACACCTCATTGTAAAAACGCAAGTTAAGTATTGTGTATTCTATTACTGTAATAAACTCCACTAAAAGATGGCTTGTATGATGTTTAGCTATCAGAGAAAACAGCTTCCTAGGCACCCTATAAGAGACGAGTGTGCACATGCGAAGTCTACGATTTTAAGCATCTGAACAGTTGAAAGGTGTCAGCGCCACCTGGACATCTTATCACTATCTGACCCGATATCGGTCCAGTTGCTCTATCTTTGGAATGTCATTACAGATAAACGCATCATCTCCAAAACGTCTGATTTTCGTATCAATATTGCCTGGTAATTTATTACTACACAACTTGAACACACTTCCCTGGTGCATACGTGAAGTTGCTTCTATGGTATCCCAAGTGAGCACACATTCATTAATAAGCTTGACTGAGATAAAAGACTTCTGGAAGTGCAGGAATGCTGCAGCGACCTGACTTCTTTGACCCAGACATTGAAATTTCCTTGTGGAACGAATTTCGCTGTCACGCGGTTCGTCTTTAAATACTGGTCATAAGTCTGGCGTATACCAGTGGGATTATCTGTTTCACGCTCGACTGTACCACAGCCTTATTCAGAGTTCTGGTGGTTGATCCTCATTCAGACCGCACACATCCGATCACATAGAAAACGATAAAAGTTCTCGTAAAAGTGTACCTGGCTCCACGATTCTTTTCAGTATTCTTGCCGATACAGAAAAAAGCAGTAAACCTCCGATTCCCCAAAAAAGTCGCACTCTCGTGTATAAAACATCTTTTAGCTTTTATTTTACAAATGAGTTAATACGTTAAATGTTTGACGTTAAGTACGTGAGCGAAAAAAAGTTTAGAAAAGGTTTGAAATTTTGTAAGGTTTATTGGAAATCGCTTCTCTCATTATCAACCACTGGATAGGTATAGTCTGGGTAATTTCTGCTACGTTTTATGAAAAGTTAGTTTTTCACGCATTTCCATGTTTATGACGCCATATCTCTTGAAGTATTTACCATGTCGCGAAATAATTTTACAGATGCATTCAGTGCCAAATGTGGATCTGTGTGCAAAATGTGTGATGTATAAAGATAATAGTAAAGAAGTAACAAATTACAATGTCATGCCTGATGCTGCGGCTATACTGAATTAACAGCGAAAATGTAGTAAGCAAGAAACTTTTCTCATTTTATCATTTAGGTTTGGAATTACGCGGAAGTTTTGTTGGAAGTGGTAAGTGCTCTCATTTTCAAATGTGGGATGAGTATAACCTGCGTACTTTGCACGTCCTGAGTTACGCTGCGTCAAGACACTCTCGGACTTCAAAACTGTAACAACTTAGTTTAGTGTGTTAAACTCTTAACATAATACTATACCTCCTTATGAGTAGATTATGACAGCAATTTATTTGTTTAAAAATTCTATCAATAATTACACGAAATACTGAAAAGAAAATTTTTAATTTCCGTAGAAGATAATCGTTAGGCAGCCATTAAAGGGAGTTGGGTGACGGTACACCGATTTAATAGCTTAGTATTATAGGTAATTGTACTGTTGATTTCTCCGACAGGAACAAATAGTTGATGTATGCACTTTACTACGCCATCTCTGTAACAGTCACTCAGGGAGAAAAAAATGGTTCAAATGGCTCTGAGCACTATGGGACTTAAACTCTGAGGTCATCAGTCCCCTAGAACCTAGAACTAGTTAAAGCGAACTAACCTAAGGACATCACACACATCCATGCTCGAGGCAGGATTCAAACCTGCGACCGTAGCGGTAGCGTGGTTCCAGAAAGCAGCGCCTAGAACCGCTCGGCCACCACGGCCGGTTACCGCCAGGATTCCTGTAGTAAACTTATCTCTGTGGAAACAGAATTCTTCGTAATGTAAACAGGACTGTAACACTCCAGAACGAACAAAACGGAGACTTTTCGTTCTGCATCATTGATTCAAAATTAATTTTTAAAAATTCTTAGAGACATCAAGTAGGTAACTATATGAACAAGAAATCCCAGAGGATGAACGGTTCTGGTAACACAGGAATCTACATGCGCAACAATGGCCCAGCCTGTCACATCAGTTCGGTGAAACTAATAGTAATTCGGCGTGATTCTGGTAACAGAAACGATTGTAGCCGTCCAAGTAATTTAGTATCAGTGCCAATGTGACGTACAAACTTCGTCTAAAAAAATGGTTCAAATGGCTCTGAGAACTATGGGACTTAACATCTGTGGTCATCAGTCCCCTAGAACTAACTTACCTAAGGACATCATGGCGACTGAAGCGCCTAGAACCGCGAAGCAACACCGGTCGGCGCAAAACTTCGAAAACTTCGTGTAAGTACGAGTCATGTTTCTCATGAGATCATCGTCCGCGGAGTTTCTATTAGCATTCGACAATGTCATCAGTTATTTACGTGTTTAAAGACGCAGTAGTTACCAGAAACAACTCGACCACAAGGAAGAGTTACCAGAAACAATTCGACCACAAGGAGGAGTGTAGGACACCTTTTCATATTTTACATCCATTTCACGGGAATGGAAGGTTTTGGAAATGGGCTCCATTAGAAGAAGAAGTTATGTAAGTTTTTAAAGATGGAACAGACCCTTGTACTTTTTAATCGGATAATCGTAAACCTAGAAATTTGTTTCTCCAATTTCGCCATGCAAATAGGTGCATCTGTGTGATATCATGTCGAATCGATTATCGAAACCAAAAAAGCCTAAGAAGCATCTCTTGAAACAAAAGCAAGCGTTTTGAAATATGTGAAATTTTACTTTTTGATAATATATATATTCATGGCAAGAGTACAATGATTCTGATCGCTTGGTGGCTCCACTAACGCAATATAGTCCTCCCGCAGTTGTATTATAGCAGTGGGCGCTCCAGCTTTCTTCGTGAGCGGTAGGAAGTAGCAGTTTTAAAAACATTTTCATTAGCTTTTAATAAAAGTTTTGCATAAAGTATTTGGAAAGTAATTATTTTTATATGCCTTAAGTTATCGTAAGTCTCCTATATAAACTTTAAAAAGTAAAGTTACTTACGTGCTTCATAAATGACTATTACTATGGAATCGGTAGGCGGTTCGAAAATTTTATTATTAAGCAAGACACAAAAATCGGCAATAGTCAATAAAGGATGACTACGCATGTTTAATAGGACTGTAAGACATCCACGTTTCGAATACTGAAATCGCTTTAATATATTACCTTCTCCATACTTTGCAACCGAAAACGGAGATCGACAACAACTGAAGAGCATGCAGAATAATTGCTTTAATGGGAGACCAAATTGTTTAGTTGCTTTCAAAATTTTGTACCGCATGAATAAAGGAAACAGTTGGATAGTATTCACCTTCAGTTAGATTGAAAAGCAACATTTATTCCAGCACATACTGGAGGAGAAAGAATGATGATTTACTCTTACATCTGTGATTCAAACGCATCAGTTAACTGATGTTTAAATATTTAAGATGGCTTTATAAATAAATTTTAGTAATTTTAATTTTATTGAAAATTTTTCGAGGTATGATAATGGACTCATGTATGGTGCAACCATACTAATACACATTAAAACAGATTTCATATGCAACAGAGTAATTGTTGTAAGTTAGTACAAATACAAAGGAAAAAGAGGTATCCTTCATTCGGTCTAATTCTCTTACTAAATATTTTGTGTAGTTCGTTTCGTGAAATCGCGTGTATTTAAATGCATTTTTTGAAAATGCAAAATTTCACTTTAGAGTCAATTTACAGGGTGGAGCGCACAATTTTTTTTTTTTTTTAATATAGTAACCAACCGATTTGTAGTACTCCAGCGCGGACGTGTTCCTGGACGGCAGTCAATTTTAAATTGGATAAATGCATTCAGAACAACAGGGGATGTGTCATCTATACGAAGAGGACCTGAGAGGAGCGTTACAACACCACAAAATGTCGAACGAGTTTGAGCTGCAGTTCTACATTTGCTATACACTCCATTCAGAAAGGCTCACTTGCTCTTGGCATTTCAGGACGTTCTCTCCACCGGATTCCTCATAATGAACTGAATTTTCACTCCTATAAAATATGCGTGATCTAGCAATTGTCAGTACGGGATTATGTAACACGAAGAACATCTTGTGAAGACAAGCTTGCAACCATAACCCTGTGACGTAAATGTGTTCTTTCCTGATGAGGCACATTTTCACCTCAGTGAGTGAGTAAACAAACAGAATATGCGGTACTGGAGAGACGCGAACCCAGGTAAATTCATCAGTGACCCCTGCACTCAAACCACGTCACTGTGTAGTGCGCCATATCACGAGCAGTCATCATTGGCCTTTCCTTTTTCCAGGAAAATCGTCGTGCTGTAGCAGTGAATTCGGATTGCTACTTAACTATGCTGCAAGAGTTTTTCCAGCCGGCAATGCAGTTACAAGATACCTGGTTTCAACAAGGCGGGTATTACAATGAATTTTGTGAGGCAAATGTTTCCTGGAGGGCTTGTCTCTCGGATGGGGGATCGCAACTGGCCCGCACCACCATCGGTCTGACCCTCTTGGGGGTCCCTGAGGTGAAAGGTGTACTGCAACGGTCCCAACGCCCTGGAAGATCTACAGAACAATACTGAGCCTGAAATTACTAGAATACCAGAAGACATGCTTGAAAGAATTCATGAGAATTTCAGAATACGACTGCGGCAGTGTGTGGCTTGTGAAGGTAGACATTTGCCAGATATACCATTTAAAACATGTGATTAGAAACTTCCATTGAATCTTCCTGGCAGATTAAAACTGTGTGCCGGGCCGAGACGCGAACTCGGGACCATTGCCTTTCACGAGCAAGTGCTCTACTTGTTCGAGTCTCAGCCCGGCACACAGTTTTAATCTGCCAGGAAGTTTCATGTCAGCGCACACTCCACTGCAGAGTGGAAATCTGATTCTAGAAACTTCCATTATTGTCCAGTTTGAGAAAAATAAAAATGTAAGTTTCTAAGTGTTCATTATTTTTTATTTCATCCCCAAATCAGCAGTTCACCGTGCTCTACCTCTTTATTGAGGTACGCCATGTGGACATCATTTTGCGATCTCTTTTATAAAGTCTAACCATTTGTAGAATGGCATCATTAGTAAACATGCCAGATGATAGTTATATGCGACTGAGAGCAGTTGTTTCGAAAATAAGTGCTACGAAAAGCTATTTTTATTATTTATATGTAAACTTTGGGAGCTGAAGCCTGGAACCATGATATCTGAACGATCAAATCTACAAAATTCATGTGGGAAGTACTGATGCTATATTGAACGCGGACTCAGATAGATAACAGCACTACTGTTCGTGCAGTGGTTTTCAAAAGCCAGTCCCACGTGAAACGCCCCAAATTCAAAGTTCATACCAGGCAATCTCTACAGATCACGGAAAGGCGATTTCTGTGATCTGTAATTGCAGTCGATTGGATACGGTCCATACATTGTGGTTACTGGGGAAAGGAAGCAAGAGGTCATACATTTAGGAGCCCGATGGTGTCAAATTACGTTAATTAATTTACTGACTTAAGGTTAAGACGATTATCGTATTGAAAACTCTCACGTCCGAGAAATAGATATTTCATGCAAAGGGTCTAACGAAGCAGTGTCCTCTCCTAGACTAGAAAAGATCGTTTTTACGCAAAATTTCATTGAAACTATAAAAGTGATCTTCCATATAATAACAGAATCTGAACAAAAGTGTAGGAGGAAGACGAAACCTGACTCATTAACACTGTAATGAGAGTAAAATCTCCCGTACGTAATTTTAGAAAAATGAAATTGTAAAAACCATAATATAAAGAAGATAAAATAATTCATTGGATATTACACGCATTTCGTCTGACACTATTACTCATATTCGTTGAAGAAAGTAAGCAAGTTCTCATTTTGGCTTTGTAATAGTAAGACAAGTTCTGAGATGTTAAGAATCTCTACGTCAATACATACCTGTCAAGTTTGGTGTTACGTCGCCGTCTAAACGTTTCACCAACTAAAATACTCCGACTATTTCCTCTTTATTTGAGTTCAGCTGGCATAATGACAGATCCTACTCGACATGCGTATCGTACCAACATGCTGCACACAATACCACAAACACCGACGTGAATGTTCCGTAAACGAATAATGGAGTAACGCTGATAAATACTGTAAATACACATTCATGAGAAGTAAACTATGAAGAAAACTGGAACTGAAGTAATTAAGTGTCAGCACAGAAAGGTAAATCCATAAGAATGGAAGCAATATCAAAAAGAAGGAGTTCACATCGAGATTTTGTGTTAATATCAAAAGCAGTGACAGATATAGTCTCAGTTTCGTTTTCTGAAATTACTAAAAGAGACTGAAAAGAACTGGCATCAAAGGCAGATAACCATAATAAGAACGCCTAAATGTAAAATCAATTAAAGAAGTACGCATTTCGTACTAAACCTTTTTTTAATATTTTTTATATAGATTACAGAATTCGAACTTCCCAACAGAAATCCAGAATGAAAAACAATTCTCAGAAAATGCGTCACGTAAACCATATTCCAATAGCGTAGTGTGTATTAGAGAGCGAAATCTGCGACGGTTCCACAACCTTGAAGTGAAATTTTGTGTGTGTCAGTCGGAAGGCTTGGTACTGTGTGACGTTCTTCATGTGAAAGTTCGCATATACACAACAAAGTTTGGATTTATTATCCATGGTAAGAACTGTCAACAATTAACAACTCAAATCTTTGACATACTAAACATGACAGTTCCGTCTCCTTTCGTCCACGTATATTCAAACAGAGAACTTCTTGAACTGTTGTGCCACAGAACTGCACCATTGAGTGGCTCCACCGCACAGTGCTGTCGATTCCAAGGAACTACTAACGATGACGCAAGAATGCATGTCTTTCGTCGCCACATGACGCTCCGGGAGCATCTCAAACGTAAAATAGCAAACAGCCAAAATTCCAAAGTCATACTAATATCTGAACTAATAATACGCAAAACTACCTGGTCGCCACACACACGATTACTCGATTACACATGTGCTCTCAAGGCTACAGCTGCTCTACTCATACATTCCAAGTTTGCTAAATGTACACTACAATTACAAACTGTAATTTTCTTCTCGCACTGGCCATTTATAGGTAGTTGTAAAGTATGTGTTATTTACAGTGTCTGTGACGATTTTCTCCGGTGTAATTACCGTAGTAAATTTCATCCATGATTTAATATTTTAATACAAGCTCAGACATGGTATCTGTTGTAACTTTCTCTTAGTATTCGAATGTTACGGGCGTATATATGTCAGTTGTATTATATGCACGATGTAATTTAAAATTCTGTGTAATATCGATTGTAAGTAGAAAGCACTGTGGCCCAGTGGGCCCAGTGGGAAGATAGACCGAGATGGGCGCTGTTAGAGAACGAAGGCCTGCTGAAAAGTTACGCCTATGAATTTCTTTATGTAAAAACTCTTAAAACTTTTTAAATAAAGTCAGTTATTGCAGTTGATAAATTTACTGTTTATAACATAACCCAGAGAATCCTGATCGCTGAACCTCATCTTAGGGGATATCATGCAAATTACCTTTTGGATCGGCTGTTCTGAACGAGAATATATTTATTTTTTCATAATTTCAGCACTTGAACATACAGTACAATACAACGAAACATCTGCCAAGCCAGAGCTCAGTGATCTTCACCACAAGCCATTGCTGAGTCATAGCTCAGTCATAGCTGAGAGAGAAAAGCAAACTGTACACCTTTGCTGAAACCATTTTCACATTAAACAGATGAAGAAGTGGACACACGAATATAATGACACGTCATCGATAGTATTGTGATATAGGCAGTAGCGAAGTAAATTCGACCGGTGTCAGCAATACCTATAGTTAATGATAAAATTACATAAAATTACATAATTCTGTTACTCAGAAATGGCTCCAAGCACTATGGGACTTAACATCTGAGGTCATCAGTCCCCTAGACTTAGAACTACTTAAACCTAACTACCCTAAGGACATGACACACGTCCACGCCCGAGGCAGGATTCGAACCTGCGACCGTAGCAGGCGCGCGGTTCCAGGCTGAAGCGCCTAGAACCGCTGGGCCACAGTGGGCGGCCATTCTATTACTCAGAGGAAGTTTGGTTACTACTCCCAGTCAGGTCTTTTGCACTAACTTATATAATCGCTCTAGTAGGACCACAAGATAAGGAAGGAGAAGCTATAGATTGACTTGGTCCTGACAAGGTAATTTGGCTTGTGTCAGTTGTTAATTCGGTGCTGATTTGTTAATGGTACATATAGTGAAACACCGCACTTTATATCACTCTGCTTAAATCGAGACCGGTCCAGTTTACCTACCTAATATATAAATGCTATTGTCATACACTTCTATCTGTTTATGTATGAATGGTTTGGTCGTGAGAGAGAACTAAGATCTACCTTCTGTTACCAAGCGAAGACGTGAGACTTTGGCATGTATTAGTTCACAGCTGATATTTATTCCAATCTGGTTCATTTCTACAGAACAGTAAGCAGAAGAAAGAAGGCCATTCGAGGTTTGGTTAAGAAAAGGGACCGTGAGATTACCATTCATATACATACATAGTGAATGTACAGTACTCCAGTGCTAGATGGTCAGATATCGTATTTCATTCATACATTTTAATCGGTTTACCTACTTGTATGTTGAAGTAAATATAGTCGAGAACGTAGAACTAACACCCTGTTTGCTAACTTCACTGTACTCAATAAACATTACTCATCAGTATTCAAACGTTGTAGCTTTCGTATAATTTCCTGAGATATCAGTTTTTGATTTGAATATCTTGATTCATAATTACCTCTTGTAAATTACAGATTGCAGCGATCAGTCGTCCTTTTTAAATTTTATCGTCAGATCTAGATTTCAGCTACAACCCAGCCATTTTCAATGCACTATTATTTTTGCTGAATGCATATAATGCCTGTTGGTCGGGCTCCATCCACAGCTCAGTCAATATTCACTGAGTATTCAGTGAGATGTGAATGAAGCCCGACCAACAGGCATTACATGCATTCAGCGAAAATAATAATGTACTGAGAATGGCTAGCTTCTAGCTGAAATCTAGATCTGCCAATAAAATCGCTGCGATCTATAATTTACAAGTCAATGTAACAGTCGCTGAGTACAACTGCTTTCTGAATGGAAGGTAACCTGATAATTACGTCTGTTCGCACTTGTGCCATCGAAAATAGCCGCTACGGATCTGCTGCTACAGACACACCATTCCTTCATTTACCAGAAAAAAAACTATCTTTCTACTATTGGATTCAAACTGTTACTGATGCACACTGCTACCGATCGGTATAATATTTAGCTTTCTCTCCTGCAGAACATTTTTTTTTTTTTAAATTTCATCTCTTGAACTGTCTCACTCTGATGCGTAATTTACATAAAATTTCCAGTTGCGATTGTCTCTGCCCTACTGCCAGCCTGCTGGGATATCTGGCACTGATGAAGTCCCACAACATTCCATCCTGCTCTCACGAGCATAAATATCTTCTACGAAAAACAAACTGCATTTAGAGCATGTACGCCTGGCTTTTATTTTATGTAGGTAGCATATTGTTCGAGAATAAAATTGAAAATAATTCCTACTCTGCGGTTTTGACAAAAGATTGTGGAAAGTTTTTCTTCGTAGTTGGACAAATCCCAGAACTAGAACCCTCTCCTAAATCAGATTTGGACTCGTTCTGTCCTATTACTAGCTTGTATGGTTTTTGCCGAAAACGATGGGTAGTTACTCCAACATTCCACTCTGTCGAATAAAAAAAGACGTACATATTTGACAAAAATTAGGACACGAAGGCAAAAAATATATTTATGGCATTATAGCATACACAATTTTCAACAATTTTCTTAGATGTTCTAGTCCTCAAATTTAATGGTTCAGTGATCACTGCACTTGATCATGCAGACTTCCCATAGTGAATTTGTTAAGATGACATTCTTCATGAAGAATAAGAGGGCCTATAGAGCTCTCAGAAAAATCTTGGCCCTTGCACAGAAATGCATTCAATGGTGACTACACTTGTACGTGCAAATTTTCCATAGTAAATTTAATAAGCTGACCTTCTTCACGAAGAATATGAAGGCCTATAGAGCTGTCACAAATGTCTTGGACCTTGCACGGAATCGCATTCCCTTTCTGTGCTCCGAAAGGGAAGCCGCGTCAGTTGTCTGTCGCCTGCCGACTTGTACACTTCCAATGTTTTCGTTGCTTTTTCTTGACAACGAGGGTACACTAAGAAGTAAGGCCTCCGATTTTTATGTGAAAATCCTCAAAGCTTTTTAAATAAAAGAAACATTTTTATTCTTCGTGTCTACATATTTGTTACTCTACATAATCATCCCGGCGATGAACACGTCTCTCCCAATGAGAAACCAGTTTATCGGTACGGTCACAACTGAATGTTTGACTTTGTAGATGCAGCCACAACATCACCTGTGCTTCGATTCATCCCTATCAAAGTGAAGTCTTTGAAGGTGTTAAGTTTGGGAAACAGACGAAAGTCGGTTGAGCTCAAGTCGGGGCTGTATGATGATTGATGACAGGGAACTCAATGAGTTGGATTGTTGCAGATATACAGCCCTTGTATGTGCTCTGAGGCTGTCATGCTGAATGCCAGTTGGTCCGTGTGTGGATGAAATCTTCAAATTCAGAACTCGGTTGCAGAGTGCTCTTTCTGACGTACCATCACAATCACGTTACACAGTACCTCCTTAGACACTACAGTTTAGAGCACTCTAACGGCAGAGGGCTCCAAATGTATAGACATGAAGAATAACGAATTAGGACAATAACGACTGTTTTATTTAAAAAAGCTAGCAGTTTTCACATGAGAAATTCGGATGCATTACTTTTCAACACATCATTATAGACAGCTTGGCGTGGCAGTCTTCATGCACCGTGGATGTGGGGAAATTTCTTCACAATCAGAGGCATGTGATTACACAGAGTGCGGCGCTTAAATCCGGACGAATGAAACTTTTTTTAAAGCAAATTTACTAAAACGAAACACAAATGACAATCAAGATCCTTTTACACGTAAGTAGTGGTATCCTTCAAGAGCTTCAAGAGTAACAGTACTCAATGTAACCCTCCTCAGCCGCAATGACTGCCTCCAGTCTCGACCTGAACCTATCGCACACACTCTTTCAAACAGTGCAGTCCATGAAACTTCCTGGCAGATTATACCTGTGTGCCGGACCGAGACTCGAACTCGGGACCTTTGTCTTTCACGGGAAAGGGCTCTACCATCTGAACTACCCAAACACGACTCACGCCCCTGCCTCACAGCTTTACTTCTGCCAGTACCTCGTCTCCTACCTTCCCAACTCCACAGAAGCTCTCCTGTGAACCTTGCAGTACTAGCACTTCTGGAAGAAGTAGGGAAGGTATGAGACGAGGTACTGGCAGAAGTAAAGCTGTGAGTACTGGGCGTGAGTCGTGCTTGGGTAGCTCAGTTGGTAGAGCACTTGCCCGCGAAAGCTGTGAGGACGGGTCGTGAGACGTGCTTGGGTAGCTCAGTTGGTAGAGCACTTGCCCGCGAAAGGCAAAGGTCGCGAGTTCGAGTCTCGGTCCGGCACATGGTTTTCATCTGCCTGGAAGTTTCATATCAGTGTACACTCCGCTGCAAAGTGAAAATCTCATTCTGGAGTGCAGCCCATATTCGTGAATGCTGCGTTGATACCAGTGCGTAGAGATGCGACGTTGCGGTGCTTTGTCTTATTGACAACCCTTTTGACTACTCTCCAAACATAGTAGTCGAGGAGGTTCAAATCCGGTCTATTCGGGGGGCAGAACACCTTTGGCCAGAACACGTCAACGGTATCCGATAGCCAGTTATGGACTAAATGGCTCTATGAAGTCCTCCTCTCCCATCAGACGCACTGTTCACTCTCTGGCATTCACTAGTGACGCCAGTTTCCTCGTGACACGCGTTTTCTCCTATGAGGATTACTCGAGAGTTTGCGGCACCTTCCCCAGATTTCTCGGAAGAATTATACTTCGCCACAGTATCGTAAACAATTGATCTCGGATACCCGAAGAATCGAACTATTTGAGGGGGCGAACAACCACCGCGAAGACTTTCGATAATCGCGGTTGTGTTCCGCAGTTGTCCCGACCATCTCGGCCATTTTGAGATTCTGACTGTTTACTGGATGCCTACGGCTTTCAGTACTGCCAATCGCGACCTCCGGTGGAATTCAAATTGATATTTGTCCGGATTTAAAAGCCGCATCCTGTGCGGAAAGCTATTAAATTTGTGTCACAAGAGGCAAACAAAGAAGCAAAATTCTCTTTAAAAAGTGTGCGTGAGAGGTTTGTAAGATTTGCGAGCTATTCCAACTGCACAGCAATGAGAATAAAGAAGGTGGGGGTAAACAATGTTACAGGTACTTCCTAAGACTTCCATTGTTCAGAACAGGTGCAGGACAAGGAGAAGGAAATACGTTTAAGTATTATAAACGAACCGATTTTCATTGAACTGACACACAATTTTCTCATATAATGTGTATTTTACTTTACATAATCAGCGCTGTGGTAAGTGACATTGTCTGCTACTTTATATTTTGGATCTGTTTATGTTTTTATTTTTCCTTCGCGGAGTGCGTGACTGCACCTGTTTGCGTAGCTTGATCCTTTGTTTATGTGACAATTTCTTTTCCGATACTCTAGTGAGTAGTTATTGACTGCGAATGCTTACCTGTTGATACACTACTGGCCATTAAAATTGCTACACCAAGAAGAAATGCAGATGATAAACAGGTATTCATTGGACAAATATATATACTAGAACTGACATGTGATTACATTTTCACGCAATTTTCGTGCATAGATCCTGAGAAATCAGTACCCAGAACAACCACTTCTGGCCGTAATAACGGACTTAATACGACTGGGTATTGAGTCAAACAGAGCTTGGATGGCGCACACAGGTACAGCTGCCCATGCAGCTTCAGCACGATATCAAGTTCATCAAGAGTAGTGACGACCGTTTTGTGACGAGCAGGTTGCTCGGCCACCATTTACCAGACGTTATCAATTGGTGCGAGATCTGGAGAATGTGCTGGCCACGCACGTACAGGACCTTCAACATGCGGTCGTGCATTATCCTGCTGAAATGTATGGTTTCGCAGGGATCGAAAGAAGGGCAGAGCCATGGGTCGTAACACATCTGAAATGTAAAGTTCACTGTTCAAAGTGCCGTCAGTGCGAACAAGAGGTGACCGAGACCAATGGCACCCCATACCGTCACGCAAGGTGATACGCCACTATGGCGATGACAAATACACGCTTCCAATGTGCGTTCACCGCCATGTCGCCAAACACGGATGCGACCATCATGATGCTGTAAAGAGAACCTGGATTCATCCGAAAAATGTCGTTTTGCGATTCGTGCACCCAGGTTAGTCGTTAGCTGTAGCTTAAATATTAAGAGTGGTAACGTGTGTGTGTTGTTTCTTCTTCACCGTGCTGTGTCCGTTCACAATGGAGCCTTCCCCACCACCACCGTCTGCTGCTCTTTCGCGCCGTCTGCAAGGTATATGCCAAGTTACCCCTGTGCACTCTCTGCAGAGCATGTGACTTTTCTGAGGACAGGCCGCCTTTGCTGCTCCTTGCCGATCAAGGAGTCACAGTGCTAAGATGCTGGACCCACATTCTGGAAGAAAGCTGCACAAATCAGCAGCACGATATCGTGATTTAGAGTTTACGGCAAGTACGAGTATGGTTTCTTTGGTATTTATATTTCTGATTTTATTCAGTGCACAAATTGTTAGTCCTTAACTATGGCATGGCATAGGTAATACACTCCAGAGGATGAGTTTACGAACTCAAATTCGCGGTGGAAGAATGAATATCCAACATCTTTATGAGACTTAAAGGTTAGACTAGTGAGTCCGCCATAGCTATCAAATAGCTACGATTCCTCTAAATGAGGCACACATTCGAATATTCTGAACTAAAATTGAAGGATTTGAGCATTATTGTGGGGAATATTCTAAAAGCTGTCTCCGGTTTTATAGATATTATATGGTATTCAGGCTACTATTGAAAGTCTTTCATTACAAAAATAATGCTAATAAAAGCTATCCTGCTTCCTCTGTCGAAACTGATTGTACGAGGATTGCCCAGAAAGTACTGCACCGCATTTTTTTTCTTCAACAATTCTTTATTGAACATAACGAGAATTACACACAGTGAAGAATGGTGTTTTATCTTTTATACTGATCGTTGCACCACGAGGAAGGACATCAAACAGAATAACCCCTTCAGAGTCCCAGAAGACCGTCGCCAAGACGTTACCGACTGATGGTGAGGCTTTGATCTTTTTCCTCGAAGGAGAGGTGAAGCCACTCCATGGACTGGCGTTTTGTTTTTGGTTCGAAGTGATGAATCCATGTTGCAACGTGTGACGGTACAAATGCCCGTTACTAGATGAATAGGTCTAGTACGCAAGGATTGCTTTGTGAAGAGCGAGCGCGCGACATGGTGCATGTTTCGCCGAAGAGCATGGTGCTCCCGCGCGAGATTTGTAACGGTCGGTGGGACGGTCTCCGCCGCCGGACGGCCACGTGGCCAGCAGCTTGGGGCATTGTTTAGTTTTCGCGCATTACGTGAACACTATGTAACTTACGGTGAAGAGCGATGCGGCAGTGGATTGTGGTCAGCAATATGCACCTTCTGAAAGATAGATCCTTATTTCAAGTCACGAGACGCAAAAGTCAAAGTAACCTCTAAATCGGTTAATATCATGAATACTGAAAGATTAATAAACATAGTAAATAACAACTTACATGGATGAGCGAGCACACATTAAAAACGTTTCGTCATAGCGGATCGAATGCCGTAGTCATATGTTAAGATTCATAAATAATTGAGCCTATAAAGAACAATAAACGAAGTTTGATGGAAAATTGTTTACAAAATTCAATAGAAAATTCATGACATAATGAACGGCAGTATATAATTTTTTTGGAGGCATTACACGTATTTTAAACTAGTTAAGTTATACTATACACTTAACTTGCAATACTTTTCATTGTTTCCAAATTATTATTAATATTCATCACCCATAATTAATTAATTATTATAGATATGAAGATTTTGCGCAGCGCAATGCGTATATCGCTAGAGATTACGTCTAAGAACGGTACTATATGCAGTTCTATGTTAAAAGTTTGCAGCACAGATGCGCTAAGTAGCGAAATTTTGCAAAACCTAAAACTTGATTTACGATTGACAGAATAATCCTAGAAATTAATGTAACATAGTGAATAAGATGTGCTTTTAGCGCGGTTCCGGTGGGGAACTTATTTCTGTCGAGGGATGTATGTATCTAAATTTGTAACCGTAACTGTTGAGATTGCTACTTGCATAACCAGGGGGGTACACGTCCGAGCCTATATAAGCGAGCGGCCATCTTGGCCAGGTCAGTCGTTGGTCAGTCGTTCGGCAGTCGGGGAGCTGGTGGGTGGCGAGCAAGCCCCACTTTTGAGTGGCCCACGTGGTCGTTTGAGTAAGAATTTCTTTTCGCGCCGATTTATTTCGGCATATATTTGGTGAACTGGAAGTGCTACGATTATTCGTGTGAGTACGAATTACGAGGTATACATCGGCGTAAGTGAACGTGTGGCGATCTGTGATTTCGCGCCAAAACTGCTAGAACAAAGAGGACAGTGGGACTTGCGGTTCTGTTCGAATTGAGTGAGTAATTTTCGTTTATAGTAGCCTACATGACTGCTATTGGGGGCTCGGAGTCAAATTATTATTGAAGTAAAACTGTAAACCGTCTCACCAGTGCTAATTTCATTGTGTGAAAGAAGAGAACAACGCCAATAAATAGTGATTGAACTGTGTTGTGAAAACTGATTTTGCTATAATAATCGCCTAATTTTTGTTCCCTAGCATAAGCTGTACTCATGAATACTAATTCAAAAACTGTAACTAATGCGCAGATGGGGAACAGTGTACTAATGCACCAAGTGTGAAAATCACCCCCTGAGACTTACGTGGGAGCTAAAATTAGCACTAACATTTTTAACGAACATTTATATATGCACATTCGTGAGAACGCTTCAACCGCCCTTTATTTAGCGCCCTGTTGCAAACGCCTGTGACAATGTTCGACAAAAAGTTGCCAGGATCAGTCTCCTAACGAACAAGCAGTGCCTTACAGATGGTCTTCCCTTGCTGTTGATGGTCTTTCTTTTTTTTTTTTTTTTAAGCACTATGGGACTTAACAGCTGAGGTCATCAGTCACCTAAACTTAGAATTAAACCTAACTAACCTAAGGAGGACATCACGCACATCCATGCCCGAGGCAGGATTCGAACCTGCGACCGAAGCAGCAGCGTGGTTCCGGACTGAACTGCCTAGAACCGCTCGTCCACCGCGGCCGGCGGTCTTTCATTAAGCGGCTAGGAATCCAGCGGGTACAAACCTTTGAGTACCACGACTGGTAGTCTATTGTGTCAGCACTACCAACAGAGACGTCCAGTTTAGCAGCAGGGTGTTTGTTTTTGATCGTTCACTCACCTCGAACAAGAGTGTCCGCACGTTCCAACATTGCGGGAATCGCAGCGGTATGCGGCCGGCCGGCAGGCGGGATGTCGAGCAGCTCTGCGCGACCCCGTTACGATGATGACAGACGTCTCGGACAACGACTCACCGTGCTTTTTCTGGCTGCCAGGTCCCTGTAGACACTTTGCAAGCGCCTATGGACATCTGTGATGCTCTGGTTTTCCGCCAACAGG
Source organism: Schistocerca serialis cubense (assembly GCF_023864345.2). Taxonomy (NCBI): domain Eukaryota; kingdom Metazoa; phylum Arthropoda; class Insecta; order Orthoptera; family Acrididae; genus Schistocerca; species Schistocerca serialis. The sequence goes on along the minus strand of NC_064641.1, from coordinate 869,614,959 downwards.
GTCTCAATGACAGCTCTCTGGTTGGGAGGCACCTCCGTTACAGACGCCATTTTGAAAGCTGTATATAGCGCCGCTACCTGTCAGAAAATGGGTAAGGCAAGGATGTGCTCTCTCTCCTCTTAAATTCAATGCTTACATCCAGGAAGCCAAAGGCCAAGTTCGAGAAACTACTGAGGTGGGGATCAGAATTAATGGGCAGAAGATAGATACGCTACGTTACGCAGATGATATTGCTATAGTCGGAGACAAAGATCTAAAGGAAGTCCTAAGAAAAATGGAAAAAATTCTATGCAATCAGTATGGAATGAGAATAAAAAAGAAAAAGACTAAATTGATGGTATGCAGTACAGGAGCAAGATATGAACCTCTGAGAATGAGAATTGGAAGAGAGGAGCTGGAAGTGGTAGAGGAATTAACTTACCTGGGAAGCAAAATCACAAGAGATGGTAGAAGCCGGAAAGAAATTGCGACTAGAATACAAAAGGCCAAAATTGCATTTAATCGGAGAAAGAACTTACTCACCAGCAAAAACATCAGTCTGAAAAGGAAGGAAACGTATCCGTCTGAAAATAAGGAAACGTATCATGAAAGGTTTTGTTTGGAGTGTGGCCCTATGCGGATGTGAAACTTGAACAATTGGAAGAGAAGACGGATAGAAGCCCTGGAGATGTGGTGCTATGGAAGGATGATGAAGATCAGCTGGAGAGACAAAGTAACAAATGGAGAGGTGCTTAGAAGAGTACAGGAAACCTGATCTCTGTGGAGGCACATTTGAACAAGAAGAGACAAACTTGTAGGGCACATCCTGCAACAACATCAGTGGAACAACAGCAGAAGGAGCTATTTAGGGAATGAATCGGCGGGGGTGACCAAGGATATCATACATGCAACATATCATGAATGACGTTGGATGTAACACATATGTGGAAATGAAGAGGAAGGCAGACAGAAGAGAGGAATGGCGCTCTGCGGCAAACCAACCTCAGGGTTCAACACTAAAAGATAGACCTGTCAGAAGTTCATGAAATTATAGGAGCTGAAGCGGATATATTAAAGATGTCCCACAACTAATGCCGCTAATTTCGCATTTTTTTCCAACCGAAACTGGCCGAGAAAACAAATGTGTTGAATTATTTATTGAACCCCTGTCGTAATAATTTGAAATTTCATGCATCATGCTAAAGTTGTAGAAGCGATGAACTTTTTCCATTCACTATTTTATGGGGTTGGGCAGCAAGGGAGGAAGGGTTGTTGTTATTGTTGTTGTGGTCTTCAATCTTGAGACTGGTTTGATGCAGCACTCCATGCTACTCTATCCTGTGCAAGCTTCTTCATCTCCCAGTAGCTATTGCAACCTACATCCTTCTGAATATGCTTAGTCTCTTCATCTCTTGGTCTCCCCCTACCATTTTTATCCTCCACGCTGTCCCCGAATATTAAATTGGCGATCTCTTGATGCCTCAGAACATGTCCTGCTAAGCGATTCCTTCTTCTAGTCAAGCTGTGCCACAAACTCCTCTTCCCCCCAATTCTGTTCAATACCTCCTCGTTACTTATGTAATCTACCCATCTAATCTTCAGCATTCTTCTGTAGCACGACATTTCGAAAGCTTCTATTCTCTTCTTGTCCAAACTATTTATCGTCCATGTTTCACTTCCATACATGGCTACACTCCATATAAATACTTTCAGGAACGACTTCCTGACCCTTAAATCTATAGTCGATGTTAACAAATTTCTCTTCTTCAGAAACGCTTTCCTTGCCATTGCCAGTCTACATTTTATATCCTCTCTACTGCGACCATCATCAGTTATTTTGCTCCCCAAATAGCAAAACTCCTTTACTACTTTAAATGTCTCATTTCCTAATCTAATTCCCTCAGCATCACCCGACTTAATTCGACTACATTCCATTATCCTTGTTTTGCTTTTGTTGATGTTCATCTTATATCCTCCTTTCAAGACACTGTCCATTCCGTTCAACTTCTCTTCCAAATCCTTTGCTGTCTCTGACAGAATTACAATGTGGAGGGAGGGTTTCAGTGAAAAAAGAAATTTGAAAGGCTTTGAAATTAGGTGTAAGATTTGTTGGAAGAGGCTAAGTATTCCCGTTCTAAAACACTGAATGAATACAGAGTAATTGGCAAGCAGTGGGCTACACTTCCTGAAGGCGTACAGATAGTTTCTAAATTCGATATTTCCCCTACTGTGTTGCTCCCATAACGTAAAAATTCTATCCACTAATGTGTACATTACGACAGCATTTCAAATTTTTAAATTCGCTGAGTTATAGTATGAAACATTGAATAATCTAATTTCTGTAGATGCTGGAGGCCGTTAGATAGGCATGCTAAAACTATGATCAGATGGCTCTGAGCACTATGGGACTCAACTGCTGAGGTCATTAGTCCCCTAGAACTTAGAACTAGTTAAACCTAACTAACCTAAGGACATCACAAACATCCATGCCCGAGGCAGGATTCGAACCTGCGACCGTAGCGGTCCTGCGGTTCCAGACTGCAGCGCCTTTAACCGCACGGCCACTTCGGCCGGCCTATGATCAGATGATCAGGAATAGTTTACAGCTGTTAGGTGTTACAGTTAATGGGCAAAACGCTGTGTTGTTACAAGTTGATTAACATATTCTTTATTTTCCAGATGTCTGTTGTGGAGGCTTCGTGCGCGCCATGAGAACGCGATGCCATCATTCCCAAGACTCAGGCACTCATGGTATAATGTCCTCGCAGACGAAGCCGCTATGAAATGTTGTGTTTGTCTTTCGTGCCCGTAGCTTTCACAGGTCTGGACAAAAGCTGCAATTGCACTGAATAGCTACAGTTCGCCCCACTCTAGTGAATACGTCAACGTTTCGCAATAGAAATGTTTGCGGTGGTTGGAACTGCGCATAAAGCACAAATGTCACGTGTGTATAACCTCAGCCTGAACGCAGATGCATTACAGCTCTGCCCGGATGTTGTATATACGATCACTGATAGCGCAGCGAGCGGCCGATAGGTTCGCGATTAATCGGAGAAGAGGATAAAAAAGAGTGCCACCCATTGTGACGTCTAGTGCTCTTGGTAATATTTGCGTTTCAGTTGGCCACAATAACGGAAAGCCTGTGTGAAAGGAATTCCTCTCGAGCGTAAATCATCCTTCTGAATAAAACGCATTTTGCGCTCGCAAATGGGAATGCGGTGCTGCTGCGATGTTTTATAATGTCCGCGGCACAGGGGGAATGCGTAATTGGAAAGTAAACCGCATAAACCCAGCATTACACCACTCACGCCCGTTTACAAACACTACTTTTACATGTATGCGGTTGAATTTTGCTTTAACGTCCTTGAAGTTGAGTGCGCCTTTTAAAATGGATTCTTCCTGCACGTCAAGGCGCCTTTTGCCGCGTTTCCCTTCTTGGTTCCATCGTGAAACACGTAAATTTATGTGGAAATTCTATAGGACAGCCTTAATCTCAACATCAGCATTTAATTTTATGCATAAATGTGCTCTACCCATGCATTACTAATGCCAAAATTAGCATGGGTCTTTGAGTCGTTAGTATTCTGACTGGTGTGATGCGGCCCACAACGACTCCTATCTAAACTCAGATTGGAATGTATACCGCAGAGACAGGCACGACAGTGAAGGGGCAGGCGTGTTTATAGCAATAAAAAGTGCAATAGTATCGAATGAAATTGACGGAGGTCCCAAACGTGAAATAATTTTGGTGAATGTCACGGTTAAAGCAGGCTCGAACATGGTAATTGGATGTCTCTATAGGCCCCTGGCTCGGCAGCTGTTGTGGCTCAACACTTGAAGGAAGATTTGGAAGATATTTCGAGTAGATTTCCCGACCATGTTATAGTTTTGGGTGGAGAATTTAGTTTACCAAATATAGACTGGAAAACTCAAACTTTTATAATGGGTGGCAGGGACAAAGAATCCAGTGAATTTTTTTGTAAGTTCATTATTTGAAAGGTACCTATTAGACCTTCTGTTGACAAACAGACCCGAACTATTTGAAACAGTTAAGACAGAACAGGGAATCAGCGATCATAAAGCGGTTACTGCATCGGTGATTTCAACCGTTGATGGAAATATTAATAAAGGTAGGAAGATTTTTCTGTTTACCAAAAGTGACAAGAAGCAGATTTCAGAGTACTTGACGGCTCAACACAAAAGTTTTATCTGAAATACAGATAGTGTTGAGGATCAGTGGACAAAATTCAAAACCATCGTACAATATGCATTAGATGAGTATGTGACAAGCAAGATCGTAAGAGATGGGAAAGAGCCAACGTGGTACAACAACGGAGTTAAAAAACTGCTACGGAAGCAAAGGAGACTTCACAGCAAAGATAAACATAGCCAAAGCCTTGCAGACAAACAAAAATTACACGGAGCGAAATGTAGTGTGAGGAGGGCTACGCGAGAGGCGTTCAACGAATTCGAAAGTAAAGTTCTATGTACCCACTTGGCAGAAAATACTAAGAAATTTTGGTCTTACGTCAAAGCGGTAGGTGGATCTAAACAAAATGTCCAGACACTCTGTGACCAAAATGGTACTGAAACAGAGGATGACAGACTAAAGGCCGAAATACTAAATGAGTTTTTCCAAAGCTGTTCCACAGAGGAAGACTGCAGTGTAGTTCCCTCTCTAGATTTTCGCATTGATGACAAAATGGTAGATATCGAAATAGATGACAGAGGGATAGAAAAACAAATAAAATCGCTCAAAAAAGGCTGGCCGCTGGACCTGATAAGACACTAGTTCGATCTTGCACAGAGTACGCGAAGGAACTTGCTCTCCTTCTTGCAGCGGTGTACCGCAGGTCTCTAGAAGAGCGTAGCGTTCCAAAGTATTGGAAAAGGCCACAGGTCATCCCCGTCATCCCCAGATGTGCAGAACCGTAGGCCTATATCTCTAACGTCAATCAGTTGTAGAATTTTGGAACACGTATTATGTTCGAGTATAATGATTTTTCTAGAGACTAGAAATCTACTCTGTAGGAATCAGCATGGGTTTCAAAAACGGCGATCGTGTGAAACCCAGTTCGCGCTATTCGTCCATGAGACTCAGAGGGCCATAGACACAGGTTCAGAGGTAGATGCCGTGTTTCTTGACTTCCGCAAGGCGTTTGATACAGTTCCCCACAGTCGTTTAATGAACAAAGTAAGAGCATATGGACTATCAGACCAATTGTGTGATTGGATTGAAGAGTTCCTAGATATCAGAACGCAATATGTCATTCTCAATGGAGAGAAGTCTTCCCAAGTAAGAGAGATTTCAGGTGTGCGATAGGGGAGTGTCGTAGGACCGTTGCTATTCACAACATATATTAATGACCTTGTGGATAACATCGGAAGTTCACTGTGGCTTTTTGCGGATGATGCTGTAGAATACCGAGAGGTTGTAACAATGGAAAATTGTACTGAAATGCAGGAGGATCCGCAACGAATTGACGCATGGTGCAGGGAATGGCAATTGAATCTCAATGTAGACGAGTGTAATGTGCTGCGAATACATAGAACGAAAGAACCTTTACCATTTAGCTACAATATAGCAGATCAGCAACTTGAAGCAGTTAATTCCTTACATTGTCTGGGAGTAGGCATTAGGAGTGATCTAAAATGGAATGACCATATAAAATTAATCGTCCGTAAAGCAGATGCCAGACTGATATTCATTGGAAGAATCCTAAGGAAATGCAGTCCGAAAACAAAGGAAGTAGGTTACAGTACACTTGTTCGCCCACTGCTTGAATACTGCTCACCGATGTGGGATCCGTACCAGATAGGGTTGATAGAAGAGATGGAGAAGATCCAACGGAGAGCAGCGCGCTTCCTTAGAGATCATTTAGTAATTGCGAAAGCGTTACGGAGATGGTACATAAACTCCAGTGAAAGACTCTGCAAGAGAGACGCTCAGTAGTTCGGTGCCGGCTTTTGTTGAAGTTTCAAGAACATACCTACACCGAGGAGTCAAGCGGTATATTGCTCCCTCCTACGTATCTCTCGCGAAGAGACCATGAGGATAAAATAAGAGAGATTAGAGCCCATACATACGCATACCGACAGTCGTTCTTTCAACGAACAATACGAGAGTGGAATAGGAGGGAGAACCGATAGAGGTACTCAAGGTACCCTCCGCCCCACACCGTCAGGTGGCTTGCGGAGTATGGCTGTAGATGTAGATGTAGATATACCAACCTATTCATCTCACAGTAACACTGCCACACAACACCCTCAGTTTTTTGTCGTATGTATTTTAATGTCTGTCTTCCCCTGGTTTATTGTCATCTGGCACTAGTCCTAGTGCGATGAAACTTATTCGTTGTTCCCGTTACATCACTGCCTTTACGCAATGTCGGGCTTGGTTAGCACTTGGATAGCTGACCCTCTTGGTCTGCCGAGCGCTTTTGACAAGCTGGGTGCAGTCAGCTCTTGTGAAGCCGATTGAGGGACTGGATGACTGAAGAGTAGCGGTTCCGGTCTCGAAAACTGACAACGTCAGCGACAGAGGAGTGCCTATCACATACCCTTCCCTGTCCGCATCCAGCGATACCTACAGACTGAAGATAACACGGCGGTCAGTCGGTACCCTTGGGTCTTCCGAATTCTATTCGGACGGAGTTAATTCGTGTCCTATCACCCATATGCTAGAGAGTGTTCTCCACATATTTCTTTCCTCGTCGACTCTGCAGACGGTCTCTTCATTTCTTATCTGTCCACTTAATTTTCGGCACTCTTCCCTGTCACCACGTCTAAAACACCCTGATTTTTCTCTGTTCCTGCTTGCCGGCAATCCATGATTTCGTTACATACCGCAAACTGTTGAAGATGTGCGTTCTCAGAAATTACCTCTTCAACATAAGACCCACGTTTGATATCACTAGAGGCTCGCGGAGTGACCGCGAGGTTAGATGCGCCATGTCACGGATCGCGAGGCCCCTCCCGCCGGAGGTTGGAGTGCTTCCTCGGCCGTGTGTGTTGTTCTTGGCGTCAGCTAGTTTTAAGTTATTTAAAATAGTGTGTAAGTCTAGTGACCTATGACCTAAGCAAAAAATGTTGAAATGTGTGTGAAATCTTATGGGACTTAACTGCTAAGGTCATCAGTCCCTAAGCTTACACACTACTTAACCTAAATTATCCTAAGGACAAACACACACACACACTCGTCCCCGAGGGACGACTCGAACCTCCGCCGGGACCAGCCGCACAGTCCATGACTGCAGCGCCTGAGACTGCCCGGCTAATCCCACGCGGCTATGACCTCAGCAGTTTGGTTCCTTAATTCCCACACATTTGTCATACGACTAGACTTCTCTCAGCGTGGAATGCTCTGTTTGCCTGTGTTACTCTGCTTTTACCGTCATGCGTTATTTTACTTTCAAGGTAGCGGAACCGAAGACCTCCATTATAAACGATGGTAAAGGACAAATTGGTTGTTTCGAGAAACTGCACAGTGAAGTTTCAATTAAACGTCTTAAAAGAGATATTTAAAGCGCATGCTTTCTGATTCCTTTATTCAGATAAATATTTCTAATGCAACAACATACACTCAAAAAAAAAAAAAAAAAAAAAAAAAAAAAAAAAAAAAAAAAAAAAAAAAAAAAACGACACGCTACGAAGGAATATACGTATATGAACAGAACAGAAATCGGCAGAGTGACGTCCTATAATGATCAAAAGTATCCGAATGACCTGAAATGAGATTCGCTTGATTTTTATGCAACCCACATAGCGTAACTACCTTGCAGGTTCTCTGCTTTCTTTTCGGTACAGACGTTTGAATATACCGGGTGAACTTAATAAACCACGGAATAATGTAGATAGAGAGGTAAAAAGTGACACACACGCTTGGAATAACATGTGGTTTTATTAGAACAAAAAAAAACGAAGTTCACAAAAATTTCCGACAGATGGCGTTGGACAGCAACACGTCAGTGACTGCGCATGACAACCGTGTATAAAAGGAACTGTAATGAGAGAGAGAATAAGATGTGCCAGCAGTCGCAGCATGTTGACGTTACCTGAAAAGGCGCTTTTAGTGAAGCTGTATTATCAGAATGGGGAATGTGCTAGTTCAGCGATCCTATCGCCATAGAAAGGGGATTTAAACGAGTAAAGGTCCGTTGACAAATGCAGCTGTGGCGAGAATGGTTCAAAATGGCTCTGAGCACTATGGGACTTAACTTCTGAGGTCATCAGTCCCCTAGAACTTCGAACTACTTAAACCTAACTAACCTAAGGACATCACACACATCCTTGCCCGAGGCAGGATTCGAACCTGCGACCGTAGCGGTCACGCGGTTCCAGACTGCAGCGCCTAGAACAGCTCGGCCACTTCGGCCGGCTGTGGCGAGAATGATTTCGAAGTTCAAAGCCACGGGTTGTTTAGACGATAGACCCCGTAGTGGCCGACCGAGCAAAAGGCGTAATGCTGCTGAGACAGTTCAGGGAGAATTGGAGACTGCAGCGGGTTCCTCTATGCAAGGGGAAGTCAGCGCTCGTGCATTCCGTAAACTTCCGTTTGGTTGGCTCTTAGGCGTACCCTCCGATGATATCCGTACAAAATCCATCGGCATCATGAACTGTTACCTGGCGATTTAGTGAAGCGGAGGGCATTTGCGGTGTGGGCGTTTCAAAAGATGGCGGAAGATGACGATTGGTGGAGTAACTTGTTGTGGACCGACGAAGCTGATCCACGCTCCGAGAGTCTGTCATCGCCCACAACTGCAGAATTTGGGCTACTGAAAATCCTAGAACTGTCGTGGAAACTCTATTGCACGACGAGAAAGTCACGGTATTGGTTGGATTTACCACATCTACCGTTATCGGGCCTTTTTTCTTCGAGGAAATGCGTGATTCTGGTTTTGTAACTGCTACCGTGACGGGTGCGAGGTAGGCCGATGTGTTACAGAATCGCATCATCCCCAGCCTGGCTTATTAACACCTGCTGGAACGTACGATGTTTATGCAGGATGGCGCTCCACCCCAAACTGCGAGACGCGTGAAGGAGCTCTTGCGCGCGTCGTTTGGTGATGATCGTGTGCTCAGCCGCCACTTTCATCATGCTTGGCCTCCCAGGTCCCCAGACTTCAGTCCGTGCGATTATTGGCTTTGGGGTTACCTGAAGTCGCAAGTGTATCGTGATCGACCGACATCTCTAGGGATGCTGAAAGACAACATCCGACGCCAATGCCTCACCATAACTCCGGATTGCTTTACAGTGCTGTTCACAACATTATTCCTCGACTACAGCTATTGTTGAGGAATGATGGTGGACATATTGAGCATTTCCTGTAAAGAACATCATCTTTGCTTTGTCTTACTTTGTTATGCTAATTATTGCTATTCTGATCAGGTGAAGGAAGCACCATCTGTCAGATACTTTTTGAACTTTTGTATTTTTTGGTTCTAATGAAACCCCATGTCATTCCAAGCATGTGTGTCAATTTGTACCGCTCTATCTACATTATTCCGTGATTTATTCAGTTTTCAAATTTATACTGTCTTTTTGATCACCCAGTACAAAATGATTACTACAAGAGGCCACAAGAGGTCACTGCTCCGTGTGGCTATCGGCCCAGATGCAAATTAATATCACGATAATGCAAATATCAGAAAACACGTCATTAGAGACGACAAAGCCATTAGACTTGCACTCAAATTTATTACAGTAAACGAAATTTCAAACAGTAAATTTCAACTTGCAATTACATTACGAAGATTCTTATGCTGTACTGGGAACTGGACCTTCAATTCAGAAATTATTGCCCCTTTTAACTAACGATGGAAAATATCAAATATAGTTTCAGTCACAAGAAACAAAAGCGTGCGTGGGTTTAAACTCGAAATGACGTTGCATAGAGCTTTGTGTTGGACGGGGATTCGAGCCCAGCACCTAATCGGGTTGTTAACCAACCATTATCAAATGTTAGACTTCGTAATTTTGCACCAATACCGAGATGATTGAAACTGGAATGACGAGACGAAAAAGTTCTGCCTTATCGATATTCCAACCCAGCCCCAATTGCCGTTGACATCTAGCCACGAATAAACGTTAAAAATCGGTTTATTTCACCAGTACCGAGATTTAAACATGTCAGAACTAGAAATAACATGACAGAAAATTCTGTGCTGACTGGAAGTCAGACCATGCACATATCGTCGTTGTTGACTACACGTGTAGAATCGTTGACTCTCGTGTCCTTTTTGATGAATAACTAAGAGCCACAAGTTTGCACCTGAAATCATATGTCGATATGTTCTGTGCCTGACTGGGAGTTGAAAACCAGTACCAATTATTGTTGTTGAAAACGCAATGAGAGGTGTTCAAAATCATGACCATTTGTCACCTGCAGGTTGATGACACAATGGAAACTATTGTCCCATATCAGGACTCGAATCGGTACGCGCCTTCTACGTGGAGACCTTGAGGAGTCCTCAATCTTGGGAAACAATGGAACTGCATCGTGTTAAAGGGGTCAGACCAGCGAAAGAACGGATGTGAGTTAGAATCGCAGTCTAGCACCAACACCTCAAGTTCAGACGCAATAAGAATTAAGTATCCTCTAACCTTGCGTGACGAGTGGCTCATTACTAAGAAAAATTCTCTTGTAAACAGTTGAATGCAAATTGGTGACAACAGTCTCAACCTGCTGGGAGTTTCGCCTGTCATGTCTCACCCTATTCCGATTCTCGTAAAATAAGTAGCGAAGGGGCGTCGTTTTTAATGCGGATTTGGAACCAAGGCGCAACGACTCGTTGTTCAACTGACGATACCAGATGCGAAGGTGGTCTGTTTGTGTTTGTTACAAATGGTTTCTCGAAGTGTGAATCGATCCCAGACCTTAGGCATACGTAGCTAAAATCATTCCAACAGACCATCAGCATACACAGAAAACTGGTTCCTGGTTGTATCGTGAAGTAGGTTGTTCCACACTGAAAGAGAATTCAAATTCCCAGGAAGTTTGCTACAACCTGTTTGTAACACATATTTCCTTGTTTGTTCTCGTCATGTTAGCTAGCTGCCTTCGCTGCTCAACGTGTGCTTTTGACTTGATACTGTGATCACTGAAATAAAATAACATGACTGTCAGCTGCACGAACTGACAATACAGTAGGGTGCGGAAGCCTCAGCAAGAAGTGTAGCCTTCCATTTGTGATTCTGTGCTGATGTATTTTTTGATGGTTTAGTCATAAATACGGCGCAGTGTAAACGTAAAAAAAGCCAGATATTTAACACTCTCTCAACTTTACGTTTGAAGCTGCACTTTGTCTCATAATATTTCGTAGGTTAAGGTGTAGTGATCTTTTCTGTTGCTGTATATTATGTGAAAAGTACCGACGTATGTAATCCACGTGGACACAATTTATCTGAAAAGTATGGAAAATTGCAAGTAGGCCTCGTGCTCTGGGGATTCCCTACAAACTTACTTACGTTTATAGATAACAACAATAGTTTCGTGTGGAATAGTGGCCTAGTACAAGTCCTTCTATTGGACGCCATTTCAGTGGCTTGTATGGTCCTAACCCAACTGTTCAACCGGTAAAAGCAGACTTACGGTTTAAGTTGGAGTTTCTGTAAACTGCTTGAGATGTGAGAGATGTGAGACTGAAAAATCGGTGATCCAACTGACAAACTGTCTCACGGCCTCTTAGTTTTGAGAAACGCCCCTTACCGTTTACTTCCTCTTTGTGACTTGTGGCACTGTTTAGTGGAGAAACAAAAAACTATTTCAGAGTATGGTTTTGGGTTTCTTTTGACAAAAAATGAAAGGTGTATCTAACGGTAAACATAAAATAAGTAAAATAAAGTACCTCCAATGGTCACAGGTTCCTTTCATTGTCGTAACACATCACATGTATGCTGTCATATTTTGTAAACAAACTATTGGGTGCATGGATTGTATAGCAGAAGAAAAAAATTATCACAAAGTACAAAGAATATACGTCCTAACAACATTATTACAGAATAAATTTTAAAGGACTTGCAGGTGTTGTTTTGAGGTGTCGAATCAATTTGTTGGAATAAATACTTCAGGTGGTATATAAATCCGATTTTGAGTGTTTTGTTTTGTCTATGGTCTTACTGCTTCCGAGCAAGAGGTTCACAAATTTTTTTTCATGATATAGGAAATGCTTGTAGCGGCAGGAAAGAACAAAAAAAATGGTTCAAATTTTCTTATTTTTATCTATTTGTATTTTAATTTTTAAACCTTACAAGTCGCTACACAGAAGAAATGAAACGGAATCGGAGTTCATTCTACATATCTTCCACCACTTAAGAAAGAAAAAATTTTCCCGTTGTCTTTTACTTTCTTTTTATTGATTAAAGAAGATAAACAAGACCAAGGGGGCCACAAAAATGAAATAAAATGTAATAATATTCCTAAGTGAGACCATGAGTAGGAAACGACATGAAGGTCGGGACACACGTCCGGGCCGTGTCAGGGCCGAGCGTGGGACGAGTGACGGCCGTGCTCCGGTCCGTTCCTGCAGGGGCCACACATGACCGGGGCACGTCCGTGTCTCTGTTGTTCCTTGTAGTGACTCGGACGCGGTGAGCTGTGTTTCTGTTTGTGAAAGCTGTGAAACATGTTCACTAATTTTCGTAATAGTGAATTAGGACTTATAGCACTTGCTTTAGACGAAGAGGAAAACGAACGAAGGCAAACAAGAAGAAGAAAATTATGGATCCACAGTGTCTGGAAAACAAGACCAGTACAGGGAGAGTTTCGAACACTATTTTCTCACCTCGTAGATGATGAGACTAAGTTTTATGAATATTTTAGGATGACGCAGTACACCTTCTGTGAACTTTTAAAGAAACTAGAACCAAGGCTGAGAAAAAATGACACGTTCTGGAGAGTATCAGTTTCACCCAAAGAACGACTGGCTGTTTTTTTACGGTAGGTTAAAGAAAAGTACACAGAACACAAATAAATAAGAAGTTTTAAGGACAGCATTTTTATTTTATTACTTCAGTAATTGAAAGATAAATACATAAGTTAGTAAATAATACAGTTAAATTTCTACTACCCTAAGAAAAACAAATGAGGACTATTCAGTGAATTAGTTTCTGAAGCTGATGAGGATGGAGGGGAACTTGGAGGATGATGGCTTTGGTTATTTATATACGAATTGTGCGAAACCCTTTGCAGGTCCAAAAGCTGCTGTGTAGGTTCTGTTGACTCGTTTCCCACAGGTGAAGGATATGGTGTTGAAATAGATTTTGCTGAGGAATTGGAGGATGATGGAGTGAATTGATGGACTGATACGTCATTCATGAGTTGCTTCAGTTCAAAGTCTTGTACAATTGAAAAAATCCTACTTTTAGCTTGATGAAACAGTAGTGGATGCAATGATTTTAGGGCTGGTGCTATACCAGCCAAAAAAGCATCAACTGGGTTTTGTATATCTCTCTGTTTTTCAGCTTTTTTTTCTGCCAAAATGTAAGCCATGAGCTGGCTTGATGCAGATTCTTGTGGTTTAACCTCACGCTGAAATTTTCGTTTCAGTGGTGGTTTCATAAACGTGTTCTTCTTTGTAGTGACGGACGAATGAGCTGAGGGCGTCTGGGAATGCCGAGTGCGCTCTATCAAATTCTCTGTTTCACTATCCTGGGTTTTAATGATCCATTCTTCATCTGCAATGTCTTCTTGTGTAGACACTTTTTCGTTTTCAATAATCGACTGCTCCTCTTGGGAATCTGTATTTGATTCTTGTTTATGCTCATTATTGTCTTGCGTGTAAGGAACATTGGAAACTCTTTCTCGTTCTACCATGTAAGGTAGCAGGAACGTTAAGAGATCTTCATACTTGTATTTATGTTGATGAACAGCAGTTTGTCCTGAAACAGTTTTCCTTTTCTGCAAGGTCTTCCTTAGTTGGTCACGAACAGATGCCCATTTTTTTCTTTGCATTCCTCTATTCCACCTGTAGCAAAAATATTTTAAATCGCGTATTTATATTACAATGTTTAAAATGCTGCAAATATTTTATAGATTATACAGTATTTCTCATCTTATACATTCAATTTTTTTCAGGTTCCTTGCTACAGGAGATTCCTTTAAAACTATTTCCTTCAGCTACAGGTTGGGAAAATCCACAGTTGCAGCTATCGTCCATGACATCTCTAGAACAGTTATCGATTTATTGTTAGAAGAGGTGATGCCTGTGCCGAATGAAGAAAAATGGAATGCTATAGCTGAGGAGTTTTGGACAAAATGGCAGTTTCCAAACTGCATTGGATCTTTAGATGGAAAGCACGTAACAATACAGGCTCCAAACAACTCAGGAAGTCTCTATTGGAATTACAAAAAAACATATTCCATTGTGCTTCTTGCTCTGGTTGACCCATGTTATAATTTTATTGCAATAGACGTGGGAGCGTACGGAAAAAACTCTGATGGAGGCATTCTAGTAAATTCAAATCTTGGAAAGTCATTGGAAAACAATACGCTTAGCGTCCCAAAGAGTAAAACTTTACCCGGAACTGATGTTGAACTTCCAACGGTAATTGTAGGCGATGAAGCTTTCCCTCTCAAAACATACTTGATGCGACCATATCCTGGCAGGAACTTAACAAATGACAAGGCTATATTTAATTATCGTTTGAGTCGGGCAAGAAGAATATCCGAAAATGCATTCGGTATATTGCAACAGAAATTTCGAATATTTAGAAGAATCCTTCAGGGAGATTCTAATAACCTTACAATGATTGTGACGGCTGCGTGTGTACTGTACAACTTTATTCGAAAAATGAAAGGTTATAGGGTGCCCGAACCGAGGATGGATCAAACGGAAACTGCTGAGGGATCCGGAAGTTCATCAAATCTTCGAAACCTACCTCGAATTCGTGGGAGATCAACAGATGCTGCATTTGCTGTACGAGAACAACTCAAAAAATTCCTGAACTCTCCACAAGGGACTGTGGAATGGCAAGAACATGTCGCCTTGGCGATATAACGATGACATAAACCAAACATCTGTTTGTAAAATAAAAAGTAAATAAATATCTTTCGGGTATTAAAACTTGTATAGTTTTTATCTTACATTTGGCTTGTAGATCTGTTGCAATTGTCTTCCAAACTCTGTCTTTGTACTCGATATTCCTGTAATTTTCACTTCCCTGATCGTAAAGAACAGGAAACTTACGAACTTCCTCTATTAGTCGTTCCACATCCATGTTTTGTACACAGAACAGTTTTGCGCAGTTGCACAGCTCACAAGACAACCCCACCGTCAGGCCGTGTCCGTCACGTGAAAATTTGAACACGGCGAATCCCGCCCGGCCCGGCCCCGGCCCGTTGACGTTCCCCGTGCACGGCCCGGTCAAGTGGGGCCCGCTGCATTTGTTTTAATGTTGTATTTCGTAGTCCGGGTGACGGCCGATACTCGGACGTGTCTCGGCACGGACACGGTCCTGACATGTGTGTCCCGACCTTGAATCGGTTAACTCGGCCGATACCTTGATTACGAAGCACAAGGTTTGACATATTGGCGAATAAGTCGCGATACCGTGGCAGACACAAGCTTTCCAATATGCAGTGACCATATAATGGTGCAAGGCGGATGTCTCTCTACAGACTCCCCCCGTCCGATCTACACTGTAATGAACATAGTTGCCTAACAACCAATGCAGTGGTATTTGAGTTTGCTCGTAGCTTCAGAGCAATAGGATATCAGAAGTAAAAAGAATGTCAATGGATCGAGTCTAAAACACAGTGCCAGATCGTTTCGTGACCATGATAGGTAAACGTATTTTGTAGCGTCTCCATGGTAAAATAGCGACTCCACTGATCCATGTCAGTGAGTCCAAGACGAAATAGGCGCTCATTGGTGTACCATCTGGTTCTACGAGGACGCCACCGCCGTTGATGAACCATGAAGACTAAGATGATATCACACCGTCTTCCTAGAAGATTGCTGTGACGCCCGTTCAGCCGGTGCCGTTCAGTCAGTCCCTCTCCGCGCATTAACAAACATGTGGTGGTGAGGAGCTATCTCCGTAAAATATGTGCCGCCAAATAACTGACAGGAATATAAAATTCACAGACACGTTTTAACTGGAAGTTCACTCGAATAACATCGACAGGTGGATGAAGATAGCCCGGCCGCAGACAGTAAAATAACCGAGACGTGAATGTGTGGATTGCGTGAGAGATAGTCAGCACGAAGCGCCTAACAAATCACACAAACGGTTTCCTCTGGATATCGGAAAGCCCCACACCCCAGAGAGAACACGTGTAGACCACCAGAACCGACATGAATGTAGTGTGGTCACCTACAGCAGTGGCCGTTAAACTTCCATTGCTCGAGAGCCAATACTGACGTTGTGAGGCGGCAATTCGGGCCATTTATGTACCGATTACGGTGTTAATTGACAACCTACGTAAATTAGTAATTTATGAGCTCCCAACAGATTAGCTACGGAAAGGGAGTTGCAAATTGCCCGCCGGCTCGCAAGTTGACACCCTTTGGAATATTTGCGTATCGACCACGCACTGTTTACTTTGCTACCATCATCACCGACGTCAAAGTTGTGGCATTTGATTGTCTGACAAAGTATTGTTGCGTTGTCTATGTAAAAGGATGATTAATTGATTGTCAACAGTACTTGTACTTAAATGTGAATGCGTTATGCAATATGACACGCGATCACAAATTTTTGCTGAAGGTACTGACTCTTATTTCTCTTCTACTGGCGTATTGTGACGAGCCAGTTGTTCGGCCACCATTGACCAGACGTTTTCAATTGGTGAAAGATCTGGAGAATGTGCTGGCCAGGGCAACAGTCGAACATTTTCTGTATCCAGAAAGGCCCGTACAGGACCTGCAACATGCGGTCGTGCATTATCCTGCTGAAATGTAGGGTTTCGCAGGGATAGAATGAAGGGTAGAGCCACGGGTCGTAACACATCTGAAATGTAACGTCTACTGTTCAATGTGCCGTCAATGGTAACAAGAGGTGACCGAGACGTGTAACCAATGGCACCCCATTCCATCACGCCGGGTGATACGCCAGTATGGCGATGACGAATAAACGCTTCCAATGTGCGTCCACTGCGATGTCGCCAAACACGGTTGCGACCATCATGATGCTGTAAACAGAACCTGGATTCATCCGAAAAAAATACGTTTTGCCATTCGTGCACCCAGGTTCGTCGTTGAGTACACCATCGCAGGCGCTCCTGTCTGTGATGCAGCGTCAAGGGTAACCGCAGCTATGGTCTCCGAGCTGATAGTCCATGCTGCTGTATACGTCGTCGAACTGTTCGTGCAGATGGTTGTTGTCTTGCAAACGTCCCTATCTCTTGACTCGGGGATCGAGACGTGGTTGTACGATCCGTTACACCCATGCGAATAAGATGCCTGCCATCTCGACTGCTAGTGATAC
This sequence comes from Schistocerca serialis cubense, assembly GCF_023864345.2. Taxonomy (NCBI): domain Eukaryota; kingdom Metazoa; phylum Arthropoda; class Insecta; order Orthoptera; family Acrididae; genus Schistocerca; species Schistocerca serialis. The sequence goes on along the minus strand of NC_064641.1, from coordinate 869,597,552 downwards.
GAGGCCGTTGGAATCCAGCACGGCGTCCCGTATTACCCTCCTGAACCCACGGATTCCACATTCTGCTAACAGTCATTGGATGTCGACCAACGCGAGCAGCAATGTCGCGATACGATAAACCGCAATCGCGATGGCCTACAATCCGACCTTTATCAAAGCCGGAAATGTGATGGTACGCATTTCTTCTCCTTACACGAGGCATCACAACAACGTTTCACCAGGCAACGCCGGTCAACTGCTGTTTGTGTATGAGAAATCGGTTGGAAACTTTCGTCATGTCAGGACGTTGTAGGTGTCGCCAGCGGCGCCAAGCTTGTGTGAATGCTCTGAAAAGCTAATCATTTGCATATCACAGCATCTTCTTCCCGTCGGTTAAATTTCGTGTCTGTAGTACGTCATCTTCGCCTCTTCGTGGTGTAGCAATATTAATGGCTAGTAGTGTAATTATGACGTCTGACCATAATCTGAAAATTACTCGCGCCATCATCTAATCTGAGTAGAACTGTCACTGTGGTGTAGCGGCTATGATTCTAGACTATTGAATGGAGGGTCGTGTGTTCAAAACTCACGTGAACTATAAAAGTTATTTTCTATATTCCGTTGAGGACTTCTTGAAGTATTTGCACATATCAAGAATCATTGTAGTGGAATGTTCTGTAACTGTATATATACCGTATGTGTTCTGGCCGGAGGCAGTTGGCATGCGCTCTTATATGTGCTAGTGCCGAATAAACCTTCGTTAAGTGAAGTTAGTATTCGTCGTTCATCTAATTACACGTTCTTCTACGTGACATTATTCTGATAGTGCACATTATCGACGACACAGCGTCAAACGAAGGTGTGCGGTGAGACCCTGAAAAGGTGAGATCTATAACGGAATTTCCTATTCCTAAAAGTATTAGAGATGTGAGAAGCTTCCTCGGATTATGTTCTTATTACCGTCATTTTATCAAAGACTTTTGTATCAAAGCCAGGCCACTCCAAGAGTTGTTAAAAGGCAATGCTAAATTTATCTGGGGTGGTCCTCAACAAGATTCATTCGATGTGCTGCGAAAAGCTCTGACGACTGACCCTGTACTTGGTCTGTATGATGAGAGAGCACATACGGAACTACACACAGATGCCAGTGGGTATGGGATCGGTGTTGTTCTGGTGAGAATTTCGGATGGAAAAGAGAAGGTAATGGGCTACGCTTCCAGGACACTTACAAAAGCTGAGAGAAATTACTCAACTACAGAAAGAGAATGTCTTGCTGTGAACTGGGCCATGTGCAAATTTCGACAGTATCTCTATGGAAGGCCATTCGCAGTTGTTACAGACCATCATTCACTTTGTTGGTTAACAAGCCTTAACGATCCGACAGGACCACTCATCAGGTGGGCACTGTGTCTTCAAGAGTGTGACACTACCATAGTGTACAAAAGTGAAAGAAAACACCAAGATGCCGACTGCTTCTCAAGAAACTCTGTGTAGGACCATCAAGACTTTGATGAAGATAGTGACTGTCTCACTGCACTTCAGGATCTCACTGCTGAGCAGAAGAAGGACACCTAGGTATCTCAAACTATGCTTGTCTTAAATCGGTTAGGGGATGTGAAAGGACAATTTAAGGTAGTTAATGGGTTACGTTGCAGGAAGAACTTTGATCCGCTTGGGAAGTGGTAGCTACCAGTGATTCAAATGGTTCAAATGGCTCTGAGCACTATGGGACTCAACTGCTGAGGTCATTAGTCCCCTAGAACTTAGAACTAGTTAAACCTAACTAACCTAAGGACACCACAAACATCCATGCCCGAGGCAGGATTCGAACCTGCGACCGTAGCAGCCACGCGGTTCCGGACTGAAGCGCCTAGAACCGCTCGGCCACAACGGCCGGCACCAGTGATTCCTAAACACATGCGCTTATATATCTATAGAAATTCCATGACGCACCTGAGGCCGGACATGTGGGATTTATTAAGACAAACGACAGGATCCGCAAGAGATTTTTCTGGCCAGGTTCATTTAGTAGTGTCCGTCACTATGCGTCGCACAGTCGAGAGTACCAGAGGAGAAAGGCAGTTCCTCACAAGCCACATGGCCGACTCATACCAATTCCACCAGCCGAAACGCCTTTCCAGCGTGTTGGGATTGACCTCCTCGGACGATTTCCAACTTCTGCTAGTGGCAATAGATGGATTATTAAAATGCTTTTTTTATTCCCATCTCTGATCACAAATGAATTCTTTAGACGATGACCGGTTTCAGTCTGTTATGACCATCTTCAGATCTAAAATATATAAATATACACATCTAGTAAGCAGTGTGTCTTTTAACATAAAACAGCAATATGTATCACAATATACTGTCATACACCAGGAAAATGTACAGATAAAATATGGTGTAACGTACCTTTTCGTACACCATGTCCTAAAGTGATACGGCCATAATGGCGTCGTCAAACCATATGAATGTAATCAGCATAGCATCGTCACATAGATTTAAAATATGGAGTAGAATAGGCCACATTGTCCACATAGTGATTATTGCTAACTAGCTGTTGAGGTACAGTAGCATCCAGAAACCTGTTTGCCTACACCCTCTCTAGATGTCGCTACTGTGGGCTTGCTTAACTGTAGTAATCATTTACGCAAAAACATTATCTCATAAAAGCACATGAGATAAAATGCATGTAGCAGACTTATTAAAATTGATGACTATCACAGAAACCAATTGTGATACATTGTGTGCAGTTCCACATGTAAAATTATTAAAAGAAAATATATGAAGAGTATAGGTCCGTCCGTTTTTTATGGTGAATTTACGGTCAACGATTAATATACCGTAATATATTGCCCGTGGAAATTGAAATAAGAACACCGTGAATTCATTGTCCCAGGAAGGGGAAACTTTATTGACACATTCCTGGGGTCAGATACATCACATGATCACACTGACAGAACCACAGGCACATAGACACAGGCAACAGAGCATGCACAATGTCGGCACTAGTACAGTGTATATCCACCTGTCGCAGCAATGCAGACTGCTATTCTCCCATGGAGACGATCGAAGAGATGCTGGATGTAGTCCTGTGGAACGGCTTGCCATGCCATTTCCACCTGGTGCCTGAGTTGGACCAGCGTTCGTGCTGGACGTGCAGACCGTGTGAGACGACGCTTCATCCAGTTCCAAACATGCTCAATGGGGGACAGATCCGGAGATCTTGCTGGCCAGGGTAGTTGACTTACACCTTCTAGAGCACGTTGGGTGGCACGGGATACATGCGGACGTGCATTGTCCTGTTGGAACAGCAAGTTCCCTTGCCGGTCTAGGAATGGTAGAACGATGGGTTCGATGACGGTTTGGATGTACCGTGCACTATTCAGTGTCCCCTCGACGATCACCAGTGGTGTACGGCCAGTGTAGGAGATCGCTCCCCACACCATGATGCCGGGTGTTGGCCCTGTGTGCCTCGGTCGTATGCAGTCCTGATTGTGGCGCTCACCTGCACGGCGCCAAACACGCATACGACCATCATTGGCACCAAGGCAGAAGCGACTCTCATCGCTGAAGACGACACGTCTCCATTCGTCCCTCCATTCACGCCTGTCGCGACACCACTGGAGGCGGGCTGCACGATGTTGGGGCGTGAGCGGAAGACGGCCTAACGGTGAGCGAGACCATAGCCCAGCTTCATGGAGACGGTTGCGAATGGTCCTCGCCGATACCCCAGGAGCAACAGTGTCCCTAATTTGCTGGGAAGTGGCGGTGCGGTCCCCTACGGCACTGCGTAGGATCCTACGGTCTTGGCGTGCATCCGTGCGTCACTGCGGACCGGTCCCAGGTCGACGGGCACGTGCACCTTCCGCCGACCACTGGCGACAACATCGATGTACTGTGGAGACCTCACGCCCCACGTGTTGAGCAATTCGGTGGTACGTCCACCTGGCCTCCCGCATGCCCACTATACGCCCTCGCTCAAAGTCCGTCAACTGCACATACGGTTCACGTCCATGCTGTCGCGGCATGCTACCAGTGTTAAAGACTGCGATGGAGCTCCGTATGCCACGGCAAACTGGCTGACACTGACGGCGGCGGTGCACAAATGCTGCGCAGCTAGCGCCATTCGACGGCAAACACCGCTGTTCCTGGTGTGTCCGCTGTGCCGTGCGTGTGATCATTGCTTGTACAGCCCTCTCGCAGTGTCCGGAGCAAGTATGGTGGGTCTGACACACCGGTGTCAATGTGTTCCTTTTTCCATTTCCAGGAGTGTACTTATGAAAGATAAAATGTCTATATGACAGCTGAAAAAGAGACAGTTCAATGAACAGCGCCCTCTGTTGGGTCGGCCACTACGACCTTATGTAGGCGCACACCAATCGTAAGATTATTAAACGTAATCTGCTAACTCATAACAAGATTAGTACTGCAGAATACACAGAATTATTGGAACTTTTAGAATTTGCGTTAACTTATAACTATTTTACATTCAATGACAAAATATATCAACAAAAAATGGCCTTGGGATGGGTAACAGTTTGGCTGGTACGTTAGCAGACACTTTCATGAACGACTTAGAATATAAGTTCTTTGCTAAGTTTCCATCCGTCTTCAGTAAGATCTTTGAATCCATCCTCTCCCACCGTATCCATCGGCACCTTGCTCAACACCACCTCCTCCCCCTTACCCAGTGTGGCTTCCGACCCTCCTTCTCTGCTGACGACCAACTCCTCAACCTTGTTCACCTTCTGTCCCTCCAGCTCAACTCCCGTCGCTCCGCCATTTTTGTTTCCCTTGACGTCCAAAATGCCTATGACCGTGTATGGCATCCCGGTCTCCTCTTTAAACTCCAAACCTACGCCCTGCCTATCAATTTTGTCCGTCTGGTCGCTTCCTTCCTCTCGCACCGTCCTTCCTATGTCACCCTCCACAACACCAACTCCCGTATCTTTTATCCCACAGTTGGCGTCCCCCAGGGTTCTGTCCTCTCCCCTCTCCTTTAACTCTTGTATACAGCTGATATGCCCAAGCCACCCCCACCAGTCCTCCTTCTCCAATAAGCTGATGACACCGCCTTCCTGGCTCTCTATCCTACCCTTCAACGGTCCCAACGTACCCTCCAAACCCACCTTAACCAGTTCACCACTTGGTGTAACCAGTGGCTCCTCCGTCTCAATCCCTCCAAAACCCAGGCAATCATCATAGGCCGCACCACTCGCTCCTTTCGCCTCCATGATTTCTACCTCACCCTTTATGGTCGTCCTATCCAACTCACCCCCACCCTGAAATACCTTGGCCTCACCCATGACCGACACCTCACCTGGACCCCTCATCTCCCGACCATCCAGCAGAAAGCCCATTCCCGCCTCCGCCTGCTGAAATTCCTGTCCGGCCGGACATGGGGATTGCATCCTTCTAGCATCCTCCACACCTACAAATCCCTCATCCATCCTATCCTCTGTTATGCCAGCGTCACCTGGATCTCCGCCCCCACCCGCTTTTACAAGGCCCTCCAAATCCTTGAACGCCATGCGCTCCGCCTTGCCTTCCGTATCCGCCTTCCTTCTCCCACACGGCTCCTGTATGAACTGATTCCCTTCCCCCACCTCCTCTTGTTCCTCCAACATCTCCGCATCCTTTACATTGTTCACAGGGTTGATCCCCCCCACCCTCTGGTTTCCTCCTTCCTCTCCACCCCCCGCCCGTTGGCGCACCTCTATCGCTGTATCCCTCCCTCTCTCCACCTCCACACCCTCCATCTCCTTCATCAGGGCAATTTCCAACGCCTCCCCCTCCCGGATGACGAACTTCACCACGACATATACCCTTCCTTCCAACTATAACCCGGCCTTGTTCCCCCCCCCCTCCCCAGGGCCCCCTTCTCCTCTTTCCTCCTTCTCCCAGAGCGGATTTTCCTCCATCCCCCCCTCCCCTGAGACCCTGCACCCCATACTTGCCTCTCTCCTTCCCACATCCCTCCGTACCTGGCCCTATTCCGTGTGCCCCCCATTCCCCCCCCCCCATCTCTTCCCCTCCCTCCCTTCTTCAGGTCGCCCTCATCTCCTTGAACCTGGCAGATCCTCTGTATTGATCATCATCAGTGTGCCACATCAGTGTTGTGTTTAGTGCTGTTTCTCGTGTGCGTCAAGAGGTGTGATTTTAATTGTGTACTGCCTTGAGGTTCGCCGTCAGTGTTACATTGTGTGCTATGCCATCCATCAATACCTTTATGCTCCAGTCATACTGTGCCTTGTGTTCTTTTAATCGTCGCAGTGTGTGGCTTTTTGTGTGTGCTACTTTAAACTGTTTTTTATCTCCATTTTACAGTCACCCCGTTTTTTTTGTTTTTTTTTTTTGTCTATTGCCTTCCATGATGTTCTCCCTTTTTTATATCTATGTTCGCCTTCTTCTCTCCTTTGCTGTTTTTAAATGTCTTCTATTGTTTTGTTCTATGCCTTTCGGCTGAAGAGCAGCGCATATGCTGCTGCCAGCCCGCCCCGATGGGGAATTGAAATACAATAAAGAAAAAAAAATAAGTTTCCACGACTGAAAGACAAGACCATATATTATAAACGTTATGTCGATGACATCTTGTTACTGTTAGAGGGGGACAAGAATGAGGTTACCGCATTTGCTCAAGCCATAGGCAACATGCACCAAAAAATAGCGTTTACTACAGAAATAGAAGATGCGGGCTCAGTTAACTCTTTAGACCTTACCATTAAGAAGGTTGATAACAGACATAAATTTTCGATTTTCAGAAAGCCTACATGTACAGATACTATTATTGGAGCCAGTTCATGCCATCCGCCTCGATATAAAAGGGCCTTTTCCACCTCTATGATCCATGGGCTTTTTAGATTACCATTGGCTGACAGTGAAATACGCCAAGAATTTAGTATATTAAAGCAAATTGCAGTAGCCAACGGTTTTTCAGCTAAAGATGTTATGCGCCCATACAATAGGATAAAAAAAACCAGAAAGTAAATAATACACCGACCCACAATCATCTAGAAAAAAGAAAGAATAAAGAAAACCTGAAAACTATTCCAATGAAATTTTACGGAAAAGTGTCCCAAGAAATAGAAAAGTGTTTGAACAAATCTAACGTTAGATGTGGTTTTAAAGTTAACAACACTCTGAAATTCCGTTTAAAACACAGTCTGAGTAAAGACTCTGATAAATTTGACGGTTCTGGGGTTTACAAAATCATTTGTAGTTGTGACAAATTTTACATCGGTCAAACTGCCCGCTCTTTTAAAATTAGATTCAGGGAGCATTTGCAAGCACATAATAAAACTGCATTAGGAATGCATTTAGCAGAAACCGGCCAGACTGTAGACAATATCGAGAGTTATATGCGTATTTTACACATGGCAGAGAACGGTCGCGCTCTCGACTTGTTGGAGGAGTTAGAAATTTACAAAGCCAAAAGGGATGAGCACACTAAGGTACCCAACACCTACTTTGCTTTATTTGTTAACATATTACGATAACCAATTTTTTTTTTATGTGTGGTGGTGGTGCTGAAGTCTGATCAACTTCGTTGACTTTTATTTCTGTAGGGAATGGAAAGGGTAAAAATTTTCGCTTTATTTATTTATTGTTCTTTCAGCTTTAGTTCGGGCACACAGAAGGGTCCTTTAACTCGCTGCTTTTGGTGTGTGTTTGAAAACATGTGTGTAGAAGTGCTAAAGGACTTTATGTCCTTAAATTATGGAGAATTACGTAGGGATATCTTTTACGGAAGCTCAAATACTATCGCCTTTGGTACTTTATATTTGTGGTTGCGTAAGGGTTCTACCGTACCTACTGTGGTGAGTTGTGGTGTACTGTCACGTATCATGTCCAACTTCCGAAATAAGGTTCGTGCCTTCTCCTTGACCTTGTCTGAGAGGAAAGATTCGCTTAAGGCTCAATGAATATCATGATTCCGGATCCATCATTGGGCTCCAGTGATCCATCGTAGGCATCTGCTTTGTACAACCTGTAACTTCTTGTAGTTAGTGGCACACGTAGTACCCCAAAAGGTCGATCCATACAAAATAGATGGTTCGACTGTGGCGTGGTACAACTGGAGTTTCGTGCGTTGGCTGAGGTACGAGCTCTTCAGAAATGGGAGGAGAGCTCCAAGCATTTTGAGGCCAGACGTCTTCTTCTCCATGATGTGATGACTATACAGCAGTTTGGCGTCCAGATGCACTCCAAGGTATTTTACAGTTGTTGCCCAAGGGAGTGGCTGGTCTGATATCCGTAGGCGTTCATTGACGATGGGTCTCCGACGTGTGAAGACAATAACTTTGGTTTTCTCTGCATTGACCGTTATTTTGTTCCTGTGGGTCCAGTGGTCCACTAAATCTAGTTGGCGCTGCATCCGTATGACGAGGTGGTCCATTCTGGTGCCTGCAGTCAGGAGCGCTGTGTCGTCGGCATAGAAACTGGCAGTGACATGTGGCACCGTCGGGAGGTCGTTAATCTATAAATATAAACAGCAGTGGAGATATGACCGATCCTTGTGGAAGGAAGTCCTTCAAGGACAGGCCGTGTTGTTGAATTCTTGTCATAAATGCGAACATATAATCTGCGATCCTGAAGAGAATTGTCGAGAAGTTTTAAATATCAGTCTGGTAGGGGAGTGGTACGTCGGAGCTTGACGATCAAGTTGCGTCGCCATACTTTATCGTAAGCCTTCTCTATATCGAGAAAGACTCCAATGGTATGTTTTTTCTTGTTGAAATTGTCTTGGATAGATTCCGTGATGCGCAGTAGTTGTAACTCAGCTGATAGCTTCGCCTGGAAGCCAAACTGCTCCGGTCGGATGATGTTGTGTGCCACAAGGATGTCCAGCACGCGTTTCAGTAGGACACGTTCCAGTACCTTTCCCAGCGTCGGCAGTAAACTTATGGGTCTGTAGCTGTCAGGGTGTGATAGATCCTTGTCCGGTTTTTGGTATTGGCACTATTCTGGCAATCTTCCATGCCTCTGGGAAGTATCCAGTCCTGAGGCAGCTGTTCACTATCCGGGTGAGAAGCACAATAGGCTTTCTCGGGAGGTGTTTCAATTCCGTATTGCTGATTCTATCTGTTCCATGTGAGGTGTGTTTGCTAAACTTGATAATCCTACGAATTTCCTCCAGCATGTCAGCTGGGGCATAGTGTTAGTCGGGAAGTCCCGAATAGCTTCCCATTCCGCCACTGTGTCCTCCTCTGCACGGTGGAGTGCATCATCTTCATCCTCCGTGGGGGGGCGTAGTCATCTCGATAACCAAATAATGCCTCGCGTATTTATACCCAGACTTACTTGATGAGTTATGTTGAGAACAGAAGGCATTTCCCTTACTTCCGCACAGTAGTCGGTCTAATCTTGTAACTGATTATCTCCTACCTACTCATGGAATGTATAGTCAAACTATATAATATTATTTATTGAATGCTTATATGTTATATGTAAAGCCGTCTATTGGTTAAGTGCTTACGATCGGTGCGCGCCTACATAAGATCCTAGCGGCCGACCCAACAGAGGGCGCTGTTCATTGATCTGTCTCTTTTTCAGCTGTCATATAGACATTTTATCTTTCATAAGTAATTTATAGGTTGCCACAGGCAATGTATTACGCTATATTAATTGCTGACCGTAAATTCACCATAAAAAACGGTCGGACCTATACTCTTCATATATTTTCTTTTAATAATTTTACATGTGTAACTGCATTCATCTTTTAATGTATCACAATTGGTTTCTATGATAGTCATCAATTTTAATAAGTCTGCTACATGCATTTTATCTAATGTGCTTTTATGAGATTATTTTTTTGCGTAAATGATGACTGCTTATAAGCCAGCCCACAATAGCGACATCTAGGGAGGGTGTAGGCAAACAGGTTTCTGGGTGCTACTGTACTTCAGTAGCTAGTTGGCAATAATCACTATGTGGACGATGTGGCCTATTCTACACCATATTTTAAATCTATGTGACGATGCTATACTGATTATGTTCATATCTTTTGACGATGCCATTATGGCCGTATCACTTTAGGACATGGTGTAAAAAAGGTACGTTATACCATATTTTATCTGTACATTTCCCTGGTGTATGACAGTATATCGTGATACATATTGCTGTTTTATATTAAAAGACATCCACCAGCAGTGCCTTAACCTTCAGTCCCCTCCTTCCTGTAATACCTGTAATCTCCTGCATCCCACATACTCCCAAAAATGTAAAGCCCGAGCCCCTCCAACCACTCCTGAACTCACCGTCCCTGTCCGCCCTCTGGACACCCTCACGCCTCCTGGCAATTCCCTTCGTCTCCCCCCCCCCTCCCCACCCCCGCTGAGGACATAATCAGGTTCCTCACCATTCTTCTACAGAATGTCCACCACTTCCAGCGCCCTCACACCCTCCAGCAGATATCCCTTGCTGCCCTTTCCGTCTTTCACCTTAAAATGTATGCCACCTACTCCCACTACCAGGCCCATTTCACCTTCTCCCGTCTCGACACCCTCGTCTAAATCCCTGTCATGGCGCGACAGCACCGTATCCTGTTCAACAACATCTGTTCCCTTCCCACCAACAAGAACCTCTTCATGCACACCCTCGCCACCCACCGTGTGGATGCCTTCCTCCTCAATGAAACCTTTCTTCAGCCCCACCACACCATACACACCTCGCCCTACCTCCTTCACCGCTCCAACAATCCCTTATCTGATAGTGCGTTGCGGAGTTACCATTGGTCACCACCGCCAGATCCCAGTTCGTCTCCAACCTTTTCTTCCCGACCCCACAGAATACTTAATCCTTAGTCTCCTCTTCCCTCGCCATACCATCACCTGTGCCACCATCTATGTCCGCCCTAACGCTGCTATTCCTTTTGACTTTCTCTCCCACATTGACTGCACCTTCTCCTCCTACGTGATCGCCGCCGACCTCAACATCCATAGTCGTTCTGCCACCCAGTCACGGCGGTGGCATCAGTTCCTCTCCTCCCTTCAGGGCGACCTCGTCCCCATTCCCCAGCACACCTGCCCTGAATCCAACTCCACTCCTGATGTTATCCTCTCCTCCCCCAACCTCCTTGGCCGCATAACGGTGGATATCCTGGACCCCATTGGTAGTGACCATCTCCCTGTTCTCCTCATCGTTTCAGACGGTCGCCCCCCACCCCGACCCCCGACTGGAATGCCTACCGGGATACCCTGTCCACCCAGGTCGATGGCCACCCCTTCACCTACCGCCACCCTTATGATATTACCCATGCCGTCTCCTTTCTCCAGCAGACCTTGTCTGAGGCCATGGAGGCCCACGTCCCTTCTGTTGCAATCCACCCCCACCGTCCTACCTTACCCCCACAGGTCGTCGTCGTCCTCCTCATCCTCCTCCTCCTCGACAGTTTGTAGTGTGGTTATTCGTCGAGTGTGAATGGCTTCATGTTATTTATGTTACTGTGTCTACTGGTTTTTACCCGCCAAATTGTTCAGTCTCTTTTGTGTCTTCTACAGGGTGTTTCAAAAATGACCGGTATATTTGAAACGGCAATAAAAACTAAACGAGCAGCGATAGAAATACGCCGTTTGTTGCAATATGCTTGGGACAACAGTACATTTTCAGGCAGACAAACTTTCGAAATTACAGTAATTACAATTTTCAACAACAGATGGCGCTGCGGTCTGGGAAACTCTATAGTACGATATTTTCCACACATCCACCATGCGTAGCAATAATATGGTGTAGTCTCTGAATGAAATTACCCGAAACCTTTGACAACGTGTCTGGCGGAATGGCTTCACATGCAGATGAGATGTACTGCTTCAGCTGTTCAATTGTTTCTGGATTCTGGCGGTACACCTGGTCTTTCAAGTGTCCCCACAGAAAGAAGTCACAGGGGTTTATGTCTGGCGAATAGGGAGGCCAATCCACGCCGCCTCCTGTATGTTTCGGATAGCCCAAAGCAATCACACGATTATCGAAATATTCATTCAGGAAATTAAAGACGTCGGCCGTACGATGTGGCCGGGCACCATCTTGCATAAACCACGAGGTGTTCGCAGTGTCGTCTAAGGCAGTTTGTACTGCCACAAATTCACAAAGAATGTCCAGATAGCGTGATGCAGTAATCGTTTCGGATCTGAAAAATGGGCCAATGATTCCTTTGGAAGAAATGGCGGCCCAGACCAGTACTTTTTGAGGATGCAGGGACGATGGGGCTGCAACATGGGGCTTTTCGGTTCCCCATATGCGCCAGTTCTGTTTATTGACGAAGCCGTCCAGGTAAAAATAAGCTTCGTCAGTAAACCAAATGCTGCCCACATGCATATCGCCGTCATCAATCCTGTGCACTATATCGTTAGCGAATGTCTCTCGTGCAGGAATGGCAGCGGCGCTGAGGGGTTGCCGCGTTTGAATTTTGTATGGATAAAGGTGTAAACTCTGGCGCATGAGACGATACGTGGACGTTGGCGTCATTTGGACCGCAGCTGCAACACGGCGAACGGAAACCCGAGGCCGCTGTTGGATCACCTGCTGCACTAGCTGCGCGTTGCCCTCTGTGGTTGCTGTACGCGGTCGCCCTACCTTTCCAGCACGTTCATCCGTCACATTCCAGTCCATTGAAATTTTTCAAACAGATCCTTTATTGTATCGCTTTCGGTCCTTTGGTTACATTAAACCTCCATTGAAAACTTCGTCTTGTTGCAACAACACTGTGTTCTAGGCGGTGGAATTCCAACACCAGAAAAATCCTCTGTTCTAAGGAATAAACCATGTTGTCTACAGCACACTTGCACGTTGTGAACAGCACACGCTTACAGTAGAAAGACGACGTACAGAATGGCGCACCAACAGACTGTGTTGTCTTCTATATCTTTCACATCACTTGCAGCGCCATCTGTTGTTGAAAATTGTAACTACTGTAATTTCGAAAGTTTGTCCGCCTGAAAATGTACTGTTGTCCCAAGCATATTGCAACAAACGGTGTATTTCTATCGCTGCTCGTTTAGTTTTTATTGCTGTTTCAAATATACCGGTCATTTTTGAAACACCCTGTATATGTTTTCTCTTTGTTAACTCTGAGGCTGAAGAGCAGCTTAAGGTGCTGCTGCCAGCTTACCTGTTGTACAGGTGTTGAAATTACAATAAAGGAAAAAAAAGGTTAAAAGACACCCCCACGCGGATCCTCTATGATCTCATTCCTTTCCCCAATCTGCTCCTATTCCTCGAACATATCCACATACTCTACACCTCCTGCCGCCTTCCCCACCCCCTTTCGTTTTTTCCTCTCCTCCCTCCTTGTTTTCCCCCTCATCTGCCCAGTTCCCCCCCCCCCCAATCTGCCCTTGGCTAGGGAGTGTATTCTTTGTGCTGACATTTTCGTGCAGTGTTTTACAGTGAGTGTTCAGTGTTGTGTGTCTTTTGGGAAGTGTTGCGAACGCCCATCATACCGTCACTGGGTGTGATTTTTTATCTCTTGCGAACAGAAACCAAACTGTCGCGGTGTTTTTTTGATTGTGTGTCTACTATGATACTTGTCTGATTCCTGTGTATTTTATTCGCATTGCCAACCCCTTTGCTTTATGTTTTAACTTTCCACCATATTCCGCCATTTTACAATTTACGTCGCCGTTTTATCGCCTGCTTTTATTGTTTCTTTCCTTCTTACGTTTTTCAAAAGTCTGTAGTCTGTAGAGCAGCGTAATAAGCGGCAACGTTACTTATCACATGACGACTGTCTACCGTCCAAAAATAAACGGGCTTTCTGAACGCCTTAATAAGACTTTGGCCGACATGCTATCAATGTTTGTCAGTGTTGAGCAGAGCAACTGGGATGAGGTGCTGCATTTCGTTACGTTTGCCTACAACACTGCCAAACAAGACACCACATTTACGCCATTTGTCCTGGTGCATTGGCGTGAGGCGGCTACGATGATGGACACTGTGTTTCCTTTTCATCCTGATGACCTAGACGACGACTGCATCGACCAGGTGTTAGCCAGAAGCCGGCCGCTGTGGCCGAGGGGTTCTAGGCGCTTCAGTCCGAAACCTCGCGACTGCTACGGTCGTAGGTTCGAATCCTGCCTCGGGCATGGATGTGTGTGATGTCCTTAGGTTAGTTAGGTTTACGTAGTTCCAAGTTCTAGGGGATTGATGACCTCAGATGTTGTCCCATAGTGCTCAGAGCCATTTGAACCCGGAAGCTCCGCAGTTACCTCGACTCCACACGCTGGAGGCTCAAGAAAACAATCACCGAAGGTATGACACGAACCACTGTTCGGAAGGTTGGTCTCTCTGAGAAGCTCCTCAGGCGCTACTTTGGACCTTATAAGATTGTAAGACAGTTGTTACTTATGAAGTTGAAGATTGCGATCCCGACACAAGAAGACGAAAGATTAAGGACATGGTTCACGTCTTTCGAATGAAGCCCTATAAGGATCCTGCAACCCAGGGTAAATTCGAAGCTCCAGCAACAGGCAACAAGCGGAAAGGTGAAGAAGTGCATAGCTGCAAAGGAAGTTATAAGAAGATCACCGCCAGGGCGAACATCAGTCATCGGGAGTCGGAGTATGCAGGACCGATGACTCGTTCCCGGACTAGGAGGACGTAACACCGAGACGCTGTTCTCTTAAGGAGGGAGCAATGTCGCAGTCGAAAGTGAGTAGCACCGTCACTGTAGAGTAACGGTTATGATACTAAATTGTTGCATGGAGGTTCGTGAGTTCAATAGTCACCTGATCTGCAGAATTTTAATTTATATATTCGGTTCGAGGATATTCTGGCAGTATCTACAAATATCAAGAATAATTGTACTGAATGTTCTGTAACCGTGTATATACCGTATGTGTTCTGGCCACAGGCAGTTCGCTCCACGCTCTTGTATGTGGAAGTGCTGAATAAACCTTCGTTAAGAGAAGTTTGTGTTCGTCATTCATCTAATTGCACCTTCTTTTACGTGCCCATATCAATGAAGATCATCCAAATGCAGGCAACTGCGTCTAAGTCATAATGTCACTCAAGGTTGGGGCCGGCCGTAGTGGCCGTGCGTTTCTAGGCGCTACAGTCTGGAACCTGGTGACCGCTACGATCGCACGTTCGAATCCTGCCTCGGGCATGGATGTGTGTAATGTCCTTAGGTTAGTTAGGTTTAACTAGTTCTAAGTTCTAGGCGACTGATGACCTCAGAAGTTAAGTCGCATTGTGCTCAGAGCCATTTTGAACTCAAGGTTGGGTAGGTTGTTTTATTCTAAAAACAAAGGAGAAAATCAACCTCAAGTTAACATCCCTACACCACTGCAAAGCCTGTGCAATGACCTCAACACGTTGAAAGCGTCAGCTGTGAACGGAACAGAGTTCTGTGTAGTTGTGAGTGAAGTATGTCGGAGCTAAGTGAATACGATCGTGGGAAAATTGTTGAGGCTCGCATAGTGGGTGCATCCTTTTGTTATGTATAGAGCATATTCCTCTATTGGCCGAGATAATGATGCTCTTTTCGGATATGTGTCTATTACCCTGATGTACAATACCGGGAATTTTACGTTAACTTTCCTTCTGACTGAACAGTTCGATTTATTTTCACTTTGTTCAACTGTTGTTGTTCCTTGTCCTAGATAGAAATAATTTTTGTTTATAGTTTGGAAGTTAATTAAATAAATATGAGTTGTTTCAGTATGTTTCATTAACACTTTCCATTTTTTTCCTACAGTAACAGAAAATTAATATTTCTTTTTTTATAATCAACTTCGTACTTTTTCAAAAAAATGGCTCTGAGCACTATGGGACTTAACATCTGAGGTCATCAGTCCCCTAGAACTTAGAACTAGTTAAACCTAAGTAACCTAAGGACATCACAAACATCCATGGCCGAGGCAGGATTAGAACCTGCGACCGTAGCGGTCTTGCGGTTCTTGACTGCAGCGTCTTTAACCGCACGGCCACTTCGGCCGGCTGTATAATACATACTGTGCCGCTTGTTCACAGATAATGAAAAGTAACAACAACTGAATTTATTTACCGAAAAATTATGAAATTGTGATATACAACAAGCTTCGAGGGAGGTCTTCAATTTTTTGGAACGTTTTCCTTCGAAAAAGCAGAAATCGGTAATATTATACTAAAATTATTTTAATGAAACATTCTCGATCGTATATATTTCGTTTGGTAGCCGGTTTCGGTCTTTTATAAGACCATCATCAGAAACTTTTTTTATTCCTTGGTGACAGCAGGAGCCAGTGGCTTGGTGAAGGTCGCTCTAGACACTCGTGGGACATTGCTCCTCAGTTGGAGTCTGTTGTTGGTTGCTAGATGCATATTAAGCTCACCGGACAAAATAATTAGTCCCTGCCCCCCTACAGAAATTCTTGTAAGCACCATTTAATATCGTGTAATTTCGACCCTGGACTTGCTAACTACCTGGATTTGATTAGAAAGTGTGTCCACAAGCTTTTGCCGGTACGTCACATCCAGGTTAAGCCACCGCTGAGGAGTTGATCGCGCATTTCATCCAAACTGTGCGGATGATTAGGTCGGTGTTTTACCTGCTGTTCTAACGTGACCCACAGATTTTCTTCGGGGTTCTGGTCAGATGATTTTGCATGGCAATCGAGATGTAATAGGGTGGGAAAGGTTTCAGAAAACCAGTCACACATTCTGCCAGCCCGAAGAACTTCGACGTCGTCGTCTTCATTTGCCTGTGTGAGCAGTGGCCTCCCGTGACGTGACCGGCTCCAAATGTTCACTGCATGCAGTTCGTGCCGCAATGTTATCTCGCTAACACGTTGGGATGGACTTTCATTCACTGCCTGCAGCAATTCTCGTCGGGTTTGAAAGTGATTTTGAAACGCGTAGCCGGTCCCACCCGGGAAGGATCTTTTTCCGGCCACAATTATCATGTCGTGTTTCGTGACCGCGTGCCTTACATCACTGCTTGCCGGCACGTAGAGTAGTCTGCTGCGAAGCAGCAACAACTCCAGCAACTTCACACACAGTAAGGCCATGGGCACAGCCAACGTCATTGCCCATTCTTGCCAATCCGTCATGTCCTTGCATTTAGTTATGTTTACGCACAATGTCCGTTTGAAACTTAAATGTCTCACCAAACGCTACTGCCTTATGCTCACGTAGAGCCAGGGAACATGCTGTTGAGCACATGCCTTCGTGGCTGCGCCGTCTGTAAACGCTTAACGATTCATCTGTGTGTGCGCACTGGGGTCATTAATTTTGTGTCCGGTGTGTTAGATGGTGGTGGTGGTGGTTAGTGTTTAACGTCCCGTCGACAACGAGGTCATTAGAGACGGAGCGCAAGCTCGGGTTAGGGAAGGATTGGGAAGGAAATCGGCCGTGCCCTTTCAAAGGAACCATCTCGGCATTCGCCTGAAACGATTTAGGGAAATCACGGAAAACCTAAATCAGGATGGCCGGAGACGGGATTGAACCGTCGTCCTCCCGAATGCGAGTCCAGTGTGCTAACCACTGCGCCACCTCGCTCGGTCCGGTGTCTTAGAACCGCCGGCCGCACGTATACAGGGTGTTACAAAAAGGTAGGGCCAATCTTTCAGGAAACATTCCTCACACACCAATAAAGAAAAGATGTTATGCGGACATCTGTCCGGAAACGCTTAATTTCCATGTTAGTGCTCATTTTAGTTTCGTCAGTATGTGCTGTACTTCCTCGATTCACCGCTATGACTCGCGACTGGGAAAGACCTAGAACGACGAGGACACCTGCAATGGACGAAGCAATTCTTCGTGCAGTTGACAATAACCCTAATGTCAGCGTCAGAGAAGTTGCTGCTGTACAAGCTAACGTTGACCACGTCACTGTATGGAGAGTGCTACGGGAGAACCAGTTGTTTCCGTACCATGTACAGCGTGTGCAGGCAGCTGATTGACCTCCACGGGCACACCTCTTCGAATGGTTCATCCAACAATGTGTCAATCCTCATTTCAGTGCAGATGTTCTCTTTACGGATGAGGCTTCATTCCAACGTGATCAAATTGTAAATTTTCACAATCAACAAGTGTGGGCTGACGAGAATCAACACGCAGTTCTGCAATCACGTCATCAACACAGATTTTCTGTGAACGTTTGAGCAGGCATTGTTGGTGATGTCTTGATTGGGCCCCATGTTCTTCCACCTACGCTCAATGGAGCACGTTATCATACGGGATACTCTACCTGTGCTGCTAGAAAATGTGCCTTTACAAGTACGACACAACATGTGGTTCATGCACGATGGAGCTCGTGCACATTTCAGACGACGTGTTCGTACGCTTCTCAAGAACAGCTTTGGTGACCGATGGATTGGTAGAGGCGGACCAATTCCATGGCCTCCACGCTCTCCTGATCCCAACCCTCTTGACTTACATTTATGGGTGCATTTGAAAGCTCTTGTCTAGGCAACCCCGGTACCAAATGATGAGACTCTTCGTGTTCGTATTGTGGACGGCTGTGATACAATACGCCATTCTCCAGGGCTGCATCAGCGCATCAGGGATTCCATGCGACGGAGGGTGGATGCATGTATCCTCGCTAACGGAGGACATTTTGAACATTTCCTGTAACAAAGTATTTGAAGTCACGCTGGTACGTTCTGTTGGTGTGTGTTTCAATTCCATGATTAATGTGATTTGAAGAGAAATAATAAAATGAGCTCTAACATGGAAAGTAAGCGTTTCCGGACACAATGTCCACATAACATATTTTCTTTCTTTGTGTGTAAGGAATGTTTCCTGAAAGTTTGACCGTAACTTTTTGTAACACCCTGTATTTGATTCGGCCCGTATGCGGCCCGCAGGCCGCAGTTCGACGACAAATGACCTATAAGGATTTGATGAGTTGGTGACTATCAAAGTATGTGACATATAGAGCATATACCTTTTGATCGTATTGAGTGAGATGATATAATTTCTCTTTCACTTCAAATAAATGATGAAAACTTAATTAACTAATTACTAGTAAGAAGAGACAGCAGAATTATCTTAATGAGGTGAGTTGGGAAAGCAAGTCGGCATAGTCAGTGGTTGACCACTGATAGACTGCCAAACAGGATTCTGCGTGCCGGCCGCGGTGGTCTAGCGGTTCTAGGCGCTCAGTCCGAGCCGCGGGACTGCTACGGTCGCAGGTTTGAATCCTGCCTCGGGCATGGATGTTTGTGATGTCCTTAGGTTAGTTAGGTTTAAGTAGTTCTAAGTTCTAGGGGACTGATGACCTTAGAAGTTAAGTCCCATAGTGCTCAGAGCCATCTTGAGGATTCTGCGTGATTGTGAATCGCTGTTTCAATACGTTTGTGGGCTTTATAATGGAATGATTCTTGTTAAGACATCACGTAATAAATTTAGAAATATGCGGGTTCTATTTGTGACCATGCGATATGCAATTAAGGCTGCTGTAATGGCGGCGGGTCAATGGCATCGCCCTATAGGTGCTGTCCAACTGAATTCTTTGCCCGTCGTTACAAAAGCCGAAAACATTTGAAAAATCACTGTTATGGTAAGGAATCATGGTAACATCAAATAAAACCATAATCACTCGCAAGACTGTACTATTAATCTAAGTAATACAAAGCTATAACGTCATCACCTTACATTTACCATTGTGACAGAAGGCTCGCGAAACAGAAGAGTTACACAGGTAGTTGAACGTGATTAATCAGTCAATTGTTTTCAAACAAAACTCAAAGTATTGTCCAGAGATTACATACTTTACACATGTTTATAATATTATCTGTGCGTTTATGAGGACGTTTAGGTTTTTATATACTTTTATTGTTGCACTATACAGTCCCTCTTGAATAGCGTTGGCACAGTTCTTGACAAAACTTGACGATTTAATAAATCGTCACTCAGTTTAATGTACTGTTTTTCACTGACTTTCATTCCCGCAGTTCATTAGCATTTGTAAATAATGTCATTTCTTCACGTCTAGGATGAAATCGTTCGGTACATACTACATTAGATACATACCTAAAAATATGCTGAATAGATTGGTTTCCTAATTGCAAGTAAACGGAGATTGCACCTAAAGTAATCAAATTTCTTTCAAGATGGGACTTAATTGCAGAGGTCATCAGTCTCCTAGAACTTAGAACTACTTAAACCTAACTAACCTAAGGACATCACACACATCCATGCCCGAGGCGCAGTAGCGGTCGCGCGGTTCCAGACTGTAGCGCCTAGAACCGCTCGGCACACTGGCCGGCTGGAACAGGTTTCAGGGAACAGTCGTACAGAGGAATCAAAAACGGCTTTGCACATCTCATAACAGTTGTACTGAAAATAATAATTCTTACTACAAAGACGCTAATTTTCTGTTTACAAGTTAGACATAAATCATCAGTACACACAGAGTTAGGATATCTATGCAGAATTTTCATGGGACATCGTTTTATAGTTTATTTATCACAGTGACTCTTGGTATCATATAACGTCTTACTAGTTCTTTAATATTCTGCACCACAACATGCCGTTAGCTAGCTTCGCACATCACTAATGTTCATCTCAAGCACATCACGTGTTCTTATTAAACATAGTTTTGTATCCATCTTGATCATGGTATCTGAATTTCTTTTTTTTAACGGCACCGCTGGCGCGACGCTCAGTGTCGATAATCAGGATTATCTTGGGTCACTGCGATTGTCGTTGGGTACACGCGTGAGCACTGTTAACAGCCAGTCGTCGTAACCGCATAATGTGTTTATGTGCCTGTGCATATGGAACGCCTGGCAGATATGAATAAGGACATCACTCTTCGGTACATTGAACCACAAACAAGCATCAGCTCATGGGACTGAATCCAGGTAAGAGAAGTTTTCACCCATTTCACACAAGATTACACTCATACGTCATCCTGTCAGCAAGTGCCCTAATTCCAGTCATGAATGTTTAATGATTACTAGGAGCATGCACTGATTTCGCAACAGCTTGACAGCAGGTTTCCTTTTTAGAATTCCGTCATTTCTGCTGCATAGACATATTCCAAGTCCGCCCCTGTGGATCTCGCTATACTCAATAGAATGCAAAAATTCTTTCACCTTATATACACTACGAATATTAGCTTTACATTGCTCTTTAGATTTTTATGTCCTTAACACAAACATTTATACTGAACCATACTAGCCTTTTATCGGTGAACTACTGGCTAGGTACAGCTACGACGATCCATTTCAAGAATCTGCCGCTGTATGGGCTTACCACTATGGAAAGCTTAGACAATAGATTTTTCTCTTGTTCCGTGAACAATCTGCTCTTAGGAGAATTTTGACCACATAAACGTAAAAATACATCCAAATGAAATTGTAAGTTTCAAACATCAATCAAAGTAGCATTATGTCTTAGTATACGCACTACTTTCACATTAGAACATTTGTCTATCAATTAACTACATCTGCTTCAATGTTCAAAAGTAATGGATTAGAAGTTTGTCTCATTCACGCTAATGAATCATCATTTCGTAAATATAAACTTTAGGAGAGCTATAGCCAACCAATTAATTTCATTACAAATATTAGCAATTTGCTCTCAGTACTGCACTCTGGAGCACATATCAACTTAAATCATTTGTATGTCATGGTCAAATAACCATTAAATTATGGGCAGTACAGCTTAAAGACTAATATACATATATAGGAACATTATCTTTATCTACAGGCTGTCCCACATAAAGCCTCTATGCGTCACGCTCGAAATTCAAGTAACAATAAACTAATTAAAACAGAATAAGTTAGAGTAACATTAAAAAACATGTACTTTGCTGTTTATAAGAGATTCTGGAAGTGGTGGCCGTGGGAATTATGAGACAGCGTTGCCACTTCACAAGCAATTCGACTAGAGATGGTTAAGCGATATGTGAGATGTACCAGTTTTATGTGAGACACCCTCTATATGAAAAGTAGTGATAGAAAAGAAAAAGCATCTTTAAAAACAAAATTTTAATTCTGTACTAAAGCACTTCTGTATCTTAAGCGTCCATTAGTATCACATATTGACATACTGTACACTTGGTATATTTTCTTCCATTGTACTGGATTTTCTCTTTCATACATACAAAGGAATACAACTGTATACATATTTCTGACAACAGCTAATAATGTCATACAGCCCTTGGTCCACTTAAAAATATTAGTACACTGTAGTAAAACTATTCATATAATAGTTTACTTTATAGTGTTTCTTTACATGAAATTAACAGCTTAGCATTTGGATAGGATATTCCCTAGAACGTGTTTATGCGTGAATAACTAATCAACGATTAAAACCTTTTATGTTTCCTCAATTTAAGGCATATAATCATCACTATTACTTTTTCAAATCTTGGGGACTGTAAAGTTCTTTAATTTTGTTTCTCTTCAGAAAATCTGGAAGATAACTGCTTCGATATGGGATCTGGATCATCTTATACCGTCCAGTATACAGTAGCTGCCATTTACAATTTATTCATTTATTTTGAAAAAAGATTTTGCTTGTAACTGAAGCAATGTGGTTTCCGCTACGAAATGTTCCTGTACACATCCCAGCCAATTGGCACAGGTGTTCCTTCGGATTTATCTAGTTGTTGATTTCTTTGCTGTTAGTCATGATGGTGTATAAGGTGTTGTGTAAATTGGAAAATTATTGACTATTTGTTGAAAAGTTTTGATTAACCCCACGCAACATGTATCTTTCATGCTTGCAAATACGTGCAAAAATCTCAGTAAATACGTGGAATGAGATTACTTTGTGGATTAAATTTTCATATTAGAATGTGTATGATACTGTGGCTTTGTAAAATGTCTTTCTATAATTTTCATGTGAAGTTTGGTGCAGTGTCTGTTAAGAGTGCGCGAGGTTTGCCTACTTGCCAACTATCTCTATGTAGTGTCTAAGAACCCTTCTGATTATGACAGATGTGCCTGTCGATCTTATGGCACCTAGCTTGACGTTTTCGAAAAACGGTCATAAAGGGCAAGTAACACTGATGGATACGATTTCTAAAAATTATGTTAGTGATGTAGACTGTAGTTCTGTGTAGTAACACTTGTTTGCAAGTTGTGGTCTTGATGGATCGACCGGGTTTTCAAAAACTTTTCTATATATCTTCGCGTATTTGGAAAATAACGTAAAGTCTTACCTTTCTCAGACATTTTGTTGCACTGAAGTGTCTCTAAACATAATGCACTTGGTCTGAGCATTACATCTATAGAACAACGCGTTATTCTGTAATGTTCAGTGTTGCAGGAGTTTCTCAGATGAATTCTACATGAGCCATGTCTTTCCGCCGCATTAGCTGAACGGTCAGAGCGTTGGAATGCCACGCACGGGGTCCCGGGTTCGATTCCCGGCTGTGATGGGATAATTTCTCCCCTCAGGGACTGGATGTGGTGCTGTGCTCATCATCATTTCATACCCATTGTCGACGCGCAAGTCGCCCAATGTGGCGTCGCACTCAATAAGACTTGCACTTGGCCACCGAACCACCCGCGTGGGAACTTACGGCCACTGACACCATACGATCATTTCCATTTTCTTTGTTCAAATTACACTCCTGGAAATGGAAAAAAGAACACACTGACACCGGTGTGTCAGACCCACCATACTTGCTCCGGACACTGCGAGAGGGCTGTACAAGCAATGATCACATGCACGGCACAGCGGACACACCAGGAACCGCGGTGTTGGCCGTCGAATGGCGCTAGCTGCGCAGCATTTGTGCACCGCCGCCGTCAGTGTCAGCCAGTTTGCCGTGGCATACGGAGCTCCATCGCAGTCTTTAACACTGGTAGCATGCCGCGACAGCGTGGACGTGAACCGTATGTGCAGTTGACGGACTTTGAGTGAGGGCGTATAGTGGGCATGCGGGAGGCCGGGTGGACGTACCGCCGAATTGCTCAACACGTGGGGCGTGAGGTCTCCACAGTACATCGATGTTGTCGCCAGTGGTCGGCGGAAGGTGCACGTGCCCGTCGACCTGGGACCGGACCGCAGCGACGCACGGATGCACGCCAAGACCGTAGGATCCTACGCAGTGCCGTAGGAGACCGCACCGCCACTTCCCAGCAAATTAGGGACACTGTTGCTCCTGGGGTATCGGCGAGGACCATTCGCAACCGTCTCCATGAAGCTGGGCTACGGTCCCGCGCACCGTTAGGCCGTCTTCCGCTCACGCCCCAACATCGTGCAGCCCGCCTCCAGTGGTGTCGTGACAGGCGTGAATGGAGGGACGAATGGAGACGTGTCGTCTTCAGCGATGAGAGTCGCTTCTGCCTTGGTGCCAATGATGGTCGTATGCGCGTTTGGCGCCGTGCAGGTGAGCGCCACAATCAGGACTGCATACGACCGAGGCACACAGGGCCAACACCCGGCATCATGGTGTGGGGAGCGATCTCCTACACTGGCCGTACACCACTGGTGATCGTCGAGGGGACACTGAATAGTGCACGGTACATCCAAACCGTCATCGAACCCATTGTTCTACCATTCCTAGACTGGCAAGGGAACTTGCTGTTCCAACAGGACAATGCACGTCCGCATGTATCCCGTGCCACCCAACGTGCTCTAGAAGGTGTAAGTCAACTACCCTGGCCAGCAAGATCTCCGGATCTGTCCCCCATTGAGCATGTTTGGGACTGGATGAAGCGTCGTCTCACGCGGTCTGCACGTCCAGCACGAACGCTGGTCCAACTGAGGCGCCAGGTGGAAATGGCATGGCAAGCCGTTCCACAGGACAACATCCAGAATCTCTACGATCGTCTCCATGGGAGAATAGCAGCCTGCATTGCTGCGAAAGGTGGATATACACTGTACTAGTGCCGACATTGTGCATGCTTTGTTGCCTGTGTCTATGTGCCTGTGGTTCTGTCAGTGTGATCATGTGATGTATCTGACCCCAGGAATGTGTCAATAAAGTTTCCCCTTCCTGGGACAATGAATTCACGGTGTTCTTATTTCAATTTCCAGGAGTGTAGAATCAGCACGTCATAACGCAGTCACGTTAGAACACATATCTAGATAGTACTGAATAAGCTGAGTGTCAGTGGTTTGTTCAGATAAGTCCGTAAGATCAATTAGACCTTGCGGTAATTGCGACAATTTATATGCTACTACACTATCTTTCATATGCACTGTCTCAAAACTATATTCCTGAGGGGATGCTGTCCACCTTATGATTTTAGCATGAAGTAACTTGCAGGTCAGAAAAACCTCAGTGCCTGGGTGATGGCAAAATAATTTAATGTTTTCACTGCAAATGTAGTACTTAAATTTCTTGAACGCCCGTACGATGGCTGGAGCTTCTGGCTCAGAAGTGGAATATGCCTGCTCACATTCTGAAACTAATCTCGTTAACGTAAAACATATTGTTTTTCCCAGGCATCTGAAACTGACGAGCTGCAAGTCCGGAAAAAGATGTGCCCATTGAAATACAAAAATCCGTATTCATGCCAGGATGATGCAGGTTCTCAGAATTTTGTAAGGTGTTTTATATAGCAACGAAATCTGAATTACATGTCTCTGTCCAACACTATACAACATTTCTCTTTAGTAACCTCAACAGTGCTGAGCTACTGAGCAATTCATTAGGAACAAAATGACGAAAAAACGAAAGGTGGTGGATGAATGCCTGTAGCTGCTACTTTGTTTCAGGAGGTGAAAAATTCTTTATTGCACTTATTTTGTTGGGGGTCAGGCGTTATCCCCGAAGAAGATGTAATGTACCCAGCAAATTTCATTTCTTCCAGAAGTTTGATTTTTGTAGGTTGGCTGTCACTGCAGCCTATGAAAATTTACATAATGCTCCGTCAAGCACATTACGATGTTTCTCCCATGTAACAACATCAATTAAGATGTCATCAGCATACAGTGTTTTTATCTTACACGTTAGGTCCTAGAACTGTATGTAGTGCAGCAAAAGTCTTACCGCAACCTGCATTGAGTTCAAATGGCAATACAAAAATGGTTCAAATGGCTCTGAGCACTATGGGACATAACTTCTGAGGTCATCAGTCCACTAGAACTTAGAACTACTTAAACCTAACTAACCTAAGGACATCACACGCATCCATGCCCGAGGCAGGATTCGAACCTGCGACCGTAGCGGGCGCGCGGTTCACGACTGTAGCGCCTAGAACCGCTCGGCCACCCCGGCCGGCAATGGCAATACGCAAAAGTGGTAACTTCCGCCAGAGGGTTTAATGAATTAGTTTGATGAAGCCTCGTTGTTGGTAGTCAGCCATGGTCATGGTCACTTCAATAATACTTCATTGTACGGACTGGTATCGGACAGACAATGGTGCATCTGACTATTCTGCGGGTTAGTATCATCCATATGTAAGTAGCCTGTTTATGTGTTTGTACGTTGGCAGCGCTATGCAGCCCTTTGCATTAATATCACTGACAGCACTGTGCGCCCTTGGCAAGAGACTCTGTGGCTGGTCGGTCTCGCAGTTGCAAGTGAATAGCCAGCAGTGATGGCAGTTGGAGGTGAAGTTGGAAGTTATTAGTTAGCAGTGATGGAGGTTAGAAGTCTGAAGTGTTAGTGCAAGCGGACGTTTTGGACGTGTGTCCGTCATGGAGATGTAATATTGTTGACGATTATATAATTTATGGAACTCGTTATCACGGATAATTATATATTTTTTGAACTGGATGTCACTTGATTAAGGTAAAATCTGCTAAATACATTGTTTGCTCTGCTTCAAAATCTTTCCTTTGCTAACCACATGCCTATTAGTTGTCAGAGCCTACAGTAGTTAGAATCTTTTATTTAGCTGACTGTGTTGTTGCTTGCTGTATCGCTGTAGTTCGTGTAATGGAGAATCTCTATGAGATAAGAGACTTATGTAATGTGTGGGTATTGTTAGGATTTCTTCTAATTCAGGACCATTCTTTTGTGTGAAGTAAGTCAGATTGCGTTGCGTTTATATTGTGGGTCATTAATGAACAGACTAAGTTTGAGCTGTATTTGTCAGGGAAAATTCTGTAGCTCAGTGTTAAAACGATAAAGACAAGCAAAGTGGCAGCATGTCGATTTCACTCAACAGTTTAAGTAAAAGAATGTAAAGATGTTTCACATATCCCTTAGGTTCTGGTTTGCAATACGTGCAGTAATTGATGTTGTTGCTCCTATAGCGCTGTCATCCCTGTTTCCCTGGTAACTAGGGTGATAGAGATTATTGTTTCTCCTTCTGCCATTATTTAGGTTTGACAGGCAGTTGTCAGTACGTCATGTGTCATATCCGGATGTCATAGGAAGCGGCGTCACTTGGGCCGTGCATTCGGCTGGCCTGAATTATGTTACTGTGCTCCCGGCTGGTTAGATTGCGGTTCACTATTATGGCAGTTATTATCTCTTCATTGATAAGGTCTATAGAGTCAACCAATTCTCTGTATTAACATCTGGTTCATGTACCAATATCTCGCGAATGTCTAAATGCAACTTCGCATTCTTTATGAGAAATTGGCAGGTCCCATATAGATATGATGATGTTTGGTTTGTGAGGCGCTCAAGTTTGTGGTCATCAGCGCCCGTACAAAGTCCCAATCTCTACACAGTCCAATTTTTTCTCAAACAAATCGGGACATTGTCACGAATGATGACGATTAAATGATGTGGACAGCACAAAGACCCAGTCCCCGGCTTGATAAAATCCCCAGTCCGGCCAGGAATCGAACCCAGGACCCCGTGATCCAGAAGCAGCACTAGACCACCAGCTGCGGACAACCCAAAGAGAGTTTTGTCTCTTTGCAGAATATTTACGGAGGCTAACCTGTTTGGCATGAATGTTTGAGGTCTGCATATCTGCCCCTAAGACTTTGCCGGTGGCATCTTCAACAGTGTTTAGATAAT
Source organism: Schistocerca serialis cubense (assembly GCF_023864345.2). NCBI lineage: Eukaryota > Metazoa > Arthropoda > Insecta > Orthoptera > Acrididae > Schistocerca > Schistocerca serialis. The sequence goes on along the minus strand of NC_064641.1, from coordinate 869,569,765 downwards.
AATGCCCCTTCAGATTGTTCACATGTTTGCCAAGATTCTGCCGTTCGAGTTGCCCAAAGGTCGCCCCCACACTGTTGTGAAGCCTATCTCTGCTGTTCACTCCAGAACTGAGATAGCACCCCTTTGAAAGCTTTTATGAACACACATGGGAGTTGCATACATGTAATTCGTTTCATTACCATACATTGTGAGATGCACAGCAGGACTATTGTAACTCTCGCATGTTGTATTACACAATTTCTGCTGCACAGTTGTGATTTGTGTTGTAACTTGGTCACGCTTTTCTGGCAAATCTTCTCATAGATTAGATTTTATTTGTGTTAATTCTGATTTTACAGATTCCCCAGAACTTCTCCTGTTTGGACGTCGCTGCTGTTCATTAAATATGTTCTAATTCTGATTTACTACCAAGTGCAAAAGTCGATGCGAGAAGTCATCAACAATGTGCTTGCACTCATCAAATTGCCTGTTGTTCTACAAAAGTATCGACTTCATTTCCTAATTTATGTACAGTATATTTTAATCGTTTTTACTTCTTAAACGAAGAACATATTGTTTCTGGAAGAACTTTATTGGCCTATTTTTGGTTGTAGAATTTGACATGTAAAAGCATTACACTGTAGTGATAAATTATTAAAGTTATTATTTAATTTTTGGAAATCATTGCAGTGTTTTTCTAAATGCTCAGATATTTTGTTAGGTTTATTTTGTTGTTCAGTTTTAAGATCTTTTATCCTTTCATCCACTACCTAAAATCTTAGTAACAGCTGCATAATTGGATCAATGGATTGGTAAATTATTTGTATGTTCGGATCACCTGAAGTATCGTCCATTGTAATATTTGCTTCACATTAAACAACATCGCACTGAATAATGTCATTATTTGAAGGACTGTCATTGTGAATATAAATTTCACATAAAAGATCTCAATTTGAGTATTTTCATCACTTTCAGGATGCGTTTATAGATCGCATTCCGAAATACATGAATTTTCCATTTCTGTATTAGCGAATTCGCTTTGTTGTGTAAAGCTCCATGTTACAGTTTTCTTCCACAGCCCTTTTAGTAATCTTTCCTATTTCTACCATATATTAAAAAAATATTTAATATATTATGAACTGAAATAGCATCTAGTCGGTAAAAGTGCTTAACATTTACAATTATCTGAGTCAATAATAAAGGCTGTGTATACAACAATGTGGTGTAACTTTGCCATTACATTTTTACATGCTACTAGAGAAGGCGTCCTGACTTTAAAATTCATTGCACAGGAAAAAATATAGAATTTGAGGTTATAAAATGCTTTTTTATTGACGACGATTTATTGGTGAAGGCTGTACGCATATTAAACTAAGCAAAAAAAACCTGTGGTCGTTGCCTTGAATAATGATTGGATGTAAATTCTGGATAATTATTCTCCTCTTTTTTGTAAGGTAATTTTTTCGATTTCTCTTCCGATTGGTTGTTCTTTGATTTTTCGTTACTGTGTTGTCTCCATCAACGGCTTGCTTATGAAATATTAAAAACCGACAATGTAAAATATCTACAAGCCGTGTGACACTTTCGCTAGTATAACTCCTTTTCCACTTCAAATAAAAGATTACTAGTAAGAAGAGGAAGCAGAATGATTTTAATAACGGGAGCTAGGGAAAATAATCAGCGTAATCAGTGGTGACTGATTCACTGCTAACACAGTGATGCTTGACCGTCAACAGATATTTAAATGCCTTTGCAAAGGAATGATTCTTTATAAGATATCAGAATGTATGTAATAAATTTACATTACATGCAGGTTCCAATATTTAAAATGATATATGCATTTAAGGCTGCTGTAATGGCATTAGAGCAGTGGTCAAAGGTATTACCAATTAGCACCATCCGGCTTAAATCGTCACCCATCGACACAAAAGTCGAAAAAATATTTAAAAATCGATGTTAGTGCAAGGAATCAAGACAATATCAAATAACGTTTCTCTCAAGATTTTATTAGTTCTCTAAGAATAACAAAATTAGGACGCCATTCCCTTATATTTACCATTGTGACCAGAGGCGTACGAAGTGTGGTACAGGAAGATGAATTTCATTCCTCAATCATTTGTTTTAAACAAAATCCAAACGATTATTTAGAGTTTATAAGGTTATATAACATTGACAGTGCGTTTGTGAGACTGGGTAGGTTTTTTATATACATATAATTTTTCTATTATTAAAGCTTAAAACTTTTTTTGGATGGATCCAGATTCTGTTTACAGCTTCATGATGGACGTATCCGTGTTTGGCGACATCGCGGGGAAAGGACATTGGAAGCGTGTATTCGTCATCGCCATACTGGCGTATCACCCGGCGTTATGGTATGGGGTGCCATTTGTTACACGTCTCGGTCACCTTTTGTTCGCGTTGACGGCACTTTGAACAGTGGACGTTACATTTCACATGTCTTACGACCCGTAGCTCTACCCTTGATTCGATCCCTGCGAAACGCTACATTTCAGCAGAATAATGCACGACCGCATATTGCAGGTTCTGTACGGGCCATTCGGGATACTGAAAACGTTCGACTGCTGCCGTGGCCAGTACATTCTCCACATCTCCCACCAATTGAAAACGTCTGGTCAGTGGTGGCCGAGCAACTGGCTCGTCACAATACGCCAGACACTACTCTTGATGAACTGTGGTATCGTGTTGAAGCTGGATGGGCAGCTGTACCTGTACACGCCGTCCAAGTTCTGTTTGACTCAATGCCCAGGCGTATCAAGGCCGTTATTAGGGGCAGAAGTGGTTGCTCTGGGTACTTATTTCTCATGATCTATGCACCCAAATTGCGAGAAAATGTAATCACATGTAAGTTCTAGTATAATATATTTGTCCAATGAATTCCCCGTTTATCATCTGCACTTCTTCTTGGTGTAGCAATTTTTAATGGCCAGTAGTGTACTTTGGCTGTGACGTATCACGAGCGAGAACCTACTGACAGGGCTAGAGGGAACGAATTGCCGTGATAGGTGGAGAGCACGTCTTTCGCCTCAGATGAAAAATTCATTTCCCACTACATGCTTTGGAAAACATTTCATAAGTACATTCCTCGTAAGTATCGTTTCGAATATCGTCGAAATGTATGTGCGCCGTGCGCCCGCGTTTAATTTCGCGTAATTGCCGCGGATTTGTAATACCTCAGGCCACAAGAGCGCATGGAGCGTTACAGTCACTGGTGGAGGGCAGGTCGCAGGAGAAGGTGGTCTAAAGGCTGCGGCGCCCTGTAGGAGAGGAGAGTGTGACACTGGCGGCGAAGAGCGCAAGTGAGGCGCCGTGTTGTTGTGGCCAAGCGTCAGCCGTGGCCTGTTGGCTGGAGTGGTGCCTTTGCTCACTGCGGATTTGGCGGGGCCGAGAGCTGGTCGCAGCCGTGAACATTGCTCGTTAAAGGCTACTTCGGCAGGACGCAAAGTATTCGGCGTGTCCTCTGCTTCTGAAGTTGCAAGGAGTTGCTGTCCATTGTGGTGCCGGGTTGGAGTCCGGTCTGACCTTTGCAGGTACTTCACGTGGTGGCGTCTGCTGGGTGATACCCGCGGGTTCCCGACTGTCAGTAATCTTCGTTACATCTTTCTCTCGGCGCTCTCTAAGCAAGCATTTGTCAGTATGCGCTGGATATTACTAGAAATAACGGTGAGCTTCCGACTAGCGTGCACGTCACTTGGTGTCGCGTGGTGGCTATTTTGACTCCGTATCCTGGTTGTCCGTTGTTATATATAGGGTGGTTCATTGATCGTGACCGGGCCAAATATCTCACGAAATAAGCGTCAAACGAAAAAACTACAAAGAACGAAACTTGTCCGGCTTGAACGGGGAAACCAGATGGCGCTATAGTTGGCGCGCTAAATGGGGCTGCCATAGGTCAAACGGATATCAGCTGCGTTTTTTTGAACAGGAACACCCATTTTTTATTACATATGCGTGTAGTACGTAAAGTAGTAGGACCACTTTTTCAGCTTTGTGATAGTCACAAACATATGGCTCACAATTTTAGACGAACAGTTGGTTACAGGTAGGTTTTTTAAATTAAAATACGGAACGTAGGTACATTTGAACATTTTATTTCGGTTGTTCCAATGTAATACATGTACCTTTGTGACCTTACCATTTCCGAGAACGCATGCTGTTACAGTGTGATTATCTGTAAATACCACATTATTGCAATAAATGCTCAAAATGATGTCCGTCAACCTCAATGCATTTGGCAATACGTGTAACGTCATTCCTCTCAACAGCGTGTAGTTCGCCTTCCGTAATGTTCGCATATGCATTGATATTGCGTTGACGCATGTTGTCAGGCGTTGTCCTCACAGAAAGAAATCCGGGGACGTCAGATCCGATGAACGTGCGGACCATGGTATGGTGCTTCGACGACCAATCCACCTGTCATGAAATATGCTATTCAATACCGCTTCAACCGCACGAGAGCTATGTGCCGGACATCCATCATGTTGGAAGTACATCGCCATTCTGTCATGCAGTGAAACATCTTGTAGTAACATCGGTAGAACATTACGTAGGAAATCAGCACACATTGCACCATTTAGATTGCCATCGATAAAATGGGGGCCAATTATCCTTCCTCCAAAAATGCCGCACCGTACATTAACCCGCCAAGGTCACTGATGGCCCACTTGTCGCAGCCAATGTGGATTTTCCGTTTTCCAAAAGTGCATATTATGCCGGTTTACGTTATCGCTGTTGGTAAATGACGCTGCGTCGCTAAATAGAACGCGTGCAAAAAATCTGTCATCGGCCCGTAATTTCTCTTGTGCCCAGTGGCACAACAATACTCGACGTTCAAAGTCGTCACCATGCAATTCCTGGTGCGTAGAAATATGGTACGGGTGCAATCGATGTTGATGTAGCATTCTCAGCACCGACGCTTTTGAGATTCCCGATTCTCGCCCAGTTTGTCTGCTACTGACGTGCGGATTAGCCGCGACGGCAGCTAAAACACCTACTTGGGCATCATCATTTGTTGCATGTCGTGGCTGACGATTCACATGTGGCTGAACACTTCCTGTTTCCTTAAATAACTTCACTATCCGGCGAACGGTTCGGACACTTGGATGATGTCGTCCACGATACCGAGCAACATACATAGCACACGCCCGTTGGGCATTTTGATCACAATAGCCATACATCAACACGATATCGACCTTTTCCGCAATTGGTAAACGGTCCATTTTAACACGGGTAATGCATCACGAAGCAAGTAATGTCCGCACTGGCGGAATGTTACGTGATACCACGTACTTATACGTTTGTGACTATTGCAGCGCCATCTATCAGAAAGCGAAAAAGTGGTCCAACTAAAACATTCATATTTCTTTACGTACTACACGAATATGTAATAAAAATGGGGGTTCCTGTTTTTAAAAGAAACGCAGTTGATATCCGTTTGACCTATGGCAGCGCTATCTAGCGGGCCAACCATAGCGCCATCTGGTTTCCCCCTTCGAGCCAGACGAGTTTCGTTCTTTGTAGTTTTTTCGTTTGATGCTTATTTCGTGAGATATTTGGTCCAGTCACTATCAATGGACCACCCTGTATAAATGTGTTATTTATGAATGTTGATTGGTACTACTTGAGCCCAATTCTGTCAGTGTGTGTGGGCTTGTGGTTCTCACTATTCCAAACTAATTTTAGAAGATGGAGACGTAATTCTCCTGATTTACGAATTGTTCTTTATAGTCAGTGAAAATTGTTTAATCAATCTACCTGATTTCTGAGGCATATCTATAGTTACCTGTTGACTAGTTTCACGAGCTCGAGCCGTTTTTTCAAATTGTTTGAATCTATCAAAGAAAAAAAACTAAAGGAAAATTTTGTGTCTCAGTAGTCGGGTCAAAGGTTCCAGCATATTGTTCGTACCTTTCTGCATTTGTAGTAAATTGAAGTTTTACTAAATAATAAACAAGTTTTCTCTGTGTTACAGGATAGATGGTTGTATCTCTTGTTAACTGGGGCTAGTTTAAGATGCCTGTGTACCATGACTGAAATTTTTAACAAAGGTTTCTAGCCGGCCGTAGTGACCGACCGGTTCTAGGCTCTTCAGTCTGGAACCGCGCGACCCCTACGGTAACAGGTTCGAATCCTGCCTCGGGCATGGATGGGTGTGATGTCCCTAGGTTAGTTAGGTTTAAGTAGGTCTAAGTTCTAGGGGACGGATGTCCCCATAGTGCTCAGAGCCATTTCAACCATTTGAAGGTTTCTAGTACTGTGGCAGCGGCAACCGCCGTCCTATGTTAGTAGATAAGGAGGAATTATTTCTACTGGCGTTGCCTCTGCCAACGCCTCTATCATCGTAAATTAGAACCACATCTTGCAGTCAGTTTAGCTGCTTCTAAAGTAATGGCGGTTTGATACTTACTGGCAATAGCGAATGGTTGATATGTTTGACATAGTCATTTGATCTTAGACTTTGCTGTTTCGAATGTAAATGTGTTTTTACTTCATGTAATACTCTTTACTAAAAGGAGGTGACTATACTGTTGCCGTTTGAGTTGTATGCTACCAGTTGTGTTATTGGAATTTAGTCTTTTCAGTTCTGGAGGCAATTTGTTAATGTTATTCGTGGACTTTTTATTAAAAAAAAAATAAATTCATTAGTGTTTTTAGAAACGTCAATAAATTCATTATGGATTAGTACCTTTCCATTCAACAGCAGCTCCCTACCGCGTTTCAGTTTGTTGTTTCTAAGCATCGCACTTAGTAATAATGACAGCGTTTTCAGAGATTAAATGTAAAATTGAGATTCATGTCGTGAATCAGGTCTTTTTGTTCCAGGTTTTTAGTCCAGTGTGTTGCCTCATATATTACGCCATACAAGTTAGTAATAACACTGAACGCAAGTGGAACGATAGCGTAGTGGGTAAAACGCTAAGTTTGTAATCTGTCGTTATCGGGATCGAATCCTGCTACTATAATTTACATATAATAGTAAATCCTGCTATGTATCGTGTTGTATATCTTACAGGGTTTTCTTTCCAGATAACCCCCCCCCCCCCCCCCCCCCTGTAACGCGTTCATCGCTACAATTAGATACCAAAAGACAATGATGTCGAATTTACGTAATGAAGATTTGGCTCTTAGTCAACAACATCAAGAGCTACACGTGGGACTCTATATTTTGCAGCTGAACTAGGAATACGATGCTATGTTTCAGCTACGCAAACATATCGTCAATAAATGTCACTGTGCATTTTTTTTTTTTTTTGTATCTGGCTGCAGATAGATAGGATTCTGAAATACGACCAGAGTTCAGCTCTAACAATATTAAGTGTTTTCGACTTATTTTACCTTTATATGGTCATCTGTGCTCTTTCAATTTCTAGAGTATATTTTAACTTTTACCTGCTATACAAATTTATGAATTTTGTAGCAGTTACCACATTTTTATTAAAATTACTCATTTATATTTGCAACTAACGATAAGACGCATACACAGGCACCTTTGGAGACACTAAATGTCATTTTATTTAGTAAACGTTCTCTGCGTGTCAGTTCGGCGGTGCTCTTGCATCAGGGATGTACTCTGTGACTTGTAATATGAGACAGATATCCCTGGCGAAACATATTGTAAATACTTGTTATAACTCTGACGTGTCAGTGCATCTTACGTCAACTATCCGGCTAACTAAGATATAGAGTACATTTATAGCTCTAATTGGGCTCTTGCATTAACCTTTAACGAAGTATGTGTAGTTACAATTCACTCTTTGTATTATATTTTTGACATAACACGCTACTTTTGGCAATTTAATATGCTGTACACTTCACAGATCGGGTGTGGTAACTCTGATTTATCGAGATATGGCATCGTAAATATAGATTTTGCAAATGTGATCTTCGCTGAGAAGCTGTCTACCTTCAAGATGAATATTTTCAGATCGACCCTTATTACTCAGTATGACCAAGTTACCCACGAAAATTACACTTAACTGATATTTGAGAAAGCAGACGCACTTTGTTCACCGGTGCAGCTATTCTCTCTATGTAGAAACAAGAGTACTGTTCACTAACTACTGAAAATATGACCTCACATACAACCTTGGAAGCACGTGGATATAAACAGCAGTCGCATGGAGTGGAAAACCTCTCTGTCTCTCCAGTAAAAGAAAAATTAATTTGGAAAGCCACACAACAAACGAACATGTGTTGAGGCACATACATTTATTACATGCTGAAAATCACAAGGGATAATCCTTGTTTCCGGGCTATGTGAGAATGTTGCTGAACAAAGGCACAAACTTTCAAGTTCCCACGAATCATTAAAATATGAAATTTAATGCTACATTCAGCACAGTTACATCCAGTTAATCTATCCTATACACTTTACGCGAATTTACTTTATTAATCGTTCCAAGAGGACATAGTATATCTTTACATTATCACCTCACATGGTAACAATTCGATCTGTACACAAAGTAGTTCTCATAAAATCGCAGGCATTCGCACACACTACATTCGATATGACTCCCGTAATTTCACACTCACATCTAAGAAGTGGAACAAAACTGTTAAACACAGTTGTAGCTCAATTATGAAACGTACTAATATACGAGAGAGTCTCTGCAAGAACTATACACTTTACCTACCTCTGCGTTACTGTATACGCCACAAGTTAGCAAAAATGTTGGAGCAGAGTACGGATTTTCTTCATCGGCAAAAAACCTGAAACTTTGTTTTATATCCATCATTGGTTCTTCTATATACACTCCTGGAAATTGAAATAAGAACACCGTGAATTCATTGTCCCAGGAAGGGGAAACTTTATTGACACATTCCTGGGGTCAGATACATCACATGATCACACTGACAGAACCACAGGCACATAGACACAGGCAACAGAGCACGCACAATGTCGGCACTAGTACAGTGTATATCCACCTTTCGCAGCAATGCAGGCTGCTATTCTCCCATGGAGACGATCGTAGAGATGCTGGATGTAGTCCTGTGGAACGGCTTGCCATGCCATTTCCACCTGGCGCCTCAGTTGGACCAGCGTTCGTGCTGGACGTGAAGACAGCGTGAGACGACGCATCATCCAGTCCCAAACATGCTCAATGGGGGACAGATCCGGAGATCTTGCTGGCCAGGGTAGTTGACTTACACCTTCTAGAGCACGTTGGGTGGCACGGGATACATGCGGACGTGCATTGTCCTGTTGGAACAGCAAGTTCCCTTGCCAGTCTAGGAATGGTAGAACGATGGGTTCGATGACGGTTTGGATGTACCGTGCACTATTCAGTGTCCCCTCGACGATCACCAGTGGTGTACGGCCAGTGTAGGAGATCGCTCCCCACACCATGATGCCGGGTGTTGGCCCTGTGTGCCTCGGTCGTATGCAGTCCTGATTGTGGCGCTCACCTGCACGGCGCCAAACACGCATACGACCATCATTTGCACCAAGGCAGAAGCGACTCTCATCGCTGAAGACGACACGTCTCCATTCGTCCATCCATTCACGCCTGTCGCGACACCACTGGAGGCGGGCTGCACGATGTTGGGGCGTGAGCGGAAGACGGCCTAACGGTGTGCGGGACCGTAGCCCAGCTTCATGGAGACGGTTGCGAATGGTCCTTGCCGATACCCCAGGAGCAACAGTGTCCCTAATTTGCTGGGAAGTGGCGGTGCGGTCCCCTACGGCACTGCGTAGGATCCTACGGTCTTGGCGTGCATCCGTGCGTCGCTGCGGTCCGGTCCCAGGTCGACGGGCACGTGCACCTTCCGCCGACCACTGGCGACAACATCGATGTACTGTGGAGACCTCACGCCCCACGTGTTGAGCAATTCGACGGTACGTCCACCCGGCCTCCCGCATGCCCACTATACGCCCTCGCTCAAAGTCCGTCAACTGCACATACGGTTCACGTCCACGCTGTCGCGGCATGCTACCAGTGTTAAAGACTGCGATGGAGCTCCGTATGCCACGGCAAACTGGCTGACACTGACGGTGGCGGTGCACAAATGCTGCGCAGCTAGCGCCATTCGACGGCCAACACCGCGGTTCCTGGTGTGTCCGCTGTGCCGTGCGTGTGGTCATTGCTTGTACAGCCCTCTCGCAGTGTCCGGAGCAAGTATGGTGGGTCTGACACACCGGTGTCAATGTGTTCTTTTTTCCATTTCCAGGAGTGTAGTTTGGACTGTGGTGGAGAAAGATTGCGCCATTGGCTTACGGTCTTCATAATCTGATCACTCCCCTCTTGGTCTTACATTCTTACTATCCCCTCGTGGTTGTTGAGCGTATTGTATACTACCCGCCTTTTGAAGTATCTCAAACGTATTTTCAGAAAATTCCGAACATTTTTAGTTATTACGCACTTTTATAGATCGACTGATTCGATGAATGTGTGTTACATCATAACACAATCGCGAGGTGGGAACAGGATACGCTTTATGGGATTCTTCTACATTCACATTAAGCTGATGGCGTAAATCAAGTTCCTTCCGGGTTTCTAAACTTATAATAGGCATCCAAAGGACTAATCAAGACAGTGTGTAGTGCGTATAAGGTCGGGTGACGTACCATCAAACTTACGGAAAATATCATCCGCACAATTCCGAAGGTAGGTATGGCAGGAAGAGAATTACCGTAGAAGCAGCTTAACCGCTCAGTGATTCGAAGTGCTTAGAAGAATAATTTATAAATGACTGGAAAAATTCGAGACTTGGGTGACAATCAGTTTGGCGAGAGGTAGTTCTGACATTGCGCTGGATAACGGAAGCAAGGCTTAAGAAAAATCAAGACCTGCGCATAGGATTTGTCGACCCAGAAATAGTATAATGTAGAATTTTGCAAGATGTTCCAAATTCTAAGATAAATAGACGTAAGCAGTAGTTAAACACGGGTAAACACATACGAGGGTCGTTCAATAAGTAATGCTCCACCTTTTTTTATCAGAACATACACTACTGGCCTTTAAAATTGCTACAGCAAGAAGAAATGCAGATGATAAACGGGTATTCATTGGGCAAATATATTATTCTACAACTGACATGTGATAACATTTTCACGTAATTTGGGTGCATAGATCCTGAGAAATCAGTACCCAGAACAAACACCCCTGGCCGTAATAACGGCCTTGATATGCCTGGGCACTGAGTTAAAAAGAGCTTGGATGGCGTGTACAGGTACATCTGCCAACGCAGCTTCAACACGGTACCACAGTTCATCAACAGTAGTGACTGGCGTATTGTGACGAGCTAGTTGCTCGGCCACCAGTGACGAGCCGTTTTCAATTCGTGAGAGATCTGGAGAATGTGCTGGCCAAGACAGCAGTCGAACATTTTCTGTATCCAGAAAAGCCCCTACAGGACCTGCAACATGTGGTCGTGCATTATCCTGCTGAAATGCAGGGTTTCGCAGGGATCGAATAAAGGGTAGAGCCACGGGTCGTAACACATCTGAAATGTAACGTCCACTGTTCAAAGTGCCGTCAATGCGAACAAGAGGTGACTGAGACGTGTAACCAATGGCGACCCGTACCATCACGCCGCGTGATACGTCAGTATGGCGATGACGAATACACGCTTCCAATGTGCGTTCACCGCGATGTCGCCAAATACGGATGCGATCATCATGATGCTGTAAACAGAACCTGGATTCATAAAAAAATGACGTTTTGGCATTCGTGTACCCAGGTTCGTCGTTGAGTACCCTATCGCAGGCGGTACTGTCTGTGATGCAGCGTCAAAAGGAAACCGCAGCCATGGTCTCCGAGCTGATAGTCCATGCTGCTGGAAACGTCCTCGAACTGTTCGTGCAGATGGTTGTTGTCTTGCAAACGTCCCCATCTGTTGACTCAGGGATCGAGACGTGGCTGCACGATCGTTACAGCCATGCGGATAAGGTGCCTGCCATCTCGACTGCTAGTGATACGAAACCGTTGGGATCCAGCACGGCGTTCCGTATTACCCTCCTGAACCCACTTATTCCATATTCTGCGAACAGTCATTGGATCTCGACCAACGCGAGCAGCAATGTCGCGATACGATAAACCGCAATCGCGATAGGCTACAATCCGACCTTTATCAAAGTCGGAAACGTCATGGTACGCATTTCTCCTCCTTACTCGAGGCATGACAATCACGTTTCACCAGGCAACGCCGATCAACTGCTGTTTGGGTATAAGAAATCGGTTGGAAACATCTCTCACGTTAGCACGTTGTAGGTGTCGTCATCGGCGCCAACATTGTGTGAATGCTCTGAGAAGCTAATCTTTTGCATATCACAACATCATCTTCCTGTCGGTTAAATTTCGCGCCTGTACCACGTCATCGTTGTGGTGTAGCAATTTTAATGGCCATTACTGTATTTATTGTTAAGAGTCAGAATTTGTTGGCAATATTCACCGATATGTTGATGTCCTATTTTTCTAGGTAGTCGCCACGACGTTCTAGGACCATAACGCAACGTTGTGGAAGAATACGTATTCCTTGCTGGAAAAAGCTCTTGTCCTGTAGGGTCCGCAGCTCGTGGTCGTGCGGTAGCGTTCTCGCTTCCCGCGCCCGGGTTCGATTCCCGTCGGGGTCAGGGACTTTCTCTGCCTCGTGATGACTGGGTGTTGTGTGATGTCCTTAGGTTAGTTTAAGTAGTTCTAAGTTGTAGGGGACTGATGACCATAGCTGTTAAGTCGCATAGTGCTCAGAGCCATTTGAACCATTTGTCCTGTATGCGTAGCCATGTTTTCACTGCAATTCTGACACTCTCGTCATATTCAAAGTGTGTTCCTCGTACAGAATCTTCAAGCGGCCCAAAGAGATGGAAGTCCGAGGGTACCAGGTCTGGACTGTAGGCCGGATGAGGCAATGATGTCCAACCCAATTTGTCGATGTGTTTCCGAGTTCTCCGACTTGTGTGTGGGGTTGTCATATCGTGTTGAAGCAAGACGTTTGCTGGATTCATGTCCCATCGAACACGTCAGAAACGGTCCTTGAGATTATCCAGAGTCTTCACGTATGCCTCTCAATTGATGGTTGTCCCTCTTGGAATCACATTCACGAGAATGACGTCATCACAATCCTAAAAGACTATCACCATTTCTTTTCCGGCAGTTGTCTTGAATTTCTTGTTTTGTGGTGAATGCAGATGATGTCACTCCATGTGCGGCCTTTTTGTTTCCAGCGCAAAGATGTACACTCAAATTTCGTTCCCCGCAACGATACGTGACAGAAAGGACTGTCCGTCGGTCTCAAAACGCTCCAACAATTCAGATGAAATGGCCTTTGTTTGAATCTTATGGCCCGCTATGAGTATTCGTGGAGCACCTCTTTGAATATGCGAGAGTCTCGATCATTGCAAACCCACTTCCAATGCTGATCGACAATTGTAGAGCCAATTGTCGAGTTGTGATGCGCCGGTCGGCACGAATAATGGCATCCGCATGATTCAGTATGTCTGGAGCAGTTTCTGTGGCAGGACGCCAAGACCGTGGTTGATGATGAAGCTGCATTTACCTAGCCGGCCGCGGTGGTCTAGCGGTTCTGGCGCTGCAGTCCGGAACCGCGGGACTGCTACGGTCGCAGGTTCGAATCCTGCCTCGGGCATGGGTGTGTGTGATGTCCTTAGGTTAGTTAGGTTCAAGTAGTTCTAAGTTCTAGGGGACTTATGACCTAAGATGTTGAGTCCCATAGTGCTCAGAGCCATTTGAACCATTTTTTTTTTTCTTTTGCATTTACCTATCGCCCAACTGTACTCCTATCAACTGCAACATCGCCAAACACTGCACACATACGTTTATGGATGTTCACCACTGTTTCTTTTTCTGCACACACGGATTCAACAACATCACGCTGCTTGTAACGTCAGTCATATGTAGACGCCATTTTGATGCTGTGCTACGGCTCTGCCAGTTGCCAGAACTTCACCGGCGCACAGAACAAATATCAAAATGAAGCACCAAGAAGGACGTTTGTCTATGTATATTAATGGCTTTTTTTAAAAAAGTGGGGCATTACTTACTGAGCGATCCTCGTACGTGTAACAATGAAGACGGAACAATAACGTATAGTATTATTCCATTTCAAGAACAAAGTGTTCGGATTGATAGTGGTGTTAAGACTGGGATGCAGTAGTACTAACCTCCTGATCAGTCCATACGCCGAAGAATTCATGATGGAAATTAATTATAGGTTCAGGAGAGGGATTATAATTCAGGGGAAAGAATATTAATGGTAAGATTCACTGAAAACGTTGTTGTCCTCAGCGAGAGTAAGGAAGAATTTCATGGTATACTGAATAAGTAGTCTAATGAGCACACGTGGTGGATTGAGAGCAAACCGTAGGAAGCGAAAGTAATAAGTACCAGCAGAAGTGGGGCATTCGGGAGGACGACGGTTCAATCCCCTCTCCGGCAATCCTGATTTAGGTTTTCCGTGATTTCCCTAAATCGTTTCAGGCAAATGCCGGGATGGTTCCTTTGAAAGGGCACGGCCGATTTCCTTCCCAATCCTTCCCTAACCCGAGCTTGCGCTCCGTCTCTAATGACCTCGTTGTCGACGGGACGTTAAACACTAACCACCACCTCCAGAAGTTGGGCTGGTGATGAACTTAGCATCAAAAATTTAAGTGAAGGGCTACCGGTCGCCCTTTGACGTTAACAACTCCAAATCCTATAATGACTATTCCGATCCCATACAGGGGAACGATAAAGGCAGAACAAAAAGGATAATAAGTAGAAGAATATTGAATTGTATGAGATGTGATGCTAGGGAATCGTGTTGAAAATTAGATGTACTGATAAGTAATGGGATGCTTCTAACCAGGATAGCCGAAGAAACAAAGTTTTTGAAAAATCTGACGAAACGAAGAGAGAGGATCGTAGTATTTTTATTAAGAAAAGAGAGAATAGCGCCGGCCGCTGTGGCCGAGCTGTTCTAGGCGCTTCAGTCCGGAACCGCGCGGCTGCTACGGTCGCAGGTTTGAATCGTGCCTCGGGCATGTATGTATGTGATATCCTTAGGTTAATTAGGTTTAAGAAGTTCTAAGTCTAGGGGACTGATGACCTCAGATCTTAAGTCCCATAGTGTTTAGAGCCATTTGAACCATTTTTTTGGTGTTGGGAGAATAGCTTGAATGACACTTGAGTGAGTTGTAGAGGGTGAAACCTGTAGGGGAAGACAGAGATTAGATTATACTCAACAAAACATGTAGGAGGTTCGGTCTGAAGTGATGGGTTTCAAATCCCCAAAAATAAACACAAGTTATTCTTTAAGTGCATTCCTTCAACGGAAACGACGGTAATGAGAGCTGAAGTGGTCATGGAAAATCTTATGTATTGTTCATCGATCAAGGTGGTGAGCCACTACATTCATATTCCAGTGGAAGGCGCTACAAACCCCCGCCTGGCCATTCTGTTTTAGGTTCTCTCTATTTCTCTAAATACATTAATGTGAAAGCTGTGATATTTTCCTTGTGAACTCACGGCAGATTTCTTCCCCATTTCGGGCGTGCGCTCCGTGTCTAATGAATTCGCTATCGACGGGACGCACTAATTTGTCTATGATGGCTGTTGCTGCAGTATTGTTACATAGTACAGGAGGAGAATATTGTCATCTTGTTGGACACATAATCATTCACTATTTTTATCGGAGGCATACAAGCCAATCAATGCGCCTCGGGATAATAGCATACGTAAACGAGCTGCCAGTAAACGGCGTAAAGGTCCAACGATTGTCCCCGGCCGCCATGTCATCCTCTTCCTTGCGACATTATGCGGATGGAGAATGGAGAGAAGTGTGAGCAGCACACCGCTCTCCGGACCGTTTTTCCGACTCTCCAGACTGCGGAGTCGCTACTGTGCGGCCAAGTGGCTCCTCAATTGGCATCAAAAGCCTGAGTGCACACTGCACCAGGGCTCGCAGCAAGGAAAACTCCTTGTCAGCACCAGAAATAGAACCCAGGTCCTCCACTAGGTAACCACATACGCTAACCACTTAGCTACGGAGGCCGACTAATAGCGTCCATAAGCTAACTGGCAAAGAATGTCCTAGGCGCTTCAGTCTGGAACCGTGCTGCTCCTACGGTCGCAGGTTCGAATCCAGCCTCGAACATGGATGTGTGTGACATCCTTAGGTTAGTTAGATTTAAGTAGTTCTAAGTCTAGGAGACTGATGACCGCAGATGTAAAGTCCCCTAGTGCTCAGAACCATTTGAACTTTTCTTTTTTTAAAGAAGGTCCACTGTGTTTACAAGTACTTGATTATTTCGTACAACACAGTAACAGATTAAATTGGCAACTGCTTTAATAAAGAAGCAGTGTCGTCAACTAACGAACGTTATACGAGCATCAAGGGGAGGATCACTTACTGAAACGCTAGAAGTGAAATAATTATGAGTGGGGCGAAGTAGGCAAGTTTCACAGATAACTGGACGAAGACATTCGGAGCAATACGTAACAAGCTTGGCTGTCAAGGATTCCCTTGGACAAGGAAGTTGACAGCACTGTTCGTACTTAGAAGCTGCTGCTTTGCGCAGCATATACACAGCATGAATATAGCACCGTCTCCGTGCTGTAACTGAAATAGACAGATCACATATTTAGTGGAGGGCGTACTAGTGGCACCTGACATAAAAGTGGCAAAAGTTGCTACGTGTCAGCATTTGTAGCTGAGTGTTACTATAAGTTCAGCCCAAACATCCATGGTAGCAGTAAACTTGTTTCTACTGTAGTTCAACGAAACAGGTGGCTCTCTGCAGACCAGTTACTACTATTTAAACACTTCTTTGACAGAGCAGCAGGACAACAGAAGTGTGGCAACACAAAGAGAAATTACGAATAACATTTATTAGTAGCTATAACACAAAATTTATTTAATTATGGTAGCAGTTTGATGTGTGGCACGTGATATCCTATAAGTAATAAAATTTAATTAAAACAACTTTGCTGTCACTCTGACTGAAGGTAATTATGGAGGCACTCGTGGTTGCCCTATTACTTCACAAATAATGGCTGCTAAGACGGAACGTAGTCTTCCTGGAATGTAGTCTTCTGAACGGAAAAGACAGAATCGTGCACCATAGTGTAATTGGCACTTTTCGCTGGACTGCTTGTGGCTGAAGTACAGGTACTGTCTCTACTGCCTGCGCTATAGGCGCTGAAATGAGAAAATGTCCACAGCGTGACGTCGTTTCTATCTGATGACAGGAGAATCTCTACCTTCGCCAGTAATAGGCGGCAGTAAAGTTTACTCCGCACTGTGTGTCTGCTAGCAAGGCTATAAGTGAACGAATACAACATGCTGATAAAGGTGATGGAGACCACCATCTGGAGGCAGCTGCACTGAACTGAGAAGGTTGTGGTGTTGTGTTGCTTCCTGGACCGTTTACATAATAGTGATGAATGTGGTGAGTAAGGAATAGCAGTTACCGACACACTATCAGCCACAGACTCTCCTGTATACAGAGTGC
Organism: Schistocerca serialis cubense; assembly: GCF_023864345.2. Taxonomy (NCBI): domain Eukaryota; kingdom Metazoa; phylum Arthropoda; class Insecta; order Orthoptera; family Acrididae; genus Schistocerca; species Schistocerca serialis. The sequence goes on along the minus strand of NC_064641.1, from coordinate 869,552,322 downwards.
GCCATACTCTTGCTGGAGACTGTGCCCAGCATGCTTTGCAGTGCTTACTTTTCTTTCTAAATATTAGCATAAATACAGACCAGATACATTCAGATGCACAAAGTAAATGAAAGTCAATAATTTTTTGTGCATTAAATAAAATCTGAGATACATTCTTCAAATGTTTTGCGAGAGTAGTACGCTCTATGATCTGCATCTACATCCATACTCCGCAAGCCACCTCAATTGTACTGTAACCTACTTCCTGTGTTTTCGGATTGCATTTCCTTAGGGTTCTTCCAATGAATCTCAGTCTCGCATCTGCTTTACCGACGATTAATTTTATATGGTCATTCCATTTCAAATCACCCCTAATGCCTTCTTCCAGATAATTTATGGAATTAACTGCTTCCAGTTGCTGACCTGCTATATTGTAGTTAAATGATAAAGGATCTTTCTTTCTATGTATTCGCAGCACATTACACTTGTCTACATTGAGGTTCAACCTGATCTAATCTACAGCCAAACAAATGATTACAACTATAGAAAAACTGGATGATTTATTGTAGAGAAATTGCTTCATAAATTGAGCACGTCAATAACGCGTTAGTCTACCTCCGACAATTAGGCAAGCAATTATTCGTTCTGGCACTGATTCATAGAGTTGTTGGATGCCCTCATAAGGCATTTCTTGCCATATACTGTCCAAATCGTGATTTAGATCATCGAGTTCCCGAGATGGCTGGAGAGACTTGCCTATAATGCTCCAAAGGTTCTCAATTGTAGAGAGTGGCGACCCTGCTCGATAACGTAGAGTTTGGAAAGCACGAAGACAAGCAGTAGGAACTCTCGCCGTGTACAGGCGAGAATTTGCGTACTGTGGCCCATCGGGACCATCCGACCGCCGTGTCAATTTCACCGGAGGATGCGGATAGGAGTGGCGTGTTGTCAGCTCACCACTCTCCTAGCCGTTATGATGGTTTTCTTTGACCGAAGCCGCTACTATGCAGTCGAGTAGCTCCTCAATTCGCATCACTAGGCTGAGTGTACCCCGAAAAATGGCAACAGCGAATGGCGGCCTGGATGGTCACCCATCCAAATGCCGGCCACGCCCGACAGCACTTAACTTCGGTGATTTAACGGGAACCAGTGTATCCACTTTTGCAAGGCCTTTGCTAAAGGCAACAACATGTGGCATGGAATTTCGTTGACTTACCGCTGTGTTGTAAGGGTTCCGCGAATGACAACCAAAGGGGACTTCCTATGAAGTGAAATGGCCCTGCTGACCATCACTGCTGGTTGTCAGGCCGTATGGTGGGAGACAGCCAGGCTGGTATCTTACCGTCTTCGGGCTCATCGCCAGACAGGTCTTCATTGGTCTGTGGGGATCACCTCGAAGCGAGACTCACTACAGATGACAATTCTGCCCCAGTCAACGAGATTCCAGGTCTAATATGCCCGATACCACTGTAAAAGGGCTTGTGGGTCTTCAGACTTCAATGGCAGTCGGTGCATGGGGCGCCGCGTGCTCAGTCCACTTTCTGTGAGCCGTCTATTAGTAGTCCTTGTGGTCAGTGAAGCACTATTTGGACGTCGGATCGATGATAATGATGAATCCAGTTCTCTGACTGCCTCTCTGATGACTGCTCAGTCATGACGTTCATTCGTCTCTCTCGGTCGGCTGCTTCCTTCTTGACGCCGTGTTCGAGCGTGGTACCCATTCCTGCTCGTATCGTCGAATAGTGGCATGGTATCTATTCTAATATCTAGTGATTCGTGCATTACCCCAACTGGCTTACCTGAGCCCAACTACACATCCTCTCTAAAAAGCTGATATCTGCATATATTAGTAATGGGCCTGTCTGTGAGGCACAGCTACTGTACAAAACAATATAGGGAATGAAATTTGCGTAGACTGTATGAAATGGTAGCAGAATGTCCCATCATCGCTGTCGTTGCCGGCTGCACAGTGAAAGTTCATTTCAGCGTCACACGTTCTTCCATCAGCCACCAAACCTTACAGTTTTGTATTTTCCGTCGATACCTGTACGAACATCAACATCGGGCCAATTTGCATATCTGCTGCGCGTTGTGTCGCTTTTCTTGTCTTGGAGTGAATTTTTGGTTTCGTCACCCAGGGCTTCGCCTGCATACACGTATGTTAGATATATGTCAATCATAGATACATGTCACATACACTTGGGATATTTCACAAATATTTGCACACATTTTTCAACCGTAGCTCCAGAGAAATTCGGCCTTAAATTTGAGGAAACTTGTAATTTTGCCAGTAACTGATCATTTTGAGAAAAAGGACAATCTCGCACCTGTGTATTTCTCAAATGTTTGACACCATGCGTATCTAGAGACGACGGTAGACGTATCTATGGTGTCTGCGTGATCTTTGATCCCGAAACACGCTGGAAAAATTTTCACCCATTGCTCTGCTCACACTCACAATGTGGTTGATGCACTGAATAACGCAAATAAAAAACCAATCGAGGATCATACGAGCACATTCAAAGGATTCCAAGTCAGCTAATTACAGAAAAGAAATACCAACAGGTCATGAATGAGAATTTCACTCTGCAGCGGAGTGTGCGCTGATATGAAACTTCCTGGAAGATTAAAACTGTGTGCCGGACTGAGACTCGAACTCGGGACCCTTTCCTTTCGCGGGCAAGTGCTCTACCATCTGAGCTACCCAAGCACGACTCAAGCGCCGTCCCACCAGGAACAGGTTATTTCTGCACATTTATACATGGCAGTCCTTTTCATCGTTACCTCTACCCCTAGCAGCAGTAGATGTAATTTACTCCGGTATACTTTTATACAAGTAATAATTCAAGTGTACAAAAAACTTGAATGAAATAGCTGCAGACGTTCCCAAGTAATGCTTTTGGGTCACGGTTTTCCATCCCCAAACCGAAGACCGTCCTGCCACGAGTGTGATGAAAGTTCTAGACGCCGAAGGCACCAGTTTTTACCCTTCCGTTATCAATACTGCACGAGCAGTTACTTTATCCGTAGCAATTCCACCGCGTACAAGTTTGTAGTACACCAGACCTCCATACCAGATTACAGTTCTTCCAACTTATTCTTAGATGGAGCGTGCAGTGGCTAGCACACCGGACTCGCATTCGGGAGGACGATGGATCAATCCCGCGTCCGGCCATCCTAATTTAGGAATTTATGTTTTCCGTGATTTCCCTAAATCGCTACAGGCAAATGTCTGGATGGTTCCTTTGAAAGGGCACGGTGGACTTCCTTCCCCGTCCTTCCCTAATCCGATGACACCGATGACCTCACTGTTTGGTCTCCTCCTAAAAACAACCCAACCTTGGACAGAGCGCTGAATATCTGCTGTTCATAGCTTCCATTCATTTAGGCATGAAGTGGGTTTCATACTAAGCTGGATGATGTATTGTCACATTAACCACGTGTCGGCAGATGCAAATCCTCCAGGGATTATGTGAGCCAGGTATCAGGCATCAGTATGTTGACAGGAATTTTTTATGATACACTCGTAGGTTGATACACTTTACTGGCCAAATTAACAGCTGCTGTTTATCATCAATTTCTGCGTGATAAATTACCCGCTTTATTAGAGATACATAGTAAATCCCCCATACGCGGTGATTTAAAGAATGGAATTTCCACGTATAAAATAGCTTCAAACGTCTCACTGTTAACAAATAACCAAATGTACTAAGTATTTGAGGTTAAGAGAGAAAAAGTTTAGAGTCGTTTGGAAGCTACATTTAATATTTGTTGGCGGTTGGTAAGTGCCTTGATTATGTAATACTGCGCTGAATATAGTCCGGGTATAATTTACGCATCATTTCGAGCAAGATCTCCTGAACTCTGTGACATACAATGCAATAATTCTCCAGGTATATCCTGTGGTATATCCGTATACTGTCTGCAAAATTTGTTGTGAATGTAGTAGTAAAGGGGTAAAAACTTAAAATTTCACAGCTGGTTCAAAAATGGTTCAAATGGATCTGAGCACTATGGGACTCAACTGCTGTGGTCATAAGTCCCCTAGAACTACTTAAACCTAACTAACCTAAGGACATCACACACATCCACGCCCGAGGCAGGATTCGAACCTGCGACCGTAGCGGTCGTGCGGTTCTAGACTGTAGCGCCTTTAACCGCTCGACCACTTAGGCCGGCGTCACAGCTGGTGCTGAAGTTTTATTGCAATAACAGTGAAAATGTAGTAGGCTATAAACCCTGATATAATTTTTCGGAGGTGTCAACGGCAAGAAGTTTCTTAAAAGTTTTAAATTATGTGTAAAGTTTACTGGAAGGCGCTAAATATTCTCACTCTGAAGTTTTGGAAATTTGTCGTAAGGTCTTACGGGACCAAACTGTTGAGGTCATCAGTCCATAAGCTTACGCACTGCTTAATCTAACTTATACTAAGGACAACACACACACACACACACCCATGCCCGAGGGAGGACTCGAACCTCCGAAGGGGAAAGCCCCGCGGACCGTCACAAGGCGCCTGAGACCGCGCGGCTACCCCGCGTGGCACTTTGAAATACTGGATGAATATAGTCCGGATATTTTGTACGCGTCAGCTGCGGTGCCTCACTTATCATACTGTGTTAAACCTTCAACGTCAGATTACACCTCTTCAGCCGGCCGGTGTGGCCGAGCGGTTCTAGGCGCTACAGTCTGGAACCGCGCGACCGCTACGGTCGCGGGTTCGAATCCTGCCTCGGGCATGGATGTCTGTTATGTCCATAGGTTAGTTAGGTTTGTTTTAAGTTCTAGGGGACTGATGACCTCAGAAGTTAAGTCCCATAGTGCTCAGAGCCACATTTTTACACATCTTCATGAGTAGATTATGGAATCATTTCGAATTTCTAAATTCGGTCAGTAGTTACACAGGCAACCTGCATTTGGAACCGTGAAGGGTTAGTTCAGTGGTCGTCAAACGTTTTTGATTAAGACGCAGTATTGGCATTGTAGGGCGAAACTACGGGCGGCATAGAACAGCAAAAGATGAGACGGGATAAAGTGACCATTCAAAGAGAAATCAACTGATAGAACCCCACGACTCACACATTTTGAACCTACATGTTATAAGGTATCAAACCAAGTATTTTAACAGAAAAGGAACATGCTGTAAGGTATTGGAACTAATACAATATCTGAAGCCTTTGATAGTGACCATTACCTAAGAGGGTAATGTGGCCAGTGCCATTGCGACAGGATCCCATGTTTATTTTTCTGTTTCCGGGGCACATTTTCTGGATGTCTTAATCCGTTTCATCCGTTGTATTATTCGTGTTTTTTGGAAGTAACTAATACAGGGTTGTACACTTAGGTCACTTTTCCCGACGCGTAGTGCAGGATCTTTTACAAATCGGACGCCAAGTCGGCATTAGTGATCCACTGACCGAGCGGCGTGGTTAGTACACTGGACTCACATTCGAGAGGACGAGGGTTCAAACTCGCGTCCGGCCATTCTGATTTAGGTTTTGCGTGGTTTCCCTAAATTGCTCCAGGCAAATACCGGGATGATTTCTTTGAAAGGGCACAGTCGACCTCCTCCTCATGTTTCCCAAATCTGATGGGACCGATGACATTGCTGTTTGCTCTCTTCCCCCAAATCAACCAACCACCCAAATACAGAAAAAAACCATGAAATTGAAATAAATGACAAGAAACTACACTGATATTGTAAAAAATTGTTACCCACAATACAAGTGCGGCTACAAGACTAATACACTCCTGGAAATTGAAATAAGAACACCGTGAATTCATTGTCCCAGGAAGGGGAAACTTTATTGACACATTCCTGGGGTCAGACACATCACATGATCACACTGACAGAACCACAGGCACATAGACACAGGCAACAGAGCGTGCACAATGTCGGCACTAGTACAGTGTATATCCACCTTTCGCAGCAATGCAGGCTGCTATTCTCCCATGGAGACGATCGTAGAGATGCTGGATGTAGTCCTGTGGAACGGCTTGCCATGCCATTTCCACCTGGCGCCTCAGTTGGACCAGCGTTCGTGCTGCACGTGCAGACTGCGTGAGACGACGCTTCATCCAGTCCCAAACATGCTCAATGGGGGACAGATCCGGAGATCTTGCTGGTCAGGGTAGTTGACTTACACCTTCTAGAGCACGTTGGGTGGCACGGGATACATGCGGACGTGCATTGCCCTGTTGGAACAGCAAGTTCCCTTGCCGGTCTAGGAATGGTAGAACGATGGGTTCGATGACGGTTTGGATGTACCGTGCACTATTCAGTGTCCCCTCGACGATCACCAGTGGTGTACGGCCAGTGTAGGAGATCGCTCCCCGCACCATGATGCCGGGTGTTGGCCCTGTGTGCCTCGGTCGTATGCAGTCCTGATTGTGGCGCTCACCTGCACGGCGCCAAACACGCATACGACCATCATTGGCACCAAGGCAGAAGCGACTCTCATCGCTGAAGACGACACGTCTCCATTCGTCCCTCCATTCACGCCTGTCGCGGCACCACTGGAGGCGGGCTGCACGATGTTGGGGCGTGAGCGGAAGACGGCCTAACGGTGTGCGGGACCGTAGCCCAGCTTCATGGAGACGGTTGCGAATGGTCCTCGCCGATACCCCAGGAGCAACAGTGTCCCTAATTTGCTGGGAAGTGGCGGTGCGGTCCCCTACGGCACTGCGTAGGATTCTACGGTCTTGGCGTGCATCCGTGCGTCGCTGCGGTCCGGTCCCAGGTCAACGGGCACGTGCACCTTCCGCCGACCACTGGCGACAACATCGATGTACTGTGGAGACCTCACGCCCCACGTGTTGAGCAATTCGGCGGTACGTCCACCCGGCCTCCCGCATGCCCACTATACGCCCTCGCTCAAAGTCCGTCAACTGCACATACGGTTCACGTCCACGCTGTCGCGGCATGCTACCAGTGTTAAAGACTGCGATGGAGCTCCGTATGCCACGGCAAACTGGCTGTCACTGACGGCGGCGGTGCACAAATGCTGCGCAGCTAGCGCCATTCGACGGCCAACACCGCGGTTCCTGGTGTGTCCGCTGTGTCGTGCGTGTGATCATTGCTTGTACAGCCCTCTCGCAGTGTCCGGAGCAAGTATGGTGGGTCTGACACACCGGTGTCAATGTGTTCTTTTTTCCATTTCCAGGAGTGTATATTCATCAACGAGTTATCTTACATCAGACTACTCAAAAATAAAACAAAATATGTTTTGTGCGGAATGTTATTCAGCTCTCCCTGCGGTGCCATACCGTACTATTACGTGTCGAGTTCCGGGAACTCAGCCGGCCGGGATGTCGAGCGGTTCTAGGCGCTACAGTCTAGAACCGTGCGACCGCTACCGTCGCAGGTTCGAATCCTGCCTCGGGCATGGATGTGCGTGATGTCGTTAGGTTAGTTAGGTTTAAGTAGTTCTAAGTTCTAGGGGACTGATGATCTCAGAAGTTAAGTCCCATAGTGCTCAGAGCCATTTGAACCATTTTTTGAACCGGGAACTCATTCTGCGGTTGTTGGGGGAGTGAAGGAGTTCGTTTACGGTTTTCTGAGTTACACAGTTACTACGTTTCTTTGCAGAACTGTGTATGCCGTGTTCTGAGACCTTAGGTGCCCGCAAAGATCTCGAAAAAAGACTAGATATTGGTGTAAGTATTTTTATGTGTGTTTTATAATTGTGCTGTGTTTCGTGTACTGTGTTCTTGTTTAATAAAGGTTCTTTTTTTCCAGTTCTCCATGGAAAATACCTGAAGCTATATGATATTTCGAGAACTTTGTGGCGATGAAGAAGCTTAACAACCGCTTTCATCACGCCAGGTAACATTTCCGTAACGCCTTAAGTATTTTTTGTGACTGGAAACCTAGTTGGTGGATGAAAGTTCGGGTGGATTACTCTCCTTTTGCAAGACGCAGTTTTTGACAGTTTCGCTAGGCATTACTCTAACATTTGTTTTTGATGCTTTCTGTAAACTTTAAATGAAGCATATTTCACACTTGAAAGTATGGATAACATACAAGAAATGTCTGTAATTTGCTTGGAAGAGACAATTACTAGTTTCAAATTCTAATTTCGAAAGTTTGGATCTAGAATAGGTAGTTACGTATTTTAAATTATAACGTCACATAATCGTGTTAATAAAGTAAAATGTGCAAAGAGTGAATTAATGTGATACTGAGTCTTTGGAATCGAAATGTATATGAGTAGTCATGTGGCTCAAGTGAAAGCACGTCTGAAAATATTGCTGTCGATGTAAGTATTTTTCCTTGCTACTGACCAACAAAAACATATTTTTTAGAAGCGCTTAATGTTATCTAAGGTTCAAAATGGTTCAAATGTCTCTGAGCCCTATGGAACTTAACATCTGAGGTCATCAGTACCCTAGAACTTAGAACTACTTAAACCTAACTAACCAAAGGACATCACACACATTATGCCCGATGTAGGATTCGAACCTGCGACCGTAGCAGTAGCGCGGTTCAGGACTGAAGCGCCTAGAACCGCTCGGTCACATCGGCCAGCTGTTATCTAACAAGGGAACCTCCCCATCGCACCCCCCTCAGATTTAGTTATAAGTTGGCACAGTGGATAGGCCTTGATAAACTGAACGCAGATCAATTGAGAAAACAGGAAGAAGTTGTGTGGAACTGTGAAAAAATAAACAAAATATACAAACTGAGTAGTCCATGGGCTACATAAGCAACATAGTGGACCGTATGAGAAAAGGAGCGACGTGGTCCCGTGGTAGCGTGAGCAGCTGCAGAACGGAAGGTCCTTGGTTCAAGTCTTCCCTCGACTGAAAAATTCACTTTCTTTATTTTTGCATAGTTATTATCTGTCCGTTCGTTCATTGACATCTCTGTTCACTGTAATAAGTTTAGTGGATTAGTAGACGAAAGGACGTGCCTCGCCAATGGGAACCGAAAACATTTGATCGCAGGGTCATAGGTCAACCGATTCCTCCACATGAAACCACATCTGATATATTCTATACGACACTGGTGACGGCATGTGCGTCACATGACAGGAATAAGCTGTCGACCCACCTAACTTGTACACTTGGCGAATGGGTAAAAAGATTCTTCTACCTTGCCCGATTTAGGTTTTCTTATGGATGTGATAATAACTCCCAAAAAAGTGATGAAATCATAAGAGTTTGTCACGTAAACTGAAAATAAAAAATTAAACTTTTCATTCGATGGAAGATTTGAACCAAGGACCTTTCGTTCCGCAGCTGCTCACGTTACCACGAGACCACGACGCTCTTGCAGTTCTGTTGTCCTTAATGTTGCCTATCTTGCCATGAACTACTCAGTTTGTATATTTTGCTTATTTTTTCACAGTTCCACACAACTTCTTCCTGTTTTCTCAATTGATCTGTGTTCAGTTTTTCAAGGCCTATCCACTGTGCCAACTTATAACTAAATCTGAGGGGGGTGCGATGGGGAGGTTCCCTTGTAAGGTTTTTGGATTCTGCCTGTAGTTGATAGAAACATACTATTATAAAATGCGGCTGAGAACCGCTGGCCGCAAGAACACTTGATTCGGGTCGCATACGGCCCACATGCCGCAGTCTGAAGTCCACTGGTTTAGTCGTTTAGTAATATGCACAGATTAACCTTCTAGAACGACAACGGATGTGATTTTTAGACGATGGAGAAATATCTTATGGTACTATGTCAAGTTAGGTTTTAGCTTTAATCCGTGAATATGTAGTCAGTGCATCCTGTGGAAGTTGGAGAAAACCCAGTTTCACTGTTGCAAGCTGTTTGACAACCGACCCATGGAAAAGGTGCGGTTCTATTCCGTCACAATTAGGCAAGATGATAATGTGGTAATGGAGCAAATGCGTGATCTCATTTAGCAGTATTAGGGTACAGCTCGAATCACACATTCACACATTTAAAGTACTGCTGTGTTGCAGCATGCACCACTAACTAAACATATACGAGTATACGATGAAACTTGGCTGTGAGAGACCTGAAAGTTACAGGGCGCACAGGATTTTACTCTGACCTATGGAGCATGAGTAGAGGGGACTACGGTAGTGAGATTTCCATTGTGAATGATTGGGAGATAAGCTGTCATTGTTTTTAAGAAGCCATTGTAATTTCTGATATTTTGATGGTCACACGAAAGGTCCCGATACGATTTACGGACCAGAAGAAGTTGAGTTTTTAAATAGATACTGATCAGCGTTCTGCGAGAAGCTGCAGGCCTGTGCCACGAAGATTGGGAGACCTCAGAGAGACTACGGAAGATTATTGTACTATGTACGAGGACTACGTTCTTGTACGAACAATAACTCAAACTTATGACACTTTTAAGGTTACAGGACTAGAAATGCTGTGTATTACCTTAGAATATTTGTGGTTTATTCCCAGGTTACGCCGGCCGCTGTAGCCGAGCGGTTCTAGGCGCTCCAGTCCGGAACCACGCTGCTGCTACGGTAGCAGGTTCGAATCCTGCCTCGGGCATGGATGTGTGTGATGTCCTTAGGTTAGTTAGGTGTAAGTAGTTCTAAGTCTAGGAGACTGATGACCTCAGATGTTAAGTCCCAGACTGCTTAGAGCCATTTGAACCATTTCCCAGGTTACTTTGGTCAGCTGATGGCAGATAGCTAGATGGGTGAACATCAACAATCATTAAAAGCTGAGTTCACTTACATTAACTTCTTCATAAAAAAGTATTAAAACACCAACTTACACATACTCTATAAGAACAACAGTATCCGGACACCTGGCTGAAAATTACTTACAAGTTCGTGGTGCTCCCCATCGGTAATGATGGAATTCAGTATGGCGTTGGCCCACCCTCAGCTTTGATGACAGCTTCCACTCTCGGAGGCATATGTTCAATCAGGTACTGGAAGATTTCTTGGGGGAATGGCAGCCCTATTCTTCACGGAGTGCTGCACTGAGGAGAGGTATCGATGTCGGTCAGTGAGGCCTGGCACGAAGTCGGCGTTTCAAAATATCCCAAAGGAGTTTACGCTCCTTACATTGAGCGAGGGGTCGTTTGTCATTTACCGGCGTGATGTGTGGCTTATGAGCAGCCGCTCGACCATGAAATCCAAGTTTACTCACCTTAGCCTGACTGTCATGATACTTACACTAGATCCTCATGCAGGCTGGAATTCCTGTGTGATGGCCTGCATAGATGTCTGCCTATTACACATTACGTCTAATTTGGGGATGGCGATTGCATCTTTCAACATGATCGAGCACCTGTTCATAATACACGGCCTGTGGCGGAGTGGTTACACTACAATAACATCCATGTAATGGACTGGCCTGCACAGAGCCCTGACCTAAATCCTATAGAACACTTTTGGGATGTTTTGGAACGCCGACTTCGTGCCATGCCCCATCGACCGACATCGATACCTCTCCTTAGTGGAGCACTCCGAGAAGAATGGGCAGCCATTCCACAAGAAACATTCCAGCACCTGCGAGAGTGGAATCTGTCATCAAGGCTAAGGGTAGGCCAACACCATACTGAATTCCAGCATTACCTATGGACGGTACCACAAACTAGTAAGTCATTTTCAGCCAGGTGTCCGCATACTCTTGATCACATAGTGTACCTCTTCAAGTTTCCTCATCAAATACTGTTTTTATTTTACTTGGTTTCCTTTATTTAATGCAAACTGTTACATAGGCGCACTTTTGAGTATAGTGTTAATGTTTATCTTGTTTCCTCACTTTTATATTTGTATATTGTTCAACTTCTTACTTTTTACAATGCAGTATCACCACATTCTCAAAGATGGCATTTACAGTATGTTCCCTCACACTCCTCCATTTTCGTACATTTATTCATTTATGTTTATCTTATGAATATTGATCATGTTCCTCATACATATTGTTAATTCTTTCTTTAAATTGGTTTGTGTATCACTCTCCATCCTTTATAACTCCTGAAGTAGCCTTTTCAAGTACTAATTTCATTTTATTTTATTGGGTTTGGCTATTAACATGAACTGTTATGTAACTTCCTGTTCCCGTTTTATGTTAAAGTTTTTCCCGTTTACTCCCTTTGTATTTATTTAGTGTTTAACGTTTCAAGTTGCATTACCACCCCATTTCTGCTTCAAACTAGATGTGTAACTTCTTTCCCAATGTTGATTACAAGCACTGTAACTTTTTTTGGCAACAATAGTCAGTAAATGAATGCAGAAGGGGATTTTAAGCCGAAAACCGGTTAACACAAAAGCAATATTGTAGAACAAAAGCAAGCTAGCGCGTTTCAGTTATCATACAAAATAAAATGAGATGATATTTTCTTTTAAATTTTTCAGGTGTATCCGGGTAATGTAAGATAAAAATGATCATATTCTGTCAACTATGTAAAAGCAAAGTTCGTTTGTATTATTAAACAATTTTCTTTGATAACTGTATCGATATCTAAAGAGACACTACACTCATTTGTTGCATAAAAGAGCAGTTAGACGGCTTCTGGAAGAGGCTCGCATTTAGCTTCACTCTGTTTTGTTCTTTCAGGCGAGACGAATGATAGAACGTGAACCAGTCTTGTAATCTGATTTATTCTGAACGATAACTAATTATATAACACCTGTATACGATCAATGTAGTCTCCTACAGAATTCTTTAGTATGTTTTTTACGTTTTTTTTTTTATTTCAGAAAGTATATTTCAGAAAGTGTAACACACATTGTACGAAAGCCATCAGACAGATCATGTATAGTATTTCATTTCAAACAGAACGTGCACTTTTTTAATACGAAGTCCGAATCAGTGCCGCTACCACTATTAAATGCCGAAACTAAATCGAAATTTTTCACTGTCATTTGGCCTATCGAACGATGATACGTGCAGCAACACGCATGGTCTTATACAGTTTCCCAGTAAGCGGTGGCTGTTTCAATTTACAAGAAAAAAAATCAGCAATCTACGGAGTAACTAATATTTAATGTACAGATTTAAATTCAATACGTCGTGCCATCGCGTTTCTTTATGTGTCCTTTACATGGCAAACCTTTACTTATGTACTGCACTCTGTTAAGCAGTTTCAATTACCTTTACCATTTTCACTTGCTCTTTACTGTCAGACAAAGGCTATATTACACTTGCGACGCGCAACTGGACGTACATTAAGTTTTGTACATGGTTTGTGAATTATAACTATCGTATGTACATGTATGAACTATTTCTTTGTTACATTAACACGGCACACGACACCTGGTGGAAGGAAAACTAATGTAAAGGATAGAATAAAAGAATCATTTGTCCTTTACTGCCGAACTTCGACTTTACAATACTTCTGCACAGTAGTTATTCTACTACTTTATTAGCATCTTAATAATATGTAAATACTATTATAACGAATAAAAATATTTCTTTAATGTTAAGTCGAGTCATACACAACCTTATAGTGGTTGGATCTGTGGAACGTGAGTACGAAACACACGCGATAAAATCAAAATAAAAAATTCGCACACTGTATACTAGACAATAGAGGCAAAATGTGTTTATAGAGTAATACTATGCAAGAAACTGTATTGTTTGAAGCAACATTGTTTGCAACGATATATGACCTACAAATAACAAAAAAACTTACTGTCCTGCGGTCACAATGCACCAAAGGGCGAAGCGCCGTGGTAGAGAAGATCAAGCAAATAAATCTATCACGCGTCTGGCAGTATTTGCATATCAGTTCACCACAATGGCCCTAAACTGCACTGAAAAGAGCCTCTCATGAACATATATATCGTTGGGAATAAAACGCAGTTTGCATGGCGAAATAAATGCATACGGGAGCAGCAGCAGCAGAGTTTGGGAGCAGCGAGAGTACTGTTTGCAGTATTTTTCCGGACAGCAGTTCCTGCATTCAAGTGCGAAATTTGCGTGCATAACAAAGTAAACAGAAACCACTGTCGTAACTTCATTTCCAGCAAAACTCACGTCAGTTTTTTTTTTTCCTTTTTTTCACGACGGGTGTGCTGTTCGTTGACAGGTCTGGCGTAATGAGTGACACCACACTAACACCAGTAAATGTATAGTATCCCGTCTGCAGCTACATACGGGAAGCAAACTTAGTCATCATCATCATTATCATAGTCTGGAACTTGTCACCAGATACAGAAGTCATTGATACCACCATGCTGCTGTTTCGTTTTGGTTTGAACTACAAGTTTAGTTTTAGAAAATCGTAGGCTTTCCTTCATGAAGTTCAGTGTGTGACGTCTCCTGCCAAGACATTTGTAAAATCTGTGTAATATATGAAAAAACCATTTATCTATGTTCTTATATTTCATTCCAGTATGAATAGTTATCGATTATGAGGATTCGGTATAAAAGAAAGAATTATTTTAGGTTTTTATGTTCGTATAACATCATGTATGTCAATTTTACAAATAACGTCTGTGGTCGGCGAGTGTGAAAACCGACGCCGAGAATGATAATTAAAAATATAACAAAGATATATATTAGCATATGAAATTGCTTATAAGTATCGGCGGCTTAGACATTACTCTGTCTTCTCGTAGCCGCGAATGTTGTTAAGAGCCTGTGACGCTCTCTCGAACGCTGAGTTTGCTCTCATTTGTTTTCTGATCGAGAAAGACGCCATTGGGCACTGATGTATAAAAAAGGTGTGTACTTTGAATTTTATGTTAATTCTGGATATAGAAATTGTCAAAAATAGTTGTAACAATTTCTAGCTCGCATGTCCACTATTTCATCCGACATTTTTAGCCCTTTTTCAGGGAAATTAGCATTTTTTGTGACGCAGTGCTGCGCCACGATCGCGAGAGCCGCTGCCGCGGCAAATTCAAATTGAATGAAAGCAGTTTTCTTGTAACTAAACGGGCAGGTAACTGTACATTAAAATGATTTCTTTCAGCTTCCCGGAGACCACAGTGGAGAATTGCAGATTTTTTTATGCATTTTCAGTTGAACATGAGCATCAGCTGGTACAATATCAGTGACTTAAATCAGAGAGTTAAGACTTCACTTGCGTGAGATCAAAGACTGCAGTGTTGAAATCTGGTCTGGCTAATAACATATAAATCATTTTAATCTTTAGATTCATGTTCTCCTGTTAGCCGTGGTACTCAATAGTGTTAAAATATTAAAACGCACCAGGATGAAGAATCGCGTTTAGTAAGACACCGTGTCCCGCTGCGTTACGAAGTCCCGTGACTGCCTGCTGCACGCCATCGTCCAACAGCAATTGTCTGCTCTTCAAGACCCTTTTTAAAGGACCGAAGGCGTGATAATAGCATTGGGAGAGATCAGGAGTGAAGGGGGAGGGGGGGGGGGGGGGGCTGTTCTAATGCCTCCCACATGAGTTGTCGTGAATTCTGCGTTACGACATTTCCTACATGGGGATGTATGTTGACATGAAGCTGCAACACCCCTTGTTCACAACGGTTGTTTTCGATAGACATGCTGCCCCCTACACCCTCTTCATTCTCCGATGTATATGTGAAGATATTTGTCCCTCAGCAGCCAAGAAAATAATAATGGCACGTTGGTCCTGTTTGGACGCATTTGCTAATAACGTCGCCATAGTTCATGTCTGTGCAGTTACCGCACTCACGTCGCAAAGACACGAATGCCGCACAAATCCCATGCCTGTATGTCAGTGATTAGCTACCTGAATTTTTTATCTTCCTTGTGTGGCACCAGGACTTGTGTAGACTTAGTGTCAGCAAACTGAACGTAGTTGGTTACACACTGTTTTTGTTTGTAACAGATCTGAAGATGATAGTTGCCTAAATCGGTAATAGTGAAGTGTAAAAATTTGTGCGATCAAGGCGGATCTGTAAAACTAAGAAAATCATCGGCGTGAGCTTTCGGAGCCGAAGGCCCACTCGTGTACCCTAGATGATTTCACGTCACAAAGCTTTATGCCTCGCCTGGGCCCGTCAGCACTGACATTGGGCTGTTGACGACTGGAAACATGTTTCCTGGTCGCACGAATCTCATTTCAAATGATGTCGAATTTTTTATTTATTTATTTATTTTTTTTTGTTTGGCAATTTGTGGTAAGTTCCTATAAAACCAAACTCTGACGTCATCGTTCCCTAGGCTTACACACTCCTTAATCTAACTTAAACTAATTTACGCCAACGACAACACACACATCCAGAGCGAGGACTCGAACCTCCGACGGGATAGCCACGCGAACCACGGCAATGCGCCTGAGACCGCGCGGCTACCCCGCGCGGCAATTGCGTCGAGCGGATGGACGTGTAAGGGTATGAAGATAACGTCGTGAATCCATAGACCCTGCATGTCGGCAGAGAACTGTTCAAGCTGGTGGAGGCTCTGTAATGGTGTGGGGCGTGTGTGGTTGGAGTGACACGGGACCCCTGATGTGCCTAGATACGATGGGTGACACTTACGTAAGCATCCTCTCTGATTACCTGCATCCGTTCATGCCCCTTGTGCATTCCGACGGTCTTGGGCAATTCCAGCGGACAACGCAACACCCCATACGTCCATAATTGATATAGAGTGACTCCAGGAACACTCTTGTGAGCTTAAACACTTCCGCTGGCCACCAAACCCCTATGACATCAACATTATTGAGCATATCTTCGATGCCTTGCAACGTGCTGTTCAGAAGAGATCTCCACCCCCTCGTACTCCTATCGACGAATGGCCAGCGCTGTAATATTCATGGTGTCAATTCCCTCCAGCTCTACTTCAGACATTAGTCGAGTACATACCACATCGTTTTGTGACACTTTTCCGTGCTCGAGGGTGCCCTACACGAGAACTGAAATGTGATTTCATTTTCACGTAATTTAGGTGCATAGATCCTGAGAAATCAGTACCCAGAACAACCACCTCTGGCCGTAATAACGGCCTTGATAAGCCTGGGCATTGAGTCAAACAGAGCTTGGATGGTGTGTACAGGTACAGCTGCCCATGCAGGTTCAACACGATACCACAGTTCATCAAGAGTAGTGACTGGCATATTGTGACGAGCCAGTTGCTCGGCCACCATTGACAAGACGTTTTCAATTGGTGAGAGATCTGGAGAATGTGCTGACCAGGGCAGCAGTCGAAAATTTTCTGTATCCAGAAAGGTCCGTACAGGACCTGCAACATGCGGTCGTGCATTAACCAGCTGAAATGTAGGTTTTCGCAGGGATCGAATGAAGGATAGAGTCACGGGTCGTAACACATCTGAAATGTAACGTCCACTGTTCAAAGTGCCGTCAATGCGAACAAGAGGTGATCGAGACGTGTAACCAATGGCACCCCATACCATCACGCCGGCTGATACGCCAGTATGGCGATGACGAATACACGCTTCCAATTTGCGTTCACCGCGATGTCACCAAACACGGATGTGACCATCATGATGCTGTAAACAGAATCTGGATTCATCAGAAAAAATGACGTTTTGCCATTCGTGCACCCAGGTTCGTCGTTGAGTACACGATCGCAGGTGCTCCAGTCTGTGATGCAGCGTCAAGGGTAACCGCAGCCATGGTCTCAGAGCTGATAGTCCGTGCGACGTTCCTCATGTCAGCACGTTGTAGGGGTCGCCACCGGCGCCAGCCTTGTGTGAATGTTCTGAAAAGCTAATCATTTGCATATCACAGCATCTTCTTCCTGCAGGTTAAATTTCGCGTCTGTAGCACGTCATCTTCGTGGGGTAGCAACTTTAATTGCCAGTAGGGTAATTAATTAATTGGGATGAGATATGGAACGTTCCTGCCTTGACATATTACTGCTAATATGGCAATTTTTTTTTTGCAAATTGTTGGGTGTTAGAGGCTACGTTGACCCTTTCGCATTGAAAAGGTTTCGCAAGTGTTCTTCTTCCTTGGCAGCACGGAAGAGGAGGCCTTGCTTACCTCGTGTCCTCTAAAGTTGTCTCGATATCCCGAAAACTTTTCTTCTCTGCCGACCGCATATCCAAAGATGCGAGCAATGAACTGTGAGCGAAGGAATCAGAAATGGGAATATCACAACTCCACTTCAATGATAATCTAAAAGTACAATGATGCCACTTGATTTTAGTCGTCTCATTGTCACATCCTGGAAAATGAATCATTATAACAATAAACCACATGAGAGCCAGTTTAAAAGAAATGTGCGCACAAACATGCATGAAATGTCGCGTATGGCATTTATTACTTATCTAGCACCATGAAACTTCACTAAACATCTCCAGCGCTTTTGATAACTGAAGATTATCGTACACAAACGTTTTCCAACGCATCTTCAAGACTGATTCACCCTTGTGCGAACATAAGAATCTTACACGGTGCACTCTTATTGTTTGCAGGAATACTAGTCGAAGACTTCCTTTTGTAAATGTTTCCGAGATTGAATAATAGCTTCACTTAACCTGAATAACACAAAATATCTACTCGCACTAAGTACATGGTGTTGGCGTGAAAGTTATACCTAGATTACGTTTACAATTTTTTTCAGACGCTGGTTTCAGCGATAGTGTACTCAACGACGAACCTGGGTGCACGAATGGCAAAACGTCATTTTTTCGGATGAATCCAGATTCTGTTTACAGCATCATGGTGGTCACATACGTGTTTGGTGACATCGCGGTGAACGCACATTGGAAGCGTGTATTCGTCATCGCCATACTGGCGTATCAGCCTGCATGATGGTATTGGGTGCCATTGGTTACACGTCTCGGTCACCTCTTGTTCGCATTGACGGCACTTTGAACATTGGACGTTACATTTCAGATGTGCTACCCTTCATTCGATCCCTGCGAAAACCTACGTTTCAGCAGGTTAATGCACGACCGCATGTTGCAGGTCCTGTACGGGCCTTTCTGGATACAGAAAATGTTCGACTGCTGCCCTAGCCAGCATATTCTCAAGTTCTCTCACCAACTGAAAACGTCTGGTCAATGGTGGCCGAGCAACTGGCTCGTCACAATACGCCAGTCACTACTCTTGATGAACTGTGGTATCGTGCTGAAGCTGCGTGGGCAGCTGAACCTGTACACGCCATCTAAGCTCTGTTTGACTCAATGCCCAGGCTTATCAAGGACGTTATTACGGCCAGAGGTGGTTGTTTTGGGTACTGATTTCTCAGGATCTATGCCCCCAAATTGCGTAAAAATGTAATCACATGTCAGTTCTAGTATAATATATTTGTCCAATGAATACCCGCATATCATCTTCATTTCTTCTTGGTGTAGCAATTTTAATGGCCAGTAGTGTTATTAGCAAGTGTTAGGGCCGCTTCAAGATGGCGTATAGCTGTTCAGTCCAATACAATAGAGCTGCATCTAAAGCTGGCTGGCGGTTGACCTAGAGAGTGCTAAGGCAGAATTTGTAAAAACAAGAAACGGGTTAAGCTTCTCTGAGCATCGCCGCAAAGCCGTAATACAAGAAGTTAAATTTGTTAGTTGTCAACCAATGACGACACGACACCACGCCGTGAGACCTGGCGACCAAAGATATGTCGACATCACACTTGCCGCCCACGCCTACGTGTGTCGCTGAATACATAATGTACTGGGATGAAGTGACTAATGCCCACCCGCAACATGTCCAATTACTATACTGATGATTTGTGTGTTATTATAATAAATGTAAATTTTCTTCTCTGCTTTATTAATTTAAATTTATTACAGTTTGGACCTGAACGCGAGGTCATCCAATTTGCATCTCATTTCCATTCGCATTTTATTACAGTGTGTATTGATAGAGGGTCATTGTTCTGGTGGGCTTTACTCAGGAGGAATAAATGAGAAAAATTACATAGGAAAACCTACGGAAAGAAGTGACCTTCTATATCCTTTATGTATCTCTTCTAGAAGTCACTACCATGTCAATAAGAGACAGTTTGTCTCGTTCTGTTTATGAATTTAAATCATTGAAGTATCTTATGAGTTTGTCGTTCCGTGATGCCTGAACTGTAAGCCTAGGACATCTGCAAATGACTCTTGTTTTGACTTACGAAATTCACATTGCAGTGCACAGAAGATTACGAGCTGGGAATTTCTTTCAGAAACAGGTAAATTAAAAAAAAATATTGCGGATTAGTGTGCAGTGAAAGACATAATTGTGAGCGTACTATTGCTGTTGTGGTTTGGAGACGGGGGACTGCTTTGATACACTGTGCGCACTAGTCTGTCCTGCACTAGCCTTCTTACATTTGCCTAACTTCTGCAAATTACGTGCAATCTAATATGTTTACTGTTGTATGAAACCTCTCGTATTTATGTCCTGTCGAATTTTCCGATACCTTCTCCAAGATCGCCACCCCTGTAACACACATACAACACACTGTTCCTTATATCATCAACCTATAGCTTGATGCTTCAGAACGTATCTTAACAGCCCGTCCCTTCCATCATTCAAGTTGTGGTATAAATATCTATTCTCTCCTTTCCGATTCAGTGCCTCTTCATTAGTTGCACGACGTACACTCTCAATTTTCCACATTCTTCAGTACCTACACATTTGAGAACATACTATGCTACTCCTGTATTTATTGTTTACTACTTATACTTTACTTAAGAACAACACTCTGAAAAAAACTTCCAAACACCTAAATTTTCAATACATGTAAATTTGTTTGACTTTTTCTCAGAAAAGTTTAGTCGCTGTTGTTCATTTGTATTTTATGTTCTCCTCACTACATTTACCTCCATATCCATGCTCCGCAAGCAAATGTACTGTGCGTGGCAGAGAGAACCATTATCATCGACTTTCTCTCTTATTCCATTGACTTATTGAGCGAGGAAACTATGAGTCTCTAAATGCCTTCTTGCGCACCCTGTTCCCTCGTAACTTATCCCATTACCCTTAGGAGAGATATACGACGGTGTCAGCTTAATGATCGCTCAGTCGTCTCCGAATACAGGTCAATTTACCCAACACAGTTCCTCTAGGACTACGTCGTCTTCATTCCCGAGATTCCTATTTACGTTGGCCGAGCATTTATGATAGTCTTTAATGTGGGCTATACCCACCTGCTTCAGTTCTAACAGAACGTCTCTCAAGTCGTTGGATTTCTGTAGTCATACATACTTGACAGACGCTCTAAACATTGGAGCAATGGCATTGGTTGCACTAGCGTATTGTACGTTATTACACCACACATTCGTAGAACCCTTTCATCGAATGCAGTCATCCATTCGCCTTCAGTAATGCTAACGCTACACGGTCGTTCACATTTATATTCTTACAAAGGAGTCATGTCTCCTTCTCATCAGAGACTTCGTCCAGATTTACGTTGTATGCGGGGTATGGCCAGAAGTGGAAGTGACAGAAGCTGGAGCAGATGGCCGATACTTTACACAGAACAGCATTTTCAGCGCGGGTTGAGTCAGGCATAAGTATTTTATGTGCATGTAACATACAGCTAGCGGCTGTCGAGAAGGAAAGACTACAGAACGGTAATCCCAGGATGTGAGCTCGATTCCTTCTGCGGAAAGTTTATTTTGTTTTTACGTTACTTGCGCTGCAAATAAACCGAAATAGTGCTCAGTATATAGTATTTTTAAACAGTTTCATAAAAGGCTTGAAAAGGGAGGGAAAAGGGTGAGTACGCCTCACTACTTCATCAATATCTGGGAAACGTACGGCAACCTTGAACAAAAATTTTTTACTAATGCTGTGAAACCCTGCGAATAGGAGAACAAATTTCTTCTGTTAATTGACTTGTGGGGAAGACAAAAAGATCTACGTCTATATTTTACAAGATCAATGATTATCATCTTGCAGCGTTAAAGTAATTCATCTCCTAATACACTCACAGGTGCAAACCTGCGATGTCTATTTTTATCTTCAGAATAATAATTTCATCAAAAAATTTCCATTTTGCTCCTCAGGAGAAGATTGAGTCAAACTTGATTCCAGTGCCAATATTTGATGAAGTGAAATGGTGTTGTTACGCGTAGTTTGTCGGCAAACTGTGCGATGAGAGTGAACCTTTTACGAATGCAAACCAAGTTGGAAACTTTAAATTCAACATGTTAGTATCAAAATGGGACGTTTTTAACGTGTGCAAGAAGCGAATAAAATGGCTATTTTTACGATGAATATCAATCCTGCAATTGTAAACTATCAACTCTGAAATAAAAACAGTACCTAATTTTATACATGAAGTTGTCGTGTGAACCTTCACAAACGTTCGTTGACCTTTCAGTAACGTAGTTCTAACCAAAAAAGTGAGTTTTCGCGTAAAAACTCGAACCCACGATCCTTGCATTATCGTTCTGTACCCATTCCTCTTCGCCAACCGCTGTCCAGAAACTGCGACTGTTGCTCGGAAAGTAATGCACAGAGTTTCTTATCTTCAACAATTCTTAATTGAACATAATGAGAATAACACACACAAAAAATAGTGTTTTATTTGCACACCCAGTTTTTCCACGTAATAACCATCCCTTTCAATGGCCTTTCTCCAGAGCGAAACTAGGGCGTGTATGCCCTGTCGGTACAATTCCTTGTCCTTCTCATGACCTCTCCCTTCGTGTACAGCAACTAACTGTACTTCTCTCGATGCTCCATACACGTTGCACAGGCGTTGGTGAATATTCCCCACGGTTTCTTTCTCTGCAGTGACAAATTCGATGACGGCACGTTGCTTGTAACGTACATCACTTACAGACGTCATTTTGAAACTGTCCAGCAGCTACTCTATATGTCGAAAGTGACGGAAACTTGCCACGCTCACTCAGGGGACTTCAGATAACACACACGTAACGTTTCACGTTCGTAGCATTATTTTCTACTGAGAAAAAAATGCGGAGCTTTACTTTCTGCGCTGATGCACCAAAAAATACTGTCCTCTTCTAAATGCTTGGCCATTTCCGTCACTACCATTTCCGGTGTGAAGTGCTCACGACGATCTCCACTAATCTTGTATTCAGATCCCACACTATCTTTTCTCTTTGTTATAAACATTATGTTACATTTATCCACGTCTGAAGAGAGCTATCATTCAACACCTAAATGAAACTTTGTCGTGCTATTACGTTTCTTTGGGGCAGATCTTATGTTGCTTTTGTTTCTCTGTAACTTTGACTGTGCAGTATGAATGACTGAATTTAACTGTTCAAATACTCTCGAGCCAGTCACATATTTGCGGATATACTCCACGTGATGTCATTTTCGTCAGTAGCCTACGATGGTGTATATGTCGAAAGTCTTTTGCAAAAGAGACGGTATCTACCAATTCACCTGCGTCTGTTGTTTGCAAGGTGTCGTGTATGCACAAAGCAAGCGATGTTTTTCTGAATCTGGACTGATTCCACAAAAGAAGTGTGATTTCCTTCAGGAATGTCATAATGTTTCACTTTACAATTTCCTGGCATCATCAGTTATTTCGCGGTCGAAATACCAAAACTAGTCTACCACTTTAACTGTTTCATTTCTTGATCTACTACCGTTAGCGTCACATGATATACGTCGACTACATTTATTGACTTCATTTTTCTTTTGTTAATGTTCATCTTATAACCTCTGACAGACTGACATCATTGGAAAACTTTATATATTCTTCTTCTTTCTGTATATACTAAACCATCAATACCTAACGGGGGATGGGGGGGGGGGGGTACATTATGCGCTTCTTTCGTATAATTGTAACCAAGTCGTGTGCTACAATTTTAAAATTTCGAATAAAAAGGTTTTTAATCATTTCTTCTACTAGATTATATAGTTGTTCCAAATTTATTTTGCAAAATTTAATTAAGAAATTTACTTATCATCCAAGTGTTTCAGGTGGTCATGAAGTCTTAGCACTAGATGCGACTTTTCACTGCGACTGTCTTATTCGATAAATAATAATATTAAAAGATAGTTTCACATTCTGGATCCCACTTGCAGACAAGTATCTTTTTAGAATATGTTGTTAGTAAGTCTACAACATTTATTGAAATTGGCATCCCCTCCCCCCCAAACTGGTAGAATTCTTAATAAAAGCGTTAATATCTACATCTACTTTTACATGGATACTCTGCAAACCACATTTAAGTGCCTGGCAGAGGGTTCATCGAACCACCTTCACAATTCTCTATTATTCCAATCTCGTATAGCGCGCGGAAAGAATGAACACCTATATCTTTCCGTACAAGCTCTGATTTCCATTATTTTATAGTGGTGATCGTTCCTCCCTATGTAGGTCGGTGTCAACCAAATATTTTCGCATTCGGATTATTGATATTTCCACCTGTTCCTCCAGCTTGCTAAAGATCTTCTGCCCAATGGCTAATACTTTTACATAAATTTTTATATTCTGTCTTCCTCCGTTCTTGAGATGGTTCTTCCAATTGTTCGTGGATTCGTTAATCTGCTCATTTATACTTTTCACTGGGGGTTCTTCTCTGACGTCAGCATTTCTCCCCTGTAGGATGTCCCGTTATTGTTCTCAGGAGTCGATGTTTCTCTTCTTGGTTCATTTCATTTAGTCAGCGTCCACGACTATTGTCTTTAAGTCATAGTAGACACTGACCTCTATTGTGGAACTTAGGCACTGTTTACTTTCTTACTTTAATTCTGAGAGTTTTATAGACTGTTCCGTTAATGTAATAAATCAGTCTACTATCTTTTGTCTGTCCATTTCTGCCTCGAATGAGGAAGTATTTCCTAAGAAGCTGAACGAGTTTACTCTTTCTGTAAATTTTTGATTAGTTTGTTAGGAGTTAGCTCCTGATGCTTGATAACCATAACTTTTGTTTTCTTTGTTGAGATTACGTAATTTATCTACAAACGGTGTAGGTTAATTACCGTCTTTTGCAGCTGTAATAAAACTCTTATTAAGATCAAACGCGTTTCACTTTGTTCTAAACCGTCTCCAGAAACAAGGTCCCTTTTCTCCTTTTTTTTAAATTTAATCTTCGTGTTCTTCCAGGATGCGTTGGATTTTAACAGACAGAACTTTCACTGCACTAAATATCTCCTCGATTCGTGTGTTTTATTTTGCTATTGCGGTGTTAGATGTTGTGGATAAATATAAGCACCTGTTAAGAGTGTGTTATCCTGATTTTTATATATTGGATTATGTTACCCATCATAGAGTTATATAGTGCAAAGAATGTACCAACATAACCTTCATGAAATACAGGGCTATTACAAATGATTGAAGCGATTTCATAAATTGACTGTAGCTCCATTCATTGACATATGGTCACGACACACTACAGATACGTAGAAAAACTCATAAAGTTTTGTTCGGCTGAAGCCGCACTTCAGGTTTCTGCCGCCAGAGCGCTCGAGAGCGCACTGAGACAAAATGGCGACAGGAGCCGAGAAAGCGTATGTCGTGCTTGAAATGCACTCACATCAGTCAGTCATAACAGTGCAACGACACTTCAGGACGAAGTTCAACAAAGATACACCAACTGCTAACTCCATTAGGCGATGGTATGCGCAGTTTAAAGCTTCTGGATGCCTCTGTAAGGGGAAATCAACGGGTCGGCCCGCAGTGAGCGAAGAAACGGTTGAACGCGTGCGGGCAAGTTTCACGCGTAGCCCGCGGAAGTCGACGAATAAAGCAAGCAGGGAGCTAAACGTACCACAGCCGACGATTTGGAAAATCATACGGAAAAGGCTAAAGTAGAAGCCTTACCGTTTACAATTGCTACAAGCCCTGACACCCGATGACAAAGTCAAACGCTTTGAATTTTCGGCGCGGTTGCAACAGCTCATGGAAGAGGATGCGTTCAGTGCGAAACTTGTTTTCAGCGATGAAGCAACATTTTTTCTTAATGGTGAAGTGAACAGACACAATGTGCGAATCAGGGTGGTAGAGAATCCTCACGCATTCGTGCAGCAAATTCGCAATTCACCAAAAGTTAATGTGTTTTGTGCAATCTCACGGTTTAAAGTTTACAGCCCCTTTTTCTTCTGCGAAAAAAACGTTACAGGACACGTGTATCTGGACATGCTGGAAAATTGGCTCATGCCACAACTGGAGACCGACAGCGCCGACTTCATCTTTCAACAGGATGGTGCTCCACCGCACTTCCATCATGATGTTCGGCATTTGTTAAACAGGAGATTGGAAAACCGATGGATCGGTCGTGGTGGAGATCATGATCAGCAATTCATGTCATGGCCTCCACGCTCTCCCGAATTAACCCCACGCGATTTATTTCTGTGGGGTTATGTGAAAGATTCAGTGTTTAAACCTCCTCTACCAAGAAACGTGCCAGAACTGCGAGCTCGCATCAACGATGCTTTCGAACTCATTGATGGGGACATGCTGCGCCGAGTGTGGGAGGAACTTGATTATCGGATTGATGTCTGCCGAATCACTAAAGGGGCACGTATCGAAAATTTGTGAATGCCTAAAAAAACTTTTTGAGTTTTTGTATATGTGTGCAAAGCATTGTGAAAATATCTCAAATAATAAAGTTATTGTAGAGCTGTGAAATCACTTCAGTCATTTGTAATAACCCTGTATTACGATTTAGAAAAACTTTACATGTTCAATACTACAAGATCTTCCCTTACAGCAGTAGAAAATAAATTCCATTCTCTGTTATAATCTTGTTGAGGGTTACAGCTTTGTTTGTTCTTTGTTGAAATGAAAAAAAAGGGGTGTACTGGTAGTCATTTGTGGAGTCAGACTCAAATCCTCCCATACTTGGAGTTTGGAGCATTCTGTAGCTGACACAGATCTCGTATCACCCCAGGAAGATCCTAGACTCTAGAGATCAGAAATGGAGCAACTATGAGTCTACTGCTGCGGGCTGCATGCATTGGGAAACAAGGCACCACTGTTACGTCAGTGCTAGATTACCTTGATTCCCAAGTGTGGTATCGCGAGTATGACAAAGACTGAAAACGGTTGCTTCAAACTCATCGATTAGTTCTCTGTTACTGAAGGCTACTCGCGACTTAGTACGGAAGTCGGTTACACCAGCTTGCTATTGTAAAGTAGCGTGCATGATCGAGTGTCGTGATTAGACGTCCCTGAACAAAGCTCTGATTTGTGAGACTGTAGAGGATGAAACACGAAAATTAACTGATGCAATGTCTGTAGTTGCAAATGTGTTTCGCTTGAGAGTGTCTGGAATATGCTGCAGTCCACAATTCAGACGAAAAACATAAAAATTTCGTCTAATGCAAAGAAGTGGTTCCATTCTACTTTATTCCACCTCCAGCAGCAAAAAAAGTAATTTATGTACTGAGTCAAACGAAAACTGGGCAAAGAGCAATTTGGGTTGTTACATCACGTAGTTGTTATGTCCCTGCGACCAAGCACGCTATTTCTGTATTCTTTTCGTGATGGCAACTTTAGTTTATAGGCTATCAGCGACTTCTTTGTTTTACAATTCATTTCTGTAACTTTGTAGAAGACTGTTGTAAATTTATATTGATAACTAATCGCCATTTAGAGAACGCACTTCATCAGTGAGTCAAGTTTTCTGGTACTGTCGTCACAGACTTGGTAGCATCTCGAAAGTGTGTGTATTTGATCGTCGTTGTTAGTCAGTCACTGAGCAAATATTAAAATAAATTTATGCAGGATGTCTGTTTTAGCTTCAGACAGCTAAATACCTCGAAAAAGACGTGTCGGGTGAAAAAAGTATTCTGGGTGAAAAGTCAGTAAAGCGGACTTGTGTCTGTGCTGGTCACCTCCTAACCATCCCTCCCGTGTACGAGGAATTAACAACATATTTTCAAATCGGATCCTCCCCCCTCCCCATTTTCATTGCATATTCGGATTCTATGCCAAAAAATACGTACGATTGAATCGAAGCATTGTTTTCCTTCTTGGTAGATGGCGCCGTGATTGACAACTATGAAGTGTACCTGTTTTCCATTTAAGAACCTACGCATTGCATTTTACATTTCATTTACAATGTAAGTGTAACTCTCTGTGTTCTAACGGCTGATACTGATAGTAGTGCTAGACACTGACATTTGAATTAACTACACTACTGGCCATTAAAATTGCTACACCAAGAAGAAATGCAGATGATAAACAGGTATTCAGTGGACAAATATATTATACTAGAACTATGAATACATTTTCACGCAATTTGGGTGCATAGATCCTGAGAAATCAGTACCCAGAACAACCACCTCTGGCCGTAATAACGGCCTTGATAAGCCTGGGCATTGAGTCAAACAGAGCTTGGATGGTGTGTACAGGTACAGCTGCTCATGCACCTTCAACACGATACCACAGTTCATCAAGAGTAGTGACTGGCGCATTGTGACGAGCCAGCTGCTAGGCCACCATTGAACAAACGTTTTCAGTTCGTGAGAGATCTGGAGGATGTGCTGGCCAGGGCAGCAGTCGAACATTTTTTGTATCCAGGAAGGCCCGTACAGGACCTGCAACGTGCGGTCGTGCATTATCCTACTTAAATGTAGAGTTTCGCAGGAATCGAATGAAGGGTACAGCCACGGGTCGTAACACATCTGAAATGTAACGTCCACTGTTCAAAGTGCCGTCAGTGCGAACAAGAGGTGACCGAGACGTGTAACCAATGGCACCCCATACCATCACGGTGGATGATACGCCATTATGGCGATGACGAATACGCGCTTCCAATGTGCGTTCTCCGCGATGTCGCCAAACACGGATGTGACCATCATGATGCTGTAAACCCCGAACCTGGATTCATCCGAAAAAATGACGTTTTGCCATTCGTGCACCCAGGTTCGTTGTTGAGTACACCATTGCAGGCTCTCCCCTCTGTGATGCAGCGTCAAGGGTAACCGCAGCCATGGTCTCCGAGCTGATAGTCCATGCTGCTGCAAACGTCGTCGAACTGTTCGTGCAGATGGTTGTTGTCTTGCAAACGTGCCCATCTGTTAACTCAGGGATCGACACGTGGCTGCACGATCCGTTACAGCCATGCGGATGCCTGTCATCTCAACAGCTAGTGATACGAGGCCGTTGGGATCCAGCACGGCGTTCCGTATTACGCTCATCAACCTATCGATTCCATATTCTGCTAACAGTCATTGGATCTCGACCAACGCGAGCAGCAATGTCGCGATACGATAAACTGCAATCGCGATAGGCTACAATCCGACCTTCATCAAAGTCGGAAACGTGATGGTATGCATTTCTCTTCCTGACACAAGGCATCACAACAACGTTTCACCAGGCAACGCCTGTGAACTGCTGTTTGTGTATGAGAAATCGGTTGCAAACTTCCCTCATGTCAGCACGTTGTAGGTATCGCCACCGGCGCCAGCCTTGTGTGAATGATCTGAAAAGCTAATCATTTGCGTATCACAGCATCTTCTTCCGGTCGGTCAAATTTCGCGTCTGCAGCACGTCATTTTCGTGGTGTAGCAATTTTAAAGGCCAGTAGTGTACTTGTATGGCAACGTAGTTTTCTGTTCCGTAAGGGGATGCTTGATATCGGTGGCTCCCCCCGAAGCCCGCCAGCAGAGTGGCTGGTTTCAGTGTCTGTTTCCATCTACCCGCCGTATTTCTTGCTCTGGCCGCTAGGCGACTATCCGTGGAATACAGACCACAGCGACTGAAATAAGGTCATGAAGTCATGTTGGCCGGCCGCGGTGGCCGTGCGGTTCTGGCGCTGCAGTCCGGAACCGCGGGACCGCTACGGTCGCAGGTTCGAATCCTGCCTCGGGCATGGGTGTGTCTGCTGTCCTTAGGTTAGTTAGGTTTAAGTAGTTCTAAGTTCTAGGGGACTTATGACCTAAGATGTTGAGCCCCATAGTGCTCAGAGCCATTTGAACCATTTTAAGTCATGTTGAACGGCGCACCTGCCGTGGATCCTCGCCGAAATCAAACATCCCAGTGTTGAGAGGCAAGGAGACTCACTAAATTCAAGCGTTCTGGTGGCGACAGAAAACTTATACATCCACGTCTTTCTTGCTGGGTCATGCTGAACGTAGTTTCTAACAAGACACTGAGTTTTTTTTAACATGGCCTGTGCTGTACCGTCAAATCAGTAACACTCGAGTAAGTTTCTGACGTAAGTATCAACCTTAGAATACAAAGGTTGAAGTTTAGGTCGCAAATGAAACGTAGAATCAAATGCGTCGGTTCTTAACTGCAAAAAACAATCACGCTTGATAATCATCGGTTACAGCGCCATCTACCACGAATGGAAAACAATGATTTGAGTAAACAGTAAGTATTTTTTGGCGATTAATCCGAATACGCAATGAAAATGGGGAAGAGCGTCCACATTTGAAAATACGAAGTTGACCCTGCCCACGCACGGCGGGCGATTAGATGGCGGCGAGTTGTAGCATGTCGGCTTTCCCACAATCAACTTTTCGGCAAAACATTTTTTTCGTACGATGCGTCGTTTTCGATATAGTGATTTAGCTGCCCCTACCGATGTTGTTTTATGCAGCCTGCAATGTTATATCTGGACTTCCAAAACCACACGTGAGATTTCAAATTCTCTCGCTTGTGAATTTTGTCAACGAACTACAGTGCATATAAGGGTTGAGAGTGGATCGAATTTTCAGCGTAATTAGTTTTAGCGGAACGTTCACAAAAGTGGTATTTCTTTCATTACCGTCATGGGCACGTTTAAATAAAAAATTTTAACGAAATAGTGAACTATACTGGTGGGATGATTGTCCAATCAATAGAGGCTAAAAAGGAGACGAATATCGGGAATATTCGGCGTAATCGGAAATTTTTGCGTAGTGGTAGGAGGGAATGCCACGAACATCATCTTAGAAGCTCTGATGAGCAGGGGAGGGGGGGAGGGGGGAGGAAGACAGTGTAGGTAAGTTTGAGGGTCACTTCTGTAGGTTTTTAGAGTTCCGTACCTCAATTGCTGAAAACGAAGAAGTTATACGTTCACTTCCTTGTAGGTCTGTCTGTCTCTCTCTTAAAAACACCGTTTTATCACGAACCGATTGACTTATCACGTTGCAATGGGTGTTACATACCAAGGTCTATGGGCCCCTAGTAGTACAAAAAAACGTTAGTCGATGCAATCAGATGGTACGGCTACAGGGTGCTTGAGAAGTGATGGTCAATCATGAACACATGGAAAGTACAGGCCAAAAATAGCTAAAAAGCTCCAATAAAAACGGCTCCTAAAATCAACCATTTCTAGATGCAACACATTTTCTGCTTGGCTTCCTCAGTGTCTAGGAACACATGTACATCTGGAAGGACACTGTTAGTAAAAGCGTGAATGGCCTTTCAGACCATGATGCACAAAATTTAAGACTAAAAGGCTTTTGTACTCAAACCAATGTCATATTTAATTACAAACTATGTAGGAAAGTTACTCCAACAGCAACAGAGAGTTTTTTAAACATTGTCAAGGAACAGGAGTGGAAGCATGTTTATAGTGCCAATAACATAGACAATAAATACAATGCTTTCCTAAGCACATTTCTGATGCTCTTTGAGAGTTGCTTTACATTAGAACATTCCAAACGGGGTACTAGCAGTAATAGGCAGCCCAGGTAGCTGACTAGTGGGATAAGGATATCTTGTAGAACTAAGCGAGAATTATATCAAAATGTTAGAAGCAGTGACAATCAAGCTACAGTAGACCATTACAAACAGCAATGTAAGATGCTTAAAAATGTTATTAGGAAGACAAAGAGTATGTGGTATGCAGATAGAATAGCTAATTCACAGGACAGAGTTAAAACCATATGTTCAGTTGTCAAGGAAGTGTCTGGTCAGCAGCACAAGGTCGACGATATAAAGTTAGTTCGCGGTAAATATATTACTGTTACTGATAAATCAGATATATGTACAGTATTTAACAATCATTTTCTGAGCATTGCTGTGGAATTAAATAAAAATTTAGTTTCTGAAGGAAATCATGTAACTTTCATGGCAAATACCTTTCCGAGGAACCACAATTCTATGTTAGGGAATTCAGATAGACTACTTAAAACGAATGGAGGACTTGTCAAATCACAGAACAAATTTGGAGGAAAAATTATTCTTGAGGAGTGCTGTTTATTCAGTTATGAGAATGAGTTTCTCCATTACACACAAAACAGGATAAATAATAATTAGTGAAGATTGCGTAATGCTATACTAAGCGTAAACGATAAATGTTCACAAAAAAACAACAGCGGTGTAGGTAAAGTCGAGATGAATAGTTTCATACAGGAGTCTTTTGTTCTAGGAAGTCAGCAGGGAACAACCTCAAATTGTCCTACAAAAGACACCTAAGTCACGTCACTTGCGTGCCGTGCAAGGTTTTGTCTAAAATCGTCTTTTAATGTTAAAAATCCCTTGCTTTTTCACAAACACAATTTAAAAATGACGACGGTTCTGTTTTGCCTCAAAATATCGTGGACTTAAAGCACACCAACCCACAGTTTAAATCGTTTAGATCAGTGGTAGTCAAACTGCGACTCGCTGGCCACATGTGGCCTCAATACAGTATTCATGCCTTCCGCGGTTCTCAGCCATATTTTATAACAACACTACTTGACAAATCAGGTATTACCCTTGTACTCATTTTCCCAACTTTCTCTTAGAAATGAAAACTGTATTTGTAGTGTAACATCGGAAACATTTCATTTCCATGTATTGGTGGAAGCATTTTTTAAATCATGAAACAGTTTCTGTTAAGTGAAACTGCTCTGCACGCCTACAACGCTGTTTTGTGAAGATCTGTATGGCAACGCCCCTTCAGAATCCTATAAACGATTGTTGTTTTCACCTACAGCCGTTTCCGCTTCGCTGTTGAAAGCTGTTAAAAGTGTTGCCAGTTGACAGGGATTTCCTTAAATTGATTCGACTGCAGGAGTGTCTTAGCAGTGCGTTGCATGATGCGATATTTGTTCACTCACCTCATTGTTAATGACGTCATATCTCCTCAGCTATGACAGCTAAGTGGCTCTTACTCCCGCAGCGGTTGTTAGCCGATAAGTGTGTTAAATTTTGTTGACA
Organism: Schistocerca serialis cubense; assembly: GCF_023864345.2. Lineage (NCBI taxonomy): Eukaryota > Metazoa > Arthropoda > Insecta > Orthoptera > Acrididae > Schistocerca > Schistocerca serialis. The sequence goes on along the minus strand of NC_064641.1, from coordinate 869,519,534 downwards.
TCGAACCTGTCGTTAAGGAGGAGATGTGGAACATACGAACGTGAGAGGAGGACTGCTGTACTGTTCTTCTTCAAGTACTGACAACTCAGTGGTGCGCTATAGTATGCATTTTGACACGGAAATAGTATGGATTCTTGTAATGCTCATTGCAGAGACAGTAATCTTCAAATGTGGTTCTTAATTGTAGCAAGGGAAATGATATTATATTGACAATGTTCTAATACAATACAATGCGTAGAAAATAACTGACATTAAAAATGTTTAGTAAAGATTTTTTTTTTCGTGTGTCGAATTGCATAATGCATTTAGATATAGGTACAATTACTGTTAGTCTTAATGTCTATGTATATGAAGGACAACGTCCTGACTATCTGACTGAGTCATCAACGCCCAGCACAAACCGCTAACGATTCAAGCTAGAAATGTGGGGAAGGTGTGGATCTTTTATTGTAGGTGTCGTTTAAGAAGGGATTTTTCGACATTACAAAACCAGGGGGTGAAATTGGGGAAAAAAGGTTTTTTGAAAAAATGTCGCTATAAACACAATTTTAAAGCCAGACCTACGAAAGTTAGTATTTGGTTTCTGGGTCAGGAACAGAGAAATACATGCTTCAGCACTTTTGCAAATTTAAACCTATAGGGATGAATAGTGGTTGAAAGCTTTTTTTTGTTTTTTAAACTGTATCATCATTAAACAACTAATAAAGTATTTTTAAAGCTACAGCTATGAACATTGGTACTTGACTTCTCGGTTACAAATAAAGAAATACATGTTTCAGGTCTCAAATACTCCTCTGTGATACAGACGAGAGGGAATTGAGGCAATAATTAAATCACTGAACACTAAGGACTCTCATGGTTATGATGGAGTGTCTAGCAGAATATTAAAGTACTGTGCTGCATATGTCAGCCCTGCATTTATCCATATTTGTAATTTTTCCATTAGGAATGGTCAGTTTCCTGAGCGATTAAAGTACTCAGTAGTAAAGTCGCTTTATAAAAGGAGAGAAAGGAATAATATAGATAATTTTAGATCTATTTTTATGGCATCAGTGTTCGCAAAAGTTATTGAAAAGGCTGTGTATGTAAGGATAATTGATTATTTTATATCACACGATTTACTATCAAATGTACAGTTCGCCTTTAGAAGTCGCTTAACAGCTGAAAACGTTACATTCTCTTTTCTCTGTTAGGTACTGGATGGGCTAAACAAAAGGTTTCAAACGCTTGGCATTTTTTTTATTTAGCTAAGGGATTTGATTGTGTTGATCACAAAATATTGCTTCAGATGCTGGACCATTACGGAATACGGGGGAGCAGCTCACAATTGGTTCACCTCCTACTTTAGCAACATGCAGCAAAAGGTCTATATTCACAATGTTGATAATGGCTGTGATGTGTGGCCTGAGAGGGGTACCGTCAGGTGGGGGGTGGCCCAGGGATCGGTGTTGGGACCACTCCTGTTCCTTTTTCATATAAATGATATGCCATCTAGTATTACGGGTAATTCTGAAATATTTCTGTTTGATGATGAGACTAACTTCGTAGTAAAGGACATTGGCTCGGTTTCAAATAGTGCAGTACATGACCTAAGTTCTTGGCCTGTAGAAAATAAACGCTAAATCACAGTAAGACTCAATTTTTACAATTTCTAACACACAATTCAACAAAACCTGACGTTTAATTTCACAGAACGGGCATATGATTAGTGAAACTGAACAGTTCAAATTTCTAGGTGTTCAGATAGATAGTAAGCTGTCGTGGAAAGGCCACGTTCAGTATCTTGTTCAAAGACTTACTACTGCCATTTTTACTATTCGAACGGTATCAGAAGTGAGTGATCGTTCGACACGTAAATTAGTCTACTTTGCTTATTTTAATTCGCTTATGTCGTATGGTATTACATTTTGGGGTAACTCTTCTCATTCTAAAAGGATATTTTTGGCTCAGAAACGGGCGGTTCGGGCTATAAGTGGTGTGAGTTCACGTACCTCTTGTCGACCCCTGTTCACGAGTCTGGGTATTTTGACATTGGCCTCTCAATATGTATACTCCTTACTATCATTTCTTGTTAACAATATTAGCTTATTCCGAAGAGTGAGCAGCTTTCACTCGGTTAATACTTCGTAGAAATCAAACTGAAAGTTTCCTCATGGGTCACTCCTTAGTTTCTGTCTATGCTGATTCTTATTGTGTTGTTGACTGCGTTTACTTAAACTTATGGACTGAGTTTTTTCGGGTTCGTGAACATTTTTTTTCTCTGTTATTACTTTTATGTTGTAATTTCGTGTAGTGACACGTTCCATGACCTTGGAGATTTGCTCCTCAATTTGGTCCTACAGAACTTGACGTGTAAATAAATAAATAAATAAATGGCATCTCTAAATATTAAAGTAGGTTTTCGAAATATAGTCTGTGCGTCTGAATGCAAAACTGAACTTGTCTCTGAAATGAGTTGCGGATCTACTCAGGCAGTCCTGGGGAATTCTGTAAATGCTGGAAGATTGCTTCAGTCCCCAAGCGTAATTCCTCAAGAGTTGATCTCGGTAGCGTAGGCCAGGCTTTTCACATAGTCCCACACACAGAAATCTATAGGATTTATATCCGGAGACCTTGGAGACAATGGCACAAGACCTCCTCTACCCCTCCAATGTTGACCATACGTCCGAGTTAGAAGCCGGCGCACCCATAAACGAAAATGAGCTGGAGCACCGTCATGCATGAACCACATGTTCAGGCGTTGGTTCAGTGGGGCATCATCATGTACATCTGGAAGTACAGTGGGCCGAAACCTCATGAACTGCTGTCCGGTTAGCCTCTGTGGTAGGACGTGTGATCCAATCATGCGGTCTCCGAGTAGTCCTGCCCAGACGTCCAACGAATAACGCTGCTGATGTCGTGATATGTGTGTTGCATTAGTACTGAAATCAGCCCAGATGTGACAGTCATGGTAGCTAAAAATACCGTCACAGGTGAATCCAGCCTCATCCGTAAATAGATTACTACTTACAAATAGGGGATTCAGGGTACACTGTTGTTGCCCCATTGGCACAAATTCTCTCTAGAAGAAAAGTCTGCATTGTTGAGGGCTTGAACTCGCTGGAGATGATATGGATGGACACGCTCTTGGGTAGCAATCCTACCTGTTGAAGTACTCCGACGTTTGTGTACAATACGTAACACCCTTTCCTCAACATCGGATGTAATGGACGTGGATCGACCTTGTCATACATGGTGTGCAAAATTCCCGGTTTCTCTGAGGCGTTAATGTAACCGGCTAATTGTACGCCCGTCGGGCTACATGCGGAAAGGAAAAGCTTCTCCATACAATCGTGCTGCCTCAAGGGTACCGCCATTCGCTTTGCCATACGTGAAGTGCATGTCAGCGTACGCTTCATTGGCGTAACCTCTGTCCATGGTGCCTCCACGTTCGTAGCTGATTGTGAGGCCTGTACGGCACAGTGCACGGATGGAGAAAGAGAAGTAGTTGCGCATGTGCAAACAAACAGATAGTCGAACCCAAATCTTGAGCAACCAACGTAAATACTGCGGTATTCTGGGGTGTTTACAGTTGGTTCTCACCTCGAATCTCGAGATACATCTGCCAGGGCTGATTTGCGGATCCATGTTTATTGGAATATTTTAGCTACTTTTGGACTGTACTTTCCATGTGAGAATTATTGACCATCACTTCAGAAACTCCCTGTACTCTCAGACTCACTCATCATAACCTCTAGGGCACTTCCCTTTGGGCTGTAATCATGAAATTTGGCAGAAAAGGTTTCACAGTACAACCAAAGTAAAAAGTCCGAAAACTGTAAACTTGTAACTACACATACGAAACAGAAAGATTTTTTGTCATTTCTTATCTGACTATTTGTGTAAATCGTTCTGTTAAGACCACTAACACCTCTTTGTCTCAGGAACAGGTAGAAATATCAAGTTGAAATTCATATCACATACATATGGTTACAATCAACATTAGCTTCTAAGTCAGTGCAATCAAAAGGTCACATATTTCAATATTCGCATACCCACCTATAAAAACCCATAGGGTACTTCCTGTTGACCTACCATCATGAAATTTGCCAGGAAAGAGGATTCCACAGTAGAAGTAAAGAAAAAATCTCAAAATAGTTAATTTGTAATTATATCACAAAACAATTCTTTTCTCATTTGTTTTCCCACGACAAACTTGAAATTAAAACCATAAGTAGTTCAGCATTGAATCTGACCTCAATGCAATAGTAAAAGCAGAATAACAGGACACGTTTTGAAATTCGTCCACCGTCATGTATTTGGGAGCGTTCCCTGCACATAGATATGGCGTTTCATGTTATATCTGAAACGCTATATCTACGGACAGTAATCGCTTCTGGACAACTCAATCGCTTCTGGATAAATTCTGAAAGGCGTCATATGGGCAATGAATTCATTGATTCGCTGATGTTTGGCTTTTACCATTGCGACCCAATCAGACTGAATATACAACTACCGATTATTGCGATAATGGTGGCACGCCTCCTGCATGACTTGATGCCTTATTTATATTATTGAAATTAAAACACTCTCGAAAATCTTGGAATTCCTCAGACCGATATTTTTCCAGTAACAATGTCGACAACAGCAATAATGGTCGAGATTCACGATTGCCGGAATGGATGAAGAGCCGACATATGTGACTAAGTTTATGTGATCGCTCTATGCTTGTTGACACCAGTGCCTACCAATTTAAATTGTATATTACAGCACTGAGGATGGTCACTAAGTGACCGAAAATCGATTTTGCGGATAATAAAACAAAAAAATACAACCAATGCTGTTTCTCCTTCCAAGTATATTTGTACTTAACATTGTACTTAACACTCAGTGCGCGAGTCCGACCCACACCTGGCCAATTTTTTCTTGAATAACTAGGAATTAGTATCCTTCAGCGAAAACGTATCCAAGTACGAAATTTAATTACATTAAATTTCCTACGAAAAGTTACTGTTTAATTTTTTCTACAGCACCTATATACCGATGAACCAAAAAGTGGTAAAATTGCTTAATATTGTGTAGAGCCCCCGCGAGCACGCAGAAGTGCTGCAACACGACGTGGCATGGATTCGACTAATATCTGAAGTAGTGCTGGAGGGAACTGACACCATGAATCCTGCAGGGCTGTCCATAAATCCGTATGAGTACGGGGAGTTGGAGGTCTCTTCTGAACAGTATGTCCAAAGGGATCCCAGATATGCTCAATAATGTTCCTGTCTGGAGAGTTTGGTGGCTAGCGGATTTTTTAAACTCAGAATAGTGTTCCTGGAGCCACTCTGGAGCAATTCTGGACGTGTGGGGTGTCGCATTACCTGCTGCAATTGCTCAAGTTCGTCGGAATGCACAGTGGACATGAATGGGTACAGGGTCCTATCTTTATGAAGCAGGGGACCTATATCACTCCAGTTGCACACGCCCAACACCATTACAGAGCCTCCACTACCATGAACAGTCTCCTGATGACATTCAGGGTCCATAGATTCATAGATAGAGATATAGAGATTAGTGTTTAACGTCCCGTCGACAACGAGGTCATTAGAGATGGCATAGATTCATGATGTTGTCTCCATACACCTACACATCCATCCGCTCGATGCAATTTGAGACGAGACTCGTCCGACAAGGCAACATGTTTCCAATCATCAACAGTCCAAAGTCGGTGTTGACGGGCCCAGTCAAGGCGTAAAGATTTGTAATCATCAAGGGTACACGAGTGGGGCTTTGCGTCCGAAAACCCGTATCGATGACGTTTCGTTGAATGGTTCGCACGCTGACACTTGCTGATGGCCCAGCATTTAAATCTGCAGCAATTTTCGGAAGGTTTGCACTTCTGTCACGATGAACGATTCAGTCCTCGTTGGTCTCGTTCTTGCAGGATCTTATTCCGGCCGCAGTGATTTCGGAGATTTGATATTCCTGATATTCACGGTACACTCGTGAAATGATCGTACGGGAAGATACCCACTTCATCGCCACCTCTGAGATTCTGTGTCCCATCGCTCGTGCGCAGACTATAACACGACGTTCAAACTCGCTTACATCGTGATAACCTGCCATTGTAGCAGCAGTAACCGATCTAACAGTTGCACCCGACACTTACTTGTCTTATGTAGGCGACCGCAGTGCCGTATTCTGCTTGTTTTCATATCTCTGTTTACGCATGCCCATACCAGTTTCCCTGGCGCTTCAGTGTAGTTTCCGAGTGCTTTTAGAAGGCCAGATTTAACACTGCGTGTTGCATAAAACGTTATCTGTAGGGACAGCTGATTCAATTCGTATATAAACTGCACAATACTGACAATAACAATCGTCATGCCCATGCGACTCCGCGAGTCCACGCTTATACTGGCTAACTCGTGCACCCGCTCTCCTTTCTATAGTGGATGAGTCCACTTGTACCAGAAAGAGAGTCCAGTGGTGAGTTTTCGGTTGAATGGGCAGTGGCGGAGATTCGAGAGCTGAGTCTCCGAGCACATTGAGGCGGCGAGATCGCAGAGAACGTCATAGCAGTAGACGGACGTTTCTGATATCTGCTGGACCCAAGTCGATCATTTGCAAGGCAGTTGGAGGACTAGCCAGATTTGAGCTGCAGGTGAGAATAGTGGGGAGAGAAAATCAGAAGAGAGCAGAAGACAATTTGTGCTAAGAGTCTACTCTCTTGTTTACCGGCCGGGGTGGCCGAGCGGTTCTAGGCGCTACAGTCTGGAACCGCGCGACCGCTACGGTCGGAGGTTCGAATCCTGCCTCGGGCATAGATGTGTGTGATGTCCTTAGGTTAGTTAGGTTTAAGTAGTTCTAAGTTCTCGGGGACTAATGACCTCAGAAGTTAAGTCCCATAGTGCTCAGAGCCATAATCTCTTGTTTATCTCGCCGCGCCGTATACTGATCGTCAAAACAAGTATTCGGCGAGGACAGCAAGGCAGCCGCCAGCGACCGGGTGTCCACCTTACGCGGGGCAATCCGGTTTTAATTGGAAAAACGCCGGCCACATAACGAGACTAATCCGGCGCTGTCCGGCCGCGCAGAGAAAAACCACCGAGCTGGTAACAAACGTAATCCGAGATCCGGAGCCGCCTAATCCCCGACCGGCCCTCCCAGATCTGTCAGCACTCTTCGTGGGCTCCGCTCCTTTCTCCTTTCTTTAGATTGGAGACGCTACGTTGGCACTGTGGATAAAAAAGGAAAAGTGGGTGCAGCGGCAGAAATGTAGACGAACGAGAACGGTACGGTCGTTTCCTGTCTGGCTTTTTGTGTGACCAGGGTATTAAGCTGATGAGATGCGTCGAGCATGAGAAAGTGTCTTCCTGCTTCCTCATTATCCAGACAAGCACAATTTATAAAGGCTTCTTTATCTGAGTAACGACAGAGTGCTTCTGCTGACATGATGGTACTGGTGTTTCAATGCAGTGATGTTCTTAGCAGTCGCTTTTGCTTAAGACTGCTTCTCAAGTTCGAGGTATCACTAAACTAAACTGCCTCAGCAAAAACAGGGCGAGGTGGCGCACTGGTTAGCTCACTGCACTTGCATTCGGGAGGACGACGGTTCAGATCCGTATCCGGCCATCCTGATTTAGTTTTTCCGTGATTTCCCTAAATCACTCCAGGCAAATACCGGGATGATTCCTTTGAAAGGGCACAGCCGATTTCCTCCCCCATCCTCCCCTAATACGATGGGACCGATGACCTCATTGTTTGGTCTCCTCCCCCAAACCAACCACCCAACCACACTGACAGAACCACAGACACATAGACACAGGCAACAGAACATGCACAATGTCGCCACTAGTACAGTGTATATCCACCTTTCGCAGCAATGCAGGCTGCTATTCTCCCATGGAGACGATCGTAGAGATGTTGGATGTAGTCCTGTGGAACGGCTTGCCATGCCATTTCCACCTGGCGCCTCAGTTGGACCAGCGTTCGTGCTGGACGTGCAGACCGCGTGAGACGACGCTTCATCCAGTCCCAAACATGCTCAATGGGGGACAGATCCGGAGATCTTGCTGGCCAGGGTAGTTGACCTACACCTTCTAGAGCACGTTGGGTGGCACGGGATACATGTGGACGTGCACTGTACTGTTGGAACAGCAAGTTCCCTTGCCGGTCTAGGAATGGTAGAACGATGGGTTCGATGACGGTTTGGATGTACCGTGCACTATTCAGTGTCCCCTCGACGATCACCAGTGGTGTACGGCCAGTGTAGGAGATCGCTCCCCACACCATGACGCCGGGTGTTGGGCCTGTGTGCCTCGGTCGTATGCAGTCCTGATTGTGGCGCTCACCTGCACGGCGCCAAACACGCATACGACCATCATTGGCACCAAGGCAGAAGCGACTCTCATCGTTGAAGACGACACGTCTCCATTCGTCCCTCCATTCACGCCTGTCGCGACACCACTGGAGGCGGGCTGCACGATGTTGGGGCGTGAGCGGAAGACGGCCTAACGATTTGCGGGACCGTAGCCCAGCTTCATGGAGACGGTTGCGAATGGTCCTCGCCGATACCCCAGGAGCAACAGTGTCCCTAATTTACTGGGAAGTGGCGGTGAGGTCTCCTACGGCACTGTGTAGGATCCTACGGTCTTGGCGTGCATCCGTGCGTCGCTGCGGTCCGGTCCCAGGTCGACGGGCACGTGCACCTTCCGCCGACCACTGGCGACAACATCGATGTACTGTGGGGACCTCACGCCCCACGTGTTGAGCAATTCGGCGGTACATCCACCCGGCCTCCCGCATGCCCACTATACGCCCTCGCTCAAAGTCCGTCAACTGCACATACGGTTCACGTCCACGCTGTCGCGGCATGCTACCAGTGTTAAAGACTGCGATGGAGCTCCGTATGCCACGGCAAACTGGCTGACACTGACGGCGGCGGTGCACAAATGCTGCGCAGCTGGCGCCATTCGACGGCCAACACCGCCGTTCCTGGTGTGTCCGCTGTGCCGTGCGTGTGATCATTGCTTGTACAGCCCTCTCGCAGTGTCCGGAGCAAGTATGGTGGGTCTGACACACCGGTGTCAATGTGTTCTTTTTTCCATTTCCAGGAGTGTATCTTTGGTGTGGCGGATATAGTTTCCGTCTGGCCGGTGTGTGACGATTCGGTCGGTTGGCGTGGAGCAGTAACGAAATCTCCGTCGTGGGTACTTTGGCCGGGGCCGCTGGCGGTCTGTACGCCCGCTTGGAGTGTGAGGTGCCGCTTGCGAGTGCTACGAAATTCGTCGCCCACCGATCTTAGACATGAAATTTGAGTCGTCACTTAACCTACTATCGAGCCTCAACTGTTTTCACTCCTTCGTTTGATCCTGGTTGTCGCTTTTGGGACATTCCCGCGAGCAACAACGTGTGTGTGTTTTCAAGTCGGCTAAGATTCCAGCCATCTTCCTGTGGAGTTTAACTTATTTTAATTTATTCCCTGTTATTGAAGTTTACCAGCGGCATCTTCTGCCTTGTGACCGTTCACGTTCCGGTTACCTGCTCTGGTCGTTGACGTAATTTTCGACGTGTATTTTCCTCGTCGTGCTGTTGCTGTCCAGTGCGGCTAGTAGTGCGACAGCTGAGGTGTTTTTGGTCGTTGTATTGAAATCTTGTGATTGTTTTGCTGGTTGCGTGGAGCGGAACTGATTTGGTTGATTGGTCGGTCGGCTGTCTGTCGGTTAGGTTGCCTTTAGGGAGGACCCAAGGGAGGACTCGAACCTCCGACGGGGGTATCCGAGCGATGATCGTCACAATTGTCCAATATCGTCGCAGGCGACGAAACATGGGTTAATCACTTCGAACTGGAAACAAAACGGCGATCCATGGAGTTCACAACCCCCCCTTGGAAGGGAAAGATAAAAGCCTGACTTCAAAGTAAAGTCACGGCGACGCTCTTCTCTGACTTGGAGGGTTATTCTCTTTGATGTCCTGCTTCATGCTGCAACGATTAACTGTGGAGTATACTCTGCTACCCTCCGAAAGTTGAAGAAACGACTTCAGAGTGTTCGTCGTCACAAAAATGCAAACACATGACAACGCAAGGCCTCACAAAAGTCGGCGCACCCAAGTAGGGTTCACAAAACTACACTGGAGTCTTCTTTCTCATCAGCCCTACAAGTCGGATCTGACACCTTCCGACTTCCATACGACTGGCCCAAAGAAGGATGCACTCCACGGGAAGCAGTACGTGGGTGATCGGGAAGTAATTGATGCAGCGTCTCCGACGTGGAGCAGTACGGTGGTACCATGTAGATATGAAGGCACTCTCAGTGAGGTAGCATAAGGCCGTCGCACTGAGCGGAGATTACGTTGAAAAATAGAGTTTTGCAGCCAAAAGAATGATAGATAATATTATGTACAGAAATCCTGAATAAAACCAATCTGATTTCAGAAAAAAAAAATTGTTGCATTTATTACTGAACACCCCTCATAACTGGTAAGGCACACACACCCCGAGTACGGACCAGAGGTTATTCAGTGTGTTGATTGGGTGCACTTGCTACGGACGAGCTGAATACGAAATGTTATTTCTGTTGAAACCCGTCTTGCTACTAACCAAGTATTTCAAGCTTTATTTGAAGAATGTTACTTAACGTTTTATTGACTTTCAAACTGCTTTGATAAGTGTAATTCAAGCTGTAATATTGATGGTGCATATTTTTAAAATATTTTTAATTAATTTTAGTAGATGGCTGGTTCAGATTGCCTTGTTTAAACTGTAGGAAATTAACTGGATTATGTGTTCTGAAAGATTGTGCCATTTCCTTTTTGATGACCTCTGGAAATTAAAAGGAAGTTTCACATCAAAATGTTATTCTACAGGAGACCAGTACTTACTGCTCCCCTGTTACATGCACGAGTTACCATGGTAAACATTCGTCAACATGCCAAATATCCTAATGAATAATGTAATTTCCTCACTATCGAATTTCATCTGCCCAGATCGCAATAACTGTATATAGACAACCAGTTCCAGTGAGTTAAACTAATTAATTAATCGAATAAATATATGTATATGTATATGGAAGAGTAGTTATGATGGGTTAAAGTAATTAAATTAATCGATTAATCTTCAAATCATCTGCTTACATAGGCGATTATGCCACTCAATGTAGTGCACGTTCATTTAGTCATGGACATACACACATCAAAAAATTTTGCAGCAGCCCGGTTCCCAGAACGCCTGAGAATAGACGTTGACTGTGGAAATTGTGTCACAGACTCAGTCCCTTTGACTGTTCAGCGATGTCACTAAACCCGCCCAAAGATGTAAACAGCCACGCATGAGCAGCGCCTTTTAGAGGGAGGGGTCCGACAGCCGATCAGTTCCAGCCATTCCAACAGGAAGGAGGTACACAGCTCGTGCTTTCTGAAGTTCAACCATGCCTAGACGGCCAATATCGCGTCCGCATTGTTACTTTGTGACAGGAAAATCTCTCAACATGGGATGAGTTTAGGCGTCTCGGAGTGAAACAAGCAATGTTGTTCGCACATGGAGGAGATACACAGAGACAGGAACTGTCGATGACGTGCCTCGCCAAGGCCGCCCAAGGTCTAGTACTGCAGTGGGTACCTACGGATTAAGGCTCGGAGGAATCCTGACGGGAACGCCACGATGTTGAATAATGCTTTTCGTGCACCCACAAGACGTCGTGTTACGACTCAAACTGTGTGCAATAGGCTGCATGGTGCGCAACTTCACTCCCAACGTCCATGGCGAAGTCCATCTTTGCAACCACGACACCGTGCAGTGCAGTACAGATGGGCCCAACAACATGCCGAATGGACCGCTCAGGACTGGCATCACGTTCTCTTCACCGATGAGTGTCACTTATGCCTTCAACCAGACAATCGTCGGAGACGTATTTGGAGGATACCCGGTTAGGCTGAACGCCTTAGACACACTGTCCAACGAGTGCAGCAAGATGGAGGTTCCCTGCTGTTTTGGTGTGGCATTATGTGGGGTCAACTTACGCCGCTGGTGATCATGAAAGTCGCCGTAACGGCTGTACGATACATGAATGTCTTCCTCCAACTGATATCGGCAGAATATTGGCAAGGCATTCGTCTTCATGGACGGAAATTCGCGCCTCCGTAGTGCACATCTTGTGAGTGACTTCCTTCAGGATAACGACATCGTTCGAGTAGAGTGGCTAGTATGTCCTACAGACATAAACCCTATGGAGCATGCCTGGGATAGATTGAAAAGAGCTGTTCATGTACAACGTGATCCACCACCTATTCTGAGGGGTATACGCCGAATCGCCGTTTAGATATTGGATAATCTGGACCAACAGTGCCTTGATGAACTTGTGGATAGTATGCCACGACGAATACAGGCATGAGGACGTGCTGTTGGGTACTGATGTGTACCCCAATCTGGACCACTACCTCTGAAGGTCTCGCTATATGGTCGTACAACATGAAACGTGTGGTTTTCATGAGCAATAAAAAGGGTGGATATGATGTTTATGTTGATCTCTGTTGCCATTTTCTGTACACGTTCCGGACCTCTCGGTACTGAGGTGATTCTAAACTTTCTTTGAAGTGTGTATTTGGGAACATGGCTAAATTCCTGTGCACTACATAGAGTGGCACAATGGTCTATGTACGAAAACGATCTGTGGATGTCCATTTATCTTGCCGAAACTAGTTGTCGAAATATACATTTATCGTGATCTGCACAAGTGAACTTTTCTAGTACGAAGAATCATTCAGATTCAGAGAACACTCTCCTGTTGATACTGTCAGGTAACCATATATCCTTTTGCCTTCTACCCAGTCGACGTTAGATCGTCGCCGCGTTTCCATGGCATCGACACTTCCGTCAAACAACCATTCGCCTGATTACATGACGCACCCAACTCCATTTTATTTTCATCGCGGTTATAATAACGTCTTCGAGTCCAGTGTCAGACGTAATACACATTTTTCGGTATAGCGCAAAACCACTCCTGTAACTGACTGAACGTCCAAATGAAATGTATGCATGGAATATTTTGGCTGGGAAGCCCCTTCTGAGTACTTAGGCAACCTGGTGCCCTTTTTCGCTGACCCCACTTGGATGAGTTCCTGCGTTGATCATAATGAATTTATGATGAGGACAACACTCACAATCAGTCCCGACCCGTCCAGGAATCGAACCCTGGGCCCAACGTCGAGAGTCAGCAACGGTAACCACAATACCACCACCTGTTGACTGATCGTCCACTAATACTGAGCTGGTCGATTCTGAAGCCCCTTGTCATGACGTAGGGACTACGTAGAAGGAAGGAAAACACAAATACGCCACGACTCTCTCAGTAATAATAACCGCGCATTTGCTTCTGTGTACAGGTAGTAAACGTAGTTACAGAAAGGCAGAAACACAGAAATGTTACGCGAACTCTACGAATAGGAGCGATTACTTAAATAGTGACATTTGGAAAATATTACTTTTACCGATATTTGCATAGCATTTGTGATAATACCATCATAGCCTTCCGAACAGCCACATTGATTCGAGGAGATTGATGTATTCAATAGGTGTGATTCCATCTTAGCGGAGCGGTGGAAAACCACACAAGTACAAGATATTTCCGCTAATCGATCAAAACGGTCTCCGTGAACAGTAGAGCGTAATCTCTAAAGTATTTGCAGCTAATGTCTGTTTAAGTTATAGGATCGTTAGGCAACTTAAAGAACACTTAAAAAAAAAAACAGTCGAAACATTTTCATTTAAATAACAGATAATTAAAAAGCTGTTTCTGATATCTACATTCGATAATTCTACGGAAGTGTTATACATTCTTATTAATACCGTAATTATATCACAAGGATGCAATGAAGGTAACACAGTTGGGGGTAATTTCTAGAATTCGAATGGATACCTGTGACGTAGAAAATTGTACGAGGGGCGTTTGAAAAGTCCGTGCAAAAATTAAAACTACTTACGCGTCTGGGGTGAAGCTTTTTTTTTTTTTCGACAGTTCTCCTTTCAGACTTACACACTTTATCCAACGCTATTCTAATTTGTTGATCCCTTCCGAATAACAGGAATTGTCCAAGTCTGCAACATAGCTATTCGTTGCTGCAATCACCTCCTCATTTGAATAAAGTCTTTGTCCCGCCAGCCATTTCTTCAAATTGGGAAAAGATAGTAGTCCGAGGGAGCCAAGTCTGGAGAAAAGGAGGATGTGAAAAGAGTTGGAATCCTATTTCCATTAATTTTGCGACCACAACTGCTGAGGTGTGTGCTGGTACATTGTCGTGATGGAAAAAGTATATTTTTAGGGTCCAATCGATAGCCGTTTTCTTGCAGCTCGGTTTTCAGACGGTCCAATAACGATGAATAATATGCAGCTGTAATAGTTTTACCCTTTTCCAGGTAGTCGATGTCGATTATCCCTTGTGAATCCCAAAAGACCGTCGGCATAACCTTTCCGGGCGAAGGAATGGTCTTCGCCTTTTATGGTGCAGATTCTCCCTTGGTAACCCATTGTTTAGATAGTTATTTGGTCTCAGGAGTACAGTAATGTATCCATGTTCCATCTACAGAGTCGAAACGATGCTTAAAATCCTGCGGATTCTTCCTGAACAGCTGCAAACCATCGTTGCAACACTTCACACGATTCCGTTTTCGGTCAAGCTTGAGCAATCGCGGAACCCATCTTGAGGATCTACATCTACATCTACATCTACATCCATACTCCGCAAGCCACCTGACGGTGTGTGGCGGAGGGTACCTTGAGTACCTCTATCGGTTCTCCCTTCTATTCCAGTCTCGTATTGTTCGTGGAAAGAAGGATTGTCGGTATGCCTCTGTGTGGGCTCTAATCTCTCTGATTTTATCCTCATGGTCTCTTCGTGAGATATACGTAGGAGGGAGCAATATACTGCTTGACTCTTCGGTGAAGGTATGTTCTCGAAACTTTGACAAAAGCCCGTACCGAGCTACTGAGCGTCTCTCCTGCAGAGTCTTCCACTGGAGTTTATCTATCATCTCCGTAACGCTTTCGTGATTACTAAATGATCCTGTAACGAAGCGCGCTGCTCTCCGTTGGATCTTCTCTATATCTTCTATCAACCCTATCTGGTACGGATCCCACACTGCTGAGCAATATTCAAGCAGTGGGCGAACAAGCGTACTGTAACCTACTTCCTTTGTTTTCGGATTGCATTTCCTTAGGATTCTTCCAATGAATCTCAGTCTGGTATCTGCTTTACCGACGATCAACATTATATGATCATTCCATTTTAAATCACTCCTAATGCGTACTCCCAGATAATTTATGGTATTAACTGCTTCCAGTTGCTGACCTGCTATTTTGTAGCTAAATGATAAAGGATCTATCTTTCTGTGTATTCGCAGCACATTACACTTGTCTACATTGAGATTCAATTGCCATTCCCTGCACCATGCGTCAATTCGCTGCAGATCCTCCTGCATTTCAGTACAATTTTTCATTGTTACAACCTCTCGATACACCACAGCATCATCTGCAAAAAGCCTCAGTGAACTTCCGATGTCATCCACAAGGTCATTTATGTATATTGTGAGTAGCAACGGTCCTATGACACTCCCCTGCGGCACACCTGAAATCACTCTTACTTCGGAAGACTTCTCTCCATTGAGAATGACATGCTGCGTCCTGTTATCTAGGAACTCCTCAATCCAATCACACAATTCGTCTGATAGTCCATATGCTCTTACTTTGTTCATTAAACGACTGTGGGGAACTGTATCGAACGCCTTGCGGAAGTCAAGAAACACGGCATCTACCTGTGAACCCGTGTCTATGACCCTCTGAGTCTCGTGGACGAATAGTGCGAGCTGGGTTTCACATGTCCAAAAGTTTGTGCAAAATATTATGCACCCGTTCATTCGAGATGCGCACTGCACTAGCAATCTCACGCACCTTAACTCTTCTGTCATCCATCGCCATATCATGGAATTTATCAATGTTTTCTGGAGTCGTAACCTCTACAGTGGGTCCAGATAGTTCAGCATCGCTTGTGCCCATATGGCCACTGTGAAAATTTTAAAACCACTTATAAACTATTATAATCGAAGGTATAGAGTCACCGTAATGTTTATCAAGCTTCTCTATAGTCTCCTAAGGCGTTTCGCCTTTAATAAAGTAATCTTTAATCAGCACACGAAATTCTTTTTCGTCCATTTTTTGACAATCACTCGACTTCCTTGATTCACACGAATGCCAAACACAAAGAAATAGGCCAATATGGCTGAAACTTGGTGTGCCTTCTTTCCAAAGATGCTACTAACTAAATATGATCTCGATATGCGCCGGTGGTGCCATCTCTCGGATTTTGCACGGACTTTTTAAAAGCCCCTCGTAATGTTCAGCGTTCGAAGCCATAACGCTATTTTACCGTCTCCACTTCAAAACCAGTGAAAAACTATAGCACAAATAACATCTTCGTGAGTTTTACCTTTAGAAAAGCAGTTAAAGTGTTTGACGGCTTTTATATTTTCAATGACCACATTCAAATTAATGTTTTCCAATTCTGTCACATTATAAAGACTGGTTTTGCCCCAAATGAACTCTTTACCAAAGGTCAGTTACAAGACATTAGAGAAACTGTAAATGATCTACGCTTTTTGTGAATTCAGTATCGTGGGTAGTTCCTGAAATGTGTAAGTGTGTGGGCATGCTATCAAAGAAGTTATTGGTTCGTTGGTAAGTCACTGTGGCTTCCGTACGAATTCTCAAAGCTCAGATGTGATTAAAGTCCCGAGTTCGAGTCTCGGTCCGGCACACAGTTTTAATCTGCCAGGAAGTTTCATATCAGCGCATACTCCGCTGTAAAGTGAAAATTTCATTCTATCAGATGTGACTGCTAAACAATCGCGTAAGAGAGATACAAGACCATCAATCTCCACTGACTAAGGACGCTACACATAGGATCATGCATTTCCAGCTGGAATATCGTGTGAAAGTTTATCAGAAGTGGAGACTATCACTTGTATTCTAAAACCTATCTGTAAAAACGGAATGGTCCGCTTGCTGCAGTGTCCTCTCATCGGAGTCCAAAAGTAATCAGAACGTAAACAGAAAGAAATTGTTTCAAAAAGATTTATACAATTTCACAAGATTATATCTAACGTAGACGAAGATGCAAACTTGGGATGCATTGTAACTTACTCACAGTGTAAGGTATCCGTATCCTCAGGCATCTATGACGTCACCTCGCACCTACATGATTAATTTTCAGTATGTAAGTAAATACCTGAATGTACTCGTGGACTCAGTGCCATATTTGATACCATTCATTAGCTATAAAAGTACCGCGAAAAGGAAATCATTCAGGAAAATACGAATATTGTTCCAGTCACATTATCATCTGAGGAATGCGTGTTGCTTCTGTGACCCTTCACGTGCAGTTTACATGACCAGAGGTCGACAAGGAGATGGAGACACTGTGCTTGAGGGACACCATCGTGGCAGTCACAAGGATCGCCGTCGGGAGGAAGGGCAAGGTAACGACTGTCTGTCGAGAGGAACTGAAAAGGGAATGACGTGTGGTCACCATCGGCAGTGGTTGCACGTAGCTGAGAAAAACCCAGTGAATGTGATTTTCATGTTGAGGTGGCAAGAAATGCGTGAATATTGTGAATCAATTATAGACAAGGTATTGTATTCATTTAGATTTCCGCCAAACTGCTGAATATAATTGATGAAAATCGAGCAGCCGGTTTTTGCTTTGCACATTAAAAAAATGACAATAATAATGTTTAACCCAAAAATTAAAAGGATTGTGGATTTTCTGTGACACACAGTCATCTTTCTACAAATGAAACGTTACATTTTTGCAGTAACATCGCTGTGATGGGAACGTCATTCTCAGCCACAGTACTTTTGTCGTAGAGAAAAGTCATGAAGACTATAGGATTTAACATTCGAGAACAGTCACTGCAAACTACATATTATTTTATAGATATTACTCTCAGATTATAACAAAATAAAGCCATTGTGCAATAAAAGTGATAACTGACAACAGCAAAAAAATATCTTGCACACTAAAAATTCAATAGTAGTTCAGTTCATTTATACTTCCCTTCCAGCGTCAGAAAAAATTAGCTTCTTAACCTAGTGAAAGCAACAGTGAAAAAGAACAGGTCCACGTACAACATTGGGATGCTTTGAGCCATAACGTTTAGACTCAAAGGTCTCATTTATCTTTCACAAATGTGCAATGTGCCTCCAGTGTATGCATGATAAACCTCCACACCATTGTCTAACTCATCCCGTACTTTTGAGGATGTATGCGTAGCTACTGCATTCACCGCTGTTGCGATGCAGCTTTGCAGTTCAACCAAAAGTAACACAAATGGAGTGTGTCATAGATTCACATAAAAATGTCACGTATCTTGAAATCAGATGACTTTTGAGACCAATTGTGCAATGCGAGCACGATACGCCCCTGAATGGTCAATCCTAGCTTACTGTTAAAGAAAAAACGCTTTTACTGCCAGGTAAAGTAAAGTTCTATGTACTGACTTGGCAGAAAATCCTAAGAAATTTTTGTCTTATGTCAAAGCCGTAGGTGGGTCAAAACAAAATGTCCAGACACTCTGTGACCAAAATGGTACTGAAACAGAGGATGACAGACTAAAGGCCGAAATACTAAATGTCTTTTTCCAAAGTTGTTTCACAGAGGAAGATTGCACTGTAGTTCCTTCTCTAGATTGTCGCACAGATGACAAAATGGTAGTTATCGAAATAGACGACAGAGGGATAGAGAAACAATTAAAATCGCTCAAAAGAGGAAAGGCCTCTGGACCTGATGGGATACCAGTTCAATTTTACACAGAGTACGCGAAGGAACTTGCCCCCCTTCTTGCAGCGGTGTACCGTAGGTCTCTAGAAGAGCGTAGCGTTCCAAAGGATTGGAAAAGGGCCCAGGTCATCCCCGTTTTCAAGAAGGGACGTCGAGCAGATGTGCAGAACTATAGGCCTATATCTCTAACGTCGATCAGTTGTAGAATTTTGGAACACGTATTGTGTTCGAGTATAATGACTTTTCTGGAGACAAGAAATCTACTCTGTAGGAATCAGCATGGGTTTCGAAAAAGACGGTCATGTGAAACCCAGCTCGCGCTATTCGTCCACGAGACTCAGAGGGCCATAGACACGAGTTCACAGGTAGATGTCGTGTTTCTTGACTTCCGCAAGGCGTTCGATACAGTTCCCCACAGTCGTTTAATGAACAAAGTAAGAGCATATGGACTATCAGACCAATTGTGTGATTGGATTGAGGAGTTCCTAGATAACAGGACGCAGCATGTCATTCTCAATGGAGAGAAGTCTTCCGAAGTAAGAGTGATTTCAGGTGTGCCGCAGGGGAGTGTCATAGGACCGTTGCTATTCACAATATACATAAATGACCTTGTGGATGACATCGGAAGTTCACTGAGGCTTTTTGCGGATGATGCTGTGGTGTATCGAGAGGTTGTAACAATGAAAAATTGTACTGAAATGCAGGAGGATCTGCAGCGAATTGACGCATGGTGCAGGGAATGGCAATTGAATCTCAATGTAGACAAGTGTAATGTGCTCCGAATACACAGAAAGATAGATCCTTTATCATTTAGCTACAAAATAGCAGGTCAGCAACTGGAAGCAGTTAATACGATAAATTATCTGGGAGGTTGCATTAGGAGTGATTTAAACTGGAATGATCATATAATGTTGATCGTCGGTAAAGCAGATGCCAGACTGAGATTCATTGGAAGAATCCTAAGGAAATGCAATCCGAAAGCAAAGGAAGTAGGTTACAGTACGCTTGTTCGCCCACTGCTTGAATACTGCTCAGCAGTGTGGGATCCGTACCGGATAGGGTTGATAGAGGATATATAGAAGATCCAACGGAGAGCAGCGCGCTTCGTTACAGGATAATTTAGTAATCGCGAAAGCGTTACGGAGATGATAGATAAACTCCAGTGGAAGACTCTGCAGGAGAGACGCTCAGTAGCTCGGTACGGGCTTTTGTCAAAGTTTCGAGAACATACCTTCACCGAAGAGTCAAGCAGTATATTGCTCCCTCCTACGTATATCTCACGAAGAGACCATGAGGATAAAATCAGAGAGATTAGAGCCCATACAGAGGCATACCGACAATCCTTCTTTCCACGAACAATACGAGACTGGAATAGAAGGGAGAACCGATAGAGGTACTCAAGGTACCCTCCGCCACACACCGTCAGGTGGCTTGCGGAGTATGGATGTAGATGTAGATGTAGATGTAAAGGTGTGGAGGTGATCCACCCTGTTGAACAATTACATCTTCGGTATGTTCTCAGATTTATGTTAAACGCCAGATATCCAATATATTCTGTTGCGCGACTCCTGTGAAAAGTTACAAGCTGCAATTATTTTCCCGAGAACTGGTGCAAAACACAAGAACATTTGGAGAGTCCCTGTTGTGCTCGACTGTGCTATGTATGTGCAGTCTCCATATCCATTTCTTGCGGTGAGTTACTTTTTCACTTATAACCTCGTACCTAAACACTAAAATTGAAAGCCAATTGTTCCATCTCCACATCCCAAATGAAATTATAAAACTCTGTATCATCCTCGAGGGCTTCTGAAAATTTAATGGTGTATGGGTCCGCGTAAAACAGCCAGACACACACATGAAGCGAGACTGACTTTTGACTGATACTACGAGTGAACTGTGAGCTTCTTTCAAAACTATGTCGAACCCGCTCTACGTTCTTCAATGAGCAGACGGGGGTAACGTGTGGATTTCCCTGGCATATTAGCAACGAACTAGCGTCTTCAAACAGCTGGTGGCATCTTCGAAGCCTTTTAGCTGTAGTATAGCAGTGCATGGACTATGGATCTATACAACATGCAGTGGCTTCCATCTCTCAAAGATACAAATATCTACACTGCTGACGAAACAATAAAGGAAAAGGTGTCTGTGGTAAGATATGACGCGCCTGCTGTTCCCGAAAAGAGGCAACAGCCTTTTCAGTAGTTACAGAAGAACAATCTGGATGACTAACCTCAGACTGTAAAATTAGCCAAGATGGCCTTTCTGCGTTGGTACCTTCCAACGGTTGGAAGCAAGGGGAAAATACAGTCGTTATTTCTTCCACCAGCATATGGCTGACCGTACATGATAACGGCATCATTCTGAGTAATATTGCAGAGACAAAACAATCCGCCATTGAGACCTCTGAGCTTTCACTACTCAGGAGTATGTCGTCGTCGGGAAAAGCAAAACTTGCATGCTGTGGGTTAGAGAACTAAATAAATAAGTAAAATGTAGTTAGATATATAGTGGGAATTTGTTAAATCTGAGAGAAAGAAAAGGACTTCTGGTCAGCTGAGTTCAGGGCTATAGACACAAAATCAAATACGGGCAGATTTAATTATGAATAATAAAATAGAAATGTGCGCAAGCTATCATGAACACTATAGTGGATCCGTTATTGTAGCGAAGGTAGATACGAAGATTCACACAACAGTAAAAGTTTATGTGTCAGCTGGCTCTGCAAATAGTGAAGTGATTGAAAGAACGCACGAAGTGACAAAAGAAACTATTCATATAGTTAAGAGGGACGAAAAGTAATTGTGATAGGGATTGGAATACGATAGTAGGAAAGACAAAGACAGAAGAATAGTAAGAGAAGATGGAGTGAGTGAGAAAGGAATGAAAAGGGTAGCCACCTGGTAGAATGTTGCTCAGTGCAAAATTTGATAATGGTTGACACTAGGTTAATGAATTATCAGTCATGGAAGAGACATGGAGTCGCTAAAAGGTTTCAGCAGATTCTAGAACCAGATTTCAAACTGAAAACCATTCACAGGGACGTGTATCGCATTATATTTTATTTGATACCAACTGAAAATTTAAACTGAAGAAATTACAGGAAGGTAGAAAATTAAGATGGTAACTGTGTAAGTTGAAAGAACGACAGATTCCCAAGAATTTAGAATGGAGCGTTTGGCAGGTACTGACTAAAACTCTTAGTCACCTTTCATTACATCTATATCATCGGTTACCAGATACGTAAGAAAAATTAATACTGTTAATTCAGAAACATATTTTACGTGTTAATACGAAGTTCACAATCTTCCCTATGGTGAGCATCACATACTAGACGGTACTTCTCTCGGTTCTAAAGTGGTTCAACTGATTTCTCTGTTAGTAGAGGTCAATGGGAACTACTGTAAGTAAGCGACTCTATGAGTCGACAAACAATTCATACGTGCAGAAAATGAAATAAATATTGACGTTATAAGAGATGTGACGTAGCAGACACTTTACATCTACATGTGAATCTACATGGATACGCTGCAAATCACATTTAAGTTCATCGAACCATCTTCACACTTCTCTATTGTTGCAATCTCGTATAGCACGCTGAAAGAACGAACACCTGTATCTTTCGTTACGAGCTCTGATTTCCCTTATTTTATCGTGGTGATAGTTTCTTCGTATGTAGCGTGGCGACAACAAAATATTTTCGCAATAGGAGGAGAAAGTGGTGAGTGGAATTTCGTGAGAAGACTCACCCGCTACAAAAAACACCTGTGTTTTAATGATGCCAAAATCCTGTATCATATCAGTGACACTCTCCTCCCTATTTCACGATAATACAAAACGTGCTGTCCTTCTTTGAACTTTTTCGATGTTCTCCATCAATTGTGTCTGGTAAGGATCCTACACCGCACAGCAGTATTCTAAAAGAGGAAGGACAAGCGTAATGTAGGCAGTCACCTTAGTAGATCTGTTACATTTTCTATGTGTCCTGTCAATAAAACGCAGTCTTTAGTTAGCCACTCCCTCAACATTTTCTACGTGTTCTTTCCATTATAAATTGTTCGTAATTGTAATTCGTTAGGTATGTACTTGAATTCGCAGCCTTCAGATTTGACTGTTTATCGCGTAACCGAAGTGTAACGGATTCCTTTTAGCACTTATGTGGATGACCTCACACTTTTCATTATTTAGGGTCAATTGAAAATTTTCGCGCCATACACATATCTTTTCTAAATCGTTTTAAAATTTGTTTTGATCTTCTGATGACTTTACTAGTCGATAAACGAAAGTGTCGTCTGCAAACAACCTAAGACGGCTGCTCAGATTGTCTCTCAATTCAGTTATATAGTTGAGGAACAGCAAAGGGTTACCTTGAGTAACGCCAGAAATCACTTGTTGTACTCGATGACTTTCCGTCAATTACTACGAACCGTGACCTCTCTGACAAGAAATCACGAATCCAGCCAAATAACTGAGCCGATATTCCATAAGCACGAAATTTCACTAGAAGCCGCTTGTGTGGCACAATATCAAAAGCCTTCCGGATATCCAGAAATACGGAACAAATTTGAAATCCCTTGTGAATAGGACCCAACTCTTCTTGCGAGTAGAGGGCTAGTTGTGTTTCACAAGAACGTTGTTTTCTAAATCCGAGTTGACTGAGTGTCAATATACCGTTTTATTTGAGCTAATTTATAGTGTGCGAACACAATATGTGTTCCAAATACCTTCTGCATATCGACGTTAATGATGTGGGCCTGTAATTTAGTGGATTACTCCACTAGCTTTCTTGGATATTGGTGTGACCTGTGCAAATTTCGAGTCTTTAGGTAGGGATCTATCGTCGAGCGAACGGTTGTAAATGATTGTTAAGTAGGGACCTATTGCATCAGCATACTCTGAAAGGAACCTAATTGGTATACAGTCTAGACCAGACATTCAGCTACACATAAAATTGCACTGTTGCGCTGCTAAAAAAATGGTTCAAATGGCTCTGAGCACTATGGGACTTAACTGCTCAGGTCATCAGTCCCCTAGAACTTAGAACTACTTAAACCTAACTAACCTAAGGACATCACACACCCATGCCATTCGAACCTGCAACAGTAGCGGTCGCGCGATTCCAGACTGAAGTGCCTAGAACCACTTGGCCACATCGGCCGGCGGTTATTTGTTGTTTTCAGCTGTACGGTAATATATTCTTACCAGATGACTCATATTTTATACGTATTTATTTTATAACGACGTGACACGACGTATCGCTTGTTGTTGCAACACGCTCGGTGTTTCACAACTTGAGCTTCTACTGCTGTTTATTTATATTTTGCTTCTTTTTTCACGTTTCAGTACACCTTCTCACAGTTTATGTCTCTCCTTTAATATTCAGTGAGGAGCTTGAATATGTTGTTTACACTAAAGCGCCAAAGAAATTCGTATAGCCATGCATATTCAAATACAGAGATATGTAAACAGGCAGATTATGGCGCTGCGGTCGGCAACGCCTATGCAGGACAACAAGTGTCTGCTCCTACAACGGCAGGCTATCAATATTTAAGTGAGTTTGAACGTGGTGTTATAATCGGCGCACGAGCAATGGGACACAGCATCTCCGAGCTAACGATGAAGTGGGGATTTTCCCGTACGACCATTTCACGAGTGTACCGTGAATATCAGGAATCCGGTAAAACATGAAATCTCCGACATCGCTGCCGCTGCGAAAAGATCCTTCAAGAACGGAACCAACTACGACTGAAGAGAATCGTTCAAAGTGACAGAAGTGCAAGCCTTCCGCAAATTGCTGCATATTTCAATGCTGGGCCATTAACAAGTGTCAGTATGCAACCATTCAAAGAAACATCATCGGTGTGGGCTTCTGGAGCCGAAGACTGCACGACACAAAGCTTTACGCCTCGCTTGGTCCCATAACTGCCGACTTTGGACTGTTCATGGCTGGAAACATGTTGTCTGGCCGGACGAGTATCGCTTCAAATTGTATAGAGCGGATGGACGTGTGCGGTTATGGGAATAACCTCATTAATCCATGGACCCTGTATGTCATCAGGGGATTGCTCAAGCTGCTGGAGGCTCTGTAATGGTGTTGGACGTGTGCTGTTGGAGTAATATGGGACCCCTGACACGTCTAGATACGACTCTGACAAGTGACACGTACGTAAGCATCCTGTCTGATCACCTCCATCCATTCATGTCCATTGTGCATTTCGTCGGAATTGGGCAATTTCGGCAGGACAGTGCGACACCTCGCATGTCCAGAATTGCTCCAGGAACACGCTTCCGAGTTTAAACACTTCCAAGACATGAATATTATTGAACGTATCTGGGATTCCATGCAACGTGCTCTTCGGAAGAGATCTCAATCCCCTCTTACTCTTAGAGGCTTATGGACAGCCCTGCAGGATTCATGGTGTCAGTTCCCTCCAGCACTACTTCAGACATTAAACGAGCTCATGCCACGTCGTGATGCGGAGCTTCTGTGTGGTTTGAAAAACATTCCGGACAATTGGAGTGGATGATTTGGCAATGTATGGGACGTAATTGAGTTCGTACTCAATATCCTGCACCGGCAACACTTTCGCAATTATGGACAACTATAGAGGCAATATGGCCCAATATTTCTGCGTGGGACTTCCAACGACTTGTTGAGTGCATACCACGTCGAGCTGCTTCATAAAGCCGGGAAAAGGAAGTCTGACACGATATTAGGAAGTATTCCTTCACATTTGACTAAATATAACAGCCAGTAATTTATCCAAAGGTTTTTCGTGAAAATGCTTTCATCTCTCATTTTGCACCCCTGTACCAGACTTAAAACGTGAAATGAAAAATAAACGAAATGAACCGTGATTTATTTTCAAAGAATATTCTTAACAATTTATTTTATTTACTATCGATTCGTCAAGAACATTAACCCATTTAATCACACTATGTAAGCATGGAAGTAGTTGCAAAGGAGTAACTGATGAAATCCTAACCAAATTCCTTTTAACAAATGAGAATTTCATTCACTTTAATAGTGCCTAAAAGCTCTTTTTAAGAGAAACAGATTTAAAATTATAATCAGAAAGTACCCTCTAGGCAGAAAGAAACAAGTTTTGACAGTATGAGCTTTCGGGCAGAGAAACTTGTCGCTCCCTTTTGACACGGCCGTAGTTACGACCGCTCACAACAGCCTCTGAAAGACTACACTGGTGCAAATCTGCAACAAACCAGATAACTTTAAACTAAGAATTTTAACAATTTACACAAGCACACAAACTATGCACCCCCGTAGGAGGGATGGAAATGATACAAAACACTAACAATTCAAATATTAACATTCCCATCGATGGTGCAACTTGATTTTAACTTCTATGACAGTCTTACGGTGAAAGGATGACAACTTTATATACTAAAATGATCGTTTAATTAAAAGCCCATGAAATGCAATCTCATATAAACTTCTACAAGGATGGCCAAACAATAGTTATGATGCTCTACAATACACAGATACCGCCTCTCAAGATCATAGGCAATAATATCAAAGTTTCCAAAGATCAAAACATATTTCAGGTATTAGGCCGTTACACTCCAAGCAATAAATTCTTTAACACACCAAATCCGACAAAAATGACAGAGGCAGCCACTAACGTATGGTAGATTGATAGGGAGATTACCGAACAATCCGAACCGCAGGTTGCTCTAACCCGCCCCTACTCCACAAGGGAAAAACGGACCACCCATTCTCGCTTCCCACGCCCGGGTTCCCGGGTTCGATTCCCGGCGGGGTCAGGGATTTTCTCTACCTCGTGATGGCTGGGTGTTGTGTGCTGTCCTTAGGTTAGTTAGGTTTAAGTAGTTCTAAGTTCTAGAGGATTTATGACCACAGCAGTTGAGTCCCATAGTGCTCAGAGCCATTTGAACCATTTTTGAACGGACCACCCAATTTATAAACAAACACCTTTCCATGGGTGGGCAAACGGAGAAGAATGGTGGGACGATCCCAGAGCAAAACGGCTAGTGACCTCACCAAGAAAACAAGTAGAATTTAACAAATCAAACAACACATCACTAATCACGTAACTTCAAATAAACTGCGATTTCTCGAGAAGACCTGGCGCAGCACCCCCAAGTCGCTCTCTCGAACCGTCCGCTGCCAGCCGCTTCAATCGACGCAGGAAGGCGCGCCGATCTCCCGTCTCACGGCGTCGCAGCTCGCACCCGCCAGACCGATGTTGTGGGTTGACTCCTGTTGCTCTCGTGTCGACCGCGAAGCCACTACCCCTCGATATACGCCGCGGCCCACTGGACTCACCTGGCGAACTCACATGCGCCGACGTTCAAGACGGACAAGTCATCTTGTGTCTCAGTGCACAACCGACCAACCGATCGATCCAACCGCCAATGACCATTGCCTGAGCAAACTCGAACAGACTGGCGGCCTAACGCGCAGACTCCGATTCAGGAACTAAGCCCCGACCGGGCGACCACTCGCTGAGTTCTCTTACTGGCGGAGTGGACTCTCATTTTGACGGCTTTAAAGGTTGATCCGAACGACAGACATACTAGCAATCCGAACGCCAGACAAATTGCCTAACAAATGCGGACGAGAGACAGACTAGCAAACTGAGGACGAGAGACTGACCCAGACTGACACACTGGCGAGCTCATAGCGCCACTTAACCCTTTCGTTGGCAAAATTATTCAGTCTTTTTTAATGAATGGAGAGCAGATAGTAGTTAACAGTCAATTATATTTATCATACAGAATATAAAATTTGCTCCAGCTGTGATAGTGAGGTCACACAACAAGGTGCCCTTCCCTAGAGTTAAATGACAAAAACAACTTTTTCAATATATGTCATATTTATTTGATAAATTTACTTCTCTTGTTACAATGATTGTTGACAGTTACTTGCCATGAAATTTTCTGAAACATGGATCTATGCAAAGTAGTATTTGACAATATGCACAAACACAGCGAGTGCTCTTTTCCGCAGCTTTGGTACTACGATGACGGCACGTCCAGTAGGTTTCTTCTAAAATGGGTTGATGCTCCCCTACAGTCACGTGACGAAAATCTTCAGGTGCTTTACCCATTTTTGCCAGAATGACAGGTTTTTGTCTACGCCTTTTTTGGGATGAGAAGCCAGCGATCAATTGTCTGGCTAGATGGATCCTGTATGTGAGCTGATCATGCCGTCCACTTTCTCTTTTACTTATTTTCCACAGGATAAAACTATTCACAGCAGCAACGTCCATCAGGAAGTAAAATATTCTGTGCCACCATTTTACAGAACGTCTGTCAACAGCATACCTTTCTCGTTATTGATCGAACTTATCGACACCACCCATTATTTTGTTGTATTCTGCCACAACTTCAGGACAAGAAATCTCTGTACTAGTACCATCCTTGTTTTTCCTTTCCACTGTGGCTGTTTCTCATGGGTCATGAACTGAGGACAGGAGAGTGACTGGACGGTTATCCATCCACTTTACTGCAGAAATGGCTCCTTTTGTTTCAAACTGGAATTCTCCTCGTTCCAATTTTACGTTTTCCTTCATAAATTTGGGTAAATCCAAAGTATTTACCTTATACTATACCTTTGAGGAAAAAAATCATAAAATGTCACGCAAACAGTACTGAAAGACTCCTATACAGAGCAACACTCAACTATACAATGCCTCTGCGCGAAGGTACAGCAAAAACGGCGGGAACTTCCGATTGGAAGTTGTACCCTATACTGTTCACTAGGTGGTGGGACAGTACAGAGGTGGGAACTGTGAATTCCACGGGACTAGGAGCGAGTTCATTGTAGTGGGAAGCATGTTTCCCACGGCTCACGAAAGGGTTAAATGCACATGAACAGGCAACCTTCCCCCTTTCCCACCAGAAGGAGACACCAAAGCTGCGATTGCCACAGCGGCGCCACCGCCAGAGACGGAGGGCGACTGCTTCACACTACGCGCTGTGGCGCGCTCTTAGAAACAGCAATTTTTACCACCGCTCACCAAAACTCTCAAATGTGAATACAATTTCAGTCATCCACTTCGAGCAAACATCTTTTAATTCTGAGACCAAGGAGAGAAATGGCAGTCCAAGTTTTCAGTCCGTTTCGTTGTTAGTCTACCGTTCCACTGCTGCTGGGCGCCTGGTGTAGTGTCTTGTTACTTCGCAGACGCACTTGTGCGGAGTGTGGACTCTCTGTGGGAAGCTGCAGGTGCTTCATCTTTTCCTCGGCCAATTCCGCTGTACTCGGTTCCATTAGTGGCTGGCGCCTGACCTAAATGCATGTTTCCGGCGGTTTCTCCGCTCGGGCAGAGTCACGAGTCGGTAGTAAGACGCACGTACTGCTCTCCAGGGAGGCCGCCTGCGACTTTTATCCGCCGAGAAGATTGCATTGTGCCGGGCTATCCGAAAGCAGCAACTCTTTGCAGAGCGTTACCTGACTTAACAACGCCCTTCCGCGCTCTGCCAGATTGGCGGTATTGCAGTAGCTTCCAGCTCTGGGATAACTTCTTCTTCTCCTGCTCCTCCTCCTCTTACCGCTACTCTTTCTGCGGTCTCAAAGTAAAACGAGTAGCCCTTCTCGGCTACGAGAGAACATGGCTCCTGTATGCACTCCGCGTTGTGTGCTCCAGGTTAATGATGCACCGAAGCCAATGCAGTCCTGCTTCCGTGAATGAGAACCTGAACAGTTCTGGAACTTAGAAAATCGCAGTGTCCACGCGATTATAGCATAATATACGTAAGATAAAAAGGTTAAGGGAAACAAATCATTTATAAATCCGTCTTATACAGTCTACAACGCATCACGTCTCTTTAACGTTGTCACAAGTCGACTTCATTACTCAATGGAAGCAAGTGCTGTGTAGGTCGTCACGAAGGACAGATCGAATGAATTCCGGGAATTCAGCCAGGTAACACTATCAGCGACCGCCGATAAACGGCACACACGATTACAGCAGCCATGTAGACCTGCTATTGCCGAGCATTGCTTGGATACCGGTCACCCCATGTTATACAATAACACCGAGATAATGGCATGCACGTCCAGCTACTGGGACAGTGTTATTAAGGGGGCAGTTGAGATTAAATTAGCGAGCAACCTCGTTAACAGGGATGGAAGTTTTTGTTTAAACTGTGTTTGGAATCCGGCTCTCTGCGAGTTCGTAGTCTCACTGTCGATAGCTCTGACTTTGGTCATCTTTGGTGGCACTAGTGTTCGGTGTGTGTGTGTTATCTCTCCTGCATCAGTCCGAGAACCGTAGTTTTAAATTTGCATGTACGACGCCTGTCTGTTGCAGTTTGCCTTGAAAATGGCGGGGTGTTCTCCCTCCGAAAAATCGGCGGTCGCTGAAAGTGTTACCTGGCTGAATTCCCGGAAGTTATTTGAAAGTTGTAAACGCCAGGAGAAACTCAGGCCTCACATTATTTACCTCTACAGGGAGGAAATGTATCGATGTTTACGTATGTTGGATAAACGTCGTAGCTGTCGAGTTAGACTGCAATGTGCTTTGTCGTTTTTATTGAGGTGTCGTGATGAAAACCATGTCCCGACATTTTCCAAGGTTGTGCACCATATTAATTCTCCTGCCGCCAATCGCATCAAGCACCGTGCTGGCTTGGCTCTTGTTCGTGAATGGATTCGTTTCACTCGTCGACGTTTGTATTCTGTTTCCAAAGAATTGTATCGTTTTCATTTAATGGTTCCATCGGAATTGTCTGATTTCACTTGGGATTGGTTGGACGGAGCCTCATTGACTCAAGCTGACTGGGAATACAATTCCGTTACTGGCCGGCAATTGGCAAAGTTTGAACGTTTTCAGCGCTCGGAGTCTGATGTTATATCTCGACGTTCTGTGACAAATCTCACGGAGAAATCTTTTGACGAGTCAACCTTATCCTTGTTTGGGAAGGGTTTAAATTTTGCACCCACTCCGAAGAGTTTGCTGGTAGTTGAATTTATGAGTTCAGTTGAACAGGCAGTTTGCAAACTACCTCCTGACGCTGCAGAGGAGGGTAGGAGGCATGCCGTGTGTTGACTAGGGCTCGTACACCCAAGAGTAATGTAACAGCAGCAGAGAGGGCTGCTTCAAGCTCTCTCAAAGTTGATCCTGATATTGTTATTCTAACTGCGAACAAGGGCAATGCCACCGTTGTTTTAAATAAACAGGATTATTTACAAAAGATGCAACGTTTACTATCTGATTCAGCGTCTCACAGAATCGATGCTGACCCAACAAGAAGTGTTGAGAGAAAGACCAACAGCCTCCTGAAGAAAATTGGTTTGTCGCAGGACACTATCAAGAGTCTTAACACCTATAGTGCTTTTCCTCCTACGTTATATGGCCTTCCGAAGGTTCACAAGGAAGGGGTTCCTTTCCGTCCTATCGTGAGTAACATCGGCGCTCCGACATATCGTGTAGCCAAAAATCTTGCTTCTCTGTTGAGTCCACAAGTAGGTCGGTGTGAACATCATACCAGGAATTCAGCTGATTTTGTACGTCGTTTGGAGGGACTGCTGTTGAATGACTCTGATATTTTAGTGAGTTTCGATGTGGTCTCTCTCTTCACTCGTGTTTCTCTGTCTGATTCACTGCTGTTAATTGATGCTAAGTTTGGTGCTGAATTAACTAATCTCTCTCGGCATCTGTTGACATCCACTTACTTTTTATTGAATGGCCGGTATTACGAGTAGACAGATGGAGTTCCTAAGGGTAGTCCGTTACGTCCTGTGATCACAAATTTGTTTATGGAAGACTTCGAGGGACGTGCATTGGAGTCGGCGCCTTTGAAACCCACCTGTTCCTTTAGATATGTTGACTATACGTTTGTTGTTTCTCCTCGTGGTAGGGAGAATTTGAATGCCTTTCTAGAGTATCTGAA
Organism: Schistocerca serialis cubense; assembly: GCF_023864345.2. Classification (NCBI taxonomy): domain Eukaryota; kingdom Metazoa; phylum Arthropoda; class Insecta; order Orthoptera; family Acrididae; genus Schistocerca; species Schistocerca serialis. Next base: position 869,487,863 of record NC_064641.1, on the reverse strand, counting down.
CCCGATGCACCCGAACATTCGTTTTACGATGGAGGTGGAAGAGGATGGTTGCCTTCCCTTTCTTGACGTGTTGGTTAGGAGGAAGGATGATGGATCATTGAGAGATGTAGTCTACAGGAAACGTACTCACACCTCCTTGTACTTGCAGGCTAATAGTTGTCACCATCCGGCTCAGCGTGAAGGGGTACTTGGTTCCTTGGTACACAGGGCACATGTCGCTTCCGACCCTGAGACTTTGTCAGCTGAGCTGTCCCATCTTGAAGTTACGTTCCGTCAATATGGTTACAGTGATAGACAAACTGAACGTGCGTTGTGCTATCGACAAACTGTGCATCGGGTGATTGATGATAATTCTGAGTCTACACCTAAGTCTACTGCCTTTTTGACTTACGTAGGAAACACTTCCAATAAGATCGGTCGTATTTTACGGAAATTTGATATGAAATGTTTTTCCCGACCTCCATCTAAAATTAGAGTGCTTTTATGTTCTGTTAAGGATGATCTTGGCCTACGTATAGTGGGTGTACATAGCATTCCTTGTAACTGCGGCATGACATATATTGGTCAAACTATCAGAACCGTAGAGGACCGATGTACTGAGCATAAACGGCACACACAATTACAGTAGCCAAGTAGATCTGCTATTGCCGAACATTGCTTGGATACAGGTCACCCCATATTATATGATAACACCGAGATATTTAGCATGCACGTCCAGCTATTGGGACAGTGTTATTAAGGAGACAGTTGAGATTAAATTAGCGAGCAACGTCGTTAACAGGGATGGAGGTTATTGCTTAAACTCTGTTTGGAATCCGGCTCTCTCCCTTGTCAAACAACAGAGGGACAGAGTCAGTGCTACCTCACATGCGAGTTCGTAGTCTAACTTTCGATAGCTCTGACTTTGGGCATCTTTGGTGGCACTAGTGTTCAGTGTGTGTGTTATCTCCCTGCATCAGTCCGACAACCGAGGTTTTAAACTTGCATATACGTCGCCTGTCCGCTGGAGTCTGCCTTGAAAATAACGGGTGTTCTCCCTCCGAGATATCGGCGGTCGTTGAAAGTGTTACCTGGCTGAATTCCAGGAAGTTATTTGAAAGTTGTGTACTCCATGAGAAACTCAGGTCTCAGATCTAATGAAAACAAAAAGTTATGTCTACACTGAGCACGAATGTTTACGTTTGTGATTGTGACATGGAGAGTGTTCTGATATTTTGTATTGTGAGTACAGCCACACTTCAAGAAGTATGTAATAACTCCAATCACGTAGAAGGCAATGGCTGACAGGTCTGAATACCAGTTGGCCCATCGGTTTAGTGATAATAAGACATGATTGCAAAATAATGATAGAAATTTTTCACAGAAGAATGGAATAGTGGATAGAAGCCGAACTCGGAGAAGGTCAGTTTCGTTTATGGAGAATTGTAAGAACATCTGAGGCATGAATAACAATACGACCTATCTTAGAAGATGTTGTCGGTGTAGCCCTCACTACGAAGACTGGTTTGATTCAACTCTCTATGCCACTCTATCCTGTGCAAGCCTCTTCATCTCAGAGTAATACAGCCTTCTGAATCTGCTTACTGCATTCCTCTATTGGTCTCTCTACGATTTTTACCTTACACATTTCCCTCCAGTACTAAATTGGTGATCCCTTGATATCTCAGAATGTGGTCTATCAACCTATCCCTCCGTCTACTCAGGTTGTGCCACAAATTTCTTCCCTCCTCAATTCTGTTCAACACCTCCTCAGTAGCTGAGTGATCTACTCGTCTAATCTTCAGCATTCTTCCGTAGCATCACGTTTCAAAAGCTTCTACTCTCCTCTTCGAAGACAGACTGAAGAAAAACAGACCTATAAATACTGCATTTGTAAGTTTAGCTTTTGACCATGTTGACTTGACCATACTCTGTAAAGAGTGGAAGATAGCAGAGAAAAAAATACATGGAGTGAATGGCTGTTTACAACTTGCACGCAAACAAGAGTGCAGTTGTTAGAGTGAAAGACCACGAAACGGATGATTATTAGACGTACATCACCAAAAATAAAACAAGACTCATGGAATGTAGCCGAATTACATCAGATTATGCTGAGGAATTAGCTTTGGACACACTAACGGGACATTACAAGTAGTAGGCGAGTTATGCTGTTCCAGCGGCAAAATACCTCAGATGTTGAAAGAATATAAAATGAAAACTGACTATAGCTTGAAACATTTTTTTTTTCTGAAAAATTCATGATGTGAAGTTAGTGATTAGAACGTGCTTCATGAAGGTGTTTCTTTGGATTTTAGCCTTCTACGGAGGTGGAACGTAGAGCGATAAGCAGTTTATACAAGAACAGAATATAAGCTTTCGAAATATGATGCTACAGAAGAACACCGAAAATTAGGTGGGTAGCTCGAATAATTCAAAACTTAACATCTGAGGTTATCAATAACCTAGAAATTAGAGCTACTTAAACCTAACTAGCCTAAGGACATCACACAAATCCATGCCCGAGGCAGGATTCGAACCAGCGACCGTATCAGTCGCGCGGTTCCGGACTGAAGCACCTAGAACCGCTCAGCCACCGCGGCCGGCTAGAGTAATTAATGCCACCAAATCGAACTCAAGAAAAACGAAATTTTTAACACAAAATGACAGAAAGAAGGAATCGCTTGATAGGACACACCCTGAGGCATCAAGGAATAGGTGGTTTGCTAACGAAGCAAAGTGTCGGAGCTAAAACTTACAGAAGGTGACTTAGGCATTAAAATCAGTACCGACACGCAATACCCTTGCAAGGCACCCTGCTGAACCTCTAAATCCTTATCTCAGTCTCCAAGAATCTCTATGCCATATCCATCCTCTCCCAGCAGAAATCAATCAACAGACTCGAACCAACAATGAAATTTATCCAGAGATGTACTTCCTCTTTCAGCCCATACTCTCATTTTCCTCTCCTCCGACCTCAATAACTGTTGAATGAAATTAGTTACTTATAAGGGTTGATAAATATCAAGGGGGACAGTTGAAAATGTATGCCCTGAACGGGACTCGAATTCGGGATCTCCTGCTTACATGGTAGTGCTCTATTCGATATTTTTTATTATTTTTTCTTGTCTTTTTTGGTAGAGATCATGAGCAAAACGTTGCAAGTAACGTGGAAAAAAATAAATAAAAACCTCTACTGTTGGAATATTAAAGACGAAGTTCTTCACAATATTTCTTGGAAATGTAAAACATTAATCAGTCTATTTTCTCAACTTCCTTTTTTTGCAAATTTAAATAAGTATGCAGTCTCAACATCAGCAACAACCCTTTTTTTGATTTTTTATTTTTTTGTATGGGGGAGCGCATGAGAAAGAAAACGAATAGGCTGCAGATACAGAGCTATTCGTGAAAAGGATAAACATGTTTAAGGAGAAAAACTTAGAAGTTGAGGAGAAAAGAGAAATGAAAGATGTAGGAATACTTGCTGCGCCACGCTACACTTCGGCGCGCTCTCGGAACAACGTCCATTCCATCATTGACCATTAGAGGGGGATTGTGGAATCTTCCAGTCTTGGCTGACACGTTTTATTGAGACTCCAGCTCCGAGGGGGTTGGCGCAAATACTGTGTAAGTAGTTCGCGAAAGTGGCCCGATAGTGTCTATGTCGGCGAAGAGTGTGATGGTGTACTTGGAGGCGTGTCCAAAAGTCCGCCGGACGCCGGATCGACGATGTCGGCCCGGAAGGAAGGGGTAGTCGATAGCCACGTCACTGATCCATATAATGCCGTGATGTGGTGGTACTCGGAGGCTGAAATCCACAATCTTCTGTACGAGGGTCCAGACAGCTGCTGCCGCCCCACACTCAAAACGATGTAAAACTGTATCTTCGACATTGCACTCTTTTTTTTAAAAAAAAAGCTTTATTTTCACAACAATACTAATTATACATATTAACCCACCTCCTAACATGATTAGTGGACCATTAATTGATACATAAAATTGGGTTATAATGCAGCTTGATATTACAGTTATGTTAGTGAACTACAGTTTAAACTACTACAGTGTGTTAGTTTTCTACAACAATGGGCAGTTTAATTTAACCTACTTGTTAATTAGCTAACCTCGAATGACTAATAACTGCAGCGTCACAGGTGTGCCAGTAAAGTACAAACCTACTTAGAATAGCCAGGCTCCACAAGCTAACTCCGAGGAGTATGCTCCTGGCACTGGGCTGGCCAAAGTTAGCATTTGCTGCAGTTTCCTAAATTAATGTCCTAAATCTAAGTCCTACAAAATACTAACTTAACCTATGTCATAATCGGTGCTTTAGTCATAATCGGTGGTATTTGACCCCCCCCCCCCCCCTAGTCCTGTACATAGCGGTTTCCAACTGATGGAAGTCGGCCATTCCACGCACAGGCGGTATAAGAATGGCATCTGGTCTAAATCGGTTGGTCTATGAATTAGTACCTATTCTTGGTCCCTCAGGTATTCTGTTAACACTTTCCGTGATACCTCATCTGCCAGAGCATTCAAAGTGTGAAAAGTGTCTTCTTGTCTGAGTAGGTGGTATGTGTCATTGTTCGGAAGTCTGTCTCGGACTGTTGTCGCGACATCATTGAAGAGAGGGCACTCGAAAACCACATGGTTGGGAGTTCCCTCTGCCGCGCCACAGTCACATTCGGAGATTTCCCTTTTCGCAAACCGACATAGATATGTCGGATAGGGTCCATGACCAGTGAGAAAGTGAATAAGTCTTCGTGTAGGTTCAAATTATTTCATGCCCCCACGCTCTTTTACGTCAGGTAAGAACTGGAAGGTTCTTCTCCCCGTTTCTTCTTCCACCCAAGCCCTCTGCCAAAGTTCCTCCCCTCTGTTTCGTATTTCTCTCTTATCCTCCACCCTCACACCCAAGATCTCTATTATTTTCTCCCTGTTCCCCTTTTTGGCCCAGTACCATGCCGCTTGCTCACGTATCTTGATATTTAGCGGGCAGAGCCCCATTATGACTAACAGAGCTTCCCCCGGTGATGTTCTGTAGGCCCCCACAGATCTCAAAATCATGCTTCTTTGGACTATTCTCACTGTCATGGCGGGCACGACCCGCGTGAGCCTGTGCGCCTAGACTCCCGAGCCGTAACCCACTACTGAGGTTAGAATAGTATTGTGATAAAGTTTTATGAGATGAGGAGAGAGATGAAATCTTTTATGTCCAATGGAGATGAGATTGTTTAGTAATTGGAGAGCTCTCTGGGTTACGGTGTCTATGTGTTTCCTGAAGTTCCATCTCTCGTCCATTATGACTCCCAAGTATCGCGTCTCCCGTCGCCAAAGAACTGGTGAGCCATCTATTCTAACAGTGGGTTTCCCGAATAGCTGGCCTTTTAGCAGTAAATATGTAGATTTACTCGGAGATATTTTCATATGTATTTTGGCACTGTTTTTGCAGTTTCTCTATGGCCCTTTCGATCTTTGGTTCGATGTCCTCTCGGCTGCGACCGCCGACCAGCAGGAGGAGGTCATCTGCGTAGGCTATCACCTCTAGTACTTCTTCACTTTGCTGTAGTCTATCTAGCAATGGTTCCATATGGATGTCCCAGAAAAGGGTTGCCAGAACAGAGCCTTGGGGACACCCTTTGGTAATTACTTTCCCAATTCTCCCGCTAGGGGATGATAGCCATACTTCCCGGTCCTTACAATAGCTCCTCAGACACCCATATAGCGGCCCTGGACACTCTTTCTTCCGCAGACAGGAGAAGAGCGAAGGCCACCACAGATTGTCGAAGACGTCACTGATATCCACCATGATGCCGACGACGTACTTATGCGGGGTTAAGCCACAGACCTCAGCCGCCAGAGCAATAGCATCAGATGCCGACCGCCCCGGACTGAAGCCGAACTGCCTGCGGCTCATCCCGCACAGCACCCGCGTGAGCCGTCAATCTGTCAGCAAGCAGTTTTTCCAAGAGCTTCGGGAACAGGACCAATAGGCAAATTGGCCTGTATGATTTGACTTCGGCCAGGTCTTTTTCTGGTCCCTTTTTTATTATGACCACGTTCGCGGTTTTCCACCTCTTGGGGAACTACCTTTGTCTGAGACACTCGTTAAAGAGGTGAGTTAGCTGCGCGATTAACTGGGGTGTCAGGAATTACACCACCTCAGCCACAATGCCGTCTGGTCCTGGAGCTTTCCCTCTTTTTGGGATCTTATTTGTGCAGCCACATCCTCTTCCGAGAAGGGGTAGACTGCCGTGTCGTTGTTATATTCTTCTAGGTCTGTATTTCGCAGTTGCTGCTGGCTTACGGTTTCTCCATCCGCATTGTCGTCAGGCAGTCTCCTGCCAAGATTCCGTCATCCTGTCCCCCTGCCTGACTTGATAGCTAGAGCAGATTTTTTTCCCACTAATTTATAGGGGAGACCACACGGGTCTATGGCCAACTGGTTTAACACGTAGCTCTCCCGGCTACGCATTCTTATTTCGCGTAGTTCCTTCTGAAATCTCTGCTTGGCCTCCCTATATTGCAACTGCCATCCTTGCCTTTCCAGCCAGACGACACTGCGCTGGTAGTTCCTCCTTAGCCTCCTGACAGATTGACGTAACTCCTCTAATTCGGCCGACCATAGTGACGGTGAGGCCGCCATGGCCTTCCCCCTGGTTGGTACAGCGACCCGCACCGCTCTGTGTACTGCGCCCACCAGTTCCTCAGCTCTTTCGTCCACGTCAATGTCTTGATGTACGTCACCTTCCGGTAAGGCAGGAATGTCGAACTCCCTTGCTAGGCGTTCCCAAACCGCTTTGTTGTAATTGAATTGTACTTCCCACCCCATGGTCCAGCGGCACTCCCTTTCACCTAGAGTGAAAGTTATTAAATTATAGTCACTAGTGGTGGCATTGCTCACGACTTTCCAGCTCTGTATGAGATCTGCGTTTGGAGATGTTAGGGTTACGTCTATGTTCGTGCCCTGTCCTCCTCCTGCTGCGTAGGTAGGAGGATTGCCCGGCTTGTTGGCCACCACGAGCTGTGAAGCCATGATAAACTCTTCCACTTCGTTTGTATCTCTGGTGCCGCTGTACCACAGGGGGGATTTTGCATTAATGTCAGCTGTTATGACCATCTTCCGTCCCCGCAACGTGGTAACTCTTGCCAGATGTTCTAAATGCTGCTCAATCTCGTCTCCGTATTGGAAGTACGTGTTCATGAGAATAATTATTTCCACTGGAGACTGAAGCTCCACGACGCTGCAGTGACTAGTTGTAAATTATGAGACCGTGGTGACCCTTAGAAGTTTATTTGTAACTGCTATCGCCGCTCTTGCGTCCTCGCCTCCGCTGACAATTTCCCATGTTGCGGCAGTAAAAGCTATTTTTCCAGCTTGGGAGTACGGCTCCTGTAGGCAGAGCACATCCAGTCTCCTCTCCTCCACCTCTTTACGGAGCTCCTGCATCACAAGTCGACTATTGTTCGTGTTTAATTGTCCAATTGTTATCTCATTCGTCATGGGAAGTATGTGTGCATGTGGTCGTCTGGCCAGGTCTTACTCCAGTCGAAAGCAATTCGTCCATTTGCCAGTACAGCCTGTTCGAAGATGTCTTGGAGGTCAAACGTCTCACCACGGCTCTCAAAGACTTTCTTCAGCAGGTCCAGCAGGGCTCCGAAATCAGTGGGGAGATTCACTGACTTTAGCTGAATTCTGTCCACAGCCTCCATTACCGAGAAGGTTGCCTTCCTACCCTCTTCATGTCCTACACGGACCACATGTCGTAAGGCAGTGGCCAGGGTAATCGGCTCTTCCAAATGGCTCAAATGGCTCTAAGGACTTAACTTCTGAGGTCATCAGTCCCCGAGAACTTAGAACTACTTAAACCTAACTAACTTATGGACATCACACACATCCATGCCCCAGGCAGGATTCGAACCTGTAACCATAGCGGTCCCGCGGTTCCAGACTGTAGCGCCTGGAACGGCTCGGCCACCCCGGCCGGCTCGGCTCTTCCAGCCTAGCAAGTTGCATCGTGTACTCGATATTGGGGTACACCCTTACCAGGTCCACAGGTGGCAATCTGACTACTGGAATGCTGTGTGTTGTGGACTTCAGACTTGTACTTGTGACTGCGTTGTCTTGAATAGGTTGAGTTCCTTTAAGTTGCTTTCCTGTTGGGGTTGTTACAGTCATAGGATGCCCTTGCCGCTTCAGATGGACTGTCGGCTTCGTTCCCCGGCGTTGAGGGCCGGGATCTATGCCCATTGCCGGGAGCTCTGTCTGTATACTGCTGTCAATCATGTAGCGCTCTGTTTGGATGGCCTTGTCTTGTGATTCTGTCTTATTGGCGCCCGAAAGCGCCATCAAGAAATTCTTAAATCTAGTTGCCCTCATAGCATCCCGCCTCCTCTTGCTCGGGGATTTGCGCTTTGGCATCCCGCTTTGTGGTCTGTGATCAGCCATAATCGATTCTAGAGATCAATCGTTGCTCTAGCATCCGATATGTTGGGCAATTACGTCCCGTGGCTCCACATGACTTTTTTCCGCGACTTTTGCAGGGAATGTAGACCGCTGCTGCTTTGCAGCCTTTGCAGTTGTGTCCGTTTGTGCCACACTTCGTACAAGCCGACTCCCTGGTACAAAGCCTTAGAATGTGGTCCAGGTCACCACAGTTGTGGCAGCGAGGTACTACGATGTAATCCCTGACGCTGACCGAATGGAAGCCAACGTATAATCTGCCCATTGCCGTGATCTTTCTCCACATTGGCGCCGTGACCTCGGCAACGTGATGAACAACATCACGCCCCCGAGGCCCCGTCTTGAATCTTAATTTGAAACTGCTTTTAAATTCCTCCTCATTTACGTCATCAAAGTTTTGCTCTCTTATTGTGTCTGTCAGTTCCTCATCAGTCATTATGGTGAGTACATCATAAAGGATTACTAGGGGATTTCTCTTCTTTGGAGGTTCACACTTGACTACTAAATTTAATTTTTGATTGTTTAGTAACTTATCTTTGTCCTCCTCTGAAGCGTCTTTTGCTCGATTGATTGTTTTCGTAAATAGCTCCTAAATTTTCTTCACACTGATGTCTTGCCCAGGCAGATTCCTGAGAAAGACCGCAGTGTGTGTTCTCTTGGCTAATTTGTCTGTTGTCTCTTTAGTTGTGTTTGGCTAGTTGGCGCTTGCGCAGCCACCACCGCCCGGGTCTTGACCGGTTGGTTCTGCAGTCTGCTGTTTTCCTTCTATAACTCTTCCACCCGGCCTTCAAGTTTTGCATGAGCAATGGCCCATGCTGTAAGTTCATTTTTGATGATAGACAGAGCCGCTTGGCTAATCTTACCATTTTTCACATTCTACTCTAAGAGCAGTGAAATTCTGGCATGCCTCTGTGTCTATGTTTCACCCTCTGCCTGTCCCAGCTCGTCCTGGGGAGAGAAGCGCGTTTCGGCGCACACGAATCACTCGTTTCAATTGTCGCCATCCCGGCTCCTCTGGCACGGGGGGGGGGGGGGGGGCAAAAGGCAGCTCGCTCACCGGCCTCGCCCCAAGGCCAAGGGCACCCTTCGAACTGCAGGGTTCAGCGCGCCATTGCCAGCGCACTGCTCCCCATCGGTGGCTCCGTCATCGTCGATTTCACTCGACACTCCTCGGCAAGTGCGCCCCGCACTCCGGAGAGGCGGATGCACCCCTCGCCCTTCGCCGCTTACTAGCCCGAGCTTCCACCTCTCGGCCAAGGACCCATTCCTACTCAGGTGGTGGGTCGGTCACCCAGTCGTTCAGCGGTCTGGACCCATGAGACCTAGCCCAGGCGATGTCACCACCTCCTGGGTTTGGCAGAACACGCCCCGGTTACCCAGGGGCGCGGTGAAGCACCCCTGCCGAATCGCGCCGCGATCCCACGGCGACAAACGAGGTCTCCGGCATGCAGAACACCTGATGGTCTGTGTCCTGCGAACAGAGAGGGACTGATGTTCGGTTCCTCGACACAGCTCCCCCTGTGCCACGCAGCCTTCGCTTTCGCATCATGTTGGGTCGCAGCTTTCCCTTTTGTCGCAAGGCAGAATGCCAAGCTTAACATCTGGCACCACGGGAAGGCAGAAAGAGCCACTTGGGAAGGAGAGGCTATAAGAGACGCATCACTTCCCCCTGTGAGGACTGCCGCGGCACGCCCGACTGGAAGCGATACGCCCCAGTGCGAGCCTCCGTGCTTTACGGCGCGCCGGCAACCAGCGGGCCCGCGCCGAACGCGCCACAAGCGACCGACCACACGCCAGCACTTTGCACTTGAGGCACAGGGGTGAGTCAACCAGCGCGATGCGATGCACTTTCTGTCTTGTAGTATATTTGCCGTTGACGAGAAGATAGGACATCGCGGTGGTGTCAGTGGTGTGGTATGGTTGGTGGATCGTTTTCCAAACTGTAGGCCATGAAGCCTGGGGGTGACGTGCTTCGCCGGGGTTGCGGGGTGGGTACTTCCGGAGAAGGTGGTAGATGTCGCGGGTGGTGTCTTCCTCGACCTGGGGAGCTCGGTGTATATGTAACTGTATTTCAAAAAGAAACGGCCGATGTGCGACATCGGAGGGGGGATGTGTGCCAAAGACGTCGGTGGGCGTCGCAAAACAGGTGCGAGCTCGGTGGTCAACATTCCGGCAAAACTAGCATTTTGGCTTTTCCATAATCGGAGCATAGTATTGAAGTAAAGTGCCGTAGTCCTGGCTCTCACATCTAGGCCACCATCCCGCTTCGGTAAGGTGAGAGAATGAAATTGGAGTTTGAAGATGTGCCCATAAAATGTAAAATACCCGAAAGCCGCATGTAATCTGGCTGCCATGGTCGCAGTGTTGGACAGAATCTGCGCGATGTGGGGCATCAAGGCCGCCAGATGGGTACTGACGAAGGTGACTCTCTGGCAGATATTCAGTGAGCGTAGTGGGTGATTTTGTATGCTTGACCGGATGCGTTGCAGTAGCGCCCGAAAATTGATAGCCGGTGTGCGGAAAGTGTCTCGCGCCTACATAAGTCCGAGACAGCGACGGGTGTCATCCAACTGGCGGGTCTACGCAATCTGCGGGAAGGTTGAAACACGTATGTACTCATTACCAGCGATGGCGAGGCATGACAGAATCTCTGACCAGAGAGTTATTTATCGTTGCTAGTCTGCGCTTGACCGCGCGAGAAGTCAGTTGCGTGTAGCGAGTCGGCAGGAACAGTAGTTGTACTCTGTCTGTAGTAGAAGTCGGATGCAGTAGCATGTAGCGAGTCGGCAGGAACAGTTGTGTCTGCGCGAGTCTGCAGTAGTAGTCAGTCGGATACAGTAGTAGCGAGTGGACGGTTGTACTCAGCAGGCGCCGGCATGCGTCGACGGCGTCTTCTTCTTGCGACTCTGGTCAGGACTGTGGTGGACGATGAGTATTGTTGTAGAAGGTAATGAAGCAGCATTGCGCACATCTAGTAATGCATGTTAATTGTAATTAATTTGTTCAAAAAATGCCCCAATAATAATTTTTTTATAAAGTAACTCTTTTAAAGAAAAACATTCATTTCAATTTAAAGTATATTTCCTAGGCATTTCCTCCAAGAATCAAAATTAAATATACGCCAGCATTGCACGAAGCTGTGTCGATAGATAAGAGCAGATATAGATGCAGTTTTTTTTATATAGATGCAGTTTTTGTTGAGGTAAGAATTTTTGCTTTTTTATTCAGAATACAAGGCCGAAGGTCAGCGCTGCTGTCCTTATAAAATTTATCAGGTTTAATTATTTCACAGGGCCGAAGGTCAGCGCTGCTGTCCTTATAAAATTTATCAGGTTTAATTATTTCACAGGGCCGAAGGTCAGCGCTGCTGCCCTTATAAAATTTACCAGATATTATTATTTCTGTTAGGACGTTATATTTCCTACATGGTTCATTATCTAATTAATATTATTGTGGATTTATCATCAATCCTCATTCCTTAATTTTGTGAGGAGATTACGCTTGGATTCATGTCAATTTAACGATATTTTGTGGGGAGTCAACATTTGGCTCATTTTTTTATTGTCATTGACTTTTATTTTTGCATGGTGGTTACACTGGGCGACCCTGCCAGGATCGTATTTCTTTGAGAATCTTCTGAGAAGTAGCCATATATCTGCTCTTATTTACTTAAATGTAATTAGCATTTGGCGCAACGCATTTACTAATTTGTCACTCTTTCTTCCGCAGATCATCGGCAATTTGTTGCTTTTTTTGTAACAGTATTTGTTGGTTTTGCATTGCCTTTGTTTCATTTGTGAATAATTGTGATTTGTGTAAAAATGCCGCGAAAAACTGTTAACAGTACATCGCGATGTATAATGAGCTAAGTAACCGACTTAAATAACTTGATCGATAGTACTTGCGACATGCAGTGTGATGATGACAATCCTCCATTTACAGACAATCAGTGTGTACCGACCACTAATGTTGATTTTGATCCTAGTGATGAACAGACGAATTCAATTGTGTCCTCTGTTAATTTAACGACAATTGATGACGCAGAGCGTTCTGTTGCAATGAGCGCTGCCCAGCTTAACACACCCGGTTTGCAGGATTTACGTGACGAACGGACAGATTTTTTTAATGAAAACGAACAGTGTAATCAGAATGCATCGGATTTATTTAATTCCGAGGTAGTGACTAACAGTGCATATCCGATTGGCAAACATTTTCAAGAATCACAGAATAACCAAATGGTTACACAAAAGGTGACAATTGCAGATACACCAACACACAGCACAGAGAATAGAGTTGCTAATTTTGGGTCGGATCAAATTATGGCATTGTTGCTGCAAAAGAATAAACAACTTAGTGAAAAACTAGACAACACTTCCAAACAGTTGAATGAAAAAATAGACAGCAATTCAAAACGGTCGGATGAAAGACAAGACAACAATCACAAACAACTTAGTGAACAGAACAAACAACTTAATGAAAAACTAGACAACAATTCCAGACAGCTTAGTGAACAGATTGCAGCTGTTGCGGCGCAGTGTCATGATACTATGGAACAGTTATGTGTGGAAATTGAGGCTTGTGCTAAGAAAAGTAGTGAAGAAATTAGATCTGTTGCTCAAGAATTATGGGATATGCAAACAACTACAACAGAAGCAGTTAGAGGCGAAATTAGTGCAGTCGGTAAACAATGCTCTGAAAAAGCAACACAGTTATGGGACGAGTTTAAATTAATGACAGTAGAACTTTCGTGCACACTGGATGCAAAGATAGACGCGAAATTCGAACAACAGAACAGTCAAATTGACGAACGTTTTAATCACCACCTACAAAACAGTGATACGCGTTTCCGTAAATTTACACATGGACAGAATAAAGTAAAATGACAAGTGATGGAAACAATTACCGCACAGAGACAGGAAGATAAACGTAAATTGTTTGCGAAAGCAAAAACATACGTAGACAACAATATTGCTAGAGTATCGGACAAAATTAATACCATCGAACAGTTGAACACTGAATTGCGTGATGAAATTTATGATCTTAAATCAAAAACAGATATACATACAGTAGTTATTCAGACAGTGAGAGACAGACTCGAACAATTAGAACTAACACAGGATTCTGATGTCGTCAAAGCTGACGTTAAAAAATTGAACGAAACCACACGTAAATTACAAAAACGGATTAATGCTTCTGACACTAAAAACGATGATCAGGTAAAAATACTGACTGAAAAATATGATGAATTGATGAATTGGCCAGTCGTATTGACGTTATTGAAAATAATAATGACAGCAAATCAGACGATACTTCACCGATTTCGTTTAACCAAACACCTGAATTCCAAAATCTACAGCAGACAATCAGTGAGATAGATTCGTCTAATAATACATTACGCAGAAAATTGTCAAGTTTACAGCAAGAGGTAACAGAGATAAAAAATATTTCAGTTAACAACATGTCACAGCATACGGCGAATTCCGAACATTTCTCACACTCACACAGCCAGTATAATTTACAGAGAGTATGCGACTTAGATTCCGAACAGTCACAGACAAATAGATTCTCATATAATCCTGAACCTGTTCCGACATACAGAGACGATAATTTTGATTACAAACGTTTTCTATCAGTGAGAAAATGTAAAGTATTTAAAAATGACAGAGCACAGATTGACCCCCTGGATTGGATACAACAATTTAGCTTTGCTTTTCCACCGACTTGGCCTGTAACACATAAACTTGAATTTATTTGCAGTTTTTTGGAAGGCGAACTGGCAACTCGTATGAGACCGATCGCGAGGCAATGATACTCGGTAGAAGAGTTTCAGAATGCTTTTCTGTCACCATATTGGTCAAAGACGACACAGCGCGGAATTAAGGATCAATTAATTAGTTTACCGAATTATGAGAACTCAAATTTTCCCCGTGTCATGCAATTTTTTGAGCACATGGTCCAACAAAATCAGTACTTAAGTGAACCATACAGTGAATCTGCACTTATACTATTATGCATTTCTAAATTACCACGGTCTTTAAGAGTGTCACTTTTCACAGGTCAGCAGAAGGAAAACATTTCGGCATTCAGAGATCTGTTACAGCTTTTGGAAGTGCAACAATCGGATTATTCCTTGTAAACAAAATTTTTCATATGATAACCAAGGCCAACAAACTTACAGTAATTGCGATCAGCCACGCAATTTCAATAGCAAAGTTAATAGACGCTTTAGGAGCGACAACCACCAGAACTGTAATAACAGGCAAAATTTTAATTATCAGTATCGTCAAAATTATCAGCAACAGGAACCACATTTTGGTAACAATAGAGGTTTTTCTCCGCAACAGCATGAAAGCCAGCCGGTTAGCATACCTAACCAACAATGCAGTGTGCAAGGTCAGCCGAGCTTTAATGTTCCGCCGCATGCACGTATAGTCTCAGCTGCAACAAATATTAACGCACGTCAGCAAGGAAATAACTACGTACAGAAAACACAGTATTGTAATTCCTATCGCAATGCGCAGTATAGAAATGACTATCACGACAGACGAAAAAACGATGAGCACAATTTTTAGCGTACATCTAATAACAGTCGGTCTTACCAACAGCAAAATCATCCGCAAGAACATATTCTCATGAATGAACGAGATAGTAGATATCATCCAGAACGTAATACGTCTGGAAGAAATAACAGAACAGTTCAAATAGTCGATATGCGACAGAATCCTCCTGATAATAATAATTCGTCAGATAGAATTTGACTAGATACTGTACAGGTCGCATCTTCCAGTAACACAAGCACTACTTTAGACACGCAGAATGTTGTTCACGAAAATGTTATTACTTTTGACGACATCCGAGACACTCTTTTGCAGGAAATACCAATTGTTCAAAAAACCATTTCACACCCTGCCATCGAAATTACAATTGGATCATCGAAATTTTCGGCAGTAATCGATTCTGGATCAGCTATGTCAGTTATAAATGAAGAAACTTTCAACGAGTGTAACAAAGAGAATACCTATCCTACGTTACCACTAGGGAAAACGAAAGTAAAAGGAGCAGTATCGAGTAAAGGAGTGGATGTAAAATTACAGACACATTTATCATTTTGTATTGCAGGTCACACGTTTCACTCAATTTTTTGGATTGTTCCCTTATTGACAACAGACGTTATTTTAGGTACGAATTTACTGGTACAACACGACGCAGTTATTGATTTTCAAAATTCCTATTTAATGATAAAGGATGAAAATGTACAATTGGTTTTAGAATTTCAGCACTCTTTATCTGCGGAAGAACAAACAATTAATCGTACAGAGGTCATTTCCGTATCACATAGCATAGACTGTAATTCCACATTGTTCACAGATACGTACGTACACAACTATAATACTCCAGACGAAGCCGACTATGACGTAATACAGACGATTTCTGATAAAGTTAAACAGAGTAGTGCAAATACAGACGACGAACGCACGCAACTACACAAAATTCTTTTACAGCAAGCTCCAGTTTTTGACAACGTTCCTGGTACTATGTCCGGTTTTATGTATGAATTTCAAGTTAAACAGCACGACACATTTAAAGCCAAGCATTATCCCATTCCGTATATTCATAGAGAGCAGGTTAAGAAAGAATTGCAAGCTATGCTTGACCAAGGTATTATTGAACCGGCAGTTAGTCCGTACATAAACCCGCTCCATATTGTTAAGAAAAAGGATGACTCACTTCGCCTCGTACTTGATTCGCGTCACATTAATGACATAATTATTAATGAAACAGATCGCCCACAGACACTAGATGAACTTCTACAGAAATTTCATGGTACTGCTGTTTATTCTACATCAGATTTGAAATCGGGATTTTGGCAAATTCAGCTCCATCCGAACTGCAGAAAGTACACAGCATTTCTCTGTTTTGGTGACTGTTATCAATTTTTTAATTACCGTTCGGCTTAACTATTTCTTCAGCAGTTTTTATTCGCGGTTTGGACACAATACTTCCGACAGAACTGAAAGACAGAATCACAACGTACGTAGACGACATTCTTATTGCAGAAGCTAATTGGTCTGAACACAATCTGATTCTTGAACAACTGTTGCAAACTTTTGGTGCACAAGGACTCACAGTTAATCTCAGTAAATCGCACTTTGGCAAAACTTCTATAAAATTTCATGGACATGTAATTTCGGCAGAGGGTATTACGCCTGACCCGGAAAAACTTCAAGCTCTACGTGACATTACTGTTCCTACGACGAAGAAACAACTACGCAGCTTTTTGGGTTTAATTAACTTTTTTCGTAAATTTATTCATTACTCTGCTTTAGACACCCCTATATTATGTCAATTGACAGGTAAAAACACTATTTGGTCCTGGGACAAGCTAGCACATTCTGAATTTATGAACCTGAAACATGCTTTGTTGAATGCACCACTTTTATCGCACCCAGATCATACTAGAAATTTTTCCATTGCTACCGGCAGTTCTAACACCGCTTCAGGTGTACACATTTTTCAGGAAATTGAAGAAGATGGTTGCACAGTAATTAAAAACATCGCATTTGCAAGTCGCATTTTGTCACCTGCTGAACGAAATTATTCTGTTACAGAACTTGAAACATTATGTGTTGTTTGGGCTTTTACGAGATTTCGGCATTTTCTTTATGGAAGACATACTACCGTTTATACAGACCACAGAGCGATACAATTTTTACTTTCGGCTAAATTCACACACGACAGATTAAGCAGATGGAAACTTTATTTACAGGAATTTAATTTTACAATTGTTCACAATCCCGGCACACAAAATGTTATAGCAGACGCACTATCCCGTTCTCTCAGCAACAATCAGCAAGACATAGCAACCAACTTATGCAAAGCAAATTTCAGCGTCATGTACATTCAACAAGTTGCATTTGAAAATTTCATTTCGTCGTCATTGCAAGACATAGCACAAGAGCCGAATAAAGACAACGTATGGAAAGAGATTAAACACCTTTGGCAAGATAGGAATAATGTTACCATTAGAAACCATTACACTGTACGCAATGACATTCTGTTTCGCCGCTCTCATGCTGACAGCTACAATTGGCTATTATGCATTCCTGACGAACTTGTTAACAAATTAATCTGGTATACTCATTTAAGTTACGCACATTACGGAGCCAGAAAATGTTTTCTTATACTGAGACAGAACTATTATTTTAAGAACATGGAGAAACGTATTCGACGAGTTTTACGTCATGTAAAATCTGCCAGAAAGCTAAGTCAGACACAACTTCACATATTCCTCCATTACATCCCATTGTACCTCTTAAATTGAGACATATGGTCGCTGTAGACATTTTTGGTCCGGATCCCAGAACTAATAGAGGTTTTTGCTACATCTTTGTCGCTGTTGAACTTACTTCAAAATTTGTTACCTTCACTCCGTTACGCAAAGCTACTGCTAAAACTGTTTCGAAAGCATTTGTAAAACATTTTCTATTTTATGTAGGACATGTGTTGAAAGTCATTTCCGACAATGGATCACAGTTTCGATCTGCTATATGGACACGTATGTTACGAGCTAGAAACATTTCTCCGATCTATATATCCAGGTACCATGCATCTTCGAACCCTTGTGAACGATTAATGAAAGAAATTGGTAAACTGTGTAGAATATACTGCCATAAAAGACATATTGATTGGGACACACACATACTCTCATTCCAGGATGTAATTAATTCCATACCAAATGAATCCACTATGCTAACTCCGTCTGTTATACTGAAAAATGTTGAACCACCTAACAAAATTAAAGAATTAATAAACTTTCCTACATCTCGTCGACTACGACACCATGAAATAATTGACATTGCGCTGAACAACATCAAACGTGCCGCAGAGCGCCGGAAAAGACAGCAAAAACAGGTTTGTACACGCCGTGACTTTCACATTGGACAGAAGATATTAGTACGTACACACTATCTATCCAATAGAGTAAAAGGTAGGTGCAGTAAATTTGAACTTCTATACGCAGGTCCATATCGGAATCGCAGCATTCCTCACCCCTATGTTGTACGCGTCGAAACTTTGAGAACCAGAAAAACCAAAGGGAACCACCACATATCGAATATCAAACCTTTCATTGAATGAAGATACTTTATGATTTAACATGCTGTAATGCCATTTGCTAATTTTTATGACCACTTATGCAATTATATTCACATGAATACTTACTGATGATTGTCGTATTTTTCTTGGCAAGTTCCCGGCAAGGTAAAGTTAGCAGGTCGCTCTTCTTGTCGTTACACATCAGACCGTGCACATTTTTCCAGATGAACTTACACATTTTATGACCATTTATGCAATTATATTTATATGACTACTTACTGATGATTGTCGTATTTTTCTTGGCAAGTGCCCGGCAAGGTAAAGTTTGCAGGTCGCTCTTCTTGTCGTTGCACACCAGACCGTGCATATTTTCCATTTTTTAATGTATGTATGATTGTTTTCCTGTTTTGTTTGTATGCACTATGAAATAGTTGAGATATAGCAAACACCAGTTGACTTTGACATTTTTGCCTTATGATATCTCAACATCGTGACTACTTTACTTCTTTTTTTTTTTTTTTTTTGCTGCTACATTATATTACACTGGGTACATTTTTGCCTCTGAACACTGTCTATGATTTGGACATATTACGTTTTCTGTCATGCTATGCTGTATGCTCAATTATGTTACTATAAACCAGTTTTTATTTAATGAGTATATGATTTAAATGCAAGACATTAATCTTTGTTCATGATTTTCAGAAAGAAATAACGTGTAAAAGAAATAAATTCAACAGAAGTGGGAATTCCACCTTCGGAATGAACGAAAGAGGATGCAATACTTCGTGATGAAGAGTAAATGGATCAGAATTAACAAGCATTAACAATAATATACTATACACATCGTAGAATAGCAGTCTTAACTAATTTTTTCTTTCAGAATACACGGCGATTGATGCAGGCTGTCAGACAGAACTACACATCTTAGTTTTAGTGATGAAATATGCTAGAAATAAGGAATAGTTGTGTAATGAGTAATGAAGTGACTTTTTTTTGCAGATGATAATGAATGGTGATGAATAATGATGAAGAATATGCTACTACGGATAATGAAGTTTTTCTTTACAGGTGATGATAATAATGGAGTTATGGTGATATGGATAATGAAGTTTTTCTTTGCAGATGAAAATAATGATGAAGTTTATGTATTTGCTGTTAGTTAAGAGATGCTATGTAGCTATTTAAGTATTTGTTGCAGTTCGTTTTGACAGTATGTGTTATATTGCATAGTATGATGACTGAAGGTTTTGGAAAGGACGGCTAGGGAACACATTTTTTTGATACACATTTCACTACCTGTTAATTCGAAGTTCACTACTTTTCAGCATAAAATGCGTTTCTTCTTTCAGTTTAATAATCCATTTTTGCATTTTGCAGGAGAAATTATTTATGAAATTAATGTGCTATAAGCAGTTGTTCATTAAACATATGTCATTTATGAATGTGATTACATATACTCTACTTGTTTCATAATCTTGCTCCAGCTGACTCATGACGAATGACGTTACACATCTTCATTTGCAGCAACAACTCAAAAGCAAATATTTTCATTCTTCAGTAATTACCCAACGCAATGCATTGCTTAAATATATATATATATATATATATATATATATATATATATATATATATATATAATGCTTCGTAATTAGGCAATGAGTACCAATGTTCTCTGTAAAACGACTGATGAACATTATTCTGTCATTTATTACCTCCTGTTTTTAATGATGACCTCTGATGGTTTATAATTAGGCAATGAGTGCCAATGTTCTCTGTAAAACGACTCAGGAATATTATTCTGTAATACTATGTCATTTATTAGCTCCTGTTTTTAATGATGACTTCTGATGGTTTATAATTGGGCAATGAGTGCCAATGTCCTCCGTAAAACGATTTATGTACATTATTCTGTAATACTATGTCATTTATTAGCTCCTGTTTTCAATGATGACTTCTGATGGTTTATAATTAGGCAATGAGTTCCTATGTTCTCTGTAAAACAACACATGAACATGTGAATGTATGCTTTCCCGGCGTATACAGCTGGCGAAGAGTTCTCGGGCTTCCAGCCGGGTGGCGGTGTCTTCAAACACTTTGAGGAGGTGGCACTACAAACTGCTCACCGTAAACCCAGGCACTTCTTCCGCTATGTGGACGACACTTTCGTGATTTGGCAGCATGGCAGGCAGGCACTGGAGGAGTTTATGGACCACCTAAACGGCATACATAAGAATATCACCTTCACGATGGAAGTAGAAGAGAATGGCTGTATTCCATTCCTGGACATACTGATCAGGAAGAAAGCGGATGGCACGCTGGGCCATTCAGTATATAGAAAAAAGACGCACACAGACCTGTACCTCCACGCAACCAGCTGCCACCATCCGGCGCAACGCCAGCCAGTACTGACCACCTTGGTACATAGGTCATTTGTGACAAAGAAAGCCTCTCAGACGAATTACACCACCTAAGAGAGGTATTTCGGAAAAACGGGTACAGTGAAACACAGATTGGCAGGGCTTTCAAGAGGAGACAGGCTGACAAATTTCAGGAAGAGGAAGAGGAAGTTAACAAGAGACTCGCCTTTCTTCCATATTTGGGGCCCACATCAGCCAAAATCGGGAGGCTGTTAAGAAAAGCAAGCATAAATACCGTCTTCCGACCACCGCCGAAGACGAAAGAGCTGCTGGGCTCAGCTAAAGACCCACTCAAACTAAACACACCTGGTATATACAACATTGCCTGCGAATGTGGTGTGCAGTACATCGGTCAAACGCAGCGCTGCATCTCTAAAAGGTGCGAGGAACACATCAGGCATGTTCGACTTGGACAGATAGAGAAATCTGCTATAGCTGAACATAGCATCAAAGAAAACCACACCTTTGATTTCGAAAACACCAGGGTGCTGTGCCGAGCCGGGAGCTATTGGGATAGCGTCATTAAAGAATCAATAGAAATACGGGTCCACGAGAATCTTGTGAACGGGGACGAAGGCTATCAACTGAGCGCGGCCTGGAATCCAGCATTAGCCGCAATACGCCAGGAACGCAACAAGAACCGTCCAGCTCACGAGACGCGATCAGAATGCTCTGACGCAGACACGAACGGCGCACCCGCTTTCCCCTCCACCCCGCCCGCCGGCTCCACTGGACCCAGCCTCCCGCGGCCAGTTGGTGGGGGGCACACCGCAGGTATAAAGGGACCGGCATCCGCAAAGTCTCGGCACTTCGCCAGAAGATGATGAGTATGTCACTCGTCGAAACGTCGCAGTTTGAAGACACCGCCACCCGCCTGGAAGCCCGAGAACTCTTCGCCAACACATGAACATTATTCTGTAATACTACATACAAGGTACAGAAATGTTCCATAACTGGGCAATGAGTGCCACCAGCTATTAGTGTAATTCTCGATGAAGACTAGTATGTGACTTAATGTCCTTCACCTTCTGACCTAATTACCTGGAATTACTGCAATATCCGTTTGTCCTGTATATCCTCATGATCACGGAGCACTATATTTGGTTTTTGCACTAATTCCACGTTGGTGTACCTTGCAAGAGCGTGGTGTGATACGACATGCTGTCCACCACCGTGAGCGATGGAGATGTTATTATGGTCCCACTGTTTGGTGTACCTAATGTTCTACCAAAAAGATAACATGGAATATTACTACGACATTTCAGTGTATTGGCTACGCTGATTAATACTTCTGGGAAAAGAACTTCAGATTGTCTCACTTGGTGTTGTGCTTCTGTAGAAAGATATGGACTTTCAGTGCAGCTGCGTGCAACCTAAAGTGCTACAACCATGATGCAATCTTTCCTTTTCCTATCCTAATTCTTGTAACATAGTGACAATCATTTTTGCTAACATGATTTGCATTCATGATCTATACATTTTTTGATATGCTGATATGTTCTGAACTACAGTGCATGTGCACTTATGTCATTTGTTAGTTTGTTTTGTACTCATTGTATATATATTTTGTCATTACCTGATATGTTCTGTACTCGGTGCATGTGCACTATATTTACTTCATGTTCTACACCTATATATCTGTATATTCTGTGATTGTAAAGTTAGTTAGTTTTAAAAAAAAAATGTTGCTCATGACAAGTCCAAATGGCTCACCATCGCTGCCAAATATTTGCCCCCCAGTGGAGGGTTATGAAACACGTATGTATTCATTACCAGCGATGGCGAGGCATGACAGAATCTCTGACCAGAGAGTTATTTATCGTTGCTAGTCTGCGCTTGACCGCGCGAGAAGTCAGTTGCGTGTAGCGAGTCGGCAGGAACAGTAGTTGTACTCTGTCTGTAGTAGAAGTCGGATGCAGTAGCATGTAGCGAGTCGGCAGGAACAGTTGTGTCTGCGCGAGTCTGCAGTAGTAGTCAGTCGGCAGTAGTAGTAGCGAGTGGACGGTTGTACTGAGCAGGCGTCGGCATGCGTCGACGGCGTGTTCTTCTTGCGACTCTGGTCAGGATTGTGGTGGACGATGAGTATTGTTGTAGAAGGTAATGAAGCAGCATTGCGCACATCTAGTAATGCATGTTAATTGTAATTAATTTGTTGAAAAAATGCCCCAATTATAATTTTTTTATAAAGTAACTCTTTTAAAGAAGAACATTCATTTCAATTTAAAGAAAATTTCCTAGGCATTTCCTCCAAGAATCAAAATTAAATATACGCCAGCATTGCACGAAGCTGTGTCGATAGATAGGAGCAGATATAGATGCAGTTTTTTTATATAGATGCAGTTTTTATTGAGGTATGAATTTTTGCTTTTTTATTCATAATACAGGGCCGAAGGTCAGCGCTGCTGTCCTTATAAAATTTATCAGGTTTAATTATTTCACAGGGCCGAAGGTCTGCGCTGCTGTCCATATAAAATTTACCAGATATTATTATTTCTGTTAGGAGGTTATATTTCCTACATGGTTCATTATCTAATTAATATTATTGTGGATTTATCATCAATCTTCATTCCTTAATTTTGTGAGGAGATTACGCTTGGATTCATGTCAGTTTAACGATATTTTGTGGGGAGTCAACATTTGGCTCATTTTTTTATTATCATTGACTTTTATTTTTGCTGAGAGGCTACAAGGTAGCGGCCGATCCTCAGGGCGCATGATTTTGCGACGTTCCTTGTACGTCGGTTGCTGAACGTATGACGAGAGCCAAGTGGTCTTCGTAGTCTCGCCAGCGGAACATATGATCCGGGACTGGAATACCCACCAAGCGTCGCCGTAATCCGCAAATGAGTGGTTCCATCACGATGGCATAAGGCACCGTCGACAGTGGGCAACAGTGCGTACTGAGCGTTCAATCCGTATGGGTTCTCTAAGTCTGCCGTTGACGAAAAACCTGGACGTTGCCCGACGAAGGAGCCTCATAATCACTTGCGTGAATTACGGGTAAATCGCCATCCACTCCATCACTGCGTTGAGGAGTGCATGGCTGACGCGGTCAAACGCTTGGTTGAAGTCGCTAGAGATTAAAGCGGCAGGCAGTTGCGAATGTGTTGCCAAAGCGATTATATCTCTATATTCATTGATTGGCTGTATATATTATTATCCCTGCCTAAGGATTTGGGAAACAATTTCTCGTAATACACGTTTGAGACTCACAGCTGGAAGGCGTGTGAAAATGATAATTTGCTGAAACCCTTAGCTGCCGACAGGTGTTGTTGATGTACCTTAATGGGGACAGGTGAAAATGTGTGCCCCGACCGGGACTCGAACCCGGGATATTTGGCCATCTATTAGGTACATTACGTATGTAGATTGTGGACAGTTGGGATTTGGGTCGCACGGGAAGCGTGCAAGTCCCTACAGCCGCGCTATTCATCTGTGTCCTCGATGGCTCAGATGGACAAAGCGTCTGCAATGTAAGCAGGAGATCCTAGTTCGAGTCCCGGTCGTGGCACACATTTTCAGCTGACCCATCGAGGTATATCAATATATCAATAACACTTGTCGCCAGCTGAGGGTTTCAACTAATTACCATTTATTCTAGAGAAGCTGCACGGTCGTCAGTGGTATCTGTTCTTTCGAGAACAGTTACTATCTTCATATATATAGCGTGTGAAAATCTTCAAGTCGGAACTGAGAAACGTGATCGGCCGATAACTATAGAGTCGTGTTCCTCCTGCAGGTTTCGGGACCAGTATGAGTAAGCCTTCCATGAACGTTGGTGGCGGGAGTGCCGCGCCGGACAAACGTTCGCACGACATGTCTCTCCGTCGTGGTAACATCAAATCTTGGAAGATTCTGTAAAATTCGAGCGGTAAACCATCCGATTCAGTGATCCTTTGGCCACAGCGCCATGGACGTCATTGGTGGTCATTTCTGCAGTCAGGAGGGTTGCAGCCGCGGCGTTTAGTGTACAGTGTATCTCGTGGGCAACCTCAGGAAAGGCCTCTGCACCGACAGGTACTTCTTGACAGAAAAGTCAGTAGTGCGTTGTGAAGGCATCCGCAATGGTAGCTGGCGAAGTAAGTCAGCCGGCGTCCATCTTGTAGGTCTAAATTCGTCATTAAGGCCTGTCGGTGTCGACGAACATTTTGAACAATATGATGCATAGAAGGTTCTTCACCGCTAATCCTATCTTGGCTGCGTGCTCGTACAATGGCTCCTTCCAGATGGCATATGGTCAAGGTTAGAACCTTTGCCTTGATGCGTTGAACTTCTTTTAGACGATCTGGGGATGGAGGATGATCCATGAGCTCTGGTAGTGCGCTATAGTAGAAATCTGTTGTGTGATGATTCCACCTGGTTTTGGCTCTGCCGTAGTGTGTCAAGGTGCGTCGGGTGGCCGATTTGGCGCACAGTAATCACCATTGCAGTGTGGCCTCGTAATGCATGATGCGTTGAACACAAGCGTGGTACGTGTCAGTAACCAGTTGTCGACATTCAGGGTCCCGCAGTAGCGTGACGTTGAGTTTCCGAGGTCCTGCACTGCGCCATATAGATTGCCTACGTTGTTTCATGGTACAGATGTAGATGTCATGATCCGAAAAGGCAGACGGCCAACGATCCTCATCGAGGAGAAGGGGTTTCAGAGCGTCGGAGAAGTATATTCTGTCGAGTCGGCTGTGGAGTGGCTCGTGAGGTGTGTATGCCCCTGGCGGTCTCCGTGTACCACCCTCCAAGTGTCGAGGAGACGAAGGCGGCGGACGAGGAAGCGAAGTTCCGGACATGTGGTGAAATGAGGGTGCTGGTCTATACGCTCGAGAAGACAGTTGAAATCAACACCTACGATGAGATGATCGTATCCGCCGAAGAATAAAGGCGAGATATCTTCTACGTAGAACTGGGAGCGATCCCTCCGTTTGTCAGTGCCCGATGGGGCGTAGAGATTTATGACTTTGATTCCTTCAACTGTTATGGTCACCCCTCGGACCGTTGGGAAATATATGACATCGGAAACTGCAATCCTGTGTGTTCCATAGCCGCCGGGGCGGCGTTCGTCTCGTGTCATCAGTCTTTTGATTGGTTTGATGCGGCCCGCCACGAATTTCTCTCCTCTGCATCTCAGAATAGCACCTGCAACCTACGCCCTCAATTATCTGCTGGGTGTATTCCACTCTCTGTCTCCCTCTTCAGTTTTTGCTCGCTAAAGCTCCCTCTAGTACCATGGAAGTCAGTCCCTGATGTCTTAACAGAGAATATCCTGTCATATCTCCTTCTCAGTGGTTTCCAGACATTCCTCTCCTTTCCTTTCCTTTCCTTTCCTTAAGGCGGCAAAGACGCTACTGAGTTCGAACGCTGTCGTGTAATAGGATGTTCCTTAGCAGGAATGTAGCCACTGTACATGATTGCTGTCACCGGTGATCACGAGAATGTTCGGTCGCATGAAGAACGAGGTTCGGACGGTCACGTGGGACTACCGGGCGGGAAGACCGTCGTATTCGGCGTATGGCTGTGGTGTATCACACTGCATGTCCAGCAGCTACATGAACAGCAGTTTGTACCATAACGAATCAACAACTAACTCTTACAAACCGATTACTTCAAGAACAACTCTGAGACAGATATCCTGTAGTGGGTATCCACTGACTCCAGACCACCGCCATTTCCAATTCACTGGTGTCAAGTGTTTTCTGATGACAGGTGGTTCTATCTCGGTTCCAAAGTTGGCCGTGTGTTGGTTACAAGCAGTCCATTTGAGGGCCTGTAACCAACCTGTCTGTATGCTTGACACATTGAACCTACAGTAAGAGCTATGGTCTGGGATGCGATTTCGTAAGACAGCAGGAGCATCCTCATGGTTATCCCACACACTCTGTCTGCAAATCTGTACGTCAGTCCGGTAATTGTATCTGTTGTGCTGTCATTCATAAACAGCGTCCCAGGCGGTGCTTTCCAACTGAACAACACTCGCCCACATAGTGCTATTGTAACCTAAAGTACTGTACAGGGGGTCAACATGTTGCCTTGGCCTGCTCGATCACCATTCTGTCTCCAATATCATCGGATGACAACGCCAGCGTCACCCACAAATAGCATTAACCGCCCCTGTGCTGGCCGACCAGGTACAACAGGCATGGAACAGCATACTGACATCTGGCACCTTTGCACCACAACGCATGTATGTTTGCATGCTTGCATTCGACGTTCTGGCAGTTACACTGGTTATTAATGTACCAGTATTTCACATTTGTAATGGCTTATCTCGTATTTACATTTACCCGAGGTCTTGCAATATTACGCACTCACATAAGTTACCTAGACAAATATGTTCCCGAAATTTCATTACTCTAATTATTTTTTTGTGTCACGATTTTATTTTCTTCAGCATACTTCAGGTGACTGACGAAAGAAGGAGATTCAAAAATGTTCACGGAAATTCAGGAATGCAATAATACAAGTCACTTAGGAATAAAATAAACGGGAAACACAGGGAAGCTAAGGCGAAATGGTTACATGAAAAATGTGGGGAAATCGAAAAGAAGCGTTGTCAAGCGGACTGACTGAGCATATAGAAATGTCAAAACAGCCTTCGGTGAAATTAAAAGCAGCAGCGGTAAAATTAAGAATGACATCAGATTCCACTGTTAAACCCAGAGGAAAGGAAGGGTTGGAAAAACTACATTGAAGACCTCTGGAAAGAGGACGAGGTGTCTGATAACGCCACAGAACAATGAGCATGAATAGACAGGGAAGAGATAGAGGATCCAGTAATAGAATCAGAGTTTAAACGAGCTCTGGGCGAATTCAAATAAGTAAAAGATATACAAATCCGTGGGAATTTCTAACACTGTTGATGGAAGTGGCAACAAAGCGGTTCAAAATGGTTCAAATAGCTTTGAGCTCTATGGGACTTAACTTCTGAGGTCATCAGTCCCCTAGAACTTAGAACTACTTAAACCTAACTAAACTAAGGACATCACACACATAGATGTGCGAGGCAGGATTCGAACCTGCGACCGCAGCGGTCGCGCAGTTTCAAACTGTAGCGCCTAGAACCGCTCGGCCACCCCTGTCGGCTAACAAAGCGGCCATATTGTTGTGTACAAAGTACAACGTGGTGACAAGAGCCATGGAATAGCGATATGCAAGTATACAGATGACGGAAGTATTGCGTACACAAGGTATGAAAGGGCAGTGCATTGGCGGAGCTGTCATTTATACTCAGGTGATTCACGTAAAGAGGTTGCCGACGTGGTTATGGACGCTCAACTAGAATTACCCGATTTTGAACGTGGAATGGTAGTTGGAGCTAGGCGCATGGGACATTACACTTCGGAAATCGTTAGAGAATTCAATATTCCGAGAGTCACAGTGTGGAGAAAGCATTGACGACACTAAATTTCAGAGAATTACCTCTCACAACGAATAACACAGTGGCCGACGGTCTTTACTTAACGACCGAAAACAACAGCGTTCGAGTAGAGTTGTCAGTCTAACAGACAAGCAACACTGGATGAAATAACCGTAAATATCGATGCAAGCCGTACGATAAACGTGTCCGTTAGTGAGACCAAATTTGGCGTTAATGGGCTATGGCAGTAGACCGAGCTCGACCGCTACAATCGCAGGTTCGAATCCTGCCTCGGGGATGGATGTGTGTGATGTCCTTAGGTTAGTTAGGTTTAAGTACTTCTAAGTTCCAGGGGACTGATGACCTCAGAAGTTAAGTCCCATAGTGCTCAGAGCCATTTGAACCAGTAGACCGATGCGTGTGACTGCTAACAGCACGATATCGTCTGCAGCGCCTCTCTTGGGCTCATGATCACGTCGTTTGGACCTAGACGGCTGGATATAGAGGTCTGGTCAGATGAGTCCCGACATCAGATGGTAAGAGCTGACGGTAGGGTTCGAGTTTGGCGCAGACCCTGCAGAGCCACGGACATCGCTTGTCAACAAGGCGCTGTGCTAGCTGGTGGTGGCTTTGTTAACTGTGTCCTCTGGTTCAACTGAGTTGATCATTGGCTGGAAATGGTTCGGCTACTTGGAGACAATTTACAGCCATTCATGGACGTTATGTTTCCAAACCGATGGACTTTTTATGGATGACAATGCTCCATGTCACCGAGCCACAGCTATTCGCGATTGGTATGAAGAACATTCTGGAAATTCGAGGGAAGGATCTGGCCACTCAGGTCGCCCGACGTGAACGCCATCGAACATTTATGAGACATAATGTAGAGGTCAGTTGGTGTGCACCATTCTGCACACTTTTGCAGTTATGGACGGCAATGGAGGCAGCACGGCTCAATATTTCCGCAGGGCGACTTGTTGCATCCATGGCACGTCGAGCTGATGCGCTACGCTGGGATGAAGAGAGTGCGACACGACATTAGGAGGCATCCAATGAATTTTGTCACCTCAGTGTGTGAGACTCTCGATGTACCATGTTACTTTCGGAAAACAACAATCACACAATTCCGAAGAGGGCAACGGCCGAAAACTGTGACAATTATTGTACAATCGGCGTAACAACTCATGCATCCGAGTCGCTGATCAGAATGATATACAGAAGTATGGAAAGAGACGATCACATTGACTTTAGAAAAGGCAAAGGAATCAGAGAGGCAGTTCTGATATTGCGTTCGATGTTGGAAGCGAGACTAGTGAAAAAATCAAGATACGTTCGTTGAATCTGTTGATCTGGAAAAAGCGTTCGGCAATATAAAATGGTGCAAGCTGTTTGAAATTCTCAAGAAAATACGAGTAAGCAATAGACGGGTAGTACACAATATCTACAAGAATCTAAAGGGAACAATAAGACTGGAAGACGAGGAGCTTAATTGCCGGATGAGAAAGGGTGTAAGGCAGAGATGTAGTCTTTCGCCCCTACTGTTTAATCTACAGATAGAATAAGCAAAAGAGGGATTAAAATGTAATACGGAAGGATATCAGTGGCAAGATTCACTGATGAGAGTGCTACCTTCAGTGATAATGAGGAAGAATTGCAGCATCTGTTGAATGGAATGAAGGGTCTAATGAGAAAAGAATATGGATTGAGAGTAAATCGAAGAAAGACGGAAGTAACGAGAAGTGGTAAAAAGAGAACAGCTATGAACTCGAAATCACTATTGAGTGTTACGTAGCAGACGCGGTTAATGAACCCCGCTACCTAGGCAGCAAATAGCCAACAATGGATGGTGCAAGGACGTAAGAAACAACCTAGCAGCAGCAAAAAGGGTATCCCTTACCAAGACCCGTCAACAAGTGTCAAACATGTGCCTTAATTTGAGGAAGAATTCCATGAGGATGTACATTTGGAACAGAGCATTATATATCAGTGAAGCATGAAGTGTGAGAAAATCGGAACAAAAGAGAATCGGAACATTCGAGATGTAATACTACAAAAGAATGTTGAAAATTAGGTGGACAAATAAGGAACGAGAAGGTTGTCTACAGAATCGGAGAGGAAGAGAATGTATGGAAAAAACTGACAAAAGGAAGAGCAGGATGATAGGGCATGGTACTACAGGTAGCTGTAGTGAGTAAAAACAGTATAGAGGGAAGGAAGACAGAGATTAGAAAACATCCAGCAAGTAATTGGGGACGTATGTTGCAAGTGCTACTTTGAAAAGATTTGGACATGAGAGGATTTCGTGACAAAAAAAAAAGAGAAAAAATGGAAATAATTGCTTCCAGTGATAATAGTTCTGAAGTCGTGTATGAAGCTAACATGCTCCTCATAACTGGCTATGTTCTGGTGGAGAATTGATCAATTACGTGAGGTGTACAAAGAGTGGCTGGTATCATGAATGCGCAGCTCCTTGTGCCTTCTAAACGACCACCGGACGTGGTGAATGGCCTCTGGCATCACTGGGCAACAAGATCCCTCGATGCGATGCTTGAAGTCATTGAGGTAGGTTCAGTTACATTGTAGAACGCAACCTTACACTGCCGTACGTGAGGCATGTCACAATGCACAGTAAAACATGATTCGGTCTGTAACAGATATTGACGTGCAGTAAACTTCTCATGGCATGAAATGAGTACGCTGAAATGTTGCTGATGATCGGCGAACGCCGATATGATTCAATGAATCAGTCATGATTTACGGTATGAGATATCATGGTCACAGAGGTTCATCAGGCATTCTTTTGTTGCGTGGTGTACGAATTAGGGAAATAAGTGGTTCGAGATGGTTTGCTAATAATAGACGAAGACCAGCAAGAAATGAGGATAGAATTCTGTGTTTTAGGTGCGATACACCACGATCCTCGTGTCAGCTTACAAGAAGTTCTTGCAGTCACTGGTGTCTACTGGCGAATAATGTACGGAAGCAAGTTTCATCCGTTTCACGTGTCACTGACTCAGAAGATGCTTGTGAACGATTTCCTTCGGATAGTTACTTGCTCCCTTGAATAACTTTACCTTTGACGCCTTACAAACCGTGACGGTCCCTAATGGATCCTCGCTCACAAATTATAATATGTCATAATACGCGTTGCTGGGTCACAGATAACTCTAGGTGGATACGTCATGTCGATAAAGGAGATGGTCCATTAAGGCGTATTGTGGAAAGCATGGAGAATAAAATGATCGATCCGACTTCGCCATCTCTGACAGGTGACATGTATCGAGCTTTTATAGTCGACACAGGCCGTATGTGGATGCGGCACGACGCTCATCGAGCCCGTTCTGTACGTGACGTTGCTGAAGAACTGAACAACACATTTCCTGGAAGATGTTTATGGGCGGCCCGGGTGCGCGATTTAACATCAGTAGATTTCCTTTTGCAGGGGTATCTAACAATGACGTCAAAGAGCGCATCGAGCAAGCTTGTCGGTCCGTGAACTGGAAACTATACATCTCGTTCGCAGGTCGTTTCCTAGCCACACTGAGTTGTCCATTGAGGAAAACAGCAGTCGTTTGAACGCTTCACTTAAATCGACTTTTCGCTACCTGAACACGATTATGAACTGCCAGTTATGTATATTATGTTGCATACACCCCCAAAACCTTAAAAGTTTCTGACTTATGGAAATTTGATTTAAACTTATTTATACAAAGTTGGTTGGAGTACACGAGCTTCATGAAAATAGTGTTCTATTTAACAAATGATAACTCATTGCTATAGCTCTCTGGGAAGCAACAAAATAAACTATGTTCATAAATATACAGGAAGAGCAACTTTTCTTACTTTTACCTTTAATAAATAAATGTTCCGTTCATATATTTTTTTGTGAGTTACATAGAATGAAGCCTTATTTAAAACACCCTGTATGCAGGATGATTCAGGTGCTCCTGCCAATCTTGTTTTGTGCAGCCCGCAGTGTTATATCTGTGCTTCAAAATCCACACCCGAGACTTTCATATCCTTTCGTTCGCTACACGTAAACTATTAATCCTACATAAAAACGAATAGGACCGTTTTGCAAAAGATTTAATGCAGTTTTGTTTTGGGATACGTTTTCGGTGGAAGCCATGGTTTTCGATTCATTAAAAAATAGTGTTCAAAGTGACCTTCGAACGCACCCCCATTCCCACACTCATCCTTCAACAATCAGGATTTCTAGTATGTTGTTCATGGTATTCCCTCCTACCAGCGTACAAAAATTTTTGACAACATGAACTACTCGCGATATTGGATCCTTTCTAATCTCTATTGTCTGTGCTTCTACGCTACCAGCATATTCGGCTATTTATTTAGCGTTATTAATTTAAACGTGCACGTGAGCGTAATGGGAAAAAACTGTTTTCGTAAAGGTTACGATAAAGCTACGTTGACAATTCAGTCCAAACTTATCTCTTACAAGCACAGTTGTTTTGTAGTCAGAAGGCCTGCCAAATACAGCGATGTAATTGTTTATTTTACGCTGTTAAAATACACAAGATTGTTCGGTAAAATTTGCACAAATTTCGATTTTACGATTTACAAGTGCTCGACTAAGTCTGTGGCGAAGCAAGGCCATTCAGTGATGATAAAAAAACTCGAATATGAAAAATAGTTCGTGGAGTTGCAAATTTTTGTACTGTGGTTGGAGGGAGTCCATGTACAACATACTAGAAATAATGATGAGTTGGAGCTGAGTGTGGGACTGGGGGTGCGTTTGAAGGTCTCTTTCATATTTTTTCTTGAATACCTCGAAAACTATGGCCTCTAGCGGAAACTTGGCCCAGTACAAAATTTAAATTTCCTGTAAACAATGTTCTGTTCATTTTTTCTGTAAGACTAATAGCCCTTACCCACCGAGCGAAAGACTATGAACATCGCGAGTGTGGTTTTTGAAGGCTTTGTACAACAATGCAAGTTGAATTAAACGACTTCGGCGGGGGCAGCTAAGTAACTCGTACAAAATCGCTGTAAGCTGTGTCCTGCCACTATGCAGGAAATCGAAACAGCAACAAAGAAAAAGAACGGCTGTGTCTTGCGTTTCTGAACATTGCATATGTGTATTATGTGTCTAAATACGTTACAAGTAATCAAAGTATATTCTGAGAAAAACGCTATATGCAATGCTGTTGCAGAACGTTTGGTATTTTGAAATTAATCTTTACGAAAGAGTATTGAAAAGTAATTCCTCCGAATATATTACGTGAAAATCCTTAAAGCTTTTGTGTTAATATACGCTACTGGCCATTAAAATTGAACACCAAGAAGAAATGCAGATGATAAACGGGTATTCATTGGACAAGTATATTATACTAGAACTGTCATGTCATTACATTTTCACACAATTTGGGTGCATAGATCCTGAGAAATCAGTACCTAGAACAACCACCTCTGGCCGTAATAACGGCCTTGATACGCCTGGGCATTGAGTCAAACAGAGCTTGCATGGCGTGTACAGGTACAGCTGCCCGTGCAGCTTCAACACGATACCACAGTTCAACAGGAGTAGTGACTGGCGTATTGTGACGAGCCAGTTGCTCGGCCACCATTGACCAGACGTTTTCAATTGGTGAGAGATGTGGAGAATGTGCTGGCCAGGGCAGCAGTCAAACATTTTCTGTATCCAGAAAGGCCTGTACAGGACTTGCAACATGCCGGCGTGCATTATCCTGCTGAAATGTAGGATTTCGCAGGGATCGAATGAAGGGTAGAGCCACGGGTCGTAACACATCTGAAATGTAGCGCCCAATGTTCAAACAGCCGTCAATGCGAACAAGAGGTGACCGAGACGTGTAACCAATGGCACACCATACCATCACGCCGGGTGATATGGCAGTATGGCGATGACGTATACACGTTACCAATGTGAGTTCACCGCGATGTCGCCAAACACGGATGCGACCATCATGATGCTGTAAACAGAAACTGGATTCGTCAGAAAAAATGACGTTTTGCCATTCGTGCACCCAGGTTTGTCGTTGAGTACACCATCGTAGGCGCTCCTGTCTGTGATGCAGCGTCAAGGGTAACCGCAGCCATGGCCTCGGATCTAATAGTCCATGCTGCTGCAAATGTCGTCGATTTGTTCGTGCAGATGTTTGTTGTGTTGCAAACGTCGCCATATGTTGACTCAGAGATCGAGACGTGGCTGCACGATCCGTTACAGCCATGCAGATAAGATACCTGTCACCTAGACTGCTAGTGATACGAGGCCGTTGGGATCCAGCACGGCGTTCCGTATTACCCTCCTGAACCTACCGATTCCATATTCTGCTAACAGTAATTGGATCTCGACCAACGCGAACAGCAGTGTCGCGATACGATAAACCGCAATCGCGATAGGCTACAATCCGACCTTTATCAAAGTCGGAAAGGTGATGGTATGCAATTCTCCTCCTTACACGAGGCATCACAACAACGTTTCACCAGGCAACGCCGGTCAACTGCTGTTTGTGTATGAGAAATCGGTTGGAAACTTTCCTCATGTCAGCACGTTGTAGGTGTCGCCACCGGCGACAAGCTTGTGTGAATGCTCTGAGAAGGTAATCATTTGCATATCACAGCATCTTCTTCCTGTCGGTTAAATTTCTCGTCTGTAGCGCCTCATATTCGTGGCGTAGCAATTTTAATGGTCAGTTGTGTATTTATTTCTCAACATGGTACCCTTGCGGCGAGCATATATCTCCCAGGAAGGGACCAGTTTGTCGATACCTTCACTCTAGAATGTTTGACATTGTTGACGGAGCCACAACCTCACCTCTGCTTGCGCAGTTCCATTACTATCAAAGAAAAGTCCTCGAAGGCGTTTATGTTTTGCAAATACGTGAAAATCCGATTGAATAAAGAAGAGACTGTATGATGATTGACGAAAGCGTACCGAAGGCGTTGGACTGTTGCAGATGTCGCAGCGTTCGTGTCTGGTCTGACATTGTCATGCTGAAGCAGTGTGTGCTCCGAACTTCTCAAACTCGTGCTTTCAGTTTTCTGAGCGTGTCGCAGTATCTTGCAGAGCTTATTGTGGTGCCTTTAGGCGTGAATTCCAAATGCACCACACCTTGGACATCCCTGAAAACTGTGAGCATTACTTTGTCTGCTGATGTCGCGGCGTTGAACTTATATGGCGCCGGTGAGCATCTGTTGGCGGAACACTGTCGATATTCTCTTGTTTCCGGTGAGAAAATCGTGAACCCAGTTTTCATTATCTCAAGCACATTACTGATGTCGATACAATTATCACCGTACATTCTTCTATGGATTTTAATTAGAGCCAATTTTCTGCGGTTAGAAACTCGATTTACTGTACGCTGTTTCTTTCTCATATACCGACATCGTTACGTTGCACACTGTCATCTTACACGCTACAGTTCGGAGCCCTCTAGCGGCAGTCGGTTGCAGTTTGCGCCAGCGAAACAGGGAAGTTGACCGAGTAATTCGTGATATCTCAACCGATATTGAGAACAGAATCTTCAGCACGCCCTCGTAACGTCACTGTAACTGTAAAAAAGTAATCGCGAAATTGGAATAAAATTTCCACCTAAATAGGTAAAATAAAGCAACCAAATTCTTAAAAATTCAACTGCAATTGGCCATGAAAGAAAAAAAGCAAAGTTTGAAACATAACAGCAACACGCGTTACGTCACTACACGCGTCATTTCCAGAGCGTTCGAAAGATGGTAAAAAAAAGTATAGCGTCCCATTTAAAAAACATGTACTTGCGTCATTATCACGGTCAATATAAACGTTGTGATCATTGTGCATGTACCAACGTATGTGCCCCATAGTCCGCTATGAATTGCCGAAAACCGCATGCAGATACGTGCAAGCGCCCCCGGAAAAAATGGGGTGTTACGTCTAACGCGACTCACCCTATATATATATATATATATATAAAGTTTGCATCATCACGTCCGAGAGATCCGGAACCTGTACAGAAAATTGGAATAGAGATCAACATAAACATCATTTCTGCCCTTTTTATTGATCCTGACAACCACACATTGCATGTTGTACCACCATACAGCGAGTCCTTCGGAGGTGGTGGTCCAGATTGCTGTACATACTGGTACCTCTAATACCTAACAGCACGTCCTCCTGCATTGATGCACGCCTGTATTCGTCGTGGCACACTATCCACAAGTTCATCAAGGCACTGTTGGTCCAGTTTGTCCTACTCCTCAACGGCGATTCGGTTCCCTCAGATTGGTTGGTGGATCACGTCGTCCATAAAAACAGCCCTTTTCAGTCTATCCCTGGCTGGTTCGATAGGGCTCATGTCTGGTAAATATGCTTGCCACTTTAGTCGAGCGATGTCGTCATCCTGAAGGAAGTCATTCACAAGATGCGCATGACGGGGGCGCAAATTGTCGTCCATGAAGACGAATACCTCGTCAATTTCCTGCCGATATGGTTGCTCTATCGGTGGAAGGATGGCATTCACGTATCGTACAGCCGTTATGGCGCCTTCCATGACCACTAGCGGCGTGCGTCGGCCCCACATAATGTCACCCCAAAACAGCAAAGAGCTCCACCTTGGTGCACTCGCTGGACCGTCTGTCTAAAGCATTCTGCCTGACCTGGTTGCCTTAAAACATATCTCCGACGATTGTCTGGTTGAATGCACATGCAACACTCATCGGTGAAGAGAACGTGATGCCAATCTTGAGCGTAGCGACAAGCACCGGCACGACGATGAAGAACGGAAGAGCAGAGAGAGCTGCGAGACGACGTCTGCCAACAGTACGCTGACAAGGGCACCACGATTGGAGGAGCATCTATACGAAGAGAATATAAGCGCCGCGCCGCGTAGCCGCAGCCGCATTGGAAGACGAGCGGCCATACAAACGCTACAGCGGTGACCTATGAACTGAATTCATTTGCTTGCATTGAAATTGTATACACTGAAGGACATTATTTCTATGTTACCATTTGCTTCTGACACATCTTTGTTAATACGCAAAGCTAAGTATTGTCAATTTAACGTATTGAAATAAAACCCATTAATGCGATTTGCTTGAATTGTTGTCTAGCGATCCGAGAAAACCGACCACTGTGCACCCTATATTAGACGAGTGGGCAGGGTACTGCAGACCGCCTCCGACTCCTCAAATTCATCTCTAGCCAGACGTGGGGGTTGCACCCCTCTACCATCCTCCACACCTACAAATCCTTAATCCGTCCCATCCTCTGTTATGCCAGTCCTGCCTGGTTATCTGCCCCCCCCCCCCAAATTCTATAAGTCCCTCCAGATCCTTGAGCATCATGCACTCCAACCTCGCCTTCCATATATGCCTCCCGTCTCCTATGCGGATCCTCTACGACCTCATTCCTTTCCCCCATCTGTTCCTATTCCTCGAACATATCTGCATTCTCTACACCTCCTGCCACCTTGATTGCCCTCACCCCCTGGTTGCTCCTCTCCTCTCCCATCCCCGCCCCCTGCCATGTCTTCACTGTTGTGTCCCCCCTACCCTCCACCTCTACACCCTTCACCTCCTTTCCCAAGGTGGCTTCCATCAAATCCGCCTCCCAGATGATGCCCTCTCTCTTCCTCCATTTATCCCTCCTATCAATCCTGATCCTCACTCCCCCTCCTTTCCTCTGTCCTTTTCTTGGGCTCCCCCACTTCCATCCTCTTTTTTTCCCCACCTACCCTCTCTCTGCCCCCCTTCTCTCCCCCGAGTCCTTTTGCATTTCCCTCCTCTGCCTTTTCCCATTCCCTCTCGCATCTGCCCTGCCCCTCTCCCCCCCTTTATGAGTCATCTCCCTCCTTTAGTTCCCCCCCCCCCTTTGGTTTTTCCTCTCCTGCCTCCTTGTTTTCACCCTCATCTGCCCAGCTCCCCCCCTCCCCCCCCCCCCATCTGCCCTAGGCTACGGAGTGTCATCTTTGTGCCGACATTTTCGTGCAGAGTTTTACAGTGAGTGTTCAGTATTGTGTGTCTTTTGGGAAGTGTTGCAAACGGCCATCATACTGTCGCTGGGTGTGATTTTTTATCTCTTGCAAACAGAAACCAGACTGTAGCCATGTTTTTTTAATTGTGTGTCTACTATGTTACTTGTCTTATTCCTGTGTATTTTATTAGCATTGGCAACCTCTTTTCTATATGTTTTAACTTTCCACAATTTTCCGCCCTTTTACAATTTATGTCACCGTTTTATCGCCTGCTTTTATTGTTCCTTTTCTTCTTACGTTTTTACAAAGTCTGTAGGCTATAGAGCAGCGTACTAAGATGCTGCCAGCCCGCCCCCTTGGGGGGGAATCGAAATTCAATAAAGGAAAAAAAAAAGATACTGCAGTTACAGTCGACCTTCAAAAATATTGTTTCAAGTTAGTCACGTCTCTGAAAGGACCGTGTTAAATCCTGGGTCTGTAATTTAAAACCACTGTGGAAGCCTGTGACATTTAAGTTGTTATTTAAACATTTTGGTAACGTTTTTAATTTGGTTAAGCCATTGCGCTCCTTTGAATTTAAAGAATTCTACTCACTGTTTTGAAACTGCTGATTTCTAAAAGATTATTTGACTGTGATTCACTGTTGTTACTTAAAAAAAAAACTTTAATAAATGGGGACCACCTGGCAAATAATGAATACACCATAACGTGGGACCCAGCCCTACCATGAATTCTTGTTAATCTAACTTGCTGGAACTCCTCTACTTCCGTAACTTTATACAGTACACAATAGGCAGAACGCAACAACGGATAGCGAGAGTTTGAATTTGTAACAAATTCCATAAGCAAATGTAAAGGAACTAGACCGCTGATAACTCGAGAGGAGCAGAACCGATTCGGTCATCACGAATGACGTCGTACAGCATAGCCTCTCTTCGGCGACATAAATACTCCAGCCCACTGGCTTTTGGCACTCAGTCATTAGGCTCGATGGCGTTCACGTCGTTCACACTCGATTCTCTGGTTATGATAACATCTTGTGTGTGAGATTGTTCTAGTACTGATATAACGCTTGCTACCCTACGAGACAGAGTCCAGCATCCAGTACTGATGTCAGCACAGCAGGCAGTGCTGATGGGTAGACTGAAAGTCTAACAGCACCACTCCGGTCCAGGGTAAAAGCTGCCGTAAACTCTAGCGTCGCTCGGGTGTGATGGCCTATCGTACCGTCGGATCAGGTTCAGTATTTAGCACGACTACACGGCATCAGACAATGTTGTCTACCTTAGCAGGTATCTGGGACACATCGAGGATTCACAGCGTGTGAATCAAAACTTACACGTCTTGGTCACCACCATCACTGAAATCAGATCTACTGATAGGGCGCGCCTTCCTCCCCAGAGGGCATTAAAACTACCGCATCAGGGAGTCATCAGCTTCCACTTCAACGTGACACAATGTTCGTGGCAGCAGTGAGTCCTCTATTTCATTCAGTGGATTCTTCTCCGTATTACGTAGCCACTGGTTAGTGCAGAAATTGCAGCAACAGTCATTTTCAGCAACAAGTATAATTATTCTGTGAGGTTTCGGGATTGCAGTCGGATCATGTTGACTTATTGCCACAATATTTCGGCTGGCAGCCGTTCAGCTATCTTCTGGTGTCCACCACTGGAGACTGCTAATTCGTGGTGTCGGCTTTACAGCAAAAATTGCGCGCATGCGCATTGGCGGCGTCACTGGAGCTCCTCTGTCGAAATCCACGCCCTCTCCAAATACCGTTCCATCTATGGTGCACAGGCGCATGCGTAAAGGCGAGACTACACGTCCTCCCTCTGTCGGAATGCACAGTCGGAACCCTAAAGACAAACGTCACACGTCGCCAGACGTATCATTACGAATGAAGTCTTTTCTCTCAGGAGAAATTGAAGAGACCAACGGGCCCCAAGCCTGTTCAGTTGAATGCCACCGTCGCGATTTGTAAGATCTTGTGCATGACGTGTTTCCACAGATTCTCTAATTACTGAATCCCAAAAGGATCTCCCACTGGGGCCAAGATTTTTGTCGCAGAATAATCCAGTGTCCTGTGGCAATACAATGCTCGGCTTCGGCCGACTGACTGGGCTGCGAAAGGCGACTATGCCACTCACGTTCAACGCACCTTCCATGTACTGTGCGTATCGTCTGACCTACGTAAGCTTTACCACACTAGCAAGGAATTTTGTAAATTTCGGCATTCCGCAGTCCCAGATCGTCCTTTACCAAACCGAGAAGAGCATTAATCTTCGCCCGGAGTCGGGAAGATGACCTTAACTGATGTCTCCTTAGGATCTTGCTCGCCTTAGACGAAAGGTTTCCGGCGTATGGAAGGAACGCCCTGGACCTGAACAGCTCCTTCATAATGTTGTGTGTGGTCACTTTTCTTCCTTCTTAGCTCTGTACTAATCTGATGTGGGGAGTAACCATTATGTCTGAACACCGACTGTAGATGTTCTAGCTCTCTTGTAACGCTGCCCCCATCAGGAACAACATGTGCCCGGTGCAACAACATTCTAAGAATGCCGGCAGTTTGTGAAGGGTGATGCCAACTCGACGCTTGCAAATATTGTGGCAAGAAGTCAACACGATCCGCCTGCAATCACGAAACCTCGCAGAATATTCAGTATGCCGGGAAAACATCAAGAATCACACTAAATGCTATAATTTTGAATACTGTTTTATTGTGTGTAACGGTAACCCGTTAATCGCTCACCTGTCTTTCATGCTAAAATCCTGATAATTTAGCCTCGTGTTTGTGAATAAACAAATCAAATTTGACGGGCCCTATAGACGATCCATCCACTGACATAATGAAAGTCATTGGATAACGATATGCCCATATGCAAACGCTGTAGTACCTTGTACACAAGTTGTAAAAGGATAGTGCATTGGCTGAGCTGTCATTTGTACCCAGGTGATTCCGACGATTATGGCCGCACGACGAGAGTTAACATACTTTTAACGCGGAATAGTAGTTGGAGATAGATGAACAGGACATTCCACTTCGGAAAACAACAGGGAATTTAATATTACGAGATCCACAGTATCAAAAGT
This sequence comes from Schistocerca serialis cubense, assembly GCF_023864345.2. Classification (NCBI taxonomy): domain Eukaryota; kingdom Metazoa; phylum Arthropoda; class Insecta; order Orthoptera; family Acrididae; genus Schistocerca; species Schistocerca serialis. Next base: position 869,446,550 of record NC_064641.1, on the reverse strand, counting down.
GTGCCGAGAATACCAGATTGCACGCATTAACTCTCACCACTGGCAACGAAGTCGCTGATGACCTCCATTTAACGACCGAGAGCAGCGACGTCTGCGTGGCGTTGTCAATGATAATAGACAAGCAACACTGGGTGAAATCAACGCGGGCGTTGCGACGACCATATCCCTTAGGACGGTGTGGCCAAATTTGGCGTTAATGGCCAATGGTAGCAGACGACAGATTTCAGTGCCTCTGCTAGCATTACTAAATCGCCTGCATCGCGTCTCCTGAGTTCATGACCATATCAGTTGGGACCTAGATGAATAGAAAATGGTGGCCTGGTCAGACGAGTCCCAATCTCAGTTGGTAAGAGCTGATGGTACGGTTCGAGTGTGCTGCAGATCCCATGAAGCCACGGCGTTGTGCAAGTGGTGGTGGCTCCATAATGGTGTGGGCTGTGTTTACATGGAATTGACTGGGCCCTCTGATCCAGCTGAACCGGTCATCGACTGGAAATGGTTATTCTTGGCTACTTGGAGACGATATGCAGCCATTCATCTAGTTCATGTTCCCGAACAACGATGGCGGACAATGCGCCATGTCACAGCGCCAGAATTGTTCACGACTGCTTTGAAGAATATTCTGGAGACTTCGTGCAACTGATCTGGCCACTCATTGAACATTTATGGGACATACGTGAAAGGACAGTTCGTGCACAAGATGTTGCACCAGCAACATTTTTGCAATTAAGGACGGCTATAGAGGCAGCGTGGCTCAATATTTCTGCGGGTCTTCTAACGACCTGTTTAGTCCACACCAAGCACTGATAAATGGGTTTAATGACCGTTCGGCGAACAATGTCTCCCACACAATCGGTGACTCACGGCACGCATGGTGATTTGAAATATAATAAGCCCTTTTACATCCCCATCCGCCACAACAAGCGAATATAAAAGTCCTTAGCATTCCACAACAGTGACTGGGTGTTAAAAGATATGTAGAAAGCGGCATCCACGAAAAATAACATCAAAATCGAGAAGTAATTTAATGATACAAGAATAAAAGGAACCGCTCCCGCTGTCTAAGTCACCAAGATGATTGTATGCCTCCAAGAACAGAAATGGTTTTCTATTATTCTTGAAGCCATGCAGTAACACGGTCAGATCAAAACTGAGTCGTCTCATGTTTACTCTATACGAACAAAAATGACCTATAATCTCTGATGTCAATAGGCTACACATACAAAACTGAATGCGTTTACCTAATCAATTAGTACTTCACCCAAGGTTACTATGATGTTCTGTCAAACTGTGAAGACTGTCTTACGTCCCCTCCAGCAGTAACACATCGGTCTGAGATTCATTGGAGTACTCTACGAAAAAAGTGGCTTACAAAACATTGGTTTGAACGACTGGAGTACCCCACATCACTCTAGAACCTTACAGGTTGGATTCACAGAAAAAGGGAACACACAACGAAGAGCGGCGTGTTTTGTCACTGGATCGTTATTTTTAAGCTAGTTGGCGTTGACAGAACGCAGTTTACGATCGCTTGAACTGGCAGTGACGCAGCAACTACTCGAACAGACTAGTAGTTACTATGATTATTGACAGTGCATTTCAGATGCTAGCCAGAAACAAAGTCCAGAGCATAGCGGAAGTCGTTTTAAGTATGTCCAAACAGACAGTGGAGCGATCCGAATCGAAAAACGTAAAGACAGACAAAATCAGTTACTCTGCTATCAACGGCACATCTCGGAGGCTTCAGAGAATAGCGAGAACTGCGCGGCAAGTGCCAGGCAGCAGTATTTACGGATTCTGTCACATCAGTGGACGTGTCCAAGCGACACGCCAGTGGCGGTGCGCTCCTTGGAGCTAGTTGCAGCCGCGGTATGAAACTCAGGTATCTCTGACCTTTCCTCCACATCAATACTCTAAATCGCATGGGGGATACGATTCATTGTCGTATACTAAACGTTTAATGGGTGTAGGAGCGCTGTGCGGATTCTTAACAAACTCCGTTGGAGTTTTGTATCATGAAATAACTTTTACTGTAGTAAGTGTACGTCCCAGGAAGAAGACTACGTATCACATCCCCTTACATACATCTCTAGAAACGGCAACAACAAGAAAATAAGAGAAATTACTGTTAATGTGGAGGCTTCCCAACAGTCCTTTCTCCCGCACAGTAATCAGGAATGGCATAGGCAAAGAGGATACGTTGAACCAGAAATACAACACATTTTGTTTCTAAAAGCAGATTGGTTTTATTCAGTATTCGAATACACTATATTATTCCCCACTCTTATAGCTACAAAACCCTTTTTCCCAAGATAATTTCCGTTCAATGTGATTGCTTTACGCCGCCTTACCGGAAGGGCATGTATGTCCATACGCTTTCACTCTACTGGCCGACGTCGAAGCCAACGTCTTGCAGCATCAATAACCTCCACATCTTGCACATACTGCTTCCACAGAGTGCATCCTTCGGTGGACAAAAGAGATGGAAACTCTTTATCGTCTTCTGTTAGGCGGCGAGGAACAGAGCCAGCGAATTCATGAGCGAGTGTCGCCACTACCAACACAGATGTCCAGTTGTGCAGCGAGATGTTTGATGGTGATTCGTCGATCACCTATAATGAGAGCGTCCTCGCATTCCAAATCTGAGGGAACCACATCTGTGTGGGGTCCGACGGCAGGTGGTAGATCGATCAGGTTTGCGCTGCCTCCTTGACAGACGCTTCGCTCAGAAACTCACCGTGTGTTCGTTCACTGCGAGCTCTCGGTACACATTTTGCAAACTCCTGTGAGTATCTATGATGCTCTGGTTTCCTGATAACAGGAACTGAATGACAGCTCTGTGGCTGTAACGTACCTCCCTTAACATACTCCATTTTCAAAGCTACAAGTGGCGGAACTATTTATAGCTATCGGAACATCATGAAATTTTTTCTTTTTTTAGTTGGGTCATCACTCTTCCCATTAGTTTGATGCAACCCGTCACGATTTCCTCTACTGTGCCAACCGCTTCATCTCAGGATTGCACTTGTAACCCATGTCCTCAGTAATTTGCTGGATGTATTCCAGTTTCTGTCTTCCTATACAGTTTTTGCACTCTACAACTCCCTCACGTCTCACCAGATTTCCTATCATCCTATCCCTTCTCCTTATCAGTGTTTTTCACATATTTGTTTTCTCTCCAATTCTGGGTGGAACCTCTTCAGTCCTTACCTTATGAGTCCGCCTAATTTTCAACATCCGTCTGTAGCACCACATCTCAAATGCATCGAGTCCCTTCTGTCCCGGTTTTCCCACAGTTCATGTTTCACTACAATACACTGTTGTACTCAAGACGTACATTCTCAAAACTTTCTTCCTCAGATTAAGGCCTATGTTTAATACTGCTAGATTTCCCCTGGGCAGGAATGCCTCATTAGCCATTGCTAGTCTGCTTTTCATGTCCTCCTTACTCCGTCCGTCACAGGTTATTTTACTGCCTAGGTAGCAGTATTCCTGAACTTCAACTAAATCGAGACCATCAATCCTGATGTTTTCTCGCTGTTCTCATTTACGCTACTCCCCATGACTTTCGACTATCTTCGATTTGCTCTCAGTCCATATTCTGGACTCATTAGATTTCTCATTCCATTCAGCATATCATGTAATTCTTCTCCACTTTCACTCAGGATAGCAATGTCATTAGCGAATCGTGTCAGTGATACCCTTTCATCTTGGATTTTAATTCCGCTCCTAAACCTTTCTTTTATTTCCAACATTGCTTCTTTGATGTACTGATTGAACAGTAGGGGTGAAAGAACACATCCTGCCATACATCATTTTTAATCCGAGCACTTCTTCTTGGTCGTCCACTCACATTATTCCTTCTTGGCTCTTCTACATATTCCCTATAGCTTACCCCTGTTTTTCTAAGAATTTCGAACATCTTGCACCATTTTACAACTTCGAACGCTTTTTACAGGTCGACAAATCCGATGAACGTGTCTTGATTTATCTTTAGTTTTGCTTTCATTATCAACCGCAACGTCAGAAATGCCATTCTCGTGTCTTTACCTTTTCTAAAGCCAAACTGAACGTCATCTGTCACATCCTCAGTTTTCTTCCATTCTTCTGTGTGTTATTCTTTTCAGCAATTAAATTGGAATTCCAAGTTTTTGTACCATTCTTTTGCTTTATAATCTATTTTCTTGCAACACACCTCAGTTTTAGGTTCAAGATTTGTAACCTTTTGTCCCAAAGCACCGAACGGCTACCTTTTTTAACCCCTAATTATTTTCTTCTAGTGCTTTTCTTAATTCCTCACTTTCTCGTCTTGCTTTTCTTATTTACTCCTTGTATGCTTTTTGTGCTTTTCTTAATTCATCATTATGTTCTTTTTCTTCTTACAAAATTAATTTTAGCGTAGACCTTAGAGCCTAATCATCATCCAGAATTGGCAAAGTATCTCCTGACTCAGCACTATGAGTTACTGTATGTAACTCACGTGTTGGCTTTTTAGTTATGTCAACGTCAGAATCATTTTCTCTGGCATCGCCATTTCAGTCAATCACTTCCCACTAAATCTACATTTTCACTGTCTTCGCTATTAGTTAATTCTACATTCGCAGTGAAATCATTCATGGCTCTTTCAGATTTCTCTGAGATCATTGATTGGGCCGGTCCGTCTACCTCCTCGACTTACCGGGACCAATTACCTTCACTTTATGCAGGGATACCCCGCGTGCTGAAAGATGTTCCCCTGGACATACGACCACGCTTGTGTTTGGAGCATTATGGGGCGTCCTCACGCAACAGTCATGCTGTGCTCAGATATTTAAATGACCTCTTCGACGGCCGGTTAATTGGCATATGTGCTCGTGGCATATGACATCCGAGATCAGCAGACGTCACGCCACCGGAATTTTAGCTGTGGGGATTCTGTAAGGTTCTAGTTCACCCATCCGGACGCGAGCCACCTAGAAACGAAGAAGGATTAATGTATCGCATTTAGCATGCCGTCAATCACATCAGGGCAATGCCAGGAATCTTTGGAAGAGTTCGTCAAAACACCGCTCGACGTTACCAAGTTTGTGTCGCGTCAGAGAGTCGCCGCTTTAAGTAAACAATGCCCTAGCTACAAAAATGGCCCGTTTCAGAGCCGACAGAATTTGTAAGAGACTTTCTGTACGCGAACTAACAGCTGTTGACGGGTTTGTTCCCGGTACGTCTTATCATGGAACTACAACGGATGTTTCGGGACGCCGGCAGATTCCCCCCTAGGCCACAAGAGTGGAAGGCTGGCGCGCTGCCACCGAGCGTGCGCGCCGCCTTCGATTCATCTCGATCTCCGGCAGTCAAAGCATTCGCGGTCATGCGTTGTCCAGAGCATCCGGTTACAGGGCAACCCCGCGGCCAATAGGATCGCGCGGTGCCAAGTTTCCGTAGTTTAAAAACCGCGCGTTGTCGACCTACCCGACATTAGTAATTTTTGTTCCTACTGGCGTCAACTATCCACGGTTAAAATTTAGTTACACAGTTGCTCTCCACCCTGTATAGATAGTGAGAGGTATTAACGTGCGTAGCCAAGCGGGGTAGCCGTGCGGTCTTACGCGCCTTGCCACGGTTCGCGCGGCTGATCCCGTCGGAGGTTCGAGTCTTCCTTTGGGCATAGGTGTATGTGCTGTCCTTAGCATAGATAGTTTAAGTAGTATGTAAGCCTAGGAACCGATGACCTTAGCAGTTTGGTTCCACAGAACTTACCACAAATTTCCAAAAAATTTGGCGTGCATATGAAAAACCCCTTCCCTCGAAAATTTCTGTGCTTCGTACCTCCTCCGTGTTACCACAGATGACGTGTCAACGATCTCATTTTTACTAAGGCTGCCGTACACTTGAGGTGTCTACTTTCTTCCACCGTCCTGAGTGGAATGAATAAATTCTAATTAATGTTCACGAATTAATGTCCTATAGTTGTTGTCCCTTGTTTAGAAAACGGCACGTAGGTCGTTTATCCGTTATGTTGCCGCTGTAATAAACTCTTAACGAGCAACTAAATTTTCAGTTATTTTGTTTATACGGGATGCCACTCGCTTTTATTCTCAGAATACGAGAAACTGCACAATTATATTCCTCTTTATGAATTACAAATAATTTCCATTCTTCAAACCCTCATAGAAAATAAATAAACTAATGAACTGCGTATTTTCCCGATTACTCTCAAACTGTTCTCAGTAGCCTGTCCAAATAACCAGATACTGGTAATTAAGTCTTAACTGATACCGAGCGCTGTAGACAAAATGTCTATCCTTCGAGGCTGACTAACAGGCTCATATTTACAAACCGCAGATTGTTAATTAAGCCCTAACTAATACCAACAATGGCAGGCAACATGCCTGTCGTCCGATACTGCCGAACCTGCTCGTATCTTATCACCTAACCACTTCGCCCGCCACGCAAGTGCCTCCAAAGTGCTTCGTCTGCCTTTTCGTTTAGATATTGTTTGTTGTTCTGCTGGTAATTAACACTTTTAAATGAAGAGAGAGATGCTTTCATAGAAAATGCAAGTAAATTCAAAGTTAAGTTTGTCTAACATTAGTAATGGAATTTTGGCGCCCTACTTCCGAACGCAGCAGCCAGTCGGAGAGGAGGGCTACTATTTAGTCGGCCATTCTCCGATATCCGTTCCTGGAGGTGACAGCTGGATTGTTCGAATAACTCGCGAAAATACGGCCGAGTTAATTTGTCAAAACCGGTGGTATTTCGACATAAAAACCCAATAAGGTGAGCTGACAGGATAGAAATGATAGAGAAGATTCAACGGAGAGCAGCGCGCTTCGTTGCAATATCATTTAGTAATCGCGAAAGCGTTACGGAGACTCCAGTGGAAGACTCTGCAAAAGAGACACGTTCAGTAGCTCGGTACGGGCTTTTGTTGAAGTTTCGAGAACATACCTTCACCGAGGAGTCAAGCAGTATATTGCTCCCTCCTACGTATATCTCGCGAAGAGACCATGAGGATAAAATCAGAGAGATTAGAGCCCACACAGAGGCATACCGACAATCTTTCTTTCCACGAACAATACGAGACTGGAATAGAAGGGAGAACCGATAGAGTTACTCTAAGTACCCTCCGCCACACACCGTCAGGGGGCTAGCGGAGAATGGATGTAGATGTAGATGTAGATCATCGGTACCTCACTCCACATTATGTCTTCCCATTGCTGCCTTCTCAACTTCTCTGAAAAAAGCCTCTTGTAGATGGATACTTTGTGTCATGGCTGTAAAAGCTGAAATATTACAAAACTTCCGTCACTTTTCTCCACTTACAGAAACACTCATTTTTGTGCTTTACAAAAGTCATACAATACGTACAAGAGCCAAGTGGGAGTACTAAGAGTGGACGACCAAGAACGAAATGCTCGGATTAGAAAACGTGGAAGCAAGGATGTAGTCTTCCGCCCCTACTGTAGAATCTGTACATCGAAGAAGAAGTGGTGGAAATAAAAGAAAGGTTGAGTAGTGGGACTAAAATTCAAAGTGAAATTATATCAATGGTACGATTCGCTAATGATATTGCTATCCTGAGTGAAAGTGAAGAAGAATTAAATATGCTGAATGAAATCAATAGTCTAATGAGTACAGAATATGGATTGAGAGTAAATCGAAGAAAGACGAAAGCAGAACTGAGAACACCGAGGAACTGAATATTAGGATTGATGGTCACGAAACAGATGTAGTTGAGGAATTCTACCACCTAGGCAGTAAAGCCGGCCGCGGTGGCCGTGCGGTTCTGGCGCTGCAGTCTGGAACCGCGGGACTGCTACGGTCGCAGGTTCGAATCCTGCCTCGGTCATGGATGTGTGTGATGTCCTTAGGTTAGTCAGGTTTAAGTAGTTCTACGTTCTAGGGGACTTATGACCTAAGATGTTGAGTCCCATAGTGCTCAGAACCATTTGAACCATTTAGGCAGCAAAATAACCAATGACAGACGGACCTACGAGAATATCAGAAGAAGACTAGCACTGGCAAAAAGAGCATTCCTGGCCGAGAGAAGTTTACTAGAATTAAACATAGACCTTAATATGAGGAAGAAATTTCTGAGTAGGTACGTATGGAGCACAGCGTTGTACGGTAGTGAAACATGGACATGGACTGTGGGAAAACCGGAACAGAAGGGAATCGAAGCATTTTAGATGTAGAGCTACAGAGGAATGTTGAAAATTAGGATTACTGGTAAGGAATGAGGAGGTTCTGCGCAGAATCAGAGAGGAAGGGAATATGTGGGGAACACTGACAAGTACAAGGGACAGGATGGTGGGACATCTGTTAGGACATCCGTGAATGTCTTCGATGGTATTAGAGCTGTAGAGGGCAAAAACTGTAGAGGAAGACAGAGATTGAAATACAGCCAGCAAATAAATGAGGAAGTAGGTTACAAGTGCAATCCTGAGATGAAGAGATTGGCACAGGAGAGGAATTCGTAGCGGACCGCATCCAACCAGTCAGAAGACTGATGACTAAAAAAAAAAGAACAATCCTTTAGTTCACATCCTGTGTTAGTATGATGCGTTTTATAGTCTCCGTAGGAGAATCAAGAAAGTAATAATTCACCAGCTAAACCAAGTGACGCCGGAATTACAATTGTAAAGCCTGGAGGGCTGTGTAATGCTATTAAGGACACGGACTTTAAACGGAAGCATTCCGTTACTGCCCGAGTACTTTTATTTTACACGTGTTGTATACGTATCTTATTGAGATGGAATCGACGACTTGATAAAAAGTGTCCTGGGCCTTTTCGGCTAAAAAAAAAAAAAATGCTGTGATACACGTGCAAATAGATTGCATTTCAAATCAAGTTTCTGAGGTAAATTTTGAGAAATGAGCTGTCGATGTAGTAGTTCTCTCCTTGCAGAGACATAGTATTCCATTTCTACGCCTAAACGGCGTTTTCATTAAATCAGTTCTACTGGTAAACCTTGTTGTACCGTTGATGGCTTCATTGTTCCTGGAGTTGACAGCTGGATTGTTCGAATAACTCGCAAAAATATGGCGAGATAATTTGTCAAAACCGTCGGTATTTCGACAGAAAAATCCAGTGAGGTGATCTGACAGGAAGGGTAACCTGTCGAGATGTCGGCTGTTTTCGACAAATTAACATGGCCACATTTTCGTGAGCTACTCGATCACAGTACACGCCATGAAAAGCTTACAGATGAGAATCGGATTATTTGTGTCCCTTGCATGATCATGTCAAATAATTTATTTGCACCGAGGTCCACGGGAAAGAAAGAAAAATCGAGTGAAAAGCTTATTCCGCACCGGATGTCGTTGGCTGGATTAAAATTTTTTGTGCCCTTATCACCACGGCGCTGTTTCGGTCTGCAGGCATTTTCAGATAAGTACAATATGTTCCCTCGAGCGGACATACTTGAGCAACAGTTTAGACGTTCTTCCAAACAAATGTTGCTTAAATGTAATGGTGTGGGTGGAGTCTTAAATCGTGCAGTCAAACAATGTTGTCAAGAACGGTGACGTCACGTTCCCTTATAAGTGTGACGCTCACACTTGAAAGTGATGTGTTACATCACGATTACTTTGTCTTCTGTTCAAACCCTTCGTCACATAGTAACATTTACGTACAAATTCGAATATAAATTAGAAGTATTCCAACCGTTTTCTTCCTTACTGTTTTTTCCACCTGCAAAAGCTATTCAAGAGAAGGCAAAAATAGTAGTTCCACTAGCTCCTGAATGGTTCCAACTATACCTGAGACTCACAAAGAATTCCTCGAGCATTAGTGAGTAAATACAAGAACTGCTGAGTGTCGCCCTAAGAGTCCAGTCCAGGTCTTACACTTTGCACCATACTCTTTACATTTACTCTACAAACATTTGTCTTTCTCCACGAGGCGTCCACTGAAAGCCATCTACACGCGTTGCGGCTTGAAAGGAAGTGTGTCTTGGAATCCATTAGTAAATTGCGTGGCACCGAGAGACAATTTTTCAAAGTGGCTGAGAAGGTTAATGATTTATGAGAGGCTGAGCTTCTCAAGCTGCGGAGATAACTCCTGGACCTTATGCTACAGACACGAGCGCAGAGATGACCGTAACTGTTCACTACAGCCTACAGCTAAATATGCTAATAGGGTGTTCAGATACGCAAATCGAAAGAGGAATATTGACAAATATATGAACTGTCATCTTATCTGAAATATCTTTCTTGTTACACTATTTATAATGGGAATAAAATCCGGAGTACATTAGAAGAACGCTGGTCATCATTCCTGCGTATCGGTTCCTTACCGAAAAGTTATCTTGTTCTGAGAACTGAACAGCTGAAAGTGTACGATATGATTAAGGTACAAATGCAATATGATGACAATGTGCGAATTAACGGAGATTTGTCTTCAGCAGTGTGCAAAATTAATGTCAGAAGATATTACTTATCATGGTATTTCATTGGTGCATAATTTCGAAGCGTTTTTGTCTTGCGTGCTGGTATTCCGGTTGCTATGAGTTTATCTATAGATTGTCAATTTTTATTTGTAGTTCACTCTTGCTACTTGAGTTTACATTCGGCATTTGGAGCTAGTGAGTGGAGATGAGAACACTAGAAAATGGTGTGCTAAATGGAGAAAACGGAACATTTCTGACATATTCTTCTGTTTGAGGTCAGTAGAGGCGTAAAAGGAGCGGACGCAGCCAGAAACGTTTGCGCCATGCATGGGGATAATGTCAATGGACAGATCACAGCAAGAAAATGGTTTTCTCGTTTTAAGAAGGACCGTTTTGACATTAATAACTCCCCATGTTCATGAAGACCTTCGAGGTTTGATGAAGATCGTTGAAACTCTTTACTCGACAACGATCCGCCTTGATGTACCCGAGAACTAGCAGATGTGATGAACTGTGATGATTCAACCATCACGCGACATTAGAAGAAAGGTTCAAAAATTGCATGTATATGCACCGGATGTTCTAAGCCAAGATCACAAAAATTTGTGGGTGACCATATATGCATTTCTTCTTCCTCATCGTAAATTGTCTCTTGAGCAACAACGACCATTCCTACCTTGTGTTGTTACTGGTGACGAGAAATGGTGTCTTTATGCTAATATAAGGAAAAGGTACAAAGAAGGTAGCTGCGAAGAAACCATGGGTAACAGAAGAAATGCTGCAGTTGATTGATGAAAGGAGGAAGTACAAACATGTTCCGGGAAAATCAGGAATACAGAAATACAAGTCGCTGAGGAATGAAATAAATAGGAAGTGCAGGGAAGCTAAGACGAAATGGCTGCAGGAAAAATGTGAAGACATCGAAAAAGATATGATTGTCGGTAGGACAGACTCAGCATACAGGAAAGTCAAAACAACCTTTGGTGACATTAAAAGCAACAGTCGTAACATTAAGACTGCAACGGGAATTCCACTGTTAAATGCAGAGGAGAGAGCAGATAGGTGGAAAGAATACATTGAAAGCCTCTATGAGGGTAAAGATTTGTCTGATGTGATAGAAGAAGAAACAGGAGTCGATTTAGAAGAGATAGGGCATCCAGTATTACAATCGGAATTTAAAAGAGCTTTGGAGGACTTACGGTTAAATAAGGCAGAAGGGATAGATAACATTCCATCAGAATTTCTAAAATCATTGGGAGAAGTGGCAACAAAACGACTATTCTCGTTGGTGTGTAGAATGTATGAGTCTGGCGACATACCATCTGACTTTCGGAAAAGCATCATTCACACAATTCCGAAGACGGCAAGAGCTGACAAGTGCGAGAATTATCGAACAATCAGCGTAACAGCTCATGCATCGAAGCTGCTTACAAGAATAATATACAGAAGAATGGAAAAGAAAATTGAGAATGCGCTAGGGACGATCAGTTTGGCTTTAGGAAAAGTAAAGGGACGAGAGAGGCAATTCTGAGGTTAGGGCTATTAATGGAAGCAAGGCCAAAGATAAATCAAGACACTCTCATAGGATTTGTCGACCTGGAAAAAGCGTTCGACAATATAAAATGGTGCAAGCTGTTCGAGATTCTGAAAAAAGTAGGTGTAAGCTATAGGGAGAGACGGGTCATATACGTACAATATGTACAACAACCAAGAGGGAATAATAAGAGTGGGCGATCAAGAACGAAGTGCTCGTATTAAGAAGGGTGTAAGAGAAGGCTGTAGCCTTTCGCCCTTACTCTTCAATCTGTACATCGAGGAAGCAATGATGGAAATAAAAGAAAGGTTCAGGAGTGGAATTAAAATACAAGGAGAAAGGATATCAATAATACGATTCGCTGATGATATTGCTATCCTGAGTGAAAGTGAAGAAGAATTAAATGATCTGCTGAACGGAATGAACAGTCTAATGAGTACACAGTATGGTTTGAGAGTAAATCGGAGAAAGACGAAGGTAGTGAGATGTAGTTGAAATGAGAAGAGCGAGAAACTTAACATCAGGATTGATGGTAACGAAGTCAATGAAGTTAAGGAATTCTGCTACGTATGCAGTAAAATAGCCAATGACGGACGGAGCAAGGAGGACATCAAAAGCAGACTCGCTATGGCGAAAAAGGCATTTCTGGCCAAGAGAAGTCTACTAATATCAAATACCGGCCTTAATTTGAGTAAGAAATTTCTGAGGATGTACGTCTCGAGTACAGCATTGTATGGTAGTGAAACATGGACTGTGGGAAAACCGGAACAGAAGAGAATCGAAGCATTTGAGATGTGGTGCTATAGACGAATATTGAAAATTAGGTGGACTGATAAGGTAAGGAATGAGGAGGTTCTACGCAGAATCGGAGAGGAAAGGAATATGTGGAAAACACTGATAAGGAGAAGGGACAGGATGATAGGACATCTGCCAAGACATGAGGGAATGTCTTCCATGGTACTAGAGGGAGCTGTAGGGGGCAAAAACTGTAGAGGAAGACAGAGATTGGAATACGTCAAGCAAATAATTGAGCACGTAGGTTGTAAGAGCTACTCTGAGATGAAGAGGTTGGTACAGGAAAGGAATTCGTGGCGGGCCGCATCAAACCAGTCAGTAGACTTGTAGCCATCACTGCCGATATTTATCGCCAGCAACCAAGCCACGTTTCAGGCGCAATCCAAGAACAACGGCCAGGAAGACTACGTGACGTAATGTTAGCCACGATAACGCTCCCCACCATTCTGCTAGAATGACAGGAAACACTGTACAGGAGTCTGGCTGGGAAGTCACTCCGCACCCACCTTGTTCACCTGACCTTACGCACTCATATTTTCATCTTTTCCCCTCTCTATCAAACAATCATAGAAGAACTTCCTTACCAGACGAAAATGCTCTCCAAACATGTCTCGACTGGTTCCTCGCCCCAAAACCTAGTGATTTCTACGATCACGCAATCGAAAAGTTACCCCACCGTTGGCAGACTGTTGTAAATATTGAAGGAGAATATATTATTGGTGACTAAATTCTCTGTTATGTGTATCTGTTGTGTTTATTAAACTTATACATAAATGCTACGAACTTATACAGCAACCCAATAGATTTCCGACTATTGTTTCTCAAAAGTTAGCGAAATGATTTTGGGAATCGCTATAGGCAATCCCTCCCCCCATGAACCATGGACCTTGCCGTTGGTGGGGAGGCTTGCGTGCCTCAGCGATACAGATGGCCGTACCGTAGGTGCAACCACAACGGAGGGGTATCTGTTGAGAGGCCAGACAAACATGTGGTTCCTGAAGAGGGGCAGCAGCCTTTTCAGTAGTTGTAGGGGCAATAGTATGGATGATTGACTGATCTGGATTTGTAACATTAACCAAAATGGCCTTGCTGTGCTGGTACTGCGAACGGCTGAAAGCAAGGGGAAACTACAGCCGTAATTTTTCCCGAGGACATGCAGCTTTACTGTATGATTAAATGATGATAGCGTCCTCTTGGGTAAAATATTCCGGAGGTAAAATAGTCCCCCATTTGGATCTCCGGGTGGGGACTACTCAAGAGGACGTCGTTATCAGGAGAAAGAAAACTGGCATTCTACGGATCGGAGCGTGGAATGTCAGATCACTTAATCGGGCAGGTAGGTTAGAAAATTTAAAAAGGGAAATGGATAGGTTAAAGTTAGATATAGTGGGAATTAGTGAAGTTCGGTGGCAGGAGGAACAAGACTTTTGGTCAGGTGATTCCAGGGTTATAAATACAAAATCAAATAGGGGTTATGCAGGAGTAGGTTTAATAATGAATAAAAAAATAGGAGTGCGGGTTAGCTACTACAAACAGCATAGTGAACGCATTATTGTGGCCAAGATAGACACAAAGCCCATGCCTACTACAGTAGTACAAGTTTATATGCCAACTAGCTCTGCAGATGATGAAGAAATTGATGAAATGTATGACGAGATAAAAGAAATTATTCAGGTAGTGAAGGGAGACGAAAATTTAATAGTCATGAGTGACTGGAATTCGTCAGTAGGAAAAGGGAGAGAAGGAAACATAGTAGGTGAATATGGATTGGGGGGAAGAAATGAAAGAGGAAGCCGCCTTGTAGAATTTTGCAGAGAGCCAAACTTAATCATAGCCAATACTTGGTTCAAGAATCATGAAAGAAGTTTGTATACCTGGAAGAATCCTGGAGATACTAAAAGGTATCAGATAGATTATATAATGGCAAGACAGAGATTTAGGAACCAGGTTTTAAATTGTAAGACATTTCCAGGGGCAGATGTGGATTCTGACCACAATCTATTGGTTATGAACTGCAGATTGAAACTGAAGAAACTGCAAAAAGGCGGGAATTTAAGGAGATGGGACCTGGATAAACTGAAAGAACCAGAGGTTGTAGAGAGTTTCAGGGAGAGCATAAGGGAACAATTGACAGGAATGGGGGAAAGAAATACTGTAGAAGAAGAATGGGTAGCTCTGAGGGATGAAGTAGTGAAGGCAGCAGAGGATCAGGTAGGTAAAAAGACGAGGGCTAATACAAATCCTTGGGTAACAAAAGAAATATTGAATTTAATTGATGAAAGGAGAAAATATAAAATTGCAGTAAATGAAGCAGGCAAAAAGGAATACAAACGTCTCAAAAATGAGATCGACAGGAAGTGCAAAATGGCTAAGCAGGGATGGCTAGAGGACAAATGTAAGGATGTAGAGGCTTGTCTCACTAGGGGTAAGATAGATACTGCCTACAGCAAAATTAAAGGGACCTTTGGAAAGAAGAGAACCACTTGTATGAATATCAAGAGCTCAGATGGCAACCCAGTTCTAAGCAAAGAAGGGAAGGCAGAAAGGTGGAAGGAGTATATAGAGGGTTTATACAAGGGCGATGTACTTGAGGACAATACTATGGAAATGGAAGAGGATGTATATGAAGATGAAATGGGAGATAAGATACTGCGTGAAGAGTTTGACAGAGCACTGAAAGACCTGAGTCGAAACAAGGCCCCGGGAGTAGACAACATTCCATTAGAATTACTGATGGCCTTGGGAGAGCCAATCATGACAAAACTCTACCATCTGGTGAGCACGATGTATGAGACAGGCGAAATACCCTCAGACTTAAAGAAGAATATAATAATTCCAATCCCAAAGAAAGCAGGTGTTGACAGATGTGAAAATTACCGAACTATCAGTTTAATAAGTCACAGCTGCAAAATACTAACGCGAATTCTTTACAGACGAATGGAAAAACTGGTTGAAGCCGACCTCGGGGAAGATCAGTTTGGATTCCGTAGAAATGTTGGAACACGTGAGGCAATACTAACCTTACGACTTATCTTAGAAGCTAGATTAAGAAAAGGCAAACCTACGTTTCTAGCATTTGTAGACTTAGAGAAAGCTTTTGCCAACGTTAACTGGAATACTCTCTTTCAAATTCTGAAGGTGGCAGGGGTAAAATACAGGGAGAGAAAGGCTATTTACAATTTGTACAGAAACCAGATGGCAGTTATAAGAGTCGAGGGGCATGAAAGGGAAGCAGTGGTTGGGAAAGGAGTGAGACAGGGTTGTAGCCTCTCCCCGATGTTATTCAATCTGTATATTGAGCAAGCAGTAAAGGAAACAAAAGAAAAATTCGGAGTAGGTATTAAAATTCATGGAGAAGAAGTAAAAACTTTGAGGTTCGCCGATGACATTGTAATTCTGTCAGAGACAGCAAAGGACTTGGAAGAGCAGTTGAACGGAATGGATAGTGTGTTGAAAGGAGGATATAAGATGAACATCAACAAAAGCAAAACGAGGATAATGGAATGTAGTCAAATTAAATCGGGTGATGCTGAGGGGATTAGATTAGGAAATGATACACTTAAAGTAGTAAAGGAGTTTTACTATTTAGGGAGTAAAATAACCGATGATGGTCGAAGCAGAGAAGATATAAAATGTAGACTGGCAATGGCAAGGAAAGCGTTTGTGAAGAAGAGAAACTTGTTAACATCGAGTATAGATTTAAGTGTCAGGAAGTCGTTTCTGAAAGTATTTGTATGGAGTGTAGCCATGTATGGAAGTGAAACATGGACGATAACTAGTTTGGACAAGAAGAGAATAGAAGCTTTCGAAATGTGGTGCTACAGAAGAATGCTGAAGATAAGGTGGGTAGATCACGTAACTAATGAGGAGGTATTGAATAGGATTGGGGAGAAGAGAAGTTTGTGGCACAACTTGACTAGAAGAAGGGATCGGTTGGTAGGACATGTTTTGAGGCATCAAGGGATCACAAATTTAGCATTGGAGGGCAGCGTGGAGGGTAAAAATCGTAGAGAGACCAATAGATCAATACACTTAGCAGATTCAGAACGATGTATGTTGCAGTAGGTACTGGGAGATGAAGAAGCTTGCACAGGATAGAGTAGCATGGAGAGCTGCATCAAACCAGTCTCAGGACTGAAGACCACAACAACAACATATAGGCAATCAACGCGGTTAGGCAAGTACGGAAGCGGAGCAGAGATGTATGGTGAAACATTCTGTAGCGGATACGGACGGCAAGCAGGAGCAACCACTAAGCAACTCTAACAAAAGACAGACCCTAATGGCCCGGCGCCTGTGAAGGAATATCAAGAAAATGGCAAAACTGGTTGGCCGTGGGCGTGCTGTTGTCGTCAGCATCGACAGAAAGTGGTTGAAGGACGACGAAATCACAAGGAGGAGACAAGGTGTACGAATGCATGCTTTCACGGCGATATCCGTTAATGAAACATTCTCGGGTTTCAAGCCGCGTCAAATGGTTTACTTCCCACGATCTTTCGGCAGAGATCTCCTCTGCCATTGTCAAATGCATGACTGTCGTGTGGTTATCATTGCCGTACATATATCGCCCCGCCGTAGCTCGTGACGTCACTAGTGCTCGGTCCCGCACCATATATGGTAATGTTTCGGCCGCGCGACTGCCGATCTCGCTTCAACTCCCTCAACACCGGATCCCACGCTGTACTCAGCTGCGATCCACCGTCTCTATTGAAGGAGTTGTCAGAAATTATAATCTCTGTGGCCTCATTTATCACGCTGATCTAGAAGCCATTAGTCCGTTAAATAATAAAAGTCCCATGGAATGCAATTCGGTATCCGTTTTCCAGAGCATGTTCTGCTTCAAGTGACTTTTCGGGATAGCGCAGACGGCAATACCTTTCATGTTCTATGCGGCGCTGTTCAATAGTGCGAACAGTCTGGCCGACATAAAACTGCCCACATCCATACGGTATCTTGTAAATTCTGGTGTTCTGAGGCCTACATCATCTTTCACAGATTCCATTAGTTGCCGGATCTTGCCGGAGGCCTGAAGATTGTGTCTGTTTTATGCCTCTTCAGGAGCCGACTAATCTTCCCTGTTGTCGAACCACAAAACGGTACGAATGCAACTTGCTTGGTGTCTTCTTCAGAGGTCTTCTTCCTTTGAGGCTTGGATAACACTGCTTGTGAAATCAGTTTGTTGTTGTAACTCCGTTTTCCTTAAAAACTTTGCGTAAGTGGCTCAATTCTCTCGGCAATTTTTCAGAGTCTGAGACGGTTTCAGCTCGATGTACTTAAGGTCCTCAGAACTGACTGTTTATGTGCTGGGTGATGGAAACTGGTGGCGTGCAGATAACGATCCGTGTGGGTGGGCTTGCGGTTAACGCTATGACCTACAGACCCATTGGGTTTACGACGGACGAGCACGTCCGAGAACGGCAGGGGACCCTCCTTCTCTACTTCCAATGTGAAGTTGATGTGGTCGTGGATGCTGTTGAAGTGCTCCAGGAGCTCTTCTAACATTTCTTGTCCATGTGGCCAAATGACGAAGGTGTCGTCGACGTAGCGATAAAAACAGCTTGGCTTTGCAGGATCCGTGTCCAAGGATATGTCTCCGAAATGCTCCATAAAGAGGTTGGCTACTACTGGAGCTAACGGACTTCCCATCGCCACGCCGTCAGTTTGGTTAAAATATTTTCCATCATGTAAGATATATGACGACGTCAGAGTGTGCTTAAATAAATCCACAATGGTGTCGTCAAAGAGCTGGGACAGTAAGTCAATAGAGTTTGTGATGGGGACACACGTGAATAAAGAAACCACATCGAAGCTGACCATAATATCCCCTTCAGCAAGTCGCAGACCTTTAACCCGATTGATGAAGTCCGCCGTATTCCTTATATGGTGTCCACAGTGTCCAACGTACTTAGAGAGGAGGCTGGCCA
Organism: Schistocerca serialis cubense; assembly: GCF_023864345.2. Taxonomy (NCBI): domain Eukaryota; kingdom Metazoa; phylum Arthropoda; class Insecta; order Orthoptera; family Acrididae; genus Schistocerca; species Schistocerca serialis. The sequence continues at coordinate 869,427,927 of NC_064641.1, read as the reverse complement.
GATGTTTAGCAAGTTTCTAGGTCGATGATCCGATGGTATTCACTATCGGCCTCAACGGTGTGTCCTTCTTACGCACCTTCGCCAGACCATAGAACCTGGGTGGTCTTGGTGCCTTGGGGAGGAGGTTCTTAATGGTATTCTCTTCCAGTGATGACCGTCTGCGAAGCTGTAAAGTCTTCCTCACTATTCTGGATGTTGGGTCCCGAGGTAGTTTTTGGTATGTGTCTTCCTCCAACATCCGTCTGATTTTTGCGTCGTAGTCGGCTCCTTCCATTAAGACGGCAGGATTGCCCTTGTCAGCTGGTAGGGCGACGGTGAGAGGATCATTCCGGAGAGCACGAGGGTCACTGCGTTCAGCTCTAGTCATATTTGAAGCTAATGGTTTGGATTTTAAAAGGATACGGCTCGTTTCTCTACGAATTTCCTCAGCCACATCACTTGGAAACTTACGAATCGCTTGTGCAACACCATTCAATATGTCAGCGAAGGGGATGCTTCGTGGTGAAGGAGCAAAGTTAAGTCCCTTCTTAAGTGCTGACACGGCACCTGCGTCGATGTTTCTTGCTGTCATGTTGATCACAGCACGTTCCGTTCAAAAAATGGTTCAAATGGCTCTGAGCACTGTGGGACTTAACTTCTGAGATCAGCAGTCCCTTAGAACTTAGAACCACTTAAACCGAACTAACCTTAGGACATCACACACATCCATGCCTGAGGCAGGATTCGAACCTGCGACAGTAGCGGTCGCGCACTTCCAGACTGTAGCGCCTAGAACCGCTCGGCCATCCCGTTCCGTGCTGTGGGCAGTGCTCGTGGGTAGTAAACCACTTGACGCGGCTTGAAACCTGAGAATGTCTTATTAAAGGAGACAAGGTGTAGGACGCCCACAACTCGTCACCGAACGTGGAATTCGAAGGCTTTCGCACTGTGTAAATTACGACAGGCGAAATTTGTGGCAGATCTAACGACAGATTATCAAAAAATACTATTTTAGTCCTGAATGGCTGTCATTGTGTTTTGTTTAACGAAGCGGACAAGGGGTTTAAGGCTCTATTAGTGCTACCAAATATTCAGGGATAGAAAGGTGTGCATTAAAATCTAAAACTTGGTCTCCGTACCATTTTAAACTAAATGGAGTAGTATTTCCCTCCAGTCCGTAAGACACACGACGTATTTAGCTAATTAGTTATCAGTGCAAATTTGGTTCACTTGTTGAGAAAGTGTAGTGGCCTGAAATATGATGAACATCTACATCTACATTTACATCTAGATACATTCTCCTCAAGCTACCCTACGTTACGTTTCGGACGCTACCTTGTGCCATTAATACTCATTTTCGTTTCTGTTTCTCTCGCTGACTGAGGGAAGTACGAATACCTGCATGCCCCCGTATCGGCATCAGTTTGTATTGTCTTCATGCTCCTAACATGAAATGTACGTTGGTGGCAGTAGAATCGTTCTGCAGTCAGCCTCAAACGACATTTCTCAGAATATGCTCAGTAGTGCCTTGCGAAGAGAGCGTTGCGTGCCCCTCAGGCTACGCACAGACTGCTCTCCAACATCAATGATTTTTTTCACTACAGTAATGCATATTAAAAGTATTGGAATGTCATTATTATTTAGATCTTTACAAGAGCTATTATGTAGGTGGGCTTGGATTATGTTACATCTACGTAAATGTCATCGCACGGTTTATTACCATTACTCAGAACCATGAAAGCTTCTATCATTAACTTCATCCAACGAGAATTCATTACTTGTGTTTCTCACATAATAACAATTACAATAACGCCGTTGCAACGACATATTATAGGAAAGAAAATAATTTAGACACACGTTAGTAACCACGTTAGCATCGCACATTTAAATATAAAGCATTGAAAATATGAAAGTAAATTATTGATAAGTTTGGATACGAAAGTACAGGGCTATTACAAATGATTGAAGCGATTTCATAAATTCACTGTAGCTCCATTCATTGACATATGGTCACGAAACACTACAGATACGTAGAAAAACTAATAAAGTTTTGTTCGGCTGAAGCCGCACTTCAGGTTTCCGCCGCCAGAGCGCTCGAGAGCGCAGTGAGACAAAATGGCGACAGGAGCCGAGAAAGCTTATGTCGTGCTTGAAATGCACTCACATCAGTCAGTCATAACAGAGCAACGACACTTCAGGACGAAGTTCAACAAAGATCCACCAACTGCTAACTCCATTCGGCGATGGTATGCGCATTTTAAAGCTTCTGGATGCCTCTGTAAGGGGAAATCAACGGGTCAGCCTGCAGTGAGCGAAGAAACGGTTGAACGCGTGCGGGCAAGTTTCACGCGTAGCCCGCGGAAGTCGACGAATAAAGCAAGCAGGGAGCTAAACGTACCACAGCCGACGATTTGGAAAATCTTACGGAAAAGGCTAAAGCAGAAGCCTTACCGTTTACAATTGCTACAAGCCCTGACACCCGATGACAAAGTCAAACGCTTTGAATTTTCGGCGCCGTTGCAACAGCTCATGGAAGAGGATGCGTTCAGTGCGAAACTTGTTTTCAGTGATGAAGCAACATTTTTTTCTTAATGGTGAAGTGAACAGACACAATGTGCGAATCTGGGCGGTAGAGAATCCTCACGCATTCGTGCAGCAAATTCGCAATTCACCAAAAGTTAACGTGTTTTGTGCAATCTCACGGTTTAAAGTTTACGGCCCCTTTTTCTTCTGCGAAAAAAAAAAAAACGTTACAGGACACGTGTATCTGGACATGCTGGAAAATTGGCTCATGCCACAACTGGAGACCGACAGCGACGACTTCATCTTTCAACAGGATGGTGCTCCACCGCACTTCCATCATGATGTTCGGCATTTGTTAAACAGGAGATTGGAAAACCGATGGATCGGTCGTGGTGGAGATCATGATCAGCAATTCATGTCATGGCCTCCACGCTCTCCCGACTTAACCCCATGCGATTTCTTTCTGTGGGGTTATGTGAAAGATTCAGTGTTTAAACCTCCTCTACCAAGAAACGTGCCAGAACTGCGAGCTCGCATCAACGATGCTTTCGAACTCATTGATGGGGACATGCTGCGCCGGGTGTGGGAGGAACTTGATTATCGGCTTGATGTCTGCCGAATCACTAAAGGGGCACATATCGAACATTTATGTATGCCTAAAAAAACTTTTTGAGTTTTTGTATGTGTGTGCAAAGCATTGTGAAAATATCTCAAACAATAAAGTTATTGTAGAACTGTCAAATCGCTTCAATCATTTGTAATAACCCTGTATATAACAGCACTGATGCAAACCGTTAATAATCTTGCCACTGGCATGGTCGTCCACCCATTGTTTCACACATCTCGCTCATACCATGTGGTTATCATTGAAGTGCATCTACTCACAGAGATCACGTGTGGAATGCAGTTATCGTAAGGCATCGAAACTTGATATACATGCTTAAAGAGTTAACACTGAACCGATTTACGCTGGAAAAAAATTGTTCTAACTTTGGCCTCCAGGTGCAAATCTGGCACTGTACACTGTTTGTATGATGGTATGACATCCACGCTGTCATTTGGAAAGGCATAACCCGAGTGAACAGTATGGATATCGAGAAGAGAGAGTGTGCACTGTTAGTGAAACTGTTTTATGTGAACGGCAGCAAGTCCGATGTCATTGAACGATTTAGAGAATATTTTTTTGAGTCATCATCTTTCTGACCCTCCAAGAATGCCTCAACTGTGCCAACCACTTCATCTCAGAATAGCACTTGCAACCTACGTCCTCAGTTAATTGCTGGATGCATTCAAGTCTCTGTTTTTACCCTTTAAGCTCCCTCTAGTAAATGGGAAGTTATTCTGTAATGTCTTAGCAGATGTCTTACCCTTCAGTTCGTTCTTCTTGTTAGTGCTTTCCATACATATTCTTTCCTCGCCGATTCTCCAGGGAATCTCCTCATTCCGTACCTTATTAGTCCATCTAATTTCCAAATTCTTCCGTAACACCACATCTGAAATGCTTAGACTTTTATATTCCGGTTTTTGCCGCAGTCTATGTTTCACTGCCATACAGTGCTGTGCTCCAAACATGCACTCTCAGGCATTTCTTCCTCAAAATAAGCCTTTGTTTGATACTAGTACTCTTCTCTTGGTCAGGAATGCCCTGATTGCCATGTTTTTCATGTCCTTCTTGCTCCGTCCGTCATCGGTTACTTTGCTGCCAAAGTAGCAGAAATCCTTAACTTCATCTACTTCGTGATCACTAATCCGGGTGTTAAGGTTCACGCTGCTCTTATTTCTGCTACTTCTCATTACTTTCGTCTTTCTTCTGTTTACCCTCAGCCCATATGCTGTACTCATTGCACTGTTCGGTCCATTCAGCAAATTCCGTGGTTCTCCTTCATTTTCACTGAGGTCTGCAATGTCATCAGCGAAACGTCATTTATGTCTCTTCATTCTGAATTTTAATTCCACTTTTGCACCTTTCTTTTACTTCTGTCATTGGCTCTTCGATGTGTACATTAAACAAAAGGAGCCAAAGACTCTATATCACTGTCTTTATCCCAGAACTTAGTTCTTGGTCTCCCACTCTTATTGTTCCCTCTTGGCTCTTGTACATACTGTATTGTTGTTGTTGTTGTGGTCTTCAGTCCTGAGACTGGTTTGATGCAGCTCTCCATGCTGCTCTATCCTGTGCAAGCTTCTTCATCTCCCAGTACCTACTGCAACCTACATCCTTCTGAATCTGCTTAATGTATTCATCTCTTGGTTTCCCTCTACGATTTTTACCCTCCACGGTGCCCTCCAATGCTAAATTTGTGATCCCTCGATGCCTCAAAACATGTCCTACCAACCGATCCCTTCTTCTAGTCAAGTTGTGCCACAAACTCCTCTTCTCTCCAATCCTACTCAATACATCCTCATTAGTTACGTGATCTACCCACCTTATCTTCAGCAATCTTCTGTAGCACCACATTTCGAAAGCTTCTATTCTCTTCTTATCCAAACTAGTTATCGTCCACGTTTCACTTCCATACATGGCTACACTCCATACAAATACTTTCAGAAACGACTTCCTGACACTTAAATCTATACTCGATGTTAACAAGTTTCTCTTCTTCAGAAATGCTTTCCTTGCCATTGCCAGTCTACATTTTATATCCTCTCTGCTTCGACCATCATCGGTTATTTTACTCCCTAAATAGCAAAACTCCTTTACTACTTTAAGTGTCTTATTTCCTAATCTAATTCCCTCAGCATCACCTGACTTAATTTGACTACATTCCATTATCCTCGTTTTGCTTTTGTTGATGTTCATCTTATATCCTCCTTTCAACACACTGTCCATTCCGTTCAACTGCTCTTCCAAGTCCTTTGCTGTCTCTCACAGAATTACAATGTCATCGGCGAACCTCAAAGTCTTTATTTCTTCTCCCTGGATTTTAATACCTACTCCAAACTTTTCTTTTGTTTCCTTCACTGTTTGCTCAATATACAGATTGAATAACATTGGGGAGAGGCTACAACCCTGTCTCACTCCCTTCCCAACCACTGCTTCCCTTTCATGCCCCTCGACTCTTATAACTGCCATTTGGTTTCTGTACAAATTGTAAATAGCCTTTCGCTCCCTGTATTTTACCCCTGCCACCTTTAGAATTTGAAAGAGAGTATTCCAGTCAACATTGTCAAAAGCTTTCTCTAAGTCTACAAATGCTAGAAACGTAGGTTTGCCTTTTCTTAATCTAACTTCTAAGATAAGTCGTAAGGTCAGTATTGCCTCACGTGTTCCAACATTTCTACGGAATCCAAACTGATCTTCCCCGAGGTCGGCTTCTACCAGTTTTTCCATTCGTCTGTAAAGAATTCGCGTTAGTATTTTGCAGCTGTGACTTATTAAACTGATAGTTCGGTAATTTTCACATCTGTCAACACCTGCTTTCTTTGGGATTGGAATTATTATATTCTTCTTGAAGTCTGAGGGTACTTCGCCTGTCTCATACATCTTGTCAGGACTGGCTCTCCCAAGGCCTTCAGTAGTTCTAATGGAATGTTGTCTACTCCCGGGGCCTTGTTTCGACTCAGGTCTTTCAGTGCTCTGTCAAACTCTTCACGCAGTATCTTATCTCCCATTTCGTCTTCATCTACATCCTCTTCCATTTCCATAGTATTGTCCTCAAGTACATCGCCCTTGTATAAACCCTCTATATACTCCTTCCATCTTTCTGCCTTCCCTTCTTTGCTTAGAACTGGGTTGCCATCTGAGCTCTTGATATTCATACAAGTTGTTCTCTTCTCTCCAAAGGTCTCTTGATTATACCTTTTTTTTACAGATATATACATTATATATATATATATATATATATATATATATATATATATTACAGCTACATATATAATTATACAATTATATATTATACTATCATACATACTGTATAATAGCCGTCTTTCCCTACAGCTTACCTTTATGTTCAACAGAATCTCGAAAATCTTGCACCACTTGAGACTGTCAAACGGTTTTTCCAGGTCGACAGATCCTAGGAACGTTATTGATTCTCCTTTAGTGTCTAATATTGAAGATGTGCTGGATGACGACCAGTTTGGCTTCAGGAGAAGTAAAGGAAAGCGATTTCATTATCAACTGCAGTGTCGTAATTGCCTCTCTAGTGCCTTTCCTTTACTTCTCCTGAAGCCAAACTGGTCGTCATCCAGCACACCTTCAATATTATTTTCGTCAGGTCACCTTCCATCCAGAAGGCTGTAGCACGCAGCGACTGTTATATTGACTTGTTGATAATATATTTCAGCCATCAGTCGTCCTTTTCAAATTTTATTGGCAGATCTAGATTTCAGCTAGAAACTGGCCATTCTCAATGCACTATCATTTTTGATCAATGCATGTAATGCCTGCTGGTCGGGCATCATCCACAGCTCATTGAACCCAGCCGGGAATCGAACCCGGGTCCCTTAAAGTGGCATTCCGTCGCGCTGACCACTCAGCTTGTAACGCCGGAAATGCATATCCTCCTATTTCCATCTATTGTGCTATAATTTTTTTTCCTTGTTTTGTTACCTCAAGATATGACATTTCTGTCTCTTTATATAATGTTGAAAGGGTCCTGTAGCCACCTTTCATTAGTCCGGTAGCCCATTTTCATTACCATTTCTCTTTCATTTTTTTGTTTCTCTATTCTCTTTACTCTCATAGTAGTGTGATTGAATGAATGTGGTTGTGTGTCACGTTGCTAGACGGTGGCGTAGTCTGCTGCAGAAAGTCTGCGACAGTCGTACAGATTCAGCAGCAGTTGCACAGAATAGCACATCTCGTAGTGGTCAAGTCGGCAAAGGGGTTTCCGCTACTTGTGAGAAATCCACCTGCGTTAGGTTGGTGGCGGAAATGGCATCTTGGGGTTTTCCGGTGGAGAAGCGTCCACAGCTGTGCTCCAGTCGAAGAAGGGTGAGTTAGACTGACCGCGTGGCGCGTTGTTACTTGGCGAGGGGAGAGCTGTTAGCCTTTGGTCTCGCTTTTAAAATCTGGCAGATTGCTTGGCCTTGTCGCAGCAAGGAATGCAAAACTTTGGCAGATTTTTCTTTTAGCAAATTTCTGTAGCAGACTTGGATCCGCCGGAAGAGCGCCACACAAAGGTGTCGATAAGAAGTGAGCACTCGCTTCTGTATGAATGTCTGTTTGCCTTCAGCTGTGCCTGCATAAGCTTTGACCTTTCTGAATATTTAGAGCCTTGCCTTATCGTAAATTTTCCTTGATTTATATGTCTTTCGTCCGTGGGGAGCCAACCACGTGGTAGAACATTATAGTTGTTGGGCTACCGGTATCACTAACTGTCCGCTCTTTTTTTTTTTGATAATGTTAACATGATTGTGTGATGTGATATTGTCGGAATTTGGCACTATACCTAGAAATTGTCTCCACAAACCACGTGTTATCAGGAATCGTGTACATGCCTCATATCCTTATCTTAGGAATAAATGATTTTATCTACAATTTTCTCTTGTGTTCCGAGATTACATTTTTGCACCTAAACCACTCACCTCGTAGCTTTCCCGTTAGCACATCCAATGCGTTTCCTTGTGCACAGGTCCAGTGATTAGTCTCCCCTTGTTCAAAAATGGCTCTGAGCACTATGGGACTCAACTGCTGTGGTCATAAGTCCCCTAGAACTTAGAACTACTTAAACCTAACTAACCTAAGGACAGCACACAACACCCAGCCATCACGAGGCAGAGAAAATCCCTGACCCCGCCGGGAATCGAACCCGGGAACCCGGGCGTGGGAAGCAAGAACGCTACCGCACGACCACGAGATGCGGGCAGTCTCCCCTTGTATTTTATAACAAACGCTGTAGATTAAGTCTTATTTTCAGGTGTGTTGCTGGGAGCTGATCTTCTGCACAGTGTTCTTGCATGTGCTATTTTATTTTAAATGTTTGATTGTCGTGAACAGTGCACGGGGAACACTATTAATTACATGGTATCCCATATGAGCGACATAACAACGTATGCATGTTCGTGAGTTTTTGGTCTGTGATCAAATTAATTTATTTTCCGACTCGACCAAATCTTTGATTAGTTGTATGGTTAGAGTCGGTGGCGACCCTATTCTTCTCACGTTGACTTCATAAGCAATAAGTATTTCCATTCCCAATAATATGGAATAACCCGTAGTAACAGGTTAGTTACAATGTAATTGTTTTACTGTTTGTATATATATATATATATATATATATATATATATATATATATATATATATATATTTATGCATTTATGTTCGTTTGTTTTGTGAATATTATTTGTATTTATACGCTGCGTCTGGCCTAGGGAAAAAACTATGCTATCGAACGAATATATCGATAGGTCGTGTGGAGAACCAAAGTGTTTAGGATCTTTGGTAGTGTTAACTCTGCCGCGTGGAGCGCGGGCTGAGCAGAGAGAGTCTGGCTGGGGTGGTGCAGTGGAGCAGGTGTGTTGTGTGAAGCTCCCGCGAGTTGCCGCGCTTTCGGGGTTGGGCAGCATGTAATTGCGCTCGACTTGCGATGATAGTTTCTGACATAGTGTCGCGGCCGGGAAGCATTAGCTGGCGCATGTCAAGAGCCCGTTTCGCCTGGTGACCGTGTCGAGAAGAGGGCGCGCCAACATCCAGCTTCTGCAACAGCGACGGCCGACAATAAGTGACAGTCGCCACCTGCTCGATCGACGGCTTCAAACCTTCAATCAACCAACAAGGAAGACTGGAAGCACGTAAAGTCTTAGAACTGTATGGCAGACCCCAGCTTTTCACACTTTTAAAATTGTTGCATCACAAAATTACAGCAACTTAGCTTGAACCTTTGTTGCTCATTGTCCCAATTGCATTACCAAGCAGGGCCCCTTCCTTTTCCGGAATGAACCCGAGTGTCGTTGAAATTCAAACGCCAGCATCATTGATTTCACTGCTTTAATTTCAAAGTTCAGTTAAGGTATTCATAACTGGCTACAATATTTAGATTACACAAGCACAAATTAAGAGTGCGAGTTTTGTTAGCATATTTTAGCTTACCTGTGACTGCAGCTCAGCTTGGTACGTACTAAATTTTACTATTGTTAATTGTTCAGAATCATTTAATTCAAGTTCAAAGTTAAATCTCTTATTTCTAAATTGTGTAGATTCAAGTAGCTTTTGAAATGATTGTTGAGGTAGTCCAAGACTAACCGTATTTTACTGAATTTCGATGTGCTTCAGAAAGAAAGCACACTATTAACTTCAGTCACTAAATTAACTTTCAATATTCTGGTTTTATTAATTCTGTTGCTAAATTAAGTCAGAGTGTAGCGAAATTTATTACTTCTGACAAACTTTTAGTTTTCACACTACACGTGTCAACCTACAGTTGCCACGCTTCTAGTGCTAATTATATGTGCAATAACCTTTCTTTTTTAGTTACTATAGTAATTGTCCTTAGGACTGGCGACCGTAATTTCCCCCAAATCTCAAATATCTAATTACCGCTAGTTAATTGTTAACGTAACGGCCGCACATTTACTTTCTTTATTAACTTTACCCCTTTTCAAAATTAATTTCCACCAGTTTCATTTGCAGTTTTCCTTTCATTAAGATGTAACCCTTTCCTCCCTCTTTACCGACAAATCAACTTCGGTGACGATTGCTTTTTACATATTTCCATTAGGTACACGCGGTTTAATTTTTCACTGTCATTAAGGTCGATAAGTGAGGGGGAGGTTACAAGCTAACAGAGGTGGATAGTATTCCGGTGGAGGTTACTGGCGAGGTTGCTGTTGCTGTAATTGACCATGACCATGCAGCACATGTACCCGGCAGTACTGGTGCTCACGGTGTGTCACAAGAATTGTCTATCCTATGGTCAGAAGCACGGGAAGTTTTGCGATGTATTTTACGCAAGTATCCGTAAAAGACACAGACGGTGCAGCAACTGAAATCTCATGACGCACGGCAAAATTCTGAATTATCTCTTCGGGTTCTGGCACGGATCAGAGCTGACTACATGTGCAATATTCTGTGGAGTGGCGGGGCTTTCTTCACACTACAGGGTGCAGAGGAGATACATAATTTCCGAATATGAGGTAGTGTTAAACCGTGTATTGTGCACGAAGAGTAGTGTCAGTGTCGTCGTAACTGCCGTCTGCGTCACGTCTGCTGTGCAGCAAGCTACGTTAATTTAAGTATTAACTGTATTTTTCTTACTTATCACTTCTTCTTCCGTGTGTTTTTGCTTTTGGGAAGCTTTAATTTTATAGTGCTAGTAATAGTGTCCAATAGATTTCGTGTTTGTTTTGAATACAGTCAGAGAGAGTCCCTTTAGTCAGCTGTAGTGCCAGTAGTGCTAGTGTTTGTTTTGAATACAGTCCAGAGACAGGTTGTGCTGTTTTCATTGTTTTCAACAAGAAGTGTCTAATAACCACAGTTTAGTCAGCTATCAGCCGCCTTTAGTGAACTAGCAGTCTAGTTAAAAGTTGATTAACTCTCTACAGTAAATTGATTTCATAGGATGGATAGGATGTGTGACTGCTGTGTACGGACGCAGGGGGAGCTGGCCACTGTTCGCGAACAGCTGAACGTGTTGATGGCCGCGGTCAGCCGTCTTCAGGCTGCTGCCTCGGAGTGTAGCGGCAGTGGGGAGTCTGGTGCGTCGCATGGTACACCCCAGGTGTTACAAGCTTCACCCACTGTCCCTGCTGTCGAGACGTCTTCGAGGGTACCGGGCGCGGTTAGGCCACCCTCTCCCCAAGGGGAGTGGCGGGTTCAGCGGCGTTCGCGGCGCACGAGGCGGTCAATGTGGAGGCTGGCCGTGTGGAATCACTCGCTCTGCCTGTGGGTGGACATGTGGCCGCTCCTTCAGCAAGGTCCGAGCAGGCACACTGGGGGAGGGGTTTATTAGTAATGGGGAGCTCCAACGTTAGGCGGGTGATGGAGCCCCTTAGGGAAATAGCGGAATGGTCGGGGAAGAAGGCCAGTGTTCACTCTGTCTGCTTGCCGGGGGGTCTCATCCGAGATGTGGAGGAGGCCCTGCCGGCGGCGATAGAGAGCGCTGGGTGCACCCGACTGCAAACTGTTGCTCATGTCGGCACCAATGACTCCTGCCGTTTGGGTTCAGAGGTCATCCTTGGTTCATAGAGGCGGTTGACCGAGTTGGTGAGAGCGGAAAGCCTCGCTCGTGGGGTGGAATCAAAGCTAATTATTTGTAGTATTGTTCTAAGAACCGATCGCGGTCCTCTGGTTTGGAACCGAGTGGAAGGCTTAAACCAGAGGCTCAGACGATTCTGCGCAGATCGAGGGTGCAAATTTCTCGACCTCCACAATCGGGTGGAGAAATGTAGGGCCCCCCTGAATAGGTCAGGCTTGCATTGCACGCAGGAAGCGACTACAAGGGTAGCGGAGTACGTGTGGAGTGTACATTGGGGATTTTAGGTAAGAGAATTACCTCCCTAGGCCCGACAAGACGCCTCCTGAGACGCGGCAAGGTAGTAGTAGGCAAAACGCAACAGGGAATAACAATATTAATGTGGTAATAGTAAACTGCAGGAGCGTCTATAGAAAGGTCCCAGAACTGCTCTCACTAGTAAACAGTCTCAATGCCCACATAGTACTAGGGACAGAAAGTTGGCTGAAACCAGATGTAAGCAGTAATGACATTCTAAACTCAGATTGGAATGTATACGCAGAGACAGGCTGGACAATGAAGTGGGAGGCGTGTTTATAGCGATAAGAAGTGCAATAGTATCGAAGGAAATTGACGGAGATTCGAAATGTGAAATAATTTGGGTGAAGGTCACGGTTAAAGCATGCTCAGACATGGTAACTGGATGTCTCTATAGGCCCCCTGGCCCAGCAGCTGTTGTGATTGAGCACCTGAAGGATAATTTGGAAAATATTTGGAGTAGATTTCCACACCATGTTATAGTTCTGGGTGGAAATTTTAATTTGCCGGATATAAACTGGGAGACTCAAACGTTCATAACGGGTGGCAGGGACAAAGAATCCAGTGAAAATTTTTTAAGTGCTTTATCTGAAAACTACCTAGAGCAGTTAAACAGAGAACCGACTCGTCACGGTAACATATTAGACCTTCTGTTGACAAACAGACCCGAACTATTTGAAACAGTTAACGCAGAACAGGGAATCAGTGATCATACAGCGGTTACTGCATCGATGATTTCAGCCGTAAATAGAAATATTATAAAAGGTAGGAAGATTTTTCTGTTTAGCAAAAGTGACAAAAAGCAGATTTCAGAGTGCCTGACGGCTCAACACAAAAGTTTTGTCTCAAGTACAGATAGTGTTGAGGATCAGTGGACAAAGTTCAAAACCATCGTACAATAAGCGTTAGATGAGTATGTGCCAGGCAAGATCGAAACAAAGCCTTGCAGACAAACAAAAATTACGCGAAGCGAAATGTAGTGTGAGGAGGGCTATGCGAGAGGCGTTCAATGAATTCGAAAGTAAAGTTCTATGTACTGACTTGGCAGAAAATCCTAAGAAATTTTGGTCTTATGTCAAAGCTGTAGGTGGATCAAAACAAAATGTCCAGACACTCTGTGACCAAAATGTTACTGAAACAGAGGATGACAGACTAAAGGCCGAAATACTAAATGTCTTTTTCCAAAGCCGTTTCACAGAGGAAGACTGCACTGTAGTTCCTTCTCTAAATTGTTGCAGAGATGACAAAAATGGTATATATCGAAATAGACGACAGTGGGATAGAGAAACAATTAAAATTGCTCAAAAGAGGAAAGGCCCCTGGACCTGATGGGATACCAGTTCCATTTTATACAGAGTACGCGAAGGAACTTGCCCCCCTTCTTTCAGCGGTGTACCGTCGGTCTCTAGAAGAGCGTAGCACACCAAAGGATTGGAAAAGGGCACAGGTCATCCCCGTTTTCAAGAAGGGACGTCGAACAGATGTGCAGAACTATAGACCTATATCTTTAACGTCAATCAGTTGTAGAATTTTGGAACACGTATTATGTTCGAGTATAATGACTTTTCTGGAGACTAGAAATCTACTCTGTAGGAATCAGCACGAGTTTTGAAAAACATCGTGTGAAACCCAGCTCGCGCTATTCGTTCAGAGACTCAGAGCGCCATAGACACGGGTTCCCAGGTAGATGCCGTGTTTCTCGACTTCCGCAAGGCGTTTGATACAGTTCCCCACAGTCTTTCAATGAACAAAGTAAGAGAATATGGACTATCAGACCAATTGTGTGATTGGATTGAAGAGTTCATAGATAACAGAACGCAGCATTCTCAATGTAGAGAGGTCTTCATGTGTGTCGCAGGGGAGTGTCGTAGGATCGTTGCTATTCACAATATACATGAATGACCTTGTGGATGACATCGGAATTTCACTGAGGCTTTTTGCGGATGATGCTGTGGTATATCGAGAGGTTGTAACAATGGAGAATTGTACTGAAATGCAGGAGGATCTGCAGCGAATTGACGCATGGTGGGGGGAATGGCAATTGAATCTCAATGTAGGAAAGTGTAATGTGCTCGGAATACATAGAAAGAAAGATCCTTTATCATTTAGCTACAATATAGCAGGTCAGCAACTGGAAGCAGTTAATTCCATTAATTATCTTGGAGTAGACATTAGGAGTGATCTAAAATGGAATGACCATATAAAATTAATCATCGGCAAAGCAGATGCCAGACTGAGATTCATTGGAAGAATCCTAAGGCAATGCAATCCAAAAACAAAGGAACTAGGTTACAGTACACTTGTTCGCCACTGCTTGAATACCGCTCCGTACCAGATAGATCTGACAGAAGAGATAGAGAAAATCCAACGGGGAGCATCGCGCTTCGTTACGGGATCATTTAGTAATCGCGAAAGCGTTACGGAGATGATAGATAGACTCCAGAGGAAGACTCTGCAGGAGAGACGCTCAGTAGCTCGGTACGGCTTTTTGTTGAAGTTTCGAGAACATACCTTCACCGAGGAATCAAGCAGTATATTGCTTTCTCCTACGTATATCTCGCGAAGAGACCATGGGGATAAAATCGGAGAAATTAGAGCCCACAGAGAAGCATACCGACAATCCTTCTTTCCACGAACAATACGAGACTGGAATAGAAGGGAGAACCGATAGAGGTACTCAAGGTACCCTCCGCCACACACCGTAAGGTGGCTTGCGGAGTATAGATGTAGATGTAGATGTAGATGTATAAGGGCCGTTGCAGTTGCTACATGTGACTATATGGTGTGGATTCACGAGCACCTTTATTCTCGATCTGTTATTCTTTGAAGTGAATAATCTGATTAATACGGTCTTCCACGGATGTGTTATCTCCAGAGACTTTCCATATGCATGGCCTGCAAGAACATCTGATCTGAATTCATAAGGATTTCGGCCCCGGGGATATGTAAAAGAAGACGTTTACGAGAGACACTTTCGGTCTCTAACTGACCAGTGTACATAAACACGTTGCTCACATACCACCGGAATTGCTGCGAACAATTGTTGATCATGTCGGTATGTGTAAGCAGCGGTTTGTAACAAAATCAACATTATGCTTTTCTCACTTGTTTCGGCCATTTCCCTGTCCTAATCCATTACACGTAGAAACATGTCTATACGTCTTTCTTGCATTCACAGCGCCAGATTTTCACTTACTTTACTTTACTTACATGTGGCAAAGGCCTTATCGACCGTACGCCTGCTCTATGAGCCTCTTCCACTTCTGTCTGTCCAATGCGCTGTTTGTCCAGTTGCTGTTGCTGTTCATCCTAGTTGTGTCCTCGCGAATGTTATCCCGCCATCTGATTTCTGGGTCTTCCTCTTCCTCTCGTTCCATCTATTGTTCTGCTGAATGACATTCTAGATAGCCTGTTCTCTGTCAATCTTGCTATATGCCCTGCCCAATTCAAACTTCTCCTCTTGAGCACTTCGACGATGTTGCGCTGTTTGTACAGCCCTCTTAATTCTTCATTTCTTCTTATTCTCCATTTCATGTTATTTTCGTCGCATAAAGGCCCAAAAATTTTCCTTAGTACTTTTCTTTCGAATATTAACAGTTTCTCTTCATCTTTCTCTCTATATATTAGTGTTTCACATCCATATAACATCACAGGTATAATGGTGATTGATATAAGCGGATTTTGAAGTTACTGATAAGTGATCTTGTTCTTAAAAATTTTGATGAAACTAAAAAGTGTCTTGTTTAGTGTTGCTAAATGGGCATCTATTTCTATATGTGTTCTGTTCTTATTACTAAAAAGACTTCCTAGGTCCTTGAAGTGGTCAACAGCCTTGAAATAGAATCCATCTACAGTCAGAGGTGCATCTTTTTTGGGTTTCCTATTTATGGGCAGATATTCTGTCTTTTCTTCATTAACATGTTATCCTGTTTTCCCACTAATTTTGCATCATTCTGATTAATTCTGTTTTGGAACTCCTTATTAGTGCTACATCATGTGCATAGCCAAGTCTTGTATTGTTCACATCCTGTAGCTGGATCCCTTGTGAATCACTGGATGACCAAAATTGGAACTGTGGTGTCACCGCCAGACACCACACTTGCTAGGAGTTTAAGCGCGTGCCTTTCGGTTACCCGTCACTGTGGATTGGCTATCTTGCCAGTCCACAACAGGAACTAAATTTGGTTTGAGAGTAAATCGATTGCGCATTAACCAACTATAATATCTACCAGGTTTTGCTGCCCTACGATAATTACAGCCAACACTGTATGTCTGTGAGCAGCTGCACAGTAATTGTAACCATCCGTAACATAATTGCTGCTGCTCCCTCTTGACCAGCGAACGAAAGTCACCAGTGTATCCAACGTGCCGATTTCATCAACCTGTGGATCGCAGCCAACCATTCAGTGACGTTTGATGCAATACAACACAACCTCGTGGCACCCGAGTCTATACCATTCACGTCTGCTGTGTGTGCGATAGCTCTTAACAGACTGTTGCTACTTCCACACGCTCAAATCTCACACCTTGTCCTGCCAGTTGCGTCAGTAAAAGTGCTTCCCCTAATTAACGGTATTATCAACCTATCAACCTTAAATTACATACTTGTTACTTCATCTCATGCCTAATCAAAGATCAGGACCACTCAATCTCAGTGTATATTAATCTTACGCTTCTCTTACAGAAATAGCAAGTGGCTCTCCGTCTTTTATCAACGTTTATAGATAAGTGTTTAAACTTTCATTCCATTCGGAACTGATCTCCATCATGAGGAATGACTCCCATGCGCACGAACACACTCTTTAATTCGTCGTAACATGGAAGCAGTCTCCGAATTTCACAATGAGGTAATGCTTATCTTGTCTGAAATACATGATGTGTCAGTTCATGAAGATCGGTGGCTACTTTTCATTTTCCCATCGCTTCAGTGGCGTGATGTATGGTTGACAAATAAGGCTTCCAGGAAAGCGAACTAGGATTCCTCAGAGCGTTTGTGGTGTCATCTACAGTATGGGTCTGACCTTGTCCTATTGGAATATGCCACCTGACACGCTGGTCACTACGGTAATGACAAAAGGATTTATCATTCCTGCAAAATATTGGCGAAGTTTCCTCTTCCCTGCAGCAATTATCAAATTACTCACGTTGCCGTAACTATTAACGCTCCGTGTTATAATTCTGGGAGTTAGTTACACACAGGCCTTCATGGTAGTTGCTTACTGTGAGCTTTCACCAACTCGCCAATAGACAGCCCGGTGTGGATCTGACTGCCACAAAGAGGAGCAAGGCTCGTAGATGAACACCAGTCACTATTTCAGCTAATTGTGGATCTATACGCTACGCAAGTCTCTGTTGTCTGTGACGTGGTGTCAAGGTTAAACGACACACAGCAAGTCGACATTTCAACCCAGCTTCTAATAATCTGTTATCGACAGTTCTCGGTGCCTCTCTGCCCATTACCTCTTCTTCCCGGATTTTAACTTTTGTCATCCGACTACATTCGTCAGAGATAGTCGATCAGCCGTACTGTTTTCTCATGGTAACATTGCTCAGGAACGACGAGCTTAACCTCCTATTGTCACAGTGTTCTCCTATGTCAGTCTCGTATACTCCTTATGCAATCATTGCACCCATTGCTGACACGCTGTGGCATATCCTGGGAGCAATGGATACCTTTTCTAGATGACCCACTACTGCTCAGAAACTGCGAAATCAAAGAATGTTTTCGCGCTAAAACAGTCGCATTTTTTTATTTTGAATGGCCAACGTAATGAATACTTAATTAAATTGAAGTGTGATATCTTGATACATTTTGTAACTTGGTAGCTGAGAATCCCACAGTGCACCGGTCAGAATATATGGCATGGGAGAAGGCATGAGTATCATTCGAGATACAAGATGCATATAGATGAATACCTCATTAAGGATACTATTAACGCAGTTATCCTGGTAGTAAGACAGTTTGGTCACGAAGCATGGCAATGGGCAAAAATCCACGAAATATGGAACAACAAATACTCTTTAAGAAAAGCTAAATAATACATGACGTGTGAACTTTACTGTATATTTAGCAATGTTTTTATTGTTTCATTCACCAAGAAATTCCATACTGTGATGGATGGAAGTGGATGCTTGTGGCTGGCATGTATCTCAATATATTGCGCGATATAGAACACTTAATTTTCTTACAAAAATCTAAATACTCTACTGTATTAGTGAATATACTCACGTGTACAATTCTCACCCTGTTCCATCCATACTGGCATTAATATTACGTCATGAAGACATATGTAACTGCGGTTGACACCTCGGGTCCAATACTAGTTCGACAATAATGTATTTGCGTAATAGTACCTAAATGGAACTGGAAAGGAAGTTAATTTATTTCATTAAGCCTTTACTTTTTATTGCATATACAATCATCTTGTATTCACAATACTTGCTTATAGACGGTATTTGCAGTGGTTGACGAAAACGTGCTAAACTATGACAGGTATTACACTCACGAAGAATAATCGAAATGTTTATCCGAAATCGCTGTAGTATACCGTTCGATGGCTCATTTGTTACTTACTAATATTTTTATATTTGAGTCCATATAGATTTTTTTCTTTGTCTTTCTGTTGATTGTCGATAAAGGGGATTGCAGAAACGCGCTGAGATATTAAAAACTGATCTATTTGATGTTACACGTCGTTATTATAATCTAAAAGACGAAACCGAGCAAGCATCGTATTATGTCGGACGAATGAAACAATAAAAGCATTCTCACATGTGCGCTGATATTCGTAAGTCACAGAGTACATACCTTTTCCTAAGAGTATTTTTGCTCTATTTTTCGCTTATTTTTGCTCGCCACACTCAACCCCTGCCACACGCCGCGATCAAATCCCTTAATAACAGCATGAGTCCAAGGGCAGTTGACCACGACAAGCACGAGTGGGTGGCAGTAGGTAGTTATGGAGAAGATTCTGTTAATGAGTACACACACAAGCCTTTTATGTATAGGAACAGATTAATTGCTAAGAGATTACATAAGGCTTTTCGCTGCATGCGGAAAAAAGTATTAGGATGCTTTTACAAAGCTGGCCATAAAAATTTCATTATCAGAAATGTTAGTAAATTGTTAAATTTGATAGATTGTGCATATACATTATACTAGGAGTAATACAGGAATAATACAGGATTAGGTGCTGATTTGGTGGCTATTTTTTCTCTCTCATCAGTCTTCTGACTTGTTTGATGCGGCCCGCCACGAATTCCTCTCCTGTGCTAATCTCTTCATCTCAGAGGCACTTGCAACCTAAATCCTCAATTATTTGCTGCGTGTATTCCAATCCCTGTCTTCCTCTACAGTTTTTGGCCTCTATAGCTCCCTCTAGTACCATGGAAGTCATTCTCTCATGTCTTAACAGATGTCCTACCATCCTGTCCCTTCTCCTTATCAGACTTTTCCACATGTTCCTTTCCTCTCCGATTTTGTGTAGAACCTCCTCATTCCTTACTTTATCAGTCCACCTAATTTTCAACACTTGTCTGTAGCACCACATCTCAAATACCTCGATTCTCTCCTGTTCTTGTTTTCCCACTGTCCATGTTTCACTACCATACAATGCTATAATCCAGACGTAAATTCTCAGAAGTTTCTTCGTCAAATTAAGGCCGATATTTGATATTTGTAGACTTCTCTTGGCCAGGAATGCCCTTTTGACATTGCTAGTCTGATTTTGATGTCCTCCTTGCTCCGTCCGTCATTGGTTATTTTACTGCGTAGGTAACAGAATTCGTTAACTTCATCAACTTCGTGACCGTCAATCCTGGTGTTAAGTTTCTCGCTTTTCTCATTTCGACTACTTCTTATTACCTTCGCCTTTCTTCGATTTAGTCTCAATCCATACTCTGTGCTCATTAGACCATTCCGTCCAGCAGATCATGTAATTCTTCTTCACTTTCACTCAAGATAGCAGTGACATCAGCGAATCGTCTCATTGATATCCTTTCACCTTGAATTTTAATTCCACTCCTAAACCTTTCTTTTATTGCCATCATTGCTCCCTCGACGTACGGATTGAACAGTAGCGGCGAAAGACTACATCCTTGTCCTACACCATTTTTAATACGAGCACTTCGTTCTTAGTCGTCCACTCTTATTATTTCCTCGTGGCTGTTGTACATATTGTATAGGACACGTCTCTCCCTATAGCTTACCACAACTTTTTTTCAGAATTTCTAACACCTTGCACCATTTTACATTGTCGAACGCTTTTTCCAGGTCGACAAATCCTATGAACGGGTCTTGATTTTTCTTTAGTCTTGCTTCCATTATTAATCGCAACGTCAGAATGGCCTCTCTCGTGCCGTTACCTTTCCTAAAGCCAAACTGATCGTCATCTAGTGCATCCTCAATTTTCTTTTCCAGTCTTCTGTATATTATTCTTGTAAGCTATTTGCATGTATGAGCTGTTAAGCTGATTGTGTGATAATTCTCGTACGTGTCTACTCTTGCCGTCTTCGGAATTTTGTGGATGATGCTTTTCCGAAAGTCAGACGGTTTGTCGCCAGATGGCTCTGAGCACTACGGAACTTAACTGCTGTGTTTATTAGTCCCTAGAACTTAGAACTACTTAAACCCAACTAACCTAAGAACATGACACACACCCATGCCCGAGGCAGGATTCGAACCTGCGACCTTTTGTCGTCAGACCCATACATTCTACATACCAACGTGAATAGTCGTTTTGTTGCTACTTCCCCAAATGTGTTGTAACTGCGACGAGGACGGTCGCGGGGTAGCAATGACGGAAAGCGCGGCGGGACCCGCGGAGAGGCCCGCAAACAACAGCACAACGGGAGAGGACGGACACGACCAACGTAGGACGGAATGAATACAACAAGACCGAACAACAGAGTTACAAGGAAACAAACTCGTACACGAGCCAGGAAGTAAGCAGTCTAGCGCAAAACGAGGTATAAACCGACGTAAGCGAGATTAGACTGACTGGCAGAATGGCTCTGAGCACTATAGGACTCAACTGCTGAGGTCATAAGTCCCCTAGAACTTAGAACTACTTAAACCTAACTAACCTAAGGACATCACACACATCCATGCCCGAGGCAGGATTCGAACTTGCGACCGTAGCGGTCACGCGGTTCCGGACTGAAGCGCCTAGAACCGCACGGCCACTCCGGCCGGCTGACTGGCAGAGCTTTCTTTTTTTTTTACTTTAAAAACCTGTACAACAGGCAGGCTGTCAGCAGCATTCTACGCTGCTCTTCAGCCATAGAATACACGATGAGAAAAAACAGGAAGAATACACATAAGTTACAGAACGGTGGGCAATAAAACAGTAGACACATAAGGACAAACATAGAGCCGTTCACACTCGATGATAAACCACACGGCAAACTGTTGATACGACGCACAAACGCTGAAGATGGCGATGGCACAGGTGAACGATGAAGTGCGAGGGTGAACACGGAACACTAAACACGACGGCACACACGAGACACTGATGGCGATTATCTCCGGCGCGCGAAAGTCCACGTAGTGTGTGCGAGTCCGGGGACCTGCCAAGAAAGGTGGAGGGGGGGTGGGAGAGGGAGAAGGGAGAGCAGAGATGCCATGGGCAGAGGAGATAGGAGGAAAGGAGGAAGTGGGAGGGGAAGCCTGGGGGAAGAGGGATGGAGGAAGAAGGATGGGGGGGGGGGAAAGGAGAGACAAGGGAGGGAGGGTGCCTAAAAGAAAGGACACAGGAAGTGGGGGGGAGGATCAAAGTTGATAGGAGGGGTAGATGGAGGGGAGGAGCACATCATCAGGGAGGGGGAGTTGGCGGAAGCCACCTAGGGAGAGTGTAAGGAGGGTGGAGAGATGGAGACCAGGTGGGACGTGGGAATACAGGCGTGGCAGCGGGCGGGGGTGGGAGAGGATGAGTGAGACAAGCGGATGAGGAGGATCGAGTTGGCGGGAGGTGTACAGGATCCGTATCCTACTGGCAGAGCGAAAGGCAGGCGCTTAAGTTCGCTATCGGGGGCGCCGCTATTGGCCGCTGGGACCACGTGTTCCACTGTGGCGCCCTCACACTAAAAGCGGGCCAGGAGGCGCGCGCCGCCACAGCTTAAGGCGCGCTGGTACAGAGACCTCTATGGGTCTGCGTCCATGACGTCTGGAGCGGATTCAACTTCCGCGGCGCGCGGTACCAGAACATGATTTCAGAAATTCTGATGGAATGTTATCTATCCCTTCTGCCTTGCCGGCCGGAGTGGCCGAGCGGTTCTAGGTGCTACAGTCTGGAACTGCGCGACCGCTACGGTCGCAGGTTCGAATTCTGCCTCAGGCATGGATGTGTGTGATGTCCTTAGATTAGCTAGGTTTAAGTAGTTCTAAGTCCTAGGGGACTGATGACCTCAGCAGTTAAGTCCCATAGTGCTCAGAGCCATTTGAACCTTCGGCCTTACTTGATCTTAAGTCCTCCAAAGTTCTTTTAAATTCTGATTCTAACACTGGTTCCCCTATGTCTTCTAAATCGGCTCCTGTTCCTTCTTTTATCACATCAGGCAAATCTTCCTCCTCATAGGGGCATTCGATGTATTTCTTCACCTATCCGCTGTCTCTTCTGCATTTAACAGTGTAATTCCCGTTGCACTGTTAATGTTACCACACTCGCTTTTAGTATCAGTGAAGGTTGTTTTGACTTTACTGTATGTTGAGTATGTCCTTCCGACAATCATTTATTTTTCGATGTCTTCACATTTTTTCCTGCAGCCATTTCGTCTAAGCTTCCCTGCACTTCCTATGTATTTTTTCCTCGGCGAATTCTATTTCTGTGCTCCTGCATCTACCTGAACACTTTTGTACTTCCCAGTTTCATGGATTAATTGAAGTATTTCTTCTGTTACCTATGGTTTCTTCACAATTACCTTCTTCGTACCCATGTTTTCCTTTCCAACTTCTGTGATTGCCCTTTTTAGAGATGTCCATTCCTCTTCAGCTGTACGCCTACTGAGCTATTCCTTGTTGCTGCATCTATAGGCTTAGAGAACTTCAACGGAATCTCGTCATTCCTTAGTACTTCCGTATCCCACTTCGATGCGTATTGCTTCTCCTGGTACAATGTAATGGGGAATTAAATACCATATCTCACTAGAGCTAGTCTGATAAGCCAAAACAGTGTGACCATGCCCACCGCAGGACGTTGGATGCAGCCTGGTAGCTCTGTGGGTACGTGACATGATAACAAAAGCATGTAAACGGAGCAGGCATGGATAGGGCGTCACCCTAGCGAAGAAATCCCTTGAGATAAGCGACTTTGACGAAGGACAGATTATTATTAAGCAGAGCCTGTGAAAAATTATCTCGGAAACGGCGAGCTGGTCGAATGTTCACGTGATGCTGTCGTGAGCATCTACGGAAAGTCGGAGAATGATAGTTTAACTACCACTAGGTGCTTCACAGAACGTGAAGTTCAGAGGCATGTCTGGCGTGTAAGGTCGGATGGATGGTGATCCGTCGCATCTCTGCTGCAAGAGCACAATACTGGTGCATGCACAAGCGTTCAGCAAGGAAGTATACAGCAAGGCACCCCTACATACTTACATGTTGACATTGTTAGTTACGATTTCAGTGGGCATGGGACCATTGGTATTCGACCGTCGACCAATGCAAACGTGTCGGCTCTTCAAAAAATTGATTCAAATGGCTCTGAGCACTATGGGACTTAACATTTGAGTCCGCAGCTCGTGGTCGTGCGGTATCGTTCGCGCTTCCCGCGCCCGGGTTCCCGGGTTCGATTTCCGGCGGGGTCAGGGATTTTCTCTGCCTCGTGATGATTGGGTGTTATGTGATGTCCTTAGGTTAGTTCTAAGTTCTAGGGGACTGATGACCATAGCCGTCAAGTCCCATAGTGCTCAGAGCCATTACTTAACATCTGAGGCCATCAGTCCCCTAGAACTCGGAACTACTTAAACCTAACTAACCTAAGGACATCACACACATCCATGCTAGAGGCAGGGTTCGAACCTGCGACCGTAGCGGTCACGCGGTTCCAGACTGAAGCGCCTAGAACCGCTCTGCCACACCGGCCGGCTGTCGGTGCTTCAGATGAATCACATTTTTGCAAGACTAGGTCCATGGTCGTCACGACAAACGCCGTCGTCGAGGTGAGCAGTGGTTAGAAACGTCCAGTGCACCACGGACGTAGACTGCTGGGAGCAGTGTTATGCTATGGGAGACACACTCTCGCGCTTGCATAGGACCTGTCTGACAGCTGTGAACCACCTGCATCCCTTCATGCTTGATGTCTTCCTCATGTCATTCTTCAGCAATATAATTGTCCTTGTTTCGGAGACAGAACAGTGCTAGAAAGGTTTGAGGAGCGTTATAGTAAAATGTCGTGTGACTAGGGCCTCCAGTCGGGTAGACCGCTCGCCTGGTGGAAGTCTTTCGATTTGACGCCACTTCGGCGACTTGGGCGTCGATGGGGATGAAATGATGATGGTTAGGACAACACAACACCCACTCCCTGAGCGTAGAAAAATCTCCGACCCAACCAGGAGTCGAACCCGGGGCCTTGGGATTGAGAGTCTGTCACGCTGTCCACTCAGCTACCGGGGGCGGACGAACTCATGTTGATTCCTCGGCGCCCAAAATCCGCCTGATGTAAATCCTAGATATTTCCCATTTGGGTCGCTATCGACCGCCATTTCCGCGTGCGCAAATCAACGGCCTGCTACTTAAACAGCTTACATGACCTGTGCATAGACATCAAATGCCACATATGTCCACAAACCTACCAACAAACTTTCGGATCTCTGACTGGCCAAATCAGTGATGTATTTGGTTACAAAGATGCATAAACAAGCTATTAAGAAGGTAGTCACAATGTTTTCGCTCATCAGTGTATTTATGTCCGAACGGACCGGCAGCGTTGGCATTCCAGTTCTCGCCGCTTCCAAAAATAGAATCGGGCACTCTCGGCGTCGCAGCGGGGTGTAAGGTGGGTGCTACAGTGGCGAGAAAAGTGGCTGTCCGAGAGAGCGGAGCGCGCGCGGGGTGGCGGTAGGGGTGGCGGCGGCCGCAGGGGGTGGGGGCGGCGGCGGCCGTGGAGGGGGTGTTGTGGACGGCGGAGGGGCGGCGCCGCCAGAGCCCCAGTGTGTCGCGAGCCGCCGGCACAGCAGTCCGCCTCCGCGAGCGCACGCAGCCCCAGCTGTTCCCACCTGCCGTGACGTCATCTCCTGCCATGCAGGCGGCAGCCGGCTTCCCGCAGCGCGGACGCTCACGGTTTTGACCCCGTCGTCTGGACTAGCAGCCGTTCTAGGAACAAATTGTCGCGTAATTTGTTTTATCACTCCTTTTTTAACTCCTCCTCGAACTTTTCTCGAAATCCTCGTCTCGTTATCCGTGAGCCGCGCAAGGCAACGACTTATTCTACGGGAGTGATTGACATAAACGAGCTCCGCCGATCCGTTGCGCGAGTGTGATCTCTCCCCCGCAGGCTGTGTCTCTGCTGGCAGAGGTGTTCTCGGCCCCACCTTCAGTTCTCCGTTTCGGAGGAACGAGACGAAGGTAGGAACAGTTTCCGCTGCAGCAGCTTCGTAGTCCAACAGCGCATGGCAAACTAATATTTTTTTTTTTTTATTTTTCCCAAGCTCCCTCGTTTCTGAAGCACTCCTGTCACCAAAGCTGCTAGCGACGAATAAAATGAAACTACATTCGATGTTCCAGTCAACAGACCGTATCAAACAACTTCGCACAGGCAGCTCTCGTCCGCATAAAACTGGCGAACAATTCGTAACCGTCTTTTGTTTCTCGGCAATATTGTCGACTTAATCTGATGTATCAACGATGCCACTGGCGAACTCCCGGAACTGGATTAGGACCGCTTGCGCGGCGGTGGGGGTGAGACGGGGTGTTAACCCTTAACAGCCAGCGTCCACGTGGAGGCCGAACGCTGACGCCATCCAGCCTGCGCTTAGCTTTAAGACTGGCCATCTGTACACTATTACAATTTCTATCACTAAACTCAGTTCGGGTCTACCATAAAAAACGTACGACTGCTTAACGATTCTCCCCACCCGACATTCAGTAGGCCAATGCGTTCGGACATTGTTTTGTCAATACACAAATCAGACGAGAAATCTTGCAAACTAATAAGCTTAAAAATTACATTTTCTCTCTGTGCTTAAACAAATGCTTATATAGTACTATACATTTCAGTCAATTTACACTCCTAGTTATCCATGCGGATTACAATTCTGTTGAAATACAAAAGAAGTGTTTACTCCATAGCAATGAACAGTTGCTTAAAAGCACGTTGTTCACATTATTTGCCTTTGAATACAGAGGACGTTCGTGACTGACTAAAAAATATTTCAACACTTAAAACGTTTCTACTTGTTCGTAAATTGAATTAAAACTAGTCGTGAAGCCATGAAAAAAAGGCGAGTAGCATATTGCAGCAACCTTAAGTGGCTGCATTAGTTTCAATAAGTAAACAAATATAGTTACGTGAATCTGCTTGCATTACTTGTATTGAATAAGAAAACCTCATATTCCTATAAACCAAGATCCACGGCGATATCAGCATCGCTGGATAGTTATTTAAATGTCCTTTACAAAGTTTAACGATGTCTGATGCAAAAATGAAACGAAATGATACGCTGTGCTTCAATATTTAGTGGTACATTTTGTGAGGGGGTGATTACAAGGACTCCTACAAGAACATATACTCAACAAATCTGTCTTCATAGCTTAACGAGAGAATAACAAAAACGCAGAATTCCACAATAAGATAATTTTCTTGTGCTCCGAAAAAATCCTTGCGCTTCTGATGAAGTTTAGTAACACTTTTGCGCTGGTAGAGTGATATGTCCCGACATATTTTACAGAGCCTTCCCCATGTGCGTTCCTATATAAAGGATGAACCAGAAGTGCACCGACCAAATTTCGGAGGTTGTTCAGGAATATTTAGGCACCCGTGATCTCCTGTGGTTCATTACACAGCGGTTATTTTCTTTCCGTCATTTGTCTTTGTATATGTACTGCGCTGAAAAAAAATCTACTCAGCAGTGCAGATATGTCCCTTGCTTAAAATAAACTTGTTCCATTCAATCATGGTACTCATTGCTTTCGACAATGTTCCCTCAAGCTTGGAAGTAGTACTAGTTGATTTTGCCTCGGCTCTGCTTTACCGCCAGTGTTCACTGTACGTTAACAGCGAGACACAATGGTACGGACAGCTTTAAGGCTGAAGAGGTGTTCGATATGCAGCTCGTGTGTGAGATCATTAATTGCAATGAAAGAGTGGCAACAAGGTGCTATTCTATTTCCGCAGCAATGGAAACCACATTGTGACTTCAGGTGTGCCGCAGGGGAGTGTCGTAGGAACGTTGCTGTTCACAATATACATAAATGACCTTGTGGATGACATCGGAAGTTCACTGAGGCTTTTTGCGGATGATGCTGTGGTATATCGAGAGGTTTTAACAAAGGAAAATTGTACTGAAATGCAAGAGGATCTGCAGCGAATTGACGCATGGTGGGGGGAATGGCAATTGAATCGCAATGTAGGAAAGTGTAATGTGCTGCGAATACATAGAAAGAAAGATCCCATATCATTTAGCTACAATATAGGAGGTCAGCCACAGGAAGCAGTTAATTCCATAAATTATCTGGAAGTACGCATTAGGAGTGATTTAAAATGGAGTGATCGTATAAAGTTGATCGTCGGTAAAGCAGATGCCAGACTGAGATTCATTGGAAGAATCCTAAGGAAATGTAGTCCGAAAACAAAGGAGGTAGGTTGCAGTACACTTGTTCACCCACTGCTCGAATACTGCTCAGCAGTGTGGGATCCATACCAGATAGGGTTGGTAGAAGACATAGAGAAGATCCAACGGAGAGCAGCGCGCTTCGTTACACGATCATTTAGTAATCGTGAAACCGTTACGGAGATGATAGATAAACTCCAGTGGAAGACTCTGCAGGAGTCTCGGTACGGGCTTTTGTTGAGGTTTCGAGAACATACCTTCACCGAGGAGTCAAGCAGTATATTGCTCCCTCCTACGTATATCTCGCGAAGAGACCATGAGGATAAAAGCAGAGAGATTAGAGCCCACACAGAGGCATACCGACAATCCTTTCCACGAACGACACGAGACTGCAATAGAAGGGAGAACCGATAGACGTACTCAAGGTACCCTCCACCACACACCGTCAGGTGGCTTGCGGAGTATAGATGTAGATGTAGATGTAGACCACAGTGCTTTTGCATCTGTCTGCTGATTCTTGCGTTTGTGTATTTTAGTGACTCATTGCTACAGACTTTGTCACGGTTGTGGCGCTCTTTTCACAGAAACTAAGGTGAAAGGACAGCAAATCGAATAAATCATAATTAGGTTATTGCTCTCTAACGAGTCACTGGAGACTAGGGTTCGTTGCTCTATAGTAGAAAACAGCTTTAATAGGTTCCAAAATTTTGACGGCGGAATTCTCGTTCAGTCCGTACATTAGTGTCTGCCGTCTCTCGACAAGAAACTGAAAAAGTAATAACCATCTGCAAAGGAGTTCTAGTATATTAATCAACATCCATGTAAGACTGGAGTAAGTAACCTCGAAGCAAGACAATTGTCAAAGGAATTGCTTACATTACTGTGGCATTTATAAATTTGTAGTAAAATCTCAGCTCAGATATAAAACAACAGAGACAGCACTGTCTACGTAATCGTTTTACGATCGTACTTTATGACAACAACATGAAGAAATGTTGACAAGTGCTTTCGCAGCCAACTATATGACAAGCGGTAAGCGAAACTGCGTCACCGTGCGTAGGCCGTAAAAATTTATTCAGCTGCAAACGTTGCCAACTCATGTTACGATGTCGCTGCTTCCCGCTAATGAGAATATGGAGGCGCAGTTAAAATATGGCGAGAGACATTTCTCCCTTCCTCCTCGGTCCAAAAAATCTCGTTTCAACTGGAAGAGCTGTCGGAAGTAAATACTACGAAGGAACAGCTTCTTCTTTGCCGTGGAACATTCCTTCCCGCGGAACCTATTGTAAATTAAAATGGCAACGAACATTAAAAAACTTACAATCGATGTGTCGGAATGAACACAGAGATTGCTGTTCAACTCGTATAAAAAATTTTCTGTTGCAATTCGAACGTTCAGTGTTTCAGCCAAGCAAAGTGACCCAGTAGTAAAGCTATTCATGGAGAGTGAGGTCCACATCCTCGTGTAACAATCCAAGCTTACGTTCCCCCGTAGTTTTCTTGCGTAGCTTTAGCTTGAAGCTTCGTCGGCTACTCCAACAAGGCCGCATCTGGCTTCCATTACCACACCCGTCCACCTTGGCTTTGCTCTCTCGATAATGACCTCCATGTAAACGATATGGGTCTTAACGTATGATCCTTCCTTTCCTAAAATTACAAAAATCTGACGAAATTGGTGAGTGCAGAGATAACAATGTGTCATAAAACTTATGATTAGTATCAGCACCAGAGTACTTTGAATTAATGATTCGCCAATTTCTTCCCGCGTCAGATTTATAAGTAGCGTGAAGCTTTCAACGACTTCTTTCGTCGTCACTGTGAGGGGTTTTCTGCAAGCAAGCGATACTTCATTTAGTTTGCCGGATTACCCTTATTATCTCACGGAGACGTCACGAAGACACGAAATTTCCATATGCTCTCAGAGATTGCGTCGCTATCTGTTGCGAAAGAACATTGATAGGGACTTTGATATCGTTAGATGGTGGACGCCTCAGATTATTTCTCTGTTGTCGTTCACTGCCAAGTGTCTTTCTCCGTGCACCGGTAACGGAAATGGTGCTCTCCAGTTTAAAAGTGTGTTGCACGTTCTGATCTCAACTTCTTCTTTGATGACAGAATCGCAGTAGATACATGCATCAAACGCGATCCTACTTTATGACTTGAAAGAAAAACGAGGAAGCTGTTGAAGAAATTTAGTGTTGTAAATATTGTAATAAAGAATCTGTGAAACCTATCTCCTATGGTTTAAAAGACATAAAGAGGGCTATGCATTGCGCCCTGTCATTAATACTACAGATTCTCCGAACTACAGTCTAGCAAAATATCTAACCAAGTTGCTTACCCAAATGGTTGATCACTGAAAACATCACAACAGAAACGCTCAAATATCTGTGTTAAAAAATAAATCAGAATCAGTCCAGACGATATTACGAGGCCTATTCGGGAAGTAATGTCCGACCAGTCGCAAAATGGAAACCACTGTGAAAATCAAAAATGTTTCATTTCTACATCTACATCTACATCTATACTCCGCGAGCCACCTTACGGTGTGTGGCGGAGGGTACTTATTGTACCATTATCTGATCCCCCCTTCCCTGTTCCATTCACGAATTGTGCGTGGAAAGAACGACTGCTTGTAAGTCTCCGTATTTGCTCTAATTTCTCGGATCTTTTCGTTGTGATCATTACGCGAGATATATGTGGGCGGTAGTAATATGTTGCCCATCTCTTCCCGGAATGTGCTCTCTCGTAATTTCGATAATAAACCTCTCCGTATTGCGTAACGCCTTTCTTGAAGTGTCCGCCACTGGAGCTTGTTCAGCATCTCCGTAACGCTCTCGCGCTGACTAAATGTCCCCATGACGAATCGCGCTGCTTTTCGCTGGATCATGTCTATCTCTTCTATTAATCCAACCTGGTAAGGGTCCCATACTGATGAGCAATACTCAAGAATCGGACGAACAAGCGTTTTGTAAGCTACTTCTTTCGTCGATGAGTCACATTTTCTTAGAATTCTTCCTATGAATCTCAACCTGGCGCCTGCTTTTCCCACTATTTGTTTTATGTGATCATTCCACTTCAGATCGCTCCGGATAGTAACTCCTAAGTATTTTACGGTCGTTACCGCTTCCAATGATTTACCACCTATGGCATAATCGTACTGGAATGGATTTCTGCCCCTATGTATGCGCATTATATTACATTTATCTACGTTTAGGGAAAGCTGCCAGCTGTCGCACCATGCATTAATCCTCCGCAGGTCCTCCTGGAGTACGTACGAGTCTTCTGATGTTGCTACTTTCTTGTAGACAACCGTGTCATCTGCAAATAGCCTCACGGAGCTACCGATGTTGTCAACTAAGTCATTTATGTATATTGTAAACAATAAAGGTCCTATCACGCTTCCCTGCGGTACTCCCGAAATTACCTCTACATCTGCAGATTTTGAACCGTTAAGAATGACATGTTGTGTTCTTTCTTCTAGGAAATCCTGAATCCAATCACAAACCTGGTCCGATATTCCGTAAGCTCGTATTTTTTTCACTAAACGTAAGTGCGGAACCGTATCAAATGCCTTCCTGAAGTCCAGGAATACGGCATCAATCTGCTCGCCAGTGTCTACGGCACTGTGAATTTCTTGGGCAAATAGGGCGAGCTGAGTTTCACATGATCTCTGTTTGCGGAATCCATGTTGGTTATGATGAAGGAGATTTGTATTATCTAAGAACGTCATAATACGAGAACACAAAACATGTTCCATTATTCTACAACAGATTGACGTAAGCGAAATAGGCCTATAATTATTCGCATCTGATTTATGACCCTTCTTGAAAATGGGAACGACCTGCGCTTTCTTCCAGTCGCTAGGTACTTTACGTTCTTCCAGCGATCTACCATAAATTGCTGATAGAAAAGAAGAAATTTGCAACAGTTAGTAACATCTTCCAGCTATTTCTCTACATAGCCGCCGTTCCGATTTAGACACTTGTCGTAGCGTTGTACCAATTTTCCTATGCCCTCGTCATAGAAGCAAGCCGCCTATGCTCCCTGCCAATTCTCTACGCCGATATACAGCTCATTGATTGCGCCAGTACGTTGCCTTCATAGCTTGCGGTTCATGTGAGCAGAGATGAAACTCGGGGAGAGTCAATCGCGGGCTCTATCGTGGGGTGTCAAAGACTTCCCATTGAAAACGCTGCAGGAGCATCTATATTGCCCCTCAGAGTGCGGCTGAGAATTGTCATGCAGAAGGAAATGCATCACAATTATGTTATGTGGGCTGCATGACATCAGGCGCAATCTAACACCAGGCGCTCATATTTGGCGGGAGACGCTGTTTTTCTGTCTTTACTGCTCACTGTGCCTTCAGAACTGAAAAGAGCGATGTGACGCGATCGGTGGGCGTATTAGAGACACTGCCCAACACACCTGTGCAAACCTTCATCGGATTTTCACTGTGGTTTCCATTCCGCACCCCATCGGACGCTATTTTCCGAACAGCTCTGTACAAACAGTTTGGATGCGCTCTTTTTTCACAAAAGTCCCTGTGTAAGATACATTAAAGTCATTAACTGCCTACCTGCCTACTAACACTAGCAAATTATTTTGCCCTAATTTGCTAACCACCTACATTTGTATAGTGATCAATGTTACGAATAGCAGAGTAGCCATGGGTTTTCCATCTCTGGCGGTGGCTGATTTCTTTATGAGGCATTTCGGAAAACATATGGAATTCAGCTCCTCTTTATCCATCCTGATTATTTCATTACGTTGACGCCTTCTTTATCATATTTTCACCGGTTCATTGAGATGAGTAGTACGCATAATATCAAGTTTACAGTTCAGATGTAGAAAGAAAGAGGATTACCATTTTTAGATGTTTTCATTGAACGAAAATCAGATGGGCAGCTAGGCAACACTGTTTATCAGAAGCCAACACATACTGACTTATATCTCAGTGCGCAAAGCTTTCGTCATACAGTACGAAAAGCAGGCAGCTTCAAACAAACTGATATATAGAGCTGAAAGTGTTTCTCAGAGGGGCCACCTTCATTGTTAGATCAGATCCCTAAGAATCGTGTTTCTGAAGAACGATTATGGTGAAGGAGATGTTAAGTTACCCATCACTAAGAAACAAGAGCACAGAGCTAATCATCAGAAGATGATCATCCTATTCATTTCTTCGAAGCTACAATACAAGATTAATATAATAGGCAGAGTCCTGGGCAAATGTGATATTCAATTTAGTTTTTGACTACGCAAGAAAATTAAAGGAGAAGCTGGGTTCAGTAGAAGAAAACCATGGAGCTGGTGTTTCAGGAATTTACAAAATTCCTTGTGAATGTTGAAGTTGTTATACTGGTCAGTCGATACGAACAATTTTTATACGATGCATAGAGCGCCGACACCACATTAAATATCGCAATTTCGACATATCGCTGTTGCAGAACATGGCCCCATGAACAACATCCGGTTATTTTATGAAACGTAAATATTCTCGTATATCTACCTACTCAAATTCTGTAATCAGAGAGCATTTGAAATAAAAATTAACAACAAGAACTATAACCGGGGCAGCGGCTATTCCTCTAATTGTGCACGGGATTGGGTACTTGATGCTAGAGGCCGCCAACTGTCGCCTTATTCCCGCTCGTTCTCGTAAGCGAGTCTGAGCAGCGAGAACGCTGCCTGCGAGATTATCGTCTTCCGAGAGCGCGGTCTCGATAAAGAGGCGACCCGACACTCTCTCAGCTGGCCACCTGCAGCGCCGCCGGTCGCGTGGGGCCGTTCCGAACGCGGGTCGTGCTGTGTGCGGCTACCCGATTTACAAGTATACTAGTAAGGAACATGCACGTGTGACGTGTCACAGTTGTGCTGGTATGTAGGAATGCATTTTGGGAGATTTAAGACACATTTCGGTCGAACGAATCAAAACTGAGGCATTTGAACAAATCCAGTCCACGCAAATATAAAAGTAAAGCTGCCAAAACTTCCTGTAAAAGTGGTATCAGTGGTGGCATTCACGTTACTCAGAAACTGTCATGTAACGGCGACAAGGGAAATCGTGAAACCTTATGATAAACCAAGAGGTAACGACTGTATATTATTTTCTACATGAAGATGCGCTTATCTTGGGGTCTAAGCTAAGCATTAACACGAAGTGATTTCTTGCAGTAGCAAGTAAAACTAGCCACCCACTTTCCTGCCTACCATAGATATTAATGTTGAATTTTGTGTGTGTGCGTTTTCTACTTACGTTTGTTTTTAAAGCGACGTCTCATTTTACAAATGTTTCCTATTTCGTGTGTAACTGAGCACACGCAAGATTTCCTTTCGCGGAATTAGTTTCGAAGTTTATTGCCTTTATGCTTGTGTTTATTTCTTCCTCTTTATTTAGCTGTTATCCCATTGTTTCTTCACTCTTCGACGACTTAATACGGTTCATTGTATTTATTACGACCTCCGTCAGCATTAAAGATTGCCGTCAACTACAGGCAAGGTTGTTGACATATCTGTCTCAGAGTTAATTTTGTAACGTTTACTATCAAAGCTAATTGTGTAACTTTTGTGTTTTATTTTTATTTTGTTGTAGGCCCTAGTTCTATAAAAGATCTTTCACTTTTGCAACAACGCTGTACAGGTAGAATGTTCTAGAAGGCAGGTGCTTGGACTTACGAACAGTCTTTCGCAGGCTCTGTAGCTACATACTTGGAACGCTTGAAGGAAACGATTACCATTTTTCAGGTCATAGATGCTTAATGTATTAATCACTGTACGTAGTTACCGTTTGTTATCGTTTGGTACCCTTCTGTTAACTATCACTGCCTTGCAATTTTATTTTTATATGCTGTGCTTTCTGACTGAAAATATACAAATCACAGCAACAGACATAAAAAAAAACTACAAAAAGCCGGATCCACCTGTTGCTAAAACTGAAAGAACCTTAAGATTACGATACTTGAACTCAACAAAGAGAAATGCGTTATGGAATGATGTTCTGAGATAACTCATCACTTAGAAAGAAAATACTGATTGCACAATAGAGAGCAGTAAAAATAATATGCGATGTTCACTCACGGAAATCATGTAGGCACAATAATCTTCAAGGAGGTTGGCATTTTAACTGCGCCGTCAAAATACATATATTTGCTAATGACATTCGTTATAAACAGCCCATCACAGTTTGAGATGAACAGTGTTGTCCATAGGGAGAACACTAGAGGAAAAAAAGATTTCGCTCATTGTTAAAGCTGTCAGTGGCTCAGAAAGGAGTTCAATATACAGCAACAAATATCTCTGATTACTTGCCCAATAACATAAAATGTCTGGCAGGTAGCAAAGTGAGTTTAGAAACCGAACTTAAAAATCACTTCTCCTGGACAACTCCTTCTGTTCCATTGAAGAATGTCTATTGAAAAGGTGGTAGCCAGAGAAAAATGACGCTCTTTCCACATCATTTCCATAAAACACTCATTCAAATGATCTATCGAACATTTAACTAACTGCCTGACCAAAGACCGTTGTACCTGCAGTCGTACAATAGCACCCATAAGAAAAACGATTTAAAGCAGCAGCTTAGGATGTGATCCACCTGCTAAACAGTACGTTGGAATAAATTTGTTATTTAGTGAAGAAGTAGCGTCTTATACACAACCAATTTTCTTCTACTCAGCCGGCCGGAGTGGTTCTAGGCGCTACAATCTGGAACGGAGCAACCGCTACGGTCGCAGGTTCGAATCCTGTCTCGGGCATGGATGTGTCTGATGTCGTTAGGAAAGTTAGGTTTAATTAGTTCTAAGTTCTAGGCGACTGATGACCTCAGAAGTTAAGTCGCATAGTGCTCAGAGCCATTTGAACCATTTGATCTTCTACTCAAGCGATGTAAACAACCGTAGTACACAATAATAAATTAATTATATTAAAAGAAAGTGTACATATTCAAAACGAATAATGTAGAATATAGTTTCACAAATTAATCTAAAACCTTAATTCAGCAGTCCCATTTCTGAAGATATTGCACTGCAGTTCAGTCTGTTCTCCTGTTAGTACCATAGTTATACAATAATTTACATTACTTAGTATGAAGTATGTAATATTCACTGCATAATTGTGCAGTCATTACTTGTCACTTCTCAATATTATATCTGATTACGTACACACCTCAGAAAATCAGTTGTCAGTTGTCTTTGCTTCTGTGATTCAAATTTACCTTATTTGGTTCTCTTATTGTTATGGATGATGAGAATATCATTAACGCGATCGGAATCTAGACAACTTCTTTTCCGAGTCAGTACCATCCCTTCCTTACTAAAATTTCTTTCGCTCGAGGCACTACTGGCAGGTACACAGAAAACCTCTTTGCTGAGTTTGCTGAGTTTCGACAGGGCACACGAATTTGTTTTCCAGAAAGTCTGTGAACTCATCGTTTGGACTCTCCATGTTCATATATTTCTCAACCTCATCTTTCGATTTTGAGGTGAATGTTCGCCAATTTTGAAATTTTTTTGTGGGAGTGGGCATGACATCTTTGGTTACGTTCGTATCAATAACGTTATTTAACATTTTTCGCACATCTTGATGAATTTTTTGTCTTCTTTCTTCGGGAAAAACTAATAGTTCCCTGAAACAGGGATGCAAGAACGTTGCCACGTAATGAATGTCATGTAGTTCATTCATAACGTTGTTTTATAAACAGTTATGCTCTTTTCTTTAGCTTACACATTGTCACATCGTCGGTTCCAGTTTCGCAGAGACCTATCAGTTTCAAAATCCACGGCACTACAAATGGTAGTGTCGGCTCATTGTCTCCTTCCAAATCGTCCGTGGCCTCTTTGAAAACCTTCAGAAATTGAATAACGCTTTCCACAGTCGCATTCTGATACGACAGCATCATCTCATGTTTGTTTGAATCACGCAAAACGGTCTCTATTTGGTCTTTCTGTGAATGGAGTGAGTCTAACATCATGTACACACTGTTCCACGTGGTTTCTACATCATGGTGTAAGGTTTTATCTAATCTCGCGACGAGGCCAGATCGCTTCATAAAGCCTACTAGTTTACGTACAGTCAGGATGGAGTCATACACTGCAGGAATCTCATCCATTAAGAAACCTTCATTGAATGTGTGTCTCAGTGCTGTATTAATATAGTGCATCACACATGGGAGTCGTTTGTGTGCTTCTAGTGCTTTCTTGATGTTAGCTGCCTGATCTGTAACGAAATTAACCTGTCTTAGTTCCGAGGACGTTATCTGCAACTCTGCCATTTGTTCATATATTTCCGTAATAATACGTTCACCAGTCTTTGCAGTTAAGAGTACACTGTTTTTTAGTTTCCATTTGTCCGTCGACTCATCAATATAGCAGGATGTGACAGTCAGGTAATGGGTCTTACGATAACTGTCTGTCCACAGATTGCATGTCATTGAACACTGGTTTTACCAATTGCGTCTTTCACTACTGGAATAAGTTCACTCCTGACTTGATCAGCCAATTCCTTAATATGTCGTGCTACAGTCCTTGGGGAAGGTAGCACGTCTTGGACGGTGATTTGTCCATATTTTGCTCCTGTATTTATCAGTTCTTGAGCTAAGCTTATGAATCCTTCACCACTTACCTTTTTAAACTGTCGGAGGTCTGTTGCACACATTAAAACACATTTGTCCCTAATAGATATTTTATCAGCACTGGCAGCTGCAACGCTTGACGAGTGTCGATTATCCTTATATTTATGTCTGTTCATTCCAGTTGTGCTTCCTTTGTAAGCAAGCAATGCTCCACAATTTCCATTTTGGCACTGAACGTAACCAAGCGGAAGATATGTATCTCTTTCAATAACCACCTGAAACAGTCGTAATAAACACCTTCATGTATGTTTCACGAAGACAACTTTTCTTTTCGCTTACGGACACAACAAACGTATCAATTCATTAAAAAATGCTACACAAATGAAGCAATTCGATTAATCAAATACTATCACGTATCGAATTCGGAAGCTCTATTCTGTAATTATTTAGTAATAACTGAAGGGCTTACCTTAAATTTTTCCCAACTGGAACTGCCACTCCTTACTCCCACTTTATTTATCAGAATGTACGTCCCATCAGCAAGTTTCTTCAACACAACATCTTTCGTGATGGTAGTCATTGCATTGGTCCCGGTTCCGGAACCACTCATGCTGAGTTTAGTCCCGTGACAGTTTACTGCCTACCGCTACGTTACGATAATGCGAGTCTCTCGGCCAGCTCGCGGTCTCGCAGTCTCGGGCCGGCGCGTGTCCGACAATCCTCGTCTCAGCTCGTTTCGTAGCGTGACGTCAGTCATCCCCACCTCACGCGCCTGTGCCAGCGACAATGAGCCGCGTACTCAGCGAGAAGCGAGCGAGACTGAGCAGCGTGTTGACGTACTCTACTTGATGCTGAAAGAGAACAGGGAAATAAGATGTGTGAATCTAACGTAATCTGTGTCGCTAGCTGTGTTCTTCCACCACAGACATCGACACTATCTCTGCTAGCATGCGAAAGTTCCGTATCTTCGTGACGTCTCCATGATATGATTAGGGTAATTCGCCCCGCTAACACGGCCTGCTCATAATTTCTGACAATTACGACGAAGGCACTCGTTAAAAGGTTGAAACTACATGCAAATCAGGCGAGGCAGGAAAACCGTGAAGCATTAATCCCAGAATGTCGCCACAAAAAACTATATTCGTTCACCACAACTTTCCTATGTTACGTCGGATGCCATGCCATCTTTTGAGCTCTGAACTATCCTAGGCAGGCAGTTTTTAGGAAACAGTTAGTGTAACACGTACACCAGCCTCGAGTGCATCACTCCATTTTTCACGTCAGTAAATCTATATCAGGGGTGAAAGAAGCAATGAGTGACAGAATACCAATGAAGACCTACCTAAAAATTTGAAAAGTATATGACGTAACTTCGTGGCAGATTAAAAATATGTGCTAGACGAGGACTCAGTCCAGGAACCTCCTAGTGCTCATACCGACTTAGCTATCCAGGCACGACTGACGAACCTCCCGCTCCACCCTCTCCCAGAGGTTCAGCGTCAGTCAGTGTATCTCTTCGACTTTTTAAAATTCACAGCTTTACTGAGCAGGCCAACATTATTCCATCATAACTTCTGCAAGAAACAATATTACGGAAGCCGGCCGTCCTGACCGAGAAGTTCTATGCGCTTCAGTCCGGAAACGCGCTGCTGCTACAGTCGGAGGTTCGAGTCCTGCCTCGGGCATGGATATGTGTGTGTGATGTCCTTAGCTTAGTTAGGTTTAGTTAGTTCTAAGTCTAGAGAACTGATGACCTTAGATGTTATGTCCTATAGTGCTTAGAGCCATTTACAGTGTTACGAGTACGTGGTTCAGCTTGAGGCTAGTAGATCGTTTCCGATTGAAAGCCTTCCCTCCTAACCTCAGAGAGCATAAGAGACTATGACTCCGGTTTTTATGCCCTGAGATATTTCCGCTTTATAGCTGATGCAGCCTAACTGGATTGGTTTAAGAAGGGGACCGTACCTACTCGTCATCACCAATTTCGCCCGAACTTACTGTACGAGGTCTGTTCAAAAAATCCCGGAACATTCGTAATTTCACGTGTGAAATCCGGTTGGAACCTCTCCACACGATTGTGTTTAATGTGTAACTGCGGGGAGTTTCATTGTTGTATGTCTGTTAGTTATTGTTCAGTGCTACATTGAGTAGAAAGCTGTGTCGGAAATTTTGGGAATTTCGAGATGGAACAGTTAGGCGAGACACGCGTCTCCGTTAAGTTTTACGTGAAACTCGAGAAAATCTTTGCAGAGACACACCAAATGATACAGGAAGCCTACGGCGATGAGTGCTTTAGCCGTACTCGGTGTTACGAATGGTTCACACGTTTTAAAATGGCCGGACGTGAGTTAAAGATGACCCTCATTTAGGACACCCTTCGACGTCTGTCGACGACGCTCATGCCAGGAACGTCAACGAAATCGTACGTGCCAATCTAAGACTCACTGTAAGAGACACTGCGGAAGAATGTAACAGTCGTTCGGGAAACGTTCTCCAAAACCACAAGAAGCCGGCGCTGATAGATTTGCTTGACTTCGAAGGATTATTTCATCATGAACTCACAGTGTTGCGACGCCTTCGAGAAACTGTGAGAAGGAAATGACCTGAAATGTGGCGAGACAATTCATGGCTCCTGCATCACGATCATGTCATGTCATGTCATGAGATCCTGGCCTAAAGTCTTGCAATGCATTACATTGCTGCCTAGTTCGACCCACGGCTCACTAGTCAAGACGAGAATGGACTGCGCCCCGCAGTCTGTGAAGAGATTTTGGATCGCACAAATGAGAAAGATATGTTCCTTAAGATACCCATAACTTGTGATGAGACGAGGGTCTAGCCTTATGATATTGGGACCAAGGTTCAATCTTGACAGTCGTTCTGGAAACGTTCTCCAAGACCAAAAGAAGCCGGCGCTGGTAGATTTGCTTGACTTCGAAGGATTATTTCATCACGAATTCACAGTGTTGCGACGCCTGCGAGAAACTGTGAGAAGGAAATGACCTGAAATGTGGCGAGACAATTCATGGCTCCTGCATCACGATAACGCACCCGTGCATTCATCCCTATCGGTGCGTGGCTATTGCACAAAGACGAATCACTGTGCTGTCTCATCCTCCGTATTCTCGAGACATGGTCCCCGCTGACATTTCTTTATTACCAAAGCTGAAAACTACGTTGAACGGACGAAGATTTGCAAAGACAGGAAAGGTGAAACAAAATTCGCAGACTGCACTTCGAGTGATCCAGCAAAAGGCGTGCTAAGACTGCTTCTGGGACTGGAAGAGTCGTTTTGAACGTTGTATCAATTGTGGAGGAAAGTATTTCGAAGTAGACCATATACAATAAGTAAAAGGTAAGCTTAGAAAAATTTTGTAGACAGAGTTACGGAACTTTTTGAAAGGACCTCGTATATGTAGGTCTAGGCCAGAAACAAATTTGATGGAAGCGGGAGCTCCAGGTAGCCAAGCGTAAAAAAAAAAAAAAAAAAAAAAAAAAAAATATTAATAAATAAATAAAAAACAAAACATTCCTGATGCAGAGTTTGTTAAGCATTAGCCATTTATCTTAGCGCAGTTTCCAGACAACGGTGGGCACAGTGGAACGAATACTAAATGGTAATTGAAGGTCGGGGGACCAAGTCCCTATCTATC
Organism: Schistocerca serialis cubense; assembly: GCF_023864345.2. Lineage (NCBI taxonomy): Eukaryota > Metazoa > Arthropoda > Insecta > Orthoptera > Acrididae > Schistocerca > Schistocerca serialis. The sequence goes on along the minus strand of NC_064641.1, from coordinate 869,387,010 downwards.
TTCAATGTTTACGTTACTTGCACTGCTCAATATATTGTATTTATTAATACTTTCATGAAAGGCATGAGAAGGAAACACAGATAGAAAGTTTGAGACTGCAAATAAACTTCGAAGAAGGGAGTGTAGAAGCAACATTCTTACAATTATACAGTTAGTTTAAAGTTTCTAACCAAAACCAGACTTCGTTTACAGTCATACAGTGTTATCTCTAGTTGCACAGTTAGGCAGTAAACCTGGTGTATCACATCATTTCGCCAGATGTAGGTGAGTTTAGCCTGTGATTTAAAGTGGAACATAGTTTCATGCTGACTTCTGGGGATGAGATTTCTATTTTTCTTTCGACGAGGGGAGAGCCGTTTTGAAGCTCTCTGATCAAATTCTTTAGGTAACAATGGAAACGGACATCGCAAGGGTTGAAAAATACAGCACGATGGCAATCGTTCTGTATTTTGAAGAATTTCGTAGTATACCTGCGGATCTGTTCGTCCTCCCCAGGCGTCATTTAACGTATCACATCTGTTCTCCGGCGCACAGGTTTTAATCACAACAAATACAATAGGTGAAGAATTATGTAAAGTATAAGTAACGTAAAAACTGAAAATAAAAAAGCTTCTACGTATGGCCTCGAACTCACGACCGTTGGATTAGCATTGTGTTCTCTTTCCATTGCATCAACGCCAACAGCTGCCTGGAAACCACGCTAACATAAATTGCCTATGCCTCGCCTGTCCCGCGCAAGGTGATATTTTTTTATAAACTCTTGTCCATTTGGAGCTTCCATTTCTGACTCTTTCATTTCTGGGAAAAGCCTGGATATATCACGAATTTGTGCGGAATCGGTGATGGGGAGTAGGCACGGTCCTCTTGTAAATTTCAGAGAGGCAAGGGTTTTCGCAAAGCGTAACGGAATAATAAAAAAAGTTTGCGTTAGAGTTAACCAAGACAAAACTGAAATCAGAATCCTCTCCGCAGACCTCATGAAGTTACCAACTATGCACGTAAAGGACTTGCATCTTATGCTTAGCGCATTACAAATGTTTTTCAGTTTGTGCCCTTCACCACTTCGTAATAATCTAAAAACGTTAAGCATGTGTGGTAAGAGAAATCATGTCGACGTCGGCAAATTTTATTCAGTAGAAGTGAAATCTGTGCACAACGCCGAAACTTCCTCGCATCTTTAAATGCATTAAAATGAATGTGTCCTGTTCCGAAAACGTCGTTCATGAGTGAACTCACTTGAAAGTACGGAACGCGTGGTAGATTAACTAGAAAATGCAAGAACCATACACTCGTTCTGAACCTCCAAAAATTTCTCAGTTTAGCCGGTGAACCTGTAGGTGGTGGTGTAAGAGGCATACAGTATAGCTGGCCACTCTTTCCCACACGATTTTGTAATAATTAAACCGGTCCGTGCTTGAACTGACTTAGTGAGCCGCCGCATAGGAAATCTTCCCATACGTTATGTGGAGATGCTCCCGTAGTTTTGTGTCCCCTTGCAGAGCCCTAGCAGCGCCGTCGGATTCTGAAAGTGCAATACCACTGTCTATGTTTTACGAAATGAAGGGGGAAGAAGTTTTGTGTGCAAATAACTTTTACACAGGATGCCATTATGGTGCGTTTATTTAAGAAATAATGTCCTTTCGACAACTGCTCACTATGGCTCACAGTTTGTAATTTGAGCATACAAACGGTATAGTTCGTATAAAATCGTACTTATTTGGTTATGCCAAAGTTATTCTTTTATTTACGAATATCAACGTTTCTAGGCATTGTAAAATTACTGAAGGATAGTATTTATGACCCGTAGACTCTTCCTAATGCCTGACTGGCAAAAGCAACTACTGTTAGCAAATATTTATTAATAACAATTACTTGATTCGTGCCAGAATAAACGTACTTTCGCTATGTATCTCTTTCTGACCTCACGAGTGATTTTGCATCGGCACCTCATCCCAGTGGCTCTGAAAGCGTCAGATGGACAACCGCCTCTGCTAGCCAGCGTGCGAACCTACCGCTCGTACCTACCCTCCTACGTTCTGGAGCGCTGATAAGTTCACTTAGAAGTATGTGAAACAGCAAAACTGGAAATAAATTAAAATCCACTCTTACCTGCAAATAAGGGGCGCCTTACTAACAAAGACTAGAAAAAGTTAAAATAAATTCATAAAAACACCAATTATGGCCAACGTAACGTAGTCATTAGCTTTTGAACAGAAGATAACATGTTTCATGCACACATAAAATTCATTGGACCATGAATCCTTACATTACCACCGGACACCCTAGAGGAAAGAAAATCATCACAAATTACTACTGATTCGTGAAGCATTATTTTACAAATGGAAGAAGAATCAGATAAATCATGTGAATATTTGGCTGACTGAATAAAAGTTGGAGGTTGATTCCCCCATGCGTTCTAAAAAAGCTCAACGCGAAAACAAGCACGTAAATAGTTCTCACGTTAAACACCACTACATAATACACTACTGGCCATTAAAATTGCTACACCAAGAAGAAATGCAGATGATAAACGGGTGTTCATTGGACAAATATATTATACTAGAACTGACATGTGATTACATTTTCATGCAATTTGGGTCCATAGATCCTGAGAAATCAGTACCCAGAACAACCACCTCTGGCCGTAATAACGGCCTTGATACGCCTGGGCGTTGAGTCAAGCAGAGCTTGGATGGCGTGTACAGGTACACAGGAACCACAGTTCATCGAGAGTAGTGACTGGCGTATTGTGACGAGCCAGTTGCTCGGCCACCATTGACCAGACGTTTTCAATTGGTGAGAGATCTGGAGAATGTGCTGGCCAGGGCAGCAGTCAAACATTTTCTGTATCCAGAAAGGCCCGTACAGGACCTGCAACATTTTCCTGCTAAAATGTAGGTCTTCGCTGGGATCGAATTAAGGGTAGCGTCACGGGTCGTAACACATCTGAAATGTAACGTCCACTGTTCAAACTGCCGTCAATGCGAAAGAGGTGACCAATGGCACCCTATACCATCACGCCGGGTGATATGGCTGTATGGCGATGACGAATACACGCTTCCAATGTGCGTTCACCGCAATGTCGCCAAACACGGATGCGACCATCATGATGCTGTAAACAGAACGTGGATTCATCCGAAAAAATGACGTTTTGACATTCGTGCACCCAGGTTCGTCGTTGACTACACTATCGGAGTCGCTCCTATCTGTGATGCTTCGTCAAGGGAACCGCAGCCATGGTCTCCGAGCTGATAGTCCATGCCGCTGCAAACGTCGTCGAACTGTTCGTGCAGATGGTTGTTGTCTTCCAAACGTCCCCATCTGTTGACTCAGGGATCGAGACTTGGCTGCACGATGCGTTACAGCCATGCGGATAAGATGCCTGTCATCTCGACTGGTAGATACGAGGCCGTTGGGATGCAGCACGGCGTTCCGTATTACCCTCCTGAACCCACCGATTCCATATTCTGCTAACAGTCATTGGATCTCGACCAACGCGAGCAGCAATGTCGCGATACGGTAAACCGCAACCGCGAAAGGCTACATTCCGACCTTTATCAAAGTCGGAAACGTAATGGTACGCATTTCTCTTCCTTTCACGAGGCATCACAACAACGTTTCACCAGGCAACGCTGGTCAACTGCTGTTTTTGTATGAGAAATCGGTTAGAAACTTTCCTCGTGTCAGCACAATGTGGGTGTCGCCACCGGCGCCAACATTGTATGAATGCTCTGAAAAGCTAATCATTTGCATGTCACAGCATCTTCTTCCTGTCGGTTAAATTTCGCGTCTGTACCACGTCGTCTTCGTGGTGTAGCATTTTTAATGGTCAGTAGTGTATGTCGCAAAAAGAAATGTAATACAGCAATCGACGTTACTTTAAAATTACGTATATGCAGAGCCAATACGAAAAGCCGGTAACAATCTCACAGCTACCATCATGGGTATAATTACTTATTTTGTTATTTGTTATGTAAGATGTACTTTATATATTACTACATCCCTATAATTCTATTATATGTTCAAATTTCAGTATAGGTCTGAAGATGGTGACCTGAAAAAGAAAAGTTTCTCGTGGTCGAGATTGTTTATGTTCATTCTGAACTAATGAAATATCCGCTGAACTCAAAAATTAGTCTCGCCGTAATCCAGAACGAAGTCAGACAAATGTGTCCATTTCACTGTCACAAGACAAAGCGCCTTCACAAGTTCTCGTATAAGCACGCAGTCGTCACGGCAGCTAGGAGAAGTGATTGTCTTTGAGTGCCGACTTCGAGGCCGCCTACCTTCCCTACTGGATGGTTCGCGTGACAGCTCGCGCGACCCGTCAAGACCCAGACTTGACGCTTCCACCCAGAGACACACTACCCCAGCTGACAGACAGGATTATCTTCACGCGCACGAATATGCGGCGTGACAGTTGCTTCGAGTGACAGCAGATGCCCATGATAACGACTGTTACCTCTTTCAGCGAAGTCTGCGCTATTTTCAATGTTTCTGGCAGGTTAAGAGTGTACGGCGGATTGGTAATCGGACTTTTTAACACGGCGTTACGCTGGCGTTGCTGCAGTGGACGGTGATAGACGAAAACTGTGTGACCAGAAGCCGGAGCGTTGCCTTAGACGATCTGCGCTCTTACCCGCTGAGCTGGCGACAGTCTGGGCTCAATTTCCGGGTTACAAAACACACTGGGTGTTCATTACACAGATCTGCGACATAAAAATTGTTTCACATTTATTAAGTGACTTTTAAAGTGTTTTCAACGCTGATTTCGGGAAAAATAGTGAAAAAATTCCACCACGTATATTATTTCACAAACTGCTTGTCTAGTTTTAACTTTTTTCGATATTTCAGCACTCTAGAGAGTTTGAGTTTTGCTTTTTAGGATCTCCATAAATTGTTATTTAGCCATTTTTATTCTAGATATACGTAAAACAAAGAGTAATTAGGAGAAACCAGCAATATTTTCATGTTAGTGCCTGTCTGTCGCGCTGCCCCTTCTCCCGCCATCACCAAGCAGTGAGCTTCTTCTCTTGCCCTTCAGTTCACAATACCTCTTCACTCTGTGCTGTTCACGCGTTGTTGTTACTAGTGCTGTTTTCTTCTGTTTTGAAGTTGTTTTATGGACAATGGCTACCAGAGAATGTATAAAGTCGCCAGATTGCTTCTGCTACATTTGTATTAAGTATACCGTTAAAAAGCAACAAAGAAACATTTCCGATTTTGTTGAAAAAGTATATTTTGCCTGTTTTGGTATAAAGTTAGGCGATCAAGATAAGCCTTGGGCCCTACATAAAGTTTGTTCAGTGTGTGTGGAAGACTGAGGCAATGGTTTCAACGAAGGAAGCATTCCTTCGTTTTGGAATACCAATGGTTTGGAGGAAGCCCAAAAATAATAGCGATGACTGCTATTTTTGTTCTTGCAACGTACGAGGTTTGAATTTGAAAAAAACAAAAAGGATATTTCTTACTCTAACATTCAATGAGCCATTCGCACTGTTCCTCATGGACCTGAAATACCAGTGCCCTCTCCTCCAGATTCTTTGGATCATATAGATGATCACGAGCCATTGGCTCAGCAAAGTGATAGTGAAGAAGACAGATTGCTACTATCCCGGTACAACTGATCCCATTCCATTCTCACAATCTGAACTGAACCATTTAGTTAGAGACCTAGGCCTTTCTAAAGAATCGGTCGAGGTTTTAGGATATAGATTGAAAGAAAAACATATGCTGGCCCCGGGTACATCCTTTTCTTCTTATCGATCGAGGGAAAACTAATGACAGATTCCAACTTTGTGGACAAAATGGAAACAGAAGAGAAGGCAGCGTGGAGATCCTTTAAATTAGTTGTTACCGCTTTCCTAGGAAACAAAACAGATCCATAATACAAGACAATCGTCGCAGACATGCTCGACAACTTTAAGAATCTGGGCTGCAACATGAACATTAAAGTTCAATTTTTCCACTCTCATCTTGACTACTTCCCTGCAAACCTTGGTGATGTAAATGAAGAGCAGGGTGAAAGATTCCACCAAGATATCAAAGAAATGGAAAGAAGATATCAAGGAAGATGGACTACTGCTGGATGATAAAAACAGTTGATCCTCAACGAGTCCACAGCCGGAAAAGCAATAAAAGAAGCTTCAACAAAAGCGAAAGCGTTATTATAAGTACTTATGAGTTTAAAGAGAAATGGAAGTGTACTGGAAATATAGTTTACAACATGATATATAAATACAATCAAATTTTATAACGTTGGAAAAAAATCTGCTTAAATTTTGTTATTATACCCAAAAATACTCCCTTTTTTGTGAGAAAACCTGACTTGTTAGAAAGAAAACGGATTACATTGTTGAAATGAGCGCTGAAAAGTACATAACAGTCAGTTAACAAATTTCAAACAAATTCCAATTTTTTTTTTTTTTTTTTTTTTTTTTGCTGACCTGTGTTATGGGAAGCTGTGTAATATAGAGATCCTGATCATGAGTGAACAATAAAACAAGTGTTTTTGTGTTTTTGACATGTATTAGGAAAAACTTTCGTTGAAATAAACTGGCCGGCCGGGGTGGCCGATCGGTTCTAGCTGATACATTCTGGAACCGCGCGACCGCTACAGCCGCAGGTTCGAATCCTGCCTCGGGTATGGAAGTGTGTGATGTTCTTAGGTTAGTTGGGTTTAAGTAGTTCTAAGATCTAGGGGACTAATGACCACAGAAGTTAAGTCCCATAGTGCTCAGAGCCATTTGAAACATTTAAAATAAACTGCGCTAGCATTTAAGTTCACTAAACAAACAAAATGCCCAGCGATCACGCAAATAGTATACGTTCTGCCTTTACAAGGGACAGAACTAATAATCTACAACCGGGCGACGTGTCTGGCGTATCGGTAATAATTATTACGTACAGCAACCATCCTTGTGAATAATTCTGCCTGTTGTGACTCTTGAGGTTTTTCGTGCGTTCTGAATATTCTATAAGGTTGCGGGTTTGCAGCCGGATCATGTTGACTTCTTTGTACAATATTTCGCCTGACGACCGTCCAGCCATCTTCAGGTGAGTGTCTGCCACCAGAGACTGCTAGTTCACGGTGTCGGCCTTATAGAAAAATTGGTGCGGAGATGCACGCACATTGGCGGAGTCCAATGATGGGGCTGCGATACCGAAACCTCATAGAACAGTATGTCTATTGCTGAAATCCATACTAAAATACCTACAGTAGTTCCTGAGATTAGTCTTCATATAAAGACAGAAAAACAAGGCCGACATTGTAACTTATAATGTGTACAGATGACGATGTGTGTGTAGATGTATCAATTCTGATAGTAATAACTCCGAAATTTGGAAATTAGTGGTACGTTCCTATGGGATCACACTGCTGAGGTCATTGGTCCCTAGGCCTACACACTACTTAATCTAAATTAAATTAACTTACTCTAAGGACAACACACACACCCATGCCCGAGGGAGGACTCGAACCTCTGACGGGGGAAGCTGCCCGTGGCAAGGCGCCTCAGACTGCACGGCTACCCCGTGCAGCTAGTGATAATTCCACGTGGCTGAACGGCCTGGTGCAAGTTTTTAAATTGGACGCCACTTGGCCGACTTTTGTGTCCCTGCCTTACCCCAGTTATCTAACTTGGAAAAGGGGACCTAAGCTTAACGTGGAAATCTCAACATCACTGTGAAATGAACGCAAGGTTAAAAGACATAAGGGAGACCGGGTCACATTGGCTCACCATCTTCCTTGATTTTTTGTTCCAGCTTGTTTCAAATATTACTATTGCTCTTTTTATGCGGAAACATCGCACCAGTTATATACTGTAATCGGATGACCGGAGCGGGTGACGTGGTCAGGGTTGTAGGGCGTGGCTGTTTTTAGCAATCTTCCTCTTTATTGCTGGTTCTTCCAGTACATTTTCCGGTAGCTCAGCCCCACCGCTCATGTCATGGTGGAGACGAGCTGATGCACGCAGTCCGGGGAACGCGACGCCGCGCTCGGTCGGCGGCTGCGCAGGCGGTAGGAGGTTAGCAGCACGAGGCGTGGCCCAGCTAGCAGACGCGGCGGCTCGTGACGACGCCGGGAGTCGCCGGTGCAGCAGCGGGCAACGCCCCCTGCCAGCTTGTCCTCGGGGACAGCGTCACTGATGACGACGACGTGACAGCGACCGATCGCCCAGTCGGTCGAACCGAACGCCGACGCCTACCTCTGATGCCCTTAAATAGTGCAGGCCGCTGCTGAATCCGCCGGTTACACGGCGGCGTGTTTATTAGAAGGTTCTCGATGAGTTGGCTAATGCAACCGCACCACGCGCGGCCAACGCGAGCGTAATTCAGCTAATGCTGCGTTCTGATGGCTGCCGCGCATGTACACACATACCGATGCACGTTGCAAAACTGTGTCACCTCCATAAGGCGCTGGCCGGCCTTCGTCCGACGTTTGCCGTAAGGCTGGCGCATCGCGCACTGAAACACACAAAATTATAATTTCGCACTGTGTTTCCTAAAAATAACCCCTTGTCCTCTACAATACAGATAGCGTCTATTCTTTCAGAGATGCAAGTACGAAGGAACGAACAACATCTATATATAATATACATACGGCAGACGGTAGTGTGATATATTAGTGCGGATGCACAACAATGTCCGAAACCTTGTGGTGACACAGTTAGGCTGCGAGCAAGTGAATTAATGGACAGCTGGCGCTGCTCGGTAGCGGTTCAGGAGGCAAATTTGATACATTCACACGTAGGAGACTGAACAGATAACGGTACCTACAAGACATTACGAGAAAACATGCTATGGAGATGGTTCCGTGACGTCAGTGGAGCATCGATGCCGCTTGTGCGTGGTTCAAATGGTTCTGAGCACTGTGCGACTTAACTTCGGAGGTCATCAGTCCTCTAGAACTTAGAACTACTTAAACCTAACTAACCTAAGGACATCACATACATCCACGCCCGAGGCAGGATTCGAACCTGTGACCGTAGCGGTCGCGCGGTTCCAGACCTAAGCACCTAGAACCGCTTGGGACTCTGGCCAGCGAGTGTGTTTCCAGAAATGTTATTTCATGTTTGTATATTTCTTTGAAGCAATTTCTTTTAAAATCATGGAGTCAAAGATAAGTCATGGAAAACAGGATTTATTTTTTGTCAGTAAATAAATAAATGTTCTTCTCTGGCCATTTATCTTTTCCATATGTTCCTGTTTGGCGACGGAGAGACAGTGATCAGGTGTCATAAAACGATCCCTGCCCAATTTGCCCCCGGAACTATCTCGTTTTTCTTTTTTCTTAAAAAAAAAAGGAAAAGGCGGTTAAGCTGATCGTTCGCATAAAGCGGGAAATTCGGGTTCGACTCTCAGTCTATTACCATTGAGTTCACTTAATGCCCAACTGCACTTAAACGCAGGATACTTCGTACATTATGTTTTGAAAGGTGAGGTGAAGATCACACGAACGTCATGCAGTACATGATCACTGCCTATTGGACATGCTTGTGAATGCCTCGATACCGAGACCTCTTTGCCAACATGTTGAATCTTGTTTTCCGACGTCAAGGTGTTCCTTAATTTTATTTTCCTCATGATCAATGTTTTACTTGTTATGTATATTTCCCATCGGATTTGCTTCGGCTTGTTCTCTCCTAGTTTACCTGCTCGTTTTGTTTTGTGTTTTGAGCCAGTATCGCTCCAGCGCTGTTGTGTAATGTGTGTAGCTGAAGTATATATACACATGAGCGTAGACAATCCTTGAAGTCTGATTGAAATTTTCTTACTTTGCTGTTTACAATATAATCTGATCACGATGCCTTTCATATATATATTAAATAAAAACTACATAAATATAAAAATCTGTATAAAGGTTGTTTATACACGAGAGCTTGGTGGTGGGTTTTCGGCTATGTTCTCGGTTTTCTTCCATTCTCTTTTTATTATTGTTTTTTAATCATAATTAACTTTTTCTCCCATTTGCAACTTTTGTTACATGATGATCTGACTATGGTTTTCTGAGGTTTCATGATAGTACCAAGTCGCTCTGTTAACAAAAAAATAAAAGAAAAATGTTGTCACGGTGATGAAATGCAAGGGGCGAGGTCCGTGTTTACACCTCCCTACTGCCCCAATTTTTTGTATGACAACATTACGAACTGTCGGTCCGGTTATTGACGTGTCTGTTCTCTGCATTCAAATTTGTGTATGTGTCGTGGTGTATCGTCCGTTTTCAACAACGAGGTTTAATGAAGGGATCTTTAGACGTACGTACCTCTTACTTGTTTTCATTTTTGTGAGGGATCTACTCGGCTTCTCGCCTGCTTTCACTATTTATCACATTTACTTGCGACGGTAATATATTCTTACAACATGAGTCATATTCTACAGCCAATGTATAGTATGACAACTGCGGGAGGATAACAGACACATGAATGATCGGACTGGCAGTTTACAATTTTTTGATGAAAAAAAAAGGGCATGAAGGAGATTTGAACACGCATCTTCCACTTTGCAGTCCACACGGTGAGCACAAAACCATGACACAGGAGCGCTTGCGATTCACTCGATATTGCACGTCTTTAACTTGGACCATTCACTGTTTCTATCTTGTTTCTTCTTTCACAGTTCTTTACGCCTTGTTTCTATTTTCATGCTTGATCTGTGTTCATTCTTCGACGGGCTACTGACTGGGCCATTTTACCACTAAATCTGAGGGGGTATGATGGGTTGTTTCTCTTGTGTACGGAGTGATTTGAAATGTAACGGCCACACGACATTAAACAAGAGTAAGGCAGATGTCAGAGTGAGATAAATTCAAAGTATCCGCGGCTAGCTGGCCATTGTGGCCGAGCGGTTGTAGGCGCTTCAGTCAGGAACCGCGCCGCAGCTACGGTCGCAGGTTCGAATCCTGCCTCGGGCCTTGATGTGTGGATTGTCCTTAGGTTAGTTAAGTTTGAGTAGTACTGAGTCTAGGGGACTGATGACCTCAGACGTTAAGTCCGATAGTGCTCAGAGCCATTTGAACAATTTTATCCCCAGCAAATGTAGTCCATCAAGAAAGAAAGTATCTTAGAAAACACTTGTTAGATCAATACCTGAAAACGGATCGTCAGTATGGGATCCATACCAGATAGGACTGATTGATGAACTAGAGGAGAACCAAAGAAGAGCGGCCACTGCTGTTACAGATTCATGTACTTAGCACGAAAACTTCATAGAGTTGATCAGAAAGCTGCAGTGACAGACGCATTGCGCGTCATATTGTCGGTTCTTCATAAAGTTCCGAGAGCGTATGTTTCTAGAAGTGTGAGCAAATACTCCCTTTGTCAGAAACCTCCAGTACAGTTTTTTTTCTTTTTGAATAAAAAATTGCTACTATCGAAGTAGTCCGTTTGGTTACCTATACACGGTTGCCAACGTTTCAGGAGATCTTGAAACCAAGCAGGGAAATTTTCAGCTGTGATGCTTGTAAGCTCATTTGCCACAGCCCGTTGTATGTATGCGATATCTTGATGAAGCTTTTCCTCCAGTCGACTTTCACCTGCGGAAACCAGAAAAATTCGGCGATAGGTCGGGCGAATATGGCGGATGTGAGACGGCAACAACAGAATGGCTGGCCAGATGCTCAGTAACAGATAAATCAGTGTGGGGTCGCACATTGCCATGCAATAAGAAGAAGTCCTTAGAACGCCACAAATCAGAGCGGCGACGTCTAACTGCTCGTCAAAAACGTTTTAAGACTTCGATATAAAGAGTTCGGTTCACTGTTCGACCTTCATCTTTTAGAGTCGAAGAACGCGATCAACATTGCCTTTCTACTCGAAGGCTATCAAAAATGGCTCTGAGCACTATGGGACTTAACTACTGAGGTCATCAGTCTCCTAGAACTTAGAACTACTTAAACCTAACTAACCTAAGGACATCACACACATCCATGCTCGAGGCAGGATTCGAACCTGCGACCGTAGCGGTCACGCGGTTCCAAACTGACGCGCTTAGAACCGCACGGCCACACCGGCCGGCTCGAAGGCTATCGTTTCACGTTTTTCGAGGCTGGTGATCGAGGACATTCGATCGAGGACATTCAGCATTTTGACGCTTCGTGTGAGTGTCGTATTGGTAGCGCCAGCTTTCATCCTCATCAATAATCTGGCAGATATATGTGATCACGCCAGGCTCTGTCCAGTAGTTTAGCAGAAGTACTTACTCATTCATGTTTATGTTCGTGTATTAGTGTATGATGGACGAGTTAGGGATTCAGTTTCCGCTTCCATGAATATTTGTGTAAAATCTTATGACACACATCACGATTTAAGTTAAGTTCTTCTGGTATCGTCTTGCACTGAATCTCTGCCTTCACAAAAGATTTTTTACCACTCCAAAACACGACATCTTGGAAGTGTCTCGCCTGCATACGCTTGCTCAATCATTGTCCACGTTTCACTAGGGGTATTCCTGAGCTTTACGCAGAACTTAACGTTCACTCTTCGCGCACAATCAGCACGCATTATGTCACCGTAATAATGCGCCAAGAACCTAAACAGTGTGTTACGAAACACCGCCCTGGCAACTAGTAACTCTGTGCGCAAAGTTGAACAAGGTCATGTTAAGGACGCACACACACCAGGTGACAATAAAGACATTTGTTCATTTTAAGTACTGCAAACTCGAAAAAAAACTGTTCTGAAACTTTTCTGAAAAAGAGAGTTTATCGCTTTGTTCTACGTTTATCTCTCGAAAAGACAATGAAGATCAAATGAGGGGGATCCGGACACACACGGAGGCTTACCGGCAATCGTTCTTCCAGCGATCTATCCGCGACACGATCAAGAATGAGGGGAAGTGACGGGGTATAACAGCACCCTCCACCAAACACCGCGAAATGGCTTGTGGAGTATACATGTAGATGTACACTGAAACCTTACCGTCTCCTCTATATCTCTTTTGCTGCGCAACCTTCCCTTCTACAATAACCTATGAAACCTTCCCTTAGGATTTCTATCTCTCGCTTAATAATAACAAATGAAATCTTTCCTTTGAAATTATTTCTATTTCTCAATAACAGTAAGTGCAATCTTCGCATACAAATTTAAATGCTGCTTATTAAAAGTTATTTGTTGATTATTTTGACGAAACATAGAATGTGTCGTCGTCGTGGCCCTCAGTCGTTACCTGCAATAACCCAAAACTGTTCCTTACCTTTTTTACTGTTACTGGATCGCCATCTGACTGCTACATCGAACTGTGACATGAATATACTTACTCTGTTTTACTATGCTTTACTAGCTGCTGGTGGGTTGTCATAATAAGTGGCTGTATTTATTACCAAAGCTGACGTTATTCTTTAATAGCAAAGCTGACGCTATTCTTTAATTAATTTGACTGAAGTTAGTAATTCATAGTTAAACTTTTTCTTGATAACAGTAAAATTTTGCGAAGTTTTACGTTGATGGTTTTAGGGATGGATTATAATTACTAAAGCAATATTGCTGGCAAAAATTAATTATATTCTGAAAACGATTCTTCAAATATTTTACAGAGGTTCAAATGAGACTTACTTTTTACAATAACCTTACAACTAGCATTGGGCAAACATACCTGCAGTAGTCTTGAGTTTCTCAAACTAAAATAATTCAATAATATTAGTTCCTCTTATAATAATAGTTAGCTGATGTCTCTGTACATCCGTTTATAATCTCTTGTAAATCATAGCTAGTGGCTGGCAGGCACACTGCTCCTCTCAACCTCTCGCTTCAGACTTGCTACCGACTCGCTTCACATCTCGCTTACTACTGACTTCCTATGAACGCTAAAGTGCAGTCCCTCCCGCCAACAACGCTTTCTGGTGCAGACAATCGCTGCTACCGTTACAAAATGCATCAGTGCGCGGTCTTTCCCGCTTTTTCTTAAAATGTATCCATACGCGGTCTCTCCTGTCATTTTTAAAATTATATCAATGTGCGGTCTATCCCGCGAACAATACCTTGGTACAGACATTACCTGCTACCGCAATTATTTCCAAAATGACTAATATTAATTATGTCTACTTAATCCTATTAATAAAATATAAACATCTTCCCTAAATTGTAGTTTGACAATAGACAGTAGGAATATACACGTCTCACAACATCAATAGTTCTATTTGAAAATTAGAAGCTGATATTAATATATCTGACCCAAAAAGCAACCGTGTGATTGACAGAGCTTGAGCGGGGTTGGTGAGTGGTAGGTGAAGCAGTGTTCTCAGCGAGTACCCTGCTTGATTCGAAACGAGTAACGAAGCGTCAACATGGCGATCGACAAAGCACGTCGAATGGCTGACTGTTGGCCTTTTACATTCGATTCCCTGACATGTCAGTCACTAGTTTGTTTTAAACGAAGTTTAATACCCCTATGACAAGACCCCTGTACGTTGTTTAGTGAAATCTTTCGTCCAGTTCATTTAAGTTTAAACAATACTAAGCTATACACTAAAACGCCAAAGAAACTGGTATAGGTATGCGTATTAAAATACAGAAACATATAATCCGGCAGAATACGGCGCTGCGCACGAGCGATGGGACACAGCATTTCCGAGGTAGCGATGAAGTGGGGATTTTCCCGTACGACCATTTCACGAGTGTACCGAAAATATCAGGAATCCGGTAAAACATCAAATCTCCGATATCACTACGGCCGGAAAAAGATCCTACAAGGACGGAACCAACGACGACTGAAGAGAATCGTTCAGCTTGACGAAAGTGCAACGATTCCACACATTGCTTCAGATTTCAATGCTGGGCCATGAACAACTGTCAGCGGGCGAACCACTCAACGAAACATCATCGAATGGGCTTTCGGAGCCGAAGGCCTACTCGTGTACCCTTGATGACTGCACAAAACTTTACGCCTCGCCTGGGCCTGTCAACATCGACATTGGACTGTTGATGACTGGAAACTTGTTCCCTTGTCGGACGAGCCTCGTTTCAAATTGTATAGAGCGGATGGACGTGTACGCGTTTGGAGACAACCTCATGACCCTGCATGTCAGCAGAAGACTCTGGTGTGTGTACAGCCCCAAGCTGTTGGATGCAGTGTAATGGTGTGAGGCGTGTGTTGTTGGAGTGATATGGGACCCCTGATACGTATAGATACGACCCTGACGGCTGACAGGTGCGTAATCATCCCCTCTGATCACCTGCAACCATTCATGTATACTGTGCATTCCGACGGGCAATTCCAGCAGGATAATGCGACTCCCCCCACGTCCACAATTGCTACAGAGTGGCTCGGAAAACACTCTTCTGAGTTTAAACGGTTCCGCTGGCCACCAAACTCCCCAGACATGAACATTATTGAGAATATCTGGGATGCCTTGCAACATGCTGTTCAGAAGAGATCTCCACGTACTCTTACGGATTTATGCACAGCCCTGCAGGATTCATGCCGTCAGTTCACTCCTGCACTACTTCGACATTAGCCGAGTCCATGCCACGTCGTCTTGCGGCACTTCTACTTGTTCGCGGGGGCTCTACACGATGTTAGGCACGTGTACCAGTTTCTTGCTCTCTTCAGTGTATTAAACGGTCGCCCACCTATTTGAGGTGCGCGGCTCACCGTGTAGAATTTCATGGTTTTGTTCCCTGTTTTAGTAAGACAACGCAAATTACAAAAAAAGGACAGTCTTTATCGCTAATTCGCTGTGTGGGGGGACCAGATGAGTGGAAAGAAGAACATGCTTGTGGTAGCGCAGAAGTCAGTAGTTGCACAATTTCTTGTTTTGAAAACAGGTTTATTTTTTTCCCAGCACAGTCACACACCTTATCGGTAACAAATTAATGTAACCGATCGTCACCGCCGTTCTTCATAAGTACGAGAGAAGTAAGTTTTCTAAGTGATGGAATGAGAAACTTTATGTCTTATGGTATGATATCACTGCATGTCACGAGTCTTGATTTTGACATAATCTGCATAGCTTCACTTTTAGTCTCACTTATCGTGTGGATCTGACGATGGCCGGTGGTGGCTGAACTGGCTGAACCCGCTCTTACTTATACTGTGTATAATTGTGCCGGAAAATAAACTGCCTTCAAAGTAAGTAATTATTTTCATGCAGTTATGGAGACCTAGTGGAAGCAAAAATCGTAAGTACTCCCAATATCAAAAAAGAAAGAGGCGAAATAAAAATTGGACTAGCTATAATCCTAGCTAGTCAATCGTCCTGAATCTAAAGGGGTGCGCTACGAATGTACTGCTGTCAGTGGAATCCCGGGTAATACGGGACAGCGGACTGTATCGACAAGAGATGTTTTTTAATCCTCCCCCTAGTGGAAGCACCCATACCGACACAGCAGTGTGAAATATAGACGACCTTGTTCACAAGCGCTATTTTGAATCAGGCCACCGTGCGTTTCGGAGTAGCAACACGTTATCTGTTTTTAGTGAATTTTCGGTGCACAAATTTTGCAGTGTTCTATTTACTTCCCAAGTAAGATAAATTTCATTATTTTTGTATCTTTAGGCACAATTTGCATTATTCTCTATACTGTAGGTTCGGAAAATGTTTAGCCAAAGTAACAGTAATGATAATGTTACACTACTAGAGCTGTATGTTCGGGTAGTATTGGACAAAGCAGTTACTGACTATACTAGACAAAACACATAGCATAAAAATATAAAAATATAAATTTTCACAATTTTTTTAACCGTTAAAGATGGTGAATTCTGGAAATAAACGGGATGTAAATAATATGAAGGAAGTCAGTCTTCTTGAACTGATAATAAGACAAGTGTGTGAAATATATTCTTGAGAGAAGTACGTTAGGTAGAGTGACCTGAAGCTTCACGGGAAAACAAAAAGGTGACCATGAAACTTATTTAGGTAATAATTCTTTTTCGGGGTCATGCAGTAAAGAACGGTCACTTTAAAATTTTTGCTACCCAGCTTATGCCTTCGAGTAAAGATGAGTTCTTAAATCTAGTATACAAATACGCAGGGCAGCTGGAAATAGAGGATCGGTTCAATTAGATAAAAATGAAAGAGAAGGGTGACGATACCTGAATTCAATCGTTTCCAGCGTGCAGCAGGTTACAGCAAGGAACTAGTTGACAGATTTTTTCATAAGCTAGGTCATTTGATGCATATGCGAAAGTTTATAGCTATTTACAAACCAATTAAAACATTTTTGCAGAAAAAATGACCTTTTAGTGTTTTACTGTTTCGTTTCGGGTACATGTCTCTAAATATTTGATCGAACAAAATGACACTGTGATTTATAATTTTATCAAGTAACGCATCGTAGTGTTGTTGGGTGTCAAGAATATTCCAATGAAATCTTCAGAAAATAATTTCGAAATGCTTACATGCCCGATGCGGTCAGACTGCTGTAATAACTGAACGATCGTTAAGGAGCACAACACGATAAATTTGTTATTAACATCAGCAACGAAAACTGAAGGGAAAAAATGCAAGGTAAGTAGATCTCTTTAAATAGGGGAAAACCTGTTACACAGAAACAACATCATTTACATGGATTCAAAAAATAAGGAATGTCTAACGTTGCGATATCTTTTTAAACACTTTTGAATTATACAGTGGGTGAATTTATCGTTGATTATGTAATTTCAATTCTTCTCGGACGTTCGGCCTAGTACTGTCGTTGGTTCTGCAAAAAAATTTGACGAATGGACTTGCAGACATCTGAGATGGTGACTGAGCAGCGATGTGATGCTTCAGTGGGAACAGTTTGAATGGTCGCTCAATGAAGCATTATAAAGAAATTATCGAAATCAGTATATTTGTTACAACAGTGCTTCAGTAAATTTCTTCCAGAAATATCCATAAATTGGAAGACATTTACCTCGACAGAGAGGAATAAATTTCCGGAAAAAACACGGCAACTGACAGCAATACATCTTCTCTCCAGTATTCTACGAAATATATGTTCTATAAGACTGAATGCAATAAAGTGTGAGATGAATCCTTCTGTTGTCCAAAGCGATTAGAAAGTTTCCATCCAAACATGAAACCAGCACATCAGGTAGTGCAACGCATTGAATAAATGTAACCTGGTTTGACTATATCACATGCTGGAAGCGCTGTACCAATTACGGCGTTTGCTGCATTAACAAAGAACAGACTTCCACTATCAAATATAGAGTGATTAATGTTACTTCTACCCAAACTTTTCTGAGATCTCAAACAGGTTTGTTTATTCTAAAAAGCACACCGCTGGCACTGGTGCTAAATCATCATTTAGTTTGCTGTCCAAATAGCAAACCACACCTACCACATTCAGAGTCTCATTTTCTGCCGTCCCTGAATGAATTGCAATAAAATCTCCAAACCTCAAAGTTTTAACTTCTTCCGCCGGAACTCTAGTTGGGTTTCCAAATTTCTCCTTTATTTCCTTTAATGGAGAGTTCCAATAACATCGGGGTAAGGCTACAACCCTGCGTCACTTTCTCCGATTCTTATAGTGGCAGTCTGGTTTTAGCGCAAGTTGTAAATAATCTTTCGTTCCGTGTATTTTATACCTTCTACCTTCAAAATTTCTAAGAATATAGTCCTGTCAATATTGTCAAAAAAATATTAAAAATAATTCAGTTTGAAAGTTCTTCATAAAATTGACCATCATCATAGCAGGCAACAAATACACGAAAAAATTGGCAAAAAGAAAACAGTCAACGGATTTGAGGTTGCGGTTTCCCTTTGGAACCACTGGGAAATATATTTTTCAATCATAATCGTTTCTTGAGATGTATTTGAAAGCAATTTCGTACTTTTGCTTGACGCAGTTCCACATCTCGAAACGTCCATGAACTCATTATACCTAAAACAAACTATAGTCCTAAATAAGTAGCAAGTATGGAACTAAAATTTTAAAAAATTATACGAAAAGTACATTCTCCTTCAGTGATTTCATGTCCAACCTCTCATAAAAGCGGTAGTAGAGTCTCAGGTTTACGTTCCAGTAACGTCTAATATACTTACATTCACTGTCAACAATCTCGTCAATATGTTCACCTCATAAAAAAGACGTGTCGCGATCTGCTACAGTGACGTGAAACAATTTCCGAGCCCACTGCTGCTTTGAATGCTGTAAGTATCTGCTACAATGCACTACGTTTGTGGAAGTAGCTCAGTGTACCCGTACATGATTCTGTTTTTTAATAGCATCGGTGGTTTCGTGCAAACGGCAGTGGCACTTACAATAATAATAATAATAATAATAATAATAATAATGACTCCTGTATCAACTACGGGAGTCATACCACACAATATCCACCAGTACATCAACGCAATACAGCTACACCCAAACTTCAAGAAGAATATAATAATTCTAATCCCAAAGAAAGCAGGTGTTGACAGATGTGAAAATTACCGAACTATCAGTTTAATAAGTCACAGCTGCAAAATACTAACGTGAATTCTTTACAGACGAATGGAAAAACTGGTAGAAGCCGAACTCGGCGAAGATCAGTTTGGATTCCGCAGAAAAGATGGAACACGTGAGGCAATGCTGACCCTACGACTTATCTTAGAAAATAGATTAAGGAAAGGCAAACCTACATTTCTAGCATTTGTAGACTTAGAGAAAGCTTTTGACAATGTTGACTGGAATACTCTCTTTCAAATTCTAAAGGTGGCAGGGGTAATATACAGGGAGCGAAAGGCTATTTACAGTTTGTACAGAAACCAGATGGCAGTTATAAGAGTCGAGGGGCATGAAAGGGAAGCAGCGGTTGGGAAGGGAGTGAGACAGGGTTTTAGCCTGTCCCCGATGTTATTCAATCTATATATTGAGCAAGCAGTAAAGGAAACAAAAGAAAAATTCGGAGTAGGTATTAAAATCCATGGGGAAGAAATGAAAACTTTAAGGTTCGCCGATGACATTGTAATTCTGTCGGAGACAGCAAAGGACTTGGAAGAGCAGTTGAACGGAATGGACAGTGTCTTGAAAGGAGGCTATAAGATGAACATCAACAAAAGCAAAACGAGGATAATGGAATGTAGTCGGATTAAGGCGGTTGATGCTGACGGAATTAGAGTAGGAAATGAGACACTTAAAATAGTAAGGGAGTTTTGCTGTTTGGGGAGCAAAATAACTGATGATGGTCGAAGTAGAGAGGATATAAAATGTAGACTGGCAATGGCAAGGAAAGCGTTTCTGAAGAAGAGAAATTTGTTAACATCGTGTATAGATTTAAGTGTGAGGAAGTCGTTTCTCAAAGTATTTATATGGAGTGTAGCCATGTATGGAAGTGAAACATGGACGATAAATACACTCCTGGAAATTGAAATAAGAACACCGTGAATTCATTGTCCCAGGAAGGGGAAACTTTATTGACACATTCCTGGGGTCAGATACATCACATGATCACACTGACACAACCACAGGCACATAGACACAGGCAACAGAGCATGCACAATGTCGGCACTAGTACAGTGTATATCCACCTTTCGCAGCAATGCAGGCTGCTATTCTCCCATGGAGACGATCGTAGAGATGCTGGATGTAGTCCTGTGGAACGGCTTGCCATGCCATTTCCACCTGGCGCCTCAGTTGGACCAGCGTTCGTGCTGGACGTGCAGACCGCGTGAGACGACGCTTCATCCAGTCCCAAACATGCTCAATGGGGGACAGATCCGGAGATCTTGCTGGCCAGGGTAGTTGACTTACACCTTCTAGAGCACGTTGGGTGGCACGGGATACATGCGGACGTGCATTGTCCTGTTGGAACAGCAAGTTCCCTTGCCGGTCTAGGAATGGTAGAACGATGGGTTCGATGACGGTTTGGATGCACCGTGCACTATTCAGTGTCCCCTCGACGATCACCAGTGGTGTACGGCCAGTGTAGGAGATCGCTCCCCACACCATGATGCCGGGTGTTGGCCCTGTGTGCCTCGGTCGTATGCAGTCCTGATTGTGGCGCTCACCTGCGCGGCGCAAAACACGCATACGACCATCATTGGCACCAAGGCAGAAGCGACTCTCATCGCTGAAGACGACACGTCTCCATTCGTCCCTCCATTCACGCCTGTCGCGACACCACTGGAGGCGGGCTGCACGATGTTGGGGCGTGAGCGGAAGACGGCCTAACGGTGTGCGGCACCGTAGCCCAGCTTCATGGAGACGGTTGCGAATGGTCCTCGCCGATACCCCAGGACCAACAGTGTCCCTAATTTGCTGGGAAGTGGCGGTGCGGTCCCCTACGGCACTGCGTAGGATCCTACGGTCTTGGCGTGCATCCGTGCGTCGCTGCGGTCCGGTCCCAGGTCGACGGGCACGTGCACCTTCCGCCGACCACTGGCGACAACATCGATGTACTGTGGAGACCTCACGCCCCACGTGTTGAGCAATTCGGCGGTACGTCCACCCGGCCTCCCGCATGCCCACTATACGCCCTCGCTCAAAGTCCGTCAACTGCACATACGGTTCACGTCCACGCTGTCGCGGCATGCTACCAGTGTTAAAGACTGCGATGGAGCTCCGTATGCCACGGCAAACTGGCTGACACTGACGGCGGCGGTGCACAAATGCTGCGCAGCTAGCGCCATTCGACGGCCAACACCGCGGTTCCTGGTGTGTCCGCTGTGCTGCGCGTGTGATCATTGCTGGTACAGCCCTCTCGCAGTGTCCGGAGCAAGTATGGTGGGTCTGACACACCGGTGTCAATGTGTTCTTTTTTCCATTTCCAGGAGTGTAGTTTGGACAAGAAGAGAATAGAAGCTTTCGAAATGTGGTGCCACAGAAGAATGCTGAAGATTAGATGGGTAGATCACATAACTAATGAGGAGGTATTGAACAGAATTGGGGAGGAGTTTGTGGCACAACTTGACAAGAAGAAGGGACCGGTTGGTATGACATGTTCTGAGGCATCAAGGGATCACAAATTTAGCATTGGAGGGCAGCGTGGAGGGTAAAAATCGTAGAGGGAGACCAAGAGATGAATACACTAAGCAGATTCAGAAGGATGTAGGTTGCAGTAAGCACTGGGAGATGAAGAAGCTTGCACGGAATAGAGTAGCATCGAGAGCTCCATCAAACCAGTTTCAGGACTGAAGACAACAACAACAAAGCATATAACGTCAGAGTCACATGGACCGGAATTTTATGTCACTCCGGTGCAGACCAAGCGTGCAAACCCCCAGGACGGGGACCACATCCGGCCCTTATGGGTTATTGGTGTGGCCCGTCAAGCCACGATAACGGTACGCGAATATTACGTCGATTTAAACGTAGTGAATATATTGGTAGGCGACTAACTACCACATGACAGATACAAAGAGTATGAAAGGAGATTCCACTCAATTATTTTGCAGACTCCTCCTTTAGAATGCGCTGCAGTTGGACCCCTTTGAATAACAGCATTTGCTTTGAAAAACAAAAAAGTCCACTGATGCGCGTTCAAGTACAAACAATACTTCGATCTCGAACAGTCTGGTGCAACCCCCGAATCACTGTGACTACGACGTCAAGACGATTTCCACTGGTGCCAAAAGCAGCGTTCTGCAGGTGTGGTAGTGAAGCTGCTCCGTGAACGGTTGTCGAGAGTTAATTAAGAAAGCAATTAACGATGAAGCTACTCCTGACACATCGGGACCATATTCGTTACTACAAACAGGTAATATTTAAGCACGAAAATTTTCACGAAACGTTGCTACTTTAATGCACCATATAGTCGCTGATAATGTATGCTGGCAGAGTTGGTAGTTATGCAGCATAAAGGGAGAAACATTCCTTTCTACAACCCCACAGCGACAGAAATTTAGTTGCTCTTCACCCAACCTCACGTGGTACACCTACGTCAACAGCCTTCCTTGGTACACCTTGCTTGTGTGAATTGGTTAGTTTGGTGGGTGAAAAGAGTTTATTTTTAGGTTTTGTAAACCATTTATCAATTTGTGCAATTATTCAGCGTCTGGTAAGTTCAAGTTCAAAATACTCATACGCGTATATAAATTTTTGATTAAGCGTTCTTTTGTTTTAACGTTCTGATGATCCGGATTACTTCAGTGCTTTGTATTCAGCCTGCCTTTGCGGAAGTCAGGTGATAGTGAAAATAAACGAAGAATTCCTGACAAACATCGAAATTTCCAAGAAGAGTGGGAGTTGGAGTTCTTTTGCTGTGAGGTAAATAATAAAGTAACGTGCTCGATATGCAGTCATGTTAGTAGTGTACCAAAATTTCACTACAGTCGTCATTATAAACATGTGTTAAAACATAATAATTAAAAAGAATTAGTTTGACAAGAAAACTTGAGACAGCTCAAGACGGGATACAAGAAACGACATCTAATGGGTTTAAAAGAATAACACAAGAAAGTCAAGCGGCGGTGCTCACAAGTTAGTCTTGTCAGAGTTGATAGCTGAACAGTCGCAACCTTTTACTGAAGGTGATTTCATAAAAGAATGTTTAGTAAAAACTGTATAAATGTCTAGTCCAGGAAATTAGAGAGCTTTTCGAGCAGTCTCTTTATCTTAAAATACAGTTACAGAGTAAGTTCGTGATAAGTTGAGATCAATGTAAAATCATCTAATTTTTTTCACTGCCTGTAATAAGAGTAAGAATATAAGAGGCGTGCAACAGTAGGTTGCGTTTCTTCACGCCTATGGCAGAGATTTCAATGTTTTTCAGGAATTATTAGAAATAGTTCGAAGCAAAAAAACTGTAAAGGACAAGTTATATTTAACTACGTTTTTGAACTGCAAAAGTACGAATAACTCCTGTCGAAATTAACTTACGTAGCTATACACTATGTGATCAAAAGTATTCAGACACCCCCAAAAACATACGTTTTTCATATTAGGTGCACTGTGCTGCCACCTACCGCCATGCGACCTCAGTAGCCATTAGACATCGTGAGAGAACAGAAATGGGCGCTTCGTGGAACTCACGGGCTTCGAACGTGGTCAGATGATGGGGTGTCACTTGTGTTATACGTCTGTACGCTAGATTTCCACACTTCCAAACATCCCTAGGTCCACTGTTTCCGATGTGATAGTGAGGTGGAAACGAGAAGGGACACGTACAGCACAAACGCATACTGGCCGACCTCGTCTGTTGACTGACAGAGACCGCAGTTGAACTGGGTCGTAGTGTGTAGTAGGCAGACACGTATGTAGACCATCACATAGGAATTCCAAACTGCCTCAGGATCCATTGTAAATACTATGACAATTAGGCGAGAGGTGAGAAAAATTTGATTTCATGGTCGAGCGGCTTCTCATAAACTACACATCACGAAAAATATGGATTTCGTTGCGTTACTGAAAATAAAGAAGAGTAATTTATGATGGATTCACGATTTTTATACTCATCGTATTATACATCAAGAAGTATTTTGCACAATGGTAAAGAACGTGTAACAGGTGTTAAAACCTACCAGAAACAATCATCAGTTTCATTAAATCTCGAGGATCAAATCAGCTACAGTTCTCTGCTGTCTTACATGAACTAAACACGATTACCGGTATTCGTCTTTTTCACACTGTACCTAGGTACGTTGATTATCTTGTGTCTCTGTTCATAAGCTATTATGGGATTTAAAATGGGAAGCATGCCAGTTACTGAGAAGCAAAAATCGAGATACGAGACTGTATTTGATAAAATATTGTTACAATATTTCTCCTTCATGAGGGTTGTAACAAAACACATATGATTTCAACCTGAAACTTCGAGAAATAGATCACATCATCATGAACATACGTGATCAAGCTGAAGTATTCAAAGGTAAGCTAGTTAAATGGGAGAAAGAGTAAAAAATTAAAACTTAACCCACTTCCGAGATGAAACATAAACTAATCTAGTTCAGGTGAGATAAAATCACACAAAACGTAAGCAGAAAAAGTCTTGAGCTACAAATGTATTTGAGACCAAATTTGCAGAATTTATATTGTTGGAGAACGTGTTTCCCTTGTTCTCTTCCATTTCTTCTATATCTGTGGAATTAGTCGCAAGTGGATGTAATTGAGATCCAGTGTGACTCAGATTCGTAAATAAAATTTAGCAAATTATTGAATTTTATGATAATTTTCCTACTTAGTTTGGTAATTCCCGAACATTTGCATATGAAATCATTTTTATGTTTGAAAGTAGTTGTGGTATTGACCAATTATTTTCACTTATGAAATTACACAAATCTTCTGTCGGATCCAAAATTTGAGACATGAACCTTAGCTCGGTCTTCATAGTAACAACAACGAATAAGTTTTCTCCCAAAATAAGGAAGAGTTCAGCAGGAAAGAGATGTCAAGTGTCAGGAAGAGAACAGTATTGTTGTTCTTGTGTTTAGTAATATATATTTCCAAATAAATTTACGTTTCTCTGAATTCTAAATTTTGTGTCCTTCGTTTCTCTTCACACACAGCCTACCCCGTGTCAGCTTTTGAGTTTAACACATTGGTACAGACAAATTTAACGTAGAGTGTGGTAATTGTGTACCATCCGGCTCAAGTCATGTGCAACGACTTTCGAAACAATGAAGATTTGGCGGCCTGCAGCCTGGGAAGCAAAATGGTCTGAAGACTCAACAACTGTCAGTACATTGACCCGACACGTCACGTTTGTAAACTGCTGGCCAGAATAACATACAAGAAAACAGAAGACCAACGTTCAATGACTATCATTTATGATTTCATGAAAAGATGCCAAGGAAGCAATTCTGGTATTGTGCTTAGCAATGCAAGGTCGCATGAAGAAAAATCGTGATGCTTTCGTAGCATTTGTGGAGTCTGCCTAAATTTTCAACAATTTTGAGTTACATGTACCGAATCCTAAGGAGATTAAGCTTTAAGTACAGAGGTACATTCTGAATATTCTTTGAATGTAAACTAGAAATATAATATACTGAAGTACATTACCGACATAGAGCAAAACGCATGGTAGTTATACATTATGACACTGCGACACATCTTGTCCAGAAGGAGGGTCGAGGCATCAAGGAAATGTTAATTTGGTAATGGAGGGAGGTTGTGTGGGGAAGGTAGAATTAAAATTGTAATGGGAGATTAAAGCTTTACTACTGTAAGCAGGTTGATTGCATGTAGGCTTCAATAGATGAAGAGACTTGGACACGACAGATTAGCGAGCAGAGCTGGATCAAAACATTGTTCTAACTAAAGCCCTTGTTATAACCATAATATAGTGTAGATATGTCTAGCAAAAACCTGTGCGTCGTAGGTGGAAAGAAGCGGAAGCCCCGTCTACAAGATTATCAGTAGCGGTCCACAAAACTGTCGTGTCACATGCTTAACATCTTTTTTTGTAAATTCTTGAAGAATATTTTGAGATGAAATATAATTACGTAGCCGGCCGGAGTGGCCGAGCGGTTCTAGGCGCTACAGTCTGGAACCGTGCGACCGCTGCGATCGCAGGTTCGATTCCTGCCTCGGACATGGATGTGTGTGATGTCCCTAGGTTAGTTAGGTTTAAGCAGTTCTACGTTCTAGGGGACTGATGACCACAGCAGTTAAGTCCCATAGTGCTCAGAGCCAATTGAACCATTTATAATTACATATTTCTGACAGAATGGCCTCTTCTATACCAAGCAGCGTGTATTCGAAAGAAAGGTCATGCGAAACCAAACAAGCACTTTTATCGCACGACGTGCTGAAACCCGTGAATCAAGACAATGAGGAAAATGCAGTACTCCTTGACTTGGGAAAGCGTTTGACGGAGTAACATAGCTACTCTTATTAAAAGCACGATCGAGTCTGTCTGTAAAGTGAAATCCTTGACTTGACTTGGATTTCCTGGTAGTGAGGACGGAGTGTGATACCTTCCATGGACAGTCATCAACGTATCCAGATATAACATCAGGTCCTCCCAAGGGAAGCATATTGGATTTGTAGCTATTTATGTTGTATGCTAATGATTTAGCACAGAATAGTAATAATAACCTTACACTTTAAGCAGGTGAAGCGGTAATCTATAAAGTATTACTGTTTGAGGAAAGCTGCACAAATGTTCTTTCAGACCTTGATCAGATTTAAAATCAGTGCAGAGATTGGTGAGACAAAGAAAGGTATTATCAATTATTAATGATTCACAACTGGTGCTAGTTAACTCATACAAAAACCTCTGCGTAACAACTTCCTACAGTATGAAACTGAACTATCACATACGCTCATATCGTAGAGAAAGTAGGTGATAGCGTCTGGTTCACTGGTAGGGTATTAGGAAAATGTCACCCGTCGGTAGAGGAGATTTCTTGCAAGACTGAAATGCCCGCTAAGCCCGCTGGACAGAACAGGTAATGAGGATTATGGAAAGGGCCAAATAAGGATGGGTCAGTTAATTTATTGTAATTCAATAACACATTTACAACCAAAGCGACACATAGCCGTACCTTTACCAAATGCAACTCTTTCACGGCTGACGGCCTCCAAACAAAAAATGTTTAAAATCAACAAGATAAAATCCCATTAACGTAGCAAATAAAATAATAAAAAAACAAATGACAGCTAGGTGGAAAGTCTCAAGGCAAGTAGATAGAACAAACAAATGCAACGTGCAATACAAATGGCTGAAGGCCACAATTAAGTTTCAAAATTTTAAAATATATTTCCATAATCTTTTAAAGGCAGAAGACCGCAATGTTTAAGCTCAAAAGAAAATTTGGAAAATAAAGTTGCAAGGATGAAAGCCCCAATTAATATTACAAAAATTTTAAAAAAAGAAAATATCAGCATAATCCTTAAATTTTAAGTAGCTGAAAACAGATAATTAAACATCGGTGGAGAAGAGAATAAAGACAACGGCACTCAAAAGCCTCCAGGGGGGTCGGTCTGCCCTCGTTCACTTAGGTGAGACAGGTGGTGAGCCCAACTACACTTGATCCGTCGGAAGCGAACCAGGGGATAGCCACTGACCGACCGACACAACGATTTGTTTACCATGAATCAGTAGATGAGAACCCAAACACAAAATTTTATGAGCGTGATTATCCACAATGATGTATGGATTAACAGTCAAAATTACACACTATGTTGGACAGCCATAACAGGTGAGGAAAGGACGCTGTCTGAAATTACATTAGAGACCAGGGCAGATAACTGGAACACTGAAGGCCACGAGGCAGAAAATTCCGCTGGTACACTTGAATTTTAGCCAACCAATATAGTTAACTACACCGCATGGCGGCTAAATTTCAGCAATAGAAACACTCGGTGTTGCTCACAGGAAAACCTCCTCAACAGCGAACCACCGAAACGAACCACCACAACATGAATGGACGTGGCTTTTGTAGTTGAAACCACTACGCAACTTTGACGTCCTGGGTCGGCGAACCACGAAGCTCGAAGCGATCGGACAGCTCCACACGCGCTCCGACACTGTGCAGGGGCTGCCAGCGGACTCGGCCGACTGCACCGAGCAGAGATAACTTCCCTGGTGCGCAGCAACAGACCGACTATCAGAATGCCGACAACATCTAGAATAGTCGTCAGTGGACATACGCCAACTACACACACAACCTGACAAACACTTGCACAAAGACTTGAAGGATACCCAACAGTAACCAAGCAAGCAAGAATACAAATCGGGAGTCGATGCACACACACGCAGCCGACCGACGAAGGATCGGCGAGCAAAAACGCGTCGTCCGGTTGGACGACCGACCGACGATCCACCAAGACCGGCGCCTGGCTCAAGTTATGCGTGGCAGCAATGGTCGGGCGAGCCATGTCGACGCAGACCTCACTGCTCCAACCTGACTGCACTAGTGCCGCATTGCAACTCCCCGACTGGCAGGTCCGGACTGCGCTCCAGACACGTTCCCACTGACTGGCAACCCAAACTTTTTTTTTTGCAAGCAGGCCTGCATCAGCATACTACTCCGCTCTTTGGCCGCAGAGAAATACAAAGATACAAATGAAGACAATTAGAGAAAAAAAGATGGTGGACATATAAATGGAGACACTTTTTAAAATACAAGGTGCCGTTCACGAGCGTAGAGTCCAAGATAAAATTGTTCAGACACTTGGACACAGACAGAGACGAAAAGTGCCACACGTGAACAGAGGTGCACAAAACGAATAACACTGAACGACTTAAGCACAAAACGACGGCACACACATAACACGAGGCGTTGATCTCCGGCGTGCGAATGTTCACTAACTGTGTACGAGTCTGGGGACCTGCCAAGAGAGGAGGAGGGGGGGTGTGAGAGGGAGAGGGGAGAGCAGATGCCATGGGCAGGGGAGATAGGGGGAAGGGAGGAAGGGGCAGGGGAAGCCCAGGGGAAGAGGGGTGGAGGGAGGGGATGGGGCAAAATGAAAGAGAAGGGGGGGAGGGTGCCTAAAGGAAAGGACACAGGAAGCGGGGGGGAGGATCAAAGTTGATAGGAGGGGTAGATGGAGGGGAGGAGGACATCATCAGGGAGGGGGAGCTGGCGGAAGCCATCTTGGGAGAGGGTAAGGAGGGTGGAGAGATGGAGACCGGGTGGGACGAGGGAATACAGGCGCGGCAGCAGGCGGGGTAGGGAGAGGATAGGTGAGACAAGTGGATGAAGAGCATCAAGTTTGTGGGAGGTGTACAGGATCCGTATCCTTTCAAGGAAAAGAAGGAGGTGGGGGAAGGGGATAAGATCGTACAGGATCCACGTGGGGGAGGGGAGACGGATGCGATAGGTGGGGTGGAGAGCATGGTGTTCAAGGATTTTGAGGGATTTATTAAAGGTAGGGGGGGGGGGGGGAGCGGAGATCCAGGCAGGATGGGCGTAACAAAGGATAGGGCAGATGAGGGATTTATAGGTGTGGAGGATGGTGGAGGGGTCCAGACCCCATGAACGGCCGGAAAGGAGCTTGAGGAGACGGAGTCGGGAGCATGCCTTGGCTTGGATTGTCCGGAGATGGGGAGTCCAGGAGAGGCGACGTCGAGGGTGACGCCAAGGTACTTAAGGGTGAGAGTGAGGGCGATAGGATGGCCGTAGATGGTGAGATAGAAATCAAGGAGGTGGAAGGAAGGGGTCGTTTTGCCTACAATGATCGCCTGGGTTTTGGAGGGATTGACCTTGAGCAACCACTGGTTGCACCAAGCGGTGAACCAGTCAAGGTGGGATTGGAGAAGGTGTTTGGAGCGCTGCAGGGTGGGGGCAAGGGCAAGGAAGGCGGTGTCATCGGCAAACTGGAGAAGGTGGACGGGGGGTGACGGCGGCAGCATGTCCACCGTATACAAAAGGTACAGAAGGGGGGAGAGGACGGTGCCTTGGGGCACACCGGCGGAGGAGAAAAAGGTATAGGAGTCTGTGTTATGGATGGTGACGTAGGAAGGACGGTGGGAGAGAAGAACGTAGTTAATGGGAAGGGCGAAGGTTTGGAGCTTGAAGAGGAGACCGGAATGCCATACACGGTCATATGCTCGTTCGAGGTCCAGAGAGAGGAAGATTGCGGAGCGACGGGAATTAAGTTGGTCGGAAAGGAGATGAGTTAGGCGAAGGAGAAGGTCGTCGGAAGAGAAGGACGGCCGAAAGCCACACTGGGTAACGGGAAGCAGGCGGTGCTGGCGGAGATGCTGGTGGATGCTGCGGGTGAGGATAGATTCCAGGACCTTGCTGAAGACCGAGGTAAGGCTGATGGGACGGTAGGAGGAGACGGCGGACGGCGGTTTGCCAGGTTTAAGGAACATCAGGGGTAGTAAGCGGTGGACAGGACTACATTGTAGAGGCTGGCCAGGGTGGAGAGGAAAGAGATAGGAGCTTCACGAAGGTGACAGTAGGTGACACGATAGTGACCAGGAGCGGAGTTACGTTTTGTGCGGAGTGTAGCAATGGGATCCTGTGTAGTGATAGGGGCATTGAGTTCCGTGTGTGCAATGTTGTCCAAGTACTGGAATCCAGGTGCGAGGGGAGGGGCAGAGGTGTAAGTTCGATCGCGGACATCCGGGAAGAGGGAGTAATCTAACTGGGGGTCGTCAGGGATGGTAAAGACATCGGAGAGGTAGCAGGCAAAGTGACTGGTCTTACTAAGGGTGTCAGGGAAGGGGTGATCATCATGGAGAAGAGGATAGTAGGGGGAGGGTTTAGTTCCGGTAAGGCGACGGAAGGCTGACCAGAACTTGGACGAATTGATAGGTAGGGCAGCATTTAAACGGGTGCATATCTGTCGCCAGTCCCGGCGTTTCTTAGCCGCGAGCAAATTACGAATGTGGCGCTGGAGCAGCCTGAATTCCGACCCGAACTAGTTATGGCAGACAACGACCGGGAAGTAATAGCAGTCGAGCAAAGATACTACGAGAGGGGATATACCGATACGCGCTGCTAGCGCCCCTCACGGTCAGGCAAAGCAGCAACTCAGTGACAGTAGTAATTTAAACTAACGTAGTGAGGTGGAAGTACGTTAAAAACAGGGTGTAAAATACATGATGGCGGGAACACGAGCCACGCACGGTTCAAAGACATTCGTGCCTGCTATCCTAGAATCCTGCATAAGTGTGCGCGATCTGTACCAGAAGGGACTAACAGCCGATTATGAACATGTACAGAGAAGAGCAACACGAATTGTCGCAGGTTTGTATGACCCGTAGGAGAGTATTACAGCGATGATAAAGAGCTGAACTGACACTTGAAGTAGTTCTAGGCACTACGATCTGGAACCGCGCGACCGCTACGGTCGCACGTTCGAATCCTGCCTCGGGCATGGATGTGTGTGATGTCCTTAGGTTAGTTAGGTTTAAGTAGTTCTAAGTTCTAGGGGACTAATGAACTCAGAAGTTAAGTCTCATAGTGCTCAGAGCCATTTGAACATTTTTTTTTAATTTTATTGTTATGGTTGATGTTGTTGTTGTTGAAGGTGGGCGAAATACTAGGCAGGCAGTGGAACCGTACAGAGAGCGATGTCCTGACAAGAACCCACTTGATGATGCGAGGGACAGACAAGCGAAAACCGAACACCCGCCACAAGGGAACTACGTAATGGTTCCATTCAAAAGTAATCATCACACACGATGGGAGAAGAGACGATTAATATCTGTTTCGTGTAACGCTGCCGGGCGCTCCGCAACCGCATCCACCCTTGCACTTCCTCGTCCGACAGACACCGACCTCCAATCATATCCTCCTTCACGGTGAAACATCCGGAGAATGTTGCACTGTTTCGAAACCAACCTCTGAATCGTAGCCTTCGTCCGATTGGCAGTGGGAGATGTTATAGTATAACAGGATGATTCTGTCCGACAGCATCCCGACAGCCCGACGGCAAACGGTAAAGCCAAAAGCGGAAACACCTCCGCGAAAAGGAATCCAAAGCCGTTCAGGTACGTTCCGGTTAGGTCATGACCTTCTTCGGCTGCATGGGTCCTCTGTTCGTCGAGTTTCTCGAGCGTGGATCCACAATCAGTCCGCACTGCTATAAGGCACTTTGCAGAAACTGCGAATTCAGAACCACTGCAGCGTCCTCTGTAAAGCCCGGATCTTTCACCGTGTGATTTCCATGTCTTTTGCGACCTGAAGGAAGACATAGGGGGACGTCGGCTTCAGTCGGACGAGGAAGTGCAAGTGTGAGTGCGATAGTGTATCCGTCAGCGACTCGTCTCCCAGTGGGTGGTGACTACTTTTGAATGGTGCCATTCCATAGTCCTGCTGTGGCGGTAGTTCGATTTTCAAAAAAATGTTCAAATGTTTGTGAAACCTTATGGGACTTAACAGGTTCGAATCCTGCCTCGGGCATGGATGTCCTTAGGTTCGTTAGGTTTAAGTAGTTCTAAGTTCTAGGGGACTGATGACCTCAGATGTTAAGTCCCATAGTGCTAAGAGCCATTTGAACCATTTGTCATCAGTCCCTAAGCTTACACACTACTGAACCTAAACTATCCTAAGGACAAACACACCCACCCGGTGCCCGAGGGAGGACTCGAACCTCCGCCAGGACCAGCCGCACAGGTTCGATTTTCATTTGACTGCCCATTATAGACGCTAACTTTCCCGAGAATAGCTACTTGCAACGTTTCTAGAACTGGCTTTAAATATTAACTGTAGGAATATACTACAAACCTGTAGGGACAGAGGAGACCAAATTAAACAATTTACAGGGCGCTCTGAGACATACAGGTTGTAAATTTTAAGTTGACAAACCAGAATAACTCGAAAAATGAGCTTCACACGAAAAAACGTGTAGAATCCAAAGTTGAGGGGAATATCTGCTGGTGCTAAAACTAGCCCACCACCTCGGCATCCTGGGTGTGGAGCGGGAGGCAACTTTAAAATTTCAAATGGGAAACCCCATTTTTTATTGCCTAATTAGATTCTACATTAAACAAACTACGTACATTTTGTCTTAAACATTTGTTTTGATTCTTGGTAGTTGGCGCTGTAATTCAAGAAAACCCATGTTCTCATTTTTATGTGGAAAATGGTTACGGATTTATAAAAAATACTTATTTACTTCGTAAATTTTGATTCGCTAAAAGTAAACCTCTTCCCCATAGGGTGGGGCTTGAGAGAGAGGAATTTTGGTTTTACAAATGTTGACCCAAATATTAATATATGGGCCAACATTTGTAAAACTCTAATTCCTGTCTCTCAAACCCCACCCTATGGGGAGAGAGGGAGAGTTTTAGTTTTAGCGAATCAAAATTTACAAAGTAAATTAGTATTCTTTATTTATCCGTAACAAAAATGAGAAAAGGGATTTTCTTGAATTACAGCGCCAACTGCCAAGAATCTAAAGAATTGTTTAAGAGAAAATATATGTAGTTTTTCATGTAGAATCTGATTCTGCAATAAAAAATTGGGATTCTAATTTGAATTTTTCAAGCTGCCTCCCAACCCACCCCCCAGGGGCTGGGGTGATGGGCCAATTTTAGCACCACCAGATGTCCCCCTCGAAAATAATCAGCTTTGGATTCTACACCTTTTTCGTGTGAAGCTCATTTTTCGAGTTATTCTGGTTTGTCAGCTTAAAATTTACACCATGTATGTGTGAAGGAAGTGGGGAGAAGCCCTAATAAATGATCCTCTTCCAATAACTTTAGAATAGTTTGTAGAGATATAGGTACAGACGTACAAGTTCATGTAGATGTAGTTGTAGGATGAGATCACATCGGGAACCTGCGATGTAGCTCCCTGTTAAGCCACTAAAAAATTTGCGCTATTATATCTTTTTTTTTTAACCTTGATGTTGGCATGACGTTAATCTCAAACAAGCTTCATATGCATGATGAACACTATCTTCGCTATCCAGCCAATGGCTCCTGAGAGAAACAGCATTCTGTTTCACAAAACCCTGTACATAAAACATTTAATGAATAATCTTAATAATTCACACATCTGTCTATAATCGACATCCACAGCTCAGTGATCATTCCCCTTCGTGGGAGAAATGTACTGGGGTGTACTCAGCCTCGTGATATCAGTTGAGACGCTACTTGACTGAGAAGTGGAGGCTCCAAGGTCTAGAAAAATGATGGTGAGTTGTGAGTAGTGTTCTACCCCATTCCCCTCCGTACCACATTCAGGTGTCGCCGTTGGAAAAGGATGACATGGCAGTTGGTGGATCCCAACTGGTCTCTCTGGGGAAAAACGCAGGGCTATGCCATGCTGCATCTATATTATTAGGTGGATAAAGTGATCACCCAAATGACACTGTTCCACCCACACATTGGCTGTCTAACGGCTTCCATAAATTTGACTTTCAGTATTCCGTACAATTTGATCGCTGAGTGCAGAAACCACTTCAGTCACAAAAATCCCAAAAAATCGTTTTCGATGAAAAGATCCTTGGAGACGCAAGATGCGTGTTGAGTGCAAGAATTACTTTAGTCTGTTAAATAGATCCGTCTTTTTCGAGCGCTGAGCGCAGAAATAACATGAGTCAGTGACTGACGTGGTTTCTGCTGACACTTCTAGATCGCATGACCAGTCTTGCCCCTTTTATCGAACATGCGCCGAGTGTTTACCATCCTAAACAGCTGCTCTTACCGAAGTCTTTATTTTGTTGACTGTCTTCAACGTGTTCCAAGTCCGTGCTTAACGTTTCCTTTTCTGTGTTCAATAAGTTTGTGAGTACGACAAGCAGTGTAAGTGATCATGAAACAGCTCCTAAAAAGAGGAGGAGAAATGGAGCAAAACATTGAAGAAACGTCATTAGAACCTCTAAAGTTCGCAGAGTTTAACACACCAACTGGAAAGGGCGTCTCATCCCATCTAGAGGAACAGGTGCTGCTTGTAACTGTAAATTACAATGCTTTACTACGTTTAGTGATGATGAAAAATCTGAATTTGTTACTAATTTTTTTCAGTTGAAATCAAAAGACGAGCAAGATATTTCCTTACAACAACTGATTGAAAAACACCCCATTAAGCTCCGTAGGCCTCGTTCTGAACAGCCTAGAGAAACAGCAGCCAGTTTCGAATATTTCTTACTACACAGAGGAGAAAGGAAAAGTACATGTAAGAAAGCGTTTATTTCATTCTACGGCATTACTGAGGGCAGGGTTCGATGGCTCACTGATCTTCTAAACCACCTCAAGATAACCGAGGTAATAATCTCAAGAAGAACACGATTTCTGCAGGAGTTTGTTCTAAAAGTATGGCAGCCTAGCCATGTGGGAAACTTCCAATCAACATCAAGAAAATGGAAGACATCAAGAATATGATAATTCATTTTCCTAAAAACTTCGAAGTTTTTTGTGACGAACTATTTACCTGACCAACCACTGCACATGACAATGATACAATGGTCGAGAATTATGTATTTTAAGAGCGTTTTACTTTGTTATATTCCTGTTTTCTCACAACTTTGCAATACTGTAACTTCATTTTTGATATAATATGAAAAAATATACACTTTAAATGAATTATTACTTTTTTCCACGTTTTCAGCCGTCTGTAAACACCAGTTGAGTGCAGAAACAGCATAGGTCTGGATCTAGTTTTAAATTTTCCTGAGCCTAATTTATATCGAAATTAGGAAATATTTTCATGACAGCAACATAAGTACATGTTATGACAGAGGAAAGAAAAGTTAAAATATTTGATAATTTGGAGGAGTTATGACGTTCTTTCTCTCTCACGAAAAATTTGCAATTTTTGACTGAAGTGATTTCTGCACGCACCGATTCAATTATTGACTAAATTTGAAAATCTAAAATGTTTTTGTGGCATCACATATCGATAGAACCCCATGGGCGTTATAGCAACGGAATCACCGTCTGAGACCAATAGCGGTCACGCGGCATCTGGCGGACCCATTCGTGCACGCCTGCCGAGCCCCACCTGTAGCAGGCCTGTGCCACGGGCGCCCTCTGCAGCCGCAATACAGGTCGGCCTGCGGCAACGAAACCACCCGACAATCCTTCTTTCCACGAACAATACCAAACTGGAATTGTCTAGCAGGTCCTCTAATTGCTCCTTGGTACAGTCGTTTGACGATTGAAAATGGTTCCAACAAGTCACCACTAGAAAACACTGCCCTGTACCGCAATAACTCTAGATGTAAAATAATACCACGATGCTTCTATTATCAGGTAACACGTTATCACAGATAAGACTGTCCTTAAGGCTTGTAAGATCACAGTTATTACAATAAATGACATACCTGAATGTTACCACTCTCATTATTACGTCAGATAGGTAATGCACGTAGTAAGTTCGACGTATTCATGATTTCCTCTTCAATGTAACATACAGTACTTATTATTTAACACAAAATGACATTAAAGATTTAAGTTATCCACGAGCAGCTAGTTGAGAATATGTATGAACTTCAAATGACACGATGAACCATTTCGTTCTGCATATGGATTCAAACACAGGTCAGGAAGACTATGCAAAGATTTCGTGACTGACGCAAACTAACAGTCATTCCTGATTAGGCGTACAGAGAGTGATATACCTCTATTTTAGACAGTATCAGTTAGCAAATATCAACTTTAAATTAAGTAACGCAAACATTTTTAACGGACCCGATTCCTCCCCAGCATCTCTTGTCCCTGTTAATGAACTACGAGAGATGTTAAATATTGCTTCTTCACAAGTAACTTACATGTAAGGCCGAGAGGTAAAGCTTTGTGCAGAACAGGGATTCGAAACCAGAACCTAAACGCATTCATATCGAAACACAACCAACTGTAACATATCGGATTTCCATGGCAGTAGCTAGATGTTTTAACTGAAATGACGAAACGAAACATTAATTTTTTCCTTCCCAGGACTCCAACCCGGCACCTACCGCCGTTATATTCTAGAGAATACGAACGTTAAATATGGGTTTGTTGCACCAGCAGCGACATGTGAGCGTGTTTGAACTAGAAATAATATGACAATGAGTTCAGTGCTCGCTGGGAATAGAGCCCCACACATATCGTTGTTGACTACACACAGACGTCAGCTACCGAATTTTTCTCCACCAGCAGCTCGGAATAACATCTTGAACTTACAGTGATCTCGCAAATAGTTCAGTGTCCCACTGGGAGTCAAAAACGTACGATATCGTTGGTGTTGACAACGAATGAAAAAACATTACAAATCAAACTTGTTATCCACCAGCACATAGGTGTTCTCATTCTAGAGCTTGATAATACATAATGAAATCTTTAGTGCCGGGCCAGGATTCGAACACATTCACACATTATATGTGGAGATGTTGAGGAATCTGCAGTTTTGAACAAACAACAAATTGCAGCCGAGCTGTATTGCCAAGCAGGGATCAAATTCCGTGTTAAGGGCGGTCTGAGTTGCATTCTCAGTTCAGAACCAATTTTGTCGATATACAGAAGCTCAGATAAAAGATGGAATAAGTGTACTGTGACCCTACATAACGTTTGTTTCGTCACTAGAAATAAATAACTAGTATAAGAAGGGTTACTGGTTATAGAGTTTCTACATATCGCCACTCCAGACTTTATTGTAGTTCAACCTAACGTCTACTTGGCAGAGAAGGAATATCACCTTTAATGTGAATTTCAGACCACGCTGCCATTGTATCTTCTTCACTTGGTGTAGTCAGAAGAGAATGGAATCTTTCTCTCCCCATCTAAAACAATTGATGGAAGTGGGAATCGAATCCAGACCATACGTATAAGGACCTACCATCAAACCAACAGACCGACATACACTCTTTTTCCGTGCCTCATTTTTCTATCATAACACCGTTGCGCCACATGGAGGAGAGTTCTGACTCACAGGCTCCCTGTAGTAAATTGCAGCATGTTCAGTAAATTCATTTACTTGGTTGACCGAATCACCATAAACTAGCTGCCTCGGCTACCCAGTGCATACATTCGACTCTATTTTGTAATCATCGAAATAAAATCACGTAACTGGCACCTACACAGAACTGCCAACAGTGTAGGATGCAGAAATTTAAATAGGAAGTGTTCCTTTCCATTTTAGTTATTCTATTGCGCTATCTGTTTGTAAAAAACGTTGTGCAGCGCAAAAGAAAAGCTGTAACTGTTTCTCTCAAAAGTCTAGACCCGGCCATTCGCAATATCACGCAGCGCTATGGTATGCTGAATTTCTGGAGGAATTGTTGTTCAGCTCTGGAGGTGTTATAGCTATGTGTCCGCTAGTAGCGTAATGGTAAGTGTTGTGCACCATGGATAAGATGTCGCAGGTTCGAACACATTCACTGCTACATTTTTTTAAAACGCAATTCTGCTGAAGTTACCAATCTAATGGAACTTTGAACATAATTCCCTTCACTTCTCAACTCAGAATAGTCGCATGTGGGAAACGGGCTAACTTCTGTGACATTTTGTTCTTTTTAGGTTTAATAGACAGCCAGGCAGCAGATGAATCTCGATACTTTTGTATTAAGTATGGGGAGAGCGCATCATGCCCAAATACGTCGTAAAAGTATTTTCTGCATTAGCTGTCGCGTGGTAGTGGCACTTTACACTTCTTAAAACATTGTTTGACAGCTTTAGCTCATAACAAGTTTTCTACATGCATGTAATCAATAAACTGCATGTGCGTCGTCAGACTGTTATAGATAACATCAGAGAATTCGCATATATCGTTGATGATTAATTTCGCTCTCATGTTTACTATTGTTTCAACAACACTAAAGGAAACCTTACGAAAATTGTGCACTGTATTATAAGAAATGAAATAAAACTACCCACGATAACCTTACGATGAACGTCTGTTTTAAGAAAACTGAGTATCTGTATACAAGCATGCCTCTATCGACACGAATTAGTAAAATATTACTCACTTGGATTTTGATTGGGTCTGTGTTTAATTGGTACGCTGTGTCATACTCAAGAGGTATGCAAATGTGGCACTTCATAAATATAATTATGTATTTCTAGAAGCCCAAAATTTGCTTGTCAGCAGCGGAAAGAGGCGTTACTTGTTGTGCAGCATTGTAAGTCTTTCACCACTGCGCTATGAGCCGAAAGTATTTTCTTGCGATTTTCTTATTGATGTTTGATCTGCCTGCTTATAGCTCTTTCACAGAAGGGGTAAAAACGTTGGAGTCAGTGAGACTGAAACTGCAAACCATAATAGACGCTTTTTCATAAGCCAGCATATTACCACAGAGCTGGCGAAGAGGTATGCGTCTCAGCTCCCTCTTATGAGGTCAATAATGTCTAGAACTCATAAACCGCTATTTAAAGGACGAGATTAGTTGCGATTTCCACCTGCAATGACTTTCCTGGGCTGAAAAACGTAAGTTTACAATCTTTTGTTACACCTCAAGCGATAATAACTGAGATTATTCAATGGAAATGACAGGTAAAATCAAGTGAACTTTGAAGCTTAATTCCGTGCACACAAGGAAGTAACTCGTCGATCACAGAGTTGCCAAACATACGTTGCCTTGTTGCCAAATTTCAGTAACAGTACCAGCAGGAAGAACACGAACCGATGTGCGCAAGTAAATGAAGAAGGGCAGCGCGTTTTTGTTATCAAGTAACGTCTTCATCAATTACTTTAGTTTTAATGTAATCTACGAGTAATTGCTGATGTTTGATATTAACATGAGAAGGATTCCGTAGACAGGGAAAGAACCTGTTCTTGGGAAACTACTTCTGTAGTGACTAAAAGGCATTAAATGATCTTCAAGCACGTGTGTTCCAGCAGCAGTATGAAATAAATGATAGTAATAATAACGATAATAATCGAATTATCTGGTAACTTCACACTTTACAGTGGATTTTCTAGAACTAAGAAATTTGCCCAGTTTGTGAAAATTCAAAATGGCTTTACTTCGAGCCTATGATGCCTAGAACAACATTATGTCCTGCTGACATGAGAAGTGCATAACCTCCGAGTCAGAAGCTTGCTTCTACTTAACCATTTAATAGACTCGCATTTTTTCCACCGTGACTAATTTCGTAAGCTAAGCACAACATCCGTTTCAGCACACTCTTGAGGCTGGGAAATGTGGCCACACTGGTCTGGTGGAACGAATTATCACAGGTGCAATGCTTGGGTTCAGGAATTTTATTTTAAGAGGCAGAAACAGGTTTCTTTTACCTCTGGTTACCTCAAGAGAAAGACGTTATAATCCAAAATCAGCATAAAAAATCACGTTCCTTCATTACCAACTGGGCTTAGCCACAAAAGTTTTTAGATTCAAACACCTAGGAGCTAGTAAGAAAAACCGATACGTAACATGTGATATTTCTTAGTTAACAATCCGATTACGTGTTGGGTTCGTATCTCCGTCACAGAAATTCACATCATGCACTTATTCTTTAAATGCATGCACACTTTGTTACTTCAAAATGTAGGTATGACATCTTTCGTGGTTAGCTAACAGGGACGAAAGGGTCTTGATAGGAGTCCCGGTTTATAACAAAAATTGTCGTCTTTTATTTTCAAGTTTAGATTTTCTAATGTAAATACGTTTACTGGCGACTGTATTTCTGTTTGCCATGACTTCCGCTACGTCTTTTGCTAACGTAAACAGACTCTGCCCAGTTGGTAATGAAGGAACGTGATTTTTTATGCTGATTATGAATTATAACGTCTTTCTCTTGAGGTAACCAGAGGTAAAAGAAATCTGCTTCTCCCTCTTAAAAGTAAATTCTTGACCCCACGCATTGCCCCTGTGATAATTCGTTCCACTAGACTATTGTGGCCACATTTCCCAGCCTCAAGAATGTGCTGAAATGGATGATGTGCTTAGCTTACAAAATTAGTCACGGTGGAAAAAACGCGAGTCTATTAAATGGTTAAGTAGAAGCAAGCTTCTGACTCGGAGGTTATACACTTCACATGTCAGCAGGACATAAAGACTGTTCTAGGCATCACAGGCTCGAAGTAAAGCCATTTTGAATTTTTACAAACTGAGCAAATTTCTTAGTTCTAGAAAATCCACTGTAAAGTGTGAAGTTACCAGATAATTCGATTATTACCGTCATTATTACTATCATTTAATTCATACCGCTGCTGGAACACACGTGCTTGAAGATCATTTAATGCCCTTTAGTCACTACAGAAGTAGTTTCCCAAGAACAGGTTCTTTCCCTGTCTACGGAATCCTTCTCATGTTAATATCAAACATCAGCAATTACTCGTAGATTACATTAAAACTAAAGTAATTGATGAAGACGTTACTTGATAACAAAAAGCGCTGCCCTTCTTCATTTACTTGCGCACATCGGTTCGTGTTCTTCCTGCTGGTACTGTAACTGAGATTTGGCAACAAGGCAACGTATGTTTGGCAACTCTGTGATCGACGAGTTACTTCCTTGTGTGCACGGAATTAAGCTTCAAAGTTCACTTGATTTTACCTGTCATTTCCATTGAATAATCTCAGTTATTATCGCTTGAGGTGTAACAAAAGATTGTAAACTTACGTTTTTCAGCCCAGGAAAGTCGTTGCAGGTGG
This sequence comes from Schistocerca serialis cubense, assembly GCF_023864345.2. NCBI lineage: Eukaryota > Metazoa > Arthropoda > Insecta > Orthoptera > Acrididae > Schistocerca > Schistocerca serialis. Next base: position 869,345,251 of record NC_064641.1, on the reverse strand, counting down.
AAATCGCAACTAATCTCGTCCTTTAAATAGCGGTTTATGAGTTCTAGACATTATTGACCTCATAAGAGGAAGCTGAGACACACACTTCTTCGCCAGCTCTGTGGTAATGTGCTGTCTTATGAAAAAGCGTCTATTATGGTTTGCAGTTTCAGTCTCACTGACTACAACGTTTTTACCCCTTCTGTGAAAGAGCTATAAGTAGGCAGATCAAACATCAATAAGAAAATCGCAAGAAAATACTTTCGGCTCATAGCGCAGTGGTGAAAGACTTACAATGCTGCACAACAAGTAACGCCTCTTTCCGCTGCTGACAAGCAAATTTTGGGCTTCTAGAAATACATAACTATATTTATGAAGTGCCACATTTGCGTACCTCTTGAGTATGACACAGCATACCAATTAAACACAGACCCAATCAAAATCTAAGTGAGTAATATTTTACTAATTCGTGTCGATAGAGGCATGCTTGTATACAGATACTCAGTTTTCTTAAAACAGACTTTCGTCGTAAGGTTATCGTGGGTAGTTTTATTTCATTTCTTATAATACAGTGCACAATTTTCGTAAGGTTTCCTTTAGTGTTGTTGAAACAATAGTAAACATGAGAGCGAAATTAATCATCAACGATATATGCGAATTCTCTGATGTTATCTATAACAGTCTGACGACGCACATGCAGTTTATTGATTACATGCATGTAGAAAACTTGTTATGAGTTAAAGCTGTCAAACAATGTTTTAAGAAGTGTAAAGTGCCACTACCACGCGACAGCTATTGTAGAAAATACTTTTACGACGTATTTGGGCATGATGCGCTCTCCCCATACTTAATACAAAAGTATCGAGATTCATCTGCTGCCTGGCTGTCTATTAAACCTGAAAAGAACAAAATGTCACAGAAGTTAGCCCGTTTTCCACATGCGACTATTCTGAGTTGAGAAGTGAAGGGAATTATGTTCAAAGTTCCATTAGATTGGTAACTTCAGCAGAATTGCGTTTTAAAAAAATTTAGCAGTGAATGTGTTCGAACTCGCGACATCTTATCCATGGTGCACAACACTTACCATTACGCTACTAGCGGACACATAGCTGTAACACCTCCAGAGCTGAAGAACAATTCGTCCAGAACTTCTGCATACCATAGCGCTGCGTGATATTGCAAATGGCTGGGTCTAGACTTCTGAGAGAAACAGTTACAGCTTTTCTTTTGCGCTGCACAACGTTTTTTACAAACAGATAGCGTAATAGAATAACTAAAATGGAAAGGAACACTTCCTATTTAAATTTCTGCATCCTACACTGTTGGTAGTTCTGTGTAGGTGGCAGTTACGTGATTTTATTTCGGTGATTACAAAATAGAGTCGAATGTATGCACTGGGTAGCCGAGGCAGCTAGTTCATGGTGATTCGGTCAACCAAGTAAATGAATTTACTTAACATGCTGCAATTTACTACAGGGGGCCCTGTGAGTCAGAACTCTCCTCCATGTGGCGCAACGGTGTTATGATAGAAAAATGAGGCGCAGGAAAAGAGTGTATGTTGGTGTGTTGGATTGATGGTAGGTTATTATACCTATGGTCTGGGTTCGATTCCCACTTCCATCAATTGTTTTAGATGGGGAGAGAAAGATTCCATTCTCTTCTGACTACACCAAGTGAAGAAGATACAATGGCAGCGTGGTCTGAAATTCACATTAAAGATGATATTCCTTCTCTGCCAAGTAGACGTTATGTTGAACTACAATAAAGTCTGGAGTGGCGGTACGTAGAAACTCTATCACCAGTAACCCTTCTTATACTAGTTATTTATTTCTAGTGACGAAACAAACGCTATGTAGGGTCACAGTACACTTATTCCATCTTTTATCTGAGCTTCTGTATATCGACAAAATTGGTTCTGAACTGAGAATGCAACTCAGACCGCCCTTAACGCGGAATTTGATCCCTGCTTGGCAATACAGCTCGGCTGCAATTTGTTGTTTGTTCAAAACTGCAGATTCCTCAACATCTCCACATATTATGTGTGAATGTGTTCGAATCCTGGCCCGGCACTAAAGATTTCATTATGTATTATCAAGCTCTAGCATGAGAACACCTATCTGCTGGTGGATAATAAGTTTGGTTTTTAATGTTTGAATTGTCTTCAGTCATGAGTCCTGCTTCGAACTGGTCCCAAAATGTTTCGCGAAAATATAGTCATTTATGTGTCTGCACATGTACATCACTTCCACCGATTTCCAACCCAGTCGGATAATTTCTTCAAGGTGCGTCGCTTTTTTTTTATTCATGAGAGTTCGGTTCTTTAAAGAATAAGGAGTGGGGGAGGGTTATCGATGGTTCCTGATTGGAGAAGTGAACTACACAAAATGTGGCATCTCATATACCTAACAGTTGCTACCACAAAATTACGAAAATTTGCCCCTAGAATTTACGCACGTTTTAGATGAGCACCGTGAGCACAAATTATCTCTACGTCTAAGTTAATAACGCACTGAAGCGGGCGTTCTGTTACCGAGTATTCTAGTTTATTACACAATTTATCGCATAGTTCGTTTCCACCAGAACCTATTATAACGACATATTACAAAACCGATCTGGCAATTACTGTTTAAAGCAGTAGTATATCGGTTTGATTGATGAAATATGAAACCTAGTTAAACAGACAGCGCTCCATCGTATCGTCCTGCCACTATATACAGCCCACGTGACGACTATAGTACGTAGTACAGTGGAACCGCAGGAAGATAAACACAAACTGGTATCTGAATGGATGTCGGTCACATCTCATAGCTTCTTCAAATTGCACTTTGATCTCTAGTTTTGCTGTCATACTGAAAATTTGTGTATACGCGTCCCTTACTCGAGTCGTTAATGGATGTCCATACTCGCTGCGTGTACAGATATTAATCATCGATACAGTTGTTCACTTCCAATTGTTTATTAGAGTAATGGAGACCACTGAATCAGATTGTTCGCCTCCGTCACCGACCGGCAGGAGTACCTACTTTGCAGAGAACCTGGGTTCAGTTCGAAGTACTGCTACAGGTTTTCCCTCGGTGAGAGGTCTGGAACTGCGTGCACTCCTTTAACCACACACTGCAACCCCATTCAGTGAAGTCAGAAAACGAAATTTGTACCAGACTGGGCGTTCTACAACCTACAGCAGGTGCTTGATAATGTTCTCGTTGTAGTATTAGACAAGTCATTTCCGTCTTATGGGCTATAAAGTTCACTGTGATAATTGTCCTTAAACTTCGCAAACCCCGATCAGTAACGATAAAATTTTGTTTACTGTTAGTCTTCACTTATCGACGGCATCTCCCATGTCTTGGACAGCTACTTGTCTTTTTTGCGTGGGTCCACAACCGTGTGAATTTTTCAAATAAAACACTTTTTCCTTCATGCCTTTAACTAAAATGAATTTTTTATTCGCCGCAGTTAGCCTGTTTCGACTGCTTTAATATTATTAAGTGAACCATAAAGCAATCAAAACATAAACATATCATGATGGCATGGAGTGATATGCTTTCTATCAAAGGAAATTGTAAATTGTGTTCTGGAGATTTGAAAATAGTGCTATTTTCGTTAGCGACTTGCCTAAATGAGAAGGTCGAACTAGTCGAATTTGGCCAATATTAACTTATACATAGTTCCGTTGAGTAAAATGACAACCTTCGAGAAAACGTGATTTTATTTAATAAAGACATTCGTGAGGATTGAATAAACAAAGCCAATGACAATACTACTACAACAACATTTTTTGCGCTCTTTTTGCGAGTAACCTTTCCACCTTTCGAAATAGGTACCGTTCTTTCTGCTAATTTTAGTCAATTTCTCAACGTTTCTGGGGACAGATAAAGCATAATATCTCAGTTGCATAAAATTACACATGATTGCGTTTGTAACTTCTACTATGATTATTATTAATTCTGGTTTTATTGTTATTAATATTATATTGTTATAAACATTATTATTATTAATAATAGTAGTCGTAGAAGTAGTAGTAATAATAATAGTAATTGCAGTACTGGTACTAGTACTGCAGTTATTACTAGCTACAATCTATTTCAGTTACTCTCTATGGTCTTATACGTATGAGTGTTTTCTTGTCGGTTGTTACCATCACTGTTATTGTTTACAGTATTATACTTACTGTGATAATTTAAATAATCTGTGACGAAGACTGATTTAAATGTGTAAACAGTCTGATGAGAGGGCATGAACACAGTCATCTGCTCAGACTAAACAAATAAATAAATAAATAATTATAATCAGTCATGAAACAATAGGGTGGATGGTGTCAAGTTTGCGGGACATCGAGGAGAGAGTATTCAACGTGAGAGAGTAGACAGAGGAAATTGATAAGTTTATACACAAACTTGAGGGGTATGCCAGATGGACAGAAAAGGCGAGGCAATATGCATGGTGATCCAGAATTTGAAGTGAGTATTAAAATTTTGGTAGAGCAGGAACAGTGATAGGTTAGTATAATAGAGGGTTGATTAATCATTTCTTTCTTATGCTAATCTGTCATTTATTAGGTGGAGCAAAGTCCCCGCTTAATTTTACAAAAAGATAACTTTCTTTGAAAACAAAAAAGTTTCTTCTCTTACCAATATTTTATAACAAGCCAAACAATATGCCACCATACTGAATTGAAATATTAGCAACTGAACTGAATTTACATTCCTTTTCGGGTTTTCTCTCGACGCTTTCCGGCGGACGCCGAATAAGGAGACGGTCGCAGACTCCGGGGTCGATGGCCGGCGTAGCGAAGACGTGGCGCCTGGACCTTCCGGCTGCGTCGAAGTCTCTTCCGGGCGGCAGTCCGCGGCGGATCGAAAGACGCCTGCTTCCCTTTCTTCCGGTTATTTAACACGGCGGCTCCAGTCTTCCTCCGCTGATTCCGGAGTTATGATTGGCGGCCGTTGGCGATCCTTGACTGGTGGATGGTGGTATCACAGTGTGACCATCCGCGCAAAAGGCTCGTGCGCGTGCGTAGTTCGCGGCTGATTGAATGTTTGGCGGGAAGCGCTAAGTTGCAGGCGCCGCTTAACTCCGCCGCGGTAGCCGACTGTTGCGTTTGTGCGGCTGTGCGTGCCACTTCAATTTCTGCTCTACCAAAATTTTAATACTCACTTCAAATTCTGGAACATCATGCACATTGCCTCATCCTTCATATCCATCTAACATACCGCTCAATATCGTGTAAAAACTTACCAATCTACCCACTTACTTTGAATGCCTTCCGAATCCTCGATATTCCGCGAATTTGACGCAATCCACTATATCGTTTAATCCAATCAGGGCTATATACATGATGGAGGGATGCAAACCCAATGTTCAGTTGGTTAGTTTATTGTGGGCTTTTTGTTCTGTTGAAAGTAGATGCAGTTTCCTAGTTACTGTAAAGTCGAGGGCTATTCTGAGGTAGGCTACTCAATATTATGGACCAAGTAATTGTTATAGAAAACTGCGCTACACTTCAAAGTGACACACATACATGACCTATTTTTAAACATAGTTATCAAGTCTCTGTAAATCACTATCGGAAAGTTCTACCAGACGTTTATTGGCTCGATGATACAAATCCGCCTTCAGTCACGGAATGATTTAATAACCGCTGTGTGAACGCCTTCATCAATGGGAAGTCACCCCCCACCCCTACCCCAACCAACCCTTCAGATATTCTTTCATATTACTGAATAAAAGGACAGCGCATAGTGTGAGATGTTGACTTTGCAATCAGTGTCAACCACGGCTGTATGACCTTGGTCAAATTGTTGGCACCATTTCACTATGGCTGCACGCAACATTGCAGTCTGACAATCGTTGTTTAACTGTCTCAAAATTACCCGATTCGGGAAGTGTAGTACCATGGTAAATGACAGTGCAAGTGATACTGATTCCGTTAAGAGTGCTTGCTGATGAAGTTTATCTGTAGGGACAGGTAAATTTCCAAAGATATAGTAAACGATACCAGAGTTTATAAAACCCTACGATACTGAACTATGCATTGTGATCACAGAAATATATAACTCTATTACTCGACTGCGTTCTGTCCAATAAAAGAATTTCTTTGATCTATTGTGAGGTACAACACTATGTATAACAAATAACAATAAGTTTTCGTCATCCTGAGACTTATTTTATGATGATGTAAATAATTAAAAACAAATGGGGCACTAGCGATCCAAATAACTCTTTATATTTCCTTTACATTGTGTATTACATACGTAATGTCTAAACAGAATGTTCCAGTAATGTCATTAAAGAAGTTTCACACTGAATTTCGTTATTCGGTGTGGAGTTACCGGTCTGCTGTACGTATTGCCTTACATTTCAACGCAGGTGAAAGTTATTTTTATTAACCTTGATGTATTTCGGCTACAACCTCTTTTTGTCATCTTTTGGAAAACATTCTTTTTGAAAATAATTTGTTCTAAAAGTTGTTAATGATAAAATTATTCTCATTCTAGAATATTATTCAGTGATAAGGAAAAAAAATTTTGATAACCCGTTCTATATTCTTGTAACTATAATTCTTAACTTTCTAAAAATGTTTACTGTGGTAATTATAAAATTACTGTCCAGTTCTACACTCCTGGAAATGGAAAAAAGAACACATTGACACCGGTGTGTCAGACCCACCATACTTGCTCCGGACACTGCGAGAGGGCTGTACAAGCAATGATCACACGCACGGCACAGCGGACACACCAGGAACCGCGGTGTTGGCCGTCGAATGGCGCTAGCTGCGCAGCATTTGTGCACCGCCGCCGTCAGTGTCAGCCAGTTTGCCGTGGCATACGGAGCTCCATCGCAGTCTTTAACACTGGTAGCATGCCGCGACAGCGTGGACGTGAACCGTATGTGCAGTTGACGGACTTTGAGCGAGGGCGTATAGTGGGCATGCGGGAGGCCGGGTGGACGTACCGCCGAATTGCTCAACACGTGGGGCGTGAGGTCTCCACAGTACATCGATGTTGTCGCCAGTGGTCGGCGGAAGGTGCACGTACCCGTCGACCTGGGACCGGACCGCAGCGACGCACGGATGCACGCCAAGACCGTAGGATCCTACGCAGTGCCGTAGGGGACCGCACCGCCACTTCCCAGCAAATTAGGGACACTGTTGCTCCTGGGGTATCGGCGAGGACCATTCGCAACCGTCTCCATGAAGCTGGGCTACGGTCCCGCACACCGTCAGGCCGTCTTCCGCTCACGCCCCAACATCGTGCAGCCCGCCTCCAGTGGTGTCGCGACAGGCGTGAATGGAGGGACGAATGGAGACGTGTCGTCTTCAGCGATGAGAGTCGCTTCTGCCTTGGTGCCAATGAGGGTCGTATGCGTGTTTGGCCCCGTGCAGGTGAGCGCCACAATCAGGACTGCATACGACCGAGGCACACAGGGCCAACACCCGGCATCATGGTGTGGGGAGCGATCTCCTACACTGGCCGTACACCACTGGTGATCGTCGAGGGGACACTGAATAGTGCACGGTACATCCAAACCGTCATCGAACCCATCGTTCTACCATTCCTAGACCGGCAAGGGAACTTGCTGTTCCAACAGGACAATGCACGTCCGCATGTATCCCGTGCCACCCAACGTGCTCTAGAAGGTGTAAGTCAACTACCCTGGCCAGCAAGATCTCCGGATCTGTCCCCCATTGAGCATGTTTGGGACTGGATGTAGCGTCGTCTCACGCGGTCTGCACGTCCAGCACGAACGCTGGTCCAACTGAGGCGCCAGGTGGAAATGGCATGGCAAGCCGTTCCACAGGACTACATCCAGCATCTCTACGATCGTCTCCTTGGGAGAATAGCAGCCTGCATTGCTGCGAAAGGTGGATATACACTGTACTAGTGCCGACATTGTGCATGCTCTGTTGCCTGTGTCTATGTGCCTGTGGTTCTGTCAGTGTGATCACGTGATGTATCTGACCCCAGGAATGTGTCAATAAAGTTTCCCCTTCCTGGTACAATGAATTCACGGTGTTCTTATTTCAATTTCCAGGAGTGTATATTCTTGTAACCTTAATTCTCAGCTTTCTAAAAATGTTAAATGTGCTAATTTTAAAATTACTGTGACTACAAAGTTTTTCTCTTGCAAAAATTCTCGCGAGAAATGCGAAACTATCAGTGTGGGCGTTGCAAGCCAATTGTTGAAGACTGTTCAGATTTTGTCCTCTGACGCAGCAGACGGTGAGAGCGAAAATTGGCTAGCGGTTGTGTGGGCATAAATACTCAATAGGCTTTAAATACATTTATTAATAATAAAGCTCAACAATCCAGAATGCATGAATAAAGTCAAACACGAGTATAACAGCTAGTTCAGCTAGTTCTAAACTCACAAGTATGCTAAACTTAATATCTAGTACGTCATAATAAATAGTAAACTCATCTCTTTTCAGAATACCTTAGGCTTTACAATAATGAGAGGATAAAAAGTAAGACACCAACATACTAAAACGAAGTATGCAAGCTGTAAAGGAAAGACGAGAAAGAAATATAATAATCAAATACACAAAAGTACTCTAGCAGAAGGTGTCGCAGCAAAGCCCCAAACTTATACATTACTAATACAATCAGCTAACAGGAGGAACAGTAAATAGGTAATAAAAACACACTGACACAGACGAACTATTGTGGACCACAAGCCATGATAAATGATATAAAAATCATCCAATGGCAGTTTTTTGTTTACACCAGTACAACCAGTCTTAATTTATAGTGCTTTCTATCCATCGAATGCATCAATCTGTCCTTCTTACAAATTCCGAGTAATTTAAAAAAAAAATCAGTGACATGGTGAAAAGCACATATGGAAATACAGTGGTCGCTTAGGTTAACAATCAGAGGCGCAACCGTCGAAGTCCCTGTTGTATTTGTCGATATAAGCACACGCAGCATCTGGCTATTGCTCGAGAGGGCTTTCTAAATTGCTGTTATGATTACTGTGTCCTCAGTGTAGTCCAGATCAGTAAGTACGTCAGCACATGGTTGATACGTTTGTTCTCTTTCTTGAGCTGCGGTAGCCGTCGTGTTCTTGAACGAAGATTTGGTACTCGTTTGGAGTTGAAAATGCCTCCACAAGTGGTGGTGTTAATTTATGGGTCAAGTAAGGGTCGCAGTAGCATTGCACTCTAAGGTCACTAATTTTGACAACTCATCCCTAATCCGTTGTTGGTGTTTCAGGATAAGCTTTGTGCTCAAGTGTCTTTTACATAGTTATAAGGCCGCTTCCAATGTTCATAGTGCGTTTTTTGGTCTGGAGCATACAGCTTTATGCATAATGACAGTGCTTTGTATTGGTAGCTGTTGAGTATCTAAGCAGCTTTCTGGGGTTGTCCCATGCAACATGCAAGTGTAATCTAGGTGAACTCGCAGCATTGCGCGGTACATATGGACAGCAATTATGGGGTCCATAACTAAGGTTTTTTAAAAGAGTAAACAGCCATTTGATGTGTTTTACTATATTTATGTACTGTAATACCTATATTTCGACTTTTAAGCCATTATCAAGTACAATGTTAAACGTTGTTAGACCGTTATCATGGTATATCTGTTAAGGCAGTCCAGTACTTGATAATGGCATGAAAGCCAAAATCTAGATAGTACAGAAGATAAATATAATAATACACAGTCAAATGGTGGTTTACTCTTTAAAATAATATTGCATGAATGTGGCCCATCACCACCGAAAACTTTTCACAGCTCGTGTCTTTTCCGACATGTCACGAAGTGAGTTCAGAGAACTTTCACACTAAGCTTCGACATGGTGTGTATGTCGGAATCATCGAAGCTCATGGTCTACATGAAGGCCTGGGTGTTCAACGCATCCTGTGACGGGAATTTGGTAAGCAGCTAGTTGAACGGCTTGCGTCATTTTGAATCTGTGTCCTGAATGGACCTATATTCTGACTGCCGACTTACTAGTTATGACGTTAAATCCCTTCCCCTGTAGATAGTGGCTGAAATTTTGTATTATTCTGTTCAAGATATTTTTTATCAGCTTGCAATGAATCATTAGTAGCATAAATACATACGCAGATCGTCGGCATATCGAAATATCCAACATCTGTCTCTCAGGATAAATCAGACGTCACTGGTATCAATGTTAAGAAAGGAGGAGAGAATATATTCTTGTGCCTGTCCCGTATTGGGCATCCTCTATCCGATAGCACCATGACACAAAACATTATTGCCATCGTTTTCTGTAGTAGGGACAGAAGGCAGCATAGGAAACTTTCTGGTAGCTGCAGGTTCCTCAGTCTTTGTGGAAGGACTGTTAACAAGACTTCGTTTCATCTACTGTGACCATGCGAAACTATTTTCGTCCGGTCCCAACTGTGGGTTCTTTGATGGTTCTGGGAGAAGGCTCATCCCACTAGAATACATGAAATATTACCTCACTTTGTTACACAAATAAATAAATGATTTACTTAACTTTGACTCACTTCTTCGCCACAGGAGTACTCGGTAATTTACAACTTTCTCTGAGTATCAAGGCATCATTTGATGCACTAATTAACAAACTGTTCTCTTGCAGCATAATATTGCATGTTTCAGTGAACAAGTCCATCAGAAACTTTAATTATCGCATTGTTCCTAAACTATGGTGTTGATTCCTTCAGATGAAGTCACGAAATATGGCCGAAATCTTGCTAGTTCAACATTATATTGACCACAATGAGATGGCGCTGCTGCACTGAGTGGGCAGGCGTGGTCTTCTGCAGCTCGTCCCATACACTGTTCAGGATTGCAACGAGCCTCTGATGACTGTGATATCAATTCATGTTGCCATCTTCTGTGTGGCAATGTGGTCTCTGCACGATATCACAGTATGCATGATTTAAATATAGGATTGTGAGAACAGAAAAAAGAAAGTTCATGAACAATATCAGACAACAGAAATATGTTTCAGATGTTGAAACATGTGAGAAATGGTCATAGAAATGAAGCTTTAGTTATTAATGATAAGGATGGTAGTATGCTAACAGACAAGAAAAAAATTCTGAATAGGTCGAGAGAATGTTTTGAAGAGGTATTAGATGCTGAAGATCCAGAGAGTGCCTTTCCACATGATACTAATACAGAGGGTGAAGGAGAAGCCACAAACACTGAAGTGACTCAACAAGAAGTAGAAAGAGCAATGAGGAAACTAAAGAATAATAAAGCACCAGGGGAGGTTAGGATGACGGCAGAGATGTTGAAGGCAGAAGGAGAAACATTTCAGGAAAAGCTCTACAATCTCGTAAAAGAACTATGGGGAAAAGAGGAAATCTCAGAATGGAAATCAGCCGTCATTTTCCCAGTGCTTAAAATGAACAGCAATAGGAATTGTAACAACTCCAGAGGCATTTCTCTCTTAAGTGTACCTTATAAACTTCTAGCTTTAATAATACTTGAGAAACTAAAGCCATTTGAAGAAGATATTGTTGGAGAGTACCAGGCAGGTTTCCAGGAAGGACGATCGACCATCGATCAAATTTTCACCATAAGGCAAATCTGGGAAAAGTGCTGGGAATTCAACCATCGGTTTCTGGTGACGTTCGTGGACTTCTCAAAGGCTTATGACAGTACCCACAGATTAAGTATACACAACATCCTGAGAGAGCTTGGTACACCAATGAAGTTAATAAATATGGTCAAGGTGTGCACAGGTGAGACAACAGCCAAAGCCAAATGACAAGGGGAGCTGTCGGAGCAATTCCACATCAGAACGGGTGTGAGACTAAGTGAGGTTATTTCACCACTTTTTATTAATCTGGTCCTAGAGAAAGTAATCCGAAGAATGAAAACAGAAAACAAAGGGGTGACGCTAAATGGTAGGACAGATTTATTGGGTTATGCAGACGACATCGCAGTTCTAGCAGAATCAGAGGAAGAGATCACAGAAACTGTAGAGGACCTAGCGCAAAATGCAAGTAAGATCGGGTTAGGGATTAGTGCGGAAAAGACCGAGGTAATGGAGGTATCAAGAGAAACCTCTAACGACATCCCATTACAGGTACGGATATGGAAATTTGCTGAAGTGGAAAATTTTAAATACCTTGGCACATGTTTCAACAGGCAAGATAATTAAAAACAGGAAATAAACCAACGTATTGTGAACGGGCCTAAAACTTATTTCAGTCTAGATACTGTCATACAAGAATCTGTCAATTAAGGACAAACTTATAGCATACTATGCCGTGATAGTGCCAGTATTGTTGTATGGGACAGAAGCCCTGAGAACAACAAAGAAGGATGAAGGAAACTTGTTGGTCTTCAGAAGAAAAATTATGAGAAGGATCTTTGGACCTCTCCAGGGAGTGGGTTCGTGGAGACGTAGAAAAAACCAAGAACTGTATGAGCTGATAAGGCAATCGAACATCGTTCAAAAACTGAAAACGCGGAGCATAAGCTTGGCAGGCCACATTGCTGGGAGGGCAGACACCTCTCAGCCAGAAGCCGTTCTTATGGGAAGACCTGATGGTAGCCGTCCAGTCGGAAGACCCAGGAAGCGATGGGAGGATAAGCTACAGAAGGACCTTTGCCAGCTAGGAGTCCGTGACAACTGGATCCTAAGTGCACAAGATCGCCGCGCTGAGATGTTGGCGCATGATCTACAGGGTCCTCGATCGCCTGTTTGATGATGATGACGATGATAATGATGATGATGATGATAATGTCCACTACAGGTATTAACACTTATCTGTCGTGCCCTGTACTAGCCAGAAACCTAACTAGAAATGGATTACTAGTTCACAAATCTCTACGTCGTTTAACCATATTGTCCAAAATTTTTTGCACACAGGAAAACAGCGATGTCGGTCAATATGACTCGGCTCGAATTACGTTATTCCCTGTTATCAAAATGGGTCCAATGTGTGTCGTTTTCATATCTCCAATCTTAATCCTATCTTTCCACACTTTGCTGGGAATGTGTAATGACATATGTTCGTTCCAATGATGGCGGGAGCATGTTCAAGTGATATCAGATGTTGTCCTGTCGGGGAATTATGGAGGCTTCATTAGTTCATGGGCGGTTCCAGGGAAAACCCTACAAAAAGTGTTTTGTTACTATATTTCCGTCGTCACCATTGGGCCAAAACTCAGTCGAGGATACCAAGATGGCTACGCACAGAATATGGTTGTAATTTTTACTATTTATTTCTAAGATCCCAATCACGAACAACCTCGAAAATTTTCTTAATATCTTATCCGTTTCCGAGATACAGAGGTTCAAAGTTGCCCTACTTCTACACGCAAAATACGCACGTAAAATCAGGTGCGAGGCGAAAGTTTATAAAATGACTTAGAACGAAGAAATATGCTGTAAGATGTCTCTGTTATCATCTGGGAACCTAATGTTGCAGTAATGAAGAACATGCAAACTGTTTGTCCACGTAAAAGCTGACCTTAGATGTGAATTTTGTTTAGCGTTATTTCAGTTTCACATTAGTAAGCTATCTAAATTATACAGACCATTTCTTTCCATATTAGTTACAAGCCATGCTGCATCAAGGAAAAGAAGCGGAAAAAGATGCTATCGGCGCACAATAAATGTGAATGTGTTTCTGTTTATTTAAAAAAAAATTCCCAAATATTTTAGCGTGGAACGTAGTTGACAGTGACAGAACATGGCTAGGAAAAGATTGAAGGAGACAGTGCTAGAAGGGGGAGGATGGTGGAGTAAAGAGAAAGTGGAACTGGGTGGGAGCCAGTGGTAATGAGAGACAGAGTATATGACAGTGACAACAAAGAAGAGAGTGATAGTGACAGCGTGAAGAGAAAGCAGCAGTATGGAAGAAGGAATGAGACAGCAGCAGTAAGACAAAGCAAGAGGCAGATTGCGACATTGAGAGGAGGTAGTGGTGGCAGGACAGAATGGAGACTGCGGCTGTGATACAGGAGGCAATAACAGAGACACGCAATGAGATAATAGCAACGAGTTAGGGGGTGATGACTGAGAGAAAGGAGAACTGAGAGCGGATGGGTATGAGCGACCTACAGCGATGGACTAGTGGGCGTCAGTGAGTTACAATTGGCGAAGGTTGTGAGAGTTTGAGGTTCAGTCGAATGTTAAAATAAGTGCGTAAATGTTCCCATGCCAAAATTTTTGGCAAAAAGTTTAAAGGTGGTGAGGATGGTGAATGAGGCAGCTTGCACCCCACTTGTCAGTCCGTGTCATTTGTATTAACAGTGAAACATTCGCACTTTTGTGCTCCGATAAGAGCATTTTTCCTCTGGTTCTATACTGCTTCAATAAATAGCATGAACTTCTCCTCTTAGAATGGGCCGGCAGAATATTCCGAATGCTTACTACACGTTTTTTTGCATGAGATTAACAAAAAGTGCCTCAAACACTCTAGCCATACAATGTTTCAGAGCCTTGGGGACTTACCCCGAGGACTTCCCCGACTGAGCCGTACTAATGCATATTTCACATAAATAGTCAATAATGTTTGCTCTAACAAACAATGACACACGTCAAAAACGGTTCTGTACTATCGGTAGGAAAGACGATTAGGCTTTGATGTCTCATCGACATTAGTGACGGAGCATTCAGAGAAACAACTGGCGGCTTAGGAAATCACAAAAACCTAAATTTCGATGGCCGGACGCAGATTTAACATTAGAAGGACCAGGGATTACGGACTATCTACGAGGATCAATCCGTCATTTTGACGGTTCGAGATTTATTTGCCCTTTTTAGAAATAGTAAACAAGTTTAGAAACGTACCAGTTCATTTCATACTATTTATAGAGATTACAAGACTATTGTTTTCGTTTTTTCTGAAAATTTACGGGTACAACGAACATTTTATGCGTAACAATTAATCCAAATACCTATGATTTTCAAATGTGAAATAGATCCCCGCAGTAAAAACAAGTGTTTTAGCATAAATAACATGCATGTGTTAAAGCATAATATATTGTAGCCCTGAATCGCTTATTCAAATCCACCTGATGCTTGGCGACACCTAACACTTGAGTATACAGTGTTGCCTAAACAACGTCCATAAGCATATTTGCTGCATTTTTCTGTAAATAAATGGTTGCTCCTATTCTACCCTCTACATTCTCCAACTCCTTGCGAATGTTGCTATGTTGAGGTATTGTATCAGGAGTTCTATTTTGTTCACCTGTGCCCTTGTATCCTGAAACCAACTGCCAACAGTTATATAAACTGCCAACCAGTTATATAAACCAACTGCCAACAGTTATATAAACTGAGAGCAGCTTACTTTTTGTCCTGTTACTTCCTGAAAGAGTGCTCATGCATGAATGGCTGCCAGGACCAATACATCGAAAAAAGCTTACGTGGGTCATCTACGACATCCGTAAGATCCGTACTTGACATTGTGAAGTCGAGCCATGTGGCGTGTCATGCCAACGCCGTACGTGGTATTACTGTAGTACGCCACTGATTCTGGTATCTTTTGAGGACGACAGTAACTGTGTCATGCACTGAACTCAAAGTAAGCACAGTTTTTGTGTTTTTTTTTTTTTTTTTCGCCTGACAGCACGTTGGAGTTACGACAGTTCACATATAAAGTACAGGCGTGTGCAAAGGAGCTGTAGCGGATTTTGCTGATTGACGTATTTTCCTTCTAGACATCCTCACTGTGCCAGCTATCCTTGTACTCATACGTTTCAGACTTCCTGTAAGACATTTGATTCTGAAAAAATATTGTCACATGTAATATTCCTTCGTGCGGAAACAAACTGATATGTAAGACATGTTACAACATACTGTGAGGCGCTGCTCTGTAAAGGTGAGGAAAATCCTTCACCTGATACCTTGAATTTGTATCAACTACAACCCAAAACTTTGTTCCAAATTTCTCTGGTTTATAGCTCATACGTTGAATGAAATCGTCATCTGGCACTGAAATCAGATACTTCAAAATTTCTTAATATCTCGGAAAAACCATTATGAATCAGTTAGAATGTTGTCAACACTAGCTTCGCCACTTGAGCACTAAAATTTCTTTTCTCATCGACAAAGGGTCTGCAGAATGCCATAAAATGAGCAAAGCAAGCAACAATAGCTGTGAACAGGTCGGAAATCTGTTATTCTCAAGATCGTACCCGTAGAAATGACGTATGGCGGTCCTTCTAGTAGGAATTTACTGTGTCGTGTTTCAGAAAGTTCCTCCACGCTTCATATTTTTCAGATGTGTGGGTCAGAAATATATTTTAAAAGTCTTAGAAAATGGAAATTATAGAATAAAACACTTACACGAAATACGTCTACTAAAGCAGAGCACTCATCAAAATAAGGATTGCGGTCTTTCTAGTGTTAAAATCTCGTCCATCCGAATGATTCCTTGGAGCTAACCACTGCACAACCTCTGTTACTCTTCTTATGGGGGAACCATTGTTTAAAAAAAATTGTTTATTGTTTACGTCTCATGCCCAAATTTGCAAAATTGGGAATGTTTTAGTAGCATCTAAACGTTTTATCGCAGGACAGTTAGTTTGAAACCTTCTTTTTTCACAAGTGTAATTGGACTCGGGTAATTTCCGAGCCCAATTTCAGGACGACGGTACTGGCCCTCTGCTATTCCATTCGCCTATTGTTCAGCTTGTCTCTGCCTCTGTTTGTAGTTGCCTTAAACATGGAAAGCCGTATTAGCCGCAGGATGCCAAACAGCTTTGACCGACGGCGAATATTAAGGACCATTCAGTGAGCAAAAGCAGCTTAAACACACACACACACATACACACGCACGCACGCACACACACTATGCACGCGCGCGCGCAACCACGCACACGCGTGGAATTTTGGATAAAGTGTACAGGATCCGGATCCGGTTATGATTGGCTGTCATGTCAGCCTGATAGCCACGAGGTCCAATTAACTGGAGAACAAAGACAGTTGTCATTAAATTCTTGTGCTCGGGAGGACGCAATTAATGCATGGGATGTGTGCTGGGGAGTGGGGAGGAGGGGCTGCTATGAGAAGAGAATCCGCCGGGCCGGATCGAAAGCCTTTCAGCGCGAGATGGACGAGCTCGTACGTACGGTAAATCCCCGGGGCCCTCCGGAAAGATGGGACACGAACCGGTGCCCTCGAAGCCCATTGTACACAGACTCGGCCCAGAGGAGAACAATGAGCTGCTGTGATTGGAACACGGGCTCTCCTGGGTGACTCGGCGTGTCAACCAGCGAGCAACGGAAGCAGCGCTCTGGAAGCGTCTAGTAGGTCAGAAACAATGAAAGGTCCCCCCGTCACCCCCGCGACAAGTGTCGGTCTTTAGGGAAAGCAGATATTCCAGATCTTCACGCCTATATATAACGAAAGTTTTTATCAGATTCAAAGTTCTTCTTGTATAGAGGATTGATCGCCTCACTTTGTCACATGAAGTTACTTTTGATCGGCAAAAGACAATTTTCATGTAGACGAACAGAGATCTGGACCTCCTGAAACAAGCAGAGTGAGATAAGGTCTTCAATTTTTTTTTGATATGTGGTGTCTGTATTTTCGCACATGTCCGAAACAACAGACATCACATATTCATACAGAGTGACAATTACTGAACTACATGAAAAAAAATATAGATACAAACAACGGCGTGAGCTTCGATGCTAAACCAAACCGCAAATGCGCGTACTTATTGCCACAATATTCCTAACGCAATCCTTTCAGAAATTAGGACGATTTTATTTCATATAGTTCAGTATCTGTTACCCAGTAATTAAGGCGAGGACGGTTGGTGATCTGTGGATGCACACCAGACGGAGACAGTGGCACAGACAGAGGGGCAAAAAAGTAATAAATGCTGGCCAGTTGTAGACACTGGTTGGTTACACACAGAGCGAAGGAGATAATGGCAGTGTGACAGGAAAAGAGGGGCACAGTAGCAGTGGAGCATTGTAACAGTGGTAGAAGACTAGGAGGAAAAGAGAGAAGGGGACAGTAATGGAAGGGGGGGATAGGAATAAAGAGAAAGAGAAATTGGAAATGGGTGAGAACCAATGATAACGAAAGAGGGAGTATACCGCAACGACAACGAGGAAGAGAGGGATAGTGAGAAGAGACACCTGCAGTTGGAAGGAAGGAATAAGATATTAGCAGTAAGAGAAAGCAAGAAGGAAGTAGTGACAGTGAGAGGAAACAGTAGTAGTAGGACAGAACTAAGAACTCTGTGGCTGTGATGTTAGGTAGGAGACAGTGATAGCTGGACAGACAATGAGTTGGCAAGAGTAGGTGAGTGAGAAAGGGCAGCTGGGAATGGATGGGAAAGAGCGATTTACAGCGACGGACTATTGGGTATGAGTGGGTTACAGTCACGGGAAGTTCTGGGAATTTCAGGTGAGGGGTATCTTAAAAGAAAGCGAATACGTTTTGCATGTCAAAATTTTTGGGTGTAATTGTGATGGTGCTGCGGAAGGTAAAATGAAACAACAATCACACGCTTTTAATGAATAGGAACGTTTTCGCATTTTTTTGTGCTCCGATAGAAGCATTTTTCTTATGGTGTGTTGATAATCAATTATTTAGTAAGGGTTTCGACAACGCTACACTTACAGCCTCCTTGCAGACTACAGGCTTTATATGAACGCAGAGGGAGGTGTCTAGCAGCGTCACGTCACGCAATCGTGTTGAATACCACTGAATACGACAGTGTCTCCCCACCCACCAGTTTACAAATAACAGAATTAATGGATCGCTTGCTACTAAGGAAATACGAGGAGGACATCCACCATGCTGGAACCGAGTCATTTGCTGAGTTCTCAAGAGTACACGTTCTACTGACGTGGGCAGAGTCTTTACCAAAAAGGTGTATACTGCTCGTTCAACATACCATGAATAAAATAATTGCCTATCACGTGCTGCACGGTTGTGCATCACCACACATTCACACTCCACTGTCGTTTGCTGAACATCTGACGATGCCAATGTGGATTTTCCGTCGAACATTAGTGCATCTTTCTTAAAGTTACGTTCCTGTGATATGAAACATCGGTAAACAACGTTTCTGGTATCAATGCCTCTTTGTATTCTACGAGAATTGGCACGCGCATTTATTGCTGCAGCAGCAACAAGCAAGTACTACTCCTTCAGATTCGTTGGTAGCAGTCCCTTTTCGTATATATTTTTTTTTGGGGTAAAACTTCAGCTGTCCCAAATTCTTTTTGTGGCATTCACGAATGTTGGACGAAGTTGACAGCGTCTACCTGAGAACTGTTCTGTGTACGGTTTGCCGCTCTTGATGTATTCTGGTGCTTAAGCATGCTGCATAAACCATTTTCAGGAGTGCTATGCCATTCACTAATGAACGCTCTGATGAGCGTTCATTACTAAATGGCATCGCACTCCTGAAAATGGTTTATGCAGCACTCCTCGTAACAAACCTGTTCTACGTAGACAGTGGTTCCATCGCACTTCAGTTGACTTCTCCGAAGGCAAATAAACAACTGACGACGTATGCGCTGACGTCGCAGGTTCCGGTCGAAAGCAGCCCAAACATCACATACTTGTTGCCTCGGATGCGGAAGTTTCCTTACAGAGCGGCGTAAACATCCGCAACAAAGAAAATTTTTGTAATCATTGTAGTTATACTTCGTAATTTCTCGGTAGATCTAGGAAAGAGGAATTATATTATATTATAGTAGACGTTCATTTCCGTACTTTTCATTTCAACTGATCCTTTGTAAGGAGATCCTCCACAGTGTAAAAGTGTCCATAATTAAAATTATTGTTTCGAAACATTGTAGACAGAGAACCAGAGAACCACTGCTCAGAATGACGTCTAGTTCCAATAGAATATTATAGACATAGGAGGAGTTGTTCTGGGAAAAAAAAAACGAAAATTTTACCAATGCCTGGCGCTGTAAGCCTCTTAACGTAAAAGGGGTCGGCTGAAAATGTCAGTTGAATAGCAATATGAGGGCTACGATTTGAGATGCACGTTACGCCATCCGTACTATTCAATGTCCGCCCCGATATCTGAGTGGTCAGCGTGACGGACTGCCGTCGTACGGGTCCTGGTTCGATTCCCTGCTGGGTAGAGGATTTTCCCCGCTCAGGGGCTGGGTGTTGTGCTGTCTTCGTCATCATTTCATCCCCATCCGGCTTGCAGGTCGCCCAATGTGGCTTCGAATGTAATAAGACCTGCACCAAGGCGGCCGGACCTGCCCCGCAAGGGGCCTCCCGCCCAATGACGTCAAACGCTCATGTCCACTGCTATTCAATGTGCATGACTCTGCAAGTTCGGCAGTCAACAGTTGCTGCACTGCTAGCCAGGTAAGCCCACACACCACGGCAACGTCGTACTACACCGGAAGGGAAGAATCAGTCTTTAACTGTCCTGAAGCCTAAAACTGCATAAAAAGCAAAAAGACGCCGGTTTCTAATTGTCCTAGAGCCAAAAGCCACATAAAGGCAAAATGTCATCGGTTTATGACTGTCGTGTGACTGGAACAAGAGATGTTCAGTATACTGTACATCGTTTTCTACCACAAACTGAAATCAAGTAAGCCGGCCGAAGTGGCCGTGCGGTTCTAGGCACTGCAGTCTGGAACCGCGAGACCGCTACGGTCGCAGGTTCGAATCCTGCCTCGCGCATGGATGTGTATGATGTCCTTAGGTTAGTTAGGTTTAAGTAGTTCTAAGTTCTAGGGGACTAATGACGTCAGAAGTTGAGTCCCATAGTGCTCAGAGCCATTTGAACAATTTTTTGAAATCGAAAAACAGCGTCTTCCACAACAGATCTAAACGTCTCTGAGGTGCGGGATTGTTTGGTAGAGTGTCATGTTCAGAATGCATTGGGCAATGTATGCCTACAGTTCAGCTACGTTCGTTATTGGAGCACTGAACACAACAGTTTTCTAATAACTCCGCAGCCGGAAGTCACATGTATTAAGATCAGGTGATACGGACGGCCAGGATGTAGGGAAATGAAGGCTCATAATTCTAGAGTTTCCGATATGCCTCTGCACCAGCACTGGTGCGGAGGATCACCATACTGCATAAAAAATGATCCTACCCACACATCCACGCCGCTGAAGGACTGGAATTGATTTTGGTGCGCAAAAGACTGTAACAGCGTTTATCTCCTGGAAGGAATAGGGGCCTAGGATAAACGATGCCGTCAAGCCGTACCTAACTGTCAACTCAGCGTAATGAAGTGGTACCGATGGATGAGCGCTCGAAGTTTACGTTGCCCCTATTCTGCAATTTTGCTTATTGACGTCTCCTTGCAGATGGATTTAGGCTATGTCCGTCCACAGAATCTTCCGTGACCATCAGTTATCCACTTCGATGCCAGTAAGAAATTCCAGAGTGAGTGTTTGTTTTGGTGGCTTGACAGCAGGAAGCACTTCCTAAACATGGGTGATACGTACGGATAGTAATGCAGAATGCCTCGTAGGATTCTGTGCACCGTGCTCACAGGCACGTCCATCGTTCGGGGAATCCCCCGTGTACTGCATATTTGTACACCAGCGGCCGACCTCTCCTGTGATGCAGTTGGCATTTCTCCAAAATATCTCGGATCGACTGCCTTCCTCCCTCCACTACACTGCGCTTCAAAAGAACCTGTCTTTCCGAAATTTGAAAGCAATTTCTCCAGAGCCTTTATCAGACATCGAAGCAATGCCTTTTTCCATACACTTGAGATCCGGCCGTAGTGGCCGAGCGTTTCTAGGCGCTTCAGTCTGGAACCTCGCGACCGCCACGGTCGCAGGTTCGAATCCTGCCCCGGGCATGGATGTGTGTGAGGTCCTTAGGTTAATTAGTGAAACGTCACCTTTGAACAATTTATACAAGACTGTGCTTAACCTGACACACAATATTTTGTTAGCGCAACGCAATCTGACTTTCAAAATTCCCTACAAAAGAATGGCCCTGACTAACATTAAACTATACCTTTCACAAATCACTTACCTCACAAAAATCTTCGCTGCTCAAGCTATTGCAATACAGCGAGCGCCACTACTGCCAGCTAAATAAAAGATTCAAACTATGGAAGGCACTAACTACTGATAGGGATAGTTAGCAAATGAAAGATATTAATAGAGAACAAACAATGTATTTACCTTGATATCATCATATATAAATATAGCAGTTCATGACAAATTTCAAAACTCCGCCATCTCTCTCCCCACATCCACCACTGCTGGCGGCTCACCTCCAACTGCGCAACGCTATGCGCTGTTCACATCCAGCTGCCGCTGCCCAACACTACAATGGCGAGTATTACAACAATGCAAAGCAGCCACAGACTGCACACAGCACAGCCAGTGATTTTCATAGAGAGGTGGCGTTACCAATAAAAAAACCTAAACAGCCTACTTACATAGCCCCCATGCTCCCCACAAAAATTTTTACAAATTGGATTGGGCAGTGGCCAATACAGATTTGAAAAAAATTTTTCATAATTACAATAACAAAGAAATCAAATGCACACACTTATTGATACAATGTTGGTCAAAAGCTAAAATTGTCTCACAGTCCATAAAGACAGTCCTAATCGTACATAACAGGAGAATAGCAGTGTTTTTCTCAAAGTCTGAGCAGTAAAAGAAAATGCACACAGAAGTAGTGGATTTCCATGCAGTCTTGAAGAAGTAGTGTTGTCCTTCCAATGGAAAGACAGTGCTGACTCTCGACATGCAGACAGGTAATGGGCCACAACAGAGCAAACCCACAGCAGAGTCAGTCGAAATTTTGAAGAGTATTGGTAGGTAGGTCATCACAGAGCAGACCCACTGTAGTCCTGGTAGAGATTACGGTATTGGTGGGCCACCAGAGGTGCAGACCCACTGCAGTCCTTGTAGAAATAATGGCATGGTGGGTCATCATAGATGCAGACCCACTGCAGTCCTTGTAGAGATAGCCAGCAGCCATCTGTTGTGACTGTGCAGGTGTACAATCACCGTTGAAGAGTCTTGCGGATAATATAGCAAGTCCATAAACCACCACTTGTGCACTCACAAAGTTTTTGAAATTGTCCTTAGAACCAGCAATGCTGTTATCCAGTCCCTTGCTGAATCATTAACACACGTGCAAACACTATCAGTCCCTACTTCTCACATATTGTCCATATACTATGACCAACAGAAACGTGTGCAGTGAAATGTAACTAACAAGTTAATAATATCATGAACTGGTGACAATTACAATTTTATAACATAACAATACAATAACAAAGGTACAAAACACATCATTAAAAACATAATAATACAGATAACGTTTGTAGTAATAGGGGCTTTACAAAAGAATAGAAATAAACATATACATCAGTGTTACAGGAATTATGACATAAGTAAATACATAAAAGATCAGAATAACTTTTGAAACATCAACTTTACACATGAGCATTAAACAGAACAGAATTAATAGTGTCTAACATCTTTACAAAGTAAATAACATATTATTAATGCCAATTATATTTGAGGATAACAGTATTCCTCATCATAGTTCATGTAGCTGAGTATGAGAAAAATTCTACAACAAAAGTCTGATGAGGTAAACATATAAAGACAGGAAGAACATATATACACAAGGGTACCCAAACACATAGTGGGATAACACAAAAGGAAAGGACAGGGTTTGTTTCATTGCAGTATTTTGCAAACAAAACTTTCTTTGCTTCTTGGAGATCTCCCTTCATTCATCATTATTCCCAAAAGTCCTATCTAAGCCTGCCTTCTGTATTTCGTTCACATCCTCCGTCAAAAATAGTTTTTCTCTCTGCTTTCTGTATTCTGTTCACATCCTCTGTCAATAATAGTTTTTCTCCACTGTACAGTATCCTTTTTATTTTGCCAGACCATTTTCTGATAGCTTCTCAATGCATTTCTTATAAATTTATAATAGTTAGTTTCTTATATAGTCTCCTCTTAAGCTAACTTAAATCTACTGAGCTCAGATACTAAACTAAGGGACGAGGCAATGCAGCAGCACATAACAAATTAACACAAACAGCAATGCAAAAAAATGGAAAATTGCAAAGCAAGCTACAGTAAATATAAATTACCAAGCAATGCAACATTACAACTAATATGAGCCAATGTACAGTAGCAAGAAAAATAAGTCAGTAGTAAAATTAGCTTAACAGAGTAACACAATTTAAAATTCAGTAGCACTATGCCTGGCAAACAGCAGCTTATATCGAAACATGACATAGCTCAAGCAGAAAAAATAGTACACTAAAGATAACAATGCAGATAAGGGAAATGTATAATCACATCTTAATGTCTAAGTAATTAAAGTGGTGCACCACAACAACTGATTGTAAAAAGAAATATTACCATGTACTTGAAAAGAAAATTATGTGTTACTGTTACTAGTTCCTTCTTATTGTTCTTTCCTTTCCAAGTGCTCCTTTTTTAAAGAATGTGGATCATAAAATAATTATTTAATAGATCTGTTGACAGAAAGTGTTCACATTAGCAAATGCATTTTATTTTATAAAAGCAATGCTGCAACACAGCTGGAAACCAGATATCAAATGAAATAAGCAATTACGCAAACCAAAGCATAAAAACATCATTCAATAGCTATGTGGCATTTCGTAAGTCAGTAGCTCTCAATTCTCGTAGAAAGACACTTGTCATTATCAGGTTTGCAGATGTAAGAATATTTCCGAGGATAATGGCCTCCCCTTTTTTTTTTTTGTTCTACCTGTGCCGCTGAAAAGGGCTCGCAATAATGGCTTTTTCTCCAGGCAACTGGCACACCTGGCCGCTCGCAACGCATTACGTCACGGTCACTTACCTTTCCTACCGACATATTTACGACAGCAGTTTCCGCTACAGTGACAGTCTCACATAAAAATATTTCACAGGTCAAGAATTTGCGTTACAAATGTGTAGAAACAAAATCCTATGAATATAACAGTGTCCAAAAAAATTTTCAGTGGCATTGTGATACATTCACACATGATTCACACATGTACACACATTTCATAATTCTAAAGTATGATTCTTGGTTTCCAACATCCTTTTCCATAAGTCAGAGTCCCTAATCACTATTCATTACTCCTTACCTTATTACACATATACGTATCCATCGACACTCGTCAATATTTCGTCATTATAAATATGAAGCATAATCAAATAACTCATATAGCCTCAGCCTATTAATCGTAAACATACCTCAGCAGCATAATACACATCGTCGTCGTAATAATATCACAACATCTTAGTCAACTCTCAAAATCGTCGTAGCTTTCTGCAATAATTTCAAAACCTAAAGAAAATTCTCTGCTCATGTCAATAGTGTCATCTACCTCAAACGTACTTTAAAAATCATGATCTCATACCAAATACATCATTCAAAGCTCTCGTAGTATCACAATGGTTCCGAAAAATATGAGCATTTCTCAAAGTACAGACAAAATACAATTTCGTAGGTGTGAAGTTATCCAACTGCGTAATTGCGTAAACATCTGTCACTGATGTAATAAAAAAGTTTATTTCTCTGTTAAATGATCAGATAGCTGTGTAATTTGTGTGTTAGAGAAATATGGTACCGATGTGTAAAGTTGTATAAGCAAATACCATATTAGCTAGGGTTCCTTGTGGTTGCCAAACACATGGTACACAAAGTAGGCCTATACCCCCCTGAGGATTATGAAACGTCCCCTTTGAACAATTTATACAAGACTGTGCTTAACCTGACACACAATATTTTGTTAGCGCAACGCAATCTGACTTTCAAAATTCCCTACAAAAGAATGGCCCTGACTAACATTAAACTATACCTTTCACAAATCACTTACCTCACAAAAATCTTCGCTGCTCAAGCTATTGCAATACAGCGAGCGCCACTACTGCCAGCTAAATAAAAGATTCAAACTATGGAAGGCACTAACTACTGATAGGGATAGTTAGCAAATGAAAGATATTAATAGAGAACAAACAATGTATTTACCTTGATATCATCATATATAAATATAGCAGTTCATGACAAATTTCAAAACTCCGCCATCTCTCTCCCCACATCCACCACTGCTGGCGGCTCACCTCCAACTGCGCAACGCTACGCGCTGTTCACATCCAGCTGCCGCTGCCCAACACTACAATGGCGAGTATTACAACAATGCAAAGCAGCCACAGACTGCACACAGCTCAGCCAGTGATTTTCATAGAGAGGTGGCGTTACCAATAAAAAAACCTAAACAGCCTACTTACATTAGGTTTATGTAGTTCTGAGTTCTAGGGGACTGATGACCTCAGAAATTAAGTCCCATGGTGCTCAGAGCCATTTGATCCATACGCTTGAGAGTTCGAAACTTCTGGACTACTGACACAGAGTCACCGTTCTTGTAAAAGAGCTTTACCAGAAGCGCTCCATTCTTTAAGGAGGCAGTCATGCTGGGCGTCTTGTGATGAAACTGGAGAACAGCCGTGTCTGTTGGCGTCCATATTCTAAAGTTTACAGCGCCATCTGTTGGTCAAATTGCTTTTAGAAATTAGGTCGAGTTGTTGGTATGGAAGTCGGCCGTGCCCTTTCAAAGGAACCATCCCGGCATTTGCCTGGAGCGATTTAGGGAAATCACGGAAAGCCTAAATCAGGATGGCAGGACGCGGGATTGAACCGTCGTCCTGCCGAATGCGAGTCCAGTGTGCTAGCCACTGCGCCACTACGCTCGGTTTAGAAATTAGAACTTTAATTATAACCA
The DNA here is from genome assembly GCF_023864345.2 of Schistocerca serialis cubense. Classification (NCBI taxonomy): domain Eukaryota; kingdom Metazoa; phylum Arthropoda; class Insecta; order Orthoptera; family Acrididae; genus Schistocerca; species Schistocerca serialis. Next base: position 869,318,625 of record NC_064641.1, on the reverse strand, counting down.
CCTTGTAGTACATTCCAGAAAAACAAGACTGCATAATAAATATTTAGAATGAAAAACAAATACGCTAATGTACCATCCACATGTCCCAAATGAAATGGTCCTTGTGGATGTCGAGTACGAAACAAAAACAAGTTAAACGTTCTTCCATTTAAAAGGTAATCAGTACCTTGTCACAAAACATGTAAATGTTAAATACACTGAGGTGCGTGTAATAATTCTTCGGCTAATGTAGCCATGCATCATCATACTCGAATAAAAAATTAGCACATTTATTTAAAATGATTGCATTACTGCACTGAATCTGTTCTGAAGTCAGACTGAATAATTATATCACTGAATTTGTCTCATCGAGATGTTTTATGTGATACTACATTTATTTTGCTAGGGAATTAAGCTACGAATGAAAAAAAAAATGCCTCTCCAGTTATCGTGTGTTCCAGGATGACAGTTAGATGGGAATTACTGAACATTATTCGTACTGTCCACCAGTAATTTTGGGTCAGGTTAATTGCGAGGCAACGCCCTTCACTCTGTAATTGTTAGCTGTTAGTGGTGATGATCAAGATATTAGTGACAGTCAGAGCAGCTTGAAGGGGGACGTCTGGAGCGACGGAATACATTCATTATTGGAGGTAGGTGGTGATTTGGACCAGTCAGGTAATGGCAACAAAACAGATCTGGAGTGTTTATTCAGAGCTCGCTGCCAAAATATAGTTTCTTTGTTGTTGTAAAAATGGCAGTTTAGGGTGGTGGTGGAAAGGATACCTTCGCTGACAGCCTGTTGTTTTCTTGCTAAGGTCGTCAGTTTAAATGAGACCCACCAGGGTCACTCAGCCTTACTTTCATTTGGTGTCCTGTCACAGTCGCCACTGTTGTGATGTCACACCTCGCCTACCCACCGCTTCCACTGACAAGTGGTAGCCAATGAAGGCGTTGCCATACCTCGTAGCGTTGGGAGCATCTTACTCGGCCATACTAGCAGATGTGAATCAGTCAATATCACAATCAAAAGAATGAGAAAAGAGCAATTTTGATACATGCTGCACTTGAGATTTAAAAAGGACCAAAAAACGAATATTGAGCATTTAAACCGGGGGGAAGGAAAAGTCTATTGTTAAATATCAAGTACAAGTGTTATCAAGCATCAGTTAAAGTAAAAATTACAAAAGAATGGATTAATTCGGTTCCTATAAGTGTGAGATGAGCGTGAATGAGAAACGCTGCAACGCAGGGCAACAGCTTGATAGCGCGTTACCTAACCTGAGAGGTGTAGCATCGCGCCGTGTTATGCCGACGGCGATTGGTGGTTGTCCATGATGTCATCTACGATGGAAACGGATGCTGCCTGTCGACTGCTCCAGGACACCGACAAAAGTGTGTTAGAGCTGTTACCGACATTTTCGAAAAGTACTTTACCGATTTACTTCAAATTTTTCACAATATACTCTAATAAACTTTGTTAACAAATATTTATAAAAGTTCTTGACTGGCATATCTCAGATTTTTAGACAATACTCTAATAAATATTTGTACAAAGATGGGGTTCATTTTTTAACATATGTAATACTTAAATACTTTGTATAACAGGGAAACGTTGTGTACGTGTGCGGGGAGAGGAAAAAAGATTTTTCTCTCTGGCTACTGACGACAATGTCCAGAATGACGAGCCATTAGGACTTGTGGGTTGGCATCCAGGGTTGACCTTAAATGACAGAACAGGGAACTAAGTCAAAGAAAGACAATATACTTCAGTGTACGGAACGCAAGGGGCGCATCTTGGGTCGATAGTTACCAGGTGTAGGCCAGTCTAGGAGGACTAACAACTAACTGAAGTGGGCAACGGAAGGGGAGGCACTTATGTTGGTGGCCATGGGAGCCGTAGCCACTGCCTCCCAAGAAAAACGTCCTCCTCGATGACAAGAGAGAGAAGCAACTGTGTTCTGCACTGCAGAATCATCCAGCTTCCATGCACGTGAGCTGTATACCACGCACGCCATTGGCTAAAACCGATGGCGTGAATTCACTGTTTCAACAGGGGGTCGAAGGCATCTCTTGTCGACAGATTTAACTGGGCAAAACTGCCTCGGTTCTGAAAGGCAGACAGCTTGTGTCAATTAAGCCAAGCTAATTTGCTCTGGGAGAAAACTTGTAGAGATTTTACCGCAGTATTTGAAATAAAAAATTTTAAAGCACTCCCCCTAAAAACTCCTTGACTGGCTGCAGTCCTATACATTTAGCAAAATATCTCGAAAAAGTTTCGACTGATTTACTTCAAATGTTTACGCAATATTCTAATAAAAGTTGAGGCATACATTGGCCACGTTGGCCACGTATATATATCATTATCCAATGTAATCGACAGCTTGCGATCGCATGCGAGGTTGGCTCGGCATCAGCACTTGAAATATTCAGTGTGATGTTGGATTTAATACATCAAGGACCACCCCTACCAATCCTAATCACCAGATCTAATCCATGCGACTATCGACCTCAATCCACAAGTGAGGAAACCACTGCGTGGGAGACGCTTTGCAGCCGGCCGCTGTGGCCGAGCGGTTCTAGGGGCTTCAGTCTGGAACCGCGCGACCGCTACGGTCGCAGGTTCGAATCCTGTCTAGGGCATGGATGTGTGTGATGTCCTTAGGTTAGTTAGGTTTAAGTAGTTCTAAGTTCTAGGAGACTGATGGCCTTAGATGTTAAATCCCATAGTGCTCTGAGCACGATTTGCAAACAAGGCACTTCGGCGACAAGTGGTACACATGGATGGCAATGCCAATCACGACCGACCCCTTTTTCACCGTTGTCAACGCTGTGTATATGCAGTGTGGGACTATTTTGAAGCACAATAGTTGATTCTGATTCATTTTTGACCCATTTTCATTTGTGGACCATAAGTATGCTCAGAGTTCCGATGTGTGCGTTTCATTCAATCTTTACCGTGACCTGCAGTACTGGAATTGTATTTTATGTTGCCATTCAGATACACACTGCCGTACCGGTTCAGTGCTCATCGTAGAACTCTCATGTTGTCGCATTAGCGCAACATATACCATAGTTGGCATGACTTACATAATTACTTCGGTATATGATCTATACCACTATAAATAGACAAATCGTTGTTTACCGTTGTAACCAAAAATACGGAAAAGCTCTTGACCGATTTACTTCAAATTTTTCTACGATACTCTAACACACATTCATTCAGACAAAACATTGAACATTGGCTGTGAAGATGTGCAGTTTCGATTCCTTTGTTGTTGTCAGTATCACTGCGATATCAGGGCGTTTAAACCAGTATACAAATGTGCAAATGTTGTTTCTCCAATATTTATTCTGTTTCCCTATATGTAATTTTAAACAAAAATTGTATGTACAACAATGTGCGCTTCTGTTATCTTCCTCCTAGTCGGTTTTCACAGAAAACCGGAAAGTTGTATTTGTAGCTTATCGGCGCACGATTAAAATACTACTAACGAGTCTGAATCATCGTCGTATACTAATAATCCCATCCGCTTTAATTATTTTAGTCGACTACTGTTTCCGATAAAGGATTCGATGGCAATAAGAATAAAAATAGGCTTAAGGTAAGGGGGGGGGTGACAGAAACGGAGGACGAAATGAAGAGTGGGAAGTAAGAAATGGACAGTGAGAGAGGAGAGGGAGTGATGCACAGCGAGAAAAGGTAGGATTTGATGGAGAGAGAGAGCGGGAGCAACAGGAGATATGGAGAGGACTAAGAGGAGATGGGCAGAGAGAGAGAGAGGAGAAGGAGATTAGGATGAATATCGAATTCCATGTATAAGTTGACTCGTAAGTTCGTTTCGTTTCTGTTTTGCATGTTGGTATCATGGTTGATATCGGTTTATGTATGAATCGTAATTTTCTGTTTATAGTTCAGTGTTGCTATTTTTGAATTTTAAATATTTTCATTTTTTCATTTGGAGACGTTACGAAATGGAGTGCCAACTGGAGAAATCTTAACGCTTCCTACTATTCTTCCGTTGGATTTGACAATGCGGTGATAACAACGGAGACAGCCAGAAAGATTAGAATAGTACATGGGATAATGCCATTGCATAGAACACCAAAATAAAATGATTTTCTCGTTTTAAGGAGAATGATTTAGACATTAGTGATTCTCCACGTTCAGGAAGACGCTCGGGGCCTGATGAAGGTCGTTTAAACGCATTAGTTTGCAGTGATCCACGTCACTGTACTCAAGAACTCGCAAATGAACTACAATCACTCCACCATTTATCGATAGTTTCATGTAGTCGGGAACGTTCAAAAGTCGTGCGTTCGCGCACCGCATACTCTAAGCCAAAATCACAAAAATCAGCGAGTGGCCATATGTGCACCTCAGCTTGTTCGTCACCAACACGCTCATGAACAAGCCGGACCATTGCTACACTGTATCGTCACTGGTAACGACAAATGGTGTCTTTATGCTAACATAAGGAACAGAAAGTCCAAACAAAGCAGCAACTCCCCGTACAACGACCTGCGTGCATCCATGAACGATAATGTAATGCGTGTGGAGGAACAACGACGGTGCGCTGTACTACGAGTTACTTCTCCGAAGTGAACCATCACTGCTGATGTTAACTGTCAACAACTGAAACGTCTTACAGAAGCAATCCAAGACGAACAAGCAGGAAGACCGCTTGAAGTGCTACTCCACGATAGTTCCCTCCCACATTCTGCAAGACCAAAAAAAAAAAAAAAAAAAGAAGAAAATACTATACAGGACTTGGTTTGAGAAGTAATTCAGCCTCCAACTCATTCACCTGATCTTGCGCTCTCAGATTTTCATCTTTTCCGCTCTCCCTAACAACCTTCATTGAACTTTCTTTCCGGATGAATACACGCTACGAACATTGCTCGACGAGTTCTTCCCCTCAAAACTCCGTGATTTCTACAGTCGCGAAATCGAAAAGCTACTGCAGCATTGGCAGAGATGTAAATAGTGAAGAAGAATATATTTTTTATGGCTCAAGTCTCTGTCATATGTATCTGTTGTGTTCATTAAAACTTGCAGCAAAGCGCTACGAAATTATGCATCAACCTGATAACTAGCAATTGTGAAACATCGCAAGGTTCGGTAGTGATACTAAAAAATGCAGTTGGTGGTGTTCAAGAATGAACTGTGGCTTTAGACCAGTGGTTCCCAACCTTCCTGAGACCCGAAATAATCAAATGGTTCAAATGGCTCTAAGCGCTATGGATTTAACATCTGAGGTCATCAGTCATCTAGACTTAGAACTACTTAAACCTAACTAACCGAAGGGCATCACACACATCCACCCCCCGAGTCAGGATTCGAACCTGCGATCGGAGCAGCAGCGCGGTTCCGGACTGAAGCGCCTAGAACTGCTCGGCCACAGCTGCCGGCCCCAAATAATCCTGTCGGAGGAACACCCGTAACTGAGCATTATAGCAGAGGTTGAAAATACCGCTCCAGTTGTAAGGTTCGGGCACTTATGTGTCCATCATCAGGTGTTATAACTCTGTGCTGTGACCCAGACCGACGCGGTGGACACGTACAGCACGCGGTGTACTGTTAACACCAGCGAGCGCAGAGCACGCTTACAACTGCAGCGGTATTTTCAACCTCTGCTCCTTTCTGAGACCATTGCCACTGAGTATAGTCAGATGTTACCAATTACCCCTTCCCCACCCCCGCCAGAACCCTAACCTCACTATCGTAATTAGTCTCTTGAGTCAAAAACAATTTCCTTTAAACACTTCCATTTTTAAAATCGAAAGGCAGACGATACTTAGTTTTCGCAGGTCTTACTAAACCACGAACGAATAAGACAATGAGACAATTAGTACTGTTTCTTTCTAACAACCTCTTTTTTTTAATAGAGTGGTGACTCCATCCTCACTGCATCATGAGCGCTACCTACAACTCCATCTCAAAGAAGAAAACTATTTGCATTGAGGGTAGACACTTGTAACAAAACGTACTTCTTTCCCTACCGAAATCTATTTCATCCACACCCTGCACGCAATTTAAAACAATCCGATTAAAATGGATGTGCAATCTTTAGGCCTGCTGTCTTTAGGTAAATCACTTGACCACTCGACTCATTACCTCTGAACTGCTAAACATTGAAGACTTTTGGCTAGCAATGTTTTATGTCTGACAACTGGTAACAATAACAATAATAAAAATAATAGTAATATCAATAAAAATAATTATTATAATTATAATACTCTGTAGGGTGCACAGCAGTGCAGTACCTATTTCAAAGTTACTGCTGTGTTGTGATAATTCATTCGTTTACTGTTGCGGAGTGAATAATGAAGCAATATCTGATCAAATTTTGAGAACTATGTACAACTTGGAGAAGGCATTTTCATAAGCTTAGGTGATATATGTATGTACGTCAATTTTGCTGTTATAGATACACGTACAGTCTGGAACCGAGCGACCGCTACGGTCGCAGGCTCGAATCCTGCCTCGGGCATGGATGTGTGTGATGTCCTTAGGTTAGGTAGGTTTAATTAGTTCTAAGTTCTAAGCGACAGATGACCTCAGAAGTTAAGTCGCATAGTGCTCAGAGCCATTTTATAGATATACGGCAGAAAAAATCAAAGTACCAGTATGTGCATAGTAGGTCGTTATACAAACTGTAAACCACGCCTCATTGCTTCACATGTTAATGCTAGTACTTGATGAAGAATGTAAATATTGGTAACTTTTATAGTCAGCATAATAAAGATCCATTAAAAATAGTTTAGTTTCAGTTGCAAAATTTTCTTTTTACCTTTCAGAAAATTACGCTTTACCCCTCCAAGGGTAATTACTCCCAAGTTGGGAACCACTGGACTAGAATCGCTTGCAGACCTGCAGTTTCGAAACTCTAGAATTTGCCGCCAGATGTCACTGGTGAGTAACCTTAGTTTTGGATTTGACTGCAGTACTGCCATATGGGAAGAGCGTAAAGCCAAAGAAGGGTAATAAAGCGTTTAGCTCATTAGAGTGAATTGATGAAAACAAAAAAAAATTCTGGCCGTCGCACGCCAGCAGGCGCCGTAATCCGCACCTGACGCAGCGGTGCTAATCGCCGTCCATTCCGCCGGCGGCCATGACAAACAACGGACACGCCCGTTAGGGGTTATGGCGGAGCGCTCGGCCCAGCGCCACGACTGTTGCAGACTTAATAGCTGGCCTTTCGTCTCTCGCTGTTCCGGGAACAAAGCGCCGAGGTGAGTTTCGTCTACGTCGTAACGCCCACAATTAGCGAAATTCAATTTTCCGTGACAGGCAGAAAGCGCGCGTTTCTCCGCACAACCGCTGTGGATAATTGGATGTTAAGCTACATTACACCTAATGTTGTTCTTCCAGGCAGTACCCTTTTAACGACTCATTGTTTAGAAGCTCTATAGCAGGCTACTTACTTCTTTTAGTGTGCACTACAACGACTTTCAGTTACCCACTAATTATATCATGAACTCATTACCCACTCACGAAAAGACGTAAACAGCGTAAAACTTTTTAAAAATTTTCAAGTCATACGACACATTGTGTGTGCGCTAGGACCTCCACCGAGAGAAATGTACATGTACAGACCTATCATGCCTTCCTATTTTCTCTATACAGGGGAAACTTTAACGGACAAACTGCAGAGACTGGAAACGGAGGAAGAAAGGTCTATGAAAATGTATGTGTCCGGAAATGCAACTTTGCGACGATAGTTGGTGCTGGGCTATGATGAGTGAGGGATAACAAGTCAGTGAATGCATGACAAACGCAATATTCCATCGCATTTACAAATGTGTGGTTTCCGCGTTCGTGTCATGTTTACTGGTTCAAAAAAAAAAAAAAAAAAAAAATGGCTCTGAGCACTATGGGACTGAACATCTGTGGTCATCAGTCCCGTAGAACTTAGAACTACTTAAACCTAACTAACCTAAGGACATCACACACACCCATGCCCGAGGCAGGATTCGAACCTGCGACCGTTGCAGTCGCGCGGTTCCGGACTGAGCGCCTAGAACCGCAAGACCACCGCGGCCGGCTCATGTTTACTGGTCAAGAATGTAATGGAAGTGGATACGTTCGGTCTAATGGCCCGCGGAGGTTTTTCTTTATTAAGACCGTCATTAGTACAGCGTCCCAAATTGACGGTTGCTGATCTTGTGCCTTCTTCTCTTGCCCGCGGATCTACTTCTGCTTCGGATCATTTTGACCAAACAGTGTGTTCTGATAATCGGGTCAATGACCTTCCTCCTTTACTTCCGCGACAGGTTCAGAATCCTGTTGCCCCCAGGATTGAACCTGAGCAGTGACAAACAAGAGACGTCGCACTCAGGATGGTGATGGTGAGGATTTGGCTGTGCCTTCTGCCCCAGTCTCTTCCCCATCGATTGTGTGCCCTGCTCCTCTCGATGCTATGATACCTCCAGGACGTGGTACAGTGAGTGGTGAAGAAGTTATCTCCAGCATCCCTCCCGCTCACGAAATGGCTCTTTCTGGGCTGCCTGTGTATGGGGAGAGAACAGAGTCGCTCCCTTCGTCTTTGTGTCCTCCGTTACACTCTGACACGCCGACAGTTTCCTGAATTTGTCGACTACAGTAACTCCCGAGGAGAATAAAATTATCGGCTAGGTATCACCTGTTGCACTGTCAGTTCCACAGAATGCTTCCGCTTTAGTGACTGGACCTGCAATACTGACTCTAGATCTGAGGGGCAGGAAGCTGTCCTACGACCCCTCCCATACCTCTGTCAGCGTATACAACCTGACCGTGCGGTGGTACGTAAGGAATCTAAGAAAAAATATTGCGATGACAGGGGTTCTGGTCTTCTGATGTCTGATTCCTCTGTGGATTCCACCATGGACCTCGACTCTCAACTGTCTACTTAATTCTGTACAACCCTGTATAGCTGTGATCAATGACCCAAGCCTACACGTTCCTTGCGTTAAATGTTAATCGTGTGGAATCAGAATTGCGATTGGCAGTCAATTTGTGATTCATGTGCGGACATAGTCTTCTTGCAGGAGGTGTTATTTGGGCATTTCTCCTTACCTCGTTTTGGTGCGATCTTTAATGTAGTACCCGAATATTCTACGGGGACCGCCTTATTTTTTCGCAAAGGCATTCGTATCGCTGAGGTGGAAATGTTGGATTCTGGGAGGGGCATAGGTTGTCAACTTCTTAATCTGTTCTTTTATATGCTCCTTCTGGCCCTGGTCGCGCAGTGGTTCGCTCGCGTTTTTTATAAAGATGATATTGTTTATCTGTTGCATAAGAGTCCTCCGGGTTTTCTGTTGGGTAGTGATTTTAACTGTGTGTTGCGTCCTGTAGATCAATCACCAGATTTACATTTCTGTCGTGAATTACATCAACTGGTCCGCTCCTTACGCCTGAAAGACGTCTGGATATGTAAATACCCGACGTTAGTTAAATTTACTCACTTTACTGTGAGCTCTTGTAGCCTGTTAGATAGGTTTACTTTTCAGACTGAAAGCGTTTTCTGAGCTAACTCTATGAAAATTGTATTTGGCATCTGTGTCAGAAATAAAAGAACACATGTCTCATTCCATTCGGAAATTCACCCCCAAATGATGTGAAATAGGAAACAAAATTTTTTTAGGAAAATATTTCGTTACTGAGCCGTGGTAAAATTTGCAGTTTTGAAGAGCGCGCCGCAGTGCGTAGTGTGGAGCAATGGCCCTCCGTTTCTGGCGGTGGCGCCGTTGTGGAAATCGCAGCTTTGGTGTCTCCCTGTGGTGGGAAAGGGGAAAGGTAGCCTGTTCACGTGCATTTAAGGGGCGCTATGAGCTCGCTAGGTGGCGAGTCTGGTCAGTTGGTCAGCCGGGTCAGTGTGAGGCAGTCAGTGTCTGTCTTCCGGAGTGCTAGTATGTGTTAGGCCGCCAGTCTGCTCGAGTTTGTTCAGGCTTTGGTCATTGGCGGTTGGATCGATCGGTTGGTCGGTCGCGCACTGGGACACAAGATGACTTAGCCGTCTTCAGCGTCGGCACATGTGAGGTCGCCACGTCAGTCCAGTGGGCCGCGCCGTATAGCGAGGGGTAGTGACTTCGTGGCCGACACGAGAGCAACAGGAGTCAATCCACGGCATCGGTCTGGCCAGCGCGAGCCGAGTCGCCGTGAGACGGGAGATCGGCTCGCGCCTTCGTGCGTCCGTTGAAGCGGCTGGCAGCGGACGGTTCGGGAGAGCGTTTTTGGGGTGCTGCGCCAGGTCTTCGCCAGACATCGCAGTTTATTAAAAGTAAAGTGATTGGTGATTAGTTGTTTCTGTTGTGTCTAGACAAGACAGCCTAGACACAATGAGAGGAAGCCGAAAGGCACGCGCTAAGCTAAAGCAGAATGGCGTGAAGTCTGAAGCAGGATACGTAATGAATGCTATAAAGGAAAGTACGTAGCTTCTGGAATACTTAACTTTAATCCATCCTTTTGGTACATCTGGAGATTGTGGCGATACAAGTGAGACTCTTTAGATACATGCAATGTTACTAATGGCGCCTTGCTAGGTCGTAGCCATTGACTTAGCTGAAGGCTATTCTAACTATCTGCTCTGCAAATGAGCGAGGCTTCGTCAGTGTGCATTGCTAGCTACGTCGTCCGTACAACTGGGGCGAGTGCTCGTCAGTCTCTCGAGACCTGCCTTGTGGTGGCGCTCGGTCTGCGATCCCTGACAGTGGCTGCACGCGGGTCCGACATGTACTAATGGACCGCGGCCGATTTAAAGCTACCACCTAGCAAGTGTGGTGTCTGGCGGTGACACCACAGTTTCACTTACATGTTAAATTATGGTTGTTTTCTTGGTCAATCTCTCGTCCCCAGCTTGCTCGTCTGTCTTTCGTCCGCATTTGTTGGGCAGTTAGTGTCTGCCGTATGTTAATTGGTGCCTCTGTCATGTTTGTTGGATTCGGTGCTAACGAATTTATTGCTTGAAGTGTAACGACCGAATTCCTCAAATACGTTTTTATCTTGCCTATCATCTTGAGAGCCGGTATATGTGCAATGTAGAGCATGTTTGACTAACTTTTTATATTTTATGTAGGACTACATTTCATAGGTTTATATTTAAATGGTCATTTTAGTATATAAAGTTGAAGTTGGTACCCTTTCACCGTAAGAGTTTTTTTTTAAAATCAGGTTGCACATTCGGTGGCAAGTTTATCATTAATGTTAGTGTTTTGTACCATTTCCATCCCTCCTTCGGGGTGCATAGTTTATGTGCTTGTGTGAGTTGTTAAAATTTTAGTTTAAAGTAATCTGATGTGTTGCAGATTTGCACCAGTGTAGTCTTTCAGAGGTTGTTGTGAGGGGTCGTGACTACGGCCGTGTCAAAAGGGAGCGGCAAGGTTCTCAGCCGAAAGTTCATACAGTCAAAAAAAAGAAAAAAAAAATTGTTTTTTCTCCCTCTGAATAAATTGTAGCTTGATATTTAGAGGATGCTTATCTGATTATAATTTAAAACCTCTCTAAAAAAAAGGGGGGGGGGTTAGGAATAAAATTTCCATTTGTTGAAAGAAATTTGATTTGTTTTCATCAGTTACCCACTGGCAACTACTTCCACGCTCAAATAGTGTGATTAAATGTGTTAATGTTCTTGATGAATCGATAGTAAATAAAGTAAATTCTTAAGAATAAAGTTTTGAAAGTAAATTCACGGTTCAGTTATATTTAACAAAATTTGAAGCTAAATCCATGAAAATGGGTATTTCACTTCTCGGTTCGATATAAAGAAATTTGTCTTAGGGGGTGAAATTAACAATGGAAATGTCACCACAAGAACGTAAATGGCATGATTAATGAAAGCCTTGGATTCCAGCTACCAGAATCGCTTTTTGGTCAGAAGTACATTCGGGAAAGATCATGCTTCTAGTTCCTCAGTTATCGTGAAATGTTTAGAAGGTGTTTGAATTAGTGAGCATGATAAAAATTCGATTAAAGGAAAACAAAAAAAAGTTGTGTGCGGACTATACTGTCTACGTGAAAGAGGCGGCGGGCGCTAAGCTAGTTGTCTATTCGAGGGTAAGTCAAAAATTACCCTCAGTTTAGCTCTACCTCTTACATGCTATACAAACAGGATACGTACGTTAACATCATTTTTTAACATAGTCCCCCTTCTTTTCAAGACACTTCGTCCATGGTTGCACAATTTACCCCATGCCCTCAGAAATGAAGGTCTCCGGATGATCAGCTAGCCACACATGCACCGCGTCCTTCACTTTTTCGTCCCTGGTGAACCGATGGTCCCTTAATGCCTCTTCGAGTGGACCAAGCAAGTGGTAGTCGCAGGGGCTAGATCAAGAATCTTACGGAAGATGTGCCATTACTTCACACTTGAGTTTACGGAGCGTTTCAGAAGTGTGGGCAGCGGTACGTGCATGTGGAATGACATTCGCACTGACGTACATAGTGAACCGAAGCTCCACCGAAAAACATTCACAGGTCAGAGGTGGTAGTATGGATTGAAACAAGAAATAACTAACAAACATAGGCTCTTAAACGCATACCTTAAGTGCTTTGAGCACTTGTTCATCTTTGCCGTTTATGACGCACATCTCGTCGGCTGAAAGCCCTTCGCTTTCAGTATTTTGAGAGGAGAAAAACGGGCCATTAGAAACGGGATGTAAACTGCATACGTTGAGAGCTAAGGGAACGTCTTCATTATTATAAGAGATGTGTTTCACTGCGACGAAGATGAGCAACTGCCCGCAGCTCTTAAGAAACGCGTTTCAAAGCTCATGTTTAGTAGACTTTTTTTTCTTGTACTGATTCATATTGCCATCTCGGAAGAGTTGTCGGTGGAATTCTGGTTCACCTTGCGTGTCGTTCCCCCCCATCGAAGGTTCAAATCCTCCCTCGGGCGTGGGTGTGCGTGATGTCCTTAGTGTAAGTTAGTTTAAGTAATGTGCAAGCTTAGGGACCGATGACTTCAGCAGTTTGGTCCCATATAAGTTGCGTGTCAGACCAAAGTGCTCCACATGTATAATAACGCACGTACATTCATAAGAATCTGACCGGAGTGTTTTGGTGTAACATTGTTGTTGTTGTGGTCTTCAGTCCTGAGACTGGTTTGATGCAGCTCTCCATGCTCCTCTATCCTGTGCAAGCTTCTTCATCTCCTAGTACCTACTGCAACCTACATCCTTCTGAATCTGCTTAGTGTATTCGTCTCTTGGTCTCCCTCTACGATTTTTACCCTCCACACTGCCCTCCAATACTAAACTGATGATCCCTTGATGCCTCAGAACATGTCCTACCAACCGATCCCTTCTTCTAGTCAAGTTGTGCCACAAACTTCTCTTCACCCCAATCCTATTCAACACTTCCTCATTAGTTATGTGATCTACCCATCTAATCTTCAGCATTCTTCTGTAGCACCACATTTCGAAAGCTTCTATTCTCCACTTGTCCAAACTAGTTATCGTCCATGTTTCACATCCACACATGGCTACGCTCCAAACAAATACTTTCAGAAACGACTTCCTGACACTTAAATCTGTACTCGATGTTAAAAAATTTCTCGTCTTCAGAAATGTTTTCCTTGCCATTGCCAGACTACGTTTTATATCCTCCCCTACTTCGACCATCATCAGTTATTTTGCTCCTCAAATAGCAAAACTCCTATACTACTTTAAGTGTCTCATTTCCTAATCTAATTCCCTCAGCATCACCTGAGTTAATTCGACATTACAATTTCATAAATATAATACCAAGCTGCTCCCCACGTGGAATGTCATACACTCTTACATGTGCGTAGTATCGTAGTCACCCGTATGTATCTGATGTATCTGACCTAGCTGCTCCGCATGTGCTACAACGCGGACATTCAGATAAATCTGACCATTTTTCTCCCCTTGTGAAACAAGGAAAATATATGTATCAGAACAATCTCTTCCCCATGTGCCGCGCGGGATTAGCCGAGCGGTCTACGGCGCTGCAGGCATGGACTGTGTGGCTGATCCCTGCGGAGGTTCGAATCCTCCCTCAGGCATGGGTGTGTGTGTTTGTCCTTAGGATACTTTAGGTTAAGTAGTGTGTAAGCTTAGGGACTGATGACCTTAGCAGTTAAGTTCCATAAGATTTCACACACGAACATCTTCCTCATGTGGAATAACATACGAGGGTGTTCCCATGAGGAATAACACGCCTACCAAGTTGCTTCCAATACGGAATAACGTACTAACCGAAATGCACCTAGCCCACGTACCCTCATTATAGGATGATTTTTCTAAGAGACAGGCGGCGCCCATCCGTTCTATGATCCTACGGTACTCCTCTTTCTTACCTCCATTCTACAACTACAGCGGACAGAACGAAAAATTTCATCTTCGCTACAAACGCCCATTAACAGGAGATGGCAACGCAGGGTGGATTGGAGGAGGGAAGAGAACGGTGCATACCTCCAGCCACAGCTCGTGCCTCATCGTTCAGGTCCATCGTTTGGACTCGTTCGTCCTTTTTCGCAGGCCTTCCCTCAACGTGTTTCGTTCTATCAGCCACAAGGGTTCCGTGCGACTGCGTGAGGCTTACGCCATTTATTCAGGTACACCCAGTCACTCTGGCTTACACGGTGAAATAAGTGAATTAGCTCTAAAACGACTTTTTACCTGTTGTCTTATATGTTAATTAGTCTCACCACGATCACTTCTCACATTCCATCTTCTATACGTGAATGGTGTCAGATAGGCATTTTCCATAATGAGCTCCAATGCTTCTAGTTTAACCATCATCGTCATCTCGGGATACGCGTGCAGGAGTAAGTAATAAGTTACCTGGCACATCTAGGAATATACGAGCCAGGAACTGTTTTGTTAAAACTCTCAGAGACGCACTCGGCCTGCCTTCAGCAGTAAAACGCTAATGGACTAATGCGGCACTTACAGAAGGTGACTGGATTTTTCATATGGTGTGTTGCCCGTAAAAGGTGAAAATCTCTCTTGGAGTTCAGTATCAGTCTGTTATAAAGGAATACTCGCGATTTTCTGGTTTATCAGTTCAGAGTGACTTACGCGAAGCCCCTAGCAAGCGATTATTCTCATTTAGTTTCTCAAAAGGCGAAAATCTCAGTTGGAGGATTCAGTCTGTTATAAAGACATGCTCACGGTTTTCTGGAACATAAATTCAGAGTGACTTACGTAAAGCACCTAGGGAGCGATGATTCTCATTTAGTTCCGCAGCCACTACGAGTAATTTCCAGATGCTGTTGTAAAAACGTAGACTATAAATGAACAGTTACCAAAAAAAATTAAAATGTTTGTCCTGGAAACTGGAATATCTCGATGAGTAAAAATGTAAGGTGGTGTAAGCTACTGTCACGATGTTTGACGGCATGATACCAAAATGAAAAGTTCTTCGTGCCATTTCTTACTAAATCTGTAATAGGAGACTGAGAAAAAAGACGGATTCACTCCATTTACGTGCTTTAATTAATCATTAGTCTCTTCAGCAGCTTCTTAAGTCTTTCCGTTTCTTCACCTGTGTTTAATATTTTCGATTGTATCACATCTACATCTATATTACACTGTACAAATGGTTCAGATGGCTCTAAGCACTATGGGACTTAACATCTTAGGTCATCAGTCCCCTAGAACTTAGAACTACTTAAACCTAACTAACCTAAGGACATGACACACATCCATGCCCGAGGCAGGATTCGAACCTGCGACCGTAGCAGTCCCGCAGTTCCGGACTGCAGCGCGTAGAACCGCTCGGCCACTGCGGCCGGCTTACACTATACAGCTTACAGCATATCGCTGTGGTACTTCCGAAATTGTTCCAATCAGGAATAATCTGTGAGATGTACGATTCTTGGTATGCCCCCGTATGGCAGGAATTTCTCTAATTTTGCAATAGTGGATCGTCATTGTGTGAGGAAGGAAGTAATTCGTTGCTTGAATTTTCCTGAGATGTACATCCTCGGAATTTGAGAAGCAAGCTTCTTCGTGATGCACTATGCTTTCCTCGTAGAGTCTGCCCCTATTGTACCGATTTCTCCAATTTTGCCTTAATGGGTTGTGACTTCTCGATATACGTGTGTAAAAGAAAGTAGTACTTCTTTTTCCTGAAATGTTCACCTCGGAATATGAGCAGCAAACATTTTCATGGTACAAAATGCCGTTCTTGCTGCTTTTTCTCCAGGAGATCGATGAGCAAGTTCTTGTAGCCGTCGCGCATTTAACTGAACTGTGATGAAACATACTGTTCTGCACTAAATCATCTTTGCTTCCTGTATGTGTCCTACCTACTGAGCAATTTCCGAGTATCCGTTGAACAACGAGGATTGTCTAAATTCCCTTATTCGTGAGCAAATTACATTTATTTGACATTCTACCAGAGTACCTCAGCCTAACATCAGCCTACTTCCATATTTGTCTCTTCTTCACCTTCCCGTGGCGAATTAACTATTCCAGGCAACATTAGTATACGTTGCTTCAAATGATTCTGAGACGTTTCCGTAGACTTCGTTCCTGTTCTATTCTGTCAGATATCTATTTACTGTTCACCTAATTTCGGGTTTTAAGATCCCTTTGCCTGTGAAATGTTTCTCCCGTGATGAGTCAACTCAGAAGTGTGATCGAAATAGTTGTTACAAAATTGTCAAATTATGTCAACTGAAAGTGGGATGAGGAGAAAGGAAAACAGCTAATGATATCAGCATCATCGGGACTATATGCGGAACCAGCGGCACACGAGTGAGTGAACTGGCATTCGAACCCAGGACCTCCTGCGTATTAGGCAGCTGCGTTAACCAGTGCGCTATCCGGGACATAGTGTATATTGCAAAACTATCTCGGCAGCCCCTCCACCGGCTGACCAACATTTCCAACTAGCACCATCTACCTACAGTATATATCCACATCCATTAAGCTCGCTAATTTTAGATTCCCGCCGGATGTCGAACGTAATTGTGCATCTGCAAAGCTTGTGGAATCATTGCCCATCGATGCGATCAATGCGTGGTGTCTGTTCTTCCGGACAAAATAGCGAGCGTGGAAGCCATGGAAAAATGCTGTAGATAGGTGGCGTTAGTTGGGAGTATGGGTCAGCTGGGAAGCGCGCCGACATAGTCCGCGCATTTGCAATAAACACTGTGCGGATGGCGCACTGGTTAACGCAGCTGCAGCTGCCTAATACGCAGGAGACCCTGAGTTCGAATGCCAGTACGACGCACATTTACACTAATCGCCAGTGGTTCCGCAAATAGTTCCGTTGCAGCTGATATCATTAGCTCCACGACGAAATAGGCAGCTTCATTAGTTTTATATAGAAATTTGACAGTGGTTCTACAGCTACATCTACATCTACATCTACATTGATACTCCGCAAGCCACCCAACGGTGTGTGGCGGAGGGCACTTTACGTGCCACTGTCATTACCTCCCTTTCCTGTCCCAGTCGCGTATGGTTCGCGGGAAGAACGACTGTCTGAAAGCCTCCGTGCGCGCTCTAATCTCTCTAATTTTACATTCGTGATCTCCTCGGGAGGTATAAGTAGGGGGAAGCAATATATTCGATACCTCATCCAGAAACGCACCCTCTCGAAACCTGGCGAGCAAGCTACACCGCGATGAAGAGCGCCTCTCTTGCAGAGTCTGCCACTTGAGTTTATTAAACATCTCCGTAACGCTATCACGGTTACCAAATAACCCTGTGACGAAACGCGCCGCTCTTCTTTGGATCTTCTCTATCTCCTCCGTCAGACCGATCTGGTACGGATCCCACACTGATGAGCAATACTCAAGTATAGGTCGAACGAGTGTTTTGTAAGCCACCTCCTTTGTTGATGGACTACATTTTCTAAGCACTCTCCCAATGAATCTCAACCTGGTACCCGCCTTACCAAGAATTAATTTTATATGATCATTCCACTTCAAATCGTTCCGCACGCATACTCCCAGATATTTTACAGAAGTAACTGCTACCAGTGTTTGTTCCGCTATCATATAATCATACAATAAAGGATCCTTCTTTCTATGTATTCGCAATACATTACATTTGTCTATGTTAAGGGTCAGTTGCCACTCCCTGCACCAAGTGCCTATCCGCTGCAGATCTTCCTGCATTTCGCTACAATTTTCTAATGCTGCAACTTCTCTGTATACTACAGCATCATCCGCGAAAAGCCGCATGGAACTTCCGACACTATCTACTAAGTCAGCTACAAGTGTGAGTCAAATGAAAACCTTAAATATTTTTTTAAAATATTATTTATTGTGCAGAAGTGCTACAAAGCTGTATCATTTTTCGACATAATCTCCCCCACGCTCAATGCAAGTCCTCCAGCGCCTGCAAAGTGAATAAATTCCTTCAGAAAAATATTCTTTTGGTAGTCCGCGCAACCACTCATGCACCGCGTGGCATACCTATTCATCAGAAAGGAAGTTCTTTCCTCCCATTACGTGTTTGAATGGTCCAAACATATGGAAATCACTTGGGCTGAGGAGTATGGCGGATGAGGAAGACACTCAAAATGCAGGTCTGTGATTGTTGCAACTGTTGTACGGGCAGTGAGGGGCCTTCCATTGTTATGTTGCAAAAGGACACCTGCTGACAGAAATCCACGTCGCTTTGATTTGATTGCAGGCCGCAGATGATTTTTTAGGAGATCTCTGTATGATGCACTGGTGACAGTGGTCGCTCTAGGCATGTAAAGCTCCTAAATGACGCATTTTTCGTCCCAAAAGAGAGTCAGCATAACCTTCCCCGCTGATCTGGGTTTTGGTGATGAGGAATGGCGCCATTCCTTGCTCGCTCTCTTCGTTTCTGGTTAGTGGAAGTAAACCCAGGTTTCGTCCCCAGTAAAGATTGTTGCAAAGAAGTTCTTCACAAGCATCAACACGTCGTTCTCTCATTTCATGAGTCAGCTGCCGTGGCACCCATCTTGCAGAGACTTTGTGAAACTGGAGCACATTATGGACAATGTGGTGTGCTGACCAATGACTAATATGTAAATGTGCTGCAATGTCATTCAGTGTCACTCGGCGGTTTTCTTTCACTGTGGCTTCAACTGCTGCAATGTTCTGTGGAGTCACAACACGTTGTGCCTGACCTGGACGAGGAGCATCTTCCACAGAAGTCACACCATTTGCGAACTTCCTACTCCATTCGTAGACTTGCTGCTGTGACAAACATGCATCACCGTACTGAACCTTCATTCGTCGATGAATTTCAATAGGTTTCACACCTTCACTACGCAAAATCCGAATAACAGAACGCTGTTCTTCCCTGGTGCAAGTCGCAAATGAGGCCTCCATCTTTATACTGATACTGCGACGGTATGTGTCGTTCTGCACTATGGTGCTACCTACAGGCCATTATGCACGCTGTTTGTAACACGCTTACCAAGTTACAGGATAACGGAGCGAAATTTCGATTTGTTATTACAAATGTAAGGTTTTCATTTGACTCACCCTCGTGTATAAGGTCAAGTTACTTTACTAGCGATATTATTACAAGTATGACAGGTTTCTTACGACAGATTTCTCAATCTTTTTTCTACGTTGGGCCGTGCGTCTTCTGTGACGCTGCTTTTTTGTGGTGGGTTTCTTCGGAGCAGATCTGAATTCCCGCCGTATTTATCTTCCAAATGAAAAATCTCATTTCCAGGTATGTCATGTCCCTCTTCGCCACATGTGCGGCGGATGTTTCGTCACAGTTACAAAGAAACATATTTTTTCCCATTTTCTGCGTCCTAATTTCGTGTCCCGTTTTGCTCTACAGCGAATTGGGGGGGGGGGGGGGAGGGGGGAGGAATGATCTCTTAGAATGAGAAAATGCATGTGACGTCTATAGCACGTCGCCTCAGAGTTCTTTGAAATCAGAGTCCGTTCGACGAATGAAAAATGATAATTTCATCGTCACTATCGTTTGATGTTGGCGGAAAGTTTTGTCTTATTTCACTCAGGTGCTCTTAATAATTTCAGCTTTTCCGTAGGAAGAAAGTTTATAACACTGGAAAGGTGAAACAGCAGAAACTCTTTTAACGAGGTTGCATGCCTTAAATGATTGGTGACGTCAAAAAGAAATATTATGGTTCGAGTTTCTATATGGTCATTAATTTTGACGTCGATTTTATTTCATGTCCCCTACGGTATTAAGAAGTTTCGTTCATTGAAGTAGGTCTTAAGCTATAAAGCGGCTATTCTTTTGTCAGATAACTCATACAGCAGTTGTTCAGTGGAGATAATTAGCGATTTCTTATGCAGGGTGGACGCGAATCCAACGAAAAATTTTCCGAAGTTGTTCAGGTTTTTCTTAATATTTTGGTAAGATGAACTCTTGATCTCCAGTGGCTCATTGCAGATTGCAAGACCCAGGGAAAGAGTTTGAGACAGCCCTAAACTACAGAGTGCCAACAAAGGTCCGAACGTACGAAATAGGTTCTCAGATATGTGACTGACAGGTTCGGTAAGTAATAGAACCCAGTACGTTTTCATGGACGATGAATGTTCATCGAAGACAAATACATCGTCAGGCGTGCCCCGTGGAAGTATGACAGTATCCCTCTTCTCTATATACAAAAACGACTTGATGAATAGGAAGAGCGCAGTCTGCTGATGGTTCTGTAGTGTACTGGATTGGGATGTCATTGAGAATATGTAAAGGTTTCAGGGCGACTTGGATTGAATTCTTTTTTTTTTTTTTTTTTTTTTTGGGAAATGAATGGCGGCTTGCTCAAAAAGCGGAAAAATGAAAGTTAATGCAGATTATTAGGAAAAAGCAACATCTGAAAATACGTCCAAAAATGGTTGAAGTTCTTTCTGTAACTACTGTCGAATTTTTATTATATAATTTTTAATGCGAATAAGTAAAGCATCTGTGGACAAAAACGTTCTTGCTTTAAACTGTCGAAGATCTTTATAGTCGTCAGTGCGTTTTGCACAACCATCTCTTGTTCACTGCGTCAGAGGTTCTTCTGCTAAAACTTGAAATATCCATTCATAAACTACGTGGAGACTATTTCAGTACAACAGAAATTTTCCGACGCGTTTGGGTACATGTAACCAGATTTCTTCAAGTATAGTGCATACTATTTTCTTTTAGTCGACAGTTCATCTAAAATTTAAATTGTTAATCAAAATAATGCACAGAAAACACATCTTATAGTTTGAACTGATTCTGATTATATTTTCCAGATTAACTACAGCGTTTTACTAGCTTTTTCTCTTTACATACCCTTTTCCTACTGGCTATTAATTGCAACTCTATACAGTAAATTCACAAAAATTGAAGATGAGTCGGCCACATCAATGGTTTTTTAACATTTTTCTTCCCCTATTCCCAAGCTTGAGTCTACTCCACAATGTTTCCTGTCCCCAGGTGCATAGCGATAAACAATTACTAGTGTTGCACAAATAACTACTCGCTCTCGCAGGAGAAATAAATGTAGTCTGCTACATAAAAGTGTCACGCTAACTTGTGTTTAGCGTGACACTTTTATGTAGCAGACTACATTTATTTCTCCTTTAATTATCATGTTAACCTCCAGCGGCATCTCATGATAAATACGATTGTTCTTTAGGATATGGAATATGCGCGTTTACACAAACCAAGATGTGATTCACGTGGAAGTACAACATTCTATTAGCGCACAAGCCTCACCAGAACTTATAAGCTCTTAGCACTGATCGTGCTCCACAGTTGTATTTTGGTCCATTACTTTAAACTACGTAACATGAGACTTTAATGTTAATCATTTTCATTCCGTAGGCGGGGTCAAAAAAAAAGCTGAATACTTCGTAGGAGGCCAAATAAATGCTTGATTTTGTTTTACATGAGCGCCAGGCTCCCTACAACTTAATAATTTCACGAAGTGAAGTCCAGGCCAGAGTTCACTGTTCTGCCTTAACTGATATCGCTGAAAATATCTGAACTCTTGTAAATTCGAATTACTGAAATCCTCAAACTCAAAGTAAATAATGATTTAGTAGCCACTGCTATGAATGAAATCTTCAAAATAATTTAATATTTGAATCTGCCACGTAATGGGGGCCAATTGTTGCCCTCAAGCGATAACGGCTTTTGGGCGTCATAGGAGCTGAAAAATATTAATTATTCTTTCTCTGTAAGTGAAAAAGTGAGATGAGGTTCTTATATTACCTTGAAATAATAACATGAGCTGATTTTTATACATATAATTTAAGCAATACTTTACATACACACCTTAATATCGTCTAGGAGAGAAAACAATACGAACATCTGAAAGCGTTAAGCGCTACCCACAATCTCTGACGAAGAAACTAAGCAGAAGAAGATTTGTTCTGTCCATCGTATATATAATTACACAAAGATACAAATATTTGATTTCGACTTCGACCTTAATCGTCAACGATAAAATTCTTTTCCCATCAGATTATTTACGTTACAGGTTTTCATAAATATTACAAATATAGTTCTTAAGAAATGCCTTTTAAGTCTTGTCTATTCTATGTTATTAACTATTTTTATATTAATTGCACACGCACTGTCCGTAAAAATTGCCTACGGGACACAACAGCATCAAATACGCCGCCTTTTCTAAAGCAAACAACGGCGCTAGTGCTCTGAACTCAAACTGACTACTCGCTTCCGGCCTCAGATAAACGACACGCAGTCCTCCATTCTCCATCATTCCCCTGAAGAATGATCGCAGAAACGCCTGAGAGACAGGCGTCTGATTTGGTAATAAAGCCCGAGTCATGGATCCCAAGTAGCGGTTCAGTAGCGGAAACCTCCGTCAAGGTATCAAAGGCTTCCTGCTGGGCCACAGTTCAACAAAACTGTTCGTTCTTCTTACGTAGCTGATTAAGATGGGAAGCTATTTGGGCAAAACTGAGAATATACTTTCGCAAGATGTTCACCATTCCTATATCGCTTTCTTATCTGTGAGTGACTTAAAATTATAAATGACCTTAGTCCGAGACTGGTCAATCGCAACACCAGTGCTCAACGCATTGTGTCCCAAAAAGGTAAGATCGCTACGAACCAGATTCACCTTTGTCGTCTAGACAGAACCCAATGATCCATGTGCTTCTCATAGATGCTCCTCCAGGCGCTCTCAAAAACATAGTATCGACATTCCCGCAGAAAAAACAGAGAGCGCCTAATTGAGCTAGCGCAATTTTTATCGGTACAAAAAGACAGTGACATTCCTTGGCTAACAAGACCTGATAGTACACCTGTCTTAAATCAATGAAACTAAAGAACTTAGTGCAAGGGCACCAAGAAAAGCAGTATGTACATTGCGCATGTCATCAATTCAAGTACAACTTGCGATTAGGACCCCTATAATCAACAACCGGACGATACCCTGCGACCCCTGCCAGAATAGTAAGGGGGGCAAAAGGCGATACTAAAAATCTAATAACCTTTTCGTGCAACAGCTGATCTACAATACGGTGAAACTCTTTCACCGTAGCGGGTGACAACCAATCAGGAGTCTTCATCACATGTATGGAATCACTTAACCAGATCTGATAATGAATGCGATTAGTAACTCCCAACGTATCAAAGAGGATTTCTGAGAACTGTTCCATATCTTTGAGCACCTTCTCACTTTGGGCTACTAACGATGCAAAAAATCCGATGATATTTGTGATGGTAAACGGAAATTTAATATTCTCCTTAAACTTACAGAAACATTGCCCATCCACATACTTAAAAATACATTGTATCTTCACCAAGAAATCACCCCTCCCTCGGCCCCCCTCCCCCCAAAAATCTTAGAGGTGCTAAGCCCCTTAACAACCAAAAAACAAAACAGTTAAGAAAAATTGCCTAAAATAGGCAACAGACAAAACATTGCCTTCAGAGGCCGTACATTTTTCTTAATGGCGCGAGTGATAGGGCCAAATCCTACCACGCCACGATAGCGATAATAATTCTGGCTGGGAATTTAGACTAACTCAAATAAAAGACATCCGATTAACGTGAATATCTTGTATATTAAAGATGCGATTCGGTGGCCTTCACATAGACCTGTTTCACGCCACCGCTCCCTAACGTCACGAGTTTTCTAGAGGCTGTTTGTAATTCCAACCAGAAGAGCTGGCTGGCTGATAACACCAGAGACACACCATTTCCTGCAGTTGCCTCTGACTTACGTACAAGACTCCCCGAACTTCACCTGACTGTGAAAATAACTGCAAATAACCCTGCAAATAATTTGGGATTATCAAACGTCCTAAGCAACTGCGATCTTGTGACAACATCCCTTCTAGAACACCGTGCACCAAAACCTGTAGTTCGAGAGCAGCATACAGAAACAGATTCTCACGCATTCCTTCCACTCTAAAGCAATACTCGCTGACCATCCTTTCGCTCAGCCGAATCCCTGCTCTCTGTTTGATAACTAACTTTGAAAATTCACAAAAGTGGTGTTCGTTGCTGAATAGCTTCCGCATCTAATTTGTATAAAAATACCTTCCGCGAGGGGAATAACAGCTTGCAACATAACTGTGACAGGCGTAGCACTACGGCCTATTCCTCCAATAAAACCGTAATTGCAGCTTGACCAGTAGCTGCAGACAGAGAGTTATATTCGTTCAGAATAGACAATAAACGATTTGGTAACTGTATACACACTTACCAAAATTCGGTTTGACTGCCACCTGCCCGAGTGCTGATTACCAGATTACCCTGGAGTACTTCAGAACTCATATCGTCTTGCCAACTTGTTTATCCGCTGTTACAAAGAGTATAAATCTGCTTGCATTCGCAAAATTTGTGGACGATTGGCAACATCGTTAAAGACAAACAACATGAATCTCCCAACGAAATGATGGCAGTATGACTCAACCAGAAAATTTTGCGAGCGCAATGCTCCTAACTGTTCAAAAATTTCAATATTCTCCCGCGCATCAGATAACATTTGACCACAAGAGGTATAGGCAGTACACCTTACCCAGAGTATCCACCGGCATCGTTAATGGACGATATGACAGGGCGGTTAAGCGCTGCACGAGCCTCGATCGGTGCCCTCGGATTTGCGACTCATAAGCCAAATATGCGCTTTCGTAAGGTAGACGATTCCCATGATAGATCTGGGCGCAGTCTCCATCTCTGTAACAAACAACACTGTACACGCAGTTAGAAAATCTGGGATTTATGCAGTACGACACTATTGAGTTCGTTTCTGCTATCAGTGAACTGTCCCTTACTTTTCAGGAAAATTAAATATAGCTCAAGAACAATCTTGAAGAGAAATGAAAAAGATTGTGCCGAAACTCGGTAATACACAGGGCGACAATCCAGAGGATATAGTTTTGAATTTACACGTCATTACAATCTTTTACATCAAATAAATATAACCAAAAATACGGGTAATTATATAGGTCTTTATAAAAGGCACAACAAGCCTACAGAACCCACATTATACAAAGAGCTGCCACCTGCCCTATCATGATCTAATATATTTATGATACTATAAAATAAGAAAAAGAGAATAAATGCCTTTGTCTTTTGCTCTTGATATATTGTGCTTTAAATACTTACACAAAATGGAGAAATTAATAGGAGAAAAGCACTAAAGAATCCGCGATTGATTTTAAGCTTTGCACTTGAATTTAACGTTATCTTTTTCAAGTTGATTCAGAAGAGAAAGAACCTCCGAAAATTGTTTACATTAGTATTTGAATTTCTTAAGATAGAAATGGTTAAAGTTCTTTCTGTGACCGTTGTCGATTTTTTATCATATACTTTTTAATCAGAAAGTAAGGAGTCTGCAGACAAAAAAGGTTCTTGCAATGAACTTGTAAGTAGACTGTTGAGTTTTTATGTTGGTAACGCCACGTAGCGCTCTGTATGAAAATCACTGACTGTGCTGTGTGCAGTTTGTGGCCGGTTGGAATATTCCCTTGTCTAGCGTTGGACAGTTGGAGGTGAGCCGCCAGCAGTGGTGGATGTGGAGAGAGAAATACCAGTTTTGAGAGGTTGCTGTAAGCGGACGTGCGTCGGCCAGAAAAATGAAATTTGTAAAGACAGATGTCATGAATTGAGATATATATATATGATGACTTTTGAACACTATTAAGGTAAATACATTGTTTGTTCTCTATCAAAATCTTTCATTTGCTAACTATGTCTACCCGTAGTTAGTGCCTTCAATAGTTAGAATCTTTTATTTAGCTGGCAGTATCGGCGCTTGCTGCATTAATTCGAGTAACGAAGATTTTTGTGAGGTAAGTGATTCATGAAAGATATAGGTTATTGTTAGTCAGGGCCATTCTTTTGTAGGCACTATTGGAAGTCAGATTGCGTTACGCTAAAAGTATTGTGTGACAGTTTGGTGATGATCAGAGAAAACTGTTGGAGTACGTTGAGTTTTGATCAGCTGTTTCTGTATCAAATAACGTAAGATTTTTACCAGCACAGTCATTCATAATTTTTCTAACGGGACGTTTCGAACTGTCGAAGGTCGGTATACTCGTCGCCGTATTCTGCTCAGCGATCTTTCCTTTCCAGCTTCAGAGGTTCTTCTGCTAAAATTTGAAATATTCAGTCATTCATAAGCTACTCGGAGACCATTTAAGTGCAGCAATAGTTTTTCGATGATAATTGGGTGCAAGAGATCAGATTTCGCCGAGTAAAGTGCATATTATTTTCTTTTCATCGAAACGTCATTTAATGAAAGACTGACCCTGTAAAATTTACAAGTTAGTATCATTATACCCAATTCACATCTGCCCGCTTCATTTATGGAACAGGCAAAGCTCTGAACATATAAGCTTCAAGTGTTAGTCAGAATAATGTTAACGAAGCATATCTGATAGTTTTAACTGATTTTGAACATTTGTTGCAGACTGGTTACAGCGTTTTACTTATTTTTCTCTGTACATATTCTTGTCCTTCCGGCTAGTAATTACAACTTCATTTCGTAAATTCACAAAAACTGAGGAGGGCTGAGCCACAACAATGGTTCTCACATTTTTCTCTCCCTAACCGCAAACTCGGCTCTGCTCCACCGCATGTCACGATCCCCAGTCACACAGCAGCAAAGAGTAATTACTGTTGCAGAGAGCAACTACTCACACTCGATGGCAAAAATAGCTATGGTCCGCTAGACGTAGATGTCACACGGTTTCTTTGGCGTTCACCGTTAATTTGTTCGCTGCCCTCACAGGAAGCCTCTTTTATAGTTATTCCCAGTCAATATGATGTACCACACACTGATTACAGGTTGGTACAGGAAACGTCTATATGACACCCAAGCAAAGCTCAGTTCTGTCCATCGAGACAGAATAACTTTCCACAGGCAAATCCCGGGATGTTTCCTTTGAAAGGGCACTGCCTACTTCCTTTCCCATCCTTCCCAATCCGATGGTACCGATGACCTTGCTGTTTGGTTCCCTTCTCCCAAGTCAACCAACCAGCCAACGTGCCTACCAATAATAATTTTCCATCAGCACTCAACGCTGTCCCAGTGTGTCAGCAACTAAGGGCACTTGGTATCGATCGTATTCAACTTAAGTGAGCCACCGTAAATGCCGCAGCCTAGTACGGTTACAACGCCGTCTCTCCATGTAAGCCCCTACACGACGGCTCAATAATACATCCCAACACTGCTCGGCTTCCACTGGTGTCTTCTGCAAGTTTTAAAGTGTACTCCGGCACCACACCACCTCGTGCATGCCGTAAAGTGCGCTTCGGCGAAGAGCTGCTTTGTTCTCCCAGTGACGGATCGTACATTTGATCACTTGTGAACTGTCTTCTGCGGCGCGTGATACATTACCTAATCATGACAGTGTATATTAAATAAACTTAAACTACCCAGCAAGAAAAAAATTAATTTTCCTCATCCTTTTAATTTCATTTGTGTTACGTTTTCTGGAACGAAGCCATTTTAACCCCTTTCCGAAAATACGAATAGGATTGTGACATGCTTGAGTAGGTATTCATATCTGCGTCTGTGAGTCCAGACGTCTTACTTCCACGGTGGGTTCAGGTCTTACATGCCCCATTTGATAACCTAATACCGCTGGAAGCGACTATATCACAGGATTTCTTTCTATCTATCACTCACTAGGTTACCGACATCTAAAAGGTCTGTGACACTACTGAATGTCGTACCATTCCTTGACAACTCCATGAACAGGGCTTCAGGAAACGTGACCTCCTCTAGCAATTATTTACCTGTCATTACCTCCTCCCTCAGCTTTCCAACAACAGTATGTTAGTTGAAGCTGACAATTCTAACAAGGGGAAGCCACGACGTTTGGAACACGGATTTACTGCAAACTTCGTAAACTCATAGTACTCCATGAGGACAACAAAATGTGTAAGCAGTAGCGCGTACCACTCAAGCGTTATTGGGAAAATCACAAGATAATTTCAGTCGTCAAATATATATACTAGTACGCGGCCATGTTTGCAAGGAATCTGAGGCAGCCGATTGGATAGCTTCCAAGCCCCGTAATCGCTAGATCGAGTCCCGTTCGTCAGTTTTTTTTTTGTTTCTAACAATGTCATTTTCTTTACTGTCTATATTACAGTTTATATAATGGGAAAAATACGTGTAATGGGATTAACTTTTATTAAATTTACCATGTTATTTGGCAGTCTACAGATTTTTACTAACGCAAATAGTATAATATTCATAACTATCGACCAGTAAACGACCACACGCATAAAGTGATACTGAAAATGTATGCTTGTCCGTGATTTGAGAAATCCCTTATACGTGGAAGGAGCCCGAAACTACTTGTTACCTGCTAGTTTTGACCGGCTCAGAGGGCTTTCAAAAGATGTACAATTAATCGTCGCCTTCGACAATACGAGTACAAGTTGCAGGATCGTAATTTTCGTAAAAACATGGAAAACAAAGTTAAACGGGACCAGCTGCATTGAATAAACTCTGTTTCCGGATACGCAAGGTCTTTTGATGTTTTCCCTGGATAAACAAACCTCGTTAACATTTTCAAAAACCTCTGTTTCAGCCGATAATTTGGAAGCAAACGATGCATAACGCAGCATTTACTTAAATATCGGCGCTGATAATTGGTCTTGCAGTATCGAGTGTATTTTAATAGGGTCTTCACGAGAAGCAATTTCTCGTTCTCTTTCGATTAAATACGAACAGTTTTGAAGACACGGACAAGCATACATATTCAGTATCACTTTATGCCTTTGGTTGTTTACTAGTCGATAGTTATGAATATTATATTATTTGTGATAGTAAAAATCTGTAGACTGCCAAATAACATTGTAAATTTAATAAAAGTTCATCTGATTACACGTATTTTTCCCATTATATCAATTGTAATATAAATAGTAAAGAAAATGACTGTGTTAGAAAAGAAAAAAAAACCAGACGAACGGGACTCGATCCATCTGTCACGGGGGCTTGAACGCTACCCCGCGGCTGCCGCCGCTTCATGGTAAAAATGGCCACGCACAGGTATATATTTGCCGACCGAAATTATCTTGTGTTTTTATGAGTAACACTTGAGAAGTGGCCGGCCGGTGTGGCCGTGCGGTTAAAGGCGCTTCAGTCTGGAACCGCGTGACCGCTGAGGTTGCAGGTTCGAATCCTGCCTCGGGCATGGATGTGTGTGTCGTTAGGTTTAAGTAGTTCTAAGTTCTAGGGGACTGATGACCACAGATGTTAAGTCCCATAGTGCTCAGAGCCATTTGAACCAGCCAATTTTGAACTTGAGAAGTTCGGGCTACTGCTTACACATTTTGTTGTCCTCATGGAGTACTAAGAGTGTACGAAGGTTGCAGTAAATCCGTGTTCCAAACGTCGTGGCCTCCCCTTGTAAGTCTCAAGACCTGGGTGGAAAGGAAACGTTTTATTTTATCAACTGAAAATTCCGCCCGTGCTTACTGCCGCTGTACACGTTCTGTTTATAATTTCTGTGAAATAAGGAACACTCTACCTTATATTTTAAAGAAACGGCGAGGTTTCTCTGTGTCACGTTTGATTTTAACCTTTCCTTGTCATCACACCCTATAGATTTTAAAGTGTCGTCATTGAAAGCACTATGTATATGAAATGTTTTACACACTTCTGAGAAGTCTGCCTGAATGTATCAGTACTACATACTACACGGCGCATGGACCTATAAAACTGCTTAATAATTTCCTCACGGTGCATCATGACTTCCTCCTGCTTCACAAGTGATTTCAAACTTCTCTGTCTGCTGGAGAGTCCGCTGCAGAGTGAATGACTGGAAATTGTAGGATAAGATAATTTGCATTACTTGGCAATTTCGTGCTCACACAGTGTAACTTCATATTGTCCCACATGAGTATTAACACACGAAATTTGATTTTCCTTCGCCAGTCAGTACTCCCTTCCAGTTCCTCAATACAGCACAAGAAGGCTACGATGTTCTACCTTTACCTTCAGTTTTACTGTACTCACGCTAGACTCAGTACCGTATTCTGCCCCAATATCCGGAACGATCGGTATGCTCCTACCCGAAACATAACATCCAGAGTATTTCACTCCGCTCGACAAAGATAATTCTTTTTCGTTAAAGACCGTCTGCATCTCCGCTATATATGCGAATGTGCCATTTCTTACATGGGGAAACTATTAGAATAACCGATGAGGATGCACAGAGATAAAAGAATTAAGCAAATCCGCTGTTGCAGAGCAGCGCCTGAAATAGGGTCACGAAACGGAACACTTTGAGACTAATGTCGTGGGGCAAACGCCAAGTTGCTGGGACCACGTAATTAACAATTCTACCGAAGTAAATATGTTGAAAATCCTCAAAAAACAGGCATGGAGGCTTTTAATCAGACGGGGAGAATGTGCGTTTCACGGAGTGTCAGTGTGGGCGGTGAAAACCGGAAGAGCAAAAAATGGTGAATTGGGAATGAGTTGAAGTCTGATATACATCCGACTCGGTAGCTACGAGATCTTTGCGACAGACTGCTAACCGAAGAGAACCAGGTTTGATTCCCGGCCTGGTCCGAGATTTTCTCCGCTTGGGAACGGTATTGTGCTGTCCTGTGCTCGTATCGCTGAAACTGACATTCCGCAGTTGAAATGGCTGCATGGACACGTCCCTAAAGCCTATAAGAAATAAATAAAAAAAACTCGGATAAAATTAACGGAGCGAAAGAAACAGCACCTCGGTCGAACACCTGGGTGAACACCATTAAAATAAAGGACGGTGAAAGCTAAGTGGATAGGTTTGCTAATAAATGATGTGGCTCTCTTCAGAACTGACGAAGGAAGAAAAATGTACACCATGACAAGACACGTGTTAAGGCGTCAGATAATAACTTCCTTGATAGAAGAATTCATCATAGAGAGAAAATCATGTAGAGAAAGTATGGGTAGGAAATATACAGGGAGTACGAGCTGCTCTGAAACAGAAATTGCCGCTTCAAAACGATCAGAAGGAAGAAACGGTTTTTCTTCAGTGACCTCGATATTTATTGCCTTGATCGTCATAATATTGTTAATATCTATCTCTAGTAATTGATGACACTTGAGACAGTCTTTCTTTGTCTGATTGTACTTCCACGAACATGTAATGCATTTTGAAGGCAGATGAATATTCCAGCAATCACATGATTTTTTATTTTTATTTTTTGTGGTTACGTTCGCCCAAATTTCCACAAACTTCTTTGTCTCCTTTTTTGCAGCGTATCCCAGATCCCAGATTAACACAGCAAACACAACTGTATTCAACGCATGCTTCTTATATCCTTAACAACCCAAAGAGAATCTGGTCATATGTAAAGTACACCAGCGGTAAGTCTCAATCAATGCCTTCACTGCGTGATGACAATGGTGATGTCACTGAAATTTGGAAATTTATGGTAATATCCTAGGGGACCAAACTGCTGAGGTCATCGGTGCCTACGCTTACACACTGCTTAATCTAACTAACTTACGCTAAGGACAACACACACACCCATTCCCCAGGGAGAACTCGAATCTCCGACGGGGGGGGAGGGGGGAGGGGAGCCGCGCCAACCGTGACAAGGCACCCGTGACCACTCAGCTAACCCACACAGCTGTGATGTCGTTGATGATAGTGTCACTAATAGAGGTTTACTAAACAGTTTTCCGAAACTTCACCACAGCAGACGAAGTAAACATTCCAGAATTCGAATCGAGAACAGCTGCCAACACGAGCAACTTAGAAGTACACTATGTGATCAAAAGTATCCGGACACCCCCAAAAAACATACGTTTTTCGTATTAGGTGGATTGTGCTTCCACCTACTGGCTGGTACTCCATATTAGCGACCTCAGTAGTCATTAGCCATCGTGAGAGAGCAGAATGGGACGCTCCGCGGAACTCACGGACTTCGAACGTGGTCAGGTGATTGGGTGTCACTTGTGTCATACGTCTGTACGCGAGATTTCCACACTCCTAAACATCCCCAGGTCCACTGTTTCAGATGTGATAGTGAACTGCAAACGTGAAGGGTCACGTACAGCACAAAAGCGTACAGGCCGACCTCGTCTGTTGACTGACAAAGACCGACGACAGTTGAAACGGGTCGTAATGTGTAATAGGCAGACATCTATCGAGACCATCGCACAGGAATTCCAAACTGCATCAGGATCCACTGCAAGTACTACGACAGTTAGCTGGAGGTGAGAAAACTTGGCTTTCATGGTCGGGCGGCTGCCCATAAGCCACACATCACGCCCGTAAATGCCAAACGACGCCTCGGTTGGTGTAAGGAGCGTAAACATTGGACTCTTGAACAGTGGAAAACTATCGTGTGGAGTGACGAATCACGGTACACAATGTGCCAATCCGATGGCAGTATGTGGGTTTGGCAAACGTCTGGTGAACGTCATCTGCCAGCGTATGTAGTGCCAACTGTAAAATACGGAGGCCGTGGTGTTATGATGTAGTTGTGTTTTTCATGGAGGGAACTTGTGCCCCTTGTTGTTTTGCGTGGCACTATCGTAGCACAGGCCTACATTGATGGCTTAAGCACCTTCTTGCTTCCAACTGTTGAAAGCAATTCGGAGATGGCTATTGCATCTTTCAACTCGATCGAGCACCTGTTCATAAGGCACGGCCTATAACGGAGTGGTTAAATGACAATAACATCCCTGTAACGGACTGGCCTGCACTTAGTCCTGACCTGAATACACCTATGGGATGTTTTGGAACGACGACCTCGTGCCAGGCGTCACAGACCGACATCGCTACCTCTCCTTAGTGCAGCACTCCGTGAAGAATGGGTTTCCATTCCTCAAGAAACCTTCCAGCACCTGACTGAACGTATGCCTGCGAGAGTGGGAGCTGTGATAAAGGCTATAAGGGTGGGCCAACACCATACTGAATTCCAGCATTACCGATGGATGGCGCCACGAACTTGTTAGTCATTTTCAGCCGGGTGTCCGGATTCTTTTGATCACATAGTGGAGGTATCCTCGGTGTAGCGAAGCAGCTTAAATCAATAGAGAAGGCCTCCCGTTCAGACTGTGTACCACTCAGGCTCCTTTCAGAGTATGCTGATACAGTGGTTCCATACTTAGGAATCGTATACTCCCGGTCTCTCGTCGAAAGATCCGTATCCAAAGACTGGAAAGCTGCACAAGTCACACCAATACGCAAGAAAGTAAATGAGAGTAATCCGCTGAATTACAGATCCATATGACTAACGTCGACTTGGGTAGGATTTTGGATCATATACTGTGTTCAAAAACTATGAATTACGTCGAAGGAAACGACTCGTTGACAAACAGGCTATACTGTGTTCAGAATTATGAATTACGTCGAAGGAAACGACTTATTGAGAAACAGGCTGCGGGGATTCGGAAAATATTGCTATTACGAAACTCAAATAGCTCTTTTCTTTCACAAGTACTGTGTGCTACCGACACGGGATGTTAAATTGATTCCACATTTTTAGATTTTCATAAGGTTTTCGACATTGTTCCTCACGAGCGATTCTAATTAAATTACGTGCCTATGGACTATCGCTTGAGTTGCGTGTCTCGATTCGTGTTTTGCTGTCTGGAAGGTAGTAACTGACGGAAAGTCATCGATTAAAACAGACGTACTATCTGGCTTCGCCGAAGGTGTTGTTGTAGGCCCTCCGCTGTTCCTGAAATACATAAACGAAATAGGAGACAACATGAGCAACACTCTTGGATTGTTTGCAGATGATGCAATTATATACTGTCGTGTAAAGTCATCAGGGAATCGAAACCAGTGGCAAACTAATTTAGACAAGCTAACTGTATGGTGCGGAAAGTGACAGTTCAATATAAATAATTGAAAGTTTGAAGTCATCCACATGAGTACTAACAGAAATCCGCTAAATTTCGGTTACACGATAAATCACACAACACCAAAGGTTGTAAATTCAACTAGATACTTAGGGATCGCAGTTATCCGCCAGGATAGCCGAAACCTTCTGCAATGCACATTGGACGAGGCCTCCAGGAGGGTGAAGTGGCATTCCTGCCGCTTGTGCGGACTTTCCGGTACCTGGGCATTACCTTTACCCCCACGGTCACACGCACAGCGGCAACGAATTTCCGTCGCCTGTTGCACGTCATCCGCAACGACGTCCGCCAGAACCTCTTGCGCCGCCAGGACACACTTCAACGGGTTGCGTTTATTAATCTTTATGTGGCATCAAAACTGGTTCACATCGCGCAAGTTCTCCCTCTGCCAACTGCAATTGGGCGCAACCTTCAGGCGGCTTTTGGCTATTATCTCACGGCTGGTTCAATGTTTAAAGTCCGTTATGAGACACTTACTCTGCCCTCACGGTATGGTGGCGTCGGGCTCGTCAATGTCCGTATGCGAGCTGCAGCCTTGTACATGAGTACCATGAGAAAACAGTGGATGGGCCAGGGTACATCTCTAACACGCAGCTTGCTTGAGGTCCTCCTACCTGCTTCCACCTCACCACCAGTGTCTGTCGGCCATATCGTGCCTTATTTGTCCCATATTTCGACCTTTTTCGTCGACTACCGTTACATACATACCAGTCTCCCAGATACACGCCCACCTAGGTCTAAGGATTTTTACAGCCTGTTGCTGCGCTTTGTTCCCCGGAATGTGATGGAGAGCAAACATCCCTCCATCCAGTGGCCCATAGTGTGGACTACCGTCCACCAGCCCTTCCTCCCTACGAACGTCCGGGCACTGTGGTATCACATAGTCAACAGGAAATTTGACACGAAGCAGCGCCTGCACAACATTGGCTTGTCAGAATCCCCTCTTTGTCTCCTTTGCCAGCGACTGGACACTGATGAACACTGTCTGACATGCGCCTCATCGCAAGATGTATGGCGCTTCGTGCAGCAAATCATTGCCTGCTATCTCCGGGTGCCACCAGACACAATCGAACCTCGAATGTTTCTATACCCGGAGGACCGACATTTTCCCGCCGCCAAATGTCATGCTGTTACGTGGGTCAAAGGGTGGGCGGTCGCTTATCTCTTTCATGAGGGACCTAAATCCCGCCTAGACTTCTGGACCTATTTACGAACAGCCCATGCAGTTCTCGAAAACACGCCACGTTACCGAACATTATTTGCTAACTATCTTCGAGCGGTCTTTGTTAGACCTCCACTGAGTTGGGGTGTGCCTGGCTCAGAGGGCACCTACCCCTCCTCCCCCGGCGGTGTCTGAGTTTCTACCGCCTACGATCTATTCTACTTCTGACCTCCACGGATGGGAGAGCGCGTCGCAGATTGCGCGGATTTTATTTCTTTTTGCTTTTCCTTTTTCCTTTCTTTTTCTTTAACCAAAATTTATATTTCTTTTATCTTTCGCCGATGTGTTCCCATAATTTCGTGATATTAGCGAATATTACAAAAACACATGCAAATAAATAAATATCAACGCCTTCCACTACTGTTGATTCCTGTGTCTCCCATTTCTCTAAGCACCACAGGCTCGGTGGTGGTGAGGAGGACACTGTGGCCATGCCTCGGGTTTCGACCCCTGCCCACTTTGCCCCCCGAGCCACCACCGGTCCACTACACTAAAAAAAAAAAAGTTGCGGCTTCGGTCAAAAAAAATAATAAAAAAAAAGATGGATAGAGCGTCTGCCATGTAAGCAGGAGATTCCAGGTTCCAGTCCCGGTCGGGGCACACATTTTCAGCTGTCCACATCGAGGTATAACAACAACACCTGTCGGCAGCTGAAGTTGTCAGTTAGTTATCATTAACTTCTGTTTTACTCGATGCCTGGCCGTCTATTACCACGAGCTGTGACCTTTCTGACAGGAAATCACGAATCCAGTCGCACAACTGATGCGATATTCCATAGGCACGCAGTTTCATTAGAACACGCTTGTGAGGAACGGTGTCGAAAGCCTTCTGGAAATCTAAAAATATGGAATCAATTTGAGATCCCCTGTCGACAGCACTTATTACTTCATGTGTGTAAAGAGCTAGTTGTATTTCACCATAACGATATTTTCTTAATCCGTGCTGACTATATGTCAATTAATCCTTTTCTTCGAGGTACTTAGTAATGTTCGAACACAGTATTTGTTCTAAAACCCTACTGCAAATCGACGTTAGTGATATAGGCCTGTAATTCAGCGAATTACTACTACTTCCCTTTTTGGGTCTTGATGTGACTGGAGCAATTTTACAGTCTTTAGGTACGTATCTTTCTGTGAGCGAGTGGTTGTATATAATTGCCAAATATGGAGCTATTTTATCAGCATACTCTGAGAGGGACCTGACTGGTATACAATCTGGACCGGAGGCCTTGCCTTTATTAAGTGATTAAAAAAAAAAAGTGCTAATGCGCTGCTTCTTGGACTCGGGTAGGCGCGCCGGCCCCGGATCGAATCCGCCCAGCGGATTAACGTCGATGGCCGGTATGCCGGCAAGCCTGGATGTTGTTTTTACTCGGTTTTTCACATCCCGCTAGGTGAATACCGGGTTGGTCCCCAAGTTCCGCCTCAGTTACACGACTCACAGACATTTGAAAACGTTCGCACTCTTTCATGACTTACGCTAGACGCAGACAGCTGGGGTATACAACTTCCATCCTGGGGGCTTCAGAGTCGTGTCAGGAAGGGCATCCGGCCACCCTCTGCCATTAAGACTGCCAAATCCGTCATAACAAAGCCGACTCCGCGTTGGAGTGGGACAAAGTCCCTGCGAAAGAAAGAAAGAGAAAGAAAGAACTTAGGGATTGCAGTTAGGAAGAACTTAAATTGGAACGATCACATAGATAATGTCGTGGCTAAAGCATATCAAAGACTGCGATTTATTGGCAGAACACTTAGAATGTACAACAGGTATACTAAAGAGACTGCTTACAAGTTTGTCCACCCTCTTCTGGAGTCCTGCTTGTAGTGTGGGGTCTGCATCAGATAGGACTGACCGAGAAAATCGAAAAAGTTCAAAGAAGGGCAGCTCGTTTCGTGTTATTACGAAACATGGAATAGAGTGCCACTGACATGATACGTGAAGTGGGGTGGCAATCATTAAAACAAAGACATTTTTCGTTGTGGCAGTATCACGTAAAATTTCAATCAGCAACTTTCTCCTCCGATTGCGAAGACAGTCTGTTGGCACTAAGCTACTTGGGGAGAAATGATCATCATGATAAAATAAGAGGAATCAGACTCGAAAAGGATCATTTAACGGCTTGCGTTTCTGCGTGGGTTTGGAGAGTGGAACGGTAGGAAAATAGCTTGAGTGTGGTTCAAGGAACCCTCTGCCAGGCACTTAATTGCAGAGTTATCATGCAGCCTTAGATGTACATAAACAGCGCTCAAATTTGAATAAGTCTGTCAAACAATGTGCAATGGAGACAAGCTCTGGCGATTGCTCAACAATCATTCGCAGAAATCTCACCGCCTGAGCCTGTATCGTCGAAGACGAGTAGGAAGCAACACCTGCCCATCACGTAGGTTCGACACAGGTATGTCGATGCTGGTCTCTGCCATCATGCCTTCAACCTCCGCCCTGCGTCGCAACCACCGCAGAATGAGACGCGATAAACTCCATCGGCACGATTTCCCGCTACAGAGACAAATTCAGCAGCTCTCATAACTTTGCGGAAATGAAATCGATCCTTAAAACTTGGTCGACGGTGGTCGTACATATAGATTCTCTCGTCTTTTCGCATTGTTAAAATACGCCGCCGTAGGAACAAAGGAGCCTAGCTGCTGCGATCGCTAATAAACAAATATGGCAGAGTTTTCGCCCAGTGGTAGGGGGCGCGTGTTGTTGCACTCGGCGACGGCCCCCGGAGCGGGTGAGTGGGGGGGGGGGCGGCGGTTTGGAGAGGGGGTAGAGGTGGGAGGGAGGGAGGGAGGGAAGCAGCGACGGCGCAGCCAGGCGGCACGTCGCGACGGCAAATATTTGGCCGGCAGAGCGAGCGGGCCGCGAGCGGAGGCGAGGCGAGGCGGCCGTTTGCAGAGCGCGTATTGATCCGGACGCACCCCCCGCCCCCACACCAGCTACTACTATTGTGAGCGAGTGCGCCCACCGCCTCCACCCACCACCCCCAACCCACCCCCTCCGACCACCGCTGACACGTGGTCTCAGACGCCGCCTGCTCCCAGACTTTGGGTGCCGTCCGCTCTTTAGCGGGCGTTCGCCACTGGCTGCACTGCTCGAGAATTTGGCGACCCCGCCAGGAGACGCTCTGCATGTACCTTTATCATTCGGGAGTACGCTATGTGTGGCAGTTATCGCTGAAACAACCTCCCATTTAACTGGTGTTAAAACCGTTCAAAATAACTAGTTTCTGAAATAACCGATTTTCGGTATTTGTTCGTATTATTTCCTGTAATAATATAATACCAGTAAAAGTAATAATAAATCGAACAAAGATTGAAACATTTTTACTCCCAAAGTTACAGGCTACATGGGATCAAAATATGAAACTATACATGCAAATAAAAGAAAACGTAAGTCAGTCCATTGTCTACTGCATCTCGAAAAGTGAGAAGTGGTTGAACACTAAAATGAAAAAGTCTCCAGTATTCACCTATTGACTCCAATTTTTGAAACTCTGCTCGAAAATAATTTTTTAATCGAGAATTATACCACTATTTGGGCATTACGAATATTCAGTGCCAAAGGATGAAAACTGAGGTCGAAGAACTCTACTTTTCATATTAATTAGTCCGTTTTCAATGACTACAAGCAGATACGAGCGTTTTACGTAGAAACATACAGCGTATCAGCTATATTGTAATTTTATTGAAAACTACGAATGAATTGTTAAGATTTAAGTTTTCTTCTCCCTTCTCCTGTGATCTAAGAAGTTTGTTATGGCCACTCCTTTGAATCAAATAGAGCATTGTACTTTACTGATACTGCAGTTTGTGAAATACTTCCAGACTTGGGAGAGGTCTGTTCTGTAGCACAGCAGTTATCCAATGACGACAGTGAGGAATTACCACACAAACCACATGGAGCAAGTCTTGCACATGGCGTGTACATACGTACCATCTAACTGGCCATGTCACACGGCAACAGGGCAAGGCTGTACGAATTTTTATGGCAAGTGTTTGCTGACATTTTCTGTCGGCATTGGTATTAAAATAGCACTGTTCACTTTTCCCATTTTCTATTATAACCCAATATATCAAATCAGCAGAAATATTAGAAATAAAAATTAATCCTTTTTAAAGAATGGTTTATTTAAAAACCATCATCTTAGCACTGCTACTAAGGTTTATTGATATTTCGGTTTTTTAGCCAGTCTTAGTAAAAAATAAAAAACACCTGTTACAACTGAGGACAAATAAATACCGAAAAACACTGGTTATTCACAACTAAAATACCAGTATTGGCTTTAAGTGGTTGGCATTTCACATGCTTTTACACACGTATCACAATTTTTACTGCACGCGCCCTGATGAATCCTGTCCTGGTCCTATTCTCTATCAGGCAAAAAGCGTTTTCAAAGAATTTTATCTTTATAACTTTCCAATTATCATTCAGTAAGTTTTCCTGTATGGCGTTGTCAATTTTTGAAGATCCTACATCAACATGCAACTATACGTAGTTGAAGGAACATCGAATCAATTATCATTATTATTTTATTCGAAATTTAAGCAATGACTCGGTTTGAACTTGGGATCCGGGACGTCGTGACTGTTAGTAAAATAAACTATCATTTTTTTTAAGGTGATGCAGTCCTCTCCTTGTTTTAAATGCCCTTTTACCATTTGTCTCTATTTTTTCATTTTTTCATTAAGGGGAGAGGACAGGGGTGGGGAGACAGGAGGGTTGGGGAACAGAGTGGGCAGGGTTCGAATCCTTTGGCGTGGCCACAGTGCCCCCTTCCTGTTTGTGGCGCGGTTCTGCTATCATCTCTGTTTTAACTAGTGACTCCCGCTTTTAGGGCGCTATATGTCTGCAACTTGACGTTAACCATGGCGGGTAGTTAGAAGGCAGTTACCTTTCGATGATGATTCTTCATCACCCGAGGGTGTGTCTTCTAGTAGTGCGAAATCGGTCCTAATTTTTTAAAAAAAAGTATTCTACAGCTAGTGGGGATAATTTCTTTCAAAATGTGGAAATTTGGCTACATCTGCCTACAGTTTAAAATATCATGCTGACATAGGTAAGTGGGAGACATAGGCATCACCAGAAGTGTAAAGCTTTCCTTCCCTCCTTTTTTTTTTTTTTTTTTTTTTTTTGCAAGTATTACGAAATTATGCCGGCGGTGTGGCCGAGCGGATCTAGGCGCGTCAGTTTGGAACCGCGTGACGGCTACGGTCGCAGGTTCGAATCCTACGTGGGGCATGGCTGTGTGTGATGTCCTTAGGTTTAAGTAGTTCTAAGTTCTAGGGGACTGATGACCTCAGACGTTAAGTCCCATAGTGCTCAGAGCCATTTGAACCATTATGAAATTATGATTAACGTATGTCACCTACACAGAAAACAGAGACTTAGTGACAAGAAAGGACAAGAACCGAAAGGACTGGGATCCCTGTATGCGAGGTGCTCAGGGACATCACACGGATGAGCTTGCATGTGCCAAAGGCCGGATCCGGGAACAAAGAGAGGAGATGAAAAGGTGTGTTGAGAGAATTACGTTGCCATGCGGCAAGCCGACGTCTGTCGTACGTAGGATCAGGAAGGGAGTTAGTAATAGAGCTCTACTTCGGCGTGGCGAAGCCGTGCGGGCAGCACTTACAAGGGGAGGCCGCCAATTGTGAAATTCAGATTCGATTCATACTGCGCATTATAAAAGCTCATGGCCAGAGGTGTAATGTGGCAAAGCACCAAGATGCACTTCTCAGCCGTTGTCGAGAAAATCGACAGTTAAAAGAAACCGTGGCGGTGAAATACTCTACGATTAATAATTTTCTACAGCGTCGTGGCGCAGCGGTAAGCGCTCGGGTTCGTGATCCGAAGGTCGCCGGATCGAATCTCGCGCCATGCAACCTTTTTTTTATTATTTGTTTTTTGTAATTCAAATATTATATATATATATATATATATAAGTTGTTGAAAGTCGTTTGTCGTGGAAAAACTGGCGACTTCGAACATCATTATGTTTTCCGCAAACAAAGTTGTATTTCACAAATGTTATTAATTATCTTCATAATGTTATCCACGTATAGTTAACGGAAGACGTAGAAACGATATTCCGAAACGAATACGTATAGCGTAAATCAAACGTTCGAATTAGAATAGAGACACCACGAACACAAATTTGCTGTGGCAGGTATGAAATATAAACTCCGTTACTCGCTTCTTACACTTGAAGGACAGATGTTGAATGGGCCGAAACGAGCCGCCGCATAACAGCATGGTTGCGTGCTAACTTCGAAAGAAGGTAGATGCGGTCCCTAGCGCAACTCATAACATCGTTGAAAATCAGTGCGGACGGGAGAGCTTTGGTACACCCTGTTAAAAAAAAAAAAAAGGAAAAATGGAGGCGGTACAATTGGAGAGCGATCCGCCTTCACCAACATGCATAAGCAATTCATTAATGGTATATATATATACAGGGTGTTTCAAAAATGACCGGTATATTTGAAACGGCAATAAAAACTAAACGAGCAGCGATAGAAATACACCGTTTGTTGCAATATGCTTGGGACAACAGTACATTTTCAGGCAGACAAACTTTCGAAATTACAGTAGTTACAATTTTCAACAACAGATGGCGCTGCGGTCTGGGAAACTCTATAGTACGATATTTTCCACATATCCACCATGCGTAGCAATAATATGGCGTAGTCTCTGAATGAAATTACCCGAAACCTTTGACAACGTGTCTGGCGGAATGGCTTCACATGCAGATGAGATGTACTGCTTCAGCTGTTCAATCGTTTCTGGATTCTGGCGGTACACCTGGTCTTTCAAGTGTCCCCACAGAAAGAAGTCACAGGGGTTCATGTCTGGCGAATAGGGAGGCCAATCCACGCCGCCTACTGTATGTTTCGGATAGCCCAAAGCAATCACACGATCATCGAAATATTCATTGAGGAAATTAAAGACGTCGGCCGTGCGATGTGGCCGGGCACCATCTTGCATAAACCACGAGGTGTTCGCAGTGTCGTCTAAGGCAGTTTGTACCGCCACAAATTCACGAAGAATGTCCAGATAGCGTGATGCAGTAATCGTTTCGGATCTGAAAAATGGACCAATGATTCCTTTGGAAGAAATGGCGGCCCAGACCAGTACTTTTTGAGGATGCAGGGACGATGGGACTGCAAGATGGGGCTTTTCGATTCCCCATATGCGCCAGTTCTGTTTATTGACGAAGCCGTCCAGGTAAAAATAAGCTTCGTCAGTAAACCAAATGCTGCCCACATGCTTATCGCCGTCATCATTCCTGTGCACTATATCGTTAGCGAATGTCTCTCGAGCAGCAATGGTAGCGGCGCTGAGGGGTTGCCGCGTTTGAATTTTGTATGGATAGAGGTGTAAACTCTGGCGCATGAGACGATACGTGGACGTTGGCGTCATTTGGACCGCAGCTGCAACACGACGAACGGAAACCTGAGGCCGCTGTTGGATCACCTGCTGCACCAGCTGCGTGTTGCCCTCTGTGGTTGCCGTACGCAGTCGCCCTACCTTTTCAGCACGTTCATCCGTCACGTTCCCAGTCCGTTGAAATTTTTCAAACAGATCCTTTATTGTATCGCTTTTCGGTCCTTTGGTTACATTAAACCTCCGTTGAAAACTTCGTCTTGTTGCAACAACACTGTGTTCTAGGCGGTGGAATTCCAACACCAGAAAAATCCTCTGTTCTAAGGAATAAACCATGTTGTCTACAGCACACTTGCACGTTGTGAACAGCACACGCTTACAGCAGAAATACGACGTACAGAATGGCGCACCCACAGACTGCGTTGTCTTCTATATCTTTCACATCACTTGCAGCGCCATCTGTTGTTGAAAATTGTAACTACTGTAATTTCGAAAGTTTGTCCGCCTGAAAATGTACTGTTGTCCCAAGCATATTGCAACAAACGGTGTATTTCTATCGCTGCTCGTTTAGTTTTTATTGCCGTTTCAAATATACCGGTCGTTTTTGAAACACCCTGTATATATATATATATATATATATATATATATATATATATATATATATGAATTACAAAAAACTAATAATAAAAAAAAAGTTGCATGGTGCGAGATTCGATTTGGCGACCTTTGGATTACGAACCCGAGCGCTTACCGCTGCGCCACAACGCTGTAGAAAATCATTAATCGTAGAGAGTATTTCACCGCAACGGTTTCTTTTAACTGTCGATTTTCTCGACAACGGCTGAGAAGTGCATCTTGGCGCTTTGCCCCATTACACCTTTGGCCATGAGCTTTTATTATGCGCAGTATGAATCGAATCTGAATTTCACAATTGGCGGCCTCCCCTTGTTAGTACCAGTCACGCGCTACGCACGC
The DNA here is from genome assembly GCF_023864345.2 of Schistocerca serialis cubense. Classification (NCBI taxonomy): domain Eukaryota; kingdom Metazoa; phylum Arthropoda; class Insecta; order Orthoptera; family Acrididae; genus Schistocerca; species Schistocerca serialis. The sequence goes on along the minus strand of NC_064641.1, from coordinate 869,274,859 downwards.
GCATCGCATCGGAAGGACACAGCCAGCAATAGGCTCACGCGCCACCACTTGGAGCTTAGTGAGCGACGCGTGGCCATGCCATACATGGCACGACAAGCGAGCGATGTGGCAGATGGCGTGCATCACTCGACGCTGACAGAAGTGATAACGGTTCATGACACCACGTCTTCTTAGAGCGATGAAGCTTTCCCGCCTTTAGATGACTCAATTAAGAAAAACAGATGTCTAATATACGTTGCTGGCTACATCCTTTCATTGGCATTGGGGACTATGGCTGCGACAGTGATGGGAGAGTATTAAAGTGTTGTGAAGCCATAGTACACTTAAATTAAGGTATCTGTTCAGAAAATACGACGCACCAGTTTCCAGCTGCGCGCTTTATTTAATTAAAACACACAACACGGGTTGGAAAAACGTGACTCCATTAGCAAGTTCTTCATGATATTATGCCATTCTATAATCAGAGTGAAATAATGTCTTTCCGAAAGAAGTTGTGTTTCGAAATGAAATGCAACACACATCTGGAAAACTGGTGCGTCATATTCTCCATACATATAAAAAGTATAGTATAGAGGTGAGGTTCCACTTCCGGATCCTATACCTTTGCCTGCAAATTTCCTTTTTACAAGGGTTGCCCAGGAAGTGCTGCATCGCTTTCTTTTCTCAGCCGAAAACAATGCTACGAATGCGAAACGTTACGTATGTATTATTTGAAGTCACCTGATTGAGCGAGCCAAGTTTAAGTGACTTCTGACACATAGCGCAGCTGCAGGACAGTTCCAAAATGGCGTCTCTAGGTGCTGCATGTTACAAGCGGCGTGCCTTCATTCAGTTTCTCACAGCAGTGAAAGATACTGTGTAGAATATTCACAAACTCTTGTGCAAAGTCTATAGAGCATCTCTTGTCGACAGAAGAACAGTTAGTCTCTAGGCACGGAGGGTGAGGTCATCAGAAGTCTGTTCGGCGGAGCTCCACGTTTTGCAGCGATCGGGAAGATATTCTGCAGCTATCACACCTGTCTCACGTGTTGTAGCGAGCTTTCACGTGTTTGGGGCATCAAAAATGCCATTCCTAGAAGACATTTTCAGGACGATGAGGAGATGATTCACACAGTGAAGCACTGGCTCCGCCACCAGGACAAGGATTGGCACCGACAGGGCATACACGCCCTTGTTTCGCGCTGGAGGAAGGCCATAGAGCGGGATGGAGGTTACGTGGAAAAATTGGGAGTGTTGATAAATACTTTCTGGGCAACCATCGTATTTAGCTGCGTGAAAAGCTTTTGCCCTCCCAAATACACAATGAGGTCAGATATTGACAGTTGTTGTTGTGGTCTTGAGTCCTGAGACTGGTTGATGCAGCTCTCCATGCTACTCTATCATGTGCAAGCCTCTTCATCTCCCAGTACCTACTGCAGCCTACATCCTTCTGAATCTGGTTAGTGTATTCATCTGTTGGTCTCCCTCGACGATTTTTACCCTCCACGCTGCCCTCCAGTACTAAATTGGTGATCCCTCGATGCCTCAGAACATGTCCTACCAACCGATCCCTTCTTCTAGTCAAGTTGTACCACAAACTCCTCTTCTCCCCAATTCTACTGAATACCTCCTCATTAGTTATGTGATCTATCCATCTAATCTTCAGCATTCTTCTCTAGCACCACATTTCGAAAGCTTCTATTCTCTTCTTGTCCAAACTATTTATCGTCCATGTTTCCATACATGGCTACACTCCATACAAATACTTTCAGAAACGACTTCCTGACACTTAAATCAATACTCGATGTTAACAAATTTCTCTTCTTCAGAAACGCTTTCCTTGCTTTGCCATTATATCCTATCTACTTCGCCCATCATCAGTTATTTTGCTCCCCAAATAGCAAAACTCCTTTACTACCTTAAGTGTCTCATTTCCTAATCTAATTCCCACAGCATCGCCCGACTTAATTCGACTACATTCCATTATCCTCGTTTTGTTTTTGTTGATGTTCATGTTATATCCTCCTTTCGAGACACTTTCAATTCCGTTCAACTGCTCTTCCAAGTCCTTTGCTGTCTCTGACAGAATTACAAAGTTTTTATTTCTTCTCCATGGATTTTATTACCCACTCCGAACTTTTCTTTCGTTTCCTTTACTGCTTGCTCAATATACGGGTTGAATAGCATCGCGGAGAGGCTACAATCCTGTCTCACTCCCTTCCCAATCACTGCTTCCCTTTTGTGTCCCTCGACTCTTATAACTGCCATCCGCTTTCTGTACAAATTGTAAATAGCCTTTCGCTCCCTGTATTGTATCCCTGCCACCTTCAGAATTTGAAAGAGAGTATTTCAGTCAACATTGTGAAAAGCTTTCTCTAAGTCTACAAATGCTAGAAACGTAGGTTTGCCTTTCCTTAATCTTTCTTCTAAGATAAGTCGTAGGGTCGGTATTGCCTCACGTGTTCCAACAGTTCTACGGAATCCAAACTGATCTTCCCCGAGGTCGGCTTCTGCTAGTTTTTCCATTCGTCTGTAAAGAATTCGCGTTAGTATTTTGCAGCTGTGATTACTAAACTGATAGTTCGGTAATTTTCACATCTGTCAACACCTGCTTTCTTTGGGATTGGAGTTATCATATTCTTCTTGAAGTCTGAGGGAATTTCGCCTGTCTCATACTTCTTGCTCACTACATGGTAGAGTTTTGTCAGGACTAGCTCTCCCAAGGCTGTCATTAGTTCCAATGGAATATTGTCTACTCCCGGGGCCTTGTTTCGACTTAGGTCTTTCAGTGCTCTATCAAACTCTTCAAGCAGTATCGTATCTCCCATTTCATCTTCATCTACATCCTCTTCCACTTCCATAATATTGTCCTGAAGTACATCGCCCTTGTATAGACCCTCTATATACTCCTTCCACCTTTCTGCTTTCCCTTCTTTGCTTAGAACTGGGTTTCCATCTGATCTCTTGATATTCATGCAAGAGGTTCTCTTTTCTCCAAAAGTCTCTTTAATTTTCCTGTAGGCAGTATCTATCTTACCCCTCATGAGATAAGCCTCTACATCCTTACATTTGTCCTCTAGCCGTCCCTGCTTAGCCATTTTGCACTTCCTGTCGATCTCATTTTTGAGACGTTTTTACTCCTTTTTGCCTGCGTCACTTGCTGCATTTTTGTATTTTCTCCTTTCATAAATTAAATTCAGTATCTGTTATGTTACAAAAGAATTTCTACTAGCCTTTGTCTTTTTACCTACTTGATCCTCTGCTGCCTTCACTATTTCATTCCTCAAAGCTACTCATTCTTCTTCCTCTGTATTTCTTTCCCCCATTCCTGTCAATTGTTCCCTTATGCTCTCCCTGAAACTCTGTACAACCTCTGGTTCTTTCAGGTTATCCTGGTCCCATCTCCTTAAATTCCCACCTTTTTGTAGTTTCTTAAATTATAATCTACAGTTCATAACCAACAGATTGTGGCTAGAGTCCACACCTGCCCCTGGAAATGTCTTACAATTTTAAATCTGGTTCCTAAATCTCTGTCTTACCATTATATAATCTGTCAGAAACCTTTTAGTATCTGCAGGGTTCTTACATGTATACAATCTTCTTTCACAATTCTTGAACCAAGTGTTAGCTATGATTAAGTTATGCTCTGTGAAAAATTCTACCAGGCGGCTTCCTCTTTCATTTCTTCCCCCCAATCCATATTCACCTACTACGTTTCCTTCTCTTCCTTTTCCTACTGTCGAATTCTAGTCACCCATGACTATTCAATTTTCATCTCCCTTCACTACCTGAATAATTTCTTTTATGTCATCATACATTTCATCAACTTCATCATCTGCAAAGCTAGTTGGCATATAAACTTGTACTACTGTAGTCGGCGTGTGCTTCGGGTCTATCTTGGCCACAATAATGCGTTCACGATGCTGTTTGTAATAGCTTACGCGCACTCCTATTTTTTAATTCATTATTAAACCTACTCCTGCGTTACCCGTATTTGATTTTGACAGTTAACGGAAGAAAATGCATATCCAATTATTGATTGACTACGGGAAAGAAGTACCGTATATAGAATGTTCTTTCATAATGTTAGTGCCAAATTCCGACCGTTGGTTCACGGGAAACCACACTGCATATTCCAGTTTAGTTCCGCATCTTTTTCCATTTCCACAAATTCCTAAAATAAATTTAAATTAATGCACCTGTCTGTGACATTTCACTTGCAATGTTTTCTCACTATTTATGTTCTGCGTTCACGTTGATCTAATCAGCACTGTTGTAAGTAAATGAGCCAGAAGTCGAAGAAAATGAATATTGAACTCAGGTCACCTCTTACCCTTCTTGGTACAAACAAAGTCGGAAAACAAAAGGAGACGGTCTCGTAAACTGTCATAATACAGGGCAGATGTGTAGCGTGCCAAGTGCATCACGCCACATTCATTCTGTTAGCAATGATGAATGCCAGACGACGCGGATACGTCACTTCAGTCCTGTAGGCGCTGCCCTATTAGGCTGTGTGAGATGTAACTGTGCAAGCCACTTGCCACATTTGTTCAAACGTTTCAAATGTCTCTGAGCACTATGGGACTTAACATCTGAGGTCATCAGTCCCCTAGAACTTAGAACTACTGAAACCTAACTAACCTAAGGACATCACACACATCCATGCCCGAGACAGGATTCGAACCTGCGACCGTAGCAGTCACGCAGTTCCAGACTGTAGCGCCTAGAACCGCTCGGCCACACCGGCCGCCGCACACTTGTTCCACAACTGTCTTTCGCCGTCGCGTACGTAGCATGCCACCACGGCGTTTCACGTTTTTTATGCGGCTGCCGTTGTGTGCAGCATGGTTGCTCCCTACATTTTATTACTTCCTCTCTATCATCAGTTCCAATGAGGTGAAACGCGTATATGTGCTTGCATTAGTTTTAGCATAACGCCGTTTAAAAAGGAGAATGTAATGGATTCACCCATTTCCTGTAGATTATGTATATGCCCGTGTTGCTTCGTGTAACTTTATGCTTGAGAGATACAGCTATAACACTGAAGATAAATTGCCTTCAACAACTGCAGGCAGCTGACTAAATACATCGAGATATTTAAAGAAATATGTGAAGAGCGTAATGGTGGATTTCTTTTTGACTTCAGCTGGGTCCGTAAACTGGCAGTTTTGTAAAATATAATTGTATAACGGATTACCCAGTGGAAAATGTTATGTTGGCAGAAGAGCCAACACCGTGCTACGAGTAGAGGCCGAAATGGCGCGCGTTTTAGCTCACGCACGCTGGCGTGAGGAGGGAAGAACTATACTGACGTGAGGTCTGGAACATGACAAGGAATTAGAATTCAGAAAGCGGACGTAATTAGTTTGATACTTAACTTCAGTCCACTAATGATGATCGTCGCTCTTGACGATACCTGATTCACAATGTTATCTGTACAGAATTCATTCTAATTACTGAAAATGGCGCCTTGCTAGGTCGTAGCAAATGACGTAGCTGAAGGCTATGCTAAACTATCGTCTCTGAAAATGACAGCGTATGTAGGCAGTGAACCATCGCTAGCAAAGTCGGCTGCACAACTGGGGCGAATGTCTAGACTAGACCTGCCGTATGGCGGCGCTCGGTCTGCAATCACCGATAGTGGCGACACGCGGGTCCGACGTAAACTAACGGATCGCGGCCGATTTAAAGGCTACCACCTAGCAAGTGTGGTGTCTGGCGGTGACACCACAGAAAATCTATCGATAGAGCAAGGTGAGAGACAAGTGTGTTCTTTATTTCCTAATGTTTCTAATATTTACACATGTGACGCCATCCGAAAATGGAAAGAGTGCCAGGAGGGATCCTTATAAACAAGAACAATTACATTGATATGCTGTTATATGTTCATGACATGATATTAATGGTAAATTCTGTGTGAAGTACCCAGAATTGTAATTGCGATGATATTTCTGAACATGTTCAGCATTTCATTTACCTAGAGAACGATATCACTTTTAAGGAAGACAGGAATGTAGATGCTACATCTGATTTGATACAGAGATATCAAACTGGATGTTGCACTATAACCAGAATCACAAAAAATGAAATTCTGTAAGCTGAATGGTAGTATCTCTCGTGCAATAGGGCAGTGAAACTAGATTCATGAAGAGAAAAGATTCTAGACACTGAAATGAAATTTTTACGAGTTGCTAATGGTGGCACTAATGTGGACGGGATTCCTTATGAAAACATAACACAACAACTGAATATTTTTGTAACTAATGACTAAATAGAAGAACACGGGTGGAGAATAGATCATATGCGGCTGAAACTCAGTCACCGCCAAAGTAGAAGTAGGTGTCCTCATTCCCAAATAAGTAGGAGTGTAGCAAAGATTCCTCGAAGATAGTTGGCATATAAAAGTCGGTAACGTGGCGTTACGTTCGAACGCTGCTTGGGCAGTTTGTAAACTGTTCCAGAAAACGAGGCAGGACTTTGGTCCCTGCCGCGCAAAAGGTAACTGACAACTGATCCGTTTTATCACGTAAGAGCAATTGGTTGTCGAAAAATACGTATCCTCCAGGAATAGAAACATGCGCGTTTCAAATGCGTAAGTGTCAGCTTCGTCTCGTTAGAGGCAATAATTTCGAGCATTCCTTGTAAAAAAAAAGTGATTTGAAATGTAAAGAAACTTTGTAAAATTTATTTTATGTCTTCTTTCTTGCCGTTTTCTTTGTTCATATACAGTGATCGTCGGTAAATGTTAGAATGAAGGTTTAGTCATGCTGTCTGCACCGCAAGGAAAAATTAAAACGTTTGGTCTTTGGATTTCATTATTAATAACATTACGTCTTGCAGTACCACATGTTGGCTGTGTAAATGTAGTGATGTTTCTGCGCTAGAGCTTATTATCTTAAGAAAATAATGACATTACGATGCTTTCAGTGTAGCCGTTTTAATAGTCAAGGTATGTAAAGTTTAAGTCTGTCTAACTTCGATTGCTCGGCTGAAACCAATACGTTCAGGTATCTTAATAACTAACTTCGTTCTTTATTGTAATTTGTATTGGTTGTGGCAGTGTGCAGGGGACAGTCACGTGAGAGCGAGACAGATGGGGAAATGACTAACAAGGAGACGGAACGACCGTGTGGTCGGGGATTTGTCCGAAATTTTGTATGGTGAAAGAAGACCCCTAACACTTCATGTGGTTAAAATATTAGGACGCACTATTCGGAAAATCCCGAGAAAAATCGATCCGAAGTTTCTTAGGTGCCTCATGAGTATATAATGTTAGCCCACTGCCAGGTTAGGTCTCGGACTTAGGCTCTTACGCCAGAGGTCTGGGGTTCGATTCCTCCTCTGGCATTTTTTCTTCTGTTTCATTTTCTTTTGTTATTCCACCAATTGTTCTGAAAGTTTCCCAGTCCTACATTAACTTTAATAGTTACATTATTGAATAAAAATTATTTTCTTTTTGTCCAACAACACAATTCATGGCGGTGGGTTTTCAATTTTTCTTTGTAAAGTATATAAGGAGAATCATTGGGTTTTTAATCAGGAAAACAAAGTCGATTGGGAAACATTCAATTTTTATACATATAATAAACAAGAACCGCAGTGGTAACTATCGTAAAAAAAAACAAAGCAATAATTTTTGCGACCTCTTGCGCAACATATAAAAGCGGATTTTTTACAATCACAGGGTGTTTGCAATAAATCTGTACAATAACATGCCCCATTAACATTTACGAAAATGTTTCGAGTTTATGATAATTTTGAGGCAAACCAGGCATATTGAATCATGTCTCGGAATATTGGTGACGATAATTGATGGTGAATTATAGAATGAATTTTTATACAATCATCCCGGGAATTAATTTCACGATTCTCTTGTAACAATGCGCTGCAATTTTGCGAGCGCTTTATGAAATTTTTAACTTGCCTGTAACAGTAAAGGTTGCACCAAAGAGGTATGACTTTTACAGACCAAGTTGGCATATTTTCGTCATCTTGAAAAATTGCGTCACATATCTCCTGATTCGTTTGACCTCCCCAAGAGTCAATGAAAAGTAAATATTTATTCTCCCCGACGTAATATTTTAAACTTTTCCGGAGAAAATCCATGCCTAAAACTGTTGTCAATTTTCCGGACTCCGATGATGTTACGCTGACGTTCGTATAAGTATTGGCATAATCATCTGTTAATTTGTGAATATGAGGTCCGAAATGAGCAGTCGTTTCTTGTAAGCATGTGAAGACATGTGGGAGCAGATTTCCGGATAATGTTATTGAACATTGTGCGGTGTACGAATGCGTCACTTTATTCAAATCCGACGTTTTCAAGAAAACTGTTTTACTCCCTTTTTCAGTGAGAGTCCTGTTGAAAACAGATTGATATTGGCATCCTGAAACAATAGTATTTTTAGTATTAAACAATATTCGAATGTGTATGTAAATATCTTTTACTATAATTAAATTTGATATATTTTACATCGGTAAAAACATTTTGTACGCAGAAAACACGTATTTACCTGTTAGGTCAGTATTTATCACATAATCCACATGGTATTACGAGATTAAACGGCACGTCTGCCGACGAAAGGTCTCCACAGACGCCTGGATGTCCTCCATTGACGCCGCTTCTTTTTTCGAAACCAGGTTCGTGATCTTGCATTATGAAATTCTGTGCTTCTGTTTAAATGCCGTGACCCATCGATCAGACGCGTTGAATTTGAAATCGATGAATTTTGCAGCCACAGCCAATGCCAATTGCTGTAAATTTATTGTCGTGCCTTGCTGATATTGCTGTCTTGCTTCCACAAAACGGCCGTAGGTCCACAAATCTATCGCCTCAAATTTATCCATTCGCGTACCACTACTTTTAACATCTTTCTCCCATTGTGAAAGATATTCTTTTCTCTTCAATTGGCGGCACCCTTTTTTAAAAAAATTAAATTATTTTCCGTCAAAGCTTTTCATAGTACACCACTGCGTCCTTCAATCGTATTTTTTATAGATCACTATGAATGGATTCTTCAGGAATTTCTTCTCCTATTCCAGATCAGCCAGCAACTTCTTCAGTCGACATGCTTAACCTCGGATCGGAATAACACGTTGAAATTTGAAACAGGCACGTCTGTTCACGACGAAATCGAAAAACAGACTGCCATTTATTTCTCACGGCTCGCGCACAGTCCTATGGGCAGATGACCGTTATAATCCCAAGGGGACCCTTACAAAGCCCCTTTAAACTTTTAAACCCCATAAAACGAAATAGAACAATGGGCACGAATATTTTTCAGTGAATGAAAAACTTTACGTTCTTGAGCTAAAATAATGTAGGTTTGGGAAACTTTTTGAATAGTTGGTGGAATAACAAAAGAAAATGAAACAGAAGAAAAAAAAGGGCCCAAGGCGGAATCGAACCTGAGACCTCTGACGTAAGAGTCCGAGCTCTAACCATCTACGCCAGACGGCGTACATTTTACACTCATACGGCACCTAAGAAACTTTGGACCGATTTTTCTCGGGATTTTCTGAGTAGTGCGTCCTAATATTTTAACCACGTGAGGTGTTAGGAATCCTCTTTCACCACACAAAATTTCGAACAAATCCCCGACCCCACGGTCGTACCGTCTCCTTGTATATAAACTGTTTATTATTTCAAGTAATTGCTACAACTGTTCAGCCATGCAGCCCACTGGTCAAAGCCGTCATGGAAAAATAATAGCAGTTGTCCACGGAACCGTGACTGAACCAAGCGCGCTCCTCTTCGTTCGAAGCTAATCACGTTCGCGAGTGTCTTTCTTCGGGGCTTCAAAAATTTTGAAATGGTAAGAGTAATCAGTGAGACTACATGGGGAATATGTAAGGGCTTACCACGAAACTACTACGACGTAGTCGAAACAATAGGTATGCCCGCTCCGGGAACGTAATGATGACCTTTTAATTTGACTGCACGGTCCCGCTGCTCTTTGACTTCCTCGAACACAACGGTAGTCTTGGAAGGAATGTAGCTACTATACATAATTGCTGTCAGCGGTGCTCACGAGAATGTACAGTCGCAAGAGGACTGGGCTCTGGATGGCCATGTGGCATTACGGAGAGGAAAGACCATCGTGTTCGGCGTATGGCTCTGTATCTGGAGCCGCGATTTGACCAGTTAGTACTACAATGACACAACGAACTGTTACAAGACAATTACTTCGAGGACTGCTTCGAGCTAGATGCCCTGTAGCGTGCATTCCTCTGATCCCACCACCACGATTGGCGGCGTAAATGGTGTCAAGCGAGAGTTGATCGAAGAGCTCGGTTGAGGTAAGATGTGCTTTCAGATGAAAGCTGGTTCTGCGTGCTAGACACAATGGATCCGCACCTGAAGTAGCGTCCGGAGTGCAATTTCGTACGTCAGCAGGAGCAATCCACTTGTTATCACAGGCACGTTGACTGGAAATTTGTAGTCAGTATGGTGATTCGACCTGTTGTGATCCTGTTCATAAGCATAAATCCAGGGGGTGTGTTGTCCAACAGGATAACGCTCGCTCCCATACCACTGTTGTAACACAATATCCTCCACAGTGCCTAAATCTACATCTACATATACAGGGTGTTACAAAAAGGTATGCCCGAACTTCCAGGAAACATTCGTCACACACAAAGAAAGAAAATATGTTATGTGGACATGTGTCCGGAAACGCTTACTTTCCATGTTTGAGCTAATTTTATTACTTCTCTTCAAATCACATTAATCATGGAATGGAAACACACAGCAACAGAACGTACCAGCGTGACTTCAAACACTTTGTTACAAGAAATGTTCAAAATGTCCTCCGTTAACGAGGATACATGCATCCACCATCCGTCGCATGGAATCCCTGATGCGCTGATGCAGCGCTCGAGAATGGCGTATTGTATCACAGCCGTCCTCAATACGAGCACGAAAAGTCTCTACATTTGGTACCGGGGTTGCATGGACAAGAGCTTTCAAATGCCCCCATAAATGAAATTCAAGAGGGTTGAGGTCAGGAGAGCGTAGAGGACATAGAATTGGTCCGCCTCTACCAATCCATCGGTCACCGAATCTGTTGTGGAGAAGCGTACGAAAACTTCGACTGAAATGTGCAGGAGCTCCATCGGGCATGAACCGCATGTTGTGTCGTACTTGTAAAGGGACATGTTCTAGCAGCTAGTTATTGTTTGTTGTGTCATATCTTCCGAGATTCGTTCTTCGAGTCCCAGCCAGTTACCTTGGCCGGTGCGCTATCAGCGCTGTCGCCGAATAGCGTTTACCACGTGGGCACAGAAGCGGAAGTTATACAAGTTTCTTTACTCGATTTCTGGAAAAGTTTGCGTTTGCGGACCCTATACCCGATGATGAAAAATGCTCTGTTTGCAATTATCTACCGATCCCTCCAATTTTGAGTCGATTGCTCTTCACAACCTTTAGGGGTGATTCTCTCAATAACGTGGGGGTGTTGACCCAAAATAACTTAGATTGCTTCGTTTTAGGTTGTACCCAAGCGACCTGCCAAATTTGAGCCGAATCCGTTGGCCGTGTCTGAGGCCTCCCCCTGTGAGACTTTTGTATTTGACATCTAAAGAAATATGTGCTAGGGAAAGAAACTGTATATGGTAAAATCACCACAAGAATTCAAAAGAAAGGGTCAACAAAGACCTCCGGCACTAGCTGCCGGAATCGCCTTTTGGTCAGAAGTACATTCGGAAATGACCATGCTTCTACGATCTTAATTAGCGCTGAAAGCTTAGAACAACATAAATGTTTGACTACAGGGAAAGAAAACCGTACAGACCATACATTCAACGCAAGTGAACAAGAGGCGCTAAGATAGTTATCGAATACGTTATTGTCCGGGTAAATTGCAGCACCTAGAAAGAGACATTTAATTGCAATGAAATTTATTCCACAGGTTAGAGACACGACAACACTAAAATGTTTAGAATTACATATCTGTACATGCACTTTGACAGTGGGAATTCAGTGCCATATGAAGATGCCAAATGCTGCAATAAGAGCCTGTAGACGTTATGTCACCTGGACCTGCATGCAGGAGAGGGAGTGCCTCGGGCTCTCAGACGTCCCTGGTGTAGCGCTTACTTCAAATTGCCTGCACTGTACAGGGGATCAGATCGCACGTTATAGCTAATGACACCCTGTGGTGTATGTACTGTAAGACCTTCGGTACACACACCATCAGATTATTTGACTTGTCGCTCTAACGAAGTAGGCGAGTGTCAGCAATATGTCTCGTGGTCTTATCGTGGCGTGTTTATCTTCTGCCGTTAGGTCAGACGATAGAAATGCCACTTGCACGCTTAGAGTAGCAGATTGACGGTGACCAACTTTAAACAGAACATGATTAATTATCACACACATTTATTAAAATAATTAAAAGCATAGACATTATGTAACTTGATTCTGGATGCTGTTTTCAATTGACAATCTGAAGTTCCTTTGGTCTTGGTACGTTAATCTTATTCTCACATATCTCTGATACTTGACAAAGTGTCTATTCATTTATCTTCATGGGTATGTACAGGAATATGGTAATCTTATTAGGCGCAGACTGAAACTTGACTATAGACTGGTACATACTAATGCAGACTGGTACAGACTGCTGCAGACAAATGCAGACTGGTGCAGACAAATGCAGACTGACTAATCGGAGGTCTGTACACTCGTCATAATACCTCTCGCGTTCAGGTATCACTGCACGAGTGTGATCCGTGAGGAGAAAAGGTTCTACGTTAGCGGCGATCTCATTGGCTGCATTACATATTAATACGCGGATCGGCGGAAGCAGAATTTGGTCCATCTCTAAGGCAGCGCCAACTCGTAGTGCGGAGACGGACGAGCGCTGCGCCTGCGCTGTTGTGCTTAGCGGGGCGCGCTCTAGTGGGAAAGCTGTGTACGCGCTGACTACGCGGAACTATGTACACAACACACCCCCAATCATCACACTTGGCGTCTGTTCGCTATTACGCTCAATAATGAGGACTGCCTGGATGCGGTCACCACAATACTATCAAACACGTACGCCGTCATCAATGTAGGACAAGCTGGAGCCAAACATGCCCGAGAACTTGTTTTATGGCACTCAGCCCGCCTGTGATAGCGCTCACATGACCATTTCAGTCAGAGGCGTTTCTGCTTTCTAGTCAGTGGAAACCGATGCAATGGCATGCTTGCCGCCAGTCCTGTTCTCAGAAGGTGGTGTCGAATCGACAACATAGACCTGTCCCGCTATTTGGAATGTTCCAACGTCAAGCCAACACTGTGGACCGAGCTGTTCTGTCGGTTACGACAATCCGGACGAGGAAGCAATCAGCTGATGCTATGGTCGCATTGTGTGGTCCAGTACCCGATCACTGCTGTGTACAGTATTCACCGTACTAGCCTCAATTTTACGGTACCAGTCACTCGGCCCTGTTCAAAACCACTTAGAATTTAATATCGCGCCCTCTGACGACGAAAACGAAGCCCAGTAGCTCTACTGTCGCTAGACGAAGTAATCTAACAGTGAAGGGAAGTAGATGCCCCTTAGTGTACGTAAGAAGAACGAGATGGCCGATCTGGTACGTAAAGTAGAAAGAAACTACTTTTATTATGTGTGTGTGTTTCTGAGTGTGTTTACTAGAGTAAGGAGAAATAGTGAAGCTAAACAAGACTCCAAATTCTTTAAATGTTCTCCAAGGCTCAGTGACTAACATTATTAGAAGTAATCGTAGTATTGCTAGTTTCAGTGTTAGTACTTTGCATTCTTTATAGTATTCTTTGTAGTGTTGTTTAAATGAAAGGGAGCTTGGATCTGGGAATACTACGTTGCTAAAACAAGATAAAAGAAAGAACTTTTAATAATATTTAATCATGTCAAAGGCATTTTAACACAGGAAAACTGAACACTATTAAATCATAAATAATACTAATGTTTAAAATGACACAACATTTACCAGAAGCTTTGAAGTTTTGCACATGAGAGTCAGATACAATATTAACAACTCACAAGTTTGAGACAAATAAACACAGATAGCCAAAACTACTGCATTTTACTAATAGTGCATTAACATAATGTTACAAGCTGTAGCTAGCTTGGAGATCGCTTGGTTCCTGTAATTCTAAAACACGCACATTAGACATAAAAGTCACATAACCATAAGCCCCCCAGGGGGTCCACAACTCTTTTGTGGACACGTGCGTAGCGAGCACGGGACCCCGAGCTAATGTGGCCTTCCTTCCTTTCCGGGCTGCATACCTTCCCTTTCCGCATCCTTCCCCGTCCCCCATCTTCGCCCTCCCCCCCTCACCTCTGGCTCTTTCCTTCCCTTTCTCGCCCTCTGGTAGTATGGTTTGTGCCTACGTCCGGAGTCGGACGCTTGTAAATGTACCGCATTCTTCGCTTGTATGTCTTCATCCTTCCTTTATCCTTCCCTTTTCCTTACCTCTTCTCTTTACCCTTTTCTCCGCTGCGGCGTTTGTGACCTCTCTTCTTTCCTTTCCCTTTCTCTTTCTTCCTCCCTGTGCGTGTCTGAAGGCCGACCCACGCACTTCCATGCGTAGCCGGTGACGGGGTAACGCGTAATTCCCTGCCCCGGGTAGACAGGTAGGACACGTACGTACCCCCTGGTAACGGCCAGGCCCAGGGAGGGGTGATTACACGAGCTGATACCTTCCGAAAGTGCCGATTGGTCCCTCCGTCCGTTTGTCGGGAGGTGTGACCTGAGGTGTGAACAATCACCTAAGGCGGGAGTGCCCTCAGAGAGGGCCCCCACAAGGGAGGAGCGCGCCATCGGAGACGCCGGTAATCATGGGGGGTTCTTCCGCAATGGTTTCCTCACCTTCCACTATGTCTGCTCACAAACGTAAGTTCACTGAGTCTCAGCCACAGTCAGTTCTTCCATCGTTGCCACAGTTCCTTGTTGTTTCTCGGTCTGACGAAGGTCACGACTTCTCCACTGTCAACCCTTTCATTATTCAGAAAGGTGTCGACGCAATTGCAGGTCCTGTAAAGTCTTGTTCCAGATTACGGAATGGCACCCTGTTGTTAGAAACAGTCAGTGCCCTCCAGGTACAAAAATTGCTGCGTACCTCACTACTACACACCTTCCCTGTCTGGGTGGAACCGCACCGTACTTTAAATTCCCTGCATGGAGTCGTTTATACACGCTCCCTCGATGGATTGTCTGACGAAGAAATTCAGCACTACCTGTCTGACCAGGGCGTAACGGCTGTTAATAGGGTTATAAAAAGGGTTGACACGAACATCATTCCAACCCGCACTGTCTTCTTGACATTTGACAAAGTTCAACTCCCATTTAAAATCAAAGCAGGCTATGAGATAATTTCCGTTCGCCCTTACGTCCCAAACCCTACGCGTTGCTATCGGTGTCAGCGGTTCAATCACACCAGCCAGTCCTGTTCCAATCCGGCCAAATGTGTTACGTGTGGCAAGGATGCTCATGAGGGTGCTTGTCCACCTCCATCCCCTCGCTGCATCAACTGTATGGGTGACCACGTGCTTCCTCTCGAGATTGTCCCGCTTTTAAGGACGAAAAGCTCATCCAGGAAATTAGAGTAAAGGAAAAGTTGTCGACCTTTGCTGCTCGAAAATTATTCGCCAGTCGACAGCCCACCGTGCCTCAGAAAGGAAAATACAGCACTGTCCTTGCTTCTCGTCGGCCAACAAAGGAGGCGGCCACGCAGACTTGCGACCTCACCTTTAGTGCCACGGTCGTCAGATCGGTCAGCGCAAAGATTGCCCGTTCAACCTCACCACTTTCGCCTGCCCACTCTCTGGCTCACCCTTCGTCGAGTCCTGCTAAATCTAGAGCCCAAAAGTCAGACACCAAGACTTCGAAAAAAGAGCATACTCGTGAAGAGTTTTTACGTACGGCAACTTCCCAACCATCGGTTCCTCCTTCCTCTAAACATCATACTTCCAAGAAGGCTACAAAGAAACCTAGTTCCTCTCCTTCTCCGCCAAGGCGTGTCCCATCTACAGCACCACCTGGCGGAAATCGCCCTCGGCCGTCTTCTGTGTCGCCGAGGCGCACTGCTGGCGGCCGATCAACCGGCCGATCGCTGGTGGCAGGAGCTGCCCTTGACCAACCTATGGATCAGGATCTTCTGCCTTCGGCTGAATGCCATTCCATGCTGTCGGTCGCAAGCTCAGAGCAGTCGCTGAGTTGACAGCGACTTTGGTCACATTCCTCCATTTTCTGTTCACCCTGTGTCCATTATCCACTGGAATATCCGCGGTATTCGAGCCAATCGGGATGAATTGTCGATCTTCTTACGATCCTACTCGCCGGTCATCTTCTGTCTTCAGGAAACAAAGCTGCGTCCCCATGACCGCTTTGTTCTCCCTCATTTTCAGTCCGTCCGATATGATCTCCCCTCTGTTGAAGGCACTCCAGCACATGGAGGACTCATGATTCTTCTCCATGAAACTCTCCATTATCACCCAATCCATTTAAAAACTCCTTCCAAGCTGTCGCCGTCCGTCTTTCCCTTTCCGGATGCACGTTCTCTCTGTCTACTGTATACATTCCGTCGTCCACACCAATGGCACGAGCTGATCTCCTTCATCTTCTTGGTCAGCTTCCACCCCCATATTTGCTGGTTGGGGACTTCAATACCCACCACTCGCTTTGGGGATCTCCACATCCTTGTCCACGTGGCTCACTATTGCTAGACGTCTTCCACCACGCAGATCGAGTTTGCCTCAACACTGGGGTCCCTACATTTTTGTCTGCCTCCACGACAAATTTATCTCATTTGGACCTTGCGGTCGGTACTGTTCCGCTAGCTCGCCGCTTCGAATGGTTCGCCCTTGATAATACACACTCGAGTGACCACTTTCCATGTGTTCTTAGACTGCAGCCTCAACTGCCCTACATGCGCCCGCGACGCTGGAAGTTTGCCCAAGCCGATTGGACACTTTTTTCGTCTCTAGCGACATTCGATGACCGTCACTTTCCCAGCGTCGACGATGAGGTCACACATATTACCGACGTTATTCTTACAGCTGCGGAACATTCAATACCACGCACCTACGAATTGCCCCGGCGCCCCCCAGTTCCTTGGTGGAACGAGGCATGGCGTGATGCAATACGTGAGCGGCGACGTGCGCGTTTTCCGCCACCATCCTACTTTGGCCAACTGTATCCGCTATAAGCAGTTCCGAGCGCGATGCCGTCGTGTCATCCGCGATAGCAAGAAGGCAAGCTGGAAATTCTTTATTAGCTCATTTAACACCCTCACTCCCTCCTCGGAAGTTTGGAGTCGGCTTCGACGGTTCTCAGGCGCGCCTAGTTTCTCCCCGGTCTCTGGGCTCACTGTCGCGCATGACACATTAGTGGACCCCGTCGCAATTTCTAACTCATTGGGTCAGCCCTTTGCTGAGATTTCGAGCTCTTCAAATTACCCGCCAGCGTTTCTCCCGAAGAAACGTGCAGCGGAAGTGCGACCTTTTGCTTTCTCCTCTCAAAATCGCGAAAGCTACAATACTGTTTTCTCCTTGCGGGAACTCCAACATGCACTCTCTTCTTCTCGCTCCTCCGCCTCAGGACCGGATGGTATCCACGTCCAAATGCTGCTGCATTTATCAACCCATAGTCTGCGTTACCTCCTTCGCCTTTATAATCGAATTTGGACCGACAGTACTTTTCCCAGACGATGGCGGGAAGCTATCGTCGTTCCTGTTCCGAAACCTGGAAAGGACAAACATCTCCCCTCTAGCTATCGCCCCATTTCTCTCACGAGTAGTGTCTGTAAGGTTTTGGAGCGTATGGTGAATTACCGTTTAGCGTGGTGGCTGGAATCCCGCAGTCTTTTAACACCTGACCAATGCGGATTCCGAAAGCATCGTTCTGCAGTTGACCATCTTGTTGCTCTATCCACTTATATCATGAACAATTTTCTCCGGAAACGCCAAACAGTAGCAACATTTTTTGATCTGGAGAGAGCATACGATACCTGTTGGAGGACAGGCATCCTCCGCACACTGTTCTCTTGGGGCTTTCGAGGTCGGCTGCCCCTTTTTCTTCGCGAATTTATGGCAGAGCGCACATTTAGGGTGCGGGTGAACACTACTCTCTCCCGTACTTTCTCCCAAGAAAACGGGATACCCCAGGGCTCCGTACTGTTTGCCATTGCCATCAATCCAATTATGGATTGCCTCCTTCCTGATACCTCGGGCTCCCTCTTTGTGGATAATTTTGCGATCTACTACAGCTCTCCACGGACCAGCCTTCTTGAACGACGTCTTCAAGGATGTCTCGATCGCCTCCACTCTTGGAGCATCGAAACCGGCTTCCGTTTTTCTCCCAGTAAGACCGTTTGTGTTAATTTTTGGCGTCGTAAGGAGTTTCTTCCGCCCTCCTTACATCTAGGTCCTGTCAACCTTCCGATTTCAAACGTCGCTAAATTCTTGGGTCTTATGTTTGACAGAAAACTGTGCTGGTCCTCCCAAGATTCCTATCTTTCGGCTCGCTGTCTGCGATCCCTTAACACCCTCCGTGTCCTGAATGGTACCTCCTGGGGTGCGGACCGAGTGGTCCTCCTCCGCCTCTATCGCGCCTTAGTGCGCTCGAAATTGGACTATGGAAGCATAGTCTACTCCTCTGCTCGGCTGTCTATTCTTCGGCGTCTCGACTCTATCCACCACCGTGGATTACGTTTAGTGTCTGGAGCTTTTTACACCAGCCCTGTGGAAAGCCTTTATGCTGAGACTGCTGAACCTTCTTTGTCCAATCGGCGAGGAGTCCTTCTGAGTCGTTATGCTAGCCATCTGTCTTCCATGCCTGCTAATCCAGCCCATGACATTGTTTTCGACGCCTCCTTTGATGTAGGGTATGCAGGCCGCCCCTCCTCCCTACTACCACCGGGAGTCCGCTTCCGTCAACTGCTCCATTCTCTTTCCTTCCGCTTTCCTAAAACCTTCTTGACAACTTGGGGTACAGCACCGCCTTGGCTCCGTCCCCGGATCTGCCTGCTCCGTGACCTTTGTCGATTTCCCAAGGATGGTACCCCTTCACTTGTTTACCGTCGGGCATTTGCTGCTCTATGTGCACAAATTACGGACGCCACATTTATTTACACCGACGGCTCGAAAACATCGTTAGGTGTAGGGAGTGCCTATATTGTTGGCGACACCCGAAATCACTTTCGGCTTCCCGACCAGTGTTCGGTTTATACTGCGGAGCTTTACGCTGTTCTCCAGGCTGTCCACTACATCCGCCGCCATCAGCGGATACAGTACGTTATCTGCTCAGATTCTCTCAGCTCTCTCCTCAGTCTCCAAGCTCTTTACCCTGTGCACCCTCTGGTCCACCGGATTCAGGACTGTCTGCGCTTGCTCCACCTGGGGGGCGTCTCGGTGGCGTTCCTCTGGCTCCCGGGACACGTTGGTATCTGTGGAAATGAGGCGGCCGATATCGCAGCCAAGGCTGCAGTCTCTCTTCCTCGGCCAGCTATTCAATCGATTCCCTTCGCCGATCTACGGAGCGTTCTATGTCGACGTGTTGTTCATTTATGGCACACGCATTGGTCGACACTTACCCATAATACACTCCTGGAAATTGAAATAAGAACACCGCGAATTCATTGTCCCAGGAAGGGGAAACTTTATTGACACATTCCTGGGGTCAGATACATCACATGATCACACTGACAGAACCACAGGCACATAGACACAGGCAACAGAGCATGCACAATGTCGGCACTAGTACAGTGTATATCCACCTTTCGCAGCAGTGCAGGCTGCTATTCTCCCATGGAGACGATCGTAGAGATGCTGGATGTAGTCCTGTGGAACGGCTTGCCATGCCATTTCCACCTGGCGCCTCAGTTGGACCAGCGTTCGTGCTGGACGTGCAGACCGCGTGAGACGACGCTTCATCCAGTCCCAAACATGCTCAATGGGGGACAGATCCGGAGATCTTGCTGGCCAGGGTAGTTGACTTACACCTTCTAGAGCACGTTGGGTGGCACGGGATACATGCGGACGTGCATTGTCCTGTTGGAACAGCAAGTTCCCTTGCCGGTCTAGGAATGGTAGAACGATGGGTTCGATGACGGTTTGGATGTACCGTGCACTATTCAGTGTCCCCTCGACGATCACCAGTGGTGTACGGCCAGTGTAGGAGATCGCTCCCCACACCATGATGCCGGGTGTTGGCCCTGTGTGCCTCGGTCGTATGCAGTCCTGATTGTGGCGCTCACCTGCACGGCGCCAAACACGCATACGACCATCATTGGCACCAAGGCAGAAGCGACTCTCATCGCTGAAGACGACACGTCTCCATTCGTCCCTCCATTCACGCCTGTCGCGACACCACTGGAGGCGGGCTGCACGATGTTGGGGCGTGAGCGGAAGACGGCCTAACGGTGTGCGGGACCGTAGCCCAGCTTCATGGAGACGGTTGCGAATGGTCCTCGCCGATACCCCAGGAGCAACAGTGTCCCTAATTTGCTGGGAAGTGGCGGTGCGGTCCCCTACGGCACTGCGTAGGATCCTACGGTATTGGCGTGCTTCCGTGCGTCGCTGCGGTCCGGTCCCAGGTCGACGGGCACGTGCACCTTCCGCCGACCACTGGCGACAACGTCGATGTACTGTGGAGACCTCACGCCCCACGTGTTGAGCAATTTGGCGGTACGTCCACCCGGCCTCCCGCATGCCCACTATACGCCCTCGCTCAAAGTCCGTCAACTGCACATACGGTTCACGTCCACGCTGTCGCGGCATGCTACCAGTGTTAAAGACTGCGATGGAGCTCCGTATGCCACGGCAAACTGGCTGACACTGACGGCGGCGGTGCACAAATGCTGCGCAGCTAGCGCCATTCGACGGCCAACACCGCGGTTCCTGGTGTGTCCGCTGTGCCGTGCGTGTGATCATTGCTTGTACAGCCCTCTCGCAGTGTCCGGAGCAAGTATGGTGGGTCTGACAGACCGGTGTCAATGTGTTCTTTTTTCCATTTCCACTAGTGTAAATTGCGGGACATGAAAGCTCTTCCTTGTGCTTGGACCTCTTCCTCCCGAACGCGTCGTCGGGAGGAGGTAATTTTAACTAGACTCCGGATAGGGCACTGTCTTTTTAGCCATCGACATCTTTTAAGCGGCGATCCTCCCCCACTCTGTCCCCACTGCTCTCAGCTGTGGACGGTAAGACACCTTTTAATTGAGTGCCCCTATTTTAATCCGTTACGCTCCCGTCTACAGCTATCGCCTGATATATCGTCGATTTTAGCAGATGACACGCGCTCAGCCGACCGCGTTCTCAAGTTTATTAGTGCCAGTGAAATGACGTCAGTCATTTGAAGCTTTTTTTGGGGACAACCAACCCCTTTCTGTAGTAGATTTTTAAGCCTTCCTTCTGCTTTTAGTTTCTCCAATTTTATGACTTTCGTTCCCAATGTTTCTGGTTTTCAATTTCGGTTTTTTACTGTTTCCTAAGTCACGGACCGGGCGCTAATGACCATAGAAGTTTTGCGCCCTAAAAACCAAAACAAAAAAAAACATAACCGTAAGTTGCAGGCCAGAACATCTTAGAAGGCTCTTAAAAACTTTAACTAAGCAGTAAAAGCTTGCATGCCTTGGCACAGAAATTTTGAATTTTAAAAAAAATCACTGTGGCAATAAAAAGGACAAAAAATGTAAACGGAATGCCGGTTTTAACACATGGGCTGCTAAACGAAAGTACATAACTAAAAAATAATAATTTCTTGTAAATGAATAAATACAGAAAAGAGATTTGCACAAAACAATCAACATTAAAATATATGTTTACCTTCGCCTGCCGGGGTGGCCGAGCAGTTCTGGGCGCTACAGTCTGGCACCGCGCGACCGCTACGGTCGCAGGTTCGAATCCTGCCTCGGGCATGGATGTGTGTGATGTCCTGAGCCTAGTTAGGTTCAAGTAGTTCTAAGTTCTAGTGGACTGATGTCCTCAGAATCTAAGTGCCATAGTGCTCAGAGCCACTTGAACCATTTTTTTGTTTGCGTTTTGCTAGTGTCGTGTACGGCATTGTACACAAGGGTAGGAGAGGTGGGGATACAGAGTGATGCAGTAACTGTTGTCGTAGGAAAGCTGGACAGGAGCAGAAATGAGTAGCTAATAAGTCACCATAGTAAACAGAAGATTTACGGAACTTGTATTTCTCGAAGTGTATAAAGACAAATAGTGCAGCAAGAAACAGAGTTGTGCTGTCAGTGTCCATGAGGAAGAGTCTCGCTGTACTAAGCACGAACTATGAGTAGTAGTGATGAGATTCCAAGTGCAAATGGGATGAGCGTCTGCTGCTGGCCATGCTATATTCTGGCGGCAGAGGCTGCTCATAATCCAGAGCTTCTGGAGGCGTGGCTCAGCAGGCATGCACCATTCGGTCCGCTAGGTCCCGTGCGACCACTATCTGTGTCTAACCGAAGCTTTATATTTCAATGCAAAGCTTGGGACGGATGTATGATGGTATCGATACATGACAGCAAGTATGCTCAGAATAACTCAGGATTGTCCTATTAACACGGAATGCTAATTCAGACAGAAGTCTAAGATAACTGTTATATTGCTGGAGAAGGCCGAAATGCACGCTATAAGCTCACGCAGGATGGCGTGAGGTATCGTTCTTGATGAGACATGCTTCATACGATAACTATCAATTGCTATGGCGCCTTGCTAGGTCGTAGCCATTGACTTAGCAGAAGGCTATTCTAACTATCTTCTCTGCAAATAAACGAGGCTTCGTCAGTGTTGCATCGCTAGCTAAGTCGTCCGTACAACTGGGGCGAGTGCTAGTCAGTCTCTCGAGACCTGCCGTGTGGTGGCGCTCGGTCTGCCATCACTGACAGTGGCGACACGCGGGTCCGACATGTACTAATGGACCGCGGCCGATTTAAAGCTACCACCTAGCAAGTGTGGTGTCTGGCGGTGACACCACAATAACTATGAGTTGTCACTGTCCAGAGCTAAGCAGGATGTGAAATCAAACTGAATTTTGCCCAATGAACAAGGCATTTCGCGGATGCGCGGATGCCGGGAGCCCTTTTCGTCTTTTAGTTACACGTAACAAAGGTGCTCACAGTTTTCCTGCTAAGCCTGTGCTTGGATGTAAGCAACTACCAACAGCACAGCATCGATAACCAAGATAGCAAAAGTGAGAAACGTGCTACTCAGAAGATGCAAACCCGCAACCATGAAGGAAGAGGGAAGCAATAAATCTTCCTCTGCCTTATGCACACCATTTCTACAGCCACTGCTAATGTGACAGATCTGAGCTCCGTCCTCATTGAGTGACCTAACTTACTAAACGAAATTCCAGGCAGACTCTGAGGCTAGGCAGGAGCGCGCATGCGGTTACATGAGCCCGGTGAGCAACTCCGCACCCTCTGGCGAGACGCCGACCAATTCGTCGCCTGGAAACGCCGAGCAGAGAAGTTTCATAGGCAGCAGAAATCGATTCTAACAAGGGAACCTCCCCATCGCACCCCCCTCAGATTTAGTTATAAATTGACACAGTGGATAGGCCTTGAAAAACTGAACACAGATCAATCGAGAAAACAGGAAGAAGTTGTGTGGAACTATGAAAAAATAAGCAAAATATACAAACTGAGTAGTCCATGTAAAACATATGCAACGTAAAGGACATTCACAGCTGATGGGCGCCGTGGTCTCGTGGTTAGAGTGAGCAACTGCGGAACGAAAAGTCCTTGGTTCGAGTCCTCCCTTGAGTGAAAATTTTACTTTCTTTATTTTGCCAAAATTACGATCTGTCCGTTCATTCATTGACGTCTCTGTTCACTGTAATAAGTTTAGTGTCTGTTTTGCGACCGCACCGCAAAACCGTGCGATTAGTAGACGAAAGGACGTGCCTCTCCAATAGGAACCGAAAACATTTGATCGCAAGGTCATAGGTCAACCGATTCCTCCACAGGAAAACACGTCTGATATATTCTTTACGACACTGGTGACGGCATGTGCGTCACATGACAGGAATATGTTGTCGACCCACCTAACTTGTACACTTGGCGAATGGTTAAAAAGATTCTTCTGCCTTGCCCAATTTAGGTTTTCTTGTGGATGTGATAATCACTCCAAAAAAAGTGATGAAAACATAAGAGTTTGTCACTTAAACTGCATCAAATGAATGCAACAGTTTCACAGTCGCACAGTTTTCCATGTGCTCTGTCAAAACATGTTTTTTTACGTTTTCAAATGTTTCCGTGCGTAGACCGTCAAATTCTGTATATGTCCAAGCAAATCTGAACATGTCCTGGAATCTTGGAGAGCGAAGTTGATTACGTGTGAGTGCCTCAACTTTGATAATTATCTGAAAATAAAAAATTAAAGTTTTCACCCGAGAGAAGATTTGAACCTAGGACCTATCGTTCTGCAACTGCTCACGCTAACCACGGGCCCACGGCGCTCGTAAGCTAACACGTTCCTTGATGTTGCCTACCTTGTGCATGGACTACTCAGTTTGTATATTTTGCTTATTTTTTTCATAGTTCCACACAACTTCTTCCTGTTTTCTCGATTGATCTGTGTTCAGTTTTTCAAGGCCTATCCACTGTGCCAACTTATAACTAAATCTGAGGGGGGTGCGATGGGGAGGTTCCCTTGTAAGAAGCGCACGCCACAATTTCAGTAGTAACATAACTACACTGCTGTAACACAACTAATAGCAGTATGTATAAAGGTAAGTGTAAATATAGTGAATTTCAATGAAAACGTAGGCTTCCGCGACCGTTGTCACAGTCAAGAAAATTCTTCTGGGTTTGTGACCACATTGTCAACTATAAAATTCGGACGTTTCGGCGATTACTGCAGGACGCCTTCCTCAGGCTTAATTACTGGTATAGTACAGAAGAGTGCTGTCACTGGATATGAGGCTGAGGAGAAGAGGTATTAAGTGTTCTTTTATTGGTCTTTGCATTGCGTCTTGTTTTAACAGAAAAAGACGTTTTCCATTGGAGTGTCCTTTATTGTTTGCCATTGATGGAAATCGGCGAATAGGAAACTGAGAGGCGACAGTGGCGTAGCGCTTTTTACTGACTGCCTAGTATCGGCTAGGGTGCGTCAGCACTTGCATAACCTCCGCCGCTGCGGCCTACCGCGCGCCTGTTGCTTTGCGACAGTTGTCCTTCCTCAAAGCTGCTGGCAGCCAAGACGCTCGGAGTCGGTACCTGTCTTCTCTTTTTCTGTTGTCGGGTCGCTTGGGTATTTCTGCAGCCTCTTTAATCTTCCTCCTCAAACTAAACGGCTGTTTCACCACTACCCGAGCCGCTCTATATTTGATCTTCATCTTGCACTTTTCCTGGTGTTCTGCCACCGCTCATTTGTTGTATTGCTTGAGACAGATGTATCTCTTGTGTTCAGGTACCTTTTGCTTATTGGACCCCCAGTCTCACCTACCTACAGCAGCCCACATTTGCACCCGATTTCATAAACTCCGGTGGCATGAAACTTGTCAATTGTATCCATCGTCGAACGGAGGACGTCTTTCACTTTATTGTTGCAACGAAAAATCCGCTTAATATCTGCCCAGACGTTCATTGACTCGTTGTACGTAAGGAACCAGGACGGTGTTCCGTGCTTCGTTCTGCCATTTCCCTATTACCCTCCTCCTTTATCGCCATCGTTTTGTGGATCATCCTCATGTCGTAGCCCTTAGCTCCAAAACTGGACCTGAGGTTCTGTAGCTCCACTTTGTCTTCATCGCTGATCCTGTGGGCCCTCTTAGTTAAAGTTTGCAGGGCCGGTTTCTTTTGTGTAGGATGGTGGTGGGACAATGCATGCAGGTATCTATCAGTATTCGTGGGCTTTCTACAAACTCTGTGCCCAAGCTTCCCACCAGGCTTACGGTAAACTTCTACGTCGAGGAAAGGCAATACGCCGTTCTTTTCTATCTCCATGGTGAAATGAATTTTGCTGTGCTGCTGATTGAGATGTTGGTGGAAGTTCTGAAGCTCTTCTTCTCCGTGTGGCCAGATGACAAAGTTGTCGTCGACGTATCTTAGCCAGCATTCTGGGTGCGGACTGGACTGCTGTGTCTTCGAACCCTTGCATAAAAATATCTTCTGCGACAGGTAATAGAGGGGAACCCATAGCTACACCGTTCGTCGGAATTGTATAGTTAACTATGCGGTCACAAACCCAGAAGTATTTTATTGACATAGTCAAGTTCATTGGGAACATTGAAGACCTATGACTCTTTTTCTGTCACAGTAAAGGAATGCACCAATGAGAGTGGAAAGAATGCCATATGAAAATTAAATATCGGGTAGTGTAAAAGAGCGAGTTGAGCCCTGAGGGTTCCGTACGTGTATACACATGATAATAACGCAGTGGTCTGGTTGTAGTCTTTCTATTGGCTACCACTTCGGCTACTTGCATATCCCTACTTACCTAAGTTATCCAGTCAGCGAAAGAGGACCTAGAGTTTAATGTGGAATGGCTTCTGGTGACTCCTCACATCGTTATGAAATGAAGGCTAGGTTTAACAGAGAAAAATCTGTTGTCGCCCCCTCTAGATTCGATACCACTACCTCCATGCATTCCACCTCTAGACCTCTAGGCCAAACATATGTGCGGATAATTCTTCCATAGGTTTTGGTGAGTGGGCCTTGCCGCCGTGGATACACCGGTTCCCGTCAGATCACCGAAGTTAAATGCTGTCGGACGTGACCGGCACTTGGATGGGTGACCATCGGGCAATTTTTCAGGGCGCACTCAGCCTCGTGATGCCAACTGAGGAGCTACTCGAGTGAATAGTAGCGCCTCCGGCAAAGAAAACCATCATCACGACCGGGAGAGCGGTGTGCTGACCACACTCCGCTCCTATCCGCGTCCTCACATGAGGATGACACGGCGGTCGGATGGTACCGATGGGCCACTTGTGGCCTGTAGACGGAGTGCTTTTTGAAGACTGAGTTATTGGGTGATAAAATATGTGACACACATGGCCATAACACTTTACTACACTAACTTACAAGTTTAAAATATTTTCGCCGCCAAGGAACAGTAGACATTCCACGGATTTCACCTTTGTACCTCTGCTCGTCCCTGAGAAGAAGAGTCCTTCACAGCCGGACAGACAGACAGACAGATGGAGAACAGTGTAATCCTAGAAGGGTTCTGTTTTAAAGATTAAAGTACAGAACCCCACAAGGAAAGAAAATAAATGGATTGTCATTACTGGGTACGATTTTGTATACAATGGTAAGGAGACGCAGGCTACAGAATAGTGCAGCAACTGCCATCGTAGGAAAACAGGACGGGAACAGAGATAATAAGCGAATAAGTTAACACAACAAACAGAAGATTAACTTAACTTGTATTTCTCCAAGTGAATGAAGACAATCACAAGTAATTCAGCAAGATACAGAGAACAGCTGATACAAAAGCAACAAGTATGAGGCTACTAGGCGGAGTTTATATGGCAATCCATAGCAAAGTGACTCCAAGCGTGAGTGGGCTCTGTGGCTGTCCCTGGCCATCCTATATCGAGGCAGCAGTGGGTGCTCGGAGTACAGAGCCGCTGGGGGCACGGCTCAGCGGCCGCCCTCCATTGGGTCCGCTGGATCGCACGTGACCCCTATCGACATTGAACAGAAACATCTAATTCCGTTACCAACTGTGGAATTCCGGGAGGGTGGCACCGATACAAATGCTCATGTAAATTTAATTTTGTAGCTAACACTTCACTATTGTCATCAAGGAAGTGGATGACAATAAATAAATTGTGGTTCCACTGCTCTAGAATCTGCCTTCGTAACACAGTGGGTAGCATGGCTGACAACCATGTGTGTGTGTGTGGGGGGGGGGGGGGGGAGGCTAATTCGATTCCCGGCCGGTTCAGAGACATTATCCACTCAGAGGCTGGGTACTGTGTTCTCCTCGTCCTCAGATCATCACCACCATCATCATCGACACCCAAGTCGAGGAACTGGCATCATGTAAAAGGACTTGCACTAGCCTGCCGACCAACATCAGCTGGTGTGTCGCTGCTGACAATGCCATGTGATCATTTCGTTTCCCTGTTCTACAAATCCTCCGATTTTGGAGACACTCACATCATGGGTGTCATAATTTTTGCAAACAATAGTGTGGACTAGGAAGGACGGAAAATGACACTGACAGGCCGTGGAGCCTGCTCCAGGCATAGTACGGTGGTTTCGATGTAAATACGATGTACGAAAAAAATTATTATACCTGGGAAGACGAGATCAGTTTTGATCCTATGGCGGCGTGTGCCACCTGGGGAATGGTAGATGTGCTGATAATGGTTTCAGCGACAGATAGCATAGTCGCATAGCTACCAGAGCGCTATCTGTGACCATCCTCTCATAGGGAAAGCTCACAGCTGAAAAGCTCAGTATGGTGCAGACGTATGAAGCGGACAACCATGCTGCGTAGGTGCACTCGTCCTTCCTACAGCCAACTGAGCGAGTTTGAAAGGGGTCAGATCTACATATACATCTACATATATACCCTGCTAGGCACCAAGCGGTGTGTGGCGGAAGGCATAATTCGCGACAAAGTCATATGTCCCCCCCCCTCCCCCTCTGTTCCACTCGCTCATCGCACGAGGCACCAACGATTGAACGCCTCAGTACCAGCTCTTATTTCCCGTATCTGTGAATGATGATCATTACTCAATTTGGAAGTTGGTGGTAATAACATATGCTCCACATCCTCGGTGAAGATTGGATTATTGGATTTCGGAATTTAATGAGCAGCCCCTTCGGTTCAGCGCGTCGTCTATCTGCAAGTGTGTCCCACTTTAAACTTTCTATGAGATTTGTAACGCTCTCGCGATGGATAAATGTACCAGTGACGAATCTTGCCGCTCTTCTTTGGACCTTCTCATTTTCTTGAATCAGGCCCAACTGGTAAGGGTCCAATACAGAAGAACAGTGCTCTAAGACTGGACGAACTAACGTATTGTAAGCTATTTCCTTTGTTGAAAGACTGCATCGGTTCAGGATTGTACCAATAAACCGCAATCTGGAGTTCGCCTTACACGTTACTTGTGTAATCTGATCATTCGATTTGAGATCATTTCGAATAGCCATACCCAGATACTTACCGCTTCCAAAGACTGATGATTTACTTTGTACTCAGACATTAATGGGGATTTTCGCCTTGTTATACGCAGTAGGCTGCACTTACATACTTACACACTTGTGACTTTCCGATTGGAGGGATGGTCCTATCGGAGAATTGTCTCGCAGGTTGGACGTGCTGTGCCAGCTGTGCAATGATGCTGGCGTCAATGGTCACGTGAACGTTCTCACACCTGTAGACGAGGTTCTGGACGTCCATGCGAAACTAACACCCGCCACCGCCATCGTATTGTAAGGGCTGCGAAGGAAGAAGTACGAGCTACCTCAGCACATATAAGAGGCCTTTGAACACAGACGTGGCATCGTGAACTGTTGCGAACTGTTTATTATCAGTGGGACTACAAGCATGTATACCTCTAGCCTGTCTTCCACTCGCGCCGCATCATCGACTTGCACGGCTCGGCTGGTGCCGCGAGAGGATGACTTGCAAGAGGGAATGGCCTGCCATGGTCGTCAGTGATGAAAGCAGATTCTGCCGGCACGCAAGTGATGGTCGTCTGCGCGTACGACGAGCACTGATTCGTAGAGTACATTCGTCCAAGATACACTGATCACACCCCAGGTCTTACGGTCTGAGGCGCCATAAGCTACAACAATTGTTCAGATTTGCTGTTTCGGGAGGGGATGCCAACCAGCGCTCGCTACGTAGAGAATGTTGTTAAAGCCGTTCTTTCGCCATTCTTGCAACGGGGAGGTGATATGTTGTTCCAGCAAGATAACGCTCACCCACTCGCCGCCTGTGTAACGTAATGAGCTATGCATTACGTGCAGCAACTTCACTGAGGAGCATGATCTCCGGACTTGTCTCCAGTTGACCACGTGTGGAATGTGGTGGGATAAGTGGTATCTCGTGCGACTTGCCAATCAACAACTCTCAACTACGTGAACAGGTCCAGCAAGACGTATTCTGTTACGTCTGCCAAAGACGGCCCCTCGGCCCCTGGCTGGCAGACTACACTCAAGACACCCCCGTGTACCATATAACATACACAAGCACTTGCAGGCGCAACCAAGAGGAGGAAAATTCTTCAAAATAAACAGAACTTGCTAGAGAGTAACGAGAACCTTTTTCTGCAGAGGTCGCCTCACAGAGACAGGGAAAGTTGCAGTACTCCACCGACCTCCGCCAGCTTTATAAGGCCAGCGCAGCAGCAGTACAGCCAGTTCCTCGCCGAGCTAGGACCAGCTCCGACGGACCTCACCGACGCTCTTAATGACTAGTCGTCTACATGTTATTTGATTTCTTTGTGTGTATAAAGCGATATTTCGAGAAGTGTAGTTCAGTTTCAATAAATGACATCATACTGAGTGTTCTACAATACTGAGTATTCTTCATAATCCTGTATTCCAATCTATACGACCTACTGGATGTCAGATCTAGCACCTGCAATCCCGCCTGTGGAGGCTGCATCACATACTAATATGAGCGTTTCAGCATAGGTCGACACCTGGTGCTTCAGAACCACTTGCGCTATTTATCTGAAATTTTAATCATTTCATGTACGCCACATGCACTGTTGCAGCAATAAATCTTCAGTGAATTGGAAACCTCGGCAGTGTAATTAGATGTACCGGGTGATCAAAAAGTGAGTAAAAATCTGAAAACTGAATAAATCACAGAATGATATAGATAGAGAGGTACAAATTGACGCACATGCTTGGAATGACATGGGGTTTTATTAGAACCAAAAAAATACAAAAGCTCAAAAAATGTCCGAAAGATGGCGCTTCATCTGATCAGAATAACAATAATTAGCATAACAAAGTAAGACAAAGGAAAGATGATGCTCTTTACAGGAAATGCTCAATAAGTCCGCCATCATTCCTCAACAATAGCTGTAGTCGAGGAATAATGTTGTGAACAGCACTGTAAAGCATGTCCGGAGTTATGGTGAGGCATTGGCGTCGGATGTTTTCTTTCAGCATACCTAGAGATGTTGGTCGATCACGATACACCTCAGGTAACCCCAAAGCCAATAATCTCACGAACTGAGGTCTGGGCACCTGGGAGGTCAAGCATGACGAAAGTGGCGGCTGAGCACACGATCATTACCAAACGACGTGCGCAATAGATCTGGAGCGCCATCCTGCATAAACATCGTACGTACCAGCAGGTGTCTATCAGCCAGGCTGGGGACGATGCGATTCTGTAACATGTCGGCGTACCTCTCACCCGTCACGGTAGCAGTTACAAAACCAGAATCACGCATTTCATGGAAGAAAAAAAGGCCCAATGACGGTAGATATGGTAAATCCAACCCATACCGTGACTTTCTCGTCGTGCAATGGAGTTTCCACGACAGTTCTAGCATTTTCGGTAGCCCAAATTCAGCAGTTGTGGGCGTTGACAGACCCTCGGAGCGTGAAATGAGCTTCGTCGGTCGGCAACACGTTACTCAACCAATCGTCATCTCCCGCCATCTTTTGAAACGCCCACAACGCAAATGACCACCGCTTCACTAAATCGCCAGGTAACAGTTCATGATGCCGATGGATTTTGTACAGATAGCATCGGAGGGTACGCATAGGTGCCAACCAAACAGTAGTGTACGGAATGCCGGTGCGACTGCATGAGCGCTGACTTACCCGGGCATAGACGAACCCGCTACATTCTCCATTTCTTCCTGAACTGTCTCAGCAGCATTACGCCTTGTGCTCGGTCGGCCACTACGGGGTCTATCGTCTCAACAACCCGTGGATTCGAACTTCGAAATCATTCTCGCCACAGCTGCATTTGTCAACGGACCTTTACCCGCTCGAAACCCCTTCTGGCAATTGGATCTTAACGCTGAACTACCACATTCCCCATTCTGATAATACAGCTTCACTAAAAGCGTCTTTTCAGGTAATGTCAACATGCTGCGACTACTGGCGCATCTGGTTCTCTCTATTACAGCTCCTTTTATACACGATTGTCATGCGCAGTCACTGATGTTTTACTGTCCAGTGCCATCTGCCGGACATTCTGTGAACTTTTTTTTTTTTTTAGTTCTAATAAAACCCCATGTCATTCCAAGCATGTGTGTCAATTTTTACCTCTCTATCTACATTATTCCGTGGTTTATTAAGTTCTCAAATTTATACTGACTTTTTGATCACCCGGTACATGTGGAAACATTGTCTACCTTGCCGATGTCCCCATCGACTAATTCCGAGAGGATTTATCCCCTTTTCTAAACAGGAATCGGGCGGACGACCATCATTTCATCCAGAGAATGCTGCACTCTTTCTCTGTCCTCTCCTCTTTAACAGGTTTTTCGTTATCTGTTTGTGGCATTTGGGGGCGACGTTTCCCCCACCCATCCACCCACCCCCACCACCCTGCAGTTGCCCGGACGGCCCATTCACGTACAGCTCGCCACGCTAGGGCGTGCTGCGGTACGTTACGGCACGTGCACGTATCTTGCTGCGACTAACGAAGCGCCGACGCCGCTTGCCGCGAACGCAACGGGCTTTTAATCAGGGCCGGAAAGTTTAATTAGAGCAGCCGACGGTCAGCGCAGCGCGGGTGGCGAGGGGGGCAGAGGGGTAGCGTGGGAGGGGGGCGGCGGCGGCGAGGGCTGGAGCTGGAGTTTCCTGTCTGCGGAGACCGACAGGCGGACGCGCTGGTTTAATGGAGATGCCCCCCGGCTCCAGTAGCGGCCGACTCGGTTCCCCATTAATATCTCGACGGGCTTAATTTCATTTTATCGTGAGGATATGCTCGAGACAGGTAGAAATTGTGCTGAAAATTGAACTTGTTGGTAACCAGCAAAGCAGGCTCTTCACCGTAAAGTTTCCTCTCGTCTCCATCAGCGTTGAAAAGAAAGTTCACTTTAAGCCGGTCTCGCTACCGGATATCTAGTACACGCTACCCGCTAAGCCCTCTTTGAGCTGAGTACGTCGTCCCCTGGGTACGTTATACGAGAACTATCCAGATAGTAAC
The DNA here is from genome assembly GCF_023864345.2 of Schistocerca serialis cubense. Taxonomy (NCBI): domain Eukaryota; kingdom Metazoa; phylum Arthropoda; class Insecta; order Orthoptera; family Acrididae; genus Schistocerca; species Schistocerca serialis. Next base: position 869,241,833 of record NC_064641.1, on the reverse strand, counting down.
AGACCTTCTGTTACAAAAATTAACAATATAGAACAATTATTAAAAACAATTCAAAAGGAAGATCGCACAAAATAGTTTTTGCTCAAAACAACCCGTTTCAACAGTCTTGGTTGTCATCTTCATGTCTTGAACATTTTTATGTTGTAAAACATGTTCATTTTACGCTGACCTCATGCACATGTTGTCAAGTGTCTAAAACTCAGCACGTTATAAACATTTATCCACTTAAAACACTGTGCACGAGGTCAGCGTAAAATGAGCATGTTTTACTACAAAAAAGTCTTTAAGACCTGAAGACGGCAGGTAAGACTGTAGAAACAGATTGTCTTGAATAAAAAAGTATTTTTTGCCATCTTGGCTTTTAAATAGTTTTCAACAATTAAAACAGATCGCCCGTCATACTCTCATAAAGAGAAAATTCAGATCTGGAAAAACAGATTTTTCTACACACATTTTAAAGATACACTCTTAATCTATTTTTCTACACAATCACCTTCAATCTGAGGCACTTACCGAGCTGTGGCACAAGTTTCTCAATACAGTCTCTATAGATATCTACCGCCTGCGATCGCTCACCTCTAGTTTATACTGGCATTCAGTTCGGCATCAGTACCAAAGCCTTGTTTAGCGAGCCATGTCTTCATTGCTGGGAAGAGGTGGTAGTCGGCGCCAAATCCGGGCTGCATGGTGGATGATGAAACATCTTCCATCCAAAACTCCGATGGAGTCCTCAGGTGCGACTGGCCGTGCGAGGTCGTGCGTTGTCGTGAAAAAAGTAAAATTTTTGCGCAGAGTTTTCCCCAACACTTGTTTTGTGTAGCCCACCATAACTCTGTCAGTGTTTGAAAATAGCTGAGTTATTTGACCTAACTGTTGTGCCACGTTCAAAGAAATCAACGAGAATCACTGCCTTAGAGACCCAGAACACGTTAGCCATGATCTTTACTGACAGCGTTTACAAACGCTTCCTTAGTTTCTTGAGAGAATTTGTGTGTCCCCATTCCGTCGGCTTCCTTTTCGTTACACAATTGATACGCTTCACTCAAGTCTCGCCCCCAGTTACGATAAGACTGACAACTTTGTTAGCGTTTTCCTTGTAATCTTCGAGGAAGGTCAGTGCTGCAACCCGTGTCTGTTTTTTGTAGCCTGTTGGGATTTTGGGTACCCACCCAGCATAGAATTTCTGGTAACCAAACTTCTCCTCCACTATTTCACGCACAGAGCTCCGTAAAATTTGGGGGAAATGTTGCGGAAGTTCCGTAATCTTGAAATGATGATTTTCAATAACTTTGTCGTTGATGTGCATCACCAGTTCGTCAATCAAAAGGCTATGACTACCACCGCGGTTCTCATCGTGAACGTTGGTACAACCATTTTTGAAATAAAACCACCATTGCCTCACTTGTCTTTCACTCATTATTCCGTTTCTGTACACGTCACAAAGGTCGCGATGAATTTTAATTGGTCTGCAGTTTTTTGCCAACACAAGTCTAATTACAGAAAGCACCACATAAGTGGCGAGATGTTCTGTTGCAGTGCACAGTTTAACACATCATAGGAAGCAAAGTAGCAGAGACACAGATCACTCTCTACCAGCGCTGGACGCGTACTGACTACAGGAACGTTATAGCCTCAAGACTGTGGCTTTAGTCCAGCCCACCGCAGCGACAGACCAAATCGTCTTTTACCTTCTGGATAGTCCTCCATTTAATTTTTTTGAGTCGTCGGCCTTTCTCTCCGCACCGACCTCTTCATCTCAGAGCTCAGAGTAGCACTTGCAACATGCGCCCTCAATTATTTGCTGTATGTATTCCAACCGCTGTCTCTCTATACAGTTTTTACCCTCTACAACTCCCTGTAGTACTACGGAAGTCATTCCCAGATATCCTGTCATCCTGTCCCTTCTTCTTGTCAGTGTTTTCCACATATTCCTTTCCTCTCCGATTCTGCTCAGAACCTCCTCATTTCTTACCTTATCAGTCCACCAAATTTTCAACATTCGTCTGTAGCGCCACATCTGAGATACTTCGATTCTCTTCTCTTCCGGTTTTCCCACAGTCCATGTTTCACTACAATACAATGCCGTGCTCCAAACGTACATTGCCAGAAACTATTCCTCAAATTAAGGCCTATGTTTGATACTGAAGACTTCGCTTGGCCAGGAATGTCCTCTTTTCCAGTGATAGTATGCTTCTGACGTCCTCCTTGCTCCGTTCGACATTCATTATTTTTGTGCCTTGGTAGCAGAATTCCTTCATCTACTTTGTGACCATTATCCTGATGTTAAGTTTCTCGCTGTTCTCATTCTTGCTACTTCTCATTACTTTTGTCCTTCTCTGATTTACTCTCAGTTCACATTCTGCACTCATTAGACTGTTCATTCCATTCAGGAGATCATGTAATGTTTCTTTATTTTTACTCAGAATAGCAATATCATCAGCGAATCGTATCGTTGACGTCCTTTCACCTTGACCTTGGTCGTCCACTCTTATTATTCCCCCTTGGCTCTTGTACGTATTGTATATTATCCGTCTTTTCCTAAAGCTTAACGTATTTTTCTCAGAATTTCGAACATCTTGCACTATTTTACACTGTCGAAGGCTTTTTACAGGTCGACAAATCCTATGAAAGTGTCCCATTTGTTAATTTCAGCAAAAAAGTTTCAGTTTCCGTGAAACAGCGCTGTAAAATACGAGGGCAACTTATTTCCCAACCTCCAATCGATCGCGAAATGAAAACCACAACGAAAATCAAGAACGTTTTATCTGCAACGTTTAGCCAGTCCGTTCAGCTACTTTTCTTCACAGTCGCCTACTCCGACTTAGTCATCTGTCGTAGAGTGGCATTACCACCCTCGTAATAGAAGTCAACCGCCTGTCATTTCCACAAATTGCCTCCTCTGGTCTGCAATTACTTGTCTGTGCCAAAATACTGCCCTCACAGCCAGTGCTGCAAGTAATGTTATGTAGTGGTCGAAAATGTCTGTTCTTTTACGTCAGAACCAACATTTATTTGGTAGAATTTACTTCGTGACATACAGAGCAGTTTACCTCTGACGTAATCGATCTGTGACAGATTCAGTGGGTGCATTCGATCTTGGACAATTTTAAGAAAGGATCAGTGGGTTCAATAGTATTATGTCACACTACAATCTCTCATTACACAGCATACTCCTCCGTCATCCCTTCTTCTTCGGTACACTTCTTCTTGTTTCGCTTAAATTACTATTTCCCTTCTCTTGTGCAGTTTCCTTCATTTCCTATAATATTCGGTTTAGAGCCAAACTTGTCTTTTCAGTGTTTCGCCTCATACGTCTCCCTTTTCTTACTTTCACTTATTTCGCTATTCACTCTTCTTCGTTCTCTTTTTCTTTTCTTATAATTCCATCTATCCCTCTGTCTCTTTCCTCTTTTACGTTTTACCTGCCTTCTCACATTCGTATTCAACATATCCATTCCCTGATTTATTTATTGCTCAATCATCGATCTTTTGAACCTTTTCCTCCTTCCGTTTCACTTCTTAGTTCCTCTTGCTACTTTCATTTTATGCCAAATTCCAATTGTCCTTGTCTTCGCAGATTTCTCTTCCTCCTTCTTCTGTCAAACCACCTTCTCCAACCTCGACAAATCTTGTTTTCTCCTATCCCTCTGTTTATCTCTGTCTCCGTCTATTTCATCTGGCAAAATGGTCCTTATCAGCACTAGACTGTTGAAAATATTTTCTGCATCGTTGTTAAGAAATAAATTGCACATCACTATCATAGCACCTCGAACTGACGCAGCTACCTGTTACTATAAACAAATTATTAATCAAATTTTGTATCCTACAGAGGTCTTTTTTCTATTTGCCTTATTTCATTCTTCATGTTTAATTTATATTATATTTAAGAAAGACGACGTCAGCGTTTCTAATACGAACCTAATAAAAGTCGTATTGTGCACTGTCCGATCAAAAGTGCACAGACACCACCATTCAGGGCGAGACTGACCAATAGATTTCACTAGAGGCGTACCCAGCAGGAGAAATGGAGGCACCGGCCGGAGTGGCCGAGCGGTTCTAGGCGTTACAGTCTGGAACCGCGCGACCGCTACGGTAGCAGGTCCGAATCCTGCCTCGAGCATGGATGTGTGTGCTGTCCTTATGTTAGTTAGGTTTAAGTAGTTCTGAGATTTAGGGGACTGATGACCTCAGAAGTTAAGTCCCATAGTGCTCAGAGCCATTTGAACCATTTTTGAAAAGGAGGCGGGGAGTGTTGTCCGAAGAGAAGCAGTAACAGCAGAACGTAATTCTTCAGGGTTTCCCGACGAGGTGTCCAACATGTTGAGCAATCGCGTTTCTACCGGTTATCCGCGTCTTTCTTGCACGATATCTCACCTGCCTGACTCGCAATCATCTTCGGGTGGAGTCTGATACCCTATGTGATCAAAAGCATCCGAACACTTGGCTGAAAATGACTTAGAAGTTCGTGGTGCCCTCCATCGGTAATTCTGGAATTCAATATGGTGTTGGCCCACCCTTAGCCTTGATGACAGCTTCCACTCTCGCAGGCCTACGTGCAGTCAGGTGTTGGATGATTTCTTGATGAATGGCAGCCCACTGTTCACGGAGTGCTGCGCTGAGGAGCGGCAATGGAGGTGTGGCCTGGCACGAAGTCGGCGTTCCAAAACATCCCAAAGGTGTTCTCTAGGATTCATGTCAGGATCCTGTGCAGGCCAGTCCATTACAGGGATGTAATTGTAACTACTTCGCCACAGACCGTGCATTTTGAACATAAGCTCGATAATGTAGAAAGATGCTATCACCGAATTGCTCTTCAACAGTGGGAAGCAAGAAGGTGGTTAAAACATCAGTGTAGGCCTGTGCTGTGAAAGTGCCACGCAAAACAACAGGTATTGCCAAACCCGTCCATGAGAAACACGACCACACCATAACTACACTGCCTCCGAATTTTACTGTTGGCACTATACTCGCTGTCAGATGACGTTCAGCATACGCCACACCCACGCCTTGCCATCGGATCGCCGCACTGTGTAAGTGATTCCTCACTCCACGCAACGCTTTTCCACTGTTCAATCGTCCAATGTTTACGTTCCTTCATCAAGTGAGGCGTCGTTTGGCATTTACCGACGTGATGTGCGGCTTATGAGCAGCCGCTCGACCATGAAATCCGCGTTTTCTCACTTCCAGCCTAACTGTCATAGTACTTGCAGTGGATCCTGATGCAGTTTGGAATTCGTGTGTGATGGTCTGGTTAGATGTCTGCGTATTACACATTACGACCCTCTTCAGCTGTTGGCGGTCTCTGTCAGTCAGCAGACAGGGTCGGCCTGTACGCTTTTGTGCTGTACGTGACCCTTCACGTTTCCACTTCCGTATCGCATCGGAAACAGTAGACCTAGGGATGTTTAGGGGTGTGGAAATCTCTCGTACAAACGTATTACACAAGTGACACCCAATCACCTGACAACTTTCGAAGTCCGTGAGTTCCTCGGATATGGAGTACCTGGCAATAGATGGCAGCACAATGCACCTAATATGAAAAACGTATGTTTTGGGGGGTGTCCGGATACTTTTGATCACATAGTGTACCTGAAGAAGACAGCGAGTCACGCAATTGACATATCATGCAAGAAAGACGCAAATAACCGGCAACATGACAACAGTAGATTGGGGTCGCTCAGGATAGCTCAGTGACTTCAAACGTGGTCTAGTCATTGGATGTCACCTGAGAAACCAATGCGTCAGGAACCGATAAACCCTTTTGAAGTTGCTCAAGTCGACTACTGGTGATGCGACGGTGAAGTGGAAAAGCGAAGGAAGGATCACAGATAAACCGAGATTAGATAGACCTCATGTATTAACGGACAGGGACCGTCGAACATTGTGGAGTGCGATTGCAAGAAGTTCCATGAAATCACCGGAAGGAATCACTCATAGGTTTTCAATGTGCTACCAGGAGACCGGTTAGCGCAATGAGTATGCGCAAGGAGGTAAAAATTATGGCGTAAAATTGTCGAACAGTTCCTCATATTTCTGCAATTGTTACTAAGCGACGCATGAGTTGGTATAAAGGGCGTCGCCGCAGCACAGCGGAGGGCTCGAGACAAGAGATTTGGAATGATGAAGAACGCTGTGCCATGAGGCAGTCCGGTAGGAGGGTTTGGGTTGTGCGAATCCATGGAGAACGTTACCTACAATCATGTGTAGTTCCAACAGTGAAATATTGAGAAGCTGGTATTACAGAATGCTTAGAGTGTTGCTATTAAGAAAGCGTTGAGTGCGGAAGGATATGATCGTATTTTACATACAATAGAGGAACACTTCGCAGGCGACTACTGTTTAAAGACTGGATGCCAACGGCCTTGCCGCAGTGGTAACACCGTTTCCCATCATCTCACCTAAGCTAAGTACTGTCGGGCTTGGCTAGCACTTGGATGGGTGACCGTCCTGCTGTGCCAAGAGCTGTCGGCAAGCTGGATGCACTCAGCCCTTGTGAAGTCAGTTGAGGAGTTAACCGAATGAGAAATTGCGACTCCAGTAACAAAAACTGACAACCCCTGGGAGAGCTTATGCTGACCAAACGGCCCTCCATATCTGCGTCCAGAGACGCCTATTGGCTGAGTTTGACGTGGCTGTCGATCGGTACCGTTAGGCCTTCCATGATCTGTTCATATGGAATAATAGGTGTCTGGTGCTTTCGATCAGGCACCGTATCCCACAAGGGAACCTCCCCAACGCACCCCTCTCAGATTTAGTTATAAGTTGGCATAATGGATAGGGCTTGAAAAACTGAACACAGATCAATCGAGAAAACAAGAAGAAGTTGTGTGGAACTATGGAAAAATAAGCAAAATATACAAACTGAGTAGTCCATGCGCACCATAGGCAACATCATGGATAGTTTGAGCTCCGGAGTGCCGTGGTCTCGTGGTTAGCGAGAGCAGCAGTTATGATCTGTCCGTTCGTTCATTGACGTCCCTGTTCACTGTAATAAGTTCAGTGTCTGTGTTTTGCAACCGCACCGCAAAACCGTGCGATTAGTATACGAAAGGACGTGCCTCTCCAATGGGAGCCGAAAACATTTGATCGCAAGGTCATAGGTCAACCGATTCCTCCACAGGAAAACCCGTCTGATATATTCTATACGACACTGGTGACGGCATGTGCGTCACATGACAGGAATATGTTGTCGACCTACCTAACTTGTACACTTGGCGAATGGGTAAAACGATTCTTCTACCTTGCCCTATTTAGGTTTTCTTGCGGATGTGATAATCACTCCCAAAAAAGTGATGAAAACATAAGAGTTCGTGACATAAACTGAAAATAAAAAAAAAATTTCACTTGAGGGAAGACTTGAACCAAGGACCTCTCGCTCCGCAGCTGCTCACGGTAACCACGGGACCACGGCACTGCTGAGCTACAATGCCCTTGATGTTGCCTATCTTCCATATGAACTACTCAGTTTGCATATTTTGCTTATTTTTTCATAGTTCCACAGAACTTCTTCCTGTTTTCTCGATTGATCTGTGTTCAGTTTTTCAAGGCCTATCCACTGTGCCAACTTTTGACTAAATCTGAGGGGGGGTGCGATGGGGAGGTTCCCTTGTCAGAATATTCTAAGTCACAGGTGGCTGTCATTCATTTGTAATTATGGCTGCTGGAGGAACATACTTTTACTTCATAGATACCAATACTTGAAACTTCCTGGCAGATAAAAACTGAGTGCCGGACCGAGACTCGAACTCGGGACCTTTGCCTTCGCCAGCAAGCGATCTACCATCTGAGCTACCCAAGCCCGACTCACCTCCCGTACACACACCTGTACTTCTACCAGTACCTCGACTCCTACTTTCCAAACTTTACAGAAGCTGTCCTGCGAACCTTGCAGGACTAGCACTCCTGAAAGAAGGGATATTATGGAGACATGGCTTAGCCACAGCCTGGGGGATGTTTCCAGAATTAGATTTTCAATCTGCAGCGGAGAGTGTGCGCTGTTATGAAACTTCCTGGCAGATTAAAACAGCGCACCCTCCTCCTCTGCAGAGTGAAAATCTCATTTTGGATGCCAATACTTACTTCCGTTTCACTACATTATTAATTTACATAATTCATTGCAGCACTTAGTTACGACATTACAACAAATTATCCTTAATGACGGGAGATCATACACTAATATTCCTTCCTTCTATATCGGACTGTTGATGTCTACAGCAAACTGTCATCTTCGGAAGTTGTTAGTCATTAGCATTGAAGTGTTTCTGTATAAAAATATATTAAAAAGGAATAAGATGCTCTGGAGCCGGTACGATCAAATAGAAGTTCGTCCTGACCATTTCGAGTAAGACACTTTGCAACAAAAAGGGGAATGTTTAATGTCTTAGGGAACATTTGTTGCGAACCAAGCTCCATCGTCTACCATTTCAGGTTTTTGTTACCTTGGCAACATCGAAGAGTGTCATTCAGATCATTTTCAGAATGTAATTATGATATGATGCTGCTGACTCGAAGGGAATATCTGTTTTGTCTTTGCCGCGGTCGGTTTTTCTGCTTGCTTTTGTGTGCAACGCTACAATTCAGCCATTACAGGATGCCTGTTCTTAGCCAGAGTAGTTAGGTGGCGAGGCTGAATACCTTCAAGTAGCCCAGCACACCTGTTTTTCTTTTGGGGCTGTGTTCGTTTGTGGATGCACCTCTCCCTGTTTTGTAGCGTGTCCTTCCCCGTTATTTTATCAAGGTTATTTTCTCTATTAGCCTCTTATTCCCTTCAAAGAGCTTTAGACAGGGTTTCGAAACCTGATGGATTGGACAATGCTAGAATACTTCTAACTACCAATATATGAGGGAAGTTTTGCGCGGTCATGGCTCTGAGCACTATGGCTCTGAGCACTATGGCTCCTAGCACTATGGGACTTAACATCTACGGTCATCAGTCCCCTAGAACTTAGAACTACTTAAACCTAACTAACCTAAGGACATCACACAACACCCAGTCATCACGAGGCAGAAAAAATCCCTAACCCCGCCGGAAATCGAACCCGGGAACACGGGCGCGTGAAGCGAGAACGCTACTGCGCAGTCATATTGACTGCAGCATGTCACTTACAACCAATCTACGATTTCATATCATTGTACTCAAGTAATGTTCCACCAGCATGGACATCATGATGTCACCAGCCACGAAATATTGAGTGGCATACAGTATATGCCGCTTATGGAATGCTGGTTCGGATATTTCTCCACAAAAGCTCGAATTTTTCTGATTGTGCATTTGTTATGACTGCCTGGTACGCTTGTGGAGAAAAGTAAAGTGGTTTCTAACTCTTAATTCAACTGTTCGGTTTCCGTCTTTCAAAAGAGTATTTGTTACTGTATTTTAGAATGCTTTTCTTGCAGAGTTTCCCTCAGAGATGGCAGAATGTATGACAGACACTCTTTTGTAACGGGACTTAATCCATTAGCTGAATATTTCTACCATTCATTTTCATTGTGACTGTCTGTGACTCAAAACCTGATCAGTGAGACGAGTAGCAACTACCTATTCCATAACTGTATTATTCCAACATGTTCTTTCCACTGATATACTGTAAATCATCATGCTGAATAGCAGCTTTCAGAGGCCATCTCTCCTCATCTCTGTATTGGTCTTACCGCATCCTGTTCTTTCCATTAATATATATGATAAAGGTGAATTGCCGCCTGTCCTCACCTCCATATCGGTGTTATTCCGTCCTATTCTTTCTATTGATATGTATGATCATGGTAAATAGGAACTTTCAGCTGCCATCTCTTCCTTCCTTGGGGACAATTACCGCCAGGAGTTGAACACGATTCTCACAGCCACTGCACGGGTGTGATGTGTAGTTTTCGAAGGGATGTCCAGGTGCGACGAAGTTGAGTCTGGAACGGTTTTCTTTACATGTATAACCTACTAGCTGGAAAGACGACTATATACTGATTGGATCATAAATCCATATGAATGGAGTGAGAGTGCGAAAATAGGTGAATGTAGAGATAAACATAACTTTGGAACAATTGCAGCTGTATCAGTGAAACATGACAGACATGGCACTATTGGCCAAAAAATTTTGATAAGAAGATCCACCCCTACCACGTGTGTGAGAAAGCGCTGATATGTAAAGGGTAATAAAATCAGGTACAGGCTTGAATAATTTAAAATCCAAATTGCTACACGCATCACTCAGTTACAAAAAATTAATCACCTAGGGATGAGTTTAAGGGGAGAAACTCTGAACCTCATGGAGCAATTTCACAGCAACTTTGTATACGTTTGATCTACTTGGTTCAAATGGCTCTGAGCACTATGGGACTTCACATCTGAGGTCATCAGTCCCCTAGAACTTAGAACTACTTAAAAATAACTAACCTAAGGACATCACACACATCCATGCCCTAGGCAGGATTCGAACATGAGACCGTAGCGGTCGCGCGGTTCCAGAGTGAAGCGCCTAGAACCGCTCGGCCACACTGGCCTTGATCTACTACCAGGAATAAAATGTTGTAAATGTTGGGGGGGGGGGGGGGGACCTTGGAGGGAGAGATTGAGGTTGGAAACAGTGACAAGCTAAAATTCTCTTAAACGATCGACGTTAGTGTTGCCAGAGTTCCGTCAGTAGATGTGTTACGATTAAATTACATATCTACCCTGTATATTAATCACCGAACAACCAACCAGATGAAATCTTCAATCTTGATTCAATGCTAACGTCTATTAAATCAGTATTCTGACAAGTTGTAGCTGCAATCGGACTTTATTATACATTGAATATACATCATATAAGAAATTAATCATTAACGTATGTTAGGGTGACATCCATGTAGCATCCTACATTCAACCAATTCAAAAGTGTTTTTTACAAAAAGATTCAGTGTAGTCTGACAGTTGTTGCTATATGTTATGTTCGAGTTGTTGATATTCCTTGGACCCACGTACGGTGCAGCAGTCCCTTTGCTGCACCTGCGATGGGGTCAAGCGGAGCGCTAGTTTCGTCACCGCACGAATTTCTCGAGCAAACAAGTAGAATAACCGCAACAGAACGTGCTCCGTAATAAAATTTCATAGATAGTAAAGAGAGCTCTAATCCCAAAATGATCTTTCTACTCAACTTTCCCCATACGCACAACAACGTTTGCTTGTTCACTTATACATCAACCTAGTAAGAGACATTCCTATCAATCAAATGGTTTCATTCTTTGTAATTCTTACTAGAAAAATAGCAGAAAAATTCGTACCCTTTCAGTGTCAAATGCAGAATCAATGTGGTATACTTCTAGTGAATAGAAAGCCAGACTGAAATATGTTGGAAGGATTAAAGGCAACCATATTTCTTTTTCGAAAAAGTCACGACAGTAATTGTGGTACGCTTACTAGTAATTACAATGAAACTGCCTAGTAAAAATGTAGGCAAGAGAACGCATTACGTCTTAGAGTCGTCAATCATCGTGAGAGCGTCACAAATTCTCATCAGATCTCAGTGAGAAACGCTACAAGGGAAACGTAGTGTTTATTAAGGGACAAACTACACTTCCATCATGTAATTGCTTTAACACTGCAGGAGCTTATCAGACACTTTGCTATCATTTCTACGGGAGACACTACGAGAAATAGCCTTGTGCAGGACGCTAAGATAGATTTTTAAAATTCTAAAATAGAACACTAAGAAAGAAATGGAGACACCTTTCTTCCACATTCATCTCAAGTGGCTATGATGACTGTTAAACGAGAAAAAGTTATATTAAGAAATGTCTGTACCTTGCCCAATCCAGCATCCTACGAATGGCATAGACTGTATGACACTCAGTATTTAGTCGTTCGTGGTATTAAAACCTAAGTAGTTACTCCTAGATGTTTTACGTTAGGTACAGTTTCCAGCAATTTCTCATTAGTAATGTAGTTATACAGTAGTGGATTTCTTTTCCTATGTATGCTCGGTGTGTTACGTATATTTACGTTTGCGGTCAATTGCCAGAGCCTGCACCATTCATGAATCATCTGTAGATAGTTCTGCATATCAGTACTGTCTTCTGGATTTGTCAAAGCTGAACGTCTTAGATGAATCACCACTTATATACCACCTCTTTCTAGGAGCATCCCACATTACTGTCAGTTCTGGTAACAGCCCTTCCATGAGAACTTCGTAAAGACTTTTATCTGATAGGAAGTTCGATCAAGTAACCGTTCTGAAACTACTTTGTCGAAAATCACATGTCGAGAATCATGGCTGTAATATTATATGACTTATAACTGAAGAAGCAACAAGCCACAATTATTGTTTAACAAGGTTTATGTGGATCAAACTACGACCGGTCTCGGGTTTTTTATAAATCCATCTTTAGGTGTTTGTTACACTTTTCGTTTTGTTTTCTTGCTGGGGCCTCGTTTTGCGTTTTGCGTTTTTGTTCACCGTTTGGTAAAGTTTACGATAGATTTATTTTTTATGACTTCTATAAAAGAATTTATGAAAAGGTTTCATACTGAAATGTGGTGAAAACTTATGTGCTGTTTGCTTCTGTGTGACGAAAGTTTCCACCTCATTTCACGTTTTAATAACTTCAAAGCCTTTTCATAAATGCTTTGACAGAGGTCACAAGAAATAAATCTCTCGCAAACTTTATTATATTGTGAACGAAAAACTTTGCCTATTCTCGTGCAGCACATCAATAACGAATACAAAACGTGGTCCCAGAACGAAAACAAAACGAAATGTCTAACAACCATCTGAGGAATTTGTTAAACATTCAATTAAACCATCTTGAGCGGTTTTAGGCGCTACAGTCTGGAACCGCGCGACCGTTACTGTCACAGGTTCGAATCCTGCCTCGGGCATGGATATGTGTGATGTCCTTAGGTTAGTTAGGTTTAAGTAGTTCTAAGTTGTAGGGGACTGATGACCTCAGATGTTAAGTCCCATAGTGCTCAGAGCCATTTCAGTTTGAAACCTTGTTGAACCATATTCGCGGCTGGTAGCTTCTTCTATTGAAAACCCAACTGATCTGATATTTGTGTGCGTTGTGCGGAACTTACTGAAAGCTGCCAGGATGTCATGACTCTACACAACGTTTTTAAAAGAGAATTGTGCACCTCCAAAGTGAGATACCGGACGTTACAGGGTGACTGAAATTTATTTCTTTAGAATGTCACGTTCTGTCGACTTTCCTTACATCCTGGCTCATCCTATACGTCGGTGTGTGTGCTCATGGTTCAACTGTTATGTTACACTTCAGTCTCTCACTCTTTAACAAGGTCATGGTGATCAGTACGTTCCATTCTTGGGACTGGAACCATGAAGATATTATGAACGCCCCGCCAACATAGAGCCACTGAGACCGTGTTTCATTTTAAGAGTTGTATATTAATCTTAGTACAAGAAAGCCCCCATGCAGTGCGTGTAGAAGTTAGATTCAATTTGTTTCCTCGGCGTTACTTTTGCTCATGATTTATTCAGCCTGCGGTGTACAGAAATGCAAATGCGATGCAAATGCTACACACTGGAGTGCTTTATAAATGTATTTGCGGAGATGAGAGCCGGGGTTTTGGCGGCCGGAGGTGTGGCGTGTCGAGCGGTGCGGCCGCGCGGGTGCCGCTGCGGTTGGTTTAGGGGGGCTTGATGGGGGGGGGGGCGCAGGGTGCCGAGGGGGGCGCCTGGGGGGCTGCAACCCCCGCGGCCTAAGCTCGCCGGAATGGGGCCACCGGCGTTTAATCCCGACGAGTCCGCGTGGAAGTATTCCAAATGAGAGGCGGCCACTCGCCCGCTTTCCGTTTACAAGGACGCGTCCCACACTCCTTTTGCTGCCCCCGGTAATCCTTTTACGTTGTGTGGCATTCGTACTGGGCTGTGGCACCTGACATTAACACTTCTCTTCAATCTATTGCTGGGATTTCTATGTGTGATACAATGTTTACTCTCTTATGTGTTGTGGTGTAGCTGCCAATGTGGGGCAGTGTTGGGGAATACGAGTCTGCATTAATGAACAACCTGACACTGAGTTTGTTAAAAATGGAACATGGCTCTCTATTATTAAAATATTTCACAAGTAGGTCATGGACTTCTAAGTGTTGAACAGTGGTCGGTTGTTCAGTAATCAAGAGCAGCATATTTATTGGTTGAGCGCTTTGAGTTAAACCTGGCATTGTGTTATACGCAAGTTGGTACGTGACAGTATGATGCTAATCATGAAGAAATTTGTAACGATGTGGAATCACCTGTAAGTTAATTTTACATAAAGATGGAAACGGATTTACGATAGAGCGTACATCACAATTATTATGGATCTGATACACACGCAGTGTCCTCAACAGCGTGGGTTATATATGGTACATCTACTCTACGTGTATTTGTGTACAACTTGCAAGTCACCTTGAGGTGTGTGATAGAGGATACTTGTGGTACAATTATGACTGGCCCCACTTCCTCGTTCCATTCGCGGATATGCGTGGGGAGAACCACTGTCCATAACCTTCCGTGTGACGATGTCTGTACTGTGATACGACGTTGGAGGAGATTGCTGCAGTTTTGACATTATTTCTGCCTTCTCCTTCGACAAATGAAACTCTCGAATGAGAAACTCAATTCCGCCTGACTTTTTCTGTTCTGTATATCATCTTTTTCGTTAAAATCAGAACCTGGTGGTGTGGTAGACTTGCCATGTTCTTCATCTTCCACACTGTTTACATCTTCTGCTTGAAGGTCATAATTTTGGGGCGGACCAGGAACTCGATATCTATCAGGAAATGGAATGGGTCGAGGATGAGAGATTATGGTACTGATCAGTTCCTCTCTCATTCATTCACAATCCTGCCTTCGTACGTCAAACAGAAAGAGCGGTTATCTGAATCGTGTATAGGCTCCCGCCAAGCCATAGGCACAACAAAATCCAAGTGTCCTTTCTTTTTTTTTTTCAGTGGTTCCTCTGGAATAACTGAATAAGGGTTTTCTCACAATCGTGTTCTTCACGACGATAGAAGGGTCTTATGTTGGTCACATCCTTCTGCAAGGTGACCCAGAACGTGATATGGTAGGAACGTTAATCATAAAGTTTTAATAATCACGTCAAAATAATAAATATATGTTTTTTATGTTTTGTTTGTGTCTAATTGCTTGGCTAGTGCCCTGATATGTATCAATAGTCACATGCCATAGTACCGTATCAAGCCGCTAGCGGAGTGAAATGACGTAGCGCAGCCCGTTGAGAAGGGATGATTTTCGCTGCTGCCCGTAAGGAATCACCGCACGAAACTACACTTTATCAACTGGCCGTACCAGTTTGTTATGCCCCTTCTGTCGAAGTTTTATGATATTGTGGTGCGGATATTTCATTGTGTACCAACACTGGAAACATTTGTACCTCTGTCTACATCTATACGTTGCAAAGACTGTGGAGTGCGTGGCAGAGGGTACTTTCCATTGAACCAGCTATCGAGGCTTTCTTCCGTATCATTTTCCCATAGAGCACCGGAAAAATGATTGCTTCAACGTCTCTGTGCTCGCAGCAATTTTATTTTGTTTCCGCGATCCCTACAGCAGCGATATTAGGAGGTTGTTGTACATTCCTAAATTCTTAAGTCAAATGTTGTCCGTGTAAGTTACTAAATAGGTTTTTAAGCGATAGTTTGCGTCTACGTTCAAGTGTTTGCTAGCACAGTTCTTTTTGTGTCTCCGTGTCGCTGTCCCATATTTCAAACAGACCTCTGACCACTCGTTCTGCTCTTCTTTGTTATACGACCAATATCCCCTGTTAGTCATATCTGTAAGGATCCCACACACTTGAGCAGTATTCTATTTTTTGTATGTAATTTTCTTTGTAGACTTATTGCCTTTACATTGGATTCTACTAATGACCCAAAGTCTTTCACCCTACATTGCGAAGACTGAACCTATGAAATCATTCCGTTTCTTATCGCTGCCAAATGTTACATGAAGGTATTTGTATTAGATAGCCGAGTCCAAATCTATGATCCACTTATATTGTAGTCACGCGATATTAAGTGTTTTAGATTTGTGAAGAGAACTGTTTTACGTTTTTTAACATTAAATGAAAGTTAGTAAACTTTGTACCACTTTCAAATCTTGTCAAGATCTGAATGAATATTCGTGCAACTTTTCTCAGACAGCCGGCCGGTGTGGCCGTGCGGTTCTAGGCCCTACAGTCTGGAACCGCGTGACCGCTACGGTCGCAGGTTCGAATCCTGCCTCGCGCATGGATGTGTGTGATGTCCTTAGGTTAGTTAGGTTTAAGTAGTTCTACGTTATAGGGGACTGATGACCACAGATGTTAAGTCCCATAGTGCTCAGAGCCATTTGAACCATTTTTTTTCTCAGACAGTTCTTGATTGTAGATAACTGCATAATCAGCGTAAACTCTGAAATTACTATTAACATCTCTGCAAAGTTATCAATATACGATGTAAAAAAACAAGTTACCCATACAACTTCCGTGGGCCACCATGCAGTGTGTCATCTGATGACGGCTCTGCAACCGAGATAAAGCGCTGCGTCCTCTCTACCAAGAAACGCTCAATCTAGTCACAAATTTTGCTTAAGCGTACTTTCGATGATAAGCGTATGGCTGGTACTGAGTGAAATGCTTTTCAGAAGCTGTCACCTACTGCCAGGTACTCCATATCAGAGACGCCAGTAGTCATTAGACATCATGAGAGAGCAGAATGGGGTGCTCCGCGGAATTCACGGACTTCGAACGTGGTCAGGTGATTGGGTGTCACTTGTCATACGTCTGTACGCGAGATTTCCACACTCCTAAACATCCCTAGGTCCACCGTTACCGATGTGATAGTGAAGTGGAAACGTGAAGCGACACGTACAACACAAAAGCATACTGGCCGAACTCGTCTGTTAACTGACATACACTGCTGACATTTGAAGAGGGTCGTAGTGTGTAATAAGCAGACATCTATCCAGGCCATCGCACAGGAATTCCAAACTGCATCAGGATCCAGTGCAAGTACTATGAAAGTTAGGCGGGAGGTGAGAAAAGTTGGGTTTCAGGGTCGAGCGGCTGCTCATATGTCACACATCACGCCGGAAAATGCCAAACGACGCCTCGCTTGGTGTAAGAAGCGTATGCATTGTACGATTTAACAGTGTAAAACTGTGTGTGGAGTGACGAATCACGCTACACAATGTGACGATCCGATGGCAGGGTGTGGGTATGCTGAATGCCCAGTGAACGTCACCCGCCAGCGTGTGTAGCGCCGACAGTAAACCTCGGAGACGGTGGTGTTATGGTGTGGTTGTGTTTTTAATGGAAGGGGCTTGCACCCCTTGTTGTTTTGCGTGGTACTTTCACAGCACAGGCCTACATTGATGTTTTAAGCACCTTCATGCTTCCCACTGATGAAGAGCAATTCGGTGATGGCAGTTGTATCTTTCAACACGATTGAGCACAAGTCCATAATGTGTTACACGACAATAACATCCCTGTAATGGACTGGCCTGCACTGAGTGCTGACCTGAATCCTGTAGAACATCTCTGGGATGTTTTGGAACGCCGACTTCACGCCAGGCCTCACCGATCGACATCGATACGTCTGCTCAAGTGGCACGCGTTACAAGATCGGCGCCGAGCACCACGGAGAAGTTCACTATTCAAATTTCGTGCGAGTACCTTCCGAAAGGAGTCGGTTCACCAAATGGCTCTGAGCACTAAGCGACTTAACTTCTGAGGTCACCAGTCGCCTAGAACTTAGAACTAATTGAACCTAACCAACCTAACGACATCACACACATCCATGCCCGAGGCAGGATTCGAACCTGCGACCGTAGCGGTCACGCGGTTCCAGACTGAAGCGCCTTTAACCGCACGGCCACACCGGCCGGCTGAAAGGAGTCGGACAGCATATTACTTTCTCCTACATATATTTCTAGAAACTACACAACGAGAATATTTCACTAACTTATGGCCAGTACAGATATTTATCGACAGTCATTTTTCCCATCCGCTGTTCTCTAGCGCAACAGGGACGGGGTGAATCAGCTACTATTTCCAGAAGAACTCTCTGCTACACACCGTCAGATGGCTTGCAGTATATGGTGTGGATGCAGATAGTTGTAGAATCAGTAGCGAAGATAAAAGGCTGTGTTGCCTTTATTGGGAGAATTCTAGGGAACAGTGGCTCACCTATAAAGGATACAGCCAGTAGAACAATAGTACGACCAGTTCCGGAGTACTGCCCGAGTGTTTGGGATGTGCACCAGGTCGAATTAAAGAACGACGTCGAAGCAATCCAGAGGTGTGCTCGATTAGCAAGTGAGTATTACGTAAACACTTCGTGAACTCAAAATGGAATCTCTGGAGGGAAGATGACGTTCTTTTCGCACAACACTCTCGAGAAAATTTAGAAAACCGGTACTTGCTACTGACTTAGGAACTCGTCTCCTGCCGTCAACGTACATTTCGCGTGAGGACTGCGAAGACAGGATGAATAAGGGTTCAAATGGCTCTGAGCACTATGGGACTCAACTGCTGAGGTCATTAGTCCCCTAGAACTTAGAACTAGTTAAACCTAACTAACCTAAGGACATCACAAACATCCATGCCCGAGGCAGGATTCGAACCTGCGACCGTAGCGGTCTTGCGGTTCCAGACTGCAGCGCCTTCAACCGCACGGCCACCTCGGCCGGCCAGGATGAATAAGGGCTCGTATGTGGAGTAGACAGCCGTTTTCCCTCGATCCATTTGTGTGGGGAACGGGGAAGACACTGACTGGTAGTGGTACAAGGTACTGCCCACCATGCACTTGAGGAGTACGTGTTCAGCTGTAGATGTAGACACAGATGTAGGGCCGGCTGAAGTGGCCGTGCGGTTAAAGGCGGTGCAGTCTGGAACCACAAGACCACTACGGTCGCAGGTTCGAATCCTGCCTCGGGCATGGATGTGTGTGATGTCCTTAGGTTAGTTAGGTTTAACTAGTTCTAAGTTCTAGGGGACTAATGACCTCAGAAGTTG
Organism: Schistocerca serialis cubense; assembly: GCF_023864345.2. Taxonomy (NCBI): domain Eukaryota; kingdom Metazoa; phylum Arthropoda; class Insecta; order Orthoptera; family Acrididae; genus Schistocerca; species Schistocerca serialis. The sequence goes on along the minus strand of NC_064641.1, from coordinate 869,222,849 downwards.
AGTCCCATAGTGCTCAGAGCCATTTGACAGATGTAGGTCACTCAATTTGAGAGAGAAATAAACACACAAACAATTGCGTAACTTTATGAGTAGCCTCATAGTTACAGCGGACAAGATTGCGACGGATATCTTCTTTTCAGTTACCACCCACATCCGTTTCCTAGGCGGGACGCCTCACTCCGTCTCCCAGTTTACGACACAGCGACGCTACGGTCGAGAGCCGGCGATCCAGGCGCTGACAGGTCGGGACTTACACAGGGAATTCCGAGAACAGCTCCCGCTGGGCGCGATTGTAATTTGGGCGTCCATTTATAACTCGACGTGGCGCGGGGTCGCAATTTCGCACCGCATTCGCGGCGGGAATTATCGCACATCGGCCGGCTGGCGCGGCCGCACTGTGATGCAAATCCGCGGCGACACCTGCGAGCAGTGCCGCCAACCCTTGGGGTCGTTACGGCCATTCATTCCGAGACGAGAGCTTGGCGCCGGTTGCCGCCCGGCCGTAACCGGTCACTGGCTGTGGCGACTTAGCGCCTCATCCGCCTTCCGCTAATGGCGTTTCAGCCTTCACCGACGCTGATGAGTCACGTTATTATGCACATCTGGAGGTGGAGAACGGACAGCAGAGGGCAATGATGGTAGTGGCTAAACCAAGGGCTACGCTGTCTCCCACAGCTTGAAAAGCTCCCAGCCGTTTGGAAACTGATTGTGAAACTACCCTGAAATACACCCCCTAACGCTCAAAACGATCTATTAATAATGCAGTCTTACTGCTATTACACTCCTGGAAATGGAAAAAAGAACACATTGACACCGGTGTGCCGGCCGCGGTGGTCTAGCGGTTCTAGGCGCTCAGTCCGGAACCGCGCGACTGCTACGGGCGCAGGTTCGAATCCTGCCTCGGGCATGGATGTGTGTGATGTCCTTAGGTTAGTTAGGTTTAAGTAGTTCTAAATTCTAGGGGACTGATGACCACAGATGTTAAGTCCCATAGTGCTCAGAGCCATTTGAACCATTTTGAACACCGGTGTGTCAGACCCACCATACTTGCTCCGGACACTGCGAGAGGGCTGTACAAGCAATGATCACACGCACGGCACAGCGGACACACCAGGAACCGCGGTGTTGGACGTCGAATGGCGCTAGCTGCGCAGCATTTGTGCACCGCCGCCGTCAGTGTCAGCCAGTTTGCCGTGGCATACGGAGCTCCATCGCAGTCTTTAACACTGGTAGCATGCCGCGACAGCGTGGACGTGAACCGTATGTGCAGTTGACGGACTTTGAGCGAGGGCGTATAGTGGGCATGCGGGAGGCCGGGTGGACGTACCGCCGAATTGCTCAACACGTGGGGCGTGAGGTCTCCACAGTACATCGATGTTGTCGCCAGTGGTCGGCGGAAGGTGCACGTGCCCGTCGACCTGGGACCGGACCGCAGCGACGCACGGATGCACGCCAAGACCGTAGGATCCTACGCAGTGCCGTAGGGAACCGCACCGCCACTTCCCAGCAAATTAGGGACACTGTTGCTCCTGGGGTATCGGCGAGGACCATTCGCAACCGTCTCCATGAAGCTGGGCTACGGTCCCGCACACCGTTAGGCCGTCTTCCGCTCACGCCCCAACATCGTGCAGCCCGCCTCCAGTGGTGTCGCGACAGGCGTGAATGGAGGGACGAATGGAGACGTGTCGTCTTCAGCGATGAGAGTCGCTTCTGCCTTGGTGCCAATGATGGTCGTATGCGTGTTTGGCGCCGTGCAGGTGAGCGCCACAATCAGGACTGCATACGACCGAGGCACACAGGGCCAACACCCGGCATCATGGTGTGGGAAGCGATCTCCTACACTGGCCGTACACCACTGGTGATCGTCGAGGGGACACTGAATAGTGCACGGTACATCCAAACCGTCATCGAACCTATCGTTCTACCATTCCTAGACCGGCAAGGGAACTTGCTGTTCCAACAGGACAATGCACGTCCGCATGTATCCCGTGCCACCCAACGTGCTCTAGAAGGTGTAAGTCATCTACCCTGGCCAGCAAGATCTCCGGATCTGTCCCCCATTGAGCATGTTTGGGACTGGATGAAGCGTCGTCTCACGCGGTCTGCACGTCCAGCACGAACGCTGGTCCAACTGAGGCGCCAGGTGGAAATGGCATGGCAAGCCGTTCCACAGGACTGCATCCAGCATCTCTACGATCGTCTCCATGGGAGAATAGCAGCCTGCATTGCTGCGAAAGGTGGACATACACTGTACTAGTGCCGACATTGTGCGTGCTCTGTTGCCTGTGTCTATGTGCCTGTGGTTCTGTCAGTGTGATCATGTGATGTATCTGACCCCAGGAATGTGTCAATAAAGTTTCCCCTTCCTGGGACAATGAATTCACGGTGTTCTTATTTCAATTTCCAGGAGTGTATGTCCTCCCACGGTAGCTGAATGGTCAGCGTGACGGATTGTCAATCCTCTGGGCCCAGGTTCGACTCCGGGCTGGGTCATGGAATTTTCTCCACCCAGGGACTGGGTGTTGCGCTGTCATCATCATCATCCTCATCGATTGCACGTCGCAGAAGTGGCGTCAAATTGAAAGACGGGCACCCGGTGAACGGCCTGCCCGGCGAGGGGCCCTAGCCATACGATTAAATAAAAAAACTGCTATTATGAACTTTAGGACATGGTAAAACTTGAATAATCCTCGAAGAAATAAGATAGACGAAATTTAAAAGATTTTGAACTTGGTTGCGCTTCAGCAACTTGCCGCCAAGAGCTTCAGTTGATTGGAAATAACAGCAAAATACAGCTTTATTAAATCTTGGCCATAATTTCGACAGTTTTAAAACTTCTTCACAGGGAATTGTACGCAGAATAACATATTGTCTATACCTGATGTGAGAGTCGTTGAGTCCGTCTAGTAAATGTTGGTGTCATCCACTTAATCACCATTTTTAATTTATATATTTTAGATGCTGATTAACTGGATGACACGTTTCCACATTAGAGATAGATAATTTGTGATTCTACATACAATGCCTTCTGAAAAAAGAAAGAAATTTTTAAAACTGTCGAAACCATGCTCAATGTTTAATGAAACTGTATTTTGCAACTGGTTGGCTGTTATTTACGTTATAACACTGACGGCAAATGTTTCACGTTACTACACTTCCTCGATGTGTAATGAATTGTGCCTTACAGGCTTAGTTGTAACAGGACAAATGTGTCTGTTTTTGTATCCCGCCCGGATAGGCAGCGCGTGGGTGTGCTCCTGAAAACTGAAGGGTAGGCCGAATGTAGGAAGCTAGGAGGAGCTGGTGAGGTGGAACACTTCGTATTGCAATTAAAAGTGGTTTTACTATACCACCACACAATAACTTGAATACATCAGTTGTACTTAACTTTGGCTGAAATGAACATGTAGGTGCGAAGCTGTACATCAAGTTACAAAGGCAAAATCTGTAGTGGCTCGCCCACTATGAGCCCAGATCACGTAAGAAACAGATTGACCGTCCTTACGGCGGAACAGGCAACCGTAAAAATAGTTTTCCCGTGGGCCAACAGATGTCGCAGGCGACGCTACAATGCTAACTGACCTGTCCATGTCACGGAATTGGCAACGCTGTATCTTCGGTGACGTGAATGACGCCGATTTGCGTTCGGCTAGAGCGCTGCGCGCGAAATGCTTTCGTCACACTGCTGACTGTAGCTCATGATCGGCTGTGGTTTTTCCCGAGTTTTCAATCTAAGAATGTAGATTAGCTCCTGTAATTCTACAAACCAAGTTTATTTCTCACAATCACATGCGAAATGAAAGAAACGAAAAGTAACACACAAACATTTCTCGCGAGTTACTGTTTAAATGCAGACTGTATTGCAGTCGCAAGGGTTTTACACACACCTTCCATGCCGTCTATTTCCTCTTTGCTATACAGCTCTTCTGATACGGATTATGGTGGTAAAAAAGATCTCCACGTGCAGGTTAACACTAGAAAGTTTTCAAAATGCGCACTCGGTTATGATGCGAATTAAGGCTGGACATATTTCAGTGACAGTCATTTCAAATTTAAATTCTTTTACTTTGCATGTAACTTATCGTAAATGATATAAGAGTGGCACAAAACGATGAATTTTGGATTGTTGTAGAAAGGGGGCTGCAAACGCGGTAATATACAAGTGAAAGCGTGTTTTTCGAGCATATTTTGGCGGTGTCAACTTTAAAGAGCCACAGACGGCAAACCATAATTATGTTAAAAATTTACTTTGTACAGTTTAAAGATAACCCGCAAATATTCGCAACAGACGTACGCTTTTATCTGCAACACAGTTATTACTTGTGATATCCGCACTAGCGCAGACCTGTTACTGTAAGTAGTGTTGTTTCCAAGTGAAAGCTGTGTGAGGATTATTAGCGCACAGATAAAAAAAAAACTAAAATAGGCAGCGTCTATAGTTTGCATGTTATGCTCGTTCTCTTCTATTCTCCTCCCTTCATTCCAGTATAAACGCTTGTTCACAAGTATAAACGAATGGCAGTGAACATTGGCGAATTACCTATGAATAGGCTACTCGTTTGCAGCAGTGTAAACGAGGTTTTACACTCGTTCGCTCTAGTATATACCAGGAATTATAGGGACCGATGATCTAGCAGTTAGATGACGACTATTATTCATTTATTTCACTGTTGCGATTTCAGCTCTAGAGTCATTTTCATGTACCGAGGGAAATGTCTTGTAAGGTAATGCTTCTTAAATTTTTTACCAAATGTTTCCACACTATGCTTTGCATTTTGTTATCCATATGTTATATTGGTTTCAGTTTTCACATTGCACACAAAAATGCATCTACACTCAAAATTACGATAGTGAAGTGAATAAACAGTTTTAAAAAGTCCAAATCGCAGCAAAGATTTCATTTAATAATTATATGATATGATTCTTGTACAGGAAGGGCTGCCACGTTATATAACATCGACAAAATTTAAATACGATCGAATGCTTATGGATCTTTATTAATTCTTGCTCCTAACTAATTTATTGATTTACCTGAATTTAAAATCCACTCGCCTAACCTTTCTTTATCTTTGACGGGAAATCTGAACATTTTTAGTTCAGTATTTGTTCGTCTACTCCTTCCACAGTTGATATACTCGTAGGTCCTCGGTATGACGACTCGATCCTCTACCACCAGTATGTCAGAAACAGCTGTACTTCACAAACGCCAAATAGTGGAAAGCTGCACGCGTTCGGCCGATGTTGCCACATTTCACAGAACGGAGTGCCATCTAGTGGTTGATTCCAGAAGTAAGGGTGTGGCGCTGTTGCCGCCTGGTGGCCGTTCCCTGACAAGTGTTGCCTGCTAGACCAAGCGATCTGGGCTATGAAATAGAAACAATGTTGCTTGGTTGTCTACTCGGAATCAAAACGGGCTGAGCCTGCAGCAGCGCTCGGAGAGCTGCACAGCGCCGGCTAGAGGGCGCTGTCGTCGGTGTCGGTGTCGTAGTGCCAACCTAGCAGGGCGCACCTACGTTGCGGGATCGTAGCTACCGATACCACATCTGTTATGTGTAACCTGCACTGCCTAATAACCTCAAGAACTATGAGCTTGTGTGGTGCCATGAATAAGTTTCAATGACTCCTTCTCTGCCACCGTTTGTCTCGAGCTACTTCATTTACGTTGCCTTACCTTTAGTGCTCTACATCTCTTCCGGAAGAATACTGCAACTGCTGCTCATTCATGCTTCGTTATTGATGGATTATTTGCAAGGAAAGTGAATAGAGAGTGGTTTTAAGAAGCAAATCTTAAGTCTCAACATATAGCGTTATGGAACGAGTTGTGGAATTTGTGACAGAAGAAGAGGTCTGAGACAATGAATTCGCGAAGACGATATGTAAGAAAATTGCAATATATTGTTCGAAAAGACAACGTGAAAGTACATAAGTTTATTCGTTATTTAATAAATAAAAATTTAATGCTATTCTTTGGTAAGGGCACTTATAGATAATGGCTGTAACGATTTGACTGATTTAAAACAAAGATATTCTTAATCAACTAGTAGGGAAAGAAAAGTTGGCTGGAATATGCAAAATACGAAAATCCTATAAGTGCTATTTTCTATGGGATTTTTGTATGAAGACCCTAACTGGTGAGTTAGGGTAATTGGTTCGATAGGGGTAATTGGTTCAAATGGTTCTGAGCACTATGGGACTCAACTTCTGAGGTCATCAGTCCCCTAGAACGTAGAACTACTTAAACCTAACTAACCTAAGGACATCACACACATCCATGCTCGAGGCAGGATTCGAACCTGCGACCGTAGCGGTCCCGCGGTTCCAGACTGTAGCGCCTAGAACCGCACGGCCACTCTGGCCGGCAAGGGTAATTCCTTTCATGGTTTTCCTCATTATTGTACTGGAAACGTTCTCAGGAAAATATCCTGAGAATTACAAAGAGAAGTTGGAAAATTCAGACAAAGTGAAAAAATCGTAATCAGAATATAGATTTCAACCAAATATGGTACATATATTACTAGGGTGACCAGATGCTATTGTTTAAAAAGGAGGGCAAACAGCTTCAAAAAGGGGAAGGAAGAAAAATGAGGACACATCAAACGGGTCAACTGCAGATGAGGATACCACCTGTCAGCTTTGGACAAGTCACGTGACTGCCGGGAATAACCGGTAAAATTAGTAGTTAATTGTTACTGATGGTCAGGTGGTGGTTAACTGAGCAATATAAAAAAAATTAAAAACATTGATTGTGGCGACAGTGTGGCGTAAATTGTTTTGTTATTTCAACAACACGGAATTGTTTACAGAGCGAAAAACGTAAGACCATTCACCTCCCTTCATTCGACGCACCGCTACCAACATCTACAATTCAAGCAGCAGCTGACGCCATGAAAACTGCGCTTTAACCTTCCGAATACAAATAAATTGAATGACTATGAAACAATGAAATAAAACCATGATAGTTAATCTGTCGAGTTATTTCTTACCGTTATTGGCCACTGAGACGTACGTTCCAGCTCCACATATCTTACGTTCCGCTTCAAATTCATTTCTCCCTTTCTTGAAAGTTGGATATTTGCAGGAAAGGACATCAGGAAATGTACACTTTCGTTTAGGCATAGCCAAATATTTTACGTAACTCACTCGGTTAAAAATTACACTCACAAATCACAAGTGCACTACAGGAAGCCATGCCAATACAAAGCGAAGATACGAAATGAAAATTTTAAGTAATCGATATTTGCATTGGCTTATAGGTCGATCAACGATAGCATCGACAATCCTGGTGCCACCTACTAACACCACCTTCGTGCGTGCCTATCACGAAGGCTGTGCCAATAGTTAAAGTATTTAAGAAAAGAGCAATAAAACGGGACGAATTGTAAATTTAACTGTATTACGCTCAACTTTGCGAAAAAGCCGGACACTGTAAAAATCCTCCCGGACCCCGGACAAAGGGCTAAAAAGGAGGACATGTCCGGATTAATCCGGACATCCGGTCACCCTATATATTACTGTCGCTAAAGAAATGCTGTGGGGAGGTAAGAACCAGCAACCTCCACCTGGGGTGAGATAGCTAACTTGGAGAGAAATCGGTGAGGTGACTGACAGATATGGAGGAGGGGGAGGAAGGCACAGAAAGGAGGAGATGGCCTGAGAGAGGGGAGGAGTAGCAGATGGGCGAAGAGATTGATGAAGAGTGGTGGGTGGCGGAGTTGGACACACGGAGGGGGTGAAGGAGATGGACGGAAAGGGGGACGGAGGAGACGGAGTAAAATAAATGGAATAAATACATACCTGGGCAATGTCGGGTTCTCAACTAGCTGATAAATAAATTATCAGATTAAGCCAGTTAACATACTCACCGAACACAGTAGCAGGAAGGATATAAAAAATAAGGTTACAAGCTTCTGAAACGTCTTGTGAGTAAGAGAGGCGCAACTGTCTAAAGGGATGCCAGGAATCGGAATGCTTTGTGCTAAAACTGCCAGAGGTGACCTAATTGAAACTAATTGAAACAGCCAGCGCTACGGTTGGCCAGTACCAGTCAAAGTTGTCTAGAAAGCCGCCGTCTTCCAAGCCGTTGTAGGGAATATGATGCGCTCTTCGTTACTAGCGATGTATGACGTATTCCAGCTGGATAATGCAAGACCGCACAGACCGGTTCACACGATAAACGGTTTGAGAAAGGCACCTATCCTTGAGTGGCCTGCATGTTGCCCTGATTTTTCACCCATAGAGCACGTATGAGATGGGAAGAAGCTTACCTTAACAGAGGCTCCAGTCAGAAATTTGCATGAACCGAAACTGTTCCGGACATCCCAAGAAATTCCTCTGTATGGCGTTTCATGCCAAGACGAATGAAAGGGTTTATTAATGTTCGTGGGGATCACTGTGTCAATAAGGGGCATCACTTTCGGAAGGAATGTAAGTCAATGAATTAACACCTGTTACGTGGTGAGCATCTCCACAAAGCTTGGTAAATATCGGAACGGTGATTCCTAATCAAATGCTTTCGATTTCTGTCAGTTTATATAAGTTTCTACATCTACATATACATGGATACTCTTCAAATCACATTTAAGTGCCTGGCAGAGCGTTCATCAAATAACCTTAACAATTCTGTTATTCCAATCTGGTATAGCCCACTGAAAGAATGAACAGCTTTAGCTTTCCGTACGAGCTCTGATTTCCCTTATTTTATGATGGTTATTGTCCCTCCCTTTGCAGGTCGGTGTCAAAAAATATTTTCGCATTCGGAGTAGAAAGTTGGTGATTGGAATTTCGTGAGAAGGTTCTGTCGCAACGAAAAACGCCTTTCATTTAACGATTTCCAGCCCAAATCCTGTATCATTTCTGTGACAGTCCCTCCAATATTTCGCGATAATACAAAACGTGCTGCCTTTCTTTGAACATTTTCGATGTACTCCGTCAGTCCTATCTGGTAAGGATCCCACACCGCGCAGCAGTATTCTAATAGAGGACGGACAAGCGTAATGTAGGCAGTCTCCTTAGTAAGTCTGTTACATTTTCTAAGTGTCCTGCCAATAAAACGCAGCCTTTGTTTAGCCTTCCCCACAACATTTCCTATGTGTTCCTTCCAATTTAAGTTGTTCATAATTGTAATACCTAGGTATTTAGTTGAATTTAAGCCTTTTAGATTAGACTGATTTATCGTGTAACCGAAGTTTAACGGATTGGTTATACCACTCATGTCGATGACCTCACACTTTTCGTTACGTAGGGTCAACTGCCAATTTTTGCTCCAAACAGATATCTTTTCCAAATCGCTTTGCAACTTGTTTTCGTCTTCTAATGAGTTTACTGAAAGATAAACAGCCGCGCGGGATTAGCCGAGCTGTCTAAGGCGCTGCAGTCATCGACTGTGCGGCTGGTCCCGGCGGAGGTTCGAGTCCTGCCTCGGGCATGGGCGTGTGTGTTTGTCCTTAGGATAATTTAGATTAAGCTGTGTGTAAGCTTAGGGACTAATGACCTTAGTAGTTAAGTCCCATAAGATTTCACACACATATGAACAATTTTTGAACGATAAACGCGTTTATATAGATACGTAACAGAAAAGGGCCTATAACACTACCTCGGGGAACGCCAGAAATCACTCCTGTTTTTCTTGATGACTTTCCGTCAGTTACTACGAACTGTGACAGGAAATCACAAATCCAGTCACATAACTGAGACGATATTCCATAAGCACGCAATTTGAATACGAGCCGCTTGTGTGGTACAGCGTCAAAAGCCTTCCGGAAATGCAGAAATACGGAATCCATCTGAAATCCCTTGTCAATAGCACTCAACAGTTCATGTGTTTCACAGGAACGATGTTTTCTAAACCCATGTTGACTGTGTGTCAATAAACAGTTTTCTTTGAGATAACTCATAATGTTCGAACACAATATATGTTCTAAAATCCTGCTACATATCGACGTTAGCGATATGGGCCTGTAATTTAGTGGATTTCTCATACTACCTTTCTTGAATATTGGTGTGACCTGTGTAACTTTCCAGTCTTTGGGTATGGATCTTTCGTCGAGCGAATAGTTGTATATGATTGTTAAGTATGGAGCTAACGCATCAGCATACTCCGGAAGGAACCTAATTGGCTTACAGTCTGGACCAGAAGACATGCTTTTATTAAGTGATTTAAGTTGCTTCACTACTCCGAGGATATTTACTTCTACGTTACTCATGTTGGCAGCTGTTCTTGAATCGAAATCTGGAATATTTACTTCGTCTTCTTTTGTGAAGGCATTTCGGAAGACTGTGTTTGGTAACACTGCTTTGAAAGTTTCGTATGAATCGGTGGGTTCAGGAGGGTAATACGAAACGCCGTGCTGGATCCCAGCGGCCTCGTATCATTAGGATAGGCATCTTATCCGCATGGCTGTAACGGATCGTGCAGCCACGTCACGATCCCTGAGTCAACCGTTGGGGAAGACAACAACCATCTGTACGAACAGTTCGACAACGTTTGCAGCAGCATGGACTATCAGCTCGGAGAGCTTGGCTGCGGTTACCCTTGACGCTGCATCACAGACAGTAGCGCCTGCGAAGGTGTACTTAACGACGAACCTGGGTGCACGAATGGCAGAAGGTCATGCAAATTTTTGAGTACAGTTGTTAACAAATGTCACGTGAATATAGATTACAATCGAGACACGGTGCTGTTTTAACGGCCAGCGCCGGGCCGTTGCCTCCAGCGCGGCGTGCAGTATCAGGTAGCGGCAAACGCTTAAGGGAGCGCAGCTTGCACGCCGCGGCACGCAAATTCTGTCCAGGAGGCTGGAAGCGGGGGCCGGCGCCCTCATCACACTGGAAATACGGCCCTCCTCGGCGCCACCATCCTGGGCCGATACCGTAATGGCTTTTCAATACCAGGTCGCAAGCGCAGGCGCGCCGCAAAAAGAACCCCGCCTACGACGCCGTTCCTCTCACGCACCGTAGCGAGGAAAACATTAAGTCCGCGCTCCGTCCAACATCTCTTCGTTTCCAGCCGGCGTGGAAGTCTCGATTTGTATATTAATGATAGTCAGGCGGCACTCTGCGGGAAGGTAAACGCCTTTATCGGCACCACTCCTTGCCCTGACCCTTCCCAAAGCAACGAATTCACCTAGTACTACGTATGTGTCGACTCTGCGTTCACAACAACAATGGAGTAGAGCAGACGTGATGATAGACTGGGCATGGATGACGGTAATGCAACTATTCTTCAATAACAGTCGACTACAGACTCAGTGATGTACGTATAACATACACTACTAGCCCTTAAAATTGCTACACCAAGAGGAAATGCAAATGATAAACGGGTATTCATTGGACAAATATACTATACTAGAACTGACATATGATTACGTTTTCACGCACGTCGGGTGCATAGATCCTGAGAAATCAGTACCCATAACAACCACCTCTAGCCGTCATAACGGCCTTTATACGCCTGGGCATTGAGTCAAACAGAGCTTGGATGGCGTGTACAGGTACAGCTACCCATGCAGCTTCAACACGATACCACAGTTCAAGAGTAGTGACTGGCGTATTGTGACGAGCCAGTTGCTCAGCCGCCATTGACCAGACGTTTTCAATTGGTGAGAGATCTGGAAAATGTGCTGGCCAGGGCAGCAGTCGAACATGATCTGTATCCAGAAAGGCCCGTACAGGACCTGCAACATGCGGTCGTGCATTATCCTGCTGAAACGTAGGGTTTCGCAGGGATCGAATGAAGGGTAGAGCCACGGATCATAACACATCTAAAATGTAACGTCCGCTGTTCAAAGTGCCGTCAATGCGAACAAGAGGCGACCGAGACGTGTAACAAATGGCACCCATACCATCACGCCGGGTGATACGCCAGTATGGCGGTGACACGCTTCCAATGTGCGTTCACCGCGTTGTCGACAAACACGGATGCGATCAACATGATGCTGTAAACTGAACCTGGATTCATCTGAAAAAATGACCTTCTGCCATTCGTGCACCCAGGTTCGTCGTTAAGTACACCTTCGCAGGCGCTACTGTCTGTGATGCAGCGTCAAGGGTAACCGCAGCCAAGCTCTCCGAGCTGATAGTCCATGCTGCTGCAAACGTTGTCGAACTGTTCGTACAGATGGTTGTTGTCGTCCCCAACGGTTGACTCAGGGATCGTGACGTGGATGCACGATCCGTTACAGCCATGCGGATAAGATGCCTATCCTAATGATACGAGGCCGCTGGGATCCAGCACGGCGTTTCGTATTACCCTCCTGAACCCACCGATTCCATATTCTGCTAAGAGTCATTGGATCTCGACCAACGCGAGCAGCAATGTCGCGGTACGATGAACCGCAATCGCGACAGGCTACAATTCGTCCTTTATCAAAGTCGGAAACGTGATGGTATGAATTTCTCCTCCTTACACGAGGCATCACAACAACGTTTCACGACGCAACGCCGGTAAACTGCTGTTTGTGTATGAGATATCGGTTGGAAACTTTCCTCATGTCAGCACGTTGTAGGTGTCACCACCGGCGCCAACCTTGTGTGAATGCTCTGAAAAGCTAATCATTTGCATATCACAACATCTTCTTTCTGTCGGTTAAATTTCGCGTCTGTAGTACGTCATCTTCGTGGTGCAGCAATTTTAAATGCCAGTAGTGTAATAAAGAGCCACGTTATTCTAATGATGAAGCCCACACGACTGAACAGTTTAAAAAGGCATTGAAACTGGTGGCAAAAGTTCCCGGAAACAACACAAGTGTTATTGGGCCTGGAGACAACGGTCTGTCAATAAAGGAAAGCCCCACACTTACGCAGTCAGAGATTACAGACAAAGAGTTGAGATAAGACTTGGATGATAATGGGCCACGTAAGTCAGAGTTGGTACAAGACTTTTGGTGTTGTTTTGAAATAGGGTATAACTGCCTAAAATCTTTTCCTCAACCTTTGTTTTGGTGTAAATGGTAAAAACAAGGGTTCTAACCAAAACGACACCCAGCAAGAAAATATTTTGTAAGACAATTCGAGACGCTACGAAAAGTGTCGTATAGTATGGGCCGCGCAAGTAAATATTGCTTTTTAATATAAGAAAGCTGTATTTGTGGTTCATAGACATATTAATCGGTTTATATATCAAAACTACAAGATAATAAGGTAAACAGTTGGTTAAAAAATCTTTCAACTTCTGGTCTATTGAAGTCGACGCAACGCAGTACACTTGTGGAGAGAGATTTTCTGTAAGACTTTCTGTCTGAATGTTCATTTTCACAGTCTGGCCCGTGATGCAGTTTGATATTTTTCGGCAAATGGTGAGGTAACCTTTGAAAGTCAGTATTAGCTATAGGCATTAATCTGGAATCTAAATCTCTCACGTGCGTTACAAGCATTTTTTTTTCAAATGTTGCTCTCAAAAGTCACATCTGTGTTGGCATGTAAGTCTACTCACTCCCAACAATGATTTCAATCTCCTTGGAAGACGCAAACGATCTTCATGAGCCATTTCGGTCATTTTGACTTCCAAAACTCTTGAAACCTCTGCTTTTGGCCAGGAATACTGTCTTTGTCTGTGGTGCTTCGCCTGTAACGTGTTATTTTGCCTCCAGGGTAGGTACAACTATTTTCAGGAGATTATCGAACATCTTGAATCATATTACATTGTCGAGGGCGACAAATCCTAGATCGTATCTTGCTTCTTCTTACATGAGGACTCGATTGATGATAATAATAATGATGATGATGATGATGATGATGATGATGACGATGACGATGACAGGTGCTGTTGGGCACACATCATCATGATTTTCAGCACCCTTAAGGAGATATTCGAGACGAGTGTGATTAAACAAAATAATAGTTTTAAAATTAATTACAAGATTAATTCAAAAAAGAACAAGATCTTTCTCTCTCCCTTTCTCTCTCTCCCCCCCCCCCCTTTCTCTCCCTCTCTCTCTCTCTGTCACACACACACACACACACACACACACACACACACACACACACACACACACACACGCAATAACGAGTGAAATCTTGTTCTTGCTGCCATTATCAAGCACGCAGTCAGAAATGCCTTCAACTATTTAAATTTGTAAAGTATGAGTACCCGATTTTACTCTGTTAGCAGTGGGCGCATAATTGATCTTGTAGTCAGCTACATTGATGTGAACATGGTATTCTTGTGTCAAACGAATAATAATGATAAAAATCGTGTAAAGGAGAAATATCGTATTAAAATTTGTGCTTGTCATTATTCACCAGACCTTGAAGGCTCGGTAAATCGATATTAATTCATGACAGTGGCAGTGTGTAATGCGTTGAACAAAAGGAGAACGCCAGCTGATTGCAGTACAATACGTATTCATATGTACAAAATCATTTGTTATTGCCAGCCGCTGTGGCCGAGCGGTTCTAGGCGCTTCAGTCTGGAACTGCGCTGCTGCTACTGTCGCAGATTCGAATCCTGTCTCGGGCATGGATGTGTGTGATGTCCTTGGGTTAGTTAGGTTTAAGTAGTTCTAAGTCTAGGAGACTGATGACCTCAGATGTGCTTAGACCCTTTTGAACCTTTGTTATTGCTTCTAGGTAAACGCACCACTTGGTGCTCTGACCTCTGTCTGATTAATTTTTAACTGCTCCGATTGCTTTCGTTCTTACTGGTAATTAAAAATCTTTACAGCTTCCGTATTACAGCTTGCGACTTTGGAAATCTTTTGTGTGAAGAGAATCTAAACCTGTTTTAAAAATATTTCCCCCTTACAGGAGAAGAACTGCCTCTTAATTTCGGAAATACCTGTGTTGATGACAGCTCGGCCTCTATCGTCGTGCTAAACTGGTGTTTCAGAATCAGGTTTGACCCTGTGGTTATATGCTCTGACACCAGATGGAGCCTGCCACGCCTTCAATCCTTTTCAATCCAACATCATGGAATCGTATTATTCACCCAACGTCGGAAGCTGATGCAGGATTGAGGTGGAGCTCCATCTCCCATGAAGATGAAATGTCGTGAATAACATTGAAATCGGAGAAATACCGAGGTCCCTGTGAGACAATTCTCAATAAAAAGAAGAATGGCCCATAATAGTTGTTTATAGAATTGACACAGAACCCATTAACCTTCGGCGACTCTGTTTCGTCTTGAACTACCACAGGAGTTTCGTTCTCCAAAAATCTAACAAAATGGCGATTAATTGTACTAGAAAGGTGGACAGTGGATTCATAAGAGAGAGAGAGAGAGAGAGAGAGAGAGAGAGAGAGAGAGAGAGAGAGAAAGAGACAGTGACCGTTCTGTTCTCTGGAACTGCAGTGTGAAATTCGTACTATTCAATGTCGTCATCAGGATGCAATGCTTTGCAATAACTGCAAGTTCATATTGATTTATTACTCGCCGTTAGTTGAGGGACATGAATTTATTACTTGTTCGCGTTGTAATGTTCCTAGGACTCCTTTCGTAAATTTCACGTATACGCTCGTCATTTTCATCCACCGCGCACAGAGGAGCTGTGGTTTTTCCTTCACATGTCACCAATCTCCTACAAGTTTTCGTTGGCATTCGTAAATTTGCTAATGAGGACGCTTCTCTTTGTGGAATTGTCGTCGAAATGCACATTGCGCATTAACGATGGAAGCTAATTTTGTTAATTGCAGGTCACAAAACAATAGTTCGTGATGTCGACATTTTCCTATACTCAAGCCACAGCACCAGTGCAGCTATGAATTGAACTTCTATGTAGACTGTTCAAAACTTTCAGCTTTTATGTGTCTACGAGCTTGTAGCTCTGTTTCTGCCTTTTGTGGACTGCGATAGGAAAGTTCTTGAAACCTGTTCCTTCTTTTCCAGTAACGATGCTAGAGCATGTGGTAGTACTTTTACGTTGGCGGCGGTGGGACAACGACCTTATATTAAAAAACTGAAAACCTGCCTCGATTGCAAAAAAAGCACCTAGTGGTAAGTGTTAACCCAAGTTTCGGCGTAAATAACTACACATTCTTCAGAACAAGAATAAAACCCACAAGTGCCTAAGAAGACCTTTGTCAATTATTAAAAGAACACCACAGCTATGCATTTATAAACGAAATAGAAAAGGAAAACACAAACAGTACATATGTACAAAGTCAAAACCACTATTTAACTTAATGGTGTACGTTCCACCTCACACCGGCCTATGTTCGATGGGTGTGGTGGAGCGTGTGAGGTGGAGCGTACACCATTAAGTAGTGGTTTTGACTTTGTACATATGTACTGTTTGTGTTTTCCTTTTCTATTTCGTTTACAAACGCATAGCTATGGTGTTCTTTTAATCATTGACAAAGGTCTTCTTAGGCACTTGTGGGTTTTATTGTTGTTCTGAAGAAGGTGTAGTTATCTACGCCGAAATCTGGGTTAACACATAACACTAAGTGCTTTTTTCGCAATCGAGGCGGGTTTTAATTTTTTAATATATTAACCCACGATTGCTGACGCGCTGCGATGTTGAAGGTTCTTACAACGACCTTAGCTCCCCTGGGAAGGCAGCTGCTTCTCTTTAGGTCAGCGGAGGCTTGAAACCTGCCTAGCAAGACATTAATCTGGGAGGTGCCATCTTATTACTTTATGCAGGCCGTCGTGCACCACTTTGACCTCGTAGCCAGCATCCACGGCCTTCACTACGCAGCAGAATTTTGTGCTACGCAGTGGAGCCCGCGGGCACTCGGACCCGTGGATGGGACTGCGTGGATTTCTTTTATCTCGGTTTTTAGTATTATTTTTTATTTACTTGCAGAAATTGTTTTTAAGGAAAATAAATTAATTTTGAAGTAGCAAACTACAAATTTACGACATGTTTCAAGAAGAGAACAAAAAGCTGACAGGAAACTGAAAAAACGGACGTAGAACCCCGCCCGGGGATGGGGATTTGGTATTGAACTTCGAGTCCTGCTTCACTCATTGTATCGTGTATTTTCCGTTGTGTGTTCTATGCCGATGAGTAAGTGCCGGTTTCTACTCCGTTTCAAAAGGAAGTACTGAGGGCAATTAATTTTCCTGCACCGCATACGTACCGATTGCTTTTTGAAAGCAACACTTGCTGTTGGTGATTGGTATAAGGGCAGTGTACAGCCAAGAAATGAACCTTGCCTCGGCCAAGACTGACATGGCGCATCTGTAACTGCGCTTCGATATTCTGCCAATTGCCTATACTGCAAACTTTGAGTCGCCACCTACATTATATCAGGTCCCCAGTGATCTGCAATGAGAATGGTATAACAGGAATAGAATTCGTTATGAATAGGAAGGTAGGGCAGAGAGTGTGTTACTGTGAACAGTTCCAGTGACAGGGTTGTTTTCATCAGAACAGACAGCAAAATGAAACGATCGTGTGGCATTGTCGGCCGGAAAGCCCAAACTGGGAAGTTCAGCCGCTGGCTTGCAATTCTTGTTTCAGTCGACATCACATTGGGAGACTTGGGCCTCGGTGGTGATGTTGGCGAGAGCATGATAAGGACAATACAACACCCAGTGCATGAGCGGAGAAAATCTCCAGCACAGCCGGGAATCGAACCCAGGCCCGCAACATGGTAGACAAACAAGTTACCTCTCAGCTAAGCAGGCAAATAGAATCGACAGCAAACCAACGCCGACAACCATAATTCTAGTACACCTCCCGACGTCGCAAGCTGAAGATGAAGAGATAGAGAAAGTATATGTGTTTTTGAAAGGGTAATTCAGTATGTACAGATAGACGAAAATCTAAGTCACGGGGGACTGAAATGCCGTTGTAGGTGAAGGAGTAGCAGAAACGGTTACGGTAGAATGTGGGCTTGGCACTAGAAATGAGAGGGGAGAAAGGCTAATAGAGTTCTGCAACAAAATTGCAGCTAGTAATAGCGAATGTTCTGTTCAAGATTTACGAGAAGAGAGACTCTTGGAGAAGGCAGAGTAGTAGGGGAAGATTTCAGTTGAATACCGTCACGGTCAGACAAATATTCCGAAGTTAGATACTGGACTGTAAGGCATACCCAGAAGCAGATACAGGGTCAGATCATAATTTAGTAGTGATGAAGAGAAGGCCGACGTTTAAGGGATTCGTCAGGAAGAATCAATACGCAAAGAGGTGGGAAACGAGTACTAAGGAATGAAGAGTTTCGCTCTCTAAGGCGATAATACAACAAGGACTTACTCAGTAGGTAGTTCAGTTGAAAAGAAATGGACATCTCCAAAAAGGACAATTACAGAATTTGGAAAGGTAAACATAGGTACATAGAAGATAGCTGCGAAGAAACCATGGGTAACAGAAGAAACGCTTAACTTCATCGATGGAACAAGGAAGTTCAAAAACATTCAGGCAAAGTCAGAAAACCAAGTTGCTGAGAAATGAAATAAATAGGAAGTACAGGGAAGCTAGGACGAAACTGGTGCATGAAATATGAAGAAATCGGAAAAGAAGCGACTGTATGAATTACTGACCCCGCGGATAGCAAAATCAAAATAACTTTCGGCGAAATTAAAAGAGGGATGGTAACATTAAGAGTGCAATTGCAAATCCATTGTTAAATACAGGGGAGAGAGCGGATAGGTGGAAAGAGTACATTGAAGACTTCTATGACGGGAAAATTTGTGTGATATGATAGAAGACGAAGCAGGAATCGATACAGTATTAGAATCAATATTTAAAAGAACTTTGAAAGGCTTAAGATCAAATAAAGCAGAAGGCGCACATAACATTCCGTCAGAATTTCTAAGCTCATTGGGAAAGCGGCAACAAAACGACTATTCACATTGGTGTGTAGAATGTAGGAGTCTGGCGATATACGATTTGACTTTCAAAACCATAGCATCCACACAGTTCTGAAGTCTGACAGAGATGACAACTCCGAGAATTATCGCACAATCAGCTTCATAGCTGATACATACAAGCTACTGATAATAATAATAAACAAATGATTGCAAAATAAAATTGAATTTGTGTTAGACGATGTTCAGTTTAGCTTTAGGAAAGGCAAAGGCACCAGAGACGCAGTTCTGACTTTGCGAATGATAATGGAATCACGACTAAAGCAAAATGAATTTATAGGATTTGTCGACCTGGAATAACCCTTTGACGTTGTAAAATGGGGAAAGATGTTCGAAATTCTGAGATAAATAGGGGTAGTATACAAGATGTACAAGAGCCAAGAATGAAGTGATCAAATTAAAAAGGGCTGAGCACTATGGGACTAAACTTCTGACGTCATCAGTCCCCTAGAACTTAGAACTACTTAAACCTAACTAACTTAAGGACATCACATACATCCATGCTCGAGGCAGGATTCGAACCTGCGACCGTAGCGGTCGCGCGGTTCCAGACTGTAGCGCCCAGAACTGCTCGGCCACAGCAACCGGCTGTAAGACAGGGATGTAGTCTTTCGCCCGTACCGTTCAATCGTACATCGAAGAAGCAATGATGAAAAACAAAAAAAAGGTTTAGGAGTGGGATTAAAATTCATGGTGAAAGGATACCAGTGATACGATTCGTTGATGACATTGCTACATTAAGTGAAAGTGGAGAAGAATTACATGATCTGCTGAATGGAATTAACAGTCTAATGGGTGCAGAATATGGACTGAGGCTAAATCGAAGAAAGACGAAAGTAATGAGAAGCAGCAGGAGTGAGAACGGCGAGAAATTTTACATCAGGGTTGATGGTCACGAAAAATGACCAATGGCGTACGGATCAGGAAGGTCTCAAAAGAAGACTAGCACTGGCAAAAAGGGCAGTCCTGTCCAAGAGTACTAGTATCAAACACAGGCCTTCCTCAATTACATTCAAGAGAGGTTCAATTGTGATATCCTAGAAGGTAAGTCCGCAGATAGAGCCTAATGGATATATTTTGGTAATCCTTTTGGCAACCTCAGGGTTGTCCTCTTGCCATTGTGTTCCTACAGTAGTCTAGGAAACAGGGATCCAGATACCTGTAGTTCTCGAAATCGTCCAGACGTTACTGACCACCAAAGATGATCAAAGGTGCAAGCAATTTTTTATGCATTGGATGTCCATGCTTCTCTGGAAAACCTGATCAGTTGCTTCATCAACAGATTTTCCCGGCCTAAAGTCAAAGCCAAATTGTTGTTGACTAAAGCCATGGAGTGCCCTGTGGGCCTGGAGACAGTTACACAGAAGCCTCTCATGGACTTTAGCCAATCTGACTAATCTGTCTATCTAGAAATTTGGAACGTATGATTTTGATTAAGACGGATCCCTGGCTGTGCGTCTTTTAATAATTAATGCATTAGATGTTTTCTAGACTGCAGACACCCGACCCAGCCTCAGGGCATCATTTATTAAATTTGTTAATTGTGAGGACATCTGCGGTGAGTTGTGCAATGTTTCCTTGAGGATATGGTCTGGCTGTGATGCTTCCTTGGTTTTCTAGCCAGCAATTGCTAGCGCGACCTCTTTTAGTAACATTCCCAATGTGTTCTGTTGTAGACGTGTTGTGACGCAATGTTGCAAGTGTTCTTGTCTAGTCCTGATTAGTACGGGTTTTCGCGTCCCTACATTCTTTCAGTCAAATCTGTCCGTGGCGAATGGTGCTTGCCCTCAGGTAGAGCCTCCTCTTGCGTCTCATATCCTGTCTCAGCCCACATAGTTCGGAGCTTGGTTCAAATGGCTCTGAGCACTATGGGACTCAACTGCTGAGGTCATTAGTCCCCTAGAACTTAGAACTACTTAAACCTAACTAACCTAAGGACATCACAAACATCCATGCCCGAGGCAGGATTCGAACCTGCGACCGTAGCGGTCTTGCGGTTCCAGACTGCAGCGCCTTTAACCGCACGGCCACTTCGGCCGGCAGTTCGGAGCTCCAGGAAGCATCTGACATACGGTGGTTAATGACGGTCGGTATGTGTTTTCGTTGGGCAGTGGGCGGTTTGTAATATTTGCTGAAGTCTTTACGCTCTTAAAGTCTACAATTTCATCTAAAGTTTTCGATAAGTTTATCTCTTACGTAAATTTGAATTCCCTCCCAGTTTGCCCTGCTTATTAAATATTTATTTCATGGTGATGCATGATCTATTTTAGTCGTTGTGTGAATGATGATTGCATAACTATTACATATCGTTACATGCAGACGCACACTGTAGTATTTCTATATTTACAGCTACATAATTAACTTTAGTTATGGTTGTACTGATACTGCCAGCAGCTTCTCCTATAAATATTGGTGGTTGTCTTTTCTTTGTTGCTAACGTGCAGATTGATCAGACTTGGGATGTCATTAACGATCTGATGGCGGTCATCAATGGAACCACAATGCCACAAGATGGATCTGGAATTGGTGTCGGCTGCGGTGATCATCATCTTCCCTCTTGTTGGTTGCAGTGATCACCTTTTTCCCTCTCAAGTAACGTACTATCTGTTGTACCATGTGTTGAATCATATTTGAGTACTGGGTGTACCATGACGCCAATATCCATGTGTATATACCCGTGGTTACCACTACTGTTACAACATCTCTGATCACAAATGGGTGATTTTCGTAGTGTGATACTTGGTCTCCACTGTCAATATAGTATGGTTCAGATGGTTCAAATGGCTCTGAGCACTATGGGACTCAACTGCTGAGGTCATTAGTCCCCTAGAACTAGTTAAACCTAACTAACCTAAGGACATCACAAACATCCATGCCCGAGGCAGGATTCGAACCTGCGACCGTAGCGGTCTTGCGGTTCCAGACTGCAGCGCCTTTAACCGCACGGCCACTTCGGCCGGCATCAATATAGTAGCCATGGTCTCTATATCTCCTGTCAGCTGTTGCTGTGGGGGGGGGGGGGGGGCACATATTAATTTTCCATTTGTACAATATCGGTCTCAAAGGCTGGTGAAATCAACTTTAAACTCTTGGGATAGCCTGGGACGTTTCGCACTCACACTCAATTCTAGTCCTTAAAGCAATGAGCTGAGAGATCTTCACGGCTGTCTTGTGTACACTTGGTACTTCAGACTTGTTGAATGTTGAAACATCTGGCAGTAGACAATCGAGCCTATCATCAATTACTTGCAGGCAAAGGCTTTTTGATCCCTAATTGACCGTGGGTTTGATAAAAGCACAGCAGAAGGGAAGAGGGCATAATAATAGTTAGAAATATGGAAATAACACTGCTGTATTTTTCAGTGTACATTGGGATTGAGCCAGCAAAGAAAACACTCAAAAATATGGTACTGGTTATTATACAGTCGGCTGCTGTATTTTAAGGGTTAATGGGAATAGTATAGAAGAAAAATGATCCCAAATGGAAAATAGGATCTGTTCGTAATATAGGCAAGGTAGTCACGCCAGTAGTCATCGTACATGACATTAACCCGTTGGAAACGCTGAGACTCTAATTCACAAAAACCAAAGTATTTACTGGTGGTAGCAAAGAGTAAGGGTAGGCCTTGCAAGGATGAGAATCACATTGAGAGACATCGGTTCTTTACCTCACTTGGTCATGTATTCTAAAGTGTAGGTGGCAATGGTACAGCATCTTGGGTTAAGGCAGCTTTGGCAGAGGTGAATTGCTAATAAAATCACGGTGGTTGTTATAATTAATGTCCCAAGAACCATAACTTTATGCACAAAAGACTGCGTGTTTCATCTGATAGCCAATACTTGCTAAACCTCTGCATCACACGGCGGCTGCTCTTTCGTACATGGGCGAAAGAACGGACACGTCGTATTCATTTAACTGGTTCGCCTTGGTGGACAATGAATCCGCAACCTTCATTGCGGACCGACATTTACGTTCGATCTCCAGTGGAAATTTAAAATTTGTGAGTGTGACGGACATGGACGGGGATTGTGAACAGGTCCTGCTAGATTGAAATGTGAGTCAGCTGGAGAGCGTCCTGAATAGTCGGCGCATTTGCAATAAACCCTGTGCCTGGGTGGTGCAATAGTAAACACAACCCTCGGAGGTTCGAGTCCTCCCTCGGGCATGGGTGTGTGTGTCGTCCTTAGCGTAAGTTAGTTTAAGTTAGATTAAGTAGTGTGTAAGCTTAGGGACCGATGACCTCAGCAATATGGTCCCATAAGACCTTACCACAAATTTCCAATTTCCATTTTTGATGCAACTTTTACTAAAGCTACAACCCATTCACCTTCTATATTGCCGTCGTCTTGCGAGATTATGTTTTACAACCTGGCACGTCCTGATGAAGTTTGTAACTACATAAAGTCATAGGCCTGCCGGTTCATAACACGAATGCATGTAACAGATGACTACAGGTAATGATGATAGTTTTTACTGCATATTCGGCGCTTTTTTTACGTTTTGGACGATCTTAATACGGTTGTAGAAAGCAACCGCAACTTATTATCGTGGCTTAACTGTACAGAGAAAAAAAAATGCGGTCTAGACATTACTTTTTTTAATAAATAAATAATTTGTGTTTCTTAAAAGACGTTTTTCTTTTGTCTTGATCCATACTACGACCTCTGAAAGTGGCTTTCCTACAATCTTGGCAACAAGAACAGTGGCACATGTGTTCCACTGTCAGACATACCACAAAGATTTTCGCTTATAACTTTTCACTTGGTCGTTTTCGGACCAGGATCCTTTGCAGCTGTACTTTCTCCACCATCCCCTAAAGTTTGCAGAGTCATAATGGAATCATCCTGTATAACTGATTCTGTAATAAATGGTATAAACTTTTTAATGATTATGTAGAATCCGCCTCGATTGCAAATAGAAACCGGATGGTGACCCAGGTTTTGGCACGGATAACCACGCCTTCTTCGGAACACACAAAAACTACAAACTGCCTAAAGAGGCATGCTTCAACGTTAATACAGAACGCCCAAAATGGCCATGCCTCTATAGGCAGTTTGTAGTTTTTGTATGTTCCGAAAAAGGCGTGGTTGTCCGCGCCAAAACCTAGGTCAACATCCGGTTTCTATTTGCAATCGAGGCGGATTCTTTATAGTCATTAAATTATTCAAGATTGCTGATGCGCTGCAATGTTAAAAGTTCTCAGGTATGAACTTTGAATTACAATAGTCACTCAGAAGTTGTATTACTGGTACCCACTTTGAGAGAATTGATATAAACACTTTTACCCTGTAGTATGCCGATGCCCAGCAATCTTAGTTGCTAAAATATATCCTAAACATAACACAGTATAGCAATTGCAATTCATTTACAGAATGAAATTTTGACTCTGCAGTGGAGAGTGTGCTGACGTCATACTATGCAGCAGATGAAAACTGTGTGCCAGACTGAGACTCGAATTCGGGACCTTTACCTTTTGCTGGCAAGTGCTCTACCAACAGAGCTACCCAAACTGAGCTTTTGTAGCTCAGTTGGTGGAGCACTTGCCCACAAAAAGCAAAGGTCCCGATTTGGAGTCTCGGCCCAGCACATAGTTTTAATGTGCCAGGAAGTTTCACATTTCATTTATTTTGCTCAAGGGGGGTAGGACGTCAAGCGGGCCGACTTGGAGCAGGAGAGGCACCTCAGGACATTTTAATTTCCACTGTCTATACTTTTACAAGTAAATTCATAAAAATTTGTCAGCATGACCAGGAAGGATTCAGAATTCACACTCATAGCAGTGCAAGTTCTAAAACATAACGTAATAATTTTCTTTACATGTGAAATTTCAACATTTTTTTCACTTACTAATGGCAGCATTTTTTGCTATAGGTACACTTTTCTTCCTAAGTAAGAGAGATTCTTCAATGAATTTTGCACAGCATGCAAACCATACTTAAAGGTGTATGAAACTCTAGAATTTTCCAAATCTATTAAAACCTGTGGTAAAAATTGAGGTAATTAACTATAAAATTTGTGTTTCTTCTAAACATGAAGTTTAAAATATAACAGTTCATTCGTTTTTTCATAAATTAAATAAATTCTAGTTTTATGGTATGTATGCTGTGCAAAATTCATCGAAGAATCTCTCTAACTTATGAAGAAAAGTGTACCTATAGCAACAAATGCAGCCATTAGTAAGTGAAAAAATGATGAAATTTCGCACATAAAAAAAATTATTTTGTTATGTTTTAGAACGTCCACTGCAGCAGGTGTGAATCCTGAATCCTTCCTGGTGATGCTGACAGAGTTTTATGAATTTATTTGTGAAAGTATAGACACTGGAAATTAAAATGTCCTGAGATGCCTCTACTGCTCCAACTCGGCCCGTTTGACTTCCTACCCCCTTAATTAAATAATACTATTATTGGTGTGGTGATCTGTGTGGTTTTTCAATGACAACTGCTGATTTCTGAGATGCTACAAGGTGGTAAATGTGCTGGCATAAACCTCTCCGCGGACGATTACGGTCTCCACGGTCGCGCCACAGGTAGCCTACTTGCAGGCGCGGTAGCAGCCGCTTGTTTTGAGAGCGAGTCTGGCGCCGGGGGCCGACGTAAACAAACAGCTGCGTGTTTTGCCGGCGCCCTGCGCGCTGCACCCTGCACCCTGCGCTCGCTCCGGCCAGCGTTCCCAGACCAGACCCTAGCAGAGGAGAACCGAGCAGACGCTCATTAATTACGCGGCGAGCCGCAGCCGGCAGCCGGCGCGTCCGCCCGCCCTCGCTCCTTCCGGCGGCCCTACCGTAAACACTTGTTAAACAGCCCGCTGCTCGCTCACTCTGCTTGTGATTCCGTAAGTGCGCCTCTGAACGCGTGAGACCATCCCTGTCCGCAGAGGTACGCGACAAGTAAACCATTTACAGAGTTGTCAGACATTATGTGACACATTTTTAAGGAAACCTTGTGGTGACGGATTCTATTAGCTAAGAATGTCATCAGATTCTCATTTAAAACCTGTAGTGATGAGCAGCAGAAATGTGATAAGCTGTAAATTTAACTTCGAATTTGGGGAACAGGAAGTGGGTTAAGTCAAGGAATTCTGATACGTTGGAAGTGAAATAACGAATGACATACTAAGCGAGGAAGATATAACAGTAGACTCCATGGCGTGTTGTGTGCACCACGACCAAATAGTGTATAGAATTGGAAGGAAACTTAGGATTGGTCGAATTTTGTTGTTTTATTGTCAGCAAAATCGATTTTCGGTCACTTAGTGACCACCCTCAGTGCTGTAATATACAATTAAAATTGGTAGGCACCGGTATCAAGCTGTAACCACAAGCTTAGAGAGATTTATGTGATCGATCTAAGCTTATGGTTATAGCTTGATACCAGTGCCTACCAGTTTTAATTGTATATGTTCATAGCAAAGATTCTGAATACTAATCACCGTTTCTGAGCAACGTAAAAAGTCGTAGATAATACTTCACACGATCTTCAGATTAGCACGAGATCACCCTTGTATGTTTCCCGAGGCAACTTCCCAAGATCGCTCTAAGCTTGTGGTTATAGCTTGATACCAGTGCATACCAATTTTAATTGTATATTACAGCACTGAGGATGGCCACTAAGCGACCAAAAATCGATTTTTCTGACAATAAAACAACAAAATACGGCCAATGCTGATTTCCCTTCCAATTCTATATAACAGTAGAGTAGAAGTGAAAAACAGTGTGTTCCTGCTTCGAGAAATCTACTAATATCAAACGTGGATCTTCATTTTAAGAATAAAATTCTGAAAATGTAAGTTTGGAGCCCAGAATTGTAGCTAAGAGCTCCATGGACCATCACAAAACCAGAAAGGGAAACAGTTACTGTTTGAAATATGCTTTTATAAGTGGTTGTTCAGAACTCGGTGGAATAATAAAATATCAGGAGATTCTCCACAGAATCGGTGAGGAAACGTATATTTGGACAAAAACCTGACAGGCTGATAAAATAAGTGTCAACACATGGGGAATAGCATCAGTGGTGCTAAAAGTAGCTGTTGTGGTAACACGTATTGACACCACCCCATAACAATCATAGCAACGGAACTGCAAGTTTCTGTAAGACTCGGTAGTGGTCATGAGGGATCTGACAGACCCAATGCTGCACGCCCGCTGAGCCACATTCCAGTGGCTCTGTACCACGCGTTCCCTCTGCTGTCATGATACTGGATGGCCAATGGCAGCCACTCACCCTACTTGCACTCGGAGCCACTCCGTAATGACACCATTGATCATGCCTAACACAATGAGCCTCATCCTGGCTGACATTATGATTCGGAGAATGCTCAGGAAGCAAAGACAGTTGCACTCGCAGTACAAGAAAGATCCGGAGAATGAGGACAGGCAAAAGTTAGTAGAGATTCGTGCTGCCGTAAAAAGAGCGATGCGCGAAGCATACAACCACTACCACCATCATACCTTCCCCCCTCTGGGGTAAGAATAGGCCCGAGGTATTCCTGCTTGTCGTAAAAGGCGACTAAAATGAGTTTCAACCGTTTCGGCCTTCCGTGTGATGGTCCCTCTTGGGGTTTGACCTCCATTTTTCAAAATTCTACAGAAGTACAAGCCTTTTGGGGAAGGACGCCTTACGTGGTGTATCACTGGTCCTCAGTGCACTAAGACCTTGGCACTCAGCATTGTAACGGCGTTGTAACCATACCCACTATTCCTCAAATTGGGCCTAAATGCCTGATGGGTTGTACAAGTTACACCCATAATGCGTCCCCATCTGGACCTACGATCATGATGGACTTTCCATGGCACCCAAAATCCAGCATGGTAGCCAGCCCGTTGTGTTGACAACACAGGAATCGTACTGCCGATACATGAGCTGCACCCTCCCCACGTCGGCCAAGGAGTAGATGCCCGTCTCCTTGGGGCATCAGGACTCCCAGCAACGGTCATCCTGCCAAGTGGCCCTTGCTGAGGCTGGGTGGCGCCCGTGGAGAGAGCCCCTGGTCGGAGTGGGTGGTATCGGGGCGGACGTTTCGCAGATGAAACGTCAACATGTATCAGGTCACTCTGCCGCCAAGTCTTTTAAAAAGAAAGGTACTGTGTCTGGTTCTGGTTCTCCTGCCCTTTCCCCCTTGGCCACTCCCTGGGAGGAAGGACAGGCCCGCCGGCTTGGGGCGAAGTACTTCCCCCGCTATTTGATCTGTTCTCGGACCGATGGGGGGACGTTTGCCACATCCAAGCCCATGTTCTTTGTTCAGCACATCGAGGACATCTTTGGGGAAATCGAGGCTCTCAGTAAAATGCGTTCGGGGTCCGTTCTTGTAAAGACCACCTCCGCCACACAGTCGGCGGCGCTCCAGGCGTGCGACCGACTAGGGGACATCCCAGTGTCCATTGTCCCGCATCTGGCACTGAATAGGATGCAGGGGGTTATTTTTCATCAGGACCTCCTGCTGCAATCTGATGAGGAGCTCAGGGCCAACCTGGAGCGCCAAGGCGTGCATTTCGTCCGGCGAGTCCAGCGTGGCCCCAAAGACCGTCGCATCGACACCGGGGCCTTTATCCTCGCCTTTGAGGGGGACGTTCTCCCGGAGAAGGTAAAGGTGATGTGCTACCGGTGCGACGTGCGACCTTACGCCCGCCTCCTATGCGCTGCTTTCGGTTTTTGCGCTTTGGGCACATGTCGTTATGGTGTGAGGCTGAGCCCCTATGTAGCGATTGTGGACGTCCTCTTCATGTGGAACATACATGCACCCCACCACCTCGGTGCATTAATTGTCCTGGCATCCACTCGCCTAGATCTTTAGACTGCCCCGCGTATCAGAAGGAGAAGAAGATTCAAGAACTCAAAACTTTGGATTGTCTCTCTTATTCTGAGGCCAGGAAGAAGTATGAACACCTCCATCCCGTGCCGTTCACAACTTCGTTTGCCTCAGTCGTGTCCACTCATTCCACAGTATCCTCACCCTATCCTGTCCCCCCTCCACCTCCTCCCCCTATCCGGGGTCTATGCCTCTGCCTCCCAAATCCTCCTCCCCCGTGGCCCCCGCCCCCTCTGCCCCAGGGGCCACCCTTCCTCCTCCTCCCCCCCCCCCCGCCGCCTGAGAAGCGATCCTCTTCTCAGGCGTCCATCGGGGAAACGTCCCGGACCCTGGCTTCCGAGGTCCGGCGTTCCAAAACGGATCCCACGCATGAGGACCTTCTTCGGGTCCAGCCCACCATCCTTGTGTCTCCTTGGACTTCCAAGAAGGCCTCCAAGGAGAAGTCTCTATCCCCCCCGCTCCACCCTGGCGCGTTTTGTCTGATGCTCCATCCGTGAGTCGCTGCTCCCGGCCATCCTCAGTTCCGCCGGGACGCTCTGCTGCCAGGCGCTCAGCTGGCCTCTCGTCGGCAAATGATGCTGCCCCTCCTACGCAACCTGGGACAGCAGCCGCAGCTGGCGACAACTCGATGGAACTGGATCCGCCTCCCGCCGGTTGTAGCGTTGCTCCCTCGAAACCTGGCCCTCCGCGGCCGTCGAGGTGTCCAGCTCTTCCCCGTCTCGTTCCCCCCTTTTTTCTGACTAGCGATGGTCTTGTTACATTGGAACATAAGAGGTATCTGATCTAATCGGGAGGAATTACAACTGCTCCTCCGCCTGCACTGTCCGCTCGTCCTTGGTCTCCAGGAAACCAAGTTGCGCCCAACTGACCGTATTGCCTTTGCCCACTATACCTCAGAGCGGTATGACCTCACCCCTGTGGACGGTATTCCAGCTCATGGTGGGGTCATGTAGCTCGTTCGGGACGATGTCTATTACCATCCCATCCCATTGACCACCCCACTCCAAACAACAGCTGTCCGTATTACTCTTTCTGCCTTTACTTTTTCAGTTTGTACCATCTACACTCCATCGTCATCCGCAGTTAGTCGGGCTGACATGATGCACCTGATTGTTCAGCTTCCTCCACCGCTTTTATTGTTTGGCAACTTCAATGCCCATCATCCCCTTTGGGGCTCTCCTGCATCCTGTCAAAGAGGCTCCCTCTTGGCAGATGTCTTCTTCCATCTCAATCTTGTCTGCCTCAATACTGGCGCCCCGACTTTCCTCTGAGACTCTACTCATACCTACTCCCACTTGGACCTTCCGATCTGTTCTACCACTCTTGCCCATCGGTTCGAGTGGTATGTCCTTTCTGACACCTATTCGAGTGACCACTTCCTCTGTGTCGTTCGTCTCCTGCACCACACCCCATCCCCACGTCCTTCGAGCTGGAACATACCGAAAGCTGACTGGGGACTTTGCTCCTCCCTGGCGACCTTTTCGGACCACGATTTTCTCAGTTGTGACAGTCAGGTCGAATACCTCACAGCTGTTATCATCAATGCTGCCGAACGTTCCATTCCTCATACTACCTCTTCTTCACGTCGCGTTTCCGTCCCCTGGTGGAATGAGGCTTGTAGAGACGCTATCCGTGCTCGACGACGCGCTTTACGCACCTTTCGCCGCCATCCTACGTTGGGTACAAACGACTCCGAGCGCAATGCCGTAGAGTCATCAAAGACAGCAAAACAGCTTGTTGGGCCTCTTTCACCAGCTCCTTTAACAGTTCTACTCCCTCTTCTGTCGTTTGGGATGGCCTGCGCCGGCTGTCGGGCATTAAGGCCCACTCATCGGTACCTGGCCTGACCTCGGGTAATGAGGTCCTTGTTGATCCTGTGGCTGTCTCCAACGCCTTCGGCCGCTTTTTCGCGGAGGTTTCAAGCTCCGCCCATTACCACCCTGCCTTCCTTCCCAGGAAAGAGGCAGAAGAGGCTCGGCGACCTTCCTTCCACTTGCTGAATCTGGAAACTTATAATGCCCCCTTTTCTATGCGGGAACTCGAACGTGCGCTTGCACTGTCCCGGTCCTCTGCTCTGGGGCCAGATGCCATTCACGTTCAGATGCTGGCACACCTTTCTCCGGCGGCCAAAAGCTTCCTTCTTCGTACCTACAATCGTGTTTGGACCGAAGGTCAGGTCCCCATGCGTTGGCGTGACGCTGTCGTTGTTCCTATACCCAAACCCGGGAAGGATAGACACCTTCCTTCTAGTTACCGCCCCATTTCTCTTACAAGCTGTGTCTGTAAGGTGATGGAGCGCATGGTTAATGCTCGGTTAGTCTGGATTCTTGAATCTCGACGGCTACTTACCAATGTCCAATGCGGCTTTCGTCGCCGCCGCTCCGCTGTTGACCACCTTGTGACCTTGTCGACATTCATCATGAACAACTTTTTACGAAAGCGCCAAACGGTAGCCGTGTTCTTCGATTTGGAGAAGGCTTATGATACCTGTTGGAGAGGAGGTATCCTCCGCACTATGCACAGGTGGGGTCTACGCGGTCGCCTGCCCCTTTTTATTGATTCTCTTTTTAACAGAACGAAAGTTTAGGGTACGTGTGGGTTCCGTATTGTCCGACGTCTTCCTCCAGGAGAACGGAGTGCCTCAGGGCTCCGTCTTAAGTGTAGCCCTTTTTGCCATCGCGATCAATCCAATTATGGATTGCATTCCACCTAATGTCTCAGGCTCTCTCTTTGTCGATGACTTCGCGATCAACTGCAGTGCCCAGAGAACATGCCTCCTGGAGCGCTGCCTTCAGCGTGGTCTAGACAGCCTATACTCATGGAGCGTGGCAAATGGCTTCCGGTTCTCTGAAGAGAAGACGGTTTGTATCAACTTTCGGCGATATAAAGCGTTGCTTCCGCCATCCTTACATCTCGGTCCCATTGTTCTCCCATTCGTGGAAACTACTAAGTTTCTAGGGCTCACATTGGACAGGAAATTTTGTTGGTCTCCGCACATCTCTTATTTGGCGGCCCGTTGAACACGTTCCCTTAATGTCCTCTGATTTCTTAGTGGTTCATCTTGGGGAGCGGATCGCACTGTCCTGCTTCGCTTGTATCAGTCTATAGTCCGATCGAAGCTGGATTATGGGAGCTTCGTCTACTCGTCTGTTCGGCCATCCCTCTTACGCCGTCTCAACTCCATCCACCATCGGGGGTTACGTCTTGCGACCGGAGCCTTCTACACTAATCCTGTCGAGAGTCTTTATGCTGAAGCTGCCGAATTACCATTGACCTACCGGTGCGACGTACTGCTGTGTCGGTATGCCTGCCGGCTGTTGTCAATGCCCGACCACCCCCCTTATCAGTCCTTCTTCGCCGATTCTCTAGACCGTCAGTACGGGTTGTATGAGTCTGCCCTGCTGCCCCCTGGAGTCTGCTTCCGTAGCCTGCTTCGACAATTGGATTTTGCCCTCCCTACCACCTTCAGAGAGGGTGAGAGCCCAACACCACCTTGGCTCCAGGCTCCGTTTCATATTTATCTCGACCTCAGCTCGCTCGCGAAGGAGGGTACTCTGGCTGTAGTGTATTGCTCACGGTTTGTCGAACTTCGTGCTCGACTTGCCAGTCACACCTTTATTTACACCGATGGCTCCAAAACTGACGATGGTGTCGGCTGTGCCTTTGTCGTCGGGGCCGTCACCTTTAACTACCGGCTCCTCGACCAATGTTCCAGCTTTACGGCCGAGCTTTTTGCTCTGCATCAGGCCGTTCAGTATGCCCGCCGCCACCGCCATTCATCGTATGTACTCTGCTCTGATTCACTCAGTGCTCTTCAGAGCCTTGGAGCTCCCTATCCGGTGCATCCCTTGGTGCAACGGATCCAGCAGTCCCTCCATTCTTTCGCTGATGATGGCTCTCCTGTCAGCTATCTGTGGGTTCCCGGACATGTAGGAGTGCCTGGGAATGAGGCTGCTGATGATGCAGCCAAGGCTGCAGTCCTCCTGCCTCGGCCAGCCTCCCATTGTGTCCCGTCATCTGACGTTAGTGGGGTTGTTTGTAAGAGGCTTGTGTCGTTGTGGTGGGATACTTGGTCATCCCTTCAAGGAAACAAGCTCCAAGCAGTAAAACCGTTCCCAACTACTTGGACAACCTCCTCCCGACCATCTCGGCGAGAAGAGGTCCTTCTGACCAGGTTGCGGATTGGACATTGCCGGTTTAGCCACCGCTACCTGCTCTCTGGTGACCCAGCCCCGCAGTGCCCTTGTGGTCAAGCATTAACAGTGCTCCATGTTTTATTGTCGTGTCCCCGCTTTAGTCAATCTCGTGTTGTCCTGTCCCTGCCATCTACTTTACCGGATATTTTAGCTGATGACGCTCGAGCAGCTGCTCGTGTTCTTCGTTTTGTTACTTTGACTGGATTGTCCAAAGACATCTAACTCTTATACTTATTTTATCTGCATCTTTGTAAGGACTTTCTGGTGTCCCCCCCCTCCCCTTGAGTTTTACTAGATTCTATGTGCTCTAACAATTGTGACTGGGCGCTAATGACCTCAGTAGTTGAGCGTCCTTAAACCCCAACAAAAAAAAAAAAAAAAAAAAAAAAAAACATTATACCTTATCAATAGATCTTGCTGAAAATCCAAGGGATTTCTGGTCTTACGTAAAATCGGTAAGCGGGTCGAAGGCTTCCACCCAGTCACTCACTGATCAGTCTGGCCTGGCAACAGAAGACAGCAAAACGAAAGCTGAAATTTTAAATGTAGCATTTGAGAAATCTTTCACGCAGGAGGATCGTACAAACATACCGCTGTTTGAGTCTCGTACAGATTCCCGTAAGGGGGACATAGTGATAGACATCCCTGGGGTTGTGAAGCAGCTGAATGGGTTGAAAATAAATAAATCGCCATTCGGTTTTACAGAGAGTACTCTACTGCATTGTCTCCTTACTTAGCTTGCATTTATCACGAATCTCTTGCCCAACGTAAAGTCCCGAGCGACTGGAAGAAAGCGCAGGTGACGCCTGTATATAAGAAGGGTAGAATGACGGATCCTCAAAATTAGAGACCAATATCCTTAACATCGGTTTGTTGCAGGATTCTCAAACACATTCTCATTTCGAATACAATGAATTTCCTTGAGACAGAGAATTTGCTGTGCATGTATCAGCACGGCTTTAGAAAGCATTGCTCCTGCGAAACGCAACTCGACCTTTTTTCACATGATATCTTGCGAACCATGGATGAAGGGTATCAGACGGATGCCATATTCCTTGAGTTCCGGAAAGCGTTTGACTCGGTGCCGCACTGCAGACTCCTAACTAAGGTACGATCATATGGGATTGGTTCCAAAAATGGTTCAAATGGCTCTGAGCACTATGGGACTTAACATCTTAGGTCATCAGTCCCCTAGAACTTAGAACTACTTAAACCTAACTAAACTAAGGACATCACACACATCCATGCCCGAGGCAGGATTCGAACCTGCGACCGTAGCAGTCCCGCGGTTCCGGACTGCAGCGCCTAGAACCGCACGACCACCGCGGCCGGTGGATTGGTTCCCAAATATGTGAGTGACTCGAAGACTTCTTAAGTAATAGAACCCAGTACGTTGTCCTCGATGGTGAGTGTTCATAGGAGGAGAGGGTATCATCTGGAGTGCCCCAGGGAAGTGTGGTAGGTCCGCTGTTGTTTCCTATCAACATAAATGATCTTTTGGATAGGGCGGATACCAATGTGCGGCTGATTGCTGATGATGCTGTGGTGTACGGGAAGGGGTCGTCGTTGAGTGACTGTAGGAGGATGACTTGGAGAGGATTTGTAATTGGTGTAAAGAAACGCAGCTAACTCTAAATATAGATAAATGTAAATTAATGCAGATGAATAGGAAAAAGAATCCCGTAATGTTTGAATACTTCATTAGTAGTGCAGTGCTTGACACAGTCAGGTCGATTAAATATTTGGGCGTAATATTGCAGAGCGATATGAAGTGGGACAAGCATGTAATGGCAGTTGTGGGGAAGGTGGATAGTCGTCTTCAGTTCATTGGTAGAATTTTGGGAAGATGTGCTTCATCTGTAAAGGAGACCGCTTATAAAACACTAATACGACCTATTCTTGAGTACTGATCGAGCTTTTGGGATCCCTATCAGGTCGGATTGAGGGAGGACATACAAGCAATTCAGAGGCAGGCTGCTAGATTTGTTACTGGTAGGTTTGATCATCACGCGAGTGTTACGGAAATGCTTCGGGAACTCGGGTGGGAGTCTCTGGAGGAAAGGAGGCGTTCTTTTCGTGAATCGCTACTGAGGAAATTTAGAGAACAAGTATTTGAGGCTGACTGCAATACAATTTTACTGCCGCCAACTTATATTTCGCGGAAAGACCACAAAGATAAGATGTTAGAGATTAGGGCTCGTACAGAGGCATATAGGCAGTCATTTTTCCCTCGTTCTGGTTGGGAGTGGAACAGGGAGAGAAGACGCCAGGGGGTACCCTCCGCCACGCACTGTATGGTGGATTGCGGAGAATGTATGTAGGTGTAGATGTAGCTAACGTTTCTTTCTTGTTGCAACATTTGTAATGAGTCTTCTTACCGTTAGAGAAATAAAAGTTAAGTAAATCCTCGGTTTACTGTGTTACTTGCTCACTAATCATTTCTACTCCCGCCCAGCTTTCCTGTGACAACAGTTACCACGCAACTCTGTAGCCCAGCTCTACCTACCATTGTGTACAAAGTCGTACACAACAGTTGTTGGAGGCAAAAGCTGTAGAGGAAGACTGACTGGAGTACTCACATGTCTAACAAGTAACTGGGGATCTTAGGTTTAAGTGCCACTAAGAGATGAAGTGGCTGGCAACCAAAAGGAAATCGTGGCGACGTTATATTTATAGGCTGCACTTGGTCATGAGATGGTAAGCGTCTATTGGCTGTTTTACCAAAAGGTGTACATTGTAACCTTCATATACTACAAGGACGGTGCTTTAATGTAGCGTAAGGTTTGGGTGGAAAGTGCTAAGTGCTACATAAACTGGGAATTTCTAAATGTAACACCGAGTCCACTACTCCTTGCACAGCTGGAGGCAATATGCTTACCTCTTTTCTTGTAAAGATGACTAATAGTCGTCGTCTTCCCGATTGGTTTCTTCTCCGCTGGCCACAGACTAACGTGCATGAGACGAACAGTAGTCACCAGAGAAAATGGAGAAATCTAAGCACAGCTAAAAATAAGATCAGCGAAGTAATGGGATGCCACTTGACTTTCTTTTATTCATAGAATCACAAAATAAAGAAAGCAGTTCCGAGAACCAGTCCACCAGTATTGTTCATAGCAAAGTTTCTGGATACTAATCACAATTTTCTGAGCACCGTAAAAAGTCGTAGATAATACTTCACACAATCTTTAGATCAGCACGAGATCACCATTGTGTTTTCCCAAGAACTGTTCCGTTTTTACGCGGAATCGCAGTATACACACTGAGTCACGTATTTCCTCTTCAGACACTAATCAAAGGCTCCAACACATGACCTTGAAATTAACATGACACTGGACATTTACGTCACACGGGACAATTTCCAACAAATTGTTAGCTTTTACGTGGGATCGCACTTCCTACACGGATTCCTTTCGATGTTATTAATCATAGCAAGCAGTTTCTGTGACTCAGTACACTATCTTATGGGTTTAACTGACGCCGGCCGGAGTGGCCGAGCGGTTCTAGGCGCTTCAGTCTGGAACCTCGCGACTGCTACAGTCGCAGGTTCGAATCCTGCCTCGGGCACGGCTGTGTGTGATGTCCTTAGGTTAGTTAGGTTTAAGTAGTTCTAAGTTCTAGGGGACTGATGACCTCAGAAGTTAATTCCCATAGTGCTACGAGCCATTCTTTGTTTAACTGACACTGAGGTGGTGAATTCCAATCGTGTACGTGAACCCATGAGTGGTCAACATCTATGAACTAGCTTCTGTAGATTGCTGTAACAGAGATCGTTGCAGACACAACATCGCTGTCGCAGAAGTTTGCGGAAGCCATTTCATGGATGTTGGGATCGTGAATACGATTGTTCACCGCCACAGGTCTGAACTTGTTTCCACGATGTCATTTGGGTTTTCGTGGGACCAACGATGTGTATAACGAGTGTCGTTAGCACCGCAAGAATGACAGTGGCTTCAGTTAAGAGATTAGTGGAATTACTCGTCGATTTGGAACTATCCAATGGAAACATTCTCCAATTGTCTACCTTTGTCTCCTTCTCAAAGCTGAGTCCCAGATAAATGGCAAGAACAGAGGCTGGGCAGATGTAACGCTCAACATATACTTGCATGAACCGAGCTTCCAGCATTACTATAAGACGTTCCTATGGCTACAAGGGTGGGTTGTCAACTGGCACATTGGCAGGAGCCCTGCACATTCTAGCACATTATCTAAACCTAAACCTAACACCTAGATCGCCACATTTCTCAGTTACCAAGGTTCCCGGACTGCGTCTCTTAAGCGTTTTGCCGTGGTAATAGTTGAAAGGGAATGTCTATGACGAAAAAATAAACACAAGTGTCGAATTGATTGTTCACACTATGAATAATCGTAACCTTATAAAAAATGCCAAGAGGCACTAGGAACAGCTACAAATTCTGTTGTCAACAGAAATCGAAAGCACACTGACGTCGGATGTGGACTTTACGAAAATTAACTTTGAATTGAATCATGTGATTTCCTTAACACCTGTGTGTACGCTGCAAAACACAGTTTCAAGAACCACTATTTCGAAATCCCGAAATTGACTTAGATTGCGACGTATAATTTTGAAAATTGGCTAAAAGTGCCCACAACTTTCCTCTATAACTACACAAAACTGAGGCAATCTGCGACCTCACCCTCGGGCTCAGCAACACTTCAGATAGCGATGAGTCGACACATACGTAAAAAAGCCGAGAACGCGGAAGTTCAAGTGAAGTGTAAGGTGGGTTGATGACGTCACACTGGCACCTAATTTCACTACAGTTCTTCCCAACGCCACCGTGGAAGTGTCACTCGAGAGGAAGGTCGTCATACCATTCTTACCCACATTTCAGCAATTCGTTTCTCGCCTCTGTGATGGAGGTATGAACTGCGACCCTTAACGATGAAATCACTCGGTTTTCTAATGGGAGATCGAGGAAAACATTTCAGACAGGATGTCGCTCGCAATCGCCACGCAATGGTCTCGGAGAATGGCGTAAAGGGCGTCAATGAAACCAAACCTTTCCTTGGGGCTTTGATTCCCTCATATTTCGCGTTGGAAGACGACAGTTCGGTGTATGATACAGGTTGACCTCTGACACTAATGTGCCTCCCTTCTGGACGATTCAACCCTTCTATAACCCCATTGAACGTGATAGCACTCCTTTAATGAGCAGTGTGGCCGAAAGTTTTGTTCTGGTGTATGGGGTGAAACCAATAGGGACCGATCAGAACCACTGGACGAAATTTGGATGTGATAAGAAGCAGCAAAGGATGCTTAAGCTTTCTCAGTCCTCCTGGTGCACGATCAAAGGGCTGGGGTGTGTGTGGGGGGGGGGGGGGAGGGGTAATGTTAACACATGCGTGAATCAAATGGCGAAGGCTCTCTCTGAAACATCCAGTTCGGCAAATTCTCGGTACCACTCGCCCTCCTTTTTTAATCGTGTAAAAATGTGCATGTACAGAGTCAACCTGCAGGCATGCAACCGGCTAGCAAGCCTCGGATGTCACATACGCACTAGCAGGGACTAGAGAAGCTGAGGCTGCCTCCAGGCGCCTAGTCCTCTGTCACGGAGTGTCTCTGTATGGGTATATGGGTATGGGTATATGGGTATAAAGTGCTCAACACAGGAGGGCGGGTGGCACCAAGGGAGGAGCGAAACTGGTTGGATCCCTTGTCATTTTATTACCCACATTTCAATTGTGCTACCCCCCCGCCCCCCTCCCTGTGATCAGGAGGGCTGAAAAAGGAGAAGCACTCTTTGCTGCTTCGATTCACGTTCAAATTTCATCAAATGGTATCGAAACGTCCCTAGTGGCTCCACCCCGTACACCAGAGAAAAACCTGCAGTGCACTTCGAAGGGGAGCGATCAGTTTCATTGACGTTGCTGTCCCATGATGTCCTTATAGAAGAACTGATCCGTGCTGGGGTGTCAGAAGTGTCAAGTTTGCCTTGAAGGTCGTCCTGTTTCTCACAGCACTGGGAACCGTCGTCTTCGACCACGAAATGTGTGGGAATCAGCGCCCGAAGGAAAGGAGTAGTTTCATTGACGCCATTTACGCCACTCCCTGAGGACTTTTCTTGACGATTCTAAGCTGTGGTGTGTCTCAAATGTTTTCCTCGGTCTGCCAAAAGAAAACCGAGTGATTTCAACCCAGGGCGTTGCGGTTGTGACCTCCATCGCAGAGGTGTCAAAAGAAAGGGTGAAATGCGGGCAAGAGGATCTTGATATAGGCCGGGTTGTTGTTACTGTAAGTGTTGGCATATATTGATAACGTGATCCAGTAGTGTCTGAACATCGTTGAGCGAGCTGGCGTAGACTAATGACTTTGTGTCCCCATAACTAAAAATCTCGTGAACTGAAGTCTGCGGAACGGGAAGGTCTAGATGTCAGACCTCCTAGACCACTCAAGTGGTTCTGAAATTGCATCATCAGATTTCAGGCACATAGCGAAGGAAATATTCTGGTGCGCAGTGTCTCATATACGACGTTTACAGTCTTTGCTGATTTGGTAATACATAAACAAGAAAACGACGATAATGAGCCCCAATTAACCTTTGTGGTAGGATGTATGGTCCTAGTATTAGGAATGCCTGGCCTTACGTTGACGGAGGAATGATGTTGATGCCCCCTTTCTGTAACTGAATACGCAATTCCATTAGCCCACACATGCAGGTTATGAATGTTCACGCCATCTTTTGTGAACCCTGTCTTATTGGTAAATAATACCTTCAACGGAAACAGCGGACCTGCAGCACACTTCTACAAGAGCCATTGACAGAACTGCGATCTGCTACAGTAGTCTCCTGACCCTAGTGTCTGGATGCGCTGAAGATGGTATGGATACAGAAACTGTTTTTGTAGTACCACCCAAACAAGATGATAACTCACGCCTTCTGCTGCTGTCAATCGCTGCACTCTGGTTCCAGGTGTTTCGTCCACTAAACGTAACATGTGCTCCCAGATCTGAGGTGTGCAGACTGACAGACGCTGACCCTGTTCACATTGTGGAGTGCCAGAGAACCTGCGTACTGAAGACGCTAAAAGATTGAGCTGAATAGCTTATCAGACGGTACTCTGCGATGTGGATATTTTTCCACGTAGAGCGCATGGGTTCACAGGCTACCTGCTTTTTCTGACCTGTATCAGAAAATAATATCCGCCACACCACTTGTGGAGTAGAACGCCTCAAACACGTGGAAGAGAAAAGAAAATGTATAGAATCATTTGTGTACAGAACAGTACAAATATCACGATAGCAGTAAACAAGAAAATTAAACCACTTTGGTAAGTAGATGCCACACTGCGATACATACGCGGCATTGCAATTAAATTACCGCACACGCTAACAAGACTGAAACAGCAGTACCTCTCACACAATGCGAACAACGCAACGACCTACAGATTACCCATTGCTCAGATTTTCGTGCACACAAGCGTACTTCGATACAGCGAGACATATGTAGCTGTGGAAGTACCGACTCTGCCAGTACAATATTTGTTTCCTCATTATTTACCTTGTCTGTCACGGAGGCTATCACATTCACATCCAAAATTCAGCAACTACGGGAAGGTCACATGGACATATGACCGGCAGTGCATTACTAGGCAGTTACACACACTTGAAGCTGGAGATAAAAACTATTTGACAGTTCAGATTTCAGTGTTCAGAAGCACACGTCGGAACACACCAAGCAGGTGGGGATGTTCTGCCTGTACTAGCATTTTAGCTCCACATTCAAGAGGGCAGCTATGTTGTCCTCGATGGTATTGCGCTCGCAAATCAGTATTGGAGGCTGGAGGATGGCTGGGCAAGGGGGAGGGGGGAGGGTAGGTGCTTCAGTGCTGCTGCCAACGCAATCTAGTGTGGACGTATGCAGTGTACTATAGCGCTGGGAGATGGTGACAGGAAAAGGCTGGCTTTGTCTTATACAGGCAGGCAAATGGCAATTGTCTGACGACGGCATGATTGTACCGGAGAAGTATCCCCGCCGACAATAGCTGTACCATAAACTGTTTACAACAGATTTTTGTCATTTGTGTGAGACGGTCTCGTTTACGTGAAAGAGTAACAATGAAAGGTGGGAGACATTCCTTGGAGGGACAGGTCATAAACACGGTAAAATATGACTCTGGTGTCAGCACCAGACAAATGGCCTGTCACCAATGGGGTAAGGGGTGTGACCGTGTGAAACATTCTGGATGACAATTGTCACTATTCGTATCACTTACAAACCTACAAAACTTACTAACTACGAACTCACCTGCTGGTTCGTCGTACAGACCACAAAGGTGTTGCGATTTTTATTCTCTTTCCTATTCACAGACGAGGCTGCTTTCGCGAAGGACGGTATCGTCAACCATCAAAACACTCACCTGTGGCCTGTGGAGAATCTCCATTGTTTCAACAGATCCTCGCAATTTTCTTCATTGTGTGGCACGAATAAGTCCAAGCATGTACTGCTCGTCACGTCTTTCAAGTGACACCAAATGCCAATGGAAAACGTTCGTTTGTCCCCATTTACAAAATAACTATTCTTAAAGCGGAATTTCATGTGCCCATTCGGTAGACCGGTTCCAAAGTAATCTAGGAAGATATTCGTTTCACCGATATGTATTAACAGGCACAGTAAAACAGGAGGAATAGACAGTACTCGAGCAGCGACTCAGGGTTCCGCCGTGGCCGGCACTGACTGCTAATGGCACGCAGCATCGCTGTTCAGTCACTGCTGGTGAACCGCTTACTCCTTTTGTTTCACTGTCCCTGTTGATAGGCAAAACGAATATCGTCCTAGACTACTTTCGAACCGCTCTATGGAATGCGCACATAAAACTCCGCGTTAAAAATAATTTTGTTTCTAATAGGAAAAATAGCGACGCTTTCCTTTGACAACGGGCATCGTACTAAACATGTAATGAGGAGTATTCGTTTGAGCTGACTCCAGCTACACATTGCAATAACGAGGTTCTAAGAATCTTCTGAAACACCAGAGAAAATGCGCTTGGCAGCTCTTAGAAGAGACTCGTCGTATAAATACAAGACATTGTTTTAAAAAAATTGAAAATTTACTGACCAATGTACTCACATTTTCACAAAATGCCCTAATAAACGTTTGGACGGACACAGGCTAGATATTTTCTATATACAGAGTACATAAATACATATGTAATTTATAAAGGGGGAACGACGTCGACAAAAATCTCAATTTATTGACTGATTTACTTGAAATTTTTAAGTGATACTCTAATAAACATTCTGATGGGCTACATTCTTTGTTATATAGTGTTTATAAAGCTATCTATAATACACACACACATGTAAAGGGGAACCGTTGTTAACAAAAGTCTCGAAAAAGGTCTTGACTGATTTACTTGAAATTTTTACACGATGCCCTAATAAACACTCAGACAGACAGGAGCTACACATTGTCTAAACAGCAACGACCACTTTTTTCATTAAAGTGTGGTTTCGTCGTACTGTTTTGTTTCATCTTTGTAGTCGGGTGTAACAGGAAACAGGAGACATTGATATCAACGGAGAGAAGAGATAATATGTGACCGACATAGGTAGGGGGGAGGGGGAGATAGGCAAACAAAGCGGTTAGGAGCAGATGGACACACAGAGGGGTATGCGGTGGCGGAGTAACATCAATAATACTTGCATACGTAATCCGTCTCCAGGAATACTCTTGACACGTAAACGAATCACTACAGCGGTAAAATACTTTTTATACCGTCACAATAATACACCGAGGGAAAAAAATCGCAAAACCAAAAAATAATTCGAGTAATGGAATTTCGGGAATATATTTGTCTAGATAACACAGTTAAGTGATTAACACTGCAATGTACCAGGTTAATGTAAGCGCGAGATAAGTCACTACAAAAGTGAAATGCTGGTACATTAATAACCGGTGTAACCGCAGACTGTTCAGTGCAAAAATGCGAACGTGTATCCATTGTGTTGTACAGGTACCGGATATACGTTTGTGGAATAGAGTTCCATGCCTGTTGCACTCGCTCGGTCAATACAGGGACGGTTAATGCTATTTGTGGTGGATGACGCTGGAGCTGTCGTGCAAAGGTATTCCATATGTGCTCGGCTGGAGACAAATCTGGTGCTCGAGTAGGCCCGGACATCATTGTCGATACTCTGTAGAGCAGGTCTGGTTACAACAGCCGTATGCGGGTGAGCGCTATCCTGCTGGAAAACGCCCCCTGGAGTGCTGGTCATGAATGGCAGCGCAACAGGTCGAATCGCCTGACGAACAATTTTACAGTCAGAGTGTATGAGATAACCACGAGAGTGCTCCTACTGTCATACGGTATCGCGCACCAGACAGTGATACAAGGTGTGGGTTCAGAATGCAGACATGTTGGTTGCAGGTCCTCAAGTGGGCTCTGTCTAACCAACACACGGCCATCACTGGCACCGAAGCAGAGCCAGCTTTCATCAGAAAACACAAGAGACCTCGACCCTGCCCTCCAGTGAGCTCTCGGTTGACACCACTAAAGCGACAAATGGCGGTGGTTTGGGGTCAGTGGAATGAGACCTCTGTACTTACTGAAGTACTTATAATGGTAATCATCGAGCACGTGCGTAAATTGTGAGCACAGGCCCTGTATGGACCCTGTATTACTTCTTTCTACCACATGTTTTAAATACGTACATACGAACAACCTTAGGGAATTTCGTAACTGACTAACGTCAACCTTGTACAAAGATCGAGATATATTGTGCGTATATTTCTAGTATGAAATCGAGAAATTTCTTCAGTGCAGACTCCATATAACTTCTCAGTACTAGTTCATCTACATCTACATCTACATTTATACTCCGCAAGCCACCCAACGGTGTGTGGCGGAGGGCACTTTACGTGCCACTGTCATTACCTCCCTTTTCTGTTCCAGTCGCGTATGGTTCGCGAGAGGAACGACTGTCTGAAATCCTTCGTGCGCGCTCTAATCTCTCTAATTTTACATTCGTGATCTCCTCAGAAGGTATAAGTAGGGGGAAGCAATATATTCGATCCAGAAACGCACCCTCTCGAAACCTGGCGAGCAAGCTACACCGCGATGCAGAGCGCCTCTCTTGCAGAGTCTGCCACTTGAGTTTGTTAAACATCTCCGTAACGCTATCACGGTTACCAAATAGCCCTGTGACGAAACGCGCCGCTCTTCTTTGGATCTTCTCTATCTCCTCCGTCAACCCGATCTGGTACGGATCCCACACTGATGAGCAATACTCAAGTATAGGTCGAACGAGTGTTTTGTAAGCCACCTCCTTTGTTGCTGGACTACACTTTCTAAGGACTCTCCCAATGAATCTCAACCTGGTATCCGCCTTACCAACAATTAATTTTATATGATCGTTCCACTTCAAATCGTTCAGCACGCATACTCCCAGATATTTTACAGAAGTAACTGCTACCAGTGTTTGTTCCGCTATCATATAATCATACAATAAAGAATCCTTCTTTCTATGTATTCGCAATACATTACATTTGTCTATGTTAAGGGTCAGTTGCCACTCCCTGCACCAAGTGCCTATCCGCTGCAGATCTTCCTGCATTCCGCTACAATTTTCTAATGCTGCAACTTCTCTGTATACTACAGCATTATCCGCGAAAAGCCGCATGGGACTTCCGACACTATCTACTACGTCATTTACATATATTGTGAAAAGCAATGGTCCCATAACACTCCCCTGTGGCACGCCAGAGGTTACTTTAACGTCTGTAGACGTCTCTCCATTGATAACAACATGCTGTGTTCTGTTTGTCAAAAACTCTTAAATCCAGCCACACAGCTGGTCTGATATTCCGTAGGCTCTTACTTTGTTCATCAGGCGACAGTGCGGAACTGTATCGAACGCCTTCCGGAAGTCAAGAAAAATAGCATCTACCTGGGAGCCTGTATCTAATATTTTCTGGGTCTCATGAACAAATAAAGTTCTCTTGTATACGTAGATTCACACCTATAATATATCTCTGAATTAATACAGAAATAAAATTATATCAGCAACTTCAGTTCTCCAGCATAATTATTAGTAGGAA
This sequence comes from Schistocerca serialis cubense, assembly GCF_023864345.2. Classification (NCBI taxonomy): domain Eukaryota; kingdom Metazoa; phylum Arthropoda; class Insecta; order Orthoptera; family Acrididae; genus Schistocerca; species Schistocerca serialis. Next base: position 869,178,035 of record NC_064641.1, on the reverse strand, counting down.
CTTAAATATCGAATTATATTCTTTTAACACATAAATTGTTCGAAGAATGGACTACGAGGGTCACTCCAAAAGAAATGCACACTATTTTTTTAATCCATCTTTTATTCTACATATTTGAAAGTTTTACGGTGTGTAGATACATCCTTTAGGAACAATATTTTCATTTCTCCACATAATTTCCATCCCTCTCAACTACCTTACGCCATCTTGGAACCAGCGCCTGTATACCCGCACGGTAACATTCTGGACCAACCTGTTGGAGCCACTCTTTGGCAGTGTGCACAAGGGAGTCATCATCTTCAAACCTTGTTCGACGAAGAGAGTCTTTCAGTTTCGCAAAGAGATGATAGTCGCATGGAGCCAGGTCAGGACTGTAAGGCGCGTGTTTTATTGTTTTTCAGTCGAGTTTTGTGATCGCTTCCATGGTTTTTTGACTGACATGTGGCCGTGCATTGTCGTGCAACAGCAGAAACATCCTGCTTTTGCCGATGTGGTCGAACACAGCTCAGTCGAGCTTGAAGTAACTTCAGTGTCGTCACATATGCATCAAAATTTATGGTGGTTCCACTTGGCATGATGTCCACAAGCAAGAGTCCTTCGGAATCGAAAAACACCGTAGCCATAACTTTTCCAGCAGAAGGTGTGATTTTGAATTTTTTTCTTGGGTGAATTTGCATGATACCACTCCATTGATTGCCTCTTCATCTCTGGTGAAAAATGATGGAGCCATCTTTCATCACCTGTCACATTTCTTCCAAGAAATTCGTCTCCACCATTCTCGTACTGTTCCAAAAGTTCGCTGCATACCTTTTTCTTCTTTATTTGTGAGCCACTGTCAACATCCTGGGAACCCACCTGGCACAAACCTTTTTTAACGCCAACACTTTCAGTATTCTGGAAACACTTCCTTCCCCTATCCCAACGTAGCGTGACAGTTCGTTCACTGTGATGCGTCAGTCAGCAGTCACCAATTCGTTAACTCTCTGCACATTGTCTGGAGTGTGTGCAGTAGGAGGCCTGCCGCTGCGAGAACAATCCTCAATATTGCCGTGCCCACTTTCATCACGCAACCAGCTTGCCCATCGACTAACAGTACTGCAATCGACAGCAGCATCTCCATACACCTTTTTTCAACCTCTTGTGGATGTTTCGCACTGTCTCGTTTTCACAGCACAGGACTTCTATGACAGCACGTTGCTTCTGACGAACGTCAATTGTAGCAGCCATCTTGAAGACATGCCGTGACGGCACCACTCACGGGAACAGGGTGAACTAAGTTTGAAAACGAGCGGGATGGATGTATCTACACACTGTAAAACTTTCACAAATGCACAATGAAAACTGTATTTTTACAATAATAGAGTGCATTTCTTTTGGAGTGACCCTTGTAGTACGGTTTCTCGGAATATAACAACTATTTATGCACGTTTTGCTAATCCTGATTTCAGATACTAAGTCATTAACGCGTAGATTCCTTTTACTTCTTATGAGTCCATGGTAATATATAAAATAACACAGCATGGGTGAGTGATTCTATTTAGTTTAGTTATACGCCATGTAACGGTGTGCCGCTGGACCGCAAATATATCGTTAACTTCTGCTAATAGTATAATCAGCTTCGCTAAACTCGTGAAATAATCTATCTCTCGTGTCTCCGCGGCAGAAATGTTAAATATATGGGCTATCCTAACGATTGTAAATTTGATTTTATGTACAGTTATTCGAAATTGGTCTAATAACTGCAGGCCTTCCTTTTTCATCGTATAATTACGCTAACCGTAACCAAAGATAAAATTTATCGCCGAATCAGCGACATAATTTCTCCTCTATTATTTATTTATTTCACACAATTAATTTTCTTTATTTCCTATCGTACTATTGAAGTTACTGTGAAGTATTTCGTTTACCTCTATCGCCTACACCAGTAAATTATTTTTTACTTTTATCCCTTTTTCTCAGAATAATAGTTAACAGAGTATACCCATCCAGATGGACGTAACACAAACAAACTGCATCTGAACTGGTATCCTCTAACATAGCTAATTGATATTACTAATATATTTGCCTTCTCTTTTCTTTATATACTTGTTAGAATTTTTTTTATTCTTTCATTCTTTGGGGCTCAAGATTAATAAAGACAAAGTATATTTGCTTCGAATGAGAAATTGGGGACTTTATTTTAAAATTCCATTAATCAGAGTTTATTTAATCTTTAATTTTGTACAGCAGATTGTCGTCAGCTGTTAGCGATTTCTGGCAAAACTCAGCCCCAAAACAACAACAGTGCATCATAAAAAAGTTTGGAAACTAAACACCTACGCGCCACCACCCCTTTAGGCCATCAACAGTTAAAGGATAATTATGCCTCTTGAGGTGTTGACAAACACGTCCCTCAACGTTTCCTAAAATAATGGCCAATCGCCACAATAACGGCACAGTGATAACTCTCCAGCCACGCGGAGTGGCCGCACGGTTACAGGTACCATGTCACGAATCGCGCGGTCCCTCCTGCCGGAGGTTCGAGTACCCCCTCGGGCATGTGTGCGTGTGTGTGTGTGTGTGTGTGTGTGTGTGTGTGTGTGTGTGTGTGTGTGTTGTCCTTAGCGTACGTTAGTTTATGTAGTGTGTAAGTCTAGGGACCGATGACATCTCTAAGGTAACTAAATGTTGGCTTTAGGTGTTTTCAAGATTGTATGGTGCCTTAGGAATTCACACACGTTTGAACATTTGAACATAATTCTGCTCAAAACTCGCATTAATGACTTCCATAACTAAGAAAGCGGGTGTTGACAGATGTGAAAATTACCGAACAATCAGTTTAATAAGCCACAGCTGCAAAATTCTAACACGAATTCTTTACAGACGAATGGAAAAACTAGTAGAAGCCGATCTCGGAGAAGATCACTTTGGATTCCGTAGAAATACTGGAACACGTGAGGCAATACTGACCTTACGACTTATCTTAGAAGAAAGATTAAGGAAAGGCAAACCTACGTTTCTAGCATTTGTAGAGTTAGAGAAAGCTTTTGACAATGTTGACTGGAATACTCTCTTTCAAATTCTAAAGGTGGCAGGGGTAAAATTAGATGAATGAACTGGTATAGATTCTCTTCTAACATTTCAGGTTAGACAATCGCAGCCTGAGTTCATTTCATTAAAGTTCTTATGTCATACTTTATTATAGTCACGATGTAATTTGAATTAATACTGGCTTCGGCAGCTAGGGACATCTTCGAAATTACAAAAATGAAACTAATATGACAAATGTTCAGAAAGCGACAAAGTATGTCTGCAGTAGCAGTACATGCATACAATTGCTTCAAGTGTTCATCAAGGTTGCAGTGTAACACATCAATTTCGGCATTACGTATTGTTCGAAATGGCTCTGAGCACTATGCGGCTTAACTTCTGAGGTCATCAGTCGCCTAGAACTTAGAACTAATTAAACCTAACTAACCTAACGACACATCCCACACGTCCATGCCCGAGGCAGGATTCGAACCTGTGGCCGTAGTAGCAGCGCGGTTCCGGACTGAAGTGCCTAGAGCCGCACGGCCACAGCGGCCGGAGTAAGTTGGCCGTTGGGGTCTCTGCCCAGTAGTCAGTCACAACGATTTTCCCGCATCTGCGGTCCCTCGTCACCTGACGAGAGACTTGCTGCACTATTGCTAGAATGCACAAGTTCTGATTGGCACCTATTGTCAGGTTGTGATTGTCCAAAGATAATTTACTGTGAGACGGCGGTTTTTCCAGTATCGGGACGATCCTGGTAGTACTATGACTTCCTTCATCACTGCAACACTGATATTGGACACCATTCGACCTTCAGGCCTTCAGCCGATAAACACTCTAACGAGTTTGCAATCATGTGTTTGAGTTATCCCACATGCCATATCGAGAAGGGCATTCTCTCTAACCGAAAGAGCAAGTGTCTCTAAATCCACTCTGTAATAATGTACTGTACACGTTGGGGCGCAGTGTGTCTGTAATGGCCTTTACACAGGGAACCGTGAATTCCTGGAAATATTTCGTTAGTCTCTATCTCTGCTTTATGCGCCCAATAATCGCTTCTAGTGGTTTTTTCCCCAATGGTCAAAAACACACTGTGCAGAACTGCACTAGCTCTGGATCTCTAAAATACAATTTCATTCAAGAAAAGCCGAAGCACAGTATTCTCCAAAATTCTTCATAATTTTACCAAATTATGCCCTGAAACCACCAGAAGACTTAATCGATTTGGCATTTTCTGGCTATGATTAGACAGTCAAAGGGAACTACTGTCCACTTGCATCCCGATGGACACTTGAGGTCCATGATCAAAATATTAACCACCACTTAAACTAGCACGCTGGCCACTCTGTAGTGATGTAGACAATCCGTCAGTGAATGTAAGTCCTTCTCAACCAGATTCCAAGCGAAAACTGCGAAAGGAATTGCATGAAAAGGACAAATGTAGTTTAGTACCCCGGAAAAATCCATAGCTCAAATCTGTGAGTAAATCCCAAAGTCTTCAATGGGCTAAGACGTACAGATATACAACAGTAGTTGACTGGAATAGTGGACTCCAGTGATTCCCGATTTTGCGCCTTTCCAAATGGTACAAGGTGTCAAATGTTCCGACAGCTCAAAATGGCTTTGAGCACTATGGGACTTAACATCTGAGGTCATCAGTCGCCTAGAACATAGAACTACTTAAACCTAGCTAACCTAAGGACATCACACACGTCCATGCCCGAGGCAGGATTCGAACCTGCGACCGTAGCAGTCGCGCGGTTCCGAACTGAATCGCCTATAACCGCTCGGCCACCGAAGCCGGCTACCGACAGCTCAGTGAGGCATTTAACCTGTCGTGTGTGGAGGGTGTGGTACATGCCTGAGGTGGTTCTGTGATGTTTAAAGGGCTGTTTTACGCTACCATGAATTGGGCCCAGTCGTTGAGGTTACTGTGAAGATTTATCTGATGCTTAGGTCATCATCCACATTGACCAAGTGTGGTGACCCGCCTTGCAAGATGACAACAGCCGTGAACACAATTATTCACCTGCTACGTTTTTGGCTTGACGAACAGTCGGGAACCTTGTTGGATCTTCACAATTTGTTGTATCTCGACTGCCCCACTAAATCATTCGATTCTAATCCCGTGGAAAATGTCTGGGACCATTTTAAATAACGAATGTTATGTAACAATTAATGTCCGCAAAATTTAGTTACTGACACGGGATCTACTAAGCCGTTTGTGGCTTCAGCTTGGTACGGCGTACCAGAATAAACTCGTGGAACCCTTCCGTTTGAGATTGTGGCGATTATCAAGGCTGCAGACAGTTTTACACGGTATGATGGTGATGTCTCGTAGTGCTGAAAAGTTTATTTCTATCCAATGCGCTAACAAGAGAGACTCCGAACCTCACACACCTCTATGGACAGCCCGCAAAAACTGAACGCACATCAAGCATGAAAGCAGGAAGAAGGTGTACTGGATTGTGAAAAAAATGCAAAATAGAAACACAAAAAAGAACAAGAAGTGCAATGTAGAGCAGCTATAAACAAAAGTGGTGTCGTGGTTAAGTGGTTACGACGATGGACTGCCATGCAGACAAACCGTGTTCAAACCTCCCACCTGTCTTTTTTTCCGCTGTTCGCTTTATTCAGATTTGTGCCTGGGTCGTGTTGCAACGTCCGTTTGCAAGTTAGGTTCAAATGGTTCAAATGGCTCTGAGCACTATGGGACTTAACATCTGAGGTCATCAGTCCCCTAGAACTTAGAACTACTTAAACCTAACTAACCTAAAGACATCACACACATCCATGCCCGAGGCAAGATTCGAACCTGCGACCGTAGCAGTCGCGCGGTTCCAGACTGAAGCGCCTAGAACCGCTCGGCCACACAGGCCGGCTGCAAGTTAGGGACCCAATGACTTGATTCTGCACAACTACTCTATTAGCAGTCGAAAGGATGTGACTTTCGAATAGGAAGGAACTTCAAACCTTTGATGACAAGACGGAAGTCAACCTAATCCTCCAGCGGAAAACACTTCTGGTGTGTCACACACGGCATTAGTGAGAGTGGGGTCATATGATAGGAATCTCTTATCGACGCGCCTAATTTGTACGACTCCTAAATGAGTGAGATATGCCTCCTTTCCCGATGTAGATATTCGTGTGAATGTGTATGTGAGCGCTCCCAAGTAAATGATGAAAACAATAGTTTGTCGCAGACGCTGCACAAATGAAGGCAACAGTTGCACAATCACACAGTTTCTCTGTGTTCTGTCAAAACATATGGTTTTAACGTTTTTGAAGCTGAGTTCCGTTTTGGAAGTCCTGACTCTTGAATTCCATTGTCGTAACATAGTGTAAGGACTGTGTCAGAATTCATTACATTGATTGAGTATTACATTGACTATCGGAAACAATATAGCCAACTTGCAGGTATTCTTTGCATTGTGTAAGATTGGAAATAATTAAACACTCAGATGTAGATAGTAACAATCTGAGGGTGAAATATGGGAGCGGGATTCTAAGCAGTGTTGTGAGACGAGGCAACAGTGTCTGTCGACAGCTCGGAGACAAAAGACGCGTCACTCTGCCCTCACGTCGGTGATGGCAGGTCTAACCACACTCAAGGCTTCATTTCCTTCGTATGGTCTGATGAGATTTAGATGGCTTAACTACGCTTGAAGATGGAATTCAAGGTAAAATTCGTAAGCATAGCGTAAAGCGCAATTGCAGGGTAAGGCTCGCGATTGTTGGGCCGAGTTTGGAATAATTCCTTGTTTTACTTGTCAGTTAATGAAGCTTCCTTATCGTCCAAATAATAATAATTATTCTCATCATCTAATTCATAAATATTCTGTGGTTATTAAATGTTACTATAACTCTGAAATGGAAATAATTTGTTAATCTGTGGCACTCAGCCATTATTAATACTTGTCAAACTATTATTGGTCGTGATGATTTCTGGAGTTTTTAAATAGACTTAATTTATCAAATTCCTTCTTACAAGCTATTTAGTGGTTAACAGTACTGAAGCAAAAACCTTTTTTTATTAAATTTATTCTTACTAACAATAAGTTTTACCCGTTGCTGCTGCATGCTGCTGCGAGTTGCTGTAAACCACTTGGAAAAAGACACTGACACACCACACCATGTCATGTACTCTGATCCAGTAAATTTCGTTTGACAAGTCAGATTCTATCTCACTTGTTAATTTTTGTTCGAAAACGCAGTCAGATAGCTTAGGTATTCATTGTTACAGGTTCATTTGTTCCTGTAGCTTTCAATACGCAGTCAGATAGCTTATCCAAATGTTAGTTTTAAGTTTTTCATGTATCGATCTGTTGAGGGCTTAAATGACAGTGAAACTAACACTCATACAACACGCACACATTGTTATGCAGGTTATATTACGACTACTGATAGCTCAGGTTGCTTATCGTGTCCATTTTCACAGGCGAACATAGGCTTTATCTGTTGTAGGTACGTTACAACAGTCCACACCCGTCTACTTGTTGTTTTCATATCTGTGAGACGTCTGTGTGGTATCTTGCCTGCTCTCACTATGCGTCATATTTACTTGCGACGGTATCGTATTCCTACCACATGACTCATATTCTATAACCAATGTATAGTATGACAACTGCGAAGACTACAGAAAGAGAACAAACATTACAATGATCGGACGGACAGTTCATAATGTCGGAAAAAAATAAAACAAAAAATAATACCACATGGGAGTTTTCAACACGGCTCGCACTGTAGGCAGTCCAACACCATGACTAGTTACAACTTCTTTTTAATGATAATATCAATGTTTATATACACTCCAGGAAATGGAAAAAAGAACACATTGACACCGGTGTGTCAGACCCACCATACTTGCTCCGGACACTGCGAGAGGGCTGTACAAGCAATGATCACACGCACGGCACAGCGGACACACCAGGAACTGCGGTGTTGGCCGTCGAATGGCGCTATTGTGCACCGCCGCCGTCAGTGTCAGCCAGTTTGCCGTGGCATACGGAGCTCCATCGCAGTCTTTAACACTGGTAGCATGCCGCGACAGCGTGGACGTGAACCGTATGTGCAGTTGACGGACTTTGAGCGAGGGCGTTGGGCATGCGGGAGGCCGGGTGGACGTACCGCCGAATTGCTCAACACGTGGGGCGTGAGGCCTCCACAGTACATCGATGTTGTCGCCAGTGGTCGGCGGATGGTGCACGTGCCCGTCGACCTGGGACCGGACCGCAGCGACGCACGGATGCACGCCAAGACCGTAGGATCCTACGCAGTGCCGTAGGGGACCGCACCGCCACTTCCCAGCAAATTAGGGACACTGTTGCTCCTGGGGAATCGGCGAGGACCATTCGCAACCGTCTCCATGAAGCTGGGCTACGGTCCCGCACACCGTTAGGCCGTCTTCCGCTCACGCCCCAACATCGTGCAGCCCGCCTCCAGTGGTGTCGCGACAGGCGTGAATGGAGGGACGAATGGAGACGTGTCGACTTCAGCGATGAGAGTCGCTTCTGCCTTGGTGCCAATGATGGTCGTATGCGTGTTTGGCGCCGTGCAGGTGAGCGCCACAATCAGGACTGCATACGACCGAGGCACACAGGGCCAACACCCGGCATCATGGTGTGGGGAGCGATCTCCTACACTGGCCGTACACCACTGGTGATCGTCGAGGGGACACTGAATAGTGCACGGTACATCCAAACCGTCATCGAACCCATCGTTCTACCATTCCTAGACCGGCAAGGGAACTTGCTGTTCCAACAGGACAATGCACGTCCGCATGTATCCCGTGCCACCCAACGTGCTCTAGAAGGTGTAAGTCAACTACCCTGGCCAGCAAGATCTCCGGATCTGTCCCCCATTGAGCATGTTTGGGACTGGATGAAGCGTCGTCTCACGCGGTCTGCACGTCCAGCACGAACGCTGGTCCAACTGAGGCGCCAGGTGGAAATGGCACGGCAAGCCGTTCCACAGGACTACATCCAGCATCTCTACGATCGTCTCCATGGGAGAATAGCAGCCTGCATTGCTGCGAAAGGTGGATATACACTGTACTAGTGCCGACATTGTGCATGCTCTGTTGCCTGTGTCTATGTGCCTGTGGTTCTGTCAGTGTGATCATGTGATGTATCTGACCCCAGGAATGTGTCAATAAAGTTTCCCCTTCCTGGGACAATGAATTCACGGTGTTCTTATTTCAATTTCCAGGAGTGTATGTGTTTGGAGAGCGAGAGAGCGAGAGAGAGAGAGAGAGAGATTGGTTTTTGATAGAGATTTTTAAGTCGTAACTGGTACCTGAATTTTGATTGCTGCCTCCATGAATGATCAGCTTCTGCACCAGTTGTTGACTTATTGCAATTTGAAGGTAGTTATTGTTCTTTAAGGTTTAAAATACGACTCTGTTAGTTACTTGGCCGTATTGCGGATAGCTTTGAGCACAAGTTTTCGTAGCTTTTCATACCTAAGGGACCACTGTTGTAAGTAAGAAAGATCAAACAGCAATCTGCTCTTCGTGAGAAAAGGAGATTGATTGACACACAAACTTCCTTCAAAGTACACGTCGTGCTACATCAAAATTGGTCAGTGGAATTCATGACCATACTATTATGCAAGAACATAATACAATTACTGTAATTAAGAAATTATGAGAGGTTGTTACTTACTGAATGAAAACTATAGAGAATGCGTTTCTTTTCCTGTATTTTAGTGAACTTTGTAGACTTACAGTTCTGTCGATTGATAGACGGCAGCCGGCCGGTGTGGCTGTGCGGTTCTAGGTGCTTCAGTGTGGAACCGCTTGACCGCTACGGTCGCAGGTTCGAATCTTGCCTCGGGCATGGATGTGTGTGATGTCCTTAGGTTAGTTAGGTTTAAGTAGTTCCAAGTTCTAGGGCACTGATGACCACAGATGTTAAGTCCCATAGTGCTCAGAGCCATTTTTGATAGACGGCAACGACAATGAAGTTCACCTCCATTTCCAAAAACAAGATATTTCTATTCTTCACTTCCAGAAAATTTGTATACATAAATGTTTGGCAACCCTTACACATACTTCACTCGGTTTTACCATTAAAATATCAATTTTCATTGAATGTAACAACACGTTCTCAGAGACGGCCTAGCAACACGTCCTCTTTCGACAAGATACAGATTAACAGTCGTTTTTTAATAAAATCAATTTTTTTGTGTCCATACTCAAAGATTCTCTAATACTGTCGTTGCAGGGATTGCGCGCTTAAGAGTTTCTTGCTGTCCAGCTGCGCTTCACTTCACTTCAAGTACTTTTTCAATCACATTATGTTTACGGTATTTACCTACATTACTGACCTTCTCAGAATAGAATCAGGCACAAATTAGTTACAGAAAAAAAAGCAGTGAGGCACACATAACATTACACGCACTGTTGGCAGTCCAACACCATGACCACTTTCCCGCGTCGTCGTTTGTGGTATAATCTGCTTTTTATTGCACTTCTTATCCTTGGACCGATCACTATTTCTATTTTGCTTTTTTTTTCATACTTCAGTACATCTTGTTCCTGTTTTAATGCATGATCTATGTTCAGTTTTTGACTGGCTATCCACAAGGAAGGGAAGCAGCGGTTGGGAAGGGAGTGAGACAGGGTTGTAGCCTCTCCCCGATGTTATTCAATCTGTATATTGAGCAAGCAGTAAAGGAAACATAAGAAAAATTTGGAGTAGGTATTAAAATCCATGGAGAAGAAATAAAAACTTTGAGGTTCGCCGATGACATTGTAATTCTGTCAGAGACAGCAAAGGACCTGGAAGAGCAGCTGAACGGAATGGACATGGTCTTGAAAGCAGGATATAAGATGTACATCAACAGAAGCAAAATGAGGATATGGGACGAAGTTGAATTAAATCGGGTGATGCTAAAGGAATTAGATTAGGAAATGAGAGGATTAAAGTAGTAAAGGAATTTTGCTATTTGTGGAGCAAAATAACTGATGATGGTCGAAGTAGAGGGGATATAAAATGTAGACTGGCAATGGTAAGGAAAGCGTTTCTGAAGAAGAGAAATTTGTTAACATCGAGTATAGATTTAAGTGTCAGGAAGTTATTTCTGAAAGTATTTGTATGGAGTGTAGCCATGTATGGAAGTGAAACATGGACGATAAACAGTTTGGATAAGAAGAGAATAGAAGCTTTCGAAGTGTGGTGCTATAGAAGAATGCTGAAGATTAGATGGGTAGATCACATAACTAATGAGGAGGTATTAAATAGAATTGGGGAGAAGAGGAGTTTGTGGCACAAATTGACAAGAAGAAGGAACCGTTTGGTAGGACACCTTCTGAGGCATCAAGGGATCACCAATTTGGTACTGGAGGGCAGCGTGGAGGGTAAAAATCGTAGAGAGAGACCAAGAGATGAATACACTAAGCAGATTCAGAAGGATGTAGGTTGCAGTAAGTACTGGGAGATGGAGAAGCTTGCACAGGATAGAGTAGCATGGTGAGCTGCATCAAACCAGTCTCAGGACTGAAGACCACAACAACAACAACAACAACAACAACAACATCCACAAGGTCATCTTACCACTAAATCTGAGGGTGATGGCACCTGGGGTTTCACTTGTACGTAATTGTTCATGAAGGCTTGGAACAAGTAGTATTCGCCACCACGAACACTCAAAAACTTGGCTACATGAATTTCCGCGATACCGAGAAAGCATCAATCAAACGCCGACGGGCGGTATCCGTGTCGCTGCCGCTCTCGCTGAATCAACTGATTATTAATTTGGCCGGCAGTTAAGGGCGATCTATAAATGACGCCACTGCCTCGCACTCGCGGCCTAATGCCGGCGCGCCGAGCTGCGTTCCGCGCACGCACGCACGCACACTGCCGCGCTGAGCCCTGCGTGCCGGCCGTGAGCGGAAACAAGAGGATGCTCATTAGCTAACTGAATTAATTCGCATCGCGCACACACTTCCTGCGCCCGCGCGGCGCCGCCAATTTCAGTATTTATCGCCAATATGGAAATAGCGCGGCGGTTCCGACCGTGCAACCGGCTAACGACTGCGATTACACTCGTGTCTGCCCCGTGTTCTGCTCACACGCCACTCTACTGTACCGTGCAGTTGCCGCAGGGGACGCACCGCAGGCAGTGCGTCAGTGTCATCCATAAACTTCTGTCTGTATTGGAGGCCTTTATTTAGGTGTTTTCCAACTGAAACGCACCTCACTGCTACGATCGGATTCCAACAGCAGGACAAGCATCGCTACAGGCGAACTGTATTGAAATACTCATTCCATCAGCGACAGTAAAAGAACATAAACCATAGACCATATGTGGTTTTAGCTATGGACTCAATCTCTAATTATACCAATATCTTAATAGTTTGTACATCCTTGGAGCAGCAACCGTAAGATGAAATCTTATTATTCACTTCTGGCCATTAAAATTGCTACACCAAGAAGAAATGCAGATGATAAACGGGTATTCATTGGACAAATATATTTTACTAGAACTGACATGTGATTACATTTTCGCGCAATATGGGTGCATAGATCCTGAGAAATCAGTACCCGGAACAACCATCTCTGGCCGTAATAACAGCCTTGATACGCCTGGGCATTGAGTCAAACAGAGCTTGAATGGCGTGTAAAGGTACAGCTGCCCATGCAGCTGCAACACGATACCACAGTTCATCAAGAGTAGTGACTGGCTTATTGTGACGAGCCACTTGCTCGGCTACCATTGACCAGACGTTTTCAGTTGGTGAGAGATCTGGAGAATGTGCTGGCCAGGGCAGCAGTCGAACATTTCCTGTATCTAGAAAGGCCCGTACAGGACCTGCAACATGCGGTCGTGCATTTTCCTGCTGAAACGCAGGGTTTCGCAGGGATCGAATGGAGGGTTGAGCCACGGGTCGTAACACATCTGAATTGTAACGTCCACCGTTCAAAGTGCCGTCAATGCGAACAAGAGGTGACCGAGGCGTGTAACAAATGGCACCCCATATGATCACGCCAGGTGATATGCCAGTATGGCGATGACGAATACACGCTTCCAATGTGCGATCACCGCGATGTTGCCAAACACGGATGCGACCATGATGATGCTGTAAACAGAACCTGGATTGATCCGAAAAAATGACGTTTTGCCATTCGCGCACCCACATTCGTCGTTGAGTACACCATCGCAGGCGCTCCTGTCTGTGATGTAGCGTCAAGGGTAACCGCAGCCATGGTCTCCGAGCTGATAGTCCATGCTGCTGCAAACGTCGTCGAACTGTTCGTGCAGATGGTTGTTGTCTTGCAAACGTCCCCATCTGTTGGCTCCGGGAGCGAGACGTGACTACACGATTTGTTAAAGCCATGCCTGTCGTCCCGACTGCTAGTGATTCGAGGCCATTGGAATCCAGCTCGGCGTTCCGTATTACCCTCATGAACCCACCGATTCCAATTTACTGCTAACAGTCATTGGATCTCGACCAACGCGAGCAGCAATGTCGCGATACGATAAACCGCAATCGCTATAAGCTACAATCCGACCTTTATCGAAGTCGGAAACGTCATGGTACGCATTTCTCCTCCCTACACGAGGCATCACAACAACGTTTCACCAGGCAACGCCGGTCAACTGCTGTTTGTGTATGAGAAATTCGTTGGACACTTTCCTCGTGTCAGCACGTTGTAGGTGTCTCCACCGGCGCCAACCTTGTGTGAATGCTATGAAAAGCTAATCATTTGCATACCACAGCAACTTCTTCCTGTCGGTTAAATTTCACGCCTGTAGCACGTCATCTTCGTAGTGTAGCAATTTTAATGGCCAGTAGTGTAGAAATAGTAAACAACCAGTCAGATGCAAAATGGAAGGTTGATTAAGACAATAATTGTTAAGGTTTTCGTTTCCATTTTATGTCTAAGTGCCTCTTGGCTTCTGCCTCGGGTTCTTCGGCCGACGATCGTCTGACGATTTTTCTTACGTTTCGCCAGCACGAGTGACTGGCATTTCCAAGGTTTAACCCTCCATTACTGGTGGACTGGAGACGAGTTCGCGGCCGTGGACTACATGAACCTGGCGCGCCAACGTCCAATGGCTTCTCCGCGGTCATTTCCGGTGCGGTTCCCTTGCTACCTGCGACAGTCCTCGATGCAGCACGGGAAGACAGGATCAGTTTATCCTGAGGCTTTCTTCTTCTTTGTTGAAGCTATTCTCGTGGTTGTGTATCTCTATCGCTTCTCTGAACAAGCGTGTGTGATAGTTCTTTTCTATAACCACAACTTCTGTAAATTTCCTTTAATTTACGTCTATGGTCACAAACGTTTTGTTAACAGATTACCGATTTCGGTCTATAATGACCATCATAAGGTTTTGCATTTAACATTTGACGGTGCAACTATGGCTGCAGTACATTAGGAGTTTGTTTTTATAAAACAGTTCTGATGATGGTCATTATAGACCGAAACTGGTAATCTGTTAACAAAAAATTTGTGACCACAGGTGTAAATTTAAGGAAATTTATGGTATATACGGGTCACTGTTCTTTCGCGACATTATCGCAGCTTGCACAACTTCTATGACTGTGAATTTTACTACGTTGTCAGTCTCTCACAGCACGTGCTCTGCCATGGCTGATTTATGCACTTGTCCCAACCTGCAGCGTCGCTTATGTTCAGTGATCCTGCTGTTAATTGATCGTCCAGTCATTCCAACACGAACTTTTCCGCATGTGCAAGGTATGCGGTATATTTCCGACTTTCAGGTGGGTCCCTCTTCTCCTTTGCCAATCCGAGACACTCTTTGATCTTCTTTTTCGGTTTGTAAATAGGTCTTTACGCTGTTTATGCGCAATATATGGGCGATTCTGTCCGTAGCTCTGGAAATGTATTGCAGCAAGGCCGTACCCGACATTTCTTTCTCTGATTTGTCACTTTGTCACATTGTTTGGTGCTGTTATGCTTCTAATATAACTTGTGGAGTACCCATTGCTCCTCAGAACACTTTCCAAGTGTTGTATTGCGCGTCTGAGGTGCTAAACACCTTTACTATGGTTTCAAAGTTCAAGGAAACGTTTCCTTTAGAAGGAAATACTGACAACTGGATTACATGTTGTGGCAGGTCTACATTAAAATGTAGTCCAAATCCCTCAGTCATATATAAAATTTCAGCTCCTCAATAATTACAACATGCACGACATAGTTATTTTCAAATAACTTCCGGGAATTCAGACAGGTAACACTTTCGGCGACCGCCGATATTTCAGCGGGAGAACACCCCGCCATTTTCAAGGCAAACTGCAACG
Source organism: Schistocerca serialis cubense (assembly GCF_023864345.2). Classification (NCBI taxonomy): domain Eukaryota; kingdom Metazoa; phylum Arthropoda; class Insecta; order Orthoptera; family Acrididae; genus Schistocerca; species Schistocerca serialis. Next base: position 869,162,755 of record NC_064641.1, on the reverse strand, counting down.
GATATGCGACGTACATGCAAATTTAAAACCTCGGTTCTCGGACTGGTGCAGGAAAGATAACACACACACTGAACACTAGTGGCACCAAAGATGACCAAAGTCAGAGCTGTCGATGGACTACGAATTCACAGGTGAGGTAGCATTGACTCAGTCTCTCTGTTTCTTGACAAGGGAAAGAGCCGGATTCCAAACAGCGTTTAAACAGAAACCTCCATCCCTGTTAACGAGGTTGCTCGTTAATTTAAGCTCAATTGCCTGCCTCCTTAATAACACTGTCCCAATAGCTGGACTTGTCAGAAAACAGAGGGACAGAGTCGATGCTACCTCACCTGCGAATTCGTAGTCTCACTATCGATATCTCTGACTTTGGTCATCTTTGGTGGCACTAGTGTTCAGTGTGTGTGTTATCTTTCCTGCTTCAGTCCGAGAACCGAGGTTTTAAATTTGCATGTACGCCGCCTGTCCGTTGCAGTTTACCTTGAAAATGGCGGGGTGTTCTCCCTCAGAAATATCGGCGGTCGCCGAAAGCGTTACCTGGTTGAATTCCCGGAAGTTATTTGAAGGTTGCATACGCCAGGTGAAACTCAGGTCTGACATGGTTATTGTCATATAGTATTTCCCGACCAATGTGAAGCTGTACCTTTGCCACAACATCTAATGCAGTTGTCAATATTTCCTTCTGAAGAAGACGTTTTTGTAAACGTTGAAAGGGGTTTTAATAAACCTTCCATTATGTAATTGATGGGCTCTTTACTATATCTACAAGAAGCTGCGAATAATTTGGTTTGTCACCACAACGCTCGACGCGTGATATCGTGGCCATGGGGTACCACAACTGTTTTCTTCTTAACCCCGGAACTGTTTTCTTTTTAACTTCGGACTACACACAAATACAGTGTACTGGGTGATCAAAAAGTCAGTATAAATTTCAAAAGGTAATAAACCAAGGAATAATGTAGATAGAGAGGTAAATTGACACACATGCTTGGAATGACACGGGGTTTTATTAGAACCACCCCTTATTGCTAGACGCGTCGCTTGGTGATGATCGTGTGCTCAGCCGCCACTTTCGTCATGCTTGGCCTCCCAGGTCCCCAGACCTCAGTCCGTGCGATTATTGGCTTTGGGGTTACCTGAAGTCGCAAGTGTATCGTGATCGACCGGACATGTCAAGGGATGCTGCAAGACAACATCCGACGCCAATGCCTCACCATAACTCCGGACATGCTTTACAGTGCTGTTCACAACATTATTCCTCGACTATAGCTGTTGTTGAGGAATGATGGTGGACATATTGAACATTTCCTGTAAAGAACATCATCTTTGCTTTGTCTTACTTTGTTATGCTAATTATTGCTATTCTGATCAGATGAAGCGCCATCTGTCGGACATTTTTGAACTTTTGAATTTTTTTGGTTCTAATGAAACCCCATGTCATTCCAAGCATGTATGTCAATTTGTACCTCTCTATCTACATTATTCCGTGATTTATTCAGTTTTCAAATTTATACTGACTTTTTGATCACCCGGTATATCCTGAAATACGCCTTGAAAAAAATATACCCTTTCCTATACGAAATTTAGACCTATGAAATCATATAATAACGGTATCTGACTGCACAGTTTTTAAAGGAAAGGAACAAGCCTGACGTGACTGCCACATATGGCTATGCGCTGTTTTTCATTTTTCTTCCAGTGTTCCATGGTTATTTTATTAAGAGTGCTAGACTTTTTGTTTCGGAAGAAAGATTTGAATTTCTCTCAGCGGAATTGTGTGCCGCGAGTGTGGCCTCTGTTTCCTCTCCATACAGTTTTTTCCGAAATTCCGTTACAAACTTACAGCACTTGTAGAGAGGAGTGGGTACATAATATTTTGAACAAAAACCCATTTCCGGAAAAGTACTGTTTCCATTCTATGACGCTTTCAATTCAGATGTATAACGTGCTATGTATGAGGCAGAACTATGGGCATCATGAAAAAAGGGTGACCCGGCTGAGTCACGCAGTTTGACTCTTAGTCTGACCACGAGGTGTGGCCATTAATTGTAAGCGTTGATCACGTAGGCTGACGTGAGGATCCATGAACTATACTTGACGGGATGTATCTGGAACATCTTTTGTGATTAGAAAGGTTGTAGACAGGAATACAATCAAATATTTAGCTTTAATTCAGCATCAACGGTGACGTCGATCTTGACTTTGTACAATCTACATCTACCTCTACATGGATACTCTGCAAATCACATTTAAGTGCCTGGCAGAGGATTCATCTAACTACCTTCTCAGATCTCTATTATTCCACTGTCGTATAGCGCGCGGAAAGAATGAACACCTATATCTTTCCGTACGAGCTCTGATTTCCCTTATTTTATCGTGGGGATCGTTCCGCCCTATGTAGGTCGTTGTCAACAAAATATTTTCGCATTCGGAGGAGAAAGTTGGTGATTGGAATTTAATGAGAAGATTCCGCCGCAACGAAAAACGCCTTTCTTTTAACGATTTCCAGCCCAAATACTGTATCATTTCTGTGACACTCTCTCCAATATTTCGCGATAATACAAAACGTGCTGCCTTTATTTGAACTTTTTCGATATACTACGTCAATCCTGAAACTTCCTGGCATATTAAAACTGTGTGCCCGACCGAGACTCGAACTCGGGACCTTTGCCTTTCGCGGGAAAGTGCTCTACCATCTGAGCTACCGAAGCACGACTCACGCCCGGTACTCACAGCTTTACTTCTGCCAGTATCTCGTCTCCTACCTTCCAAACTTTACAGAAGCTCTCCTGCGAACCTTGCAGAACTAGCACTCCTGAAAGAAAGGATATAGCGGAGACATGGCTTAGCCACAGCCTGGGGGATGTTTCCAGAATGAGACTTTCACTCTGCAGCGGAGTGTGCACTGATATGAAACTTCCTGGCAGAATAAAACTGTGTGCCCGACCGAGACTCGAACTCGGGCAAAGGTCCCGAGTTCGAGTCTCGGTCGGCCACACAGTTTTAATCCGCCAGGAAGTTTCATATCAGCGCACACTCCGCTGCAGAGTGAAAATCTCATTCTGGGTACGTCAATCCTATGTGGTAAGGATCCCACACCGCGCAGCAGTATTCTAAAAGAGGACGGACAACCACCTCACTTCACACTTGCGGTTCGGAAACATCTCAACAGGCGATATGGTTTAACATGGATATGCCAAGATGGTCCAATCGCGTGGCTCCTAACGACTACTTCTTGTGTAATAGTATGCAAAGCTTAACTTACGAGACTCATGTAGAGAAAGACGATGATCTGGCAGCTGCATAAGAAGTTGAACAGATACTAGGCGGGCGATTGTGTACCGGAACATGCTACATAGGTACAATGTCTGTAACAATGTTGGTTGTCGCCAGATGGAGCCGCTGTTATAATGCATCACTGCTATTCAGTGCGTGCAGTATGCTAATTTCTCTTTTGTTTTCGAATAATGTAAACACACAATATTTAAGTCTTAATACTAACAAATGTGCTTAATAATTGTTTCGTTGAGTTTGCTTTCTAGCTGTTACCCATTAATTATACTTCATCACGCCTAATTCAGTTGCCCCCGGACATCATGGGTTTCTATTCAAAAATTACCTATTCACTGCTCTCTACAAATCCTAGAAGTTTGTGACGGGAATTTTAGAACATTCGAACACCCATGGTGTTAGCATCATCCTACTTTAACGCAGATTTTAGAAACCTCGTGGTGCGTCAATTTTATGTGAAATGTGTTCATCATAAAGAGCAAATAAAAATCTCTTATGCTCAGACTTGACATAGCTTTCGAGATTAATTAATTGTCGTAGAACGTTTCGATGGTTAGGAGACCCACAGTTAACAAATATAACCTGTTGTACAACTAAGTTGTTGTTTTCACTGTGACAGTGTTTACCCCGTTTACCGTGGCCAAACACAGCCACCACGAGAAAGTTAAAAACAAACCGCCCTCCCGGGAAAATTTCACGAGAGACGAACGGAAACAGATTACTTTGCGCAACGTGATAATGACGGACATAGAGAGACAATTGGCTGACTTGCATGAACGTATCAAGTTGTGATAAGGATATGAACTAAATTAATAATGTGTAAGTAACCAAGTTATGTGCAGTAGCCATGCTGAGCTGAGTCTGTTACCCAAATATTTTATTTAAAAATCTCTTTTTGAAAGAATAAAACAAGCACGTCGTATGAAAATGTTGAACTTTCAGCTCCCGGTAAAACTCCAACTGCTGAGTTTCCTTTTGGACTGGAAGACTAAGCAAAGAAATTACATGAAGCTTACCGCTCACTACAGGTTCGAAATGTAAATGCTGACTGCAATACTAGTCCCGAGTTCCAGTCTCGGTCGGGCACACAGTTTCAATCTGCCAGTAAGTTTCTAGTCCAGAAAAGTTGGTATCTCTCCAGAAGGCAGAAAGTCCACAATAATGTGAGATAGCTGGATGGTGATTGCAAAATACAGATCAGCCTTGAAGACATCAGAATTTTAAAGTAGTTGCAAAGGATCACGAATTAAATTTGGAATCTTTAAGTAAGGAATTATGTAACTGTATTTACACCATAATTATGGCCACCAGGCTGCACACAACATCCGTGTATAAAAGGCGTGGCACAGCTAGTCTCTTCAAAAAAAGAACAAAAAGGGTACTCTATGCGCCTCAAGATAATAAAAGAAGCTGACTAGGCGGGAATAAGACGAATTCAAGTGCTCTAAAAGGAGAATGAACTAATGTAAGCCTCATTTCTTACCCTGTTTATAAAGTTACACATCACACGAAGCAACGAACGAACCTAGACAAAATAATCGCTAAAGTTCTGAAAAATATGCATATAGGTCTATCCCAGGCCTTGCTATACGAAATAGCAAATACGCACACATTTATATTACGAGATCTGATAATGAATAGCAGACTCCTACCTTAGTTTTACTTAAATTTTACTCAGTCACAACGATGTTATTGTCAAGCTTGAAATAGGCTTTTCAGATTTTATAGAATACGAATTTTCAATATCTTTTTCAGTACTATCTTCACAATTATTTTACAGTTTGTAATAGTGAATACCGACATGTTAATAAAGCAGATAAAAATACAAGGAATTATTTTAAAATTACAGAATTAACTAACTGAAAAATTATGAGGCACTGTTTTGTTGTGTTATAAGTGGTTCAGTAGTAATATGGCTTCACAACAGGTAATTTCACTCAAGTCGTGGTTATGGCACGACCAAACAGTTATTTTACTGGCCTTCTATCGTGCCTCCACGTGCTCTGAGTACCGACTAGCATATACTACACTACTTCAGTGCCATGACATACATCAGCACTAGCACGTAAAATAACGACCACCTGGTACAAAGTTCAGCATCTGAAGACTTTCAGAGCGACTCGCATGTGTATGTGTGTGTGCGTGCGTGTGTGTGTGTGTGTGTGTGTGTGTGTGTGTGTGTGGACAAGGAAGCAAGTTAAAGGTGGGAATTGAGAAAGGAAAAGGTAGAGCGATGAAGATGGGATGGAGCACGTGGCGGTAATCCATACATACTATAAAAATGGGTGTCAGGGTGACAATTACTGAACTATATGAAATAAAATCGTCATAACTTCTGAACGGTTTGCGTTCGGACGTTCAAACTGCACCGTTACCCGCGGGGCATGATGGGCGTTAGTATGCGTACGCGTGGTTTGCTTTAGCGATAATGCCCTTTCATTTGGATGGGTTCGTCAAGATGTAAATTGACGCATTTGGGTGACTGAGAATCCCCATTTTGTGATTGAGAAGTCTCCTCACTCTCAATGGGTGACTGATGTGAAATGTCCAGTCAAGGAATAATCGGTGTGATGTTCCTTGATGACATGGTGACTACCAAACGGTACGTGAAGATTTTGGAAAAAGATTTCATCCCCGTTATACAAAGTAACCATGATTTCGACAAGATGTGATTCATACAAGACGGAGTTCGACCCCATCGAAGCAAGGAGTGTTTCATGTCCTAGAGGAGCACTTTTGGGACCACATTCAAGACTCTGGTGTACCCAGAGATAAACGGCATGGGCCTCAATTGGCCGCCATGTTCTCCGAATCTTTCTGTAGGGCTTCAGCAATAATCCCAAAACCATTGCTGAGCTGAAAACAGCCATTCAGGAGATCACAGACAGCACAAATGTTCCGACATTTCAGCGGGTCATGCTTGTCGTCTGAGCTACATCATGGCCAATGATGGGAGGCACAGTGAACATATCATAACCTAAATGCGAATACCTGTAGTGATGTTTACATGCTGAATAAAATTTATGCACACTGTAGTTGATAACTAATTTACGATTTTTCATGTAATTGAATTAAGCGCCACACTGTATGTATATATGTTTCATATTCTTGCCTGAAACAGTTGACCGATTTCAACGAAACTTGGTACACATAACATTTATTATCTGGAAAAATCACTGTGTGGTTAAGAACCACTCACCTGTCAAAGGTGTGGGGGAGGGAGTGAAAAAGCAGTATAGCCCACGAGACGAGAATAGCCAGACTTCAATCATCCATTATTTTAAAACGTTAACACTTAGATGCATCCCTGTCTGAAGCAATCTTATCCCTTTGTAGATCTTGGTTCGCGATAAACAGTCGTCGAATGATTTCCGCAGGTTTAACACCTTCCGCAAACAAAAATCGGTTCACTGTCCTCATTTACTCCTTGATTCAGACCGACAATGGAGCTGCCATGTTCCACAGTACGCTACAATACAACGACTAACTCGGGAATAGGAGTGACGCGTTGTGTACAATCGTTGCAGACAACAATACCTCAGCCCTGGATACTAGCAGTGTTACAAAGTCCTAAGGCAAGAATTTGCAAAAGTTCCTTTACTTTATCACTTCCCTTCGTATATTTGACAGGTGCGTATGTGAGCATAGCCACGAGGAAAAAGCTTATCCTAAAACCTTGGAATGGGCAACGGTTGTGCTGCAGTGGCTACACCTGTTCCCGTGAGATCATCGAAGCGCCGTCGGGCGTGGTCAGCACTTGGATGGGTGACCATCCAGGCCGCCATGCACTCAGTCTCGTGATGCCAATTGAGGAGCTACTCGACCGAATAGTAGCGGCTTTGGTCAAGAGCGGTGTGCTGACCCCACGCCCCTCCCATCCGCATCCTCCACTGAGGATGACACGGCGGTTGGATGGTCCTGGTAGGCCATTCGTGGCCTGACGACGGTGCTTTTTTTTTTTAACCATTGGAATGGTTTCAGTCAAAGTTGGAACTCATATCAGTTACTATCTGGAAAGAGATACTGTTGGGAGTAGAACCACTGGCCTTCTATTGGGATGAGTGTGATAATGAGAAGAGAGAAGGAAGGACGGAGAGATGGACAGTCAGCGAGGGGAATAAGCAGATGGACACGGATAGCAGAAGGAGGATGTGGACAGAGAGGGGAAAATGGGTAGAGTGAGGGGAAAGAAAGAATAGGAGGGGAAAGGGGAAGTAGGACCGAAGGGAAAGGAGCAGATGGACGGATTGGGAAGGAGTTGATTGACAGTGGGGAGGAGCAGATTGACCCACACAGAGGGAGAGGGAGGGGGAGGGGGAGGGGGAGGGGGAGGGGGAGGGGGAGGGGGAGGGGGAGGGGCAGGGGCAGGGGCAGGGGCAGGGGCAGGGGCAGGGGCAGGGGCAGGGGCAGGGGGAGATGGACAGTGTGGGAGTTGAAGGAGGGGAGCAGAGAGAGGAGGTGCTGGAGATGGACAGAGAGTGTGGGGAAGGAGGAGATAGATTGATAGAAGATTAGAATAAATACGTACCCTGGCAATGCAGACTTCTCAGCTAGTAACACAGCGAAGCCTCACAGCTATTCTGTCACATGATCAGTCGCAGTTAAATTAAGCGTAGAATGTTGACCTTCGAATATGACGCAGGTGGTCCACCGTATATCATTCATACAGCACGCTGAGCTGCGGCACAAAGGGCGACTTATTGGCCTCAGCTCCCGGCCTGAGATTCTGCGGTCGGACGACGCGCCGGATCCACCTGCGCCATAGAAATCCGCCGGGAGCAGAAGTTTACTCTCGGAAATTGCCGCCCGACTCCAATTCCCAGCCCGCAGCGCGTCGGCGCTAAAGCCGATGGCGTCGGCTGCCGGGTACTTGCCCACGTGGAACGATACTCTCCGTCCTACACGAATCGGGTATGTGTCGGGCGGGAAATGTATCTGTGAACCACAGCTGGAGCAACCAGCTTAATTAACTGCCGTGCTTCCTGCAAGCAGTTCTCGCAGTATTGTCTTCACGTAACCGGCAGGTAACGTTCCGTTTCCTGGAGAGCCTACTGAAAACCGTAGTAAAATGTTCCGACACCCATAAGTGAACCGTTTCAATAACGAACAAAACTTTGCGTATTTATGTATGTAAATGTGTTATTAATGACGAAGTATTATTCTGGAACGAGAAAACTCTCCACCTTTACGTGTCTTCAACATAAAAAATTATTAATAATAAATATATTGCTATGTATAAAATACTAAGAATAACAGAGACATGAATACATCATGTCTTGAATTTATATATAGTTGTGGGATAAAGACTTGGATGAATAAAATGGTCACCCTCGTGTCAGCTCTTTAACCTACTATGGGCTTTAGTACGAGTTTGCTTCTGAACGCACATGTATAAAAAGTATTTGTCCTTTCAATCTCATTTCATACCTCTCACTCCATGTGAATATAATTACGTGGTAATAATTAATTATGACTAGAATTCAAGTTTTTTCTTTGACCATCTGTCATTCTTTAATTTATCACACTATTTTCAGGCTTCACCCACAAGACAACAAGAAAAAACACTTTAAATAATTTGCTGTCGGGAACAGAGAATGTTATTTGCAGAAAGATTTTCATTAAATATACACGACAAACTCAAAGATAATAAATTATGATGAGTCTTAGGCTTGGTTATGAGTAAATCACTGACCGGTAAGAATCTTGTTTTCCCTGCCGTAAACACTATTCAAATCATAATTAACAGTATAAAAGGTCAGTGTTTAACAAATAATTTACGTAACGTTGACAATAATGGTGCAGTTACGGATGTGATTATATTGTGTGTCCCTCCACACCTATTGAAAGAGCAAATACCTTAATTTGGTATTTCTTAGAAGAATTTTAGTCAGTGTAACCAAAGGGCATCGTCAGATATATCAGGCCAACGTCGCCTTCGTTAAACTCAGTAAAAACTAGAAATATAAACTAGTAAAATCATTACATTTTCTAGATGGACGCGAGAGGCACCAAGATCTGCATAACGCGTGCCCGTTCACAGGAGCGAGTAACAGAGTAAGATGGGGGCTCAGGTAGTAAGTATAATGCGCCACAGCGTCGTGTGCCACTACTGAAGCCTAATACAGAATCACCTCAAGATGTCACGCTGCGACGCAGCAGTGATAAAAATGAGAGATCGTAAACTGGATATACATACCCACTAAAGCTTTATAAATGTAATGCGCACAAAACATTGATGAGATGGAATTACTAGGGGCAACACCTGTGCATAACTTATCCTAAAATTTTGACGAAGTAAAATATAAATGAAGGCGGTAAATATAAAATTAGAAAACAAGGTGTATAATACAACACACAGGTGCAGTACATAAACAGATCTTTCGTATCATATACCATTATAACGAGAACATTAAAAAACACAGGACCGTAATTTCAGATAAAGAGGCCTCCCATATAACACTCAATACTGCGTCATTCGTAGCTAGAACGTCTAGCAAGAAAACTTTTTTATATAAAATACAAGTAAAATTATTAGGCTTAAAAAATACACACCAACGTGGAAGACGGATGTTATGCGGGTAAACTAACCCCCCCCCCCTTTTTTTTATAGCTACATTGAAATGCGTAAAATGCGTCATCACTGAAAGCGACAAACTCGCAAGTATCCTATTTGAGAAAAAAAAAAACTGTTACTCGCGCCTGTGAACGGGTACGCGCTATGCAGATCTTGGTGCCTCTCGTGTCCATCTAGAAAAGATAATGATTTTACTATTTTATATTTCTAGTTTTTACTGAGTTTAACGAAGGCGATGCTAGCCTGATATATCCGACGATGTGCCCGCATCTCGTGGTCGTGCGGTAGCGTTCTCGCTTCCCACGCCCGGGTTCCCGGGTTCGATTCCCGGCGGGGTCAGGGATTTTCTCTGCCTCGTGATGGCTGGGTGTTGTGTGATGTCCTTAGGTTAGTTAGGTTTAAGTAGTTCTAAGTTCTAGGGGACTGATGACCATAGATGTTAAGTCCCATAGTGCTCAGAGCCATTTGAACCATTTTTTTATCCGACGATGTCCTTCGGCTACACTGACTAAAGGATTCTTCTAAGAAATACCAAATTAAGGTATTTGCTCTTTCAATTGGCGATCTGTTTATACTTTCAATTGATGATCTGTTTATACATGCTTTCAGGTTATCCAAGCCTACACAACGCGATCGCGATTCTTAAATAGATGTATTTGTTCTCTGTTTTCTATGTAGATAACCTAAAGATGCCTAAATAAGGTGAAACGCGTCGTTGAAAAATAAAAAATAAAAAATAAAATTGCAACCAAGAGTCTTTTTAACCAATACTGTTAATCACTGGTTTGCTGTATACCACATATACACTCCTGGAAATTGAAATAAGAACACCGTGAATTCATTGTCCCAGGAAGGGGAAACTTTATTGACACATTCCTGGGGTCAGATACATCACATGATCACACTGACAGAACCACAGGCACATAGACACAGGCAACAGAGCATGCACAATGTCGGCACTAGTACAGTGTAAATCCACCTTTCGCAGCAATGCAGGCTGCTATTCTCCCATGGAGACGATCGTAGAGATGCTGGATGTAGTCCTGTGGAACGGCTTGCCATGCCATTTCCACCTGGCGCCTCAGTTGGACCAGCGTTCGTGCTGGACGTGCAGACCGCGTGAGACGACGCTTCATCCAGTCCCAAACATGCTCAATGGGGGACAGATCCGGAGATCTTGCTGGCCAGGGTAGTTGACTTACACCTTCTAGAGCACGTTGGGTGGCACGGGATACATGCGGACGTGCATTGTCCTGTTGGAACAGCAAGTTCCCTTGCCGGTCTAGGAATGGTAGAACGATGGGTTCGATGACGGTTTGGATGTACCGTGCACTATTCAGTGTCCCCTCGACGATCACCAGTGGTGTACGGCCAGTGTAGGAGATCGCTCCCCACACCATGATGCCGGGTGTTGGCCCTGTGTGCCTCTGTCGTATGCAGTCCTGATTGTGGCGCTCACCTGCACGGCGCCAAACACGCATACGACCATCATTGGCACCAAGGCAGAAGCGACTCTCATCGCTGAAGACGACACGTCTCCATTCGTCCCTCCATTCACGCCTGTCGCGACACCATTGGAGGCGGGCTGCACGATGTTGGGGCGTGAGCGGAAGACGGCCTAACGGTGTGCGGGACCGTAGCCCAGCTTCATGGAGACGGTTCCGAATGGTCCTCGCCGATACCCCAGGAGCAACAGTGTCCCTAATTTGCTGGGAAGTGGCGGTGCGGTCCCCTACGGCACTGCGTAGGATCCTACGGTCTTGGCGTGCATCCGTGCGTCGCTGCGGTCCGGTCCCAGGTCGACAGGCACGTGCACCTTCCGCCGACCACTGGCGACAACATCGATGTACTGTGGAGACCTCACGCCCCACGTGTTGAGCAATTCGGCGGTACGTCCACCCGGCCTCCCGCATGCCCACTATACGCCCTCGCTCAAAGTCCGTCAACTGCACATACGGTTCACGTCCACGCTGTCGCGGCATGCTACCAGTGTTACAGACTGCGATGGAGCTCCGTATGCCACGGAAAACTGGCTGACACTGACGGCGGCGGTGCACAAATGCTGTGCAGCTAGCGCCATTCGACGGCCAACACCGCGGTTCCTGGTGTGTCCGCTATGCCGTGCGTGTGATCATTGCTTGTACAGCCCTCTTGCAGTGTCCGGAGCAAGTATGGTGGGTCTGACACACCGGTGTCAATGTGTTCTTTTTTCCATTTCCAGGAGTGTAGATTGGAAGAATTTCTAGTACTTTAATTCACAATTATTTGCCTACGTAGCGACATTGATGATTTTAGCCACTGTTAAAGTGTGTGCGAAATATATGCGACGTCTCAAATATTTTTATCGACGGTTCCAAACGTATCAAACCGACACCTTTAATGAAAAAAGGGGATAAAAGAAAGAGAGAGACGATATAGTAATACACCCGACCCACACGTGTTAGGCCGTCATTTCACTCCCGATGAAATCACAATATCGAATTTCGACTCCGTCCACAAATGATGAGCAACAAGCAACGAACCGAAGATACCAAAGCAAAAGTAAAACGCTGAAGTAAAGTCTAACTGACGTACTTCTAGAAATGTGAGTCATAATTAGGGTCCGTATTTTAATGACAAGTCGTGTTTCTTGCCTGAACATTAGGGTGAATTCTACGATTTATGGAAGAATCCAGGTATAGTCGTGTAGAAAAATGTATTTCTATTTCTCATTAAAGTCATATTTACACTTTTCTTAATAATAAGTCATATTTCGGCCAGCTTGCAAAAAATGCATACATTTGTCATATCTTTGAGGACACAAGAATAAAAACGTGAAATTGTTGCGCACATGACAGTGTTTCAGACGATATTGAACCAGATAAAGGCAACAATTAATACAAAATTTATTTATTAGTACTATAGCAGACATGCTACTCGGTTCACTGATGTAAGACACTCTTGCTCGGGGAGACAACAACGATCTCGAAGCCAACAAAGGCGGCCTCCGATGTATTTAACATCGCACACGTTGGCACAGTACTCAGTTTGAATACAAACTGACTGGTTCAACATGCTGAAGGTAAAGTGCTCCAACAGCTTGAAGGTGCTCGGGTTTGTTCGTAATTCTGAAGAGAAGTTCTTCAGCACTGTCGGGGCAATATTTATCAAACTGTGTGAAGTTAGTGCGTATAAGGTCTTTAATGTAACAATACTCTAAAGCAGCCAAACACAGCAGCTATGTGACGGGAAGTGCTGAAAATGACAGCAGAACAACGCTGTTATTTGAGCAGATATGACCATTCATCCCGAACCGTTAAATTAGCCTTCTTGAATGCGTGTGACAGGATGGTACCTTGAAACAAACATTCTATTGAAGAATCTGAAGAATCCACGCTTCAGACAGTTTTTGAAGTACGGATCACATTCAGTTCTAAACGAATCTACAGGGAGAAAAACTATTTACGCGTGTGATACGAGCCGCTGCTCAACAAAATAATTACAAAAAGCTAAAAGGTCTGGGTGTTCATAGATGAAGCGCATAGTGAGGGAGGTTGTTATGCTGTAAATGTTGTAGTTGGTGAATTGACAGGCAAGGATAAATGTTACTCATAACATGTGTGTTCTCGAGCGAGAAAACAACTCCACGACTGTTACTTCATTTGACAACTTTATGAACCTACTGTGGCCTCCTTGTATGAACAGAGACAAAGTTTTCCTGTCAGTAATAGATGGTGCTGCATACATGACAACGAGAGTCGAGGGGTTTCAGATTCTCTACCCCAGTGTTGTGTATATTACCTGCACATGCGTTACACAGAGTTGCGGAACACGTGCGATGAAATTACCCTGGTGTGGACCAGGTAACCCTGTGGCAAGCAAATTTTTCTGAAAACTCCACTAAGGGTGCAGAAACACACGGAACAATCAAGTTCACTGAAATCCGTCCTTAGCTTATCTTTACACGATGGGGTTCTCGACTTAACGCTGCTGAGGATAACTACACTGAAGAGCCAAAGAAACTGGTACAGCTGCCTAATATCGTGTAGAAACCCTGCGAGCACACAGAAGTGCCGCAAAACGACGTCCCATAGACCCGACTAATGTCTGAAGTAGTGCTGGAGGGAATTGACACCATGAATCCTGCACGGCTGTCCATAAACCCCTATGAGTACGAGGGAGTGGAGATCTCTCCTGAACAGCACGTTGCAAGGCATCACAGATATCGTCAGTAATGATCATGTCTGGTGACTTTGTGGCCAGCGGAAGTGTTTAAGTTCAGAAGAGTGTTCCTCGACCCACTCTGTGAAAATTCTGCTCCATCGGAATACACAACTGACATGAATGGATGCAGGTAATCAGACAGGATGTTTACGTACGTGTCATCCATCAGAGTCGTATCCTGGCGTATCAGGGGTTCCATATGACTCCAACTGCACACGCCCCGCACTGATGTTGGAGATATGATGTTTTACTGATTTCCTCATATTCACGGTAAACTCGTGAAATGGTCGCAGGGGAAAATCCCCACTTCATCAGGACCTCGGAGACGCTGTGTCCCATCGCTCATGCGCCAACTATAACACCACTTTCAGATTCACTTAAACATTTATAACCTAACATGGTAGCAGCAATAACCGATCTAACAACTGTGCCATACACTTGATGTCTTACATAGGTGTCGTCGACCGCAGCGCCGTTACTGGCTGCTTACATAACTTTATATTTGAATACGCATGACTATATAAATTTCTTAGGCGCTTCAGTGTACACTAAGAACGCCAGCATAAAGATAATCGTCTGTGATCTTGATGGCGATTTATAAACGCCATCAGAACTGTGATAGGAAGTCTGTATAGATACCTTCTCTGGAAACTTAGCATACGTCAACGCTAACTTTTTAGTGGTTTCCAAATCCATCAAACGACTGTAAACTGCTAGTACTCACATGTACCCTGGATATTGTGCGGCATGTGTAGAGTGAGTTGGATCGAGGTCATGGCCATGTAGCTGACACAGTGAACAACAAATTTGCAAAATGTTCTTCTGTGGAATCTTGGATATTCTACAATATTCGGAATTACTGACCGTCTTTCTGGGAACGTCCGCCCCGATAGCTAAGTGGTCAGCGCAGCGGTCTGTCACGCCAAGGGACCCGGGTTCGATTCCCGGTTGGATCGGAGATTTTCTCCGCTCAAGGACTGGGTGTTGTGTTGTCCTCATTATTGCTTATCATCCCCAGTGGAAGGCAACGGGACACCAACACTGGAATCACTTCCCAAGACGGTCATGCGGTGGACCTCTCTGACGAAGCTTCCCCCCCCCCCCCCCCCAATTACAAGGCCTGGGAATACCATAACATTTGAAGACGATGAACCAGTGTGCGATTTGCAGGGGGGGATGGGGGGGATTTCCCCCCCTCTGCATCAGACCATCCCGTTCTCTGGTTTTAGTTCATGCATCCCAACCTGGGATGTTTATTTCCCACGCACTGGAGTAAAACTTTACATATAATTTAAATTTGTGGAGCCAAACACTGGAAGTTTTTAGTAAGTCTTGCTATTAATACTATTAATATGTTTCAGTTTTCTAACATCAGAATAAGTACAGCTTTTCACAAATGTGCCTCTGCTTTTTGAATTCCACTCGTTTACCTGTATGTAGATGATTTTGTGAATAACCTTTACCTATAATGTACCTTTAAAGATATAACAAGGGATGGCTTTCCTGATAGTGCATACGCGTGAATAGTGAGTTTCGGCATTAACATGTATTTATAAATAGCTGTTTAACCATGCGTAACGCCACGGTCCAAGCTAGTAACATATATAATTGTACTAAACCCCTAAGACATCCCCCCCACTGGTAAAAGCACACTGTGATGAACCAAAGTGGGCTTCAGTGATCTGACCGCCTCCGAATACGCCCCTGTGGTGTACTGTAAGGTGGACCTTTTCCAAGTACAAAACTATTCTCAGAGACAATCATAGATCTCTGAAAATGAGATACCTGAAAATGCATGTTGTCATTCAGTGTAGCTCTGGAGAAACTGAAGACTGACAGGAGGTGTCAACTAAATTGGAATACTTCAAACAAGTGGTGTGTAGCTGAGGAAACATGGTTTTGTTGTTTCCATAGATGTTATTGTTTCCACTGTACTTCTTGCCTTTTTTTTTCAGGAATATGCAGACATGTCAAAAATAAGTGTTAGTTAGTTTCAAACACTTAAAAAGTAAGTGCTATAACCACATATTTTTCGGAAGTGAATTTTGTATCGCATGGAGTATAAGAAAATCAAAAAAATTGTTTTTGAATAAACTTGTATAAAGTCATAGTTTAATTTTTGAGATCATATTTATATTAGATTTGGGTCGTAAATACTAATAAATGTTCTTAGATCAGTAAAATGTGAGCCTTAGTAATAATAGATAATAGACATTAGGTTCAATGGCGCAGAGAGACAGCTGAAATCATTAAAAGTGAAAAAAAGGCTGCAGAGCCCGATGGAATCCACCTAAAATTGTATATGGAATTTTAATATGGCAGATCCTCGCCAAGCCCTTCGGCTAGTGAAGATCACTATTGTGAACGACAAAGCCGGTTTCCGATTTCCGCAGGACTAGGGACAACACTACATCCTGGTGATAATGCAGCTAGATGGTGGCGATTTAGATCCATCATGCTGTTATCAAAGGCTAGCGATTTCCTAAAACCTTCCTCCTCCTAGTCTTCGCAGAGGGTTGGCCAAAAGCAGCAGCTTACAGCAAGTACTGTGAGTGTGAGCTGGAAGTGCCCAACTGAGGTGGTTCCATTCTTCTCTGGAGGCTGATCGGCCGAAAGGTAACGCGAACGTAAATACAAGACACGGATTAGGTTTTTGACCTGTTCAGACTGGTCGACTGCATCCTACAATCCATTACGGAGAGCTATCAACAGGGGTAGGACGAAAATATGGAAACATCAAACATAAATGCATGTGCTGTGGCAGCCTGTAGGCTGTGCTGCTATGTTTGATCTCGAACGGCACCTGTTGCGAGTGTCAGTCTTGGTTAGAAAAGTGTTCTGTTTAGTTGTGAGTGCATTATGCCGGAGCTACATGAAATCGAGCGTGGACTAATTTTTGGTGCTAGTATGTGGGTGCTCCCGTGGCCAAGGGAGCCAAAGCGTTGGCTGTTTCAAGAGGTACCGTATCGAACAGTTACACCGCGTACAGTGAAAGCTGAATAACTTTGTTCGATAAGTCATAACGCGGACAAAAGTCTGTGCTGAGTGATCGTGACGGCCTTTGAAGAGAAATGTGACGAAAAGAACTCAGCTGCAACAGTTACTGCAGAACTGAATGACACTCTCACGAACCCTGTCAACACCAGACAGCTCAATACGCACGGAAGTGCAGGATGAGCTGGAATTCCAAATCCGCTCATCAGTTACACAATGCCCGTAACACGAAAACGGGGTGCCGAAGTCGCAAACCTGGGGAAAAAGACTATATATTGTCGAAAGATTCCTATTTCACAGTTTTGAATTTAGGGCAGAGTTTATGTCCCAAGAGTATTGAATGCAGACGTTCGGTGACGATTTGGGCAGCCATACGGTGGTATTCCATGGGCCCCACTTGGTTACTATATAGTCACGTTGCTGTCAAGGATCATGACACCATTCTGGCTGATCAGGTCCAACCCAAAGGACAATGTACGTTGCTCAATGGTGACACTGTATTCCAGGAAGGCGGGCGCGGTCTCAGGAGCCTTGTCACGGTTCGCGCAGCTCCCCCAGTAAGAGGTTCGAATCCTCCATCGGGCATGGGTGTGTGGCTTGTTCTTAGTTTAAGTTAGATTAAGTAGTGTGTAAGCCTAGGGACCGATGACATCAGCAGTTTGATCCCATAGGATCTTACCACCACAATCAATCTCACCGCTCGCGTCTTTCAGGATTGCTTCTCTGAGCACGAGAATGAACTGCCACTTCTGCCCTGGCCACCGCGGCCATAAGATCTCAGTATTGTTGTTCCTTTGTGGTCTACTTTGGAGAGAAGGGTGCATGATCGCTCTTCACCTCCATTATCCCTCTTTGACCTTGCAAATATTCTGTAGGAAGAAAAATATAAGATTCCTTTGAAAATCGTATAGGATCTGTATTTATCCATTTTGCGACGGCTAGACGCTGTTTTGAATGCCAATGGGTTTACTACACCGTATGGAATGTTTATTGTTTTCTGTAGTTCCCTATTTTTGCCCACTGTCTGTATAATCGTGGGACATGTGATTAGTACGTCGCCAATTCCTACAGCCGTTACTGCCAGTAGATGAATCCTTACGACAACGCTGCTCTTCATTTGTCCTCACGACACGGGCAGCTACTTCGGAAAAATACGAAGCGGTATCAGGATTGGAATGTATGCCCTCCAGCACGGAAGGCAGCGACACCAAACATTCGGCTTCGGAGGAATTTTGCGTGCCTAAGATAATTTCATGGAGCAGTTTGGTGGCTTGCAATACTGGGGAGCTAGCTTGCTGCTCTGGTGGTGTAAATGCCGTGCGTCCTCCTGGAAGGAGCCAATGTTTTCGTTGTCTGTTTCTGAAATCGGGTGTTAGTGATCCCTCGTAAGCAAATAGGATGATATTCCTTTTCCGTTTATTGCCATTGGGTTGCACTTCTGTCGTTGTTATTATCTGTGACATTTGCTAATAGCCTGCTGGAGGCGGTATATTATTCTGTGAGCAGTGATTATACACTGAAGAGCCAAAGAAACTGGTACACTTCCCTAATATCGCGTAGGGCTCGCGCGAGCACGCAGAAGTGCCGCAACACGACGTGGCTCGAATGGTTCGAATGGCTCTAAGGACTATGGGACGTAACACCTGAGGTCATCAGTTAGAACTACTTAAACCTAACTAACCTAAGGACATCACACACAACCTGCGACCGTAGCAGCAGCGCGGTTCTGGACTAAAGCGCCTAGAAGCGCTCGGTCACAGCGGCCGGCCACGACGTGGCATGGACTCGACTAATGCCTATTGCTGGAGAGAATTGACACCAAGAATCCTGCAAGGCAGTCCATAAATTCATAAGAGTACGAGGGCGTGGAGATCTCTTCTGTTGCAAGGCATGCCAGGAATGTTCAATAATGTTCACGTAAGGGGAGTTTCGTAGCCAGCGGAAGTGTTTAAACTCAAAACAGTGTTCCGGGAGCCACTCTGTAGCAATTCTGGACGTGTGGGGTGTCACATTGTCTTTTTGAAACTGCCCAAGTCCGTCGGAATGCACAATGGACATGAATGGATGCAGGTGATTTTACAGTATGCTTACGTACGTGTCACCTGTCTGAGTCGGATCTGGACGTATCAGGGGTACCATAGCACTCCAGCTGCACAAGCCCCACACCATTACCGAGTCTCCATCAACTTGAACCACCCCCTGCTGACATACAGGGTCCATGGATTCATGAAGTTCTCTCCATCCAATGATACAATTTGAAACGATACTTGTCCGAAACTGGAAAGTGTTTCTAATCACCAATAGTCCAATGTCGGAGCTGACGGGCCCAGGCGCGGCGTAAAGCTTTGTGTGGTACAATCATGAGGGGTACACGAGTGGGCTTTCGGCTCCGACAGCCCGTATCGATGATGTTTTGCTGAATGGTTCGCACGCTGTTTGTCTAGCATGAAATATGCAGAAATTTTCGGACGGGGTGCAGTTCTGTCACGTTGAACGATTCTCTTCAGTCGTCGTTTGTCCCGTTCTTGCAGGGTCTTTTTCTGGCCGCAGCGATGTCGGAGATTTGATGTTTTACCCGATTCCTGATATTTACGACACATTCGTGAGATGGTGGTATTGGAAAATCCCAATTTCATCGCTACCTCGGAGATGCTGTGACTCACCGCTCGTGCGCCGACTATAACACCACGTTCAAACTCACTTAAGTCTTCATAACTTGCCATCGCAGCAGCAGTAGCCGATCTAACAACTGCGCCAGAAACTTGTGGTCTTATGTAGACGTTGCCGACCGAAACGCCATATTTTGGTTCTTTATCTTTCCTTGTATTTGAATACGGATGCCTATTCCAGTTTGGGCCGGCCGAAGTGGCCGTGCGGTTAAAGGCGCTGCAATCTGGAACCGCAAGACCGCTACGGTCGCAGGTTCGAATCCTGCCTCGGGCATGGATGTTTGTGATGTCCTTAGGTTAGTTAGGTTTAACTAGTTCTAAGTTCTAGGGGACTAATGACCTCAGCAGTTGAGTCCCATAGTGCTCAGAGCCATTTGAACCATATTCCAGTTTCTTTGGCGCTTCCGAGTATTCGAATGCAGTAATCGGACATGGGAATCTTTCTGGAAATGACTGCCACAGAACATTTATTGACATTGGAATAGTGAGAAGCTTAACATTGTCTCATCGTTAAAAAGAGTGGTTTGTGTGAAGCAGAACACCAGCTCTCTGTCGATCTATCCAAGGTTCCGTATCTGGGCACCTCATCCAGCTACACTATGCTACAATTTTGCTACTATCGACCTCGTATTTTATGTTACAATTCTCTGAAGCCTTTTTGTTACCGAAATTTATTAACTGACACTTAATTTTAACAAACTCCAGCGAGAATGACATGTCTTCATTAATGTGGGTCGTAGCCTTAAACCTACATACTCTCATGACATGCGATTTATAATGCAATAATAAGCAAATACGAAAAATTTTTTAACCACTAGTATGGTGTTTAGGTTAAGGTCATTCCATCTGAAGCCTTAGACAGTGACCATCGGCTGTTGGTAGCCACCCTGAGAGAGTAAAAAGATAGGAGGGCAACAGACATACAGGAGAAAAGGTTGAAGACATGGATGCTGAAAGAGGATGAACGGAGGACCCAGTACCAGACACTGATCAGGAAGAAGCTGCCAAAGGAAGATCAGAGAACAGTGGAAGAAGAATGGGGAGATTTTAAGAGGTCTCTAGTTGAGGCAGCTGAGACTGTGTGCGGAAGAACTAGCACAAAGAGGAGAAGTAAGGAAACCCCATGGTGGAACAACATATGTAAAGAGGCAGTACTTCGAAAGAACAAAGCCTTCAGAGAATGGTTCCAGACCCGAACAGAGGACGCTAGGGTAAAATATAAGGGAAGCAAGAAAGCGGCACAGATCATAGTAAGGGCGGAGAAGAAGAAGTGGATGGAAAAATGGACAAGAATGTTAGAAGAGGACAGTAAAGGGAACAAAAAAGTACTTTACACCATGGTAAGAAATAAGAGGAACGACAGAAGCGAGTGCCTGAGGATCATGGATAATAATGGAAGAGTTGTGGAGGAAATGCATGAGCTCAAAAAGATTTGGAAGGAGTACTTTGAAGATCTGTTGAATGCCGTCAAGCGGGTAACTAACAGCGATGGAGAGCCTAAGGCAGCAGACGATTATAATAGTGGGGAAATTGATGATCTAACTTGGAATGAAGTGGAAGAAGCCATAAAGAGGATGAAAGGGGGTAAGGCACCAGGTTGGGACGAAGTAACAGTGGATATGATACGAGCAGCAGGAGGAGTAGGAACCCAGTGGCTATACAGAGTGCTGAGGGTGGTGTGGAAGGAGAACAGAATTCCTGAGGATTGGAAGAAAGGAATTATAGTCCCGATCTTCAAGAAAGGGGATAAAAGGAGATGTGAGAACTACAGAGGAATCACCCTGCTATGCCACTGTGGAAAAATCTATGAAAAGATCCTGGAGAAGAGAATAAGAAGCAGTATTGAAAGTAGACTGCAAGAGGAGCAGTATGGTTTCAGACCGGGAAGATCACCAACGGACCTCATATTTGCGGTAAGGCAACTGCAGGAAAGGCACTATGAGTACGGGAAGGACTTAATCATGGCCTTTTTAGGTATTGAGAAGGCGTATGACAGTATCTATAGGGACAAGCTCTGGGATGTGCTGAACGCAAAAGGGATAGATGAAGAGATAACACGAAAAGTCAGATAAATGTATGAGGGAAGTGAGAGTTGTGTGAAAGTGGGGAGGGAACGTACTGCATGGTTCAAGCTGGAAAATGGGCTGCGACAGGGAAGTGCACTTTCGCCTTTATTGTTTATTATTGTTATGGATGAAATCCTACAGCAAGTATCAGATGCAATTGGAGATCATAAAATGAAAGCAGTGCTTTTTGCCGATGACCTGATGTTATGGGGAAATTGCGGGAAGGAGGTGCAAGAGCAGTTAGATGTATGGGAGGCAACGGCAGCACAATATGGAATGCATTTCTCTGCAAAGAAAAGTGAAATAATTGTCACAACAAGGAAGAAGAATAGGCCAAATGTGGATATAACTTGTAGAGGGGAAAAACTACAAGCGGTAGAGAACTTCAAGTACATGGGAAGCATGATTGAAAGTAAGGGGGGAAACGCAATGGAAATAAATGAAAGGTGCAGAAAAGCAGGGCAGTTCTTCAAATGCATTAGGGGGCTTATTTGGAGCAAGGAGGTGCCACAGAAATCCAAGGGAATTATATACCGAACCTACTTTGTCCCCATATTGGCATACGGAAGTGAGACATGGGTAATGCACAAAAGCGGCAAAAGTAGAATACAAGCTAGTGAAATGAAGTTCCAGAGGAGCAGGTTGAGTGTAACAAGACGAGACAGATTGCGAAATGTGTGTGTGAGGGAAAGACTAAAGGAGGAACCAGTACAGGACAGGATAGAAAAATCAAGACTGCAGTGGTATGGACACATGAAGAGAATGGATGAGGGAAGAATTCCAAAGAGGATGTTTGATCTGCAACTGGAGGGGAAGAGGCCCAGGGGAAGACCAAGAGATAGATGGGTGAAGGGAATGAAGGAATGTGTGACGAGAAGAGGAGAGAACTGGACGAAGGTGGAAGAGGGGGAATGGTGGAAAGACAGAACACGATGGAGAGGCTTGTGTTCCCGACAGACCCAGCCAGTGGCTGGAAACTGTCCAAGATGATGATGATGGTGTTTACCGTCAATTTATTACAAGAAGTCGTACCAGTTGTAAGTAGGCTGTTTAGATCTTTATGTTGGTAACGCCATGTAGCGCTCTGTATGAGAATCACTGACTGTGCCGTGTGCAGTCAATGGCTGGTTGGACTCATTGGAATATTCGCTTGTGTAGTGTTGGGCAGTTGGATGTGAACAGCGCGTAGCGTTGGGCAGTTCGAGGTGAGCCGCCATCATTGGTGGATGTGGAGAGAGTGATGCCAGAGTTTTTAGAGGTTACTATAAGCGGGCGATCTGGACGTGTGTTCGCCAGAAAAAGGAAATTTGTAAAGATGGCTGTCATGAATTGATAGATAATATATCATGACTTTAGAACATTATTAAGGTAGATGCATTTTGTTCTCTACCAATATCTTTCATTTTCTAACTATGTCTATCAGTAGTTAGTTCCTTCAGTAGTTAGAGAATTTTTTATTTAGCTGGCAGTATTGGCGCTCGCTGTATTGCAGTAATTCGAGTAGGGATTATTGAAAGTCAGACTGCGTTGCACTAAGAAAAATATTGTGTCAGTTTAGTGATGATCAGAATAAATAAAGAGAGAACTGCCTGAGTACGTTCAGTTTTACTCAGCTGTCTTTGTATCAAATAACGTAGAAGTTTACCAGCACAGTAATTCATAATTTTCCAATGG
This sequence comes from Schistocerca serialis cubense, assembly GCF_023864345.2. Classification (NCBI taxonomy): domain Eukaryota; kingdom Metazoa; phylum Arthropoda; class Insecta; order Orthoptera; family Acrididae; genus Schistocerca; species Schistocerca serialis. The sequence continues at coordinate 869,139,287 of NC_064641.1, read as the reverse complement.
GGACGTTTCACAGTAACGATTCGTTCTCGATATTCAATGTGCTGGTGCCTAGAAACATATTGACTGGGTGCACTGTACACTAAGGTAAGAAAAGTCATGGGGTAGCGGTAAGCAATATGCACATATGTGGTAGTATCACATACTCAGGTTATTCATGTGAAAAGCTTTCAGACGACAGGAATTAACAAACGTTGAATGCTGGACGGAAACTGGAGCTAGACGCATGGGACATTCGGTGTCGGAAATAGTTGGAGAATTCATTATCCCGAGATACACTATTTCAGACATTATCTCCCACCACGGTCAACGCAGTGGCCGACGTCCTTCACTTAACACCGAGAGTTGAGTTCTTTGCGTTGTCAGTGCTAACAGACAAGCAACACAGCGCGAAAACAACGAAATTTGGTGTTAGTGGGTTATGACAGCAAACGACCGACGCGAGTGCGTTTGCTAACAGCACGACATCACCTGCAATGCCTATGCTGGACTTACGACCATGCGGTTGGACCCTAGACGATTGAAAAACCGTGACGTGATCAGATGAGTCCCAATTTCCGTCGGTAAGACCTCGTGGTAGGATTCGAGTGTGGAGCAGCACGAAGCCGTGGACCCAGTTTGTCAACAAGGCACTGATGAAGCCTAGCAGTGCCTGCATAATGGTTCAAATAGCTCTGAGCACTATGGGACTTAGCATCTGAGGTCATCAGTCCCCATAACTTAGAACTACTTAAACCTACCTACCTAAGGACGTCACACACATCCATGCCCGCGACAGGATTCGAACCTGCGACGTAGAGGTCGCGCGGTTCCAGATTGAAGCGCTGCATAGTGGTATGAGCTGTGTTTGTGTAGAATGGACTGGGTCTTCTGGTCCAAATGAACCGATCATTGACTGTAAATGGTTACGTTGGGTGACTTGGAGACCATTTGTCGCCATTGATGGACTTCGTGTGCCCAAACAAGGATGTCATGTCACCGAGTCACCGAGACGCAGTTCTTTTTCGATTGGTTTGAAGAACATTCTGGACAATTCGAACGAATGATTTGGCCACCCAGATCGCCCGACATGACTCCCATCGAACATTTATGGTGCATAATCGAGAGACTAATTCGCGCACCAAATCCTGCACCAGCAACACTTTCGCAATTAAGGATGGCTATAGAGGCAACATTGCTCAGTATTTCTGCAGGGGACTTCCAACGACTTGTTGAGCCCATGTCACGTCCAATTCCTGCACTACGCTGGGTAGAAGAGGATCTGACACGATTTTAGAAGGTGTCCCATGACCTTTGTCGCATCAGTGTATAGCATAAAATCCACCGGATATTGGCTTCTACTGAACATGACAAGCGCTAATAACCTCGCGTTGAGCGCCTGTAACTCCAAACACCACAGATACAGTCGGGAGTCCTGCTTTCTGCTTGAGACGGAGCGAGCGATCTTGCTTTCTGTAGGTTCTACTTTATATGAGACGTTGGCAAAATATAAATGATCGTATTTTGTGACAAACGTGACGAAATGGCTCTCCAACGTGAAATAGCAGGACGTGACGTCACGAAGGTCATAGAGTGCCAGGTCAGCTTTAGCTAACGCGTTGCGTGTGTCGGCGGCATAAGCGTGCGTAGACGCTAGCCGCGGGCACGAGGCTTCCCACTACGCTACGGAAGCTCCGAGACGATAAGTGAGGTGGAACGTTTATCACTTCCAACCGAAAACTGAAACATACAACCCAATTTTTGGAAGAAAACAAAGGTCACACCCGTCCACAAGAAGATTGTGAGAAGTCATTCATTGACCTCCTGTCCAGCATCACTGACATCCAGCTGTTGCAGAATTCTTGGACGTATCCTAATCTCAAACGCAATGACCTGTCTCAAATAGTTTGACCGTCTCCATGTCTACCACCGTGGATTCCGGAAACATAGGTCATGCGACAATAAACTCACAGTTTTGTCGCACGGCACCTTGTAAGCCATTGTTCAAAGCAGTCAGTTGGAGGAAATATTTATCAACTTTCTTAACACATTTGAGTCAGTACTACACCGACCGTTATCAATGAAGGTACGATCAAGTGAGTTATCACACGAAATTCGTGAATAGATGGGGGATTTGTTGGTACGGAGGGCGTAGCTTCAGGCCTGACCATTGGGATCTTTGGTGTTTATGTCCAATAATGCCTGTCACATGTTATTAGCAATAACCGCAGACTTCTGATGAAGCAGTTATCTTCAATGAAATCCTGTCTGGACAAAGCTGCGCAGCTCTTCAGGCAGCTCTTGCTTCCTAGTTTGCAACATTCTTTCCCTCAACGTTGTTATTGTTGTCGTCTTCAGTCCTGAGACTGGTTTGATGCAGCTCTCCATGCTTCTCTATCCTGTGCAAGCTGCTTCATCTCCCAGTACGTACTGCAGCGCACATCCTTCTGAATCTGCTTAGTGTATTCATCTCTTGGTCTCCCTCTACGATTTTTACCCTCCACGCTGCCCTCCAATACTAAATTGGTGATTCCTTGATGCCTCAGAACATGTCCTGCCAACCAATCCTTTCTTCTAGTCAAGTTGTGCCACAAACGCCTCCCCAATTCTATTCAATACCTCCTCATTAGTTATGTGATCTACCCACCCAATCTTCAGCATTCTTCTGTAGCACCACATTTCGAAAGCTTCTATTCTCTTCTTGTCCAAACTATTTATGCCCATGTTTGACTTCCATGCATGGCTACAGTCCACACAAATACTTTCAGAAAGGACTTCCTGATACTTAAATCTATACTCCATGTTAACAAATTTCTCTTCTTCAGAAACGCTTTCCTTGCCATTGCTAGTGTACATTTTATATCCTCTCTACTTCGGCCATCATCAGTTATTTTGCTCCCAAAATAGCAAAACTCATCTACTACTTTGTCTCATTTCCTAATCTAATTCCCTCAGCATCACCCGAATTAAGTCGACTACATTCCATTATCCTCGTTTCGCTTTTGTTGATGTTCGTCTTATATCCTCCTTTCAAGACACTGTCCATTCCGTTCAACTACTCTTCCAAGTCCTTTGCTGTCTGACAGACTTTGCTGTCTCTCCCTCAAAGTAGAATAGTGATTATTTATTACATCGTTACTTTTATTTTGTCTCCACCGTATCCCTTCTGTCTCTCAGACAGTTTGTCTAGCGTACGTTTTATACCTCTGACCGTTCTTCTGCTTCATGCTATCACTGGTTAATTGAAACTTTTTTTTTAATTTTTAGCTGGTTCTACATCCGCACTCTGCAAGCCAGCTTAAGTTGCATGGTGGAGGGTACTTGTCATTACCTTTCATGTTCTATTTGCAAACACAGCGAGGGAAAAGAGAGTATCAATACTCCCCCGTACGAGCCGGAACTTCTCCTGTCTGCGTGATACTTAAGCGAAATGTGCGTTGGTGGCAGTGGAAACATTCTGCAGTCAACTTCAAATGTCTGTTCTCTAAATTTTTTCAATAGTGGATCGTGAATAGAACGTCGTCTCCTATCCAGGGATTCCCTTTTCAGTTCATGAAGCGTCTCCGAACACTCGCGTTCTGGTCGTAGCTATCGGTGACAAACCTAGCAGTCCGCCTGTGAATTGCTTCGAGGTCTCCCTTTAATCCGACCTCGGTAGCGATAGCGGACACTCGAGCAGGCTCAAAATGGTTCAAATGGCTCTGAGCACTATGGATCTTAACGTCTGAGGTCATCAGTCCCCTAGAACATAGAACTCCTTAAACCTAACTAACTTAAGGACATCACACACATCCATGCCCGAGGCAGGATTCGAACCTGCGACCGTAGCAGCAGCACGGTTCCAGACTGAAGCGCCTAGAACCGCTCGGCCACAGCGGCCGGTCACTCGAGCAGTGCTCAAGAATGTACTAGCGATCTATACGCGTTCTCCTCTGCAGATGAGCCACACTTTCCAAAAACTCTCCCATTAACAGGAAATCGACCATTCGCCTTCTCTACTACCGTCCTTGGCGATCGTTCCATTTCATTTCACTACGCAACGTTACCCCCCGATAAGTAAACTTCTAATGCTGCACTCGTACATAACGAGATAGTTTTCCCTATTCATCTGGAATAACTTCTATCTTTCCTCATACAAAGCAAGCTGACATTCATCATAAATCTAAAAATTTTGTCTAAATCATCTGGTTTCCTCCTACAGTCACTCAACAACGACACCGTCCCGTATATTACAACCCCAGATGTGTCCTCAACCTGATCGTCAGATCATTTATGTATTCAGAGAATAAGAGACGTCCCATCAGACTTCAGTGACGCACTCCTGACGATACCCTTGTCTCTGATGAACATCCGCCATCGAGTGTTACTTAAGAAGTCTTCGACTCAATCGCATACCTGCGAACCTATTCCATATGCTCGTAACTTTATCAACAAATGGTTCAAATGGCTCTAAGCATTATGGCACTTAACATCCGAGGTCATCAGTCCCCTGGACTTCGTAAACCGGACTAACCTAAGGACATCACACACATCCATCCCCGAGGCAGGACTCGAACCTGCGACCGTAGCAGCCGCGTGGTTCCAGACTGAAGCGCCTAGAACCGCTCGGCCACAGCGGCCGGCCTTCATCAACAGTCTGCAGTGGGGCACAGTATCAAATAATTTCCGAAAATCCATGAATATTGCATCTGTCTATAGACCTTCATCCATGGTTCGCGGACGACTTTCTTTTCGAGAAACACCATTGAGAAAATTTAGAGAATCTGCGTTTGAAGCTGACTGCCGAACGGTTCTACTGCTGCCAACATACATCACGCGTAAGGACCACGAAGATGACATACGAGAAATTAGGACTCATACGGAGGCGTACAGTCAGTCGTTTTTCCCTCGCTATATTTTTTGTAACCCCTCGTCTCCAGTTCTGTAAAGGCCTCGTCGCTACTGCTGTGGCGGCCGACTTGCCTCTGCTGTTACGGTCGGCAAATAATCGTAGATAGACTTCACAGTACGTAGCAAATGCAATTTACAACAATTGTCTGTTCACTTCTAAGAGTTCACTAAAGGACTTTTCCTGTCTACATCTACATCTACATCTACATTGATACTCCGCAAGCCACCCAACGGTGTGTGGCGGAGGGCACTTTACGTGCCACTGTCATTACCTCCCTTTCCTGTTCCAGTCGCGTATGGTTCGCGGGAAGAACGACTGTCTGAAAGCCTCCGTGCGCGCTCTAATCTCTCTAATTTTACATTCGTGATCTCCTCGGGAAGTATAAGTAGGGGGAAGCAATATATTCGATACCTCATCCAGAAACGCACCCTCTCGAAACCTGGCGAGCAAACTACACCGCGATGCAGAGCGCCTCTCTTGCAGAGTCTGCCACTTGAGTTTATTAAACATCTCCGTAACGCTATCACGGTTACCAAATATCCCGGTGACGAAACGCGCCGCTCTTCTTTGGATCTTCTCTATCTCCTCCGTCAACCCGACCTGGTACGGATCCCACACTGATGAGCAATACTCAAGTATAGGTCGAACGAGTGTTTTGTAAGCCACCTCCTTTGTTGATGGACTACATTTTCTAAGCACTCTCCCAACAAATCTCAACCTGGTACCCGCCTTACCAACAATTAATTTTATATGATCATTCCACTTCAAATCGTTCCGTACGCATACTCCCAGATATTTTACAGAAGTAACTGCTACCAGTGTTTGTTCCGCTATCATATAATCATACAATAAAGGATCCTTCTTTCTATGTATTCGCAATACATTACATTTGTCTATGTTAAGGGTCAGTTGCCACTCCCTGCACCAAGTGCCTATCCGCTGCAGATCTTCCTGTATTTCGCTACAATTTTCTAATGCAGCAACTTCTCTGTATACTACAGCATCATCCGCGAAAAGCCGCATGGAACTTCCGACACTATCTACTAGGTCATTTATATATATTGTGAAAAGCAATGGTCCCATAACACTCCCCTGTGGCACGCCAGAGGTTACTTTAACGTCTGTAGATGTCTCTCCATTGATAACAACATGCTGTGTTCTGTTTGCTAAAAACTCTTCAATCCAGCCACACAGCCCTGGACGATGGTCTATAACCGACTGGTCTAGAGCTGCTCTTCTATCTCCTGAGTAGGCTTTTGTCCGTTGTCGTCTGGTCATTGGCGGATTGGTCGGCAATTGACCGACGCCAAGTCGGTATCTTCATCCTCAACGCGCTGGTGTAACTCGCGCAAGTGCGAGTCTCTATGGCTCTGGCACCAGCTCGCATCTTTTCGCCTGTGATGCTTTTTCCTAGCCGTGTCTTGCTCGGACAACACAGCACTTAAATATCTTCAACATCTCGCAGCCCTGTCAGCAACTGTATAAATATTAATTTGAATTTTAATTAAAAAAATGGTTCAAATGGCTCTGAGCACTATGGGACTTAACATCTGTGGTCATCAGTCCCCTAGAACTTAGAACCACTTAAACCTAACTAACCGAAGGACCTCACACACATCCATGCCCGAGGCAGGATTCGAACCTGCGACCGTAGCAGTCGCGCGGTTCCGGACTGAGCGCCTAGAACCGCTAGACCACCACGGCCGGCGAATTTTAATAATGAACAGCCTTAGTTGCACCGTTTACCTAGAATTTACCTATGTCCCAGTACAGCACTCGTGGCCTTCGGATCGCGGTCGCGAAGTGGGACCGAGGCAGTGCCAGATAAGTTTTACAGTTTCACGATAATTTATGGATTTGTAGTTTTAGCTATGGACAAACGGTAGGTACTGTTATTCTGAAGAAGGTTGGATTATCCCGACTGAAACATAGGTAAAGTCTACGTAAACGGTGCAACTGAGGCTGATAATTATTAAAATTAAGAAATCGACACAGCACTATCTGCGAGTGGAACAGGAGGGAAATGACAAGTAGTGTTACAGGGTACCCTCCGCGAGGCACCGTAGGGTGGGTTGCCGAGTATCTACCTAGACTTAGATGTAGATATCGGGTGAGAAAATTGCAAGCGGAGATTGCCACGTGCGATGCTTTCTAAATCTGGTCTGAGCTTCGTTTTAGTCCTTTCACGTGTCATTCAGACCCATTATCTAACACTAGAGATAAACTGTTTGATCCGCCTGTTGTTATATTCTGTGTAGTACGATGGATCTCAACTTACCTCTTGCAGTTTCCTCATTTCCTGGAAACGAATGATTTTTCTCTGCAGATTGCGACGTTTTTCTCAGATTTTTCTGATATTTACTACATTTTGCACTGTTAGTAGGACACTGGAAGGAAGGAAGGAAGGAAGGAAGGAAGATAGGGTTAACACCCTGTTGACATCGAGGTTATTAGAGATGTTGAACAAGCTCGGATAGTGGCATGAATGGGGAAGGAAATCGGCTGTGCCCTTTCAAAGGAAATCATGCCGGTGTTTGCCTGGAGCTATTTAGGGAAATCACGGAAAAGCTAAATCTGGATTACCCGAAACGAGGTCGAACCGTCGTCCTCCCGAATGCGAGTCCAGTGTGCTTACCACTGCGCCACCTCGCTCGGTTTTTTAGTATACGTTTGGTCAGATGTGTTTCTCAGAAAAACTATTGACGACATTGCTTGAAGTTTTGAAGGAGTCTTTCCCTATAGCAGAGCTACGTATTGGAGCGAAACATGCGAAAAGAAATAGTGGGACGTTATCCGTATTCAGTGTCAGAGCTCCCATGCAACGTAGCACAAGAGTGAGAGTACTAGCCGTCACCACGCGCGCGACCATTTGAAACTTTTGCAGTTGACCGCTGGTGGGTGTAGCTAGAAAGGAAGATTCTGAATAATAAGAGTACATCTGTATATCCCGTGGTCCTAAGTCTTGGCGATTTTTTTCCTCGGACAGAGTGGATCAAACTCAAAGGGTGTTATGCGGACATTCAAATATTTCTGTTCTCTCTCGTCCTGTCACTAACTATTGGTGGCTTTGCCTGTAGTGAAGTCTCTTGTGTCAATCAGTGAGGCGTGTTTCTAGCAGAGAGATTCACAGCCAAGGGACACATTGTAAGAAAGCGTCGTTGTTGTTGTCGGTAGTTATATACGCAACTTACGCTTTGTGCAGAAACGGCCGTCCACCGGCAGGTATGAGTTCTTTGTTCATGTGTCCTGTTGGTTCTTAATTAGAGGGGAGCAAATTTTGTGAACTGCTAATCGTCTTGTTGGATAGCCGAGCATAACGTCGTCTATGTACCACATGCATTGGTCCTCTTCCCTTTGGCAATAAACGATCATTTGTGTAATCTATTGTGCACCATTCCTATTTTGTATTGGCTGCTCCTTACACTCATTCGGATGCGCTTGGCAATGTACTGTTTGTTCTTAAAACTGTGGTATTAATTGTTAGCTGCGTTCAGTGCAGCTTAATTTTTGATATGAATCTTGGCACTTACTGAAGATCGACCAATGTCGATTGAGAGACATGGGCGCTTAGTTTGTTTAATCATTGATTTGAGAGTGCTATAGCTGGAATTTTACCAACCTGAGTCTGTCAGACTGATGTTACAGAAAATGTAAATTCGTCAGGTTAATTACCTGTTTTCATATTTGAGATTTTAGGAATTGTGCTAATGTTTAATTTTGTTAAAGCTGTGTTTTGATATTTTGTGGAATAATTGTATTTTCATAATTAGGAACTGGATGCATACCACCTTGGAATTTCAGTTTCTTGGAGAAATAAATCGTTTCGAAGTGTGCCACGTATCTCAACCCAGTACCACCTCTCCACAAATCCCAGTTCTCGCTACACCAAGTGCTCCACAAGACCAGCTAATGGGTCTCCACAGTGTAATGTGGTGTATTTGCAGCAAATTCCATGCCTCTGCCCCCGAAGTTCACTTCTGCTGCCAATTTCGTTACTACGTGCGACATAAACATTGATAATTAAAACATGTCTAAATAGCTCAGTATTTATTTTGTAAATAAGTAAAGGAATAGTTCGGCACTGAAATTTGACATGTATTTTACACTGATGTTAATCTACATTTCATTGTCGTCCACAAAATCGAAAACGTTTATAAAAAATAGAAAATGAGGAAGAAAGGGAAGGGATCGGCTCAAGGTGCTGTGGTTATTCAGTGGCGACTGCTCAAAATTGGTTCGGGATAGGGGCTCCAATCCGGATGTACCACATCCTGCTGGAGTTCGGACGATATTAGTGCATCCAGACTGAAACAAATATCAAGAGCCTTCGCACTCTTACATTAATACACAAACGTGAGTGATGACGCGGCTGAAGCATACATTTATACACTACTGGCCATTAAAATTGCTACACCACGAAGATGACGTGCTACAGACGCGAAATTTAACCGACAGGAAGAAGATGCCGTGATATGCAAATGATTAGCTTTTCAGAGCATTCACACAAGGCTGGGCGACACCTGCAACGTGCTGACATCAGGAAATTTCCAACCGATTTCTCATACACAAACAGCAGTTGACCGGCGTTGCCTGGTGAAACGTTGTTGTGATGCCTCGTGTGAGGAGGAGAAATGCGTACAATCCGACTTTGATAAAGGTTGGATTGTAGCTTATCGCGATTGCGGTTTATAGTATCGCGACATTGCTGCTCGCGTTGGTGGAGATCCAATGACTGTTAGCAGAATATGGAATCGGTGGGATCAGGAGGGTAATACGAAACGCCGTGCTGGACCCCAACGGCCTCGTGTCACTAGCAGTCGAGATGACAGGCATATTATCGGCATGGCTGTAACGGATCGTGCAGCCATGTCTCGTTCCCTGAGTCATGGGGACGTTTGCAAGACAACAACCATCTGCACGAACAGTTCGACGACATTTACAGCAGCATGGACTATCAGCTCGGATACCATGGCTGCGATTACCTTTGCTGCATCACAGACAGGAGCGCCTGCGATGGTGTACTCAACGACGAACCTGGTTGCACGAATGGCAAAACTTCATTTTTTCGGATAAATCCAGGTTCTGTTTACGGCATCATGATGGTCGCATCCGTGTTTGGCGATATCGCGGTGAACTCACATTGGAAGCGTGTATTCGTCATCGCCATACTGGCGTATCACCCGGAGTGATGGTATGGCTCGCCATTGGTTACGCGTCTCGGTCACCTCTTGTTCGCATTGACGGCACTTTGATCAGTGGACGTTACATTTGAGGTGTGTTACGACACGTGGCTCTACCCTTCATCCGATCCCAGCGAAACCCTACATTTCAGCAGGGTAATGCACGTCCGTATGTTTTACGTCCTGTACGGGCCTTCCTGGATACAGAAGATGTTCGACTGCTGCCCTGGCCAACACATTCTCCAGATCTATTACCAACTGGAAAAGTCTGGCCAATGGTGGCCGAGCAACTGGCTCGTCACAATACGCCACTCGCTACTCTTGATGAACTGTGGTATCGTGTTGAAGCTGCATGGGCAGCTGTACCTGAACACGCCATCCAAGCTCTGTTTGACTGAATGCCCAGGCGAATCAAGACCGTTATTACGGCCAGAGGTGGTTGCTCTGAGTACTGATTTCGTGGGATTATGCAACCAAATTGCGTGAAAATGTAAGGTTCTAGTACAATATATTTGTCCCATGAATATCCGTTTATCATCTGCATTTCTTCTTGGTGTAGCAATTTTAAAGTCCAGTAGTGTATGAAAGAAAGAATGAGGAGAGGAAGGTGTGGAGTGGGTGGGAAATCATGACTTCCAGCAGACAGGTCATTGTGGTAACGCAGTGGCGAAACCTGAAAATTTATCGCTTCACACGAGCGGCACAAATTTTCCCATTCTCTATTTCATATAAATGTATGCACCAGCTACGTCATCAAAAGTTGTGTCTATCCTATCTGACACGCACGACAGAGCAGACATGTCTCGAAGACACACAAAAGTAAACGTACTGCAGGTCTACGTGACACACCGCAACACCAGGTCCCTCGAAAGTGACGCTTGAGCTCCATACAAAGTGTGTTCATAAAGATTCCTCTTACCACTAGTTCACGGGATCTCATGGCAAATAGCGACCTATAAAAATATATTTAATTTTGTAATTGATCTATATCTCTGTTTCCATTATCAGTAACTTCCTGTTGAATGTTACATTTGTTTAATTGTCTATTAACATGGTAACAACCGTTCTTTATGTCCTCATCCTGCCTGCCATTTTAGTAAAATAAATGAAGTTTTAGCAATTTTAAAAGAACTGATTCCAAAACTTCTACAGCTGCTTCCGTTCAAACGTGATACAATTTTGCAATTGGGCAAATGAGTTGGTGTTCCACGAAACCTATTAACCTACTTGAGTTGGTATCGATCCACAGTTCATGGTAGCAAGATATGGGGCGATGAATCAAACTGATGTCAACATTCGAAATATTTATTTATTATAGAACTAAAAAAAAAAAATGTTGGCAGGGACTGAATGGTTATCAGTGGAACCAGCCAACAACCAGTAATATATTACTATTGTTAAATATATGTCTTACGCATAAAAAATGGAATTCATGTGATATAAAATTTTAGTTATGTTCAAGGAGTTTGTCATTAAGTATAGTTATCGACTCTGCTTCGCAAATCAATCATGAAATTATATCACAGAAGGCGTGAACGAAACGGTTAGAAAGTAACGAAAAACACTGTTCTGTGCCAGATGTATTGATCGGGTAGGGAATGAAGTTACCCTGAAACGCGACAATGAGAAACGAATGCTAAGCCATTCTTCTTATTTACAAATGAAAAATTAAATACTATAGATGTTCTTCAGTATTTATTTAACCAACCGGTTTTAGACAAACATATTCAGAGTACCGTAGGACTCTCATTTTTCCATTTATAAAAAGAGGAATAACATGTCTGATAGAGTGCCTAATGAACAGAGGAGGTAGAATGATTACCTCAAACGCCTTTAAGGTGTCGACAAGTAGACGGCTCTAATAACCTAGACGTTGACAGGGTGTTTGACTGTAATCATATTTCCTTCCTTCGCTAACAAGCGCGTTATTCTTGTACGCTGGCCTGTTTTCAGCATCGGAGAGAAAGACAGTTGAGTTTATCGTTTCCACCTTGTGGTTGACGTAGCGAATGGAAGCGGGGTGGGAGGGAGAACTCGTTACGTCTGTCACGAAGGCGGGAAAACGCGCGCAGGCCGAGGCGCCTTTGTAGACTGTAAGTAAAAGCGGAGCCGGTCGATAATCGACTGGCGGTCGCAGGTCGACGGCGGCAGCGGGCAGCGCGGATCGACCAGCTACGGGCTGGCGGACCTGTGCGAAAGTCCCCACCTGGTAGTGGCGTGCCTGGAAAGCAACGGCTGCCTGGAGCACGCTATCCACGCCCGTTTTGCTTCACATCATGTCACTTCACATCGTTGCTGGGCGTCAGTCTTCTCTTGCTTCCTGCGGAGCGGCACTGGATGCTTCGCAGGAAGGGGTTATATGACGGCTAATGGTCTCAGCGTGTATAAACCATTATTGAGATAGGTTCATCAGCACTCCCAGGTATTTTGCTGACAACGATGTCCTCAGTCTTTAAGGTAATTGCACTGTATGACTGTGAGGACATCTACGATAATGATAATTTCTTGTGGTTCAAAGGCGTGGGGTATGTCTTTCACTTGAACACTACTTCGGTGAATTGCGTGTCCCTTATATAGCCCAGACAGTCTACGGGGGAACAGAGGCCCACAATTTAACGTCGAATCCGAAAACACTGTCGGTCTTTCAGGTAATTTATAATGTTCGAACACAATATATGTTGCAGAATCCTGCTGCATATCGAGGGTTATGGTATGGGCCTGTAATTTAGTGTATTACTCCTACTACCTTTCTCGAATGTTGGTATGCCCCTTGCAACTTTTCAGTCCTTGGGTACTGATCTTCCGTCGAGTGAGCGGTTGTATATGATTGTTAAGTATGGAGCTATTCCATCAACATATCAGGAACCTAATTGGTACACAGCCTATAGCAGAAGATTTGATTTTGATTGATTAATAAATAAAATGTAGCAACGAGACATCATTGTACACATTTTAATGTGATAATTATTGTTTTTCCGAAACCAAACATTTTAAGACTGATCGAGCCATCCTATTCGTGGTCATCCTATCATTCTTCTACCGTGGGTCTTTAGTCATAGGCTTCGGTTGTATCCGGCTTTAATCCAGACGCAGTAGGCAGTCGTGCCATTCCTTTCTGTACTATTGGATTTTTTCTACTATTCCTACAACATACAACTCCTCTATCCTCTCACTGTTCCTTATCTTACGATTTTCTAATTTGTATCCTCCAAAATGTCTTAGAAATCACCTTTTTATAGCTTCAATTCTCTGTAACTGTTTGGCCGTTAAATTCCGTACTACATATCCATAGAGTAGTGATTGTTCATCACAATATTATAAAATACGAGTGCTGATTTTCTCCTGGTTTTGTTCAGAAGCTTTCTATTAATCGTACCAAACATGTGTGAGTGCATTTGTAATTTCTGTTCTAGATCATTCTCGTTAGCCCAGGTTGTTGAAAGTATGAACGTGCTCCAATATCTTATTCTCGTTTATGACTTTAGCATTAAGATGCTCTTTTCCACAAAAGGCCATTACTAAGGCTTCCTTTGTGGGTTTGGTCCAGTTATATTGCTTTGTAATTATATGTATGGACCAGACAGCGTGTTGTAGATTGCCTTACGTATCCGCTATTGCAACTTGACCATCTGCGAAATGAAGTGACTTAAATAATGTCCATCGAGATGGGTAGGAGTCCTCTGTTTTGTTGTGCCATCTGTTGACGATATGACAGATACACCGGTTGAATAGTGTGGGTGATAATGGACACACGTATCAGACTCCATGTGTGATTCTTTGCATTTCTGTGCTAGTGGCTGAGGCGGCGCATATATTGACTTTGTTATTAATGTGGAAACTCTGAATTGACTTGATTAAATGCTGAAGAATACCATACAGCCCTAAAATTTCCAGTATCATAGATCTCACCAGCAGTTCGAAGGCGTTTCATAATCCACAAGAGCTATATGTATTGAGAGGTTAACTTCTTTGTAATTTCCTATTATCTGATTTATAGAGAAAACGCGTGATCTTCTAGGTCTGAAACTATTGTGTTCTTCTATCAGAAAATTCTCTGTTAAAACACTTAAATTTTTGGAAAGTATATTGGTATATATCTCACACCCGCAAGAGTATATACTACATGATGAACTAAAGAAAGAGAATGGTAAGGCATATAAATTTGTGTGCAAGACCTGAGAACAAAAGTATCTTTCGTATAATGTGCCAATACCAATAAACGCAGTTCGATGAAATTTGAAATAAACGCAGGAAGAAGTTCTACAGCGTAGTACAGAAAGTAACTGAAAGAAATACAAAAATGATACTTTTGATACAGAAAAAACTGCCCTAGTTGCACAAGATAGATTTATTTAATCCTCATAAGTAACACGGTTCGCCTGTTCTAGGTATCACAATACAATCTGCGGGAATTGCAGACTGGCCTAAGCATAAATTGCTTTTAAAGACAATAATAAATGCATAAATTTAAAATAAAAGAAGGAAGACAAAAATCTATTGCACTACGTAGCACTGAGCCACATTTATATTTCAAGGGGTGGTGAGAGGTATAAATTTCAACTCATAAAATGTTGCGCAATGTGAGATTACCGATAATAACTCTTGCTAATCGTGACCGACGCGTCGAACGTAATTAAAAGTCCCATAGAACCAGGAGGTGACAGTCACACAGCCACAGTCAGTGCTTCATAACATCATCAATAAAGTTCTTCCTAATCGTAACGAGGCGTTGAAAGTGGCTAAGAGCCCAAACGAACTGGGAGGTAACAGCCAGACAGCTAGTGACAATGCTTCATTACATCACCTAGAAGCAAAAAGAAAAAAAGGTAATGGCAGCGGGTGCGTGTAAGAGGTACGTAACTTAGCCAAAAAGGCAAATTCAGCCAGCAGAAAAAAACTCACGAGTGCAAAATAAACCCATATAATGGTAAGCTAATACACGTCTAGCAAACGAATGGGCACTAATAAACCTATCATGTGAAACCAGGACTGTTTCTTTTTCCTATATCTAAAGATGTCTTACGTTTACTGCGCCAGTGCCACCACGGCAGCTACGGAGTGGAGTCATTTTAAATGATACTTTATTTCAAAGGCAATGATTACACTGGAGTCATCGCTATTTACGATGGTCTTCTGGACATTACAAAAGGCGGGAAATGGTTCTTAATATGGTGTGTGATAACCACGGACGGCTAAGCATGATCTGCAACATGGTTCCATGCTGGCAACAAGATTGGTAAAGGGTTCTCGTGGTAAAGCGTTGCGTTCCTCCATAAGGGCTATTGACAAATGCTCGATGGTCGTTAGTGCATGCGGAAGTACTGCATTGTTACTGGCTGCACTACGAGCTCCCACCTATCGACATTTGAGAGCACGTTCAGCATTTCCGTTTAGAAACCTGAGGCTGGTATTACCAGCCCTCCATACTTGTCACTTCGATGGCTGTCCTCTTCAAAATAGTCGTCAGTAACGGACACCTATGCCAGCCTTAATGTTGACAACCGGAACAACAATGAAATGAATCGACCGCTTGAAATAGTGTACTGGCGCAGCGAACAGAATTCACGTTTCTGTGAGTGATACTGGTCTTGTATATGCTAATACAAGATTTAAGAGCGACCAGTTGTCGAGTGGGTCCCAGTGTTTAGAGAGTTTTCGAAATCGGATAGGAAGAAAGTAAAGGAATTTAGAGGCGCTCTAGAACGTCTATATCAGATCGGCATAGCCCATACCAATGTATAACGTGAATGCTCAAGGAAATTCGTAAGTTCTACACTATGTAATTATGTATAAAATTTAGCCCAAATTTACCTCCCACTCAATAAAAGTGTACTTATTACTAAAACCATAAACCCAAAAACTATTATGCAATTTAAACTCGTATGCCAACCTTTGAATAAACGGAACATAATTGTAATTGAACTCTAACTGGTCTGAATACAAATTGTCTTTATATTGAACGCGCAACTGAAATAAAACAGTTATCTGGCCCTCATCAAAATTCCTGCTTACCTCGCGTCTTCATAACACTGTTGCAGATTTCTCGAAAGCACAAAAGCAAACAGCAAGCGGGCAGCGGCTAACATAGGTTTCTATTTTCTAAATGTTCAAATGCTGAGGTCATCGGTCCCTACACTTACGCACTAGTTAAAGTGACTTAAACTAACTTATGGTAAGAACAACACACACACACACCCATGCCCGAGGGAGGACTCGAACCTCCGGCGGGAGTCGCCACGCAATCCATGACATGGCGCCTCAAAACGCGCAGCCGCTCCGCGCGGCTTCTATTTTCTACATAAAATTTCCAAACAATATTCAAACCGTTGCATACCACATGGTGCAACGTGATACGCGTAAACATTTAAACAGTGGGATGGGGAGAGTAACTATTCCTATGCAATGATATTTCAAGAAAACTATTTTAGAATGAAATATGTATTCAAAAAGACAGAGTAAAACTTCGCGTGGTCTGGACAATACTATGCTTAAAAAAGTGAACAATGATTTTAAAAGTTTGCAATGTTAACAGAGAATTTCTGTAGAAATCGAACAGCTTAATCAGTGGATATGCTAATACATCACTCAGGGAAGTGGAATGGCCGTTCTCCCAGCTTTGTGCAAGTGAACGAGGTTAACTAGCTGACAATAATCATTCTGACATATTAGCTGCGCAGTCCTGCAATCTTACCTCAAAAATCTCTAAAAAAAATTAACATTATTCAAAATATACATTGTATAGGGTGATTCAAAAAGAATACCACAACTTTAGGAATTTAAAACTCTGCAACGACGAATGGCAGAGCTAAGCACTATCTGTCGGCGAATTAAGGGAGCTATAAAGTTTCATTTAGTTGTACATTTGTTCGCTTGAGGCGCTGTTGACTAGGCGTCAGCGTCACCTTTCTTCGAAGGTGCTACTGTAACTGGACTACAGTATCTGGAGATGTTAGAGAATTGGCTGTTCCCTCAGCTCGAACAAGAAGCACAACAATTCATATTTCAGCAGGATGGAGCGCCACCACATTGGCACTTATCTGTCGGTAACTACCTGAACGTCAACTACCCGAGGCGATGGATCGGCCGCCAGGCAGCCCGTGACAGAGCACTTCATCACTGGCCTCCAAGAAGCCCTGATCTTACCCCCTGCGATTTTTTCTTATGGGGGTATGTTAAGGATATGGTGTTTCGGCCACCTCTCCCAGCCACCATTGATGATTTGAAACGAGAAATAACAGCAGCTATCCAAACTGTTACGCCTGATATGCTACAGAGAGTGTGGAACGAGTTGGAGTATCGGGTTGATATTGCTCGAGTGTCTGGAGGGGGCCATATTGAACATCTCTGAACTTGTTTTTGAGTGAAAAAAAAACCTTTTTAAATACTCTTTGTAATGATGTATAACAGAAGGTTATATTATGTTTCTTTCATTAAATACACATTTTTAAAGTTGTGGTATTCTTTTTGAATCACCCTGTATAATATTCATCTTTGCTTTCCTTTACAATAAATCTTTCTTCATCTAACAGACAGAATCACAAGTTAACACAGCACTACTAAACACGGCCATCACCTACCATACTTCAACTAAGAGTGTATGAGATTGCGCAAGAGGTAAAGACTGTAGCGCAACAAGACCAAAGGTTGTTTATCAGTAACGTAACTTGCTCTCTCTCTCTCTCTCTCTCTCTCTCTCTGACTTAATCTGTGACGTGCTCGTATAGCCCGCATCTCGTGGTCGTGCGGTAGCGTTCTCGCTTCCCACGCCCGGGTTCCCGGGTTCGATTCCCGGCGGGGTCAGGGATTTTCTCTGCCTCGTGATGGCTGGGTGTTGTGTGCTGTCCTTAGGTTAGTTAGGTTTAAGTAGTTCTAAGTTCTAGGGGACTGATGACCATAGATGTTAAGTCCCATAGTACTCAGAGCCATTTGAACCATTTGAACGTGCTCGTATAGAAAACAAAACGACAGGACCAACTTACAAATTAAATATGAACTGTGTGCACTTGACACAGTAAGGAAAATAGTTGTATTAACGGAACTGAGACAAAGGGAGAGCCGGCCGTTGGTGGCCGAGCGGTTCTAGGCGCTTCAGTCTGGAACCGCGCGACCGCTACGGTCGCAGGTTCGAATCCTGCCTCGGGCATGGATGTGTGTGATGTCCTTAGGTTAGTTAGGTTTAAGTAGTTCTAGGGGACTGATAACCTCAGATGTTAAGTCCCATAGAGCTCAGAGTGTTGTGGACTGGCAAGACAGCCAATGCACTAGGACGGGAGGCCGAAGGGCACGCGTTTAAGCTCACGCAGGATGGCGTGAGGTCTGTAACGGGACAAGGTCTTTATAGTAGCAAAAATATTACGTAGCTTCTGGAATACTTAACTTTAATCCATAATTGGTGAACATCGCTCTTGACGGTACATGCATCACAAGATAAATAGCAAAAGATAAAGGCGCCTTGCTAGGTCGTAGCAAATGACGTAGCTGAAGGCTATGCTAACTATCGTCTCGGAAAATGAGAGCGTAATTTGTCAGTGAACCATCGCTAGCAAAGTCGGCTGTACAACTGGGGCGAGTGCTAGGACGTCTCTCTAGACCTGCCGTGTGGCGGCGCTCGGTCTGCAGTCGCTGACAGTGGCGACACGCGGGTCCGACGCATACTACCGGACCGCGGCCGATTTAAATGCTACCACCTAGCAAGTGTGGTGTCTGGCGGTGACACCACACAGAGCCATATGACCCATTTGTCGCGGCTTTGCGCCTGGGAGTGACATTCTCGAAAATGGCGAAGGTGCTCGCGTGTTCGAGCGCTGCTGTCGTGATAAGTGGCTGAAAGACGGTGAATCCAGGACTAACTGACAATTAAGTTGACCCAACGGCTTCGTCAGTTACGATTGTAGTGCACACGGGACCATCGAGAATGGACCGTAATTGTGTGGTGCACGTGCCATGGTTGGTTGAAACACGTTTCTTGTCACACCATGTCTATGCTCCCGTCCGATTACGCCCCTTTCTTTGCGAACGGCTACTTCAAACACGCAAAGCTCCACGTACTCTGGTCGGTGTGAACAACAGTGTACTACGCGGGATATTCACGTCGGCTTCTATAGAACGTACCAGGTGTAGATGTAAGAAATCGGAATTTCCCTACATATGGTGCTAGCAGTCAATGTAGGTCGGCGAGACCGCGTCTGCAGCGCCTCTGCTTCCTGTAAAGGCTGACGACGAATGTCATCACACAGTAACCCAAGTTTCATACCTCTGTACCTGTTTCAATTCCGTAAACATGTCGAATTCTGTGCCCACGAACTACGATTTGCGGACAGCTTTGGTTTTCCTGTTAACATTTCAAGAAAACTGCTGCAGAATCGCATCGAATGCTTGTCGAAGCTTTCGGCGAACATGCTCTTGGGACAACACAGTGTTTCGAGTGGTTCAAAAACTTCAAATGCGGTGATTTTGACGTTAGAAACGACGAGCTAGGGAAAGCACCGAAAAAGTTCGAAAACAACGAATTGCAGGCCTTATTGGATAAAGATGATACTCAAACAATTGAATGCGACGCAGAAAGCCGTTTCTCTTCGATTGAAAGCTATGGGAAAGGTGCATAAAGTGAGAAAATGGGTTCCTCATGAACTGAATGAAAGACAGCAAGCCTATCGAAAGGCCACTTGCCAAATGGTGCTCGCCAGATACGAAAGAAATTAGTTTCTCCACCGAATAGTGACAGATGATGGAAAATGAATATATTTTGAAAATCCCAATCGTTGTAAATCGTGGGTGAGTCCAGGCAAACCATCGACATCCACTGCAAGACCAAATCGCTTTGGAAAGAAGGCAATGCTCTGTGTTTGGTGGGATCAGAAGGGTGTAATCTATTATGAGCTACTGAAACATGGTGAAACCGTTAACACTTATCGCTACCAACAGCATATGATGGATTGAAATCGAGCATTGCGTGAAAAACGACAGGAATATGGAAAAAGGCAACAAAAAGTCATATTGTTCCATGATAATGTCCCATCACACACGGCAAAACGGGTGAGGGAAACGATAGAAGCGTTCAGTTGGGAAATATTTGTGCATGCGACTTATTCTCCAGACTTGGCTCCGTCCGATTACGAGCTGTTTGCATCAATGGAATACGCACTCGCTGAACAAGGCTTCAATTCGTAAGAAAATGTACGAAAATGGCTCGACGACTGGTTCGCTTAAAAAGGAGGTTTTTTTGGCGTGGCAGTCACAGCTTGCCAGACGGGTGGGGGAAATGTATAAAAAGCAATGAAGATTGAATAAAATATTGTTTATCAGTTTCAAACAACAGACTTGTAATTATTGCAATCAAACTCCGGTTTCATACTTCTGCACCTGGTATGATAGTAATCGAAGACACCATGACACCTGTGCAGGCGACAAGCTACGCACTTACCCGTACCCTTGACTTACTTGGATTTTATGACGTATTGTGGAGGAGGTTCTGTTTACTGTTGAATTTTTATACGGAGTGATTCTTATGAACCTTTAAAAATCACCGAAGCGACATAGATGACGTTGAGATAATTAATTTAATATAAGACACGTTGTATCGCAAATGTCGGGAAATACCTCAAAATTGGATGACAAATGTTGAACATGTGACGTCCCAGATGACGTACCTCGCTGTACGTGCAACGGTTGACCGTCTGTCGCACCTCATCATCCCAACCCAAGTAAAGTATTCACGTCGCCCTGGCTCTGGGCGCATATGCTCGACTTGAGCGAGTGGGGTTCAGCATTTGAATCCAGGGTCTGGCAAGCAGCACTTTTTCATTGCGTGAAACATATATGTATCTGCATTGAGGTAAGTTTTCATACTTTATTTAGAGATCTCGCGATCTCCGCTGGTTTATTGCAAAGTACAGCACTACTGGTGTATGACGTCACAAGTGAATGAGTGTATGCTTCCGAATTGCGTCGTTACCAGCAAATAACCTATTTCTCTTTACTAAATAATGTTAATAAACGAAAAAGTAAGGAACAGAAGGAACGAAACATAAAATAAGAACACCTTTTGTTTGGTTACAGCGAAGAGATTATCTTTGTAGCTTCTACGTTTACTACATATCAAATTTACAAAAGGTGTTCGAAATTTCCTCTGTTTGCTTGTATGCGAGTATTGCATCGCTCGATGACCTCTCCACATCCAAACCGAGCCGCTGCACATGCGGCGAGGTACATCATCTGGTGACATCACATGTTCAACATTTCTCATCCATTTTTGAGGATACTTCCCGGTATCAGCGACCACAAGTGTCTCATGTTAAATTAGTTGTCTCAGCATCAACTACCTGCGTTCGGTCGTTTTTAAACGTTAACAAGAATCACCCTGTACATATCTTCCAATAAAAGCACAGCGTTTGCAAGTCTGGTAGCAATAGTGGGCAACGAGACATCCTGAAAGAGATCCCAGCAGAGGGGTCGATTATTTTAGAATGAAATATGATGCGGCCTAACGACCCAGAAGATTTTAACTTTAGAAGTATAACACGGCTGGGGTTTCTTCGTTCGCCTATGACGGCAATTCAGAGGGAAATTTAGCTCTTAAAGCTGTAGGAATGACCTGCACACAGCATTGAGAAAGCTGAAAATTTCACTTTCGGCATGGTCCAGTATGACTGGATCGGTAAATGTTATTGAGAATGGGTGAGAGAGATTGTATTTTATACGAGTTTGAATGTTATCCATTTTTAGCTTTACGTTTTCTTATCACACTTACCTCAGACTATTGAACCACTGGCGATAGTAAACTCGCTATTGAGCGCCCTAAACCCACAAAGGAACGCATTCAAACCTTTGCACTCCAAGCACTTTCAGTGGGCATCTCTGGGAGTATTAGAGCATGCTTGTCAGCAAGTATCTATCAGATGGGAGGGAACCGCCGCTGAGTTACCGAACGCTCCAGAACGGCTTTTGTCGGGGCCCTGTCGCCATTAGGATGCTAGCAGCTAATCCTCGAAGCGTGCTCAATCTGTCGCTAGCCAAAGCACGTGGCTCTGCCCCCCCCCCCCCCTCTGTAAAGCAAACACAACTTGTAGATCGTGCACACGCACACATATTACTTACGTACTCGCTAGGCGGAGGGAAAAAGAAAATCGAGACTCCGTCGCTGTGTTCGGTAGCGCATCTGCTGAGATTTTCCATCTCTGCGGATTATCTGCCCGCAGCAGCACCCGAAAGACGGGCACGGTATTGCGTGCGATACGTTTCGTAATCCTATTAATATTATCGTCACGCTCGAAAACAACTCAGAGGCTGTGTGCTGTAGATTTTCACGTCGGCGTTCGAGCGCCAGAACTGGTTGTTGAAGTTTGTAACGAACTGCTCTTCATGGCAGCTCTCTCTCTCTCTCTCTCTATCTCTCTCTCTCTCCCATTCTCGACGACTCCTCTTTTCATTCATTTCCCCCTCTCCCACCTCCCACCCCTTCCACCCAGCCAGCCAGCTGCTGCATTACGTTGCGGTCTTCTCACAGAAATGACATTACCGGCACCTATATCTCCATGGAAAATATTATTCCGCGAGAGGCTCTCAGAGACGGAAAAAGGAGTGGCGGTTAATTCAGCGCGGAGAGGCGACCGGCTTAACGTCAACGGCTCGCGAAACACACTGTCAAAGAGACGTTATTATGCCGCGCTGCCTCCCCGAGGACGAAGAAAAGCGGAGCGGCGCTGCTGCGAGGTGTTTTTAAAAAAGTGTTTCTACAAACTTAGTTCTGGTCGCTCAATAGAAAGAGAGAGTCTCTTTGGCAGCCGCCGCGGAAACACTGAAGCCCGCGGGCTAACGACCTTTAAACTCTTTAACTAACTGCCACTGTAGTTACCTTCACTTAGCGCCAACACTGATCCTTACAGCGTCTGCAGTTCATCACTATTACTTTCTTCAAAGCGAAAGCAATATTCCCTTCTAAATATCACAACGACATTAATACACTCCTGGAAATTGAAATAAGAACACCGTGAATTCATTGTCCCAGGAAGGGGAAACTTTATTGACACATTCCTGGGGTCAGATACATCACATGATCACACTGACAGAACCACAGGTACATAGACACAGGCAACAGAGCATGCACAATGTCGGCACTAGTACAGTGTATATCCACCTTTCGCAGCAATGCAGGCTGCTATTCTCCCATGGAGACGATCGTAGAGATGCTGGATGTAGTCCTGTGGAACGGCTTGCCATGCCATTTCCACCTGGCGCCTCAGTTGGACCAGCGTTCGTGCTGGACGTGCAGACCGCGTGAGACGACGCTTCATCCAGTCCCAAACATGCTCAGTTGGGGACAGATCCGGAGATCTTGCTGGCCAGGGTAGTTGACTTACACCTCCTAGAGCACGTTGGGTGGCACGGGATACATGCGGACGTGCATTGTCCTGTTGGAACAGCAAGTTCCGTTGCCGGTCTAGGAATGGTAGAACGATGGGTTCGATGACGGTTTGGATGTACCGTGCACTATTCAGTGTCCCCTCGACGATCACCAGTGGTGTACGGCCAGTGTAGGAGATCGCTCCCCACACCATGATGCCGGGTGTTGGCCCTGTGTGCCTCGGTCGTATGCAGTCCTGATTTGGCGCTCACCTGCACGGCGCCAAACACGCATACGACCATCATTGGCACCAAGGCAGAAGCGACTCTCATCGCTGAAGACGACACGTCTCCATTCGTCCCTCCATTCACGCCCGTCGCGACACCACTGGAGGCGGGCTGCATGATGTTGGGGCGTGAGCGGAAGACGGCCTAACGGTGTGCGGGACCGTAGCCCAGCTTCATGGAGACGGTTGCGAATGGTCCTCGCCGATACCCCAGGAGCAACAGTGTCCCTAATTTGCTGGGAAGTGGCGGTGCGGTCCCCTACGGCACTGCGTAGGATCCTACGGTCTTGGCGTGCATCCGGTCCGGTCCCAGGTCGACGGGCACGTGCACCTTCCGCCGACCACTGGCGACAACATCGATGTACTGTGGAGACCTCATGCCCCACGAGCAATTCGGTGGTACGTCCACCCGGCCTCCCGCATGCCCACTATACGCCCTCGCTCAAAGTCCGTCAACTGCACATACGGTTCACGTCCACGCTGTCGCGGCATGCTACCAGTGTTAAAGACTGCGATGGAGCTCCGTATGCCACGGCAAACTGGCTGACACTGACGGCGGTGCACAAATGCTGCGCAGCTAGCGCCATTCGACGGCCAACACCGCGGTTCCTGGTGTGTCCGCTGTGCCGTGCGTGTGATCATTGCTTGTACAGCCCTCTCGCAGTGTCCGGAGCAAGTATGGTGGGTCTGACACACCGGTGTCAAAGTGTTCTTTTTTCCATTTCCAGGAGTGTAGATCACTGTTTTCAGTTATGAAATACAGAGAAAAGACAGAAATCACGAGCGCTCGACCAGCTGCAAAAGAGAAAAGAAGATTAGTGTTTGACGTGTGGTCTACGACAAGGTTTTCAGATATGGGATTAGGTCGACGACTTTTTAGGTTACAGAACCCAGTACGTTGACCTGAAAGGCGAGTGTATCGGAGACAATCGTATCTTCAGGAGTGCTCCATGAAAGTGCACTACTGGCTCATGTTCTGTGTGTACATAAACGATCTGAGAGACAGGGTGACCCGCACCCTGCGACTGTCTGCTGATGACGCAGTAGCGTACGGCAAAGCGCCATCGTTGGGAGCCTGTAAGGAGATTTAGAATAAGTTGGATAGAATATCTATATCGTGTTATGGATGGTAATGTGCACTAAATGTGGGAAAGTGCAAGATAATGCCATGAGTAGGAAAAGCAGTCTTCTAATGTTTTAATACAGCCTTTAATGAAATAAAAAAATTATTTATTTATTTATTTATTATTTTTAAAAATGAAATTGAATGAATGAAAATGGATTTGAAAATGTGGGGAAGAAATGTTGCTTTAAATATTTTTTGTTATTTGCTCTTTCAGTACGGACTTTGTTGTAGAACCCCTTATTTACGTGTGGTAATAAAAATTCATTTAGACAGAATTAAACACATTTAAAATTACGTGAACCTTAGCAACCCTCTCATGCTGATAAATTCATATTAACTAATTAAGAACATTTAGTTGAAAATTGTATAAATTAAATTTTTTACGTATTTCGGTCTTGGCACACATTTCCTAAATGCAGTGGTTTTTTAAATATTTACTGAATTCTTTCCCGGCGTAAGCTAAGGGCTCAAATGGCTCTGAGCACTATGGGACTTAACATCTGTGGTCATCAGTCCCCTAGAACTTAGAACTACTTAGACCTAACTAACCGAAGGATATCACACACATCCATGCCCGAGGCAGGATTCGAACCTGCGGCCGTAGCAGTCGCGCGGTTCCGGACTAAGCGCCTTAACCGTAAGCTAAGGAACACAAGACTGTCTCTGTTAGCAGAAAATGGTTAAATATTGCCAAGCCGACCTGAACGTTTAATTATCATTGACAAAACACACTTCACTATACGTTTAAGTTATTTGCTTTACAAATTGAAAGAACCAACAGATTAACATCTTCAACGTTAATTATCCGCCTATGAATGCACAAATGTAAAACCAGTAATAAATTCCGTCAGCCTCACGATCGCTGTAAAAGAAAAATATTTCGTAATTCACTGCTAATTTTATCTGCTCCAGATTTACGGGTTTGGTTAATTTTTTTTAGCGGAACAATTTTTTAAATGTGCCGCCGCTGCAAATCGTTCGGTCGCGGCACAGCCCAGCAACACCAACGATAATCGCTAAAAATGCTGAAAATTCTTTAAAAGAAATATTATAGATGACATGGGCAAGCTAATTTACATTAGTAATACACAATTTTGATAAATTACAATGTATTTAGACCACAACAATAATTAAACTTACATTACTTTGTAATTTCTCCTCTAATTGCGGCTAAAGATAGATACAGACAAAAGAAGTTCACTCATTCATAAAATGCTACGTCACAGGTTCCTCTGTCTCTCTCAGCTCTCGAGGAAGACGACAAAGAATGCACATTATGTATACCTATTTATACTCTTGCTGATTGTGAATGTCTCTTTGTAATCTTACAACATTATTTTCCTCTGTGGCTGTATTTTACATTTTTTTTAATCGCAGGTGTTAACATATTTCGTAATTACATTATGAGTATAGAAGTATTAGAATCATAAATACATCTAGAATATTATTACATAAAATATTACAATAATAACGAATGTCCTTTATACAAAATTAAATAATATCTTTTGTTAAACAATTACAGCACATACGAAATGCTTCATAGTGGCGTACATAGTACAATTAAATGTCATTTCATTTTATTAATAGTGTGTGTGCTGCCAGGGAACGTTACAAGCCCCGTTAGTTACAAAGCGACATCAAACGTAACGCGGACGTAGGGTCGGTTGTGGAGAAGACAAACGGTCGACGTCGGTACAACGGAATAATTCTAGAAATGTGTATCTGATCTAAAAATGAGACGCCGAACAGAACACTTTGAGGACCAATTATTGAGCACTGCTAGAGTGATTGGGATGCCGACCAGGTCCTGATTAAAGGAAGGCATCGTAGCTTCTTTATCTGCAACCGGTAAGTTTGATCAAGACGTAAGTGTTAGGCAATGATACACGAACTTGTATGGCAACCTCTGGAGGGAAACAACACTGAGAGAGCTTAGAGAAGTGGTTTTTGCGATCGACAGCAGAACGAACTTGTTTCCACCAACATTTATCGCATGTAGGACTCCGAAGGAAAGATAAATCAGTTATTTATCCCTCGTTACATTAGCGAGTGTAACAGGAAGAGGGATGACTAGCAATGGTACAAAGTATGCTTGGCCATACACCGTTATGATTTCTTGCAGGGTACACACAACAGTAGCAAGCAATGCTTAAGAAACGTTTAAAAGAAACTCAATTTTTGAGTACCAGAAACGACATAGACAGCTTTATACCGTAGTAATGGATCCCAAGGCTTCACATTGGGAAGGTAGGATAAAGAACCATAAAGACAGTGAACCGGTACGGCCTGTGGTGAATGGGAAAAGAGGACCTGTAGCAAAATTAAGGAAACGATTCAGAGAGATGCTTCGGAAATGGCATACTTTTAACGAAACGCTTTCGCTTATAAATAGTAAGAAAGTTACACAAGTAATACAAGAGAGTAACTTACGTGAGTGTACAAGGTTGTTCTGATTGGAAGTAGCTAATTTGTATACATCTGTGTCATTATGGAAAATAGCTTACGTGAACATGATAAAATATGTGATGTAGAAATTGATGATTTTGAAAGATTTATTGCTCAAATACGGTACGTTTTATCTACAGAATAAAGATTTAGCAATGAGATGAGCATTCCCAGGGCAGATGGCAGACATCTTCTTTGATAAGTACGAAATAGTTTTTTTAAAGGCAAATGTTAAGTACATTGACAAAATACAGATGTACAGAAGATATGTTGATGATGTTTTCATAATATGTCGGGGTTCCGCGGAAGAAATAAATGAGTTGATGAATGACTTCAATAAGATGCACAAGGATATAGTTTTCACAGTAAAGCATGAGCAACATGGAGTCTTATATTATCCGGAACTGAGGATCGACAGTAAGAATAATAAGCTCGCCATATGAATATTTAGGAAACTCACGTTCGTAGAGGCGGTTACCGATAAGCTCTCATGCCACTTCCATAAATCTAAATTAGTGTTTTGAACGGTTTGATGTAGCAGTAATTCATGGTAACCAACAAAATAATAAAAATCCCGACACATATAAAGGGTCATGCCGTATTGTGGTACCATCTCACATGAATTAGCGAGGTTGTTTAACTATAGAGGGTTTCCGATTGCTTTCAAGACGGACAAAAAATTAGACCAGACTCTGAGATATAAGATCGACACAGATGAGAACTGGATGAGGAAAACGGGAGGATATGAAGTGAAATGTCAAGATTGTGAAGCGAGATACGTGGGTCAAACGGGACGGAATTTTAAATTTAGATCTAAAGAGAATATTAATAGAGAGAATGGCTCGTCAGCTGTAGTAAAGCATCTCAAGAATGAGCAGCATTCGTTGGGGAATGTAACGAATGCATGAGGGTATTGCACGTTGAAGAAAAAGGGTTGTTGCTAACGGAATGGTGTCTAAAGGGCATATCTGGGCGCACTTTAGCGACATTCTCCTTAAGAAGCAGCCACCACTATATTTTACGTAGGATTTTCGCATAGACTACTGTTTTATGCAGAAATGAGGTAATTTTGAGTGGGCTATGACGAATATTTCAAAGATTTTTTGACAGACAGTAGTATCGTTGGTGCTGAGCATTAGGCTTTAAGTAAATATCTTCGATAGTAGGTGATGGAAGCGGCTTTCAATTTGGAACTGTACCTCGGAAACGATGGATGGAAGTTGCGACAATTAATGGCATAAAAATAACTCAGGAAGTCTGTAATCCTTATTGATCTGTTGGTATAAAGAGCACTGTTTAATCTGGTTTTCCGGCCGCGGTGGTCGTGCGGTTCTAGGTGCTCCAGTCCGGAGCCGCGCTGCTGCTACGGTCGCAGGTTCGAATCCTGCCTCGGGCATTGAAGTGTGTGATGTCCTTAGGTCAGTTATGTTTAATTAGTTCTAAGTTCTAGGGGACTGATGACCACAGCAGTTGATTCCCATAGTGCTCAGAGCCATTTGAACCATTTTTTTAAAATCTGGTTTCCTTGTTTTTAGCACTTGGAAATGGGATAATGTGGTCCCGAAACGTGTTGTGGCAGTAATCACACGATTGACTCCTGGGCTGAATATCCTTGATATTGCTTGTAAGAATCAAATAACTATGATTACCTGTTTAGTTTAGTGCTGAGTCTCCTTTGGAGCTCAGTGCAGCAGATGTTATGCATGTCTTGGGATCGACAAGGCCTTGAGAAGATCCGGAGCTTTGTTGCTCCAGAAGTGTACGCAATTCACATAAACTACAGTCCTTAATCCGGAAGCGTCCCACATATGTTCCAAGAAGTTAACACCGGCCAGAGTTGCTGGCACAGATACCAAAGAGAGTTGACGACCATGCTCCTCAAACCACTGTAATATGATCTTGGCTTTACAATGAGGACAGTTATCATGCTGGAAGATGCTGTGGCCGCGAGGACAAACATCAAGCATGAAAAGATGCAGGTGAAATGCAATACAGTTCACGTACACCATAAGTCTCACACAAAAGACACACGTAAGTGCAGCAAAAAAAAAAAAAAAAAAGTCTGTGAACAGGCCTCGAACACCCAGTGGTACCGACCGGTCGCTGTGTCATCCTCAACCCATAGGCATCACCGAATGCGGGTACAGAGGGACATGCGGTCATCTCACCACTCACCTGGCAGCTTTCAGCTTTCGTGACCGGTTCGGCTACTTCTCAATCAAGTGGATCCTCAGTTGGCCTCACAAGGGCCCAGTGCACCCCACTTGCCAACAGCGCTCGGCAGACCTGGACGGTGACCCATCCAAGTGCTAACCATGCCGGACAGTTTTTAAGTTCGATATATGACGGAAACCAACGACCTTGCCGCAGTGGTAACACCAGTTCCCGTCAAATCACTGAAGTTAACCGCCGTCGGGCTGGGCCAGCGCTTGGATGGGTGACCATCCGGTCTGCCGAGCGGGGTTGGCAAGCGGGGTGTATTCAACCCCTGTAAACCAGACTGAGGAGCTCCTTGATTGAGAAGTAACGGCTACGGTCTCGTAAACTGACATACATCTACATCTACATCCATACTCCGCAAGCCACCTGACGGTGTGTGGCGGAGGGTACCTTGAGTACCTCTATCGGTTCTCCCTTCTATTCCAGTCTCGTATTGTTCGTGGAGAACGGTCGGGAGAACGGTATGTTGACCACATGCCTCTCCATATCCGCATCCAGTTACGCCCGTAGGCTGTCACGGCAGCCGGTCAGTACCGTTGGGCCTTAGTGGCACGTTCGGATGGAGTTTAGATCTGACGAGAGTCTGTGTCACCACTGCGGCAAAGCTGCTGGATGCATGTGAATGTAACTCATAGCATAATAATGCCTCCGCCGACCTGCGTCTGTACCGCATGTTTTGACCAGTCCTTCGCCGGTATGATGGCGCATCGGGATAGGGCCATCCACCTGTTATAACAACAAACGTAAATCATCCGACCAGGTGACACGTTTCCATTGACACACTTTTCAGTCTCATTGATGCCATTCTCGTTGTTATCGTAATTGAACGTGTCGTTGTGTGAACGTGGAAAAACGTAGGAGGCATCTGTTGCAGACCCCATATTTAACAACATGCGCTGAATGGTCTGGTCCAAAACACTTTTTCCCGTACAAGCATTGCAATCTGTTGTCACTTCTGCCTACCTTGCTTAACAGAGTGCGTTGAAGTCCTCCGAGCTTCACGTTCTGTGACAAGGAGTGGACATTATACGATTATAGTTGGTGGTGGCTTCAATTTACCCTCGAAATGCTGTCGAAAATAATAAAATGCATAAAATATCATTCGAAATTGTGCAAAACGCATTCTCTGAATATTTCGAGCAGTGTCCGCCCCTGGTAGCTGGGCGGTCAGAACGACGGAATGTCATACCTAACGGCCCGGGTTCGATTCCCGGCTCGGTCGGAAATTTTCTCCGCTCAGTCGCCGAAGTGGCGTCAACTCGAAAGACTTGCACCAGGCGACCGGTATACCCGAAAGGAGGCCCTAGTCACACGGCATTTCCATTTCCTTTTCGAGCAGTTACTTCATGAGCCCACGCGAATAGTAAACAGTTGTGAAAACACACTTGACATCTTAGCAATAAATGATCCTGAGTTAATAACGAGCATCAAAACGGACACAGGTATTAGTGAACGCAGGGTTGTCGTAGCGAGATTGAATATTGTAACCCCCAAATCCTCCAAAACTAAATGAAAAATATACCTATTCAAAAAAGCAGATAAAAATTAACTTAAAGCCATCCTGAGAGACAATCTCCACTCCTTCCAAATTAACAATATAAGTGTAAAACGATGTGGCTTGCATTTAAAAAAATAGTATCGACAGAAAATGAGAGATTTATACCAAATAAATTAACAAACGACAAAGCTGATCCTCCTTGGTACACAAAAAGTGTCAGAACATTGTTGCAGAAACAACGAAAGAAATAAACGTTCAAATGTGTGTGAAATGTTATGGGACTTAACTGCTAAGGTCATCAGTTCCTAAGCTTACACACTACTTAACCTAAGTTATCCTAAGGATAAACACACACATCCATGCCCGAGGGAGGATTAGAACCTCCGCCGGGACCAGCCGCACGGTCCAAATAACGAAAGAATCAAGCCAAATTTAAACAGACGCAAAATCTCCAAGATTCGCGTTCTTTCATAGAATCTCGAAATTTGGCGCAGACTTCAATGCGAGGTGCTTATAATAGGTTCCACAACGAAACTTTGTCTCGAAACCTGGCAGAAAATTCAAAGAGATTATGGGCGTATGTAAACTAAGCTAGCCGCAAGACACAATCAATGCCTTCTCCGCGCGATAACAATGGAGATACTATCGAAGACTGTGCTGCCAAAGCAGAGTTACTAAACACAGCCTTCCGAAAAGCCTTCACAAAAGAAGACGAAGTAAATATTGTAGAATTCGAATCAAGAACAGCTGCCAACATGAGTAACGTAGATGTAGATATCCTCGGAGTAGTGAAGCAACTTAAACCACTTAATAAAAGCAATTAGGTTCATTTCAAAGTATGCTGATGCAATAGCTCCATACATAACAATCATATACAACCGTCCGCTCACGGAAGATCCGCACTCAAAGACTGGTAATTTGCACAGGTCACAACAATATTGAAGAAAGGTAGTAGGAATAAGATGACGCTGTCGATTATCGATTATCGTTCAGTAAACTCATCAGAAGACGAAAACAAGTTGCAAAGCGAATTAGAAAATATATCTGTTTAGTTCAAAAATTGGCAGTTGACCCTAAATAATGGAAAGTGTGAGGTCATCGACATGAGTGCTACAAGCAATTCGTTAAATTTCGGTTACACGATAAATCAGTCAAATCTAAAGGCTGTAAATTCAACAAAATACCTAGGAATTACAATTACGAACAATTTAAATTGGAAAGAAAACGTAGAAAATGTTACGGGAAAGGCAAACCAAAGACTGCATTTTACTGGGAAATCACTAAAAAAAGTAACAGATCCACTAAAGAGAATGCCTACATTACGCTTGTCCGTCCTCTTTTCGAATACTGCTGCGCCATCTGGGATCTTTTCCAGATAGGATTGACGGAGAATATCGAAAAAGTTCAAAGAAGGGCAGCACGTTTTGTATTATCGTGAAACAGGGAAGAGTGTCACTAAAATGGTACAGGATTTTGACATCATTAAAACAAAGGCGTTTTTTGTTGCGAAGGATTCTTCTCAGATCACCAACTTTCTCCTCCGAATGCGAAAATATTTTATTGACACCGACCTACATAGGGAGAAACGATCACCATGATAAAATAATAGAAATCAGAGCTCGTGCGGGTAGATATAGACGTTCGTTCTTTCCGCGCGCTATACGAGATTGGAAAAATAGAGAATTGTGAAGATGATTGATGAACCCTCTGCCAGGCATTTAGATGTAATTTGTAGAGTATCCATGTAGAAGTAGATACAGAGGTTGCCACTCAGTCGCAGTTTTACCGTCGTTCAGCCACTTATGACTGCGGTAGAGCGCAAACATCTGAGCATCTCCTCTGTTTACGAGATGACGTTCCCAGTCACAGGCCCATAATAAACTGGTGGTGATCACAGTCGCTTGTTAGTCGACCACAGTACTATTGTACCTGGGAGAGGAAGCCCTTCTATCCGCTTGTAGTGAGTGTCTATCGTGATGCTTCACGGGGATCCCCTGAATCACTGGTACACGCACAACTGTCTTGAAATCATTCACAATTCAATGCGTTTTCCTCACTTACCATTGTACTTGTTTACTGTATAGTCACTGGATGTTTACGAAAACGGCCACGAGAGGCCAGGTGCAGTTGTATCACGGTATGTCAGTGGGTTACAAAGCTGCTACTCGACCCGTCGGGTGAATGAAGCACCATTCGTCTCTGCACCACTTACGTACTTTCCTTGCCTCGTCACGTGCCTGCAGCAGCAGCAGCCATGGAATCACCAATCGCGCGATATTTTAGCTCATCGTTGTATCCAGATGTTACACTCGTAACTGTAGAAGGAGTTTGGATGACGTGGGGATACGTAAGGAAATCGGCTGTAGTCTGTCAGAGGTGACATATCGATATTTAACTGAATTCTACGTCAGTGCCTGGAAGAACATGATTTTTTTTTTTGTCATCAGTCTTCTCTCTGGTTTGATGCGGCCCGCTACACGAGTTACACTCCTGTGGCAACCCCTTCATCTCAGAATGGCACTTGCAACCCACGTTCTAAGTTGTTTGCTGGATATATTCCAATCTCTGTCTTCCTCTACACTTTTTGCCTTCTACACCTCCCTCTAGCACCATGGAAGGCATTCGCTGATGTCTTAACAGATGTCCAATCATCCTGTCCCTTCTCCTGGTGTTTTCCACATATTCCTTTGCTCTCCGATTCTGCTCATAAGCTCCTCGTTCCTTACCTTATCAGTCCACCTAATTTTCAACATTAGTCTGTAGCACCATATATCAAACGCTTCGATCCTCTTCTGTTCCGCCGGCCGCTGTGGCCGAGCGATTCTAGGCGCTTCAGTCTGGAACCGCACGACCGCTACGGTCACAGGTTCGAATCCTGCCTCGTGCATGGATGTGTGTGATGTCCTTAGGTTAGTTAGATTGAAGTAGTTCTAAGTTTTAGGGGACTGATAACCTCAGATGTTAAGTCCCTTAGTGCTCAGAGCCATTTGAACCATTGGTACCTCTTCTGTTCTAGTTTTCCCGGAGTCTATGTTTCACCACCAATACAATGCTGTGTTGCAAATGCACATTCTCAGAAATTTGTTCCTTAAGTTAAGGTCTGTTTTTGGTAGATTTAGACTTATCTTGGCTAAGAGTGCCATTCCTGCCAGTGTATAGTCTGCTTTTGATGTCTTTGCTCCGTCCGTTATTCGTTATTCTGCTAAGTAGAAGAATTCTCTAATTTCATCTACTTCGTGATTCTGAACTCTGATGTCGATTTCCTCGCTGTTCTCGTTTCTGCTACTTCTCATTACTTTCGTCTTTATTCAATTTAATCTCCATCCGTATTCTGTACTCATTAGATTAATCATTCCATTCAGCCAATGATGTAATTCTTCTTTATGTGATAATAATATTATATACGATGTTCTGCAAAATTATCTTTATCTGCAGACAATCCTGTTGGAAGAACATCCGCAACTGAGCATTGTAGCAGAGGTTGAAAACACCACTTCAATTGTAAATTTAGTGTGAAAATAAAGAAATTTACAAATGAAAAGGTATTTTCAACCTCTGCTATCTTTATTTGGCCACGAACTAGATTTCGGCTTCTTAGACCATCTTCAGGTATCAACTGAACGTCACAGAAGCAGATGGAAATGTACGGCAACTTAATACATACATCTTATTTGTAAAGAACATACAAAAATTACGTTGTGTGTTCACTAAGAAAAACATTAATCTATTTCCACATGGGAACAATTATATTCACTAAAAAAGGATGGGGAAACTAAGTTTTATGTGGAGATACATTAAACAACTAACGAGGAATAAATTCAATTTACAATATGAATCAAGTTTTCGTTACAATTACTAAATTTATGAAAGGAGAAAAAAAACTGATTAGCCTGTGGCAATTAGGCTACCTGAATACGAGATCTGCTGGAGATGAAGAAAGAAGGATTTGTACTTTGCTGATCAACTTTTAACAGAAACCATTTAATGTGACGTAGAAAATGAATATTCTGTTAGGGAAAGGAGGTAGATGATCCTACTGGTAATGCTGGAAATCAGCAAACACATCACACAATGTCAGCTTAGTATAACATGATCAAACTCAATTTCCTTTTTCCCCTTTTTCAAACTAAGTTTTTGTTACAAATACTAGATTCAAGCTGTGAATTCAACTTATTTCTGAAAAACTACTGCAACCTACATCCATTAATCTTGTTTACTATTTTCATGCCTTGCTATTAAAAAAAATATGTGTGAAATCTTATGGGACTTAACTGCTAAGGTCATCAGTCCCTAAGCTTACACACTACTTAACATAAATCATCCTAAGGACAAACACACACACCCATGCCCGAGGGAGGACTCGAACCTCCGCCAAGACCAGCCGCGCAGTCCATGACTGCAGCGCCCTAGACCTCTCGGCTAATCCCGCGCGGCCCTTGGTATTCATCTCTAGTTTCTACCCCCACACTTCTTACCATTACCAAACCGTCGAGTCCCTGATGCCTCAGCGATCCTCTCCTTTAGTCAAGTTGTGGCATAAATTTCTTTTCTCCCCAATTCGATTCACCGCTTCTTTAATAGTTACTCGTCCTCATTTAATCTTCAATACATTTCAAAAGCTCTTTTTTTACAGTTTTTCTATATTACTTGTCGTCCACCATCAGTTCCGTACAATACAACATTCCACGCTAATAATTTCGGAAAATACATCCTAACACTTACATTTTTACTATATTTTAACAAATTTTTCTCTCTCACAAATGTTTATCTTTCTGCAGCCGGTCTAATTTATACGAGGGCCATTTTTCTCAAGGTCTGATCGGTCGTGAAATGGAGACCGCAGCGAAAACGGAAAATGTTTTATTTTCAAAATTTAGCGGCCCCTTCCAGCTACATCCCCACACAGCAGCTCGGCCACAGCAACAACATACGAATTCGACCTGGCCGCTGGCCTAGGGTGATCGCAGGCGTTAGCGCCCCTGGGACACAGTTTGGGCATGACTAATGGAGATGGAATAATTATTTTCGAAAACGAACAATTTTTTCAGAGTTTCATGAAGAAATTTGGCTAAATCATGGTAAGCGCTATTCATACTGTTAGGAATCGGGCGTATTGGATGGCTAGGTTTGTGAATTTTGAATTGAGGACGACGTTCTGGGGGCTGAGGTTCATGTTGACAAGCATTTTCTTATGGAAAGATTTGATGAAAAATTTTGCATCACTGATAGCTGACCTGACTTCTTTCTGTAATTCCGGAGCTGGATCCTCATGCAGTTCCGAAATATTATTTTCATTAAAAAAATCTAACGTTTAGTAATGTATTCAGAATTGTAAGCAGTAACCAAAGAGCAACCTTCGTCAGACTTGGTTATTAAAGCGTTAGGTTCTTTAAGTTTATTAATGATAGATTTAACCAATTTCCTATTGTTATGCGTAACATTTTGAAAACAAACCATGTTTTACAAAGAATGTTAGCTACGTCAAAGGCAATTCTTGTTTGACGTGAGTTATCCATTTTTATACAATCAAGACCAGTTCTTAGGTCGACGAGCATAGTTTATATTACATTTTTGTCTGCCAAGTTGGGCATGACATTGTACTTTAGGCCTTTTTCGGGTAAGACAGTTTGATTCCCTGCAAAAGTAATGTTGGTCTTATTTAAAATTCTTTTATAAAATACATGGCTGCTATTCTTCAAAGGATTTTGAGGACATTTTTCAGTGGGATACAGAGAAAAAGTTTACTATTTTGAATTTAATGAACAATTGTATCAGCAACCCTATGGTCTCGCTATGGGAAATCCGTTAGCTGGTATCCTTACTGACATATTCATTAACTGTCAAGAAGAAAATTTCTTCAACTGTTTCTCAGCTCCAGCGCTAGGCATTCTCTCCTATTTCAGACACGTTGGTAATATTTCAGTCATCTACGAAGGACTTGTTGATGGCACTGACCGTATTTTCAATTTCTTCAATGAACTTTACGATAAAATATCGCTGGAACTCGAAAAGGAATTTTCTTGACTTGACGCTTACAGTAGAAGAAAATAAAATCTCATTAAAAATTTTTCGCAGAGAAACATATACCGATCAGATCGTACATGCGTATTCTATGCACCCACAATCTCATAAGAACGCTTTCTTTCACTCTACTATTCACAGAGCTACTTCTATTCCACTCTCGAAAGAAAAATTTCAGGAAGAAATTAATATAATCAAAACGATAGCAGTTAATAACGAATACGAACGTGCCATAGTGGATAACATCCTTAAAAAACTGTAGAAAGAGTTACTACACTCGGCAGCTCTATCATTGAGTCCAGCCTAAAGAAGAAGTTTTTTTCTATTCCATCCTTGAGGCCCATCTCCTATCGGATCCAACGCCTTCTTCGTAATAAATGCAACTGTAATGTCGCCTTTTCAACTAATAATAGTTTGAAAAAAAAAATTATTCATAATTTAAAATCGACCCATTCCCTTTTGAAAAACTCTGATGTCTATAAGATTCTTTGCGACACCTGCTTTCTTACTACATAGGACTAACAGGACGTGCCTTTACAGTCAGATATAAAGAACATCTTTAAATAAGAAATGGTACTAGCTCCCAAAATTCGTCTTTTGCTGACCACCTTCTAATTACAGGTCACGCGCGCAAAGATGTTCACGAAATCAACATTATGCAAACTGAGAAGAAAGGGCATAGATTAGATATTCTCGGAGAATTATAAATTTCTCGAAATAATGGCCTCATTCGTAATGAGCAGCAAAAATTACGCAATAAAAGCTTCTTCAACGGTATAAAGCCGTTACTTGATATTTGATTTCGTATTCCCCCATGCAGTTACCGAAATATTTCTTCTAAGTCGATTTATAACTGCATGTTACACCGTTTTTTTTATTCGCTGGGTTATTCATCTCCTTTTGTAATTCTGTAATGGCGTTTCTCAGCCTTTAAACTGTACTTCTAAGCTCTCATGTAGACAGATTGTTATCATGTCTGCTGCTATCAGATAAAATATTACCTCTTACTTCATGTATTACACATTTCACCTGTCTATATTTGGAATGTTAAGTAGCCAGTTTGTATATGTGGTTACTAGATGGCACTTTTGGTATAACGTTCACCTCCCCGCAATTGCTAAGGCGGGTGCCTCAGTCTAATACTACCACATTTCGACATGTGATGCAGCCCTTAGTGGCCTGCCTCTCTGTTTTCTATTTTAATATTTTGTGACTAAAGCGTTATCGCTTCATATTAACAGAGACATGCCAGTTTTAAATGTTTTATTTCTGATGAAGGCACTCTTAGAAGTGCCCGAAACCTATGTCAAGACGACTTCATTTTCGCGACAGAGGGATGCACTGTTTTAATTTTACCTTGTAACGGTCGCTGAAAACGCAGCCATGTTTAAAGCTTCTGTCAACGAATGCCAAGCCAAGTAACTGTTTGCGTAAGGCCCAGATGTGGACCAACGCGTTATTGACTTGCTCAATCTACAATACTGGCCATTAAAATTGCTACACCAAGAAGAAATGCAGATGATAAACGGATTATTCACTGGACAAATATATTATACTAGAACTGACATGTGACTACATTTTCACGCAATTTGGGTGCACACATCCAGAGAAATCAGTACCCTGAACAACCACCTCTGGCCGCAATAACGGCCTTGATACGCGTGGGCATTGTCAAACAGAGCTTGGCTGGCGTGTACAGGTACAGCTGTCCATGCAGCTTCAACACGATACGACAGTTCATGAAGAGTAATGACTGCCGTATTGTGACGAGCCAGTTGCTCGGCCACCATTGACCAGACGTTTACAATTGCTTTGAGATCTGGAGAATGTGCTGGCCAGGGCAGCAGTCGAACATTTTCTGTATCCAGAAAGGCCCGTACAGGACCTGCAACATGCGGTCGTGCATTATCGTGTTGAATTGTAGGGTTTCGCTGGGGTTGAATTAATGGTAGAGCTACGGGGCGTAACACATCTGAAATGTAACGTCCACTGTTCAAAGTGCCATCAATGCGAACAAGAGGTGACCGAGACGTGTAACCAATGGCACCCCATACCATCACGCCGGATGATACGACAGTATGGCGATGACGAATACACGCTTCCGATTTGCGTTCACTGCGATGTCGCCAAACACGGATGCGCCCTTCATGATGCTGCAAACAGAACCTGGATTCATCCGAAATAAAGTTTTGCCATTCTTGCACCCAGGTTAGTCGTAGACTACACCATCGCAAGCGCTCCTGTCTGTGATGCAGCGTCAAGAGAAACCGCAGCCATGGTCTCCGAGCTGATAGTCCATGCTGCTGTAAACGTCGTCGAACTGTTCGTGCATATGGTTGTTGTCTTGCAAACGTCCCCATCTGTTGACTCAGGGATCGAGACGTGGCTGCACGATCCGTTACAGCCATGCGGATAAGATGCCTGTCATCTCGACTGCTAGTGATACGAGGCCGTTGGGATCCAGCACGGCGTTCCGTATTACCCTCCTGAACCCACCGATTCCACATTATGCTAACAGTCATTGGATCTTGAACAACGCGGGAAGCAATATCGCGATGCGATAAACCGCAATCGCGATGGGCTACACTCCGACCTTTATCAAAGTCGGAAACGTCATGGTACGCATTTCTCCTCCTTACAGGAGGCATCACAACAACGTCTCACCAGGTAGCGCCGGTCAACTGCTGTTTGTGTATGAGAAATCGCTTGGAAACTTTCCTCATGTCAGCACGTCGTAGGTGTCGCCACTGGCGCCAACCTTGTGTGAATGGTCTTAAAAGCTAATCATTTGCATATCACAGCATCTTCTTCCTGTCGGTTAAATTTCGCGTCTGTAGCATGTTATGTTCATGGTGTAGCAATTTTAATGGCCAGTAGTATATGATTACCTTTTTCTTGAATAAATCGTAGCATTTTTATGAAAATGTAATCATTTGTTCACACGTACATGTACATCACATCTACCCATTTGCGTCCCTTTCTGATAATTCGTTCTTGATGCTGTCTTCTTTTCTCTTATAATGTATATTCTCATTTACACACATCCCTGTGAGTGTGGTTGATTAGTGGTTCGCATATCAGTAAACAAAATGAAATTGCTGTATGTACTATGGCTAGATCACCGCCTCTCCTGCTTTACAGAGAGGGCAAGGTATCATGTTCCACCACGTTCTGTGGTGAGGAATTGTCGAACAACACAAATTCATCGACCTTCAATACTTGCCATAAATGCTGACGACAGTAGCAAGCAAATATCCGAGCAACTTCGACGGTTTGTTTGGGAACCGCGTGACCGCTACGGTCGCAGGTTCGAATCCTGCCTCGGGCATGGATGTGTGTGATGTTCTTAGGTTAGTTAGGTTTAAGTAGTTCTAAGTTATAGGGGACTGATGACCTCAGATGTTAAGTCCCATAGTGCTCAGAGCCATTTTTTTAAACTTCTCCGAGTTGCTCGTTCTCAAGCGCCGACTCACAACAAACTGGTCTTCGCCAAAGTCGCCCACGGTAGTGGATGCTCCATTTGCGTCACTTGCCACATTCCGCGTTCTTTTCTCATCGGCTGATACACCTTCTTTACGGCCTCACGTGCCAACATCGCAGTCAGGCTGCACTCAATCCCACTATGGACAATGGGCATAAATTTTAGTTTTGATTCATCGGTGTGCAGTTTAGAGAGTGGAATCATATGACAGAAATTTTCTCGTATGGACCGTGGACAACGCTAATTTTCATTCTCTACTTTTGAATTAAGTGGAGTCGCACCGCCCAAAATGACAAATTTTTACTTTTATGCAAATTGAGAAAATATCGATGTTTATGCTTTATTTGGTGTTGGTTTTAATGAAATATTCGATTATTTACTATTTTAAATAAATATTTGAAAATAATCATACAATGACATTTCCGAGATTTTGTTTTCCATCATTTCGCGTATTGGCATTTTTCTCTCGAACTATGTAGTCTAGAAGGCTCTGGTTTCTTTTGTTTTGTAGAGAGCTGTCCGTTTCATAAGCTGCCTGCACTGGCGGTACTTCGCAGTAAACTCTTTGAGCTGTACATTTGTGTTTGACAACAACAGTTATCCACTAGCCGCGTTTTAGCTTCTGTCTTTCCTGTGATAGTTTTCGTCATGACTAAACCAAAAGGAGTGTTTAAAAAATACGAAGCAAAGGAAACAGATACTACAGAACAAATATAGCAGCAGTAAAAAGCTTCTGTCTTTCCTGTGATAGTTTTCGTCATTACTAAACCAAAAGGAGTGTTTAAAAAATACGAAACAAAGGAAACAGATACTACAGAACAAATACAGCAGCAGTAAAAAGCTTCTGTCTTTCCTGTGATAGTTTTCGTCATGACTAAACCAAAAGGAGTGTTTAAAAAATACGAAACACAGGAAACAGATACTACAGAACAAATATAGCAGCAGTAAAAAGAGTGGTTAGGCAATTTATTTTCACAAGCTGTCTACAGATGCTGAACCAATACACAACCTCTGTTCCTCTGAATGGTGTTAATACTTGAAGGCAAAAGAGGAGGGGAAAGTAGACACCTTCTCGCACAAAATTGCTATACCAAATGCTGTTATGCTTGCCATGAAACCTGTGTTTCAGGACCCTGCCCAACCAGCTGTTGAAGAAATGTCTCAAGGGCAAAACACAAAATGCGAATGAATTATTTAACAATGTTGTATGATCAAGGATACCAAAAATGTGTTTGTTGGAGGGTCAGTCTTTGAACTTGGTGATTTGAAAGCTGTTCTTACTTTTAATGCTGGCTATTCTGGAAGGCTACGGGTTTTGGAATATCTTGGCATTCATAAAGGTTACAACACCACTAAAAGTGTGATGGACTTGGACCAACTATGAATCATGAAGGCAGAGATTGCAACAAACAATATGTCAAAAGAAGCCAGATCCAAGAGAAGGAGGGCAGCACTGGGTGAGGAAGATGAAGGAGGAGATGAGGGCTACCATCCAGGAGGATTGTAACATATTTTTTGTGTACCAGTTGGCTGTATGCTAAAATTTTTTCTTTAAACGCAATTTTCTCAACATCATATTTTTCAGTATAAAAGCCCCTTTTTCGCAGAAACTTCTGAATCTACATCAATGAATTATTGACCACATAACGTAGGTAGTGCAATGATGTTGTAGCTCTACTTTAGTAGTATTTACTGTAATAGTTAAAATTCAAGATATTAAAATTGTGAAAATTTACACCAAAAAATTATATGTTTAGGGAAAAAATTCATAACTTTTTCACAGTTGTTATTTTAAAGTGATTGTATGGAAATACAGTTACAAAACATGGGAGAACATGTGATAAAACACCACAATTATATACTCAACTGTTCCTGAGATAACGAGGCATTTATATAGCCAATAAAGCATTGTCGAGATAGGGCAGTACGACTCCCTTTAAATGTTCTAGAGGATAAATTTTTCAAGTGCAAGAAGAAACTTTTGGACGATTAACAAGGTAGAGTACGTAAAAGGAAATTACTTTCATGTCTAACAAATGCAGCTACATTTCAGGTTCCCACACACTGAGGCGACTGGCCTGTCAGTAGAAGCGCTTTGTACTGGCCGGTGTATCAGGGTAGAGCGGTTGCAAATCGCACGAGAGTTTCCCACCTGCCAGTCTGTCGCAGCCGGCACCTCGGCGCGGACACATTTCAGGCCAGACGTGGCTGGACGGCTGACGGCCCCCGCTTCCACCTGTTGCTGCGGCCAAGGTTCGAACCGTAATCCCGTCTGCGCGGCCCGCGCGTGCTGAGTAGCGGCTTCGTGTCACACTGTATGTGAGGAGTAGAGGAGACGTGTGCACACGGACAAGCAGGACTCCCTTTCTGATTTTCCTTAATTTTTGTGTGTGTGTGTGTCGGGGGGGGGGGGGGGAGAGGGGTTGGGTGGGTGGTTGTAGGGAGTTATCAGAGATCTAAAGTTGGGGGGGGGGGGGGTCGGGAAAAAATCGTAACACCAACAAGTAGTTAATAATGGATTTTCGGGAATGCACTTGTCTAGGTAACATATTTATGTAATTAACTTTGCAAGCTCACTGGTTAAGGGTAAGCGCGAGATAAGAGATTGAAAATGTGGTTGGTGGTACATTAATATCCGGTGTAATTGCCAGAATGCGAGTATGCAAACATACATGGAGTGTGTTGTACAGGACCGGCCGCTGTGGCCTAGAGGTTCTAGGCGCTTCAGTCCGGAACCGCGCTGCTGCTACTGGCGCAGGTTCGAATCCCGCCTCGGGCATGGATGTGTGTGATGTCCTTACATTAGTTAGGTTTAAGTAGTTCTACGTCTAGGGGACTGATGACGTTAGATTTTAAGTCCCATAGTGCTTAGAGCCATTTGTTGCACAGGCACCAGATGTTAGTTTGTGCTTTGGAGTTCTGTGCCTGTTGAACTTGGTCAATGCAGGGACAATTAATGCTG
Source organism: Schistocerca serialis cubense (assembly GCF_023864345.2). Lineage (NCBI taxonomy): Eukaryota > Metazoa > Arthropoda > Insecta > Orthoptera > Acrididae > Schistocerca > Schistocerca serialis. Next base: position 869,095,859 of record NC_064641.1, on the reverse strand, counting down.
GTTATGGATGACGCTGGAGTTGTCACCCGATGGGGTCCAATACGAGCTCGATGTAGGTTCAGTGTGTCTAGCAGTGTGGTGCCGAGACAGAACCAGCAATTATCAGAAAACACCGTACGCAAGCAGCCACCACATGGTCCACCAGCATCTGTTCGATGTACTGCCCCGCTGTAAAGGGAGCATGGACAAGGGCAATATTCTTATAGCTGTCAACCCTCAAGCCTCCCCACAACAGCACAGAACCTTGTAAGTCTGTTCATTTCCTGGACGACTTTTGGCAGGTACAGCTCCGACGGATCTCCTCACAAGAACGCGGCCATCTCCTTGCCCATCTCCTTGCGTCAGAGGATATCTGTCCTCGTCTGTGAATATCACATATGTCCAGTGACGAAGTTGGCAGTTGATATAGGAATGGCAGAACTGAAACGTTTGAAACGTGGTTCTAAAACGTTGCGTCTGCGTCGTAAAGTCCGTTTTCGTAACCTGCTCATTAAAGTCTGATTGGACAAGACTGCTTCAGTGACCCTTCTGATATCATGTTCAGTGCTCTACGATAGCTGTACGCAGTGTAGAGATGGATGACCAATTGTCGATTTTCACGTGGAGTTGTAATGCTTCAGCGACCTTGTCCAACTCAGCCAGTGTACTGACCTGTCGCCACGTAACGTGTACACGACCTATAGGTGGCACATGGAGAGGCTTTGCCATCCGGAGCAACACAACTTTCACTCCATAAAGGTTTCGATCTGGATATGCTTTGCTGAATACAGCGTCCACAAATGACAACTGACATCTGTGTACCTCACTAGGAAACACTGGACACCGGTACTCGCGCTCTTCTGAGGGGTTGCCTGTCACCTTAATGCATAGCACAGCCTAACTGAAAGCAAAGATCTCAATCCATGCAGTGAGCCGACAGGTTCCGCCTGTACCAAAATACATTTAACATACCGAACATGGGTACACATATTCCCTTAATTCTTTTGAACAGTGTATTATACCTGCTGTGATAATAAAATATAAAATAAAGAAGACAGTCAACTGGTTAAGAGAGTTACCTTATTGTCAATCACTGATTTTGATTTGTTGTTACCACCTTCAGGAAACAGCGATTTAACGATCTTTAAACTACAGTCTGCTCTTATCTATTGTACTTGTTTGGACTGCGTTAATAATGTGGCATTGTCTAACCTGTTTCTTAATTTCGTGACTTTATGTTTCTGTTAGTACTATTTCATGACGTCCTCGAATACATATCTCACTAAGTGCGCTTTTTTCTTCTTTGTATTACAGGTACTCCAGAAATCTATCAAGTTTTTATCACATCAGTCAGTGTAAAATGCCTTGATGAACTGCCACAAGTAGGTAAGTCAGGATATTATTAATCTTTTTCCTGTCAGCTTCAACACTGCACTTTTATACTGCGTTTTTAAGTCACTAATTTTTTTTTCTTTCTGCACGGATACGTACATTAACAAACACTTAATGTTATTGTTGTGATACATTCTATCCGAATGATATCGGAAATTAGGAAAAAAGGCGAAGTGAATGTAGTCAACGTTAAAGTGACAAAGAAAATGGGGCAAAGACAAAGCCCATGAAGTACAACGATAGCTGCAGATATTTCATCTGAAGCGTCCTTTGACATACTGCTACCCGCCCGGATAACCAAGCGTGTTAATACGCCGATTCCGTCGTTCGGGCAGGAGCGCCTGGATCAAATTTTCCCCGTGTACTACAGATGATGGTCGGTGTTCCGGCCAGCTCTGATTTGATTTTTAGGCGGTTTTCCATATCCGACAACGTGAATACCGGGCTGCTACCCAAATTCGGCCTCATTTACACCATTCACTGTCATTTAGAAAACGTTCTTACTCTTTTAGACGAATGTGCAAACAGCTGGCGTACACACCCAAGGGCAAACAGTGTTGCGACAAGAAGACCATGTGGCCACCCCATAAATTAACAATGCCAAATCTAATAGTAACAAAGCGGATACTGCGTAGATCCGGGTCAAAGACTCAAGGAATCCTTGAACATTCGTTTATCCTACGCAAGGTGTTAACGTAAAATGCTTAAGTTGAACACACTTCTGATGCTACATATCAAATGTACCACAGGGTTTTGTGGAGCGAGTTCGGAGTGAATAATGTGCAGACTGACAACTTCAAACATCTATTAATTAAATTAATTAAAAACATACAATTGGTTAATAAAATAATTCTTAGAACAATACTATCTGCCTAAGAATTCAGCCTAAAGTTGACAATTAAGAAAAAATCAATTTGTTCATAATACTATTATACAGAACCAGACTCATCTGCCAAAGAATTCAGCACAAGATTTGTACATGTACAGAGGTATCGTTAAAAGATCACTGCACAGCACCAAAATCGGCAGGGCACATCTACACCACATTTATTAGAGATGTCTCTCTGCAGTCTGCAACGATAAATGAGACATCCTAAAGAAGACATGCCCTCTTTTTCAGGAAAGTAGCACCATTGCACGCAAGGCAATATAGAGCCGATTATGGAAGCTCTCTGTCCCAGTTGATGACCTCAGCTGAAGCACTCAGCATCATCGAATAGGACTAAAGAGTTATCCAAGTCTCAGGCCAGACAGAAATGTACTTTTGTACATGTTGAACAATGTCCTTCAAGGGAACATTCTGATAACTAGAGATATCAAGTGATCCCTCAATAGTCGATGACAGCTATAAATTATCAAACAGCCCTGTAACAAAAGATTATCACGTTGTTAAATCTTTTTATCATTCATGTAATAAAGTGAGCTAATGTTTCACATGTTGTATTCCAGATCTAGTTTAGTCGGAACATAACAAATACGAGCTACTTAGACATCGGGTGTCTACAGGATACAAACGGCAGTGCTTAATTTTGGAAGTGGTGACAGTAACACATTACGTAGGGAAAAAAGTCTGACCATCTGAAAAATAAATATTAGCGTTCATGAAACGGCGATTACAGTTCTTTTCGTACCAATTTGGACCTCTGTTTATTACAGTCCGTCCAGGCCCACCACAACTCCATCTACACTATTGGAAATGGAAAAAAGAACACATTGACACCGGTGTGTCAGACCCACCATACTTGCTCCGGACACTGCGAGAGGGCTGTACAAGCAATGATCACACGCACGGCACAGCGGACACACCAGGAACCGCGGTGTTGGCCGTCGAATGGCGCTAGCTGCGCAGCATTTGTGCACCGCCGCCGTCAGTGTCAGCCAGTTTCCCGTGGCATACGGAGCTCCATCGCAGTCTTTAACACTGGTAGCATGCCGCGACAGCGTGGACGTGAACCGTATGTGCAGTTGACGGATTTTGAGCGAGGGCGTATAGTGGGCATGCGGGAGGCCGGGTGGACGTACCGCCGAATTGCTCAACACGTGGGGCGTGAGGTCTCCACAGTACATCGATATTGTCGCCAGTGGTCGGCGGAAGGTGCACGTGCCCGTCGAGCTGGGACCGGACCGCAGCGACGCACGGATGCACGCCAAGACCGTAGGATCCTACGCAGTGCCGTAGGGGACCGCACCGCCACTTCCCAGCAAATTAGGGACACTGTTGCTCCTGGGGTATCGGCGAGGACCATTCGCAACCGTCTCCATGAAGCTGGGCTACGGTCCCGCACACCGTTAGGCCGTCTTCCGCTCACGCCCCAACATCGTGCAGCCCGCCTCCAGTGGTGTCGCGACAGGCGTGAATGGAGGGACGAATGGAGACGTGTCGTCTTCAGCGATGAGAGTCGCTTCTGCCTTGGTGCCAATGATGGTCGTATGCGTGTTTGGCGCCGTGCAGGTGAGCGCCACAATCAGGACTGCATACGACCGAGGCACACAGGGCCAACACCCGGCATCATGGTGTGGGGAGCGATCTCCTACACTGGCCGTACACCACTGGTGATCGTCGAGGGGACACTGAATAGTGCACGGTACATCCAAACCGTCATCGAACCCATCGTTCTACCATTCCTAGACCGGCAAGGGAACTTGCTGTTCCAACAGGACAATGCACGTCCGCATGTATCCTGTGCCACCCAACGTGCTCTAGAAGGTGTAAGTCAACTACCCTGGCCAGCAAGATCTCCGGATCTGTCCCCCATTGAGCATGTTTGGGACTGGATGAAGCGTCGTCTCACGCGGTCTGCACGTCCAGCACGAACGCTGGTCCAACTGAGGCGCCAGGTGGAAATGGCATGGCAAGCCGTTCCACAGGACTACATCCAGCATCTCTACGATCGTCTCCATGGGAGAATAGCAGCCTGCATTGCTGCGAAAGGTGGATATACACTGTACTAGTGCCGACATTGTGCATGCTCTGTTGCCTGTGTCTATGTGCCTGTGGTTCTGTCAGTGTGATCATGTGATGTATCTGACCCCAGGAATGTGTCAATAAAGTTTCCCCTTCCTGGGACAATGAATTCACGGTGTTCTTATTTCAATTTCCAGGAGTGTATAATAACCCAGTGATATTCCTACTTGCTCTTCAGATTAAGGTAAGAAATTTACAAGTTTCCCAAAATTATCATATACTGTAGGAGATGTACTAACTGACATTGGGTAATACAAAATTTAATGATCTTGACAAATAAAATAAAATCACAATCGTAAGGAGTTCCACATATCTTCTGAAACATGTCGGCAACATGGTAAATATAAAAAGACTCACAGTATTTAAGTCAGTAACAACTGCAAAAATATCCAATTTTTCTTCAAATACGATCATGACATTGTTTCTGTCATTCTTGCTGAACACCACTGTGGTTCGTAATACTAGATCAGTGAGTACATTAAACATTAAAAGGTAAACTTACGTAACTTTATGCCTCCTGAGACTTGGTGGCTTTTGAAATACCCAATACCACATGGTAAGAAGACGTTCATAAATGCCGCACTTTCTAACTACACTGGTGAGAAGAAAACGCAACACCAAGAAAAAAAAAGTCGTAGAGAAATGAAATTTCTGGAGTGTATTTGTCTAGGTAATATATTTGAGTGAATAACATTTTAAGATCACAGGTTAATGTAAACACGAGGTAAGACATTGCAAATTAGGAATGGTGGTACGTAAATAATCTACGTAACCACTAGAAAAAATTGTTCAAATGGCTCTGAGCACTATGGGACATAACTTCTGAGGTCATCAGTCCCCTAGAACTTAGACCTACTTAAACCTAACTAACCTAAGGACATCACACACATCCATGCCCGAGGCAGTATTCGAAACTGCGACCGTAGCGGTCGCGTGGTTCCAGACTGTAGTGCCTAGAACAGCTCGGCCACCCCGGCCAGCCAACCGCTAGAATGTTGAATACAAACACGCAAACGCGCATGCATTGTGTTATACAAACGCCGGATTTCAGTTTGTGGGATGGAATTCCATGCCTGTTGAGCTTGGTCAGACAATATAGCGATGGTTAAAGCTGTTTGTGAATGTCACTGGATTTGTTGTCCGATAATATCCCTTATAAACTCTACTGGAGACAGGTCTGGCGTTCGAGAAGACCAAGGCAACATGACGACACTCTGTAGAGCTTTTTGGGTTTAAACAGCGGTAAGTGCGCGAGTGTTATCCTACTGGAAAACACTCTGGAATGCTATTCATGAATGACAGCACAACAGGTCGAATCACCAGACTGATGTGCAGATCCGGAGTCAGGGTGCGTGGAATAACCACGAGAGGGATTCAGCTGTCTTGTAAAATCACACACCAGACTCAAAGTGTAGGACCAGTGTGTCCAGCACGGAGACATTTTGTAACTAGCACACAGCCATCACTGGCATCGAGGCAGGACCGGCTTTAACCAGAACATACCTCCACCTCACTCTCCAATGAGCTCCCCGCTTGACGCCACCGAAATCGTACTGGCCATTTAAATTGCTACAACACGAAGATGACGTGCTACAGAAGCGAAATTTAACCAACAGGAAGAAGAAGCTGTGATATGCAAATTATTAGCTTTTCAGAGTATTCACACAAGGCTGGCGCCGGTGCCGACACCTACAGTGTGCTGACATGAGGAAAGTGTCCAAGCGATTTCTCATACACGAACAGCAGTTGACCGGCGTTGCCTGGTGGAACGTAGAGTTGTGATGCCTCGTGTAAGGAGGAGAAATGCGTACCATCACGTTTCTGACTTTGATAAAGGTCGCAAAGTAGCCTATCGCGATTGCTTTTTATCGTATCGCGACATTGCTGCTCTCGTTGGTCGAGATCCAATGACTGTTAGCAGAATATGGAATCTGTGGGTTCAGGAGGGCAATACGGAACGCTGTGCTATATCCAAACGGCCTCGTGTCACTGGCAGTCGAGATGACAGGCATCTTATCCGCATGGCTGTAACGGATTATGAATCCACGTCTCGATCCCTGAGTCAACAGATGGGGACGTTTGCAGGACAACAACCATATGCACGAACATTTCGACGACGTTTGCAGCAGCATGGACTATCAGCTCGGAGAGCATGGCTGCGGTTACCCTTGACGCTGCATCACAGACAGGAGCCTCTGCGATGGTCTACTCAACGACGAACCTGGGTGCATGAATGGCAAAACGTAATTTCTTGGGATGCATTCTGGTTCTGTTAACGACATCATGATGGTCGCATCCGTGTTTGGCGACATCACGGTGAACGCACATTGGAAGCGTGTATTCGTCGTCGCCATACTGGCGTATCACCCGGTGTGATGGTACGGGGTGCCATTGGTTACACGTCTCGGTCACCTCTTGTTCGGCGGCCGAAGTAGCCGAGTGGTTCTAGGCGCTACAGTCTGGAACCGTGCGACCGCCACGGTCGCAGGTTCGTATCCTGCCTCGGGCATGGATGTGTGTGATGTCCTTAGGTTAGTTAGGTTTAAGAAGTTCTAGGGGGCTGATGACCTCAGCAGTTAATTCCCTTAGTGATCAGAACCATTTCAACCATTGGAACCTCTTGTTCGCATTGACGGCACTTTGAACAGTGGACGTTACATTTCAGATGTGTTACGATCCGTGGCTCTACCCTTCATTCCATCCCTGCGATACCCTACATTTCAGCAGGATAATGCACGACCGCATGTTGCAGGTCCTGTACGGGCCTTTCTGGGTACAGAAGATGTTCGACTGCTGCCCTGGCCAGCACATTCTCCAGATCTCTCACCAATTGAAAACGTCTGTTCACTGGTGGCTGAGCAACTGGCTCGTCACAATACGCCAGTCACTACTCTTGATGAACTGTGGTATCGTGTTGAAGCTGCATGGGCAACTGTACCCGTACACACCATCCAAGCTCTGTTTGACTCAACGCCCAGGCGTTTGAAGGCCGTTATTACGGCCAGAGGTGGTTGTTCTGTGTATTCATTTCTCAGCATCTATGCATCCAAATTGCGTGAAAATGTAATCACATGTTAGTTCTAGTATAATATATTTGTCCAATGAATACCCGTTTATCATCTGCTTTTCTTCTTGGTGTAAGGACCATTAGTGTAAATGCCCGTCTTTGGAGCTCAGTGGACTGCACGCTGCAGGGCGACTGTCTTGGAACGGTCCTTTAAATAAGCGATTGTAACAGTTTCTTGTGTGACTCTAGTGACGACTGCTGCTCAGATTGCTGCTGAAAATACAGTACGATGCGACAGAGTCATACGGCGAACACGATGGTCTTCCCTCCAGGTGGTTGTCCGGAGCACGGTATTCTTGTAAATGTACATTCTAGTGTCCACCGCTGCCAGCAATCATGTACAGTGGCTAAATCCCAGCCAAGTCTTTTTGCAGTATCTTAAAAGGATCATCTAACGTCTCATAGTCCTATTACATGATCTCGTTCAACCACAACAAAAACTCCGTTATCAACTGATAACGGCGTTTTTGTCACGTTAAAGCCATCCTTGACTAACATCAACTCAACACGTCAAATCTCAAACGTAACTAACGCTTTTGACCGTTACAGCGTGGACCAAGCTAGGTGGCGCAGTTGTTATCACACTGGATTCGCATTCGAGAGGACGACGGTTCAGTCCCGCGCCCCGCCATCCTGATTTAGGCTTTCCGTGATTTCCCTAAATCGTTTCAGGCAAATGCCAGGATGGTTCCTTTGAAAGGGCACGGCCGACTTCTTTCCCCATCCTTCCCTTATCCGATGAGACCAATGACCTTGAAGTTTGGTCTCCTCCGCAAATCAACCCAACGGTTACAGCGTGTATTTAAACCAAACTTGATTTACATCCTGGTAGTGACGCTAAAAGCGCCAGTCTTATGCGACTGGGGTGAAAGTTGAAGTGGAACAACTCCTTCTTGGCGTTGCAATCCTTTTTCTGTCAGTACAGTTACGTGGGTAACGGCCAGTGTGAAAACGGAGGTGCTGCCTGCGAGCTCTGATTCACCAGCTTGCTTACCCGAACCGTATCATTATGAAACAAACTGCAGTTACTAAATTCTCCAATTGAGGAAGAACAGCAGTCGAGTACACATTACGTGAACCAAGCACTTTATGTCACAGAAGAAACATACAGCTAAATTAGGTATTCCTTTTACTGCCGTGACACCATAAGGCAATGACTCTCCTCCTAAAAGCTTAGCTGTATTCTTGTAGTCCACCTCGGCTTTATTCCAAATCAGGCAACACTAGGCAGCAATGCGGGAGTCTGACACCAAAACCGCTCAGCCACCAGCGGCAGCAACTGTGATCAAGGCAGAGCACAACCTCCGTAAACTACCTGCAGTTGCGCCTGTTAACTCCGCAGAGAGTTTACGATTCCTTGCGGAACTGTGCTGCTCTCCATCTCACAACATACTGTCCATTAATCCTCACTCTGGGCACGCTTTTGTGTAACATCACCAACGAGCACCACAAACCTGAGCCAACGGTGCTCTTCGTAACTCCAATGTACTGACAGGCGCCACGAGGCTGCTACGGTCGCAGGTTAGAATCCAGTCTCGGGCATGGATGTGTGTGACGTCCTTAGGTTGGTTAGGTTTAAGCAGTTCTGAGTCTAGGGGACTGATGATCTCCGATGTTAAGTCCCATAGTGCACAGAGCCATTTGAACCATTTTGACAAGCGGCACATGCCCCCGCCAGCAATCCCCTTCCCTACATCTGGAGCTATGCAGCAATAGACGCTAAAAGGATCATGTTAAAAAATATATATAAACTAGTTAGCAAGGTCATCACTCAAAAGTTTGACCTGGGAAAGACGAACTCTCGCACTATGCTTTCATTCTGCATCAGATAACAATAATTTGACAAGAGCTGAAAGCCTAGTTTTCTTACGCCCGCTTCGTCATGTATCCTGTCTTGCGAGGTCTCCCAACTTAATGCTTGGTCATCGGTTTCAAGGCGGCAATTAATTTGTTCTAAATAATACTTAAGCTTGTCTAGTCCAAAGAGTAGAGTTAAAGCCTCAGCCTCGCCGACCAAATAATTATCATCCAAGTCACTGAGAACCCTATCTGCGTAAGCTACAATATCTCTGTCTTCATCACATTCGTGTAGTAAGACAGAACCAATACCTCACGTCAATTCATCAGACTGTAGCATAAAGTGTTTATTAAAATTATGCAACATTAACGCAGGATCTGTACTTAATGTTTGCTTCAGGCCAGTGAATGCAGCCTTTTGCGTTTCTCCCCACTCAAACTTGCGCCCTTTTTTCTCATCTCGGTTGAAGGAACTGCCTTATGTGTGAATCCCAGAATACTTTTTTTCAATAAATTAGTTATACCAATAAACTATGCAATTCCTTCTTTTGGGACGTTAGATCTATAGTGACCCTTTCAGGTAACAACACGTGACATAATAATGACATGTTGTGACAAGCTAATTTCATCTTTCCCGGGTTAACCATCAAACCAGCTTTCGAAAGCCAAGAAAATACTTGGCGCAAATGTAAGAGATGAACATCAATATCCTTACTACAGAGAGCCAAATCGTTTTAACACTTTCCAGAATGAGATTTTCACTCTGCAGCGGAGTGTACGCTGATATGAAACTTCCTGGCAGATTAAAACTGTGTGCCGGACCGAGACTCGAACTCCGGACGTTTGCCTTTCGCTGTCAAGTGCTCTACCAACTGGGCTACCCAAGCACGACTCACGCCGCGTCCACACAGCCTTACTTCTGGCCAGTACCTCGCCTCCTACCTTCCAAACATTAAAGAAGCTCTCCTGTGAACCTTGCAGAACTAGCACTCCTGAAAGAAAGGATATTGCGGAGACATGTCTGAGCCACAGCCTGGGGGATGTTTACAGAATGAGATTTTTATTCTGCAGCGGATTGTGCGCCGATATGAAACTTCCTGGCAGAGTAAAACTGTGTGGAAGGCAGGAGATGAGGTACTGCCGGAAGTAAGGCTGTGAGGACGGGGCGTAAGTCGTGCTTGGGTAGCTCAGTTGGTAGAGCACTTGCTGGCGAAAGGCAAAGGTCCCGAGTTCGAGTCTCGGTCCGGCACACAGTTTTAATCTCCTCGGAATTTACCATTGACCATTGAACTCACCAACCTATCTGAAACCAGAATTTAGGATGGGCAAAGGGACAGATCACATTACTGTTTTCTTATTTAGTTCTCATCAATGATAGGAGTACTTTCGTCATTCGGCTTGGGAACTAAAAATGTATCTGGTGCATATGGTGATTTTGACGGGAAGAGCACCCCTTTATGTAACATTTCGCCAGCCAGTTCTTTTAACACCCTGGTGGCCATAATCAGTATGGGGATTAGTGCATCGGAATATTTTAATTCATCTCAATGGAATACACTATTAAGAAGGTCAGTAATCAGCAGATTAGAAAATTTTTGGTAGATGGTTGTAACTTTTTCTTTCATTTCGCCTTGCAGGTAACTAAGCGACTCATTTTGATGTTGTGACAACCAGTTCGCTTTGGTTAGGTGCTTCTTGCTTTAGCTATTTTTAAATTTAACCTGTGCTTCTTTATGCTGGTTTAAATCTGAAACAGAAGTTTTACCTGTCTAATCGTAAATCAGCCCTACTCTGTCAATAATATCGAACGCTAAAAACATGGTATAGCAGAGTTTGTTTTTATTCTGACTTTAATTTCCCTAGTATATCGATCCACCCTAATCTTTACAAAAACCTGTCCTATCGCTTCCACACTGATACCATTTGCTGCCGCGTAACGTTCAAGCACCTTGAATATTGGTGGCCCCACACAAAGCACTTTATGTTTGTTAAAATAATCTTCGTCTAAGGCAGTCGCAGCAATTCCAGAGTCCTATGAAGCATCTACATCTACATCTACATTGATACTCCGCAAGCCACCCAACGGTGTGTGGCGGAGGGCACTTTACGTGCCACTGACATTACCTCCCTTTCCTGTTCCAGTCGCGTATGGTTCGCGGGAAGAACGACTGTCTGAAAGCCTCCGTGCGCGCTCTAATCTCTCTAATTTTACATTCGTGATCTCCTCGGGAAGTATAAGTAGGGGGAAGCTACTGGTTCTTCGTTTACTGAACAACATATAAATGATAGCTTGCCCTTATCTGTACGAAGAATTCCTTTAGTCATATTAATTGAGGTAACCCTTTGTTTTTTTACTGTGAACCGATCGCCCTCACCCTTTATTATACGGAAGCTCACTGTTTCGACAATTCCCTCTGACGTGTCCATCCATCCAACAACACCAACAACGCCAAGTCTGGTCTGGTCCACCTTAAAGCCTAAAATGTTGTCCAAAAGTTTATGGTTACAATTTGGACTTTGTGTCCTATTTATGCACACGCCAAAAGTCTAACCTCATTTTTCTACTTAATTCCTGCCATATCTTTCCTTTGCCTCTCATCCACATATTTTATCACCTGTATTTGGCATACAAGGCTATTTACTTGTTCAAAGGTTTCTGGTACCGTACAAAAGACTGATTTCCTCCTATCTCCTGGTTTTAAGGCGTCCTGTATATGTTGTGTAACTTCTGTCTCAGTATATTCCGGAGAAAATGCTCTTGCCGTTTCTCGTGCTTCATTTACGCAACTATCAATTGTTTCTTACCATCCATGTTCTCGACCACACCGAGAATATGCTAACTCTTTCTGTGGTCTATGTCGTTTCATATTATTGCAAAACATTGACTGCAGTTTATCAAGTCCGTGCATTTCTCCAATCGCTTCTAAGACCCTTTCAGATAAGTGTCTTCGTGTTTTAGCCGCCCAAAATTTGTTAGCAAGTGGGGCTCTGTGATTCCTATTACTCATGCTTTGTCTTGGAGGTCAGTTAATACATACAAGAATTTGACAGTCGTACGACATGGTTCAACATTTTGACATATACTCGTGCAAAAGTTTGGTTAGTTTGGCAAACATATGTAACCCATCGAAATGCAACTTGTCTGACGTCGCCGTTCTGGTACTATCACTTAATTTAGTATATGACGCCGTCACCCTATTCAGCCACTGACTAATGTCTGCTATTCGTTGTTACAGTATTTCAGTGGGGACTTCAGACTTTCCTCCAAGTCTTTCTACATTGTCAACTAAACGACCCCGTAACTTTCTGAATACAAAGAACGATATTCTGTTATACTATGTCTCATTACGAGCAGCAGAAACAGCAGAAACAACCAACCAGTCTTGGCTCTTTGTTTTTCTGGAGACTGAACAGTAACCGGTTTACCCGTATTCCAGCATAGTGCTGTATTATTTATTCAAAGTTTCCTTTTGCTCCTTCCTACGTACCCTGTATTGAAGCTCATCTTTCCGCGTCCAACCTGGAACTCTTACAATAGAAAGAGCCGTTCTGAATCAAAATAACGTGATAAGTATCCTACATTTGTCTGTCACGCTGCACTATCCTCCCAGATCTTTTCGCTCTGCTACCTTTTTTGTACCACAAGCTTTTGTGGAGCGAGGTATGGGTGTTTAACGTGGAGACTGACATTTTTTAAACTTTTGTTAACTAAAAACATGCAGTTGATTAGCAACATAATTTTTAAACTAATATTTCACTCAAAAATTTACAATTAAACAAATACAACGGCTTAGTGAAGTTAACTTACGGAAACAGGCGAACACGCCAAAGAAGTCCGCCTAGAATTTATGCAAAAATATAATACAACAAATTGTCATGGAAACGAATTAAACATCGTACGTTCATATGGTATAAAAGTTATTACTTGATCTTCACGCCGGCCGTTGTAAAAGTTTGCATACCGAAATATCTCTCGTCATCCAAAAAATAAATATTAGCATTCATCAAATCTTCTGGTCCAGACTGCATACCAAGTAGGTTCCTTTCAGAGTATGCTGATGCATTAGCTCCATACTTAACAACCATTTACAACCGTTCGCTAGACGAAAGATCCGTATCCAAAGCCCTTAAAGTTGCACAGGTCACACCAAAATTCAAGAAAGGTAGTATTAGTAATCCACTAAATTGCAGGCCCATATCGCTAACGTCGGTATGCGGCAGGATTCTGGAACATATATTGTGTTTATACATTATGAATTACGTCGAAGAAAACGGTGTATTAACACACAGGCAACATGGGTTTAGAAAACATCGTTCCTGTGAAACAGAACTAGCCCTTTATTCACATAAAGAGTTGAGTGCTATTGACAAGGGATTTCAGATATATTCCATATTTCTGGATTTTCGGGTGGCTTTTTACACTGTACCACTCAAGCGACTTGTTGTGGAATTGGGAGCTTATGGAATATGTCTCAGTTATGTGACTGGATTTGTGACTTCCTGTCATTGAGGTCACAGTTCATAGTAATTGACGGAAAGTCATCGAGTAAAATGGAAGTGATTTCTGGCGTTCCCCAATGTAGTGTTATAGGTCCTTTGCTGTTCCTTATCTGTATAAACGATTTGGGAGACAATCTGAGCAGCAGTCTTAAGTTGCTTGGAGATGACGTTGTCGTTTATCGACTAACGAAGTCATCGGAAGATCAAAACGAATTGCAAAACGATTTATAAAAGATATCTGAATGGAGTGAAAACTGGCAGTTGACCCTAAATAACGAAAAGTGTAAGATCATCCACATAAGTGCTAAAAGGAATTCGTTAAACTTCGGTTTCACGTTAAATCAGTCTAATCTAAAAGCCGTAAATTCAACTAAATACCTAGGTATTACAATCACGAACAACTTTAATTAGAAGGAACACATAGAAAATGCTGTAGGGAATGCTAACCAGAGACTGCGTTTTATTGGCAGGACACTTGGAAAATGTAACAGATCTACTAAGGAGACTGCCTACACTACGCTTGTCGGTCCTCTTTTAGAATACTGCTGCGCGGTTTGGTATCCTTACCACATAGGACTGACGGAGTGCATCGAAAAGTTCAAAGAAGGGCAGCACGTTTCGTATTATCGCGAAATATGGGAGACAGTGTCACGTAAATGATATAGGATATGGGCTGGACGTCATTAGAAGAAAGGCGTTTCTCGTTGCGATTGGATCTTCTCACGAAATTCCAATCACCAACGTTCTCCTTCGAACGCAAAAATATAGGGTGAAACGATCACCACGATAAAATAAGGGAAATGAGAGCTCGTATGGGAAGATATAAATGTTCATTCTTTCCGCGCGCTTTACGAGATTGGAATAACAGAGAATTGTGAAGGTGGTTTGATGAACCCTCTGCCAAGCACTTAAATGTGATTTGCAGAGTATCGATGTAGATGTAGATCAACCATTATCGTATTAGTCTGGGCCTCTGGCTGTTATATCCCATCTAGCTCTGCCACGAGTCTGCCTACAGGATATTCGTAAATTTCCGTTACAAACTTGCAAAACCTGTAGAGGGGAGTCAGTAGATAATATTTTCAATTGGAATCCATGTTCAGAAACACAGCGTTTCAGTCCTACATCTATTTGAAAACGTGTTGTAACGCGACCACATTTAGAAGTAACTGACTGGACTTGACACAGTACATCACAGTACATGAGATGTTTTAGAGTTCCACTCATTAATAGCCAGATAAATTGTTCGTGTATTCTCTTCAACGTGGTGCATTACAGTCTCTTCCAATTCGGGTGTGCAGCGTCTCCTTGGAGCTCCACTGTCACGCCTGCTGAAGTCGTTGCGTAATTCTGGCGAGAAGGGTATGCGAAGGAATCGGACACTGTGGAAAAGATCTTGATAAAGCCGACGAGCAGCTCTGCCTTTACCGTGAGCTTCCCCGTTTACAAGGATCATGTCAGTGTATTCTGCGAACGTTTACTCAACGATGTTGCACTAACACTCACAGATATGTGAGTAAGGCTTGAAACACATCAGAGAGGTAAGACAGACATAAAAAGACATCATCTGATCCGACGTAAGCAGTCGCCACCACGTACGTTCGAAACATGTTTTCAAACGGCTGTAGCATGGAAGCGGTACATTTCCGGACAGGCGTTTCTTTTCGAGACATTATGTACACCCTCTCCTCTACAAATGGCTCTGAGCACTATGTGACTTAACTTCCAAGGTCATCAGTCCCCTAGAACTTAGAACTACTTAAACCTAACTAACCTAAGGACATCACACACATCCATGCCCGAGGCAGGATTCGAACCAGCGACCGTAGCGGCCGCGCGGTTCCAGACTGTAGCGCCTTAAACCGCTTGGCCACCACGGCCGGCTCTCCTCTACAAGTTCTAGAAGTTTGTAATGGGAATTTAAGAACACTCTTTATAACAGTCCAGTTACTCTTCAAATTAGAACAACAAATTATATTTCAAACTTATCATCATATACAGTTGGAGATGTAGTAATTAGACTGGGCAAGTTCTGTATTTAATGAGCCCTGCAAGATAAATAAACTCAAGGTCCTAAAGAGTTTCACTTATCTTCAAAAACATGTTGGGAATCCAATAAATATAAAGCAGTTTGCAATATTTAAGGCAGTAACAACAATAAAACAGCTCTACCATGATCCGTAACAGTCTATCAGTCAGTGCACTAAAAAGGTAAACTTATGTCAGTCTATGACCGGCCTGGTAACTTTGGACATTAGCGCCAACCATACACGGTAACGAGGCATCTATAAATACAAGCCCCAATGACTAACTTGGTATTTGGGGAACGGCCAAATGGCATACTATCCACATGTTCATCAAGGCACTGTTGGTCCAGATTGTCCTACTCCTCAACGGCTATACAGCGTATATCCCTCAGAGTAGTTCATGGGTCACATCGTCCATAAACAGGCCTTTTCAATCTATCCTAGTCACGTTCGATAGGGTTCATGTCTGGAGAACATGCTGGCCACTCTAGTCGAGCGATGTCGGTATCCTGAAGGAAGTCATTCACAAGATGTGCACGATGGGGCGCGAATGGCCTCCATGAAGACGAATGCCTCGTCAGTACGTTGCCGATATGGTTGCACTATCGGTCAGAGGATGAAATATACGGCGCCTTCCATGACCACCAGCGGCGTACACCGGCTACACATGATGCCACCCCAAAACAGCAGGGAACCTCCTTCTTGCTGCACTCGGTGGACAGTGTGTCTAAGGCGTTCAGCCTGATCGGGTTGCCTCCAAACACGTCTCCGACGATTGACTGGTTGAAGGCATATGTGACACTAATCGATGAAGAGACCGTGATACCAAGCTTGAGGGGTCCATTCGGCATGTTGTTGGGCCCATCTGTACCGCGCTGCAAGGTGTTGTGGTTGCAAAGATGGAACTCGTCATGGTCGTCGGTAGTGAAGCTGCGCATCATGCAGTCTATTGCGCACAGTTTAAGTCGTAACACGACGTCCTGTGGCTGCACGAAAACCATTATTCAACATGGTGACGTTGCTGTCAGGGTTCCTCTGAGCCGTAATCCGTAGGTAGCGGTCATCCACTGCAGTAGTGGCCCTTGGGTGACCTGAACGAGAAATGTCATCGACAGTTCCTGTCCCTCCGTCTCTCCTCCATTACCGAACAACATCGCTTTGTTTAACTCCGAGACGCCTGGACACTTTCGTTGTTGTGAGTTCTTCCTGGCACAAAGTAACAATTCGGACGCGATCGAATCGCAGTATTGAGCGTCTGGGAATGGTTGAACTACAGACAACACGAGCCGTGTACTTCTTTCCTGGTGGAGTGACTAGAACTGATAGGCTGTCTGACCGCCTCTGTCTAATAGGCGCTGCTTATGCATGCTTGTTTACATCTTTGGGCGGCTTTAGTGACATTTCTGAACGGTCAAAGGGACTGTGATACAATATCCACAGTCAACGTCTGTGTTCAGGAATTCAGGGAACCGGGGTGATGCAAAAGTTTTTTTGATGTGTTTATATTCACTCGGTGGGGCCTACATCTGGTCAATCGTTGCAGTGGGACGTAACATTACCAGCTGGAATGCGTCATACGCTACACAATTCATTGTACAAGTTTCACGCCTACAAAACGGTATACACGGTACAAAAGGACAGGTAATTTGGAAAGAAATATGAGTTAGTGCTCAACAATAACTGTAATAATTGTACTGTACCAGTCTGGTCTGGGTTTTTATGTTCAGCCTCCAAGGATCGCAATCCTTAGAAATAATAAACAACACAACCGTTCATAGATTATAAAGGGCAAACTTCATTTAGCTTCTTGTGAATTACCATAAGCTACAGTACATATTGCTGCAATCATTAGGGACAATTTAGTTTTTACAGTTCGAATAACCGCGAGCGAATCACATTACCCCAGCGCTTTAATAGTAGTTGCCAGTGCACTCACTGGGCCTTAGCTCACTTACTTTATTAAATGATATACTGGTCTTGACCCATGCACGTAGTTTCACTTTCACTTATAACACCGTATGCAAAATACAAGCGCCGACGACTACTAATTACAGAAACTGAACAAAGGTTAAATGGAAATGCCGCTTGTCAGCTGTAGGATTAGTCACACATTTCCAACACCGTTAATGAGAATAGGGAGCGAGCGGACTTAGCTCGGCCAACAACTTAAATTTAGAGGAAAGATACCGTTAATTTTCCACTTCTTGGTACGTCCGTAGGCTGTATACGAGTATAAATCGCCTCTAGGAAGTTTAGCTGTGACTGAATCCTCTACCGCTGGATAGTCGTTTCCACGTCCATCAGTAGTAACCAGAAACGCCAACTGCAGTCCAGCATAGTTCTGCGGCCGGGCAGTGTACCGGGCCGTTATCAGCTCGGCCACTCACGACCCGGATCACAAGTGTTTGGCGAAATATCTCGTTCTCGACTCATGCCTCGCAGCACGGTGTGCACGTTGTGCCACCGTTCCAAACAAAAATCTCACAATGACACAGGTGTGCCAACAGCCGACACATGTTCACCGTTCCTGCCACATGCTAATCAGCATTCACCTTCCCATCAGCAGCTACCAAATCAGTTCTGCAGTCATACCTTGAAACGTCCCCTTTGAACAATTATACATGACTGTGCTTAACCTGACACACAATATTTTTAGCGCAACGCAATCTGACTTTCAAAATTTCCTACTAAAGAATGGCCCTGACAAACATTAAACTATACCTTTCACAAATCACTTACCTCACAAAAATCTTCGCTGCTCAAGCTACGGCAATACAGCGAGCGCCACTACTGCCAGCTAAATAAAAGATTCAAACTACTGAAGGCACTAACTACTGATAGGGATAGTTAGCAAATGAAAGATATTAATAGAGAGCAAACAATGTATTTACCTTGATATCATCACAAGTCATAATATATATATCAGTTCATGACAAATTACAAACCTCCGCCATCTCTCTCCCCACATCCACCACTGCTGGCGGCTCACCTCCAACTGCGCAACGCTACGCGCTGTTCACAGCCAGCTGCCTAACACTACAATGGCGAGTATTACAACAATGCAAAGCAGCCACAGACTGTACACAGCACAGCCAGTGATTTTCATACAGAGGTGGCGTTACCAATAAAAAAACCTAAACAGCCTACTTACATAGAGAAAACATAAACAGCCTACTTACATAGAGAAAACATAAACAGCCTACTTACATAGAGAAAACATAAACAGCCTACTTACATAGAGAAAACATAAACAGCCTACTTACATAGCCCCCATGCTCCCCACAAAAAATTTTTTACAAATGGTGTTGGGCACTGGCCAATACAGATTTGACAAAAATTTTTCACAATTACAGTAACAAAGATATAAAATGCACACACTTATTGATACAATGTTGGTCAAAAGCTAAAATTTTCTCACAGTCCATAAAGACAGTCCTGATCATTCACCACAGTAAAACTGCCGTTTCTTTTATCAAAGTCTGAGCAGTAAAAGACAATGCACACGGAAGTAGTGGATGTCCATGTAGTCTTGAAGAAGTAGTGTTGTCCTTCCAACAGAAAGACAGTGCTGACTCTAGACATGCTGACAGGTAATGGGCCACAACAGAGCAAACCCACAGCAGAGTCATTCGAAGTTCTGACGAATACTGGTAGGTAGGTCATCACAGAGCAGACCCACTGCAGTCCTGGTAGAGAGTATTGGTATTGGTGGGCCACCAGAGGTGCAGACCCACTGTAGTCCTTGTAGAGATAATGGTATTGGTGGGTCATCAAAGATGCAGACCCACTGTAGTCCTTGTAGAAATAATGGCGTTGGTGGGCCACCAAAGATGCAGACCCACTGTAGTCCTTGTAGAGATGGCCAGCAGCCATCTGTTGTGACTGTGCTGGTGCACAATCACCACTGAAGAGTCTTGCGGATAATACAGAAAGTCCATAAACCACCACTTGTGCACTCACAAAGTTTTCGGAACTGTCCTTAGAACCAACAATGCTGTTATCCAGTCCCTTGCTGAATTATAAACACACGTGCAAACACTAACAGTCCCTACTTCTCACATATTGTCCATATACTATGACCAACAGAAACGTGTGCAGTGAAATGTAACTAACAAGTTAATAATATCATGAACTGGTGTCAATTACAATTTTATAACATAAGAATACAATAACAAAGGTACAAAATACATCATTAAAAACATAACAATACAGATAACATTTGTAGTAATACAGGCTTTACAAAAGAATCGAAATAACATATACATCAGTGTTACAGGAATTATAAGTACCTACATAAAGATCAGAATAGCTTTGGAAACAACAACTTCACACATGAGCATTAAACAGAACAGAATTAATAATATCTAACATCTTTACAAAGTAAATAACATATTATTAATGCCAATTATATTCGAGGATAACAGTATTCCTCATCATAGTGAATGTAGCTTAATATTAAAAGAAGAAAAAAATTCTATGAAATTACACAGAGACAGGAAGAAAACAAATACACAAGGGTACACAAACACATAGTGGGATAACACAAAAGGGAAAGGACAGGGTTTGTTTTACTGCAGTATTTTGCATTTGCATGGAGATCTCCCTTTGTTCATCATTATTCCCAAAAAGTCGTATCTAAGCCTGCTTTCTGTATTCTGTTCATATTTCTTTCAAAATAATTATTTCTGATTGTACAATACTCATTTGGGCCCAAATCGTTTTCATATAACTTCGCAATGCATTCTTTACCTATTCTCCATAGTCAGTTTCTTATACAGTCTACCCCCTCTTAAGTTAACTTAAATCTACTGAGCCCAGATGCTAAACTAAGGAACGAGGCAGTGCAGCAGCACAAAATAAGTAACACAAACAACAATGACCAAAAAAAATGGAAAATTGCAAAGCAAGCTACAGTAAATCTAAATTAGCAAGCAATGCAACATTCCAACTAATATGAGCCAATGTGCAGCAACAATAAAAATAAATGAGTAGTAAAATTGGCTTAGCAGAGTAACACAAAGTCAAATTCAGTGACACTACGCCTGGCAAACAGCAGTAACTTATACCTAAACATGACATAGCTCAAGCAGAAAAAATATTACAGTAAAAACAACAATGCAGATAAGGGAAATGTATATTCACATCTTAATATCTATGTAATTAAAGTGGTGCACCACAAGAAGTTATTCTACCAAAAAGTTACCAATTACTTGAAAAGAAAATTATGAATGCAGTTCCTGTGAAGGTAAATGTCATTTTGTGCTCCCTCATTTTTTTAAAAAAATTATTATTTACTCGATCTGTAGACAGAAAATATTTATATTAGTACATCTATAAAATTTTATTTTAACCAATGCTGCAGTGCAGCTAGAAACTAGATATCAAATGAAATAAGCAACTATGTACAAAGCAAAGCATAAGAACATCGTTCAATAGTAATGTGGCATTTCATAAGTAGTAAAAAAAATCTCTCATCTAGAAAGACAGTAGTCATAGTCAGGTGTGTAGATAAACTATTTCTTGTCATTTCATTAAGCATTTCAGTAAATATCAGAAAGTACGATATGTTTCCAATTAATCAGCGTGTCGGATTTGCGATGCTTTCTCTAAAGGAATGACAATGGCCAGGATAATGGCCTCCCTTTTTTTTTTCTTCCTGTGCTCTGAAAGGCACGCGCTAATGGCTTTTTCTCCAGGCGTCTGACACAGCTGGGTGCCCACGACGCATTACGTGCAGGTGGTCACTTAATTTTCTTACGGAAATATTTACGACAGCAGTTTCCGCTACAGTGACAGTCTCACATAAAAATATTTCACAGGTCAAGAATTAGCGTTGCAAATCTGTAGAAACAAAATCCTATAAATATAAGTGTCCAAAAAAATTTTCGCCGGCATTGTGATACAGTCACGCATTTACACACACATTTCATAACTCTTAAAGTACGATTCTCGGTTTCCAACATCCTTTTTCACAAGTCAGCGTCCCTAACCACTATTCATTACTCCTTACCTTATTCGTCGACACTTCTTCAATATTGCATCATAACAGATAAGTATCATAATCAAATAACTCATATAGCATCAGCCTATTAATCATAAACATACCTCAGCAGCATAATACACATCGTCATCGTAAAAATAACATCATAACACCTCAGTCAAATCTCAAAATCGTCGTAGCTTCCTCCAATAATTAAAAAAATTCTCTGCTCATGTCAAAAGTGTCATCTGCCTCAAACGTACTTTAAAAATCATGAATCCATACCAAATACATCATTCAAAGCTCTCATAGTATCACAATGGTTCCAAAAAAAATATGAACAGTTCACACAGTACAGACAAAATACAATTTCGTAAGTGTGAAGTAATCCAACTCTGTAATTGCGTAAACATATGTCACTGATGTAATAAAAAAGTTTATCTCTCAGTTACATGATCAGATAGCTGTGTAATTTGTGTGTTAGAGAAATATGGTACCGATGTGTAAAGTTGTATAAGCAAATACCATATTAGCTAGGGTTCCTTGTGGTTGCCACACACATGGTACACAAAGTATGCGTGTACCCCCCTGAGGATTAATGTAATTATACCCTCAGGTGTTACAGATTACAGCAATAGAATGAAATATATCACGGAAAACTTTCTTTGTAATTCAAAAATCTTGAAAAATAAATGGCTTAAGTACAAAATCTCTCAAATGCGTGTCCTGTAGCGCTAAATGTGCGTCTTGCTGTAAGATAATTCTGTGGAAGTGTCATACTTATCGTCCTCCGAAAGCCAAGTTCTGCAGAAGTCAATGTACTTACCTCATGATAAACAAAAGTGAAATGCTTTATGTATAGATATCTTAGTTATTACGCTTATTGCCATGATGAAGAAAGTACGGAAAAGGCAATCTCATTGTAGCTATACCACAAAAGTTACTACTAAAACATGTTTTACTTTGCAGAATAAAACAGAAAAACTGTGCAGAAATAAAACAGAAACACTACAAAAGCAACATTGTAAATTGTCACTCATTAGAAGCGTCGTGATAAAACCGTGTAGTTGTCACTTAAACTAACCACTGTGTCGTCTGGTATCTCACAGAAAGTACTTTAAATCCAGAATATATTTTCAAGTAAACCAAAATGTTGCATTAAAATCTCATTGGCAGTACTGGTAAATGTTCTAAGTATGTAAGCCTTATAGTCGTTCCATAATCGCGCAACTAACGAGCAAGAATGTACACACACAATAACACTGTGATGTCTGTTCACTATAACAATGCATTCGTCATTTCTGTTTCAATAAGTTCTCTTGGTTCTTGACTGGATATTTAACTCCAAACATTGTTGCATGTTAACAGATTCTAAGTTTGACAAGCATACTAGTAATCTAAAGTGAAAAGTTTTATGGCAATGACAAAGTTAAAAGGCAGATTATCTGTCAATAAATGGTTTTACATGAGAAATGTGGTGTAAACCTTTACTCTTCCTAGTACGCAGAGTTTGAACTTGAATGCAATTGTCATGCGGTATACGTCGGTAAAGAATACTGGAATTTTTCTCAAGGTTAGCGTCTATGTTATTTTTCTCTGAGCCAGCCGGCGCACGCGGATGCCTGGGGTGCGAGTCATTGTCTGTTCCTTTGTTGGCGCGCGTCGTTATTGGGATTAGGAGACCTAACTTCTACAAATTCACCTTGGCGAGAGGGCCCAGCTCTGTTAGAATCCCGCCAGTTCTGATGAAATTCAGGTCTGTCGTTACGATCACATCGTCTGTCGTCATGTCGGTAGATGCCATAGTTTCTTTCTTGTCGGTCACGTGGTGGAGAATTTCTCCCTGAATCGAAACTGCGCGCTGGACCGTTGCGTCTAAAGTTATTCTGTCTCCCTTGATAATAATTATTTTGGTTCCCATATTGTCTGTTTCTCTGATTGTCTCTGTGATAGTCACTACCGCGGAGAGGTGATCTTTCCCTGTAATTATTACTACTCTGCCAACGGTTGTCGTACGGGTGGTGTCTATTTTGGTCACGATTTGCGTTGTAAGAATAGACCAGTCGTGTCCGGTTATTGTTTCTGTCGTCACGGAATTGTGACGGATGTGACCTGTAATTGTTGTGTCCTTGTTTTCGCATTCCGCGATTATCAGTGTCAATTTCTAATTCTTGTAACAGACCCTGAAATGCTTCAATGTCATCTTTGCAACGTCCTGCTAAAATAATATGTCGTAAATGTTCAGGCAATTTGAGTAAGCAAATGCGGATGAGTTCTGAGGGGCTGTATGGGTTTGAAAGATATTGATTCTTATGCAACATGTCTTCAAAATATTTGACAAGACTGGAAAATTCAGATTGTTCAAAGTGTTTCATCATCATGATGCTATGTTTTACACGGTCTTGTGTGGCTTGAGACCAATATGCTGAGAGGAAGGCATGGTAAAACTCTCCTTCACTGTGGCAATCGTGAATTACCGATCGCATTCTTACAGCTGGTTCATTCTCCAAGTAGCCACACATAAATTCTAATCTGTGTTCTAACGACCAGTTGGTAGGAAAACAATGAGAGAATTGATGGAGCCATGCTTGTGGATGAATGTCGTTGGCAGAATTCTTAAACGTTTTGAATTTACGTGTAGTAATGAACAGCTTATAGTCAAAATCATCATGTCGGCGAGTCGCATGTCGGTCATTGTTACGTCGCTTCGGCGGTTCCAACTCAAAATTCGGTGCACATTGCCAATTTCTTTCATAACTTCCGAAATGTCCTATGTTATTATTTTGTGGCTGTTCCGTATTTCTATGTCCCTCTTCCCTTATTGGGGCGCGAGTGTCCTCTGAAATACGTAATTCTTGTATTACCTGTGTTAGCTGATCTTGTACTTCCCGGATTTCTCTTTGGTGTTGCGTATCAATTTGATTCAGATTTTGTTTCAGTTTCCTAATTTGTTCGCTCTGTTCTGTGTCATTAAAGACTACCGGTTTTGCGTCATTCAGATTATCATCTACCTTCGTAGATAAATTATTTAGCTGATCCGAAAGTTCAACTACTTTCTCTGATAATGAACACATTTCCTCAGTGTGTTTTTCTGAACCAAGTTTCAGAGTGTCCATTTGTGTTGAAATCGAATCTACTGTGTCCTTTAAGTTTTCCTGAGTTTTTGCAAGTTGCGTAACCGAATCGGTAGATGCAACTGAGTCAAATTTAGCTTGCAAGGTCTCATGATTTTCATGAACAATAATTTGCAGTTCTTTTATGGCTGCTTCGTGATTCTGTAATGCATTTTCATGCCGCGAAAAAATAGGTTGAAAATGCTCACAAATTTGTGTTTTTACGTCATTACAGACTTTTTGACATTTCGATTCAATGTTATGTAACTCAGTAGTTAAATCTTCACGTGTTTGTTCAAGTGTTTGTTCCAATGAGTCTAACTTTTGAAGCTGTTGCTGTGTTTGTCTCTGATTTTGTTCCATTGTGTCTAACTTTTCAAGCTTTTGCTGTGTTTGTCTCTGATTTTGTTCCATTTGTTGCATTAATTGCAATAATAATGTATTAGTGTCTGGAATCTGTTTCTCTACGCTTTTCGGCAGTGCATTTGCACCGGCAACATTCACATTTTGACAAGCAGAAAATGTGTCTTGACTTATTTGAGAAAACGGTGATGACCCAAAACCTGAATCTACAGTATTTGCGAAATTGTGTCCTGTCATTTCGGATTCCTGAGGCGAGCTGTTGCCGACCGATCGATCGATAATGCTTCCCTGGTCACTACCTGTTTCACTGTCTACACCATTGTTTGCAGCCCGCTCCATTTCCCTATTCACAATTACCAAATTACTACTTTGAACATTAGTAAATTCATTACTCGGCGGCGCTGATAAGCTACGCTCGTCATCACTATTATTTCTCAGTTTAGTTTGGAGCCTAGTGTTACGTTTTTCACACGCCATTATTGTCACAGTATTTCACACGACAACACAGAAAAACACAATTTGAAGATCAAAAATAAGAGAACACATTAACATAGCACTGAAAATAATATCTAGTTAATTGCAGCTGCGAAATACTTGGTGCAAATCTACATGCATGCCACAACTGTTTTACTATACAACAATGAAAGGCTACAACTACAAAGGAAATTCTCTCTACAATTACGCGCTAGCAATAAACAAAAGCTACACTAATTACACAAACTACAAGAAAAAAATCAGAAGATTCCAGTGAGGTATCCTAGGCTAAGGGTCGACATATGAAACGTCCCCTTTGAACAATTCTTACATGACTGTGCTTAACCTGACACACAATATTTTTAGCGCAACGCAATCTGACTTTCAAAATTTCCTACTAAAGAATGGCCCTGACAAACATTAAACTATACCTTTCACAAATCACTTACCTCACAAAAATCTTCGCTGCTCAAGCTACGGCAATACAGCGAGCGCCACTACTGCCAGCTAAATAAAAGATTCAAACTACTGAAGGCACTAACTACTGATAGGGATAGTTAGCAAATGAAAGATATTAATAGAGAGCAAAAAATGTATTTACCTTGATATCATCACAAGTCATAATATATATATCAGTTCATGACAAATTACAAACCTCCGCCATCTCTCTCCCCACATCCACCACTGCTGGCGGCTCACCTCCAACTGCGCAACGCTACGCGCTGTTCACAGCCAGCTGCCTAACACTACAATGGCGAGTATTACAACAATGCAAAGCAGCCACAGACTGTACACAGCACAGCCAGTGATTTTCATACAGAGGTGGCGTTACCAATAAAAAAACCTAAACAGCCTACTTACATAGAGAAAACATAAACAGCCTACTTACATAGAGAAAACATAAACAGCCTACTTACATAGAGAAAACATAAACAGCCTACTTACATAGAGAAAACATAAACAGCCTACTTACAACCTAACACATCCCAAGACGACGATTCTAGGAGTTGGAGAGCTCTGACTGTCAATAATCGATGCTGGGCCTGTGAAAGCCCACCATATCTCCTACAGATGCTTAGGCGTCTACCAGATGTCCAAAAATTACCTCTGAACACCACAGAGTATGTCTCAATGTCCGAGGTGACCCTTGACCTACACTACGCTATTCTCTGTGATCTCTGGTACTGTGCAAGCAGTAAACAACGCTTGGCAACTCGAGATGTAAACTCAGCTTCCGATAGTTTCTTCCTAATAGTGCCCATATGACTGTAAGCTCTGCCTAGATTTCAGTAGACGTAATCCGCCTATTCGTCACAACCAACCGAACAGACTTCCGATCTTTTCGTGGTGTTGTCGTTCCTAAAGGACCCACCTACCGACCTCACCGTTTTCCTTAGTATCTGACCGCTCATTCATCAGTCAATACAATACAGTCAACTGTCTGTGCGACCTGGTCCATTTCTGTCATGCCAATGATTGACCTTTCCCAAAGTCTGAAAAGTGTCACTATGCGGCATGTACACGTCTTCTGGGAATCCTGTCTTGCAGTCTCCATCTGAGATGTTTAGTAACGTTAGACACGGAACCCCTCATGTGCTCAACACTGCTCTTCATCTGTAAGAATGCTACTTACCTGCACTGAAAATAAGATATTTAAGAAGAAAGGAGGAGAAAACTGAGGATCCGTTGGATCAATATTATTTCAGGTTTAGGAAAAGTGAAGGCATGGGACAGCACTTATGCCGTTGCGCTTGATAAAATGGTTCAAATGGCTCTAAGCACTATGGGACTTAACATCTGAGGTCATCAGTCCCCTAGACTTAGAACTACTTAAACCTAACTAACCTAAGGACATCACACACAACCATGCCCGAGGCAGGATTCGAACCTGCGACCGTAGCAGCAGCACGGTTCCAGACTGAAGCGCCCATAATCACTCGGCCACAGCGGCCGGCGCGCATGATAATGGAACATAGAAAAGAAAATATCAAGAAACGTTCATAGGATTTCTCGAATTAGAAAAAGCGCTCGACAGTGTAATATGGTGCAATATGTTCGAAATGCTGAGAATAATAGGAGTAAGCTACAGGTAAAGACAGGTATCACACCATATGTAGGGGAAGGCGGGGCAAGATGGGGAAGCTAACTTTAAACCCTTACAAAAGGGTCAAAAATAAACAAATTCAAGTAGGTTTAATTATCATTTGTTTATTTAACCATTGAATTACAATAGCATGCAAAGAAACCTGCAAACTTGTTACATTTAGTTAGAAATTTCTCAATTTGAAACATAAACTACCAATACCCCGTCTTTCCCCATATGCGGGGTAAGATGGGGAACTAGCATGAGTTCATCTCTAAAGCTTAAATAAGGACTGGAATAACGAAATTATGTGACGATAAGGTTTCGAAACCTGGTTCCGCGAGTTGTAGAATCAGGTATTACGTTTTATTTAGGCCTCTTACTTTGAGATAGTACACAAGTGGGTACAGCCTCGTCATCATCACTTTCTACCCCTGCACAAGTGTCGTGGGCCCAGCGTCCGCAGCTAATACACCGTATCCAGCCTCCTTCAGAGAAGTCATGGCAGTATAAACATTCTTCACTCTCTTCCTCGTTGTCATTCGACCCCAGTTTATTATCCCTTGAGCATGAAGGGGTAGTTAAGACGTCAGTAACGTTCGTCACCTTTTCGTTGTCATCATGTCCTTTTGGTGGTATCCTAGGTTTATTAAACGTCTTTGAAAAGAGTTTTCGTTTACATGCAGCACGTTTGGGGACTCCTTTTCGTTTAATTTCTTCAGATAGTTCACTGCTATAAGGAGATTCGGTTAAAACAACGGGGTTTTCCACGCCTGTTAGATGGTTTCCTTTTGATTTTTTTTATCCACCTTTGGAATAGCTAATACCATTTCAGGGCTGGCAACCTGAAAGTTAGAAGAAACAGAGGCTTGATCGTCAGTTGTTAATTGTTCTGGTGTTTCACGTCTTGACAACCTCTCTGGTATTTGGTCTCCCGTTTCTGCAACTTCAGATGTGTGAGCTTGATGAATGTCTGTAGTTGAACGGGGAAGGTAATCACTTTCTTGAAACACATTTCTGTTTACAGGCCAAATGTCTGTTTTCCGAAACCCGTTCACTGCTGTGGACATTGTAGCTGAATGAATGAAGGCTTTGCCGAATAAACTTACGATCTGATGCAGCGTAACAACTTTTCCAGGATGGGTTCGAAGCCACGAACTTAATTCATCTTCGTAAATTTACTGAGAGGTTTCATAAATGCCACGTCCAATGGTTGCAGACGGTGTGAGCTGTGTGGTGGCAAACACAGCAAGACAACCCCGTTTTCGCTGTCCACGTCTATCAGTTCTAAATTCTTGGTGTGAGTTTTGTGGCCGTCAAATATGAAAAGTATTGGTCTTTCCTTTGACGCTCCAGTAAATGCAATAAACTTCTTAAACCAAGTCAAAAATAGTTCTTTCGTCACCCAGCCAGTTTCCTGGACTTCTGCCCAGGCACCATTCGGCAGGCCAGTCTCAAACGCTTGTTGCATTCGTTTTCGAGGATAAATTAACATAGGTGGTACGTAGCACCCCCACGCCGAAACACAGATTTCTGCAGTCACAGTCTGGCCTCTTTCTGCTGAAGTAACTGCTCCCGCCTGTCTGCGCCCTTTCAAAGCAACCACCTTTGTGTGACCTTTTGGAACGACTGTTAAACCAGTCTCATCGCAATTCAAAATTCTGTCTCCCATAAACTTGAATGTGTCTAATTGACTTTCTAACAGATCGAAAAACCGATCTACAGCAACTCGATTAAACCCCATTTCTCGTGCAATTGATGTGGCCGCTGGTGTTCGTATTGTTAAGGTAGGATTTCGTACAAGAAAGCCATTTAACCAATCTCTTCCAGTAGATTTGGCTGCAGTGTTAAATGGATGTTTGATGATGTTTCGTTCAGGTAGCTGAAAAGCAAGTTCTCAAAGGTCTTTAAGTGTTAGGCCAAACTACTGTCCTTCCCTCTGTGTTAAGTAGTCCTTAAGTTCTGTCTCTTGTTCTAGGGTAAACACACTAATGATTTGTCCTAACCTTTTCACAACTGTATAGCCAGGATTAGCACGTTTCTTTGCCACATGTCGTTCAATCGTTGTCTGTGGCACGTTGAACTGTCGAACAGCCCTGAAAGAACCCATATGAGCTTCTATAACAGCATTTACAGCGCCTTCCATTGACTCCAGTGACCAATCTTGCCTTGCGAACCATCTGAAATGAAACACGTGGAACGTACTATTAAGCCAGATCATTCCTGGTAATCTGTATTATATATGGTGGTGGTAGTGGTTAGTGTTTAACGTCCCGTCGACAAGGAGGTCATTAGAGACGGAGCGCAAGCTCGGGTTAGGGAAGGATTGGGAAGGAAATCGGCCGTGCCCTTTCGAACGAACCATCCCGGCATTTGCCTGAAACGATTTAGGGAAATCACGGAAAACCTAAATCAGGATGGCTGGAGACGGGATTGAACCGTCGTCCTCCCGAATGCGAGTCCAGTGTGCTAACCACTGCGCCACCTCGCTCGGTGTGTATTATATTGTAAATACCGTATTTCCAATACTCAGTCGTTACAGCATTACAAGAATACTGACTTTGCACGTTTCGTGTACTTTTATTCACCATATAGCCGAAGGCATACTATGTAATTTATTAGGAAACGTTGGAATAACGAATATCATTCTACTTACAATTGTATTCAACGTATAATATACTTATTCAAAACCCGCAGCGAGGTAAACACATGAGGCGATAAGAACGTAATGGTTGGACAAATAGTAGGGGCAAGGCGGGGAAGCTCCCCATCTTGTCCCCTACCATGCTGTCAGCTTATGTTACGCCTACATGAAACTATTTAGTGAACACTGACTACTGGCACAGCAGTTTACTGTTAATATGACGTACTTTTCAGTGCTATATATACAGTTGGACAAATGTTCACGAAACACATGTTTTAGGACCTCGAAAGATGTAAAACATTGCAAATCAGTATAACAATTGCACGTACCTTGCAAAGCTCACAGGAATCGCCGCGAAGCTAAGGCTCAGCAATGTCAACACATTGGGACCTGAGTATTGAAGATGTTGACATAGCTATCCACAGATGGCAGCACTCTAACTGTAGCTTATAGCCCTTCCCCGTCGTACCCCACCTCCTCGTCTTGCCACGCCTTCCCCTACAACAACCAAGACGGAACAATAACAGTCCAAGACCAAGTAACGAAGGATTCAACTCACAGATGCCGCCTTTTGTCCTACTGCCCAATCTATACACCGAAGAAGCAATGACAAAAATAAAAAATGGGTTGAACAATGCGATTAAAAATCATTGTGAAAGCAAATCAATAACAAGATCTGCCAATTTTTCTTTAATCAGAGAATGTGAAGAACAAATACATGCTCTGGTGAATGGAATGAACAGCCTAATATGTACAGAATCTGAACTGGGAGTAAACCGAAAAAAGACCAATGCAATGACAAGTAGCAGAAATGAAAATTGCGAGAATCTTATGATCAAAATTGGTGATAACGAAGCAGATGAAGATAAGGAACTCTGTTACCTTGGAAAAAAAACCATGACGGAAGAAGCAAGGAGGACCTGAAAACCTGACCAGCACAGGCAAGAGGACATTTCTGGTCACGAAGACTGTATTGCTCTAATAGGCCTTGAGGAAGAAATTTCTGAGAAGGTACTTTTAGAGCACTGTATTGTATGATAGTGAATCATGGACATTGCGAAAAACCGGAACAGAAGGGAATAGAAGCGTCTGAAATATGGCACTACAGAACAATGTTAAAATGAAGTGGACTGATAAGGTAATGAACGAAGAGGTTCTCCGCAGAATCAGTAAAGACAGTATTATATGAAAGACACTGAAGCCGGCCGGAGTGGCCGAGAGGTTCTAGGCGGTACAGTCTGGAACCGCGCGACCGCTACGGTCGCAGGTTCGAATCCTGCCTCGGGCATGGATGTGTGTGTTGTCCTTATGTTAGTTAGGTTTAAGTAGTTCTAAGTTCTAGGGACTGATGACCTCAGCAGTTAAGTCCTATCGTGCTCAGAGCCATTTGAACCATTTATAAAGACACCGAAAAGAAGATGGAACTGAATGGTAGGGCTTCTGTTGCGACATCAAGATAACTTCCATGGTACTGGCCGGAGCAGCCGAGGGTAAAAGATGGTTGGCTAGTG
Source organism: Schistocerca serialis cubense (assembly GCF_023864345.2). Taxonomy (NCBI): domain Eukaryota; kingdom Metazoa; phylum Arthropoda; class Insecta; order Orthoptera; family Acrididae; genus Schistocerca; species Schistocerca serialis. The sequence continues at coordinate 869,063,964 of NC_064641.1, read as the reverse complement.
GGGGGGGGGGGGGGGGGCGGCAGGGACTCGAATACCTCAGACAAATAATTGAGGGTGTAGGGGGCAAGTGCTATCTTGAGTGCTGAGGAGGAATTCATGCTGGACTGCATGAAGCATGTCAGAAGACTCATAAAAAGTGCAGGAAGTTTTAATCAACGTATCCCAAATGTGTGGATACACTGGTGAATTTTATCTCACCTTTCGGTCGAGGTGCTCCTGTCCATATCCGCGAGTGTAAATGAATGCCAGGCCAGGAATTGTTTGCAGCTCAGACAACAGCTCGCTGTTTTTCTGAATCCTCCCCCTGCTGACAAGTTGCAGTTCGCAGCAGTATTAGGGTGTTGAGTAAGGCCTTTATCACGGGTCGACATCAGTTATCCGAATAAATCACTCCAGTTGACGGAGACGGTGCCAATTTTCATTATCAATTTTGTTGTGTTAGGCCTGCGTTCTCGTTCACCACCACCCCCTACCTCTGCACGACTGGTACCCAGTGAAAGGAAACACATCAACCATACACCAGCGGCAACAATAATAACCGCTTTGTTTACATCAACGCCACGGCACGCCGATGGCGGTTCTGTTTTGTCGCGTGCGCTCCAGCGTTCTCACGCACGCCTGCCCGCGCTAAATTATTAACAATTATCTCATTTGTCAAACGCCGGACACAATAGCGCCCGCAGCCTTCAACCGTATTACTTTCCCCTCTTTTTTGTCCCCGCCTCCCCTTTCGATTTTTTACCCCGGCGACGGGAATGAGGGTGCACTGTGGCTGCCACGGACAGGCATTAGCGCCGGCGGTGAAAAGAGGACACGCGGGATCGGGGTGTTCGGCAGAAGCGGTAATCAGCGCAGGGGTGGGGGGTGAAGCGGCGGTCAAAAGCGAGCCGCCCTCAATCGCGCCCGACAACAATAACAAACACTGATTCGCCATTAGCGGCAAATATCGAGCCGCTGTCGGCGGCGACGCGCATACGTCGACCCACCGCCGGATTCGGCGCGCAGTTTCGAAGGGCGAGGTATCGATTACAGATTAATTATGGCGGTCCCGGCCAGACGGAGGGGGGGGGGGGGTTGTCGGAGGCCCGCTGATCCCGGCTAAGAGCGGTCCAGCCGTGCCAGCGGGCGAGGGCACGCAGCTATAATTGCTCTGACGGATGAATTCAATTTGGCGACGGCCCTGCCCGAGGCGGCGGAGACGCGCTGGTTGCATCCGGGTGGACTCACGTCGCATCCACCGAAGTGCTCTCTCTACCCACGCACAAATGTGCATCAGTGCTCCACTGTCGGTAGGTATCGCTCCGGATTCTTCTGCTTCGCTATATCGCAAGGACCGTAAGCAAATCCTTCCCACAGAGAGAGAGAAAGAGAGAGAGACAGAAAGAACTAGAAAGAGAGGGGGGAGAGGGAGACGGAGAGAAACAGGAACGGGGGGGGGGAGTGTGTGTGTGTGTGTGTGTGTGTGAGAGAGAGAGAGAGAGAGAGAGAGAGAGAGAGAGAGAGAGAGAGAAAGGGAGGGAGAGAAGCAGGAACAGGGAGACGGAGAGAACAGGGAATGAGAGAAGCAGGAACAGGGAGAGAGAAAGAAAGGGAGGGACAAAAGCAGGAACAGGGGGACAGAGGCAGAGAGAGAAAGGGAAGAAGTAGGAACAGGGAGAGAGACAGAGAGGGGAAAGGAGGGAGAGAAGCCGGAACAGGGGGAGAGGGAGAAAAAGAGAGGGAGAAAAAGAGAGGGAGAGAAGCAGGAACAGGGTCCGAGAGAGAAAGGGATGAAGAGAAGCAGGAACAGGGTCAGAGAGAGAGAGGGAGGGATACAAGTAGGAACAGTGGGGAGAGAGAGAGAGAGAGAGAGAGAGAGAGAGAGAGAGAGAGAGAGAGAGAGAGATGGTATTAGTACTGTGATTAAAAAATGGTTCAAATGGCTCTAAGCACTATGGGACTTATCATCTGAGGTCATCAGTCCCCTAGACTTAGAACTAAAACCTAACTAACCTAAGCATATCACATCCATACCAGAGGCAGGATTCGAACCTGCGACCATAGCAGCAGCGCTGTTTCGCCTAGAACTGCTCGGCCACAGCGGCCGGCAGTACTGTGGTGTTACGCGTTGTTTCCTGGGACTCTGTCGTAGTGTAATGTTAAACGAGGACATGTTTCCACAGGCTGTAGCTGTGTGTAAAAATTTTATTCACTGTGTACCAATTTCTACCTCAAGGTCATCACTAAGCATTTGCCTGTTAACATAAAAAGGACAAACATGAATCAAACACGTTCTTTAAATGTAAAGCCATGTACAGGTTTGTGTGAATATCAAGAAGAGAAACCAGTACAAAGCAAAGAAGGTAAAGCTGTAAGGTGGAAGGAGTGTACAGACGATCTATACAAAGGAGATGATCTTGAAGGCAATATTATAGAAATGGAACGTACATGAAAATGAGATGGGCGACATGATACTACGCGAAGAATCTGAAACTGCACTGACAGACGTAAGTCGAAATAAGGCCTCGGGAATAGAAATTACGTCAGCACTACTGATATTCTTAAGAGAGCCAGCTAAGACAAAACCCTTCCATCTGGTGTGTACGATATGTGAGACACGCGGAATACCCTCGGACTTCAACAAGACTATAACAATTCCAATTCCAAAGAAATCAGGTTCTGACAGGTGTAAATATTACAGAAATCACTTTAATAAGTCATAACTACAAAATGATGACACGATTTATCAACAGGAGAATGGGGAAACTGCTAGAAACAGACCATGTGAAAAGTCAGTTGGAGTCTCAGGGAAATGCAGGAACACGTCAGACAACACTGATCCTACGAGTTATCTTAGAAGATGGGTTAAGGAGAGACAGGCCTACATGTACAGCATCTGTAGAGAAAGTTTCTGCCAGTTTTAAGTGACATTATGGTCGTAGCAGGAGTAAAGTACCGGGATCGGAGGCCTATTTACAACTTGTACAGAAACCAGATGGCAGTTATGAGAGCAAAGGGGAATGAAAGGGAAGCAGTCGTTGAGAAGAGAATGAGACAATGTTATAGCCTATCGCCAATGTTATTCAACCTGTACATCAAACAAATAGCAGGGGAAACCAAAGAAATAGTTGGAGTAGCAATTAATATTCGGGGAGAAGAAATAAAAGTAAAGAGAGAAATAGTATTTGATTTCCTGGCGGATTTACTATGGGGTCATAGTTAGTAGCACACGTCGGCTAGCTCTCATCTGCAGTCTACACTCGACACCGGAGACAACACGGTTTCGAAGTTTTGTTCGGTCCTGGATATGAGAGCGGAGGGGAATGAAAGGGAAGCAGTCGTTGAGAAGAGAATGAGAAAATGTTGTAGCCCATCGCCAATGTTACTCAGTCTGTACTTTAAACAAATAGTAAGAGAAATAAAAGAAATAGTTGGAGTAGCAATTAACGTTCAGGGAGAAGAAATAAAAGTAAAGAGAAAAAGAGTATTTGATTTCCTGGAGCATTTACTATGGGGTCCTAGTTATTAGCACACGTCGGCTAGCTTTCATCTGGAGTCTATTACTCGAAACCGGAGACAACACGGTTTTGAACTTTCTTCGGCCCTGCAGGGGTGATCGGATAGACAAAGTAGTTAATGCGACCGATGGCGATAAGCAGAAAATCCTGGTTCGAGTATTGTTCCGGCACAAACAGTTATTAGTGCACAGTAGCATTAACCAAATCTGTTTAGTACTGTACAGTTAACGTCAAACCGTATTTGCAATATGCGACTTCATTTAGCAGAAGATACGAAAAATTGTCAGATAGTACATTGATAATAATATTAAAATGTATTACTTACAGATGTTGTGCAAAAATACGGAAACACAGCGAGAAATGCGAGGTTGAAGATAAATGCACATACTAGCCAAGTACGCAGGTTGCGCTGTTGTATTTGACCGCGATCGGCAGATGTGCAATCTCCTCAGCGCATTACAAGTGTCAGCTGCGGTCTCTGTAGTCGTGGGAGCAGTATATCGGAGGAAAGTGAATTCTAACTTGCTGGTGTTTGCATAGTGGGTGCTTCCGTAGGTAAGAAAGCCGAAGTGTTGGGTGTTGCAAGAGGCACCGCGCCCAAGTTTTATTACTGATACAGCGATGATGGTGTCTGGTTTGTGAGGTGCTCAACTGCGTGGTCATCAAAGCCTTTACAAGCCTTTACAGTCCAGTCTAGCCACTGGGATGATGGTGAAATGATGAGGACAACACAGACACCCAGTCCCGTGCAGAGAAAATTCCCAACCCGGCCGGGAATCGAACCAGGGACCCCGTGATCCAGAGGCAGCAACGCTAGCCACTAGATCACGAGATGCGGACATACCTCATGCAGCGAAAGCACAAATTTATCATCCTCTAAGCCACAACGCGGACGAAACTGTGTGTTGAGTCACCATGACCTACGGTCGTTGAAGAGGATTGTGACGAAAAATAAGAGAGGCGACAGCTGCCAAGGTCTCTGCAGAACTGAATGGCCTTCTCACGAACTCTCTCAGCACCAAAACAACATGACGGGGGATCCATAAGCAGCGAACTGCAGGACGAGCTAGAGTCCCAAAAATACTCATCAGTGATGCAAGCGCCCTTAACAGGAACCTGTGTTACCGGAGACATAAAACCTGGAATATGGAGAAGTGTAAGGGAGCTTCCTGGCAGAATAAAACCGCGTGCCGGATCGAGATTTAAACTCGGGACTTTTGCCTTTCACCGACAAGCACGACTCACGACCCGTCCTCACAGCTTTAATTCCGCCAGTACGTCTCCTACCATCCAAACTTCACAGAAGCTCTCCTGAATACCAGGTAGGAGACTACGTACATGGAAGATATGTCGATCCCAGTAGCTGCGCAGTGATCTCTCGTGTGGCGTTGAGACCCTGTTCTAGCAACTTATAAAATAGCCCCTCATTCCACACGGAGTCGAAGTCTCTGATGACAGAGCCGCAGGCCATGTAGTGTCCACGAATCCTGTTAATGATCAATGTTACGACGAGTGTGAACTATCTGCAAGGTAAACTCTAGCACTGAATGTTGTAATTACGATATAAATCACAACCACATCATAGTGACAGCTATTACTGAACAATTGTGCACTTTAATGTAACTGGTTCGATAACGGTGAATCACTGTTGTTTTCCGCGCAAGAACTGGCCAAAGCATACATGAATGGTGTATCAAAAAAGACTAAAGGCTATCGATGTACTGAAATAATGCCGTTTATAATATACCGTGCATTAAGCAAGAAAATATCACTACCGTTTATACGTTACTTTTCATGTCTGGTGTTAATATTCATCAATAAATCTGACGTTATCGTAATCCATAAATTACTTTAATGTTTGCAAAAAAGATTCTACTATAAAGTGCTGGTTCGATGTCGCAAAGGAAAATTAATGGTAGTAAACTGATTTAATAATTGGGCAGACTGAGTAGAATTAGAATTCGTTGCACACATTATGCGATCCCCTAACATTTCTACACGACACTCTTTTAATTATCTAAATCATAAATTGCCTGAAAAATGAGTGATTGTATTATACACAGTTATGTACCCTGACACAATTAGCACAAGCACGCCGTCTTCAGGCCACAAGTGGCCCATCGGGACCATCCGACCGCCGTGTCATCCTCAATGGAGGATGCGGATAGGAAGGGCGTGGGGTCAGCATACCGCTCTCCCGGTCGTTATGATGGCACTCTTGACCGAACCCGCTACTATTCGGTCGAGTAGCTCCTCAATTGGCATCACGAGGCTGAGTGCACCCCGAAAAATGGCAACAGCGCATGGCAGCTGGGTGGTAACCCATCCAAGTGCCGGCCACGCCCAACAGCGCTTAACTTCGGTGATCTCACAGGAACCGGTGTATCCACTGCGGCAAGGCCGTTGCCCCGTTTTTAATGATGACTACAAAAATTGTTTCGAACAGTGGAAGCACCTGTGGGACAAATACATTAGTGGTAATGGAGAGTGTTTTGAAGGGGATAAAGTTGTTTTTGTAAACAATTTGAAAAAGTATTGCTTTTAAAAAACAATTCCGGTTTCTTTTTGGGTACCCCGTCGTATGAGCACAGCGAGTGCAGACGTCAGTGGGCAGAAGTTGGGCTACAAGTACTGACGCGGGCTTACGGGTGCTGTGCGCTCACGAGTTTGCAATGCAAAGCAGGAGCGTGGACTGAGCCAAACTGCATTAGCTGTCGCCAGCGGCGAGAAACTGGCGCCAGCGACACGGCGCGCACAGCGTATGAGCCGCAAGCTCAACTCTTGTAGACACTCAAACAGGTCCCCCTCCTGCACACTGCAGTCTGTGTTTGCCGGCCACCGCTCGTGCGCACTCGGTCCTTTTCTCTGCTGCTGCTCCTGGGACTTGCTACTAAACGAGAGCGTCTGAAGGGATAGACACACGCTTCGTCCAGCCCAGTGACTGTCGCTCGTTCCTGAGGGATCTGCCATAAAAGATACGCTCTTCGTGACGTCCATCTTTCTGCGTGACTCGATAGTGTGACAGGCAGGACAGAAGGATGGATGAGGCAATTATATCCAGCGGCTGTGTCAGGACGTCCCGAGCGTGGCTGATCATGGAGCTCTGTAACTTTCTTTATCCGTCGCCCAACTGTACTACTACCGACTGCAGAATCGCCATACACTGGCCAAAAGCGTTTATGGATATTCACCACGGTTTCTTTTGGTGTACACAAGAATTCAGTAACAGCACGCTGTAGCGTGAGTCGTGTGTAGACGCCATTTGGACGCTGTACTACCTGTACAGCTCTGCCATCAACTTGTAAGGGTATTAGGATATCGCCGGCTTAGTTGTGCAGTATCTTTGCGGCAGTCGCGTCTGTCGAGTCGAACATGGGACCCGGAACTGTTATGTTGTGTAGTGTGTAGCTCTGCATGTGAGAGGCATTCAAAAAAATGGTTCAAATGGCTCTAAGCACTATGGGACTTAACATCTGAGATCATCAGTCCCCTAGAGGTAGTACTACTTAAACCTAACTAACCTAAGGACATCACACACATCCATGCCCGAGGCAGGGTTCGAACCTGCGACCGTAGCAGCCGCGTGGTTCCGGACTGAAGCGCCTAGAACCGCCCGGCCACCGCGGCCGGCTTGAGAGGCATTGTTAGGATGGAAATTTAAGTGCTGCTCCAAGTGATATTATAGTAAAGTGATGGAATATGGAAGTAATTCAGAGGAAAGTGCGTAATGAGGCAATTAAAAGTGAGCAGTGCCGCCGATGTCATATTTGTGTATCCTCTCGTTGAGCATCACACATTAATCATGGGCGCCGTGTTCGGTCTCCAAGAATGAACTAATAAGAATCGGTAATACTATTTACCACGAAAGAGAGCATTTAAGTGCCAGTGTCTTGTAGCGAGCGTGAGAACGTGCGTTCGGTCATCGCGTTCCGCATCATCAACAATCAACCGCGTCGTGTAGGGTTACGCGTACGCTCGAAAAAAATGGCTCTGAGCACTATGGGACTTAACATCTTAGGCCATCAGTCCCCTAGAACTTAGAACTGCTTAAACTTAACTAACCTAAGGACATCACACACATCCATGCCCGAGGCAGGATTCGAACGTGCGACCGTAGCAGCCGCGTGGTTCCGAACTGAAGCGCCTTGAACCGCTTGGCCACCGCGGTCGGCGGTCATGAGTCCCCTAGAACTTAGAACTGCTTAAGCCTAACTAACCTAAGGACATCACATACATCCATGACCGAGGCAGGATTCGAACCTGCGACGTAGCGGTGGCGTGGTTCCAGACTGTAACGCCTAGAACCGCTCGGCCAACCGGGCCGGCCTCTATAATCGTCTCAGAATATAGGTGTTCATACCAGACGTCGAACAGTGTTGTATTTTATCGTTGAGCGGCTCCCGTAACCCCACTTGCGTATTTAGACAGATAATTTCAGGCAGCAGTGTGGAGCAGAACAGTACGACCGCCGCCAGATTATCAGGTACGTGGAGGGAATAGGGCGCACGGTCGAAACAACAACCAGTTTAAAGGTACCCCACCCATTAGTACTCCCGGGCGTGTTACAAGCATCACTGGCGCACAGAACAAACATTAAATGTGAAGCACAAACAAGGACGTTTGTCTACGTATGTTAATGGCTTTTTAAGAAAAATGTGGGGCATTACTTATTGAACGACCCTCGTTCATGGTGGGATTTCTAATGACGACTCTCGATTACGTTGAGACCTCATTTGAGCGTCCTTCGTTACTCGACAACTCTCTCCAGATGGTGGTGTTCAGCGAGAGTGCAGACGGATAGGACGTCATTTACGTTAAATATGGAGCGCTGTATAGTTACAATTCACTCGCAATAAAGTCGGCCCTGTTCAATGTACGCAACGTTCAGTGAAAACGTGCGCCACCGCAAACTGCTGCGGCTATACCGCCGAGAGTGATCGAGGTAAGCCGCGGGAGAATGGCGGTCACGCTCGCTTTTTCCAGACCACGTAACGTTTGCGCCAGACTTCCGCGGTTACGCCCTGCGTCGACAGTCAGCGCCAAAATTACAGCCGCCCCGGGCGACGAACGCTGTTTTTTTCACTCACTTGATCGACGGCAGCTCTCTCTCTCTCTCTAAAGGTGGACGAATGCGATCGAACTGCACATGGGAAACCTTTCTTAAATTTGCAACATATGTCATGACAGATGGAAATAGCCCCATCGAAGGTCTGCAGAATGGACAACAACAGACCCGAAGTGTAAGAGACACATGGTCCAGTTATGTGGTCAGACAGTCTCTGACAACTGTACGATCTAAGGTCAAACAAGTCAGCTAGAGTCGATAATACAGCTCTGAAGTTGAAGAAACTTGCAGTTGTTTTCGATAAGAGCGAGAACTATCGCACAATTTTACTGAAAAGAATAATATACTGAAGAATAGACAAGAAAATTGAGGAGTTTTTAGATGATCAGTTTGGCTTCACATAAGCACCAGAGAGGTGTTCCTGACCTTTGGTTTACCAATGGAAGGAAGATTTAAGCAGAACAAAAACACCTTCATAGGATTCGTCGGCGTAGAAAAGCATTCGAAAAAGTAAAATGGTTCAATATTTTCGCAATTCTCAGAAACGTAAGCTGTAGGGAAAGACGGGTGACATGGAATATGTATAACAACGAAGAAGATACAGGACAAATGGAAGACCAAAAACCAAGTGCTCCGATTAGAGTCCAGCGTGCTAATTACTGCGCCACCTCGCTCGGTTAGAGGGTGCTGTTGCTTCTTATACGTCATGACCTAGAGCCCTCTCCTGCCATAGTAATTGGTAATGTTGTGTCCGATTCACTTCTCTTACAGATTCACCCTTGTAGTGGATGTGATACAGCGTTGTGCACAATGGTTCCGTATTCGAATGGAGAGTTTACCGACATGGTGTTTACTAACGGAAAGGAAAATGGCAACGGGCAGTGGGCAGCAATGTTGTATCGGGAGACCTATCCCTGCCGACAAAAACGACAGCATTCAATGTTTGCAACAGCGTTTCGCCGTTTGTCTGAGACAGGATGGTCTTAGGATGCAGGAAATCATGAAGGACGTACCCGAAATGTTCGGACAGCAGACTTGCACTGTGGAAAGCGATCGCCGTGTCAGCACTAGTCAGTTGGCCAGCCAGTACAGCGTAACCCAGACGACCGTGTGGAACATTCTCCATGACAATTGTTGCTACCTCAATCACTTACAGCGTGTGCATGGCTTAGTAGCGACAGACTTTCCTCATCGGGAGCAGTTTTGTCACTAATTTCTTCACCAGGCAACCACCATTCCGGGATTTGTATCATCCATTCTAGTTCCAGATGACACTACCTTTTCGCGGAGTGGTTTCTTCAGCTTCCATAAAAGTCGTGTATGGGGTAGTATGAGAACTCCCGTGGTATGATGACAGCGAATCACCAGCATCGGTGCAGCCGATATGTGTGGGCCGGGATAGTTGGCGATCGTATTTTGGACCAGTCTTCCCTCTACGTCGCTTAACAGTCATGAAGCATCGTTGTTTCTTGCGGGTGACTTTGCCTCCCCTCCTGGAAGAAGTGCCATTGATGAATCGAGGGGTTATGTGGCTGCTACATGATGCTTCAGCCCACTTCGCAGTTAACGTTCGGACACATCTCACTCGTGCCTTTCCTGGTCGATGGATCGGACGAGATGGCCCAGTTGCTCGTCCACCGAATCTCAACTCGTGTGATTTCTGGTTAAGGGGCCATCTCAAAAGTACCGTGTATGCAGAACCCGTTTCAGATGTGAAGACACTGGGAGCAGCGTATTCATGCTGACACTGTTGGAGCCTGGCCGATGTGAACGTACGAGACAGAACATACAACGGCACGTTCACCTATGCTCTGAGGCACATGGAAACCACTTTCAACACATACTATAACTGTGGCTGCATGGTATAGCGCGTATTAGACCGCAAGCCCACCCGGTTGGCCGTGCGGTCTAACGCACGACTTTTCGGGCGAGAAGGAGCGCCGGTCCCCAGCACGAATCCGCCCGACGGATTTATGTCGAGGTCCGCTGAGTCGACCAATCTGTGGATGGTTTTTAGGCGGTTTTCCATCTGCCTCGGCGAATGCGGGCTCGTTTCCCTTATTCTGACTCAGCTACACTATGTCGACGATTGCTGCGCAAACATGTTCTCCACGTACGCGTACACCACCATTACTCTACCACACAGACATAGGGGTTATACTCGTCTGGTGTGAGACGTTCCCGGGGGGTACACCGAGGGCCGAACCGCACAATAACCCTGGGTTCGGTGTGGGGCGGCGGAGGGGTGGACTGCGGTAGTCGTCGTGGGGTTGTGGACCACTGCGGCTGTTGTGGGGACGGAGCCTCTCCGTCATTTCTACGTCCCTGGTTAACATAACATAACATTAGACCCCAATCTCTTTAACAATATATGACTGAATAACCATGCATTTCCGGACATAAGTTTATTAGACCTTTATGTTCCGTATCCTCTGATCGAGAAGTTTGTATACGATGGAAAGAGTCACCATGAATGTAGGAGAAGGAACGATGGAAATGAAAGGGGGTTCGGAAGTTAGATTTAGGATGAAAGAATATCAATGAAAAAATTCGGTGATGATAAAGCTGTGTCCAGGGCAATTGAGGAAGCATTACAAAACGTTCCGAATGAAATGGACAGTCTACTGATCACGGGATGTGGACCGATGAAAGTCGAAAGCAACGAGGAGTAGCAGAAATGAGATTAGTGATAATATCAAAATTGGGGACCTGAAGGTAGTCGACGTGAAGGGTATCTGTTACAATGGAAGGAAGACAACTCAAGACGAGCGAAGCAGAGAGAACAGAAAAAGCAGAGCAGCACAGGCAAAGAAAGCATTTCTGTCCAAAAGAGTCTACTGCGAGCAAACATTCGCCTTATTTTGACAAAGAATTTTGTGAGGATGTACGTTTCGAAAACAGCATTGTGAGAAAGTGAATCGCGCACTGTGTGAAAACTAGAAAAGTAGAAATTCGAAGCGATTCAGATGTGGTGCTATGGACGGGTGTTGAAAGTTAGATGGACTGATAAAATATAAGAAATGAGGAGCTTCCAAAGAACAAAATACTAACAAGGAGGGGAGACGTGTATTGTGTTAAGACATCGGCAGCTAGCTTCATTGGAGTAAAGGGACCTGTACAGTGGCGCCAGGAGTCAGGGAAATCCGCATCCTCGTGACCACCTGCTACTACCTCTTTTGCTAAAATGGTTCAAATGGCTCTGAGCACTATGCGACATAACTTCTGAGGTCATCAGTTGCCTAGAACTTAGAACTAATTAAACCTAACTAACCTAAGGACATCACACACATCCATGCCCGAGGCAGGATTCGAACTTGCGACCGGAGCGGTCGCTCAACTCCAGACTGTAGCGCCTAGAACCGCACGGCCACTCCGACAGGCCCTCTTTTGCTAAGACATAGCTAATGTAGAGGATGGAACCTAAACTTTTACCCAAAACTTAATCACTACAGTAGTTACGGAATAGCATTTTTAATAGAGTAGTGATTTTAAAATGATGTAGTAGCTTCATTTAAATGGAAAACATTATCAGCGAAGCGTGTACGGTATCGGTAAAGAGCGATGAAAAATTTTCGTCTGAGGGCGTTACTGCAGCGTACATGTAACGTAGGGCGACTCCGATGCGGGTGTACAAGCTCCGATATCTAGGCAAGGGATTATTGCGGCATTTGTGGTTCTCCAGCGTGCATGCGATAAACGCGGAAACGTGTATTAGGCAACGTTATTACCAAATGCGTACAAACAGAACCAACATGCTGTCATTCTTTTCTTTTTTTTAACTGCCAAAGGACAGGCCCTGGTAGACATCCATCAGAGAGTAAAGTACTTGTGGGGACAGCATGTTTGTCAAAAACCATCGTTGTGGTATGGTGCGCCAAGTACCTTGCTGCGATTTGTCACAAGACGCCGGTCGATCTGGGAGGCCAGCCACATCCATTACGGACAACTCGAGTTGGAGACACTCGAGGACAACTCAAGTGGGAGACACTCGTGGTCCACTCAAGTAGGAGACACTCGAGGTCAACTCAAGTGGGAGACACTCGAGGTCAACTCAAGTGGGAGACACTCGAGGTCAACTCAAGTGGGAGACACTCGAGGTCAACTCAAGTGGGAGACACTCGAGGTCAACTCAAGTAGGAGACACTCGAGGTCAACTCAAGAGGGAGATACTCGAGGTCAACTCAAGTGGGAGACACTTGAGGTCAACTCAAGTAGGAGACACTCGAGGACAACTCAAGTGAGAGAAACTCGAGGACAAAAGTGGGAGACACTCGAAGACAACTCAAGTGGGAGACACTCGAGGTCAACTCAAGTGGGAAACACTCGAGGTCAATTCAAGTGGGAGACACTCGTGGTCAACTCAAGTGGGAGACACTCGTGGTCAACTCAAGTGGGAGACACTCGAAGACAACTCAAGTGGGAGACACTCGAGGTCAACTCAAGTAGGAGACACTCGAGGACAACTCAAGTGGGAGAAACTCAAGGACAAATGGGAGTCACTCGAGGACAACTCAAGTGGCAGACACTCGAGGACAACTCAAGTGGGAGACACCTGAGGACAACTCAAGTGGGAGACACTCGAGGACAACTCAAGTGGGAGACACTCGAGGACAACTCAAGTGGGAGACACTCGAGGACAACTCAAGTGGGAGACACTCGAGGACAACTCAAGTGGGAGACACTTGTGGACAACTCAAGTGGGAGACACTCGAGGACAACTCAAGTGGGAGACACTCGAGGACAACTCAAGTGGGAGACACTCGAGGACAACTCAAGTGGGAGACACTCGAGGACAACTCAAGTGGGAGACACTCCAGGACAACTCAGGTGGGAGACGCTCGTGGTCAACTCAAGTGGGAGACACTCGTGGTCAACTCAAGTGGGAGACACTTGAAGACAACTCAAGTGGGAGACACTCGAGGTCAACTCAAGTAGGAGACACTCGAGGACAACTCAAGCGGGAGAAACTCAAGGACAAATGGGAGTCACTCGAGGACAACTCAAGTGGGAGACACTCGAGGACAACTCAAGTGGGAGACACTCGAGGACAACTCAAGTGGGAGACACTCGAGGACAACTCAAGTGGGAGACACTTGAGGACAACTCAAGTGGGAGACACTCGAGGACAACTCAAGTGGGAGACACTGGAGGACAACTCAAGTGGGAGACACTCGAGGTCAACTCAAGTAGGAGACACTCGAGGACAACTCAAGTGGGAGACACTCGAGGACAACTCAAGTGGGAGACACTCGTGGTCAACTCAAGTGGGAGACACTCGAAGACAACTCAAGTGGGAGACACTCGAGGTCAACTCAAATAGGAGACACTCGAGGACAACTCAAGTGGGAGAAACTCAAGGACAAATGGGAGTCACTCGAGGACAACTCAAGTGGGAGACACTCGAGGACAACTCAAGTGGGAGACACTCGAGGACAACTCAAGTGTGAGGCACTCGAGGACAACTCAAGTGGGAGAAACTCAAGGACAAATGGGAGTCACTCGAGGACAACTCAAGTGGGAGGCACTCGAGGACAACTCAAGTGGGAGGCACTCGAGGACAACTCAAGTGGGAGACACTCGAGGACAACTCAAGTGGGAGACACTCGAGGACAACTCAAGTGGGATACATTCGAGGACAACTCAAGTGGGAGACACTCGAGGACAACTCAAGTGGGAGACACTCGAGGACAACTCAAGTGGGAGACACTCGAGTACAACTCAAGTGGGAGACACTCGAGGACAACTCAAGTGGGAGAAACTCAAGGACAAATGGGAGTCACTCGAGGACAACTCAAGTGGGAGACACTCGAGGACAACTCAAGTGGGAGACACTCGAGGACAACTCAAGTGGGAGACACTTGAGGACAACTGAAGTGGGAGATACTCGAGGACAACTCAAGTGGGAGACACTCGAGGACAACTCAAGTGGGAGACACTCGAGGACAACTCAAGTGGGAGACACTCGAGGACAACTCAAGTGGGAGATAATCGATGACAACTCAAGTGGGAGACACTCGAGGACAACTCAAGTGGGAGACACTCGAGGACAACGCAAGTGGGAGGCACTCGAGGTCAACTCAAGTGGGAGACACGCGAGGTAAACTCAAGTTGTACGAATGTAGTGTGGGACAATACGTTGAGAATGTGGGTTTCGCGGGAGGCGTGCCAGAGATAAATCCCTGCAGTCGCGCTATCCTCTGTGTCCTCGGTGGCTCAGATGGATAGCCGGCACAGTAGCTTAGCGTGTTCGGTCAGAGGGTTAGTTCCCTCTCTAATAAAAAAAAACTGAGTTAATCGATCAACGACGAACTTAAACGGATGCCTTACGACGTCCGCCCCGAGCAGATGCAACGAACAAAATCGAACAAAATGAGATTAAAAAAAAAAAGAATGTGAGTAGAGAGTCTGCGATGTAAGAAGGAGATCCCTGGTTCGAGTCCCGGTCGGGGCACACATTTTCATCTGTCGCCGTTGACGTATGTCAACGCCTGTAAGCAGCTAAGGGTATTCATTTCATTGTAATTTCGTAATAATATTTGTTTATTTACCGGTTTCGGTTTAAGTAAAAGCCATCATCAGAAGAGCTGCCAGCAACAGCCATAGGGGGCCAAAATTTGTGAAGCCTTTACATAACCAGAAACAGGTAAATAAACAAATATTATTACAATTTCGACTGTTCATTTTAACATCCCTTTTAGTTTTCCTTCAATAAGGCATTGTTAGTCTTAAATTTGTATGACCTTACAGGGAGCTTCCCTTCGCTGTACGTCACTGGGGATCAGACCTCTAGCATCTTTGGGGCATGCTTAACAGCTCAACTGACACATCACACCAGCTACGTGTGATGTGGCTGTGCAGAGTTACATACCTCTAGTGCGCTAGTTATATGGGGCCATTCAAATCCTACATTGAGTATGACCCATATTTGCATGTTGACAGCATTACAGAACGATAGACCACAGTGTTGGCATACCACGATCCAAGAACTGTCGAATTTTTATGCATGCTTGTGAACTTTTTCCTTCTTACAAAATGCCATCTCTAAATGAGAAACCCACTGCACAATCTTTCTTATTGTATAAAATGTGTACTTTGTACAGTTGTGTTGAAATTTTAATCATGTGCGCATCAAATGGTGTAGTATACTTATAACTATTTGTCGTCTATTACATTTCCTGGACGCGCCCGTCGTCTCCTGCTGCTCGCGATTGGAAACGCCCGCACTGGATTTACGGTTGCTGGAGGTTGGGGAGTATTCTGCAAGGTCGAACATACGGGCCAGCTTTCCCTTAATCCAGCTAAATGGTGGTCGTCTGGTCCGACCTTGCTGTGTTCAAATCTGAGTGATATCCACATGATGATCGCTGTCTCCTTTTACGCGTTGGAAATGTAAGTTAGTGGGCCCCCATAAAGCAGTACCTTACATCAAGTACAAAGTGCGTTATTAGGAAATGGCTGACTGAAGTCCCTACAGTCATGGTCATAGGGGAAACACCAGGCATAACTGAGATTCTCACGTTGCAATATTGCAACACTTTCATTAAAGTCAATTAAAGTATCCCCCTTTAAACATAATACAGCAGTGTTTCAGTTGCAAAATATTTTTATTCTCTCATTGGTATTGGAGAAAAGATCATTTAAGATGAGAAACTAAGATAATTCTGACACAAAGTCCGTCTGCAAGTTAATCATTAATCACTCAAACTGGAAGTTTCATACTGACAAGGGAAGTACACCAGTTCGAGTTGATAAAACCGACTGAAAACGAGTTTAAAATATAATGTTCGAATAGCTGTCAACGTCATTCATCTGTAACTTTACGTGTGCGGTTGCTACCGTCATCTCAAGGTCCTTGCTGTAGCTGTAAAGATAATACGAGTGTTGCCGTTACAGTGTGTGGTGGTGAAGTACACTTACTAATATCAGATGTGGATAAGCTGAAGCCAATTAATTCTGTGAGCCTGCTGTGTGGAGAGATGCGTCGAAGATACGCACCACATAATGAGGATGAAATTGAAGTGGAGGATGAACCGCTTGCGTGCTTGTTATGTGACGTCATATGCGAAAATGGTATGAGGAGTTAAGAGAAATACATACACGGTGGGTAGGAATAGTGTTTGTGAGTGTCACGAAGTAGAAAAATCCACATATGGGTATGAGAGCTCCAGCAGTTCTGACCTCGCCAGTAAGTGAAGGAACTGCAAATCAAAGTTGGCACGCACCTTCACCCTCAACAGTATCACGACCCACTGTGCTCCAGTGTGTTGACGGCCGAACATTAGACAACATTTCTGACGATAAATTTAATCGCAGTTATCAATCTTACAGAAAAGTTATCAACCTTCATAGTTACATCCGTTCGAAATCCAACTGCAACATAATTTTAGACTATGTGGTGCACAAAATGCAATACTCAGGCCACTTCAATGAAAATAAAACATCAAAATGGAAGACTGTAAAAGGATCTATCAGAGTACAGTTTCACAAAGCCAGACAGTGTGGATCAGTAGCCCACTACAGGCACATTGAAACGTGTGTTCTGGAAGCCACTAGTAGTGGGACTAAGTATGTGCCAGCTCACTCCACATTGTTGCCAAATTTATTCAAGATGGCGGCGATGACATCATCCAAGATGGCGGCATGTAGACTGTGCAACAGCACATGACATCATCCAAGATGGCCGAGTTTGGCGGGAAAATAGGCCAATTGTGCTAGTCCACTAACCTAACCTCCAGAAAAAATGACGGGAATTTTGAATTTTGGCGGGAAAATAGACCAATTGGGCTACGTCCACTGACCTAAGCCTCAAGAAAAAATGGGCGCGAAATTCAAATTCCAACAGGATAATACATGCAAAACCGTACTTGTATTTATTATTATTCATTATTATTGATTATCATTTATTAACATTCATTATCATTTATTATTATTTATATCATGCATGTGTGTACGTAGTCCAACTGTGTTAGTTCATACCCCTGCCACCAGAGAGCGCTGCCGTGACGTCATTCAAGATTTGGCAGGAAGAAAGCCAATTGTGCTGCCTCCACTGAACTACCATTACCGTTCTCCTGCACGTTCAGTCTTTGCTGAGCCGTCGTTGTCAAACCATCACCACGTGTTCGATCATAGAGGTGAATATGGGTGGTAGAGCAGCCTTATATAACTGCATTTCATGTAGACATTCGAGGGAGGACTGTAGCCACAGTACACTATATGAGGTGTGGAAGCGTATGATATTGGAGGAGTGTCGGAGGAATAAGTACAAGAATTCTGTCCAGCAGATTTCGGCAATACAGAGGGATGAGCCAGGATGCATCCCGTAACCAGCATATGCTCATATAGGTAAGAAAAGGGGTTCGGTATGCTTTCAACTACCTAGTTTGAACTACTTTTCAAGGTCATCCAACGGCTCAGTTCCACATCCGAAATACAGGCACACAGACTGTTGTATATGGGAAATATCTTAGGATTTTCGCTGGCTTAGCAAATTCTGGTATGAAATAGTTATTACCTTTGCATATACATCTACACACAGAAAACCACTCTTTCTTTATTTTTCTTAGGTGTACTTTTAATAATGTCCAATTTAATTTTTAACTTATAACTTAAATCCATATCTGAATCATCTATTTCTTTCTCCAACCAGTAATTTGGCAAATACAAGGGAAGGTACATTCTCGAATTCTAATAATATCTAATTTTATTCCTGTAAAATACTTGTTTTATGGCTTTAACTATTAGCTCTGTTCCTTCCTGCAGCTCTTCTAGGCGAGAGCATTCGGGGATTTTAACTTTTCCTCGTATCTCCTCCATGACGCTACAGTTAAAGTGTTCCACGTCCTCCTGTGTGCATGTCGGCAACTCTTCTGCTCCACATTCTTGCGAGATTTCTGTGTAGAACATTACGTTTACAACTTTTGCAAACGAGTGTTCATTAAATGTAGTTATTCCATCAGTTTTAAACTCGGCAAATGGCTGTTCTGTTGCTAGGTGGACGATATCTAGTTCGACACACTGAGATACAATATAACCACCGTTTTTAAGCCGATCCAAATGGGAACAGAACTTAATAAATACATTTTTCGTGTATCTCTTGATATAGTAAACGTTCTCGACACCACAGATTTCGGCCAGTACTCCAACACGTGACCAGTTTCCATGGCTGTTTACTGTAAATGCCAATATTTCGTATTCCCCCTTCGTAGAGAGATTTTTCCATACACTGTGTTTAAATCCGTACGCAAACCTGGCCTGCACATCCGCAATAGCCTCCTCCTTTTCCATTTGCAGCTTATATTCTTCCTTTATGGCAGCTGTCTTCTCTGTGTACTTTAGTTTTCTTTTCTTTAGTTCGATGTCCTCCATTTCCAGCTTCCTTTTTCGTGTACGTAAAACATTAATTGCACTTAAAGGAGTAATTTCTTTAATGGGGAATGGTTAAAGTCTGTGTGATACATTTACTCTTTCTCTTAAGACTTGGGGGATAACTTTATTTACAGGAACCACTCCCAATTCGGCGATATCTATATCGTACGGTATGGTGGAGAACAGGGTTCTAGACTGAGAAAAATAAGTTTCTCCTACGTTAACATAACACTTCTGCGTAATACTAATATTGTCTTTGTTGGAGTCTGTGCTAAGAACCTCTACGTAGTTTACAGGTAGATAATTAGAACTGTATGCAGACAGAGCATAGCTTACAAGCTTCTCTCGGTCCTGAGAGTCCGGCAGACTTACGTGCACACCAGTCAATTTTCGAATGTTCTTATTACCGCAGTAGACAAATTTCAGAACGTTGTTAAACATCCCACAGCAAGTGTTCTGTAAATTATTAGCTAGCCGACACCACATAGACACAATTGGCACAGAGTAAAGTGGAGCTCATTGTAAATACCGCTTGTTAGTGTCTAATACACGTAAACAGCTCTGCACTGGGTCGAACACACGATCCATTCTGTAGTTGTATATAGTAGCCTCCAGCCTGGTAATACCATGCTCCTTAGCCAAAGAAGATGTAAAACTCTCCCGTAGTCGCGTGTCTGGACACTTTATAAAGTCTATAATATGGTTACTGATAACTTTGTTTACTCCTGGACTTGTGATTTGACATATAAATTTGTTATACACCTTTACCTTACAATTGGAGCTCATCCACGTTAAACAGTCTATTCCAGCTGTCTTATCGTTGTCCACAATCACCTTGCTGCTTCCCTGATGGTCTCCTTCCATGCAGAAGTCGTGGGTCGATATTAGGTAGTCGCACAACTCCACTTTATTAAAAATTCCGGCAAAGTCTTGCGTAATGTCTAAATCCAAAGGTAATAATCGTCTACAAGTAGCTGCTTCAATATTCCAGGCAACTCTTTCATTAGAACATCCAATTTAACGTCAGTTAATTTCACTTTATATGGTATCTAACATTCTGCATGGTATCTGTTTGTTCTGTGTCTCCCTACCACTTTCGTGCAACGACGCTCTGACTAGTTTGAACCTGGGACCTGTTGCTGGTAAGGAGACGACAGACCACACATGACATGTAGATTTCAGAAGAGTTCAGTGAGACTAGCGATGATATAATCAAATACTTAATGATTTCAGCGTCAGCTCCACTGCACTCCCTGTAAAAGAATCTTAATACTAACTAAATTTAGTGGAAGGGGTTCAAGGCTTTCCTATTTTTACTTACCTGGTACAATAACGTGGAAAAAGCAGTTAAGTTTACCATTGGAATTTTTATTCTACTCACAAAACATTGTTTATAAATTGCACTATTGATAAAATGAAATATTTTAATACAGGATGATAAAAACCAACTGCGTTCAACAAAAATGTGAACGAATATTCCCTGAATGGGTTTCCAAGCTCTACAATGGATCGAAGGATGACCTATGCCATATCACATCTATAATCTAGGTTTGAGTTTCATAAAAGATAAAACTATCAAAAATGGTCTACAGTGACCCTCAATTATCTTTAATTACTTATTTAACTTGTCGTAAATTACAGTAGCTGGTGTGGCTTCTCAATAATTATATAACAGAAAAATTATCGCGTTTCAGATTTTAACTTCTAGTAGCAAATGTGAATACCATGAAGTTTAATTGACGATCGACACTAGTATTACGTAAAAAGGGGATGTAACAGATGAGACTTCTGCAGTTCTGAGTGAATCCTTATGCGCTCTTAAGTTACGTTGTGCAAGACGCGACAGTTGGCTGCGACTGCGACGCTGCCCCCTCCTCTTTCCCCACCATGGCAGACGGCGACACGGCCGCAACACGACTGGAGTCGTCGCTGTTTCCCAAGCTCCGGTCGGCGGCGGCGGATCCAAATACATAAGAAAAATAAGAATTCCGATTTTCTTGCTGTAAAAAATACTGTATGTTAATGCAACAAAGTTACATCGGCTCCCAGAGTTAGTTTTTCGATACAGATTCTCCTTTTACTTTAAAAAATTGAAAAGTATCTCTTCCGGTTTTGCGTGTTTTTTTCGCTGTACATTACTTCTCTATCAATTGTGAGGAAAGTAAAAGGCACAAAAAATTGATGTTTGCGTATCTTACAGTTTCACATCACAGCTTGATAATGAGGTGTATATTTTTCCGATATTCGTCACAGTTATTCCGATACTTAATTTACAAGCGACCTACTGCATAAAATTTGAATTGTGTACAGTGAAAAATGTGGTCGCTGGCTACTTCACGTATGGTTCACGTTAGGTCATACATCGTTGCCGATGAAAAGAAGCTAACATATCGAAATTGTTTTTAAAGTTGAGATCAGAATGATATCGATCTCCGTTTCCGAGATTTGGGCTCATATATCTCCGGGAGCGTCGCGACTAGCCGCCAGTTCTGTCGACGCGCAACGAGAATCGTGTGGTCATCACACGATAGAGAATGCATTTGTTTTGTTTCGCTGACATTTGGACCTAATGAAACCATTTTATGTCATATATTTCTCCGGTATGAGTTACTAATATTTGCCGGCCGCGGTGGTCTAGCGGTTCAGGCGCTACAGTCCGGAACCGCGCGATTACTACGGTCGCAGGTTCGAATTCTGCCTCGGGCATGGATGTGTGTGATGTCCTTAGGTTAGTTAGGTTTAAGTAGTTCTAAGTTCTAGGAGACTGATGACCACAGATGTTAAGTCCCATAGTGCTCAGAGCCATTTGAACCATAGTTACTAATATTTCTCCACATGCTCTTAACAATTTCATTTAAAATGCCACGAAATGAAGGTTTCTTAAAGCCAAGTGATCAAGCAGAACCCATTTTCTTGGTTTTGCTGAGGTATATGAACCTGTTCCAAGCTTTCTTTCTCGTTTATTTCTCTGATACGAGTCCCGAATATTCATCCATCTGTTTTTGCACATTTCACCTAAAATTCCAATGAAAGATAAGTTTATTAACAATAAGCGCACGATAGCGTCATTGCATTGTTTCAAGTTCTTGACAACAAGATAGGGGTACACCTTAAACATCTCTAGAATTTTCATTCTGAACGTCTACAGTATACACTGGCAGAAATGTGGAAGAAATAATGTCCGTGCTTGTTCACAAAATTTCCCCAAATTATACTTGTCAGTTTCTCCCATGCAGAAACTTTTGGAACAAGCTAAGGCAACTTTCATAGCCGACTGACTCTTTATTCCCATCCAAATCAACTTCCATATTCTTATATTCTGACAGCATACATCGTTATGGATAACATGAACATTTAATCTTGCCAAGCTGCACTCAAAAGATGACTCCAGGATTTACAAAAGGCGAATTTCAATTGTGAACTGTGTCAGACCAGAAGGGTCTTGTAAAACAGTAGTGCACTTTTGGCACAAGTTTTTTGAGCACCATCTTCTACCAATGAATTGAAGTGAATGTGACAAATTACTTATTGCAGCATACTGTTTGCGCAATCTGTTGAGAAACGCCTTCCTCAAAAACGAACATCTATTGATTACAGAAAGCTGTACAACAATCTGGTGGTGGTTTTTCACAACTAGAAGGTATCATCAAGACACCAATCTACCATTTACTTTCAAAGTGAAGGTATTGTAAAATGTAACTTTCTCATTGTACTTTACATTGTTCATTTTATAATGTACTTACCGTTTTCAATTTTTATCGTCACAAAAAAGAGTAATGCGAAAATTTACCTTCAAGTTCATTTTCATCATTCTAATTCTACATGTGCATGGATTATACTGATTTTCATAACAGGCCTGAAAAATTTGCATTAATGGGAAAATATTATATATTTCACTCACCTGCCAGTTTCAACTGTGCACCAATTTCTTCCCAAATTCTGTCTCTGAACCTAGTGTCTCTATATTTAGGGTTCTTCAAATCGTAAAGGCAAGGATGTTGCGAGACCAGCTCACAGAGCATCACATCCTGTGAGTGGCTCATTTCAGTTTTCCTTGACCGGCTCGACATCTTTCTGGCAGCCGTACGTCTTTGTGTTGTCCGACTTCCGTCGCAACACTGCTCACTGGTGCAGTGCTGCGACAGCTGCCGCAACAGTCGTGCGTCGCATCCCAAACTCGAACTGCGCATGCGCCAGCAGGCAACTTCTGACGTCACGTAGCGACCCGTCGCAGTCGCTAGTGTGCGTCGCGTCTTGGACAACGTACCTTTATGCGGCATCGCTTGTGTTCATTACCTTGTCGTTGGTTAGGCAGTGTCAGGGGGCGGCGGGCGGCGCAGCTCCATACAGCTCGCCGTCTCGGAAGCAACTCTCTCCTAATTTCTCCTTACTACAATTTATAGAAGTTGGGTTAAGAAACATATATCTAGCTGTGTTTTCAACTGACCAGTCAGGGTCTCAATGTTAACCTTAAGCTCCGCCTACAAAAATTCTGTCTATCCAATGAGCAACGTTATACTTTTCGTGGTGGGGCAATGTTTTTAATGTTGGCAACGTAACAGAGACGCGTACAGTCTCACGCTAAAACTTGCAGCTGGTGTGGCCCTTTTAGTGTTATCGTAAGATCTATACTGTTCTTCTGGAGGGCTCTATCTTTTAACATGGGCTGGGGGCTGCCCTTAGCGATGTGGGTGCGACTTCTAGCTTACACAGTTCTGCTCTCGGCTTCTGTTCTCGTTTCTCCCCTCGCAACTGCGTCTGTTTCACGGTGGGAAGGTATGACATGCATTTAGGCGTTGTTGTGTTAGTCTGTGGTATTCCATTTGCTCACTCGTTGATCGTATTAATTTGGTTAATTTAATGTCAGGATTTATTCTGTGCTATGTGACATACTGCCGGATTTGCTATCATGTCACGGTTTTCATGGAAAGTGTTGGATTTGCCTGACACCTTACAGGTATAGCCACAAGATTTTTATATTTCTTCGAAATGGTTTCCAGTGCTTCCTTGCCTCTTACTGTCACACTGCCGATTCCATGTAGGAGAAATGGTAGCTTCGCCTTGACGCCATGTCTTGCAGTGACGAACTTGGAGAATTTACTACGTAGATAATAGTTAATTGTGCCACACATCTCCTTCTTTACCATTACAGATCGTCCCCTCTCTAACTGCTCCTGACAGCCTGGTCACAGATTTTAACTACCATAATATTAACGGAGAACGGTTATGTAATAGGAGTAAGCACATTTAAATTATTCTTGCTAGGGAGCGTACCATTTTCGGTGTAATTTATGTTGCCAATGTCAGAAACAAGATTGTCCAGGTTCTCCAGTAGTAACCATAAACCAAAGCGTTCGTCGGTTGGTCTCGTCCTCCTCCCTAATAGCTGGGGCATGATAAGGACTTACCACTTTCAACTACCACAGAAGACTGATCGGTTGCGGCTGTCATGCATCCTTTTATACTCTAAATATCCACGATAGCGTCATTTCCGGTAACGTGATTTCCGGTTGTACACTCAGCATAAACCCTAGCTCAATTGCGCTATTTTGTGCGCAAGGTATCCGTGGGAGGGAAGGCGACTGCCCCTCGCAAGTCCCACCCTATCCCGCGCCGCACAGTACCGCTATCACGTTCGGATACTACTGTACACTAGTCCGTCCAGCTATTGCGGTGTGCCATCCCACCGAAACGCCGTCACAGTGCAGTGCTATACTCTACCGTACGAATACTGCACTGTACCACACTGTCCGAAACCGAATGCATGTATACCCCCATACTCGACTGCATCGATACTGCGCAGTACTGTGGCGTCCAAAAACGTGTCGAATTACTTGTGGCGAGGCAACCGTAATTAATAAATTGTGATCAAGACTTTTTTTTATAGTAAATAGTATGGAAAATAGTTCGTTGATTGTATTTCCGCGGCTGGCGATGCAGGCAGCTTTTCTAACGTATGCCTTACAGTTCGCACCCAAAGATAAGTTACTCTAGTCTACAGATAACTGACTAAGGCTCTCTGATACGCACAAGTGCTTATAAACGGGCGCATGAATACGAGGGGTGTTTAATAAATACTGTAGCACATTTTTTTCCCCAGCTGTATCGGTTAAAAAATGCGGAATTTTTTGTGAGACATCTGGAACACTCCGTCTTTAGCCCCTACAGTTTCATGAAGTTCCGATAGGCGACTGCGCTGAGCGTAGACTTCAAAATGGCGTCTGTAATAGAGGCGCGTTCAAAGCAGTACCGGCCGGTGTAGCCGTGCGGTCTGGGCGCTTCAGTCTGGAACCGCGTGACCGCTCCGGCCGCAGGTTCGAATCCTGCCTCGGGCATGGATGTGTGTGATGTCCTTAGATTGGTTAGGTTTAAGTAGTTCTAAGTTCTAGGGGACTGATGACCACAGAAGTTAAGTCCCATAGTGCTCAGAGCCATTTGAACCATTTTTTTCAAAGCAGTGGGCTCTCATTTTCTTCTGGTGGAAAATCAGTGCATCGCAGTTATTCGTAGCCACTTAGAAACCTGGAGGTGAACAAAAGCACGACGAGTCGTTGGGCGAGGGCTCTGTGCTCATCAAAACAAGGTCGTGGAACCTGCCCGCCTTCGTCGACACAGAAATGCAGACGAACTCCGTGATACCGCAAGTCTGCGCACCCAAGAGAAGCTCACAGAACTTGATTGGACTGTTCTTGCTCATCCACCGTACAGCCCGGGTCTCGCACCTTCCGACTTTCCTCTGTTTCGCCCAATGAAGAATACACGCCACGGAATGGGGCGGTTATCAATGCCGCAAGACGTTGGCTCCAACTGCGACCACTGAAGTGGTACCATGTAGATACACAGGCCTTACCATGAGATGGCTTAATGTAATCGTATTGAACGGAGATTAAGCTGGAAAATAAGGTTTTGTAGCCAAAAGAATGGGGAATAATATGCTCTATTGGAATCCTGAATAAAATCAATCTGCTTTCAGAAGAATAAAGTTTTGCCTTACTTACCGAACGATCCTCGTCAATGGGATGATAGTTGTCCAGCAACAGACGACTCTTAAGACGACAGACAAGAAGAGACATTTCATGGTTTTTGGTGTTTTAATTTAGACTTCCAGCAATGTGCTTCGCAGGTTTGGCATGTACAGTAATTTGTACTCAAGACGCAAACTAAAATCAAATGGCTCTGAGCACTATGGGACTTAAATTCTTCGGTCATCAGTCCCCTAGAACTTAGAACTACTTAAACCTAACTAACCTAAGGACATCACACACATCCATGCCCGAGGCAGGATTCGAACCTGCGACCGTAGCGGTCGCGCGGTTCCAGACTGTAGCGTCTAGTGTTGTGACTTGGCAAGACAGCCAAGCCACTAGGAGGTAGCCGAAAGACACGCGTTTAAGCTCACGCAGGATGGCGTGAGGTCTGGAAAATGACAAGGTCTTTATAGTAGCAAAAATAGTACGTAGCTTCTGGAATACTTAACTTTAATCCATAATTGGTGAACATCGGTCTGACGGTACATGCATCACAAGATAAATAGCAGTTGATAATGGCGCCTTGCTAGGTCGTAGCAAATGACGTAGCTGAAGGCTATGCTAACTATCGTCTCGGCAAATGAGAGCGTAATTTGTCAGTGAACCATCGCTAGCAAAGTCGGCTGTACACTGGGGCGAGTGCTAGGACGTCTCTGTAGACCTGCCGTGTGGCTGCGCTCGGTCTGCTATCACTGATAGTGGCGACACGCGGGTCCGACGTATACTAACGGACCGCGGCCGATTTAAAGGCTACCACCTAACAAGTGTGGTGTCTGGCGGTGACACCACACCTAGAACCGCATGGCCACTGCGGCCGGCAAATTAAAGTAAAAATGTCGTATTGCAAGCAAGACGACGCGCCGATTACAACCATTCGGATCATAATTTTCAGACTGGTGTGCCTTGTAGTGAGCAGTTATCACGTCGATAACTAAATGAATGGCTTTCGGACATGAAATATGATACAATACTGTGACACGCCCCTCTGTATAAGACCGGGGCCTCTCCTTTCTGTTCTCCATTTATGCATTAGAGGGCGCGTGCACGTCAGGCATGTCAGAAGTAGAGTCACCTTCCACCTGCGGCAGAGGGCTAATCGCAGCGGACTTGTCGACTTTATCACGCGCGGTCACGCAGCTACACGCCCACGCCATTTGTTCTCCCTCCCCACATCTCCCCACCGTGTCACGCTGCTCGCTTAATTTCAGCCGTCTCGTATAAATAAGAAGTCCTCCTCTACTCCCCACTCCTCCCTCCGTTCTCACCCCCCCCCCTCCTCCTCTTCCCCGATCAGCCCCTGGGGGCGCAGCTTGCACGCACACTGTGTGCGAGGGTCGTGTATACACGGGTTTGGCGGCTGCACTGAGGCGGCTAATTGGTTCGCCACATATCAAAGCGGTGCAGATTAATTACAGTTGCCGGCAGCTGGTGGATCTGACGCAGCTTCCGATACGCCCAACTGAAGGGCGACCCCGAAATTATCACCTGGGTTCAGCGTTCCGCAGCTCTGTGATTAAAGGGCACGTGCTGTTTATTTCCTCCCCCCTGCCACTATCATTTCAAAACATTGTATCTGCTGCTTCTGATGAAAGCAGACGTTCGAAGGATTAACTGAAAATGAACCTCAGTTGCAAAAACTGCCTTTCCTTCAGCCCAGACAGTCCTCTTCACAAAGAATTAACTCTCTCAACATCGTAAGTGAAGTGAATTGAAAAAAAAAAAATATGTACATAACAAACTTGCGGTTAATATAGTGGATACAACTAAACCGAAGTGGAAGAGGGAAACTAATTGAAGGCAGTGGTGCAATAACTAGATACATCTACATCTTCATCTACATTTATACTCCGCAAGCCACCCAACTGTGTGTGGCGGAGGGCACTTTACGTACCACTGTCATTGTCTCCAGTCGCGTATGGTTCGCGGGAGGAACGACAGCCGGAAAGCCTCCGTGCGCGCTCGAATCTCTCTAATTTTCATTCGTGATCTCCACGGGAGGTATAAGTAGGAGGAAGCAATATATTCGATACCTCATCCAGAAACACACCCTCTCGAAACCTGCACAGCAAGCTTCACCGCGATGCAGAGCGCCTCTCTTGCAGAGTCTGCCACTTGAGTTTGCTAAACATCTCCGTAACGCTATCACGTTTACCAAATAACGCTGTGACGAAACGCGCCTCTGTTCTTTGGATCTTCTCTATCTCCTCCGTCAACCCGACCTGGTACTGATCCCACACTGATGAGCAATACTCAAGTATAGGTCGAACGAGTGTTTTGTAAGCCACCTCCTTTGTTGATGGACTACATTTCCTAAGGACTCTCTCAATGAATCTCAACCTGGTACCCACCTTACCAACAATTAATTTTATATGATCATTCCACTTCAAATCGTTCCGCACGCACACTCCCGGAAATTTTACAGAAGTAACTGCTACCAGGATCCTTCTTTCTATGTATTCGCAATACATTACATTTGTCTATGTTAAGGGTCAGTTGCCACTCCCTGCACCAAGTTCCTATCCGCCGCAGATCTTCCCGCATTTCACTGCAATTTTCTAATGCTGCAACTTCTCTGTATACTACAGCATCATCCGCGAAAAGCCGCATGGAACTTCCGACACTATCTACTAGGTCATTTATATATATTGGGAAAAGCAATGGTCCCATAACACTCCCCTGTGGCACGCCAGACGTTACTTTAACGTCTGTAGACGTCTCTCCATTGAGAACAACATGCTGTATTCTCTGTTTGCTAAAACTCTTCAATCCAGCCACACAGCTGGTCTGATATTCCGTAGGATCTTACTTTGTTTATCAGGCGACAGTGCGGAACTGTATCGAGCGCCTTCCGGAAGTCAAGGAAAATGACATCTACCTGGGTGCCTGTATGTAATATTTTCTGCGTCTCATGAACAAATAAAGCGAGTTGGGTCTCACACGATCGCTGTTTCCGGAATCCATGTTGATTCGTACGGAGTAGATTCTGGGTTTCCAAAAACGACATGATACGGGAGCAAAACACATGTTCTAAAATTCTACAACAGATCGACGTCAGAGGTATAGGTCTATAGTTTTGCGCATCTGCTCGACGACCCTTCTTGAAGATTATGACTACCCGTGCTCTTTTCCAATCATTTGGAACCTCCCGTTCCTCTAGAGACTTGCGGTACACGGCTGTTAGAAGGGGGGCAAGTGCTTTCGTGTACTCTGCGTAGAATCGAATTGATATCCCGTCAGGTCCAGTGGACTTTCCTCTGTTGAGTGATTTCAGTTGCTTTTCTATTCCTTGGACACTTGTTTTGATGTCAGCCATGATATGACCACTTCTAGCCCAAAATGAGGTTTTCTACCACTGGATAGTTTGGAAACTGATCGATCGTATGATGCAAGAAAGAGACTTGTCCTTGGGACCAGTTTAGAATAACATAGGAAATGGATTTCTCCATGACAACTGGTTGTATGAAGAAGAAGACGTATTCGAGAGTTGCCTTCTCTTTCGCCAAACAGCAGTCAGACTACTGGCATGTGAAAGGAGTAGAACACTGAGCAGATGTGTCTGCAGCGAGATCTCTGTGCGCAGAATGACATGCTTAAAACAACAAGACATATATTTACTTTATTGAATTTATTTAATGTAGCAACTAATACACATAATTTCACTACCATTCTTGTGGTTTAGATAAGTGAAATACTATCACTTGTATGGAACGTTTACCGTTTGATATATTTGCTTGTTGCAGTGCAGGTTTGTTGTCTTTGTAACTTGTGGGAGGCAAGGGCCAAGAGAAGTGATAAGTTGTCTGCACCGTTTCAGTAATGACATACTTCACAGAAATGTAGATCTAAATCTACACGTACATCGATACAGTGCAAGTAACACTTAAGTGCCTTGCTCAGGTATCATCAAATCACCTTCACAACAGCGCGCGGAAAAAATGATCATCCGTATCTTTCCGTGCGTGCTCTGATTTCCCTTATTTTATTATGATGATCGTTTCTTCCAATGTAAGTCCGTATCAACAAAATATTTTCACATTCGGTGGAGAAAGTTGGTGTCTGAAATTTCATGAAAAGGTCCCGCAGCAACGAGAAATACCTTTGTACATATTCACTTAAGCACACTGGACTCGTATTCTGGAGGACGACGGTTCAGATCCGCGTCCGGCCACCCTGATTTAGGTTTTCTGTGATTTAGGGAAATCACTTTAGGCAAATCCCGGGATGGTTCCTTTGAAAGGGCACGGCCAACTTCCTTCCTCATCTTTCCATAATCCCATGGAACCGATGTCTCTGCTGTTGGCCCCCTGCCCCTAACTCAACCAACCAACATATTTACTGACTACTGCTATGCCCATAACAAATCACAGCACATGCATTTTTTGTATACACATAAATGTTCAAAGTCACAGCCCTCATCTACCCTGTTACCTTAGCTCTAGGCTGGTTGAAAAGGAAACAGGAAACATGAGCGGTTGTAACTACAAGAGAGTGGAAGAAAACTCGCCAAATTACATCCAACAAATTCACTGTGGTTCGACTTCACATCCTACTTAAAAACCTATTTCGGTCTAACATTATGACGGCTGATAATGAGCAGTCTACTATTCCAAAGTAAAATTACTTTGAATAGTCCTTTATCAAAAGTTTTCGACCACGTAAAATTTTGGATAGGTGTACAGCAACCAACCACAAATTCAATTTAGGTTACTTTATTCAAAAAGTGGCATATACAATTCATCACTAGACGGCTTTCATGCATTCGTCAAAGCATAATTACGATGCATTGGTTTACTGTTGAGTTTCCTTAGGAGAAACAGTAATCCACAATTACGAACGTGTAATTACGATGAGGACATCACACACATCCATGCCCGAGGCAGGATTCGAACCTGCGACCGTAGCGGTCGCGCGGTTCCAGACTGTAGCGCCCAGAACCGCTCGGCCACACCGGCCGGCACTGCGAGAAAAATATGACACATAAATGCCCTGTCTTAAATGTATGCCACTGCTGAAACTTTAATTGTATCACACGAAAATTATAAATGTCCTACCTGTTTGCACAATGAATAAGTGCTGTGCGGCTGCTATCTCCAAACTACTGCAGCTGCTGCTGCTATGGCAGTTAAAAAATAAAAATTCAAACTCTTAGCAACACGATGTACAATGCATACTTTAAACTATAGAGACAACTACAAAACTTCTGTGCTAATAAATCTCATTACTGCAGTGATCATTCGCAATTAAAATTGTGTTACTAAAAATTAGGAAAGCAAAACTATATATGTGAAACTTAGAATAAAAAGACGAATGTTATCGATGGGAAAACAATACAGTAACTGAGTTAGCAAAACTTTACATGACTAAGACAAAATATTTTAAAACTTGAAATATTTAAAATTCACTTTACATTACAGTGGAAAAACCTGAACAGATTCTCTTTACTTTCTTACAAACACATGTGTTATCAAAATGAAATTTTCACTCTGCAGCGGAGTGTGCGCTGCTATGAAACTTCCTGGCAGATTAAAACTGTGTGATGAACCGAGACTCGAACTCGGGACCTTTGCCTTTCGCGGGCAAGTGCTCTACCAACTGAGCTACCCAAGCAGGACTCAGGCTCCCTCCCCACAGAGCACTTGCCCGTGAAAGGCAAAGGTCTCAATTTCGAGTCTCTGTCCGGCACACAGTTTCACTCTGCCAGGAAGTTACACATGTTATCCATCTTTGAGGAAAAATCGGTATGTCACACATTGGCAGGTTATCAAAAAAATTTTCATTTCTAAATTCTTGACCAAATTAATTACTATGCTTGGATGTCTCGGCAAATCCTCTATTACAGTACCTTTTGAAGTCTTCTGAAGGAATTTACAAAATACCTGCCCATAAATGAAAAATAATATTAGAAAATTATTGCTGGCACACAGCACGCCCTAAACACATCTTACTCCATTACATTACAAGATACAACTGGACTTCTCTCTCTCTCTCTCTCTCTCTCTCTCTCTCTCTCTCTCTCTCTAAGACTGCATTCCACTCACAAGCAAAGGTTCTACTAACAATCTCTCGCAGCGCAACCTCTTCAGCACAGATGTTGCCCACTGTTACTCAGATGTTATTGACGCTTTACTTTCCCGAGTGACATCCAAAATTATTACAAAAATTACAATTTTTCGTATACGACAAAACACTTACAGCTATATCCGCATCAGCAGAAGGAGCAGCAGAATGAACTTCCTGTTAACCTTCAGCAGCTATGACGTTCTGCAGAGTACTCCGCTAAATATTCAGTAATCTTGGAAAGTGCTAATGTACGCCTCCGTACCTGAGTGATGAGGACAGCTGACTGCCATGGGTTTGATTCTTGATACTGCCAAGGATTTATCCTTGGTGAGAGGACTTGCATAGCGTGAATTCACCCTCGCGGTGCTAGTTGAGGAGCTACTTGACGGAGTAATAGCGGCTATAGATCCTGACAACACAACGGCTGGGAGAGTGGTGTAGTCACTCAGTGTCCGTCCATTCTGCGTCCAATGACCCCGTTGGCGGAGGATGACACGGTGATCGGTCGGCAGCGACGGGCCCGCCAAGACCTGTGGACTAGGAGAGATAGCTTAAAATGTTAATAGCTTGTGTTTTTCAGTTACTTCCTTATTCATCTGACACCATAAAATAAAGTTGTTTGGTGCAAGAGAGTGATATGTCCAGTCTTTTATAGCTCAACAAACATCGCAATAAATCTTTGTTTATGTAATACGTTAATATCACATTTTATTACGAAAATAACTGTCAGATTCTGTGCTGAGTGTAAGAACCAAAGGCGTTACTCCTTGCGTAAGGAAAGAGAACATTATCACTGCATTATCTCCGATTTTTATAATCTCTGATGTTAAAATGATATAATGTTAATGACTCTTGTTTGTTCTTGCTCTGATAAAGACGAAGGGAACTTATAATTGTGAATATTACGACTCGATAGTAAGAACAAAAGTTGTATTCAAGGAAGAAGTAAACGAGTGTTCATCTCTGATAAATAACTAGGGGAGACTCGAAGGTAAGTATTACTCTATTTAGTCATGCTAATTACTGCAGAAAGTTTAAGCTACAATACGTCGACGTGGAATTGGAGAGACACTGGGAAGATTGGCGAAAGAACCTGAAAATGAACAAGACTTTCAACGGACTCAAGAAACAAGCAACAAGGTCTCTGCCACAGCTCTTTACCAACAAATAACCACGAGACAAAACTCACGCAAGGTGAGTTTTGTTTCAATGGACATTTGACTACACCGTTTTAAAACCAAGAACACCGGGTAATCTTGTCTATAAAACACAGTAGAAAAACAATAAAGTAAGTTATTGCGGTGTGCTCCTGGCCTAAGTAATGATCAGAAAAAGACAAGTTCTATGACCGATTTTTTTCCAATTTGTGGACAGATTTTTATATTTTTCTCTGAATTCTGTGATCGTGACTTACCTGGTTGTTGCCCCTACACTCTCAGTTCTCCTTCTATAACATCTCCGAAGATTAGAGCACCACTGACAGTGGCGAAGAAAGCCTGCGACCATATGCGAAAAATGTAATATTACTGCAGCGATAATTCGTTGCAGCGTCACGTCGAATCTCTCTCGCACACAGTTCCTCAGCAATTTTCTGATAAACCTGAGGCTGACATCTGCCGAATGTTTTTGAGAGAGGCTGCCGATAGGGGAAAAGAATATTGGAATTGAGAAGTGTGTATAGCTTGTGTTCTCGCAAGTTACTAGTCTGGTGAACTTGTGCCTCGCAGGTGACCTCCCGCGTCACCTAGGCATGTTGCCGCGCCTTTGAACTCGCCGCCGGTGCAGTGAGGACGCCCCCGACGTTTCTCCCTTGCCACTGTGCGGATTGCGTCGACAGCAATTAAAAATAATGATGTTGTTAAGGAGGCGGCGGTCTGTGTCTGCCGTGGCGGGCGGCGTCCGCCCCCGACTGTCTGTCTGACTGTCCCTTCTGTCGCATCTGTACTGTCCGTCTGCAAGGCGGCACTCTATGGCTTGTTATTTCTCCGCTCTTAATTCTCCACGCCGCTTGTAAATGTTGTTTCTGTCTTCCTCCTGTTAGCGAGTACGGCACCCATTGTGTCCTTAACATGTTGTTACGCATACATATGAGGTGCTTCACAAATTGTCTGTGAATATTTCAGTGAAAATCGGAAAGCTTACATGACATCTCAGTTTCAACCGTCACCGGCAAAGGAGTCCCGTTGTGCCTGTATGCAACGCATCTCCCGATTTTCCCACTCTTGTAAGCAGTGCCGGAAGTCTGCTCGCTGAATCTTGTTAAAAATTACCTGCCATCTCGCTTGAGTCTATAAAATCAAAACTCGGCTCATCCAACATCAATTTTTCAGGAAGAGGAATATATCTCAAGACGCTAGAACAGTCAAGCAGAGTGGCTGATGATTGTTGCCGTTATTTTTTGCCATGAATTTCGTCACAGTGAGCAAATTAAAATGAAGCGCCAAAGCAACTTGTACATGCATTTGTAATTCAAATGGTTCAAATGGCTCTGAGCACTATGGGACTCTACTGCTGACGTCATTAGTCCCATAGAACTTAGAACAAGTTAAACTTAAGGACATCACAAACATCCAAGCCCGAGGCAGGATTCGAACCTGCGACCGTAGCGGTCTTGTGGTTCCAGACTGCAGCGCCTTGAACCGCACGGCCACTTTGGCCGGCCTTTGTAATTCAAATACAGAGCGAAACAGTACCAGCGATGGCGAGGCATGACAGAATCTCTGACCAGAGAGCTGTTTATCGTTGCTAGTCTGCGCTTGACCGCGCGAGAGTTCAGTTGCGAGTTGTACTCAGTCGGAGTAGTGTGTGAGGAGTCGGCGGGCGTCGACATGGGTCTCTGGTCACGGTTCGGGACGAGGTATATTGTTAAATAAGGTAATGAAGCAGCACTGCGCTCAGCCAGTAACATCTGTTAATTGTAATTAATTTGTTCAAGAAATGCCCCAACAATAATTTTGTTTTCAAAGCAATCATTTTAAGAAAAGAATCATTCCAATTGAAACAATATTTCCTATGCTTTTACCCCCAGAATCAATTTATCAGGTTAATTATTGCACAGGGCCTAAGGTCAGCGATGCTGTCCTATTATTGTGGGTTTAATGATTAATGTTCATTTCTCAATTTTTGTGTCGAGTTTACATTGGGCCATTATTTTTCAATATTTTTGTAGCGAAGGTACAGTCGCTTTTATTTCAATTTAACGATATGTAGAAAGTAATAATAATTATGAAGAATCCGCCGCGATTGCACAAACTACCTGGTGTTTACCTAGGTTTCAGCGTGGGTAACCCCGCCTTCTTCAGAACAAATATAAAACAGCATGTCTAAATAGGCATAGTTAAAGGCTAAAATCAATACCTACAGCGGCAAAGACCCCATAAATTTTTTTTAAAAAATGATGCAGATATTATTAGTGCGATTTTATCCGTTAACAATAACGTCCATAGCATAGCTATCTTTTTAGTTTAGTTGTAATTTCTACCTAATTCTAGGGCCTCCTTAAGCTTGTGGCTGATTTACCATCCGTGCACGAAGTTTGTCGTGCGTTGCTTTTAAATATGTCTTAATTCCCGCATCATCGCTTTTATCATTTACTCAATTTGCTAATTGTGGCCGGCCGCGGTGGTCTAGCGGTTCTGGCGCTGCAGTCCGGACCCGCGGGACTGCTACGGTCGCAGGTTCGAATCCTGCCTCGGGCATAGATGTGTATGATGTCCTTAGGTTAGATAGGTTTAAGTAGTTCTAGAGGACTGATGACCATAGATGTTAAGTCCCATAGTGCTCAGAGCCATTTAAACCATTTTGAATTTAAGCTACTTGTGCGACAACTTTTGGCAATCAGTTAGGTCCCGATCCGTGTTAACTTTGTAATCCCGCTCCCATGCATAAGAAGAGCGTTTCCTGGACGCGCGCATGCGCGGTGATTTCGATAGCCGCGCATGTCGACCAGCCTGCGTTGCCTCAGGTCGGTGGAGAGCCTGTGACCATCGTACGTTGGCTGGGGCGGGGCAGCACACACAGGGTTGAGATAAGGAATATTTATGGGGTCTTTGCCGCTGTAGGTGTTGATTTTAGTCTTTGACTATGGCTACTTAGACAAGCTGTTTTTAATTTGTCCTGAAGAAGCCGTGGTTACCCACGCTGAAACCTAGGTAAACACCAGGTAGTTTGTGCAATCGAGGCGGATTCTACATAATTATTTCGATAGATTGCTGACGAGCTGCAATGCTGAAAGTTCTTATCTGTAGAAAGGCAGAATACGGCGCTGCGGTCGACAACGCCTATACAGGGTGTTATAAAAAAAGTACGGCCAAACTTTCAGGAAACATTCCTCACACACAAAGGAAGAAAATATGTTATGTGGACATGTGTCCGGAAACGCTTACTTTCCATGTTAGAGCTCATTTTATTACTTCTCTTCAAATCACATTAATCATGGAATGGAAATACACAGCAACAGAACGTACCAGCGTGACTTCAAACACTTTGTTACAGGAAATGTTCAAAATGTCCTCCGTTAGCGAGGATACATGCATCCACCCTCCGTCGCATGGAATCCCTGATGCGCTGATGCAGCCCTGGAGAATGGCGTATTGTATCACAGCCGTCCACAATACGAACACGAAGAGTCTCTACATTTGGTACCGGGATTGCGTAGGCGAGAGCTTTCAAATGCCCCCATAAATGAAAGTCAAGAGGGTTGAGGTCAGGAGAGCGTGGAGGCCATGGAATTGGTCCGCCTCTACCAATCCATCGGTAACCGAATCTGTTGTTGAGAAGCGTACGAACACTTCGACTGAAATGTGCAGGAGCTCCATCGTGCATGAACCACAAGTGTCGTACTTGTAAAGGCACATGTTCTACCAGCACAGGTAGAGTATCCCGTATGAAATCGTGACGGTGAATCGAGGAAGTACAGTACATACTGATGAAACTAAAATGAGCCCTAACATGGAAATTAAGCGTTTCCCGACACTTGTCCACATAACATCTTTTCTTTAATTGTGTGTGAGGAATGTTTCCTGAAAGTTTGGCCGTATCTTTTTGTAACACCCTGTATAAGAGGACCAGTGTCTGCTGCAGTTGTTACATCGGTTACTGCCGCTACAAAGGAAGATTATCAAGATTTATATGAGTTTGGACGTGGTGTTATAGCTGACGAACGAGCGATGGGGCACAGCATCTCCGAGGTAACGATGAAATAGGGATTTTCCCCTACGTTTCATGAGTGTACCGTGGATATCAGGAATCTGGTAAAACATAAAGTCTTCGACATCGCTGCGGCCGGAAAAGGACCCTGCAAGAACTGGACCACCAACGACTGAAGAGAATCGTTCAAAATGACAGAAGTGCAACCGTTCCACAAATTGCTGCAGATTTCAATGCTGGGCCATCAACAAATGTCAGCGAGTCAACCGTTCAACGAAACCCCACCGAAATGGGTTTTCGGAGCCGAAGGCCCACTCGTGTACCCTTGATGACTTACGACACAAAGCTTTACGTCTCTCCTGGGCCCGTCAACACCGAAACTGGACCTATGATGACTGGAAACATGTTGCCTGGTCGGACGAGTCTCTTTTCCAACAAGCGGATGGACGCGTACGATATGGAGAAAATCTCATTAATCCATGGACCCTGCATGTCGGCAAGGGACTGTTCAAGCTGATGGAGTCTCTGTAATGGTGTTGGACGTGAGCATTTGGAGTGATATGGGACCCCTAATACATCTAGACACGACTCTGACAGCTGACACGTACGTAACCATCCTGTCTGGTCACCGGAATCCATTCACGTCAATTGTGCATTCCGACGGACTTAGGCAATTCCAGAAAGACAATGCGACGCTCCGCACGTCCTAATTGCTACAGAGTTGCTCCAGCAACACTTCCAATGGTCACCAAATTCCCCAGACATGAATATTATTCAGAAGATCTCGGATGCCTTGCAACGTGCTGTTCAGAAGAGATCTCCATCCCTTCGCTCTCTTACGGATTTATGGACAGCGCTGCAGGTTTCATGGTGTCAGTTTCCTCCAGCATTACTTCAGACACTTGTCGACTCCATGTCACGTCGTGTTGAGGCACTTCTGTGTGCACGTGGGCGTCCTACACAATGTTATTCAGGTGTACCAGTTTGTCTAGCACTTCAGTGTTCAGTATGTCAGTGCAAGCAACCACTGTCTTTTCTGTCATCTCTCAGGCCTTCTTCCCTCCGTCTCTAGAGATCATCCCAGTAGACCTTTACAGTGCCTCTCAGACCTCATGGGAGGGATTCCTTGACGAAAATTCCGCCGCGCGGGATTAGCCGAACGGTCTAGGTGCTACATTCATGGACTGTGCCGGTGGTCCCGGGGTCCCGGTGGAGGTTCGAGTCCTCCCTCAGGCATGGGTGTGTGTGTTTGTCCTTAGGATAATTTACGTTAAGTAGTGTGTAAGCTTAGGGACTGATGACCTTAGCAGTTAAGGTTTCACACACATTTGAACATTTTTGAGGACAATTTCACGAATGTCAAAAAACAACCATCAGCGTTGACTTGATGTTGCTGTGAACTTGTGCGCCTGTCTGGCCCACAGAGAGTATGGTGTCTTTCACTACGCAGATTACACTCTTGTTTCAGGGTCATAACGGTACACCCATGATTCATGCGTAGTTACGAGCCTGGACAGAAATATGGGTGATCTCGAACCCTTATTTCAAGGTCAGCGTGCACCTGACTCTGATGATCGTTCAAAAAAAGAGCAACGAACTTCGCTGCAATGCGTCTCACTTTCAGTTCATCAGACAGAATGTCTCCGATGAAATTCGAATGATTTCCAAGCACGTTGCTCCTTCCCTTGTGGATCATTTCACACAGTTTCGCATTCCTTTCCGGAGTTTGCATCCTTACTCGCCCAAGTGCTTCACGTCTTCCACATTCTCCCAGTCACCTTCAAATGGCTTAAACCAATCATGTTGCTTGTCTCTGTGGATCTCAGATCAAAACTTAATGCAGATGCTCTGGTGATTTAAGTCGGCCATTTCGAAATTCGCAGACATAGTAGAACATAGTGTAAAGAAATCAGCAACAACGTCCAAGCCGAAGCACCCGCGACTCCACTTGGTCGGACACGCAGTTGAAAAAGACAATTAGAAGGACTCAGCGGAGTTGGTCCTGCTCATTCTGCAGCGCAATATTCAAATTGTCGGAAATTCAATGTGTAACAACTGGTATACACTCCGCAAGCGACAGTGCTGCCCGAGGCCAAAATAATACTAGTGAATTTCTGTCCTATCCAGTCAGTGTATAAAACGCACAGTAACCTCTTAGCCTGTTCACGTACGAGATATGCCGGCACGATGCAACAGTAAAACTGTTGCAGAGATTTCTTTTCTGGAATAGTGGTTCTCTAAATTTATCCAGCAGGATTTCACGACCGCAGTGTCGCCACGCTTCCAAAGATACCCGTTTAAGTTACAAGAACATGCTTTCCCATTTTCGTACGTGCAGTACTGATCTGTAATTGTGCTACTTGAATGTCTCTAAATTCAATGTCTCCAGCCATTACTGTTTGATAAGAACTCCAAGCCACACTCTACAATTAGTCGTTCCAACATGCGGGAATACAGAAGCTTCCAATTCCACCCGTATTCTTTGACATATGACGTCACCAATACGGCGAAAACGACCATTCTCAACGTCTCCAATATGGTGCCTATGACGTCATTACATAACCAAGACAACAAACTTGAAAATACATATAAAACCTACAAACACATCTCCCTCCATAAATATAATCAAACTAACGGGACCAGCGCTGGAAATTAGTGGTTTTTGGGTGGGAACAAAATGGTTCAAATGGCTCTGAGCACTATGGGACTTAACTTCTGAGGTCATCAGTCCCCTAGAACTTACAACTACTTAAACATAACTAACCTAAGGACATCACACACATCCATGATCGAGGCAGGATTCGAACCTGCGAGCGTAGCGGTCACGCGGTTCGAGACTGTTGCGCCTAGAACCGCTCGGTCACCTAGGCCGGCTGGGTGGTGACAAACACACCACGATACCATGCGACACAAAACGACGACATAAAAACACCACAAAATTCCCAAATTCCGCTACACTTACAACATCGACAGGAATCAGTCACTTCCCTTCACCTACATAACTCATCCGCAATTGTCGATGCCAAAAAATAGAAATCAACTATTCCACAAATTATAATCACACTGCAACTGTCGATACCACAAAACGAACACCTAAAACAACAAAACTTGGATTCAGACTCTTCCCTTGAGCTATATAGCTCAAATACAATGGACGATACCAAACAAATTGAAATTGAGTACTTCCCCTAAGATACATCAATCAACCACAAGTGCCGATACCAAATCATCACACACCAACAGATGGCCAGCCGGCCGGAGTGGTCGTGCGGTTATAGGCACTACAGTCCGGAACCGCGTGACGCTACGGTCGCAGGTTCGAATCCTGCCTCGGGCATGGATGTGTGTTATGTCCTTAGGTTAGTTAGGTTTAAGTAGTTCTAAGTTCTAGGGGACTGATGACCACAGTAGTTAAGTCCCATAGTGCTCAGAGCCATTTGAACCACTTTGAACCAACAGATGCTGTAAATAACACTGACCCAACAATACATGAAAACCCCACCGAACGTCATAACATGTGAACAATAGACCCAAAAAACACAATACTTACCACAAAAAAGATCCGGCGCTTCACACTAAAAAAAAATGGCTTTGAGCACTATGGGACTTACGATCTGAGGTCATCAGTCCCCAAGAACTTAGAACTACTTAAACCTAACTAACCTAAGGACATCACACACATCCATGCCCGAGGCAGGATTCGAACCTGCGACCGTAGCTGTCGCGCGGTTCGAGACTTAAGCGCCTAGAACCGCTCGGCCACTCCGGCTGGCTGCACTACACACTAGGTCAGGCACCCCAATCACTCACACACACACACACACACACACACACACACACACACACACGCACACACACACACACACACACACACACACACACACACACACACACACACACAAGCAAACAGAATGCCGAACTCGCATATTCTGCTTGCATACGCCGCATTACACGATCTCCGCCACAAGCCCAAAAAAGTTGCAGAACATTTATGATGAACAACATGTCGTCTCCCATTTCAGCCCACAAACGCGCTCTATTAAACTTGGAAGTCGTATCCATATCTAATAAAAGAAGCCGCAAATTGAATTAAACGACTTACCGCGCGTCAAACAGCAAACCAATAACATCAAATGACACCGCAATTACATCAACATATCGGAAACTTAATTCTTAACTCACTGAAACTAATTTCCATTCTTCTACAACAAAATGGTTCAAATGGCTCTGAGCACTATGGGACTCAACTGCTGAGGTCATTAGTCCCCTAGAACATAGAACTACTTAAACCTAACTAACCTAAGGACATCACAAACATCCATGCCCGAGGCAGGATTCGAACCTGCGACCGTAGCAGTCACGCGGTTCCGGACTGAGCGCCTGAACCGCTAGACCACCGCGGCCGGCCCCTGCTACAACAGTCACGACCGATAAATGCACACTTCAAGCACCAACACCCAGATGAACCCAATACACCACATAACACTCGTACCATACACACACCACCAATCGCAACAAGACGACATCTACAAACACAACACAGTCAAAATGAAACTCCGCGCCGTTATGATGTCACACACCACAACACCCTTACGTCACTGGTCAAAGCCGTCGGGTAGGATCGCATGCGTCCGTTGACTTCCTTTAGACATGGCGCGCATTTTTCCAGAACTCTCCCAACCAAAATAAGACTAAAAATTTTACCTGTTGTTCGTTTATAATATTGATTTTCATTATTACTCCAATATATTTAAACAATATGACTCCCTAACGTTCGATACTGATCTTGATATCACATATTATCGATATTTTTTTAAGTGGGTGATCTTCATCGCCTTAATCTGTATCAGAGCACCAGTCGTCGTCCATATCCATTCGCCGGGTCGGACGCCGCTCCTGGACGTTCCCGGGTCGTCGTAGTGGGGACGGCTGACGCGGAATTCGACGTGTCAAGCCTTGCCAGACATCGATCAAATGACTCCAGCGCTGCTGAGACAGGTACCTCTGCCGCGTACGTACATACATTTGCTTCCTCTGATACTGTCACTCGAAATGCGACCGAGTACTGGCTGCCTGGACAGCGGCCACGCCGTCCTGTTCAGCCGTCCAGCGGAAGAATACCAGGAAAGCGTGGTTATGGCCCAACACTAGCTTAAACGAAATACTACCAGCAATAGAAGCACTGCATTCGGTGAATGAAGCATCGCCTGATATCGTGGCAGCTGCTGACGTGTGGACTCCTGCACTCAGTTGCCGGCGCCATGGAATTGTTGGTGGTTGGTTGCTGGAACGAGCAGCTGGTAAGATTATAGTGTTCACCTTTCCTGCAGGGGAAACGACGGAGGCATCTCGCTGTGCTGGGCGGTTGAGATATAGATGACCACATTTTCTTCAAAGTAACAGCATATATCAGCAAAACCACGCATTAAGGCCTATATTTCTTTATTCATACATGACATCTTGTAAACTATCGATGGAGACGAACAGGTAGATATGTCTTATTGTATTTTCCGAAAGGCGTTGGACAGTGTGCCACATCATGGACTAGTAACGAAGATCATACCGGAGTATCTTCGCATGTAAGTCACTGATTCGATGATTATTTGATTCACAGAACCCAGTAAGTTGTTATACTGCACAGTGAATATTCCACAAAAATGACAGTAACATCGGATGTACTTGAACGCAGCATATCCTGGAAAGGTCGCCATATGAAACGTCCCCTTTGGAAAATTATAAATTACTGTGCTGGAAAAACTCTTACCCTATTTGATTTTCAAACAGCTGAGCAGAACTGAACGTACTCAGACATTTCCTTCTTTACTTATTCTGAAACACTAAACTGACACACAAACGCAGTCTGACTTTCAATAATCCCTACAAAAGAATGGCCCTAACTAACAATAACCTAAACCTTTCATGAATCACTTACCTCACAAAAATCTTCGTTACTCGAACTACTGCAAAACATCGAGCGCCAATACTGCCAGCTAAATAAAAGATTCTGACTACTGAAGGCACTAACTACTGATAGGAATGGTTGGCAAATGAAAGATTTTGATAGAGAACAAACAATGTATTTACCTTAATAGTGTTGCAAAGTCATTATATATATATATATATATATATATATATATATATATATATATATATATATATATATATATATCATTCAGTCTTACAAATTTCGTGTTTCTGACGGACACTCGTCCAGATCGTCCGCTCTCAAAATTCTGCCATCTCTCTCCCTACACCCACCACTGCTGGCAGCTCACCCCCAGCTGCGCAACGCTATGCGCTGTTCACATCCAAGTCCCCCACGCTACAATAGCAAATATTCCATCAATGCCAACCAGCCACAGACTGCACACAGCACAGTCAGTGATTTTCATACAGAGCGCTACGTGGCGTTACCAACATAAAAACCTAAACAGCCTACTTACACAGTAACCTCTGATGTTCTTAGTATACCTAAACGATACATCAGATATAGTCAGCACTATTCAAAGAGAGTTACCTACGGTTATTTTGTCTATCAGAAAGTACCACTGGTGGAAGAACGTAAGGCGATGTAGGAAGACTTGGAGAAAGTTTTTATTTGCTGTAATGGATGACAGCTCGCTCAAAAATGGATACATGTAAGCTACAGCCTACAACAAAGAAAACGAATCTGATAGTACCTCATTACAAAATTGGTGGATGACATCTTCTCACCAAGTTGTATAAAGATTTGAGGACGATACAAAAAAAACGATGTGGAATGAGATGTAAAATAAGTACTACAGAAGGCTAACGAAAGACGGAAATGAATCGCATAGAATATGTAAAATTTAAAATTTTCACTGCGAACTGAATAT
This sequence comes from Schistocerca serialis cubense, assembly GCF_023864345.2. Classification (NCBI taxonomy): domain Eukaryota; kingdom Metazoa; phylum Arthropoda; class Insecta; order Orthoptera; family Acrididae; genus Schistocerca; species Schistocerca serialis. Next base: position 869,019,941 of record NC_064641.1, on the reverse strand, counting down.
TCTTCGATGGCTCACCCTAGGATGGCTGGCAGTTGTCCAGTCGAAATATTGTGGATGGAAGCTAACGACAACCCGCTGCAAGCCCGAAATCTTTTTGAATACGCATAGAAGATGTCAGTGCGACAAATTCTGTGGTACTGTCGAAGCTTCTGGAGTCCTTATCCAGCAGGAGTAACGATAAACGTCGAATTAATTCGCAGACGCACTCATAGTGTCATAAAAGTCTAGCAGTATAGACCATACGAAAGTGTGTCATAACTACTCGCGGCACTTAAATGGGGAACACCAGAAGAATCATGCCGAATTCACAAAGAATCTCGGTTGGCTACAGTTAGAGAACCTCTGCGAGGATTACGCTGTCGTTTCTCTGAGCGGACTGCTGCCTAATTAGAGGGCACAAAAAGCGGGATCCTAGAGGAAGGACCGGGGAAAACAATGAGCATTAGCTATTAAGTAACTCCTCAAACAGCTATTAGCCAATGTTTTCTTCTAGATTTAAAAATATATTAAAGACCAATTTTAAGAAACATTATTTGAATCCCAAATGTCAAACAACTTAGATATGCTTCACAATTCTATCGGTATTACAAAATATCAAACACCTTAAATATCAATAAATTGCAATGAACCAGTGCGACGTCAGATCAGGCACAAGTCTACTGACGGCGTAACAGTCCCCAGGCGTAGACCTCGGGCACCGACCCCGGCTACAACAAGGCAAGCGAGAGTAAGCTGACCGCTACAACATTTAAAGTAAGCACACTCTTAAAAAGTGGAAGGGTGAACCCAATCTAAAGCCTCTGATCCGGCTCTAAAGGATATCACACGTCGAGCTGGTAAGAATACGGAAGTAACCAAAACTCAAAGTTAATCGTACTTAAAATGCCGCAATAATCTTGATAAACGTAAAAGCCGTTTTCAAACTAGTATCCACAACTCAAAAGGTTCATTCACCCTGCGAGGGTTTACAAGTATTTCCTCCTTGTACAATTCAAGCATAATGAATATCATATCCCACATTCCACTAATTCCGCTGGCGAGTAGTTGTGCTATCTAAGGGGGGAGATACGACCGGCTGCAAGAAGCAAGGCACCGCCACTGACTACAGTGGATCCACTTTCTTAAGTTCAACAGAATGCCAAGATGAAATTTACTAGGGTGAGTCAAATGAAACCCTTAAATTTGTAATAACAAATCGAAATTTCGCGCCGTTATCATGTAAGTTGGTTAGCGTGCTACAAACAGCGTGCACAATGGCTTGTAGGCGGCAGCATAGTGCAGATGCACACATACCGTCGCAGTATTAGTATAAAGATTGCCACCCCACTTCGACTTGCACCAGGTAAGCCAGCGTTCTGTTATTCGGTTTTTCCGTAGTGAAGGTGTGAAACCTATTGAAATTCATCGACGAATGAAGGTTCAATACGGTCATGCATGTTTGTCACAGCAGCAAGTCTACGAATGGAGTAGGAAGTTCGCAAATGGTGTGACTTCAGTGGAGGATGCTCCTCGTCCAGGTCAGGCACAACCAGTTGTGTCTCAACAGAACATTGCAGCAGTTGAGCCCATAGTGAAGAAAAACCGCCGAGTGACACTGAATGACATTCTAGATTAGTCATGGGTCAGCACACCACATTGTGCATGATGTGCTCCAGTTTCACAAAGTGTCTGCATGAGTGAAAGACATGTTGATGCTTGTGAAGAACTTCTTCGGCGCTTTGAACGAGAAGGTGATGGCTTCCATGCAAGGATCGTTACTGGGGACGAAACCTGGGTTTACTTCCACCAACAAGAAACGAAGAGAGCGAGCAAGGTATGGCGCCATTCCTCATCACCAAAACCAAAGAAGTTTCGAACAGAACCATCAGCAGGGAAGGTTATGTTGACTCTCTTTTGGGGCGAAAAAGGCGTCAGTTTGTAGCATTACATGTCTAGGGGGACCACTGTCACCAGTGCATCATACACAGATGTCCTAAAATATCATCTGCTGCCTGCAATCAAATCAAAGCGACGTGGAGTGCTGTCAGCATGTGTCCTTTTGCAACATGAAATGCAAGGCCCCACACTGCCCGTGCAACAGTTGCAACAATCACAGACCTGCATTTTGAGTGTCTTCATCATCACCCATACTCACCAGACCTTGCCCCAAGTGATTTACATATGTTTTGACCACTCAAAGAGCAATGGGAGGAAAGAAGTTCCGTTCTGATGTAGAGGTACGCCACGCGGTGCATGGGTGGTCAAAAGAATTTTTTTTCTAAAGTTATTCACTTTGTAAGCGCTGGAGGACTTGCAATGAACGTGGGGGAGATTATGTTGAAAAGTAGTACAACTTTGTACGATTTCTGCACAATAAATAATATTTAAAGAATATTTAAGGTTTTCATTTGACTTACCCTCATAAATTTGAGCACAGGCTGGTAAGACCTTAAAATCAAAATCACAAGGAGACAACGGTTTGGACTTTTACTGAAAATCGGGAGACAGAAATTTAAAAAAAAAAATCTAAACAAATAAGCCAATTTCCATACGGGAGGAAGTTGAGCACTTGCCAGAGGGCCCTTCAGATAATCGCAAATTAAATGCAAAATACGGAAACGTAGTACAACTAAAGGTGAAAATCAAGCGGAAGGCGAGGGCCAAGCTTCTTCCGACCAACTGCAGGTAACCGAGACAAGTTTCTGGTGATAATTACAAATTGTGCTCACCCATGAACAAAAGGAGGTAGGACGTGGCTCTGTCCTCGACCGAAAAACAAAAAATAAATAAATAAATAAATAATAGAGTGTCTCTCTGTGTCCGGCAAAATCCCACGATGAAGGTGTTCCGTGCGATCGGAGCAGAGCAGACCTGGGCACGATTCGTAGGCTTCCTCGAGGAAACCACGAAACCACGCGAAGTAGCACAGGTGGGGGAAAGTGGTGGAGGGGGCGGGGCTAAGCTCGCCAAGCGCGTCACGGCACCAACCAAACAGTCCTGTACGGTAAACACCGGCTCTTGACGCTCGCACCGGAATATCCGCCCGCCAACAGTACTGGCCAATTGCTCCCCAAGAAGCACGTACGCTCCGCCTGACACCGCCACTAGCAGCCCGACCCGACCGCCTCCCTCTCTCAGGATCCACTGCTTCCTTCCTACCACCGAGAGGGACCAAAGACACTCGAACCGGCAAAGAAGGTCCTCAACTATCGACCTGGCACCACGGCTCAACTACTGTAAAAGAAAACAATTCTTAATATATAATTTTTGTAGATTAAAAATCCGCTTCAGTTGCCAGTAATTTCTTAGTATATTCTATGACCGGTTTCGAAACATAAAGCCTCATCTTCAGGTGACACCAAATAATTATAGGAATATAAATACGGTGCGACCGTCAGTCATGGGGGTGGGTTGGGGGGAGGTCACATTGACGTCAAACAAACGCATGAGAGCGTAAGACCAGCAAGCGCCCACCTGGTGACAGCACGAGACGGAAGTGAGACACTTGTATAAACGTAAACGTAGCTCCAGCATCGAAGGCTACGTAGTTTCCTGATAAATTGCTGGTAAGGAAGAAAAACGCAAAAGGAAGAAACATGGACGTGCAACAAAACAAGGAACGTGGACTTCTAGTTAGCAGCATTCATAATGGGGGCGGCACCTCAACACTTCCCGCCCCCCGTCCCCCGACCCTGTAACCTCCCAACAGAAATATCTCGTTTAAATTCCCAAAAGAAAAATTTCTTTCAAATAATAAAATTTCAATTTTTAATGTTACCTTCTACTAAAGGCTGACTGCATATCGAGATTAATAAGTTTTGACGTCAGCAACGCTGCGTCATGGCCCTGTGAAATCATCCTGAATAAACTGAAAAAGTCTTACCTCACAATGATGTCGCCGGATAACGCTATCTATATATATATGCTCGTATAAGAAATTTTTGGCACAGCCCAGTGCAATGCTGGCCACTAGATTTTCATTTGTAGGAAAACGACTGATTTTCTTTTGCTTAATCAAGATAAGTATGCACAGGAAAAATTCGTAAAATCTTTAAACTCAGACAAATGACTGGCAAAAGTTTTCTTCAGGACAAAAGTTATTATTGAAACATTTCTGAAAGGAATTACATGGGACTTTAACATTACAATTGTGGTTAAATCAGTTGTGGCAATTAACATACGCGAGCAGCAACAAGGAACAATTATATATATATATATATATATATATATATATATATATATATATGTATGTATATAATTTTACCTTATACTACATCGCTCATCCACTGCCATCGTTCTGCGCGTCCGGCACATCGCAAGTCAACCGCTGGATTGCCATGTCCGAACTCCAAAACTCAAAGCTACAAAACACGACTGCTCTCTGCGAGCTACTAAACTCGACTTACTGCCAACACTGCTCTGACCTGCGATTCTATTGTAGCACAGATATTCCATATCGCAGGCAGCGCGTGAACAATCCATCGAAATTACATTTGCTCAAGTGCGCTAGTGAATAGTAATGAATCCCTAATGAACCACTTACAACCCCTTGTGTAATCCGATCAAGCAAAGAACCCTGTACAGATTCGTTCGCCAGGAGGAACGTGGGACTGGGTTATTATTTCGTTATGACAAACTCGGGATCAGTGTGAGGGATCCAAAAAGAAATGCAGTTTCTCATTAGTCCTTGGTCATCTCGCAAGCGGTACACCCCACCCATCAAGCTTGTCGTAAAATGTTACTCGCCAGTAATTAGCAGACTCTTGCCTGTATAGTCGACGCTGCTGCAGCTGTGCCTCTTCTTACTGAAGAAAGGTTCAAAAGGCGAATTTAGCCTTGGCCGAGTTGGTATGTAGTTAACCGACTACTATCTTCCTTTGTCGTAAATAACAGGTCGTAAGTCTCTTGAAAAAAGTAAACAGTATACAGAGATACTATTGGGAGCATTTTAGGAAAGAGAGGTTCACCTCTAAACGAGACCGCATATAGGACACTGGTGCGGCCTATTCCTGAATAGTGCTCGAATGTTTCAGATCCGTATCAGTTCGGATTAAAGGAAGACTTCGTTAGACGGATTGATAGATTTGTTACGGGTAGGTTCGAACAACACAATTAGTTACGAAGATGGTTCGGGAGCTCAAACGGGAATTCCTGGACGGAAGGCCACCACTGAGAACCAGCATTTGAAACTGAATGTTGAAAGACTCTACTGCTTGCAACATATACTCCGCGTAAGTACCACGAAGATAAGATACCAGAAATTAGGGCTCATACGAAGGTACACAGGTAGTCGTTTTTCCCTCGCTCTATTTGGGAGTAGAACAGGAAAGGAAATGACAAGTAGTGGTACAGGGTACCTTTCGCCACGCACATTTTGTGGCTTGCGGAGTGTCTATGTAGATGTAGATGCAGATTTCCCGTGAGGGCGGTGCGTAACAGGAAAGCCTATATTTGCTGTGGTGGGTGCCACATCTCGGCCGCCCTATCGAAGATTAAGCGTGTTCATCAGTGTCGATCATCACGCAGCTGACGTAAGAGGGAATTCGCCAAATGAATCGCATGGTGTTGCGGGTATTCTAAGACTTTAACCATTCGGCTACAAACGTTGTCAATTATGCTGCAATCGTCTTATATTTCGCTTACGGGTCAGGAGAATAACGTAAGAGAGATCAGGACTAGTGGCCATTAAAATTGCTACACCACGAAGATGATGTGCTACAGACGCGAACTTTAACCGCCCAGAAGAAGATGCTCTGATATGCAAATGATTAGCTTTTCAGAGCATTCACACAATGTTGGCACCGGTGGCGACACCTACAACGTACTGACACGAGGAAAGCTTCCAACCGATTTCCCATACACAAACAGCAGTTGACCGGCGTTGCCTGGTGAAACGTTGTTGTGATGCCTCGCGTAAAGGGGAGAAATGCGTACCATCACGTTTCCGACTTTGATAAAGGTCGGATTGTAGCTTATTCCGATTGCGGTTTATCGTATCGCGACGCCGGCCGATGTGGCCGAGCGGTACTAGGCGTTTCAGTCTGGAACCGCGCGACCACTACGGTCGCAGTTTCGAATCCTGCCTCGGGCATGGATGTGTGTGATGTCCTTAGGTTAATTAGGTTTAAGTAGTTCTAAGTTCTAGGGGACTGATGACCTCAGATGTTAAGTCCCATAGTGCGCAGAGCCATTCGAACCATTTGAACGTATCGCGACATTGCTGCTCGCGTTGGTCCAGATCCAATGGCTGTTTGCAGAGTATGGAATCGGTGGGTTCAGGAGGGTAATACGGAACGTCGTGCTGGATCCCAACGGCCTCGTATCACTAACAGTCGAGATGACAGGCATCTTATCCGCATGCCTGTAACGGATCGTGCAGCCACGTCTCGATCCCTGAGTCAACAGATGTGGACGTTTGCAAGACAACAACCATCTGCACGAACAGATCGACGACGTTTGCAGCAGCTTGGACTATCAGCTCGGAGACCATCGCTGCGGTTACCCCTGACGCTGCGTCACAGACAGGAGCGCCTGCGATGGTGTACTCAACGACGAACCTGAATGCACGAATGGCAAAACTTCAAATCCAGGTTCTGTTTACAGCATCATGATGGTCGCATCCGTGTTTGGCGACATCGCGCTGAACGAACATTAGAAGCGTGTATTGTCATCGCCATACTGGCTATCACCCGGCGTGATGGTATGGTGTGCCATTGGTTACACGTCTCGGTCGCCTCTTGTTCGCGCTGACGGCACTTTGAACAGTGGACGTCACATTTTAGATGTGTTACGACGCGTGGCTCTATCCTTCATTTGATCCCTGCGAAACCCTACATTTCAGCAGGATAATGCTCGACCGCATGTTGCAGGTGCTGTACGGACCTTTCTGGATACAGAAAATGTTCGACTGCTGCCCTGGCCAGTACATTCTCCAGATCTCTCACCAACTGAAAACGTCTGGTCAACGGTGACCGAGCAACTGGCTCGTCACAATACGCTAGTCACTACTGTTGATGAACTGTAGTATCGTGTTGAAGCTGCATGGACAGACGTACCTGTACACGCCATCCAAGCTCTGTTTGACTCAATGCCCAGGCGTATCAAGGCCATTATTACGGCCAGAGGTGGTTGTTGTGGGTACTGATTTCTCAGTATCAATGCACCCAAATTGCGTGAAAATGTAATTACATGTCAGTTCTAGGATAATATATTTGTCCAATGAATACCCGTATAATCTGCATTTCTTCTTGGTGTAGCTATTTTAATGGCCAGTAGTGTAGATGTAGATATCCCGTGGGGGCCGTTCGTAACAGGAAAGCCTGTATTTGCTGTGTCGGGTGCTACATCTCGCCCGCCCCTATCGAAGATTAAGCGGTGTTCATCAGTGTCGATCATCACGCAGCTGTAACGAAGGAGGAAATTAGCCAGTGAATCGCATGGTGCTTCGTTGCGGGTATTCTAAGACTTTAACCATTCGGCTACAAAGGTTGTCAATTACTCTGCCATCGTCTTACATTTCGCTTACGGGTCAGGAGAATAACGTAAGAGAGATCAGGACACGTACAGAGGTCTGTAGAAATTCATTTTTCCGTCGTTCAATACGAGAATGGTACACGGCAGAGGAACGACAATATTAGTTCGATATACTCTTCACCACTCAACTGTGCAGTGGACTGCAGAGTGTATGTGAAGATGCAGATCGTCGTATATTAGAATCAGTTCATTAGGACTAATAACTTACGAGCAAACGTTACGAACCTTGCTTTGTCAGCCCACGTCAAACAGCGTATGCAAGGCCATTCCTCTTCCCTCTACAGTTGCTCTATTTCTATACCAACCAACGTCAATACACTCGCTGTGTAGCAGTAAATACTTGTCAGGCTGGCTGTAGCCAGGAAAGTAATTACTGTCTGGTAGTCGAATTTGGAGCGCTGCACGTCACATGAGCTGAAATTTAACGTGCGGAACGGCAGGTGTGCAATCTGAAGAGCTGAGCCGCTGCACGGGTGAGCGTATTTCAAACGTCAACTGTAACGGAAGTTATTTCTAACTGCCAACAGAAATTTGTGCATACATAGAATATGGCAGGGTTGCCAGAAGCTCAGGTACCATAGGTCAGAGTTGAAGTCGGCATGGGTCGTCTGAAATAATCACCAGCAAAAGAGGTTCGTAAATTCATCGTGAAGCGGGTGATTCGGAGAATGGACGATCGCGTTGAGATACCAAGGTGTTACAAAAAGAACTCATTGACGTTCACAAGACTGTGTATCTTTTACATGAATTAACAAAGAAACTTGCGAGAGACTTTAACCTACGCTTATGGCTGATAAACGTTTATTTTCAAAAGGAACATCCAAATTCAAAACGGGACATCTCTTAAGTGAAAGCAGATACAAACATGTAATTTTTCAGTTAGGTTCATGGTTAAACTTTTCGATTACCTTTCACATCTCCTCAGTGTGCTCTCCTTCAGACGCACGACAAATGGGCAGACATTCAGACCACAAACAAATTCGTCTCACATTTTTCCAGCTTTATTGACATTGCAACAGTACTGTCTCTATGCGGCGTTGTTGAACATCCTTAGCTCGTGGACGGGAAGGGACGTAGATGTAGCCCTGGGCGGCTTTGAAGGCCAGTGGAGCAGTGCGTATTCTGTACGCTCCCTACAGCTGATGGAACTTCGAGTAAGCTAATTGTTTGCTAAATATAGTCACATTGTTTTAAGTGAAATGCACGTGTTGAAACGCAGAACGAATGCAATACGCCTTTTGTTCCTGTTGTATTCATCACACAATGTTTACTCTCTGCGACTACATGTACCACAGTGCCATGGATGTTATTCGCCGATATCTAAACTGATGTCCTACCTTCCTGTACTTTCTTCTTGACAGAGTTTTCCACTTATTCATTTCCTCACCAGTTCTGCGAAGAACCTACGCATTCGTTACCCTGTCACCCTGTACTTTGTGGTCATCAATCCCGATGTTTTGTTTCTCACTGTTCTCATTTCTGCTACTTAATAATTACTTTAGTCTTTCTTCGATTCACTCTCATTTTACTCGTAAGACTGTTCATTCCATTCAGCAGATCGTGTAATTCTTGGCTTTCACTGAGGATAAAAATGTCATCAGTGAATGTTATCATTGATATCCTTTCAGGTTGAATTTTAACTCCACTCTTGAACCTTTCTTTTATTTCCTTCATCGCGTCTTCGATGTATAGATTGAGTAGTGGGGCCAAAGACTACATTCTTTTTTAGTCCTAGCACTTCATTCCTCGTCGTTCAGTCTTATATTCCCTCTTCGTTCTTGAACATGTTGTATATTACCCGTCTCTTCCTATAGCTTGCCACTATTTTCCTCAGAATTTCCGACATCTTGTACAGTTTTATATCGCTGAACTCTTTTTCCAGGTCGACAAGCCCTATGAACGTGTCTTCATTTTTCTTTAGTCTTGCTTCCATAATCAACCTCAACTTCAGGATTGCGTTTCTGGTGCCTTTACATTTCCTAAAGCCAACCTGATGCTCATCTAACACATCTACAGTTTTCTTTCCTATTCTTCTGTATATTATTCTTGTCAGCAAATTGGATGCATGAGCTGTTACGTTGATTGTGGGATAATTCTCGCACTTGTCAGCTCTTGCAGTCTTCGGAATTGTGTGGATGATACCCTTCCGAAAGTAAGATACGATATCGCCAGACTCAAACGTTCTACACACCGACGTGGATAGTTGTTTCATTGCCACATCCCCCAATGATTTTAGAAATTTTGATGGTATGTTATCTATCTCTTCTACCTTATTTGATTTTAAGTTTTCCAAAGCTCTTTTACATTTTTATTCTAATGCTGGATCCCCTATCTCTTATGTGGTCTCCTGTTTCATCTTCTTTCACGTCGTCAGACAAGTTTTAATCACAGAGGCCTTCCATGTATTCGTTCTACGTCTCCGCCTCTCTTTTTTTGTATTTAACAATGGTATTCTCACTGCACTGTTAATGTTATTGCTTTTGCTTTTAGTTTCAGCGAAGGCTGTTTGACTTTCGTGTATGGTGAGTCACACCTCTCTACAATCTTCTCGTTTTCAATTTCTTCGCACTTGTCAAGTACAAAATATATGACAGGAACAGATGGCCTTACAATGAAAAATAGTCACAGGGGCACGTAGAGGTAGGCAAGAACTAAATAAAAATATAGGCTAATACAGCTTAGGAGCTGTTCATCATAATTCATTAAAAGAAACTTATCTTCAGTGAGCAGATAGTGCATGGTAATAATTTAAAGTTCAATTGCACTGACCTGACTTTAACTGTAGTGTAGTCCCGAATGCAGAGAACGATTACTAATGTGGATTGTCGTTGGTGGCTGACACATATGTCCTATCATGTACAGGAACAAACTTTCGTGTCCAACAGAGTGCGTAACAACCCCCAATGACCATGGAAATCAATTTAATATAATGATAATGTCACACAACGGAAAACGTCTTAATTAGATGGATATTAATAAGGGAGATTCAATAAAGCAAGAAACAAATGGGTACCACACTGCTCACATAGATTAATGAGAGGAGGGAGCTTCTAGCTATGGAGGGAAACAAATGGAAACATGAAGATTATCCTGTGATACTTAAAAACGACCGCTGACAAGCTGATAAAGGTTTACAACATTTAAGTATAATATTGGCACAGTTAGGTGGGAGGAGGATGAAAAACAATTATGTTAATAATTCGCGGACGCGACTAGTGATTGGATGAGTTGTTAAATAAAAGTAGTAAGTACAGGGAAAGGTAGGAGTGAGCGCTATAGGCTGCCAGATTGCGCGTTGAGAGCAACAAGCTGTATGGCTGATTTTTAAGACTGCCTACTCGGCTCCTGAAGGCAGAGAACTGACTTCGCATCTGAATGACGACCACTTGTGCGATGACAGACCGTCTTACCAAAGCATGCGGAGCATGAATAAAGTAGCTGGCGGCATCAGTGGCAGGAGAATGTGATTTCCGCCCTCATTTTGTTTTTACTGCTTATTAACAGACATCTTTCGAGCGGTAAGAAGGCTCGTTTCATATACAAACCTCTCCCGTCCTAACCTGGAGTCCTAACTCTTCAGCGTACTCTTCCAAGTCCTGCAGTGAAGCCATTATTTTAGAAGAACTAAAATGAAGTGCTTACTCTTCAAAAACCTAAAGCGAAGTGTTTTTACTCTTGAAATCCTACAGTGAATTGCCTTACAAAGAGATAAAACGAAGTGTTAACCTACTGGTTGCTCTGGAACTTTACGGTTTTCCATCAGAGCAGCAACTCACTGGCCAATGTTGAAAATATTCCGAGTGGTAACCTGGGCACCTCAACTGGAAATGTTTATCTCCCACTTACGTACGAGGATCACTCCAAAAGAAATGCACACTATTTCTGTAAAAATACAGTTTTCATTCTGCATGTGTGAAAGTTTTACAGTGTGTAGATACATCCTTTCCGATTGTTTTCAAACTTAGTTCAACCTGTTCCCGTGAGTGGCGCCATCACAGCACGTCTTCAAGATGGCTGCTACACTTTGACGTTCGTCAGAAGCAACGTGCTGTCATAGAATTCCCGTGCTGTGAAAACGAGACAGGGGGAAACATCCACAAAAGATTGAAAAAGGTGTATGGAGATGCTGCTGTCGATCGCAGTACAGTTAGCCGGTGGGCAAGCAGTTTACGTGATGAAAGCGGGCACGGCAATATTGAGGATTGTCCTCGCAGCGGCAGGCCTCGTACTGCACACACTCCAGACAATGTGCAGAGAATTAACGAACTGGAGACCGCTGACAGACGCATCACAGTGAACAAATTGTCACTTTACGTTGGTTGGGATAGGGGAAGAAAGCGTTTGCAGAATACTGAAAGTGTTGCCGTTAAAAAAGGTTTGTGCCAGGTAGGTTACCAGGTTGTCGACAGTGGCTCACAAAGAAACAAGAACAACGGTATGCTGCGAACTTTTGGAACAGTACGAGAATGGCGGAGATGAATTTCTTGGAAGAATTGTGACAAGTGATGAAACATGGCTACAGCAAAAAAAAAAAAAAAAAAAAAAAAAAAAAAAAAAAAAAAAAAAAAAAAAAAATTCAAATGGCTCTGAGCAATATGGGACTTAACTTCTGAGGTCATCAGTCACCTAGAACTTAGAACTACTTAAACCGAGCTAACTTAAGGACATCACACACATCCATGCCCGAGGCTATATGATTAGTGAGTCTGAACGGAGTAAATTCCTAGGTGTCTAGATAGATGGTAAGCTGTCATGGAATGCCCAAATTGAGAATCTTGTTCAAATGCTGAATGCTGCAGTATTTACCAATAGAACATGAAAATTAGTCTACTTCGCCTATTTTCGCTCGCTAATTACCGATGGCGTAATATTCTGGAATAACTCTTACCGTTCACAAAGGGTACTTCTGGCGCAGAGGCGGGCAGTTCGAGCAACATGTCCTGTAAGTCCGCGAACCCTTTGTCGACTAGTGTTCTGGAGCCTGGGAACTCTTACAGTGGCTTCTCAAAGTATTTTTCCATTAATGTCATTTGTTGATAACAATAGGAGATAATTCCTCGCACAGAAAGGCGTGCAGTATTCTGTTACATCAATTTTCAATAAACAACCATCAGAATTATAAAAATTTTAGCCTCAATCCTCGCAGTAAACTGAAGAATTCAGTCATGGATCATTCCTTCTCATCTGTAGTGGGGATCCTGGAAAAAATAAGCAAATTCTTGTGTTAAATTCTTGAGTACGCTACTATATTCACAGCAGCTTGTCATTTGTGTAGGAGTCTGTAAATTTTAATTTATTATTAACTTTTCTGACCTTAATTCCATGTACTAATTCGTACCATAGCTATGGAGATCTGCTTCGTAATTTCGGCCTGTTGAAATGGACGTGTAAAATATTTTAAAAAATATGAAAACGTTGTTGCGCTGAATCTATCTGAGTCGAGTGGCGAGCTATGTCCGCGTTTGGTCCATGGATAACCGTTTCAGATCTACACTCTACGAAAAAAGAACGATTTACCTCGATTATCTCGAAGGAATTATCGGAATGAGACGGAATCAATAGATGTGACGTGCGTGTCAAAACAAACAAATGATTACACTTACAGAAAAGTTCGACGACTTAGTCAAGGGAAAGAACTTTAAAAACGCGTTAGTCCTACTCTCGCTCTTACGCAAGCAGTTATTCGGGGAAACATCGATTGATATAGTTGTTGGATTTCCTCCTCAGGGATGTCGTGCCAAATTTTGTCCAATTACTGCGCTAGATTTTCAAAAACTCCAGCCAGTTGGAGCAACCTGCCCATAATTCTCCAAACGTTCTCAGTTGGGGAGAAATCCGGCGGCCTTGCTGACCAAAGTAGTGTTTGGAAAACACGACGAAAAGCATTAGAAACTCCTGCCATGTGCAGGGGGGGGGGGGGGCACTATTTTGCTGAAATGTAAGCCAATGAGGGTATGTCATGAAGGGCAACAAAACGGGAAGTAGTATATCGTCAAAGTACCGCTGTGCTGTAAGGACGCCACGATTGACTACACAAGGGCTTCTGCTATGAATTAAAATGACAACCCAGGCTATCGCTCTATGTTGTCGTCCCGTATGACGGGCGTCAGTCAGTTTCGTATGACACTGCTGTTCGCTAGACATCGGGGCTCATTTCGAAGCTGGGCTCATCGATAAAGAAAATTCTATTCCAATCAATGAGATACCAGGGTGAAGTATCTGGGGACGCTCCAAGCAGCGTGGGGTAATAACTTGAATGTCGCCCACCATAAGATCCGACAGCGGAGATGTCACTAAACCCGCCCAAGGATGTAAACAGCCACGCGTGAGCAGCGCCTATTAGACGGTGGGAGTCCGTCAGCCGATCAGTTCTAATTATTGCACCAGGAAGGAGGTGCACTGCTAGTATCGTCTGTAGTTCAACCATGCCTAGAGGGTCAACACCGCGGTTCGATCGCGTCCGCATTGCTACTTTGTGACAGGAAAGGCTCTCAACAAGGGAAGTGTCCAGGGGATTTGTAGTGAACCAAAGTGATATTGTTCAGATATGGAGGAGATACATAGAGACAGGAATTGTCGATGACATGCCTCACTCAGGCCGCCCAAGGGATACTATTGCAGTTGATGACCGATACCTACGGATTATGGCACGGAAGAACCCTGACAGCAACGCTACCATGTTGAATAATGCTTTTCGTGCAACCACAGGGCGTCATGTTACGACTCAAATCGTGAGCAAAAGGCTTCATGATGCGCAGCTTCACTCCCGACGTCCATGGCGATGTCCGTATTTGCAGCCACGACTCCATGCAGCGCGATACAGATGGGCCCAACAATGTGCAAAATGGACCGCTCAGGAATGGCATCACGTTCTCTTTATCGATGAGTGTCGCATATGCCTACAACCAGACGTGTTTGGAGGCAACCTGGTCAGGCTGAACGCCTTAGACACACAGTCTCGCGAGTGCAGCAAGGTGGAGGTTCCCTGTGGTTTTGGGGTGGCATTATGTGGGGCCAACGTACGCCGCTGGTGGTCATGGAAGACGCTGTAACGGCTGTACAATACGAGAATCCCATCCTCCGACCGATAGTGCAACAATATCGACAGCATATTGGTGAGGCATTCGTCCTCATCGACGACGTTCACGCCCCTATCGTGCACATTTTGTGAATGACTTCCTTCAGGATAACGACATCGTTCGGCTAGAGTGGCCAGCATATTCTCCGGACACGAGCCCTCTCGAACACGCCTGGGATAGATTGAAAAGGGCTGTTTGTGGACGACGTGACCCACCAACCACTCTGAGGGATCTATGCCGAATCGCCGTTGAGGAGTGGGACAATCTGGACCAACAGTGTCTTGATGTACTTGTGGATAGTGTGCCACGACGAATACAGGCGTGCATCAATGCAAGAGGACGTGCTGCTGGGTGTTACAGGTACCGGTGTGTACGGCAATGTGGACCACCAGCTCTGAAGGTCTCGCTGTATGGTGGTACAACACGCAGTGTGCGGTTTTCAGGAGGAGTAGAAACGGCGGAAATGATCTGTATTTTTATCTCTATTCCAATTTTATGTACAGGTTCCAACTCTCGGAACCGAGGTGATGCAAAGCTTTTTTTGAAGTGTGTATTTATTTGTTTTTGTCGTAGTGTGTGTATCAGTAACGTATGGCGGAATCATGAAATAGTTCTTGCATCGTGCGTCCTCTGTTGGGAGCTAGCCCTAAGTCAGCTACACCTACTAGGCGTCTATGTGCCCACCCATGAGCGTCCGTGTTCCGTATCTTCCGGAGAACACCGCTGTAACGCCTTATCGCCAGCTCGACTCGAGGCATAGTGAGCGAGCAAGGGAGTGACCGAGTTGGCTGCCCCAGGGAGACTCTACCAGCAACGAGTTACAGCAACAATTTACAACTGGCGTCAAGGGAATCTAGTAGCTTCGATTCTTGAGTTAAAAATCACCCCCTGTTCTTATATTCAAACGTGTAGCAGATATATTCTAGTAAATCAGATCTTTTCGAAACACCCTGTAGATCGGTGCTGCCCATTGAGGGTACAAGTTGTGATGTATCACTGTCTGGCACACAATGCCGGCCGCCGTGGCCGAGCGGTTCTAGGCGCGTCGGTCTAGAACCGCGCGACCGCTACGGTCGCAGGTTCGGCTCCTGCCTCTGGTATGGATGAGTGTGATGTCAGGTTAGTTAGGTTTAAGTAGTTCTAAGTTCTAGGGGACTGATGACCTCAGATTTTAAGCTCAGAGCCATTTGAACCATTTTTGGCACACATTCTTGAACGAGCGAGGTTATTTGTTTACACAGCGTTTTGCTGACATCACACCACACAAGAAAATATTTATTTGTCTTTAATAATACATGTACACATATTTAAAATATAGAAAAATTCCTAACTGTAAATTAATTAAATTTACAATATTTAAGAAGCACAGAATACCACAGACATCTATCCAGCTGAACATATTCATTGGAAGTCTTTCTTGTCCTCAGGATCTCCTCCGGATCGCCAGAAAAGTCTCCTTTTGGGCATATGCATATGATATGCTGAACAGTTTGTCGTTCTGCGTCACAGTCAGAACAGGGCTATGATGTTTATCCCCGTTTATATGCTTAGTTGTCACATCTTCCACTGTCTGCCCTTACAGTGTTCAGTGCAGGCAACAACTTAGAGTGCTCTTCAGAATCTGGTGGCGTGTACCAGATGCAGGGCATGTTAATTTGTTCTGAGCTAACGTTGTTCTACCATATTCTCTGTTGTTGTTTGCTCCACTGGCCGTCAAAGGTTTTGAACCTTGTAGAGGTGGATGGCGAGAACGAATTCTCTCTTTATGGAGTGCAGCTATGTTCTCATGTACTAGGAGATAATTTTTACCACCTAGTTTTGTAAACTCCCGCTTGAGAGTAGATTCTCCCCACAAAAGCGGGGAGCTATATGGCAGAGAGTAGGCAACCAGAAACCTTCTGGCTCTTCCTGTGATGATGCGAGTAGTCTGGTGTACGTGTTGTTGACCCAGACTGAAGCACAATATTCTTCCACAGGACACACGACCCCAGGAGCAATGTTAGAGGTGATGATACACCTGCTGTACAACGCAGTATCTGCAAGACACTGTTTCTTCTTCTTAGCGGCAGTTTCCAGCAAGTGCTCTTTAAAGCTGAGCGTCCTGTCGAGGGTGACTCCCAGATAATATACACTCCTGGAAATGGAAAAAAGAACACATTGACACCGGTGTGTCAGACCCACCATACTTGCTCCAGACACTGCGAGAGGGCTGTACAAGCAATGATCACACGCACGGCACAGCGGACACACCAGGAACCGCGGTGTTGGCCGTCGAATGGCGCTAGCTGCGCAGCATTTGTGCACCGCCGCCGTCAGTGTCAGCCAGTTTGCCGTGGCATACGGAGCTCCATCGCAGTCTTTAACACTGGTAGCATGCCGCGACAGCATGGACGTGAACCGTATGTGCAGTTGACGGACTTTGAGCGAGGGCGTATAGTGGGCATGCGGGAGGCCGGGTGGACGTACCGCCGAATTGCTCAACACGTGGGGCGTGAGGTCTCCACAGTACATCGATGTTGTCGCCAGTGGTCGGCGGAAGGTGCACGTGCCCGTCGACCTGGGACCGGACCGCAGCGACGCACGGATGCACGCCAAGACCGTAGGATCCTACGCAGTGCCGTAGGGGACCGCACCGCCACTTCCCAGCAAATTAGGGACACTGTTGCTCCTGGGGTATCGGCGAGGACCATTCGCAACCGTCTCCATGAAGCTGGGCTACGGTCCCGTACACCGTTAGGCCGTCTTCCGCTCACGCCCCAACATCGTGCAGCCGGCCTCCAGTGGTGTCGCGACAGGCGTGAATGGAGGGACGAATGGAGACGTGTCGTCTTCAGCGATGAGAGTCGCTTCTGCCTTGGTGCCAATGATGGTCGTATGCGTGTTTGGCGCCGTGCAGGTGAGCGCCACAATCAGGACTGCATACGACCGAGGCACACAGGGCCAACACCCGGCATCATGGTGTGGGGAGCGATCTCCTACACTGGCCGTACACCACTGGTGATCGTCGAGGGGACAATGAATAGTGCACGGTACATCCAAACCGTCATCGAACCCATCGTTCTACCATTCCTAGACCGGCAAGGGAACTTGCTGTTCCAACAGGACAATGCACGTCCGCATGTATCCCGTGCCACCCAACGTGCTCTAGAAGGTGTAAGTCAACTACCCTGGCCAGCAAGATCTCCGGATCTGTCCCCCATTGAGCATGTTTGGGACTGGATGAAGCGTCGTCTCACGCGGTCTGCACGTCCAGCACGAACGCTGGTCCAACTGAGGCGCCAGGTGGAAATGGCATGGCAAGCCGTTCCACAGGACTACATCCAGCATCTCTACGATCGTCTCCATAGCAGCCTGCATTGCTGCGAAAGGTGGATATACACTGTACTAGTGCCGATATTGTGCATGCTCTGTTGCCTGTGCCTATGTGCCTGTGGTTCTGTCAGTGTGATCATGTGATGTATCTGACCCCAGGAATGTGTCAATAAAGTTTCCCCTTCCTGGGACAATGAATTCACGGTGTTCTTATTTCAATTTCCAGGAGTGTAGATTTTTGTTGTGGTTCAGCTGTTCCACTTATAAATATATCTTGATTTGCCAGTTGGGAAGATTTTTGTTACGGTGCAAACTGGTGACTTCTGTTTTGTACACGACTGACATTATTCCGGCACATGGCCGTAAGCTCCAATTAAGGGAGTATTTGCGAATAATTTGAAGGTCTTCGGTCAAGACAGCAATGTACTGGGAAACAGGAGTGGAACTACCACTGATCCTGGTGGAAGGCCATTATTAAGTTTCATCAGAGTTCTCATCTTGAGCCAAAGAAACCGGTACACCTGCCTAATATCGTGTAGGGGCCCGCGAGCACGCAGAAGTGCCTCAGTACGACGTGGCATGGACTCGACAATTGTCTAAAGTAGTGCTGGAGGGAACAGACACCATGATCCCTGAATCCTGCAGGGTTGTCCATAAATCCGTAAGATACGAGGAGGAAGTGGGGAGAGATCTCTTCCGAACATCACGTTGCAAGACAACCCAGATGTTCTCAATAATGTTCGTGTCTGAGGAGTCTGGTGACCAGCGGAAGTGTTTAAACTCAGAAGAGAGTTCCTGCAGCCACTGTGTAGCAATTCTGGACGTGTGAGGTGGCGTACTCCTGCTGGAATTGCCCAAGTCTGTCGGAGTGCACAATGGCATGAATGGATTCAGGTGACCAAACAGAATCCTTACGTACGTGTCAACTCTCAGAGTCGTTTCTAAGCTATCACTCCAGCTGTACACGCCCCACACCATTGCAGAGCCTCCACCAGCTTGAACAGTCTCCTGTTCACATGCAAGTCCATTGATTCATGAGGTTGTCTCCACACCCGTTCACGTCCATTCGCTGAGTACTATTCAAAGGTGGCCACACTGAGCCACAGCCCCAGAGATTGCGCCAAAGAGTTTTATTCCGCCGCCTCCACTGGCAGTCTTTGTTGAGATGTGGTAGTGGAGAGTGCTTATTGAGAAGTAGCAGTAGGCAGTGCTTGTTGAGATGTAGCAGTGGTGAGTCGTTGTTGAGAAGTTCCCATGGAGAGTGCTTGTTCAGATGTTGTCATATTGTTTTGATGGGCTAGACACCAGATGTTGTTGGATTGTGGACGCTGTAATGATCAGAGTGTGCTTTTCGTCAATATATATGAAGGTAAAAATTTCCTTTTTTTTTCATTATTTCAATGTATTAACAATAATGCCTCTTGGTCACAGGTTCAGTCAACAAAGCATCTGGCTCGTGTTCTTGTATTAGACTGTATTTCTGGTTTCTATGTGCAATTATAGTATTTCTGTTTACTTTTTTTTAATTACCTCAGTATAAATGGCATTTAAAATATCTTGTCGTATTGAGGAAGAACCGTGCCAGATGTGTACGTTGAATCACACTTCCGCACACAGAACAGCGACACTTGTGCCTTGTTGTTTTGTAGCTTTCATAGTTGCTGGGGACTTAATTAATTAATTGTGTTAACGGAAGTTTTCTTTCGTTTTTTGTTGTTATTCTATGCAGTCAGATTGCGTACTATACTAGACAGGGCCAACCGGTTACGAGACTTCGTAGCCGGACAGACAGCGACTGAAAAAAAAAAGTATTTGCATTCATAATATAATTAAGCCCCCATGCACGTTGCGACTGGTGCTTCAGATCGTCCCTTGGAATTCTTCTGATAGTAAAAATAGCAGACAGTAGTATTGTTGAAGTAATTTGTAGTTTAGTAATTGTAGTCTATATTGCATGTGTAGATTTGGTAACTGAACATTTATAGTTGTCTTGTCATTCTTTTAATGGCATATTGGCAGAATTTAATTTTTGATGTCTTGTATACAGGTCTGACAATTTTGTGCAATTGTGAAGGTTTTAATTGTTTGTTAGGCGTGTTTGTCGGGAAACATTTCGTGTGAATGGTATTGTTGGAGATAAAGTCTCATTGTGTGTAATCCTCGTATAGTGACGAGCTTTGTATGTTTTGTAAATGATTACGCGACCGATGAAAAAGGCAAAAATGATGGATAGTCAGAATAACGAAATTGTTGACATGGCAAACTCGCCAACACAGGAGAACACGATGATGAATAATGAAGTGGGAAACAATTTAATAAGTC
Organism: Schistocerca serialis cubense; assembly: GCF_023864345.2. Classification (NCBI taxonomy): domain Eukaryota; kingdom Metazoa; phylum Arthropoda; class Insecta; order Orthoptera; family Acrididae; genus Schistocerca; species Schistocerca serialis. The sequence goes on along the minus strand of NC_064641.1, from coordinate 868,999,716 downwards.
GGGAAAATAGTCCGGAAACAGTTCAAAATTCTTCACAATCAAAAAATTTTCAGAATACGAGATTAACGACAGAAGATTTTGGAATAGTATCGAACAAAGACAGCTTTACTGCTATGACGAAGGAAGTTAGTTTTGCGGGAAATGTTAGGGGCGAAAAAAATTTCGAACCAGTTAATATGGAGCAGTTGATGAGTGCAATATTAAATTTGGGATCTGAATTAAAATCAGTGGGATCACAAATAGAAACAATTAAAATTGATATGGGAACAATGGAAACACAGTTAAGATCTGAATTAAAAACACAGATGGGAACAATGAAAATACGGTTAGACTCATTGGGATCACGGTTAGGATCTGAATTGAAAACAGTGGCAACACGGCTAGAATCTGATATGGACACAATGGAAACACGGTTAGAATCACGAATAGGGACATGCTTTAAAAACATGAAAGGTGAATTAAAGAAAGAAATTAGAGAAGAAGTACAACCGATTTTGAATGCTCACAATTATAGATTAATTTCAATAGAAATCAGACAAAAGGAACAGGATAGAGAACAGGAAGAAAGAGATCGCGTGATAGTACAAAAATTTTCAGAGTTAAATTTACAATGTGCACACGATAAAGAAGAAATATTTGAAAGAATCGAGGAATCCGTACCAAATGACAGATTAAATAACCTAACACAACAGTATGAACAGATAACTACTAAATGTGTTAATACTGAAACCCGAGTCGCGACACTTACGGAAGACGTAAATAAACAGAAAGAAAAAATAGGTGACTTATCGGAAAGAGTTGACGAGATTTCAGATAAATTGACAAGTCTTAGTTTAAATGGGGACAGAGATTCAGATGATACAGCTCCATTGCCATTTGCAGAAACCGAAGAGTACCAGAACATTAATAAACATGTTGAAAATCAAGGAAAATTTAATGAACGCGTTAAAAAGGAATTTGAGGCATTACAAAAGCAATTCAAACAAATTGAAGGCGAAATCGTAGAAAAAGACAGCAGAAGAAACTTAGAATCACAGACAGCAGAGGGGTTTGAAGAAAATAATTTGTTTCATTTACGGGATGCAACAAGAGAGCGCCAGGTGTGCGAACTTGACAATAATCGTCATTGGGACAGGGACAGACGCGGTATGTCTTTGTCGCCACGAGGCGAAAACTTTGACTATAAACACTTTTTGACTGTTCGGAAATTTAAGATTTTTCGCAACTCTAAGAATAACATACATCCATGTTCATGGTTAGATCAATTTATGTACGCACTTCCACCAAATTGGCCACTAAGTCACAAACTGGAATTTATGTGTGGATATTTAGAAAACGAACCGTCGACGCGGATGCGCGCACTTATTAGAGATTGTAATAATTTAAATGATTTTTATCATGCATTTCTATCGGCATATTGGTCCGAAAACACGCAAGACAGAGTCAAACACAGTCTTAATATGCAGCGTAATTTTAAACAGTCTGAGTTCCGCACGCCGGCAGAATACTTTGAAGACATGATTCGAAAGAATCAATTCCTGTCCAACCCCTATAGCCCGACTGAATTAATTCGCATTTGTTTAACTAAGCTGCCACAATCCATAAGACAAATTGCTTTAGCCGGAAGATGTAAAGACGACATTGAGACTTTTAAGACGTTGCTACAAGAACTTGAGTATGACAACGACGACGGGACTTCTTGCAATTTTTTCAGTAACAGTAATTACAATACATTTTCAGAGAAAAAGGATAATGATCGGAACGGACGTTATATGGGTAAATTTTGAGAATGACAGACGAAACAGACAGGACAATAGATACCAGCCTTATGACAATAACAGACGTTCTAACAGAAATTACACAGACAATTATAATATCAGAAATTCCTACCGGAATGATCAATCATACGGAAACAGTAATCGGTATCATCAAGACAGAAATTATTCATACAGTAATAGAAATTCTTACTACAGAAATAACCAGGGTAGTAGATACAACAATAATTTCAGAAGTGACAGTCGAAATTACACAAGAAGCAGTCACGCAGACAGACAGGAAAATATTGATTTTAATAACAGACACAACCAAGAATTTGCATCTCACAGACAGGAGGGACCTAATTGGACAGAACTTCAGAGAGACAAGTGCAAATTGTAGAAATTGATCCGCGAAATGACGCGAATAATCAAAGATGTGACGCAAGCAATCGACAATGACTTGTAGCTTCGGCTTCTGGCAGCAATATAGACGGTTCAGAAAGTAATGACACTACGACTTTACATACGTACGCCTGGAAGACATGAGAGACATTTTGCTAGACGAAAAGGAACATAATGTAGACGCATTTTTACATCATGTTATTGAAGTATGTGTGGGTAAGAATAAGTTCACTGCAGTTTTAGATTCTGGGAGCCCATTGAATGTTATTAGTGAATCAGTTTTTCGTATATGTGTAAGAACTATTACTTGTCCTGTGTTACCTGTTTCTAAAACTACAATTCGAGGAGCTATTTCTGGAAAAAGTGTGGAAGTCAAACAACAGACCAACTTAAATTTCATTTGTCAAGGATACGAATTTTCTGCTAATTTTATTATTGTTCCATTACTTAGTACACAAATTACATTAGGTATGGAGTTTCTTAACACACATAAGGCAATTTTGAACTTTAAAGAAGGAAGTGTGAATTTGACTGTTGCCGGAATGCTGAAATGTTTGAAATTTTTCGAGTGTTTAACAAGATCTGAATCAGATACAAAATGTTTAAGGTTTCTTACTTCTGATGTTTTCGCTGAGTATTATGACGACAATATGTTCATTCATGACAACGACAGTAGATACAGAGACGCGATGGATGATGTAATTAATAGCGAAGAATTAATTAATCAAAAAGTTGAGAAAGCTGAAGTGCCAGATGATGTTGCAAGAGAAGAACTGCACCAAATTTTGACTTCACATGCTACAGTATTTAGTCATCACACAGGAACTATACAAGGCTTACAATATTTATTTAAAGTAAAAGAACACACACCATTTCGAGGAAAAACGTACGCTATTTCTTTGGCTTACACAGACAAGGTTAAGAGTGAACTTCAATACATGTTAGATCAAGGCATTATTGAGCCAGCAGTCAGTCCTTATACCAACCCATTACATGTCGTTCTTAAAAAGGATGGGTCAATTCGTTTGGTTCTGGATTCCAGACAGATAAATAATATCATCATTCCTGAAACTGACCGTCCACAAAGTTTAGTTGAACTTCTTCAACATTTCCATGGAATTAAAGTTTTATCCACGATTGATATGCGCGCAAGTTTTTGGCAAGCAGAACTCCACCCTGATTGTAGAAAATACACTGCCTTTTTAGCCTTTGGTAACTGTTACCAGTTTCGGAAATTACCGTTTGGACTTACTGTATCTTCAGCAGCATTCATTCGTAGTTTAAACGAAATTTTACCTGTTTATCTTCGTGACAATATTACTTCATATGTTGACGATATTCTTATTGTTAAACGTTCTTGGAATGAGCACAACAAAATTTTGGATTCATTATTACGTATTTTTGCAAGACTTGGCATTACAGTGAACTTGGAAAAATCTGAATTTGGTCGTTCTCAGGTGAAATTTTTTTGTCATATTATTTCTACAGAAGGTATTCTTCCTGATCCAGAGAAACTAGATGCTATTCGTAATTATGCAGTTCCTATTACAAAACGTGATGTTCGTAGTTTCCTTGGTGTCTGTAATTTTCTTAGACGCTTTGTTAGATTGGACGATTTGGCCACACCTCGTTTGTGTGAACTATCTGGAAAGAATTCTAATTGGTGTTGGGATGAGGAAGCTCAATCAGAATTTGAACAACTTCGTGATGCTTTAGTTGCTGCTCCACTTCTTTCACATCCGGATTTATCTAAAGATTTTTGTTTGGCGACGGACTCATCATACAAAGGCCTAGGTGCACATTTATTTCAAGAGATAGAAGAAAACGGCGTTGTAGTACAGAAAACTATTGCATTTGGAAGTCGTGTTCTCTCTAAATCAGAAAAGAATTATTCGATTACGGAACTTGAAGCCTTGGCTGTTATTTGGGCATTCACAAAATTTCGGACATTTTTGTATGGGAGACATACTAAGGTTTACACCGATCATCGAGCTCTGGAATTTCTTATGTCAACAAAATTAACACATGGAAGACTGTCACGATGGGCGCTGTATCTACAGGAATTTGATTTCAGTATTGTTTACATACAGGGTTCTTCAAATATTATTGCTGATGCTTTATCACGTGCACCTATGGGTTGGAAACAAAGTACTGAGAAGGGCTGCAAAGAAAATAATTATTGTTTGATGTATATTCAAGGTGTTGCGTTTGAGAATTTTATTTCGTCTTCGCTCCAGGACATCGCTAAGGAGCAAAATAAGGATCCAATCTGGAAGGACATTAAGGAGAAGTGAAGGAGAAAGTAAAGCGTAGCGATTAGACAGTATTATTTAGTTCGCAATGATATTCTTTTTAAACGAAAATCGGTCGACAACTCTGTTTGGTTAGTTTGTATTCCTGATGAGTGGGTCAATAAATTGATTTGGTACACACATTTCAGTTATGCACACTTTGGTCCCAGAAAATGCTTTCATAAATTACGAGAAAATTGCTACTTCAGTAATATGGAAAAACGTATTCGATCTGTTCTTGCCAAATGCAAATTATGTTAAAAGGCTAAGCCGCCAACTATTTCTCACAGAGCGCTGTTGTTTCCTATCATTCCAGCGAAATTAAAGGACATGGCTGCAGTCGATTTGTTCGGTCCAGTGGTTCGTTCTACTAATGGTTTTGCGTACATTTTGGTAGCAGTGGAATTGACATTAAATTATGTGTGTTTTACACCTTTACGCAAAGCAACAGCTCGTTCAGTATCTAACGCTTTCTTCAAACATTTTCTTAATGAAGTGGGTCATGTTGATAAGGTTATATCAGATAATGGATCACAGTTTCGTTCTAAAATTTGGGTTCGTACTCTACAGCGTCTTAAGATTAAACCAATTTTCATTTCACTTTTTCACCCTCAATCTAACGCTTCAGAGAGATGGATGAAGGAAATCAATAAATTGTGTCGACTTTATTGTCATCAGAATCACAGAACGTGGGATCAGTACCTTCATATTTTTCAAAACATTCTGAATGAACTCCCTAATGATTCAACTTCTTTACCGCCTATATTGATATTAAAAAATTAAGCACCGACAAATCGCATTTCTGAAATCGTTCCTTTTCCGCCTTCACGGAAAATACGGTATTCTGAAGTTGTCAACCTGGCTCTACGAAATATTGCATCTGCGGCTGCTAGAAGAGAGTAATCAGCTAAACATCTTGGTCGTTTAAAAACCTTGTCAGTTGGTCAAAAGGTGTTAATTAAGACTCATCGTTTGTCTCACAAAGGAAAGGGCTTATGTCGCAAATTTTTTCTGCTTTGTAACGGTCCATATAGAGTTCGCAAAATTATTCATGATAACACTGTCGAAGTAGAAACTCTCAAATCTCGACGCTCTAAGGGAATACATCATATATCGAACGTTAAAATTTTTGTGGAATGACATACTTTTGAGGAATTAACAGTTATACGTAAACACACGGAGAGTACAAGGATACCGCGCCGTGTTCCGGCGGCGCCACATACTCAAAGCAACAGTCAAGTCTGCGCGGCGCACAAGGCAGTCGTTGACCGCAAACAATTACTTCCTATGTCACGCGTACCTACAGCTGATCGAGCGCTCAGTGCGAATGCACTGACAGCCATAAACAAATACACAGTCTAATTTCTCCGAATAAATTCAGTATAAAGCTATAGTGACTTGATAAATTATGTTATTAACGTTCAGTATTTTTCAGGATACGGCTGTATAAAATATTTAAGACCTTCAGGTAAATTCTGTGTGTGTCCGACGTTAAGAGGACTTGCTATCGAGAAAATTTTCAGGAAGAATGTAATTTCGTAGAAGAAACTAATAAACTAAAAAGGTAATTATTAACTGAGTTTATTTTTCAGGTTACATATTTTCACTTAGGTACGTACTTTAGACGTAATTTGCTGCTCGCGATTACGTGATTCATACTTTGTGCTAAATTTCATGTTCTATGAATGTACTTGTGAAGCGACTTGCTTGCGTACATTAACTGATTTTGACAATGATTGATTAATGAACAGGGTTGTTACTTGTGTATATTATGCATCGCTTGGCTACACTGTTTTTTCACTGATGTCACATTTTTTTTATTATGTTCCAGCTTTGCTTATTTATTTAAATTATAATTGTCACCTGATTAGTTGTGCTGATATGGTTATGTATGTAAGTCATACTTTGTGATTTATCTGCTTGCGCCCTCATGTTTACTTATTAAGATTACATATGAAAATTTATTTTCTTATGCTGATATGATGCTAATGATCTGTTTATCATGTAAGATATATATTTGCTGCTTTGCGTATAGATTGCATATTTACACATTTCTGTTTTGTTGTCGTAACTATTCTTTAATTTGGTATATAGAAATGCTGATATGCGGTGTACGAACATGGAGTTTAGGTCACACTGTGGTATTAATTATAGATTGTTCGCTTGGCAGAGCCTCGTTGTAGGAATTGTCCTGCATCCACTTGTTGACATTCTGTTCTCTACTGGTATATTTACTCGCTATTGCATGTTTTGCTTACGCTCAGTGCCTTATATTTTAAGATAAAAAAATCAACTACTATATTGCTACGAACGACATTAGTACAAGAAACTTCATTGAAGTTATATGAGCTGGAGGTTTTATGAAGCTGTATAAATTTATGCTAATAGAAAGGAAGCTATCACTAGGTTTAGACCATTGACAGTTATTACACTGTATTCTTCGTGAGCAATTGAAATAGTAAGTGACACTTGACACAAGAAATACTCCACATGTTTGCTTCTGTTTTGCCATGATTCTTGTAGTGGTGTACACACTGTGAAATATTATGATCATTCACACTCCGTACTTGCACTTACTTACTGAAAGTTATTCAAACTGAAGGCTGTTCGAGGTCATGTATGCACTTCTTTTATTTTAAGATGGTCAAGGTAACCAAAATGTATTTTATAATTCATAATGAGTAGAAGATTTGGCTCAGGTGGACTACACAGAGGTTGTGTGTGGACATTGTGCCTTCGGATTGCATGGGATGATGATTTGAAGTTTGCACTAGGATTTTATCTGTACTTGCTCGAGGAGACTGACTAGAGGAAAGAGTTGTTATGGAAGTGAAATGATATTGGCGATAAGGTTTATATGTGTCGACGTATTGAAGAGGTATTATTGAGGTACTGAGATTGTGTGAAGTTGATGATTATTGGAGTTTTGGTGGACAAGAGGTAAGGTAAATGATATTGATGATAAGGTTTATATGTATTGATGTAAGAGGTATTATTGAAGTATTAAGATTATGTGATGCTGATGATTATTGGAGTTTTGGTGGATAAGAGGTAAAGTAAGTGAGGAGCATATTTTTTTTGTTGGTTTATATGGAACAAGGAAGATGAAGTTGGCAGACTAGAACACTCAAGTAGAAGGAAGATAGTCTACACACACACTTTGTTAAATAACTAAGCAGTATATACTTTTTTTTGGAGAGAGGAAGCATTTGCATATCTTGGCACACTGACAGTTGTTCAGAAACCGTACATTTTGATTTGGCTTGGCAAACATTGGTCTTGACATGATGACTATGACGTTGACTAACTATTATTGACTGTTATACATTACTGCCACTGCTACTTGATACACAAGTTGAACATAAAATTTTGGACAGAATTGCATTTACACAGTTAACACTATTCAGTTACACAGTAGTACTTAATGTGTATGAAAGGTGAGTGAGTGTGTTTTGGGTGTTTTCCTTTCATAATCCCAAATAATTGGTACCGACCTATATCCTAAACATTATTTTACTTGTTTGTTGTGGCTTGCACTGACACCCATAAACATTATAGGTTACTGGTATTTGTGTATTTGTAATAGTTAATATGACAATTATCTGATATCAATTGTGTGTTTATTATATTTTGTATGTTTAGTGTAAGAGCATTGATAATAATTTTGTAAAAGCAATTGTGTGTGCCTTCAAACTGTTGTTCGTGCTTGCACCTATTCAACATTGCTGGGTGCCACTTGGAAATGTTTAATTTCTGCTGATAAACTCTGATGAACTGTCTGATTAGTGATAGTGAATATTATGGACTGTTTACCTGCACCTGTTCAACATTGCTGGGTGCCACTGTTGGAACTGCTCAACCAGTGATGAGATGTCACTTGTTGCTGTCTGCACCTGTCAACATTACTGGGTGTCACTAATGGAACTGCTTCTACTGAAATGATGTCACTTGTTGGTGTCTGCACTTGTTCAACATTGCTGGGTGCCACTGATGGACTGCTTCTACTGAAATGATGTCACTTGTTGGTGTCTGCACCTGTTCAACATTACTGGGTGCCACTGATGGACTGCTTCTGCTGAAATGATGTCACTTGTTGGTGTCTGCACTTGTTCAACATTGCTGGGTGTCACTAATGGAACTGCTTCTACTGAAATGATGTCACTTGTTGGTGTCTGCACCTGCTCAACATTACTGGGTGCCACTGATGGACTGCTTCTGCTGAAATGATGTCACTTGTTGGTGTCTGCACTTGTTCAACATTGCTGGGTGCCACTGATGGACTGCTTCTACTGAAATGATGTCACTTGTTGGTGTCTGCACCTGTTCAACATTACTGGGTGCCACTGATGGACTGCTTCTACTGAAATGATGTTACTTGTTGGTGTCTGCACCTGTTCAACATTGCTAGGTGCCACTAATGGAACTGCTTCTACTGAAATAATGTCACTTGTTGGTGTGTGCGCCTGCTCAACATTACTGGGTGCCATTGATTGAGTAATACTTATGTAAACTTTTATGTAAAATCATATGTATGAAAGCATTTGTATCCCTTACTGTATTTTATATATTAGATTATTGAAGGGTCAGTGCAAAGCCAAAATTTATTTAGTTATGTGATATTTACTTATTAATATTACTTTTTAATTTTTTTCTGTATTTTTTGGACGAATTAGGTGGTATTTTCACCACCAATGCTGGCAAAAATACCATCAAATTCTAGCCCGTGGAGGAGGGGCACATGAAAGGTGGCTACACTGAGCCACAGCGCCAGAGATTGCGCCAAAGAGTTTTATTCCGCCGCCTCCACTGGCAGTCTTTGTTGAGATGTGGTAGTGGAGAGTGCTTACTGAGAAGTAGCAGTAGGCAGTGCTTGTTGAGATGTAGCAGTGGTGAGTCGTTGTTGAGAAGTTCCCATGGAGAGTGCTTGTTCAGATGTTGTCATATTGTTTTGATGGGCTAGACGCCAGATGTTGTTGGATTGGGGATGCTGTAATGATCAGAGTGTGCTTTTCGTCAATATATATGAAGGTAAAAATTTCCTTTTTTTTCATTATTTCAATGTCTTAAACAATAATGCCTCTTGGTCACAGGTTCAGTCAACAAAGCATCTGGCTCGTGTTCTTGTATTAGACTGTATTTCTGGTTTCTATGTGCAATTACAGTATTTCTGTTTATTGTTTTTAATTACCTCAGTATAAATGGCATTTAAAATACTTGTCGTATTGAGGAAGAACCGTGCCAGATGTGTACGTTGAATCACACTTCCACACACAGAACAGCGACACTTGTGTCTTGTTGTTTCGTAGCTTTCATGGTTGCTGGGGACTTAATTAATTAATTGTGTTAACGGAAGTTTTCTTTCGTTCTTTGTTGTTATTCTATGCAGTCAGATTGCGTACTGTACTAGACAGGGCCAACCGGTTACGAGACTTCGTAGCCGGACAGACAGCGACTGAAAAAAAAAAAGTATTTGCATTCATAATATAATTAAGCCCCCATGCACTATTTGAAACGAGACTCGTCGAACAAGGCAACGTGTTTCCAGTCTTGAACAGTCCAGTATCGGTGTTAATGGACCCAGGCAAAAGCTTTGTGTTGTCCAGTCATCAAGGGTGCACGAGTGGGCCATCGTCTCCGAAAGCCCATATCGATGATATCTTTGAATGGTTCGCACGCTGACACTTGATAGCCCAGCACTGAAGCCTCCAGCAATCTGCTGAATGGTTCCATTTCTGTTGTGCTGAAAGATTCCCTTCAGTCGTCGTTGGTCCCGTCCTTGCAGGATCTTTTGCCGGTCGTGGCGATGTCAGAGATTTGATGTTTTAGTGGTTTCCTGATAGTCACGGTAGAGTCGTGAACTGGTCGTAGGAGTAAATATCCTCTTCATCGCTACCTCGGAGATACTGTGTCCCATCGCCCGTTCGCCGACTATAACACCACGCTGTAACTCAATTAAACCTTGATAGCGTGTCATTGCAGCAGCATTAACCGATTAACAACTTCGCCAGACATTTGTTGTCCTATACATGCGTTGCCGAAGGCAGCTCCATATTATATACGTCTCTATTTGAATACGCATGCTTATACCAGTTTCTTTCACTCTTCAGTGTATTATCCATTAGAGAATGGAAGCGTCTATTGCTTAATATAGCACTGATCACGTTTCCAGTTATGAAATATGGTATGCCTCGTAAGAGTTTGAACACTACCCTTTGCCTCCACACAGTGTCATAAGCTGCTGTTAGGTCTATAAACACAGCTAAGATCTCTTGTTTGTTTTGGAATTCTACTTCAGAAAAGTTGTAATTGACATTACCTGTTCGGTGCAGCTGTGGTATGGGTGGAATCCTGCCTGTTCAGCAGATTGTGGCTGAGTGTGTTATACAGCATTCTTTCCAAAAGCTAATATATTGTGGAACCGATTTCCTTTTCCATCCACACGTCACATCCAAGCTAGCACCCCAGTGATGTCATCGTGTACGAAACTTTTCATTACAGACAGCAATATCGACAAGCTAGATAAGTTTGCGTTTGAAAATTAGATGTTTCTTTTATAGCACGTGGGCATGTCTCCAACATAATACGAATTGTTAGACACTCCAAAAGTCCTCGACACGACCTAATACCCATTAAATCAACCTCACGAAAGTTGTCAAGGCCGGGCCCGGGAGACTAGTAACGGAAAAGGCTGAATGAAGGAAACAAGTTGAAAACTACCCGCCGCGTTTTAATGCATATAAAAGCACCTCTAAATTGTTGATTTAGTGCCTGCGTAAATTAAATGCAAACAACATGCGACGCACGACACAATTAACATCAATAGTGATACGAGCAACAAAGCTGGGGAGTCAAAATAAGGCTCATTGGCTTGTGCGTCAATTACTCCTGGCCGACCGCTACGGCTGAGCGGTTCTAGGCGCTTCAGTTCGGAATCGCGCTGCTGCTACGGTCGCAGGTTCGAATCCTGCCTCGGGCATGGATACGTGTGTTGTCCTTAGGGTAGTTAGGTTTAAGTAGTTCTAAGTGTAGGGGACTGTTGACCTCAGATGTCAAGACACATAGTGCTTAGAGCCATTTCAACCATTTTTTGAACTACTCCTGCTACAAAAATCTGGGCTCGTTTGACACTCCTCACCACCTCCAATTTTTTTGTATCCTTAAAAACATTACTTCTTCCCTGCACAAAATGGGAACTCGTTACAATGAAGCAAACATACATCCTAGAGGAAAAAAAATCGGTAGGTGTGATGTACGTGTACAGACAAACAATTTCAGAGAAGTTTGATTTATTCGTGAGAAAGACCACAAACTGAGCAAGTCAATAACGCGTTGGTTGATCACTGATCCTAATGGAAGCAGTTATTGCAATTGGAATGATTAATAGGATTGTCGGATGTCCTGGCGAATTCTGCCCCATAGGCAGGTTAGATCATCAAAATCCCGAGATAGTCGGAGAGCACTGCCTATAATGCTCCAGACGTTCTCAAATGGGGAGAGATCCGGCGATCTTGCTGGCCAAGTAGAGTTTGGAAAGCACGTAGATAAGCAGTAGAAACACACGCTGTCTGAGGGCAGGTATTATCTTGCTGAGAAGTAACTCCAGAATGGCTTGCCATGAACCCAGACAATATAGGACGTAGATTATCGTCGATGTACTACTGTGCCGGAAAGAGTAGCGCATGCGACGAGCAAAGGGGTCCTGCTACGAAAAGAAAATTCACACCAGACCACCACTTGCGCCGTATGACGGGTGATTGGTGTCGCACCATTGTCCGAGTCGTCTACAGACGTGTATTCGTCTTCATTAATGAGATCCCCTGTAAAATGAGCATCGAATAGCCACCAACTGTGTGAGTCAATGCCAAGCCGAATAAATGCTTGCACAAGAGCCAGAGTATTTGTTCGCACATGCACATCACGTCCACCGATTTCCGTCCAATTCGGATAATTCCTTCATGGTGCATTGTTATTTTTCTTTTTTTCCTTTCTTATTCTTTATTACATGAGGATTGCCTAACCATAGATAAGTTGTAAGACATACAGTATCTTAAAATGTAAGTCAGACTGAGGACATCAAAATTTACTTTAATCTGATGAAGTGAGCATTTGATAATGGATAGTACAGAGCAATGTTCTGAAAGTTATTTCAAGCTAAAATAAAATGACTCTAAACTCTGTCTGACCAGCCGGCCGTTGCGACCGAGCGGTTCTAGGCGCTTCAGTCTGAAACCGCGCGACCGCTACGGCCGCAGGTTCGAATCCTGCTTCGGGCATTGATGTTTGTGCTGTCCTTAGGTTAGTTAGGTTTAAGTAGTTCTACGTTCCAGGGGATGTGACCTCAGATGTTAAGTCGCATAGTGCTCAGAGCCATTTGAGCCATCTGTGGGACCCAAGTTCAATTGGAATCCTGCAGGAAGTAAAATCGACGAATCTTACACATCTGGGCACCGCGCAACATCAAAATAAGGGTGACACAACATGCGACGTAGATAAGTACGCAAGATACATAACCAAATGAATTACGTAAGTGTTGAACAGAAGAGGGATTGCGCTACTGCCCGAGCGAAACTTACAGTATTCAAATACAGCGAGAGGCCACACGTCAGCACCAGATGAGAGGCGTGAAGCGAATCCTCTTCCTTCAAAAAAGTTCTCTTCAGAAATCTCACTTTCTAAGATTGGCCTGTAGAGGGGTCTGCATGCAACAGCCAATGTGACGAACGAATACGTTCCCTTTTCTACACAAATACAGGAGAAGGGAACAGAAAATTCCCACCCAAAACCTTGCAAAAAGTATCATGACGATGCAGGGGGTTGCAGCTGGTGTTGAACAGTCCCTCTCCATTGCTCAGTACCGTGTCTTGTGATGGAGGTGTCTCTTTGGATTGGGCAGACCATAATTTTTACAATCAACTAAATATCTGACAGAAGTAAAACATTAGTATACACAAATTTTTTTCGCTGTTGTGAATATGGACAACCATTAGCTGTTGAATGGAGTGTAGACAATGAACATTTGTGGCATACCGGTACTCCAACCCGGATTTCCCGCTTACCGTGAGCTATCGCCTTATCATTTGGCTATTCCTGCACGACACCGAGCCAAACCCGAACTTCCATATGTTGCCAACCATGCGTCTACAGCCTGTACTCGTACATCCATTATGTACTCTCATATTTTCCGTAAAGGTCAGGAATTTTACATAAAGGTCTCTTTCCAGGTGTCGACGAATAATGACGATATTCTAGTGCCAGTGTTACTCCGAATAACAGAATAACAAAAGCACTGGAATGTCCTGATCACCAGTATGTGGCCTTATGTTTGATGTGCCGACATAAAGGCCAAATTCATGATCAGACACTCTCGGGGGGAAACAGTGGGGTTCGGCGGCATCCGAGCCTGTGACAAATGGATTATAGTGAACAATGAGCATTTCGGGGAACAGGAATATTTCTAAGAAAACTGCTATTGAGACACAATGAAAAGCATGCATACAGAGATTCGTTATATTCAGTAACTTGTGGTCTCTCTAAAGGAAGGGATCTGTAAGTGTAGACCTCAGATTCTAAAACAAGTTCAGGACAGTCCTACACAGAGGAGAGGATCAAACTGCCAGACCTATGATGTGGAAACAAGAAATCAAAAGGAGTGTGCTCGAATATAACGAGGTAAGGTCACTGAAAACTATTAGCAGAAGGAATACGAGTAATAAATGGAAATTTAGACTGCAAAGAAATTTAGACTAGAAGGAAATAGGATGGTGACACATCACACATGAAGTATAAAAATCTGCTGCACCGAACAAATTCGTTCATACTGCGCACCACGAGAAATTAACGCTCCGCGAAGATATAAGCACTGATAAATCATATCGAAACGTGAAGCATTAAATTTAGCGACAACTAAGGTATTAAGCCCACGTTGTCGCTAACTTGACTAAGGACAAAAGATATCTGCAAGATCGCATGTAATACGCATTTCCAATTAGAATGAAAGCGCGAGGCTCACTAAAAGCATCTGCAATTATTAGCTCTACATGGAAGCGTTGATTTAGTTGCATCTTCCGATATGCTAGCCTGCAACCTAACTTAGACTAGACTATGTTCCATAGGAACAGGGGTAATCACACAAGGGCGACTGCAGCTAGAGTGACAAAAGACCAGCCTCAAGGCGTTCGTTAAAGAAGGAGCCTCGCTTGTTTGCGAAGACTACAGATTAACAAATAGCTGTGTCAGAAGGCATCTATGGAACGGAAATGTTTAGGCTAGTATTGCTACGAAACTTCCCTGATCTACCTCGTTGTATTTGAGAAACACTCGCCCACGTACCTATAACGTACAGGTAGACATTCCGGACGTGGTAAAGGACAAGTAAATGGTTTTGTGGTCTCGTGTGAAACAAAACAGAACAGCTCAAACGTCTGCTTTTCCCGAGTATCTGTAAAATCTCAATAGTTAGAGGTGCGAATAAAAACTTATGAATCAGTAAAATCTTCTCGGACTTCCAGCCGCATCGGGTGGTCAAAATCCTACAAGCTTTCCACCGAGATCACGTCGGCCATTGTCGAGTGGTAAGTGACTGCCGTGTCGCCGTGGACTCGTCGCTCGCTGCTTGCTGTGACGTCACTGCTGTTCTCTTCCTGCACTAATGCACTAATTCAATAAAATTCTTCAGGGTATCAGACCGCATCGTCATAATTTAAAATGCGCCAACGTTTCGGCCAGCGTTGCAGCTAGCCTTCATCAGGGCCTTACGTTAACTGCTAAATGAACACACTTGGTTCCTTAAATAGCTGCACGAGAAAACCGAGTTGTTACTTGATTGGCTGTAAAAGGAGGAGGAGGAGGGGTGAAAGGTATGCTTTATTGGTGTTTCCTTTATTATCTGTCATTGGCTGAAATAGCTGTTTTCTATTGGTCTTTATATTAATCCACCCCATTGGAGGAGACGGACGAATAGCGAACAGGTGATGGCTGTGACGTCACACTGTTTCCATGCTGTCCAGAAGCCGGCTGCGGCGTGCCATTGCTCTGTGTGCTCGCGACCACTACTGCGGCTCTCCGCGTGTCTGCATGGGCCGCCACGGCTCTGCCGCCGCTCCGTAGCCCTGCTATTGCAGGCAGCCAAGACCTCGGAAGCTTGTACCCGTCCTCTCTATTCATGTTGGCGGGTCTTTTGGCTATTTCTATCGCCTCTCTAACCTTTCTTTTGAAAGTGAGAGGCTGTATCGCCAGGACGCGGGCTTCTTGAAAAAATATTGGTTTCCCGCACTCGTCTCGGTGTTCCGCCACTGCTGACTTAGTGTGTTGTTTCAGGCGGATATATCTTTCATGTTCCGAGAGCCTTGTGCTAATCGGACGTCCCGTCTC
The DNA here is from genome assembly GCF_023864345.2 of Schistocerca serialis cubense. Lineage (NCBI taxonomy): Eukaryota > Metazoa > Arthropoda > Insecta > Orthoptera > Acrididae > Schistocerca > Schistocerca serialis. The sequence continues at coordinate 868,983,896 of NC_064641.1, read as the reverse complement.
ACCTATGTAGACTAATCCGCACGCACAACCAATTTCATACACGCCAGCTGTGTGTAGTTTGTCAACTGCATCCTTGGTAGAACCGAGCATGTCTGATATTTTGTTTCTGCTTCGGAAAATTGGTTTGATGTCGGCTTTTCGTAGAATTTTGCCAATACGTTCGGTGACCCCTTGTACATATGGTAACACAGCAATGCTCTGTGCTCTGCGCCGCAGTCTTATCTTCACGAATACAAACTAACAGCGAATTTGCTTGACTGGGATATATGCATTTACTGACATCACTTTCTTTATGAAAAACTTGATGACATTGTTTTGCTCTGTTCCATACGTTTTATTTGTATTGTTTTCTAGGAAAAAGGAATTTATTAAGTTTTCTTTGTGATATGGGCGCCCACTGATTACTTTTTGATTTCATTTTGTTTACGAATAAAAATACCTAGAAAGTAGACGACTCTGTTCGAATAAACCTGAACAGCTAAATGACTGAAGCCTATGCCATCTCAAAAATCCAATAAAAATTATGAGGCGGGACTTGATGTGGTTAGAGATCTTCAGGCTTTAGCTCACTCTTTCTAAATTTCTGCAAGGGAAGCGTGGCGTAACTCTTCAGAACCCGTCACTCACAAACGCTTTAAGTTACTTGACTCCATCGTAACGTCATACAATTTCGATGGGAAGTGGCTCAGGCGAGCGAGTTTTTATACGTCAAATCCTGCTTTTTACTAACAATTTACTATTTCATTTTAAATATGTACAAGTCACAGTGAGCTTACGTTGCGCCATGATCAAAAACGAAGTACAAGGTAGAGCCTGTGTGTTTTGAGCTTGGACCTTAGCGTCAGTCGCGTTTTGCGCGCGTCAGCTCCTCGTGGCTGTCTCCTATGTTACTGAAGCAAACAAACTCTTCGTTTATGTTTCCAATCAATTTCACACATCGTATGCAAAGAAGATTTAAGTCAAGAATTAATTCCTTGCGCACGACGTCTCGGACAAAGCTGTAACTAAATACCTGGGTAATAGCAGGCTTCCTAAGTAGTAATGATTATTTTGGAGAGAAGATAGTAAATACGTGAGGTGGTGCAAATAAAATTCTCGGTCAGTGAATGGACTTAAGAAAAATTTAGAACGTTACAATGTCTGATTGAATTCTGAATGCAGTCTTCACGATAATCGAAATAACTGGAGGCTCTCGACGTATGACGATACGTCCGTAACTGCAATACAGGTCAGTGTTAGGTCAATGGAGTTTCAACCGAAAGCGTCAGGCTTCAAACAGCAGTCGGTTTGCCAGACCTGAGTTTTCTAAGAACTTAGATCTGCTGAAGGAAAGATCCATGAAACTGCCATGGCTTATTTCCTAACCGTACTCATCTGCGGTTGTTATTATTTTCTAACGAGTTTGATATCGATAGAGACTATAAAGCTTCACCTTGACTTTAATTTTTTGTGAATTGTTTGAAATTTTGTCAGCTACAGTGTGTGCGTGACTAACTTCGATCTAACTTTAGCTGGAGTTGTGTTTAATACCTTGACATTTCGTAATCTGCTCATTCTGTTGCGGGAGTGCTTGTGTTAAATTTAAATGTAGGTTTGCAGTCGTCTCCCTCGTTGTTTGTACGTGACCTCCCACAGATACGGATGCATGTCTAGCTGTGAATAAAAAAATTGTAGTGAACACTGCAGACATTACTTCGGGTAAACAGTGCATAGTGTTTCACGAGGTAGCATACATGTTTATCGTGGATTTGTTGCTATGTATGTGCTTGCATAAAATATGAATAACAGCGGTGACTCTCGAAAAAAAAAACAGAGTTGAGTGTGTGTATTTTTATCCAAACGATTTTCATCACAGTTGCGGTATCATTTATTTCGTCTGTTGATATAACAGAACATATTTTGTAAATTAAGAATATGTGCCCACATCTTCTAGGGATTACATTATTTTTCTATTGTATCTCATTTCAGACTTTTTTCTGTGAGTGTCTGTCGATTTCAGGAAGAGACGTATAATAAACGCAGAGTGTGTTGTAATACTATGGTGTACTCAAAAACGTGGCTGTCGCAAAAAAACAGGCCTATATTTAAAAAATATTGGGGTATTTTTATCTTGAATCTTAATTACCGTTGAAGCAGACCTTCTCTGATCCCTGCGAGGCGTATTACTAGCAGTTTCGTTTTCTCTTAAGGCAGTTTTGTTTTTCGGCTGTCTGTGGACCTTTTCTAGGTCATTGACAGTAATAGTTCAGCGTAATATGGAACTTGTTTGTTTTGTTGTGTGGATTAGTGGAAAGAAGACAACTGAGGCGTTGAGGTGAGGTATTGCATAAGGGTATTGAAAACTAAGTGGAATTGCAAGGTAAAAAATGAATAGGACCTCCGCGTAATCGGTTAGAAAAGGAATATTTAGAAACAATTAACTAGGGAAGGGACAGCACGTGACAGCTTTAGTGCTGCTAGAGGGCATTGCGGAGGGCAATAAATGTGATGGAACGAAAAGACTAGACCATACACAACAAGCAATTGAGGATTGATGGTGTAAGTTTTATTTTAAAATGAAGTGATTAGCGCAAGAGAAGGAAAGAAAGTAGTACTCTCCTATATTTCCCTGATACTCGCTCACGCTTCTTGGAGCAACTCGTTAGAAAACACGATTTGAAGTCTCGTGGTTTGTTCCTTCTGCGCGGTGTTGCGATATTTCGTTGAAGATCGTCAGCCGCGAAATTTGGTCGTTTTCGGAGAGACTTTTGGCAGTTTTGTTTTTGTTCTTAAGTGCGCAGTGGGCTGTGTTACATTGAACCGGGTGGAGGAAGAGAGTGTGCGTGGAAAAGAGTAAAAAATGTGCGTGCTTTAGTGCTTCCTGCTAACTGAATTGTTTTATGCCCAGCAAAATTGTATTTTGAATGTGATAGTTTTCTCGTCTTGTTAAAAACTTGATCAGTGACTACTAATCCCAGTTACATGCACTTTATATATGGTATAAAGCTTAGTTCAGTCGATGCACCATGTTCGGTGTTACAGTTTTCGCAGACTATAGAAGATTCCAACAGATATAATAGCATTCTGAATAATTTTACTGTAATTAGAAGATAACGTACTCAAAAGTAATAAAGGGAAAAAAATTTGAACTGTAGCTTTCTTGTTATTAAGATGAATCTCATTTAACATTTACATCATATTTCGTAGCAGCTGAAACGAGATAGCTCAAAAGATGCATTACCTTGATGAAGTCCTTATGGAGCACAGGATCAAGATACCATCTAGGCTCACGAACAGGAGGTACTGTTTATCAGGTCAGAGGTTTCACGCTTTGTGCTCAAATTTGCACTATGGAGTAACAAAGGATATCGAACCTAAGCTACATACACACACAAAACTTAGCGTTCTTTTCTGTACATCGCGGGACGATTAGACGGGGAATTGTCGGCTTTCATGTGCATCACATTTGTAACCACTTGTGAACGATAGTTCAACCCTTTGGAACGACAAGGTTTCAACTAACACTTAATTCGTTTAGTGTAAACTCATGCCAAAGTTTCATTGACGCATTGTTCAACTGTCTCTCCACCTATAGCAGTGATATTTTGATATGGGACTACTCAATGATTGTCAGATGAACTATAAAGAACGTTTACAAAAGGGTTATAATAAAAGTGCAACATAGACTTGTCCACATTCCCGCTGTCTCCTCATTCTAAAACTGCTGCTCCAGACAACCACTGAAAACCACAAGAAATCAGTATATGATCATGATATTCAAACATCTCGTGCATTTTCAGGTGTAACTTACCTCTATGCTAGTTTATTCAGTCAATTTATAGGAGCAAATTTTCTATTCCATTTTTTCTTCCAAATGTGTAAAAATATACATGGTAGATATTTTTCCTATTTAGATTCTAACGTTTGTTAGGCTCATTAGATTCAATCTATGAAAACCAAGAACCATACGAATCTGTAACTTCGTTAGATAATTACTTACAAGAAAAATAATTCATAGAACCCTGTCACCCCAACGAATCAAACGCAGCGATGTCAGTTGGAACTTCGGAGTTCTTCTAACTCTGCTATTTCTCCACAGATTTCAGTAGGAATAGGTCTGATGTTAACTTGCTACACGAACAACATTTTCTTCGACTTTCTCAGTCGGAACCTTTCCATTCCAAAGAGTCGAGTCACAGACTTTTGTTACCATAGATAAAATGTATTGCAATGCAGCGAGTACTATAAGAGCCGGCCGGAGTGGCCGTGCGGTTCTAGACGCTACAATCTGGAACCGAGCGATCGCTACGGTCGCAGGTTCGAATCCTGCCTCGGGCATGGATGTGTGTGATGTCCTTAGGTTAGTTAGGTTTAAGTAGTTCTAAGTTCTAGGGGACTGATGGCCTCAGAAGTTAAGTCCCATAGTGCTCAGAGCCATTTGAACCATTTGACTACTATAAGAATTTAATTTTGACCATCTGAAATATATTCTACCACTGGAACATTTTTTGTTGTAGGATAAATTTTGGAAAAATAAAGGAGCATACTTTTATATATTTGGGGCAGGAGTTTGATGATTTGGAATGGAATAAAATGTTTTACTATTCCTAAGGAGTATAGTATTACCTATCGGGTTAAAAGGATAATCAGTTCTCTTTGTGTAAAACAGACTGTAGTAATCCTCGCTGACTAGAATGGTACAAGAGGCCAAAATCAGGAAACGTGTATGCTTGGTGCAATAGAAGAGCGGTGAATATTAAATTCACTGATAATGTCTTTTTTTTCCTTTTTTATGACTGGTTTGATGCAGACCACCACCAACTGTTCTCCTTTGCCAAAGTTACCAACCTCTTCATCTCAAAGTACCACTTGCGACCTACAATATCGATTATTTGCTAGAAGTATTCTAGTTTCTGTCTTCATCTAAAGGTTTTACACTCTAGAGCTCCATCTATCGCCACAGCAGTTTTTCCCTGCTGTCTTAACAGGTGTCCTATCATCTTGTTCCATTTTTCTTGTCTGATTTTCTCCGTAGATTCTTTTGCTCTCACATTCCATGCACAAACTCTTCATTTTTTATCTTATCAGTCCACTTAATTGTAATCATTCTTCTGTGGCACCACATCTCAAAGGCTTCGATTCTCTTCTGTTCTTCTGTCTTTGGCAAGACCGTCGGCAGAACGAGGGTGACTTTTTATTGCGGGAAATCTTGGGACGCCATTACTGGTGATTTTTGTACAAACTGTAAGCAGTGGTGGGGTTCGAATACAGGACCGAAGGAGTTTTCGTTACTAGTGAAAGACATTACCCCTAGATCACGGGTTACACATGATAACGTTAGCAATAAGAAATATCTTCGCAAAATTCCTTCACAGAAAATTCCCTAGCAGATAAAGTAAGTTTCTCGAGCGAGTAGGGTCGGCTTGTCAGGTGGGTAGTAATTCTGTCTGGATTTCAGTATAGAGAGTGAGTTTGGGTATTTTAAAGGCGAAGCGAGAGAAATGAGACAAAGATAAGTATTCGCTATGAATTTCTGATATACATGGGTATTGGGATATTCCCTCCGTCGAGGGCTGAGAATATTTTGGTTAGTCTTGAGCATAGTGTGGCAAGGAATATTCATACGGTTTTTCAAGAGACCTCACGAAACTTTCTCGTCATTAGTTTTGAAAATTCAGTAACTTACTGCTTTCTCATCTGGTAATACCAAGTTCTGCTGTCAAACTGACTGAATTAATGCTAAATGGCCACAAGTAAATCAGTTTATCTGTACGATCTTACACACACCATGCGGCCTATACTCAGTGTATACCAAGAATGGTAGCACGAATAGGTGAAAGGTTTATTTGGCACACTAGAGAGCGTTATGGAGATACTGAGAAACCTGAACTTGGAGATCAACGCCATCTATACTGCTCTAGGAATATACTACAACCCCATAAGTATGGCTCCAGCACAGACCATGAAGACAAGATGAAACTAACTACAGGGTGCTCAAAGATCCAATCAGTCATTCTTCCCGGGCTCTGTATGTAACCTTGCACAGGATACATGTAAACATAAATCGATCCACGGAGTATTCAGTCATGATATCCTTCCTTCTACCTACAGTTCTCATCGGTTCCACGGAGAACCAGCAGCTAGTTATTTATGTCATGTCTTTTTTCTTACATTCGTCTGTCACACCAAATCTTAGACGCTTTGATTCTCTCCTTACACAGCTTTCCGGTTCTGCCATATACTCAACGATTTCCACAAATCATGGGTACATTACAAGTGATCACGTTGGCCAATTTATTTCTGCAGTGGATGTTCGTGCAACACGCAGTATCACTTCCTTCGACAGCCAGTCATTAAGTAACGGTGTAGAAACTATATACAGCACAATCCTCACATCTCCCAATAAGACTGCAGACAATAGTAAGTGTACTATCACTCTGCTCCCTTTGTGAACGAACTGCACACTGAGAAACCATCTGCAGAAACCATACGTTTTGTGTGTCTAGGTAGGCAAATCGGATGCGAGTATTATGCAAACAGTGAAATACTCAGTGCTCTGCGTACTGTGACATGAAGAAGTGTATGTATTGGTATCTTAAAACTTTTTAAGTTCTGCGGTAGAAATCGTTGTGCGGAACGCCTCGCTCAAGTCTCTCCAACAGCTGAGCTGAACGGCAGTATTTTAATGATTAAATTACTCTTCGAGAACCTTCTGAAAATTGATTATACCTTTTTGCGATATTGGTCTAGCGCAGAATCATAAGTTTTTCTAATAGTTGCTTGTAGACTGTGTAAAACAAAGTGGAGCACATTTCGTTGAGGCAGTGTTTGCTGACCTGGAAGCAATGATGCATAAACCGTCACAGTCGTTCACTAAAAGAACAACGTGTCAGAAATGGAATATCTGTTAAACACTATTATTAACAGAAACGTAAACGTTCTCGTACAGGGATTCGTTATTGAGAAAATAAATGCTGAGCTGGAGGTGTCAGGATCTTGTTGCGATTAGGCAGCGAAATTCCTTTTGCAGCGTTCAGGTCACCGATTTTTGTTTTAAATAAAGCTCTGGCTTTCAGTGCCACTTCAGTATGCCTGGCTGCCACTACTGCCAGCTCCAGGTGCTTCAATTAATCACGAACTATGACTTTGTCGAGTGGTATAGTGTTTTCTACTGCTGCAAATTTCCACTGAAGTAAAAAAAAGACACGTAATTATTCGGGTAACACAGTGGTGTAAAGCACAACTAACGACGCGGCAAAGTTACTGTTTGTGGCGGAAGCGGACTCATTTGAAACAACACAGCTGCCGCCGACTCTTAAACCGCAATGCACGTTATCAGTTTTCTTTTTCGCCGACTCATTTTTCTTATCGCTCTCTCTCTCTCACACACACTTTTCTGATGTCAGCTGCAAGCTCATTAGAAACAGTTTCGCTTAACGCTAGCTAATGAAGGGATGGAATCTTGCCACCTGCTGGAACAAGTGTTGTTTAAATGCGATGTGTTTTATGCACACTGTAAAAATAACTCGAGCTTTTGTGGTCTTTTATTCTCTCAGAAGCACTAACTTGGTATGTGGAATGAAAAATTTAATCACTTTACCTTAACTACATAATTCTTACGTCGTCGTTAATGAGTTTTACACGGAATAGAGACTAGGAAAAAGAAGGTCGACTCAAGAGACACTGGAGGAGCTGTTTGATACTGACAATAATTGACGTGAAGCCATCATACAACTGTTATTCCACCAATATCGAGGACATTCATCCCAGTTGTCAAATCTGTGATGATTTCCACGTGTTTCGGGACAAATAGTTCAAATGGCTCTGAGAACTATGGGACTTAACTTCTAAGGTCATCAGTCCCCTAGAGCTTAGAACTACTTAAACCTAACTAACCTAAGGACATCACACACATCCATGCCCGAGGCAGGATACGAACCTGCGACCGTAGCGGTCGCGCGGTTCCAGACTGTAGCGCCTAGAACGTTTCGGCCACCCCGGCCGGTTGTTTCGGGACAACAGTATCCAATTTCCAAGTGCTAACATGAAGGAAACCAGATAAACCAATCCTCCTTATACCGACAACATGTAATGATTACAGACGTCCTGAGTTATAACCTACATAAGGCCTCGCCACAACTTAAAAACAAGCTGCACGTATGCGTTGTCAAATCAAACAATAATACCCAAACATCACAAGCCGGTGCATCCACTGTTACCGAGATATGCCTGCAAAGTGGAAGCCGCTGCCATCACCTACCAGCGATGATATTTACTTAAAGCGTAATGCTCACAAGCGTACTGATGAGAGTTCCGAAATCGATTGCGCATTAAAGAAAACCGTCCTTGCAACCTAAGACGATTTTATTTAGAGTTCCAAATCATTACACTCCTGTGTTGCCACCATCCGTTACGACAAATAAACTAAATATGATGCATGTTTATTTATTGGCCTCAGTCAGTTAAACTCTAAAGGATATTTTCAGACAGTGAAAATAAAGTAGAGCAACGGCTGATGAATAGGTACAAACTACAGTATGATAGTGTGGTTCGGCGACTTAGTGTCAGCCAGCAGATCCGATCCAAAGTTAGTTCTAGGAATCTGAAGCCTTTCACTTAATGTTTCCTCTTGCAATGTTTGTTGATCTGAAAAAAAAAAAAAACAAGCTGAACCGTGGCTCAGAATCCAAACGAAACTGTAGGTCCGCTTATAACTGACTGGATAAGTCAGTGCAAAGATCACAATGAGGCTACAGCATACCACCAGTAATAGGACTATGTGTAGTAAGTCTCTGTAGAAGAGATCTGGAGGCATAGGAATGCTTCAAATAGATCACATATTGATAAGACAGAGATGTCGACCCACTCTGACCACTATCTATTGTTTATTAACTGCAGATTAAGACTGAAGAAATTCCAGACAGCGAAGGACTTGGAAGACAATTTGTATGGAATCACTAGTGCCTTGAAAAGAGGCTACAAGATGAACATCAGAAAAATGAAACAAGGGTGAGAGAATATAGTCAAAAGCGGCGGTTGTGGCTGAGCGGTTTTAGGCGCTTCAGTCCGGAACCGCGCTGCTGCTACGTTCGCAGGTTCGAATCCTGCCTCGAACATGTCCTTAGTTGGGTTTAAGTAGTTCTAAGTCTAGGGGACTGATGACCTCAGATGTTGTCCCATAGTGCTCAGAGCCATTTGAGCCAGCCAGTGTAGTCAAAATAAATGAGGTGATTTGGTGTGAGCTGCATTGGGAAATGAGACGTTAAAAGTAGATGATTAGTGTTGTTACTTGGACAGCAGTACATATGATTACGGCTGAAATAGGGAGGATATAAAACGCAGACTGGCTACAGAACGAAAATCATTTATGAAAGAGAGAAGTACGTTAACATCTAACATAAATGAATTAGAAAGCCTATGCTGAATGTATTTGTGTGGATTATACACTTGAATGGAAATGAGACGTGCGTGATAAGCAGTTCAGACAAAATAGAAGCAGCTTGCCTCTAATCAGCAAAAATAGAAGGTCTTCATATGTTGTGCAGTGAGGAATGCTGAAATTTAGAATAGTAGATCGGGTAACTAATGAGGAGAGACTGATTCGAACTGGGAAAAAGAATTTGTGGCACAACTTGAATAAGCGTAGGGATCAGTTGATAGGACATACCAGGCAGACAGGAACCATGGTTACCTCGGGATGACACGTTGAAAGTGGGCGTACAGTCTTCCTTTGTCCGTCTGTGCAGTTAGCCACTAGGTACATCGTTTCTCTTGAGCGCGTTTCTGGACTAAAGGAGTGAAATCAGTGTTAGTTAGGACAATGCCTTGGAGAGGCCTTTCTTCGGATCCACAGTTTTATTGTGACGGGTCCCAGAACGAGCATCAAACCACGCTAAATTAACTAATGTCTATGTGATTTTCCCTTGCAATCCATATTTCATTCAAAGCATGTATTACATTTATATTTGTTTGGTACTGCTTGTTGAGATGTTTGACTTTTTGTGAAATTCTTGCACTTCAACGCCGTTTGCGCTTAATGAGTTGTAAGGCAAGATCCATAACTGTAAATACGAATGCCACTTGCAACTAACGTTTTTACGTAAACTGAGCTTCATGAAAGTGTGAATTACGCAGAAGTCTCTCTGACTTCCAGGATACAGAAGAAACGGAATGTGTAAAGTAATGCAACACAAAATCAAACGTAGGACCAAGTAGACTGTTACTCAACTTGGCAAAATTAAATTAATCGTTTTCCAAATGCATACAGAAAAAAAAGCGTCTAATATTCTTCTTCCTATTGCTTGAACTCAGACTTTTTCGTCCTGTTTCCTTTATGCAGTGGTACATATTGATTCTCTGCGCTTTACGGAGGCACAGATATTTCGAGCCCTGGACGGACATTCTGCATTATTCCTGCAATAAACAACACTTTTGACCTATGTACTTTATTACTCTTTTGTTTTCATTAAATTTGCATCTCATTTATGTTAAAATTGTGACATCAATTATAATTTAATTTCAAATGTAATTTACTGTTTGCCGTTCGGTTTTATCAGTTCATTTTTCAGCAAACGTTCTAGAGCCATTGTTTTCCAAAGACATACAAGGAATATTTAGACGGCGACTGGGATGCGGAAACTAGCCCAAAAGGGATATGATAACAAAAACAAAACAACAGTGGGGACACTTGTCAGTAGCGGGGAAAAAATTAAACGTGAAGTCAGGTTTGCACAAGTTTTATCGTAGAATTGACAAAAGTGGCAGCACAGAGACGTTTTCGCACTGTTATACGAACCACTACCTCTCTATGAGCCTTTTGCCATCTACAGATTCAGTTGCTAAAGCGAAAATCTATGGCAGACCTTAACTTCAGACCTTCCTTTAGCTGCTTCTGTGGCTTTCATTCTGTGTGAAATTTGACTACGTTTTATAACAATGACAGTACATCTAAATCTAGATGTCTACTCTGCAATTCACACTTAAGTGCCTGGCAGAGGGTTTATCTATGTGCTTCCAAACTATTTCTCTACTTTAACATTCTCAAATAGGACACGGAAACAACGAACACTTAAAGCTCTTCGTGCGCGTTCTAGTTTCTCTTAATTTATTGCGGGTATCATTTCTCACTATGAAGCTTAGCATCAAAACAAAAATATTTTCATATTTGGAGGAGATAATTGGTGACTGAAATTTGGTGAAAAGTTTTCACCGCAACGAAAAACGCCTTCGTTTGAATAATTCTCCACCTCAATTCGCGTATTATATCTGTGACATTATCTCACCTATTTCATGATAATATAAAAAATGCTGCCCTTCATTGCAATTTTTTGACGGCTGCCGTAAATGCTCCCTGGTACAGGTACAATACCTCGCAGCAGTCTTCCAGAAGAGGACGAACAAGATTAGTGTAGGCGGTCTGTTTAACAGGTCTTTTTCATCTTCGAAGTGTTCTGGGAATAAAATACAGTCTTTGATCCGGCTTTCTCGTAACGTTTTTTACATGATTGTTCCAATTTACGTTTTTCGTGACTCTGATACCATATTCTTTCAAAAACGTAACGTTCACCAGTGAAAAAAATATGGTTCAATGGTTCAAATGGCTCTGAGTACTACGGGACTTAACATCTGTGGTCATCAGTCCCCTAGAACTTAGAACTACTTAAACCTAACTAACCTAAGGACATCACACACATCCATGCCTGAGGCAGGATTCGAACCTGCGACCGTAGCGGTCACGCGGTTCCAGACTGAAGCACCATAAACCGCACGGCCACACCGGCCGGCCAAACAAAAATATGGCAAAGGCCCAATAATGGAGCTGCTCCATAACACAGCTCAGTCGGTAACTTTGGGAGAATACAATTGTTTTGATTCACACCAATGGGAATTTTCGGAACCCCAAAATTGCCAGTTTTGCTTATACACGATTTCATTCAGGCGTAAGAGTGCTTGACCTATGACCCAGATGTAGCCAACATCAAAATCATCAATCACTGCGAGAATCCGGTTTGCAAAGATAGGCCTCTGTTGCACAGTTCTTTGAGGTAATGCCTGGTGGCTTAGGTCTTTGAATGACGAGACGTGTAATCCCTATTTAACGTTTTCTGTGTGTTAAAATGCTTCAAACCATTCTCTGCTACAGTTATTCGGACGAATTCCTGTGGTTTTGCTGAGTAATTCTAGAAACTGTGTCGACATTATCTGGAGTAACTACACGTTGTCTAGGGCCAACATTCGCTGCTAGATCGTCAGCCACGATGCCTGTCCACTGGAATTTGGGGAAGAGCCTGCGAATGGTTTTCGTACTGTGTCCTTTTAGAAAATTACATCCTGTTTGAAAAGTTCGCTTTTTTGCCGGAAGACTGTATTCTAACCTGTGATATTTGAGTACCAGAAAAACGCGTTGCTCAGTGGAATACGTGATTTCAAAGTCTTCTTTCGGTGCACTAATCTCAGCTCACGTTTCAATGGCGAAAGTAGCCACTGTGAGCTGCGGCGCTTTATTTATAGCCACTACGTATTCCGATTGCAGCACCAACGGTCAGAAGCTTTTCGAACTATTTACAAACATCTGTATAAAATTAAGCGCCGAAGAAATTCTTCACAAGCATCAACACGTTGTTCTCTCATTTCAGGAGTCAGCTGCTGTAGCACCCATCTTGCAGACACTTTGTGAAACTGGAGCACATCATGCACAATGTGATGTGGTGACCTATGACTAATCTGTAAACATGCTGCAATGTCATTCAGTGTCACCCGGCTGTTTTCCTACACTATGGCTTCAACTGCTGCAATGTTCTGTGGAGTCACAACTGGTTGTGCCTGACCTGGACGAGGAGCATCTTCCACTCTTCCACTGAGGTCACAACATTTGCAAACTTCCTACTCCATTCGTAGACTTGCTGCTGTGACAAACATGCACCACCGTACTGAACCTTCATTCGTCAATGAATTTCAATAGGTTTCACAACTTCACTACGCAAGAACCGAATAACAGAACGCTGTTCTTCCCTGGTGCAAGTCGGATAATGCGATGGTATGTGCGCATTTGCACTATGCTGCCACCTACAAGCCATTCTGCACGCTGTTTGTAGTACGCTTACCAACTTACAGGATAACGGCGAGAAATTTCGATTTGTTATTCCAAATTTAAGGTTTTCATTTGACTCACCCTCGTATTGGAGCAACCATTTTCAGTGCTACATTGCGTCATGTTTAGGGAATGTGAAAATACGAAAATGATAAGTGTCAAATACATTATAAAAGGGTCTGTGTAAGTATTTCTCATAGTGTCAATTTGTAATAACATACAACGATACCAAACTGTACAAAAAAAAGCGGTTCAAATGGCTCTGAGCACTATGGGACTTAACTTCTGAGGTCATCAGTCCCCTAGAACTAAGAACTACTTAAACCTAACCTAAAGACATCACACACATCCATGCCCGAGGCAGGATTTGAACCTGCGATCGTAGCGGTCGCAAGGTTCCAGACTGAAGCGCCTAGAACCGCTCGGCCACTCTGGCCGGCCAAAACTGTACCGGCAGTAACATCAGAGTTACAGATAAATTAAGGAAAAAATGACAAAACTCTGTGTCCCTCTTTCCAGAGATGGTTGCAGGACCTTGGATCTTTAGTGCAGAATATCAAATCAAACACCTTTCGGTCGTCTAAACTTCCAAATTGTTATTTTACTGGGCTACCACTTTTGGCCCCGTGACCGACGTTCGAACGATTCAATCGACAAGATGTGATCGATCGGATTTAGATCTGGTGAGTAGGGAGGCCAGCACAACTGGAACTAGCTACTGTGTTCTTCGGACTACTCCATCACACTCCTGGCCATGTGACATGGTGCATTATCTTGTTGAAAAATGCCACTGCCGTCGGGAAACATGATTATCACGGAGGGTGTACGTTGTCTGCAACTGGTGTTGGCCATCATGGTGGTTTGCACGAGGTCCTGCCCCATGGACACCCACGCAAATGTTCAAAGAACCTAGTGGAGCCACCGCCAGCTTGTCTCCGTCCCGCAGTAAGGTGACGAGAAGCAGTTCCCCTGGAAGACGACGGATTCGCGCCCTCGCATCGGCGTGATGAAGAAGCTATCGGGATTCATCAGACTACGCAACACGCTGCCACTGCGCCAACGTGCAGTGCCGATGGTCACTTTCCCGCTTTCCCACTTCAGTCGTAGTTACCGGAGTCGTGGTGTTAACATTGGTACATGCGTGGGTCGTCGGCTGCGGTGGACGATCGGTATCGGTGTTTGGTACACTATGTGTTCAGGCACACTTGTACTCTGGCCAGCATTAAATTCTGATGTTAGTTGCGCCACAATTCGCCGCCTATCCTGTTTTACCTGGCTGCCCAGCCTACAACATCCAACACGGTTTCACATTCGTTTCGACACGTGTTAAAGACACAACAGTAAGTCGTGCAGTTTCCGAAATGCTTGTACCGACCTTCCGGGCCATCCCAATCTGCCCTCGATCAAACTCAGGTAGATCGCGCGCCCTCTCCGTTCTACACACAGACATCAAGCTCACCGATACTACATGCTCGGTGCGTGTGTCTGACTAGTAATCATTCCTCGCCAGGTGACGCTGCTATCTTCTGGGCGCGTTTATGTCAATACTAGGTCGGTGGCCATAAGGTTCTGGCTGATCAGTGATGACTGGGTCCACAAACTTTTGGATGACTTGCTAATCATTTCATCTTTTTGCCTACTTTTAATCTAATTTGTGGATTTCGTTTTCGTTTATCACATATTTCTGTCACCTTCCTCTTTTTTGCGCACTCATTTCACGAACCACATGATATCGACTACATATGTTATGACGTTTACGCCCTGTACCTCATACTATAGCCGCTTTTGTGACCCATTTACCACACCTGCTATACGAGATTTAAACTTAAAAGCTTATATCATTAATTCACCAGATTTCTAACGTGTATGGTATGTGGAACAGCAGACAAATTGACACCACCACATGCAACTGCTTTAACATGGCCTGTCACAGATCTACATTATTAACTGGCCCACAACATCCCTCGTAAGTAGCCTTGAAATTTTCAGGTTCAACGTTTATCAATTTCATATTTATATTTGATGAATGATTGCTTTCAGCATCCTTGAAAATGACCAAGTGTGGAAACCGAAGTCACAGTAACTAATTTTTAAGAGCCTAAAGTGGAATGACTTCATTTTAAAAAAATAAACCCTAACGTGTGTTGCCTATTCACACAGATTGAGCCATTTAATAAGAAACACCCCTTTACTTCGCAAATAATTCAAGTAATCGAAACGAGATTTTCGACAGATGATAGTACACACAGGGGCACATAATTTACTACGGATTAAACACTCCGTATTCTTGTATCAACCCAGAGAATTCTAGCGGAACGATATAACATTTTGTGATGCATTCCTTTCTAAGTTCAAAATTACATTGGAAACCAGTTTTCTCGTTAGTTAGGCCAGACTGTCACTTATTTACGTTCTTTTGTATGCACAGTTTCGATTTTCCCTTTGTTCTATTTTTTTTCCTTCATATACTTGGTCTCTCTTAAGAGAGAAAACTCGGAGGGGAACATGTAAACTTCGCTATACGTCACGAAAACAAAATAAAACATAAAATACAGAAAAGTAAGACACTAAATCCATTACTACAACGTGAGTGAGTGCGTCGAACGTTTCAGCAGGCAACTGTTTCAACCTGTGCACAATGTTTAGTAAAAATGGTTCAAATGGCTCTGAGCACTATGGGACTTAACTTCTGAGGTCATCTGTCCCCTAGAACTTAGTACTACTTAAATCTAACTAACCTAAGGACATCACACACATCCATGCCCGAGGTAGGAATCAAACCTGCGACCGTAGCGGTCTCACGGTTCCAGACTGAAGCGCCTAGAACGGCTGGGCCACTCCGGCCGGCAATGTTTAGTATATTCAGTATTTTGGGTCTCTACACACGGTGCAACCAGTTGACTTGATTGAACCAACCGTTCCGTGGTAGGCAGCTACTTACGGATCGATTAAAACTTGACGGAACGCAGCGGAAAGGAACGTCACAAAGACCTACAATGCTTATGAAATGGTGGCATATATTTACACAGGCCGTCAACGGAAGGCGACGGGACTAGAAGCGGCGTGTCGTCGCCGCATAACATCGGAAGTTATCTTGCAGTGCTCACTCATGCCTCTATGTTGTGGTCGTCTTCAGTCTGAAGAATCACTTGATGCAGATTTTTACCCCAGACACTTGCCTCCAGTACTAACCCTTGATGTCAAACAATGTGTCTCATCAACCGTTCCCTTCTTCCAGTCAGGGAGTGCCACAAATTTCTCCATCTCCCCTATTCTTTTCAGTACTTCCTCATTTCTTAAGTGATCTACCCATCCTTCTCTAGTACCACACATCCTCTTCTTGTCTAAACTGTTTATCGTCCATGTTTCACTTCCGTACATGGCTACACTCCGTACAGATACTTCCAGAAAAGACTTCCTAACACTTTATATCCGATGTGTTATCACATTTTCTTTCTTCATAAACACTTTTCTTGCAACTGCATTTCTATATATGAGTATTATATCCTCTATACTTCCGCCGTCATCAGTTGGTTTGCTACCAAGATAAAACTCATCAACTATTTCAAGTGTCACGTTTCCTAATCTAATGTCCTGGACGTCATCCGATTTAAACTTACTACATTACATTACCCTTGTTTTGATTTTCTTGATGTTCGTCTTTCCTTTTAATATACTGTCGCTTCCATTTAGCTTCTGTTCCACCTCCCTTGCTGTCTCTGACAGAATCACAGTATCATCGACATATCTCAAAGGTTTTATTTCTTTCACTGATCTTTAATTCCTACATCAAATCTTTCTATGGTTTTCATTATTGCTTGCTCATTATACCGACTGAATAACATCGGGGATGGGCTACTACCTTGTCTCACTCCCTTCTCAACAACTGCTCCCTTTCATGCTACTCGACTGCCGTCTTTTTCCTGCACTGCCTCTAAATAGCCTTTTGCTCCCAGCAGTTTAGCCCTACTACTGTACCTTCGGAATTTCAAAGACAGTAGTCTAGTCAACATTGTCAAAAGTTTTTCCAAGTCTACAAATGCTATTAATGTTGGTTTGCCTTTCCGTAACCTAACTTCTAAGAGAAGTTGTAGGTCAGTATTATCTCCAGTGTTCCTGTATTTCTCTGCAGTCGAAATTGATCTCCTCGAGCTCGGCTTGTACCATTTTCCCATTAATCTGTAAGGCATTCATATCAATATTTTTTAATCATGACTTATTAAACTTACAGTTGACTAATAGCCAAACTTAGTTGACTAATAGTCAAACTTTTCAGCACGTTCTTTCTATGAATTTTTATTATTACTTTCTTTTCGAAGTCTTATGGTATTTCGCTTGCCTCATACGTCTTCCATACCAGGTGAAAAGGTTTTGTCTTGGCTGACTCTGCCAAGGCTATCAGTAGTTCTGACGGAATATCGTCTACTCCCGGAGCCATGTTTCGACGTAGGTCTTTCGGCGCTCTGTCAAATTCTTCTTGCTGTATCGTATCTCCCATCTCATTTTCATCTACGTCCTGTAGTCATATCTCCCTAGCCATTTTACACTTCCTGTCAATCTTACTTTTTAGTCGTTTGTATTCCCTTTCGCCTGCTTCATTTGCTGTATTATCCAAGGACTCCTATTACGAATTGTCTCTTTAGCTATTTGATGCTCTGCTGACATCACTATTTCTTCTCTAGAAGCTAGCCATTCGTGTATCTTATATCTCAGATGCTTTGATCCTCTTCTGTCCCATTATTCCCACAGTCTGTGTTTCACTACCATGCCATGCTGTGCTCCAAACGTACATTCTCAGAAATTTCTTCCTCAAATTAAGGTCTATGTTTGACACTAGTAGACTTCTCTTGGCCAGGAATGCCCTTTTCGTGAGTGCTAGTCTGCTTTTGATGTCCTTCTTGATCGGGAGTTACCAGGATCAGGAAAAATTTAAAGAATATATATTTTTTTCTTTTCCCAAAACTCATTTATTTTTAAAAGTAACAACAGCTACTCTTGAAGGAAATCAGGTAGGAAAATTCCAAGTTAATTTGCCATGTTAAATTTACACACTTGAGAAGTGTTCAAAATGGTGAATAACACAGTTACTGAATTACTGTAATACCCCTTAAATGTCCTTAAACAAAATGCAAGAAGATAAGACGTTAACAATATTGGCCGTTAAGGAAATTCAAATTTAAGAAAATTTATATAAATTAACGAAATAATTAAATTTGTGTAAGCGAGATCAAAACCAAGCCATAAACAATATCTCGCCTTTGTCTAACAATGTGTATTAAAAGGAAAAATAACATTAATGAGAAAATTCAATTTGAGAAGCCAATTAATCAGATAAAGGCCTCTGGACTGACAGCAAAATTTCATTTACAGTACAAGTCAGATAACATAAGGTACTTAACTTGAGCACAGACTGTCAGGACACGCGACTGCAAACAAATAGCAAGCCGCACTTCGAAATGTTCAAGAGCCGTGCCGGGTAGCCGTGCGGTCAGGGGCGCCTTCTCACGGTTCGCGCTGGCTCCCCCTGTCGGAGATTCGAGTCCTCCCTCGGACATGGGTGTGTGTGTGTGTGTGCGTGTGTGTGTGTGTGTGTGTGTGTGTGTGTGTGTTGTCCTTAGCGTAAGTTAGTTTAAGTTAGATTAAGTAGTGTGTAAGCTTAGGGACCGATGACCTCAGATGTTTGGTACCACAGAACTTACCACAAATTTCCAAAATATTTCCGTAGCTGCGACCGCAGGCGAGCCAGGCCCACGCGGCAAGAAGCTGCCGACATTGAATGCTCTTCCGGCAACTTACTTGGAGCTGTCAATAAACACCGAACATAATTGTCTCACTGAAGGCTATTGTTTGAACACGATTGCACTTGTAGTAATATTTTCAGTAAGGTCAGACGCCCTAGGAAATAAGCATCGCTAAAAATGTAAGGTGTGAAAGGGTACTACTCAAAGGGAGCTGCAAATTCTTCCAGTAAGGAATATAAATCACAGCTCGCTAAGGTCTTACCATTAGCTGGGGGTCATAACACACAAAAGAGTTTTTAGCAAACAGAACACAGCATGTTGTTATCAATGGAGAGACGTCTACAGACGTTGAAGTAACCTCTGGCGTGCCACAGGGGAGTGTTATGGGACCATTGCTTTTCACAATATATATAAATGACCTAGTAGATAGTGTCGGAAGTTCCATGCGGCTTTTCGCGGATGATGCTGTAGTATACAGAGAAGTTCCAGCATTAGAAAATTGTAGCGAAATGCAGGAAGGTCTGCAGCGGATAGGCACTTGGTGCAGGGAGTGGCAACTGACCCTTAACATAGACAAATGTAATGTATTGCGAATACATAGAAAGAAGGATCCTTTATTGTATGATTATATGATAGCGGAACAAACACTGGTAGCAGTTACTTCTGTAAAATATCTGGAAGTGTGCGTGCGGAACGATTTGAAGTGGAATGATCATATAAAATTAATTGTTGGTAAGGCGGGTACCAGGTTGAGATTCATTGGGAGAGTGCTTAGAAAATGTAGTCCATCAACAAAGGAGGTGGTTTACAAAACACTCGTTCGACCTATACTTGAGTATTGCTCATCAGTGTGGGATCCGTACCAGATCGGGTTGACGGAGGAAATAGAGAAGATCCAAAGAAGAGCGGCGCGTTTCGTCACAGGGTTATTTGGTAACCGTGATAGCGTTACGGAGATGTTTAACAAACTCAAGTGGCAGACTCTGCAAGAGAGGCGCTCTGCATCGCGGTGTAGCTTGCTCGCCAGGTTTCGAGAGGGTGCGTTTCTGGATGAGGTATCAAATATATTGCTTCCCCCTACTTATACCTCCCGAGGAGATCACGAATGTAAAATTAGAGAGATTAGAGCGCGCACGGAGGCTTTCAGACAGTCGTTCTTCCCGCGAACCATACGCGACTGTAACAGGAGAGGGAGGTAATGACAGTGGCACGTAAAGTGCCCTCCGCCACACACCGTTGGGTAGCTTGCGGAGTATAAATGTAGATGTAGATGTAGAACTCAAAGGACAGTATGACAATAATACCAAGGAGTACACCAGCTTCTGAAACATAGTGAAAACAAATATTAGAACACAGAAAAAGTTTGTTCTCTCGCATAAAACAATTTAAAAACAAAAAGGTAAAATTTTAAAGCTAGATAATTCACAGGCCCCTGACATAATTATACCTGAAAGCTATGTACTTTACACAGTAAAGAAAACCACCATAACAAGCAGATATGATGCAAGGTGGCAAATTTCATACACCACAAAGGAATAGCTGTAACCTTGACCAATGGTGCCTGCCCCAATAGAAATTGAGGCATGAACCCTACAGCCTAAGGCCGGGATGAATGTAGTAAATGCATAATACGCGAACATTTCATCACAAGACTAATTAACCATGGCATAATTTTAGAGAGAACCCTGGCCTGCAGATTAGCACAAGTCACTACAAAAAACACACACAGAGCAGGCAGGGCAACAAATATGTCCTAGAAATATATAAAACGCGATATATCAGCTCTAGCAGCTTGCTGGGCGGGAAATCGATGAACGGAGCTGCACGTTCAGATATGTACAGGATAGACCAACCAAACCCTTTGGCTTCCACCCAGTCCTGGTGGAGAATAGCGAACAACGACCGAGAAAAGACGTCGTGCCGATCGGCAACGCGTGTCCTTTACTCCAAGCTCTGCTTCTCCTGTAATCTTTTCTTCTTCTAGTAGAACCGCACTCCAATCCTCCCTGACCATTAGATTTTCATCTCCCTTTACGTAATGAATTACCCGTTCAACACCCTCAAGTACGCTTTCTATATCTTCATCTTCGGCTCGCGACATCGTCATGTATTCCAGAACTGTTTCAATGGAAACCATCTTTGTGGTTCCATCTGTGTTTCGGCTGTCTGCACGGGCGAGGTTTCGTGCTTTATTCACCATTTGGTTAGATTTCGTGACACACTTCATGACGACTGGGGTACTTTTACCGTGGGTGATCTTCCACAATAGAGGTCACTTATTCGAAAGCTATAAATAATTGTTTCACGACACCTGGACTAACAAAAAGTCACAATATGAACAAATCATTACATTAATTGCTGAATAAATCTGCATAAAAAAATGGCTCTGAGCACTATGCGACTTAACTTCTGAGGTCATCAGTCGCCTAGAACTTAGAACTAATTAAACCTAACTAACCTAAGGACATCACACACATCCATGCCCGAGGCAGGATTCGAACCTGCGACCGTAGTGGTCACGCGGTTCCAGACTGAAGCACCTTTAACCGCACGGTCACACCGGCCGGCTCTGCATCAAATAATCATTTTTAACAGCGAAAATGTCAGTTCTACTGAAGAAGAAATATATACAGTACTGGCCATTAAGTTTGCTACACCATGACGATGACGTGCTACAGACGTGACTTTTAACCGACAGGAAGAAGATGCTGTTATATGCAAATGATTAGATTTTCAGAGTATTCACACAAGGTTGGCGCCGGTGGCGACACCTACAACGTGCTGACACGAGGAAAATTTCCAACCGATCTCTCATACACAAACAGCAGTTGACCGGCGTTGCCTGATGAAACGTTGTTGTGATGCCTCGTGTAAGGAGGAGAAATGCGTACCATCACATTTCCGACTTTGATAGAGGTCGGATTGTAGAATATAGCGATTGCGGTTTATCGTTCGCAACATTGCTGCTCGCATTGTTCGAGCTCCAATGACTGTTAGCAGAATATGGAATCGGTGGATTTAGGAGGGTAATACGGAACGCCGTGCAGGATCCCAACGGCCTCATATCACTAGCAGTCGAGATGACAGGCATCTTATCCGCATGGCTGTAACGGATTATGAATCCACGTCTCGATCCCTGCGTCAACAGATGTGGACGTTTCCACGACAACAACCATCCGTGTTTGGCTACATCGCGGTGAACGCACATTGGAAGCGTGTATTCGTCATCGCCATACTGGCGTATTGCACGGCGTGATGGTATGGGGATGCCATTGGTTACACGTCTCGGTCACCTCTTGTTCGCATTGACGGCACTTTCAACAGTGTTACGATCCGTGGCTCTACCCTTCATTCGATCCCTGCGAAACCCTACATTTCAGCAGGATAATGCACGACCGCATGTTGCAGGTCCTTTACGGGCCTTTCTCGATACAGAAAATGTTCGACTGCTGGTCTGGCCAGCACATTCTCCAGATCTCTCACCAATTGAAAACGTATGGTCAATGGTGGCCGAGCAACTGACTCGTTACAATACGCCAGTCACTATTCTTGATGAAATATGGTATCGTGTTGAAGCTGCATGGGCAGCTGTTCTTGTACACGCCATCCAAGCTCTGTTTGATTCAATGCCCAGGCGTATGAAGGCCGTTATTACGGTTAGAGATGGTGGTTCTCGGTACTGATTTCTCGGGATCTATGCACCCAAATTACTTGAAAATGTAATCACATGTCAGTTCTAGTATAATATATTTGTCCAATGAATATCCGTTTATCATCTGCATTTTTTCTTGGTGTAGCAATTTTAATGGCCAGTAGTGTAGTTGTATTTGACACTATTTTGCTACTTGGAAAGAAAAAACATAATGGATGCATTTAAAACAGCCGACCCGTTGCAAAGGATGAAGTTGCTCTCCAGCTTCCATGTACTTAATTTTATTTATCTGACAAACCCTACTCTTAGGGCTATTTTTGATTTTGACTAATGGAGCTACGGAGACGTTTGTAAAAATGGCAATGACGTATTACTCCATGTTAATATAATAGTGCCGACTTCTGAAGAAGATAGGTTTAAACTTATCGAAACCTAGGTAAAGATTACTTCATCCTTTGCAACGGGTCGGCTGTTTTAAATCTAATTACGTGGAACCGTTGCTGTTACGCAGCTATGTTTAAAATAACATAATGGATGGAGTAAAGATTTGTTTTGTATGTACAGCTTTAGCGTATTGTGGGTATGAACAAAAGCGACAATTAGAGGAGAGTAAAACAACCAAATAATTCTAAAAATTGTAGTTGCGGAAAACAGTAATTTCTCCGATACTGCCACATTTTCTGCCTGGCTGACCTACAGGCCGCGTGTGTCTCCATTTCCTGAATACGGGGTAGTCGATTATCTAGATTATGATACTTACGGTGAAAGGATACGTGTTTGGTGCTTGCCTGATGGTGCACCGGCACACTTTAGGGTGGCTGTTCGGGAATAGGTAGCATAAATGTTAGACCACAATTTTATCGGTCGTGGCTCGTCGATACCACGGCCTTCCAGGTCCCTCGACTTGAACCCGTTGTACTTCTTTTGTGGGGACACTTAAAAGATTTTGTGTATTCCATCTCTGTCGATAATGCCGAGGGGCTCCGAGAACGCATTGTGAGTGCTTACCAATGCGTTCGGAACACGCCTGGAATTGTTGAACGCGTACGGGCATCGATAAAGAGACGTAGTGGAGCTTGCGTTCACATGAACGGTGGCCATGCGGAACACTTGTTATAATGTGCACACCTGCAGTTTGATCCCCGAGGACTCTGTCATAAGGCGTTCATATACTCAGGCGTAAGTATTCGTATCAGGGAAACCACTGGTTTCCGGACCTAAGTTTATTAGAATTATTTGCTTGTTTCATCGTGCTCTACTCTCCTCTTTCGTTTGGTCGTAAAGACAACGCCCAGTAAATAACTTTTTGTTTAGTTTTAACACGATCACATTGTATGGTGCAATCATAACTTGTTATGATTGTATTATGACACAGAGGGGCTGAGCGGACACACCTCTAGAGGAAGTGTGGAGTGGCAGTTGGATACCCGCGAAGTGTCACTAACGCTAATAAAATAATTTCAAAGTTCAATTCTTTATTAACCAAGTTTACAGTCGGAAATGCCTGAGCTAGCAGGACAGAGCGGGTTAGGTTGTGGAAAGGGGCCAAGATGAGGTTACTGTCAGTTACACTCAACAACAAGCTTTATTTGTCCACACACAATATTACACAAGAATGCAAAACACTCAAAGTTGTAATGGATCTCCTTTGATTAAACTTAGATCGGCTGAAGGCCACACCCAAAATCCAAGACGTAAGGCCTAAGTAAGAAATTGACATAGAAGGTTCTTCTGGAGGTGTCACCCAAAAATATTTTCTAAATCTTCAATCTAAACAGGCTAAAGGCCTTAGCACTTTAATTTTCATAGAACTCGGCCGGAGGCCGCATAATAAGCAATAAGAAATGTTTCAATCCGACAGCAGAAGGCCTAATCTTAAAACAATTGAAAGAAATTCGGCTGAAGGCCCGATACCAAAACATCACAAACACATGCCTTAAGAGCAAGACAAGAACATTATTTCAAGAGATATTAAAACTCGGCTGAAAACCAAACGTCAACACAATAATTTAAGGGCTTAAGGCCTTAACAGCTTTGATGTACAATTCGGCTTAAGGCCGCTACAAGAACAACAATCCCATGCCTTAAGGGCAAGACAAGAACATTAATTCAGGATGTATAAAACTCGGCTAAAGCCCACACATCAACCAAATAACTAAAATTCCAACAGGGAAGTTACTACGTAACAGGCTCGGAACGGCGCTCAGAAGTTCCAAGGGTTTGCCTGGAATTGTAACACTAACGCCCGTTTAGCCGAGACAGGCAGCCTGAACAATAATCTTTTAATCGGAAGGCAACCCAGACAGCCGATCGACCAATCAACCAGATCAGTTCCGCTCTACGCAACCAGCAAAACGACCACAAGGTTTCAATACAACGACACACAGAATCAAACGAAGGAATGCAAACAGTTGAGGCTCGATTGTAAGCTGAGCTAGGACTCAACTTTCATGTCCAAGATCGGTGGGCGACGAACTTCGTAGCACTCGCAAGGAGCACCTCACACTCCAACCTCTCGTGCAAGTCGCCAGCGGCTCCAGCCCGACTCTGCGCGACGGGGGCTTGCCTGCTGCTCCACGCTAACCGACCAACTGGACTGCTGGTCTGTCCGCGACTGCTGCTTCGTCGCGACTGCACTGCTGGTGCGTCTCCAACACACTGACTTCCTTCGAACGGACGACGTCCAAAAGACACTGGCTCGGACCCAACCATTCGGAGGGAACACAACCGACATCTCTGCACAGGAAGGAACTGACCCAAATACACGTTGTCGATGAGACGACTGACCGAATGACCAACCAGCGGTTGTGCCCACTGATATTGGCTGTGCGGACCTCACTCAGGCTCTGTCCCCGACTGCACTGCTGCTGCGTCCCGACCGTCCTCCTCGTCCGTCTCCAACTGCACTGCTGGACGTCTCCAACTGACTTTCTTCCTTCGGATGGACGACGTCCCAGAGACACTGGCTCTGACCCAACACTGCAGTGGTAACAGAACCGATATGTCAGCACAGGAAGGTAACGACCCAAATACACGTAGCCGATGAGTCAACCGACCGAACGACCAACCAACGGTCGTTCCCGCTGGTTCAAAATGGTTCAAATGGCTCTGAGCACTATGGGACTTAACATCTGAGGTCATCAGTCCCCTGGAACTTAGAACTACTTAAACCTAACTAACCTAAGGACATCACATACATCCATGCCCGAGGCAGGATTCGAACCTGCGACCATAGTGGTCGCCCAGTTCCAGACTGAAGTGCCTAGAGCCGCTCGGCCACTCTGGCCGGCGATCCTGCTTGTACTGGCTGTGTGGACCTCACTTGGGCTCTGTCCCCGACTGCACTGCTGCTGCGTCCCGACCGTCCTCCTGGTCAGTCTCCAACTGCACTGCTGGACGTCCCAAACTGACTTTCTTCCTTCGGGCGGACAACATCCCAGACACACTGGCTCCGACCGAGCGAGATGGCGCAGCTGGTAGCACACTGGACTCGCATTCGGGAGGACGACGGTTCAATCCCGTGTCCGGCCATCTTGATTTAGGTTTTCAGTGATTTCCCTAAATCGCCCAAGGCAAAGCCCGGGATGGTTCCTTCGAAAGGGCACGGCCGACTTCCTTTCCTAATCCGATGACCGATGTTCTCGCTGTCTGGTCTCCTTCCCAAAACAACCCAACCCAACACTGGCTCCGACCCAACCCTGCAGAGGTAGCACAACCGACATCTCAGCACAGGAAGGAAACGACCCAAATACACGTTGCCGATGAGTCGACCGACCGAACGACCAACCAATGGTCGTTCCCGCTGGTACTGGCTGTGCGAACCTCGCTGGGGCTCCATCCCCGACTGAACTCCTTCTGCGTCCTGACTGCACTGCTGGTCCAAAAATGGTTCAAATGGCTCTGAGCACTATGGGACTCAACTGCTGAGGTCATTAGTCCCCTAGAACTTAGAATTAGTTAAACCTAACTAACCTAAGGACATCACAAACATCCATGCCCGAGGCAGGATTCGAACCTGCGACCGTAGCGGTCTTGCGGTTCCAGACTGCAGCGCCTTTAACCGCACGGCCACTTCGACCGGCGCTGCTGGTCCGACTCGAACCGAACTGCCAGACACACGATGACTCTGAAATACTACCGGTCGCTCCAAGGATGGTAAGACAGTTCATTTATCGATACTCGCTGCTGCTTTGCTCACGGGCAAGTAAGGCAGGAAATTAGTGACGTCTAGTAAATGGAATAAGAAAACAAGGCGGCAGTGCCGTAGTAGAAGATGACATGAACACGAGCCGCGCACAGCTCACAGTCAGTTTGTTCCACAGCGGCCTTTTAGCCGATGCCTCACTCAGCTGCGTGTTGGGTTCCCGCTGACTGACCCCTCGTCGCAGCAGGCTGCTGTGGTCCAGCACAAATGGTCTCCTACTAGCTGCTGGAGTGTGCTCGAATTCTGTCTTGAGCCCTAGTGATCCATCCGCAATTTGGTGTTGTCGGAAGTCTTGTGGTCTGTCGATCTCCTTCCCATCGGTCAGATAGTGCTAAACATCTGGAGGGCCTAAGTGTTGAACAGGACAGTGGATCCCACGAGTTCTCCGCGCTGAAGTTCGATGCTGTCAGCACACTGCGATGTGATGTTGTCCGAAGATCGTCAGCTTCTCCGATCTGCAATAGTGGGCGGCGAGCTGTATGAAGTTCGTAAGACGGAGACTGTCAACTCAGGTACACTTTCGGCTGGTTCGTAGACTGTTCTGGAGTATCTAAGACATAGATTCGCTACAATATCGTAATCCAGTGCTTTGACTGTGAACGCCATGGATCCCAGTTATTAATTCTTTGAGAACTGAAGAGCTCGAGTATTTGAAGGGAGCTAACGTGAGGCTATGACGGTTCGTAATGACCGCATGTGTCCTTATTAACCTGCTATATTCGCTTACAGACTTTTAACTACTGTGTAGGTTCCCTGATAATGGTTCTTATAAAGTAAGTACAGTTTCCTTCGATATCCATTACGAGCTATCGAATATGCGTCTCATGTTTCCATTTGTTTTCTGCTCAGCACCTCCTCTGTGTCTCTCGGCCGGCCAGGGTGGCCGTGCGGTTCTAGGCGTTACAGTCTGGAACCGCGCGACCGCTACGGTCGCAGGTTCGAATCCTGCCCCGAGCATGGATGTGTGTGATGTCCTTAGGGTAGTTAGGTTTAAGTAGTTCTAAGTTCTAGGGGACTGATGACCTCAGAAGTTAAGTCCCATAGTGCTCAGAGCCATTTGAACCATTATTCTCTCTCGGCGCGGTTTTGTAACGTCCTGAGGCCCGACCCACTTGCGACGTACAGTTCACGTCCTGGTTCTGTCTCTGCCTCTGGCGTGACCGCACTTTGCTTGTAGCAAGGTGGATGAGTTTTAATAAAATTTTGTAATTTTTAACCCCTTACTGTTTTGCGCCGTAACAATAGGAGGTGACTATTGTAACGTACGTACAACATTATGTGCCTATCTTCGTCTGTGAAAAGGGCAACCTGAACTATCCGTAAATGGAATCTTAACTGCATAACACTGTGTGCGTGTTGTACGAGTGTCAGCTTCACTGTCATTGAAGCCCTCGAGAGATCGTTACATGAAAAACTTACAACAAACATTTGCATAAGCTATCTGTCAGCGTTTTTGAACACGAATTTACAAGTGATACAGAATCTGACTTATGCTGACTGACTGTATTGGAGTACATGACAGTTTGTGGTGTGTCAGTGTCTCTGTTTTGGCCCTAAGTTTTGCACTCACCTCTTTAGATGACTGCTATCTTCCAGGTGGTGTTCAGCAATTCGCAGCAGCATGCAGCAGCAGCGGCTAAAGCTTATTGTTACTAAGAATGAAATTAACAAAAAGGAGTTTGCTTGTGTCCTGTTAACTACCAAATACCTTGTGACAAGGGATTTCATAAATTAAGTCTATTTAAAACTATTCATAAATCGTCATAACCAACAATAGACAATGACAATGACAATGACATAGGTATCAATAATGGCTGGGTACCAGATTAACAAATTATTTCGATTTCATAGTTACATTAACATTTAATAACCACAGCATATTTATTAATTACATGTGGAGAATAATTATTATTATTTGGAGGACAAGAATGCTTCTTTAACTGACAAGAAAAACAAGGGATTATTTCAAACTCGGACTAACAATCACGACCCTAACCCTGCAATTTCGCTTTACGCTATGCTTGTGAATTCTACCTTGAATTCCATCTTCAAGGGTAGCTAAGCCATCTAAATCTCTCCTTCCTATATATATGATATCAGGCCTTGAGTATTGTAAGATCTGCCATCACCGACGCGAGGGCAGCATGACACGTCTTCTGTCTCTGAGCTCTTGACCGACGCTATTTAGAATCGCGCTCCCATGTTTCGGCCTCTGATTGCTACTATCAATATCTGAATGCTTACAGAATACAATGAACATACTTAAGTTGGCTATATTGTTTTCAATGCAATGGAGAGTTCTGACACATTCCTCACCCTGCGTCAAAATCAAGCAAAACTTTGTAGGGGAAAGTGCCCTAGTATCGGGTACAGTTTTTAAATTGAAGATTACCAATAAATTATGAGACTCTTAATTATGAGTGGCTCTAGGCGCTTTCATCCGGAACCACGCTGCTGCTGCGGTCGCAGGTTTGAATCCTGCCTCGCGCATGGATGTGTGTGATGTCCTTACGTTAGTTAGGTTTAAGTAGTTCTAAGTCTAGAGGACTGATGAACTCAGATGTTAAGTCGCATAGTACTCAGAGCCATTTGAATTTTTTGTTAATCATGGAAATGTGCTTTACTTTTACTAGGGAGTATTTACACGCTCCCCTTGCAAAAAACCTTCTGGATACTTTCTCGTTCTGTGATTGCAGGACTAAGAGTTAAAACATTAATTTCTACGACCAGAAAATAGGCTTTCTAATTTCGGGTTTCCTAATTACGTGTTGTAAATAAACGCTAAAATTTGATGAATTAGTAACATAGGTTTTATCCGTAACAACCAATGTTTTCTTCAGAAGCAACGAGTGCTGCATAATTCTCAGTTACTCAGCGAATATTGATGTAGAAATCACATTTAAAAGCTTTCCAAATGTCATCATCGACGCCTGCACAAAGCTCATAACACCAGCGAAAAGCAGCCGATGCACTTAATCCAGGTCTCTTTAGAAGTATCAGCTGATCACAGTTGGTCGCAGTAAATGCACTCATCGGCCTCTACATATTTAGATGATAAATTTTTCATTATGGTTTCGACGCTTGAATTGGAGTCTTCCTTACCGTCATCCCACCGATTCATGACTCTCTCATTATTTCTTACGAAGAGCTTTCTTTTGTTAGCCCCTTATGTTGAAGGTCTATCAGATGCATCACATGAAGTTGCTGGATTACGAGCCGGCGGCTGTGGCCGAGCGGCTCTAGGCGCTTCAGTCTGGAACCACGCGGCTGCTACGGTCGCATGTTCGAACCCAGCCTCGGGCATGGATGTGTGTGATGTCCTTAGGTTATTTAGGTTTATGTAGTTCTAAGTCTAGGGGACTGATGACCTCAGATGTTAAGTCCCATAGTGCTTAGAGCCATTTGAAGCATTTTTGCTGGAGTACGTTTAATTGAAGGTAGTGTCTTTCGTGTTGTCTTGATACTTGCATTCTTTTTGCCTTAACCAGGGACTGCTACAAAATCTTTTTAAAAAAGAGATAGCGTCATTAGTGATGCTTTACGTGCTCTTTGTGATGGGTTTGATCGTCGAAACGGAGGAGACTAGCCAATTTCAAAAGTAGAAACCGCTGTTTTTCCAGTTCCAGACGACAATGGTGCTGCTGTAGTTTCTAAGGTCTTATCAATATATGCTGGATTTTTGTTTTTTTTTTGTTTTATTTGTGTGTGTCAGTCATAAGACTGGTTTGATGCGACCCGCCACGAATTCCTCTCCTGCGCCAACCTCTTCATCTTAGAGTATCACTTGCAACCTATGTCCCGAATTATTTGCTGGATGTATTCCAATATTTGTCTTCCTCGACAGTTTTTTCCCTCTACAACTCCCTCTAGGACCATGGAAGTCATTCGCTCATTTCTTAACAGATGTCCTATCATCCTGTACCTTCTCTTTATCAGTGTTTTGCACATATTTCTTTTCTCTCCGGTTCTGCATTCCTTGCCTTATCAGTCCACCTAATTTTTAACATTCGTCTGTAGCACCACATCTCAAATTCTTCGATTCTCTTCTGTTTCGGTTTTCCCACAGTCAGTGTTTCATTACCATACAAATCTGTACTAGACGTACATTCTCAGAAATTTTCTTCTCAGATTAAGGCCAGGAATGCCATTTTTGCCATTGCTAGTCTGCTTTTGATGTCCTCCTTGCTCCGTCTGTCATTTGTTATCTTACTACCTAGGTAGCAGAATTCGTTTCTATCATTGCTTCTCCGATGTACAGATTGAACAGTAGGGGCGAAAGACTACATCCCTGTCTTACACTCTTTTTAATCCGAGCACTTCATTCTTGGTCGTCCTCTCTTATTATTCGCTCTTAGCTCGTGAACATATTGTATATTATCCATCTCTCCCTATAGCTAACCCCTATCTTACTCAGAATTTCGAACATCTTGCACCATTTTACATTGTCAAAACCTTTCTCCATGTCGACAAATCCTATGAATGTGTCTTGATTTTTCTTTTGCCTTGCTGCCATTATCAACCGCAGCGTCAGAATTGCCTCTCTCTTACCTTTACCTTTTCCAAAGCCAAACTGATCGTCATCCAGCGCATCCCCAATTTTCTTTTCCATTCTTCTGATTAATGTTTATGTGAACAGCCTGGGTGCATGAGCTGTTAAGTTGATTGTGGGATAATTGTGTGTGAAATCGTATGGGACTTAACTGCTAACCTAAATTATCATAAGGACAAACACACACCCATGCCCGAGGGAGGACTCGAACCTCCGCCGGGACCACAAGCACAGTCCATGACTGCAGCGCCTTAGACCGCTCGGCTAATCCCTCGCGGCCATGGGATAATTCTCGTACTTGTCAGATCTTGGTGTCTTCGGAATTGTGTGGATGACATTTCTCCGAAAGTCAGAAACTATGTCGCCGGACCCATATATTCTACATACCAATGTCAATAGTCGCTGCAGTTGACTGAGGAGATGGTATCTCATCTATCTACATCTACGTGATTGCTACACACAATAAAGTGCCTGGCAGAGGGTTCACCACCTTCATGCTGTCTCTCTACCGTTCCACTCTCGAACGGCACGCGGAAAAAACGGGCACTTAAATTTTTCCGTGCGAGCCCTGATTTCTCTTATTTTTTCGTCATGATCATTTCTCTCTATGTAGGGGGTGCCCACAGAATGTTTTTGCAATCGGAGGAGGAAACTGGTGACTGAATTTTCATGAGAAGATCCCGTCGCAACAAAAAACGCCTTTGTTTTAATGACTGCCTCTCCAATTCACGTGTCATGTCTCTGACACTATCTCCCCTATTTCGCGAGGATACAAAACGAGCTGCCCTTCTTTGTACTTTTTCGATGTCATCCGTCAGTCCCATCTGATGCGGATCCCACACCGCACAGCAGTACTCCAGAATAGGGCGGACAAACGTAGCGTAAGCAGTCTCTTTGGTAGACCTGTTGCACCTTCTAAGTGTTCTGCAAATGAATCGCAGTCTTTGATTTGCTCTACCCACAATAGTATCTATGTGATCGTTCCAATTTAGGTTATTTATAATTGTAATCCCTAAGTATTTAGTTGAATTTACAGCCTCAGATTTGTGTGACTTACCGCGTAATCGAAATTTAGCTGTTTTTCTTTTTTTTTTTTTAGTACTCGTAACCCTACTTGCACCGTTCGGTACGGGGCTAAGGGAAGTGATCTTGTGTCCCTGCAGCCCATCATTTGACGGTGGCGTTGTCTGCCATTCTGTTCCGTTATGTTGATACCCAGTGTGAATCGGCCTTTACACGCAAGGTAGTGACACGTTCCGACCATGAGAGGCCCATTTTGAGCAGAAATGCGAGCAGGTAAAACGGGGCAAACTCAGCAAGCGCGTCCCCTAGATCCAGGGGGATTCGGCTCGGCCCGCTGCACTGTGCGTCGTGGTGTAGACACCCCCCCCCCACCCCCCCCGCGGAGGCGGAGCTCGGCGTCTTGGAGTTCCTTCCGTGCGCTCGCCCTACCTTGCCTTGCCCTGCCTCGCCTCGCCTTCGCATCCCGCAGGAAACTTGTCAGCGCCAACTCAAACAAAACGCGGCGCGGCGCAGCGATTACTTTCTGGCTGGGACTGCCTCGGCGCAGCCTGCTGCCGTGTTTGAGTTGCCGCCTCAGGCAGCTGGGGGCGGCTGCTGGGGGCGGCTGCCGGCGGCCGTGCTGCTGCGCCGTCCCACACCGCCTCTTCCACACGGCACGAAATATCAACAGCGGTTTCTTCGTGCTGGGGTTCACAGCCCTCATGATCGGACGTAACACTTTGGCCGCTCTTACATGGGATCGAAACAATACTCGCGTACGTCCTCTGTTCATCAGTCCCAGTGTGTTACGAGCAGACACTGATGTTCAAACATCTGATCCGCAGGGGCGGGCAGGAATCCTGCGCGTGTGCGGTGCACTTGCTCGTGTGCAATTAACAGGTGTTCTGCGTGCACACAGGGGCAAGCTGACCACCCACCTCTCTCCCATCCCCACCATACCGTCTCTCCGCTCCTTCCTCTGTAATGCGTTTTGTTTCCTAGCTTGCTGTACTGAATGAGGGAATAAGGTTAGTAGGAGTGATTGAAAGAAATCATGGTTTGAAAGAGTACCCATTACCTACGATAGGTTTTATTTAATTATCACAGGTGGGGTTTGCCGGCCGGAGTGGCCGAGCTGTTCTAGGCGCTACAGTCTGGAACCGCGCGACCGCTACGGTCGCAGGTTCGAATCCTGCCTCGGGCATGGATGTGTGTGATGTCATTACGTTAGTTAGGTTTAAGTAGTTCTAAGTTCCAGGGGACTGATGACCTGAGAAGTTAAGTCCCATAGTGCTCAGAGCCATTTGAACCATTTTGAACAGGTGGGGTTTACAATACGTTTAATGTCTGGATCAAAATTTGTGCATACAGACAAACGCAAACAGTAACGTAAATTTTCATCACTGATGTTTGCTATTAACCGAGACTTAATAATTTTCATAATAAACTCCTGGAAATTGAAATAAGAACACCGTGAATTCATTGTCCCAGGAAGGGGAAACTTTATTGACACATTCCTGGGGTCAGATACATCACATGATCACACTGACAGAACCACAGGCACATAGACACAGGCAACAGAGCATGCACAATGTCGGCACTAGTACAGTGTATATCCACCTTTCGCAGCAATGCAGGCTGCTATTCTCCCATGGAGACGATCGTAGAGATGCTGGATGTAGTCCTGTGGAACGGCTTGCCATGCCATTTCCACCTGGCGCCTCAGTTGGACCAGCGTTCGTGCTGGATGTGCAGACCGCGTGAGACGATGCTTCATCCAGTCCCAAACATGCTCAATGGGGGACAGATCCGGAGATCTTGCTGGCCAGGGTAGTTGACTTACACCTTCTAGAGCACGTTGGCTGGCACGGGATACATGCGGACGTGCATTGTCCTGTTGGAACAGCAAGTTCCCTTGCCGGTCTAGGAATGGTAGAACGATGGGTTCGATGACGGTTTGGATGTACCGTGCACTATTCAGTGTCCCCTCGACGATCACCAGTGGTGTACGGCCAGTGTAGGAGATCGCTCCCCACACCATGATGCTGGGTGTTGGCCCTGTGTGCCTCGGTCGTATGCAGTCCTGATTGTGGCGCTCACCTGCACGGCGCCAAACACGCATACGACCATCATTGGCGCCAAGGCAGAAGCGACTCTCATCGCTGAAGACGACACGTCTCCATTCGTCCCTCCATTCACGCCTGTCGCGACACCACTGGAGGCGGGCTGCACGATGTTGGGGCGTGAGCGGAAGACGGCATAACGGTGTGCGGGACCGTAGCCCAGCTTCATGGAGACGGTTGCGAATGGTCCTCGCCGATACCCCAGGCGCAACATTGTCCCTAATTTGCTGGGAAGTGGCGGTGCGGTCCCCTACGGCACTGCGTAGGATCCTACGGTCTAGGCGTGCATCCGTGCGTCGCTGCGGTCCGGTCCCAGGTCGACGGGCACGTACACCTTCCGCCGACCACTGGCGACAACATCGATGTACTGTGGAGACCTCACGCCCCACGTGTTGAGCAATTCGGCGGTACGTCCACCCGGCCTCCCGCATGCCCACTATACGCCCTCGCTCAAAGTCCGTCAACTGCACATACGGTTCACGTCCACGCTGTCGCGGCGTGCTACCAGTGTTAAAGACTGCGATGGAGCTCCGTATGCCACGGCAAACTGGCTGACACTGACGGCGGCGGTGCACAAATGCTGCGCAGCTAGCGCCATTCGACGTCCAACACCGCGGTTCCTGGTGTGTCCGCTGTGCCGTGCGTGTGATCATTGCTTGTACAGCCCTCTCGCAGTGTCCGGAGCAAGTATGGTGCGTCTGACACACCGATGTCAATGTGTTCTTTTTTCCATTTCCAGGAGTGTATAAAAAATCTCTCACAACCGTAAGTCGAGCCAAATATTGACATTATCTTCGCGGCTTCGCAATGGAGACGAGGAAACTCTGGCTGTGGAAAGTCGTGATAAAAGTTCATTACAAGTGTTGCCAAAAGGAACTTGTCTCTCAGACGAGAATTACACTGTAGAGCTATTAATTCCATTTGCAAACTGTGATGAATACCATCTACAGAAACAGCAAATGGTCTCGATGACCATTCAAAAGCTTGGGATAAATATGATATGTCCCCAAATCGCTTGAGAAATTCCTCTTTTATTGCAATAAGTACGGAAACATATTCTTTGCAATTCTGTTCTCGCACAGAGTAGGGACACGCTCTGCGTTCCCTGACGAGAGCTGTCGTTCCCACAGCTCAAGCTTGTTGGTGAAAGCTTGTACCTTTTCAGTCATTTCACAAATTAGCTGTTTTTCTCCTTGCAAATTTATGTTCCATGCATTCATGTGTCCGGTACTGTCCACTAAAAATGCAAGGTCGGTAGCCCACTCTGGGTCTTCTAACTTGGGAGCGCACCGCAACCTGCCGGCTGTCGCCACTGCCCCGGTCGACGATTGCACGCGGTCAGCGCACTTGCAGCGCTGTAAGCTCATAAGCCGCGTGCAACGTTACCTCGCCCCTGCTTTAGTGAAATTTGATGTCTGTCTACAGGATGACTCTTCCCACGGTGTAAATACTCTAGAGATTTATCGATGACAGGATACGGAACAAGAAAGGTCTAATGAACTTATGTCTGGAAGTGCATGGTTTCTGTTGTAACTGACAATGTGAAGATTTTCACAAGCTGCGACATCGTCGCGAAAAAACACAGTGATCCGTATATCTAATAAGTTTCCTTTAATTTACGTCTATGGTCACAATCTTTTCTGTTTAACAGATTACCGGTTTCGGTCTTTAATAACCATCATCAGATCTGTCTCATAAAATCAATGTCCTAATGCATTCCCTGCCATAGTGGCATTTAATGAGACAGATCTGACGATGGTCATTAAAGACCGAAACCGGTGATCTGTTAAACAGAAAAGATTGTGACCATAGACGTAAATTGAAGGAAACTTATTAAAAATTTTTACAACACCATTTTTATTTACACGAGTCTACATGGAAATGACTGAATAACAACGAAAAGTCACAATCAGGAATCCAGTACGAATTTCCTACTAGACGCAACAAAAGATAACTTCTGAGCTTCCCCCAAGAGTCCGTGGTAACACACATACACTTTATTCCAAGTCCTATTCCGATGGCGAAGACGTAGTCTTCCGTGGAGACCTCCTTGAGGTCGGTAATCGGCGTGAACTGACGCCCGGTGCTGGTTCTAGCCTTTAAATAGTATTGGCCAGCCAATCAGATGTTGGTGTAGTAATAATTCCTGCAGGCCATCACGAACTCCCTCTGCAGAAAATAGTACGCAGAATGTCTTGTTTCCAAAGCAGGCGATGTTTGCCATTGCTTACGCCTGGGGCATAGACAACCCCGGTCCTGTGTGGTGTTAGATGTGTTGCCGGCCCGCAGGGGCTACCCTGGCGACGGCGTAACAGTTTCCATGCTAGAGACCATTTATTCAATCATGCTTTGCTACAGAGACTGTCGTCTAATATGCGCTGTACCTTGCAGCCACACTCACAGTATGCATGGTTTCCTCTCAGAGGGTAGTACTGCTCCTCATACGTCGTGCCCTAGCGCCCTCTCCTGTCATAGTATATGGTATGAACGTGTCCGATTCACTTATTTTGCTGGTTCACCTTGTAGTGGGTGTGATACGGCGTTGTACACAAAGCTCCGTATTCGAATGGAGAGCTTGCCGACATGGCGTTTACTAACGGAAATACAAATGGCAACGGGCGTCGGGCAGCATGGCCGTATCAGGAGACCAGTCCTCGCCGACAACAACCACAGCATTCAATGTTTGCAACAGTATTTCCCCGTCTGTGTGGCACTGGGTCGTTTCAGGAAGCAGGAAATCATGAAGGACGTATACAAATGTTCGGACACCAGACTTGGAGGAAATTGTGATTTAACAGTGTGGAAGGCGACCGCCGTGTCGGTACCAGGCAATTGGCCCGCCAGTACAGGGTAAGCCAGACGACCGTGTGGAACATTCTCCATGACAACTGGTACTTCCCTTATCACTTACAGCGTGAGCAGGGCTTACTAGCAACAGACTTTCCATAGCGGGAACAGTTTCGTCACTGGTTTTGAAAGTATCATAGATAAAATTATCTTTAATAGTGAAAGTAGCTAACCAAAATTGTTTCCTTTTGAATTAGTGAAAGCATCAAAGATAAAATTGTTCCCAAATAATTATTCAACAAACCTGCATCTGACTGCGTCTGCGAACTTGTTTCGTGCACTCCTCCATTTTGCCAGTAATATGTATGTGACTCAGCAATCAAGTTTAAGAGAATAATGCCGTTTGTGCAGTGGCATTAAAATGGTACTGAAAAATTGACTTTTGGCCCTGATGTTTATTTAATGAAATTGTATCTTGACTTGAATAATGCCATTCGTGCAATGGCATAAAATTTGTTGTTTGAAATAACTTGAGAGGCCTCATTATCTGTACGTTCTTTCATTGGTAGGTAACATTACTTTACTACTCATTGTCGTATTCAACACAAGCAAAGGATGTGGATTAGATTCAAGCTGTTAGATTTGAACATAATGTTGGTCTCAATATGTATATATTGTTGAAATTTTAACTCATACATAAAAACTACCATTTCCAACATTTTTGTAGCACGAATCACTCTCACAAAAAATTTTACAAAACACTTATGCGTCAGACCTTGGACATACAAATCCTAGCTCTGAACATTATCTACCATAAACCATTTTGAAATCATTATATAGCTTCTCCCATTAACGTGCTAAAGTTTGCTCAGTGTAAACTGCGCAGCGTGAATGCTACCTTAAAGCTGTCATCACGCGTGTGCTTCCCCCGAGCGCCTCGCTGCGACTCTCGAGTTTTTTACTGTGCGCGCCCAGCTCTCTTAACCATCAAAGATCCTCCTACTCAAAGATATTATACTCATTCCACCTTGCGGTTGGCAACTATCGACTTTATTTTCTGGATCTACCCTGATCAGACCTTAGCACATACCTTTCAGTTTCTTCACCGGGCAATCACGGCTCTGGGTTCATTCACCCCATTCACAGATGAGGCCACCCTTATACGGAGTAGTCTCTTCGACTTTTATAACAGTCATCCGTGGGATAGTATGCACAACCCCTATGGAATGGTGACAGCGTATCATCAGCGTCGGTGGGGTCGGAATGTGTGGGCCGGGATAACTGTCGATCGTACTTTGGAACCAGTCTTCCTTCCAGGTCGCCTTACATGTCACCCAACAGGCGTTTCTTGCGGGTGACTTTGCCTCCCCTCCTGGAAGAATTGCCATTAATGATTCCAAGGGTTATGAGGATGCTACAAGACTGTGCTCCAGACCACTTCGCCGTTAACGTCCGGACACATCTCAATCGTGTCTTCCCTGTTCGATGGATCTGACGACGGGGTCCAGTTGCATGGACTGCTCGTTTAGTGGATCTCAACCCGTGCGATTTCTGGTTATGGGGCCATCTCAGAAGTATCGTGTATGCAGAGCCCATTTCAGATGTGGAGACACTGGAACAGCGTATTCATGCTGCCTTTGGCACTGTTCGGATGCAGCCTGGCCGATGTCAACGTGTGGGACAGAACATGCTACTGCGCCTACATGCATGCGTTGAGGCACATGGAGAACATTTTCAACATATCGGTAACAATGGGTGCGTGATTCATCCTCTATTAGACCACAGCCTCTGTAACAAAGTATGACTGGTAACTAACTGAAACCCTCAGCTGCAAACATGTGTTGTTGATATACTTCCATGTTGACAGCTGAAAATGTGTGCCCCGACCGGGACTCGAACCCGCGCTCAGATGGATAGAGCATCTGCCATGTAAGCATGGAGATCCCGAGTTCGAGTCCCGGTCGGGGCACACACTTTCAGCTGTCCCCACCAAGGTATATCAACAACACCTGCGACAGCTGAGGGTTTCAATTAATTATCATTTATTCTAGACAATCTGCACGGTCATCAATGGTACCGGTTATTTCGAGAACAGTTATTAGCTTCACAAGGTATGACTGAATAAATAGTGTATAGCACGGAAACCTTGCATTTCCGGACGTAAGTCCTTTAGGCCTTTTTTGTTACGTATCCTCTCATCGATCAATCGCTAGAGTGTCTACACAGTGGGAAAAATCACCCTGTACAACAGAGTGCAGGCACATGATAATGTATCGATCATGCCTATCAACATATTTTTCAAACAAATGTTTTTGTCGAATAATACCTCTAGGTGGTAATTGTCTTTCTTCAGTGATTTTCTCTAGCGTACTCTTTGGATATGTTAACTTTCATACTTCTCTTACACACAAATGCAAAGTTTTTATAAATGTCCTTGATTGGTGGCGGAACAGATCCACTTCGTATTCATTTTCATTTTAATCCATCACGTAGATGTACTTCCCTTTTTTGTTGATCGCCCTCATTTCGCAAATCACAAAGATAATTATTTGTGGTAAACGGATGCATCGATCGCAGGGTACTCAGCGACCGTTAGGAATTAATTGGTGGACACCTTCATCAGACGAGAGCATTTTGAGATATTCATCGTCTTGATGGCAACACGTTGAAGGTTTAAAGTCTCACCTAGCAGCGTGTGCAGCACAGAATGCCGCATCCAACTTACACGATTTTGCAGGTACGATGGTGCCTAGTAGAGACTTAAACAGTTTGTGTCAACCGGAGGTGGAGAGGGTAGAAAGGAAAGGAAATAATGATATCACCTGCATCGGACACTCTTCTTAGTTATACACTTCTGTTGGCCATCAAACTCCCCAGAAATGAACGTTATTGAGCATATCTGGGGTGCCTTGCAACGTGCTGTTCAGAAGAGATCTCAACCCCATCGTTCTCTTACGGATTCATGTAGAGCCCTGAAGGAGCACTACTTCAGACATTAGTCGAGTCGATGCCACTGCCTACCCATAGTCAGAAAGTCTGCTGGTAGCACACTGTAACTTGTGACTGATGCCATCTCCTGATATCATTCACGTTTTCTACAGCCACACTTGTTAATGCTCTACTTTCCATGACAGTCAGTACCTTAGATCTAACTGGTCTTGGTTTAACTTTGGTTGCTTCATGGCGTTTCCACTATACATCGCGAACAGTGGATATGTGCCACTGGAGAAGGGTAGTAATGTCGAATTTGTTACACAGATGATACCCACTGAGTAGTCCATGTTCGGAGTTGCTGACCTCTCCTGACCAACCCATTCTGATGTTACTGCTTCCCTTCTGACAAGACAGTTCTCCCTCTGATATCTTTTATGCTGACGTGTTCGCCTCTTGGGAAATGTAGTGGTCAATTTCTCATGGCATAGACGGCATATAATGTATAGCTGGAAATGTTCTCGTCT
The DNA here is from genome assembly GCF_023864345.2 of Schistocerca serialis cubense. Classification (NCBI taxonomy): domain Eukaryota; kingdom Metazoa; phylum Arthropoda; class Insecta; order Orthoptera; family Acrididae; genus Schistocerca; species Schistocerca serialis. Next base: position 868,943,311 of record NC_064641.1, on the reverse strand, counting down.
GATGAGCGACCACAAGAAATAAATCACATTAAAAGGAAAAAGAGTGCTGTGGCGAGGACTGTGCGTGTCGGCAGAGGACGCAGACTGGAGAGCTGCTGGAACTGCGGGGTCTCCTCCCTGCTCGCGTCCGCTACAGCCCGCCTTGTATCTCGACTCCCGGCCATTAAATCACCTCAGTCTAGTCCTGAATACTGCCGTGAAATGTGCTTTTTCCGGCTTCTTGGATTCGAGTTGGCGGTCTGCACTAAATCACCATCGATTTCCTGCCGGCGGGCCCATTCTTATACGGGCTCATGGGCCACAACCGCCGTCAGGTCGGTCGAAGCAGAACACCGTGCCATAAAGGACACGTGTAACGCCAGCGTCTCGGCATCTGACTCAGCAGGTAGCGAATAACTTCTCCCACGTCAGCTCCAAACATAGTTATTAACATGCCGGAGTTGGGTACTTACATGAATGTTCTTACTGATCTCTTACTCGTCTTACATTGAATCGCTTACACGATTCATTTCCCCCATTTTGTATTTACGTCCTCAGTTTTCGAATGGCTCGTAAGGGGCTGGGAGTGTACAAATTTCTGTGTGTAAAACGCAAAATCAGACATACATGCACACTGATCAGAATGTTTAACGACTGATTGGGTACATCTTCGTTTCGGCATTTCCCTTGCAGCAGTCTCCATCTAGCCCTGTAATTGTTGGCGAAACAAACGCCTAATAAGGGCCAAAAGTAGCTCGCAAACAGCCAAGCATATTCTACCTCGGGACATATAAGGTGTGCTCCACTGTCCACAAACTGTTTTAATAATGCAATGACATTTTAATTCTGTCAGAGACAGCAAAGCACCTGGAAGAGCAGCTGAACGGAATGGACAGTGTCTTGAAAGGAGGATATAAGATGAACATCAACAAACGCAAAACGAAAATAATGGAATGTAGTCGAATTAAGTCGGGTGATGCTGAGGGAATTAGATTAGGAAATGAGACACTTAAAGTAGTAAAGGAGTTTTGCTATTTGGGGAGCAAAAGAACTGATGATGGTCGAAGTAGAGAGGATATTAAATGTAGACTGGCAATGGCAAGGAAAGCGTTTCAGAAGAAGAGAAATTTGTTAACATCGAGTATAGATTTAAGTGTAAGGAAGTCGTCTCTGAAAGTATTTGTGTGGAGTGTAGCCATGTATGGAAGTGAAATGTGCACGATAAATACTTTAGACAAAAAGAGAATAGAAGCTTTCGAAATGTGGTGCTACAGAAGAATGACGAAGGTTAGATGGGTAGATCACATAACTAATGAGGAGGTATTGAATAGAATTGGGGAGAAGAGAAATTTGTGGCACAACGTGACTAGAAGAAGGGATCGCTTGGTAGGACATATTCTGAGGCATCAAGGGATCAGCAATTTAGTATTGGAGGGCAGCGCGGAGGGTAAAAATCGTAGAGGGAGACCAAGAGATGAATACACTAAACAGATTCAGAACGATGTAGGTTGCAGTAGATACTGGGAGATGAAGAAGCTTGCACAGGATACAGTAGCATGGAGAGCTGCATCAAACCAGTCTCTGGACTGAAGACCACAACAACAACAACAACAACAATGCAATGACTTCAAAATTGTCTTTAACACTTCAGCCGCAGTGGTCTGTTTGCAATACCTTGTGATCAATAGTCGTGCTATTCAGTAACACTGTTCATTGACTGGACCCTTGCTAACTTGAATCTCACTGCGCTGATATTCAGTTCATCTTTTCCTAATCGACACAGTTCCTTGTACTTTACTCTCGCCGACACTAATAACTTCAGAAATCACTTTGACGAGTGTTGATGTCACGAGACCAAGCAAAGCTTTACCCGTGATTTCTAATTACACACGGTCTATTATTTCTGTCAAATGGAATGTTGAGCGAATTATGTTCCAGTTCACGTTTCCTGCTTTCATAGCCTCGTGGAGTGATAGTTTTTTACCGTGACGACATAGCACACGGATACGGAAGGTACTATTATTCATAACATAAAGGGCGACCAAAAGTTTCCCTTCGAAGGCGATACAGTCCAGAATCGGCATGCCAATCAGGAAAAATTGCCATGAGCATTCAGGCGCTCATCCCACCTACACGCTGGGTTGAAGATACCTGTTTGGTAAAACATCGGCCGGCCTGTGTGACAGAGCGGTTCTAGGCGCTTCAGTCCGGAACCGCGCGACCGCTACTGTCGCAGGTTCGAATCCTGCCTCGGACATGTATGTGTGTGATGTCCTTAAGTTAGTTAGGTTTAAGTAGTTCTAAGTTCTAGTGGACTGATGACCTCAGATGGTAAGTCCCATAGTGCTTAGAGCCATTTGAACCATTTTGGTAAAACAGCGTGTACAGTTGTATGAAGAAGTCCGTCACTGCCTACTCCATATTTTCGTCCGATAGGAATCGCAGACCCATCAGGGTCTTTTCCATGGGACGTGATGATGGTACGGGGAGGGATCAAAACTGTAGAGCCAGTTTAGAGTGTCTCCTGCTTGAGTTGGTATAACTTCAGTGTTACTACATTTGCGACATGGGGACGTGAGTTATCATTAATCACCACCACCCCTTGTAGCTGTTTTCCCAAATGTTTCGCCTTAATTAAACGCCATAATTTCTCCAGCGTTGTGCAGAACCTTTCCTCAGTGATGGAGACACAAGGTTCCATGAAATCAACAAGTAGCGGGCTCCACTAATCAGAAAACAGGATGAGCATCATGATTTGCAGCAGATGGCTGGCTCTTCCTGCAACGTGTGGAAGATGGATGACAGATATGCTGGCCCATATACATTCTCCATTCTTTGATGAATGTCTAACGATGTTCATCCTTTAGCAGCCAAGAGTAGCGTAAGTGCGCCAGAGTAGAGGTGAGCTGCAACAGAGACAGCCGCAGACAGGCAAGAGTGTTATGCGTTGCAAACCAAAACACGACCAACAGACAGTGTATACCAGAGCCAGCTGGGAGCAGTATAGCAACAGCCGATGCTACAGTACGCTAGCGGAAGAGTGGAAGCCTTTCCTCACTTGCCACCATAGAAGTGTCTATAGTACGTGCCATAAGCCTTAAACCAACAAGTCCGGAATGTATAAGTTCTCAGTCATTCACGCACTAAATCATTCTCGTCTGAGAATCACAGCATGAGTCTGTGACACCCAGAGCGACATCGCAGAATGCGGTACATGGTCCGCTGTTGGACCATGGGGCATGGGAGCCTGCGCTAAGTCAGGAGGGAGCCGCGTACTCGCTGGAGGAAGTGCACAGCCTTCGTCAGCATCATTTGAGTGACGCCATGCTCGGCAGCGCTCTTTGACCTGTTAGCAGTGCTGGTCGTCTTTTAGAATGAGATTTTTACTCTGCAGCGGAGTGTGCGCTGATATGAAACTTCCCGACAGATTAAAACTGTGTGCCGGACCGAGACTCGAACTCGGGACCTCTGCCTTTCGCGGGCGAGCGCTCTTCCAACTGAGCTACCCAAGCACGACTCACGGCCCGTCCTCACAGCTTCAATTCTGCCAGTACCTCATCTCCTACCTTCCAAACTTGATAGAAGCTCCTCTGCGAGCACTTGCCCGCGAAAGGCAAAGGTCCCGAGTTCGGGTCTCGGTCCGCCACACAGTTTTAACCTGTCAGGAAGTTTCATATCAGCGCACGCTCCACTGCAGAGTGAAAATCTCATTCTGGGAACATCCCTCAGGTTGTGTCTAAGCCATGTCTCCGCAATATCCTTTCTTCCAGGTTCGCAGAAGAGCTTCTGTGAAGTTTGGAAGGTAGGAGACGAGGTACTGGCAGAATTGAAGCTGTGAGGACGGGTAGTGAGTAGTCCTTGGGTAGCTCAGTTGGAAGAGCACTTGCCTGCGAAAGGCAAAGATCCCGTGGTCGTCTTTTGTTTCATGTGAGAGGCAACTGGATGCCTCCACCAAGCTGTTCCTGATGTACTCTGAGGGACGGAACAAAAAAATTAAATGAATAAATCTACTGTCATCCTGGCGTCTCATTTCACTCTCCACGGCTGATAGTCTAAGGATCATTTAACACTCATGTCAGAACACTGAGGACGCCTTTTTACTGCATTGCCTCGACCTACAGCCTAGGCCAAGGTGAGGCAGAGAAATACTTTTGTATTCCAGTCATGGAGAAGAAGTCTGACAGTCACGCATTTTGTGAAGTAAACTTCATTGCAAGTAGAGAACCAGTGGGTGTGTCTAGTTTTAGAGGTAATGGAAGTCACGAATGGCTAGTGCTGTTAGATGTGCACAGTATAACCCTGAGGGTCACTCAGTGCCATATACGAAATCAAGTCCAGTAAAGTTGAGCCGTGTCGCCATTGAATTTGTAGACTGTTCTGTCTGGCACTACTGGCTCAGGTGTAGGATCGACTATCCCTCTTGTGACCCCATTGCCAATATCTGTGGGGAAGAGCTCGTATCCGTGGGTTGTGTCCTTAGGTGGTCTTTGCTTGCCGATATATATAGGGGGTTCGCTGGCCAGAGAGACAGAGAGAGAGAGAGAGACAGACAGACCTCCAGTTTGGGGATTGGCGGCAGCGTCGTGACAAGAGGTGGTCACGAGGTCCGAGCGGCTGAAACCATGAGCTGCGCAAGGAGGGCCTGCCGGAGAAGATGCCTGAGTCTTCACCGGGATCAGCGTCGACTACAAGTAGCAGGCCGACATCCTGTCGGTTGGTTGGCAACATTCGTGTCGGACGACCGCTCGTGGCCTGGCTGCCCTCTTCATTGGAACCACTCAGTAACCGCTGCGACGCACAGTGGATCCATGGAACTGCTTGCTGATAAACGCGAGTAACATTCTGTAATCCTCGTGGTGATTTGGGTCATTGCCTTCCTGCCCTCCTTATTATTTTCTGGTTTGTACCCGACCCTCAGAGTTTTACTCGGTCGGCTCTTTGGTAGTAAATATAGACCGTAGTATTGTACTAAGACACTAGTTGTTTGAAAATTTATCCCTCTATGATATTGCCTTTCCTTTCTCGTCTGTACCCGACCATTAATGATCTAATAATCAGCTCCTGGTCGTAAATACAGCCGAAACAATTGTACCAAGACACAGGTTGCCGTTAAACAAAAGAGGGACCTTGTGGTTAGATTTATATGTTAACAGGTTCAATTCTTTGATTGTAATTGCATTTGTCAGTCATTAGTTAGAATCTGAACAACCTGTTGTACTACCCTGTGCTTTGTTGTGTTTGAAAGACCCGGTCATTATTGGTGTATTTTAGCTGGATCTTGTGGTTCTGCCGAGAGATTTCTCTTGTAATATGTGTTCACAAGTAATGTTTTAAGTCGTTCCTTCAGAGCGGTCTTAATAGCTGACAATCGTTTTAACTTTGAAAATATTAACAGCCAGCTGTCACCAGGGCTTTAGTCAAAATAAGATTTTTGAAAAGGAACGGTTTGGGATCCTGTCCCACCTCGGTAGCCGATTCAAATTAAGAGGTTGGTTACTTTGCAGTAAGCCTTATCATTATTATATTGTTTCCTAATCAGTTTAACCTTTAAGCACAGGTGAGCGTCTTAACCCCGAACCTTTAGACATAATAATTTTTTCATAATGTGGGGCCACAGTCATGATATATTTCTTTAAAGTCAGTACCACCACTGGACTGTTGTTTATTTGCAGTTTCAACATATACATGATCATGATTTTGGCTTCAAATTGCCATTATCGATTGTCTTTTGCAAGTGTTATACAGAGCCTAAGATGGCATACTGTCGTATTTAAAGTACACTATTAGCCACATTTTCTAAGGGTCGATATTTCTGGTGAGGCCTACTGCTTTGTTTTATCACTGAGTATACCATCCTGACCATCAGTCAAACCTTATTATTGTCAAACTGAAGTCATGGAAAGGTTCTTATGTTTCAGAATCAGATGAAAATCGAATGGGGCCAAGTCGGAACTTCGAGGTGTCGGAAAATTGTAGATGTCGCAACGCTCGTGTGTGCTATGGCATTGTCGTGCTGAAAGGTAGGGTGCTCCATGTGTGGAAGAGCTCTTCGAATTCGAAACTCGACTACAGCATGCTGTTTCTGACGCACACTGCTATGCTACAATTCGGGAGCCTGTGTATGTATGCGTGTGTGTGTGTGTGTGTGTGTGTGTGTGTGTGTGTGTGTGTGTGTGTGTGTTTGGAGGCTTAAGGCGCTCAACGCTGAGGATATAAGCCCTATTTCACATAGCAAAAGAAACGAATGTGGATGAAATTACTAAACTTGTTGCCACAAGACGAGGAGGAAACCTATAAAATGGCACACATTCAGTCACTCCCACCTCGCTCGGGTTGAACCACACACTCACTCTACCTCACACGTTTAAGGCAACGGAGAAAAGGCGATGAAAGTTCCTATACCATTAATTAAAATAAGAGTAAAGCGACTGGCGAGCTAAAAAGAAGGCGCAGGGAAATGTGATTGGCTGATCACTTACAAGATAACGTGGGTGAGCCAGTCAGCCTGTTAACACATCAGAACATCTCCCTAAAATTTAGTAACCAAGTTGGACAAATCGCGAAACCTTAAAGCTCTCACCATATTCCCTTGAACTTAAGACAGAGGGCAAATCTATCGGCGAAGCTGCCGCTGCCCTCTGATGTGAAAATAACGCACAATCCATTAAAATGTGGCGCACAGTAATCCGTATAGCACAAGCACTACACATTGGAGAGTTTTCTCGCCGGAGCAAGAAACCACGCTTCATAAGACTGTGGCCTGTGCGAATACTAGTAAGCATAACCTCATCGCGTTTGCGCGGCTAGATGGAGGTACAACATGGCCGCTTCGCGGGCTTTACTAGACGAAACTTATTGTCTGTTACTGCAGCTACTCATTACCCATCGACGCATGACTCTGCACCTCAGCAGCAACACAATAGCATGCAGGGGAATGGCACATTACGTTAATTGAGGATCACGCTACGCCCTTTCGTCCCCTGCAATACCCATGTGCCGTGGCACCTCCTCTCCCAGCCATTGTAAGCGGGGAGAGCGTCCGGGATATACTGGACTACTTTATCGGCTGAATACAAACGTTGCGGGGACTGAAGGCACTTATGGTGTTGGAACAGATGAGGAATTTAGAAGACATGGCACATGTCATTTTCTCCAGCGCCCTCGAGATCGCGAGTAATTCTGCATCAAATATAGTGAACTCTGGAGGGCCGTCCGCTGTGGTCGAGCGGTTCTAGGTGCTTCAGTCCGGAACCGCGCTGCTACTACGGTCGCAGGTTCGAATCCTGTCTCGGGCATGGGCGTGTGTGATGTCCTTAGGTTAGTTAGGTTTAAGTAGTTCTACGTCTAGGGGACTGATGACCTCAGATGTTAAGTCCCATAGTGCTCAGAGCCATTTTTTTGAACTCTGGAGGCAATCGAGTCTTGAGGAGCCGATCCGGAAAAACAATAGAGCAGCCAACGGAATCTCTTCATTTAGGTCCATCGGTGAATACAGTTACATAGTTCTAGTGCACATTTAAAATTTCGGAAAATACCGTGTTGATAACACAAGTAGGAGTGTAATCTCTCGTATACTGCAAATATATAGACATGAAGAATAAAGATGTAAATCGGTAATAACGTTTGTTTTATTTAAAAAGCATCAAGGATTTTCACATAAAATATTTGGAGGCGTTAGTTTTCACCACTCCCTCGTACAGCCAAACTTTCCGGCTCAGTACGTGATTTGAAAGGGGGAAACAAGCTGTAATAACTGGTAGCATGTGATGTACGCTCTGCCACGCACTTCACATTGGTTTTCACGGTTTGAGGACAACCATGGAAAAAATAAATCTCAAAGGCTGGAAGAAACTTTGAAACTCAATTCTTGTTGATACCGCGTAGCGCCGTGTTTGTACTGCAGACGACGATAAAAGTGATGAATATATACGGTTGCTGACACACTTTCGACTCCATTTGAAGAGCACTGAAGGGACCGCAAATGCTACCTGTAAATCACCATCAACATACCTCCTCATTCCATGAGTCTCTATGGTCAGGAATCTAACTAATGATTGGTGCACAATCTAGCAATAAACAGTTTTACGCTACCAACCTTACAACACACATTTCGTACATTAGACTTTTACACTGTGGGTTTACACACGGTTTCACATGCATGACAATTTTCAAATGTACTTTGTATTGGCCTACTTTGGCACTTCAGTACATCTCCAGCAGTCTGTACATATACCGAGGCACAGATAGAAGGAAATCATGTGAGGAATATGAAAAACGTAACACCAAATGGCAGCGTTATCAATATCATTAGGACACAGCCTAGTACTTACATACAAGTAATCTCTATGTGACATGTATAGCGAAAATCTATCTCCTTGTATTCTACACCCTTCCAACCATATGCAGAATATTTTGTTGTGATTGGACAGCAGGTTTTTGTAATTTTATATTTCAGCCACATTATGTCATAGGTAATCGCCGCTGTTTTGCAAGGGGCGAGGTCACATAGCCTTCTGTTCGAGAGTTAGTTAGTTAGTTAGTTACATGTTCCATAGATAATTTGAACGATTCCTTTATCGAAATTATGGGCCAAGTCAGTTTTCAGGACATGTATAAAAGATCTGTACTAACATTTATGAACACATTATTATTTTAGTGCTGCACCATGCAACTACACTTAAAAACAAGTTTTTTCACTGGCTGCCAGTACAAGTTCGTCAACGGAATAGGAGTCACCCAGAATAAATGACTTCAACTTAGATTTAAGATTGACTTTGCTACGTGTCAAACATTTTATATTATGGGCAGATAATGATCAAAGATTTTTGTTGCTGCATGTTGAACTCCATTCTGAACCACTGACAGGCTTAATAATGGATAATAAAGGTCAATTTGTCCTCTCTTGTTGGTATGAATATCACTGTTCTCAGATTACGGATTACTTATTTCGTATTTCATTAGTGACTATACGAATTGCGATGACGCATTTAAAATGCCTTGCTCGTTGAAGAGATACCTATGTGACATCTGGGACTAAACACCAGAGTTACTGCCCTGTTTTGTGAAATCAGTTCTTTCTTTCTAAGTTACGAATTACCCCAGAAAATTATTCTATGAGACATTACTGAGTGGAAATACGCAAAACATATCTGGAGGTTGATTCGTTTGATTCGAATATTAGCAATTATACGAATAGCAAAAATATCTGAACCTAATTGTTTGAAAAGCTTGATAATATTCTTCTTAGAGTTCAAGTTTTCATCAAGATGTACACCCATAAATTTCGAGATTCTGCCTTACTTACTGACTCCTGCTCATGTGCTACATCAACAGCTTTTATGACTATTTGTTGCACAAAACTGAATATAATGCGTTTTTTTCAAAATTTTCGAGGAGGTCCATTTTTCTGAAAACCATTTTTAATTCTTTGGAAAGTATAATATGAAGGGCTTTTTCAATAGTGGTACAAGTACATTTTTGTCCATTCTGAGACACAAAGTCGTAAAGTTAAATGAACACTGAAAAACCTGCGGTTGTGATACCAGAAGTATTCAAGTACGAGGTGTGGCTAGAAAAAAACCGGACTAGTACTGGTGAAACAATAAAACGAATGCAATAAGGCTGAAAGTCGCGTGGCCTGTCACGTGACTCTCGCTCCGCCTACTGCTCGAGTTTCATCTGCCTCCTGCACTCAGTATGCCCGTGGCGTCTGTTTTAAGTAGTTGACGTTTTGTCTGTGCGTCGGAAAATGTTGAGTGTACAGAAAGAACAGCGTGTTAACATCAAATTTTGTTTCAAACTAGGAAAATCTGCAAGTGAAACGTTTGTAATGTTACAACAAGTGTACGGCGATGATTGTTTATCGCGAACACAAGTGTTTGAGTGGTTTAAACGATTTAAAGATGGCCGCGAAGACACCAGTGATGACACTCGCACTGGCAGACCATTGTCAGCAAAAACTGATGCAAACATTGAAAAAATCGGTAAACTTGTTCGACAAGATCGCCGTTTAACAATCAGAGCAGTGTCTGAGTTAACAGGAGTTGACAAGGAAAGTGTTAGGCAGAATCTTCATGAAAGTTTCAACATGAACAAAGTGTGTTCAAAAATGGTTCCAAAGTGTCTCATAATTAAACAGAAGGAACGCCGAAGAATGATTTGTTCCGACATCCTGGAAAACATTGAAAGTGATCCCACCTTCTTACAAAATGTTATTACTTGCGATGAATCGTGGTTTTTTACTTACGATCCCGAAACTAAACGCCAATCGATGCATTGGAAAACTCATGGTTCTCCACGACAAAAAAAGCACGAATGTCAAAATCGAAATTCAAGGCAATGATGATTGTGTTTTTTGACATCAAAGGGATTGTGCACATTTATTGGGTACCAGAGGGACAAACAGTGAATCAGCATTACTACATTAGCGTCCTGGCTACCCTACGTGAGCGAGTACGGAGAAAACGGAACGATTTGTGGAGAAAAAAGTCATGGATCCTTCACCAAGACAATGCCCCAGCTCACAGTGCGTTGTCAGTGAAGACGTTTTTGGCAAAACACAACATTCCCATCTTAGATCATCCACCCTACTCACCTGATTTGGCCCCCTGTGACTTTTTTCTTTTCCCTAAAGTCAAGTCAGCTTTGAAAGGAACTAGATTTGAGACTGTTGAAGCAGTAAAAGAAAAAGCGACGGAAGTAATGTATGGACTTACCGAAAATGATCTGCAGCATTGCTATGAACAGTGGAAAATTCGTATGGAGCGGTGTAGAGACCGAGGAGGAGAGTACATTGAAGGATATAACATGAAATTGTAAATAATTGTAAACAAATGTTTTTTCCAGCATCAGTCCGGTTTTTTTCTAGCCGCACCTCGTATATATACTCGAATATTCGAGTATATATACTTGAATATTTCTGGTATCTGAATTGCAGATTTTTCAGCTAGTAACATGTAATCCAGGGCATCTGAATAGGACCACATCGAGATACACCAAAAGCAGCGCCACCAGATGAAGTAAATCATGAAGACACACATTACCTCATAGCAAGAAACACACTTCTCAACCCCGGCGCGAACGTGTTTAGGTTAAATTTGCTGAAGTTAGAAACTGCGTGTATGTCTTGAGGCGCGTAAATTATCCAGACTTTATTCACCCAGTACTTGAGAGAGACAGCACTTTTTTCAACATACTTCACACCCAATTTCAAACCTTTTCGAAACTTTTTTTCACTGACCACTCCCGACAAAATAATGTGTGGCAAAAACGGTATGCTTGCTACATTTTCGTTATTCATTCAGTAAAACGTCTCCACCATACTCGACGTTTTATGACTTCTTCGGTAGTAACTCTATTCACATGTCGTAGGTAGTATCCACATATGCCACTAAATGTACCTTCAAAGTTATATAGTTCTGGAAATGTGATATCGTAAACACTGAGATTTGTGATAGACTATCGTTCCTTAAAACGGAAATTATTCATGTTACACTTTTCGATTACATGATAATGAGAGCTCTTAGCGAGTTGGAATAAACCCTTTTGCTTGACTTTTCCAGCATTCTACAGGTGAATAACCGGAAACTAATAAAACCGACATAATTAGGGTTTTGGATCTTCAGTCATAGATGTTCTAAATTCTTAACGTCAAATACTTAACATATGAACTCATTTATGAATTAATCAGACGTTTTATACTTGTTTATACTTGGTACTCCGATTCTTTAAGGCATCTGAGGTGATGGGGGGCAGGGCAGTTGTGGGGGCTGGGGGGTTACAGGTCACATCATATGTGAAAGACTTACTTCAATAGTGGTACAAGACAATTTTTGTTCATTCTGAGATACAGAGTCCTAAAGTTAAATGGCCGCCGAAAAATCTGCAGTTCAGATACCAGAAATATTCAAGTATATATACCCGAATATTCGAGTATATATACTTGAATATTTCTGGTATCTCAACTGCAGATTTTTCAGCGTTCATTTAACTTTCTAGTGGCGCTGCTTTTGGTGTATCTCGATGTGGTCGTATTCAGATGCCCTGGATTACTATTTTAATATACCTATCTTCTATTTTGAAAAAGTCGTAAGTTCATTGATCTGAAACAACAAGAGATCATATGAAATAACTATACAGTAAATTAATCATTAAGTGATACCTCATTTCTTGAGGAAGCTCTCTCGTTGAAGGGTCGGACAAGATTGTATTCACAGCTGTTCATGACGCCTGGCTGACAGGTACTACATCACACGTTAATGCATTGCTAGCAGCATGATTGGTAGAGTCGAGCTTGATCTTGAATCACCGATGGTTCACGGCATCTCTTGGCAGCATTTAGTGTGAGGCAGCGATGGTGCACGCAAGCGTGAATGTCTTAATACTTATCTTACCGCTTTAAACCTACAACACAAGAGTATACCCCTCAATGAGTAGGCTGTTATAACATTTTAAGTTCTTAAATTCGGTCAAATTACATGAAATGATGAAAATTAAATTTTTGTTGCCCCAGGGAGCCGTTAGAGAGGGAACCTTCAGCTTGGATTGTGCATTTTCATCCACATAGTAATATAGATAATGATTGTTCCGATCCAGTTCCATTAATTTTCTCTTGTTATCTGGATTTGGTGCGGTTTCATGCTTTGTAACACAGATGTGTGCGTAATGTTTTTTTTTAGGTGTAGGAAATTTATGTAAATGTGCACTGCTGGTGGCACAAATGAATAACTGTATGTCAATATTACGTTCCTTACTCTGTGTAATACACAGTTGTTGATATTCGTGTTGCTAGCTTTGTTTAGCTATGACTTTGTAAGCAATGTTACGAGTACTGTATTTTTGAGATGAAGCATTTAATTATACGTTTAATGCATTCCATATGTGAGGTGTATATTACCGATATTAGCTCGTAGTGTAACAAGGTCTTTGATAGTTTCTTTGCTATACGTTTGCACAGAAGTTTTGTATTTCAGTCTGCATGTGGACGCATCGCGGGCGTGAGTTTTATACTGATGCATGAAATGATCAGTATTGGCAGAGGTTTGTTCTTCAATACATACTTCCGTTACATTATACTTGGTTTTCCTGTCTTCTTTATAATCATATGATATAGATCTCGTTAGTACTCATGAGTGACTCCAGATGGGGGTTGCTGGACTGATTTGTATGCCATATGTGTTTCACATGTTACACAGAGATTATATGAATGTAGGTACTGGGCCATAGCCTGTACTAAACTCACAATTCTGTCATTCTGTGTTGCGTTTTTTCTTAGTAATATACGTTACATTCTACCTGTATTTAGTATGTTTATAGGTTGTTTGATAATGATTAAAAAGTCGGCACTGGTCAACAGAAAATAAATTTGAAAACTGTACAACCTGTAATGGACAATCTTGTCATTTGAAAAACATTAGGTTTTTGTTACCGAAGTCGTTCTTCACGTGACTGAATGGTGCCTGCAGATAGATTGTCAAATTTAACGGAAGCGTATGCGATATTCACACTCACTCGTTGAAACATACTGTCAGGTACCTTTTATACACAGATCACCCACGAAAGATTTCACGAGGTGACTTATCAAGCTAGCGACTCCCTGTCATTCACTATCAGAGTTCATTTGTAAACAACAGCGTCTGCAAATAGCAGAGAGGTTTAGTATTTTAACGTTCCTATCTCACCTGGATCAAATTGAACTAAAAGTGTTTTACAATTTATGTGTAATTAATAATAGTACGGACAGCGATAATGAAGCACAGTTGGTCATTTTACTGTTTATAATATATGCTGTGTTAATTAGTACCTCCACACATACGTTTATTATTATGAACAGCTCACATAGTCACAATCAAAATGCAGTAGGCGTTCGTTTATTCAAATAACGAGACGGTCTGTATTTTGTCATTGTTCGGTAATTAGTGACAGACGTCAGTAACGCGTTCAAATGTTCTGTGGATATGCATTCCGTGTCTTCACGGCAGTGGTTTTCATTGCATTCTGCATTATTATGCCATGATTATGAACATTCTTTCGCTTTTACGGGCATTTTACCACCTGCAGGGCAAGCGGACGACCCAAATCTTTTGCCAAGAGCGTAAACAGGAGGAGGGTGATTCCTTACTCCAATAGCTGACGATATTTTCTAAGATTATAAAAGGTTTCTTGTATCACTCGTCTGACCATTGCCTCCTGAAATTAACCTGAACCATGGTGAATCGCTGCCTACATCAATCTCTACATCTATTTTCTGCAAGCTGCTTTTCACTGTATGACGGAGGGTTCTTCGTTCCAGTATTATCGATTTTATTTCCTGCTCCATTCCCGTGTTGAGTGAGGAGAAAATGGGTGTCTATTCGCCGCTGTACGCGGCTTGGATGTATCTCGCCTTCTTTTCATGATGTATACGTGGGACATGCGGTGGTGGTAAGACAGCCGTTACAGGCTCCTCTTGGAATATGGTTCTCTACATTCATTGAAGAGTCTTTCGCGGGAATTATCTGGCCTTTCTTCAAAGAACTCCCGCTGAAATTTCTCGCGATGGTTTCCCTTACAGTTTTGTGTCGGCTACAGCCGCCTGTTATAATCCTAGGAGCCTGTCTCTGAAAGCCTCTTGTCACGGCCGCTTGGTAAGGAATTGTAGCCTAGGATTTGGGTGGAGTGATGTCTGGGCTGGTGATTATGCGAGAGTGGGCTTATTTTTAAACAACTTTTATTTGTGACCATATATTACAACTTAAAAACTCATAACAACATCAACAGAAATCCCTCCAACAAATAAAGTCAGAAATAAAACACGTTCCGTCCAGGGATACTTCTTACTAAATTTGAGCACAGCAAAATAAAAATAAAATACTAATTCTAAAGACATTCAAATATTCCTAAGAAATAATCTTTACTCATCCCATGTGACACTGCTAGTGGGCACCAATCAAGAAACAAATATCGCAATATCAGCCTGTAATAGCTTTACAAGTCGGCACACACAATTACTTTATATTACTGAGACCAGCAGCTGCCATGAAAAGACATACGCTATACTAGGACTTTCCATCCAGTGCTAATGGACGACACAACTACATAGCTTGGGAGGAACGCAACACATCAAACAACTCTCATGGCTATGTACAATGATCGCATAACAATTTCTGCGTGAGAGCAATAATCATAGTGCAATAAAATATGGTAATTTAAGTATGGCGTCGGCACTATAGACAGCCTAATTTTTATAACGTGTGGCCCTCGACTATTTAATTTTGAAGATGCTCGCTCTGGTCGATTCAAACATGTCAAAATGAAGAAAACGTTACATGTGACTTGGCTGCCCTCCAGTTTATTTATTTATTTTAAATTCAGACATGGCCTCATGATTCGTCTAAAGATTACAATTCGTAAGATGGAGAAACGTAAGTAATTTCAAATTACGGTACATGAAAGTTCCACATCCAAGCAATACGGTAAATACACTATTCATGTTGGCAGTCATATAACAAAGTTGGTAATGAATCGCCAGTTTTACAGGCATGAGTACACTTATCTAAAATTACGCAGTAAAAAGCCAATTAATATTGTAATTGCATATTTAACAGGCGTTGAGGGGTAATCACACAAAACAGCCATGGTGACACTGCCAAATACGAAACCGTCATTCTCCTCAATTATTACCGGGTGTGCAATAATTAGTTCCCAGTACTGTTCATTGTGGGACAATGACTGTGAAACTCCAGATACTATCAGCGTATAAACAAGAATGACCTGCAACACATAGAATGTCATATCTACCATTTACAAGTGAAATGCAAGCGACAAGAATATACATGGGCAGATACAGGAATAAGTGTCATTATTACAATGTACGAGGTGCATTCAAGTTCTAAGGCCTTCGATTTTTTTTCTCCGGACTGGAAAGAGAAAGAAACATGCGTTCATTGTCAATACGTCCCAGAGATTGCAGCACCATACGGCAGATGGAATTTTACCGCCAGCGGCGAGAATGAGAACTGTTATAAATACTTAAAATGGCGACGTTTTCCTTACTTGAACAGCGTGCAATCAGTCGTTTTCTGAATTTGCGTGGTATGAAACCAATTGAAATTCATCGACAGTTGAAGGAGACATGTGGTGATGGAGTTATGGATGTGCCGAAAGTGCGTTCGTGGGTGCAACAGTTTAATGACGGCAGAACATCGTGTGACAACAAACTGAAGCAACCTTGGGCTCGCACAAGCCGGTCTGACGACATGATCGAGAATGTGGAGAGATTTGTTTTGGGGGATCGCCGAATGACTGTTGAACAAATCGCCTCCAGAGTTGGCATTTCTGTGCGTTCTGTGCACACAATCATGCATGACGACCTGAAAATGCGAAAAGTGTCATCCAGGTGGGTGCCACGAATGCTGACGGACGACCACATGTCTGCCCGTGTGGCATGTTGCCAAGCAATGTTGACGCACAACGACAGCATGAATGGGACTTTCTTTTCGTCGGTTGTGACAATGGATGAGACGTGGATGCCATTTTTCAATCCAGAAACAAAGCGCCAGTCAGCTCAATGGAAGCACACAGATTTACTGGCACCAAAAATATTTCGGGTAACCGCCAGTGCTGAAAAAATGATGGTGTCCATATTCTGGGACAGCGAGAGCGTAATCCTTACCCATTGCGTTCCAAAGGGCACTACGGTAACATTTGCATCCTACGAAAATGTTTTGAATAACAAATTCCTTCCTGCACTGCAACAAAAACGTCCGGGAAGGGCTGCGCGTGTGCTGTTTCACCAAGACAACGCACCCACACATCGAGCTAACGTTACGCAACAGTTTCTTCGTGATAACAACTTTGAAGTGATTCCTCATGCTCCCTACTCACCTGACCTGGCTCCTAGTGACATTTGGCTTTTTCCAACAATGAAAGACACTCTCCCTGGCCGCACATTCACCAGCCGTGCAACTATTGCCTCAGCGATTTTCCAGTGGTCAAAACAGATTCCTAAAGAAGCCATGGAATCATGGCGTCAGCGTTGTGGACTTCTCAATCGCCACCCGCGGCATGATAATCTACTCTGACAGAACCTGTCAGCTGCCTTTTAATAGATGCGATCCACAAGAGCACAACACCTGGCTGACAAACTGTCCAACGTTCCTCGTCTCTGGCTGCGAGTTGCCGTCTTGTTCTTGACACTGGAAAAAAGACACCTTAAGCTCCTCAAGTAGACGACGTCTACCTACACGATCGTCTCGACCAGCTCACCCCGAGTGGACCGTTGCGATACTGCACTCGGCCCGGCTCTACAGCGCTCAACGCTCCAGCCTCTCTTTCTTGCTTGTTGGTCGTCAATTAACTGCTCCGCTCCGACTCGTGATCGGGCTCGATCATGGAGGGGGGCGGGGCGTAGGGAGGGGGTGTAAGGAGACAGGGGCTGGAGGGGGAGGGGTAGTGCTAGCAGCAGTATCTGCAAGTACCATGTGACCTCTCGCGAAGAGCAGCACTACGAATTGCCAGAAATCTCGTCACTGGTGGCACTAAGTCCAAATGTACCACTTCGCACAACCGAAAACGGGGCGAACACAAAGAGGGCTGAATAGAAATGGAAGTTCCAAAAAAGTTCTGTGCTGTCGGGTCGGAAGATTGATGGGAACATCAAAGATTTTTTTGTATTTGTTTGTAGTGGACTAATCGAACAGGGAAATTATGACTTCCAAAGTTTGTGAGACAGTCATATGATGTTTTGTTCATTCTATCGAATGTGGTGCTGAATTTGACTATCTCAAACTTTATTTGTAAGTTCCGATCTAAATTGTGTTGTTTTTTAATTTAAGTATATGGCACGCAAATCTGCATCTCTGTTTCATTAGCCGAAAGTTCAGTTTTAAAGTATACTTTAACAAGTATACTTTGCTTCGGCTAATTGAAAGTACAGAGTTGTGTTCTCGAAATTTGTGAAGGGAGGAGAATCAGTAACCGTCAGCGTGTCTTCAAAAGAAGACCAAGAATATGACGGAAATGGAAAACCACGTGGCATTTTTCTCAGTTCGGAAGATTATAGTGTGATTATAGAATATGCAAAAAGTAACCAGTTACTTAGATTGTATGAAAATAAAATTCGTTATTTAAAAGGCAAAGGTTTTATTGATGTCTTTTTCAAATAACAGGGCTGGTGACACACTTTCATTTTAACAGATGAGGTGTCATTATTGAGTCAAGATGTTGTTCGAAAGCTCTCCGTTACTTCTGAGGTACAAATTGTGGATTGAGAGACAGCGTTTTTTAAACAAGGTGTTAGTGAGTTAATGTATTAGCAAACAATGCTAGTTAAGTTAGTTTAATGTTAAAGAAACTAAGGATACAACAATTTTTATTTGGAAAAGAGAATAAAAATCGAGAATTCATGCAACACTTTTAGTTTTTGTGTTCGATAAAACTTTTTTGAATCAGATGAACTTTGCTTCTTACTCTGCTAGCTCCAAAACAGATTTTGTCATGTTAATATTTAGCCCAAAAACCAAAAACAGAAAAATTAAGAAGTGATACAAATTAAATCGACAGTATACATACAGATACACAGATAATACTCACACACACAAACACACAAACAAACAAAAAACTCACACACACACACACACAAATATATATACATATATATATATATATATATATATATATATATATATATATATATATATATATGTTGTGTCTAGACAAGACAGCCTAGACACAATGAGAGGAAGCCGAAAGGCACGCACTAAGTTAAAAGGATGGCGTGAGGTCTGAAACAGGATACGTAATGAATGCTATAAAGAAAAGTACGTAGCTTCTGGAATACTTAACTTTAATCCATCCTTTTGGTGCATCTGGAGATTGTGGCGATACAAGTGAGACTCTTTAGATACATGCAATGTTACTAATGGCGCCTTGCTAGGTCGTAGCCATTGACTTAGCTGAAGGCTATTCTATCTGCTCTGCAAATGAGCGAGGCTTCGTCAGTGTGCATCGCTAGCTACGTCGTCCGTACAACTGGAGCGAGTGCTAGTCCGTATCTCGAGACCTGCCTTGTGGTGGCGCTCGGTCTGCGATCACACAGTGCCGGCACGCGGGTCCGACATGTACTAATGGACCGCGGCCATTTTAAAACTACCACCTAGCAAGTGTGGTGTCCGGTGGTGACACCACATTCCTCCCCCGCAAATCGGCGAACGGTCGTGTTATAAGGCTTCCGCCCGCCGTGGGGAGGACCCCATGTTGACGTATGCGATGAGGTGGGGAGACTAACAACAGGCGAGGCTGTGCCACCCGCACCCGGCCATTCTAGGAAACACCTGAAAACCTAGTCCAGGGTGCACGTCAACATGCGGTGTATGCGCCCGTAAAGAGACAGGAGGGGCTGAAGTGTCGACCTCCATTGCGTCGGGGTATCCGACGCGCGATGGCGTCATGTGGTCCGGAGCGGGCAAGAGTTCCATGGCGGAGGACAGCTGGTCACGGGAAGCGATCGTCGGCTCGTGACCCAGGGAGGCGCTTGGCGGCTGCAGCGAAGCGTCCACTGCGGGCGGCGCCGGCCGGAGGACGGGCGGCGGCGGCGGAGGCGGCAGCGGCGCGTCGCCATGGGGCAAAATGGAAGGCATCGTCGGTAACACCTGGGGATGAGGCGAGCCAATAGATGGGTCCCCAGGGCGCTGACCGGACGGCACCGTCGCTGAAAGCAGACGGGGAGCGGCAGAACCCGTGCGACGACAGAGGCGCAGCTGAGTGAGATGCCGACGCACCTCACCAGAGGCCCCCAAAACCAGATACATCGCGCGGCCGAGGCAGCGAAGAATGCGCCCTGCGAGCCAACGCCGTGAACCTCGATAGTTGCGATAGAATACAACGACGCCTGGAGCAAAAGCAGAAGTCTGCCGCTGCACAGGAACCTGATGCGGCGGGTGCAGCAAAGACATCAAGGTTCGATGAGGACGACCGTGGAGCAACTCAGCCGGCGAGTGACCATCTCGGGGCTGAGAGCGATACGATGACAAAAAGAGCAACAATGCGTCCTCCCGAGAATGCGACTCTTTCAACTTCAACATCTGTGACTTGAAAGTCCGGACCAATCGTTCAGTGGCACCGTTTGACTGAGGCGAAAACGGCGCGGATGTCAGATGTTGAATACCATTGGCCTGGCAGAATGACTGAAATTCTGCAGACATGAATTGTGGGCCATTGTCGG
Source organism: Schistocerca serialis cubense (assembly GCF_023864345.2). Lineage (NCBI taxonomy): Eukaryota > Metazoa > Arthropoda > Insecta > Orthoptera > Acrididae > Schistocerca > Schistocerca serialis. The sequence continues at coordinate 868,923,132 of NC_064641.1, read as the reverse complement.
AAACAATAGTGTGCGGAAGCCCTTCAATGCAAAAGATAGCAGACAACGCTTGGATGGTGGCAGAGGACGTCGTGGAAGACATCCGGACAACAAAAGGAAAATTACTGAAGGCATCTACCAGAACCAACCATCTAGCATTCCAGAATGGACCAGCAAAATCGATGTGCAAGCGTTGCCAAGGGGAAGTGGCTTTTGGCCATGCAAAGACTTTCTGCGACGGTGCGGATTGTTGTTCGGCACACGCCATGCAAGAAGAACACATATTCGTAATCGCAGCATCGATTCCGAACCAAGTAGAGTGCTGACGAGCAAGTTGTTTCGTTCGCACTATACCCCAATGTCCTTGGTGAAGAAGCCGTAAAACAGAGGACTGTAACGAACGTAGGACCACGACTCGGGACTGATCACTATCAGAACGCAACAACAAAACACCACGTCGAACAAAAAGTCTCTCCTTGTGAGCAAAAAATCGGCGAACCAACGGATCCTCGATCCGAGACTTTGACAAAGGCCATTGCGTAGCAACAAAACGCAAAACGGTAGCAAGGACAGGGTCAGCAGCTGTGGCTGTAGCTACACGACGAAAATCAACCCGACACGATTCGACCACTTCATCGGTTTCCGAATCAATGAACATGCACGCATGTTCGGAAGAATCGAATGCTCTATCCTCAGCAACAGGCAAACGGGACAACGCATCGGCGTTTCCGTGCTTAGCAGTGGACCGATACAAGATATCGTAGCGGTACAGCGAGAGGAAAAGAGACCCGCTAATGAATTTCTGCGCTGTACGCGGAGGTACAGGCTTGGTCGGATGAAAAAGCGACGTCAAAAGTTTGTGGCCTGTGATGATGGTAAAGTGACGACCATACAAGAAATCATGGAACTTAGTAACACCAAACACGAGAGCCAAAGCTTCTTTCTCTATCTGTGAATAATTGCTTTGCGCAGACGAGAGCAATTTGGACGCAAAGGCAATAGGGCGATCATGCGACCCATCTTTGTGCGCAAGCACAGCACCGATCCCGAAATCCGATGCATCTACCATCAACAAAAGGAGTTTCTGGGGATCGAATGGCGTAAGGTAAGTATTAGAAAGCAACGCCGATTTCAACTGGCGAAAGGCGCGTTCGCGTTCCGTCGTCCAGACGAACGGAACACCCTTACGGCGTAAGCTACGAAGCGGAGCTGAAATGGAAGAGGCATTGCGCAGAAAGCGATGATAATAGTTAATTTTACCCAACACACTCTGTAGCTGCTTCAAATTCTGCGGCGAAGGCAAGTCTTGTATGGCACAGAGGTGCTCTGGACTCGGATGTATGCCTTGGGCATTGATTACATGTCCCAGGTATGGTAAGTCACGAACAAAAAACACACATTTGTCCTTCCGCAAGCGAAGACCATTTTGTCGCAATACCTGAAATAATGTTCTTAGATGTGCTAAATGTTCGTCGGCTGTCCTTCCGGAGATCACAATATCGTCCAGATAGTTCGCAGCAGTAGGGACCGACGCACAAACAGTTTGTAAATATTACTGAAACAATGCAGGGGCGGATGGACACCCGAATGGCAGTCTTTTGAATCGGTACAAACCGAAATGCGTGTTGACCACCAAGACGGGCTGGCACTCGGCGTCCACTCTGATTTGCAAGTACGCATCTACTAGGTCCAACTTCGAAAAGTATTTACCTGGGCACAGTTTATCAAAAAGATCTTCCGGGCGGGGTAAGGGAAAAGTTGCAATCACGAGTTGTGGATTCACTGTTGCCTTGAAGTCCACACAAAGTCTCAGTTTTCCGGAAGGTTTTGGCAAAATTACTAAGGGTGAGGCCCAGAGAGAAGCTTGCACACGTTCAATTACACCTTGTGATTCTAAATCGTGTAATGTTCCTGCGACCTCATCACGCAATGCGTGAGGAACATTGTGCGCTCTGAAAAATTTCGGTTGCGCGTTGACTTTCAGTTCCAAATGTGCTTCATAGTTCTGAGCACAACTTAAGCCCGGTGCAAAAATGTCTGCAAATTCTTCACACAGACGAGAAACACTGTCTGAAGGCACAGTCTGATTCACTGATAGGACCTGATTTACTATAGACATGTTAAACAATTGAAATAAATCTAAACCAAACAAGTTCACTGCAGTAGAAAAACGAAGAACGTAAAATGATACAAGTTTTGTTTGTCCCTCATATGTTGCAAGAAGAGTGCACTGTCCTAACACAGGGATATTCTGACCTGAATAACTATTTAACTTAACATTTGCGGCACGCAACAGAGGTTTGCCCAGTTGTTGGTACGTGTCATGATTGAGCAATGAAACTGCAGCTCCCGTATCGAGCTGGAATGGTATGACCTTGCCATTAAAGTCCAAATCTACAAAAAGTTTATTGTCCTGCGGACGACAAGAGCGACTGTCTCGTGAAATTTGAACTGATACAGGTACAGCATCACTTGCTAATTGACGTGATTTCCGGCGACGTCGACCCACACTGTTTGTGGGACGAACACAGTCACTGTTAGAGAAAGTGGCACTGGACTGGGTGGAATTAACTACATGAATGTCCATGGGCGAAGGTCCACGAGCCTGAGTGTCCTTGGTTCGATTCCGGCGAGAAGCAAAGGGCCTAGAATGGTTGTGATTGTCTGATCTGAGCTTTTTCTGGCAAACACTTTGAACATGTCCTTGTTTATTACGGTAAAAACAAATAGCTTGGCATGACGGGCAATTTTCACGCGAATGTCTAGTAGCACACCGCGGGCATGATTTCACTGCATTTGTGTACTGGCACGGCACACCTGGTTTAGAGCGTGGCGGCAGCTGTGTGGACGTGCGCGAGGGCAGTTTACCGGTCCGTGCAGCGCGCCCGGCGGGCTGGTTAATGTTACACACGGCCGGCGAAGTTACAAATGATTCCTGAGCAAAGTCAAGCGTGTCTTGTCTATCCAAAATGTCTATCACTTGTTGTAGGGAGGGATTGACGAGTTTCAAAATCTGTTCCCGCATGCGAACATCAGAAACATTCTGTGCTATTGCATCACGTACCATAGTATCTGAATAAGGGAGTCCACATTCACACTCAAAAGCACAATCCCGTGTAAGGCCTTGCAATGTTGCAACCCACTCCCTATTAGTTTGACCGGCTGTACGTTTCGTACGAAAGAAAGTATACCTCTTTGCAACGACATTGACTGTTTCTTTGAAATAGGCATCTAACGCCAACAAAATTTCTTTGTAGGACAGAGTTGCTACGTCGCGTCGGGGAAATAATTTCACTATCACACGGTACGTTTGCACCCCTACACACGACAATAATTGAGGCTGCCGCTCGTTACCTTGAATTCTGTAGGCAGCGAGATGAAATCCAAACTGGCGTGACCACTCTGTCCATGATTCCGTAGCTGGTTCAAAGGGACGAAATGGGGGTGCAACAGCATGTTGTGGCTGCGGTAGCGGTGCAGCGGCGGCGGCCGCATCGTTTTGCAGTGCACGTTGACCCTGGACGAGCTGTCCAAGGGCATCCAATAACGCCTGTGTCTGCTGATTCTGCAAGCGATAAAATTCGGACAGTACATCTGGCGAAGCCATGACACAAGTAAATGTAAGCAATTAGAAAGAACAAGACCCCTTGTTGACTCGTCGCCAAAAATTGTTGTGTCTAGACAATACAGCCTAGACACAATGAGAGGAAGCCGAAAGGCACGCACTAAGTTAAAAAGATGGCATGAGGTCTGAAACAGGATACGTAATGAATGCTATATAGAAAAGTACGTAGCTTCTGGAATACTTAACTTTAATCCATCCTTTTGGTACATCTGGAGATTGTGGCGATACAAGTGAGACTCTTTAGATACATGCAATGTTACTAATGGCGCCTTGCTAGGTCGTAGCCATTGACTTAGCTGAAGGCTATTCTAACTATCTGCTCTGCAAATGAGCGAGGCTTCGTCAGTGTGCGTCGCTAGCTACGTCGTCCGTACAACTGGGGCGAGGGCTAGTCCGTATCTCGAGACCTGCCTTGTGGTGGCGCACAGTCTGCGATCACACAGTGGCGACACGCGGGTCCGACATGTACCAATGGACCGCGGCCGATTTAAAACTACCACCTAGCAAGTGTGGTGTCCGGCGGTGACACCACAATATAAATATATATATATATATATATATATATATATATATATATATATATATATATGTGTGTGTGTGTGTGTGTGTGTGTGTGTGTGTGTGTCTGTGTATCTGTGTATATACTCTCTATTTAATTTATATCAGTTGATAATTATTGGAAGCTGTAGTCACATTACACGAAACAACATAATTAATGTTATAAGAACAATATGGTGGGTATACCAAGGTAAGAGAGGGCCGCGGTGGCGGAGCGGTTCTAGGCGCTTCAGTCCGGAACCGCGCAATCACTACGGTCGCAGGTTCGAAACCTGCGTCAGGCATGGATGTCTGCAATGTGCTTAGGTTAGTTAGGTTTAAGTAGTTCTAAGTTCTAGGGAACTGATGACCTCAGATGTTGAGTCCCATAGTGCTCAGAGCCATTTGAACCATTTTTTTCAACCAAGGCAAGACAATAATTTTACTCGCGAAATACTTATCAATGAAAATGCAAATAAGCCTTAGGTTAATGAAGACTGAATTTACACGGCATGGTTATGAATCAAATGCACTTCACAGAGGAAACGTATTCTGGCCCACCAAAATCGAAACTGCAAGTCCCATCATACTGGTAATAATAGCTCACTGAAGACGTGAACATCAATGTGGTATGCTAAGAAATGTATTTACAGCAGCTGTCACCTTGTCTTCCGCTGTTCATACTCAGAGGAATATGGGTCTCAATGCTGATTATAATACAAGCCCAGGTCATAATCACCAACCACTTTGTTTTCCTTCTAAGATATGTCATAGCAGCCACTGCGCGGAATTGTCATTGGTCGAGCCACTGCTCACCAGAAAGAACGTCGTTAAAGATAAGCCTCTGCACTGAGGCGTGAGTGACTACTTTGCAGATATCGATCAGTGTGCACTGATCATCGTACCAAAATTGCTCATGAGCTAGCAAATACATAAAACGTAAGTAATTGCAAATTGCCAGTTATAACACACAACCTTTAAGTTCTTTCATTTCTGGTAGTGATTTGTTGACGTGAAATGCGGCAAGACCCAATATGGTTCAGAGTGCACGTAAAACTGTGGCTCACCCTATATGTGAGTTGAAAACTTGTAGAAAGACACTGGCATGCCACCTCCAGAAGAAACACGCCTGGGGAAAGCACTGCACTGTTCCACTCTCAGTTTTGAATCTGGCCAGACGTGATGAAAAGTCACTGCGACAACAACCGGTCGTTTGGTGCAATTCACTGGATTTGTGTCCATAGAGTCCTGGTGGAAATGGGCTCCTGATGCCATATATGCAAATCAGCAACGATCTGGCACACGGTAAGGATTTAGTCTCAATCATTCATCAGGTTATAAAGCATTGTTTATTTATAAGTATATAACGTACAAAGCTGGGTGATACATGAGAAAGATACACTCACCAAGTTTCAAACATTCACTGTTTGAGCCCAGTTCCGTCGATGCGTTCACCAGCGTGTTTCCGCCAATCTTCGTCACAGGAGCAGTGATGCATTCCTGCAGTTCCTGTAGCGTTATTGGCATTGTGAGTACATAAACTTTTTCCTTAAGACCCCCGCTACAGGAAGAAATCACATGACGTGAGATCTGGAGCCTGTCATTGGAGAAGAAGGGGCCATACACTGTTGCCTTGAATATGGCACAGAACATATCTATTTGTGGTGAATCCCTTTCCAGCTCCACATAGACCTACAGCAATTCAGGGCGCCCTACTCTCGCAGTGACGATACACGTTTCCCGGCGAAGGGAAGGTCGTCTCTTCACTGAATATCAATGTCTCCATGAAGTCATCGTCTTCCACAGCTGCAGGCCGGAGTGGCCAAGCGGTTCTAGGCGCTACAGTCTGGAACCGCGCGACCGCTACGGTCGCAGGTTCGAATCCTGCCTCGGGCATGGATGTGTGTGATCTCCATAGATTAGTTAGGTTTAAGTAGTTCTAAGTTCTATGGGACCTCAGAAGTCAAGTCCCATAGTGCTCAGAGCGATTTGAACCGTTTTTTTCTTCAACAGCTGGCTGCATTCAGGCATGAAACTCCAATCATCAGGCATGAACATCTGGAGTCAGGCGTTGTAATAGTCGCAAACGCTAGGGTTTGAAGTACAAACAGTGCCGCAAAACATTCCATCCTCTTTCCTGCAGAATGCCCAATTCGATGTTGGCATAAATGGTTGACTTCTGTCCGCTGCAAAGAAAGATATGTCTCACATACTCCACTGAGAGAAGTGGTCACCCCATACTTTTGTGTTTACACAGACAAACAGTAAGCTAGGTGAAACCACCGGAAAGTGCTCTGGTGTTCAGGTGCAGCTTTTACGTATTTGCGTACGATTTCACGTTGATCGTTCGTAACCAATGAACACTGCACATATTCTGACACACAACAACTCCTGCATTGTCGCCTGATGAGTGCAGTCACATGCCTGCCATCTAGAGTGTACACAAGCCACGAGACAGGCTTTTTAAACATGGTGAGGGTATCTTTTTCATACGAGGGCGGTTCAATAAGTAATGCAACACATTTTTTTTCTGAAACAGGGGTTGTTTTATTCAGCATTGAAATACACCAGGTTATTCCCCAATCTTTTACCTACACAACACTATTTTTCAACGTAATCTCCACTCAATGCTACGGCCTTACGCCACCTTGAAATGAGGGCCTGTATGCCTGCACGGTACCATTCCACTGGTCGATGTCGGAGCCAACGTCGTACTGCATCAGTAACTTCTTCATCATCCGCGTAGTGCCTCCCACGGATTGCGTCCTTCATTGGGCCAAACATATGGAAATCCGACGGTGCGAGATCGGGGCTGTAGGGTGCATGAGGAAGAACAGTCCACTGAAGTTTTGTGAGCTCCTCTCGGGTGCGAAGACTTGTGTGAGGTCTTGCGTTGTCATGAAGAAGGAGAAGTTCGTTCAGATTTTTGTGCCTACGAACACGCTGAAGTCGTTTCTTCAATTTCTGAAGAGTAGCACAATACACTTCAGAGTTGATCGTTTGACCATGGGGAAGGACATCGAACAGAATAACCCCTTCAGCGTCCCAGAAGACTGTAACCATGACTTTACCGGCTGAGGGTATGGTTTTAAACTTTTTCTTGGTAGGGGAGTGGGTGTGGCGCCACTCCATTGATTGCCGTTTTGTTTCAGGTTCGAAGTGATGAACCCGTGTTTCATCGCCTGTAACAATCTTTGACAAGAAATTGTCACCCTCAGCCACATGACGAGCAAGCAATTCCGCACAGATGGTTCTCCTTTGCTCTCTATGGTGTTCGGTTAGACAACGAGGGACCCAGCGGGAACAAACCTTTGAATATCCCAACTGGTGAACAATTGTGACAGCACTACCAACAGAGATGTCAAGTTGAGCACTGAGTTGTTTGATGGTGATCCGTCGATCATCTCGAACGAGTGTGTTCGCACGCTCCGCCATTGCAGGAGTCACAGCTGTGCACGGCCGGCCCGCACGCGGGAGATCAGACAGTCTTGCTTGACCTTGCGGCGATGATGACACACGCTTTGCCCAACGACTCACCGTGCTTTTGTCCACTGCCAGATAACCGTAGACATTCTGCAATCGCCTATGAATATCTGAGATGCCCTGGTTTTCCGCCAAAAGAAACTCGATCACTGCCCGTTGTTTGCAACGCACATCCGTTACAGACGCCATTTTAACAGCTCCGTACAGCGCTGCCACCTGTCGGAAGTCAATGAAACTACACGAGACGAAGCGGGAATGTTTGAAAATATTCCACAAGAAATTTCCGGTTTTTGCAACCAAAATTGGCCGAGAAAAAAAATGTGTTGCATTACTTATTGAACTGCCCTCGTATATGACCCATCTTTACATGTCGTACACGTGTCACCAAACAATGCTTTGAACCCTATGAATCATTTTGGCTATACATGTAGACTGACTCTGATGAAACAGTGTGGCGTGCGTTGGTCAAAAAATCGTCCTGTGCGACGGTTTACATATGTATTGAAACGCTGTCTCTCCTATACTGCAGATGTATCCTGGACACTGTTGACTTTGGGAACCTGAATATCTGTGTAATCTCCGATATGCTGCGACCCAATGTTTCTTCCACAGATTATTAGCCGGCCGCTGGGGCCGAGCGATTCTAGGCGCTTCAGTCCGGAACCGCGAGACTGCTTCGGTCGCTGGTTCGAATCCTGCCTCGGGCATGGATGTGTGTGATGGCCTTAGGTTAGTTAGATTTAAGTAGTTCTAGGTTTTAGGGGACTAATGACCTGAGATGTTAAGTCCCATAGTGCTTAGAGCCATTTGTACTATTTGAACCGATTACTATCGGATAACCAGCGAGGTTCTGCCGTGTACACTACACATCAGCGTATAATAGATTGCTCAGACACCTTCTCTACACTCTCGCAATATCCAGCCACAACATTCATGACACATAAGTGGTAAATCTTCAAATGTGACAACGCCTCCCATGACTTTTGGTCATTAATATTACTTCTTTGCACACACTTCATACTGAGAGTACAGTGGCTCAGTATGTTGACTGTAACATGTCTTTGTCACAACATAACCCACCATCGACTGACTGACTCAGTCTCACGCAACATTCCCTTCCAGCATAATGATATGCCATTAACAGTCAAATATTTTATAACTTTAAGTTCTATGTAAATTTTGGACCTGCTGCTTGACGATGATTTGGCTTTCAGAAGGGTAAGGGTACCATGGAGGGAATCCAAATGTTGGGATTCATAATGAAAGGAAGACTTTAAGAAAAGTCAAGAACGTTGCCAGAAATTACCGACGTTACAAAAGGGTTCGACAGTGTAAAACGTTGGACGATATTCAAGATTCTAAGAAAAATAGAAGCAAGTTACTGAAAAGTCAGAAAATGTACAACATATATAAGAACAAAGAGGGAATAATAAGAAAACTCACAGATTAAGAAGGGCCTGGACAGGTATATAGCCTTTCGCCCCTACTCTTCATTCTATACGTGGAAGCAATGACAGAAACAAAGGCTCTTGAGAGGGATTGACATTCAAGGTGACAGAATATAAACAATAACATTTGCTGTTGTCGCTGCTCTCTTTTGTGAAAGTAATGACGAATTGTAGGACCTGTTTGATGCAACTAACAATCTAATGGGAACAGAGTAGGAACTGAGAGTAAATTGAAGAAAGATGAAAGTAATGAAGAGTAGCAGAAATGAGACTAGCAATAAATCTAATTTCAGAATTGGGGCCTCACGGGGTAGCTGCGCGGTCTGGGGCTCCTTGTCATGGTCCGCGCGGCCTTACCCGTCGGAGGTTCGAGTCCTGCCTCGGGCATGGGTGTGGTGGTTTGTCCTCAGCGTAAGTTAGCTTCAGGTAGTGTAAGTAGTGTGTAAGTGTAGGGACCGACGACCTAAGTAGTTTGTTCCCATAAGACCATACCACAATTATTTCAGAATTGGAAACTACGAAGGAGACGAAGTAAAATAATTCTGCTGCCTTGGAAGCAAAAGAACACATGACAGAGGAAGCAAGGAGGACATAAAAAGCGTATTAGTAGAGGCAAAGAGGGCATTTGTGGCCATGAGAAGTCTAATAGTCTTAATTTAAGAAAGAAGTTTCTATCGACATGCATTTGGAGAACAACATTATAGGGTAATGAATTATGGACGGTGGGAAAACCGTAAAAGGGAGGAATTGAAGCAGTTGAGATGCGCTGCTACAAAAAGATGTTGAAAATTAGTTCAACATAAGGGATGAGGAGGTTCTCCAGAGAATCAGCCAAGAAAGGAACATATGGTAAAAACTGGAAGAAGGGGCCGGCTGATGGGACATGTCTTAAGATGTCATTGCATAACTTCCATGGTGCTAACGGAGCAGTAGAATGTAAACGCTGCAGGGGAAGACAAACTGGAATGCTTTCAATAATGATTGAGAACATAGGTTGCAAGTGCTACTGTAAGATGAAGAGGGTGTCACAATAGAGGAATTCGTGGTGGACCACACAGGGTCAGTCACAAGAGTGCTGGCGTAAGCTGTCACCAGCACGCTTGTCGGCAAAGATGTGGCAAGAAAGTCGATAGCAGGTGATGGATCAAGTGCGCCTATCAGGAGAGAGGCCAAAGACAGACACCCCAGCAACACACCGACAACGCTCTCTCGACCGTCAGTATTTACATCTCCGCTGCTGACCAGAGGGTCTCAGTCAGTCACCAGCGCTGTCAAGTCTCCAATGCAGTCAGCCACCAGCGCAGACGCTCCGTCACTAGCTGAGTCGCTGGTGCACTAACTCGCATCCTAGTTTGGCGTCTGTCATTCATCGCTAACCCAGACTTATACTTCGCCAGCAGTGAGGCTAGCGTGCACTATTAGTGAAGGGCTTGTACCATAACACATGGACTCTTAAAGTAGCTTCCTGTTTATTTAAATAAAGAACCCGTTTTAATACATTTGTGCAGTTTTGTTGTAGACAGAGGATACCAGTCGCCAAATAACATCCTCTCCCTTGATTCCTATGGTACAAGACTCAGCAGTGCCAACAACTACACAGAAACCAGAGTAATGACTCAAAAAAAATTAATGAAACATAGTTTATAATTAACATTAATATAACTCACACAATACATTTCAGTTCAATTACGAATGTTTAATGAGATATCTGAACAGTCCAGCATGTCGTTTTAATAATTTTCCCAATTAATGAATGTCAAACTGGATTCAGTGTCACAATGTAATAAAATTAATCGTATTACAAAAATTCACGTTAACGGTTATTTAATTTAAAATGTCAAAACGATTACTTTCCGCTTGCGTGTTTGAATTTGTTTTAGTTACTTAACATTGTAAGATGGGTGATAAATTGAAAATTAAATACCTAGTATAATTTAAAACTGTGAATGGCAATCTAATAGCTTATTACCTCAGTACAAAATAATATGTCAGAATTTTGTCCAATATTAGCCCTCGTAAAAGTTTTTGTTCAATTAAACGTGTAACTTCACAAACATAAATTTTGCATTAGGCGGGGAACTGACAAAAATATTTGTTGTCTAGCATCAGTTTGATGAGTGATGATTTTGGCACAGTAGCTGAAAGTAAGGTTATGCTACAAATAGTTATTGTCGGAACTGAAAAATCACAAAAGATCTTGGAATACTAAGGCAATTCTATTGACTCAAGTTAGTACCCATGCATAGATCCTCGGCTCTTACATATTGTTCACAATGTTACGACATAACAGGCCAAGAAGAAGTTGTGAGATCATTACTCAGTGTCCCTCTGTGCAAATGACAGGCGTGGATACATAAATTTGTTACGCGGTAAGCATTGAGAGTCCATTTTTTTTTTAATACGAGGGCAGTTCAATAAGTAATGCAACACATTTTTTTTCTGAAACAGGGGTTGTTTTATTCAGCATTGAAATACGCCAGGTTATTCCCCAATCTTTTAGCTACACAACACTATTTTTCAACGTAATCTCCATTCAATGCTACGGCCTTACGCCACCTTGAAATTAGGGCCTGTATGCCTGCACGGTACCATTCCACTGGTCGATGTCGGAGCCAACATTGTACTGCATCAATAACTTCTTCATCATCCGCGTAGTGCCTCCCACGGATTGCGTCCTTCATTGGGCCAAACATATGGAAATCCGACTGTGCGAGATCGGGGCTGTAGGGTGCATGAGGAAGAACAGTCCACTGAAGTTTTGTGAGCTCCTCTCGGGTGCGAAGACTTGTGTGTGGTCTTGCGTTGTCATGAAGAAGGAGAAGTTCGTTGAGATTTTTGTGCCTACGAACACGCTGAAGTCGTTTCTTCAATTTCTGAAGAGTAGCACAATACACTTCAGAGTTGATCGTTTGACCATGGGGAAGGACATCGAACAGAATAACCCCTTCAGCGTCCCAGAAGACTGTAACCATGACTTTACCGGCTGAGGGTATGGCTTTAAACATTTTCTTGGTAGGGGAGTGGGTGTGGCGCCACTCCATTGATTGCCGTTTTGTTTCAGGTTCGAAGTGATGAACCCATATTTCATCGCCTGTAACAATCTTTGACAAGAAATTGTCACCCTCAGCCACATGACGAGCAAGCAGTTCCGCACAGATGGTTCTCCTTTGCTCTTTATAGTGTTCGGTTAGACAACGAGGGACCCAGCGGGAACAAACTTTTGAATATCCCAACTGGTGAACAATTGTGACAGCACTACCAACAGAGATGTCAAGTTGAGCACTGAGTTGTTTGATGGTGATCCGTCGATCATCTCGAACGAGTGTGTTCGCACGCTCCGCCATTGCAGGAGTCACAGCCGTGCACGGCCGGCCCGCACGCGGGAGATCAGACAGTCTTGCTTGACCTTGCGGCAATGATGACACACGCTTTGCCCAACGACTCACCGTGCTTTTGTCCACTGCCAGATCACCGTAGACATTCCGCAAGCGCTTATGAATATCTGAGATTCCCTGGTTTTCCGCCAAAAGAAACTCGATCACTGCCCGTTGTTTGCAACGCACATCCGTTACAGACGCCGTTTTAACAGCTCCGTACAGCGCTGCCACCTGTCGGAAGTCAATGAAACTATACGAGACGAAGCGGGAATGTTTGAAAATATTCCACAAGAAATTTCCGGTTTTTTCAACCAAAATTGGCCGAGAAAAAAAATGTTCTGCATTACTTATTGAACTGCCCTCGTATTACGTGGCCGCGATAGAAATTCAAATCAACAGTCTGTGAACTTGCTAATAATAAATAAAAGTTTTCTTGTGATATCTAAGTTCAGTATCTCAGTACCTTCTCAACAGCGCCTGTTGAACAGTTGACTTGTGGATAGATCAGAGCTAGTGAAGAGCGCTTTGTGTGAAGTCAAATGGTGCTACGTATTGTGTTCGCGTCGATAAAATTGAACGAGTATCTGCTTACATCATTGCTGTACCTCACAGGCTGAGTCGCTTTATTCCCTAAGTGTAGAATTCCTAGCGGTCTATAAAGCACGCTAACAGCATGAAATAACTCAACATAAAAGCCGTTAACGAACAATACCTATCGACTAATTTTGAGGAAAACTTGTCAGTTTTACAATTGACCAATAAGGCTGGTAATTTTTTTTCCTTCCATGGAAGCTTGTTAGCGTAATAGATGAAAAGCTTCGTTTGAACAAGATTACGCGACCACGTAACTGGCCTCAAATAAAGTCACAGGAAAAAAATAGGAAGTTTCTGGTATGGCGAATATATGGTAAACGATTGGAGGACTGGGTTTACTTGACCAGCTCGGTGAAGCTGAAGTCAGTTTATCCGAATTTCGTAAGAACGATAGAAAGTATGTCGAAGTTTCTGGAGTAACTTCTTCCTAGAAGTGAGGGCATAACTGCATCATATACGAAATCACTTGTAATAGACCCTCGCGACAAATCCGGCAGTGTATTCTGACAGAAACCGCACAAGTCGCAGTTCCTTGAATGACAGTGCCAACAATAGCTTATTATCTGGCGCCTGCCGCTTCCGCTGCAGAGTGAAAATCTCATTCTGGAAACATCCCCCAGGCTGTGGCTAAGCCATGTCTCCGCAATATCCTTTCTTTCAGGAGTGCTAGTTCTGCAAGGTTCGCAGGAGAGCTTCTGTAAAGTTTGGAAGGTAGGAGACGAGGTACTGGCAGAAGTAAAGCTGTGAGTACCGGGAGTGAGTCGTGCTTCGGTAGCTCAGTTGGTAGAGCACTTGCCCGCGAAAGGCAAAGGTCCCGAGTTCGAGTCTCGGTCGGGCACACAGTTTTAATCTGCCAGGAAGTTTCATATCAGCGCACACTCCGCTGCAGAGTGAAAATCTCATTCTGGATATTAACAAATGGCAAAAGTGCACACGCACTGTAAAACTCTTTAGCATTTTTACAACAAATAAACATAATAAGTACAAATCATATTGACAAATGACAAAAGTGCACACGCACTGTAGTTCAGAACATATCTGGGAATCACAAAATGTATACGTAATGAGTACAAATGGCATAAAGTGCACACGCACTGTAAAATTCTTTAGCATTTTTACAACAAATAAACATATCAAGGAGTGAAATAAAGTGCACACGCACTGTAGAAGTGTTTAGCATTTTTACATATCATGGAGTAAAATAAAGTGCACACGCACTGTAGAAGTCTTTAGCCTTCTTACATAACATATCATCGAGTGAAATAAAGTGCACACGCACTGTAGAAGTCTTTAGCATTTTTAGGACAACTGATCTTGTTAACAAATGAAATGAAGTGCACACGCACTGTATATGTCTTTATCATTTTACAAGAATTAGGAAAGGAATGGGAAGGATTGCGTCATGGTTGTAGCACTTTAGGTTGCACGCAGCTGCACTGAATGTCCACATCTTTCTATAGAAGCACAACACCAAGTGAGACAATCTGAAGTTCTTTTCCTTGAAGTATTAACCACTGTAGCCAAGACACTGAAATGTCGTAATAATATTCCATGCTATCATTTTGGTAGTACACTAGGTACACCAAACAGTGGGACCATAATAACATCTCCATCGCTCAAGGTGGTGGACAGCATGTCGTGTCAACACCATGTTCTTGTAAGGTACACCAACGTAGAATTAGTGCAAAAACCAAATATAGTGCTCCATGATCATGAGGATACACAGGACAAATGGATATTGCAGTAATTTCTGGTAATTAGGTCAGAAGGTGAAGGACATTAAGTCACATAGTAGTCATCATTGAGAATTACACTAGTCTAACAACTAATTTGAGTAATTGGTGGCACTCATCGCCCAGTTACTGAACATTTCTGTACCATGTATGTAGTATTACAGAATATTGTTCATAAATTATCTGAATATAGTAATTATTGGCACTCATTGGCCAGATACAAAGCATTGTTTTATGCATTATTCAGAAGTCATCATTCAAAATAGGAGCTAATCAATGGCATAGTATTAACATAATTCGCTTAGTTATAGTAGTCATTGGTCAGTTACAAAGCATTTTTTTACGCATTATTCAGAAGTCATCATTCAAAATGAGTTAATTATTGGCATAGCATTTATAGAGTATAACAAAAATATTATTTACAGAAATTATGCGCATAGTATTTATGCATTATTACAAAGCATCATTCAGTATTATTCAGAAGTCATTATTGAAGTGACATACTATTCAGAGCTGATCAGTATTACTCAGAACTCTCTTAAACTGGTAGCATTATTTGGGACTGGTAATCCTTTTCTTTTTTTTTTTTTTTTGCTAGCAATGCATTGCGTTAGGATCGATAATTAATTACTGGGGGATAACAATATTTGCTTTTGAGTTATTGCTGCAAATGAAGATGTGTAACGTCATTCGTCATGAGTCAGCTGAAGCAAGGTTATGAAACAAGTAGAGTATATGTGATCACATTCATAAATGACATAGGTTTAATGAACAACTGTTTATGGCACATTAATTTCATGAATAATTTCTCCTGCAAAATATACAAAATGGATTATTAAACTGAAAGAAGAAACGCATATTATGCTGAAAAGTAGTGAAATGCGAATTAACAGGTAGTGAAATGTGTATAAAAAATATATATATGTTCTCTAGCTGTCCTTGCCAAAACTTTCAGTCATCATACCATGCGATATAAGACATACTGTCAAAACGAACTGCAACAAATGCTTAAATAACTACATATCATCTCTTAACTAACAGTAAATATATAAACTTCATCATTATTTTCATCTGCAAAGAAAAAACTTCATTATCCATATTATCATAACTCCATTATTATCATCACCTGTAAAGAAAAACTTCATTATCCATAGTAGCATATTCTTCATCATTATTCATCACCATTCATTATCATCTGCAAAAAAGTCACTTCATTATTCATTATACACCTATTCCTTATTTCTAGCATATTTCATCACTAAAACTAAGATGTGTAGTTCTGTCTGACAGCCTGCATCAATCGCCTCGTATTCTGAAAGAAAAAATTAGTTAAGACTACTACTCTACGATGTGTATAGCATATTCATGTTAATGCTTGTTAATTCTGATCCATTTACTCTTCGTTCATTCCGAAGGTGAAATTCCCATTTCTGTTTAATTTATTTCGTTTACACGTTATTCCTTTCTGAAAATGATGAACAAAGATTAATGTCTTGCATTTAATTCATATACCCATTACATAAAAACTGGTTTATAGTAACATAATTGAGCATACAGCATAGCATGACAGAAAACGTAATATGTCAAAAACATCGACAGTGTTCAGAAGCAAAAATGCACACAGTGCATCACAATGTAGCAGCAAAAGTAAAGCAGTCACGATGCTGAGACATCATAAGGCAAAAATGTTAAAGTCAACTGGTGTTTGTTATATCTTAACTATTTCATAGTGCATACAGACAAAACAGGAAAACAATCATACATACATAAAAAATGGAAAATATGCACGGTCTGATGTGTAACGACAAGAAAAGCGACCTGCTAACCTTACCTTGCCGGGCACTTGCCAAGAAAAAATACGATAATCATCAGTAAGTGTTCATGTGGATATAATTGCATAATTGGTCATAAAAAATTAGTAAATGGCATTACAGTGTGATAAATCATAAAGTATGTTCATTCAATAAAAGGTTTGATGTTCGACATGTGGTGGTTCCCTTTGGTTTTTCTGGTTCTCAAAGTTTCGACGTGTACTACATTGGGGTGAGGAATGCTGCGAATCCGATATGGACCTGCGTATAGAAGCTCAAATTTACTGCACCTACTCTTTCCTCTGTTGGATAAATAGTGTGTACGTACTAATATCTTCTGTCCAATGTGAAAGTCACGGCGTGTACAAACCTGTTTTTGCTGTCTTCTCCGGCGCTCTGCGGCACGTTTGATGTTGTTCAGCGCAATGTCAATTGTTTCATGGTGTCGTAATCGACGAGATGTAGGAAAGGTTACTAATTCTTTAATTTTGTTAGGTGCTTCAACATTTTTCAGTATAACAGACGGAGATAGCATAGTAGCATTTGGTATGGAATTAATTACATCCTGGAATGAGAGTATGTATGTGGCCCAATCAATGTGTTTTTTGCGGCAGTATATTCTACACAGTTTACCAATTTCTTTCATTAATCGTTCACAAGGGTTCGAAGAAGCATGGTACCTGGATATATAGATCGGAGAAATGTTTCTAGCTCGTAACATACGTGTCCATATAGCAGATCGAATCTGTGACCCATTGTCGGAAATTACTTTCAACACATGCCCTACATGAAATAGAAAATGTTTTACAAATGCTTTCGAAACAGTTTTAGCAGTAGCTTTGCGTAACGGAGTGAAGGTAACAAATTTTGGAGTTCAACAGCGACAAAGATGTAGCAGAAACCTCTATTAGTTCTGGGAATAGGACCAAAAATGTCTACAGCGGCCATATGTCTTAATTTAACAGGTACAATGGGATGTAATGGAGGAATATGTAAAGTCGTGTCTGATTTAGCTTTCTGGCAGATTTTACATGACGCTAAAACTCGTCGTATACGTTTCTCCATGTTGGTAAATTAACAGTTCTGTCTCAGTATAAGAAAACATTTTCTGCCTCCGTAATGTGCATAACTTAAATGAGTATACCAGATTAATTTGTTAACAAGTTCGTCAGGAATGCATAATAACCAATTGTTGCTGTCAGGATGAGAGCGGCGAAACAGAATGTCATTGCGTACAGTGTAATGGTTTCTAATGGTAACATTATTCCTATCTTGCCAAAGGTGTTTGATTTCTTTCCATACGTTGTCTTTACTCTGCTCTTGTGCTATGTCTTGTAATGACGACGAAATGAAATTTTCAAATGCAACTTGTTGAATGTACATGACGCTGAAATTTGCTTGGCAGAAGTTGGTTGCGATGTCTTGCTGATTGTTGTTAAGAGAACGGGATAGTGCGTCTGCTACAATATTTTGTGTACCGGGAATGTGAACAATTGTAAAATTAAATTCCTGCAAATAAAGTTTCCATCTACTTAATCTGTCGTGTGTAAATTTGGCCGAAAGTAAAAACTGTATCGCTCTATGATCTGTGTAAACGGTGGTATGTCTTCCATAAAGAAAATGCCTAAATCTGGTAAAAGCCCATACAACACATAATGTTTCAAGTTCTGTAACAGAATAATTTCGTTCAGCAGGTGACAGAATGCGACTTGCAAAAGCGATGTTTTTAATTACTGTACAACCATCTTCTTCAATTTCCTGAAAAATATGTACGCCTAAAGCGGTGTTAGAACTGTCGGTGGCAATAGAAAAAATTTCTGGTAAGATCTGGGTGCGATAAAAGTGGTGCATACAACAAAGCATGTTTCAAATAACATTCTCGTGAACAAGATTCTGCGTGTCAAAAGTATTGCTTGCGTTACTGGAATATGCAACCTGTACTGTATCTGGTCAAATTCCATCTGACGTGTCGTTATTTTCGGGAGGATGCTGTGGCATTTCCACTATTTGTACTGTTCTGTTATTTCTTCCTGACGTCTTACGTTCTGGATGATACCTACTGTCTGGTTCATTCATGATAATATGTTGTTGCTGATGTTCTTGCTGCTGATAAGATAGACTGTTATTAAATGTACGCTGAAAATTGTGCTCATTATTTTTACGTCTGTCGTGATAGTCATTTCTATACGGCGCGTTGCGATAGGAATTGAAATAGTGTGTTTTCTGTACGTACTGATTCCCTTGTTGCTGTGCGTTACTATTTGTTGGAGCTGACGCTATATGCGTACGCGGCGAAACATTAAAGCTTGGTTGACCTTGTACATTACATTGTTGGTTAGGTATGCTAACCGGCTGGTTTTGTTGCTATTGCGGTGAAAACGTCTATTGTTACCAAAATGTGGTTCCTGTTGCTGATAATTTTGACGATAGCTGAAAATGCTGTACATACTGATGATTACAATTTTATCTGTTGTTAAAATTACGGCGATAGTTGTCATTTCGGGAGTGTCTAAAGAGAACTGTCACTTTCGGTAAAATTTGTCGTATTGGGTTTTCTTTACTCATTTCTTAATCCTAGATAGAGCGATAGTTGAAGAGCTGTTTTGATAGATATAAAGGATAGTAGAAGAGAAGGCAGCAGTGCAGAAAACTAAAGATGAAACAGCACTACTACGGCTCAGGGCCCTGTGCACGCTACGGCACATATTCATTAAAGCGTAATGAATCCCCTGAGGTCAATTACGCGCTGCAAATAAACTTTAGCTTCTGCGTTATAGGCAATGGCGGTGAAAATTCAAAAGCACATTGCTGTATCCATGCTAATTCTAGTTTCTGCATTACAGGTAATGGCGGAGAAAGTACAGAAATAAATCGACGTATCCAGTTCAAACGTGTACCTGTGTTCTGTCATTATTAAGTACCTTAGATTTTCTTATGGATAAAAAGTGCTCGTAATCAACGTTATCGTCTCTGAATGTGTGAACAGGTTCAGGATTGCATAAGAATCTATTTATCTGTGTCTCTTCGGATTTTAAATCGCGTAGTCTCTGTAAATTACTTAAGTTATACTGGCTGTGTGAGTGTGACAAATGTTCGGAATGTGCCGTATGCTGTGACGTGTTAGTGACTGAAACATGTTTCATTTCTGTCGCTTTAATACGTTCGTCAATTTGGTTGTTCTGTTGTTCACATTTCTTATGGACTTCCGTATCCAAAGTGTGTGAAAGTTCTGCTGACTTTAAATTAAACTCGTCACGTATCTGTGTTGCGTTTTCTGAACATTGTTCAGTGACTGCATTAATTTCATCTATAAGTGATTCTGTTGTCGCTGCATCTTTATTACTTAATTCTTGTGCAACAGATCTAATTTCTTCACTACTGTTACTAGCAAAAGCCTTAATTTCGTCACGTAATAGTTCTTTAGTATCATGACGTTGCACGGTAACGGCTGTAATCTGTTCACTAAGTTGTTTGTTCTGTTCGTTAAGGTTGTCGTGTTTTTCATTCGACAGTTTGAAACTTTCATTAATTAGTTCGATCGACCTGTCATATTTTTCATTGAGTTGTTTGCACGATTCATTAAGTTTGTCGTAATTTTCATTAAGTTGTTTGAAATGGTTGTCGATTATTTCGTTCAACTGTTTAGAATAGTTATCTAGCATTTCATTCCGCTGTAGCAATACTGCCATAATTTGATCCAAGCCAATATTACCTACTCTATTCTCTGTGCTGTTTGATGGCGTACATGCAATTGTCACGTTTTGTGTATCCATTTGGATATTCTGTGATTCTTGAAAATGTTTGCTAGTCGGATGTGCACTGTTAGACACTACCTCGGAATCAAATAAATCTGTCCTACTTTGAGTATACTGTTCATTTTCGTTGGAAACAATTATCTGTTCGCTACGTAAATTTTGCAAATCGGGCCTGTCGAACTGGGCAGCGTTCATTGTAACAGAACGTCCCGCGTCATCAATTGTCGTTAAATTAACAAAGGACACAATTGAATTCGTTTGTTCATCATTAGGATAAAAATCATTACAAGTGGTCGGTACGCACTGATTGTCTGTAAATGGAGGATTGTCATCATTACACTGCGTGTCGCAAGTAGTATTGGTCAAATTATTAGAATCGGCTATTTCACTCATTACACATCGCGATGTACTGTTAACAGTCTTTCGCGGCATTTTTCACAAATCAAAATTATTCACAAATGAAACAAAGACAATGCAAAATGCAACAAACACAAATACAACAAAGAGCAACAAACTGCCGATGATCTGTGAAAGAAAGAGTGACAAATTAGTAAATGCGTTGCGCCAGATGCAAACTACGTTTAAGTAAATAAGAGCAGATATATGACTACTTATCAGAAGATTCCCAAAGAAATACGATCTTGGCCGGATGTCGCCAAGTGTAACCTCCCACAGAAAATATTTTAAATGAAAATGGAGCCAAGTGTAACCTCTCCACAGAAAATATTTTAAATGAAAATGAAAATGTGCCAAGTGTAACCTCCCCACAAAAAAATGAAAAATGAAAATGAGCCGAGTGTAACCTACGCAAAGAATAATAATTAAATGAATTTTAAATATTTTGACCTCTGAACAAAATTGCCTCCCATTTATAGTCTGTGTGCAGAAATGCATTCACATTAAATGTTACCACAAAATTCTTTTCTCATTTAATGTCAAGTTCGAAATAGAAAAATTCCTAAACACCAAAATAATAAAAAAAGTTTTGTAACCTGATGAATTTTGTGAGGACAGCAGCGCTGCCCTTCGGCCCTGTATTCTGAATTTAAAAAAAGCAAAAATTCTTACCTCAATAAAAACTGCAATTATATCTGTTCTTAATTAGTCATTTTTCGACACAGCTTCGTGCAATGCTGGCGTATATTTTTTTTAATCCTTAGATGCAATGATAATGAATTGGAAAAATTCTTTACATTGAAATGAATGCTTTTCTTTAAAAGAGTTACTTTATATTATAAAAATTATTATTGGGGCATTTTTTTAACAAATTAAATTTCAATTAACATACATTATTAAATATGCGCAAGGCTGCTTCTTTACCTTCGACAACAATACTCATCCTGCAAGAGTCCTGACCAGAGTCGCGAGCAGAGCACACAGCCGACGCATGCCGACTCCCGCAGACTACTACAGACTACTATTCGACTACTACTGTCGACTCGCGCAGACTAGCGACAAGCAACAACTAACGATAAACTACTCTCTGGTCAGAGATTCTGTCATGCCTCGCCCATCGCCGGCAAAGCATACGTCTTACAACTGTAGAAGTTGCACACGACATCACACTACGTCCTGACGAAACTGCCATTGCCGGCCCATGTCACGTCGTCAGCCCGGAGCGCTCACGTGGCAACATATATCCAGGTATTTAAAACTTATGACTCAGAAATTTGCGAGCGTCTATGATAAGATGTGTTGGTGTCTAAGGCCATCCCCAACCCCGACCTCCGTTGTAGACAGCCTCGTTGAGTGAAGGGGAGGGGAGGGAAGGGTGAAGCGTTCTGCTAATGTTCAACCTAGTCGTGTGTTTCCTATAACTGAAAGATTCCTCTCTCTTATAAAGAAACTGAAAAATCTAGGAACGGCAATCTTCACACTCTGTTCCATGATGGTGAACTGAATATTCACAGTTTGATTATTGAGCTTCTGGAGAAAATCTTTTAAATCTTGGTGCGACCCATTATATAAAAAGAAGGCGCCGTCAACAAAGCGACACCATAACAGGACGTTCTAGGTCTGTCTGCAACAGCAAGAGAGCGGTAAGCCCATAGTCAAACCTTGTCATTGGACTAATATCTACCTCCAAACCTAAAATAATTAAACTGTAAAACTACTTTCAAAATGGCGAGAACGTCATCAATACCGTTCTGTGGTCTGTCACTGGACCTCCTGAGATTATCACTTACTATGTCTTGTTCTTGATCTGTGGGGATGCTTGTTTACATATTTTTTACATCAAAGGAAGCCATACATGTGTTTGGGGAAGCTGACACGTTGGAAAGTGCTGAAATAACCTTCACTCTATTTGAAATATTAAGCTAAACCTGATGTCTATAATTCTTATTTAAGTAATGTGCTAGCATTTTTTCAACCAAATAACCTGCTCCACTGTTTGAATTTATAATCAGATGAATCAGAAACTTATTTTTGTGGATCTCTTGGCATCGTCAAAAGCAACGCTTCCTCCCCAGCCCGTCTACAACAGAGGTTGGGGATGGTCTTAGCCCCCAACACATTTTATCATAGACGCCCACACATTCGTGAGTCAGAAGTTTGAAATACCTGGGTATAAATGTTGGGAATTGCTTTATTCGGTTTAAATAGAACTTTTAGTCTCTTGGCTTCGAGCACCTGAAGATCCAAATTTAATTTGCGAAACCAGTCATGTTCTCCAATAAAGAACTGTAACAGTAGCAGAGGTCTTGTTTATTTAGTTCACGGAATACTTCGGCTGTGATTGCCCAACGTATAAAATAGTGTGTACATTTTGTATTTATGTCACACATGTATATTTTCTGTTGTGTGTGTACTATGTCCAGAGAATTTCTCTGTAAAATCAGAGGAACGGCTTGTTGAAGGAAAGTGGAACGAGAGGAGAAAGGAATAGAGTAAAGCGGTGAAAATATCTGGATGTCAAATGTGTGAAAAAAGGATATTTGAATGACTAAAGTCTAACAGCTAATAATAAAAGGTGTGTATAGTTACAGTAAAGAACGTGTGATTTCTAATGATTACATTGTTTAGATTCTAAGAAAGTGATATGTGAGCTGTAGATTTTCCCGTACGACCTTTTCACGAGTGTACCGTGAATATCAGGAATCCGGCAAAACATCAAATCTCTGAAATAGCTGCGGCTGGAAGAACATCCTACAAGAACGGGACCAGCGACGACTGAAGACAATCGTTCAACGTGGCAGAAGTGCAGCCCTACCTGCAGATTTCAATGCTGGGCCGTCAACAAGTGCCAGCGTGTAAACCATTCAACGAAACGTTATAGATATGGGCTTTCGGAGCCGAATGCACACTCGTGTACCCTTGATCTCCGTAAGACACAAAGCTTTACGCATCGCATGGGCCTCAAAACCGACATTGGAGTGTTGATGACTGGAAACATGTTGCCTGGTTGGACGACGAGTGTCGTTTCAAATTGTATCTAGCGTATAGACATGTGCGGGCATGGAGACGACCTCATGCCTCCCTGGATCCTGCATGTCAGCAGGGAGTTTTGAAATTCGTGGAGGTTCTGTAATAGTGTGGGGTGTGTGCAATTGGAACGATATGAGACCCCTGATACATTTAGATACGACTCTGACAGCTGACACGTACGTAAGCACCCCATCTGGTCACCTGCATCCATTCGTGTCCGCTATGCATTCAGACCGACTTGGGCAACTCCAGCAGGACAATGCGACACCCCATAGTCCATAAAGGCTACAGAGTGGCTCCAGTAACACTGTTCTGAGTTTAAACACTTCCGCTGGCCACCAAACTACCCAGACATGAACATTATTTAGCATATCTGGGACGCCTTGCAACGTGCTGTTCAGAAGAGATCTCCACCCCCTCGTACTCTTACGGATTTATGGACAGCCCTGTAGGATTCATGGTGTCAGTTCCCTCCAGTAGCACTTCAAACATTAGGCGAGTCCATACCACGTCATGTTGCGGCACTTCTGCCTGAGGTATTAGGCAGGTGTACCAGTTTCTTTGACTCTTCAGCGTATAACGGGCGTTGCGAGCAAATATGACTGAAAATTGTCGATTATGACAAACTGAAAATATTAGTCACTCCGCATTGTTCCTTCGTATACTACTACGAGTTGATTTGTACTTTTCAGAAAAGATCTTTTATTCAAGCTAATTTGTCGCACAAGGGCGTGAATAATTATTTTGTCTCATAGTCGGATAAAATCAAGAAAGGCGACACGACATCTTATCATAATCAACAGAGGCGGAGACAGCAGCATCGTTCACCGTCACGAGATAGGAACTGGCAACAGCCTTCGCTCTCTGAATTGCTGACGTTAAGCAAGTAATCATGCAGCCAATACTCGGGTGGGTAACTGTCATACCATACCATGTGCTGATAGCTGCTTTCCCTTTGCCTTTAGGCGGAATGGTGGCTGTAAACTTCTTGATCAGCAGACCTCGTGTCAATGTCCTTCATTACATCCGAAACCTCTCCGCAGTGTCTCATAAAGTGAGCACCCGTGAAACGGTTGATGGTGACACGTCCGTCGGATGTGAACGTTAAGCTCGGCGGTCATTTTGGTGGCACTGGGTTTCTCACTTTTCTTCCCTCATAATCATCCAACACAAAGGTGACACCACGCTACGCGCACTCGTTACATTTACCTACACTTAACAGATTCAATTAAACAAACGTTAATGATACTTCACGAAGAAAATATGCCATTGTGCATGCCGTTCTTCTACCCGACCGTGTCATAAGACTACTATTTGAGAGGTGGGAGGCACTTGTTAGCTTACTTCTTTGGGCACGCCGGCGGGAGTGGCCGTGCTGTTTTAGGCGCTACAGTCTGGAACCGAGCGACCGCTACGGTCGCAGGTTCGAATCCTGCCTCGGGCATGGATGTATGTGATGTCCTTAGGTTAGTCAGGTTTAATTAGTTCTAAGTTCTAGGCGACTGATGACCTCTGAAGTTTAGTCGCATAGTGCTCAGAGCCATTTCTTTGGGCACCGAAAAACACCAGTATCAATTTGAACAAAATAGAGTCAAGGGTACGGAACAAACGCCAACATAGAATTGAAAGACTTCCTTCTCCTACGTAATAAAAATAAAATTCTTAAATTCTTATTTAGAAGCAAACCCGCAGGTGAGATTAATTGTAGAGTTGATATATATATTTAGCTGCAGATTGCTCTTCCACTGTCATGCAGAGTATGTCACCAACAAGGGGCAAAAGCTAACCAGGGCTTTGTACCCGCTCTTTCGCAGGAGGGAACTGAACCTGCATACCAAGCTCAGCATTTACCGAACAGTTATCCTGCCTGCCCCCACGTATGGATCTGCTGCATGGGCCACGATTCGTGTAACCAGGATGCGGACATTGCAGCGCCTGCAGAACAAGGTGCTCAGGTGGAGCCTGCACGCCCCGCCACTCACGAGAATTGTCACTCTCCACGAGGAAGCGGATATCGTCCCCCTAAAGACGACCATACGCAACAACGCGCGGCGGCTCTATGAGAAAGTGGATGCCTTGCGGGACACTGTCCATGGGTTACGCCACGTTGGGACCACACTTCCACGCCGCTGGCATCGACATCCGGTTCCCCTAACCATCCTAGAGGAAACGGATTCCGACCATGGCTAACGATAGGTCTGGCACGCCCACCACGGATGCATCCTTTGGCGGGACTAGCCCCCATTCTACGTCCAATACTTTCCAATCATACCTGCCCATGTTAGGCTAAATTTTTCTGCCTGACTCATGTAGTACTGTCACCGTCAGAGGGTGGTACGGGACTACAAGTCCCACCGCCACACCTCCAAAGTGAATTGCAGTGATGCAGTCACTGCCCTGTGGAAATTTACTGCCTCACCAACAGAGTTAGACCGCAATAGACCGGTGATGCTGTAATGTAACATATCACCAAAAAAAAAAGCGTTCTAATCACTCCTAAAGTGAATAACACAGGATGAAATGTGACCCAACATAGCTCTGCAAGAAATGACACTTAACAACATGGCTGTTTAGGACCGTGTCACTAACTCCTAAAATGAATAATCCATGATGATATGCAACACATCTCTGCAAGACCATGCCAATCAATCTCAAATTCCTGGAATACAAATCAAACACTGAAACTCTTGCCCTCCAGAACCCAAAGCAACATGCACAACCCCACTCCAAAAAGCCCCGGAGCGCCACCCCCACAACAACCCCCAGACTCCTCCACGCCCTGTCACAGCTGACAAACCCTGTCTCGCAGACAGAAATATCAGTCCTTTCCAAAGGCCTCACGTTTTGCCCCACTCCCAAATTCAATCACGAAGGACTTGTTAAACACCTTCTCCCGATCCTTACAGTGGAAACACCCTTTCGCCACCAACCGTACCAACAGACTCAACCAGCCTACCTGCGACTGAGCATCTCCACTATATTGTAACAATCCCATAACATAAGACGCACGATATCCTGCCGATACGTAAGCCGGCAATAAACCAATTAACAGCGTACTGCAGTCGTTAAGGTATTGGCAGCAAAAAAATTAATAAGTCGTCCTGGTAAGAATTTTAACAGGTAGAGCCTGGAAACCTAGGCGGAGACGTATAGTGCTTGACGCTTTCGCCAGACCAATATGAGGCAGCGAGCACTATGAAACTGCTTAATTCAAGATGCCTGATTGCTAATTGCGGGTAAAAATTTTACGCGGTCACAGCACAGTGTACAGAGGCCAACAGTTGACAAGCAGGGCTGAGTTCAACAGCTCGAGAGTCCCTGGCAGCAGACGTGCCTCGGGTATCCGTCAGACGACAGCAGAAAATTATGTGAAAGAATCTATTCAGTTGAGCTGGTTCACAAAGAAAGACTTGCATTCTTGCCTGTAAGCACCTCTGGACCGTGGGTAATCCTGACGGTTCGATTTGAGCAATAAGAAACTGGCTCCTTTCCATGATTCGAGTCAAAGTGATAGGCGAATCAGGCTGTTTGTTCTAGAATCGATTATCTAGTAAGCCTCATCTAGTAAGCCTCATCTATGTTCTTCACTCACTGAAAGTATGAGCCAGTGCCTTCGCTCACTGACATTATGAGCGAAAGTCTGTGCTCTTTGACATATTCATGTGAACCAGGGAGGAAGCAATAAAATCAGATCAACGTACCAACTCACAAGCCCGTGTCTTAGTTTCTATCTCCACAGCCTGATACCCGAGTCTCTCTGTATTGTCTCCAACCACAGAAACTTGATAAACCTCAACTAGACACTATCGCCAACTTATTCGCTTGTACGAAGCCGCTCGCGTGTCAAAGAGTCGCTAGACCTGTAAAAACCCAACATCGCTTACTGTTCAACTGAGGGATGCACTTAAGTGTGTTGCGACCCCTGTAGGGTTCAACAGATATAATAAATTTATACACGCCGGAGAAGTGTGGTCACGAAGATGAGCGGACAGCAGCGTTTACCCGATATTTGCGAAGACCTTCGTGTAGCTGGCTGCGTCCGCAAATATCCGCATTTAAGCCGTCATGTTCACATGTTTCCCGACACCGCCAGTGCATAAAGAGCCTCCATACGTTCAGAAATTTCTAACAATACCATATTGTCACTCCTTCAATAAACGGAAGCTACCATCATACCATCACTACTTACGTCAGTAATTTCATTTGGTAACGGGAACTAGAGAAGCCAAAATGTAAAAGAGCTAAGTGTTTGTTGCTGTTTTACTAACTACGACTGACGAAGAAAAAATAACAAAATAAAATGATGGTGTATGAAAAGTTGAGAAAAAAACGACGTACTCCAGTTTTAATTTGAACATAGGAAACAGAGTCTCTTGTGGCTTTTGGGAGATTGCCAAATGGCTCTGATCACTATGGGACTTAACATCTGAGGTCAACAGTCCCATAGATCTTAGAACTACTTATACCTAAGTAACCTAAGGACATCACACACATCCATGAACGAGGCAGAATTCGAACCTGCGACCGTAGCGGTCGCGCGGTTCCAGACTGAAGCGCCTAGAACCGGTCGGCCACTCCGCCAGGCGGGAGATCATCTTTTTAACGTCCCGTCGACAACGAGATGGAGCACAAGTTCGGATTAGGGAAGGATGGAGAGGGAAATTGGCCGTGCCCTTTCAAAGGAACTATCCCGGCATTTGCCTGAAGCAATTTAGGGAAATAACGGAAAAATCTGAATGGCCGGACGCGGGTTTAAACAGTCGTCCTCCCGAATGTGAGTCGAGTGTGCTAACCACTGCTCCACCTCTCTCGGTCTTGTGGCTTACGAAAAATAATTAATGATGCCACGGATGAGAACTGAGAATGAAAACATGGCAGTTTGATAAAAAATTGCAGCTGAGAAAAGGTTTGGAATAACTGAAATATCTGGCGACAGGAAGTCATTTCGTGATGTTTGGTGTTGCAATATCAGCAAACACTAGCGCTACACTTGCTATGAAAACCTGCAACGTAATTATATTTGTCAAGCAATAATGTTTTTAGTCAATTCAAAACAAGTAAAGGAACAATTTTTGGTGTTTTGTGTTTTTTCGTGTGGTATGAAGATTAGTGATACTGTAGATTAATATGCAAATATAAACAAACAGCGGTAAAATCTTGTACGTAC
The DNA here is from genome assembly GCF_023864345.2 of Schistocerca serialis cubense. Taxonomy (NCBI): domain Eukaryota; kingdom Metazoa; phylum Arthropoda; class Insecta; order Orthoptera; family Acrididae; genus Schistocerca; species Schistocerca serialis. The sequence goes on along the minus strand of NC_064641.1, from coordinate 868,894,197 downwards.
GTGTAGAGTTTGATAAGCACATAATTATTGCCAGAGCTGGGTGTACTAATTCCAGTACCATTTGGAATAATTTCTGAGACAGGCGTATATTTTACAGATTACCGTTTATTGCATGACCGCGGTGTAGTTTTCGAAGAGAAAGCAGTTTTCCCTTACTGCAATGTGCGATACCGCTGTCATTTAATTCGACTAGCTAATACTGCGTTTCCATATCTGAAATGAAAGCAGTGTCGTAGAGATTTATTTAATAACGACATTATGAAGTGTCAGTATAATTATTACTACACATACTTTCGCTACCTAATTATCTTGTATTAAAATACTACTCAAATCTTCAAGCTGAGAGATTAGGTTTTCGTTTTGTTTTAAACGGGCAGTAAGAGAATATGCATGAATGCATCTATTGATAGTTCAGGAATATACTTGGTCCAGAAAATGCTTTCTTTTTATTTAGAGATTGCAACACATGGACTGTTAGGTGAACAGTTTGTCTTTTTTATATTAAAAAAGCGTCATGTCATTTTTGGTGGCAACTTCGTGGTAATAATGACACACTTGAGTTCTCTGACACAGTAGATAATAATGCAGCTTCAGAAAATTGCTCATAAGTACTTATATGATTTAAGTTAAACACAGACCAACAAACTGTTCACACTCATGCAAATATGGACAACAAAAAATATGAAAAGCAAACTTTTCAAAGTGGTTAAAGGACACAGCACCTCAAGGACATATTTAAAATAAATAGGAAACAAACACAATTGATGTAAATTGTATCACATTTTCGGGAATGCAGTCTTTCTCAGCGAATTTCGATGATGATGTCTTCTCGGGTTATCAGCCGAGTCAAAGCGTCATTTTGTGGCAACATTTCTACAAGTTTTACTTCCTGTCATTTTCAGGCGAAGAACGACGCCTTGACTCGGCTTATAAGCGAAGAAGTGTCTAAGTATCACATTTGTTTCAAAACCACTTGACTCTCTCCAGGAAATTACTGATACTAGTAGCTAAAAATCGTGTTGTTGTTAGATCTTTCATTTCCTCCAATGATGATGTATCAAAATTGTTGTCATCAATAAATTGAGGCCTTATTTCGTGGTTTCTATTACAAAACGAGACATGTAAATTAAATACACGATGCAGCAACAGCAATATAAGAAGTGCCCACAGAAATAGAAATCCAGGAGGAGCAAGCAGATTCGTGAAACTCACCAGTGAATGACGTACACCTAGCACGAACTGAAAATATTTCCTGGGAACTGTTGCTGTTCAGGTCGAGAGGCGTTGGAAGAGGGTACCCACTCTTTCGGACCAAGAAAATCCTTCCCAGAATCGGTTGCGTCCTCAAATCCTCGGTGACCGTAATTCTCCATGTCCGCATACTTCTGGATACCTAAATTTATATGCCCGTATCTCGTGGTCGTGCGGTAGCGTTCTCGCTTCCCACGCCCGGGTTCCCGGGTTCGATTCCCGGCGGGGTCAGGGATTTTCTCTGCCTCGTGATGGCTGGGTGTTGTGTGCTGTCCTTAGGTTAGTTAGGTTTAAGTAGTTCTAAGTTCTAGGGGACTTATGACCACAGCAGTTGAGTCCCATAGTGCTCAGAGCCATTTTGAACCTAAATTTATTTAGTAGAAATTACCATACGTTGCCAAATATACAGGTCCTCAACGTTGTTCGTACGGAAATAGAGCGAGTAATGCAACACATTGCTTTCCCTTCAGCCCGTAGACTTTCATCAAGTTAGACAGATGGTGGCGCTGTATGTAGTCTTCAGAATGGGCGCTTTAACGGAGGTGCTTCCAAGCAGAGAACTGTCATTGAATTTCTTTCCGCGGAAAGCCAGAGCGCAGATACTGATAGGCGCTCGCAGAATGTAGACGGAGACCTGGCAGTGAACAAAAGCACGGCGAGTCGTTGGGCAAGGCGTCTGTCATCAACAAGGTCGGGCAAATCAGCCTGATCTCCCGCGTGCCGGCCGGCAGCACACCGCTGAGGCTCCTGCAATGTTGGAACGTGCGGACACTCTCATTCGAGGTGATCGACAGATGACAAACACCTCGCTGCTCAGCAGGACGTCTCTGTTAGCTGTGCTGACACACTCGTACGGCAAGGTGTGTGACCGCTAGGTTCCTTTCCGCCTAACAGAAGACGGTAAAGAGCAACCAAAGACTGTCTGCGGAACTGCCTGCGCGTCACGTAGCAGCTCGTGGTCATTTTATGCCGAACTTTGTCACAGCTTATGAAACATGTGTTCAGCCCACTGAATTGGAAAGAAAACGGCATCTATAAAGTGGTGCCACACCATCTCTCCTCTGAAGAACAAGTTCAAAAAGCTGAACCCCCAACCAGTTGAGTCATGGGACTGAATGGGTTATTCCGTATGATGTCCTCCCTCGTGGTACAATGATCAACTCTGATATTTATCGTGCTACCCTCAGGAAACTGAAGAAAATATTTCATCGTGTTATTCGCCATAAAAATGCTAACGAAATTTTCCGTCTCCATGTCAATGCGAGGTCTCACACGGGTTTGCGCATCCGAGACAGGCTCACAACACTTCACTGGACTGGTGTACCCCATCCACCCTACAACCCAGATGTCGCACCTTCCGAGTTCCATCCGTTTAACCGAAGAAGGACGCACTCTGATGGAAGCAGTACATGGGTAATGGGGAGGTTGTTTATGAAGCAGGATTTTGACTCCGACTCGACTAGTAGAGTGGTTCCATATCGAAATTCACTACCGGCCATTAAAATTGCTACACCACGAAGATGTGCTAAAGCCGCGAAATTTAACCGACAGGAAGAAGATGCTCCAACATGGAAATGGTTAGCTTTTCAGAACATTCACACAAGGTTGGCGTCGGTGGCAATGCCTACAACGTGCTGACATGAGGGAAGTTTCTAACCGATTTCTCATACACAAACAGGAGTTGACCGGCGTTGCCTGGTGAAACGCTGTTGTCATGACTCGTGTAAGGAGGAGAAATGCGTACCATCACGTTGATAATGGTCGGATTGTAGCCTATCGCGATTGCGGTTTATCGTATCGCCCATTGCCGCTCGCGTTGGTCGAGATCCAATGACTGTTAGCAGAATATGGAATCGGTGGGTTCAGGAGGGTAATACGGAACGCCGTGCTGCATCCCAACGGCCTCGTATCACTGGCAGTCGAGATGACAGGCATCATATCCGCATGGCTGTAACGGATCGTGCAGCTACGCCTCGATCCCTCAGTCAACAGATGGGGACGTTTGCAAGACAACAACCATCTGTACGAACAGTTCGACGACGTTTGCAGCAGCATGGACTATCAGCTCGGAGACCGTGGCTGCGGTTACCCTTAACACAGCATCACAGACAGGAGCGCCTGCGATGGCGTACTCAACGACGAACCTGGGTGCATGAATAGCAAAACATTTTTTCAGATGAATCCAGGTTCTGTTTACAGCATCATGATGGTAGCATCCGTGTTTGGCGACATCGCGGTGAACGCACATTGGAAGCTACGCCTCGATCCCTCAGTCAACAGATGGGGACGTTTGCAAGACAACAACCATCTGTACGAACAGTTCGACGACGTTTGCAGCAGCATGGACTATCAGCTCGGAGACCGTGGCTGCGGTTACCCTTAACACTGCATCACAGACAGGAGCGCCTGCGATGGCGTACTCAACGACGAACCTGGGTGCATGAATAGCAAAACATTTTTTCAGATGAATCCAGGTTCTGTTTACAGCATCGTGATGGTAGCATCCGTGTTTGGCGACATCGCGGTGAACGCACATTGGAAGCGTGTATACGTCATTGCCATACTGGCGTATCACCTGGGATGATGGTATGGGGTGCCATTGGTTACACGTCTCGGTCACCTCTTGTTCGCATTGACGGCACTTTGAACAGTGGTCGTTACATTTCAGATGTCCGTGGCTCTACTCTTCATTCAATCCATGCAAAACCCTACATTTCAGCAGGATAATGCACCACCGAATGTTGCAGGTCCTGTACAGGCCTTTCTGGATACAAAAAATGTTCACATTCTCCAGATCTCTCACCAATGGAAAACATTTGGTCAATGGTGGCCGAGCAACTGGATCGTCACAATACGCCAGTCACTACTCTTGATGAACTGTGATATCGTGTTGAAGCATGGGCAGCTGTACCTGTACACGCCATCCAAGCTCTGTTTGACTCAATGCCCAGGCGTATCAAGGCCGTTATTACGGCCAGAGGTGGTTGTTCTGGGTACAGACTTCTCAGGATCTATGCACAGAAATTGCGTGAAAATGTAATCACGTGTCAGTTCTAGTATAATATATTTGTCCAATGAATACCCGTTATCATCTGCATTTCTTCTTGGTGTAGCAATTTTAATGGCCGGTAGTGTACATGCCCTCCCACTAAGGTGGCGTAAGGCTGTCGACAGAAAAGTTATTATGTTGGAAAATAGAGTTTTGTAACAAAAGCGAGTGGGCAATATGGTGTATTGAAGTTCTGAATGAAGCCAACCTGATATCAGAAGAAAACATGTGCTGCATTACTTATTGGACGCCCCTCGTAATGAGGAAATAATGAACTACACTAAAAAAAGTATAAACATCAATATAGTTATAAGGCACCAGCAGAATTTAAATGTCTGAACACGGATGGACTATTTCGAAGTCATAATAAGATCATATTGTCAGAGATTATACATACCGTCTAATTTATTTGTAAAAGAACTGGCAAAACATAAAAGGCTGAACGGATATTTTAGGAGCAGCAACATACGCCACACATGCAGCCTTGTCATGACATCGCGAGGAAACCAGTCAGGTGAACGAAGTACGTTGGAGTCGCACATCCCGCCGGCGATGAGACTGTTAGAGCGCTGATTCGACAAGGATATGGAAGTAAATCAGCTATGTCCTTCTCAAAGTAACCATCCCTTTATTTGACTAAGTCGATTTAGAAAAACCATTGAAAATATACGTCCAGTGGCTGGTCGAGGTTCCGAACCGGTGCCCTACCGAATGAGAGTCTACTTCTTACCACAGGGCTACCTCGCCCCATTCCAATGAATAGACTATAGCAGTGTCAGTACTTTTCAAGTGTGGCAGTTTCCAACACCAATCTGCTATTTATTATCTGAGATACCTAACGTCCTGTCAGTTGCACACAGATTTTTCAGCCGATTTCTATTTTCACCAATTTATATTCATAAGTCGTGCCCAGGAGAGTGTATTGGGATTCTTGCTGTTAACATTGTGTTTTAAAATGTGACGGTCACTGTTAACTCCATGCCGAGAGTTTTTGTAGTTGAACAAACAGTCAGACGGTGATAAATTTCAAAATGGTGTAAAGATTGCCATCTAGATCTGTATATACAAAAAGGCACAACTTTGCACTTCACAGAACAAAACAAAACATTGTATGCTATGGTTACAATGCCTAAAAGTCACGACTCGAATCAGTCACTTCATACAAACCGCAGACTGTAAACATTTATTGGGGTGCCACCTATGTGTTCATTAGTAAGATATTGAAAAAATGCAGTCATTCTAAAGAGGACATGCCTGCATGTTCCGTGTTAGAGGATTACTCAAGTGCTTGGGACTAATCCAAAATAGGACTAACTAGAAATACTGAATGTATGTGGTAAAGGGCACTGTGATCGGTACGGGAGTACTTGACTGGCTATAGAGTGTCACTGAAATTCTGAAAACCTTGAAACGGATGTCGCTTTACAGCGTTGAAATAGTTAAAGCTTACGTGGATAATGTCAACAACCAGTGAAGTATCAGCGAATATACTTCTCCTCCCGACGCACACCTGTTGTGGGGACCGTGAAGACAAATTGGATTAATTCGGTGCCTACATAATCATTTAAGTAGTCATTCTTCCAGTGCCCCATACACTAATCGAACTGGAAGAAACCCAAACGTGTGGGACAACGGAAGGTACTGTCTGCCATGCACTTCACAGTAGTCTGCAGATCATATGTATGTACATACAAAATATACAACACGTTATGTAAAACAAGTTTCGAACCCGTGGAACGATGAAGTCGCAATGTTGTTCCTACTATTCGTGCCACGAAATTTCCACATTTCGCATGATTTTATCAGCTGCGATATTACGGTGCATCCCCCACCTTTTTCAGAGTGACTTGTAACTAATTAATCGGAGGCGCACGGTCTGTTGGGCGCAGTCGTTTACATATTCTCATGTCGTACTTTAACCGATATTATTTTTCACTTCCTGTTTTCAAAATTAATTTGCTGTATTTTTGCCCTTTTTGCTGCATCGTGTTGGTTTGTTTTGTCGTTTAATTCAGCATTAGCTTCATTGTACCCTCTGATATATATTTTAGCACTGCAGTGGCCGCCCAGTGGTCGTTTTCAAATTGCAGCCATGCATTAGCAGAATGGAAGTTATTCTTTTAGTATGAAGTATACGACGGGGAAATATACCCAATTACGCCGCGTTCGTCGTGTATAATAAAATGTCGACAGTTAGCAGCGAATGCTCACGTATTTCCTTGCTCTGAATTAGACTTATGAACATGGAACTATTCAGTGCGGAGTGCATTAAATGAAAAATCCTATACACTGCCAGATGATACCAATGCATCTGAAGGGGTAGTTAGGCAACAGCGTTCAAGCAGAATGCGTTGGCTGCACGACATAACGGAAACGTACTTACTAATAAATTTATTACACACTTACATAGGAGCACAACGCGTTTCCTAGAAATGTGCCAGGCGCGAATCAAGCTGAATGTATTAAAAGAGACAATACTTCGTTGAAAAGTAAGTAGTCAGATAATGGCTGCTTCAAAATAGAGATTAATTCTTACAGTAAAATAAAAATGGTAACCGTGCGCTGTCAATAATGCTACTTATTAAGAACAAGCAGCGCTGTTACCAGATCACGTTTAAAACTACACACACATTACGCAGTACATGTGATGCTGACGGATTTTAGTTGTGGCGGAAGTCCCGTGGGGTGGAATCTCCCTGCAGCTAAATCGAATTGAGAAACGCCCTACTTTAATAGGGGGTAACACTGAGTTAAAACAACACAAACAACTTCCTAAAGTGACAACTGAGTTATATTTGTGTTACTTACACCGAATGTAAACCACGTTAACATGCAGAGCTTTTTTTGTTGAGTGATTGGGCTTAAGGCTAACAATGGAAACTCCCCATCGCACCCTCCCCTCCCCCCCCCCCTGCCCACCCCCGCCACAGACTTAGTAGTAAAATGTCTCAGTGAATAGGCCGTCAAAAACTGAACACAGATCAAGCATGAAAACAGGAAGAAGTTGGACCTTGCCGTTGGTGGGGAGGCTTGCGTGCCTCAGCGATGCAGATAACCGTACCGTAGGTGCAACCACAACGGAGGGGTATCTGTTGAGAGGTAAGACAAACGTGTGTTTCCTGAAGAGGGGCAGCAGTCTTTTCAGTAGTTGCAGCGGCAGTCTGGATGATTGACTGATCTGGCCTTGTAACACTAAGCAAAACGGCCTTGCTGTGCTGGTATTGCGAACGGCTGAAAGCAAGGGGAAACTACGGCCGTAATTTTTCCCGAGGGCATGCAGCTTTACTGTACGGTTAAATGATGATGGCGTCCTCTTGGGTAAAATAGCTCCCCATTCCGATCTCCGGGCGGGGACTACTCAGGAGGACGTTGTTATCAGGAGAAAGAAAACTGGCGTTCTACGGATCGGAGCGTGGAATGTCAGATCCCTTAATCGGGCAGATAGGTTAGAAAATTTCAAAAGAGAAATGGATAGGTGAAAGTTAGATATATTGGGTATTAGTGAAGTTCGGTGGCAGGTGGAACAAGACTTCTGGTCAGGTTAATACAGGGTTATAAATACAAAATCAAATAGGGGTAACTCAAGAGTAGGTTCAATAATGAATAGGAAAATAGGAATACGGGTAAGCTACTACAAACAGCATAGTGAACGCATTATTGTGGGCAAGATAGATACGAAGCCCACGCCTACCACCGTTGTACAAGTTTATGTGCCAACTAGCTCAGCAGCTGAAGGAGCGGTTGATGAAATGTATGATGAGATAAAAGAAGTTATTCAGCTAGTGAAGGGAGACGAAAATTTAATAGTCATGGGTAGGAAAAGGAAGAGAAGGAAACGTAGTAGGTGAATATGGAATGGGAGTAAGTAATGAAAGAGGAAGCTACCTGGTAGAATTTTGCAGAGAGCATAACTTAATCATAGCAAACACGGTTCAAGAATCATAAACGAATGAAATTTTCACACTACAGCGGAATGTGCGCTGATATGAAACTTCCTGGCAGATTAAAACTGTGTGCCGGACCGAGACTCAAAGTCTGGACCTTTGCCTTTCGCGGGAAAGTGCTCTACCAACTGAGCTACCCAAGTTCCGAGGCATCAAGTTGTCACCAATTTAGTATTGGAGGGCAGCGTGGAGGGTAAAATTCGTAGAGGGAGACCAAGAGATGAATACACTAAACAGATTCAGAAGTATGTAGGTTGCAGTAGGTACTGGGAGATGGAGAACCTTGCACAGGATAGAGTTGCATGGAGAGCTTCATCAAACCAATCCCTGGACTGAAGACCACAACAACAACAACAACATCGGTTACAGGATATAAGTCACGTGGCAAGAGTATATTAACGTCGCAAGTAAATGCGATGAGTAGTGAGAGCAGGCGAGATGCCGCATACAAGTCTCACAGAAATGAAATCTACAAGCAAACGGGTGTGAAATATGTTACAACAACATAATTCAACAGTGAAAACTTCCAGAACGGAACGCAATAGCCATAACATGTGGTGCTTGTGTAGAACAAATAGGATATACGGTCGTCTGGAGGTCCCTTCCTCGCTGTTGCAAACGTACTTTACACCACGGCATAGACACGGGTTTGAATACAGTGAACAGGAGCAGACATGTCAACGACCGGAAACTGTAATTTTTTGAATATATATTCAAAATCTGAAAGGGGTGCGGTGGGGAGTTTGGCTAGTGAGTTCAGCACGATAGAATTACTTCATATCTCATCTGTATTTACATCCATCGTCCTGAATTATTTTACATGGGAAATGTTGTAACTACAAAAAATTCCGATTTTGATGTTTTGTATCGAGATGGTAGTATGTGGCAATGCCAGTGGCACAGAGAAGTTAGTATATCCAGATATAAGAAAACTTAGCTGAAGACGTAGTCGCTAGATAGCGGAAACAATACGCGCAGAATTGTTGATGCCGACAAGGTAGCGTTTGTTTTAGTGTCACGGCAACGGACATGCCTAAACGTGTTGTTAACAAATTGTAGTGCTTGTTATGATACAGATCTGTGCTTATAAATGAGTATGTCGGCAAAACCTCCACCATTTATGATGCTAAGTTTGAATTACTGCGTCTTCACTCTTGCTTTACATATTCGTGTGAGTTTAACCAAACTCGCATGTACACGAAGTTCTTTCCTAGCATACACGTAAGCGCCGTTATGAGTGTCGTGAATTCACTTAAGACGACCTAAGGAAGTTCACACAAAATTTTGGAAACCAACAGCTGATGAACAGGGAACATTCTGATGGGTCTCGTTAATATCTTGAATATTCAGAGTAATCGTGATGGAAAATACACACACCAAAAAAAGTCTTGCATCACCTCGGTTCTGCGAGTTCCGGAACCTGTACAGAAAATTGGAATAGAGATCATCATAAACATCCATTCTGCCCTTTTTGTTGCTCATGCAAACCATACCTTGCATGTTGTGCCACCATATAGCGAGCGAGACATTCAGAGGTGGTGGTCCAGATTGCTGTACACACCGGTACCTCTAATACCCAGTAGCACGTCCTCTTGCACTGATGCATGCCTGTATTCGTAGTGGCATACTATCCACAAGTTCATCAAGGCACTGTTGGTCCAGATCGTCCCACGCCTCAATGGTGATTCGGCATAGATCCCTCAGAGTGGTTGGTGGGTCACGTCATCCATAAACAGCCCTTTTCAATCTATCCCAGGCGTGTTTGAGAGGGCTCGTGTCTGGAGAACATGCTGGCCACTCTAGTCGAGCGATGTCGTTGTCCTGAAGGAAGTCATTCACAAGATGTGTATGATGGGGTCGCGAATTGTCATCTATGAAGACGAATGCTTCGCCAGTATGCTGCCGATATGGTTGCTCTATCGGTCGGAGGATAGCGTTCACGTATCGTACAGCCGTTACGGCGCCCTCCATGACCACCAGCGGCGTGCGTCGGCCCCATGAAAGTCACTCGCTGGAGAGTGTGTCTAAGTCGTTTAGCCTGACTGGGTTGTATGGTTGAAGGTAGATGCGACACTCGCCGGCGAAGAGAACGTGATGCCAACCCTCAGCGGACCATTCGGCATGTTGTTGGGCCCATCTGTACTGCGCTGCACTGTGTCGTGGTTGCAAAGATGGATCTCGCCATGGACGTCGGGAGTGAAGTTCCACATCATGAAGCCTATTACACGCAGTATGAGTCGTAACACGACGTCTTGTGGCTGCACGTAAAGCATTATTCCACATGGTGGAGTTGCTGTCAGGGTTCCTCCGAGCCATAATCCGTAGGCCTACGTAGCGGTGATTCACAGCAGTAGCAGCGCTTGGGCGGCCTGAGCGAGGAATGTCATCGACAGTTCCTGTCTGTCTGTATCTCCTCCATGTCCGAAAAACATCGCTTTGGTTCCCTCCGAGACGCCTGGACACTTGTTGAGAGCTCTTCCTGGCACAAAGTAACAATGCGGACGTGATCGAACCGCGGTACTGACCGTCTAGGCATGGTTGTACAACAGGCAACACGAGTCGTGTACCTCCTTCTTGACGGAATGATTGGAACTGATCGGCTGTCGGACCCCCTCCGTCTAACAGCCGCTGCTCATGCATGGCTGTTTACATCTTTGGGAGGGTTTAGTGAGGACTGTGTCTATGACAACAGTATCCACAGTCAACATTTATCTTAAGGAGTTCGGGGTGATGCTAAATTATTATTAATTTTTTATGCTTGTATTATGATCCAGCATTAAGTAAGAGGCAAGTTTCTGACATATATTGCTTACCCTGCAACAGTGGTCATTTGCACGTTTCCAGCAGATATTTTAAAAATATGTTGGGGCTAACAGAGAAACGTCTGTATTCTGTAGAAGCAAGATGGAACGAAAATATTTGATTACTAGGGGGAAAATCCTTAGTATCTATGTTTAATGTTGTAGATGTGAACCGTCATGTATTTTACAGCAGAATTTATACACAAAACGCAAAACAGTAATTCCGACTTTGAATAAGGGGTGATTTTACATGTTTAATGCACAGTAATTGGGACTCGATAGACAAAAACATGCCAAATTTTTCAGATGTCATATGTAATGCAAAGCATGAGTGTATGCCTTCCTGTTTCCGTAATAACGTCAGTGGAAACAAATTCTTAAATTTGTTTTTTTGTTCGGCAAATAGTTTTCTTTGTGTGAGTTACAATCTTTCCTATGTCAGTGTCTCATTCGTTGCCGATTACAGCAGCTCTCTCTTCCCCAATAGATTTTGTTCCTCCAGCGGCACCCATTTCCACAGAAATCATTCCCAGATATCTCGACACATATCCTATTATCCTGTCCCTATTTCTAGAAAGCGTGTTGCATACATTCTTTTCCCAACAGATACATCTACGCTCCACAAGGAGTGAGATGGGTGGTATCTCTGATAGGAGTACCTGTCATTCCTCCTCGTTATCCTGTTCTACTCACGAATGGCTCATCGGAATAACGGCCGTCGGTAAAGCTACATGTGATATGATATTCCTCTGCTTTAATCGTAATGAACTTTTCGCATACACTACTGGCCATAAAAATTGCTACACCCCGAAAATGACGTGCTACAGACGCGAAATTTAACCGACAGGAAGACGATGCTGTGACATGCAAACGATTAGCTTCTCAGAGCATTCACACAAGGTTGGCGCCGGTGGGAACACCTACAACATGCTGACATGAGCAAAGTTTCCAACCGATTTCTCATACACAAACAGAAGTTAACCGGCGTTTCCAGGTGAAACATTATTGTGATGCCTCGTGTAAGGAAGAGAAATGCGTACCATCACGGTTCCGACTTTGATAAAGGTCGAATTGCAGCCTATCGCGATTGCGCTTAATCGTATCGCGACATTGCTGCTCGTATTGGTCGAGATCCAATGACTGTTAACAGAATATGGAATCGGTGGGTTCAGGAGGGTAATACGGAACGCCGTGCTGCATCCCAACGGCCTCGTATCACTAGCAGTCGAGATGACAGGCATCTTATCCGCATGGCTGTAACGGATCGTGCAGCCACGTCTCGATCCCCGAATCAACAGATGGGGACGTTTGCAAGACAACAACCACCTGCACGAACAGTGCGATGACGTTTGCAGCAGCATGGACTATCATCTCGGAGACCATGGCTGCGCCGGCAGTGGTGGACGAGCGATTCTAGGCGCTACATCCTGGAACCGCCTGACCGCTACGGTCGCAGGTTCGAATCCTGCCTCGGGCATGGATGTGTTTGTTGTCCTTAAGGGACTAATGACCTCAGAAGTTAAGTCCCATAGTGCTCAGATCCATTTGAACCATTGAAGACCATGGCTGCGGTTACCCTTGATGCTGCATCACAGACACGAGCGCCTGCGATGGTGTACTCAATGACGAACCTGGGTGCACGAATGGCACAACGTCATTTTTTCTGATGAATCCAGGTTCTGTTTACAGCATCATGATGGTCGCATCCGTGTTTGGCGACATCGCGGTGAACGCACATTGGAAGCGTGTATTCGTCATCGCCATACTGGTGTATCACCCGGCGTGATGGTATGGGGTGACATTGGCCACACGTCTCTGTCACCTCTTGTTCGCATTGACGGCACTTCGAACAGTGAACGTTACATTTCAAATGTGTTGCGATCCGTGGCTCTACCCTTCATCCGATTCCTACGAAACCCCACATTTCAGCTGGATAATGCACGACCGCATGTTGCAGGTCCTGTACCGGCCTTTTTGGATGCAGAAAATGTTCGACTGCTGCCCTGGCCAGCACATTCTCCAGATCTCTCACCAATTGAAAACATTTGGTCAATGGTTGCCGAGCAACTGGCTCGTCACAATACGCCAGTCACTCTTGATGGTGGTATCGTGTTGAAGCTGCTTGGGCACCTGTACCTGTACACGCCATCCACTTTCTGTTTGACTCAATGCCCAGGCGTATCAAGGCCGTTATTACCGCCAGAGGTGGTAGTTCTGGGTACTGGTTTCTCAGGATCTATGCACCCAAATTAAGTGAAAATGTAATCACATGTCAGTTCTAGTATAATATATTTGTCCAATGAATACCCGTTTATCATCTGCATTTCATCTTGGTGTAGAAATTTTAATGGTCAGTAGTGTATGTTGTCCGGCTCTTCTTGGATCGCAAGGTCTTGGAATTTCAACAGTAAACCTCTCAGTGATGCACGATGCCTCATTTGCAGCGTCTGTCACTGGAGGTTGTTGAGCTATCCCGAAACTCTCTCACATGGAGTAATCGATCTTGTGACGTAACGCTCACTTTTCGATTGATCTTCTCTACCTCTTGTATTAATCCTACTTGGTAACGAACTATGCTCGAGAACCGGTCAAACGAGAGTTTCTGTTTTAAGTGATTCGCCGCTAAAAGTTGAGAATGACACCATTAACTAGCGTGCTGGGCACGCTGGCTGTCGAGTGAGTGTTGGTGACTGGCTATGGGGCCCAGGGCAAACACTGCTAACAGCTACAAAGAACTGGTCTCGATTCGTTGCCTAGTGATACAGGCACACCACCCCTCGTTGACTCTGACTGGGTCCGATGAATGGGCGGCGGCTTCCGCCCACTACTGCTGAACTGACACGTAGCACTACTGACTTCAGGTAGCGCGTTGTGTTGTGATGCGACGGTGTCCCACTCCGAAGACGTGCTCTCAGCTCCAAATGCGGCCACTGTGGCGGTGAGGTCAGCGTCGGTGGCAGCAGACACGATGGAGAATCTGTAGAGCGGTGAGCGTAGACAGCAGTAGCCTCCAGGTTTCGGACACATGGCTGGAACTGGTGGTGCCCAGTCACTTCGCAATTCAGTAGTGCCTTGGCGTCATGGCGGTACTGCTTGATTCCAGCGATGATGACTAATCTCTGTCTTAAAGTCTAAATTTATTTACACCGATGAGCCAAAACCTTATGACTACTGTCCAACGCGAGCTTGAAGGCCGCCCGGTGGCGTTGGGGACACGTGACGCGATATGCAATAGGAAAAATATGTAAGTGGAACAGACACGGACGAGGGATTACCCTAGCGAAGATATGTGTTGCAAATGGGGAAGTCCATTGAGTTAAGTGACTTTAAATATATGTCGTGTGACTAGGGCCTCCCATCGGGTAGACCGCTCGCCGGATGCAAGTCTTTCGATTTGACGCCACTTCGGCGACTTGCGCGTCGATGGTGATGAAATGATGGTAATTAGGACAACACAACACCCAGTCCCTGAGCGGAGAAAATCTCCGACCCAGCCGGGAATCGAACCCGGGCCATTAGGATTGGCATTCTGTCGCGCTGACCACTTTTTCTTTTTTTTTTTTTTCAAACGTATTGTATATTCCCATTTGTTTCTGACGTATTACAAAGGTTGCGTTCAGTCGCTTTGAAATTGGTGGGTAGCTCCTGGTAATGAACAGGAAAGTTCGTCAGCTTCCACTGACATAACTGTCTAAGAAAAAGAGACTTATTACAACTGAAGGAGGTTAAAGTTTAACGGCGAATCGACATTAAGAATGAAACTCTTGTTCGATTTACAGTAAGGGGAAACGTATCAGCCAAGACCTGATTATACCATCTATCGTGGCCAACATTCACCTGCAACGAGCTAGGAAAATCACAGAAAATCGTATATCCTAGTTCCCATACATTGTGTGACATGAAGGAAGCGTTTCAGAATGGACCCAAAAGTGGTTACCGATACATGAAAGAAAAATTTATTTTCAGAAGTGGGATTCGAACCCACGCCCTCAGAAGTGGACTGCGACCTGAACGCAGCTCCTTTTTTTTTTTTTTTTTACATGATTACATTCAGGGAACGTGTACAAATGAGAATTCTAGTAACTAAGTGTTACAAGTAAGTGTTACAACAACAAAGGTGGCATAAAAGAGTAATCAAAAAATAAAAATATAAATCACTGATGGAATTCCAACTAAAAGGTTCTTCAATAATGTAACTGGTTACACCTGGAGCCTCACCATCGTTATCTGATATCTCCAATAGCGCCTTTGAAGGGCATCTGCAACGGAGGCATTCTGCTTCGCTAGTGCCTCAAGGAAAACAGCATCCTTGCAGCAGCTTTCCACTCAGCTATCTGGGGCGGACAGTGACTTTGACAAAAGACACGTTATTATTACGCAGAGCCAGTGAACGATGACCTGGACAACGGCGAAGCTAGTCCAGTGTTCACCCCCTGCCGTCGTGAGTGTCTACGGAAAGAGGTAGATGGGCAGTGAATCTACCACTAGGCCAAATGGTTGGACGTCCACGATTCTCAACAGAACGTGGGGTCCGGAGACTTATCTGCTGTGTAAAGTAGGACAGATGACGGTGGCACCTCTATCGAAAGAGCACAACGCTGGTGAACGCAGAACTGTTTCGGAGCATACCATTCATCGTCAGTTGTTGAACATGGAGCTGCGCAGCGGACCACCCCTACATGTTCACATGTTGACCCAACGACATCGTCAGTTAGGACTGTAGTGGGCACGGCACCATCGCGATTCGATCGTCGATCAATCGTAACGTGACGGCTCTTTGAGTGAATCACATTTTTGCTACACTAGGTCGATGATCTTTTCCACAAACGCCGTCATCGAAATGAACGGCGACTCGAAACGTAAAGCGCGCCATAGGCGCAGGTTGGTGGAAGCAGTACTATGATGTGAGATATACAGGGTGATTCAAAAAGAATACCACAACTTTAAAAATGTGTATTTAATGAAAGAAACATAATACAACCTTCTGTTATACATCATTACAAAGAGTATTTAAAAAGGTTTTTTTCACTCAAAAACAAGTTCAGAGATGTTCAATATGGCCCCCTCCAGACACTCGAGCAATATCAACCCGATATTCCAACTCGTTCCACACTCTCTGTAGCATATCAGGCGTAACAGTTTGGATAGCTGCTGTTATTTCTCGTTTCAAATCATCAATGGTGGCTGGGAGAGGTGGCCGAAACACCATATCCTTAACAAACCCCCGTAAGAAAAAATCGCAGGGGGTAAGATCAGGGCTTCTTGGAGGCCAGTGATGAAGTGCTCTGTCACGGGCTGCCTGGCGGCCGATCCATCGCCTCGGGTAGTTGACGTTCAGGTAGTTACGGACAGATAAGTGCCAATGTGGTGGCGCTCCATCCTGCTGAAATATGAATTGTTGTGCTTCTTGTTCGAGCTGAGGGAACAGCCAATTCTCTAACATCTCCAGATACTGTAGTCCAGTTACAGTAGCACCTTCGAAGAAAAAGGGACCAAAAACTTTATTGGCTGAAATTGCACAGAAAACGTTCACTTAGGCGAGTCACGTTCATACTGAGTTGTTTCCCGCGGATTCTCAGTGCCCCACATACAGACATTGTGACTTTCCCGTTAGTGTGGAAAGTTGCTTCATCACTAAACACAATCTTTGAAAAGAAAGATTCATCTATTTCCATTTGAGCAAGGATAAAATCACAAAAATCGATTCTTATAATCTTATCAGCTGCAGACAGTGCTTGAACCAATTTCAGACGATAAGGTTTCATAACTAACCTTTTTCGTAGGACTCTCCATACAGTTGATTGTGGAATTTGCAGCTCTCTGCTAGGTCTGCGAGTCGATTTTCCTGGGCTGCGAACAAATGCTTGCTGCATGCGTGCTACATTTTCATCACTCGTTCTCGGCCGTCCAGAACTTTTCCCTTTGCACAAACACCCATTCTCTGTAAACTGTTTATACCAACGTTTAATACACCACCTATCAGGAGGTTTAACACCATACTTCGTTCGAAATGCACGCTGAACAACTGTCGTCTATTCACTTCTGCCGTACTCAATAACACAAAAAGCTTTGTTGAGCGGTCGCCATCTTAGCATCAACTGACGCTGACGCCTAGTCAACAGCGCCTCAAGCGAACAAATGTACAACTAAATGAAACTTTATAGCTCCCTTAATTCGCCGACAGATTGTGCTTAGCTATGCCTTTTGTCGTTGCAGAGTTTTAAATTCCTAAAGTTGTGGTATTCTTTTTGAATCACCCTGTATTCTCTAGCGCTCGCATGGGACCTGTGGTAATAATCGTAGACGCGCTGACAACTGCCAACCACATGCGTCCCTTCAAGCTTGATGTCTTCCCAGACGGCGATGTCATTTTTCAGCAATATAACCGCCCGTGTGTCGGAGCCAGAGCCGCGCTACGGTGGTATAAAGAGCATTATTGTGAACTCAGGTTTCGCCTGATGCAAATCCTATGGAACTTATCTGGGTAGATATCGGGCACCATCATCACGGCGAGCGCAGATCAGCAGCCCATTACTTACGCGAGTTACGTGACCTGTACGTAGATATGTAATCCTACATACCTCCACAAACCTACCAACAAACTGTCGTATCGCTAATACTCAGAATCAGTGATGTATTTCGTTCCAAAGGCGGACAAACGAGCTATTAAGCAGATGAACAAAATATTTTGCCTTATCAGTGTATATGAGTCTGGTGCCCATTTGTTTCACTAAAATCCGGCACCTAATTGTGTTGCCGCAACAAGAGACTCTGCCTTGTGTGGCGACACCTCTCTCCTTCCTACATGGTTACTACTGTGTGGCGCTATTTACCGCTGAGTTTGGACGTGCTCACCTCGCAAACCACTGTCGTGTTTATTAGTGCGACCCACATGTCACAACTCTGGCGGCTGACTACCCTCGGTTGCTAACGCAAAGCCCTATGACGCTTCACCGAGCGAGGTGGCGAAGTGGTTAGCACACTGGACTCGCATTCGGGAGGACGACGGTTCAATCCCGCGTCCGGCCATCCTGATTTAGGTTTTCCGTGATTTCCCTAAATCGCTCCAGGCAAATGCCGGGATGGTTCCTTCGAAAGGGCACGGCCGACTTCCTTCCCCGTCCTTCTCTAATCCGATGACCTCGCTGTTTGGTCTCTTCTCCAAACAATCCAACTCCCAACCCCCAATGACTCTTCATGCTACTTCTCTTTACATTCATTAAAGACTAATAATTTTCTTGCCCAAAGACTGGCTCGCGGCACTGCATTATCTTATGACACAGTAGTGCATTTCTTCGTCCATTTGCATGCAATGCAGTATGTTACATTTACATAACTTCAGGATCAACAGCCAATCCCTGTGGCAGTTTCTCTGCAGATCTTCATGCATTTCACTGGTGTTCTGGCCTTGTTCTCTTCCTAAAGAGAACGGGATCGTCTGCGGATAGTCTCACGGAGCTTCTAACATCAGCCACTACATGAATGATCTGAATGCTAAGCAGGAGTTGCGCTATGACTCTAAGGGTACTCCCGAAATTATTTTTACGTTTTTTGATTTTGTTCCGTCAAAAGCTATGTGTTTACTTACATCGGCAAGGAAGTCCGGCATCCAGTCACAAATCTGGCCTGATATTTGGTAAGCTCGTATTTTGTTCATTAAATGATAGTGTAGAGCTTCGTCGATTGCCTTCGAGAATTCAAGGGACACGGCATCAGCGAGCACCGATGTCTGTGGCACCGTGGATCTCATTCTTAAAGAGCAAATTTTTTTCTCAAAGATCGTGATAACGCGTGAATATAACACTGCAACAGACTGACGTCACCAATATAATTACGCTTCTCTGTCTGACGAACAAGATTGTTCACTTCTTAATTTGGCATCAGAAGTTTTATTCTTCGTATCATTCTTCTGAATTTTTTTTCATCAGAAGACTAGCACCAACAGTTTCATTTTGTAACACCGCATCGGAAACTCCTCCACTTCCACAGTCCGCGATTCACTTCCTTAAAATGATGGCACCCCCACGTACATTCCCAGAAATACTAAACTCCTGTTGACGAGGAATTTTCTCTTCCCCTATGCGACACTGCTTCTTATATCCTCCTTCCTTAGCCCATTGTGCGACATTTTACTCACAAGATAGCAGAATTCCTTCTCTACGTGCATTATATGTACTCAAAGTCTCACAATGATTTTCTCGGTAGTTTCATTTCTGCTACTTTACAGTTCTTTCATCTTTCTTTACTTCTGTTGTTTGCTCTGTTTTATTTATTATTTATTTGCTTTACCCTCAGTTCCTATTCTGTCGTCAGTAGACTGTTCTTACTGTACATCGGCTTCTGGACTTCTTTCTCACTTTCACAGGTTAGCAATGTCGATTCGTACCGTTGATGTCATTTCACACTGGATTTTAATACCACTATAAGTTTTTCTTTATTTGTCTTCACTGTTTCTTTGATATATAGGTTGAACAGTAGCCGGCCGAAGTGGCCATGCGGTTAAAGGCGCTGCAGTCTAGAACTGCAAGACCGCTACGGTCGCAGGTTCGAATCCTGCCTCGGGCATGGATGTTTGTGATGTCCTTAGGTTAGTTAGGTTTAACTAGTTCTAAGTTCTAGGGGACTAATGACCTCAGCAGTTGAGTCCCATAGTGCTCAGAGCCATTTGAACCATTTTGAACAGTAGAGGATAGAAATCTGCTTTGCGGCTACACTATTGTCCAATCATAGATCACGTGCGATGTGTATTGGGGAATTCTGAATGATTTTAGAAATTAAAAATGGCGCCAGCTATTTAATTCGTTAAGATTCACAGAGAAAGTGAAAGAATGTTAAACTTTTATTTTGTATAATTATCTCATTCCTTGGCCACATGCACAACATGTAATCGATAATACGTATTACGCCACACATTCTGAAATACATGTGGAGACACCGACGCGAGAACATTAGCTATGGTCGAGTTCTCGAGTTGTTTGTGGCATAGGAGGCTCATAGAAAAGGTTTTTCACGTAATCCAATTAAAAGAAATCCATGTGTTATATGTACCAGCACCACGCCTGGAGGTTCGGCAACCCTTCGGGCGAAGACATATCGCATATACATACCTCGAAGGCGTCACCACCCAGGACATCGCCCACCGGTAGATGGCAGTGCAAGCGCTACGAAAGGTCCTCATCACTGAAGAACTACTTCCCTACGCCGAGTGTAGTGCGTGGAAATAGATCAGCAGATGTACACCCGCACACCGGCTATTAATACCGGCGTAGTTTCTGTCATCGGAACTTCTTCGACGATGCTCTGGGCCAAGACATGTGTCGGCTTATCCTAGCCCTTCCATCAGAATGTGGTGTCACCGCCAGACACCACACTTGCTAGGTGGTAGCCTTTAAATCAGCCGCGGTCCATTAGTATACGTCGGACCCGAGTGTCGCCACTGTCAGTAATTGCAGACCGAGCGCCACCACACGGCAGGTCTAGAGAGACGTCCTAGCACTCTCCCCAGTTGTACAGCCGACGTTGATAGGAATGGTTCACTGACAAATTACGCTCATTTGCCGAGACGATAGTTGGCATAGCCTTCAGCTACGTCATTTGCTACGACCTTGCAAGGCGCCATTACGTTTATATTGAGATTATAATTCATGTATCAACAAGAGCGATGTTCTCCAATTGTGGATTAAAGGTAAGTATTCAAAGAGCTTCGTACTTTATTTATTCGACTCAACTCCTTTAACTGTTCCAGACCTCACGCCAGTCTGCGTGAGCTTAAACGCGTGCATTTCGGCCTCCACTAGCAACACGATGTTGGCTCTTCTGCCAACACATCACAGAACACCGAAGGAGCCGCCATACCGAGACTTCCTCTTCTTCTTTCCCGTGGGAAACATCGTTTGATTAGTACCTAAGTCATCTTCACTGACTTTGTTGTTTGAAGGTGCAGGCCGCTACGGTCACAGGTTCGAATCCTGCCTCGGGCATGGATGTGTGTGATGTCCTTAGGTTAGTTAGGTTTAAGCAGTTGTAAGTTCTAGGGGACTGATGACCTCAGATGTTAAGTCCCATATTGCTCAGAGCCATTTGAACCATTTGAACTTATAAGTGACTGACTGCATCTCTTACAAAATCTTCTCTGCACTATACTAACAGAACCACAACTGTTAATTTATAACATCCAGACCGCCACTTTTACTTCTCATACGGTCTTCTCATTTACGCACCACTGCGCATGCGCGCCGTCTATTTCACTACTCTTGCGTAACGGCAAAAGTGGGAACTGTCTTTCATATTCTCTGTAATTTTTATCTACGAATCGTTGTTGTTGTTGTTGTGGTCTTCAGTCCAGAGACTGATTTGATGCAGCTCTCCATGCTACTCTATCCTGTGCAAGGTTCTTCATCTCCGAGTACCTACTGCAACCTACATCCTTCTGAATCTCCCAGTACCTACTGCAACCAACATCCTTCTAAATCTGCGTAGTATATTCATCTCTTGGTCTCGCTCTACGACTTTTACCCTCCACGCTGCCCTCCAGTACTAACTTGGTGATCCCTTATTACCTAATAATATGCCCTGCCAACCGTTCCTGTCAAGTTGTGCCACAAATTTCAAAAATGGTTCAAATGGCTCTGAGCACTATGGGACCTAACATCTGTGGTCATCAGTCCCCTAGAACTTAGAACTACTTAAACCTAACTAACCTAAGGACATCACACACATCCATGCCCCAGGCAGGATTCGAACCTGCGACCGTAGCGGTCACGCGGTTCCAGACTGAAGCGCCACAAATTTCTCTTCAATTCTATTCAATACCTCCTCATTAGTTATGTCATCTACCCATCTAATCTTCAGCATTCTTCTGTAGCACCACATTTCGAAAGCTTCTACACTCTTCTTGTCTAAACTGTTTATCGTCCACGTTTCACCTCCATACGACCCCGTCTCACTCCCTTCCCATCCACTGCTTCCCTTTCATGACCCTCGACTCTTGTAACTGCCATCTGGTTTCTGTACAAATTGTAGCCTTTCGTTCCCTGTATTTTAGTCCTGCCATCTTCAGAATTTGAAAGAGAATATTCCAGTCAACATTGTCAAAAGCTTTCTCTAAGTCTACAAATGCTAGAAAGGTAGGTTTGCCTTCCCTTAATCTATTTTCTAAGATAGTTCGTAGGGTCAGTATTGCCTCACGTATTCCAACATTTCTACGGAATCCAAACTGATCTTCCCCGAGGACAGCTTCTACCACTTTTTCCATTCGACTGTAAAGAATTCGTGTTAGTATTTTGCAGGCGTGGCTTATTAAACTGATAGTTCGGTAATTTTCACATCTACCAACACCTTCTCTCTTGTTATGGGTTAAATATAGTGATGTGAAGAACTTAAGGACGAAAGTAACTTTGGCGTGATGGGTCACTTCCAACTAAGATAGTTCGATGGAACTTGGACCACACATAGAACGAAGTGCCAAATTACAGTACAGGAGGCCACTGAGAGAATTACGCAATGAGGCGATAAGAAATGAAAGTTTTATGATAATATGTTTCTGATAAGTAACAGCGTGATGAAACTTATACCATATATAGAAAGCAGTTCTACAGAATATTACAGAAGTTATCTGAAAGCAGTACACAATGAGACGAACAGAAAAGACACTCATTCAAAGAAAATAATTGCACTGGAGTCATCACGATTCCTGATGACCCCTGGACAATACAAAAGGCGGGACATGTTTCTTAATATGGTGCATATTCACCATGAATGGCAGTGAATGTGTTTCCACGTTCTCCCATGCTGGCCACAACGATGGTAAGGAGTTCTTGTGTTTGGACGTTCCATTCTTCCTCCTGTGCGGTTAGCAGCTGCTGCATTGTGGTTCAGAAACGTCGAACGAGATAGTTGTGGTGCTCCAGAAGTTATTCTGTGGGGAAGCATAATGTTCTATGGGCGTACTAACCTCCAAATCCTTTCAGCACAGTACACTCACCTATCAGTGTCACTGTGACTCTGTACCCCTTTCTCATGTGCGTCTCTTCAGGTGTGCATTCGCCCTGACTTCAGTTCTGTGGACGACAGTGCGCGGCAGAATCAAACTGCGCTGGTGGGGGAGCTCACGGAACGAAAGTAAATTCGGTGAATGGACTGGTCCGCTCGTTTCTCCGACTCAAATCCCATAGGGCACGTATGGGTTGCCTTTGCAGTACGTCCATATGCACCAACGAATATCCAGCGTGCCGGCCGAAGTGGCCGTGCGGTTAAAGGCGCTGCAGTCTGGAACCGCAAGACCGCTACGGTCGCAGGTTCGAATCCTGCCTCGAGCATGGATGTTTGTGACGTCCTTAGGTTAGTTAGGTTTAACTAATTCTAAGTTCTAGGGGACTAATTACCTCAGTAGTTGAGTCCCCAAAAAAAAAAAAAAAAAAAAAAAAAAAAAAAAAAAAAAAAAAAAAAAAAAATCCAGCACGTGTTAACTGCGCTGCTGGTGGAATGGAACACCCTACCATAAGAACTCCTTACCAACACTATAGCCAGGACAGGAGTATGTTGCTAAGCATTCGTTTTGATCACATATTCTGTAAAGGACAATGCTCCACCTTTTGTGATGTCCTGGCGAGCATTATGCTATGTTTGAATGCATGGTTTCGCGGCGATATGAATTTATAAAATTTTCTCGGGCTTCCAGCCGCGTCAGGTCGTTAAAACTCTCACGAGCTTTCGTCCGAACTCTCCCCGGTCATTGTTAAGTGCTAAGACTGACTGCTGTGTCACCGTGGCCGAGTCGTTATATAGCCTCACTGCTGGCTGTGACGTCACTGGTACTTTCTTCCTCACCATAGACTGACGAGAACTGAGCCACCTCCGAAAAGTCTTCCGGGAAAACGGGTACAGCGACGGACAGGTGTCACAGGCTATATCTGGTGTGAAACGCAAGAAACACATCAACAGAGAAGAGAACACTACCGAAGAAGAAAGCAAGAAACTTGTGTTTTTGCCTTTCTGTGGTACAGGGTCGGGAAAGATTAGCCGACTCCTGAAATACAACATTTCATCGGTGTTCAAGACCCCTGCAAAAGTTCGTCAGCTCATGAGGCCTGTGAAGGACGATCCAGGGCTTAGAACGCCTGGAGTGTAGAAGATATCATGTCAGTGTGGCTGTTACTACGTCGGCCAAACAGTACGCACTGTTACGAGAGGTGCTTACGCCTGCGCAAACCAGGAAAATCAGCAGTGGCAGAACACGCCTTAGAAAATGGACACCGAATTCTATACGACGAAACATCTGTCGTTATGAAGACAAGGGATTTTGGGATAGTGTCATAAAAGAAGCTATTGAAATAAAACCCTCTGAAAATACTATCAGCAAGGATGGCAGTTTGCACCTCAGCACAGCCTATCGCGAAGTTAAAACGGGCGGGATGAAAACATTACTGTATATGGTGAGGAAGCGAGCACCAGTGACGTCACAGCCAGCAGTGCGGCTATATAACGACGCGGGCACAGCGATACAACAGTCATTCTTACCACTTGACAATGACCGGGGAGATGTCGGCCGAAAGCTCGTCGGATTTTAACCACCTGACGCGTCTGGAAGACCGAGAAAATTTTATTAATTATGCTATGTTCAACCTAATTATTGTCATTTGGTTCGTCTCCTCCGTATTTGTTTCAGTAACCTTCTGTACTATACCGTAGCAGTTCTTTGAATATAAGGTCCAAGTTCCATCGAGCTACGTTACTTTCGCCCTTACGCTTAGCGCGCGAATGCAGTTACAGGTGTTTGTAACCAATATCCTCAAGTTGTATAGGTTACTACCGTTTTTTACGAGTGCAAAGAAAGGTATTCGGTAAGGATCCTGCCTTTCCCGAATACTCTTCCACAAATACTTCGACGCTGGAATAAATTAATGTAAAGATACCAGAAGAAAAGAAAAATGCTTAGATTTGTAAATGATGTGGTAATGTTAGGCAAATCTTAAAACATTCTCCGAAATGGCACTGAAAATATGAACAAGATGTCTTTCGAAAGAGACGGCCGGGGTGGCCGAGCGATTCTAGGCGCTATAGCCTGGAACCGCGCGACCACTACGGTCGCAGGTTCTAAACCTGCCTCGGGCATGGCTGCGCGTGATGTCCCTAGGTTAGTTAGGTTTAAGTAGTTCTAAGATCTAGGGGACTGATGACCTCAGAAGTTACGTTCCATACTGCTCAGAGCCATTGAAACGTTCCATACTGCTCAGAGCCATTTGAACCAATCTTTCGAAAGATGTAATATGAAAATAAAGAAGAAGAAAATCAAAATCCCAGTATCGAATAAAGCTCCAGTAGTAGTAAACCTACGTCTGGACGGTCAGAATGTCAAGAAAGTCACCAGCTTTAAGCAGCTGGTTATTATAATAAAAGAAGACGGTAGATAATGACAGCAGGTGAAACTCAGTAGTAATATAAGCTACATGCAGTAGCATTCAACAAGTAGAAGAAGTTTAAAGATGAGGAAACAGTAGGTGGAAACTTTTGTTTGGAAGATATGGACAGTAGGACAGCCATATCGTAAAAGACTACAGGCTTTTGGTACATGGTATTAAAGAAGGCCCCTAAAGATTCCGTGGATATAAAATATAATGAAGAAGGTTTTAACAACGCAGGGGAGATGAGATACTTGTGAAACTCCTGGGCTGTGTGGTCGTAGTTCAAGACGTTTCTTACAGACCTGCACTGGAAACTTTCAAAGTTGCGCTCGTTCCACTGAGTCTTGTCCACTGAAGCGTCGGATGCCGGAGAATACTAATGTACTACGAAAATTAGACATGGTAGAAGGGGAGAAGTTGGGTTTATTATGTCTTCATATTCGTCGTCAAATATGTGGTGTCTAGGAATCCTGCGTACTCTGTCCGCTAGACAAACGAGTTTTATTACAATAAGCAAATGACAAAACTTAAGTTTTGCAATTTCACAGACGTGTCGCAAGCAAAGGGCGACATACGAAATAATCAAACTTCTTCAGTATAAACAATTCCAAATGGTTCATAGGGCTCTGAGCACTATGGGACTCAACTGCTGAGGTCATTAGTCCCCTAGAACTTAGAACTAGTTAAACCTAACTAACCTAAGGCCGTCACAAACATCCATGCCCGAGGCAGGATTCGAACCTGCGACCGTAGCGGTCTTGCGGTTCCAGACTGCAGCGCCTTTAACCGCACGGCCACTTCGGCCGGCAAACAATTCCAAGTCTGTGCTGCAAAGAGTGTACAGGCGCAATAACTGGCGTCGATGTTTCTATCCAAGTTGCTAATCTTGAAGCTGCTATTAAACTAGGGCGCCAACTGTCGGCCGCGGCGCTTATGTCCCCTTCACATAGGGGCCGCTGCTGTCGCGTTGTCGTCCTGGAGAGGGGTCGATCAGCGTGCGATTCGCTGACGTCTTGACTCAAATGGTTCAAATGGCTCTGAGTTCTATGGGACTTAACTTCTGAGGTCATCAGTTCCCTAGAACTTAGAACTACTTAAACCTAACTAACCTAAGGACATCACACACATCCGTGCCCGAGGCAGGATTCGAACCTGCGACCGTAGCGGTCGCGCGGTTCCAGACTGTAGCGCCTAGAACCTCTCGGCCAAGCCGGACGGCCGCTGACGTCTTCTCACAGCCCATCTCTTCTCTATCGTTCCCGACTGTCATGCAGCGCTTGACTTTACGTCGTAACAGGTTCATGATCGGCTTAGTGGGACGTGATTTAAAATCAAAATGTCGCACAGCATGACAGATACAGTATTGATTTCCTCGTATTTCGCTGTTTTTATATTGTTACTTGCAGTGTGCTGTTCGAAGACAACAGCACATTGAAGATTTATCACGAGCTCGTCACTCTTGTATGGTTTCCGATAATTAAATGCCAATTACTGACACATCAGCAGGAAAAGCGTTCAGGGGTTAGTAAGAGAAAAAACATTGAAGTCGAAAATTTGCTTGGCTAAGGAGTAGTGTAGTTGTTAGGGATGTGAATTACGGAGTCGAAGAAAATACACTCCTGGAAATGGAAAAAAGAACACATTGACACCAGTGTGTCAGACCCACCATACTTGCTCCGGACACTGCGAGAGGGCTGTACAAGCAATGATCACACGCACAGCACAGCGGACACACCAGGAACCGCGGTGTTGGCCGTCGAATGGCGCTAGCTGCGCAGCATTTGTGCACCGCCGCCGTCAGTGTCAACCAGTTTGCCGTGGCATACGGAGCTCCATCGCAGTCTTTAACACTGGTAGCATGCCGCGACAGCGTGGACGTGAACCGTATGTGCAGTTGACGGACTTTGAGCGAGGGCGTATAGTGGGCATGCGGGAGGCCGGGTGGATGTACCGCCGAATTGCTCAACACGTGGGGCGTGAGGTCTCCACAGAACATCGATGTTGTCGCCAGTGGTCGGCGGAAGGTGCACGTGCCCGTCGACCTGGGACCGGACCGCAGCGACGCACAGATGCACGCCAAGACCGTAGGATCCTACGCAGTGCCGTAGGGGACCGCACCGCCACTTCCCAGCAAATTAGGGACACTGTTGCTCCTGGGGTATCGGCGAGGACCATTCGCAACCGTCTCCATGAAGCTGGGCTACGGTCCCGCACACCGTTAGGCCGTCTTCCGCTCACGCCCCAACATCGTGCAGCCCGCCTCCAGTGGTGTCGCGACAGGCGTGAATGGAGGGACGAATGGAGACGTGTCGTCTTCAGCGATGAGAGTCGCTTCTGCCTTGGTGCCAATGATGGTCGTATGCGTGTTTGGCGCCGTGCAGGTGAGCGCCACAATCAGGACTGCATACGACCGAGGCACACAGGGCCAACACCCGGCATCATGGTGTGGGGAGCGATCTCCTACACTGGCCGTACACCACTGGTGATCGTCGAGGGGACACTGAATAGTGCACGGTACATCCAAACCGTCATCGAACCCATCGCTACCATTCCTAGACCGGCAAGGGAACTTGCTGTTCCAACAGGACAATGAACGTCCGCATGTATCCCGTGCCACCCAACGTGCTCTAGAAGGTGTAAGTCAACTACCCTGGCCAGCAAGATCTCCGGATCTGTCCCCCATTGAGCATGTTTGGGACTGGATGAAGCGTCGTCTCACGCGGTCTGCACGTCCAGCACGAACGCTGGTCCAACTGAGGCGCCAGGTGGAAATGGCATGGCAAGCCGTTCCACAGGACTACATCCAGCATCTCTACGATCGTCTCCATGGGAGAATAGCAGCCTGCATTGCTGCGAAAGGTGGATATACACTGTACTAGTGCCGACATTGTGCATGCTCTGTTGCCTGTGTCTATGTGCCTGTGGTTCTGTCAGTGTGATCATGTGATGTATCTGACCCCAGGAATGTGTCAATAAAGTTTCCCCTTCCTGGGACAATGAATTCACGGTGTTCTTGTTTCAATTTCCAGGAGTGTAGTTTCATGTTTTGCTATATTTTAATATATTTGTCCTTTTTACCTTAGCGTTTTAACACATTCTGAGGCTTTCTTAAGAATGTAATACAAGAATATTATGCAATCTTCGATGGTATTTACATGCAAGAGCGCACTGTCTAAGGAAGTCTTCGCTTTTGTGAGCTATGTGGTTGGAAAACAAAGGATGACATTGTTATGAGCGAAACGAACAGCAATGATGCATATATTCCCTATTTCTCACAAATACTTCGCTGCTTTTTTTTTCTTTCTTTTTCAAATAGGTCGCGATTTCTGATGATATAGTTAGGGAGCTTAAATTCATATTCTTCCTGGTATCAGATATTTTGCTCTTTAGTTCGGATTATTTTGCGATGTTTTGGTTAAGAAGCAGCCTAAGAGGACAGCTCAAATTCTGTATTAAGCTATTACTTCTACAGCTTCCGAGAGTCCATTCACACACCGGAGAACCTGGTGTCACCTGCCACGCTCTTGGACAAGTACATGTCATTCTGACGTCACTTCCGAGCAGAGCGAGTGTGTGAATAGCTTCCCCCTGGTAGAAGTTTGTCACGTGATCAGCAGAGATAAACCTTGTTAATGATTAAACTTAACTGTCGAACAGTCGTCTGATAGCAATAAAATTTATCTATCGATTCGGTAGACCTACTCGTACAGTATCGCTAAGCCTCTAGGCTCCTTCTTACTTACTAAAATTGTTCGCGTGTTCATACATTTCTTTGGCCTCTCCAAATTTGTTTCAAAAATTTTGTGGTTTCCTGGCTGAAAACCATGCGCTGCAACAGCTGATGTTTTACTTTCCCTAGTGAGCAAACTCTCTTGTGTTCATTGAGAGGTGTATTTACTCCTCTATCTGTAGCTTCAATGTAGACCTCTCCACACGTAGACGGAATCTCATAGAACATGCTTCTCTAATGAGGATGCCATTTAGAGATCTGAGAGATTGACATACTTTCTCCGCTGATCTAAAAATTGGTCTCGTGTTATGTTCCCGTAACATTTTACCAATGAGTTTTTAAAGCTGAGGAGAGAGACTGTTCTTCCATCGATGTTCCTCATAACTGTGAAAGACCACCAAAGACTTTTCCTAGTCAGAAAAAACGTTTTAGTTTCTTCAAATTCATATGCAGGATGGTCCATTGATAGTGACCGGGCCAAATATCTCACGAAATAAGCATCAAACGAACAAACTAGAAAGAACGAAACTCGTCTGGGAAACCAGATGACGCTATGGTTGGCCCGCTAGATGGCGCTGCCATTGGTCAAACGGATATCAACTGCATTTTTTTAAATAGGCACAAGAGAAATTACTGGACGATGACAGATTTTTTGCACGCGTTCTATTTAGCGACGGAGCGTCATGCACCAACAGCGGTAACGTAATCCGGCACAACATGCAGTATTGGGCAACGGAAAATCCACGATGGCATCGACAGGTGCAACATCAGCGACCTTGGCGGGTTAATGAATGGTGCGGCATTATGGGAGGAAGGATAATTGGCCCTCATTTTATCGATGGTAAGCCAAATGGTGCAATGTATGATGACTTCCTACGTAATGTTCTACCGATGTTACTACAAGAAGTTTCACTGCGTGACAGAAAGGTGATGTACTTCCAACATGATGGATGTCCGGCACATAGCTAGCGTGAGGTTGAAGCGGTATTGAATAGCATATTTCATGACAGGTGGATTGGTCGTCGAAGCACCATACCACGGCCCGCACGTTCACCAGATTTGACGTCCCCGGATTTCTTTCTGTGGGAAAGTTGAAGGATATTTGCTATCGTGATCCACCGACAACGCCTGAGAACATGCGTCAGCGCACTGTCAGTGCATGTGCGAACATTACGGAAGGCGAACTACTCGCTGTTGAGAGGAATGTCCTTACACGCATTGC
This sequence comes from Schistocerca serialis cubense, assembly GCF_023864345.2. NCBI lineage: Eukaryota > Metazoa > Arthropoda > Insecta > Orthoptera > Acrididae > Schistocerca > Schistocerca serialis. The sequence continues at coordinate 868,863,798 of NC_064641.1, read as the reverse complement.
CAAATGCATTGAGGTCATCATTTTGAGCATTTGAGCATTTATTGTATTATTTACAGGTAATCACGCTGTAACAGCATGCGTTCTCATAAATGCTAAGATCACAAAAGTACATGTATCACATTGGAACAACCGAAATAAAATGCTCCAACGTACCTACACTCTGTATTTTAATTTAAAAAACCTTCCTGTTACGAACTGTTTGTCAAAAATTGGGAACCATATGTTTGTGACTATTACAGCGCCATCTATCACAAAGCGAAAAAAGTGGTCCAACTAAAGCATTCATATTTCTTTACATACTATACGAATATGTAATAAAAAATCGGGGTTCCTATTTTAAAGAACGCAGTTGATATCCGTTTGACCTATGCAGCGCCATCTAGCGCGCCATCTGGTTTCCCCCTTCAAGCTAGACAAGTCTTGTTCTTTGTAGTTTTTTCGTTTGACGCTTATTTTGTGAGATATTTGGCCCGGCCAAGATGAATGGACCACCTTGTATGTATACGTCTTTTTGTAGTAAACCTTACCACACGTGCATGCAATGCAAACAGGGGGGCGCTTTCTCTTTAGAGATCTGAGGGTGTATCATATTTTTTGTTGACTTTTGCCAATCAGTTTCATTTTTAAACAAAAAGGGGGAGACTTTGTTCTTCCATTGGTGTTTTTGATGGTTGTGAAGGACCATCGAGGAACAGAGAGACCGATGTATTGGACTCCAGTACAAATACTGTTCATCGTGCAATTGATGGACGGAAGGTGTGGTGTCACCGCCAGACACCACACTTGCTACATGGTAGCCTTTAAATCGGCCGCGGTCCGTTAGTATACGTCGGACCCGCGTGTCGCCACTATCAGTGATTGCAGACCGACCGCCGCCATACGGCAGGTCTAGTCTAGAGAGACTCCCTAGCACTCGTCCGGTTGTACTTTGCGAGAGAGGGTTCACTGTCTACATACGCTCTCATTTGCAGAGACGATAGTTTAGCATAGCCTTCAGCTGCGTCACTTGCTACGACCTAGCAAGGCGCCATATTCAGTTACTATAATTACTTCAAGAATGTATTCTGAACAGATAATATTGTGAATCATGTACCGTCAAGAGCGACGTTCATCATTAATGGATTAAAGTTAAGTATCAAACTAATTACGTCCGTTTTCTGAATTCTCATTCCTTGTCATGTTCCAGACCTCACGTCAGTATAGTTCTTCCCTCCTCACGCCAGCCTGCGTGAGCTAAAACGCGTGCATTTCGGCCCCCACTCGTAACACGGTGTTGGCTCTTCTGCTAACACAAAAGAAGGAAAGCGTGAGAGGCCGGCACAAGGGAGACTAAGACTTCAGTCCATCAGACAGATGAAACAAGATCTGAAGTACACAACATACTCTGAACTGGAGAGACTAGTAGAACCAGATCGCCGCCACCAAATCTACGGATTGAGAACATGAGAGGAAGAAGAAGAAGAAGAAGAAGACGTGAGGTTCTACGAAGTCACTTAAGATGGTGTCCTAAGTCGCCGCGCTCTGACGATGGAGCACATCCACCTCACCAGATGTTGGCAGTTGCTCGTGCAAGACACGAGTGGTAAAACTGTCACCTGAAGATGACGTCATGGGCTCCATCGCAATACCGCCAATTCGTGTGACATTAACCGACATTCCGCACGAGTGCCGCAGCGATATTTGTTACGCCAAGAAAACTTCAAATAGCAGAATTTTGAAGAGTTTCGGGACAGGAGAGAGCAATTTCGGGTCTGGGTGATGACGGGTGGCCGGCGGGCGGGCGGTGTTTATCTGCGCAGCGGCGCTCCGGCCGGGCAGCCAGCTAAGCTATCGCACAGTAATTAAACAATGAATCAGGCTGGCCGCAGCTGGGAGCGGCGCGCTGCGGCGCACTGCGCACGCGCAGTAATCGCCCGTGAATCAAAATATTAACGTGAAAAACAGCGGCCCCGTTATCGCCTCGTAACCGGCGCGTGACGCGCGCGGAATCACACACGTCACACTGCGCACTGCTGGTGTGACGCGCGTGGAACGTATCGGGGAGAGGACACCGAACGTGTGAGGGATGTGTTGGTCCGGTGTGAGGGAGGGGGTGGGGGAGGTGGGGCAGGGAGAGGGAGGGGGGAGACTGCGAGGCTTGCGGGAGGCGCCCGTTGCGATCGTGTTCCCGCCTGTCCGCTGCAATTGAGCCCTTCAATGTCCCGACGCAGAGCGGTGAATTGGTTGTTTTCGCTGATGCGAAATGCGCCTCTGCCGGCTACACGCGGCTATTTCGGCTTTATTTGCATGTTTACTATTCATTGGTACCTCCGACGGTCAGCCGCAGTTACAGTTCCATATTGCGGTAGCACTGACAATCCGCTGTTGAAAAGGCTGACAGAGGTAGAAAATTTCCCTCGTTTCCCTTCACATTCAGTACTCTTCATGTACACTACTGGCCATTAAAATTGCTACACCACGGAGATGACGTGCTACAGACGCGAAATTTAACCGACAGGAAGAAAATGCTGTGATATGCAAATGATTAGCTTTTCAGAGCATTCACACAAGGATGGCGCCGGTGGCGACACCTGCAACGAGCTGACGTGAGGAAAGTTTCCAACCGATTTCTCATACGCTAACAGCAGTTGACCGGCGTTACTCGGTGAAACGTTGTTGTGATATGCATCGTGTAAGGAGGATAAATGAGTACCATAACGTTTCCGACTTTTATATTATTGTAGCCTATCGTGATTGCGGTTTATCGTATCGCGACATTGCTGCTCGCGTTGGTCGAGATCCAATGATTGTTAGTAGAATATAGAATCGGTGGGTTCAGGACGGTAATACGGGACGCCGTGCTTGATCCCAACGGCCTCGTATCACTAGCAGTCGAGATGACAGACATCTTATCCGCATGACTGTAACAGATCGTGCAGCCACGTCTCGATTCCTGACGTTTGCAGGACAACAACCATCTGTACGAATAGTTCGACGACGTTTGCAGTAGCATGGACTATCAGCTCGGAGACCGTGGCTGCGGTTACACTTGACGCTGCATCACAGACGAGCGCCTGCGGTGGTGTACTCAACGACGAACCTGGGTGCACGAATGGTAAAACGTCATTTTATCGGATGAATCCAGGTTCTGTTTACAGCATCATCATGGTCGCATCCGTGATTGGCGACATCGCGGTGAACGCACATTGGAAGCGTGTATTTGTCATCGCCATACTGGCGTATCACCCGGCGTGATGGTATGGGGTGCCATTGGTTACACGTCTCGGTCACCTCTTGTTCGCATTGACGGCACTTTGAACAGTTGACGCTACATTTAAAATGTGTTACGACCCGTGGCTCTACCCTTCACTTGATCCCTGCGAAACCCTACATTTCAGCAGGATAATGCACGACAGCATGTTGCAGGTCCTGTACGGGCCTTTCTGGACACAGAAAATGTTCGACTGCTGCCCTGGCCAGCACATTCTCCAGATATTTCACCAATTGAAAACGTGTGGTCAATGGTGGCCGAGCAACTGTTTCGTCACAATACGCCAGTCACTACTCTTGATGAACTGTGATATCGTGTTGAAGCTGTATGGGCAGCTGTACCTGCACACGCCATCCATGCTCTGTTTGACTCAATGCCCAGGCGTATGAAGGCTGTTATTACTGCTGGAGGTGGTTATTCTGGGTAATGATTTCTCAGGATCTATGCACCCAAATTACGTGAAAATGTAATCACATGTCAGTTCTAGTATAATATATTTGTCCAATTAATACCCGTTTATCATCTGCATTTCTTCTTGGAGTAGCAATTTTAATGGCCGGTAGAGTATTATACAGGGTGGTTCAGCTGCTCATACCGCTGGGTTTTATGCAACCCAGAATATCTTCAAACACCAAATGCAAAATTATCGTGCTCTCTCGCTCGCTGAGCGCAAACTATTACACCTACAAACAAGAACGAACAGAATGTTTTTGTAGGAAATGTCATGTAGCCGAACTTTGTACTGAGATGCGTTTCCACCATTGGCCATAGTTTTTGAATTATTCAACAACAACGTACGAAAGTGACAAACGCCTTTTTCTTCCATAAAAGCTGTGCCCTCCAGCGGAAACGTATCCAAGTCAAAATTTTACTACATCAAGGAACTAATAGTTTGCACGTAGCGAGGGAGAGAACGTGAAAATCTAGCAAATTCTGTTAAAAGGGTTGCGGACAGTCTAAAACCCCGCGCTAGGGGCACCTGTACCACACTGTGTTCAGCTGACCAGATCAGTGGTCACATTGCACTCGTTATGTTGGGAAGATTTCACTTTAACCTTTCGTCAACAACAGGTTTCTTAGTAATAGAATTCTAGCCGATATAGAGAGAATAGCAGGCATGCAAGTGAAGTGTGTAGCACTTCTCCAAAATATGGCTTCAGCTGTCGCGCGACCCTGCGTAGTACTTGCTCGTAGGAGGGTATGAAGGAGACGACTTCTTTTTCTGTTGAAAAGTGACGGGTTTGATTTAAATGTGCTCTGTATTCTCACAACTATCAAAAATCCTAAATTGGGGATAGATGAGTCGTAAAACCTTGGCTTCATATGGGTGTGTGTTAATGTTCGTTAATTATAAGTTAGAAAGGCCCCTGAGTGTCGGAATATATTTACGAATCGCTCGTCATCCGCGTATAAAAATAGTTCACCCTACAGAAACGCTACATGTTCTTTTTCATATGTTTTGCCATTTTCTCGTGTGGTCAAGAAGAGACTTCATCGATATTTTAAGTCTCATGTACAAGGTGCTCGCATCAGTCTTTCCACCAGACGTCAATGGCATTATGCCATTGGAAGTAACTTTTGTTTTGACAAAGTGTTTGCTGACGGTTTTCGGCGACGATAGGCGTCTGTTTGTATTGGTTATGCATCTGAGAGACGCTGGCTGCGAGCACTGTGGGCAGTGCATATGTGTTGTGTGTTACTTATAACCCAGTCATGTGCACGTTCCTTATTCGCTTCAAAGAGATATTTCTCCGCTTATAGCCCCTCATTTTTATGCTTTTCTTGTTGAACACTTCTCTATCAATTTAATGGGATTGGTAGTATGCAGCACACATGGTTAGTAGACGCTTGTAGCTCGGTGAAATCTCACTATCAAAGAGCTGGCAAATAGTGTAGGTGTGTTTTATCTCTTTCTTCCGTCGCTTTTTGGTAGAACAACTTCAAAACTACAAATTAAAAGTCCATTTTTGTCTATGTTCTATGGTATTAATTTATTTTGTTATCCGTTTTTCAGCTTAAAAATTCAACATCAGATTAATTGTGTATCATCGTCAAAGGCGTTGAAAAAGATGCTACAGATGAAGAGCGAAGTACGAACACAGAGTAAAGGTCATATTGAAACTGCTAGAGTAATAACATTAAAATGTTAAAAAGTGCGTAAATGTAAACTGATCAAACCATAAAATCATTAACAATCAACAGCAAACTAAAGAAAAGACGAAAAAGAGTACCTGCATAACAGTTCAAATTAAATTGCTAATAATAATAAAGTAGAATTAATACATGCCAAAGCACTGAAGAATAGTTTAAATGGTACTACATACAAAAGATACTACAGAAATAGAGAGCAACAGAATACATGGAGTATATAGACTATCACAACAAAATAAATGAATACAGGGAAAAGGAGGATTAGAATGAAGACAGTATGGGAAGCAATGGAAAACTGTTAGAGTTAACTGAGGTTTAGAAGAGGGAAGGTATTGAGCTCTTTGGTCATTTAGTGCTAAAGCAGAACTATAGACCAGATGTTCACTGACTTCCAGGCCTTCCAACAGATTGGTTTTAGTTACTAAGTGAACAACATGCCATTGTGGCTCGTAGCTGTGCACCTCATTCAGTACATAACAGATATACAGGCCTAATTCTACATTATGCAACTGCGTTCACGTTGAGCCAAGCCAGCTGCTATGTCTCTGCTTGACTGACCAACATAAAACTTATCACAATACCTCAATGTTGGCTAGTAGTCTGGCCTTACCTTTACTGTGTACATTGACATGTGGCGTTCCTCGCACAGTAGGAACTCCAGTAGTTACAGAATCTCTGTGTTTTGGCTATACTTTGTGATACTGATCGTAGGTATTGAATTATACACAACCTCCTGTAAACTTTGCTATATCCTCACAGGCTAACAATGCCTCCCACACTGCCTGTTTCATTCTGTTCCTCCATTTCTCCTGTATTTATTTTATTTTGATTGTCTATGTACGTATATTCTGTTGCTGTAATTCTCCTCTCTTTTGTTCTGCATCGCCATCCATATGTTATACCTCTTTCAGCTTTCTTCAGTACTCTTGTCATGTACTAATTTTAATTTATTGGTATAGTTAATTTAGTTTAAATTGTTATATAGGCACTCTTTATTAGAGTTTAGTGTTAATGTTTTTCTGATTTGTTCCCTTTATATTTATTTAATGATTAACTTTCACATTTTAATTGCACTATACTGCACTGTAAAATATGACATTTACTCTGTGTTCGTATCTCACTCTTTTGAGTGACATCTTGTTGAATGTTACGTAATTTCTACCTCCTTTGACGACGGTAGTCAGTTAAAGTCTGATGATGCCACTGTAAGGCAAAAATCGGTTAACAAAATAAAGTTATTATTTAGAATAAACGTAATGTTGTTATTTTAATTTGGATCATTGAGTGTGGGGAAACCAGAAAATTAGGGAATCGAACCGTTTGAAATTTGATGGTGTTGAATGATTTTGAAAATTAGAGAGAGCTGTAAATAGTAGAAATTGTAGGGAAAGACAGATGTTGGAATGTTATCACCATTAGTCGCCTTACCCATTACTGGTTATTGTGACCAAATCCCTTCGTTCATTTCTTATGTAACTGAACATTCGACGAGAGTTTTCCATCTACAACTATCTTCACTCTTCTTAATGAAATGTGAACAGGCAGGCCGGCCATCTTCTCTACTTGAGGCAACAAAATACTTTCCTGATGGTCTTATATCTTCAATTTTGTCTTTGAAGATGGTCTTCTCTTCTCAAAATGTGGCCAAGCAACTGTAAGTAAGTTTGATTGGGACAGGAAGATAAACATCTGAAGGTGCTAAGTTCTCCTTTGATGAAAGCATCCCTTTTTCATTCCTTCCAATGAACGCGTAACATCTTACTCGAATAACACTTCTCAAACGCATTAATTCGACTCTCGCAACTATCTTTCACGCCACAGTTATCGCAGCCGTACAAGAACACACGCAACACCAATGACTGCACCAAGAGCATCTTTGTTGTTTGGAATATTGTCCGATTCTACCGGATTTTAGTGATCTTAAGTGGAATGTATCTGACACCATCCAGTCATAATACTGCTGCCCTTCTCCCTCAAATGTACGGTGCGTCTCTCCTACGAGTCTGAAACTAAACTTCGTCCGAACAGGCCTTGATAGGCCCAACGGTTCCGACCGGCCGCCGTGTCATCCTCACCCACTAGCGTCAATGAATGCGGAGATGGAGGGGCATGTGGTCAACAGACCGCTCTTCCGACCATATGTCAGTTTACGAGATCGGAGCCGCTACTGCTGATTCAAGTAGCTCCTCAGTAAGTTTTACAGTGTGTAGATACATCCTTTAGGAACAATATTTTCATTTCGCCACATAATTTCCATCCCTCTCAACTGCCTTACGCCATCTTGGAACCAGCGCCCGTATACCTGCACGGTAAAATTCTGCACCAACCTGTTGGAGCCACTGTTTGGCAGCGTGCACAAGGGAGTCATCATCTTCGAACCTTGTTCCACGAAGAGAGTATTTCAGTTTCCCAAAGAGATGATAGTCACATGGAGCCAGGTCAGAACTGTAAGGCGGGTGTTTCAGTGTTGTCCATCCGAGTCTTGTGATCGCTTCCATGGTTTTTTGACTAACATGTGGCCGTGCATTGTCGTGCAACAGCAAAACATCCTGCTTTTGCCACTGTGGTCGAATACGACTCAGTCGAGCTTGAAGTTTCTTCAGTGTCGTCACAAATGCATCAGAATTTATGGTGGTTCCTTCCACTTGGCATGATGTCCACAAGCAAGAGACCTTCGGAACCGAAAAACACCGCAGACATAACTTTTCCAGCAGAAGGTGTGGTTTTGAATTCTTTTTTCTTGGGTGAATTTGCATGATTGTCTCTTCGTCTCTGGTGAAAAATGATGGAGCCATGTTTCATCACCTGTCACAATTCTCCCAAGAAATTCATCTCCATCATTCTCGTACTGTTCCAAAAGTTCTTTGCATACCGTTTTCTTGTTTCTTTGTGAGCCACTGTCAACGTCTTGGGAACCCTCCTGGCACAAACCTTTTTTAACGCCAAAACTCTCAGTATTTGGAAACACTTTCTTCCCCTATCCCACCATAGCGAGACAATTCGTTCACTGTGACGCGTCTGTCAGTAGTCACCCATTCGTTAACTCTCTGCACATTGTCTGGAGTGTGTGCAGTACGAGGCCTGCCGCGGCGAGGACAATCCTCAACATTGCCGCTCCCGCTTTCATCACGTAACCTGCTTGCCCACCGATTAACTGAACTGCGATCGACAGCAGTATCTCCATACACCTTTTTCAATCTCTTGTGGATGTTTCCCACCGTCTCGTTTTCACAGCATAGGAATTCTGTAACAGCACGTTGCTTCTAACGAACGTCAAGTGTAGCAAAAATGGTTCAAATGGCTCTGAGCACTATGGGACTTAACATCTTAGGTCATCAGTCCCCTAGAACTTAGAACTAGTTAAACCTAACTAACCTAAGGACTTCACACACATCCATACCCGAGGCAGGATTCGAACCTGCGACCGTAGCAGTCGCGCGGTTCCGGACTGCGTGCCTAGAACCGCGAGACCACCGCGGCCGGCGTCAAGTGTAGCAGCCACTGTGAACACATGTTGTAACGGCGTCAGTCACGGGAACAGGTTGATCTATCTATACACTGTAAAACTTTCACACATGCAGAATGAAAACCGTATTTTTACAAAAATTGTGTTCATTTCTTTTGGAGTGACCCTCGCAAATGAGTGTTGCCCATCACGTTTTACATGCGAGACCCAGTGCCAACAAAAAGTGTTGATTTGTTTCTAGTTACAACCAAAATGATTTTTAAAGCGGAATTTTACGTGCCCATTCGACGGAGCGGTCCATAATATGAAGCTGGTATCTGTACAGATTCCATTGGTGATCTTGCAGCTCTGGAAGAATGAAACTACAGCGAAATCCAGACCTTCAGCTGCTTGCAGGCGTTGATAAATATCAACGGGGACAGTTGAAAAATGTGTGCCCCGAACGGGAGTCGAACCCGGGACCTTCTGCTTACAGAGTAGACGCTCTATCCGAATGAGCCACCGAGGACACAGACGGTTATGCGACTGCAGGGACTTGTCTTTGGTTCAAATGGCTCTGAGCACTATGGGACTCAACTGCTGCGGTCATTAGTCCCCTAGAACTTAGAACTAGTTAAACCTAACTAACCTAAGGACATCACAAACATCCATGCCCGAGGCAGGATTCGAACCTGCGACCGTAGCGGTCTTGCGGTTCCAGACTGCAGCGCCTTTAACCGCACGGCCACTTCGGCCGGCGGACTTGTCTTTGGCACGCTCCCCGTGAGACCCACGTTTTCAAACTTTCTGTCCACACACTACATTTGTAGTGCTACACTACATGTGTAGTACTCATTACTTGCGGCAGTCAATCTACCGATTCCCGTAACAGTTTAAACAATGTGAGTGCATCTGCACTGACGAAGATAATTGGCCGGTAAGCCTTATCTACATGAAGATTTATCAACGCCTGTAAGCAGCTAAAGGCCTGGATTTCATTATAATTTCGATCCATATAAGTCCAGTTTGACATTTTTTATCAATTTGTGTTAGGAGGGACAGCAAAACACGTAGATTAAACAGCAGTGCAGGAGCGACTCATAAGGGAAATTCCCCATCGCACGCTCCGCAGATTTAGTGGTAAGATCGTCCAGTGGATAAACCGTCAAAAACAGATCACAGATCGAGCATGAAAACAGGAAGGAGGTGTACTGAAGTATGGAGAAAGAAACAAAACAGAAATAGTGAACTGGCGAAGCTCAACATACGCCACATCGAGCGAACTGCAAGAACCACGGTGTCGTGGTTGGTGGTCACGCTCCTGGACTATAAACTGGGGGATCCGTGTTTGAATCTCCCTCGTGGCCTACGTTTTTTCCACAAGATTATGAGCTTGCCGTCCCATTATTGACGTATCTCTTCTCCTGTAGTCGGGCAATTGTGTATTATACGTTGGTTAAAGAATATGAGACATGTAAGAATATACCGTCGCAAGTAAATGTGATGAATAGTGAGCGCAGGCAAGATGCTACATAGACCTCTAACAGAAATGAAAACAACAAATAAACGGGTGTGAACTATATCACAACAAAGCAATTCAAGAGGCAAAACTTACAAAATGGAATGCAAGAGCCATTGCACGTAGTACTTGCGTAGAAAGAATAGGAGATACGTACGTCCAGCAGTCCCTTTCTTACGCCTCGCTGTTGCAACCGGACGTTACACCACGACACAGACACAAATATAGTGATCAGACGCGTCATTGAGCGGACAGACAGTTCACAATTTTGAGGAAAAAAGAAAGATGCACGAGGGAGATTACAAGACGGATGTCCCCCTTCGCAGTTCAACACAGTGACCACATAATGACGACGGATTTTCTCGTCACATTCACTCTACGTCGTACATCTCAAGCTTGGACCGTTCACTATTTCTGTTTGGCTTCTTTTTTCACAATACAGTACGCCGTCTTCCTGTTTTCATGTTTGATCAGTTTTTAGCGGGCTATCAACTCGGTCATCTTACCAGTAAATCTGAGGGGGTCGCGATGGGGAGTTTCCCTTATCAATAGCGCTGAATGTTTGGCTTTAGCAATCAGTTTCGGCCAGGTCACTACAGTCACTGCTGGAGTACTCATTGTTCGTACAGTTTCACTGTCTCTGTTAATATATTTTGATAAAACAAATATCCCATTATATTAATCTGGGACCGGAGTATCGAAAGGGCACATAAAACTCCGACTTTACGTGGGCTCTGGGTGTCGCATGAATGACACGATGTGCATTATTTATTTCGCTGGCTCCAGCTAGACAAAGCAAAAACGAAACTGCAAATATCTGCTGAAACGCCATAGAAAATGCGCTGACGACTGTTAACAGAGACGTGTGTGCGTTGCAACGTAAACTTCCAGTACTGGTGGTGGTAAACTCTACCTAAGTAAGAAGATTACCGTCGCTTTGTCGTATCCTACAGCTCCTGCAACCTACGCGTCTGTAGTAAATGGTTTCTAAAATTCGTGTGGTCCAGGAAATTACTGCTTCCTGCGAGCTATTGCCGGGTATTAATAATTTTTAGCGGAACGTTTTAACCAACCGGTAAATGTTTGAACGCAACGGATAACGCAAAAATTTTTTGAACCACTATAGAAGGCACCTATACAGAGCTTGATAGGCAGTATATAGCTTTTATTTGCTTTCATGACCCAGGCTTCCATTGTGGAACTTATTTTCACTTATTCTTCATGATGGAGGGAGCAAATAAACAGTCGAGGGTAGACAGTAATTGATATTTATTCAGTGCCGCTGGCATTTCAGCAACTATCAGTGTTTCTGTTGCAATATACATCATCCCAACTGGTCTCTCTAGTTAACATGGTTCAGTTTCGCCACGTAATTATGGAATGGGAGAGAGGAGCGCAGACCTGGATTCAATGTAATTTTATACAAACACACAATTTTACGTAAACCCATGCTTATTACGCCCATTTGCTATAGGTAACTCAGAACAAGTTCCGCAAATACACTACAAGCAAGCTAGGTCAGGGCGGAAGAGTGTTTCGCAAGTCTTTATCAAATCAACGGGGCATAAAAATCTGATACTTTTCCTAGTGGCTCGAGCTTAAAACATGTAGTTTACGCAACGGACAACATTGACAGCAAATCTAGTAGTTATGGGGAGCACAATAAACATTATCACTTCAATGCTATTCAACACGTGTGGCCTAATTTCGGTAGCCAACACAAATCCAGAAAATATACGGACACACAAGATTATTCATTCTCATTTTACACTCGCCCATTATCGTATGATTATTCACCGTGTACAATACATTTTCAGACCGAAACTACAATTTATCAATGTGGCGATTGCTCCAACAGACCACGTGATGCGAAGAAAAGTCGCAAAGAAAACATATGGAAAATAAATAAAAATACCCAGAAATATTACTGTAAATGAATGAGAAGATTAAAATACATTGAATTAGTGAATTTCCGTTAAGCACAGAGCAATAATATGACATTGAGCTTAAGGCCCATGGTGCGTGGCCTGACCAAGGCACATACGCAAAGTTCTACTGAAATTCGAATAAGTTATGAAAATAAATTCCCTCGTGGGGTTTAGTGGTAATCTCGCACCTGATTTCAACATCTGGACTTCATTACCGAGCAGCTTTCAGACAGTCCAATACCTTTGTTAACATTACCAAAACGAGAGCTGCGTCTCCAGATCTGTCCAGCGCCGCGACGCAGGAACAAGTGTTCGACCGGACACCTCGTCTCACCGTTCAAAAGGTGGTGGAGGGGATGGTTCACCAACCTAACGAAGCCAATACTCGTGCCTTCGCGGCCTCTCTCACCTGACTCGCCCACCATCTTTGCCAAACTTGTTCACGTTTAGGGATTGGGACTATCCTACTACAGAACGACTCTACACACGCAATGCCACGACCTCTGACCAGAGCTTTCGCCTACGTCACATACTATCCCATTCATACACTCCAAGGTCGCATACGGTAAAGGATACAAGGAAACATCGTACACATGAAATAAAATAAATAAATAAGTAAATAAATGAACACCGCTTGGTCCATTCTCTTCTGTTTGCCATACACGGAATTCACTTTTGCAGAGTCAAAACACTCTGGCTATAGTTCTCCTGTACCGGAATTTGTTGGAAAAATATGGAGCGGGACAACAAGTTCCGTTTCAATGTGTGTGTGTGTGTGTGTGTGTGTGTGTGTGTGTGTGTGTGTGTACTTGCGTGAATTCGAATGTCGTTGCTGTGGTCGCTTCTCGATCGTGTACCTCGTAAATGATTAGGAATTGTCCTAACATTCTCGAGAGTAATATGTCTTCGTAAATCTCTGATTTCACGTATCACGTGCAGTCTAGTGATTTCTAAATGCCGGCCGGAGTGGCCGAGCGGTTAAAGGCGCACAGTCTGGAACCGCACGACCGCTACGGTCGCAGGTTCGAATCCTGCCTCGGGCATGGATGTGTGTGATGTCCTTAGGTTAGTTCGGTTTAAGTAGTTCTAAGTTCTAGCGGACTTATGACCACAGCAGTTGAGTCCCATAGTGCTCAGAGCCATTTGAACCATTTCTAAATGCTTTGTCTGACCAAGTTGTGGTTACTGAGGCTTTAATCCGCCCAGTTTTTGCGAAAGGGGGATGTTCTCTCACATTGCACAGGAATTTAGAGCTGTCAGAGTCAATGCCTATATATGTCATCTGGTTAACTATGGAAGTCGAACTCTTGTCACACATGTGCATAGTGTATGATGTAGCGCCTCGATGCTCGTTTGATACAATTAACTTTGTGCCTTATGTCATTATAATATCTTCTGTTATTCATTAAACTTCAGAACGTATATGAATGAAGGTAAACTACGAGAGTTCGTTTCAAGCATGTGATTTCCGCAATTCCGAACTGCTTTAATCCTGGTGCGCAGCATATGTGACATTTAGCTCAGAGTAACTCGAGTCCGCAGCGTGAGTATAACGTATTCGTGTTGTCCTTTCCTTCGACGATATTGATCAGTATCTAAATATATATGTCTCGCAACTATTCATCAAATGTCGTCTATGTCCGCAATTTCAATTTTTTTATTAACATGGAATTTCTGTCTTAAGACTAATATATTATTTTGGAAAGAGAATTTTTATGAGAGTATTACGATTAAGCGATACAAAATCTTAGGAACCACCTGATTCGGCACAAGCGTTTTCATTGCATGGTTACTTGCTCAATCTACTTTTTTTCAGCTTTCTTTTCCGATATGAAGCACCGCACAAATATGGTTAGAGATACTTGCCAAATTGTCCTATGACTCCACAGTGCTATCAGAACCGCTATCAGGAGTGTGTTTCTGTTTCTTTCTTTTTTCTTTTTCGTGATCTGTCTGACGCGGTCTGCCACGAATTTCTCTCCGTGTTCCAACCTTTTCGTCTCAGATTATAAATCGCAGCGTACGTCCTCAATTATTTGTTGGATGCTTTCCAATCTCAGCGTACCTCTACAGTTTTTACCCTCTACATTTCCCTCTAGTACCACAGAAGTTACTCCCTGAAGTCTTAATAGATGTCCTATCGTCCTAACTCTTCTCCTTTTCTGTGTTTTCCATACTTTTCCTCGCCGATTCTTTGGATAACCTAATTCCTAACCTTACCAGCTCACCTATTTTTCAACACTCTTCTGTAGCACATCTCAAATGCTTGGATTCTCTTCTGTTCCGGTTTTCCCACAGTTCATGCATCACTAACATACAATGTTGCGCCCCAAACAAACATTCTCAGAAATTTCTTCCACAGATTAAGACCTATGTTTGATACCAAGCAGACTTCTCTTAGCCAGAAAATCCCTTTTTGCCAATGCTAATGTGATTTTTATGTCCTCCTCGCTCCGTCCACCATCGGTTGTTTTGTTGTTTACGTAGCACAACTCCTTAACTCCGTCTACTTCATGACCCCAAATTCTGATGTTAAGTTTCTCGCTGTTTTCAGTAGTGCTGCTTCTTCTTCTTTCGTCCTTCATCGATTTGTTCTCATTCCATATGTGTACCTGTTAGACTGTTGATTACATTAAGCACATCCTGTAATACTTCATTTTCATTCAGGATAGCAATGTCATCAACGAATCTTTTCACTGATATCGTTTCACCCTGGTTGCGAATCCTGATTCTATATACTGAGCATCCTTAATAGGGCCTTACGGACTAATCTTTTGGTGGGCAGAATAGTTATTCGTTGCACTTTAAATAATCAATATTAAGTGAGATGCTTATTCAATATTAGTCATACACAGAATAAATTATCTGTCTCGTCAGCTTATACAGGGTGGTCCATAGGTCATAACCGGGCCAAATATCTCACGAAATAAGCCTCAAAATAAAGAACGAAACTTGTCTATCTTGAAGGGGGAAACCAGATGGCGCTACCATAGGTCAAACGGATATCTACTTCGTTTTTTTTTTTTTTTCTTTAATAGGAACCCCCATTTTTATTACATATTCGTGTAGTATGTAAAGAAATATTTTTTAAATAGGAACCCCCATTTTTATTACATATTCGTGTAGTACGTAAAGAAATAAGAATGTTTTCGTTGGACCACTTTTTCCCCATTGTGATAGATGGCGCTGTAATAGTCACAAACATATGGCTAACAATTTTTGACGAACAGTTGGAAACAGGTAGGTTTTTCTAAAATTAAAATACAGACCGCAGATACGTTTGAACATTTTATCTCGGTTGTTCCAATGTGATACATGTACCTTTGTGATCATTTCTGAGAACGCATCTGTTACAGCGTGATTACCTGTAAATACCACATTAGTGCAATAAATGCTCAAAATTATGTCCGTCAACCTCAATGGATTTGGCAATACGTGGAACGACATTCCTCTCAGCAGCGAGTAGTTCGCCTTCCGTGATGTTCGCACATGCATTGACAATGCGCTGACGGATGTTGTCAGGCGTTGTCGGTGGGTCACCATAGCAAATATCCTTCAACTTTTCCCACAGAAGGAAATCCGGGGACGTCAGATTCGGTGAACGTGCGGGCTATGGTATGGTGCTTCGACGACCAATCCACCTGTCATGAAATATGCTATTTAATACCGCTTCAACTGCACGCGAGCTATGTGTCAGACATCCATCATGTTGGAAGTACGTCGCCATTCTCTCATGCAGTAAAAACATCTTGTAATAACATCAGTAGAACATTACGTAGGAAATCAGCATACATTGCACCATTTAGATTGCCATCGATAAAATGGGGCAAATTATCCTTCCTCCCATAATGCCGGACCATATATTAACCCGCCAAGAACGCTGATGTTCCACTTATAGCAGCCATCGTGGATTTTCCGTTGCCCAATAATGCATAATATGCCGGTTTACGTTACCGCTGTTGATGAATGGCGCTTCGTCGCTAAATAGAATGCGTACAAAAAATCTTTCATCGTCCCGTAATTTCTCTTGTGCCCAGTGGCAGAAC
Source organism: Schistocerca serialis cubense (assembly GCF_023864345.2). Classification (NCBI taxonomy): domain Eukaryota; kingdom Metazoa; phylum Arthropoda; class Insecta; order Orthoptera; family Acrididae; genus Schistocerca; species Schistocerca serialis. The sequence continues at coordinate 868,847,459 of NC_064641.1, read as the reverse complement.
TATACTCGACGTCAAAGTTGTCGCCGTGCAATTTCTGGTGCATAGAAATACGGTACGGGTGCAATCGATGTTGATGCAGCATTCTCAACACCGAGGTTTTTGATATTCCCGATTCTCACGCAATTTGTCTGCTACTGATGTGCGGATTAGCCGCGACAGCAGCTAAAACACCTACTTGGGCATCATCATTTGCTGCAGGTCGTGGTTGACGTTTCACATGTGGCTGAACACTTCCTGTTTCCTTAAATAACGGAACTATCCGGCGAACGTTCCAGACTCTTGTATGATGTCGTCCAGGATACCGAGCAGCATACATAGCACACGCCCGTTGGGCATTTTGATCACAATAACCACACATCAACACGACATCGACCTTTTCCGCAATTGGTAAATGGCCCATTTTAACACGGGTAATGTATTAGGAAGGAAATGCCGTCCGCGCTGGTGGAATGTTACGTGATACTACGTACTTATACGTTTGCGACTATTACAGCGCCAGGTATCACAGAGCGAAAAAAGTGGTTCAACTAAAACATTAATATTTCTTTATGTACTACACGAATATGTAATAAAATGAGGGTTCCTATTTTAAATAACGCAGCTGATACCCGTTTGACCTATGGCAGCGCTATCTAGCGCGCCAACCATAGATGAATCTGGTTTCCCCCTTCAAGCTAGACGAGTTTCGTTCTTTGTACTTTTTTCGTTTGATGCTTATTTCGTGAGATACTTGGCCCGGTCACTATCAATTGACCACCTTGTATAGTCAAGTTCACTCAGAATGCAGTTGTCCAGTGAAATTAGTAAAATGTACTTAAATATTACATATTAATTAAGACAACTTTCAAAAATACAGTCAACATTAAATTACATAGCTTTCATCTTCCACGTTAAAATGCAAGTTTAAGCGAGGAAACTTTTAATCTCCCCTCTGGATCATCCAGTCACTCATGTTGTGCCACTTTGCTTTTGGATATTTGCAGATACACAAAACAGATACGACCCATTTCAAGCGAATGTAATATCGACCATATTTTACGTAACACAACGGCAGCTGATTCGTATTCGCATTAACTTTAATATTTGCTTAGCAGCCAGTGGTGCTGGACTCTGGGTTTTTTCATCGCACAGTGCGTGGTTCGCTTCGCCCCTGCGAGCACTCGCGTCCCCAGTCGGGTTGGGTCGGCCGCCATTGGCGCGTTGGTGGCGGTTCGCTCTAATTGATGGCAGTCGGCCTGCTCTTATTAATTGCTAGCCGTAAATTGGGGCAGTCGATACCCGCGCGGTTATAGCGTGAAAATGCGAGCTGCCGGGGCCGCGGCCGGAGCGGATTACGAGGATCCAATATCGGGCGCCGCAGTCGGCGACACGCGTGGTGTAGCGCGGGCCAGCGGTCAGCGGGACGAGGTCTCGCATGTAACAGCGAACAGTCCGATCAGCGGCGCGGAATGGTTCTTCAGGATTCAAGGAAGTTCGGACAAATTTTACTCGTCCGAGGTCCAGCCTACATGTGCATCTTCACCTGCGTCTTCCGCAATACGGCGTGTCGCGGAGGGTTCTTTGTGTACTAATATCACCTCCACACTATCTTACTCCAGCTTGCTAAAAGGACGATTGCTGGCAAGCCTTCGCGTGAGTTCGAATTTCTCTAATTTCACGGTCGTAGCCTTTACGTAGCGATGTTACGCACACTCTCCCTTGTTTTCTGCTTGTACTACGTGATCTGGATCGTCTAAATCCAGTAGCAGATCTCTCCTCAGTGTCCAGTGGTAAGTTACACGACGGATTTTGGATTACGCTATTTGGTGTAACGTGCCGTAAGCCCCGAACGAGGTCTATTTGAGTCTTTTGTAACTATTATAACATGGGATTTACTAGCTATAAAAGCAGTCTATCTACGATTCTCCTGCATGTACAGATATTTACTGAATAATGTCGTTTTAGTTAAAAACAAGGATGTGCTAGTAATTTCTAAAGGACCTAGCCTTCTGCAGAAAGACGTCGTATATTTACCCAACAATACAAAGTTATCGCTACACTTTAAGGCAAATCAGTAAATGTGCAAACTTATATGGAATGTAACACCAACATTATTTAACGTACCAAATAAGCCACCACACATGTAGGTTAAGGGAAAACCACATATACACGATAATAAATCGTCTAAAGCAATAGAGCTTTTCCTCAACGCAAAACAAAACTAAATGTGAACCACGAAAGGCAAGAATCTTCAACAAATTTGCTTGTGAAGGGGAGGTAACTACTTTTACAAGAATATTCATATATTAGAAAGACCAGTGAAGTGTAAGAATGGGCGAATCATTAGACCCCATATTTTTTTTTTTTTTTTTTGTGTGTCTTGGAAAGTGTCCATGATAATAACAACAGAAATATATGCTTCTGATGCGTGAAATACATGTTTGCACTCCTATGCTATCAGCGAAGTAAGCTGAAAACACACATATTCGAAAGAATTGCTTCATGAATAAATTGTCGCTTTTGTCATTGAATCAGTGTGTTTCGGCTGTTTCCAAATGTATTGCCGGCCGCGGTGGTCTAGCGGTTAAGGCGCTCAGTCCGGAACCGCGCGACTGCTATGGTCGCAGGTTCGAATCCTGCCTCGGGCATGGATGTGTGTGATGTCCTTAGGTTAGTTAGGTTTAAGTAGTTCTAAGTTCTAGGGGACTGATGACCACAGATGTTAAGTCCCATAGTGCTCAGAGCCATTTGAACCATTTGAACCAAATGTAGTTTTAATGATACTTCAGGACTCTTGATGAAATACTAACACATGGAAAACAAAAATGTAACTGTTCCGTTAATTAAGTAGAAAATAACTAAAGACAAACGTTATCCTTACGATGCATATGTATGTTCCCTTTCTCACCACTTGCAGCGCTAGCGTCGCTCCAGCTGTCAAACAGTAACAACGTTTGCGTCAGAGAGTGTCGTGATTGTATGCATTGGACTATGGCATTACTCCATTCTATCTCTGATCCAGGCACAGATATGACTAATCAAAATGGCTATCCACCTCTCGATATATTCGTTGACTCTTCTAGGAACAAACGCTCTCTAAACTTTCTCAGTAAACCACACTGTGACGCAGAATGCCTGTCTTATACTGTCTACCACTGGAGTTGTCTGAGCATTTTCTCGCTTACTGAATGAAACGAAACACGCTATTCTTCTTTGGATCTTCTCTGTTTTCTCTATCAGTCCTGTCTGGAGCAGATCCCTCCTTGAATAGCAATATACTCAACTATTGGTGGAATGAGGGCTTTTCAAGCGACCTCCTTTGTGGGCAGACTTCCACTGAATCTCAGTCCCGCATCTGCCTCACCTCGGATTAGTTTTATGTGGTCGTTCCTGATTAAATCGCTCCCGATACATACTCAAAGATGATTTACGGATGTGAGTTCTTCCAGCGGTTATTATGTAGTCGTGCAGCCATATATTATCGTATATTTCTGTCTATTTATTCATTATATTTGTTTACTGCCATCACTGAAACAAGTGACCATCCTCTGAGGGTCTTCCTGCACTTGGTTACAACTTTCTAGAAGGTCTCTGCATACAACAGTATCATTCACGAAAGGCTCATGGAATTTTGACATGCGCTAGGTAACTTGCCAGTTACATATAACTTTATTTAGTTCCCTAAACATTACAGAGCAAATTTACGACCGTAACTATCGACTGAATATGTCACACAATCTTATGGCTTAAGGGCACAACCTCTTTAATTTTTAAATCGGCAAAAGACCCATGATTTAAAACACAATAAATCTTCATAAGGCAGAAAGCCCAAAGCTTTATCCCGAAAAAAATATTTTAAATGAGGCTGAAGGCCCAAACAATCTAAGACTTAACAAGTAAGGAATTTTAATTTTAAGACGGTTGAAAGCACATGATTGAAAAACACATCTACAATGAATTTACAAAAGGCAAAAGGTCCAAAGCTTTATCCAAAAAATACACTCCTGGAAATGGAAAAAAGAACACATTGACACCGGTGTGTCAGACCCACCATACTTGCTCCGGACACTGCGAGAGGGCTGTACAAGCAATGATCACACGCACAGCACAGCGGACACACCAGGAACCGCGGTGTCGGCCGTCGAATGGCGCTAGCTGCGCAGCATTTGTGCACCGCCGCCGTCAGTGTCAGCCAGTTTGCCGTGGCATACGGAGCTCCATCGCAGTCTTTAACACTGGTAGCATGCCGCGACAGCGTGGACGTGAACCGTATGTGCAGTTGACGGACTTTGAGCGAGGGCGTATAGTGGGCATGCGGGAGGCCGAGTGGACGTACCGCCGAATTGCTTAACACGTGGTGCGTGAGGTCTCCACAGTACATCGATGTTGTCGCCAGTGGTCGGCGGAAGGTGCACGTGCCCGTCGACCTGGGACCGGACCGCAGCGTCGCACGGATGCACGCCAAGACCGTAGGATCCTACGCAGTGCCGTAGGGGACCGCACCGCCACTTCCCAGCAAATTAGGGACACTGCTGCTCCTGGGGTATCGGCGAGGACCATTCGCAACCGTCTCCATGAAGCTGGTCTACGGTCCCGCACACCGTTAGGCCGTCTTCCGCTCACGCCCCAACATCGTGCAGCCCGCCTCCAGTGGTGTCGCGACAGGCGTGAATGGAGGGACGAATGGAGACGTGTCGTCTTCAGCGATGAGAGTCGCTTCTGCCTTGGTGCCAATGATGGTCGTATGCGTGTTTGGCGCCGTGCAGGTGAGCGCCACAATCAGCACTGCATACGACCGAGGCACACAGGGCCAACACCCGGCATAATGGTGTGGGGAGCGATCTCCTACACTGGCCGTACACCACTGGTGATCGTCGAGGGGACACTGAATAGTGCACGGAACATCCAAACCGTCATCGAACCCATCGTTCTACCATTCCTAGGCCGGAAAGGGAACTTGCTGTTCCAACAGGACAATGCACGTCCGCATGTATCCCGTGCCACCCAACGTGCTCTAGAAGGTGTAAGTCAACTATCCTGGCCAGCAAGATCTCCGGATCTGTCCCCCATTGAGCATGTTTGGGACTGGATGAAGCGTCGTCTCACGCGGTCTGCACGTCCAGCACGAACGCTGGTCCAACTGAGGCGCCAGGTGGAAATGGCATGGCAAGCCGTTCCACAGGACTACATCCAGCATCTCTACGATCGTCTCCATGGGAGAATAGCAGCCTGCATTGCTGCGAAAGGTGGATATACACTGTACTAGTGCCGACATTGTGCATGCTCTGTTGCCTGTGTCTATGTGCCTGTGGTTCTGTCAGTGTGATCATGTGATGTATCTGACCCCAGGAATGTGTCAATAAAGTTTCCCCTTCCTGGGACAATGAATCCACGGTGTTCTTATTTCCATTTCCAGGAGTGTATTTTAAATGAGGCTTAAGGCCCAACTAATGCAAGACTTGACAAGTACGGAACTTTCAATTTTAAAACTGCTGAATGCCCATTATTTAAAGCCCAACTAAAAGCTTGCAAATTCAGATCATCGGCTATGAGGCATTAAAATTCACAATCAAATACCAATAAGAAAAAGCAGTACAGCCAGCGGCGCTCAGAAGTTTCGGGGGGTCGGCCTGCACTAGAAACATTAACGTTCGCTTAAGGGAGACAGGCAGTTGACCCAACTATATCTGATCCGCCGGCAAACCAACCAAGAGGCAGTCAACGGTCCCACCGACAAGACGACATGCTTTCCACCCGACCAATACACAAGGAACTCCTATGCCAAAATGTAAAAGGCGTCAGCCGCCCACAGCCAAGTATGCATAAGCTATCAAAACTACACACACGTGTTGGACAGCGACAACACGGTGAGGAAAGGACACTGCCTGAATTTTTCTCCAGCGGCCAGGGCAGGTAACCGGAACGCTAACGGCCACTAGGCATAAATTCCGCTGGTGAATTTGGACTTCAAACAACGAAAATACAGTTCAACTCCACCGGATTGTGGTCAAACTTTCGCCAACTCGAACACTCGCTGTTGCACAGGGGAATACCCCCAACAGCCAACCATGAAAACCAAAGGCACAATGTGAACAGTCTGGCTTCGGTAATTAAATCACTTCTTAACTTTGATGTCCTGCGTCGGTGAGCCACGAACCTCGTAGCAATCGGAACAGCTCCCACACACTCCGACAATGCGTAGAGACCGCCAGCGGGCCCTGCCCACTGCGCCGCGCGCTGATTTCCTGACTGATCCACACCAACCGACTGACTGCCACACATCAGCACGGAGACAGCACTAAAAATAACTGAGCAGTCGACATCACAAGCTATACACAGTTTCACGAACACTTGCACGAAGGACTAGACAATACTAACGGCAGCGACTGTCCAATAACAAGGACGAATCACGAGTCGCCACTCGCAGGCAACCCATAAGCGATCGCCGCCCAACATACACGACGTCCGTCAAGATGACCGACCGACGACCAACATAGGTGGTCGACTCTCAAGTGATGTGTATCGGCAACCGTCGGACGAGTCATAGCTTTCCGGACCTCACTGCAGCCGCGCCCCTACTGAACTTCCACCGCGTCCTAAGTCAAACACGGCCAGGTCCGAACTGCACTGCTAGCGCCTCCCAACTCTCTGGCAGATCCGAATTCACTCCGAACACACGACAACCGCGAAGTAAGAACTGTCAGCAAAGATAATACGCCAGTGCTTATACCGATGAGCGCCGCTGCTGCCGCTCACGGGAAGGCAAGGCGGCAACTCAGTGACACCAGTAATTGAAATTAACATAACGAGGTGGTAGTACCGTAAAAACAGGATGTCAAATGAGATATGGCACGAACACGAGCCAGGCATGGCTCAGTTCATACGTATGACGGGAATGCTCATTTCCAGCAAAAAACTCCATATCGACATATGTCCTATTCTGAAATGATTCCTATGCTCGTACCTTCTTTAATAGGCAGCAATGGGGCACTGTGTCAGATGCTTTGCGTATATCTAGAAACATACAAAATGGCTCTGAGCACTATAACTGCTGAGGTCATCAGTCGCCTAGAACTTAGAACTACTTAAACCTAACTAACCTAAGGACATCACACACATCTATGCCAGAGGCAGGATTCGAACCTGCGACCATAGCGGTCACGCGGTTCCAGACTGAAGCGCCTAGAACCGCACGGCCACACCGACCGGAAGTATCCTGCAGGTGGCAGTGACAAAGCCGACCGCAGAGCTAACGCAGACACTGCTGCCTGCAATCGGCGCCACTTTCTCCGTGTTGTCCTACCCACCCGACGGCCACCGAACTGCCTCTCTGCTCGCTCAGCCTCTCGATTCGCCGGCAGCCGCCTTGGGTCTTCCCCGTGCCGCACTCCACAACCTTACTCTTCTCGCTGCCCAGGTGTCAGGCTGGTTCTGCTGCCCCCTGAAGCACTTTGCCCTGCCGCTGCTAGCTGCCGCCCCTTCCTTCCAATGCGTCCGATGCCGTCTCGCCCATGGTGAGAAAACTAGCTGCTTTTTTAGAGGCGGGCCGCGACCCACATTGTGCTGCGATTATTATTTTTCTTTATTGAATTTCGATTCCCCCCCAAGGGGGCGGGCTGGCAGCAGCTTAGTATACCGCTCTTCAGTCTACAGACTTTGATTTAAAAAGATGAAGAGAATAAATAATAAAAACAGGCGGTAAAATCGGGGACTTAAATAGTAATATGGCGAAAAAATCGTGGAACTTAAAACATAGAACAAAGGAATGATGATGCTAATAAAATACATACGAAGCAGAGAGGTAAAATATTAGACAGACAATTAAAAAACACGGCGACAGTCTGGTTTCAGTTTGCAAAAGACATAAAATTCACACCCAGCGACAGCATGGTTTCTGTTCGCAACACTAGAAAGACGAACAACACTGAACATTCACTGGAACACTGCACTAAAAAGTTGGCAAATGTGACGTACCACAGCCGAGAGCAGGTGGGGGGAAACTGCACAGATGATGGGAAAATAAAAAAGGGGTTGAAGGAGAGGAAAAGCGAAGGGGGTGGAGGGGTGAAAGAAGCCGATGGAGGATGAGGACCCATAAGAGGGATGCGGGGTGCTGGGCAGACACGACAGGGAGTGGGGAAGGCAGAGGAGGGGAATACAAAAGGACTCGGGGGGGGGGGGGGGAGGTAGGGAGAGGTTTGGCAGGGAGAAAACGGGATGGAAGCGGGGAAAGAGGGAGCCCAAGGAAAGGATGGAGAAAGGAGGGGGGTTGAGGATCAGAGTTGATAGGAGGGATAGATGGAGGGAGAGAGGGCATCATCCAGGAGGGGGAGTTGATGGAAGCCACCTTGGGAAAGGAGATGTAGGGTGTAGAGATGGAGGGTAGGGGGGACACAACAGTGAAGACGTGGCGGGGGGCGGGGACGGGAGAGGAGAGGAGCAACCAGGGGGTGAGGGGGATTAAGGTGGCAGGAGGGGTAGAGGACAAGGATATGTTCGAGGTATAGGAGCAGATGGGGGAAAGGAATGAGGTCATAGAGGATCCGTGTGGGGGACGGGAGGCATATATGAAAAGCAATGCAGAGTGCATGATGCTCAAGGATCTGGAGGGACATATAGAATTTCGGGAGGGGGGGGGGGGGGCAGAGATCCAGGCGGGACTGGCATAACAGAGGATGGGATGGATTAAGGATTTGTAGGTGTGGAGGATGGTAGAGGGGTGCAACCCCCATGTCCGGCCAGAGAGGAGTTTTAGGAGTCTGAGGCGATTGTGAGCTTTGGACTAGATGGAGTGGAGATGAGGGATCTAGGTGAGGTGCTGCAATTATAACGGTACATTGCTCAACTTCCAGTTAAGATGGAGTCATAATCGAGAACGAGCCACTATCGAAAAATAATATACACTGCGACTGAACACGGTGCGGATGGCCGCAATGTGATGAAACCTTCGAAGTCCATAGCGATTAATAAACACGTTAGTTTCATAGTTAACACTTTGCCGTCCGCACGTCTCGTACAAATTTATTCGCTTGGTGCCGTCAGCGCCAAGCCGGATTACTTGCCTTCTGGCCGGCCGCTTGTCATACTTCCGTAGATGACAAGCTACAAACACATTGACCTCTGGGTGCTTAAATTTTCCGGAAATCCTGTATTTTGCCGTGAAAAGAAAATGAAGTCCCATACTGCGTGACAGATCGTAGGGGAATGGTGCGGGTGGCCCGCACCGCCATACTAGGCAAGGTCCGAGGTGGTTTGCCATTGCCTTCCTCCAACCAGAATGTGGATGAATGATGATGATGATGAAGACGACAAAACAACACCCAGTCATTTCGAGGCAGAGAAAACCCCTGATACCGCCGGGAATCGAACCCAGGACCCCGTGCTCGGGAAGGGACAACGCTACCGCGAGACCATGAGCAGCGGACTTCGTCCCACAAACACTCCATGCTACTATATAATCTGTGCAAGCTTCTTCATCTCCCAGTACTTACTGCAACCTACATCCTTCTGAATCTGTTTAGTGTATTCATCTATTGGTCTTCCTCTACGATTTTTGCCCTCCACGCTGCCCTCCAATACTAAATTGGTGATCCCCTGATGCTTCAGAATATGTCCTACCAAGCGATCTCTTCTTCTAGTCAAGTTGTGCCTCAAATTTATCTTCTCTCCAATTCTATTCAGTACCTCATCTTTAGTTATGTGATAGACCCATCTAATCTTCAGCATTCCTCTGTAGCACCACACTTCGAAAGCTTCTATTCTCGTTGGGACTTAACATCTGTGGTCATCAGTCCCCTAGAACTTAGAACTACGTAAACCTAACTAACCTAAGGACATCCATCACACACATCCATGCCGGAGGCAGTACTCGAACCTGCGACCGTAGTGGTCACGCGGTTCCAGACTGAAGCGCTTAGAACCGCACGGCCACACCAGTCCGATTACTTCTCGTGAAGACGCTGTTAAAATACAGTCGATACTGCATGACCAGTTATCAGCACCGATATTTAAGGAAATGCTGCGTTATGCGTGGTTCACTTCCAAATTATCGTCTGAAAATGTTAACGAGGCTTGTTTTTCCACGGAAAACATCAAAGACCTTGCTTATGGAGAAACATAGCATTTATTCAATGCAGCTGGCGCCGTTTAATTTTGTGTTTTCCATGTTTTTACGAAAAATACCATCCTGCAACTTGTAATGTCGAAAGTGACGATTAATTGCACATCATCCGAAAGCCGTCTGTGGCGGTCAAAACTTGGAGCAAACAAGTACTTTCGGGCTCCTTCCACGTATAAGGGATTTCTCAAATCATGGACATGCATACGTTTACAGTATCACTTTTGCGTTTGGTCGTTTACTAGTCGTTGGTTATGAATATTACATTATTTGTGATAGTAAAAATTTGTAGACTGCCAAACAACATTCTAAATTTAATAAAAGTTCGTACGAGTACACGTATTTTTTCCATTATATCAACTGTAATATAAATAGTAAAGAAAATGACTGTGTTGAAAATAAGGAAAAACTGACGAAAGGGATTCGATCCTGCGATTATGGGGCTTGAACGTTAACCACCCGGCTTCCACCTCTTCATGGTAAGAATGGCCACTCACGGGTATATATATCTGACGACCGAAATTTTCTTGCGATTTTCTCAATAACGATTGAGAAGTACGCGCTACTGCTTACACATTTTCTTGCCCTCGTGGAATACTATGAGTGTACGACGTTTACAGTAAATCCACGTTCCAAACGTCGTGCCCTCCCCTTGTAGGTTTAACGGGCGCGTAATGCACTACCCCGAATGATGCTTCGTTAGTAATTCTAGGAATATTCCCACTGGACTTGAAAGATTAGGAAAAGTAGAGCCTTTTACTGGTTAAAGAAAGGCAGGCAAAGGGAATTACGAAGGGTGCTGGGAACTGAGGCCAATTCGAAAGAGGCAATAAAATATCTCATATTGTAACTGTGGGAAAATGAATGGGACACTTCAGGCACTGGCAAGAGAATACAAATTTCTCCTTAACGTCGGGAACATGGGGTCTTGCTCACTCGTCACTAACAGGCTGCCTAAGAGATGCAGTGTTCTCAGAATGCTATACACAAGTCAAACAAAGATCATTAGTAGTTTTATTTCTATAAAGCAAATGACAATACTTTAGCGATCTGAGTACTTGGCGTGGAAGGTTGTTTACACGGCTTGGCTAGCGCAAGCTGCCGGTGTGCAATGGAGCAATCGCAAGCAAGGGACTCAACCCGATAAATAGCTTGCTGCTCAAATGTATGAGCCGACAAGGCACCGGAATCGTACAGATCTAATATTTGCACTGCCTGGTGATCTGATGGATCGGACTGTTTTAAAATCTGTTTTCAGATTTTGACATCAGGTACACTGTACACGATCGCATCACGGAAAATTACATCTGAATATAAAGCACTGCAAGCGCATTTGAAGTTACATTTCTTGGTCATACCTTGCGAATCTGTTACACACATCTACATCTACATCTACATCTACATCTACATTGATACTCCGCAAGCCACCCAACGGTGTGTGGTGGAGGGCACTTTACGTGCCACTGTCATTACCTCCCTTTCCTGTTCCAGTCGCGTATGGTTCGCGGGAAGAACGACTGTCTGAAAGCCTCCGTGCGCGCTCTAATCTCTCTAATTTTACATTCGTGATCTCCTCGGGAGGTATAAGTAGGGGGAAGCAATATATTCGATACCTCATGCAGAAACGCACCCTCTCGAAACCTGGCGAGCAAGCTACACCGCGATGCAGAGCGCCTCTCTTGCAGAGTCTGCCACTTGAGTTTATTAAACATCTCCGTAACGCTATCACGGTTACCAAATAACCCGGTGACGAAACGCGCCGCTCCTCTTTGGATCTTCTCTATCTCCTGTGTCAATCCGACCTGGTACGGATCCCACACTGATGAGCAATACTCAAGAATAGGTCGAACGAGTGTTTTGTAAGCCACCTCCTTTGTTGATGGACTACATTTTCTAAGCACTCTCCCAATGAATCTCAACCTGGTACCCGCCTTACCAACAATTAATTTTATATGATCATTCCACTTCAAATCGTTCCGTACGCATACTCCCAGATATTTTACAGAAGTAACTGCTACCAGTGTTTGTTCCGCTATCATATAATCATACAATAAAGGGTCCTTCTTTCTATGTATTCGCAATACATTACATTTGTCTATGTTAAGGGTCAGTTGCCACTCCCTGCACCAAGTGCCTATCCGCTGCAGATCTTCCTGTATTTCGCTACAATTTTCTAATGCAGCAACTTCTCTGTATACTACAGCATCATCCGCGAAAAGCCGCATGGAACTTGCGACACTATCTACTAAGTCATTTATATATATTGTGAAAAGCAATGGTCCCATAACACTCCCCTGTGGCACGCCAGAGGTTACTTTAACGTCTGTAGACGTCTCTCCATTGATAACAACATGCTGTGTTCTGTTTGCTAAAAACTCTTCAATCCAGCCACACAGCTGGTCTGATATTCCGTAGGCTCTTACTTTGTTTATCAGGCGACAGTGCGGAACTGTATCGAACGCCTTCCGGAAGTCAAGAAAAATAGCATCTACCTGGGAGCCTGTATCTAATATTTTCTGGGTCTCATGAACAAATAAGGCGAGTTGGGTCTCACACGATCGCTGTTTCCGGAATCCATGTTGATTCCTACATAGTAGATTTTGGGTTTCCAGAAATGACATGATACGCGAGCAAAAGACATGTTCTAAAATTCTACAAGAGATCGACGTGAGAGATATAGGTCTATAGTTTTGCGCATCTGCTCGACGACCCTTCTTGAAGACTGGAACTATCTGTGCTCTTTTCCAATCATTTGGAACCCTCCGTTCCTCTAGAGACTTGCGGTACACGGCTGTTAGAAGGGGGGCAAGTTCTTTCGCGTACTCTGTGTAGAATCGAATTGGTATCCCGTCAGGCCCAGTGGACTTTCCTCTGTTGAGTGATTCCAGTTGCTTTTCTATTCCTTGGACACTTATTTCGATTTCAGCCATTTTTTCGTTTGTGCGAGGATTTAGAGAAGGAACTGCAGTGCGGTCTTCCTCTGTGAAACAGCTTTGGAAAAAGGTGTTTAGTATTTCACCTTTACGCGTGTCATCCTCTGTTTCAATGCCATCATCATCCCGTAGTGTCTGGATATGCTGTTTCGAGCCACTTACTGATTTAACGTAAGACCAGAACTTCCTAGGATTTTCTGTCAAGTCGGTACATAGAATTTTACTTTCGAATTCAATGAACGCTTCACGCATAGCCCTCCTTACGCTAACTTTGACATCGTTCAGCTTCTGTTTGTCTGAGAGGTTTTGGCTGCATTTAAACTTGGAGTGGAGCTCTCTTTGCTTTCGCAGTAGTTTCCTAACTTTGCTGTTGTACCACGGTGGGTTTTTCCCGTCCCTCACAGTTTTACTCGGCACGTACCTGTCTAAAACGCATTTTACGATTGCCTTGAACTTTTTCCATAAACACTCAACATTGTCAGTGTCGGAACAGAAATTTTCGTTTTGATCTGTTAGGTAGTCTGAAATCTGCCTTCTATTACTCTTGCTAAACAGATAAACCTTCCTCCCTTTTTTTATATTCCTATTAACTTCCATATTCAGGGATGCTGCAACGGCCTTATGATCACTGATTCCCTGTTCTGTACATACGGAGTCGAAAAGTTCGGGTCTGTTTGTTATCAGTAGGTCCAAGATGTTATCTCCACGAGTCGGTTCTCTGTTTAATTGCTCGAGGTAATTTTCGGATAGTGCACTCAGTATAATGTCACTCGATGCTCTGTCCCTACCACCCGTCCTAAACATCTGAGTGTCCCAGTCTATATCTGGTAAATTGAAATCTCCACCTAAGACTATAACATGCTGAGAAAATGTATGTGAAATGTATTCCAAATTTTCTCTCAGTTGTTCTGCCACTAATGCTGCTGAGTCGGGAGGTCGGTAAAAGGAGCCAATTATTAACCTAGTTCGGTTGTTTAGTGTAACCTCCACCCATAATAATTCACAGGAACTATCCACTTCTACTTCACTATAGGATAAACTACTACTAACAGCGACGAACACTCCACCACCGGTTGCATGCAATCTATCCTTTCTAAACACCGTCTGTACCTTTGTAAAAATTTCGGCAGAATTTATCTCTGGCTTAAGCCAGCTTTCTGTACCTATAACGATTTCAGCTTCGGTGCTTTCTATCAGCGCTTGAAGTTCCGGTACTTTACCAACGCAGCTTCGACAGTTGACAATTACATGCGATACGTTTGTTCTGACCATTTTTTCCAGTTAAATAATGGATACCTAGCTGCTACCATATTCATTCGTTGGTCATAATAGTTTGTTAGTGAATCTGTCACTGTGTCGTAAGCAAGTTCACTCGGAGTGGCGTTAGGAAATAAATTTTTGAATTAGTCTTAACACTGCACTTCCTACCGTGGATAATTGATAGGGAAGTTTCACAGTACCTGGGACGTTGTGGGCGAGTAAATGTGCCTCAAACTGTTGCAACCACTCACACCATTCTTCTTCTTGTTCACAAATTTGTCGAAAAGGTGAATTAGGCGGTGCTTGTTCCGTAGGTGCGCAGCGTTGGCGACTAGCTCTTGCACCGTCTTGAGTAGCGTAGAAATCTGCTGCGTCTGTAACTGAAACATCTGCATTAGCCGTATGGCACTAACGCTTGAAGTTGCGAAGCCTCAGCAGCGGGCGCGACTGGTGGTCATGTTGGAAGACACAAATGCAGCAAATGGACAAAAATAATAACAAAATCAAAGTAATGTTCTGCAATGGCCTCGCTTTCCATAAAAGCAAAACGAGTGCCCTGCAAAGTAAAGACAAGAGAGAATTAAGGTGCCGCCACAATATACACAAAAAAGTCGGTGGCTGTCTGGCACCGAGATTGTTCCTAACACCTGTCATAAGTAAAGTATGACAGTGAACTGTGTGTTCTGTACGGACAAGTTACTCTGTAACTACAACATATGATCTGAAGATGGGCTGCTAGCCCGAAACCGGTAACTGAAAATAAAGAATAGCGATCGAAGACTGAAACGCCATATTTTATTTAATGAACGATCGCGGAATACCCAGTGAGACAACCATGTCTAGTTTTGATGCACTACAGAGTTCTTTATGCTATTCAGTGAGTGAGGCCAAGACGTGCGAACGTATTTGAGCAAAGCAATCAAATCTGGATCAGCGTCTGTGGCCTGTGCAATTTTTTTATAGTTATGCGCAAAAGACTAAAGCAATTCAGAATCCTGAGCAACGATGTGACAACAAGATACAGCAGAAGCGTCAAAGTCTGTGCCAGTGTCAAACTGAAGACGTGAAAGTGCGTCCCCATTACCACGTTGAGCTGTCGGTCAATACACAACCTCGTACTGGTATTGAGACAACAACAAAGACCATTTTCGCAATTTTTGGCCAGTTCGTACAGGAACAGATTTCGTCGGATGAAATAAGGACTGCAAATGCTTGTGATTCGCTACTATGTTGAATTTTCTGACATACAAATTCAAATAAATAACATCAGTAGTTTTATTTCTATAAATCAATTGACAGCACTTAGGAAATACACAGTGTCACAAGTAATATGCAAACAGTAATAGTCCTCGCTATTGTCAAAGTTCAGACAAGTAACTACACTGCTGGCCATTAAAATTGCTACACCAAGAAGATAATGTGATACAGACGCGAAATTTAACCGACAGGAAGAAGATGCTGTGATATGCAAAGGACTAGCTTGTCAGAGCATTCACACAAGGTTGGCGCCGGTGGCGACACCTACAACGTGCTGACATAAAGAAAGTTTCTAACCGATTTCTCATACATAAACAGCAGCTGACCGGCGTTGCCTGGTTGAAACGTTGTTGTGATGCCTCGTGTAAGGAGGAGAAATGCGTACCATCACGTTTCCGACTTTGATAAAAATCGGATTGTAGCCTATCGCGATTGCGGTTTATCGTATCGCGACATTGCTGCTCGCGTTGGTCGAGATCCAATGACTGTTAGAATAAGGAGTCGGTGAGTTCAGGAGGGTAATACGGAACGCCGTGCTGGATCCCAATGGCCTCGTATCACTAGTAGCCGAGATGACAGGCATCTTATCCGCATGGCTGTAACGGATCGTGCAGCCACGGCTCGATCCCTGAGTCAACATATGGGGACGTTTGCAAGATAACAACCATCTGCACGAACAGTTCGACGACGTTTGCAGCAGCATGGACTATTAGCTCGGAGACCATGGCTGCAGTTACGCTTGACGCTGCATCACAGACATGAGCGCCTGCGATGGCGTACTCAACGACGAACCTGGATGCACGAATGGCAAAACGTCATGTTTACAGCATCATGATGTTCGCGTGCATGTATGGCGACATCGCAGTGAACGCACATTGGAAGCGTGTATTCGTCATCGCCACACTGGGGTAACGCCCGGCGTGATGTTATGGGGTGCCATTGGTTACACGTCTCGGACACCTCTTGTTCGCATTGACGGCACTTTGAGCGGTGGACGTTACATTTCAGGTGTGTTACTACCCGTGTCTCTACCCTTCATTCGATTCCTGCGAAACCCTACATTTCAGCGGGATAATGCACGATTGCGTGTTGCAGGTCCTGTACGGGCCATTCTGCATACAGAAAATGTTCGACTGCTGCCCTGGCCAGCACAGTCTCCAGATTTCTCACCAACTGAGAACGTCTGGTGAATCGTGGCCGAACAACTGGCTCGTCACAATACGCCAGTCAATACTCTTGATGAACTGTGGTATCGTGTTGAAACTGCATGGGCAGCTGTACCTGTACACGCCATCCAAGCTTCGTTTGACTCAATGCCCAGGCGTATCAAGGCCATTATTACGGCCAGAGGTGGCCAGTAGTGTATAAGGATCACAGCTAGTTGTAGCACGCTCCGCAAAATACGTTCCATTGAAGTCAGTACGCTCTTGGCGCGGTGTGGTCCAATTCCGCGCACGATTGGCCGACGTTTCCTGATCACCTTCTCTGGTTTTCTATTAGTGTTACTTTCGGAACTTCTGGTTACGCCAGAACAAGGGAGAGATTAAAACTGAACTTTCTTAACCCTTCGTGTGGATTGATACTTACCTGACTGGACGTGGCCCTTAAGCGACGTATCTATACTAAATCAGAAGACAGATGAATGATATTTGCTCCTACGGTAGTGAGGGCACACAAGAATACTCATTGTCGGACTGCACGCTCTATGAAGATGCAGCAGGTAATGAATCTCAGGTATTAAGGATATGGGATCCAAAAGCAGCACTAAGCAGTGAGTCTACCAGGCTCGTCATGGACGGTATTGCAGCCGCAATGTCCAAGAAGGCCAAGGAAGTCTTCACGAGGCTTTCAACCGCAAGTCATCATAGTGCCGTCCAGGGTACACGATAACCGAGGTCGGCAACCACCGAATAAAATACTATCCGATTACGTTCGTTCAAAATAATGTCCAAATTTTGTGTGAAATCTTATGGGACTTAACTGTTAAGGTCATCAGTCCCTAAGCACTGCTTAACCTAAATTACCCTAAGGACAAACACATACACCCATGCCCGAGGGAGGACTCGAAACTCCGCCCGGGACCAGCCGCACAGTCCATGACTGTAGTGCTCGGCTGATCCCGCACGGCCCATTGCGTTCGTACAAGTGGCCATGAAAGTGTTATGCATGGACTTACTTTCTATAGTGGAAACGCCGCTGACTATGGCTGTTGACCGAGGTAGTATGAGGGCTGATCCAGTAGCGGAAACAACCACCTACAAGTTAAATGTACGGAAATAAATGAACAAACAGAGAACAAATTATGTAGTTTTTGTAGTAGATTAGTAGCTGGGTAATTGGTTAAGGGTATATGTAGTTTTGTAGTACGTAGTTGTACTTATTATCTCTTTTTTTTTTTAAATTAGGCATCAGAAACAAATTATTAATAAATAAGATATTACTATCAGAGGAAAAGTGATTTTTATTACCTAGTTTGGCTTTTCAGATAATACGCTGTAATTATGAAGAATAAATAAATAAAAGTAAAATAAAAAATTACTACATTGTCTGGTTTCTGCTCTTGAGGGAGAATGGGTTACCATTCCTTCACAGAAAAGCAACTGAAATCACTCAACAGAGGAAAGTCCACTGGACCTGACGGGATACCAGTTCGAGTCTACATAGAGCACACGAGAGAACTTGGCCTCCTTCTAACTGCCGTGTACCGCAAGTCTCTAGACGAACATAAGGTTCCAAATGATTGGAAAAGCACAGGTAGTTCCAGTTTTCAAGAAGGGTCGCCGAGCAGATGCGCAAAACTATAGGCCTATATCTCTGACATCGATCTGTTGTAGAATTTTAGAACATGTTTTCTGCTCGCGTATCATGTCATTTCTGGAAACCCAGAATCTACTCTGTAGGAATCAACACGGATTCCGGAAACAGCGATCGCGTGGAACGCAACTCGCTTTATTTGTTCATGAGACCCAGAAAATATTAGATACAGGCTCCCAGGTAGATGCCATTTTCCTTTACTTCTGGAAGGCGTTCGATACAGTTCCGCACTGTCGCCTGATAAACAAAGTAAAAGCCTCCGGAATATCAGACCAGCTGTGTGGCTGGATTCAAGAGTTTTTAGCAGATAGAACACAGCATGTTGTTCTCAATGGAGAGACGTCTAAAGACGTTAAAGTAACCTCTGGCGTACCACAGGGGAGTGTTATGGGACTATTGCTTTTCACAATATATATAAATGACGTAGTAGATGGAAGTTCCATGAGGCTTTTCGCGGATGATGCTGTAGTATACAGAGAAGTTGCAGCATTAGAAAATTGCAGTGAAATGCAGGAAGATCTGCAGCGGATAGGCACTTGGTGAAGGGAGTGGCAACTGACCCTTAACATAGACAAATGTAATGTACTGCGAATACATAGAATGAAAGATCGTTTATTGTATGATTATATGATAGAGGAACAAACACTGGTAGCAATTACTTCTGTTCAAATGGTTCAAATGGCTCTGAGCACTATGGGACTCAACTGCTGAGGTCATTAGTCCCCTAGAACTTAGAACTAGTTAAACCTAACTAACCTAAGGACATCACAAACATCCATGCCCGAGGCAGGATTCGAACCTGCGACCGTAGCGGTCTTGCGGTTCCAGACTGCAGCGCCTTTAACCGCACGGCCACTTCGGCCGGCCTTTACTTCTGTAAAATATCGAAGAGTATGCGTACGGAACGATTTGAAGTGGAATAACCATATAAAATTATTGGTAAGGCGGGTGCAAGGTTGAGATTCATTGGGAGAGTCCTTAGAAAGTGTAGTCCATCAACAAAGGTGGTGGCTTACAAAACACTCGTTCGACCTATACTTGAGTATTGCTCATCAGTGTGGGATCCGTACCAGGTCGGATTGACACAGGAGATACAGAAGATCCAAAGAAGAGCGGCGCGTTTCGTCACAGCATTATTTGGTAAGCGTGATAGCGTTACGGAGATGTTTAGCAAACTCAAGTGGCAGACTCTGCAAGAGAGGCGCTCTGCATCGCGGTGTAGCTTGCTGTCCAGGTTTCGAGAGGGTGCTTTTCTGGATGAGGTAGCAAATATATAGCTTCCCTCTACTTATACCTCCAGAGGAGATCACGAATGTAAAGTTAGAGAGATTCGAGCGCGCACGGAGGATTTCCGGCAGTCGTTCTTCCCGCGAACCATAAGCGACTGGAACAGGAAAGGGAGGTAATGACAGTGGCAAGTAAAGTGCCCTCCGCAACACACCGTTGGGTGGCTTGCGAAATGTAGATGTAGATGTAGAAAATGTCTGCAGCAAAGTTCAAGCCATCATAATCGCGAAGTGTGGACACACGCCGTATTAATTTTCAATAATGGGTGTCCGGATACTTTTGATCAGATTGTGTAAATAGGACGTCTCAATATTCTGCTGATTCCAAGACAGCAGCCGCCGCGTATTGACCGCTGCAGACGGCCGGCAGAACGCCGCCCCCGTGCCCTCGTGAGCTCCTTACCGTCGCTCTTATTGGAGCGGCCGCCACCCCCGCCGCCGCCGCCTCCGCGCCAGTGTATTACGGCGGTCTCGCGGGCCTAAGCCGTTTATTTTTCAGTCGCGCCCCCCGCGTCCCAGGCAGCGCCGCGGAAGTTGCGCGCTCGTCTTCCCGGACAAAGCCCAAATTAGTTCTCCGCCAGTCTCTTTCCTCGTCGCCGTAATCCAGACGAACTCAGGTGTCGGGACAATCCCTCCCTTCCGCCATCCCAGAGTATTAGACCGGGTGACTAAAGAAACAAAAGAAACAACACAGAGAAAGAGAGATGGAGGATGCTGCAGTGGGTTTTGTCTACGCGCCAGTTCGCTGTCTCGCAAGTTTTCATGGAGCAATGCTCTCACAAAAAGCACGCGTAGATAAGAATGCCGAAGGACGGAATTCAAATGTTCAAATGTGTGTGAAATCTTATGGGACTTAAGTGCTAAGGTCATCAGTCCCTAAGCTTACAC
Organism: Schistocerca serialis cubense; assembly: GCF_023864345.2. Classification (NCBI taxonomy): domain Eukaryota; kingdom Metazoa; phylum Arthropoda; class Insecta; order Orthoptera; family Acrididae; genus Schistocerca; species Schistocerca serialis. The sequence continues at coordinate 868,826,925 of NC_064641.1, read as the reverse complement.
ACTACTTAACCTAAATTATTCTAAGGACAGACACACACACCCATGCCCGAGGGAGGACTCGAACCTCCGCCGGGACCAGCCTCACAGTCCATGACTGCAGCGCCTTAGACCGCTCGGAAGGACGGATTTGTGAGATCTGAAAGTAACAACCCGAATACCTCAGGCGAGTCCTGTGAGGTCATTACTGGTTACGATACATAAGGTACACCATTTATCCTGACTACATAGTGCTTATCCAGAATCCAGAAATAGAATTAAAGATGTGCCGCGAGGTGTGGCAGCGCGGTTAGAGGCGCCATGTTACGCATTGCGCCCCCCCCCTCCCCCACCCCCACCCCCACGCCGAAGGTTCGAGTCACCCTTCGGACACGGGTCTGTGTGTGTTGGCCTTAGCGTGAGTTTGTTCAAGTAGTGTATAAGTCTAGGGACCGATGACTTCAGCAAATTGGTCCCTTAGGAATTCACGCACATTTGAACATTTTTGAATTAAAAATGTAAGCGTGCACTTCCGCGGCCCTTATCACTGTCAATAAGATTCTTTAGGGACGTTGACGGCATTGTCAGTATATAAAATTGTCCGACGTTTCGGCCACTTGCAATAGTTGGATAATTTTATACAGGGTGGTCCATTGATCGTGACTGGGCCAAATTTCTCACGAAATAAGCGTCAAACGAAAAAACTTCAAGGAACGAAACTTGCCTAGCTTGAAGGGGGGATGCCGCTATGGTTGGCCCGCTAGATGGCGCTGACGTAGGTCAAACAGATATCAACTGCGTTTTTAAAAATAGGAACCCGCATTTTTTATTACATATTCGTGTAGTATGTAAAGAAATATGAATGTTTTAGTTGGGCTACTTTTTCCGCTTTGTGATAGATGGGGTTGTAATAGCCGCAAACGTGTAAGTACGTGGTATCACGTAACACTGCCCAGCACATCAGTGTGAAGCATTGCATGGACAGATCCATGTAATTTCATGTCAATTTACTGTCACGAAAACGATGGACAGCACAAAAATGGGCTCTTATCTATTTATTTACTGTAAATAATTTCAAATCAAAATAACTTACGCAAATTAATTTTGTGAAATTTAATTATTATTTCATGAATAGTATTTCAACGGCATAGCGTCAGTCAGCCTGTGGCTGATTGTGATGGACTGTAATACTATTGTGTTTTTGTTTTAGAAAGTAAGTGAAGAGCTTTCCTGATCTGATCTCTCTCTCTTGTCTGTTAACCTGCAGACTGATAGGGCGCATTGTAGCTGCGTCCCTTGCTTATCACTAATTACCCTTTCTTTTGTGGAGACAAATGTGATGTAAGTGTCATGTATTAGCTGTGCAACCATTTGCAATTAACGAGCTTAACAGATCGTGGAGTGGAGACGCAATGGCCTAATACAATTAGTATGCAGCCGATTATTGATCTGAAACTTGCCACAGTGCTCCTGAGATTAAATGCCAATCATCACGAAGCGGTTTGCGAACTTGAATGCTAGCGCGGAACCTAAAATGATCTGGCCACAGTCCCCAAGTTATGATTCCGTCTCGCCCCTAAATAGCACGAACCAGCTCCGCAAAACTGATGGTGGTATTGAAAGGTGTATATTTTATACCATTCTTCTAGAACTCAATTTCGCCACTAACGAAGATACATCCACCAACAACAATAGTACATCCAATACATTCGCAGTTGCGAATAAGGACTACCATCAGCTGTAGAATGGAACAACGACAATGAAAATTTGTCAGCTTGTAGAAATTTTGGGCCTGCTCGTCAATCGTGTGTGGACAGTCTAATGGTAAGGCGACCACTCGCGATAAGCTGTAAATCTAGGTTCGAATCCCGGTCCAACACAAATTTTCACTGTCGTCGATGCATTCTATAGCTGATGGTAGCCTTTATTCGCAACTGCGAATTCCTTTGATGTGTTCCGTGATGACTGTAGTCGCCGCAGTGCTTGCCCAAAGGAAGTTTGCGTCGTAATCAGAATAACACAGGCGCTGAAACATCGTATCAACAGTAGCCATCTGCTCCAGTTAATTTTAACAGTTTTGTTTTTAGTGATTAATTTCAGTTTGTGTTTAAAGTCATCATACATTTCAGTAATATTGCCTGAGCAGACGCTTTTCGTGTGCAGAGCTTCATCAGATTTTTACTGTCGTTTTCATATGGTTTGAATGGCCCTGAGCACTATGGGACTTAACATCTGAGATCATCAGTCTCCTAGATTTACAACTACTTAAACGTAACTAACCTAAAGACATCACACACATGCAAGCCCGAGGCAGGATTCGAACCTGCGACCGTAGCAGCAGTGCGGTTCCGGGTTGAAGCGCCTAGAGCCGCTCGGCCACCAGGGTCTATCGGACCTTGTTTTCCGAATAGCCCACGTATCAACCTGAGCGATTGCCTTAATCGTAACTGTTCATTACGATGGTACTGGAACGCCGGAAGGAAAAAACAGCTGAGATGTTAGGGAAAGCACTGTCATGATGCTATCCAAAAGCCGGCAGCTGTGGCCGAGCGGTTCTAGGCGCCTCAGTCCGGAACCGTGCTGCTGTTACGGTCGCAGGTTCCAACCCTGCCTCGGGCATGGATGTGTGTGATGCTCTTAGGTTAGTTAGGTTTAAGTAGTTCTTACCCGTGGTCTAGGGGTAGCGTCTGATTCATAATCGAAAACGTCTTCGGTGCCGGGTTCGATCCTCGCCACTGCCTAAATTTTGATAAATAATCAGCATTGGCGACAGAAGACTTCCGGTATAAGAAGTCAGCCTCATTCTGCCAACGCCCTTGTCAAAAATGGCGGAGGAGCAGATAGAGGTTCAGGGCACTCTCTTGTCCTAGGGGTGGGAAATTGCCCTAAAGGCGGAAGAATCTGCAATGATCAACGACATGAGGATGCAGAAGGCAATGGAAACCACTGCATTAAAGACACGTAACGTGTATCCACAGGACATGTGGCCTGTAATTGAAGAAGTGTCATGATGATCTCTCCATTGGCAAAAAGTTCCGGAATAATCCCCCATTCGGATCTCCGGGAGGGGACTGCCAAGGGGGAGGTTACCATGAGAAAAAGATTGAATAATCATCGAAAGGATAACGTTCTACGAGTCGGGGCGTGGAATGTCAGAAGCTTGAACGTGGTAGGGAAACTAGGAAATCTGAAAAGGGAAATGCAAAGGCTCAATCTAGATATATTAGGGGTCAGTGAAGTGAAGTGGAAGGAAGACAAGGATTTCTGGTCAGATGAGTATCGGGTAATATCAACAGCAGCAGAAAATGGTATAACAGGTGTAGGATTCGTTATGAATAGGAAGGTAGGGCAGAGGGTGTGTTACTGTGAACAGTTCAGTGACCGGGTTGCTCTAATCAGAATCGACAGCAGACCAACACCGACAACGATAGTTCAGGTATACATGCCGACGTCGCAAGCTGAAGATGAACAGATAGAGAAAGTGTATGAGATATTGAAAGGGTAATGCAGTATGTAAAGGGGGACGAAAATCTACTAATCATGGGCGACTGGAATGCAGTTGTAGGGGAAGGAGTAGAAAAAAAGGTTACAGGAGAATATGGGCTTGGGACAAGGAATGAAAGAGGAGAAAGACTAATTGAGTTCTGTAACAAGTTTCAGCTAGTAATAGCGAATACCCTGTTCAAGAATCACAAGAGGAGGAGGTGTACTTGGAAAAGGCCGGGAGATACGGGAAGATTTCAATTAGATTACCTCATGGACAGACAGAGATTCCGAAATCAGATACTGGATTGTAAGGCGTACTCAGATCACAATATAGTAGTGATGAAGAGTAGGCTGAAGTTCAAGACATTAGTCAGGAAGAATCAATACGCAACGATGTGGGATACGGAAGTACTAAGGAATGACGAGATACGTTTGAAGTTCTCTAACGCTATAGATACAGCAATAAGGAATAGCGCAGTAGGCAGTACAGTTGAAGAGGAATGGACATATCTAAAAAGGGCCATCACAGAAGTTGGGAAGGAAAACATAGGTACAAAGAAGGTAGCTGCGAAGAAACCATGGGTAACAGAAGAAATACTTCAGTTGATTGATGAAAGGAGGAAGTACAAACATGTTCCGGGAAAATCAGGAATACAGAAATACAAGTCACTGAGGAATGAAATAAATAGGAAGTGCAGGGAAGCTAAGACGAAATGGCTGCAGGAAAAATGTGAAGACATCGATAAAAGATATGAATGTCGGAAGGACAGACTCAGCATACAGGAAAGTCAAAACAACCTTTGGTGACATTAAAAGCAACGGTGGTAACATTAAGAGTGCAACGGGTATCCACTGTTAAATGCAGAGGAGAGAGCAGATAGGTGGAAAGAATACATTGAAAGCCTCTATGAGGGTGAAGATTTGTCTGATGTGATAGAAAAAGAAACAGGAGTCGATTTAGAAGAGATAGGGGATCCAGTATTAGAATCGGAATTTAAAAGAGCTTTGGAGGACTCACGGTCAAATAAGGCAGAAGGGATAGATAACATTCCATCAGAATTTCTAAAATCATTGGGGGAACTGGCAACATAACGACTATTCACGTTGGTGTGTAGAATATATGAGTCTGGCGACATACCATCTGACTTCGGAAAAGCATCATCCACACAATTCAGAAGACGGCACGAGCTGACATGTGCGAGAATTATCGCACAATCAGCTTAACAGCTCATGCATCGATGCTGCTTACAAGAATAATATACAGAAGAATGGAAAAGAAAATTGAGAATGCGCTAGGTGACGATCAGTTTGGCTTTAGGAAAAGTAAAGGGACGAGAGAGGCAATTCTGACGTTACGGCTAATAATGGAAGCAAGGCTAAAGAAAAATCAAGACACTTTCATAGGATTTGTCGACCTGGAAAAAGCGTTCGACAATATAAAATGGTGCAAGCTGTTCGAGATTCTGAAAAAAGTAGGGGTAAGCTATAGGGAGAGACGGATCATATACAATATGTACAACAACCAAGAGGGAATAATATGAGTGGACAATCAAGAACGAAGTGCTCGCATTAAGAATGGTGTAAGACAAGGCTGTAGCCTTTCGCCCCTACTCTTCAATCCGTACATCGAGGAAGCAATGATGGAAATAAAAGAAAGGTTCAGGAGTGGAATTAAAATACAAGGTGAAAGGATATCAATGATACGATTCGCTGATGACATTGCTATCTTGAGTGAAAGTGAAGAAGAATTAAATGATCTGCTGAACGGATTGAACAGTCTAATGAGTACACAGTATGGTTTCAGAGTAAATCGGAGGAAGACGAAGGTAATGAGAAGTAGTTGAAATGAGAACAGCGAGAAACTTAACATCAGGATTGATGGTCACGAAGTCAATGAAGTTAAGGAATTCTGCTTCCTAGGCAGTAAAATAACCAATGACGGACGGAGCAAGGAGGACATCAAAAGCAGACTCGCTATGGCAAAAAAGGCATTTCTGGCCAAGAGAAGTCTACTAATATCAAATACCGGCCTTAATCTGAGGAAGAACTTTCTGAGGATGTACGTCTGGAGTACAGCATTGTATGGTAGTGAAACATGGACTGTGGGAAAACCGGAACAGAAGAGAATCGAAGCATTTGAGATGTGGTGCTATAGACGAATGTTGAAAATTAGGTGGACTGATATGGTAAGGTATGAGGAGGTTGTACGCAGCATCGGAGAGGAAAGGAATATGTGGAAAACACTGATAAGGAGAAGGGACAGGATGATAGGATATCTGATAAGACATGAGGGAATGACTTCCATGGTACTAAAGGGAGCTATAGAGGGCAAAAACTGTAGAGGAAGACAGAAATTGGAATACGTCAAGCAAATAATTGAGGACGTAGGTTGCAAGTGCTACTCTGAGATGAAGAGGTTAGCACAGGAAAGGAATTCGTGGCGGGCCGCATCAAACCAGTCAGTAGACTGATGACCAAAACAAAAAGTCTAGGGGACTCATGACCTCATATGTTAAGTCCCATAGTGCTTAGAGCCATTTGAACCTTTTTGCTATCGAAAACTGTCGCTGAGGCAACTGTCGTATACTTTGGTCCATTGATCACAGAGATGCACGATTGCTGCAGAAATGTGTTCGGGTGAACAGACGTGCAACTGTTGGGCAGCTGATCACCCTGGTGAACCAAGGTGCTATCAACAGTGTCTCCTCAACACCGCTCAGCGAACGTTTCTCCTCATGGGACTCTGCAGCAGCCACCTGGTTCATGCAGCCACGCTGACTGGTCATCGCCGACGAAGGTTGCAAACAGCACGCCAGTGCAGCAGCTAGACACACACATAATGACGACAGATGGTCTTTTCAGATGACCTACGGCCGTCGGCGATTTCATCGTGAAAAGTCTGAAAGGAAACACCCAGCGACAATCGTCGGAAGGGTTCAGACTGTAGACTTCTCCAGCGTTATGGTCTGGGGTATCTTCCATGGTATTTCCTAGACCATGTCGTCATTCTACGAGGCACACTCGATCAACGCAAGTGTGCATCTATCCTTAGCGACCGTGTATCCGGGCCTCGTCATGAAGTTTGTTCTTCCTCTGCACGATGGCATCTATCAACAAGACAACGTGCCACACAGCTTGCATTCTACGTGAATGATTGGAAGAACACAGGGATAATTTTATCGTAGTCCTCTGGCCACCAGTCAATGCTCATCCCCCCGACTAAAACCCAGCCGACCATCTGTGGAGCCACCTCGATCAGGCTGTACGCGTCATGGGTCCTCAGTCGTAAAAGTTTGCCCACTTGGCCACGGCAGTGGATTCGACATGGTTCTGCATCGCTTTCGATACCTTCGAGAATTTCACCGACTGTTTTCATACACGTCCGCGATGCGAAAGGTTGTTTTTCACCCTTTCAACAAGTGGTCATATTAATGTAAGTATACCGTGTATTTTATATATTTTTATATTTTATATAAGTTCAATCTTCGGCCATCGCTATATGTGCACTTTCACGTCAGCCATATTCTCACCTGGCCATCATCTATTCGCCGCAGGTTTTCTGATACTCAGTCCAGCGATCGAAATACTGACAGTGGTGCCCAGTTACACAAATCACGCTTCAAAAAAATGGTTCAAATGGCTCTGAGCACTATGGGACTTAACATCTATGGTCATCAGTCCCCTAGAACTTAGAACTACTTAAACCTAACTAACCTAAGGACAGCACACAACACCCAGCCATCACGAGGCAGAGAAAATCCCTGACCCCGCCGGGAATCGAACCCGGGAACCCGGGCGTGGGAAGCGAGAACGCTACCGCACGACCACGAGATTCGGGCAAATCACGCTTCCGGCAAAACATTTTTCACAACGTTTAAACATAAAATTTCCCCCATTGTCGACAATGGCTGCACTCTCGGCTGTCTCTCTATAAAACATCATCTGCAAGTGACCTGGTCGAGTGATTGGCTCACACAGTACATTAATACGTTAGTAACAACGGACCGTTAAATCGGTCTTTGCAGGTTCTCGAATAAAGAAATGTCTGTGAGACATTTAATGATTCAGTTTCTCCACTTTCTCTTGGCATACAATGTGTCAAATACACTGAAGAGCCAAAGAAACTAATGGTCCTGCCTAATATCGTGTAGGGCGCCCGCGAGCTCGCAAAAGTGGTACAACACGACGTGTCATGGTCTCGACTAATGCCTGAAGTACTGCTGGATGCCTCCACACCTTGAACCCTGCAGAGTAGTCCATAAATCCGTAAGACTAGGAGGGAGTTGAGATCTCTTCTGAACAGCACTTTGCAGGGTACCCCAGATACGATCAATATTGTTCATGTCTGTTGAGTTTTGTGGCCATAGAAAGTGTCTAAACTCAGAAAAGTGTTCCTGGAGCCACTTGTAGCAATTCCGGAGGTGTTAGGTATCGCTTTGCCCAACTCCGTCGAAATGCACAATGGGCGTGAATGGATGCAGGATGCTTACGTTCGTGCAAAGTCGTGTATAAACCCTCTGCCAGGCACTTTATAGTGAATAGTACAGTAATCACGTAACTGTAAATGTAGACGTATCAGGGGTCCCATAAACCTCCAACTGCACACCGTCCCACACCATTACAGACCCTCCACCAGCTTGAACAGTCCCCTGCTGACACGCAGGGTCCATGGATTCATGAGGTTGTCGCCATTCCCGGACACGTCCATCCTCTTGATACAATTTAGAACGAGACCCGTCTGACCAGGCAACATGATTGCAGTCATCAACAGTCCAACCTCGGTGTTGACGGGCCCAGAAGAGGCGTAAAGCTCTGTGTCGTACAGTCATCAAGGGTACACGAGTGGACCTTCGGCTTCGAAAGCCCATATCGATGATGTTTTGTTGAATGGTTCCCACACAGACACTTGTTGATGCTCCAGCATTGAAATATGCAGAAATTTACGGAACGACTGCGCTCCTGTCACGTTGAACGATTCTCTTCGGTCGTTGTTGGTCCCGTTCTTACAGGATCTTTTTCCGGCAGCAGCGATGTCAGAGATATGATATTTTACCGGATTCCTGATTTTCGTTCTTCGGTCGTTGTTGGTCCCGTTCTTACAGGATCTTTTTCCGGCAGCAGCGATGTCAGAGATATGATATTTTACCGGATTCCTGATTTTCGTTCTTCGGTCGTTGTTGGTCCCGTTCTTACAGGATCTTTTTCCGGCAGCAGCGATGTCAGAGATATGATATTTTACCGGATTCCTGATTTTCGTTCTTCGGTCGTTGTTGGTCCCGTTCTTACAGGATCTTTTTCCGGCAGCAGCGATGTCAGAGATATGATATTTTACCGGATTCCTGATTTTCGTTCTTCGGTCGTTGTTGGTCCCGTTCTTACAGGATCTTTTTCCGGCAGCAGCGATGTCAGAGATATGATATTTTACCGGATTCCTGATTTTCGTGGCACACTCGTGCAATGGTCGTAAGGGAAAATTCCAACTTCATCGCTACCTAAGAGATGAAGTCTCCCACCGCCCGTGCACCGACTGCAACACCACGTTCAAACTCACTTAAACCTTAATAAACCGTCATTGTAACAGCAGTAACCAATCTGTCAACTGCACCAGACACTTGTTGTTTTATATAGGCGTTGCCGACCGCAGCATCACATTCTGCCTGTTTCTCTGCATTTGAATACGCATGCCTATACCAGTTTCTTTGGCGCTTCAGTGCTATAACAAATTCTAAAAAAATTAAAATGTAGACTTCATGTGCAGAGAATCACTAAAGTCAGTGAAACATGTCATGAGAAATAAGAAGCCAGTAAAGTGAGAGAAAAGCAGTTGTGGCAGTTTTATTAGAGAGATTTAATTCTTCAGCGTGGCAGCGATGATGGCATCGGAGAGCCCGTGAGTAAATTAAACACAGCCGTACATCGTGGTGTGCCGTTCTATTTCCTCCCCCTACTGCCATTTATTTAACGGTCAGTCATGTGTGTGTGTGTGTGTGTGTGTGTGTGTGTGCGTGTGTGAGACAGAGAAGAGGTAATTTACGGTAGTGCAGAGGCGAATGACTCAGCCAGCTTTTAGTGTTGCCGTTACGCCAGAAAGTCCTGACCAATAAAAACACTCCAACAACCAGTGAGCTGCGCTCTAAGCGACCTGCCTTAGCTCACTCGCTTGCCGGTTAAATCGGCCGCTTGAGATACATAAAACACTTATCTACTATCTCCTCGTCTTGTTCTCCCACCACCAGCTTAACTGCCCCCCACCCCTTACCCACTTACTCACATTTTATGCAGTTGCTCCCTGCTACGAGGTATTTTTTGTCCCTTCCAGCTGGTCGAAACATTCGCCGAATGTCGTGCGTCAACCGGGGCTAAAGTCGCTCAGACGTTCGTGACCCTACAAGCCGAGTTCGCTCCCTGGCTTAGGATAACAGCCGCAGAGTGGTGGCTGGGGTAGGGAGGGGGGGGGGGGGGTGAATGGAGGAAACCGCTAAACTTGAATGTGGTGCTGCTCGCGAACGTTTTCATCAGCTCGGTTAGCTGCATTTGCTGGCTGCACCGCTTTTCTCTACAAACGGTCGCGTAAGTATTACTCGAAGCATCACATCTCAACACGAAGAACAAATGCAACTTCTGTGGAAATACTGCATTTACTTTTCTGTAGTAATTTCACAGACGAGCCCTCATTAAATCAGACTACGGAGGTGTCAATATGCGACCGTGAGGAAGCAAGGAGACCATTTAATTTCTTTTGTCAGATTGTAACTAAGTTCCAGATAAGGATTCAATCACTTATCAGTCGTTTCCGATCGTGAACGCTCTTATGTATACGCCTGGGTGGTCAGAAGTTTTTTTGAAAGTTTCTAGCCGACGACATTTATTTATTTATTATCTAAACTTAACCTTGCGAAGACCTTCTTTGAAATTTAATCACGAATTCAATGTACTGATCGTTCGTTAGGCTCTATCCCGGCATGACGTAAGCATGATCGAAATCCACTGAGCTTATTACTTAAAAAGAACTTTAACATGAACTTAAGTACTGCTCATTATGGCCTGAAACAGAAGACTTTCACGCATAATGTGTAATTTCGTACAAATGATGTTCTATGCAGCTGTCCTGCACTCTCGTTCCACTAACTTATTCACTCTAAGAAAAATACGCATTTAGCATATTCAAAAGCAAAACAAACTTGGGCCAAATTAAAAGTAAGGGAACCAACACTGAAAGTGAAAGAGGAATTGTGTTGCAAAATTATGAGAAAGAGGAATGCCTGATGACGAGATAGATGATTTGGCAGTCGATGTGGGTAGTACAGGAGATTCAGTATTACACTCAGAGTTTAAAAAAGTTTTAGAAGTTTTGCTATTAAATGAGACAGAGGGGATGCATAACATTCCTTCGTAATTCCTTCTTTTTCGAGTTGTTGATGAAAGTTTACGGTTTAGGTGGTTGGAGCTCATCAACAAACAAACTCAAAATGAGCTTTCGAAATGCTCTCCTCTTGCTTCTAAACACGCTTAGTTTTGCAGTTTCGAAGACGCGTCGATGAAAACATGTAAACTCAAAACAAACGTTCTAAACGTCCTCCTCTTGCCTCTAAACACGCATGGTTTACTAGCTTCCGCGAAGTGTCGATTAAAAGTTTCAACATCCGGATGGTCCAAATGTTTGAGGTGCCCCAGAGATAATAAACCAGAGGACTGCGGTCGGTGGAACGTGGAGACCATGGAACTGATCTATCATGGTAGATACCAGCTAGTGCATCTCCAATACTGAGACTCAATTGTGCTCGAACTCTATCATGTATAGGCCACCTGATTCTTCATAAGTGCAGAGACACAACCTCTAGCAGGTCTTGAAGGGTGTTCTGAATAAGGTCACTCTAGGCATCACATGCGCTGACAGGATGTATGGCCCAACCCGATATAGCTACAATTCCAGCCCTCAATTAATCTTATACTGATGCTGGCATCTAGCCTGTACTGTAGCATAAGGCTTGCGATCTGCCCATATGTGTTGGCGGTGAAAACTGGGTCCGACACAGAGTTTTAATCTGCCAGGAAGTTTCATATCAGCGCACACTCCGCTGCAGAGTGAAAATCTCATTCCGGAAACATCCCCAGGCTGTGGCTAAGCCATGTCTCCACTATATCCTTCTTTCAGGAGTACCACTCCTGCAAGGTTCGCAGGAGAGGTTCTGTAAAGTTTGGAAAGTAGGAGACGAGGTACTGCCGGAAGTAAAGCTGTGAGGAGGGGGCGTGAATCGTGGTTGGGTAGCTCAGTTGGTGGAGCACTTGCCTGCGAAAGGCAATGGTCCCGAGTTCGAGTTTCGGTCCGGCACACAGTTTTAATCTGCCGGGAAGTCTTGTATCAGCGCACACTCCGTTGCAGAGTGAAAATCTCATTTTGGTTCTATCTTCCAAACGTTGCCTCGTCTGTAAACAAAACTGAAAAGACAAACAATGAATAGGTGTTTGTGCAATAAACCGTCTGTCAAAGTTTTCTCATGGTGAGAAATCGTCAGGCGTAAGGCCCTGCAGACGTTGAAAATTATACGGGTCCATGAGTCGTTCGTGATGTATTCTCCATGCCGAACTTCGGGTTTACCATATTCTAGGGCCGTTTGTCTTGCGCTGATACCAGCTTCTTCTTCGACAACCCGCAGAACATGGTCTTCCTGGTCAGGAGTACGAGCAACAGGTGGTCTTCATAGGTCAATAGTCGGAGGTTTGACGGATTCTCTCTCGGCAACGCGTTTATTCACAGCACCGAAAATAGGATAGCACGGCTGCCTTCTGTCCGAGAGCTCCGTCTGATAGGGAGTGCAGCTTCGTCTCCGATACCACTCGCTAGGCCGTATATAAAAATCGTGTCTGCCTGTTCACGAAATCAATATCCTACCTTGTTTGAACGGAGCATTTCAGTTAACACGTACACAATGGACACGTTTAAGACAGACGAACGACGTACGTAAACATGTCTCCCTGGCAACACAACGGCGTCTCTGAAACAATGAGCGCCGGCCATGGTGGCCGAGCGGTTCTAGGCACTACAGTCTGGAACCGCACTACCGCTACGGTCGCATGTCCGAATCCTGCCTCGGGCATGGATGTGTATGATGTCCTTAGGTTAGTTAGGTTTAAGTAGTTCTAAGTTCTAGGGGACTGATGACCTCAGAAGTTAAGTCCCATAGTGCTCAGAGCCATTTGAACCATTTTGTAAATGCAAACAGGGCCAGCGATAGTATAGCGACGTCTGCACAGACTTCCAACCGTTGCTCTAACTGTCATTTCAAAATTTGCTTCTTTTTCCAAAACACAGATGAGTTTGTCTCGCCTCACTGAAACGTTGTGAAGACACAACTGCGAGAGAATTCTGAAATGGTGGTTAATTAATTTTATAAAGTGAGGAACTGAGTAAGAATATTTCGGGCAACACCTGTACTGTGCAATGGAAGCGTTCATGCATGAAAAACCCGAGCTCTTTTCCAAATTAAAGCTTTCCAAACAATGGCGCTCAACTACAACCAAGCTGTCCTACCACTCGAGACGCGGCCAAGTCGTTTTCCGAAACACACATGGGCTGCTCCCAGCACGGAGACACGCTCGCCACCTTCCTTGTGCAGCTGCTATAGCGTGCGTAGAATGTCGTGGCCGCTAGGTGTGCTGACGCTGACGCTGCACTGACGAGGGTGGACCCTCGACTTGAGTCGGAAGTTCTAGCGCTGGAACGCTTCGCCCTCCTCTTGGCGGTGTGGTGAGTGGTGATATGGGGGTGTGGAGCGAGAGAGAAACAGTGGAAGAGGAGGAAAACGGAAGGCCTCATGTGACTGGCCCGGTGGTGAGTATTTTTTTTTTAAATGGAGAATAGGATAGTAGAAAGGACAGTAAGAGAAGCAGGAAACGAAAGACTCAATTGACAAGCCGGTTACTGAATGAGAGAGGAGAAGACAATAAGGAGAAGAGAGAGTGAAAGAGGAAGGAAGAAAGTAAAACGAAGGCCAAAGTGGCCAGTCGTCGACAAACCGACGGCGAGAAAGACACAAGCAGATTGAGGGGGTGGGAGAACCTAGGAAGGGAGTAGAGCGGTAGTAGGGCCCTAGGAGTCGACAGACACAGAGGGAGTGGAGGATGAGAGCAAGGAGGGAAAGAAGAACTAAGGAACATCCAAGTGGGGTTGGGCAGCCAGCAGGGAGGGGGGAGAAAGAATGGAAGGGGGAGACAGGAGAGGAGGGGATGACTGGCGAAGGGGGATCATTGGACAAGGACGACAGGTCAACGGGTGGTGGCCAGGCGATGGAGGCGGGTAGCAAGCGAGAGGATTACAGGATTGGTGGAGTGACAGGAGTGGTGTTAAAAGGAAACGGTGGAGGAGCATACATGGTCGTGAAGGAGGGGGATACCAGCAAGCAGGTGAAGTTCTCGGGTAGGGGAACGGTAGGGGAGGCGGAAGGCAACCCAGAGAGCACGGTTCTGCACCGTCTGGAGTCGGTAGAGATGTGTGGGTGCGGCGTTGCCCCACACGACCGAAGCGTATTCGAGGATGGGGCGGATCAGAGACGTGTAGAGGAGGGTACCAAGAAGCTGGGGAAGGGAAGAAGCAGGACTGATGAGGAGGTAGAGGTGGCCGATGCGCCCCAAGGCTTTCCGCCACATGTCCTCAATGTGGGGATGCCAGGTGATGGCCCTGACCAGGGTGACCCCCAGATATTTAGCAGTCCTGGGGTACCGAGGACAGTGACAGGGGGGTAATCGACGGCCCACCTGCGCTGACACATAATGAGCACCTGTGTCTTGACCAGGTTAAATGCTAGGCGCCGTTTTGTGGCATACTCGACTAGGGAGTCACTGGCAAGCTGAAGCTTTTGGCGGAGGAGGGCCTTGCTCCAGGAGCGATTATAGACCGCCGTGTCATCGGCATACAGGGCGAGATGCACCTGAGGGACGGTGGGCGTGTCGGCTGTGAAAAGGCTGTATAGGACAGGCCCTAGCACGCTCCACTGCGGAACACACGCCCTGATGCCCCGACTGGTGGAGGTAACTCCCGGGATTCGGACATGGAAGGCGCGTCCTTCGAGATAAGTGGCGATGAGTCGGACTTTGGGAGGCGGAGAAGGCTAGGTGTGCAGTTAGCTGAAGACAGCTGCAGTTGTGGGGGGTCGCTCGTAGCGCTGTAGCGGAAACGCCGAGCGCTGGACGGGAAGTGGCCGTTCTAAATTGAAGTCTAAGCTCCCTTGTTTTGTAAATATTATGTGAGGCCCATCCACGCTCACACTTGCACGGTGACCATTTCGTTTGTACCTAGAAATACTTCCGCCGAAAATGCAGCTACTTATTTCCACCTGGCTTGTTAACCCTTTGTGAGTCACATTTGGAAAAAAATTAGGGAATTTTTTTTTGTGAGGAATATTTGCTGTATATGTTGCACATATGCCATATCCACTGCAAAACATCTTTTGAAGCTATTGATTAATAAATAAAATAATGATTCCAAATGGTATCATTAGAAATTACATAATAATTACTAGAAAAATGCATACATAACTGTATTGTAAATTTCCCTTGCCCTTGAGGAACTACGTAAAGTTGGTTCCATAACCAAGAATTTCAGTATGCACAGAATAAAACTAAACACAACAGTTATTGTTCACTCACTAATGCAGTAGCACAACTCACGACACTTCAAACAAACGGCGAGTCATGAAAGCAAACGCCACTGTGATCTGTTGGCCAAACTTGGAACTACGTGAAGCGATGCCAAACGGTATCATTGAAGCATTGGGAAGCTCAAAACAGCCAGGAATACTTAATGAAGCCATTTGGAATCGCAGACGCAGAAAGGGTTAACCATATGTAAATTTCAGAGAAGCGTCATGAGTTGCGAATTTCGAGTAAAACTTACAAATTTTCCAGTTGCCATTTCAAAATTTGCTTCTTTTGCCAAAATACTGATGAATTTAAACTCTCTCTCCTCACTGACACGTTGTGAAGACACAACTGGGAGAGAATTCTGAAATGCTGGTTAATTAAGTTTACTAAGTGAGGAACTGAGGAAGAGTAAAGTCAGAAGCTTATGAAACAGCACATGCTCGCTACAAAAAATGTGTAATGCCTTCACATATGTTTTTTCCAAAACCCATAGCATTTCTCGTTTCACCAGCTATGGCCCTTAAAAATACATTCTTTCGCAGAAAGAGTCGGTAGTTACTGGAACAACACAATAGATAATGAAGTTAAACATAACAACGGTATAGTACAATACTCTCCTCTTTGTGAGCTGTCATTTGCTAAAGTCTCATTTCGATATCTGAAACTGTTTATGAAATATGAGGAATGTTGTGCACGTTTCACCCTGTCTTTATTGCTGGCGTAATGCGATCGCAAATGAGTGCACTAAATAGACCAGTTTTCTCGAGACTGGTGACACATAGATACCTCTACCCAAGTCTAAGGAGAAACTCAATATGTTAGCTAAATTACATACGTAACAACATACACTGAAGGATCAAAGAAACTGGTACACCTGCCTAATATCGTGTAGGGTGCCTGCAAGTACCCAGAAGTGCTGCAACAGAACGTGGCATGGACTCCTCTAATGTCTGAAGTAGTTCTCGAGGGAATTGACACCATTAATCAAGCCAGTCCTACGTTGTAGGGCATCCCAGGTATGCTGAATAATGTTCATGCCTGCGGACTTTGATGGACAGCGGAAGTGTTTAAACTCAGAAGAGTGCTCCTGTAGACACTAGCAATTCTGGACGATTGGGGAGTCGCATTGTCCTGCTGGAATTGTCCAAGTAATTCGGAATGCACAGCGGATTTGAATGGTTACCAGGCAGAATGCTTACGTACGTGTCACCTGTCAGAGTCGTATCTAGACATATCACGGGTTTCACATCTCTCAAACTGTACATGCCCCACACCAGTAGAGAGCCTCCACCAGCTTGAACAGTCCCCTGGTGACATGCAGGATCCATGGATTCGTGAGGTTGTGTCCATAACGTACACGTCCATCCACTCGATACAATTTGACACGAGACTCGTTCGACCAGGCAACGTGTTTCCAGTCATCAACTGTCCGAAGCCAGTGTTGACAGGCTAATGTGAGGCGTAAAACATTGTATTGTGGAATCATCAAAGGTAAACGAGTGGGCGTTCGCATCCAAAAGCCCATATTGATGATGTTTCATGGAATGGTTCACTCGCTGACACTTGCTGATGGCCCAACATTGAAATCTCCAGCAATCTGTGGATGGGTAGCACTTCCGTCATGTTGAACGATGCTCTCCGGTCAACGTTGGTCCCGTTCTTGCAGGATCTTTTTCCGGCCCCAGCGACGTGGGAGATTTGATGTTTTACTGGATTCCTGATATTCACGGTACACTCGTGAAATGATCATGGGGGAAAATCCTTACTTCATGGCTACCTTAGAGATGCTGTGTCCCACCGCTCGTGCGCCGACTATAACACCACGTTCGAACTCACTTAAATCTTGATGACCTGCCATTGTAGCAGCAGCAGACGATCTAACATCTATGCCAGGCACTTGTTTCCTTAAAATCGTTTCAGAAAGGCTGCAGGGTGGGCGCCTCAATTCAGTCATCGCTGAGCGGCCGGAAGGTGGAAACACTTATCGGCCTCCTCTACCGAACAAACGAATGATGCGTCCAGCACTATGGACGACAACTGGTCACTCCCCTTCGACCACCGTATCCTGCATGAGCTGCAACTCAAAGACTCCATCCCTGCCCGAGCCACCCTGCCTCCCGAATCACATTCACACCACGAGACTCTCTGGTAAAGAGATTCTACACAAACAGCGATTCCACCAGAGGGGCATAAAGTCGAACAATACCAAAACTTTGCGGAAGGTTTCAACACATGGCACAGAATTTAACCATAGTCAGCCATTCATTTTATCGCTTTCCAGCAGGACGCATAGACATTTAATCGATCTACAGTGCGCCACTAATGCAGTATTCGAATGTTACAGGTTTCATTTTCCTCCTCACCTGCATTTTTTCCACATGTAAAGCAAGCTGCATTCATCACAAAAAATCAAACCTTTTATGCCAGTATCGTATATTTGCATGCAGTATATTCGTATATTCTCCAATAGTCTTAGATATCTGCTCACTCTCTCCGTTGGGTCGTTTACGTGCGTAAAGGCCAAGAGCAGTACCATCACAATTTCCCTGACCACACCCTTGTCTCTAATGAACACGCACTGTCCAGGAAAAAGTACTGCGTTCTATTACTTAAAAAGTCTTCTATCGAGCCAGTCACGCATCGGAGAACTTTACTCCGTACACTCGGACGTTCAAAACACTCCGCTCTGTGACAGTTGGTGAAACGGCCTCCTGAGTTTTAGGAGCTAGTTGTGTTTCAAAAGAACGACGAGGAAAGAAAACCGTAGTGAAGTGTCTCTTTAGTACACCTGTTACATTTTCTTTCTGCCAATAAAACGCAGTCTTTGGTTTGTCTTAACCACACTTTCTATCTGCTCTTTCCAATTTAAGTTGTTGATAATTGTAGTGCCTAGGTATGTAGGTGAATTTACGGCACTTAAATTCTGCCGATTTATCGTGTAACCGAAATTTAATGCATTCCTTTTAGCATACATCTGACTGACCTCAAACTTTTCATTATTTAGGGTCAATTGCACCGTACAGATATCTTTTATAAATCGTTTTGCAGTTTCTTTTGATTTTCTGATGACTTTATTAGACGAATAACGACAGCATCATCTGCAAAAAACCTAAGACTACTGCTCAAGTTGTCTTCTGTCATGTATATGGATAAAAATAGTAGAGGGTCTGTAAGACTATCTTGAGAAATGCCAGACATCACTTCCGTTTTACTAGATGACTGTGTCTCAGTTGCTATGGACTGTGACTCACTGAATCACGAATCCAGTTACATAACTGACAATGAGATGATATTCCATAAGCACGCATTTTCACTAGAAGTCGCTTGTGTGGTACGCTATAAAGAGCCTTCTGGAAATCTAGAAACACCAAATCAGCATACTTTGAAAGGAACGTAACTGGAATAGAGTCTGCACAGCACTTGCTTTTATTAAGTGATTTAAGATGCTTCACTACTCCGAGAATATCTGATTCCAAGTCACCCTGGCAACTGTTCTTGATTCGAGTTCTGGAATATTTACTTACAAGGGAACCTCCCCATCGCACCCCCCTCAGATTTAGTTATAAGTTGGCACAGTGCATAGGCCTTGAAAAACTGAACACATCAATCGAGAAAACGGGAAGGAGTTGTGTGGAACTATGAAAAAATAAGCAAAATATACAAACTGATTAGTCCATGTGGAAGATATCAAGGACAATATCAGCTCAGCAGAGCCGTGGTCCCGTGGTTAGCGTGAGCAACTGAGGAGCGAGAGGTCCTTGGTTCAAGGCTTCTCTCGAGTGAAAAATTTAATTTTTTATTTTCAGTTTATGTCACAAACTCTTATGTTTTCATCACTTTTTTGGGAGTGATTATCACATACGCAAGAAAACCTAAATAGGGCAAGGTAGAAGAATCGTTTTACCCATTCGCCAAGTGTACAAGTTAGGTGGGTCGACAACATATTCCTGTCATGTGACGCACATACCGTCACCAGTGTCGTATAGAATATATCAGACGTGTTTTCCTGTGGAGGAATCGGTTGACCTATGACCTTGCGATCAAATGTTTTCAGTTCCCATTGGAGAGGCACGTCCTTTCGTCTACTAATCGAACGGTTTTGCGGTGCGGTCGCAAAACACAGACACTAAACATATTACAGTGAACAGAGACGTCAATGAACAAACTGACAGATCACAACTTTGCGAAAATAAAGAAAAAAAAGTTTTCACTCGAGGGAAGACTTGAACCAAGGACTTCTCATTCCGCAGCTGCTCACGCTAACCACGGGACCACGGCGTTCATGAGCTCGTACTGTCCTTGAAGTTACCTATCTTACGCATTGACTACTCAGTTTGTATATTTTGCTTATTTTTCCATAGTTCCACACAACTTCTTCCTGTTTTCTGGATTGATCTGTGTTCAGATTTTGAAGCACTATCCACTGTGCCAACTTATAACTAAATCTGAGGGGGGTGCGATGGGGAGGTTCCCTTGTTAGTCTTCTTCGCCGAAGGAATTTCAGAAGGCTGTGTTTAGTAATTCTGCTTTGGTAGTACTGTCGTCGATATTACTTCCATAGCTATCGCGCAGAGAAGGCTTTGATAGTGTCTTGCCGTAAGCGTATTATACGTAAGACCAGAATCTCTTTGGATTTCCTGCCAGGTTCCAAGTCAAAGCTTCGTTGGCAGACTATTACAAACATCTCGCATTGATATCCGCGATAAACTTCGAGCTTCTATAAAAGATCGCCAGTTCTCGAGATTTTGCGTTCGTTTAAATTTGGCATTTTTTTTTTACACTAAAGTGCCAAAGAAACTCGTATAGGCATACGTACTCAAATAATGAGATATGTAAAGAGACAGAACTCTTAACAAATGCCTGGCGCAGTTGTTAGATCGGCTACTGCTTCTACAATAGCAAGTTATTAAGACTTAAGGGAGTTTGAACGTGGCAGTACAGCCGGTGCACGAGCGATGGGACACAGCATCTACGAGGTACCGATGATGTGGGGACCATTTCACGAGTGTACCGTGAATATCAGGAATCAGGTAAAACATCAAATCTCTGACACCGCTGCGGTCGGAAAAAGATCCTGCAAGAACAGGACCAACGACGAATGAAGAGAATCGTTCAATGTGACAGAAGTACAGTCCTTCCGCAAACTGCTGCAGATTTCAGTGCTGGGCCATCAACAAGTGTTAGCGTACGAACCATTCAATGAAACATCACCGATATGGGCTTTCAGAGCCGAAGACATACTCGTGTGCCCTTGATGACTGCACGACACACAACTTTATGCCTCGCCTGGGCCCGTCAACACCGACACTGTACTGTTGACGATTGGAAGCATGTTGCCTGGTCGGACGAGTCTTCTTTCTAATTTATCGAGCGCATGGACGTATGGAGACAACCTCATGAATCCATGGACCTTGCATGTCAGTAGGGGACTGTTAAAGCGCGTAGAGGCTCTGTAATGGCGAGGGGCGTGTGCAGGTGGAGTGATATGGGACCTCTGATACGTCTAGATACGTCTCTGACAGGTGATACGTAAGTAAGCATTGTGAATTCCGACAGACATGGGCAATTCCAGCAGGACAATGCGACACCCCACACGTCCAGAATAGGAACATTCTTCTGCGTTTAAACGTCTCCGTTGGCTACCAAACTCCCGACGTGCTGTTCAGAAGAGATCTCCACCCCGTCTTACTCTTACGGATTTACGGACAGCACTGAAGGATTCATGGTGTCAATTTCCTCCACTACTGCTTCATATATTAGTCGCCGGCCAGTGTGGCCGAGCGGTTCTAGGGGCTACAGTCTGGAACCGTTCGACCGCTACGGTCGCAAGTTCGAATCCTGCCTCGGGCATTGATGTGTGTGATGTCCTTAGGTTAGTTAGGTTTAATTAGTTCTAAGTTCTGGGGGACTGATGACCTCAGAGGTCCCATAATGTTCATCGCCATATATTAGTCGAGACCACACCACGTCGTATTGCGGCTCTTCTGTGAGCTCGCGGGGACCCTACACGATGTTAGACAGGTGTACTAGTTTGTTTGGCTCTTCTGTGTAGTTGTTTCTGCAACAATGTTTTTTTGTACCATCGTTTGTTAATTTCTTTGGTGTAAATCTCTCAATTGCTGTCTGTACTATGTCTTTGAATTCAAGCCACTTACCGGTATATTGTTAATTCGATGGAGTAGAGTGTGTTTGTCAAGAAGGCGTCAAGTGAACTTCTTGAATAGGTATTTTTTTCGTTTTATTTTTGGAAGATTTGCAATTTACAATATTCACTCTCGCTTCGACAACCCTGTGTTCACTAATCCCCGTATCTGTTTTGATGTTCGTTACTAGCTCATAATTATTTGTTGCTAAGCGGCCAATAGTTTACAGGATATTGTGCCAGAATCGTCGCGTTTCGCTTGTGTGATGCTTTCTAAATCCGCATTGATTTTTTGGCAGAAGCTTCTCTGTCTCAAGAAAATTGCTACATTGTAACTTTATAATGTACTCAAGAGTTCTGCAGCATCCCGAAGTTGTGCATAGCAGTGTATAATTTCTGTTGCACTGTTCTTCTACCCTTCTTGTCAAGGGGCATCACCTGCGTTTCTTGCAGTTCCTTGGGACTTTCAACTGGCCGAGAGATTCGCAGCAAGTGCAAACTCGTTAAGGAGTCAGAGACAAAGTCTACTCTCTGTAAAGCCAGGTGACACCTGGATCGTATCGATGTTGCTTACGATTGATTATTCGTCCCTGTCCTTGTACCAAAAAGCGCCTTTGAATGCGATGATCTGGTTGCCCTCCATAAGAAAGTAAATGTCAGCTATGTGCTTGGAACGACGCCATTTTGAAGGCTACGTAAAGCACCGACGCCTGTCGAAACTTCATGAAACAGTAAGGTCCGAATCGGAAATATTCAAGGTGCCCACAACAAATTCCTCATTATTTTCAACCTAAACAGGCCGAGAAAAGAAATCTACTGCATTACATATTGAACGTCCCTCGTACATTCAGAAAGACTGAGTGATCCTATCACTGGACTCGAAGATAATCACCGATAACAGCCCATACACTTATTCTACGCCCCTCATATTAATAACAGCAGAAAGCTGACCCTACTGGAGATACTTGAAATCAATAAACATACGACATACTATGTCAGATTACTTTTAAAAGATAGACTATTCCTTCTTTATCCGAATATTAGGCAGCAATTCAAAGCCTGTTTTCATCGCCTGTTAAATATAACGTCATCCACTTAAAACTTTATACGTGGGTAAGCCATTGCTTATTTGTTGTTATATCTTCGCAATTTTCAGGCTGATTGGTTAGTTTCGTTATCGCTGCTGTGGTGTTAATCATGGCTGCTCCGCTGTCTATTTGCGCCAAAGAAGACCAATGTTTAGTGATCCGTTGTTTGCACTCGGAAGGCGTATCAGTGGCCGAAATTCATCGAAGACATTCGGTACAGTACGGAAACAGTGTTTTGCCACAACGGGGTGTCAACGAATGGACTAAAAAATTCCGAAGTGGTCGCACAAGTGTTACTCAAGACGAAGGAGCCGGTGGACCGTCCCGTGACAAATTAAGGAACCATTGAGTATTCACGTGAAACGATTCTCTTTGACAGACGATTAACTATTGACGAAGTGGCACATCGCCTGCAAATTAGTCACGGTTCTGCCTAAGAAATCATCCACAGCAGCCTTTGGTTTCATAAATTTTGTGCAAGATGAGTCCCAAAACAACTCAACAGTTGCATAATCAAACGCGCTTCGACATCTGCAAGAAACATTTGGATCGCTATGGTAACGAAGGGGACAGCTTGTTAGATAGGATCATTGCTGGTGACGAAACATGGATCCATCATTACGAGCCGGAGAGTAAACGGCAGAGTATGGAATGGAAACATCCAAATTCTCCGTACAAAAGAAAGTTCAAGACCCAACCGTCCGCAGGGAAACTGATGCTTACGGTCTTTTTGGTACGCACAAGGTCCAGTACTGGAACAGTAAGGGGAAAGGGGCACAAAATTAACAGCATACGTTACATTGAGATGCTCACTGGCAGGCTAAAGCCTGCAATTCGAAGCAAACACCGAGGATTGCTGTTCAAAAGGTGTTGTATTGTAGCAAGACGATGTCCGCATACCGCTGCCCACACTGCTCAAATGCTCCAGGAACTCAAATTTGAAGTACTGGATCATCCTCCATATAGTCACGATCTTGCCCCTTCTGACTATCACTTGTTCGGTCCTTTCACACAGGCATTAAGGGGCCGTCGATTTGTCTCGACCGAAGCAGTAAGCGGTGCATTCCTGGCTCACAGCTCAACCGAGAACCTTCTTTTATGAGGGCATCAGGCAGCTTGTACAACGTTGAACCAAGTGTGTTAAAATGCAAGGAGACTATATCAAAAAATGATGTTCTTCTAAGTTTCCTATTTGTTTACTTTGCGGATAATAACTGACTTACCCTCGTAGTACCTTCCTTCGAAAACACACTATATCGCATTTTTTTGCCTTCAGTACCTGTATGAGCAATATATGTGTAACTCGCACATTATTTTATCTGTGGTTACTACATCCAGTGGGCACCTGAGGATTTCTTAAAAAGTCGAAAGACGATACGTGACCAAATGAATATCTGGCAGGACATCAGGAAAGTGTCCCATATTTAATACTTTCATGTTCCTTCTAGTACCAACGGAAATTACAGTTAACTATGATTAAAACTTTATGAAGACACCTCGCCTATTGACTGGAAAGAATCTAAAATGTTTTTGTGGTTGCAATAAACGATTTCTAGTATTTTCTCCCAATATCCACAGTTCTAAGCTGCGCGTATTACCATTACACTCCGAGCAGTTTCATACAAGGAGTTAATGTTTGATAGTAATGGCGACGATCCTTTGCGCGATGCAGTTGGCAGCTCTGTTTCTCCCTCGCGCCAAACAGCCTGGCCGGCGACTTCCCTAAAGCCCGCACCGGTTCAGCCCGCATGGTGATGTATGTGCTGTTAATGGCCCCTCGTGTTTGCCGGGTATTTCAATCGCGCTATGCAAATTCCTACCAAGCGCGCGCCCTGGGCATTTTTACTTTTTTACTTTTTTGTATCCTGTCCGCGGCCGCCATCAGAATTTCCTGCATTGCAGAAAGCGTCGGAGTAAATTACATATGAGTCACACATTTACGGTATAACAAACTCTTTTGACATTCAGATTTGCTCAAAGAGTTTTTGAAACTCTATTTTGGATCACACCACGCCCTACAGTCTGCTTTTATTTCGTCGTCCTGCTCATTTCCTGTGACGACGATTCCCGAGCAATGTTTTCTGCCGTCCAGAATGTTCGTTCTGCCATTCTGCAAGAAACAAAAAGCCAATATTTTGTATATATGGAATTAATACACAGTTAAATTCCAAGAATGATATTTCCTACAGGTTTCTAACGACTTTCGCATACCAGCAGTATTCCCTTGAATGGAAAACTTATACGTTGGTACAGACAATTTGTTTAATTATAAAATATGTTGATTTCTGTTGCGAAAGAGTGGAAATTTAGTGCATCCCACATTCACTGGCAATGCGATACACAAGGTGTCCGAGACCTAGACCATCTGTAACATTAAACACAACACTTCATATCTTAGTTGAAGGGAGCGACATACACTGAATATGACAGTCTAATTAATGAGTTTCAATAAATATGGCTATCTGAAATGACCATTTAGTGCTGAAGCGATCTATAATTCTGTATTGTAATCCTCTTTTGAGAACAAATTTGTTTCCCAAGATAGCTATGTTACAGTTACTGCATGGTTAGTTTCGGCAATATATACTGCCATCTTCAGAGTCATAAAACTGGGCAGAGGTAATTCATCATACAGCGCTTAAATCAGCCGTCACATGAGGAATACACAATATTCATAAAACATGGAGGCATTCCAATGACATGCCAGGTGTTCTATCATAAAGTATGTATCACAAAGAGCATACTCAAAGTATGTAAAATACGTGTATCACAGAGTATGTATCACAGATTGCGTACCAAAAGTTGTACATACTTTATGATAGAACACCTGCCACGTCATTGCAACACTTCTATTTTTTATGAAGCTTGTGTAGTCCTCATATGACGGAGTGGTGTAAGCATTGTATGATTGACGATCACTGCCTAGTATTATGGAAGTGAGGATGGCAATGTATAATGCCGAAACTAGGAATTTAGTAACTGTGTTAACATAGCGGTCTTGGAAAATTAACTGGTTTGCAAAAGAAGACTACAATCCGAAATATAGATGTGAGAAAATCTAGTACACATGGACGGAGGTTTCAATATAACAACGCTTGGGATCTGGCACACCATTTAATAAAATATCGTCGGCCGCCACATTAACCAGAGTTGGCAAACGCTGAGAGCATCTGCATGTCACGGAATATCAGTGCGGGCTCTCAAAAACAAAAGAGCATCAAAAGTGGTATTGGGCATCGGGAATCGAACTTGGCTATAAATAGCGGCGTGAGCCCAACAGTAGTTCATAACTTGCTTGGAATCCAGGCAGCCAACACATAATTCCAAAACTCACAGCGCCTGAAGAAGGTGGGTGCGTCAGTCACTGAAATTGTGTACATAAAATGGAGACAAGAACTCGGCAGAACACCCGAAAGCATACTATTAACCATTCACGCCGAGGAAATCTGAGAGATCACAGTGTTCTTATATATACTTGGATATAACACAAATCCTCCAGTATGAAAATCCATAAAACAATTTGCCAAAAATGCTAAAAATGAGTTTTGCACTACCTTCACTACCTCCTTTTTTTAACGGAGCTATTCTGTTCTCTCTGTGCTTCTTTTTCAGTACTTTTCTGAACACAGGTAATTGCTACGGGCATTCAACTGTGTCATGGAGGTTAAATCAAAGCCGAATTTTCAGTGGAATGCAGTAGATACCGTTCGTGAAAGTGAGTATGCGGACGTACAAACCGTTCAGCGCATCCTGAACGGACGTTTCAACTTAGTGCGTGCATACATTCTCATTGTGCACAAAATGGAGTCACAGCACAGGAAGATGCCTACCAAACGGGCATACAGCCTATCAACCGTCTACATGTTTACTCTGCACTTCACACATACATATTTCGGAGGGGATTCGCCGAAGGACTTTCACACTGTTTCTCGATCATTCACTCACGAATAGCGCGTGGAAGAAACGTACTGTTACGTCCTTCCTTGCGGGCTCTCATTTCTGTCAGTTTATTGTGATGATTGTTTATTCTCTCTATGTGGGAAGTCAACAACTTATTATATTTTGGCATTTTGAGTTGAATGTTCGTCACTGAAATTTCTGGAAAAGATTTCGCAGAAGCGAAGGAAGGCCATTGTTTTAATTATTGCGCACTCAGCATGTATATGTTATCCGTGTATGGCTCTGATTCCTATTTTGCCAAAATGCGGGACGAACTGCTCTTCCCTCAACTTTTTCGATGCCTTCCGTCAATCCTGAGTGTTAAGGATCCCTGAAATAACCCAGAAGAGGAAGTAAAGCGTAATGTAGGCTTTCTCTTTAGATTTGTTGTATATTCTAAGTGTTCTTCCAATAAAATATTCTGTCTCCCCTTTTTCAAATCATTTTGCACGTGATGCCTCCTGTGTAATTTGCTCGTAATTGTAATTCCGAGGTATTTAGTTTTAAAACCTTCAAATTAGTGATATTTGTCGCGTAACCGAAACTTCACGCAATATTTTTATTAGTAAATTGGAGATAATCGGGAGAAAGATGTCAGATAAGGAACTACCATATACAGTTAAAATTTCAGACTCTTTTTTATGAAAACTTGATGATTCCCACTGCTTGTGTAGTCAAAAGATATTAAAACACGTCATCTATGTACTTACTGTTACTACTTCCTGCGTACAGCTTCTTGTATGTTGGTACTGGAAACAACCTTCTACAAAGAGATTTGACTTTTAATATTTTGGCTCACATCTTTTAATTCTTACTTTTGAGCCATAACATGTTACCATCAATTATTTATGTTTCCTAGATGGTCTACCTTTTATGTGACTTTCGGTAAGTATAGTAACTAATCCAGCTGCTGAGAGTGAGAATTTCCTGCAATCATCTGAGAATTAATCATTTCTCAATTATAGCAGCGTTACATGGGGACAACCAGTAAATTACTTTTTATGAAAGCTGTAGGTTCTTACAGTACATGACATGAGCAGTTTATGACCGAATATAAATTAATTTCAGTTTTTTTTTTTTCATTTCAGGTAAATGAAGACATGTGTCACCATATCTAGATGGAAGGCAGGAACCACCAATCTTCCACATTGTGATGGTAACAAAACAGTTAGCTTTACCTGGTAATATAGAAACTGAAAATAATAAAATATTGTTCCATGTGTTTATACACTGCATTGCTACTCATATGTGAAACGGTTTTCAGTGTATTTCGAGAAAGTGAATTATCCTTTCGCATGAAACCGTGTACGTTATCAGGTGCACCACTCTAAACGTGTTTTCTGCGCAGATGTAGTCAAGAAGAATTCCTTGAACTGTATAACAGTAGGAAAATTGTTATTACGGTTTTTTATGCTGCTGGAACACTTTAGGTGTTAAATTTTCCTCCTTGACTAACGGAATAAAAAGGGTTATCAGCGAGTGGAACTGTGAACAATTAACTGTATGCTGTACCAACGTCAAGCTCGGAATGACATATTTTTACCACTTGTTTCTCAGATCCTTGTAGCTTAATGTGTATATGCTTTCATTTTTTTGTTACCAGATCAGTTGGTCTTCTATGTGGAATATGAGATGATGTAGAGTAGGATAAATTAAACAATCCCACATTTTAACTAGCCGAGACTTATAGCAAAAATGTAATATTTGCACAATTGTTTGTTGTTGTAGTCTTCAGTTCTGAGACTGGTTTGATGCAGCTCTCCATGCTACTCTATTCTGTGCAAGCTTATACATCTCCCAGTACTTATTGCAACCTACATCCCTCTGAATCTGCTTAGTTTATTCATCTCTTGGTCTCCCTCTACGATTTTCACCCTCCACGCTGCCGTCCAATACTACGTTGGTAATCCCTTGATGCGTCAGAACATGTCCTACCAACCGAACCCTTCTTCTCTTCAAGTTGTGTCACAAACTCCTCTTCTCCCCAATTCTATTCAATACGTTCTCATTAGTTGTGTGATCTACCCAAAAAAAATGGTTCAAATGGCTCTGAGCACTATGGGACTCAACATCTTAGGTCATAAGTCCCCTAGAACTTAGAACTACTTAAACCTAACTAACCTAAGGACATCACACACACCCATGCCCGAGGCAGGATTCGAACCTGCGACCGTAGCAGCCCCGCGGTTCCGGACTGCAGCGCCAGAACCGCACGGCCACCGCGGCCGGCCGTGATCTACCCATCTAATCTTCAGCATTCTTCTGTAAAACCACATTTCGAAAGCTTCTATTCTCTTCTTGTCCAAACTATTTATCGTCCATGTTTCACTTCCATACATGGCTACACTCCATACAAATACATTCAGAAACGACTTCCTGACACTTAAATCTATACTCGATGCTAACAAATCTCTCTTCTTCAGAAACGCTTTTCTTGTCATCGCCAGTCTACATTTTATATCCTCCCTACTTCGACCATCATCAGTTATTTTGCTCCCCAAATAGCAAAACTCCTTTACTACTTTCTCATTTCCTAATCTAATTCCCTCAGCATCACCCGACTTAATTCGACTGCATTCCATTATCCTCGTTTTGCATTTGTTGATGTTCATCTTATGTCCTCCTTTCAAGACACTGTCCATTCCGTTCAACTGCTCTTCCAAGTCCTTTGCTGTCTCTGACTAAATGGAGAATAAATGTCATTCTTCACTGACTATTTTCTCGATGATTATTTAATAATTAGATAAATATGATTACTTTTTATTGTAGAGACGAAAGGGAATAGAATCGTTGGAAGGCATCTTCCCATTGAATTCAGATGCAAGAATATTTCACAAGTTGGACAGGCACGTTGTGCTGGGTGTCAAGAAGTATATCTCTCTTTATAAGGCATTTTGTGTCTCCATGCTGATGATTTATCATTAACATGATTTATCTTAGTGGCTGTTGTCGCTAAAACTAATTAATATTTCAAAATACTGATTCATTAACGTCGTAACTACCAGGCAGTTCAACTGTTTTCGTTTGGTTTCGTGCAACAGCCTTTTCGAAGTTCGCAGGTACGAATGTGTGTCGTTTGTGCACATATCCTACTAAGTATGTTTATGCATGCAGTAGCGTCGTGCCAGCACCACTGGCAACACCATCACGTACGAAACTTAAACATTTCATCACGCAGTACGTTCCATTTGATTCTGTTACTCTCCAAGGGATGATTTCTCTTGAGAAGAGATAATTATTCTGTTATATACGACCAAGCGAATGCTGTAGGCAGATGTTTTACTGAAAAAAGGAGCGCCTGCGATATTTACTGTTTTGTGATATTTATCCCGTCTCTACCGCTCTGGAAGCTTTGTAGAACTCATTGCAAACTAATAAAGCATTTTATTGTGAAGTCTGTGTTTAATTCCAACTGAAAGCCGCTCGAGAAATGAAAGAACACCGGTGAAAAAGAAAAAGTTTCTCAACTTTACAAAGCATTCCGCCCTTTGTAGCAGACACGACTGCTACCCTCTACGTCCGATGAAACTCCTGAGCAGATGGGAAACTTGGTGTGTCTTTGTTATGTGTGATGCACTTTCTCGCTATTTGTTCTTAATCAATGTGTTAGCTTGAGAAGAAATTCTCTTACATATGCATTAATTCAAATCCGATAGCAAGGCAAATTGGTGATCCAGATATTCCTTCTAAACGAAATCCTTTGAAAGAGTTCTACACAATCATTGAGTCTAGCTGCTTTGGTGCCTAGTCTTTGCTGTTTCCCACAAAACCGGTTCTGAAAATGAAAATTTTTCTGTTACCGGTGTGGAATGTACGAGGGGCAGTCAGTAAGTAATGCAACATGTTTTTAGCTCGGACAATTTCGGTTGAAGAAATGCGGAATTTTGTGTGGGACATTGCGGAATACGTGTCCTTCAAATTGGTGTCTGTATCGGAGATGTATTCCAAGCAGAAAGCTGTCACTGCATTTTTCTTGACCGAAAATCAGAGCATTGCAAATATCCATAGGCGCTTGCAGAGCGCCTATGAAGACCTGGCCGCCAACAAAAGTACGGTGGGTCGTTTGAGCGAGGCGTCTGACATTATCACAACAACGCACACAGCTGTGACTGATGCAATTTTGGGACGTGTGGACACTCTCATTCCCGGTGATCGACGGATCACAGTCAGACACTTGACAGCACAACTTGACCTTTCTGATGGAAGTGCTGCCACACTCGTCCATCAGTTGGGATACTCGGAGATGTTTGTTTTCTCGGGGTTCCCCGCCATCTGACAGAAAACGGTAAAGAGAACGATGCACTCCGCGCGAGGCAATACGTGCATGAAATGGGAGGTTGCTGATGCATCCAGATATTGGCTCCGATATCTGCTAGTAGAGTGGTAATACGCGGCTCAAAGGCGCTCCCAGTAACGAGGCATAAGGCAGTCGCATAGAATGATTACGTTGAAAAATAGGGCTCTGCAGCCAAAAGAGTCGCAAATAAAAAATGTGTTGCATCTTGAATAAAACAAAGCTGCTTAAAAAAAAAGTGTTGCCCTACTTTCTGAACAACCCTAATACATCAAAAATTTATGGGAATCTGTAATATTTTCTGCTGTTTGTACTACATTACTGGGAATTAAACTTGATACACCACGAAGATGACATGCTACAGACGCGAAATTTAACCGACGGGAAGAAGATGGCGCGATATGCAAATGATTAGCTTTTCAGAGCATTCACACAACGTTGGCGTCGGTGGCGACACCTACAACGTGCTGACATGAGGAATGTTTCCAACCGATTTCTCATACACAAACAGTAGTAGACCGGCGTTGCCTGGTGAAACGTTGTTGTGATGCCTCGTGTAAGGAGGAGAAATACGTACCATCAGGTTTCCGACTTTGATAAAGGTGAGATTGTAGCCTATCGCGATTGCGGTTTATCGTATCGCGACATTGCTGCTCGCGTTGGTCGAGATGACAGGCATCTTATCCGAATGGCTGTAACGGATCGTGCAGCCACGTCTCCATCCCTGAGTCAACAGATGGGGACGTTTGCCAACAACCATCTGCACGAACAGTTCGACGACGTTTGCTGCAGCATGGACTATCAGCTCGGAGACCATGGCTGCGGTTACCCTTGACGCTGCATCACAGAGCGCCTGCGATGGTGTACTCAACGACGAGCCTGGTGGCACGAATGGCAAAACGTCATTTTATCGGATGGATCCAGATTCTGTTTGTAGCATAATAATGGTGACTTCCGTGTTTGGTGACATTGCGGTGAACGCACATTGGAAGCGTGTATTCGTCATCGCCATACTGGCGTATCACCCGGCGTGATGGTATGGGGTGCCATTGGTTACACGTCTCGGTCACCTCTTGTTCGCATTGACGGCACTTTGAACAGTGGACGCTACATTTCAGATGTGTTACGACCCGCGGTTCCACCATTCATTCGATCACTGCGAAACACCTCATTTCGGCAGGATAATGCACGACCGCATGTTGCAGGTCCTGTACGGTCCTTTCCGGATACAGAAAATGTTCGAATGCTGCCCTGGCCACCACATTCTCCAGATATCTCAGCAACTGAAAATGTATGGTCAATGGTGGCCGAGCAACTGGCTCGTCACAATACGCCAGTCACTACTCTTGATGAACTGTGGTATCGTGTTGAAGTTGCATGGGCAGCTATATCTGTACAAGCTCTGTTTGACTCAATGCCCAGGCGTATCAAGGCCGTTATTACGGCAATATGTGGTTGTTCTGAGTACTGCTTTCTCAGGATCTATGCACCCAAATTGCTTGAAAATGTAATCACATGCCATTTATAGTGTAATATACTTGTCCAGCCAATACCCGTTTATCGTCTCCATTTCCTCTTGGTGTAGCAATTTTAACGGCCAGTAGTGTAATAGTTTACGATTTCTACAATTGTCATGTTTTGTTCAGCGACGGAAAAGAATCGCAGCACAAAAAATAATGAATGTAGAGTAATAAAATTTCGGGAATTCATTTGTTTAGGTAACATATTTAAGTGGTTTACGACGCAGGATCACAAGTTAACATAAGCTCGGGATAAGCGATTGCGAATGTGAAACGTGGTACATGAACATCCGGTGTAACTACCAGAATGTTGAATGCAGGCATGCAGACGTCCGTGCACCATGTTTTATAGGTGCCGGATGTCGATTTTTGAGATGGAGCTCTACGCCTGTTGCACTTGGTCAGTCAATGCAGGGACGGTGTTCGGTGACACTAAAGCGGTCGCCCTATGATGTCCTATATGCACTTGATTGGAGATGGATCTGGTGACATAGTAGGCCAAGGCAACATATCGAAACTCTGTAAAGGACCTTGCGTTACAACGGCAGTAGGTGGGCGAGCGTTATCCGGTTGGAAATCACCCCCTGGACTTATGTAATTCAGTGGGTCAAATCACCATACTGGCGTACACATCTGCAGTCTGGGTGGGTGGGATAACCACGAGGTGCTCCTGCTGTCATACGAATTCGCACCCGAGACATAAGATGTGAGTCCAGTGTGTCTAACACGCAGACAGGTTGTTTACACGCCGTCATCTAGCTTCTTTCTAACCAACATAGGGCTACCACTGGCACCGACACAGAACCACCTTTCATCAGAAAACACAAGAGAGCTTCACCCTGCCATCCAATTAGCTCTCGCTTCACTCTTCCAAAGTCGCAAATGGCAGTGGTTTGTGGTAAGCGGCATGCACGCTGCAGGGCGTCGTCTCAGAGCTGTCCTCGAAGCAAGCAAATTGGAACAGCTCGTTGTGCCACAATGTTGCCAACTGCTGCTCAGATTGCTGCCGCAGATGCAGTACGATTTGCCACAGCCATAGGCGGAACACACTGCTGCGACGGTACATTCTCGTGAGCACCGCTGCCGGCAGTCATGTACAGGGCTATTACAAATGATTGAAGCGATTTCATAAATTCACTGTAGCTCCATTCATTGACATATGGTCACGACACACTACAGATACGTAGAAAAACTCATAAAGTTTTGTTCGGCTGAAGCCACACTTCAGGCTTCTGCCGCCAGAGCGCTCGAGAGCGCAGTGAGACAAAATTGCGACAGGAGCCGAGAAAGCATACGTCGTGCTTGAAATGCACTCACATCATTCAGTCATAACAGTGCAACGACACTTCAGGACGAAGTTCAACAAAGATCCACCAACTGCTAACTCCATTCGGCGATGGTAAGCGCAGTTTAAAGCTTCTGGATGCCTCTGTAAGGGGAAATCAACGGGTCGGCTTGCAGTGAGCGAAGAAACGGTTGAACGCGTGCGGGCAAGTTTCACGCGTAGCCCGCGGAAGTCGACGAATAAAGCAAGCAGGGAGCTAAACGTACCACAGCCGACGGTTTGGAAAATCTTACGGAAAAGGCTAAAGCAGAAGCCTTACCGTTTACAATTGCTACAAGCCCTGACACCCGATGACAAAGTCAAACGCTTTGAATTTTCGGCGCGGTTGCAACAGCTCATGGAAGAGGATGCGTTCAGTGCGAAACTTGTTTTCAGTGATGAAGCAACATTTTTTTCTTAATGATGAAGTGAACAGACACAATGTGCGAATCTGGGCGGTAGAGAATCCTCACTCATTCGTGCATCAAATTCGCAATTCACCAAAAGTTAACGTGTTTTGTGCAATCTCACGGTTTAAAGTTTACGGCCCCTTTTTCTTCTGCGAAAAAAAAACGTTACAGGACACGTGTATCTGGACATGCTGGAAAATTGGCTCATGCCACAACTGGAGACCGACAGCGCCGACTTCATCTTTCAACAGGATGGTGCTCCACCGCACTTCCATCATGATGTTCGGCATTTCTTAAACAGGAGATTGGAAAACCGATGGATCGGTCGTGGTGGAGATCACGATCAGCAATTCATGTCATGGCCTCCACGCTCTCCAGACTTAACCCCATGCGATTTCTTTCTGTGGGGTTATGTGAAAGATTCAGTGTTTAAACCTCCTCTACCAAGAAACGTGCCAGAACTGCGAGCTCGCATCAACGATGCTTTCGAACTCATTGATGGGGACATGCTGCGCCGAGTGTGGGAGGAACTTGATTATCGGCTTGATGTCTGTCGAATCACTAAAGAGGCACATATCGAACATTTGTGAATGCCTAAAAAAACGTTTTGAGTTTTTGCATGTGTGTGCAAAGCATTGTGAAAATATCTCAAATAATAAAGTTATTGTAGAGCTGTGAAATCGCTTCAATCATTTGTAATAACCCTGTACATTGGCCACATTCCTGCCAAGTATTTCTGCAGTATCAGAGAAGGAACATCCGGTGTTTCGTAGACCTATTAGACGATTTCATTCAAACACAGTGAACTGTCGACAAAGGTCTCTCTCTCGTGCGTTAGAGGCATTCTTGATTAACATCAACTCACCACGTCCATTCTCAAAGGTAACAAATGATCGCGACCTTTAAAGCGTCTCTTTAAAGCAAACCTGATTTCCATCTTCATAGAAGCACTACTAGCGCTACTCTTATGTGACTAACCCGAAATTTGAATAGACAGTATATTTCAGATGTAGGGTCAAGCCTATCAACTTTCATTTATGTCGCTCAACTCCTCGGTGCTGCGATTTTTTTCCGGCAGTTTATTTATGTGCACATCTTTTGCTGAAACTGATGCTGTGTCCGATTCGTCTAGGTTCCTTAATTCTATCAGATTGCCAGTGTCTCTCCCTGTATAGCCAGATGAGAGATATATCATGTGTAGTGCACTATGAGCATAAGGTCTTTCCCTGATAAAAAAAATTTATTTGTATGGAACTGCGCTGCATATTGCTTTGAAACTTGTTGAAAATAGTAGCTTAACTTATAAGGTGTTTTATGACTATGCGTTTTGTTGTACATGGTGAATCAAATCGTGACGTTTTTGTGAATACGCTTCTGCCTGTGCTCTGACATCTCACAGGAATTCCAACTGTGGACCGTGTTTCAACGAACCGCCACACTGTACGTTATTTGTTCCCAAGTTCTTGGACGAAACCTCTACTGACGGATAGATAAGTACAGAAGTTCCATTATCGTGGCCACCACGATCACGTCTTATGTGAAGTTCACCAGTTCCTGGCACGGGTACGAAATACTGTAGAGACGGTGGTGGAAGAGATGTTGGCAAAGACATATGAAGAAGGTCAGTATCACCCAGACTAGCAGTACTTACCCTTTTTCAGTTACCACCACCTTTTATATCTCTGGTAGTAGTAAAAGTTTCTAACCGCCCACCAGTTCCAAAGTACTGACGGTTTACAAAGTAGGGAAGTAACTTCACTTCATAAAAATGTTAAGACGGAGCTACAGGAAGTTCAAGCATATGATAATAAGTATTTATGTCATAATTTTACGACCAACTTATAAAAATATTTTTAAAACCTCTGCAGTCTAGTGGCCACGACGGAAGGTGGAACACTCACACAATCGCTAATGGGTGGTATTGACCAGGTCGACTGCCACTGGCCCAGACGTTCTACAGGCTGCAAACAGAGCGCATGTGAAAGTGTGGCCATAAAAAGGTTATGAGCTAAGCTACCTTTCAAAAAAAGGGGTAGATAATTGTATCCAGCATAATTCATGAGAAATAATTTTTGTAATCAGGAAAACATTTTGTGCTCGGTTCGTATTACTTTGTGCTCTGTGCTAAAAATGCGGATGGTATGGCGCAACAGGAAGAGACTCAAATGGACGAGGCTCACGCACACTAAAATGTCCGTCAGCTTGTTTTACTGAACTCTGTCAAAAGCCTTTTCTAAATCTATAAAAAACAGCAAAGATTTCTCTACCTTTTTCCATAATACTTTCCCCTATAGCTCTTAACAGGCCAGTAGTATATCTTGTTCCTTTTCCTCTTCTAAATCGGAACTGCTCCTCTGGAATTCCTCTGTCCAGCTTGCCATACAGCCTTCTCTTCAACACTCTCAGCAAGACTTTAGCTGCATGAGAAATTTGGTGGTCCTATACTCTTCACATTTTTTAGTGTTTCTCTTTTCCTCTGTTGATATCATAACTGTTGCAAGGAAGTCCTCAGGCCATTCCCCTTTGTCATATATCTCGTTACAGAGGTAGACAATTTCTTTTCTTGCCGTGTTTCCCTTACTCTTCAACAGTTCTGCTGGCAAATCATCAATTCCACATGCCTTCCTATTCTTTCAGTTTAATTCATGCTATTTGTCTTTTACTGGATATACGTTTTGTCATATCCCAGAGACTTGATTCTGCTGCGTCACTTCTTTTGGAAAGCAGACAGTGCCACTCTGTATCCAGATTCGACTAACCTGCAGAGTTGCACGAAATCGTGAAAAAAATGACGCACTAAAGTACGTCAACAGCGCAACGGAAGTTGGATGATGTTTTCACAAGACGGCTAAGGAATGAATTGTATCAGACTTCTCTTTTCACTTGTGAAATAGACATTATCATTGCTAGTCATCTTGCACAGGATATGGGAAGATGGCAGAAAGCACTTGGGGAGAAATACGGGAATATAATTACTTTACATGAGATTTAATACGTATTAATTGCTTTTTAAGTTTCCATTTTATTTATGCTAGTTGGACAGATAAATTACAAGAGGAAAGTACACAACCAGTAGGTAATGTCTTCACTGGTGAATGAAAAAGGTTCGAAAACTAGGTTCACCATACTGGCGAATTTTCTAAAAATCATATCAAAAACTAACTTCACCATACTGGCGAATTTTCTAAAAATTCTGCCGGCCGGTGTGGCCGTGCGGTTTAGGCGCTTCAGTCTGGAACCGCGTGACCGCTACGGCCGCAGGTTCGAATCCTGCCTCGGGCATGGATGTGTGTGATGTCCTTAGGTTAGTTAGGTTTAAGTAGTTTTAAGTTCTAGGGGACTGATGACCACAGATGTTAAGTCCCATAGCGCTCAGAGCCATTTGAACCATTTTCTAAAAATTCTCATAATGCCAATGTCTCCCCTGCGTTGCTTGTTTTCATAGAGCTCGAAAACTGTCGTCGAAAGCCACAGTGTGACAGTATCATGAGTGAAACGACGCATAATAGCCATTCAGGGAAAAACAGACAAAATCCGTTAAAGTCACCACGTGCAAATATAGATATCGATCTTGATACTCATTCTACTGAGGTTTGAATGCTCTGTTTACCCGTTAAAGTAATAATTTGATCCATTATAGTACAATCATGTCTGGCAATTGGGAAATCTACCAATCTTGGAAAAATTCAAATATTCCGATAATATATTAATAGTCCTTAAGTTTGAATGTAAATAACTCAATGAACACCTACATCGACTTACGAAATGAATGAACCAATCGTAAAGGAAGTGAAGTTACTACGTTAGGAGCGCGCTCGAGAGCACGTTTTGCTTACCTCGTAGTCACATCCTGTGTCCTCTCAAACTTCTTAGAAATCTATGTTAACCATCATTTGACCAGCGCGACTTTACTGGCTGCGGACATTAGCCGGCCAATCACCAAAACATTCTTCCAACACGGTGGGTGCCAGTAAACTTCCAAAAAATCAATGCCTCATTCCCGTCGAAGTTTACTGGACCAATTCGAACAGAAAAGTCTTTGGAACTTCGCACAGATTCCCGCACTGGCTTTGTACTTGACCAGTCACAGAGCGTACTTACTAAGGAGAGTGGGAAGTTCATTGCCTATTGCCGGAGGTGGGTCGGTTCCTTCCTCGTAAAGAGATGTCGTCGCCGATGGGCAAGTGTTACCTCTGCATGGGTGGGTCCGAGCCAGTGTACTCGGGTCGCCGTGTCTCCGAGTTCCGAAAGGACATCAAGTTGAGCTGGTTTGGAGCTGCAGTGAGCCGTTACCGACACTCATAACTTGAGTGGGGACGACCTTGGTTGGTCGTTCGGTCAGTCGTCTCATTGGACGACGTGTATTTGGTCGCCGACCGCTTATGGAAACACTGTGTGTGTGTTTTACTTGTCACTCCCCCTTGTTGTTCCACGGTGATTAGTTTTAGGATTGTCGGAGTTCTTTGTGCAAGTGTTTACGTGGAACTGCTTGTAGCTTCTGTGATTTCCGCTGAGCAGATGAATGCTGACTGCGTACTGGAGTAGCCAGTCGGTCGGTTGCGACAGAGCAGGGAATTGATTAGGTTGTTGGTTGGTTCTTCAGCCGTTCCTAACTCAGGCTGCCACCCGTTTATTTAGTGTTACGCTTGGCTGCCTGTCTCACCTAAACTGTTGTTAAAGTTTCCTCCCTAGGCCGACCCATGGAACACTTCTGAGCACCACTGTTTGTTGTTTGTGATTGTCATTTTATTTGGTCGCAGGTACTGTGCCAGGCTTTCAGCCGTGTGTTTATATTGTCTGTTTTATGTTTAGTATATGGCCTTAGCCGAACTTCGTAACAACTTTAAAATTAGGCATTCAGCCGTGTTTCATTGAAAATTCTTGTTGCTCTGCATTTAGGCCTTCAGCCGAGTTTGTTTCAGAATCTGTGGCTTTAATATATAAATCCTTGTCTGTATGATTTCTCTTTAATTATCTTGAATTCTTGAAACAGCCTTCAGCCGTATTCTGTAAATGTTTATCTTAAGGTTGCCTTTAATTATTCTTGATTAATTGTTTGGGCCTTCAGCCGAGAAGATACTTCAAGTTTTCTTAAGAGGTTTTTTTGTTGTACTGTGTAAAAGCTTATCTTTAAAGTCTCTCTTTTATTATGCGAAGAATCTTCCTTAATATGGTCTTTAGCCGGAATTTGTAAATGCTTGGATTTAAAGAATTTCATTAGCTGATCTAAAATATTATTTCGGCCTTTAGCCGAGAAGATATTGTGGTTTTACTTAAATAAGGCCTTCAGCCGTTACTCTAAATCCTGTTGTTTTAGAAGCAATCATTTAAACCTATTCTGGAGAAGTTACTTGGGCCCTCAGCCGTGAATTGAACTTTGTCGGTTCAAAGAGAAAACTGTGCATTGGTTTGAGGAATAAAGTTGTATGTGTTCTTATATAACTAACAGTAATTGACCTTGCCCCCTTTACACAACCCGATCCGCTTAGTCCTGCACAACCAGATTTCAATATGGTAAAAGAATAGTACAGGATTAATATGAAACAGAATACGATGAAGTGAATGGACAGTGGACCCTAGACGGTCTTCCTCCCAATTACTATTTATGTAAAGCAAACAGCAGCACTGTAGCTTGCTAAATTAACTGAACGTAACTTACAAGGGTCGTTGAATAAATAACGCAAAACATTTTTTCTTAAAGCAAGTTGATTTTATTCAAGATTCCCCACTGTTGTGGATGCAAAACCCTACTTCTCAAGATAATCTCCATTCAGTGCGACGGCCTTACGCCACCCTAGTGCGGAGCCAACGTCAATAACCTCCCCACCATCCACGCACCGCTTCCCTTGGAGTGCATTCTCCATTGGGCAAAAGAGATGGAGGTCGGAAGGAGCGAGAATCGGGCTGTAGGGTGAATATGGAAGAACATTCGAAGCAAGTTTTGTGACCTCCTCTCGGGAGCGCAGACTTCCGTGAAGCGTTGCGTTGACATAGAGAAGGAGAAATCCGTTTGCATTTTTATGGCGACGAACACGGCGAATTCGATTTTTCCCTTTCCTGGGGTTAGCACAGTACACTTCAGAGTTGATCATCGCATCATGATGGATGAAACCTAACGTAATAACCCTATCAAAGTCCCACAAGACTTTCGCCATGACTTCGCCGGCTGAGGGTGCAACTCTGAACTTTTTCTTAGGAGGAGACGTGAAATGGTGCCACTCCTCGGATTGCCGTATTCTTTCCATTTCAAAAGGATGAACCTATTTCATCGCCTGTGACGATGTACGACAAAAATTTGCACGATTAGCCTCGTAACACGCGAGCGGTTCCACATAGATGGTTCTTCGTTGCTATTTATTGTGTCCTATTAGGTTGGGAGGAACCCAGCGTGCAGGCACCTTTAAAAACCCCAACTGGTGGTGTGTCAACAGTACTAACATAGAGCAGCGAGGTGTTTTATTGTGATCCGTCGATCACCTCTGATGAGAATGTCCGTACGGCTTATTGCTACCGATAACGTTCTAAAACATCAGATCATCCCAGACGCTGCGTTTTGGTGCACTCTTCTTGAATAGAAATGGCCAGGACCCCACGACACCAAACGCTTCGCCCAATCGGATGGATGCTACAAATTTCAGCGCACATTACTCAGCCTTCACGTGCTTACCGAATAAAACTTAGAGCCGAGTTCAGTCGAAAATTCAACAGCTCGCGCACTGGTGTGCCTGTCCAGTAGCAAGTGGGACTTCTAAAAACATAGGGACAAACTGTTGTCTAAAAGTCCGATCATACCACAAGCCAGCTTTGGAAACTAAAAACTCAAACTTCGTACTCACGCTTCTACAACGAGTACCAAGAAAGCTATACTTATACTGCAATTGCACATGCACTCCCAGTTAAATACACACTCATATATCACAGGGATGACAGTGATCATGTTATGGGTAAACAGTAACACAGGATGCTGACATAAAATAAAAGAAATGAAATCAATAGTGTTGGCTCCACATTAAATCATCTCGCAGGCACGGTCAGCTGATTAGCGAATATTAGAAAACCAATCTGCTGGACTAAATGAAGCCAATTTATTTATTACAAATAATGGTTTCATGAAAAGTGGCAGAGACGGATGCATTTCAGACTGAAGCCGAATAAATGTGCCAATAACTGTAAAACATGATGATCGCAGCACCAACTAACAGTGCTTTTCTTATCCTTTTGTTTGTTTGTTTTAACACGGGACGACTGCTGGACGAGAACTAGAGAAATCAGAATGTGCCCATTTGTGGGGAACGGTTATTAATCCTTGGGGCCACCTGCACGATTTATTCTAAGCCAGTACTTTCACAAAGAAATACAGTCAGTCTCGAATCAAACCCACGACCACTGTGACCGGTCACAATAGACGGTAATATCAGCACTTGTGTGCAGAGAATTTGTTAAATACAACTCGTAAAATTCAAACTAAATTGTGTGTCACAAAACATCGCTGGG
This sequence comes from Schistocerca serialis cubense, assembly GCF_023864345.2. Lineage (NCBI taxonomy): Eukaryota > Metazoa > Arthropoda > Insecta > Orthoptera > Acrididae > Schistocerca > Schistocerca serialis. The sequence goes on along the minus strand of NC_064641.1, from coordinate 868,785,612 downwards.
AAGAATCGAGATCCACTGTGTTGTAATCTTCTGCCATAGCACATATTTAGTGAACAAATTAGGATCAGACACTTTGAATTCCATAACTTTTTGACTGAATTGCATATTTCTTCATACACGTTTCTTCCTGGTAATTTATTTACTATGGAACAATCAGTGGTAGGGAGCGGACAGGGAGTGGTAAGGTCTTGTGCCGAAATTAAGTGATACATTTTGAGAAATATTTCATTACACTCAGTTTCGAAACGCAAGAAATAATTAAGTACTACAACTAATAGTATGATGTATTTTAACACTTGCATAAAATGATTAAGGACTATTAAAAACTATTTACCTGACCATTCACTTTATTTTCTGTACAAAGTGAAACTTCGACAATTTATTCTCAATTATGTTAAGTTTTAAGAGGGTAAAAGAAAAAATTGCCAACCACACTATTGAACTTAAGACCACAGCATGAAAAACTAGTGAATCATCAAAACAACCTGAAATTCACTAAAAACTAACCCACGTTTCTGTAAAGCTAATCTTAGTTAACTGCAACAGTAGTTATGTAAAATTTCTAGATTTTTACAGTTTTTGATAAAAGCCTGAATTACAAATAACATTCTGCATAATAAAAGTATGTGCGGCTCAACTGCACCATATTTAAATATCCATACTTAGCTTAAAACTCAGTAACAATTTCTGTGAGTAGCTCACTATAACTTATACAACCTGAATCAAATATCTGCTTCTCGAAGCCTAATCGTAGTAGCAAACATAAAATACTTAACGATCAGAATTATGTAATTATAACTGAGGCAACTCGCTGTTGAATCAAAGAAGTGAACAACAAATTAATCGACTTACGTAGACAGTGTTTTATCAGCCATTAATAGTACGAGAGTCATCCTTTACCATCACAGTCGCCATCGACATGTGGAGTCTGCAGCTTCCAACAGCTCAGGCTGTATCTGCAAAATTCTGCACACCGAAACAAGAATACAACAAATTCCTGTAACGTAAAGCGAGTACTACAACCAGCTAAAAACACAATTTTTTTTCAGTTTCAACATTTTGCCTACACAGGAGCAACAGCCTCTTTAATATTTCATGAATCGTTTATTAACAGTCTGTCACAAACATATGTACTGCAACTGTGACATTATTAATAAAAGTTGCATGAAATAAAAAACACAAGGTGTATGGCTTGCAAGTTTAAAACGGTAACATCAGTTATTCGTACTTACGTATATGTAAAAGCTCAATCCATACTAGAACCGCAAATAACGTGACCGGAAACCAGGTCACTGAAAGTTACTTAAGTACTTAATGAACCTTTCTGTGGCTTTACACAAATGAACACACTTTAACCAGTGCGCTACGAACTAGTCTATCAATTAAAACAATTTCTCACCGCTTTTTAGTGGATCCGAATATTGCAGTACCCTGTTTGAGTACTATAGTTTCCTCTGGGTTTAACTATGACAACGTTGCAGGGACAGACTACTGGCGCCAGAAAGTGCGACCACGACTCCAGTACCCAGTTTTCACAGTGCTGAGAAGGTGCTTTCTAAAATCTCTTTGTGGAAATACAGTTTACTGTTTGTCCAGGAGGCACCTACTCTTTATGAACAATTCCCTTGGCATCCAAGTAGCACACAAGCATGAATTTCACTTTTGACTTTCACATGCGAGCTTTCTTTGGTCTGGGTGATCCATTTGAGCACCATTGCGAACTTCGACTTTTTGTCTCTGGATGATACTGAAAAAAAAAAACTTTCATCACCAGTGATAACACGGCACAACATTTCTGGATTGAATTCCGTTTGCTCTAAGAGATCGACTGCCACATTTTTTCGTGTTTCTCGGTGTCGTGGTGTGAGATTTTTGGGGACCATTTTTGCACAAATCTTTCTCATACCAAGATCGTCAGTTATTATTAGACTAACCGTTTCTTGATTGATGTTCAATTCTTCTGCAATCATTTTCACGGATAATCTTCGATCAGATCGTACGAGTTGAGGCACCCTGGCCAAGTTGACATCCATTCGCGAGGTTGATGGTCATCCACTGCGGTCTTCATCTTCAGTATTCGTTCTGCCTTCACTAAACATTTTATGCCAACGATAAACTTAAGCTCTTGACATAACCTCCTCTCCAAAAGCCTTCTGAAGCTTATCGTGAGTTATCGTCGCGTTTTCACGTAATTTAACACAAAAAGAAATGGCATACCACTGCGCAATATTATTCAGTTCCCTTTCCGTGACGGGTGACATAAGCACGCGTTAACTTATTACAGCACAACTCACGACTGAGTAGTTGCATCGATGTGCCGCTTGGACTAGAAGCAGCTTATAGACGAAGATCAAAGATATTGTGCCTACGCAAGCCTGCAGGGTTGCCACATCTTGCAAAGAAAATTAGTCCCATTACTTTATTGTCGCACCTCGTATACTAGAAAGAAAAGCAACATTCGTTGGATATCATTTTAATTTTTGGGGCAAAAATATCACTACCAACAGATTTCAAGTAAACATTAAGTAATTGATAGAAAACACAAACAAAAAGTTTTAGTTTGGAAACGTCGACTGCTCGTCGACGAATCAAAATACGTTCCTCTTCGCCTGAGATGAGTCTGTGGGAATAATAATGCAATCTCAATGTGAAGGTAGAAGGTACTTCTGCTGCTACAATTTTGAAAACTCGGACTCATTACTTGACAGCTGGAGACAGATGTCTGCGTCAGCATCTATGGAAGGAGAACACGTTTTGCTTTTTTAGCAGGGGGGGTACAATTTTTTGTGTCTCGAACGGATCCAAAAGTAACCGTCACTACCTAAAGTAGATCTCAACATTAAGTTCGTGGCAGTTTCTGTCAACACATCATATTCATTCCTCCAGAATGAGGAGATAACCCAGGGAGTACTACGAATACGTCCTCCAGGCCATAACACCCCCTCTTGCAGCCTGGTCTCTTCTGACGATTGTCGCGGAGTGTTCGTTTCACATCGGTGGGGCATAAAACGCTACCGAATTAAAAAGGCCACCTGTCACCGCTCAGTCGACATCCAGCTACGGTACTGGCGCGCAGATTCCACCCTTCGCCACAGATCAACGTCAGTATGCATTGGTGCATGAGCCAGGTGCGTGCTGCAGAAGCTCATAAGCAACAACCTGAACGGCCGTTGACGAGATGTTGGTAGCTCCTTGGTTCATTTGGACAGTCAGTTGCTCAACAGATGCACGTCGATTCGCCTGTAGTTCACCCTTGTTGTCTTTGACCCTTGATTCACCACAGCTGCCTCGCCGCCTGTTTTGACTAGTACCATTCTGCCATGCACGGTGTACTCGTAATTTCACCACGGTGGCATGCAAATCATTTACGAACGAAGTCGGATGAGAATTGCTTCCACGGTTGATCCGAAAGCCAGTAATCGTGGTCTTCGGGATGTCAGATAAATCACCCAGTCTCCGCATTACGACGACTGCACCGTTACCCGCGTCTGCCTGACACACTTCATATACCTTCCATTGCTACTGCTGGCACCTTACGTCTGTGAGTAGTTATTGCAAATTGACTTCTAACGAAGGCGATGGTTACATAAATGTGACTGGACCATGTATATGTACGCGTCTTCTGCGTACTGTCGTAAGCATGTCTTCTCTTCCAGCAGTTCTGAGGAAACATTGTTCCATGTTGGAAGGAGAAACAGCCTTGGTCGTATTTTTTTGTTATATTATCCACAAAATCGATTTTCGGTCGCCTAGTGACCATCCTCAGTGCTAGAAGTTAAAAATTTCACATAACGATCAGAGAGTATAAAACAGAAAATCATAACTACACCTGCGTATGAACATAACAGTTGGTAGGAACATGAACCTGTTCAGCAGACCTCGGTGTGCCAGGGCTTGGAACGCCCTCTATGTGACGTGTGTCACGTGAGAACTTAATATTACTGGTTTTGCGAGATATTAACACAAAATAACTCTTGTGCATTTGTGAATCATGAAGTAATTCAAATTTAAAATGTACGTAAAACACATAGCAGACGAAGGGGGAAGGAAACATCTAAAATACATTGGCGTATTGTTTTTTAAAAACAAACTTACAAAACATAAAACAGATCGTTAATAAGTTGTCAGAGTGCAGGACAGATAAATGAGAAAAAGACAATGAAAAAGAATATATATGAATAACATAAAATGAGGTATAACACAGGTTTTTTAAAAAAAAAAAAAAACATAATACCCATCATCTGGCGTGGGAAGTTAGAAGTACAACGTTCGTGATTTGCGTAAAATGTTACATTAAGACTAAGGAGTCAAATATGTAAAAAATAGTAATAGTACGAAACTGCCATTACGCAATAAAGTCGCCAATCAATTGTTCCATGTGTTATCACGCACCACAGCAAATTCCATCAAGATGTACTGTGAGTTAGTAACTCGGGAAATGCTTCCCTCCGTGGCCTGAAAGACCGTGATCATAACCTTTTGGACGTCAGAGAGATCGCTCCGTCTCCGTATTGTGAGAAAGACTGCATTGTTTCTCGCGTTCCCCGGACATTGTTTTCACACCCTGTGTTGCCAGTGCTGCCACCTGTCGTCTTTGTTACTGCACGTTAATGTCGAGCATAGGTTGTCACACTGGTGTGACCGTGACTGTGAAATTCTTTGCACACTGGCTATGAAACTGTGGATATCAAAATATTATAGCGATATTAGTAGTAGTTTTATTTTATGTGTTAGATATATGTTGGTTTATACTCGTCAATGTTTAGCAGCACATGAGATACGAAACGGAGAGCGCATTGCAGGCAGGTAACTCACATAGCTTGCATTCACAGTGCGTTGCGTGCACAGCTGCAGCTGTTAAAAGGGACTCCCAGGCGAGTCACGAGCTGGCAGCACGAAATGACCTCGCTGCGGTCTGCATTCGCTCTGTGCAAACACGAGTTCTGCCGATTGCAATCATGCATGGCCGTCGTTTTACATAATGTGGCTACAGCCTTCAACGGTTAAGATCACCAGCGCTGCAGAACGGAGAGTTCTCTCCGCTCTGACTGTATACAGGTTGGTTATAATGAAAATTTCGCTTCTTCAGTCACAATAGACGGGAACCTATTTACCGTGTGGATACCCAGTGTCATAGGAATTACGTTCAGACTCTGCGTTACAGCATTTGCATTGTTGATACTGTAAGTGTCATGACTTGCAGTTAGGCGACGGTACTGGCATGGCGACGTCGGTTGAAACACAAGCATCAGTTTAACGTTATAAGCTAAAGAAGTGAATTAAAACTTATGCTGCGGCCAGAACTCGAACCTGAGTCTGTTTGCTTACTAGGCAGATACGTTGAACATTACACCACCACATTATGGTCAACAGAGATGCACGAACTATCCAAGTCAATTACCCTCCCTAACACAAACTGCAATTCGCATCTCCCCTTATATTGTCACTATTATCAGGGCTCTCCGACATTGCAGTAGCACCCCAGCATTGGACGTAATGGGTAAATGCTGTTCTACATGTGATGGTATAGATCTTAAATTAAATTTTCCCTGAGACATTTAAGTCTATAATTTATCTACGATAACGTTGGAAGCTGAAGAATTTGAGTGTGTGTTGGGGAGGGTAATTGACTTGGGTAGTTCGTGCAGCTATGTTGACCATATGGCTGTGGTGATGTATTGGTCAGCATATCTGCCTAGTAAGCAAGAAGACCCGGATTTTATTTTTTTATTTTTTGAATGTTTTCCTTTACTATGTGCCCTATAAAATTTATATTGTTTACTCACTTTCCTCTCTGCCTCTCTTATGTATAATCTGTAGTATATGTAAAAAAGTCTTCTTCCACTGCTGCTCCATCTATCATGCTGATGTTTCGCTCATACTGTCCCACCTAAAGGAAGAGAACAAACCAGAATGCACAATGTGCCTGTGGCATCATAAGTGCGTTACATACAGAAATTTGAACTCAAAATCAATGTGTCGATGCTACATATAAATTATTATGTCTGTCCTGCAATGTTTTACAAAAAAAAGGACGACAAATGGCCACGTAAACGTATTCAAGGAACAACAATAAGAGAAAAACCAAAAAGAAAAGAATATACAAACGGAAACCTATAAAATGACAGTAATGTAAACCAACACTAGGAATACAATAAGTTAATAGAATGAATTGTTTTTTTAAAAATGTATCGTTGTTAATATATTTAAATAAATATATATGGTTACAAAAAAGCGGTTCGAGTCCTGGCACCAGCACAAATTTTAATTCACTTCTTCAGCTTCCAACGTTATCGTAGATAAATTAGAGACTTAAATGTCTCAGGGACAATTTAATTTAAGATCTATACAAGCATCAGTGTTCATTAATGTTGCAGACAGTCAACTTGGGTCTGGGCAGGTATTAATTGGGTTCTTTATTCATAAGAATAGAAAATTACTTAACTCTCCATAATAGTCCACGCTAGTATCACTGCTGGTGAAGTACAAGTACGCTATGCGCACTACACTGGTCGCTAGATAGAGGTTGAGCTAACTGCAACAGCGACTCCCCATGGGCTGCGAATGAGGACTCAACTCGTTGACTGGAACTAACTGGGCCCTCCGGTAGTGGCGCCGATCTAAATACTGGCGGCCTAGAAGGCGTTGTCGGCACGTTTCTTGCGAGTCTGTCTTTGGCCTCTGTCGATCTTCTCGCAACCTCTTAGCTGCGTGGAGTGCTCGCGACGGCTTACGCCAGCACAACGGGGACACTCTAAAGTAGCGAATTTTTACTTATATCCGTCCTGTACATCTACGTCTGTACCCCCCCCCCCCTCAAGCCATGTCACGGTGTGTGGCGTAAGTTATATTTGGCATCATTATCATGTTACCCGTTTCTGTCCCTTTAGTGAAAGGTTTGGGGGAAGAACAACTGCGGATAATATTCTGTACGAGGCCAAATTTGTTTTATGTTTTCGACTTGGTCATTTCGCCAGCCATATTGGGGGACTTACTATGTTCCCCAACTCTTCTTCGAACGTAGGCTCTCGGAATTTCAGCATAATCGTCTCCGTGGTACACGACACTTTGTTCTAGCGATTGCCTCTGGAGTCTGTTGAGCATCGCCGTAACACTCTGTCGTTTACTAAAACATGCCATAACAAAACGCGCTGCTCCTCTTTGGATCTTCTCTATCTCTTTTGTTAATCCTAGTTGGCATGGATCCCAGACAGATGAACAATATTTAAGAATCTGTCGAACAATTCTTTTGTAAAACACTTCTTTCGCTAATGAATTTTAAAGGGCTGTCAAATGAAAACTGAACACTCGCCACAACGGGGTCCATGGAATGGTTATATTCGAATTTAATCAGTACAAGCGTTAGGATATTTATCTCACTGGGAGACTAGACAATCAATTCCTATTGTGTAGAATGCGTTCGGCCTCCGGTGGATTCACAACCACAACCACTCTTGCGCTTCCTTGTCCGAATGAAACAGACGTCCAATGATGTCTTTTTTCAGGTCGTTACGAATGTGAAAATCACTCGGTGGAAGATCCAGGCTGTAGGGAGGATGTTGCAGTATTTCCCAACAAAATCAGTGAAGTTCGGCCTTCGTCCGATTGGCAGTGTGCCAATGGCCGATGTCTTGCAGCAGGATGGTTCCGACTGATAGCATTCCTGGTCGTTTTTACCTTACGGCGTTTCGCAAAGTGTTTTCATAGCGCTGCGGACTGATTGTTGTTCCACGCTCGAGGAACTCGACGAACCGAGGGCCCCTGCAGTCGGAGAGAAAGATTATCATGATCTTACTGGGACTTGTGTGAACAGCTTTGGATTTCGTAGTCGGCGGAGGTGTAGAATGTGCCCATTCTTGGCTTTGCCATTTGTCCTGGGGCTGCCGGTATCTTGCACGATAATACGATGCGGCGCGAAAGGCGCAGGTCATAGCTTCGAGTCCCTGTCATGAATACATGACTTTGACCTGCTTATTAACATTACGTAAGTCCAAAATTTCTTGGAATTCCTAGTGTGTCAGAAGACACAACTCATTTCTTTTTTTTTTTCATTCTTCTGACTGGTTTGATGCGTTCCGACATGAATTCCTCTCCTGTGCCAACCTCTTTATCTACGTCCTCAATTATTTGCTGGATGTATTCCAATCTCTGCCTTCCTCTACATCTGGTACCATGTAAGTCATTCCCTGATGTCTTACGGTCGCAGGTTCGAATCCTCCCTCGGCAATGGATGTGCATGATGTCCTTAGGTTAGTTATGTTTAAGTAGTTATGAGTCTAGGGGACTGATGACCTCAGATGTTAAGTCCCATGTTTGGAGCCATTTGAACCCGATGTCTTAACAGACCCTGTCCCTTCTTCTGGTCAGTGTTTGTCACATACTCCTTTCCTCTCCGATTCTGCACAGAACCTCCTCATTATCACCTTATCAAGCCACCTATTTTTCAATATTCATCTGTAGCACCACATCTCAAATGTTTCGATCCTCTTCTGTTACGCTTTTCCCACAGTCGGTGTTTCACTACCACACAATGCTTATCTTATGTATGTCCTTTATTGTTACTATTTATTAATTGTCCGCCCCCGGGTAGCTGAATGGTCAGCGTGACGGATTGTCAGTCCGCTGGGCCCGGGTTCGATTCTCGGCTGGGTCGGAGAATATTCTCCGTCCAGGAACTGAGTATTGTCCTGTCCTCATCATCATCATCATCATCCTCATCGACTGCAGTTCGCCGAAGTAGCGTCAAATTGAAAGACCGCCACCCAGCGAACGATCTGCCTGACGGCGGGCCCCAAACCATACAAATAAATAAACAAACTTATTAATTGTGCATACTGGATCAAGAGTTGACTTAAGAAAGATTTCGTGTGTAAACTACATTTCCTTAGGACTATTGTAATGAAACTGTCTGCCATCTGCGTTTTCTACAGTTGAACTACGTCGTCGCTCAACGTCCCATGCCACTAGACGTGTATTTGTACTCTGCACTGCAAAGTTACAGGATCACCTTTTTCATAATCCCGTAACTGTCTCCCATTTGAAATTTGGCTCGAAGGTGCCTAAAGCCTTCGTCTGCAATGCTGGAAAAGGGTGGCGCTCTGGTCACGAAGTCGCCCTCGGACTCAGCGACTCTTCAGCCAGCAAAGTGTGGACAAATGTGAAAAAAGGCCGGAGCTCAGAAGTTCACGTGAGGTGTAACGTGGGTTAATGATGTCACATTGGTATTGTGGCAAGTAAGCTCTATGATAACTTGACCATACATAGAAAGGCCTGGTGTAGTACATAAGATAACTGAGAGAAATACGCCATCAGACGAATAGAAATGAGACCTTCATTCAAAGACGATAATTACAGTGAAGTCAACGCGTTTCGATGGTCCCCTGGACACTATAAACAGAGAAATATGCTTCTTAATAGTGTGTGTGTTCGCCACGGACGACAATGCGAGCCTTTCCTTGTGGTGCGGTTCCCCAGGAACTTGCTTTGTAGGATCTTACTTCATCCCAGAGATGTTAAATGGAAATAATTATGCATACTTTCTTGCTCACACTCTATCTGTTCTTCTAATTCTTACTACGGGACAAGTGATTGTCTATGTGGTTCCAGCCTGGCGGCGACCCAGCTCAATCTTCCTATGTTGCAACACCGGCACTGAATGTGAAGTTTCCTGACCGTTGAATGCAACGGAATGTGCAATGCAGTGGTTTGCCAGGTCTCTTCATTTGACACCTCTTGATTTCTACCGAGCGAGGTGGCGCAGTGGTTAGACACTGGACTCGCATTCGGGAGGACGACGGTTCACTCCCGCGTCCGGCCATCCTGATTTAGGTTTTCCGTGATTTCCCTAAATCATTCCAGACAAATGCTGGGATGGTTCCTCTGAAAGGGCACGGCCGACTTCCTTCCCTAATCCGATGAGACCGATGACCATGCTGTCTGGTCTCCTTCCCCAAATAACCAACCAACCAACCTTGATTTCTTTGTAGGAAGACGCGGTAAGTCCATTATGATGCCCCAACTACGCCAGACGATATGCACCATCGAATCGCCACAGCATGCAAAGGGCGTATCATCCAATGTAATTTCACCTGTTCATCTCTCTCTTGAACGGCGATTGTAGATGTACATTGCTGTCGATGGTAGACACGTTTGTCCGACAGCAGGTGGTCTACTTAAAGAAGCATTCTCTTCTTTTTTTTTAAAAAAAAAACACTGATTAAGTTAAAACAAAAGTTTCCTTTTTCCCTTGAGTAGGGCTGTTTGTAATTACGAAGTACAAATGACTGACGTTTCGGCTCTGAAAAGTAAGCAGCAACGATGAAGTTTCAAACGGGAAACTGTCTTCCGAAGCTGTATTCATTTCGACAAAAACTGGAAACATACATCTCAAATAGTTTTTCTAAGCCCAATCTGATACGCGATAAGGTAGCATATGCCGTAAATCCATACGCAAAAATCGTACCAGACACTGTATCTACGTTATATAAGAAATTAGGTTTTGTCTTAGAATCGTAGGTTTGTCTTGCTGCATATAACGAGTGGGCCTCGTGCTCTGCTTGGGTAGTTTGTATCGCAATAGGTGATTGGCAACAGTACTTTCCACTTTTAGTACGTTATCGCGAAGAGTTTCAACATCAGAATCAACCAGCATTGTATCACAGTACTCGTCTTTCCAAACCCTTTTCAATGCCGTTAGAAAGTATACACTCTTTTTAAAAAATCATACTTGCTTCAGTATCTCGGGCCATATAAGAGTTAAGACACATTATCACATACAAAAGTACATGCCTCTTAGCGCAGTATCATTTGCCACAAAACTAGTTTCGATACCTGGAACCGTTCATGAAATAAAAGCAGCGTTACGGCTTATATGACTCATATATACGTATACGAAAGATGTAATGCTACTTATATATGTATATATATATATATATATATATATATATATATATATATATATATATATATATATGGTATCACCGCCAGACACCACACTTGCTAGGTGGTAGCTTTAAATCGGCCGCGGTCCATTAGTACATGTCGGACCCGCAAGTCGCCACTGTCAGTGATCGCAGACCGAGCGCCACCACACAGCAGGTCTCGAGAGACTTACTAGCACTCGCCCCAGTTGTACGGACGACTTAGCTAGCGATGCAACACTGACGAAGCCTCGCTTATTTGCAGAGAAGATAGTTAGAATAGCCTTCAGCTAAGTCAATGGCTACGACCTAGCAAGGCGCCATTAGCATTACTTTAGCATTAGCATTCCAGCAGCTACGTACTTTTCTCTATAGCATTCATGCCGTATCCTGTTTCAGACCTCACGCCAGCCTGCTTCAGTTAAACGCGTGCATTTCGGCCTCCTCTCTCAACTAGTGTGCGTAGTGTTGGCTAACTGCCAACACTACAATATATATATATATATGTATAATTTTTTTTTGCTGCTACTACATGGCGTTGACACTAACGCAGGTCGGTGTTATAATCCTTGCAACAACATTACCAAAAAAATTAATTAATGATCAGGAAAACAGGTCACCCGGTACTATTGCTCCGGTACTATTGCTGCAGGAGTACTATATTTCCCTCGGGCCGCTCTACTGAGCGGGCACGCTAAATTCCGCTTAAACAATAATTTTGTTTATATCGGTAAACAAACCTACGATTTTCGACCACACAGGGAGACGTGATGAGCGGTATTTTTTGGGAATGATTCCAGCTACACATAGCACATACAGAATTATTATATTATGTTGTGTCTCTCTCCTAAGAGTAGTCAGGCGAATTTTGTCATATGTTTCGGCAGATATCTGCAATGTCGATTTTGCTGTGTCTAGCTGGAGCCAGCCCCAAAAAATACTGCTCATCACGTCTCTCATGCGACTCCCTGTTGGACTTAAATCATAGGTATATATAGTACTCCTTTCCGTCTTCGGAAGGGCTAGTGATGTATATGTATATGCATAGGGCTAGTGATATATATGTATATGCATAATTTAATTCTTTCGAAGACAGAAACGTGTTTTCGGAATTTTCATGAGTTGAAATGTTCATCTCTCTAGGGATAGACGGAGAAGATACTGTAATTGGTAATCATCATTGTCGCTACTAGGAGGGATTTGCGATGTATTCTGCCAAACTGTGTGGACTGGCTTTGGGGAAAATCTGCGTGTCCGAGGGTTGGAACATTCCTGCGTATCGTGGGGGCTTTTACGCTCCACCCGCGATGAGGCCTAACGTTTTTAAATCGGTCCCATCTTTGATCAGTGCAAGCTTCGGTGGCTTTTCAAAACAGGCGCATTATTGCCATCTGCCTCGGTTATTACGCGGTACGACGACGACGAGGCTATTGTATTTGCCATCTGCCAGCAGCTGTATAGCACTCGTAATTTAATCATAAAAAAAACTGGAGAAATGACAGTATTTAAGTGCTGTTGTTTATTCAGGATACTGAATAACTACTACGAGCCGAATAATCGGTTTAAGTGCAGGCCATTCGCTAGCTATTAAGTTCAGAAGATGAGATTAGTAAAACTTACTCTGGTATCTGACGTCATAACTCGTTAAGTACCGTCATAAAACGACAGGTGTATAGGGACTGCCACTCGTTATTAAAAATCTGAAATACGAACCCTGATTGCTACCCTGGCTTACGGAAATGACTTACATGACTTCTAACATGTACAAATTATACGTAGTGGTTGGTCGTACTAGTGCAAGTGGATAAGTGACAGTAGCTCTCAACTTAGTTACAAAACACAGCTGAAGTAAACAGGTTAAGGGCGTTATCACCCCATCGCATCGTCTCCTCTGGATGACATAAAACAGTTCACGACGGCGCGAATAAAGCTGACAAATTCACCATCAAATAAATTTTCAAATGAGCAGAAAGCTACTAAACGACGCAGTACGCTATTATTAGTACACCACTTTCAGTCAGCCGTACTGCATAGCACACAGTGACAATATACAACGTTGATTTCACAAAATAGGATTGGAAACCGTAGTTTGGAATAGTAGTAGCATTCTTCATTCACACATGTAACAGCACCACACACATATACTCGAAAATAAACGCGTTCGTAATTGTAGCGAATCACACTTCAATTATCGTGAGACGGTCTTTCTATGACGCTCATAAATTTACAAGCACTCACAGTAGAACGCCACTGACCAGTTTAGAATTAGCTCTTTCAGCGCAGTGTCGGTTGCTGTAATTGAAAGCAGGCAAATTGTAACTGAATTTCAATAGTGGCAGAAAATGACTAGCTGATGTTATAGCCGGCACGGTAGCTCAGCGTGTTCGGTCAGAGAGCTGGTTGGTCTCTGTAATAAAAAAAAACTGAGTGAAAGGATCAATAACGAACTTCAACGGATGTCATGTGATGTCAGCTACGACCAAATACAACGAAAAAAAAAAAACATGTTATCTGGTAACAGTAACGACAATGAATATTTGAGGAGCTAAAACGGTCCTAACTGTCCCACACTTTTGTAGCTGCTGACTGATTAACTTTCACGACTGGCGTGAAGACGAAATTTCCTGAAGCTTGTAAACAGCTGAAGTTTTTTACAGTATGCTTCCATTATAATCCACTAGTATCTATATCGCCTGTACTCGTTCCACATTGAATATAACCTTGGATTCACAGTGTGCACTGTACAGTCACAAACAAGTAACAGCTTTACAAAGAATATATACACCATAACTCCCGGATGGCTAAATATAACTTTATATGCCATGCCCATCTGTCCTAATAAAAAGCTTCTTAGTCTAAGCGAATGTACATATGCAAATATCTGGCAGCTTGCTTTTCTCAATACACCTGACAGAACTGACACCCCCAGACACAACCAACGCATACAATGAAATACATAAATTATGAATGAAAACACAAACGATATTTATTATTTATTTTACAAACTGGTTTTCGTCTGAATATAAATATCTTTGTCCTTGATGATGGCGTAAGAGTCGAAAACCAGTTTGTAAACTAAGAAGCATTGTAGAATATTGTATCAGTTTCTTGTGTGTTTTAGTTCATAATGTATGAAATTTTGTACCAAGAGCTGACAGAACATTCAGTCAATGAAAATATATAAACGTATATAAATAAACAACTTCCATAATTGCTAATATAGTTTTGATTATTGATGTTTTACAGTTAGCTACCGAAGTATCATGCATGGTGTGGACAAGTATGCACATACACTTTATGTAAATGTTATTCACAGTTGACAAGGAACATCATAAATACCCGCCTTTCTTTGAAAACAAATATTCCTTAACAGATCCCCGAAGAGCTGTAGCCATCGCCACATAATACAAATTGTATCTGCTGAAGAGACCGATGACCTTTGTATCAGAGTAGATTAAAGACGACGGTGTCGTAGTCACATAATATTTAGCTAGAATTGATAACCGATTTCGAATTTGCAGCCATCATCAGATCTAAAAAGTTAGCAGCGTGATGTAGGCGCGTACTCAGTACTGATATACTGACAATGCATCCTGTGCCACTTCTGAGTTCTTACTTCTGACTATGGCTGCAGAGTCGAAACTGGTTATCGATTTTAATAAAATACTATGTGAGCAGCCGGTCGGTGTGGCCGAGCGGTTCTAGGCGCTTCAGTCTGGAACCGCGCTACCGCTACGGCCGCAGGTTCGAATCCTGCCTTGGGCATGGACGTGTGTGATGTCCGTAGGTTAGCTAGGTTTAAGTAGTTCTAAGTTCTAGGGGACTGATGACCTCAGACGTTAAGTCCCATAGTGCTCAGAGCCATTTGAACCAACTATGTGAGCAATACATTTGCGTTATAAGCTGCCATATTGGTCAACGGGTGGAACATCACAGCGATCCTATGCTCCTACATTATTCCGGAAGGCTTTCAAGAGACGGTTCCAACGTGTACTAGGAAGGTTGTCCACTTTACACTTCTTTCCTCCCGATTACGGGTCGCAGCATAGCGTTTGAGTAATCATTGAAACAAAGAGAGATCAAGTGCAAGAGAACACTGAACCATGTTGCCACAAATAATCTTCAGACTCCAATATTGTAAAACGTTTGCCAATAACATAGTAGGTAATCTGTGTGGCCGTCTATTTCTCCATGACCATTATCTAACGCTATTTGGCTCTGTGACGAATCTGTATAGTTGCTGCGTGCAAGCAGTCGACGTGATAACAGCGAGTCGGAGCAGGTTTCGAGATGAATATACAGGCTTTAAGACTTCGTAGCATTTATTACATTCAGCTTACAATTATAAGCAGTACATGAAGTGAAAGAGCAACTCAAACACTTTTTCTTACAAGTGTTCAATCTGAGCACCATTCGTCGCGCATCGAGTCGATGGTTGAGTTCTTCCCAAATCTTGGCAGTGTGTCTGGAGTAATTGTTGCAACAATGCTCTTTCTAAAGTCGGATAGATCAGTTGATAACGGAAGCGCATGCACATGATTCTCTATGCATTCCCAAATGTAAAAATCGTCTGGCGTCAGGTTGTGTTTGAACATGGAGATTGTGGTGTCACCGCCAGACACCACACTTGCTAGGTGGTAGCCTTTAAATCGGCCGCGGTCCGTTAGTATACGTCGGACCCGCGTGTCGCCACTATCAGTGATTGCAGACCGAGCGCCGTCACACGGCAGGTCTAGAGAGACGTCCTAGCACTCGCCCTAGTTGTACAGCCGACTTTGCTAGCGATGGTTCACTGACAAATTACGCTCTCATTTGCCGAGACCATAGTTAGCACAGCCTTCAGCTACGTCATTTGCTACGACCTAGCAAGGCGCCGTTATCATTTGCTATTTATCTTGTGATGCATGTACCGTCAGACCGATGTACACCAATTATGGATTAAAGTTAAGTATTCCAGAAGCTACGTACGTTTTTTACTAGACTCAACTCCTTTAACTGTTCCAGACCTCACGCCAGTCTGCGTGAGCTTAAGCGCGTGCCTTTCGGCTTCCTGTCCTAGTGGCTTGGCTGTCTTGCCAAGTCACAACAGAGATCATGCAAAACAAGCTCTGTTATCTGGACCTTTCCGACCAATCCAGAGGTCGGAAACAACGCCACCTAATCAATCGCTTGCTGTGTTATGCTAGTGAGGCGACGCACCAACTACCTGCCAAATACAGTTCTGTGGTTCAGCTTCTTCCAAGTGAGAAAAGAGCCATAGTTCTAGCACACCTAGATAAGAAAGACCGGTTACAATTGCTTCACCGAAATGTAAATGCCTATAAATTTTCCACGGTGATATGGCGCTAGAAAGATTAGTTTAGGGAAGTTTCGTTCCAATTGCACCATCTCTTAGGCATTTCCTGACTCCCAGAAATGTACGTTGCATGTGTCCACAGTTCGATTCATCGTTAAAGACGGACCGATCCAGAAAATCCTCATCGTCATGCGGCAACATTCAGTTTGCAAAGTTGGTACGTAAACCGTAATCTGTAGGTTTTGGAGCTTGTAACAACTGTAAACAATAAGGATTTAGTTGTAAATGTCTCCTTAACAGTCTCCAAGTTATTGGAATTGCTAATTCACGACTAGCCTTCCCAACCGATTTCACTGCTACGCGTGAAAGACCCTCACTAGTCCAACGCGTTATTCAGTCGCTCTTGGTGGTTCCACAGTCTTTACTTTATGGACACTTATACAGACAAAAGTGTTAGACAATGCAAAATTGTGCAACAAGTTCGAAATATTGAGAAAAATAGGGGTAAGGTATAGGGAAAGACGGGTGATGTAGAATGTGTACAAGAACCCAGAGGGACCAGTAAGAGTGGAAGACCAATAACGAAGTGTACGGATTAAAAAGTATGTAAGGCAGATATGTAGTGTTCCACCACTGCTGTTCAATGTATTCGTCGAAGAAGCAATGACAAATAAGAAATGATCCAGGTTGGGATTAAAATTCAAGATGAAAGGATGTCATTGTTAAGATTCGGTTATGTTATCCTCAGTCGAAGTGAGGAACAACTACAGGATCTGTTGAACGGAATGAACAGTAATGAGTACAATATATGGACTGCAAGTAAATCGAAGAAAGACGAAAGTAATGAGAAGGCTCAAGGGGAACAGCGAGAAACGTAACATCATAATTGGTGATCACGAAGTAGATGAAATTAATGGGTTCTCCTACCTAGTCATGAAGCAAGTATGACATCAAAAGCAGTCTAGCACTGGAAACAAGGACATTACTAACCTAGAGAAGTGTATTAGTATCAAACATAGTTATCAAATTGAAGAAGAAATTTCTGAGAATGTACATTTGAAACACAGCATTGGACGGCAGTGAGACACGGACTGTGTGAAAACTGGAGCAGAAGAGAATAGAAGCGTTTGAGATGTGGTGCTACAGGCAAGTGTTGAAAATTAGGTGGACTGATAAGGCTAGGAACGAGGACATTTTCCAGAGAATCGGCGAGGAAAGAATATATGGAAAACACATACAAGAAGAAGAGGCACGATGGTACGATATCTGTTAAGACATCAGGGAATAAGATCCATGGTACTAGATAAGTGGTTCTCAATCTGGGGTAATTACCCCCTGAGGGGTAAAATGAAATTATATAAAGGGTAAAAACTAAACGATTAGATTCTACTCCAGTCACGAAACTAAGTCATTTTCAAAAAATCATTACTATTTTGTAAGATTGTAATATTGATTATACAAGTTATCAATAATTACGGTTTCTCAATTAGCAGCATTAATGCGATGGACGTTACAGGCTCCTCACATAGTCCACAACTACACACGCATGTTGTGCTTTGTCCAATACATTCCTGATGATAAAAGTGATACAAATACGTAATAAATGCTAAATATATCACGAAAATGCTTTCTCCAAATTGTAGATAGTCTGCAGTAGCCCAGAAATTACTTCATTACTCGCTTAGAAACAGATAAAATGAATTAGTTAACAGCACGACACAGCAATTACTACGTAAAGGCTGCTGTAGTGCTGTACACAGTATTATTATTATTGTTATTATTACTCTCACTGTTAGTGGCTGTGGTTAGACACAAAGCATTAACAAAAAGAATTCATCCAATATCTGCCAGTTCAGAAGGTAGGAGAGCAGCAAAAAAGTGATATACGAACAGTAAGTGCAGTGCACACATTTTAATTTGGTTGTTTTTAAATGGGGTTGCAGTGTGCAGGTCAAGCTAGAGCCGCAATGGAGAGGAGTAATGCAGGGGATGTATGTTTTGGAAATGTGTCTACCCTAACTGTGGATAGTTAGCTTCTTACCTCAGACAGAGGTGTGAGTAGCACATTCTAACGCACGCACACACAAACACACACACACACACTCACTCACACACACACACACACACACACACACACACACACACACCACATATACACTATTATCATTCATATAACAGATAGTGGGGGTGGATGGAGATGGGAAGGGCGGTACTAGCTAGTGTCTGTCTGCACCCAGGGGAACTGGTCTAGGAAAGTTTGGGGACCACTATACTGTACTAGAGGGAGTAGTAGACGGAAAAAACTGTAGAGGAAGGAAGGTTTGCAAGTGCTAGTGTGTACTGGTACAGGAGATGAATTCATGGCAGGCCGCATGAAACCAGTGAGAAGACGTCCACAATATAACTGAGGAAATAGGTTATAAGTGCTATTCCACATCTACATATATACTCGGCTAGCGACCGAGTGGTGTGTGACGGAGGGCACTATTCGTGCCAACGTCATATCCCCCCCCCCCCCCCCCGCCCCAACACACACACACACTCATCCACTAGCGGATCGCACAGGGGAAAAACGACTGTCAGACCGCCTCTAATTTCCCTTATCTTTGAATGGTGATCATTGCGCGATTTGAAAGTTGGTGGTAATAATACACTACTGGCCATTAAAATTGCTACACCAAGAAGAAATGCAGATGATAAACGGGTATTGACTGGACAAATATATTATACTAGAACTCACATGTGATTACATTTTCATGCAATTTGTGTGCATAGAGCCTGAGAAATCAGTACCCAGACTAACCACCTCCGGCCGTAATAACGGCCTTGATACGCCTGGGCATTGAGTCAAACAGAGATTGGATGGCGTGTACAGGTACAGCTGCCCATGCAGCTTCAGCACGATACCACAATTCATCAGGAGTAGTGACTGACGTATTATTACGAGCCAGTTGCTCGGCCACTATTGACCAGACGTTTTCAGTTGGTGAGAGATCTGGAGAATTTGCTGGCCAGGGCAGGAGTCGCACATTTTCTATATCCAGAAAGGCCCGTACAGGACCTGCAACATGCGGTCGTGCATTATCCTACTGAAATGTAGCGTTTCACAGGAATTGAATGAAGGGTAGAGCCACGGCTCGTAACACATCTGAAATGTGTCCACTGTTCAAAGTGCCGACAATGCGATCAAAAGGTAACCGAGACGTGTAACCAATGGCACCCCATACCATCACACCAGGTGATACGCCAGTATGGCGATGACGCATACACGCTTCCAATGTGCGTTCACCACGATGTCGCCAAACACGAATGAGACCATCATGATGCTGTAAACAGAACCTGGATTTATCCGAAAAAAATGACGTTTTGTCATTTGTGCACCCAGGTTGGTCGTTGGGTTCACCATCGGTCTACCCGACGGGAGGCCCTAGCCACACGACATTTCCATTTACCATCGCAGGCGCTCCTGTCTGTGATGCAGCGTCAAGGGTAACCGCAGCCATGGTTTCCGAGCTGATAGTCCATGATGCTGCGAACGTCGTCGAACAGTTCGTGCAAAAGGTTTTTGTCTTGCAAACGTCCACATCTGTTGACTCAGGGATCGGGACGTGGCTGCACGATCCGTTACAGCCATGCCGATAAGATGCCTGTCATCTCGACTGCTAGTGATACGAGGCAGTTGGGATCCAACATGGCTTTCCGTATTACCCTCCTGAACCCACCGTTTCCATATTCTGCTAACAGTCATTGGATCCCCACCAACGCGAGCAACAATGTCGCGATACGATAAACCGCAATCGCGATAGGCTAGAATCCGACCTTTATCAAAGTCGGAATCGTGATGGTACGCATTTCTCCTCCTTACACGAGGCATCAAAACAACGTTGCGTCAGGCAACGCCGGTCAACTTCCGTTTGTGTATGAGAAATCGGTTGGATACTTTCCTCATGTCAGCACGTTGAAGGTGTCGCCACCGGCGCCACCCTTTTGTGAATGCTCTGAAAAGCTAGTCATTTGCATATCATAGCATCTTCTTCCCGTCGTTTAAATTTCGCGTCTGTAGCACGTCATCTTCGTGGTGTAGCAATTTTAATGGCCAGTAGTGTATATGCTCTACATCCTTGGCGAAGATCGGATTTTGGAATTTAGTGAGCAGCCCCTTCCGTTTAGCGCTTCGTCTGTCTGCAAGTGTGTCCGACTACAAACTTCCTATGAGCTTTGTAACGCTCTCGCGATCGCTAAATGTACCAGTCACGAATCTTGCCGCTCTTCTTTGGACCTTCTCAGTCTCTTGAATCTGACCCAACTGGTAAGGGTCCCATACAGACGAACAATACTCTAAGACTGGATTCTGTGTTGGTATAGGAGATGAATTGTGGCGGACAGCGTGAAAGAAATCAGAAGACATCCAGCAAATAACTGAGGAAGTAGTTTGCAAGTGCTACTTTGTGCTAGCATAGGAAATGAATTCGTGGCGGGCCACATGAAACCAGTGAGAAGACGTCCAGGAAATAACTGTGGTATTAGGTTTCAAGTACTACTCTGTGTTGGTGCAGGTAATGAATTCGTGGCGAGCCACATGAAACCTGTCGGAAGACTGATGACTGAGAGAAAAAGTGTTTGAGTTGCTCTTTCGTTTGATTTCTTATTTGTAACTGTAAGTTGAATGTAATAAATGCTAAGAAGTTTTGAAACCCGTATATTTGTTTAGAATCACCGTCTACTTCCATGCCAGGGAATTCTATTCCTGCCACATTTAGATGTGTAAGGCCAAGTGCATTTGGTGAATACAGCAAACAATAGTGGAGTTTCTGCATCTCACAGCAGCACGTTATCCTCCGTGGTCCATCGCGCTATCTGGCTCCCGCCGGAGCCACTACGCTCCACTCTGCACCGAATTGCGACCGCCGCCGCGTCCCCCCAACCGCTGACCGTTGCGTGTCGCGCTCCGCCAGATAAAACGATGTGCCGCAATTCCGGGCCCGCGCGCTGGTGTGGCCTGTGGTGGAGGAGGGAGGGGTGTGGCGAGGAGCGGCAATTACCAGTGACGGCCGGCGCTGCGATTGGCTGGCAGGCGGCGCCGATTTACGGCCGTCGCAACGCACCGCGACGCGCAGATATGATACACGCACGCCGCACCGGCGAATAACTCAGCGCAGCTATTGGCTCCGGACGCCGCGCCGTGACGTCGAAACGGGTGCGAACGCCGCTCGCTGCTGGGTCCGCCGCGCGATGCCCTGAGCAGTGTTTCCGCCGCTGAACTCAACCGGCAGACAACACCATCTGTGCTGTCGCCGCCGCCGCCGCCAACTAGTAATATTGCGGGACCGCTCACATCAACCGTCATCTGAACCCGGCCAATCAAACTTTTTTATGTTCGTATTTCACCGAAGAGACATTACCCACTCCCAGCGACAAGGACGGGCTTCATATGGATGTCTGCTGCAGCCGAGAGATGAGTACCACTAAATCCTCTTTCCTGCAGGGGAGACAATAATGTGCCGCAGAACGTTTGGCATTTTCCCGAGCCAAGCGGGAGAGGGGCGGCTTTCCTCACTAAGACTTTGAACAGGAGATCATTCAAATCTCTCTCCTTGTAAGAAGAGCAGTTTTGCATGCCAACGACTACGTTTTCTGCAATGATCGCTTTATAGAATATTCTTATGTTGACAAATTAGAAGGAGCAATTTGTTTTACTTGATAAAATCTTTCTAAAGCCAAGCCATTTTCAATAACTCGTTTCGACAGTCTTTGCTGTCATCATCGGGTCTTTTTGTTGCAAAATCATTTCGATTTGGAACCTCATGTCAAGTATAAGTAGGCTGTTTAGGTTTTTATGTTGGTAACGCCACGTAGCGTTCTGTATGAAAATTACTGACTGTGCTCTGTGCAGTCTGTGGCTGGTTTGCATTGTTCTAATATTTGCCATTGTAGTGTTGGGCAATTGGATGTGAACAGCGCGCAGCGTTGCGCAGTTGGAGGTGAGCCGCCAGCAGTGGTGGATGTGAGGAGAGGGACGATCTGGATGTGTGTCCGTCAGAAAAAGGAAATTTGTAAGACTGAATGTCATGAACTGATATATGTATTATGACTTTTGAACACTATTAAGGTAAATACATTGTTTGTTCTCTATCAGCATCTTTCATTTGCTGACTATGCCTATCAGTAGTTAGTGCCTTCAGTAGTTAGAATCTTTTATTTAGCTGGCAGTATTGCTGCTCGCTGTATTGCGGTAGTTTGAGTAACGAAGATTTTTGTGAGGTAAGTGATTCATGAAAGGTATAGGTTGTTGTTAGTCAGGGCCATTCTTTTGTGGGGATTATTGAAAGTCAGATTGCGTTGCGCTAAAAGAAAATATTGTGTGTCAGTTTAGTGTTGATCATAACAAGTAAAGAGAGAAATGTCTGAGTACGTTCAGTTTCGCTCAGTTGCTTGAAAATCAAATAACATAGAGGTTCTCCAGCACTGTCATTTATAAATTTTTCTAAGGGGATGTGTCACAAGTTGTCATGTTACTGCGTAAAACGTAGCCAAAAATAAAATATTTACAATCAAAAAGCAACGAGCTGTAACATATGCGCCGTTTAACGTGGGCCATCAACGAATGGAACATGTCAAGCTAATGTAAAGAGAAGTGCTACTGTGCGTTTTACTATATAGGCTATTGTGATTTTTGTGACTTAACAGATATTTGCGAGTGTTAAATATACGCACAATATGCTTTTTGATTGTAAATATTTTATGCCTGACAAACCTTTGTATAACGTGCCAGCTTTTTTCCGCTAATATCACAACTTGCCATGAGGTCCAACTCACAATGAACACATTTTGTAGCAAAAACTTTGAAGCCCTGAAGTTGACTGCAAACGCTATCAAAACCAGTTTTTGATCTATGAATAATCTAAGCATATTTGTGTTTAGTTCTGAGCCTTCGAGGTCACCCACTTCTCTTGTCAGCGCACCTCTATTGGTCTTCGACTCTTTTTATTCCCTTTCCTTTTTTGTGGGAAAATAAGCGCATTGCAAATGAAACTGGATATATGGAGAAATCAATTCCGGGAGCATAATTTCACGCATCTTCCGAATGCCGCGAAGTTTGCAGCTAACATTTATAATGACCTTCTTGAATCATTCGTTTGGTCTTGCGATAATTTAGATGTAGCTTTCACGGAAAGATTCGAGAGTTTGAGGTCACTTGAGCCAGGTTTCGAAATCTTCATGTCACCACATTCGGTTGACGTTAGAACTGTGTCCGTAGAGGTGCAAATAGAATTAGTAGATGTGCAGTGTGACCGCTTTATTGACGACCAGTTTAGAATGGCTAATGATATCATTCAGTTTCATTCCTGCCTTCTGCATAATAGATTTACTGAACTACAT
This sequence comes from Schistocerca serialis cubense, assembly GCF_023864345.2. NCBI lineage: Eukaryota > Metazoa > Arthropoda > Insecta > Orthoptera > Acrididae > Schistocerca > Schistocerca serialis. The sequence goes on along the minus strand of NC_064641.1, from coordinate 868,762,017 downwards.
ACGGAAGTGGCAGCTATAATGTACTAAATGGTTATAATTGAATTGCAGCTGCTCACAGAAGTCCAGTGTGGCTGTTATTTTATGGCCGGCCGGGATGGCCGAGCGGTTCTAGGCGCTTCAGTCTGGAACCGCGTGAACACTACAGTCGCAGATTCGAATCCTGCCTCGGGCATGGATGTGTGTGATGTCCTTAGGTTAGTTAGGTTTAAGTAGTTCTACGCGACTGATGACCTCAGAAGTTAAGTCGCATAGTGCTCAGAGCCATTTGAACCATTTTGAACTTCGACTAGATGGTGCATCCGCAACTCAATGTGATCAACAGTTGCTCGAGGCAATCCCGGTGGAATTCGTTGTGTCCGACTTCTTGGACACTGGGGATGCTACTAATAACACAGTTAATTAGAACACTCTGAATAAGTAATTCTTTATTAATTATAATGAAACTCATATTTGCTCGCCAGGCTCGGCTGTAGCTACGAAACTGCACACGTGGATTGCGGTTCAGAACACTGCAAAAGAGCCACGATTATTGAGTGGCGAAATAAATTCTGAACGGCTGTACTGTGGCTTCATTACAATTACTAGAACACACATGTTCGTAGACACTTGTTGACACAGCTCTGAGAGCGTTGGCGCGTGGGCACCGTTCGCAGAAGACAGCAGTCTCTTCACTTCCCGACGGAAGGGCTGCGTCACGGCGAGTAGGCAGATCAACGACGTTACTCCAGCGGGAACTTGCCGGAAGTGGACAGGATCCGACCTCGAAGAGAACTGTCTTCCTGGCCTCTGGCGACGCTATTTCAGGGCAGGGCCGCGGTGATGGCGCCTCGAAACTATGAGACGCGTGGCTTCTTCTTGGCACCTCACTGGCGCCTCATGATTCTGCTTTGCTCTGCAGTATCTCTGGTGTGGTCGGTACTTCTCGTGCCGCTCTCGATGCTCGACGACACAGCAGAATCTGAGCAACGTACTCCTGTACTCTGATAAATGTGTTCTTTTAGATACACCCGAAGCCAAAAGTCACATGAATACATGTCAGATGATCTTGCAGGCCATGCATCTGTAAAACCTCTGCATTTAACACGTTAGTGGAAGTTTGTGTTAAGTAGATCTTTCACTGGACGAGAGACATGAGGTGTTGCTCCATCTTGCATTAAAATCGTGGTTTCCATACACTTGGACTCCTCCAAAACAGTAATCACATGCTGTACAAGGAGCTCTCGGTCACGTGCAGTCTTCACGTTACACCTGACAGGACCTCTGGGCGTATTCTCTTCAAAGAAGAATGCACCGGGAGTAAAACTGTTTGCGATTCCACACCACACAGTCACATGTGGCGAGTTTAGTGGCTCTTCGTGAGCAACACGCGGTTTAACAGTACCCCAAATTCGGCATATTTTGGCCACAGGCGAATGTTTGGGCGAAGGTGATGTTTTTGGCCAAAGCCGAAGCCGAATGTTAGGTCGGACATTACATGCAGGCAACGTAGTTCCAAAATAAAATAAAATGTATACTGCTGATGAAGCGTGGAGTTGGTTCACAGAACTGCTGTAGTTTTCAAAAAAAAGTGCTGCTGAATAGATGGTGAAAGCTAGGCCTTATAAAAGGAAAGCTCCACCCACAGTTCTACACTTCATCTGTAGAGGAAACCAATAAGCGGTACAATTAACAAAGATATGATAATTAATTGAAAGCCTCAGCTGCCGACATGTGGTGTAGACATACCTCGATGGGGACAGCTGAAAATATGTGCCCCGACCGGCACTCGAACCCGGGATCTCCTGCTTACATGGCAGACGCTCTACCCATCTCTCCCTCTCTCTCTTTTTTTCCTTGGTAGTATCGGACGTCACATGACATCCGTTGAAGTTCGTTGTTGATCCGTTCACTCAGTTTTTTTATTACAGGTACCAGCCGGCTCTCTAACCTAACACGCTGAGCTACCGTGCCGGCATCTATCTGAGCCACCGAGGACACAGATGAATAGCGCGACTGCAGGGAGTTATCTCTTGCAAGCTTCAAGTGAGACTCACATTTCCAACTGTCCACAATCTACATACGTAATGTTCCTAGTAGATATTGGCCCATCCACTCAATACTCGTGCCAACTAAGGTGACGATTTCCGTAAGAGTTTGGGCAACCTGTGCGCATTCGCACGGACGAAGTTGAATGGCCGGGTAGCCTTTAACTATATATGAAGACAGCAACTGTTCTCAAAAGAACTATCTACTAGGAACATTACGTGTGTAGATTGTGAACAGTTAGAAATGTGAGTCTCGCGGGAAGCGTGCGAGGGATAAGTCCCTGCAGTCTCCCTATTCACAATGGACTCGCATTCGGGAGGACGACGGTTCAATCCCGCGTCCGGTCATCCTGATTTAGGTTTTCCGTGATTTCCCTAAATCGCTCCAGGCAAATGCCGGGATGGTTCCTTTGAAAGGGCAGGGCCGATTTCCTTCCCCGTCCTTCCCCAATCCGAAGAGGCCGATGACCTCGTTGTCTGGTCTCCTCCCCCCAAACAACCCAACCCCTCACCCTATTCATCTGTGTCCTCTGTGGCTCAGATGGATTTTCTTTTTAATCTCATTTTGTTCGTTTTCGTTCGTTGTATCTGCTCGGGGCTGACGTTTCAAGACACCCGTTTCAGTTCGTCGTGGATCCATTGACTCAGTTTTTTTTTATTTCAGAGGGCAGCTAACCCCCTGACCAAAGTGCTGAGTTACCGTGCTGGCATAAAAAAACAATGGATAGAGCGTCTGCCGTGTAAGCAGGAGTTTCCGGGTTCGAGTCCAGGTCGGGGCAAACATTTTCAGCTGTCCCCATCGAGGTATATCAACAACACCTGTCGGCAGTTGAGGGTTTCAGTTAATTATTATTTGTTCTAGAGCAGCTGCACGGTCATTAATGGTATCTGTTCTTTCGAGAACAGTTACTATCTTCATATATTAGCAAATAGCCCGTATACAGATAGGAAAACATCATCATACTGGACACGCAAACAAAGTGGAAAGTTGATTGCATTTCTCAAATGCATTTAAAATATGCGAAAAGACATTCCAAGGTGTTTAAGAGAATTAGTAAGTGAATCTGGACTCTGTAATCTGGATTGACTGTTTCTGATCCAGTGCTGTTTGTCCTTAAGACTCAACCACTTTGTGAAACGCAGCAGAGGTGCACTGAAACACAAGTACGCGAGAAACGAGTCCAGCCGGATGCTGGAGACGCCGCTTTGAGACGCCGCAGCGTGCCGGGTGCTCGTGGGCTAATGCTGGAAGGCGTGCGGGAGGCGACCGCTTCATTACCGCCAGAGGCGGAGCCGCGGGCTCAGGGAGCGCGGCTGCTCCGGCGCCTCCGCAAAGGCCTCTGTGGTGTGCCGTGGCGCGAGCAGCGACGAGGCCCGGGGACCCGCACCGTGTCGCGAGGGGAGCAGCCGGGCCGCGCACTCTGCAGCGGAGGGGCTGTCTGGTCCGTCACACGTCTCGTGGGAGGCGGACCGCCTCCAGGGGGCAGATGTAGCACTGCCAGCTCCTGATGCTACTGCTACCTTACGTGCTAGTAAACACATTAAACCGATAAGTGTAACAGTTCTACTGTAACAGTATTTTATTGGACATCACAGAGTTACCATACAGGGTAATTCAACTGCACCTACCGATGTCGTTTTGTGCAGTGTTAAATCAGGACTTCAGAAACCACTCGTGAGATTTTCATAGTCCCCTTTACGGCGAATCTGATTGCAGTTCTTACATGGACACGTTCTCCTTAGAGGCAGTAATTTTCGAATTTTTCAAGAAAAATGTACAAATACGACCTTCAAACGCATCACCACTCCAACACTCAGCTCCCACAGCAAAGGATTTCTATTGTTGTGAGAAAATGAAACTCCTAAAGCCGTCCTTATATTTCATATCTTTTGTTGCAACCAGTTTTGGAGCTTCAATGCGCCATCTTCAGGCTGTAGTCGGCAGTCGATGGTTAGAATTCTGACACTATTCAGGTAGTCTGCGTAACCAGTTATGCTGGCCATTCATGCAATATTATTATTACCTTTATTACCAATTCTATGTCATTAACCAGCCACAGCTGGACAGACAGCGTCAAGATACAACATTATCAAAATACGTGAGTACAACTCTACTATGATAGTAATATAATACCACAAGACACATTTAAGTTATAAATTAGATTACAATAATATCACAGCTATAAAATAGATACAACTATATAATGAAATAAAATATAACAGTTGCTGTTGGAGTCATGGAACTGAGCTGCAGCTCAAGTAAACGCAATGCTATTACTAGAGAAAAATTCTTCAATATTGTAGAAGGCTTGCTCTTTTAGCTTACACAAAATAGTAATTTTAAACTGCTCCCATGGTAAAGACTGAATGTAATCAGGTAGAGCATTAAACAATTTTAGGGCCACCATTGGGAAGTTGTTTTGTGTCTCTGATAATCGACACCTTGGCATGTCGATACTGTCTTTGTTGCGAGTGCTGTATTTGTGAACTTCATTTCTCTTTCTGTAAATATCATGGTTTCTCTTTATGTGGAAGAGGCAGTCCATTATATACTGGCTGTAAACAGTCAGAACTCTTAACCTGGTAAAAATTGGTTTACAGTGGTCGTGTTTGTTTGCTTGAAGTAATGATCCTCATTGCTTTCTTTTGCAGTAAAAACACAGTCTTGCAGCCTGCAGAATGGCCCCAAAACAACAGCCCATAACTGATGTGGCTATCGCACATTGCATGGTACACAGTTAGAAGATACTGTTCTAATACTATACTCTTCAGTCTCCTCAAGAGGTACAGGACCCGTGAAAGTTTGGTACATACATGTTTGGTGTGCTGTTGCCAGGTTAATTTGGTATTAATGAGAAAGCCCAGAAGTTCAACATCTGCTGCGTTACCCAGTTCTCCAGTATTGTTGAGGCTGCATATCATCCTCTGAATTCTTTCTTCATTAATTTTCATTCTGTTCATGATAAATCAGGCCTTAGCTTCATTGAACAAGACTTCTGCTTGTTGTACTGCCTGTTCAACGTTCTCTCCTCTTGAGAGCAAGGTTGTATCATCCGCAAACTGCAAGGTGTGCTCATTGGACCCTATGTCATTTACGAAGATAAGGAACAGCAGGGGCCCTATTACCGATCCCTGTGGCACACCATGCTGTAGCTTCTTCTCACCTGAATCAGCTCCTTGCACGGAGACAATCATATATGGGTCGAGTCAACGCCTCCCGCATCTACTACAGCCATAACATAGCGCACTGAAGCGCCGAAGTTGGTTGCAACCAAATAAATAAAATCATAGGGACGGCTGTAGGCTCACGCCACCTGCGTAGTTGACCACTTACGAATTGTAAAATGGAGGTTTCTGTAAATTTTACCTAACAGTTTTGTGAATTTTAACAGCCCAAAATAAACAATTACATCGTTGTATTTGTCATTCCCTCTGATTACGGAACTACTTTGCTTGTAAGGATTAAGTATGGACCGAATTGTTAATGTATTAGTTTCAGCGTAACTTTTGAAAAAAATCGTTTTTCTTTCATTATCCTGACGGACCCCTTTAAACAACATTTAAAAAGAGTTGTTTTTATTTCACTGCCCTCATGAGCACGTTTAAATTGGTAATGTTAACGAAACAGCCGACTATAATGGTGGTGTCTGTCAGACAGCAAAGGACCCGGAAGAGCAGTTGAACGGAATGGACAGTGTCTTGAAAGGAGGATACAAGATGAACATCAACAAAACCAAAACGAGGACGATGGAATGTAATCGAATTAAATCAGGAGATGCTGAAGGAATTAGATTAGGAAATGAGACACTTAAAGTACTAGATGGGTTTTGCTTTTTAGGGTGCAAAATAACTTATGATGGTCTAAGTAGAGAGGATATAAAATGGGGACTGGCAACGGCAAGAAAAGCGTTTCTGAAGAAGAGAAATCTGTTAACTTCGAGTAGAGGTTTAAGCGTCAGGAAGTCTTTTCCGAAAGTATTTGTATAGATTGCAGTGTATGGAAGTGAAACATAGACGATAAATAGTTTAGACATGAAGAGAATGGAAGCTTCCGAAATGTGATGCTACAGAATAATGCTCAAGATTAGGTCGGTAGACCATGTAACTAATGAGGAGGTACTGAATAGAATTGGAGAGAAGAGGAATTTGTGGAAAAACTTGAGTAGAAGAAGGGATCGGTTGGTAGGACGCGTTCTGACGCATCAATTTAGTATTGGAGGGTAGCATGGAGGGTAAAAATCGTAGAGAGAGAGACGAAGAGATGAATGCACTAAACAGGTTCAGAAGGATGTAGGTTCCAGTAGTTACTGCGAGATGAAGAAGCTTGCACAGGATAGAGTAGCATGGACAGCTGCATCAAACCAATCTCTGGACTGAAGACCACAAGAAGAAGATTGGTTGCGTAATAGCCGAATAAAAAAAAAAAAACAAAAACCGTCGAATAGCGGGAATAGTTCACGCAGACAGAAATATCTGTGCAGTGGTAGAAGGGAGTGCAACGAACAACGTAGTGAGGGATGAGTGAGGAGTATTGGACGTACGTTTGAAAGTCATTTTTGTACGTTTTTCTTGAATAATTCGAAAACTTTGGCCTCCATCGAAATCGTATCCCAGTACAAAATTTAATTACATTAAATTCTCTACAGTCAGAGATCGTTAATGTCTGCAGTATGATTAACAGTTTGCAAATAGAGGGCGAGAGAGTATGGAAATCTTTACACATAGTTTTTGAAGGCCAGAAATAACCATGCGAATTGCATACAACGATATCGGTAGGAACAGCTGAATCGCGCTGTATACTGGGCGATTTTTCGACGTGTGCACAAAATCAAACGACGTACAGTTAAAGATGGAAGGGATTGAAATCACGATACAATCACAACCAGATCTCAAATCACTCATACTCACAGAAACAAACAGCACTCCGACACATGTTCTGTAGACTCAACACAGTACCATTTAGCACAGAAAACTGTCAGAAAGAAGTGACATCATTATAAGAGGACCATTTTTTTCCATTCTCAGATAGCCCACAAATTATTTTATCATTAAAATAGTTACTTTTCTACATTCTCACCGTAACGGTAGAGGCCTGTGGACAAGCTTTCCACTGCCCTTTTCGTAAAATAAAAGGCATGATGAACGCTACTGGAATGGATGGAATACATGCCGAACTAACGAAATGTAAGTGTTTACCAGATATAAGAGACAATTAATGAACGCATACTGGAGGAAATGCAGATTCTCCAAACAGAAGTAATCTTTCTCTTCAAGAAAGGGAAATGTAGTGACTGCAAAAACTGCCGTAGCGTCAGTCTTCTAATGACGGCCACAAACTATACTCAAAGATCCATAAGCACAGGAAGAATATCACGGAAGATGTTATTTTTCAGTAACAAAATGACACAATGACAAAACAGATTTAGATCAGGTCGTTCCTGTATGGACAACGTGATTGTAATGAAGAACATTACAGAAAGATACAGAGAATTTAACACAGTAGCCCGAGAAGATAGTCACAAATTCCAGTCCTCTCCTGCACGCCATACACACACACACACACACACACACACACACACACACACACATCATTTTTCCTGTAGCGACAATTTCTCACAGCAGCTGCATATAAAATGCTGAAGTTTGCAAGAGAACGCCTTTCTGAATGCTGAAAATGAATTCTTAATGTTTTTCACATTCCAAGACGCACTTCGCTTTTTTAATAAGTAGGTGTCCCTGAATATGACACGATTTTTCGTTTCCTCCTATTGGCTTTCAGATTTTACAGTAAAACGAGCAGTTCATTATTAAAAATAATGCAGTTTTCTCCCATTTGGAAAACCAGCTGAAAGTCTCCAGTTTCTCGTGTATTATCGATCTTGAGAAGGCTTTAGATTATGTAAGCCACGACAGCCTTTGGAAGATTATGTCAGAATGTCCATATCCTTAACACCTAATACAGGCAGAGAGAAGTCTTTACAAAAAACCTCGCGTATTGTAACAAACAAAGGTAGCAACCAATTAGAGGAAATATTTATTAAACATGTTGTAAGAGAACGGTGTGGGCTGTCGCTTGCTGTTTTTACTCGTAATATTTAAATTGACTTCATCCTCTCTACATGGAAATGTAAAATCAACAAACGAAAGAAGATAGCGAATGAAGAGTACCTGAAAGTGTTTCTGCTTGCAGTTGATATCGTTATTATTAAAAAGAATTAAGATGATGTCCAGAGATCAGTGCACCAGATGAACGAATTATGAAACAATCACAGTTTAAAGGCTTCTGATTACAAAATTAAATTAATGGCATTCCGACAAAAATATCCAGTCAGATTAAAAACTGCTTCAGATAATTCAAATTTACGACAAGTGTCTCAAATCTCTTATTTGATCTGTGATAAATGTTTAGATTTTGACTCTGATAATTAAAATAAATTAGACACATTCAAGGTGTCTGTGGCACCCATTAGCACAATATTAAGCTACAAGGTACAAAAGAGACCACGACTGAGTTCAAAAGGTAGACATGAAGTTCCTGAAGAGGAGGAAGGGCTGCTCAAGAAGAGGCACGACTACAAGTGAAGATATTGGAACAGTTCTAATATTTCAACATTAATGAAAAAAATCGAAAAAACTGAAGACACCACATGAGAATGCCAAGTCAGAGAACACTACAGGAGACCATGAACTACAAAGCGAATGGCAAAACAGATACTGGAAGACCTCTGAAAAGATGCGAATGATTTTCTTTGTGAGTTCGGAACAGGCAACAAACCAATCTTTGAAAGGAATATGATGATAAAATGTTGCCGTCAATGAACTGAAATGAGTCTTGACGTTGCCCTGAAACTTCATGTTTGTTTTGAACCGTTGCTCTGCTTTTCACTTCTTCAGTTCAGGGAAAAGGTGGAAGTCTTTCGGTGTAAGGTCAATATTGCAAGGCAGACACAACAATTTCAGAAGTTATCGTGTCTCATTTCTTTTGTTTTGAATTGCTTTCCGCTCATTCTTTGCTGAATTTCTGCTGCACTGTTCCCATATGCTTGCCGGAAACAAATAACTCTCTAGGTTTGCACGTGGGGCGAGCATCAGTTGAGGCAGCAACGTTTACGTGACTGCAGCTCAACACCGAGTCCCACGAGAAAGACAGTCCGTGGCGCGTACGTCACAGCACGTGATACTGCCGGTCATAAAAGTGCAAGCGGCTGTCGGGGAACGAGTGACTATTTCAGACGAGTTTAGTAATTCTTGACTGCGTGTTTAAATGCATGGAAGTTCTCGTCATCGCACGACAAAATTTAGACCTTTAGCGGGTACCCTTTCAATTATGAGGGTGGTTTGAAAAGTTCCCCGAATCACCACGAGAGGTCAGCGTTACCGCAACGAGTTGTTCACGTGATATTCATTGGACCGTTGCCTGTAAACAGATGTCTCGTCAGTGCTCTGGGAAGAAAGCTGTGGCGGTGACGTGGCTCGATTGTTGTTCCCGCGTAGTGGTTTGCGAAGACGAAAAAAATCGAGATCCGTACTTCGTAAAGAAAGGTATGAAATCAAAGGACATTCATGCCGATTTCAAGAATACACTGGGGGGACTCTGCTCCTTCATATTCAACTGTTGCCAAGTGGACAGAATGAACTTAAATTTGGTAGGGAGAGCTTAGATGATGATCCGCGCAGCGGTCGGCCGAGATGTGTCACTGCTCCAGAAATCATTGCAAAAGTACACGAAATGGTCATGGACGATCGCCGATTGAAAGTGTGCGTAATTGATCACGCTTGCCAGATGTCATCTGAAAGAGTATATCACATTTTAACTGAAGAATTAGAAATGTAAAAATTATCTGCAAGGTAGGTGCCGCGACTCTTGACTCTTGATCAAAAACACATGAGAATGGACATATCGGAACAATGTTTGGCCCATTTTAGGAGAAACGAACACGATTTTTTGCCCTGGTTTGTGACCACAGATGAAACTTGGGTGCACTAATATACCCCAGAGACAAAACAACAGTCAGGGAAGTGGAATCATGCTGATTCTCCTCAAGCAAAGACATTTCCTTCGGCGGGAAATGTCATGGTATCAGTGTTCTGGGATGCCAATGGGATTCTGTTTGTAGATTGTCTCCCCATTGGGCAAACAATTATTGTAGAATACTATGCTAGCCCCCTGGACAAATTGCAACAAAAGATACGCGAAAAAAGGCCACGTTTATCAAAGAAGGAGGTCATCTTCCATCAAGACAATGCGCGCCTGCACACATGTGCCATCGTTATGGCAAAATTACACTAATTAAGGTATGAATTGTTGCCACACCCGCCTTATTCACCTGATATGGCTCCGTCGGACTTCCATCCATCTTTTCCCAAAACTGAAAATTTTTCTCGGTGGACGAAGAGTCACTTCGAACAGAGAATTGATAACCAGAATTGACAACTATTTTGCAGGCCTGGAGGAAACCCATTTTCGAGATGGGATCAAGGCACTGGAACATCGTTGGACCAAGTGCATTTATCTACAAGGATACTACATTGAAAAATAAAATAGTTTCAGTGATGGTTCAAATGGCTCTGAGCACTATGGGACTCAACTGCTGAGGTCATTAGTCCCCTAGAACTTGGAACTAGTTAAACCTAACTAATCTAAGGACATCACACACATCCATGCCCGAGGCAGGATTCGAACCTGCGACCGTAGCGGTCTCGCGGTTCCAGACTGCAGCGTCAGAACCGCGAGACCACTTCGGCCGGCGTTTCAGTGATGTAAGTACTTTTTTTCTAATCCGCTCTGAGAACTTTTCAAACCGACCTCGTACACACTGATTTCTCGTGGGCCCTGCACGCAGCCAAGCGTTCGCGAATTGTGGTGGAGAAACCATCTAGCGTGACGTCACAAGTTCGTTGCGGGGTGGCCCGGCCCAAAACAGGTTGACGTCTTGAACTCGGCAGTGACTGACCGTGTGGTGCGGAAGATGCTCAGTTGCCTACTGCGCATATAACCCATTCGCCTCTTGTGTAGCGTTGATGCTGGGCGATTGAAGGCTCAAATAATTATTTAAATGAAAGTGGTCTTTTAATAATCAGGTTTTTAAATTGGGATAAGAAGTATAAAATAGTTTCTGCAAGCTCCGTAAAGATTCAGATCCCCAAACATATAGTACTGAAAATTCGTGATTGTGAATTTTTAATAGATATGAAAATACTTGTAAGATTTAAAACGAAAAACCATGGGACGATAGCAATAGATAATAGTATGGAGATGAACTATTTATGCACCAACTGGTAAGTAATGTATTATTAAGTAGCTGAACTACTTATGCATCAATTATGCACTGCATGTGCCCCACCGTTTTCATGGTAAACCGTGTAATACGGGGTGACACAGAATAACGGGAATGCATGAAAGTAGTAGTGGCAACCATGGGCAGATGGCAGCACTGCGGTTCGTGACAGCGAGTAAACACAATGAGATTTTCACCCTGCAGCGGAGGGTGCGCTGATATGGGACTTCCTGGCAGATTAAAACGGTGTGCCGTACCGAGACTCGAACTCGGGACCTTTGCCTTTTGCGGGGAAGTGCTCTACCAACTGAGCTACCCAAGCACGACTCACGCCCCGTCCTCACGGCTTTACTTCTGCCAGTACCTCATCTCCTACCTTCCAAACTTTACAGAAGCTGTCCTGCGAACCATGAAGAACTAGCACTCCTGAAAGAAAGGATATTGCAGAGACATGGCTTACCACAGCCTGGGGGATGTTTCCAGAATGAGGTTTCACTCTGCAGAAGTAAAGCTGTGAGGACAGAGCGTGAGTCGTGCTTAGGTAACTCAGTTGGTAGAGCACTTGCCCGCGGAAGGCAAAGGTCCCGAGTTCGAGTCTCGGACCTGCACACCGTTTTAATCTGCCAGGAAGTTTCAGCGAGTAAACAGTTCGCTATTTCAGCAGCCATGGAGCAATGGAACGGACAATAGCGTGCATTAGCCGTAAAAATACTTTGTAAAAACAATGATAGTTTAGTAGCGACGCAGAGGGAGTTCTGATGTTTTTATAATTTAGGTCGTCATGATGCCGTTCCGTCGAAACACTCGATGAAATGTTAGATTAATAACTTTGAAGAGACTGGATCTGCCCTCGAGAAGAAACGAACAGGACGACCAAGAAGTGTGCGTTCTCTAGCGAACATTGAAGTTGTACGTGAGTCTGTCTTACGGAGCCTGCGGCGTTCAGTTCGTAAGCAAGCAGCAGTGGTTGGAATGTCCCGCAGAACTCTTCATCTTGATTTAAAATTTCGTCCGTACAAACTACAGATGGTGCAACAATTGAAGGACAACGATTACCGGTTACGGTTAGGATTCTGTCGACAGATGATAACAAAAATAAACAATGACGAAGAATATCTGAAGAAGTTGTGGATGTCAGATGAGGCACAGTTTCATCTCATAGGTTTTGTGAACAAACAGAACTACCGTTACTAGGCAAACACAAATCTTGATGACGTTCATAAGCGCCCTTTACACACTAGTAAAGTGACCGTATGGTGTGGTGTTTCATCACATGAGATTATCGGACCGTATTTTTTTGCTAATGAACAGGGAAACACAATAACTGTCAATGCCGATCGTTACGTGGAGATGTTAGGAACTTTCGTTACACCTGCATTGAACAGCTTTCCAAACGTTCAATGGTTCAAATGGCTCTGAGCACTATGGGACTCAACTGCTGAGGTCATTAGTCCCCTAGAACTTAGAACTAGTTAAACCTAACTAACCTAAGGACATCACAAACATCCATGCCCGAGGCAGGATTCGAACCTGCGACCGTAGCGGTCTTGCGGTTCCAGACTGCAGCGCCTTTAACCGCACGGCCACTTCGGCCGGCAAACGTTCAAGAATCCTTGTTTCAAAAGGACGGAGCGACATCACACTGCACGGCAGTCAGTGACATATGTACGAGAATTGTGTGATCTTACGATTCGGTAACATTCCCTGGCCCTCTAGATCGCCAGATTTATCCGTTTGTGATTTATTCTTGTGGGGCTACGTCAAGACCAAATTCTACACGACTCGGCCAAGAACAGTGGATGAGTTAAAACAGAGAATTCGGGACACTATTCATAGTATCCCATCTGAGATGTTGCAGCGTTCAATGACGAATCTCAACAGCAGATTTCACGAATATATTCGTACAGGAGGACGCCATCTAAATGACGTGATTTTTTAAAAATGATAAATGCCATCAATGTTTCGTAAATGGCAACGTTGTAAGGTTGTAATTACTATGAATGCAATTTCTTTCCTTCATCACTTCTAGTTTTTTTGGATTGTGGAAATGTTCCGTTTTTCTGTAACCCTGTATTTTCATAACTATTAAAAATTCACGATCACGAATTTTCTGTGCTATCTCTATGGTGTTAGGAATCTTTATGGAGCTAGGAGAAGTTGTAGTTTTTCAGTTCAATTTAAAACTTGATGCATTAAAAATTAATTTTTATTTAAATTATCATTTTCTGCTTTATGGTCTTGTGTGTGTAAAATTTATCAGTCGATTTCAAGTATTTTGGTGAGATTACAAAGGAGACATGCGGTAAATCTCAGGTTTATTTCAATTTCTCTTCACCTGCAAACTAGAATATTGCTTCCTTCTATTTATACGTAACGGAAATACTGTGAAGGTAAAAGTTAGATCCGAGATCACTCGAGGCTTATCAGCAATAGTTCTACTCGAGGAACATTCGCGGCTGCAACAGGAAAAGGGGAAAATGTCAGTGGTACACAAAATACTGTCCGCCACCCACAACACAGAAAAGCCAGTTGATATCGCACTGTCATCCAGTTCTGCGCTTTGTTTAAAATTTCAAGTCTCTAGGTTATGGGGAAGTTACCTCAAAGTCCACTGCAAAATTTGTACCGAACAGAGAGTCAAAGGAGAAAGCGACCTAATAAAAGCATGGTTAAGAAAGGAATCTCGTATAAGTAACCGCAAACAATGGGCACTCTTGTGATCCAATCACAAAAAATGATGAAAAAAACAAATGCAATCAATAAGCACAATACGCACAGACCACAAACAAGAACACAATAAAACACAAAAGCAAGCACACACACTGACAAAATCACAACAACGATAAGGAAGAAGGTTCACGATGACATAGAATGACACAAGCACAAATTCACACATTAAATACTATATATCTTCGAAAGGTAAGGATTCCTTTGAAAACAGACAATTCAGTCCAAAAATACATCCCAAAAAATGACAAGACACAGACATCTACCAGAAGGCTGTAAAATACCTTTACTGTATAACATACGACGAATCGTCGGTTCATTAGACATCCGGTACAAAGAACATTTTACCGTCTGCAACTATGTGACAAACCGTCCACCTTTAGCAGAAGATTCAAGAGGAATCACAGGTCAACTACAAGAAAGAAAGTTATGAAAAAATATTAAATAATGAAAGACCCCTGAGGAACGTACAAGAAAACTATCACACATAAAAAATGAATTCATAGAAGTAACTACTATTAAAACTGCAAGTGAATATGAGAAACAAATAATTCCTTACACTAAACGATTACATAATCGACAAATATCGCAATAGGTGATTACGAATCCATTCCTCTTGTATGTAAAAAAAAAAAAAAAAAAAAAAAAAAAAAAAAAAAAAAAAAAAAAAAAAAAAAACTTACATGTACACACACACACACACACACACACACACGCACATACATACATATATACATACATCTTAAAACAAAAAAATGAAAAGTGAACACCACCTAGGAAAAGAAAGAATATACCAGACGTCTTACGGTATTATGTTACGAAATAACAGTGACTACATGATAAAATGGAAACTTTCACCTGTTTTCGACCTGGAAGAGAACTGTATGATTTTCCTAAAATGAGCTACATGCTTTAATGTAAGTACTTTTTCATTTTGTTATAAGATATTTCTGTAAATTGCGAAAAACCAACAGGTGAAAGGAAAAGACCTTGTAGTAGTCCAGGACACCCATTGAACATGCCTTGTAGGAAAAAAAAATGCTTCTAGGTATATAAATAGGAAGTTAATCTGCAGCATGCAAAAAGGCACTCTTTTGCAAACTGCGACATTTTATTACAGCTGCTGCGAATACTGGTCACTACAGGGAACATAATAAGTATCATTTTTGATCCGGTATCGCGATGTTAAGCGGATAAAGCCGCATTGCTGGGCAGATAGATGAGTGAGTCAGACACGACGCAGCAAGTTAATGACAATTCTACGTACTTTTTCCGCATATGTTGAACGATATGACCTGCACCTCATAATTTTAAGAGAAGCAAATCTTCCAACAATCGCACTCAGTACTGTTTTCCGCTCGTATTGAATGCCAAATTCCGTTTTCACATTCCATAAATTCAAGTGATTACTGAATGCTGCCTAACACTGCAAATGTTTACGTCCAATATATGCGCATAGATGAATACAAATTTCTTATGACGGAATGCACTTTCTCTATTTATTTGCAATGATAATGGAATGTAGCGTTCCGAACCTGTTTGTGGGTTAGAACGAGAGCTTCACTGAGTGTTAGCGGGAACAGAATGGTATAGTAGGCAGTTGTCAAACCGGTAGCGTGATAGGATCTTCGATTCATCTACTCTATTTTTGCTACGAAGGCTTGCTGTTAAGTAACGTCTCCGAAATTTTTATGTGAAAACTCTTCTTTTAAACAAACCAAACATTATTTACATTCTACATCTACACCACTGGCCATTAAAATTGCTACATCAAGAAGAAATGCAGATGATAAACGGGTATTCATTGGAGAAATATATTATACTAGAACTGACATGTGATTGCGTTTTCACGCAATTTGGGTGCATAGATCCTGAGAAAGCAGTACCCAGAACAACCACCTCTGGCCGTAATAACGGCCTTGATACGCCTGGGCATTGAGTCAAACAGAGATTGGATGGCGTGTACAGGTACAGCTGCCCATGCAGCTTCAACACCATACCACAGTTCATCAAGAGTAGTGACTGGCGTATTGTCACGAGCCAGTTGCTCGGCCACCATTGACCAGACGTTTTCAATTAGTGACAGATCTGGAGAATGTGTTGGGCAGGGCAGCAGTCGAACATTTTCTGTATCCAGAAAGGCCCGTACAGGACCTGTATCATGCTGTCGTGCATTATCCTGCTGAAATGTAGGGTTTCGTAGGGACCGAATGAAGGGTAGAGCTATGGGTCGTAAGACATCTTAAATGTAACGTCCACTGTTCAAAGTGCTGTCAATGCGAGCAAGAGGTGACCGAGACGTGTAACCAATGACACCCCATACCATCACGCCGGGTGATACGCCAGTATGGCGATGACGCCCACGCTTCCAATGTGCGTTCACCGCAATGTCACCAAACGGGGATGCGACCATCATGATGCTGTAAACAGAACCTGGATTCATTCGAAAAAATGATATTTGCCTTTCGTGCACCCAGGTTCGTCGTTGAGTACACCATCGCAGGCGCTCCTGTCTGTAATGCAACGTCAAGGGTAACCGCAGCCATGGTCTCCGAGCTGATAGTCCGTGCTGCTGCAAACGTCTCGAACTGTTCGTGCAGATGGTTGTTATCTTGCAAACGTCCCCATCTGTTGACCATTGGATCGAGACGTGGCTGCACGATCCATTACAGCCGTGCGGATAAGACGCCTGTCATCTCGACTGCTAGTGATACGAGGCAGTTGGGATCCAACACGGCGTTCCGTATTAACCTCCTGAACCCACCGATACCATATTCTGCTAACAGTCATTGGAGCTCCACCAACGCGAGCAGCAATGTCGCTGTACGATAAACCGCAATCGCGATAGGCTAGAATCCGACCTTTATCAAAGTCGGAATCCTGATGGTACGCATTTTACCTCCTTACACGAGGCATCAAAACAACGTTTCACCAGGCAACGCCGGTCAACTGCTGTTTGTGTTTGAGAAATCGGTTGGAAACTTTCCTCATGTCAGCACGTTGAAGGTGTCGCCACCGGCGCCAACCTTTTGTGAATGCTCTGAAAAGCTAATCATTTGCATATCACAGCATCTTCTTGCTGTCGGTTAAATTTCGCGTCTATATCACGTCATCTTCGTGGTGTAGCAATTTTTATGGCCATTAGTGTATATTCTTCGTGACTATATATTTATCTCGCAACATAGTCACCCTGGGGACGAATGCGTTCCTCCGTGTGAGAGACCAGTTTGTTGACATGTAGAGCCTCAGCCTCACCTCCGCTCGCACCGCTTCATCACTGTCAAAGTGAAGTCCTTGAAGGTCTTGTTTAAGCCGGTTGAAACTCGGATGGGGCCAAGTCGGAACTGCATGGGGGATGATGGATGACAGGGAACCCGAGGCGTCGGACTGTTGCAGATGCGGCTGCGCACGTGTGTGGTCTGGCATTGTCATGCTGGAAGACAGGATGCCTCTCCATATGAGCACGAACTTTTCGAATTTGAAACTTCTCACGCAGCGACATAATTACAATACTCACAGCCGTGTTAAACGCAACATTAAAAAAAAAATACGGATACGGAGTTTGTTTCTAAGTATATTATCGGAAAATTGCACTGAAAGTTGAGTGACCTCGGGAACACTTAACGAAACGTGGGAAAATACTTCATATTGGAGTCATCAAGGTGCACTCTTTCTTTCAGTCCTCACCCATCGCTTGCGATATGGTCTGTTGCAAGGATGGAAAGAACCATGTAGATTCCGTGTATCCAGACATTTTAAAAACTTTTCCATTGACAATCATGTTGATATTTTCTGAAGAAAATGTAAATAAAATGGCACAATTTCAGAGACTTTTCTGGTCTAAACAAATATCATTTTATGCGTACAAAATGAAGCGGCTAGTGAAAATTTCTACAAGGCCGAGAATAGAAACCAGGTCTCCTGCTTAGCCACGAAGCCATCTTGGCACACCGGTTCACAGAATTGCGCTGAAAAGTACAAATTTTCACTCGCCCCTTGAGACTATATACATAAGATCGTATCTGCATGAGACCAGTAAATTCTCTGAAATTATGTCATTTCAATTGTGTAAGTACTGCGCCGGCCGGAGTGGCCGAGTGGTTCTAGACGCTACAGTCTTAAACCGTGTGACCACTACGGTCGCAGGTTCGAATCCTGCCTCGGGCGTGGAGTGTGTGATGTCCTTAGGTTAGTTATGTTTAACCAGTTCTAAGTTCTAGGGGACTGATGACCTCAGAAGTTATGTCCCATAGTCCTCAGGGCCATTTGAACCATTTGTAAGTACCTGCGCATGCGTTTCAGGCTGGTCTCGCCATTTGTTTTCGATGGTGTGGTGCTATTCCAGATCATGGAGAGCCTCAGCAGTTCCGGTCGTGTGTGAGGAGGAATTTAAAGCAGACTGGGGAGGCTGTGAGAATTTTAATGTAGGAAGGAGTCGTGCCAGGGTAACAGATGCAGTTGTGTGAACCATTGTGCAAAGCTAGCTTAGTGACTAAGGTATCGGCGTTAGTTCTGTTTCATTCGTCGCTTCAGGCTATATCCATAAAGAAAATATGTTACTGCGAGATACCTAAGCAGGTTTTCTACTGGACTCAGATGTTCAGACTACGAGGAGTGATCAAAAAATACGGTGAATGAAATCTTTCAGGAGCAACTCCTGACTCTACAAACATCTGAACTAAGTTTTCCGATAGCCTCATCCGTTGAGACAGGCAGAGCAAGTTAGAACAAGTTCTGGCTTGTCGGTCAGCATCCAGAGATGATACAGTGTGGTTGTGTTTACCGTGTCTGTCGCGCATCGTGGATTTCGTACAACGCATGAACATTAATTTCTGCTTCAAGTTGAAAAAAAAGTGCCCAAGAAACACATGAAATGTTGAAACTGGTCTATGGCGATAATGCTATAACTCTGAAGACTCTTTACAAGTGGTATAGCGATTTAAAACTGTGAATGAGTCCGTAGAATACGAACAACTCTCGGAATGTCAATAAACCTCAAAAACAGAAGAAAATCCAAAATCGAAGTACTTGATATCTCTTACCGGACTTTGTAAGGTATTTCAACCGGTAATTTGCGACTGTGACCACTGAGTGCAAAATTTGTTCACAGACTTCTGAGTGATGTACAGAAGGAAAATCGTGTGTCAGTTTGCACGGAGTTCAAGGAGCGTCTTCACTCAGATCCGGACTTAATGTCCAAAATTGAAACTGGGGATGAAACTTGGGTCTACGGTTATGACCTTGAGACGAAACTTCAAAGTTTTGAATGGAAAACCAGTGAGTCTCCTCGCCCTCCAAAGGCACGTCGATCAAAATCGTGTATCAAAATCCTTCTCGTCGTCTGTTCTCGATACTGAGGACGTAGTGCCATCGAAGTTCGTTCCAAATGGAACAACTGCAAACGCCAGATTTTTACAACGGCGTCCTACAACGTTTGCGAAACTTTGCACTAAGGACGTTACCAGAAAATGGATCCATAACTTTCTTCTTTATCTCGACAGCACGTCGCCCCATACCGTGCTTTTGATTCGTGAGTTTTTGGTTGGGAAATGTGTTCCTGCCTGTCCACATCCGCCTTAATCATGAGATTCTGCACCCTGCGACTTCTGGATGTCTTCAAAATTTAAAACCGTGCTTGAAGGAAAATGTTTCGATAGCATCCCTGACATTGAGAGGCGACGATAGAGCAGCTGAACTACCTTCCCAAAGAAGGCTTCCAGAAATTCTGCCAGTAATGAATTCAACGATGGGATAAATGCATTGCTAGCCAAGGACAGTGCATTGGAAGAGATTAAACGAAACCGTATGTAAGTTTATCACTTTGTTTCTAATAAAATAATTCACTGTATTTTTTGCTCACACCTCATATTTACTCTCTCCCACAACCGGTGGTGCCACGCACGCGCTTCAGGCAGCGAGATCTTCTGCTGCATGTCTCGTCATATGGCGTGATCCTCTGGTCTAACAAATCGGATAGAGCTGCCCGCACAGCGACAAGAGGCAAGTGTCGTATTCAGAGCACGTTGAAACGTCCCCCTTGAAAAATTATGCATGACTGGGCTTAAACTGGCACCCAATATTTTTAGCGCAACGCAATCTGACTTTCAATAATCCCTACAAAAGAATGGCCCTGACTAACATTAACCTATACCTTTCACAAATCACTTACCTCACAAAAATCTTCGTTACTCGAACTACTGCAATACAGCGAGCGCCACTACTGCCAGCTAAATAAAAGATTCAAACTACGGAAGGCACTAGCTACTGATAGGCATAGTTAGCAAATGAAAGATTTTAATAGAGAACAAACAATGTATTTACCTTAATAGTGTTGAAAAATCATAATATACATAGCAGTTCATGACATCCAGTCTTACAAATTTCAAAACTCCGCCGTTTCTCTCCCCACATCCACCAGTGCTGGCGGCTCACCTCCAACTGCGCAACGCTACGCGCTGTTAACATCCAGCTGCCCAACACTACAATGGCAGACAACAATGCAAACCAGCCACAGACTGCACACAGCACAGCCAGTAATTTTCATACAGAGCGCTACATGGCGTTACCAATGAGAAAACCTAAACAGCCTACTTACAACGTGCTTACAACATTGCATTTGGCTACCTTCTTCTGACGAACTATGATCTGAGCTTGGACTACGTCTGGCGGACGTTCCTGGCAGGATTTCTCATAGCAATGCGATAGGATTTATTCAAAATCATGCAATATTTCATTATGTTTATCCTTTGCGTAATTGGAGTCACGCAGAAGTTGGTGCGTGTACCTAAGAACAGAATGTGAACTCCCAGAGTACAGTGCGAGTCCTTGCAGTAGTCTATAGTTCCACGATGTAATAGGTTGGTTGGTTGATTTGGGTTGGGGGACCAAACAGCAAGCTCAGCGGTCGCAACGGATTAGAGAAGCATGGGAAAGAAAGTCTGCCCTTCCCTTTCATAGGAACCATCCCGGCAGCCAGGTAAATCACGGAAATCCGAAATCACCGTGGCCGGAAGCGGATTTGAACCGTCCTCCTCCAGAATGTGAGTTTAGTGTGCTAACACTGCGCCACCTTGCACGGTCACGATACATAATACTGGGCAAATTATGCCGTATTTAGGAGTCTTATCATTCCATGAAATAAATAGGAAGTGCAGGGAAGCTAAGACGAAATGGCTGCAGGAAAAATGTGAAGACATCGAAAAAGATATGATTGTCGGAAGGACAGACTCAGCATACAGGATAGTCAAAACAACCTTTGGTGACATTAAAAGCAACGGTGGTAACATTAAGAGTGCAACGGGAATTGCACTGTTGAATGCAGAGGAGAGAGCAGATAGGTGGAAAGAATACATTGAAAGCCTCTATGAGGGTGAAGATTTGTCTGACGTGATAGAAGAAGAAACAGGAGTCGATTTAGAAGAGATAGGTGATCCAGTATTAGAATCGGAATTTAAAAGAGCTTGGGAGGACTTACGGTCAAATAAGGCAGAAGGGATAGATAACATTCCATCAGAATTTCTAAAATCATTGGGGAGAGTGGCAACAAAACGACTATTCACGTTGCTGTGTAGAATATATGAGTCTGGCGACATACCATCTGACTTTCGGAAAAGCATCATCCACACAATTCCGAAGACGGCAAGAGCTGACAAGTGCGAGAATTATCGCACAATCAGCTTAACAGCTCATGCATCGATGCTGCTTACAAGAATAATATACAGAAGAATGGAAAAGAAAATTGAGAATGCGCTAGGTGACGATCAGTTTGGCTTTAGGAAAAGTAAAGGGACGAGAGAGGCAATTCTGGCGTTACGGCTAATAATGGAAGCAAGGCTAAAGAAAAATCAAGACACTTTCATAGGATTTGTCGACCTGGAAAAAGCGTTCGACAATATAAAATCGTGTAAGCTGTTCGAGATTCTGAAAAAAGTAGAGGTAAGCTATAGGGAGAGACGGGTCATATACAATATGTACGACAAACAAGAGGGAATAATAAGAGTGGACGATGAAGAACGAAGTGCTCGTATTAAGAAGGGTGTAAGACAAGGCTGCAGCCTTTCGCCCCTACTCTTCAATCTGTGCATCGACGACGCAATGATGGAAATAAAAGAAAGGTTCAGGAGTGGAACTAAAATACAAGGTGAAAGGATATCAATGATACGATTCGCTGATGACACTGCTATCCTGAGTGAAAGTGAAGAAGAATTAAATGATCTGCTGAACGGAAAGAACAGTCTAATGAATACACAGTATGGTTTGAGAGTAAATCGGAGAAAGACGAAGGTAATGAGAAGAAGTAGAAATGAGAACAGCGAGAAACTTAACATTAAGATTGATGGTCACGAAGTCAGTGAAGTTAAGGAATTCTGCTACCTAGGCAGTAAAATAACCAATGATGGACGGAGCAAGGAGGACATCAAAAGCAGACTCGCTATGGCAAAAAAGGCATTTCTGGCCAATAGAAGTCTACTAATATCAAATACTGGCCTTAATTTGAGGAAGAAATTTCTGAGAATGTACGTCTGGAGTGCAGCATTGTATGGTAGTGAAACATGGTCTGTGGGAAAACCGGAACAGAAGAGAATCGAAGCATTTGAGATGTGGTGCTATAGACGTATGTTGAAAATTAGGTGGACTGATAAGGTAAGGAATGAGGAGGTTCTACGCAGAATCGGAGAGGAAAGGAATATGTGGAAAACACTGATAAGGAGAAGGGACGGGATGATAGGACACCTGCTAAGACATGAGGGAATGACTTCCATGGTACTAGAGGGAGCTGTAGAGGGCAAAAACTGTAGAGTAAGACAGAGATTGGAATACGTCAAGCAAATAATTGAGGACGTAGGTTGCAAGTGCTACTCTGAGATGAAGAGGTTAGCACAGGAAAGGAATCGTCATCCTCGAAGAATCCTAAGTTGGCAGCCCAAGTGCAGCGGACGTCCACCAGCAGTCGCTACTGCAACTGGCTCTGTCCAATCCTGAGTGGAGCCAGTTCCACCCCCTGTGCTGCATCACTGCCAGGGCGTGAGACTCTAAACTCGACCGCATGACGCTTTGTTTGCAGCGGCAGTTCCTGTTACTCCCAGTTACTCCCGTTACTTTTCGGAGCCCAGCCAGTCTAGTCCATGACGAGGCCAGCAGAGTCACTTATCAGTACAATGATGTACATCGCTGTTCAGTGTTCGCCTTGCCTCAGACGTCAGCTCACGGTTATGACAGCTTCGTGGAACTTTAACTTCAGTCAGGCGCAACACAAATATTGTACAGTGACTTACAGGCAGATATTGAATGAACACTGAAGCGCCAAAGAAACCGGTACAGGCATGCGCATACAAATACAGAGATATGTAAACAGGCAGGATACGGCGCTGTGGTCAGCAGCTCCTATATAAGACAACAAGTGTCTGGCACAGGTGTTAGATCGGTTACTGCTGCTAAAATGCCAGGTTATAAAGATTTCAGCGAATTTGGTGTTATAGTCAGCGAACGAGTGGTGGGACACACCAGGTAGCGATGAAGAGGGGATTCTCCCGTACGACCGTTTGGTGAGTGAACCGTGAATATCAGGAATCCGGTAAAACACCACTTATCCGACACCTCTACGGCCGGAAAAAAATCCTGCAAGAACGGGACCAACGGCGACTGAAGAGAATCGTTCAATGTCACAGAAGTGCAACCCTTCCGCAAAATGCTGCACATTTCACTGCTGGGCCATCAACAATAGTCAGCGTGCGAGCCATTCAACGAAACGTCATTGATATGGACTTTCGGAGCCGAAGACCCACTCGCGTACCCCTGATGACTGCACGGCACAAAAGATTTACACTTCGTCTGGCCGCTGGCCGCGCGGTGTAGCTTCAAATGGTTCAAATGGCTCTGAGCTCTATGGGACTTAACATCTGAAGTCATCAGTCCCCTAGAACTTAGAACTGCTTAAACCTAACTAACCTAAGGACATCACACACATCCATGCCCGAGGCAGGATTCGAACCTGCGACCGTAGCAGTTGCGCTGTTCCGGACTGAAGCGCCTAGTACTGCTAGGCCAACGTGGCCGGCGAGCAGTGTAGCAGCGCGGTCTGAGGCGCCTTGCACGGTTCTCGCGGTTCGCCCCGTCGGAGTTTCGAGCCGACCTCCGCCATGGCTGTGTGTGTGTCGTCCTTAGCGTAATTTAGTTTAAGTTAGAGTAAGTAGTGTGTCAGCCTAGGGACCGATGACCTCAGCAGTTTGGTCCCACAGGAACTTACCACCATGACATCTCGCCTGGGCCGGCCGCTGGTGGCCGAGCGATTATAGGCGCTTCAGTCTGGAACCGCGCGACCGCTACGGTCGCAGGTTCGAATCCTGCCTCGGGCATGGATGTGTGTGATGTCCTTAGGTTAGTTAGGTTGAAGTAGTTCTAAGTTCTAGGGGACTGATGACCTGGGACGTTAAGTCCCATAGTGCTCAGAGCCATTTGAACCATTTTGAACATCTCGCCTGGGCCCGACAACATCGACACTGGATTATTGATGACTGGGGACATGTTGCCAGCTTTGATGAGTCTCGTTTCAAATTGTATCGAGTGGATGGATGTGTACAGGTATGGAGACATGACGGATAGGTTATGTATCAGACTACGTTGGTGACCATTTTACATTGTATTTAGCTTATGACATGAGGCACGTATCATGCTACTTTTACGTAGGTCCATTTGTATCTAATTGATTAGTTTCTTGTTTTTGTAGATAATCTGGGCTACCCCAAAAGGGTGAAATATGTCATTGAATTGGCATTAAATAATTTCGCAATAGAACGTGTTTTCTTCTGAAATCAGCACTTTGTATCCCAACCGGCACTCGTATGAACTGATACCTTCGTACTTTAAATGCAAATTTGTGTAGATTCTTTCTAAGTACCGTATTTGCGCTGCAACCCTTAAAACCAGTTGCTGATGCAATTCTTCGGACGAATTTCCTCGGATGTTGCTGAACAAGTTCAGAATCTGTGGTGGCATTCGCTGGGACTCTTTGTTCATCAGCCACGCTGCCTTTCCCGATGGAATTTGGCGAAGAGCTTGCTAATAATTTTCGCATCGGGTCCATTTAGAATATAAAATCTCGTATGAAAACTGTGCCTTGTTTCCGTAACGCTGCGGGTTAACCTCTGATATTCCAGTACCAGAAACACACCTTGTTCCCTGGAATAAATGACTTCGTCCTCCTTCGTTACGCTAGCCTCATTGCACGTTTCAGCGTTTCAACTCATCACTCTGGGTTTTGGAGTACTACACTACTGGCCATTAAAATTGCTGCTACAGACGCGAAATTTAATCGACAGGAAGAAGATGCTGTGATATGCAACTGATTAGCTTTTCAGAGCATTCACACAAGGTTGGCGCCGGTGGCGACACCTACAACGTGCTGACATGAGGAAAGTTTCCAACCAATTTCTCATACACAAACAGCAGTTGATCGGCGTTGCCTGGTGAAACTTTGTTGTGATGCCTCGTGTAAGGAGGAGAAATGCCTACCATCACGTTTCCGACTTTGATAAAGGTCGGATTGTAGCCTATCACGATTACGGTTTATCATATCGCGACATTGCTGCTCGCTTTGGTCGAGATCGAATGACTGTTAACAGAATATGGAATCGGTGGGTTCAGGAGGGTAATACGGAACACCGTGCTGGATCGCAACGGCCTCGAATCACTACCAGTCGAGATAAAAGGCATCTTATCCGCATGGCTGTAACGGATCGTGCAGCCACGTCACGATCCCTGAGTCAACAGATGGGAACGTTTGCAAGACAACAACCATCTGCACGTACAGTTCGACGACGTTTGCAGCATCATGGACTATCAGCTCGGAGACCATGGTTGCGGTTACCCTTGACGCTGCGGGTCAAGGATTTTCTCTGCCTCGTGATGGCTGGGTGTTGTGTGCTGTCCTTAGGTTAGTTAGGTTTAAGTAGTTCTAAGTTCTAGGGGACTTATGACCACAGCAGTTGAGTCCCATAGTGCTCAGAGCCATTTGAACCATTTTGAACCTTGACACTGCATCACGGACAGGAGCGCCTGCGATGGTATAATCAACGACGAACCTGGGTGCACGAATGGCAAATATAATTTTTTCGAATGAATCCAGGTTCTGTTTACAGCATCATGATGGTCGCATCCGTGTTTGGAGACATCGCGGTGAACGCACATTGGAAGCGTGTTGCGCCATCGCCATACTGGCGTGGTATGGGGTGCCACTAGTTACACGTCTCGGTCACCTCTTGTTCGCATTGACGGCACTCTGAACAGTGGACGTTACATTTCAGATGTGTTACCAGCCGTGGCTCTACCCTTCATTCTATTCCTGCGAAACCCTATATTTCAGCAAGACATTGCGCTACCGCATGTTTCAGGTCTTGTACGGGCCTTTTTGGTTACAGAAAATGCTCGACTGCTGCCCTGGCCAGCACATTCTCCAGATCTCTCACCAACTGAAAACGTCTGGTTAATGGTGGCCGAGCGACTGGTTCGTCACAATACGCCAGTGACTACTCTTCATGAACTGTGGTATGGTGTTGAAGCTGCATGGGCAGCTGTACCTGTACACGCCATCCAATCTCTGTTTGACTCAATGCCCAGGCGTATCAAGGCCATTATTACGGCCAGAGGTGGTTGTTCTGGGTACTGATTTCACAGGATCTATGCACCCAAATTGCGTGAAATGTAATCGCACGTCAGTTCTAGTATAATATATTTGTCCAATGAATACTCGTCTATCATCCGCATTTCTTCTTGGTGTAGCAATTACGAATACGGAGGGTACAGCAGGAAGTCGCGCCGCGCCGAGATATTTCGCAATGGCGAGGACCACGTCGTTTGTTCAGACGTCATAAAATATTAACGGCTGGCATTAGTCGGCGCCGTAAGACTTCATTAATCTTTAATGGCGGCGATTACAACGGGGGAGCGCGTGACCTGCCCTGGCAGCGATGCACGAGGCCAGGTCGGGCGCGGGTCCCTCATTGCCGCTCTGCCGGTCGTTTTGCCTCTAAACGCCGATCAGTGCGGCTGCGGAACCAATTCCAGCCGCGATAACGGCTCCACCCGCGAATCTGATAGTATCAGAATACCGCCTGCAGTCGACCGTAATGAGTCAATTAACGTTTCGTTACACTAATAGCGACGTCGTGGCTCGAAGAAAGTCTTTGGTGAAGGGTTTCATGTTCCTGCCACAATGCTGGTAAATGGCCTCCACAGCGCATTATAAACAATGTACTGCAGTACGCGGACGAGAGTCAGATTCTAACAGGACAATGGAATATCAAGTAATGAGCGTTGCTGGAGAGAAACTGACACCTGTTTCCTCTGAGAGAAACGTTTAACAAGTGTTTTATTTGACAATAGGCGTTTCGGGATTTTACGCCATCTCTACAGTACTTAAAAATTTGAATATGTGATGCTGAACATCAGATATCAGACGTTTCCTGTCTTTCAGTTTTTTGAAAAAATAATTTTTGTCATTCCAGTTTTCGGTGTGAAATATACAGGGTGAAAAGTATTTAACTTTGGGAGGTTGTAGGGGGCATCAAAACAAATATTTTCCCTAACGTCATTTTTTCCTATGAGGAGTATTTAAACTGGTAGAGGAAGAATTCTCTGGCGGCAAATTAATTAAACCAATAAACACTTTGCCACTTTTAATGACCAAGAGACAACACATTAACACAACCCAATTTCAATTACAGTATATGTTCAAAAATGCCTCAATTGACACGTAAACAAACGTTACACCGTCGGATAATGTTCTGTCTGACACGGGCAAAAATCCCAGGAGTATCCTGAATTGTTCCTGCCGCTGCTACTATCCGAGCAACCAGATCCTGTTGTGATGCAACAGGAGTTGCGTAAACAAGGTTGCGCATCTCTCCCCACACAGAAAGTTCAGAGGGGACATATCTGGGGATCGAGCAGGCCATGGTACAGGACCACCTCTGCCAATCCACGTTTCTGGGAACCGTCGGTCCAGGAATCGACGCACACGACGACTTAAATGTGCCGGCGCCCCGTCCTACATGCGTAGTCTTGTAGTGAGCGGGAGCAATTCTGGCAATGCTCGGGCGAGAAAATTGTAATATTGCCTGTCATTTAATGGCCTAGGTAGCAGATACGACCAAATTAAACAGTCCCCAACAACACCGACCCACACATTAACGAAGAGCCGCACTTGATGAGCGCTAGTAACTGTGGCGTGTGGGTTATCCTGACTCAAAACACGCGAATTGTGCATGTTGAAGACTCCATCATGCCAGAACTTTGCTTCATCGGTAAACAACACAGAGGATGCAAATGTAGGATGCATTTCCACTGTTCCAGGTACCACTGCGAAAACTGTGCTCTGGGTGGATAATCAACTGGTTCCAGGCTGTGGACACGCTGTAAGTGAAATGGCCGTAACAATTGCTCTCGAAGGACTGTTTTTACATTCGTCTCATTCGTCCCCATGTTACGTGCAACTGCACGAGTGCTGATTGAAGGATCCCGCTCCACATGCTGCAAGACAGCTTCCTGAAATTACAGCGTTCTTACCGCGCGACGGCGTCCCTGTCCAGGTAATCTGCTAAATGATCCGGTCTCACGCAGACGTTAGTACACAGCAGCAAAGGTCGTATGATGCGGGATGCGGCGATTAGAATACTGTTGTAGATAAACCCGCTGTGCAGCTCGTCCTTTGTGGTGCGCTACGTAGTACGCACCAACCATATCAGTGTACTCAATCCAGGTGTATCGCTCCATTAGTAAACAGAGACAATGCACTAATACACTGGTGGACAACAGTTGCCTATAACTGAAGATCGTAATAAGCCTCTAACAACTGAAGAGCGTAGTACGGCGTCCACCGGTTTAAATAACCCTCATAGGAAAAAATTACACTAGGGAAAAATATTTGTTTTGATGTCCCCTACAACCTCCCAGAGTTAGTCGGTTTAAATACTTTTCACCCTGTAGAGGGGTGTGTAAAAATATGGAAGCACCAAAATCTGAAAACAATATCATGCCTAATATCGTGTAGTGCAATAAGCGACTATTGGGAGGGCGTAAGTAGAGTTTCCAGAATGAGATTTTCACCCTGCAGCGGAGTGTGCGCTGATATGAAACTTCCTGGTAGATTAAAGCTGTGTACCATGGCGAGACTCGATCTCGGGACCTTTGCTTTTCGCAGGCAAGTGCTCTACCAACAGAACTATCCAACCGCAGCTCACGACTCCTCCTCTAGCTTCAGTTCTGCCAGAATCTCATAGCGTATCTGCCAAACTTCGCAGAAGCTCTTCCGCGAACGTTGAGAGCTCTTGCCCTCGGAAGGCAAAGGTCCGGAGTCGGAGTCTCGGTCCGGCACATAGTTTTACTCTGCCAGGAGTTGGTTCTGTGTTAGGTGGCACTCTCGCAGTTCACTCATCAGTTTTCCTCGGAAGGGTGGTAGTGACCTGTGGTCGCCGGCAGGTGCAGTGAAATAAGATTCAGAATTAGTCATTTACTTCCATAAAAAAATGCAGTTAGTGTCTTGAGTCGTGGTTGTCTACGTCTGTCAATGCCCGCTGAGGAATCGTGTCGCAATCGGCCTTCAGCCCGCTCTCGGCAACTGACACTGGCCACTTCATTTCAACCTGCTGCTGCACTGGAGGTTCGCCGATTGTGGTGGTCCGGGCACCAACTGTACCACTGCGTCGCAACAGTGAGTGTCGGCGGTGCATGTATTAACTTACACACGCCGACTTGGTAGGTGCTCTGTTCCCACCCGCTTGCCACCCTTCTTCGTAATCCGTCGTACCGCGATTTCGGTTGTCGTGTAGCCTCCATTTTCGAGTCCGCAGCTCGTGGTCTAGTGGCTAGCGTTGCTGTCTCTGGATCACGGAGTCCCGAGTTCGATTCCTGGCCGGGTTGGGGATTTCGTCTGCTCGGGGCTGGGTATTTGTGTTGTCCTCATCATTTCATCATCTTTCGTGAAAGTGGCGAGACTGGACTGTGTCAGCATTGGGGATCTGTACGCGCGCTGATAACCTCGAAGTTGAGCGCCGCACAAACCGATCATCATCATCATCAATCATTATCATCGAATTTCGAAGATACTGGCGTGCCGTCCAGGTAGGCCCTATCCAGTCCACCGTAATGTCAGGAGCCCTGGTGTCCCAATCCTCGTGGGAAGAAAATGTCATCCCATCTGCGACAGAAGCAAACTGTGATGTTGAACTCTGCGACTGCTGATCATTTCTCTGAGTAGCGGCTGTTGTTGTCTGTAGCGTACAGGAAGTCTGTAACAGACTTGTACCAGACGTCACTTCGCTGCTGTCAGGGAATCGAGTGCGAACGTAATTTACGCAATCGATCCGTCGGCCGTCGTAATTTAATATATTATTATTGATATTTTGATTTTTTGATTGTTGCCTACTTACGTGGTGGGCCTTAATAAAAATGATATTTCATTCAATTTTGATTTACGGTTAAATGCTTTTGTGAAGTACTCCTTTTTAACAATATTAATCTCAAATTATTTTTTACGTTAATGAATGTTACACTCGCTGAATCTTAAAACATGAGCATATAAGTTGAACAATGGAATAAACTTTTCATATTAATTTCCTCGGCTATTCAGTTCACTTTAAAGCAAGAAATCTTTAGTTATTAATTACAATTGCGGCCCACACACGCGGGAGAGTATTTTTCTTTCCTCCGTTAACCATTGTATTGTAGTCGGAGTCCTGGCTCAATCTTAAAGCTACGTATTTTCTGCAACGTCGGGCGGCTGTGGAGAAAAATTAATATTATGTTAATAGTGGGCGAGTTTTCCGCTAATTTTTCATAAGTTAATATCGCCACGTAATGGCGTCGTTGGCTGCATCGGCCGCTGCGATTATTGAACTGTAAATTACTTGAATGCAGGTTAATTCAAGGAAGGCGGACATGAAATCGGGATCACCTCTCACAGATTAAACGTGCACAATAATATTAAATGAATATATTATATGCTTAACTCATACAAATATGCTTACATTTGCGAGCACTCGCAAGATGTCCGTCTGTACACAATCAAGACAAGAGATGAAGTGAAGTTGACTAAAAAATTAACAAAAGAGCGTATCTTGTCGTCTCTTTAGATCATTTTGTCATAAATTATTTCTTTGTAATCGAAACTTAGACAGAGAAATTATTGTTTTACGGATACATGATAAAAATATAGTATTCAATTTTTAAATGTCTCTTCTTTATAAATACTGTTTTTTAAGTCTTTTCGTAATATAGAACTGGGGACGCTATATTGCCCCCCGAAATGTTTATGTCATTAAAAAAATGTTCGTGCATTTTTTTTTTTTTGCATAAATATTTCCTCTTTCATGTCCACAGTGTCCACACGCAGATTTTCCTTTCACAGTCTACATATGTCACATCGTATGTTTAAACCGTTGTAATTACTGAGGTGTGTTGCACACAAAGTGTAATACAGATGAAGTTATTTACATAACAATATAATATACAATTGGTTACGTATACTGTCATGTACATAAGGACATAGAATATAATCAGTTGGCTGCTTCTTTTTAGGGTTGCAACTTTTGCAGTGTTCAAAGGTATACAATCACGAGTTAGTCCGGAATATTTGAAGTTCCAGGGGTGTCAACTGTTGGCTCCCCCTTTGGCGTGGCCGTAGGGAAACCCTGGGGGAAACCTCGGCGGAGCGACAGACTAACTGCTTTGGTCACTTTCACTTAATTGTTTCTGGGATGTCATTGGAGTACAGGATGTGCATACATTACAAATATTTTTTGTTGCACTATGCAAAGAAATGAGGTCATTATAACAATTGATTGCGGTGTCGTTGATGATCTACGCCGCGTCGTTTAGCTCGCGACGGCGCCGGTTGGTGTGTTTGGTGCTCGGCGTTCGCGGCGGCTGCGGAGAGGTCAACGCCCGCTCGACGCCAGCGTGTCTCTCGCCGTCGCGGAACGTCAGAATCAAAACAAGGGGATTCTGTTGCCTCAGACTTTTACTGTCTTTGATGCAGAATTGTTTGCGATCTTGCGGGCACTGGAGCACATGAGACATTCTTCCTCTCCTAAATTTCTTGTCTGTTCCGATTCACTCAGTGCCCTTCACTCATTGCAACGTTTGTATCCGGCAGACAAAATTGTCCAGACCATCCAGGATGCCCTCCTCCGACTACAGCGACTGGGGAAGGTTGTAGCTTTCTGCTGGGTTCCGGGGCATGTTGGCATTGCTGGGAATGAAAGGGCAGATCTCGCAGCCAAGGAGGCGTGTCTCGCCCCACAAGTATCTCAGTGTGCTATCCCCTTGCACGCACTCACCTCGCTGTTGAGCTCACGGGTCATGCGCCGGTGGGAGGATGAGTGGCTGGAAGTGACTGACAATAAGCTCCGTCTAGTCAAGCCCACAACGCGTGTGTGGTGTACTTCCTTTCAGCCCCATCGACGGGACGAGGTTCTCCTCACTCGGCTTCGAATAGGCCACAGCCCTATGACGCACGGCTGCCTGCTCTGGCGAGAGGACCCTCCAATTTGTGGTGCTTGCGGCGTCCAGGTCACTGAGCGCCACGTTTTATTGGATTGCGTTTTATTTTCTGACCAGCGGGTAGCGGCTGACTTGCCAGCGGACCTGCCATTTCTTTTAGGCAACACTCGGACGAATGTGGTTAAAGTTTTAAAGTTCTGTGCCCAGTCAAATTTTTTTACGAAGATTTTAGGGAGAGGATTTTAATTTGCTCACTGTGTGACAAGCTCGCCCATATTTTATGTCAGTGGCCAGCCAATAACAATTTCCTGTGACATTCTTGTTGCTATGTTTCCCCTTTCCTTAGGTTGGTTGGTTTGGGGGAAGAGACCAAACAGCGAGGTCATCGGTCTCATCGGATTAGGGAAGGACGGAGAAGGAAGTCGGCCGTGCCCTTTCAAAGGAACCATCCCGGCATTTGCCTGGAGTGATTTAGGGAAATCACGGAAAACCTAAATTAGGATGGCCGGACGCGGGATTGAACCGTCGTCCTCCCGAATGCGAGTCCAGTGTGCTAGCCACTGCGCCACCTCGCTCGGTCCCCTTTCCTTAGGTTTTACTTTCTTATGTAGCATTTTCCTTCTTTTCCTGCTTGCTTTGAGTGTGTGCTTTAGTTTTCTTAGGTCTGTCCACATGCGTTCCTTTTAATGTGTGTCAGGGCGCTGATGACCTCGATTTTGAGCGCCCATAAGCCCCAACACACCACCACCACCACCAGAATCAGCTGATCGGCTGCACGGTTGGCGATGCGCTTCTGTCTAGGCCGGGCGTGGCGGAGTGGGATGATATTCGCCCCCCGCGCTTGTTGGCTGGAGTCAGCTCTGCTACGCATCTCCGACGTAGTACATGAAACATACACACAACTAACGTAATATTTGTTTCCCGCTGCAGATGGTTACGCTAGTGGGAAAGAAGCATTTATTAGTGCGGCAGTTGTTAAGTTTTCGCCAGTTTCCGAGTGTCAAGCCAGCACTGTCTTGCAGAATACATGACATGGATCTTCTCCCGTGAATGATATTTTGATGCGCCACTGTTTCCATTGCACGTCAGTTTTTTTCTTGATAAAATTATTTGTTTTCGACGCACTCGCAGGCACTGGTGAGTGCCCCAGTACGAGCTTAGCACAAACATTCGCCGTTTCTGCGGTCGCTGTTTTGCAACAGTCCACGCATCGCATTCCAATCTCGCATTATTGTGCTCACTGAAACTACAGTCTGTCTCAAAAATATTGACTGTGGGTTCACGTTAACAGTTCACATTTATAATCAAATTCACAGTTTTTCGTGCGTAATATTGGCGCTTGGCGTCTTTACCGCTGTTGAACGTTCAATACTAGCACTTCACTGTCCGTATCACAGTTTCACCTTCACAGTTTTTCACACTGCTTAAAGTAACTGTTTCGATTAGTGCACAAACACTAATGTATTTCATTCAGTCTGAACCGGATTTTGGCTCGTGCTGGATTTTACCAGTCTCTGGCACTAATTATCTCTTTTCATTTTCCACTTAGAGTCGTACTTGCCTTCAGATTTTTTGACTATACAATTGTATTTTCGTCTCATCTGAGGTAAGTCCCAGTGTCATGTCTGCCCACTCATTGCGTACTTGCCCTCCAGAGCCAGGCTCGACTTTACAAAACTTTGCCTCTCGCATTATTGTACACATTTTATAATCTAGGCCTAGCGTGCAAGTTCCTAGATTAATGTTAGATTTGTGACTTTTGTTTACACGATAAATTCGTGCAAATCTCTGCCTTAGCAGATGGCAATATATTTTAACAGTGCTTAGCGGTAGGCGCGTTTACTGATTTGCTTTGTACCTTGACCACAACACATGAGGTACCTTGGGTGACGTACATCCTGCACTCATGTCGTTTAGTAAAAAATCCAGGAGTATGTGTATCATGTCTGAAATCAGCAACTCTGATAATAAAATTAAAACAATTTGGAATATTATTAAAAGAGAAACAGGTCAACCAAGAGCAGAGGAAGACAGTATTACCATCAAATTGAATGAAAACTTTACGAACAAAAAGTCAGAAGTTGAAAATATTTTTAATAATCATTTTCTAAATGTTGTGGATATAGTAGGATCCAGGTGTTCATTAGAAGATGCTAGGCTGTTAATGGAAGAGGCCATGCCTATGCAATTTGATACAATTGAAATCTCACCCACTTCTCCCTCTGAAATTAGGAAAATAATAAACTTGCTTAAAAGCAAAAACTCACATGGAATTGATGGCATTTCCAGCAAAATACTAAAAGCTTGTTCTCAACAGATAAGTAAGATTCTCAGCCACCTGTGTAATAGTTCTCTGGAACAGGGCATTTTCCCTGATAGACTGAAATATGCTATTGTTATACCTTTGCATAAAAAGGGGGATAGATCTGATGTCAACAATTACCGTCCAATCTCCCTTCTAACAGCTTTATCCAAAATTTTTGAGAAAGTAATGTATTCAAGAGTAGAATGTCAGTTTGGTTTCCAGAAAGGTTTTTCAACAGAAAATGCCATATATGCTTTCACCAGTCAAAATTTGAATGATCTGAATAGCCGAACACCTCCCATTGGGATTTTTTGTGATCTCTCAAAGGCTTTTGATTGTGTAAATCATGAAATTCTGCTAGACAAGCTCAAGTATTGTGGCATGAGTGGGACAGTGCACAAATGGTTTAATTCGTACCTAACTGGAAGAGTGCAGAAAGTTGAAATAAGTAATTCTCGTAACATGCAAAGATCAGCACATTCCTCAAACTGGGGAACTATCAACAATGGGGTTCCTCAAGGGTCAGTCTTGGGTCCTTTGTTGTTCTTATTATATATTAATGACTTGCCATTCTATATTCATGAAGAGGCAAAGTTAGTTCTCTTTGCTGATGATACAAGTATAGTAATCACACCTGAGAAACAAGAATTAACTGATGAAATTGTCAATACTGTCTTTCAGAAAATTACTAAGTGGTTCCTTGTAAACGGACTCTCACTGAATTTTGATAAGACACAGTACATACAGTTCCGTACAGTGAATGGTATGACGCCATTAATAAATATAGACCTTAATCAGAAGCATATAGCTAAGGTAGAATATTCCAAATTTTTAGGTATGTCCATTGATGAGAGATTAAATTGGAAGAAACACATTGATGATCTGCTGAAACGTTTGAGTTCAGCTACTTATGCAATACGGGTCATTGCAAATTTTGGTGATAAACATCTTAGTAAATTAGCTTACTACGCCTATTTTCACTCATTGCTTTCATATGGCATCATATTTTGGGGTAATTCATCACTGAGGAATAAAGTGTTTGTTGCACAGAAGCGTGTAATCAGAATAATAGCTGGAGTCCACCCAAGATCATCCTGCAGACATTTATTTAAGGATCTAGGGATATTCACAGTAGCTTCTCAGTATATATACTCTCTTATGAAATTTGTTATTAACAACCAAACCCAATTCAAAAGTAATAGCAGTGTGCATAATTACAATACTAGGAGAAAGGACGATCTTCACTGTTCAAGATTAAATCTAACTTTGGCACAGAAAGGGGTGAATTATACTGGCACTAAAGTCTTTGGTCACTTACCAAATAGTATCAAAAGTCTGACAGATAACCAACAAGTATTTAAGAAGAAATTAAAAGAATTTCTGAATGACAACTCCTTCTACTCCATAGAGGAATTTTTAGATATAAATTAAGAAAAAAAATATTAAGAAAATAAAAAATTAAAAAAATTAAAAAATTAAAAAACACAAAAAAAATAAAGTTGTCATATTAACTTAAGTATGTTGTTAAATTAACCTAATTATGTCATGTATTGGAAAATTCGACTCGTTCCACATCATTACGAAATAT
Organism: Schistocerca serialis cubense; assembly: GCF_023864345.2. Taxonomy (NCBI): domain Eukaryota; kingdom Metazoa; phylum Arthropoda; class Insecta; order Orthoptera; family Acrididae; genus Schistocerca; species Schistocerca serialis. The sequence continues at coordinate 868,725,600 of NC_064641.1, read as the reverse complement.
CGTATTCATGATCCATGGAACTAGTATTAATCTAATCTAATCTAATCTCTAAATTATGACTGAGCATATTTCAAGATCGGTACAGACATAAATATATGGAACAACATATACTCTATAATATTGAATTTCATAAGTTTCATTACTGCTACAGTTCAAAAACATTCATGACACACTAATGAAAAATTCTTTCATCATTAAATGCTGTTGAATTTTTTTCTTTTTAATATTTTAAAGCATTTTTAAACATAAAATTTGTAAAATATTCTTAAACCTACGTTCATATTTTCTTTCAAAATGCAATTGTTTAAAAATACTGTTATTCCTTAACATCTACAAAATTGAATCGCACAAATCTTGTGCGCCTCATTGTCTTTAAATGCTACACTAAAATCTGAACATTTACACACAGAAAAAATACACTCTAAACTTAACCTACTACACTCAAATGTAAACGTTGCTCTACTGAGCGAACTTCTGTAAGTTCAAGATGGTTCAGATGGCTCTGAGCACTGTGGGACTTAACATCTATGGTCATCAGTCCCCTAGAAATTAGAACTACTTACACCTAACTAACCTAAGGACAGCACACAACACCCAGCCATCACGAGGCAGAGAAAATCCCTGACCCCGCCGGGAATCGAACCCGGGAACCCGGGCGTGGGAAGCGAGAACGCTACCGCACGACCACGAGATGCGGGCTTCTGTAAGTCTTTGTATGGATAGAGTCCTTTAATCTCTTCCGATTCTACGTCACCCAACAAATAACTACATCCATGTGGTATGTCTATGGTTTTGTAGGGCCCGGCATACACCGGTTGCCATTTTTTATTCTTTTTAGCTAACAGAGATGACTTGGGATGAGTCCTTATTAGCACCAAGTCACCTGGTTGATACAGTGTTACCTTCTTTATTTTCTTGTCATGCTTCTCCTTTCGGCGCTCCGCGCACCTCGTTAAGTTATTTAAAGTCTCAGCTATAATTTGTACTTGAGGTACAACTTGTAGTGGTACAGTTGGTAATGGTGACAGCCAGCTGTCGGTTTCATTCTTTCCAAACATGACTTCTAGTGGAGTATAACGGGTGGCTGAATGTGGCAATCTATTGTGGAGTTCCTCAAAAGTCGAAACGTATTCTGCCCACTTGGTGTGGCGATTCGGAATGTAAGTTCTCATGAACCTGTTCAACTCTTTAAAGGTACGTTCTACAAGGCTGCTCTCCGGGTGAAATCGAGCTACAAAAATGTGTCTAATACCTTGCTCTTGTAGAAACGTTTTCCATTTGAGACCAGTAAAATAGGTGGCATTATCGGATAATATCATCTGTGGTTTGCCAACATTAACAAAGTAATCTGTTCGTAATTTCTGAATGAGGGGTGTGGCCGTTGAAGCTTTTACGGGATACAGTTTTAGAAATTTGGAAAAGGCATCATATACAGCAAATATATATTTCACACCACCCCTGCCAGTGGGTAGTGGCCCTAGAATGTCAACAGAAACCAGTCGTAATGGTTTGTTAGGAACAACAGGGTGCAATTTACTTACAGTGGGCAGATTTGTCGGTTTCGTCCTTTGACAAACTACACATGTCCGTACAACATTCTTAATTATTCTTTTCATATTCTTAAAATGACATTGTCTTGCGAGAAGTGCCCTACATTTTTCAATGCCCACGTGTCCCCACGAAAGGTGCATGTGGCAGATTAAATCACTGATACATACTTCCGGTACACAGATACACCACAAGTCCTTGTTAACATCCTTCCGGTAATATAATACCCTATTTTGCACAGAACATTGGCTACCTATCTGATTTCCACCCGAAGCTAGGAGTCCTTGTTTGAGTTTCCCCAAGGCGGGATCTTCGTCCTGTAAACTAGGCAGTTGCTTGCATGCCTGCAGGAACTTTTTTTGACAAGTAGGGTCTTTCATAACTAAAATTTTGTACTCTGTTGCCTGTTCTAGTATTGTTGTTAATTCAGGCAGACCTTGCGGCAACCGTGACAAAGCATCAGGTACTACGTTGTCACAGCCTTTTATATACATTATTTGAAATTGATATTCCTGCAGAGCAAGCACCCACCTAGTCAACCTGTCGTGCATTAACTTGCATGTCAGCAAAAAACTTAAGGCCTGATGATCACAGAAAATTTTTACATTTTTTCCGTACACATAAACCTGAACTTCTTCATGGCCCATACTACTGCTAGTGTTTTCGAGTTAGGTGACCGCATATGATCGTTCACAACTTGACAACACTCGGCTTGCGAAACCGATTATTCCTACGTTCTTGTCTCCACCTTCCTCATCGATTTGGAATAAACAAGCGCCTAGTCCGACAGTGGAAGCGTCTGTAGCAAGGCAAAATTCCTTTGACATGTCAGGATGTGACAGTAGATTAGCATTTAGAAGGGCTTGTCGTATTTGCTCAAATGACTGCTGGCACAGTTCATTCCATATCCAGGGTGTATTCTTTCTCAACAAGTTTAAGAGGGTATTATCATTTAAAAGCTGGTCAGGTATGAATCGTCTGAAAAATGACACTAGACCCAGAAATGCCTTTAACTGTTTCTTGGTTCTAGGAGGAGGGAAGTTCTCAATTGCTGCCATTTTCTTCGGATCGGGCACAATACCTGTAGGTGAAATTACATGACCAAGAAATTTTATTCTCTCCCTGCCAAATTTGGATTTTGCGAGGTTTGCTGTTACGCCTACCTCAGAAAATCTTTTTAGTACGCATCTCAGCGTGTCCATGTGGCTTTCCCAACCGGGAGTAGCAATTAATAAGTCATCGACATACAACGTTACTCAGTCCAACAAATCTGGTCCTAATACTGTATCGAGCGCTGCAGTGAAGACACCTGCACTAACATTTAATCCAAATGGTAAAACTTTAAATTGGTAACTTCTGCCGGCAAACACAAAGGCAGTGTACTTTCTTGATGATTCAGTTAGTGGGATTTGCCAATACGACGAACGCATATCGACGGAGGTCAGATATTTAACTCCATAAAACTTCTGTATCTGTTCATCCAGGTTTTCTGGTCGCGTTCTGACAGGTACAATTATTTCGTTAACATCGCGCGCATCAAGCACGAGACGTACACTGCCTTCCGCTTTCGCTACTGCCACGAGCGGACTGCTGTACGGAGATAGAGATGGTTCTATTATCCCCCAATCGAGCATTTTTCTTATTTCCTTCGTAACTGCCTCCTTCATTGACCACGGGATGGTGTAGTTTGCGTGACAGAAAGTACCGTGAGGTACCACTTCGATGTTATAGGTGTAGCCCTCGATAACACCGGGTTTTTTCCGAAAACACATTCTCATAATCTGTGAGTAGTTGAGTCAGTTCGTTTTGTGCTTCAGTCAAATGTTCTGACTCCCTGACTTTCATGGCTATCAGTTTGCTTTTTTTCCTCTTTGTCTTCGGTAATAAATTCTTTATAATATACTTGTCTCGTACTTAAGTCAGAATATAAATTCATGACCTGTATTACTTCGAATCTAGACTGAAAGTTCCGGCAATATTTACCGTGCACTTCCCGTGTCCTCAACAATGGCAAAACTACACGTCTACCCTCATTCATAAGGCTTACTTCCCCGCACAAGTGGTCGATTTTTGCGTCCCTCTGGCGTAAAAATTCCATCCCCAGGATGCAAGCAACACCTAATCCCCTAACTACTAGGAACGAGCTTTTCATTGCTTCATTTCCTACCGTAAACTCGACTTGCACCTGGTGCTTTATGATATGAGATTGTGCACCTATTGCACCTGTTACACGACAATTCTTCACTGGCAATACTGGTATTCTATTATTTTGACTCAAGTACTTGTAAAAATTTGCACTCATGGCATTGGTTGAAGCACCGGTATCGACTATTATCTGTATTGGTGCTCCGTATATATCTGCTTGCAATATGGCCTGCACAACACTTTTGTCGGTTCAGTTACATTTCTGCAGTATGTCTACAAGTTCCTTTTCTATTTTTATTCCCTCATTGTATCTCAGCATACAAAGTTTATGGCTGTCATCCGTGAATGTGCCCTCACTACACCATCCTGCAGCCAACAACGGAGAGCGTATTGTGGCTGTCTTTAGTTTAACGGATGAGCTTTAGTGGGTTGACAGTTGTCTGTCACTTCCACTAACCTCACATTGTGGTTCTGTTTGTTGTTGTTGCTACTGTTGGGTTGGCCGCCCTGCCTCCCCGATGGTGTATTTTGATACTGTGTATGGCCCTGGATTTGCGGTGGTCAGTTGTAACTTCCCGACATGTTCTGTGACGGACCTGGGTTGGCGTTCCATTGTGGCGCTGTGTTTTGTTGCCACTGTGGTGCTGGTTCATTACAACCACGCCACCGGTTTCGGTTGTTCCGCCATGACGATTATAGCCGTTGCCGTTACAACCATTGCCATTGTTTGTGCCTCGATTCTGTTGCCGGTGCTCTCGCCTATTCCCGTTACCATTTGGTACTAAGTTACTACCGTTACTGTGGCTGCTATTGCAATCGGCTTTTTGTTGATTACAGCCTGCATGGTTCCGCTTGTTTTCGGTTTTCATATCTTCGATCAGCAAGTCAACAGAATCCACTATTTCCATGAATTGTTCTATATCGTATTCCGGCACATTGATGAAATATCTTTTAATTTCACTGGGCAACTTCATTTTTATTAATCTGATTATGTCACGATCGGACATTGGCTCGTCTCAGTACCTGGTTTTGTTTATATACGTTTCGAAATACTTGCGTAACGTTCCCACCTTAGGATTGTACATTTCTGGACTGTACAACTCCTTTCGTAGTCTTTCTTGGACGCTATCGGACCAGAATTTTTGCAAGAAAGCACCTTCAAACTGTTGCATCGTTAGACATTTTTCGGACACGTCGGTCGCCCACAGTGCCTCGTCACCTTGAATAAAGGAGACCACGAACTGTATTCTTTGTCTTTCTGTCCATGTCCTGGGAAACACATTCCTGAAGCTCTTAATGAATACAACAGGGTGGACATTTCGTTTTTCGCTATTGAAGGGTTGGAATGTCCTGTGTTTTATTACATTGTCCTCTTTTTTGCACATCTGATTGCTACATTCTGGGACATTCATTACTTCGTGATGTGCGCTGCACGGTATCGTATGTTGTTCGAGCTCATAATTCACATTAGGTTGCGGTTGCGCACTCGCACTCTGCATACAGTCTGCGTTATTATAGTAATCAGTCCGCGGAGTCGGATTCATTATCTGTCCGCCACTGTTTACATTGCTTTCCAACGCAGACAGTCTCCGCGCGACCTCCTGTTGCCAATTTGGCAACTCCGCTGTCACACGGGATTTGATCTGTGTTAATTCAGCACGTAGTGCGGCCGCAGTCGCTTGTTCTACAGCTGTTTTTACGTCTTTGCAGATATCTCGCGATCCTTTACTTCTAGCCAGTCATTTAATTCTTTTTCTACTTTTTGAGCTTGCACTTCCAAATATGCGTCAATACTTTTCTCCACATTATCCACGCGGTTGGTTAAAGCCTTCTTCAAGCCTAGACTGCGATATTTGTAATTTTGCATCTCGCCGGCTAAGCTTTGCACAAGATCGGGGATTTCTTTGCAAGCGTCCCGCATCTCAGCAAGTTCGCATTGGATACTATCTAGCTTCGCTTCACTGCACTGCTCTTGCTCAATGAGCTTTTGCGTTAATTTTTTCTCCTGCTCATGTAGCATCTGAGCCAGTTTTTCGTCTCTTTGTTTTTCCCTCTGTTCTGACATTCTTTCTTTTTCCCTTCCTTTCTGTTCTCTTTGTTGCTCTTGCTCATAGAGCACCTGAGCCAGTTTTTCGTCTCTTTCCCTACCTCTTTCTTCGAGTCTACGCAGAAATTCAGCAAAAGGGTCTGCAATTGGTGAGCATACTGGTGCCCCGCTTAATCTAGCACTCGACTGACCCCCCTGCCCAGGCAGTGGAGTTGTTATTCTATTCCCATTCTGCTGTGGAGCGTCATTCACCGTCCACAGATCCTCACCCCCCGCTCCGGAAATATGTTATCCGAGGCGGCGGCTTGGGATTCGTTTGCGTATTGCAAATGACCCTCACTTTCCATATTAACAAAATTTTGTTGGTCTGGTACGGATGCTTTAGCTTGTCCTATCTTACCCATAATAAATTCACTTTAAGCCACTGACGAATCTTTTACTCTGATACACACACGAATAATTATCCCCTCCAAAAATAAACATATAAATAAACAAAACGAAAAATTATCCCCTCCAAAAATAAACACATAAATACACAAAACGAATAATTATCCCTTCCAAAAATAAACACATAAATACACAAAACACCGAAGGTATCTCATGTGCACATGGGTTCGATATTCTGCACAGAGCTACACAGGATGCTTGCACAATAGGCCTTACCTTACTTATTTTTCTTACTCGCAATCCTTTTTCTTTTCTACACTTTTTCTTCTCCAGATCTCCTCAGGGTGTGGTTTAGTTGTTGTACACGTAAAAGAATTCATATAAGCATCAATATTTTACAACAATTAGACACATACATAACTACATTCAGTACAATAGAATCATATTGATCGGGCCCCAAAGTTGCGCCGCCAATCTCGCGTCCGTCGGCCGTCGTAATTTAATATATTATTACTGTTATTTTTTTTATTGTTGCCGACTTACGTGGTGGGCCTTAATAAAAATGATATTTCATTCAATTTTGATTTACGGTTAAATGCTTTTGTGAAGTTCTCCTTTTTAACAATATTAATCTCAAATTATTTGTTACGTTAATGAACGTTAGACTCGCTGAATCTTAAAACATGAGCATATAAGTTGAACAATGGAATAAACTTTTCATATTAATTTCCTCGGCTAGTCAGTTCACTTTAAAGCAAGAAATCTTTAGTTATTAATTACAATTGCGGCCCACACACGCGGGAGAGTATTTTTCTTACCTCCGTTAACCATTGTATTAAAGTCGGAGTTCTGGCTGTGGCTCTCGGCTATGGTACTGAAAATTAGAATCTTAAGGCTACGTATTTTCTGCAACGTCGGGCGGCTGTGGAGAAAAATTAATATTATGTTAATAGTGGGCGAGTTTTCCGCTTCCGTTAATTTTTCATAAGTTGCTATCGCCACGTAATGGCGTCGTTGGCTGCATCGGCCGCTGCGATTGTTGAACCGTAAATTACTTGAATGCAGGTTAATTCAAGGAAGGCGGACATGAAATCGGGATCACCTCTTACAAATTAAACGTGCACAATAATATTAAATGAATATATTATACGCTTAACTCATACAAATATGCTTACATTTGCCAGCACTCGCAAGATGTCCGTCTATACACAATCAAGACAAGAGAAGAAGTGAAGTTGACTAAAAAATTAACAAAAGAGCGTATCTTGTCGTCTCTTTAGATCATTTTGTCATAAATTATTTCTTTGTAATGGAAACTTAGACAGAGAAATTATTGTTATACGGCTACATGATAAAAATATATTATTCAATTTTTAAATGTCTCTTCTTTATAAATACTTTTTTTTAAGTCTTTTCGCAATATAGAACTGGTGACGCTATACACTGTCGCAGTTCACTCATCAGTTTTCCTCGGAAGGATGGTAGTGACCTGTGGTCGCCGGCAGGTGCAGTGAAAGAAGATTCAGAATTAGTCATTTACTTCCATAAAAAAAATGCAGTTAGTGTCTTGAGTCGTGGTTGTCTACGTCTGTCAATGCCCGCTGAGGAATCGCGTCGCAATCGGCCTTCAGCCCGCTCAAGGCAACTGACACTGGCCACATCATTTCAACCTGCTGCTGCACTGGAGGTTCGCCGATTGTGGTGGTCCGGGCACCAACTGTACCACGGCGTCGCAACAGTGAGTGTCGGCGGTGAATGTATTAACTCACACACGCCGACTTGGTAGGTGCTCTGTCCCCACCCGCTTGCCACCCTTCTTCGTCATCCGTCGTACCGCGATGTCGGTTGTCGTGTTGCCTCCATTTTCGAGTCCGCAGCTCGTGGTCTAGTGGCTAGCGTTGCTGTCTCTGGATCACGGAGTCCCGAGTTCGATTCCTTGCCGGGTTGGGGATTTCGTCTGCTCGGGGCTGGGTATTTGTGTTGTCCTCATCATTTCATCATCTTTCGTGAAAGTGGCGAGACTGCACTGTGTCAGCATTGGGGATCTGTACGCGCGCTGATAACCTCGAAGTTGAGCGCCGCACAAACCGATCATCATCATCATCAATCATTATCATCGAATTTCGAAGATACTGGCGTGCCGTCCAGGTAGGCCCTATCCAGTCCACCGTAATGTCAGGGGCCCTGGTGTCCCAATCCTCGTGGGAAGAAAATGTCATCCCATCTGCGACAGAAGCAGACTGTGATGTTGAACTCTGCGACTGCTGATCATTTCTCTCAGTAGCGGCTGTTGTTGTCTGTAGCGTGCAGGAAATCTGTAACAGACTTGTGCCAGACGTCACTTCGCTGCAGTCAGGGAATCGAGTGCGAACGTAATTTACGCAATCGATGCATCTGACCAACTGCCTTACGAGGTAAACTGTTGGGGTACTGATGGTGCAAAGTAGTGGGTGATGTTTACCCGATGTCATTCGTCGTGATCGCCAAGGTGTCAGTGGATTTGTATATATGAAGGTAGTATCTATTCCCGAAAGAATAGATACCAATAATGACAATGCAGCTCCTCTAGAATGAAATGACATTCAAATTGGGACCCTAGCTGCATCAGGCGTTGATATACATCATTGGGGACAAGTTGAAAATGTGTACCCTGATCGGGACTCGAACTCTGGATCTCATGTTTACGTGGCAGACGCTCTATCCACCTGGGCCACCGAGGGCACAGAGGATAGTGCGCGTATAGGGACTTATCCCTTGCACGCTCCGCGTGAGACCCATATACCCAATATGTCCACACCAGCAGGAGATCCGTGTTCGAGTCCCCGTCGGGGCACACATTTTCAACATGTTCCCAATTATGTATATCAGCACATGTTTACAGCTAGGGTGTCGATTTAATTATCATTTCAATGGCTTTCCTTCTGCCGTGCTTGCTTAACTGGTTTGTAATAGTATAGTATAGAACTGATTCGGAAAAGCTATTGGTACCATTTGTTGCATTCTCACGTAATGAAGGTGACGTGACCCTGTTTGGCTGCTCTGACCCACTATATTCTGCTGAAGTCTGCTGCCTGCCCCGCCACAAACGCCGATGCTATGTTTTGCCCTGACCCAGTCTCGAGGTGAATTGTTTTCATTGCGATCGCCTCGCTTCGACACTGCCTTAATGTAGAGAGAGAGCTTCGCCCTGGGACTTTGAAAATATTTCCCGTTTTATTGCCCTATACAAGGTTGTCAAACAACAGCAGAAAACCTGCTGGCATTCAAAACAGATTCCAATCGTCTCAGAATGGATAAATTTTTCCTATAAAATAGTGGCAATTTCAGTCAACTACGAGGCTATTCGGAAAGTAAGGAACGATAGGTCGCGAAATGGAAACCACAGTGAAAATTGAAACTGTCTTATTTGCAACAGCTAGCTACAACTTCCAGCTACTTATCTTTATAGGCGCCGATCGGACTTACACGTTTGCCGTAGCGTTGTATCAACTTCCCAATACCCTCGCTATAGAAGGCAGCCGCCAGTGCTTTCCGCCAATTCTCTACGCTGGCCTACAGCTCGTTGTCTGTGCCAAAATGTTGTCTTCATCGCCAGCGGTTCAAGTGAGCAGAGACGAAACTCAGAGGGAGACAATTACAGGCTGTATTGTGGGTAATCAAACATTTCGAATTGAAAACGATGCAGGAGCATCTTCATTGCCCCTGCAGAAAGAGGCTGAGAATTGTCTTGTAGAAGAAAACGCACGACAGTTATGTAATGTTGGCTGCATAGCTTCAGGCGAAATGTCTCACCAGGTCCTCGTACTTGGCGGGAGACACTACCGTTCTAGGTATCTTTATGTGCTCCCTGTGTGCTCAGAACTAAAAAGAACGGCGTAATGCGATCGACGGGCATACTATAGACACTGTCAAACACACCTGTGCAAAACTTCATCAGATTTTCACAGTGGTTTCCATTTCGCGGCCGATAGTTCTTTACTGTCCGAATAACCCTCGTATAATGGAGGTGGACAGCGGTCACGCGCCCTTCCCTCCAATGTAAATCAAAAAGACTCAATAATATTTAGATCTGATGACTGTGGTAGCCGGGGAGATGCGATCACTCAACCTCGTCTTCACAAAACCAGTCCAGGATGATGCGAGCTGTGTTAGCAGGGACGCTGTCGTGCACTGATGGGGAACAAACAGTATGCTGTAGGATGGACCCGTTCAGCCAAAATAGTCACATAATCCCCGGCAGTAATGCGAAATTGCAGAGTAACCATGGGGCCCATGGAATAACACAATATGTCTGCCCAAACCGCCACGGAACTCCTGCCACATTTCACTCTCGGAACGTAAACTCCGCCAGAAGTTAAAAACAGTGAGAAACAAGGCTCATCCGACCAAACCACAGTCTTCCATTGTTCTATATGCCACGTTTCATGGCTTCGGCACGACGGTTTGCTGTTATTGGCATTTCCGTCACTGATGTTTTGCAATTTCAGTTTGCCCTGTAATTCCCTGCCTGCGGAGCTCCCTTGGTGTTTTTTTGGTGCTGACAGGTTTCGAGAGTGCGAATTCAATTCAAATGGTTCAAATGGCTCTGAACACTTTGGGACTTAACATCTGAGGTCATCACTCTCCTAGAACTTAGATCTACTTAAACCTAACTAACCTAAGGACATCACACACATGCTTGCCTGAGGCAGAATTCGAACCTGCGACCGTAACGGTAGCGCGCTTCCAGACTGAACTGCCTAGAACCGCTCGGCCACTCTGGCCGGCGCGAATTCAATTCTGCAGTGACTTTTATAGCTGTCGTTCCCTTATTGTTCATCAAAATCCTCAACACATCCTTTCCTCCGCGTTGTCGCTTAGCCTTATGACGTTTTTGCGCTTTCCCGGTATGCGGTAGAAATCTCTTGAAACACCAATCACTAGGAGCTACTTTGGTTACAGACATACCAACAATGTACCCAAGTTTGAATTCACTTAGCTGCGACACAGTGCAGTTATAACTAGACAGAATACTGTTCTGACCATCATTGGCACTTCACTTGCAACGTACTGAGGACATTGAAAAAGCGCCGTTGGTGGTCAGATAGAATAGCGCAACTTGCGGGCTTGGCTACCATCTGCTTTTAAGCGGTGTTTGCATATTTTTGCCATTCGTTGTACGTACTCCTACAAACATACACACACACACGCACACACGTTTCTGCCGCTGTTTGCTGTAGCTTTCATGAGATTAGTATTTTTGTGTGTTGCTTGCTGTTACAGATTTCGGAGAATTCCTCGATGTACCGCCTCACGTAACTGATTTCGCACATAAACGGAGCTTCTTTCCTTAGTTTGTAACCTCCCCCTTTCTAATCGTCCAACTGGATTGCGATTTAACTGACTGTTATCACATGTGACTAAAGAAATTTTACAGTTAGTAGGACTTTCGTTCCGATAGAATAACGCCGGTTACTTGGTGGAAAGTGTACAACAGACTCTTCTGAAGGAAGAATCTATTCTAAACTTAAGCTAAATACTGATGATTATTTTGAAATTGGTGTAATATAGTGTAATCGCTGCCGGCCGGTGTGGCCGAGCGGTTCTAGGCGCTTCAGTCTGGAACCGCGCTACCGCTACGGTCACAGGTTCGAATCCTGCCTCGGGCATGGATGTGTGTGATGTCCTTAGGTTAGTTAGGTTTAAGTAGTTCTACGTTCTAGGGGACTGATGACCTCAGATGTTAAGTCCCATAGTGCTCAGAGCCATTTGAACCATTTTTGTAATCGCTCACGAATCGTACGGGGGTGGGGGGAAGAGGGAATATTTACTACAAAGTTTACTGATATCACAAAGAAAACACTGTTTAGTTAAACAAAAGGGATAATTAAACGGTCGCCAGCCCGCTAGCACAATGTCTCCACAATCTTGAGAAAGGTAATGGCAGAGAAATTTAAGCAAATAATCACTGGCGTGGAAACAGAAAATTGTCACCCCTTTCCACAGCACAACAGTTCACGAATCAGAAAGCAATGAGTTTGCAGATACTCATTCTGAAATACAAAATTTTGAAAGTAACATTAAATGAAATTACTGATTGAATAGATGACTGGCTTAACTTACACTTTGTAAAAAAAAAAAAAAAAAAAAAAAAAAAAAAAAAAAAAAAAAAAAAAAAAAACTTTCTGTGACCTCTTTATAACGTAACACAAAAATTTAGAAAAAGGCAAGCAATTTACTTTTGATTATTGAAAGATTAAACTGAATTTATTTAAAAACAAATGAGAAATTGGTTTTACTTTTAAAATAATAGACCAAATCAGCAGAAGCCTCTCGGTAAGCTAAATACAGAATTAATTAAATTGCACACTCTTAATTTGTGCTGCATCTTTAGTTACTAGTTTTGCCAGTGAATTTTACTTTACTTTAAGTCGCCTCTGCTACGCAATACAAGAATGAATAGTTATTGTGGCAGAAAATTTTGACTGAACCTTGCATAATCGCTTTTCATATTCTTACGACACTCGGTGGTTGCACAGAAAGGAAAAGTCCCCTGTTTGGTAATAATGTCCGAGGACAATGACAACACAGCTGCCCTACAAGTTTTAATGATTCCAAGTTATTATTCAAGTTATTCATGCTTTGTGAAAGATACGTTGCTGGGCAAAGCCTCTACATTACGATTCTGTAGCTGTGTGGGCGACTAAGAATGTAGCCCACGACAATGCTGAGCTGCCGTTGTTGTTGAAGCTGCAGTTCGATGAGAAGAACACCGAGTCATCTCCAGAGCCACGGACAATTATGGGACGGGCGAGTGTTGGAATTGCAACTTCCTCCCCCTGCAAAATCCTACCGTGCCCTCAATACTCGCAGGTTAACGAATCAGGCGCGCCTACATTAGCGCGAGCATAGCTGCCCTCTTGTGGATGATAAAGCTGAAGGTATACATTCACACTCTTTCATGACTGAAGCTGTTCCGGTTGTACTGCTTGCTACGTGCTGATCCCCTCATACGTAAAGGTCAACAACGGCAGAACCACCACCGTTTTGTCATTGCTACTACCATTTTGCCATTGTTATAGATATATTGCGAAGCAGTTCCCTTAGCTAGTACCCAACAATTTTCCTTATAATTACACTCAACTATATAAAGTCAAAATTAAAAACACTAGTAACTTGATTACGTATTAGAGTTTCTGTAGTACAGCTTACACCTTCAGAATCAAAAGCCCAATGCAAGTTATCAACTAATATTAAACGGGGAAATTTTCGATGTTGCAGATCTTTTATCTGCATTTTCTGTGTTACAAGTTTTCTTTTTTTGTTTTTCTTAAACAATGAGTCGAAGAGGTACTGTTGTGGTCCACAGTCCCAAGTCTCCTTCGATGTAGCTCTCTGGTCTTTCCTGTGTAAGACTCTTCATCTCAGCCTAATTACCACAACCATATTCCCTTGCGCTTTCTTACTCTACTATTTTTATACCCCCCTCTCACCTCCCTACACTTTCTCCAATTAGCAAATTAACTATTCCTTGATAGCAAACGATCAGTCCTACCAAATATCCCTCTTATTAGTTAAGTTGTGTCATAGAGCTCCTTTCTCACGAATGCGATTCAGCAGCCTGTAATAACTTACTCGAGCCGTCCATTAGATCATTAACATTTTTCTGCAACATCGCATTTCGGATGCTTCAAGTTTGAATAGTTTACCGTCCATCTGTCCTACCATGTAAGGCTACATTCCACACAAGTACCTTCACAAAAGGCTTTCTCACGTTTAAATTAGTATTCGACGTTAGTAACAATCTTTCTTCTTCACTGTCACTCTGCGTTTTACATCATTTTACTTCCGCTCTCGTCAGACTTTTCATGACTGATATCTTAATCGAGTTCGCCGGTTTGATTCGACTGCACTCCCTCTCTCCTGTTGATGTTCATCTTACAACATTTTCGTAGGACATTGTTCGTTCCGTTCAGATGATCTTCCAAGTCCATTGCAAGTTTTGTTAATACTTCATTGCGTTTGAAGATTGCGATTACCAAACTTACGCTACATTCAAGAAAGCTTTTGTTGTCAATTTGCTTTCTTTCTTTGAGGGAAGCATCAAAAACGTGTTGGAGTTTGTTTCCTTTCCTACCTCTCCCACGGAAATCTCATCAGAAGGTGAAGTATTCTGTGTTCACACGAATTCTGTCGTTGACCCAGCACATTATGCATATAATGGTGAGGGCATGCTTTAAGAGGCCTTTCGTGTAAAGTGCGTCATCCTTACATGTTTAATGTATAACCTCGATTCTTCCGGTGATAAATATGAAAACTGACCGACTGGAAAACATTTTCCAATTTTCTATGTAGCTTAAGCTAGTGATTGCTGTAGTAAGTAAAAAGTAATTAAATTACTCCGTCTTCTAATTTTGAGATAATGTCATGCCAGTTGTATGATGAGTGTTTATTTAGATCCACTGGCCAATGCTAATTTGTGTGGTAGATATATTTGTAATGCAGCTTTAGAAATCTGTTCAGTTATTATATTAATCATTTACGAAAACTGCACTTGACAGTAGCATTTGCAATCTATATTATCTGTAAGTATTAGGTTGCAGCCTGCAAAAATGAAATTAAATTGTGTTCTAATTGAAGTAATTAAATTTGCTAAAAATAAAAATGGATTCAGTGATGAATGAAATCGATGAAGATGCAATGGTATGTTCATCACGTTATAATTTCAGTTATTTCCATGAGAAACATCGTACTCAGGATCACATATAAGTTGGTTGCTGTTACTCTATCAGTATTTTTCCATTGTGTACCAAGATTTGAAACAACACAGTATTACACTTTTTCTGTCAACGAATACCTCAGGTTCGCTTTACTCAATTTTTTTACTGCTTCGTACTGGGAGCAGTTTCACATGTCCTTTGGGGAAGTAGGTAGTGTTCGTGTACACCTTGATCTAGATACATATTCTGCAAGCCACCATATGCTGCATGGCGAAGGGTACGTTGTACCATTGCTATTTGTTCCGTTTCCTGACCCAGTCGCAAATGGAGCGACGGAAAAGGGCTGTCTGCATGCTTGCCTGATTTTTCCTAATTTTCTCCTGCCTTTATCTTCCTTGTCTTCGCTGCCCTTATCCTAGATGTCCGTTGGTGCCAGTAGAATAACAAATGCCGGAGTAGGTTGATTATGTGGGCCGACGTGTCCCTATTTAAGAGGGCCATTGTGCCCCATCGCCATATTGGAATTATTTTAGTTCGTTTACGAAAACATTTTAAACATTTATCGCCTTAAACTAAACTATCGACTGTAATCGTTGTACTTACTGGTTTAATAATAACTTCGTCATCTAGTTCACATCAAGATATCTTGTGTAAGCAAAATTTAGTTTCAATAACAAGAAAACATAAAACGCCTGCCCATCCTCGCTCGACAATTTAACTGCACCGAGACATTCGTCGTGGAAATACAACACTGTTGTTGCTACCAACCTCCTTGCCAGGTAGCGTATTCTGACTCCAGTTTAACGAAATAATACCAATTGGCCAAAGTTTCTCTATGGCCAGTGTGCCCCAGTCTTCCCTACCGACATGTTTAATGAAGACTGTAATAATAATAGGCACTTATTTCAATGAAACGAAAAGTGCGAAGTATGGTACAAAACAGTAACAGAGCCTACAGTAATGGCTACCTTACCTGTGAGATGGATAAGACTGACTGCAACCGCCAGCCGAAGTGGCCGTGCGGTTCTAGGCGCGACAGTCTGGAGCCGAGAGATCGCTACGGTCGCAGGTTCAAATCCTGCCTCGGGCATGGATGTGTGTGATGTCCTTAGGTTAGTTAGGTTTAATTAGTTCTACTTTCTAGGCGACTGATGACCTGAGAAGTTAAGTCGCATAGTGCTTAGAGCCATTTGAACCACTTGATTTGAACTGACTGCAACCCCAAACACAAATAATTAGTTGCTGAAGCCTTCCGACTGCTACCGGTCCTGTCTAGGGCTCTGATCCCCCAACATAACGCAATGTAGAAGCGACCGTTCGGGAAGCCCTTCCTCAGTGATGCTCAGTCTGATCAAATCTGCAGATTTTCTGTGTCCTGTCGAGGCATTACTATTGTGCCGTCCATTGTGCGTCACCACTGACTCATCACGCGAAATAAGCGAGAGGTAGTGTACATCTCGTTCGGATGGTCGCTGTATAATGAACTACGGACTGCTAATGCAGATCACGGTGGAAGTTCGAAACATGGGCAGAACACATGTTGACACAAATGTTTGGTCAAAGATACGTGATTGCTTTTTAATTGTTCTACTGCTGCGTAACATGTCACTATTCAGTTGATTAAAGGTAGTGAATACGATGTGTAGTATTTAGAGGTTCAATTTGTTTTAAAGTGCGCTGCTGTCAGACTTATTGCGAGATTTTGAGTGAGGCGCTCCGTGTTAAATGTTGAACGAACCACCACTCAAAACTAAACGAAGGGTAGTTATTGGGTATTTCTGAGATTATGCAGCAGATTCCAGCAAAATCACTGCGCTATTTTTCTCAAGATAAAGATATCAGTACTGCATTTGCAGAGAGCGATTAGGTAAATACCGAATTTGCTCTCGTATAAAGTGACAGCAGCGCAAGAATTGAAAAATGTGAATCATAAAAAGTGAATCCTTTACTGCAAGTTGTTTTCGCCATTTATTGAGAGGAATACCACTTACATTCTTGATGTCACCTTTTATGCAGATCAGGTGTTGTTTCACCTCTCTAGTCCCGTTAACACACAAAACACACGATTATCTTCGAGAATTCTCGTGCTACGCTTTATACACCATTGTGTGATCAGAAAATTGGAGTGTGAATAGGAATATCCAGATGTCACATTACTGGATCTTTGTTTCTTAAAGAAACCGAGAACAATGTACGTTAAAGTTTAGGGATCCACGATTTCATTGGCCAGCTAAAGGAAGACGAAACCAACTACCTATGGCTGCAACGAGACGTACAGAGCTAACAGAATGACTCTGAGCACTATGGGACTTAACATCTGAAGTCATGAGTCCCCTATAACATAGAACTATTTAAACCTAACAAACCTAAGGACATCCATGCCCGAGGCAGGATTCGAACCTGCGACCGTAGCAGTCGCGCGGTTCCGGACTGAAGCGCCTAGAAACGCTCTGCCACCGCGGCCGGCAAAGATAACAATACTACGCGTCTTCTGGAAGAGTTTTATGGGGAACGTGTCATCTCAAAAGGACCAATGGGCCCCTCGCTCCCTGGAGCTTGCTGCGCAAGAGTTTTTCTTTGGCGAGCACCAAAACCTGTAATGTTTCGCTATCACGCAAGCACGCTTTGTATCTTAAAAAAAAAGCCTCGCATAACTGTGTACGTGAGAAGCATATTACAATCATATCAGCAGAAAATGGGTCCCAGTTAAATTAACGAGTGCAGACATGCGTAGTCGCCCGAAGATTTAATTTTCAACGTATGTTGTAACTGCACAGCAACTTTGCAAACACCATGTACAATAGCGTATAGGGTGGGCTGCCTTTGATAGCATTCTCTAGGAAGCCCCCGTCTCTGTCCCATACAGCGCTGACACAGAAATTTCTCGTATCTGTTTGCGTCAAAGTTTATGCTAAAGCCGACCGTAAACCTCGCAATTTATGCACCTGCTGCACTGAACAGTAGTTATGACGTCATGATTACAGTACCCTTTCCAAGAATGTACACAGCGTAATTACCATCTCATTAAACGGTCGACAGCAGCAGAGGGAGCCCCGCGGAACAGCCATACACAGCCTGTGTCCGGCAGCGGCATCCCTTCTGCGAAATGCACCACTGCAGAGCTTTTCCGACTCTGCGCCGCGGGCTGGTCGAGCAACCGCAAATGCGAGCACTCACAGATAGGACCTGGGGCACTTGCACGTGCTGGCCTGACCGTCAGGTAAGCCTGCCACGACGCCACAATTCGGGGTGTACTGTGTTAATTCTCCACGCAACCTCATTCGCAATTACCGCCCGTTCGAATGTCAGGGCGAAACCTGAAAGCAATTTATAATGACATTCCCTACCGTTGCGCGGCACAGTGATTTAGTAGAAATTCGCGGTTCGACATGACCTCACTCTTCGTGATGTGGCATAGTATTCAGGTGGAGTGGGATGCGTGCTTCGATTTTTGCGGAAGAGGGGCATAATTTAACTGTTATTTTACTTGGCATCAACAGAATAGAAATACACTTTGGGCGAAATATTTATGTAGCTCGCAAAGGTCCTTAAGTAGGGCTCCACGCAGTCAGTACCAAAATGTCTTCAATTGCGCGAAAGAATATAACCCAACTCTTATATATTCACACGTAAGTTGACAGCAACTTGCCTGGTCGTTGGCCATAATCAGGGATCATATCTCAGATAACGTTAGCAGTAAAATGTAACATAGCGAACCAACTTTTAGACCTAGCTACGATCGTAGCACACAATTATCCATTTCTCAGTTGCTGGTACTACAACTAATATCGTCATCAGCTACACACAACTTATACTAAACTTCCTACGCATGTTGTTGTTGTTGTTGTTGTGGTCTTCAGTCCTGAGACTGGTTTGGTGCAGATCTGCATGCTACTCTATCCTGTGCAAGGTTCTTCATCTCCCAGTACCTTCTGCAACCTACATCCTTCAGAATCTGTTTAGTGTATTCATCTCTTAGTATCCCTCTATAATTTTTGGCCTCCACGCTGCCCTCCAATTCTAAATTGGTGATCCCTTGACGCCTCATAGTATGTCCTGCCAAGTGATCCCTTCTTCTAGTCAAGTTGTGCCACACACTTCTCTTTTCTCCAATTCTGTTCAATACCTCCTCATTAGTTATGTGATCTACCCATCTAATCTTCAGCATTCTTCTGTAGCACCACATTTCGAAAGCTTCTATTCTCTTCTTGTCTAAACTATTTATCGTCCATGTTTCACTTCCATACATGGCTACACTCCACACAAATACTTTCAAAAACGACATCCTGACACTGATGTCTATACCCGATGTTAACTAATTTCTCTTCTTCAGAAACGCTTCCCTTGCCATTGCCAGTCTACATTTTATATCCTCTCTACTTCGACTATCATCAGTTATTTTGCTCCCCAAATAGCAAAACTTCTTTACTACTTTAAGCGTCTCATTTCCTAATCTGATTCCTGCAGCATCACCCAATTTAATTCGACTACATTCCATTATCCTCGTTTTGCTTTTGTTGATGTTCATCTTATACCCTCAAGACACTGTCCATTCCGTTAAGCTGCTCTTGCAGGTCCTTTGCTGTCTCTGACAGAATTACAATGTCATCGGCGAACCTTATAGTTTTTATTTCTTCTCCATGGATTTTAATTCATACTCCGAATTTTTCTTTTGTTTCCTTTACTGCTTGCTTAATATACAGATTGAATAACATCGGGGAGAGGCTACACCCCTGTCTCACTCCCTTCCCAACCACTGCTTCCCTTTCATGCCCCTCGACTCTTACGCTTATACAGACTTATTTTAAAACTGTATGTCTGCCTTCATCTATCTACGTAGGTAGGTATATTCCACATCTCCTCCTAAACTGTTGGATCGATTTGAACCAAACCTGGTACACATATCACTTACTGTCTGAAAGGAAGCGCTTTGGGGGTAAAAGACACCTACCTTCAAAGGCATCGGGGTGGCGCTGGGGATGAAAAAGAAGTATAGTCTACGATGCACTCATAACCAGACTTTAATTCATCCAGCATTTGAGAATGAGAGCACTTGACCACTCGGAACAAACTTTGTGTGTGCACACATGGGCGATGCCTAGGGTAAAAGGCTCCTCCTTAAACCCCTGGATAGATTTCAACCAAACTTGCTACACATATTTCTTGCTGTCTGGGAAGAAACACTGTGGGGTTAAAAACCAGCAACTTCCTATTGATTTAGGGGTGATAATGAAGAGAGATATTGTGGAGGAGAAGCTGGACGGACAGCAGGTTAGGAAGAGAGGGATACAGATAGCAGGGGACGGATAGAGAGTGGTGGCCGAGGAGATGGATAGTGGAGGGAATTGATCGAGAAGGATAGGACGGAGGAGGAGATAGACAGTGGGACAAGGAGATTCCCAGAGATAGGGGAGTAGGAGATGGACAGAGTGAGCACGAAGGAGGGGATGGACAGAGAGAGAGGGTAATGGAAATGTAGAGAGATAGGATAGAGGAGGACACTGTCAGAGATAGGAGAAGTAGGAGGAGATTGACAGGGGGGGAAGTTGGCCGTATGAGGATGAAGGAGGAGGTGGGCAGAGATATGGAGAGCACATGGACAGAGGAGGAGGAAAAGATGAGCAGAGAGAGGGAGAAGCAGGAGATAGATAGCGAGAACACAACTCAGAACTGGAAGAACTACTCTTTCGACCAAGAAGGACCTGCAAGCTATTCCCATTGGTCGGAAACAAAGTGCCTCTCCAAAGACGCAAAATTTCTCCACTGACCAGACAAAGAGGTTGCTTCAGTTCTTATATCGATTAATCGAAACATTATAGCAGTCCCGCGTAAAGTATTTCACAGAAAAATGTCGCTGTCTACTAAAAGAAAATTTAATGGAGAGAAATGGAAGTGCCGGATGAACACAAAACTTTCAACATATTTGAGTAGCTTTTTTTAGCACATTGGAAACGATTGGTGAGTAGATCTGTTCACGTATTTTATGCCTATTTCTGACTAGAAACAGAACCGTTTGCCAGAGCATCTAGTAACCTCCATAGAGACAACGTTGCAGGATTTATTTCCCATTGAGAACGAAATTTTAGCACTGCACGCAAAGAAGGATTTGGTGCTGGTGATGGCGTGGGCGAAAAGGGGAGTGGTTAAAATTTGAAGTAATTGTACCCCATACTCACAAATGAGTTTTTGATATAAGAACGTGGGCTTACGCGGCCGGTGGCATAGTGATTAAAATTCTTCCCGTTATTATGCCGCGTCATTGCTAAAAACTAACAACAATAATAAAATAAAACTGACGTTTCGGCCGAATTTCAACGGCCTTCCTCAGGGCACGACTGGTTTTGCATGGGGATAGGTGCTTCTATTTATTACAGTCTATCGATGTCTGACGTCACTGTTGTAAATCTTTTAATTGGCCCTCTAATATGATTGCGTAGTCATGACGTAAGGGAAAGAGGCTATTCGTGGATGTCCATGTCGTCAACGATTGGTAGCTGTCCGCCAACCAGCTTTCGGCTTCTGGTCGGCAAGTTTTCCTCCTGGTGTGCACGGAAGTGGACTGACAGTTGCTCTACAACTGTTTGCGCAGATACGTCCGTGTCTCGTGTAGCTTCTGCCCCGCGACCTGCGGGCATTTCAGGCACTTTTAAATGTCGGCAAACTTGCATCAAGTGTGGGAGAGATTATATATAAATATATACAGTATGTGAACTAACAATAATATTTTTAAAAAATTGCATTTGACTTACCCTTGTACATTCGTATTTCATTTTCACATTCTATATGCGCCACGTCAAATGCTATAATTTTGGCTACATCTTACCTCAACTTTTTTTGTACTGCCACCATTGTAAAATAGTCATAAATTCATTGGAAATGTCCTTGCTAGTAAGAAATTGTTTTTTCTATACAGCTTGCATGTACCACATGCGCTGTTTGTCATAAAAAGTGAATTCTCATTTCTATTTCAACTGGAGAGTAGAAAACCAGTTCACAAATTCCTCAAGAATTGGCACAAAGACGAGTGCAGTTTGAAATGATGTGCTCCGATTCAGCGCGGCGTAGTGCCGCAATCTCGTGCCGGGCCTGTGTGGGGCCGTATCAGCGGCAGTAAGCAGTAACCAGTGGCCGTCGGCCACCGGCAGTAACAGTAACAGCGGGGCCGCACCTGGCGGGCACATTACGGCCAATCACGGCGCCGCTGCCCCATCACGACCCGCCGCTGCCTCTACCACACCTGTGACAACCTGCTGCGGTCGTGCCGTGACACGACCAACGGGCGATTGCTCTCTCACTGTCACGCATACCTTCCTAAGTTTTTTCGAGTGAGATTTCACCATGGGGAGCTGTAAACGGAAGCCACAACACGTCAAGACAGCGTTGAGATTGGATTGCACAGAGCTTTTGGTATCAAAATCTTCTTAAAAGGAAGCGGAGGTCGCAAGGTACGCACTGTGTTCGAAATGAAATGACAAGCTCTTAAAGAACAACTATCATACCTAAGTAAACTTTTATTAAATGTTTCCTTATTTCCGTTGTAGTCTGAAGAGATTTGTGTCTCGAATCACGTTGCTTTGTTAAATAATCTAAGCAAATAATAAAATTTGTGACACGTGGTCGTCGCTGAAAAAGTTTTTGGATCTACATTTAATTAGTGATTCGGGTTTTAGTTTCATATTTCGGTTGTTAAATCGTATTACAGGTTAATTATAGAGTCTACGAAACATTATAAAAGTCCGTATAGTTAAACGGCTAAACATAATCACACGATTTATACAGTACTTGAAACCAAACACTCAATATTTTTTAGCGTGGAGCCGATACGTTAGTCTGGAAGACCCGCGACAGAGGTTTCACAGACTGCAGTTGCTGAAGATGGCGGCGACCTAGGAACAATTTCTGTGCTAGAATTTGCTCTTTGCCAATCGGTAGTGCTAGTGTAGCGAGCTTCCCACGGCAAATATCGTAAGACAAAAAATGGCTCTGAGCACTACGGGGCTTAACGTCTGAGGTCATCAGTCCCCTAGAACCTAACTAAGCTAAGGACGTCCATGCCCGAGGCAGGATTCGAACCTGAGACCGTAGCGGTCGCGCGGTTCCAGACTCAAGCACCTAGAACAGCTCGTCCATCACGGCAGGCTATCGTAAGACACCACCAGTTTACAACATCGTTGTGAAGTGGTGTGAGCCGTGGTCTTCCCCAACTAAGCGCTTTCATCAACTGTTTATCTGTGTTTGGTTTCCCGTCGTTGTCGCGGTTACCTCGTGGTTCTTCTTCCTTCTACGCGTGGCAGTAATGATGTGTACCATCTTTGGTTTGGTGCATATAGTTTCCTGCAAGCGGGTCTGGAGTCAGTCGGTCGGTTTTTGCGGTCGCGGGAAGTTATCTCCGCGCTGTGCAGTCCGCTGGGTCCGTTGGCAGCCGCTGCGCCCTGTGGAGCTATCCGATCGCTACGAGCTTCGTGGTTCACCGACCCAGGACGTCAAAGTTGAGTAGTGGTTTCAACTACCCATGCCACGTCTATTGAGGTCAGTTCCGGCCAAACACTGCACTGTGTGCAGACGTGCGGAAGTGCTGCACAAGTGCGCACGTGTGCCACAGCGAGCGACAGCGACATCTGTTATTAGACTTGTCCCAAATGAACGGCGGCGGCTCCACTTCCCTGTTTATGTGGTACAAGCAAGAGCGCAACATACCCAGTCTCGTTTACCCTTGGTTAAAAAAAAATGGCTCTGAGCACTATGGGACTCAACATCTTAGGTCATCAGCTCCCTAGAACTTAGAACTACTTAAACCTAACTAACCTAAGGACTTCACACACATCCATGCCCGAGGCAGGATTTGAACCTGCGACCGTAGCATTCCCGCGGTTCCAGACTGCAGCGCCTAGAACCGCACGGCCACCGCGGCCGACTTACCCTTGGTAACCGCAACCTTAACAGAGAAGTACTGAGAAATGGCAGGTACTGTGAAAAAGCAAAGGACGGGAGATCTATGTTCTCAGTCGTTTAAAAATGACTGTGAACTGCAATTCTTTTTTGTAGCCGTTGGTGAAAACTCACAATGTTTGCTGTGCCGCCGAATAATAGGCGACTAGCGTAAGTTTTCAATTTAAAGACAGTACAATACATATCACAAAGACGAGTGTAGTCTACTCAACAGTGAAGAACGGCAACCAAAATTAAATGTCCTTAAGAAAATGGATGAGACACATCAACTCGATTATCATTTATGACCAGTGATAAACGTGTTTGGATTTATTCCTTTCATAATTAAAAATTATTGTTTACTAACTGTGCATTATTGCCTCATTCTGCTCCATGTTACATTATTATCAGGAAAGTTGGTCATTAAACCGATTGTTCCAATGTTTACTTACATTTAGGGGTTTTGTTAATGTGTGAAGAGCTACGCTCAGCTGAAGTCGATAGAACATAACATTCAGCTAATTGTCGGTTACTATGTAGATTTCAGACGTAACTGATGAGAGACATAGCAGTAATGGTATTGAAATAACAGGTGATCATCGAGAAGTCTGCGGTTATCGTTCTGTCCAGAGGTCAGTGAGACAGAAATTATGTGGGTGTAACTGAGGGCACCGAGAATTAGTTATACGAAACCTTGCATTAGTTTAATGTTATTTGAAATCGTGAATAAGTGCTCTCTTTCTTAAATACTAGATCAAAAACATAACGCGTGTGTACGTGCCGTCAGTCAAGCTGTCTTAATAAAAACCCACTGTTGTTAACTGTATTACTTGTCTTACTGGGTTAAACTGTTAACATAAAAGTAGACGTCTCAATGAGTAGACTGTGACAGTATTTTAAATGTTTAATACGCGATATACCTCCCCATGGTTGGCTTGCAAGCTGTGGAAAGAACACTAGAATGCGCCGGTACAGAGTATCCCAGCAAGTGGATAAAGCGACACCTGTGCGTAGAAACATGCACTACATGAACGCTGATGGCTGCGGCGTGCACGCTGTGACCCGGAAGTTGCACATGTGCAGGAGCACCGCAAGCGTGCAGAATTTCTGGCCGGCCCTGATTCAGGTTGTGGTGGTTCGCTTCGGTGGTTTGCTGTTGGTAAGGTTTTCCGGTGAGCAACACCGAGTGGTTCTACTGCTGAGATTTAGCCAACATGCGGTGCAATTAACTATTTTGGTTGACTACGATTTGAGTGCACCGGTGGAACTTTCTGCATTGTCGCCGTTAGTGTTCTGGCTACCTGCACTGGGCACTGACGTAAATTCAGGCAGTGTTCTTTTGAGTGAAGTTAACTATATTACCGTGTTTCAAATAAGTGTACCAGCGAAATTTTCTGCCTAGTGGCCGTTAGTGTCCCGGTTACCTGCCCTGGCCACTAACGTAATTTCAGGCAGCGTCCTTCCCTTACCTGTTGTCGCTGTCCAACATGGCGGGTAATTTTGACAGCTAATACATACTCCATTGTTGATTATCACGTTGGTAACATTGCCAGTTTGAGTTCTCATGTACTGATTGACGGGAAGCAAGTCGTTGTGTCGGTCGGTCCGTGGCTGTCCCCTGGTTGGGTTCCGACGGATCAAGTGTAGTTGGGCTCACCACCTGACTCACCTAAGTGAACGAGGGCAGACCGACCTCCCTGGAGGCTTTTGAGTCCCACCGGTGTTTAATTATCTGTTTCCAGCTATTTTAAATTTTAGGCTTATGGTTATTTGTTTTGTTTTGTAAAAATTATGCAAAATTAATTTTTAAATTTATCTTTCAAGCTTAAACACTGCGGCCTTCTGCCTTTATGGTAATATAGTTTTAAATTTTGAAGTGTAATTGTAGCCCTCAGCCATTGGTATTGCACCCTGCGTATGTTGCTTCCTTAAATTATTTTATTGCTATTTTAATTGGATTTTTAACTTGTCGATTTTTAAGATTTCTTGTTGTTACACATGCTGGCCTTCTGCCTGTAAAGGTCTATGGTAATATATTCTGAAGTTTCGAAATTTAATTGACGCCCTGAGCCATTTGTGTTGCTCGTTGCATATGTTGCTTTTTTGGGTTTTAAATTATTTTATTGCTATTTTAATTCAATTGTTTTTTTAAGGTTTCCTGTTGGCCTTCTGCCTTTAAGGGTCTATGGTAATATATTCTAAAATTTTGGAATTTAATTGTAGTCCTCAGCCATTTATGTTGCACTTTGCGTATGTTGTTTTTTGAATTATTTTATTGCTATCTTAATTGGATTTTTATCTTGTTGAGATTTCTTGTTGGAGGCCTACAGCCGTGACAGGGTTGCATCCGGTAAATATTCGGCTATGTGCCGCTTTGGTTGTAAAGCTTATTAAATTTCAATAAATGACGATTAAAAGCAGAAACTGACCTCAGTCGTTAGCCCTTCCCACAATCCTATTACCTGTTCTGCCCAGCGGGTTTATCGGGCGTGTCATGGTGCAATAAATTCGAGGAGGATGGTTGTTTGTGCGAAGCAAGACGTGCGTGTCGGCCAGGAGTGTCAGAAGAGACGGTGGACCGTGTGATGAACATGATATTGCGAAGTCATTTAAAGTCCATCTACAGAGCTAGTGCAGAGCTGAACATTACTCAGTAAACTGTGTGGAAATCCTTCTTAAGAGATTAACAGAGAAGCTGTATAAATAGCAACTATTGCAAGCTATAAGCTATGGCGACAAATTGGACCGTCAGCAATCCAGCATTGTTATGTACAACCATCTTGAAAACGACGACTCCGTAAGGAAATTAATCTTCACCTGCGAAGTCACTTTTGGCACAGCGCACACATATGCGGGACAGATAATCGACAAGGAACTGTCGAACACGTACAGGATTTCGAGGAAGTTAGTATGGCCCGCATCGTGTCCAACAAGACAGTCAATGAACTCTTCTTCTTCGCTAAGAGACCTGTCAATAACGTCACTTGTCTCGACATGCTGCAGTTGTGGCACATATCACGGTTGCAAACTGACAGCACGTATTTCGTCTTCCAACAAGATGGTGCCCTTGCACGTTTCCAAAATTCTGCTCGACACGCCGGGCAGTGGCGGACTTCATGAGCCCTGTGATTTTCCTTTTTCTCTGTGGGATTATATTATGTTCCACGTCTAAAATGGTTCAAATGGCTCTGAGCACTATGGGACTCAACTGCTTAGGTCATTAGTCCCCTAGAACTTAGAACTAGTTAAACCTAACTAACCTAAGGACACCACAAACATCCATGCCCGAGGCAGGATTCGAACCTGCGACCGTAGCGGTCTTGCGGTTCCAGACCGCAGCGCCTTTAACCGCACGGCCACTTCGGCCGGCTCCACGTCTACCACAGAAACACAAAGACTTGCGAGGCCACATCGCAGTAAGTGGTCATACCATCACTCCTGATATGCTGCGTCAGTTCTGGGCAAAAATGACCTACCGATCAGATGTATGCTGTCTGACGATGGATACACTGAAGGTTTGTAAACATTGTAAAAAAGAAAAACTTTGAGAGGTTTCATTTTACACTCTGTATCGATTGTTACGTTCTTCTTCGTTATTTATCTGTAGTGAATTTTTGAAATGTTTCTTCGGCTTTGTAATTAATGTGTATATTGTACCAGAGTGGGCTGTAGCTATCGTGTGGCAGAGAAACTTCAGTTCAATGCAGTCTCTTGCAACAAATATATTTCTTGGGCGAATGTTGGATCTATTAGCACTTGAACACTCTACACGAAGCAGGCAGGACATTGACTTAACGTTTGTCGTATTACATGCGTTTTCTCGTAAAATGCACGTGAGTAATATATGTAATGTTTCGGGTAATCTCTACAAAACGTTTAAAGAAAAGTACTGTGTAGTTATAATTAAAGCGTAGATACTCAAAAAAATGTTAAAATGTGTGTGAAATCTAATGGGACTTAACTGCTAAGGTCATCAGTCCCTAAACTTACACACTACATAACCTAAATTATCCCAAGGGCAAACACACACACCCATGCCCGAGGGAGGACTCGAACCTCCACCGGGATCAGCCGCACAGTCCATGACTGCAGCGTCTGAGACCGCTCGGCTAATACAGCGCGGTGTCTAGATAGTCATCGAGGTCCAGAGTGGGCTGTAGTTATCGAGTGACAGAGAAAGTTGGTAGATATGCTAATACGTTAACCATCGAAATATCAGGGGGACGGGGTATTGCACACCAAAAAACAAACACGGTACAAACAGGCCTAGAAGGCCGAAAGGTACCGACTGGCCCCAGTGTCATTCTCAGCCCTTAGGCGTCACTGGATGCCGATACAAAGGGGTATGTGGTCAGCACACCCTTCTGCCGGCCGTTGTCAGTTTTCGTGACTTCTCAGTGAGGTAGCTCCTCAATTGGCCTCACAAAGCCTGATTTCACCTCACTTGTCAACAGCACTTCCTACCTTTGTAAAATATTATAATTTAGTCAGTTAATTTATATTCATTAAAATTCTGAGAAGTAATCATAATTTTAATGAATTCATGCACCA
Organism: Schistocerca serialis cubense; assembly: GCF_023864345.2. NCBI lineage: Eukaryota > Metazoa > Arthropoda > Insecta > Orthoptera > Acrididae > Schistocerca > Schistocerca serialis. The sequence continues at coordinate 868,697,295 of NC_064641.1, read as the reverse complement.
GATTCAATATATGTTTTAAATTTCTCAGTTAGTGCCTTGTTCATACATCTATATCTCTTTAAAGTCCGCCCAAGGTAGCTGAGTGGTCAATCCCAAAGGCCAGGGTTCGATTCCCGGCTGGGTCGGAGATTTTCTCCGTCCAGGGACTGGATGCTGTGTTGTCCTAATCATCATCATCATTTCATACCCATCGACGCGCAAGTCACCGAAGTGGCGTCAAATCGAAATACTTGCGCCCGGCGAACGGTCTACCCGATGGGAGCCCCTGGTCACACGACATTTACATGTATATCTTTAAGAAGCACGTTGAAACTAGAGTATATTGAGTAAAAAAAAAAATGACTGAAATCGGCAGTACACATTATCGGAAGTCCATTGATATTCCTAAGAGTGTTCTGAAAGGTATTTACATGTACTGAAACCTACATCAGCATCCCTTTAAAAACGACGTTGTTAATATTGTCACAGAAGAAGCTCGGTAGCACCGTGGTGTAGTGATTATGATACTAAACTGTTGCATGGAGGGTCGTCAGTTCAAAACTCACCTGCACTGTACAATTTTAATTTCTATATTCGGTTCGAGTACGTTCTAGAAGTATCCACGAATGTCAAGGATCATTGTACTGGGATGTTCTGTAGCTGTATATATACTGTATGTGTTCTGAGCGGAGGCAGTTCGCTCCACGCTCTTGTATGTGCAAGTGCTAAATAAACCATTCGTTAAGTGAAGTTAGTGTTCGTCATTCATCTAATCACACCTTCTTCTATGTGACAATTTAATTTATCAACAATTACGATTTCTTAAATTAGAGTTATTAGGTTGCGCGCAAAATAACCCCTTCCCCATTGGTAATACGCGTTACGGAAATGTCGTGCTGTTGCTACGGTTAATGCGGAATCGATTTACGCTAGAAAAATTCTAATTTTAGACGTTAGGTGCAAATCTGGCGCTCTGCAGCATCTCATCGACGTCTCGGGTGTTCACAGTGAACAAACTGTGTAAGTGGCGGTTAATAATAATATCAACGTTACACCCTTTACGCCGGCCGCGGTGGCCGTGCGGTTCTAGGCGCTCCAGTCCGGAGCCGCGCTGCTGCTACGGTCGCAGGTTCGAATCCTGCCTCGGGCATGGGTGTGTGTGATGTCCTTAGGTTAGTTAGGTTTAAGTAGTTCTAAGTTCTAGGGGACTGATGACCACAGCAGTTGAGTCTCATAGTGCTCAGAGCCATTTGAACACCCTTCACACTTGTTTGATCTTTACTGTCCACATCCAATTCCCAAACCATTACATATTTAAACTTTTCTATACGTCTCTCTTACATTCACAGCGCCAGTTTTGCGCCTGGTGGCCGAAACTAGAAGTAATTTGTTCCCAGCGTAAATCGGTTCCGTATTAACGAATTAGAATATCTACCAATTTTTAATTCCCACACTGGACGTCTCTGAGTAGCTGCACTTCAATTGTAACCACCTGTTACTTGAATTATGGAACACCCTAAGCCATGTAATCACGTATCATAATTATAAAGAGACTTTATCTCATTCAATACATAACTTTTCAGAGGAAGAAGCATGACTTACTATCTGGAAAACTGATGTGGAACTGGATCATTCCCAGAGATGTGATAGGGGATTGGAAAGGAAGGGCGACATAGAATTTATCTCAGGGAGTTTCCTAGCAGATTGAAGCTGTGGGCAAGACCGGGATTCGAACCTGGGACGCTTGGCTTTGACGGGAGAGTGCTCTATCGACCAAACTATCCAAGCAAGACTTATGACCCGCCATCCACAGCTTTACTTCCGCCAGTACCTCATTTCCTACGTTCCACACTTCACAGAAGTTCTCCAGCATATCTTGCGCAGTTAGTGCTCCGGAAGGAAAGATATTGCGGGGACATTGCTTAGCCGTAGTATGAGGATTGTTTCATGAATGAATACTGACTCTGCAGGATAATATCTGTCAAGTCCGGAAGATACGAGATAAAGTGCTGGCGGAAGTAAAGCAGCGAGGGCGGGTCTACATCTACATCGACATCCATACTCTGCAAGCCACCTGACGGTGTGTGGCGGAGAGTACCTCGAGTACCTCTATCGGTTCTCCCTTCTACTCCAGTCCCGTATTGTTCATGGAAAGAAAGACTGTCGGTATGCCTCTGTGTGGACTCTAATCTCTATGATTTTATTCTCATGGTCTCTTCGCGATATATACGTAGGAGGGAGCAATATACTGCTTGACTCCTCGGTGAAGGTATGTTCTTGAAACTTCAACAAAAGCCCGTACCGAGCTACTGAGCGTCTCTCCTGCAGAGTCTTCCGCTGGAGTTTATCTATCATCTCCGTAACGCTTTCGCGATTACTAAATGATCCTGTAACGAAGCGCGCTGCTCTCCGTTGGATCTTTTCTATCAACCTAATCTGGTAAGGATCCCACACCGGTGAGCAGTATTCAAGCAGTGGGCGAACAAATGTACTGTAACCTACTTCCTTTGTTTTCGGACTATTTCCTTAGGGCTCTTCCAATGAATCTCAGTCTGGCATCTGCTTTACCGACGATTAATTTTATATGGTCATTCCATTTTAAATCACTCTTAACTCTTACTCCCAAATAATTGATGCAATTTACTGATTCCAGTTGCTGACCTGCTATATTGTAGCTAAATGATAAGGGATCTTTCTTTCTATGTATTCGCAGGACATTTCACTTGTCTGCATTGAGATTCAATTGCCATTCCCTGCACCATGCGTCAATTAGCTGCAGATCCTCCTGCATTTCTGTACAATCCTCCACCGCTACAACCCCTCGATATAACACAACATCATCCGCAAAAAGCCTCAGTGAACCCCCGACGCTATCCACAAAGTCATTTATGTATATTGTGAATAGCAACGGTCCTACGACACTCCCCTACGGCACACCTGAAATCACTCTTACTTCAGAAGACTTCTCTCCATTGGGAATGACATGCTGCATTCTGTTATCTAAGAACTCTTCAATCCAGTCACACAATTGGTCTGATAGTTCATATGCTCTTTGTTCATTAAACGACTGTGGGGAACTGTACCGAACGCCTTGCGGAAGTCAAGAAACACGGCATCTACCTGGGAACCCGTGTCTATGGCCCTCTGAGTCTCGTGGACGAATAGCGCTGGCTGGGTTTCACACGATCGTCTTTTTCGAAACCCATGCTGATTCCTACAGAGACTAGAAATCTATTCTCCAGATAAGTCATTATACTCAAGCATAATACGTGTTCCAAAATACTACAACTGTTCGACGTTAGAGATATAGGTCTATAGTTCTGCACATCTGTTCGATGTCCCTTCTTGAAAACGAGGATGACCTGTGCCCTTTTCCTATCCTTTGGAACGCTACGCTCTTCTAGAGACCTACGGTACACCGCTGCAAGAAGGGGGCAAGTTCCTTCGCGTACTCTGTGTAAAATCGAACTGGTATCCCATCAGGTGCAGCGGCCTTTCCTCTTTTGAGCGATTTTTATTTGTTTCTCTATCCCTCTGTCGTCTATTTCGATATCTACCATTTTTTCATCTGTGCGACAATCTAGAGAAGGAACCACAGTGCAGTCTTCCTCTGTGAAACAGCTTTGGAAAAAGACATTTAGTATTTCGGCCTTTAGTCTGTCATCCTCTGTTTTAGTACAATTTTGGTCACAGAGTGTCTGGACATTTTCTTTTTATGCACCTACCGCTTTGACATAAGACCAAAATTTCTTAGGATTTTCTGTCAAGTGAGTGCATAGAACTTAACTTTCGAATTCGTTGAACGCCTCTTCCATAGCCCTCCTCGCACTACATTTCGCTTCAAGTAATTTTTGTTTGTCTGCAGGCCTTTGGCTATTTTTATGTTTGCTGTGAAGTTCCCTTTGCTTCCGCAGCAGTTTTCTAACTCGGTTGTTGTACCACGGTGGCTCTTTTCCATCTCGTACGATCTTGCTTGGCACATACTCATCTAACGCATATTGTACGATGGTTTTGAACGTTGTCCACTGATCCTAAACACTATCTGTACTTGACACAAAACTTTTGTGTCGAGCCGTCAGGTACTCTGAAATCTGCTTTTTTCAGTTTTGCTAAACAGAAAAATCTTCCTACCTTTTTTAATATTTCTATTTACGGCTGAAATCATCGATGCAGTAACCGCTTTATGATCGGTGATTCTCTGTTCTGCGAGTCATGACTGGATAGCATAGTCTATAAAGCACCGGCACACGAAACGGAGAATTCCCGGATTCGACTCGCGGTCTACCAGCAACGTGCGCTGTGCAGCCATGCGGGAGAAAGTACACTGAAGAGCCAAAGAAACTGGTACAATTCTGATATCGTGTAGGGCCGAAATGGTTCAAAATGGCTCTGAGCACTATGGGACTTAACATCTGTGGTCATCAGTCCCCTAGAACTTAGAACTACTTAAACCTAACTAACCTAAGGACATCACACACATCCATGCCCGAGGCAGGGTTCGAACCTGCGACCGTAGCAGTCGCGCGGTTCCGGACTGCGCGCCTAGAACCGCTAGACCACCGCGGCCGGCGTGTAGGGCCACCACGAGCATGCAGAAGTGCCGGAATACGACGTGGCATGGATTCGACTAATGACTGCAGTAGTGCTGGAGGGAACTGACACCATGAATGCTACAGAGCTGTCCATAAATCAGTAAGAGCGCGAGGGAGTGGAGCTCTCTTCTGAACAACAAATTGCAAGGCTTCCCAGATATGCTCAATAATGTTCATGTCGTGGGGAGATTTGAGGACAGCGTAAGTGTTTGGACTCAGAAGAGTGTTCCTGGAGAAGAGTGTTCTGGACGTGTGGGGTATCGCATTGTCCTGTTGGAATCGTCCAAGTCCATAGGAATGCACAAAGGGTATGGATGGATGCAGGTGAACATACAGGATACTTACGTTCGTGTCACCTGTCAGAGTAGTATCTAGACATATCAGGGGTCCCATATCACTGCAACTGCACACGCAACACACCATTACAGAGCCTCCACCAGTTTGAACTGCCCGCTGCTGACCTGCAGGATCCACGGATTGAAGAGGATATCTCCGACTCCTACACGTCCATCCGCTCGATACATTTTGAAACAGGACTCGTCCCACCAGGCAACTTGTTTCCAGTCATCAACAGTCCAATGTCGGTGTTGACGGACCCAGGTGAGGCGTAAAGCTTAGTGTCGTGGAGTCATCATGGGTAAACGAGTGGGCCTTAGACTCCGAAGGCCTATTTCGAGCCAGCCGGAGTGGCTGTGCGGTTCTAGGCACTACAGTCTGGAGCCTATAGACCGCTACGGTCGCAGGTTCGAATCCTGCCTCGGGCATGGATGTGTGTGATATCCTTAGGTTACTTAGGTTTAATTAGTTCTAAGTTCTAGGCGACTGATGACCTCAGAAGTTAAGTCGCATAGTGCTCAGAGCCATCCTATTTCGATGTTGCTTCATTGAATGGTGCGCACGCTGACACTTGTTGATGGTCCAGCATTGAAATCCGCAGCAATTTGCGGAAGGGTTGCATTTCTGTCACGTTGAACGATTCTCTTCAGTCGTTGTTGGTCCCGTTCTTGCAGGATCTTTTTCCGTCCACAGAGATGTCGGATATTTGATATTTTACGGGCTTCCTGATATTCACGGTACATTCGTGAAACGATCCTATGGGAAATTCCCCCTCATCGCTTCCTCGGAGATGTTGTCTCCCATCGCTCGTGCGCTGATTATCGCACTACGTGCATACTCACTTAAATCATGATAACCTACCATTTTAGCAGCAGAAACTGACCTGACGACTGCGCCAGACACTTGTTATATAGGCGAAGCCGACCGCCGCGCCGTATTCTACCTGTTTATGTATCTTCGTGTTTGAATACTCAGGCCTGTACCAGTTTCTTTGGCGCTTCAGTGTATATTTTGGTGCTGACATGCCATTTAGTAACAAAACAAATAACAAACACAAATTCAAACAAATAAAATCTACTGTTGGAATGGAGCACGGAGATCATAAAAATATTAACTGAAATATTTTGTAATAAATTCAGAATGAACAGAGCTGAAACTTTTACGAGAGAATTGGCGTTAGCTATGGTTCAAATAAAAATTGATTTCAATTTTACTCCAAATCTACACTTCAAAATAGATGGGATAATTGTAACATAGACTTCACACTTATACTTCAATTAAGCGAAACAGTTTAAGTCTCAGGCTTAAAGGATACGCAAAGAACTCATTCATAGCTTGCTGGACACGATAGCTTTTACGAGCAGTATATGAGAAACGTAAGACAGAAATCAGAAATTCTTCCAATCCATATGTGGCATACAGCAAACTAGTGCTTAACAGTATTGGTTAAAAACAGTCTTGGTTGCAATTTTAGTTTTTTTTTTTTTTTCATCTATGCGTTTCGCCTTATTTACGCATCTTCAAGGTTGATTTTAATTTGGTATTTCTTAGAACGATCCTTTAGACAGTGTAGCCAAAGGGCATCGTCGAATATATCAGTCAGAAGTGTAGAGCTTCGTCCAATTTCGTAGCGATCCCTTACCCTGTTAGTAGGCAGTCGGGTATATAGTGGTCAGACGTAAATACGAAAGTCCTACTGAGCGGGCCAACAAAACAACACGTCGCCACTATTCATGTCCTTTAGGAACTTACTTCTCAGACGCCAACAGAACACCGGCAGGAACGTCCTTCCTGCATTCTGGGGCGCTATCTGTGTATTGCCAACCGGTAGCCGCTAATTGCATTCGTAGGGGCGGACTACAAGCCCCGCCCATTGCGCTCCTCGGCCAATGCCGCCGCTCACTTGTTGAAGCGGCTGCCGCTGGCGGGACAGCGTCCTTGAAACTCCCAGCTTACTCGGAGCTGACGTCAAAACCACATATACGGAGCCCAAATGCGGGCCCGCAAGAACCTGTCACGTCACACTAGTTGCCTTGGCTCGACATAAATCGCGAACTCTGGCCTACGTGCGGGGCGAGGCAGAAAATGAGCATGTTAATGAAAAGATGCCGAATAAAGTCCTCAACTAAGTCGCATGTTATCAAGAGTGTGAGTCTCAAATTTTAACTCGCTCCCAGCTGGAGACGGTCGTTACAACTCGTAAACCTGTAGTGTCACGTGCTGCGGCTGTGCTGTACGCCTCGTGGCCCCGGACATGAACGTGGCCAGCAGCACATTTCCAATACACCTAACTTCTCATGTGGGTGAGTAGACCCTCGAAATGGCAACATTTCACTGGAAAAAATAAGTAAATATCTGTAACAAAGAAGAATATAAATGTTATTGGTGATTGTTTCAGTCACAGCAATGTAGGCTGCCCGTTTAGGTGCCTGCCTAACCGCACTCTAGGAACATACAAGATATTAGGAAATAAACGGCCGAATTTTTCTGACAAGCAAGAAATGTAAACGTCATTTCTGATCGTTTCACTCGCAGCTTCTTCATCCTTGGTTTGTTAATTAGACATAAGTGACAAAATCGGGGAAACGTATTCCTGAGTGACTATGATATTGTCAAAGGAAGGTGGCACCCTTTCGTTTGACACAAGGTGTCCAAGTATCTTGATTTCTTTTTCTCCAAAGAGACACTTTCTCTTTGTGTAGTCATTCATCTAATTAACCTTCTTCTACATGACATTATTGTATGTAAACAGTATCAAATATTCCAGAAGATAGATGTATTTTATTAATTAGAAACTCACAAACGAGAAGACCACGGCGAACAAGTAGAATTATCGACAACATTATCATTAATCTTGGTGTAGCGCTTGACACAGTCACGTGGATTAAATATTTGGGCGTAACATTGCAGAGCGATATGAAGTGGGACAAGCATGTAATGGCAGTTGTGGGGAAGGCAGATAGTCGTCTTCGGTTCATTGGTAGAATTTTCGGAAGATGTGGCTCATCTGTAAAGGAGACCGCTTATCCCTGAGTACTGCTCGATCGTTTGGGATCCCTATCAGGTCGGATTGAGGGAGGACATAGAAGCAATTCAGAGGCGGGCTGCTAGATTTGTTACTGGTAGGTTTGATCATCACGCGAGTGTTACGGAAATGCTTCAGAAACTCGGGTGGGAGTCTCTGGAGGAAAGGCGTTCTTTTCGTGAATCGCTACTGAGGAAATTTGGAGAACCAGCATTTGAGGCTGACTGCACTACAATTTTACTGCCGCCAACATTTCGCGGAAAGACGACAAAGATAAGATAATAGAGATTAGGGCTCGTACAGGGGCAGTCATTTTTCCCTCGTTCTGTTTGGGAGTGGAACAGGAAGAGAAGATGCTAGTTGTGGTACGAGGTACCCTCCACCACGCACCGTATGTTGGATTGCGGAGTATGTATGTAGATGTAGAATCGTAGGAGGAGAAGGCTTTTAACACCACTCCATCATTGAAAACCGCTTAATTATAAGAAATCGCACCAACATTGCAGTGTCAGTGGTAAATCTTTGTGGCTGCTTTGTCTAGACGCAGCATATTGCCTTAATACGTAAGCTATAATACAGAGGCAATACGTCGAAATCAATATGGCCTCTCCAAAATTGTCGACTGACATCATCACATCGAGTGCCACGTCATAAGTCCCGAGTAAGCTGAGTGTGATACGAATGCGATTCGTGCTGGCGCAGGCTTCCCAGTCAAACCTCGTGCCGTCTCGGCAAATAAAGAAAACTGCTCCAGGCCTGGCGGCGACTGTGGAACTTCAACTGTGCCGTAGTATCACGGCTCACCACTGTTACGTCGGCAATGACCAGGAGGAAAGTGCTTGCTCACGCAAAGCCTTTTACCTACGGAATGATCAGCAGATAGCTAACGTCACATTCCAGGGTTACAGACGAAGCGATGCCGTCTACGTGTCTCCAGTTAATGTTCCAAAGATGTCCCAGCTGTACACAATTTGATTGCGAGAGAAGCAATGACATTTTTCGTCTGTCTACATCGACGAATCAACACAGACTGTAGAAAGTGTTGGTAGGTTACGAAACAATTGCCCCCTTTCGAAGTTTATCTTGCAGTGAAGAGGTCCACGAAATGAACTCTCTTGCTACTGTTCAGTTACCATTACATTGTGTTTTACTTAAAGTGGTATCTCCAGTTAATTTGTTACTGAACCGAGCAGTAAAAACATAGCACTGTATGTAGAACAGTCTGAGAGACTCGATCGACGACCTTAACACGACAGGGAGAGAGTTGAACACCCTTTCTACGGAAGATACCAATATATCCAACTGATCTTCATTCTGCATTTATGAGACTGGATTTTCAGCACAGACTCTCAGTCACCGTTACGTTCAATAATCACTGGAAAATTTGTCGGCTGTATTTACGACAGTGAAAATGTTTCAGAGTTAAAATATAGGCTCAACTACGATGCAAAGGCGTTAATTTTTATTCGTTTCGAAGTTACATGCCTTCTGCGTCACAGTTATCTTAATAAAACACACGACATTAAATGGGAAGCGTTCACAAGGTTTCATCAAAGAAAAGAAAAAAAAAATGCGTGGACAAATTTACAAGTCTATCAACGCTTTCTATGGACTCCAGGTTCTTGTGTCTAGATGAAATTGCTGATAAAAATACGAGGATTGTCCAGAAAGTAAGTTCTGATCGACAGCGAAATGGACACCACAATGAAGCTTTGCACAGACGTTTTGGCAGTGTCTCTAGTATGCCCATCGATCGCATCAAGACGCTCTTTTCAGTTGTGAGAGCACTGTTAGCTAGTGAAGGTGCCTAGAACAACGATGTCTCCCGCCAAGTAGGAGAGCCCGCCGAGAGGCTTCGCCTTAATGAATGCAGCCCACCTAACACAACTGCCACGCACTTCCTTCGTCATGTCAATTCTCAGCCGCACTCTGCAGGGGCTGTGAAGACACTCCTACAGCCTTTTCGATGTGAAGTGTTCTATCACCTACAACACAGGCCTAATTGGCTCGTCCTGAGTATCATCTCTGTGCACATAAAACGCTGGATACGAAGACAACACTTGGGCGCAGACTATGCGCTATAGACCAGCGTAGGGAATTATTAGAAAGCACAGACGACTGCCTTCTACGACGTTGTTGTTGGAAATTTGGTATAACGCACCAACAGATGTCTAAATCGGAGCGGCGGCTATGTAGAGAACTACCTGTAGCTAACTCTTGCAAATGAAATGTTTCAGATTTTCACCGTGGTTTCCATTTAGCGACCGATCAGAGCTTTCTTTCTGGACAACCCTCGTATGTCCCTTCGAAACAATTAAAAATTAGTACCTGTGACTTAGTGTATCTTTCAACTGTGAACCAGGACCTAGCGGTCAATTTGAAAGACATGAAATTCCTGAAAAGTAAATAAAGTAATTCCGTTTCTACATTTTAGTCAATTTTCATTCCTTTTCCTAATACAATAGGGGAAGATATGATTAGATCAGAGAAATAACAGAGGACTTCAACGAGCACAAACGTCAACTAAACGCTTGTTGGTTGGATGTCTGCCAATGGAAGTGAGACCAAAGTGACAAAGGCCTACAACATTTTGCCGCGCGGGATTAGCCGAGCGGACGAGTCATGGACTGTGTGGCTGATCCCGGCGGAGGTTCGAGTCCTCCCTCGGGCATGGGTGTGTGTGTTTCTCCTTAGGATAATTTAGGTTAAGTAGTGTGTAAGCTTAGGGACTGATGACCTTAGCAGTTAAGTCCCATAAGATTTCACGCACATTTGAACATTTTTTGTACAACATTTTCCTGAACATTAGACCACCGTTACGGGTTAATGGTGCAAGTCCCGGCCGTGGATTGGTTTATTTCGTCACTGGGCGTGGCCCGTATCCAGCCCACCTACAGCTCTTCTCACATTCTGCCGACGGGAACTGCCAATGCGCTGAACAAGGATCCTCTGAAAACACCGTGCTGCATTGCGAGAGGTACTCACACGCTTGGCGTAATGTAATAGGAATCACAACACTACATAAAACGCTCAGGGACCCACACAAATGGGGAAAACTAAATGAACTAACAGACCAAAATGGTTCAAATCGCTCCGAGCACTATGTGACTTAACTTCTGAGGTCATCAGTCGCCTAGAACATAGAACTAATTAAACCGAACTAACCTAAGGACATCACACACATCCATGCCCGAGGCAGGATTCGAACCTGCGACCGTAGCGGACGCTCGGTTCCAGACTGTAGCGCCTAGAACCGCACGGCCACTCCGGCCGGCAACAGACCACTTCTCCAAGACAGAATTAACCCTATATTAAAGAAATGGGACGTTACAGGGATCGTAGCAGTGACTGAATGGGAGACTGGGTCAATAAGATGAGGACTCCAGTACTACGGACAGAGAAGACAACACTCGAAGTAGAACATACAGACGCTCAAACGTAGGGACAATAAAATTACTTCAAAAAAGGGAGACATCACATAATTGTGACCGGCTGTTGTACCAGGTGCAACACTAAACCTATTACCATAATAACATAGATTTTTAACACAGAGTGTAAGTTGGAATAAGAGTAAACATACGACAAAACACATGAGGAGACGCAATACATAGCATACATAACACATGTCAATACTAATTCTTCATCACATGATGTAAAATCTCCATATATAGGGTGGTACACTGATCGTGACCAGGCCAAATATCTCACAAAATAAGCGTCAAACGAAAAAACTACAAAGAACGAAACTTCTAAACTTGTATAGCTTCTAGGGGGAAACCAGATGGAGCTATGGATGGCTCGCTGGATGGCGCTGCCATAGGTCAAACGGATATCAAGTGCGTTTTTTTAAATAGGAACCCTCATTATTTATTACATACTCGTGTAGTACGTAAAGAAATATGAATGTTTTACTTCGACCATTTTGTTCGCTTTGTGATAGATGGCACTGTAATTGTCACAAACATATGGCTAACAATTTTAGACGAACAGTTGTTAACAGGTAGGTTGTTTAAATTAAATTACAGAACGTAGGTACGTGTAAATATTTTATTTTGGTTGTTCCAATGTGATATACGTACCTTTGTGAACTTATCATTTCTGAGAACGCATGCTGTTAGAGCGTGATTACCTGTAAATACCACATTAATGCAATAAATGCTCAAAATGATGTCCGTCAACCTCAATTCATTTGGCAATACATGTAACGACAGTCCTCTCAAATGCGAGTAGTTCACCTTCCGTAATGTTCGCACATGCATTGACAATGCGCTGAGCATGTTGTCAGGCGTTGTCAGTGGATCACGATGGCAAATATCCTTCAACTTTCCCCACAGAAAGAAATCCGGGGACGTCAGACCCGGTGAACGTGCGGGCCATGGTATGGTGCGTCGACGATCAATCCACCTGTCATGAATTATGCTATTCAATACCGCTTCAACCGCACGCGAGCTATGTGCCGGACATCCATCATGTTGGAAGTACATCGCCATTTCGTCATGCAGTGAAACATCTTGTAGTAACATCGGTAGAACATTACGTAAGAAATCAGCATACATTGCACCATTTACATAGCCATCGATAAAATGGGGGCCAATTATCCTTCCTCTCATAATGCCGCACCATACATTAACCCGCCAAGGTCGCTGATGTTCCACTTGTTGCAGCCATTGTGGATTTTCCGTCGCCCAATAGCGCATTTTATGCCAGCTTACGTTACCGCTGTTGGTGAATGACGCTTCGTCGTTAAATAGAACGCGTGCACAAAATTTGTCATTTTCCCCTTAATTTCTCTTGTGTCCAGTGGCAGAACTGTAAACGACGTTCAAAGTCGTTGCCATGCAATTCCTGGTGCATAGAAATATGGTACGGGTGCAATCGATGTTGTAGCATTCTCAACACCGACGTTTTTGAGATTTCCGATTCTCGCACAATTTGTCTGCTACTGATGTGCGGATTGGCCGCGACAGCAGCTAAAACACCTACTTGGGCATCATCATTTGTTGCAGGTCGTGGTTGACGTTTCACACGTGCCTGAACACTTCCTGTATCCTTAAATCACGTAACTATCCGGAAAACGGTCCGGACACTTGGATGATGTCGTCCAGGATACCGAGCAGCATACATAGCACACGCCCGTTCGGTATTTTGATCACAACAGCCATACATCAACACGATATCGACGTTTTCCGCAATTGGTAAACGGTCCAATTTAACACGGGTAATGCATCACGAAACAAATACCGTCCACACTGGTGGAATGTTACGTGATACCACGTACTTACATGTTTGTGGCTATCACAGCGCCATCTATCACAAAGCGAAAAAAGTGGTCCAACTAAAACATTCATCTTTCTTTACGTACTACACGAATATGTAATAAAAAGTGGGGGTTCCTATTAAAAAAAAAACGCAATTGATAACCGTTTGACCAATGGCAGTGCCATCTAGCGGGCCAACCATGGCGCCATCTGGTTTCCTCCTTCAAGCTAGACGAGTTTTGTTGTTTTTAGTTTTTGAGTCTGATGTTCATTCCGTGAGATATTTGGCCCGGTCACTACCAATGGACCACCCTGTAGAATGTATAACATATTTCGGCCCGTTATTGTACCAGGCGTCACGGTAAACCTGTAAAACACTAATCTAGGATTAAGTAGACTAGCTTATCAACATACCTTGGTAAGGAATCTTGGAGGCACTGCACAGAAATTTCGGGCTCGAGGTCACAATCTGAGATATCCTTCCTGTGCAGCGCAGCTAAAGGGATCTCTACTACTCAATCTGTCCTATCGTATTTTAGCGCTCTTCTGAAATAAAATATTTCTTGGTTTAAGTGGTGCACTACTGTCGGCACAGTACTTATTAGATAGCGGGCTCTTAAAAAAATTGGAAGATGAACTACTGCGACAAAACTTCGGAGATTGGTCTGAGATATTTCCTATTTTGGTGTAACGGACCCTTGACAGAGTAATTACCCCCATTTATTTCTGTGTTTGTATTGCAGTCAAAACATCTGTAGAATAGCGCAATGTCGACGGTATGTGCTATGTGTCTTGTTCTAAACAAACGTGTTCCATTAGTAACGATAGTCAGAACTGTCAACAACAAAGTTTATTTCACACTGAAACTATCGTTCAATCTTGGTCAGTCGTCTCGCGTTTTCAGGAGTAGTAGTTTTACGCGAACAGTGACACACTGCAGTATTATGGATGGGCTTGCTGATAAAGGGTTGTTCGATATGCACCTTTTGTATGGGTTCAGTGAACATAATGGAACAGCGTCACAGCGACTCTAACCCGAGCTGTTTTCGCAGCGACGCCAACCACATGCAGTAACTTTGCATCTCCTTATTCACAATTAATTTAGTGTTGTGCTTTGGTGATTACATATTATATGCTGCATCGCTGTTGTAGAGGGACTTTCACACAAACGAAGACAACTGTGGTAACAATGCGAGTAACTACTAATACCACTTTGTAACGAGTCACAATAGACCATTGGTGCCTGGTACATGAATACTCAGATGATATCCCTGAAGAGCATCGGAGATTTTAGCCTCGCGGGGTAGCCGTGCGGTCGAAGGCGTCTTGTCACGGTTCGCGCGGCTTCCCCCGTCGGAGGTTCGAGTCCTTCCTCGGGCAAGTGTGTGTGTGTTGTCCTTAGCGTAAGTTAGTTTAAGTAGAACGTAAGCCTAGGCACCGATGGCCTCAGGAGTTTGGTCCCGTAGTCCTTACCACAAATTTCCTCGGAAATTTTGTTGCTGGATTTTGGCCTGAATAAAGAAATCTTAGAACGCTAGGTAATTAGCTATAGTGGCTGTCACTAAATTAAACACCTCAAGGGCACACCCGGTCCCTGCACTCCGGCGGCGCTTAAGCGCTATGATTCGCCTACCTAATAACTCTGTTGCGGCATAGTCGGTATGTCATCACCAGCTAAGTGCTCCATGTCTCCGTGTGATATCGGGTGTTCAAGTGTGGTTTCTGTCTTCCGTGGAATGGTGCACTGACACTTCTTTGGTAGTGAGCAAAATGCGGGAGGAAGGGCCAGCGTGTAGCGCTACACCAGTCAGTGCGGGTAAAGGGCGAAGAGACATTCGGAAACAAAACTGTCGTGTAGAAAGTACTGAATATTTTTTACTGATCTGGTCAACAGTGAAGAACCCAGGAATTTCAAAAATTTTGCATATACCTGAATCAGCTCAGTAACTTCGGCAGGGTCTCTGGATGTGAGTTCATATATTGATTCTACAAGAAAGGGATGTGAATGAAAACGGGAATTACGAAATTCGACGATTCTGAAAATAAGCTAGTGCGCAGAACTGTACTTCGATACTACGACAACGGAGAGTATCCGATGGCTGGAAAAATGCAGGGTGATCTCCTTGAAAAAATCAATTATTCTGGATACGTTCTTTGTTTTCTCCGCTCACTTGCTTTTTGATTCCAAAAGTATAAAGGCGGACAAAAAATTTTAATGGATGCAGAGACTTTGGAGCAACAAGAGCGAAGTTTTGTGTAAAATGCATTGCTGAGTGCTGAGGACAATAGTCTTAAAGTATACTTCGATGAAACTTGGGTATTGCAAAACAACAGGTAAAAATATTTTGCTCAACTTCAACGGGAAGTACCTGCAGTTACTTTTGTATAGCGTATATCGGTGCTCGGTGCAGTGACGAAGGTTAACAGCTGCCAATAAAAAAAAAAAAAAAAAAATCGGGCGGTAGAGAAAATTCTCGGTCGTATTGACCCCTGGGTGCATGAGTGTTGGGAATGACGCAAACGCATGACAGGGAGCTCAGAAGCTACCACTGAGATTTCTGTAAATATCGTTATTTTTCAGTTTTGATACGTATGTTATGACAACTTACTTTTATAAACTAGAAAATACTGTCATATAAAACTCATCTATAGTTAGTTTAAGTTAGGAAAACATTAAAGAAAAGCTTTGGACGTTAATTTCAACGGAATATGTTTCAATTTAATCTTTACTGATTTTATTATTTTGGCATATAACAACTTATATTAGCGTTTATATAAAGTAGGAATTGCACAATGCTGAGGTACAATGCAAATCAATATGCATAAAGCATCCAAACACAAAGTATAAAGTAAGAAGGTGGCTAAGTTACACATTAAAAGAGCACAACAAAAATTAAGCTGCAAAGCATTTTATTCTACTAAAGATACACGGCCTGTTGCAAAAGTCTACACATCACTGGAAACCATCATCACAGACAAACACACTATGTTCGTTGCATACATTGTTAGAACATTTTGAGCAGCACCGAGAAATTTTCCTTTCAAGTTTACGTGGACACAAGGAAGTGTTATAGGACCTCTAATGTTCTCATATATATTAACGATATAGGAGGCAATCTTAGTAGCCATCTTACATTGTTTGCAGTAAAGACATCAGATGACCAAAATGAATTGCAAAATGATTTAGATAAAATATCTGTATGTTGCGAAAAGAGGCAATGGACCCTGAATAAAGAAAACTGTGAAGTTATTCACATGAGTACTAAAAGAAATCCACTAAATTTCCGCCGGCAGGGGCGCCGAGCGCTTCTAGGCGCTACAGTCTGGAACCGTGAGACCACTACGGCCGCAGGTTCGAATCCTGCATCGGGCATGGATGTGTGTGATGTCCTTAGGTTAGTTAGGTTTAAGTAGTTCTAAGTTCTAGGGGACTGATGACCTCAGAAGTTACGTCCCGTAGTGCTCAGAGCCATTTGAACCAACTAAATTTCGATTACGCAAGAAGCCACACAAATCTGAAGGCTGTAAATTCAACTAAATACTTAGGGATTACAATTACAAATAATCTAAATTGGAACGATCTCATAGAAATGTTGTGGGTAGAGCAAATTAAAGATTGCGATTCTTTGGCAGAACACCTAGAAGGTGCAACAGGTATACTAATGAGACAGCTTACACCACGCTTGTCCGCCCTATTCTGGAGTACTGCTGTGATGTGTGGGATCTGCATCAGGTATGACTGACGGATGACATCGGAAATGTACAAAGAAGCGTGGCTCGTTTTGTATTATCTCGAAATTGGGAAGATAGTGCCACAGACATGATACGTGAATTGGAGTGGCAATCATTAAAACAAAGGCAAATTTCGTTGCGACGGGATCTTCCCATGAAATTTCAATCGCCTGTTTGCTCCTCCGATTGCGAAAACATTCTGTTGGCACCCACGTACATAGGGAGAAACGATCATCACGATAAAATTAGAGAAATCAGGGTCCGCACAGAAAAATTGAAGTGCTCGTTTTTCCCGTGCGCTGTTAGAGAGTAGAGACAACTTGAGAGTGGTTCATTGAACCCTCTGCCAGGCGCTTTATTGTGAATAGCAGAGTAATCACGTACATGTAGATCCACGATATTATTTGTGATGAAGTAGCTCCGAGCACATTTTGTTCTAAAAATGGCTCTAAGCACTATGCGACTTAACATCTGATGTCATCAGTCCCCTAGACTTAGAACTACTTAAACCTAACCAACCTAAGGACTTCACACATATCCACACCCGAGGCAGGATTCGAACCTGCGACCGTAGCAACAGCGCCTACGCTGTGGCCGAGCCGTTCTAGGCGCTTCAGTCCGGAACCGCGCTGCTGCTACGGTCGCAGGTTCGAATCCTGCCTCGAGCATGGATGTGTGTGATGTCCCTAGGTTAGTTATGTTTAAGTAGTTCTAAGTCTAGGGGACTGATGACCTCAGATGTTAAGTCTCATAGTGCTCACAGCCATCTGAACCCTCTTTTTGAAGTGCCTAGAACCGCTCGGCCACAGCGACAGCTCACATTTTGTTGTTTATGTTATTTGTTTCATTAACAGGTGTTGGAGAAATTTTCATTGTACTATGAGTAAGCGTTCTACTAGGAGGAGGTGGTATTTTGCTCCATTGAGTTCCATCGCGTCCGATTTTGCAGTCTGGGCTGGAAGTGCTACATTATTTGCATTTCGCGATTGGGTTGTGCTTGCTATATTATTTGTATTTGTAGGCTGCGGTGTTCATGCTACATTATTTGAATTTTATAGGTTCGCAGTATTTGCAAAATGTGTTCAGATGTCTGTGAATTCCTAAGGGACCAAACTGCTGAGGTCATCGCCCCCGAGACTAGTTAAACTAACTCAAGCTAAGAACAACACAGACACCCATGCCCAACGGAGGACTCGAATTCCCGGCGGGATCGGCAGCGCAGTCCATGACATGACGCCTCAAAGAGAAGGAATAATAGAGAGAATAACGAACATAATTACTTACACCACCTAAGAGAGGAAAACCTTTCACTTCTGAGGTCAACTTCAACAATGAACAGGAAGTCTAGACAACAGTAATAGACTTCCTGTTCATTGTTAAAGTTGACCTCAGAAGGTTTTCAGCACGTGCAACAATTGCCAGTATAAAAATATCACAGGAACCGACATTCACAGACTGGCAGAAAATCGCTTGCTAGAGCATTAGATTACAACACACCTGAAAAGCCCCATGCATGCGTTATGTAGATAGCAGTAAGAAAACACTGCTACCATACAGTGTTTGCTCTATTAAATGCAGTTTTGTCGTGTTTCTTAATCCTTTAAGTATTTTTGGATTAAGTAAAATAGGGTCCAGTTATTATGTTTAAAGGAACGATTAATTCACTCTGGGGCCTGAAAGGCCCCATCATGCATCCAAGGGCGGGCAAAGGCGAGGTGTTTGAATTAAAATCCTGGCGATGGCACACATGTATTCACTCGCTGTCACGCACTGCGTCTCTCGTAAATAAAATGTGTTCATACGTGTCACAATCCCTGAGCTGTTACCAGAATTAATTTCATAGTTTTCTGAACAACGTTCTCGCTGAAAGTTTCTACGAGGTCCAAGAAAATACAAATTCGTCAGCCACGACATTTTTGCCATACAGGCGGAACAGTTTCACGCCTCTTACCGCATCTTATTTTATGATCGAAATAATGTCCGCCACTGGTAGCTGAGTGGTCAGCGCGATGGAACCGGCCCGGATTCGAGTCCCGGCTGGGTCGGAAATTTTCTCCGCTCAGGGACTGGGTGTTGTGTTGTCCTTATCATCATCATTTTATCCCCATCGACACGTAAGTCGCCGCAGTGGCGTCAATTCGAAAGACTTGCACCAAGTGAACGGTCTACCCGACGGGAGGCCCTAGTCACACGACATTTACTGTTCATTTCCATCAAAATAATTTTATGTTTTCACGATAAAGTATGTGGCATATGTATCTACAAACCTTGCGAATGTTCATACGTTATTTTCAGTTCAAAGATATCAGTGTTTCTGTTTTTTTCCACAAGTCAAAACAAATAAATATTTTTCTTCAGCATTTCTTGTTATGTTATTTTTTATTTATTTTCGTAGTAGCTGGCAAGAATTTTCTTTTGGAAAGTACCGCATCATATTCTAGACTAAAAATAAAGATGTCCAATATTTTCCAGAATTGTAACTAAAGTCCCAGGATCACTGCTTAAAACTTTTATTATTACGACAGCAGTTTCGGATGATTTCCATTTTCAAGTACATTACGTTGTCCTAACGTATATATAACAGCTGGTGGGACTATGTTTGGTGACTGTTCTCGTTATACTACAAATATCGATTTCACATCTATTTTGGGCTGTTTTGTAGAGTTTACGTAATATTTTGATACAATACTGTAAATATTTCCCGTAGCTTTTTGACAAAAGAAATGGTTCAAATGGCTCTGAGCACTATGCGACTTAACTTCTGAGGTCATCAGTCGCCTAGAACTTAGAACTAATTAAACCTAACCTAAGCGCATCACACACATCCATGCCCGAGGCAAGATTCGAACCTGCGACTGCAGCGGTCGCTCGGCTCCAGACTGTAGCGCCTAGAACCGCTCGGCCACCCCGGCCGGCTTTAAGCAGTGATACTGGAATCTTACTTATAATGTCCTTTCAAGACATATATTTCAGAGTAGGCCCAGCATCAAGTATGTTTTTCAGAATTTTGTTAACATTTGAAATTATCACGAACTGGCAATGCTGTAGGACGGTGAAACAACTTTGAGGTTGCTGTTTGTATGACGGCCACTATAGCAGTGTAAGAAAACATTGTACCCAGTGCACAATATGCGTGAACACAACTTGCTTCGGTTGGAGTTGTGTCTCCGTTGGGTGCGGTTGGTACACAATCCACTAGATGGCGGGGGCTTTTTCCAGGAACTTGGAAAGGCTTGCACACCACTGTCGTCAGATGGCGGGGCGCACAGCTTGTGCAGTCACAGCGCGGTACGCCTCCGATATCCGTCAGCAAATAATTTTATTTTCGCCCCGCCGCTTGACGCCGCGCCGGTTCGCCGCCTCTCGCTCGCCGGCGTACTTCTTTTTATTATTACTGTTATTGGGTGCGGCTGGCGCACCGGGTGATGGGGTACTGAATAAAGTAAACAGCTACAGCCGCTGCTTCCCCTCCTGCAGGGGCCGTTCCGGTAAGTAGGTCGCCTCCACAGCGGCACTCATTTCCCTGCGCCCGGAGTGCTCGCAGGGCCATTCTCGCGGCACCAATCTCCCGCATTTCGACTGCCGCCACCGCGCCGCGCACCGTGCACTCTGATTGGTCCCCCGGAACGCCCCCTCCTCTGCCCTCCCTCCACCAGTTCCTACGTCTCGAGGGACTTATTTCTGCGGTAGCAGCGCCGCGGAAATGTAAAAGGAAACGCTCGGGCACGTAAACCGTCACGAACTGGAAAATTGCTTTATCTGGCGGTAAGATTGAGTCAATAGTCCAAGACAACGTGCGAATGCAATGTCTCGAGAACTTACCCATACGACAATAACAACATGCGTGTAACCTGGTGTGGTGTGCGTACTGTAAGACCTTCGGTACACACACCATCAGATTATTTGACTTGTCGCTCTAACGAAGTAGGTGAGTGTCAGCAATATGTCTTGTGATCTTATCGTGGCGTCTTTATCTTCTGCCGTTAGGTCAGACGATAGAAATGCCACTTGCACGCTTAGAGTAGTAGATTGACGTTGACCAACTTTAAACAGAACTTGATTAATTTTCACACACATCTATTAAAATAGTAAATGCATACACCTTACGTAACTTGATTGTGGATGCTATTTACAACTGACAATCTGAAGTTCCTTTGGTCTTGGTATGTTAATCTTATTCTCACATATCTCTGATACTTGACAAAGTGTCTATTCATTTATCTTCATGGCTATGTACAGGAATATGGTAATCTTCTTAGCTGCAGACTGAAACTTGACTATAGACTGGTACAGACTAATGCAGACTGGTACAGACTAATGCAGACTAACTTATCGGAGGTCTGTACACTCGTTATAATACCCTGTGGTTTCAGGTATCACTACGCGAGTGTGATCCGCGAGGAGAAAAGGTTCTACGCTAGCAGCAATCTCATTGGCTGCGTTACATATTAATACGCGGATCGGCGGAAGCCGAATTTGGTCCGTCTCTAAGACAGCGCCATTTCGTAGTGCGGAGACGGACGAGCGCTGCGCCTGCGCTGTTGTGCTTAGCGGGGAGCGCTCTAGTGTGAAAGTTGTGTATGCGCTGACTACGCGGAACTATGTACACAACACCTGGTAGTCAAGGAAGGCAGGATTCGGTTACCATTGTGGATGGGGCCGTAATCAGTTACTATTGGTTCCCTTTTGCAACTACACACATTTATTTTAAAACGGTAATTCCAGACTCAGCAATGAAGAAATACAGAACTGTGCAATTAATACTGCTTTCAGTGCATTACACTTTACCAAATGAGCATAAAAATACAGGCACAGCAAATAATGTTTTAAAAAGAAGCCAATGTTATACCAGTTAGAATTTTAAGGCAAGTAACCACAGTCACGGCTGAAAGCCTATAACTCCAAAAACGGCAATTATATAAAAGATTAAGAAAACATACAGTAAAAAAGCAAATACAACAGCAAAGGTTAATTGAAAAAGACAAGCAACTCATCTCCAAAGAGGTGAGGCAAAATGATGGTAAACTTGGTAGCACAATCATTTAAACCGGCTGTAACGCCAAGAATGGCAATTGTATTAAAAATTTAGAAACATACAATAACACAGCTAATACAATAATAAAACACAAGGGCCAGTCACAGACGGTGCACCAGAAATCGACCTCTGAGTAAGTCTGGCAAAAAAAAAAAAAAAAACACTTTTGCGAGCAATAAGATAGGCAGCCAAGAGTAGCATTCATTTGACAAGATGATAACTCAGACTAGTGGCTGTCTAACGAATGACGAATGACAATCTTGCTGAGGCTACCTGTCGTCCAATAAACCAAATCCAAAGATGTAAAAATACGCGAAAGCCAGAACCGCAGTCTGGACTCCGCCTGCAGAAAGAATACTGTGCTTAGAGTGCCCGGAACAAGAAAGGAAACACTACCACCAGAGTAGAAGAATCGCCAACCAACCTACAATCAAGAAATCTGTCAAAACTACACCCTTCACCGGACAGCAGCGGCAAGGCGAGGAACATACACTGCCGTTACAAAGTCTAACCTCCAGGGCAGGCTGTTGCTGTTGTGGTCTTCGGTCCTGAGACTGGTTTGATGCAGCTCTCCATGCCAGTCTATCCTGTGCAAGCTTCTTCATCTCCCAGTACGTACTGCAGCCTACATCCTTCTGAATCTGCTTAGTGTATTCATCTCTTGGTCTCCCTCTACGGTTTTTACCCTCCACGCTGCCCTCCAATACTAAATTGGTGATCCCTTGATGCCAGGGCATGTAACTAGGGCGTTAGCGGCTACGAGGCAGGAAAAAAAACGCTGGTTGAATATAACAATAGTAACAAACACAACGCAATAAATAGTAGTGAAGTCCAGGAAAGCTAATCAGGTCCACCTTCCCAAAGCACTCCACTCGCTGCTCTTCACCTTGACCACACTACGAGCAGCAACAGGAACCCAAGTCACTGGAGAACCACATGATACAATGGTGGAGGTTTTCTACTTGAACCAAAACGCACTCTTAACTTGCAGGATCCGCTTTACAACGAGGTCGTGAACCCTAGTGACCACAGGCCTTCAATCCGGTAGTCCATATGCGCCGCCAGCGGTCCCGGCGTGTTTCCGAACTGTGCGGACCTGGCTCCTCCTGAGTCCCCAACCGAACTACACACTCACACGACCCGGAAGAACAACGACGTCGCCCCCAAAGATAGGGCCACAGTTTCTACATAGCCACTAGCGGACAGCCAACGCTTGCAAAACCAAGTGGCGCCAGTCAACACAAGAAGAAGACAAACAACCACAACCATGTCAACTAAACAATACAGTCTGGCCTCCAGCAGCGGACGGAAACCTACAAACAGTACCAACGCGAGCCGCAGCTTGGATAAAAAAAAAAAAAAAAATGGTTCAAATGGCTCTGAGCACTATGAGACTCAACTGCTGTGGTCATCAGTCCCCTAGAACTTAGAACTACTTAAACCTAACTAACCTAAGGACATCACACACATCCATGCCCGAGGCAGGATTCGAACCTAGGACCGTAGCGGTCACGCGGTTCCAGACTGAAGCGCCTTTAACCGCATGGCCACACCGGCCGGCAGCTTGGATCAATGCGTTAAATATTGGTGTGCGCACATGGACGTGAATAGACATATCGAGGAGCGCCATAATACAGTATGCTGTATGATGTTTGTTTAGTGTTACACACGCAATAATTTCTGTTTCCCAGGTAGTGCATAAGTCGTACTTTATTAGTACAACACGTAAAAAGCAATGTCCAACAACCACATCTACATCTAGATCATACTCCGGTAGCCACCTGAAGGTGAGTAGCGGAGGGTACTTCTGGCACCACTAGGTGATCCTACATTCCCTGTACCCCTCCCGAATGATGTGGGGGAAGAATGAGTGTCGGTAAGCTTCTGTATTAGCTCTAGTTTTTCGAATTTTCTCGTCGCAGTCACTTCACTTCAAATTGCAACGGTAAACCTTTCTGTGATGCACAACACATCTCTCGTAACGTTTGCCACTGGAGTTTGTTGAGCATTTTTGCAACGCTCTCAGGCCGACTAAACGAACCCTCTTGGGCTCATTATCAAATCTATTGAACCCTAGACGACTGGAAAACCGTCGCCAGCTCAGACGAGTCCTGGTTTCAGATGGTAAGAGCTGATGAAAGGGTTCGAGTGTAGCACAGACCATACGAAACCAATTGACCTAAGTTGTCAACGAGCAACTTGGCAAGTTGGTGGTGGCTCTACAACAGGGTTGGCTATGCTTGCATGAAATGGACTGGGTCCTATGGTACAAATGAACCGGTCATTGAATGGAAATGGTTATGTTCGGCGACTTGGAGACCTTTTGCAGCCATTCATGGTCTTCATGTTCCCAAATAATGATGGAATTTTTATTTATGACAAGCCCCATGTCACCGGGTTACAATTGTTCGCAGTTGGTTTGAAGAACATCATGGCCAGTTCTAGCGAATGATTTGACCACACAAATCGTGCGACACGAATCCAATCAAAAATTTATGGGACGTAATCGAGAGGTCAGTTCGTGCGCAAAGTCCTGCATCGGCCACATTTTCACATTTATTGACGGCTAGAGAATCAGCGTTCCTCAGTATTTCTGCAGGGGACTTCCAATGGCTCGTTGAGTACATGCCACGACGAGCTGCTGTACTGATCCGGGCAAAAGGAGGTCCGAAAGGGCATTAGGAGGTATGCCTTAACTTTTGTCATCTCAGTGCGTGTGGCCATTTCACTTAATTCCGTTCTGCATAGTTAGTTCTAGATATTTTACGACAGATACTGTCTCCAGAAATCTGTCATCAACAGTATAGTTTGTAACAACACCAACGCTATACTATTGTACATACACTCCTGGAAATGGAAAAAAGAACACATTGACACCGGTGTGTCAGACCCACCATACTTGCTCCGGACACTGCGAGAGGGCTGTACAAGCAATGATCACACGCACGGCACAGCGGACACACCAGGAACCGCGGTGTTGGCCGTCGAATGGCGCTAGCTGCGCAGCATTTGTGCACCGCCGCCGTCAGTGTCAGCCAGTTTGCCGTGGCATACGGAGCTCCATCGCAGTCTTTAACACTGGTAGCATGCCGCGACAGCGTGGACGTGAACCGTATGTGCAGTTGACGGACTTTGAGCGAGGGCGTATAGTGGGCATGCGGGAGGCCGGGTGGACGTACCGCCGAATTGCTCAACACGTGGGGCGTGAGGTCTCCACAGTACATCGATGTTGTCAGCAGTGGTCGGCGGAAGGTGCACGTGCCTGTCGACCTGGGACCGGACCGCAGCGACGCACGGATGCACGCCAAGACCGTAGGATCCTACGCAGTGCCGTAGGGGACCGCACCGCCACTTCCCAGCAAATTAGGGACACTGTTGCTCCTGGGGTATCGGCGAGGACCATTCGCAACCGTCTCCATGAAGCTGGGCTACGGTCCCGCACACCGTTAGGCCGTCTTCCGCTCACGCCCCAACATCGTGCAGCCCGCCTCCAGTGGTGTCGCGACAGGCGTGAATGGAGGGACGAATGGAGACGTGTCGTCTTCAGCGATGAGAGTCGCTTCTGCCTTGGTGCCAATGATGATCGTATGCGTGTTTGGCGCCGTGCAGGTGAGCGCCACAATCAGGACTGCATACGACCGAGGCACACAGGGCATCATGGTGTGGGGAACGATCTCCTACACTGGCCGTACACCACTGGTGATCGTCGAGGGGACACTGAATAGTGCACGGTACATCCAAACCGTCATCGAACCCATCGTTCTACCATTCCTAGACCGGCAAGGGAATTTGCTGTTCCAACAGGACAATGCACGTCCGCATGTATCCCGTGCCACCCAACGTGCTCTAGAAGGTGTAAGTCAACTACCCTGGCCAGCAAGATCTCCGGATCGGTCCCCCATTGAGCATTTTTGGGACTGGATGAAGCGTCGTCTCACGCGGTCTGCACGTCCAGCACGAACGCTGGTCCAACTGAGGCGCCAGGTGGAAATGGCATGGCAAGCCGTTCCACAGGACTACATCCAGCATCTCTACGATCGTCTCCATGGGAGAATAGCAGCCTGCATTGCTGCGAAAGGTGGATATACACTGTACTAGTGCCGACATTGTGCATGCTCTGTTGCCTGTGTCTATGTGCCTGTGGTTCTGTCAGTGTGATCATGTGATGTATCTGACCCCAGGAATGTGTCAATAAAGTTTCCCCTTCCTGGGACAATGAATTCACGGTGTTCTTATTTCAATTTCCAGGAGTGTATAATAAGTTTTTCTTCTGATTTTGGTAAATTAGTGTAATCGATGTTCTGATTTCATTTCTTTTTCTTTTCATGTCATTGTGTTGAGGAAACTATAAACAATTTTCGATGTGGATGTTAATGTTTATGTCAAATTGCAAGCAATATTATAACAAAATGGAAATGTAAGAAATGTTGAAACTGTTGTAAGATGTTAAAGTTGTAATTGTGCGCCTGGTCCATACGTAGGCAATGTATTAGGATATGTGGAATGCAAAACCTTTGGTGAATACCCTGTCTGTAGGGGAGCGGTAAAAGGTGGATGGCAGGCGAGCGCGGGAAAATGCACACGGGCGCTGCACGGCATAACGGGCTCAGCAGTGATAGTCGGAGTTGGGCATCGGTCTGAGTAACACGTTCTGGACCGAGGAGGCTCCCCTGGAAGACGTAGTTACATTGAGCCTCGGATGTGCCGTTTCTGACGACAGTACAGCATGGCAAAATTCCATAGGCACTAAATGGAAAATTATTGCGACGCTATGAAGAAGTAAAGCGCCGATACATCAAGAGCCATAGCTGTGACTGTATGTGTGCTCTGCGCCTCGCCATCTCGCCGCCCGCCAACCGCCGCATCGATACGAACAGGTTGAATCTTTTAGTACTGTATTCGTGTGAACCAGTGTTACTTTTGTTCCTTACTGTTCAATAACAACTTAACTTTTACCAGAACTGTCCTATCATTTAATTATCCTCATCACTAACCTAGACAGGATCCATTCCACATGTTGTGCAATCCGAGTGTCCCGAGATGAAGATTTAAAGTTTATGTTAATAATAATTACCTGCAGACCTATCTATGTTAGAATGATGTTTAAAGAACTTTGTTGTTAATGAATATATAGGTAAATAATATATGACTGACAATGTTGGAAGATAATGTTGAAATTGGTTTAGAAATGAAGGCTAATTAATTTGAGACAAAAATAATGGTAGTTAAATGAGCAAGAAATAAGACAAAAAGAGTAGTAACTCATATATTGGAAATCTTGAGTGCTTAACGATTTCGACAATCAAAAATTTCAGTACAGTGATCATAGCAGTTTCAGGGTCCTCCCCTTTTTCTTTGCTATTCATGTAAATTCTGAAATGTACTGAACTGATTTGACCAGCAAAGTTAAAGTCAAGATAAAACCAAAAGTTATTAGTGTTTTACCTTTTTCAAAATTGACATTGTATGTGTGCTTCGAAAGTGCTATGCCCGATTTTAATCAGATCAATAGACTGTACGAAGTTTGTAGTAAACATTATAGTGTATTGTTGTGTATTTATGGCTTGTTCATATTAGTGCAGAAAGTGAAATTATTAGTTCAGTAGATTTTCTGGTTCTAAAATTTACCATATTATGCAGTGTTATTACGTGTTGTTTTGCATACACGTACTTCAACTTGTACAGGGAAGAAACTCAATTAATGCCTAATTAGGCTGGCGACCGTTTTATTAACAAATTGGTAGCATCTGTTGTGTTGTTTCTTGTCCGTCCTAACGTGTAGTTGCACTTCAGATTTGCTTGACGTATCATTGTTGTTACTGAGTGGGTGAAAGTCTGATTTTGCCTCCATTCAGGTACACGCGGTCAGCATATATACCATAATCCTTTCTTATAAGGAGAAGCCCGTCAACTTACCATAGTACAGGCTTTAATAAGTATCGTGCGCAGTAGCGTAGTGTTACAAGTTGTGCTGTACTGAATTTCTATTCCTATGAATGCGCAATATGTTAATGTGAATTATCTCCACAAACTAAAATATTCTGCTGATCATATTCGAATATAACGAAGTCGAAGTCCGCCCTGACGTTATGTTCGAGTATAATGACTTTTCTGGTGACTAGAAATCCACTCTGTAGGAATCAGCATGGGTTTCGAAAAAGACGATCGTGTGAAACCCAGCTCGCGCTATTCGTCCACGAGACTCAGAGGGTCATACACACGGGTTCCCACGTAGATGCCGTGTTTCTTGGCGTTTGATATAGTTCCCCACAGTCGTTTAATGAACAAAATAGGAGCATATG
Source organism: Schistocerca serialis cubense (assembly GCF_023864345.2). NCBI lineage: Eukaryota > Metazoa > Arthropoda > Insecta > Orthoptera > Acrididae > Schistocerca > Schistocerca serialis. Next base: position 868,669,036 of record NC_064641.1, on the reverse strand, counting down.
CACTATCAGACCAATTGTGTGACTGGACTGAAGAGTTCCTTAGTAACAGGAAGCAGCATGTCATTCTCAATGGAGAGAAGTCTTCCGAAGTAAGAGTGATTTCAGGTGTGCCGCAGGGGAGTGTCGTAGAACCGTTGCTGTTCAAAATATATATAAATGACCTTGTGGATAACATCGGAAGTTCACTGAGGCTTTTTGCGAATGATGCTGTAGTATATCGAGAGGTTGTAACAATGGAAAATTGTAGTGAAATGCAGGAGGATCTGCAGCGAATTGATGCATGGTGCAGGGAATGGTAGTTGCATCTCAATGTAGACAACTGTAATGTGCTGCGAATACATGGAAGAAAGATCCTTTATCATTTAGTTAGAATATAGCAGGTGAGCAACTGGAAGCAGTTACTGGTGCTAAAATTAGCCCTCCACCCCAGCCCCCTGGGGCGGGAGGCAACTTTAAAATTTCAAATGGGAACCCCCATTTTTATTGCAGAATCAGATTCTACATAAAAAACTACGTACATTTTGTCTTAAGAATTTGTTCTGATTCTTGGTAGTTGGCGCTATAATTCAAAAAAATCCGTGTTCTCGCTTTTGCGTGGAAAATGGTTACGGATAAATAAAAAATACTTGTTTGCTTCGTAAATTTTGATTCGCTGAAACTAAAACGTTCCCTCTCTCCCCATTTGTTTGATAATTAAAAGTTGTGTGACCTTCTGACCACGGAACAAACAAAACTTATCCGTATCTGAGGAAAAAATAATATTTGGTTCAACATTTGTAAAACTCTAATCCCTCTCTCTCAAACCCCGCCCTATGGGGAGAGAGGGAAAGTTTTTGTTTTAGCGAATCAAAATTTACGAAGTAAAAAAGTATTTTTTATTTATCCGTAACCATTTTCCCCCCAAAAATGAGAAAATGCATTTTCTTGAATTACAGCGCCAAATACCAAGCATCAAAACAAATGTTTAAGACAAAATGTACGTAGTTTTTTTATGTAGAATCTGATTCTGCAATAGAAAATGAGTGTTCCCATTCGAAATTTTAAAGTTGCCTCCCGCCCCAACCCCAGTGGCTCGGGTGGCGGGCTCATTTTAGAACCAGCAGATGTCCCCCTCAGCCTGCCGTTGTGGGCGAGCGGTTTTAGGCACTACAGTCCAGAACCACGCAATCGCTGCGGTCGCAGGTTCGAATCCTGCCTGGGCATGGATGTGCCTGATTGCCTTAGGTTAGTTCGGTTTAAGTAGTTCTACGTTCTAGGAGACTGATGGCCTCAGAAGTTAAGTCCCATAGTGCTCAGAGCCATTTGAACCTTTTTTGGACGTCCCCCTCGAAAATAATCAACCCTGGATTCCACACATTTTTTCGTGTGGAGCTTAGATTTCCAGTTATTCTGATTTGTCACCTTAAAATTTATACCCTGTATAATGCTGTTTTGCCTGCAGCCACCAACCTATCAGTGTTGAACAAGCGCAGTTAAAGGCTTTTACGCGAAGATGTGAGTTTCGCTGACCATACAAATGTGTATGTTTTCCATGTGGAGAAATTTCCTTAACTGATGGAGAAATGCCACTTCCATACCATGTTAGCTGCATGGAGTTCAGCCGGCCGCTGTGGCCGAGCGATTCTAGGCGCTTCAGTCCGGAACCGCGCTCCTGCTACGGTCACAGATTCGAATCCTGCTTCGGGCTTGGATGTGTGTGATGTCCTTAGGTTTGTTAGGTTTAAGTAGTTCTAAGTCTAGGGGACTGATGACCTCAGATGTTAAGTCCCATAGTGCTCAGAGCCATTTTTTTTTTGCATAGGGTGCATAGGGTGCTTGCATTCCGTGCGCGTGTACAGTCTCGCTGTCTCCGGTGGAGAAGCACCTGCGGTATTAGAGCGAGGCTATGTGCTGGTCGCGTGTGACGTGCTAGAAGTAGAAAAGGCTGGCGTTGGCCGGATATCTCGTGTGGATAATTATGTGGTGTTTTCGTTTACTTTCCTCGCACACAGCCCCACTACCATTTAACGTGAGACTCATTAGCAGGCAACAGGTGTTCCTATTCCTCAAAAGAGTCGACACTAGGCTCTACCCCATAAGAAATCAGAGTGGCGATCAGAAAGCACTGCAACACATTTCTTTCTTTCCCGAAACCAGTTTGGTTCCGTAAAGGATTCCAATATACGACATTATTCCCCACTCCTTTGGCTACAAAACCCGTTTTTCGACATAATCTCCGTACAATGCGACTTCCTTACGCCACCCTACTGCTAGGTACCACGCATCAGTAACCTCCCATTATCCACGTACTGCTTCAGCGGAGTGCTTCTTTCATTGGTCCAAACAGATGGAAGTAGGAAGGTGCGTGATCCAGGCTGTAGGGTGGATGGGGAAGAACGGTCCAATGAAGTTTTGCGACCTCCTCCCGGAAGCTCACACTTTCGTGAGGCCTTGCAGTTCATGGAAATGGAGAAATTCGTTTGCATTTTCGTGACGACTGAAGACTAACACTCTGAAGTCGTTTCTTCAATTTCCCGTGCGTACCACAGTACACTTCAGAGTTGATCGTTGCACCACAAGGGAAGCATATCTCCTTCAGAGTCCAAGAAGTTCATCGCCACGACTTTACTTGCGGAGGATGTGGCTTTGAACATTTTCGTAAGCGGAAATGTTGTGTGGTCCCACTCTATGGACTGCCGTTTTGTTTGTGATTCGAAGTGATGAACCCATGTTTCTCTGCCTGTGACGATGTTCGGTACAGAATTCTCTCGATCACCGTCGTAACCATCAAGCAATTCCGCAAGAATGCTCCTTCGCTGACCTTTGCGGTCTTCTGTTATACGGCAAAGAACTGAACGGTCACAAGCCATTGAGTACCCCAACTGATGGACAAGTGTGTCAGTACTATCTACAGAGACGTCCAGTTGAGCAGCGAGGTGTTTGATTGTGATTCGTCGATCACCTCGAATGAGACTGTCAGCACGCTCCAAGCTTGCAAGAGTCACTGCTGTGTGCTGCCGGCCGACGCGCGGTAGATCGGAAACATTTGCGCGACTTTGTTGCGATGGTGACACACGCCTCGTTCGGCAGTCATCGTGTATTAGTCTTCGTAGATATTCTGAAATCGCCTGTGAAAATCTGCGACGCTCTGGGTTTCCGCCAAAAGAACCTCGGTGACAGCTCTCTGCTTGGAACTCAACTCCGTTACAGACGCCATTTTGTAGCTTACGTATAGCGCTGCCACCTATCGCAACGTATTGAGACTATAAGGACTGAATCGGGAATATTCCACGATATCCCGCAACAAACTGTGCATTTTACCGCAATTGATCGAGAAAAATGTATTGCATTATATATTGAATACCCCTCGTAATGAAAGAAACTCCGAATAGCTTCGAAGCTATAAGAGCTGAGCACTATGAGGCTTAACATCTAAGGTCATCAGTCACCTAGAACTTAGAAATACTTAAACCTAACTAACCTAAGGACATCACACACACCCATTCCCGAGGCAGGATTCGAAACTGCGACCGTATCGGTCGCGCGGTTCCAGACTGTAGCGCCTAGAACCGCTCGGCCTCTCCGGCCGGCCTATAAGAGTGAAGTTACACGTTAATTGACGTGATATTAGGATAGTCATATCGTCTACCACTTTAAAATATCACTTACCAGTTTACAAAAGGATGCGTTTATTCCTCTAAAATTACATCACATTTCAGTTAAATAACAGAAAACGTAACAGGCAAACCCACCGTATACATAAAATAAATCCCAACGGATAAATGTCTCTTTGGATCTGAGGCAGGGTGCCACCTCATTTCCATGGAACATTTTACTTACACACTGTCGAGTGGCATCACCCCTGGGGTTTGTCCGACGCCTCTCAGCATTTCCTCTAGCTAGAGATTGTTGCTCACGGTTTTTGAGAAGGCTGGCTTACCTATTGCCACCAAGAACTCAATATCGAAATCAGCCTATAGGCGACCGCCAATTTACCCCGGCTGGTGTGGCCGAGCGGTTCAAGGCGCTACAGTCTGGAACCACGCGAACGCTATGGTAGCAAGTTCGAATCCTGCCTCGGGCATGGGTGTGTGTGATGTCCTTAGGTTCGTTAGGTTTAAGTAGTTCTAAGTTCCAGGGGACTGACGACCTCAGATGTTAAGTCCCATAGTGCTCAGGGCCATTTGAACTAGCCAAATATCTCAACATAAGCTAGGTCTCTTTCCCTCATATTAAAACTGTTATTTATATTGTATTGTATGCATGGAACTTGGGATCCTATAAATGACGGACAGACTTCGTCCCCGCCGTAGGCCTCAGTGGTCTACAACCCCACAACACGCTACAGCAGTCCACTCACCCCACCGCCGCCCCACACCAAACCCAGGATTATTGTGCGGTTCGCCCCCCAGAGGACTTCACCGGGAACGTCTCACACCAGACGAGTGCAACCCCAAACGTTTGCGTGGTAGAGTAATTATGGCTTAAGCGTGCGTGGAGACAGTGTTTGCACAACAATCGCTGACATAGTGTAACTGAGGCGGAATAAGGGGTACCAGCTCGCCTCTGCCGAGGTGGATGGAAAACCGCCTAAAAACCATCCACAGGCTGGCCGGCACACCGGGCCTCCACGGTAGTCCGCCGGGCGGATTCGTGCCGTGGACCGGCACGCCTTCCCGCACGGAAAGCAGTGCTTTATGTTATTAATGTTGGTGTTACATCGGAGAATGAAAGGAGATGGGGTGAAAATGGAATGGAAACTGCTAGGGATAAATTTATTTGTCGGGGATATCGCATAAGATTTTAAAAATTGTTCAAATGGCTCTAAGCACTATGGGACTTATCATCTGAGGTCATCAGCCCCCTAAAACTTAGTACTACTTAAACCTAACTAACCTAAGGACATCACACACATCCATTCCCGAGGCAGGATTCGAACCTGCGACCGTAGCAGCAGCGCGGTTCCGGACTAAAGTGCCTAGAACCGCTCGGTCACAACGGCGGGCACAAGATTTTACTGTTAATCGTTCACACATAGTTACGAATCTTTTCAACATAATATCAAGAGTTAAGCTTTTTAAAATGTTTAAAGAAAATTCAGAAAACCATAACAGAAAAAGCAGAAGGCATTTTAACACACAGATATAAAAATTTTTGGTCGTAAGTTCAGTAGATAGCCTTCTTAAAATTACTGAAGAATACTCTAAACACAACAACAACGTGGTCGAAGGAACCGGAGGGCAGATAAATTTGATTAACTATCGCGATTTGCCAAGACTGCGCAGATGGCGACTTACTGCATTTAGAGAATAACACACTTATGAAAATTTTAAATACATTATAACAAAAAAATTAATAAACACGCTAGCAGATTAAAACAAAACACAGGGACTGATGATCTGAGGGCTCTTCATTGAATAAAAGGCGATGTCAATTAAAATTGTTACGGGAATATTATTTCAAAAGAAATACAGGTGCAAAGTAATTCCGGTGAAATGCGAGATTATGCAAACTGCACAGAAGCAAGCTTACAGCGTTAAGAAATTATATTACGAAGTAAGGCACAAAACAAAATTTCCAGAGCTGTCGGAACGCCAAGTTTCAGCGGACCGATTACTAAATGTCTTTCATAAACAAGGGAAAATACTAAAAGTAACTTTATATCAACTGTAAACGACGTTTAAAATCGAGTCGCCATACATTGCTTCCGTTTATTGGCGACAGCCCAAAATTTACAATGAACTACCTGACTCCTAGCCAACAGCATTTCACGAACTTACCCACTCTAGCAGCATCAGATTAAATGGGATTAAATGGCTGGCCAGCAAGACCCTCAAAACAACAGTAGTTATGAGCCAGACAACAGTGGCCAGTACACACCATTAAAAACAGGCTTAAAATATATACAACTATCTTATACAATTATGAAGACAATTCCTGCGAAGTACATATATCTAGTTAGTACTCCGTATGTCATATTAACTCGACCCAGAAGAAACTAGCGCTGTCGGAATAGGCCAACCGCAGTATTTTTATTTTTTTATGCAAGTTATCCGCTCGATACTGAAGCTAAATCAACTATTATAGCGATGACGGCAACTGCAAATATCTCACACGCCGCACATTACAAACCAGCCTAATGAACGGCATTCGACAAGACAGGGAGTACAAAAATGCACGATTTGCTCACATCCAATCTTTTCTCAGCGACAGCCAGTCCACATTCGTTACAAAAGTTGGCCAACATTAAAAAGTCCAGGCTTGCTTCCTTTCTGAGAGTGAATTCCATATAACCAGTGCCGCTTGAAAATCGACAACAGTGTAGCTCCAAGTCTGCAGCGTGGCTTCACACAAAAGATTCCCGGTGTTGTGAGCAGCCAGCAGCGACAAGGAAAACTGACCATAGTGTCTGTAGTCCCCAGCGTCCTATACTCGCCGGCGGAGCGGCATAAAAGGCCTTCCTCGGCCATGCCCTCTCTCGGCCGGCTACAGAACTCACAGATTTCTCTGAGCAAAGATATGCGAGCGTCATCAGAACGCGCACTCGCACGTATCAGAGACGTATGCCTACTTTACTTTAGGATCGTTATTCGTCTTCTTAATTATTAAATTATGTGCATGGCTTTTGTATCAAAAACTTTTCCCGCCAGCGTCCATTACCACACGTGTGTATGTTTAAATACTCCCTCTCGGGGGGTGACGTTCGGGGGGCGTGGGGGCGGGGGGGGGGGGGGGGGAATTTTGTAGATGCCCCAACGGTCGTTAAAGCAAATGAAACTTATAAAACTTAAAAACTACTCCCACTAAACTCTAGAGGCACCGATCCCCGCCAACCAGGTGCCACAACCTCTTGGCGATTTACGCTCCCAAGCACTCATGCTCTCCGCCAGCTTACAGTGATTAGACCAAGATAGCGACAGTTAATTTAGAAAGCAACATACGATTGTTAGTTTTTGTTTTTCAGCCAGTGCTGAATTAATAACAACGCGCAACACATTTAACTTCAGCGACGCATTTAATAAGAAAAATGTATATTTACTTATTGGAAGTAGACCCCAATGGGGGGAGGGGGGGGGGGCAGCAGATGGAGACTGCCTGGTTTGAATATAACAGTATCATACCAGAGATTATTAATACCCACCACCCTCAAACGAGTTAACAAAAAGTTTTTGATTTGAATATGGGAATTTAGTTGTCAGTCCTTGTGCAACACCACTTGTTTTGAATCAACTTCACATAAATAATTATCAGAAAAATAATTTATATTCACCAGAATCTGTGATCAGGGAGTGTATCTCAAAACAGTGTTGCATACTGAGTTACGTTAAATATTTTTATCAGAGACTATACACTTGAATATTAAATGAACATTAGTGACAAACTTCCAGTACAAGTGAAATCCTAGACTGAATGGTTGGAAAGACTGACCATGGGCCCTAACTGTTCTCTGTGAGATACTGTGCAACTAGTATGTAACGGAGGACTACAAGATCAGGCGTGAATTAGCATATATCTCTAACGTCGATCAGTCGTAGAATTTTGGAACATGTATTATGTTCGAGTATAATGACTTTTCTGAGGACTTGAAATATACTCTGTAGGAATCAGCATGGGTTTCGAAAAAAACGATCGTGTGAAACCCAGCTCACGCTATTCGTCCACGAGATTCAAGGGGCCATAGAGACAGGTTCCCAGGTAGATGCCGTGTTTCTTGACTTCCGCAAGGCGTTTGATACAGTTCCCCACAGTCGTTTAATGAACAAAGTAAGAGCATATGGACTATCAGACCAATTGTGGGGCTGGATTGAAGAGTTCCCAGATAACAGAACACAGCTTGTCATTTTCAATGAAGTATTCCGAAGTGATTTCAGGTGTGCTGCAGGGGAGTGTCGTAGGACCGTTGCTACTCACAATATATATAAATGACCGTCTGGATAACATCGGAAGTTTACTGAGGCTTTTTGCGGATGATGCTGTAGTATATCGAGAGGTTGTAACAATGGAAAATTGTACTGAAATGCAGGACGATCTGCAACGAATTGACGCATAGTGCAAGGAATGGCTATTGAATCTCAATGTAGACAAGTGTAATGTGCTGCGAATAGATAGATACAAAGAAAGATCCTTTATCATTTAGCTACAATATAGCAGGTCAGCTACTGGAAGCAGTTGATTACATAAATTATCCTGGAGTAGGCATTAGGAGTGATTTAAAATGGAATCACCATATAAAATTAATAGCCGGTAAAGCAGATGCCAGACTGAGGTTCATTGGAAGAATCCTAAGGAAATGCAATCCGAAAACAAAGAAAGTAGGTTTCAGTACACTTGTTCGCCCACTGCTGGAATACTGCTCGCCAGTGTGGGATCCTTACCAGATAGGGTTGATAGATGAGATAGGGAAGATCCAAGGAGAGCAGCGCGCTTCGTTGTAGGATCATTTGGTAATCGCGAAAGAATTACAGAGATGATAGATAAACTCCAGTGGAAGACTCTGCACGAGAGACGCTCAGTAGCTCTGTGTGGGCTTTTGTTGAAGTTTCGAGAACATGCCTTCACCGAGGAGTCAAGCAGTGTATTGCTCCCTCCTACGTATATCTCGCAAAGAGGCCATGAGGATAAAATCAGAGAGATCAGAGCCCACACAGAGACATACCGACAACCTTTCCTTTCACGAACAATACGAGATGGAACAGAAGGGAGAAACGATAGAGGTACCCTAGGTACCCACCGCCACACATCGTCAGGTGGCTTGCGGAGTATGGGTGTAGATGTAGATGTAGACAACGCATCTCGGTTGATCACTCGTGAAAGGCTACTATGGAGCACGCACAACTGATTCGTACCTCAGCTTCGGTACAGGTTAATCCCTTACATAGGTGGAATTTGAACAGCCTATTAATTCCCTAAGTACCGGACCTATGTATATTACCACTTCTGTTGTCGTAGGGGTTGAAAAGTAGGTTTCACTCGTAAGATTATTTTTATACAAAACACGATCGGTTTCGGGCTCTTACATGCCCATCATCAGGTGTAATACTGAATATAAACAAGAGACCGGAGCTAATAACAGTTTTTACCCACAGTAGTACACATAAAGTGCGAAACAGTTTCATTTAACGTTTTAGAAACCAGCGGTCGGGCTAGGTGCGGTAAGAACTAAGCAATACAAAGTGACGCCAGATAATACTACGGACGACTGCTTTGGTAAAGAAATATGCAATGAACGCCAGGACACTTACGCTCTGTGCTGTGACTCCGAGCGCCTCGGTAGGCGAGTGAAGGACGCGGTCACCGTGTACCACTAGCCAGCGCAGAGCACGGAGTAGCGTCCACGAAGGGGGCACCAAACTGGTAAATCAGAGTGGCAAAAGTACTGCCATCTGTTGACGGGAGGAAGAACGCGGATTTACAGGGTGACAGTTATTAAACTATATGAATAAAAACGTAAATTAGTTACAAACTATAGCGTGCACACACTTTATTCAACATGTAAACGTCACTAGAAGTATATGGATTTCTTCATCTACATCTACACAAATACTCTTCAAATCACATTTAAGTGCCTGGCAGAGGGTATATCGAACCACCTTCACAATTCTCTATTGTCCCGATCTCGTATAGCACGCGGAAAAAATGAACATCTATATCCATCCGTGCGAGCTCTGATTTCCGTTATTTTATTATGGTGATCGATCTCTACTCGCTATATAGGTCGGCGTCAACAAAATATTGTCTGATTAGCAGGAGAAAGTTGGTGATTGAAATTTGGTGAAAAGATTCCTCCGCAACGAAAAATGCCATACTTTTAATGATCTCCACCCCAAATCCTGTACAATTTCAGTGACATTCTCTCCACTGTTTCACGATAACGCAAAACGTGCTGCCCTTCCTTGTACTTTCCCGATGTACTCTGTCAGTCCTATCTAGTAAGGATTCCATACCACGCAGCAGTATTCTAAAAGAGGGCGGACAAGGGTAGTGTAGGCAGTCTCTTTAGTATATCTGTTACATTTTCTATGTGTCCTGCCAATAAAACGCAGTCTCTGGTTTGCCTTCCCCACAACATTTTCTCTGTGTTCCTTCCGATTTAAGTGGTTCGTAATTGTAATTCCTAAGTATTTAGCTGAATTTGCGGCCTTTAGATTTGACTGATTCATCGCGTAACCAAAGTTTAACGGATTTCTTTTAGCACTCTTGTGGATGACCTCGCACTTTTCGTTATTTGTGGTCAATTGTCTATTTTCGCACCATACAGACATATATTCGAAATCGTTTTGCAATTTGTTTTGATCTTCTGATGACTTTACTAATCGATAAACGACAGCGTCGACTGCAAACAACCTAAGATGGCTGCTCAGATTGTCTCCCAAATCGTTTAAAAGGATAAGGAACAGCAAAGGGCATGTAACGCTACTTTGGGGAATGCCAGAAATCACTTCCGTTTTATTCGATGACTATCCGTCAATTACCATGAACTGTGACCTCTCTGACAGGAAATCTCGAGTGCGGCCACATAACTGAGACGATATTCCATAAGCAGGCAATTTATGTTATCACATGTTCGATACGTTTGCCATCATTGAATGCTGTGGCGCAGACGAAAAGCGAAATTCTGCATGACCCGCTGAAGTGTCGGAACATCGATGCTGTCAATGACCTCATGAAGGGCTGTTTTCAGCTCCGCAATTATTTTGGGATTACCGGCGTACGCCTTGTCTTTAGTACAGCCACACAAAAATGAGTCCCATTTGTTCAGATTCGGAGAATATTCCGGCCAATGGAGGACCATGCCAGTGGCCTCTGGGTACTCAGGAGCCAGAATGTGATCCCCAAAGTGCTCCTCGATGACATCACTCTCCTGCTTCGATGGGGCCTTGCATGAACCACATCTTGCCGAAATCAGGGTCACTTTGAACAATGGGGATGAAATCATCTTCTAAAAAGGTCATGTACTGTTCGGTAGTCATCGTACCATTAAAGAATATCCAACCGATAATTCCGTGACTGGGCATTGCACACCACACAGTTACCTGCTGACGGTGAAGAGATTTCTCGATCGTGAAATGCGGGTTCTCGGTCCCTCAAAAGCACTGACGAACCAATCCAAATGACAGAGGACATATTTATTCCCACCATGCCGCTCCAACCGTAGTTTGATATTCTTAACGTAAATCGTTCGGAAGTTATGACGATTTTATTTCATATACTACGACAATTGTCATCCCATACATTCAAAAAGCATTACGTAGAAAGTTAAAAGTACATTACGAGTGGTAAAGGAACATATTAAAGAGGGGCAGTACAGAAATTTAATAAAACTAAGTGGAAGCTGTCGACATGAAATAATGTATAAACCGTAAAACACGATGGAAATTTTTCCCATTACACGAGTGGCATGCAAGTTTTTAATTTTGAGGGGATATACAGGGTGGTCCACTGGTAATGACCGGGCCAAATCTCTCACGAAGTAAGCATGAAACGAAAAAACTACAAAGAACGAAACTCGTCTAGCTTGAAGGGGGAAACCAGATGGCGCTATGGGTGGCCCACTATATGGCGCTGCCATAGGTGAAACGGATATCAACCGCGTTTTTTAAAATAGCAATCTCATTTTTATTACATGAATGTTTTAGTTGGACCGCTTTACTCGCTTTGAGATAGATGGCGCTGTGAAAGTCACAAGTATTGCTCACAATTTTAGACGAACAGTTGTTAACAGGTAGGTTTTTTAAATTAATATACAGAACGTAGGCAGTTTTGAACATTTTATTTTGATTGTTCCAATGTGATACATGTACCTTAGTGAACTCATCAATTCTGAGAAGGCATGCTGTTACGGCGTAATTACCTGTAAAAACCACATTAATGCAATAAATGCTCAACATGATGTCCGTCAACCTCAATGCATTTGACATTACGTGTAACGACATTCCTCTCAACAGCGAGTAGTTCGCCTTCCGTTATGTTCGCACATGCATTGACAATGTGCTGACGCATATTGTCAGGCGTTGTCGGTGGATCACAATGGCAAATATCCTTCATCTTTCCCCGCAGAAAGAAATCCGGGGACGTCATATCCGGTGAATGTGCGGGCCATGGTATGGTGCTTCGACGTCAAAACCATCTGTCGTGAAATATGCTATTCAATACCGCTTCAACCGCACACGAGCTATGTGCCGGTATCCATCATGTTGGAAGTACATCGCCATACTATCATGCAATGAAACATCTTTAAGTAACATCGGTAGAACATTACGTAGGGAATCAGCATACATTACACCATTTAGATTGCCATCGATAAAATGAGGGCCAATTATCCTTCCTCCCATAATGCCGCACCACGCATTAACACGCCAAGGTCGCTGATGTTCCACTTGTCGCAGCTATCGTGGATTTTCCGTTGCCCAATAGTGCATATTACGCCGGTTTACGTTACTGCTGTTGGTGAATGACGCTTCGTCACTAAATAGAACACCTGCAAAAAATCTATCATCTCCCGTAATTTCTCTTGTGACCAGCGGCAGAACTGTACACGACGTTCAAAGTCTTCGCCATAGAAATATGGTACGGGTGCTATCGATGTTGATGTAGCATTCTCAACACCGACTTTTTTGTGATTCCAGATTCTCGCGCAGTTTGTCTGCTACTGATGTGTGGATTAGCAGCGACAGTAGCTAAAACACCTACTTGGGGATCATCATTTGTTGTAGGTCGGGGTTGACGTTTCACATGTGGCTGAACACTTCCTGTTTCCTTAAATAACGTAACGGTCCGGACACTTGGATGATGTCGTCCAGGATACCGAGCAGCATACATAGCACACGCCCTTTGGGCATTTTGATCACAATAGCCATACATCAGCAGGATATCGACCTTTTCCGCAATTGGTAAACGGTCCATTTTAACACGGGTAATGTATCACGAAGCAAATACCGTCCGCACTGGCGGAATGTTACGTGATAGCACGTACTTGTACGTTTGTGATTATTACAGCACCATCTATCACAAAGCGAAAAACGTGGTCCAACTAAAACATTCACATTTATTTACGTACTACACGAATATGTAATAAAAAATGGGGGTTCCTATTTAAAAAAAAAACGCAGTTGATATCCGTTTGACCTATGGCAGCGCCATCTAGCGGGCCAACCAAAGCGCCATGTGGTTTCCCTCTTCAAGCTAGACGTGTTTCGTTCTTTGTAGTTTTTTCGTTTGAAGCTTATTTCGTGAGATATTTGGCCTGGTCACTATCAATGGACCACCCCGTATATAGCGACGAGGAACAACGTGGCACAGTCATGAGTCAAAAGAACGTACACATGTACCACTCTATTAAAAAAGCATCTCGCTATTGATCAAAATGAAAAGTAGTAAACCTTATAGTCCACACTATCAAAATCTGCTGCACCAACTAATAACTATCAGCAACAGCACGCAAGGGATGCATTAAAAGCACGATCAGTTTAAAACTTTCTGTTGTCGTTGTTCATGTGGGCAATGGTTTTGTCGTGTGCCGACCGATGCTGCAATCAGGGCAGCTGCGCACCAGGTCGATCAAAGCACTCTGGAGCGGAGTCCACGAGAGAAGCCCGTCCACGAAATTTCAAAGTTTTACGTCCGGCGGTCCGGATGAGGACCGAAGTAGTGTCTCTGTCGGTCCCGACGAGAACTGTCTTCCTTCCGCGCACCAACCAGCCAAAACCCACGACTTTGAGTGCGCCAAAAGCCCGTAATTGCCAATCCTGGCCGAGAGGCAAACTCCGCACCAAATACGCCTCTGGAACTGGTGCGTGGGACTCCCACCATACATAAAGTTTACACAACATCCACCAATAGAATAGTTTCTCCTCAGAGCAAACGTGAGTTAACGTCACGGTCGCGTCACCAACCACCGAGCTCTCAGACTGTGCGTGCGCGAAGCCATAGGTGGGGGAGCAGGGAAACGCGATATGCAAAGGCGACCGCCTACGTGTGGAGCCAGAGGCTAGCGTATCCCGTGGTGTCGGACAGACAGTTCTAGGAAGGCCAGCAAACCCTGCTGGTTCTCTAGGCGAAGCCTCGTCGTTTCGCACAGGCTCACCGTGGGGGCGTCAGAATATGCCACCCACGCTGTAAAACTGTTAGTCAAGGCTCCAGCTTGGCACGGCCGGCGGAACCTGAAAGCGAGCCACTTGCCCCAGTCTGCGTACAAAAGCGGCTGCAAGGCTACAGTTACCTCAGCACCCAGCAGACCCGCTATGCGCTTCCGAGAACTGGCCTGAAGCCTTCGACTCACTAACACCCCCCCATCCCTCCAACCCACGCCATCGGCTGCATGCCTTAGGCCGCCAGTATTACACAATCAAATCAAATTTCTTTGTCAAATATTTGATCAAAGATGTGATCAAATATTCTTCTAATATATTTGACAAAGATCTTTGACGTGGCGCTAAAAAGGAGTATTACACTGTCATAATATTTTTTTTTCAAGATGGCTAACAACAACAACTTGTTGCCAACAGCAGTTGTTTGTACAACAATCGTACTGTGTGCACATGCGGAAGAGAAGCGCGGGAAAAAAAGGAAACGTACCTGGGTGAAGTCGTGGGTTTTACGACGACACGATAAAAGAATTCAACAAAACTTGTTACGTGAGCTTATAGTAGAGGACTTCAAATCGATTAACAGTTACTTTAGAATGGATGAGCATACATTTCTGTATGTGCTCAGTGAAGTGTATCCTCATATCACAAACCACAATACTCACTTAATAACTGCTATATCTGCAGGAGACAGGTTCACTGTAACACTCTGATTCTTTGCTACAGGAGAGGGTTAGGTTAGGTTAGGTTAAGTCTCCAATCTTCTTAATCAGTTTTTGTACTCAGGGTGCCTCACGTTGTAAAGCGCCTCATCAGCTTCATACATTTCTATTAATTTTGTAGTTGTCGGTACACACCAATTGTATTTACCGGCAATGTTTATAAACACACTACAGATGAAAGAACGCTGCAGCGACACTAGCGCTCCACGTGGAAACGTGTCACGTTGCAATGAACAAAAGACAGCGATATATTTGACGACATTTGACAAAGTTCCTACTACACCATCAGTTTTCTTTGACAAACATATTGGACAAAGAATTTTGATATTGTAATACCGACCTTATCCGTATTAAGTGGCCACGAAACAGAAGGGAGAAAAAGTGGGAGAAAGGAAAAAGTTCCACAACCCAAACAAATTGGAACATCATGTCATTGGAGGACACGGTGCTCAATCAAAATGTCTTCATATAAAAGATCGGCCCACACACAATAAATAAACTCTGCATAATCGATAAAATGAAAGAAGTTTGGACCTTAAAGGCCTTCCATCCCGGAGATGGGTAGGCCAGAAGGACCTACCGACTCTCAGCATCACACCTGTTGATTATGTTTTTCAAACAAAATTTGTTTATAGTAATACACGTACTTCAAATTTCCTGACGGATGAACGCTGGCCTGGCCTTTAAACGAAATTTTGCCCGAGTTCAGATTCACGCAGTATACAGGGTGGTCCACTGCTCGTGACCGGGCCAAATATCTCACGAAACAAGCGTCAAACGAAAAAACTACAAAGTACGAAACTTGTCTAGCTTGAAGAGGGAAACCAGATGGCGCTATGGTTTGCCCGCTAGATGGCGCTGCCATAGGTCAATTGGATATCAACTGCGTTTTTTTTAATAGAAGTACCCATTTTTATTACATATACGTGTAGTACATAAAGAAATATGAATTCTTTAGCTGGAACACCTTTTTCGCTTTGTGATAAATGGCGCTGTAATAGTCACAAACATATGGCACACAATTTTAGACGAACAGTTGGAAACAGGTAGGTTTTTTAAATTAAAATACAGAACGTAGGTACGTTTGAACATTTTATTTCGGTTGTTCCAATGTGATACATGTACCTTTGTGAACTTATCATTTCTGAGAAAGCAAGCTGTTACAGCGTGATTACCTGTAAGTACCACAATATGCAATAAATGCTCAAAATGATGTCCGTCAACCTCAATGCATTTGGCAGTACGTGTAACGGCATTCCTCTCAACAACGAGTAGTTCACCTTCCGTAATGTTGGCACATGCATCGACAATACGCTGACCCATGTTGTGAGGCGTTGTCGGTGGATCACGATAGCAAATATCCTTCAACTTTCCCCACAGAAAGAAATCCGGAGACGTTAGATCCCGTGAACATCCGGGCCATGGTATGTAGCTTCGACGACCAATGCACCTGTCATGAAATATGCTATTCAATACCGCTTCAACCGCAAGCGAGCTATGTGCCGGACATCCATCATGATGGAAGTACATCGCCATTTTGTCCTGCAGTGAAATATCTTGTAGTAACATCGGTAGAGCATTACGTAGGAAATCAGCATATATTGCACCATTTAGATTACCGTCGATAAAATGGGGGCCAATTATCCTTCCTCCCATAATGCCACACCATACATTAACCCGCCAAGGTCGCTGATGTTCCACTTGTCGCAGCCGTCGTGGATTTTCCGTTGCCCAATAGTGCATATTATGCCGGTTTACGTTACCGCTGTTGGTGAATGACGCTTCGTCGCTGAATAGAACGCGTTCAAAAAATCTGTCACCGTTCCGTAATTTCTCTTGTTTCCAGTGGCAGAACTGTACACGACGTTCAAAGCCGTCACCATGCAATTCCTGGTGCATAGATATACGGTAAGGGTGCAATCGATGTTGATGTAGCATTCTCAACTTCGACCTTTTTGAGATTCCCGATTCTCGAGCAATTTGTCTGCTACTGACGTTCGGATTAGCCGCGACAGCAGATAAAACATCTGCTTGGGCATGATCATTTGTTGCATGTCGTGGTTGATGTTTCACATGTGGCTGAACATTTCTGGTTTCCTTAAATAACGTAACTGTCCGGCGAACGGTCCGGACACTTGGATATCGTGCAGCATACATAGCACACGTCCGTTGGGGATTTTGATCACAATAACAATACATCATCACGATATCGACCTTCTCCGTAATTGGTAAACGGTCCATTTTAACACGGGTAATATATATTGAAGCAAATACCGTCCACAATGACCGAATGTTACCTGATACGACGTACTTATACATTTGTGACTATTACAGCGCCAACTATCACAAAGCGAAAAAAGTGGTGCAACTAAAACATTCAAATTTCTTTACGTACTACACGAATATGTGATACAATATGGGGGTTCCTATTTAAAAAGAACACAGTTGATATCCGTTTGACCTATGGCAGCGCCATCTAGCGGGCCAACCATAGCGTCATCTGGTGTCCCCCTTCAAGATAGACGTGTTTCGTTCTTTATAGTTTTTTCGTTTGATGCTTATTTCGTGAGGTATTTGGTCCGGTCACTATCAATGGACCACCCTGTATGTGTGGGAGACCACTTCGTTTATAGCTCGGAATTTCCCAATTTGAACTCAGCTGAAATGAAATGATCGTTTGGCATTGTTGGCCGAGAGACCTCGCCCAGGGAAATTCGGCCTCTTGGTGCAAATCTTATTTCAGGTGACGCCATATTGGACGACTTGCGCATCTGTGATGATGTCGAGGACAACTTTACACTCAGTGTAGGGGCGGAGAAAATCTCCATTTCGGGAATCGAAACCGGGCCCGCTGCAAGCTAGGCAAGCACATTACCACTCAGCTAAGCAGGAGTACAGCTGGGATAGATACCGGAGAAAACAGACAACGCCCGAACGCCAATACCTCGAATATATGGAGGTTGTGGAGAGAATGTGCAGGAACCGTTTCTCTAATAAAACTTGAGGGAACAGGCTGTACAGAGGGAGATAGGGTGGTAACCTACATATTGGTTCAAATCTCATTCTAGCCAACGTGATTAGTATTTCACAAGATGCCTTGCAAAATATAGTTCACTTTGAAAGTTATATCTGTTTAAGTTGGAACTAAACTCCTGGTACCATCAGCTAAGCGCATTAGCTGGGTGGCTACCCTTAACTCATGGTATCATACATTGCGTAGCATTATGAAACGGAACAATATCCTAACTGTCGATAATAAAATGTATCATTCAGCTTTAATTCGTACTATTAAACATTGTAGAGCTGGGCACAACCACTGAGGAAATGGTTGATCATGAATGCACATCAAATATAAGTTAGGATAACACTATGGATTTCAAATAAATGATTTTACCATCCTTTTCCAGGTAACGTTTCTCACGGCACGAAACTAACTCCTAATTCTGAATTAATTGAACGTCCCTCAACGCATGTGAAACGTTTAGTTACTCATGTGTGGAGAAAGACACTTCTACGCTTACGATCCATCAGTTGGACAGTAAGCTGAAAGAAAAGTAGTGTTGTGAAAAGTACACGATACATCATATCACTTGACTACCACATATATTTGACGTCAGAGTGCAGTAAACACTCACATATGGCAGGTAGCAGCACTAGCGGTGGAGGATACATGTGTGTCCGGGGTGGCGGAAAGCAGTGCATTTGTCATCGTAATGCAGAAACGGAGCGATTTATCTGATGTCCAAAATGGCATGACCACTGGATTCCGTGCCAAGGGCTTAAGCTTTTCCGAAACGGCTAAGTTTGTAAAATGTTTATGAGCCTTGCGTGGCTCGTGTTCCCACCTGTTTTTAACGTAATTCCATCTCACTACGTCGATTTTCGGCTCCTGCTTTGCCTGACTGTGAGCGGCGTTAGCAGCGCGTATCGATATATGCCCTCTCGCAGTATCTTTGCTCGACTGCTGTTACTTCCCGCACGTTGTCTGTTGTAAGTTAGTTGGTCGAAGTTCGGGTTGCGAGTGGGAACGCGTCTGGAGCGCAGTCCGGACCTGCCAGTAGGGGAGTTGGAATGCGGCACTGTAGTTCAATTCTTTTATCTTGGCGGCTCGCGCATGCCCGCCCAGACGCGGGAGATTGCTGCGTTGCCAGTTGCACGCGCCAAGAGAAGCAGCGCCATAGTATAGTATAGTTCGGAAACTTACGTTTAGGGGGGAGCGCGCAGTTTATGAAGTAAAGCCACCACGGCCGCATTAAGCCTTTCGCTGCTACAGAGACGTGCTCCCCGCATTCCGCGCTGTACGCTATTTTGTCATCACTGCACTGCTCGCCTGTGCTGACATATGGTGTTCCGACTGCTTTGACACATTTTATCATTCGATTTCACAAAAACTATTTGGCCCAAAAATTTGATTTTTACACATCTTCTTGATTGATACCTTCCCCCCATAAATGACTTAATTTTGTTTCGTTGTTCAACGCAGTTATCGTGCAGCATTAAATGTAGTAAACCATTGCACGAAATTTTGAAGAGTTTGCAGAGGTAAAAAAGTCCATAGCGTATACTTTCCGTATGGCTGATTTCAGTTGCCACGAGAAATTGCCTTGCTATCGCCTGAATTAGGAGGCTTATTGCTTGTTTGGTTTAATTAATTAATAGAATACGAAGCAATTGGTATAAAGAATGCTTTTTCCAAACTTACTTTTATAGAAAGTCTGCTGTCAAGACATTGCTTTTGTTCAATTACTTTATTTATGACTGAACGTTTGTAAAACTGAACACACTCGTCCGTGCTTGGCACTGCAGTCGAGCTCTGGCAACGTCGTTCTCTGTTCATTGGCTGACTGTGTTTTGTGACGTCAGATGCGCAGAACTTTAGTGCAGTCGGATTGCAGCAGCAGTGAGGTCTGCGTCGACATGGCTCTCCCGACCATTGCCGCCACGCATCACTTGGGCCGGGCCACGGTCTTGGAGGATCGTCGGTCGGTCGTCCTACCGGATGACGCGTTCTGGTTCGCCGATCGTTCATGAGTGGGCTGTGTGGTGTGTGTGTGTGTGTGTGTGTGTGTGTGTGTGTGTGTGTGTGTGTGTGCATCGACTCCCGATTTGTCTTCGTGCGTGCTTAGTTACTGTTCGGTGTCGTTCAAGTTTTCGTGCAAGTTTTTGTAAGGTTGTGTGTGTAGTTGGCGTTATTTCCTTGACAAGTTATCTTGAATGTTGTCCGCGTACTGCCCCTGAGAGGTCGGTCGCCTCATCGGGCGATGTGTAACTGGTTCTCAGCGCGCTTCTGGGCCCCTTCAGTTACCATCTTGTGGAACTTGGGTCGGCCCTTTCCTGTTGCAAGGATGTCGTTTAGCCAGTGGGCGTGTTTCATCTGTACGGTTGGGTCCGAGCCAGTATTTCCGCCATCGTGTGTCTGGAAGTGAGTGGGAGACGTACCAGCAGTGCAGTCTGGACGGAGCAGCAGTCGCGACGGACCAGCAGGCAGTCGGTCGGTTGCTGTGGACCAGGGAAGATGTCTCCGCGCGGTACAGTCGCTGGGTCCGCTGCCGGTCCCTCCGCAGTGTCGGAACATGTGTGGAGCTCTCCTATCGCTACGAGCTTCGCGGTTCGCCAACCCAGGACGTCTAACTTGACTAGCGGTTTTAAGTACCCAAGCCTCGTCCATTCATGTTGTGGTTCCTTTCGGTGGTTCGCTGTTGGGGAGGTTTTCCTGTGACCAACACGGAGTGTTTGTACATATTTGATTCTGGATCATTACGTCCGTAACATTTTCTGTTTGAGTTCTCATGTACTCATTGATGGGAAGTAAGTCGTTGTGTCGGTCTATCCGTGGCTGTCCCTTGGTTGGGTTCCGACGAATCGAGTGTAGCTCGGCTCACCACCTGTCCCGCCCAAGTGAAGAAGAGCAGACCGACCTCTCTGGAGGCTTCTGAGTGCCAACGGTGATTAATTATCCGTTTTCAGCTGCTTAAAATTTAAGGCTTATAGTTATTTTCCCTTTTTTCTTAAAAATGTTACAAAATTAATTCTTAAATTTATCTTTCAAGCTTCAACATTGCCGCCTTCTGCCTTTAAAAGATTATGGTAATATATTTTAAAATTTTGAAACTTAATTGTGCCCTTCAGCCACTGGTATTACACATTGCATATGCTCTAACTACTTTGTCTTGAGGCTTTCCACTTAGCTCTGATATGTTTTTTTATTTATTTTATTTGCCTCTTTAATTGCATTTTTATCTTGTTGATGTTTAAGATTTCTTGTTGTGTCTGTGGTAATATATTCTAAAATTTTGAAACTTTATTCTGGCCTTCAGCCGTTTGTATTGCACCTCGCATATGTCTGTTCTATCTACTTTGCTGTGATGTTGTTTTAATTATTTTATTGCTATTTTAATTGGATTTTAATCTTGTTGATTTTTTAAAGATTTCTTGTTTGGAGGCCTTCAACCGTGAAAGAGTTGCATCTGGTAAAGGTTTGACTGTGTGCTGCTTTGGTGGTAAATGTTATTAAATTACAATAAATTACAATTAGACGGTGGAACTGACCCCAACCCTATTTCGCCCCTTCCACAATCTTAATTTCCTATTCTGCCCAGCGGGTTTAGTGGGCGTCTCACATTGTAGAGCTGGGCAAACGCAGTACAAGACCCGAATCACAGAGGAAATAGTTAATCATGAATGCACATCAAGTATAAGCTAGGATAACACTATAGATTTCAAATAAATGATTTTACCGTCCTTTTTCAGGTAACGTTTCTGATGGCACAAAACTCAATCCTGATTCTGAATTAATTGAACGTCCCTCAATGCGTGTGAAACGTTTAGTTACTCCTGTGCTGAGAAAGACACTTCTGCGCTTACGATCTTGTTAGCAGGACGTCCATCAGTTGAACAGCAAGCTGAAAGAAAAGTACTGTTGTGGAAAGTACACGATCCCTCAGATTAATTAACTACCACCTCTACTTGAAGTGCAGTAAACTCTAATATATGGCTGGTAGCAGCACTAGCAGTGGAGGATACATGAAATGTGTCCGGGGTTGCGGAAAACTGTGCATTTGTCATCGTAATGCGGAAACCAATTTATCTGACTTCCAAAATGGCATGATCACTGGATTCCGTGCCAAGGGCGGGGGCGGAAGCATTTCCGAAACGGCTAAGTTTGTTAAAATGTGCACATGCCGCTGTGGTTCAAATGGCTCTGAGCACTATGGGACTCAACATCTTAGGTCATAAGTCCCCTAGAACTTAGAACTACTTAAACCTAACTAACCTAAGGACATCACACACACCCATGCCCGAGGCAGGATTCGGACCTGCGACCGTAGCAGTCCCGCGGTTCCGGACTGCAGCGCAAGAACCGCTAGACCACCGCGGCCGGCTATGCCGCTGTGGTTACAGTATAGCGCTCCGTCTTAAGGCCACGAGTGGACTACCGGGACCATCCGACCGCCTTGTCATCCTCAGTGGAGGATGCGGATAGGAGGGCCGTGTGGTCAGCACACCGTTCTCCTGGTCGTTATGATGGTATTCTTGTCCGAAGCCGCTACTCTTCGGTTGAGTAACTCCTCAATTGGCATCACGAGGATGAGTGCACCCCGAAAAATGGCAACAGCGCATGGCGGCCTGGATGGTCACCCATCCAAGCGCCGACCACGCCCGACAGCGCTTAACTTCGAAGATCTCACGGGAACCGGTGTATCCACTGTGGTAAGGCCGTTGCCCCTTACAGTATAGCGTGCATGGTAAAATGGCGCTGTCCAAAACCGGCGGGTACACCTCGAGCCATAGATGACAGAGATTAACGACGACTGCGGAGATGGGCACGGGCGAATAGACGTGCAACTGTTGAGCAACTGACCGCCCGGATGAAAAAAAAAAAAGAGGCTGTTAAGTGTGTCCCTCCCAACTGGTCAGCGAACGTTGCTGAGTGTGGACCTCCACAGCAGGCGCCTGGTTCAGGCACCGAAGCTGTCTGCTGTTCATCGACGATGAAGGCTGGAACTGGCACGCCAGTAACGAGACTGGGCGTCTACTAAATGGCGACAGGTGGCCCCTTTTCAGACGAGTCACGCTTCGTGCTCCATCGGACTGACTGGCGTGTACGGCGTGACACGTCTGAAAGAAAACACCCTGCAACAATTGTCGGAAGGGTCCAGGGCGCAGGAGCAAGCGGTTTGGTTTGGGAAATGTTTTTGTGGCATTCGTTGGGGGATTCGTCATTCTGGAAGACACAATTGATCAACACAAATACGCATCTATACTTGGGGACAATGTCCACCCGTACATGCAATTTGTTTTTCCTCGGCACAGGATATGTTGGTAGGACATTTTGTCCTACCAACAGGGCAAAATGTGTCACACAGCCCACAGTGTACGTGCGTTGTTAGAAGAGCACCAGAATGAGATGACCGTTCTTCCCTGGCGGCCAATCACCCCAAACCCCTCCCCAGATACACTACTGGCCATTAAAATTGCTACGCCTCGAACACGACGTGCTACAGACGCGAAATTTAACCGACAGGAAGAAGATGCTATGATAAGCAAACGATTAGCTTTTCAGAGCATTCACACAAGGATGGCAGCGGTGGCGACACCTGCAACGTGCTGACATGAGGAAAGTTTCCAACCGATTTCTCACACAAAAACAGCAGTTGACCGTCGATGCCTGGTGAAACGTTGTTGTGATACCTCGTGCAAGGAGGAGAAATGCGTACCATCACGTTTCCGACTTTGATAATGGTCGGATTGTAGCTTATCGCGATTGCAGTTTATCGTATCGCGACATTGCAGCTCGCGTTGATCGAGATCCAATGACTGATAGCAGAATATGGGATCGGTGGGTTCAGGAGGGTTATACGGAACGCCTTGCTGGATCCCAACGGCCTCGTATCACTAGCAGTCGAGATAACAGGCATCTTACCCGCATGGCTGTAACTGATCGTGCAGCCACGTCTCGATCCCTGAGTCAACAGATGGGGACGACGTTTGCAGCAGCATGGACTATCAGCTCGGAGACAATGTCTGCGATTACCCTTAACGCTGCATCACAGACACGAGCGCCTGCGATGGTGTACTCAACGACGAACCTTGGTGCGCGAATGGCGAAACGTCATTTTTTCGGATGTATCTAGGTTCTGTTTACAGCATCATGATGGTCGGAACCGTGTTTTGCAACATCACGGCGAACGCTCACTGGAAGCCTGTATTCGTCATCGCGATTCTGGCGTATCACCCGGCGTGATGGTATGAGATGCCATTGGTTACACGTCTCGGTCACCTTCACTCGCACTGACGGCACTTTGAACAGTGGACGTTACATTTGAGATGTGTTACGACCCGTTGCGCTACCCTTCATTCGATCCCTGCGAAACCCTACATTTCAGCAGGATAATGCACGACCGCATGTTGCAGGTCCTGTACGGTCCTTTCTGGATACAGAAAATGTTCGACTGTTGGCCTGGCCAGCACATTCTCCATACCTCTCACCAATTGAAAACGTCTGATCAATGGTGGCCGAGCAACTGGCTCGTCACAATGCGCCAGTCACTACTCCTAATGAACTGTGGTATCGTTTTGGAGCTGCATGAGCAGCTGTACCTGTACACGCCATGCAACCTCTGTTTGACTCATTGCCCAGGCGTATCAAGGCCGTTATTACGGCCAGAGGTGGTAGTTCTGGGTACTGATTTCTCAGGATCTATGCACCCAAATTGCGTGAAAAGGTAATGTCATTTCCAGTATAATATATTTGTCCAATTAATACCCGTTTATCATATGCATTTCTTCTTGGTGTAATGGTCAGTTGTGTATAAATCCAAGCGAGAACCTGTGGGACCCTCTCGATGGGGATGTTAGTGGCATGGATCCTCAACCGAGAAACCTAACGCAGCTGACCGCGACACGAGTCGGTATGGCTTCATATCCCTGACTGTACCTTCCAAAATCTCGTTGACCCCTCTTGCAGGTCTGACAGTGGTCTGCATTGGGAGAAGACGGTTATTGAGGCTTTTGACAGGTGGTCATGTTATTGTAACTGGACAGTGTATAAGTTGGCATGGTGTGGACTACATATGGCTCACTCCAGAATAAAGACATTCAGCGGCGAAGGGAATTCTCATAGCAAGTCGGCAAGGAATCTTATGATAATGCATCACTATTCTGAAATTCCGTAACTCACAGATACAATATAAACAGGATATATGATAAGCACTCCGTCTTCAGGCCACGAGTGGCCTACCGGGACCACCCGACCGCCGTGTCATCCTCAGACGAGGATGCGGATAATAGGTGCGTGAGGTCAGCACACCGGTCTCCCGGTCGTTATGATGGTATCCTTGACCGAAGCCGCAACTATTCGGTCGAGGAGCTCCTCAATTGGCATCGCGAGGCTGAGTGCACCCCGAAAAATGGCAATAGCGCATGGCGGCTGGATGGTCACCCAACCAAGTGCCGGCCACGCCCAACAGCGCTTAACTTCGGTGACCTCACGGGAACCGGCGTACTTACTGCGGCGAGGCCGTTGCCCAGATAGGATACATGATGGATGGCTAAATCCAAATTACACTCGAATCATGGATAATAATAAGATACCTGCCTCAAGATTTTCTATTCCACGGAAACACACAGACACAGCACGTTCACAGGGAGATTCATGATTTTAGAACAAACATTTAGTGCTTATACAAGGCATCTACGTACAAAGACACAGGCTGTTTCAGTTGCTGAAGCCTGACCGAAGCTCGACAGCTGGAATTGCTGCAGTCTCATCCGAAATGTTTTGCTGCAGTTCTTGAAGACTAAAAGTGTTATTGCAATACACCTTAGACTTGAGGGCAGCCCACACGAAAGTAATCGCCCAGCGACAGATCCAGAGACCTGGGTGGCCAGCTGCTACCAGACTGGCCTCTGCTAACAACTCTGTCAGGTGTTGAGATTGTGCAAATGTGCTCCAAGATTCACCGCCAGTTACTCCAACCAGCAGGAAGTAACTGTAGGTTAGGTTATAAGCACGCATTCACGTCCAGTCGTACCCACTCGTCCGGGCCACTTTTATTTGCCCGACCCTGTAAATCGACATTTTGTTTCTTTACTTTAGCAAAGTTCCTCTCGTGGACATTGGATAGGTCACCATGCAAATGTCTCTCAGGCGCACAGTTTTGCATGTTTCTGGTACGAGCGATTTATATTCTTAGATTACATTAGATTAGATTACTACCTTGTCCATAGATCATGAATACGACGCTTCGTAATGATGTCGAACTTGTCAGGTTAATAAAAGGTGTCTATACGAGATATTACATTACACAAAATATTACATGACACTTTTTTGTCGGGGTTGGGGAAATTACCCACTTACTATATCCAAAAATTCATCTAATGAGTAGGAGGAGTTGCCTTTAAGAAATTCTTTTAATTTCCTTTTAAATGCTATATGGCTATCTGTCAGACTTTTGATGCTATTAGGTAAGTGACCGAAGACTTTTGTGGCAGTATAATTTACCCCCTTCTGTGCTAAAGTTAGATTTAACCTTGAGTAGTGAAGATAATCCTTTCTACTAGTAGCTATGTACACTGCTATTACTTTTGAATTCGTTCGGATTGTTAATAACAAATTTCATAAGTGAATATATTTATTGTGAGGCTACAGTGAAGATCTCTAGCTCTTTAAATAAGTGACTGCAGGATGATCTTGGATGAGCTCCAGCAATTATTCTGATTACACGCTTTTGTGCAATGCACACTCTTTCACTCAATGATGAGTTACCCCAGAATATGATGCCATACGATAGCAGAGAATGAAAATAGGCGTGGTAAGCTAATTTACTGAGATGTATATCGCCAAAACTTGCAATAGCAAAACGTTTCACCAGATTTTCAGTGTGTTTTTCCCAGTTCAACCCCTCATCAACGCATACACCTAGAAATTTTGAATATTCTGCCTTAGCTACCGATTTCTGATCGAAGTCTATATTTATTGATCGTGTCATTCCATTTTACTAAGCATATTTTCGTGTGGTTTTGAGCGTTTGAGGTAGGTCACTTCCCTTGTCAGAGAGCTAGTCCATCGAAGTCTGCAAAATAGGTTGTGTGAAGTTGTGGCAAATTGTGTCGGGTGGGTGGTGAGTCCTGCGGTCGGCAAGAGCAATGCTCTCGATAGGGCAGGGTTCCGAATTCTTGTCTGTCTCTGGCACACAGTTTAATCCGTCAGGAAGTTCTATAATAGCGCACACTCCGCTGCAGAGTGAAAGAGTCATTCTGATTATGAAAGAAGGTTACCAGTCCGTCTTGAGAACAGTGTTTCTCCACAGTTTCGTAGTATTGCGGCACTGCTATATATAAAACTTCGCTTTTCAATGTTGGGAACTTTACGGACCTACCGTTCGCGACGTCGTCCTTTTAAATGTTAAACAACACCCACGAACTGTTCTAAGAAACCCGGCCAGGACGGATTATTAAGTTTACAGAGTCGCGCCACAATAGGGGGCGGGAAAAGTTGGGCAATATCTGGCAGCGGCAGCGGCAGCCGGATGATGCTCTTGCCTCCTTCCCCGCGCCCTGCCTTTGTCAGGCTGCTGCGGCTGCTCTTAGCGCAGCCACAAAGGACCCGCTGCAGAATTCCTGCTGGCCACACCACACGAATCCTCAGATCCGACAGTCCCCGTCTCTCTCAAGTGTAGAGACGCTCTAGTGCGGGCCGGCTTGCTGTTTGGTGGAATGTATACGGATTTCACTTACCCACAACACGAAAATGGCGAGCGCGGATAATGCGAGAAGTATCACGTAGTCAGCTTACAGACCATGCATCAAGTTGTTAGCAACAATAATATCCAGAAGAATACAAACGAAGACTGAGGTTGTGTTAGGTTCAAATGGTTCAAATGGCTCTGAGCACTATGGGACTTAACATCTAAGGTCATCAGTCCCGTAGAACTTAGAACTACTTAAACCTAACTAACCTAAGGACATCAGACACATCCATGCCCGAGGCAGGATTCGAACCTGCGACCGTAGCGGTCGTGCGGGTCCAGACTGTAGCGCCTAGAACCGCTCGGCCACCCCGGCCGGCTTGTGTTAGGTGATTTTTGGCTTTAGGAAAGGCAAAAGCACAAGAGAGGCACCTGTAACGTAGCGCTTGATAATGAAAGCAAAAGTGAAGAAAAATCAAGGCACATTCATAGTATTTGTCGACCTAGATAAAGCGTTCGACAGAGTAAAATGGTGCAACATGTTCTAAATTCTGAGAATAATAGCAGTAAATTGTAGCGAAATACGAGTAATATAAGATGTGTACAAGAAACAAGGAACAATAAAGCCGCGCGGGATTAGCCGAGCGCTGCAGTCGTGGACCGTGAGGCTGGTCCCGGCGGAAGTTCGAGTCCTCCCTCGGGCATGGGTGTATGTGTTTGTCCTTAGGATAGTTTAGGTTAGGTGGTGTGTAAGCTTAGGGACTGATGGCCTTAGCAGTTAAGTCCCATAAAATTTCACACACATTTTGGAACAATAAGACTGGAATACCAAAAGCGAAGTCCTCCAATTAAAAAGGGAGAGAGTCTGTGATGGCCAACGGTCTTGCCGCAGTTGTAACACCGGTTCCGTCAGGTCACCGTAGTTAAGCGCTGTCGGGCTGGGCTTGCACTTGTATGGGTGACCATCCGGTCCGACGGGCGCTATTGGCAAGCGAAATGCACTGAGCCACTGTGAGGCAAACTGAGGAGCTCCTTGATTCAGAAGGGACGGGATTTCACAATATATATATAAATGATCTAGTAGATAGTGTCGGAAGTTCCATGCGGCTTTTCGCGGATGATGCTGTAGTATACAGAGAAGTTGCAGCATTAGAAAATTCCAGCGAAACGCAGGAAGATCTGCAGCGGATAGGCACTTGGTGCAGGGAGTGCCAACTGACCCTTAACATAGACAAATGTAACGTATTGCGAATACATAGAAAGAAGGATCATTTATTGTATGATTATATGACAGCGGAACAAACACTGGTAGCAGTTACTTCTGTAAAATATCTGGGAGTACGCGTGCGGAGCGATTTGAAGTGGAATGATCACATAAAATTAATTGTTGGTAAGGCGGGTACCAAGTTGAGATTCATTGGGAGAGTCTTTAGAAAATGTAGTCAATCAACAAAGGTGATGGCTTACGAAACACTCGTTCGACCTATACTTGAGTATTGCTCATCAGTGTGGGATCCGTACCAGGTCGGGTTGACGGAGGAGATAGAGAAGATCCAAAGAAGAGCGACGCGTTTCGTCACAGCGTTATTTGGTAAGCGTGACAGCATTACGGAGATGTTTAGCAAACTCAAGTGGTAGACTCCGCAAGAGAGGCGCTCTGCATCGCTGTGTAGCTTGCTGTCCAGGTTTCGAGAGGGTGTGTTTCTGGATGAGGATCGAATATATTGCCTCCCCCTACTTATACCTCCCGAGGAGATCACGAATGTAAAATTAGAGAGATTCGAGCGCGCATGGAGGCTTTCCGGTAGTCGTTCTTCCTGCAACCATACGTGACTGGAACAGGAAAGGGAGGTAATGACAATGGCCCGTAAAGTGCCCTCCGCCACACACCGTTGAGTGGCTTGCGGAGTATAAATGTAGATGTAGAAGTAGCGCCTCTGGTCTCATAAACTGACATACGGCCGGGATAGCGGTGTGCTGACCCCTTGCCCCTCCACATCCACATCCAGTGACGCTTGTGGTCTGAGGATGACACGGCGGTCGGTCGGTACCGTTTGGCCTTCCAAGGCCTGTTCGGACGGAGTTTAGTTTAGTTTAGAGACAATGATGCAGTCTTTCGTCCCTACTGTTCCAACCACACATCGAAGGTTCAGAAGTGACATTAAAATTCAGGATGAAAGGATGTTAGTCGTAAGATCGCTGATGACATTGCTATCCTCAGTGACAGTGAGGAAGACGTAAAGAATCTGTTTTATGATACAGACTTTGAATAACTAAACCATTAAAAGAGAAAAGTAATGACAAGTAGCAGAAATGCATATAGCGAGAGACTTAACGATAACATCAATACTGGTGATGGAGAAGCACATAACGTTAAAGAATTCTGCTACCTTGGAAGCAAAATAAACCATGACAGACGAAACAAAGCGTAAAAAGCTGCCTACCAAAAGCAAGAAGAGGTTTCCTGGCCAAGAGGAATCCACTAGTATCACACGTAAAGAAATTGTGAGGACGTATTTTTGGAGCGCAGCACTGTATCCGTCTGATATCTAGTGCTACAGAAGAATGTCGAAAAGTAGGTGATTGACAAGATAGGGAATGAGGAGGTTCTCTGCAGTATCGGCGAAGGAAGGAACATGCCGAAAACACTGATAGAAAGAAGGGACGGGATTACAGAACGAGTGTAAAACAGCAGAAAATAACCTGCGTGGTACGTGAAGTGCGAGAGTAAACACTGTCGGGGAAGACAAATAATTGAGAGCTTAGGGTTCAAATGGTTCAAATGGCTCTGAGCACTATGGCACATCCATGCCCGAGGCAGGATTCGAACCTGCGGCCGTAGCGGTCGCGCGGTTCCAGACTGTAGCGCCTAGAACCGCT
Organism: Schistocerca serialis cubense; assembly: GCF_023864345.2. Classification (NCBI taxonomy): domain Eukaryota; kingdom Metazoa; phylum Arthropoda; class Insecta; order Orthoptera; family Acrididae; genus Schistocerca; species Schistocerca serialis. The sequence goes on along the minus strand of NC_064641.1, from coordinate 868,638,682 downwards.
CGACCACCGCGGCCGGCTCGTTCACGTCACATCAGCCTTTGCCGAAATAGAATTATCGATGGTGAGTGCAAAGCAGCTGTAAGAGAGAGACACATCTTCAATAAATTTAAATAAGAACGTTATTGTGCATTTATTTACACATAAATCTGTGGTGTTACAGGTGTTACTAACATTTTAAAACCGATCGAAAACCATATTTGATGCCATAAGTACAAAATTTGGTATTTAAATGAATAAATAGGTAATTTTTTAGAATAAGTCCTTTCGAAAAATATACTTTATCTTAGTTTTTCTTGAAATAAGGTACGTTACTTATCCCTACAAAACTGGCAACTCTAGCCACGGTTTATGTGTTACGGAAACGTCTGGAAAGGTATCTAAATAACAACGCACAATCCCGGGGACTGAAACATTCGTACAACTGCCGTAACTGCCAAAGGTTTGTGTCAGTGAGTTCTCTCACATTAAGTGAAGTGACTCGAACCCAGAGTGTGACCTACAAACATCCATACAGCTGACATGGCTGCGGAGACTGGTTTCATTTTACTGAAGAAACCGACTGGACAAATAAAGAACATACTGTTAAAACTAAATGCTTATCCCATCACTAAGCAATAAACAGAGCAGCAGGTTTCTACTTAAACTGTTATTAAGTTTTCTAATCGACCTTTCTATTACTTGCAACGTGATAAAGAAATTATGCCAGTCTACGGAGGTGAGGACACTTATATTTTACGTGCGAGAAAAACAACGTTAATAATGATTGCAACAACTGTAATACTTAGTTCATTAGAGGAATTACAGTCGGACTCAATTGTTGACAACAGCCTTCTTATACTGAGGTACTAAACCTCAGGACGAAAATACACTACTGGCCATTAAAATTGCTACACCAAGAAAAAATGCAGATGATAAACGGGTATTCATTGGACAAATATATTATAATAGAACTGACTTATGCGCTGCGGTCGCAGGTTCGAATCCTGCCTCGGGCATGGATGTGTGTGATGTCCTTAGGTTAGTTGGTTTACTTAGTTCTAAGTTCTAGGCGACTGATGACCTGAGAAGTTAAGTCGCATAGTGCGCAGAGCCATTTGAACTGACATATGATTACATTTTCATGCAATTTGGGTGCATACATCCTGAGAAATCAGTACCCAGAACAACTACCTCTGGCCGTAATAACGGCCTTGACACGTCTGGGCATTGAGTCCAACAGAGATTGGTTGGCGTCTACAGGTACAGCTGCCCATGCAGCTTGAACACGATACCACAGTTCATCAAGAGTAGTGACTGGCGTATAGTGACGAGCCAGATTCTCGGCCACCATTGACCAGACGTTTTCAATTGGTGAGAGATCTGGAAAATGTGCTGGCCAGGGCAGTAGTCGAACATTTTCTGTATCCAAAAAGGCCCGTACAGGACCTACAACATGCGGTCGTACATTATCCTGCTGAAATGCAGGGTTTTTCAGGGATAGAATGAATGGTAGAGCCGCGGGTCGTAACACATCTCAAATGTAACGTCCACTGTTCAAAGTGCCGTCAATGTGAACTAGAAGTGACCGAGACGTGTGACCAATGGAACCCCACACCATCACGCCGGGTGATGACGAATACACTCTTCCGATGTGCGTTCACCGCGATGTCGCCAAACACGGATGCGACCATCATGATGCTGTAAACAAAACCTGGATTCATCCGAAAAAATGAGGTTTTGCCATTCGTGCACCCAGGTTCGTCATTGAGTACACCATCGGAGGCGCTCCTGTCAGTGATGCAGCGTCAAGGGTAACCGCAGTCATGGTCTCTGAGCTGATAGTCCATGATGCTGCGAACGTCGTGCAGATGGTTGTTGTCTAGCAAACGTCCCCATCTGATGACTCAGGGATCGAGACGTGGCTGCACGATCCGTTACAGCCATGCGGATAAGATGCCTGTCATCTCGATTGCTAGCGATACGAGGCCGTTGGGATCCAGCACGGCGTTCCGTATTACCCTCCTGAACCCATCGATTCCATATTCTGCTAACAGTAATTGGATCTCGACCAACGCGAGCAGCAATGTGGCGATACGATAAACCGCAATCGCGATAAGCTACAGTCCGACCTTTATCAAAGTCGGAAACATGATAGTACGCATTTCTCCTCGTTACATGAGGCATCACAACAACGTTGTTTTTGTATGAGAAATCGGTTGGAAACTTTCCTCATGTCAGCACGTAGTAGGTGTCGTCACCGGCGCCAACCTTTGTGAATGCTCTGAAAAGCTAATCATTTGCATATCACAGCATCGTCTTCTTGTCGGTTAAATTTCGCGTCTGTAGGACGTCATCTTCGTGGTGTAGCAGTTTTAATGTCCAGTAGTGTAACTTCCGCATAGTGTGCCACTGCCAAGTAACGGAACTCAATGACCATACATAGAAAGAGTCTCTACAAAGTACTACAGAAGGTAATTGACGAAAATACCCAGTGAGACGAATACAAAGGACTCGTTCAATCAGATACAATAATTACACAAAAGTGAACGCTATTTATCATGGTACCCTGTACGTTAAAAAACACTGGAGGAGGATGATAATATGGTGTGTGCCCACCAAGGTAGTCAGTGTGCTTCCATAAATTTGCAATGGTGTCGCGACCATAGGGACTGGACCAACTGCGAGTGTGAGGCGAAACAAGAGCTGTATCGTTTGAGAGATACAGTGGCGAGCGAATGTACCAGGACGTACCCCAGTTCGCTGCTACTAGCGCCACGTCACCACAACGCGTCTGTGCGTAGCACACGAGTATTGCACCATAAATTAAAACTGAAATTAAAAGTTAAAGTTGCTTTTTCAAAGTTTGTCAACATATGGTTTAGTGTAATAATGTTTAAACTGTCATGTATCAGATTGAATTGGTCAATATTTTTTACCTAAATACATCGCCTTAAGATAAAAATAAGTGGCGTTATATAATAAAGTTAGGAAGCCAGAAACATATGTGCAAATGTATGTCGAAATTAACTGGTACAAGTTTCAACATAATTAAAGTAATATTTTGGCCAGAATCCATGCTTTTAAGAAAAATTGAAAGCGCTAAATATTAGACTCAGAATTGTAAATATTTGTATGGCACTTCAGTTCAACATAAAAATAATAACTACATGCCCACATAAAGCTACCTCTAATAGTTTTCCAGTAATTTACAGAAAGCTAAATTTGGAACAAAAATTTCTTTTTTTGTAATAGATGAAGTATGAGTTACATCAATGCTAGAAAGTATTGGTTACAGAAAGTGATGAAACCTATTAAATAAACAGCTATAACAAGTTTCAGGACCTTGATTTTAATAACAACCAATACAAGGCCTCTTAAAGTTGTAGTTCAGAGGTCATGTTCTACTGTCAGTTCTGTTCTGAAAATTCTAGAAGGCAAAGTTCTGATGCAGGCGAGCTAAAACTTTTACTGTGATTTTAACCAACTTACCTACATGCATGCAGAAATAACAGATTCATTTCCAAATTGATTCATAATCTTGTTATGAAATGTTGTGTGTCCCAGGAAGCGGCCGTTTAGAGACTGCTGCCGTGTGCGTAAGGCGGATGACAGCCGATGTTCCCTAGGCCATCCGCTGCACCACATATATAAATACAGCCCGAGAGGCAGGACGAGGCTTCACTTCGCACTCAGCCACCGTAAAATCCGTGTCAGTTAAACGCCGGAGTCGCACTGCCTCGGGTGACGTCAGAGTCAGGCTGTTACTTATCTGTGGGTAGTGTCTCCATCGCTGAATTATTACATCTTCTCTTAGATGAATTTCCACCGCTGCATCAGTTACTAGGACTGTAGTTGCTGCCCTTCACTGCCGCTGGCCGCTCCCTTGGCTACACTGCTTGATGATTATTGGATACGACCTGAGTGTTACTGCTATTCCTGTCCTTTTGTACACCTCTTTAAGGCCTTTCTTACTCTGGTATGGTCCCTTGAACCCGGTGTCCTTGCATTATCAACTTATTTTTTGTGGCTTCCAGAATATTCCGTCTGTGCATGCCCGTGTTGAATCCTGTGCATGGCCGTGTGAATACTCTAGTAAGTAGAGTTGCTGGTCCAAACCCTCCTATGGCTAGCAGGCGACTGCTTGGACCTCCGCTTCCCGTGTTTACCCTTTACGCAGCTGTTATTCCCAGACGTGAAACTTTCTCACTATGTCCCGGACATAATTACGTATGTCTAAGTAAACCACACAAACATGCCTGCTCAGAGGTAGTGGATGGAGATTTTTCCTTTACAATGCGAATTTTAATTAAAATATTCTGTGGTTGCGAGACCGTGAGTGGTAGCAGCAGAAGAAGTTGAAGAAGGACGGAAAGAGTAACGTGATGAAACATGATTAATGAAAGGTGAGAAGAAAGAAACGCAACTGAGAAATGAAAGAGTAAGCGGCGTAACTGGGGAATGTGGGGGCATCTGCTTTAACGTCTGACAGAGACATAACTGACAATTTATGTTAATTTTTATGGAAATGTAATGACTACTTAGAGGTAACAAGCTATTTAATTTTGTGCAGAACGTAGGACAGCTTGTTCAAGAAGAGGTCGGCAGCAACAAACAAGAAGTCCTTTTATCGATGGGCAGGGGTAACGTATTAGAAGAAGTGAGACATCGTGTTGTGATTATAATGGGACGTCATTTATGTAATCTCTGAGGCGACGCACTGGCGTGCATGCATTCTGAGGAGCCGATGATGTAGAGATAACTTGTGGTAACCTATCTGGGAGTATGAAGCATCATCGACATGGTCAAGGAGACGGATCTTGAAGATGTAACGAATACAAGTATCCACAGTTATGCGTAACAACGTAATCTTCTAAATATTCTTCTCGTGCTCTCCTGTAAAAGTGAACTCCCGATTCCTTACTGAATCGAGCTCCCATGCACAAAACAGCTTCAAACGTTTTATTACTTCAGAAATGAATTAATGAGTTAAACATTTGACTTCAAGGATGTAAGCAAGAAAGAGTTTAGGAAACGTTTCAAATTTAACCAAAAGTTTGTTAGACGTCACTAGGTGCTCTCATTATGAAACACTGGGTAATTTGCGCACAATTCTAAGCAAAATATAGTTTTGCACGAGTGAAAATGTTTATGACGTCGTATTTCATGAAATATGTGTCGAATAAAGATAAAATTTTCCAGCTATATCCAGTGATACATGAAGATAATGTCTGCAAATTTTGATTCGAATAGAGAAGAGAAATAAAATATTATGCTTGATGCCGAAGTTTTATCGGCCTCAACTTTAAGCAGAAGCTAGTTTTTCATGCATAAAAATGTTTATGATGCCTAATCTACTAAACTATATGTCCCAAAATGGTATAATTTTGCAGGTACATTTTGCGTTGTATATGGATATCGTCTGAAAACTGTGTAGCGAATATATAGTAACGACGTAATAAATTAAAGCGCCATAGCTGCTGCAGAAATTTAAGAGGCGATAAACAATTATCCTCTCATCGTTTTTTGCGGAGGGTCGGGGAAGGAGTGTCAACGAGGAAAAGTTTCGTTAAAGTTTGAATTTATGTGTGAAGTATCTTGGAAAACGCTCAATGTGAATACGGTATGTGTATACCATCTTGTACGATACATCAGTGCAGACATAGTTACTAACTGCACCACTTGTCTTAAGGTGTTAAACATTTAACCTAAAGTTATACCTCTCAATGAGGACATTGTAACAGCATTTTAAATTTTTAAATTCAGTCAATAATTACGCGAAATGATGAAAAATCAGTTAAGTTGCCCCTGGGAACAGTGAGATAGGCAACCTGCAATCGTAATGTGATTCCGGATAGAGGTTTAGTAATGTAGGGGAGTGTCTCAAAAGGAACTGCACAACCCGAATGTGTTGAGCAACTAATCCGTTCAACATATTCTCACTAGTTTACAAAATTTTGTTTGCGGGTGTTCCAGGTTGTCTTGAGTGAAGCATAATGACTACGATTCAGGAAATGGTTCAGTGGGTGGAATGGCTTACGTAGACCATATCGGACACGCAGTTTCAAAGCAAGTACCTGACACGGTATAGGGAGCACTCGCAGGCGTTGACACGCTGTTGGTACAGTAATGTTGTGCAGACAGGAAGCGTTGCTGTGAAGTATCATACTAGACAACCTGGAACAAGTGAAACCGACACTGAACAGATACGACTTGCTTTTCAACGTTCACCGCAGCAACTTCAATTCCCTAGGGCGACTGTGGACAGTGTCCTTGGGAAATGTTTACATGACTGTCCAGAGCGATTGCAACTGTTGCATGGGTGTTGAAACGATACGGCAAGCCACAGCATCTGCAACTTGCTGTAATGATCTTCACCGTGGAAACGAGGATGGAAATTATCTAAACAATTTAGCACTTTTCTAACGAAGCAACGTTGCACGTTTGTGGTAACGTACACAAATTCAATATTAACAACTTGGGCACCTACACTGTGCTGGTAAGTTCCTTGCAACCGGCGTGCTCAGCTTGGTCTGAATCAACAATTCCACACACTGAGCCTTATCTTGAACCATTGTCAATAAACTTCATTGACGGCAACCTGGAACACACAGAAACAGAACTTCGTGAGTTTTCCTGTCACATAAGACAAACGAGGTGTTCAAATGGTTCAAATGGTTCTGACCACTATGTGACTTAACTTCTGAGGTCATCAGTCCTCTAGAGCTTAGAACTACTGAAACCTAACTAACCTAAGGACATCACACACATCCATGCCCGAAGCAGTATTCGAACCTGCGACCGTAGCGGTCGCGCAGTTCCATACTGTAGGGCCTAGAAACGCTCGGCCACTCCTGCCGGCCAAACGAGGTGTGAATGTCTTAATAAGTTTTGGCGTTATAACAAAATACTGTTGTAGCGTAGCTTTTGAGGCACCATGTAGCTAGTGGAGGTCCGGTAGTATGACGGATTGCACAAGTACACATTTCACATCCTGTGGAATTGAATAGAAGGTGGAAAGGGGGGGGGGCGAAATCGCTAAAAATACCCTCCGCCACAGTTCTCAAAGTGGCTTGCAGAGAATATATTGAAACGTCCCCTTAGAAAAATTATACATGACTGTGCTTAAACTGACACACAGTACTTTTAGGGCAACGCAGTCTGACTTTCAATAATCCCTACAAAAGAATGGCCCTGACTAACAATAACCTATACCTTTCATGAATCACTTACCTCATAAAAATCTTCGTTAAACTACTGCAATACAGCGAGCGCCACCACTGCCAGCTAAATAAAAGCTTCTAACTACCGAACGCACTAACTACTGATCGGCATAGTTAGCAAATGAAAGATTTTGATAGAGAACAAACAATGTATTTACCTTAATAGGGTTCAAAAGTCATAATATATATATATATATATATATATATATATATATATATATATATATATATATATATATATATATATATATCAGTCCATGATATCCAATATTACAAATTTACTCTTTCTGATGGACACTCGTCCAGATCGTCCGCTCGCAAAATTCCGCCATCTCTCTCCCCTCATCCACCACTGCTGGCGGCTCACCTCCAACTGCGCAACGCTACGCGCTGTTAACATCCAGCTGCCCAACACTACAATAGCAAAAACAATGCAAACCAGCCACAGACTGCACACAGCACAGCCAGTGATTTTCATACAGAGCGCTACGTGGCGTTACCAATAAAAAAAACCTAAACAGCCTGCTTACAATATGTACGCGAATTAGGGGTTGGGAAGGTGTAAAATTAGCAGGAAGGTCAGTATTGGGCGTAATTTAGATGATTTATTAACAGCAAAATCGATTTTCGATCGCATTATGATCATCTTCAGTGCTTTAGGGTACAAATGAAAGCTGGTGGGCACTGGTGTCTCGTTGTTAGCAGTAGCAGAAGCTATGAAACGATCACAATAGATTGCGGCGCAAGAAGTACCCTTCGCCTCACACCGGAAGGAGGATTGTGTACAGCTGTAATGTAGACGAATCGAAGTTGGTGAGATGGAGATAGTGCCGCAATAAATACTCTCCGCCACAAACCGGAAAGCGATTTGAGGTGTATGTATGTGTACGAACTGAGAATGGGGAAAGGGGGAAGATACTGATTTAAGAAATACCCTCCGTCACACGCCGGAAACTTGCTTGCGGAGTGTAGATGTAGAAGCTCACGAATTATAGTGTGGGAGGGCAGAAAAATAGTGATACAAATAGGGTTCACACATCGTAAAGTGGCATGCAGAGTATAGATGTTGATGTACACGAACTGGGAGAAAGAGCAGGAGGGGGGAAGACGGTGATATAAGAAGTACTCTCAGCCACGCTCCGTACAGAAGCATGAGGATTATAAGTGTAGGTGTACACACGTGTTGGGAGGGGGGAGGGGAGGAATGAGTGATGTCAGAAGTACTCTCCGCCGCGCACCGTAAAGTTACACGAATTAGGAGGAGGAAGGGGGGGGGGATTTAGTGATATAAGAAGCACTATCCTCCATACACGTAAAGTATCCTGCGGAGTGCAGACGTAGGCGTGGACGGATTGGGAGCAGGAGGAGGGGGGAAGATAAGACGGAATCCCCGGCACGCACCGTAAAGAAGCATGTGGACTATACAGGGTGAGTCACCTAACGTTACCGCTGGATATATTTCGTAAACCACATCAAATACTGACGAACCGATTCCACAGACCGAACGTGAGGAGAGGGGCTAATGTAATTGTTTAATACAAACCATAAAAAAATGCACGGAAGTATGTTTTTTAACACAAACCTGCGTTTTTTTTAAATGGAACCCCGTTAGTTTTGTTAGCACATCTGAACATATAAACAAATACGTAATCAGTGCCGTTTGTTGCATTGTAAAATGTTAATAACATCCGGAGATATTGTAACCTAAAGTTGACGCTTGAGTACCACTCCTCCGCTGTTCGATGGTGTGTATCGGAGAGCACCGAATTACGTAGGGATACATCGCGTTTCTACAGAATGATCTGCCAACGTTGCTCGAAAATGTCCCACTGGAAACGCGTCGACGTATGTGGTATCAGCATGATGGTGCACCTGCACACTCCGCAATTAACACTAGGCTGACCCTTGACAGGATGTTCGACGGGCGTTTCATAGGACGTGAAGGATGCATAAATTGGCCAGCCCGTTCTCCTGATCTTACACCTCTGGACTTCTTTCTGTGCGGTACGTTAAAGGAGAATGTGTACCGTGATGTGCCTACAACCCCAGAGGATATGAAACAACGTATTGCGGCAGATGTACTGCGGCGTGTACGACATTCATTACGGCAGAGATTGCAATTGTGTGCAGCAAATGATGGCCACCACATTGAACATCTATTGGCCTGACATGTCGGGGCACACTCTATTCCACTCAGTAATTGAAAACGGAAACCACGTGTCTACGTGTACCTCACCCCTGATGGTAATGTACATGTGCGTCAGTGAAAAAGACCAATAAAAAGGTGTTAGCACGTGGACGTAATGTGCTGTTCCATTCTCTTCTGTACCTAAGGTCCATCACGGTTCCCTTTGGATCCCTACGTAATTTGGTGCTCTCCGATACACACGATCGAACAGCGGAGGAGTGGTATTCAAGCTTCAACTTCAGTTAACAATATCTTCGGATGTAATCAATATTTTACAATGCAACAAACGGCACTGATTACGTATTTGTTTATATTTTCAGATGTACTAACAAAACTAACGGGGTTCCATTTAAAAAAACGTAGGTTTGTGTTAAAAAACATACTTCCGTGCATTTTTGTATGGTTTGTATTAAACAATTACACTAGCCCCTCTCCTCACGTTCGGTCTGTGGAATCGATTCGTCAGTATTTGATGTGGTTTACGAAATATATCCAGCGGTAATGTTAGGTGACTCACCCTGTATATGCAGGAGTACACGACTTGGGAGAAGGAGGGGGTAAGACAGTGATGCAAGAAGTACTCTCCCCCATGCACCGAAAACTGGCATGCAGAGTGTAGATGTATAAGAACTGGGAAGAGGAGGACGAGAGGAAGACATTGATACACGAATTACCCTCGACCACGCACCGTAAAGTAAGAGCGGAGCATAGATGTAGATGCACAAACTGGTGGGAGGAGGGGATGTACTGATACAAGAAATACACTAAACATAATGAGGTACATGGAGTATACAGGGCTATTACAAATGATTGAAGCGATTTCATAAATTCACTGTAGCTCCATTCATTGACATATGGTCACGACACACTACAGATACGTAGAAAAACTCATAAAGTTTTGTTCGGCTGAAGCCGCACTTCAGGTTTCTGCCGCCAGAGCGCTCGAGAGCGCAGTGAGACAAAATGGCGACAGGAGCCGAGAAAGCGTATGTCGTGCTTGAAATGCACTCACATCAGTCAGTCATAACAGTGCAACGACACTTCAGGACGAAGTTCAACAAAGATCCACCAACTGCTAACTCCATTCGGCGATGGTATGCGCAGTTTAAAGCTTCTGGATGCCTCTGTAAGGGGAAATCAACGGGTCGGACTGCAGTGAGCGAAGAAACTGTTGAACGCGTGCGGGCAAGTTTGACACGTACCCCGCGGAAGTCGACGAATAAAGCAACAGGGAGCTAAACGTACCACAGCCGACGGTTTGGAAAATCTTACGGAAAAGGCTAAAGCAGAAGCCTTACCGTTTACAATTGCTACAAGCCCTGACGCCCGATGACAAAGTCAAACGCTTTGAATTTTCGGCGCGGTTGCAACAGCTCATGGAAGAGGATGCGTTCAGTGTGAAACTTGTTTTCAGTGATGAAGCAACATTTTTTCTTAATGGTGAAGTGAACAGACACAATGTGCGAATCTGGGCGGTAGAGAATCCTCACGCATTCGTGCAGCAAATTCGCAATTCACCAAAAGTTAACGTGGTTTGTGCAATCTCACGGTTTAAAGTTTACGGCCCCTTTTTCTTCTGCGAAAAAAACGTTACGGGCACGTGTATCTGGATATGCTAGAAAATTGGCTCATGCCACAACTGGAGACCGACAGCGCCGACTTCATCTTTCAACAGGATGGTGCTCCACCGCACTTCCATCATGATGTTCGGCATTTCTTAAACAGGAGATTGGAAAACCGATGGATCGGTCGTGGTGGAGATCATGATCAGCAATTCATGCCATGGCCTCCACGCTCTCCCGACATAACCCCATGCGATTTCTTTCTGTGGGGTTATGTGAAAGATTCAGTGTTTAAACCTCCTCTACGAAGAAACGTGCCAGAACTGCGAGCTCGCATCAACGATGCTTTCGAACTCATTGATGGGGACATGCTGCGCCGAGTGTGGGAGGAACTTGATTATCGGCTTGATGTCTGCCGAATCACTAAAAGGGCACATATCGAACGTTTTTGAATGCCTAAAAAAACTTTTCGAGTTTTTGTATGTGTGTGCAGAGCATTGTGAAAATATCTCAAATAATAAAGTTGTTGTAGAGCTGTGAAATCGCTTCAATCATTTGTAATAACCCTGTACAAGGAGTGGTGAAATCACGATGGTTCCTGGTGCAGCTGATGGTGCACGTGAGGAGGTAGCAGCGCACTGTGCCCCCCCCCCCCCTCCCGCCCCCGCGGCGAAGTCACGCGAGCGGCCGGGGCGGCGGGCCTGGCGGCCGAGTTATTTACCCGCGGGTGTTTGCTCTTTCCCCACCGGCGGCGTCGCGCCGAAATCTGATAGCCACTCCCCCTGCCAGCGCGCGGATCGGCAGCGATTCCTCTTCCTCCCATATCTCGGCCGAATAATCGGACGTGCTGCGCAAGAAGAAAGAACGAGGAAGGAGAGAAAAAAGGCGCCCATTTCCGCGCAGATAAGGCGGGGACACGGGGCCGGCTCGTTTGTATTCGGAAGGGCTGCCAGGTGTCCCCGGCGTATACGCTACGCACTTATCTATAATTCAGCGCGGGCGTGTCGCAGAGCCTTGTCGCAGCTAGCCGCGCTGCTAGCTCCGCGGCAGATAAGCCGCATGCGGGCGCAGCCGGGACCGGCGCGTAAATAAAGAAGGCCCGCACGGAACGGCGCGGCAGCACTCTTTGTCTGCTCCGCACACCTGTGCGTGGGTGTGCGCTCTTTTTATTTTTTTCCGGCCACGCACGGGCGCCGTGCGTGCGCGGATCTCCGTCGTATTTCCTGGCACATTAACACGCCATCCTCGGCACTGTGCCGAAAAACAAGAGTCGTTTCGCACCGGAGGGTGATGGAGGACTAGTGTCCACCTCTGGTACCGCAGTAAGCGGAACAGGTTAAGACAGATGATTACGACTGTCTGCCGTCGGAAGTTAAATATCCTTCACACATTGGCAGACAGTGTGATAATCACGCAGGCTGACACGATAAAGAGTCCGAAATAAAACAGAAAAGAAGTCTGAAAAATTGTGAATCCAGTTGACGGACGTAGGACCAGACGGAAGTGTTGAGTTTCAGTATGTTCGGACAGCTCGTCCCATCAGTCGATAAGTGTTTAAATCTTCAATAAATCTTACATCTTCGGTTTTGTAGCTGTTGTGGTCTTCCGTACGTAGACAGATTTGATGCAGCTGCACACGTTATTCTGTGAAAGCCTCTTCATCTCCGAATAACTACTACAACCTACAACTTTTTGAACCTGGTTACTGTATTTATATCTTCGCCACCGTCTACGGCTTTTGCCCTCACACGTCCCTCCAGCTCTAAATTTGGTAATACGATCTTTTACTCAAGTAATGCAACAAATTTCTTTTCTCTCAAACTGGACATTGATGACCACGTGTTTGGCAGTCTTTGGAATGAAGTACAAGACTGATTCTGTGTATCAGAGGTCCGACAGATTGTTGATAAGTTTGTGGCGTCAGATGTGCACAGCTCATGTAGTCCGCATAAATAAGTGGCAGCTGATACGCATACGTGATTATGATGCCCAATAGCGACCCAGATGGGTTCCACAGGATTTGCATGAGGCAAATTTGGTCGCCGAGACGTCAACGTGAGTTCACTATAATGGTTCTCAAACCACTGTAGCGTGCTTCTGGCTCCGAGACTCGAACAATTATACTGCTGAAAGATGACATCGCCGTCGGAGAAGGCATCAGACATGATGGGACGCAGGTGGTTCGCAGTTGTCACCGTGCCTTACATTACTACCACATGTCGCGTATTAGCGTAATACTGCTCCCACCAGCCTGCGTCCACCTTGCACATTTCCAGCCGCCGTTCACCTCTATGACGGCGTTTGTGAAGGCGACCATCGACCTAATGTAGCAAAAATCTGATTCATGAGAAGAGTAGACATGTTTCCATTGATCGACGGTCGAATTCCGATGGTTCCGTGTCTTCTGTAATCGTAGTTGACGACGTCTTTGGGTCAACAAGTGACTATGTAGGGGTGCTCTGCTGCAGAGCCGCATATTCAACAACGTACGATAAACAGTGTGTTCCGAAACATCTGTGCCTGCACCAGCATTGTGCTCTTTCGGCAGAGATGCCACATATCACCATCTAGCCTACTTTACAGAGCAGACTAGCCAGCGAACTCCACGTTCTGTGAAGAGTCGAGGACGTCCAACCATTTTGTGCCAAGTGGTAGTTTTACTTTCGTTCTCACGACAGTAGCACGCGAACATTTGGCCAGTTTTGAGATACTCTCATATACTCGCAACGCCAACGGGCGAATTCCAACGTCGTGGTGGGCGGTGGTCATAATGTTCAAATGGTTCAAATGGCTCTAAGCACTATGGAACTTCACATCGGAGGTCATCAGTCCCCTAGACTTAGAACTACTTAAACCCAACTAACCTAATGACATCACACACATCCATGCCCGATGCGGGATTCGAACCTGCGACCGTAGCAGCAGCGCGGTTCCAAACTGACGCGCCTAGAACCGCTCGGCCACAGCGGCCGGTGGTCATAATGTTTCGGCTGATCAGTCTACCTCCTCGTTAGTTTTGTGATGCACCGAGATACCCTCCGGCATTCTTCTGCAGCATCACATTTCAAAAAGCTTCTGTTCTCTTCTTGTCTTCTGTACAAGGCTATACTTCTTTCATGTTTGTCTGAAAGAACAGGCACCCGACATTTAGATAACTGATTACACTCGATGGTCAATAAATCCACATTTTTCACTGCGGATGCACCTTTACTTTCGACCTCGAGCGGGAATCTAAAATTAGTGAGCACGGAGTATGTGGACAAGGAGTGCGGATAGGTGGTGCAAGTTGGGAATGAGAGGCAGATGGGGAGCGTGCCGAGATAGCCCGCACATTTGCGATAAGTTCTACTTCCGGTTGGTGCATTGGTTAACGCAACTACCTAGTAAGCAGAAAATCTCCGGTTCGAGTCCCAGTCTGGTATACAATTTCACTCGTCTTCGCTGATTCCACATAAAGTCCTGATGCAGCTGATATCAATAGTTCCTTCCCTTCCCTTTCTCCCGCCTCCATCTCCACGTAATACTTAAATCTGTATTCGGTGTCAACCAGTTTCCCTTCTTCAGAAATGCATTTCTTGCGCCACTACCATTCCGCATTTTGTATCCTCTATTCTTCAGCCATTATCAATTATTTTATTGCCAAAATAGCAAAACACATCTACTACTTTTAGTGTTTCGTTGTATAATGTATTTCCCTCATCACTGCCTGATTTAATTCGACTACATTCCCTTACCCTTATTTTGCTTTTACTTTTGTTGAAGTTCATGTTATGTCCTCCTTGCAAGACACTATACATTCCGTTCATGTTCTTTTCCAGGTCCTTCGCTGTCTCTGACAGAATTACGACGTTACTGTAGCCGACATGTTCGTCTTGAGAGATTCAGCAGCAGTACAGATATTTATTTCTCGTTTATTGTTCCATCTCAGTTGCACATTTTTTAGTAGATTACATGTTTCGATCACCCAGGATCATTTTCAGACTAGGTAGTTTTGTCAGCAACCCGTCTTGTCTGCTCAGAACCACGTATCAGAGAGGTCTGATTTGTGGTTCTGAGTTGACAAGACGGGTTGCTGACGCAACTACTTAGGTCTGAAGATGATCCTTAGTGATAGAAACATGGAATCTAATGCAAAATGTGCAACTAAGATGGAACAATAAATGAGAATGATGCTAGCAGTATGAAGACAGCGATGAACCTGAAAAGTTTTATTTCTTCTTCTTGAACATCAATTCCTTTTCCCGTTTTTTCTTTACTGCCTGCTCAATGTACAGGTTGAATAATATTGGGGATGAGCTACAGCCCTGTCTCACTCTCCTCTGATCCAATGCCTCCTTTCATGCTCCTGCAGTCTGGTTTATGCACAGGTTGTAAATAACCTTTCGCGCCATGTTATTTACCCCTATTACCTTCAGAATTTCGAAAAGTGTATTCTAGTTAACATTGTCAATAACTTTCTCCTAATCTACAAGAGCTATAAACGAAGATTTGCCTTTTGTGGGCGGCGATGAGGGGAGGGAGTGGGGAAGAGTAAAAATTTGCAGAGGGAGTTGTAATTGTTATTCGGAGATGAAGGGGCTTGCACAGTATACAGCAATGTGGAGAACATTATCAAACCAGGCTACGTAACGAAGACCACAACGATAGCAAAAACATCGTTTGAAAACTTTTAAATTTCACTCAATTCATCTTCACAGCGCATTGAAACGATACCTTGGATGTGGAAACGTTGTTGCTACGCCTCTGACGTAGAGCGTGGTGTGACGGATAACATCTATGTTTTCATGGAATGCCCGTGTCTTGTCCTTGTGTTGCCCCATTAACATCTAGTTGTTCATCTGGTGGTCTACATAGACATTCCCGGTGAGCTTAGGTATTAGCCTTCGCAGGCATTTTTTTTATACAATCTCGATCTGATTTAATTGGTTGTCGGTAGATAATCCTCATGATGAGCTTCCATGTAAGACCGCTGGCAGAACTGTTGTTATAGATACGTACTTTGATAGTCATGCCCAATTTTCTGGTCGGGCATAGTGGTAGCCGCGATTTCGTTGTGTTTTTACAGCTACTCCTGGACGTGGTATTCTGAAGATGTACTTTCGTATTTACGTCTAATTTTAAGGTCAAGAATAGTGGTAGCCATGATTCCGTCATGTTTTATAGCGTCTCCTGGACGTGGTATTTTGTAGATGCGTTACGATCGTAGGGCGTTTTTTAGCAACATAGATAGAGGTGCTTTCTTGCGGGTTAATTGAATTTTGTTATTTGTCCATCATCTTTCTAATTCTGTTAGATGATCTTGCAGACTCCTAATGTCAATCGTATGACACGTTCACTTGCAAGAAAACCGGTATCGTTGGCGATATAGAATAGCGTAACATTGTTCTTGGTCGGATATGGTTTACATTCACAACTTGTCAAATGAACAAGGTAGTAAATAATTAGTATACAACTACCAACACAACCATTATGAATTCGAATTAATTATAGTTAATAACCACTCATTAAAAAATACTAAGTCAAAATAAAAAGAATTTAAGTTCTTTCGCTTGCGATAATTCTTCTAATATGATTCATTTCGTTAAAAAAAAGAGCGTAGTCTTTAATCTGTATATTGGAGGACAATATACTCGTAATTTCTTATAACGCTTTGAGTGCATATGTGGCGGATTTTATTATCGGCTCGCTTCTACTGTTTATCATTTCTGTGGCCAAAGATATATGCAATTAAGTTGTGCCTGTATTGTGACGTATCACATTGATTAACGCTACCGTCTCTGAAGCCGTTTCTTGGATATTACGCAGTTCTTCGTTCAGCTTCAATGCTCACTGACACTGCCTTGATTCATACAAGTTCGCACACACATCTACATCTACATGGATACTCTGCAAATCACATTTAAGTGCCTGGCAGAGGGTTCATCGAACCACATTCACAATTCTCTATTATTCAAATCTCACATAGTGCACGGAAAGAACCAGCACCTATATATTTCCCTACGAGCTCTGACTTTCCTTATTCTATCGCGGTGATCGTTTCTCCCCATGTAGATTGGTGTGAACAAAATATTTTCGCATTCGGAGGAGAAAGTTGGTGATTGGAATTTCGTGAGAAGATTCCGTCGCAACGAAAAACGCCTTTCTTTCAATGATGTCCAGCCCAAATCCTGTATCATTTCTGTGACACTCTCTCCCATATTTCGCTATAATACAAAACGTGCTGCCCTTTTTAGAACTTTTTCGATGTACTCCGTCAACCCTATCTGGTAAGGATCCCACACCGCGCAGCAGTATTCTAAAAGAAGACGGACAAGCGTAGTATAGGCAGTCTCCTTAGTCGATTTGTTACATTTTCTAAGGCTCCTGCCTATAAAACGCAGCAACAGGACGGCGTTTTCGATACGCCTCGTTTTGTTGCCCTTCATATCAAGCTATCCTGGGCTTACGTTTCAGCAAATTTGATGTCTACCTGCACACGGCGAGACGTTCTGCTGCAATGTTTTCGTGTTTGCCAAACTCTACCTTGGCCAGCAAGGTTGCTGTATCACTCATTAGATGAGAACTTTGGAATTTATGGGCAGTGCCCTCGAACCGCCTCGGGATTTTCAGGATCTGGTGCGTCAGTTCCACAGAATGCGGCACGATATCCGTCAGGAGGGCATCAAACAACTCTATCAATCAGTTTCAAGTCGAAGCTTGCATAAGGGGCAGAAGTGGACCAACGCGCTATTAACTTGCTCAGCTTGTGGAACTTCTCTTGAATAGGCTAAATCCGAGAGAGATGACGCATATTTTCAAATTCAGAATTGTTTATGTTAAGTGACATGGTAGCGTGCCCTTTTAGCATTTTTTTTGTTCAGCTAAACACACCATTCGTCTATGACGTGCAATCTTTTTGGCTTTTTCAGTGTAACAATTAAACATCTTTAATTTGCGGCGTCTATCCCTTATGCTATGGGCTATATGCCACATGTTAAAAACCGCAAAACTATTTTGTTTTTAAAGTATATATATATATATATATATATATATATATATATATATATATATATATATATATATATATATATATACTTACAATACATTTCTGGTTATAAATCTGCTGTGAGATGAAGAAAAAACTATGAAGTGTTAACAACACTTTTTAAAATATATTATTTATACATGTAAATAGTTCACTGCTTTATGTAACTAGTTTAGCTACTAAAAGTTGAAAACATAAAAACTAAGATATATAATCCATTTATCTTTAGCTAATACATCCAGTAAATCCTGATGAAGTATTAAATCAAAACCAAAAGTAAGAATTACAAACTTAGCCCATTTGATTTTCTTTGTGTTATCTCGGCCACAACCGACACAAAAAATACCATAAATTGTGCAGTCTTCGTGTAACCAAAGCTTACAAGTTGTCCAACATAATCACTTTTTTCTTCTGTTTTCAGGTATAATTCTCAGTACGTTTTACCTTCGGATACGTTTTGTTATTCTTTCGTGTCGTCATCCGGGTCGTCCGATTGTAAAACGCTGTGCAAGGTAAGTCATTTGAATGAAAATACGTACATAACAGAAATGTTTCCAGTTATTTGGAAGTGTTGTCTGATTAGTGCGGAAAGCATTCCCAACGAGAAAAGGTGCGGAATATGTGCCGGACTTTATTCCGGTATGTATCCCGATCTGTAGGGGAGAGAAACCGCAGCTTATAAATTCATGATCTTGATAGCCAAGATGGCTACACTAGAATCGAAACACGTCCAACAGAACTTACTGTTAATATAACTACTTAGACACTCGGAAATTTCTGATTATTTAGCATACACTAAGGACTGATAGCGACTGTGAAAAAACTTTTGAAGGATGTTTATAGACTTACCAAAGTTATGCCTCCAGAATTTATGGGAAACTTCCTCGATCGGAATTTAATTACTTTTATTATGCCCTGGCGTTCACTGAGCAACTTCAGTGCGGACAAACCCACACTGTGTCGGTGTTTGTCTCTACAGCGTGCGGCGCCTCTCTCTGATTTACCTAAATCAACCAATTTTTCTGAAAATGTAATAATTTGTTTACCTGTAAATGTGCATCATATCTACCAGTTTCCGTACCATTCACATAACTCCTTCGTGGTGCGACTGTTTCTTTGTCTTAGAATATGTATTTGTGTTAAGTCTTTTCAAACGAAAGAATACCAGTAACAATCTGTCTTACCCACTTGTATAACTACACTACCTTATCCAACATGGCCGTTTGCGAGCATTCTTCGTATCAGCGGAAAACTTAAATATCGGTTATTAACTAATCTTCTGCGAGAGCAAATTTTTCCGCAAGTTATCTATTTTCTTTGAAGACGACGACGATACTGTGCTGTTCGAAAAGTCACCTTAAACAAAAAATTCCAAGATGTCTTGTATACTACCATATAATATGACATAAAAGTCTCTATGAGTGATTATAGTAATAGATAATAAGCTCATGAAACAATACCGCACTGTTACTGCATGTCTACATTCCCTAAGTCTCTGACTGGTTGGTTTCGATCGTAGCCTGCATAATGGAAGTTCCTTTCTCATTAGGCAGAGATACGTCTGCCAGAAGATGTATTTGCGACTGAAATTAGTTGCAAATTGAAATTACATAATTATTAGAACAGAGGCCGCACTGCGTTTGCATTATGGCGTCTCTTAACCATATCGAAACTGTAGAGGCATTTCAAAATAATAACAATAACAACAGTTGTAATAACACAACCAGTCGAAGACAAGATTAGTGTCACAGTCAATGTGACAGACTATCTCTAGGGTTTCAACTACGGCAGACGGTAACAGCAAAATAGTCATGATTCTTACGAGCGCGGCGTGATGATGTAGAAGTTACTAAATAGTAAATAATTGTGCCAAGAATTAACAGTTTACGTATTTTAAACAATGTAAACCAAGCATGTAGCTAATATAAAGAAACACTGCCCTAAAACATGTGTGTTATACACACTGACGAAAAAAATTCGCAACACCAAGAAGAAGTTGAGCGACATAAACGGAAGTCGGCAGGTCTGTTCATATTTCACGCCGGTCACCTAAGTGTGGCGCTAGTAGCGCCACAATGAGGATGCAAAGCAGGTTTGTTTTAAATACACGGTGTAAAGCCGTCGGCACACGGACCGTGCTGTCGAACGTTAACGTTGAGCGTGCCAAGTTCAACGTGCTGCTGAACGCTCAGGAACGATGCGACTCGTGCATACGGTACGTGGGCCCCAACGTGGTATACGCGATCGCAACGCACTCCAGCGGCAGTTGAGGGATGTTTCTAGTTCGTAAATCACACTGTTTGCTCAACGAATGTGCGTAAAATTACCACGTTAGCTCTATTAAAACGCACATTTCCTCCATCGTCCACGAAAAGGAAAGTACCATGTCCGATCAATAAGAACACAGGCTTATAAAAGTTCCATTACAAACAGCGCGGTAAGGATTTGTAATACTTCTCTGCATCAGATAAACATTATTTCATTGTTCCCACATTTTAGTAAAACCCCAAGGTCAGTCTTACTTGATCACTGTTTCTACCTAGTAGCAGAATCTTTGCAACATGTGAATTACGAAGCGTAAAAGAAAAAGGAGCATCTTAATACAAGTAGCGCAAGCTGTCCTGTAGATTAAGCCAATCCAACACAGTCACCCCTAAAAAAAAAGTGAACTTATATTTACATAACATCAAATATTATAGCGTATACTTATATTAAACTAATAATAAAGTATCAGAACCTAATAAAAACGCGAATGTTAGGGAAAAAAAATTGAGAGTGTTAACGACGCGAACCACCGCCTCAACAAAACTCACTTGAGGACAGAGACGCTACTCATTACGCTAAACCAACAACTCCCAGAGTATTGTTAACCATAGAGTCTTACCCCTTGCTAAAATCTTTAATCTTAGATAATTATGTTACTAACTGAAATTTAATTATAACAAATTGTACCAAGAACAATGCGTTTTTGGTGGATCTTCAGTGTGTCGCTGCCTTCAAATAGCCTACTCTCATAACACGCAAGTTACAATAATTCTTTTCCCATGAATATGGTGTTTCTCATTACTTTATTGGAACGAATCACACAACTAACAACGGGTTTTCCAGTGATTCTCAATTTGCTGGTCCTCAGAAACGGCATATATACATATAGGCTTGAAATGAACGCCAATATGGCGCCTCACAACTCTGCACTGAAGGGAGACGGCATGCGTGTGACGTAGGTGGCGTTGTGCCATCTCATTGGTCAACTCTCAGTCGCACGCTCAGAATATCTGACATGCCAGCTGTTGCTCTGCACTTTCGGAAAGACTCCCGAACGTGCTATTCGACGCTATGACGTCAGACACTCGGCACGCTCAACGCTCAACGTTTGGATGCACGGTCGGTGTGCCGACGGCTTAAGGGTCTTGAGCGTTAATTACCTTTGAGATTGGATGTGGTGAGTTGGTGTTTATGAAGAATGCCTTTAAGGCGACAAAGAATCCATTATCAACTCCTCACTGAGTTTGAATGAAGTCTTGTAATAGGGCTGCGAGGAGCTGAATATTCCTTCTGCGATGCTGCAGAAAGACTTAGCAGGAATGTAGCCACTGTACATGACTACTGACAGCGATGCTCACCTGGACGTAAAAAAAAAAAAAAGTCTTCAGATGTGTGTGAAATCTTATGGGACTCAACTGTTAAGCTCACCAGTCCCTAAGCTTACACACTAATTACCCTAAATTATCCTAAGGACAAACACACACACCCATGCCCGAGGGAGGACTCGAGCCTCCGCCGGGACCAGCTGCACAGTCCATGACTGGAGCGCCTTGACCGCTCGGCTAAACCCGCGCTGCCACCTGGTGGTAAGACCGTTGTGTTCGGCGTATGACTCTGGCGCATCGTACTGCATCTGCAGCAGCAACTTCAGCAGCAGTTGGTATCACAGCGACACAACAAACTGTTACTAATCAGTTACTTCAAGGACAGCTCCGAGACAGACGCCCTGTAGCGTGTATTGCACTGACTCAAAACCATCACTATTTGTGACTTCAGTGGTCCCGAGAGAGAGCTCATTGGAGGGCACCTTCGAGGTCTGCTCTTTTTTCAGATGAAAGCAGATTCCGCCTCGGTGCCATTGGTGTCCCTGTGTTGGTTAGGAGGCGAGCTGAGAGCCTCCGAACAAGCTATCTGTGTGCCAGACACAATGGAATCATGGCCTGGTGTGTGATTTCGTATGACAGCAGGAGCACTCTCGTGATTGTTCCACATACCCTGGCTGATAATTTGTACATGAATCTGGTGATTCGTGCTGCCATTCATGAACAGCAGTCAGGAGGGGGGGGGGGTGTTTTCCAGCAGGATACCGCTCGTCCACTTACCGCTGTAGTAACCTAACATGCTCTACAGAGTGTCGATATATTCCCTAGGCCTGTTCGATCATCAGGTCTGTCTCCAGTTGAGCACTTGTTGGACAGCATCGGACGGCAACTCCAGCGTCATCTATAAACAGCATTAGCCAATCCTGTAGCGACCGACCTAGTGCAACAGGCATGGAACTCGATTCCAAAAATTGACACCCGGCACCTGTGCAACACAATACTTGCGCGTTTACCGGCTTGCATTCAACATTCTGGCGGTTACACTGGTTATTAATGTACCAGCATTTAAGATTGCTTATGGCTTTTCTAGCGTTTACATTAACCTGTGGTGCTGCAATGTGAATTACTTAAGTGTGCTACCTGGACAAATTAATTCTCAAAATTTAATTACTCCTGATTAATTATATTCTGATGTTGCGATTTTGTTTTCCGTCCGTGTATTATCGGTGCCAACGGCCTTGCCTCAGTGGCAACACCGGTTCCCGTCAGATCACCGAAGTTAAGCGCTGTCGGGCTGGGTTAGCACTTGGATGGGTGGCCATCCGGTCTGTCTAACGCTATTGGCAAGTGGGGAGCACTCAGCCCTTGTGAGGCAAACTGAGGAGATACTTGATTGAGAAGTAGCGGCTCCGCTCTCGTAAACTGACATATGGCCGGGAGAGCGGTGTGCTGACCACATGACCCTCTACATCCGCATCCAGTGACATCTGTGGGCTGAGGATGACACGGCGGCCGGTCGGTACCTCTGAGCCTTCTTTACCTGTTCGGGAGGAGTGAAATGAGTGAGTGTGTTATCGGTATGACTCTATCCTTACGACTATTCCACGCGAAACCTCACCGACTTTTCGCTTGGCATAAAGGTGCGAGAACGCTGGCGTTCGGGTATTTTTGAAGGAAACGGCAAGACAGTGTCTGGTGTTTGCTGCGAAAGTTTCACAGAACCAGCAATGTGCACGCCGTATAACTGACTGCGTCATAGCACTGCTTGTAGTATCACTCTTACACACATCCCAGGCTGCCGTAGATTGACTTCACGTGACTTCTTTCGGGTACCACAAGCACTGAATTCGACGACATTCCACTTGCTACTTCGCCGCCTCAGTTTTTGGCGCTGCCTCACCCAAACCACCTCATCGTTCTCCGCACACTTCGTACACATTTTTTAACTAACTCGCCGTACTAAAAATAGTGTCGGTAAGCAGACCTTTCCGTGTTCGCAGTCCCAGCCACGAGTGCTCGGTGACATTGTTACAGGACGGCACTCTATAGAACAAATGCGAGATTTCCTGTCAGTCTTGGCCGGAGGCCCAAGTTGCAGCAAACTATTTGCGGAGCTCCGGTTTGGGCTGCAGCGAGCGACTGCAATAACGGGCGGACAGGCGCGGCCGCAGATATTATGCTCTTGACCCTCTGCCCCTCCGGGCCGTCCCCCCGCTCCCCCCCCCCCCCCCCCCGCCAACGCTGCCCCACCCCCTGCTGCTGTCACCGCTGGCCTCTCTGGAGCGACTGACCTCCCAATAACGGCGTGCTGGCATTCTCTGCTGCGCCACACCGCACCAGCCGGCAGCGGGAGGGACCACCTCACCCTGACGGAGACATCCTGGAGGCATCGTGAGCTGCACTCGTTGTCTCGTTAAAATCCTCTGGTGCTCTGTCGAGTCATCTTTTAAATTACTCTCTTCTCCTTCGTCATCGTTTTCCCCTAGGAGTTTGACATTTTCGATCTGCACAGGCCTCTTTCGTTCTTAGATCTTTGTCTTCCATTCCTTCCTATATGTATTTTTCCCCTTCTTAGCTCTGGCCTTTGTCCCCTCTTCTTCTAGGCGGCTCCCAGTTTAACATATTCCTTCGCCTTCTATGGTTAGACATTTTCTGTACATGCCCGTTGTAATGAAACTGGTTCAAAACACCTTTTAAATAATAAAACATGACCTATACAAGGAATCTGATTACCCCAGTTAGTCATGAACGGAAAAAAAATAAATTAGGTAATTCAGTACAATTATTATATAGATGCGATAAATCACTTTAACGGGAGCCAAATGAACAATTAAAGTTAATATAATTTCAGTAAACCTGCAAAACTAAAAACAAATTATTGCAGGGGCTTACATAGACATCACGCATCTGTTAGATGCCCACGAAATACGTAATTTTGTTTTGAAGCTGACAGACAATAAGAAAATAGGTGCACTTTTCAAGCAGTAATGGCGGACAGCATCAGCTGGTAATATACGTAATTTTATGGTAGCTAATTTTACCACTCAAAATTAAAATATGTATTCTCTCCAAAAGAAGTTACAAACAAACATTAAAATAAAATTATAATGAGCAGCAAAATGTCTGAGAAGAATTTTGAAAGGAAATTGTTAATTGAACCTTAATTTGGAGGGTTTCCGACACTGTCAACAAGACGAAATAATGGAAAGAATATTAATTGGGACAAAATAAAATTGAGACATTGTGACAGTATTTTTGAAAATAGTTAATTTAACTGTAATTGTCTCTAATTTTGAAATGAGAGAGTGCGTAATAATTTTCTTTTAATGTCTTAACTGTTGCTGCAGGCAGTACGATGACGTTAGCGGTGGTCCGCGCGGACGATGTGTCAAGTAAATCCTGGTTCGTGGAGTGAAGATAATGATGGATCCTCCTGTTTCATTAATATTCCAGTTACGGCAGTGGTCCACGTGTCCGTTGGAATCGAATCAGCTGGCAGCACTGGCGCGAAAATAATAGTTCCAGCATGCGCGTTATCGTTACGCTCGCGACGTTTTATTATTAAAAGCTTATTAATCACGCGGTGCGGGTAGGTCGGAATTATGCAACCTCTTTAGCATTTAAGATATATAACCAGTTAATGCCAATACTTCGTATAGTTCTTTCACCGTGTTGCCACAGGAAAACAGTCACATGTGGTTTTCACTATAACAGTCCGTTAAACATCAGTTCAATTACGTCGTCGTCTTTAAGACAGTATGGACGATATAATAAATGTTTCTTGATCAAATCACAGCACTGTTCTTTTGCCTGACATTTTGGTTTGGTCCACTTTCACGCAATTCTAACAGTGTCTCCACACGACAATGGTTTCTGGTTCATGGCTAATTGTCACAAGTTCACACAGTTTGTAAAATCGTCACCGCAAACACTCCATATACTTTTCAGGTTTTACTGTTCACTTAATAACGCACAATCTCCTATTAACACAGCGGACGCACGGTAATTAATTGTTTCTCCGCGTATCGCCGTCTTTCACGCCGAAATTTGCAACGTTTTACACCCGCGAAGCGACCACAATACCACAACAACTCGCACATCCTCTATCGATAGTCGTTCGCTCTCTCCCTGACACAATACTTCTCCGAGCCTAACCAAAGATTTACAAACCATATAGAACCAGAACATTCATATTCGTATAATATAAAATATAAAACAGTAGCAAAATGAATGAAGAAACAATGTGACGTATTAACAAATAAAGAATAGTTGAAATAAATGATACATACGTACTGTGACAAGGTAATGCACAAAAGAAAAAAAAATTATCGTCTTTCGGGGAAAGCAATGTCTTTACATCGTACCACTAAAGCGCTCTATTTTCCAACGCGTTCTGTTTCGGAGTGCGTTACCTCCATTCACCTCCATACCACATTTCCTATCCAATCAAGCCTCGTCAGCTCCAGACATCTTCTCACGCAGTCCTTATCAAGTCTTTTAATTTTCTCCCTAACTTTCTTTGTTTGATGCCACATCTCAGCTCTATACAAAAACGCAGCGAGGTGACAAAAGCCTTGGGAGACCTTGTAATATCGTGTCGGACATCATTTTGCGAGGAGTAGTGTGGCAACTCGACATGTGGGGAACTCAACAAGTCTGTGGATGGCCCCTGTAGAAGTACTGAGCCTTACTGCCTCCGTTGTTTGGAACCACTTTGCTCTTCACTTAAAGACGAAATTCCTTCTCTATTTTCTTACGTAAAATACCAGACAATAGTCTAGCTCTTACTGGGATAACACTTATTAATGTATTTGTGAACACCCCTTTGTCTTTGTCAATATATATATATATATATATATATATATATATATATATATATATATATATATATATATATATACCAGGTGATCAAAAAGTCAGTATAAATTTGAAAACTGAATAAATCACGGAATAATGTAGACAGAGAGGTACAAATAGACACACATGCTTGGAATTACATGGGGTTTTATTATAACCATAAAAATGCAAAAGTTCATTAAAAGTCCGATAGATGGAGCGTCATCTTATCAGAATAGCAATAATTAGCACATCAAAGTAAGACAAAGCAAAGACGATGTTCTTTACAGGAAATTCTCAATATGTCCACCATCATTCCTCAATAATAGTTGTAGTCGAGGAATAATGTTGTGAAGAGCACTGTAAAGGAGCTTCTTGGCAGATTAAAACTGTGTGCCCGACCAAGACTCGAACTCGGGACCTTTGCCCTCCATGGGCAAGTGCTCTACCATCTGAGCTACCGAAGCACGACTCACGCCCGGTGCTCACAGCTTTACTTCTGCCAGTATCTCGTCTCCTACCTTCCAAACTTTACAGAAGCTCTCCTGCGAACCTGCAGAACTAGCACTCCTGAAAGAAAGGATACTGCGGAGACATGACTTAGCCACAGCCTGGGGGATGTTTCCAGAATGAGATTTTCACTCTGCAGCGGAGTGTGCGCTGATATGAAACTTCCTGGCAGATTAAAACTGTGTGCCCGACCGAGACTCGAACTCGGGACCTTTGCCTTCCGCGGGCAAGTGCTCTACCATCTGAGCTACCGAAGCACGACTCACGCCCGGTGTTCACAGCTTTACTTCTGCCAGTAGCTCGTCTCCTACCTTCAAAACTTTACAGAAGCTCTCCTGCGAACCTGCTGAACTAGCACTCCTGAAAGAAAGGATACTGCAGAGACATGGCTTAGCCACAGCCTGGGGGATGTTTCCAGAATGACAATCTGTGAGGACGGGGCGTGAGTCGTGCTTCGGTAGCTCAGATGGTAAAGCACTTGCCCGCGAAAGGCAAAGTTCCCGAATTCGAGTCATGCTCGGGCACACAGTTTTAATCTGCCAGGAAGTTTCATATCAGCGCACACTCCGCTGCAGAGTGAAAATCTCATTCTGGAGCACTGTAGAGCATGTCCGGAGTTATAGTGAGGCATTGGCGTCGGATATTGTCTTTCACCATCCCTAGAGATGTCGGTCGATCACGATACACTTGGTACCCCAAAGCCAATAATCGCACGGACAGAGGTCTGGGGACCTGGAAGGCCAAGCATGACTAAATTGGCGGGTGAGCACACGATCATCACCAAACGACGCGAGCAAGAGATCTTTCACGCGTCTAGCTATATGGGGTGGTTCTAATAAAACCCCATGTCATTCAAAGCATGTGCGTCAATTTTTACCTCTCTATTTACATTATTCCGTTGTTTATTAAGTTTTCAAATTTATACTGACTTTTTGATCACCCGGTATATATGTCGGGGATATACGGGGTGTTAGGGATATCAGTGAATATATTGTGATCGTTGGTACCTTAATATGTACCCACATCATTGTCCACATACTGATAGTTATATCCCATAAATGTTCTATGGGACTCATGACGAGCGATCTGGGTGACCAAATCAATCGGTGGAATTATCCAGAATGTTCTTCAAATAAATCACGAACAGTTGTGGTCCAGTGACATGATGCGGTCTCATGATGTCCATGAACGGTTCCAAATAGTCTGCAAGTAGGCAAACATAACCATTTGTCGTTAATGATCGATTCAGTTGAACCGGAGGGCCCAGTCCATTCCACACAAACACAGCCCACGCCATTTTGGGACAACCACCAGCTTTCACAGTTTCTTGTTGACAGCTGGGGTCCGTGGCTTGGTGGGGTCTGCACCACACTCGAACCCTACTATCAGATCTTACCAACTTAAACCAGCACTCGTCTCACGAGGCCAAGTTTTCCAGCCGTCCAGGCTCCAGCCGATATGGTCACGTGCCCAGGAGAGGTGCTGTTAGCGAAGGCACTCGCGTCGGTCGTCTGTTGCCGCAGCCCATTAAGGACAAATTTCGCCACACTGTCGTAACGAATACGTTCGTCGTACGTTTCACATTGATTTCTGCGGTTATTTCACGAAGTGTTACTTGCCTATTAGCACTTTCAACTCTACGCAAGCGTCGCTGCCGTCGGTGGTTAGGCGAAAGTCGTCGGCCACTGCGATATCCGCGGTTAGGGGTACTGCCTGAAATTTGGCCTTCTCGGCAAACTTTTTACAGTGTGGATCTCAGAATATTGAGTCCCCTGACGATTTCCGAAATGTAATGTCCCCTGCGTCTGGCTCCAACTACCACTCTGCTTTCAAAGTGTGTCAACTCCCGTCGTGCGTGGTAATCAGGTCGGAAACATATTCACATGAAGCACCTGAGTACAAATGACAGCTCCGTTAATGCACTGCCCTATCGTAACCTGCGTACCCGATAATGCCGCCACCTGTATAGGCCCACGTACGTGTCGCTATCTCATGACTTTTCTCACCTCAGTGTACATTGTCCGCCACATTGTATAATATCCTTTTCTTAATTTCCTGAGGATGTACGTCTGGAGGACAGCATTGTATGGTAGTGAAACATGGACTGTGGGATAACCGGAGCAGAAGAGAATCGACGCGTTTGAGATGTGGCGCTATAGACGAATGTTGAAAATTAGGTGGACTGATAAGGTAAGAACTGAGGAGGTTCTACGCAGAATCGGAGAGGAAAGGAATATGTGGAAAACACTGATAAGGAGAAGGGACAGGATGATAGGACATCTGCTAAGACATGAGGGAATTACTTCCATGGTACTAGAGGGAGCTGTAGAGGGCAAAAACTGTAGAGGAAGACAGAGATTGGAATACGTCAAGCAAATAATTGAGGACGTAGGTTGCAAGTGCTACTCTGAGATGAAGAGGTTAGCACAGGAAAGGAATTCGTGGCGGGCCGCATCAAAGCAGTCAGTAGACTGATGACAAAAAAAAAAAAAAGTCCTGCTGAGTATTATTATCCCATATTTTCCCATGCAAACGTTTAGCAGGTCTCTTCCCCATTGCTATTTTGGAACTAACATCTTTATCACATGTACTGAGTGAAGAGTATCTTCACTCATCTTTATTCCCATGACTATTTTCTGTACCAACCATTCAGCGCCTGTTCCAAATAGTGTTAAACAGAATAGGTGACATTCCACAGCCTTGTTTTAGGCCCCGATCACAGAAAATACTTTGGGTAACCTTGCTTCCCACTTTAATCATTACTTTGTGTTCTTGTACATCTGTTTAACCAGGTTAATCCATTTTTGCTGACATTCTCAGTGATTCCCACAATTTCATTCCACGGACACTGTCATACGGTTTCTGTAGCTCTACAAAGTACACATGCATTTTTAATTCTGGATTTTTAGAATAACTGCCAGATGAAGTGAATGGTATCACGACATGGTGCTCGTTGTCTAAAACCACTTTGCTCTTCACTCATAGCCGAAACATCCATTACCATTTCCTTACTCTAAATACAGGAGAAAAGTGTAGCCACTGCTAGGATAACACTTATTCCTCTACAATTTGTGCACACCCTTTTGTCTCCTATTTTTATATATATCTCGGAGGTATACAGTTTTAAGGGTATCATTGCAGATATTGTAATCATTGGTACCTTAATGTGTACCCACTCCAGCGTATTAGTTGCTTTGGCTCTGCATCTATAGTCTTCCCATAAACAC
Organism: Schistocerca serialis cubense; assembly: GCF_023864345.2. Classification (NCBI taxonomy): domain Eukaryota; kingdom Metazoa; phylum Arthropoda; class Insecta; order Orthoptera; family Acrididae; genus Schistocerca; species Schistocerca serialis. The sequence goes on along the minus strand of NC_064641.1, from coordinate 868,608,549 downwards.
GTCACATAATTTATTGCCTGATGTTTTCCGCATGGTCGTAACCACACCACTAAGCGGATTACACCTGCCACTATAGCCATTTTGTGTCCACGTGTGTACACTTCACCACCTGACCTGCTGCCCAGAGGGAAAATAAGCATTAATGGCTTGCCCCTGCCACATGTACTTGGAGCTACTAATCAAACTGAAAAGATACTCCTCCTAGTAGCTATAAATTATTAGCCTTAAAATGAAGTATATACTAAAGTAATGATCTTCAGTACACTATCCTCGGTCACCAAGAAAAATTGCACTTATACCCTTAATAACCTGTATCACAATTTCTACTCAATCGGTGGACCTCGTCTCGCCTCTGTTTCCTCAAAACGTTCCTGTAGACGTCTTATCAATAGATTTCTCCACACTTAAGAAGTTGCATTCGTATATTGTCTGGTCCTGGAACTTTATTTACTTTTCATTAGACAGTGATGCTTTCACATCCTCTTCCGTTATTTCTATACTTTTTTCTTCTTCTTCTTCTCATTACTAGTCCACCCAAAAATATTTAAAATACTAAAACTTAGTATGAAATCTTACTTTCTTTAGTGTTTTGGCACTTCCGTTGCGTCGCGCAAATTAACACACAGCGATGGCTACAGCCGACGGGCTTTTTGCGATGTGCAGCGCGCGAGACAAACTTAACGCAACCTACAGCCCCAAAGGCGTAATCGAAACTTTCACTATCTGGCCCACATTTATTCTTTGCACTCTTACACAGGTGAAATTAGTTTGAGTAAAGGGTGCCATCCTCGCCTAGGCCCATGAGACAAGGTTAAACTTCTCACAACTCGAAAGTCAGTAATTCAAAGCCAGTAGGTAATCATTTTTAGGAATGATACCGTGATACGAGCACTGTGCATCTAACTGCTAACAGCTCAATGCACCGCTTCCTACTACTTACAAGCAGCTCTCTCTCTCTCTCTCTCTCTCTCTCTCTCTCTCTCTATCTATATATATATGCCCCCTCACAGCTATTAGTCTCCTCAACAACATATGCTGGTGGTAATCATTCTGTATCAGGGCGCGAAAAGCAATCGCATAGCCGATAGTATGGACAGAAGAAATGTGTGGTCACGGTGTGGCGAGAGAGTAGCATGTCATCAATCGCTAGCCACTATGAATCAGGAACTCTGGTGATCCAATCTCTGTCCAACTCCATTTCCAGACACGTTATACTTTTTGCTGCTGGCAGACGTAGTTAATATCACGCTCTATGTAGTCCTGAATCACTTATAAATTTAATTACTTATTATTATTATTCTTATTGCTGTACCTAGAGGATGGTGTACTTATGAACATAGGAAGTTATTTGGTCTCCACTTGATTCTAGTGGCTGATTTTAGATTCACATGTACGAACGCTCACTAAAGACCGATAAGCAGTTTCCATCATTTTCTGCAGTTTTTGTTACTATTAGAAATAAGCCTGAGTTTTGTGCAGAATTGGTAACTATTTCTCCTTTTAAATATTTATGTGCTTCATAATACGAGTATATTAAAGCTATTTGAAAAATATTGTTATTTCTCCAGTTACAGAATCTTATGGGAGTAAAATACTACATATTTTTAGAACTGTTTATGCAGGGTGGTTCGATACAGTCTGAGAAACTCGTAAGAGTGTTTCAGGGGAAAAGTAAACGTTAAGAAAAAATTCGATGCCTTGCGCCGTTTCCGATTCAGTTGGTACTGAAGTTAGCTGATCACGTCGTTACGCGTATAAATTTAAGCAGTCACCCAGAGACAGTGTCACCAAACGTGTTCTTCGTCTGCATTACAAGTGATAACTCACGAACCCACAAAAGTCGGTATCTTACCACATTTTAGCACGTTCAAGTGCTTGAATTTGCGCTCGAAACGACCTGATTGGCTAACTTCAAAGCTAATTAAATCGGAAACTGGAAAACGTTTCGAAATTTTTTTCTTAACAATTATTTCTCAGCAGAGCCTCCTCTGCAACACCCTTACAGGTTTTTCAGACTGTTTCTGATCACACTGTATATCATGTGGACAATTGAGCAATCTTTTACCGGTCGTTCACCATCATATACCTTGAAACTGAAGGTCTTTTGCCATGGAACGTTTGATACTTGCAAATGAAATGAGTTTCTTTAATGTCTTAGCAATTTATGGGTACTGAAAATGGAAACTTATGTTAGTTTTCAGTAGCTCCTATTTAAAAATATAGTTAACAAATAAACGGTTTCTCCAAAATTTGATTTCACTTGCGGATTACTGATGCGTTGTATAAAATAATGTATCCAGCAGACTATTAAATACAGTGCTGATAAGATTTTTATCAATTGCAACGTTTTTAAATTTCAATTTGTTCCTAGGTACATGGCCACATTATACCTTGTAACATGTTTACACTTGTGGAGAAAGTTCAATATTACGGAGTAATTTTTGTAACTACAGAAAAAAAATGCAGCTCGTAAAAAATGAATGCCATCTTTTAAAGATGTAAAACGTACACACTTCTACTGCAGGGCCAATTAGAGGCACATATATGATAAGCGTATCAAGGCACATCACCTACTGTATGTCCACACTAAACAAAAATTTGTTACTTTCTGTGTGTCCTGTTGATGAAATTTAAGTGTCCAGTATTGTGTAGATCTGGACCCTAAAGGTCTGAGACACCTCTGTGTGTCTCTAATGACGCGTTTTCTCCTTACATAGTGGAAGGATGGGTTAGCTTTCTTATCGTATCTGTGCCTGCTTTCCGGATTTGTTAGTAGCGTATTCTGTAGCTCATCGTGTTTGATAAACATTTTACAGCTGAAACGTATTTATTGACGTTCATAGCAACATACATATTACAGTATAGAGCTACGTCTAACAGAGATTTGATGTGTTATGCGCATCGCTGCTTTTTCATAAATACTCCACTGTATTTGTGACACTTACAGCTGGAACTACGTACACCTTATCAGTGGACGACGTACTTTTACAGAAGACGTAAGGTATTTTCGCCTTTCGTGGTTCACTAACCCCAGTTTCACTTTTCTTCATTCCGTATTATGTCAATGTGTTTACGAAGAATAGAAAAATGCTCAAGTTTCCTTTTAACTGACTAATTTAGAAGTAGCCAACACTAATTACTGGAGGAAAACGCTGTTCACTTTAAAGTCCTGTTCCCTAAGTAAGCGTTTTCTGTAGCACAGTTTCTTCTGCCGCCTTCAGTTCTTTATAACTACCTAAGTCTTTTATCATGCTGTCGCAAGGAGGCTATCAAATGACAGCGAACGGCCGGAGAGAAAACGCTTTTTTTCGGGGGCCAACGGTGCAGCGAGCGAAGAAATTAATTAACAGTTGAGAATTATGGGTCCTCATTAGCCACGGATCATAAAAGGGCGTTAATTCACGGATGGGAAGGCAATCACTTTTTGATTGCATTTTTATGTGTGGACACAAAAAAAGGGAGGGTGAGGGCACTTAAAATTCCGCATGAACGTGCAGAATGCCACATGACAGTAGCCAAATTGTCGGAGATAATCGCTATTTCTGGACCGACCAGACAAATTTCTGTGAAGCTCTTTTACGTGCGGAAACATGACTTCACTTTGATGTAGGCCGACCATTCACAGCCTGATTAGTCTTTGTGAAGGGACATCACAGCAGCCTGTATTATTGCCAATTACTTTTTAAGAAGGCGTCGGAGAGTATTGTCCGAAGTTCCGTGTTTGCTCTAACGTGATGCGGCAATACCATTCTTTTTGTTCAATGCTTCGTACGGTTTTGCTGAGCGTATTTTTCTATCAGTTCAGCTGGTGTACTTAACCACCAATTTCAGAGAGAGTAAAATTGTCGAATACCTCTTGCACATACTGCCAAATTTGTAATAAATGAATATTACTTACTTGAGCAATAATATCTTTTTTAAACAGTATTGCCTGCTTTCGGGACCACTATAAAATCATTCAGAAAGTAAAATTAAGATTGTAGAGCAAGCACAATTCCCTTGTAACATTATTTTACTGACATAAAGTAGCAAAGCCCTATACATGGTGACATATAATTTCTGAAGATGCTAGCATCTGACGTGAGAAACATGTGAGTAAAGGAAAGTTGCACGCGACTCGTGGCTGCTCTAAAACTTTGATTTCTAGTGGTCGCTGTTCCCAATCATGTGATGCTTACACTCGCCACATTCGGAAAATGTTTTGACACAGTATTAAAGCATAGTTTTTACAACAGAATTGCTGTGCAGGTATGATCATATGCGGGACTGTTCAAACGTAATGACAATAATCTTTACTCAAAGACGGCTGGATTCTCTCAGCACTATGCAACTCAAATTTTGTGTTTTTCACATCAGCGTTATTCTTAGATATCAGAGATGTATTGTCAATGCATACACGGAAGTCCAACTCTTTTGAATCTTAAATCCTTGTCAGATTATTGTGTAACTATTAAACCAGTGACAGCCAATCATGGACAACCAGTAGTTAACAGATTATTGACACACAAGTGATTTACCATTCATTTACAATTAATCACGGACAAGCAATTATTTAAAGTTAGTTGATGACTGTAATCGATCGGCAAAGATTTCTATCCAATCTTTGTCAGCCAGGAAATGACACTGATAAGCACTGATATTAACACGCCAAAGTAAAGTTATACTGCAGTTATAAGTATCCAGTCATTTCGAATATTTTGCTTTTTCTTTGGATTCCGTTTCTATACTTCAGATGTAGACGTCAAAGAAATGACTTAGTGAGAAAATTAAGCCCTGCATGTTTGTATCAAATTGCTATCACAGGACAAAGAAGATTCAAGCAGAATATAGGAAGGACCTTGTTCTTTATTTCATTTGGCGTTTAAATAAGCATATCGGACAAGAAATTGGTTACAATGAGAGTGTAAGTCCAAGGATGAAGTAATCGGATTATAAAAAGGGAAGACAGTGATGCAGTCACTCTACACCTCGAAGAAGCAGTGACGGAAATAAAGGTTTAAGAGTGGTACTAAAACTGAAGATGAAAAGATATCAATGTTAGGATTCGCAGATGACATTGCCATCCTCAGTGAAAATAAAGATGTATTACAGGACCTGTTTAAGGAAATGAACTGTCTGATAAGTATAGAATATGGATTGAGAGTAAATCGAAGGAAGACGAAAGTAATGAGAAATAGCAGAAGTGAAAGCAGTGAGAAACTTAACATCAGGGTTGACAGTCATGTAGTTGGTGTAGTTAAGGAATTCTGCTATCTAGGCAGCAAAATAACCCATGACAGGCGGAGCAAGGTGGACATAAAAAGCAGACTATGCACTGGTAAAAAGGGCATTCCTGGTCAATATAAGTCTGCTACTATCAAACCAATAGGTCTTAAATAGAGGAAGAAATTTCTGAGAATGTACGTTTGGAGCACATAATTATGTTATAGTGAGATGTGAAGTGTGGGAAAACCAGAAGAGAATAGAAGCATTTCTGATGTTGTGCTACAGAAGAATATTGAAAATTTGGTTGACTGATAAGATCAGGAATGAGGAGATTCTCCGCAGAATCGGCGAGGGAAGGAATATATGGGAAACACTGACAAGAAGAAAGGAAAGGATGATAGTACACATGTTAAGATATCAGGAAGTAAATTACATGATACTAGAGGGAGCTGTAAAGGCTAAAAACTGTAGAGAAAGAAAGAGACTGTGATACATCCACCAAATAACTGAGGATGGAGGTTGCAAGCGCTACTATGAGATGAAAATGTCGGCACAGGAGAGCAATTCGCGGAGTGCTGAATCAAACCAGTCAGAAGAACGATAAAAAAAAAGATCGGGTGATATTAGCGATCCATTGGAGGTGCGATAGCATGTCTGAGAATTCTTCCAATCAGGGAAATATGCGTGCTGTCCTGCGCTCACAACTGTAGCGTCTTGTAACCAGGTACTATCCACCGCACACTCAGCAAGAAGGTGTAGGAGAAGGGGCGGCACTTCGTCACTGAGAATCTTGAAACAAACATATTGATTCACTTTCATGGTAAGCTGAATGCCGGGGCCGAAGTTGTGGTACATATATCACCTCCAAAAGTGCACCTACAGTCTAAACTAAACCTTACACATAATGTGGCTTAAAAACCTCATTCTGCTGTCAGTGCACTCGTAGTCGATCCTCATTTGAAAAGCAGAAAATTTCTGACACCTACTAACAAGTCTCCTTGAAGACGGTTCAAAAAGGCTCTTATCACTATGGGACTTAACTTCTCAGGTCATCAGTCACCTAGAGCTTAGAACTACTTAAACCTAACTAACCTAAGGACATCACACACATCCATGCCCGAGGCAGGATTCGAACCGCCGACCGTAGCGGGCGCGCGGTTCCAGACCGTACTTGAAGACGGTCAGTTTGTTTCCAGCTACTAACAAATTCGATGAAAGGAGAAAATTCACGAAAGGAGAAAATTTAAAACTTCAGGAAAAGATCCGGCGAATGGGCATAAAATCGTTTAAAAAAAGGGATTAACAGAAAGGGGAAATGGCTAAACAGTAATGGCGAGAGGAAAAATGTAAGGGTTTAGAGGCATATTTCACGAGGAGAAAGATAGATACGGCCTGCAGGAAAGTTAAAGAGGTCTTTGGGGAAAAGGGAAACAGCTGTGTGAATATCAAGAGCTCTGATGGAAAACCAATACTAAGCAAAGGAAGGAAAGTTGAAAGTACGTAGAGAGTCTGTACAAGGGTGATGAACTTGAAGGCAGTGGTATAGAAAGGGAAGTGGATGCAGATGAAGGTGATATGGGAGACATTATATTGCGAGAAGGTTCTGACAGAGCTCTGAAAGATCTAACAAGGCCCCAGAGGTAGACGACATTCTGTCCGAACTACTGATAGCCTTGGGAGAGCCAGCAGTGACGAAACTCTCTCATCTGGTGTGCAAGATGTGTGATACATGCGATGTACAATAAGACTTCAAGAAGAAAGTAATAATTTCAATTATAAAGAAAGAAGGTGTGTGAAAGGTGTGAATATTACCAAACTATCAGTTTAATAAGTTATGGTTGGAAAATACAAACACGAATTCCCGACAAAAGAATGGAAAAACTGGTAGTAGCCGACCTCGGGGAAGATCAGTTTGGATTCCCGGGAAATGTAGGAATACGCGAGGAAACCCTGATCCTACGGCTTATTTCATAAGATAGGTTAAGGAAAGACAAACCTACGTTTATAGCGTTTGTAGACTTAGAGAAAACCTTTGACAATGTTGACTGGAATACTCTCTTTGAAATTCTGAAGGCAGCAGGGTTAAAATACAGGAAGCGAAAATCTATTTACAACTCCCACAGAAACCAGACCGCATTAATAAGGGTCGATGAGTATGAACGGCAAGCAGTGGTCGAGAAGCGAGACAGGGTTGTAGCCTATCCCAGATGTTATTCAATCTGTACAATGAACAAGCTCTAATGGGGATCAAAGAAAAATTTGGAGTATGAATTAAACTTCAGGAAGAAGAAGTAAAAAGTTTGAGGTTTGCCGATGACACTCCAATTCTGTCAGGAGAGCAAAGGACTTGGAGAAGCAGGGTGCTGAGAAGTACATGTCTTGTGACTTATTCATTTTAGCGAGGAGATCTTTGTGGTTATCTGGCTGGCTCTGCTATTTGGCTTTAGATATTTGCCTTCAAGTGACTGTTGCTTAGCACCATGTAGAGGACACATGTGACTTATGACAGTTTGGAGGCATGGACAGCTTTATAAATTATTGCAACTTGCCCCATGCAAACGGACAACAAAAACTGATTGATAACATGTTAACTGGAAGGACATTTACTGTAACTACAGAAGAAGATACTAGCTGCCCAAAAGTATTGAATAATGGGTTACCACAGTGTGGGGCGGCGGGTGGAATAGTTGTTAATGTTCCTATTATTTATTTAATGCTGTTGTTTGCCGTTCTCAACACTGGCTCTCTAACTACAATATTGGCAACCAGAAAGTGATTAGCAAAACGTGAAGCCTGTAATTAGAATTCCTAGTGGCCACTTCATCTGAGAAATACATTTATAGCTACAGCTTATAGCTCTGAGGACTTACGAGATTGTCTGGGATTCATGATCAAAAACTATTCTCCATAAAATGTTCACTACATCCTGAAAGTCACAGACCAAAAAGAATCCACACAATCCAACTACCATCCTGTTCAAATTAAACGATTTCATGGTTACGCGTATCCCGAGTAACTTATTACTGCATCCGAGGCTGTTTATATCAATGATACCGATGCGACGGGACTCCCGGCACAGGTGGTGCACTAATCAGCGTCTGGAGGGAAGTGGGGCTTTCCTCTTCTCGCGCAGAGTTCTTACATATAAAGCTGCGGTGCGGACGGCTAAGAGAACGCCTGATCAAATCTGCTCTCCTGACTAGCCACTGGGCTAGTAATGCACCACTTTAAGTTATCGAATAAATCATTGCTTCCTTTGCTGATGGCCAATGAAGCTCTCAATTTAAATGTGCAATCAGCACACAGGTAAGTAATCATAATAAAAGTCTGACATGGCTAAGTCAAATATTTTGGGCGAGAGAATTAATTTAATTACACTACACGCAGTAGACGAGCTCTGAACTTGCTCTTTGGAGATACGCTGTCGCTATAGTTTTATAGTTATTCAGTTGAAACTTCTCACATCTTTATGATTATAGCGGATCTCCCTTCTACTTAAATTTAAACATCCTAGCTTTATTTATTCGCCTACTTAATGTATCTTGCTTCCTTAATTTCTAAGACAAAAACTAGAAAATCATGAATTTCAACTAAAATTTTAATTTGTGAGATCCAGAAAACTGTTCCTACTAAATTATTATGCAAAAGGAATCTAAATACAAATTTTTAAGCTTCTAGCTCTTTTCTGTTGCGCCAATAATTTTTACAGAAAAACGTCCAAATTTCGAAAATGGTTAAAGTTATAGAACTGATATTCAACACATATTGATTTAGTATTACTCCTGACATGCTAGAAACGTTTCAGGTTATTTACTTGATTTTTAAAGTATTGCGCAACATTTATGACGTCAGAGCTAGTTACAGCGGACTGGCTGGCACACAATGGAAAGACTTATGTGAATTTTATAAGGTGTGAGTAGGCTGCTTCCCTACAACAGGGATACATCCTTGCTCCTCTCTTGTTTAATCTGTATATATCCGATAGCCCTTTAACACAGTCCAGAAGGTTTGGCTATGCAGAAGACTGGGCAATAGCTACCCAACACAAAACTTTTGAAAGAACCCCCTGAAGAAATCCTAACTTCTGATCTACTTATCTTAAGCCACTATTTCCTCAAATTGATGTTACAACCAAACTCAAAATAAAACAGAAGTTTCATGTTTTCATGTGTCCAGTAGATTGGCATACAGAGCCCTCGATGTCTGTTTTGGAGAGAAAGTTCACCACAATATGCACCCGAAATACCTTGGGATCAGTTTGGATAGGACACTCTCTTTGAAGGAGCACTTGACACGAACATCTGCTAAGCTTAAAACCATAAACAACATTCTCCATAAACTCTGCAGCTCTCCGGGAATCAGCACTCGGTCTGGTATACTCAGCAGCAGAGCACTGGCCACCTACCTGGCTTAATAATCCAAACGTATAAAAGATAGAAGTACAACTTAACGAGGCCATGCGCATTACTAGTGGGTCAGTACTACCACATACTGACCATCTATCTTGAGCCACATTCCACCTCCTGACATCGGACGGAAGAGCTCGCTACTACGTGAATACCAGAAGATTACTAATAATGCCGACCTTCCAGTAACGGACGACGGAATCCCTACGGAGCGAAAAAGACTAAAATCAAGACATCCCTCTCTCACCATAGCCAGGACTCTCGTGGAAACTGAATTCAATCCCCATCGATGAATGGTAACGCTGCCGGCAACAAAACTGTTCCCCGCAATACCTGAAGCTGCCTTGCGTCCAGAAGAAACCACCTGCATTCGACCAGCCTCGGGCAGTCTGGACTCTGTGAATCGCATCCGTACGGACCACGAACGATTTGCAGACGCTCTCTACAAGCGGAGCAAACCTTGGCTCAAATGGTTCAAATGGCTCTGAGCACTATGGGACTCAACTGCTGAGGTCATTAGTCCCCTAGAACTTAGAACTAGTTAAACCTAACTAACCTAAGGACATCACAAACATCCATGCCCGAGGCAGGATTCGAACCTGCGACCGTAGCAGTCTTGCGGTTCCAGACTGCAGCGCCTTTAACCGCACGGCCACTTCGGCCGGCGGAGCAAACCTTCATCACCATCCTGCGACTGTGTTGCGGAACGATAGACAGTTGATCATGTTGTATAGACATGTCCCGCGTGTGTCTACAAGCTTCCTTTCGAGGATTTACTCACTGCGACGAGTGATGTTATAAAATACATAAATGGCTTTGATGTCCCTCTGTAGCTGTTTTTATTTATGTTATTTAATGCTGGAAAGCTGTGCTTAAATGTGAACTGGTAGTAGTTTTGTAATCTTTGTATATGTATTGCCATACGATGAATAAAACAATTTTTTGTTCCCGATTTGCACAGTCCATAACTGACTTCTATGTGAACCTGTGAACCTAACATACAGTCTGAGAAGTTTCTTCCTCAGATCAAACCGAGTGTTTGTTACTAGTGGATTACTTTTGACTGGGAACGCTAACCTTCGTTTATAGCTTTTGCAGATTTGGAGAAACATTTTGACAATGTTAACTGGAATACACTCTTTGACACTTTAAAGGTAGCTAAAGATTACATAAAATCTGTACACAAACCAGACAGCAATTATAAGAGTCGAGAGGCATAAAAGGGAAGCAATGGTTGACATGAACCATGAACCGTGGACCTTGCCGTTGGTGGGGAGGTTTGCGTGCCTCAGCGATATAGATGGCCGTACCGTGGGTGCAACCACAACGGAGGGGTATCTGTTGAGAGGCCAGACAAACGTGTGGTTCCCGAAGAGGGGCAGCAGCCTTTTCAGTAGTTGCAGGGGCAACAGTCTGGTTGATTGCCTGATCTGGCCTTGTAACATTAACCAAAACGGCCTTGCTGTGCTGGTACTGCGAACGGCTGAAAGCAAGGGGAAACTACAGCCGTAATTTTTCCCGAAGACATGCAGCTTTACTGTAAGATTAAATGGTGATGGCGTCCTCTTGGGTAAAATATTCCGGAGGTAAAATAGTCCCCCATTCGGATCTCCGGTCGGGGACTACTCAGGAGGACGTCGTTATCAGGAGAAAGAAAACTGGTGTTCTACGGATCGGAGCGTGGAATGTCAGATCCCTTAATCGGGCAGCTAGGTTAGAAAATTTAAAAAGGGAAATGGATAGGTTAAAGTTAGATATAGTGGGAATTAGTGAAGTTCGGTGGCAGGAGGAACAAAACTTTTGGTCAGGTGATTACAGGGTTATAAACACCAAATCAAATAGGGGTAATGCAGGAGTAGGTTTAATAATGAATAGGAAAATAGGAGTGCGGGTTAGCTACTACAAAACAGCGTAGTGAACGCATTATTGTGGCCAAGATAGACACAAAGCCCATGCCTACTACAGTAGTACAAGTTTATGTGCCAACTAGCTCTGCAGATGATGAAGAAATAGATGAAATGTATGATGAGATAAAAGAAATTATTCAGGTAGTGAAGGGAGACGAAAATTTAATAGTCATGGGTGACTGGAATTCGTCAGTAGGAAAAGGGAGAGAAGGAAACATAGTAGGTGAATTTGGATTGGGGGGAAGGAATGAAAGAGGAAGCCGCCTTGTAGAATTTTGCACAGAGCGTAACTTAATCATAGCTAACACTTGGTTCAAGAATCATAAAAGAAGGTTGTATACCTGGAAGAATCCTGGAGATACTAAAAGGTATCAGATAGATTATATAATGGTAACACAGAGATTTAGGAACCAGGTTTTAAATTGTAAGACATTTCCTGGGGCAGATGTGGATTCTGACCACAATCTATTGGTTATGAACTGCAGATTGAAACTGAAGAAACTGCAAAAAGGTGGGAATTTAAGGAGATAGGACCTGGATAAACTGAAAGAACCAGAGGTTGTAGAGAGTTTCAGGGAGAGCATAAGGGAACAATTGACAGGAATGGGGGAAAGAAATACAGTAGAAGAAGAATGGGTAGCTCTGAGGGATGAAGTAGTGAAGGCAGCAGACGATCAAGTACGTAAAAAGACGAGGGCTAATAGAAATCCTTGGGTAACAGAAGAAATATTGAATTTAATTGATGAAAGCAGAAAATATAAAAATGCAGTAAATGAAGTATGCAAAAAGGAATACAAACGTCTCAAAAATGATATCGACAGGAAGTGCTAAATGGTTAAGCAGGGATGGCTAGAGGACAAATGTAAGGATGTAGAGGCTTGTCTGACTAGGGGTAAGATAGATACTGCCTACAGGAAAATTAAAGAGACCTTTGGAGAGAAAAGAACCACTTTTATGAATATCAAGAGCTCAGATGGCAACCCAGTTCTAAGCAAAGAAGGGAAGGCAGAAAGGTGGAAGGAGTATATAGAGGGTTTATACAAGGGCGATGTACTTCAGGACAATATTATGGAAATGGAAGAGGATGTAGATGAAGACGAAATGGGAGATAAGATACTGCGTGAAGAGTTTGACAGATCACTGAAAGACCTGAGTCGAAACAAGGTCCCGGGAGTAGACAACATTCCATTAGAACTACTGATGGCCTCGGGAGAGCTAGTCAAGACAAAACTCTACCATCTGGTGAGCTCGATGTGTGAGACAGGCGAAATACCCTCAGACTTCAAGAAGAATATAATAATTCCAATCCCAAAGAAAGCAGGTGTTGACAGATGTGAAAATTACCGAACTATCGGTTTAGTAAGTCACAGCTGCAAAATACTAACGCGAATTATTTACAGACGAATGGAAAAACTGGTAGAAGCGGACCTCGGAGAAGATCAGTTCGGATTCCGTAGAAATGTTGGAACACGTGAGGCAATACTAACCTTACGACTTATCTTAGAAGAAAGATTAAGAAATGGCAAACCTACGTTTCTAGCATTTGTAGACTTAGAGAAAGCTTTTGACAATGTTGACTGGAATACTCTCTTTCAAATTCTGAAGGTGGCAGGGGTAAAATACAGGGAGGGAAAGGCTGTTTACAATTTGTACAGAAACCAGATGGCAGTTATAAGAGTCGAGGGGCATGAAAGGGAAGCAGTGGTTGGGAAAGGAGTGAGACAGGGTTGTAGCCTCTCCCCGATGTTATTCAATCTGTATATGGAGCAAGCAGTAAAGGAAACAAAAGAAATATTCGGAGTAAGTATTAAAATGCATGGAGAAGAAGTAAAAACTTTGAGGTTCGCCGATGACATTGTAATTCTGTCAGAGACAGCAAAGGACTTGGAAGAGCAGTTGAACGGAATGGACAGTGTCTTGAAAGGAGGATATAAGATGAACATCAACAAAGCAAAACGAGGATAATGGAATGTAGTCAACTTAAGTCGGGTGATGCTGGGGGAATTAGATTAGGAAATGAGACACTTAAAGTAGTAAAGGAGTTTTGCTATTTAGGGAGTAAAATAACTGATGATGGTCGAAGTAGAGAGGATATAAAATGTAGACTGGCAATGGCAAGGAAAGCGTTTCTCAAGAAGAGAAATTTGTTAACATCGAGTATAGATTTAAGTGTCAGGAAGTCGTTTCTGAAAGTATTTGTATGGAGTGTAGCCATGTATGGAAGTGAAACATGGACGATAACTAGTTTGGACAAGAAGAGAATAGAAGCTTTCGAAATGTGGTGCTACAGAAGAATGCTGAAGATAAGGTGGGTAGATCACGTAACTAATGAGGGTGTATTGAATAGGATTGGGGAGAAGAGAAGTTTGTGGCACAACTTGACTAGAAGATGGGATCGGTTGGTAGGACATGTTTTGAGGCATCAAGGGATCACAAATTTAGCATTGGAGGGCACCGTGGAGGGTAAAAATCGTAGAGGGAGACCAAGAGATGAATACACTAAGCAGATTCAGAAGGATGTAGGTTGCAGTAGGTACTGGGAGATGAAGAAGCTTGCACAGGATAGAGTAACATGGAGAGCTGCATCAAACCAGTCTCAGGACTGAAGGCCACAACAACAACAACATGGTTGAGGAGAGTGTGAGATGGGTTTGTTGCCTATCTCCGATGTTAATCAATATTTACAGCAAGCAAGCAGTATTGGAAGCAGTATCGGAGACAGGAAAGCGTGGTGATGGCTACTGTGGGAGTCAGCACCGACTTAAAGAATGAAGAAGAGAAGTTCCGATGGCCGGTGGCGGTGTACATAACACTTGCAGATTAATAGAACACTTTATTTCTAAACAGTGCCACCTACATGCAATTACTTTTCCACCGTATCACCACTCGCAGAACGCAGGCCAAGTTCGTGTTTCTATTACACAGTACCGAGGATCTCGAAGTCGGCGACCGAACTGGAGGCCGACCACCAATGGGTGGCTGGTTAAGTCAGCGTTGACAGGGGGCACTGAACTCTGTCTTCGTGGAGGTGTGGCGCTGTCCGCTCTTTCCATTGGAGCGAGGGTCGCCGACTTCTTTCTACTTGCTCCTTGCGTCGTCCATTACGTAAGATTTTGCTTCCAAGGTAGAAGATTTCATTCACTTTGTGGTCACGAATTTTGATGTTAAGTTTGTCACTAACCTCACAGCTCCTACTAATCATTACTTTCGTCTTATTTCGGTTTACTCTCAGTCATTAGACTATTCATTCCATTCGAGTCCCGAAACTCTTCTTCGCGTTCACTGAGGATAACATAGCCATCAGCAGAGTCATCAGCTACTCTTAATTTTCCCTCTTGGTTCCTGTGCGTATTTTATATTACTCCTCTTGGCGTCTAGCTTGCATCTATTTCTCCGTGAAATTCAAACATATTCAGTCGTTTTACACTGTCGAACGCTTTGTCTAGGTCGAGAAATCCTATGAACGTATCTCGATTGTTACTCATTTTTAGCACTACTAAACGCAACATAGAAATTTTCTCCCTGGTGCTTTTCTGAAAGTGAGATATTACGTGCAAAATTCGGACAGAAATTCATTGCATCTTGGAAAAAGTTGGATCTGAAATAGCGAGACTCGACCCCTAATACTGTATTGCGCCAGGTGCAGAGACGGCAAGTAAGTGGTGGAGCTCACTGCATACATTACGGAACGCAATTAAGGGTGGAGGCAAAAACTAGGAGGGAAGAGCTGTTATGGCTTTGCAAATAAAGAACTATCGCTCCTTCTCCTATCTCAGCAAAATGTATAGTTTTCTTTTCATTTCTCATCCCATGTAGGCGTTCACGGCCGGCGTCTTCATCAGTAAACACTTCTGGGCTAAGTTGCCGTGGTCGATCTGTAGAAATTCTTCTCCCTGACGTTTCGTTCTTAACTACGGAGAACATCTTCCGAGGTGAGTCGACGACTGGCTGCTAGGAGCTGGGGCCGCCGCTTATATGGACATCGTAGAGGGCGCTACCACACGTCACGTGGCGCCGATGTGTGGCTATCTCTGGCTATCGTCTGTTCTCTCGATTGCAGGCAATCGATTGTCACGTGATTGATGCAACGTCGACAGTCATATATTGTTCAATTTTAATCCTTCTTCTTTACGATTAAAATTGTATTGATGTTTGTGGATTTCAATTGCCTCTCTATACATACGTGTATAATAGTGCGACGTCCTCGCTAGCACGCTTGTCCCACCAAATTTTATTTCGTGATCTCCATCCTTAAAAACATGTTCCGCTACTGCCGATTTGTCGATATGTCCCAAGCGACAGTTTCTTTTGTGCTTCGTCAACCGTGTATTGATGCTTCTTTTTGTAGTTCGTATGTAGCGGAACTTGTTTTTAAGGATGGAGATCACGAAATAAAATTTGGTGGGACAAGCGTGCTAGCGAGGACGTCGCACTATTACACACGTATGTATAGAGAGGCAAATGCAATCCACAAACATCAATACAATTTTAATCGTAAAGAAGAAGGATTAAAATTGAACAATATATGGCGGTCGACGTTGCATCAATCACGTGACAATCGATTGCCTGCAATCGAGAGAACAGACGATAGCCAGAGATAGCCACACATCGACGCCACGTGACGTGTGGTGACGCCCTCTACGATCTCCATATAAGCGGCGGCCCCAGTTCCTAGCAGCCAGTCGTCGACTCACCTCAGAAGATGTTCTCCGTAGTTGAGAACGAAACGTCAGGGAGAAGAATTTCTACAGATCGACCACGGCAACTTACCCCGGAAGTGTTTGCTGATGGTTTTCATTTCTGATCACAGTATGAAGGCTTTCACGACCGGATGACATATCTTCTGGTAAACCTTCCGGGATGTAAGGTCGTGGTCCATGAAACTCTTCAGCTCCTAACGTGTCGTCCAGAGCTGCGCTGGACATCTTCAGAGGGGTGTTTCTCCTCCGGTGAGTCTTGCCGGTCGGCAAGACTCACCGGAGGAGAAACACCCCTCTGAAGATGTCCAGCGCAGCTCTGGACGACACGTTAGGAGCTGAAGAGTTTCATGGACCACGACCTTACATCCCGGAAGGTTTACCACAAGGTTTTCATTTCTCATTCACGTTACCAGTGTGTCAGCATATGCGTGCGCTGTTTGTGTGTGTGTGTGTGTGTGTGTGTGTGTGTGTGCCAGTATGTCCGTGTCTGTGTGCGTGTGTGCACGGAGCATGTGAGCGTGACAAAGCGAGAGGGGCGGAGCGTGGCAGGCGCGAATGTGGAGGCAATTTGGCGCCGGCGCCTTATCTCTCCAGCCAGCGCGGCCAGCCCACGTGCGCGTCGTTCTTGCGGCAGCCCGCCGCCCTCGGTTTCTTGTGCACCCTGCCTGCGGCTCCGCTCGCTCGCTTCCTTCCTCCCTCCCTCCCTGCCGCAGGCAGCCATTGTTCTGGCCGCTAACTCTGCTGGGGCAGCGCGAGTCTGCAAAAAACCCAGTCCCCCCCCCCCCCCCCCCACCCCTCACCACTCGCAGGTTGGCAGCTTCACGCTACCTGCAGTGCTCGCGACCGCCCGAGGTTTCCACATTCGTTCGTTCCAAGTAGCGGCGCTACTTCCGCTTCCATCCCCCGCCCCCCCCAGCCCTGGTGAATTGTTTAATTCAAGTTTTATATCAGCGCTAGTGTTTCTACACGAGACTGCTGTATTAATTACACTGGCAACATAATCTCAGGTTCTCCTAACGTGATTGTTTAATGGTGAGCTTCCGGGTGTTCAGCAGAGTTGCCACTGCGAGGTGTCTTGTAAACTACGCCCAGCGAAATTTCCCCCCCAAGATGAAGTCGAGGAAAGGTCCACTAATCTTCCTGTTCAGACTCTGGGCGGTAGAACTGCTGTGAGCTATTGCATGGTACTTTACTTTACAATAACTACTGTAGGAATGTCAAGAGTTCAGATGGAAAACCAGCACTAAGCAAAGAAGGGAAAGCTGAATGGCGGAAACAGTGTACAGAAGGCCTATGCATGTTAAATGTACCTGAAGGCAATGTCTTAGAATGAGAAGAGGACAATGGTAAAGGTGAGATACGAGGCTTGCTACTGCTACAAGAATATGACAAGGCACTGAGTGACACAAGTCGAAACAAGGCCCCAGGTATAGACGCAATTTCCTCAGAGCTACTAATACCCTTGGGAGAGCCACCCATGACAAAATTATTCCACTTGGAATGCAACATGTATCATTCAGGCGAAATACCATAAGACTTCAACAAGAATGTGATAATTGCAGTTCCACAGAAAGCAGGCACAGACGGGTGTGACTGTTACCGAACTGGCCGGCCATTGTGGCCGTGCGGTTGTAGGCGCTTCAGTCTGGAACCGCGCGACCGCTACGGTCGCAGGTTCGAATCCTGCCTCGGGCATGGATGTGTGTGATGTCGTTAGGTTAGTTAGGTTTAAGTAGTTCTAAGTTCTAGGGGACTGATGACCACAGATGTTAAGTCCGATAGTGCTCAGAGCCATTTTTTTGTGACCGAACTATCGCTTTAATAAGCCTTCGTTGCAATGTAGCAACACGAATTATTTACAGAAGAAAGGAAATACTGGTAGAATCCGACCTCGTGGAAGATCAGTATGGACCCCAGAGAAATGTAAGAACGGGAGAGGCAGTGCTGACCCTACGACTTACCTCAGAAGACTGTCCGTCCCCGGTAGCTGAATGGCGCCAGCACGGTAGCTCTGTGTGTTCGGTCAGAGGGTTAGCTGCCCTCTGTAACAAAAAAAACTGAGTTAATCGATCAACAACGAACTTAAACGGATGTCTTACGACGTCCGCCCCGAGCAGGTGCAACGTACAAAAGTGAACAAAACGAGATTTAAAAAAAAATTAGTGCGACAGAAGATCAATCCTAAGTGCCCTGTTTCATTTCTAGTGAGTCGGAGATTTTCTCCGCTCAGGGGCTGGGTGTTGTGTTGTCCTAATCATAATCATTTCATCCCTATCGACTCCCAAGTTGCCAAAGTGGCGTCAAATCGAAAGACTTGTACCCGGCGAACGGTCTACTCGAGGGGAGGCCATAGTCACAAGACATTTGCATTTTACCTTAGAAGACTGATTAAGGAAAGGCAAATGTACTTTTATAGGTTCTGTGCATTTGAAGAAACCTTTGATAGTGTGAATCCTAATACTCTCTATGAAATTCTGAAGGTTGTGAAGGATTATATACAACATGTACAGAAAGCAGACGGCAGTTATAGGAGTCAAGCTACATGAAAGGGAAGCAGTGGTTGATAAGAAAGTGAGACACAGCTGTAGCCAACCCCATGTTATTCAATCTGTACTGCGAACAAGCAGTATTAGAAATCAACTAAATATTTGCAGAAATAATTAAAGATCAGGGAGAAGAAATAAAAACTTCGAGTCTTCCCAATGACACTGTAATTCTGTCAGAGACAGCAGAGGACTTGGAAGAGCAATTGAACGGAATGAACAGTCTCTGAAAGGAGGATATAAAATGAACATTAATAATAGCAAAACAAGGGTACTAGAATGTACAAATGTACGTAGTAGAATTAAATCAGACAATACTGAGCGAATTAGATTAGCAACCGATGAGTTTTGCTATTTCGGTAGTAAAATAATTGATGATGGGTGAAAGAGAGAGGATATAAAATGTAGGCTGACAGTGACAAGAACAGTGTGTGAAGAAGAAAAATTTATTAATATCGAATGTAGATTTAATTGTTAGGAAGTCTTTTCTAAAGGAATTCGTCTGGAGTGTAGCCTCCTGTGGGGGTGAAACGTGGACGATATACAGTCCAGAAGAAAACAGAGTAGAAGCTTTGAAATGTGGTGCTACATAAGAGTGTTGAAGAATAGGAGAGCATGTAACCAATGAGGTGGTACTGAATGGAACAGGGGAGAAAAGAAATTTGTGGCACAACTTGACTAAAAGAGGGCATTGGTTGATACCACACATTGTGAGACGTCAAGGGATTTACCAGTTTAGTATTAGAGGGAGAGTGTAGGGGTAAAAATTGTAGATGGAGACCAAGAGAGCAGTTCTTTAAAGGATGCAGGTTGCAATAACTATACGGAGGTAGAGAAGTCTGCACAGGAAAGAGTAGCGTGGAGAGCTGTATCAAATTAGTCTTCGGACTGAAGACAACAACATCAATAATTACCAATCAACCTATCAACCTTTGCTGGCGCTCTTTTTTGCTTCAGTAGGCTATTTACATTGGAGATAATTTGCATCGCGTGCAGGGAGACACAGTACCTCACTGCTGAAAACAAGTAACAGTCGTGTTAAGGGCGAAAGGGGGCTGCTCAAGCGATCATTGAGAATTTCTGGTGGAAATCTTTCTGTGGGCTAAGGAAAGTTTAGAAGTTTTTTAATTATTGGCAAAGATATGTGAGGGTTTTATTAGTTGTTGAGTGCCAGTTATCTGTTTTCCTTCTGGAGACAGAGACTTTAGGGCTGGTGCACATTTATTTTAAAGTTTTTGGAAAAAGTTTTGTTTCTTTTTGATGTCTTCTGAAAGTTCACGTAGTTACTGTTCTCAAATTGCATTTGTCTTTGTATAATTAATTTTGAAGCATCTTCTCTAGCTGCCGGAAATAAGTCTTGCACATTTTCTGTGTACTACTGTTCCATTTTGGGACGTCTTCTTTCGAGGTTTTACTGCTTGTTCACAATCATCTTCCGTCTTCGTAAAAGGATTTGGTTTGGGTAGTTTTGATAAGATTGTGTTTCAGTTGTTCCCAGTTTTATGTTTTGTCGAGTTGGTTTGCTAATAGCAAATTAGGAATTATTTACATCCCTTTGCTGAATTTTCTGGACTTTGAATTCAGTTTCACTCGGGTGAAATAGTGAACTTTGTCAATTTTTGCTCCTTTGCGTACTTGAACACTTAAAATCTCCTTTATGTTGTAGACACAAGACTGCAACATGTCAATTCGAAATTATTATGGAATGATTGCCTTGTTTACGATTTTGAGGTATTTTTTTAAATGACACAGTTAATTTCTTTGATTATGCGGTATAATACGACAACGACGTTAAGACATTTTGTTTCATGAGGTAGGCTTAGTGGATGAAATAATTTGATCTGAAAGCTTATCTAACATTCAGTGTGCTACAGATATGTTGTGAAAATGAGTTCTTCAATATATTTTCGCACGAAATGCAAGCTCTTTGCCACTGAAAACACTCGTAAATAGTCTCTGAAATATTTTAGACGAAACTACGCATTCCTTCTCCGTGGCAGTGCGTTTTGACGTATTATACGCCCCACCGATCGTAACTTCGCCCGTGCATCGTAGCAAAGTTGCAAAATTTACGGCGACACGCAGACAGATGTAATCCTAAATCACGTGCTGGAGGGAGTTATACGACGAGGAACACTCCCTCATGGCTGCCGGTGCCACGTGTGGAATCCTGCTGATGCTCACCTCCAAGGGCGGCCGGAACCAACTTCCTCCACCACTCTTCTGCACGTGTTCGTCCGTACCCAGAGAGCGAGTTCATGCTCTACAGTCGAATGGATGTATTTTGGAGGGACGTAAATAGCTCCGGCGGTCGTAGAATTTTCTAGCATGTTGTACCATAGGGAAAACCAAAGGATGTAAGTTCTTGTATGTAGAAACCATTTCCCTAATGACTAGATGCGTTTACATCTACATTAAAACTCACGAAACCATCCCGAAGAACGTGGCAGAGGATGCTTTCCAGGGTATCAAACATGTTTCATTTCTGTTAAATTCGCGTATGGAGCGTGGAAGAATGACTGCTTAAATACGTATGTGCATTTCCTAACTAGTCTACAGGACCGATATGTACGAATGGCGCTATAATTTACGACAATATCCCTGACTTAAAACCTGATTTCGAAACATAAGTAGACTTTCACAACATTCTTTCTTGAAGCGTCTGACAACTTAGACTCTTCAGCATTTCAGTACGCTCTACTGCTGGTCAAACAATTACGTAACCATTCATGATAATGTTCTTTGTATATGTTCAACATTGCTGTTAATACTATTTGATATGTGACCCAAAAAATTGAGCAATATTCTGGAATGGGCTGCTGAGTGTTTGTAAGCGATCTCCTTTGTACTCTAAGTAGCATTATCATAATATTCTACCACTGGAAAGAAATCTGCCACCTTCTTCACCTACGACTGAGCCTATATGATAATTCTGTTTCATATCCACACATACAGGGTGATTCAAAAAGAATACCACAACTTTAGGAATTTAAAACTCTGCAACGACAAAAGGCAGAGCTAAGCACTATCTGTCGGTGAATTAAGGGAGCTATAAAGTTTCATTTAGTTGTACATTTGTTCGCTTGAGGCGCTGTTGACTAGGCGTCAACGTCAGTTGATGCTAAGATGGCGACCGCTCAACAGAAAGTTTTTTGTGTTATTGAGTACGGCAGAAGTGAATCGACGACAGTTGTTCAGCGTGCATTTCGAACGAAGTATGGTGTTAAACCTCCTGATAGGTGGTGTATTAAACGTTGGAATAAACAGTTTACAGAGAATGGGTGTTTGTGCAAAGGGAAAAGTTCTGGACTTCATCACTGGCCTCCAAGAAGCCCTGATCTTACCCCCTGCGATTTTTTCTTATGGGGGTATGTTAAGGATATGGTGTTTCGGCCATCTCTCCCAGCCACCATTGATGATTTGAAACGAGAAATAACAGCAGCTATCCAAACTGTTACGCCTAATATGCTACAGAGAGTGTGGAACGAGTTGGAGTATCGGGTTGATATTGCTCGAGTGTCTGGAGGGGGCCATATTGAACATCTCTGAACTTGTTTTTGAGTGAAAAAAAACCTTTTTAAATACTCTTTGTAATGATGTATAACAGAAGGTTATATTATGTTTCTTTCATTAAATACACATGTTTAAAGTTGTGGTATTCTTTTTGAATCACCCTGTATTTCTACACCTAGGTATTTCTAAGAGTTGAGCGATTCCAGCTGTGACTCATAGATATCGCCTCCACATGATGTGTGTCTTTCGGTCTGTGAAGTGGGCGTTTTTACATTTCTAAACATTTGTAACAAGGTGGCAAACTTCGCACCAGTTCGGATTCCTGTCATGAGTTGAGTGGGTGCTAGGGCAGCTTTTTCGAACAATACCTCATTATATAGAACTGCATCATTTGCAAAATGTCTGAAGCTACTGTTAATATTGCCTGCAAGTCGTAAGTGTATAACATCAACGGCAAGGGACTAAACAGACGTACATAACGCGCAGTTGAATTTACATCTGTTGACTCTCCATCCAAGGGAACAAGAAATCTTCAGTCCGCCACAAATTTCATTCGATAGTCCTTATGGACGCACTTAAGTCAACAATACACACATCAAAAAAACGTTTTGCATTTGTTCCGAGAGTTCCGGAACCTGTACAGAAAATTGGAATAGAGATCATCATAAACATCGTTTCTGCCCTTTTTGTTGCTCATGCAAACCACACCTTGCATGTTGTGCCACCATATAGCGAGCGAGACATTCAGAGGTGGTGGTCCAGATTGCTGTACATACCGGTACCTCTAATACCCAGTAGCACGTCGTCTTGCATTGATGCATGCCTGTATTCGTAGTGGCATACTATCCACAAGTTCATAAAGGCACTGTTGGTCCAGATTGTCCCACGCCTCAATGGCGATTCGGCCTACCTCCCTCAGAGTGGTTGGTGGGTCACGTCGTCCATAAACAGCCCTTTTAAACCAATCCCTAGCATGTAAGATAGAGCTCATGTCTGGAGAACATGGCCACTCTTCAAATGGCTCTAAGCAGTATGGGACTTAACATCTGAGGTCATCAGTCCCCAAGATTTAAAACTACTTAAACCTAACTAAGGACATCACACACATCCATGTCCTTGACAGGATTCGAGCCTGCGACCGTAGCAGCAGCGCTGTTCCGGACTGAAGCACCTAGAATCGCTCAGCCACAGCGGCTGGCCTGGCCACGCTAGTCGAGCGATGTCGTTATCCTGAAGGAAGTCATTGATGTGCACGATGAGGGCGGGAACTGTCGTCCACGAAGACGAATGCCTCGCCAGTATCTTGCCGATATGGTTGCACTATCGGTCGGAGGATGGCATTCACGTATCGTACAGCCGTTATGGCGCCTTCCATGACCACCAAAGGCGTACGTCGGCCCCACATAATGCCACCCCAAAACATGAGGGAACCTCCATCTTGCTGCAATCGCTGGACAGTGTGTCTAAAGCGCTCAGCCTTACCGGGTTGCCTCCAAAACGCCTGATTGAAGGCATTTGCGACATTCGTCGGCGAAGAGAACGTGATGATAATCCTGAGCGGTCAAATCGGCATATTGTTGGGCCCATCTGTACCGCTCTGCATGGTGTCATGGTTGCAAAGATGGACTTCGCAATGGACGTCGGTAGTATAGTTGTGCATCATGCAGCCTATTACGTACAGTTTGAGTCTTAACACGTCGTCCTGTGGCTGTACGAAAAGCATTATTCAACATGGTGGCGTTGCTGTCAGGGTTCCTCCGAGCCATAACCCATAGGTAGCGGTCATCCACTGCAGAAGTAGCCCTTGGGCGGCATGAACGTGGCATGTCATCGACTTTTGCTGTTTCCCTGTATCTCCTCCATGTCCGAACAACATCCCTTCCTGGCACAAAGTAAAAATGCGGACGCGATCGAACTGCGGTGTTGACCGTCTCGGCATGGTTGAACTACAGACAACACTAGCTGTGTATCTCCTTCCTGGAACCGATCGGCTGTCGGACCCCCTCGTCTAATAGGCGCTGCCCACGCATTGTTGTTAGCATCTTTGGCGGATTTAGTGACATCCCTGAACAGTCAAAGGGACTGTGAATGTGATACAATATCTACAGTAAACGTCTGTCTTCAGGAGTTCTGGGAACTAGGGCGATGCAAAACTTCTTTTGATCTGTGGAATTGCTGTGGCATTAAATATTTATTTATTCTATATATTTTACTTTCATTTCCACTTGATCACCACCGAGGACTATATGTTTTTCGAACATACATTATTGCCTTCCAACCAGTTCATTTATTCATTTTCGTCTGCTACAATAATTTGGAGTCAGGTACTGGTAAGCGAAATATATGAATTTGGAGTCTGGATAGTAAGATTGAATGAACGATATGTGACACTATAAGATGACAACAGATACTGTTTACCACACAACATCGTTCTTTTCCATCTGTCTAAACAGTTACGATATAGTTTATGCAACGTCTCGCAATAAAAACGACACCTGATTCCATACCTACATCTGCATCTACATCTACATGGTTACTCCGCAAGTCACCGTGTGGAGTATGGCGGAAGTTACCTTGTATTATCACTAGCCATTTCCTTTCCTGTTTCACACGTCAATAGAACTGGGGAAGACTACTGTCTGTATGTCTGATTTCAGTTCCCTTATCTTCGTGGTCTTACGTGAAATGTACATTGGTGGCTGCGGATACGATCTGCAGTCAGCTTGAAATGTCGATTCTTTTTTCTCACCAGTGTTTCGCGAAATCTTCATTTTCTTAAGGGAAACGTATATTGGCCGCAGTGGAAATGATCTGATGTCAGCTTCCAGTGTCGGTTCCTTTTGCTCACTAGCGTTTCGTGAAAAGAAAACGCCTTCTTCCGTCCGAGGATTTCCATTTGATTTCACGAAGCCTATGGATGGAACATACCGGTAACAAATCTAGCACCCAGCCTCTGAGTGGCTGCGAAGTCTTTCTTTAATGCGCTCTACTAGAGATCCCAAACACTTGGAAGTACGCAAGAATGGGGCAACTAATGTTCTACAAGCCATGTCCTTAACGAATGAACCACATTTTCCCCAAATTCTCGCAATAAACCGAAGTCGACAATTCGCCTTCCTTCTATCCTTCCTACGTGCTCGTTCTTTCTCCTATCGCTTTTCAAAGTTACTCTTAGATATTTCACAGATTTAATCAATGTGAGTATATATATATAAAAAAGGGAAGATTAGGTTTAAGGTCCCAGTCGACTTCGAGGTCATTAGAAACGGAGGACAAGCTCGGACTGTGTCAAGGACGGGGAATAAAATCGGCCGCGGCCTCTCAAAGTAACCATCCCGGCATTAGCCTGGAGCGATTCAGGGAAATCATGGAACACATAAATCTAGATGCCCGGACGCAGGTTTAAACCGTCGTCCTCCCGAATACGAATCCATAGGTGACTCAGCGAGGTGGCGCAGTGGTTAGACACTGGACTTGCATTCGGGAGGACGACGGTTCAATCCCGCGTCCGGCCATCCTGATTTAGATTTTCCGTGATTTCCCTAAATCATTCCAGGCAAATGCCGGGATGGTTCCTCTGAAAGGGCACGGCCGACTTCCTTCCCCGTCATTCCCTAATCCGATGAGATCGATGACCACGCTGTCTGGTCTCCTTCCCCAAAACAACCAACCAACCATAGGTGACTGTATCAAGCAGCATACTATTAATTTTGCTTTTAAACACTGTGTTGTGGCTGTTGTGGTCTTCAATACCGTGACTGGTTTGACGCAGCTCTCCCTGGTACTCTATCCTGTGCCATCTTCTTCATCCCCAAGTAAGTACTGCAACCTACATCCTTCTGAATCTGTTTAGTGTATTCATCTCTTGGTCTCCGTCTACGAGTTTTACCCTCCACGCTTAACTCCAATACTAAACTGGTGACCACTTGATGCCTCAGAACGTGTCCTACCAACCGATCCCATCTTCTAGTAAAGTTGTGCCATAAATTCCTCTTCTCCCAATTCTATTCAGTACCTCCTCATTAGTGACCTACTCATCTAATCTTCAGCATTCTGCTGTAGCACCACATTTCGAAAGGTTCTATTCTCTTCTTGTCTAAATCATTTATCGTCAATGTTTCACTTTCATACATGACTACACTCCATACAAATTGTTTCAGGAAAGGCTTCCTGACACTTATATCTATACTCGATGTTAACAAATTTATCTTCTTCAGAAACGCTTTCCTTGTCGTTGCCATTCTACATTCTATATCCTGCCTACTTCGACAGCAGTCAGTTATTTTTCAGCTGAAATCGCAAAACTCATCAACTACTTTAAGATTCTCATTTCCTAATGTAATTTCCTCAGCACCACCTGATTTAATATAACAATATTCCATTAACTTCGTTCTGCTTTTATTTATTTATTTATTTATTGTTACCTGTTGTTTTAAAACAGGTCGTACATAGTAAATGAAAAGCACCAGTTTGCTGTTATTATACAATATTACTTTTATTGTTAACCGGTTTTCGGCTTACAAGGCCATCTTCAGACTTGGCTGAAGATGGCCTAAGCACAACAGCGCAGGCGCAGCGCTCGTCTGTCTCCGCGTTACGAGATGGCGCTACCATAGAGACGGACCTAATACTGCTTCTGCCGATCCGCGTATTAATATGTAACGCAGCGAATGAGATTGCTGCTAACGTAGAACCTTTTCTCCTCGCGGATCACACTCGCGCAGTGATACATGAACGCGCGAGGTATTATAGCGAGTGTACAGACCTCCAATTAGTCAGTCTGCATTTGTCTGCATCAGTCTGTACCAGTCTGCATTAGTCTGTACCAGTCTGTACGAGTTCTACATTTGTCTGTACCAGTCTACAGTCAAGTTTCAGTCTGCGCCTAATAAGATTAGCACATTCCTGTACATAGCCACGTAGATAAATGTATAGACACAGAGATATATGTGAGAATAAGACTAATGTACCAATACCAAAGGAACTTCAGATTGTCAATTATAAATAGCATCCAGAACCAATTTAAGTAATTTTTATGCTTGTTATTATTTTAATGAATGTGTGTGAAAATTAATCAAGCTCTGTTTAAAGTCGGTCACTGTCAATTTGCTACTCTAAGCGTGCAAGTGGCATTTCTATCGTCTGACCTAACGGCAGAAGATAAACACGCCACGATAAGACCATGAGACATATTCCTGACACTCGCCTACTTCGTTAGAGCGACAAGTCAAATAATCTGATGGTGTGTGTACTGAAGGTCTTACAGTATGCACACCACAGTATGTCTACTGTTCGCGCGTTACCTGCGTTCTGCTTTTCGTGATGTTCATCCTCCTTTCAACACTACAGGATTATTATTGCAACTCATCTGCATTAATTTACATTTTCCAACATTTAGAGCAAGCTGCCATTCATCGCACCAACTAGAAATTATGTCTAAGCCATGTCGTATCCTCCTGCAGTTACTGAACAACGACACCTTCCCGTAAAACAACAGCCCGCGTGTGTACGCGCATGTTTGTGTGTGTGTTTCTAATGAGAAATCTACTTGGACATCCTGGAATAATTTACTATGGGCTAGAAGGGATGACAGATAGAAGACAGGAAGATCAGAAAGAGATTTGGTGGATGTCGGTTTACAATGCACGAAGATGAGAAGGTTAGGACAAGAGAGGAAAAGAGGACTGCTTCAGAACGGTCGAAAGACGGATGACTTAAAACGAAAAGGGACGGATAATAACATAAGCGGCGAGGAGCTGAAACGGGATGAAGTCGGCGGTAAGCCGGCGCCCAGGCAGGAGTTAAAGAGGTTCTGCCTCTCACGACGCGACGCAGCGACAGCTCCCCGCGCGGGCGGAGGCGGGCCTCTCCCACGGGGGCGGCACGTCCCACGTCCGCTGCCCTGGCGGCCGGGAGCGGCAGAGACGCCGCGCCGGCCTAAGAGGCTTGGAGCGTCATCGCTGTCATGGCGGCGCGCCGCTAACGAGAGCGGAGGCGGCGCCGGGGGCCGTAGTTGGCGGCACGTCGGCGCTCTTTAAGGCGGCGCCGGGAGGTGGGGGCGGCGGGGGTGGCGGCTGCCTGGGGCGGCAGAGCTGCCGCCGCTGCGGCTTAGGCGTCGCATCGCCTGGGGTCTAGTAGCCCTCTCCCTCCCACTACACTCGTAGCGGGGCAGAGCGTGCGGCGATGTGACAGCGACACGTCGGAGCGAGGCAGCATGCACTTCAAGTCTCTGGCTTACGCTCCACCACTGTGGCTCCGAGGTCTAGCCTTAGTGAGGAAATACTGGCCAAGTGCGAGTAGCACTCGCACTAGGTGTTTTCCGTACAAAAGTTCGAGTATAATGACTTTTCTGGAGAGGGTTTCGAAAAAGACGATCGTGTGAAAGCCAGCTCGCGCTATTCGTCCACGAGACTCAGAGGGCCATAGACACGGGTTCCCAGGTAGACGCCGTGTTTCTTGACTTCCGCAAGGCGTTCGATACAGCTCCCCACAGTCGTTTAATGAACAAAGTAAGAGCATATGGACTATCAGGCCAATTGTGTGATTGGATTGTAGAGTTCCTAGATAACGGAACGCAGCATGTGATTCTCAATAGAGAGAAGTTTTCCGAAGTAAGAGTGATTTAAGGTGTGTTGGAGGGGAGTGTCGTAGGACCGTTGCTATTCACAATATACATAAATGACCTTGTGGATGACATCGGAAGCTCAAAAAATGGTTAAAATGGCTCTGAGCACTATGGGACTTAACTTCTATGGTCATCAGTCCCCTACAACTTAGAACTACGTAAACCTAACTAACCGAAGGACATCACACACATCCATGCCCGAGGTAGGATTCGAACCTGCGATCGTAGCAGTCGCGCGGTTCCGGACTGAGCGCCTAGAACCGCGCGGCCACCACGGCCGGCTATCGGAAGTTCACTGAGGCTTTTTTCGTGGTATATCGAGAGGTTGTGACAATGGAAAATTGTACTGAAATGCAGGAGGATCTGCAGCGAATTGACGCATGGTGCAGGGAATGGCAACTGCATCTCAATGTTGACAAGTGTAATGTGCTGCGAATACATAGAAAGAAAGATCCCTTATCATTTAGCTACAATATAGCAGGTCAGCAACTGGAAGCAGTTAATTCGATAAATTATCTGGGAGTACGCATTAGGAGTGATTTAAAATGGAATGATCATATAAAGTTGATCGTCGGTAAAGCAGATGCTAGATTGAGATTCATTTCAAGAATCCTAAGGAAATGCAATCCGATAACAAAGCAAGTAGGTTACAGTGCGCTTGTTCGCCCACTGCTTGAATACTGCTCACCGGTGTGGGATCCGTACCAGATAGGGTTGATAGAAGAGATAGAGAAGATGTAACGTGCGCTTGGAGCACACAATACTCATTAAAGCCTGTACTATGGTAAGTGAGTGGGGTTTACCTTACGAGACAGGAATTTTGTATAGATATTGACCGCGTGTACCTGAATGGTGGCAAATCAGACTTACACCCACTCTGTAATAACAATGATACGTCAAATAAGTCCGAAATGCAACTACACGTCAGGACGGACAAAAAAGCAACACAGGAGATGCCACCAGTTGTTAATAATACGGTCGCCAGCCTAATTAGGCATTAACTGAGTTTCTTCCCTGTACTAGTTGGCAGATATTCGTGCAAAGTAACAAGTAGTAACTCTGCATAATATAGTAGAATTTTAGAACCAGAAAATCTACTGAACTGAGAGTTTCACTTTCTGTACTGATATGGAAAACCCATGAATACATAACACCACATTATAATGTATACTACCAAACTTCGTACTGTCTATTGACCTGATTAAAATCGGGCATAGGTTACCCTAGAAATAGTAATTTCGAGCCACAAACAAAATGTCAATTTTAATAAAGATAAAACACTGATAAATTTTGGCTTTTATATTGACTTTAACTTTTGCTGGTCAAATCAATTTAGAACACTTCAGAATTCAAATGAATAAAAAAATGGGGGGGGGGGGAGACCTTGAAACTGTTATGATCACTGTATTAAAAAAAATTAATTACTGAAATTATTATGCGCTCAAGATTTCCAGTATGTGAGTTACTACTCTTTTTATCTTATTCCCTACTCATTGAAATACCTTTATATCTGCCTCGAAATAATTAAACTTCATTACTAAATCCATATTAAAGCTATCTTTCAACTTTGTCAGACCTTCGGTATTCATTTACTGGTTCATTAACAAGACAGTTCTTTGAACACCATTTTAACATAGTTAGGTCTGCAAGTAATTATTATTAACACAAACTTTAATTTTTCATCCCGTGACACTCGGATTGC
Source organism: Schistocerca serialis cubense (assembly GCF_023864345.2). Classification (NCBI taxonomy): domain Eukaryota; kingdom Metazoa; phylum Arthropoda; class Insecta; order Orthoptera; family Acrididae; genus Schistocerca; species Schistocerca serialis. Next base: position 868,577,948 of record NC_064641.1, on the reverse strand, counting down.
ACAACATTTGGAAAGGACCCTGTCTAGGTTAGTTGTGAGGATAATAAATGATAGGAAAGTTCTGGTAAAATTTAAGTTGTTATTGAACAGTATGGAACAAAAGTAACACTGGTCCATACGAATACAGTACTAAAAGTTTCAACCTGTTCGTATCGATGCGGCGGTTGGCAGGCGGCAAGATGGCGAGGCACAGAGCACACATACAACCACAGCCATGGCTCTTGATGTATCGGCACTTACTTCCTCATAGCGTCGCAATACTTTTCCGTTTAGTGCCTATGGAATTTTGCCATGCTGTATGGGCGTTGGAACGGCATACCCGAGGCTCAATGAAACTACGTCTTCCAGGAGAGCCTGAGCCCGTTGTGCCGTACAGTGCCCGCGTGCATTTTCCCGCGCTCGCCTGCCATCCACCTTTTACCGCTCCCTGACAGACCGGGTATTCACCCGAAGGTTAACATTCTACATATTCTAACACATTGCCTACGTATGGACCAGACGCACAGTTACAATTTTAAACATCTTACAATAGTTTCAACATTTGTTACCTTTCAATTCCATTACAATATTGCTTGACATTTGACATAAAACATTAATATTCACATTGAAAATTGTTTACAGTTTCCTTAACATAATGGCATGAAACAAAAAAGAAATGAAATCAGAACATCAATTACACTAATTTATCGAAAAATCAGATGGAAAAAAATTTACTTATATGTACAATAGTACAGCGTCGTTGTTGTTACAAAGACTCTGCAGGAGAGACGCTCAGTAGCTCGGTACGGGCTTTTGTTGAAGTTTCGAGAACATACCTTCACCGAGGAGTCAAGCAGTGTATTGCTCCCTCCTACGTATATCTCGCGAAGAGGCCATGAGTATAAAATCAGAGAGATTAGAGCCCACACAGAGGCATACCGACAATCCTTCTTTCCACAAACAATACGAGACTGGAATAGAAGGGAGAACCGATAGGGGTACTTAAGGTACCCTCCGCCACACACCGTCAGGTGGCTTACGCAGTATGAATGTAGATGTAGATGTAGAAAGTGCAAGGGTCACTCCAAAACAAATGCACACTATTTCTGTAAAAATACAGTTTTCATTCTGCATGTGTGAAAGTTTTACAGTGTGTACCAGGTGTGCCTGTATGAAATTAGCGTTTTTTTGTGAAAATGATACAATAATTTTCAATTGAAAAGTTAAAACATTTTATTCAAAGTACTGACCATCGCTTTCTATACATTTTGACCATCTTTCTGACAATTTGTGGACACCACACCAAAAGAAATGTTCGTCTTTTGAAGCAAACTAATCAGACACCCAATTTTCGACTTCTTCGTAGGAATCGAAGTGTTCATCAGCCAGTGCGTGTCCCCATTGATAAAAACAAATGATAGTCGGAAGGGGCCAAGTGTGGTGAATACGGCGGGTTGGCTAGCAGCTCGCAGCCAAGTATTTTGATTGTATCCTGGACCAGTTTTGCTTTGTGTGCAGGTGCATTGTCGTGTGAAAAAATTACTTTGCCATATCTTCTGGCCCATTCTGGCCTTTTTGCCATCAATGCACAATTCAAATTAATCATTTACTGTCTGTAGCGATTAGTATTCACAGTTACACCGGGTTTTAGAAGCTCATGACACACCACACCTTTCTGATCCCAACAAACACAGAGCGTTGTCTTCTTGCCGAATCGATCTGGTTTTGCAGTTGATGTTGATCGTTGTCCCGGATTAACCCATCGTTTTTCCCGTTTAGAATTCTTAAAATAAATCCATTTTTCATCGCCAGTAACAATTTGATGTAAAACTGATTTTCTTTCATGTCTTTGAAGCAGAATTTGACAAATGGTTTTTCGGTTTTACATCTGTCTTTCATTCAATTCATATGGCACCCATTTTCCACACTTTTGGCTCTTTCCCATAGCTTTCAAACGGTCAGAAATTGTTTTTTGTGCAACATTTAGCATTGCTGCTATTTGCTTCTCACTCAGTCTTCATCCAATATTGCTTGTAATTCGGCGTCTTCGAACTTTATTGGTGGTCTTCCACGTTCTTCATTTCTTACATCAATATCATTATTTCTGAACCGTTGAAACCATCTTTTGCATGTTGCTTCTGATAGAGCACGATCACCATATGCCTCGACAAGGATTCGATGCGACTCTGCAGCACTTTTTTTTCAATTGAAATCACTTTCTGGTACAAAATTCGACATTGTGAACACGATGAAAACATATATTTTTTGTTCCATGACTTGATGTGCACTAAATATCTTTGACAGACGTCATACCAACCAAATAAAAAAATTAAGGCTTGTTCACAATAAATGTTCCCTATCGACACATTTGTATCTTAACGCCATTTCATACCGGTACACCTGGTAGATGCATCCTTCCCGCTAGTTTTCAAATTTAGTTCGACCTGTTCCCGTGAGTGGCGCCGTCACAGCATGTCTTCAAGATGGCTGCTACACTGGACGTTCGTCAGAAGCAACGTGCTGTCATAGAATTCCTGTGCTGTGAAAACGAGAGAGTGGGAAACATCCACAAGAGGTTGAAAAATGTATTTGGAGATGCTGCTGTCGATCGCAGTACAGTTAGTCGGTGGGCGAGCAGGTTACGTGATGAAAGCGGGCACGGCAATATTGAGAGTTGTCCTCGCAGCGGCAGGCCTCGTACTGTACACACTCCAGACAATATGCAGAGAGTTAAAGAATTGGTGACTGCTGAGAGACGCATCACAGTGAACGAATTGTCACGCTACGTTGGGATAGGGGAAGGAAGTGTTTGCAGAATACTGAAAGTGTTGGCGTTAAAAAAGGTTGGTGGCAGGTAGGTTCCCAGAATGTTGACAGTGGCTCACAAAGAAACAAGAAAAACGGTATGCAGCGAACTTTTGGAACAGTACGAGAATGGTGGAGATGAATTTCTTGGAAGAATTGTGACAGGTGATGAAACATGGCTCCATCATTTTTCACCAGAGACGAAGAGACAGTCAACGGAGTGGCATTCACCCAAGAAAAAAAATAATTCAAAACCACACCTTCTGCTGGAAAAGTTATGGTTACAGCGTTTTTCGATTCCGAAGGACTCTTGCTTGTGGACATAATGCCAAGTGGAACCACCATAAATTCTGATGCATATGTGACGACACTGAAGAAACTTCAAGCTCGACTGAGTCGTGTTCGACCACTTCGGCAAAAGCAGGATGTTTTGGTGTTGCACGACAATGCACGGCCATATGTCAGTCAAAAAACCAAGCGATCACAAAACTCGGATGGACAACACTGAAACACCTACCTTACACTCCTGACCTGGCTCCTTGTGATTAACATCTCTTTGGGAGACTGACTCTCTTCGTGGAACAAGGTTTTATGATGATGACTCCCTTGTGCACGCTGCCAAACAGTGGCTCCAACAGGTTGGAGCAGAATTTTACCGTGCGGGTATACAGGCGCTGGTTCCAAGATGGCGTAAGGCAATTGAGAGGGATGTAAATTATATGGAGAAATGAAAATATTGTTCCTAAAGGATGTATCTACACACTGTAAAACTTTCAAACATGTAGAATAAATGATGGATTTCAAAAAAATAGTGTGCATTTCTTTGGAGTGACCCTCGTAATTTCAGTACGTCGGCGGAAGATGCCATGCTTTTCGGTTTTCATCGTCGGAATTCCGTTATTTTCAAAACGAAATACACTGAAGCGCCAAAGAAACTGGTATAGAAATGGCTCTGAGCACTATGCGACTTAACTTCTGTGGTCATCAGTCGCCTAGAACTTAGAACTAATTAAACCTAACTAACCTAAGGACATCACACACATCCATGCCCGAGGCAGGATTCGAACCTGCGACTGTAGCGGCAGCTCGGCTCCTAGAACCGCACGGCCACTCCGGCCGGCAAACTGGTATAGACATGCATACTCAAATGCAGAGACATGTAAACAGGCAGAATACATCACTGCTGTTGGCAACGCCTATATAAGACAAAAAAAGTGTGTGGCGCAGTTGTTAGATCTGTTACTGCTGCTACAATGGCAGGTTATCAATATTTATATGAGTTTGAACGCAGTGCTATAGTTGGCGCACGAACGACGGGACACAGCATTTGCAAGGTAGCGATGAAGTGGGGATTATCCACGACCAATTCACGAGTGAACCGTGAATATCTGGAATCCGGTGAAACAACAAATCTCCAACATCTGTGCGGCCCGAAGAAGATCCTGCAAGAACGGGATCAACGATGACTGAAGAGAATCGTTCAACGTGACGGAAGTGCAACCCTTCCGCAAATTGCTGCAGATTTCAATGCTGGGCTATCAACAAGTGTCAACGTGCGAACAGTTCAATGAAACATCATCGATATTGGCTTTCAGAGCCGAAGGTCCACTTCTACACCATTGCTGACTGCACGACACAAAGCTTTACGCCTCGCCTGGGCCTACCAGTACCGACATTGGACTGTTGATGAGTGGAAACATGTTGCCTGGCCGGATGAGTCTCGTTTAAAATTGTATCGAGCGGATGGACGTGTACGGGTATGGAGACCATAAATCCATGTACCCTGGATGTCTGCAGCGGACTGTTGGGGAAGGCCCTGTAATAGTGTGGGGCGAGTGCAATTTGAGTGTTATGGGGCCCCTGATACTTCTAGATACGACTCTGACAGTTCATACTTACGTAAGCATCCTGTCTGATCACCTACATCCATTCATGTCCATTGTACGTTCCGTCGGACTTGGGCAATTCGGGCAGAACAATGCGACACCCCCCACCTACAGAATTGCTACAGAGTGGCTCCAGGAACACTCTTCTGAGTATAAACATTTCCACTGGCCACGAAACTCCCCACATATGAACATTATGTAGTATATCTCTGGATGCTTTGCAACGTACCCCCTCGTACTCTTAGGGATTTACGGACAGACCTGCAAGATTCATGGTGTCAGTTCCCTACAGCACTACCTCAGACATTAGTCGAAGTCATGCCACGTCGGCCGGCCGCGGTGGTCTCGTGGTTAAGGCGCTCAGTCCGGAACCGCGCGACTGCTACGGTCGCGGGTTCGAATCCTGCCTCGGGCATGGATGTGTGTGATGTCCTTAGGTTAGTTAGGTTTAAGTAGTTCTAAGTTCTAGGGGACTGATGACCACAGAAGTTAAGTCCCATAGTGCTCAGAGCCATTTGAACCATTTGAACCATGCCACGTCGTATTGCGGCACTTCTGCGTGCTCGCAGAGGCCCTACGCTACATTAGGCTGGTGTACTAGTTTCTTCGTCTCTTCAGTGTATAGTCACACATGTTTGGAAAGATTTCTTCAAACTCAAAACGGATGTACATGATATATTCGTAAATGTCATGGTTTGCATTAATTTTTTTAACGTGTTGGACTACAATACTTATCACCCGAAAGGTCGGGGTTAGATGGGATAATAAATTTGACGCTATCATCAGTTTCATTACATACTAGCTGACAAACTCTTTGTTGCCCGGTTATTCGTTTTACCAGTTTTCCATTGGAAATGAAATCTTATATGTACCGCCGCAGTAGACACGGTGTGAGATGATCCCGTACAGTTTCTGTACGCTGGGCGCTGCTTCTTTGCGTGTCTGCAACGTGATATTGTTAACGTTTCTATGGTAACGCCAGTCCATAGCTCTATAGACGGCTACTGTTTACGCCTAAATCCGTTTTGCGCTTCGCAGTTGATAGATCTCGGGGATATCCTTAAGCTGACTCAACCGTAGGAGTGTCTTAGTAGTAAAGAATAAATGTATCAGAACTTAATGCGGCCTTTTTTCCACGCGTCCCAGGATTAATAACGTCATATCTCTTGATATATAAGTGTGGCACGATGATATAATTTTGAAGGCGCCTTTAGCAGCATTTTATGGGGACCCTGTCTAGGAAATTTATTGTCAATAGACTTAGTAGCAGAGAAGTAATAAATTTAATCGTCTTGCATTTTGCAGCAATTTTTCACGCATCTCATACTTTATGACGTGTTTCCTAACCTACGATAGCTACGTGGTTCTTAACCCTACAGCAATTGTTACCTGATTGAGGGCGATGTGTGTATCAAAATCGGTTGAAATCGGTCCAGCGATTTAGGAGGAGATGCGGAAAACACACACAGACACACACACACACAAACACACACACACTCATAAAGGCACACACACACATACATACATCTTATAATATTTATACGTTATACCGTCACGTAATACAAAGTAAAGGTTTGTATTGCAATCACTTGCCGTCCTACGTTTGATATTTACTGTTTTTAAGCCAATTTTTGCATATATCTACTCCATCTGTGTATGATTTTTGAAGCTGCTCTTACAGTAAATGCACCGAATCAAGTTCACTTGCTATCCGATTTTTTTCGAAGCATTTTCCGTTATAGATAATACAGACATTGTTTTCAGCAATCGTTTTCTCTTTTCACCCTCGTTTCGTGGTTCGAGGACTTCCCTTTAGCGTCAATTCCTTTCTAATGCACTGCATTCTAGTTTCGTTTGGTTTCCTGGCCTAGCCGGCCGCTGTGGCCAAGCGGTTCTAGGCGCTTCAGTCCGCAACCGCGCTGCTGCTACGGTCGCAGGTTCGAATCCTGCCTCGGGTATGGATGTGTGTGATGTCCTTAGTTTAGTTAGGTTTAAATAGTTCTAAGTCTAGGGGACTGAAGACCTCAGATGTTATGCCCCATAGTGCTTAGAGCCATGTGAACCACATTTCCTGGTCTGTCAACAGCGACGCTGTTTTATTCGTCTTCTTTGGTGTTCCCAAAACTGCTATCAGTACAGTCGTTTCAAATGAGGCAGAAGTATCTGCTTTATCTGAAGTCTCTGCTTTAACTGCTACACTAGCTTTAGATGCCATTTCTGCGATTACAGATTCAGTAGGTGTGTTGGGCTCTGAGGTGCCAGATCCACCAAGAATGTTCGTTCTCTTAACATGTTTTATTAATTTCTCTGCATCGTCCGCTAATCAATAAATGTACAGAAATTAAACGGCTGTCCATCTTACCCCAAAGAAAATGTGGTCTTACGTAGACATCGGGGTGAGATACTAGCAGTAACGTTTTCCAGTATGGCTGCAAACGGGAAGTACCTGGACGCATAAATAGTTTAATACACAGATTACATGATAAACACAGTTAGGATTGGTAAATATGTCTAGAAGGCAGTCTTATTGTTATTAAATATATCTGCGATTACGTTACAACCTAAATTTTAACAGACACCACAGTTGTTTGGTTCTCGAAGATGAAAAATATCCCTCTATATATAGTATGTATATCATTCATCCACCCCGAGAAACGAGAATGTAGACAGTTTTTGGCTCGTTATTGATATCGATACTGACGAAATATCCGTCTGAGCAAATACAGGTTTTTCAAGAATGTTTTAATTTGAGTGGCCGGGCGGTTAAAGGCGCTGCAGTCTGGAACCGCAAGACCGCTACGGTCGCAGGTTCGAATCCTGCCTCGTACATGGATGTTTGTGATGTCCTTAGGTTAGTTAGGTTTAACTGGTTCTAAGTTCTAGGGGACTAATAACCTCAGCAGTTAGTGCTCAGAGCCATTTGAACCATTTTTTTGTTTTAATTTGAAACTTAAATTTTTTGTGTATTTTCTTATTTGCTACCGTAATTTTTCATATATTTTGTTAATTTTGGAATTACACTGAAGGGCCAAAGAATCTAGTACAGCTGCTTAATACCGTGTAGGGCACCTGCGAGCACACAGAATTGCCGCAAGACGACGTGGCATGGAATAAACTAACTTCTGAAGTATTGCTGGAGGGCTGTGCATAAATCCGTAAGAGTACGAGGGGATAGAGGTCTCTTATGAACAGTGTCTTGCAAGGCATCCCAGATATGCTCAACAATGTTCATGTCTGGTGAGTTGATGGCAAGTGGAAGTGTGTTCCTGGAGCCACTCTGTAGCGATTCTGGACGTGTGGGGTGTCGCAATGTTCTGCTGGAATTGCCCAAGTCCATAAGAATGCATATTGGACATGAATGGATGCAGGTGATTATACAGGATCCTTACGTACGTGTCACCTGTCAGAGACGTATCTAGACCTATCAGCGGTCTCATATGACTCCAACTGCACACGTCCCGCATCATTGCACAGCCTCCACCAAACTGAACAGTCCCCTGCTGAAATGCAGGGTCCATGGATTCATGTGGCTGTCTCCATACCCGTACACGCCCGTCCGCTCGATACAATTTGTAACGGGAGTCGTCTGACCAGGCAACATGCTCCCAGTCATCAACAGTTCAATTTCAGAGCTGACTGGCCCAGGCGAGACGTACAGCTCATCAAGGGTACACGAGTGGGCCTTCTGCTCCGAAAGCTCGTATCGATGATGTTTCGTTGAATGTTTCGCACGCTGCCAATTGTTGATAGCGCAGTATTGAAATCTGTAGCAATTTGCGGGAAGATTGCACTTTATCTCGTTTAACGATTCTCTTCAGTCATCGTTAGTCCCATTCTTGCAGTATCTTTTTCCGGCCGCGGCTATGTCGGAGATTTGATACTTTACCTCATTCCTCATATTCAATGGACACTCGTGAAATGATCGCACAGGAAAATCCTCACTTGATCGCTACCTCGGAGATGCTGTGTGCCATCGCTCGTACGCCGACTATACACTACGTTGAAACTGGCTTAAATTTTGATAACCTGCCATTGTAGCAGCAGTAACCGATGTAATAACTGCGCCAGATACTTGTTTTTTATATAGGCGTTGTTGACCGCCGGGCAGTATTCCGCGTGTTTACATACCTCTACATTTGAATAAGCACGCCTATATCAGTTTCTTGGGCGTTTCAGTGTTTTTATAAATTACGTGCACAAACGTTCCTCATGAATCAGTCTTCCTATTGTTGAAAATCAGATCAAAATCCCTACAATAGTTTCTGATATTTTTGACGGGCTCCGAATTCAGTGCAACGTTCTAAGCGCAAAAAATATTTTAATGTGATATAAATACAAATTAACAATTTTCGGAGTTTTTCCTTCACTCGTACAGTGAAACCTTGCTTCTTGCCAAATCCGTGGTTCTAGGTCAGCAGGAAGTCCTCTATAGGTTTATAAGAGTGAGTTTGCGAGTACCAAAAAATATTCATGTCATTGACTTAGAAGCTTAAAAATTTACACTGCATAGTGACCATAGACCTTAATATATGACATAAATTTCGACTTGATACCTCTAACTGTTCTTGAGACAAAAGGGTCTTAACTGTCGGACAGGCAGATAGACATACAGTCGGACTGATAACGAAATGATCCTATATGATTGCGTTTTAACCGATTGAGATACGGAACTTTAAACATTTATTTAATGCACAGAACCATTTCTGTTTTTCCATTTTTCTACGTCTCATTCACATATTCAGTTTGGATGACACTGGCTCGGCAAATTAAAAAACAATAATCGTTTTCACCAGGCTGTTATTCTAAATGGTTACTTTATTTACCTCATCTGCCTAGTTTCAAGACCGTGTTCATTCTCAAGTGCATAAAAAGATGTGCCTACCACATCCTTACATACGGTTCGTGTTTAATTCAGAAGTACCATCGGCGTTCTAGAAGATTGTCACACGAAAACTAATCGACATTTAAAAAAGTGACGCATATCACTGGATAGTGTATCTTCACAAGTTTCGATTCGTAATACACGCCCTGGCGTTGTTGCACTCCGGGACAGGCGTGTCAAGACACGTAGACACACCATCCGCTCCGTCATGTCGCATCGAATCAGTTCACGCCTGCAGATAGGCAACCCAATGGATAGATGTGAAAAGGGGACTGCTGTAGTGAGTTACTGGGCAGTTTGTTTGTAAGGCCGGTATTCAAGCTGAATGTAACTTTTAAAAGCAGAGAGGTGCTCTGTCCACTGACGTGTTTCTTTCTCTCATATGTTGTGCTTTTCACTCAGCCGCCTCATGAAATCCCAGAGGTGCTTACGAATAACCGTCTATAAAACGGGAATCACATCCCATGCACAGTACACTGACAATCATCGTCTACATAATTGTGCATGACATGTAATTTACTTTTTACGCTGCCTGTGAAAAGGTAGAAAACACAAACAAAAATCACACTTACATGCACAAAAAATAGGGACATTTACTAATGGAACAAAGGCGTCGGTAACGTGTGAGACAAACGTTGTACTGAACGAATTTCTGCATAAGAAACTCTGAGCACAATGAATCGTCTAATAAGGGAAAACTGCTTTTAGAACATCTGAAGGATTACCGGAAAAACTACTGGCGTTTTATACGGCAGGAATCTCATTGAAACAAAATGCATTGTATTCAGTGGATATTAGGGTGTAATACACTTTCTTATTTATAAAACGTACATTTTTTTGCACAATACAGCAAAATTTCGTCTAGTTAATTGACTATTCAATCACCTTTCGAAGTAGAAAAAGAAAATGTGAATTTTGTGTTTCAGAATTACAAGAGGACTTTTGACATTTGTGGGGCTTCATTTTATACTTCAATACTTTTAGTGATATGTACTAGTTAAATATTAGGAGAACAAAGCAAAGACTGAGAAATTCATCACAACGTAGAGCGATTTTCAAATATTGGGTGGGAGTAGTTTAGAGTTCCTAAGGGACCAAACTGCTGAGGTCATCAGTCCCTAGACCTACACACTACTTAAACTAGCTCATGCTAAGAACAACACACACACACACACACCCACGCGCGAGGGGGGACTCGAACCTCTGGCGGGTGGGGCCGGGCAGTCAGTGACATGGCGCCTCAAACCGCGCGGACACACCGCGCTGCTGCTTTAGAAGGATAAAGGACTCATAATGGGGACGCAAAGGACTGTTCCCTGTAGCTTGACTGCTTCAACAAAATTAAACTATCAGTGAATGCTAGCAATGACAAAATAGCATAATGTTTATTGCTTCACATTTTTGCCTCTCTTTATATCATAGGGCGTTCAACAGACTGTGGATGAGTTAGCGGAAGTGAAACGGAAACGAGATTATGAACGTTTTTCCGGCGAAAGAAAATTAGGTAAACTAACACTATTCTGTAGCCTATCCTGATCGGAATACTAAATCTATCAGAATACTAAATCTCGTAACTTTGATACAGGTTGCCTGAGCAAAAAATTTGAGTGCAGTAATTTCTGCCTTTTGTCGCTTTGTTGCGTCGTAAAGTCATCGAAGAGGCAGAACGCGCAAAATAGATTCTTTTCTTTTCAAAAATGTTCCAATGTGTGTGAATTCCTAAGGGACCAAACTGCTGAGGTCATCGGTCCCTAGACTTACACACTACTTAAACTAACTCACGCTAAAGACAACACACACCCACGCCCGAGGGCAATGTTTTAGAGACACAGGACAGAAAAATATCATGGTGATCTCTCCGTTGGCAAAAGATTCCAGAATAGCCACAGTTCGGATCTCTGGGAGGGGACTGCCAAGGGGTTGGTGATCATGAGGAAAAGATTGAATAACCAACGAAAGGATTACGTTCTATGAGTGGGGGCGTGCAATGTCACAAGTTTGAACGTGGTAGGGGAGCTAGAAAATTTTAAAAGGGAAATGCAAAGATTCAGTTTAGATATAGTGGGGGTCAGTGAAGTGAAATGCAAAGAAGAAAAGTATTTCTCGTCAGATGCGTACAGGGTAACTCAATAGCAGAACATAATGATATAACGGAAATAGAATTCGTTATGAGTAGGAAGGACGGGTAGATAGTGAGTTACTATGAACAGTGCAGAGATAGGGTTGTTCTTATCAGTAGACCAACCCCGGCAACGCTAGTTCAGGTATACATGCCGACATTGCAAGCCGAAGATGAAGAGAGATAGAAAATGAGGATATTAAAAAGGGAGTTCAGTACGTAGAGAAAGATAAAAATCGAATAGTCGTTGGACTGCAATGCGGTGGTAGGCTAAGGTTCAAAAATGGTTCAAATGGCTCTGAGCACTATGGGACTCAACTGCTGTGGTCATAAGTCCCCTAGAACTTAGAACTACTTAAACCTAACTAACCTAAGGACATCACACACATCCATGCCCGAGGCAGGATTCGAACCTGCGACCGTAGCGGTCGTGCGGTTCCAGACTGTAGCGCCTTTAACCGCTCGGCCACTCCGGCCGGCCGGTAGGCTAAGGAGTAGAAGAAACAATTACCGGAGATACGGGTTTTGTAATAGGGATGAAAGGGGGGAAAGACTAATTGAGTTCTGCAATACATTTCAGGTGGTAGTAGCGAATACTCCGTTCACAAGAGGAGGAGGTATACTTGGAAAAGGCCGGGAGATACAGGAAGATTTCCGTAATCAGATACTGGATTGTAATGCGTACCCCGGATCATATATAGACTCAGAACACAGTTTAATAGTGATAAAGAGTAGGTTGAATTTTAAGAGGCTAGTCAGGAGGAATCAATTTACAAGGAAATTGGATATGAATGAAGTCTTCTAAGGCTATAAATACTGCGATAATGAATAGCTCAATAGGAATGGACAACAATAAAAAGAGTAATCACAGAAGAGAGAAAGTAAAATATAGGTACAAAGAAGGTAACTGCGTAGAAACAATGGGTAACAGGAAAAATACTTCAGCTGAGCGATGAAAGAAGGAAGTTCAGGAATATTCAGGGAAATTCGGGAATACAGAAATAGAAGTCACTTAGGAATGCAATAAATCGGAAATGCAGGGAAACTAAGGCGAAATGGTTTACTAAAAATGTGAAGTAATCCAAAAGATACGACTATCGGAAGTTCTCACTCAGGAAATGGAAAAGTCAAAACAACCATCAGTGAATTTAAAAAGAAGGATGGTAATATTAAGACTGCAGTGGGAATTGCATTGTTAAATGCAAGGAGAGTGCGGATTGTTGGAAAGAGAATACTGAAGACCTCAATCAGGAATCAGGAGGAAGTCCAGTGTGATGAAGAGATAGAAGAAGGAACAGCAGTCGTTGTAGAAGAAATAGGTCATCCAGTATTAGAATCTCAAAGAGATTTGGGAGACTTAAAATCAGATAAGGCAGCGGGGTAGACAACTTTCCATCGGAATCCCTAAAATCATTAGGGGAACTGGCAACAAACGACTATTAACATTGGTGTGTAGATGTATGAGTCTGGCGATATAACATGTAACTTTCGGAATAACATCCTCCGCACAGTTCCGAAGACAGCATGAGCCAACAAGTGTGAGTTATCACACAATCAGCTTGACAGCCCATGCATCTAATTCACTGACAAGAATAAAATACAGAATAACGGAGAGGATGTTTAGATGACGACCATTTTGGCTTTAGGAAAGCTTAAGGCACCAGAGATGCAGTTCTGACATTGCGGTTATTAATGGAAGAAAGACTAAAGAAAATCAAGACACGTTCGTAGGATTTGTCGACCTGGAAAAGCGTTCGATAGTGTCAGACAGTGCAAGATGTATTAAATTCTAAGAAAAATAGGGGTGAGCTATAGGGAAAGTCTGGCAATGTACAATATGCCAAGAGAGAACAATAAGAGTGGACGCCCAAGAACGTAGTGCTTGAATTAAGTGACAGGTTTGTAGTCTTCCGCCCTGTGGCAGGATGGGTTCGTTCCGTCGTTCATTCGTCTCCTTAATCTCTCTGTCATTTTCATCGAGCAGTTCACCTACCTCTATATTTCTTCCTTCCGGCGTCCCTTCACCCTGCAGTATTAGATACACGCTAGGCAGCATAAAGCAGCCTACCACACAGAGGCCACGTAACTCGAGTTGCAAATCAGTTCCTGTATGTTCATTTTCATAAATTCCGCTCGGTAGGAGAATGCAGTTTAATTGCAGTAAGCATTTGAAAATTCTATTAACGTCTTTTTATGCATAAGGAAGCACATGAAATGGCTATCAAGTCCGTATTTACTGTGGTAATACTCTATCATTCAAAGTTCGCTGTCTATCCAACATATTTCACTCGTAAAAGCAGCCAGAATTCCTGCAAGTCCGAACGATTAATTTTACGATCTAACAGTCACTGACCCACCACTATTAGCGAGTTGAACATTCGATCGTTTCAGTGGTCTTCTAGATTAGAAGTGCTCCCCAAAATATTCCACAAAGAACACGGAATATGCCACGTGGAATTGTCTCTACGACTAAAAGATCACACGCTTATAAAACTTCAACTAATTAGTTCTGAAACATCGCCCTTTCCTCAAAATGTTCGTAACTTAAAGCGCTTTAGTCACAACGCGTTATGTTTGAAATGATCTCACTAGCTCTTCATTTGACATACTATTTTCGCGGCGACATCTAGCATGGTGTTACTCAGAAGCAGTTTAACGAGTGACTATCTCGATGCTCCTCTCTGCCTATCTAACTATCTGCATGGGGGGAACCGCTTAATTCTGATAGGCTATTGATCTGAATGACCAATCAGAATGATATTTCCAGATCATTCTCGCAGCAAAACTTGCTTTAGCTAACCACTAATCAGATAGTCATTTACGCCATTACAATTTCAATTTCTAATATATCGTTTAATAAAATAGAACGAAATGAAAAATATTTTTTAATTAATATAGAAACTTTTACCGTTTCAGTCTTTTATTCTGTCTGTTCTCTTACAAAGGCAAGCACACATCGACATACGTCATCAACATCGTGGTTGCAACACAATTTTCCCACAGTTCAATTTTATAAGGTTTTACATAAAACGACATTAAGATTTAACATATGTCCCGCATACACTCTCTCATTCTTTCCCATGTATTCACACAACAAAATAATAAGCAGATAATAATTTTAAATGGTTTTTGTACTACATAACATAGAGTAATTAAAGTTTTATTACGACTTCAGATGATAATAAAATACATTTGGTTATTGTTCCGAACTGAGTCTTGAAACATAAGTGTCGGTTTTAGGAGATTTAAATAATTTTCTGAATCTCTGCAACTATAATAGATAAAAACCTGAAATTCTCAGAGGATCCCTTCCTTATTAACAAAATATTGCGTACCAAGTTTGAACAAAATCGGATGATAATTACTATGGTTTATTTAGATTCGTAGCGGGTATGAATTTGCGTACCAACTGAATCTTACTTGAGATCGTTCTCACGCCAGATAGCGTCAGCTGCGTTGTGGGTCAGAGCTAAGAAGAAAAAAACGTAGCAATACTGAAGCATTGTGTGCCTTACTGCATCGAATGTTATTTCGTAATAACTTGCTACGTTACACTCCCTACTGTTCAATCTATATATCGAAGAAGAAATAATGGAAATAAGAGAAAGAATCAACAGAGGAATTAAAGTTCAAGCTCAATGGATACCAACGGATCCGCTGATAAGATTGCTGTTACCAGTGAATGTGAAGAAAAATTACAGGATTCATATGAAATAAGTTTTAGTCATGATAGAATTAAGCCAGTGGAAAACACTCACCGTAATAAAATATTCGTCTCAGTGGGCTCCACAGGGTCTTAAATTTCTACTTTTTGCCTTATGTGCCTTCCTGGAAATCGATATTGTTCGTCTTTTTTGAAATCACAGTTATTACGGCAGTTTTCGGTTAATCTGTAAGTGAAAAAACGTTATATTTACACACCGCTCGTTAAACCAACTTCTATTATAAAGCACATTTTTGTGTCACTTTGGCAAGCTGTCTTGCCAACCGTGTAGGAACTACGTCTGGGAAACGCTTTATTGATTTTCTGGCTGCTCTCTTCGCGGAACCGGAGCGAAAATTGCGGGATTTCACTCACCTTACAAAGTGGAGGCAAATCAGGTTGCGAGACGGCTGCGCGAGATAAGCTCCTATTATTGCATTGTGTTCGTTAGGCCGCAGCGTTATGTAGTCTGCCGAGTTGTTAGATGTAATTACGGGGCTGATTTATTAGGTTCCTGTAATAGCTGTAAGCGTCAGAGTTAAGCGACTTGGTCGCTCGCTTCCTGCGAGAAATGCGCTGCCCTGTAGAATGGTCTCCTGGTGTTGAGGCGCAGTTCACAACTTCGAGAAAGACCCAGGCAGAGCAAGACCTTTGCGGGTGTAGCCTCTACCCCAGCCAAAAGACACTGTACGATGATGGCTGGTGGGTACTTCGTACCGGTACTAGCTACATTCTGAGGTACGCCAGTTGCAAGAAAAGGCAGTTTTCTATATGCCTCGCAAGAGATTCCAATCTCTGTGTTGTTGCAAGATCTGTAGGGGACTTCTATCTGTAATGTTTCCTTCCAAAGTTTGTAGCGATCGTGTTATATAAGCTTGTTTTTACTCACTAAAATATTAATTTTGAATAGAAGCTAAGAAAATACTAATTTAGGGCATTTGCTGAGTGACGGGAGAAAGGGGACTCCCCCGCGCGAAGTGCGTTGGAATTCTGAATCATCTTTCAGATCTTTTTTCCAGTCAGTTTTGATCAACGATGGAATTTGTGAAACTCCTTTCGTACTAACCACCTTATCTTCCCAGAACTGCTTCATTCTTTCTCTTCGCTTTCCTCTACCCCTTACAAAATTTTGGTTCAAGCTTTAAATAGTTTCTCCCGTTGTCTTCATACACTATTTGCCGTTACAATTGCTACACCAAGAAGAAATGCAGATGATAAACGGGTATTCATTGGACAAATATATCATACTTGAACTGACATGTGATTACATTTTCACGCAGTTTGGGTGCATAGATCCTGAGAAATCAGTACCCAGGACAACCACCTCTGGCCGTAATAACGGCCTTGATATGAATGGGCATTGAGTCAAACAGATGGCGTGTACATGTACAGCTGCCCATGCAGCTACAACGCGATACCACAGTTCATGAAGAGTAGAGACTGGCGTATTGTGACGAGCCAGTTGCTCGGCCACCATTGACCAGACGATTTCAATTGGTGAGAGATCTGGAGAATGTGCTGGCCAGGGCAGCAGTCGAACATTTTCTGTATCCAGAAAGACCCGTACAGGACCTGCTACATGCGGTCGTGCATTATCGTGCTGAAATGTAGGGTTTCGCAAGGATCGAATGAAGGGTAGAGCCACGGGTCGTAACACGTATGAAATATAACGTCCACTGTTCAAAGTACCGTCAATGCGAACAAGAGGTGATCGAGACGTGTAACCAATGGCACCCCATACCTTCACGCCGGGTGATACGCCAGTATGGCGATGACGAATGCACGATTCCAATGTGGGTTCACCGCGATGTCGCCAGACATGGATGCGACCATCATGATGCTGTAAACAGAACCTGGATTCATCCAAAAAAATAACGTTTTGCCATTCGTTCACTCAGGTTCGTCGTTGAGTACACTATCACAGGCGCTCCTGTCTGTGATGTAGCGTCGAGGGTAACCGCAGTCATGGTCTCCGAGCTGATAGTCCATGCTGCTGCAAACGTCATCGATCTGTACGTGCAGATGGTTGTTGTCTTGCAAACGTCCCCATCTGTTGACTCAGGGATCGAGACGTGGCTGCACGATCCATACAGCCATGCGGATAAGATGTCTGTCATTTCGACTGCTAGTGATACGAGGCCGTTGGGATCCAGCAGGAATCCGTGTTACCCTCCTGAACCCACCGATTCCTTAGTCTGCTAACAGTCATTGGATCTCGACGAACGCAAGCAGCAATGTCGCGATACGATAAACCGCAATCGCGATAGGCTACAATCCGACCTTTATCAAAGTCGGAAACGTGATGGTACGCATTCCTCCTCCTTACTCGAGGCATCACAATAACGTTTCACCAGGCACTGCCGGTCAACTGCTGTTTGTGTATGAGAAATCGGTTGGAAACTCTCCACATGTCAGCACGTTGCCAGCCTTGTGTAAATGCTCTGAAAAGCTAGTCAATTGCATATCACAGCGTCTTCTTTCTGTCGGTTAAATTTCGCGTCTGTAGCACGTCATCTTCGTGGTGTAGCAATTTTAATGTCCAGTAGTGTACTTCCAGAGCATCTCTTTTACTCACCACTATTACAATGATGTGCAGACATACACATAATGCTGAAAGAAACTGAAAACTTACGCATATTTAAATCAAACAAATACCTCTTGGGCTATCGCTACTTTCTGCAGAACGCGAACGACAAGTCCGCAAAATTATTCGTACGTAAAATGAACATATTAAAAACATATGGCGGCACGCTCTGTCTTAGCTGTGAGAGTTCTAAGTACCTACTACCTGATGACTTGTCTGGCGTCGTGGTAATAAATTATGTACAGAAACCTTCTTTCTGAATCAATCTAACATCATTTTCTTGGGACCTTCGTCCCACTACAACGCGGGGTCGGCCTTGTTACTGTGGGATTTGGTGATGTTAGTGTCAAAGGGTGGCCAGGTGCCCTTCCTGCCGCCACCCGGTACCTCCCAGAATGGAATTGGTGTACCCCAGCTGCGTGCGTCTAGTGTAAGTTATGAAATAGCGCGGACGTTTTCAAATGTCTGGGAGTCGTGTGACTGCGGCGCGATGTGGGGACCCGCCTGGTATTCACCATGTGGGATGTGAAAAACCGCCTAAAAATAGCATTCAGGTTGGCCAGCACACCACCCTCGTTGTTAATCAGCCATGTAGATTCAATCCGGGGCCGGCGCGCCTACCCGAGTACAGGAAGCAGCGCATTAGGCCCATCGGCTAACCTGGCGGGTCCTCAATCAACCTACACTACTGACCATTAAAATTGCTACATCACGATGATGACGTGCTACAGACGCGAAATTTAACCGACTGGAAGAAGACGCTGTGATATGAAAATGAGTAGCTTTTCAGAGCATTCACACAAGGTTGGCGCCGGCGGCGACACCTGCAACGTGATGACATGAGGAAAGTTTCCAACCGATTTCTCATACACAAACATCAGTTGACCTGTGTTCTCTGGTGAAACGTTGATGTGATGCCTCGTTTAAGGAGGAGAAGTGCGTACCATCACGTTTCCGACTTCGATAAATGTCGGATTGTAGCCTATCGCGATTGCGGTTTATCGTATAGCGACATCGCGTTGGTCGAGATCCAATTACTGTTAGCAGAATATGGAATCGGTGGGTTCAGGGGGGTAATACGGAACGTTGTGCTCGATCCCAATGGCCTCGTATCACTAGCAGTCGAGAAGAGAGGCATCTTATCCACATGGCTGTAACGGATCGTGTAGCCACGTCTCGATCCCTGAGTCAACAGATGGGGACGTTTGCAGGACAACAACCATCTGCACGAGCAGTTCGACGACGTTTTCAGCAGCATGGACTATCAGCTCGGAGACCATGGCTGCGGTTACCCTTGACGCTGCATCACAGACAGGAGCTTCTGCGATGGTGTACTTAACGACTTACTTGAGGCATCACAATAACGTTCCACCAGGCACTGCCGGTCAACTGCTGCTTGTGTATGAGAAATCGGTTGGAAACTTTCCACATGCACGAATAACAAAACGACATTCTTCAGATGAATCCAGGTTCTGTGCCGGCCGGTGTGGCCGTGCGGTTAAAGGCGCTTCAGTCTGGAACCGCGTGACCGCTACGGTAGCAGGTTCGAATCCTGCCTCGGGCATGGATGTGTGTGATGTCCTTAGGTTAGTTAGGTTTAATTAGCTCTAAGTTATAGGCGACTGATGACCTCAGAAGTAAGTCGCATAGTGCTCAGAGCCATTTGAACCATTTTTGAACCAGGTTCTGTTTACAGCATCATGATGGTCGCATCCGTGTTTGGCGACATCGCGGTGAACCCACATTGGAAGCGTGTATTCGTCATCGCCATACTAGCCTATCACCCGGCGTGATGGTATGGGGTGCCATTGGTTACACGTCTCGGTCACCTCTAGTTCGCATTGGCGGCACTTTGAACAGTGGACGTTACATTTCAGATATGTTACGACCCGTGGCTCTACCTTCATTCGATCCCTCCTAAACCCTACATTTCAGCAGGATAATGCACGAGCGCAAGTTGCAGGTCCTGTACGGGCCTTTCTGGATACAGAAAATGTTTGACTGCTGCCCTGGCCAGTACATTCTCCAGGTCTCTCACCAATTGAAAACGTCCGGTCGATGGTGGCCGAGCAACTGGCTCGTCACAATACGCCAGTCACTACTCTTGGTGAACTGTGGTGTCGTGTTGAAGCTGCATGGGCATCTGTACCCGCACGCGCCATCCAAGCTCTGTTTGACTCAATGCCCATGCGTATCAAGGCCGTTTTTACGGCCAGAGGTGGTTGTTCTGGGTACTGATTTCTCAGGATCTATGCACCCAAATTGCGTGAAAATGTAATCATATGTCAGTTCTAGTATAATATATTTGTCCAATGAATACCCGTTTATCATCTGCATTTCTTCTTGGTGTAGCAATTTTAATGGCCAGTAGTGTATTTATTAGTAAAAATCCTCATCAAAGTCCCTAAAGTAGTTCCTGAGAATGGTCGTACCACTAAGACAGATAAACTCTGTGTGGGATCTTCATTTATTTATATTATAGTCAAATGGAGCTGCTTCATATAAAAGAAGCACTGAACAAACAAAACTGTTCGGTACTGAGCCAAAGACAAGAGGTGAGTGACTCCGGAGATATTGCGCTTCTAGTTCCTCTGGACTTTATTGGATGAGCTGGTGAAGCGTACGTGCCACCTGTTGTCAACACGCGAGCGCACTGTCGCTTGTTCCGACATCTGTACTGCTAACCGTTCAACTGGAGTGTTTCCCAGTTCATTCCTATAAACAATAAAGTTTAGTGGTAGCAACTGGTTAAGCCATTAGACAAACAAAACGTGACAGGGGGAATTGTCTGCAAAATTCTCTGTTTTCTGCAGGCGACATGTTGAAAAATCGCTATGGTCAATCAATTTTCGTCCATTCACAAAAAAATGTTCATAAAATTTTAAGTTCCGTTCCCGCATTCTGTCTCTGATATTTCCGTTATATTTGTAGCAATGTAAATTTCTGTCATCTTTATTTTTCTACGGTCTTCAAACTTTCCTGTAGATCCTTCTCTCCTTTACCTCAGACATCTATAGTTCTCCCTTCTTGTTCAATATAGAACACTTGGGGCCATTACGTATCATTTGTTTCACACCACCTTGTAATTTATGGACCACGGTGCTTATTTTCTTGCTGTGTTGTTTTCTCGCCTGGTACCTCTGGTGATTTTGATGAAGTTTAGTAGCAGTTTTCTTATTAATTTCTTGCACCTTTTTGCTATCCCAGCATTCCTCTATCTTCGTGCTGAACTCTATTTTGCATTCCTCGGATCCTTTACTAGTCTCAACGTAGTTAACCTTTGTAAGGAAGGGTCTTGCCTAATATGAATTTCCGCAAGGTCTTCATCTTTTTGCTTGATCAACAGGGATCCAGTAATTTTATCCCTGTTGAATATTTCTAAGATCTTGTAGGACAGGCTATGGATATCCAATCAGGCCAGCTTTTTGTCTCCTTCGAATCGCATTGGCGAGATTTTCTTGACGTTGGTAGAGTTCAAGATCGGGTTTGTACCATCGTCCCCATCTGGCGGTATCCTTGGTTCTGGCTAGTATTTTTCAAAGCATAGATTTTTCTGCAAGTGTTGTAGGTCCTACCTTTGCTTGATTTTCCATTGCTCAGAAGCTGCCGTTTCACCGAGATTCATTCTCCAACATACTTCACGGTTTTGTTTGTCTTGTTATGCTTGGTACCGCTGACACTTCTATCTAGGTACGTCATTAATATTGGTAATGAATTTGTTCTTTCGATGTTGATCAATGTACATGTTCTATTTACAGTTACGTGCAGTGCTTGGAACTGCATAAAAGCCTTGTGAATTTTGTCATGTTGTGATAGGAAATCAGTATATTTAGTACATTTTGACTACCCAAGAGAGTATTATCCACGACAAGTGGTCATTAAGAATCATAATAATTTGATACAAAAACTTAACGATTCGTGAGAAGAATGGAACGATATGGATATCTAATGAATGGTTGCATAATATCATGAATATATATCAGGTATATGGACATGTTGACTTCAAAACGTGTGTTGCAGCCTATGATTCTTGACGAAAAATCACAGGAAGACTTGTCTAAAGATGCTGATGCGTCAGATGCAGCAGTTGCGGTGTCGTCGAGTGATTATGCGGAAGAAATGTAGCTTCTGTTACGCTACACAAACAACAGACAGCTGACGAAGACTAAAGTGAAAAGAAATTAATAAATACGATTTCGGAAGAAAAGAGAGGACTATTCTTTTCTTTTAGAACCTGTTATTTCATCGTAGTCATGTATCGATAATTTAAAATATGTTTTGGCTCTTACTGCACAATTCCTCGAAACGCTGGCTGCCAAGGAATGCACAGAGAAGCATTTGGTCCTCTTTCCTCTTCTTGGTTCGATGTGGCTCGCCACGACTTCCTCTTCTGTGAAAAACTCTTCATCTCAGAACACCAATTGCAAATATTCTGATCCTTGTCTTTCGCTACAGGTTTTCACCGTCTACATCTGCTTCTGGCACCGTGGAAGTAACGCCTTGACGTCTAACACTGGTCCTGTTATCCTATATCTTGTTACCCTATATCTGGTTAGGGTTTTAAACGTATTTCTTTCTTTGAAGATTCTGTCTGGTTCACATTTCTTGTATTACTAGTTCCTCCCAAATTTCAGCATTCATCTGTGGCACCACATCTCAAACGCATCTATTCAACTCCGGCTTCCCCACAGTCCATGATCCACTTCTATATAAGCTGTGCTTCAGATATACTGTTCCAGAAATTTCTTCCTCTAATTACGACCTATTTTTCATATACTGAGATTTATTTGGGCATGGAATGCCCTCTTTGCCTGAATTGTCCATCCCCAGTTTTCACACTTTAGCACTGGCTATTCATAATGCCCAAACAGTGATATGATCCTTGATTACAACATCATTTTTGAGCATAGCTTCAAAAACTTAGAATCGATAGGAGAAGATTGATGACTTTTTTCTAGTATTCAACTCGTTACGCCCTTTTATGTCCTCCTTGCTTCGACCGTCATATGTTGTCTTCCTTTCAATGGAGAATAATTCCTTTATTTCGTGTACCTCATGATGCCCAATTCTGATGGTAACTTACTCACTAATCTCATCTCAGCTACACCTCATTTCTTTCGTCTTTCTCTCAATCCATATTCTGTGACTAGACTATTCGTTCCTTACAGTACGTCCTGTAATTCTTTGGTTTCAGTAATGAGCAGCTTTATGTTCAGCGATACATGCCATAGACTTTCTCTGACCATGAATTTTGTAAGTTTAACAGGCAAGGGTGAAAGTTCGTCGTTTATAAAAAAAGTGACTGCGTTGCTGATCGCGATGAAGATATAAGAAGTGTTACTAATAAAGCAACAGCAGGTGAAAAAATATTATATAAATTGTTCGAAATAACCAGAGGAGTGTTAGGTCGCAGAAAGAAAGAAAACCTGCATTTAGAAGACTACAAATATGAAACGAAAAATTTAAACAAACCGTAGAATATAGGAAAGTAGCGTACTAACGAACATTCTCTGCTCCAAGCAACACTGAATACAGTAACGAGTTAGGAATATCAACAATACTCAAATGAATAGTAATATGGTTGCTATAAAGCTGTCACCACTGTGAAATTGAAACAGAAATTGGTCGGACAGGGCGGTGGGGGGCGGGGGGAGGGGGGGGCTGCAGCGGTCGAGATGGATGTCTCGATGTATCACAATAAGATCCATTACAATATCGAAACAGTTAATGATACAGCTAATGGAACAGGAAAGAAGTATTATTTAACTATAAATTATAAAGGAAAATGACAATATTCCTTCAAAAATGTGGACAAGACCTAAAGAACAAATCTCTGTCTCGATCACTGGTGAAAATTTGTTCAACTTAACTACCATATAGGAGCAGTGTAAAATAAATAAATTAAGCCAAAAGTTCGAAATCACTACATTTTCGCCGAGTGACTGTACAGATGCTGTGGAAAACACCGTTATCGTTTAAATGGTGAACTTAATTATCGCTGATTTCTAACAAAGAATTCATGTCTTGTGCAATATTGCTGCATTTCCTGTCGCAGGCACAGTGGAAGTATCTCCCAAGATGCGCCCTTAACTCTACCAGTCTCTAAGGCTTAGTGCCTCCAGGGATCGTTCTTCCAGGTGTTTTAGGTGACAGCGGAGCTATTAAAGTTAAAATCTTGTTGGTTGTTGGGCCGCGACATATTTAATTTTAAAATTCGTGCTCCCTGTTTCACCTTTGTATACTGCAATGTGCTCTGTTGCACGGAACACTTCAGCAACGGCGTTTATTAAGCCTCAGTGGCCTGAAACACTCAACATGCGTAAAAGTGTTTGTATCACGAAGCGACGAAGTGGTGGACATGCTAGGGGTGCCGGTTTATTGCTAAGGCAATCGGTTTTAGATTACACCACTTTTATAACCTGCAGTTCAATCCAACTGTCAAATAAACCGGTTTCTGAAATAATCGATTTTTTTCTTGCTGTTAGTCTAGTAATAAACGTAGACAGCGAACAAACATTGAAAAATACTGCAAGACGCCCTCAGGCTTTTGGAATGCACGTTTCAAGATGTGTAGAGCCAAAACTCAAATAAAACAGGTAAATAAAGAAGAACTAACGTGGTCGAACAAGCGCCGCTGTCCACGAAAATTAATGAGAGTTGAATAAAAGAAGAAGTAATTCTAAGTTTTTCAAACTTTGCTGAAAAATCATTTTGTAATCAAGGATGTTGCCACCATTTGGGCATTGTGAATAATCAGTACTAAAGTGTGAAAATGGGGGATGGACCACTTTTTTCATGTTTAGTTGTTCGCTTCCAAGGGCTACAAGTACATAAAGACATGTTATGCTGGTACAGGAAGCAGATTAAATAGATTCCATTTTCAATAAAAACTATGAAATGCTAAATTTTAATTCATTCCTGTTGCCATAATCTCCGTGCCCTTTTTTATTATTTTATATAAATGTCAAACAAACAATAAGTTTCTTGTGTGTTTTCTTTTTAAATTATTATGGCTATTCCTTAAGTAAGGTCATAGCGGTCACGAAATGGAAACCTCAGTGAAAATAAAAAATCTTCTATTTGTAACAGTTTGCTACACCCTCCAGATACTTTTCTACATAGTCCACGCTCCAACTTAGACATTTTTCGTAGCGTGGTACCAACATTCCAATACCCTCGTCATAGTAGGCAGCGGCCTGTACTTTCAGCCACTTCTCTACGCTGGTGTACAGTCCGTTGTCTGTGCCAAAATGCTGTCTTCACAGCCAGTTGTTCATGTAAGCAGAGCTGAACATCAGAAAGAGTCAAGTCCGGGCTGTATGGTGGGTGATCAAACACCTACCATAGAAAACGCTGCTGGGGCATCCTCATTGTCCCTGCAGTGTGCGGCCTAGAATTGTCATGAAGAAGTAAATGCATGACAGGTACGCTATGTGGGGTTGCATGAAACCAGGCGAAACCCCGCTGCTGCCACCGATATTTGGCGGGGACGCTGTTGTTCTAGGGATCTTCAAGTGTTCACCGCGTGCTCAGAACCGAAAAGAGCGACATACGCGATCGACAGGCATACTTGAGGCACTGCCCAATACGTCTGGGCAGGACTTCATCGAATTTTTCAATTTCGCGATCTAACGGACCTTACTTGCCGAATAGTTCTCGTATTTCGAATGAAAAACCCGTTTCGTAGAGAAGTATATTTATTTACCTGTTAATCACTCTGAGTATGTCTTGCACACTGCATTTGGACGCGCATCGTGTAACAGATCATGCTACACGGCAACAGGTGCATTATTGTCTGAGCAATGTTGTAGCGATTCTCATGATATGTGTTTGCTGCTCGTTTCTAGCTGTCAGAGTTATTATAGAAATAGCACAGTCTCACTTATATCATTTTCTATAATAAAGCAATATTTCGAAGCGATGGAAATTTTACGAATAAACATCACTCGTTGTGTATTTTCAACTTCTCGCGGCGTAATGAATATTCCATTAAATTTCGGGCATGCACCCGCGTAAATAAAAAAAAAAAAAACAATGTTTCCAAGGAAGAAAGATGGGTGGTGCGAAAGTTGCGTGAGGATACTGATACAGTCGTCCAGCCTGCTGATAAAGATAATGCTTCCGTCCTTTTGCCTCAGGATGTCTGCAAGGAAAAGATTTGTGGTCTACTTAGTTCTGGTGCATACCGAAGGATTAAGAAATATCCTACTAACAAGGTGACAATAAGGACTGCTGCCTTGCTGAACGTTTCATCACTACCGAAGGAAGTCATAAGAAATTTAAAAGTACGAGGTGCAGTACCACCGAGATTTTACGGTCTTCCTAAAGTTCACAAGCTAGGTAAGGATGAGCGTCTAGAGGACTTGTCTGTGAGACCTATAACGAGCACTATTCGTTCTCCAACGTACTTTCCTGCCAAATATTTAGCTTCTTTATCAAAAAATGGTTCAAATGGCTCTGAGCACTATGCGACTTACTTCTGAGGTCATCAGTCGCCTATAACTTAGAACTAATTAAACCTAACTAACCTAAGGACATCACACACATCCATTCCCGAGGCAGGATTGGAACCTGCGACCGTAGCGGTCGCTCCGCTCCAGACTGTAGCGCCTAGAACCGTACGGCCACTCCGGCCGGCCCTTATTAAAACAATTGGTTGGAAAATGTAGTCACCACATTCGTAATTCTATGGATTTTATTCAGAGACTTAGCAGTGCCAGTCGAAATAGTACAGATGTGCTTGTTAGGTTTGGCGTGGTATCATTCTACACCAAGGTACCTTTAAAGGACTCTTTATCTCTTATCAGCCAACATTTTGATAAGAACATTATGGCCTTATTTGAACATGTGCTTTTATCACCTTATTTTCAGTTTAATGGTGACTTTTATGAGCAAAGTGATGGTGTTGCCATGGGAAGCCCCCTCTCCCCTCTGGTAGCTAATTTATTCATGGAAAACTTCGAGGACAAGGTATTGGACTCGGCATGTTTTAAACCTACGGTCTTCTGGAGGTACGTGGACGACACATTCGTGGTATGGCCCCATGGGATGGATGAATTACATCGATTTCTTGAGCATCTGAATTCCATCCACTCTAATATTAAATTTAGTATGGAAATAGAAAAATACGGCTGCCTCCCCTTTTTGGATGTTGTCGTTCGTCGTAAAGGTGACGGCACATTAGGACATGCCGTATATCGGAAAGCAACACACACAAATCTGTATCTTCATGCCAGTAGCTGCCATCAGCCTTCACAGACCATAGGTGTCCTTAAGACCTTAGTGCATCGGGCGCGCTGTACATCCGATAAAGACAATGTGCAATAAGAGCTCACATACCTCAAGAGCATTTTTAAATCGAATGTATTTTCTCCGCAACAAATTTGTAGAGCATTCGATGCAAAACCTAAAATGCAGGTATGTGATGGGGAAGAAGATAGTAATTATTTCAGATCTAGTCCGTTTTTCCCCTATGTGGGTGCTCTTTCCTCGAAGATAGGCCGTATTCTAGAGAAACACTGTGTTAAGGTGATCTTCCGGCCCCCACGAAAATTCCACCTTTACTAGGCTCTGTGAAGGACGATTTACAGCTTCGTAAAGCGGTGTGTATCAGATTCCTTGCGGAAATTGTGAGAAGTCTTACATACGTCAAACAACACGCACCGTTCATGAGAGGTGTGTGGTGCCTCGAAGATACACACGCTTATTACAGCCGGACAAGTCAGCTGTGGCCGAACATTGTATTGATACAGGGCATTCCATGAATTACAGTGAGGTGAAGATGTTAATATCCACCTCTTCTTTTTGGGTATCTGTCTTCAAGGAAGCTATAGAGACTAGATTAGCTAATAATTTAATAAACAGAGGTAATGGTTTTAATTTGGACAAAGCATGGAATCCGGCTCTTCGGGTAATTAAATTGCAGAGATGTCGTCACGGTGTCACCGCCGCCCATCATACATCGATAAGCGAATCGAATGTCTGTACGCCTTCGCCACAGGCGGCGCATGTGTAAGCGTATTTCTATGCTACCGACCAGAATCTGTGACCCGCTTGCGCAGTACCGCCGTAGTGGAGCATATAAGGCCGCGCTTGGCATCTTGTCGTCAGTCTTGTGACTCACTCTGTGGATGGCCGGACGATACGCTACCGAAATATCAGTGGAGGGAATTTTATTTGCGCGGCTGCATGCACGAAATTTAATGGACTAAACTTTACTCGTTTTCTTAAAGAGAAGATTTTATGTAATAACAAAAATTTAAACACCACTGTTATGTCAAACTGATATATCGGTTTATTAGCCGTTATTAGTAGCAAATAAAGAAACCTGTTATAATAGCGGCCATACAAACACCTAAAAATACCGGCTATTCAGTACTAAAATACTGATATCGGTTTTAAGTGGCATGGTTTTCCATCCGTAGAAGAGTAATGGAGCTCGTCGAAGAGTTGTTTGTTGTCTGCCGGCGTTCGTCGTAACGAGAAGACTCGGCTTTGGCTCCGGAAATACACCCACCGGCTGACTCTCAGTCGATTCTGGTTGTCAGGCCGCGCAACCGTCATAAATACCGTGCATGCGGAACGATAGCGAGCAACGCTTTATTTGCACCCACGTGACAAGCGACGCAGATTGGGGAGGCAAAGATTACACATTCAGTAGCCCAGACGGGAAATACGGCGCTAGCCGTGCGTCGCGTCACCACTTAGCGCCTGCTAGGAAGGCAACCCAAATGACACAGCTGTACAGCGTGTAGTCTCAGAGCCCCTTAGGATACAGCAGTGTGAAAGGCGTAACAAGAGACATGCTGGATCGCCTAGCGAGCGGCAAGTGATCTCGAGCCGCGTGCACGGCGACGAGGCTGCCTCTTAATACGGCGTCGCTGTGGAGGTGAGCGGTAATGGGGCCAAGTGGTGCCGAGAGCCCGGCCGGCGCCTGAGACGCTGCTACTGAGGCCGCTAGCCGGGCCCCTGGGAGGCGAGAGTGGAGACTGGCGGGCCGCCGGTCCGGGCCTCCGCCTCGTTACCGCCGCTGGCAGGCAGCCTCGCCACCCGACGTCCATTTTCCAGGCTGCCGCGTCGTCGCGTCCGGTGGCTTCCTTGTTATCTGCGTACTGAGCTGCCAGTAACTAGCGTGCCGGCTGCCACCGCTGCTTCGCCGCTCCACTGCCCGCCGGCGAGCGCTACTCTACTGTAGCGCGTTACGTGGATGATGCCGACATTGGCACCGTGTCCTCGTTATCACGTGTTAAAATCTCAACCTGTTTGATATTTATCTGTAGAGATGTCTTGCACGATGTGAGATCAAAAAGTAACGGGAATTATTTAATTTCGCCGGCTTTATGCATTCGATTTTCTATTTTTTTAAATCTTATTGATACACATGTTCCTGCTGTCTTCACTCTCAGCCTTCTTGGATATTTATTTTATTGCCAAAAGTTGAAAAGTTTGTAGGAGTAATTTTGTCATATGATGACATGATGGAGACCGTGGCTGTTATTTGAAGACAAATGTTGATCGTGTTAGGACAGCAACCAGCCACAAATTTACTTTCAGTTCCTTTATTCAAAGGGTACCGTTACCGGTTTCAAATTCAGTTGTGATTCATCTTCAGACGGTTTACACGCTTTCCTTATGACATGTGGTGTGTTTTTTACAGATTAATTGCCCTAAAATATAAATAATACATAATTATAAGCACGCCATACTCTGATGGCTGCGTTACAGATTTTCGTTGCATGTGACTTACGTCAAATGTCGGTTTGGAGTGTTTGTTTTCATAACATTCGTCCAACAGATGTGAATACATTCCCACTGCATTCTTACTGTTGCACACGTAAATTTTTCTGACTGAACACTTTAGATTTGTCACCGAGAAGATTTCTACCACGCACCACATGTGTTGATACATACAAAGAGCTTACAAACATATGAATAGATGCTATGATATAACGTAACATTTGAAGATGTCCTATGTTTGGAAGGATCATATATTCACTTATGTAACTGAAATGCCTTTTTGCCTTTTTGAGTTGATACTGTTACGTTAATTACAAAGTTAGTTGTTTTTTTTGCTGAAGAAAACCATTCAGTGGGAAACATTGAGAACAACTTAAAAATTTTACATCTAGTAGAGAAAGGACCTACTATGAATATATAAGAAGTAATAGAAACGCACACACACAAAAACAGCACCTCCGATTATATACTTAACGAACAAACAGAGTTAGCTAACACCCCTTTTCTGAAAAATTTCCAAAAATTATTTTCCAACCACCAAAGCAAATAATATTATTACGCTTATCTGCAGATGAAGCAGCAAATTTATATGTTTTTATTATTTTCATGATGCTAAATGTAATTAAATAATATACTATTTTACCTAAACAGTACTAAAAAACCAACATGTAACAGTATCAACTCAAAAAATCTGTGACTCTGTACTTGTGTAAAAGGCATTTCAGTTGCATAAGTGAAGATATGATCCTTCCAAACATAGGACATCTTCAAATGTTACGTTATATCATAGCATCTTTGATACTCATATGTTTGTAAGCTCTTTGTACGTATCAAAACATATGGTGCGTGGTAGAAATCTTCTCACTGACAAATCTAAAGTGTTCAGTGAGAAAAATTTACGTGTGCAACAATAAGAATGCAGTCGGAGTGTATTCCCATCTGTTGGACGAATGTTATGAAAACAAACACTCCAAACCGACATTTCACGTAAGTCACATGCAACTAAAATCTGTAACGCAACCATCAGGTTATGGCGTGCTTATAATCGTGTATTATTTGTATTTTAGGACAATTAATCTGTAAAAAAAAACACCACACGTCATAAGAAAAGCGTGTAGACCGTCTGAAGATGAAACCGGTAGGTACCCTTTGAATAAAGGAACTAAAAGTAAATTTGTGGCTGGTTGCTGTCCTAACACCATCAACAAAGTTCGTAGGTGTCTTCGAATTTTCGACGAATTGTTACTTTCCAAAAAGATGGATCAAAAATACGCATTAAATTTTGGTTGAAAAATGGAATAAAGTGAAATACCACAGCCTAAATGTTAACTCTGGCCTTTGGCTAATCTACTATAAGACAAGAGTTTACGATGGTATAAATGTCTCAAAGAGGGTCGAGAAGACGATGAGAACCATGACCGCCATGGACGCATCAGTTACTGAGACAGTGTGGAAGAAGCAAAGAAAAGGGTCTTTCAAATTTGCGAATCACATCAGAAAGGTTGTCGATGACGTCGCTATATCATTTGGCTCATTCCAAGCAATTTTTTCGCATATTTTGGAGCTGAAACATGTAGCGGCAAAGTGTGTTCCGAAATTGTTGAATGTCGACCAAAAACGACGCAGCGTAGACATCGCTCACGATTTACTGAGTGAAGACGGCAACGACCCAGGGCTCCTAAAGAAGCTTGTAACATGTGACTAAACATGGTATCACATCTAAACCAATCCCCAATTGCCACAGTGAGATCTACCTGAGGATCCAAGACCGAAAAATATTCGACGAGTTCGATTGCATATTGCTATTCTCCGATTACAATGGGATAGTGCATCATGAGGTCATGCCTTACGGTCACTAAGGAATATTAGTTGGAAGTTCTGCATGGTTTGCGTGAATAAATCCAAAGAAAACGACCAGAATCGTGACAAAACCACTCATGGAAATTGCATGGCGATAATGCAGCCGCTCACACCCCAATCCTTGTACTGCTTTTTGAAAAAAAAAAACGTTATGTTGCTTCAGCCACAGTATTCGTCGGACATGGCCCCCTACGACTCTTTCTATTCCCGAAGCTGAAGAGTACCATGAAAGCGTGTCGTTTTGCCACCACTGATGAGATAAAAACAGAATCGGTAAAGGAGCTTGTAAAGGGACATTCTCCTCTAGAGTTACTTTACACCGAATGAAGTAATCGATACCAGAAGTAATATTCGAATTTTGAACAGGTCATTATTGTCTCAGCTGTTTTTCTAGAAAATTTCATATGATTCTGTATACAATGTCTTATATTACAGCCTGAAATGTAAAAAAAGAAATTGCTTCTTTGTCAAAATCGATAGGTACTAACTCTGAATGTACAGTTAAAATTATTTTTTAAGAGACATTTGAAATTACGAAATATTTGGCACACTTAAAATTTCTATTATGAATTACATAATTTAGTATTATTTATTATCTTTGTTTCTGGATTCATTTATAAAATAATAATATAAATTAATAGAAATTTATTTGTCAAGAAAATTTGTAAACCCTCTGGAGTATTGTTATTACCTCAGAGTGAGGAAGGTGGGCATGTCACTACCCAACTGTGATCTGAGTCTTTATTTGCCCATGGGTATGCCTTACAATCCAATAGCTGATTTCGGAATCCCATGATGGATGATAACTGTGTCTGATTTCGGAATCCCTTGATGCTAACTGAAATCTTATTTTATCTCCCGGTTATTTCCAAATATACTTCCTCCTCTTGTGATGCTTGCATAGAGTATTCACTATTACTGTCTGAAATTTATTATAGAATTAGTTAGACTATGCCCTCTGTCATTCCTAGTACCAAGCCCATATTCTCCCGTAACCTGTTCTTCTACTCCTTCCCCTACAAATCCCCAATCGCTATTAGATTTTCATCTCCCTTTATGTACTGAATTACACGTTCAATATCGTCATATTTTTTGCTCTTGTTATATTACCCTGCACTCGTCAGACCAGAAATACTTGTCTTCTTTCCCTTTCACTTCACTGACGCCCGCTACATCCAGATGGAGCAGATTTTCTAGCTTCATTACCACGTCCATACTCCTGACATTCCACTCCCCGATTAGTAGAACGTTACCCTTTCGTTAGTTATTCAATCTTTTTCTCATGGTCACCTCCCCCTTGGTAGTTCCCTCCTGGAGATCCGAGTGGGGCACTTTTCTAGTATTGTTTGCCAATGGAGATATCATTATGACACTTTTTCAATATAAGGCCAGATGTGCTGTGGATACACGTTACGTGTCTTCAATGCAGTGGTCTCCTTTGCCTTCTGCATCCTGATGCCGTTGGTCATTCAACATTCTTCCGCGCTTAGGGGCAGTTTCCACTCCAATGGAAAGAGAGCGCCTTGAACCTCTGTCCGTTTCTTCGCCCTGGCCATTAGCAGAATCAGGGGGACTTCTTATGCCAGAAGTCTTCGATTACCATTGCTGAAGATTTTTATTCAAAATTCATGCAGTGGCGTGGTTGCTACCCGGGTCCGACCTCGATTTCTATTAATGTTACTCGTTACTTAGTAGGCCTCCCGACCGTCACTTGGGAAAACAGTGTTGAATCCCCTGGAAACAGTCTACAATGTATTTTTGGACCCTTTTCTTGACAAATAAGTATAATTTCCAGTCAACACTGTCCCTGATTGCAGTAGCGATGTACTACAATCAGAGATAAATGGATTAACTACTATCACCACCTGTACATCTCTATATACACCCGCTGTCTTCCATTGGTTGAAAAATGAACCTGTGTTTCTGTCTCATTGTCAACGTTATCCCAATTTCCTTCATTCGTATTTTTAAGATTTTATTACAGCCCACATGTTCTACTTGTATGTCGCTTCTAATATGTCGTACTTACGATTTATTTCATCACAGTGCATTGCTTGAGAAGTATCGTGGCGAATATTTCAGTTTGCATGGCATATAGAATGTTTAGTGACCTGTATTAAACATAGAGATTCAAATATAACTGAACATTTACTAACCACTAGGCTTTTATACATTAAACATTTCGCTGTTTAGTACATAAGTAAACCTAGGATTCTCTCTTAAGTAATGTTACAAGATGTACTTAGCTCACAGTATCTTGTCTCTCTTTTTGTTGATAATCAATACTATATATAATACTCTGTATCTCGCATTGCTCTGTGACACCCCTTTCGGTTTGCCCTTTGTTTTTTTTAGTTCCATTTTCCCTACTTATCGTCGTTGGCTCTTGTGTTGAGCTCCACTGGCAATTTTTGTATCTGCGCTCTGGAGAGTAAGTTAACTGATACGCGAAGGGGAGAAAAAGTAGGACACACCAGAAAAATGGAAGAAAAAAATACGGGTGAAGGAAATCGGGATAACGTTGAGAATGTGACAGAAACACAGGTTCATTTTTGAACCAATGGAAGACAGCGGGTGTATATAGAGAGGTACAGGTGGTGATAATAGTTAAACCATTTATCTCCTCTTGAATGCAGAGTGGTTGTGGTTGAGATGTGGGTTACTTGGTAGTTTATTCCAGAGTCGTCTGGCCAGAAATTGGGAGGAACCTGGAGAAACATTTAATGTTACGCCTGCTTCTACTGAAGTCACAGGACGCACCGATCTTATTCCAGGTTAGAATTGATGATAGGTATATGATACGAAGAAGAATGTTAAGGTCATTAGGTACTACAAACTGGTCAAGAAAAGCGTGTGAAAATGCTATTCTGTCGCCTCCGACCAATATCCACCACATACATTCATGTCGCCTATAACATTATTTAGGAGTGTTCATTAGCATAGTAAAGGGTTTATTGTAATACTGCACCTAAATACTCTATAAAGAAACTTATATCGTCATTTACGTCACATTAATCGCCTCACAGGTGATACAGTATGGAAGGGCACGTAATAGCGAGCTGATAATAGGGGAGCAGAAGCAGTAATTGGCGCTACGAACCAACTCGCCTGTGAAGAGTACGTCGAAATGGCTTCCATTAAACACCCGTTTAGAATTAATTGGGCCATTAGTGCTGCAGAATCAATTTTGTACTTCACTTCATGAGCGTAAAGATGTGCCATGCCTGGTTTGAACCCACTTATTGCAGTAAACAGCGGAAACCTAGCAAATTAAAGCACGTTAGCCCTACCCGTTCATGCCAAAAGCTATTCATATCTCTCTCTCTCTCTCTCTCTCTCTCTCTCTCTCTCTGTCTCTCTCTCCTTCTCTCTCTCTCCTTCTCTCTCTCTCACTGTCTGTCTCTATGTCTACTTCCACGTTCCACGCGCAGTGAGCGAGAGAAGATGTAAATCTCGCACGTGGGTTATGAAGGCGAGATCTCGTACACTGCGGGTTTCATAAAACCTCTTTGGTAAGGGCAGCTGAATCAGACTGTATGTATTAGCTTTCTGATGTGTTGTTTGATAATGAAATCACGGAGAGTCGTAGCAGAAGAGAATCGAAGTGTTTGAGACGTGGTGATATTGAGGAATGTTGAATAGTAGGTAGACTGGTACGATATAAGCACTTTCTCTGCGGAATCGGCGAGAGAGGAGCGTGGAGAAAACATCGTCAAAAATGGTTCAAATGGCTCTAAGCACTATGGGACTTAACATCTGAGGTCATCAGTCCCCTAGAACTTACAACTACTTAAACCTAACTAACCTAAGGACATCACACACATCCCTGCCCGAGGCAGTATTCGAACCTGCGACCGTAGCGGTCGCGCGGCTCCAGACTGTAGCACCTAGAACAGCTCGGCCACTCCGACCGGCAAACATCATCAAAGAAAAAGGACAGGATGATAGCATATGCGTTAAGACATCAATGAATAACTTCCACCATACTTTCGGGGACTGTAGAGAATAAGAATGTTAACATAAGACAAGAATACATACAGGAAACAATTAAGGATGTCTGGTAATGACGCTGGTACAGTAGAGGAGGCAGGCCGCACCAAAGCAGTAAGAGGACTGATGACCTCAAGAAAAAATTGGGAGCAGTGTATCAATCGCTGATCTATTAAGACGTATGTGTGTGATTAAAGAACGTAAAAGAAGACCACTCTAGAGGAGATGAAACAGATGGTTTGCGATATTTACTCCAGTCCACAGCCATGTCAAGCATCCAGGATGGTGGCTGTCTCATTTTGTACAATGAACTACAAGATAACGAACATACGGCTTAATAGGCAATGCCTCATTGATGAGGTTATGCCAAGTTTCATTCACCATCACCTCAGGCTATCGAACCTCATGATGCCCTGCCCTGGTAATAGGCGTCAAATGCCTCTGAGCACTATGGGACTTAACATCTGAGGTCATCAGTCCCCTATAACTTAGAACTACTTAAACCTAACTAACCTAAGGACATCACACACATCCATGCCCGAGGCAGGATTCAAACCTGCGACTGTAGCGGTTGCGCGGTTCCAGACTGTAGCGCCTAGAACCGCTCGGCCACTCCGGCCGGCGGTAATAGGCGTCGTTTTTGAACCAATAAACAGCACTGTGCAACCTAGAACTCTTTTTTTTAATATTTATTTGTTTGCAAAATGTTAATTTCTATCTCTGTCGTTTATTGCGGTTCCTTGAGCAAAGTCACTTCCGACTGCTTCTCTCTTTCTTTTTTGATGACAGTGGAGTACATTCGCTGCCGATGGAAGGGTGCACAGTACTAAGAAAAAAAAGAATCATTAAAAATGCACCTCTTGCTTCTAACGCAAGCACTTGTCTACAAAAGTGTTGTGACTCTGGTCAACTATGACACGACAACGAAGTAATCATGAAGAATCGTCTGTTCCCATTTATGCCTACCGAATCAGGAATAACTGTGCACGAAAGTGGACAGACGAACTGCTGTACTACGCGCGTTAACTCGCAGCCTTGTCTGCGGCGTCTAACTTATCGATTCTATCGGCCACTTGTCGACCCTGAGGCCTGTCGATAGCGGACGACTTGTCTCACTCTTCCTCCCACTTCTCCTCCTCCTCCTCCTCCTCCTCCTCCTCCTGCACAGAAGCGGCCAATTTGGCCAATGGGACGGAAGGCCGGTGAACGGTGCGCTTCGCACCAGGACGCAGATTGCATTGGTTTTACTTAATAAAACTTCGGCACTGTGAGCAATCATCCCGACCGTGCGACCAGCGACAAAAGCCGAAATTTCAAACACTCAGTCAGTTTTGACCGTTGTGTGACGGTCGGGATTTGAAACCGGATTCTTGCTTTTTCGAGAACGACTCTGTCGTACGACTAAGCTAACCATACACAACCCGCGACCCGTTTTGACAACTTCAGCACTGCCAGGCTTCACTCTGACATTCCAGAGGCAAGGATCTGTCTTTGAGTCTTGGCCCAGCACAGAGTTTTAATCTGTCAGGTAGTTTCACAACACTAAAAACTGCGCTGCAGAATTTGAAGTTCATTCTGAAAGCTGAAACTTGTTTTAGGACACAGAACGTTACACCTATTAGTTAGAAGGCCCAATTGCAAACACATCCCAAGTGACAATTGACAAGCACTATTGAACTGGTGTACAGGAGATATGTCTCAGCAGAGGAGTCATTAAAGAATTGGAACTACGATTGACGATTGACGCCGAAAGACTTAAAATAAAAAAGGAACTTAAGATTATTTAGATTTAAGTCCGTCTCTAATGATCTCGTCGTCGACAGGGCGTTGTACCGTAATCTTCCTTCTTTCTAAAAGTAAGACGAAGGTATCGGGAAGCCTTAAGGACGGAGAAACACATAATTAAAAAATAACTTCAGCGTGAAAACAATCCAATGAATCTTACTAGACTTAACGTATTTTAGTTATAGGCTTAACTATTTACTTATTCTAGTCAACATTCTGGGTTATATCACTAGATCGTTACAGATCATCTAAGTTTGCAATTGTTTCTTCTTACTTTCACTCTAAAATTTTGAAGGCCACACATACGTTCATCTTTGCGATGTCGCGTCAGTGCGATATTGTATTTTAACTGTCTATGTATCAGATTCTCTGAGGCGAAATTTGGAGACTAGTTCAGCATTTACCAAACCGTGCGTGGGGAACCACCTAAAAACTACGTGTCGTCTGACTGCTGTATCACCCCACGCTCGTGAATTTCCCGTGCACACTTGATCCGAGTCTGGCTCAGAAGCCTGCCCCACAAAGCTAGTGTACCTTGCATTACGCTACATGAGCAGATATCTCTAATTCTGTACTCCTAATACCATTACTGCTGATAGTGTTTGCGCCGTCCGGGGTGGCCGTGCGGTTCTGGGCGCTGCAGTCTGGAGCCGAGCGACCGCTACGGTCGCAGGTTCGACTCCTGCCTCGGGCATGGATGTGTGTGATGTCCTTAGGTTAGTTAGGTTTAATTAGTTCTAAGTTCTAGGCGACTGATGACTTCAGAAGTTAAGTCGCATAGTGCTCAGAACCATTTGAACCATTTGATAGTGTTTGCTTTACAGTTCCTTACACTATAATTGTGTTATGCATTGGATCACTACACTCCTTTATTCTTTACCGTAAACTAGGATAAACACGCAAAGTTTTCTATTATTTGATTATTTCCAGTTTCTCAGTTTTCCCTTATCAGATTCGTCATGATTCTGGGTCCACGTTACCTCTTTTTTACAAGGTGCGGCACAGTCACGATTAAGGACAGTGAGCCAGAAAATATAGAATATCTATCATTCTAGTCGGCAACGGCATTGCCGCAGTGGATACACCGGTTCCCGTCAGATCACCGAAGTTAATCGCTGTCGGGGGTGCCCGGCACTTGGATGGGTGACCATCCGGGCAGCCATGTGCTATTGCCATTTTTGGGGTGCACTTAGCCTCTTGATGCCAACTGAGGAGCTAGTCGACCGAATAGTAGCGGCTCCGGTCAAATAAAACCATCATAACGACCGGGAGAGCGGTGTGCTGACCACACGCCCCTCCGATCCGCGTCCTCACTGAGGATGACACGGCGGTCGGATGGTCCAGATGGGCCACTTTTGACTTGCAGACTGAGTGATTTTTATCATTCTACTCAATGATCAGGAAAAAATCGTCAGACTACCAATTTAGATCCGTTACGACTATCTTCACATCTATCACGAAAACGGAAACTTTAATTCCAGTCAAAGATCACAAAAAATCGTTGTCAAACTATTCATTTATGTTCACAACGACCTTCTTCAGATCTGTCAGGAAATATGAAACAGTATCTTACTGCCCCAGATAGCATGGCTGCATACCAGAATCCATCACTTGTTTTTACACCGAGAAACCATTGGCTTATTCTCGGACCTCCTGTGCCAACATCCCTCAACTGTTGTGTTCCAGGATAACCGACTGTAGGGCTGTCGGGGTCAACATTAGCCGACAGCTATAGAAAAACAATTTATGTTGCTTCATACAACAGTTTTACGGCGATATAGTACAAGTAAATTCTGCGCAGAGTGGAATAACCCCGAAACAGTTCACCAGACAAAACACGTAATCCCATTGAAAGAAAAGGCTGGTCACTTTGAAGCACTGCAGATGTTGGAGAACTGCTACCAGTCGGGTCGTGTGTAATATGTGGCAGATAAGTAGTGCGCATGTGCCAGTCCCTGTATGGAATCATCGCAGTGAGCTGGGTGACTTGCAACAACCGGCCGGAGTGTATGCCGTGTTCGTAGTCAGTCTCTCGGGTATTGGACCCCGCTCAATGTCGAGCAGAGCTCTTCTGTAGTTTTCGAAACACGGTGTATTTAGTAGAAAAACTTATAGATGGTGGGAAGCTGAGGAAAACATCAGAATTTCACCATCGTTATTATGACCCATCTGACATCCACTGCTGAAACTCCTTCTCTACACATACTCGCAGGACCTCTCCTCGGCTCGTGACCATATAGTTTGGACCCTACACGACTGAACAATCGTGACCCAGTCACATGACTCCCGATTTCAGCTCGTAAGAGTTGACGGTAGGGTTTGAGTGTGGCACAACCCCACGAAGCCATGGACTCATGTTGTCAACAAGTCGCTGTGCAAGCTGTTGATGGCTCCATTATGGTGTGGGTTCTGTTCACAAGGAATGAACTGGGTTGGTTCAAGAGAACCGATCATTAACAGGAAATGGTTATTTTTGGCTGCCTGGAGACCATTTGCAGCCATTCATGGACTTCGTGTTCCTAAATAATGATGCAACTTTATGACAATGCTCCACGCAACAGGCCACAATTGTTCGCGATCCATTTTGAGACCTTTGTGGACAGTTCGATAGAATGATCTGACCATCCAGATCGCTTGACATAAATCCCATCAAACAATTCGTGCGCAAAATCCTGCACCTGGAAATAATTTAAAAACTCTGGACAACATAGAGGCATCATAGCACAACATTTCTGCACGGGACTTCCAACGACTTGTTGAGTCCATGTCACGTCCAGTAGCTGCACTACGCCGGGAAAAAGGAGATCCGAGCGATATTAGGTGCTATTCCATGACTTTTGTCACCTCAGTTTAACTGAGTTATACGAATCTTTGTTGCTCCAGAAGATATTCTACTTTCATATACCTACCTCATACTGAGTAATATTGTTGGCCTCCTCCCATCTCCAACAATGCTGAATCCTTTCCAACATGTTTCTCTAGTCGACAGTTCTGCGGAGAGCCTACACATTCCTTATCTTATACGTCCACCTAGTTTTCAACATTCTTCTACAGCACCAGATCTCAGACGCTTCGAATCTCTTCTGTACTGTATTTACCGTTACCCACTATTCACTTCAGTACATTGCTGTGGTCTGAGTAATTTCTTCATCACACACTTAAAAGTCAAAGAAACTGGTACACCTGCCTAATTTCCTGTAGGGACGCCACAAGCATGCAGAAACGCCACAACACGACGTGGAATGGACTCTACTAATGTCTGAAGGAGGGAATTGACACCACGAAACGTGCAGGGCTGTCCATAAATCCTAACAGTACGTGGGGGTGGAGATCTCTTCTGAACAGGACTTTGCAAGACATCCCAGATATGCTCAATAATGTTCATGTCTGGGAGTTTGGTGGCTAGCGGTAGTCTTTAAACTCAGAGGAGTCTTCTTGGCGCCACTCTGTAGCAATTCAGTACGTCTGGGGTGTCGCATTGTCCTGCTGGAATTGGAATTCCCCAAGTCCGTCGGAATGCACAATGGACATGAATGGATGCAGGTACGTGTCACCTGTCAGAGTCTTATCTAGACGCATCAGGTGTCCCATATCACTCCAGCGGCACACGACTCACGCCATTACAGAGCCTCCAACAGCTTGAGACATCCCCTGCTGACATCCAGGGTCCATTGATTCATATGGTTGTCTCCATACCCGTACACGTCCATCCCCTCGATACAATTTCAAACGAGACTTGTCCGACAAGACAACATGTTTCGTGCCATCAACAGTCGAATGTCGGTGTTGACGGGCCCAGGCGATGCGTAAAGCGTTGATCGTGCAGTCATGAAGGGTGCACAAGAAGGCCTCGTCTCCGAAAGCCCATAATGATGATGTTTCGTTGAATGGTTCACGCGCTGACCCTTTCTGATGGCCCAGCATTGAAGTCGGCAGCAGTTCGCGGAAGTGTTGCACTTCTGTCACGCTGAACGATTGTCTTTAGTTGCCATTGGACCCGTTCTTGTAGGATCTTTTTCCAGCCTCAGCGATGTTGGAGATTTGATTTTCTACAGGATTCCTGATATTCACTTTCTACTCGTGAAATGGTTGTACGAAAAAGTCCCCACTCTGTCGCTATTTCCGAGACGGTGTGTCACTTCGTGCGTTCGCCGACTGTAACACCACGTTCAGACCAAGTAAAATTTTGATAACCTGCCATTGTAGCAACAGTTACCGATTTAACAACTGCAGCAGACACTTGTTGTCTTATACAGGTGTTTGTCGTTCGCAGCACCGTATTATGTCTGTTTATATATCTCTGTATTTGAATACGCATGCCTGTACCAGATTCTTTGGCGCTTCAGTGCATTTGTGCTAAAGTTTAATATTAGCAGTTTTCTTCGGTCAGCAATGTCCTCTTTGTCCATGCTATTCTTTTTTTTGTCCTTACCTCGTCTGTCATGTGATATCTTGCTTTCAAGGTAGCAGAATTACTTCATTTGGTCCAATAACTGATCCGCAACTTTGTTGTTAGGTTTCTCACAGTTTTCATCTCTGCTACTCCCGATTCAATTCGTCCGTCTCCAGAATACTGTTACTCCATAATGTGTGCTCATTAGGCTATTCATTCCATTCAACAGATTTTGTAACTCTTCACTTTCACTAAGGATAGCAACGTCGCCAGCGAATTTGGTCATTGATATCCTTCCACCATGAGTTTTGGTGTCACTCTTAAACTTTTCTTTTGTCTCCGTTACTGCTTGTTCTAGTGCAGACTGAACAATACAGCGAGAGACTAAATGTGTGTGTTATACCCTTTGTAATCCGAACACATTATTCTTGGTT
This sequence comes from Schistocerca serialis cubense, assembly GCF_023864345.2. Classification (NCBI taxonomy): domain Eukaryota; kingdom Metazoa; phylum Arthropoda; class Insecta; order Orthoptera; family Acrididae; genus Schistocerca; species Schistocerca serialis. The sequence goes on along the minus strand of NC_064641.1, from coordinate 868,535,792 downwards.
TTCCATTACTACTTTTTCCTCTTGTTTTTTGTTCGTATTGTATATTGCCAGCACTTCCCTAAAAATTACAACTGTTTTACTGCGTATTTTGAAAATCTTACAACATTTTACATTGTTGAATACGTTTTCGAGGTCGACAAATCGTATCAGCGTGTCTACATTTTTCTGATGTCTTGCTTCCGTTAAGAAGTGCAGCGTCGGAACAACCTTTCTGTTTTCTTTAGCTTTTCTAAAACCAAACTGATCGTCGTCTAATGTATCTTCAATTTTCTGTTCCATGTCTATGTATGTTATTCTACTCCTCAACTTGTATGCATGAACCGTTAGACTGATTTGCTAGCCTCGTTAAATTCTGGAATATCTCGACGATATATTTCCGAAAGTCTGATAGTATGTCTCCTGACTCATAGGTTCTATAATCCAGCTTCAGTAACCGAGCGAGGTGGCGCAGTGGTTAGACACTGGACTCGCATTCGGGAGGACGACGGTTCAATCCCGCGTCCGGCCATCTTGATTTAGGTTTTCCGTGATTTCCCTAAATCAGTCCAGGCAAATGCCGGGATGGTTCCTCTGAAAGGGCACGGCCGACTTCCTTCCCCATCCTTCCCTAATCTGATGAGACCGATGACCACGCAGTCTGGTCTCCTTCCCCAAACCAACCAACCAACCAGCTTCAGTAATCCACCCAAACAACGATTTTTAGAGATTCCAAAGGCATTCTAGCTGTGCTTTCCGCCTTATTCGATTGTAACTATTCAAAAGCTCTGTTTAACTTGATTTTAATACTGTATCCCCTATGCCTTCCATATCTACTTTCACTTCTTCCTCCATCACGTCATCATGCAGTTCCCCATCGTCCTCTTACGGATTTATCGACAGCCCTGAAGGATACATGGTGTCAGCTACCTCCAGCCCTACTTCAGACGTTAGTCGAGTCCAAGCCACATGTTGCGGCACTTATGAATGCTCGCGAGGGCCCTAAGCGATATTACGCAGGTGTAACAATTTCTTTGGCTCTTCAGTATAAAAAATTAATTAGCTCCTATAAATGTTTATATTTAAGTGTAGAGACATATCAATAACTAAGTGATAGTTAAATGAATGAACGAAAGGCGGTTATGGCATATACTAAATAGATGATAGGGACAAGTTGATGGGACGGCTAGAATACACGAATAGTGAAGTTATTTTCGGAAGAGTTAATGTTAAAATGTTTTCAGATCTCACTAAAGCGTATCTTGGCTGCTTTAGAATACAACAGCACGGGAAACAGGAACATGACACTCCGGATAAAGTCGATTCGCGAGTATCGAACAACTGGTTGACGCACACACATTTGCTTAAAGAAACTGAGGGAGTTCTGACAGCGATACAAGATCATACCATTTTAGTAAGGTACTATGACTGTGTATCTTAAAAGAGCGAGGACTAGACGATAGCTGTAGGAAATGAAGGGATCAAAAGAAAGCGACCCAACACACCACATCAGAATGTAAAACGGAGCCAGCCGCGGAAAATATGAATAGACATGAAGAAGTCGCCAAAACAATACACCAGCTCTTCAGACAGCGCTATGAATCAGTTAAAGACTTCCCTCCTAACTGCTGTAGAAAACGAAAATTTGAAAATTTACTTGAACCGCACCTTACTAATACAACAATCCGTTCTAAATTTCGTGTAGTAACAAAGTTCAATAAGATGATCAAGTCACCTCCCTCACAGTCGTTGTACCTAACAGCAATAATATACAAAACCAAAAGGGCCAAGTAGAGGTACGTGGCTGATGAAATGAAAACTGTGTAACAACAGAAGTCAATACACATCGTTCCTGTGGTAATCCTGGACACTCGTGTTTCCCCAAAATGAATTTCTGTGAATCTGTAGGCCAAAAACTACATGTTTAACACTGTTGGCAAATGCTGAAGAACATAATTACTTCAGGAATATTTCATTCATATTGAGGACAATAACTATGCCAGAAATTAAAACTAAATTTTTCCATCAGTTCATTTTGTAGCTAATTAATTAATGGCATAAGTCTGAACAATAACAATAACGACTAACTCTTGAAGACAACATTTAAGGGAACTGTTGAAATCATTGCATCTGGCAAATCATAGCAATTTTTACTTCATGTATACTGTTTACTAGCTTTGTGTGACTTTCGCTGTTGTATACCAGGTTTGTCATGATATTTTTAATGTTACTTGGAAGTGAATAACGTTAAATGTAGCGATACTGAGAGTAAATTTTAAGTACTTGTAAAAGTTTGTCTATTAAAACTCGTAACAGCTATATTGATTTCAGTTTCCATTTTTGTTTATCATCACATTAAATAATTCCAGTATTTTGAAAATCAACCTTAACAATTTTGTGACCCCTGAATATGTGAGTTTACGCCCTGGCAAGAAATGCCTGCCATCATCAATGCGCGTGGTAATCACTGTTATGTGAATGTAACTCGAATTATTGTTACGTATTTGGTTTCAAAACTAAATCGTCTGCTTTAGGACACAAGACCGAATTGTTTCATTACATCGCGGGATTTCACAAAAATCCAATTTTTAATTAACGATAAATACGACTAAGCCATATAAATTGATCTTTATACTTTCATATCGTTACACTCAGATTTTTCTAAGGCAATGTACTCACCTGCCATTCTGGTGATAAGCAGTACACAGCGTTCTCAGTTTTTTTTTTTTCTTGTCTATGCCTTACCGACACTTAATCAAGATCAGTTGCGCAATTTTTGGCGGACGAAGTGTTAAGGTTGCAAAATAGCGTAGGAACTTGGCAGGAGAAAGGGAGGGACTTAATTCCAAAATATTTCTCACAAATATGTGTCATAGGGGATACGGTTGATGAGAGAAACGAGACTGAAGAAAAATCAAGACTTTTCATAGGACTTGTCGACCTGGAAAAACCGATCGAATATTTAGTGCAAGATGTTCGAAATCTAAGAAAAATAGGTGTACAGTGTAGGCTAAAGACGGGTAATATACAATACGTTCAAGAACCAAGAGAAAATAAAAAGACTACAGGACTAAAAACGAAGCGCTCGGACTAAAAGGTGTGTAAGACAGGGATGCAGTCTTCCGCCCCTACTGCTTAATCTACAAATCGAAGAAGCAGTAGTAGGAATAAAAGAACGGTTGAAGAGTGGAATTAAAATTCAGGGTGAAAGGATATCTATGATAAGATACACTGATGACTTTGCTCTCCTTTGCCAATGTGAAGAAGAATTACAGCGTCTACTGAATGGAGCGAACAGTCTAATGAGTACATAATATGAACTGAGAGTAAATCGAAGAAAGACAAAAGTAATGAGAAGTAACAGAAATGAGACGAGCGAGAAACTTAACGTCGAAGTTGGGGATCACGAAATAGGCGAAGTTAAGGAATTCTGCTACCTAGTCAGTAAAATAGCCCATGACGGAAGGAGTAACGACGACATCAAAAGCAGACTAGCACTGACAAAGAAGGCATTGCTGGCCAAAAGAAGTCTATTAGTATTAAACACAGGCCTTAATTTTGGGACGAAATTTATGAGAATTTACGTTTGGAGCACAGCATTGCATGGTAGTGAAACATGGATCATCATCATCTCCTTCCAAGGGTTATCGTTGTAATCACCTACATCTCTTACGAGGCGTATCTACTTCTCTCTTCCCAGTTGGCCGCCAATTCGGTACTTTTTTTGGGAATTTCTTTTCTGTCATTCTATCAACATGATCCTTTCATTTCATTCTGTTCTCTTCTTTCTTTTCATTAACCGAAAAGGTTTTTAAATCTGATCTTACAGTTTCATCTCTTATTTTACGTATTTCATTATAGCCCCTCACTTATGTAATAAACTTCACCTCAGCTGCCTGTTTAAGTAATTTTTTGGTTGTTTTTTTTTGGTTTTTGTTATTTCCAATGATTCGGAAACATATACAAGACTAGGTAAGCCTTAACGTTTTAGAATTTAATTTGTGTTTCCTTCCTTGTTTTTCTTCCCAAAGTTCTTCCAATTGTTCTGCATATGGCTTGATATTTTTTAACCTTCTTCTCAATGTCTTTGTCATAGTTAAAAGCCACATCATATTCTAGATAAGTGAAGTGAAATACTTGTTCGATTTTACTGTGTTGTTGCCTTTGAAAAATGGTCTGTGGGAAAACTAGAACAGTAGATAAACGAAGCATTTGAGATGTCTGCTACAGAAGAATACTCATAATTTGGTAAACTGAAAAGGTAACGAATCGAGAGGTTCCCGCCGAATCAGCAGGAAAGGAGTATGAAGAAACACTGACAAGAACAAGGAACAGAATGATGGGGTATCTGTTGAGACATCAGGGAATAACTTCCATGGTACCAGAGGGAGCTGTAGAGAGTAAGACCAGTAGAGAAAGAGATAATTGCAGATTGCAAGTACTACTCTGGTATGAAAATTGTTAGCACAGGAGTGGAATTCGTGGGGGTGCTCATCAAACCAGTTAGAAGACTTACGATAAAAAAAGGGGAGAAGTGAAATAAATTTACCTTTCGAGCTGAATATGTCACGGTAATCAACAAGACTGGTGAATGTAGTCAGTCGTTTGGTGTGTGTAATCACACACTGAACTTCCATACAATGAGGATTAAATGAGGAGCAAGTCGATCATCCCTTCTTACAGCCATATAGCTAAATGACTGTTTCAGTATTTACGTCAGCTGAATGGATGATGAGTCAGTGCAAACAATTTACTTGCTCCCATTCCTTGTTTAAATCCGAACAAATGAGCCACGAATAGCCGATTAAATAAAGCATACAATGCAACCGGAAAAACGATTTTGCGTAGTAACTGGAGCGAGTAATTCACTTGAAATACATTAATTAAAAGGGAAAAAAAGGTACTGGCCTGGACACTCTGTTGTAGCGTGTTAACTAACACAGTGTAAAACAAAGCATTTAGAGCGCAACGATTTTCTGTAGCTGTGTTAGCCACCGCCTGCACTGAGAAAAGAGCTGTTTTACGTTTTCAGATCCCTGAGTGTAAAGTGGCCCCGGTTTTGACGTCAGTGCTTCCTAGGTATTTGTAAGAGATAAATAGCGCTTATCTATGCTCAACCGACACGTTCGTAATCTGAAGGTTGCTCATTTCTAAAACTACTTATTCCTTATGCTGTACCTGCGATGCTGGCTCGTTTTTGTTGTAGCGAAAGTGTTGTGTTGCCATACTACAAAAAATGGTTTGGGAAAAATAACTTTATGTATTTAGATCCAGTAATGAATCGAAACATCGTAAACAACGTTCTAAGATAAGACCTGGGCTATTCTTGCGTTACTTACACCGAAAATCCAACATCTTTTTATAATAGCCAACTATTATCTAAGATAAGAGGTCAGATAGTTTTGCGTTAATTACACATCGGAAATGCAGCGTCATTATATAACAACCAAGAGCGCTGTATGAAAAAGCTGGACTTTTGATGTAATTAATATAAAATTAACTCATATCTTATGGTAAAATAATTTTTGCCGCTGTTGTAATTCATTGTTAGGTGGAATTACATTAAAGTAGTGCTTTTACTTACGCCGATTTTTGCTGTATGGCACCACCACCTCAAGGAATCTTCGCTACAACAAAACTGTATCAACAATGAGTGTACAGCACTAGTTTCAAAGGTGTAGGGCCCTCTAGTGATGAACCTGTCGATCCCAAACCAGTAACAGCGTTGTTCCTTCTTAATATGTAGCATTATTAGGAGTAGATCCTTCAGCTTTTACTTTATTGTAATCATTAATATGTAATTTCACACAGACATGGTCTCACCATGTCAGTTTTCACAAAGTAGTGTTAACTGAAACTAATGGGGAAGAATGCAGGGACCATGCTGTGGGCAATCAAAGTTAGCTGAGTCAAAAAAAAAAAAAAAAAAGAGAAAAAGAACGGCTTCTGAAGAAATCTCAACAGGTAAGTTGAGTAAAACACACGGTGCTTAGGAGTGTTGCTGACTCTCTCTCTACCTCTCCTCTTTCCTTTACGTAAGGCATGGTTACGTAAAATTGCTCTGTTTTCTTACGTAATGCCTTCAGAAATTACTACTATTTTTCTAATCTTTACCGCTACATATTTAAACATATGTTGAAAAACGTGAAGGAAACTAATATTGATGGAACTACACTCATTTTGACAACTGTGAAATGTTTCATACAGCCGAAATAATACACACACACAGCTTGACTAACAAATTGCACTTATTCCCTCTTCTTCTCCCCCGTTGTAAACGTTCAGAGTCATGAAGGAAACAGTACTGATCAGTAAGACTAACAATAAAATTTTATTGTTCCCCGCTTAACGCGACTGTAACACAAAAGAGATCACATTATGCAGACAAGTATAAAAAATTTAGAAGTATTTTCTAGCATGCTAACACCGGTGACAGAAATAAGAAAAAGTTTAAAGGAAACTGAAATCGTTCTACCGGTAAACTGCGTGTACATTTGCCTATTGCTGATTAAATACAATGCCGAAAGCTTTTCGCCTCCGTTCCCTATGAAATTTCTGCAGTGGCCTGGAATGTATTGGCATTTTTGTATAACGGATTGCATTGACAGATTTTAGCAGCGTATTTTAAGTTGCAAATATTTTTGGATCTCTCTGACTTCATAACTGAAAGTATATATATATATATATATATATATATATATATATATATATATATATATACTCCTGGAAATGGTAAAAAGAACACATTGACACCGGTGTGTCAGACCCACCATACTTGCTCCGGACACTGCGAGAGGGCTGTACAAGCAATGATCACACGCACGGCACAGCGGACACACCAGGAACCGCGGTGTTGGCCGTCGAATGGCGCTAGCTGCGCAGCATTTGTGCACCGCCGCCGTCAGTGTCAGCCAGTTTGCCGTGGCATACGGAGCTCCATCGCAGTCTTTAACACTGGTAGCATGCCGCGACAGCGTGGACGTGAACCGTATGTGCAGTTGACGGACTTTGAGCGAGGGCGTATAGTGGGCATGTGGGAGGCCGGGTGGACGTACCGCCGAATTGCTCAACACGTGGGGCGTGAGGTCTCCACAGTACATCGATGTTGTCGCCAGTGGTCGGCGGAAAGTGCACGTGCCCGTCGACCTGGGACCGGACCGCAGCGACGCACGGATGCACGCCAAGACCGTAGGATCCTACGCAGTGCCGTAGGGGACCGCACCGCCACTTCCCAGCAAATTAGGGACACTGTTGCTCCTGGGGTATCGGCGAGGACCATTCGCAACCGTCTCCATGAAGCTGGGCTACGGTCCCGCACACCGTTAGGCCGTCTTCCGCTCACGCCCCAACATCGTGCAGCCCGCCTCCAGTGGTGTTGCGACAGGCGTGAATGGAGGGACGAATGGAGACGTGTCGTGTTCAGCGATGAGAGTCGCTTCTGCCTTGGTGCCAATGATGGTCGTATGCGTGTTTGGCGCCGTGCAGGTGAGCGCCACAATCAGGACTGCATACGACCGAGGCACACAGGGCCAACACCCGGCATCATGGTGTGGGGAGCGATCTCCTACACTGGCCGAACACCACTGGTGATCGTCGAGGGGACACTGAATAGTGCACGGTACATCCAAACCGTCATCGAACCCATCGTTCTACCATTCCTAGACCGGCAAGGGAACTTGCTGTTCCAACAGGACAATGCACGTCCGCATGTATCCCGTGCCACCCAACGTGCTCTAGAAGGTGTAAGTCAACTACCCTGGCCAGCAAGATCTCCGGATCTGTCCCCCATTGAGCATGTTTGGGACTGGATGAAGCGTCGTCTCACGCGGTCTGCACGTCCAGCACGAACGCTGGTCCAACTGAGGCGCCAGGTGGAAATGGCATGGCAAGCCGTTCCACAGGACTACATCCAGCATCTCTACGATCGTCTCCATGGGAGAACAGCAGCCTGCATTGCTGCGAAAGGTGGATATACACTGTACTAGTGCCGACATTGTGCATGCTCTGTTGCCTGTGTCTATGTGCCTGTGGTTCTGTCAGTGTGATCATGTGATGTATCTGACCCCAGGAATGTGTCAATAAAGTTTCCCCTTCCTGGGACAATGAATTTACGGTGTTCTTATTTCAATTTCCAGGAGTATATATATATATATATATACTTTTCAGTTATGAAGTCAGAGAGATCCAAAAATATTTACAACTATATATATATATATATATATATAGGGTGGTCCATTGATAGTGACCGGGCCAAATATCTCACGAAATAAGCATCAAACGAAAAAACTACAAAGAACGAAACTCGTCTAGCTTGAAGGGGGAAACCAGATGGCGCTATGGTTAGCCCGCTAGATGGCGCTGTCATAGGTCAAACGGATATCAATTGCGTTTTTTTTTTAAATAGGAACCCCAATTTTTATTACATATTCGTGTAGTACGTAAATAAATATGAATGTTTTAGTTGGACCACTTTTTTCGCTTTGTGATAGATGGCGCTGTAATAGTCACAAACGTATACGTACGTGGTATCTAGTAACATTCCGCCGGTGCGGACGGTATTTGCTTTGTGATACATTACCCGTGTTAAAATGGACCGTTTACCAATTGCGGGAAAGGTCGGTATGGTGTTGATGTATGGCTATTGTGATCAAAATGTCCAACGGGCGTGTGCTACGTATGCTGCTCGGTATCCTGGACGACATCAACCAAGTGTAAGGACCGTTCGCCGGATGGTTACGTTAGTTACGGAAACAGCCACATGTGAAACGTCAGCCACGACCTGCAACAAATGATGATGCCCAGGTAGGTGTTTTAGCTGCTGTCGCGACTAATCCGCACATCAGTAGCAGACAAATTGCACGAGAATCGGAAATCTCAAAAACGTCGCTGTTGAGAATGTTCCATGAACATTTATTCCACCCGTACCGTATTTCTATGCACCAGGAATTGAATGGCGACGACTTTGAACGTCGTGTACAGTTCTGCCACTGGGCACAAGAGAAATTACCGGACGATGACAGATTTTTGCACGAGTTCTATTTAGCGACGAAGCATCATTCACCAACAGCGGTAAGTTAAACAGGGATAATATGCACTGTTGGGCAACGGAAAATCCACGATGACTGCGACAGATGGAACATCAGTGCGGGTTAATGTATGGTGCGGCATTATGAGAGGAAGGATAATTGGCCCCCATTTTATCGATGGCAGTTTATATGGTGCAATGTATGCTCTTTTCCTACGTAATGTTCTACCGATGTTACTACAAGATGTTTCACTGCATGACAGAATGGCGATGTACTTCCAACATGATGGATGTCCGGCACATAGCTCGCTTGCGGTTGAAGCGGTATTGAATAGCATATTTGATGATAGGTGGATTGGTCGTCGAAGCATCATAGCCCGCACGTTCACCGGATCTGACGTCCACGGATTTCTTTCCGTGGGGAAAGCTGAAGGATATTTGCTATCGTGATCGAACGACAACGCCTGACAACACGCGTCAGCGCATTGCCAATGCACGTGCGAACATTGCGGAAGGCGAACTACTCGTTGTTGAGAGGAATGTCGTTACACGTATTGGCAAATACATTGAGGTTGACGGACATTATTTTGAGCATTTATTACATTAATGTGGTATTTACAGGTAATCACGCTGTAACGGCATGCGTTCTCAGAATTGATAAGTTCACAAACAGTACATGTATCACATTGGAATAATCGAAATAAAATGTTCAAACGTACCTACGTTCTGTATTTTAATTTAAAAAACCTACCTGTTACCAACTGTTCGTCTAGTATTTTGAGCCATGTGTTTGTGACTATTACAGCGCCATCTATCACAAAGCGAAATAAATGGCCTAACTAAAGCATTCATATTTCTTTACGTACTACCGAATATGTAATAAAAATTGGGGCTCCTATTTAAAAAAAAAAAAACGTAGTTGATATCCGTTTGACCTATGGCAGCGCCATCTGGCGGGCCAACCATAGCGCCATCTGGTTTCCCCCTTCAAGCTAGAGAATTTTCGTTCTTTGTAGTTTTTTCGTTTGACGCTTATTTCGTGAGATATTTTGCCCGGTCACAATCAATGGACCACTCTGTATAGCTTGTATGCGTATGTGTGCGTGTGCGTGCTGGTGTGAAAGAGGGACAGAGAGGGAGGGAGGGAAAGAGAAACACACTAACACACACACACACACACACACACACACACACAGAGAGAGAGAGAAAGAGAGAGAGAGAGAGAGAGAGAGAGAGATTGCATGCATGAGCACCATTTATTACGTACGCTTAATTGTTTCCACTGACAATTGTCACTGGACACGAAATCTTCGGAGACTTCCCAAAAGGAACTATGCAGGATGGCTGAATCAAACGAGACATCAAATGTAGACCGGCACACGTGACGAAAAGTGTTTTCGGTGAAAGCGCTTCATCAGGAAAGCAGCATTTTATGAAAGTGAAAAGCATTATTTGAAAGTGAAACACTGACCATTGCATAATGGAAGAAGAAGTAACTAGAAGAAATCCAAACGCAGAGCCATCAAAGTAAGTTTAAAATTTAGTGGGCAGACGAAGTGGAAAATGAATTAGTACTAGAAAGAATATATGAGGAAACGAGAGTCTAGAGGATCCTAACAGAAGCAGGGACAGGTTAGTAGCACATTTGCTACGGGATGCAGGAATAGTTGTTCTGGTGCTGGAAGCAGCAGCAGAGGGGAAAATAATAGGAGCTGACCAGTACTACAATATGCAAGGGTGATGGGTGTAACAGGCCAATAGAAACGAATATATTAGCATAAGCGTCAAGCCGATCGACAGTCGATACCCAAGTAGCCCCTAAATATGAATCAAAATTACCAACGTATCAGGTTTTAGACGGTGGTTGGTCACATCGACCTAAGGTCTACAACACGCACTTCAGTGTCTGATTAGTTTACCATTTCACCATTTCATCTAGATCATCTGAAAAAAATCTTAGCATACAGTTTCTAATGTAGACAAATGTCATGAATTTTTAAATTTCTAATACAGATTTGAAGTACAACAAAGAATATACTTAGATGATTACCAGGGAGGATCTTCTCACCATCAGTCTTTGGAACAAGCAGTATTAAATCTAATGTAGCAAATGTTAAACCTAACACGTACCAGTGTTTAAACTGAACGAGCGTCTCATTTTCCGAAAATTCTTGACAATTTCCTAGAACACAATGAAATATCGGAAACGTGATACCTGCAGAAGGAAAATATCAAAGTAGTGAATAGCCAACCAGAGTCTTAGGTATTCATGCCTACGTAGATAGAAAAAAAACCTATTTTTGAGGAAGTATTTTGCAGTATCTGGTGTCAGAGTTACCCGTTATTGTTTATCCTAATGCAGTCTGTATTCAGATGGTTCGACGAAGCATGTGGACAGGCTTAGTGTTATTTTTTCTTCGTTTTTGACTGTGTGTACAGTCCGTTAGTATTACGCGCGCTGAGCGATCAAAAGTATGCTTACACCTGTTAGTCAGCCGGCCGTTGTGACCGAGCGGTTCTAGGCGCTTCAGTCCGGAACCGCGCTGCTGCTACGGTCGTAGGTTCGAATCCTGCCTCGGGCATGAATGTGTGTGATGTCCTTATGTTAGCTTGGTTTAAGTAGTTCTAAGTCTAGGGGACTGAAGACTTCATATGTTAAGTCCCATAGTGCTTAGAGCCATTTAAACCATTTAAACACCTATTAGTCGAAATTATTACGGGTTTATCCACCCTCCGCATTCATGACGACTTGAACTTTGGCGGGCACATATTCAATGAGGCGTCTGAAATTCAGTGGAGGAATGGCAGCCCATTCTTTCTCAAGAACGGAAACCAAAAAAGATAGTGATATTCGACGTTGCGTTCTGTAGCTAAGTTGACGTCGCAACGCAGCCGAAATTGTCCTTTTGGGTTCAGGTTGGGAGTCTGGGGAGTTCCTTCCATTTCCGAAGTCCACACACCATCGACTCACACATGCTGCTTAAAGAGGGAGTGCGTTGTCATGCTAATGCTGTCAGCAACCGAACAGTTCCTCGAACGTATGCAGTACACGGTACTGTAAAATGTGTTTTTTTTTTTTTTTTTTTTTTTTTTTTTTTTTTTTTTTTTTTTTTTGCAACAAGGGAACCACAACCTAAGCATGAAAAGCACCTCCATATTGTGAAACCACCTCCTCCGCACTTCACTGTTCGCACGCACGCATTCCGTCTTCAGGCCACAAGTGGCCCATAAGGACCACCCAAAGGCCGTATCATCCTCAGCTGAGGATGCGGATAGGAGGGGCGTGTGGTCAGCACACAGCTCTGCCGCTCGTTATGATATTCTGTGACCGGAGCTGCTACTATTCAGTCGAGTAGCTCCTCAATTGGCATCACGAGGCTGAGTGCACCCCGAAAAATGGCAACAGCGCATGACGGCGTGGATGGTCACCCATCCAAGTGCCGGCCACGCCCGACAGCGCTTAACTTCGGTGAGCTCACGGGAACCGGTGTATCCACTGCGGCAAGGTGGTTGCCATACTTCACTGTTGGTTCTACACATAATGGCAAGTAACGTTCTACAGACATTCGCCAAACCAGTTGCATTGCCACACGCTATAGGGTGATTGATGAAGTCACTTGTTTTTAGTTGTCCACTAGCCAGTGGCGTCGCTATGGGCACCACCTCATGCGTCGTTTAGTATTTTCTACAAAGATGCATGGCTAACGTTGAGCTGCTCGAACACTGTACCCGCGCACAGCCATTGTTCTGGCTGGACAGCTGGCTGCACTTTGGAATTCACGATTGGATCGTTCCGCTAAACCCATGTGATTTTTTCGAACCACCCTCCTCTACACTCGGCGGTTTCTGCCCGACAGTACGGGAGGTATACCTGGTCTTGGTTCAGCTGCGGAGTAGTCATGACTGAAATATCCGAGTAATTGTTAAGGCACATCTTCTGGGTACTGAGAAATCGCCAAACATTGGTAATCGAGGTATCTGGGGTTCAAACCAACCAGAATACTTTTCTTTAATTTCGATGCTGCACATTCCTCTCGCTACTGGAACCTGGCTTCAACTTTTGCTTTATGGATATCATGGTAAGCTCCGGACATAGTAGCTCCCGTGGCCAGAATGTATCTGCCACACACGTCGTACACATAAAAAAAATGGAACACCTACAGCCGTCCTTACAATGTTATTTATTATTTGGCTACCAGATTCGGTGCTTTATTACACCATCTTCAGCACCTTAACTGAGCCTGAGGGGGTTAACTCCAATCGCATAGACGATTCAATAGTGGCCAAATTTATGAACTGATTTTCGTAGACTACCTTTAACAACTATCTTGTGTATCCAACCGTCAACTACCAACCGACAAGTTGACTCAACATCGTTGTTGCAGGTTGTTCATAGATTTTGGCCACTGATAAATCGTGTAGACGATTGAAGTTAACCCCCTCAGCGTCAACTAAGGCCTGAAGACGGTGTTCTGAAGCACCGAAACTGGTAGCCATGTTATAAATAACATCGTAAAGACGGTTGCGGGGCCGGCCGGGGTGGCTGAGCGGTTCTAGGCGCTACAGTCTGGAACAGCGCGACCGCTGCGGTCGCAGGTTCTAATCCTGCCTCGGGCATGGATGTGTGATGTTCTTAGGCTAGTTAGGTTTAAGTAGTTCTAAGTTCTAGGGGACTGATGACCTCAGAAGTTAAGTCCCATAGTGCTCATAGCCATTTGAACCATATTTGAACGGTTGTGGGTGTTCCATTTTATTGCATACGTGAACGGCCAAAGTTCCTAAAACCACCAATCAGAGGAATGGACATACAAAAACTTCAGTGGTATGTAGATTTTGTCATTCCGCTATTCTGTATCGGCATAATAAATAAAATTTCTACATCTGCATCCACGTACATGCTCCGTAAGCCACCGTATTGTGCATGACGGAGGTACCTCAAACGCTAATAATCATTTCCTTTCCTGTTCCACTCGCAGAATTCGTATGAGCCCTATTTCTCTTATCTTCGTGGTCCTTACGTAAATGTACGCTGGCGTCAGGAGAATCGTTGCGCAGTCGACGTCAGAGGTCAGTCCCCTAAATTCTCTAAGTAGTGTTTCGTGAAAAGAACGCCGTCCTCCCTGCAGGGAATCCCATTTGACTTCACCAAACGCCTCCGCAATACTTGCGTATTGATCGCACCTACCTGTAAAAAATATAGCAGCCCATCTGTCTAAATTGCTTCGATGTCTCCCTACAACCAGATATTGTGGGGATGTCAAACACTCGAGCAGCTGAACCACACTTCCGTAAAATTCTCCCAATAAACCTAAATCGACCATTCACCTTCCCTACCACATTTCTCACATGATCATTCCATTTCATATCGCTTTTCAACGTTATCGCCAGATGTTTAAGCTACCGGACTGAGTATAGTAGCACATTACTATTGCTATACTCGAAAGTTACAGGATTGTGTCTTGTACTCCTCAGTATTAACTTATATTTCTCTACGTTTAGAATTAGCTGCCGTTCATCACACCAACTAGCAATTTTACCCAAGTCGTCTTATATCCTCCTATAGTCACTTAACGACAACACTTTACCGTACACCACAGCGTCATCAGCAAGTAACCGTAGATTGCCGCTCACCCCGCCTGCCAGATCATTTATGTATGTAGAAAATTCCAGCTGTCCTATCATACTTACTGTGGGCACTGCCGACAACAGCCGTCTGATGAACTCTCTCCGTCGGGGATCAAATACTGGGATATGTTTCTTAAGAAGTATTCCCGCATGCTTGTTAACAGTTTGCGTGGAATAGCATGTCAAACACATTCCGGGAATCTAGCAATATGCAATCTTCCTGTTGCCCTTCATCCATGGTTCGCAGGATATCATGTGAGAACAGATAAAGCTGGGTTTTTGCGAGAGTGATGTTTTCTAAAACGGTGCTAGTTTGTGGGCAGAACGCTTCTCGTCTCAATGCACTTGTTCAAGAATACTGCAGCAGAACGATGTTAAGGATATTGATCTGTAATTTTTCGGGTCAATTATTTTACTCTTGTTCTATGCAGGAGTCACGTACGCTTTTCTCCGGTCGCTCGGGACTACGCACTGGCGAAAGATTCACGATAAATGCAAGGTAAGTTAGGGACCAACTGCTTATATGATTTTTTACGCCACTGATGCCTGCAATCAACGTTCGATCCTTCTTCGTGTACGATTTCTCAATCACGAAACTGAAAATTTCAGCTTCCCATTTGCTGTGTTCTAGCAGCATATCGTACAGGTCAACGAGTCATTCGAAAATACCAGCAGTCATCGACCGGCTTGGTGATTTTACGTATGGCCAGAATTTTCACGGTCGCTTGGGAAGATCATTTGCTAATTTGACAGTAGAACCTGTTGTACGCCTGGCGCATGAATTTTTTTAGAGGCGTTCGAACGAGGAGAAGAGGAGTGCCATAGCCAGATTTCCCAGAAACTTCGCTCTGTGGGAGAGGAGTCAAAATAAGTGAACATCTGTCTTGACTTATCCGTAGATTCTCGACCTATTCTGAGAAAAACGACGGCCAAAATATCAGCCATACTTTATATGCCTTCACACGATAAGTTCAACTGAAGGAGTAGCATAGTGGCTAATGTCGTATATTCACCCTTTATCGCCCGCGTTCGAAAGCCGATTATTGTTTTTATTTATTTATTTATTTTTCATTTATTTACCGATGTCCATAGAAGACTACTACCCTAATTTCTCTCATCAAATTAGGCGATAAGAGGACGTTGTATTAACTGACAAATTAAAATTGTATTTCACAATAAGTGTCATACATTTATTATATAACACATGTGTCTATGGTATTTTCAGGGGTTACAATCTTTTTAAATTCTCATATTCTTATACAGGATGATTCAAAAGTAACTGTACACTCTTCACGTGTGTAACGTGCGCATTAAAATAAAGGTAAAACCTCAAATAAGGCTTCGTCCGAAAATGGTTTATTTCCTAGTTATGCAGCAGAGTAGGGATCACAAGTACAACAAAAACATTTGTTCTCAGAAAGCAACGACGCTGATTGTCTCGAAATTCAACTCAACTACGTACTGTACGTAGGCTCCACGACATGTTCAAAATGATGTTCGTGTAGACGAAGGCAGTGACGTGCTCGACTTGTTACTGCTCTCGGAATGTTGGAGTCTCAGTTCACCTCACCCTAAACGGTTGCCACTATTTTGAGTTCGCTGCTGTAGCTGAGCTACATTCTCAACAGCAACAGCATACTGGAGCTCCCTGAGACGGTCTGAACGTCCAGGGGTTAAGATCTGGGGATACGGCGGGCCAAGCAACTGGTTCTGCACGACCCGTCCACCCACAGGGATAAGCAACTTTAAGATACTACATTGTACAGGAGCAACGTCTGTCGATATGCAGACAAACAAGACACGCGAAAAACATGTACTGCTCCGCGATGCAATGCTTATCACAAATGACATTATGGATCATAAGTAGGAAATAAAGCAGTTTCAGACAGGCCGGCCGAAGTGGCCGCGCGGTTCTGGCGCTGCAGTCTGCAACCGCGAGACCGCTACGGTCGCAGGTTCGAATCCTGCCTCGGGCATGGGTGTGTGTGATGTCCTTAGGTTAGTTAGGTTTAACTAGTTCTAAGTTCTAGGGGACTAATGACCTCAGCAATTGAGTCCCGTAGTGCTCGGAGCCATTTGAATTTTAGTTCCAGACAAAAGTTTATCAACATTTTATTCTTCTTTTGATCCACATATTACACCTATAAAATGCGTATTGAATCACTCCATTCTTATCTTAATTCTTAAACTTTATTCTTTGGTTTGTTCTTCAGAGAGAGTTAGCGCATTGCTTTGGCACATAGCGACAGTAGAAGCATTGGAAACATAGAAATTACGAACACTACGAGCATCGCGCGAAGACTGGTTTACCACAGCGACATTTCTTCCTATGAATCTCACCCGAGAAAGAAACACCGTTAACATTGATTTTAGACGTTGGCAATAATTTCGGTGCTAATCACGCATAACAGATTATCTTTTTTTTCCCTTTAAACTGGCGCTTTCAATCTGTTATGAATCAAGACGCACTACAGAAATTTTACCAAATACAATTTCTATTAATTTTCTCATTTATTTATCTATTTATTTTCTTAATTTAGTCACCAGACAGACAGTTAGCAGATGAAATAAGACAACGTTGTTTCAACATACACTGGAAAACATTCGCGTATTATTCCTCTAAGGACGTAGGTAGATAAATGAAAAAAAAAAGAAAAAGAAATTAAAAATAATAACACTTGGAAAAGAAAGAGAGGAAATTCATAAGAAAGATTCTTGGATCCAGAAAAATATCAAATGAATTTACGTTCTGCCTAAGATCAAATCAAGAACTTTATCAACGATTTGAAATTATCACCACCACTATGAAGAAAAGAAGACTGTCTTCCCATGAACATATTAAAAGAATGGAATCAGAGAGGCTCGCCAACAAGATTCTTCTCTTCCAGGAGAATAGGAAGACACAAGTTCCGTGGGTGAAAGAAGTGCACTGCGATCTAGAAAAATGGGAGATCATGGCCGAATAAATTGCGAACAGGCATATGTTTAGGAAAAAGGTTGCGGAGGTGAAGGAATTCTTCGAGGAGAAAACGAGGAAGAACAGAGTATTCTCGGCAGAAGAACGTGCACGAGTGAGCCAACGGATGAACGAGTATTGGCCAAAGAGGAAGGAATAGAACTTTAGAAAGTCAGGGAAGTTGTGTAAACGTCTACATCTACATCTATATATATACTCCGCAATCCACCATACGGTGCGTAGCGGAGGGTACCTCGTACCACAACTAGCATCTTCTCTCCCTGTTCCACTCCCAAACAGAACGAGGGAAAAATGACTGCCTATATGCCTCTGTAGATCCCTAATGTCTCTTATCTTATCTTCGAGGTCTTTCCGCGAAATGTAAGTTGGCGGCAGTAAAATTGTACTGCAGTCAACCTCAAATGCTGGTTCTCTAAATTTCCTCAGTAGCGATTCACAAAAAGAACGCCTCCTTTCCTCTAGAGACCCCCACCCGAGCTCCTGAAGTATTTCCGTAACACTCGCGTGATGATCAAACCTACCAGTAACAAATCTAGCAGCCAGCCTCTGAATTGCCTCTATGTCCTCCCTCAATCCGACCTGATAGGGACCCCAAACGTTCGAGCAGTATTCAAGAATAGGTCGTATTAGTGTTTTATAGGCGGTCACCTTTACAGATGAACCACATTTCCCCAAAATTCTACCAATGAACCGAAGACGACTATCCGCCTTCCCCACAACTGCCATTACATGCTTGTCTCACTTCACATCGCTCTGAAATGTTACGCCCAAATATTTAATCGACGTGACGGTGTCAAGCGCTACACTACTAATGGAGTATTCAAACATTACAGGATTCTTTTTCCTATTCGTCTGCATTAATTTACATTTATCTATATTTAGTGTTAGCTGGCATTCTGTACACCAACCCCAAATCCTGTCCAAGTCATCTTGTATCCTCCTACAGTCACTCAACGACGACACCTTCCCGTACACCAGAGCATCATCAGCAACGTAGCCCATAGATGGCTGTAGCGAAAATAAATAATAATAATCGGAGTTTGAACACAGGACTACGACTGTAGCCACTGTGACACTGTGTCGGTCAATCTGAATGGGTGCTAACAGGCATATAAACTACTTCAGAAACATTGACCGTCGTTTTCTCAGACACGGTTGAGAATCTACGCCGAGACAAGTGTTCGCGTATTTTGGCTCCTCTTCCACTGAGCTTTATCTGGGAAATCGGGTGATGGCACTTGTCGCGTTCACCTCGTAAGTTTTGGCTGTCGGAAATGTGCTTTCTTATTATGAACCGAGAGTGCAACACTCTATAACGGTACTTTGCGGACAGACGTGTCAATAAGCATTATATTAACTAAAATCGGGGATAAATAGACTTTATTTAGGATGAATTGAAAAGGGGACAGTAATACGAAACTTTAACAACTGCACAGTATTACTAAGACGCAATATAAGGCAAAGTAATAAAAAGCAAAGTAGCAAAGACCAAGCGGGATAGAGAGATATAGGGACGCGTTTGTTTTTTAATACATATAAAAGAACATGTAACACATTATTGAGCTCTCTACCTTTAGTTATCGCGATCGGGCTAGTCGATGAAAAAGTGGTACGCGACTGCGAAATTCGTTAAGGAGATTATTTAAAGACTCTTCAAGCACGTTTAAAATACATTACGTGTGACGAAGTGATCAGAGACGTTTATTGTCGGGTGAAGTGAAAATGATTCCGACAACATATTTCGAACTTTGTGTTAGCTGGGAAAAATACTCTTGGGAAACTATTATGGTTGTGGAACCCACGAAAGTTGTACGCAACGGAAAGCTATATTTTACGTAATTCTGCATCTTATAAAATTATGAAAGGCGTGTGCGCGAAACATTAAGAGAATCTTATCCTTGGACGGTTGCGGGGGTAACTAATACAAACAACGCGCCAGCATAAAAATAGTTCGCATATTAACTACCAGATATTGATTAACGGGGACCTAAAATACTAAAGACAGTGCATACACCGTTAAATTGAACCCTGCGTGTGAAAGACAATCACATCGAACATTTCGAGAGCGAAGAATAGACATTTAAGTGCCGAATTGAGAGCCTGGGTCGTGTCGATATTTGGACATTATAAGACACGCGTTATTCAGAACACGATATCAACCATTCTGAAAACAAGGACAGGATCATCACCTCCAATCCCGATTCATATTTCATATTTAGTTAGTGAAAAGAAAAGTGTTAATAAACAAACTACATTTCAATTTTATCCACGATTTTGGCTTCATTACGTAGTCTTGACTACATGATAAACAATATCTGTGGAAGTTTTATACAACGTATCGTCTTAATATTTAGCCAACCAATATTGTGGGACACCAAAAATGTAAATGCATGAAACTGTTCTTACAGCGGATGTATAATGTGTGGGTGCGACGAACTATATTGAGAAACTGAACATCCATTACGTACTTGCATGTTTATCTGCGAAAATGGTCCTTGTCGGTACATCAGCATACATTTCGAATAGAATCGCTGGAACATTGCAAACCATTCAGATTTATCGAACATCTAAATTCGCATAATGCTGGTATCACCAGGATGTGTTCTTTCTCCTCACCACCGTGGCAGTAATTGAATTAAGAGTCAGCCGGGAATAACATTTAAATCAATTGACGACCATTGCGCTAGCGTCACGAATTTTCAAACGTCCACTGCCACCACGAGTGCTAACGTCGATCGAGGGGTGTCGTCGTGATCGTATTGAATGACACTGAGCGGTCACAACTCTCTGATCCCTCAGCAGTAGCTACCCTTTTCGATGTTGCAGTTTCAATTGCCAACAGTGTGCAATAAGTGGGTAAATCTCGCTACGCTGCCGGTGCACTTTGCGGACGTCGCTGGTGTGAACTTGGCGCAGCTGCTGCTCCGCAGCCCACCGCAGGGCAGTGCGGGCCGGGACGGGCCCGCCTGCAGCCTGTATAGGGGTGCTCCGCTTCGCCTGCTTGTAGACGGCAGCCACCCCCGCCTGTAGTTTGGCGCCGGCCGCCCTTCAGAGCGCCGTCTCCGCGCAAACAGATTCCGGAGGATTAGTCCCAGACCGCAGCGAGCGCCGCCCGGAGCTCCGTCGGCCTTTATGCAAATAATTTGTCCACATTGTTTAGAGGTAAAACATGCTAATTGGAATCCCGATGTTTGCCGGCGCCGAATTAGCTCGTTCATTTGCTTTGCATTGAGCGCTCTAAGCACCCGTTCCGGGCCACAGCCACTCTGAGTTGGAGGAGGTACCAAGTGCGCAAACCCGGCCTAAGCCCCCGAACAAGATACTTGCCCGGCCGTGTCGCCCGCTCCACTCGCTGTGTTCACACCGGCGCGTCTCCGTCTGCACACACTGTACACAATCTACAACAGTAGCTCGTAAAGCAGACAGCGTTTTCTCCCTGGCTACGTACGCCGAGCCACAAATCATTGGCAAAGAAGGTAAAGCAAGTGAGTGAATACATTCGTAGGGGCCTACACAGTTTATAGTGCGTCCCAGGAAGAATGATCATTGTTCAGGCATACGACAGCTACGTACTTCATATGCACATACACCACATTCCGAATGGTTTCCGAGACAGAGCATATTTAAGGGGAGCCGGATGTGGTCAAATCCAAAAAATTACGATTTTTTTTTTTTTTTTTTTTTTTGCTACCGAAAATTAATTGGAACATTCCTCTTTAATGTAAACTTTGAATTATTGTTCTACTCGCCCTAGAAGTGGAGTTATTACCATTTTCCCCCACGCCTGCAGAGGAAATGGGCGGCCGCTGAATGCATCTAACACCCTCTCGTGACTTCCTGGCGAACTGCTTGGGATTTTCTCGGCCTGTTACGCATACAGCGCCTTATGTTACGCATACAGCGAGTGTGCAAGGGTTCGCTACATTGTTTTCTGTGACAAATGAAGCGCCAAGAGCGCGGAACATCGTCTCTTTGCTGTTTACCGTTTCGGCTCCGAAGGCTCAAACAAACTTTGGGTTCAAGTAAGCTCAGTGATGGAAAGACAATAGGAGGGAGAGGCAGGCTTACTGATGAGGTGATTCAACGTCTACAGAGATACTATGGGTATGCTATAAGGCAAAATACTAGTAATGTTAGTGACATGTGAAAAGCAGTGTGGGCATTGTTCCTTCATACTGTCTCTTCCAATGAATGCCCTCAACACAGCCTGTGCTCAAAAGATTCCTGGTGCAAATATAATGCAAAAAAGGACTATGATCACAAACATGGTTTGCCAGCAGCTGTGATAAATGCAATAAAATCAATTTTTCATGTCTTAGCACAGCCAGAACTGTTACACAAATGTCTACACGGAAAGACGCAGAATCCTAATGAGAGCGTAAACAATTTGATTTGCAAAGTGATTCCTGAAAGGGTGTTTGTAAGCATAAAAACACTGCACTTTGGCATTTATGATGCAATAGCAACCTACAACCAAGGGACCAGTGTGAAGTGTGAAGTTCTGAAGGCATTAGGATTTACAGCTGGGGTGAACACTGTACGAGCACTAAGAAATATTGACAGAGAAAGGATAAGAGGAGCAGAAAGAAGAGAAAGGCGTGTGAAGTGTGATGGAAGAACAGGCCAGAAAAGAAGACAGAAGAGGAAGCTTTTGGAGGATGAAGAAGAAGACCCTGATAATCCATCCTATAGTGCAGGAATGTATTGAGAAACTTTGATAGACATTTCCCGTAAATTAGAATTTTTCGAATATAAGGAACATTTTCTCAAAATCCACTCAAGCTAGAGAGATGAAATTTTTATACAGCACTCCTAGTGGTCAAGCTTACATTGTAACACAGCCATTTGGCAATATATTGAGTAGTTTCATTTCAGTTTAATTATAAAGCAATTATTTGTAAAAAAATTTGGGTCATTAATAAAAAAAATTATTGGAAGGAAACCGGAAAAGATACTCCAAAATCCCTTTGTCATAACTGCAGCACTAAACCACTCTATATGTAAAAAAAATTCAAATTTTTCTATTTGGTAGTTTATTCATAAATGTTCCTCAAACTTAGTGATTTTAACATGGGCAGCATAGGCACCTCCGGCTCCCCTTAATGTGCACAGTTATTTATTTTCTGTATGCAAGGTTCGCAAGAGACCTTCTGTGAAGTCTGGAAGATAGGAGACGAGGTACTGGCGGAATTAAAGCTGTGAGGACGAGGCGTGAGTCGTGCTTGGGTAGCTCAGTTGGAAGAGCACTTGCCCGCGAAAGGCAAAGGTCCCGAGTTCGAGTCCCGGGAAGTTTTATTCTCTGTGTTGTTTAATACACTGACGGGTATACACACGTAGATCAATTAATGAACCTCAGAACAGACTTTCAAGCAACAGACAGTGTAATAATCAGTTTGTAATTAAATAATATCCAACCATCTGCAAAAAGAATTTTAAATTCCTTACCGGTGTCGTGTACCTACTGCACTTCATCAGTAGGTTATGCCTATCGCATTTCTTACGGGTGTCAGTAATAATGTGCATACGGCAAATCACCTTGGCCGTGTACACTGAAGAGTCAAAGAAACTGCTACACCTGCCTAATATCGTGTAGACCCCCGCAGGCGCGCAGAAGTGCCGCAGAATGACGTGGCATTGACTCGACTAATGTCTCAAGCACTGCTGGATGGAAATGACAAGATGACTCCTGCAGGGCTGTCTATAAATCCGTCAAAGTACGAGTGTATGTTGATCTCTTCTGAACAGCACGCTGCAAGGCATCCAAGATATACTCAATAATGTTCGTGTCTGGAGAGTTTCGTGACCAGGGAAGTGTTCAAAGACAGGATAATGTCCCTGGAGCCACTCTGTAGCAATTGTGGACGTTTGGGGTGCCGCATAGTCAGGTTGGAATAGCCCAAGTCCGTCGGATTGCACAATGGATATGAATAGATGCAGATGATCAGACAGGATGCTTACGTACGTGTCATCTGTCAGAGTCGTATCTAGACTCAGGTGTTCCATATAACTCCAACTGCACACGCCACACACTATTGCAGAGCCTCCAACAGCTTGAACAGTCCCCTGCCGACGTGCAGGGTCCATGGATACAAGATGTTGTCTCCATACCCGTAAACGTCCATAAGCTTGATACAATTTGAAACGAGACTCGTCCGACCAGGCAACATGTTTCCAGTCATCAGCAGTCCTATGTCGGTGTTGACGGGCCCAGGCGAGGCGTAAAGTTTTGTGTCGTGCAGTCATGAAGGATACACGAGTGGGCCTTCGGTCCCGAAAGCCCATATCGATGATGTTTCGTTGAATGCTTCGCACGCTGACACTTGTTGATGGCCCACCATTGAAATCAGCACCAATTCGCGGAAGGGTTGCATTTCTGTTACGTTGAACGATTCTGTTCAGTCGACGTTGGTCCCGTTCTTGCAGGATCTTTTTTCCGGCCCAGTGATGTCGAAGGTTTGATGTTTTACCGGATACCTGATATTCACGGTACGTTCTTAGAACGGTCGTACGGGAAAATCCCTACGTCATCGTTGCCTCGGAGATGCTGTGTCCCAGCCGGCCGGAGTGGCCGAGCGGTTATAGGCGCTACAGTCTGGAACCGCACGACCGCTACGGTCGCAGGTTCGAATCCTGCCTCGGGCATGGATGTGTGTGATGTCCTTAGGTTAGTTAGGTTTAAGTAGTTGTGAGTTCTAGGGGACTTATGACCACAGCAGTTGAGTCCCATAGTGCTCAGAGCCGTTTGAACCATTTTTTTGCTGTGTCCCATCGCTCGTGCGCCGACTATAACACCACGTTCAAACTCACTTAAATCTTGTTAACATGTCATTGTAGCAGCAGTAACCAATCTAACAACTTCGCCAGGCACTTGTTGTCTTATATAGGCGTTGCCGACCGCAGCGCCGTCTTCTGCATGTTTAAACACCTCTGTGTTTGAATACGTATCTCTATACCAATTTCTTTGGTGGTTCAACGTAGTTCACACTATCTGTTAAAACTAGTTTCATACGGATATTATGACTACACGACCACGACAATTTGCTGTATGCACCTTATTACTGACACTCGCAAATAATGCGATAGGCTTAACCGTCTGAAGAACTGAACTAAATGCTAGAAACTGGTAAAGAAATTAAGCTTTTTTATGACACTCGTCGCTTATTATTTCATTACATACGCCTATAGTTCTGAAGATGGATAAAGCACTAAATAATAATCAGTGGTGGATTAGTGAAATTTTGTGGTTGGGGGCGGTTGCCAGGAAGAGAAAGAGAAGAATAGAAAGAGGATCCAGGTGTTCTTCCCTTGGAAGTACGGAAAAGCACTCTAAAAAACTTCGAGTTTTACAAAGAATCAATTGAGAAACACTCTACAATCACGAATTCGACGTGTCGGAAAGCGCTCACAGTATTCTTCGATAGCAGCAGCGGCAGCACCATCGGAGAAGCTGTGAAGAAACATCATATCTTCATTTTCTTCATTAATGTAGAGACGTTGGAAATGTAGGCAGCGCCGGCCGGACTGCCCGAGAGGTTCTAGGCACTACAGTCTCGAAACGCGCGATAGCTACGATCGCAGGTTCGAATCCTGCCTCGGGTTTGGATGCGTGTGGTGTCCTCAGTTAGGTTTAAGTAGTTCCAAGTTCTAGGGGACTGATGACCTCAGAAGTTAAGTCCCATAGTGCTCAGTGCCATTTGAACAATTTAGGTAGCGCTTGTACAAACACAGTTAACAGATATTTCTCTCTGATGCACTGTCAATCCCTAGCACTACTTTCTCACAACATGCCATTGGCAGTTTTCCCGCTCAGCGTGCTAGTTTAATCGCAGAGAGACATTCCGAACAAAGATGTTGAAATTTAAGACACATACTGCGCGCCAGTAGCCCAGAAAGCAAAGTTGCATTAAATGTGTTCTATCTCGGAAGCTATTTATAACACGGCATATGTCCATACTAAGTTTTTTGCTCGAAATGGGCGTTTCTCCCCTATATCTCAATACCGACCACTCCTCATGGGCCACAGTTTATAGTGGGACGTCAGAAACATAGTTCCGAGATATAGTGTGCACAATGTTGTTTCACTGCTTCTTGTGCTGCCCACATTGTCTTTCAGGAACGGTGTAGTAATAACAAACAAAAAACAATAAAAATAAAAATACTACGTCGCAAGAAAAACGGAATTAGAAAACTGCTGTAAACATAATGTAGCTAGATCCCTCACAGTTCATGAGACCAAATACTAAAACCATAAAATGAAGTCGTGTTTTACGAACAGAGCTTATCCTTGATGATCGTTTTTGTTGTTGTAATGACTGCTTTTGGTCAAATGGGGCTTAAAATGAAAACTGTGGAGAGGATCATGGATGTCATCGACAGCTCTCTTATAAACATGATGCCGTTGACAGCTACGACCTTCTCCATATTTTGGATAAAAATATGGCCAAAGAGCATACCGTGACAGGAGTGTATTGGCAGGTGAGGCGGAAGGATTGGGAGTTGTGGGTGCATTAGTATCTTTTTCAAGGCAGTGCAGCTTTATCACAAAAACAAAATGAAACTATAGTCACAATTCCCTCATGGAAAAGATATGTTCCTGGTGTTAAGATCACCACCACTATCATCGACTTCCTTTCAGAGATTAGGCTGCTGCCTGTTCCGAACTCACAAACAAAATCAATCCCATCTTTTTTACGTCTTCCAATATATCTTGTCCCAGTCGGCTTGTAGTTCAGGATCGTCTGAGGAATTCTGTGACCTGGCATTCTCATTAGGTGTTGCTTCCAATCTTCACGATATTTTCGAACTTTTTCATTCATGACGAAAATATTTTATTCTGTTCGAATATCTTCGTTTCTAATCAAATTTCTTCTTGTGCAGCCCTCCGGGTTTCTTAGGAATCTCATCTCTGCTGTTTCAATTTGATTTACTATTTTTTACTTTTTACTTTTTTTTGTGTGGTAACCCAGTTTTCGCTTCTGTAGGACAGCACCGTAAGCGTCCTTACTTTAGAGAATTTCATGATGCCTTCTTTTTGCACTTAATGGCCCAATATTCAACTGATGGTACCACACACAGCTTGTAATTTGCGCATTTTTTTCCAATAACAGGGTACGAATCAAAACTCATAGCTCAGCTAAAATGAGAGATTTGAGACACTTGTTCTGGAACTGAACTGTATATTTTCCTCGGAATGTCGTTATTTTTGTTTTGTTACTAGAAATTTCGAAGTTGTACTTCCTGCAAATTTCGTTCAGCTGGTGTACTGACCTTTGGAAGTCATTTTAATTCTTTTGAATAATAACGATGTCGTCAGCAAGCAAAAGTACATTCAGGTATGCCTCATTCGTTATCTTAATTCCTCTGTTTACTTTACATTTCCATTTGCGAAGAACGAAGCCAATGTAGATATTAAAAAGGGTAGGTGACAGCCCGCATTTGTCTAACACCTTGGTTGATAACTATTTCTTCTATTAGATTCCCACCTGTGCCTATTACAGTGCATGTCGACCGTATACAGGACTGGTGTTAAGATACAACGACTATGAAAATAAAATACGCTCAAGCGCTGAAATTCGATCAACAAAACAACTTCTTAAAAAAAATCGAACAGGAGCGATGTGCCATGCCATTAATGTCAACAGAAAATCTGACCCATGAGTGGCATAAAATGAATTAAGTGTAATATTAGTAATTATTTACGTAAACCACTGGCAGATGCCTCATGAACACACTGAAGTGTGTCGATAAAATAGAGGACTATCAATTAAACAGGGATGTTTTCTTACACCATGCACATAAAATGAACGACATTTCTTCACATAATATGCACTGTGGAGAAAGCAATCGAAAACAAAATTCAGCAGGATTACAAACTGTTGCAAGTGACCCTCTGAATATCCTGATTTGTAACAGACATATTTCAGCACGTTGGTAAACCTTGACTATACAAGCACCCCGGCCGTAGGAGCTCTGCAAGCAGTAGGAATAAAGCCGATCACATACTCCCACCGGTTCCCCTCTGTGCAGTCGTGCGATCGGCGGCACTTGCTGTGCTGGGCATTTTACTCTCCCCTTCACGGCCACGGGGCTGCAACGCTGCTCGCTCGCCCTGTCGATACGCCACCAGCCGCCGAGCGTTTTCCCCGTGGCGCAGCCCACGCCGTAACTCCTCTCCCTGAACAGGTGTTCGGCTTGTTCCGCTGCTTTCCGTAATGCTGTCCTCACACGAGACCACGCAGCTGACATTCACGTCAATGAGGGCTGGAGATCCAACCTCAAGAGGCCCAGCACGTGGGTCACTTGGGACGTGCTACTTAAAGCGATTTGCGACTGTAGCGCTCTCCTGTGGCAGCTGTCGACTGCGTGTGACTCGCAAACCACACACTCCGTTCATGAAAATAGACACGCGCAAAGTTCTTACGGTATGTGTATTAAAATGTAAATGTCGTCCCTGCTCTATACGCTAGTTATGTCTGTAGTATACTTTAGTATCAACGAACATACTATAAGACAAAAAAGGAATTTTCATGCCTATGCAGTAAGTACGCTACCTCAAAACTCAAACTCATTGCTGACAAGGAAACATTCCCAGTGTCAATAAAAGAGCTGGATGATGGCTCTAAGCACTATGGGACTTAACATCTGAGGTCATCAGTCCCCTAGAACTCAGAAATACTTAACCCTAACTAACCCAAGGACATCACACACATCCATGCCCGAGGCAGGATTCGAACCTGCGACCGTATCACCAGCGCGGTTCCGGGCTGAAGTGCCTAGAACCGATCGGCCACAGCGGCCGGTGAGCTGTTTGGCGGGTTTGTAGAGAGGAAAAAATAACGCAACGCTTTTTTTTTCTTTTTTTGCCCACTTTCTCTTTTAAGAAGTAAAACGCACATTGAAAGATAATTTGGCATATTAGGTGTGGAGGGAATACGTTCGAAATGATGATATAGTAGTTAAAGCTGTATTATCGAATTTTGTAATAATCTGAAATTTTGTTACCGCACAACCATTCATTAATTCTGTAAGGTGAAAACTTTTGTCACAACATAAATTAATCTTTCTAGCCCTGTGGAATAAAGCCCGTTCTGAAATACCATTATTGAACAAATATGCTATACACAGCGTGCTGTTGGAGTATTTTCGACATATCTTGTTACAGTATTGAAACATTCATTAGACTAGTTACTTATTTTACTTACATTTTTCGTTTTAGATAGCTTTATTATATTGTATTGAACTGGAGACCTAGAAAAGACGGAGGCTTCGTGCTCGCCGTAGGCCTCAGTGGTTCACAGCCCCACAGGCTACAGCAGTACACTCACCCCGCCGCCGCCCCGCACCGAGCCCAGGGTTATTGTGCGGTTCGGACCCAATTGGACCCCCCCCCCCCCCTCCCCCTCCCGGGAACGTCAACGTCTCACACCAGCCGAGTGTAACCTCAAATGTTTGCGTGGTAGAGTAATTATGGCGTACATGTACGTGGAGAAAGTGTCTGTGCAGCAATCGCTGACATAAACTGAGGCGGAATTAGGGGAACCAGCCTGCATTCGCCGAGGCAGATGGAAAACCGCCTTAAAAACCATCCACAGGCTGGCCTCGACACTAATCCGCCGGGCGGAAAGCAGTGTGTTAGACCAAACAGCCAACCAACTTTTCCTGTTTT
Source organism: Schistocerca serialis cubense (assembly GCF_023864345.2). Classification (NCBI taxonomy): domain Eukaryota; kingdom Metazoa; phylum Arthropoda; class Insecta; order Orthoptera; family Acrididae; genus Schistocerca; species Schistocerca serialis. Next base: position 868,506,524 of record NC_064641.1, on the reverse strand, counting down.
TTAGTTTAACGTTTCACATACGTGACATTGTGAACTGAAAATAATAACTAACTCATTGGCAATGACAGTCTAACTCAATCTGTATATTGAGCAAGCAGTAAAGGGAAGAAAAGAAAAATTAGGAGCAGGAATTAAAATTCATGGAGAAGAAATAAAAACTTTGAGATTCGGCGATGACATTGTAATCCTGTCACAGACAGCGAAGGACCTGGAAGAGCAGCTGAACGGAATGGACAGTGTCTTGAAAGGAAGATGTAAGATGAACATCAACAAAAGCAAAACGAGGATAGTGGAATGTAGTCGAATTAAATCGGGTGATGCTGCGGGAATTAGATTAGGAAATGAGGCACTTAAAGTAGTAAAGGAGTTTTGCTATTTAGGGAGTAAAATAACTGATGATGGTCGAAATAAAGAGGATATAAAATGTAGACTGGCAATGGCAAGGAAATCGTTTCTGAAGAAGAGAAATTTGTTAACATCGAGTATAGATTTAAGTGTCAGGAAGTCGTTTCTGAAAGTATTTGTATGGAGTGTAGCCATGTATGGAAGTGAAACGTGGATGATAAACAGTTTAGACAAGAAGAGAATAGAAGCTTTCTAAATGTGGTGCTACAGGAAAATGCTGAAGATTAGACGGGAAAATCACATAACTAACGAGCAGGCATTGAATAGGATTGGAGAGAAGAGAAATTTGTGGCACAACTTGACTAGAAGAAGGGATCGCTTGGTAGGACATATTCTGAGGTATCAAGGGATCACCAATTTAGTATTGGAGGGCAGCGTGGAGGGTAAAAATCGTAGAGGGAGACCAAGAGATGAATACACTAAACAGATTCAGAAGGATTTAGGCTGCAGTAGGTACTGGGGGATGAAGAAGCTTGCACAGGATAGAGTAACATGGAGAGCTGCATCAAACCAGTTTCGGGACTGAAGACCACAACAAAACAATCTCCAAAATCTGCGACCCGCCACGCTCAGCGTGGTCCACAGAATCCCCTCCAGATGTAGCAGTGGACAGAAATGTAGCGTCTGACTGTTAAGAAGTCTTTCCTGACAGTATGTGGAAGGAATGCAGTATTATATAGAATAGCATCGTCGACGATAAACACTTCAGAAAAGAACAGAATAGAAGTTTTTCAAGTGTGATGATACAAAGGAAGCTGATGATTAGATAAGTAGATCGAATGACCAATGTAATACTGAATCACAGTGGGGAGAAAAGATACTTATTGCACAGCCGGCCTAAAAGAAATATCAGTTGCCAGGACAGATCTTTAGCCATCTAAAAATCATTAAACGAGTAGTGAACCGTACTGTAGGGGACAAAAAATGTAGAGGGGGACGAACACTCAAATAAAAGTAAACAGGATCAAATGGACGTAGGTTGCGGTAGTTGTTCAGAGACGGAGATCCTTCTGCAGGATCAGCTAGTGTATCCAGTGAGATCCTAGAGTGAGAACCGCAACAACAACAACAAAAGAATAACCAACAGTTATTGCTATTTTCTGTTTTTTTTGCCAGTCATGAATCAAGAAAATGTATGACTTCTGTAGTGTCCACAGACGGCTGTTTACTACGAATAACGTCCAAAATCGGCAGGCTGTTGGCGGAATGTGGAGGTGCTCAGCAGAAGTATCCCGGACCGCGCGGTCCGCAGACCCCTCCAGATGTCGGCCCGGGACAAGGCGGGCCAGAGAGCATCAATATGAATGCGACGCCCGGCGCGCCATCTGCGGATACATTATTCATGCGGCGCGATCGGTGCTCGTCATCCCAAACATTGGCAACTCTGCGCTGATCGAGCAATTCGCTTTGCAGTCGAGCCGAGCCGAGCCGCACCGCATCCACTCTGCGTCTGCGTTTTGTCCGCAGACGAACAAACACCACCTGCCGTCCGTCCGTCCGTCCGGATCTGGGAAGCGGAATCTGCGCCGTTCTGGGAGATTAGTTTTCATGCGGCTTGGAAGCTGTTTGAATCCTGGCGGAATAGATAAGGTCAAAGCGGGTGTTTCACGAGAGAAATCCCTTTTCCATCTTTCATGTTCTGAATGAGACAGCGCAATGTAGTTTCTCCACATCTGTTGTCACTCTTATAGTTCGTTCGCCCAACAGTCATATCATCCAGTGGTGAAATCATACATACTGTTGAGCACCTTGCTTAACTCGACAGTCATATCTCGGCTAACGCAAATGTTGTTGTTGTTGTTGTGGTCTTCAGTCCTCAGACTGGTTTGATGTAGCTCTCCATGCTACTCTATCCTGTGCAAGCTTCTTCATCTGCCAGTACCTAGAGCAACTTACATCCTTCTGAATCTGTTTAGTGTAGTCATCTCTTGGTCTCCCTCTACGATTTTTACCCTCCCCAATCCTATTCAACACCTCCTCATTAGTTATATGATCTACCCATCTAATCTTCAGCATTCTTCTGTAGCACCACATTTCGAAAGCTTCTATTCTCTTCTTGTCCAAACTAGTTATCGTCCATGTTTAACTTCCATACGTGGCTACGCTCCATACAAATACTTTCAGAAACGACTTCCTGACACTTAAATCTATACTCAATGTTAACAAATTTCTCTTCTTCAGAAACGCTTTTTTTGCCATTGCCAGTCTACATTTGATATCCTCTCTACTTCGATCATCATCAGTTATTTTGCTCCCCAATTAGCAAAACTCCTGTACTACTTTAAGTGTCTCATTTCCTAATCTAATTCCCTCAGCAATACCCGACTCAATTTGACTACATTCCATTATCCTCGTTTTGCTTTTGTTGATGTTCATCTTATACCCTCCTTTCATGACACTGTCCATTCCATTCAACTGCTCTTCCAAGTCCTTTGCTGTCTCTGACAGAATTACAATGTCATCGGCGAACCTCAATGTTTTAATTTCTTCTCCACGGATTTTAATTCCTACTCCGAATTTTTCTTTTGTTTCCTTCACTGCTTGCCCAATATACAGATTGAATATCATCAGGGATAGGCTACAACCCTGTCCCACTCCCTTCCCAACCACTGCTTCTCTTTCATGCCCCTCGACTCTTGTAACTGCCATCTGGTTTCTGTACAAATTGTAAATAGCCTTTCGTTCCATGTATTTTACCCCTGCCACCTTCAGAATTTGAAAGAGAGTATTCCAGTCAACATTGTCAAAGGCTTTCTCTAAGTCTACAAATGCTAGAAACGTAGGTTTGCCTTTCCTTAACCTAGCTTCTAAGATAATTCGTAAGGTCAGTATTGCCTCACGTGTTCCAACATTTCTACGGAATCCAAACTGATCTTCCCCGAGGTCAGCTTCTACCAATCTTTCTATTCGTCTGTCGAGAATACGCGTTAGTTATTTGCATCCGTGACTCATTAAACTGATAGTTCGGTAATTTTCACATCTGTCAGCACCTGCTTTCTTTGTGAATGGAATTATTATATTCTTCTTGAAGTCTGAGGGTATTTCGCCTGTCTCATACATCTTGCTCACCAGATGGTAGAGTTTTGTCAGGACTGGCTCTCCCAAGGCTGTCAGTAGTTCTAATGGAATGTTGTCTACTCCCGGGGCCTTGTTTCGACTCAGGTCTTTCAGTGCTCTGTCAAACTCTTCACGCAGTATCGTATCTCCCACTTCATCTTCATCTACATCCTCTTCCATTTCCATAATATTGTCCTCAAGTACATTGCCCTTGTATAGGCCCTCTATATACTCCCTCCACCTTTCTACTTCCCCTTCCTTGCTTAGAACTGGGTTTCCATCTGAGCTCTTGATATTCATACACGTGGTTCTCTTTTCTCTAAAGGTCTCTCTAATTTTCCTGTAGCCAGTAGCTATCTTACCCCTAGTGAGGTAAGCCTCTACATCCTTACATTTGTCCTCTAGCCATCCCTGCTTAGCCATTTTGCACTTCCTGTCGATCTCATTTTTGAGACGTTTGCATTTCTGCATCAATTAAATTCAATATTTGTTCTGTTACCCAAGGATTTCTACTAGCCCTCGTCTTTTTACCCACTAGGTCTTCTGCTGCCTTCACTACTTCATCTCTCAAAGCTACCCATTCTTCTTCTACTGTATTTCTTTCCCCCATTCCTGTCAGTTGTTCGCTTATGCTCTCCCTGAAACTCTCTACAACCTCTGGTTTAGTCAGTTTATCCAGGTCCCATCTCCTTAAATTGCCACCTTTTTGCAGTTTCTTCAGTTTTAATCTACAGTTCATAACCAATAGATTGTGGTCAGAGTCCACATCTGCCTCTGGAAATGTCTTACAATTTAAAATCTGGTTCCTAAATCTCTGTCTTACCATTATGCAATCTATCTGAAATCTGTTAGTATCTCCAGTCTTCTTCCATGTATACAACGTTATTGACGCCGAAATCCGATATCGTATAAGCGGTACAGCAGCTTTGGTCCATTTTCAGAACACAGTCTTCGACAATAAAGATTTGAGCACTATAAGCTTTTTGTCTGTCAGATCATCATTACACTAACTTTCACTCATGGATGCGTGACCTGGGTCACCTGTAGAAGACATCTGTGGCTCCTCAACAAAAATCGTCGACGCTGCCTCAGGAAATTTCTGAAAGTGAAACAGCAACACAAACGAACCAGTGACAGTATCCTGAAGGGAAACAACACTACAAGCTAGAGACGAGTATTATAGCCGGCCGGATTGGACGATCGGTTCTAGGCGCTACCGTCTGGAACCGCGTGCCAGCTGAATCCTGCCTCGGGCATGGATGTATGTGATGTCCTTAGGTTAATCAGGTTTCAGTGGTTCTAAGTTCTAGGGGACTGATGACCTCAGAAGTTAAGTCCCTTAGTGCTCAGAGCCATTTGAACAATTTTCAACTTGTGTTATAAAACTTCCGTTGGCTACCGTAAGACTGTCGTAAATAAACGTAAAAACGGTAGTTCGCCTAGTAGCTTTTGTCAACTAAGATCGCAACTGTGTTACCTGTACGTAAGGTGTGTTGCATACCGATCGGGCGATTTCTATCGCTTTAACTGCATATGCGATAAGCGTCTCACTAGATTCCCCTATAAAATGGAAGCGGTGACCTGTCCAGAAACTGAGTGAGGATATATAAAGGCCTACATAAACTACTGGACAGTTTTGTTCTACATACAGTCACAGTTTAATGTTTTGTTTAGCCCGTTGCAGTTTTGGCAGTTTGCACTTATTTACAGCCAATTTAAACGCTGAAAAAATTTCCAGTATTTATAAAAAATGCATTCTGAGGTCCGTCAAGAAGCTATTTGGTTGGAACGAGGCAAACTCGGTTCTTTAAGATGATAATGATCTGAAACGAGGCAAAGTGAGTTCAACAGGATAATGATCCGAAACATCGCAGCCGTCTCTCTACAGCGTCGACACAAGACAATGGGGTTTCCACGATGGATTGGCCTTCAGTGCCTCCGGATGCAAATCCGATCGAAAATGGTAGGTCGTATAGTAAGCTGAAGCTGAAAGGAAAGCCAATATCCTCGTATACTTTGAAGCAGCTGTCATATAAAATGAGGACCATACGGAGAACTTTACCGAGAGAATGTGCACAGAATCTCGTGAAAATTATGACAAAAATGTGCCAGGCTATAATCGATAATGACAGCGATAGAATTAACGTAGATAACTGTGCAATTAGTAATAACAAATATTTTCATGAAAATATATTTGTAACACTGTCTTTTATTTCGTACAGATAAGGAAGTACACTTTCTTATGGAACTGACTGTAGTTATGCTCCTGTCAGTTTATTAAAAGTAACAGTATCTATAGCAAAATTGAACTGCCAATGTTTAGTTCAGCTTTTATTCGAAAATTGTTGATTTTTAGCGTGAAATAGAAGGACGTGGCAGTAAACATAAGAAATACAGATATCTCATATAGCGCTAGAGGACTCTGTTTCCTCAAAAAAAAAAAAAAAAAATTATAAAAAGAATGCAAAACAAAAGCATATCAATGATCGCTTCAGTATTTCGACGTGCATATATGTGAAACATGTTTCTGTTACTCATAAAAAATTTCTACTATTATTAATAATAACAGGAAACTCTAGCCTTCCTGTTTTATAGAGGACAAAATGCAACTTTCTATAAAATTTTGTCTATTTTTGAGAGAACTGAATATATTGATGTCGAAACCGTCTTCCTGCTGTAACGTGTACTGCAGCTATGGTATTCTACTGCGTAGCAAAACTTGCTGCTGGATGGCCACGTGTTGTACATGTGACCAATGTTGTGAAACAAAACTTTAAACTTCGAAACTTGAAAGAAAAAAATGAACCTACTCAAATGTCAAAGGAAACAAATAGAGGCCTCAGCGGAAACTAGGTAACTAAAACTCAGTAACGAAGTACGTTATGAAAGTTACGTGATACGTGATATGAAGCGTAATGTTAGACTAAGAATATCCTCAAGAAAAAAGTACTGCTCTACACGAAAGAAAATAACTGTTTGAAATTAGCAACACCGCTCACTGAAAACTAATGTACTTCCTGGGACGACACCTGAAAATCCTGATTACACCCAGTATGCACAGTAATGCAAGATGAGATCAGCCCTGAGATAAAATTGACTTACATATTGATCAGCACGTTTTTGCGTGTGTGCATGTGTGTGTGTGTGTGTGTGTGTGTGTTAGTGTGTGTGTGTGTGTGTGTGTGTGTGTCTGGAGTACTGCTGTTCTCGCAAGCAAATATAAATCAACAGATGCAGCAGCTAGAGATAAATAACCTACTCGAAATTCTTTTTGTCAGAAACAGTCTGCTGCTTCGTGTGGCACAAGATGTAATGCAGACATGATAAAAATTCAAAACTTTGCTATGATTCAGGAAGGCAAGTTTTACTTTAAATAAAATCATTTTTAAGAAATCAGGTCCTGATTATTGAGAAAAGGACAGTACAATATAGGCAGCATCTAACAGTTACAAAATTCTCTCATTAAAATACTTACGAACATACCTTTACACTAAGGTTATTTTGAGAGTCAAGGGGTCACCAATTTAGTACTGTAGGGCAGCACGGAGGGTAAAAATCGTAGAGGGAGACCAAGAGAAGAATACACTAAACAGATTCAGAAGGATGTAGGTTGCAGTAGGTACTGGGAGATGAAGAAGCTTGCACAAGATAGAGTAGAATGGAGAGCTGCGTGGACCAGTCTCTGGACTGAAGACAACAGCAACAACAACATGGGTAAATACAAAAACAAAGTGTGTTTGCATCTGTGCCAGATACAAAGTAAAGTTAACAAGAGGAACAACTGACAAAACGTCATTGTTTTCTAATTTTTTCTAATGTTACAAATGGATACGGAAATGTACAAGAAAATATAGTGTGCACAGAATAATAAACCTTATGTTACAGAAAATTTTTAGTTAGTCAGAATTATAACCAAAATGTTAAACATAGTAACAAAGATACTAAAAAATAAAAAAATTGAAAAACGCATACACTATTTAAAAGGATGAAACTACATCTATCAGAAATAAAAGATAAACAAACAAATGTATCATGCTACATATAAAGGAAAAGGGAAGGGGATTAAGTGAACTTCATAGTCAAAGTCTCACTTAGTCTATGTAATAACTTATCTTAGGATCAGATATTATTCTAGTGCAGGGCTTCCCAACATTTTCAGCTGGCGGACCACTTCTTCAGTCGAAAACCCATGGTGGACCGCTAGTCAGTCAAGAGCACAGTAACTTTAAATTTCAGAGCGAAACCCATGGTAACTGAAAGCTTCTTAATGCAAGTACCATGTTCCCAATGACCCCCCTCCCCCCCCCCCCCCACCACCACAGAAGTATCAATAGTCTTTCGTTTAGAGATGAATAAAAACAACTTGAAATTAATGATCCAATTTGAATTCCCATTGTATCCAGACACTTGCCAGTGGATTTACTCACTTTGTTCAACACACTATAGCCTGATTAAAATTACTTGGTATCTGACGTGGGGACCAGCCAGCCATTCACCTAGTAGGATGTGGACAACCGCCTAAAAACCACATCCAGGCTGGTCGGCACACTGGCCGTCGTCGTTAACGCGCCGGGCAGATTCGATCCGGGGCTGGCGCGCCTACCTGAGTCCAGGAAGCAGCGCGTGCTATATATGATTTTGCAAAATGAACGCAACACGTTGCTGCTATAAACACGCATCCGTTTGGCTTTCACAAATGGCCTAGGAATTTCTGGAGCTGCTGCGGGCCAAAAAAACTGCAGGTTTCGCATCGCTCCCCCGTTGGCTCTTAATCCAAGAAGTCGCCGAGTAAAGCATTCTGACAAAGGTCTCTTTACATGTACGACAGCAGCTTTCGTTTCTAAATGTTTTCCGCTATTTTACAGGAAGCTCTCTCTTCTCCAACGAAATAACAATGAAGTGGCCGCTGGTTGCCTGACTGCCTGTGCCTGGTTCCGAGTGGTGTACCCACGTTTACAGACCGACGCTCTCTGCAGTGTCCATTGCTTCAAGGGCGGAAGGACGGGGGTGGGTGGGGGTGGTAATGACGTGGCCAAACACTGCTCCTCGGGCAGCGGGCAAACAAAGCTGGGCACCCACCACGGCTGCAGTCAGAGGTCTAGTTGCACCATTGTTCGCGGTTAGGTTACGGTGTGTTAGGCTGTTGTGGGGAACCCTGTGTAGTGGCGCGCGTGGGCCCACCACTCCAGGCTGGAGTATTCGCCGTAAGCAAGCCCAGCGATTGTTCTACAGAGCACTGCCGTCGATACAAAGGAGTACAGGAGCTCCTTCCTCATACGCGCGGAAACCGCGGTGTTTACGATGACTAGGAGATCAAAGGAATGCGTCCTCATCTGTTGCTCCTCACACTGAATATTCTGCTCATATCGTTCACCGTATGACTAAAAAAGGTCCAGTTGCAACTGTCAGTTTTAACACCCCCACTCCCAAGACGGCTAAACTGCAGTGATCGTAAGTCCAATAGTACAGAAAGAAGAAAGTCACTTCCGAAACACAAACGAAACGAGATAGGGAAATGTAAACTACTGCCCGAACTGACAGTCACTTCTCACACTCCACTTTTAGTAAAACAGCACACTTTAATTTGATAAATGAACTACTAATTACTATGTTTCTGATATGGTAGGAGATCTGACAAAAATGAAAAGAACCAAATAATTAGTGGAAAACAACGTGTCGTCAGTCCACTATGTGAGGTTTGTAACGTCGCGAGTCAAACCGCAACAGCATTTTATTGCAGTAAGCTACACTTCTGGCCATTAAAACTGCTACACCAAGAAATGCAGATGATAAACGGGTATTCATTGGACAAATACATTATACTAGAACTGACATGTGATTACATTTTCACGCAATCAGTACCCAGAACAATCACCTCTGCTCGTAATAACGGCCTTGATATACCTGGGCATTGAGTCAAACAGAGCTTGGATGGCGTGTTCAGGTACAGCTGCCCATGCAGCTTCAACAGGATACCACAGTTCATCAAGAGTAGTGACTGGCGTATTGTGACGAGCCAGTTGCTCGGCCACCATTGACCAGACGTTTTCAGTTGGTGAGAGATCTGGAGAATGTGCTGGCCAGGGCAGCAGTCAGACATTTTCTGTATCAAGAAAGGCCCGTACAGGACCTGCAACATGCGGTCGTGCATTATCCTGCTGAAATGTAGGGTTTCGCAGGGATCGAATGAAGGGTAGAGCTACGGGTCGTAACACATCTGAAATGTAACGTCCTCGGTTCAAAGTGCCGTCAATGAGAACAAGAGATGTAACCAATGGCACCCCATACCATCACGCCGGGTAGTACGCTAGTATGGCGATGACGAATACACGCTTCCAATGTGCCTTCACCACGATGTCACCAAGCACGGATGCTACCATCTTGCCGGCCGAAGTGGCCGTGCGGTTAAAGGCGCTGCAGTCTGGAACCGCAAGACCGCTGCGGTCGCAGGTTCGAATCCTGCCTCGGGCATGGATGTTTGTGATGTCCTTAGGTTAGTTAGGTTTAACTAAGTTCTAAGTTCTAAGGGACTAATGACCTCAGCAGTTGAGTCCCATAGTGCTCAGAGCCATTTTTTGCTACCATCATGATGCTGTAAACAGAACCCGGATTCATCCGAAAAAATGACGTTTTGCCACTCGTGCACCCAGGTTCGTCGTTGACTACACCATCGCAGGCGCTCCTGTCTGTGATGCAGCGTTAAGGGTAAACGCAGCCATGGTCTCCGACCTGATAGTCCATGCTGCTGCAAACGTCGTCGAACTGTTCGTGCAGATGGTTGTTGTCTTGCAACACCCCATCTGTTGACTCAGGGATCGACACGTGGCTGCACGATCCATTACAGCCATACGGATAAGACGCCTGTCATCTCGACTGCTAGTGATACGAGGCCATTGGGATCCAGCACGGCGTTCCGTATTACCCTCCTGAACTCAGCGATTCCATATTCTCCTAACAGTCATTGGATCTCGACCTACGCGAGCAGCAATGTCGCGATACGATAAACCGCAATCGCGATAGGCTACAACGCGACATTTATCAAAGTCGGAAACGTGATGGTACGCATTTCTCCTCCTTACACGAGGCATAACAACAACGTTTCACCATGCAACACCAGTCAACTGCTGTTTGAGTATTCCCACGCCCGGGTTCCCGGGTTCGATTCCCGGCGGGGTCAGGGATTTTCTCTGCCTCGTGATGGCTGGGTGTTGTGTGATGTCCTTAGGTTAGTTAGGTTTAAGTAGTTCTAAGTTCTAGGGGACTGATGACCATTGATGTTAAGTCCCATAGTGCTCAGAGCCATTTTTTTGCTGTTTGAGTATGATAGATCGGTTGGAAACGTTCCTCATGTCAGCACGTTGTAGGTGTCGCCACCGGCGCCAGCCTTATGTGAATGTTCTGAAAAGCTAATCAGTTGCATATCACAGCATTTCCTTCCTGTCGGTAAAATTTCGCGTCTGTAGCACGTCATCTTTGTGGTGTAGCAATTTTAATGGCCAGTAGTGTACCTTGAAGTACGGGCTCGTAGCTTTGGAGTCCGTGGCGGTGACAGCAGCTTGTATCTCGGCGTGATTCACCTGCACTTGTCGCTAGCACGACCGTGGGAAGCGCTACTGCTGTCAGTTTCAGCGACAGAATATTCAAGCCCATAAGAATCTAAATAAAGTATACTAACTCTTATTAAATTTCAAAAACAACTTTATATTTAGCCTGTTGTTATAAGAAAAAGCTGGTTGCAAAATCTCAGCATTTTGGCCAAAAATAGCGAAACCCGACACTAGTAAGATTAAAGTCAGTTTGGATGCGTAACAGTTTGTCCTTTGCTATCAGTAGGAATCATTACTGAAGTTTGCAAAATGTTAGGTCAGTACGTTTGAATTTTTATACCTAAATAACGTTCACTATTTTTCGTTTTCGTAATAGAGAATTCAGTAAGAATCAATATCCATTTAATAACTATTTGTTTTGTTGTGTAAATAAATGAGAGTGTGTATGCGGGACAAACGTGAAGATTCAATATTATCTCCTGTTAAACATTATGTAACTTGGTCATGGGAAAGTGTGCAACAAACTGTTGCAACGAAAGCTCTAATTCCCTTTACTTGCTGATGACGTATGTCCAAGTGTGCTTGTTTTTGTAAGAAGGCAGCCAGAATAGTTATTTGTAGAAAATGCTTTTCTAAAGTTATTTCAAGATTAGTTTTCGTTTGGTTTGGTTGGATGGAACATTTTACTAACATTTGCAGCATTATATGACGTAAATGCATCTCTGAATGTTGATTGGAGTAAAACAATTTAGTCGCGAATTTGATCTTGAAAGATTAATATGACTGGCTGTGAATTTGATCAACCAATCAGAGTGAAGTCTTTCCTGCGCTGTATCAATATGCGCTGTATCAATATGCGCTGTGAGCAACGGCATTGAGGCAGTCGTGGTCTCGCTGTCGGACGCGCAGGTCATGTTGAATGGTTCCGAAAAAGTTATATGTAAAATGAAGAAGGTACTGTTATTTAGCGTTAAGGTTATATCGCCGTGAAAGCAGATGCATTTACGGATAGATTGTGAAAATTTGAGCTTTGCGAAGGAATTGGCTGGAGAGATAAACGCCCCTGAACTCTCGGCCATTGTGAAGAATTCCGCATGGCATATTTCGTAATAGTTTACGGAATAGTTGGCGTGCAACTTCTTTTAAAGAAACCAACTGAAAGGGACCGAATGTAAAACTCAGGTTGTAGCTGAGTATAAACTGTGAAAATCTCGTAACAATTCGGGTTGAACTTTGGTACATTTCTCGCTGTCTTGCGTGTGTACTAGGTGGTACGAGCTGTGAGATGAGGACCGTGATACTAGCTGTTAGTTTTAAATGCGGGCTGATGGCGCCTATTTGATTTGGCATCTGAAGAAAATAAAGAACTATTTGCCGAATTTTGACATTTTTCTAAGAGATGAAACAATCGCCCTCCACCCGAAAATTGCTCTACATCTACATGGATACTCTGCAAATCACATTTAAGTTCCTGGCAGAGGGTTCATCGAACAACCTTCACAATTTTTTCTTCTAATAATTTCCGGGTATGCAGCCGGATCCCGTCGACATTCTGCCACGATATTTCGGCCCAGAGACGTCCGGCCATCATCAGGTGAGTACACAACTACTGAAGAGCCCAGGTGCAGTCGCGGTATTTATGCCGAATCTCGCGCATGCGAAATGTACTGGCATCCTACAGCGCATGCGTCAGGTGTTGACATGCGCAGCATAGCCGAGTTGTACGTGCTGCCCTCGGTGGTGAAAAAAAAAAGGTTCATCTAGTCATTGAGTATCGAATGCCACTATCGATTCCGCTGTGATTGTATAATTTTAATAACAGGATTCCAATTTTTATCCAGCTGAAAGCCGTTGTCACGATTTATAAGATTATTGGCAAGACGTATTTCCACTGATTCCTTGATTACGGAATCCCAAAAACCGGACACCGAGGCTAAAATTTTTGTTCCATTGTATTCCATTGAATGTCCCAATGAAATACAGTGCTCTGCTACTGCCGATTTTGACGGTTGCCGCAGACGGGTGTATCTTTCATGTTCTATTCATCGTTCATGGACAGTTCTTGTCGTCTGGCCAATATATGCAGAGCCATATTCACAGGGAATTTTGTAGACGCCTGCTTTCTTCAGTTGTAAATCGTCTTTAACGGATCCAACCAGGGCCCGGTTCTTTGCTGGTAGACGGAAGATAACCTTGATTTTATTTTTCTTCAGTAATCGGCCTATTTTCGAAGGCCGCAGTTGATTTAAAGTCCTCATCTGCGTCTTCAGTGCGTTGCTTCTTGTTATGATAGTTGCGCATGGCCTTCCTTATTTGGCGAGAAGTGTAGCCATTCTCTTTGAAAACCTTCTCCAAGTGTTCTAATTCTGCGTGGAGGTTTTCATCATCCGATATTATATGCGCTCGATGTATTAAGGTACTGAGAACACCGGCTGTTTGTGCTGGGTGATGGCAGCTTGACGCCTGGAGATACAGATCTGTGTGAGTCGGTTTCCTGTACACAGAATGTCCTAATGACCCATCAGTTTTACGGCGTACTAGCACGTCTAGAAATGGTAAAGTGCCCTCTTTTTCAATCTCCATCGTAAATGTGATGTTCTCATGTAATGAGTTTAAGTGATGAAGGAATTTCTCCAGTTCCTGTCTGCCATGAGGCCATACAGCAAAAGTATCATCTACGTACCGCCAGAAGAGCGTAGGCTTTAAAACAGCAGACTCAAGTGCTTTCTCCTCAAAGTCCTCCATAAAGAGATTAGCTACCACAGGCGACAAAGGGCTCCCCATGGCGACGCAATTATACAATTACAGCGGAATCGACAGTGTCATTCGATACTCAATGACTAGATGAACCTTTTTTTTTCACCACCGAGGGCAGCACGTGCAACTCGGCTACGCTGCGCATGTCAACACCTGACGCATGCGCTGTAGGATGCCAGTACATTTCGCATGCGCGAGATTCGGCATAAATACCGCAACTGGACGTGGGCTCTTCAGTAGTTGTGTACTCACCTGATGATGGCCGGACGTCTCTGGGCCGAAATATCGTGGCAGAATGTCGACAGGATCCGGCTGCATACCCGGAAATTATTAGAAGAAGAAATGCGCCGGGAAAATTTCAGAAGTCACAACCTTCACAATTCTCTATTATTCCAATCTCGTATAGCGCGCGGAAAGAATGAACACCTATATCTTTGCGTACGAGCTCTTATTTCCCTTATTTTAACGTGGTGATCGTTCCTCACTATGTAGGTCGGTGTCAACAAAATATTTTCGCATTCGGAGGAGAAAGTGGGTGATTGGAATTTCGTGAGAAGATTCCGTCGCAACGAAAAACGCCTTTCTTTTAACGATTTCCATCCCAAATCCTGTATCATTTCTGTGACATTCTCTCCCATATTTCGCGATAATACAAAACGTGCTGATTTCTTTGAAATTTTTCGATATACTCCGTCAGTATTATCTGATAAGGATCCCACACCGCGCAGCAGTATTCTAAAAGAGGACGGACAAGCGTAATGTAGGCAGACTCCTTAGTAGGTATGTTGCATTTTCTAAGTGTCCTGCCAATAAAACGCAGTCTTTGGTTAGCTTTCCCGACAATATTTTCTATGTGTTACTTCCAATTTAAGTTGTTCGTAATTGTAATACCTAGGTATTTAGTTGAATTTACGGCTTTTAGATTAGACTGATTTATCGTGTAACCGAAGTATAACGAGTTCCTTTTAGCACTCATGTGGATAACCTCACACTTTTCAATATATAGGGTCAAGTGCCACTTTTCGCACCATTCACATATTTTTTCTAAATCGTTTTGCAGTTTGTTTTGATCTTCTGATGACTTTATTACTCGATAAACGACAGCGTCATCTGCAAACAACCGAAGACGGCTGCTCAGATTGTCTCCCAAATCGTTTATGTAGATAAGGAACAGCAAAGGGCCAATAACACTAGGCCAGAAATTACTTCTGTTTTACACTATGACTTTCCGTCAATTACTACGAACTGTGAACTCTCTGACAGGAAATCACAAATCCAATCACGTAACTGAGACGATATTCCATAATCACGCAATTTCAATACGAGCCGCTTGTGTGGTACAGTGTCAAAAAAAAATCCAGAAATACGGAATCGATCTGAAATCCCTTGTCAATTGCACTCAACACTTCACGTGAATAAAGAGCTAGTTGTGTTTCACAGGACCGATGTTTTCTGAACCCATGCTGACTGTGTGTCAATAGACAGTTTTCTTCGAGGTAATTCATAATGTTAGAACACAATATATATTCCAAAATCCTGCTACATATCGACGTTAACGATATGGGCCTGTAATTTAGTGGATTACTCATTTATATGACATTTAGCTACAGAGTTAATGAGGACTGTGCTGACGTAAGTATTGACGATGTCTTACTTCAACGCTGCTTTTAACATCGTCAGAACAGTATCTACGTTGCAGAGAAGAGGGTTGGTGACCAGACGCCATGCTGAGGTAGATGGAACTTTCGTGGTTGACAGTACGACGACAGAAGCATTAAGCAATTACGCGAATTGTAACCCAGCAACGCTGCAAGTTCCATAGCATAATTAATTAATTACTTATTTATTCTGGAAGGATTTGGGTCGTTGGGCCCTCTCTTACACATAACAAGACATTCACATGGTTAAAATGGCTCTGAGCACTATGGGACTTAACATCTAAGGTCATTAGTCCCCTAGAACTTAGAACTACTTAAACCTAACTAACCTAAGGACATCACACACATCCATGCCCGAGGCAGGATTCGAATCTGCGATCGTAGGGCCCCCCTAGACAGGTCAGGCGTGCACTACACACCGGAAGCAGCTACTAGGGTAGCAGAGTACGTGTGGCGTGCACACGGGGGTTTTTTAGGTTAGAGGGACCCCCCCTTGGGCGAAACGATAAAATACCTGACGGCTTACCAGAGAGGACATTATCATCGTTGATAAAGAACGTCCGTCCTCAGAGACCAAAAACAGGAAAAGTTAACGTAATATTGGTAAACTGCAGGAGTATCCAGGGCAAGGTTCCTGAATTAGTATCTCTTATTGAAGGAAATAGTGCGCATATAGTATTAGGAACGGAAAGTTGGTTAAAACCGGAAGTGAACAGTAACGAAATCCTAGACACAGAATGGAATATATACCGCAAGGATAGGATAAACGCCAATGGTGGAGGAGTATTTATAGCAGTAAAGAATTCAATAATATCCAGTGAAGTTATTAGCGAATGCGAATGTGAAATAATCTGGGTTAAGTTAAGTATCAAAGGTGGGTCAGATATGATAGTCGGATGCTTCTATAGACCACCTGCATCAGCAACCGTAGTAGTTGAGCGCCTCAGAGAGAACCTGCAGAACGTCGTGAAGAAGTTTCGTGATCATACTATTGTAATAGGGGGAGACTTCAATCTACCAGGTATAGAATGGGATAGTCACACAATCAGAACTGGAGCCAGGGACAGAGACTCTTGTGACATTATCCTGACTGCCTTGTCCGAGAATTACTTCGAGCAGATAGTTAGAGAACCAACTCGTGAAGCTAACGTTTTAGACCTCATAGCAACAAATAGACCGGAACTTTTCGACTCCGTGAATGTAGAAGAGGGTATCAGTGATCATAAGTCAGTGGTTGCATCAATGACTACAAGTGTAATAAGAAATGCCAAGAAAGGAAGGAAAATATATTTGCTTAACAAGAGTGATAGGGCACAAATCGCAGAATATCTGAGTGACCACCATCAAACGTTCATTTCTGAGGAAGAGGATGTGGAACAAAAATGGAAAAAATTCAGAAACATCGTCCAGTACGCCTTAGATAAGTTCGTACCGACTAAGGTCCAAAGCGAGGGGAAAGATCCACCGTGGTATAACAATCATGTACGAAAGGTACTACGGAAACAAAGAAAGCTTCATCATAGGTTTAAGAGTAGTCGAATCATAGCTGATAAGGAAAAGCTGAACGAAGCGAAAAAGAGCGTAAAGAGAGCAATGAGAGAAGCATTCAACGAATTCGAACATAAAACATTGGCAAACAATCTAAACAAGAACCCTAAAAAGTTTTGGTCATATGTAAAATCGGTAAGCGGATCTAAATCCCCTATTCAGTCACTCGTTGACCACGATGGCACCGAAACAGAGGACGACCGAAGAAAGGCAGAAATACTGAATTCAGTGTTCCGAAACTGTTTCGCTGCGGAAAATCGTAACACGGTCCCTGACTTCAGCCGTCGCACGGACGCCAAAATGGAAAATATTGAAATAAACGATATCGGAATTGAAAAACAACTGCTATCACTTAGTAGCGGAAAAGCATCCGGACCAGACGAGATATCCTTAAGATTCTACAGTGATTATGCTAGAGAACTTGCCCCCTTTCTATCAGCAATTTATCGTAGATCGCTGGAAGAACGTAAAGTACCTAGCGACTGGAAGAAAGCGCAGGTCGTTCCCATTTTCAAGAAGGGTCATAAATCAGATGCGAATAATTATAGGCCTATTTCACTTACGTCAATCTGTTGTAGAATAATGGAACATGTTTTGTGTTCTCGTATTATGACGTTCTTAGATAATACAAATCTCCTTCATCATAACCAACATGGATTCCGCAAACAGAGATCATGTGAAACTCAGCTCGCCCTATTTGCCCAAGAAATTCACAGTGCCGTAGACACTGGCGAGCAGATTGATGCCGTATTCCTGGACTTCAGGAAGGCATTTGATACGGTTCCGCACTTACGTTTAGTGAAAAAATACGAGCTTACGGAATATCGGACCAGGTTTGTCATTGGATTCAGGATTTCCTAGAAGAAAGAACACAACATGTCATTCTTAACGGTTCAAAATCTGCAGATGTAGAGGTAATTTCGGGAGTACCGCAGGGAAGCGTGATAGGACCTTTATTGTTTACAATATACATAAATGACTTAGTTGACAACATCGGTAGCTCCGTGAGGCTATTTGCAGATGACACGGTTGTCTACAAGAAAGTAGCAACATCAGAAGACTCGTACGTACTCCAGGAGGACCTGCAGAGGATTAATGCATGGTGCGACAGCTGGCAGCTTTCCCTAAACGTAGATAAATGTAATATAATGCGCATACATAGGGGCAGAAATCCATTCCAGTACGATTATGCCATAGGTGGTAAATCATTGGAAGCGGTAACGACCGTAAAATACTTAGGAGTTACTATCCGGAGCGATCTGAAGTGGAATGATCACATAAAACAAATAGTGGGAAAAGCAGGCGCCAGGTTGAGATTCATAGGAAGAATTCTAAGAAAATGTGACTCATCGACGAAAGAAGTAGCTTAAAAAACGCTTGTTCGTCCGATTCTTGAGTATTGCTCATCAGTATGGGACCCTTACCAGGTTGGATTAATAGAAGAGATAGACATGATCCAGCGAAAAGCAGCGCGATTCGTCATGGGGACATTTAGTCAGCGCGAGAGCGTTACGGAGATGCTGAACAAGCTCCAGTGGCGGACACTTCAAGAAAGGCGTTACGCAATACGGAGAGGTTTATTATCGAAATTACGAGAGAGCACATTCCGGGAAGAGATGGGCAACATATTACTACCGCCCACATATATCTCGCGTAATGATCACAACGAAAAGATCCGAGAAATTAGAGCAAATACGGAGACTTACAAGCAGTCGTTCTTCCCACGCACAATTCGTGAATGGAACAGGGAAGGGGGGATCAGATAGTGGTACAATAAGTACCCTCCGCCACACACCGTAAGGTGGCTCGCGGAGTATAGATGTAGATGTAGATGTAGATGTAGCAGCCGCGTGGTTCCGGATAGAACGCCTAGAACCGCTCGGCCACATCGGCCGGCTAACAAGACATCCTGCATACTTTAAATACTGTTCACACAACAAAGCAAATGTTACAGATGTGGGGGTACAATACTTAAAATATAAAATAATCTGTGGAAAGCAGCACTTGCTATGGTAGAAAAAGCATAGCGAATATTAGTTCATGAAAAGTACACGGTTCAGTCACACTACCATAATCACAGCCTACGTTCGACATCTAATTGCAGGAACCACTAAAAGAAGGCCGGTGGCAACACCAGCAGTGGAGGGTCTATGAAGAGTTTAGGGATGGGAGGGGGGGCGGCTAACAACGCAGTTACTGCCCTAATGTGGAAACGGAGCGATTTCTCTGACGTTCAAAACGACACGATCATTGGCTTTCGGGCCAAGGGTGAAAGCATTTCCGAAGCGGCTAAGTTTTTGAACTGTTCACGTTCGCGGTGATTAAGTACACTATGCATTGCAAAACAGCGTTATCCAAAACCAGCTCCGAGGCAACTGTGATGCACCGCAGACCATAGATGACAGGGGTAAACGACGGCTGTGGAGATGTGTACGGGCGAATAGACGTGGCATTGCTGTGCGGTTGACCGCCCGTATGAGGCAAGGGGCCACACAGTGTGTCTCTTCAACGACCGTTCAGGAAACGTATGGGCCTCCACAGCGTGCGCCCGGTTCATACATCCATGCAGACTGCATCGGAAACCAAGACTGGAATATGCACGCCATTACCGCAATTGGACCTCATTTGAGTGTCGACAGGTGGACTTTTCAAACGAAAGACGTTTGATGCTCCATCTTACACGTGACCATTGGCGTGAACGGCAGTGAAATATCTGAAAGCAGACACCCTGCAACAACAGTCGGAAGCATCCAGGCAAGAAAACATTATCTAGAAGGCACAATGGACCAACATAGATATGTCTCTACGCCTATACGCAGTTTGTTTTTACTCGCTACGGTGGCATCTACCAGCAGGATAATGCAACGTGTCACACAGCACACACTGTACGTGTGTGGTTCGAAGAGAACCAGGATGAATTTACCGTACTTCCCTGCCCACCAAACTCAGCGCTATGGACCCTCAGCCGTGGAACTCGGAGCAGGTGAACACAGCACTGGGGTAGACATTGCCCCACGTCCCTATCGGTACCTTCCAGAACCGCGTTGACTCTCCTCCTGCATGTCTCGCAGCGGTCTACACTGCAAAAGGTGCTCATTCAACATTTTGACAAGTGATCAAATTAATCTAATTGATCAGTGTATGAACATATTCGGAACGCAGGGTAAATTTATTATACAGGGTGGTCCATTGATAGTGACCGGGCCAAATATCTCACGAAATAAGCATCAAATGAAAAAACTACAAAGAACGAAACTCGCCTAGCTTGAAGGGGGAAACCAGATTTTGCTATGGTTGGCCCGCTAGATGGCGCTGCCATAGTTCAAACGGATATCAACTGCGTTTTTCTTTTTTTCAAATAGGAATCCCCATTTTTATTACATATTCGTGTAGTATGTAAAGAAATATCAATGTTTTAGTTGGATTACTTTTTTCGCTTTGTGATAGATGGCGCTGTAATAGTCACAAACGTATAAATACGTGGTATCACGTAACATTCCGCCAGTGCGGACGGTATTATCTTCGTAATACATTGCAATAGTTAAAATGGACCGTTTACCTGCGATGTGCTGGGGCTAGCAGTGTATTTAACACTAAATTCTTCTCGAATCTTCATGTGGAAATGATGCTCTAAGCCCCCCCTTTTCTACCTCCTACTTTCGCTGTTGCACATGGATTAAGAAGAAACGCGAACTGACTGTAATCGACCCTGCAATAATTTAATTTGATAGACATTAATTAAATAAAGGAAAGTTTCAGTAACATAGTGAGAAATGAAAGGGTTGCTCTACTGATTAACAGAATGAAAGTTCTGTCCAAAATAACAATTTGATTTATTATGACTAAACTCAAAATAATAAACAAATGACATGAAACATTTACAATACATCAAAATGGATCAAATTGGATACTCAAATAAATGCTGTGAAGGTGAAGTTGTCCATAAACTAGATTGTGACATTTATGACGAAGTGGTATGTGGAGCCAATCCCTTGCAACTCAAATCTTAAGAGAAACACACAACCAACCCAACATTAATTGCTGCTACAGTAGTGAGAACTCAGACAATGAACACGCAAGACAGAACAAAGACGAACAGGCGCGCTCTGCTGAGCTCTGATAATCACAGTGCAAATTCCCTAATCTGCCGGTGCTGCGGACATACATTACCAAGCTGTCTTCTTAACTGCAAGGACACGATCTGGCGTACCGGAAGTGATGGCTGGTTGCTTCGACGTCCCGTCGTGGTGATGATAATGTCGCGGGTATAGTCCAAAACAAATTGTCCTGGTCTGGTTGTTCCAGACTAAAGACTTCCTATCAATACAAATGCGCCTCTGAGGGAGACGAAGAAGGCTCGCCACACAATCACTGACGGTACAGTGATTGATTTTAACAAGCGAAGTCACACAGTAACTCTGATACAGTCAACTTTAGCCAAAACTGCCCAAGATAGACAACATAGGCCGCTTATATGCAGAACGCTCAATTGCCAACTGTACTCGGAAAGTTACGTTGAAGTCGAAACTTCAGCAACTTCGTTAAACAGTTACAATCAAATAAAAGTATATTAGACAGCCAACGGAAGGCAGGCTGTCCAGAGCAGCGAGAACTCAGTCTTGTCACCTACTCCGACCGAAAGGCGAGAGCCGACTACTACAAGAGCACCCGTACAAACTGAACACAGAACATTCCCACCCCTACGACAGTGGCCGTGGTTAAACATTCCAATCAGCAACTCGAAAACCGGAGGAAAATTACACTCTATTGCCGAAGCACTACCATTCCACCAATGGAGATTCTTGGGGCCAATTTCTGCGTCGATTTTGCTACATCACGGAGCTATGCCCTGAGCAAGCCAATCACAGTTACGAGTTTGCAGAAAGCGCTGAAATTTGCCCGCCAAGACTGCTTGGGAACACAAGCCATTCCCACGCCTCACTGGTAGCCCGCCAGAAAGTGTTTTCGCTAAGTTTCTGCGAAGTAACGGAATCTCTAGCCCAGCCGCTCATTCAGGCCCCTGC
This sequence comes from Schistocerca serialis cubense, assembly GCF_023864345.2. NCBI lineage: Eukaryota > Metazoa > Arthropoda > Insecta > Orthoptera > Acrididae > Schistocerca > Schistocerca serialis. Next base: position 868,484,528 of record NC_064641.1, on the reverse strand, counting down.
GGGCGTGTCTCCGCCGCTGTTATGACAATGTCGGCATCTGGAAAGCATTCACTCGACTCCCGCACACCCGTCAGCTTAACCCTTTAAAGATGAGCAGAGCCCGCCTGTCACCGGACCACCCGGGTGACGAGAGACGCTGCCTGGGAAGTCTGCGTGTGAAGGAATAGCAACATTTCACCGCATGCAATTAGAGAGGAAAATCGAATTACTCAGAGTAAGATAGAAATATGAGAGGGTGCTTCTGCCACCTCTCATACCAGTTGCGAAAAAGGTCATGTTGATGTATGGCTATTGTGATCAAAATGCCCAACGGGCGTGTGCTACGTATGATGCTCGGTATACTGGACGACATCATCTAAGTGTTCGGATCATTCGCCGGATAGTTACGGTATTTAAGGAAACAGGAAGTGTTCAGCCACATGTGAAATGTCAGCCACGACCTGCAACAAATGATGATGCCCAATAGGTGTTTTAGCTGCTGTCGCGGCTAATCGGCACATCGGTAGCAGACAAATTGCTCGAGAATCGAGATTCTGAGAAAAAAGCGGTGTTCAGAATGCTACATCTACATCGATTGCACCCGTAACATATTTCTATGCACTGGGAATTGCATGGCGACGACTTTGAATGTCGTGTACAGTTCTGCCACTGGGCATAAGAGAAATTACGGGACGATGACAATTTTTTGCACGCGTTCTATTTAGTGACAAAGCGTCATTCACCAACAGCGGTGACGTAAACCGGCATAATATGCACTATTGAGCAACGGAAAATCCACGATGGCTGCAACGAGTGGAACATTAGCGATCTTGGCGGGTTAATGTATGGTGCGGCATTACGGGAGGGAAGATAATTGCCCCCATTTTATGGATGGCAATCTAAATGGTGCAATGTATGCTGGTTTCCTACGCAATGTTCTACCGATATTACTACAAGATGGTTCACTGCACGACAGAATGGCTATGTACTTCCAGCATGATGGATGTCTAGCACATAGCTCACGTGCCGTTGAAGCGGTATTGAATAGCATATTTTATGACAGGTCGATTGCTCGTCCAAGCACCATACATACCATGGCCCGCACGTACACCAGATCTGACGTCCCCGGGTTTCTTTCTGTGGGGAAAGTTGAAGGATATTTGCTATCGTGATCCACCGACAATGCCTGCCAACATGCGTCAGCCCATTATCAATGCATGTGTGAACATTACGGAAGGCGAACTACTTGCTGTTGAGAGGGGTGTCGTTACACATATTGCCAAATGCATTGAGGCTGACGGACATCATTTTGAGCATTTATTGCATTAATGTGGAATTTGCAGGTAATCACGCTGTAACAACATGCGTTCTCAGAAATGATAAGTTCACAAAAGTACATGTGCCACATTGTAACAACCGAAATGAAATGTTCAAACGTACCTACGTTCTGTAGTTAAATTTAAAAAAAAAACCTACCTGTTACTGACTGTTCGTCTAAAATTGTGAGCCATATGTCTGTGACTGTTACAGTGCCATCTATGACAAAGCCAAAAAAGTGGTCCAACTAAAACGTTCATATTTCTTTACGTACTACACGATTTTTATTAAAAAATGGGGGTTCCTATTTTAAAAAACGCAGTTGATCTCCGGCTGACCCATGGCAGCGCCATCTCGAGGGGCGGTCCATAGCGCCATCTGGTTTCCCCCTTCAAGCTAGACAAGCTGCGTTCTTTGTAGTTTTTTCGTTTGACGTTTATTTAGTGATATATTTGGCCCAGCCTCGATCAATGGACCACCCTGTATAACTGGTTTTACAACATCCATACAAACGTATTATTCCAGAACGAAATCTTCACTCTGCAGCGGAGTGTGCGCTGATATGAGACTTATTGGCAGATTGTGTGCGGGACCGCATTCGAGGGTTGGATTCCCTCACTTCTTCATCGAGGACTCGCACTGCCTGGGCTACTCTCAGGGTGTATCTTCGACGTAGAAGAGCCTCACCGTTTCCTTGCCGTGCCGTCTGCTCGCCGTCACTACTGCTCGCCGTCCGGTCCTCCTCGCCGCCGACGCCACCGTCGCCGCCGCCGCCTGTCGGTGCTCGCAGCCGCCGCCGCCGCCGCCGTTCGGTCGCTGCCTGCTGCCGCCGCCTGGTCGCCTGGTCGCCGCCGTCGTCGCCGCCGCCTGCTCGCCGCCACCGCCTGCCGCCTGCCGCCGCGCCGCCGCCGCCGCCGCCGCCGCCGCTTGGTTGCCGCCTGCTGGTGCTCGCTGCTGCCGCCGCCGCCTGGTCGCCGCTGCCGCCGCCGCCCTTCTCGCGTGCCGCCACCATGTCCCAACCCACCACCACTATCATTTTCACCTCTCCCTCCACTGCTCCAACCACCATCACATGGAACTCATCCTCCACTCCCCTTCCCGTCACTCCTTCTCTCCCTGTCCACCCCACCCCTGCGCCACTTTCGGCTGTGACCCCCAACTCCCCCTCCCCTATCACTGTCGCCCCATCGACGGCTACTGACTTCCCGCCGCTCCCTGCACCACCTCTGACGGGCTCCAAGCCAGCACGGATTTCGACTTCGACTCGACGTTCCACAGTCTCTGTAACACCCACGCGCCCTCCTTCTGCGTCTTCCGCTGCACAGGGTGGTCCTGCCCCCCACCATCTCCCCCTGCAACCCGTCCCCCAGCCCCCTCTCCAGCCGGTCGTGACCACGAAACCTTCATAGTGCCCGAATGTTGACCCTTCCCCCGAAATCTCCTCCAAAAAAACTCCCAATCCCTGTGACCCACCCACCCCCATGGACGTGACCCTGACCCCCACCCCCGCCACGCCTGCCACCCACACCTTTGTCCTCTCCAATCCTGACCCTCAATTCCTTGATGCCCGCTCCCTCACCCTCGCCATCCGGAAATACTACCCCAATGCTCCCATCTCCCTTCTGATTCCTCGCAAGGACTCGGCCCTCATTAAATCTCCCTATGCTTCCTTCCACACCGATCTCCTCTGCCGCATCCCCCGTATCCAATTTAACCAACGTGCAAACCTCACCCCCTACCACACCCCGTCCTCTCCCCATCAGCCTCAACCTCCCAGACGTCCACCAACCTTCACCGTTGTGATCACGAAGCTTAGCCCCATCATCACGGAGGCTGAGGTGTTGGTGGAACTCAGCTCCCAGCCCGACATTGAAATCTGCTCGGCCCGTCACATTTTCAATGATGCCGGGCCGACTTTTCTCATGCGGATATTCACCGAATCCTCCTCTTCCATTGACCGCCTCCTCACCGAGGGAGCCCTCATCTACAATCGCCATCACAAGGTGGACCCCTCCCATTCCCCAGTCCAATCCTACTGCTGCCAACACTGTCTCACATACAACAACCACGTTACCTCTGCCTGCAAGAACCCCCCTACTTGTCCCCACTGCAAAGCTTCACACTTCCTCAACAATTGTCCCAACCTCACCTCTCCCCCCTCCTGCAACACTTGCAATGAACCACATCCTACCTACTGCTCGAAGTGTAAAGCGAAACCTCCCCCAGTCACCCCTGAGCTCACCGTCCCTGTCCGTCCTGTTGATGACCCCATCCACCCCAACAACTCGCTCTGCCCTCCACCTACTGCTGAGGACATCATCTGCTTCATCACCATTGTGCTCCAAAACATCCACCCCTTTCAGCGCTCCCACACCCTTTCCCAACTCGCAATCGCTGCCCGTTCCATCTTACCACCTATGCCACATACTCCCACAACCATGCCCACTTCACCTTCACCCCCTCACCACCCTCGTCTAACTCTGCCTCCCATGGTACAACAACCCTACCGTATCCTGTACCACAACATTCGCTCCCTGCCCACACACAAACTCCTCTTCCTCCACACCCTCCGTCAGCACCGTGTGGATGCCTTCGTCCTAAATGAAACCTTCCTTCAACCCCGTATCTCCATCTCCATGGCTCCTTACACCCTTCACCACATCGATAACCCGTACCCTCTGGCGCGTGGCGGAGTTGCTATACGCCACCTCAAGCACCTCCCTGTTCGGCCTCAACCTCTCCTTAACACTCCTGCCGAGCATCTCACCCTCAGCCTCTTCTTCCCCAGCCTTACCATCACCTGTGCCACCATTTATGTCCGCCTTTGCACCCCCATCCCATACGATTTCCTGGCCCACATTGACTGTACCTTCTCCACCTACGTGATTGCCACTGACCTCAATACCCACAGCCATGATCCTGCCGACCTTCAGTGGTGGCATCAGTTTCTCACCACCCTCCAGGGAGACCTGGTTCCCCTGCCTCAGCACACCCGACCCGAATCCAACACCACTCCTGATGTGGTCCTTGCCTCTCCCAACCTCCTTGGGGGCATCACTGCAGATGTCCTTGACCTCATTGGCAGTGACCATGCTCCTGTTCTCCTCACTATCTCTAATGGTTGCTATCCCCACAACACTCCTCGCCCTGACGTCCCTCCTAAACTTGTCCATGATTACTCCTGTATCAACTGGGATGCCTACCGGGACTCCATTCACACCCAGGTTGACGGCCACAACCTTACCCTCCAATCTCCTGATGACATCTCTCGCACTGCTGCCTTCCTGCACCAGACCTTGTCTGACGCCGTCAACACCCATATCCCCACCAAAGCCATCAACCCTCACCGCCCCGCCCTGCCTCCACAGGCCGTCCTTCTCCTTTGAGAGTCCCGCTGCCTCTACCGCTCTTTTCTCCACACTCGTGACTGGGATACACTTACCTGCCACCGGCAATTACGACACGTCTGCAACCTGCTTACTGCAAAGAAACGCCGTGCCTGGCGCCAGACATGTACACAACTCAACACCATGCTCCCCAGAAACTCTTCCAAGTATTGGTCTGCTTTCCACCGCCTTACTGGGAACCGCCCCACCCCCCAGTAACCTCTCCACCTTAATTACCATCCCTTTCCTGACAACCTCAGTAAGGCCAACCACTTTGCCTCTCACCTCTCTGATGTTTTTTCCATCCCAGACGATCCCCACTTTGATTATTCCCTCTTTCCTGACGTCATGGACCGTACGAATATCTCTGTTCCTCCCCTTGCTCCTAGCTTCCAGTACTTGGGCCACACACCACCATCTGAACTTAACACTCCCATCACTACACAGGACATCAGCCTCACACGCCGCACTGAACGCAACACTGCTCCCGGCCACGAGTGCATTACCTACTGCCACCTCAAACACTGCCCTCCCTCCTTCCTTTCAATCCTTGCCACCCTCTACAATGTGATGCTTGCCACTGGCTTCTATCACGACCTGTGGAAAACCTCCCGTATCCTGATGTTCTCCAAACCCAACAAGCCTCCATCTGATGCCTCTTCCTATCGTCCTATCTGTCTCACATTGGTGTTCAGCAAGCTCTTGGAATCCATCCTTTCCCAGCACATCCATCACCACCTCCGCCAAAACCACCTTCTCCCCAACACCCAATGTCGCTTTCGACCTTCCTTCTCTGCTGATGACCAACTCCTCTGCCTCACTCATCTCCTCTCCCTCCAGCTTAACTCCCGTCGCTCCGCCATTTTTGTCTCCCTTGACCTCAAAAAGGCCTACGACCATGTCTGGCATTCTGGTCTCCTGTTTAAACTCCAAACGTACGCCCTTCCTATCAACTACATCCGCCTGATGGCCTCATTCCTCTCCCACCGCCCCTCCTATGTTACCATCCATAATGCCAATTCCCACACCTTCTACCCCTCTGCAGGTGTGCCCCAGGCTCTGTCCTCTCCCCTCTCCTCTACCTCCTGCACATGGCAGATTTGCCCCAACCTCCCCCCCCCTTCCAATACATCTTTTGCTATATGCTGATGACACTGCGTTCCTTGCCCTCGCTCCTCCCTCCAACTGTCCCAACGCCTTCTCCAGAATCACCTTGACCTTTTTGCTGCATGGTGTAACCAGTGGCTCCTGAAAATCAATCCTTCCAGGACCCAGGCAATCATCGTAGGTCGTACCACTCGCTCCTTCCGGCTCCTGGATATCTCCCTTACTGTCTGCGCCCGTCCTGTCCGCCTCACCCCACCCTCACCTACCTTGGCCTCACCATTGACCGTCACCTCACCTGGATCCCTCATCTCCGCTCCATCCAATCCAAAGCCCACAACTGCCTCCGACTCCTCAAACTCCTCCCTGGCTGGACATCTGGGTTGCACCCCTCTACCATCCTCCACACCTACAAATTCTTAATCCGTCCCATCCTCTGTTATGCCAGTCCTGCCTGGATATCTGCCCCCCCCCCCCAAATTCTATGAGTCCCTCCAGATCCTTGAGCATCATGCACTCCGCCTCGCCTTCCGTATATGCCTCCCGTCCCCCACGCAGATGCTCTATGATCTCATTCCTTTCCCCCATCCTATTCCTCGAACATACCCGCATCCTCTACACCTCCCGTCGCCTTGAACCCCCTCACCCCCTGGTTGCCCCTCTCCTCTCCCATCCCCGCCCCCTGCCACGTCTTCACTGTGGTGTCCCCCCTACCCTCCATCTCTACACCCTACATCTCCTTTCCCAAGGTGGCTTCCATCAACTCCCCCTCCCGGATGATGCCCTCTCTCCCTCCATTTATCCCTCCTATCAACTCTGATCCTCACTCCCCCTCCTTTCCTCTGTTCTTTTCCTGGGCTCCCTCTCCCCCCCTTTCTTCCTCTTTTTTCCCCACCTCCCCTCTCTTTGCCCCCTTCTCTCCCCCGAGTCCTTTTGCATTTCCCTCCTCTGTCTCCTCTCATTCTCCCTCACATCTATCCTTCTCCCCCTTTATTAGTCCTCTCCCTCCTTGGTCCCCCCCCCCCTTTTTCGTTTTTTTCCATCCTTCCTCCTTGTTCTTCCCCCTCCTCCAGGTCCTCACCCCCCATCTGCCTTTGGCTTGGGAGTGTCATCTTTGTGCCGCCACTTTCGTGCAGTGTTCTACATTGAGTGTTCTACAGTGAGTGTTTTACAGTGAGTGTTCCGTGTTGTGTTTTTTTGAGAAGTGTTGCGAACGGCCATCATACTGGGTGTGCCTTTTATCTCTTGCGAACAGAAACCAGACTGTTGCCGTGTTTTTTAATTGTGTGTGTACTATGTTACTTGTCTGATTCCTGTTTCTTTTATTAACGTTGCCAACCCCTTTTGCTTTCTTTTTTAACTTTCCGCATTTTTCCGCCATTTTACACTTGACGTCACCGTTTTATCGCCTGTTTTTCTTGTTTCTTTTCTTCTTCCGTTTTTTAAAATAAAAGTCTGTAGGCTGTAGAGCAGCGTACTAAGCTGCTGCCAGCCCGCCCCCTTCGGGGGGAATTGAAAATCAATAAAGGAAAAAAAAAGCGGGACCGCGGCTCCGACTCGGGCCATTAGAATTTCGTGAAAGGCAGAGGTCGCGAATTCGAGTCTCGGTCCGGCACACATTTTTAATCCGCCAAGAAGTTTCATATCAGCGCACACTCCTCTGCAGCGTAAAAATCTCACTCTGGAAACATCCCCCAGGCTGTGACTAAGCCATGTCTCCGCAATATCCTTTCTTCCAGGAGTGCCACTTCTGCAAGGTTGGCAGGAGAGCTTCTGTGAAGCTTAGGAGATGAGATACTGACAGAATTACAGCTGTGAGGTGGCATCGTGAGTCGTGCTTGGGTAGCTCAGTCGCTTCAACAACGATCTTCAACGGATGTCATGTGGCGTCAGCTACGACCAAATACAATGACGGAAAAAAAAAATCGGTAGATCACTTGCTTGTGAAATGCAAAGGTTCCGAGTTCGAATATCGGTCCGGCAGGTAGTTTTAATCTGTCAGGAAGTCACAAAAATATTATTTCCTCACAGTATAAGACAATTACAAAAAATGTTGTGCGTTCATCTGCATTGATTCGTTACATGCTGTTGCATTTACATTTATATCAGTATAACTCTCAACTCCAAATGAGTAGCATTTTCCTCACGTATGCAGCCATCATATCTTTCTTGTAATTTGTTGGTGGTCTCCATTTTAACTGCTGTATTTCGAACTCCTCTCCAATCTCTTCGAAATGGCTATGGCAATGCATAGCCATAAGCGTTCTTGGAGATGGAATTCTGTCACTGCGGGACCATTTCATCGCCAGACCTGCGCCAAATCTGTGCCCTTCAATATTCGTCCAGTAAAGAAATTTTCTTCTCTGTCACAATACCATATGTTATCTTTCGAAGCATTAATCCTTACACACACACACACACACACACACACACACACACACACACACACACACACACACACACGTAAGTATTGTGTTAACTACCTACAACATTAGCAACTGAACCATGTCTTGGCAACTCAGTTTCATGTTCTGTGTGAGCTGTAGCGGCAGTGGTTTGTTACCGCATTATGATTATTCCATAAATTACATCTCCTCATTGCTAAATTCTGTCAGTATTCTGAGCATATCATCTTCATGATCCTATCAAAGAGAATGACGTTCTATAAATAGTCCAGCCGTGGTTGGTGGTGATTTTCTTTGTCCCTCTTAGCGTCTTTTCCCTGGTGTGATTTACATGTAGGCGAAAAGTTTCAATGGTTTCTTGTAAATAGCAGTACTAATGTACATTTGAGGATATTCTGTTATCATAATCAATGTTATTACGTAACCTCGGTATGACACTTTTGGTAAGTTAGCAACTTTAGGAAATTGTTATCACACTGTGAATCCAGAAGCTGCGTTTATGAAGCCAGTAGGTTTAACTGAGTTAACTTTCCTTTGTCTAGATTTGAGACTTGTTATTTTGCCCTTTGACATACATGTGTAAGTATCCGCATTAAATTGAGTTATTATACGTGAAAATATTTTTCTGTGTAGGTATTAATTTAAATGATCTTCAATAACTTCAGTGCTGAATAGTTTCAGCAGAGAAGTTCTGTTGTCAGAGGGCTAAAAATGGAGAATATTTCTGCAGCACTTAATGAAAGACATGATGTTAGAGGTGAAAATTTATCTACTGTAATTAACAGCTGCCAGAGACCAATCACGAATGGGTAATTTTCTCTGCTAAATCATTTCTAGTGAGAGTTGTGAGCTTACCTTTGATCCGAGAAAGGAGGACAAAAAGGTCTCAGGTCTGACCCTAGTGATTCACCGCTTTGTAGCAACCCAGTCACACTTGGAGAAATTCAGAGATCCTACCACATGACTGAAGACATCAAACACTGACGGCCTTCAAAACTCGGGCAACTTTCTGCTTTTTACTTCTTTGGAAATATCATCAAAGAAACAGTCTCGTGATCATTATTGATAACATCAAACATTTCACTTTCCATGGAAACAATACGAATTACTCTCGCTTTAACAGCACTGTATATTATTTTACCGATAAAGAATTTCGTTGAACACCGTGGCTGCTGTTCAGTTACTGATTGCTGATGGTATCTGACACCACCAACGAGTTTTTTTAAAAAAGGCTCTGTTTCATTGCCATGAACGGTTCCGGTGCATTCTGCCCATTTTAACATGGCTACTTTTGTTTCATTACATTGACAGTGTCGTCAGAAACATGTCAAATATTAAAACCGCCAGCATCACCTTCTGTCCTGTATAAATGATATGCATAATTACAAATATGCTAATATTCATACTGCTGATGTCATAGAAAGTGGATGACTTTTGTGCACTGTCATGTACCACATGTGCACATGATATACAATCTCTTAATGTGTATATAACACACTAAGAAACGGAGGAGTAAGTTCTGATTACATTGTGACGGGAATTAAAGAGTTGGCTTTCAGACCAACAGTGATACACCATTTGCTTACGTTGTTCATAAATCTTTTCCTTTCGATGGCTAGAAAAAATATATGTGTAGAATCAAATTGTGGAACCGTAGACCGCAACTAAAAGCAATAGAATAACACTGAAAGTGTTAATTCATCGGTGAAAATAGAAAGATAGATCTGCGAGTCTGAAGCAGATATGAACAACACTGTGAAGAACAAAATTACCAAGGATCAACAGACTGATTCATGAATTTATTCACTGCTGCCGAGTGTTGTTTCGATAAATGGATCAACTTCAGTCGAGGAAAGTTATCGTTACAGGAAACACTTACAAGAAATGTTCCTTGGAATGAAAAACCACAAAAAAACTAAACATTGTAAAAACGAAACCTTCTCGTTCCTGTTATGTTATGTAGGTTGCGCTACGACGTCATCATGGCACCAGTTCGGTGAAACTATAACTTTCGTAGATTGGAGAAGATCAAACTTTCGTAGATTCTCGGTGACCTCTCGTTGGAAACTAGTCTCATAGGAAACAATACCTACTTGCGACGGCTATATGTGGTTAATGATAACGTTGTTCAAATATTTGGAAGCTGCAGAACGCTCCTTACAAAAGAATTAAAACACAATGAAAGTCCGCAGCTAGTGGTCTAGTGGCTAGAGTTCCTGCTTCTAAAGCACGGAGTCCCGCGTTCGATTCCCGGCCGGGTTGGGGATTTTCTCTGCCCGGGGACTGTGTGTATGTGTTGTCATCATTTCGTCCTCATCTTCATTCGTGACAGTGGCTAGATTGGACTGTGCAAAAATTGGGGCTTTGTACGGGCGCTGATGACCGCGCAAATGAGCGCCCCACAAACCAGACATCTTCGTCATCACACTGAAAGGGTCGCTAGCAGAGTTCAAGAGGTGATAAATGCGAAGGCTGGCCACACGCCACATTAACGTCGAGTAACAGGTGTCCGGCTACTTTTCGTCCGATGGTGTAGCTTCCACATGGAAGTTGGGGCTGCTTGTATCGTAAATTTAAACTGAGCAATGCTACAATTTTCCGTAACAACGTCTAACTTCTGCTAACTGACTCACGATTATCTACATACTCCGCAAGCCACCCAACAGTGTATGGCGGAGGGCACTTTACGTGCCACTGTCATTACATCCCTTTCCTATTCCAGTCGCGAATGGTTCGCGGGAAGAACGACTGTCGGAAAGCCTCCGTGCGCGCTCGAATCTCTCTAATTTTACGTTCGTGATCTCCTCGGGAGGTATAAGTAGGGGGAAGTAATATATTCGATACCTCATCCAAAAACGCACCCTCTCGAAACCTGGACAGCAAGCTACACCGCGATGCAGAGCGCCTCTGTTGCAGTGTCCGGCACTTGAGTTTGCTAAACATCTCCGTAACGCTATCACGCTTACCAAATAACCCTGTGACGGAACGCGCCGCTCTTCTTTGGATCTTCTCTATCTTCTCTGTCAACCCGACCTGGTACGCCGGCCTGCGGTGGCCGTGCGGTTCTAAGCGCTCCAGTCCGGAGCCGCGCTGCTGCTACGGTCGCAGGTTCGAATCCTGCCTCGGGCATGGATGTGTGTGATGTCCTTCGGTTAGGTAGGTTTAAGTAGTTCTAAGTTCTAGGGGACTGATGACCACAGCAGTTGAGTCCCATAGTGCTCAGAGCCATTTGAACCATTTTTTTGGTACGCCGGCCGCGGTGGTCTAGCGGTTCTAGGCGCTCAGTCTGGAACCGCGCGGCTGCTACGGTCGCAGGTTCGAATCCTGCCTCGGGCATGGATGTGTGTGATGTCCTTAGGTTAGTTAGGTTTAAGTAGTTCTAAGTTCTAGGGGACTGATGACCACAGATGTTAAGTCCCATAGTGCTCAGAGCCATTTGAACCAACCGACCTGGTACGGATCCCACACTGATGAGCAATACTCAAGTATAGGTCGAACGAGTGTTTTGTAAGCCACCTCCTTTGTTGATGGACTACATTTTCTAAGGACTCTCCCAGTGAGTCTCAACCTGGCATCCGCCTTACCAACAATTAGTTTTCTATGACCATTCCACTTCAAATCGTTCCGTACGCATACTCCCAGATATTTTACAGAAGTAACTGCTACCAGTGTTTGTTCCACTATCATATATTCATACAATAAAGGATCCTTCTTTCCATGTATTCGCAATATATTACATTTGTCTATGTTATGGGTCAGTTGCCACTCCCTGCACCAAGTGCCTATTCGGTGGAGATCTTATCCGCGAAAAGCCGCATGGAACTTCCGGCACTATCTACTAAGTCATTTATATATATTGTGAAAAGCAATGGTCCCATAACACTATCCCCTGTGGCTCGCCGGAGGTTACTTTTACGTCTGTAGATGTCTCTCCATTGAGAACAACATGCTGTGTTCTGTTTGCTAAAAACTCTTCAATCCAGCCACACAGCTGGTCTGATATTCTGTAGGCTCTTACTTTGTTTATCAGGCGACAGTGCGGAACTGTATCGAACGCCTTCCGGAAGTCAAGGAAAATGGCATCTACCTGGGGGCCTGGATCTGATATTTCCTGGGTCTCGTGAACAAATAAAGCGAGTTGGGTCTCACACGATCGCTGTTTCCGGAATCCATGTTGATTCCTACATAGTAGATTCTGGGTTTCCAGAAACGACATGATACTCGAGAAAAAAACATGTTCTAAAATTCTACAACAGATTGATGTCAGAGACATAGGCCTATAGTTCTGCGCATTTGCTCGACGACCCTTCTTGAAAACTGGAACTGTCTATTTTCCAATCATTTGGAACCTACCGTTCTTCTAGAGACTTGCGGTACACGGCTCTAGTGAAGTAGGGGAGTGTTAGCGATATGTCTCGTGATCTTATCGTGGCGTGTTTATCTTCTGCCGTTAGGTCAGATGATGGAAATGCCATTGCCACGCTTAGAGTGGCAGATTGACGGTGACCAGCTTTAAACAGAACTTGATTAATTTTTACACACATTTATTAAAATAATAACAAGCATAAAAATTACTTAACTTGGTTCTCGATGCTATTTACAATTGACAATCTCAAGTTCCTTTGGTATTGGTACGTTAATCTTATTCTCACATATATCTCTGATACTTGACAAAAGTGTCTATACATTTATCTTCATGGCTATGTACAGGAATATGCCAATCTTATTAGGCGCAGAATGAATGTTGACAATAGACTTGTACAGACAAATGTAGAACTGGTACAGACTAATACAGACTGGTACAGACTGGTTCAGACAAATGCAGACTGACTAATCGGAGGTCGTTACACTTGTTATAATACCTCGCGCGTTCACTGCGCGAGTGTGATCCGCGAGGAGAAAAGGTTCTACGTTAGCAGCAACCTCATTGGCTGCGTTACATATTAATACGCGGATCGGCGGAAGCAGAATTTGGTCCTTCTCTATGATAGCGCCATCTCGTAGTGTGGAGACGGACGACCGCTGCGCCTGCGCTGTTGTGCTTACCGGGGCGCGCTCTAGTGGGAAAGTTGTGTACCCGCTGACTACGCGGAACTATGTACACAACAGGGGGCAGGTTCTTTCGCGTACTCTGGGTAGAATCGAATTGGTATCCCGTCAGGTCCAGTCGACTTTCTTCTGTTGAGCGATTTCATTTGCTTTTCTATTATTTCTGCCTAGAAGTGTGAATGTGAAGTTTATTTGCTGGCTTCCTAGTAAACTAGAAGGTGATCTTTCTGTTCATTATGAATTTGCCATTAGTGTGCTTGGCAGCAGGCCAGCTCCTGCACAGTGAGCAGGCAATCATGCGGCCCGCGCGCTGACCCCATTTCCATGGAGGCCCGCCTGGCGGACGTGACCGCATCGCCGCTTGTCACCCGCGAGAATTACTTCCGCCCGCTTTCTTCCGCCTCTCGCAGCCACCTAATCGCCCCGCCCCCTCTGCCCCCGCCTTCCACCAATCTCCCTCCCACTCTGTCGCTCCTAGAGTAGTCCTACTTTCCTCCCCTGCCCACCTACCTCCTTCCGCCTCCCACTCTCCCCCCCCCCCCCAATCTTTTCCCCTTTCTTTCGATTCCCATTCCGTGCACTGCAGAATCTTCTCGTCTTTCCCGGCCGTTTCCTCCGGCACGTACCTACGGAGTGATTCGAAATTGTTTCCCCGCGCTGAATACCGGATGAATTGCGCCCCGGAGCTGCCTCGGCGCGGATGGGGTTCCCCGGCCTACACCCTCTCCCCACTTCCCAACCCTTGCCTCTCCACCCCACCACCACCGCCACTGCCACCACCATCGCAGGACGCCGACGCTGCTGTCGCCGCAAGACGCAGACGCCGCCGCCGCCGCCGCGCCAGAAAAATAATATCGCGTGCCTTTCTAGTTCGCCCCTCCGTCTGTAAATACACTCTGGCTCTCTTCCGCTCTCGCCTGTAGGATCTACGGGCGGTGCTCGGAATTGAAACCCGGAGTCTGATGCCGCCCCGCCGGCTCGTAAGACAAAGGAGGCGCGGGGGTGGAGCACGCCCTCGCAGCCAGTGGATCCGCTCCCGACAGCTGCCGCCGAGAGATCCGGTCGCCCCTGAGGTTACTCCTGCCAGCGTCTGCTTCAAGAGGCCTACAAGATTACGAGTTTATACGCCGTTCGCTGTCGGAGAGCTTGCGGCTGCCTGATAAATATATCACAGCTAAACAGACGTGACACTCCAGACCTTTAGAGGTAAATAATCGTACTGTACTGTAAATAATAGCCACACCTGCTATTAAACAAGGTCAACAGACAAAGTGTTAGTCACTCTGTTACAACAGCACACTGATCACTTTGGAGCACTGGAGACGATGTACGACCACGCGGTAAAGTGGTTCAAATGGGTCTGAGCACTATGGGACTTAACTTCTGAGGTCATCAGTCCCATAGAACTTAGAACTACTTAAACCTAGCTAACCTAAGGACATCACACACATCCAGGCCCGAGGCAGGATTCGAACCTGCGCACACGTCCTCCAGTGGTAACAGTAAGTGATATCTAAGCCCCAAATCGATTGTAGGCACTCAGTGCAGTAAAATTAAATAGTCTACGATAATGATGGAATCTGAAGCAATGAATTAAAGTTCTTGCCTTGGCCAGGACTTGAACCTGGGTCTCATTGTTTACTTTTTTTTAATCTTATTTTGTTCGATATTGTTCGTTGCATTTGTTCGGCGCGGACGTCCCATAACACCCAATCAAGTTCATCCATGATGCATTCAGTCGGTTTGTTTTATTGCAGAGTGCAGCTAACCCTCTGACAGCACACGCACGTGCTTAAATGGCTTCAAATGGCTCTGAGCACTATGGGACTCAACATCTTAGGTCATAAGTCCCCTAGAACTTAGAACTACTTAAACCTAACTAACCTAAGGACATCACACACACCCATGCCCGAGGCAGGATTCGAACCTGCGACCGTAGCAGCCTCGCGCTTCCGGACTGCAGCGCCAGAACCGCACGGCCACCGCGGCCGGCACGTGCTTAAATGCTAACCATTACGCCAGCATAGTACTATAGCTAACATTGCTGGACGGAATACTTAAGTTCAACACCCAAACGCAAACTTAAATTCGTATCTTCAGCTTATTTTCCCCTTCTTAGATCGTCACTTATTGTCAACGCTAGAGGGTTACTTTACTACAAGGTTCTACATAGTCTTCAGTGCTCCAAGCGTTTGGTGTTATTTCCTAGCTTGTGTGGCTGTCAGTTACTGCACAGTACGATTATTTATCGCTACTATGAAGGGGAAAATAAGCTGAAGATACGATTTGAAATTTGTGTTAGAGAGGACTCTGGACTTGGCTCGTCGGAGCAGCAAGCTGAGTGATAGTGGTCTGATGCTGTAATGATTAGCATTCCTTCCTTATAAGCAAGGGGACCCAGGTTCAATTTGTGAATGTCGAGAAAATTTTAATTCATTTCGTCAGATTCCACCATTATTGTAGATATAGGAGAGACTCAAGTGTCTCAAGGAATATAAAATTGTAAGATTAATTTACATATAATTTTCGTCCCAATAGATTCATAGCGAAGAGATCAACTGGTTCAAATGGCTCTGAGCACTATGGGACTCAACTGCTGAGGTCATTAGTCCCCTAGAACTTAGAACTAGTTAAACCTAACTAACCTAAGGACATCACAAACATCCACGCCCGAGGCAGGATTCGAACCTGCGACCGTAGCGGTCCTGCGGTTCCAGACTGCAGCGCCTTTAACCGCATGGCCACTTCGGCCGGCAGCGAAGAGATCGTCCAGTAACTACGAGATGTCAGGAAACACGAATACACAAACAATGTTTACAAGAAAAAAGGTGTGCTAATGTACAAATGAAGAGGACATTATGCATGTGGAGCAAGTCAAAAAAATCTTAAATTTTCATTTAAAAGTGAGGTACATCTGAACATCCTTCGAGTGTTTTAGCCCTGCCTCATCAAATAAAAAAATATTTTGCCATAATTATTTACATGGATTGCATTACTGCAATGAATTTGTGCACAGGTCAGATTGTTCATATTACTCGCCTTATTTGATATTATTAATAACAGAAACAAATATCAGTCGCTTCTGTTAAGATATTTATCAGTGGAACAGAAGGAACGGGTAACTAATATTCCTTTAGGCTGCTCTTAAACTAAACTCTAATTGCTGTTACACGCTTTATGTCTCCTGGCAAGTGTTCCTGAATAATGGGCACCTTCCTCGACCAAATTAAGTTACTTTAAATCTTTGAGACGATTATTTTTATTTCTAGCGTTGATTCCGTGATCTGAATTGTCCATTTGAAAAAGACATATATTTTAACGACAATATCGTATAAGAAATACATATACTGGAAAGCTGTAGTATGTGGTATCCACCATATCAAATATCCGCACCGAGCAGCGGCGCGCTCCATTAAGCGCGACCGAGAAATGCATCGTTGGCCGCATTCTCCGTGCGCGGCCTGCTGCTAACATAGCAGGCCACCTTCGTGTGTGCACGCGCTTGTAACCACAACGACTGCCCACTCGTAACACTCAGCGATTGGCCGCCCAGAATATACAGCTACCCCAGCCGCCGGCTCCATTAACTACGGAGCCTGATTTAACCCCGCTACTGACGTCTACAGGCCAGTTCTCATCGTGCAATGCTCTACAGGAAAACTCGGAAGTAGGACACTGCAGTGGACCTGCTGTTAGATGTTGATTTGGCTGCGCTCTGGCTTAGAATCCGAATGCTATAGTGGAACTTCATCGTTCCCTAGGCTTAGTATGTCAACCAGCTTGCGATTTCTTTCGGTATTCTGGATTTCACTTGTACTTACTGGACACTGGTATTACGACACTCACAAAGAAACCTCCCCATCGCACCCCCCTCAGATTTAGTTATAAGTTGGCACAGTGGATAGGCCTTGAAAAACTGAACACAGATCAATCGAGAAAACAGGAAGTTGTGTGGAACTATGAAAAAAATTAACAAAATATACAAACTGAGTAGTCCATGCTCAAGATAGGCAACTTCAAGGTCAGTACGAGCTCATGAGCGCCGTGGTTCCGTGGTTATCGTGAGCAGCTGCGGAATGAGAGGTCCTTGGTTCAAGTACACCCTCGAGTGAAAAGTTTACATTCTTTATTTAGTTATGATCTGTCCGTTCGTTCATTGACGTCTCTCTTCACTGTAATAACTTTAGTGTCTGTGTTTTGCGACCGCACCGCAAACTTGCAGTTCGGAAAATATTAATTGACCTTGTTACTGAAGTCGCGAGCTATATTTACTGGATTCATATTGCGCACGGAATACATCTCACGTATTTAATGCCAGCCAGAGGGCCTCGTTAGCAAGAATACTCTCTCTTCCGTGCGCTGCAGTCGAGTGAGGGTGGTGTGTTTCTATGTTTGTTTAGGTGTAGCGTCCCCATACTACGGCGCAGTACCTCGCATCGGACGGACAGATAATAATTGTCTGAAAATAAAAAATTAAACTTTTCACTCGAGGGTGCACTTGAACCAAAGACCTCTCGTTCAACAGCTGCTCACGCTAACCACGGAATCACGGCGCTCATCAGCTCAGATTATCCATGAAGTTGCCTATCTTGCCCATGGACTACTCAGTTTGTATATTTTGCTTATTTTTTTCATAGTTCCACACAACTTCTTCCTGTTTTCTCGATTGATCTGTGTTCAGTTTTTCAAGGCCTATCCAGTGTGCCAACTTATAACTAAATCTGAAGGGGGTGCGATGGGGAGGTTCCCTTGTCAGTTCACATTATTTTTCATAGAGTGTCCATCGGCAGGATCCTTTCAAAAAGGACTTTACGGCTTTGAAAATTGATATAAATTAATTCATATTGCCTAAAGAGGTGATTGTAGTGTCAATTTGTAGGGAAATACATCAAGTTTTGTCTCGCTTAGTTCGCTTGTGCCGAATCGCACCGTAAGCAGCGCTAGCGGCAGTTGTGTTAAAGATGGCTGCCTTCACTGGACTCGAGGGTGCTACCTGTGTGTTGTGGTTTGAAGAATCGATGTCGGTGACAACGGTTCAGCGTAATTTCCCTACTAAGTACGCTCAACATCTTTCTAGTAGGCCTACAATTTGTGAGTGGCATAAAGGGTGCTCGGTAGGACATGGGAAACCATCAGGCCGTCTAAACACATCTGACGACGTCGCTGAGCAAGTGAGACAACGTTTTGTCAACAGCCCTACGAATTCGACCTGGCGTACATCTCGAAAACTGCAAACTCCATATACGACTCTTTGGCGTGTATTGAGAAACCGTTTGCATTTGAAACCGTGCAAATTGACGATCGTACAAGCAAGAAATGACACTGATAAAATTACTAGCAAGTGCTTCTGTGCGGATATGTTAAACAGATTGCTTGTCGATGAACATTTATTTTGGAAATTTCTGGTAAGATCTTATGGGACCAAAATGCTGAGGTCATCGGTCCATAAGCTTACGCACTACTTAATCATCTTACGTTAAGGACAACACCCCCCCCCCCCCACCCCCCACCACCGACGGGGGGAGTCGCTTAGACTGAGCATTTCATGGACAAAATTATCTTTTATGAAGAGTTGACTTTTCACTTTAAGTGGCAAGATTAACATGCATAACAGTAGGATTAGGGGTAGTGAAAATCCACATCAAACATTGCAACATGTTCGTGATAGCCCTAAACTGAACGTTTTTGTGCACTGAGCAAGAACAAAGTGTACAGCCCCCCCATTTTTTTCCTGAGAGAACCATCAACAAGGGTATGTTAGAATAGTTTTTGATACCACAGACCAATGAAGAAGACCAAGAACTAAATGTTATCATGCAAGATGGTGCACCACACCACCAGCTGGCTGACGTCCGGGATTTTCCCAGTGACCGCTTTCCAGGTCAATGGAGAGGCCGTGATGCGCCAATTCCATGGGCCCCACGTTCCCCAGACCTGTCACCAACTGATATTTTTTTATGGGGATTCATCGACGATATCGTGTTTGTACCTCCTGTCCCACCTTCTCTTCCTGAACTTACAGCAAGAATTTACGGCGCCACTGAGAAAGTTTCACCTACCATGGTACAGCGACTTTGGGAGGAAATTGACTTCCGACGGGATGTGCGCAGGATAACCAACGGAAGGCACATAAGAGATCTTTAGTTTAAGGTAAAAAGCTTGATGTATTTCCCTACAAAAGAACCCAGCTCTAATCTTCTTTCAGTAAATTTATATGAATTTTGGAAGTTGTAAAGTCCTTTTTGAAACACCCTGGCGCTTGATAACAGAATTATTTGTATCGTGTCGTGTCCATAAACCGCAGAACGGTGATATATTTACTGTGTTATTCCTGGTTATAACATAATTAGTATCCCCAGGGCAAGACGTTCTATAGTTCATAACACAAATAGTTCATATTACGTTTTGGAAAACGGAAAATTTTTGTTTGACCATATGGGTTATCAGAGAAAATTATCCCATCTGAAATAAAAGTAAGCAAAGCGGTGATGTGTAAGTATTATTAATAATATCAAATATTATGATCATTACATATAATATGACTTCCGTACCATCTTTATCATGTTCAGCACTACAGCTGACAGTAGTGTCAACTATTAATAAAAATCACCTCAGTTGGATTCTTACACATTTACTGTGTTATGGGAGTTCTAATTCGTTAAACATCTTCAGGTTGCCGAGATGTGCTAAGGTTAATGTAGTGTATTTATTCAAACAATACTGCAGTTTAACCAGGAAACATTTGTAATATAACTGAGTTAAGGAAGCACGTAACACGTAACTGCCTCCATGGTCAGTATATACTGTTACCAAAATTAACGAATGTGTCTGAATGACAGAAAAGACAAGTAGTCGTTGATTATAAATTATTGTAGAACGTATTAATACCATACTGTTCCTAGTAAAGACGTAAGTTATGTTATCATCATTAAAACGGGTCGTCCGATATCACGTATATCAGTTACATAATTATCTGAATATCTGTTTTCATTATCTCACCTGCAAGTACAATTTAATTATTAAATACACCTGGATAGATTTTAAAAAGCCACAAGAAAATCTTACGCTCTTTTCAACGGGTTAACGGTGGTTGACATGCTGTAAGTTGCTACAGTCGGGTATTACGATGAAATTTATGTGATATAATTCTCCCTTCTTATATAGACTGCGTGACAGAAATGAAGCACCCCGAAGAGGAGAAGAAATCTAAATGGAACTTCAAAAACTGACATGGTAAGAAATGTCATTTCACTGTTTACAAAATCGAGTAAAACATACAGAGATCTTCACAGCATAAAGTTTGGTTTACTTTTGACACAGCAACTTTTTATGACACAATCAAGACCGGTTTATCTCCACACTGGCCATCGTCGGGTGCTTTGGACAGCACTGGAAAAACGTACGACCATGAGTAGCTTGACGATGCATGAATATACAGGCTGACAATTATTGAACTATATGAAATCATTGGGGGAAGTGGCAAGAAAACGACTATTCACGTTGGTGTGTAGAATATATGAGTCTGGCGATGTACCATCTGACTTTCGGAAAAGCATCATCGCCCGCATCTCGTGGTCGTGCGGTAGCTTTCTCGCATCCCACGCCCGGGTTCCCGGGTTCGATTCCCGACGGGGTCAGGGATTTTCTCTGCCTCGTGATGGCTGGGTGTTGTGTGCTGTCCTTAGGTTAGTTAGGTTTAATTAGTTCTAAGTTATAGGCGACTGATGACCTCAGCAGTTGAGTCGCATAGTGCTCAGAGCCATTTGAACCATTTGAACCAAAAGCATCATCCATACAATTCCGAAGACGGCAAGAGTTGACAAGTGCGAGAATTATCGCACAATCAGCTTAACAGCTCATGCATCGAAGCTGCTTACAAGAATAATATACAGAAGAATGGAAAAAAATTGAGAATGCGCTAGGTGACGATCAGTTTGCCTTTAGGAAAAGTAAAGGGACGAGAGAGGCAATTCTGACGTTACGGCTAGTTATGGAAGCAAGGCTAAAGAAAAATCAAGACACTTTCATAGGATTTGTCGACCTGGAAAAAGCGTTCGACAATAGAAAATGGTGCAAGCTGTCTGAGATTCTGAAAAAAATAGGGGTAAGCTATAGGGAGAGACGGGTCATATACAATATGTACAACAACCAAGAGGGAATAATAAGAGTGGGCGATCAAGAACGAAGTGCTCGTATTAAGAAGGGTGTAAGACAAGGCTGTAGCCTTTCGCCCCTACTCTTCAATCTGTACATCGAGGAAGCAATCATGGAAATAAAAGAAAGGCTAGGGAGTGGAATTCAAATACAAGGTGAAAGGATATCAATGATACGATTCGCTGATGACATTACTATCCTGGGTGAAAGTGAAGAAGTATTAAATGATCTGCTGAACGAAATGAACAGTCTAATGAGTACACAGTATGGTTTGAGAGTAAATCGGAGAAAGACGAAGGTAATGAGAAGTAGTAGAAATGAGAACAGCCAGATACTTAACATCAGGATTGATGGTCACGAAGTCAATGAAGTTAAGGAATTCTGCTACCTAGGCAGAAAACAACCAATGACGGACGGAGCAAGGAGGACATCAAAAGCAGACTCGCTATGGCGAAAAAGGCATTTCTGGCCAAGAGAAGTCTACTAATATCAAACACCGGCCTTAATTTGAGGAAGAAATTTCTGAGGATGTGCGTCTGGAGTACAGCATTGTATGGTAGTGAAACATGGACTGTGGGAAGACCGGAACAGAAGAGAATCGAAGCATTTGAGATGTGGTGCTATAGACTGATGTAGAAAATTAGGTGGACTGATAAGGTAAGGAATGAGGAGGTTCTACGCAGAATCGGAGAGGAAAGGAATATGTGGAAAACACTGATAAGGAGAAGGGACAGGATTATAGGACACCTGCTAAGACATGAGGGTTGGTTCAAATGGCTCTGAGCACTATGGGACTCAACTGCTGAGGTCATTAGTCCCCTAGAACTTAGAACTAGTTAAACCTAACTAACCTAAGGACATCACAAACATCCATGCCCGAGGCAGGATTCGAACCTGCGACCGTAGCGGTCTTGCGGTTCCAGACTGCAGCGCCTTTAACCGCACGGCCAGACATGAGGGAATTACTTCCATGGTACTAGAGGGAGCTGTAGAGGGCTAAAACTGTAGAGGAAGACAGAGATTGGAATACGTCAAGCAAATAATTGAGGACGTAGGTTGCAAGTGCTACTCTGAGATGAAGAGGTTAGCATTAGCACAGGAAAGGAATTCGTGGCGGGCCGCATCAAACCAGTCAGTAGACTGACGACCAAAAAAAAGAACGGTTTGCGTTGGGATGTTCAAACTGCACAGTTAGTTGGTATGCGCTGTATGGTTTGGTTTAGAGACGGTGCCCTCTTTCATTTAGATGGCTTCGTGAGTAAGTAAAACTGGCGCATTTGGGGGGACTGAGAATCAGCATTTGGGAATGGACATGTCTCTTCACCCTCTACAGGTATGTAGTGTGCAACGTACAGTCACGGAATAATCGGTGCAGTATTCCTTGATGGCACGGTGACTATCGAAGGGTACGTGAGCGTTCTGGAAGATGATTTCATCCCCATTATCCAAAGTGATCCTGATTTCAACAAGACGTGTTTCATACAAGATGGAGCTCGACACCATCAAAGCAAGAGAGTGATGTCCTGGAGGAGCACTCAGGGGACCGCATTCTGACTCTAGGGTACCCAGAGGCCACTGGCATGGGCCTCGATTGGCCGCCATATTCTCCGGATCGGAACACAAGCGGCTCCTTTTTGTGGGACTATGTTAAAGACAACGTGTACAGCAATAACCCCAAAACCATTTCTGAGCTGAAAACAGCCATTCAGGAGGTTATCGGCAGCATCGATGTTCCGACGGTTCAATCTGTCATGGAGAATTACGCTATTCGTCTGCGCAATGATGGCAGGCATATCGAACATGGTATAATCTAAATCCGAATATCTGTAGTGACATTTACATGTTGAATAAAGTGTGTGCACGCCGTGGTTTGTAACTACTCCACGTTCCTTTTTTCATTTAGTTCAATAATTGTCAGCGTGTATATTCACTAAATGCCGCCCATAGAATCTGAAGAGGATGACTGGGTACCGCAACCAGTTATGATTGTGTCATAAAAAGTGCCTGTATCAAAAATAAACAAAGCTTGATGGTAAGTCAATTCTTATGAGATAGTTTACCAGAATGGTCCTGCAACATATGCAGTTTCACATAACCTCATTAGATCGACACTCAACCTAATTATCTGCAATCAGAGAAATTATTTCAATATTAAGTCCAGGAGTAATTGTCAGCTTTCGTAATAACCCTAGACAGATTTGCATGTTAGTGGAAATAAGCGTGTTGGAGGCACACTGGCCGACACAAACGTCGAGCCTGAGCTCTGGAACATCCTGCTGTGTCCTTCTGAGAAGGCCAGTGACAGGAAGCGGTTATTGACACAGCCGGGCTGCCCGCTCCCCTGGGACACCGGAGTGCCGCCGTGCAAATAAATAACAGTCATGGTGGCCTGTAGCGACTGCCAGTGCAGATGTTTGCCATGTGGAGTGAGGGAGAATGTTTAACAAACATTGGCAACCAACTTTTTGGACAGATGCTGGAGATCGGTATCTTGCAAGAGGAAACGGAACCTCAAGCTAGTACTTTGATACCCATAACATGCCGCCGAACGTGTTGCTCTTCCCAAAAACATTGTCTGTAGACGCAAAAACACCGAACATCGATTTACAAACCCGTTTCCAGAAAGAACAACAGTGTCAAAGGGGAGCTGTCTCACTGGCAGAGGAGAGAGACATGAATGACTTTTTTTAGAAGAGAAATGTAGAACAGAGACCAACGAAACATAGCCCAGGGGAGACGTGGAGATCCTGTCGGAAGCTTGAGCGTCCAGCCAGTCAGATTAAGCTTACGCCGGAAAACATAGCAAAGCGAACTTTCCTTGTCGGATACAGTAGCGCGGAAATCACTTCATCTTGTAACTTTATCTCATCACTTCATCTCATAGCTTCATCTCGTAGCTTCAACTATATAGCTTCAACTGCCAATCCACCATCTTAGTCAGCTTCAGCCAATAGCTTACCTGATGCGTTTCGGGCACTTTGAAAATACTAAGGTCATCTGACAGTCGTAGGTGAGGGCCGTTGGCACACACACAGATTGACTTGGTAGAATTTCGATCATTCTCGGCTACATTATTTTGAGAGCAAGCCACTTCCGCAAGAAGCATAGGGAATTTCCAGCCAATTTATAACTAAGCGGCAAAAGGTGTGCTGCATTATCTTCAATAGGCCTATGTATTACCTTCAGGAACTCTATTCCATATTGCCGGCCGGTGTGGGCGAGCGGTTCTAGGTCAGTCTGGAACCGCGCGACCGCTACGGTCGCAGGTTCGAATCCTGCCTCGGGCATGGATGTGTGTGGTGTCCTTACTTTGGTTAGGTTTAAGTAGTTCTAAGTTCTAGAGGACTAATGACCTCAGGTGTTAAGTCCCATAGTGCTCAGAGCCATTTTTCTATTCCATATTAACCACTGTCAGGACAATCACTACTTTGTACTTACGCGATTATTCCCTCACTCCCCCGCGCCCCCCCCCCCCCCCCACGCCCCGCTCCCCAGCTCCCCCCCCCCCCCCAAACCCTCATGTATGGCGTTCACACTGGTTTACATTATTAAATAATCATCAAAATTTGCCATAGATTGCCATTATTATGCATCAAACATCACGTATCTGTAGTGTCATCTTGCATCGTTTGTTGATTGACTAATATCTCATATGCAAATAAATACAAGTAATCAGTATACATTTGTCACTCCACTCCTTCCTACCCACATCACTAGCAGAATGTCGTGTTTTTCAAAAAACTTTACACTGTCAGCTCACTTATTAGTGTGCCGTTGCAACCCAAATGGTTCAAATGGCTCTGAGCACCATGCGACTTAACTGCTGAGGTCATCAGTCGCCTAGAACTTAGAACTAATTAAACATAACTAACCTAAGGACATCACACACATCCATGCCCGAGGCAGGATTCGAACCTGCGACCGTAGCGGTCGCTCGGCTCCAGACTGTAGCGCCTAGAACCGCACGGCCACTCCGGCCGGCGTTGCAACCCACCTGGTCTGGATGCTTGCACTTACTTGGCTGGGAAGTGCATCATAAGACAGTCGTATCCACTCCTGAGGCAAACTCATCATCACGCAGGTAGTTCATAAAGGGTTATACCATGCGTGGAAACCGATGTCCTGTTGGAAAATGGCACCGCGATACTTTCACATGAGAAGTAACACAAGTGGACGGAGGATACTCGTGACGTCAGAGTTTCCTCAGTCATCACCAGTTTGCGGAGTTAACAGCAGCCTATGCGTGGAACGATAATTGCCTAATCGAGTCACTGCTAGTCTCAAATCAATGATGCGGAGAGACAGAGAATGTTGCAGTTCTTTCCCAGACAGCAGGCACGGATGTAAAGGGGTTACGATGCGCTTCGGACACAGTATGGCGACCATGCGATGTATAGTTTCAACAAGGCTCTCTTGGCATTTACAAAAAAAATGGTACAAATGGCTCTAAGTACTATGGGACTTGACATCTGAGATCATCAGTCCCCTAGACTTAGAACTACTAGCACCTAGCTAACCTAAGGACATCACACACATTCACGCCCGAGGCAGGATTCGAACCTGCGACTGTAGCAGCATCGTGGTACCGGACTGAAGTACTTAGAAGCGCTCGGACACAGCGGCCGACTGGCATTTACAATTATATTAGATAATAACATATTTGTCTTTCTGAGGAAAACTTTTCTGCAATTGTAAGTCTCGATTTTGTATATTTTCCTATTTCTGTCATCAGTAATTGTGCTACTCAATATCAAAACTCATCTACTACTTTTACTGCCTCATTTCCCAAGCAAATTCAACAACACGCTATTACACATTTTTTACTTCTGTCGACGATTAGCTCACAAACCCATTTCAGTACACTATCCATTCTTTCAACCTGATATTCTGTATTCTATACCATCGCTAAGAGAATTACGAAATAAACGCAAACATAGTTTCAACATTTCTCTCGTACATGTTCAATAAAGTGCGAGACAGCCTACTATCTTGTCTCACTCTCTTTTCTGTTACTGCTGTCCATTCAGTTCTACATCTACATCTACACAGATACCCCCCAAGCCACTCTACGGTGCGTGGCGGAGGGTACCGTGTATCACTACTAACCATTTCCTTTCCTCTTCCAGTCGCGAATCAGAGCGAGGGGAAACGACTATCTATAAGCCTCCGTATGAGCCCAAATTTCTCGTATCTTATCTTCGTGGTCCTTACTTGCGATGTATGTTAGCGGCAGTAGAAACGTTCGACAGTCAGCTTCAATGCCGGTGTTCTACATTTTCTCAATAGAGTTTCTCGAAAAGAACGTCGCCTTCCGTCCAGGGATTCCCATTTGAGATCCCAAAGCATCTCCCTAACATTTGCGTGTTGTTAGAACCTACCGGTAACAAATCTAGCAGCCCGCTTCTATGTCTTACTTTAGTCCCATCTGGTAAGTATCCCAAACACTGAAGCGGTACTGAAGACATCTTCAACTTTTGTAGTCCTGTCTTCCTCAGTTGCGTGTAGTATTACGGTATATTAATAATTTTTACTTATGGACCGTCTGACAGCAACTGAATAAAACACAATTTTAGTGCCATATGCGTTTCGGTTTTATTTTCTGCAAGGCATCATCAGTGGCAGGTTGTGTGGACAATGTCCTACATATTACGCTCCTGTTGCGTTTTTGTTGTTGTTCTTCCTCTTATGAACGCCAATTTGCGGTTTTCTTCCCCATTCCACAACACTATGCACTGAACGCTTGTTTTAAAGCTATGTGTACCGTGTATCACTACTAACCATTTCCTTTCCTCTTCCAGTCGCGAATCAGAGCGAGGGGAAACGACTGTCTATAAGCCTCCGTATGAGCCCAAATTTCTCGTATCTTATCTTCGTGGTCCTTACTTGCGATGTATGTTAGCGGCAGTAGAAACGTTCGACAGTCAGCTTCAATGCCGGTGTTCTACATTTTCTCAACAGAGTTTCTCGAAAAGAACGTCGCCTTCCGTCCAGGGATTTGGGACAACGTTTGGGATCTCCGCCACGCACCGTAGAGTGGCTTGGGGGGTATCTGTGTAGATGTAGATGTAGAACTGAATGGACAGCAGTAACAGAAAAGAGAGTGAGACAAAATAGTAGGCTGTCTCGCACTTTATTGAACATGTACGAGAAAACAAAAACAATGCTTTAAAACAAGCGTTCAGTGCATAGTGTTGTGGAATGGGGAAAAAAACCGCAAATTGGCGTTCATAAGAAGAAGGACAACAACAAAAATGCAACAGGAGCGTAATGTGTAGGAAATTGTCCACTCAACCTGCCACTGATGATGCCTTGCAGAAAATAAAGGCGAAACGCATATGGCACTAAAATTGTGTTTTATTCAGTTGCTGTCAGACGGTCCATAAGTAAAAATTATTAATATACGGTACTGAAGAATAGATCGCACCAGCGTTCTTTATTCGGTCTCCTTTATAGGTGAACCACTCTTTCCTAAAATTCTTCCAATAAACCGAAGTCGAACATTCCCACACGCTCATTCCATTTCATATCGCTTTTTTAACGTTATGCCTAGGTATTTAAACGACTTGACTATGTCAAGAAGAACAGTAGTAATTTTGTACCCGGACGTTATAGATTTGTTCTTCCTACTCAACCGCATTAACTTAGATTTTTTCACATTGAGAGTTAGCAGCCATTCATCACACCAACAATAAATTTTGTTTAGATGTTCTTGTATCTTCTGCAGTCACTCAACTTCGACACTTTACAGTATCCCGCAGCACCATCAACAACCTCAGATTGCTGTCAAATCGTTTATCTAGATACACACTTCTTTGGAGCACTCCTGACACTTTTGTCTCCATTGAACACCCGCCGTGGAGGACAATATACTGCGTCTATTACTTAAGAAGTCTTTGAGCCACTCAAATTTCTGTGAACTTAACATATATTCTAGTATCTTCGTTAACCGTGTCAAACGCCTTCCGAAAATCTAGAATATGGCACCCTCCTGTTGCCCTTCATCCATAGTTCACAGCATATCATGCGGGAAAACGGCAAGCTGAGTTTCACAGGAGCGATCCTTTCCAAAAGCATGCTGATTCGTGAACATAAGCTTCTCAGTCTGAAGAAAATTTATTGTATTCATACCGAGAATATGTTCAAGGGTTCTCCAACAAACCCAAGTTTGAAAGTCCCTATATACTGGAGTCACTCGGGCTTTTTTGCAGCCGCTTGGGACTTTGTGCTAGGTGAGAGAGATTTCACAATACATGCAAGCTAGATAACGGACAAATAGTCTCTAGACTCTTTGTAAATTCTAATTGGGATTCCAACCGGACCTGGTGATTTATTTGCTTTCAAAATTTGCAGTTGTGTCTCTACGCCAGGGATAATTATTACTATGTCGCCCACGCTGGAGTCTCTCCCATGGTCAAATGACGGTACGTTTGTATGATTCTCCAGTGTAAACGATTTCTTGAATGTGGCATTTAAAACTTCGCCTTTCGTTTTGTTATCTTCAACTGCCACACCAGACTGGACAACAAGGGACAGAATCGGGGCCTTAGACCTGCTTAGGGACTTTACGTGAGACCAAAATTTCCTCCGGTTCTCTACCAGATCTTTGGCTAAGGTGTGACGGTGGTAATTGCGGTAAGCTTCGCGCATAGATCTTATCACAGACGCACAACTCTCTAGTAACCTCCGCCTGTCGTCATTTGTGCGTTCTCTTCTAAACAGAGAGTGCAACAGCCTCTACTTCCTCACCATCTTCCTAATTTCGTTATGAAAACATTGTAGGTCGTTTCCGTTCGTTATCTACTTTTAATCTGCATCTTTGATCCTCACTGATGCAACATGATTCCTGTGCATGTTCTGGATAATATATCGCTTCCTGTATTTTACCCCTCTAGACTTCAGGATTTCAGAACGCGTGTGCTAGTAAACGTTGTAAATAGTGCGTATAAATGTGAAGTGACATATGTAGATCTTTCTAGAGTCATCTTTGCTTGGAACTGTTGCTAGTTAACGTAAATTACCACAGTGGGCAATACGTTTGAGGCGGAAATTGTTGCAGAACCAAGGAAACTTGAAACGTCCCCATAGAACAATTTATATATGGCTGTGCTTAACCTGACACACAATATTTTGTTAGCGCAACGCAATCTGACTTTCAAAATTCCCTGCAAAAGAATGGCCCTGACTAACATTAAACTATATCTTTCACAAATCACTTACCTCACAAAAATCTTCGTTGCTCAAGCTACTGCAATACAGCGAGCGCCACTACTGCCAGCTAAATAAAAGATTCAAACTATGGAAGGCACTAACTACTGATAGGGACAGTTAGCAAATGAAAGATATTAATAGAGAACAAACAATGTATTTACCTTGATATCATCATATATAAATATAGCAGTTCATGACAAATTACAAATCTCCGCCATCTCTCTCCCCACATCCACCACTGCTGGCGGCTCACCTCCAACTGCGCAACGCTACGCGCTGTTCACATCCAGCTGCCTAACACTACAATGGCGAGAATTACAACAATGCAAAGCAGCCACAGACTGCATACAGCACAGCCAGTGATTTTCATATTGAGCGCTACGTAACGTTGCCAATAAGAAAACATAAACAGCCTACTTACATAGAGAAAACATAAACAGCCTACTTACATAGCCCCCATGCTCCCCACAAAAAATTTTACAAATTTTTTTTGGGCAGTGGCCAATAATGATTTGATAAAATTTTTCATAATTACAATAACAAAGAAATCAAATGCACACACTTATTGATACAATGTTGGTCAAAAGCTAAAATTTTCTCACAGTCCATAAAGATAGTCCTGATCATTCATCATAACAGTAATTACAGGTTTTTTTTTCACAAAGTCTCATCAGTAAAAGAAATTGCACACAGAAGTAGTGGATTTCCATGCAGTCTTGAAGAAGTAGTGTTGTCCTTCCAACGGAAAGACAGTGCTGACTCTTGACATGCATACAGGTAATGGGCCACAACAGAGCAAACC
Organism: Schistocerca serialis cubense; assembly: GCF_023864345.2. NCBI lineage: Eukaryota > Metazoa > Arthropoda > Insecta > Orthoptera > Acrididae > Schistocerca > Schistocerca serialis. The sequence continues at coordinate 868,454,124 of NC_064641.1, read as the reverse complement.
CACAGCAGAGTCATTCGAAGTTTGGAAGAATATTGGTAGGTAGGTCATCACAGAGCAGACCCACTGTAGTCCTGGTAGAGATTACGGTATTGGCGGGCCACCAGAGGTGCAGACCCACTGTAGTCCTTGTAGAGATAATGGTAATGGTGGGCCATCAAAGATGCAGACCCACTGTAGTCCTTGGAGAGATAATGGTAATGGTGGGCCATCAAAGATGCAGACCCACTGTAGTCCTTGTAGAGATGGCACCAGCAGCCATCTGTTGCGATTGTGCAGGTGCACACTCACCATCAAAGAGTCTTGCGGAGAATATAGCAAGTCCATAAACCACCACTTGTGCACTCACAAAGTTTTTGAAATTGTCCTTAGAACCAGCAATGCTGTTATCCAGTCCCTTGCTGAATCATTAACACACGTGCAAACACTATCAGTCCCTACTTCTCACATATTGTCCATATACTATGACCAACAGCAACGTGTGCAGTGAAATGGAACTTACAAGTTAATAATATCATGAACTGGTGACAATTACAATTTAATAACATAAGAATACAATTACAAAGGTACAAAAACATCATTAAAGAACATAATAGTACAGATAACATTTGTAGTACAGGCTTTACAAAAGAATCGAACTAACATATACATCAGTGGAATTATGACATGAGTACATACATAAAAGATCACAATAACTTTTGAGACATATACCCTCAGGTGTTACAGATTACAGCAATGGAATGAAATGTATCATGGAAAAACTTCGTATCATTGTACTTCAAATATCTTAAAAAATAAATTTTTAAAGTACAAAATTAATCACTCAAATGCGTGTCCTGTAGCGCTAAATGTGCGTCTTGTTGCAACATAATCTCTGTGGAAGTGTCGTAGTTATCGTCCTCCGAAAGCTAAGTTCTGCAGAAGTCAATGTACTTACCTCATAATACACAAAAGTGAAATGCTTTGGGTATAAATGTCTTAGTTATTACGCTTATTGCCGTGATGAAGAAAGTACTGTACTGTAACGTAATGTTGTGCCACGAAAAAGGCTGTCTCATTGTTGCTATACCACAAAAGTTACTACTAAAACATGTTTTTCTTTCCAGAAGAATTCAGAAAACTGTGCAGATATAAAACAGATACACCGCAAAAGCAACATTGTAAATTGTCACTCATTAGTAGCGTCGTGATAAAAATCGTGTAGCTGTCACATAAACTAACCTCTGTGTCATCTGGTATCTCTCAGAAAGCACTTTAAATTCAGAATGTATTTTCAAATAAACCAAAATGTTGCATTAAAATCTCATTAGCAGTACTGGTAAATGTTCTAAGTATGTGAGCCTTATAGTCGTTACGTAATCGTGCAACAAACAAGCAAGAATGTACACACACAATAACACTGTGACGTCTGTTCACTATAACAATGCATTCGTCATTTCTGTTTAAATAAGTTCTCTTGGTTCTTGATTGGATATTTAACTTCAAACATTGTTGTATGTTAACAGATTCTAAGTCTGACAACGCTTACTAGCAATGTAAAGTGAAAAGTTATATGGCAAAGACAAAGTTAAAAAGCAGATTATCTTTCAATAAACGGTTTTACATGTGAAACCTGGTGTAAACCTTTACTCTTCATAGTACTCAGAGTTTGAACTTGAATGCAATTGTCATGCGGTATACGTCGGCAAAGAATACTGGAATTTTTCTCAAGGTTAGCGTCTATGTTATTTTTCTCTGAGCCAGCCGGCGCACGTGGGTGCCTGCGGCGCGAGTCATTGTCTGTCTCTTTGTTGGCGCGCGTTGTTATTGGGATTAGGAGACCTAACTTCTACAAATTCGCCTTGCCGAGAGGGCCCAGCTCTGTTAGAATCCCGCCAGTTCTGATGAAATTCACGTCTGTCGTTTTGTCGGTAGTTTACATAGTTTCTTGTTTGTCGGTCATGTGGTGGAGAATTTCTCCCTGAATCGTAACTCTGCGCCGAACTGTTGCGTCTGAAGTTATTCTGCCTCCCTTGATAATACTTGTTTTGGTTCCCATATTGTCTGTTTCTCTGATTGTCTCTGTGATAGTCATTACTACGGAAATGCGATCTTTCTCTGTAACTATTATTACTCTGCCAACGGTTGTCGTACGGGTGGTGTCTATTTTGGTCACGATATGTGTTGTGAGAATAGCTTTGTCGTGTCCAGTTATTATTTCTTTCATCGCGGAATTGCGACGGATGTGATCTGTAATTGTTGTGCTCCTGCGTTCCGCGATTGTCAGTGTCAATTTCCAGTTCTTGTAACAGTCCCTGAAATGCTTCAATGTCGTCTTTGCAACGTCCTGCCAAAATAATATGTCGTAAATGTTCAGGCAGTTTGATTAAGCAAATGCGGATGAGTTCTGAGGGGCTGTATGGGTTTGAAAGATACTGATTCTTATGCAACATGTCTTCAAAATATTTCACAAGACTGGAAAATTCAGATTGTTCGAAATGTTTCATCATTATGATACCATGTTTTACGCGGTCTTGTGTGGCTTGAGACCAATACGCTGAGAGGAAGGCATGGTAAAATTCTCCTTCACTGTGGCAATCGTGAATGACCGATCGCATTCTTACAGCTGGTTCATTCTCTAAGTAGCCACACATAAATTCTAATCTGTGTTCCAACGACCAGTTGGGAGGAAAACAATGAGAGAATTGATGGAGCCATGCTTGTGGATGAATGTCGTTGCCAGAATTCTTAAATGTTTTGAATTTACGTGTAGTAATGAACAGCTTATAGTCAAAATCGTCATGTCGGCGAGTCGCAAATCGGTCATTGTTAGGTCGTGTCGGCCGTTCCATCTCAAAATTCGGTGCACATTGCCAATTTCTTTCATAACTTCCGAAATGTCCTGTGTTATTATTTTGCGGCTTTTCCGTGTTTCTAAGTCCCTCTTCCCGTGTTGGAGCGCGAGTGTCCTCTGAAATACGTAATTCTTGTATTACCTGTGTCAGCTGATCTTGTACTTCCCGGATTTCTCTTTGGTGTTGTGTATTAATTTGATTCTGATTTTGTTTGAATTTTCTGATTTGTTCATACTCTTCTGTGTCAGTGAAGGCTACGGGTCTTGTGTCATTCAGATCATCATCTACCTTTGTAGATAAGTTAGTGACCTGATCCGAAAGTTCGGCTACTTTCTCCGATAGTGTACTTATTTCTTCAGTGTGTTTTTCTGAACCAAGTTTCAGAATATCTACTGTGTCCTTAAAGTTTTCCTGAGTTTTTGCAAGTTGCGTAACCGAATCGGTAGATGCAACTGAGTCAATTTTAGCCCACAAGGACTCATGATTTTCATGGACAATGGTTTGCAGTTCTTTTATGGCTGCTTCGTGATTCTGTAATGCATTTTCATGCCGCGAAAAAATAGGTTGAAAATACTCACAAATTTGTGTTTTTACGTCATTACAGACTTTTTGACATTTCGATTCAATGTTATGTAACTCAGTAGTTAAATCTTCACGTGTTTGTTCAAGCGTGGTGTGAAGATTTTGTTCCATTGCGTCTAACTGTTGCTGTGTTTGTCTCTGGTGTTGTTCCATTGTGTCTAACTTTTTAAGATTTTGTTCCACTGTGTCTAACTTTTTAAGATTTTGTCCCATTTGTCTCTGATTTTGTTCCATTTGTTGCATTAATTGCAATAATAATGTATTAGTGTCTGGAATCTGTTTCTCTACGCTTTTCGGCAGTGCATTTGTACCGGCAACATTCACATTTTGACAAGCAGAAAATGTGTCTTGACTTATTTGAGAAAACGGTGATGACCCAAAACCTGAATCTACAGTATTTGCGATATTGTGTTCTGTCATTCCCGATTCCTGAGGCGAGCTGTTGCCGACCAATCGATCGACAACGCTTCCCTGTTCACTACCTGTTTCACTGTCTACACCATTGTTTGCCGCCCGCTCCATTTCCCTATGCGCAATTACCAAATTACTACTTTGAACATTAGTTAAATCATTACTCTGCGGCGCTAACACACTGCCTTCGTCTTCACTGTCATTTCTCAGTTTACTTTGGAGCCTAGTATTACGTTTTTTACACGCCATAATTGTCACAATATTTCACACGATAACACAGAAAAGCACAATTTGAAGAGCAAAATAAAATAACATAGCAATGGAAATAATGTCTACTTAATTGCCAGCGCAGCTGCGAAATACTTGGTGCAAATCTACATGCATGCCACAACTGTTTTACTGTACAACAATGAAAGGCTACAACTACGAAGGAGATTCTCTCTACAATTACGCTCTAGCAATAAACAAAATCTACACTAATTACACAAACTACAAGAAAAATCAGAAGATTCCAGTGAGGTATCCTCGGCTAAGGGTCGACATATGAAACGTCCCCTTTGAACAATTTATATATGGCTGTGCTTAACCTGACACGCAATATTTTGTTAGCGCAACGCAATCTGACTTTCAAAATTCCCTGCAAAAGAATGGCCCTGACTAACATTAAACTATACCTTTCACAAATCACTTACCTCACAAAAATCTTCGCTGCTCAAGCTACTGCAATACAGCGAGCGCCACTACTGCCAGCTAAATAAAAGATTCAAACTATGGAAGGCACTAACTACTGATAGGGACAGTTAGCAAATGAAAGATATTAATAGAGAACAAACAATGTATTTACCTTGATATCATCATATATAAATATAGCAGTTCATGACAAATTACAAATCTCTGCCATCTCTCTCCCCAAATCCACCACTGCTGGCGGCTCACCTCCAACTGCGCAACGCTACGCGCTGTTCACATCCAGCTGCCTAACACTACAATGGCGAGAATTACAACAATGCAAAGCAGCCACAGACTGCACACAGCTCAGCCAGTGATTTTCATATTGAGCGCTACGTAACGTTGCCAATAAGAAAACATAAACAGCCTACTTACATAGAGAAAACATAAACAGCCTACTTACAAACTGTAAATTTGTTAGTTAATCAAGAAAACTGACGACTTAGCATTCATTTGGCTGTTGCACTTTGAGGTTTGACTTACGCTGGCGTGCAGTCCACAGTTTCGCCTCTAGACCGTGGGAGCGGTTGCAGCTAGTTCCAAAGTGAGTGTTTTGTACACAAGTTAGCTCTTACATTATTTTATAGAGTGTACGGTGACAATTATAGTAAAAAAAAAAAATGTGGTGCACACATACACAATATAAGCTAAACATGAATTTCGAGGAAATGTCAGATGTGATGTCAGGTTGTCATGTGAAAAATTAAGTGGGCAGTTTATCCTAAAAAGAATAGCCTTAATCATAACGGTTGAGTGCAATTTTTTTTTTCTGGAAACCTTTTGCCAGTGATGATACTAGTTGCGGACAACAGTGGTCAGGCATCCAGGAGTATTTTTATTTTGCCATGGAGGGATATTTATAAATAGTTGTTTACAGTGCAAGGCAAATAATGAAATATGTGACGTAGGATGCAATGCGTAGCAGGCAGAGAGGAATTTTTAACTCAGCGTTCATGAAACATACCACACCATCACAGCAGTCGAATAGCTATTTGTTAACAGACCACTGCAGTGTCTATTTGTGTATTCCCGTCTACATTAAACTGCATAAAGCTGATTTGCTCCTGCATGAACGCCATCGCATATGAAAGGAATGTGGTAGTTCGCCAGCCCTGTAACTACGTTTGCGTCATTACGCAACGAAATCTTATAATTAAATAGAAATTTTTAATTTTTAAATTCCAGTACACATAATAGACCATCGAGGAATGCAGAAGCGTTTTCCGATAAAGGCTGTAAATTCCGTTCCAACACTCTACATGAAGTTATCAAAGCCAGACGATAATTTTTCCGCAAGTATGAATCATACGATAATGTATGACACTTGATTCACAGTGCCCTCCAAATTCTTGTCGGATTTGTTAGCGTCCAAACGTTGTTGCTCCTTTTGGTTTATTTAAAGGAGTTTTAGGAGTAACATCTTTTTCCCTCATGGTGTTGCAGGCAACAGTCTATTATTGTGTTACAAATTTCCACTGACGATGTTAGCTTCTTCACTTTCATCATGGAGGTCCAACTGATCACTGCAACTTTGGCGGGGTCATATACATCTCCTTTCACAACACTACTAAATATCACATTAAGTTATTTATTTGTCTTACAGACTATTTTTAACTCATTATTTCAGTGTTTCAGTTGCTTTTCACTATGTTGTACCCATCTAATTAAAAGTTGTATTTCTTTTATGTGCGAAGTTTTTCTTCGTTTCCGTTGTCAGTTAGCATCACTCAGCGGTCAAGACTCCGTAAAAGTCTACACTGAGTCCTATTCTAGTTTAACTGCTTATTCATTATTGATCCTGCTTTTAAATACTTCATATCGCGCATAACGCAGTGGTGGCTGTAGTAGAATAATCTCCAAATTATTACGATTGACGTTATATTAAAGCTTTAATTCCTAGCGCAAATCAGTGCTGAGTCGACTGACCTGTCGTATGTGTGGGCTGGGAAATTACAGAGCGCCTTTCGTATAATAATGTGTTTTCAAGCAGCAAATCAAGCTTGATTTTAATTTACCTCACTTACAAGATTCCTACAATGCTATGTATTCCGGGTGAATAAAGCAATGCAGTGCGTTATTTTATATATTTTCCCATTGCTCTAGTCACTGAAAGATTACATTCGTATTGGAAGTTGCGTATCCGACAGACCATCAGGATCTCATGAAAAATAGTTTATGACTTAATCAAGATTTTAAAGTTTAAATCTTTCACGACTAGTTTACTGTATATGTATTTTTGCACACCTCTCTACGAACGTAATCTATCGACACCTTGTTTCTACTGTACTTCGTTGAAATCATTCAGACACCAACACGCAGCTCATCAGGTACATTTTATTCCTAAGATACTTACCCGTGTTGAGGATGCCTTAAGTGTCGAATTAGTTCTCTGCTTCAACCAATGTGTCAAAATTTTTCTTGCCGGGTCTCAGAATATTTGTGTGCCTCAGAACTGAATTTTCCATATGAAAATTGGATTTGATAGTTGGTAAGAGATGAAAAGGCAATGGGTCTCTAATTTCAACACAGAAATTTACCAAGGTCATAGTCAAAAAACCATCTTCGGTATCAAGAAATCGTCTTGCCACCTTTCCCTGCAAATTTAGGCAGTTATACGCCAAAAACACGATGTGTCAAAATAACAAATTCAAATGGCTCTAAGCACTACAGGACTTAACATCTGAGGTCATCAGTCCCCTAGAACTTAGACCTACTGAAACCTAACTAACCTAAGGACATCACACACATCCATGCCCGAGGCAGGATTCGAACCTGCGACCGTAGCAGCCGCGTAGTTCCGGACTGAAGCGCCTAGAACAGCTCGTCCACAGCGGACGGCTCAAAATTATATATTGAGGTATTTATCTAAGCTACAAAAATAAGTTCGTCATTAATTTGTTGGAGATTATTTGATATACTGAAAACTGGTTATCAATGTCTGTAGCACTGAATAAAATGTTTCAGGATAGTGACACAAGTGGAAACCCAATTCGTACATCAGGAACCCTAAAGACCCAAACACTCTCGGTCATTTTCCATCTAAGAGAAAGGAAGTCTGATGCCGTCTCATTGAGTTCTGGCTTCTTGGAAGTACTTCAGTCCAAGTGCCGACCGTTGTGGCCGAGCGGTTCTAGGCGCTTCAGTCTGGAACCGCGCTGCCGCTACGGTCGCAGGTTCGAATCCTGCCTCGGGCATGGATGTGTGTGATGTCCTTAGGTTAGTTAGGTTTAAGTAGTTTTAAGTTCAAGGGGACTGATGACCTCAGATATTAAGTCCCATAGTGCTTAGAGCCATTTGAACCATTTCCTTCAGTCCAAGTTTTCTCTAAGACTTTGTTGGTTATGAAGTGACGGTACGGAGCAGTACAGACAACTTCCTGGTAGCAGTAACTTGTGATACTCGATCGTTGTCTTTCCCTGAAAGACACAGTCACCTGTCGTTACACCGATGCATAAAAGGCCACCGTTACACCTGGTAATCTCTTAGACACGCTACCTAGGTAACAGTTTTAGCTGCTTCAAGGGCGTTAACGGCAGCGGAGCTGCAAAACGCCGCATGCCGCTCTCTCTTTAGCTCTAAGATGGCACACAAAGGGAGTGCGCCCCTCTCTCTCCCTCCCTATCTCTCTCTCTCTCTCTCTCTCTCTCTATCTCTCTCTCTCTCTCTCTCTCTCTCTCTCTCTAGCTGCCCTCTTCGTGAAAGGCTTGAGATTGAGGACGTCTGGTCTCTTCCATGACTGCAGTCCGTGGATTTCACTGTCAAGGTTAGCAGAAAACAACAAATGGCTCCACGCTAGTAGTATCAAATAGCGCGTTTTCAAATAACTTTAATCAGTATAACGCGCTTAAACTATGTAATAAATGAAAATTATATGACATTAATATTACTGTAAAGCAAACAATGATACATTATGCTCTTACACATAGAACATGACACACAGTCAACAGGGATTCAGAAAATATCGCTCTTGTACAAAGCAACTACGAGGGTAAGTCAATTATTATTCGTAAAGTACTTATAAAATTGTATTATAATCAAATAGGAAACTTACAAGAACATCATTTTTCGACATAGTCCATCGTTGTACAAGCTTCCTGGTGCTCACATAAAAGAATGTTCTCGGCTGAGCTGCGAGCCAGGAATGCACCGGTTCTTCGTCAGAGGCAAATCGTCGGCCCCTTAATGCCTGTTTGAGTGGACCAAACAAGTGATAGTCAGACGGGGCAAGATCGGGACCATATGGAGGATGATCCTAGCACTGCAAATCTGAGTTTCTGGAGCGTTTCAGCAGTGTGGGCAGCAGTATATGGATGGTGATCCAGTACTTCAAATTTGAGTTTCTGGAGCGTTTCAGCAGTGTGGGCAGCACTATGCGGACGGGAATTGTCGTGCAAGAACACAACACATTTTGACAGCGATCTTCGGCGTTTGCTTCGAATTGCAGGCTTTAGCCTGGCAGTAAGCATCTCACTGTGACGTACACCAAACAGTGTTGTTGTGCCCTTTTCCCCATAATATTCCAGTACTCGACCTTGTGAGACAAAAAAAAAAAAAAACCGTAAGCATCAGTTTTCCTACGGACGGTTGGGTCTTGAACACTTTCATGCACAGCGAATTTGAAAGTTTCCATTCCATACTCCGACGTTTACTTTCCACTTCGTAATGATGGATCAATGTTTCGTCACCAGTAATGATCCTGTCTAAGAAGTTGTCCCTTTCGTTACCATAGCGATCTAAATGTTTTCTGCAGATGTCCAAGGGCGTTTGTTTGTGCAACTCTGTGGGTTGCTTGCACAAACTTTATGAAACCCAAGTCAATTGTGGGTGATTTCATAGGCAGAACTGTGACTGATTTGCATACGATGTGCCACTTCGTCAATAGCTAATCGTCTGTCCAAGAGAATCATTGCACGTGAACGCTCAATGGTTTCTTCACTTGTGGCGGTAAACCGTCGTCCAGCTCCATCGTGCGTAACACTTGTACGACCATTTCGAAATTTTTCAATCCATTGGAAGACACTTCGTTGTGTCAAAACACTGTTCTCGTACTGTACCGAAAGTCTTTGATGAATTTCGACTCCTGATACTCCTTCCGACCACGAAAAACGGATCACTCAATGTTGCTCTGCTTTGGTGCAAATAGACAGCGGAGCAGCCATGATTAACAGCACGCCAGCGGTAACGAAACTAACCTGGCAGCTTGAAAATTGCAAAGATATAACAACAAATAAACAAAGCATGCGTAATCAATACAAAGGACAGTACTACGAAAAAAAATATAACTAAATTGCGGACAATAAATGACTTACCATCGTAGCTCTTTATTCCCGTGAATAAATGAGTGCTGTTGACAGGGGATCTCAAATTGATTCCATATTTCTCATTTTCTAGAAAGCTTTTGATATTGTTCCCCATAAGCGGCTTCCAGTCAACTTGTGTGCCTTTACTGTACCCTCTCAGTTGCGCGACTAGATTAGCGATTTCGTGGCAGGAAGGCCACTGTTCGTAGCAGCTGACGGAAAGTCATTGAAAAAAACTAAAGTGTTATAAGCCCTCTGTTGTTCCTAATATACTCCCTTAGTTAGAAAAGTTCCAGGATAGGTTTTCTTAAAAACAGAAAATTGCATTTACCAAGTAATGAGCCTAGCTCCTATTGAAGTAGTCCCCTTGGCATTGTATTCACAGTTGTCAACGTTTCTGGAGATCTCGGAAGGAAGCAGGGCCGGCCGGGGTGGCCGAGCGGTTCTAGGCGCTACAGTCTGGAACCGCGCGACCGCTACGGTCGCAGGCTCAAATCCTGCCTCGGGCATGGATGTGTGTGATGACCTTAGGTTAGTTAGGTTTAAGTAGTTCTAAGTTCTAGGGCACTGATGACCTCAGAAGTTAAGTCCCGTAGTGTTCAGAGCCATTTGAACCATTTGACGGAAGCAGGGAAATTTTCAACTGCGATGCCTCTAATCTCATTTGTCACAGGCCGTTGAATGTCTGCAGTATCCTTATCTTTCCTTTCAGTCGCTTTTTCACTCGTAGAAACAAGAAAAAATCGCAAGGCGAGTGGTCGGGTTAATATGGTGGCAGTAACAGACAAAGCAGTATGGGGTCCTGCATTGTCGTACAGTAAGAACCCAAACAGTGTGTTGCTCAGCACAGCCCTGCCACCTAGTGAGTTTGCACGGAAACATGGCCATGGTCATTTCTAGAATGCACATACCATGTAACATAAACACAACATTTGTTCCTTTTTGGTATTGATATTTCTGAGAAAGGGAGTTCTTCTTTGGTACTGCCTTGTCCCCCATCGTGCGCAGAGTCGGCAGGGTAGAGTACAGGCTTGGCATGGTTAATTTTAAGGGATTGCTGGATGCCCTTCCTGCCGCCACCCCATACCCCCCGTGAATTAGTGTACCCCAGCTGCCTGGGTCTAGTGTAAATCATGAAAGAGTGTGAATGTGTTGCAAATGTCTGCGAGTCGTGTAACTCAGGAGGGACGTGGGGACCAGCCCAGTATTCACCTAGTGGGATGTGGAAAACCACTTACAAACCATATCCAGGCTGGCTAGCACACAGGACCTCGTCATTAATCCGCTGGGCGGATTCGATCCAGGGCCTGCTCGCCTACCCGAGTACAGGAAGCAGCGACTAACCTAGCGGGTTTTTCTGACAAAGGGAGTATTGAAATGATTTAGCAGACAATCTGAGCAGCTTTCTTAGATGGTTCAAACGGCTCTGAGCACTATGGGACTTAACATCTGAAGTCATCAGTCCCATAGAACTTAGAACTACTTGAACCTAACTAACCTAAGGACATCACACACATCCATGCCCGAGGCAGGATTCGAACCTGCGACCGTAGTGATCACGCGGTTCCAGACTGAAGCGCCTAGAACCGCTCGGCCACATCTTTCTTAGACTGTTTGCAGATGATCCTGTCATTCTCCGTCTAGTGAAACCAAGAGAAGATTAAAACCAATTGAAAATTTATTTAGACATGTTACCTGTGGTGCAAAAAGCGACAATTGACACTATAATGGAAAGTATGAGGTCATCCATATTTCTATAAGTGTGAAATTAAGGTTACACAGTAAATCACACAAATTAAGTCTGTCAATTCAACTACATATCTAGGAATAACAGTTACGACCGACTTAGATTGGAGCGATCACATGATAGTGTTGTGGAGAAGGTGCTACATCTTAACTAGGCTTGAAATAGATTAAGGGAGAACATGGAAGGTGGAACCACACATTTACCATCTGTTATTCCGTTTAATACATTTTATTACTTACTGGCAATTTTACCATTACTGTTTACAAAATTATTAAACTTTTTAAAGTACACTTCAACAATTATACCGCTGAGAACAGCGCATAAGAAACAGAAACACACAGTTTCCGAAAACATAACTGTTACTTCAATTGAGTGTGGCTGCAAGCAGGTTCAACAAACAATCTGATCAGTCAGATGAATTACGGTAACAGCTGTTATAATCCGTTCATCATAAGAATAAACCTGAAGTAAACATTGTACTATGTTTTCTTCCGCGTTTACTGGAACCTCATTGGATTCCCGTTTCACGTGGGACTGCAGCCAGGCCGTCTCGAGTACTGTCAAGGACGATAATAAGGGTACGTTTTGTGCTGCGCGTTACGCGCACATCGACTTAGCGGTAATACGGGACAACAGCTGTACCGGCGCATTTAACTTTGACAGCACTGGCCGGTCACCTGGTACAGCTAGTCTGCAGTGACGTGGTGAGCTGCAGTTCACACGTAAAAAGAGGCGAGCAGAGGAGCAATACAGCTTCGAATGCCACGTAATTTTTAAACAGAATGAAATAATACACTCCAAATCTCCCACAATACGCTCATTGGACGACTAGACGAAAACCGCAACAAGTTATCATTTTCAGCTAACGTACTATTGTAATTGAAAACAAGAATGATGAAAATTCCTGACTTAACGACAGGGTAATTTTTCTGCATAAGCTGTGTGTGAAGTAAGAGTGTATTGAAGGATTTCATCGTGTAGCTAAATATTGAAGCCACTGAAGGTATCACAGTGAGTCGTCTGGTAATCTCTTACCTGCTTCCTTATCCGAATTAGAGAAATACATTTCAGGTCTGGAAGTGTCAGCTGCTACGTTGATAACGAGCCTGTCAACAATAGATTCCACGAAGCCAAGCAGGCGTAGCATTTTCTCATCTTTTATGACGAACCGTTCTATACCCCGCCAGCGTTCGGCAGTGACGTGTGAAAAAGACGCGTCCGTTAGTTCAAGTACGTCTGGCAGCTTAACAATGTTGTTACTTCTCGGGTCAAATCTCACAGATTGGCTCCAGATCAGTTCTGTTGGGTTCATATTGTAATGGTACAGCAACAAATAAAAAAATGCAGCGTTTGTACGATGTGCTCGATGCTTTGAAAATGATTGTTTTTAGTGTTACTGTGATACTTATCTACGTCTGTGGTACAAAACGATGGACATAGTCCAAATGAAGAGGATATGGTTTTTCATTTGTAAGTAGTCTGTTTAGGTTCTTATATTGGTAACGCCACCGCCGCATAGCGCTCTGTATGAAAATCACTGGCTGTGCTGTGTGCAGTCTGTGGCTGGGTGGCATTGTTGGAATTTGCTATTGTAGTGTTGGGCAGTTGGCTGTTAACAGCACGTAGCGTTGCGCAGTTGGAGGTGAGCCGCCAGCAGTGCTGGATGTGGGGAAGTGAGATGGCGGATTTTTGAGAGCGCATGATCTGGACGTGTGTCCATCAGAGACACTACATTTGTAAGACTGGATGTCATGAACTGCTATATATATTATGACTTTTGAACACTTTTAAGGTAAATCGTTGTTTGTTCTCTATCAAAATCTTTCATTTGCTAACTATGCCTATCAGTAGTTAGTGCCTTCAGTAGTTTGAATCTTTTATTTAGCTGGCAGTAGTGGCACTCGCTGTATTGCAGTAGTTCGAATAACGAAGATTTTTGTGAGGTAAGTGATTTGTGAAAGGTATAGGTTGATGTTAGTCAGGGCCATTGTCTTGTAGGGATTATTGAAAGTCAGATTGCGTTGCGCAAACAATATTGGGTGTCAGTTTATTGTTGATCAGAACAGGTAAAGAGCGAAATGTATGAGTACATTCAGTTCTGCTCAGCTGTTTGAAAATCAAATAATGTAAGAGGTTTATCAGCACAGTAATTCAGTAATTTTTCTAAGGGGACGTTTCACATTTTTGTCTTAAAAGTTAAATTGTTATGTTTTCTTAATTGAAACAACTTTTATGAACAGTCTTTCATAAAAAATCGGTGATTAAGAATTTTTATTTGAAATGGAAACAGGAATTTTGCGTCCTATGTGTAATTAGAAACTAGAAGACGCGTATTACTCATAAAAAATTATGAAGAGTTTTAAAATTACGGGAGGTAGGTATTTCAAATCGAAAGAGAAAAAACAAAGGACACTAGGGAGTTCTGAACCAACGCACAAACAACCGCATTTGGTTCACATTCCATAAAGCTACTGCCTGCACTATACGTTCAGTAGGGGTTAGTGTATCAACTGCGTTATATACACCGCTGTGAAAACTTCAAAGCCGATTATCTCCGTAAATTTATGAAAAACATTAAGAACAGCCTATTTCTCGGCACTTTTTAACCGTGTTCCACGCGCGTGTTTCACTACGGAACAGAAAGCAGTCTCAGCCATTTTCATATTGCGCATTATCAGCGCGACAATCAGAGCACAACGCTGAAGAGGCTGAGACCGTAGACGATTGTTGAAATAGAAACTGTGTACTTAAAGCGTGATTAAGAAAAATGTTGGTGGCCGTTGTTGTTGTGGTCTTGAGTCCTGAGACTGGTTTGATGCAGCTCTCCATGCTACTCTATCCAGTGCAAGCTTCTTCATCTCCCAGTACCTACTGCAACCTACATCCTTCTGAATCTGCTTAGTGTATTCATCTCTTCCTCTACGATTTTTACCCTCCACGCTGCTGTCCAATACTAAATTAGTGATCTCTGGTGCCTCAGAATATGCCCTGCCAACCGATTCCTTCTTCTAGTCCAGTTGTGCCACAAATTTCTCTTCTCTCCAATTCTATTCAATACATTCTCATTATTTATGTGATCTACCCATCTAATCTTCGGCATTCTTCTGTAGCACCACATTTCGAAAGCTTCTATTCTCTTCTTGTCTAAACTATACTTACAGAAAAGGCTTCCTGACACATAAATCTATACTCGATGCTAACAAATTTCTCTTCTTGAAAAACGCATTCCTTGCCATTGCCAGTCTACATTTTATACCCTCTCTTCTTCGACCATCATCAGTTATTTTGCTCCCCAAATAGCATAACTCATTTACTACTTTAAGCGTCTCATTTCCTAATCTTATACCCTCAGCATCACCCGACTTAATTCGGCTACATTCCATTATTCTCGTTTTGCTGCTGTTGATGTGCATCTTATATCCCCCTTTCACGTTTGAATATCTTTAAAGTATCATTTAACGTAAATTAGTTATAACATATCTAATACATAAGTAGGACCTACTTCCAAGAGCGTAACAACACCAGTGCACATCTGCTACGACTTCTGATCAGTCATCGCGTTTTTGTCTGTTTACACCAGGTTTATTCTTATGATGAACGGGTCATAAATGTACTAAAAAATATCAATCCTATCTGACCACTGCACACTTGAACAACGTTCATCGAAATCCCGGGTTGCTCACAAGACACGACGGTGATTGAAGCTGTTGGGAGGCCGCTTGGCAATGCATAACCCTTAATAAAGATCCCTAAACAATACACTACGCTGTTCCTCAAACAGACCAACAAGAAAGGTATAAGAATTTAAACATAAATGGCCACCCGTACATCGCAACCATACATTAGCGACAAGGCTTAATAAATAAGAAATTGATCAAATTTTTAAGATAAGCTGAAATGCATGAAGTTGAAATGTACTTGAACTGAATACAGTCCAGCAACAAGTCTTAAACTCCACACGTTCAGAAGTAGTAATGAAGGTGCCAAACTTAGAAAACGGTTACATAGGTGTAACGAGGAAAAATCTCAGGCTTTCCAGCAAGCCTTAAGCTCCTGAGCGCTTTAAAGTCGCGGAACAGATCTAGCTACTGGTCGCCTAACGAACGGCGATCTCCGCCTTGGCACTCATGAAAGAATCGGCCTTACTTGAGCCACTCCGACGCGGCTCGTAGGGGCGGCCGACTGCCGACCAACCCAGACGTCGTGTGACGATCGGAGTGCCGCCGCGCCAATAGACAAGAACGCCTCTGTTCTGGGCCCATGAAACAGGAAAGCGGCGTTTGACGCTAAAGCAACGCTGCCAGCACTCATTAAAAGGGAACAGTAACCTGCGCAAATTAAGTTTCCCCACAAGAATGGAAGGAGAGTAAAAATGAAATATGTATGGCAAGCGGGTACCAATAGGTTTAATTTAACACTCCTTAAAGCTACTAATATTCACTCCCAATCATGTCAGCACCCGCTGATTACGTAACATAAAAGTATACGCAATACCACCTTGCCTCCCACACGGATCGAGCCAGAAATGATTCTCTTCACAAAACTTACCACACTCTTACACTTGCGCGAAATATGATCCAGAACACAAACTGGACTTAGTAACACTGACCGACGAGCATGCGCTCAAACACTGGCAAGCGCGTTAATAGAAGAAGTCTCATTGCATATAACACAGGCGTGGCTTTACACTAAACTCCAGTTAGGTGAGAAGAAGCGCGACTTGCAGGATTCCAGCCAGGGCGTTGTTGCTTCCGATCCACACAGACGACCTTCGAGATGGCGTAAACCTTAAGTCTGCAGAATAGGCCGGGAACTGTTCGACCAGGTTGCATGCGACGTCTGTCTCTCTTGGCACCGCCCACCGCTACCAATTAAGCGAGCCGGCCAGTATTGCCCCCGACGGATTTAACCTTACGTCGTTCCTTGACACCTGTGACGGACAGCAGGTGTCCCACAAAACCCAAAATTTGCCAGCCACGTGGCCCTCAGCCAACTCCTCCACAGGCCCCGCCAAAGCAACAACACACACACCTCGACTAATGACCTTAGCAGTTAATGGCGCCAGTGGAAAGCCATACCGCTCATATTAGAGCCGCCACGGCTCAGGAGGCACACCAAAGACTGTGTTTTATGACAGAACGGTTGGAAAATACAACAAATCCACTACAGGTAGGCTACTGCGTACACTACGCTTGTCCATCCTCTGCTAGAGCACAGCTGTGCGGTAAGTGGCGGAGGACATCAAAAAAGTTCAAAGAAGGGCAGCTCGAATTGTACTGCCGCGAAATTGGGGAGAAGTAGTCACGGATATGATATGCAACTTGTGGTGGCAATCATTGAAGCAGAGGCGTTTTTCGATGTGGCGAGACCTGTCCACAACACCTATCTACTAAGAATGCAGAAATATTTTGTTTACCTCAACTTACATGGGGAGAAACTGTTATCTAATCAAATACAAGAAATCAGAGCCGCCACTGTGCTCGCCTTTCACGCGCGCTGTTCAAGAGTGCAAGTGTGGAATGGCAAATAGTAGCGAATTTGTTTGATGAACCTTCTGTCAGACACTTAAGCATGTATGTTCGTATGTTTGTTCCGTTGTTTCTTGGTACCATAATTTCATAATGATAAATCAAAAACATTAGTTTGTGAATGTTCGACAGTATTTATTAATCTGGCTCACAGTCCTTTTTTAACACTAAATGACCAAACATAGCGATCTCCCATCTTCTAAACTATTCTTAAGCTTCAAATTTGTTGATTTCTTCCCGCTTTGTCTGTTCCATACTGTTTTTCCATTTTTATTGTATTTATTGATTTTATTGTGGGTTTTTATGCACTGTACAGGGTGTGGTAGATAAGTAATGAGACTGGCCGCCGCGCGACGCCCCAGTCGCTCGCAGGGCGGTCTCCACCGGTACGTCACGTGGTGGGGGATCTGAGCTAACAGTAGAACCGGTTCGCAGTCGCGTCGGAGCTCTGGTGCAGTGAGGGTCGAGCTTCGCGTATTACGTTGTTTGTGTGCCCGTGACACTTGTGAAAACGCTGAAGATGGATTGCTCGATAGAACAGCGGTATGCAATCAAATTTTGCTTTCGCTTGGGCAAAACTGCTTCGGAAACTTTTGCTATGATTACGGAGGCCTACAAAGAAGACTCCCTATCAAGAGCTCAAGTGTTCCGGTGGTTTAATGAATTTAAAAACGGGGGGGAATCCGTTGAAGACATGGAACGATCTGGACGCCCTTCAACGAGTCGTGTGGATGAAACGGTGGCCAAAGTGAAAGAACTCCTGGACTCCGACCGTCGTTTAAGTCTCAAAATGATCGTCGATGAGGTCTCCGTGAGTAAATTTACGGTTCACCAAATTGTTACGCAAGATTTGATGATGAGGAAAGTTTGCGCAAAATTGGTTCCCCGAGTGCTCACCGCCGAACAAAAGCAACAACGAGTGGACGTTTGCCGTGAGATGTTGAATGATTTGGAAAATAATCCACACTTTTTAGACAATGTAGTAACAGGCGACGAATCGTGGACATTCCAGTACGACCCAGAGACGAAAGCCCAGAGCTCGGAGTGACACACACCGGCATCCCCGAGGCCGAAGAAAGCAAGAATGTCAAAGTCCCGCATAAAGACAATGCTGATTGTGTTTTTCGACAAGCGGGGGTTAATTCACAAAGAGTTTGTCCCTCAGGGGAAGACTGTCAATGCCGAATTCTACAAAGAAGTCCTTCAGCGATTGCACAGAGCCGTCAAACGGAAGCGACAGGACCTTGCTCAACGCTGGCGTCTCCACCACGACAACGCTCCGGCGCACACAGCGTTCCTACTTGACCCGAATTGGAGTTGAAGTTTTGCCACAGCCACCATACAGCCCTGACTTGAGGCCTCCTGATTTCTTCCTATTTCCGAAGGTCAAAAGATGCCTGAAGGGTCATCGTTTCGACGATATTCCGAACATCCAACGTGCTGTCACGAAGGCACTAACTGGGATAACTAAAACGGACTACAGTGGGGCCTATGAAGCTTGGAAAACGCGCTGGCAACGTTGTGTCGACGCCCAAGGCGAGTACTTTGAAGAATATTAACGTTTTGTACAAATTGGATCAATAAATTTGTTTTTCTAGACTGAGTCTCATTACTTATCTACCACACCCTGTATATACCCTTTTATTTTATTACTTATACATTTCACTCCATATTTTCTGCCGAGTGCGCTGTGCATTCCATTCTTCAGGTAATTCCTTCTCTCTTTCGTGGAGGACAGGAATGTCATAGCCGAACTTTACCACTGATACCTTTCACTCTGAAATTTAAACCCATTTGTGAACCCTTCTACTATTAATCACAACCTTTAAATCACACACACACACACACACACACACACACACACACACACACACACACCGACTGTTGGTCGGCGATAAAAGGTGAATTAACTCACACAGCATGGTATTACACTTACGAGGCATTTATAAAATTTTATTGCAGCATACATCACGTATGTAATACTATGGAATCCATTTAGTTACTTGGACAACAGACAGAAATTCATTACATACCATACCTGTTTGTGATAATAGGGTATACAAAAGGGAATAGAAATGAATCGCACGCTACCACATTGTGCAAAAGTTATTTGCAGAGGATTACCTATGGTCATAAGGAAGATTTGCACTCCCATTTTGTATGACTCATACGACGGTCCACAACACAAACGTATGAAGAACGATGGATTGCTCTTGAAGGCCTCGTTCGTCTGATCTTGATGTCTTAGATATACTTTCTGGTGGTGACATTTCGAGGCATTGTTGTATTTCACACTCATCGACAATGTGCACTCATTACAGGAGCCGGTGTCCCATATGTTGTGGTAACGTGGTACTCGTGAACCGTATAACAGCTGATGAGTTGCTTGAACGTTGTAATGAGCATCAGCCGCTACACCGGTCACAAGGAGCACGTTACAGCCACATGTATATGATGAGTTCTGTTACGGAATGATGTAACTACTAATTGTGTCAGTAGGTAAGTTGTAACGGCATAACTCCTTTGTTTTGTGATCATCGTTTACTTACAATGAATGGTACGAACGATGGAATGAAGTCCTTGATTATGTCATGTATGCATGTTGTCATTTTAAGAAAGACTTTAAAGATATGCGAAGCTACAGTATATCATCAAAAGTATCCGGAAACCTGGCTGAAACTGACTTACAAGTTTCGTGGCACCCTCCACCCCGGTAATGCAGGAATTCAGTATGTTGCCCGCCCACCCATAGCCTTTATGACAGCTTCCACTATCGCTGGCATACGTTCAATCAGGTGCTGGAAGATTTCTTTGGGAATGGCAGACCATTCTTCACGGGGTGCTGCGCTGAGGAGAGGTATGGATGTCGGTCGGTGAGGCCTGGCACGAAGTCGGCGTTCCAAAACATCCCACCGGTGTTGTATGGGATTCATGTCAGGACACTGTGAAGGCCAGTCCATTACAGAGATCTTGTCGTGTAACCACGCCGCCAAAGGCCGTGCATTATGAACAGGTGCTCAATCGTGTTGAAAGATGCAGTCGCCATCCCCGAATTGCTCTTCAACAGTGAGAAGCAAGAAGTTGCTTAAAACATCAACGTAGGCCTGTGCTGTGACAGTGCCACGCAAAACAACAGGAGGTGCAAGCCCCCTCCATAGAAAACACGACCACACCATAACACCACCGCCGCCGAATTTTACTTTTGGCACTACACACTTTGGCAGATGACGTTCACCGGGCATTTGCCGTACCCACATCCTGCCATCGGATCGGCATAATGTGTAACGCGATTCGTCACTCCACCCAATGTTTTTCCACTGTTCAGTCGTCCAATGTTTACGCTCCTTACACAAACCGAGGCGTCGTTTGGAATTTACGGGCTTCATGTGTGTCTTATGAGTATTCGCTCAACCATGAAACCCAAATTTCCTCAGCTCCCGCCATGACTGTCACAGTACTTGCAGTGGATCCTGATGCAGTTTGAAATTCCTGTGTGATGGTCTGGACAGATGTCTGCCTATTACACATTACGACCCTCTTCAACTGTCAGCGTTCTCTGTCAGTCAACAGACGAGGTCGGCCTGTACGCTTTTGAGCTATACGTGCCCTTCACGTTTCCACTTGACTATTACATCGGAAACAGTGGACCTAGGGATGTTTAGGAGTGCGGCAATCTCGCGAACAGGCTTGACACAAGTGACACCCAATCACGCGACCACATTCGAAGTCTGTAAGTTCGGCGGTGCGCTCCATTCGATTCTCTCACGATGTCTAATGACAACTCAGGCCACTGATATGGGGTACCTGGTAGTAGCTGGCAGCATAATGCACCTAATATGAAAAATGTATGTTTTTTGGAAGTGTCCGGATACTTTTGATCACGTAGTGTATAATGGTACCAACAGAAAGTAAGTATGTTCTATTGTTTGAATATATATAATCACTTCAAACAAAGGAGATTCAACGTGCGTTTTGGACTTTCGAGTTTTCAGTTCCTGACGTAAATAAAAAAAATTGCATCAGATCGCATGGGAATGTCAACAAAGCTGGCTTAGGGACGTATTAGAACCGGTCGAGAACGTCACAGGTTCCTGCTACGTTCACAGCACGCCACTTCGAATCATCGTCTCTAGTGGCAGTGCCGAAGGGATGCATGAGGTTTCTGCACCATTCCGTCTACAGCAGTTCACCTGTTTCGCTTCCACTATTGTATTATAATGCTACACATACGTGCGTAGAGCAGGTAGGATTGTGACTATGGCTCGACTGTTGAGGACGCTGCCTGCTGAACGCAGAGAGACGACCGAAGCCAGCGACATGGCACGGTGCGGCGCTGTGCTGCTCCGTCTTTAAGAGCAATTTATCCGCGAGATAAGGCCTCCGCCGTAATGACCCCGCCCCCTCCCCTGCCCCCACCATCCACTCCCACCCCTGGGCCACGCCACGCCTACGCCTATGCCGCCGGCGCTGCATCGGCTCGCTGGAAACTAATTTCGCGACGGGCTGCAGGCGGCGGGAAGGCAAATGTCAAGCGGAAACTTGCAGCCTCAGTTGCACAAATTTTCTGGTCTTTACCAGGTTTCGGCTAAATTAGTCTAGCCTTCTTCAGCAGCATAAAATTACTATAAAACGCCGGGGTAAGGCCGAGTCAACATTACAACTCAAAGTAGTTTCATTCGACATGGTACCACGGTACTATAGGTTTCAGTTTTAATGTTGACTGTGCCTTACTCTGGCATGGTATCGTAATTTTATGCTTCTGAAGAAGGCTAGATTAATTTAGCGGAAACCTGGTAAAGACCAGAAAATTTGTGCAGCTGAGGCTGATTCTTCAAAATATTAGTCTATAACAGTTGCTGACGGGGCAGAGATATGCTAAAAATTTTTGAATATCACATTCTAAGAATTATTTTTGCGTTTGATTTATTAAAATATTCCCAACCAATCCCAATTAACGGAGGTGGTGGCATTACTTTTCATTCACCCCTCGTAGTAGCCACAGTCGCACCCTGACCATATTGTCGTGCTTTATGAAATATGATACAAGCTTTGAAAGTCCTCTCTGTGATTCACCGTCAGACCCGAAATATAAAGCCGCCCCTGTATTTCAGTACAGGTGTTATTTAGCAGGGAACATGCCTGGAATGCCACTCTCGTCATAATAGAGGAAGTTTATAAAAACGTGCGCGTCTTGATTTTCTTTTCCTCGGTCGAGTCTTTGTGTCGATGTTCCATAGACCGACGTTTCGTCTCCGGGTCGTAATACTGCACCCACGTTTCGTCTCCTGTCGCAACTGAATGGAGAAAGGCGTAACCTTCATTCTCGTAACGCGAGAGGAGTTCCTGGCTAATTTCAAGTCTGTGCGCTTTCATTTCAGGAGTCAGTATCCGGGGTGCCCATCGTGCACAGATCTTCCGATAGCCAAACAAAACAATAACGTGACACTCACGTTCTTGTGAAATGCCGATTTTGCTTGCAATTTCTATCTGAGTGATACGACGATCGTCCTCAGTCAATCTGTCAACATTCTGGTTGCGAATCTCGGTGGTTGCTATCATAGGACGTCCAACTCTTTGTTTGTCACGTAGGTCAGATTCTCCCGCCTCAACATCTTTAAACTTACTCGCCCAACGAATGACGGACAGTACTCACATCAACACAATCGCCATAAACTGCTTTCATTCCCTGCTGGATATCCTTTGGGGTGACACCTTCTGCCGTCAAGAATTCAATGACTGCACGTTCCTTAAATCGCATTGGCCGAGCGTCTGCGCAGAGCTCCATGCTTTACACTATAACAACACAGCCGTTCACTGCTAAGACTTCCTGCCAACTGTAGCTGTAGAGAAGAGGCTACGGAACAAGCCAGTACATGTCACATACCAATGCTGCCAACTGTTGAAGAGTTACGAAGGTGATGGTATTACTTTTCAGTCAACCCTACTATGTTGTTGTTGTGGTCTTCAGTCCTGAGACTGGTTTGATGCAGCTCTCCATGCTACTCTATCCTGTGCAAGCTTCTTCATCTCCCAGTACCTACTGCAACCTACATCCTTCGGAATCTGCTTAGTGTATTGATCTCTTGGTCTCCCTCTACGATTTTTACCCTCCACGCTGCCCTCCAATGCTAAATTTGTGATCCCTTGATGCCTCAAAACATGTCCTACCAACCGATCCCTACTTCTAGTCAAGTTGTGCCACAAACTTCTCTTCTCCCCAATCCTATTCAATACCTCCTCATTAGTTACGTGATCTACCCACCTTATCTTCAGCATTCTTCTGTAGCACCACATTTCGAAAACTTCTATTCTCTTCTTGTCCAAACTGGTTATCGTCCATGTTTCACTTCCATACATGGCTACACTCCATACAAACACTTTCAGAAACGACTTCCTGACACTTAAATCTATACTCGATGTTAACAAACTTCTCTTCTCCAGAAACGATTTCCTTGCCATCGCCAGTCTACATTTTATATCCTCTCTACTTCGACCATCATCAGTTATTTTACTCCCTAAATAGCAAAACTCCTTTACCACTTTAAGTGTCTCATTTCCTAATCTAATCCCCTCAGCATCACCCGATTTAATTTACTTTCCAGTATCCTCGTTTTGCTTTTGTTGATGTTCATCTTATATCCTCCTTTCAAGACACTGTCCATTCCGTTCAACTGCTCTCCCAAGTCCTTTGCTGTCTCCGACAGAATTACAATGTCATCGTCAAACCTCAAAGTTTTTTCTTCTTCTCCATGAATTTTAATACCTACTCCGAATTTTTCTTTTGTTTCCTTTACTGCTTGCTCAATATACAGATTGAATAACATCGGGGAGAGGCTACAACCCTGTCTCACTCCCTTCCCAACCACTGCTTCCCTTTCATGCCCCTCGACTCTTATAACTGCCATCTGGTTTCTGTACAAATTGTAAATAGCCTTTCGCTCCATGTATTTTACCCCTGCCACCTTCAGAATTTGAAAGAGAGTATTCCAGTTAACGTTGTCAAAAGCTTTCTCTAAGTCTACAAATGCTAGAAACGTAGGTTTGCCTTTTCTTAATCTTTCATCTAAGATAAGTCGTAAGGTTAGTATTGCCTCACGTGTTCCAACATTTCTACGGAATCCAAACTGATCCTCCCCGAGGTCCGCTTCTACCAGTTTTTCCATTCGTCTGTAAAGAATTCGCGTTAGGATTTTGCAGCTGTGACTTATTAAACTGATAGTTCTGTAATTTTCACATCTGTCAGCACCTGCTTTCTTTGGGATTGGAATTATTATATTCTTCTTGAAGTCTGTGGGTATTTCGGCTGTCTCATACATCTTGCTCACCAGATGGTAGAGTTTTGTCATGACTGGCTCTCCCAAGGCCATCAGTAGTATAACTGACAAAATAATTGTTACTTTCAGTCTCCGTATCATTAGCCTAATCCGAAGACATGATTGCGATAGTGTCGTAAAATAAATGTGTATCAAATTTATTTCGTACTGATCAAAAAAGTGAAGTAATTTAATAATGATATTACAGAAAACGAGAGAAGAAGGAAACTGGAGCTTTTGAGATATGGTGCTATAGAGGGTTGTTCAAAATTAGGTGGACAGTAGAATTGACTAGGAGAGGAAAACGTGGAAAATATTAAGAAGAAGGTGTTGATGTAGAGTGACAGCACATGTGTCAAGACAGTGGACGGCAATTTGTGGCTCGCAACCTATATGCGGTTCTTCAGACCTTTGACTGTGGCTCTTCCACAAAATACCACATCCGGGCGCGCTCTGATCATCGCCAGTTTAATGAAATTTTAGTTGAAGTGGAGAGTGAATATGCAGATCTTCTGCTGCGTAGCAAGATAAGTTGGTTGTCAACAGGACGCGTTTTGAAACATTTTACTTCCTTGTTAACAGAAACCAAATCATTTTTGCTTGTGATGAGTGTTCACTATCTAGAACCAAGGAACGATCAGTGGATCCAAAAGTTTTATTCGTGGTAGACATTCAGTCTTACATTCGTCAGCTTAATCTTAAACCACAGGGGAAAGAAAAAGTTTATTTTATTTTATAGGAAGTTATTTAATTTGAAAACATATGGTTCAAATGACTTTGAGCACTATGGGACAAGTTGTTGTGGTCACACGGGGGTGCGTTTCTTTTTTTTATGTTAATGTTTGTGATTTTTTTCTTTCTTTTTCTTTAAAAAATCTGAGGTCATCAGTCCTCTAGAACTTACAACTACTTAAACCTAACTAACCTAAGGAGATCACACACATCCATGCCCGAGGCAGGATTCGAAACTGCGACCATAGCGGTCGCGCGGTACCAGACTGAAGCGCCTAAAACCGCTCGGCCACAGTGGCCGGCATTTGAAAACAAATTATCTGTTTTCGCTCTAGGGTTTGAAGGAAAGCATTTGTTCACTTTCCAAATCTGTGGAAAAATCACCAATAAAATAATTCTGATATTGAAATTTTTTATTTCAAAACAATATTTATATGTACGAGGCAAG
The DNA here is from genome assembly GCF_023864345.2 of Schistocerca serialis cubense. Classification (NCBI taxonomy): domain Eukaryota; kingdom Metazoa; phylum Arthropoda; class Insecta; order Orthoptera; family Acrididae; genus Schistocerca; species Schistocerca serialis. Next base: position 868,428,503 of record NC_064641.1, on the reverse strand, counting down.
TTTTCCTCAACAGCTTTCAGGAATTCACAAGAAAAAGACCCCCTTAATGTTACTGTAACAGAATTTAATTTTTCGCCTTGTAATATTGACATTGGCAGCTTTGATATGCTATAACTGGGCTAAAAAATTAAAATAATAAAAATAAAAAGAAAAAAAACAAGAATTAAGGAGCCCCAAGTTAGAACGGATTTGTGCTGATACAGAGATACTGGAGAAAAACAGATGTGAAATTACATCACAGCACAAGTGGTTTGCTTCGAAAGATCTAGGGAAGAAATTCATGTTTATTTTTAACACCTGGCGTAGTATTCCTAACTTACTAGCTGAAAAAAAACTAAAATTTCCCATTTTTCTTATTCAGGTCTACATATTCGAGCGAAAAATCATTTTCAAACATGAACTTTATTGAGAGGAAATTGTCGTCACATTGATGAGAACCTGGAATAGTGCCTAAAATTGGAAACAACCTACAAACTTGATTTACCAGTACTTTCCAAGAAGATGCCAGGTCACTGTTCACATTAGCGTTTTGTCAGTCATTATCGTGATTTAGTTTTATTTATTTTTTAAGATTTGATTTTATGAATAAAGAATATCGTTATTGAAACATATGTCAAGTTTAGTTCAACATACCTATAATTTAACCAAGACTTAAAATTTTAAACAAAATTTATTAAATTAATGTTAGGCAGGCTTGTGGGGTGAAAGAAGATGTGGTGCAGAGTACTGAAAAGATATGTTGGCATGTGGAGGGAATGAACGAATGGACACAGATGAAACAAGTATACAAGATGAGTGCAGGAGGATTTCCCAGAAAGTAGTGCTTCGCATTTTTTTCTCTGCCATAAACAATGCTACGAATGTGAAACGGTACGTATTTATTATTTGAAGTCTTTGAGTGAGAGCGCCAAGTTTCCGTCACTTCCGACAGATATCATAGCTGTGGGACAGTTTCAAAATGGTGTTGGTAGGTGATGTACGTTACACGCGAAGCGTTGTCATTGACTTTCTCACTGTAGAGAAAAAAAACTGTGGGGAATATTCACAAACGTTCGTAAACAGTCTATGGAGCATCTTTAGGCGACAGAAGTACAGTTAGTCGCTGGGCACAGAGGGAGAGGTCATCAGAAGGCGGTTCATCGGAGCTCCACGATTTGCAGCGGTTGGGGAGACCATCCACGGCTGTCACACCTGACATGTTGCAGCGAGCTTATGTTGTCATTCTCGAGGACAGATGCATTGCGACTCTACAGTCGGTGCTGCATCTGTCAATCAGCAAATGAAGTGTGGATGCAATTATCTGCGCTCTTAGATATTAAAATGTGTGTGCAAGAGGGGGCCTGCGGTGTCTAATGGTGGATTACAAATCGCACAGAAAAAATATTTGTCTTAATTTTTTGATCGTTTTGAAGCTGAGGGGCAGGCCTTCTTGTCCCGGATTGTGACAGGAGATGAAACCTGTGTTCACCATTTTGAGCCCGAAACTAAACTACAGTCAATGGAATAGCGCCATTCCCATTCCCAACAGAAGAAATACATCAAACTGCTTCCGCCTGTAAGGTCGTGATCACCGTGTTCCGGAACTGTGAAAAAGTGATTCTCATTGATGTGATGTCAAGAGGCGGTACCATTAATTAAGAAGCACATGTCAACACATTAACAAAACTTAAGATATGCTTCCAGGGACTTCGACGTCACAGCAACCCAGGAGATGTTTTACTGCAACACGATAACGCTCGGCCCCACAAAAGTCTGAGGACTGCTGAACACACCGCAAAACAGGGTTGAGGCTCTAATAATTGTACCACAGTGGGCTGTATCTACCCTGCCTAAAATCGTAGTAGCGATGCGCACATCTTACACCATTTGGCATGAATACAAATTCTCTGTATGCTTCTCTAAATTGCTCTATCAATTGTTCCAAATTAGGTTTATAAAACCAAAGCTCCTCCAACACAATAACAGCAGCAGAATAATTAATTTTATTTCCATAAAATGTTAATGCCAAATCGTCGATTCGTTCCTACGTAGTAGGAACAAGGAAGGCGAGGCGAAGGTCGTCTGGATAGTTCCTGATATGGTCCCAGTTTCCATAAAAAAATTCCAACGCAGACATTAGCTGTAAATAATAAACTTTATTTAGAAAGTAACTGTACCTTTCCTTTTACAGAAGGTCATATACACTCTGTTGCGAACTACAAATGTAACATATTTAACCTTACTCTGTACAACATCATTCTTTGCAGGTTCATCACCAGCTATTTCCAACCCGATATAAAAAGGATTAACACCTTGGAATAGTTTGTTCTTACATTTACAAAGATTTTCTAAATCAGGCCATCCCTTTACTTTACTTATATCAGCACTTGTCTCTGGTTTGCAATACGTAACAAATTTAAAACGATTACGTCTACTATATTTCCTCCAAGGAACACCGGCTGATTTATCAGGCCTTAAACTAAATGGACCCAAGTTATTACTACATGCTAAACGTACTTTCTCCAATGCACCCTGATCTTCAAATATTTTTTGTTAGCTCTGTCATCAAGTGTTAATCGCTCTACCCTAACATTAATTCTATAGACATAGGTTACAATATCATAATGTTTCAGTGTAGTAAAATTATGGGCATTTTCGTCGTATTTCTCCGTGGCTCCCATTTTTCCGTTTTCAAAACGAACACCATCTGATTGTGTATATTCTGTACGCCACTTGCACATTCGCCCGAAATACGGCCTAGTCAGAATGTTCCGACGGCGTATCCAACGCCGCGGTCGTGCACGGCGAAACCGGGTCATCATCTTCCTCCGACGAAATGGATATAACACTCTGAGCCAGCCCCCACTTACTTCCACTTGTCTGGACCATCCGTGGAAGACATGTTGAGGACGATGAGGAGGCGTTTCACACAGTAAAGCATTTGCTCCTCCACCAGGACAAGGATTGGTACCGACAGGGCACACACGCCCCTTCTTCGCTCTGGAGGAGGGCCATAGGACGGGACAGAGATTAGTGGAAAAATAGGGTTTGTATATAAAACACTGCTCTTTCGTGTGTGTAATTGTCATTATGTTCAATAAAGAACTGTTGAAGAAAAAAATGCAGTGCATTACTCTCTGGGCAACCCTCGTAGATGGATGAATTGGAATGGAGCGACCCCAGCGAAGCAGAGGTCAGCTTAGCAGTACCCTAATTAAGTTAACAACAGTGTCCATAATTATATGCTGCGGCTCGCGTTGGTGCTGTTTGTAGGTTTCCATCCTCTGTTGGAGGCCAGACCGTATCGTTTAGTTAACATGGTTGTGGTTGTTTGTCCTGGTGTTGACTGGCGCCGCTTCTTTTCGCTAGCGTTGCCTGTCTGCTAGTGCTAGCAGCGGCGGTTATCGATATGTAGTAACTGTGGCCCTATCTTTGGGGCGACGTAGTGATTCTTCTGGGTCGAGTCAATGGGCAGTTTGGTTGGGGACTCAGGAGGAGCCAGGTCCGCACAGTGTTAGAACACGCCATGACCGCTGGCAGCGCACATGAACTGCCAGATCGAAGGCCTGTGGTCACGAGGGTGCACGACCTTGTCGTAAACCGGATGCTGCAAGTTTTAAGTTGAGTGCATTTGGATTCAAGTAGAGAAACCTCTATCACTGTGAGATTCTCCAGTGACTTGGGTTCGTGTTGCTCCCAATGTCACTTTTATGCATGATGGGGCACCTTGCCACAAAGTTAAAAGTGTTTTCGAGTACTTGGATGAAAAGTAACTGAAAGTGTTGCTCTGGCCAGAGAATTGCCATAATATGAACCCAACTGAAAATTTATGGGATACTGTGAAACAGAGGATAGGGAAATTTTCAAAACCACCAAACAAGGTCTCGTGAAAAAACTAGAAGAAATCTGGTACCGTCACAATGCTATTAAAATTTCATGTGAAAAGTTAATAAAAACTATGCGAAACAGGATAAAAATGTTGATTACGAACAAAGGCACACATACAAAGTATTGAATGTACAAATATAATCTTTATGTGGGTGCAAATGCGTAATAAATGTAAAGTTTAGGAAAAAATGTCTTTAGTCTAATAATTTGAACACGTCTGTACATCGTCACTGTCGAAATCTGTGAACAGGCGCGAGGCGCGCACTGTGACTCACGACCAGAACAGGTGGTGTCAGATGGCTCGAGTGTCTGTAGTTTCTACGCCGCTTGATACAGGTCACTAGCTGACGTATACTGTTGGAGCTGCAGTAAGATTCCTACGAACTTTATTCCCTATTTTGGTTGTTTAATTTTCTAGTTGTTTATTAATTCCTCCTATAATTTTGTTTCGTTCTGAGAGTGAAAGAAGGTGTGAGTGTGAAATATTGTTTTATGTAAGTTTTTTATACTATATATTGAAATAAGAAGAGTGTTTGAGAATGGCGTGTGTTAGTCATTCATATTTGGGAATTTATTATAAACTGTTCGTCAGCTTTTAGTACTGGGGAAATGAGATTATGATTTCGGAAAAATAGTTCTGTTAGAAGGGAATTAATTTCTCATTTGTAATTTTTCAAAATTTATATATGGTAAGCTACTGTTCTGATTCAGTGACGAATTTTGATTGGTTCTGTATATGCGCAGGACTGAGAGGGCTTGGTGCTGCTTTCCAGTTGGCTGTGATGTTTCTCCCTGAATCAGAAATTAGCGTAGTCACGTGTATTTTGTGTAGAGAGAACAGAGTCGTGGCTTGAACCTCACAGTGACCGAAGCTACTGATATGTGCTCCGTTGAAAATTATAAATATTGTGGTATTTCGGTACCAAAATGTTTGAGAAGTGCCATAAAGTGTGGAAGGGAGTTCGATTTAAGGCACAGTGTGAATTTCGGAACTTTTTTGACATTTAAATACAGAAATACCGCACGGCGTGTTCCATACTTGTGAACTTGTACATTTTGTTCCATGAGACTGATATTAGCAACATTTGATAGAGCAATTCTAACAGAAGCAATCGGTTTGTAAATTTTCAGTGAAGGATTACCATAAACTGGCTACAGTTATGAATGAGGTGTGTGTGTGAACTTTTCAGACTATGTGCAGTCCAGAGTAAGGCTTGGTATGACTGGTGTTTGCAAGCTTATTGTAACTGAGTGAAATATTAACCATACAAATACTCTCAATTAACTATTTCCTTCCACCGCCAGAACAATTTTAGTGCGACTTGAGATTATGGTGTGTCACCTTTGACTGTAACACCATGTCCGTACTCACTTAAATCTTGACAAAATGCCATTATAGCAGCAGTAACCGATCTAACAACTGCGTGAGACACTGAGAGATTGCAGGGTACTCTCACTTCTGATTCGGTGTAGGTAATACGATCTACTGCGATTTGACTTCATACATTGTGATGAAATGCTGGGCAGCAGTTTATGGTCTTGTTTGTTTGCTCTAGGGAAAGAAATACGGTAAGCTTTACATGTGTTCAAAGGAACAGGGTGCCAACTTAAACCACTGCAGTAAAAGCACGCAGTTGGTGGGCCAACAAAGCGCGTTTTTTCTGGGGAACGATGAGGAGACATTTCCAGATGGCCGCGCCATGGTCACATTGTGCAGAAACACATTATGCTTGGCGCCGGACAGGTGGCAGAGGTCCAGGTATACGGCCTAGAGCCGAAAAGTCGCCGACAGCACATTGTAGACCTTGTTAACTAGCAAGCCACCATAAGAAATGTAAACGTTCTGCAAATGTCCGTAGGACAGGGAAACTGGCGCCTAGACGTCCAGACTCTGTTTCAAAACATCTTTTTGTCAATGCATGAAGCTGTTTGCATGTTTCTGGCCGATCTTTACAAACTTTGAAATGGACACAACAGGGGAGATAACAAGCTGTTTATGGAGGGCTGTGATTCCAACCTGTATTGTGTTAGCAAAAGACATGGCAAACATGTGGGAAAGAGGCCGCAAAGCTGAATTTTTTTCCGTTTTCTGTCAATTAACTTAAAAGTCTCTGACTGGTCAAATCGATTTGCAGTGCAAAGACCATTCTCCGAGCTGAGAATGCTGGGCTCCAGATTGTGATTGGCTTGTGCAGAGTGGGAGAAGTCACAAAAGAGAAATGTGCTTTTGGAACTGAGCTGAGGAGGAAACGGGGAAGAAAAGGAAGAAAGGGCACTCTTCTACAAGTCTCTTGTACTGGCTCTTCGCTAGTAAGGAACTGCAGGTCTCTGCTTAAACAGTGAGACTTGTGTCCGTTCCTAGTGTGTGACTTAGAGCCTGTGCCAGTCACCTTCTGATCTGTCAGAGGTACTACTTATGTCATCATGGTCACAACGAGTAACTCGTGCGTATACTTATTTGTCTTGAGTCAGCCGTCTAAATCATTTGACGCACAGTCGTGGCACCGAGTCAAATTGGCTTGGCATACCAGCAAATGGGTCCACTTGCACACTGGAATCAATCGGAATTTCAGATAGGGAAGTACCTGCGTTCTGAATTAACCGAACACGTGACCTAGTACTTGCATTTTTCGCGAACGCGCATTTATCAACAGACTGCCCCCATCCATGACTTCAGTCGCTGAATGCATCGTGGTGTGCCGCCTTGACCAGCAGGATGGTAAAGTACTCGCTGCTGCGACGTAGGGCTATAATATATACTTCTCAGCAGCCGGTTCTTTCAAACCAAATTTTTCCTTTTTTTGTATGGTAGAATATAGATGCTTGGTGGTGGCGTAGTTTATGCCATAACCTGGATTCACGTGTATGAAGTGAGACAGAGCGAGTAGTGTTCCAGTTAGTGTCGTGTGTCGATCCCCAGCAGATCACTTTGTCCACCATAGATCCCATTTTAGTAAGGGTTTTATTAAATAAATATTTTTTGTGTGATGTGTCTTTAATAATTTTGTGTCATGTCATGTTTAAGATCAATAAATCGATTGTGAATTAGACTACAACTTCTTCCTGAGTTCTGATTAACAGTTCCTTCGCATTTTTATGGCAGTCTAGATCTGAAACATAAGGAGTAGCTTTTCCATTTGGTGTCCACTGTGTGAATCTTTTACTTCATTAACAATAATCCTCTTTCAACCCTTGTTGCCTTATATAGGCGGTGTCGACCGCATCGCCATATTCTGCCAGTTTACGTATCTCTGTATCTGAAAACGCATGCCTACAGCAGTTACTTTGGCGGTTAAGCGTAATACGGACTTGACCTTCGGATGGGACGAGAGCTGACTCGCAACTAGAAAAGGAAGCGGGGAGTCAGTAGAGAAGCAGTAACAGCAAATGTCTCGGTGCCCAAGAAGCGCATTGGTGATGTGACTGTGTAGCGGAAACGCTGATGAACAACCACAGCCAAACTAGGACCAGGCAGAGCTCACGTAGTGATGGACAGGAAGCCTCGACCATTACAGAGGGGTCTGCTGCAAAGCACCGTGGTTTTCAAAGCCCCACTCACCAGCCGGCCGATCTGACCGAGAGGTTCTAGGCGCTACGGTCTGGAACTGCGCGATCGCTACGGAGGCAGGTTCGAATCCTGCCTCGGGCATGGATGTGTATGATGTATTTACGTTAATTGGGTTCAAGTAGTTCTAAGTTCTACGGGACTGATGACCTCAGAAGTTAAGTCCCATAGCGCTCAGAGCCATTTGAATCATTTTTTCCACTCACCTTTCTTCTTACAAACGTAAGTCTCTTTGAGGATACTGGTATATTTGGGATGCCTTGCAACGTGCTGTTGAGAAGAGATCTCCACCCTCTCGTACTCTTACGGATTTGTGGGCAGTCCTGCAGGATTCGAGGTGTCATTTCCCTCCAGCATTATTTCAGACATTAGTCGAGTCCATGCCACGTCGTGTTGCGGCACTCCTGCGTGCTCGCGGAGCCACATACAGTATTAGGAAGGTGTACTAGTTTCTTAACCACTTCATTGTACATAGGAATCTGCACATTGCGTTCATCAGATAGTGTAAGAGAGGTCCTCACTGTCTAATGACACGAAGATAAATACATTAAGGGACAAAACTGATTCGGAGAGGGAAATTTTTACTTTGTACTTGCAATGCAATCGCGTAATAATAAATGCTGTGTGTAGGTCGAAATTACGAGAACCAGTGTCTGGGTGATTAATTGGTTATGCTGTGGAATTGTCCTTTGTGGAATGGCGACCTGCTGTTTTGTAGTAGCAAGTTTGTTAATTTTATTCTTAGCGATTAGTGAGAGGACTTTACCGTTTCTGACTCATAGTTAATCGTAGTACACTTTTCAGAATTAAACGTGTACTGTCTTACTTACAGTTCAGAGGGAGAGGAGAGCTCACTGCTTCGTTCATTCATGTGTTCTGTGTAGAAATGCGATTCGCGCTACTCGAATTCCAGAAAAGGCTGCGTATTGAGCCGTCAGGCCGAGTCTGACGCGGTGGGAAAGAGAAATTGTGAGCCACTGGACGTGTGTTGAAAGCGGGTCTTTCTCCGCTCGCGTGCTGGGGTTCTGCAGCTTTCTCTGACAAATGAGACGAGTACATGCGAACGGCAAAGAAATCTGTTGGGTACAAAGGGCTTCCGATTTTATAATTAAAGCGAGGGAATAGGTAGCCACTGATTATCTGGGTCCGATTTACTTTTGTAGCAGGTAGAATAAGCCTACTTCGTTGGCATAAGATTTTTCTGTTGCACATAGTGTATGAGCGGACAGAGAGTCTGAATGTAGGCAGAAAAAATAGCTGATTTGTTGGACTCAAGTAATGTTCGTGTCTCGCGAGTGCTTGCAATTTTTCCGTATTTGGGTCCAGATATATGTATAGACCATCAGTATCGAGGTACCCGTTGCGATTTTGTTATTATTAATTAGTATTCGGTAACTGTTATATTGATTCCTATCTCCTCGCAGATTTGCTGGTGCGAATTTGGCACGTGAAACTTATCACACGCTCTAGCAAAGATAGGATTATCGTTTTAAAAACAGAAACTTCGCAGTCGTATGGGTAAGTTAAAATTATGCTAAAGATTCTATCGTCATTTATGCAGAAGACATAGACTTGTCAGACCGGTTGAGTCGATCGGAACCACTCTGTCCTAGATGGAGTCAATCTGAACACTGGCTTAATACTGCTCTCCATGCTACTTTAGCCCCTTCGTCTCTCCATAACTACTGGAACCTACATCCATTCGATCTTTTTTGCTGTATTCATTCCTTGATCTCCCTCTATAATATTTGCATCCTCCATACTTCCTTCCAGTACTAAACTGGTGGTTCTTTGATATTTCAGAATGTGTTCTCTCAACCGATCCCATCTTTTAGTCAAGTTTTGCCACAAATTTCTTTTATCCCCATTTCTAATTCAGTACCTCCTAATGAGTTACGCAATCTACCCATGTAAAGTTCAACATTTTTCTGTAGCAGCGCATTTCAAAAGCTTCTATTCTGCTTATCGTTCACGTTTCACTGCCGTCCAAGGCTGCACTTCAAGCAAATAACTTCAGAAAAGGACTGTTAACATTTAAATCGATGTTCACAAGTTTCTCTTCTTCAGAAATGCTTGTCTTTCCATTGCTAGTGTACATTTTATATCCTCTCTGCTTCGGGAATCATCAGCTATTTTACTGGCCAAACAGCAAAACTCATGTACTATTTTTAGTACCTCATTTCATAATCTAATTCTCTTAGCATCGCCTGATTTCATTCGACTACATTTGATTACTTTTGTTTTCCTTTGAAGAAACTGTCCATTCTGTTCAACTGCTCTTCCAAATCCTTTGATGTCATTATTTCAATCTCATTGGCAAACCTCAAAGTTTTCATTTTTTTCTCCCTGAACTTTGATTTCTTTCAGGAAATTGTCCATTTTGTTCAAATGCTATCCCAAATCCTTTGATGTCATTATTTCAATCTCATTGGCAAACCTCACAGCTTTTATTTTTTTCTCCATGAACTTCTTTTATTTTTTTCTCCCTGAATTTCTTCTGAAATTTTTTCCGTGGCTTCTTTACATCTTCTCACTGTACAGATTGAAAAACATCCGGAACAGGCTACAATCCTGTCCCACTCACTTCTCAACCACTGGTCCCCTTTCACGCCCTTCGTCTTTTATAACTTTAGTCTGGTACAATTTGTGTAGAACATCTCTGTAACTCTATTTCAGCCCTGCTATTTTCAGATTTTGAAAGAGAGCATTTCGAGTGACATTGTCAAAAGCTATCTTTAACTCTATGAATATTACAGACGTAGGTTTGGCATCCTATAATATAAGGTACGTCTTAGGGTCAATTTTGTCTTGTATGCTCCCAAATTTCTCCAGTCTTCTGTAAATACTTCGTGCAGGTATTTTGCCACCACGGCTCATTAAATTGGTAGTTTGGCAAAATTGGAAATTTGTGGTAAGTTCCTAGAGGACCATGTTGCTGAGGTCATCGATCACTAGGCTTACACGCTACTTTATCTAACTAACTTACGCTAAGGACAACACACGCACACCCATACCCGAGGGGGGACTCAAATCTCCAACGGGGGGAGCCGCGCGAACTGTGGCAAGGTGCCAAGACCGCGCGGCTACCCTCGCAGCGGTAGTTTGGCATTTTTTACATCTATCAGCACCTGCTTTCTTTGGAATTCGGATTGTTACATTTCTCCGAGGACATTTCGCATGTCAGAAACAAGTTAGATTACAGGGAGATGAAAAAATGCTACATTTGGCGGTCCGTATGTGATACCTAACTCCAAGATAAAAGTATATCTTGCCCTACAAAAGTATGTAGCAAATCCTAGTCCATTAGGTTTAATAGATATGCGATTTAAGAAAAACGAGGCTGTGACAGCGCTGCAACTGCGTGCAGCGTGGCCAAGAAGAGGTGGCGTGAACTTTGCTTTGTGCCCGAGCTGTCCCATTAACTTAATGAGACGAGCCAATGCTACATGCAGACTCACTTATGCTCGAGTCGCATTCCCGCCAACACATTTTTTTTTTTTTTTTGCCAGTCACAGCATCAAACTATATCCAATTCACACCAGTATCTTGTGTATTTCTTTCTGCTACTGTTACCTTTATTTAAACTATTTACGCATGACTCTAATATGTTCTTGTTCCTTCTCTGTTCATTTCATAGACTGCATTAATCAGATAATGTGGATCATCCACTGTTACGGAATTTTATCATTCTTTTCTTGCAACGGAGAACCGCAGGGTACGAGGAGCCTTCTGCCGGTCACGTTCCTCCAACCACTTCCCGCCTGTGCGGAATTCTGGCGTCAGCGATAACAGAGGGCGCTGATTATGTGCAGAACTATATTTTCTTTCATTTGTGGCTCCCTTAGCGATTTGGTTTTATGGTTGTTTAATATTACCCGGTGCACTATCAGCGGTGTTTAATTTTTATGTCATTATCTCGAATATTGGCACTAGAGCACATGTCAACCACTGTTTCTTAACTATTCATATTTCTATCTTACTTTTGGCGTGTTCTTCTTTTTATTGCTTGTTTATTATTGTAATGCCTTTTCTACGTTATAAGCTTATTACAGACTTCAACTATTGTATCCCCCTTTATTTTCGCTGTTTCTATTAATTATTGAAAACTAGTGTATGCCGACATTAGCCACATCTGGTGAACTTACAACACAAACATCTTGTGGCTATTGTACGGCAGCTTGTTTTAAACAGTAGTACTACTTACAACATGACTCGTGCATATGATGTTATTTATATATATTTGACGATGCTGGTGATGATTCCGTATTTAACATTTGACGATGCCACTATGGCTGCAGTACATTAGGACATTGTTTTTATGAAACGGGTATGCCTCATCATATTTAAAGCGCACAAATGTTAATTTTGTCAGTACTACTTTTCATTATGGTCTATGTATTGTTTTTAAGCTGTAGACAGTTTGAGAGTGTATTTATGTTTTTCCCAATTTTGCTGCAGATCTGATGATGGTCATTAAAGACCGAAACCGGTAATCTGTTAACAAAAAGTTTGTGACCATAGACGTAAATTAAAGGAAACTTATCTAAGACATAAAATGAACTTCTTACAGACGTGAACGACCATTTGGTTTCTCCCACGACACAAATAAAGCCAAACAGAAAACAACAGTGGATACAGTAACATCGCCTGTAGCCAATGAGGCACAAACATGGCAGCAGGTAGGCTACAACAGACTGCGCATTGTGTCACGCACAGTAATTCCATTCTGTACATATGGTGTCCGGGCTCATCTTGACAGACCCGGTATGCAAACGCCAAGCAACGTTCACTTTAAAACAGATGTTCAAAGCGATCAGCTTATACAGGATGGTCCAAAAGTCTGGAAACACCCTGATAAAATCCAAATGGAGTAGGAAACAAGGAAACAGAGTCCCTACACACGAGGAACGGGAAGGGGGAAACTTTATAGGCTATGCCACCAACATGGCGGCCATCTTGAAAGCCGCCATCTTGGATTCAACCCCAAAATTTCAAATGGGAATGTGGTCATGTGACATATCAAATAGATAGAGAATTTCACCAGAAAAATAATGCCGTTGTTATTTTAAACATAGCTTTATTCATTCTCGGGTTATAGCCAATTACTTGCGGCAGCAGTGGAACGCTTGGCAGCGTAAGTATTACGTACTGAGAAGTCCTAAAATGGAGTCTGAAACGATGCAAAGTGACTATCACATGCCTGATATGTTACATATGTTTAACTGTTAGGTATCATTTACTAGTGCTAACGTTTTAATAATTGTTTCCTTATTTACAGTTTACAAAATGTCCTCAACACATGAAGAATGCATTGAAATCATCTTGATATCAGGAGAAAGAAGGACACGGGTCATTGCTGAGGATTTCAACAGTCGTCACCCAAACAGACAGCCCATCACTCACAGCGCAGTTGCCAAGTTTTTGGCCAAATTCCGAGCAACAGGTTCTGTCGCAGATAAGCCTAAGGCTGGAAGACCAAAATCCGCCACCGATGAAGCAACAACAATGAGCGTGTTGGCATCATTTAGCAAGAGACTGCAACGGAGTACTCGTCGCCCGTCACAAGAATGTGGGGTTAGCCGTACCTCCATACTGCGAATTTTATCGCAGCACAAATGACACCCGTACAAAAGTCAGCTGCTCCAAGCCCTGGGCGAGGATGACACAGACCGTCGGGTACAGTACGCAGAATGGGTGCCACAGCAGCTGCAGATAAACCCACGTTTCCCATATCAGATGCAGTTCAGTGATGAAGCCAATTTCTTTATCAATGGCGAAGTGAACAAGAAGAATCACAGATACTGGTCCGACAGAAATCCACACTGGATTGATGCTCGCAAAACGGTCAACTCACAAAAAGTGATGGTCTGGTGTGGTGTGCGGGGTACCAAAGTCGTTGGATCTTTTTTTTTTTATTGATGGTACGTTAACAGCCAACGGTTATCTGAGGTTATTGGATGAAGATGTGTTTCCCTCGTTGTTAACAGAGGACGGGACATTTCCGGAATTCTTCCAGCAACATGGAGCCCCACCACATTATGGGCACAATGTGCGAGCATACCTGGATGTGCAGTTCCCTGAAAAGTGGATTGGTCGTAGGGGTGCTGTGGAGTGGCCACAACGTTCACCAGATTTGACTCCTTTGGATTTTATTCTTTGGGGTCATGTCAAAGCACTGGTTTATTCTGTGAAAATACGGGATTTGCATCATCTAAAGCAGCGCATTGTTGATGTGTAGGGTCAAATTCAGCCAGATATGTTGGTCAAAGTTCATCAGGACTGGGATCGGAGGATGGCATTAACAATCCAACATAATGGACAACATATCGAGCCATTCCTATGACTGTTGGTGGTCTCTTGGGACTGTGTAACATCGACGTAATGTCTCTCCGGCACATAACACACATGTTGCCGAGCGTCCCACTCCTGCCGGAAGTAATTGGCTATAACCCGAGAATGAATAAAGCTATGTTTAAAATAACAACGGCATTATTTTTCTGGTGAAATTCTCTATCTATTTGATATGTCACATGACTACATTCCCATTTGAAATTTTGGAGTTGAATCCAAGATGGCGGCTTTCAAGATGGCCGCCATGTTGGTGGCATAGCCTATACAGTTTCCCCCTTCCCGTTCCTCGTGTGTAGGGACTCTGTTTCCTTGATTCCTACTCCATTTGGATTTTATCAGGGTGTTTCCGGACTTTTGGACCACCCTGTATATACTTCGCCACTCGCAGGATCGTATTTTGCTGGATCCTGCGCAACACACCTGCATCCACCACTGCCGAGGCGGCATGCACACGAGGTATTAAATCGTCTACACCCATGGATGACTAAGTGTCCCACATACAAATGTCTAGTGGATTAAGGTCCACGGAACATGGAGGCCAGAACATTGGACTTCCACGATTAATTCATTTCCCTGGAAACGATTCATTTAAATAGCTGTAAACATTCATTCCAAAGTGTGTCGATACACCATCATGCTCAAACCATTGCTGTCGCCGAATACAAGCGCGACAAAAAATGGGTCAAATGGCTCTGAGCACTATGGGACTTAACAGCTGTGGCCATCAGTCCCCTAGAACTTAGAACTACTTAAACCTAACTAACCTAAGGACATCACACACATCCATGCCCGAGGCAGGACTCGAACCTGCGACCGTAGCAATCGCACGGTTCCGGACTGCGCGCCTAGAACCGCGAGACCACCGCGGCCGGCACAAGCGCTACATTTTCCAATGAGTTAGGCATACGTACGATACATTGGTGCAATCAACTTGTCCAGCAATAAGTAAAGACCTGAAAGCACCCTCACTATTCCAGCCCAAAGGATTGTGTATTCGTCGAATGCTGTCTTCAGGCCGCTTGTGTTGAGTTAACGTGTAATGGTATAGATGGAGTTCTTCAGCGTACGATTCTTCTATGACCAGTCTTTGAGATACCCTGAAATGCCTTGCCGAGGTGATTGGTGATCGGTTTCAAGAATCGTGTCCTATTTTTGTGGAGTACTTGTATTCCTTGGACGACCTAAGTCCATTACTTGTGGATGAAAATTGCATGTTTTCCGAATGCATTGTTCCTGGCAATGAATAACATTCGTACCAGGATGGTGTTTTTGAGAATACCATGCAGCATACGCACGAGCAGCAGCAGCAGCAGCATGATTAATGGATGCATACAGCACCTTAGGCATATCGACGTATTCATAGTTTGTTTATTCCATCGGAAAACTGCCTTAAATGAACTTTACAGGACCACTTGTGGTTGTGCTCTGCGCGGTTTGTAGACACATGTGAGCCGTGCTAAAAATTGCTGTTTTGAAGAGCGCGCCGCAGCGCTAGTGTGAAGCAGTCTGCCTCCGTTTCTGGCGGTGGCGCCGCTGCGGCAATCGCACCTTTGGTGTCTCCCTCTGTTGGGAAAGAGAAAAGGTTGCCTGTTCACGTGCATTTAAGGGGCGCTATTAGTTCGCCAGTCAGTGAGTCTGGGTCAGTCTCTCGTCCCCAGTTTGCTAGTCTGTTTCTCGTCCGCATTTGTTAGGCAGTTAGTGTCTGTCTGTCGTTCGAAGTGCTAGTATGTCTTTCGTTTGGATCAACCATTGAAGCCGGCAAAATGAGAGTCTTTTCACGCCGCCAGTAAGAGAACCCAGCGAGTGGTCGCCCAGTCGGGGCTTAGTTCCTGCATCAGAGTTCGTGCGTTAGGCCGCCAGTCTGCTCGAGTTTGCTCAGGCAATGGTCATTGGCGGTTGGATCGATCGGTTGGTCGGTCGCGCACTGAGACACAAGATGACTTGTCCGTCTTGAGCGTCGGCGTATGTGAGGTCGCCACGTGGGTCCAGGGGGCCGCGGCGTATATCGAGGGGTAGTGACTGTGCGGTCGACACGAGAGCAACAGGAGTCAACCCACGACATCAGTCTGGCTGGGGCGAGCTGCGACGCCGTGAGACGGGAGATCGGCGCGCCTTCCTGCGTCCGTTGAAGCGGCTGGCAGCGGACGGTTAGGGAGAGCGATTTGGGGGTGCTGCGCCAGGTCTTCTCGAGAAATCGCAGATTATTAGAAGTTAAGTGATTGGTGATATCTTGTTTGATTTACTCTTGTTAAATTCTACTTCTTTTCTTGGTGAGGTCACCAGCCGTTTTGCTTCGGGGTCGTCCCACCATTCTTCTCGGTTTGCCCACCCGCGGGAAGGTGGTTGTTTATAAATTGGTTGGTCCATTGCTCTCTTGTGGAGTAGGGGCGGGTTAGAGCAACCTGCGGTTCGGGTTGTTCGATAATCTCCCTATCAATCTACCATACGTTAGTAGCTGCCTCTGTCATGTTAGTCGGATTTGGTGTGTTAACGAATTTATTGCTTGGACTGTAACGGCCTTGTACCTGAAATACGTTTTGATCTTTGGACACTTTGATATTATTGCCTATGATCTTGAGAGGCGGTATCTGTGTTCTGTAGAGCATCTGAACTATTGTTTGGCCAACCTTGTAGAATTTTATATAAGATTGCATTTCACGGCTTTTATTTAAATGATCATCTTAGTATATAAAGTTGCCATCCTTTCACCGTAAGACTTTGCTTAGAAGTTAAAATCAAGTTGCACCTTCGGTGGCGAGGTTAATATTTTAATTGTTAATGTTTTGTATCATTTCCATCCCTCCTACGGGGGGTGCACAGTTTGTGTGCTTGTGTAAATTGTTAAAACTCTCAGTTTAAAGTTATCTGGTGTGTTGCAGTTTTGCAGCAGTATAGTCATTCAGAGGCTGTTGTGAGCAGTCGTAACTACGGCCGTGTCAAAAGGGTGCGGCAAGGTTCTCTGCCCGAAAGCTCATATAGTCAAAACTTGTTTCTTTTTGCCTCTAAATAAATTGTAACTTTGATATTTAGGGGGTTCTTTCTGATTATAATTTTAAATTTGTTTCTTTTAAAAAATGCTTTTAGGCAGTATTAAAGTGAATAAAATTCCCATTTGTTAAAAGGAATTTGGTTATCATTTCATCAGTTACTCCCTGGCAACTACTTCCATGCTTACATAGTGTGATTAAATGTGTTAACGTTCTTGATGAATCGCTAGTAAATAAAATAAATTCTTAAGAATATTCTTTGAAAATAAATCACGGTTCAAGATGCATGCAGTTTAGTGGGTCCCACTGTCATATGATAAGCTACTGTCATGTGACAAAATGATGTCCTGCTTCTAAACAACGAGAATTAGAGAACGGACATCTAAAAAATAAAAACGAACCAGACGGGTATTCGAAACATACGTCCATAGTAGATGTGGGCTTGATATTCCAGAGCCGGCCGATGTGGCCGAGCGGTTCTAGGCGCTACAGTCTGGAACCGCGCAACCGCTACGGTCGCAAGTTCGAATCCTGCCTCGGGCATGGGTGTGTGTGATGTCCTTAGGTTAGTTAGGTTTAAGTAGTTCTAAGTTCTAGGGGACTGATGGCGTCAGATTTTAAGTCCCATAGTGCTCAGAGCCATTTGAACCATTTGATATTCCAGAAGCCTACTCAGTGAGCTATGATGGCCGGTACCATAATGTGGGTTGATACATGTTACTGTGTATTTTCCGATGTGCCGCACGATATGACAAGGTTGATGGTTCCTCGTTTTCATATATGTGTTTTCAAAATGCACCCAATCCGATTTCGCCAGATAAACTTTTGTCTTGACGCTGGATGAGCAATCGCATGCCAACCTGCATGGTGTGACCTTTTTCCTTCACACTGTATACCAAACGTTGGATAATAGTGCTACTCTGGGATGAGGAGATTGGATCAGGAGAGGTAATTGAGGACGTTGGATGTTAGTGCTGCTGTTGGATGCGGAGATTGGCTCAGGAGTGGAATTCATAACCACATCAAAGAGATAAATGAAGGAAAAAGTTGATCGCACAGCGCATTACGTTTACACCCTCACTTTGCTCGTACTTACGAACCTTCCCTTCATTTTCTTGTTTGCTCCCATACGAACGTTTATGAAGACGTGTTGATAGCCATCGGACCATTAGTTACGTAATGGCTGCCATGCCGGGCTGCAGAGCAACTTCAAAAGAACGCATCCTCGGTAACTTCTCAGAGCGCGGTGTAAACACGCTGGCCGCCGGGCCAGCGGTGAGTGTTAATTTCCGGCGCGGCCGCATGGCGCGCTGGCGGCAGCGTCACGCGCAGCTGTCACGGGCGTGCGCTCAGGTACCGGCCCGCCCATCTGCCTAATAAGGTCGCCGGCAGTACGGCGACGCACCGCCCGCGGCAGTGCCGCGCGCAACAATGAAGATAAAATGCGGCGCTCCCAGCTGCTGCGACCGCAGACACTGATATGCAAAACAGCGCGCCAGCCAGTTGTAAATATTTATCTTTACGGTCTGTCCGAGAATTAAACGCAGGCGCCTCAGCTATTTTCCGAGCCGTTGTCCGTTACTTTCCCGCGGTTTGTATGCAGGGGCCACGGGAGGGAGCGCACGTGACATCTGTATTTTTGCAGCGTTAACGGTGCGAGATTGTTGAATGGTGCCGTGTCGCCAGTACTGGATAGGGTAGACAGGCAGAATCATATGGAGCGGAACATGTTCTCATAAAACACGCGACATCGCTGAATTACGTCCACCTCGTCGACCTGTGACTTCATTCACATTATCCACCTCTTCCGTAGTTCAAATATCGGTAGGAAGCACTAGGTCGATATCTGGTCAATCACTTCTCGTTATATGCATCGTCGTCCTTCGGTTTATGGCAGCCTAACCAGCAGGGTGCATACCGATTACAATACGGGAATTGGGTTTCGCAAAACACGAAGTCTTTTTACTGCCCAAACATGTTTCGGAGCATTGGTGCCATCATCAGTTGCCCACATGCGATTGGCTTTGTAGCGTGTTGTTGTTGTGATCTTCAGTCAGAATACTGGTTTGATGCACCTCTCCACGCTACTCTATCCTGTCCGAGCCTCCACATCTCTGAATAACTAATGAAACCTATATGCTTCGGAATCTGGTTACTGAATTCATCTCTTGGTCACCCTCTACGACTTTTACCTCCCACTTCTCTCTAGTACTAAATTGGTGATCCCTGACGTCTCAGAAAGTGCCCAACGTAGGATAGAACCTCAATAATAAATGACTCACCACCAGTCATGCATTCTGTGCAAAACGAGGCATAATTCGAGAATGGACAGAGATATGCCCAAATGGAAGAAGCCATTGCATATTTCATGTAATTCTTAATTTGTCTGATACGTCACAATCTAACCTTTCTATTTAATGATTACGAGTTGCATCCAAGATAGTGGCTTCCAAAGTGGCCCCTATGATGTTAAAAAAGACTCCTTCTTTTCCAACTCATACTACAGCATGGTAAATTTCTGTTCATCCACCTATTTTTGTTTTAGAAGGGTGGTTCCACTCTCATTGACCATCCTGTACTTCTTGCACTCTCTGTTGTTGTTGTGGTCTCCAGTTTTGATGCTGCCCTCAATGCTAGTCTATCCTGTACAGGTCTCTTTGTATCTGCATAGCTACTGCAAGCTGCATCCATTTGAAACTTTATTTCGGACTGGAAGTCCTGTTAGAGGTAGGCAACCATCATGACAAATATGATAAAGATGATTCTAAAAATACTTGTTGATTATTGAAAAATGGGGGGGGGGGGAGTCTATAATATTAAGTGTAGAGCTTGTGATAAGTTTTGCATCAGACAGCCTGGGAGAGAGTTCCGAATGCGATATAGGGAACATGGTTATTCTAGGTGTGGTAGCGCACTAAAAGCTCATTTACTTCAGTGCAATCATCAGCTTCATGACACTGAAAACAATTTGCAGATTCTTCATTATGAGAATGAAGGTGTTTTAGAAGACCTAGAAATTTTCGTACATAGACGGCGCATCCATGACCGATTACTTAATGAGCAGATCAGTGGAACCAGAGATTGTTTTTTTTTCATATTTTTGATAATTTCCTTCAATTGCCGTTTGAAGTAAAAAGTATGCACTCTTTGCGTCAACTGTTTGCAATACCAAACGTTCGGCGACGTTTGCCGCAATTTTTAGTTCATTGTTAACATGCTGTAATTGTCATTTGTGTAATATTTGCTGTCATGTCTTACACTAGGTTTTGGCTTTGAGCTTTAGTTTTTTCATCGATAGTAATCTGGTTATACAACTTGTATTAAATTTCCTTATGATGCTGCAAACTCAGCTATGAGATTTCTTGATCAATAGGCCAGTATTTTTAGAGTCAATTTTATTATATTACCATTTGAAAAGTTTTGCTGCATTCGTTTCTCGATCTGTGCCTATAAGTTTTACCTCTCACACTGCCCTTCAATACCGAAACGACGATTTCTTGATGCCTCAGAATGTGTCGTGTAAACACAAGCTTTTAGTCAAGTTGAGCCACTTATTTCCTTTTTTCCAAAATTCGATTCCGTACCTCCTCATTAGTTACTCGATCTACCCATTTAATCTTTAGCATTCTTCAGTAGCACCACAGTTCAAAAGCTTCTATTCACTTCTTGTCTGAACTGCTTATCATCCACATTTCACTTCCGTACAATGGCATACTGCACATAAGTAACTTCAGAAAAGATGTCCTAACACTGAAAATTAATTTAGATGTTAACGAAGTTGTGTTTTACGGAAGTGTTTTTCTCGCTGTAGCCAGTCTGTATTTTATATCCTCTCTTCTGCTGACATCGTTTTGCTGCCCAGATAGTAAAATTCATCTGCTGCTTTTAGCAACTCATTTCTTAGTCTCCCTCAGGATCGCGTGATTTAATTCGACTACATTTCATTACATTTATTTTGCTATCGTTGATATAATAATCTTATAATACAGAGGCTGTTCGGAAAGTAAGATTAGGGACATGGAGACATGTGAAAATCCGATGAAGTTTTGCACAAGGTGTTATTGGATAGTGTCTCTAGTATGATCATCGATCGCGGCATGTCGCTCTTCTCAATTCTGAGCACGCAGTGAGCACGTAAAGGAGCCTAGGCCTGATGAGAGATTTCGCCTGATGTCGTGCAACCCACATAACATAACTGTCACGCGTTTCTTTCTCGTGTCAATTCTCGGCCACACTCTGCAAGGGCAATGAAGAAGCTCCTGCAGCGTTTTCGATGGGAAGTATTTGATCGCCCACAATAAAACCCGTGATTGGCTCATCTTGAGTTTCATTTCTTCTCACACGAACCGCTGGCTAAGAACACAACATTTTAGCACAGACACCGCTATGTAACCAAGCGTAGCGCATTGGCGGCAAGCAGAAGAGGGTGCCTTCAATGACGAGGCCATTGGAAAAATGGTACATCGCTACGACAAATGTCTAAGTCGGAACGGTGACTAGAGAAGTATCTGTAAGGTGTAACTAACTATTGGAAACAAAAAATTTTTGATTTTTGCTTTGGTTTCCATTCCATGACCGATCAGAAGCTACATTTCGAATAGACCCCCTATCTTTCCAAGATATTATTCATTCCATTCAGCTGCCCCTCCAAATTCATTGCTGTCTATGACAAAATTACAGTGTTTTTTTTATCTCCCTGATCTGTGTTTACATTCCCCAATTTCTTCTTCGTTTCGTTCTCAGCTCACTAATGGTTTGATGCAGCCCGCCACGTATTTCTCTCGTGTGCCAACCATTTCATTTCAGAGAAGCACTTCCAATATATGTCCTCAGTTATTTCCTGGATGTACTCCATTCTCTCTTTCCTCTACAGTTTACACTGCCTACAGCTCCCTCTAGTACGATGTAAGTTACTCCATGATGTCTTAACAGATGCTCTGCCATTCTGTCCATTCATCCTGTCAGTGTTTGCCACAGATTCTCCGGAGAATTTACTCATTCCCTGTCTCATCAGTACACACAATTTTCAACATTTTTCTGTAGCACCACCTCACACGCTTCAATTCTCTTCTGTTCTGGTTTGTCAACAGCCATGTTTTACTACTATACAACGCTGTGCTCCAAACGTACAGTCCCAGAAACTTTTTCCTCAAATTAAGAGCTGCATTTGATACTAGTACATTTATCTTAGCAAGGAATGCCCTTTTTGCCAGTTCGAGTCTGCTTCTTATGTCCTCCTTGCACCATCATCATGGGTTATTTTGCTGCCTAGGTAGTAGAATTCCTTAACTTCATCTGCTTCGTCATTACTAATCCTGATGTTAAGATTCTCGCTGTTCTCATATTCACTATTTCTCAGTACTTTCGTCTTTCTTCCATTTACTCTTAATCCATATTCTGTACTCATTAGACTGTTCATTCAACAGATTCCATAAGTCTTCGTCACTTGTCCTCGGAATTGCAATGCCATCAGCTAATCTTATCATTGATACTCCTTCAAGTTGAATTTTAATTCCACTCTGGAACCTTCGTTTTATTTCCTTCATTGCTTCTCAGATGTATAGATTGAACAGGAGAGGTGGAAGACATCCCATGTATTATACCGTTCTTAATCCGAGGTCTCCTGCTACCAATTGGTTCTTGTACATGTTGTACATTACCCGTCTTTCCCTATAGCTTATAGCATACCCCTATTTTTCTCCGAATTTCGAACATCTTGCACCATTTGACATGGTCGAACACTTTCTCCAGCTTAACAAATTCTTTGAACGTGTCATTACTTCTGTTCAGTCTTGCTTCCATTACCAACTGCAAGGCTGGAACTGCCTGTTTGGTGGCTTTACCTTTCCTCAAGCCAATCTGATCCCCAACAAACTAATCTTCATGGTTTTCCTAAAAGCTGCAAATAACCTTTAGTTTCCTACTTTCAGAATTTCAAAAAATGTGCCACTATACATTTCCAAACGTTTCGTCTAAATCAACAAATACTATAAACGTGGGTTTGCGTTTCTTCACACAATTATTTGGTCGTAGATCGTACATACAGTATGGCTGCATGTGATCCTACATTTCTATGGAACCCAAAGTGATCCAGCTTTTACCAGTCATTCCATTCTTCTGTAAACAATTCATGTCAGGAAATTGCAGATATAACTCAGTAAACCGATAGTAAGGTTTTGTTCACACCTGCCAGCTTTGCCATCTCTGGATTTGAATGTGTTACATTCTTCTTGAAGTATGAAGATATTTCGCCTGTCTCACCTATTTTCTGGATATCTTCATGTGTGATACTTGCATATTCTAAATCTTTTCTTTTATCAGATCCATTTCATTGTCTCTGATTTTGATTAGGCTCCTACTGGTTTCACAAAATTAAACTATATTTCTTTTAAGTTTGTCTGATTTTCATACTCTTGACATGGCCTCAAACTTTTAATCACCCTTCACTAATGTCGTTGGGAATGTCTGTGTAGTGTTTGACTTCTTAGTTGTTTCCCATCCTGATATGATTACCTACACATTTCGATCGGACGATTTTTCTTATAATTTTCCATTCTCTTTTCCGAATGTTTTCAGCAGACTACAGCCATCTGTTACTGTCTCGTTCCTCCATAAACAGAATATCTTAATAAATCTATTCGTTCCTTCCCTTGAAAAGTCATTGATAATAATTTAATGCTGATCATCTTGACTGCCAGCCGACAAACGCTCTGTAAGTCCAAGTCTGTGACTGTTCAATACTCCATAATTCGAATTGTTTCGTCACTTGTTTTGGTAGCAGTTTTGTCATTCAAATCTTCACGATATTCCTTTGGTTACTGAACAATGCAGAACGTACCAAAACACGTAAGTGGTGCTCATTTTATGTGGCAAAATTGTCACTGGCGTACTTTTCCCCTCTAGGAATCCATGAAGCATTTCACCCTAGTGATGTTCAGAAACGGGGTTAAAACTACCGTGTGATGAATATTGTTTTAGAGATGTCGTCAGTTTACATTAATGAAAAACTTGCATCTGCGTGCAAGAGATTCTCTCACTAATGATAGCTGTAGCTTCAGCCAACAGGACGGTATGCTTTTCTGGTATATGTATCGCTGTCTCGTACACCAAACGCTTCCCCCTAAAAAAGATATCCATAAGATGTCAACGCCATCTCTAAAACAGTATTCATCAGACGGTAGTTTGAACAACGTCTTTGAACATCATTTGCCTGGAAATGTTCATGGGCTCCTAGAATGGAAACGGTGCACCAGTGACAACTTTGTCAAATAAAAAGAAATTCCTTTTCTTCTCCAAACACTGCAAAATTTTGAATGGAATTTTGGAGTGGAAGAAAGAGATGTAGCGGAGACATTCTGTAATCCACATCGCCGACAATTCCGAAACAGAAAGATCGGTTTGCTGCGAAGGTAACGAGGGAGGAGGCAGACCCAGCAAGGGTAGTTCTTGCGTATTGAAGAATGCTGACTGAAATGTCTTAGTCAATCAAAAACAGGAGACGTACATGTCTGAGGCTATGTGCTTAAAGAAACGGCTCAAATCATTCTCTGGTTAGTGTGTGGCTTGAAGGGTCCGCCACTTGTAAGCGGTATGTTCGTATTCGGTCACAATAGAAATTGTGCTTGACCAAGCATGCGGAAGGTGACTCAAGTAGCAAAAAAATCACTGATTTCTTCTCAAAATAGAAGTTTCATGTATTTTCAGAAAATTGCACTTTTCTTTCTTGTGAAATGTGAAAGCAGTAATAGGAAATCGAAAAAATATACTTTCTTTAATTCTAGTTATTGCTTCCTACTGCTATTCGAAAAAAAGCTGAAATACTGTTGAAATTACAATACCACTTTCCAACTTACTTTCGTAGGTGATAATATTATTTTGTGGTTTCCTTGATTCTATCTTGATCAGTCGAACTTTCATTAAATTTCAATTATTCGAATTTTTTGTGAGGCTTCTTGACCCGTCGAATTATCGAGAGTCGACTTTACCTGTTTTCCTGTTCAAAATTAGGTTTTTTGAAGCATAAAGACATACTCATTTGATGACAGTATTGTAGGTGGATCATTCCAAAAGAAATGCACTCTTTTTTCCAAAATATGACGTTTGTTCTACGTCTTTGCTGTTCACGGAAGTCATAGAATTCTTTTTCCTGCTTGTATTTATATTTAATTTAACCTATTTCCGCAAGTCACACGGTCGTAGCACTCCGTCTAGAAGACTGCAACACTTCGTGTTCGTCGGAAAGGCGTGCTGTTATAGAGTTACTTTGTTGTGAGATCGAGACAGTGTCAAAAGTTCAGAAGAGAATGCAGAAGGTATGTGGGGATGGCGTTGTTGATTGCAATACAGTTAGTCGCTGGGCAAGCAAATTATCTGGTGAAAGCGGGGGCGGCATTACCCTAGTCCTGCCACGCAGGGTAGACGCAACACAGCGCAGACTCCTGACAGTGGGCAGAATATCCATAATCTGATGTTTGCTGACAAACGCCTAACAATGAACGAACTGCCAAGCCGAGTGGGACGGACGACCACAAAGAAACGCGGAAGACAGTGTGCAGTGTACTTCTGGAACAATACGAGAATTGTAGAGATATGACGGGAGATGAAATCTGGTTGCATCACTTTGAACTCAATTAAGAAGAAGGCACTTTTTGATGTTCTTGAACAACAATCGTCGGCCTACAATATTTTGTAAAAGAACACACCATCATTTGACTGTTTTATTATTTAACTACCGCCCAGGTTTCGGCCTTCTATTCCGTTTTCAAGCATTTGATTTTATGTCTTGAACATATATTGCAGGATACTCAACATGTCGTCCCGCTCAAAACTGGCCGTAAATTAAGAAAAAATATTGGCTCTCCATGAAACGCCAGATGTAAAAATCACCATCTTGTAACAGATCAGTCAATAATTGTGGGAGCACGTCATTTTTAATAAGAACAGGCTTGACAACATGTTAAATGTCCTGCAAAATGTTTTCAAAAACATAAAATGAAATACTGGAAAATGGCATAGAAGGCCGAAACCCTCACGCATTGAGAATCCCATAAAAATTTAATCATGTTTACAGGCAATTCATGCATTCGGGGAATCGAGAATCTCGACGATTTTTGCTTGTTATAGACATTGACAGGCAAGATATCGATCTCAGGGCCTCCAAAATTTTCGAGAACGTTTTAATTTCAAATTTTGAAATTGGAATAGCAAATGACAAAAGAATTTTTTTTGTTTGATACAATTAAAGATTAACAGCTTCATGAATTTTTTCCTTTACCTGTTGTGTGAAAGTTGGCTTCTTGACAAGTTTCATGATTCTAGATCAAGTACCGTGTAGGTTTTAATGAGTGAGTTTGTGAGTATCAAAATACGTGACATAAATGGCCGTATCTCGTGAGTGCACTGCCTTGGAAGTTTAAGATTTTTACACCACCAAGATACAATAGACCTCAGTAGGTGACATAAATTTCCTGAGAAAAAGGGTATTTAATAGTCGGACAGACGGCCAAAAGTCTGGTCCTATGAGATTTTCGTTTTTACCGATTGAGGTACGGAATCATAAAACTGACTTTTTGCCTCTGAAAAATGTGTCAATATACTGTAAAAATATCAAAGGTATGGAAAATATATGGGGTGTTTAAAAAAGCATTGTGTAGTTCTTTTGAAGCTACCCTCGTATGTTACAGTTTACTGTGTGTGTCGAGAAGCATTGCCTGTAGATATATACGGGAACCTGAAAATTTTAATCAGGTAAGAAGGTGTTCATTTCGATTCATCACTAAACTTAAACGGAAAAATCATTAGACAGAGGGAACATGGAGGGGGGGTGCCAAGGGGACGTGAGCGGTACTTCTGCACCGCCTCTGCTGCAAGAGCAGAATCCGCACGATGGAAGCTGGGAGTGGAGTTGGTGCCCGCTACCTTTTGCTGGCTACCTGGAGAAGGGCCCTCCAGGGACCTGGAACGTGGCAAGTGGGGGCCCAGCCGCCAGTCGCTGCTGGCTGCATATTCGGGGCGCCCCTTCTGGACAGGAGGGTCTCCACAGGGCGATGGTGACGGTTCCCCAATGGACGGCGTCTCTCCACTGTAGCCAGCGACGCTGGCGTAGGGAGCCGAAGGAGATGTGCAAAAATTAAAGTAGACGTGTAAGAGCGCTTTCTGTGGGGCGCTCTAACGCAACGCACTTGCGTGGTCGAACGGGAAATCACCATTTGTGCGTCACCTACATTTTATCTGTGTTGTAGCTTTATGTTTTTCCGCTGTACGCGTCGTTCTACAGTCGTGTCACGAACACCGAAATCCCATGTCTACAGCGGTAGGTGGTGTGTTATGCGGATACTATCCTTACGTGCGTGCAGGTGTTTTTCAGCATATTGTCTTGGGCACATTGCGTAGCACTGTATGACCTACAACAGGAAGTCTAAGTGCCTACTTTTGTGGACTGGCAAGACAGCCAATCCACGAGGACGGGAGGCCGAAGAGCACGCGTTTAAGCTCACGCAGGATGGCGTGAGGTCTGGAAAATGACAAGGAATTGAGACTAGCAAAAAAGGTACATACCTGCTGTAATACTTAACTTTAATCCATAATTGGTGAACATCGGTCTGACGGTACATGCATCACAAAATGAATAGCAAATGATAATGGCGCCTTGCTAGCTCGTAGCAAATGACGTAGCTGAAGGCTATGCTAACTATCGTCTCGGCAAATGAGAGCGTAATTTGTCAGTGAACCATTGCTAGCAAAGTCGGCTGTACAACTGGGGCGAGTGCTAGGACGTCTCTCTAGACCTGCCGTATGGCGGCGCTCGGTCTGCAATCACTGACAGTGGCGACACGCGGGTCCGACGTGTACTACCAGATCGCGGCCGATTTCAAGGCTACCACCTAGCAAGTGTGGTGTCTGGCGGTGACACCACACCTACAACGGTCAACGGACCATCTCGTCCCAGTTACAGATGGCCTGTAATACACTTGCACTGGTATAGGCATGAGTATTGAAATACAGAGACATATAAACAGGAAGAATACGGTGGTGCGATCGGCAACGCCTACATAAGACAACAAGTGTCTGGCGCAGTTGCTAGACTGGTTATGTTGCCACAATGGCAGCTTAACAATATTTAAGTGAGTTTGAACGTGGTGTTATAGTCGACGCACGAGCGACGGGACACAGCATCTCCGAGGTAGCGATGAAGTGGGGAATTTCCCGTACCACCATTTCACGAGTATACCATGAATATTACAATCAAATGGTTCAAATTACTCTGAACACCATGGAACTGAACGTCTGAGGTCATCAGTCCCCTAGAACTTAGAACTACTTAAACCTAAATAACCTAAGGACATCACACACATCCATGCCCGAGGTAGGATTCGAACCTGCGACCGTAGCAGTCACGCGGTTACGGAATGAAGTGCCTAGAACCGCACGGCCACCGCGTCCGGCTGCACTTCTGTCATGTTGAACGATTCTCTTCAGTGGTCGTTAGTCCCTTTCTTGCAACATCTTTCTCTAGCAACAGAGACGTCGGAGATTAGATGTTTTACCGGATTCCTAATATTCAACCGGCCGGAGTGGCCGTACGGTTCTAGGCGCTACAGTCTGGAGCCGAGCGACCGCTACGGTCGCAGGTTCGAATCCTGCCTCGGGTATGGATATGTGTGATGTCCTTAGGTTAAAAATGGCTCTGAGCACTATGGGACTCAACTGCTGAGGTCATTAGTCCCCTAGAACTTAGAACTAGTTAAACCTAAGGACATCACAAACATCCATGCCCGAGGCAGGATTCGAACCTGCGACCGTAGCGGTCTTGCGGTTCCAGACTGCAGCGCCTTTAACCGCACGGCCACTTCGGCCGGCTTGTCCTTAGGTTAGTTAGGTTTAATCAGTTCCAAGTTCTAGGCGACTGATGACCTCAGAAGTTATGTCGCATAGTGCTCAGAGTCATTTGAACCATTTGAACCTAATATTCATGGTATACTCGTGAAATGGTGGTACGGGAAATTCCTCACTTCATCGCTACCTCGGAGATGTTGTGTACCGTCGCTCGTGCGCCGACTATAACACCACGTTCAAACTCACTTAAATCTTGTTAAGCTGCCTTTGTGGCAGCATAACCAGTCTAGCAACTGCGCCAGACACTTGTTGTCTTATGTAGGCGTTTCCGATCGCACCACCGTATTCTTCCTGTTTACATGTCTCTGTATTTCAATACGCATGCCTATACCAGTTTCTTTGGAACTTCAGTGTATTACGCGTGAAGAAATCTCGACAATAAGTAGTTAAACTTAAAAAATTTGCCATGAAAATAGTTGAATATTGCTAAACATGGTCAAAAATTTTGTGTATGGACTGTAAAGGGAAACGCAAAGCTGTGTGTGATAGGCTGAATCAGAGAGGGACAGGTTCAGGCGGTGTGACGCGTCGTGGCATAGGTGAAGACTGTGAGCTCCTGTGACGTCGGGCGAGAGCTGTGTACCGCAGTGTTGCCTACAGAAACGGGCTGTGAGTATGGAGCTGTAGGGTGTAGTCAGATGAAGCCCCCTCGATGACAATAGCAGGGCGAGCACAAGTAAATCGGAGCAGCTAGTTTTTCTGTCTGTATGGGTAAATCTTTTCTATTTGTGCTATGCGGTGAAGTTGTAAAGTATTTATTATGTAATAAAAAAGTATGGATTATTAAGAAATGATACTTACACCGCCATTATTCTGTGTGTCCGAAAATGAGTAGGAGAAATATCGAGGAGAACAGTGTGACGCAATGATGTTGGAATTAAAGAAACATATTGATGTGTAGTAAAGCGGCTGGCCATCTCAGCTGCAGAATAGATCTTCATATAGCAAAGAATGTAAGACGCGTAACTGAAGGAGTTCGTCTCCCAAGACTGTTCAGGAAGTGAGTACAAATGTTCAAGAGGAACAAGGTGTTACGTCACGAAAGTTTGTATATTATTCATTAGCTGACGATGAGAATGGTGAAATTAGTGTCTCCATAACATCACAGAGGAACTGTTGGATTTAGTCCACTTAAGGACACCACCACAGGGATGGATATTTTCAAAGATTTTGAAAGAGCTGTTGCAATTGGTGGTATGAGTTAGAATAAGCTTGTTTCTGTGGCAGCACATGGGGTCAAAGCTGGATTAATAACACGCACGGAAGAACGTATGAAACGTGTTCCTGGTGCAGTACATGATCTCATTGCAATCCACTGCAATCTTCACCAAGTACATTAAAGCTAAAAATGTTACGGATGCCATGGTACAAGTTACAAACTCCATCGGGTCAAGAGGCCTATGACATAGAGAGCTTAAAACGTTTCTTGAAGAATGTGACAGTCAGCATGCTGATTTCCCCTAGCATTGCAATATGCCCTGCTTGAGCGGGTATAAGGTGTTAGATTAAGTGTTGGAATTAAGAGACGAAGCAGCATTATTCGTGATTAACCAAACTCATCCAATTCCTCAGTTGCAGGAAAGACCCTGGATTTGTGAATTAACTCTCCTTGCTGATTTAACAGGTCACTTGAACAACATAAATACCTCACTCGAAGGAAGGGCCTCTTCAAAACAGATATGTACTACAGAATCAAAGCCTTCAAAATAACTTTGTCCCTGTGGATGAATCAGTTGCTGACTAGCAATATAGTGCATTTTGTGTCGCTATCGGAAGTGCGCATTCCGGATATTTGTCTTTCTGAAGAGTATGTGCAAATCCCACAAAATCTTCGTAACCAGTTTCAGTACGGTTGTCAAGGTGTACAAACATTGTCAACAATTTTTTAGCTCTTTCCAGGACGGTATTCAGTGGTTGTCAACAACATTCCTACCAATTACCAAATGGAATTGTTAAATTTACATTGTGACGCTTTGTTAAAGAGCAAGAATAACCACAAGGAACCTATGGCTGATTTGTAGAATAATGTTCCCCAAATAACATTTCCAAGGTTCCAATGGTTCAGATGGCTCTGAGCACTATGGGACTTAACTTCTGAGGTCATCAGTCCCCTAGAACTTAGAACTACTTAAACCTAACTAACCTAAGGACATAACACACATCCATGCCCGCTGCAGGATTAGAACCTCCGACCGTATTGGTCTCGCAGTTCCAGCGTGTAGCGCCTAGAACCACTCGGCCACCCCAGCCGTCCATTTACAAGGCTGTATGTACTTTCTGAACGGATATTATGTATGTTCGGTTCGACATGTGTATGCGAACAATTCATTTCTGTTATGAAAATCCTGGATCACCGTGTCAGATCGCAGCCTAACATGAAATCTTCAATGACAAACATCCCAACATTATGTGCTAAGATTGATAAACTAGTTAAATGAAAACGGAACAGAAAATGTCATAAAAGTCTACGTAGCAGTTCTATGCAGCTCCCTTCTGAAATGTAGCAAAGATGGTATTACTTTCTTTTTTTTCTTTTTTTTTCTTTTTTTTACGTAACAGCGTTACTGTCGTTCACATTGAACTAGAATGTTTGTATATTTTATCATAGCGCAGTGATGAAATGTGATGGTTTATAATCTGTGGCCATTAATTAATCGAAATAGTAAGCTTTAAAATTACGGAGACTGTATGGAAAGTAAGAAATCGGTCGCAAAACTTTGCACAGATGTGTCTCTGGTACGCCCGTAGATAGCGTTACATCGCTGTTCTCGGTTCTGGGCGCACAGTGAGAGCGTAAAAATGCATAAAAAATTGTGTCCCACCAAGTATGGATGTCCGGTGACAGACTTCGCCAGATTTCATGCAGCTCCACATAAAGAAACTGTCAGGCAGTTTCCTCTTCTTCGCAATTCTCAGTCGCACACTGCACGGGCAATGAGGATGCTCCTGCTGAGTTTTCGATGGGAAGTGTCTGAACAATAATCATACAGTCAGGACCTGGCTCCCTTAACTTTTCATGTTTACTCAGACGAACTGCTAGCTATGAAGATGACACTTTGACGCAGACAACGAGCTGCAGTCCATCGTAGAAAATTGTTGGAAAGCACAAAGGCTACCTTCTACATCGAGGGTATTGTGAAATTGGTACAACGGTACGATAAATGTCTATGTTGGACCGACTACTGTGTGGAGAAGTAGCTGGGAGGGATAGGTAACTGCTGCAAATAGAACAGTTTTGATTTTCCATTTCGCGACCGTTTGTACTCGTATTTTACTTTCTGAATAACCCTCGAACAATAAAGAAACGTAGCTTGTATTAATAACGCCAGATTCTTCCTGTCATTTCAAAATTACTGCGTCCAGCACACCTGTTTCCCTGCAACAGTATTACAGAGATCGGTGGCACCGCATGCTGAACAGGTTTTCCTTACATAAAATTTTTCTGGACTTTAACTACTTTTAAAGGCGTTATTTTTAAAGTGACAAAATCGACAGATGTAAGAGTAGTTTGCCATCTATCCTGATGAAACAGTTTCGGAAAACTGAGTTCAGTATTGCGCTGTAGATAGCCAGATTGATGTCCTGTTGCTTGACATTCGGATATACACTGAAGAGCCAAAGAAACTGCTACACCTGCGTAATAACGTGAAGGGCCCCCGCGAGCACACAGAAGTGTCGCAAAACGACGTGGCATGGACTCGGATGAAGTCCAAAGTAGTGCTGGGGGGGGGGGGAAACTGGTACCACGAACCCTCAAGGACCGCCCATAAATCCGTAAGAGTACGAGAGGGGTGGACATCTCTTCTGAAGAGCACGTTGCAAGGCATCCCAGATATGCTAAATAATGTTCATGTCTGGGGACTCTGGTAGCCGGCGGAGGTGTTTAAACTCAGAAGAGTGTTCCTGGAGCCACACTGTAGCCATTCTGGACATGTGGGGTGTCGCATTACCCGGATTCAGTTGCCGAGGTCCGCCGAACAATGGACATGAATAGATGCAGGTGATCAGACAGGATGCTTACGTACGTGCCACGTATCATCGTCGTATCTAGACGTGACAGGGATCCCATATCACTCCAACTTCACGCGCCCCATACCATTACAGAGCCTCCACCAGCTTGAGCAGCCCCTGCTGACATGCAGGGTCCGTGGATTCATGAGGTTGTCCCCATACCTGTACACGTCCATCCGCTCGAATTTGAAACGTGACTCGTCCGACCAGGCAACTTGTTTCCAGTCATCAACAGTCCAATGTCTGTGTTTGCGGGCCCGGGCGAGGCGTAGAGCTTTGTGACATACAGCCATCAAAAGTACACGCGTGGGCCTTCTGCTCCGAAGGCCCATATCATTCGTGTTTCGCTGAATGGTTCGCACGCTGACTCGCGTTGATGTCCTAGCATTGAATGCTGCGGCAATTTGCGGAAGGGTTGCATTTCTGTCACATTGAACGATCTCTTCAGTCGTCTTTGGTCCCGTTCTGCAGGATTTTTTTTCCGGCTGCAGCGATGCCAGAGATTTGATGTTTACCGTATTCCCGGTATTCACGGTACACTCGTGAAATGGTCTTCTGCCTGTTTGCATATCCCTGTATGAATATGCATACCTATACCAGTTTCTTTGGCGCTTCAGTGTACTAACGTACTGTCGTTTAGTGACTGGATTTGGGATTCCCAAAAATTTAATTCTCTCCTCTACCAACTAGGACAATATCTGACACTGAAGTCAGTTGTAGTTCGAAACCACACCGTCGCAATTATCTGGCAGTCAGCTCGTTAGCGGGACCTTGTTTACTTGGTTGTCTTTGTTTCTGCTACCGCGTACCTCCATCCGTGTCAGTTCTTGCTACTTATTATGACACATCTGTGTGTCGCCCCTCTCAGGAGGAGAGGAGGAGATAAGTCTTTAACGTCTGGTCGACAACGAGATCATTAGAGACGGAGCACAAGTTTGGATTAGGGAAGGATGGGGAAGGAAATCGGCCGTGCCCTTTCAAAGGAACCGTCCCGGCATTTGCCTGAAGCGATTTAGGGAGATCACGGAAAACCTAAATCAGGATGGCCAGAGACGGGATTGAACCGTCGTCCTCCCGAATGCGAGTGCAGTGTGCTAACCGCTGCGCCACATCGCTAGGCCGTTCCTCTGATCGTGGCGCTCTAAGCCGCCGCTTGTGTTTGGCCTTAAGCCGGTCCTGGTCTCTGGTGAATCAAAGTGTGCCAAATAACTCCACCTTTGACATATTAACATCCTCGCTATCAGCATCACTTCTCTTAGAAGACCTTAGTGAGATGCGTTTCTCGACTATGCTGAGAATGCAGAGCGTTTATTTTCTTTTTAATTTCCTCCACAGCGGCCTAAAGCCGCGCGTTTCTTGTTCCAGGTTGACACATTCTATATTCCTTCTCGAAATCACGATGTCAGTGCCTCAAGGAGCTGTGAGGAGCACAGCTATCGATATCTTCCCTGCAAGATGTCACAAAGTGTGAGCAAAAGCTTCGGCTTTTACAGGCAGAATTGGTGTGACATCGTATACCTTTCATGCGTGGCTGTATAACTCTGTGCGACAGTTGTGTAGCGCTGGCATTTACGAGGAATCACTCCAAGGGAATATTCATAAGTGCCAATAAACAATCTTGATGAAGCTTAGTGTGTGTATACAGGGGGCAAAATAGTGCAGTGATTATTGTTTTTTTGCCGGCCGCGGTGGCCGAGCGGTTCTAGGCGCTTCAGTCTGCAACCGCGCGACCGCTACGGTCGCAGGTTCGAATCCTGCATCGGGCATGGATGTGTGTGATGTCCTTAGGTTAGTTAGGTTTAAGTAGATCTAAGTTCTAGGGGACTGATGACCTTAGAAGTTAAGTCCCATAGTGCTCAGATCCATTTGAACCCATAGTGCTCAGAGTCATTTGATTATTGTCTTCGTTTGTGTTCAATCTCACTTTTAAGTGGTAAAAGACACATTGAAAAGTAATTTGGCATTTTAGGTTTCTAGGGAGTATCTTAGAAATGGTACATATAAAAATGTTATCACGTAAAAGTTGATATGTAATTAATATTCTTGAAAACTGTTTGATCAACTTTTGTAATAATTCAATATTTTGCAAAAGCCTCACCACCATTAACAGTTTTTAATAACTGAAACCTCTCTTCAAACATTAATTTAAGAAACTTTCAAGCCACATACATTCCTGGTAATAAAGATGGTTTCTGAAATATCGTTTTTGTTAAATAAGATGTATACAATGTGCTGTCGTAATATTTTTAATATACCTAATTAAATTTCTAAACTTTCATTAGTATTCCAATTATTTATTCTACTTTTATTTTTGTTGTGTTTTAAATTGTTACTTTACGTTTCACATTCATGGTATTTTGTTTTTTATCTTACCATTTCACATACGTGTATATTGTTAATTGTAAATAATAAGTAACTTATTACTATGATATGAAATAATTACAACAACCAAAGTCTGTAAGTAAATGCTGAAGACAACATTGTTTTTCCATCATGCACATGAAATAAGCGAAATTTCATGACGTAAAAATCACGACCGTGAAGACAATATAAAACGAAATTCGGTAGGATGTGACACTGTCCTATGTAGCTTTCTAAATATCCTGATATGTGTGAGACATATTTCAGTACCTTGCTACGCTTTGCCGAATAGAACTGATTATTACTAATGACTGCGGTTTTATTATATTGATTGTCAGTTGGATATTGACATTACACCCATTCAACAGAACTAGATCTGAAAATCTTCTTACAAAGTTCTTCCAACATCGAAAGCTGTGTCCGACCCGCTGTTGTACCAGTGTCGCCGAACTCTTTGGTATCACCAGACGAACACGTTACTTGTATTCACATAGGACGCTCTAAATGGTTCTTTGACACTGACCACGGCAAGAATCTAACAATACTACAGATATTTCTTCCCCACTGGAAAAGAAAACATCTTTCAAATATCTTTTGACCTGGTAAGACGTTTGTTACCAGATTTCGATGCTGCCACAAGGACATTTGGAGCTTCATAAAGAGATTCTCGAATTCTCGATCCAGATTCACCATTAATTTCTTTTAAAACTATGAAAAGGTGGATGGTCAATGTGAAAAAAGAAAAACGTTTTGAGCGTCGTGTCCCGTGGCAATAAATACCTGTGATCCCAAAGGACTCGACGGTACAGGTACAACAGGGAAACTTATACGGAAAAACTTTGTGAGATGGTTTGCAGATATAGTTCTGCTGAATGATTACGATGTCAATCTCCACATGAGAAACAATACAATCAAGCCACTGTTACTAGTCATAATCAATTACCTTCGCAAAGGCTTACCAAAGTACTGAAATAAGCCAGACACGATCTCGATATTTCGAGCACCGCCAGCCACATTTGAAATCGTATTGAATTTTGTTTTATATTCACTTCTTATTCGTCTATATTGTGTGAAGAAATTACTTTCATTTTATGCGCATGTTTTAAGCATTTGCTTACAAGTTATCACTGTTGTTATTATTTCCTACCATAGTAGTGAGTACATACTATTTTCAACTAACAAAATACACATATGTGAATAGGTAAACAAAAGAACAAAAAATCCACGAACTTAAAAAGTAAAACAACAATTTTAAACGGGAAGAGGGAGAGGGGGTGAGAGAAACTGTACGACTCTGCCACCTCAAACTGGTGTCTATTTCTTACAGCTTTCAAATTTGAATTTCATCGTACGCCGCACCGTGTTTTGCTTTCGGCGGGGGCGCACCGACGATGCTCATGAATATTCTGCACGACAGTCGGCTAGTCGATAGCGCTACAAAAGCCGCATGCCCCTACTTGATGCAATATTCAGTGATGAAACGGAGAAACGTTACAGGTAACTCCGGCGCGAATATCGTGTTCGTGTAACTGGCGATATCGCTCTACGGGACCTAAATCGGTCTGGACGGTGAAGCTTTCTGCAGGTATAGCTTTGAATACTAATGCCAATGAAATTGCTGCAGGTCTCTGGTAATGATGGACTGACAACGTCACTGAATATGACTTACGCCGACACTCCATGTGCATTTTATCGCATCGAAGAGAGCCATCAGAAGCGGGCAGTAAAAAAAATCGTCCCTTTTGATAGTGAATGGAAGCGTCACATCGTGAAATTTCATCACTACTGACCACGATTTACTGAAAATGGCGTTTAAAGAGACACATTGTCCACGAGACGTCACCAATACCCAAAAAAAGGTCTGGAAAGAAATGTGACTAAGGCCGTCCATTTCTGTTTCGTACAGGTAGTTAGAAACAGAGGTATTAACTTCACACAACACATAACAATGAATTATTTAATAGTTGTGGTACTCACCAACGAAAATACCATCCTGCTGCTGACACTGAACTGAACTGTATATACAGGGAGGAAAGTATTTAAACCGACAAACTCTGGGAGGCTGTAGGGGACATCAAAACAAATATTTTTCCCTAATCTTATTTTTTCCTATGAGGAGTACTTAAAACGATGGAGGCCGTATTACGCTCTTCAGATGTTAGAGGCCGTATTACGATATTCAGTTGTTAGAGGGCCTATTACGCTCTTCAGTTGTAGGCAACTGCTGTCCATCAGTGTAGTAGTGCATTGTCTCTGTTTGCTAATGGAGCAATACACCTGGAATGAGTACAATTATATGGTTGGTGCGTACTACGTAGCGCACCACAACGGACGAGCTGCACAGCGGGTTTTTCAACAATATCCTAATCGCCGAATCCCGCATCATACGACCTTTGCTGCTGTGTACCAAAGTCTGCGTGAGACCGGGTCATTTAGCTGATTACCTGGACAGGGACGCCGACGCGCGGTAAGAACGCTGCAATTTGAGGATGCTGTCTTGCAGCATGTGGAGCGGGATCCTTCAATCAGGACTCGTGCAATTGCACGTAACAGGGGACGAATCAGACGAATGTAAGAACAGTCCTTCAAGAGCAATGGTTACGTCCATTTCACTTACAGCGTGTCCACAACCTGGAACCAGTTGATTATCCAC
Source organism: Schistocerca serialis cubense (assembly GCF_023864345.2). Taxonomy (NCBI): domain Eukaryota; kingdom Metazoa; phylum Arthropoda; class Insecta; order Orthoptera; family Acrididae; genus Schistocerca; species Schistocerca serialis. The sequence continues at coordinate 868,390,813 of NC_064641.1, read as the reverse complement.
CCAGAGCACAGTTTTCACAGTGGTACCTGGAACAGTGTGAAATGCATCCTACATTTCCATCCTGTGTGTTGTTTACCAATGAAGCAACGTTCGGGCGTAATGGAGTCTTCAACTTGCTCAATTCGCATCTTTGGAATGAGGATAACTGACATGCCACAGTTACTAGCGCTCATCAAGTGCGGTTCTTCGTTAATGTGTGGGTCGGTGTTGTTGGGGACTGTTTAATTGGGCCGTATCTGCCACCTAGGCCATTAAATGGCAGGCACTATTACAATTTTCTCACCAGAGCATTGCCAGAATTGCTGGAAGACGTCGCTCTCCCTCCAAGACAACGCATGTGGTTCCAGCATGGCGGGGCGACGGCACATTTGACTCGTTGTGTGCGTCGATTCCTGGGCCGACGGTTCCCAGAAACGCGGATTGGCAGAGGTGGTCCTGTACCATGGCCTGCTTGATCCCCAGATATATCCCCTCTGGACTTTTTGTGCAGGGAGAGATGCGCAACCTTGTTTATGCAACTCCTGTTGCATCAGAAGAGGATATGGTTGTCCGGACAGTAGCAGCAGCAGGAACAGTTCAGGATACTCCTGGGGTTTTTGCCGGTGTCAGAATGCCTCCATTGACACGTAAACAAAGGTTACACCGTAGGATCATGTTCTGACATGATCCTACGGTGTAACCTTTGTTTACGTGTCAATGGAGGCAATTTTGAAAATCTACTGTAATTGAAATTGGGTTGTGTTAATGTGATGTATCTTGGTCATAAAAAAATGGAAAAATGTTTTTTGGTTTAATTAATTTGCCGCCAGAGAAATCTTCCTCTACCGGTTTAAATACTTCTCATAGGAAAAAATGACATTAGGGAAAAATATTTGTTTTGATGTGCCCTACAACCTCCCAGAGTTCGTCGGTTAAAATACTTTTCACCCTGTATATAAACTGCCCTAAAAAAATAGAACACCTCGAAAGGCGACTTCGGTTAGCATCTGATGACAGCATATGCCGCCTGGGGTACAGTAGACCACTGGTAATAGTTTCAACGTCGTCTGACAACAGATAGCATACTGTCATAGCTATCGGCGTGCCATCTGTGTCCACACTTTAATAGGGAATGCTCACAGTCAGAAGCCTCAATATGGTGCAAACATGTGAAGCAAGCAGACAACCACGCCATGGAGACGCATCCGTGCTTCGTATAGCCAACTGAGCAAGTTTGAAACAGGTGGTGGGTTGGTCCTACCAGAGAATTACCACTAAGTTGGACGTGCTGCGTCAGTTGTACAACAATGCTGGGATTAGTGGTCACGTGAAAATTCTCACATCCATAGAGGAGGTTGAACCCTGGTTCTACTCAATTCTTCAGAAAATAAAAATTACAATCTCACAAATGGTTGAAATGGCTCTGAGCACTATGGGACTTAACATCTGTGGTCATCAGTCCCCTAGAACTTAGAACTACTTAAACCTAACTAACCTAAGGACATCACACCCATCCATGCCCGAGGCAGGATTCGAACCTGCGACCGTAGCAGTCTCGCGGTTCCGGACTGAGCGCCTAGAACTGCTAGACCACCGCGGCCGGCTACAATCTCACTACAGTTATTTAAAAGAGATAGGAAGCCCGAGAGCACTGGTGACGGACAAGCTTGTGATTGTTTTAGAATTTTAATTTGACTCAAAACAAGCTTTATTATTAACTTCAATTCGGACATTTGCCCTCTTACTGATGCAATATACAAATCTTCACTTTAATTGAATTACATAAACACGAGTAAGAATCATTTTGCGTCCGCAACCATAATCATTGATAGTAGGTACGGTGAATAATCAATCAAAAACAATAGTTCTTGCTTAATCATATCTCAAAAGCCTAATAACCAAAGTTACACGGCCACACAATACCACAACTTCATGAACAACAAGAGATCTTAAAGCTTAATAAAACTGAACTGCCCACATAAAGGTCCACAGTGAAACATGTTTATACTAAAAATTCAAGGTGGGCCAACCACGGTCGCAAAACTTGCATACAGAAATAATAACAAGTTGCATGTTCATTAAAAATAAAAGAATGATTAAAACAGGTGTTAAATAAGAATAACTTACAGAAACGATAATATTATAACAGGGTGGCCTCACTTAACTAACGGACATAATTACTCAGAATGATTGCCAAATTGCACTTTAGAGAATAGCGTTAAGGCCCATAGCAGTGTTTGGAAGCAATAACGCTACGGCCAGCAGACAATACAAGAGTTCACTGCCCAACACTTCTGCACAGAGTCGCATAACGACGGTATATATTTATTTATATATAATCCGACCGGCACCACCATGAGCGGTCCTGACAATCCATAACCGCGCCAGAGAACAAGCAGTCTTAACAAATGCCCTGCAGCACAAATAGATTGCAATGATAACAAGGTCAAATCACAGCCACACTGGAATAAATAATAGGGACACCAAATACTTACAGAGCAATAATCTAACATTACCGGTTTGCCAGTAAATTAGCGGCAAACTTTAGAGATCACTTCCAATTGCCTTAAGGCTCTTTCAGCATTAAATAAGCATACAAAATGCTGCCGTGACAAATGACAAATGATGAAACTCTACGGCTGCCAGGCACATGTCACAACTGCAGCCAGTCACAAAGCTGGCAATATGAGCTAAAACAAGTCAAAATTTGCATGAAAATCACTTCAAACACACACTCCATGGATAAACAGAAACGTAATGTGGAACATAAGTCTCCTTAAAAATAGACACTGTGGAACCGAGTTCAGAACCATCTCCAACAGCTACCCATGCCACCATAAGTTTCAACAAACCTCTTACTTGGACAGAGAATAAATAACTTGGAACTTGCAAATTACCGGCTGGGAAGGTGTTCAGCATGAGACGACGAACCCACCACAATTTTGCACGTCAAGGCGCCCAATGATCGACACTGTGCATATGGCGCGCGCCGAAAGACAATGGCGGCGAGCACGGCGAGGCCCACGCACCACAGTTAGGGACGCGGCCTTGTTTTCAACAGAAGTTGGCTCGTTGAACGATCATATAAAATTAATTTTTGGTAAGGTTGATGCCAGGTTGAGATTCATTGGGAGAGTCCTTAGAAAATGTAGTCCATCAACAAAGGAGGTGGCTTACAAAACACTCGTTCGACCTACACTTGAGTATTGCTCATCAGTGTGGGATCCGAACGAGGTCGGGTTGACAGAGGAGATAGAGAAGATCCAAAGAAGAGCGGCGCGTTTCGTCACAGGGTTATTTGGTAAGCGTGATAGCGTTACGGAGATGTTTACCAAACTCAAGGGGCAGACTCTGCAAGAGACGCACTTTGCGTCGAGGTGTAGCTTGCTGTTCAGGTCTCGGGAGGATGCGTTTCTGGATGAGGTATCGAATATATTGCTTCCCCTTACTTATACCTCCCGGGGAAATCACAAATGTATAATTAGAGAGATTCGACCGCACACGGAGGCTTTCCGGCAGTCGTTCTTCCCGCGAGCCATACACGACTGGAAAGGCAGGTAATGACAGTGTTTCTGGAGGGGTGCTAACCAGCACTCAGTATGAGCAGAATGTTTTCCGACATGTTCTTTTGCCGCTATTGCAATAGAAACGTGGTGTGTTACCCGAACAGGATAATGCTTTCCCGCACACTGGCCGTGAAACTCAGCGCACTCTGCAAGATGTGCAACAGCTTCCCTTGTCAGTAAGATCTCCAAACAGCAGGGTCTCCAATCCAGCACGATTGGACGAGTAGTGACTGTATTCCCCATTTGTACGATCGACTGGATGCCAGTCAGTGCCTGCACCACGTACTAAAATGGGTGTTAAGGTTGGATCGATACCTGCTACCTCAGAGTCACTTCTACTGTTGTTGTTGTGGTCTTCAGTCCTGAGACTGGTTTGATGCAGCTCTCCATGCTACTCTATCCTGTGCGAGCTTCTTCATCTCCCAGTACTTACTGCAACCTACATCCTTTTGAATCTGCTTAGTGTATTCATCTCTTGGTCTCCCTCTACGATTTTTACCCTACACGCTGCCCCCCAATGCTTCATTTGTGATCCCTTGATGCCTCAGAACCTCCTACTAACCGGTCCCTTCTTTTTGTCAAGTTGTGCCACAAACTCCTCTTCTCCCCAATTCTATTCAATACTTCATCATTAGTTATGTAATCTACCCATCTAATCTTCAGCATTCTTCTGTAGCACCACATTTCGAAAGCTTCTATTCTGTTCTTGTCCAAACTATTTATCGTCCATGTTTCACTTCCATACATGGCTACACTCCATACAAATACTTTCAGAAACGAATTCCTGACAGTTAAATCTGTACTTGATGTTAACAAATTTCTCTTCTTGAGAAACGCCTTCCTTGCCATTGCCAGTCTACATTTTAAATCCTCTCTACTTCGACCATCATCAGTTATTTTGCACCCAAATACTCCTTTACTACTTTAAGTGTCTCATTTCCTAATCTAATTCCCTCAGCATCACCCGACGTAATTCGACTACATTCCATTATCCTCGTTCTGCTTTTGTTGGTGTTCATCTTATATGCTGCTTTCAAGAAACTGTCCATTCCGTTCAACCGCTCTTCCAAGTCCTTTGCTGTCTCTGATAGAATTACAATGTCATCGGCGAACCTCAAAGTTTTTATTTCATCTCCATGGATTTCAATACCTACACCGGAATTTTCTTTTGTTTCCTTTACTGCTTGCTCAATATACATATTCAATAACATCGGGGAGAGGCTACAACCTGTCTCACTACCTTCCCAACCGCTGTTTCCCTTTCATGCCCCTCGACTCTTATAACTGCCATCTGGTTTCTGTCCAAATTGTAAATAGCCTTTCGCTCCCTGTATTTTGCCCCTGCCACCTTTAGAATTTGAAAGAGAGTATTCCAGTCAACATTGTCAAAAGCTTTCTCTAAGGCTACAAATGCTAGAAATGTAGGTTTACCTTTCCTTAATCTTTCTTCTAAGATAAATCGTAAGGTCAGTATTGCCTCACGTGTTCCGATGTTTCTACGGAATCCAAACTGATCTTCCCCGAGGTCGGCTTCTACCAGTTTTTCCATTCGTCTGTAAGGAATTCGCGTTAGTATTTTGCAGCTGTGACTTATTAAACTGATAGTTCCGTTACTGATCTGTAAATGCAATCATTACATGCCCTGTTGTAACGATGGATCTTTAGTGAATTGGAATCCTCTAAAAGGGTGACAAATTTCTTTCCAGCTGTGTATGTTTCACTATTGAGATATTTTACCTCGTATCAGATTAATTTTGTTATTATGGAGTAATATGGAAAGTAACAACACAACTATTATCTTGAATAAACATGACGAACACATCGAACAAGTCCCAAAACACCTGCGAGGGTCTATCCAAAAGGAATGCACAACATTCTTTCAACTTTCTTCCACATATTTGTTGTTATTATTATTATCGTATGCATCAATCACAGTAATACACATTTAGCAAAACAAAGAAATATATATATAAATGAACATGTGAAATTATATACAGTACATAAGTTTTAAAACGGCTCAGACTACACTCGATCCAGCGGTGTGCTTCGTGGGATGCTTGATGGAGCTTCCCAATGCTACCAGGAAGCGTCTGATGGGACATTCATTCACAGTGTCGCTCATTGTTTGGGTGTCACCACAGTCACACACACACTGCCACTTAAAAAGCCCCACTTGTTCATGTTGTATTTGCACCTACCTTCTCCAGTCCGATATCTGTTTAACTGCCCCCACACCTCCCTTGGTTGGTGGAAGCCTGGAACTGGAACTGTTGGATTGTCTACAAGTTCGTGGTTTGTAGCTTGCCACTAACGTTTCTACTATGCGTCCTGGTCGAATCCGGTGGATAGCACTTGGACTCCCATTTCATATGCTAGTCTTTTAGATGTGAGGCGTTTCCTCGGCAGTGACAGCAAATCGTCAGGAAAAGAGATCGAGCTGTTTTCAGAAACTTGCTGACAGAAATTGTAAAGAGCAGTCTGTCGATGGAGGTCTGGTGGACAGATGTTTGAAAGCAGGTGTAGGCCGGACTGTAACACTAATTACTCTCATAACTGAGGAGGTGGACGTCTACTTTCACTACGTGGGCGCTTCGGATCCAAACTGGTGCACAGTATTCTGCTGCAGAGTATACCAGTGCAAGAGATGCTCCTCGGAGGACTGATGTGGTTGCTCCCCATGTACTGCCTGCCAGCTTTCTCACAAGGTTCACTCGTGTTTGTATCTTCTCGGCCAAGTTGGAAAGGTGTTTTTTGTATGTTAAAGTTCTGTCCAGAGTGACTCCCAGGTATTTTGGGCTTTCGTTGTATCCGACTGTGCCAAGAGGGCCGAACTGTGGACTGCTGATGACAGGCGATTAGAGAGGTGGAACAAGCTTACCTCGGTTTTAGAAACATTTAGTCTCAGTCGCCATGTCTCAAAACACTCATAAAGTTTAGTGAGGATTTCGTTAGGTGGACTTCACATTCAGAAAGGTCTTCATATGAAATTGCCAGGTCATCAGCATATTGAAATTTTCGGCAGGTCAAATTCGGCAGGTCAGCTGTGTAGAGGTTGAATAACACTGGAGCAAGAACAGAGCCCTGAGGTAATCCGTCATTGAGTACATGCCATCTGCTTTTCTCTTCTACTTGATGTACTTTAAATCGCCTACTGCTTAACACGTTACTTAAGAGAGCAATACCTTGCAAAGCTCTAGGCAACCTCTTAAGTAACATGTTATGCAATATTCGTTGTTCTCGGAGGGCATAGAAACATTCGTCCAGCTTGTACTGAAATTTAAATAAATGTGTTCGCAAGTCGCGCTGTTGTGGCACTCCATCAAGATGGCTCCTGCAGCTGATGTTTGTCTGAGGTAGCGTGCTGTTGTAGACTTCCCGTGCTGTGAGACAAGGCAGTGGCAAACATTCACAGGAGAAGGTGTATGCTGACGACGCTGTTGGTCGCAGTACAGCAGATTGTCTGGTGAAAGTGGGCACCCAAACACTCCTGACCTAGACTGAGACTGAGTACTGCAGAATTATGACACAGTCCAGCGTAGTGACGAACTGATTTTGGCTGACAAACTCTTAACAGTGAACGAATTGTCAATCCGAATGGGAATAGGAGAAGTGATAGTGTGCAGGATTTTGAGGCAGTTGAAGCTGAAAAGATTTGCACCCAGAGGATTTCCAGAATGTTGACGGATGCCAAAAAAAGGAAAAAAAAAACGGAAACAGTGTGCAGCGAAATTTTGGAACAGTACTCGTCCTGAATAACTTTCTTGAGAGAATTTTGACAGGACTTGATACTTGGTTGCATCACTTTTAATTGGCGACTAAAAGGCAATTAATGGAATGGCATAACGCTAAGAGAACTGCCGTTTTATGCTTCAGACAAAAATTGTATGTTTTTGATTCAGAAAGACTACTGTTTATATTAAACTACATGCTCGAATGTGTCACGTTCGGCAGAAATACGCTGTTTTTCTGCTCTTGCATCATAACGCCTGGCCACATATCGGTGAGAAAACCACCAATAATGTTGCAAAGCGTCGATGGACAACGCGAAACACCGACTCTGCAGCCGCGATCCCGCAATTTATGATTATCGCGTCTTCAGTAAATTGAAAGAATCCATTTGCGGAAGGAGATCTGAAAGCGGTGACCAACTTGTGACTGCTACAAACCAGTGGCTCAAACGTGCTGGTCCTGGCCTCTACCATGCTTCGGTTCCACGGAGGCGTCAGCCAGTTTAAAGAGACGAATATTTTGTAAAAATTTACATTATTTCTCTCACTATCAACATACTGCAAAATGCCAAAGGTCTAGAAAATGAATTGGATATTTGTAAAAGCATTGCGCATTTCCTTCGAAGTGACCCTCGCTGGTGCAGGTTACCTGCAAACTGGAGGAGAAAATGGTTCAAATGGCTCTGAGCACTATGGGACTTAACTTCTCAGGCCATCAGTCACCTAGAATTTAGAACTACTTAAACCTAACTAACCTAAGGACATCACACACATAAATGCCCGAGGCAGGATTCGAACCTGCGACCGTAGCGGTCGCGCGGTTCCAGACCGTAGCGTCTAGAACCGCTCGGCTACTGCGGCCGGCTTGGAAAAGAAGCATAGGGCAAAATAGGTGTGCACTCAGCGTAAATGCTGTATAGACAGAGAGATCGTTATTGAGTAAGTGGAAATGGGAAGCTGCGAAGGGTTAATCGAAGACGGGTAATCATACCCAAAAGAATGGGTGACGTTTTAGAACTGCATTAAATTGTTACTTACATTTGAGATGTCGTAAAACTGATATTATCTACATCTGCATGGGAGCCACCATGCTGCAAATGACAGAAGATGCCTTGTATTACTGTTAGTCATTTTCTTTCGTATAACTTCCGCAAATGAAGTAAGGACGAACGACTATCTGTATTTTTCCGTATGAGCTCTAATTTCTCTTACGCCTTCGCTGTCTTAAAGCAAGGTGTAGGGGGACGGGGTCAATATAATCGCTGGGAAGTCTGTCACACATCATGGTTCTCAATAGATTTTCGCGAAGAGAACATCTTCCTCCCTCCAGAGTTTCCCATCTAAGTTCACGGAGCATTTCCGTAATGCTCGTGTGCTGATCAAAGCTACCTGTAACAAATCCAGAAACACGCATATGAACTGCTCCAACGTCATCCTTTAATCTTATTTGGTACTGATCCATAACAGCTGAGCAGAACTCAAGGAAAAGACCCACAAGTGATATGTTTGCACTGTCTTTTATAGATATACACTCTCCTATAATTCTCCCAGTAAACCAGTTACTTTCCTTGCAACCGGCCTTATGCATTATTTCCATTTGCGGTTTTACGCCTACACATTTAACCCACGAAACTGTGCCGAGCAGCACACCATTAACACTGTATTCGAACATTAGAATTTTTTTCTTGCTCACACGCGGTAACTTACAATTCCCAACACTGAGAGCGAGCTGCCGTTCATCACACCAAGTCGTCCTCTATTCCCCTACACTACAGTTCCCTCAACAAACAGTGATCACTCTTAAACCTAACCATCAGATCTTTATGTGTATAAAGAGCAGGAGCGGTCCTATCGCGCTTTACTGGGGCACTCCTGATGACATCCTTGTCTCTGATGAACGAAGCACTGTATTCTATTACTCACTCACATATCTGAGAATCTATTTCGTATGCTCGGACCTTTTGTTAACAATCTGCTGTGGAACACTGTGTAAGCGATTTCCGGAATTCTTATCATTACAAAAAAAAAATTGACACTGTAGTTTTTCAGGATATAAGTAAACATAGCTTTCCCTTGTTTCAGATCGCCTGCAGTGGAATATCGCCACCACAGCAACTTCTTCAGGTGAGAATTTTATAAATGATTTAAGAGTCAAAATGACGGTCCCGCTCCCCACAGGTGTTCTGAAAATACACATACTAAGCTGTAAGAGTCTGCTTCAGGTTGCTGACTATCTTCGCGTAATGACGAGATTCGTGCAATTAAACCTTTAAAAGCACGAGGCACGTAGAGACCTCCGTGCTCTCAAAGATGTGATTGCTCCTATCTCGTAAAAAATTCCCTGTCGTAGGGAACAGGAATTTAACTGGTGGCAGCAATTGCCTTAGTTGGCGAAGCCGAACAGAATTACTTTTGCCTAAACGCTTGGAAGCTTAGATGATTATCCAACTCCATGTGCTTAACATTGTATCTAAGGTAGATTGTACAGACATATGACTACCTCCTTTTATGTTTTAGGGTATGATTGATGTCTCATCTCATAATTCTACGAAGTATAGGAGGCTTCTCCTACCGCCGCGTTACGGTATTCGTTACTGACATGTACAGTAAGGAAAAATTTAGTTTTTATGAGCTTTCTCCCAATTGTCAAGTGCTGATAGTGTCTGTGGCAAAGGCTGACAGGAGCGATAGAAGTTCATATCACTGTCATTCTTTTTAATGACGTTGACTACCGCTGTGTATTTGGCCCCTGTTAGCACTTGAAAATGACCTAAGTTCGAAATCGCAACAGTGGATATTATAATAAGTAGCACATTCGAACGTGAATACGAAGTCACCTCAGAAATACATTTGTTTACCTTTAATAGGTATAAAGTTTGAGTTTGAAAGTTGGTACAATAATCGTGCCACTTAGTAAACCGTCGCATCCAGTGAGTTATGCGCAATCTAAGAACAATAAATAATCACTCTTTTTTATTTTAATTGTGTTACAATGTTATCAAATGGTTCTCTAACGAAACACATTCCTATTATTCTATCCCTACGAAATGTAAGATATGTTAGAGGCACGTTATAGTGTGCGATCACTTAAAAAAAAAAAAAAAGTGAAATAGTGTGGAAAAACTAAGGTGTGTGTAGTATTAATTATTGATACACCCTCAATATTTAGCTTATATAAGCCCGAATGACTCCTACCAAATCAAACATTCAAATAAATGTATAGCAGAAAATCGTATTTTATCCAATAAAAGCATGGTAGTTGTAGATGGCGATTTAGCATACCTTCTAGAATTGACGACTTGCACAGGTGAAGAGTGTAACTAATAAAACTAGTTTCGAGGTATTTAAGTTAAAATTTGTTCCTTTAAAAGAAAAATAGTTGTTTTTGCATTACGCTTCACTAAGCTCCAAAAGTCAGTTGTATGTTTTTATGTTGATGTTATGGATCTTTTTTTTTTTTTTGTTAATCTTTGAGTGGCTACTTTACTCTAAACTCGGAATATTTTCCTAATTACTGACTTTATTGTCTTAATTCAAAAGAAATACCCTCATTTTACAAGCTCAAATCTATGCCCAAGCGTTACCCTCATCATAATGAATCACTACCGCACATTCAGCTTCCTTAAAAACGTTTGTAAACCACGCATGTTCATTTCCTCCTATAAATTAAAGGAGGGCTTCAGCATATTTCACATTCCATTGTTTAATGCGTACATAAGGAGCTGGAATTTCATAGCGTAGTGGTTGCAGACTTGGCATCTTTCAGCAACTCAAATTCGTCATAGAAATGGGCCGTAAATCTGAGAACCTGATACAGTTAGGTCTGTAAAATTACAATAGTATGACACATTTTTGACTGACATCTTCAGTAATTTGGCTTTCAGCATCATATAACAGTCACTTCTGATACCTTCGGTTTCACAAAGTTTTTCTTCGCCTTTAAATGCACATAAGAAACGAGAAAAAGTTTAATGTGGTACGTGGAAGATCTCCTCTGCTGACGATGCAAGAAAAATATGTCGGATCAAATTCTGAAGCACTTACACAAACTCTCCATTATCGGTCAACAACCACACCTGAGAGGAAATGAAAGTGTTTATCTCAACAGCTTAATGTATTTGCGACATTCTTAGATCAGAATAGCACATGTATCAGTGGTACAGCAATGCTGTCCTTTCGATACATGTTATTGGTGCCAGCGGAAGCGCTGATGCAGTTTACCGAATAACTAGCTCTTTTCCGTTGTCCCATACATGACGTCAATTACACGGCATGGAAACATTCAATAGGAAAACCATTGGCCTATTGCCGAAAGTGCTCTGATATTAAATAGGGCTAGTTCGAAAAATAAATTCACTTCACCCGTAAGACTTACTGATCTACTGTCAGCCGGAGAACAATTCGCTTTACACCAGGATAGAGCGTGGGTCCAGATTTGACTAAAGAACAATTTAATTATACGTGGGTCCAGATTTGACTAAAGAACAATTTAATTATATACATTCGTCTTTGCGTAGTACGATAAGCAATAATTTTATGATGGAAAGATTCAGGTGTTACACAAGAGTTTTACATTAAGGTTTATGAGCTGAATAACATACATTTCGCTGCAATTTGTGTAGCATACACAAATCTTCCGGTCTCGTGAGAGCGAAGTTAGCGATAAGTAGGAGGAGGTGGGTCCGACGGCTTTATGGTTGCCTTGCATGCTCGCTGCCTGCGGGAGAACTCAGCACGGAATAAATGCCGAGCAATTACATAATTATTGTGCTCCTATCGGGACTGCTCACACAGTGTTTGCTGTGCAGAAAGCCGAGCTTTTAGTTTATGGCGCACGCCAACTGACCACCGTCGCACTTAATGTTGTACCTCAGCAGTTAAGAACTTGACCACAAGGTCATTCATGGATCTTGGATTGTTTGACATAAACGTGAACTGCGCAAGTACCGGGTGATCAAAAAATCAGTATAAATTTGAAAACTTAATAAACCATGGAATAAAGTAGATAGAGAGGTAAAAATTGACACACATGCTTGGAATGACGTGTGGTTTTATTAGAACCAGGCCCTCCACACAATATTGCTACACGCATGAAAGATCTCTTGCGAGCGTCGTTTGGTGATGATCGTGTGCTCAGCCGCCACTTTCATCATACTTGGCCTCCCATGTCCCCAGACCACAGTCCGTGCGATTATTGGCTTTGGGGTTACCTGAAGTCGCAAGTGTATCGGGATCGACCGACATCTCTAGGGATGCTGAAAGACAACATCCAACGCCAACGCCTCACCATAACTCCGGACATGCTTTACAGTGCTGTTCACAACATTATTCCTCGACTACAGCTATTAATGAGGAATAATGGTGGACATATTCAGCATTTCCTGTAAAGAAATTATCGCTATTCTGATCAGATGAAGCGCCATCTGTCGGACATTTTTTTAACTTTTGTACTTTTTTGGTTCTAATAAAACCCCATGTCATTCCAAGGATGTGTGTGTCAATTTTTACCTCTCTATCTACATTATTCCGTGATTTATTAAGTTTTCAAATTTATACTGACTTTTTGATCACCGGGTATATCTTCAAGCGAAATTTGTTTTTATTTTCGTTCGTGCAAAGAAATTACACACTGAAGTAGCGGGCGAGTGTCCAAAGAAGATACGAAGGCTCAGCGAAGCTAGTGAATAATTCCGTATCACGATTTATCATTCAGGAAATGTATCAGTCTGCTGGACGCAAATAAAATCTACCGTATCCAACAGTTAAGATAGTGACAGATATTTCTCGCTTGGTACTTCAATGATTTTTAATTGGTGATTAAAAATGTAACTTTCCTCAATACTTTCATGAGGACATTCATTTGTCCATAGCACCATAAGCTGACTTTGTTCTAGTCTGTAGTTGTGGATCGCCGCGGTTTTCAAAAATATTGTTTTCGTCTAATCACAGTAATCTGACATAGCTACGTAGGCTTCCGCATGTGATGATTAATATTCTTCTGGGTGTTGTACCGCGTAATTCGGTAAAGAACTTTAATTATAGAATGTAGATACCTATTATTCTCTGAAATGATCGATAACAGTGCACGTGAATTGCTACAATATGATAGAAAGGACGTAAAAATATATAGACTAAAAATCTTAATTCAATTCCAAACGTTCACACAACCCATGTCAGTCGTTTGGTCCAACGTCGTTCTGTATTTTCCACTGACAAATTTTCACGTTTTTATTTAATGCAGATTCCCTCCGACCAGGAAGTTGGAAGTGAGGAGCTAAAGAAGGAGATTAAGGTGGATGCGGAACCAATTACAACCACAGTTCATACACTTTTGGCACCGAGTCTCTTGGATAGTGAAAGGGTTCATTTTAAATTTGTAAGAAACGTTCAATAAGCAACGCAGCACATTCTTTCCCTCGGCCAGTTTCGGTTGAAAAAATATGAAACCTGTTGCGCGAAATCGTGGAATACTCCCGCATCAGCCCCTACAGCAGGGATTCCAAACAAAATTTTCTCGAGGACCCCCTCATCGAGCATCATTGGTACCTTGTCATATCACAGTATCAAGTACCTAAAAAGCCAAATTAAGAGTCTTTTTATACGTTTTCCCTTTTTGGTACTTATAAAAAACATTGACATGTTCATTATTGAAAAAATATTGAGCTTAAAACTTTTTCAATTTAGCCATCATTGTTAAATTTTTGATTACTGCTCAAAATCTTTGTCTTCAAATCTGGGTTTTTAGTATAACAAACTCCTTAAAAAAATAAAAATTGAGTATGAACTGAAAAGGCAGGAAAATTTAAAACTGAGTGTATTGGTCTTTCAAGTGTACTACACTTGAGATTGCATTGAGTAGACATGTATGAAAAATAAGAAAACACTAATTTCATACAAGGTATTATTTATTTGAAAAAATACAGTTACAACAGAGTACTCCATCAGTATACAGGTAGTCTTAATTTTCAGTTCTTAATGAGATGAGTTCAGTGTCACCTGTGAGTCCAGTATTTCTGAAATATTAGGTTCCAAACTTGAAACTTTCATTCTGAAATCCGACCGCATGTCGAGCCGATTCATATATTTGTTTTTCATGAAATACATGGAAGAAAATGCTTTCTCACACCGATACGTGGTTGCGGACCCCTCTATCATAGCTTGTGGACCCCTGGGGTTCCGCGGACCACCTGTTGGGAACCATTGCCCTACAGTTTTATGACGTTTCGACAGGTGGCGGCGCCATATATAGCCTTCAAAATGTTGTCTGTAACGTGTATTCCAAGCAAAGAGCTGTCATTAAGTTTCTTTTAGCATAAAACTAGAACATCGCAGATATCCGTAGGTGCTTGCAAAATTTCAGAGGAGACCTGGCAATGAACAAAAGCAGGGTGAGTCGTTGGGCTAGGCGTCTGTCATCGACGCAACAAGGCCGCGCAAACCTGTCCGATCTGCCGCGTGCCAGCTGGCCGGAAATACTCCCAGGAATTTGAAGAAGCTACCTCAACGTGCTCGTCGCCTCAAAAATGCAAAGTAGCGTCTCCTTCTCAGTGACTAAGTAAGGCCTCACACAACCCTGCACACCTCAGAGGAGCTGGACTTCGCACTTTCCGACTTCACGGGAAGTGATACATGGATAATGGGGAGGTTATTGATGCAGCAAAATGTGGACTCCGATGCCGACTAATCGACTAGTAGAGTAGTACCATGCGGGCATACAGTCCCTCCCAGTACAGTTGCCTAAGGTCGTCACAGAATCATAGGTAAAGTGAAAAGCCAAACACAAACGGTAATAAATGAGCAAAGAACGTGAACAGATAGAGATCCTACACTGCGGGCTTTTATTGATGCAACTCTCATGGCCCTTGTCTCAACACGTATTCTTTTCCAGACATGTTTCACGTTTTATTTTTCTAATTTTCAGTAATACTCAATTGTGTTAAAATGTAGGACACTTCATAAAATACATGCCTCACTTTCATTCTCTTCAATCTCAACTTCCGATATTGTACCTGACTTACAATGGGTGTTTGTATCACTAGTAGAAAATTACTCCGTTTATTCGTTTCCCGCGTTCCTGCGATAAATAACCTCTATGACACACTGTGCGCCCAGTATCTAGCTGCTAAAAACTAATCTCCAAGCACAGGATAATCTTTGACACCAGACAGTTACTTTTGATAAACCCTACCCTAATTTGATGTTCGGCTAGTTGCTACTCGCATTTGTGATGAATGAGCTATTTATCATTAATTTCTTTAGCATTAATTCAAACGGCCACACTTATCAAGTTATCCACGCTTCTGACAGTGCTCCTTAATCATCTTTGGTTTCAATAGGAACTTTAGTTTTCATTCCTTTAGTATACACGGAATGGAAAAATGAATGACAATTTGGGAAGCGCTCGTGCATCCTCGACGCTACACATGGACTGCATGCCGCTTCCAGAAGTCGCGAGAAGCAAAACGTAGCCACACACGCCATTTTCGTACCCCGCTAATGAGATTGCTTTTTACCATAGCCTTTTCCGGAGCTTTTCATTTTTTGCAGCTTAGAATTCGTAATTCCGCGCCAACCTTTCCGTCCAGGACACCATGGTAAAAACGAGAAGGGAGAGAGAAAATGAAAAAGAGGACGGGGAGCAGCTTAACGAGGGATATGGATGGGGCCTAAGAGTACAGATTCTCTAATTCTGTTTGCTCTAAAACATGAAAGCCTAACGAAGCTTTAGTGTACCACAGCTGCAACGCGAGCCGTTCCTCATTAACGCACCGTAATCGCCTATTTGTAGTATAACTTGATTAAAAAAAAAAGAGACAGAAAGACACTGCATGGAGGTTTCTGAATCATCTAGGTAGCTGTTTAAAAGCAGCACAGTTTTCCATTTTGACCACGTCCTCTCATAAATGTCTACGAATGTCTGTTCAAATGGGCATTCAAAACAATGGGCGCTGACTAGGTCCAATCGACGTTTTTTAAGAGACTTACGCCACTGTTAAACAGGTCGCCAAAGTAATTGGTCATTTACTGTTAAAATATTCTCTTCTACTCACGTGTTTTGGACACAACCCATCCTTGTAACAGTAAAAGGAAAAGTTTTCATTCAAAGTATGTAGCCGCATGTGCCAGCCATCAGCATCGCTTCAGTACTGATGCTGACGCCTGATACATTTGACCCCACACCTTGTATGAAGATTTTTCTTTTTAATGTTCTAATGATGAGTTGTGCCCGAAATGCGACAGTAAAGAAGAATTTTTGAACAGTAAATGACCAGTCATTCTAGGGACCTTTAAAGCAGTGGCGTAAATCTGTTCAATTTTACGTCATGGTAACTGACCATCTGCGAAACTTTATGTCGCACCTTAAGTCACAGTATGTTATTTATTTACTAGTAATTCAAGGCCTCGCGTTGCTCTGTCTCAGTCTGGTGAAATGGAAGAGAAAGAAAAGAGAAAGCACACATTTCTAATATGTATGGAAATTGGAAATATGTCCTAACTTTCTTCTCCGCTCTGCATCCGTCGATCTTCTCTTCCCCCTCTCTTTGTTCATCTCCTGCTCCTTCCCCCTCTCTGTCCGCCATGTCCTCTTCCCTTTCTCTGTCTACCCACTTCTCTCTCCTCTTCCTCCATCTCATCCTACATCCCCTCTCTGCATCTATTTCCGCCCATCAGCAACTCTCCCCTTTTCTGTGCCTATTTTTTCCTCACTCTTCTCTCTCCATGTCTTTCTGCACCCTCTCTCTATCCATTTCCTTCCGCTTTCTGTATCTATTTCCTGTCACCCTCCTGTCCATCTCATCTGACCCTCCCCCCTCTTTGACCTTGAGCTTCGTTTATTGATATTGCATATTCAAATTCTATAGTAGTAGTGTAATCACAAGCTATAAATACAATTTTCCTGTTTGCTATATACAAGGTGGTTCAAATGGCTCTGAGCACTATGGGACTCAACTGCTGTGGTCATTAGTCCCCTAGAACTTAGAACTAGTTAAACCTAACTAACCTAAGGACATCACAAACATCCATGCCCGAGGCAGGATTCGAACCTGCGACCGTAGCGGTCTTGCGGTTCCAGACTGCAGCGCCTTTAACCGCACGGCCACTTCGGCCGGCTATATACAAGGTGAGTCACTAACTATTGCCACCTAGAATAATTCCCGAAGTATGATAGTAGCTCAAAGGTTTGTGGGACAAATGTTGCATCGGACAACGGGGGCCATAATATAACGTTGGTCTTTTGTTGCTAGGTGGGTTTGTGTCAGAGATATGAAGGTCAACTTTGTTTTTTTATATGGGATGCTATAGCTTGGTACTTATTTTCTGATAGCGGCTATCGACAGGAATCCACTGATGCGTAACAGTATGATATTTGAAGGTCAACGAAGGTCAAAAAGGTGGCATGAACTTCCATTTGCAGAAGGTGTTCGGAACGATGACCATTGGTATCAATGCAGTGAAATGTAAACACCATGCGACGGTTTCGCAATACAGCACTGACAGGAAGGGTAAGACTAGTATCGTCGAATCAAACGAATGTGAATGATATATTCCTTCGAATAACAAGTCGATATGCATCTTATTTATGGTGAATGCCAACGAAATTCAGTGAGAGCTGGAGACTTACACGCAGAAAGATATCCCCAGCGTACTCACCCTACACGTTGTACATTTAAATATGTGTATGGTAAATTGAGAACAACTGCATCTTTAATGCATCGGAAACATATCCGACAAAGGAAAGTTACTAACGAGGAAACGGAAATTGGTACTCTAGCCACTGTGGTTCGAGATCCTTGTGTTAGTTCGCGTCAAATCGCAAGGGAATCTGGCATGAACCATAGTAGTGTTGTTCGCGTTCTGCATCGCCATAAATATCATTCTTACCATATCAGTCAGCACCAAGAATTAACTGGTACGGATTGTATGCGTCTCAGTGAATTGTACCGATGGGCTCAACTTCAGATTCAGACAGATGAGACATTTATTAATTTGATTTTATTTACTGACGAGGCTACATTCACGAACCATCGAAATATTAATCTGCATAACATGCATTATTGGGCAACTTAAAATCTATGTTGGCTGCGGCAAGTTGCACACCAAGAACCGTGGCCGGCCGCGGTGGCCGTGCGGTTCTAGGCACTTCAGTCCGGAACCGCGTGACTGCTACGGTCGCAGGTTCGAATACTGCCTCGGGCATGGATGTGTGTGATGTTCTTAGGTTAGTTAGGTTTAAGTAGTTCTAAGTTCTAGGGGACTGATGACCGCAGCAGTTGAGTCCCATAATGCTCAGAGCCATTTGAACCATTTGAAGAACCGTGGTTGGTGAATGTATGGTGTGGGATTCTGGAGGACAGAATTATAGGCCCCTATTTCAACGAAGGAGATCTTAATGATAGGAAGTACACCACATTAATGCAAGAAACATTAGGTCTGTTAGGGGAAGAAATACCTTTAGGAACAAGGAGAAGATTGCGGTATCAACACGATGGGTGTCCCGCACATTCTTGCAGATGGCTAGAAATGAGCTGCAGAGACAATTCGCAGATCGTTGGACTGGACACGGAGGAGATGTGTCGTGGCCGGCTCGTTCGCCAGACTTAACGCCTCTGCATTTTTTTCTTGCGGGGATTCGTAAAAGACATTGTTTATAAAGACGTTCCAACTACACCTGAAGTTATGTGAGAGAGAACTGTCAGAGCATGTGCTTCGATAAATGTCGATGTGATAAGGAATACCACTCAATCCATGATATGAAGATTGCAGCACTGCATTGATACCAATAATCATCACTACGAACACCTTCTGCAAATGGACGTTCATGCCACCTTTTTGACCTTCGTTGACCTTCAAAGACCTTACTGTTGCACATCATTGGATTCGTCTCGATAGCCGCTATCAGAAAATAGGCACCAAACTATAGCATTCCATTTAAAAAAAAAAGTTGACGATCTCTGACGCGAGTCCACCTAGCAACAACAAACCAACGTCATATTACGGCCCCCGTTGTCCCATGCAACATTTGTCCCGCAAACGTTTCAGCCACTATCATGCTTTCGGAGTTATTCTAAGTGGAAATAGTTAGTAACTCACCCTATATGTAATTAAGAACATACCATGTATGTTTTCTAACTTTTATTAAAGTAATATTCCCCCTTTATATATTACACATATGTTTATACATTGTACGTATTAAAATGGGTATTTAAAAACGCTCGTATTCGACTGCGTCAAAATTTCAAAGCTATCGGTGAAGGATTATTGGGGATAGACGATTCTGAACAAACGAAAATTTACATTTTTATTCATACAGATTTTTTTATATAGATTTCATGTATATAGATTTAAATGACCGTTTACTCAAAATCTTAAATGTCCAAAAGTTCGTCACAGTTTTCTTTGAAATTTTTACACACCACATTCGAATATGCGCTTTTATTTCGTATAGGTACTGGAGCCCCCCCCCCCCCCCCCATGAACCATGGACCTTGCCGTTGGTGGGGAGGCTTGCGTGCCTCAGCGATACAGATAGCCGTACCGTAGGTGCAACCACAACGGAGGGGTATCAGTTAAGAGGCCAGACAAACATGTGGTTCCTGAAGAGGGGCAGCAGCCTTTTCAGTAGTTGCAAGGGCAACAGTCTGGATGATTGACTGATTTGGCCTTGTAACAATAACCAAAACGGCCTTGCTGTGCTGGTACTGCGAACGGCTGAAAGCAAGGGGAAACTACGGCCGTAATTTTTCCCGAGGGCATGCAGCTTTACTGTATGATTAAATGATGATGGCGTCCTCTTGGGTAAAATATTCCGGAGGTAAAATAGTCCCCCATTCGGATCTCCGGGCGGGGACTACTCAAGAGGATGTCGTTATCAGGAGAAAGAAAACTGGCGTTCTACGGATCGGAGCGTGGAATGTCAGATCCCTTAATCGGGCAGGTAGGTTAGAAAATTTAAAAAGGGAAATGGATAGGTTAAAGTTAGATATAGTGGGAATTAGTGAAGTTCGGTGGCAGGAGGAACAAGACTTCTGGTCAGATGACTACAGGGTTATAAACACAAAGTCAAATAGGGGTAATGCAGGAGTAGGTTTAATAATGAATAGGAAAATAGGAATGCGGGTAAGCTACTACAAACAGCATAGTGAAGGCATTATTGTGGCCAAGATAGATACGAAGCCCACACCTACTACAGTAGTACAAGTTTATATGCCAACTAGCTCTGCAGATGACGAAGAAATTGAAGAAATGTATGATGAAATAAAAGAAATTATTCAGATAGTGAAGGGAGACGAAAATTTAATAGTCATGGGTGACTGGAATTCGAGTGTAGGAAAAGGGAGAGAAGGAAACATAGTAGGTGAATATGGATTGGGGCTAAGAAATGAAAGAGGAAGCCGCCTGGTAGAATTTTGCACAGAGCACAACTTAATCATAGCTAACACTTGGTTTACGAATCATGATAGAAGGTTGTATACATGGAAAAACCCTGGAGATACTAAAAGGTATCAGATAGATTATATAATGGTAAGGCAGAGATTTAGGAACCAGGTTGTTAATTGTAAGACATTTCCAGGGGCAGATGTGGACTCTGACCACAATCTATTGGTTATGACCTGTAGATTAAAACTGAAGAAACTGCAAAAAGGTGGGAATTTAAGGAGATGGGACCTGGATAAACTGAAAGAACCAGAGGTTGTACAGAGTTTCAGGGAGAGCGTAAGGGAACAATTGACAGGAACGGGGGAAAGAAATACATTAGAAGAAGAATGGGTAGCTTTGACAGATGAAATAGTGAAGGCAGCAGAGGATCAAGTAGGTAAAACGACGAGCGCTACTAGAAATCCTTGGGTAACAGAAGAAATATTGAATTTAATTGATGAAAGGAGAAAATATAAAAATGCAGTAAATGAAGCAGGCAAAAAGGAATACAAACGTCTCAAAAACGAGATCGACAGGAAGTGCAAAATGTCTTAGCAGGGATGGCTAGAGGACAAATGTAAGGATGTAGAGGCTTATCTCACTAGGGGTAAGATAGATACTGCCTACAGGAAAATTAAAGAGACCTTTGGAGAGAAGAGAACCACTTGTATGAATATCAAGAGCTCAGATGGCAACCCAGTTCTAAGCAAAGAAGGGAAGGCAGAAAGGTGGAAGGAGTATATAGAGCGTCTATACAAGGGCGATGTACTTAAGGACAATATTATGGAAATGGAAGAGGATGTAGATGAAGATGAAATGGGAGATAAGATACTGCGTGAAGAGTTTGACAGAGCACTGAAAGACCTGCGTCGAAACAAGGCCCCGGGAGTAGACAACATTCCATTAGAACTACTGACAGTCTTGGGAGAGCCATTCCTGACAAAACTCTACCATCTGGTGAGCAAGATGTATGAAACAGGCGAAGTACCCTCAGACTTCAAGAAGAATATTATAATTTAAATCCCAAAGAAAGCAGGTGTTGACAGATGTGAAAATTACCGAACAATCAGTTTAATAAGCCACTGCTGCAAAATACTAACACGAATTCTTTACAGACGAATGGAAAAACTAGTAGAAGCCGACCTCGGGGAAGATCAGTTTGGATTCCGTAGAAATACTGGAACACGTGAGGCAATACTGACCTTACGACTTATCTTAGAAGAAAGATTAAGGAAAGGCAAACCTACGTTTCTAGCATTTGTAGACTTAGAGAAAGATTTTGATAATGTTAATTGGAATACTCTCTTTCAACTTCTAAAGGTGGCAGGGGTAAAATACAGGGAGCGAAAGGCTATTTACAATTTGTACAGAAACCAGATGGCAGTTATAAGAGTCGAGGGACATGAAAGGGAAGCAGTGGTTGGGAAGGGAGTAAGACAGGGTTGTAGCCTCTCCCCGGTGTTATTCAATCTGTATATTGAGCAAGCACTAAAGGAAACAAAAGAAAAATTCGGAGTAGGTATTAAAATCCATGGAGAAGAAATAAAAACTTTGAGGTTCGCCGATGACATTGTAATTCTCTCAGAGACAGCAAAGGACTTGGAAGAGCAGTTGAACGGAATGGACAGTGTCTTGAAGGGAGGATATAAGATGAACATCAACAAAAGCAAAACGAGTATAATGGAATGTAGTCGAATTAAGTCGGGAGATGTTGAGAATATTAGATTAGGAAATAAGACACTTAAAATAGTAAAGGAGTTTTGCTATTTGGGGAGCAAAATAGCTGATGATGGTCGAAGTAGAGAGGATATAAAATGTAGACTGGCAATGGCAAGGAAAGCGTTTCTGAAGAAGAGAAATTTGTTAACTTCGAGTATAGATTTAAGTGTCAGGAAGTCATTTCTGAAAGTATTCGTATGGAGTGTAGCCATGTATGGAAGTGAAACATGGACGGTAAATAGTTTGGACAAGAAGAGAATAGAAGCTTTCGAAATGTGGTGCTACAGAAGAATGCTGAAGATTAGATGGGTAGATCACATAACTAATGAGGAAGTTTTGAATAGGATTGGGGAGAAGAGAAGCTTGTAGCACAACTTGACCAGTAGAAGGGATCGGTTGGAATGACATGTTCTGAGGCATCAAGGGATCACCAATTTAGTATTGGAGGGCAGCGTGGAGGGTAAAAATCGTAGGGGGAGACCAAGAGATGAATACACTAAACAGATACAGAAAGATGTAGGTTGCAGTAGGTACTGGGAGATGAAGAAGCTTGCACAGGATAGAGTAGCATGGAGAGCTGCATCAAACCAGTCTCAGGACTGAAGACCACAACAACAACAACAAGGTACTGGAGCGTCATATGGTACATAAATATATTAGACATCTAAAGGCACTGTGTTATCAGCAAAAATCTCATGTTCATTTGTGCAAAATCTTAAATCTCTAAAGGTTATTCACCGATTGCGTTCAAATTTTAACATAACGTTGCATCTCAATACGCGCGTGTTTTAATATGCCTACTGCAGCGCCATATTCGTTGTTAGCAAAACTCTCATGGTCGTTTGTTCCGGAAGCGCTAATCCAGAAGGTACATAAAAACGTGCGCGTATCCGAATAACAGGTTGTCAAAATTTCAAAGCAATCAGTGAAGAACTAATTGAAATATAGAATTCTGAACAAACGAACATATACATTTTTAATTATGTGGATATAGACTACGAATGTGGTCGTAAAAAATGTGAAATCGTGTGCTGTTGACTCGATATCTTGAAAGTTGACTTACACTACTTGCAATTAAACTTGCAGCATCTTGAAGGATCGCAAATAATGAAATTTCATGTTGCGTGTACATTATAGTAGGAAGAACTATCAAATTTTTAGGAGATTTGATGTTTTACTAGGCGGGATGTGTAGTACACACAGCTGCCAGCTTTGGCAACTCAGTCTCCAACCCAGTTGGGCTGCAGGGAAAAAGGAGCTCGGATAAAACATACGGATTCGTCATTCCATGCTGCTTCCGTTCTGTACGGGAATTCATTAACCGTAGAAGCTCGAGGATGGTTACGTACAAGTCCCTCGCAATCCATGACCAGAAGCTTTGACGCGATAGAGAACGTGGAGGCCAGAGTAAGACAAACAGCTCTGTCGAAATGTAGTATTGCGATATCGTGTTGGAAAATGTCACGGAGGCCTAGACGATAGGGCACAACCTCTGGCCTTCTTGTGCTCTTCATTCTCTTGTATTTGTATAGGATGTGCAGGAATAATGATTTGATTAAATGTCAATTCTGAGCCGAGATGAGAATGAAGATATTACACACTGTAACTGATTCGCTAGCATGTTCAGTTCAATAAGTTACGAGACTTAATTTTTAGATTGGCAAAAATGGCTCTATTACTCGAACAAACATGGAACCATGTAGGCTCAAATATTTTATACCAAGAGTTTTATTACTTTGTAGCCGCCGGCTACAAACTGTTTCGAGTACGTTACCGGTCCTCAGTAGTAACTTTCTGCGACAGGTTTTGACACAAGAGGTGTAAGAGCGACCCTAAACCCCCCACAAGAGTCATTTAATCTACCTCAGAAGTCTTAATACTCTAACTCAAATCTGCTCTCAAAGAGAAGCATTTTGAGGATGTTGTGTTGATTGATCTGAATGTGGCGGTGATTCTGAACGCAATTGAAGTTGATGTGTTTGGCAAAGCGTTCCTCAAACTATGTGGGTATAGCAAGGCCAGATACACTGACGGAAAAAAAATCGGAACACCAAAAAATAATTAATGCAGCGCAATAGCGTTTTGGGAATATGTTTGTCTAGGTGATATACACTCCTGGAAATTGAAATAAGAACACCGTGAATTCATTGTCCCAGGAAGGGGAAACTTTATTGACACATTCCTGGGGTCAGATACATCACATGATCACACTGACAGAAACACAGGCACATAGACACAGGCAACAGAGCATGCACAATGTCGGCACTAGTACAGTGTATATCCACCTTTCGCAGCAATGCAGGCTGCTATTCTCCCATGGAGACGATCGTAGAGATGCTGGATGTAGTCCTGTGGAACGGCTTGCCATGCCATTTCCACCTGGCGCCTCAGTTGGACCAGCGTTCGTGCTGGACGTGCAGACCGCGTGAGACGACGCTTCATCCAGTCCCAAACATGCTCAATGGGGGACAGATCCGGAGATCTTGCTGGCCCGGGTAGTTGACTTACACCTTCTAGAGCACGTTGGGTGGCACGGGATACATGCGGACGTGCATTGTCCTGTTGGAACAGCAAGTTCCCTTGCCGGTCTAGGAATGGTAGAACGATGGGTTCGATGACGGTTTGGATGTACCGTGCACTATTCAGTGTCCCCTCGACGATCACCAGTGGTGTACGGCCAGTGTAGGAGATCGCTCCCCACACCATGATGCCGGGTGTTGGACCTGTGTGCCTCGGTCGTATGCAGTCCTGATTGTGGCGCTCACCTGCACGGCGCCAAACACGCATACGACCATCATTGGCACCAAGGCAGAAGCGACTCTCATCGCTGAAGACGACACGTCTCCATTCGTCCCTCCATTCACGCCTGTCGCGACACCACTGGAGGCGGGCTGCACGATGTTGGGGCGTGAGCGGAAGACGGCCTAACGGTGTGCGGGACCGTAGCCCAGCTTCATGGAGACGGTTGCGAATGGTCCTCGCCGATACACCAGGAGCAACAGTGTCCCTAATTTGCTGGGAAGTGGCTGTGCGGTCCCCTACTGCACTGCGTAGGATCCTACGGTCTTGGCGTGCATCCGTGCGTCGCTGCGGTCCGGTCCCAGGTCGACGGGCACGTGCACCTTCCGCCGACCACTGGCGACAACATCGATGTACTGTGGAGACCTCACGCCCACGTATTGAGCAATTCGGCCGTACGTCCACCCGGCCTCCCGCATGCCCACTATACGCCCTCGCTCAAAGTCCGTCAACTGCACATATGGTTCACGTCCACGCTGTCGCGGCATGCTACCAGTGTTAAAGACTGCGATGGAGCTCCGTATGCCACGGCAAACTGGCTGATACTGACGGCGGCGGTGCACAAATGCTGCGCAGCTAGCGCCATTCGACGGCCAACACCGCGGTTCCTGGTGTGTCCGCTGTGCCGTGCGTGTGATCATTGCTTGTACAGCCCTCTCGCAGTGTCCGGAGCAAGTATGGTGGGTCTGACACACCGGTGTCAATGTGTTCTTTTTTCCATTTCCAGGAGTGTATTTAAGTGATTAATACTATAAGATCACAGGTTAATGTGAGCGCGAAATAAGCCATTGGAAATCTTAAATGATGGTCTATTTTTAACTGGTGTAACCACCAGAATGTTGAATGCAAGCACTCAAACGCGCATACATTGCGTCATTTTGTGCGATGAAGTTCCGTGCCCGTTGCATGGTTAATGCTGTTTATGGATGACGCTAGAGTTGTCAACCGATGATGTTTCATATGTGCTCGACTGCAGACAGATATGGTGATCGAGCAGGCGAAGACAACACTTCGACCCTCTGTAGAGCATGTAGAGTTACTAAAGCGGTAAGTGGGCGAGCATTATCGTACTGGAAAACACCCTCTGAAATACTATTCACCAATGACAGCACAATAGGGCAAATCAGCAGATAGATGTATACTTTTGCTGTCTGTATCACCCAATATGTAATTGTGAATTCAAAATTCGTTTTATACGTATGACGATTATTTGTTGGATACTGGTATAAACGAAAATGTCTGTGCTTCAACTTTAAGTCGATCTCAGGATCTATTTTTATGACTTATCGCTTTTTCGCCAGTGATAATTAGTCAATGTGAATAATTCTGTATTACAACGTGGTTTGGAAACAGATGGTGCCTGTATAACGCATTTCAGAGGTCGAGGATAGGCGAGGATGTTCCACCATCGACAGCACCCTGCCTAGTGAAGCACTGCCGTTTTCCGATCAATCTTCCAGTTTAGGACAGCTTCACATCTTTTCCCATTCAATAGAAATAAGGGAAAAGTCAAAGACTCCAGCCCTAAAAATTTATATTACGATATCTTTAAGACAGTTCTTTACAACAACAAGGGTGACGTGTGGTATGATGATTAATAAGACGTCCACAAAATTCTAGAAGATTTAGTGAAAAGTGATTTATTAGCTTTAGCAATATTAAAACAGCACATTAAAAATAATAAATATTTTGGTTAGTGATGGATATGAATTTCTGGTAACCAAATCAGTGAGAACTAGACTTCATTGAATTTTGGTTAGGATCATTGACAGGTATTTAGATGTTCATAAATTGAAATTTTCCCACAAAAGAAAATTACTTCATTAATTGATCTGTGTAATATTTGAGCAATAACTTCCGAACATAAAAATATTTTCATAAGAGGCACAAAGAGTTTGTACTTACCAGACCCGCGTAGATTGCAAGAACGTGTTTTAATGAAACGATGTTTCTTCAGCGGCTCTGGGACTTTGCAGGGCAGTAATCTGTCTGGATAGTTCAGCGACTGCTCCTAGAGCCTC
Source organism: Schistocerca serialis cubense (assembly GCF_023864345.2). Classification (NCBI taxonomy): domain Eukaryota; kingdom Metazoa; phylum Arthropoda; class Insecta; order Orthoptera; family Acrididae; genus Schistocerca; species Schistocerca serialis. Next base: position 868,363,582 of record NC_064641.1, on the reverse strand, counting down.
GGAGCCAATTAATCCAGACTTTGCGCATCTCGGCAAGTTACAAGTAATCCTACTTATTATCAGAGAAAGGCAGACCAGCTGGAGTGAGATAAAAACACAAGAACAGGATTAGTTTAGCATAATCGGATTAACGTAAATATTTCAGTAAGAAGAATAACGCCGGGCATACCAGCGTTATCGCGAAGCAGGAAGACGACACATGATTACAGAGGTCGCATTTGAGTAAAACATGAAAATAAAGTCACATTCTAAGGTCGGAGACGTTGTAGTATTCACACATTTATACTAGTGACTAGCCTTGTTTAAAAAAATAACATCGGTGAACAATTCGCTGTCTGCACCAGTGCTCGTCACATCTTTTTGCTGATGAGCCAATATGACATTCTGGAGTGACACCTCGGGCTGTACATCAGTTGCTAACCTACATAAATTTGTATCTTATAATTAAATTTTGCTCAAGACATATGGGCCTCGTCTTTATCTACGATAATTCTGGAGGCTGAAGAAATGTATTAAAATTAGTGCCACAGCCAGTACTTGAACCCATGCCTCCTTGCTTACTAAGCAGGAATGCTAGCCGTTACACCCTAACAGCAACGAGCCAAGAAAGGAAAAGGAAGCTGAAGATCTAAAATGAATGTGTTAGGGAGGGCATTCGACTTGGGTAGTCTGTGCAACATTGATGCCTGTCATGCTGTGGCCTGGTGTACGGCTAGCGCTCCTGCCTAGTAAGCAAGAAGACCTGGGTTTGTCCCAGCTGTAGAGCAAATTTTAATTCATTCCGTCAGCTCACATCATTACTGTGGATAAATTTGTATGTTATGAGCCTCCCACAGACTATATATAATAAAGGCGCGGTAATTGGCAGCCGCCCCGCCACCATCTACTGACTGTTAACAGTGGGCAGCATTCACAATACTTCGCGTCAATTGTCATGTTTCACGTTTCTGCCACCCTCAGCGATCCCCAAATATGTGACACTGTACTTGCCTGACGAAATGTTATGTTGTCTGCGCAAGCAGATGATCAGACTAACTGTACTTACATTCAAATTCATTACGCGATATGAAACACAAAGTTTATTATTTCTTTGATGCCATTTATCTTCTATTCATTGCGTTCTTCTACAACAGCCTTCATTAATTCTATCTTGTTTGCTACAAATATAGTGATGGGCCCAAAATATTATGACCACCTATTTAAAAGCGTGTTGGTCCACTTCTGGAACACAATTCAGCAGTGACTCCGCGTGCCATGGATTCGACAAGTACTTGAGACATTCGCCGACATTTGTGGCACCATACGGCTACGCTTTCCGTAGTTTACCGGCTCCTGCTTTGTATGCGAGGAACTGGCGCCCGATAGCGTCCCAGTTGGCTTTCATCGGATTAAGGTAAGCCGAAAAAAAATCGTCCAAACGGCTCTGAGCACTATGGGACTTAACTTCTGAGGTCATCAGTCCCCTAGAACCTAGAACTACTTAAACCCAACTAACCTAAGGACATCACACACATCCATGCCCGAGGCATGATTCGAACCTACGACCACAGCAGCAGCGCGGTTCCGGACTGTAGCGCCTAGAACCTCTCGGCCACTTCGGCCGGCAAGATAAGTCAAATTTGATGGCCAAGACATCAACGTGAGTTCACCATCGTGCTCCTCAAACAACTGCAGTGCGATTCTGGCAGCGTGAAGCGGACAGTTATCCTGCCATCGCTGTTGGGGAGCACATGAAGCATAGGGGGTTACAGGTGGTCACTATCAATGTCCACGCTAGCCACATCTGTTATGGTGCGTTCGACTACTGTCACAGGTTCCATGGAGAACCAGGTGAGTGCTGCCCTTAACATAATACCGTCCCCAACTGCCTGCACCTGTGGCACTGCGTGTTTCGAGCAGCCAGACGGCGTAACTGGACACCACCATCGACCTGTTTTAACAATAAACGGGGTTCTTCCGACCAGCCGACATGATTGCATTGATCCGCGGTCGAATCTCGACGATCCCGTGCCCACCGTAATCACAATTGACGATGTTTTGCGTCAACATGGGAGCACATAGGGGTCCTCTGCTGCGTAACATCTTGTCCAACACTGTCCTCTGAACGTTGTGCTCCAAAACATCTGTGCCTTCGCCAGCAATGTGCTCTACCGTCTGATCTGTCACAGATGGCCACCCACTCTGCATTAAAGAGCAGGCAAGGCTTTGATCGCTGTGTTCTGTGACGAGGTATGGACGACCATTTTCTTGTCACCTACTCCTGGTTTCAGAATTCTTCAACCACTCTTAATAGATGCTTACGACAGCAGAACGCAAACAGCCGATCATCTTCGACGTTTCGGAGACGCTCGCTCCCAGCTACTTGGTCACAAGTATCTGGCTTTTCTTGAAGTCGCGGATTTCCGCATCTGCACCGCTTATCATCGCTAGAATGATTCCCCATTCATTTCTGCTCCGCTCATGTACTTTTCTTGCCCTATTACATGCCCTCAGAACCACCAGTCAGCATACAACCTCGCTGTGGACAGTGCTCATGAGGTTCTGGCTCATCGATACCGCATATGAAGAAAACCATCTCTGTAATGCGCTCTCACGAACCTCAGTGGTCCGACTAATGGGCGTTCCAACTGTCATGGTCAGCGGTAGGCGACGGGGCCTCTAAACAGTGGTGGTGGTGTGTTGGGGCTTATGGGCGCTCAACATCGAGGTCATCAGCGCCCTGACACACATTAAAAGGAACGAATGTGGACAGACCTAAGAAAACTAAAGAACACACTCAAAGAAAGCAGGAAAAGAAGGAAAATGCTACGTAAGAAAGTAAAACCTAAGGAAAGGGGAAACATAGCAACAAGAATGTCACAGGAAATTGTTATTGGCTGGCCACTCACATAAAATATGGGAGAGCTTGTCACACAGTGAACAAATTAAAATCCTCTCCCTAAAATCTTTGTAAAAACATTAGACAGGGCACAGAACTTTAAAACTTTAACCACATTCGTCCGAGTGTTGCCTAAAAGAGACGGAAGGTCCGCTGGCAAGTCAGCCGCGACCCGCTGGTCAGAAAATAAAACGCAATCCAATAAAACGTGGCGCACAGTGACCTGGACGCCGCAAGCACCACACATTGGAGGGTCCTCTCGCCGGAGCAGGAAGCCGTGCGTCATAGGGCTGTGGCCTATTCGAAGCCGAGTGAGGAGAACCTCGTCCCGTCGATGGGGCTGAAAAGGAAGTACACCACACACGCGTTGTGGGCTTGACTATACGGAGCTTATTGTCAGTCACTCCCAGCCGCTCATCCTCCCACCGACGCATGACCCGTGAGCTCAACAGCGAGGTGAGTGCGTGCAAGGGGATAGCACACTGAGATACTTGTGGGGCGAGACACGCCTCCTTGGCTGCGAGATCTGCCCTTTCATTCCCAGCAATGCCAACATGCCCCGGAACCCAGCAGAAAGCTACAACCTTCCCCAGTCGCTGTAGTCGGAGGAGGGCATCCTGGATGGTCTGGACTATTTTGTCCGCCGGATACAAACGTTGCAATGAGTGAAGGGCACTGAGTGAATCGGAACAGACAAGAAATTTAGGAGAGGAAGAATGTCTCATGTGCTCCAGTGCCCGCAAGATCGCAAACAATTCTGCATCAAAGGCAGTAAAAGTCTGAGGCAGTCGGACCTTGAGGACACGATATGGAAAAACAACTGAGCAACCAACAGAATCCCCTTGTTTCGACCCATCCGTAAAAACAGCTACATAGTCGTGGTGCTCAGATGAAATGGCAGAAAATGCTGCATTAAAAACGGTGGCAGGAGTGCAATCTCTCTTGTACTGCAATAAATCTAAAATCACTCCGGGCCTCTTCAGTAACCAGGGTGGCAGGCGGTTAAAACCTTGGATTTGGGGTTGTACAGACTCCTCACCGAGGGACTCTAGTACACGTTGCACACGGATCCAAAACGGCAACGTAGCCCGGGGACGGCGGGAAAAAAGGCGGTCCAGAGGTGGATGGGCAACAAGATGGTGAGCAGGCGATCTGGGAGCTGCAAGAAACTTGCAAGCCTGGCGCACCAGCAGGAGCTGCCGCCGGATGGTAAGTGGCGGTTCCCCGGCCTCAGCGCAGAGGCTGGGTACGGGACTGGTCCGATAAGCACCCGTGGCCAGTCGGATCCCAGCATGGTGAACAGCGTCAAGGATCCGCAAATAAGATGGCCTCGCTGACCCATATACTGTGCACCCATAAACAAATTTCCATTAGGTTTTCATAAAGTTTTGACACAAAGCAATTATTGTTATTGTATTTTTATATACATCCCTGCTTTATAAATAACCATTACCCTGAAACCGGTGGGCGTTAGAAAATCTTGCTACCAACAGAGATACAAAAGAGGGTAGTAGGAGGAAAGGTTGGCTACCTTGTTCTAATCCTCTAGTCGCCAAGCTGCTTACGCCTATGAACTTAAGATAAGCTGCCTACTTCCTTCATGGCCGAATCCATCAACACGCAATTAAAAATGTAGTGTGCCACTTTAGGTACACATCCAGCACAAGGCTGCAAACTGTAGAGTATAACGAAGGTTTAAAGCTTCCTGCTAAAATTAAACGCCGATTAAAAGCATTTCTCCCACACGGAGGATGCCAAATGTAAAATATTCATGAGGGTACGCCAAGTATAATCCCCAAAATACTCAAATTGTTACCTTAAAATACGACATAATCGGTTCCCGAAGATAACACTTTCCACGAAAAATATCCCAGCATTCACGAACACGGTGGATTTCAGTAAATATCCCTAGCACACCGGAAGTAACTGGCTTGCCTCTCGTCTTGTAAAGATGTAGCTGTCTTCCCAATTGCTTTCTTCTCTGCTTGCTGTAGACTCTAACGTGCATGCAATAAACAGTGCATAACGAAGTGGAAAATGGGACAAAATTCAGTGCTTTCAAAACTGAAATTAAGGAGTATTGGGATGCCACTGGACTTTCACTTCAATTTATAGAAACAAAAAAAATCAAGAAAAGACGTCTGAAAACAAGTCTGACGTTAATATTCATAACAAGATTCTCGGTCTTAATCATTAGCTCCCAACCACCGCAAAAGTCACAATAATATACGTCACACGATTTTAGAACTGATACTGAACAAATATATTTTCCGAGATAAATTTAACAATTAATTCCGTCTTCTCTCGGAGCTGCCCTTCACACTCTAGTTAGTCTGTTGCCACCTCGAAAAATAATCGTAGACTGCCTAGTGAGCTGTCATAACTTTTTGGCACCTGCCCTTACAGGGCACACTTAGGATTGGTCCATCCTTTCCATCAGTAAGCACTGAGAGTGACTAAGTATTTCCTGATGAATGGAGTGATATTGGAATTATTATAAATAAGTTCTCATTTTTGTGTGGGACATTCAGTTGTAACTTCACCGAATTTCTATAACAACTTAGAATTTAAAATTTCTCTTAAGTAGTAGTTTGTACCGCATTGCAGCTAGGTTACTGTCGCAGAATGTACCACCTCCAAGATAAGATTTACTTTTGACTTCTTTCTGACCATGATGAAATCAATTTGATAGGGTCTTCTATCGCCTTGTTTTGTCCATGAATAAAGTCTACTAGGATGGTTATGAAACAATGTATTTGGAACTCGTTTTCTGTGCAAAAGTCAAGAAGTCTGCATTCTTTTGTATCTAGTCTCTAATCCATACCCTCCAGTCACTTCAGCTTCTTGTTTGTCTCCTACCACAGCATTCCAGTCACCGTTAAAAATAAGATTATCTCTGCATTCAACATATTTCAGAGCTTCTTCAGAATGTTTTAAAACTTCTTTTATTTCATCATCTATGTCTAGGTGTCGCATGTATATTTGGATGACAGCAGAATATACTCGTTTTTATTACAGTTTAACTACCACTATTGCGTCGCTATACAACAAGTAGACTTTGACTCTTTTTCTCCATCCCCTGGACAATACTAAGCCAACTACAGTTATTTTGTTTTGTTAAACTGAGTACATCTCAAGGAAATGTTCGCACCAGAAATTCCTTTTACCCTACCATTTAATTTCGCTAATTCCTAATATATCTACTATTAGAGCTTCTAACAACCCTTCCACAACAAAGGTCAAAATTTTAATAACGATTGTGGTGTTGCTCACGCTACTAAATACTGCATTTTCGGGCAACAACAGTCATATTATGTGGCAGGTGTCATTAGAGCACAGTTAATAAAGTCATTTCATGTAATAATAAAAAAACTAGGCACTCATCTATTTGTGTTTCCCACGCTGGTCTCGTCGTAAAATCATGGCTCAATCGTTGAGAATGTAGGTGGTTATGATTCCAAGTTCGGATGCAAAGAGGCCCAGGTTTTATTCTGCTATATTCAAAAGTTTTGTAGATGCGCTTCTCAAAACATTCTTCAAGATTACACTTTTGCTGGACAATAGTGATGTAAAAAAATAATCAGCACTCCGAATTTAAGTTACACTTCCTTTTAATTGCAATATCATGTGACACACAAACATCACTTCACAAGCCCGCATCTCGTGGTCGTGCGGTAGCGTTCTCGCTTCACACGCCGGGTTCCCGGGTTCGATTCCCGGCGGGGTCAGGGATTTTCTCTGCCTCATGATGGCTGGGTGTTGTGTGCTGTCCTTAGGTTAGTTAGGTTTAAGTAGTTCTAAGTTCTAGGGGACTTATGACCACAGCAGTTGAGTCCCATAGTGCTCAGAGCCATTTGAACCATCACTTCACAATACAAAACATACTTGAAAACATCTTCCTCACAGTCACTGTTAAATTTCACATTTTATAAGCGGACTACAATACGCGTCTTTCCAACATTACGTCCAAGACGTCCGACTCTCTAACAAGTTAACAACCAACTAATAATCGCTTACGCGCTCAAAAATCAGAGTTACAAGTACGTCAAAGATCATAGTGACAAAAGAATGAATACACATAAGAATAATATCATTGCTATATAAACATATCGATGTATCACAAATGAAATCAAATCTGAATGTTGTCTCAGAAATATGTCAAATACTTTGCAGAAACACAGTAGAATATAGCTGGTATCGAGAGGTTCAGATGAGGTGCCGTAATGGTTGCGTAATTCAAGTACCATTACAAGCTGTCATCTCTCACTTTCACATTCTCTACTTTACCACAGACTACCAGTGACGTAACATTACATGTCGCTACTTTTTTATATAGTTTCCTGAACTGAATATTATTCTTGTCTTGGTTACTATTATTAGCACCCTCCGAAACTGACTCCATCCAGCGATCCGAATGGGGGACTTTTTTAGCTATAGATAATTTAATCCCAGAACGATATATCATTATAGATATAGTCTGCTGCAGTCAGATGATTTATGTGTTCATGTCATAACTTCTTCATGCTTTCCACATTGCAGTCAAACAGTCGTGTTAACAGTTGCCATCTTCGCCTGTCGTGTTTACTCCATTGTTGTACCGATTCTGTCTCTAACTGAACCCGAAAAGTGGTGCTGCCCACTTGTAGACCAGTTTAATTAAGGCCTGCTCTTAGTATTTCATTTTCTCGGTACGTGGGAGGCAACCCCATTCCGCTGTCTGAGGAGACACCCACGTGAGGAGAAAACTAGTAACCCACCCCTCCCCCCTCTTCCTCCTCGACTGGTATATACATACTATATTTATCCACAAGTTCATCAAGGCACTGTTGCCCATTCCGCTGTCTGAGGAGACACCCACGCGAGGAGAAAACTGGTAACCCACCCCCTCCCCCCTCTTCCTCCTCGACTGGTATATACATACTATATTTATCCACAAGTTCATCAAGGCACTGTTGCTCCAGATTGTCTCACTCCTCAACGGCTATTCGGCGTACATCACGCAGAGTGGTAGGTAGGTCACGTCGTCCATAAACAGCCCTTTTCAATCTATCCCAGGCATGTTGGATAGGGTTCATGCCTGGAGAACATGCTGGCCACTCTAGTAGAGCGATTGTCGTTATCGTGAAGGAATTCATGCACAAGATGTGCACGATGGGGCGCGAATTGTCGTCCATGAAGATGAATGCTTCGCCAATATGCTGCCGATATGGTTGCACTATCGGTCGGAGGATGGCATTCGCGTATCGTACAGCCATTACGGCGCCTTCCATGACCATCAGCGACGTACGTCCGCCCCACATAACGCCACCCCAAAACAGCAGGGAACTTGCATCTTGCTGCACTCCCTGGACAGTGTGTCTAAGGGTTTCAGCCTGACCGGATTGCCTCCAAACACGCCTCAGACGAGTGTCTGGTTAAAGGCATATGCGACACTAATCGGTGAAGAGAACGTGATGCCAAACCTGAGGGGTCCGTTCGGAATGTTGTTGGGCCCATCTGTACCGTGCTGCACGGTGTCGTGGTTGTGAAGATGGACCTCGCCATGGACGTCGGGAGTGAAGTCGCGCGTCATGCAACCTATTGCGCACATTTTGAGTCGTAATACGACGTCCTGTGGCTGCACGAAAAGCATTATTTAATGTGGTGACGTTGCTGTCAGGGTTCCTCCGAGCCATAATCCATAGTTAGCGGTCGTCCACTGCAGTAGTAACCCTTTGGCGGCCTGAGCCAGGCATGTTCCCGTCTCTCTGTATCTCCTCCACGTCCGAATAACATCACTTTATAAATAGTCTTCACGGATTTGCCACCGGATCACGTTGTGCAAATTCCACAATATTTCCTCGGAGCAACTGTCCGATATCTTCAGGTGGGTCAACCTTGCTGGTGGATAGGTACGAATGACGGTATCCGCACGTCGACGCCCCGTTTCTAGAACACGCCTGCGAAGAATGTACAGCCGTGGAAATCGTCCATGCGCAATGATTTGTCATATTCAAACTCCCTCTGCCTAAAATCGCAGAGCGGCTCTTTCGCGCGTGCGCTGTTCGCTGCGTTTGTCAACAGTGCGGCCAGATGTTACTCACCAACGGCCGTACTAGGCCAATATTATGGCGGGCCTGTCGTCGAGGAATCTTGATTTTCGCGTCGTGACTTAATAGCAGCCAATGCAGGTTGTTGATATACTTTCCGGGATGTGAGGTCGTGGTCCAAGAACTTTTCTGCTCCTTACGTTTCGTCCAGGACTGCGCTGGACTTCCTCAGAGGCGCTGCTCCGCTGAGTCTTGCCGACTGACTGGTCGGGTGTCTGAGAGCGACTTATATATTGTGAGAAAGGGGGGCGCGGTTCAGGTGATACGTGATGAGCAGTGATAATCCATAGCAAAGATAACATTCTTCGATTACCACCTTGTCAAAGATAAAAATTGTTAGCAATTTTGTAGAGCCACTGTCCATATATCGCTAAGTTTCATAGCCTCCTCTTTCCTATTAAAATTATCGTGATGTTTATAAATTTCAATGGCTTCTCTATATAGCCGTGGATAGTAATTTAACGTTGTAGATAAAACTTCGGTATCCGAAAACTTCACTTGATGGTTGCCTGGTTGAAGAGCATGTTCCGCTACAGCTGATTTTTCTATTTTTCCAAGTCGACAAAGACTTTTATGCTCTTTCAGTCGCGTGTTTACGCTTCTTTTGGTAGTACCAACGTAAACTTTACCACAGGTACATGGAATATTATACACACCACATGTCGACAGGGGAGGGCTTTTATCCTTCACAGATCGTAGTACCTGACTTATTTTCTTTGTTGGTTTAAAGACCGGTTTTTTGTCATGTTTTCGTAAAATCTTACCGATCCGATCTGTTACCTTTTTAATAAAAGGGAGAACTGCTGTATTTTTCTGTCGCTGTGGTTCATTCTTATCTTTTGGTTTACTGTTCCCCCCCCCCCCCCCCCCCCCCCCCCCCTTCGGCAAGACTCAGCGGAGCAGCGCCTCTGAGAGGAAGTCCAGCGCAGTCCTGGACGAAACGTAAGGAGCAGAAAAGTTCTTGGACCACGACCTCACATCCCGGAAAGTATATCAACAGCCATGTCACCCGGTCGTGAAAGACTTCATTCTACAGCCAATGCAGGGTTCCACGCTGTGCTCAGTTGAAATCCCGTATCCTTGTTGATGAGATTATCGGCTGTACGGATATGAATTGCTTCCTTAATGACGCAGTCCCAGAAAGATGATGCCGGAGATAGAACTCCCGTCTTTTCATAAATCGTACGATGTCCTGTATTCAGGCAGTGTTCCGCAATTGCCGACTTTTCCGGTTGACGAAGCCGTGTTTGACACTGATGCTCATCGTAGCGTTCTTATACTGTGCGGCATGTCTGGCCTATATACGCTGCCCCACACTGACAAGGAATCTTGTACACACCCCATTTCCTCATGCCAAGATCATCCTTAACCGAACCCAACAGGTTTCTCAGTTTTGCAGATGGTTGAAAAACACACTTAATTCCATGTCTTCCGAGGACTCTTCCGATTCTCGACGACATGGCACCAAAATACGGCAAAAGAGCCAAAGTGGTGGGTGTCTTCGTATCTTCATTCTGCTCCATAAAATGAGCTCGCCTGGGCCTGAGTGTATTACATATCTTTCTCTCAGAATAACCGTTTTGTCGGAACACTGTCTTCAAGCGTTGTATTTCACTCAAAAGGCTCTTAGGATCAATACCACATGTGCTCTATGAACTAACGTACGTAATGCACTACCGCATTGTGCAGGATGGCAGATTGTGGCCTGCATATATACATCTGTATGTGTTGGCTTGCGCTAGACGCTGTGTCCCAAGGTTCCAGCTGCTTTCCTCCGTACCAAGACATCATGAAAAGGTTGAAAAGCGTCAAAGGTTTTCATGTTTATAATTAAAGGAGATAATTGCTTTTAAAATCAGTCATTAGTTTATTGCAATACGAGGTGCATTCAAGTTCTAAGGCCTCCGATTTTTTTTCTCCCGACTGGAAAGAGATAGAAACATGCGCATTGTTTTAAAATGAGGCCGCGTTCATTGTTAATACGTCCCAGAGATGGCAGCACCGTACGGCAGATGGAATTTTACCGCCAGCGGCGAGAATGAGAACTGTTTTAAATACTTAAAATGGCGACGTTTTCCTTACTTCAACAGCGTGCAATCATTCGTTTTCTGAATTTGCGTGGTGTGAAACCAACTGAAATTCATCGACAGTTGAAGGAGACATGTGGTGATGGAGTTATGGATGTGTCGAAAGTGCGTTCGTGGGTGCGACAGTTTAATGAAGGCAGAACATCATGTGACAACAAACCAAAACAACCTCTGGCTCGCACAAGCCGGTCTGACGAGATGATCGAGAAAGTGGAGAGAATTGTTTTGGGTGATCGCCGAATGACTGTTGAACAGATCACCTCCAGAGTTGGCATTTCTGTGGGTTCTGCGCACACAATCCTGCATGACGACCTCAGAATGCGAAAAGTGTGATCCAGGTGTGTGCCACGAATGCTGACGGACGACCACATGGCTGCCTGTGTGGCATGTTGCCAAGCAATGTTGACGCGCAACGACAGCATGAATGGGACTTTCTTTTCGTCGGTTGTGACAATGGATGAGACGTGGATGCTATTTTTCAATCAAGAAACAAAGCGACAGTCAGCTCAATGGAAGCACACAGATTCACCGCCACAAAAAAAATTTCGTGTAACCGCCAGTGCTGAAAAAATGATGGCGTCCATGTTCTGGGACAGCGAGGGCGTAATCCTTACCCATTGTGCTCCAAAGGGCACTACGGTAACAGGTGCATCGTACGAAAATGTTTTGAAGAACAAATTCCTTCCTGCACTGCAACAAAAACATCCGGGAAGGGCTGCGCGTGTGCTGTTTCACCAAGACAACGCACCCGCACATCGAGCTCACGTTACGCAACAGTTTCTTCGTGATAACAACTTTGAAGTGATTCCTCATGCTCCCTACTCACCTGACCTGGCTCCTAGTGACTTTTGGCTTTTTCCAACAATGAAAGACACTCTCCGTGGCCGCACATTCACCAGCCGTGCTGCTATTGCCTCAGCGATTTTCCAGTGGTCAAAACAGACTCCTAAAGAAGCCTTCGCCGCTGCCATGGAATCATGGCGTCAGCGTTGTGAAAAATGTGTACGTCTGCAGAGTGATTACGTCGAGAAGTAACGCCAGTTTCATCGATTTCGGGTGAGTAGTTAATTAGAAAAAAAATCGGAGGCCTTAGAACTTGAATGCACCTCGTATATGAAGTGTGATGGAGGTGAATTATTGTGTCATTAAGCGCCGGTAAAGGGCTATGATTCTTCTCTTTGCAAACTTGGTAAACTTTGTGCATGAAAGGAATTCTTCTGATGCGTTCCTAGCTGGGAAGCCCGGCGACCAGGTGGACACAGGTAGTGCGCCAACGGGCGAGCGGCGGTCGCGCGCCCATGTCGGCACGCTTCACAGAGGGCAGGCCCCCAGAGGATTAGCGACAGGCGAAGACGCTGCATACATCAACACGCTGCCAAGGGAAGCCGTGGACATTCGCACGTGTGCCCGAGGCAGCGGAAACTATAAAATAAGAGCGAAAAACAGCTTTGCCACGATTCTAGGTAACACGGACAGAGCGGCGAGTTGAATAGCAACAGCCCGATTTGGGTGTCCAAGAATCTCAAGTGGCTCGGGAAATTTTGGCCGTTTCCCGTGAGCAGAACACCTGGGAACGTAGCAGCAGAGAGAAGGTTTATTTGTATACTCTGTCTCATACAGAGAATGGCTCTCTTCTCCCCGCGAAATACGACGGCAAAGAGGGAGGAAATTTTGAAAGGGACCTTTTCATTGGCAATAATCTAATGTTCGCTTTGAAAAATAGTACGAGCTACGTAATTTGCGGCAGGGTGGAGACAAGACGCTGGAGGGGAGCGGCTCTCTCTCTCTCCAGGTGCGAGGAGCGCACTAGTATTGGATTCCGAATTTTGCTTCTGAGGAGGCAGGAGTTCACTCTTGACTGCTTCCGATAAGTCGCAAGGATTCCCTTATCGCTTGTCATGAGACAGTGCACTTTGCATTTGTGGCAACAGCGTAGAGAGCAAAGTTTGTTATATCCAAGTAGGCGAGCTTCACTCACTGTGCGCGTTATCAAGAGCTTAACTCAGGATCGCATTTTGATTTACTACGTGTCCGATGACGGTAGTAATGTTAGAACAGGTTTGAACTTTCTTTAATGCAGTTTCACGTAAGTTTGCACTTGCAGATGTACGCATACCGTCGTCCAGTAATGATAACTTCCAGTAGCAGGTTTCGGTCACTATTTTCAGCGTAGGGCCTGTTAGACGCTATCAACCACGTCGCCGGCAGAGCCTTGATGCAGCCACACGCAATCAGCCGACTCCACCGCCACGCCGACCACGCTATGAACATGGTAATACTGAAAACGCAAGCTTTCCTAGCTGCGCATTCTTCTTTCGCTTTCTTCAGTTTCCTTGCAATGTGTCAGATACTCATAAAGACGCAAGACACAGTATTCACCGTTTCCCCGCGAAGAGAGTCATATGTTCAGCTGTTTTTTTTTTTTTAATTGATTCCTCACTTATTACACCAGGTCAACCCATCTTGTGTAATTTATTTATATGTTAAATTAGAATGAAGTCATACAATGCTTATATTAAAAGGCAAATACCAGAGCAGGCACCTTATATAATTCACTTGTTGTGAGCTGTTGGTGCAAATTCAATTATATATATTTTTTAAAATACTTTCCACAGTATCTGGCGACCCAAACTTTCTGCTTTTGTTTATCATTACTTGAACAATTTGTATGTGATTGTTAAATGAATTGGATAAAATTTCAATAATTATTGCATATGCAGTTTAATGCAGTTTCACTCAATAAACCACATTTATGTAGAACAGCCCTCCTTGCATTTGGTTTATAGAATTATAATAAAATTCACACCTCTTTCTCCCTCCCACACGTGATATCTTGCAAGGTAAAGCACCATCTTTTGCTACTTCCATTGTGAAGTTTATATTCGAATGGAGCAAATTTAGATGCTGAAGAAACGTAGAGTATCAAGTCCATGTGACCACACCACAAATGTATCAGGCATATACCGCAGAAGACAAGAGGGTTTGAGAGTGGCTGACTGTAGTGCTATTTCTTCAGAGTCCTCCATAAAATATCTGGCCACCACAGGAGACAGAGGGCTTCCCATGGTCATAAAGTAAGAAGTATGTTGAAGTAAGCACGTGTTTAAATAATGCTGCTATGTCCTCCTGAAACTTGTTGCTAATGAGCTCCAAAGAGTCCTGCAAGGGGACCTTTGTAAATAGAGGCACAACATCCAAACTTACTAACAGATCCGATGATTGCAATCTGAGAGTCTTCAGGCGACATATGAAATATTCAGAGTTTCGAATGTGATGTTCGCACTTGCCTACGTGAGGTCCCAATAGTGATGACAGGTATTTGGCAACAAAATAAGTAGGTGCTCCTATGTTACTTACAATGGGACGGAGAGGCACCCCATTCTTAAGGATCTTGGCCAAAGAGTGTAGGAGGAACTGCAGCCTGTTGACGCAAACCCTTAGCGACTTTCACTGGAATCGAGCTCTTCCTGATGAGGTCCACAGTTTTTCTCTGGATCCTACCCGTAGGGTCACTTCTTAATTTACTATATGCAGGATCGTCGAGCAATTTGTATATCTTGCTGTTATATTCAGTGTGTGAGAGAAACACAGTAGCATTTTCTTTGTCAGCAGGTAAGATGACGATGTCTTGGTCTTCTCTCAATTCTCGTAGAGCATTTCTTTCAGCTGAGACGATGTTAAAGTTGGACCTCGTAGATGAAGCTTCATCTGTGCAACTTTCCAGTCTTTGGATACGGATCTTTCGTCTATCGAACAGTTGTATATGATTGTTAAGTATGGGGCTAATGCATCAGCGTACTCTGAAAGTAACCTAATTGGTATACATTCTGGACCATAAAACTTCCGCCCGCATCTCGTGGTCGTGCGGTAGCGTTCTCGCTTCCCACGCCCGGGTTCCCGGGTTCGATTCCCGGCGGGGTCAGGGATTTTCTCTGCCTCGTGATGGCTGGGTGTTGTGTGCTGTCTTTAGGTTAGTTCGGTTTAAGTAGTTCTAAGTTCTAGGGGACTGATGACCATAGATGTTAAGTCCCATAGTGCTCAGAGCCATTTGAACTATAAAACTTCCTTTTATTAAGTGTGTAAGTTGCTTCATTATTTCGAGGATATTTACTTCTACGTTACTCATGTTGGCAGCTGTTCTCGATTAGAATTCTGGAATATTTACTTCGTCTTCTTTTGTGAATACATTTCGAAAGGCTGTGTTCAGTAACTCTGCTTTGGCAGCACTGTCTTCGATAGTATTGAACCGTGGCGGCTCATATCGATAGTGCCACTCTGGTGGTTTATCTTTCCTGCCACGGTCAGGGCGGTAAGCAGCGCCCTCTGGGGCCTACGCGAGGAGTAACGAGGCGAGGTCCTGTGGGGGGTGTGCTCCGGGACGTGGTGCAAGACCGTTGTCGGGTTGACGCAGCGAGTGTGGGACCGGACCTATCCCATGGAGATATACAAGTTGGCTCTGAACGGAAGGCGCCGTAGCAAGCAGCGGGAAGCGGGCGTCCTGTAATTTGTGTGAAGGAGTAACGATTTTTGCATTGGATGTCCCAGTGGTTCCCGAGAGTTGCGGTGGCTGCTTGCGGAGAAGAGAATTGGTAAGAGCTTGTGTCTACGCTCTTTTCCGTACGATGTTGCTGCCTGCCGTTATAAACAGGGGAAATTCAGGCGCTTGCATTGACTATACGGGAACTGGTGATGTAAAATTACATTTGCGATTGAGTCTCACTTGTACTGTGACAATTTAGAGGCGAAAACTGTGGTGGTTTCATTAGGGCTGGTTCTTTGCTGTGCAACTAAGGGAGTCAGTTATTTGGGGCAACTGAGGGAGCACCATTATGTTGGTCTAAGTGATACGTTCTCCACGTTTTGTCAATGGCTTTGCGGATTGAAATCGTAGGGGAGTACACGTGTGAGTAATTTGCTATTGTATTGATGGTTATGTTGTAAAGACTGTTCTCTGGTGCGTTAAATCAAGCGCGGATTTGTAGCCAATCTAAGCAGAAGTTACCATTGCTACTTGCTTATGTGCTACTGTCCTTATGACTGGCGTTGTTTGTCTTTTGATTGTGGATGTGCTCACGTTAAAAAAAGAAAATTACGGCTACTATTCATAAGGATTGCCTAGTAAGGAAATTGCTTAAGCTTTTATCATATGCTGGTCTGTTTGCCTATCACATTGGCTTTCTATGCAGTAACGGAAGGAATGTGTATGGTGGTTCAGGATTTCAGGCTGACGAGTATTTGAACTGGTGTTGGGGTTAAGGGCGAGATCAGCATCCCGCAAACCCGCATGCTGCGCGTGGTTAAATGTTCCGCTATTGGGGAGCCAGCTCTCTGTTCTTGGATTTTGTAAGGATACGTGGTGAGTGCATCGCTGTAGTTTTTCACGTGCTAAATTGTGGGGTGTCGGTGCCGTCCTAGGGCTAGACTTGTGATGTATCTTATGTTGAAAGGGAATTAACTGTACCAAACTTAAGAGAGCTTGTAATTTGTTTTAGGTCTGTACATGGAATTATGTTGATATTTTGTCGATTGCAGCAATAACTCCCTGTGTGGGGAGATCCTCTGAGGGACTTGTATTGTACTGTTGCAGTACAGTCCATCTGAAACGTGCTGCTTAAAACTTGGGTCTGCAGCTCTCTGAAGTTATATATTACTGTTTAATCTTAAATGTCTTGGATGTAATATGGTTGTTGAGGATTGTGTAATTAATTTTGATCGCTGGTTGCTTAAAGGAAGTATTTCGTTTTAAAATATGTGCTCTGTCAGAGCCTATTTAAATATGATTCTAACTCATCATTCAAATTCTCTAGTCTTGCTTTCTTAAAAGGCTTTCAGTTAAATGATTGCTATTTGCCTGTTTAAATGTTTGAGTGACTTAAAGGAAAAGAATATTATTTTGTAATTTGTACTGATTGTTCCTTTTGGGTAATACCTGACTTATGTGTTCAATAAATGAGTGTCTAGTCAATGATGATGCACTGTTCTGTTGCTAGCCTACCCCTTCCACTCCACAGCCTATTCAGCTGCTTTGTGTCGAAATTGTGTTCAGAACACCGCTCTGACCTGACACCTCAAGTATCTCCATTGTTATCGCACAGAGAAGGCATTGATTGTTTCTTGCCGCTAACATATTTCACACATGACCAGAATCTCTTTGGATTTTCTGCCAGGTTTCGAGACAAAGTTTCGTTGTTTAAACTGTTAAAAGCATCTCGCATTGGAGTCCGCGCTAAATATCGAGCTTCAGTAGAAGGTCGCCAATCCTGGGGATTTTGTGTCTCTTTCAATTTGGCATGTTCGTTTCGTTGTTTCTGCAACAGTGTTCTGACCCGTTTTGTGTATCAGGGAGGATCAGCTCCGTCGTTTATTTGGTATAAGTCTCTGAATTGCTGCCGCTACTATTTCTTTGAATTCATACCACATCTGGTCTACACTTATTAATTTTGAGGGAGTGGAGATTGTCTGTCAGAAAGGCGTCAAGTGAATTTTTATCTGCTTTTTTGCATAGGTATATTTTTCGCTTATTTCTGGAGGATTTGGGGGTTACAGTATTCAATCTCACTACGACAACCCTGTGTTCACTAATCCCTCTATCGGTTTTGATGCTCGTTATTAACTCATGATTGTTTGTTGCTAAGAGGTCAAGTGTGTTTCAACAATCGTTTACTGCGCGCGTGGGCTTATGAGTTAACTACTCGAAATAAATTTTCAGAGAATGCATTTAGCACAATTTCGGATGATGTTTTACGCTTACTTCCTGAATTAAATATGTATTTTTCCAACATATGGAGGGAAAATTAAAGTCATGGGTACGTGTTTGAAATCAAATTCGACTTTTCTTTTAACCTTTCAGCAACTGTATCATCTGAATTGGGAGGTCGGTAAAAGGATCGAATTATTATTTTATTCCGGTTGCCAACAATGACCTCTGCTCATACTAACTCACAGGAACTTTCTACTTCAATTTCGCGACAAGATAAACTACTCCTAACAAAGATGCCACTGCCAACCGTGTTTAGGTTATCCTTTGGGAACACTGTTAGGTTCTTAGCAAAAATTTCGGCTGAGCTTATCTCCGGCTTTCGCCAGCTTTCAGTGCCTATAAAGATTTGAGCATCAGTGTTTTCTATTAGCGCTTAAACTTCTGGTACTTTCCTAACACAGCTACGACAATTTACAACTGTTATACCGATGGTTCCTGTATCTACGTTCTTTCTGTGTTCGGCCTGCACGCATTGTGACTGAAGCCCTTCTTGTGTTTCCCCGAGACCAACTATCACAAAAAAACCGCCGCCCAGTCCACGCCACACAGCCCCTGCTACCCATGCAGCCGCCTTTTGCTTATAGTGGACACCTGGCCTACGCAGTGGAACCCAAAACGCAACCACCCTAGGCGCAAATCGAGGAATATGCAGCCTGCACGGTCGCAGAACCGCCTCAGCCTCTGATTCAGACCCTCCACTTGACTCTGTACCAGAGCTCCGCAGTCGGTCCTGTCGACTATGCTGCAGATAGTGATCTGCTTTCATCTTGCAAGCAAGACTGGCAGCCTTTCCCACTTCTGTTAGCGTCTCTAAACCAGAGAGAATCTCTTCTGATCCATAGTGACACCCATCATTGGTACTGACGTGAGCAACCTCCCACAGTTGGCTGCACCCTGTGCCCTTCATGGCATCTGGGAGGACCCTTTCCACATCTGGAGTGACTCCACCCGGTATGGACACGGAGTGTGCGCATAGGTTTTCTTGCCCTTCTTGTCAGCCAAGTCCCTAAGGGGCCCCATAACGCGCCTAACGTTGGAGCTCCCAACTACCTATAATCCCACCCTCTGTGATTGCCCGAATCTTGCAGGCTGAGTGGTTCCCTCTGAAACAGGATGGGCGACAGCGTCTGGCTCAGCGACAGTATCAGCCACAGACAGCACCTGGAACCTGTTTGTCAGACAAACCGAGGAGGCCCTATGTGCGACCGCCTGTGAAGTCTTTCGCTGCCTGCTATGCCCCGGGGCGACCTCCCACTCGACCACAAATGAGAGGTCAACCTCAGTGTGAGCAGTAACTGGGATGGCCACTGCTCAGGACCGAACGGAGGACTTTGACGTGCTACACATTCGTTGGATCCCCACGGTCGGCTCACAGTAGTGGTGCCCATCTACTGCAGCCTCGAGCTGTGTAACCAAGGCCATCACAGTCTGGAGCTGAGAGCGAAGCGTCACCAACTTGGCTCGCAGTTCCCATCCATACTAAAGACCGTGGAAACGAAACTATACAGATAAACGGACTGTCGACTCGCGCTGCGCAACTCTACTATAGACCCTGAAAAAAAGTAGGAACTGTGTGTAATAAATTAGATTAATATGCAGAGATTGAAAAACATAACTACCGAAGCACTCAGGTGAAAAAATAATTTGCCCCTGATTAGGAACTTGTAATATGTCACAAAATCGGTTTACATTCCGATGCAAACGAAAATGCGAGAACTGTGGCTATTAGATATTAAATTAACACGCAGAAACTCAAGCAACTAAAGGACTCAGATGATGTTATAAAATTCGCTCCTGGTTAGGAACTCGTAAAAGTCACAGAGTCGGCTACTTACCTGTTTCTGCTTGTGTCTTCTGTTACTGAAGCAATTTATGGTGTCTGTAATGTCTCTGGCATCCCCTTTTATTAACAGTAACATGGGATCTAAATATCTCCTGACAGGTTTTCAGGGCACTTGATCCAGCAATGAGAGAAGTATTCGAGTGGGAGGGATGGAGGGGGGGGGGGGGGAGGTAGGAAGTGGGAGGGCATAACAAATTTTATGCAGCAGATGTTCACATTTTACTCATCAAGAATGAAGTTCCTGCGTTCTCAATTAAATTTTTGTAATGTGTGACCTCACCATATGTATTGTAATTACTATGGTTACAGCCCCGACGCGATAAAACACCTGTAAGAATTTTATTGTGATATACCGCGGCTGCGACCGCCTATGCCCTTATACAGGGTGGGGCAAATAAAAGTGGCCCGGACGAGTGTATATGACTGGACGTGAATGCATGGGTATAACTACACCCCGTGTCGCGCACACCACGACTAGTTCCGCCATTTGATTCACACCAGTTCAGAGCGTAGTACGGGCTGTGTCACTGTAAGTGGAGCAGTGCAAAAGGGAACAATGGAACGCACAGTGAAGCAGCAGATGTTCGTTGTCGAAAATTACGTGACAACGAAATCGTGGGAGCGTTGTGGTCACTTGTTTGCTGAGAAGTGTAACGGTGTCAAAGCGCCAGCAAAGAGTGCGATGCAACATTATCTCCCCAAGTGGTATCAGAGAGGATTTGTTTTGGACAAGTCAAAAAACATTCCGAAACATGCCCGCACACCAGAAAATGTGGCTGCAGTTCACCAGATTCCTTCCAAATGAACCCGACGCCTGTCGCATGAAGCCGACATATCACATCGATCAAGCAGACGAATGCTCCACCCGGACGCGCACATGCATCCCCACAGAGTGGTTCATGCATTCAAACCAGCAGACGCTCCGCAGCACCTCCAGTATTGTGAGTAGCTGTTCACTGAGATAACAATGATTGGCTTGATATGGATATGTTCTTTGTAATGAGGCCTGGTTTCACCTCAGTGGTTATGTCAACTCATAGAATCACAGCTTCTGGCAACGGAGAATCTGCATAACTTCCACTAAACACTATTGCAAGGACCGAAGGTTGGGATTTGGTGTGCAAAGCCTGCACGCCGCATTATTGGACCCATCTTATTTCATCAGACCCTGACTTCGGTGTGTTACATTGCAAGCATTTTGAAATCACTTGTAGCAGATTTAACGGAGGAGGAAAAGACCTACACTTACTTCCGACAGGATGGAGCAACTGCCCATACAGCCGGCCGAACCTTCGAGCACATTTGCACAATCATCACGCCTGACAGAGTTGTTTCCAGAGGTCAGTCCGGTCTCGGCCCTAGCTGGTCACCCAGATCACCATATCTGTCAGTGAGCGATTGCATTGTGTGGGGACCCCCGAAGTCTAACGTATATCGCAACAACCCTTATAGTCTTCAAGAACGGCAGTACAACATTTTGGATGAGACTGCAGCAATTCCAGCAGTCCAAATTCCATCCACCTTCAGAAACTTGCTGACCAAAAGTGCCAACTATCAACTTCTGCTATAGTTAGTGCTGTATTTCCTTTCCTCTGCTGTGTTCCTTTGTTCCCTGGAACTCTGTTCTCCAGGCCACTTTTATTTGCCTCACCCTGTATTTCTGTTGTTACAACACTGCCCATTAAAATTGCTACACCAAGAAGAAATGCAGAAGATAAACGGGTATTCATTGGACAAATATATTATACTATAATTGACATATGATTATGTTTTCACGCAATTTGAGTGCATAGATACTGAGAAATCAGTATGCAGAACAACCACCTCTGGCCGTAATAACGGCCATGATACGCCTGGGCATTGAGTCAGACAGAGCTTGGATGACGTGTACAGGTACAGCTGCCCATGCAGTTTCAACAAGATACCACAGGTCATCAGGAGTAGTGACTGGCGTATTGTGACGAGCCAGTTGCTCGGCCACCATTGACCAGACGTTTTCAGTTGGTGAGAGACCTGGAGAATGTGCTGGCCAGGGCAGCAGTCGAACATTTTCTGTATGCAGAAAGGCCCGTACAGGACCTGCAACATACGATCGTGGATTATCCTTCTGAAATGTAGGGTTTCGCAGGGATCGAATGAAGGGTAGAGCCACGGGTCGTAACACATCTGAAATGTAACGTCCACTGTTCAAAGTGCCGTCAATGCGAAGAAGAGGTGACCAAGACGTGTAACCAATGGCAGCCCATACCATCATGGCGATGACGAATACACGCTTCCAATGTCCGTTCACCGCGATGTCGCCAAACACGGATGCGACCATCATGATGCTGTAAACAGAACCTGGATTCATCCGAAAAAATGACGTTGTGCCATTCGTGCACCCAGGTTCGTCGTTGAGTACACTATCGCAGGCGCTGCTGTCTGTGATGCAACGTCAAGGGTAACCGCAGCCATGGCCTACGAGCTGATAGTCCATGGTCCTGCATACGTCGTCGAACTGTTCGTGCAGATGGTTGTTGTCTTGCAAACGTCCCCATCTGTTGACTCAGGGATCGAGACGTGGCTGAACAATCCGTTGCAGCTATGCGGATAAGATGCCTGTCATCTCGACTGCTAGAGATACGAGGCCGTTGGGATCCAGCACGGCGTTCCGTATAACCCTCCTGAACCCACCGATTCCACATTCTGCTAACAGTCATTGGATCTCGACCAACGCGAGCAGCAATTTCTCCATGCGATAAACCGCAATCGCGATAGGCTACAATCCGACCTTTATCAAAGTCGTAAACGTGATGGTACGCATTTCTCCTCGTTACGCGACTCATCACAACAACGTTTCGCCAAGCAACGCTGGTCAACTGCTATTTGTGTATGAGAAATTGGTTGGAAGCTTTCCTCATGTCAGCACGTTGTACGAGTCGCCACCGGCGCCGAACTTGGGTGAATGCTCTGAAAAGCTAATCATTTGCATATCACAGCATCTTCTTCCTGTCGGTTAAATTTCGCGCCTGTAGCGCGTCATCTTCGCGGTGTAGCAATTTTAATGGCCAGTATTGTTGTTCATATCCACTCTGGCTTCTTCTTCGAGTGTTCTAGCCAAGAGGCTGGTACCTCGCTGGTACTGCAAGGTTGTTGGTTCCATTAATGGCCTGAGGCGAACAGTGGCGCTTACGCCAGGCAGTGGCGAGCAGAAGGTGCGGCAATTAGCCGCCAAGAGTGGCCTCCTATCCGATCGGCGCGCTCTCCAGACCACCGGCGGCCGGCGCGGCGCAGCACTCGCCGCCGCTCCGGAGAGCCTGAAATATTCAGCGGACAAGCTGCCTCGTTTGCCGCTCGCTTTACGGCCGCCAAATACTCGCGCCGGCCGCTGCGGCTATCCGCCCGATGCCGGAACACGCAATTCAACACAGCACGCGCCGCTACGCCACTAAATGACTGCACCGCAACGCGCAGCGCCGCTTTAAAATGGATTTCGCTTGTTCGCCAGGCTTTCCTCCATTCCCTCACTCTTTTTTTCTGCGCCGGGCAGTTTCGACACGTCTCTAGAGTGCACTTGCTAGTCACTAGTCGTGTTACAATAGTTGGTCTGCGATGCGACATTTACCTCTTCAACAGCACGTTGCAGCCTGCTTGCCCAAAGTGGAAATAAAATGTTGAAAATAAACAGTAACAAATGAAAAATCTGTTGGTCATAAATTTTTAAAACACATCATTAATAATTCATCACTAACCTATACTCTAAACAGGCACAACATTCATCCCGTGTGCCTCTGTAATGCCTTCCAGGGTGAACAACTCTTTTACTCTCAGTATTTCATATACAGTAATTAATAATTGCCGGAGTTTAAAATTTTAAATAATCGCGGCATTAAGACGTGTAAGCTTACGTTTCAGTTTGAACAAAGTAAGCCAAGTTTTAAAGCCAGAAGTTGTAATACACTAGGAAAGAAAAAAACGCACCATCCAAATGAGATGGAAACAGGTAAAGTAACGCACATGTACAGACAAATAAATGAACACGATTTCAGAAATTTTGGATGAAATTATTCAAGAGAAAGCGCTTCACAAACTGAGCAATCCAGTAGCTTGGTGGTCCACTTGTGGCCCTTGCGCGAGCAGTTATTCGGGCTGGTGTACTGATTAATAGAATTGAATGTCATAGATAGGGGTGTCTTTTCTCTGAATGAAAATTTAAATTCTATTTTTAAGTTAAGGGAAAGTACTAGTTAATCTTTGACTTGGTGATATGATGCAAAAGTAAAAAGGAATTAGTTTTCTTACTCAGGAGGGGATTAAAGTGTCATGAAATACGCAACTATAATCTCCGATAAGTGAGAATTTTAACATGTCAGCCAGAGATATTTGCACTTGCTGATCTCGGTGCTACCAGGGGAGTATCTCATGCTAGTAAAATGCCTGGCTGCTTTGATATTTTGGACCAAAATAGAATGTCATGTGACTAGCTGCTTGTATATTCCTGACAAACAGCATATGAAGAGCTGATTTGGAATACTATACTTGAGTGGAATGTGATTTTATATTCGTAGGTATAAAATGTGCGTACTTTTCCTCTCTTTGATCCCTGAGTTATCTGTATGCACTAAACAAATTGCTGAGAATCCTAAACAGGCCGAATGCTACTAAAGGGAAAAATATTGTGCTAATTACATATGAGTTATGCAGAAGAATTTTTTCCTGGAAGGATAAAAGCATGTGATTGCTGTTTTTGTAACATGTGTGGTTTGTGACCACATTGTAGAAACAGTCTCAAGATTAGTTGCAATTTACGTGGCCAAGATAATTGTCATTGTGCATTAAATACTGAAAAATGTATTACAGTATACAGGGTGTTACAAAAAGGTACGGCCAAACTTTCAGGAAACATTCCTCACACACAAATAAAGAAAAGATGTTATGTGGACATGTGTCCGGAAACGCTTAATTTCCATGTTAGTTTCGTCATTCCAACGTGATCAAATTTTAAATTTTCACAATCAACATGTGTGGGCTAATGAGAATCCGCACGCAATTGCGCAATCACGTCATCAACACAAATTTTCTGTGAACGTTTGGGCAGGCATTGTTGGTGATGTCTTGATTGGGCCCCATGTTCTTCCACCTATGCTCGTTGGAGCACGTTATCATGATTTCATACGGGATACTCTACCTGTGCTGCTAGAACATGTGCCTTTACAAGTACGGCACAACATGTGGTTCATGCACGATGGAGCTCCTGCACATTTCAGTCGAAGTGTTCGTATACTTCTCAACAACAGTTTCGGTGACCGATGGATTAGTAGAGGCGGACCAATTCCATGGCCTCCACGCTCTCCTGACCTCAACCCTCTTGACTTTCATTTATGGGGGCATTTGAAAGCTGTTGTCTACGCAACCCCGGTACCAAATGTAGAGAATCTTCGTGCTCGTATTGTGGACGGCTGTGATACAATACGTCATTCTCCAGGGCTGCATCAGCGCATCAGGGATTCCATGCGACGGAGGGTGGATGCATGTATCCTCGCTAACGGAGGACATTTTGAACATTTCCTGTAACAAAATGTTTGAAGTCATGCTGGTACGTTCTGTTGCTGTGTGTTTCCATTCCATGATTAATGTGATTTGAAGAGAAGTAATAAAATGAGCTTTAACTTGGAAAGTAAGCGTTTCCGGACACATGTCCACATAACTTATTTTCTTTCTTTGTGTGTGAGGAATGTTTCCTGAAAGTGTGACCGTACCTTTTTGTAACACCCTGTATAAGTTTTTCCTGCGAAATTGATACCATAAGAGTATGCCAACACTACTAGTGTATCAGATACTACTTTAAATACATTAATACAGATATTTTAAATATAATTACTTCTCTATGCATATAAATTACTTTAATCAAATCCAGGATGGAATGTAACAATACGAGAGAAGGAAAGTTGCTACCATATAGCGGAGATGCTGAGTCGCGATAGGCACAATAAAAAGATTCACACAATCATAGCTTTCGGCCATTAAGGCCTTTGTCAGCAGTAGACACACATACACACACGCACACACACACTCACGCAAGCGCAACTTGCGCACACGTCTGCAGTCTCAGAGAGCTGAAACTACACTCAGTAGTGGCGACTCAGCATCTCCGCTATATGGTGAGTAGCAACTTTCCTTCTCTCGTATTGTTAAATTACTTTAATGTTGTATAATTGTTTGTCTAAAAATTTTAAAATTAATAAATACTTTTCTGCTAGCACCTGGTGTGTGACACATAACTGTCACATTTTCCTAGGTGTCTGTGTCATTAATAAAGGTAGTTTGAACTCTTTCATCCCAGAGAAGTTAAAACTATTAAGATTTAGGGCCCAAGATTCTCTCCAACTGCCAAGTTAGAGCGTCAAAATCCCTATCTGTTTGGAATACCTTGCTCATGACTCCACCTGCAGAGAAAATCTGGCGACCTTGTCACCCAAGGTAAGGATTGACCAGCATGTAGGCAAGCAATAGAAACTCTCGCCATGTGTGAGCAGGCATTAAGAAACGCTTGACCCGGATGGGTTGCCTCGAAGCGCAACAAAACATGGCGTAGCATATCATCGACGTACCGCTGTGATGTAGGGATGCTGCCGGTGACATCCAAAGGCGTCCTAAAAAGAAATAGCACCTCAGGCCGTTACCCTTATTTGTCGTGTGTAACACCCCAAGGACAAAAACCCCTATTAACAAACTTTGTGAAAACTTAAAGTAGGGAAGTGAGTCATCTTGACAGTGACAACAACTATTGGTGATAAAAAAATAATTACACTCATAATGTTTTGATTAACAACTGTAACACTTAAATACTGAGAGTAACATACAAAAGAGGAGATGAAAGGAAAGGGATGCCATGCATTATCTTTTAAACATCTATAGAATAAATTTACATTCATATGAACGAAGGTTAAATCCACAGAGGTAATTCGGTCAAAGATAACACTTAGCAATGAAGAGAGTTGTAGCCACATCTAAAAGGAAATTCAATGCGCCTACAATGCCACTCGGATATGGAAATGTTTACTTAGTTCCTCTTGACCCGCTCTAGAGTACTATTGCGATAGTCTTCTAGAAGCAAACGCTATTAGATTGTTTCAGTTGTGAAAGTTCGATAGTTCGTGAGGGAGAGGCTAAAGCCATACCCAGTCATTCGACTGAATAAAGTAATCTTTACCGTTATCAACGCGACGGTGATTTTAATTGATGCTGATTTACTGGACTTAACCTTCGGACTGAAGAACAGTTGCGGACTTGATAGTAGTGGATCAGTGACACGAAAACTAGTCGTAGTCATGAGTAGGACGCAATAATAAAAAGTCATCAAGAAAACCAATATGTCGTTCAATCAAAAGTTGTTGTCAACGTCACGATTACTGGACTGACGAGAAGTTAATCTTGAATGACATATCGGTGTGTGTGCGTGATAGGGACAAAAAATTAATTACAAAAAGATTAATAAACTATTAGTCAAGAGATAAATCAGATGTGTCGCCAACATGATTCATGGAATAATATTACGCGTGTTCATGGTAGTGATTGAGTCTTTTAAAAATTTTAAGTGACTGTGTAAAGACAGGAATAAGACAGTGAAAGGTAAATAATATAAAATTCACCATTACGGCGTGTTACAAGGACGTTACTTCAACATAAGTGATCTCTGGAGTTACGTTGGACCCTTGTTAATAATTTGAAGTAGCCACGGCCGGCATAGCGACGGAATTACGAACAGCAATTATTAATCCTCGCTAAGGATGATGTGAACAACGACCGTGATGATAGGATTAAGAACCAAGATTTCACTGCTCAACAAAACTAACCGGGCATAAGATAAAAGATAAACGATTGCAATTGATCAGTTGACACAAACTGGTATGACTGTTACGGACGAACAATAGAATATTTCTTAACTAAACGAGGAGCTGTGTTTTACGAGAGTTACAGGTGCTGTTCCACGTCATACTGACGCGGACGAACATCATTACGAGTCGCGGCTCCTCCCGACGAGTGCAGAAGGAGGGAAGTGACGTCACACGTGCTGTATAGTGGGTGACAGATTGGTAACCCACCGCTGCCTGGGGCGCATCCGGATACGTATTCGCTAGCCATCGGGGCTCAGTTCGAAACGGGACTCTTCACTGAAGACAATTCTACTAAAGTCAATGAGATTGCAGGCCAGAGACGTCTTTGGACACTCTCCAACCCGACAACCAGGAGTGTTGGCCTGAGGTGTCATTCATTTTCACAGCAGAACTAATTTGATTGTCGTCCGGGGCACGCTTATAGCAGAGAGGTACGTCCACAATATTCTACGCCTCGTCTTGTTGCCCTCCATCGCAAGCCACCCTCGGCTTACTTTTCAGCAAGATAATGCTCGATCGCACAACGCGAGAGTTACTACTGCTTGTCTTCGCGCTTGCCAAACCCTATCTTGGCCAGCACAGTAGTCGGTTCTCTACCCAACCAACTCGGGATTTGACGATCTCTCGAGAAAATTGCACAGAATTTGGAACGACATCGCTCAGGAGGACATCCAATTACCCTGTCAATGCCAAACCGAATGTGTTTGCATATGGACATGAAGACTCACTTGATCAATTTGCGAAGCTTTTGCTCCTGAATAAATCATCCAGTTATCCTCAAACTGCAATCATCTGTGCGTCTATATACACTATGTGATCAAAAGTATCCGGACACCTGACTGAAAATAACTTACAAGTTCGTGGCGCCCTTCATCTGTAATGCTGGAATTCAGTATGGTGTTGGCCCACCTTCGCCTTGATGACAGCTTCCATTCTCGCAGGGATATGTTGAATCAGGTGCTGGAGGGTTTCTTGGGGACTGGTAGTCCATTCTTCACGGAGTGCTGCACTGAGGAGAGATATCGATGTCGCTCGGTGAGGCCTGGCACGAAGTTGGCGTTCCAAAGCATCCCAAGGGTGTGCTATAGGATTCTGGTCAGGACTCTGTGCAGGCCAGCCAATTACAGGGATGTTATTGTCGTGTAACCACTCCCCCACAGGCCGTGCATTATCAACGGGTGCTCAATCGTGTTGAAGGATGCAATCGCCATCCCCGAATTGCTCTTCAACAGTGGGAAGCAAGAAGTTGCTTAAAACATCAATGTAGGCCTGTGCTGTGATAGTGCCACGCGAAACAAGGGGTGCAAGCCCCCTCCATGTGAAACATGACCACACCATGACACCACCGCCTCCGAATTTTACTGTTGGCAATATACACGCTGGAAGATGACGTTCACCGGGCATTCGCCATGCCCACACCCTGCCATCGGATCGCCACATTGTGTATCGTGATTCATCACTTCACATATTGTTTTTCCACTGTTCAGTCGTCCAATGTTTACGCTCCTTACACCAAGCGAGGCGTCGTTTGGCTTTTACTGGCGTGATGTGTCGCTTATGGGCAGCCGCTCGACCATGAAATCCAAGTTTTCTCACCTCCCGCCTAACTTCCATAGTACTTGCAGTGGGTCCTGATGCAGTCTGAAATTCATGCGTGATGGTCTGGATATATGTCTGCCTTTTACACATTACGACCCTATTCAGCTGTCGCCGGTCTCTGTCAGTCAACAGACGAGGTCGGCCTGTACGCTTTTGTGCTGTATGTGTCCCTTCACGTTTCCACTTCACTATCACATTGGAAACAGTGGACCTAGGGATGTTTTGGGAGAGCGGAAATCTCGCGGTCAGACGTATGACACAAGTGACACCGAACCAGCTGACCATGAGTTTAGCGGAGCGCCCCATTCTGCTTTCTCACGATGTCTAATGACTACTGAGGTCGCTGATATGGAGTACCTGGCAGTAGGTGTCATTACAATGCACCTGATATGGAAAACGTATGTTTTTGATGGTGTCCGGATACTTTTGATCACATACTGTGTACTTCACATCTACCAACTTACATCCATTCACATAATTCCTTCACGGTGCGTCGTTTTCTTTCCAGCCTTTGAATTTAAATAATCAGGTAAATTGTGGAAGAGAGTGGATAATGAGATTTATTGTCAATTTTGTTTAACTGGTTAAGATTTCCAATTTCTTGGTTCATGTTAAATGCACCAAATAACATTTCCTCTAAAAAAAATGGCTCTGAGCACTATGGGACTTAACTGCTGAGGTCATCAGTCCCCGAGAACTTAGAACTACTTAAACCTAACTAACCTAAGGACATCACACACGTCCATTCCCGAGGCAGGATTTGAACCTGTGACCGTAGTGGTCGCGCGGTTCCAGATTGTAGCGCCTAGAACCGCTCGGCCACACAGGCCGGCACATTTCCTCTCTCTGAACTCTACTTAAGGAGGCGAAGTCTATACGAAAAGTATTCTTATTTCATGTATAATGTTTGCCTAGTTCATTGTTAGGATGAAACTGATTTTTATTGTCACTGAGAAGCAAATGAGTAGGAAAGAGGATGTTAGCATTCCAAAATCCTTAATAAGGGTTCTGTAAGATGAATGTTTGCTTTTGTCTCACATTTGTAGGGGACTAGAAAATAATTAACGCATGAAATAAATAAAATTATTCGATACTGCTCAATTCATTTCCATCTATGATGTGCTCAGCCAGATTTCTAGAAGGATAAAGAAGGAAATGAATATAAATATCAGTCTATTAGTGAACACAGTCACCAGTCAGAAGAGGCATAGAAGACATGTTGATTGAATTGCAGTTAGCTTTAGGACAGAATATTGGTTATGGATGGAGGCAAGATGAAACTTGTCAATAGGAAGAAAGAGCTTATTGGCATACTAAATACGAAAATGTGCAACATGCAGTAGCAGAAGCGAATGGAGTACATTGTCCCGTATGCAATATTGGTTGATACCAGAAGCAGAGTGGAGCAGGGGTAACACGTCGCTATTCAACGAAAGCTTTCTGAATGACATCGAAAATTCGTACAGAACTGAGAATTAAATCCTTGGAAATAAGCAGAGGAGTGTGTACTGTACTGAAGTTGCACGTGGAAAAGTGGAAGGTTCAGTGAATGATGTGACATATTTCGCCTTCGGCACAAGCAGGGACAGGTTGTCAGAAAATCAGCGAGTGACGTATTAAATATTTTCCCGTTTTCTCCAGCACAATGGCTTCATTAGCTTGTCATGTGCATAAACGAAGAGTCCCGCTGAGGCAATCTGCCATTTTCAAGTAACTCTACAAGAAACTATGTACAGTTTTATAAAATTGCAATAGACAAGTTAGGTGGCTTACGTCTATTTTTGTAGCTGTTTGGGTTTTTTATATGTCGCAATACAGTGTTTTAGAGTGTCTGCTGAGAGTGTGTTAGTTTTCGTGCTGTTGAAGCTTGTCAGAAATTCATAGATAGTACGCACTTCTTTTGACAGCACAATCCACTCCACTGACGCATCTTTACACTTAATTTACATTTTATATTCATGGAATTCCAGCGATGATAATTACATATAAATATCGTATTATTTTTTGTTTTCATGCACTGTACGAAGATATAAATTGTCTTGAGAGATCAACAGTTTTTTATTTATTTCGTTGCATCGTGAGGTGCTGAAAATTGTACTTTCCCTTTTAGAAACTCAGTAACGTGTTCTAAATATTGCTTGTGCTTTAGTTTCTTTTGCACATTAAGAATTTTGCTGGAAATGTGTCTGTGTGGATATAAATTTCGAGTTTTTCCAAAATATTCATTTTGTTTCCTTTAGGTACACGAAGTACAATTTACATTGCATTTCTATTTTTTGTGCTTACTGTATAGAATCGCGTAAGCATATGTAAATTATGGATTGATTTGTTTCAAAATTTCGCATGTTTTCTTTAAATCTAATTGACAAGTTCCTACCCCTTTGTCCGACATAAATCTGGTTATAATCATTGAATGAGATTTAATAAATTCTTGGGTTCGAAAAAACTGGAATTTTTATTTTCCCTGTTGGTATCTTTGTTTGCAAAGCGTTACTGGTTCAGCACGCCATTTTCGGATTCATTCATTTAAATATTTTATTGAGTTGGCCAATGTACGATGCCGTTGCGTAAGTATTTTTTGGATTTTTTCTCTTATCATTGTTATTTCTGTGTTTGTGTTTTGTACTTCTAGGTGTACAGATTGAATAAACAGAAAGGATAATTTCCAGTGCCTCCCGATGCCACGTTGTGAATAAAAACAATTGGACTCTGGAACGAATTTATATCTTTGCACAGAACATGAAGACATAGAACAATACAATTTTAATGCAATTATTATCGCTGAAATTCCGTGAAAGTGAAATGTAAATTCATTGGAAATATGTAATCTTGCCGTTAGACTAACATAAGTGCAAATAAAAAAGTGCGCACAATATATAAAGTTGGAAGACAGCAGCGTGAAAACTGGGACACAATCTCAATAGACATTCTGTACATAATATATTGTGACACATAAAAACGTAAATATCTACGAAAGTAGACGTAAGTCATGTAACTTACATTTTCTAATTCTATACAGAAAAAACTGTACGTTGTGTATTGCAGGATAACTTGAAAACGGCAAACTGTTCCAATGATACTCATCCTTTGCGTAAATAACGAGCTAATAAAATCACTGTGCAACATAAAAAGGGAAAATATTTACTGCTTCATTCGCTGACCTAATGATAGCTGCTGGTCATCCTGTAAAGAATCTTTCAGAATAGAAAATAAGTAAAACGGCACCCATTTCTTGACAGCACATTCTTCCGTGCTATGCACGATTTTAAATTGGAAGCGGTTTATTCAAGGTGCCTACAAGGTAGTAGTCTTTCACTTCTTGGCCTCAAAGAGCTGCTTTTCGCTCTACTTTTTTTCTTTTTCTTGTAGCACTACGTCAGGCGCGGTGTTCCGATGCGATTTTGATCGCACTAAATTGTAAAAGCTGTCGCCGATACAGCGGATTTACCCGCCATTTGTGTGCAAATCAGATACGTTAAATTTACCAAGTTCTTAGATTATAAAAGTGGGACAAGGATTGCCAACGATCGTGTTAACCCAGATCTTTCAGGAAAGTCGCTGCGCTGATCAGTTATTTCAAGTCACGAGACGGCATCTCGGATAAAGAACTGTCTGATTATGAGGCTATGTTAACTTTATGTTCACATCATCCGTCTGTCAAGCCTTTGGTGGTATCTTCCTGTCGATTCTATAGGGCACCTAAATTGCCCATCACTCTGTGTGGACCTATACTTTTGTTACAGTAAAAACAGTGCGAAGTGGTAAGGAGGGCTGAGAAATAGAATGGGGATTGCTAAAATAGTAAGATCTATGTGTATATTATAATGTTAGTGGCTCTGAGCTGAACCTGCGTATTACCCTCGTTTCACATAGCTTCACATCAATGTGCACGGAGCGCGATTAAAGTTTATCTTTTATATGTGACGGAGATAAGTGTTTTGAGGAGCATTAACAATTTTTATAATGTAAAATGTTCTGTAGAGTTTATAATAATTATTGTAATTCTAGGTATGAATTAAATAGTTATTATGTACCTGCTTATTGTACTAGAATGTAAGAAAATCGCCACGTTTTGGAATTCATTTTACCATCCAAAATGTGATAGCTGTTCTAAGAGCACGATTTGACAGTTGAAAGCAAGTCAGAGTTTAACTCTGTTACATTGTAACTCATACTGTTACAAACAACAGTTACCACTGGTTACTGAGCACTGATATAAATTACAACAGAATACATTATTCCGATTTTGTTTCGTTCAGTTATAAGACGTCGGAATTTAGTAGAGATAAGAATGAGAGATCAACCTTAAGAGACGCTGGTAATTAATTTTCCCTACACAGTGGTCAGCAACCAATCCAATGTGTATATCGTGATACCCGGAATAATAGTACCTGAGATTTAATGTGTTTTTCATACAAGAAAATAGCTTTCTAGACAACTCTTACACACACAAAAGCAGCGATTTTTTTGCTTCAATCATCGGTTTACCTTCGTCGGTAGATCGTTGCCTTACCACCTTTCTCATGCATACGTACACGCATCTCCGAAGGAATTTCTGTAACAATGCAGGTACTGCAGTGTCATGTTTATACGCCGACACTGTGCAAGCGACTTTCAATTCACATATCTCCCCTGCGCGGGAACATACATAATGAGTATACGAGTGCAGGCGACATACAGAAGTTGCGTGTGGTGCTGAGTCGCGATCGGGTAGCCTAATGGTAAGGCGACCGTTAGCGATATGCGGGAAATCAGGCTTCGAGTCCCGGTCCGAGAATAATTTTCACTGTCGTCATTCCATTGTAAAGCTGATGGTTATTCACATTCGCAACTCCGACTACATGTCATGTATTTCTCATGCATTCTTGTGGTTGGTGGCAAATTTTGTTCCCAGCAATGAAAAGTATAAAGAAATCGAAAGTTCTTTCCGTTTCGGTTATTATAAGTTCGTTATTTGATGCTCGTCCCTTCAGAATTTTCTTGTTTTCGGGGTTTACAATGTACGGTGGATATATAAGTGAATGAACGAAAATTTCGATGCGCTATGACATCCAATGGAACCGAGCTACTGTAGTATTTATCTTACATTTTCAAAACTACGGGCTATGCTTGGTTCCTTACAGATATCGTGGCTGCTACTGTGTCGACGTTGCTCAATATCTTTTTAATTTCGTTTCCTTTTCCACTGCTTTGTTAGGAATACTAAGATGCATATTTAAATTCAAAAATTGCGGTCATAGAACGCTTTAATCAGCATTCTACCTCATATACTGATACTGCAGCATGTTCGAAATAATCACAAGTCGTTTCTTTTTAAATGCAGTTTCATTTATCCATTTTTGTATACAAATTTCAAAATGTGTCAATTTCCATGATTGTTTTTACTCAGACTCAAGACCAGAACATTTTATTATTTACACTATGCCAGATACCAATAATATTTCAGGAATTATGTGACCACGAAGTCGTCAACTAAAGGATACAAATTTTCTCTCCAGTCCTTCATTTTTAGTTCGGTTTCCCTGAAACTGCTATTATATGACTCATAGATGTACATAAATGTTCTGTGTAATTCTAGAAACATATGTTTACTAGTATTGTTTTTAATTTTATTCTTCTCCAATAACTTTGTAATTTAAATACATTCAGTAGATTACTCACGTTAAATTTTAAGCGAATTTGTATCACTGCTACAAAAAAAAAAAAAAAAAAAGACTGTTGCTTGATTTTTTACTTACTTTTTGTTCAAGAACTTGGGACTTTGTGCGGCTCACAAGCCATCGAGATTTTGTCTCTGCGACTCGCGGGTACTGAAAACTTGCCATCCACTGCTCTAGATATCAGTCACGCTCACGTGTCCAGAAATGTGACACAAAAACGTTCCTGCGGCATGTTATAGGACGTGATCAGAATACTAAATCTACTCGCTACTATCTCCACTCTGGGGTACGTGTGCGAGCAATCGACCGCTACTCTCGGTATTGCCTTCCAATACCTTTGCTGCAGTCCCGTCTGTATTGGTGGGTGGACAAATTTGCGCTACTGTGATTACGTGACAAAAATCTGTTACTTGGTGAGAGTTGTTCGGTGGGCTGGTGGACCTGGAGGGAGGCAGGTGGTTTCGGAGGGGGGGGGGGGACGAGGTGGAGGGGGAGGCCGTCTTTTGGTACCTGAAGTTTGCAAAATAGCAGGTGTCGCTGGCCAACGGTTAAAGCAGTGGGACCCCAAGTTTGAGAGAGAAACCGTTCCAGTAAATCAGCGAGCGGGTACTAGTGGAAAAAGGAGTCAAATTAATCTTATATAAAGAGGATTAGTTATGATAAGTGAGACGTTAATTAATGTGTCTGGTTATCAGTTTTGTATGAGAAGCGAAAGTGAAACTACAGGATGTCCCAAAATTATTCACCCGATTTCACAAAAAATGCCTTTTATATGTATGAAGATAGAAACTGGGGGTGAATTTTGCTCAGTGTACAAGTGGTGAAACTGATGACCAGTTTCTGAATAAAATATGGGTCCTATGGTAACATAAAAGCAGCCCTGATGTTTGCAAGAATGTGGTTCCCCTGAGCAAGCTGTGCATCATACCTATCTACTGACAAAAGATTTCTGAGTATAAAACTTATACGAGGACGTGCTGAAAAGTAATGCCTCCGATTTTTTTTGTAAATCCTCTAAAGGCTTTTTAAATCAAACAAACGTTACTAACATTCTACATTTCTATTCTCTTCTCGACATAGTCACCATGGCGAGGAAACACATTCGCCCCCCCCCCCTCCCCCAACGAGAGGCCACTTCATGGGTACAGACACTGTAAGACGGAGCCACTACCTCACCTCTGCTTGCCCGATTGATCACTATCAAAATGAAGTCCTCTAAGGTGAATTAAGTTTTGGAAATAGACGAAAATCGGAATGGGACAAGTCGCGATCGTATGGACTGACAGGTGACAGTGAACGCAAGGCGTCGGATTATCGCAGAGGTCGCAGTGCTCGTATGTGGTTTGGCATTGCCGTGCTAAAAGAGATGATGCTCTGTGTGTGGGCAGATTCTTCCAGTTCGAAACTCGATCACGGCGCGCTATTTCTCAAGCACAGGCTTATCCACGTCACACAACGCCGTGTTACACCCTACAATTCGGAGCCCCCTAGTATCAGAGTGCTGCAAATACGTAGAGATGAAGAATAAAGATGTAGAATGTCAACAACGTTGGTTTTATTTTATTTTAAAAGCTTTAAGAATTTTCAAATAAAAAATTCGGAGGGATTACTTTTCAACACATCCTCGCATACGATGGTTGGAATTATAGTTACCTAATAAAAACCAAGCTGTGACCATGAAATTTGGTGCCAGTCTTTCTCTAAAATTCCATATTTGAACACATTTCAATGCGATACATTTTGTTCTGAATTGGATGATTTCCGGAATTCTTGTTGGCAAAAGTCTGAATTATGGCTGTTCAGGAAATGTTGTGCCTTTAAAATGACCTCGTCCTCATTTTAAAAACGTCTAGTTCCTGTATCCGAAGAAAGAGTAAAAAGGTAATGGTGGCACTGATGGTCAGTTTGATGGCCCAAAGGAGCAGCAGGGGGCACTGACCTGTGAAAAGTGATCTGAGGCGTTATTGTGGGGTAGAAACACCGCTCTGGACAGCTTATCTCGGCACCTTGTCTTGACATCCTGTGGTAATCCCGTCAGCAATATTCGGTAGTTTGCTCGGTTTCTTCCTTCGGAAAATAATTATAATGGTATTAGCAAAGCACATTCAGCATCTCCTTGCCGACGACTCTGAGGTCGGGTATTCGCCTTTCTCGGCGGTGGTGCGTCCGCGTGTGCCAATGTTTTCCTTTTTTCTCCTTTGTCTTGGAGTCATAGTGGATCACCTGGCACTCCTCCGTGGTGATTAAAGTCCTGACACGGCCGCAACAATTCCGATGCCGTTTCCGTTCGCCAGATTTTTAGAACGGGTGTCTGTGTTGCGGAATGCGTGCAAGATCTTGAAAACTGACCCATGAGGGATTTTCACTTTTTCCGCTATCACCTCGATTGTGATTCCCCCGTCTTCGAGCACCAGACGCTCCACTTTCTCGAAACACGGGTCCTTACGGAGAGGTAGTCTGTCAATTCGTAATTCACACTTGTTTGACCACACCGGAAGCGACAAAGCCACCTAAATACTGTGTCACGTACTGTCTGGCCACATTAATATGACCACCTTTTCGTGACCACCTTTTGGTGCGCGGACCACTGCGGAACATGCAGGAAGAGCGCCTGTGAGCCTCTGGAAGGTGAGAGATGTGTAGCAATGCCGATTCAAGAAGTGGCCACCTGCACTAAGGGTCTCGGTTGAGGATCCATGGCGCGAGGTGATCGTACACCTTCTCCATTGGGTTTAATTGGTGGGCAGGGGAATATGGTACACTCATCATGGTGCTCTTCGATCCACACACGTACACTGCTAGCTGTGTGACACGTTGGGTCGAGCTGTTGGTGGCTGCCGTGAGGAGGAAAAAGACACTGTATGTGGGACATGGTCTCCAAGTACTGATGCATACTTTATGCCATCCAGAATGACGAGATCAATCAGGAAAGGTCGCGAAAACATTCCCAAGACAATGACGCTCCCTCCTCCGACCTGAACCCGTACGTCGATTGTTTCAAGGCATTAGCTTTCAGTTCGCTGGAGCCTAAAAGGGCATTCATCTGAGTAGGCCACGTGTCGCCACCCAGTGCAAGTCCATTTGTGGTATTAGCGTGTAAACTCCATCGAGCCTTTGTCGCCGGGGTTGTAGTGATCAATCACACTTTACTCTGTGGCATTCGTGGAGAACGTCGCCTGCAGTCATTTATAGTGCCCGCTGTTAGGTACCGAGAACATTGTGTGTCAGCACTGGATATTTTCCCGTGATTGGGGTGTGGCTCCCTTATTGCGCTTAAGGAAACAATGTATGTGGTAGGGTACGAGAGCATCATATAGCGCCAGTACCACACACTAGAAAACCTGAGGGTATTGTATTGTATGTTAACCGGGGATCTAGAAACGGCGGAGAGGCTCCGTTCCCGCCGCAGCCGCAGTGGTCCACAGCCCCACGACGACTACCACAGTCCACGTCACCCCTCCGCCGCCCCACACCGAACCCATGGGTTATTGTGCGGTTCGGCCTCCGGTGGACCCCCCAGGGAACGTCTCAAAGCAGACGAGTGTAACCCCTATGTTTGCGTGGTAGAGTAATGGTGGTGTACGCGTACGTGGAGAACTTGTTTGCGCAGCAATCGCCGACATAGTGTAACAGGCGGAATAAGGGGAACCAGCCCGCATTCGCCGAGTCAGATGGAAAACCGCCTAAAAACCATCCACAGACTGGCCAGCTCACCGGACCTCGACTCAAATCCGCCGGGCGGATTCGTGTCGGGGACCAGGCGCTCCTTCCCGCCCGGAAAGCCGTGAGTTAGACCGCACGGTCAACCGGGCAGGCAAACCTGATGGTACTACACCTTGCTGAGAAGCAGCACAAGTTGAATCTACTTGAGGAGCTGGAAATTGTTAAACATCTCGGTGTTGAGAAAGACAGGTTGCTGAACGATCAACTGAACAGCACTAACCAAATATACTGTATTATCATAAAATGTTTCCAGTAATCGGAATGTTGCTGCACAGATTCTTTTATATCGACAGGATGACTCTCAGTTTGTCGTTTTTTGTGTGGAAAGTTGGGGTAACCATATTTTGGAGGGGAATTTTTAATGACTTTTTATCGAAGATGGCTTTACCTCTTTACGTTTTATAATTTATGTTTCTTTATTTTAACGACTAGAATACGTTTGTCTCTTGTTTGCGATGATTAAGAGTATATATGAAGATGGTATCTGTTCTTCATGTATACATTTCATTGTATTGTTTTAACTGTAATTTCTTGATTAAGATTGCCCCCGATCCTGGTGTCTTGCAGTTTTATCGATTGAGAATGCATACGCTATGAATGTACTCAAAAATTTAGTTATTTTACTCCCTTTGACGGAGTTTTAATGACATATTTTGGTTTGTTGTTTTTCATATAATCGTTTTACCTATTCTATATGCGGGGGTACTTTTATTTTATCTCATCTTTGGGTTTTATATGTCTGCATTGCTTTGTTTATGTGCGTTTTAATTACTAGTTTACTCAATTTTCTTTATCGAAAATGTGCCTTAAGCCGGTCATGTGCGCCACATAGATACTACTTGTCGCACTATACTACTATATCAATTTGTCATAGTAATGTTTGTGTGCTCGCCAAAACAGACGTTGTGCCGTGTGCGGCTCGTAGCGTGGTTTTGTAAGCGTGGCCGTATCTTGTAATTCCATGGCGGAGCATGCTGGTGTGCTCAACCAAACACACGATAAACGTGGAAAATTTTTCCACCACATATTTCTACTTCCTCGATGTTATTCTGAGTGTTTCTCTCCTTTCAATAGGTCCACTACATTGTTTAGATGTTTCATGACGGGTGGATTATGTATCTGGTTACCTTGGTGGTTATCTTACATTATATGTGGTTTATGACTGAATGGTCTCATATCCAGATACTTTTAGGAAAAATTTTACTACTTTTAGTTCACGTTGTGTCCGTAGCAGTGCAAGATAGGACCAAGCTCTTTTCCTCAATTTATTTTTAACTGGTTGGTTTATTCTCTTTGTACACAATCTGATGGTGCCCCAAAAGGGTGAAACGCATCATTGACATTAAATAATTTCGCAACCGAGACTGCTTTTTTTCCGGAAAGCATTTTATAGCGCTATGTACTGCGTACAGTAGATGAACCGTTCAGAGGCGATGACTGTACCAGCATGAAAATGCATCCGTCATTAGGCAGCATCTACACTGAAGAGGCAAAGAAACTGGAAAACCTGCCTAATATCGTGTTCGGGCCCCCGAGAGCACACAGAAGTGCCGCAACACAAATTGGCATGGACTCGACTAATGTCTGAAGTAGTGCTGGAGGGAATTCGCACCATGAATACTGCAGGGCTGTCCATAAGAGTACGAAGGGGTGAAGATCACTTCTGAATAGCACGTTGAAAGGCATCACAGATATGCTCAATAATGTTCATGTCTTGGGAGTTTGGTGATCAGCGGAAGTGTTTAAACTCAGAATGTTTCTGGAGCCACTCTGTAGCAATTGTGGACGTGTGGGCTGTCGCATTGTCCTGCTCGAATTGCCGATGTCCGTTGGAATGGGCAATATACATGAATAGATGCAGGTGATCATACAGGACGCTTACGTACATTTCACCTGTCAGAGTCGTAGGTAAACGTATCAGGGGTCCCATACCACTCCAACTGCAAATGGTTCAAATGGCTCTGAGCACTATGGGACTCAACTGCTGAGGTCATTAGTCCCCTAGAACTGAGAACTAGTTAAACCTAACTAACCTAAGGACATCACAAACATCCATGCCCGAGGCAGGATTCGAACCTGCGACCGTAGCGGTCTTGCGGTTCCAGACTGCAGCGCCTTTAACATCCCGGCCACTTCGGCCGGCCTCCAACTGCACACGCCCCACATAATTACAGAGTCTCCACCACCTTGAACAGTCCCCTACTGACATGCACGGTCCATGGATTCGTGAGGTTGTCTCCATACCCGTACACGCCCATCCGCTCGATACAATTTGAAACGAGACTCATCCGATTAGGCAATAAGTTTCCAGTCATCAACAATCCAGTGGTTGACGGACCCAGGCGAGGCTAAAGCTTTGTGTAGTGCAGTCATCAAGGGAACACCAGTGGACCCTCGGCTCCGAGAACTCATATCGATAATGTTTCGCTGAATGCTTCGCACGCTGACTCTTGTTGATGTCCCAGCATTGTACTCTGCAGCAATCTGCGGAAGGTTTACTTTCCTGTCACGTCGAACAATTGTCTTCAGTCGTCGTTGGTCTCGTTCTTGCAGGATCTTTTTCCGGCCGCATCGATGTCGGAGATTTAATATTTTATCAGATTCCTGATATTCACGGTACACCCGTAAAATGGTCGTACGGAAAAATCCTAGCTTCATCGCCACCTCAGAGATGCTGTGTCCCATTGTTCTTGCGCCGACTGTAACATCACGTTCAAACTCACTTACTTGTATATCTTGACAACCCACCATTGTGTCAGCGGTAACTGATTTAACAACTGCTCCAGACACTTGTTGTTTTAGGCGTTGCCGACCGCAGCGCCGTATTCTACTTGTTTACAAATCTCTGTATTTGAATACGCATGCCTCTACCAGTTTCTTTGGCGCTTCAGTGTACGAAGCGATGGTTTATGGAAAATAAAGGTCTTTCAATGGAGAGTCCCGATATAAACCCGATGGAACAACTTAGGCTTGAGTAATGACGTCGACCTCGCTCCAGGCGTGCTATCCAGCGTCCAATATCACTACCGTGTCTGTTGTTGGATCCTGAGAGAGAATGGGTTGCCATTTGTCGACAGACATTCAGATACCTCATTGAAACAGTTCCCATCGTAGTTGAAGCTGTCATAAAGACGAAGGATGGACACACCCCTTAATAATGTCGACTAACGCATGTGCGGATACTGTTGATCAGATAGTGTACTTCAGATTGGTCAGAAACAGATTCAGACAAACGAAAATTTAAAAATCAGGGAATGAAGTCGAATGTTACGGCCAAAAACAGAAGCTTCAAAAATGTCTTCTTGATTTTGTCCTCAAAATATCAAGAAAATATATCTTAAGCATTAGTTAAAGATTCAGCAAAATACACACACCAGTATAACGATGGAGAACTTTGGTGTATCAGTGTAAATCTGTTAGTCACCTGCTTTTGTGTAGCTCGTCTCATTCTGTTTCTTCGGAAAGATTCTTTTAGGGCTACATAGAGGAATCAGCAAGACTAGACTAAATTATCGTTCCCAAACTCTGCAGTACGTGCAAGGTGGCGCTTATTACAAGTACCAATGTCAAAAGATAACAGAAAGAAGTTGAATTGAGTTTAATACAGATATGAAAGAAGTACATAACTTGATTATTACTGCAGCACGAAGACCTCATTAGATCTCGAAAAGAACTTTCTCCCTATGACTCCCATTTGCCTGGATACCCTGTGTGAAGTCATCGCGTGAAGCCTTCCCTAGCTCGCCCTAATGTGTCCTGCAGAATGGAGCTTATTTCACGGGAAATGGCTGTCGTAAGTTCTTCAGTTCTCTGCAAACGACTGTCGGAAACCCTTTCTTCCACACAACCTCGGCAGAACTAATCCGGAGCTGTTAAAACTGTGGGACATGATGACCACGTCACATCAGCAAAGAGGGGTGCCACACGGTTTGGACACGTTTGTATAGCTGTACTTCGGCTCGCTTTGAGAGGCGGCGTGCCATCCTGCTAAAACCAAGTTTTATTCAATTACCATCTTTCCTGCAATTTCGGAATGGGGAAATCCTGCAACATTTTGCAGCAACGGTTGGCATTCACTATTGCTACACTTCCGGCATCATACTCAAAAAAATATGGGCCGATAATTGCACTCATGCCAACAACGCACCATATCACAGATTTTGGAGTGGCCTGGAGCTGTTCATGTACACGTCCTTCATTCTTGTGACACCAAGTTTCGCAGAAGAGTTTCCGTGAAGTTTGCAACGTAGGAGACGAGGTACTGGCGGAATTTAAGCTGTCAAGACGGGTCGTGAGTCGTGCTTGGGTAGCTCTGGTGGTAGAGCACTTTCCCTCGCAAGGCTCCCGGGTTCGAGTCTCAGTCAGGCACGCAGTTTCAATCTGCCAGGAAATTTCATACCAATACCACAAGTTTAGCTTATTAACACATCCAACCATGAAAAAAATTACTTCATTTGCGTCTTCGGTAATCACTGCAAGAATGTCACTGCAGTGTCACTCAACTCTTGAACCAGCTGGCATTTATAAGGATGAAACTTCAAATCATCCAATAAGCGGCCTGATGGACGTCGCGACATATGTAATGTTTAAACACGTCGCCGTACAGAATGTCTGGGACTGCGTTCAAATGATACCCGCACTAGTTCCGGGTATTCACATTTCGAACACTTCTTCCCCAGTCTGGTGACCGCAGATTTGAAATACCATCAGTGACACTCCATAGTCATACCCACCTGAGGATGCTATGCTTTTCGCTACTCAAATTCGTCGCAATTCCTGCTTATCCTCTGTAACATAACCAGTTCGGTTAAACGCCTCCAGGACCAAATTTCACGGCTAGCATATCACCGCTCTAGATCCTGAGAAATCAGAACCGAGAACAACCACCTCTGGCCGTAATAACGGCCTTGATACGCCTGGGCATTGAGTCAAACAGAGTTTGGATGGCGTGTACAGGTACAGTTGCCCATGCAGCTTCAACACGATACCACAGTTCATCAAGAGTGGTGACTAACGTATTGTGACGAGCCGGTTGCTCGGCCACCATTGACCAGACGTTTTCAATTGGTGAGAGATCTGGAGAATGTGCTGGCCAGGGCAGCAGTCGAACATTATCTGTATCCAAAAAGGCACGTACAGGACCTGCAACATGCGGTCGTGCAT
This sequence comes from Schistocerca serialis cubense, assembly GCF_023864345.2. Lineage (NCBI taxonomy): Eukaryota > Metazoa > Arthropoda > Insecta > Orthoptera > Acrididae > Schistocerca > Schistocerca serialis. Next base: position 868,319,903 of record NC_064641.1, on the reverse strand, counting down.
TATCCTGCTGAAATGTAGGGTTTCGAAGGGTCGAATGAAGGGTAGAGCCACGGGTCATAATACATCTGAAACGTAACGTCCACTGTTCAAAGTTCCGTCAGCCCGAACAAGACGTGACCGAGACGTGTAACCAAGGGCAGCCCATACCATCACGCCGGGTGATTCGCCAGTATGGCGATGACGAATACGCACTTCCAATGTGCGTTCTCCGCAATGTCGCCAAACGCGGATGCGACCATCATAATGCTGTAAACAGAACCTGGATTCATCCGAAAAAATGACGTCTTGCCATTCGTGCACCCAGGTTCGTCGTTGAGTACACCATCGCAGGTGCTCCTGTCGGTGATGCAGCGTCAAGGGTAACCCCAGCCATGGTCTCCGAGCTGTTAGTCCATGCTGCTGCAAACGTCGTCGAACTGTTCGTGCAGATGGTTATTGTCTTGCAAACGTCCCCATCTGTTGACTCAGGGATCGAGACGTGGCTGAACGATCCGTTACAGCCATGCGGATAAGATGCCTGTCATCTCGACTGCTAGTGATACGGACTCGTTGGGATCCAACACGGCGTTCCGTATTACCCTCCTGAACCATCCGACTCCATATTCTGCTAACAGTCATTAGATCTCGACCAACGTGAGTACCAATGTCGCGATACGATAAACTGCCGATAGGCCGGTTTTTATCAAGGTCGGAAACCTGATGGTACCTATTTCTCCTCCTTACTCGAGGCATCACAACAACGTTTCACCAGGCAACGCCGGTCAACTGCTGTTTGTGTATGAGAAATCGGTTGGAAATTTTCCTCATGTCAGCACGTTGTAGGTGTCGTCACCGGCGCCAACCTTGAGTGAATGCTCTGAAAAGCTACTCATTTGTACATCACGGCATCTTCTTCCTGTCGGTTAAATTTCGCCTCTATAGCACGTTATCTTCGTGGTGCAGCAATTTTAATGGCCAGTAGTGTATCTTATTCATTTGTAAGTATTGCAGAGAATATTAGGCTTGATATTACTCTCTAGGTCATTTCGCGAGAACAGTAAGTCCGGAATTGGACTGACGCACTCAACTTTCCTGTCCAGTGGAGTACATCAAGTGCAGTTATTATCTGCGTCTCGTTTCAGTGTTTTCTCCCGACACTTTACTGAATAAACATGGGCTAAATTTATGGATGTCCTCCTTACTGCATGGACGAGCGACTTCAACTGATGATATAAATGAGAAAAAGTGCCACCATAGCTGTATCTTGAGAATGTCTTTACTTCCTTGGCGCATTTACAGTGAGATCCTTGTTACTAGCGCGCATGGGCTAGATTTCATCAGGAATCTACACCAGGCACTGCGTTGTCGCCAATGCCAAGTAGTCGTGCGATAGAATGAAGACATTCTCAACGTACAGCTGTGTTGGAACGTTTTCTCGTATGAACTGTACTACTTCAGTCATTACGCATCGTCTGCATGTAGGAAAACTACAGATGAAAAGGCAACTGAATAGTTTCGGCCAGATATAACCAGCGCTTTTTAAACGTTACTGACTGTAAGTGGAATGTACACTTCATCAGCTGGTAGGGACACTGAACAGATATCGCTAATTCGGTAGTAGTTTTTTTCTAAAATAGCATCTCAGCTCAGTTCGAGTGTTAAACCTTTACTCATTTGAAATGACGCAAAAATCGTTCCTTTTCCTGCACCTGTTGTCTCTTTCAACTGTTCACTCTCTTAGCAAAAGAGTTTTATGATATAAAACTAAAACAGTCAATCAGCAGTAATTTCATTTGCGCTCAGGATGTTTTCACTTTTTTCTGCACTACCGAAATGCGTAAACGGGGATTAAATTCTAATATTATTTGTTTACAAACCAAAAGAGAAATCAACAGATAGGAAAAGTTACAACTGTGGAAATTATCTGGGTGTGAAATAAATATCTGTGAAACAAAACGGAGCACACCAATTCCTTCGTTTTTTTTCGCGTAGAAAGACAGAACATCAATCCAGTCCAGCGTTAAATTAATCACATAGAACTTCCATCGTTTATTGAGTACTTGATAATGAATATAACACCGACATACAGTGTTTTAAAAATTTAAGTTCCGAAATAATGAGTAAAACGATTAAACGTATTGTAAAATACGAGTACATTTGTCCGTCTGGTTGAAGTAGTTGTACGTCCAATTATGTGAAGAAATGCAGTGTGAGGTTAACAGATCCGTAAATTTAAAGTGTAAAATTAAACATCGCAGTCGTCACACCTGGAGCTTTTTGAAACAGGCGTGAACAGAGGTTCAACATCAGAGAGAGCGACAGAAAATACCCAGCTGTTAGCTTCGATATCGGCCCGTCTCTTACCATCCTTTCTGGTATCCATTTCTTTCTTCCTTTCTTTTTTTTTTTTTTTTTTGGAAAAATTGACGTTGTCCCTTTAATGGCCCGCCTCTCTCTTTCCGTTTCCTCCTTCATTTTGTTCATTCTCTTTTTTTTCCCCTAATTTCCTGGTGTTTTTCTGGCGCAGCAGAAACAGCTGGGGGAGGAGAACTTTCTCTCCCTTTCCTTTAATCTCTAGCTCCCTCTTGTGTATAGCCATCCTTATCTCTCACTCTTTGTGAGTGTGTGTGTGTGTGTGTGTGTGTGTGTGTGTGTGTGTCTGCGCGCGCGGTGGAAGGGGTGAGCTGGGCGGGGGTGTGGAGTGGGTGGCAGTGGGTTGGTTGGACAGAACAGCGCTCTCGTGGCCGCGCGGCCCTTCAGACCGGCACCAGTGACGTCATCGTTAAAGGGAAGCTGCGAGGCGGCACTACGAGCCTGAAATGAAGCGACAACGGAGCCTGCTGCAGTGGCTTTAGCGCCCTGGTGGACGTATCTTTAGCAGAATGCTCGTTTACCATATTTATAGGAGCATACAAAGGGGCAAGCGCATAGCCACAAAACTCTTAAACGAAAAGAACATTACATCTCTAATTGAGCGATCAAAATCTACTTCCATAACTTAATAAAAACCGAATAAAATGTCACGATTTCTACAATTACTTTTGAAAGTGTAGAGGTAATCGATGAAATACGTTTTATATTTAGCAACAAATGCAGAGTGGACGTCAATAACGGGGTAAGTGCTAAAAGTAATTTTTTGAGTTAGACCTGAAAAACCAAGCTAAGTGCCGTTCCCAGCAATGTGAAAGGCCGGTTAAGCGCAACAATCATTTCTAGCAGTGCCTATTAGACCCGAAAGATAACATGAGCGGTGTGTGTGCCTGCTGACTGGTGAGACAAAAGCGGGCTAAGTGGCACAGTGCTTTGCATTTGTTTCCACTGCAACAGACACATGTCTTATACAGGCGTTACCGGTGTCTTTTCCCTTCAGTTTATAACAACAAGTAGCAAAGAAAATACTGTCATATATCGATCTATTCACGCAAAATTATCTTTGAAACCTACATTCCAAAAATAAAGTACAAATAACTGTTTATATTTTTAAGAAGTCCACAATATAGTAATTGCATAAAATGTTTACGTGTGTTGCAGTTTATACATTTTCGTATAGCTATATTGTAGTGGCTTTCTGGGTTAGCTCTATTGTGTTGGATTTCTGGGTTTTAAGTCTTCAATTTAGGAATCGCTCATTTTATATGATCCAAGATCGTAGGGTATTTTTATCTCACCGTACTCAGTTTTATTACAGGACATACCCTCATATTAGAAAGGCCTTTGGAGAAAAGAGAACCACTTGTATGAATATCAAGATCTCAGATGGAAAGCCAGTTCTAAACAAAGAAGGGAAAGCAGGAAGGTGGAAGGAGTATATAGAGGATCTATACAAGGGCGATGTACTTGAGAGCAATATATTATGGAAGAGGATGTAGATGAAGATGAAATGGGAGATAAGATACTGCGTGAAGAGTTTGACAGAGCACTGAAAGAGGTAAGTCGAAACAAGGCCCCAGGAGTAGACAACATTCCATTAGAATTACTGACAGCCTTGGGACAGCCAGGCCTCACAAAATTCTACCATGTCGTGAGCAAGATGTATGAGACAGGCGAAATACCCTCAGACTTCAAGAAGAATATAATTATTCCAACCCCAAAGAAAGCAGGTGTTGACAGATGTGAAAATTACCGAACTATCAGTTTAATAAAACACTGCTGCAAAATACTAACACGAATTCTTAACAGACGAATCGAAAAACTGGTAGAAGCCGACCTCGGGGAAGATCAGTTTGGATTCCGTAGAAATGTTGGAACACGTGAGGTAATACTGACCCTACGACTTATCTTAGAAAACAGATTAAGGAAAGGCGAACCTACGTTTCTAGCATTTGTAGACTTAGAAAAAGCTTTTGACAACGTTGACTGGAATACTCTCTGTCAAATTCTGAAGGTGGCAGGGGTAACATACAGGGAACGAAAGGCTATTTACAAGTTGTAGAGAAACCAGATGGCAGTTATAAGAGCCGAGAGGCATGAAAGGGAAGCAATGGTTGGGAAGGCAGTGAGACAGGGTTGAACCGTATCCCCGATGTTATTCAATCTGTATATTGGGCAAGCAGTGAAGGAAACAAAAGAAAATTTTGGAGTAGGAATTAAAATCCATGGGAAAAAATTCTTTGAAGTTCGCCGATGACATTGTAATTCAGTCACAGACAGCGAAGGACCTCGAAGAGCAGCTGAACGGAATGGACAGTGTCTTGAAAGGAGGATATAAGATGAACATCAACAAAAGCAAAACGAGGATAATGGAATGTAGTCGAAATTAAATCCGGTGATACTGCGGGAATTAGATTAGGAAATGAGACACTTGTAGTAGAAGATGAGTTTTGCTACTTGGGGAGCAAAATAACTGATGATGGTCGAAGTAGAGAGGATATAAAATGTAGACAGGCAATGGCAAGGAAAGCATTTTTGAAGAAAAGAAATTTGTTATCATCGAGTATAGATTTAAGTGTCAGGATGTCGTTTCTGAAAGTATTTGTATGGAGCGTAGCCTTGTATGGAAGTGAAACATGGGCGTTAAATAGTTTAGACAAGAAGAGAATAGAAGCTTTCGAAACGTGGTGTTACAGAAGAATGCTGAAGATTAGATGGCTAGATCACATAACTAATGAAGAGGTATTGAACAGAACTGGAGAGAAGAGGAATTCGTGGCACAACTTGACTAGAAGAAGGGATCGGTTGGTAGGGCATATTCTGACACATCAAGGGATCACTAATTTAGTATTGGAGGGCAGCTAGGAGGGTAAAAATCGTAGATGGAGACCAAGAGACAAATACACCATCCAGATTCAGAAGGATGTAGGTTGCAGTAGGTACTGGGAGATGAAGAAGCTTGCACAGTATAGAGTAGCATGGAGATCTGCATCAAACCAACCTCTGGACTGAAGACCACAACAACAACAACAACCCTCATATGACGAGAGTGCAACACATAATGCACCCAGACATATCGTCGAACGTGATGTATTGGTGGTAGAGGTGTAATGATGTGAGGGGCATAATCCTTCATGGGCATACTGACCCCCAAATCGCGGCACATTCTATGTCAACTACGTTGTTGTGACACTGTATTCATTCCCCACGAGAGTCGTTTCATCAGAGCTTACGGCCCTGGCGTCATTTTTATGGATGACAATGCCTGACCTCATCGCACAGCACAGGTGGACGAGATCCTGGAAAGAGAGGACATCCGGTGAATGGACTAACCTGAGCGTTCTCCGATTTAAATCCTATGGAGCACATGTGGAACGAGTTCGGGACACATACCGTAGCGTGTGTACATGCACCAGCGACCATCCAACAGTCGTGAACCGCTCTGGTAGGGCAATGGAACGCCCTACCACAAAAACTCCTTAACAACCGTGTGATCCGTATGGGAGAATTTCACAGAGCATGCACTGCCCTGCCGGCCGGAGTGGCCGAGCGGTTCTAGGAGGTACAGTCTGGAACCGCTCGACCACTACGGTCGCAGGTTCGACTCCTGCCTCGGGCATGGATGTGTATGATATCCTTAGGTTAGTTAGGTTTACTTAGTTCTAAGTTGTAGGGCACATGACCTCAGAAGTTAAGTCCGATAGTGCTCAGAGCCACTTGAACTATTTTTTTGCACTGCCTTACATACACCCTATTAAGAACCACATGCCGCCCTTTGCAGTGTCCAAGTGACCGTTATAAAACGCGGTGACTTTGTCATTGAATAAAAGTATAATTTTCGTTCCTCTCATAATGTATTTCTTTCAGTTCATCCTGTTATCTACTGTAGCAGTTCTTTCTATCTACAGACCAAGTCTCATCGAGTTATGTTACTTGGCAGTGAAACATCGTATGAATGCTACTGTCATTCTTACTTTTTGTTCAGCACTGTATTTATCTCATCACAGCATCCCCTCCCCCTTCCTCTGATACGTAGTGAACCACAAGCCTAGTACATACACTACTGGCCATTAAAATTACTACACCACAAAGATGATGTGCTACAGACGCTAAATTTAACCAACAGGAAGAAGATGCTGAGCTATGCAAATGATTAGGTTTTCAGAGCATTCACACAAGGTTGCCGCCGGTGGCGAAACCTACAATTTGCTGACATGAGGAAAGTTTCCAACCGATTTCTCATATACAAACAGAGGCTGACCGGCGTTGCCTGGTGAAACGTTGTTGTGATGCCTCGTATAAGGAAGAGAAATGCGTAGCATCACGTTTCCGACTTTGATAGACGTCGGATTGTAGCCTATCGCGATTGCGGTTTTTCGCATGGAGAAATTGCTGCTCGCTTTGGTCAAGATACTACGACTGTTAGCAGAATATGGAATCGGTGGGTTCAGGAGGGTAATACGGAACGCCGTGCTGAATCCCAACGGCCTCGTATCTCTAGCAGTCGAGATGACATGGCTGTAACGGATCGTGCAGCCACATCTCGATCCCTGAGTCAACAGATGGGGACGTTTGCAAAACAACAACCATCTGCACGAACAGTTCGCCGACGTTTGCAGTAGCATGGACTGTCAGCTGGGAGATCATGGCTGCGGTTACCCTTAACGCTGAATCACAGACAGGAGCGCCTGCGATGGTGTGCTCAACGACGAACCTGGGTGCACGAATGGCAAAACGTCATTTTTTCGGATGAATCCAGGTTCTGTTTACAGCATCATGATGGTCGCAACCGTGTTTGGCGACACTGGGGTGAACGCAAATTGGAAACGTGTATTCGTCATCACCATACTGGCGTATCATCCGGTGTGATGGTATGGGGTGCCATTGGTTACACGTCTCGGTCACCTCTTGTTCGCATTGACGGCGCTTTGAACAGTGGACGTTACATTTCAGATGTGTTACGACCCGTGGCTCTACCCTTCATTCGATCCCTGCGACCCATTACATTTCAGCAGGATGATGCACTACAGCATGTTGCGCGTCCTGTACGGGCCTTTCTGTATACAGAAATTGCGTGAAAATTTAATCACATGTCAGTTCTAGCATAATAGATTTCTCCAATGAATACCCGTTTATCATCTGCATTTCATCTTGATGTAGCAATTTTAATGGCCAGTGGTGTAGTTACACAGTCATACTTTGCCATCTTGTTGTCCTTTTTTTGAATCATCAGTCTTCTGACTGGTTTGATGCAGTCTACCACGAATTTCTCTCCTATGCCAATCTCTTCATCTCAGAGTAGCACTTGCAACCTACGTCCTCAATTACCTGTTGGATGTTTTCCAATCTCTTTCACTACAGTTTTAGTCCTCTACAGATCTCTCTAGTACGATGAAAGTCAGTCCCTAATGCCTTAACAAATGTCCTATCATCCTGTCCTTTCTCCATCTTATTGTTTTTCCCATATTCCTTTGCTCTCCGATTATGCGCAGAACCTCCTCATTCCTTACCTTATCAGTCCACCTAATTTTCAACATTTGTCTCTAGCACCACATCTCAAACGCTTCGATTCTCTTCCGTTCCCGTTTTCCCACAGTCCATCATTCACAACCATACACTGCTGTGCCCCAAACGTATATTCTCAGAAATTTCTTCGCCAAATTCCGGCCTAAGTTTGATACTAGTAGACTTCTGTTGGCCAGGAATGCCCTTTTTGCCAGTGCTAGTCTGTTTTCGACGTCCGTTTTGCTCCGTCCGTCAATGGTTATTTTGTTGGCTAGGTAGCAGAATTCCTTAACTTCATCTACTTCGTGACCATCAATCCCGATGATAAGTTTGCCGCTGTTCTCATTTCTGCTACTTCTCGTTACTTTCGTCCTCCTACGATTTATTGTCAGTGCGTATTCTGTACTTATTAGACTGTCCATACTCCTCAGCAGTCATGTAATTCTTCTTCAGTTTTACTCGGAATAGCGACGTCTTCAGCGAATGGTATCATTCATATCCTTTCACCTGGAATTTTAATTCCGCTCCTGAATCTTTCTTTTATTTCCATCATTGTACTGATTGAACAGTAGGGACGAAAGACTACATCCCTGTTTTACATCCTTTTTAATTCGAGCATTTCGTTCTTGGTCGACCACTCTTATTATTCCCTCTTGGTTCTTGTACATACTGTATATTACTCGTCTCTCCCTATAGCTTACCCCTATTGTTCTCAGAATTTCGAACACCTTTTACATTGTCGAACGCTTTTTCTAGGTCGACAAATCCTATCTTTCTTTAGTCTTGCTTCGATTAACAGTTGCAACGTCAGAGTTGCCTCTCTGGTGCCTTTACCTTTCCTACAGCTCAGTCCTTTATACTGCATAGAATGATTTGTATTTCAAGGACGATGCTCGAATCCCATGACAATTTGAGGAAAGTAAACGTGTAGGTAGCTTCGTGATACGAAAACGTCTCAGTCCTGTTACGTGGAGCGAATAGCCTCAGATGGTCAACAATGAAGATAGTAAATTGCATACAGTTTTCGATAACATTTTCCTTTCGTTTGACTGTTGTAATACACAAGCCTTATGAAATGTACAGTTTTAATAATGGAATAATGCAAACATAACATACGCAGTTCCTTTGTGTGAACATGTAATGGGAGGAAAATTAAAAGCGAAAGGTGTGAAGGAGGTCAGAAGGTCACAATTTTATATTCGAGAGACAACGCTCTAACTTTAGAAGGATCATTTGCTTGATAAGAGAAGAGCTATGTGGGGAAGTAGCGGCTACGACCTTCCAACGCTAGCGTCCTAGTGTTACGAGCTTTAAGGACACCTGAGGATATTTCGACAACGATGTTATACTGTAACTTTATGCCGTGGTTTTAAAATATTGCTTAGGCCAGTACTGATTGGTGCTTTTCATTATGATGCTCCCCAAGCGACGGATTTTCTGACTTTTACTTCACAACATATATAAGATGAAAGATATGATTACGTCGGAGGTAAAATGATCATTCAGGTCACTTTTAATTAGGAATGGCAATCGAAGCACGAATTTAGATGAACTTGCAAAGAGAAAGGGATAGAAAGGACACTAATACAGGGTTACATTAGAGAAACCTATGGATGGGTACTAGGGCAGGCCACCGATAACTGCAGTGCGGTCCACAATTGATGGTCGAAATGTCGTATCTGAGCAGATTTCCTGCGTACATGAGTTTCATCTTGGCGTTACACGTGATTGATACTTCATTACACAACATCATAATTCACATAATTTTTATATGAAAGCTGTTTCTAGTAAAAAATCTGCGAGAGAGTCTTTACTCTTAGTTCACACATGGTAGTTACTAAGGGGAAGGCGGGTGGAACATGACCTGGGTGGGAGCATGGAATATTTTTAACATTTTGAAGGACGAATAGTATTTTTAATATTTTGGAAGACTAACAGTGAGTTGAAAGTAGCCATAAAAACGTTCCAGTTTCGATCTTGTTAAAAACATACGTAATACCGACTTTTTAATCATTTTGTTGTGAGAAAAACACTTGTAGTGACAAAATACAAGTGAATTTGAAGTAGGAGGGGAGAGGTAAAGTAAAACAGAGATTAAACTCGGAGACACTCAAGGAGGTAAGTAATGCTTCAGGGTTGGATGACAGGTTTATCGAAAAATGGGAAAGAGGTAAAGACTGTGTAAAGGACAAATGAATAACAATGATCGACTCATGGACTCTGGCAGTACTGGGAGTTACAGCGTCCAAAAGCATAAGGAAGGAATGGATAACGGAAAATACATTAAAAGTGATGAAAGAACAGAGAAAGTGGAAAAATGTGGAAAATGAAGAAGGCAAAAGACGGATAGGAAAGTGAGTGACGAATTAAGAAGAGAAACCGAAGAAACAAGAGGAAGATGGATGAAAGGAAAATACAAGGAAACAGAGAAAATTGAAAAATAGGGAAAGTAGGGGGGGGGGGGCGACCACCCATCCCATACCAGATACAAGGCAGGCTCTTCCAACTTCAAATGATGTCTGTTATTTGCGCTCCGATGTCACGTTTGGATCTTTCTAACGATTGACGTTTGAGAACTCTGTTGTTGCACACGCAGTTCAACGAAGCTTATAGCCTGCACCATTTTTTCCAGAACTAACCGTGGGCCCCCTGGTTCTGAGTGGAAGGCTGGTACTAGCGATCTCGATTGTTTTGCGGTGAACTAGGCTGTGACTGTTTTGACCGGAATGAGAAGTGTAGTGTCTTGATAAATGGATCCGGCGTGCAGTATACATCAAACGCCGGTAACCAGTTAGTTGACAGTGTTTGGGCTGCACACAAGGGCTACTTTGACCATTTATCTCTTCATACAGTTCAGATAATGGTATCTGTACTACACTCTGAAATAGAGCTCAAATAAATCCGCCCTCCCCAGAACAGATTATTAAAATTCTAATGATAAATTTCCGGAACATTCACAACTAAACCTCAGAATTTGAAGTGCCTGTAAAAGCAGCTCTGGGCTCACATAATACTGGGCACAGGAAATTCGCTAAAACCTTAATTTGACAACATTGACATTTTCGGAGTTAATCTTGCAAGTAGATATCGATACGGTAGTCTAACTCGAAATGCCGGTGGTGTATTACTTGCGGTAGACTAGTAGCTGAAATCTACCGAGATGTAAAATGAACCTGCATCTAAGATACGCAAGACGCAACATCAAACCTAAGCGTAAATTTGTAACCTTCTATCGACCACTAATTTCACCTTCAGACGTAATCGTAGACGTTAAAGAAAACTCAATCTCGCTAGCACGGTAGTTCTCCAGTCACACTGTCGTCATTGTAGAAGACATTACTCATAAAACAGTGGACAGGACCATGACCTGTCTGAGGATTACAGGACTACAAATCATCATGACGTCTTTGATGATGACGCAATCGAAACGCTTGTAAGTGATCATTAATTGACTGGAATACAATGATGGGTGATGAAGACGAAGATATAGCAGGAAAATTTCAATTACGGAAAAGAAATAAGACAGGTCGACGGGTAACTAGTTTTGCGGAGAAAACTCACATATTTTTTGAAAATCATAGAAGGAGACGTTAAACATGGATATCAAAATTCAATACAGAAAGGGATGAGGTGGACTGCATCTCCATACAACAAATGTCAGGAACTGTCTGAAGAATGCCAAAGCTTACCCAGATCAAATCCTTGTAGTGACAGAAATACAAGTGAATTTGAAGTAAGAGGGGAGAGGGAAAGTAAAAGAAAGATTAAACTCGGAGACACTCAAGGAGGTTGGATGACAGGTTTATCGCAAAATGGGACAGAGTTAAAGAATGTGTAAATTACAAGTGAATAACAATGAACGACTCATTGACTCTGCCAAAGAAGCAGTACTGAGAGTTACAGTGTCCAAAAGTGTAAGGAAAGAATGGATAACGGAAAATACTTTGATAAAGGTGGAAGAACAGAGGAAGTGGAAAAGTGTGGAAAATGAAGAAGGCAAAAGAGGCACGGGAAAGAAAGTGAGTGACGAATTAAGAAGAGAAACTGAAGTAACAAAATGAAGATGGATGAAAGAAAAATGCGCGGAAATACATAAAATGGAAAAATGGGGAAAGTATGAAATGATGTACAGATTGGGTAGTAAGATCGTTTTTGAATGTAAAAGAAGGAAGACTAAGATGTAAATAGAAAGAGCAAATAGCACATTAGCCGAAGAAACACAGAAGGTTTTGAGCAGATGGCAGGAATATATACACTCCTGGAGATGGAAAAAAGAACACATTGACACTGGTGTGTCAGACCCACCATACTTGCTCCGGACACTGCGAGAGGGCTGTACAAGCAATGATCACACGCACGGCACAGCGGACGCACCAGGAACCGCGGTGTTGGCCGTCGAATGGCGCTAGCTGCGCAGCATTTGTGCACCGCCGCCGTCAGTGTCAGCCAGTTTGCCGTGGCATACGGAGCTCCATCGCAGTCTTTAACACTGGTAGCATGCCGCGACAGCGTGGTCGTGAACCGTATGTGCAGTTGACGGACTTTGAGCGAGGGCGTATAGTGGGCATGCGGGAGGCCGGCTGAACGTACCGCCGAATTGCTCAACACGTAGGGCGTGAGGTCTCCACAGTACATCGATGTTGTCGCCAGTGGTCGGCGGAAGGTGCACGTGCCCGTCGACCTGGGACCGGACCGCGGCCACGCACGGATGCACGCCAAGACCGTAGGATCCTACGCGGTGCCGTAGGGGACCGCACCGCCACTTCCCAGCAAATTAGGGACACTGTTGCTCCTGGGGTATCGGCGAGGACCATTCGCAACCGTCTCCATGAAGCTGGGCTACGGTCCCGCACACTGTTAGGCCGTCTTCCGCTCACGCCCCAACATCGTGCAGCCCGCCTCCAGTGGTGTCGCGACAGGCGTGAATGGAGGGACGAATGGAGACGTGTCGTCTTCAGCGATGAGAGTCGCTTCTGCCTTGGTGCCAATGATGGTCGTATGCGTGTTTGGCGCCGTGCAGCTGAGCGCCACAATCAGGACTGCATACGACCGAGGAACACAGGGCCAACACCCGGCATCATGGTGTGGGGAGCGATCTCCTACACTGGCCGTACACCACTGGTGATCGTCGAGGGGACACTGAATAGTGCACGGTACTTCCAAACCGTCATCGAACCCATCGTTCTACCATTCCTAGACCGGCAAGGGAACTTGCTGTTCCAACAGGACAATGCACGTCCGCATGTATCCCGTGCCACCCAACGTGCTCTAGAAGGTGTAAGTCAACTACCCTGGCCAGCAAGATCTCCGGATCTGTCCCCCATTGAGCATGTTTGGGACTGGATGAAGCGTCGACTCACGCGGTCTGCACGTCCAGCACGAACGCTGGTCCAACTGAGGCGCCAGGTGGAAATGGCATGGCAAGCCGTTCCACAGGACTACATCCAGCATCTCTACGATCGTCTCCATGGGAGAATAGCAGCCTGCATTGCTGCGAAAGGTGGATATACACTGTACTAGTGCCGACATTGTGCATGCTCTGTTGCCTGTGTCTATGTGCCTGTGGTTCTGTCAGTGTGATCATGTGATGTATCTGACCCCAGGAATGTGTCAATAAAGTTTCCCCTTCCTGGGACAATGAATTCACGGTGTTCTTATTTCAATTTCCAGGAGTGTAGCATGCTTTGTATGAGATGGATCAAATACCAAATGAAATTAAGATTGAAGAGGAGGTATACGTGCCGGAAGATGGACAGACAGAAGTAGATAAAGCGCTGAAGGAGATGAAGAATCCGAAGTCGTGTGGAATTGAAAGCCCACTGGGGGAAGCGTTGAAGTTTCTCGGAAACAGGGGGAGAAAACAGATAGTTGACCTCTATAATGAGATATTCGGCAGAGTGGAATGGCTCCAGTGGGCTTCGAGTCGAACTGAACCTGGATTACAGAATCGGGTATGTCATACCACTCTGCTTCAGCTCTATGCAGAAGTTCATCAATTGTACAATACGATATTTCAATGCCTGTGGCCCGTGAAGGGCCGTGGACGGGGCGAGTGTGTGTGTGTGTGTGTGTGTGTGTGTGTGTGTGTGTGTGTGTGTGTTTGTGTGTGTGTGTGTGTGTGGGAGGAGGGCGGTGGGGGGGAGGGGGGGAGCAGGGGGAAGGACTTGGCAGACTATCGTCAGTTCTTGACCGGACCGGCTGTTTTCAATGGTCTAGAGATTGTACTGTGCCACGGCAACAGTCGAACCAGTTTCATATGAAGGTAAGTCAGCACTGCATTGGCAACATTGGCTCTTGCGTAATCTTGTTGATAGATATCTATAGAGACTTCGAAAATAGGTCCTCCGGCCGCCAGTCAACCGATTGCCACGCATTGTACACCGTAGGTGTACTCTTTACTCACACAAACCTTCACCTGAAGAATGTTAACTGAGTACCCGGAGCGAATTTTACTTCTGTTTCCATTATTTTATTTACTGAGCTAGAAAGGAAGGACGAGCTACGTTAGCTCACGTAAATGCACTCTACTGTACGGCAGTGGAGGAGACTGCTGTACCTAGAAGATAGTCTACATAACAACACATGATTACTTTGCCAGTAGTTCAGTATAGTGACTGATTCTAGAATCACATGAAGAACTGCGCTCTAGAGATAGCCATAAGCTGTTATCGCTATTTTCTGCAGTTTTTGTTGTTAGAGATGAGGTTGTGTTTCGCGCAACAGTTTTAAATATCTCGCGTGCTACACAATTAAGTGGTGTACAATATATTAAAGCTGTTCGAAATATATTGTTAATTGTTCAGGTCATGAATTTAGTAACACACTAAACTTTTTCCAATTATCTGTATAACAGGTGGACAGCGAAGCCGTAGCACGTCGGTCGGGTCTCATCTTGTATCGTGAACCTGAAGAACGTCTTTTCCGTACAATACGTGGCACTTGAAAATGAACTCAGTTTCTTCAGTGTCTTGACAATTTTACCTGTAGCTGACACCTAGCTGACAAAAGTCATAGGACATTCACACGCACTTGAACAGAGGACGGTCGTAGCGCGTATATAAAGTATACAGGGTGTTACAAAAAGGTACGGCTAAACTTTCAGGAAACATTCCTCACACACAAAGAAAGAAAATATGTTATGTGGACATGTGTCCGGAAACGCTTACTTTCCATGTTAGAGCTCATTTTATTACTTCTCTTCAAATCACATTAGTCATGGAATGGAAACACACAGAAACAGAACGTACCAGCGTGACTTCAAACACTTTGTTACAGGAAATGTTCAAAATGTCCTCCGAGGATACATGCATCCACCCTCCGTCGCATGGAATCCCTGATGCGCTGATGCAGCCCTGGAGAATGGCGTATTGTATCACAGCCGTCCTCAATACGAGCACGAAGAGTCTCTACATTTGGTACCGGGGTTGCGTAGACAAGAGCTTTCAAATGCCCCCATAAATGAAAGTCAAGAGGGTTGATGTCAGGAGAGCCTGGAGGCCATGGAATTGTTCCGCCTCTACCAATCCATCGGTCACCGAATCTGTTGTTGAGAAGCGTACGAACACTTCGACTGAAATGTGCAGGAGCTCCATCGCGCATGAACCACATGTTGTGTCGTACTTGTAAAGGCACATGTTCTAGCAGCACAGGTAGAGTATCCCGTATGAAATCATGATAGCGTGCTCCATTGAGCGTATGTGGACGAAACTAAAATGAGCTCTAACATGGAAATTAAGCGTTTCCGGACACATGTCCACATAACATCTTTTCTTTATTTGTGTGTGAGGAATGTTTCCTGAAAGTATGGCCGTACCTTTTTGTAACACCCTGTATAAGGACACTGCACTGGTGAAGCTGTCGGTTGTGCTCAGGTGATTCATGTGAAAAGATTTCCGGTGTGATTATGGATGCACGAAGGAATTAAAAGACTTTCAACATCTACATCTACAGCCATACTCCACAAGCCACCTGACGATGTGTGGCGGAGGGTACTTGGAGTACCTCTATCAGTTCTCCCTTCTATTCCAGTCTCGTATTGTTCGTGGAAAGAAAGATTGTTGGTATGCCTCTGTGTGGGCTCCAATCTCTCTCATTTTATCCTCAAGGTCTCTTCGCGAGATACACGTAGGAGGGAGCAATATACTGCTTGACTCCTCAGTGAAGATATGTTCTCGAAACTTCAACAGAAGCCCGTACCGAGCTACTGAGCGTCTCTCTTGCACAGTCTTCCACTGGAGTCTATCTATCACTCCGTAACGATTTCGTGATTTCTAAATGATCCTGTAACGAAGCGCACTGCTCTCCGTTGGATCTTCTCTGTCTCTTCTATCAACCCTATCTCGTATGGATCACACACCGGTGAGCAGTATTCAAGCAGTGGGAGAACAAGTGTACTGTAATCTACTTTCTTTGTTTCCGGACTGCATTTCCTTGGGATGCTTCCAATGAATGTCAGTCTGCCATCTGCTTTTCTGACGGTTAATTTTATATGGTCATTCCATTTTAAATCCCCTCCTAATGAAAACTCCCAGATAATTTATGGAATTAACTGCTTCCAGTTGCTGACCTGCTATATTGTAACTAAATGATAAAGGATCTTTCTGTCTATGTGTTCGCAGCACATTACACTTGTCTGCATTGAGATTCAATTGCCATTTCCTGGACCATGCGTCAGTTCGTTGCAGATCTTCCTGCATTTCAGCACAATTTTCCATTGTTACAACCTCTCGATATACTACAGGAGCATGCTCAAAAACGCCTCAGTGAACTTCCGATGTTATCCACAAGGTCATTTAGATATATTGTGAATAGCAACGGCCCTCCGACACTCCCCTGCGGCACACCTGAAATTACTCTTACCTCGGAAGACTTTTCTCCATTGAGAACGACATGCTGCGTTCTATTACCTAGGAACTCTTCAATTCCATCACACAACTGGTCTGATAGTCCATATGCTCTTACTTTGTTCATTAAACGACTGTGGGGAACTGTATCAAACGCCTTGCGGAAGTCAAGAAATACGGCTTCCATCCGGGAACCCGAGTCTATGGACCTCTTAGTCTCGTGGACGAATAGCACGAGCTGCGTTTCACACGATCATGTTTTTCGAATCCCATGCTGATTCCTTTGAACACGGAATGGTAGTTGGAACTATACGCATGGAACATTGAGTCTCGATTTCAGTTGGTAAGATATGTTGGCAGCGTTCGAGTGTGACGTTGACCCTACGAAGTCAATGGACCCAGGTAGTCAACAGGGCACTGTGGAAGCTGGTGGTGGCTCCGTATTTGGTGTAGACAGTGTTTGATTGGACTGGACTGGATCCATTGCTCCAGTTGAACCGATCATTGACTGGAAATTGTAATGTTCGGCCACTTGGAGGCGATTTTCAGTCATTCGTGGGTTCATGTTCTCAAACAACGATGAAACTTTCATGGTTGACAATGCGCCATGTAATCGGGCTTTAATTCTTCGCAATTGGTTTGAAGAGCAATCCGGACCGTTCGAGCGAGTGATTTGTCACCCGGCTTGATATACTCGAGAGGTCAGTTCGAGAACAAAATCTTCCACTGGCAACACTTTCGCAATTATGGACAGCTATAGAGGCAGGATAGCTCAGTATTTCTGCAGGGATTTCCGACGACTCGATGAGTCCACGGCACGTCGAGCTTCTGTACTACGCCGTGCAAGAGGCGATCCGACATGATATTATGGGGTATCCCATCACTTCGTCGCCTCAATGTATGTGTGTTTGTAGTGGTTGGTATGTTAAAACATATCCGACGGAACGGACATCACACTGTTGTTGATTCAGTGGGCATAAATATCAAACTTCAAAGGAAAGGTAGACACCAACCACAATCGGTCTAGTGCTGCATAAATTTTCAACTTTCACTATTGAATTATTTCGACGCGCGATTGCGGCTGGCGTCGGACTTTCCTCCGAAATTCCAACTGTCTTTAAAGTGGACATTTGTGTTAGTTTCCATTAGGTCATATTTCTAAATATATTTAATTTCTAAATTGCTTGTTATAATATTATTGCTTAATTTATGATTTCCCAATAAAAAGTATAGGATGCTGTTGAAAAAAAGACTGGTGTCCATATCTTCTTAAAGAACGATGTTACAACAATGACAGTCATGCTGGTAAATGTCCCCATGGTAGTTAAACATGGAGAAGAAATAAAAACTTTGAGGTTCGCCGATGACATTGTAATTCTGTCAGAGACAGCAAAGGAACTGGAAGAGCAGTTGAACGGAATGGACAGTGTCTTGAAAGAAAGATATAAGATGAACATTAACGAAAGCAAAACGAGGATAATGGAACGTAGTCGAATTAAGCCGGGTGATGCTGAGGGAATTAGATTAGGAAATGAGATGCTTAAAGTAGTAAAGGAGTTTTGCTATTTGGGAAGCAAAATAACTGATGATGGTCGAAGTAGAGAGGATATAAAATGTAGACTGGCAATGGCAAAGAAAGCGTTTGTGAAGAAGAGAATTTGTTAACATCGAGTACAGATTTAAGTGTCAGGAAGTCGTTTCTGAAAGTATTTGTATGGAGTGTAGCCATGTATGGAAGTGAAACATGGACGATAAATAGTTTGGACAAGAAGAGAATAGAAGCTTTCGAAATGTGGTGCTACAGAAGAATGCTGAAGATTCGATGGGCAGATCACATAACTAATGAGGAGGTATTGAATCGAAATGGGGAGAAGAGAAATTTGTGGCACAACTTGACAAGAAGAAGGGATCGATTGGTAGGACATGTTCTGAGGCATCAAGGTATCACAAATTTAGCGTTTGAGGGCAGCGTGGAGGGTAAAAATCCTAGAGGGAGACCAAGAGATGAATACACTAAGCAGGTTCAGAAGGATGTAGCTTGCAGTAAGTAGTGGGAGATGAAGAAGCTTACACAGGATAGAGTAGCATGGAGAGCTGCATCAAACCAGTCTCAGGACTGAAGACCACAACAACAACAACAGTTAAAGAATATTCGCTTTGTAAATTTTTTATTTTGCTTCTGGATAAAACACTGTTTGTGGTAATCAGGATAAATGGCACACCCTGTGTGGTAAGGTAGCTTCCGCTGCTCCTGAATGTACTGATGAAGGTTCTTTCACTAAATAGTCGATCAGACTCTGTCCTAGGTATTTCTAAGCAAATGTCACAGCGTTAAGAGAACCTCTGAGAGGCCAAATAACCCTTACGGGACGACTAGACGTGCGGAAAGGTAGCCTGGACTGATGGGATGCTGGAGACATGTAACTAACTACTCGTACACACCGATGGTGAGACAGGGGACCGTCACTTAAAGAGGTGCGGCCCGTCTCTGAAAAGAGAAATAATCAATTAACAGCTGGTGGAGGTATTGTCACAGTGAGTGTTATTTATGTGAGATGAAATGGCCCTGTTATGTCTGCCGTCGTGTCGAACAGGCGAACGATGCGGAAAGCTACTCCCCGATCATTTGCACAAGATTACCCGAGCACGTCTCAGGCAACGTGTACTTTGAGCAAATTAAGACAGTATTCAACCGCTCACGAACTGTGTACAAATGGTTTCAGTAACAGCACTCGTAATCGAATATCGTCAGTTGAATGACGGAAACAAACGTTTTCCTTACACCAGACATACCTATCAAAGTCAAAATTAATGCATTTAGGCACTATACAATAATGAATAGCATTCCGTAGACAAAATCTCGATGCTGTAAGAAATTGTCCCGTCGGTTGAAGACAAAATAAGGATGGATTAAGAAATAGTCCCGTCCGTTTTTCAGCATAATGTACTGGGTACCTTACTGATTGTGTAAGGGCTTTAATTAGTAATCAAAATGTTGCGGATACCGCTTTCGATAGCTGCCATTGTTTATATTTTGAGTAAAAATCATCAACATAGGCTTTTGAAGATATCAGGCATAAGGACTCGCCCTCATTCTTGTCAAAGAGAGCGGAGGAGCGGACTGAGGGTGTGAGCACCCCTCTAAACTTGGTTGCAAAGTTGTCCGTAAGAGTCGGAAAATCAACTATAATTGACGGCATGAGGTTTCAGAACACAATTAATACCATTCCGCTACGTGGATGACACGTTCGTTGTTTGGCCACATGGACGGGACAGCTTAAATGAATTTCTCGAACACCTCAACTCGCTGCACCCCAACACACAGTTCATGATGGAGGTGGAGCAGCATGGTGCCCTACCGTTTCTTGACGTCCTGGTGAAAGGAAACCTGACGGCAAGCTGGAACACAGTGTATACAGAAAACCTACACACACCGATACCTAAATGCCTTCAGTTGCCACCACAACACCCAGCGTGAAGGCGTTTGGCGCACACTTGTCCACAGGGCACGATCGATCTGCGATCGGGAGAGCCTTCCAGCAGAACTGCAGCACCTCGAGACAACATTTCGGAAAAATGGGTACAAAGAGAAGCAAATAAGTCACGCACTCAGACAGACTGCGCCAAGAGAACAAGAAGAAGAAACAGACGAACACAAGTCATTGGCGTGCATTCCGTTTGTCGGAAACACCTCAATATAAAATCGGTAGAATCCTAGGGAAACACAATGTGAAATGTGTATTCCGACCCCCTGCAAAAACCTTGACTCTGCAGGGTTCAGTGAAAGATGACCTAGGCCTTCGAAAACCAGGCGTTTATCAAATTCCCTGTCAGTGCGGAAAATCATACATTGGGGAGACAGTCCGCACTGTGGAAGAGAGGTGCCACGAACACAAGCGCCATACCGAATTACGCCAGGCCGCTAAATCATCCGTGGATGACCATTGTATAAAGATTGACCCTACTATGGACTATGAAAAAACAAAAATACTCTGTCAATCCTCCTAATTCTGTGACTGCGTTACTAAAGAGGCCATCGAAAACCGACTACAGGATGATGTCTTTACTAAGACAGCGGCCTTCAACATAGTCAGGCTTGGAACCCTGCACTCAGCGTGGAGAGACAGATGCGGTCAAAGAGATCGAGGACCGCCCCCGACGGCGGCAGCACGGAGACTGCAGACCCTAGTTCAGATCCAGGCGCCGCTTCCCCCTCCACCTCCAGTAGCCGCCGCGCCTGCCGCACCAAAGACACCAGGAGAGGAACGGTGGAGGGGTTAACGGCTAGAATATATAGGGTGCCGAGAGGAACAGCACAGCATTCGTCAGGAACCACTTGAAGATGGCAGCGTGTACGTCTGCCGAAACATTGTGGAGAAATTACGACGCTACCCGGCCGGATACCCGAGAACTATTCAAAATACCATTTCATTATAAATACACAATGCGCATCCACAGGACATGTGCCTTGTAATTCGGAAAGTGTAATGCTGGTCTTTTCATTGGCAAAAGATTCCGCATTAGTCCTCCATTCGTGTCTTCGGGAGAGGAGTGAGCCGGCCGCTGTGGCCGAGCGGTTCTAGGCGCTTCAGTCCGGAACCGCGCTACGGTCGCAGGTTCGAACCCTGCCTCGGGCATGATGTTCTTAGGTTAGCTAGGTTTAAGAAGTTCTAAGTTCTAGGGGACTGATGACGTCAGATGTTAAGTCCCATAGTGGTCAGAGCCATTTGAGAGGAGTGACGAGGGTGGCTAAGAGAAAAAGATTAAATAACCAACGAAAAGGGTACCATTCTACGAGTCAGGGCGTGAAATGTCAAAAGTCTGAACACGGTTGGGAAGTTAGAGAATCTTAAAAGATAAATGCAAAGGCTCTGTCTAGATACGAAGTAAAGTGAAATAAAATGAAGATAAGGAGCTCTGGTCAGACGAATATAGGGTAATATGAATATCAGCAGAAAATGGTGCTAGTGACACTCCTTGTAAAGTCATGTTTTCGAGGTAGCAACGGTGGTCCGAATGGTTCAAATGGCTCTGAGCACTATGAGACTTAACTTCTGAGGTCATCAGTCCCTTAGAACTTAGAACTACTTAAACCTAACTAACCTAAGGTCATCACACACATCCATGCCCGAGGCAGGAATCGAACCAGCGACCGTAGCGGTCACGCGGTTCCAGACTGTAGCGCCTAGAACCGCACGGCCACCCCGGCCGGCTAGCAACGGAGGAAGGGAAAATGTTTGCAGATACACTGCGACAGATTGCAAAAGTGTAAAGCTGATTGTTTGGAGAAACAGTGAAACAGTTTGTTCCAATTAGTTCCTCTATTCTTGTTAAAAGGTAAATGTGGTCCTCGTATTCTCTGCGCTGCAATTCTAAGAAGAATAGTTCAATGAAATTCCTGTAGGGGTGTGCAGCTGCATTACCCCACCACTATCACATAACCTTACCAAAGCCTTTTGCGATGGTGGCCAAAACACTGGTTCAACATTTTTCACTAGGACGCGACCCACAACGCAAGAAAACTTTATGAAAACTGACTCCGGCCGCGTAAACCTACAAGCATACAATGTTCACTCCGTCACTGTCGTCCATAACAGCACTTTCTTTCGTTCGTCGCATTAGTCAGCCGACCAGTATCCTTCACCCTACTTACTTGCGACTCTAATCTCCTCAACCTATCCACCAACTCGTCAGCTTTGTGCTAGGAGGCACTTTTATCCTCTTGTTCTATTTTTTTAATACATTCTCAGTCCATTGTTGTTAAGTTCTTTATGTACGTTGGTAAATGTTTCACGGGGAAATATCGTCGGTTTCGGCTTTCCTGGGTCGCCTTCCAAATTTCTGCTGTAACTAGCGAGTGCAGAAACGACTCGCTTTTGAGAATTCAGAATATTGGCTGCATTCAATAGGAGCCAGGCAAAGCAGTTCCACCTTATTTCGCATTCACGTCTCAAAAGTCTTTGATGTCGTCTCCTTCTATAAGGAGATATTCACTGACATCCTTCAAAGGGCCGTTCATATTTCATGCCTGCTTTTACTTCCCTCTCGCCGTTTTCATTATTCTATACGTCTTCCTTCACGCAACTCCGCTTACGACTTACGTAAGTCATCATCTCATTCTGTATAAGAAAACATATTACATCAAAATTTTCTCGCTGTTCAATTTCAGATACTTTTAACAAGTGTTATTATCAAACCACAAAATATCTGTCTAAGATGGACTTTTACACAGCGACTGTTTGTCTGTAAAGCAAAGGCAAAGGGAACTGAGATAGGTACTAAAGCCAAATGAAGAGTTAACGAAAGTAATTCGAAGTGTTTGCTTCTTGAGAATATATTTTACGTAGAACATTACTACACAGTAATTAATTACTACTACCAAAAAGAAATAAAAACAAATAGAATACTGAAGTAGATCATACTAGCATCTTATCTTCTTTCTGGGCTCAGCGTCTCTCGCTGTAGAGGAATACTGATTCAGTTTTGCAGGCAATCAAATATAATCACAAGGTGCGACAAGGTCGCGAATAAAACAGGGAACCGAATATAGATTACGTTTCCTTTACTTTACATCTATGGTCACAAATTTTTTGTCGTGAGACTACAGGTTTCGGTCTATAATGAACATCTTCAGATCTGCAGCAAAATATGGGAAAAAACATAACTACACTAGCAGATTGTATACAGCTTAAAACAATAAAATAGACCATAATGAAAAGTACTACTGACATACACGTGCATTTCTGCGCTTTAAGTATGAAGAGGCACACCTGTTGTATAAAAACATGTCGTAATATACTGGAGCCATAGTGGCATCATCCAATGTTAAACGCAAAATCATCACCAGCAGCGTCAAATATATGTAAATAACAGCATATGCAAGAGTCATCTTGTCAGCAGCACTACTGTTCAGAGCAAACTGCCGTACAGTAGCCACAAAATGGTTGTGTTGCGAGTTCATTAACTAGATAATCTTGTTCATGCACTGGTACGCAGTTTTATCATTCTTTTCCTACAATGGCGTGGCGCAGGGTACGAAGGACCCTCTGGTGGTCACGTTCCCCTAACCTATGCGACATTGTGGTGTTAGTGCAACCAGAGGGCGAAGATTATGTGTGGTAGTTTGTTTTCTTTCATTGTGGCTTCGTTACCTGTTTGTTTTATAGTTTTTATGCTATTCTGTGCACTCTGAAACCTATTTATTATTTATGTCATTATCTATAATATTGTACTTAACCATATGTCAACTAATGTCTCTTAACTCTTCCCCTTTTTAACAATCTAAGTTCGTGTTTTATTTCATCGCTTTTTATCACTGTAATGCCTCTTACACCTCATAAGCCTATTACAGACTTTACTGAAAGACCTAAGTCGAAACAAGGCCCCAGGAGTAGACAACATTCCATTAGAGCTACTGACAGCTTTGGGAGAGCCAGTCCTGACAAAACTCTAACATCTGGTGAGCAAAATGTATGAGACAGGCGAAATACCCTCAGACTTCAAGAAGAATATTATAATTTAAATCCCAAAGAAAGCAGGTGTTGACAGATGTGAAAATTACCGAACTATCAGTTTAATAAGTCACAGCTGCAAACAACTAACGCGAATTCTTTACAGACGAATGGAAAAACTGGTAGAAGCCGACCTCGGGGAAGATCATTTTGGATTCCGTAGAAACATTGGAACACGTGAGGCAATACTGACCTTACGATTTATCTTAGACGAAAGATTAAGGAAAGGTAAACCTACGTTTCTAGCATTTGTAGACTTAGAGAAAGCTTTTGACAATGTTGACTGGAATACTCTCTTTCAAATTCTGAAGGTGGCAGGGGTAAAATACAGGGAGCGAAAGGCTATTTACAATTTGTACAGAAACCAGATGGCAGTTATAAGAGTCGAAGGACATGAAAGGGAAGCAGTGGTTGGGAAGTGGGTGAGACAGGGTTGTAGCCTCTCCCCGATGTTATTCAATCTGTATATTGAGCAAGCACTAAAGGAAACAAAAGAAAAATTCGGAGTAGGTATTAAAATCCATGGAGAAGAAATAAAAACTTTGAGGTTCGCCGATGACATTGTAATTCTGTCAGAGACAGAAAAGGACTTGAAAGAGCAGTTGAACGGAATGGACAGTGTCTTGAGGGGAGGATATAAGATGAACATCAACAAAAGCAAAACGAGGATAATGGAATGTAGTCGAATTAAATCTGGTGATGCTGTGGGAATTACATTAGGAAATGAGACACTTAAAGTAGTAAAGGAGTTTTGCTATTTGGGGAGCAAAATAACTGATGATGGTCAAAGTAGAGAGGATATAAAATGTAGACTGGCAATGGCAAGGAAAGCGCTTCTGAAGAAGAGAAATTTGTTAACATCGAGTATAGATTTAAGTGTAAGGAATGCGTTTCTGAAAGTATTTGTATGGAGTGTAGCCATGTATGTATGGAAGTGAAACATGGACGATAAATAGTTTGGACAAGAAGAGAATAGAAGCTTTCGAAATGTGGTGCTACGGAAGAATGCTGAAGATTAGACGGGTAGATCACATAACTAATGAGGAAGTATTGAATAGGATTGAGGAGAAGAGAAGTTTGTGGCACAACTTGACCAGAAGAAGGGATCGGTTGGTAGGACATGTTCTGAGGCATCAAGGGATCACCGATTTAGTTTTGGAGGGCAGCGTGGAGGGTAAAACTGCTAGAGGTAGACCAAGAGATGAATACACTAAGCAGATTCAGAAGGATGTAGGTTGCAGTAGGTACTGGGAGATGAAGAAGCTTGCACAGGATAGAGTAGCATGGAGAGCTGCATCAAACCAGTCTCTGGACTGAAGACCACAACAACAACATTTGTTTTGAACATTAGTGCTGCTGACAAGATGACTCTTGCATATGCTGTTATTTATATATATATATTTGACGATGCTGGTGCTGATTTTCTGTTTAACATTTGATGATGCCACTATAGCTTCAGTACATTTGGACATGTTTTTATAAAACAGCTATGCCTCTTCATACTTAAAGTGCACATGCATGTCAGTAATACGCTTCATTATGGTCTATTTTATTGTTTTAAGGTGTAGACAATCTGCTAGTGTACTTATGGTTTTCCCCATATTTTACTGCAGATCCGAAGGTGGTAAATATAAACCAAAACTGGGCGTCTGATGACAAAAATGTTAAGTAAAGGAAATATAATGAAATGTTAACTTATGCTATGCACAGAAGAGAAAACAAGTATCGTAGTTATGGTCCTGATGTTAGCCGATCTGTGTGTGTGTGTGTGTGTGTGTGTGTGTGTGTGTGTAGGTGTGTGTGTGTGTGTGTGTGTGTGGTGTAATGATAATGATTGTAGTGTGTGCAGTGATTGGTGTTGAGGAATGAATACGAAACTCTAATTTCCTGGCGGCCACTTTAATTTTAATTTCCGTGGTTGTCTTAAACACCTTCAGCCGAATGCCGCGATAGTTGCTTCCATCCATCAGCGCTGAGCTGAACCAGTATATGTCTGTTTAGATAAATTATCTCTTTTGTTCTCAAAGTGTAATACCACGACAAGTCCATTATTGTTGTAAAAGTTATCCACGGATGAATAAAACTACTACTACTACTACTACTACTACTACTACCAAATGCAGTGTGTCTGGTTGGCAAATACCACGAAGGAACATCCGTGAAGTATTCAGTATTATGCAGAAAGAAAAGATGGGCTGTGAGAGTAACAGTTAAAAGCGTAACTGTAACTGTCTAGCTGTTACGAAATATTTCAGTTAAATTTGTCCAGATAACATTTTACTTCATGCAAAAGTTTTTTTTCTGCGAATTTTTGGCAGAGCAGCAGATGCTGCTTGACTTTATCATGTATCGAGTACTTGTCCTTACGGTATCGTACATTAAGTAAACATTTTTAAAGTTATCATAAAATGAACAACTGTCATGATTTTACCATTCAATTTGCGAACTCAGCAATGCTTCACGATTGTTAAACTTGTGAGGGAATTGGATATTCTTCCTAACCTCCTCCCTCCTGTAATTACGGCACCTCAGCTCAACCTCTCGATACCAGCAATATTCTACTGTGTTTCTGTAAAATAGTTAGCATATTTCTGTGACAACATTCAGATTTGATTTCATTAATGTAGAAGTACTTCGATACATCGATATGTATATATTGCGATGATATTATTTTATGTGTATTCTTTGTTTTGTCACTATGATTTTTGACGTACTTGTAATTCTGATTTTTGGGCGCGTAAGCGGTTATTACGGAGTCAAGCTCTGGTCGTCATGTTAAAAAGACGCAAATTGTAGTCAGTTTAAGAAATGTGACTTTAACAGTGAGGAAGATATTTTGAAGTATGTTTTATATTGTGAAGTGATGTTTTGGAACGAGTTACGTGATATTGCAACAAAATTAATAAAAAAGGAAGTGTAACTTAAATTCTGAGTGCTAATTACATTTTTACATCACCATTGTCCTAACTTCCAAAAGTTTAATCTTCAAGAATGGTTTATGAAACACATCTATAAAACTTTTGAATATCACAGAATAGCACCTAGGCCTCTTTGCATCCTAGCTTGGAATCATCACTACCTAGATTTTCGACGATTGAGCCATGAGTTCACAACGAGACTAGTTTATCCATTATTTCAAGAAATGACTTTATTAACTGTGCTCTAATGACACCTGCCACATAATATAACTTTATTGTTGCCCGAAAATGCTATATTTAGCAGCGTGAGCAACACTACAATCATAATTAATTTTTGACCTTTGTTGTGGTAAGGTTGTTAGACTCCTTCCCTTCTTCTATGTTCATCACCTTATCCCATCTCTCTGCTCATCTACTCCTCTCCTTCTCTCTGTAGATGTGCTCCTTTCCCCTTTCTATGTCTATTTTCTCTCATTTCACCCTTTCCATCTCCTCTTTCCCACTCTTCCTAACCTTGAGCCTTGTTTATTGTTTTTACAAGCGAAACCATGCTTAGGACTTGACGTCGCTTAAAATGAACAAATATATCTGCTGGGATCATTGGTGTACGAGATATGAGAGAGATCTCTCTTACTACCGGATTTGCGAGGATAGTAACTTGAATGGCAGTATTTCTAGTCCAGTCAAATAGTTGATATGCACTGCAAAATGTATTGTAACAAATTTTATTTTTTTACCTCGTTATATGTTTGCAAAGGCTGGAAAACCAAGTCCTGGTAACAAATTGTACGTTTATTAAGTCATCTGTAGCCGAAAAACTTTTTTCAGTTTTTTTATGTATTTCTTGGGTCCCTAGAACTTTGACATCTCGTTCCTTTTTGAAAGGGCACAACGTTCTCTACAAATTTAATTACAACTTTTTCTGGACTCAGTACCAAAGGCGCAGCATTTCGTAAAAAAAATATCAATATCTTTTCATATTTTGTCAAAATAGCTAGTGTTTGCGCACTTTTATCTCAGTTTCTGTTCATATCGTAGAAAAATATTATGTATACTGAAGATCCAAAGAAACTGATACACCTGCCAAATATGGTGGCATGCTACTGAAGGCGGATCCAAGCCGGACTGCTACAGTATCATCTGAAATAGTTTGCTGCAGGTCCTGAAGACTATGAGGGTTGTTGTGATGTAGACTCGAGATCTCCCCACACAAAGTTATCGCACGCTGACAGATCAGGTGACCTGGGTGGCCAGCTAGGGCCGTGACCAGAATGATCTCTGCTAACAATTCTGCCAGGCGTGAAGATTGTGTAAATGTGCTCCATTGTTCGGTCGGCTGTGTACGTGGAGTTGCTCCATCGTGTTGGAGGTAACTGCGCAGATGTGGTTACATGCATTTATTCACGTTAAATCGTATCCACTCGTCTGGATTACTTTTATTTTTCCCACTCTGGAGTTCTCCGATCTTTGCTGCCAACGCTGGGCAGGATCGTGGCGTGGAAGAGATCTTGCCCGTTCCAGCTGGGGACGGACAGGTTGCGGGGATCATGTCCGTTCCGGCTGGAGTCGGGCTGATAGCGTGATGGTGGCGGGAGGTTGCTTGTTTGCGGTGTTTGCCTCGTGTCGTTGTTGTGGTTTTCAGTCCACAGACTGGTTTGATACAGCTCTCCATGGTACTCTATCCTGTGCAAGCTTCTTCATCTCCCAGTACCTACTGCAACCTACATCCTTCTGAATCTGTTTAGTGTATTCATCTCTTGGTCTCCCTCTACGTTTTTTACCCTCCACGCTGCCCTCCAATACTAAATTGGTGATCCATTGATGCCTCAGAATATGCCGTACCAACCGTTCCCTTCTTCTAGTCAAGTTGTGCCACAAATTTCTCTTCTCTCCAATTCTATTCAATATCTCCTCATTACTTCTGTGATTTACCCATCTAATCTTCAGCATTCTTCTGTAGCACCACATTTCGAAAACTTCTATTCTCTTCTTATTTAAACTACTTACCGTCCAAGTTTCACTTCCATACATGACTACACTCCATAGAAATACTTTCAGAAACGACTTCCTGATACTTAAATCTATACTCGATGTTCACAAATTTCTCTTCTTCGGAAAAGCTTTCCTTGCCATTGCCAGTCTACATTTTATATCCTCTCTACATCGAATTTCTCTTCTTCAGGAACGTTTTCCTTGCAATTGTCAGTCTACATTTTATATCATCTCTACTTCGACCATTTTGCTCCTCACATAGCTAAACTCGTTTATTACTTAAAGCGTCTTATTTCCTAATCCAATACCCGCAGCATCACCCGATATAATTGCATCCTACAGACTGGGATTTTAGCAATACGTCTCGCAGCATGGTGAAGATTTTAGCAGGAAATGTCTTAATTCCGGCACACAACGCCACTATGCAATTCAACGCATGTACAACACGTGGTGAAACCTTAAACAATTTGTGGATTATTTTTTAACTACCAGTTATTTTTGTAGCTGCGAGAGAATTTTCCACGTGACCTGTAACAACAACTCGCAGTTCACTGAAGCGGTGCGTGATCTATAGGTCACGCCATGATCTCTAACAGAACAACTTTGCCTTAGGAGGGCGTGGTTCGCTCGGATATTGGAGACGTGAAGGCAGTTACAGTGAGACCAGGAAGGTGAAACCGCTCAAGGTGAGGCGGCCGAGTTGGATCCTGGCGGCGAGGTGGAGCATTATGCCAGAAGTTGATGGCAGCTACAAATTTGGCAAGTAACAGCCATTGGCTCCGAGCGTAGCAGCGATACCAGGAAGAGACACTCGGCGGATTTCTGGATTGCGAACCATTGTTACCTCGACTGCGGCTGGCTGCAAACCTTTGGACGTGTGGGGCGCGTACCAAGGGAAGGAACGTGTTGTGTCCTTCAGCGACCGACCGGACCTGCACGAGGGCGGTGGACCGCCGCTGTGTTGAAGTTGTGTGTCGGCTCCACGTGATTCTTCCTGGATCGTTGTACGGATACGTCTGATGCGCTTCCGATTTGCCTAATCGGGTGCGAGTGAACCTAGAATCGTCAGTAACCATAGCTGTAATTGATATTTCCTGCCCCAATACCGTGACTGTTTAGTTCGTTAGTTTTCTGGTTATTTGTACCAGGTACATGTCCGGTTCAGTTTATATAAAAAGTAGTTCTAAGGAGATTGGCTCAGATGGCTCTGAGCACTATAAGACTTCTCAGGTCATCAGTCCCCTAGAACTTAGAACTACTTAAACCTAACTAACCTAAGGACATCACACACGTCCATGCCCGAGGCAGGATTCGAACCTGCGACCATAGCGGTCGCGCGGTTCCAGACTGTAGCGCCTAGAACCGCTCGGCCACCCCGGCCGGCTCTAAAGAGATTAGTTCATAAATAAAGAAGTTATAACGGTTTAAAAATAGAGCGTGACGTATCAGACACACTGTGTTCCATTTAGAAAAAAGTCAGAGTCGGATGGTCTGCAAGCAATAAACGTTAATCTTCACACTGTCGTCAATAGCTAACAGACAACCTCGTAGATGTACTCATTATGGATATGTTTGGAGTGTCGGTCATAACGGTCTCACCCTGGACAGACCATGCAGTGCAAAAGTGTAACCAGTACAACAAAAAATACCTGCAAGTACAAATACGTGGATTTTCAGCGATATATAGTGGTATAACTGTTTCGAGCTTCCAGTCACGTCAAGTGGTTCAATCCCCAAGCGCTTCAGGTATGCGCTTTCGGCCTCGGCCATTGTCAAGTGCTGACCAATACTTTGAGGCGCACTAAATCAGAGCTTACATACATTATGGTGACTGTTCTACGCTGGAAATTTTGAAACGAACCTCTTGCATTCTGCTAACATAAGCCACCTGACTGTGAAACGTGCTTCCGCTGTACAATGTAGTGACTACATGGCAAAGTAGTATGCACATATACAGATGG
Organism: Schistocerca serialis cubense; assembly: GCF_023864345.2. NCBI lineage: Eukaryota > Metazoa > Arthropoda > Insecta > Orthoptera > Acrididae > Schistocerca > Schistocerca serialis. Next base: position 868,288,824 of record NC_064641.1, on the reverse strand, counting down.
TGGCAGTGTCACGTACACAAGGCATAAAAGGGCAGTGCATTGGAGGAACTGTCATTTGTACTCAGGTGATTCATGCGAAAAGATGTTCGACTTGATTATGGCCGCATGACGGCAATCAACAGACTTTGAAGGCGGAACGGTGGTTGGAGATAGACACATGGAACATTACATTTTGGAAATCGTTCGAGAATCCACCCCCCCCCCCCTCCCCCCCTCCTGAACCATGCACCTTGCCGTTGGTGGGGGTGCTTGCGTGCCTCAGCGATACAGATAGCCGTACTGTAGGTGCAACCACAACGGAGGGCTATCTGTTAAGAGGCCAGACAAACGTGTGGTTCCTGAAGAGGGGCAGCAGCCTTTTCAGTAGTTGCAGGGGCAACAGTGTCGATGATTGACTGATCTGGCCTTGTAACACTAACCAAAACGGCCTTGCTGTGCTGGTACTGCGAACGGCTGAAAGCAAGGGGAAACTACAGTTGTAATTTTTCGGCGACATGCAGATTTACTGTATGGTTAAATGATGGTGGCGTCCTCTTCCGTAAAATATTCTGGAGGTAAAACAGTCCGCCATTCGGATCTCCTGGTGGGGACTACTCAGGAGAAAGAAATTTGGCGTTCTACGAATCGGGGCGTGGAATGTCAGATCCCTTAATGGGGCAGATAGGATAGAAAATTTAAAAAGGGAAATGGATAGGTTAGATATAGTGAGAATTAGTGAAGTTCGGTGGCAGGAGGAACAAGACTTCTGGTCTGGTGAATACAGGGTTATAAATACCAAATCAAATAGGGGTAATGCTGGAGTAGGTTTAATAATGAATAAAAAACAGTAGTGCGGGAAAGCTACTACAAACAGCATAGTGAACGGATTATTGTGGCCAAGATAGACACGAAGCCCACGCCTACCACAGTAACACAAGTTTATATGCCAACTATCTCTGCAGATGACGAAAAGATTGATGAAATGTATGATGAGATAAAAGAAATTATTCAAATAGAGAAGGAAGACGAAAATTTGATAGTCATGGGTGACTGGAATTCGACAGTACGAAAAGGAAGAGAAGGAAACGTAGTAGGTGAATATGGATTGGGATAAGAAACGAAAGAGGAAGCCGCCTGGTAGAATTCTGCACAGAGCTTAACTTAATCATAGCTAACACTTGGTTCAAGGATCATGAAAATAAGTTTATGTACATGGAAGAGGCCTGGAGATACTGGAAGGTTTCAGATAGATTATATAATGGTAAGACAGAGATTTAGAACCAGGTTTTAAATTGTAAGGCATTTCCAGCGGCAGATGTGGACTCTGACCACAATCTATTGGTTATGAACTGTAGATTAAAACTGAAGAAACTGCAAAAAGGTGGGAATTTAAGGAGATGGGACCTGGATAAACTGACTAAACCAGAGGTTGTACAGGGTTTCAGGGAGAGCATAAGGGAAAAATTGACAGGAATGGGGGAAAGAAATACAGTAGAAGAAGAATGGGTAGCTTTGAGGGATGAAGTAGTGAAGGCAGCAGAGGATCAAGTAGGTAAAAAGACGAGGGCTAGCAGAAGTCCTTGGATAACAGAAGATATATTGAATTTAATAGATGAAAGGAGAAAATACAAAAATGTAGTAAATGAAGCAGGCAAAAAGGAATACAAACGTCTCAAAAACGAGATCGACTGGAAGTGCAGAACGGCTACGCAGGGTAGTTAGAGGACAAATGTAAAGGATATAGAGGCATATCTCACTAAGGGTAGGATAGATACTGCCTACAGTAAAATTAAAAAGACCTTTGGAGAAAAGAGAACGACTCGTATGAATATCAAGAGCTCAGACGGAAACCTAGTTCTAAGCAAAGAAGGGAAAGTAGAAAGGTGGAAGGAGTATATAGAGGGTCTATACATGGGCGATGTACTTGAGGACAATACTATGGAAAGGAAGAGGATGTAGATGAAGATGAAATGGGAGATATGATACTGCGTGAAGAGTTTAACAGAGCACTGAAAGACCTAGGTCGAAACAAGGCCCCGGGAGTAGACAACATTCCATTAGAATTACTGATAGTCCTGGGAGAGCTAGCCCTGACAAAACTGTACCATCTGGTGAGCAAGATGTATGAGACAGGCGAACTACCCTCAGACTACTAGAAGAATATAATATTTCCAATCCCAAAGAAAGCAGGTGTTGGCAGATGTGAAAATTAACGAACTATCAGTTTAATAAGCCACGGCTGCAAAATACTAACACGAATTCTTTACAGACGAATGGAAAAACTAGTAGAAGCCGACCGCGGGGAAGATCAGTTTGCATTCCGTAGAAATGTTGGAACACGTGAGGCAATACTGAGCCTACGACTTATCTTAGAAAATAGATCAAGGAAAGGCAAACCTACATTTCTAGCATTTGTAGACTTAGAGAAAGCGTTTGACAACGTTGACTGGAATATTCTCTTTAAAATGCTGAAGGTGGCAGGGATAAAATACAGGGAACGAAAGGCTATTTACAATTCGTACAGAAACCAGATGGCAGTTGTAAGAGTTGAGGGGCATGAAAGGAAAGCAGTGGTTGGGAAGGGAGCGAGACAGGGTTTTAGCCTAACCCCTATGTTATTCAATCTGTATATTGAGCAAGCAGTAAAGGAAACAAAAGAAAAATTCGGAGTAGGAAAACTTTGGACAAGAAGAGAATTGAAGCTTTTGAAATGTGGTGCTACAGAAGAATGCTGAAGATTAGATGGGTAGATCATGTGTCTAAAATCCATGGAGATGAAATAAAAGCTTTGAGGTTCGCCGGTGACATTGTAATTCTGTCAGAGACAGCAAAAGACCTGGAAGAGGAGCTGAACGGAATGGACAGTGTCTTGAAAGGAGGATATAAGATGAACATCAACAAAAGCAAAACGAGGATAATGGAATGTAGTCGAATTAAGTCAGGTGATGGTGAGGGAATTAGATTAGGTAATGAGACACTTAAAGTAGTAAATGAGTTTTGCTATTTGGGGAGCAAAATCACTGATGATGGTCGAAGTAGAGAAGATATAAACTGTAGACCTGCAATGGCAAGGAAAGCGTTTCTGAAGAAGAGATATTTGTTAACATCGAGTATAGATTTACGTGTCAGGAAGTTGTTTCTGAAAGTATTTGTGTGGAGTGTGGCCACGTATGGAAGTGAACGTGGACGATAAATAGTTTGGACAAGAAGAGAATAGAAGCTTTCGAAATGTGGTGCTACAGAAGAATGCTGAAGATTAGATGGGTAGATCACATAACTAATGAGGAGGTATTGAACAGAATTGGGGAGAAGAGAAATTTGTGGCACGACTACAAGAAGGGATCGGTTGGTAGGACATGTTCTGAGGCATCAATGGATTACCAATTTAGTATTGGAGGGAAGCGTGGAGGGTAAAAATCATAGAGGAAGAGATGAATACACTAAGCAGATTCAGAAGGATGTAGGTTACCAGTAGGTACTGGGAGATGAAGAAGCGTGCACAGGATAGAGTAGCATGGAGAGCTGCATCAAACCAGTCTCTGGACTGAAGACCACAACAACAACACAGGGAATTCAATATTCCGAGAACCACATCGTTAATAGTATGCCGAGAATACAAAATTTAGGCATTACCTCTCACCACTGGCATTGCATCGGCCGTTGGTCTTCACTTAACGACCGAGAGCAGGGGCTTTTGCGTACAGTTGTCAGTGGTAGCAGACACGCAACACTGCGTGAAATATCAGCGGGCATCAATGTTGGAAATACGATGAACGTTTCTGTTAAGACAGTACGGGTTAATTTGGCGGTAATGGGCTACCACAGCAGACGACCGATGGAAATGCCTTTGCTAACACAACTTCATCGCCAGCAGTGCCTCTCCTGGGCTCGTAACCGCATGATTGGACCCTAGACGACTGGAAAAGAATGACATGGTCAGATGAATCCCTATTTCAGTTGCTAAAAGCTGATGGTAGGGTTCGAAGCCACAAATGCATCGTCGTCAACAAGGCACAGTGCAAGCCGATGGTGGTTCCATAATGGTGTGGACTTTGTTTACATGGAATAGGCTGGGTCTTCTGGAAGTTCGGCTACTTGGAGACCATTTGTAGCCATTCATGTACTTCGTGTTCCCAAACAACAATAGGATTTGTATGAATGACAATGCGCCATGTCACCAGACCACAATTTTTCGCGACCGGTTTGGACTTTCTGGACACTTCGAGTGCATGATTTGGCCACCCAGATCACCCGACATGAATTCCATCGAACATGTATGAGACATAATCGACAGGTCAGTTCGTGCCAAAATCATGCACCGACAACCCCTTCATAATATGAACGGCTAGAGAGGCAGGATGGCTCGGTATTTCCGCATAGGACTTCCAACGAATTATTGAGTCCATTCGAGTCTAGTTGCTAAACTACGTCAGGCAAAAGGAGTTTCGACACGATATTCGGACGTACACCATGATTTTCAAGCAAGTATCATACTGTGTTCTAGTACTTAATGGTCAGCAGGTAAAGGTGGAATACAGTATTAGCATCCAGAAACACTGTAATATTGGATGGTGCTGTGGTGGTTTCGCATTACTGCAGCAATAAATCCCGCCGTACTTTAAATATAATATTATCTGGTAACTTTGTTACATCGGTGGATAAAATAGCATCAGAAAGTCAGAACCACCTCACACGTTAACTTGGCAGCGTTTTCTATCTTTTTGAAATTGCAGTAGTACTTTCGGACAAATATGTCGTGGAAAGCAACGATGGACACTTGGCTATTTCATACAGAATGTAAAATGTTGACTCTAATAACATACTTGCCTGTGCGCGGGGGAGTGGATTTTCAGTTTTAAGGAATATTTGTAGCTGCGAGAGGAACTGACATCAAAATATAACTGAGATCATGAACTCTGAGTTTCGTTAGAAACGTAATAGAGGGACACGCGACATTCGTTCAGACATTGTTCTCTGAAGAATGAAGGCTCGAAATACTTCCCAAGGTAACTCGATTACTCTCTTAGGTTACGTCGGAACATTTTTCAGAAAATTTTCATCTGGAAGACAGAGCTGATCTCATTGCAGAGTACCTCTCATCGATATTTTCATGTTGCTTTAACGTCGGCTGATTGTTAAACGTAAAAACTCATAAAGGTGTTACGTTTGAGATAGTACGTAGTCTGTCAGACGAGCCATTAAATTTCCGCGTCATACTACACTCGGAATTTATCTGTTGTAAATTTATTATATTGTGACAGATATCTTCAATACATACATACACTTTTCTTAACCGTTAATTATGGTAATAATTTGTAATAATTTGTATTTGATTCTAGATTTTGCCATAGTACAGTAAAATTGAAGAGTTATCGTACCTGAGTCAGGTGCAGATGGTACACTGCATCAACGCAACTCGTTGTCGATAGCCTTGTGGCATTAGGGAGACCCAGTTTTTGCGACACGTTCCGAGACTCTGATCGCGCGGATAGCTTAAGCTGACTTTATCTAAAGGTCCTACCGAAATATCCTGCACGACACAGGAAAAGTCTCAAGGTTTCTCCAGAAAATGTTATCGCCAGCATACAAGACTTTTGTCCAGGTGTGCCAACAGTCACTGACCATGAGTCAGTGTACGTGCTGGGTTAATTACTTAAGTTATTTCTAAAGTTATGCACCTAGGGGGGAATAAAAACATTGACAGATATTCCGTACAGTCAAACGATTAATTAACTCGTTTTAACAGTCGAACAGTGACATATTTTCGGTGGAACGCTATGCTCATTAACATCGCATACGTTCGCCAGTACAAGAAATCGCTATTATTATCTACAATAGAATTCATATGTTAATACTTCCAAGTTTCACTGCTTGCGGTAATCGCAGTGGTTTCCATTAGCATACTTCCCCCCCCCCCCCCAAAAAAAAAAAAAAAAAAAAAAATGCTTTGAGCTTCGAATGGCTCGAAACCTGCATCTAGTCTCACATCTTTCACAGTATCGACGTTACGATACAGAGTAGTTAATATGAACAATAGTCCGATTAAAATTACTTGATAATTCACATTTAACGCGCTGGACCTGCACGAGAAGGAACCAATGTGAAAAGGGTGCTTTCGTGTTCCATTTAATTCCACTTTCACTGTATTTGTATCGGCAGCAGATGAATCTATAACTCCGAAATCAGTGCTTGTTTGCTTGCTGCTACTGCTTCTTGTTCATTACATTTTCAGCTTCAACTCGTCTGCACAACATTCCTAATGATCACGTTTGAAAAAAAAAATCCCTTAGTGTTCTTACTTAGCTCATAAACGTATGCAGTGTGGAAAGAAACAAGGTATGCTATCTGAAGCGCCAAAGAAACTGATACAGGCATGCATATTGAGATACAGAGATATCTAAACGCAGAATGCGGCGCTGCGATCGGCGATGCCTGTATAAGACAACAAGTGTCTGGCGCAGTTGTTACATTGGTTACTGCTGCTACAATGGCAGGTTATCAAGATGTACTTCAGTCTGAATATGGATTGTAGTCGGAGCACGAGCGGTAGGACACAGCATCTCCGAGGTAGCGATGAAGTGGGGATGTTCCCGTACGAACATTTCACGAGTGTACCGTGAAATTCAGGAATCCGCTAAAATATCAAATCTCCGACATCGTTCCGGCCGGAAAAAGATCCTGCAAGAGCTGAACCAAAGACGACTGAAGTGTAGCCCTTCCGCAAATTGCTGCAAATTTCTATGCTGTGCCATCAACAAGTGTCAACTTGCGAATAGTTCAAAGAAACATCATCGATAAGTGCTTTCGGAGCCGAATACCCACTCTTGATGACTGCACACTGCACGACACAAAGCTTTATGCCTCGCTTTCGCTCGTCGACTCCGACATTGGACTTTTCTGACGGGAAATGCGTTGCCTGGTCGGACGAGTCTCGTTTCAAATTTTATTCAGTGGATGGGGATGTACAGGTATGGAGACAACCCCATGAATCCATGGAACCTGGCCGGCCGGAGTGGCCGAGCGGTTCTAGGCGCTACAGTCTGGAACCGCGCGACCGCTACGGTCGCAGGTTCGAATCCTGCCTCGGACGTGGATGTGTGTGATGTCCTTAGGTTAGTTAGGTTTAAGTAGTTCTAAGTTCTAGGGGACTGATGACCTCAGAAGTTAAGTCCCATAGTGCTCAGAGACATTTGAACCATTTGAACCATGAAACCTGCATGTCAGTAGGGGACTGTTCAAACTGGTGGAGGGTCTGTAATTATGTGGGGCGTGTGAAGTTGGAGTGATATGGGACCCCTGATACGTTTACATACGACTCTGACAGGTGACATGTACGTAAGAGTTCTGTCTGATCACCTGCATTCGTTCATGTATATTGCGCATTCCAACGGACTTCGGCAATCCCAGCAGGACAATACTATACCCCGATACGTCCAAAATAGATACCGAGTTGCTCAGGGACATTCTTCTGAGTTTAAACACTTCCGCTGGGGCCGGCCGGGGTGGCCAAGCGGTTAAAGGCGCTACAGTCTGGAACCGCGCGGCCGCTACGGTCGCAGGTTCGAATCCTGCCTCGGGCATGGATGTGTGTGATGTCCTTAGGTTAGTTAGGTTTAAGTAGTTCTAAGTTCTAGGGGACTGATGACCTTAGAAGTTAAGTCCCATAGTGCTCAGAGCCATTTGAACCATTTGAACTTCCGCTGGACACCAAATTCCCCAGACATGAACATTAATGAGCATATCTGGTATGCCTTGCAACGTGTAGTTCAGAAGAGATTCCTCCCCCCCCCCCCCCCCCTCGGATTTATGGACAGCCCTGCAGGATTCACGGTGTCAGTTCCCTCGAGCAGTACTTCAAACACTAGTTGAGTCCACGCCGCGTCGTGTTGAGGCACTTTTGCGTACTCGCGGGGGCTCTAAACCATATTAGGGTAGGTGTACCAGTCTCTTTGGCTCTTCACTGTATATTGTGCATGTCAACAAAGTGAACGATTATTGAAATGTCTATGAAACAGAACTACATAAGGTTGTACCTCCATGCAGCATAGAATTCTTATTTTATGACTGTCAGTGCATTAGTTTCACTGCTGTTCACACATCTTCTCAATCTGAAAATGAAATCTTATCTATGGTGTGTGAATCAGTGTGTGACGAATAATAGATATTTAAGGGGTAAAAAAGCCATTGTAATTTTTAAAAATATTCCTACATTGTACAATACTATAATTGTGATTAAGGGATTGGTTTAAAACTCCCAGATCCTGTAAAATGGATATTTTGCTTTAACATGTATATGAGCCACTTTTTAGCAATGTGTGTAAATATAGGCCAACCTCTCCAGCAGTAGCCTATCTGCTTCTTTGCAGAATATTTCTCGTCAGTAGTCCTGCCAAATTTTCAGGAATAGCCAAACTTCTCGTTTGTAAAGAATGGCTACTTTGATCATCTGCTTCATTTTACTTTTGGATTTCATTTGGAGGTTTACGAAGGATATAAGCCTATAACATGCCTTATGATGTATCAATCGTTAGTTAGTTTCACGTTCCATGTATCAATTTCACAATAAATCGTAATGATGCGGAACGAGTAATTTTGTCTTAACAACCTTCTGAATGTAAATCACTAATTCAAACAGTGGACGGTTGGGCCCGTCAACAGATACCAGTCTGGGTTGCCAGTTTGCTGCACCCCTTCGAGTTCGCTACTCTGTGCTTTGCGCTCGCTGGTCAAACACGGCGAACTGTACTCCTCCACCGCGGCTCTCGGGGTCACCGCACAAAGAGTAACGGCCCTGGTGTTCACTGCATATTTCTTTTCCCAGGCAGTCTTTCGTAGTATTGTTTGGTGTCACTTTGTCATTGAGTCAGGTTTTACTGCGCCTAGCCCGGCCGCTGTTTCCTAAAATGTTATATGGAACTTATTTTTAGCTTTTTTATGTGTACTACTACGTGTAATAACCATTATTAGCTCCGGTCTCTTGTTTACATTGGGTAAATACCTGATGATGGGCACGTAAGAGCCCGAAACTGGCCGTGTTTTAACTACTGGAAAATAAAAAGAACCTTACAACTGAAGCGATAGTTTCAGCCTCTTTGAAAATGATTATAACAGTCTAGATCGCACACTTATTCAGAAGTGACCCATTTCTATTACTACATGATCATCTTAAAACTTAGCCATTTTGTTGGACAATGGCTGTGTATGGAACAGAAACATCAGAATGACGGTAGTCAACTGTTTCATTTGACTAGCGTCCTTCTGAGGTTCCTGTTCCACACAGCCACTGTCCATCGAAACTGATAGGTCTGAAGATGATCATATAAGGATCGAAACCGTTCAAATTTGAATAAACGTATTTGCTATCTAGACTGTTATGATTATTTTCAAAGATCGTAGTCTAGTAATTGTGTTAACATAGGGATCTTGGGAAATAAATTGTTTTTCTAAATAAGACTACAATCAAAAAAATTGTAGGTCACCTCTTGCACTGAATGATTGTGCCGTAATATATATATATATATATATATATATATATATATTTTTTTTTTTTTTTTTTTTTTTTTTTTTTTTTTTTTTTTTTTTGGTGTTAACTCTGAAAGCTCTAAACGGAACTTCATTTCGAGTTTCCGGTTGGCACCCTGGACAAGAAACGGGTCCCTTCAATGTGCTGGTCGTCATCTGCTACACTGCTCATAGCTTGGTGAAAAGGATCAGGTCATATGTAAAGTGCTGTTACTGTGATTTGAGGGAACCCACGCCTGTTAGATTTTTCTGACGGGCATAGAAGGAATCGCCTCGAAACCAAGGTGCTTTATAATTCTAATTCATAATGTGTTAAAGGGTATTCCAGCAATATTGTTCGCAATTTAAATTTATCGAACAGACTGAGCCTTATTGCTTCTCGATTAACAGGATAAAATTTTCTCCTTTGCGATGTGAATTTGAGTGTTCGACTCGACCAGCATACTGTTATTTTTCTGAGTATTTACTCAGAGTATAGTGAAATGATGTTCTGTTATGATAATTAGTCCGCTTGGCAGACTTGGCTATGATTTCAGTGCAGATGAGTAGCCCTTGTTGATAATTCCGGCAAAGTTAGTCTCGAAGTAGTACTTCTCCTCAATGGAAAAATAATTCTCCCATTGTGATTGATCGTGCGCTTACTTTTAAAGAGACACGTGATAATTTTGAACTACTACTCTCACTTATCCAGTACAATTTTTTTTCCATTAGTATAGGGAAATATTGTTACGAGGGTACGTCATTTTGCCAGATACATAGAGGGTTATACGTAAGAGCCTATAACGATTCAGAAGAAAACTGCACAAAAACTGTTAGACCCATATCAGTGTTTAGACCATCTCTTCAAGTCTCAATTTGTAACACCAGCCGTGGCATAACTGGAGAAATCACCAGTAGGGGCAGGTTTTGTTGGAACGTATTGACAGAGCATCCGCTCCGTATTGTAGCATCGAATTAGCTCGCCCCTGCAAATAGGCAGCCCAGTGATGCCCAGTGATCCATTTTTCAAGGCGGGCTCCTGCCGTTTCACCTTCCCGGCCAGCAGCGACTTTAATGAAATGCATAGACGTGTTTTATCGCCCGTATTAACATGTGGCGCATGACAAACAATGCCCACAATGAGCATATGTAATGTCAGTTAAAATCGTGGTGAGATGACCTGTCTACTGATATGTGATTGTTTTATGTATGTAGCTTTTGCGCAGTCGTCTTCTGAAACTCGAGAAGTGACAGGTGGCTGTAATTCAACTGACGGTTTGATGGTCAGGTGGCAGAGTTCTTTGATACTGGAATGCAAAATTTGGTGCCACGGCATGCAAATTTTTTAAATGTTCATTATGACTGTATTTAAAAGTGAAAAAAGTGCATGTTGTATATTGTGATACAATTTACGTTCGTAAATAAAGTTTCTCCTACTCCATTACAAATCGGTTCTTACTTTAAAAATGATCCTTGTACTATGGAAAACTATGGTTCTTAACAAGGATATGCTAAAGACAGTCCCGCTAACGTTTCACCCCTGCGATTGATGTGACGTTAGAAAGAGTGGGCTTGTAATATTAACAATGACTGGGTGCCATCACGAGATCCAATAGGTATTCATATTTTTTTCATTTTGTTCGCCTTGACCTCGCGTTATCGGAATGTCGCAGAAAAGATGGAGCAAAACTATTACAAATAGGGGTGGAAATGCTACGTAGTATTCCATCGATCCCACATGGACCAGTGGCCGCCATCTGCTCCCGTATCTCATTTACACATATTGCTGCCTGTCATATCAAAGAGGATTTCTTGAATGGAAGTACGTTCACATCAGTTTAATACCGTGCCATTTCAGAGTAATGAATTATTAATGGATTTAATGTTAGTAGCAATATCTCATTTTTGCTGACCTTTCACAATATGACAATCTCATTTACAGCGTCGACTCTCTGGCCTCCATTGTATTAAAAAAAAAAAAGTTTGACGTACCTGAGTCGCCCATTCATAATTCGCAGAACTCATTTGTTTTCATCTGTTGGGCATCTGAAAATAGCACATTGATTCAGAAGACGAACAAAATTAGCGGATGTTTGGCATGGGGCCGTTATTGCTGTATTCCCTCGCACAGACAGTGATCTGCGCCTGTGTTTCCCACCAACGACGAAGCGAAACACTCCATGATTAAAAGCGCCCCCATGCCACCAGATATGACCAACATCAGAAGTTATCGACAGTGAATATTAATTACCAATATATGAACAAGTACCACTGATTCTGTCCTTCGGTTCTTTGGCCACAGAGAGCAGAATTCCAAGTATCGCCTGGAATGATCCGTTCTAGTTTCTCTTCAGTTCTGCTCACAGATCCTCTTCCAAGGCACTTGTAATGCAGTTGGAATACTTTTTGCAGACAATTACAGAGCATTTTCAAGCAACTCAGGAGAATGGCAGCCGTGTGACGTCGTTTTCAAGCCACAAACGTAGCGAAAGAGCGCTGTCCAAGACATGCTGAACCATCTAAAGGCGGAGCTACGCCGACCAAGTGCCGTAACACGGCATATGCAGGAAAACAACACGCGCCCCGTAATAGAAACAGCGCCACATCACAACCAAAGATAACCAACGTCAGAAGCTATCGCAGGGATGTCGATTACCAACAGGTAAACAGAGGGGCATTAACTCCGACCTTCTCTTGTGTGACCGGCAGGATTCTAGGCTGACTTCAAGCAGAAACGTGGTATCCTCAAGGGATTACAGTGCCTGCCCCCCCCCCCCCCCCCCCGTCCAGACAGCAATGCCCTCACGCTGAGGTCAATATAGAGCTTTGCCCACTTCGTGACCTCAGCTGTAGCAGTCGACATCATTGTGACGGACAGCACCAATCGTAACGTTTCAGGTGGACCTGTACTGTTGTAAATGTTCCAACACCGTACTCCAAGAGAGACGTTCTTTACGTAGTGCATCAATTGACGCTTTCATAGTCAATGACTATTTTGATTATAGAGTACTCCTGTGGCAAAGAATGCAATAAAGTGAACTAATATTCCATGTGTTGTAGTATGATGAGTCTTGTTCCAGAGCAATCAAAGAATCCGTAGCTACGGCTTGACAAAAGTAGTTTCGTCTGGTCACAAAAAAATCTGTTTATAGGGTCACTTAAACTCAGCTGTCCCAATAGCAGGAAGTCCACTCTAGAATCTATGTGTTGTTGTGCTCCATAGGCTGACCAGTGCCAAGACAGTATTCTGCAGCAGCACGTTTTCTCCGTTGTTGTAAACTTGTGTGACGTTTGTGCTCAGTTCACCTCCACGGTCCTGATGGTCTGGCCAATGTAGTGGGTGTTAGCATAAGGTCTTAGCTTTTTTCCACAAGTTCAATAAACACAATAGATACACATAACAGAGACATTAGTCATCAATAATAAATTCTCCTTGACTACTTAGAACAGTCTGCCAACGCTGGGGTAACTTTTCGATTCCGCGACTGTAGAAATCACGTGGTTTTGAGGGGAAGAACTTGTCGAGCCATATTCGGAACGCATTTTCATCCGGAAAGGAAGGTCCTTGTACATTGTTTGCTAGAGAAGGAAAATGTGAAAATCTGAAGGCGCGAGGTCAGGTGAATAAGTTCATGTGGAATGACTTCGCAACAAAACTGTATAATGTTTTCTGTTAGTACAGCAGAAAGTGGGCGGACATTATCGTGGTGTAGCGTTCTTGGTTGTTGCTCTAGGACTGCGTCTGCAAGACATCTCAATTGTTGATAATAAACCTCAGTAGTGACGGTTACACCTCGGAGAAGTAATTCGCAGTACACCACACCGTCGCTATTCCACCAGAAGCCCGACACTATCTCTTGTGGATGCACGCAGGTCTTTTGATGCTCTGCTCAGGCTCAACCATTCCGTAATTTTCCTTATATTAACTTAAAGACGCTATTTCTCGTCACCAGTACAGGAACGGCCGATTTCGTTCACGAGATAACTGACGACGAGCAAGCAGAGATGCACATGGCTACCGACTGATTTTTGCGATTTTGGGTCAGAGTATGTGGTGCCCATACATCTTAATCTTGAACCTTTCTCACGGCATACAAATATCGCCCGATGGTGGAATGATCACAGTTCATGACATTTGCAAGTTCTCGAGTACGCTGGTGTGTGTCGATGTCGATTAATGTCTTTAAACGATGTTCATCAAACCCTGAAAGTCTTCATAAATGTCATAAGTCACTGTCAAAACGATCCTGCTTAAAACGAGGAAAAAATTTTCTGCGCGTTCTCTGTAGCATGGCATTAGCCTCATACATGAGCAAATGTTTATGCTGTCTCCCCTCTACTGAACTCAAACAGAAGAATATGCCGGAAACGTTACGATTTCTCTACTTGGCCCTCCATTTTCTAGCGCCCTCAGCTCCACTCACTACCTCAAAACGACAAATGACCATATTTAAACTCAAACAGCAACAATGAACGGAAAATAAAAAAGTAACCATTGATAAATAAACCTGTTGCCCCCTGAATACTAACATGCAACATGAAAACACTACTGAGACGACCTGCTAAACCCACAGGACAGGGCAGATAGTTTAAATTGTGGAAAGGTGCCAAAATAAGGGGCTGTCAGTTACACTCGAACATATAATTTTATTATTTGATCAAACATTGCAAGAGCCCCCCCCCCCCCCCAAAAAAAAGAAATTTAAACACACTGCTTTAATCTTTGGGACTTAATTACCGGCTGAAAGCCACTTTAATTTAAAAACGGCTGAACGCCAGTAACTTCAAACGCAAGCATAACCAGAAATTTAAAAGGCAAACCTTATCTTGCAACAGTTGTTTATTTAGGCTGAAGGCCCAAAGAATCTGAGATTTTCAGAGCAAACAATATGAATTCAAAATCGGCTGAAAGCGCAACACTTAACGCTAAACAACATGAAATTAAAAAAAAGAAAAAAAACAAAGGCCTTACGTAAAACAGCTCTTAATTAGGCAAAACTCAACCAAAACAGAAATTTAAAAGGTAAAGCCTTATCTTAAAACAGTTCCTTAGTTAGGCTGAAGGCCCACAGAATCAGACACTTCAAGAGCAAACAAGTTAAATTCAAATCGGCTGAAGGCCTAACACTTAAAACTCCATAACATTAATTTTTTTTTAAATACCAAAGGTCTTACGTGAACAGTTCTTTAATTTAGGCTGAAGGCCATAAGAGCAAAACAACTCAAACTGAAAATCGCCTCAAGGCCCAACACTTAAAATTCAACAAGATTAAAATTTTTAAAATGCCAAAGACCTTACGTGAAATAGTTCTTTGAACTAGGTTGAAGGCCTTAAGAGCAAAACAACTCAAACTCAAAATCGGCTGAAGGCCCAACACTTAAAATTCAACAACATTAAAACCATTAAAATGCCAAAGGTAATACGTGAAACAGTTCTTTAAATTAGGCTCAAGGCCTAAAGAATCTTACGTCTTAAGGGCAAAACAACCTTAATTTAAAAACAAAATCGTCTAGAAACCATACAAGTACAAACAACGAAATCAAATAAAAAAAGGCAATACACCCAAGAGCACCCAGATGTTCAAGGGTCGGCCTGGAATTCTAACACTAACACTTGCTTAGGTGAGACAGGCAGTCGGGCCAACCATTCACGATGCGACGACAACCCACCCGACCGACAGTCAACAGACCCACCGACAAGATAACTTCCACTTCATCCGACCAGGGCACAACAGGGAGTTCAACGGAAGAACGTAGAAGATATTGGCGCCCACAACCAATCATACATGGAAGTGTCAAACTACGCACCGTCCTGGACAGCAACAACACGATGAGGAAACTACACTGCCTGAAATTTACGTAAACGGCCATTGCAGGTAACCGGAACGTTAACGGCCACAAGGCAGAAGATTCCGCTTGTGCATTTCAATTCAAATAACCAAATACAGTAAAATTCCACCTGAGGGTGGCTAGAATTTTCCAACTTGAAAATCACGTTGTTGCTCATGGGAATATCCCAACAGCCGACAATGAAGTCCAAACGACACAATGTGAACAGTCTTGACTTGGTAGGTTAAATCAAAACTCATCTTTTGTGTCCAGAGTCGGTGAGCCACGGACCTCGTAGCAATGGGAATAGCCCCACACACTCCGACACCGCCCAGAGACCACCAGCGGCCCCGGCCAAACTACATCCCGCGGAGAATTCCTCGCTGTTCCATGCCAACCGACCGACTGCCAGACCCGGAAACGGTGAAAGGACCAAATACACGTCGGCCGATGAGACCACCAACCGACCGACCAACCGACGGTCGTCCCACTTCAGTCTCCCTCCGGAGGACAGTTCATGTGTGTCGCCAGCGGTCGGCAAGCACTGGCTGTCCTCGCCTCAACGGCGCTCCGTCCCCCGACTTCACTGCTTCTGCGTCCCGACTGCACAGCTGGTCCGTCTCCAACTGACTTCCAGACACACGACGACCCGGAAGTACTATCGGTCACTCGAGTGATGATACGACAGTGCATCTGTCGATACGTGCTGCTGCTGCCGCTCACGGGTACGTAAGGCAGGAAGTTAGTGACGCCAGCAAATGGAATGAGAAAACGAGGCGGCAATACCGTAATAGAAGATGACAATGAATAAATGGCATGAACACGAGCCGTGCATGGCTCAACTGCAACTTAACGCGCCCACTCAATATGTCATGCCACAACTGCAAGAGATTGGGTAGACACACGTAATACGATAACCAAGACCATTCTACACAAACTGTAAAACGGCTCTAATCTTAGCTGGTAGCTGAAAATCGTACTTCACATCGTATTTCCGCAGAATGCGACAAATTCTGCTGAAAATGCTGCTTGTGTAATGCAGAAAACCTGTAGACTTCGTTATCAGTCAGCGGTCGATAACGTCATGCACACCTGATCCGTCCTCCACTACAACCATTCTGGCGAAAGACGACTTCCAGGATGCCTAACTCAGCTGACAAACTGCTAGGGTACGAGATGGTGTGAGACCTACGAAACAAGGTGTGAAATGCTTGGTTGGTTGGTGACAACTACCAGTCTGAGATACAAATCATTTTGAGTTGGTTTCCTGTAAATGGCATATTATTGGAACTGCAACGTGTAGAGTCTTTACCGCGGAACTGGCAGTCATTAACAGAGTCTTACGTTTCATTAAACAGTCCTCTTTCGACAGCGTCTTAACCTGCAGTTATTCAGTGAGCAGACTCCACGCTATTGCTCTTGTGACTGTATGATATCTGCTATCCTTGAGCTTCTCTCTGACCTAAGTCATACTACCTGCTCAACGGTCATTCTCCGGTTTCCCGGTCTCCTCGCTATCCTAAGGAATGAATTTGGCTAGAGAAGCGATTACTCGCCCAAAGTTTGGTTTGCCGATCCCAAATACATATTTTTGAGTGCAAATAAGGTCTTTCCTCACTCGGAACAACGTACTGTGGACTACTGTCCACCTAGTAAACATCTTACTATCACAAAGACTACTTCTGCATGATGCTACTCCTGTACCGTGGCCCACACAGGGAATTCATCGTCCTAAGTTACGTCTCCTCCAGTTTTGTCATAGCAGATTAACCAGTAGCTTTACCTTCTGTAATGGCCACCCACACCTTTCTTTGCAGAATCTTACTGGCAGGAACTCACATGCTGGAGGAATGCCCCCTTCTTCTGGCACTCCATGTTAAACATGGTCTTCCAGATTCTTTGCCTGTAACATTGGCGGACGACACATGGAGAGTTGAACTGGTTCTCTCTTTTTTTCCAAGAAAGTGATTTTTATCCTCAGATATTACGTTTCAAACTACTTTCGGGGCAGGGAGAGGGTAGTTGGAGTAGGGTGGCCTCCCGCCACCCTCTGCCATCTGCCTTGATTATCCCTCTTTTATTCTGTTTTAATTGCTTTTAGATGCGGTTAGCTCTTCTTCTGCCTATTTTACGTTTTATGCGTTGCATTTCAATGAAGGCTAGACCTTAAGGAATGCTTATCCTCGACATTAGCTTATTATGGAAGAGCAGTCGAACAGGCTTTTATGCTGTCTCCGAGATGGTGGGTGCTGTTACCTGCTTTAACGTTTTAACTATAACAGGTAGGGGTGGGATATATCGTGAAAGGGACGCAACGTGTTGCACGATGGGCGCCGGGAGAAACAAGCCTGCCCCTATCCACTTACTGACCTGATTGTTTCTCTCACATTATTTTACTTTTGCTGGCCAGTTGATGTTCGTTACACTTTTAGCATTCTCACTTTTACTGTCTCGGATCGCCCGACTGAAAGATATTCTTATTCCATGGCTGTCTTAACACTCAATTGGGTTGGCGGGGAGTCAGACGCAGGTACGCCCTGTGGGATCTCTGACCACATTCCAGCCCGATCCACAAACTTTTACATGCCTTTAAATTACTTTCAGTTCTCACATCATACTACTTTCAATGCAGCAATTTTACTACGCCCTACATAATTCCATAATTCGCTCGAACTTTTGTCTGACGTCGCTAACTCCAAATGACCTCTCTGTTGTATGAGGACTGATGACCTCATTAATTAACCTCTTAACTCCCCCCCCCCCCCCAACCAACCAACGAAGCAGCGACCTTTATGTGTCCTGTTGTTGACTCAATGACATCACTGAGCCAGTTTGAGCACATTCAGGAAGACGAATGTTCAAATCCGCCTCCTGTCATCCAGATTTAGGTTTCCCATGATTTCCCCAAGTCGCTCTAGGCAAATGCGGGAGAGGCTCCTTTGAAAGCGAACGGATTATTTCCTTCCACATCGGTAACAAAACAATCTGAGCTTTTGCTTCGACCCCAATGACCTCGTTGTCATTGGAATGTCAAAGCCTGTTCTTCTTTTTTCCAGTGATATCATCAGCTACGATTGCAATAGGCAGGGGATCATAGACTCAGGACCATGGGTCAGTAGGAACATTTTGCCTGAGCGGACGAGTCACGATTCTTGTTACACCATGCCGTTGGGCATGTCCGGATACTCCTTTCTCCATGCGAATGACTGCTCGAAACATCCACAGCGCCATGGAAGCAGGCCAGTGGGGAAAGTATCGTACTGTGTGGGGGGGGGGGGGGGGGCGGGCGAGAGACATTGAGCAGAGCTCCTATGGGAGTGTTGGTAGTAATCCAAAGCATCAGGAGAGCTGTCGTTTACATGAGTCCATCATCTGCATTTATTCATGCCTGATCTCTTTCCTCATAACGATGGCATCTTCCAGCAGGATAAAAAACCGTTCCTGGCACCAAGCCAGATTCATACCACTGTAGTTTGAGGAGCATAATAGTGATCTCTCGTAAATGTTCGCCGGCAAAGTCGCCTTATTAGAACCCATTGGGGCGGCAGCTCCTCGCTCACAAACGGCAGGTTCGTAATTCACGGATACTGCCTGAACTATGCGCAGATATCTTGAACCATATGCATCTGGAAATCTACCAAGAATCCATGCCACGCGGAATCGCTAGTACGAGTGCTGTTTGGAAAGTAAGATCTTCTCGGGCCCGAAATGGAACCTACGGTTAAAATCCGTTACAGTTTTGCACAGATCGGTTGGGCAGTGTCTCTAGTATGCCCGTCCACCACATCCCGTACCTCTTTTCGGTTTTGAAAGTGTCACCAAGCAAGAATCGCACTACTGTGGTTTGAGGAGCGTGATAGTGATCTCACTTAAATTATCGCCGGCAAATTCGCCTGATCAGAGCCCAGTGGGGCTCTCCTATAACAGGTGCACAGTGAGCAAGTAAAGATGTCTAGAAAAATAATGTCTCCTGTCCACATAACTTAACAGTCATGCGTTTCCTTCTTCGTGACAGTTCCTCGGAAGCACTCTGCAGGGTCAGTGGAGATGATTCTGCAGAGTTTCAGATGGGAAACGTTTGGTCACCCACAGTAGAGCCTGTAACTGGCTCGCACTGAGTTTCACCTCTGGTCACATGAACAGCTGGATATAAGACAACAGTTTGGCTGTAGACCAGCGTAGAGAATTGGTGGGAAACACAGGTTGCTTCCTTCTATGACGATGGTATTTGAAATTTGGTACAAAGTTAAAACAAATGTCTAAGTCAACGGCTATATAGAGGAGTAGCTGGGAGGTGTAGCTAACTGTGGGAAATAAAACATTTTTGTCTTTCGTAGTGGTTTCAATTTCCTGACCGATAGGTTCCTGATTTCCGAATATCCCTCGGACACTCCGTTCCAAGATGGACTGAGCAAGTGGTCATTAAGTTTTGGCTCACCCGTATACGCAGTCATAAACTCACCAGCTGAAATCAGGAAGATGGTAGGCCTTTGCTAAATACGAGCGTCTGGTGGAGAGAAATTTCTCAACTCCATTAAACCATACTCCAGACTTTTTTTAAAACGTTTGTCTGGAGTATGTCATACTATGAAAGGGAAACTAGGATAGTGAGAGGGTACTAGATGTGAAACGGGAATTCACCGAATATGACTATAACGAACTGGAGGTAGAGAAACAACCGTAGACGTCCTTCAGGAGATAAGTGAGAAATGCAGCTCCTCAGGGAAACAGACACACTGCGGGACACAAGAAATGGGCGATTACACAGTTACCTTCACCTTCCTACTTCTGAAGCCAGCTGATCATCGGGGACTAGTGCTTACGCAGCAGGCGGCACTGCTGACGCTGTGTTCCCGTTTTCCGGCTCCGGCCGGCCGCGCAGTCTTCGGCCCGCGATTACACACGTCGTTAGCAGCGTAACGGCCCCCGCACTCAGCTCGCCATTGCCGCGGCGCCGCTCGCTACCGGCGCGAGGTGCAAAAATTAACGCGACCATTCTGCTTATCGGGCACTTTGCACGCAAAGTGTTCCCCCGGAGCCCGGGGCGAGGCCTTGTCTGCGAGCAGACTCCACATTTAATAAAGATTTCCCTTCCTCCCGCGGGTCTGACGTCAGCAGCACGAGGTGACGCCCTCAGATACAGACGGAATCGCTAACGGTTACGGCGCGGCTGTGTCCGCAGAATTCCAGCTCCAGCCACCTTTCTGTGAGACAGCGAATACGGAATGAGCGTCTGGAGACCCAGTGCATGCAAATGGCGCTCGCCTTGGACGGCTTGGAAGCTCGGAAGCCTGGAATGTAGCAGTTTGCTGTGGGACGTCTGTGAGGCGTTTTCGCTCCCCCGTTCCCCTCCCGCCACTAGGGAAGAGGCGAGGCTAATTAGCAGTCCGGGCTTTTAAGCAGGTGACTGCGTCTCTTTAAAGAGGCCGACATCGCTTAGCAGCGCCGCGGCGCGTGTTCCAGATTATCTTGTATACACTGCTAAACCAGGGATTAGCTCTGTTCAGTAGGGAACCGGGCAGACTTACTTTAAAGTGAGAAATACTCGTCAAACAAATTACGTAAAATTGAATAAAACAAATGGTTCTATGGAGATATTATGACTGACCCAATCATACATTCATTACAAGTGGCGAAACCAAGGTGAAATTTGACCAAGGCCAGATTGTGATGGCCAGTAGGCTCGTCACGAGCATTTCGGGAACTGCACAACTGCTCAGGTGTTTGAGGAGAGCTGTGTAGAATGTCTACAACATGTGTCGAAACAAAGGTGAAACCACGCCCAGACGTCGTGGGGGTGGGCGGTCACCCCTCATCACAGGTGTCGGACGTCGTAGGCTGGGCAGACTGGTAAAACAGGACAGCCGGCGAACTGTGGCGGGACTAACATCAGACATCAGTGCTGGACAGAGTACAGGTGTGTCGGAACACACAGTGTACCGAACACTCGTAATGACGGGTCTCTGTAGACGACGAAACATGTTAACACCACGACATCGACAACTACGAATGAGGTTTCCACCTATGGCCTTTGAACACTACCACCAGAAGTTCTCCCATGTTCATATGTGAGTATAGCAGTGGTGAAATATAGAATCCTTACACACTCTGCCACTATCAGTATACTCCGACTAGCCAAATATTATGACCACCTACCTAATAGCCTATATGTCCACCTTTTGTACGGATAACAGCGTTGACGCATCGTGGAATGGAGGAAATGCCTTGATAGGTCACTGGACGGAGTTTCCACCACAAGTCACCTAATTCCTGTAAATTCCACGAAGGGGGCGATGACCTTTGATGGCACTGTCAGTCACATCCCAAAAGTGGTCGATCGGGTTCAGATCGGGAGAGTTGGGTGAGCAGTAATTAACTGGAACTCACCACTGTGTTCCTTGAAACACTCTATCACTTTTCTGGGCTTGTGGCATGACACATTATCATGTTGAAGAATGCTGGTGTCATCAGGAAACATGTTCGTCATGAAGGGCTGTACGTGGTTTGCAACCTGTGTACGATACTCCTTGACTCATGGTGCCTTACACGAGGCCCACTGAACCCATGGATGTCCACGTGAATGTTCACTAGAGCATAATGGAGCCGCCGCCAACTTGCGTCTGTCCAACAGTACAGGTGTCAAGGAGTTGTTCACCTGGAAGACAATGGATTCACGCTCTCCTTTCGGCATGATAAGGAAGATATCGGAATTGATCAAACCATGTGAGACACCTGCTGGGCAGAACAGGTAATAGGATTGTGGAAAGGGCCAAGGGTTGAGGTCAGTTTCTGCTTCTAATTGTCATTTATTGTAATTTAATAACGTTTACAACCATAGTGGCACATAGCCGAACCTTTACCGAATGCAATTCTTTCACGGCTGAAGGCCTCCAACAGGAAATCTTAACAAGATAAAAATCCAATTAAGATAGCAATTAAATACTTCAAAAAACAACATAGGCGCCGGCCGCGGTCGTCTCGCGGTTCTAGGCGCGCAGTCCGGAACCGTGCGACTGCTACGGTCGCAGGTTCGAATCCTGCCTCGGGCATGGATGTGTATGATGTCCTTAGGTTAGTTAGGTTTAAGTAGTTCTAAGTTCTAGGGGACTGATGACCACAGCTGTTAAGTCCCATAGTGCTCAGAGCCATTTGAACCATTTTTGAAACAACATAGGCAAGGTGCAAAACAAATGGCTGAGGGCCACAACGAAATTCCAAAATTTTAGAATATATTACCATATACCTTAAAGGCAGAAAACCAACAAGAAATCTAAAAAAATGAAAATTCATTTGAGATAGCAATAAAATAATTTAAAACCCAAAAAAGCGACGTATGCAAGATGCAACACAAATGGATAATGGGCACTATTAAATTTCAAACTTTAGCATATATTACCACAGACCCCTAAAGGCAGAAGGCCAGCATGTTTAACAACAAGAAATCTTAAAATCCAATTAATATAGCAATAAAATAATTTAAAGAAGCAACATATGCAAGCAGCAATACCATTGGCTGAGGGCCACAATTAAACTTCAAAATTTTTAAAATATATTTCCATAATCTTTAAAGGCAGAAGGCCACAGTGTTTAAGCTTGAAAGATAAATTTAAAAATTAATTATGCAAAATTTTGAGAAAACAGAACAAATAACCATAAGCCTAAAATTTAAAATATCTGACAACAGATAATTAAACACCGGTGGCACTCAGAAAGCTTCCAGGGAGGTCGGTCTGCCCTCGTTCACTTAGGTGAGACAGGTAGTGACCCCAACTACACTTGATCCATCGGAACCCAACCAGGTGACAGCCACAAACCAAACGACATAACGACTTGCTTCCCATCAATCAGTACATGAGAACTCAAACCGGCAATGTTACAAACGTGATAATCCACAATGGAGTATGTATTAGCTGTCAAAATTACGCACCATGTTAGACAGCGACAAAAGGTGAGGAAAAGACGCTGCCTGAAATTACGTTAGTGGCCAGGGCAGGTAACCGGAACACTAACGGCCACTAGGCAGAAAATTTCACTGGTGCACTCAAATCGAAGTCGACAAAAAAAAAAAAAATGATTGCACGAGATGGCGGCTAAATCTCAGCAGTAGAACCACTCGGTGTTGCTTACCGAAAAAACTCCCCAACAGCAAACCACCGAAGCAAACCACCACAACACGAATAGACGGGGCTTGGATAGATGAAACCACTACTCAACTTTGACGTCCTGGGTCGGCGAACCACGAAGCTCGTAGCGATCGGACAGCTCCACACACGCTCCGACACTGCACAGGGGCTGCCAGAGGCCCCAGCCGACTGCACCGCGCGGAGATAACTTCCCTCGTCCGCGACAGCCGACCGACTCACTCCAGACCCCTTTGCCGAAAACTATATGCACCAAACCAAAGATGGTACACGGCGCAAATATCGATACACATCACTGCTGCCACATGTAGAAAGAAGAAGAACCACCACATACCCGCGACACAAACCAAACACAGATAGACAGCGAAGTTTACGAAAGCGCATAGTTGGGAGAGAGCATGGCTCACCACGTAAGTTCTGCCATTGCACCGATGTCCAGTGCCGGTGGGTAAGTGCCCACTTCAGTCGTAGTTGTCGGTGTCGTGGTCTTAACGTGTGTCGTCGACTACAGAGACCCGTCATTAGGAGAGCTCGGTGTATTGTGTGTTCTGACACACCTGTACCCTACCCAGCACTAAAGTCTGATGTTTGTTTTACCACAGTTTGCCGACTGTTCTGTTTCACCAGTCTGCACATCCTACGACGTCCGACACCTGTAACGAGGGGTGGCCGCCCACCTCCATGACGTCTGGTTGTTGTTTCACCACGGTTTCGCCACATGTTGTAGACATTCTCCACAGCTCTCCTCGAACACCTGAGAAGTTGTGCAGTTTCAGAAACGATCGTGACGAGCCTCCTGGCCATCACAATCTGGCCTTGGTCAAACTTAGATGGCGCGCCTTCCCCTTTCTACACGCGGACAGTAAGCTCACTGCTACTGCACGCACAGTGTGCGTGTCTCACTGGCAGTCATTCCTCACCAGGCGACTTTGCTACCACCTGGACGGATTTGTAGCAGTAGTAGGTCGATAGTCATAACACTTTAGCTGATCTGTGTATCACGCACAGGAAAGCCATAAGTCGTAAACACCTCGCCCTAAAGCTACGAAACTGATATTCCAGTATCTACAATTCCTTGGGGTAAATGCAAAGAAACCTTGGATTACAGAAGGAGTACTATAAATGATAGACGAAATGAGGAAGTATAAAAGTGCTCACATAAACTGTACGAACTGAGGATGACCTCCGAACCCAGACGCCAGGAGTCCATAAATATGGAATAAACGGGAAGCGCAGGGAAGCAAAGGGGAAAAGGCTGCGAGAAAAACGTGAAGAAATAGAAAAAGGAATGGCGGTCGGAAGGACACGTCCGAAAGAACGGACACCGCACGTATAATGATACTATCTGAACGCCTTGAGAGGATCTCATAATATCTTCAGTGTGGAAGCACCCTAGGGCCGACCTCTTGCGAGACTCATGCTAAATGCTGCGATTAATTAGGATGGTGGCTGGAGGGTAGCTCTAAGTTTGGAATTTGGGTCGTATGGGAAGAGTGTTCGGAAAGCAGAAGCGGTTAAGG
Source organism: Schistocerca serialis cubense (assembly GCF_023864345.2). Classification (NCBI taxonomy): domain Eukaryota; kingdom Metazoa; phylum Arthropoda; class Insecta; order Orthoptera; family Acrididae; genus Schistocerca; species Schistocerca serialis. Next base: position 868,263,854 of record NC_064641.1, on the reverse strand, counting down.
CAATCCCACTCGTAATCCGGGAAATCCCGGTCCGCCACAAATTTTCACTTGTGACCATTGAATTAATTCAGTGTTCTCATGCGGCTGAAGTTGGTGTTTCTGTTCCGTCGAAAGCAAGAGAGTCAACACTAACTGTGCAGGAGAGGGGATTTCACTGTTAAACGCAGGGGACAGGACGTATAGGTGTAATGAATATCTCTTGGCTTCTTACAAAAAGAAACAGAAGTCGATTAGGAAGACATAGGTGATCCAGTTTTACAATCAGAGTTTGACTGGACTTTGAAAGACTTTCGACCAAATAACGTGGAAGACATAACTGCCGTCTGCTTCACGTCTGCTGTGCAGCGAGCTACCTTAATTTGAGTATTAACTGTATTTTTCTTACTTGTCACTTCTTCTTCCGTGTGTTTTTGCTTTTAGGAAGCTTTAATTGTCGAGTGCTAGTAATAGTGTTCCATAGATTCCGTGTTTGTTTTGGATACAGTCAGAGAGAGTCCCTTTAGTCAGCCATAGTGCCAGTAGTGCTAGTGCTTGTTTTCAATACAGTCCAGAGACAGGTAGTGCGATTTTCATTGTTTTCTACAAGAAGTCAACAACCAGCCGCCTTTAGTGAATTAGCAGTCTAGTTGAAAGTTGGTTAACTCTCTACAGTAAATTGATTTCTTAGGATGAATAGGATGTGTGACTGCTGTGTACGGACGAAGGAGGAGCTGGCCACTGTTCGCGAACAGCTGAGCGTGTTGATGGCCACGGTCAGCCGTCTTCAGGCTGCTGCCTCGGAGTGTAGCGGCAGTGGGCAGTCTGGTGCGTCGCATGGTACACCCCAGGTGTTACATGCGTCACCCACTGACCCTGTTGTCGAGACATCTTCGCGGGTACCGGGCGCGGCTGGGCCACCCTCTCCCCAAGGGGAGTGGCGGGTTCAGCGGCGTTCGCGGCGCACGAGGCGGAGGGTCAATGTGGAGGCTGGCCGTGTGGCATCGCCCGCTCTGCATGTGAGTGGACATGTGGCCGCTCCTTCAGCAAGGTCCGAGCAGGCACACGGCGGGAGGGGTTTATTAGTTATTAGGAGCTCCAACGTTAGGCGAGTGATGGAGCCCCTTAGGGAAATAGCGGAAAGGTCGGGGAAGAAGGCCAGTGTTCACTCTGTCTGGTTGCCGGGGGGTCTCATCCGAGACGTGGAGGAGGCCCTGCCGGCGGCGATAGAGAGCACTGGGTGCACCCGACTGCAAATTGTTGCTCATGTCGGTACCAGTGACTCCTGGCGTCTGGGTTCAGAGGTCATCCTCAGTTCGTACAGGCGGTTGGCGGAATTGGTGAAGGCGGAAAGCCTCGCTCGCGGGGTGGAATCAGAGCTAACTATTTGTAGTATCGTTCCCAGAACCGATCGCGGTCCTCTGGAGCCGAGTGGAAGGCTTAAACCAGAGGCTCAGACGATTCTGCGGAGACCTGGGGTGCAAAATTCTCGACCTCCGCTATCGGGTGGAGAAATGTAGGGTCCCCCTGAATAGGTCAGGCGTGCACTATACGCCGAAAGCGGCTAAAAAGGTAGCGGAGTACGTGTGGAGTGCACATGTGGGTTTTTTAGGTTAGAGAATTCCCTCCCTAGGCCCGACAAGACGCCTCCTGAGACGCGGCAAGGTACGAGTAGGAAAAATGCAACACGGAATAATAATATTAATGTGCTAATAGTAAACTGCAGGAGCGTCTATAGAAAGGTCCCAGAACTGCTCTCATTAAGAAACGGTCACAACGCCCACTAGGGACAGAAAGTTGGCTGAAACCAGATGCAAACAATAATAAAATCCTAAACTCAGATTGGAATGTATACCGCAGAGGCAGACTGGACAGTGAAGGGGGAGGCGTGTTTATAGCTATAAGAAGCGCAATAGTATCGAAGGAAATTGACGGAAGGTCACGGTTAAAGCAGGCTCAGACATTGTAATTGGATGTCTGTACAGGCCCCCTGGCTCAGCAGCTGTTGTGGCTGAGCACCTGAAGGATAATTTGGAAAATATTTCGAGTAGATTTCCCCACCATGTCATAGTTCTGGGTGGAGATTTTAATTTGCCAGATACAGACTGGGAGACTCAAACCTTCATAACGAGTGGCAGGGACAAAGAATCCAGTGAAAATTTAAGTGCTTTATCTGAAAACTACCTTGAGCAGTTAAACAGAGAACCGACTCGTGGCGATAAAATATTAGACCTTCTGGTGACAAACAGACCCGAACTATTTGAAACAGTTAACGTAGAACAGAAAATCAGCGATCATAAAGCGGTTACTGCATCGATGATTTCAGCCGTAAATAGAAATATTAAAAAAAGGTAGGAAGATTTTTCTGTTTAGCAAAAGTGACAAAAAACAGATTACACAGTACTTGACGGCTCAACACAAAAAGTTTTGTCTCACGTACAGATAGTGTTGAGGATCAGTGGAAAAAGTTCAAAACCATCGTACAATATGCGTTAGATGAGTATGTGCCAAGCAAGATCGTAAGAGATGGAAAAGAGCCACCGTGGTACAACAATCGAGTTAGAAAACTGCTGCGGAAGCAAAGGGAACTTCACAGCAAACATAAACACAGCCAAAGCCTTGCAGACAAACAAAAATTACCCGAAACGAAATATAGTGTGAGGAGGGCTATGCAAGAGGCGTTCAACGAATTCGAAAGTAAAGTTCTACGTACTGACTTGGCAGAAAATCCTAAGAAATTTTGGTCTTATGTCAAAGCGGTAGGTGGATCAAAACAAAATGTCCAGATATTCTGTGCCCAAAATGGTACTGAAACACACGATGACAGACTAAAGTCCGAAATACTAAATCTCTTTTTCCAAAGCTGTTTCACAGAGGAAGACTGCACTGTAGTTCCTTCTCTAGATTGTCGCGCAGATGACAAAATGGTAGATATCGAAATAGACGACAGAGGGATAGAGAAACAATGAAAATCGCTCAAAAGAGGAAAGGCCGCTGGGCCTGATGGGATACCAGTTCGATTTTACACAGAGTACGCGAAGGAACTTGGCCCGCTTCTTGCAGCGGTAAACCATAGGTCTCTAGAAGAGCGTAGCGTTCCAAAGGATTGGAAAAGGCCACAGGTCATCCCCGTTTTCAAGAAGGGACGTCGAACAGATGTGTGGAACTATAGACCTATATCTCTAACGTCGATCAGTTGTAGAATTTTGGAACACGTATTATGTTCGAGTATAATGACTTGTCTGGAGACTAGAAATCTACTCTGTAGGAATCAGCATGGGTTTCGAAAAAGACTGTCGTGTGAAACCCAGCCCGCGCTATTCGTCCACGAGACTCAGAGGGCCATAGACACGGGTTCACAGCTAGATGCCGTGTTTCTTGACTTCCGCATGGCGTTCGATACAGTTCCCCACAGTCGTTTAATGAACAAAGTAAGGGCATATGGACTATCAGACCAATTGTGTGGTTGGATTGAAGAGTTCCTAGATAACAGAACGCAGCATGTCATTCTCAATGGAGAAAAGTCTTCCGAAGTAAGAGTGATTTCAGGTGTGCCGCAGGGGAGTGTCATAGGACCGTTGCTATTCACAATATACATAAATGACCTTGTGGATGACATAGGAAGTTCACTGAGGCTTTTTGCAGATGATGCTGTGGTGTATCGAGAGGTTGTAACAATGGAAAATTGTACTGAAATGCAGGAGGATCCGCAGCGAATTGATGCATGGTGCAGGGAACCGCAATTCAATCTCAATGAAGTGTAAAGTCCTGCGAATACATAGAGAGATAGATCCTTTGTCATTTAGCTACAAAATAGCAGGTCAGCAACTGGAAGCAGTTAATTCCATAAATTATCTGGGAGTACACATTAGGAGTGATTTAAAATGGAATGATCATATAAAGTTGATCGTCGGTAAAGCAGATGCCAGACTGAGATTCATTGGAAGAATCCTGAGGAAATGCAATCCGAAAACAAAGGAAGTAGGTTACAGTACGCTTGTTCGCCCACTGCGTGAATACTGCTCAGCAGTGTGGGATCCGTACCAGATAGGGTTGATAGAAGAGATAGAGAAGATCCAGCGGAGAGCAGCGCGCTTCATCACAGGATCATTTAGTAATCGCGAAAGCGTTACGGAGATGATAGATAAACTCCAGTGGAAGACTCTGCAGGAGAGACGCTCAGTAGCTCGGTACGGGCTTTTGTTAAAGTTTCGAGAACATACCTTCACCGAAGAGTCAAGCAGTATATTGTTCCCTCCTACGTATATCTCGCGAAGAGACCATGAGGATAAAATCAGAGAGAGTAGAGCCCACACAGAAGCATACCGACAATCCTTTCCACGAACAATACGAGACTGGAATAGAAGGGAGAACCGATAGAGGTACTCAAGGTACCCTCCGCCACACACCGTCAGGTGGCTAGCGGAGTATGGATGTAGATGTAGATGTAGATGTAGAGCATTCCTTAGGATTTTCCATAATCGTTGGGAGAAACGATTGTTCAAGTTGGTTTGTAGAACCAGTGAGTCTGGAGACGTGCTTCCACACTTACGGGAAAATATCATCCACGCATTCTGAAGGTACTGAGGACAGGTTAGTGCCCAAATTATGTTATAATCTCCCTCACAGATCATGCACCCGAGTTGCTGAGAGACTAACGGAAGAAATAACAGAAAAGAAAATTGAGGAATAGTTGGATCACAATCAATTTGGATTTAGGAAAGGTAAATGAATTTCAGACCAGAGACGCCATGAGGAATGTATGGATCACTGACTAACCTACCCGCCACCCTGCCCCCACCTCCACTCTCCCGCTTACGTCCTGACACCAGGTACAATGTCTGGCATGCGATGGGAAGTTATACACTTCTCCACCAGCCAGCAAAGCAGTCTTCATAAGCTGACACATGATGTATTTAATGCAACCTAAGAAATGCAGGCTCTGCGCCCCCATACCAAAACGAATACATCCCGTGGGGACCACACCTCATAGTGGAGTTGATGATGTACACCAATTCTTAGTGAAATGAAAGCTTTAACATCTAATACCCTTTATGTGAAAAACGGAACACAAGAGAGTGGAAAAGCTTGTGGTGTGGTGCTGCAGAAGAAGGTTGAAAATTATGGGAACTGAAAAGGTAGGGAATGAGGATGTACTGCGAAGAATCGTTGAAAAAAGGAACAGATGGAAAACAGACAAGAAGCGACATCATGACAGGACATGTGTGAAGACATTGTGGAATATCCTAAGTGGTGCTAGACGCAGCTATACAGAGTAAAAACTGTAGGAAAAGACAAAGAGTGGAACGCACCCAACAAATATTGAGGATGTACGGTTCAAGCGTTGCTCTGGGATGAGGATGTTTCGCAGGTGAGGAATTCGTGGCGTACAGCACAGAACAGTTGGAAGACTGATGACAGAAAAAAATATTGTCCACATGGATACAAAAAAGAAGGTAAAATCCTACTTTGATTGGGTAAGTATCTGTTAATGTCAGATTAGATACGTTATACGTCGTTACGTGCAGAAATCAAAACGTACATCCAAAATGAGATTTTCACTCTTCAGCGGAGTGCGCGTAGATATGAAACTTCCTGGCAGATTAAAACTGTGTGCCGGACCGAGACTAGAACTCGGGACCTTTGCCTTTCCCGGGCATGTTCTCTACCATCTGAGCTACCCAAGCACGACTCACGGCCCCTCCTCACAGCTTTACTTCAGAACGTACATGTTGTAATCCATCCCCATGTTACACCTGAATACTTAGAAAGCAGTAAAAAAGTAAAGAAAAATCTGAGCGTAAAGAAAGAAATTCATTCATACATTCATCATATTCCACGGAGCTCATTATTAAGGAGAACCCTCATACAGTTACCCGGGATATACTGTAACAAAAGAAGAAAAAAGTCGCAACAACTTCCTCTGTTAAAATATATACATCTACATCTACATGGATACTCTGCAAATCACATTTGAGTGCCTTCACAATTCTCTATTGTTCCAATCTCGTATAGCGCGCGGAAGTAATGAACACCTATATCTTTCCGTACGATCTCTGGTTTCCCTTATTTTATCGTGGTGATCGTTCCGCCCTATGTAGGTCGGTGTCAACAAAATATTTTCCCATACGGAGCAGAAATTTGGTGATTGGAATTTGGTGAGAAGATTGCGTCGCAACGAAAAATCCCTTTCTTTTAATGATTTCCAGCCCAAATCCTGTATCATTTCTGTGACACCCTCTCCCATATTTCGCGATAATACGAAGCGTGCTGCCTTTCTTTGTACTCCGTCAGTCCTACCTGGTAAGGATCCCACACCGCGCAGCAGTGTTCTAAAAGAGGACGGACAAACCTAGTATAGGCAGTCTCCTTAGTAGGTCTGTTACATTTTCTAAGTGTCCTGCCCAATAAAACACAGCCTTTGGTTAGCCTTCCCCACAACATTTTCTATGTGTTCTTTCCAATTTAAGTTGTTCGTAATTATAATACCGAGGTGTTTAGTTGAATTTACGGCTTTTAGATTAGACTGATGCGGGAGACATCTTCAAGGGGTCCGTAGATCGATGGAAGGTCCAACACACTCACTGGCTCGCTACTGACTATCATGTCCATTATAATTATCCGGGCTGTTATGCCGTGGTCGGTTGACGAATTCTGTGTCAATTCCCAACGTTTCGTCTCCGACTGCGGGAGACATCTTCAAGGGGATCCGTAGCTCGATGGAAGGTCCAACACACCCACTGGCTCGCTACTGACTCTCCCGCAGTCGGAGACGAAACGTTGGGAATTGACACAGAATTCATCAACCGACCACGGCATAACAGCCCGGATAATTATAATGGACATAAAATACCAGTATACCTCTCATCAACAGCATTCGTTAAATCGGCGCCGAACAGCACGGAACTCTACATATCGTTCAGAAATAATAAACCAGCTTGTCCACTATTAAAGTTGTCTTCAAATTCCTAAATAATGCACTAAAACTTTGTCATACGATCCAAAAACATCTCTTCAGGCTCCAGCGCATAATAAAAATTGTAATTCATCCTGCCAGTGACATTTATTTCAGTCTCCGCCACAAAATTCAGAGTATGCACATTCAGAGTAGCTACTTCGTTAGTTTCCCAGCTACGATAAATGTCTATTAGTGTTATAATCTTAGTATATGTGAATGAGCAAGCCAATCTCATAAACGAAATTAGACTCAAAAGGATGCCAATAATATGAAGTCCACACATACTACAAGACTGGACGAATGTGCATGTGTGTTACACATCTCCTCCTAAACCACTTGACCGATTTCCACCATACTTGGTGCACATGTCACTTACTGTCTGCAAAGAATCTCTGTGGGACAAGAACCATCTGCCTATCAAAAGGGTGGAAATAGGGGTGAAAAAGCAGTGTAGCCCACGACGCACAAGTAACCATAATGTATTCACTGTTTGAGAACGAGAGTGCTTACTAACTTGCAACAATCATTACACATACGCGTAGTTTCTCTAGCCCACAACCTCCACAAAATGATGAAAACCAAAAAGTTTAACGCTTCCTGTAGTTTGATTTCATGCAATAAGAGTGACGCATGAAGCATAACTTTTTGTTTTATTATTTCTTTATTACTAATTGTATTAGCGACACATTTTGCAAACAGCATTTGCGTATACAACTAAATGTACCAGCAAAATTACATTATTATACGACACATAGTTCAGGAGATATGACGTCATTAGTTGGGTGCAGGTGAAGGTAGAGGGCGAAATTTTCTAGGGATGGAGGTGAAATAAGTGTCCAGATACGTTAGATGTGTGTGAAATACAGGCTGTTTCAGAAGTGATGGTCAGTATTCAGGGATATGACAGGAATGGTCATTAAAAAGTCAAGTAAACAAGGGCTCCAAAACGCACACCTCAAGAGCTACGAGCAGTTCTTGATCTTCGCTACTGTGAAATAAATCTCTTCTACCGCAAACTCTTTGCTTTCCATATTTTGCGAAGTAGTAGTATGGACCAAAACAAGGAAAAAATGTCCAGTAAACATGTTCTCTAAAATGCATACCTCAAGACTATGAGAACTTGTTCATGTTCACTACTTTGAGCACATCTCTTGTGAGGAGAGTGCTCATAACTTTTAAGATATGCATCTTAGAGCACATGTTTACTGAGCATATTTTCTTGTTTTGGTACATACTACCACTTCGCAAAATATGGAAATCAAAGAGCTTGCAGAAGAAGAGATTTGTTTCACAATAGCGAAGATCAAGAATTGCTCATAGCTCTTAAGGTATGTGTTGTAGAGCTCATGTTTACTTAGCTTTTTGTTTCGAAAGATCGTTCCTGTAGTATCCCTGAATATTTACCATTACTTCTCAAAGACCCTGTAAATATGACACACGCATGCGTGGGCAAAGGCACAGACAAAAGCTCCTCAAAAACCCCTGGATTGATTTTGGATTTGGTATTCATATTACTTACTAGCTGGAGACATATATTGTGGGCTAAGAACCAGCAGCCTCCTATTTGCGTGGAGTGATAACGTGGAAGGAGAAGATGGACAGACAGAGAGGGGCAACTAGCAAGTGGACACAGATATTGGGGATGAGGAGATGGGAAGAGAGAGGAGAGAGGAGGACATGGAAAGGAGAGATGTGGAAAGCGAGAAGGGGGAAGGAAGTGAAAAGAGAGTTGGGAGGTGGAGTAAGTTTGATAAAAAAAGACTGGAATAAATAAATACCCGGATAATGCTGAATAGTCAGCTAGTTTCCGATAAAAATTTTAGGGTATTTCAGATACAATACAGAGTGCTCCAGAGAAATACAGACGCTCTTTGACAGTCAGTATTAATGGCCCAAAATTATATACCATTATAATTTTTGCATGGAGGGGAAGGTTGTTTTATGTGTTCAAAGTGACCATCATTAGCAGCCAAACGATGCCGCTGAACTGTTGACCTAAATACGGCTGTCAGTGTTGTCTATGTAACAGCCGCACAGGAAGCCTCGATGGTTTCTTGTAGCTCGTTCACTGTAGATGGCTTCTGCTCATAAATTTCATTTTTCAAGGTACCGCATAGTTATATGTCAAGAAATGTGGGATCTGGATGGCATGGTGGTTACTCAACAGCTCCTTGTCGACCTATCCATCGTCCAGGTAGATATTCATTCAAGTAGGCTCTGGCATCTGTGTTGCAGTGAGGCGAAGTGCCATCTTGTTGTAGGTAAAGTCTTTCACTTCCAAACACCTTCCAGATGGTAGGTAAAATCGATGTTTGCAGCATATGATGATACGCATCACCAGTCACATTACCTTCGAAGAGGAATGGGCCAATCAAACCGGGTAACTACAGACCACACCACACATTAACATACGGTAGAATAAGACGTTTGTCTACAAGAACATGAGGATTTTCAGGAGACCAGTTAATGCAGTTGTGGTCCATTTACAGTATCAATCAGTTTGCATTGCGCCCGTCAGACCAGACAATCATCTCTGCAAACCATTCACCCTCGCGAAGGATGCTTTCAAACCACTCGCAGTACTCTATTCTTCGACCCTAGTCGACCTCGTGCGTGCAGCTCTCTTGGCTGTATACTTTTCCACTTTGCATCCTTCAGAATTCGTCGCACGATTGATCGACTTATCCCGCTTTCACGTGCACCCTGCTTCACAGATTTCTGAGGCGACCTAGTAAAATGTTGCAACACAGCTGCGCTGAAAGCTGCACTTGATGTTTTTGGTAGGCCAGACCTTTTCCTATGCGCATCCTGAAAAGTATCATTAGCTTCAGATTTCCCCGAATGCGGTTAATTATTGTACGTGTTGGTGGTTGAGTGCAGTCCACGTTACGCCATGGGCGTAGTACCTCCTTCATGTTTTCGCACTTCAAGTACCACTTCAACACGGGTTTGCGTTGCTCAAACGACAATTCTCATTTATTGCTGCACTGGCATCTGTTGGAAAACGCTCGCCAGCTGAAAACAAAACACTTGTTCGCCACACTCTGGACACACACTTGACGTCGTTTGGTTCCCTTCTGCTGTCAATATTCTTCTGTGATGAAAGATTTATGTAAGTAAGTAGTCGATATGTAATACAGGGTGTTCTTATGTCGTCATATTCACGAATCCGATGGACTACGCTGCCGCGCGAAATTGCAACGATATGTCAACTTGTTCCGAAGATATTAACTATAAAAGAGTGTCTACATTTTTATGGGCCCTTCTGGATGTGATATCTACATACTTTTACGTGGCAACACCACTCCCTGAAGCCAGCGTTACGAGGTGGACCTGCAGTCGCTTTGTAATCGACAAGTCGAGTGACGTGTGAGGGTAGGTGGTCAATTGGAAGCCTGGAAGCATCAGCGATCAGCATAATCTGCTAAAACATTTTACTAGTTGAGTGAAGTTTACGAAGGTTTAATTTCCTAATAGCTGCTGGTGGCAGCGGGTCACAGAGTCCACGTGTCGCTAAGAAATGCTGGCACCTCTTCTGTGTATCATGACGTCACTGACGCAAGTCCGTGCCCGTTGCGTGCCGAGATGGAGACTGTGGCACGGCCCTCCGGACGTACAGTGGTGACTCAGGTCACGTACCACCTCAGCGCTCTCGATGACCGCCTTGTCATGTGCACAGGTGGAGCCTACCGACTACGGTCCGGGACGCCGGTTGTCGTGGAGAGTGGCCCTGGTCATCCGTCATGGATCCACCAGCCGGCAAGGAGGCTGAGCGGACGGGGTACCACTGCGGAGGATGTCCAGATGCCAGCTTGCATATCATCTACGATGACACAGAGAAAGAGGGGTCCTGACCGTTCATAGTCTTCTCATCTTTGATGACCCAGTTGGCAGCAGCGGCAGACCACAGATGTGGTACGCATCGGACTCTGCTTCCTCGGAGTTGAAGTGGGCACTATCGAACAGTTCCTCTTAGTTTCAATGAAATTCACTCGACTTTTTCTCTGGTTTTTCGACGTGGACAGAATGGCAGCACGCCAAACTGTGTCTTGTGTTCCGAAAGCTGCCTTATATACAGGGGTGGAGCGTATGACGCGGTGGCTCCGAGTATATGAGCGTCTGCTCCTTGTCTCGCAGTGGTAATTTCAGTCATGATTTTAGGTCAACGAGCTCTGTCTTTTTGTCGACGTTTGACTTCGTAGTGGTTCTCGGACGCGGAGCTACATTGTGTTACCTCATAGTGCCTTGCTAAGCAGTCCAGAGGTGTTTGTATTTCTGTCTGATAAAAAAAAATTGGCTAGCTGCGGATTGGACCCGAACACTGAGGGTTCCGAACAAACCTAACTATGGATATAAACAGTTCAGCCAATCCGAGAATCGAAGATTTCGACGTTTTTTGCTTGATATTGACAATGACACTGACAAGATACCGGATTCAGGGATTCCAAGGCTTTCAAGAACGCTTTAATTTTATCAAGTTTAAAGTTCGGATAACAAATGAAAGAAGAAATATTTTTTCGTGTAATACAATTAATAAACAACAATTATCAGATTTTTTTCCTTTAGTTCCACCGTAAAACCTTCCTTCTTGGCAAATTTCACGATTCTATATCAAGACGAAGTGCCCTATAGGTTTTAATGAGAGAGTATGTGAAGTAAATCGTATCCTTTCATTGCATTGACTTAGAAGGTTAACATTTTTGCACTACAAAAGAGCTATGGACCTCAGTAAGTGATATGAATTTCACCTTTTTACATCTACCTGTCACTGAGAAAAAGAGGTCTTAAGAGAATGACTGTCAGACAGTCTCATAAGAAATGCCAAAAATTTTTTTTCGTGTGCTGTAATTACTAATTAATAATTTTCAGCTTAGTTCCTTTGGTTGTATTCCAAAACCTCGGTTCTTGCCAAATTTCATGGTTCTAGACCAACAGGAGTACGTTTTGATGAGTGAGTTTGCGAGTATAAAAATTTATGCCGTAAAGGGGCGCATGTTTTGACTACATTGACTTAGAAACTAACGGCTGTCACACCACCAAGGAACTATAGTCCTTAGTATGTGACGTAAATGTCAAGTTGATAAGTCTAATAGCTTCTGAGAAAAAGGGTATTGAACAGTCAGACAAACAGAAGGATGGACATCAAAGCGATCCTATAATAGTTCAGTTTTCACCGATTCAGGTATGCTACCCAAAAAAAACTAGAATAAATCGTGCCTAATGCGCTGGCGTAAGCTGTCGCCAGCACACCGGTCGGCAAAGATGTAGCAAGAAGATCGACAGTAGGCGCTGGATGAAGAGCGCCTGTCGGGAGAGAGGCCAAAGACAGACTCGCAACCAACATGCCGCCAACGCCCTCTCTGCCACAAGTATTTATAACGCCGCCACTGGCTGGAGGGCTCAGTCTCAGTCACTAGTGCAGTCGCTCAGTCACTAGCTCAGTCACTGGTGCACTAACTCGCGTTCCAGTTTGGCATCTGTCATTCATCGCATAGTGGGACTTGCAGATCACCAAAACTGTCATTCATCGCATAGTGGGACTTGTACTTCACCAGAAGTGATGTTAACGTGGACTGTTAGTGAAGAGCTTGTACCACAATATGGACTCTTAAAATTTAGTAGATTCCTGTTTATGTAAATAAAGAACCCTGTTAATGCATGTGAGCAGTTGTGTTGCAGAAAAAGAATAGTGGCCACCAAACAACATCCTCTCCCTTGATATTTGTGGTAGAAGACTCAACACCTAGCATAATAAGGTAATTTGTTACGAAAGATACACTACTGGCCATTAAAATTGCTACACAAAGAATAAATGCGGGTGATAAATGGGTATTCATTGGACAAATATATTGTACTAAAACTGACATATGATTACATTTTCACCCAATTTGGGTGCATAGATCCTGAGAAATCAGTATCCAGAACAACCACCACTGGCAGTAATTACGGCCTTGATACGCCTGAGCATTGAGTCAAACAGAGCTTGGATGGCGTCTACAGGTACAGCTGCACACGCAGCTTCAACACGATACCACAGTTCATCAAAAGTAGTGACTGGCGTATTGTGACGAGCCAGTTGCTCGGCCATCGTTGACCAGACGTTTTCAATTGGTGAGAGATCTGGAGAATGTGCTGGTCAGGGCAGCAGTCGAACATTATCTGTATCCAGAAAGGCACGTACAGGACTTGCAACATGCGGTCGTGCATTATCCTGCAGAAATGTAGGGTTTCGAAGGGTCGAATGAAGGGTAGAGCCACGGATCGTAAGACATCTGAAATGTAACGTCCACTGTTCAAAGTGCCGTCAATGCGAACAAGTTGTGACCGACACGTATAACCAATGGCTTCCATACCATCACGGTGGGTGATACGCCAGTATGGCGATGAGGAATGCACGCTTCCAATGTGCGTTCACCGCGATGTCGCCAAACACTAATGTGACCATCATGGTGCTGTAAACAGAACCTGGATTCATCAGAAAAAATGACGTTTTGACATCCGTGCATCCAGGTTCGTCGTTGAGTACACCACCGCAGGCGCTCCTGACTGTGATGCAGCGTCAAGGGTAACCGCAGCCGTGGTCTCCGAGCTGATAGTCCATGCGGCTGCAAACGTCATAGAACTGTTCGTGCAGATAGTTGTTGTCTTGCAAACGTCCCCATCTGTTGACTTAGGGATCGAGACGTGGCTGCACGATCCGTTACAGCCATGCGGATAAGATGCCTGTCATCTCGACTGCTAGTGATACGAGGTCGTTGGGATCCAGCACGGCGTTCCGTATTACCCTTCTGAACTCACCGATTCCATATTCTGGTAACAGTCATTGGATCTCGACCAACGCGAGCAGCAAAGTCGCGATACGATAAACCGCAATCGCGATAGGCTACAATGCGACCTTTATCAAAGTCGGAAACGTGATGGTACGCATTTCTCCTCCTTACACGAGGCATCACAACAACGTTTCACGAGGCAACGTCGGTCAACTGCTGTTTGTGTATGAGAAATCGGTTGGAAACTTTCCTCATGTCAGCACGTTGTAGGTGTCGCCACCGGCGCCAACCTTGTGTGAATGCTCTGAAATGCGAATCATTTGCATATCACAGCATCTTCTTCCTGTCGGTTAGATTTCGCGTCTGTAGCACATCATCTTAGTGGTGTAGCAATTTTAGTGGCCAGTAGTGTAAATGTCTCAGACAGCTTTGTGACACTGTAGTGGACATGTAAACCACTGGATCCATCTGAGAACGAGGTTAAAAAAACATCGCTGACACAGATATCCATTTCAGTCTGCATAGCATTCAAATTTTGCTGCTCCTAGTTGACTTTTTTAATCTTTCTGTTCGGCTTTTACGTATAACTTACAGATTATGAATCAGTTGGAAGCTACGGAAGGGCTACAGTGTCCTGTAAAAGGCAGAAAGGCCTGCCACAGGAGATCGCAAACTCGGCTCCGAGGGCGAGCGTAGCTCGCGCTTGGTCGACAGCGGGCCAGCTGGGCCTTCCGTATTCCGAAAGGCACGCGCACGCCCGCAGTCCGGCAGTGGGGCAGAATTCACAATGGCCTCGCCGGCTGTTAACACGGCATCAATTTGTCGACCGCGTCGCGCGCCCCGCCGGCGCGTACCTGCAAATCAACTTGCTTAACGAGCAGAATTTTCCATGTATATATATATGGCGCGGTGGGGGGTGTGGAGGCCGGGGGGGAACACCTATCGATCTCCGATACTGAAAGTACGGCGCGACCGCGTCACGTAATACGCACCTGCGGCGGCCGTCGGCGCTGCGCACAACGTCCGGCTGACAATCACAGACGCTGTCTGCCTGTCTGTCTCATCTCTGTGCGGAAAACATCAGCGGCGTATTGTGTAACGCGCCACAGAATGAAAGCGTGTGTTTCCTGTGTTTCCAGTCACCCCAAATATAGGGCGCTACGGTACTAGCAGAAAAATGCTCCTATTGCAGCACAAAAAAGGCGAATATACGCCTGTTTAAAAGACTCTGTAAATTGGGGTACCAGCAGCCTCATTCTACCTTGTTTAGCGCTTTTATAACTTTTCCGGAATAAGTCATGTGAACACATTCGCGCTCTTCTTAAAATGCAACTTATCTTTCATTTCCATAAGCTCTCGTAACTGTAACTCGTTGACAACCGCTAATCCATTGCTGTAAGTCGCCCCTACCCATCCGCTCCCACTTCCCTGTTTTCATTCGTTCATTCAGCCCAGTTCATTGTCTTTACCTCTTTGTGTTTAAGTCTCACTATTTCCTGTCTCACAGCCAGAGCCCCCTTCGTTCTGTCCTCCTCTCACTGTCTCCCTCTTGCTCAATCTTACTGCTAGCACACTGAAGCACGGCATGCGGATTCAAATACAGAGATACGTGGGTTGGAACTTAAATGGTTCAAATGGCTCTGATCGCTATGCGACTTAACTTCTGAGGTCATCAGTCTCCTAGAACTTAGAACCAATTAAACCTAACTAACCTAAGGACATCACACACATCCATGCCCGAGGCAGGATTCGAACCTGCGACCGTAGCGGTCGCACGGCTCAAGACTGTAGCGCCTAGAACCGCACGGCCACGGAACTTCAATAGTGGCAACTATTTATTCACAACCGATACAAGAGAATTACATGTTTGCACCTGTTACTGTCCTTCAGAGTAGTCACCAGAGAGAGATAACTCGTTGCCAGCTAAGTGGGAGGCGTCGTATACCGTTAGTAGAGCCTGTTCTGAAACTTCCTGGCAGATTAAAACTGTGTGCCCGACCGAGACTCGAACTCGGGACCTTTGCCTTTCGCGGGCAAGTGCTCTACCATCTGAGCTACCGAAGCACGACTCACGCCCGGTACTCACAGCTTTACTTCTGCCAGTATCTCGTCTCCCACCTTCCAAACTTTACAGAAGCTCTCCTTCTGAAAAGTTTGGAAGGTGGGAGACAAGATACTGGCAGAAGTAAAGCTGTGAGTACCGGGCGTGAGTCGTGCTTCGGTAGCTCAGATGGTAGAGCACTTGCCCGCGAAAGGCAAAGGTCCCGAGTTCGAGTCTCGGTCGGGCACACAGTTTTAATCTGCCAGGAAGTTTCATATCAGCGCACACTCCGCTGCAGAGTGAAAATCTCATTCTAGAGCCTGTTCTGTTAATGGTGCGAATGGAGCGGTCTGCAGCCTGTCGAATCTCTGGAACAGTTCTGAAGCGAACGGCACGAAGTGGTTCCTTCATCTTCGGAACCAAATCAGAGTCACAAGGCCTTAAGTTCGGCGAGAATGGCGGATGGTACAGTACTTTCCAGTCCCATCGACCGAACAGAGTAGCCGCAGCTTGCACTGTATGTGCTCGCGCATTGTCGTGCTAAATGATGAGTGGGCTGCACAGAAAGCGCCGCCGCTTCTTTCGTAAAGTTCGTCCCCACTCGTGAAATGGCCGTACGGGAAATCTCCAATTCATCGCTACCTCAGAGATGCTGTGTCCCATCACTCGTGTGACAACTATATCACCACGTTAAAACTCACTTAAATCTCTATTACCTGCCATTGTAGCAGATGTAACCGATCTAACAACTATACTACACTTGTTGTCTTATAAAGTTGCTGTGGACCAAATCCAAACCAAATGTGTGTGAAATCTTATGAGACTTAACTGCTAAGGTTATCAGCCCCTAAGCTTACACACTACTTAACCTAAAGTATCCTAAGGACAAACACACACACCCATACCCGAGGGAGGACTCGAAGCTCCGCCGGGACCAGCCGCACAGTCCATGACTGCAGCGCCTTAGAACGCTCGGCTAACGTTGTGGATCGGAGCGCCATATTTTGCCTGTTTATATTATCACTGTATCTGACTACACATGGCTATACCAGTTTTTTCGGCTATTCAGTATACAATAAGAAACGTACGAGGAGTGTCTGTAAAATAAAGTCTGCAATTCTTTCTCATAGAAAACACGGTTATTAGCAGTGAATGTTACACTGTGGAAAGGCTAGACTATGTCTATTTGTAGACCTAATCACCATTGCAATCGACACACATTTTCATTTGATGTGGTATTTTTATATACCCGAGTCATAGTACTCTGTCGATTGACTGCATAGGTACGGCTCAACCTCGTTTTTCAACACATCGTCCGTAAGGAAATGCGTTCCACATAGGTGTGACGTACACTCATGAGACAGATAAAAATAGGCAGGCGGTTTGGTGAAGATTTCCCATCCCATTTAGGGCAGTAGATCGGCTGCTGCATGAATAGTTTGCGAACGGACGTAGTCGTGATGAAGACGCAGTCCCTAATCAGAATTCCCCTCATTCGATTTTCAGTGGCATAATGCAGTTGTTTTAAAGTCTCACAGCAGCGAGCAGCGTCTATTTTTGTGCCGTTAAGCATAAATTCGCACTATAATAAACCTTTTCTGTCCTAGAGCACAATGGCCATACTTCCTCTGCAGACAATATTTGCTTATTCTCGGCTTCGATGAATTCGAATCCCACCACTGACGAGAATTTTCCTTATTTTCAGTTGTCGTGAACTGTACTCAGTGACCATTGGATCCAAAAATTCTTCGCCCTGTTCTGCACAGCAGGGCAGGTATCAGTGGAGCGTTTCAACACATCGCCATTTGTGGCCTTCGGTAAGCAATTAGGAGATCCACCTCACACACATTTTCCGAGAATGCAGATCTCTGGCCCAAACCTTGTAAATCGTATACTTACTTTCAGGGATTCATTCGCCCAGTTCACGAATTGTCACATGCCAGTTTCACGCTTTTCTTTTTGCAACTTTGCAATTATTTCGGCTGAAACCGAAGGTAGGCCAAAACGCTGTTCTTAATGGACGTCTGTACGTCCGTCCTTAAACTCTCTTTCGCACGTTTCTGACATCCACAAACTGTGGTCCACTGGATTCGCATGACTGACTTTGAATATCAGTGGGAGTAGTGCTCTGGGCACACAAAAAAGGATCACCGCATGCAACAAGCCTCTGGTGGGAGAAGCGAGCGGCAGCTCCATCGCGAGCGGCTGCCCACTCAAGACTGAGCGTTGCGGCGGGCACGGGTTGGTGGCGATTTCAGGGGTGCAGGTGCGGGCGGCGGGCGGGGGAGGGAAACCAAGCTACACGCCAGTGTTGCCAGATCTCGCGTGAAAGCGTTCCTCACAGCTCCAGCACTTCGCAGATCTTATTTTACGGACACGCCTCGCGTTTCCGTCTATCTATGCGGATGTTTGTAACGAAATTATAGTTCGCACTAGCACCTACAGTGATTCCTGGAATGTCATTTACTTGAGTCAGACAAATCTAAGAAGCACTTTACTGCGTTTTATTTACTTTAAAATTGCCAGTTGTGTCAAAGTTGGTACTTGAACATTGTACTTCACATGTGTATTTATTTATTTATTTAACCTGATCAGATTAGAGCCTGCAGTACCTCTCTTGCAGCGAACAATGTGTTTCAATACACACATAATACATCATACCTTATTTAGGTATAATGATATTAATTATAACGTCTCAAATGTTGCAGTGTTGGTAATGGAAGTGAAAAGACGATATGGAACTTACATATCTAAGACGATTTTGAATAAAAGTGGATAGTAAGCACAAATACCAGTAATAATAGTAACGATTCTGTTACTGCCACTGATAATAATAGTAATATTATGGGTAGATATTACAAGAATGTGGTCTACAAAAGAATTCAAAACGAGAAACTTATTCTATAGCAGAAAT
This sequence comes from Schistocerca serialis cubense, assembly GCF_023864345.2. Lineage (NCBI taxonomy): Eukaryota > Metazoa > Arthropoda > Insecta > Orthoptera > Acrididae > Schistocerca > Schistocerca serialis. Next base: position 868,245,195 of record NC_064641.1, on the reverse strand, counting down.
AACTATGGACACAATGTGTAAACATAGAATTAGGTTTCATGGGAACAAGTTTTTTTATTTTTTTATTATTAGCTTTTGACTTGGGTGATGTGTCTGGGCACGACTTCTTCTCAAGTACCAACCTTTTTAACTCATCATCTCCAATGTTTTGTTTGACATATCCAATTCTCTATCGCTCCCTCCAGTACCTATCGTCCTGTCGTTGCTTCTTCTCAGCATTTTCACATAATCATTAAATACCGGTCCTCTGTATAGCCCCCTTATTTCTCATCGTAACAGTCGACTGAATTTTCACCATCCTCCTATACTACCACATCTCCATCATTTTGTTTTCTTTTCTTTCTGATTTCGCCAGTGCCGCCGATTCAGAAACTTGTAAGGATGTGCTCCAACAATACATTCTCCAAATTTCTTCCCCAGATTACAGAAAAATGTGAAGAATGAATAATCCGAAATGGACAAAACTCACATGTAATATGTTTGACTCGTAACTATACACGCACCTTAGTACGCAGGTATCAAATCAGATCCAGAGATAATGCGCATATAGATATTTAACCCTATCAGAATAAGGCCTATAGGATCTCTCCTGCATCGAACAATGTGCTTATAAACAGTCGAAACGCTTTGAGAACAGCAGTTTGGGATTCACAGAAACGAGTATGGGGCAACTGCTGTCAGATGTTCAGATTAGTTGTTTTATAGGAACAGACTTGAAGAAAACAATCTACTTTAAACGAAAAAGAATTGAGAACAGCTTTCTCGTTGCTTGTAAGCTTTTAGTCGTCCATAAATGGTCAAATAACGACTTTAAAAAGAATTCGAATAGTGATACTGACAATAAAATACAATGAGGGAAAAAATTAGTATAGCCTTTTAAAGATTTCCAGTTCACTGAAGATGTATTGTTCATCCAGGTAGCCATGCGCTATTGCCATTTTTCTGGGTGCACTCAGTCTCATGATGCGAATTGAGGAGCTACTCCACCGAATAGTAGCGGCTTCGGTCAACAGTACCGTCTTTCCACCGGGAGAGCGGTGTGCTGTCCCCACGCCCCTCCTATCCGCCTCCTCCAATGAGGATGACACGGCGGTCGTATGGTCCCGGTAGGCCACTCGTGGCCTGAAGACGGAGTGAAGATCTATCTATTGTTGCATCAGTGCATATGGGTCACATGAATTGATTACACTTGTGGATCAACTACCCAAGCGGTTCTCCGGTAACAGGTATCGACCCAAGCTGAAACACCGATATTAGTGCGTGGTGTAGCCTCCAGAAGTGGCGATGTACGCGCTGACTCTGGCATCCAGTGGATCGTACAGATGGCGAATACTGTCCAGGGATATGTTATACTACTCCTGCTCGACCTTTTCAAATAGCTCTGGAAGAGTTGTTGGTTGACAAATTGTATGAATCACACCTCATCCCATCATTATCACACATGTGCTCGATTGAAGATTTTGCTGGTCAGAGAATTTGCTGCACCCGTTCAGGAGCACGTTGAGTTTCAGGAGCGAAAGCACTGTTTGAGACAGCGTCCACCAGGTCTACGTCAGAAGCGCAAATGACCATCACTAGCGTTGAGGCAGAATACTGAAGACTAGTGCGCGCCATTCCATCCACCGAGTAATCTCGTGACGGCACCAGTCCAGACGTGCACGTCGATGCTATGGCGTGAGTAGAAGACGGGACAAGGTGCGCCTGCCCGTAGTCCCATTGCTAATAACAGGTCTTCAACAGTTGGTGTTGCCACGTCTGGCCTCACAGGTCCTCGTATCTGTGCCGTGGTACCTGTACGATGAGCCACTGCTGCCCTTACAATACGACGATCCTGGTGGGCGTCTGTGCTGCGTTGACGTCCAGAACTTCGTCTCCAGATGCGAGAATGTTCACGTGACCACTGGTACCAGCATCGTTGCACAAATGACGCACCATGTCCAACTTGTGTGGCAGTTCTATGAAAGGACCATCTCTCCACTCTTAAGGCCATAATTTGGCCCCTTTTGAACTCGAACGCTTGGCTGTTGGAAGGACGCGTGCGTCTCCGTGGCATGGTTCTCTGCTTGCTTCATACATTTCAACCACACTGAGCTTTCTGGCTGTGAGCATGCCCTATTAAAGGGTGGACACAATCAGATCTCTGGTAGCTGTGCCACTAAACTATCTGCTGGCAGACGATGATGAAACCGTTATCAGTACATAACTATCCCTCAGGTAGCATACGCCATCTCCGGATAAAAATCGACGCCGTCTTTCTAGGTGTTCTAATCTTGTTTCTCGCAGTGTTTATAAGTATATTAATTGGCGTACAAAAGTGATACATTATGAAATAGCTAGATCTGCGGAGAGAAATTCAGACAGACTGCCCCAGCTAGGGTAACTAGGAAATTAGAACTGTCTGATGGGACACATGGGTGTTGAAGCATCCCCAACTCTCTTGTGGTTCCATTTTTAGGTACTCCAAGTCGATGTCTGCTCGTACATACGTATCAGGTTTTCCGGCTTTACTTCCTGACGTGACAGCGACAACTCTCCGATGAGGTGCGGGGTGTTTTGCTATTACTGCGAGTCTTGTAAATATCGCTTTTATTTAGTAATTTGTCCGGCTAAAACTCTCCCCTTTTATGATTAAGACAGCCTGCGCCACCTTTCGGAGGGAGTGGGGACGTCAAAGAGTCACAAAAGTTCATATTAAGCAGTCCGTAAAACACGTAAACGCTCACTTCAGTTAGCGTGTTAGTTAATGCCTACGCTTTCCGCTAGATGGTGCTGACTTACTGCTGAATAGCTTTGGTTCCGAAAAACCTTCACTGATTAGTACTAGGTAAATGAAATAAGTACAACACTCTTGTATTTCACTTTCATTATATATTCAAGGATTAAGATGGTGATGGATGATGGTCTGTTTAAAAGGTTCCTAGCCTGGAGGAATCTAAATAGTCCGCAAATGACGATATGCACACGCTCTACGACCAGATTCGCAACTAACGGCACACGACACTTTCAAAAGTCCACACGTTAATATCTGAATACCAGTACATCTGAATTCACTCGTATCAGCAGATAATTTGAGTTTCTGTCCTCTGTATGTCTGTAAAGTTCCAATGTAGCACGAAAGCGCTAAAATCCCCTTAAAACTCCGTTGCTACCAACAGTCACAGATCGTACACTACATCACTTTTAATCTCCGTAATATTCTAACAGTTTATGGTGAATCTTAACACGATAAAGTCCAATCTAATTATTGTCTCGCTGACTGACACGGGTTCCCCGCCCTTTAACGAAACAATCAAGGGAAAAAAGGCTGCATTAATGACGATCAGGCCTTTTTATAGGTTTTTCATCACAAGAGTTTAACGTCACTGCCTTCTCCATGACGGAGCTTCCGTGGCTTTGCTGTACTTGAACTACTTGCTGATATACTATAATTTTGATCTGCAATTATCGAACTCTGATTCTACACTATTTTCCCCTCTAAAAATTCTATTCTTAATTTTAAATTATTCTTTCTATATCTTTTATCACTGTAAACTTAACCGAGGAGTTAGTGTTCAGCAGTAAATCTTTAATTATTGTCAGTGTCACTATTATAAATATTTTTAAAGTCGTTATTTGACCATTTGTGGACTATGAAAAGCTACAACCATGGAGACAGCTGTTCTCAATTCTTTTACCTTTAAAGTAGATTGTTTTCTTGAAGTCTGTTCCTATAACACAGCTAATCTGACCATGTGACACCATTTGCCCGGTACTCGTTTCTGTAAATATCGAACTGCTGTTCTGAAAACCTTTCGACTGTTTGTTAACACACTGTTTGATGGCGGACAGGTCCTATAGGCCTCAATCTGATCGGCTTAAATGTCCATATGCTCATTTTCTCTAGATTTGATTTGATAGCCACGTACTAAAGTGCATCTTTAGTTACGAGTCAAAGATATTAAATGTGGGTTTTGTCCATTTCGAATTATTCGTTCTTCACATTTTTCTATAATCTGGGGAAGACATTTTGAGAATGTAAAGTTGGAGCACATCCTTACAAGTTTCTGAATCGGTGGCACTGGCGAAATCAGAAAGAAAAGAAAATCAAAATGATGGACATGTGGTAGTACAGAAGGGATGGATATGTGCTGGATATGGTGTTATGGGCGCTCAACAGTACAGAAGGATGGTTAAAATTAAGTCGACTGTTAAGATAAGAAATAAGGGGGGTATACAGAGGACCGGAAATAAAAGATTATGTGAAAATGCTCAGAGGAAGCAAGGACAGGACGTTAGGTAACATAAGGTTCAAAAATGGTTCAAATGGCTCTGAGCACTATGGGACTCAACTGCTGAGGTCATTAGTCCCCTAGAACTTAAAACTAGTTAAACCTAACTAACCTAAGGACATCACAAACATCCATGCCCGAGGCAGGATTCGAACCTGCGACCGTAGCGGTCTTGCGGTTCCAGACTGCAGCGCCTTTAACCGCACGGCCACTTCGGCCGGCGGTAACATAAGGGAATAGCATCCATAGTACTGGAGGGAGCCATAGAGAGCATAAACTGTTGAGGAGGAGAGACAATTGAATATGTAAAACGAAACATCGGAGATGATGAGTTAAAAAAAGACTGAGACGAAAAGGTTGGTACTTGAGAAGAATTCGCACCCAGACACATCACACAAGTCAAAAACTAATAATAAGGGATGAGTACAAAGCTAAAGAAAGACACTACTGATGAAAATAGGTTACTAACAGCCGTATGAAGTTGGATATGTACCTCATTTCTGTGATATAGTGCAAGAGTTTATCGTATAGTCAAGTTCCACTACTGGAAATGACTTTGTGCTGATAAGAACAAGTGTTCCCACTGTGGTGATCAGATAAAAGCGTTAAAATCGATGAGGGACATGAGGGCCTGATCAGGTGATGAAGAGGACGGTGTGAGGAAATCTCAGCGCCTGTCTGCATCATGTAGCTCTACATAAAATGGCGAAATATGGTCAAAATCGTATGCAGGAGCATATCACCAGCTCTGAATACCGAGAGCTTTCCTCACAATGATGAGGGATAGCTTGACTGTTTCCTACACTGATCATCACATCATCACTGGTCGAATCGTCATTAAAGCTTATACTTGCACGTAGCAGAAGAACCCCTTCTCCTTCACGCCCTTCAGAAGAGGTACAATAAATCTACATTCCATTCCAAACCGCATTTGAAGTAGCTTACTGGACAGGAACACGTAATTTACTTTGTTTCGTAAACGTATCTAAGGTATTATAGCCATGGTATTAAATTACAAGAGTTTTAAGGTAACAACATGGCATAAGTTTGAAAGACGACTGGAGCCTCAGGCTGTTGTTCGAGAGGACACAGCCAGTCTGGCACCAGGCATGGGAAGATGTCTGTCTGGCCAGAAAAAGTTGCACCAATAGTCCGGCACACTCCAGCAGTGGCGTGTTTTTATTTTCTCGACATAGTCCTCACAGAACGGGCGTCACTCTTCCGTCTCCCGCCATCCTCGAGAGAAGAGACAATTTGAATCAACAGAGAAACCGTAGGAAGACATTATGGCCCAAATCAGCGTGTTCAAAGTTATTAAATAGCAGTCTGAAGTATTAAAACTCCAACTAAATGGAGACGTGTATTGTACGAATATTGTGTAAAAAGATCATGTCTGTGTCGGAAACCAGTGACCAGGCTATCCACCTGACTGTCTCCTGTGGCAACGACACAAACAAGGGGGGGGGGGGGGGGGGGGGGGTAGTGGAGGCGGCTGTCCCGTCGCCCCGGCTGCCTTCTGCTCACAGGAGAGATACACAGTGTCCTTCTGCTGACAGATGGAGTGGATGTGAAGCCGTTGTGGAGAGCCTGTAACGAGGAAAGATCGCCACCCCTATCCGGGACAGAACCCTGGCCTCTACCGCCGGAGTGCAATAGCCGCTAGACCACCATGGTGACATGAATGTTTCATAACAAGTCATTACTCCTTAATAAGGAGAGGAAACCTCACGTGTGACGAGAGATGAGGCGAACATCAACTGTCTCAATCCGGGATGGTGCAGCTGAGGATGATGCAGGCAATAGTCCGCTCAAGCCGCTATCTCGGCTGCGATCAGCACAGTGTTCTGCAAGATTGAGTACCACCGAGAATGAGCAAATATTCCAATGAAGTACGGCAACACAGATGTCCGAGTATCTATGGTCTTCTGTCATTTATTTAACTGTTTTAATATTTATAACATACTTTATCATTACATGGGCATACATTTACCTAAATTAACTGTCAATAAATGTTTGCTGTGCCTTACAGTTCGAAAGAATCGTCATGATTTGTCACTAATTGTATGGAACTTACTTCAGATGACAATATGTGATGTAAGGAAGGTGGATACGCTGCTCTGGCGCTCCTTTCTTTGCTATATGGGAAAGGAAAGTGGCGCCCCCCCCCCCCCCTTATGCACCATTTCATATTTTTATATTAAAAAGTGCCGGGAGAAAGAATCACAACTCCTAGAAGTGCGGCATACACGGAATTTTATAAACGTGTTTCTACATCTGAAAGATGATGACTGTTCAGATTTCGCGCCAGTCACATAAGAGTGGCGCCAGTAGCTCCACTATGAGCATATAAATCAGGTTTGCTATAAATACACGCTTTAAAGGTCGTGAGCCTTTGAGACTAGACGTGGTGAGTTGATGTTAATCAAGCTTGGCTTTAAAGCGACAAAGACGTCGTTGTCAACGCCCCATTGAGCTTGAACGATGACGTGTAATAGGATTACGAGAAGCTGTATGTTCCGTCTGCGATGCTGAGGAAATGTAGCTGCCGTTCATGATTACTGGCGGCGGTGGTCACGGCAATGTCAGGCCGCAAGAAGGATGGACTCTGGTCAGCTATTTTCCACTACCGAGAGGGAAGACTATCTTGTTCGTCGCATCGTACTGCTTCTGCAGCAGTAATCTGAGCAGCAGCTGGTCCCATAGTGACACAATGAACTTTTGTAGGTTGGTTACTTCAGGGACAGCTCTGAGCCAGACAACCTGCACCGTGCAGTTTACTGACCCAAAACTAACGCTCTTTTGGGACTTCAGTGGTGTCAGCGAGAGCTGATTTCAAGGCAGGGTGGAAGACTGTTGAAGCTTCCCGGCAGATTAAAACTGTGTGCCGGACCGAGACTCGAACTCGGGACCTTTGCCTTGCGCGGGCAAGTGCTCTACCAACTGAGCTACCCAAGCACTTGCCCGCGAAAGGCAAAGGTCCCGAGTTCGAGTCTCGGTCCAGCACACAGTTTTAATCTGCCAGGAAGTTTCATATCAGCGCGCACTCCGCTGCAGAGTGAAAATCTCATTCTGGAAGTCTGTTGGTTGTATGGAGGCCAGCTGAGGGCTTGCAACCTATCTGTCTGTGTGCTCGACATTGTTCGCCTCATCTTTTGTCACACGTTAGGTCTCCTCTCCTTGTTTCGAAATAATGACTTGTTAAAAATTATTCATGTCACCATGGTGGCCTAGTGGTTATTGCACTCAGGCAGTAGAGGCCATGGATTCCATCCCAGATAGTGATGGCGATCTTTCCTTGTCCCAGAGTGTGTGCTTCAGTTTTCTTAGGTCTGTCCACATTCGTTCCTTTTAATGTGTGTCAGGACGCTGATGACCTCGATGTTGAGCGCCCATAAACCCCAACACACACACACACACACACACACACACACTCCTTGTCCCAGTCTCTCCACAACAGCTTCAGATCCACTCTGTCTGTAATCAGATGGGCACTATGTATCTCTCCCCATATACAAAAGACAGCCAAGGCGATGGAACAGCCGCCTCCCCTCCCCCTCCCCCCCTCCCACCTCCCCCCTCACCCTCCCCCCTCACCCTTTCTTTGTGTCGTAGCCACAGGAGATAGGCAGGTGAATAGCCTGGTCACGGGTTTCTCACACAGACATTACCTTTTTACACAAACAATATTCGCACAACACAAATTGAGTTATGGTGTGGAGTGGAATTTCGTATGACAAAAGAAGCACTCTCGTGGTTATCCCACGAACCCTGGTTGCAAACTTGTACGTCAGTCTGCTGAGCTGCCATTCCAGGGGTTGATTACCAACAGGATGACGCTCAGCTACATACCACTTTGCAACCCAGCATGCTCCGCAGACATGTTGCCTTGGCCTGTACGATCACCAGATCTGTCTCCAATCGAACACATATGGGACATCATCAGACAACACTAACCACACCCACAAACAGCATTAACCGTACCTGTACTGACCGACCAAGTGATACAGGCATGGAACTGCAGCCTACAAACTGCTATCTGGTACCTGTACAACACAATGCATGCACGTTTGCATGTTCGCATTCAACGTTCTGGCGGTTACACCCGTCAGTCACGTACCAGCGTTTCATCTTTGCAACGGCTTATCTCGCGCTTGCATTAACCTGTGATCTTGCAGTGTCAGTCGCTTAGATATGTTACCTAGACAAATGCACCCACGAAATTTCACTTCTCTAAATTAATTATCTTTTGGTGCTGCTGTTGTTTTTCCACATGAAATTCAAAGATGCCTTATTTAATGCATAATTTAGCTAATCGTGTGACAGCCTGGAGAATAGACGGAGGTTGTTGTTCTTGTTGTTGTTATGGTCTTCAGTCCTGAGACTGGTTTGATGCAGCTCTCTATCCTGTGCAAGCTTCTTCATCTCCCAGTACCTACAGCAGCCTTCATCCTTCTGAATCTGGTTAGTGAATTCATCTCTTGGTCTCCCTCTACGATTTTTACCCTCCACACTGCCCTCCAATACTAAATTGGTTATCCCTCGATGTCTCAGAACATGCCCTACCAACCGATCCCTTCTTCTAGTCAAGTAGTGCCACAAACTCCTCTCCAATTCTATTCAATACCTCCTCATTAGTTATGTGATCTACCAACCTAATCTTCAGCATTCTTCTGTAGCACCACATTTCGAAAGATTCTATTCTTTTCTTGTCTAAGCTATTTATCGTCCACGTTTCACTTCCATACATGGCTACACTCCATACAAATACTTTCACAAACGACTTCCTGACATTTAAATCTATACTCGATGTTAACAAATTTTGCTTCTTCAGAAACGCTTTCCTTGCCATTGCCGGTCTACGTTTTATATCCTTTCTACTTTGACCATTATCAGTTAATTTGCTCCCCAAATAGCAAAACTCCTTTACTACTTTAAGTGTCTCATTTCCTAATCTAATTCCCTCAGCATCACCCGACTTAATTCGACTACATTCCATTATCCTCGTTTTGCTTTTGTTGATGTCCCGGCGGAGGTTCGAGTCCTCCCTCGGGCATGGGTGTGCGTGTTTGTTCTTAGGATAATTTAGGTTAAGTAGTGTGTAAGCTTAGGGACTGATGACCTGAGCAGTTAAGTCCCATAAGATTTCACACACATTTGAACATCATAAAAGAGCTGTTACTGAGAAAGCAAGTTCATAACCAACCCCCAAAATTCACATAACGCTACAGAATGGAGGAGCCATAACTCTACGTTAAGCTGCCAGCGGTGATATGGAAATTTGAATCCGGCAGTACGATCTCCCATGAGATGGCTGGACAACTCCTCGATACTGCTGTTCGGCTGGACTGTTAATCCCTGCCACTGGGCAGCGGGCGGCCAGCCCTGCCGCACAGTGGTCTCCGGCAGGGGACGCCATGCGTTATTCAGGCGCCACACGCCGCAGCTGCCCTATTTGTTGCAGCACCGTGCCGGCCTCAAGTGTTGCCACGTTCCATTTGCGGCCATCACTTATTCAAGGCGCGGCCTCCGTGCGCACTCTGCCGCTTCCGAAACGTACGTAAAGCATTTCTGGCGGCTGCCGCTGTACCGCCAACTAGCGGCGGAGGCCCGCAATTAAAGAAGGTGGAGGTGGCAGGTGCAAACAGCAGCCTGCTGCCTCTAATTACTGCCTCCGTGCCTCAAGCCTCTGCCAAAGCTGCTAGCTAAGGCCTCTAATGGTCATCGAGTGCCTGTGTGTGCGAGTGTTACCTAGTTGGCACAGCAATTACTTCCTTCAACACACTCGTTAGAATCACTGTGTGTGAACTGCTGCGACAGCTTACATTTACAACTAGCTGCATCTGTTGGTCCACTCGTTCAGTGGATTTGTTATGATGAGTGAAGATGAGTAAACAGGTGCAATAACGTGAGTTGCCCTCACACATCTAAGCTCTTTGCTAGAACGTAGTACAATATGTACAGTATGTAACAAATGTATTAATTTTTTTTAACAAGCTTTATGTTCACTGATCTAAAAGAAGGTGTTCCATTACCTACATCACCCTTAAGTCGTCGACTTTTTTTACTTTCGACAGTTGCCTATGTTTAACCTCAGCGTTCGAGCAGTCTCTATACCAAATTTCATCGAAATTGGTTCAGTGCTTTCGATTCGAATAGATAACGTTGTTGTTGTTGTTGTGGTCTTCGGTTCAGAGACTGGTTTGATGCAGCTCTCTACGTAAGCTTCTCCATCTCCCAGTACCTACTGCAACCTACATCGTTCTGAATCTGCTTAGCGTATTCATCTCTACGATTTTTACCCTCCACGCTGCCCCCTCAGTACTAAATTGGTATCCGTTGATGCCTCAGAACATGTCCTACCAACCGATCCCATCATCTAGTCAAGTTGGGCCACAAATTTCTCTTCTCCCTAGTTCTATTCAATACCTCCTCATTAGTTATGTGATCTAATATTCAGCATTCTTCTGTAGCACCACATTTCGAAAGCTTCTATTCTCTTCTTGTCCGAACTATTTATCGTCCATGTTTCACTTCCATACATGGCTACACTCCATACAAATACTTTCAGATACGACTTCCCGACACTTAAATCTATACTCGATGTTAACAAATGTCTCTTCTTCAGAAACGCTTTCCTTGCCATTGCAGGTCTACATTTTATATCCTCTCTACTTCGACCATCATCAGTTACTTTGCTCTCCAAATAGCAAAACTCATTTACTACTTTAAGTGTCTCATTTCCTAATCTAATTCCCTCAGGATCACCCGATTTAATTCGACTACATTACATTATGCTCGTTTTGCTTTTGTTGATATTCATCTTATATCCTCCTTTCAACACGCTGTCCATTCCGTTCCGCTGCTCTTCCAGGTCCTTTGCTGTCTCTGACAGATTTACAATGTTATCGGCGAGCCTCAAAGTTCTCATTTCTTCTCCATGGATTTTAATTCCTACTCCGAATTTTTGTTTTGTTTCCTTTACTGCTTGCTCAATATACAGATTGAATAACATCGGGGATAGGCTACAACCCTGTATCACTCCCTTCCCAACGTACACTTTTGAATTTATGAAATTAGATTGAATTAAACACATTGAGGATTGTATAAGCATCCTGTCCTTTACACTGAATCATATTACGTAGAATATGGCAACCAATTAAAGCATTTTCACAAATCTGATAAACTTCAAAAGCCAATGTTATTTCAGAGGGTAAATATTTTTCCCCAAGTCTCGTAATCTTCTTCAAATCATTAAATATCTTGTACTACTCACTTTCTGAAGTCACCTATGTACTTCGTCACACTTCAGCCTATCTCCTCACCAAATATCATTGACATTAGTTCAGTGGTATAGTCGTGAATTTCGCATTTATAACAACACTGTCCTGTCACATTAGCGTGGCCACCTGCTTTCGTCTGAACAACCACTTTTCGCAGTGCAGACCACTGAGTGACCAAGAAAGGAGCCAATGAGGTTCTGGAAAATACTGACAGAGACGGGGAGCCATCCGACGCCAGTGAAGTGGCCAGCCGCACTATGTTTCTCCATTGAGGATTCATGGCACGAACAGCCTGGTCGAGGTAACGCACAGATTCTCGATACGGTTTAAAACAGGCGAGTGTGTACCCACTGCAGACCGCTGTCACTGCCTTCTTTCAGGCAGACCGTGCAATCTCCAAGTTCCAGGCTGCCGTCCCGTCCCGCCCCAGTGTTGTGTACCTGGGGGTGGAATACAGCCCGAACACAGAAACAAAGTATATGTAGAATATTTATGACATTGCTGTCAGACTGGCCCCTGTAAGCGTAGACCAGCACAGGTCCGTCCTGACGCTCAACTGACCTGGCATACTCCGTCTCAAGCTAAAATTCCCCATCTATTTACACTGGTTTTCCCCTCACTTCTGACGCAGTGTCAGAGGGAGACAGAAAGTACGGCAGGGACAAATTCCCACACGTAAGTCACTTACAAATCACCCTCCTGGCTCTGGCCTAGTGCCCCGCCTCATACATCGCAATAACTTCAAGCAACGCTGCAATTTCCGGCCTCGTTGTTGCTCCACTCAAAACAAATCATGCGTGCAATACCGCCGTCTCAGCTCGCGCCCACGAGTACCACGTTTACCTTGCCTGGCCTGCTGGCTGTCGTCTGTTACGACACTCTGCCAGTGGTCCCAGATTTCATTGCTCAACTGCGCCTTCATTGAATTTTGATACAATTTCCCTTTCCCTCGACTAGAATTGACACTAGCGCGGCACTTCGTGCTGTTCAAACCAGGCATGTTCATTGCGAGTTGCGTGACACTTTGCATTGATCTGCTGGTAGATACCATTGTATTGAGGAAAAACAAATTATGGAGAAGGACATGGTCCCCAGGGATAGATGCATATTTGTGTTGACCCACTGTGGCTTCTGAATGACGAGATCGCGGGTAATTCCTTGAAAACAATCACCTGACCATAGCGCATGCACGGGATTTGCTTTGAGACATTTCACGCTACACACTCCAACCGCCCTCTGTCCGATGGCGCATAAAATATGATTGATTTGGAAAGTCCACCTGCCACCAGTCAGTGCACGCCCAGTTGCGCCACTGGCGTGCGAATTCCAGCCTCCGGTGCCGGTGAGCAGCAGTGCTCATGGTTGCATGAACTAGGCGCCTACTGTGGAGGCCCATCTGCAGCAACGTTCGCTGCGTTGAGGAGACGCTGTTGGTAGCCCCTTGGTTTCTCTGGGTGGTCAGTTGCTCGGTTGCACATCTATTTGTCCATTATATTGTATTGTATGTTAACGAAGGGCCTAGAAACGACGGAGAGGCTCTGTCCCCGCCGCAGCCACAGTGGTCCACAACCCCACGGCGACTACCACAGTCCACTTCACCACTCCGCCGCCCCTCACTGAACCACTCTTTCAGGGTTGTTGTGCCGTTCGGCCCACAGTGGACCCCCCAGGGAACGTCTCCCACCAGACGAGTGTTTGCATGATAGAATAATGGTGGTGTACGCGTACGTGGAGAACTTGTTTGCGCAGCAATCGCTGACATATTGTGGCGGAGACGGAATAATGGGAACCAGCCCGTATTCGCCGAGGCAGATGGAAAACCGCCTAAAAACCATCCACAGACTGGCCGGCTCACCAGACCTCGATACATGTCCGCCTGGCGGATTCGTGCCGGGGACCAGGATCTCCTCCCCAATCCTGATAACTGTGCGTTAGACCGCACGACTAACTGGGCAGGTTTCTATTTGCCCATACACATCTACGCAGTTGTGATTCACACTTGTCATCTGTGGCCCACGGTGCACCACAGTTGCCTTGGCACCTCCTTCAGATAACGCCATTTTTCCATGCACGGTATACTTTAACCATGGTGGCATGTGAACAGTTTACAAACTTACCAGTTTCGAAAATGGGTCGAAAGCCAATGATCATTCCCTTTCGGACGTCTGATGAATCACTCCGCATTACGAAAACGACTGCACTATTTTCTGCCGCCCTCGACTCGCTTCATATACCCTCCACTGCTAGTGCTGCCACATGCCGTCTGTGAGTAGTCATCGCACGTTGACATCGAACATAGGCGATAGTCACATTGTGTGACCGAACCGTTATTTGTGTGAATTCTAAAACACTTGGTGATCCAGTCATGTTTCAGAGCTGTTCTTCAGGGCGTAGACTGTCGTACATTAGTAAACTGGTGTCATATGTAGGTAAATAACCTACATTTATTTGTGTCATGTTAACGCACATAAATTTCCTCAATTACGATAGTATCAGGCAGCTAATAGTAGAGTTTAGTCGTTCCACATTAAGAAGAGGGTTGTTTGAATCAGAGCTTCACATGTAACAGGCAGTGCGACAAGAAAAGAGTATGTAACAACTGGCCATAGGTCACAGAGAATTTCTTAGATGGACGTCGAAGGAATTTTCTAGGCCTCAGCAAGACATTAGAATTTAACGTCACACTTAAGGAGAGACGTCCTTTATGTTCCGAGGACACAAAAGGACCTACCATGCTACAGGGTTTTGAAATGGTAGGGAGCTTAGACTTGGAAGTGGTAAGGTGCTGTCTGTACCAAACAAACCTTTCTTTAAATTTTCAATTTTTAGCAGGTTTTTAATATCCAATCATTTAGATGTTTGTTCCGAAGGCACTCAAAAAACTATTTAAAATTATTTACTATAATATTTTAGAATAACCACCATTTGAAAAACGTTTTAGAAAAGTTTTAAAATTCGATAAACACTTACCTCAAGCAATCTTTTAATTTCCGTAACCATCAAGAAACTATTTAAAACAATAATTCTCGTAAGAGCTCATAACAGATACACCTTTCAACAGTTTTGAAACAGAATTACGAGGACCTGATAAAGTATGCGTTAATGAACATAAGATTTCCTGTTTCAGCTCAGATCGCGCATCACACAGCTGCTTGGCTCTGCTCAGACTCTAAAACATACACGTAATACACCTTAAAATTGTGCAACAGAAATAAATTTCAGATCACACATGGATTTTTGGCCTCGTAAATTTAACTCAAAAGAAATTGTGCCCATTTAACAAACAAGAGCTTAAAGGTAAACATACAATTGAAGACACACATATTTTAAAACACTTTGAACACTTGAACACTCAGCGAAAACACACATTCAGTTTTAAACACTCGACGCAGAAGTTATTCAAATACAGAGGATTTTAGAAAATATTCAACACTTGAGCATCCAATAAATTACACACATACAATTTTAAAGAATTAGTTTCTGGTCTTAATCAATTAAGAATGGAACTAGAAATTAAGAATGCAACTTGAACCAGCAACATTTGGCCCCTTTTACAACGAACGGTCTTAAGAATGACTCGCCCATGTTCTGACTTCCAGGGATGCTGATCCATATTAACAACGGCGATCAAACTAACCGGCACAAGTGAAAGCTTCACAGAGCTATAGGAAATAAACGAAAAACAAATTCCGATGACAAGGCCTCAGAAAAGGAACATGGATTTACAAAAAAATGTTTAAATGTGTGTGAATTCCTAAGGGACCAAACTGCCGAGGTCATCGGTCTCTAGAATTACACATTACTTAAACTAACTTAAGCTAAGAACAACACACAAACATCCATGCCCGAGGCAGGACTCGAACCTCAGGCGGGAGGGGCCGCGCAATCCATGGAATGGCGCCTCAAACTGCGAGGCCGGTGCGAGGGGCAGGAGTTTTTCGAGAAGCACATCCACCACTGAATCACACACAAAAAATGTTTATCATTTATTTCTATGTTAGACGTTCGTGAATATGAAACGGTAATAGGACCACGTCCACCAACCGTGGCAGCAGAAATGAGAAGTGTGCTAACTCAGAAGTCGCAACAAGCGACGACGAAGCCAGAGGAAATCAATGATTCTTCACATGACGTAGGCGGGCTCTTCACGTGAAACGGTCACAACATGACGTTCCATACTTAGTCCTCGGCGAGAGAAACTTCTTAACGCCCGGAATCGCAACCGACATAAGACCTAGCAGAAAGCCGTGTGTGCAATTAAATGCCCTCAAAGAACCGCAAGGCCGCGCGTCGCGGGATTAGAAGGAAGCCATCGCTAAGAAATGAAAACCAGATAGATTCAACGAGCAGTCTGAATCGATATGAGTGAACGCACTCGTCATGAACAGTGAATCCTTTAATATTCATGTGCTAGCCAGAACGGACTGCAGTTCAACGCATTTCTTTCTGATGATCAGAAAAGATGCTACAAGCTGGTTACTTAACCAGCTCTGTGTGATTTTCTATTTAATAAATAACGTGTATTCTACATACATATGTAATTAAAACCTACTAACCTGATCTCACAATTCTGAACAAGCACTCTTCCTTTCACCTTTAGACATTCAGTTATCATGTAACCCACGAATGGTCTTGTCATTCGCTGCTCCCTTTCTTCTTCCACCGACATTTTATGGCCAAATATTGCCAGTCCTCAACACGCCCTGTGAAATGTCGGAGCATCGCGCTACAAATGTTGGTGACTTTAGTTTCGTACTATTTTAACTGTTAAGAATACGAGAGAGAACATCACCTGGGCGAAGCACCGCTGATATACACTATGTGATTAAAAGTATGCTGACTTCTCCCAAATCATAAGTTTTTCATATTAGGTGCATTGTGCTGCCATCTACTGCCATGTACTCCATATCAGCGACCTCATTAGTCATTAGACATCGTGAGAGAGCAGAATGCGGTGCTCTGCAGAACTCACGGATTTCGATCTTGGTCAGGTGATTGGGTGTCACTTGTGTCATACGTCTGTACGCGAGATTCCCACGCTCCTAAACATCCCTGCGTCCACTTTTTCCGATCTGATACTGAAGTGGAAACGTGTAGGCACACGCACAGCACAAGAGCGTACAGGCCGAATTCGTCTGTTGACTGACAGAGACCACTGACACTTGAAGAGGGTGTAACAGGCAGAGACATCTATCCAGACCATCACACAGGAATGCCAAACTGCATCAGGATCCACTGCAAGTGCTATAACAGTTAGGCGCGAGGTGATAAAACTTGGCCGGCCGCGGTGGCCGTGCGGTTCTAGGCGCTCCAGTCCGGAGCCGCGCTGCTGCTACGGTCGCAGGTTCGAATCCTGCCTCGGGCATGGGTGTGTGTGATGTCCTTAGGTTAGTTATGTTTAAGTAGTTCTAAGTTCTAGGGGACTGATGACCACAGCAGTTGAGTCCCATAGTGCTCAGAGCCATTTGAACCATTTTTGATAAAACTTGGATTTCGTGGTCGAGTGACTGCTTAAGCCACACATCACGCCGGTAAATTCCAAACGACGCCTCGCTTCGTGTAAGGATCGTAAACAGTGGACGACTGTACAGTGGAAAAACGTTATGTGGAGTGAAGAATCACGGTACACAATGTGGCGATCCGGTGGGTATGGCGAATGCCCGGTGAACGTCAACTGCCAGCGTGTGTGGTGCCAACAGTAAAATTCGGAGGCGGTGGTGTTATTGTATGGTCATGTTTTTTATGTAGGGGGTTTGCACCACTTGTTATTTTGTGTGACACTATAGCAGCACATTCCAAATTGATGTTTTAAGTACCTTGTTGATTCCCACTGCTGAAGGGCAATTAGGGGATGGCGACTGCATCTTTCAACGCGATCGAGCACCTGCTCATAATGCATGGCCTGTGGTGAAGTGGTTTCACGACAATAACATCCCTGTAATCGAATGTCCTGCACAGAGTCCTGACTTTGGGATGTTTTTGAACGCCGACTTCGTGGCAGGCCTCACCGACCGACATCGATACCTCTCGTTAGTGCACACTCCGTGAAGAACGGGGTGCCATTCCCCAAGAAATCTTCCAGCACCTGACTGAACGTATGGCTGCGAGAGTGGAAGCTGTCATCAAGGGTGGGCCAATACCATATAGGATTATAGCATTACCGATGGAGGGCGCCACGACCTTGTAAGTCATTTTCAGTCAGGTGTCCTGATATTTCTGATCACATGGTGTAGCAATCCAGTTCCATATATCTGGAAGACTCATAGTGGAAGTGTTGCACGATGAAGAACTGCATCCATATAGTTAAACGTTGACTTTAGCGTCGAGGAGACCGCATTGTACGAGTACAGTTTTGTGAATATCTGTTGCACGAACAGGAAGATAACGAACATTTTTTAAATAACGTGATATGGACTAACGAATCTAGCTTCACCCGTCACTGTATTTTCAGCCTCCACAACAGTCTTTATTGATCGGAACATAACCCACATGACCTCCCTTGGCGGTGGCTTTCAGTAATGTTCTGGAAAAGGCCTGTGGACTGGAACAGTAGGTGAAGTGCTTTTGAGCCAGGCAAGTGTTTTTGCAATACTTTGTCTAGAAAACGTTCACTTGGTGTTGGCGACCTTTACTCTGATGATCCAGAATAGGATAACAGCGGCGACGCATCGTAGGAAGGAAGTAGTTAGGCCTTGGTAGGTCGCTGGAAGGATTTGCTACCACACCTGCACACACAAGTCAGCTAATTCCCTTAAATTCCAGGGGAAGAGGCGATGAACTCTGATGAACACATCCCAGATGTGTTGGACCAGGTTGAAATCTGATGATCTGGGAAGCCACTACATACACATCAATTGTAACTCGCCTTTTTTCCTCGAACCACTCCATGACACTTTTCGCCTTGTGACAGGTAGTTGAAAAATGCCACTGACGTCGAGAAACATGATTGTCACGAAGGGGTCAACGTGGTCATGAAGGGGTATAGGATACTCCTTGGCTGTCACGGTCCCTTGCACGAGCTCCATTCGACCCATGCATGCCCACATGAATGCTCCCCAGAACATAGTGGATCTGCCGCTAGGGTGTCGCCGTCCTTCCCTTGGAAGACAACGTATTCTTACCCTCTCATCAGAATGATGAATAAGGTATCGGGATTCATCAGATCATGCAACGCTCTGCCACTGTTCCAACGTCCAGTGCCAATGGTCACGTGCCGATGCAGTGGTGTTAACATTGGGACATCCATAGGTCGTCGCCTGCGGAGGCTCATCATCAGAAGTGTTCGGTGCGCTGTGTGTTCAGACACACTTGTATTCTGCCCAGCACTATAGCCTGATGTTAGTTCCGCCACAGCTCGCTGATACTATATGGTGCACCGTGCGGCTGTCTAACTAGCACCCATTCCTCGCCAGGTTGATGCTGCCATCGCCTGAACAGGTTTACATTGCTAGTACGTCGGTGGTCATAATGTTCTTGCTTATCAGTGTAAATGGCAATCGGTTTCAAACTCGAAAGGAATTTTCGCTCTTAGTGAATGCGAACGTTTCGAAGGGAGCTGAAGGCAATGGACGTTTAGAGTCGGATACCTAGGTAAAGGCCGCTGCTTACAGCGGTCCTTCGTCGATCAACAAGCAACGAAATTGGACAGTAATGCGCTGTATGCGTGTATTGTTCCGAGGAGTCGCGATTTTGCCCGTTTTTAATTGATGCGAGGCATAGAATGCACCGGCGACCCAACTAGGAGTTTGAATGATGTACAGGGCTATTACAAATGATTGAAGCGATTTCATAAATTCACTGTAGCTCCATTCATTGGCATATGGTCACGACACACTACAGGTACGTAGAAAAACTCATAAAGTTTTGTTCGGCTGAAGCCGCACTTCAGGTTTCTGCCGCCAGAGCGCTCGAGAGCGCAGTAAGACAAAATGGCGACAGGAGTCGAGAAAGCGTATGTCCTGCTTGAAATGCACTCACATCAGTCAGTCATAACAGTGCAACGACACTTCAGGACGAAGTTGAACAAAGATCCACCAACTGCTAACTCCATTCGGCGATGGTATGCGCAGTTTAAAGTTTCTGGATGCCTCTGTAAGGGGAAATCAATGGGTCGGCCTGCAGTGAGCGAAGAAACGGTTGAACGCGTGCGGGCAAGTTTCACGCGTAGCCCGCAGAAGTCGACGAATAAAGCAAGCAGGGAGCTAAACGTACCACACCCGACGGTTTGGAAAATCTTATGGAAAAAGCTAAAGCAGAAGCCTTACCGTTTACAATTGCTACAAGCCCTGACACCCGATGACAAAGTCAAACGCTTTGAATTTTCGGCGCGGTTGCAACAGCTCTTGGAAGAGGATGCGTTCAGTGCGAAACTTGTTTTCAATGATGAAGCAGCATTCTTTCTTAATGGTGAAGTGAACAGACACAATGTGCGAATCTGGGCGGTAAAGAATCCTCACGCATTCCTGCAGCAAATTCGCGATTCACCAAAAGTTAACGTGTTTTGTGCAATCTCACGGTTTAAAGTTTACGGCCCCTTTTTCTTCTGCGAAAAAAAAAACGTTACAGGACACGTGTATCTGGACATGCTGGAAAATTGGCTCATGCCACAATTGGAGACAGCGCCGACTTCATCTTTCAACAGAGTGGTGCTCCACCGCACTTCCATCATGATGTTCGGCATTTCTTAAACAGGAGATTGGAAAACCG
This sequence comes from Schistocerca serialis cubense, assembly GCF_023864345.2. Lineage (NCBI taxonomy): Eukaryota > Metazoa > Arthropoda > Insecta > Orthoptera > Acrididae > Schistocerca > Schistocerca serialis. The sequence goes on along the minus strand of NC_064641.1, from coordinate 868,224,941 downwards.
ATGGATCGGTCGTGGTGGAGATCATGATCAGCAATTCATGTCATGGCCTCCACGCTCTCCCGACTTAACCCCATGCGATTTCTTTCTGTGGGGTTATGTGAAAGATTCAGTGTTTAAACCTCCTCTACCAAGAAACGTGCCAGAACTGCGAGCTCGCATCAACGATGCTTTCGAACTCATTGATGGGGACATGCTGCGCCGAGTGTGGGAGGAACTTGATTATCGGCTTGATGTCTGCCGAATCACTAAAGGGGCACATATCGAACATTTTTGAATGCCTAAAAAACTTTTTGAGTTTTTGCATGTGTGTGCAAAGCATTGTAAAAATATCTCAAATAATAAAGTTATTGTAGAGCTGTGAAATCGCTTCAATCATTTGTAGTAACCCTGTAGTTCAGAGTTGGAGTGGTTGGGCAAAGTTTTGGTGGCGTTTTTCGTACCATAACGTGTGTTCAGTTTTTCAGGTTACCATGCACATCAGCAAAAATGTTTAACTCAACATTCGCGGCGACGAAGCGTAGCGGTTTTTCTACATTTTTATTGATGGGAATGCCTGGAACATTCCCGTCGTCCAAGATGACAACAGTAGTATTCGCAGGTCAGGACGCGTACCTTCCTGGCTTAACCAACTCTTACCAGCACTGTGGTACTTCGGCTCGCCAGCTAAATCTTCAGCCCGTAAGAAACGTGTGAGACTACGTGGAACAATGGTCTGCACATTCCAGTGGACATCCCCACAATTTGGTAGCCCTGAGGTATCTAATCGTCAATGAGTTGCTTGAGCATACATAGGGATAATTAAGGCCTCTCTTCTGCGCCTAATTGAGACCTCTGTCAAGGATATTGGCAATATTACATAGAATTAGTGTGATGTCTTCCGGGTGACTGATTATTTCCCGGTGTACTTACCTACTTAATGTCACGAATATATATGTCGCTAAGCCTTTACAGATAGCGCAGCCATCGAGTCACATTATCTACCGCGCACGCCTTGCCTCTACGCAAGCATAAGGCAGTAGCCATCAGTAAGACATTTATGGCTCAAGCTGACATTCAACGTAAATATGAGTAAATGTAAGGACGTGACAGAATGGGAAGTGGGCAATCACGTTTATCCAACCTATAACCATACACTGCGTGATTTGGTGGTATTTCGGGGCAGAGTCGAGCGTGTTTACAAGCAGTGGTGTCACACTCCTGACCGCGAAACGCGGTGTCCGAATTGTGGTCGGAAAAAGATTCTGACTGAGAGGGGCCGGGGATGTATTTCACGGCTTGTGAATAAAAATTGCTTCCAAACCTGACAGGAATTGCTGCAGGCGGTGAATGAAGGCCCATCCCAAACTGTTAGTAAGACAACATTGAGACGAGAAATGCATACAATGAACATTTAGATTTGGTCATCTCGCATGAGGTCGTTGCTCGCACGGGCACGTAAGGACGACTAAAATAAAATTCCTAGGGCTGGGAGAATATGTGAACACTGTGCCACCCTACTACATTTCAACTGGTCTGGAAAATCACCAGACGTGAACCACACATGTTGGAAGAACCGACATTAGCACCCCGGAATTTTGGCATGGATGCAACGTACCTGCACATCATTGTGGACCCACTTTCTAACCGAATCCAGTCTGTTATCAAGCCCATATCTCAGAATCTCAAGCGCATGGGCAGAATTAACGATATTAAATGACACTCATAATGATTTTTCTAAGGCTGGCTAATTTTTTGTCCGGTGAGCTAATTTGAAATCATCGGCTAGATCACGTTTCGGTATGTCCGAGTTAGCAGCTGCTCTCACTTAAAAAAGGAAGCTTCGCACTATGTATTTATAAATCTCAGTCTAAATACGAAATACTTTGCACGTTCGCTGCGTCGGCCCGATACAGCGACCCAGTAAACTGCCACTTCATGATTTTACAACTGAATGGACTACATGTGAATTTTATGTTGCGTGGTACGTCCTGTAATTCATACAGCGTAAGCGGGATAAGGACCTCTCAATGATTTCTGACTATTTTTTCAGTTTTGGTGCTGTCTATAAAATTGCTGTACATTAGTTCTTGTTCAGCACAGAACACTGCATAACAATCAGCAGGAGCTTTGTTGGGTGTGTATTTCGGGGCATCACGGAGTGCGTGGCTGTGCTATTTGTGAGAGTGGTCCCATCCTAAGCTCTTAAGCTGCCGTACGTCGCCAGCTGCGTGCGTTGTCACCATATATGTGTGACCTGCAGGTCCACGACACCTTCCTAAGAAGCAATCCCCTGGCGTGATCTAGATGTACGGACGTTTCTAAACATGGGAGCTCTTTCGTAGGTTTTGTGCACAATTCACCAGCTCTGGGAGTGACAGTGGGGAGGGAGGGGGTGAACTTTGTTTCACATTTACTGTGAAAAGTTTGAATTAGGTCTAGTCTGATGGCTGAAGTGACGAATCAAGGCCTCCGAAAGTATCCGTTAGAACCTAAATGGAGTGGAAGTATCGATTTGTAACGCTTGTGTATTTCTTTCGCGTCGGAAGGGTGTCAACAGTTCACTGATACTTTTACCTCCCTGCTGCATCGTTTAATAGAACCTTGTTTTTCTTTCGTGGTGTTAAACGCGTCACTGAATAGTACTACTCTACCCAGAAAATGGGTTCATTTAATGACTGGCGTAATAAGAATCAAACGGGTTTAAAAATAAAAGTGTGTGAGTAGTTTACGTTCACGCCGTGGATTTATTCGTGAAAACGTGCAAATGCAATAATGTCAAATGTTTCATGTTAACACGTCATTTAATTGTCATTAATTTTAATAAAGTGGCTACACAGAATATTACAGGCTGTCCATAGCCGTTTACCCTGATTTGAAGGTTAAATATTAGTCAGATGTATGATGGTAACGTTTGCTTTTTATTACATGTCTGCCAGAGAACCCACGAAATTTCTGTACAGCTTCGTCGCATAGAACACCTTTGCCACAAGGAGCACTGTGTGAGCTACATCGTAAAATGGCTTCCCCCTATGAGAAAGCTCAATGTGTTTTTGTTTAACAGCCGTAATGTCTGTATGTGGGGGCCAGAAAATCCTCACGTGGTAGAAAAACACATTCGGGACAGTCCAAAGGTTAACGTGTGGTGTGGGTTAATGTTTGATCGAGTGTTTGGCCCAATTTTCTTCCTTGAAAGCAATGTAAGTGGATTTGTCTGGCTAGAAATGATTGTGATTTGTAAGACACTATCACTTTCAGTAAGAGGGCGCTCCCCCCCCCCCCCCCCCCCCCCCCTCCCACCACCCCCATCACCAGTTCTTTAAGTCTGCGATTTTATGAACAAAACCTTCCTCAACAGCTGGAGTGGAAGAGACGGTCCAGTTCCAAGGCCCCCGAGGCCGGCTGACATTCCCCTTTAGATTTCTTTCTTTGGGGGCATGTGAAAGATACTATGTAGAAAACAGCAGTTCCTGATATTGTGTCATTGCAACAACGCATCAGAGATGCCATTGGCACATTCACACCACACATGTTGCAGAATTTGTCGTAAGAGACTGGATACCCCCATAATTAACACAATGGTAACTTTGGGGTGCTCTTGATGGTGTAACCGACAAACTCTGGAGAGCATTGTTACACCTTCTACACCGATCAACCAGAACGTTCCGATCACATCTTCGGCACGGATCATAGCGGCGACGCGTCGTGGCACTGCAGCAAGTAGGTCGCTGGAGGGAGCTGACACTATGTCTACACACACAAGTCACCTGATTCCCGTAAATTCCGGGAGGGAGGCGATGAACTCGGACGCCACTTCAATCACATCCCACATGTGTCCCATCGGGTTCAATTCTGGTTACTTGGGGGGCTAGCACATTAATCAGAACTCACCATTGTGTTCATCGAAAGACTCCATCACATTCTTGGCCGTGTGACATGGTGCATTATCGTGATGAAAAATGCCACTGTCGTCGGAAAACATGAGCGTCATAAAGGGGTGTACGTGGTCTGCAACCAGTGTACCATACTACTAGAACGCTATGGTGCCTTGCACGAGATCCACTGTACCCATGGAGGCCCATGTGGATGATCCACAGAGATTAATGGAGCCGCTGCCAGCTTTTCTCTGTCCCGCAGTATAGATATCAAGAGCTGTTGCCCTGGAAGACAACGGATTCGCGCCTCCCATCGACAGAATGAAAAAGGTATCAGAATTCATCAGACGCTCTTCCATTGCACCAACTTCCAGTGCCGATGTTCCAGGCTATCATAATCTGGCGTTCGTTAAACTCAGATAGGTTGCTCGCCTTCCACTTTCTACACACGGACAATACGTTCATTGGTACTACATGCATTAGCAGTCATTTCTCGCCAGGTGAGACTGCTACCGCGTGGACGCGTTTATTTCGGTGGTAGCTCGGTGGTCATAATGTTCTGGATGATGTGTAAATGATGAAGCGTGTTAGCTGTATTGAAGGGTTATGTATGGTTCAAAACTTAATGAGTAGAGGCGTATGTGATGTAGGACAAGTTTCAGTTATTGCATCCAATAGATAGTATAATGGATTCGGAATAGATAAATCGCAAGTCTGAATTGTCACTGGTCGCTATGGACTTGCTATGTAAACGCTTTCCGCCGTTTTATCATTTCCTTTTTGACGCTACCGTAACACTCGCAATCACTCGAAAGTGAACGTTTTGGATTCCGTTCGACGAATTTTCTACAGTTCCGAAGATATTTACATCAATTTTCAGTTTAATACCTACTTTCACTTATATTTTGGCCTATGTTTTTACTGTCTTACTTCGGGTCAGAATAGCGTTTTTTAAGCTCTCCACAATGACACCCAAATCAGTGTCCTAGCTAGATGCGTTTCCACGCTAACCCATTTTATGATGACTTTACACAATGCTAATTCGTAACAACTACATGCATACGCCTACAGTATTTCGATGACGTCACAAGCAAAACATATACTGTGCAATAAACACGTGCACACAGAATTTATCCATTGCGGATCAGCCATTATTTACAAGTTATTAGCCTCGTAGTTTTAAGAGATTCAAATCGACCGACGAGCGAATGGATGTTTTGATGTCAAAAAGTAATTCGTTAACTATTTGCGTTGTTATTTTTATATTATTCTGTGTACTCGGAAAGCTGTATATTATTATTTTTCATTATCCATAAGGTCGCCAATTGAGCATATGTAACTACGAGGAGTTTTTTTAGCAGTTACTAATTATTATTTTTTCCTGTCTTCAACAAATCATTTTAAATATTCTAATTCTATAAATTTTATTTACTTCACGTCTATGGTCCAAAATTTTTTTGTCATCAGACTACCGGGTTCTGTCTATAATGACCATCTTCAGATGTGCGGCAAAAAATGAGAAAAACACAAATCCACTAGCAGATTGTCTACAGCTTAAAACAATAAAATAGTTCATAACGAAAAGCATTACTGACATACATGTTCATTTGTGAGCTTTAAATATGAAGAGGCATACCTGTTTTATAAAAACATGTCCTAATGTACTGAAGCCATAGCGGCCTCGTCAAATACTAGACACAAATGAGTGTTAGTATCGTCAAATATATATAAATAATAGTATATACAAGAGTCATCTTGTCAGCAGCACAACTCTTCAAAACAAACTGCCGTACAGTAGCCACAAAATGTTTGTGTTGCAAGTTCGCCAGATGTCGTTACTGTAGGAGTACACATATTCTTGAATTATTAATTGTACGATGTAAAATAAAGGGGGATACAATCAGTAAAGTCTGTAATGGGCTCATAGAGTGTAAGAGGCATTACAGTAACAACAAGCAATTAAATAAAACACCACAAAATATAGGTTATTGAAAAGGAAAAAGTTAAGAGATAGTAACTGATATACGCTCAAATTGTAATATTGTAGATAATGATATATGTAATAAACAGCTTTCCGAATACACAGAATAATATAAAAATTACAAAACAAATAGCTAATGAAGTCCTACGCTGTATATGTTTGCGTTGGAGCAAGAGTCGATTCTCTTGATGCCTTTAGGTATTTCGGTACGGCCTCGCTCGAATTCGTAAGAGAAGAACTAGCTTTTATACTAAACTTGCTTTCCAACATACATGGATTGTCGTACTTTACCAAGTGTTCTACTGAACCCCTGTTTTGCGTAATTTCCGAAACACCGGTAGGTCACACTTTTTTTAAATCCAAGAAATTATATCGTTGCGTACTTTGTTAATACGGAGCCCCGTGCGTTAATATTTTCATATACGCAAAATATAGCGGATTCCCTGGATGAAAAATATTTTCCGCGGAAAAGTGCTAATCCGTGCAACGGCAGCAGTGCGCATTTGCCCGTCCGCAGAGGCGCACAATAGGAAAACATCTCTCCGGCGTTCGATAATCGATTGCCATTAGCGCTACAATAGTCCACAGACACGACAGGGGCATTTATCAGAGCTCGTTGCTCGCAGTAATGTTATTTGTGCTCGCAGGCACCGGCTATAGACGACGACCCGCAGGGGTGGAAAGAGAGACGCGTATCGGTCACTCTCGTTGGCTACTAACCGACCGCGTTCGTCAGTGAAACATCTCTCACGCTTTCCGTTTGCACTTCTATATCATAGCCGCAAGAGTCATTTGAGGTTTTGCCTCCACTGTGTACCTTCTGCTGCCATCGAGGCTTACAGCGTGCGGTTCCGAAATAACTGTGGTTATGCATTTAAAAGCGACCTGCCGGCGAATGAATCGTATTAACAATCTAACCGCGGAATGTATAATACACGCCCCAATGACTGCGGCTCGCTGCAGCCGTGTTCTGATGTGGTATCGTCGCACAGTGCTGGCACACACGTTGTTGTACTGTGTCTCGCATTTCAATAAGGCCGTCTTGGGTTTCAAGTGCACTGATACCATGCACAATCATTTCAAGAGCTTTATCGTAAATGTCATGTCGAGACGTCTAACCCGATGAGCCCGAGCTGAAATCAGTGAAAAGCGTTCGTGCATTACGACGACGGTGTCTGTGGCGTACAAGCGATATTCATTATTAAAACGACGGGTTCAGACGTGAATGCAATGAAGGAAACACGGATTTAACTACGTTCTCCATGCTGAGTACTGTATCACAGTTGTGTCTGTTATATGTCCCTTTTCAAAAACCACTTCGTCTCGAATACATCACTAGACAGTCTCTCACAGACCATAAGTTATTTGTTGCATTTAAGAAGATAGCGAGGTGGAAAAAAGGTTCATATAGTGTTCTCGCATTCAGGAAGACTGATTTTGAAAATCCCTGACGGGTCAGTCCAGATGTAGATTTTCTGAGATTTCCCTGGACCGCTTAATAGGAGACACCACGTTAAAACTTCGATAATTTCAAAAAAACTTTTAATGGCTATTTCAATTGTAATCCACCCCCTCCTTCCTTATTACATCTATTGTCCACATTAGTCTTTTATGAAGTTTTGAGAGGAGCGAAAATTACAGTAAACTTTCTAGCTTACTTAGCTTGTGATGTAGAGTTGGCTCCAGTTCTTCTTGTCTATTTTTTTAAGCAAGAAGTGTCATATTTTAGGTCCTCTTGGTTGGACTTATCTAAATAAATTTGAAGATTGTTGTTGCAGAGTTTTTGTTTTTAGGTAAATCTATTTTCTCACATTTTAGTACATCACACAGTCTTTTGAGTTTTCACATTAACAAAGCCGAAATTACATTGTTCACGCAAAATACAAAAATACGTCTGATCACATCAGAGGCATGCTTACGACTCCCACACTCTGTGGAAATAACCATATTCCAAAGCGTTTACAATTTTTCTTAACAAACGAATTTCTACTGGTTTCTATTATATTATTAATTTTTATTAGTATTTCATAAATGAATCTAGAAATAAACATAATAAGCAGTACAATATTGCTTAATTAATGATTTAAATTTTAAGTGTGCCAGTAGCTCGTAATTTCAAATGTTTTTAAAAAAATACCTTTAACTATGCACTCACAACTAGTACTTATCGATTATAAAATCAAAACTAAATCATTTTATAAAGTTATTCGTTTTCACAAATTTAACTTGAAATATAACATACTGTGTATAACATTATATGAAGGCTTTCAGAAAATCAACTGAGATAATACTGACCTGTTCAAAATTCGAAAAATAGTACTGCTATCGACAACTACTGTTGAGGAAAAGTAATGCTAGAGAAGGATGTCCCGTTATGACATCCTTGGAGTGTTCTAGAATGTTCCTGGACTCATTACGTTTTGCCCCTGTCGCCATATCAGGGTACGCCCAGCATTGTCAAACTTGATCGTTTTGGTGGTCCAGGTATTATGTTGCGATGAGGCATAAAAGTTGCATGGGCGTACTGACTACCAAATCTTCGAGTAATGTACATTCACCAGTCAACGTTATTGTGACGCTGTACTCATTCACTATGTGCATCTTTTTGGGGGTGTATTCGGCCCTGACTTCACTTTTATGGATGACAATGCGGGATCACGGCAAACAGAACAGGTGGAACAGCTCTTGGATCAAGAGAATATTCGAATACCCGTCTGGTTCCCCTAGTTAAATTCCATGGGCAAGTGTGGGATTCTTTGGTGAGACGTATTACAACGCATCCACACTCACTAAAGACGATCCAGTAATTGCTACCACAAGAACGCCTTAGAAACCTTGTGGCCAGCATGTGAGCAAGTTACAGAGCACGCACTGTCGTCAACGTTGATAACACACCCTATTACGTTTTGTGATGCCAGGGAACCATCGTGAATCGTGGTGACTTCGATGAAATTACTGTCTTTGAATAAAAATATTATTTTCATTCTTCTTGTATATTTCTTTCGGTTACCTTCTGTACTATAACCGCATCCTCAGGTGTCGTAGCTGTGCTCTCGTCGCCGAACACCGCGTGTACCAGTCGCGGTGTGCTGCCTAAGAAGGCGGAAGAGGGAGACACCTGAGGATGGGCTTATAACAGTCCGAAACCGGTCGTGTGAAAATAAAGAAATTTACAACTGAAGTGGTATTTTCAACTTCTCCTATAATGATTAGAGGCAACGGCCTTGCCGCAGTCGATACACCGGTTCCCGTGAGATCACCCAAGTTAAGCGCTGTCGGGCGTGGCCAGCACTTGGATGGGTGACCATCTAGCCCCCATGCGCTGTTGCCATTTTTCTGGGTGCACTCAGCCTCGTGATGCCAATTCAGGTGCTACTCGACCGAATAGTAGCGGCTCTGGTCAAAGAAAACGACCGGGAGAGCTGTGTGCTGACCAGACGCCCCTCCTATCCGCATACTCAACTAAGGATGACACGGCGGTGGGATGGTCCCAATGGGCCACTTGTGGCCTGAAGACGGAGTGCTTTACAATGCTCCGTTGCGAATGTTCTTCCAACAGGATTGCTTCTGTACTATGTTGTAGCAGTTCCCTCTATGTATGGATCTCGTTCCATCGAGTTGTGTCACTTGGCAGTGACATATCGCCCTGAAGTTGCTTCCTTTCTTACATTTTTCACAGCAGTGTGCATTGTCAGATGGATACGATCGGAAGCTCTTTGAGGCTTTTTGCCGTTTTCCATAGGAGCGTTGCAATGCCAGAAGATTATAGCCAAATTTACAAAGACTTGCAGCCGCTGGTCGTTGAGTCTGAACATAAATGAAAATAACGTATTGCACGTAAATAATCGAAGCGATCTATTACTTTTCGATTTCGCTATTAGTGAAAAATCACTGGAAACAATAAAAATCTTAAAATGACTTCGAGTAATCGTATGGGGCGACCTAAGGTTGTATGATTACAAAAAGCAAATATAGATCATCCACGAATAAAATGGCTGTATGAAGCACTTGTTCGATCAATTGTGATTACTCATGAGTCTGGGACCCTTACCAAGTGTGATTAACAGAAGAGATAGAGGGGATGCAATGACAGCAGTATATTTCCTCATGGAATAGTTTAGTACACGTGGATGCTTTACGAAGAGGCTCACTGAACAAGAAGTGATGTGTATGACAGTACACATTACTAAAATAATTCAGGATGCGTATGTTCTAAGAAGACCACTGGAAAAGAATGAAAACCCTCAAGGATACAGTCATTTTATTGGCAAGTGAGATAACAGGAAGTTCGTCATAACAAATTCAGACAAATGAAACAGTCCTGCCGCAGTAACGTGTGCCCATACAGTCGATCAACACACATAGCAAAGCAGGCGTGTATTAATGCATTGAAACAATCGTAAAAGTGCCAAATGGTATCCTATAATAGATTGTCCCAAGAATCCTGCGCATTTTGTTGCAATTCAGGAAGGGTTCTTGCAGGTCTGGACACCGAGTAAGTTCACGCTTCAAGTCCCCTGAGTGACTCTCTGATGACTGCCGCATGCGAACGTTCATTGCCCTGCAGAAAAAGCACATCACCTTCCTGTTGAACAAATGGCAGTAGCACTGGGATAACAGCCTGTACAGTACAGTCTATGCGGTACACATGTGCGTCCATCATTCACACAAATGTGGAACTTACTCTCATCACTGAAAACAACAATGCTTGGCATTGTAACGTCGCCAGAGGCACACGTGATCTTAATCCTGCTGCAAGGAGGAAGTTCCCAATGGTCCCTGATCGATATGTACCTCCAGCTTCCTGCAGGCCCACAGTACAACGTCATTCAAATGGCTGAATAAAGTTGTTGAAAAGGAGTGGGAACACGGTTATGCTCTACAATGAATTTTGCAAACACTGTTCTCTTCTGGACTCAGCACAATCACTGCCTGCAGAGTCAAAATGGAAAGCATCCAGCCGCGCGGGATCAGCCGAGAGGTCTCAGGTGCTGCAGTCATGGACTGTGCGGCTGGTCCCGGCGGGAGGTTCGAGTCCTCCCTCGGGCATGGGTGTGTGTGTTTGTCTTTAGGATAATTTAGGTGAAGTAGTGTGTAAGCTTAGGGACTGATGACCTTAGCAGTTAAGTCCCATAAGATTTCACACACATTTGAACTTTCTATTTTTTAATTTTTTTTAATTTTTTTGAAGGCATCCACACAGAAAGGCATCCACACAGACTTCCTGAGTTCCATCTTATCGCCTATGACCATGGCAAATGAAATACAAACACTACAACCCCTTACTATGCACACGCACTGTAAGACAACAAGTTAATAAATAAAAACGACGCACCACGAAGCAGTTGCCAGAATGGGAGGGAAATCTACATAGGCCTATGTAATGTACATATACAGACAAATAAATGATTACAATTTCAGACAAATTGGACCAGTTATTCAAGAGAAAGAGCTTCACAAATTGAACAAGTCAATAATGCGTTGGTTCACTTCTGTCCCTTATGCAAGCATTTATTCGGCTTGTCACTGATTGATAGTGTGGCTGGACATGCTCCTGAGGGACAACATACCGAATTCGCACCAACAGGCGCGTTAGATCGTCAGAATCCCGAGTTGGTTAGAGGGCCCTGCCCATAATTCTTTAAACGTTCTCGGGTGGGGTGAGATCCGGCGGTCTTTTTGGCCAAGACAGTGCTTAGAAAGCACGGAGACAAGCAGTAGAAACTCTGACAGTGTGAGAACGGGCATTGTCTTGCTGAAATTCAAGCCCAGGATGGCTTGCCATGAAGGGCAACGAAACTGGCCTCAGAATATCGTTGACGGCTGTGCTGTAAGGGTGCCGTGGATGACGACCTAAAGGGTCCCTCTAAGAAATGAAATGGCATCCCAGATCACTAATCCTGCTTGTCGGATCGCACGGCGGCCACCTTTAAGGTTAACATCCCACCACTGTTTGGAACGTCTACAGACACGTTTTCTCTGATCATAGGGGCTCAATTCGAAGATGAACTCTTCATAAAGTCACTTCTACTTCAGTCAAAGAGATTACACGCCGAATTGCACTTCGCCACTGCAAAGAGGCTTGTTGGTGTACAGAGGTCAACGGTACTCTTCACAGTGGGTGTCGTGAGTTCAGCCCTGTTTCTGTGGGCCGCCTGTTAATGGTCCTTGTGTTAACTGAAGCACCAGTTGCGCGTCGGATCGATGACGATGAATCCGGGGCTCTGAGTGACTCTCTGATGATTGCTTGAACCTCACGTTCTGTAGCATCTCGACATGTACCAGTGCATTCTTTACAATATGTTTGACCGTGCTTCACATCGTGGAATATTGACATTGCTCCTATTCAAATATCCTGTGATTCGCCGATTACTCCAACCAGCTTGTTTAAGCCCAACTGAAAGTCCTCTCCCAAATACTTGAATCTGGGTATATTGTTCATTCGCCTTTCCGAGAAGCAGAGTTGCTGTCCAATTGCGTACAGTGAATAAAATTAAAGGTATCGAGATGTCCCCTTGCCAACTGCGTGGTGAAACAGCGTTGCAACGTCGCACATTCATCCATCGGCCGCCAAAATTTCCAGATCTGCGCTACCCGTCTATACCTGTAGGAATATGAATTTGCATAACTGTTTCGTTGTGCGTCTTTTTTTTTTTTTCTTTGTAGAATATATTACACTTTTGAGGCACTGAACACAGTCCTTGGGCTTGGTTTTTCTTCAGCACTATTGCACGTTAGATTGGTCTGTAATCGTGCGACGGTAAGCTATAAAAATTACTACAATTTACCTGAATTCTTTATTTAGCGAAATTGTCATCCGTTTAGTTACTTCATCAGTGTAATAATTTCTCTTGCGGTGCAAAGTTATATCCAAACGTCGCGATTGAAGTAATGCGCCATTTTCACTGGGCCATTTCACTGCTGCTGAATTCTCGTCGTCTCAAATGAAAAATCATGTGTCCCATAGATAACTCTACAAGCCACTGTGGGCGCGTGGCGGACGGTACCCTGTACCACTACTAATCATTTCTTTTCCTGTTCCACTGATGACATTACTGTTGAGATTACGTTCGTCTTCTTAAAATTTGAGGGTGTTTCATCTGTCTCATATAATCGGTACAGCACGTGGAACAGTTTAGTCATGGTCCATTCTCCGGGAAATTTTAACAATTTCGAGCTACTTTAAGTTATTCCTGGCAAAATTTTCATGAAAATTCAAAGCACTGCGTTAATTCTGGAATTTCTTAAGAGCAGTTCATATACACCCATTTGAGTCATCGCATATTGTTTGTGGAAACAGGATAATACAGCTGCCCCTACCTATAGGTTTTATGCAACCCACAACGCCTTCAAATACCACAGAGATAATTTTCGTATTCTCTCCCTCGCTACACGTAAACTATTAGTGTTATTGGAAAAATGATTAGGACCTTTTTGTAGAAAATATAATGTAGTAAATGTTGGATACGTTTTCGCTGGAGACTGTTGTTCTCCTTTATTCAAGAAAAACGTACAAAAGCGATCATAAATTGCATTTATCTTGAATAACTCAAAAATCATAGTCTCTGTATGAAACGTAGCCCAGTACAAAATTTAACTACATAAGGAGTTGTTTTTTTTCTATTAGTTTCGTGTAGGGAACGAGAGAACATGAAAATCTCGAACGCGTTGCAGGCTGCATAAAAATCCTTAGGTAGGGTCGGCTGAATCACGCTGTGTAGTGAAATAATTGCACAGCTTCGCAGGTTGCAACGTACACAATTTCGTCATTTATGAACCGTTGCATCTGATACACAATTGGCACAATATTATCTGAAATAAATTTTGCTGATGCGAAGCGGTTTGGGAGTCTCCGTCGCGTACAGCTAGCAAGTAACACTTTTAAATGTGTGCTTAGTAGTGTTGCCTGTAACGCCGAAGGCATATAAGTGTGTATGTGTGTGTGTGTGTGTGTGAGTGTGTGTGTGTGCTTGAGAGTCTCGCAACTGGCTCGCTGTTCGACCACGCCTGCTCGTCGTATTTAGAGGCGGACCGTTGCGTGCAGTTGCGTGGGTGCGTGCAAGCAGAGCCGCACGCATTTCTCATGCTTACCTCTGAATTACGGCGGGCCAGCCCTGCCATAAAGCAGATTGTGCTCGTCAGCGGCTAAAGCTGCACTCGCGCGCACTCCGAATGAACGCCTGTGTACATGATGTTCCCTTCCACTGATGTACTACACGACACGGCCTCTGCATTGTGCCATGTATACGCCAGGAGCTTTCGTTGCCATGTAATACGTTGTTTGCTTCGCGGCAGTTAAGCTAAATAGGACTAGTACATGCAGTGTGCAACCAAAATAAGTGTACACACTTTGAACTCTCACAATAGATTTATTTTCGTAACTACAAAGTTACTTCTTGTATGATGGTTTTATGGTTCTTATATTTTCAGTTTCACAATCTGTGGATTAATAGCCTAGAAAAATTAGGAGTCTATAGAAAGACCACAGCTGTCATCCAGGAAACAGCCGTCATCCAGGAAACTTATCAGAAACCACTTCAAAAGTGAAATCCATGGGAGAGACTCAAACTCATTCCAAATTCACGCAAGAGTCTGACGAGAAGGTGGCTTATTGCCATTCTTCTTTAACATTGTAGTGGAAAAAATAATCAGAGGATGGGAAAAACATGTCAGAGGTAGCCGAATTGCAAAATATTAAAGGTTACTGTGAAATTCCTGGCCTTTGCTGATGACCTGGCTGTATTAGCAAACAACAAAGATGAAGCCAAATTAGATAAAGATAAACTACACGAAATCTGTTATAATGCCGGACTCCAAATTTTCTGTGAGAAACAGTATATAGACACCAAATCAACTTGAAAACTTCCACAGAAAACACAGTATGAAAAAATCTCACAGGTAACTCACTTTAAGTAATTAGGAGAAACTATTCAACCTACAGGACCCGTACCCAAAACAGAAAGAATATTCAAACTACAAAAGGCTTACAAACTGGCATAGAATCACTACCACAAAAGAACGATATCTTGTAATGCAAAACTATGGCACTGGAATAATGTTGTTTTACCAGAAGCCTAGTATGCGACAAAGACCACAGTTATCAGGGCGAAGCCATGACGTAGTGAAACAGGAACGAAAAATTCTTAGAAAAGCTTTTTGCGCTGTTCTCCTAGACGGAATCTGGATCAGACGACCAACGAAGGAACTCACAGACAACACACAGACAACATCACACATAAATTTAGGTAAAGACGCCTACGGTTCTATGGACACCTATGTAGGATGGATGGATGGAAAGAGACTCAAAGAAATTCTTTCACATCGTTAATGCAAGCAAATTGAAGACCAAATTGATAGAAGAAACACAAGAAGACCTGAAACAATTTTAAATTTCAGAAGAAGAAATTGTGGACAGAGAACACTTCAGAAATAAAATACAAAACAAGAAACGAGAGCAAGTCTCAACGAAAGAAACAACAGAAAAAAATGGTCAGACTAAAGGAATAAGAAACACAATCAATAAATGAAAAGATTTTGGTAAAAAAAAAGATAGAAAAGAAGTGAAACTGTGAATGGTGTTTCAGTAAAAGTGTTTCTAACTTACAAACCAATAGATGATGGGAAAATTTATTGCGGTAGGTCAATATGAACTATGAACATAGTTTATTGTTTTACTCTCCAAAGAGTTATAGCAAAGAGATATATATCTAAAGGGAACAATGGTTGCATCTACACTCCTGGAAATGGAAAAAAGAACACATTGACACCGGTGTGTCAGACCCACCATACTTGCTCCGGACACTGCGAGAGGGCTGTACAAGCAATGATCACACGCACGGCACAGCGGACACACCAGGAACCGCGGTGTTGGCCGTCGAATGGCGCTAGCTGCGCAGCATTTGTGCACCGCCGCCGTCAGTGTCAGCCAGTTTGCCGTGGCATACGGAGCTCCATCGCAGTCTTTAACACTGGTAGCATGCCGCGACAGCGTGGACGTGAACCGTATGTGCAGTTGACGGACTTTGAGCGAGGGCGTATAGTGGGCATGCGGGAGGCCGGGTGGACGTACCGCCGAATTGCACAACACGTGGGGCGTGAGGTCTCCACAGTACATCGATGTTGTCGCCAGTGGTCGGCGGAAGGTGCACGTGCCCGTCGACCTGGGACCGGACCGCAGCGACGCACGGATGCACGCCAAGACCGTAGGATCCTACGCAGTGCCGTAGGGGACCGCACCGCCACTTCCCAGCAAATTAGGGACACTGTTGCTCCTGGGGTATCGGCGAGGACCATTCGCAACCGTCTCTATGAAGCTGGGCTACGGTCCCGCACACCGTTAGGCCGTCTTCCGCTCACGCCCCAACATCGTGCAGCCCGCCTCCAGTGGTGTCGCGACAGGCGTGAATGGAAGGACGAATGGAGACGTGTCGTCTTCAGCGATGAGAGTCGCTTCTGCCTTGGTGCCAATGATGGTCGTATGCGTGTTTGGCGCCGTGCAGGTGAGCGCCACAATCAGGACTGCATACGACCGAGGCACACAGGGCCAACACCCGGCATCATGGTGTGGGGAGCGATCTCCTACACTGGCCGTACACCACTGGTGATCGTTGAGGGGACACTGAATAGTGCACGGTACATCCAAACCGTCATCGAACCCATCGTTCTACCATTCCTAGACCGGCAAGGGAACTTGCTGTTCCAACAGGACAATGCACGTCCGCATGTATCCCGTGCCACACAAGGTGCTCTAGAAGGTGTAAGTCAACTACCCTGGCCAGCAAGATCTCCGGATCTGTCCCCCATTGAGCATGTTTGGGACTGGATGAAGCGTCGTCTCACGCGGTCTGCACGTCCAGCACGAACGCTGGTCCAACTGAGGCGCCAGGTGGAAATGGCATGGCAAGCCGTTCCACAGGACTACATCCAGCATCTCTACGATCGTCTCCATGGGAGAATAGCAGCCTGCATTGCTGCGAAAGGTGGATATACACTGTACTAGTGCCGACATTGTGCATGCTCTGTTGCCTGTGTCTATGTGCCTGTGGTTCTGTCAGTGTGATCATGTGATGTATCTGACCCCAGGAATGTGTCAATAAAGTTTCCCCTTCCTGGGACAATGAATTCACGGTGTTCTTATTTCAATTTCCAGGAGTGTATCATGTGCTGGAATGTTTGAAACCAGCTGTGTACAAATCAATTTAAATCACATTTCTAGCATTTTTAGGTTTGGAGCTACAACCCTCCAAAGTTTCACGGGTGGATACCGCACGCTGTACATAATGCAATGCGCTTTCTAGACGTGCTGGGGTCGAGATGCAATGTCGCCTGTGTCACGGGGCGACGATTTCTCGATAGGCTGTTAGACTGCCGACTGTTGCCGTACATGGCCGTACAGGGCGAATAACACAAGCAAACGGCGTTCAGTGTGCCACGGTTACTGATGTCGGATGAAGATATCATAAACGTACAACGAGTGTGTTGACATGTTGCTGATGCTCGTCGATTGCCGACACGATGCCACTGAAGTAGCCACGGCGTATGCCGTGAGTTATCCTCGAAGAAGTGCTCGGCCAGCCATTACGTTCTTACGACATCGGGAAACAGGCAGCTTAGGAAGGCGCAGAAATAACAGGCAAAAATCTGCAAGAAGTGAAGAGACGGTTTTGTATGTTTTAGCTGTAACACGCGACAATCCCCATGTCAACTTATGAGACGTTGATGCAGTCGCTGGTAGCAGCCTTACATCTGCGTGGCGTATAGTATAGGGTTATATGTTTCTCCCGTATCGCCTGTCACTGACCCTAGAGATGCAAGTGAACGATTTCAATCGGAGAGTTGCTTTTCGTGAATGGGCCATGCGTAATTTCACTCTGGATTCCGTACATAGTGTTATGTTCTCTGACGAGTCCACGTTCACAAATTATGGTGCAGTGAACCGTCATAACATGCACTACTGGACCGCAGTCAATCCTCGTTGCGTACGACTGGTCTAACGTCGACTTCATTAGTCTATTAATGTATAGTGATGAATCCTTCGGGACGAAATAATCAGTCCACAGTACTTCACAGCTACACTGTCAGGTGAGATGTATCGCATTTTCATAGTCGAAAGTTTGTGCGCTCTCCTTGAACACTTGTGTATACACATCGGAGTCCAAATGTGGATAAAGGACGATCGCCACCCAGCCCATTCTGCGCATGTTGTTGTGGAAGACCTGAACAACAGATTCCCTGGAAGACGACTGGGGCGCCGTGGTCGTCATGAATGGCCCACAGCATCGGAATCACACAGCCAATCAGTAGATTTATTTGCGCGGGAATATCTGAAGAATCGTGTTAATGTCACTAAGCTCCAAATCCCATATGATGTAAAACGGCGCATCGAGAAAGCATGTCGCTCCGTGACACCAGGGACGTCGGACCTCACCCACAGATCCTTTAGGAGGCGCATTGCGTTCTGCATTCAGGAACATGGACACACATTTGAACATCTCATTTAAATCTACATTCCGCCGCCAGACCATCGATCACCACACAGTCGCGTATTATGCAAAGCGTGTGGTATCCACGCCTAAAACTGCAAGGGCTGTAGCTCCCAAACTAACCGCGGTAGGAATGTAACTTAAATTTGTTTGTACACAGCTGGTTTCAGTGATTACAGTGCATGATTGTAAGAAAATAACGCGATAAATGATGTTCATACCTACACAGAAAGTGTAATGTCTCTTGTGTTGACCTACCGCAAATAAAATTTTCCCCTTTGTGAGTCACAGAGGCAAACACTGAAAACTATATATACATGGTCTCTTTTCTAAGGATCGTCGGGCGCATTTTCTATGGTGTTTCGGCAGATATTTGCAATTTTGTTTTTGCAACGTGTAGCTAGGGTCAGGCCAGACAAAATCCTTTCATGCGACGATCTATGGTTCAAAATGGTTCAAATGGCTCTGAGCACTATGGGACTCAACTGCTGTGGTCATAAGTCCCCTAGAACTTAGAACTACTTAAACCTAACTAACCTAAGGACAGCACACAACACCCAGCCATCACGAGGCAGAGAAAATCCCTGACCCCGCCGGGAATCGAACCCGGGAACCCGGGCGTGGGAAGCGAGAACGCTACCGCACGACCACGAGATGCGGGCGACGATCTATGAACAGCGTCAATTTAGTTCTAATTATAGACTAAAAGGTTTTTAAGTTGAAATTTTATTTGCCCATTCGACGAAGCAGTCACAGATTAGCGTAGCGCGATATTCATTTTAGCAGTCTAAAATAACAAGAACAGTAGAAAACGAGGAATAACCGGTAATTCAGCTGAGACAGCGTCGCCCTGGCCCACTAACACCATGCATCCGGATGCTGCTCGGTCACTACTGGGGCACTGGTTATTCATGTGTTTTACTGTTCCTGTTACTACACAACGATAAAATTCATAACTCACTCGTCTAATCTGAGAGCGCTCCATCGAATGAGCACGTAAAATTCCACTTTAAAAGTCATTTAGTTTGTAACGGGAAACAGTACGTTGCTTTCCCTCGATGGGGGTCGCATGGAAGATGTGCAAGACTGGTTTGGGCTGAAACCAGCTATACGTGCAATAACGAGACCGCAAGTACCTGCCGAAACACCGGAGTAAATGTGCATGACGACCCATGGGACAGACAGCCGCTGTATATATACGTTACGTATGAGTTATTGCGATAAATACACTACTGGCCACTAAAATTGCTACACCAAGAAGAAATGCAGATGATAAACGGGTATTCATTGGACAAATATATTATACTAGAACTGACATGTGATTACGTTTTCACGCAATTTGGGTGCTTAGATCCCGAGAAATCAGTACCCAGAACAACCACCTCTGGCCGTGATAACGGCCTTGATAAGCCTGGGCATTGAGTCAAACAGAGCATGGATGGCGTGTACAGGTACAGCTGCCCACGCACCTGCAACACGATACCACAGTTCATCAAGAGTAGTGACTGACGTATTGTAACGAGCCAGTTGCTCGGCCACCATTGACCAGACGTTTTCAATTGGTGAGAGATCTGGAAAATGTACTGGCCAGAACAGCAGTCGAACATTTTCTGTATCCAGAAAGGCCCATACAGGACCTGCAACATGCGGTCGTGCATTCCCCTGCTGAAATGTAGGGTTTTTGCAGGGATCTAATGAAGGGTAGAGCCACGGGTCGTAACACATCTGAAATTTAACGTCCACTGTTCAAAGTGCCGAGACGTGTCACCAATGGCACCCCATGCCATCACGCCGGGTGATACGCCAGTATGGCGATGACGAATACACGCATCCAATGTGCGTTCACCGCGATGTCGCCAAACATGCATGCTACCATCATGGTGCTGTAAACAGAACCTGGATTCACCGAAGAAATGACGTTTTGCCATTCGTGCACCCAGGTTCGTCGTTGAGTACACCATCGCAGGCGCTCCTGTCTGTGATGTAGCGTCAAGGGTAACCGCAGCCATGCTCTCGAAACTGATAGGCCATGCTGCTGGAAACGTCGTCGAACTGTTCGTGCAGATGGTTTTCTTGGAAACGTCCCCATCTGTTGACTCAGTGATCGAGACGTGGCTGCACGATCCGTTACAGCCATGCGGATAAGATGCCTGTCATCTCGACTGCTAGTGATACGGCCTCGTTGGGATCCAACACGGCGTTCCGTATTACCCTCCTGTACCCACCGATTCCATATTCTGCCAACAGTCATTGGATCTCTACCAACACGAGCACCAATGTCGCGATACGATAAACCTCAATCACGATAGGCAACAATCCGACCTTTATCAAAGTCGGAAACATTATAGTACGCATTTCTCCTCCTTACACGAGGCATCACAACAACGTTTCACCAGGCAACGCCCCTCAACTGCTGTTTGTGTATGACAAATCGGTTGGAAACTTTCCTCGTGTCAGCACGTTATAGATGTTGGCACGGGCGGAAACCTTGTGTGAATGCTCTGAGAAGCTAATCATTTGCATTTCACAGCATCTTCTTCCTGTCGGTTAAATTTCGCGTCCATAGCAAGTCATCTTCGTGGTGTAGCAACTTTAATCGCCAATAGTGTATATGATGTTAAGTACGTAAGCGCGAAGGAATTATGCTTAAAGTTTATTGGAAGTCGCTAAATGGGCCCATTATGAAACGCTGGATGAATGTAGGCTGGGTAATTTGCACTTCCTTTTGAGCAAAACGAAATTATTCGGACATCAAAATGTTTATGACGTCATATTTCTGTACTAAGTGTAGTGTAGCAATATAATTTTTAGGTACGTTCTATGATAGATGTTAAAACTGTTTCCAAAGTTTGTTGCGAATACAGTTAGTAGTAAATAAGTTATCAATTGAAACATGCTGAAGTTACACTGCGGATCAGATCAAAGCTAGCTGTTTACGGATCTAATTGTCTGTGACCTCATATTTCATAAAGTATGTGTCTTATAATGGTACGTTGAGTGATGTGTGTGGGTACTGTCTGCAAACAGCGTTACGAATAGACTCGGTAATGAAGAAGTCTGATGCTGAAGTTATTTCACGAGTAACGAAAATACAATGAGTGATAAACTTTTTTCTTGTCAACATTTCCTGGGGCGGGGATGTCGTCAGGGGCATGGGAGGGGTGGGGGGGGGGAAGAGTCAGCGATAAATAATTTCACAAAGGCTTGAAATTGCGTGTAAAGTTCGTTGGAAGTCGCTAACTGCTTTCATTCTCAAATGTTGTGCCAATAAAGTCCGGGTATTTGCACCTCGTCAGTGACGTTATCGTAAGGTAAACACACAGTTCCTAACTCTAAGACTTGAGTTGTTGTATTACACTTTTAATATAAGATTGTGTGGTGTCACCGCCAGACACCACACTTGCTAGGTGGCAGCCTTTAAATCGGCCGCGGTCCGCTAGTATACGTCGGACCCGCGTATCGCCACAGACAGTGATTGCAGACCGAGCGCCACCACACGGCAGGTCTAGAGAGACGTCCTAGTACTCGCCCAGTTGTACAGCAGACTTTGCTAGCGATGATATGCTGACAAATACGCTCTCATTTGCCGAGACGATAGTTAGCATAGCCTTCAGCTACGTCATTTGCTACGACCTAGCAAGGCGCCATTACCAGTTTATATTGAGATTGTAAATAATGTATAAACAAGAGCGATGTTCTCCAATTATGGATTAAAGTTAAGTATTCCAAGAACTACATTCTTTTCTTATTAGACTCACTCCTTTAATTGTTCCAGACCTCACGCCAGTCTGCGTGAGCTTAAACACGTGCATTTCGGCCTCCTCTAGCAACACGGTGTTGGCTCTTCTGCCAACACTTCAGATTGTATCTCTTAATGAGCAGATTATTACAGCATTATAAATTTTTAAATTCGAGCAATAACTTCGCGATATATGGAAAATCGAATTTTTGTTGCCATTGGACGCTGCTAGTTAGGCAACATGCAGCTCATCCAGGGTTCCAGATTCCTGTTTCGTGATAGTAGCTTCGTAATTTTCAGGTTTTAAAGGGTTAAAGCTGCCAAAATAATCCTGTTTGAAGAACATAAGTAACTGATTTAAAATGTCAAGTAACATGTTTGTCCATTTACTACGGTTGCCCCAGAAAAAAAAGGTTAATCTCCGGACAATGTTTTCGGAAAAGTAGACATGACCGCTGCGCATACTGACATCACGACCATGAGTCGCAAACACGTAGGTCGCAACGGCCTGCGTGGTTGAGTCACTATAATACGCTGATAATCGGCAGTCGTCGAGTTACCTGTGCAGACGTTATTGCAATTCCCTTAAAAGTTAGGATGGAAGGGAAATCTACTATTATAACTATGTGATATTCGTTCAAATGGTTCAAATGGCTCTGAGCACTATGGGACTTAACATCTATGGTCATCAGTCCCCTAGAACTTAGAACTACTTAAACCTAACTAACCTAAGGACATCACACACATCCATGCCCGAGGCAGGATTCGAACCTGCGGCCGTAGCAGTCGTGCAGTGCCGGACTGAGCGCCTAGAACCGCGAGACCACCGCGGCCGGCTGTGATATTCGTTTAATTTATGGTAAGACAGAAGGTGCTGCAAGGGCAGCTGTACGAGTATATAGAGAACGCTTCCCACAACGAAGACTATCTGCACCACCGACATTTCTCGCTGTTCACCAAAAGTTTGTATCATTATAATTCTCTATTTTTACTCGATTTTTTTTTTGCGATTCACTCGTAACAAAGTACAGTCTGTGTTGATACTCTTTCGTTTTATTATTAAGTAAATCACGACAGAATACAGCTTAGGGGTGTGTATGTAATTTGCATAGACAGAGAGATACTTGCTTTCTACTACTCCACTCGGAAGGCAGAGGCCCACAGCGCAAAGAACGTACATTGGAAGCTGAGGAACAAATTCTGGACGGTATCCACGAAGGTCCTACTCAGACTTGACAACCAAGTGAGTGTTTACACTGCTTGTTTCGGGGTTACCCGGCCTCCGCGCCGCATCATTGTACACGTCCAGTGTTTACACTGCTCTGGATCATCCGTAAACTTTCTCTCACCGCCGCGTCGACCTCGTTAATACACAAGCAAGGTTTTGCACCGTTAGCTGACAACGTAAACAGAAATGTGTCTACTGTCAAACCTAGAAATATCTGTTTTTTAGAAATACACAAACAAAGAACGTGATAAAACGACTTCTTGTCAAGCACGGCGAGATCTGTCGTCTGTATAATTTTTCCAGCTTGTACCGTTTACACACTGTATATAAGTTATTTATGAAACCACTTTGCTGCTCTTCTGCAGAATTTTATTTATTTGACCGCGAACTGGCTCTTGCCTTGGGAAGCAGTAGGTGAGAAGGAAGTAAAATATGGTTGTAGCCTCTTCCTGATGTTATTCAATTTCTACACTGAGCAAACTCTAAAAATACGAGAAGAATAAATAAATATTTTAAGATTTTCTGGTGAGGTGGTAAAGGATTCTGAATTAGGTTATTCGTGGTTTTCCTCAATTCCTTCAGGCAAATATCATGAAGGCTCCTACTATAGAGTCACAGTCGACTACTGGTCCCATCGTTGTCAAAATAGACCAGTAGGTATGCAAATGTCTGTATATAAGTTTACTCCATTTTTGCTGTTGTTCAATTTTAACGGCAAGACCTGTCCAGTATCACTGCAAAAGTGATCTACAGATGAGCTACTGCTACTACTACTGCTGGGAAGAACTGATGAGCGGAATGGATAATTCTCGAAAATAGTTTATATGATGATTATGAATAAAAGTAAAGCAATGAAAATGCAAATATACAATGTAGTCGAAGTAAAGCAGATGATACCGAGGGGATTAGTTGAGGAAATGAGACACTAAAAGCAGTGAATGAGTTATGCTATTTGGGCAACAAAATAACTGAGGACCATCGGAAAGAGGATATACAGTGAGGTGAAAAAAGTCGTGGGATAAAATATAGCGTCGCACCTCCTTACGCCCGGGGTAGTGCAGCAACTCGGTGTAGCATGGACTAGTGAAAAGTCCCCTGCAGAAATATTGAGTCATGCTGCCTGTATAGGCGTCCGTAATTGTGAAATTATTGCCGTTGCAGGAACTTGTGCATGAATTGACCTCTCCAATACGTCCCATAAATATTCGGTGGGAGTTATGTCAGGCGATCTGGGTGGCGAACTGTCTAGAATGTTCTTCAAACCAATCGCAAACGATCGTGGCCTAGTGACATGGTGTCATCCATAAAAATTCTATCGTTGTTTGCGAACCTGAGGTCCATGAATGGCTGCAAACGGTCTCCAAGCAGCTGAAAATAACAGTATATAGTCAATCATCGGTTCATTCCATTATGCAGCCACCACCAGTTTGCACAGTGCCTTGTCCACAACTTGGGCCATGGCTTCGTGGGGGCTGCACCACACTCGAACTCTACCATCAGCTTTTACCAACTGAAATCTGGACTCATATGACCAGCCCACGATTTTCCAGTCGACTAGGGTCCAATCGATATGGTCACAAGCCCAAGAATGGCGATGCAAGTGATGTTGTTTGTGCTGTTAGCAAAGGCACTCGCGTCTGTGGTCTGTTGACTTAGCTCATTAATACCAAATTTCACCATACTGTCCTAACGGATACATTCATCGTACGTCCCACATTGACTTCTGAGGTCACTTCACGCAGTGTTGCCTGTGTGTTAGCACTGACAACCCTACGCAGACTCTGCTGTTCTCGGTCCTTAAGTAAAGGCCGTCGGCGACTGCATCGTCCGTGTTGTATTGTATGTTAACCGGGGGCCTAGAAACGATAGAGAGGCTTCATCCCTAGTGCAGCTGCAGCGGTCCACAACCCACAACGGCAACTACCACAGTCCACAGCACCCCTCTTCTGCCCCACACCGAACAACTCTTTCAGGGTTACTGTGCAGTTCGGACCCCAGTGGACCCCCCGGCGAACGTCTCACACCAGACGAGTGTAACCCCTATGTTTGAATGGTAGAGTAATGGCGGTGTATGCGTACGTGGAGAACGTATTTGTGCAGCAATCGCCGACACAGTGTAGCTGAGGTAGAATAAAGGGAACCAGCCTGCATTCGCTGAGGCAAATGGAAAACCGCCTAAAAACCATCCACAGACTGGACGACTCACCGGACCTCGACACAAGTCCGCAGGGCGGATTCGTGCCTGCGACCAGGCGCTCCTTCCCAGTTGGGAAAGGCGTGCGTTAGGCCGCACAGCTAACCGAGCGGGCTGAGAGCCAATTACTGAAATTTGGTATTCTCGGGACATGTTGAGATCGTAAAACTCGGAATATTGAATGTCCGGTGCGTCTAATTCTGTTTACCATTCCGCGTTCAAAGTCTGTTAGTTCCCGTCGTGCGACCATAGTCAGACCGAAAACCTTTCCACATGAATCGCCTGAGTGTAAATGACAGTCTCGCCAATGCTCTGCCTTTTTTAGCCTTGTGTACGCAATGTTACGGCCATCTCTATATGTACATAACGCTGTCCGAAGACTTATTACCTCAGTGTGAAATGCAGACTCGCAATATCAAGGAAAGTATTTCTGAAAAAGTGGAAATTTTTCAGTCACGAATATAAATTTATGTCTTGGAAAGTCTTTTCTGATGATATTGGTGCCGATTCTCGCCTTGTACAGAAGTGAAACGTGGATGGAAAACTGTTCAGAAAACAAGGGAGTAGAATCTCTTGAAATATGGTCAGAGTACAGAATTGAAAATTATATGGGTAGATAGAATAACTAATGATGGTATACTGCAACGAACTGTGAAAAAAGTTTAGGGCACAACTCGATTAAAAGAAGCGATCGGTTGACAGAAAGCATCCTCAGGGATCAAGGAATTTAGAAGTTGGTAAGGGATTGATGGTCGCGAAGTCAATGAAGTTAAGGAATTCTGCTACCTAGGCAGTAAAATAACCAATGACGGACGGAGCAAGGAGGACATCAAAAGCAGACTCGCTATGGCAAAAAAGGCATTTCTGGCCAAGAGAAGTCTACTAATATCAAATACCGGTCTTAATTTGAGGAAGAAATTTCTGAGGATGTACGTCTGGAGTACAGCATTGTATGATAGTGAAACATGGACTGTGGGAAAACCGGAACAGAAGAGAATCGAAGCATTTGAGATGTGGTGCTATAGACGAATGTTGAAAATTAGGTGGACTGATAAGGTAAGGAATGAGGAGGATCTACGCAGAATCGGAGAGGAAAGGAATATGTGGAAAACACTGATAAGGAGAAGGGACGGGATGATAGGACATCTGCTAAGACATGAGGGAATGACTTCCATGGTACTAGAGGGAGCTGTAGAGGGCAAAAACTGTAGAGGAAGACAGAGATTGGAATACGTCAAGCAAGTAATTGAGGACGTAGGTTGCAAGTGCTACTCTGAGATGAAGAGGATAGCACAGGAAAGGAATTCGTGGCGGGCCGCATCAGCGTACGGACTCAAGACAACAACCAGCAGTTTGCGCTATTGTCTCGGCGTGTCCCCCAGCAGGTGGCAGTCCTCGACAGCTCGGTTCTCAGGCAGCACCCGCAAAGCGAAGCCTCCTGAGCAGGTAGGGTTTTCAGCGTGTGTGTTGGCTGCCCGGTCAGCTGGTAGACACAGGAGGTGCCTGGCGCGCGACTGCAAACAAAGGACTGCGGCGGGTATCGCAGCAGGCTCCTCGACCGGCCGCTAATCCATTAGGCGCGAGAGCGCTGCAGGTCTCCCCGCGACATGCATATTTATGGCGGCGCACGTGGAAATGATTTGTAGCGTGAATATTCATTCCGCAGGAGAGCCTGCTGGCGCCAGCTGTTTTTGAAACTTACATTACCGCCGGCCTTACCGTCGGTGCCCGTGGAATCACCAACACAATCACACGCACACACACACACTCAAACACACGCTTGTGGACATAGCATGCTTCACTATAACCTTCCAACGACTCAAGTCTAAGCAATTGTACAGTCAGCCGGTGCACCACATTGAGGTACCGTGACAGTGGCCAACTCTGTGACACTTTTAACAGTTTTTGTAACACAACGTACAAAAATACACTACTGGCCATTAAAATTGATACACCAAGAAGAAATGCAGATGATAAACTGGTATTCATTGAACAAATATATTATACTAGAACTGACATGTGATTACATTTTCACACAATTTGGGTGCATAAGATCCTGAGAAATCATTACCCAGAACAACCACCTCTGGCCGTAATAACGACCTTGATACGCCTGGGCATTGAGTCAAACAGAGCTTCGATGGCGTCTACAGGCACAGCTGTCCATGCAGCTTCAACACGATAACACAGTTCATCAAGAGTAGTGACTGGTGTATCGTGACGAGCCAGTTGCTCGGCCACCATTGACCAGACGTTTTCAATTGGTGAGAGATCTGGAGAATGTGCTGGCCAGGGCAGCAGTTGAACATTACTTGTATCCAGAAAGGCCCATACAGGACCAGAAACACGCGGTCGTGCATTACCCCGCTGAAATGTGGGGTTTCGCAGGGATCGAATGAAGGGTAGAGCCACGGATCGTAAAACATCTGAAATGTAACGTCCACTGTTCAAAGTGCCGTCAATGCGAACAAGAGGTGACCGAGAGGTGTAACCAATGGCACCCCATAAAATCACGCCGGGTGGTACCCCAGTATGGCGATGACGAATACACGCTTCCAATGTGCGTTCACCGCGATGTCGCCAAACACGGATGCAACCACCATGATGCTGTAAACAGAACATGGATTCATCCGAAAAAAATGTTTTGTCATTCGTGCACCCAGGTTCGTCGTTGAGTACACCATCGCAGGCGCTCCTGCCTGTGATGCAGCGTCACGGGTAACAGCAGCCATGGTCTCCGAGCTGATAGTCCATGCCGCTGCAAACGTCGTCGAACTGTTCGTGCAGATGGTTGTTGTCTTGCAAATGTCCAGATCTGTTGACTCACGGATCGAGACGTGGCTGAACGATCCGTTACAGCCATGCGGATAAGATGCCTGTCATCTCGACTGCTAGTGATACGAGGCCGTTGGGATTCAGCACGGCGTTCCGTATTACCCTCCTGAACCCACGCATTCCATATTCTGCTAACAGTCATTGGATCTCGACCAACGCGAGCAGCAATGTCGCGATACGATAAACCGCAATCGCGATAGGCTGCAATCCGACCTTTGTCAAAGTCAGAAACGTGATGGTACGCATTTCTCCTCCTTACACGAGGCATAATAACAACGTTTCACCTGGCAACGCCGGTCAACTGCTGTTTGCGTATGAGAAATTCAAAAAATGGTTCAAATGGCTCTGAGCACTATGGGACTTAACAGCTATGGTCATCAGTCCCCTAGAACTTAAAACTACTTAAACCTAGCTAACCTAAGGACATCACACACATCCATGCCCGAGGCAGGATTCGAACCTGCGACCGTAGCAGTAACTAGGATTCGAACCTGCGACCGTAGCAGTCGCTATGAGAAATTGGTTGGGAACTTATGTCAGCACGTTGTAGGTGTCGCCACCGGCGCCAACCTTGCGTGAATGCTCTGAAAAGCTAATCATTTGCATATCACAGCATCTTCTTCCTGTTGGCTAAATTTCGCGTCATCTTCGTGGTGTAGCAATTTTAATTGCCAGTAGTGTATGTACTGAAACGTTTTGTTGTAAAACTATATGGGATTTTGTAACCAATAGACTCCAATTTCGATAGCAGTACACTTTTTTGTGCAATGAGCTAACGAGAAACTGGTATATTAATTGTAAGGAAGCTATCGTCTCCTATCCTCAGCCCCCCCCCCCCCCCCCCCAACTCAGGAACACATTGTGACATGAATTTTAAGATAGTTAGAGTACACTTAAATTAGTCTTCCACAAAGTTGAGCTGACGTGGTACAATTTTGTTACAAATTTTCCCAGTTTTATAAGTTTTGTTTTATCCATTTATCTGCCACCAATTTTGTCAATTAGGGTGAATTATTTTACAAATCCTCTTAACATCCTAATTATTACAGGACTAAGGTCATTGAAACAAATTAAGAACGAAAAAACTAACCGACATGATTTGAGGAAGGTAACTAAACAAGACTGTTATACACTCATTTACGTATCTGATCAGTGGAAGCGTAAAAAAAAAAAAAAGAAAAAGAGAGGATAGGAAACAATAAACAATATTGATATTTAACACAGTAGCTTCTAATGAAGGTTGAAGGTAACGATGTTAAATTGTTAGACATTTACAAGTTCAGTGGTATGAGAGAGGGCGAAATCATGATGTAATTAATACAATATTTTGGGCAACTTGATGGTAGAAATTAAAAAAACAGATGTGTGTATCCCTACATTTACTACTGAACGAGCACACTCAGGTATATTTAGAAAAACATTCATAATGGGAAGTAAAAGGAAGTCTTTGTAAATAAACCGTTCACAAATGTCCCTAATTTCATCAGCGAGATTTGTTTTCTACAATCTCAAATGTCATAGTTGTTTGTGCAGTTATGTGTGCTGTTACAAAGCTACCCCTTTAATCTATGGAAGGTACTGTTTTCGCCTTACAGTGGTTCAAGAAAACGTTAGCAAAATTAAATACCCTTCTTTTTCAGAATGCTCAGACCGTACAAGTTAGCTGTATGGATATACCTTCAGTTAATTAGTTTTTCAAAGTTACGGGCAGCAGAAGAAAGTTTTCAAGAAATTCACAAACACGTTTGTGCATCTACAAACAAATAGCTTTGTGACCAGGTCACGTGAAACGCACTTGATTGTAACTTCCACCACTAATGGCAGCAATTAGCAAGAACACACTGACGCCGCACTACCTGTTGCATGTTGTTCCGAGTAACAATTAAAAAGCTAGTCACAAAGTAACACATTAGCGAGAAACCTGCCCACTAAGTAACTTTGACATAGTCGTTGCTGATATCGTTGCCTAGGCTTCCGCGGCCAGAGTGAGTTTTCTGAGTGATTCCGCGTCATAACGTAACGAACTTTACTGGAATGCGTGTGGAATCTTATGGGACTTAACTGCTAAAGTCACCAGTCCCTAAGCTTACACAGAACTTAAATTTCCTAAGGACAAACACACACACCCATGCCCGAGAGACGACTCGAACCTCCGCCGGGACCAGCCGCACAGTCCATGACTGCAGCGCCCAAGACCGCTCTGCTAATCCCGCGCGGCTACTTTACTGGAAAAAGCAACGTGTCGGCCACGGTTACAGTGCCTTCTTCTGGACTCAGAAGAGGGCCACAGTAACCGTGGCCGAGACGTTGCTTTCTCCGCTATATATATTTTTTTCGTAATAATTTCTTCAATTCCAAAAAATAAATAGCCGGTTACGATAAAAAGTGGAGTTTATAAGATCATCTGCCAAAAGTGTCAGTCCCGCCATACCAGACAGACTAGTACGTTAATCTGCACTAGACTCAGAGAACACCGCAGAAGCTGCAGTTTAAAGAGGCCAGTTTTATTCTTTGCCGAACACAGCACAAACCAAAACAGCAGATACGTGACTGTTGTAGAACTCTTACACGCAGCGGGTGAGGTGCAAAGCTCACTAAATAAGAAATATCAGAAATTGAGAAACAGGTGTGTGTATCCCTACATTTACTACTGAGCGAGCACACTCAGTCCATTTATTCACCCCCTTAGGCAAATATTATAACCTCTACGTATAAGAACCATCGTGCCTTCATTCATAAACAGAGACGACG
Source organism: Schistocerca serialis cubense (assembly GCF_023864345.2). Taxonomy (NCBI): domain Eukaryota; kingdom Metazoa; phylum Arthropoda; class Insecta; order Orthoptera; family Acrididae; genus Schistocerca; species Schistocerca serialis. The sequence goes on along the minus strand of NC_064641.1, from coordinate 868,193,880 downwards.
CAAATTCCCATTCCTGAGCAAATACCTCTACTTCAGTGTATGTTTATTGATAGTTGCTGTAAATGCTGTCCTAATGAATGTAACTGTGTCAAAATTGTCAGCAGATATAACTTTTACAATTTAAGTAAAGAATCGACAGAGTAAGTTGACGTACAGTATTTATCTTTGCCTGGTTGCCATCTTTGGAATCAGGCGTTTACTAGAAAATGGCATTAAAACCCAGAATCTAGGTCGTTCAATAATAATAGAGTTTATGAAACAGAGCAAAAAAGCGTATAAGTTAGTTAATATACACTCCTGGAAATTGAAATAAGAACACCGTGAATTCATTGTCCCAGGAAGGGGAAACTTTATTGACACATTCCTGGGGTCAGATACATCACATGATCACACTGACAGAACCACAGGCGCATAGACACAGGCAACAGGGCATGCACAATGTCGGCACTAGTACAGTGTATATCCACCTTTCGCAGCAATGCAGGCTGCTATTCTCCCATGGAGACGATCGTAGAGATGCTGGATGTAGTCCTGTGGAACGGCTTGCCATGCCATTTCCACCTGGCGCCTCAGTTGGACCAGCGTTCGTGCTGGACGTGCAGACCGCGTGAGAAGACGCTTCATCCAGTCCCAAACATGCTCAATGGGGGACAGATCCGGAGATCTTGCTGGCCAGGGTAGTTGACTTACACCTTCTAGAGCACGTTGGGTGGCACGGGATACATGCGGACGTGCATTGTCCTGTTGGAACAGCAAGTTCCCTTGCCGGTCTAGGAATGGTAGAACCATGGGTTCGATGACGGTTTGGATGTACCGTGCACTATTCAGTGTCCCCTCGACGATCACCAGTGGTGTACGGCCAGTGTAGGAGATCGCTCCCCACACCATGATGCCGGATGGTGGCCCTGTGTGCCTCGGTCGTATGCAGTCCTGATTGTGGCGCTCACCTGCACGGCCCAAACACGCATACGACCATCATTGGCACCAAGGCAGAAGCGACTCTCATTGCTGAAGACGACACGTCTCCATTCGTCCCTCCATTCACGCCTGTCGCGACACCACTGGAGGCGGGCTGCACGATGTTGGGGCGTGAGCGGAAGACGGCCTAACGGTGTGCGGGACCGTAGCCCAGCTTCATGGAGACGGTTGCGAATGGTCCTCGCCGATACCCCAGGAGCAACAGTGTCCTAATTTGCTGGGAAGTGGCGGTGCGGACCCCTACGGCACTGCGTAGGATCCTACGGTCTTGGCGTGCATCCGTGCGTCGCTGCGGTCCGGTCCCAGGTCGACGGGCACGTGCACCTTCCGCCGACCACTGGCGACAACATCGATGTACTGTGGAGACCTCACGCCCCACGTGTTGAGCAATTCGGCGGCACGTCCACCCGGCCTCCCGCATGCCCACTATACGCCCTCGCTCAATGTCCGTCAACTGCACATACGGTTCACGTCCACGCTGTCGCGGCATGCTACCAGTGTTAAAGACTGCGATGGAGCTCCGTATGCCACGGCAAACTGGCTGACACTGACGGCGGCGGTGCACAAATGCTGCGCAGCTAGCGCCATTCGACGGCCAACACCGCGGTTCCTGGTGTGTCCGCTGTGCCGTGCGTGTGATCATTGCTTGTACAGCCCTCTCGCAATGTCCGGAGCAAGTATGGTGGGTCTGACACACCGGTGTCAATGTGTTCTTTTTTCCATTTCCAGGAGTGTAATATATGCAGTTCAGTCATATTAACGTGATTACCTCCTACGTTTGACGTTAACATGCATCAACCACTGACTGACGGCAGATGGCAGCACTGGCAACGGGGGCGGGGGTATATAAAGCGTGTCGGTTGACGCGCAAAGCAGTGCAGCGATTGTCTAAAAGAAGGAAGGAGCGATTTTTTTGACGCCCTAAAGGACATGATCATTAGCTTTCGGGTCAAGAATAGAAGTACTTCCGAAACGGCTAAGTCTATAAACTTTTTGCCTGCCGCCATGGCTAAAGCACGTCGTGCATGGAAAAATGCAGCTACCCGAAATCGGACACGGAAGACAGGGATGAACATATATATGTTTCGTATGCGTACTACAAACAATTTACAATAAATTCATACGTTATAGAATAATTGTCCGCTATAAAATTTACTATATTACCATGCTAATTTATAAAATAAAAATACATGGAACATCATATACAGTATAACAAAATATTATGCAGTTTTTGCTTCATATCTCATTCTTCCAGAAGACCACATATACCCTCGCTGTTTCGTTGCACGCCATTAGGTCTTGGGCCGTGTACGCTCTTGGATGGTTAACTGGCGGACATTGAAGCAGGTGGTTCATAGTGTGGATGTTCCCACACGGGCACAAAGCACTTTCACTAATTCCCCACTTGTGCAGATTTTTGTTACACCTGCCCAGTCCTGAACGCGGCCTCTTCAGGGTTTTCCATCCCTCCCACTCACGCTCCGCACCTGGTGGCAGCACTTCCTCAGAATCGTGAGCAGATTCTTGTCGTTCCTGCCACAGTCTTTTTCTGGAAGTTTTTGGTTGATCTGCGAGTGGTTTGGTTGAGCGGAGAAAACTGCTTCTTGACTTACGGCGGTTTGGTTCCATTTGGCACACATGTAGCGGATGGAGAAAACTGCTTCTTGACTTACGGCGATTTGGTTCCATTTGGTACACATGTAACGGATGACGTTGATCTTGAACCTGATTTGTTCGTTCAGTTCTCCTCTGTAGCGAACGTCGGACATTTGGCGGAGCAATTCCTGATAAGGAGTATAGGTATTCTACTCTTGTTTCCTTAAGACTTCCAGTAATATGTCTACTGGTCTGGTTCAGGACAGTGTCCAGTTTGTTTGTGTGGCATGACCGCTCCCAGACAGGACTTGCAAACTCAGCAGCAGAGTAACAGTGTGACAACTTTTGGATTAGCTCCCCATTTTGATGTTGTTAGCTTTCCAAGTAAGTTATACCGTGATTTGACTTTTTCCCTGTTCCTCCCAATGTGCCGCTTCAGTGACTGTCCTATCGACGCGGACATGCGTACGAGCGAATGTACGTGCAACTGTTGAGTAACTGATCGTCCAGATGAACTATGCGATTGCCATTACTGTTTCATCAGTGGGCGTTCGCTGAACGTTACTGCGTATGACCTTCCGCAGCAGGCACAAGGTTCGTGCACCCATGCTGACTGTTGTTCCACGGCGACGGAGACTGAAATTCGCACGCTAATACCTCAACTGGAATCCCACTGGGTGGCAATACGGGGCCTTTTCATATGAATCAAGTTTTCTCCTCCATCGGACGGATGGTCGTTGGCGTGGACGGCGTGAAGCATCTGAAAACAAAGAGACCATGCCGGAGGAGAGAGCGTTATGATCTGTGGGCTCTTTTCCTGGCATTCCCTGGGCGATCTCGACATTTAGAAGGCACAATGGATCAATACAAATACACATCTCTATCATTGGGGACCATGTCTACATGCAGTTTGTTTTTCCTTGTCGTGATGGAATGTCCGGGAGGAAAATACAATGTGTCACACAGCTCGCGGTGAACGTGCGTCTTTGGAAGAACACCAAACTGGCCACCACACTCCCCGGAATCTGACTCTCAGCCTGTACGTCTCGCTGTTGCCCGCGATACAAAATGTTGTTATTCATATTTCTGAAGGACGGTCGCACTAGTGCGACGGACTGTGTACAATGTTTCACCAAGGAACCACAGTTTCATCTATTAAAATAGTCATCCCAACGTGAAAGAAGTTTCCAGAGAGGGAATAACAACCAACTAGAATTAAGCACTCCGTCTTCAGGCCACAAGTGGCCCATCGGAACCATCCGACCGCCGGGTCATCCTCAATGAGGATGCGGATAGGAGGGGCGTGTGGTCAGCACACCGCTCTCCCGGTCGTTACGATGGTTTTCTTTGACCGGAGCCGCTACTATTTGGTCGAGTAGCTCCTCAATTGGCATCACGAAGCTGAGTGCACCCCGAAAAATGGACAGCACATGTCGGGCCGGATGGTCACCCATCCAAGTGCCGGCCACGCCCGACAGCACTTAACTTCGGTGATCTAACGGGAACCATTGTATCAACTGCGGTAAGGCCGTGGCCACCTAGAATTAAAGCTACGAGAAATCTGTGATTGGCAAAGACACTGAGAGAGTATCACAACAGGTCACAGGGTAAAAGGCATTTTTCGATACATCAACCCTTGTAAATCCGTCTAACGCCGCGATTCAATGTCTGTTAGGCCATCGACCACATCCGGATTGTTTACATAAGATAAAGAATCGTCCAACATAGATACGAGGGTGAGTAAAATGAAACCTTAAATTTCTAATAACAAATCGAATTTTCTCGCCGTTATCCTGTAAGTTGGTAAGCGTGCTACAAACAGCGTGCAGAATGGCCTGTAGGTGGCAGCATAGTGCAGATGCACACATACCGTCACAGTATCAGTATAAAGATGGCCGCCCCACTTGCGACTTGCACCAGGAAAGAACAGCGTTCTGTTATCAGGTTTTTGCGTAGCGAAGGTGTGAAACCTATTGACATTCACCGACTAATGTTGGTTGAGTACGGTGATGCAAGTTTGTCACAGCAGCAAGTCTACGAATGGAGTAGGAAATTCGCAAATGGTGTGACTTCAGTGGAAGATGTTCCTCAACCAGGTCGGGCACAACGGGTTGTGACTCCACAGAACATTGCAGCAGCTGAAGCCATAGTGAAGGTAAACCACCGAGTGACACTGAATGACATTGCAGCATGTTAACAGATTAGTCACATTGTGCATGATGTGCTCCAGTTTCACAAAGTGTCTGCATGATGGGTGCCACGGCAGCTGACTCCTGAAATGAGAGAACGACGTGTTTATGCTTGTGAAGAACTTCTTCGGTGCTTTGAACGAGAAGGTGATGGAGTCCTTGCAAGAATCGTTACTGAGGACGAAACCTGGGTTCACTTCCACCAACCGGAAACGAAGAGAGGGAGCAAGGAATGGCGCCATTCCTCGTCACCAAAACCAAAGAAGTTTCGAACAGAACCATTAGCAGGGAAGGTTATGCTGACTCTCGTTTGGGACGAAAAAGGCGTCATTTTGGAGCAATAAATGTCTAGAGGGACCACTGTCACCAGTGCAACATACACAGATCTCCTAAAAAATCATCTGCAGCCTGCAATCAAATTAAAGTGACGTGGATTGCTGTCAGCAGTTGTCCTTTTGCAACATGACATTGCAAGGCCCGACACTGCTCGTACAACAGTTGCAACAATCACAGACTTGCATTTTGAATGTCTTCCTCATCCACCATACTCACCAGACCTTCCCCAAGTGATTTCCATTTGTTTGGAGCAATCAAAGACGCAATGGGAGGAACGAAGTTCCGTTCTGATGGAGAGGTACGCGACACGGTGCATAAGTGGTTGTACGGACTACCAAATGAATTTTTTACTAAAGGAATTGATGCACTTTGTAAGCGCTGGATGACTTGCATTGAGCGTGTTGAAAAGTGATGCAGCTTTGTACCACTTCTGCCCAATAAATAATATTTAAAAAATATTTAAAGTTTTCATTTGACTCACCCTCATACGTGTTTACCGCGCCACTGGTACAACAGACAGTATTGTAGGAGAGTGCTCTGCTTATGAAGATCTGCGGATTCAAATGACAAGCACTGGAACACTACTTGACGTTCTTAGACACATCTATAAATGGCAACTGCTAAACGAAATGACAAATAAGGTGTCTTGGGGAGAACTTAGAAATACACTGGTGTCCAAAAGTAAAGCAACAGAAGGCTGTTTTGCCGTTCTGTGTCTAATTCACGATACAGTCACACAGCCTGTCAACCAGATGTCCGTACGACCGTGTTCTGCACGGAAGATGGTATTCGGGTTAACGGACAACCATACCAACAATGACGTCAGGGCACCTATGAAACGAGGCAGTGTTTGCTAGGTAGCCCTACACGCATAATCGCTGTGTGCACAGTCGTAGGCGGTTCAGCATGGAGCACAGAACATACATTCCAGACTCTCTGTGGTGGAGGGTCATAGAAAGAAAGAATGCAGGACAGTCGGAAACTGATTTGGCCTGATGGCTTAGTGTGATTTTTTCTGTTGTTTCTCGGATATGGCGGCGGTTTATAGAGATCGAAACTGTATCCCGAAGACCAGCGCAGTGCCTATCACGTGTTACTTCAGAAGAGAGGCCCGTTACTATAAGGGCACGATAGTACCGCCTTATTACTTTATGGCAACTGCCGTGTGAGCTCTCAACATCCACTGGACGTGTTGCATCGAGGCAAACACCGTGCAGAAAGCTTCGGCAGAGTGGCCTTTGTTGTCGGAGACCAGCTGTGTTTCAACCTCCGACGCGTCTTCACAGAGGGGAACGTCTAGAGTGGAGACACCAACATGTCACCTGGACGGTCGAACAGAGGACCAATTTTGTTTTCACAGATGAGTTCCGGTTCAGTCTGGAGAGTGATTCTCGATGGATTCACATATGGAGGGAACGTGGAATACGAAACTTCCTGGCAGATTAAAACTGTGTGGCACACTGAGACTCGAATTCGGAACCTTTGCGTTTCGCGGGCAAGTGCTCTACCAGCCTGTGAACTTGGGTGGCTCAGTTGGTAGAGCACTTACCCACGAAAGGCAAAGGTCCCGAGTTCGAGTCTCGCTCCGGCATACAGTTTTAATCTGTCAGGAAGCTTCATATCAGCTCACACTCCGCGACAGAGTGACAATTTCATTCTGGATACTTGGAACACGATTTCGGGACTCAAACATTGTGGAAAGAGACCGATGTTGAGTTAGATCCCTAATGATGTAGCCAGGGATTATGTTTACCACTCGAACACCTGCTCATGAAATTGTACGGGTGAATCGGCAAGGTTTAACTGCTCTCAGGTATTGTGACGAGATCTTGGGACCTCATTTACGATTGTTGCGAGTTGCTGTGGTCCCATACTTTGTATCAATTTGAAGTAAGGGCCCCTCGTTTGGAAAGGAACGAGTGGAAAGTTACTAGCGAAATTCATTCTGATACGACGGTGGGGTACATGTACCGTGTTCTTGCGGAAAAAGTAGGCTATGCAACTACCAGAGGTGGTAGTATGGACCAAAACAAGAAAAAATCTGGAGTAAACAAGGGCTCTAATATGTATACCTTAAGAGCTATGAGGATGTGTTCAAAAGAGGAGATGTGTTTCACACTAGCGAAGGTAAACGAGTACTCATAGCTACCCAGGTGTGCATTTTAGAGCCCATGTTTACTCGACACTTTTCCTTTTTTTGGTTCCTACTACAATCTCTGGAAGTTGCCTACCCTACAATCTTAGCAACAACAGTACCAGCACGTGTATTTCTCAGTCAGATGTATCAATACGGTTTTCACATATGACTTTCCACTCGTTCGTTTCCGGTACAGGAATCCTCAGCCGAAATTGACACACGTATCGTTTTCCATCATCCTTGAATATTTGTAACGTCTTCACGGAAACACCCTGTACATACAGGGGATAGGCATGAATGTGGACACCTGTACTTACTTGTGAATGATTTATTAATAAAAGGTTGGACCCCTGCTTGCCAATAATACAGCTGCTGTTCGTCTTGCAATACTGGCATATAATGATTGTATAGTCTCCAGTGGAATGTTATGCCGCTCATCAATCAGAACCTCTTCTAACTCCTGTAGTGACGATGGAGGCGGAAATATGCTCCGGAGTCTGCTCTCCAATACAGCTCACAAGAGTTCAGTGATGAAGTTCGGGGACTGTACTGGCCAGAGAAGAGGCTGATGTTCAGTTTCATGCTCCTCATACCACGATTGTACTGTCCTGGCCGTGTGAATGGGTGCATTATCGCCCTGAAATGTGGCATAATTTTTGAGGAACAACATTTTAATCATGGATGCACCTGATCACCTAAAATGTTCACATGATCGTTGTCTATAACACGGCTTTTGAGAGTAATGACGGTACTAGTAGAATACCATGACATGGCTGCCCACACCATCACACTTCCACCTCCATGCTTAACCGTTGGAATCGAGCAATCAGGATTATAGGATTCCTTTGGCATTCTGTAGACGTAAACGCGGACCTATGTGGGAAATAAGGAAAATGTTGACTCGTTCGACCATAGGACGTGTTTCTACTCATCAGCCGTCCAGGATTTACGTTCCTGACACCATATTTTACTGTTATTAGCGTTTGTTGTCGTCACTAATGGTTTCGGCATGGCAGCTCGTCCATGAATATTCGCTTTATGCAGTTCTTGGCGGACAGTGTCGATAGCTACGCGGTATAGGTAGCTATTGCGCTCTGCAGTCACTTGAGCTGCCGTAGTTTTGTGTGGTTTTGACACAATGCGTCTTAGCGTAACACGATATCTGTCATTTACTTTTGATTTTCGCCCACTATTATGTTTATCTGATGATGTTCTGTCTAGGCTGTCATGACTGTTGAAACAGTTGCTCTTGAAACATTCAATAAGTCGGCTGTCTTGGTTTCTGATGCTCCCGCTAATCAGACCCCACAATCTGCCCTCTTTGGACCTCTGTTAGTAATGAACCGTGATATATTTTCAATGAATATTCTTAAGAATTTATTTTATTTACTAGCGATCCATCAAGAACACTAACACACTATGTAAGCATGGAAGTAGTTGCCAGGGAGTAACTGATGAAATCACAACCAAATTCATTTTAACAAATGGGAATTTTATTCACTTTAATAGTGCCTAAAAGCATTTTTTAAAAGAAACAGATTTAATATCATAATCAGAAAGCACCCTCTAAATATCAAAGTTACAATTTATTCAGAGACAGGAAGAAACAAGTTTTGACTGTATGAGCTTTTGGGCAGAGAACCTTGTCGCTCCCTTTTGACACGACCGTAGTTACGACCGCTCACAGCAGCCTCTGAAAGATTATCTGCAACACACCAGATTACTTTAAACTAGTGGTTTTAACAATTTACACAAGCACACAAACTATGCACCCCTGTAGGAGGGATGGAAATGATACAAAACACTAACATTTAAAATACACTCCTCGAAATTGAAATAAGAACACCGTGAATTCATTGGCCCAGGAAGGGGAAACTTTATTGACACATTCCTGGGGTCAGATACATCACATGATCACACTGACAGAACCACAGGCACATAGACACAGGCAACAGAGCATGCACAATGTCGGCACTAGTACAGTGTATATCCACCTTTCGCAGCAATGCAGGCTGCTATTCTCCCATGGAGACGATCGTAGAGATGCTGGATGTAGTCCTGTGGAACGGCTTGCCATGCCATTTCCACCTGGCGCCTCAGTTGGACCAGCGTTAGTGCTGGACGTGCAGACCGCGTGAGACGACGCTTCATCCAGTCCCAAACATGCTCAATGGGGGACAGATCCGGAGATCTTGCTGGCCAGGGTAGTTGACTTACACCTTCTAGAGCACGTTGGGTGGCACGGGATACATGCGGACGTGCATTGTCCTGTTGGAACAGCAAGTTCCCTTGCCGGTCTAGGAATGGTAGAACGATGGGTTCGATGACGGTTTGGATGTACCGTGCACTATTCAGTGTCCCCTCGACGATCACCAGTGGTGTACGGCCAGTGTAGGAGATCGCTCCCCACACCATGATCCCGGATGTTGGCCCTGTGTGCCTCGGTCGTATGCAGTCCTGATTGTGGCGCTCACCTGCACGGCGCCAAACACGCATACGACCATCATTGGCACCAAGGCAGAAGCGACTCTCATCGCTGAAGACGACACGTCTCCATTCGTCCCTCCATTCACGCCTGTCGCGACACCACTGGAGGCGGGCTGCACGATGTTGGGGCGTGAGCGGAAGACGGCCTAACGGTGTGCGGGACCGTAGCCCAGCTTCATGGAGACGGTTGCGAATGGTCCTCGCCGATACCCCAGGAGCAACAGTGTCCCTAATTTGCTGGGAAGTGGCGATGCGGTCCCCTACGGCACAGCGTAGGATCCTACGGTCTTGGCGTGCATCCGTGCGTCGCTGCGGTCCGGTCCCAGGTCGACGGGCACGTGCACCTTCCGCCGACCACTGGCGACAACATCGATGTACTGTGGAGACCTCACGCCCCACGTGTTGAGCAATTCGGCGGTACGTCCACCCGGCCTCCCGCATGCCCACTATACGCCCTCGCTCAAAGTCCGTCAACTGCACATACGGTTCACGTCCACGCTGTCGCGGCATGCTACCAGTGTTAAAAACTGCGATGGAGCTCCGTATGCCACGGCAAACTGGCTGACACTGACGGCGGCGGTGCACAAATGCTGCGCAGCTAGCGCCATTCGACGGCCAACACCGCGGTTCCTAGTGTGTCCGCTGTGCCGTGCGTGTGATCATTGCTTGTACAGCCCTCTCACAGTGTCCGGAGCAAGTATGGTGGGTCTGACACACCGGTGTCAATGTGTTCTTTTTTCCATTTCCAGGAGTGTATTAACCTTGCCACCGAAGGTGCAACTTGATTTTAACTTCTAAGAAAAGTTTTACGGTGAAAGGGTGGCAACTTTATATACTAAAATGATCATTTAAATTAAATCCCATGAAATGCAATCTTATATAAAAATCTACAAAATTCCAAAGATCAAAACCTATTTCAGGTTTTAGGCCGTTACACTCCAAACAATAAATCCGTTAACACACCAAATCAGAAAAACATGACAGAGGCAGCTACTAACGTACGGTAGATTGATAGAGAGATTACCGAACAACCCGAACCGCAGGTTGCTCTAACCCGCCCCTACTCCACAGTGGAAAAACGGACCGCCCAATTTGTAAACAACCGCCTTCCCGCAGGTGGGCAAACTGGGAAGAATGGTGGGACGACCCCAAAGCAAAACGGCTGGTGACCTCAACAAGGAAACAAGTAGAATTTAACAAGAGTAAATCAAACAACATATTACCAATCACTTAACTTCTAATAAACTGTGATTTCTCGAGAAGACCTGGTGCAGCACCCCCAAAATGCTCTCCCCAACCGCCCGCTGCCAGCCGCTTCAACGAACCGAGGAAGGCGCGCCGATCCCCCGTCTCACCACGTCGCAGCTCACACCAGCCAGACTGATGTCGTGGGTCCACTCCTGTTGCTCTCGTGTCGACCGCGAAGCCACTACCCCTCGCTATACGCCGCGGCCTACTGGACTCACGTGGCAACCTCACATGCGCCGACGCTCAAGGCGTTAGGTTTCACAAATGACTTGACCCTAGTTTCCTATGTTCCAAAGAAGGGAAAGGCAGTAATACTACTCTCTACTCAGCATAATGAGAGACGAGTGAGTGGTGAAGAAAGTGAGCACAAACCCGAATTCATACTGCATTACAAAAAAACCAAATGATTGATCTTGTGTCTCGGTGCGCGACCGACCAACCAATCGATCCAGCCGCCAATGACCATTGCCTGAGTAAACTCGAGCAGACTGGCGGCGTAACGCGCAGACTCAGATGCAGGAATTAAGCCCCGACCAGGCGACCAATCGCTGAGTTCTCTTACTGGCGGAGTGGAATGACTCTCATTTTGCCGGCTTTAACCCTCGCATTACCAAGCAGGGTATTCTGGCTACCCCAGGTTGATTTTTTCCCTATAATAATGTTATCTGAAGGGCCACATGCTTGTGGTTACATGACTTTGTACTAATATGATTGACGTTGAATTGACACTCACGACTGTCTAATTTTCTGGCTTTATCATTGTTATTCAAGTCATTTATTGGTGGGATTTTGAGACTACCCCGCTTGGTATGAAACGTCTTATTTTCTTATTTGTAGAAAAAGAAGATTTTGGGAAATATATGTGTCATTCATCTTCTTTGTTGAGTTTTTCCATAGATACAATGTTTGTTATTGTTGCTGGTTACTATTGTTGAGTTGAAATTGATGTTCACTGTTGAGCTGACATTACACAAGTCAGTATTTCATCTCCAAGTATGGATGTCCAAAGGACTTTCTAGGGAAGAGAGCATGGAAATTCTATACAATTCTGATGTCAGTGACGATGAAAATGAATGAGACATTGATAATGAACTGAATGAATATATGGAACCTCTTGACAAAGACCATACCATAGCATCAGATGAAGCTGATGATGAAATATCAGAAGACACTACACATTCACGTGAACAAGTAGAAGAAGAAGAAGAAGAAGAAGAAGACACTGGAGATTTGTTTGTTTCTAGAAGTGGATTACAATTTTCTAGTGAACCACCAAAAGGTGGGTGGCGTCGACGTCGCAACATTTTGAACTTAACACCTGGCCCAGTGAATGATAGAAAAACAAAACAGTAACAGAGTCATTTTTATTATTTATCTCACCGGAAATAGCGAGCATCATTGTAGAAGAAACGAACAGGGAAGACAAACGAGTAATTTCTTAGTGGAATGTAGCTCATTCTTCGAACACAACGACACGGAGAGATATAAATGCAACTGAAGTGTACGCTGTATTAACAATCCTAATAGGAGCTGGTCGAACTCATGGACATCGCACAAGTGCTTCCGATCTTTGGGGAGGTAATGTTGCCTCTCGGCAACAATTATTTTCTACTGCCACGTCAAGAAACCGATTTTTGTCTACACTGAAGTTCTTGCGATTTGACAACAGAGACACAAGAGTACAGAGAACTGAAGAAACCAAGAACAAGCTACAAGCCACCAGGGTAGTGTTCGACAAAAATCAGTCTAACTTGTGCAAGAACTTCTATCCTTATGAATCCGTGAATATTGATGAACGATTAACAACGTACCGAGGAAACTACCCTTTTAGCGTTTATATGAAGAGCAAGCCTGGCAAGTATGGCATTACAATTTGGGTTTGTGCTGATGTGAAGACATCTTACTTACTACGGTTCCAAATTTGCTCAGGAGTGGTGGACAGTATTCGGGAAGTGAATCAAGGACAGAGAGTTGTTTTGGATCTGATGGAACCATTTCTGTGTGTGTGTGTATGTGTGAAATCTTATAGGATTTAACTGCTAAAGTCATCAGTCCCTAAGCTTACACACGTAACCCAAGCCCGAGGGAAGACTCGAACCTCCGCCGGGACCAGCCGGAACCATTTCTGAATAACGGTCATGGTGTAGCAACTGATAATTTTGTCACCAGTTCCCCATTGGCTGCTGGACTACTAAAACGAAACACGACATTGGTTGGTACCTTGCATTCCAATAAGAAAGAGATTCCGAAGGAATTCTTGCCAAACAGAAAGAGAGAAGTACACTCTTCAATGTTTGGTTTCACAAATGACTTGACCCTAGTTTCCTATGTTCCAAAGAAGGGAAAGGCAGTAATACTACTCTCTACTCAGCATAATGAGAGACGAGTGAGTGGTGAAGAAAGTGAACACAAACCCGAAATCATACTGCATTACAAAAAAATCAAAGGTGCTGTAGATAATGGGGACAAAATGACAAGAGAATACAGTTTTGTTAGAGGAACGAGGCGGTGGCCACTAAGAATCTTCATGGAAATGATAGATACTGCAGCACTGAATGCACATATTCTGAACACTCAAAGATTTCCTGAATGGCAGAAGAATAACTAAAGCTGACTTAAACTCTTCATGACTGAACTGGCATTTGGACTCAGCAAAGGCAACATGGAACAAAGAGCAAAAGATATCAACGATCTCCATAAAGGTGTACAAGATGCACTGAAAGCTTGTGGTATTGCAATTCCTACAGCAGTGATCCACACCCGGTGTTCCAAGTTACCAACGCCACAACGATGTCAAGATTGCAAGAGAAACGAAGATCGGAAAACAAGATTCTGTTGTGTAACGTGCAAGAAACCTATTTGTAATATGCAAAGAGAAGAAATGTTACTGTGAAGTGCATGCAGTTCAAAAATGTACTTGACTGAAAAGTTGAAAAAAGTCTTGTGTTATTTTACTGCAGTGGCTGTTGAGGTAAATAGATTATTAATTTTCTGTTCGTTGAGTACTGAATTTAGTGAAAGATACAATTTTTTTTTTGTACTTTGTATCTGTGATCTGATTAAATAATTCCAATAACCTGAAAAGCTGTTTTTCAATACTAAATAGACCCATTCAATGGAAATAACGAAATCTGAGAACAAATATCACAATAAAACAAAAAAGCCCTTTTGGGTTGCCGGCCGGAGTGGCCGAGCGGTTCTAGGTGCTACAGTCTGGAACCGCGCGACCGCTACGGTCGCAGAGTCGAATCCTACATCGGGCATGTGTGTGTGATGTCCTTACGTTAGTTAGGTTTAAGTAGTTCTAAGTTCTACGGGACTGATGACCTCAGAAGTTAAGTCCCATAGTGCTCAGAGCCATCTGAACCATCTTTTGGGGTAGTCCAAATAGCCCGCTTGGTAAAACAGAGGTGTGAAAAAGCTTGGTAACGGGAAGGTTAAAGGTTGATACGAACGACAGACATACTAGTACTCCGAACGACAAACAGACACACACTGCCTAACAAATGCGGACGAGAGAGAGACTAGAAAGCTGGGGACGAGAGACTGACCCAGACCATTGTACGTCGACCTCGGCTTATGAATGCAAATACGAAGCGTGCACTACTCGTAAACAACTTACACTGATGCCTAGTCCGTACTGAACACGCACAGTACTGCACGACACGTGCCTTACCTGTGTTGTTGACCGTCAAACACAACCATCCCATTACTACCACTGCTCACATTATTTTGCTTATCCCCTGTACGTACATTTGCAGGCGGCAGCCCCTATAACTTCGACGCTTTGTAGCGTCGTTGGATGACGCTTTCGTACATGGGTTCATATGCAAAGTTTTATGTACTAAGTCCCCTCTAGAAGCTCTGGAAGTGTGTAACTTGAATTGTGAAACGCCCTGTATATTCTGAATGATTTCAGCGTTTGACTGTGCGAAAGGTATCTACTCAACCGTCCCCACAAACATAATCAGAGTGTGCCCTTTCACTTTCTCGTGTCTCTCTCTCTCTCTCTCTCTCTCTCTCTCTCTCTCTCTATCCCCATGCCTTCGGGCGTGAGCAGAAGCGCGCCACGGTACACAGCTGCCTCCGCCTGGACGCTGACTTCTCCGATCGCAGCCGCAGAAATGAAGTGCAAATATAAACACATTCGGTAGTTTTTGACGTCTGCAGAGAGCCAAAGCTTAGCTGCGCGGCAGGCCGCGCCACGCCTGCCGATGCGTCAACGTCAGGGCGCGCTGGTACAGGAGGCACGATTTATGCGTCGCTTTTGCAGTCGGCAGCGGCCGGTCGGCATATATATCACGGCAGCCCGGCCGCGTTATCGCCTGTTTGCAGAGCACCCTCCGCCACGCACCGCCCGCCATCCGTCACGCTTCGGCGTGCGTCTGCCCGCGTCTATGACGTGCGCTCTTGCCGCGCCGACGCGCTGTCATTGGGCTTATCTGCGCCCCAGTTGTAGCCCTGCTTGACCGAATTTTCATCACATTTCATAGAAAGAACTTTCACAGAGGAATCTCTTGGGGCCAATAACTCTGTGTGCGTCTCATACCACTGTGGAAGTGATGGACTGAAATAGTGTGAAACGCTACTTTTTTTCGCATAGACTAGTTTCATAAGTTTTTGTTAAGAATGAAACTCTTCCAGCTGTACGGGCCTGAAGAAAGCGTTGACGCAACGTCGAAACTAGTAGCCAAATAAATATGAAATCTTAAGTACTTCTGGAGGAGTTTCATTTTTAATAAAAATTATACCAGCTGATATCCCAACAATTTAAATATGGATGTACGAAGAGTTTCATGAGTATACAGCCAATCACTTCACCGTTTCCCAAAAACGTGGACACACGGGATGGATAAAAGTACGGAAATACCAAAATCATGACACATTACCGTGCATAGTGGGATTTACACTGAAGAGCCAAACAAACTGGTACACCTACCACATACCGTGTAGGAACCCCGTGAGCACTCAAAAGTACCGCAACACGGCGTGGCATGGACTCGACAAATGTTTGAAGTAGTGCTGGAGAGAACAGACACCGTGAATCCTGCAGGGCTATACATAAATCCGTAAGAGTATGAGGGGGTGGAGATCTCTGCAGAACAGCACGTTGCAAGGCATCCCAAATATGCTCAATAATGTTCATGTCTCGGGGGCTCTGTGGGCAGTGGAAGTGTTTATACGCAGAAGAGTGTTCCTGGAGACACTCTGTAGCAATTCTGGGCATGTGTGGTGACGCATTGTCTTGCTGAAATTGCCCAGATCCGTCGGAATGCACAATGGACATGAAAGGATGCTCCTGATCAGACAGGATTCTTACTTACATGTCACCTGTCAGAGTGGTATCAAGACGTATCGAGGGTTCCATATCACTCCAACTGCATACACCCCACGTCATTGAACAGTCCACTGCTGACATGCAGGTTACATGGATTCATAAGGCTGTCTCCATGCCCGAACACGTCTATCCGCTCGATACAATTTGAAATGATACTCGTCCGACCAGGCAACGGGTTTCCAGTCATGAACAGTCCAATCTCGGTGTTGACGGAACCAGGCGAGTAGTAAAGCTTCGTGCCCTGCAGTCATCAAGGGTACACTAGTGGGCCTTCGGTTCCGAAAGCCCATATCGGTGATGTTTCGTTGCATGGTTCGCACACTGACACTTGTTGGTGGCCCAATATTCTGAAGCAATTTGCGGAAAGGTTGAACTTCTGTCGTTCTTTCAGGGTCGATCTCCGGTCGCAGCGATGTTGGAGATTTCGTGTTTTACCAGATTCCTATTATTCAAGGTACACTGTTGAAATGGTCGTACGGGAAAATCCCCGCATCATCGCTACATCGGAGATGCAGTGTCCCATCGGTCGACCACCACTATAACACCACGTTGAGACTGACTTACATCTTTAGAGCCTGGAACTGTGGCAGCAGTAACCAATCTAACAAGTGAACCACACACTTATTGTCTTACATAGAGGTTGGTCACCGCAACGCCGTATTCTGCCTGTTTGCATATCTCTGTATTGGAATACGCATGCCTATACCGGTTTCTTTGGCGCTTCATTGTAGTTTCATAAGTACACAGCCAAAGCCAAAGACACCCGGGGTAGACGAAAATTTGGAAACACCAAAATCATAACACATTACCAAGCATAGTAGGGTGTAGTGAAATTGTTGGATTCAAAGCAGCTTCCAGTCGTCTCGGAATGGATAAAAGCTAACCATGTATGGTTTCGGCGGGAATCTTATATCATCCATCTTGCAAAATTGTGGGAAGATACGGTAGAAATTGTTGTGACCAGGAGATACTACTTTCCTCCAACTACGACTGTGGATTCTTTGATTGCTCTGGGAGAAGGCTCACCAAACTAGAGCACAAGAAATATTCACTTTGTTACCCAACTGAATAGTCCGCAGCTCGTGTTCTTGCGGTAGCGCTTCCCGACCACGGGGTCCCGGGTTCGATTCCCGGTGGGGTCAGGGATTTTCCGTGTCTCGAGAGTACTGGTTGTTGTTGTGTCGTGTTCATCATCACCCTTCATCCCCATTACGGTCGGAGGGAGGCAATGGCATACCACCTCCTCTGGGACTTTGCCTAGTCGGCGATGTGAGTCTCCCACATCGTCCCCTATGCTCCTCGGAGTGTGGGACCTCATCTTCATCGCACAATTCAATAAAATAATTTCTTAACTTTGACACACTTTGCTTGCCACAGGAGTATTACGTAACTTACAACTCTCATGGACCAGCAGGGCATCATTTGATGCACTAATTAGTAACCCGTTCTCTTAAGATACGATGTTCGACATTGAAAAAGCTACAACTTCATCGAAAACTTTACCTCTTCGTTAGCCCTTATTGACGATTGCTGTAGCTGAAGTCTCCGACTGGGAGCTCTTACTAGGTTGACGCAGTATCGATCTCAGCGTGATTGCGATGTTATGCTGAGAGGGTAGTCGTTGTCTTCAGAAGTGCCCCCCTTACGGCGTTCCGGATTGCAGCTACCGCTCGCTAATGTCTGTGGTATGGAATCGCGTTGCCAGCTGTGGTGTGACAACGCGATCTCTATGCGACACCACAACAATGATGGAGTTGGATAGCGATCACTGACCCTTCTTTCCAAGCAGACCACGAAAGCTCATTAATACTGACATCTGGCGACTGTGGTGGCCGGGTAGAGGCGGCGGATCATTCCTGTTCTCACAGAATCAGTCCTGGACGATGTGAGCTGTACGGACAGCTGCCCTGTTACGCTGGTACACAGCATCACCATTGGTGAACAAATATCGTGTCAAGAACAAGGCTAAAATGGTCACAAAGCCTTGGCAATAATGCAACCTTGCAGGGTAAACATTGCCCAGATTCCAGTAGTGCAGGACCGTTAGCTCTCCTGTTTGTCTCGTGTTACTAGCTAGAAGTGGATGTAAAAAGTATTCCTACGTAACTGAACGTCATCTTCCACACAGCAAAAGATATTTGGTTCTTGTAACATACTAAGTAGATTTTCAAGGGACAGTCTGCGAATTACTGCATGTACTTCACTGCCTTGATACTTGGTTTTCAGGATGTCACGCAAGAAGGCGTGAGTTGGGATTCACATGATCGACGTTTTTGAGTCCACGCTTGTTGGCATGGAGGAGATTATTCTGATCGAGATACTTCTTTAAATGCGAGGACAGAATGTGTTCCAACATTTTGGATCAAATGGCTCTGAGCACCATGGGACTAACATCTGAGGTCATCAATACCCTAGAACTTAGAACTACTTAAACCTAACTAACGTAAGGACATCACACACATCCATGCCATAGGCAGGATTCGAACCTGCGACCGTAGCAGCAGCGCTGTTCCAGACTGAAGCGCCTAGAAACGCTCGGCCACAGAGTTACCCTGGTTCGCAGAATGTGGCGTCACCGCCAGACACCACACTTGCTAGGTGGTAGCCTTTAAATCGGCCGCGGTCCGTTAGTATACGTCGGACCCGCGTGTCGCCACTATCAGTGATTGCAGACCGAGCGCCGCCACACGGCAGGTCTAGAGAGACTTCCTAGTACTCGCCCCAGTTGTACAACCGACTTTGCTAGCGATGGTTCACTGACAAATTACGATCTCATTTGCCGAGACGATAGTTTAACATAGCCTTCAGCTACGTCATTTGCTACGACCTAGCAAGGCGCCATTATCAGTTACGATTGATCTTGTGAATCCTGTACCGTCAGACCGCCGTTCTCCGTTAATGGATTAAAGTTAAGTATTCCACCAGCTACGTCCGTTTTTCTAAATTCTAATTTCCTAGTCCTGTTCCAGACCTCACGCCAGCCTGCGTGAGCTAAAACGCGTGCCTTTCGGCCTCCTCTAGTAACACGGTGTTGGCTCTCCTGCCAACCAAAACACAGAATGTGTACACTGATGAGCCAAAACGTTGTGATCATTACCCACCTCGAGCTTGAGTGCCCCTGATGGTGTTGTTGGCACGTGACGTACGGACAGAATGTAAGCGGAAGAGAGACGAATGGGCAGTCATTATTGGGTAGATACGGGCAGCAATTGCTAAAATCCACTGATGTAAGAGGTTTTGACAAACGGCACATTCTTGTGACTCTGCAGCTGGAAACTAGAATCTCTGAAACGATCAAGCTGATAGGCTGTTTGTGTACTACTATTGTCGTGAGCATCTGGGGAAAGTGGATGATGGTATAGCGCGTATACCATATGATACTGAACGTCCACATCTCATCACGAAACGTAGAGGTCACAGGATCCTACACTTCGCAATCCAGGAAAGATAGCAATTTGTGGCAGCTCTGACGACAGAGGACAACGCCGATGCAGGCAGAAGTGTTTCGGAGCAGACCGTTCAAAGGCCATTGTTGAAAAATGGAGCCCCACATCACACGACCCCTACGTGTTCCTGTGTTGACCAACCGGCATCGTCAGTTACCATTGTAGTAGGCATAACATCACTTTCACCGTTCATCAATAGAAACGTGTCGCCTGTCGATTGAATCACATTTCTTGTTACACCATGTCGGTGGATGGTTCCTTACACGTCGTCATCCAGGCGAATAGCTGCTTGAAACATGCACCGCACCACCGATGCAGGCCAGTGAGACAGAAGCATGCTATGGGGCACACCGGGTTGGGCTTCTGTGAGACCTGTGGTAGTACTCGAAGACACAATTTCAGCAGTGTACTACGTGAACATTATTGCGGACCACCTCCATCCCTTCTTAGTGAAGTCTTCTCTGACCAAGAAGATATCTTTCAGCAGGATGGCCAGAATCGTGCTGCAATGGTTTAGGGAGCGTGATTGTGATCCCACATTGGGGTATTAGCCTGTAAATGCCCCTGCTCTGTACCCACTGAACACATATCTAGTGCCGGCTACGTGGCTACAAATCACCATCCCGTATTTTGCGGGAATTTAGTGACCTGTGAACAGACATCAGGCGCCATATACTTCTGGAAAGCCATCAAGCACACGTAGAATCCATGCTAAGCATTATCGCTGCTGTACTGTGTTTGAAAAGCGGATCGACACGTTATTAACCAGATGGTCATAATGTTTTGGCTCATTGGTGTACATAGATGTAGATCAGATGAAGAACTACAGAATTTAACTGGGGAGTAAGGCAATTTATGGCCAAATTGTCCACGAGAAAGAGTAGGTTTATAGGCTACATCGTGAGTTATTGAGGATTAGGCAGTTTGATAATCCAGAGAAGTGTGACTGAGTGTGGTTTTGTATGTGTGTGTGAGGAAGGGGATGAGGGAGGGCATGTCCGAACAGACGTGTTTTGGAGAAGTTAAATACAGACAGCAGAACAGACGAGCGTGGAGAGATGCAGGAATCCATTCTCCAGATAAATGTCACAGCAGTAACATGAGAATTAACTATTAGAATATATTTACTCAGACAAGTCGATCCAAGGATCAGGTCGCTGTCTCTACTTACACCATCAAATCAAGCGCCAAGGGCTGGTAAAGCAGCAGTGCTGACGTCATCTCCTTGTAAAATGGCTTTGGAGCAGTCTCTGGCTAAAGAGAAAAAAGAAATCAAGTACGAAGACTGCTTTCGATAACACTACAAAGAAACATGCCCAAAGGGGGCATTCAGATACGGGTCTCTTCTGTAATGTTACAAAGTATCTGAGTTTTTTCACCCTCTCTGCAGCGTTATTCCTCTTGAATGAAACAGTAAAGGGAATGAAATTAGCAACAAAATTAGAAGAGATAACAGGGATAAGATTATCGAATCAGTCATATTCACACAAATACACACATTAAAAATGCTTTAGCATCATCCTAGCTCCCAGAACTCATGAAGATAGCCATTGACTTAGCTTCTTTCCATAACTTCGGTGCACTCCCGAAGTTATGGAAAGAAGCTAAGGTAATAGCGGTACTGAAACCAGGGAAGGATGGAGATAATCCAAAGAACTATAGACCGATCTCACTGCTTTGTACCTCTTACAAACTATTTGAGAGAATATTACTGGCCAGGCAAGCAGCGTTCCGTGTGGGAAGGAACTGCTGTGAACAAGTTTTGTCCCTTACAGCATATATAGAGAAAGGCTATCAGAACAAGCTGAAAACGGGCCTGGTATTAATAGATCTTACATCAGGCTATGACACTGTCTGGACCGAAGGACTACTGCTCAAGCTTACTCGAATTATCAAATGCAATCAGACGTACACATTACTAAAAAATATACTGACAGGCAGGAAGATCAAGGTCTATCTCCATGGAAAGAGCAGCAAAAGCATGGTCATATACAATGACCTGCCGCAGGGGTCAGCCCTGGCGCCGACCCTTTTTAATTTATACGTATCTCATATGCCGAGCACCAGGTCGCGTAAATTTGCGTATGCGGATGATCTGGTCATCGCATACCAAAGCAAAAATTTCGAAGATCTTGAAAAAACATTGAATGCGGACCTTGAAGCGCTGAACACCTACTACCTTAAGTGGCATTTGCATCCCAACCCCAATAAAACGACCAGTACCATAATGCACCTTAATAACAGAGCTTCAAGCAGGAAACTACAGCTTTCCCTGAATGACCGGCATATAAGACATGAAGATAAGCCCAAATATCTGGGAGAAAAATTAGACCGCACACTAACGTTTAGCTCCCATCTGGAAGACACCAAACAGAAATTAAAATCTCGAAATGCCATTATGTCTAAACTGGCCGGAACATCATGGGGGTGTGGAGCTAATACACTAAGGACGTCAGCATTAGCCCTCGTGTACAGCGTGGCTGAATATTGTTCACCAGTCTGGGCGAAAAGTGCGCATGTAAATAAAGTAGACACCCAATTGAAAGAGACGATGAGAATTATCTCGAGCACACTTAGGGCTACCCCATGTGACTGGCTCCCAGTCCTTGCCAACATAGAACCCCCTGATATAAGGCGCTCCATGGCGACCTCAAGAATATATAGGAAGATCGTACACAATCCAGAACACATTATACACCAAGACTTATCACCAATCAACAGGCTAAAATCTAGGTCCCCCTTTTGGAAGATTGGCAGGGAACTACAGGACTTCGACCCAAAGCTAACCTGGGGGGAATCATGGCGCAAAGGTACACACAAGAACCAAAAGCTTATCGATGACCCCAGCAAGAAGACAAATGGTTTTGATCTCCCTTGGAAGCTCTGGGTTGCCTTAAATCGCCTTAGAACAAGCGTGGGAAGATGCAAACATCTAATGAATAAGTGGGGACTTGCGGAGAGTCCCGTGTGTGAATGTGGTGAAATCCAGACAACGGACCACCTACTGGTGTGTGAAGTGGTAGGATATAGTGGTGAACTGAAGGACACACATTACTTGCCTGACCTAGCCATAGATTGGCTCAAAACTGTAAGTAGCATTGTGTAGTGTTGTAATTTCCTGGTGGATTGTAATGACACTGTAATATTTGCCTTGTATATGCCGAACGAACAAATAAAAAATTGAATCACAGACACAGTCCCTTTGACTATTCATAGATGTTTCTAAACCCGCCGAAAGATGTAAACAACCATGCGTGAGCAGCGCCTATTAGACGAAGGGGTCCGACAGCCGATCAGTTCCAGTCATTCCAGCGGCTTGTGTTGTCTGTAGTTCAACCATGCCTAGACGTACAGTACCGCTGTTCGACCACGTCCGCATTGTTACTTTGTACCAGGAAGGGCTCTCGACAAGGAAGTGCAGCAAGGTGAAGGGTCCCTACTGTTTTGGGGTGGCATTATGTGGGGCCGACGTACGACGCTGGTGGTCATGGAAGGCGCCATAACTGCTATACGATACGTGAAGGCCCTCCTCCGACTTTTAGTGCAACCATATCAGCAGCATGTTGGCGAGGCATTCGTCTTCATGGATGACAATTCGCGACCCCATCGTGCACATCTTATGAATGACTTCCTTCAGGGTAACGACATCGTTTGATTAGGGTGGCCACCATGTTTTCCCGACATGAATCCTATCGCACGTGCCTGGGATAGACTGAAAAGAGATGTGGTCCACCAAACACTCTAAGGCATCTACGCCGAATCGCCATTGAGGAGTGGGACAATCTGGACCAACAGTGCCTTGATGAACTTGAGAATAGTATACCGCGACGAATACAGACATGCATCAATGCAAGAGGACGTGCTACTGTGTGTTAACGGTACCGGTGAGTACAGCAGTCTGAACCGCCACCTCTGAAGGTCTCGCTCTATTGTGGTACCACATGCAATGTGTGGTCTTCATGAGCAATAAAAAGGGCGGAAATTATGTTTATGTTGCTCTCTATTCCAGTTTTCTGTACAGGATCCGAAACTCTCGGAACCGAGGTGATGCAAACCTTTTCTTAATGTGTGTAGTATAAAAGATCTATTTTGCACAGCCGGCTGGGGTGGCCGAGCGGTTCTAGGCGCTACAGTCTGGAACCGTGTGACCGCTACTGAAACGTGCGTACTGTTTCTCAAAGTAATCTACCTTAAAAGTACTAAGTGGACAATAGTCAATAGAGACAGAGATGTATCCTTTCAATATTGTTCCTTGTGGCAGGACCGTTTTCCAACATGTCTGAATCAGCTATAAGAAAAAACGGCTATTTTAGAATATTGCGCCCTTTCGGAAATATTTGTGCGGACCATCGTGGCCTTAATATTTAAAAGCTTTGAAAAATCTGCAAGTAAACTTTATTCATTTCTAAAGTAGGAAGAGCGGGTCAAATATCAACTGAAGAAGTGAATCTGGATTTAAAAGTGTGTCCTGTGAGGAACTAAGAGATATCAGATTAAATGTCAGAATTACGCTTGAGCAACAGGCTAATAGTTTGCTGCATCTTCGAAAACATTGGTTTATTTAAATGAGTACTCATCAAATTTTCATATCTATCGTCTGGTGTATGAAGACAGCCAGTATCGCTACAACGTAAGTCTCCCAACATACCACCCACGTAACACTAGTTCAGTGGGGTTTAATCTGATGCATAACGAAATCTGCAAGAGACTTACGAAACAGTCCAGCGTTGTTAAAGAGATGCGCAAGAATAGCGAGCGCTATCTGTTATCTTCTGACACGTTCATATCGCAGCGGTATTTCTTTGCTTGCGGGGGATCGATTTGTGTCTAAAACCGGCAACGAGAGACAGGTCACGCCACGCTTTCTCCTGCTTGTGCCGCAAACGTTCCCAACAAATGTACGAGCCGTTCACAAGCAGAGAATTCTTCGTCTAAGGAGGAAGTGCCTTGCAGTCGTTTTTACATCAGATTTTACTTTCGAATGGAGCGACGCTCTGCTGATGCACCTAATAACATTTTCTAAGAGCCTTTACAGGACGTACCATAAAACGAGGTGAATACAAATAGTTTCAATACAAAAAAGATAAAGTTGATGTTTTTAATCGATATATACGAAATTGTGCCGAATTTTTAACTTATAATTAAATTTGTAATCTTGCTCATACATCACAAAAAATGAAAACTTGATGTTTCCATTCACCCACCAGAGAAGGGTGAATAGAAACAGCCGTGTTAATCTATTTTCTATTTGTTGACGTGTAAAGTGACATATCCATTGCAAAATAAGAAACAAAATTTATGTGGTTGAAAAAAAAAGTTTTTTTCAATACAAATGAAAATCTTACACTAATTCTGTTTTTTCTGATTTCTAAGTAAAGATTGTTATATCTGTAATAATTATATGATAACATTAAAATCATTAACTTGGTTTGTTTTTTAATACACTAAGGCACTGACATCACGTTTAAAAATACTGTCTTTGGATCAAGTCTTTCCCCCTAGAAGTATCAAGGAGCTTTCGAAAAACTTCTCCTTTACTAAAAGAATTACTGTCCGTCTCCTGAAATAAATGAGTTTAATTGGCCCTATTGGTTTCAAGAAAACATTAACATAACCTTTGCCATCTAAATAACAAATTTTGTGTGCATACAATCTAAATGATTGCTTACTTTCTCCATGTACTTCCGTCACAGCACTAGGTCTTGGGATGCGAGAAGTGCCAGGTTGTTATTGATTTCCATAAAATTCTTGGTCTTGTTCTGAAGAAACTCCGACGATTACCGTTTCTAGTCACCCCACAAAATCCGGAAACACAGCCCCTCATTTTCAATTAACGAAACACCAGTCGGTTTAAAGTGTAAGTTAAAATTAAGCTTTGGGTTAATGAAACAGAATTGTAAATTTGCTTACTAGCTACTTAAGGGGAGGTTTACTATCTTTCGGTTCAAAAAATCGATTTTTTTTTAATTACATTTTTGTACCCATAAGAGTGTTTAGAATCAACCCCTGAAACGGTTTTTCCGAATACGGAACGGAAATGTTTGTTATTCGCGGTTGAACAAAATGAATGCATCTGCCTGAAATCGGCCTTTTTCACGCACCAGGTTTTTTCGGGAATTTTGATTTTGTAGCCACGAAAAATTATTCTGTGTGCTTCCCCAAGGATCAAGTGATCAAGGAGCTTTCGACGTACTAACGCTTGGCAATCCGACGGCATTCCAGTTCGGTGGAACAGATAAAGACGGCAATTTGGGCAATGTATTTCCAAAATTGTCCGGCTGGGGAAACTAGTTGGTGCAAGTGGCACATTGCAGAGGCTACCGGATATCTGGACGAATATCAACACCACCAGCCGCTCTCCAAAGAAGTTCAAAAAGTGATTCATCCGATCTACGAGGCCCTTTCGGAGGACGAGTTATTGTACCGGTGCTTGGGAGGAAACACACAAAATCCAAATAAAAGTTTGAACGCATGTGTTTGGAAGTTAGCCACCAAGAACTTGCATTCTGGTGCGAAGACTGTGGAGATTGCGACTTACCTGGCAATGAGAAGCCTCAACGAAAGGTACTCAGCAATTCTGAAGACCACGACAACGATGGACGTTACCCTGTGACTCTAATCGACTCAGTTCGCCAAGCATTCGGACGACCACCGGATTCAAGCGGCCGAAAACCGCTTGTCACCGGCCGTACGAGCGGCTCTGGAGCAGCGCAGGATGGCCCAGATCGAGCAGAGCGCCCTCTATGAGGAAAAGGAAGGACTAGTTTATGGAGTCGGAATAGCAGCTTGAACGTAAGTTGCATTATATTGCATTTACGAGTATATGTAGTCAAAACTTCAAACGCGTTTTTCTCGAAATGACTTTTTTTATCGCGCAGTATGGTAATTTCAACTCTACTGAACCGATTAGCATAGTTCTTTGTTTCCGACAAAGGTAACTAAATTGTCTAGGAGTTGTACAACTTACTCCGATCCATCGACTATAAATACTTTTACTTGACCGATGATGTCGAAAAATCGATGGGAAAAACCTTACTTTGTTTTAAATGGCCGCCATTTTGTTTCCTATGGTCCAAATAACTTAAGCGAGGTACAACTCCTAAATAATCTTATATACTTCGCTAACGTCAACTCAATTTTTATTTCAGACGAGCCGGCTGACCTGTGACGTACCGCGCGTGGAGGTTTACATCGAAATTTAGTTTCGTTCCGACGGCACTTCCGCCTTTGCTCTTCGACATTTCCAGTTCAAAAAATTCCAGTTTGTAGAGGAAATACCAATAAACATTTTGACCAAAGTTGACATTGATATCTATAACACATCCCGAGAAAATAATTCTCAAAGAACATGCTTTTTTCGGGCCAATGATAGTAAACCTCCCCTTAAATTAAAACAACACAATCTAGGTTCATACTTACAAATAAAGATCGAAGTAAGCAAATTCGGCACCGCATCCGACAATTGTCGTAAAGTGAACGAAACATCAGCTGAGAGCGTTGCCAACCTTGAAATTCATGACTATAGTGTGACTTTGGTACACTACAAACCTAGAAAAATAGATCTTAGAACGATATTTAGATTTGTCTTCCGACGCGATAGCCTGGTACATTTTGGAAAGTTTCGTTTCTATTCACCCCACCGTTTCTCTTCACACCATTTTACTGTAACTACGAAACACGTGGCGATGGAGCCTATCGCTGTATTGGATTTATCTGTGGTGTATTCCGAGTGTGGGACGAGGCGAATTGCCTGAATGTCTGTTAGTAAGGAAGGGATGTTAGCGTTTAACGGCCAGTCGACGGCTAGGTCACAAGAGCACAAGCTCGAAATGGGGCAGAATTGAAAAGTGTGGTGCCCGGACCCGATTCGGAGGAACCATCAAGGAAATTACCTTCAACGATTTTAAGAAACTACGTAAAAACTATATGTGGCTTATTGGATGGCGATTTGAACCACTTTCCTCGAAACTGCGACTGCTGTTGCGAAGCCACGTATATTTTTAGGGTTATGTGTTGGATTTCACAGTACCCCTTTAGTTTAGCTGCTCCATTTCCCTTCCATCCTGTCCCACAGCTTGTTACGTTGCAGTTCAACTAAGGCCCTGTTGCAAGTCACTTGGAAACTGTGGAATATGAAATAAATAAATCAATAAATAAATTGAATATTCCATCGACTGTTGCCACTAGGTCCGTGGCTGCTACAGTTCTTCACCCACGGGAGAATCTCTGCTACTCAACGGTTGATTGACTGCATTTTTGACAGTTACTGCTCTGTCTTTATACGAGGACTATTCTGAAAGTTAGGTCCGATCGGTCGCGAATCCATTGTGAAAATCACAAATGTTTTATTTGAAACAGTCAGCTACACCTTCCAGCAACTTCTATATATAATCGCCGCGGCAACTTAGACGGTTGTCGTAGCGTTATACCAACTTTCCAATACCTTCGTCATACAAGACAGCTGCCTGTGCTTTCTGCCAATTCTCTGCATTGATCTGTACCTTGTAGTCTGTGCCGAAATGTTGTCTCCATAGCCAGCGATTCATGTGAGCAGAGATGAAAATCGGAGGGAATCAACCGCGGGCTGCATGGTGTGTGATAATCACTTCCTATTGAAAATGCTGCAGGTGCATCCTATTTGCTCCTGCACTGTGCTGCCGAGAATTGTCATGAAGATGGGAATGCATGACAGTTAAGTTGTGTGGGTTGTATGAAATCAGGCGAAATCTCCCACGTCCTTGTGGGTCACCAGGGCCAGAGGAAATCCCAGTTCGGATTTTCGAAGAGTGCTCTATGACATTCACCCCTTACTTAGCTTGCATTTATCGCGAATCTCTCGTTCAGCGCAAAGTCCCAAGCGACTGGAAAAAAGCGCACGTGACTCTTGTATATGAGAGCAAAAGAATGAACCCACAAAACTACAGATCAATATCCTCAACAACAGTTTGCTGCAGAATTCTTGAACATATTCTGTGTTCGCATGTAATAAATTTCCTTGGGACTGAGGAGCTTATGTCTACGAATCAGCATGGTTGTAAAAGCATCACTCGTGCGAAATTCAGATTGCCCTTTCTCACATGATATACTGCGAACTATGGATGAAGGACAAAACGCAGTGTCTGTATTTCTAGAGTCACGGAAAGTGTTCGACACGGTGCCCCGTTGCAGGCTGTTAAAGAATGTACGAGCATATGGAATAGGTTCGCGGATACACGAGTGGCTCGAAGACTTCTTAAGTGACAGAACCCTGTATGTTGTCCTCGACGGCCAGTGTTCACCAGAGGCAAGGGTATCATCAGGAGTGCCCCCGGGAGTGTGACGGGACATGTTTTCCTCTATATACACAAATCACTTGGCGGACGGGGCGGACAGCAAGCTGAGGTTGTTTGCTGATAACGTTGTGGTGTACGGTAAGATGTCGAAGTTGAGTGACTGTAGGAGGATAGAACAGAGTGATTGTAGGAGGATTGAACATGACTTAGACGAAATTTGTAGTTGGTGTGAAGAATGGCAGCTAGTTCTAAGTGTTTAAAAAGGCAAGCTAATGCAGATGAGTATGAAAAACAAAGCTATAAAGTTGGGATACAGTATTTCTAGTGTCCTGCTTGACACAGTCACGTCGTTTAAATATCTGGGCGTAACGTTGCAAAGTGATATGAAATGCAACGAGCACGTGAGAACTGTGGTAGGGAAGGAGAATGGTCGACGTCGGTTCATTGGAAGAATTTTACGAAAGAGTTGTTCACCTGTAAAGAAGACCTCAGATAGGATGCTGGTGCAACCTACTCTTTAGTATTGCTCGAGTATTTGGGATCCGTACCAGGTCATAGTAAATACATCGAAACAGTTCAGTGGCGGGCTGCTAGATTTGTTAGTGGTAGATTCTGGCACCACAAAAGTGTTGCGGAAATATTTCGAGAACTCAGATGGGGAGGCGACATTCTTTCCCAGAAACAGTATTGAGAAAATTTAGAGAACCGACATTTGAAGTGACTGCATAAAGATTGCGTTGCCTCCAACATACATTACGTGTAAGGATCATGAACATAAGATACGAGAAATTAGGACTCATACGGTGGCGTATAGATAGTCGGTTTTCTCTCGTTCTATTTGCGAGTGGAACAGGAAGGGAAACAACTAGTAGTGGTACGGGGTACCATCCGCCACGCACCGTTAAGTGGATTGCGGGGTATCGGTGCACATGTATACGAAGAAGTAAAGGATGAAGAAAAATTAGTTAATAATAAAATCACTTGCATTTTTTATTAGACGTTAATAGGCTAGGAAGGAAACGTATGTTACAACTATGATATATTTAATCTTGGACTTACGTTACGATTCCACTGATGAGAAAACATGATATATACATCATCACCCATACATATTGTCTTAGACTCCATGTCTAAACTCGAACTAATGTAATATAACTTCTCATTAATATCTGTGTAAAATGAACTTTATTGTACACAGTTCCTCGATATGTTTTCGTTTGTACGATCGGTTGAAATGTCAAAGGTACAGATTAAATGTTTATAATCAGTCAAATCCAAGGTTTGTGTATCTGTAGCCTGAGGCCTAAGTTTTGTCATCTCATGTTTCATTACAGACCAGTAATATTTGCCTATATCTTATATAACTCCATAATATGATTTCATTATTTTGTATCTGAAATTTTTTTTTTCGTTATTTACACTCTATTTGACCTCATTGTCTCTAGTATTAGATGTTTACTATCATTTTTTACCTGGCTTTTGCCATCTACGTCCGCTTTCTTAAACAGTGTATAGGTCTGAAATATTTACTTCAGTTTATAATTGTTCTTCGTATTTTGCAGGATTGGTTGGGTTGTGGGGGAAAAGACAAGACAGCAAAGACATCGGACTAATCGAATTAGGGAAGGACGGGGAAGGAAGTCGGCCGTGCCCTTTCAAAGGAACCATCCCGGCACTTGCCTGGAGCGATTTAGGGAAACCACGGAAAACCTAAATCAGGATGGACGGCCGCGGGATTGAACCGTCGTCCTCCCGAATGCGAGTCCAGTGTGCTAACCACTGCGCCACCCCGCTCGGTATGCAGGATGACGCAACTAAGACAAGCCGCCGCGAATATATCCAGAATGAATAAACACACAGAGGTGCGGTTTTCATCAGGTTATAGCGGATAATGTGTCGGATATCCTTTTGTTCGGAAGTAGTTTTATCGTTTGTCGTTGCGAATTACGATACGTACTTCGTTCCTGTGTATCTTCTTCTACTACATTCGAAAGAAACTTCTGAGACCTGAGACAACTTCAACGACATTACGTGTATGGTACTTGATCAAACAGTATCACATAACAGCACCGCAAACTATTGTTCCACCGTTCCACCGTCAGGCGAAGAGATTCCACAAAAATCTGCCCTATTATACCAAACGTACGCAAATACGTACCACAGATATGGTTCTTGAAGCCCATCAGTGTGTGTTCTGCTCTTCTAGCAGTCAGATAACTTGCTTGGGAATGTACTGAGACATTCGCCATTTACATAGCAGTCGAAAAAGAAAGTTTCGTTAATTACTTGTTAGCGTTAGAAAATTCGCTATGCTGTCAGCTGCAACGGGGAAAACCATACCTCTGAACGTTTATTCATTTGGATATATTTGGGGTGGCATGACTTACCTATCTCGCCTTGCATATGTACAGTGCTCATCCCAAATGAGAAAGACAATGGAATGCAGTCGTCATGTCAATGGACAAAGACGGTGGATTTTATGTTATTGTGTCTATTGGATGACACGTTCATTGTTTGTAATTACTATCTACATATATCCCTTATTTTATGTTATTCTTATGCGAAAAAACATTTATCTTACATGACATCACTTTTATGACATACGATTTATTAGATTTTAGTGATTTACATCGAAGCGTGATCTAGGTTAGGTCTCCTTATGCTCTTCTCATTGTAGTTCGAGAAATTATAGTAGCCACAACATATTGCCAATATTAGATTAGTCTCTCATTCACTATAGTACTGATCATCATAGATTTGAATTTTTGATATTATATTGTCTGGTGTTCTTGGGTTACACGCGCCTTTGATGACATTTACTTGTTAAGTGTTAGCAGCTTTTGCGCAACCTGTCATAATTGGATTTTATTCGACTTGTGTGATTTGAAACATTACCCAAATTATGTGTACTTTACGGAAAACTGCAGAACGTCGTTGCAATTTTTATGCTGATAACTCATAAATGAGTAGTAATTTTTTTTTCCTGATTCATCTGATGTTCTGCTTGGTATATGTAAGTACTGACTATGATTTTGATGTTCATAACACAAATTCAGAGATTTTTGTTCCTCTTGTCTCTGTACACTACAATGTTTTTGGTTCCTCAGTTTTCCAGTGATGATGGTTGTAAAAACCGGAAATGGTAAAGAACAAAAGTTGAATATGTATAAACAATAACTACAAAATTCCTTTTATTACAATATCTAAGAACTGTAGGAAGTTACCTATACATAGTAATCAATAGTGTACAGTGCCTTAAGATATTTAATAAGTAATCTCATGAAATTCATTTACTTTCGACTTCAGAGGTCTTGAGGTCAACCCTATCACCACTATATGCATTACAGTCTTTGAAGAAATTGTGGCTTTCGTTAGTGGAATATGAATTATTTGATCCCAGTCGTCGAGTGCCAGTACGAAAAGAAAGGGCAGTAACTTAATATTTTTCATATTATTTTGTCAATGAGATCTCGCTTATATGATTCAAAGAACCTCCAGGATGTAAACCGCTGTCAGATTCAGAATTTAGATCTAACAATTCACTGGTACTTCATTAATATTTATGTAGTCAATATTTTTTCATTTTCACATTTTGCATTTTAGTTGACGCCCACTTACACAGCGAGACGATTGCAATAAAATAATAGTAATCAGATCTCGCTCGGAAAAATGTAGTGTTCGTTCTCCCCTCTCGCTTTTCCAGAGTTCAACGAGCGAGAAATAGTCTGTAAATTGTTCGATGTATCCTCTTCCAAGCATTTTTGTGTCAATTGCAGAGTTCCTATGTTGCGGTTGATGATAGAAGTCAGACCTAAGAAAAATCAGGACAGATTAGTAGGATCTGGCAACCTAGAAAAAAGTTCGGGAATGTGAAATGGTGCCAGATGTTCCAAATTCTCAGGAAAACAGATCCGCATGTTATCACTCTTTTACCAAAAAATATTTTAAATGTTTTTACTCAGTCTTTCTCTACGGTAAATCCGTCAGCATCTCCCTCTACTGCCACTGTCTATATGTGTCTCTCTTCCTCTGACTCCTTTTTCTCCCATCGGCAGTGTTTTCTGTCTTCAACCCTTTCTCTCGCTCTTCCTCACCATTACCTTCTTCTCTAGAATTTCCACTGCCTCTCTGTCCCACTGCCATTGTATTTGTCCGATCTTATTCTCCCATTGCTACTGTCTCTTTTTTTCTCGCATACAGTCTGCTGTTTCGTGAAAAATACATTAATGCGAAAGCGACTGACCTTTGTAATGCCGACCGCTTCACTCATGTCTCCAAAACCACAACAATTGATATATATATATATATATATATATATATATATATATATGTGTGTGTGTGTGTGTGTGTGTGTGTGTTATATAGGACAGTCCAAACAACGTCGATTTGTTGAGTTACCTTTACCACTCTGTGAATTATTACGACTGTGAGATAAACATACACATAATGAACTCAAGTGCAGGGCAGTACAGTTTCGTAGTGTGGGTACGTTTCGACGTACTTGTTTTATCGCCGTCACTTGTGATGCAGAAACATCGGTCTGTACCGTCAGGTATGATTATCTGAACACGCAGCACACGAAATGTCCCTGTTTTCGATCCTCCTGACGAATGAAACGCCCAGTGGTTAGCTTAATGATGCTTTACGATGTCACAGATAGCAATCCGTCTGACAGAAACGCATGTTTGCGTCATAAAGGGCAATCTTTGCAGTTTTATTTACTTTGCTGGTGTCCTGCAGAGAATTGCTCATAAATTCGGCTTACAGCAATTTGCTTTCGTGGGAGCGGACGTCGTAATTCACAGAAGCTGTTAATTGTTTTACGGTCAACAGTTTTGTACTGTGAAGCGTTACTCCGAAATATGCTAGTGTTTTCTGTCTATAACACGTCACAAACATCGAGGAGAAACCTGAAATGTCAGTGCTATTCGATTCTAGTCTTATCTATGCCTATCCGCTTTTGCGTTACAGCGCTGTTCAAAAGGTGTGTTAATATTGAGTATGAAGGGTAATCAGTGGTCAGTGGGAATTCTGTGCCAGTTCTGGACAGCATTGTTTACGTTTGTGACGCTATGTGATCCAGGTCAGTGGCTTAACAATGACATCACGAACCACGTTATAATGATGACATCACTACCTTCACACCTTTTGCAATGGCATCATCAGGGTGGTGGATGACGGGAAATTTAAAAATAAAAGATAGGTAGCGAAAAATTTAAAAATTTAAGGATGGTGGATGGCGGGAAACTTAAAAATATGTAAGAAGACGAATGGACACAAATTTTTAAAAATCCAAGATAGCGTCGTCAGCAAATTTTCTCAACTGGGTGCCATGTTCGAAGTATTCAATTGTTTATCAAAAATTTCGTAAGCACACACACACACACACACACACACACACACACACACCCACACACACACACACACACAAACACGAAAGCACGCAAATACTGTGGGTACGTTAGCAAATTTCAACGCTTTTATGTTTTACTTTGTCAGTGAGATATATTTATTAAATCCATAGTACTGAGGGACTCTTTGTGATAAAAATGGAAGGATCGGACGTGTGAGAGGATGAGAGAGATTTCGTTGTTGTGATACGCCATTATGGTATTCAGTAAATGTTCCAATAGCGTTTTGCACAAAATAAAATCAAATAACTAACATCAAGTATTCAAGGTGTCTATATCACCAAAAGCGAAATTAGTTAATTATCGTCGTATAGATATTACGAGACGTAGATCGCTCGGAAGTGAAGTTTGGAACGATAGTGCGAACCTGCATTTTTCACGGTCATAATCCGTCGAGAAATTATCTCCGAATTAATAAACTTTACCTTGCTAAATTATTGTACCTATCATCCAGACTCATCAAACAACATAGCACACAATTGTGCCGAACGATCTGCGAAGCGAGTAAAGGTTTTAGAGTTTTCAAAAAAATGTTCAAATGTGTGTGAAATCTTATGGGACTTAACTGCTAAGGTCATCAGTCCCTATGCTTACACACTACTTAACCTAAATTATCCTAAGGACAAGCACAGACACCCATGCCCGAGGGAGAACTCGAACCTCCGCCGGGACCAGCCGCACAGTCCATGACTGCAGCGGCTTTAGACCGCTCGGCTAATCCCTCACGGCTAGAGTTTTCAGGTGGAGCAGATAACGACGAGGAATCTCCGCGAGATCGCTGCTGCGGAATATATCTCTTGCTCTCCTGTGGAAATATTAATATTTTCCAGGTTTTCAGGAGAGTAAGCATAAAAGGAAATAAGGAAAAAGTTTAACTAACTGAAACAATAACTAAATCAATAATTAAAATAAAATCCCACATAAAGAATATTTATTTATAATAACAAATAAACAAAGAATATTTTTAATTAACTAACCAACAATAATATAGTAAATTACGCATTGTGTCTCAGTTTCGACAGGGTTCATTTTTGCTCTCAGTCCTATAAATTCAGTAATAATGTCTCCTGAAACGGATAAACGATAAACCGGGAAAAGCGAAGAATGGCAAACTATAAACAGTAAACGTTAAGTATTTCCCGTCACCCATTACCGGTTTACCTTTCGCACTTTCTCTGGAACAATATCTGTGTAATTTCCTGTCGAGAATTTGTTACATCCACAGCACAGGGCCCATAATGTGCGTACCCGCATTGTCTTCAGAGCACCAGTAGAGAATTTTTTCTCACTATAATTTCCTGCTATTGCTGAAGACTGTCTGATCATATTTCATACAAACAAGCGGTTAGATTCAGTAATTCCACCCCGTATTCTCTTTGGTTCCATTCGTTCCATACAGTAAAACGTTCCAATCATATGACATGATGCGAGGTATTAACAAATTTCTTTTTAAGGCTATGTTCTGACCGTCTTTTCACCCGCCTTCTTCACAACCGTTTAGTGTTTCATAATGGCTCACGAAAGAATTTATTTTATTCAAGCTGACAATAGTCGCGGAAGCCTACTCTCTTATATACACTCCTGGAAATGGAAAAAAGAACACATTGACACCGGTGTGTCAGACCCACCATACTTGCTCCGGACACTGCGAGAGGGCTGTACAAGCAATGATCACACGCACGGCACAGCGGACACACCAGGAACCGCGGTGTTGGCCGTCGAATGGCGCTAGCTGCGCAGCATTTGTGCACCGCCGCCGTCAGTGTCAGCCAGTTTGCCGTAGCATACGGAGCTCCATCGCAGTCTTTAACACTGGTAGCATGCCGCGACAACGTGGACGTGAACCGTATGTGCAGTTGACGGACTTTGAGCGAGGGCGTATAGTGGGCATGCGGGAGGCCGGGTGGACGTACCGCCGAATTGCTCAACACGTGGGGCGTGAGGTCTCCACAGTACATCGATGTTGTCGCCAGTGGTCGGCGGAAGGTGCACGTGCCCGTCGACCTGGGACCGGACCGCAGCGACGCACGGATGCACGCCAAGACCGTAGGATCCTACGCAGTGCCGTAGGGGACCGCACCGCCACTTCCCAGCAAATTAGGGACGCTGTTGCTCCTGGGGTATCGGCGAGGACCATTCGCAACCGTCTCCATGAAGCTGGGTTACGGTCCCGCACACCGTTAGGCCGCTTTCCGCTCACGCCCCAACATCGTGCAGCTCGCCTCCAGTGGTGTCGCGACAGGCGTGAATGGAGGGACGAATGGAGACGTGTCGTCTTCAGCGATGAGAGTCGCTTCTGCCTTGTTGTCAATGATGGTCGTATGCGTGTTTGGCGCCGTGCAGGTGAGCGCCACAATCAGGACTGCATACGACCGAGGCACACAGGGCCAACACCCGGCATCATGGTGTGGGGAGCGATCTCCTACACTGGCCGTACACCACTGGTGATCGTCGAGGGGACACTGAATAGTGCACGGTACATCCAAACCGTCATCGAACCCATCGTTCTACCATTCCTAGACCGGCAAGGGAATTTGCTGTTCCAACAGGACAATGCACGTCCGCATGTATCCCGTGCCACCCAACGTGCTCTAGAAGGTGTAAGTCAACTACCCTGGCCAGCAAGATCTCCGGATCTGTCCCCCATTGAGCATGTTTGGGACTGGATGAAGCGTCGTCTCACGCGGTCTGCACGTCCAGCACGAACGCTGGTCCAACTGAGGCGCCAGGTGGAAATGGCATGGCAAGCCGTTCCACAGGACTACATCCAGCATCTCTACGATCGTCTCCATGGGAGAATAGCAGCCTGCATTGCTGCGAAAGGTGGATATACACTGTACTAGTGCCGACATTGCGCATGCTCTGTTGCCTGTGTCTATGTGCCTGTGGTTCTGTCAGTGTGATCATGTGATGTATCTGACCCCAGGAATGTGTCAATAAAGTTTCCCCTTCCTGGGACAATGAATTCACGGTGTTCTTATTTCAATTTCCAGGAGTGTATAAAATTCCAGACACTGTATAACGTTTAGGTGAAAAATAGCCCACAGAAATCGCTGACAACTTCGTATCAACCATTAATTGAAAGTAATTTTTCGGGAAATGATGTAAAAGGACCTCTGT
This sequence comes from Schistocerca serialis cubense, assembly GCF_023864345.2. Lineage (NCBI taxonomy): Eukaryota > Metazoa > Arthropoda > Insecta > Orthoptera > Acrididae > Schistocerca > Schistocerca serialis. The sequence goes on along the minus strand of NC_064641.1, from coordinate 868,156,322 downwards.
CATGATAAATTTTCTGTCATCTAAGAGTGCAAGCTCGCAGCTCGGCCTAAGAATAGCAGGTCTGCCGGCGTTTCCTGGATTGTTATCGGGACATTTGGACTCTACATGTTTCATTTCTGATGATGAAACCTCGTTCACGTTGTCCGGTTATGTTAACGCACAGAACAGATGTCATAGCTTGACAGGTGGTGTTCATTCCGTGAATTCACGTAGCTGGAAAGCCTGAAAGATGTCTGATCAATATAAACGAAAATCTGGATATCCAGAGAGCCTGATGCCACTTCATCGACAAGAGAATAAACACCAGCACGCAACAGAGAAATGAAAGTGGAGATAAATAGTTGAAATATGTAGGCAGTGACGCTGCAGAAGGTTGCTGGAGATTCAGTAACTTGTCAGGACTTAACGATCCCAAACGGTGAGAAAAGCAAGTTACTATGGTCGAACTAGATTAAAAGAAGCGATCGGCTGATATGACACAGCTTGAGGCATTAAGAAACTTTCTTCTGTTCACTTGAATGGAAGATTCCAGAATAGTTTAGAAAGGACAACATTTTCCGCTTGGACTTAAATAAACGGATGTATTGTTCACAATCGCGTATCTGCCTCACTGTGAAATACAGCAATGGGCATCATTGATTTTAAGAGGACATTGTCCTAGTGTAAGCCTTGTTTACGTATTCCATGTGGAAAATATGACGCGTCCAAGGGATGTAGCGCTTCACATAATACTTACTATTGCGCTGGGTTCTTTTATATAAATGACAGGGACTCGAAAATACGTATGGAACATTTAAACGAGGTTGATACGTGGACAGTGTCCTATCAAATGAAACGATGTGGACTGACACACTTTATAGCGACGTACTACCTGAGAATGGCATCTTAGGCGGAAATCGTGATCGCCATTACTATATAGGCTCACCGGAAGACAAAATTGGTCGCCCCTAGAGAAATCATAATAAGCATCATTTAATACCGTGTAATTCCGCCCCTCGACTTCATAACCGCCTTGTTTAGGTTAAGAAGTGAGCCACAAAATTGTGCAAGCACGTCGCATCCAGGTTAAGCCACACTCGCTGAGGATTTGATCGCGCAGTTCCACTACGAACCACAGGTATTCTGTGGGTCATGATTTTTCAGATCAATATAGCGGTATTGGTGTAGGAGAGTGTTCAGAAATCAGTCACATATTCTTCCAGCGTTAAGAACTTTGCTGTGGTCGTCTTCATGTGGCTGTGCGTGCAGTTACGTCTTGAGAGCAGACCGACTCCAAGTGTTCGTTGAATGAAGCTCCCTTCGCAATGTTCTCCCACTAACAGGTTGGGATTCACCTCCATTCACTGCCTGCAACAATCCCTGTAGGGATTGGAAGCGGTTTTGATTCACAAACGGTGAAATGCATTTCTAGTCTCAGTCAGCCTCTTTCTCCGAGCACATTTCTGACGTCTTGTTTCGTGGCGATGTGTATTATACCACTACCTGTAGACACTTTTGAACAATCCGACGCGGAACGCCAACGAATCCAGCAACTTTTCACACCGTGTGGCCATGAGCACGGCCAACATTTACCCACGTTTTTGAACAATGCCCACCTGAAACATAAATGTCTCACATATTGATACTGCAGTGCGTACACGGTTGTGAACGTGACTCGATCGCTGCGCCGTCTGTAAAGTCACTACAATGCGTGCGCATTGTAGTGACTATGTCCTGTGGGCTTTCATTTTGAAAGAATCCAGGATAAAATGTTTGTCCTTTCGAAGACCTCAGGCAGTCGCCAGTTTGCTAATGGAGGGAAAGGTAAAGCGTATAAACTGTAGCAAGACACAGAGACTTTCTACGGTAAGCAGGTTCAAACTGACGTACATTATGTGATTAAAAGTATCAGGACACTTGGCTGAAAATGACTTACAAGTTCGTGGCGCCCTCCATCGGTAATGCTGGAATATGGTGTTGGCCCACCCTTAGTCTTGATGACAGCTCCCATTCTCGCAGGCATTCTTTCAATCAGGTACCGAAAAATGTCTTCGGGGTTGGCAGCCCATTCTTAACGGACTGGTGCACTGAGGAGAGGTATCGATGTTGACCAGTGAGGCCTGGTACGAATTTGGTGTTCCAGAACATCCCAAAGGTGTTCCATAGGATTCAGGTCAGGACTCTGTGCAGACCAGTCCATTACAGGGATGTTATTGTCATGTAACCACTCCGCCACCGGCCGTGCATTATGAACAGGTGCTCGATCGTGTTGAAAGATGCAATCGCCATACCCGAATTGCTCTTCAATAGTGGGAAGCCAAAAACTGCTTAAAACATCTGTAGGTCAGTTCTGTGATAATACCACGCAAAACAACAATGGGTGCAAACCCCCTCCACTAGAAACACGACCACACCATAACACCACCGCCTCCGAATTTTACTGTTGGAACTACATACGCTGACAGACGTTCACCGGGCATTCGGTATACCCACAGTCTGCCATCGGATCGCCACATTGTGTACCGTGATTCGTCACTCGACGCAGCGTTTTTCCACTGTTCAATCTTTTAATGTTCACGATCCTTACACCAAACGAGGCGTTGTTTTGCATTTACCGGCTTGATGTGAGGCTTATGAGCAGCCGCTCGACCATGAAATCCAAGTTTTCTCACCTCCCACCTAATTGTCACAGTACTTGCAGTACATCCAGATGCAGTTCGGAATTCCTGTGTGACGGTCTGGATAGATGTCTGCCTATTACACATTACGACCCTCTTCAACTGTTGGCTGTCTCTCAGTCAACAGACGAGGTCAGCCTGTACACTTTGGTGCTGTACGTGCCCCGTCACTTTTCCACTTCACTATCACATCGGAAACAGTGGACCTAGGGATGTTTGGGAGTTAGGAAATCTCGCGTACAGACGTATGACACAAGTGACCCCCAATCACCTGATCACGTTCGAAGTCCGCGAATTCTGCGGAGCGCCCCATTCTGCTCTCTCACGATGTCTAATGATTACTCAGTTCGCTGATATGGAGTACCTGGCAGTAGGTGGCAGCACAGTGCGCCAGATATGAAAAACGTATGCTATTGGGGCTGTCAGGATACTTTTGATCACATACTGTGTACTTCACATCTACCAACATACATCCATTCACATAATTCCTTCATGGTGCGTCGTTTTCATTCCAGTCTTTGAATTTAAATAGTCAGGTAAGTTGTAGAAGAGAGTGTAGCTTGCAATATGTATGCGGCGATAAAGGAGCTTTACAGGATAGACTAGCACTGACTGCTGCATCAGACTAGTTTCAGACTAAAGATAAAATAACACGCACGCTGAATGGTGCAGCAAACGTCCATCGCATAGTGTTAAGAATGGTGGTTAGTGTGTATTATCTCAGCCAGTTGCTGTAACTGTTGCGATTACAAGCGCAGCAAGTCTATACAGTGATTTCCACGCGGGGTGCGGAGCTTCCAGGGAAGCTAACTGAGCGCTAGTACTCGTTATTGAGTCTGTTCGCCGCTGCCGGTTAATTGCGAGCCAGTTAGGCCACAGAGCGGGAGACACACGCGCGGGCGAACAATGGGGGCGTACGGCGGGAGGAGTTGAGTGGGAGAGGCAGCGCCCGCTGCTCCGCACCTTTTGTAGCGGCAACACACTTTGCGCTGCTGTTGTGCGGGAAGGCGCTCTGCCAGGCGCAGGTGACGCATTGTGCAGCTCGCGGAGCGCTGTGCGGTTGGTTTCATTGTGATCCGCGTAACGAGGCGGATGGCGGCGCCAGGGTGTCCGCCGCAGCGGCCGGGTCGGCAGACGAACGGCTCCTCCAGGGCGTGTCCCACTAACCGAAGCCGCCTGGCGCACAAAGGGCCGCCTCCTGAGCTACAAGTGCAGTTGGCTCCAAGTTTACTCGAGAGAGATGCACAATGTACGACGATTCCGGCCGCCTGTATCTTGCACCGTGGATGGACCGCCATAAAACTTATAAGACGATCAAAAAGTTTCCATTTGAAGGTGTTGCTACACAGTAAATGGAACGTTTTGCGGGTATATAACCAGCGACATGTAGCTGCGGGATTAGTGTGGCATACGTATCTTTCCTACGTGCGTGCGGTAAATACGGAAACATGAACGATGGCGACGTTATTACCAAATTTGTCCGAACAGGACCAGCGTGATGTTACTCTATTCTGGCTGACCAAGGAAAAACACCTTGTAAGGGTATAGTACCCTTACATGGCTGTACTCATACACAGAATCGATCATACGCTCTTCGGAGCGATCATAAACTAAAGCAAAGACTGCAGTGCAGTCAACAGGTGTGCGAGTGGATGAGCGAGAGTCGAGTGTTAGTGTACGTGAGTGGAAGTCGGGTGTGCGAGAGGCTAGGGACCGTTGCTCGGTAGCGACGGCGGAGATTTGTGGCAGAATTTCTGTTGAGTGTTCATAAATGTTGGTTTCCGGAAGGGTGTTTTAATTAATAAAATCCAGTATTTGAGAAAGACCATGCTATCATTTAGAAGTTTTCCTTAGATTTCACAATAATTGGAGGGCACGACAGTGAGCTTGATTCAAAGGAGCAATTACTGATTATGCAAAATTAATTAAATTGAACGTCATCTGCAGCGTATGTGAATAATAACATTCGGTGCGAAACCTGGGGAGGTTATATATGACGACCGTGACAGGACAAACTGACGGATGATATAAGACATTTTGAGAAACTGGGGAGAGGTTACATATGGCGACCGTGACAGTCTTTGCTGTAGTTTATGATCACTATCCATACTATTTAAGGGCGCTGTATCCTTACAACCTGCAGACATCCATCGGAGAATGAAGGAAGTGTAAGAGGTAGCACGTCTGTGAAAAACCATCGTTGTGGAATGGTGAGCGAAGTTCCGTGCTCATCGTGACTCCACATAAGACGGTCGTCGATCTGGAAGGCCAACCTTATCCATACGGACAAATCAAGTGGGAGAGACTCCAACACTCGCCTTATAGTACTGATCTCTCTCCATGCGGTTACCACGCCTTCGGTTCCTTATAAAAAAGGTCTGTCGGGCGAGTACGTCCAGCAGGCAGTTAAGGACTTCTTCACGCAACAGGACAAGATGTTTTACCAAACTCATTTCTTCAACCTGGTGCGTTGGTGGGATGATTGCCTCAATGCTCACGGTGATTTTGCCCGATTGACACACCGATTCAGGACTGTGCGGCCTTCGGGCGGAAACTATACGATAGCTTCGACTACATCTATACGCATCTATATTAAAAAATAAAAATCTTAAACATGGCTGCGAAACAGCCAATGTGTGAATTTGAATAGGTTGGAAAATCAGCCAATCAGTTGCGTATAAAGGTTTATTAGCCCTAAACCATGGTTTAAATATTTGTAAAAACATCTTATTCAGACGTGATGGTCTTATTACATCACATGATGGCACAACAGATTAGACGAAACTTCAAAAACGATAGTACGATATACGTAATCTGACGCTATCTGAAGCCATGTCTTGCAATAATTCTTGTTTTATCAGTTTTGTTTATGACAAGAGCCGCTCGCCTTCCTTTAATCTATTGTGCCATCACGTGATGTAATAAGGCCATTACTTCTGAAGAAGATATTTGTACAAATATCGAAACCATGGTCAAGGGCTAATAAACTTCATTTGCAACTGGTTGGTTGCTTTTCAAGCAATTCATACCTATTTTACTGAGAACCAGGAACGTAGAACCAGGAACCAAGTGCCAGTTGCAGAATGGGACAAAAAGAAATTGGATTTCCAATATTCAACGTTATTTTGACCAAATTTAAAAATTTCAAATGCAGTCAAAATCTGCTCATTAAGAGGCATGATCTTATGTTAAAAGTTTAACACAGTACTGCAAGCATTACAGTCACAAAATAATTTTCTTAAGCCAGCGTAATTGACGGTGCGCAAATACACAGACTTTATTCATCTAGTATTTGAGAGTGAGACCACTTATCGGCTTCCAACGAAGTTTACACACATTGTCAAACTTTTACGAATTTTTTTTCTCTCAGACACAGCCAAAAAATGACGAAATAAAGGAGTACATCGCTTACTACATTTTCACTCTTCGTGCAGTCGAGCATCAGGCTCGACATTTTAATCTTTATTTCTTTACTACTAACTCAATTCACAAAACGCTTTGCAGACAACATCTACACATATAACTCAATGTGCCTGCAAAACTATATCATTCTGTTGGACACACAGTTTAGAAATTATGACGTCATACACATTTACGAGCGCGGAAAAGTAGCTTTTTTCTAAAATGGAGAGCAAATTATCCAGTTCATATTCGTCCGGTCTTTCATTTTCAAACTATTCCAAAATTTATCTTCAATTACCCACATAAAGGTGAACATTTAACACATAAAATCATTTGTAAATTAATCATACATTTCAAGATATTTTGTACATGGGGGTCGATTCTTTAAAGAATTAGTACTTTACTGGTACTTCACTAGCCACTTTATGGTGTATGACGGAGGGTACTGCTATAGTAGTCACCAACAGACCCCTCACACTGACAGCTGCAGTGAGCTTGGCGTGCCTTCTGTCTCAGCTAATAACGTAACACAATTTTTGTATACGCTCATATGGAAAATAATCTGCATTGCCGCAGTTATCTATTATTTTGAGTCAGTGTTGCAGCGCATATTGTTAGAGTGCTTTGAGTGCTCGCATTCCACGCATTCTATGTTTGAGTTGCCCTTCCGCAGCTCATTATTTAGTGTGGTCGGGACGGTAGCTCATCAAGCTCGATCAGGGGGCTGGCTAAACTCTGTAATAAAAAAGGCAAGTTTGAGTCGATGGTGGTGTGTCATGCGCTATACACAAATAGCTACTGATGGAAAACAACGACGAAAGGTATAGATAGTACGATAGGGAAAAAAAGGAAGTGGTTAGCCTTACTGCCTCTCGATCCTGAGTTCCCGGGTTCCATTTCCAGCCGGGTTGAGGGTTTTTTTTTTTTTTTACGCTCAGCGACTTATTATTTACGTTGTTCTCATCGTTCCGTCTCATCATCAGCGACGCGCAAATCGCGCAAACGCCGAAAATAGGAAAATTTCCACTAGGATGCTGAACTACCACAGACGCGGTCTCCCGGCCAGTAGTGTCATATGATCACTTCGTACGCGAGTAACTGAGATAAAGGTATCTTGTAGCACAGCAGAGATGAAGTATGGAAAAGATGATACTCTGGGAGCCATGTACGCGAATCTGCATGTATTGAGATTACGTTTTTTCTTTGAAAGGAAATGGGACAGTGGAGGCTAGTGAAGTAATCTACTTACGACACCGCTCGGTTACACCGGCACCATAGTCCGTGAGTGAGTCTGACTCTTCAGCATTTAGTAAGAGCTGCCTGTAATTGTTATGATTTCACTGACAGAAATTTGGACGGAAACTTCGCGCCACCCGTATTCAACCGAGGTATTGCACTTTTCTACATTATCATTCCCAGTTCTTGGCAGTAACAGGCCGGAAGGAGGGAAGATTCCGCTGTTTTGTGGAAGAAGACACCTGATATATTGCGCTCGCTGAAAAGCCTTTTGATCTTCGCCCACACTAATTCTATGGTACCTGAATCGCAATTATAGGGCGACAAGCGGACGACCTTTGGCCTTAGCTTTCAGCCAATAAGTCAACACGCTATGAGTTCTCGGCTGGCTCATTCGCACGGACTACTGTTCAGATAAATATTATTGCAGGGGAAATGTATACGCTGTAGCCACTCAACCATTGATTCTTCAATGTCAGCCTTTGTGGGAGTTTATTCAGTCTGCTTGTTTCACTAAAGTATGTTACAAATTACAACAGTACAGTAAACAATTGCTACCGCACACAGCTAGTTAACGTTAGCTACGAACAAAGAGAAAATGACTACCGGTCGAAGGATTCCGACTTCAGGGATCGCTTAGGCCAATTGATATTTTACTTTTTTTCTGTATCGCTCAGCTAGCGTTGTGAGGGATCCCTCCTCGCCTACTGAATTATAAAGAAAGCCTACTTTTGCCCCCTTCGTTCACGAATTTTGCGTGGTTAAAGCAATTGTCGGTAATCCTCCTAGTGCAGTCGAATTCTGATTTTGCCCGTCGTGGTTATTTCGCGAGGTGTATGTTGGAGTTGGATGAGCACAGAATACAGAGTGGTTATAATCTAAACAAAGACGAATTTAATGCAGCAGAAATATGAATAGCGATTAACCAAAAACCAAGTTACCTTCCATATATTGGGAGATAAATGAATTCTGCTACCGTGGTACTACAACACGAACGAAGCAGTGATATAAGAAGGATATGAACAAAGGAAACATTTAAAATTCAATTAAAAAATTTTCTTTTTCAACAGAAACGATGTTTCCCGCATTTAAATTCCATTTCCGGTACCACTTTCTAAAAAATCTAAAGGGCCAAAATGCAAAGAGTGAAATATGTTTTTGAATAATCCACGGAAGCAAACTCAAAAGAAACGGACGAAACTCGAAGGAGTTATCCGAATGGGAAGCAAATCGGTATGTGTTATTTACATGTACAGACAAACAAATGACTACAAATGGTTCAAATGGCTCTGAGCACTATGAGACTTAACATCTGAGGTCATCAGTCCCCTAGAACTAAGAACTACTTAAAAATAACTAACCTAAGGACATGACACACATCCATGCAGAGACAGGATTCGAACCTGCGACCGTAGCGGTCGCGTGGTTCAAGACTGAAGCGCCTAGAACCGCTCGGCCACTCCGGATCGAGAAATGACTACAATTTCAGAGTAGTACAGCGATTCAACGATTGATTCAAGAATAACTTCACAAATGGAGGAAGTCAGTAATGGAGGAAGTTGTTGTGGTCTTCAGTCCTGAGACTGGTTTGATGCAACTCTCCATGCTACTCTATCCTGCGCAAGCTTCTTTATCTCCCAGTACCTACGGCAACCTACATCCTTCTGAATCCGCTTGGTGTATTCATCACTTGGTCTCCCTCTCCGATTTTTACCCTACACGCTGCCCTCCAATACTAGATTGGTGATCCCTTGAGGCCTCAGAACATGTCCTACCACTCGATCCCTTCTTCTAGTCAAGTTGTGCCACAAACTCCTCTTCTCCCCAATCCTATTCAATACTTCCTCATTAGTTATGTGATCTACCCATCTAATCTTCAGCATTCTTCTATAGCACCACATTTCGAAAGCTTCTATTCTCTTCTTGTCTAAACTATTTATCGTCCATGTTTCACTACCATACATGGCTACACTCCATACAAAAGACTTTCAGAAACGACTTCCTGACACTTAAATCTATACTCGATGTTAACAAATTTCTCTTCTTCAGAAACGCTTTCCTTGCCATTGCCAGTCTACATTTTATATCCTTCGACCGTCATCAGTTATTTTGCTCCCCAAATAGCAAAACTCCTTTACTACTTTAAGTGTCTCATTTCCTAATCTAATACCCTCAGTATCACCCGACTTAATTCGACTACATTCCATTATCCTCGTTTTGCTTTTGTTGATGTTCGTCTTATATACTCCTTTCAAGACACTGTCCATTCCGTTCAGCTGCTCTTCCAAGTTCTTTGCTGTATATGAAGTTGTTATTCGGCTTCGCATTGATTTATAGAGTAGCTGGCTGGTTTCCTGAGCGATATCGTGCCATATTCTATCCAATCCGCGCATTGGATCGCCCTAATCCCAAGGTGGTTTGAGGACCCTGCGCACAATCCTTCAAACGTTCTGATTTGGGGAGAATTCCGGCGACTTTACATGCCATGGCCTTGTTGAAATGTAAGCCCAGAATGACCTTCCATGAAGGGCATCAAGACGGGGCGCAGAATGTCGTCGACGATCCGCTGTGTTGTAAGAGTGCCACAGACGACAACCACAAGGGTGGATCTTCTCACGAAATTTCAGTCACCAAGTTTCTCTTACGAATGTGACAATATTTTGTTAACGCCGACCTAGTGAAACAAGAGAAATCAGACTTTGCACGGAAAGGTACAGGTGCTCGTTTTTACTGCGCCCTGTTCGAGAGTGGAATAATAGAGAATAATTGTGAAGGGGGTTAGATGATCCCTCTGCCAGGCACTTCAGTGTGATTTGCAGAGCATCCATGTCGATATAGATGTAGATGTTATGAAAAGACGTGGAACCCGAGACGTTCCTACTGGCTGTCGGGCCGTACGTCGGCCCACAGCCAGGTTTGTATTCTACCACTGCTCGTGGCGAATCTAGACACGTCATCGGACTCCAATTTCACTGAACAGATTAGAATTGTCTTCAGTGGTAAGTCCAGCCTCGAACTGAGTCCCGAAGACCAACGATGACATGTTTGGGAGAGCCTCCAAGCAGCGCCAGCGTACAAACCTCACTGTCACCTGCCATACGCTCCTAGGGCCAAAAGTGACGGTAAGAGATGTCATTTCTTCAAAAAGCAGGACCGCTTTGATTGTCATCCTGAGCATCCTTACAGCACAGCGGTACGTCTACCATGTCCTAAACACCGTTTCCTTGCCCTTCGTGGCAAGCAATTCTAGGCTTACGTTTCAGCATAATAATGCCCGCCTACACGCGTTGAAAGTTTCTATTACTTTTTTTCGTGCGCGCCACATCTTACCTGGGCAGGGAAGGCAGCCGGACCTCCCCGCAAACGAGAACTTATGGAGCACTAGGGACATCCAATCAGCTGCGGATTTTGACGATCTAACGCTCTAAGTGGACAGAGTTTGGTTGTATATCCCTCAGCACGGACATCCAACACCTGTATGAATCAGTGCAAAGTAGAATAACAGCTTGCATAAAGGTCAGAGGCGGACCAACGAATTAGCGGCCTATTCAATTTTTGTAGCTCTTTCCCATGAATAAACCATCCAACTTTTCTGAAATCGTAGTCATTTATTTGTCCACGTATGAACATCACATCTACGGATTCCAACCTCATTCCGATAATTCCTTTGTGGTGCCTCTTTTTTTGTTTTTGTTTTAGAATTTGTATTCATTTGGCGTCGACTTTTGCAGTTCTGTTAAGTGAGGTGTCATAACATTGATTAGCGTGAAGAATGTTCCAATAAAACATTGAAATAATATTATAATTTCGAATATGTTTAAGTATCTGAAACTGTCCAAGTTTCTCCCATTATTATACTTTCCATTTGTGATTTTTTTGGCTTATTTTGATTTATTTTCAAGCCTACAGTCACTTCAAACATCCATTTTTATTATCTTCCAATGGATCAGCCACAGAGTCGCCAGAGCGTCTCTGTCTTGTCGGGTCATTTGTGTCCTCGACTCGTTTACCCCAAAACCAAGATTGCTGCGTATTTCGGTCGCTTATTTCGCTTGTTATCCGAAATGCTGCGAGGCCATTTCCCCTGCGGTCGACATTCCCATCTCTGGTCCTCGGGCGTCGCCAGCCGCCGCGGTGCGCGAAAAACCGCGGACCAGAAACGGGCCGGCCGGCGTGATGCGACGCGGCGGTCTGGCCGCCATTTGCAGGAAACCGCAGGAGTGGTCATTCCCCGTCGCCACCACACAGAGCGCGTAATGCTGTCCGTACCCACTGCCACAATACCTACCAGAGAGGGCTGACCATTGACTGCTGCTCATGGCTCCAGCGTACCGTGGCGTTCGTGTGGGAGGGGGAGAATCGTCTTCGATCGATGTCCAGGTACAACTTTTCGATTGCTCTACTGGGTTGCCATAGACAGAGCGGAAGAAACTATTTGACAACGACTGAAAAGACGGTTGGAATAAGAGAGCCATTTACAACCGACTGACTACAGGAATGGCTCCGATATGGTAAAATGCTGCAGCGACTGTCTCACCAAAGTTTCGTCAGGAGCGTGGTTGAGATTCTATGTTGTTTCAACAGATATTTGCAATTTTTTTTCACTATTCTGGTAGGGTCACCCCAAATAAAAAGTATCAACCGAAAACGTCAGTCTGTCAAGGTGTCTACTGAGAAACGCTACCATACTGAATGCTTACTACCTCAGCCCCCATCTTACTCTGTTACTCGCTCCTGTGAACGGGAGCGCGTTATGCAGATCTTGGTGCCTCTCGCGTCCATCTAGAAAAGATAACCTGAAGATGCCCAGATAAGGCGAAACGCGTCGTTGAAAAATAAAAAACCAACCAAGACTCTTTTTAACCAATACTGTTAAACACTGGTTTGCTGTATGCAAAATATGGATTGGAAGAATTTCTATACTGAATATTGTTCTGAAATGCACTTACCTGTCCGCAGCTCGTGGTCGTGCGGTAGCGTTCTCGCTTCCCGCGCCCGGGTTCCCGGGTTCGATTCCCGGCGGGGTCAGGGATTTTCTCTGCCTCGTGATGACTGGGTGTTGTGTGATGTCCTTAGGGTAGTTAGGTTGAAGTAGTTCTAAGTTCTAGGGGACTGATGACCATAGATGTTAAGTCCCATAGTGCTCAGAGCCATTTGAACCACTTTTTTTGCACTTACCTCACGTGTTTACACATGTGATGCCGATAGCTATAGATGCCTATAAGGATGCTGGCAAACATAAAAAAATTACTACGTATATTTAATGCTACAGTATGTAGAAATAGTCACATCATTAGAAGTTTGGAAATTTGTGGTAAGGTCTTATGGGACCAAACTGCTAAGGTCATCGGTCCCTAAGCTTACACACTACTTAATCTAACTTAAACTAACTTACGCTAAGGACGACACACACACCCATGCCCAAGAGAGGGCTCGAACCTCCGACGGGGGAAGCCGCACGGACCGTGACAAGACGCCCTAGACCGCTCGGCTAACCCGCGCGGCGACGTCATTAGAAACTTCCATACAATAGGGCAATAAAGCGCTAGGCTAGACGAAGAATGAGTTTCCAAGCCTCCTGTTTACGCTGTTGGTATACCTTTTGGGGTATAAGGTCGTTGTCCACGAAACTCTTCTCTTCCTAACGTTTCGCCCAGAACTGCTCTGTACATCTTCAGAAGTGTTGCTCCTCCATTGAGTCTTGCCGACTGACGGGTCGTACGTCTGAGAGCGACGTATATACTGCAGAAACAGGGATGTGGCCGGAATTACGCGTGACAAGCAGATATGATCATTGTCAAAGGTTGTCGTCTGGTCAAAGATAAAGAAAATGTTTAGCGATACTGTACAGCTAGTGTCCATACGTGGCTAAGTTTCATGGTCTCTTCTTTGCTATTGAAATTATTCCTGTGTTTATGCATTTAAATAGCTTCTCTACATAATCGTCGTAGATGAAACTTTTGATCAGAAAAATTCACTTCATGACTTCCTGTCTGAAGAGTATACTCTGCTACATTCGATTTGTCTATTTTCCCTATGCAGCAAAGACTTTTGTGCTGCTTTAACCGTATATTCACGCTTCTCTTTGTTGTTCCATTATAAACTCTACTAAACGAACACGGAATTTTGTATACGACACACGCTGACATAGGAGGGCGTTTATCCCTCCTGGATCGGGGTGCTTGACCCATTTCCTTTGTTGGTGTGAAAACCGGTCGAATGTTATGTTTATATGAAATTTTTCCGCTCATTTCTCTTACTTTTTTTAATAAAAGAGAGACAAATTGTATTCTTCCAACCTTGTTTTTCACTTTTGTACCTCAGCCTTCCGTTATTTGGTTGTCGAATTCTGTTTACTTCTTTCCCCGAGTAACCATTTTTCTCGAAAACCTGCTGTAGATGTTTTAATTCGGCGGCCTGGTATCCCGGCGTGCAAATACTTCTGGCTCCATTGACGAGATTTTTAATGACACCTTCCTTTTGTATCGGATGGTGATTAGAGTTCTTACGTAAATATTTGCCCATATGTGTTACTTTTCGGAAAACCTTTTGTTCCAAACCTTCATTGGTCCGTCTCATAACTAAAAGATCCAAGTAACTCACAGTTAACGGACTCCATCTATTGTCTTGTATAATGTATCGTTTTTGCTCATAAGGGGAATGCTATTGTACACAAGAGTAAAGAGGATTATTATAGAAGTAAAATTTTAATTCTTTTATCATCTCTACCGGCCGATGTGGCCGAGCGGTTCTGGGCGCTTCAGTCTGGAACCGCGCGACCGCTGCGGTCGCAGGTTCGAATCCTGCCTCGAGCATGGGTGTGTGTGCTGTCCTTAGATTAATTAGGGTTAAGTAGTTCTAAGTTCTAGGGGAGTGATGACCTCAGATGTTAAGTCCCATAGTGCTCAGGGCCATTTGAACCATTTTGCCGTCTGGACGGTACAAAATACTTAAGAATGACTGCACGGAGGGGTACTCAGGAAACGAAGAATGTGATAAAGTCACATACTTTTATTTAAAAAGAAGAAAAGATATCTTTATTTAAGACTGAAACTTTGTTTGTAAGACTTTATGGCCTACGCAAAATTCATAAAATTGATCTTCCTCTGAGGCCGATTGTTAGCTATCAGCTTTCCCATGTACGAAGTACCAAGAAATCTGGTAGCTCATTTAGAACCATATATTGGGAAAATGGACTCTTATACAAAAGATTCGCGTCATTTTATAGAGAAAATTGAGGGGCTACTTCTCGCCCTTGAAGATATCATTATCAGTTTCGATATAGTGTCTTCATTCAATACGAAATTATGATTTTTATAACGGATATTTTTCCAGGAGATTTGCGTGCTCATTTCAGACATTGAGTTACTTCCAGTCAGCTCCAGTAGGATGATGAATTTCATGAAAAACTTGATGGTGTAGCAGTGGGTAACCCATTAGGTCCTGCTATAGCTAATTTCTGTGTAGAGAAATTCGAACAGTCAGCTTTAGAAAAAGCACATAAGAAACCATCCCGCTGGTATCGGTTTGGGTATGACACATTTATGGTCTCGCCACATGGTAAAAAAAGCTTTATACGAATTCTTTGGTTTTCTAAATAATATAAATCCAAAAATCCACTTCACCATGGAAATAGAAAATGACAATAAAAACTCTTTCTCGGGTTACTTATGAGACAGAACGACAGAAGATTTGAACATAAGGTTTATCGAAAAGTACCACACACGGACAGGTATTTACATAAGATTTCAACGCTGGGCCATCAACAACTGTCAGCGCGCGAACGATTCAACGAAACATCATCGATAGAGGCTTTCGGATCCGAAGGCCCACTCGTGTAGCCTTGGTTACTGCACGACACAAAGCTTTACGCATCACCTGGGTCCCTCAACACCGACATTGGACTTTTCATGAGTGGAAACTTGTTTGTTGCGTGGTCGAACGAGTCTCGTTTCCAGTTGTATTGAGCGGATGGACGTGTACGGGTACGGAGAAATTCATGGATCCATGGACCCTGCAGGGGACTGTTGAAGCTGGTGGAGGCTCTGTGATGGTGTGGGGCATGGTGTGGGGCATGTGCAGTTGGAGTGATATGTAACCACTAATACGTCTAGATACGACTCTGACAGGTGACACGTACCTAAGCATTTTGTCTAATCACCTGCATCCACTCATGTCCACTGTGTATTCCGACATACTTGGGCAATTCCAGGAGGACAATGCGACACGCTACAAGTCCAGAATTGCTACAGAGAGGCTCCAGGAACACTCGTCTGAGTTTAAACACCTCCGCTGGCCGTTTAACTCCTCAGACATGAACATTATTGAGGATATCTGGGATGCCTTGCAAAGTGCTATTCAGAAGACATCTCCACTCCCTCGTAGTCTTACGGATTTATGGACAGCCCTGCAGGATTCAGGTGTCACTTCCCTCCACCAGTACTTCAGACATTACGCGAGTCCATGCCACGTCGTGTTGCGACACGTCTGCGTGCTCAGGGGGTCCCTACACGACACTAGCCGGGTGGACCCGTTTCTTTGGCTCTTCACTGTATATGTTTATTTGAGTCTGCAATCGAACCTCTTTTAAGTAGAATGGTGCTACAGAGTTCCGTTCTTAATGTATAATCATGCCTGTTATACTTGACTGCGACAGTATAGACAGGGTGGAACAACGGCTGTGGGAGGAGATTAATCCGATGCTCCCGGAACGTTCACTGTAGGCACTAGCTCAGAGGATATCGTTTACCAGGTCACGCAGCTGGGAACGTGGCTTCGCCTTTTCATACACCTACTCACCTGCACCGTATGAGGAGAGGTCCAACAGGGGAAC
Organism: Schistocerca serialis cubense; assembly: GCF_023864345.2. Classification (NCBI taxonomy): domain Eukaryota; kingdom Metazoa; phylum Arthropoda; class Insecta; order Orthoptera; family Acrididae; genus Schistocerca; species Schistocerca serialis. Next base: position 868,140,194 of record NC_064641.1, on the reverse strand, counting down.
GGACTCCAGCCACCCAATGCCTGGATCGCAGCCCGTTGGGAGACGCTTGTGATGCAGGAAAATTTTCACGCCGAGGGCGCAAAGGGTGCCGAGCAAAAGCACCGGGTGGAGTAATCGACGACAGACCTGGAGAACCTGGAAGCTCTCCCAACACAACTGTCGAAGCTGCGTTGGTAAAGTACCAGAACTTCAAGCGCTGATAGAAAGCACCGAAGCTGAAATCGTTATAGGTACAGAAAGCTGGCTTAAGCCAGAGATAAATTCTGCCGAAATTTTTACAAAGGTACAGACGGTGTTTAGAAAGGATAGATTGCATGCAACCGGTGGTGGAGTGTTCGTCGCTGTTAGTAGTAGTTTATCCTGTAGTGAAGTAGAAGTGGATAGTTCTTGTGAATTATTATGGGTGGAGGTTACACTCAACAACCGAACTAGGTTAATAATTGGCTCCTTTTACCGACCTCCCGACTCAGCAGCATTAGTGGCAGAACAACTGAGAGAAAATTTGGAATACATTTCACATAAATTTTCTCAGCATGTTATAGTCTTAGGTGGAGATTTCAATTTACCAGATATAGACTGGGACACTCAGATGTTTAGGACGGGTGGTAGGGACAGAGCATCGAGTGACATTATACTGAGTGCACTATCCGAAAATTACCTCGAGCAATTAAACAGAGAACCGACTCGTGGAGATAACATCTTGGACCTACTGATAACAAACAGACCCGAACTTTTCGACTCTGTATGTACAGAACAGGGAATCAGTGATCATAAGGCCGTTGCAGCATCCCTGAATATGGAAGTTAATAGGAATATAAAAAAAAGGAGGAAGGTTTATCTGTTTAGCAAGAGTAATAGAAGGCAGATTTCAGACTACCTAACAGATCAAAACGAAAATTTCTGTTCCGACACTGACAATGTTGAGTGTTTATGGAAAAAGTTCAAGGCAATCGTAAAATGCGTTTTACACAGGTACGTGCCGAGTAAAACTGTGAGGGACGGAAAAAACCCACCGTGGTACAACAACAAAGTTAGGAAACTACTGCGAAAGCAAAGAGAGCTCCACTCCAAGTTTAAACGCAGCCAAAACCTCTCAGACAAACAGAAGCTAAACGATGTCAAAGTTAGCGTAAGGAGGGCTATGCGTGAAGCGTTCAGTGAATTCGAAAGTAAAATTCTATGTACCGACTTGACAGAAAATCCTAGGAAGTTATGGTCTTACGTTAAATCAGTAAGTGGCTCGAAACAGCATATCCAGACACTACGGGATGATGATGGCATTGAAACAGAGGATGACACGCGTAAAGCTGAAATACTAAACACCTTTTTCCAAAGCTATTTCACAGAGGAAGACCGCACTGCAGTTCCTTCTCTAACTCCTCGCACAAACGAAAAAATGGCTGACATCGAAATAAGTGTCCAAGGAATAGAAAAGCAACTGGAATCACTCAATAGGGGAAAGTCCACTGGACCTGACGGAACACCAATTCGATTCTACACAGAGTACGCGAAAGAAATTGCCCCCCTTCTAACAGCCGTGTACCGCAAGTCTCTAGAGGAACGGAGGGTTCCAAATGATTGGAAAAGAGCACAGATAGTCCCAGTCTTCAAGAAGGGTCGTCGAGCAGATGCGCAAAACTATAGACCTATATCTCTGACGTCGATCTGTTGTAGAATTTTAGAACATGTTTTTTGCTCGAGTATCATGTCGTTTTTGGAAACCCAGAATCTACTATCTAGGAATCAACATGGATTCCGGAAACACCGATCGTGTGAGACCCAACTCGCTTTATTTGTTCATGAGACCCAGAAAATATTAGATACAGGCTCCCAGGTAGATGCTATTTTTCTTGACTTCCGGAAGACGTTCGATACAGTTCCGCATTGTCGCCTGATAAACAAAGTAAGAGCCTACGGAATATCAGACCAGCTGTGTGGCTGGATTGAAGAGTTTTTAGCAAACAGAACACAGCATGTTGTTATCAATGGAGAGACGTCTACAGACGTTAAAGTAACCTCTGGCGTGCCACAGGGGAGTGTTATGGGACCATTGCTTTTCACAATATATATAAATGACCTAGTAGATAGTGTCGGAAGTTCCATGCGGCTTTTCGCGTATGATGCTGTAGTATACAGAGAAGTTGCAGCATTAGAAAATTGTAGCGAAATGCAGGAAGATCTGCAGCGGATAGGCACTTGGTGCAGGGAGTGGCAACTGACCCTTAACATAGACAAATGTAATGTATTGCGAATACATAGAAAGAAGGATCCTTTATTGTATGATTATATGATAGCGGAACAAACACTGGTAGCAGTTACTTCTGTAAAATATCTGGGAGTATGCGTGCGGAACGATTTCAAGTGGAATGATCATATAAAATTAATTGTTGGTAAGGCGGGTACCAGGTTGAGATTCATTGGGAGAGTGCTTAGAAAATGTAGTCCATCAACAAAGGAGGTGGCTTACAAAACACTCGTTCGACCTATACTTGAGTATTGCTCATCAGTGTGGGATCCGTACCAGATCGGTCTGACGGAGGAGATAGAGAAAATCCAAAGAAGAGCGGCGCGTTTCATCACAGAGTTATTTGGTAACCGTGATAGCGTTACGGAGATGTTTAATAAACTCAAGTGGCAGACTCTGCAAGAGAGGCGCTCTGCATCGCGGTGTAGCTTGCTCGCCAGGTTTCGAGAGGGTGCGTTTCTGGATGAGGTATCGAATATATTGCTTCCCCCTACTTATACCTCCCGAGGAGATCACGAATGTAAAATTAGAGAGATTAGAGCGCGCACGGAGGCTTTCAGACAGTCGTTCTTCCCGCGAACCATACGCGACTGGAACAGGAAAGGGAGGTAATGACAGTGGCACGTAAAGTGCCCTCCGCCACACACCGTTGGGTGGCTTGCGGAGTATAAATGTAGATGTAGATGTAGCCGTCTGGCAGAGAGTTCCCTACCCTCTCGGCAGAAAGAGCGTGGGAGTGCCATGCTGAAATTTCTCCATGTGGAAGCAGGGCAACCTCTCCAACCCGTATCACTCAGGGTTTCAATGTGGGTGTAGTGAATTACAAGATCCGCGCCACCTGCTGCAGTGCTATATGAACCTTGCACACTAGAAGAACAGTACGGCGCACCAGTGCCTGGAGCAGGGCGTGGTGTGGTACTGGGCTCCTGAAAAATAAAACCCTTACACTGGCGTTTTCTTCCACCTACTAGAGGCCTTAAAGAAATCTGACACAATTTAAAAACACAATATTCAAGAAATCAAAACACAGTTTAGAAAAAGCAAACGAAAGTGCTAGCATGAATCAAATAAACATATTACAGTTAAAAGAATACTAAAAGACAATTCACCACAATTTTAACAGCCATTTGTCAGTTAACCTATTACAGCTACCTCGGCAGTCTTCAAGGAAATTGAACGCAGTTAAAAACAAAACCCTCTTCAATTGAAAGTCATACGTTACCACTTACAAGATCAATAGATACAATAACTTCAGTGAATAAAAGTAATAAGTACAATCTGTTTCTATGTAGCAAGGCGGCTGATTCAACATATCAATCTAGGTCGGCTCGTTACCGATGGTTTACGAATTACGAAGGCAACTCGCGCTGATCGTCCACTTTGCTACATCATAAAGAAAGCAGAATAGTGCACATGCCCAACATGTAATTACATAGTCCGCAGCTCGTGGTCGTGCGGTAGCGTTCTCGCTTCCCGCGCCCAGGTTCCCGGGCTCGATTCCCAGCGGGGTCAGGGATTTTCTCTGCCTCGTGATGACTGGGTGTTGTGTGATGTCCTTAGGTTAGTTAACTTTAAGTAGTTCTAAGTTCTAGGGGACTGATGACCATGGATGTTAAGTCCCATAGTACTCAGAGCCATGTAACTACATAAATGGAATATACCCCCCACGAACCATGGACCTTGCCGTTGGTGGGAAGGCTTGCGTGCCTCAACGATACAGATAGCCGTACCGCAGGTGCAACCACAACGGAGGGGTATCTGTTGAGAGGCCAGACAAACGTGTGTTTCCTGAAGAGGGGCAGCAGCCTTTTCAGCAGTTGCAGGGGCAACAGTCTGGATGATTGACTGATCTGGCCTTGTAACACTAACAAAAACGGCCTTGCTGTTGTGGTACTGCGAACGGCTGAAAGCAAGGGGAAACTACAGCCGTAATTTTTCCCGAGGGCATGCAGCTTTACCGTACCACAATCTATTGGTTATGAACTGTAGATTAAAACTGAAGAAATTGCAAAGAGGTGGGAATTTAAGGAGATGGGACGTGGATAAACTGACTAATCCAGAGGTTGTACAGAGTTTCAGGGAGAGCATAAGGGAACAATTGACAGGAATAGGGGAAATAAATACAGTAGGAGAAGAATGGGTAGCTTTGAGGGATGAAGTAGTGAAGTCAGCAGAGGATCAAGTAGGTAAAAAGACGCGGGCTAGTAGAAATCCTTGGGTAACAGAAGAAATATTGAATTTAGTTGATGAAAGGAGATAATATAAAAATGCAGTTAATGAAGCAGGCAAAAAGGAATACAAACGTCTCAAAAATGAGATCCTCAGGAAGTGCAAAACGGCTAAGCAGGGATGGCTAGAGGACAAATGAAAGGATGTAGGGGCTTATCTCACTAGGGGTAAGATAGATACAGCCTACAGGAATATTAAAGAGACCTTTGGAGAAAGGAGAGCCACTTGTATGAATATCAAGAGCTCAGATGGAAACCCAGTTCTAAGCAAAGAGGGGTAAGCAGAAACGTGGAAGTAGTATATAGAGGCTCTATACAAGGGCGATGTACTTGAGGACAATATTATGGAAATGGAAGAGGATTTAGATGAAGATGAAATTGGACATACGATACAGCGTGAAGAGTTTGATAGAGCACTGAAAGACCTGAGTCGAAACAAGACCCCGGGAGTAGACAACATTCCATTAGAACTACTGACGGCCTTGGGAGAGCCGGTCCTGACAAAACTCTACCATCTGGTGAGCAAGATGTATGAGACAGGCGAAATACCCTCAGACTTAAAGAAGAATATAATAACTCCAATCCCAAAGAAAGCAGGTGTTGACAGATGTGAAAATTACCGAACTATCACTTTAATAAGTCACAGCTGCAAAACACTAACGCGAATTATTTACAGACGAATGGAAAAACTGGTAGAAGGCGACCTCGGGGAAGATCAGTTTGGATTCCGTAGAAATGTTGGAACACGTGATGCAATACTGACCTTACGACTTATCTTAGAAGAAAGATTAAGGAAAGGCAAACCTACGTTTCTAGCATTTGTGGACTTAAAGAAAGCTTTTGACAATGTTGACTGGAATACTCTCTTTCAAATTCCAAAGATGGCAGGGGTAAAATAAGGGGAGCGAAAGGCTATTTACAATTTGTACAGAAACCAGATGGCAATTATGAGTCGAGGGACATGAAAGGGAAGCAGTGGTTGCGAAGGGAGTGAGGCAGGGTTGTAGCCTCTTCCCGATGCCATTCAATCTGTATATTGAGCAAGCAGTAAAGGAAACAAAAGAAAAATTTGGAGTAGGTATTAAAATCCAGGGAGAAGAAATAAAAGCTTTGAGGTTCGCCGATGACATTGTAATTCTGTCAGAGACAGCATAGGACTTGGAAGAGCAGTTGAACGGAATGGACAGTGTCTTGAAAGGAGGGTATAAGATGAACATCAACAAAAGCAAAACGAGGATAATGGAATGTAGTCGAATTAAGTCGGGTGATGCTGAGGGAATTAGATTAGGAAATGAGACACTTAAAGTAGTAAAGGAGTTTTGCTATTTGGGGAGCAAAATAACTGATGATGGTCGAAGCAGAGAGGATATAAAATGTAGACTGGCAATGGCAAGGAAAGCGTTTCTCAAGAAGAGAAATTTGTTAACATCGAGTATAGATTTAAGTGTCAGGAAGTCGTTTCTGAAAGTATTTGTATGGAGTGTAGCCATGTATGGAAGTGAAACATGGACAATAAATAGTTTGGACAAGAAGAGAATAGAAGCTTTCGACATGTGGTGCTACAGAAGAATGTTGAAGATTAGGTGAGTAGATCACGTAACTAATGAGGAGGTATTGAATAGGATTGGGGAGAAGAGAAGTTTGTGGCACTACTTGACTAAAAGAAGGGATCCGTTGGTAGGACATGTCCTGAGGGATCAAGGGATCACAAATTTAGCATTGGAGGGCAGCGTGGAAGGTAAAAATCGCAGAGGGAGACCAAGAGATGAATACACTAAGCAGATTCAGAAGGATGTAGGTTGCAGTAGGCACTGGGAGATGAAGGAGCTTGCACAGGATAGATTAGCATGGAGAGCTGCATCTAACCAGTCTCAGGACTGAAGACCACAACAACAACAACCCATTCAACGGGCCATGGAAACAATTTCATACAGAAAATAATTACAGGTTAAGTAGTACACACCTGTGTGCATGGAAATCGCAATATATATGTGTTATTAATTCATTTGCACAAGAGAAGTTCATATTATACCAAAGACAAGACGTGGTGTGTGGTGTTAAAACTAATGTCTTTGGAGAAGTAACTAGATACAAGTTAGCGTCACCACACCAAAAACCCATTACATAACACGTTGATAGCCTCTAATACTGTTATTCTTATTTTAGTTTGGTAAAGCGTTGCCAGGGACGTTGTAATAGAATGGATCTCCAATGAAACAAAACCACTGGTAGAGGTTTAACGTACTACGATACACCAGATTGAACATAATTCAGTTACGTGATGAAAGTCCAGAAAATCATCTGTGGAAAACGCACTCATTGTTTGCAGACGGTTACCTCCAGTCCACTGCGACGCACCACGCACAAGGACAATGACTGCCAAATGACACACTTCTTCACGGCTGCGCCAACTCCACCCCACATGAGCGTATAAAAACTGGATGTGACCCGTCCATTGCGCAGCTGACCACTTCTGCCCCGAGGCACCATCAACACCATGCAGGATACCTAAGAAGGCAGAAATCTTTCAGGCATGTACGGCACTAAATTTCCTTAGCTGCCTATTCGCATGCCCCCTATCGGGTCGTCCGGAAATCCGTCACCCCATGACGAAAAAGCAAGATCTCTGGCCACATTCGTAACTCATCGATATGAAGCGGTGCATGGCTCAAATATGAAAGATAATAGGCACCCCATTTCGGCAGCAATTTTCGAGAAACAACTTGCTTGAACGGACACGGAAGTCAAACAAAACGTTTACTGAGTCGTTGAATTTTTTATTCATCCTGCGACACCTGGATTCCCTATTTTAGGCACAAAAAGAGTCGCGAACGATTACCTAATGACAAATGATTTCTTAATGACAAGAGTACATTTTTCTTTGTTTCTAACTAGTACAGACACATATGAAGACTCATAAAGCGCTTACACCAAAAGGACGTATCAGGGTTGTATCATCCCGATAACACAGAAGGCATCAAAAACAAAGGGTGAGAGAAAACCTGGAGTGTTACTTGCAGCCAGCCAAGTTTCTGACATGAGAGAAACTGTCAGTTTTGCATAGTTCACTCAGGTAAAAACGTAACATCCAGTTAGATATTAATTTCGATCTTGTTAAATACAGTGTAATCACATGACACTACCCTGATTTCCAGACACAATAAAAAAGCTATGAGATAGAGATACGTGTTGGAAGAAAATGAAACATTTACAGCCGTTCTTAAGATCTCATTTACTGTCAAGCTACCAGTTTCGGCGCTTCAGTGCTCAATCTTCGGGCCCTAGTTAATGCTGAAAGGGTTACCACGTTCCCTATATACGATGCAGCAGTGGCTAACATAACCGGTTTATGCAGATTACCTGTAATTGTGATGTCATCTGCGTAAACCGGATATGTTGCCCGCTGATGCATTCTATATATGGATCGTGATAACCAATTCAGCAGCATTTAACGCCTGAAGATGGTGCATTGAAGTGCCGAAACTAGTAGCTACACAGTAAATGACATCTTAAGGACGACTGTAGGTGTTTCATTTTCTTACAGGCCACCAGCCACAAGTATGGACCAACAAAGTGTGGTTTTTGCCTTGACGTAAAATACACTGAAGAGCCAAATACTCTGGTATACCTGCCTAATATCGTGTAGACCCCCGCGAACACGCAGAAGTGCCGCTACATGACGCGGCATGAGCTCGACTAATGTCTGAAATAACGCTGGAGGGAAAGGACACCATGAATCCTGCAGGACTGTCCATAAATCCGTAAGGGTACGAGGAAATGGAGATCTATTCTGAGCAAACATCCCAGGTATGGCCAATAATGTTCATGTCTGTTGAGTTTTGAGCTCAGTGGAAGTGTTTACACGCAGAAGAGTGTTTCTGGAGCCACTCTGTGGTAATTCGGGACGTGTGGGGAGTCGCATTCTCTTGCTGCAACTGCCACGTTCAAAGTCACGTAAATTTTGATAACCTGCCATTGTATCAGTAGCAATCGATCTAACAAAGGCGCCAGACACTTGTTGTCTTATATAGGCGTTGCCGACCGCAGCGCCGTATTCTGCCTGTTTACATATCTCTGTGTTTGACTACGCATGCCTATGCGTTTCTTTGGCTCTTCAGTGCAACTGAAAAAATTTTGTACAAAAACTAAATATGCTTCTACATGTACTCCTTTATAGCCCGTAAAATGTCTAGAAGATACTGTAGCCCAGTCAATGCACGCACAATCAAATCCGGGGTTATGGAGGCTATTGCTGTCACAATTCTTCTGCAGAGAATGTCAAGGTCACATACAGGCGAGGCATACACAATGTCTTTCATACAAGTCCTCAGGAAGAAAACCAGAAGGATTATCAGAAAAAGATTATGTCCTGAGATTGTGGTAGTCACGTGGTTGGCCGGTTGCATTTTACCCATAAAGTGGAAATGTTCGATCCAGGTACTCACGGGAATTTAAATTGCAGTAGTGTGGTGCACCATCCAGCAGGAGGACCACATTTGACTGAAAAGGAAGAAGCTGAGGGGCAACAAATAGCTCAAACATGTCGATATAAATGGATCTTTTACTGTTTTGTTCATGAAGCGCACTGCAAACATTCACTTTTTCGCTGTCTCTGACATGTTGGCGGATAATATGTGGGTTTCCGAACCATAGATGTCAATGTTTTGCCGAATAACCTTCCCACATGTGTGGAAGATTGCTTGATCAGAGAAAATGACATTTTCTAGGTAGCTGGTGTTTTGCAAGATCCAGGCCAACTTGTCAATCCCAAATTCGAGTTGAAGATGTAGGTCGTTTAGTTTCAGTGCTTGTACAATTTATACTTCGAAAGCGTGAAATGAAGTCTTTTACGCAGCACCTTGTGAAGTGATGCTCGGAAATATTACATTGTTGGACACCATTGAAAGTTCTGTCATATTTCTTGTACTATTCTTCAGATGTAGTCATTTTGATATTCACAATGAAATTTTCTTTGGTCAGCAGTGGGTAGTTTCGTTTTCAAAACCCAATGGACTTCCTCTTGAGATACAGTAATTACTTTGCACCTGAAATAAAGTAAAAGGAATATTTTGGAAAAGAATCAGCGCAAAACTTTTTGAGTTCCTTTACATTATCCCGCAAATTACAACTGTCTACGTCTTTTTTTTTTAATTGCATTTGGTAATGAGGGAGGGATGACGAGGACACCCTGTATATTCTTGTAATATTTAAACCGATTATATTCTCTCTTACATACAAAGAAAGATCGTCGCCTCAAGATAGGATGTTTATTTCTGTGAAAAGCGGCTTGTTGCAATCTTCCCGTTCTGCACCCGCTGTGGGAAGTCCACATGTAGAGTGGGAGTGAAGTCACGTGTGAACTAATGGCCACTGTCGGAGAACGTCGCGTCCAAGCCACAAGCGCCCTCTCGCCCCGGACGTCGTCTTGTCCTGGTTCATTTGTGGGCTTTAGTTCCGCAATGATAGGCTAACACTTCTAAAACATCGTCCCTCGGCCTCGCCATAGCTGGCTGGTCCCTTGCAAACCAACATGGGAGCGCCCATCTCTTCATGGAATGAGCAAGAAACTTTATTTTGTTCATTAAAATCTTCTGAGTATGCTTTAACGGTCACTGAAGGATACCCACAGTTTGTCTAACCTGAACAGACTCCCTCTTCACCTATACACGAAGCATAGACTTTGCAACACACCTGAGCTGCAATATTTGTATGAGGTATCCTAACATTGTCAGTTTCGGTGGAGAATTGCTGCCTTGCAAAGCGAATATCGTCCTGCCTGGTTTTGAAATGTGACACCACTTTGTATATTATACACAAGTAAAGAACTTGGATCAATAAGATGGAAATTATTGTCTTCACCAAACGTAGAAATGTGGCAGGTAGAGACCTCCGTACCACCGAAGTACGAGGGTGAGTCAAATGAAAACCTTAAATTTGTAATAACAAATCGAAATTTCGCGCCGTTATCCTGTAAATTGGTAAGCGTGCTAATAACAGCGTACAGAATGGCCTGTAGGTGGCAGCATAGGGCAGATGCACACATACCGTCGCAGTATCAGTATAAAGATTGCCGCCCCACTTGCGGCATACACCAGGGAAGAACAGCGTTCTATTATTAGGTTTTTGCGTAGTGAAGGTGTGAAACCTATTGAAATTCATCGACGAAAGAAATTTGAGTACGGTGATGCATGTTTGCCACAGCAGAAAGTCTACAAATGGAGTAGCAAGTTCGCAAATAGTGTGACTCCAGTGGAAGATGCTCCTCGTCCAGGTCAGGCACAACGAGTTGTGACTCCAAAGAACATTGCAGCAGTTGAAGCCATAGTGAAGCAAAACCGCCGAGTGACACTAAATGACATTGCAGCATGGTTCAAATGGCTCTGAGCACTATGGGACTCAACTGCTGAGGTTATTAGTCCCCTAGAACTTAAAACTAGTTAAACCTAACTAACCTAAGGACATCACAAACATCCATGCCCGAGGCAGGATTCGAACCTGCGACCGTAGCGGTCTTGCGGTTCCAGACTGCAGCGCCTTTAACCGCACGGCCACTTCGGCCGGCATTGCAGCATGTTTTGCTCCAGTTTCACGAAGTGTCTGCAAGATGGGTGCCACGGCAGCCTACTCCTGAAAAGAGAGAACGACGTGTTGATGCTTGTGAAGAACTTCTTCGGCACTTTGAACGAGAAGGTGATGGCTTCCTTGCAAGAATCGTTACTGGGGACGAAACCTGGGTTCACTTTCACCAACCGGAAACGAAGAGAGCGCGCAAGGAATGGCGCCATTCCTCATCACCAAAACCAAAGAAGTTTCGAACAGAACCATCAGCAGGGAAGGTTACGCTGACTCTCTTTTGGAACGAAAATGGCGTCATTTGGGAGCATTACGTGCCTAGAGGGACCACTGTCGCCAGTGCATCATACACAGATATCCTAAAAAAATCATCTGCGACCGGCAATCAAATCAAAGCGACGTGGATTGCTGTCAGCAGGTGTCCTTTTGCAACATGACAATGCAAGGCCTCACACTGCCCGTACAACAGTTGCAACAATTACAGACCTGCTTTTGAGTGTCTTCCTCATCCACCATACTCACCAGACCTTGCCCCAAGTGATTTCCATGTGTTTGGATCAATCAAAGATGCAATGGGAGGAAAGAAGTTCCGTTCCGATGAAGAGGTATGCCACGCGGTGCACGAATGGTTGCGCGGACTACCAAAAGAATTTACGCATTTCGTAAGCGCTGGAGGATTTGCATTGAGCGTGGGGGAAATTATAATGAAAAGTGATACAGCTTGGTACCACTTCTCCACAATAAATAATATTTAAAAAAATATTTAAGGTTTTCATTTGACTCGCCCTCGTAGTTACTGAGTAAGTCGGCTTTCTGGCAGGTATTACCTATGCATGGTTGACCGAGGCCAAGTATGGTTAGGCAAAAGGTGTGGCAAAAATGAATGGCAACGTAGATTAACAACAGTTTACAGTGACCCATAGATAAAAGCTTTCAGTATTTATCTGAAGTATGAATATGATGTATTTCGGTATAAATCAACGTTTAGCTGCATAGATTTGTCCTCGAACCTGGTATAGTCCTAAATCCAGTTAACGCTATCACAACTTGCATAGTGTTCTGTTTGACTCTTTTTGCCGACGACCACAGCGGAGTCCGGAGACACCAATGAGGTGTATGACTATTTGCTGGCCGGTGTGGCCGAGCGGTTCTAGGCGCTTCAGTCTGGAATCGCGCGACCGCTGCGGTCGCAGGTTCGAATACTGCCTCGGGCAGGGATGTATGTGATGTCCTTAGGTTAGTTAGGTTTAAGTAGTTCTCAGTTCAAGGGGACTGATGACCTCAGATATTAAGTCCCACAGTGCTCAGAGCCATTTGAACCATTTGTGACTATTTGTATCCTAATGTGGCAGGTGGATGTCAAGTGGACAACTATTTTTGTGACTTGAAGCGAAGGCATAACGCAGTCCTTGTCTATACACCAGCTGTAGATTCAGCCTTAACTATGTTGCGCCTGAGTCGTAGATAGCGTAGCGTTCTTCTATTTAGGCTGTGTGTATCTTCTGGAGGGCACAGCAGAAGTAATACGTAATAAGGTTAATACACTGCACAACACAATTAATAGGTCACTTTTTCGAAAACCCGCAGTTATCTCACATTTCAACGTGGTAGTTTGAAATTTGGCTAAAATGTGCCTACAACTTTCCTTTGTATAACTGCCAAAGCTTGGCGCCCTGCACGGGCAAGGCAACGCTTCAAGCAGGGACAGAAAGGCCAGAGCTGAGAAGTTCATGTGAGGTTTAAGGTCAGTTAATGATGTTACATTGACTTCACATTACACCACAATTCTGCACGACTTCACCGCGGACGTGTCACAGGATGGAAAGATTACCACATCCTCTCTTAACCACATTTCACCCTCTGTTTTGACGCCTCTGAGCTGGAGGTCAGAACGTGTAGGTGAACTTTGAAATCACGCTACCGTCTTACGGGTGGACGAGGAAGACATTTGAGACACCGCATCTCAGAATCGACACGAAAATGTCTCAGGAGGTGCTGCAAACGGCTCACACATTTCGCGGTCCGACACGACGGTTCTTAGTGCTATGGGCAACAGGACGTCGTTATTGAGAGTGTTCGACACTGATGATGCCCCCGGATGATTCAACCTTCTCTAAAGATTGCGATATCAATGCACGTGATCTGATCCCTTTGGAGTGTAGCGGAGACTGCGATTTGCGCTCTGGTAAGCAGGCTGGACCACTAGGAACTGTTCAAAACCATTCGTTGAAATTTGAAGGTGATCCGTATTAGCAGAGGGTGTTAATACTTTCAGGTTTCCTGAGTGGCGTCCCTTCTTTGGCGTGATATCAGGGGGACCCAACATCGACACGTGCAAGAACAAAGCGGCAAGGAATCCCCGTAAGCACAATTTCCCGTGATTCTCAACTTCGGTGGCATCCTCGATGCCACATGCGGACATTTTTGAGGACTTTGAAAATACGCAGTACCTATGAGAGACTTTCAGACCCATTCAGAGGATTGGCGCTCCACAGCTGCTCTAGCGCCTGGCGGTACACAGCCCATCGACAAAATGGTTCAAATGGCTCTGAGCAGTATGGGACTTAACTTCTGACGTCACCAGTCCCCTAGAACTTAGAACTACTTAAACCTAACTAACCTAAGGACATCACACACATCTATGCCCGAGGCAGGATTCGAACCTGCGACCGTAGCGGTCGCGCGGTTCCAGACTGTAGCGCCTAGAACCGCTCGGCCACTCCGGCCGGCGCCCTTCGACAACCCTTAGATTCCGCATGCCCGTCAATATGTACCAGACATACAGCGATGTGGCACTCAGCTGAATGAGTAACAAAGTCTCTGTAAAGGTACATTTGTAAAGTGCTCAGAAGAGTTGTTCAGGTGGCACCGACGGTTAGACTGAACTGGAGAGCCCTAGAGGCACCCTTTTCCTTTTTACTGACGCACGTGTTAAAGTCCTATCCTTCGTGTAATCTCCCCAAAGGAGGAAGCGCGCCGGCCGGAGTGGCCGTGCGGTTCTAGGCGCTACAGTCTGGAGCCGAGAGACCGCTACGGTCGCAGGTTCGAATCCTGCCTCGGGCATGGATGTGTGTGCTGTCCTCAGGTTAGTTAGGCTTAATTAGTTCTAAGGTCTAGGTGACTGATGACCTCAGAAGTTAAGTCGTATAGTGCTCAGAGCCATTTGAACCATTTGGAGGAAGCGCAACAGAAGGGCTGAATAATCATAAACATACTATTTTGGATCAGGTTCAGATTCCGTCGAATGGTTTTGGACAGTTCCTTGTGGATCCACCCTGTATAGAAGAGCAGAAATTGTGGACGCGCTACAATCCAAAGGAATCAGATCACGTGAAATGGGGTTGGAGCCCACGATGTCCTTAGGGAAGGGATGAATTGTCCGGTGGGTATTAGCAGTGTCAAACATTTTCAAGCAGTCGTTTCCCACCGCGAAATGTGTGGGTGGGGTGGTTCCATTGACGCCTTTTATGTCACCTTCTAAGATGTTTTCGTCTTGATTCTGAATGGCGGTATCTGAAATGGTTTCCTGGGCTACCCATAAGAAAATCGTGAGATTTCAACTCAGAACGTCGCATTCTGACCTCCATCGCAGAGGCATCAAAAGAGAGAGTGAAATGTGGGTAAGAGGGGTGCGGAAACTTTCTCGTCGAGTGACACGTTCACGGTGGTACTGGGCATAATTTTGGAGGAATATGGTACCAATATGACATCATTAACACGCCTTATACCTTACATGAACTACTGAGCACTGGCGTCTGCCTTCGCTTGTGCTGGCACACCTTCATGTTGAAAGCGTCGCAGACCCCGACGGGTAAGACGTAGTGCGCCATGCTTTTTCCGCATTGCAGAGCAGTGTTGTAGGCAACTTTGTCCCAAATTTAAAAATTCTGCGTCCCAATAAGAGACAATTAGATCACTGATCACTCCGTCTTCAGGCCACTGGTGACCTACCGGGACCATCTGACCGCCGTGTCATCCTCAGTGGAGGATGCGGATAGGAGGGGCGTGGGGTCAGCACACCGCTCTCCCGGTCGTTATGATGGTATTATTGACCGAAGCCGTTACCATTCGGTCGAGTAGCTCCTCAATTGGCATCACGAGGCTGAGTGCACCCCGAAAAATGGCAACAGCGCATGGCGGCCTGTATGGTCACCCATCCAAGTGCCGACCACGCCCGACAACGCTTAACTTCGGTGATCTCACGGGAACCGGTGTAACCACAGCGGCAAGGCCGTTGCCGGTAAGAGACAATTAGGGGTGTCAAAAATTGATCTTTTAATTGCGCTGTGCTGTGTACATCCAAGAATTTTATCTTTGATAGAGTTCATTGAGGAATATCCGATACATGCCTTTTCGGCTGTGAGTCTTAAACCGAAGTGTTAAAAGAATGTTGACAACAAAAGTAAGAAAAAAGGGGCTTCTTCATTTTTAATGGCGTTCTTTCGGTTTGTCGACATTGTTGGCACAGTGGCCTAAACGCTGGAACTTTGTTAGATGGTACCTTCTGATAGGATATGATGCAGTCTGCAACCTAGTATTCAGACGAAAGAGCGGGCTTCCTTTCCTTAGGCAGCAGACAGGTGTAGACTGTGGAGGGCACGTTGTGACGTCCAGTAGCTCTTTGCAGACGATTCGCGCACTGCATGCTGTAATTCTCTGTCCTTTTGACGCTCGCCTTGCTACCGACAGGAGAGGTGAGTGAAGCAGCTACCACTGCAGGGAATAGGAACGTGGCAGGCGATTCGGCTGAGTGATAAGGCCGCCGCAGACACTGTGCGGGCAACAGGTGGGGGACCCGTCACGCTTTCGCGCCGAAGCGTTCGTAGCGGCGAACGGAAGATGGCGTGTCAGGCGGTACTTCAATTCGTTTGGCCCCCTACGTGATCCATGCGTTGAACCTTCGCGACTGTAGAATATGTGGCTGTCGATATGGAAGATATGAAGGATCCAGTACTGGAGTTTATCACAGGTTTGGAAGACACTATCAAGGCGGTAGGTGCAGACAAAATACACTACTGGCCATTAAAATTGCTACACCACGAACATGACGTGCTACACACGCGAAATTTAACCGACAGGAAGAAGATGCTGTGATATGCAAATGATTAGCTTTCCAGAGCATTCACACAAGGTTGGCGCCGGTGGCGACACCTACAACGTGCTGACATGAGGAAAGTTCCCAACCGATTTCTCATACGCAAACAGCAGTTGACTGGCGTTGCCTGGTGAAACATTGTTGTGATGCCTCGTGTAAGGAGGAGAAATGCGTACAATCATGTTTCCGACTTTGATAAAGGTCGGATTGTAGCCTATCGTGATTGCGGTTTATCGTATCGCGACATTGCTGCTCGCGTTGGTCGAGATCCAATGACTGTTAGCAGAATATGGAATCGGTGGGTTCAGGAGGGTAATACGGAACGCCGTGCTGGATCCCAACGATCCCGTATAACTAGCAAGCGAGATGACAGGCATCTTATCCGCATGGCTGTAACGGATCGTGCAGCCACGCCTCGATCCCTGAGTCAACAGATGGGGACGTTTTCAAGACAACAACCATCTGCACGAACAGTTCGACGACTTTTTTAACAGTATGGACTATCAGTTCGGAGACCATGGCTGCGGTTACCTTTGACGCTGCAGCACAGACAGGAGCGCCTGCGATGGTGTACTCAACGACGAACCTGGGAGCACGAACGGCAAAAGTCATTTTTTCGGATGAATCCAGGTTCTGTTTACAGCATCATAATGGTCGCATCCGTGTTTGGCGACATTGCGGTGAACGCACATTGGGAGCGTGTATTCGTCATCGCCATACTGGTGTATTATCCGGCGTGATGGTATGGGGTGCCACTGGTTACACGTCTCGGTCACCTCTTGTTCGTATGTTGCAGGTCCTGTAGGGGCCTTTCTGGATACAGAAAATGTTTGACTGCTTCCCTGGCCAGCACATTCTCCAGATCTCTCACCAATTGAAAACGTCTGGTCAATGGTGGCCGAGCAACTGCCTCGTGACAATACGCCAGTCACCAATCTTGATGAACTATGGTATTGTGTTGAAGCTGCATGGGCAGCTGTACCTGTACACTCCATCCAAGCTCTGTTTGACTCAATGCCCAGGCTTATCAAGGCCGTTATTACCGTCAGAGGTGGTTACTGTGGGTACTGATTTCTCAGGATTTATGCACCCAAATTGCGTGAAAATGTAATCACATGTCAGTTCTAGTATAATATATTTGCCCAATGAATACCCGTTTATCAGCTGCATGTCTTCTTGGTGTAGCAATTTTAATGGGCAGTAGTGTACCTTCGGAATTTCTAAAATCATTGAGGGAAGCGACAACCAATCGATTTTTCAAGCTGTCTTTCTGTTTGATTTTTATATTTTTGTGCTAAATTTTAAAGTCAGTATGAATATTGGTATTTCCAAAATGAAAAGTGTTATTATGAGGGAATTCGGTAAGTAATGCAACCCTCCCCCCCCCTTTTTTTTTAAAAAAAAATGTGGAATTTGTTGTGGAATTTGTTGTGGAACATCGTGGAATATTCCCACTTCAGTCATTATAATTTCATGAAGTTTCCATACATGGTTGCGCTATACATAGCCTCCAAAATGGCGTCTATACAGAGGTGTGTTCGAAGCAGAGGCCTGTTATTGAGTTTCTTTCGGCGGAAAACCAGAGAATCGCAGGTACTCGTAGGCACTTGGAGAGCGTCTAAGAAACCTAGCAATGAACAAAATCATTTTGAGTCGTTGGGCGAAGCGGCTGTAATCACCGCAACACTGTCGCGCAAAACCTGTGCGGTCGCCCGCGTGCCGGCCGGCTGCACACAGCTATGACTCCCACATTGTTGGAGCATTCGGATATTATCATTCGAGGTGATCGATGGATCACAGTGAAACATCTCGCAGCTCTACTGGTCGTCTCTGTTGGTAGTCCTGACGCACTCGTCTTCGAGGCGTGTGCCCGTTGGGTTACTCACAGCCTAATAGTAGACCATAAAGAGCAACGAAGGACCATCTGTGCGGAATTGTTTGCGTGGCAAAAGGCTTATCGTGGCAGTTTTTCGTCAAACGTCCTCACAGGCAATGAAACATGGGTTCATCACTTCGACCCGGAAATAAAACGGGAATCTATGGAGTGGCGCCGAACCACATCCCTTCTGGAGAAAAAGTTCAGAGCCATACCCCTCAGATAGTAAAGTCATGGCGGCGGTGTTCTGGACTGAAACGCTTATTCCGTTTGATCTTACGGTACAACAATCGATTCTGAAATTTATCGTGTTACATTCAAGAGATTGAAGAAACTACTTCACCGTGTTCGTCGCAACAAAAGTGCGAACGAACTTATCCTTCTCCGTGACAACGCAAGGGCTCAAACAAATCTGCGCACCCAAGAGGATCTCGCAAAGCTTCATTGGTCTGTTCTTCCTCATCTAACTTACAACTCTGGTTTTGCACCTTCCGACATCCATTAGTTTGGCGCACTGAAGAATGCACTACGCGGGATGATGGGGAGGTTACTGACGGAGAAAGACGTTGGCACAGAAGGCTACTGACACCATGCAGGTATAAAGGCCCTTCCAGTAAGGTAGCGTAAGGAAAAGAGATTTTGTAGTGAAAAGAGTGACGAATAGTATGGAATGTTGGAATCCTGAATAAAACCAACTAGCTTTCAGAAAAAAAAAAAAAAAAATACGTTGCATTACTTATTGAACGCCGCTCATATCATTAACTAAAATTCAGTACTTGATAATTAATATCTATATTTGTTAACAAGCATACACAGTGTCCTAGGAGGAGTGGTCAGGGCGGCCAGGGTGGCCGAGAGGTTCTAGGCGCTACAGTCTGGAACCGCGCGACCGCGACGGTCGCCGGTTCGAATCCTGCCTAGGGCATGGATGTGTGTGATGTCCTTAGGTTAGTTTGGTTTAAGTAGTTCTAAGTTCTAGGAAACAGATGGACTCAGAAGTTAAGTCCCATAGTGCTCAGAGCCATTTGAACAATTTTTTTGAAGAATACACGTCCTCTCTGAGCTTGAGTTCACTTTCTAATCGTCAGAAGTTAAAAACCTGATTTTCCTCCCCTCCTCGATCATCGAGGTCCAACCATATTGACTGTAATCTACCATTGTTCGTTAGGTAATATTACACTGTTATGGTCCACTTTACCTAAATTACTCTGGTTTGTGCCCTCAGTTGGGCTGCAAATCCCTATCAATTCGTGTGGATGCAGTTCGATAACATGTGCGGGCGTCGACAGATGCAATGAAACAATACTCAAAATTATTATATGTATTACAATTAACTCAAGTTGTTGCCGCTTCTTCAGCGCCAACTGGCCGGTACGTAATTTGCGGAAGTATCCGCAGAATCCAGTAGCGTACTCACTGCTGGCAAAGATGCAGCATCAGCTTGGGGTGAAACCCGTAAGTCCTGGTGCGGTGGTTCTGACGCCCTGTGGCGAGGAAGGCATGCCCCGTGTTGACGCGTGTGTTGTGATTCACACGCCGTCTCGCTTAGTACTCAATCCCTCCCATATCACTGCCCACGTCATGCCTCCCAGGCGATGTCGGATGCCATCGTGGTAAGTGCCGAATCCGGTTGTAAGCCATCAGACACGCGCGAAGCTGGAGTTTAGGGCACCTTATACCCTGGACCAGACTCGAGATGGTAGACCTTCGGACTAGCCATCAGCGTTGGCTGCTGTGGTGACGTCAGCACTGGATGCTGGACTCAATCAGTCGTGGCTTCGGATCGCTGGCAGTGTCTTAGGGCAGCAACTGCAAGAAAAACACTAAAACAACGTCACACACAAAATTTTACTCTACCATAACCAGAGAATCGAGTGCAAGCGATAGAACGGCATCGATCCTAATGATCGAGTGCCCAAAACAAGTTGGAGTGGAGTATTTATGTTGTAGAGGAGAAGCTCTGCTCTGCTGTGACGTCATTCACAATGACCGAATTGGTTCTGCTTTTCTCGAGTTGTCAGCTGTCTTCAGTTCCGCTGCATTTGCGTAACAAACAGGGTCTGAGCTGCTCACTCAAATTCTCGCTAGTTGTTGCGTCCTACCTAGTGTCTCTTTTGTAATGTTACCCAAGAAACCAAAGCGATTCTCCCCTGACTGTTCTAACAGTTTTCTGCTGAACTGTATGCAGTCTCTCTTAAGAGTGGAGAGGCGGCTGTTCTGCCTGACCAGGTAACAGTGCTGAAACGTTTGCGTTTCACGGCTGGCAGCAGGCGACGCTTCTGCATGGTTCATTAAAGCCATCAGTTAGAACTTAATTTTTTATACTCTTTACTAATTTTGTCTCGTAATAATACTGTACAAGTAAAAAACGATGTAACATATGAATACGCATTGCTCGGTCAAATGAGAGGTGCTTGTGGAAGCGCCGTTGTTAATGGACTGCCTGCTTGGCGTGTGACCACACAGTTGATCTGAATGATGCAAATACTAATCAACTGACTGGAGGAGCATGCAGATGTGGTTATGCACGCAGCAGTACCAACAGCGAAATCTGATACGGGCCATAACATATATGTACTAGACAGAAAGCTGATTCATTAAATTATTACAAAAATTAAATGATGAGAATAGCATAGTAAAACATAATGTACCAGATTGGGTACAATTTTTAACTATGACCACTTTAATGTGTTCAGTAATTGATACGAGCGTAGCCTAATGGTCGTAGCTAAGCTGTAAGATATATGGACAGAATAGTGACAATGTTGCGACCAAATAAATTCAGGTTGGATATTTCTCTGCACATACACAGAGTAAGCTTCGACAAAATACCGTATTTGTCGATAGTTATAACAGGTTTGTTCTAATAATTAAAATAGTAAGTAGTTGAAAAACATGAAATTCACTAAAACTTCATGCAAATACACGTGGCTTGTTACATTATATTACCTCTCGAATGTCCGCACCTGGTAGGTGAGTGGTGAGCGCGACGGAATGTCATGTCTAACGGCCCGGGTTCGATTCCAGGCTGGGTCGGAAGTTTTCTCCGCTCAGGGACTGGGTGTTGTGCTGTCCTTATCATCATCATTTCATCACCATCGACACGCAAGTCGCCGAAGTGGCGTCAACTCGAAAGACTTGCAACAGGCGAATGGTCTACCCGGCGGGAGGCCCTAGCCACGCGGCATTTCCATTTACCTCTCAAATGTCATAAAAATTAAATAATGTGAATACTGAGGAAAGAAATACAGATTAAAAATTAAGTATGAGCTCGAGTCGAACTGTTACTTCATAGACGTTCGTCCTTACGTACCTCGAATGCTAACCACTTAACCACCGTAAACTCTAGCGTTCGGCACCTGCCCGCAGGTACATCAGTTACATAATAGACACATAAAACTTCTCTATCGATTTTCTCGGAATTGTCAGTGTAGTGCACCTTACTACTTTGACATTATGTTGTTTTTTTTTTTGGCCTACCAAATGTTTACAAAGTCTGAAGTAAATCTGTGATCCTAACGTCATGGCCTTCCCTTGTGAGTGTTACTTGCTGTAAGGTATCGCATCTGTGGCGGCGCGAATTTTTTTTAAAGAGGCTTCTTTTCATGTGCTACGTGAGGCATGTACAATTACTAGAGCCGATAGTTTCATTTATTGCCCTGTTGGGTGTTTATATTGTGGTGGTCAATCCACCCTAATCAGGAAATTGCTGTTGGGTGGGAGAGCCGGGTCACATAAGGAACATTCACAGTTTACAACAACAACACTTTTATTAAACTTTTCTTTAGGATATAAAATTTCATCTTTAAAGTTTTTGTGATAAGGTAAGTTAGTAAAGAATCCCTACAAGCACGGGAAAGCGCCCGATTCAAACAACAACATTAATCTTTAAACAGGCACTAAGTGATTCGCAAGTTAATTGAATTCGCAAAAGGAGACTACAATAATGAGATAAAGTTTAACCAGCCGGCCGAAGTCGCCGTGCGGTTAAAGGCGCTGCAGTCTGGACCCGCAAGACCGCTACGGTCGCAGGTTCGAATCCTGCCTCGGGCATGGATGTTTTTGATGTCCTTAGGTTAGTTAGGTTTAACTAGTTCTAAGTTCTAGGGGACTAATGACCTCAGCAGTTGAGTCCCATAGTGCTCAGAGCCATTTAACTAATCATGGATATGACAGATTTTTTAAAAAAATAAAATACAAACCGATACACCCCCTAGGGACAGATTTTCAAAACAGTTGACGTCACATAGGCACGGGCTAATTCAAGTAGCAGAATGGTTGAAGGGGGGGGGGGGGGGGCACTGGACCCAGACCAGAGGCGGCTAGACTCAGAACCCACAGCAAGTGGGCGAGCTGGACAGTGTGCCGCACACAGTACACTATAACACACTGGAAAAAAAGATCTTAGAGCCCGTGTTACTACACAATTTCAGAAGAAGGGGGAGGGGGGGGGGGGAGAAGACGGCGGCAAACATTGATTCCTCAGACGTAAAATAACTACGATGTGTAAAATAATAGCCTATTTCACGAGCATTGAAATAAAATTGTCAAGGGTCAATCAATAACTAATACCCTTGACGTAACCTTAAAGGACGGCGACAAACAGCATAATACCAAGTCCAAGTCAGCTTAGAAATTTAATCTACACTAGTAGGTTAACATATGCTCACTGAAACTGGGGAGCCCATTTAAATTACCCCTTAACAGGATACTGATAAACTTATACAGTCAAGTAAGTCTACCATTTCACAGTTTACGAGTGAACAAGTAATGCATTTAGATAACACAGGATGTACAGATTCAGTGTTAAGCCTGTACTTTGAACCAACTATATCAACGTCCACACGGCTCAGTGTGCCAGGAGAAATATTACAGTTTCACCATACTGGCTTATGCCCTCCGTCTCTCCGAGCAGCAATGGTAGCAATTAATACACCTCGCTTACTCGGACTGTATCGCATCACAAAATCCAGATAAACCAAATCTTTTATGAAATCCTTTACAGATCCAAACCAGGGCCGCACCGATTCGGGTAATGTGGCCTAATCCTGTTCCCACACAACAAGCCAGGTTCGGTCTTGCAGTCGTGCCAAACACACCACAACCTCTGCGTCGTGCCCCGGCCTGCTCAACCACGCTCCCCCGGATTCTACAGCGCCTCGCGGCTCTCCGGTTTTCAATCTCTAGCGCCACACGCCCGTCGCGGCCAAAAGCCACGTCAAACGGCCGAGCCCAAAGATCACACCATGCTGACCCGATCGATCAATCGATACGACCCGGCATGGCTCATGTATTACAACGTTTTTTTAATATTTTGTAAGGGTTCTACATGCTGAGGGAATTAGATTAGGAAATGAGGCACTTAAAGTAGTAAAGGAGTTTTGCTACTTGGGTGGCAAAATAACTGATGATGGTCGAAGTAGAGAGGATATAAAATGTAGACTGGCAATGGCAAGGAAAGCGTTTCTCAAGAAGAGAAATTTGTTAACATCGAGTATAGATTTAAGTGCCAGGAAGTCGTTTCTGGAAGTATTTGTATGGAGTGTAGCCATGTATGGAAGTGAAACATGGACGATAAATAGTTTGGACAAGAAGAGAATAGAAGCTTTTGAAATGTGGTGATACAGAAGAATGCTGAAGATTAGGTGGGTAGATCACATAACTAATGAGGAAGTATTGAATAGGATTGGGGAGAAGAGAAATTTGTGGCACAACTTGACAAGAAGAAGGGATCGGTTGGTTGGATATGTTATGAGGCATTTAGGGATCACCAGTTTAGTATTGGAGGGCAGCGTGGAGGGTAAAAATCGGAGACCAAGAGATGAATACATTAAGCAGATCCAGAAGGATGTAGGTTGCGGTAGGTACTGGGAGATGAAGAAGCTTGCACAGGATAGAGTAGCATGGAGAGCTGCATCAAACCAGTCTCAGGACTGAAGAGCACAACAGCAACAACAAGGGTTCGACCTGTTAATCTTAATTATTAACGTTTAGACATGTCAGATTCTACGACTCCCTTGTTAATTCTTTCTTTTCCAGTGAACACCCTGTTACACAATAATTTAATTGAGTCGAACTCTTGAGTTGGCGTATAACAAGGTCGTAGTTAAATTATCGTAACAGTGTACACAGTGTGGAAACGAAAGGGAGACGCTGAGGTAATGAAGGAGCTGGTGATGGCAAAGCCCAAATTTCAAGTCGCCTCACAAACTATTCCCGGAAATTTCACGGACAGACACAGCGCAGCGCTGTCGCCCTGTCCTTTCAGCGAAAAAGACAAAGAGAGAGAGGAAGAGAGAGAAAGAGAGATGGAGAGAGAGAGAGAGAGAGAGAGAGAGAGAGAGGGAGGGTGGGAAAGAGAGAGAGAGCAGGTCACGCGTACCGAAACCGGAGGCAGCAGGACTAGAGCCACAATTACGGACGACGACGTCACGTGCAGCGCACGTGCTGCCCGCGGGCGGCAGAGGCGCCGGCGCCTTTTTGCAGGCGTCGCGACGCCCGCCTCTCCTCTCGACGCGTCGTCGCCTCGCCTCGCCTCGCCTCCGCGCCGGAGACAAACTGCGCGCGCGACCGCCCCCGCCTATCTCGTAATCTGTTTAATTGAGACCGTTTAGCAGCCGGCTACGGCGACGACTTGCGCCGCTGCACTGCGAGCGCGAATTAATATCCCAGCTTCCCCCCCCCCCCAAACTCCCCCCCCCCCACAACCTAACCCGCCCCTCTCCCTCTCCCCCACCACTTCGCCGCCTTCCGCTTCCTCACTGTGCAACACCCGCTCCGTTTGTAAATTATTACCAGCCGTAAATTATTTTCCGTAACAGCCTTACGCGTGGCCGCGCCGGACCAGTAACGGGATTATTCACTAACTGCATTATGCGCAAAACAAGCTGGCGAGCCGTTGACTCAGCGCTCACACATCGCCGGGAATACGTCGCTCGAGCGCGCCGCTTGCGCTTCCAATACCGAGATCGGGGATAACAGAATCAAGGGGGAACTGGCCTCCGCTCGCTCCGAGGATGGCTTTGAAATATACTGCGTTATCAAATAACAGTGAATGGATTCTTTTTTCATCGTGGCATAATATATCAAATACGCTGTTCTCGTTTCCCTGTCGAAATGGATATTTTAAGAGATAATGGAATCTGAATACGATAGAATCAAACAAAGCAGTCCATTTACTTTTTTCCTACTACAGCCACAACTTAAAAGCACAGGGAAAGCTTGATACCTTCTATGAAGACAGACTGCGTCCCTGGCACTAAATTGCCGGCTGTGGTGGCCGAGCGGTTCTAGGCGCTACGGTCGCAGGTTCGAATCCTGCCTCGGGCATGGATGTGTGTGATGTCCTTAGGTTACTTAGGTTTCAGTAGTTCTAAGTTCTAGGGGACTTACGACCTCAGCAGTTGAGTCCCATAGCGCTCAGAGCCATATGAACCATTTTTTTGGCACGAAATTGTACTTGGAGAATGTAACATGTGGAGTCCCACAAGGATCGGTGGCAGAGCCACTCTTGTTCTTAAACTACTTAAATGGTTTCGCAGTGCAAAGTTTACTGTTGGCAGAAGTCTGCTAATCAACCTTCCAAACTCAGTCTTATCAGATATAACTTAGATGGTAACAGACTCATATTTGGCGATTTGGAACAAACAATAATGCCCTGTTGTTACAGGAGTGCTCAAACATCAAACGAGGCACATCGCGTAAACTTTACCTCAGTACCGCCGCGCGGTATTAGCCGAGCGGTCTTGGGCGCTGCAGTCATGGACTGTGCGGCTGGTCCCGGCGGTGGTTCGAGTCCTCCCTCGGGCATGGGTGTGTGTGTTTGTCCTTAAGACAATTTAGGTTAAGTAGCGTGTAAGCTTAGGGACTAATGACCTTAGCAGTTAAGCCCCATAATATTTCACACACATTCGAACATTTTTAGAACCTGAGTACCATTTGGAACGAAATTTAAAGTGGAATCAACACATGTGTATTATCAACTGGGTAAAACCGTCACCTGGTCATCTAGTTCCCGTTGCACCTCGCCCATCTAACGGCTTGGACGGAAACAAATTGTAATTGACAGAAGTCAGAAATTTAAAACGTTGTCATAACCTGAGGAAATCTGATATAACTTGCGGCAACAGTGCGGCAAGTGCAGTGTTATTCAAATTGACATAGACACTTTCGAGTGATTTTAAGAAACGTTTATACTCAGGTAAGAGTTTATTTCTGCTGCAAGGGTTACCGATTTCGAGCTGACACGCCCTCTATCTTGCCACACACCTTGCTGTTAATCATAATTATTCACATAGTATGGAGCCAAAAGACACAAATAGCTTTTGTACAGCAGAGTATACAGCGTGCAACAAGTACCGTCACTGAACTTAGCCTATGTATGAAAAAAAAATAATAAAAAATCAAGTTGTGAAGAGTTGTAGACATCCCATCCCGTGACAGCATACTTCGAATAAGCAAGTTGTTAGAATCAACTTATTAACAAGTATAAGCCTACATTAAAGGTTTATAATAAAACTGACAAACTGCAGGGACGGATTCCTGGCTGGAAATGAAATGGAGGAAAAAAAAGTTCGTATGAACGTGTGTCTGGAAATGCAACGTTGCCACCGTAGACGGCGTTGACGAATGACAGGTCCTCTACGTGCCGTGTGCTTCTTGTGTTTTGCACGCTGTGTGATGCCATTGAGGTCACTTTGAACATCGGCTGTGACGTGGATGCGATGCAAATCTGCACTGTTCTCTGGGACGATTTTCACTCTGCAGCGGAGTGAGCGCTGATATGAAACTTCCTGGCAGATTAAAATTTTGTGCCGGACAGAGACTCGAACTCGGAACCTTTACCTTCCTCGGGCAAGTGCTTTACCATCTGAGCTCCCCAAGCACGACTCATGCCCCGTCGTCACAGCTTTACTTCTGCCAGTACCTCGTCTCCTACCTTCCAAACTTTACAGAAGCTCTCCTGCGAACCTTGCAGACCTAGGCCTCCTGAAAGAAAGGACATTGCGGAGACATGGCTTATCCATAGCCTGGAGGATGTTTCCAGAAATGAGATTTTCACGCTGCAGCGGAGTGTGCGCTGATATGAAACTTCCTGGAAGATTAAAACTGTGTGCCGGACCGAGACTCGAACTCGCGACTCCTGCCTTTAGCGGGTTGCCTGAGCAACCAAAGCACGACTCACGCCCCGTACTCACAGCTTTACTTCTGACAGTAGAGCACTTGCCCGTGAAAGGCAAAGGTCCGAGTCTTGTCCGGCACACAGTTTTAATCTGTCAGGATGTTTCACGATTTGAAATCTTTGCACGCGCACCAACCGCTTCCGGACACATGTTCGTAGGACCTCCCTTCCTTCATTTCCCGTCACGAATCCATCCATGCAGTTTATCGGTTTTATTAGTGTTCAACGTGTATAGAAAGAGCGACCCAAAAATGTTGTTTTGTTTTCGTGGTCACCAACTACATGACTGCCAGATTAACGGAAAGAAAGCATTTTGCGTCGTTCATGCCGTAATAGAAAGAGGACAGTAGTAATAGCATTTGTCAGCTGGATGATGCTCCACTGCAGCTCCACGACGATGCTCGTGAATTCTTGCATACTGAGCTGCTAAGACAGTGGATCGTTTGCGAATCAGCAGTAAATCTCCAGCTGCTGGTATGGCCCCACATACTGCGGATCTGATAGAGTGTGTTTTTTTACCGGAGGAATTACATCAAAGACACTGTTTTCACTCCGCCACGTCCCACAACATCGCTCACTTGAGAGGACGCATGACGGCAGCTGTGACTGACATCGATTCGGGCTCTTTAGGTAGGTAATGGACTATAGGTCTGATATGTGCCGTGTGAGTAACGGTGCATACACAATGTTTGCGAACATAGCACAAAGAACTCCTTGAAGTTATGTTTCCATACATACATATAGGCTATTACATGAATACAAACAATTTTTACAAACAATGAGTCATTTTGAATCACCCTGTTTTACGGTTGCAAACTGTGTACACGTCTTGAGGTAGTTTAGCTCACTGTGCACAAATGACCCGTATTGTATTCACACAGTATTTGAGAATGAGAGCACCTAACTACTTGCTACAAATTTTACACGTGATTCACAATCTCTCTTAAAACTTTTTCTCGTGGAAACCACCCACAAAACAAAGAAAGCAAAATAGTTTATCGCTTTCTACATTTTCCTCGATCACAGTAAATCTTCAACATCAGGCAAGACGTTTTAATTTATTACTTCTTTACTACTAATTGTATTCGCAACACGTTTCTCAGACAGTGTCCACACACACCACTGAATGTACCTGCAAAGTTATATATTTGTACATCATAAAGTTTAGAAGATATGGCGTCATGAACATGATATTCACGAAAACCTACGATGCATCCAACCATAAAGGTTTAATGATTGAGAATGCTTAACGTCAAATATTTAACACGTCAACTCATTTGTAAGGAAATGAGACGTTTAGAGCTGAGAGTTTAATTCTTTATAGAATTGGTGGTGGGGATGAACCTGTAATAAGAAGCTAATCAAGACGCTCAGTCCAGCACATACTGCACTGAAATGCATCTTTCATTGTGTTACCCTAACGGTAGTAACGTTGTATTACCTTATATATTCTCACTTGCTGTTCTGCTATGGAACTGTATCCTACAACGTTAAATCTAAAGTAAACAAAATGCGTATTCGGAGAGGCGAGCAGTAAGCAGATTGTGTAAACTAAATAACTGTGGATCTTTAAAAAGACTTTTTAGGGATGTTGGCATGCTTACTGTAACTGTATACGAACAAACAACCTATCATATTACCTGATAATAACCTTCACACTATCAGCCCAGGCGTTGCATCCAATTGCCACAACTTCAAAAAAATCACAACCAAGGTTGACAACTAAGACGGCCAGATTGAAAACAGAAGGTCCTGTATGACATAGTGCAAGAGGTTGATCAGGAAACGTTACCAATTCAAAAGAAATTAGAAACATAACTCATTAGTCACTCTCTTTACAAACTATCTGAACACCAAATTTCAAGGACTGGAAAGTTCCGTTAGCTTCATGGAAAGTAACAATGTTCGTTGTATATCTGCGTGACAAGTAGTAATGTGTGGCAAACAGGATATACATAACAAGTATGTTTTTCATGACTGAGTAGTGTATATAATGAGGCCTAATACATAATACAGGGTGAAAATTATTGAACTATATAAAAAAACGTAAATTAGTTATAAACTAGGGCGTGCACACGCTTTATTCAACAAGTAAACGTCACTAAAGATATTCAAATTTATGTTATGACATGTTCGAAATACCCATCATTGGCGATGACATGGTGCAGACGAATAGCTAAATTCCGCATGACCCGCTGAAGCGTCAGAACATCTATGCTGTCGATGACTTCCTGAGTGGCTGTTTTCTGCTTATCAATGGTTTTGGGATTACTGCTGTATACCTTGTCTTCCATATAAGCCCACAAAAAGGAGTCGCTTGCATTCAGATCCGGAGAATATGGCGGCCTATTCGAGGCCCATGTCAGTGGCCTCTGGGTACCCCAGAGCCACAATGCGGTCCCCAACGTGCTCCTCCAGGACATCAAGCACTCTCCTGCTTCGATGGGTACATATAGTCCGGTAATTGTCACCTTGTATGAACTCTCCGTTACCAGTGGGCATCAATCACTTCATGCGTAAATAAAATAGAAACTTTGTAAATGATTGATGTTTACAGCTTGTGAACAACCATTTTACTGAAGGAAAAACGGAAGCTTAGAGATTAACGTCCCGTCGACATGGAGGTCGTTAGAGATGGGGCACAAACTTGGAATGTTACAAAGAGAGGGAAGGAAATTGGCAATACTCCTTCAAAGCAACTATCCCGGCATTCGCCTTGAGTGGTATAGGGAAATAACGGAGAATCTAAATCTAGATGGCAGGGTCCTGATTTAAATAGTCGTACTCCAGAATGCGAGTCTGATGTGCTAACTATTGCACCACCTTGATCGATTATGTTGCTGAAAACAAATTTACATTTGTGTAGTTAAGCTGACATAAACATAAATAGGTGAAATTTTCATAAAGTAGCTCGCATATATGTGATATTTACGTGTGAACTTATATAAAACAGTTTGAATATTTTGTTGAATATCTGTGCAAATGATTAAAATATTTGGTGTACATTTAGGTACATTGTCTCTGTTGTTGTCGTTTCCACCTGGCGGGAAAACTAGTTGCGAAAAGAGTCTGGGGTTAGTCAGTGTAAGCTGTCGGATTTGTCAGAGTTTTGCAGCCGATGTAGCCAGTTAAAATTCAAGTGAAATTTGTATTATTAATCATGACTAGTCATTTGAGAAATTAAAAATACGGAAGATATAGTGAAGGAACTACATTTCTTTGTAGTTAGTAAACCACTGAACTTAACATACCTGAAAACAGTACCGTTTCGTCATATAAGCAACACCTACGGACGTGGTCATATCCATGAGAAGAGACAAAATGACAAAAATTCGTACAGTGAATAAATCGTTGGATAGTCATTTTAGACAGAGAAATGTTTGCAGGAGGCAGAAACTTTTTTCGTAGTGACAGATTCCTTTCTAATTGGCTTGATTAAATTTAGGTGGAATAAAGATGAACAACATTAGGCAGTTTACTGACATTTAATTTTTAACACATTTGACGGACTGAGTATCTACGATTTGCGTTCTTTGTGTTAATGACTACATTTAACTTGTTCCACACTCTTAAGGGTCATGGAGTCTACGGAAGATGACTCTATGAATTTATAGGAAGACAATTTCTTTTCTTCAGCTGTATTTGACGGTGTTAGTTATACAGCGTAAGGGATAGAGGCATACATGCAGCAACTGATGTGGACGCCTGTGGCTGCCAGTATGCAGGAAAACCTGACAGGTTACTTGCGTCAGAACCGTCAGGTACCTGCCACGGAATACCTCAAGTGCTGGCGCACGAGTTTCGGGAGTCTATACCCCGGGTTCGAATGAGGCTGTACAGGTTTAGGAATCTAGACAGGTTCGTGAATCCTGTGACGGCGCTTAAAGATGGCGCTAGTTTCACATAAGTGGTAAAAGAGCTGTAACCAATAAATACAAGTTAAAGAAAATAAAATAAAAATACAGGACAAATGAGAGTAGGAATCGTTCTCTGGAGGTTCCGTGCAAATTTGGTTATGTATATATGGGATGGTAATAATAATAATTTCGTGTGGCTCAATGGTGTGGTGCATGTCTTTTTATTGGACACCGGAAGCTTGCAAGCCCGTAACATATCCCATTTATCCAACTGGGGACGGGAGCCCATAGTTTGAAGTACGAGGTAATGCGCTGCATTTTTTTCTCAGCCGGAAACAATGCTACGAATGCGAAACGTTGCGTATGTGTTATCTGAAGTCTCCTGAGTGAGCGCGCGCTGACAGATAGCCTAGCTGAAGACAGTTTCAAAGCGGCGTCTGTAGGTGATGCACGTTACAAGCAACGTACCGTTACTGAATTTCTCACAGCAAAGAAAGAAAATGTGGGCAATATTCACAAACGCTTGTGCAAAGTCTATGGAGCTTCTGCTGTCGACAGAAGTACAGTTAGTAGCTGGGCACGGAGGGTGAGGTCAACAGAAGGCGGTTCGACGGAGCTCCACGATTTGCAGCGGTCGGGGAGACCATCCACGGCTGTCACACCTGGCAGCCCTGACATAGACCCTTCGGACTTCCACTTGCTTGGGCCATTGAAGGATGCCATTCGTGGAAGAAATTTTTAGGACGATCAGGAGGTGATTCACACAGTGAACCATTGGTTCCGCCACCATGACAAGGATTGGTACAGACAGGGCATACACGCGCTTGTTTCGCTCTGGAGGAAGGCCATAGAACGGGATGAAAATTAGGTGGAAAAATAGGGTGTGTAGCTAAAACACCATTCTTTCATGTGTGCAATTCTCATTATGTTACACACAGAATTGTTGAAGAAAAAATGCGGTGCATTACTCATTACTTTGTGAGCAACCCTCGTCGAATCCAAACTACGGTTTCTTTCCAGCGAGTTCTCACATCTTTGAGATGTGAACGCTAGGTTAAAACGAAGACTAAAAAATGTTCGTTCCTGTGACCGAACAATTTGTAGGGACCTACTCCATTAATAGACCACAAGGTCCGACATCTATGGAGATGGTCCATCCATAGGTTCTGATGAGTGAATTTGCAAGTGTAAAAATATATGAGATAATGGCCGTATCTTTGACTGCATTGACTTACAAGCTTAAATTTATCGCCAAGTGGCTTAGACCCTAGTATGTGACATAAATTTGAACTTGGTGCCTGTGCCCGTTCATGAGAGAAAAGGGGCTTAACAGTCGCAAAGAGACACACGCAGACAGACAACAGTGATCATATAATGTGAAATCGGGGATTTCCAGGATGAGGGAAATGATATGGAACAACGAGGCCTCTTTAATTAACAACATTTACCCTTGAACAAAGACAATATTTATTTTTATATACTATCTCTGATAACAAGTTTCTTTTGAAAAACAGGTAGAAGAATTGAAGTTAATTTGCCATTACGGGAGTTCAGAGTAAGACAGCCGTTAAATTACAATAATAATAATCTCAAACAAATTCAAGAAATAAGACCTCAACAATATTGATATTTTCAAAATTTTGAAATTAAACACGCAAAACCAGAGAGGCCATCGAAATACTTAAAAGACCCTAAGAACATGAATAGAGATGATGGACTCAGGCTTGCCCCACCTTCGCTGCCAGCAATCAGAGACCAACGGACTGCTTTGTAAACCCGAGCCGCGAGCACTACCGGAGAGTAACTGCCGCCGCGTGGCCGACGACCAGCAGTTGGTAAACAGCAGCCAACTTCTCATTCGAGGGTGACCACCAACCATTGCACATAACACGAGAGCAAATAGACAACAGAAGTTACGCTCTCCCTCCATCGCAACAACCTATTAAAATAAATTTCCCTCTCCTTCTTCCGTAAGTGACCAATAAAACGATCTATCTTTTTAAAATTATGACGTAATGGCATACGCAGTGAACAGTAACAACAAAATATCAGGGACACTGCATAGTTACAACGCACCAGTAGGCCCAGAAGAAGGTCACTGCAAGCGTGGGCGAAACGTTGGTTTTTCTCCTGCAGCAGTACTTTTATACATTACGACGCGGTACCATACCCAGAAAACTTTTATGTCGACAGTTTTAGATATATTTCTTGAAGCGAATTTAACTCCAAGATATTAGAGGGGACCTCAAAAGATAAATATTAACAAAGATAACACAGCAATTAGCCAAAGGCTTACAGCAAAAAATTTACAGTGATACTTAGAACGAGAATACAATATGCTTTAAACATTAAAGAGAAAATTTCCTGTGCGAAGCCAGTTAATCAAAGGGCTCTTGGCTGACAACAAAGATTTGTTTACAGTGCCAGTCACATAACATAAGACACTGAGCTTGAGCACAGCCAGCCAGACGTGCAACTGTAACCAAATAGGAAGCCGCGCATGGAAATGCTAGAGAGCGGTGCACAGGGCCACAAGTAAAAGCCAGGCCCACGGGGCAAAAAGCCACCGACGCGGAACACTCCCCCAGCAACTTAGTATGTGCTGATAACAAACAAGGGAAATAAGTGTCTGACTTGATTACATTACGAATAAAATTATGAATAGTGAACTGCAGAAAGGGAGCTGTTATTTCCTTGAAGAAAAAGAGACTGGCGAGCCGTGCTAAAAATTAGTTTTGAAGAGAGCGCCGCAGCGCGTAGTGTAACGCCGTCGCCCTCCGTTTCTGGCGGTGGCGCAGCTGTGGCAATCGCAGCTTTGGTGTCTCCCTCTGGTGTGAAAGGGAAAGATAGCCTGTTCACATGCATTTAAGGGGCGCTATGAGCTCGCTAGGTGGTTCGTCTGGGTCAGTCTCTCGTCCCCAGCTTGCTAGTCTGTCTCACGTCCGCATTTGTTAGGCAGGTAGGGTCTGTCTGTCGTCCGTAGTGCTAGTATGTCTTTCGTTTGGATCAACCATTAAAGACGGCAAAATGAGAGTCTTTCCACTCCGCCAGTAAGAGAACTCAGCGAGTGGTCGCCCGGTCGGGGCTTAGTTCCTGCATCTGAGTCTGCGCGTTAGGCCGCCAGTCTGTTCGAGTTTGCTCAGGCAATGGTTATTGGCGGTTGGATCGATCGCTTGGTCGGTCGCGCACTGAGACACATGATGACTTGTCCGTCTGGAGCGTCGGCGCATGTGAGGTCGCCACGTGAGTCCAGTGGGCCGCGCCGTATATCGAGGGGTAGTGGCTTCGCGGTCGTCACGAGAGTAACAGGAGTCAAACCACGACATCGGTCTGGCCGGTGCGAGCTGCGACACCGTGAGACAGGAGATCGGCGCACCTTCTTGCGTCCGTTGAAGCGGCTGGCAGCGGACGGTTCGGGAGAGTGATTTGGGGGTGTTGCGCCAGGTCTTCTCGAGAAATCGCAGTATATTAGATGTTTGGTGATATGTTGTTTCATTTACTCTTGTTAAATTCTACTTGCTTTCTTGGTGAGGTCACCAGCCGTTTCGCTTTGGGGTCGTCCCACCATTTTTCTCCGCTTGCCCACCCGCGGGAAAGTGGTTGTTTATAAATTTGGTGGTCCGTTTTTCCCTTGTGGAGTAGGGGCGGGTTAGAGCAACCTGCGGTTCGGATTGTTCGGTAATCTCCCTACCAATCTACCGTACGTTAGTAGCTGCCTCTGTCATGTTTGTCGGATTTGGTGTGTTAACGAAGTTATTGCTTGGAGTGTAACAGCCTAATACCTGAAATATGTTTTGAGCTTTGGAAACTTTGATATTATTGCCTATGATCTTGAGAGGCGGTATCTGCGTACTGTAGAGCATCTTAACTATTGTTTGGCCAACCTTGTAGAATTTTATATAAGATTGCATTTCATGGGCTTTTATTTAAATGACCGTTTTAGTATTTAAAGTTGTCACCCTTTCACCGTAAGTCTTTTCTTAGAAGTTAAAATCAAGTTGCACCTTCGGCGGCAAGGTTAATATTTTAATTTTTTGTGTTTTGTACCATTTGCATCCCTCCTACGGGGGGTGCATAGTTTGTGTGCTTGTGTAAATTGTTATAACTCTTAAAGTTATCTGGTGTGTTGCAGATTTGCACCAGTGTAGTCTTTCAGAGGCTGTTGTGAGCGGTCGTAACTACGGCGGTGTCAGAAGGGAGCGGCAAGGTTCTCTGCCCGAAAGCTCATACAGTCAAAACTTCTTTCTGCATCTGAATAAATTGTAACTTGATAAAGCTTTTTACATTGTTGACTGGAATACTCTCTTTCAAATTCTAAAGGTGGCAGGGATAAAATACAGGGAGCGAAAGGCTATTTACAATTTGTACAGAAACCAGTTGGCAGTTATAAGAGTCGAGGGACATGAAAGGGAAGCAGTGGTTGGGAAGGGAGTAAGACAGGGTTGTAGCCACTCCCCGATGCTATTCAATCTGTATATTGAGCAAGCAGTAAAGGAAATAAAAGAAAAATTCGGAGTAGTTATTAAAATCCATGGAGAAGAAATAAAAACTTTGAGATTCGCCGATGACATTGTAATTCTGTCAGAGACAGCAAAGGACTTGGAAGAGCAGTTGAACGGAATGGATGGTGTCTTGAAGGGAGGATATAAGATGAACATCAACAAAAGCAAAACGAGGATAATGGAATGTAGTCGAATTAAGTCGGGTGATGTTGAGGGTATTAGATTAGGAAATGAGACACTTTAAGTAGTAAAGGAGTTTTGCTATTTGGGGAGCAAAATAACTGATGATGGTCGAAGTAGAGAGGATATAAAATGTAGACTGGCAATGGCAACGAAAGCGTTTCTCAAGAAGAGAAATTTGTTAACATCGAGTATAGATTTAAGTGTCAGGAAGTCGTTTCTAAAAGTATTTTTATGGAGTGTAGCCATGTATGGAAGTGAAACATGGACGGTAAATAGTTTGGACAAGAAGAGAATAGAAGCTTTCGAAATGTGGTGCTACAGAAGAATGCTGAAGATTAGATGGGTAGACCACATAACTAATGAGGAAGTATTGAATAGGATTGGGGAGAAGAAAAGTTTGTGGCACAACTTGACCAGAAGAAGGGATGGGTTGGTAGGACATGTTCTGAGGCATCAAAGATCACCAATTTAGTATTGGAGGGCAGCGTGGAGGGTAAAAATCGTAGGGGGAGACCAAGAGATGAATACACTATGCAGATTCAGAAGGATGTAGGTTGCAGTAGGTACTGGGATATGAAGAAGCTTGCACAGGATAGAGTAGCATGGAGAGCTGCATCAAACCAGTCTCAGGACTGAAGACCACAACAACAACAACAACATTTAGAGGATGCCTTCTGATTATAATTTTAAATCTCTTTCTTTTAAAAAATGCTTTTAGGCACTATTAAAGTGAATAAAATTCCAATTTGTTAAAAGGAATTTGCTTATGATTTCATCAGTTACTCCCTGGCAACTACTTCCATGCTTACATAGTGTGATTAAATGTGTTAATGTTCTTGATGAATCGCTAGTAAATAAAATAAATTTCTTAAGAACATTCTTTGGAAATTAATCACGGTTCAACTGGTTTACCTGCCTGATATCGTGTAGGGTTCCTGCGAGCACGCAGGAGTGCCGCAACACGACGTGGCATGGACTCGACTAATGTCTGAAGTAGTGCTGCAGATAATCGACACCATGAATCCTGCAGGTATGTCCATAAATCCGTGAGAGTAAGAGGGGTTAGTGATCTTTTCTGAACAGCACTTCGAAATGCATCCCAGATATGCTCAATAACGGTCATGTCTGTGTAGTTTGGTGGCCAGAGGAAGAGTTTAAACTCAGAAGAGTTTTTCTGAAGCCGCTATGTAGTAATTCTAGACGTGTGGGGTGTCGCACTGTCCTGCTGGAATTGCCCAAGTCCGTCGGAATGCGCAATGGAAATGAATGTATGCAGGTGATCAGACAGGATGCTCATGTACGTGTCACCTGTCAGAGTCGTATCTAGACATATCAGGGGTCCCATATCACTCCAACTGCACATGTTCCACGCCGTTACAGAACCTCCACCAGCCTGTTCAGCCCCAGCTGACATGCAGGGTCCATGGATTTTTGAGGTTGTCTCCATACCCGTACACGTCCATCCGCCGATATAACTTGAAACGATACCCGTCCGACCAGACAACAGGCATCCCGTCATCAACAGTCGAATATCGGTGTTGGGCCCAGGCGAGGCGTAAAGCTTTGTGTCGTGCAGACATCAAGGGTACACGAGTGGGCCTTCGGCACCGAAAGCCCATATCAATGATGTTCCGTTGAATGCTTCACACGCTGACTCTTGCTGATGGCCCAGAACTGAAATCTGCAGCAGTTTGCGGAAGGGTTGCACTTACGTCACGTTGAACGATTCTCTTCAGTCGTCGTTGGTCCCGGTCTTGCAGGATCTTTTTCCGGCCTCAGGGACGTCGGAGATTTGATGATTTACGGGATTCCTGATATTCACAGGACTCTCGTGAAATCGCCGTACGGAAAAAATTCCACTTCATCGCTACCTCGGAGATGCTGTCTCTCATCGTTCGTGCGCCGACTATAACATCACATTCAAACTGACTTAAATCTCGATAACCTGTCATTGTAGCAGCAATAACCGATCTGACAACTGTGCCACACACTTGTTCTTTTATATAGGCGTTGCCGACAGCAGCGCCGTATTCTGCCTGTTTGTATATCTCTGTACTTGAAAACGCATTGCCTATAACAGTTTCTTTGGAAGAGACGGTTATTTAGCTCTAAACGAGATGTATGAGGTTCAGAATTACTCTGAAGAATAAATCTCCGGACAGTTTTGCAGGATCCGTCGTATATGACTGTTATCTACTATATCTGTCTTTGTATTAGCCTATCGTGAATTCCCTCAAATCTAGTTACTTTAGAAACATATCTTCCAAAGTCCTGCATTATGTTATGGGCAATTCATATGAGGACACAAGGCAGTAGTTTGGGAAAGTCCGGGCAGGAAGTTCCACATTATTTTCATGTTTGGGTTCTGAATGCAAAAAGTCTGATTAACTTTAAAAGCGGTTGTAAATTATGTAAAGCAGTGGCTAAATTTAGTCACATTTAATATGTGACAGTCAAACATCAATTAAATGAATTAACAGCCGATATCATGCTGTAACAACAACAACGCTGTACTATTGTACATATAATAATTTTTTCTTCTGATTTTCGATAAATTAGTGTAATCGATGTTCCGATTTCATTTCTTTTTTTTTTTTTTTTTGTTTCATGCCATTATGTTAAAGAAACTGTAAACAATTTTCAATGTGAATATTAATGTTTATGTAAAATTTCAAGCAATATTGTAATAGAATTGAAGTGTAACAAACATTGAATCTATTGTAACATGTTTAAAATTGTAACTGTGCATCTGGTCCATACGTAGGCAATTTATTAGGATATGTAGAATGCAAAACCTCTGGTGAATACCCTGTCTGTAAGGGAGCGGTAAAAGGTGGATGGCTGCGGCACAACGGGCTCAGCAGTAGTAGTCGGAGTTGGGCATTGGTCTGAGCAACACGTTCTGGATCGAGGAGGCTCTCCTGGAAGACGTGGTTTCATTGAGCCTCGGATATGCCGTTCCGACGCCTATACAGCATGGCAAAATTCCATAGACACTAAATGGAAAAGTATTGCGACGCTAAGAAGAAGTAAAGTGCCGATACGTCAAGAGTCATTGCTGTGGTTGTATGTGTGCTCTGTGCCTCGCCATATCGCCGCCCGCCAACTGCCGCATCGATACGAACAGGTTGAATCTTTTAGTACTGTATTCGTGTGGACCAGTGTTACTTTTGTTCCATACTGTTCAATAACAACTTAAATTTTACCAGAACTGTCCTATCATTTAATTATCCTCACAACTAACCTAGCCAGGGTCCTTTCCAAATGTTGTGCAATCCGAGTGTCCCGAAATGAAGAATTAAAGTTTATGTTAATAATAATTACCTGCAGACCTAGCTATGATAGAATGATGTTTAAAGAATTTTTTTTGTTAATGAACTAATAGACGAATAACAAAGGTCTGACAAAATTGGAAGATAATTTTGATATTGATTTAGTAATGAAGCTTAATTATTTCGAGGCAGATATAATGGTATTTAAATGAGCAGGAAATAAGACGAAAAGAGTAGTAAATCATATATTGGAAATCTTGAGGGCATAATGATTTCAGAAATTAATTGTTTTAATACAGTGATCATAACAGTTTCAGGGCCCCCCCCCCCCTTTTTTTTATTCATTTGCATTCTGAAGTGTTCTAAACTGATTTGACCAGCAAAGTCAAAGCCAAAATAGAAACCAAAATTTATCAGTGTTTTACCTTTATCATAATTGGCATTATGTGTGTGTTTCGAAAGTGCTATTTCTAGGGTAACCTATGCCCGATTTTAATCAGATCAATAGACAGTACGAAGTTTTGTAGTAAACATTATAGTGTAATGTTATGTATTTATGGTTTATCCATATTAGTACAGAAAGTGAAATTATCAGTTCAGTAGATTTTCTGGTTCTAAAATTTACCATATTATGCTGTGTTACTACGT
The DNA here is from genome assembly GCF_023864345.2 of Schistocerca serialis cubense. Lineage (NCBI taxonomy): Eukaryota > Metazoa > Arthropoda > Insecta > Orthoptera > Acrididae > Schistocerca > Schistocerca serialis. Next base: position 868,100,534 of record NC_064641.1, on the reverse strand, counting down.
GTTGTTTTGCTTGAACGTACATCAACTTGTACACGGAAGAAACTCAGTTAATGCCTAATTAGGCTGGCGACCGTATTATTAACAAATTGGTTGCATCGTCTGTGTTGTTTCTTGTCCGTCCTGACGTGTAGTTGCATTTCGGACTTGCTTGACGTATCATTGTTATTACAGAGTGGGTGTGAGTCTGATTTGCCTCCATTCAGGTATACGCGGTCAATTTCTACACAAAAATCCTTTCTCATAAGGTGAATCCCGTCAACTTACCATAGTACAGGCTTTAAGGAGTATCGTGTGCCCCGAAAGCGCAGCGTTACAATGCAAGCCAAGTATATAAATTAAAACGATTCGAAGTAAGCAATTATTGGTATGTTCATAATGTTAATGAAACGGCAGTAGTAACATATGTGTTTGGAGCTGCCTTGAGAACAATCAGATGTATGTTGCTATCTTGTTTTACCAGTCTCCGTAACGCTGTAAATCATAATTGAAAGTGATCAGCTGCAAAGAAGTGGCTATTACACATAACGCTTAATATTGCACTAAATCTTTTCAATACATTTCTTTTTATACTTTATGAACCAGATGGTTTTAAGTAAATTTGCTTCTGTAAAATTTTCTTCCATTGATTAGTTAGAATTATTGGGCCTCTAATCCGAAGTTGCGCAAAATTTATCATTCTTTCTGATATTCTATGGAAATTTTCTTTTGAGACATGACGTGGAAAAATGTGGGAAGTTCGGATCCTGGTATATTTACATCTAAGAAAGTCTGGAGTTTATTTTGTAGTCTGGTATATTTACATCTAAGAAAGTCTGGAATTTATTTTGTAAACTGCGACGAGTACCTTTTTACAACTGTTTGGTTTAATAATCTAGTCTCCATTACTGTTCATTCATTAATGTATGGTTCTGAAAGTATTAAGACTACGATGTACTTGATAATATTGTCCAGTATTCACATAACAGTGTTTGTTAACATCTGCAACTGTTTATGTGTATGTATGGGTTAATAATTCTACACGATGAAAACTGAAAACTAGATCCGTCTTCCGTAGTGTGTATTTCTGTAATAAAACAATGGCATTGTCATAGTTGGATACAATCGTATCATTGTCTATAATAAGCGCACTTGAGTGGAGGCTATTAAGATTGTATTCTTAGTGCTCTAATTTTGAGAAGTGTAAGCAGCATCTTACGTCAGCAGTTTCATTCCATAACGGAAAAAGATAACTACTGTGGTAAATAAAGTGCAGTCCATAAAGATGAGCCAGGCTACATATGTTATAACAGTATAAGGATTCCGAACTACCATGTCAAAACTTTGAGGATGATTTCCTCGCAAACAATAATACGCCTATGTAATTCTTTTCTCCAGTCACTTAAATTGTAAGTTTGGAGACTTATTCAAACTGGTCTTTGTAAAATGAAAGCATCAATAATTTTTTTGAGTGTGCTGGTTTGCCAATTATTAAAAGGAAACGTAACAGATGTAATAGTCTTCTCGTTGACTGTTGTCATTGCTGCGACCCATCAACTCGTCTCTGAATTCTGGTTACATGATGCGTGATGTCCATCCATCCAGTCCTGAATGTTGTTTTAGTCCTCAGTTCTTCTAGGTGCTTCCTTTGATGTCCTCTATCAACATTCTTCTTGGTTTTCCTTTACGTCTTTGATCTTCTGTTCTTCGATTCATTACGGCTTTTTCTATCTACTCTCCAGCTCCCATGATATGCCCAAAGTACCTTAATTTCATCTGCAGTTTTGGTTTACAAAGATATTTTTGTTTTATTTTTCCAGGGCTCTCTATTTTTCTCTTCCTGAGTCCAGTAAATCCTCAGGATCGATCTCCATACCAACATTTGAAAAGACTCGATTTTTTTGCGAACCATTTTTTGTTTATCGTTCACAACTCACATCCCTACAAAATTATGCGAAAGATTTTTAAGGTGTCACCCATTTTTATTTTGGTCAATACCGACAGTTCCCTTTGGTTCAGCAACTTCCTTCATTTAATGGTAGTGTCCAAATTACACCCTTCTCTTTAATTCTTCAGTTCAGGAGTTTGCTATCGTATATCCTAAAAATATATAAGTATTTATCTCGTGCTTCCTCAATGCTTTCTCAATCCGTCACCAGTTCGTCAATCCATCATGTCTTGTTGCACAAGACTTTTTTTTCAAGTATAACTTCATATCGACTTTTTATCTTTCTTTTCGTATTTCTTCCAGAACTCTTTAATGTCCTTGTCTAAAAGATCGTGTTAAGTATGCTGGTTCTGTAATTCCCATCAAAAGATGTCATTCCTGTTATAAATCGTTTAGTTATAAAAAAAAGTAACCCAGATCGCTGTCACGCACCTGTGCGACGGTGTTAGAAGCGGAATAGCTGATTCGAAAACGACTGCATTGTTGTTTGGAATGCTTCTGTGGAGACTTTCAGACTTGACGTTTCCTGTAGGTGTTATCCGAATGTTGAGGCTTATGTCAGAAAAAAGACTGAAGCGGGACTATCCTTCTACGGATAACGATGAAAGAACAACCAGCACAATTCGAGATTTGTTCGCATTGCTACCAGTAAGAGGGTTTTACATGTGTCCTCAGATAAGTTAGGGAGAGGTACGCTTGTTGCAACATGGAAAAAACCAAAGCCTTCTTTTTCGAAGAAGAATAAGCACTGCCCCACCAGGTTCTGTATAAGTGGCTTGTCTCCTTAATGACCAATTAGGCACTTGAAAGCAGTTAGCTGGTAACGCTGTATTCTTGGGGCGCGATGTCCGTCTATCGCCACTAATTGGATTCACTCCTTAAAATGGCATTGCTAGCCACCATATGATGTAATAGCGTTGCAAGGAGCGTCCAGCTCAAATAGCAAAGCACTTAAAAAAAGACTGCTTTCAACTAATACCTACCAATCGTCGCACAGAACTCTAGAACTGAAATACAGCGCCAAGATTCGCAACCGACTTGGAACTTTGCATTGTTCCTGACCACAAAAGCTTTTCCCTTTATTCGCATTTCGTAAAAAGAGCTATTTTGCGTAGTCAATAGCAGCGTTGACAGCTAAAATCATGTATGATATGTGGCCGCCATGAAACAAAGTTCGGTGTGGAACATCCAAGGATGTATCTATGATTTCTGTACCAAATCAGTTTGCTAGTTTTTATAATAACTATAGTAACCATGCAAGCTCACACTAAAATTTCTGCCTGTTTTATCTTATATTTCACAATTAATTAACAAATATTTGCACTAGTATGAAAAAGTAAGTGTTCAACCGAAAACGAAACATGCTTTAGTTTGGGTTCTGCAGAAATGTACAGACACTCGATCCTGTGCTGACCTTACAAGACGAGTTGAAGAAAGCCAAACTTACTTTTATAGTATTCGTAGATTCTGGGGAACTTTTCACAGTGTTAATTGGTTTATACTGTTTGAAATTCTGAAGGTAACAGGGATAAAATACATAGAGCGAAAGGTTAACTTGTACGGAGACTAGACTGCAGTATTAGTCGAACGACATGGAAAAGAAGCAGTAATTCTGAGGCGAGTGAGACAGGATTGTAGGGTATCTCCAACGCTGAACAAGCAATAAAGGAAACCAAAAAGACCTTTGGAAAGTAAATTACAATTTCAGGAAGCATTACTAAAATCTTTGAGATTTGTTGACTACCTTGTAATTCTGCCAGAGACGGCAAAGGACTTGGAAGAACGGTTGAAACAGATGGATGATGTCCTGAAAACAGATTGAGAGACGAACGTCAACAAAATTAAAACGACGGTAATGGAACGAAGTCGAATTAAGTGTTGAGGGCATTACATTAGGAAATGACACGTTAAAGGTATTAGAGGTCTTTTGGTGTTCGGGAAGTAAAATAACTGATGATGGCCGAAGCCGAAAGTCTATGGAATGCAGACTGACGACGGCACGAAAAACATTTCTGAAAGAGAGGAATTCCTCAGCGTCAAACACAAGTTTACGTGTTACGAAATCTTTTCTATAGGTATTTGTTTGGAGTGTAGCCTTGTACGGAACTGAAACGTGGACGATAAACAATTCTGATAAGATTATAATAGAAGCTTTTAAAATGTGGTCCGGCAGAAAATTGCTGAAGATTAAATGGGTAGATCGAATAACTTATGGAGAGGTACTCATACGAATAGGCGACAAAAGAAACTTGAAGGTATCGGTTTATACATGTCGTGTAATGACCCTCTCAAGAATCCCACGTGCCGTGACGAGCGCATGGGTGGAAACAAAGGAGGAGTCTAGAAGTAATTAATGGATACGAAATCAGGTGACAGATTCGAGACCTTTTCATAGGGAAAAAACCGCTACTGTATTCATGATTTGCGTATCAGTATTATTTCGACTTGTATAAAAATTTTGCCAGGAATTAAATTGTAAAAATATTTACATCAAGGAAATAAACTTTATAATAATGATTCTCCGAAGGCAATGGAAATCAGTGCGTTATAGACACATAACGTGTATCAACAGGAAATGTGGCCTGTAAATGAAAAAAGTGTCATGATGACCTCTCCATTGGCAAAAGATTCCTGAATAGTCCACCATTCGGATCGCCGGGAAGGGACTGCCAAGGGAGAGGTAACAATGAGAAAAAGATCAAATAACCAACGAAAGAATAACGTTCTACGAGTCGGCGTGTGGATTGTCAGAAGCTTGAATGTGATAGGGAGCTAGAAAAAGTGAAAAGGGTAATGCACAGGCTAAACATAGATACAGTAGGAGTCCGTGTAGTGAAATGAAAAAAAGACAAGGATTTCTGATCCCATGAATATAGGGTAATATCAACAGCAGCAGAAAATGGTATAATGGAGTAGGATTCATTATGAATGGGAAGGTAGGGCAGAGAGTGTGTTACTGTGAACAGTTCAATGACAGGGTTGTTCTTATCAGAATCGACAGCAAACCAACACCGACAACGATACTCAAAACTTCCGGGCTCGTAGATCGAGGTCGATGTATAAAACTCTCCCCTGACGTTTCGTCTTCGACTGCGGGAGACATCCTCCCAGGTAAAGCGGCGGGCCTGTCAGTCCAGAAGTTTTAAGTGAACACAATACCGGCCGTGAGAGCCTACATTGTATGACCAACGACGATAGTTCAAGTATAATTGACGACGTTGCAAGCTGAAGAGGTAGAGGAAGTATATAAGGATACTGAAAGGGTAATACAATACGCAAAGGGAGATGAAAATTTAATAGTCATGGGGGACTATAAAGCAGTTCTAGGGGAAGGAGTAGAAGAAAGGGTTACAGGAGAAAAGGAACGAGATAGAAGAAAGACTAATTAGTTCAGTAATACATTTCAGCTAATAATAGCGAATACGCTGTTCAGGAATCACAAGAGGAGTAAGTATTCTTGGAAAGGGCCACGTGATACGGAAAGATTTCAGATAGATTACATCGTGGTCAGACAGAGATTCCAAAATCAGATTCTGGATTGTAAAGTATACCCGGGAGCAGATATAGACTCAGGTCACAATGTAGTGGTGATGAAGAGTAGATTGAAGTTTAAGAGACTAGTTTGGAAGAATCATACGCAAAGAAGTGGAATACGGAAGTACTAAGGAATACCCTTGAAGTTCTCTAATGCTACAGATACAGCAATAAGGAATAGCTCAGTAGGCAGTATGGTAGAAGAGGAATGGACATCCTTAAAAAGGCAAATCATAAAAGTTGGAAAGAAAAACATAGCTACAAAAAAGGTAACGCATAGAAACAATGGATAACAGAAGAAATAATTCAGTTTATCGATGAAAGCAGGAAGTACAAAAATGTCTGGGGGAATTTAGGAGTACAGAAATACATATGGCTTAGTAATGAAATAAATAGCAAGTGCAGGGGAGCTAAGACGAAATGACTGCATCAAAAATGTGAAGAAATAGAGAATGAAATGATTGTCGGAATGACTGACTCAGCATATACGAAAGTCAAAATAACCTTCGGTTAAATTAAAAGCAATGGTGGAAACATTATTAGTGCAACGGGTACTCCACTGTTTAATGCAGGGAAGAGAGCGGGTAGGTGGAAAGAGTACATTGAAGGCCTCTATAAGGTGGAAGATTTGTCTGATGTGACACAAGAAGAAACAAGAGTCGATTTAGAAGAAACAGGGAATCCAGTATTATAATTATAATTGAAAAGAGCTTTGGAGGACTTAAGAACAAATAAGGCAGAAGGGACAGATAACATTCTATCAGAACTTCTAAAATCGTTTGGAGGAAGTGGCAACAAAACGACTATTCACATTCGTGTGTGGAATGTATGAGTCTGGCGACATACCATCTGACTGTAGGAAAAATATCATCCACACAATTCCGAAGGCTGCAAGAGTTGAGAAGTGCGACAAATATCGAACAATCAGCTGAACATCCAATACATCCAAATTACTGACAAGGATAATACACAGAAGAATGGAAAACAAAACTGAGGACGTGTTACATGACGATCATTTCGACTTTAGGAAATCCAAAGACACCAGAGAGACAATTTTGGCGTTGTGGTTGATAATGGAAGTAAGACCAAAGAAAAATTAAGACATTTTCATAAGATTTGTTGACGTGGAAAAATAATTCAACAATGTAAAATGGTGCAAGATGTTCGAAATTCTGAGAGAAGTAGGGATAAGTATGGAGAGAGACATGTAACATGCAATATGTACAAGAGCCAGGAAGTAATAATAAGAGTGCACAACTAAGAACGAAGTGCTCAGATTAAGAGGGATGTAAGACAGGGATGTAGTCTTTCGTCCCTACTGTTCTATCCGTACATCGAGGAAGCAACGATGGAAATAAAAGAAAAGTTCAGGAGTGGAATGAAAATTCTAGGTGAAACGATATCAGTGATACGGTGCGCTGATGACATTGCTACTCTCAGTGAAAGTGTGGCAGAATTACATGAACTGCTGAAAGAAATGAACAGTGCAATGAGTACAGAATATGGATTGAGAGGAAATCAAAGAAAGACGAAAATAATGAGAACAGCGAGACAACATCAGGGTCGATGGTCACAAAGTAGATGAAGTTAAGGAATTCTACTGCTTAGGCAACAAAATAACCAATGACGGACGGAGCAAGGAGGACATCGAAAGCAGACTAGCACCGGTAACAAGGGCATTCCTGGGCAAGATAAATCTATTAGCATCAAACATTGGCCTTAATTTGATTAAGAAATTTCCGAGCACATCTTTATATGTTAGTGAAACATAGAATATGGGAAAACCAGAACAGAAGAGAAGGGGCGTAGTCCACATCTTCCCCGCGGTCTGATACTGGGGAGAATATTAATACGAGACCTCTGTGATATGATTGTGTCAGCCGCTAACATAGTACGTGACGTGCATAATTCATATTACTTGATAGTTCCAATATAAGCCAATAAATGGCAACTCTATTCTAATTTTAGATTTTCATGAGTGGCAACTACGTCAGGATGTGTTCATGCAAAACAGTGGTAAGTGCCTAAAACTTGGCTCCTATTTTAGAAACGTGTTCGCTGAGCGTGTTTGGAAAATGTTTTGCAGGAACAATTCGTACAAATCCAAGGATATTATGGTTAACTGCGACTTAGATAAAGCTCCTAAATATTTTTCCCATTTCATTCTGTGATTGGTACAGCACCCAATGTGTGTGATATGAAGAAACAAGCAGTCTTGGTTGCACCGTTTAAATTTTTTATTACTTCCCATTCACGCGTTTCACCCTTATTTAGGCATCTTCGGCTAGGCCTACGGAATTTAATAGCAGTGTCGTGACCTCATTTTGTATTTCTTTCGTTGGCCAGTCCGAAGCTGTCTAAATAAAGGTGAAAAGCGTCATTGGAACGTAATGAAAAAAGTTAACACTACAACCAAGACTGCCTATTCATACTCCTTAATACTTTCCTGTACTCAAGTGCGCTCCAGAAGTTCTTGTTAATCATGTAAATGTTAATTATCATTTAAGCAAGTAAATAATGTTTACCTATGCCCTTTAATATAGTTCACGTGTGGTGGAAGAAATGTTAACGGACATCCTTCACACTGTATACGAATTGTAGTGAGGCGACAATATAATTAATTTTATATAGTGCTGAATAATAGATCAATTTTCGTGGTTTATTATTTCAGAAATTGGCAGTGCAAAACTTAGTGTCAACTGAAACACTTCAGACCTTTTAAATTATAATTTTTGAGGGGTTTCACTGCAGTTGTTTCGTTAACTCACCCAGTAAATAAACAGTTGTAAGTCAATGTTAAGTATACCCAGCTTTCAGGTAAACAGTTTTAAGCACACACCGGTATATTTCGAAGAACAAAATTTTGGATAGAATTTACGATATTAAAAACGTGTCGATACTCTCAGAATATTTGAAAACAGTGACTTATTTGAACAAAATTTCGCAACGGGTGTACATGAAACATCTCGTTTCTGAGACTTTATTGAAACTTCACTGCGCCATTTCCCGAAATAACATCTTGTTGCTTTCCTTAAATAGTTTGTGTTTGATAAATAAAGTAGACTGATTGAGAAAGCAGGCTTTCTCGGCGATGAAGCTTTGCTGGGTAATCTAGCGAGTAACGACGTCGTCTTCTAACAAACTTCCTTAACGCCCCCCTCAGATGAAGTGTTGCAAGAGGCCGCTGCTACTCGGCTGATAACACGAGAAAATTTCATCGGAAAAACTGTGGGCTGAACTTTTATAGCACGATGAATCCTGAATAAGAGCATTATGTGGAAATCAATCGAAGGCTGCAAACAAGGAAGAAAGATACCATATGTACAATTCAAATTTGAAATTTCTTACCCTCGTAGATGATCGGGGCAGCAAATAATAATATTTGATAGCACTTACACACGTAGTTCCATATACCGAAAACTAGTTCTATATTTACACTCCGCAAACCATCTCTCGGTGAATGGCTGAGGGTACTTCAAGCACCTTCGTAGATTATTCCATAATTCCAGTCGTGAATTTTGGGCGGGAATATCGACTGTCTGTCGATATCTGAGCACATTACAACAGTATGTAATGAGAGACTACCTCTAAAAAACTAGGTCTGCCATATTTTTTTGGGTACAACTCAGGACGTATTGTCACATTTTTTGGGTAATACTCAGGACAAAATTTTGTAATTTCTTGAAGGTCTAACCAGTTTATTGAAACATTAAATTTTAGTTATTCAGTCCTGTTTTGCATTAGACTTGATTCTTTCGGAAGTGGTTTGTTTATTTTAATTGCATCATAAAATTCACAACAAGAAAGTTCTGAACTGATTTTAACATTCAGCAGACGTGTAACACCTGATACCGAAAGTCTATCACTTTCTGCATACCAAATGTTCCCCATAATTAAAGAAAAAGACACTCTCTCAACCGCAGCAGATGTCCCAGGCAAAGACATCGCAAACTCAGTCGTTTTAGAAATATTGCAAAAAGAAATACCACCTTCTGAAACAACATAAAAATTGCTGTTATGTTTGCTGAAGCAGTAGAACTTATAGCGCTCCTATGCTTACCTGTTTACACATGGGGCTTTAATATCACCCTTAATGGGCAACAAAAAATTAGTGCCGAGAGTGCAATAAACGCGTTCATTGATACTGTCGCTATACACTTTCACAAATTCCTGTCACCGTGAACACACACATTATTTTGCCCATTGCTAAACAATCAGACAAGAAATGATTAGAGATAAAATTACCAAAAACGTTTAGGCAAGTTACTGCACATATGTCAACGACACAAACGCGTTGTCCTTGCAGCCTTGTTGTTAAAAGTTGTGGGGTAGAGTTGTTAGTTACGCATCCCCGTCGACGTCAGTAAGTGCTGTAAATGCTCCATGATCGGCTGAGAGGAATGACCTCAACAAAACGTTTAAACGCGGATATCGAACATATAGGTCTAAAATTAAAACAAAATCCTCACCAATCATAAAATTCTCAAAGCCCGGACATTTTTGCAACCCCGGAGAGCACTAAAACACGAGAACAGTCCGGGCTGAACCCACACGTATGGTAAACCTTAAAATAACGGGTGTACCAATAAAAATGAACAGCGTAATTTTTGAATGGAAGAAATAAGTTATTTTACTGCTGAAACCGTTCTGTATCAGTACACAGGGCATTGATTACTTCGATTCCAAACTGCTATCACTATTTAATACATTACATCGATAGGAATTATAGAGAATGTAACAAAAAAAATTCTAAATATAGTTCGTTGCGCAAGTGCAGCAAATTGGAAGCCGGCGCATGCTACAGTAGTGCTGGAATTGTAGAGACACAAATATATTTTTTTTCACGTCTCATTTTTAGCGATGGGGCAGCTGTTCACCTAAGGGTCACAGTTGATTGGCACTAATCTCGAAATCGCAGTACAGAAAAGACTGTAACATCTCGTATGCTTTCCGGCTTCCATTGTCTGTAATAATTACAATAATAAAGTTATTAGTAAATGTCAAGAAATAATTCAGTGATTAACCTCGGCCTGAGATAATGTTAGCCACAGATGACGTAGAGTGCACATCGCCGCCTACCTCATTAATTTTTATGAATTTCTCGTTTCCGTAGAGCAATTACCAAATATCAGTCTCGAGTCATCTGTCTTGATTAACAGTGTGCAGAAAGCGACTATATAATGAGAGCTCTCCTTTAGCAGAAACTACACGTCAATGAATGTCGGTGTATTTTTTGCGAGTGTACAGAAGAAAATATAAATAGAGGCATGCTTAAAATATTATTCTTATTTGATGAATAGAGCTAATGTGTTCGAAACTGTGGCCCCAGATCCAGAGCACCTTCTACAGTGAAATAATTGTTTTATAAGATACTCTTCACAAGTGCAGTCTTATCTCTTCAATAGAGCACGAACCACAGTTACATTATATTAAGAAGTGCGATTTTATAACCCTTTATGAGCAACGTTAGCATGGCTCACCGAAAGTTAACGTTTTGTCCGGTGTCGCTACAAAAATTTTACGACCCATTTATTTTCAATGGGCCAACTTGGCTGGTTGGTTGATTTGGTAGAGGAGAACGAACAGCGAGGTCATCGTCCCATCATGTGTAAGTTGTAAGATTCCGAAATCGTATGTGCAACGTCGTACAACTATATCCAGTTCAAAAATAAATTAATATTAAAAGTTTATTTGATTAATAGCATCACTTTAAAGAAAATGTTTAACTCTTGCAAGTGGGCCTTGTTAGGAGACCTTGTTCCTAATATAGCCCGTAACCACATCTTGTTCATATTAACATCCTGGGGCATGTAAATGACTGGAAAACCGTTTGAATACACTGCAAGAGTTGTAATGTAATTATATTTTAGAAACAAGTGGAATGAGATGATGCATATACTTTTATAATTGTTTTTACAAACGCTTCATACAGAACTGTTGATACTTACTGCTTATTAACTCTTAAGATTATTGAATTTAATAAGCAATCAAAATTGTTCTGACAGCAGTAAGTTACCTTATCGTAACAGGGACAGTAATTCTAATCATTAGATTTTCAATGAACACATAAATAATGATTCGTGAAGCTGGTTTGGCTCATTGTGATCGTTTTTTACAGGTTCGGCACGGGAAATTTCGCACTTTGTCTTTTGGCGTCAACCCTACACAATCTTCATGTGCATATTTCATACTTTTTGCAAAGTCTCTTGTCGAATATCCTGTCTTCACAACACACATGACAAATCCAGCCAACCTGTTGCAACGCTTTCTTAGAAGCAGAGCTGCTGCTTGCTTCAACCGAGTCTTTATTTTTGCATTTTTTCTTCTGAATATTCCTTACTGACAGTGAATTTTTTTGCAACGTGTATCTTTCTTAGACGCAGTGCTTTCGTTGGTACCATTTTTCTTTTGATTCTTCGTGAACATACGACTTGCGCCTTGTAATTTAATGCCTTCTTCCGTGGTGTTTGGTTTCTGTCTTCGGCTTTAGGGTTTGAAAAATTTCCTTGAAAGAACAATCGAGATATTCAGCTGAGTCACTGTCTTCGAGACTGAAGTCACTTGAACTATCATTTACTGAATATTGCTCACTCACTTATCAAATTGAATCAATGGACTGGCGTCTCTTTTGTCGGGAAGCCTTTGTGACTGATCGTGTCTCTGGCGGTTTCCCTGTTCAAGGGCCATTGTCATGTTCTATTCTGGACCAGGACGCTCTGATAGACCAGAGGGAGCAAATGCAGTGTCTGGAATAGCTTCTGGGTCAAAAGGACAAATCCCTGTTGCAGGGAACCCAGAAATGACATTTACTGGGGATGCCGCTTTTGGCCACTCCTTGCTGAAGATTTTTCCAAACACACGTCTGTTCATTGCTCTGTTTTCTTCCCTTTCATGTGTAGACCATTACAGCTGAACTTCGTCATCACAGTAAGACCCAAGCGGCTTGAATACTGATTTATCCATGGGTTGCAGCTCGTGTGTTGTGTTGTTGGGCAAGCAGTAAAATCTGATACTGTGCTCTTCAGCAACGTCGCATATTTCAGGGTCCAAATGTGACGATGCTCCATCAAATACCAAAATAAAATCTTTTTCAGGCTTGTATTTGGCAAAATGATGTAGCTATTTGATGAATGTCGCAGTATTCATTGAGCCCTTATCTGTCATTTCTACGGCTGTCCCAGGTGGCAAAGAGTCATCCAATTCTGGCTTGCGTCACTCTTCCTTGAAAAGAATCATGGGGGGAATAACATGTCCAATTGCATTCCCACATGAGACAATGGTAACATTTTCCCCATCTTTTGGGGCAACAAAGTGCAAGCGTTTCTCGCCTTTCTTCGCTAATACTTTAGGAGACTTGTGAAATGAGAGGCAATCCAAACCGTTTTCTGGGGGGGGGGGGGGGGGGGGGATGAGCTGACTTTTCTATATCATCTCATTCGACATCATCAGAACATCAGACCGGTCGACGTGCGTTTATCGCGCCTCTCAAGACAGAGGACGGCAGTGTTCTGACGGTACAGGAGGACATGTTGAATGCTCCAGATTAATTTCTATGTTGGGCTGTACGAGGTAACCGTTCCTGTCGATACGTCATCATGTTTGTTTCGATTGTGGATCGTAGACCCACCAGTGCTCCTAACACTGCCTTTTTAGGAACTTTTCAGTGTGATGATGTCTATGACCTTATTTTCAGATCGCCTTCACGCAAGTCGCCAGCATTAAAAGGGTCTGCTTAATGAGTGCATGTTCGACCTTCGCTTTGTACTATGTCTGCATCGCTTTTGAAGGAATTGTTGAGACGAGGGCTTGTGCCAGACCCGTTTGAAGTTGGCAAAATTATGTTCACTCTTAAAAGTTCTGATCAGGCAGCAACTGATAAATTTCGCCCGATTACCTTAATAAATTTTGATTACAAGACTGGTGAAGACCGCGAATGGCAGGCTCTCTACGTTGGTGGAGAAAGTTGCTGCCGATCATCAAAGAACTATTCTGACCCCGGCACTGAATGTGCAGTGTAATACCGGTGGCCGCTGTTACTTCTGTTCCTGATGCTCTGGTATTTTTGGATTTTGCCAAGGTGTTTAACAGGGTCAGCCATGACTTCCCGTTGCAGCTACTGGAAGCTGTTGGGTTCGCAATTGAACTGCGCAGGATGTTGTATAATTTATTTACGGTTATCCATGAGTCGGTTGCTGCCAATCGCAAACTGACATCCCATATTACCATTCGTAGCCGGCCGTTGTGGCCGAGCGGTTCTAGGCGCGTCAGTCCGGAACTGCGCTGCTGCGACGGTCGTCATGCCTCGGGCATGGACGCGTGTGCTGTCCTTAGGTTAGTTAGGGTTAAGTAGTTGTAAGTCTAGGGGACTGATGACCTCATATGTTAAGTCTCATAGTGCTCAGAGCCATTTTTTTAACATTCGTAGAGGTTTTCCTCTGGGAAGTCCACTTTTAATGTCACTGTTTGTTTTATCAGTTGAACCCCTTCTTCGAAGAATACCCAAGGATGGATACTCTTGCGCGAGACTATCTTGATGAGCGCATACACGTATGATGCGTTCTCTCGCTGAGATACCATTGCTCAAGGCTACGCTGGACGTCTTTTACCTTGTATCTGGCATCCGCATCAGCGATGACAGGTGTCGATTGATGAAACTGCGAGGTTTTGATAATGCTGGGCGACGGTGGTCGATTGACATGTATCTTTGGCAGTCACAATTGACCGTTCTCCATTCCAGATGGCTACACGTAATTGGAAGTTGGTTAAGGAGAAGATACAGGGAGCAATCGTGGAACATGAACTGCGTTCCCTTAACCTGCTTTAGGAAGTTCGGATCGTGATACCTACGTCTTGTGTAAAGTATGTTACATCGCTCACACCTTTCCCCTTCCCGATGACGGCTAGGAAACTAATCCCGCTGTCTGATTGTTTTTTTATGGAAGTATAATATTTTTCGATTACGATACGAAGTGGTTGCGCAAACGCGTTCTATCGGGTGTTTGGGCTTTCCCGGTATTCGAAGGAAAGCGTCTGTGTTACTTGTTCGGCGCACCATGCTCACTATCTCTCACGCAATCCACACATTCACGTCTCGGTTATTTTACTGTTTGTGACCGCGCAGTCTTGATCCGCCTGTCGATGCTGGTCGAATGAATTTCCAGTCAAAACTTGCCCGTCAATTTTATGTTTCTGTCATTTATTTGCTGGCTGATATTCGGCAGAGGCAGCATTTCAGTACCACATTTTGGTTAAGACCCGAGAGAGGGATTGACCGTGCGGCGCTGATTGAACGGGATTCACGCAAACTTCTTGAAAGACTGTGTGGTTTCATCTTAGCCTTCCTGTTCCGCTAGTGACGATGGTGTCCTCGTGATGTCAAGCGGTACACAATCTGTTATCCACCAATGAGCGCCTATTTCGTATTGGACTCAGTATCACGGATCAGTGTAGACGCTATCCCACCACAACATAGATTTACCTGGCATGACCACGAAACGAACTAGCACTGGCTTAGAAAGCAAATGGCGTTTCTAACTCGATCCGTTGAGACTTTTCGGTTGATATCCTATAGCGTCCAGACTCATCTACTTTCCGACAGCAAAGTCGAATACTATCGCATGGTATGTTCACACTGCAGATGGAGGGGGCATAGGGACCCACTCGCCTTCCACCAGTATATGGCCACTGCATACTGGAAGTGTTTGCGCCTGCCACGGTATAGCGACTTACTCGCCAATATGTTGAACCTTGAAGTTCGTCGTCAATGTATTGCTTGAGTTAACCGATCGTGGTATTCTCGTCTTGATCCCATTCAGGAATATTGTTACGCATATAAATTATAGAGTGCAGCTATCAGTTGTCCTTTTTAGATTTTATTATGCAAATCCGGATTTCGGCTAGTAACTAGCCGTTCCCAATGCGCTATTTTTTATTCTCAGTGCATGTAAGTCCCTGTTGTTCGGGCGTCAGTGACAGTTCTTTGAATTTTTTATTCTCAATACATATATGTCCCTGTTGTTCGGGCGTCAGACAGAGTTCTTTGAATGAGAATAAAAAATAGCGCATTGAGAATGGCTAGTTACTAGCCGAAATCCGGATTTGCATAATAAAATCTAAAAAGGACGACTGATTGCTTCACTCTATAATTTATAAATCACATACAGTCGCCGAGTGCATCCATTTTGCGAATGGAAGGTAACCTGATACTGTTACGCAGTTTACTTTTGTGCCCTTGTTTGCCTCGTTTTTCTTCTTTAATTAATAAACAGAAAATAAGCGAAAAATTATTACAGGCAACGACTAGAAGAGAATTTTTTTTCTTTTTCAAGTCGCGGAATCAAATATATTAAGAAACTAAAAAGCTAAACATAAATATAAAAATTAATAAAATCCAGTACTGTGTGAAGGACCAGCACAGTGACAGGCGAGGGACGTGGTGCGGGGGGGGGGGGGGGGGGGAGGGGGGGGGGGACGCCGGCAAGTATTTTCTGAATTATGAAAAAAGGAGGTAGCATAAAAACTGGTAAACCACGTGCCTGAAAATCAAAACGTCGCGGAGTCGAATCTCAACGATTTGAGGGCTTACCAGAAAGAAGTGGTTCGTTTCCACGTTCAACCATCAGTCCTCTTCCCACAAGTGGATAATTGGAGTAGGTCAGGAAAAGTTGCAGAAGTGGCGAACAAAAGGAAGGCTTGCACTAAACCATGGGGCCACTTGAAATAATAATTATTATCATTTGTATGTACGTAATAACGTTCCTAGGTAAACCTTACAGTGTGGGTCCTTCTCACACTTGCATACCTTTCTTTTCTGCTGAATGTACTTTCAGTGTTCCATTTTGTAGTTGTACATGCCCAACAAATAATCTCTCCTCTGTTTCTTTACAATCCCCTCTTCAATAAAAAAGCTTTGATTCTTTAAATTTACTCTTCGCATCTTTCTTACTTACCATAAATTTCTGTTGACTCCCGTTCGCAACCCATACTTCCACTTTCCTTCTTACATTTGAGGTCACACAATTACTAGTATCGTAAGAGCAGGTACTGCCTGCAGGGGAACAGTGACTGTTGGAACTAAGTTTGTAGGACAGCCAGAAGTCGCAATCAGTATTTTTTATAAACCAAATTCGCCAAATTACACAAGAGCATGGTCGGAAACTGTGGAAGTTAAAGTTCAAAGTAGTTGGTAGAGTCGGTAATTAAGTTTTTAAATCACTATAAGCGCAGCATCATTTGAGCCACGTTACTCCTCAGGACCATCACATACTGCTTCACTGTCTTACATACAAATTCCCCCCCCCCCCGCCCCCCCCCCCCCCCCCCCCCCCCCCCCCCCGAGGCTATTAGGACATGTTTCTTGACTGTATCTGTAACAAACCGGTCGTCCACTGTCAACGGGTTGCTCGATTTTGTGAAACTCGTCGCACAGTATCATCACGATTCAAGGAGGAATTATAGTCTTGCGTTGATATACCACGGCAGTTGTGGAGGAGGAGAGCGATCATTCATAACTACCTCCAGAGTTTCAGAAAACGACTGCTTCAAAATTACAAAGCATGGAGGAAAATGACACTTATCAGTGGAGGGGGGCGTCTCTCCAAGTTTCGATTCGTAAAATGGGTCGTGGGCAGGCGTATCAGTACATGTTGATGAACCGTCCACTCTGTATTGTTGGATGGAATTAATTCGTCACTGCAGACAAACAACGTAATGACCAGATTTTCAAAGCAGGCTACTGCCATTCCTCTGCTAGCAATTCATGTTAGCGACTTCAAAAAATTACAGTTGCAAACGGTGCCCGTATTGACCATTTGTAATGTGAGTTAAAAATGTGGATATGTTTTCTGTATTACTTGATGTTATTGCGTAGTCTGAAATCCCAGAACTACTTTTAACTAACCCAGTAGTTTCTGAACAGTGCGACAGGACTCCTTAAATTTTTGTCGAGTGTTGTGATATTTATCATTTTGGATTAGAGCACACCGTCGTCTTCAACATAAATCAAAATCATGGTATCTCAAAATCAGAAGATTATGATTTAGTATTAGTTTCTAAATGTATCTGGCGTTCTCCATTGATCGGCCAGAAATTATCACAGTGCGTACGTTATCCTTTCTACTACTACACACCTTAAAAAAGGTTCTCATCACCTCGGTTCCGAAACTTCCGCAACCTGTACAGAAAATTAGAATAGAGATCAATATAAACATCATTTCTGCCGTTTTTATTGCTAGTGAAAACCACACATTGCGTTTTGTACCACCATGCAGCGAGACCTTCAGAGGTGGTGGTCCAGATTGCTGTACACACTCTTACCTTTAATACCCAGTACCACGTCCTCTTGCATTGATTCGTCGTGGCATACTATCCAAAAGTTCATAAAGGCACTGTTGGTCCAGATTGTCCCACTCCTCAACGGCGATTTGGCGCAGAGCCCTCAGAGTGGTTGGTAGGTCACGTCGCCCTTTTTCAATCGATCCCAGGTATGTTCGATAGGAGTCATGTCTGGAGAATACACTGGCCACTCTAGTCGAGCGATGTCGTTATCCAGAAGGAATTCATTCACAAGATGTGCACGATGGCGGCGTGAATTGTCGTCCATGAAGACGAATGCCTCGCCGAGATGCTGCCGATATGGTTCCACTATCGGTCGGAGGATGGCATTAACGTATCGTACAGCCGTAACAGCGCCTTCCATAATCACCAGCGGTGCACGCCAGCTCCATATAATGCCACCCCAAAACAGCAGGGAACCTACACCTTGCTGCACTCGCTGGACAGTGTGTCTAAGGCGTTCAGCCTGACCGTGTTGCCTCCAAACACGTCTCCGACAATTTTCTAGTTGAAGGCACAGGTGACACTCATAGGTGAATAGAACGTGATGCCAATCCTCAGCGGTCCATTTTGTTGGTCCCATCTGTTCCGCGCTGCATGGTGTCGTGATTGCAAAGATGGACCTCGCCCTGGATGTCGGGCGTGAAGTTGCACATGATGCACCCTGTTGCACACAGTCTGAGTCGTAACACGACGTCCTGTGGTTGCACGAAAGACTTTAATCAACATGGTGGCGATGGCGTCAGTGTTCCTCCGACCCATAATCCGTAAGTAGCGGTCAGCCACTGAAGTAGTAGCCCTTGGGCGACCTGAGTGAGGCATTTCATCGACATTCCCTGTCTCTCTGTATCTCCTCCATGTCCGAACAACATGGCTTTCGTTCATTCGAAGACGCCTGGACTCTTTCCTTGTTGAGAGCCCAGCCCGGCACAAACTAACAATGCGGGCGCGGTCGTACCGCAGTATCAACCGTCTTGGCATCGTTGAACTACAGACAACACGAGCCGTGTACCACCTTCCTGGTGGAATGACTGGAACTGATCGGCTGTTGTTGCTCATGCATGGTTGTTTACATCTTTGGGCGGGCTTAGTGACATCTCTGAACAGTCAAAGGGACTGTGTCTGTGATACTATATCCACAGCCAACGTCTATCTTCAGGAGCGCAGGGAACGGGGGGTGATGCAAAACTTTTTTTTGATGTGTGTATTTATATTTTTATCACACCTGTTCATAGCTGATGTAAACCATACCCGTGATGAATTCATTTAATATTTTTACCTTACGTAATTTAATTTTAATATTTAATAACGTATTCTCACTTTCAGTGTATTTAAAATGATTACATAGTAATAATTATATTTATTTCAGATAGAAAGTTTGAAGCAAACTATGTGATTTTATTCTTCATATTGAAACAGATTCTCTCCACCTAAGAGTTACTTTTCTCCTCTTTTGCTTACCATAAAACTCAGATTAATGCAAAGCTGATTAGACTTGTGTATTCTCAATTAGATAACGTCTTAACTCTTTATATCCACATTCACAAAACGTTTATTACGTCTACTCAAAAAGCTACTGTAAATAAACTTAAAATGTCAGTTGCACGCCTCGTTTAGTTTCTCCATTGAGTAACTAAACACAATTCTTATGTCACACTTTTCGAGTCTCGGGTCACCTACAGCTGCAATCATAAGCATTATGTTTACAAGAAAGTGTGCCTAGTTTGTATAAGCGCAGTCCCCTTATGTTCCGATAGACGAACTATATTTCGTGTTTTATTACTCGTGTGTACTTGCTGTTTAACCTGGGATTTTTTTTTTTTTCAGGTGAGGTGTTGTTGCTGTTACAGAACTTCTAACCACCACTTCTTCTAAATGGTATGTACATGAATATGGGTGTTTAACAAGTGAATTTAGAACGATGCCTAGTACACTTTTTACTGTCTCCGAATATCTCTAAAAATCCAGTTATTTTACTTTTTCGTCCTTGTATGTCTGAATATCTGTAAAGACAATAACTCGAAGGTTTCAGACATAGTGCATATCTTAGTCAGGTTCTATACAAATAATGTTTAAACTCTCAAAACACTCGTCAAAACAACAGCTATAAATTGGAGAATTTAACTCAGTGAAGAGAGGTAGAGGCATTAATTCTCAGAAGATTCTGTGGCAAAAGTTAGTACTATTACTGGTGCGCCGATGAGAAATCAGAAACGACTTACTCACGACACTTTTCAGCGATTTTAATAAAAAGTTTGCAGTAATTTATGTAATGACATTTTGTGACGGCACTTCTTTTTTCTCAGGTTACTTCAATATTGCGTGAAGACGTAGGCTGTGCACCAATGTTTTGTAATCAAACAGAGGTCTCTTTCTCCTGTATACTGCTGCATTGATTATCTCTTTGCGAAAACTTGGAGTAATCCTTTCTTGTTATTCGCAGTGCTGTTCTGCAGACTAACTCGATTTTTTACCTCTGCGTTATTTTACATTGATTTAAAATTAACGATTTGTAATTTATTGATATTAATCGTTATTACGTAACTATATCTACTTGTTCCCTTTCATATTGAAGAGTTGAGCAAATGGTTTCACTGATAAACTCTACGGAGATATTTTATATCCTTATTGCAGCTATGCATCACAACCTTTTGCTGCAACTTGACACATCAAAGGAAGACGAGTATAGTGATTTAATGCTTTTTAATGATGGAAGTTTTCGGAAACAAACCCAAAAATGTGCTGAAGCTGGAAGACAAGGCACCAAGAGTCGACTATTGCTGTGAGAACAGCGCATATTGGGACTCCGATGGTAGGCTCCGACATTGTAACGAACCAGTATACTGCTTACATTTTTCAACAAAAATTGTTCACTTAAACATAAGAACGTACAAACATTTGAAACAGTTTTCCCATATCCATTCCGATACCGTAGAATTAACACACACACACACACAAACAAACAGGATGTCCCACAAAGGGGTTTACACTGTTTCAACTTTATCAACTCGAACAAAAACAATAAAAATCATGAATTTTTAAGTCATATGTGTGGCCACGACATCAGCGAATATGTTTTACCGTTGAAGATGTTTAAAACGTCCTCCGTCGTTAACAATATAACTTCTGCAACGCTGCGGTAGAGATCGGCACGGGTGTGTTGCGGTTGCCATTGGAAAGGGTTGAGAGGCAGTCAGAATCACATCTCTCATGTAATACAGGATACGCGGCTTTCGTCCCCACAGAAAGAAATCTAACGGCTTTAGATGGGGAGATCTGGGTTGAAACTCAATACTTCTTAGTCAGTCTATCTACCTCTCAACAAATGTTTCATCCAGGAATCACCGCACATGACGATGATAAATGACGCTGGGTCCCTTGTTGAAGGGGGGAGAAAAAAATGGCTCTGAGCACTATGGGACTTAACATCTGTGGTCATCAGTCCCCTAGAACTTATAACTGCTTAAACCTAACTAACCTAAGGACATCACACACATCCATGTCCGAGGCAGGATTCGAACCTGCGACCGTAGCAGTTGCGCGGTTCCGGACTGCGCGCCTAGAACCGCTAGACCACCGCGGCCGGCGAAGGGGGGAGAAAAAACGAAAAAGTTCATCTCAGTACAAATGGTGAAAAGCTCGAACAATTCTTTCCTGCAACATGGTAAGGTATTTTACACGTGTCACTGTTCTTAAAAAAAGTGTATCTCTAGAAGTCTTTGACAAACATTCCACATCACACTGATAACCCAGGAAGATTAAAAGCTCGTTCTTGCGTAACATGGGAATTATCTCTTGCCTAGTACACACGTTAATGGCGATTATTGGTTCGATTAAATTTAAACGTAGCGTCATCAGACCTAACAACAACAGTCAGCTGCTCACTATCGCAAATCCATTAGCAAAATTCGAGGCGACTACCCGGATCGTTCTCATGTATCGAGTGTATCAAAGCTGGGAATGTAGTGTTTCCTCTTTGCTTGCTCTAAAATGGTATGAGCACTTGATTTGTGTACACCAGATACACGCTCAGCTTGCGGTATGGTCTTCTTTTCGGAGTTTATGAAAGCTTGTACGACTGAGTCCACCCTCTTTCGTCCACTCCTGATTTTTGCCTATCACAACGTTCCCTCTTCAGATCAAGCAAACTTCGTTCCCTCTCAAATTTGGAGCTTAATTTCGTTATTATTAAGCGTGATGGTTGCAAAGTATTATACTGTGCCCTCCATCGCCCCCGCATTTATTTCATGTTTTCGGGTCTCCCATAACACTTTAAAACCCTCTTGCATTTCAGCAGGGGCACGTTTCCAACGATCTTGTCATTTACATATAGTTACTGGCATTGGCGGTTCTAGAAGTCGGTCAATGGGGGTGGGGGCTATTGGTGGGGGGAGGGAGTTTCGGGGGATGAAATATCGCTTAACAAAAGGAGAGTTGGGGTTCTCCACCGACAAACTAGTAAAATTTGGTGTTGCTTAAAGTAGTTTTTGGTATCTGGTTTGGAGTTCCGGGTAAAAACGTGTCTACAGAATGTGTGTGCCCGGGAGAATAATTCGATATGACTGACCCAGATGTCCGGCGATTTCGAAGTTTTTGTCTGGGCTCAACAATTTAAGTGTTAGTAGGCATACCCGGCATATTTAGTTTTCTTGATTATTGTAAGTGGTACTTGTACATTACTATACGTCCAGTGTATATTAATAAATAATAAGACGCCAATTTTAATTTAAATGATATTTATTGGTTTAGATAGTAAACAGTTTTCTGCTCTTATTCTTTCGTTAAAATGTGTTTGAAATACATTGCAACCTATATTGTTACATAATTATAAAAAAATGATTGAATCTGTTCAAGTAATATATTTGCTGATTTCTGAAGTCGTTTTATCCTGTGTAATATGATTGTATTGTATGTTAACCGGGGACCTAGAAACGACGGAGAGGCTCCGTCCCCGCCGCAGCCGCAGTGGTCCGCAACCCCACGACGACTGCCGAAGTCCACTTCACCCCTCCGCCGCCCCACACCGAACCCAGGGTTATTGTGCGGTTCGGCCCCCGGTGAACGCCCTCAGGGAAAGTCTCACACCAGACGAGTGTAACCCCTATGTTTGCGTGGTAGAGTAATGATGATGTACGCGTACGTGGAGAACTTGTTTGCGCAGCAATCGCCGACGTAGTGTAACTGAGGTGGAATAAGGGGAACCAGCCCGTATTCTCCGAGGCAGATGGAAAACCGCCTAAAAACCATCCACAGATTGGCCGGCTCACCGGAGCTCGCCACAAATCCTCCGGGCGGATTCACGCCGGGGACCAGGCGCTCCTTCCCGCCCGGAATACCGTGCGTTAGACCGAACGGCCAACCGGGCTGGCCATGTGTAATATGATACTTAATTGGGGGGGGGGGGAGGCTACGATAGCCCCCATAGCTCCCCTCCTTTGCCACCGCCCCTGGTTACTGGCTGCTGAGAATAAAGCAAAGAGAAACAAATGAGTGGCTACGCGCTAGTAATGAGAGCTCCGTATAATCCCAATTGAATCGGGTTATCGTTATCACCTAATCTGTTATTAAAGTTCAAAGAGTTTAAATCCCTTTGTGGGACACCTTGTTGTTTTACCTACAACAGTTATGGCTAGTCGTGTATCTGTGGCATATGAAGTACGTGCGAAGGAGAAAGTTTTATCTTAATAGCGAAGGACTGTCTTCTTGCTGCATATAAAGACGGGGCCTGGGAAGAGAGCTTCCAGTAGCCTTGCGTTTCGGTTTTGACAGATTTCTCGAATATTTCTGCGCAAATGTTGCGGTACGAACATTAGCCATCTCTGCAACAACGTACTTGTCTTCGAACGAGCTTTCGCATGCCGTTCAAAAAGCTGTGCCGTCCATTACGACAAAGGTAAAAATGCATCTACGTTTCCAGATGTAGGTTGATGCAGTTGAAGAAAAGGGGGGAGACCATGTACACAGGCACTACTACTCGCACTCTCACATGACAGACGTGTTCATCTGTTTTACGAGTATCTCCCGAATCCCGCAGAGCTAACACGATACGCAGACCTCACGAGCACTGCCAGATTGAAGGTAGGGATGAATGGGGAGGGGTTGTAGGGGTGTGGGTTGCGGGGGTGGAGGACTGCGCATTTGCATTATCACCTCAATAACACCCTGAGAGTAAATATTAATTACCGGAATGAAGAATTAATAATATAATTTCCATCGGCTTTGCAGTAATTTTAAATCATAAATAATTTAATCAAGCCGCATTCCATATTAAATTTTGATAATAATAAATACATTAACACACTTTGGTTTCAAATATTTCATAAAGGATTCCGTTTTATTAATAGGATGGAATACATTATCGTAAGCATTTCTGGCGGCCATTTGTCTGCCATGTATTTCGGAGGAAAACTTCAAACCGTCTACTGATCTAAAGTTCCTCGCTTACTGCTTTACAATCGTAATGACAAGGTCGATCGAATACCTTCAGGAATTCTTATCGTCCCGCTTCAATCGCATAAAGCATTTGCTTGAGGTATATGGGCTAACAGTTTTGGATAAAGAATGACTTTGTCAAATATCAGTCACAAAATTGTAATATACGCGCGTTCAATAAGTAATGCAACTCTTTTTCCTGGGCCAATTTCGGTTGAAAAAATGCTGAATTTTTTGCGGGCATCAAAGAATATTTCCCCTTCAGCCTCTATTGTTTCATGAAGTTCCAATAAATGACAGTGCCATACGTAACCTTCTAAATGGCTTCTGTAACCGAGGTGCGTTCCAAGCAGAAATCTGTCCTTGAGTTTCTTTTGGCGGAAAACTACAACATCACGGATATTCAGAGAGCCTTTCATAATGTCTACGGAGGCTTGGCTGTGAACAAAATCACGTTGAGTTGTCGTCATGCGGAGTGTCGGGGTTTAATTTCTCGCGTGTCTATTCGTCGTTGTCATTGTGCAGACTGCAAATTAAAATTCACCTACCTCAGAACGGCGTCAGTTCAATGTCCCTTCATTCGGCAACGTAGATCCTTACAAGATGATATAAAAGCAACGTTGATAAAAAAACACCACCTAATGTCCACAGTTACTGAGGCCGCGCAACTCTAGTTATGAAAGAAAGTTCTGTAGAAATACTGTCATCCAATTTTATCGGGCATTAAGAAAATGGATTGGCTCTGGAAAATAATGTCTGAAATATCTACACAATAATGTTTATTTTGTCCTTGGTATCCAAGGAAAAGGTAATATTCACATTTAAACTATTGGCTATTTCCTTCCAGTTCACGGTTCATACACACATTTCACACGCACAGCAGCCAGAAATCTGTCCAAACCCGACCCAAATTAAACAATTTTTTCACAGTCATTAATTTCACGACTAATATGAGTCATTACGTTCGGTCCTTCTTGTGGATTTCTATAAAAGGAACTGCTCGCCAAAAATGCTCAGTAGTTAAATACTGAAACATGCCATGCAGATACAACGGAGGCCAATATTTCACACCCAAATATCTGTCCAACAGATTTATTCAAAATATCTGAAATTTCGCCAAGCAGTCCTCAACAACAACTGCAATCGACTTAGGTCACCAATAACTGAAACACTAAGTAATTCTTCGTCTTACACATTATTTTTACTGGCACTAGTAACATGACCGTCCACTTTCTAAGCTAGCAAGCGACTTCCTTCTTCCAGCCTCTCTCCCAGTATAACTATCAGGTAACGAGCAAGAACCGTCAAAATTCTGATAGGCTGACTGTACTGACGGCCAATCAGAACAATCACTCGTGATCATATTCACGCCAAAATTGGTCTGCAACAATCCTTATACACAGACCTATTTGCGACAATCTGACCTACAAATGTTATAGTAATATTTAATAAATGAAAACGAAAAGACAATAATTATGGAAATATTCTTTAGATACTGATTTTACTCCAGCTGACTTTTTGGCTGCCCTGTTACAATAGCAATCACACTTAGACATACGTCATCAGCAAAGTGGGTAAATCCCCTAGGATCATTTTACCACAACAGTCTTGTGTAGCTCTTGCACGTTACTTAAGACGGTATATAATGCAACATTGAAATTTGACTAATATCCCACACACATACTCTCATTTACTCAAAGGCTCACATCACAAATAATAAAATAAATATATTTACACCCGAAAGTAAGGATAAGGATTGGAAATGAAATGTCAGAAGGAAGCAGCATTGGACGAGGTGTTAGACTAGGTTGTTGCCTTACCCCGCTGTTGTTTAACGTATACCTTGAAGAGATTATTACGAAAAGCTTAGATGGGAAAAGAGGAATATGTATTGGTGGAAAGAGAATAGAATATATAAGATTTGATGATGACATGGTATTAGTGGCAGAAAGTGAGCGGACAGTGAATAACATGCTCACAGATCTGAATGTAGCTTGTGTGGAATATGAGGTGCAAATAAACACAGCAAAAACAAAGAGCATGGCCATCAGTACAAGACGCAGACTGTCCAATATGAAAATAGAACAATCTACCGTTAGCCAAGTAAGTGAATTTAAATACCTTGGAAGCACAATAACTGAAGACTTGAGATGTCACCAGGAGATGAAAACTCGAATTGCCATAACGAAGGAGGTATTCAACAGAAAGAGGAGACTTTTATGTGGCAAATTAGATAAAGGACTAAGGAAAAGGCTTGGCAAATGTTTTGTGTGGAGTGTGGCACTATATGGGGCTGAAACATGGACGCTGAGACGAGAGGATGAAGAAAAGGTTAGAAGCATTTGAGATGTGTATGTGGAGGAGAATGGAGAGAATAAGCTGGATGGAAAGAATGAGTGATGAAAGAGTATTGGAAAGGGTTGGTGAGAGAAGATGTCAGCTGAAGGTTGTAATAGAAAGGAAAAAGAACTGGTTGGGACATTCACTGAGAATGGAGTGCTTGCTAGTGGATGCTTTGGAAAGATTGGTTTGTGGGAGACGACTGAGACGAAGAAGGAGATACAAGATGATAGACGGCATAAAGGGAAGAGGAAATTATGCAGACATGAAGAGGATGGCAGAAGACTGGACAGCCTGGAGAACAACCATGTGAAAACCTGCCTTTTGGCAGAACACTGATGATGATGATGATGGTGAGTTGTTCTTTCTGAAGTTATTCTAGATTTCATACTATGAAAATTGTAAGGTATTTGAAGTTCTTACATTAAATTTGAATTAAATAATTCTATATCCTTATACTTAAGGTGAGTATTTCAAAACCAAAAACAAGTCATAAATGTTTCCAGGTGAATTTCCTTTCTTAAGCGTAGTTTTCTAAATTTATAGTAAATTTTTCTATCTCCGGAAATGTGCCCGCTAGAAAGCTCAGATTCTTACAGCACCTTTCTATTAATGACAAAGTGGAGTATACAAATTTTGAAAGTGACTGAACAAACACTACTCTCCTTTATTTAGATTCTTATAGGTGGTGAGTGTATGCATTCAGTAAGAGACATTTAATAACTTTCCCACAGCAGGCAGTGTGTCCCCCGGGTAGGCCGCTAGATGTCAGCACCCTAAGTTGCATACAGCAAGCTATCCTAAAGTAAACGTTCGCTCGGAACGACTTGAGACGCTATAGTCATCGCAACAAGTCGCGTGAAACTGTCCGATCTCCCACACACTGGCCTGCCGCACGCAGCTGTCACCCTTGCAACGTTTGAACGTGCGGACACCCTCACTTCACGGCTCAACTGGATGTCTCTGTTGGTAGTGCTGACACTTCTCCACTAGTTGTGGTACTGAAAGATGTGTGCCAGCTGGTTTCCACGCTGCCTAACAAAAGCCCATTAAGAGCAATGTAGGACCACGTGCGTGGCATTGCTTGCATGTCACGAGGCTGATCATGAGAGCTTTTTTGTCGAAGATTGCCACAGGAGATGAAACGTGGACTCATCACTTCTAACCGCAAACAAAACAGCAATCCACGGAATGACCCCAAACCACCTCTCTTCCGAAGAAATATTTCAAAGCCGCACCCTCAGCTGGTAAAGTCAAGACGAAGGCGTTCTGCGATTCTAAAGAGGTTATTCTTATTGATATGGTTCATCATGGTGCAACGAGCAACTCTGAAGGGTATTGCGCTACCCTCGGAAAATTGAAGAAACAGTGTATATCGCCACAAAAATGCAAACGTAATTCGCCATCTCCGAGACAACGTAGGGTCTCACGCAAGTCTGAGCGTCCGAAAGGAGATCGAAAACCTTCATTCGACCATTCTTCCTCATCCACTCTAAAGCCCGGATCTCACGCTTTCCGACTTGGATTTGTTTGGCCCAACAATGAATGCTCTCCACCGGAAGCAGCAAGTGAATAACAGGGAGGTCACTGCTGCCACCAGACATTGGCACCGACGTTGATCAGATCAGTAGCGTGGTACGATGCGAGCATACAGTCGCTCCCATTAAAGTGGCATAAGGCCGTCGCATTGAATGGAGGTTATGTAGAAAAATATTGTTTTGTAGCCACGAGAGTGGGGGGTTATATGGTGTACTGGAATTCTGACTAAAACCAGACTACTTTCAGATAAAAAGTGTTGCATTACATATTGAACGCACCCCCCCCCCCTCCTACTATAGTCAAATAGCCACTTCTGGACAAACATACAATGTACACTACTGGCCATTAAAATTGCTACATCAAGAAGAAATGCAGATGATAAACGGGTATTCATTGGACCAATATTATACTAGAACTGACATGTGATTACATTTTCCCGCAATTTGGGCGCATAAATCCTGAGAAATCAGTACCCACAACAGACACCTCTGGCCGTAAAAGCGGCCTTGATACGCCTGGGCATTGAGTCAAACACAGCTTAGATATCGTGCAGCATCAACACGATACCACAGTTCAAGAGTAGTGACTGGCGTATTTTGACGAGCCAGTTGCGCGGCCACCATTGACCAGACGTTTTCAGTTGGTGAGAGATCTGGAGAATGTGCTGGCCAGGGCAGCAGTCGAACATTTTCTGTATCCAGAAAGGCCCGTACAGGACCTGCAACATGCGATCGTGCATTACCCTACTGAAATGTAGGGTTTCGCAGGGATCGAATGAAGGGTAGAGCCACGGGTCGTAACACATCTGAAATGTAACGTCCACTGTTCAACGTGCCGTCAATGAGAACAAGAGGTGACCGAGACGTGTAACCAATGACACCCCATACCATCGCGACGGGTGATACGCCAGTATGGCGATGACGAATACACGCTTCCAATGTGCGTTCACCGCGACGTCGCCAAACACGGATGCGACCATCACGATGCTGTAAACAGAACCTAGATTCATCCGAAAAAATGACGTTTTGCCATTCGTGCACCCAGGTTCGTCGTTGAGTACACCATCGCAGGCGCTCCTGTCTGTGATGCAGTGTCAAGGGAACCGCAGCCACGGTCTCCGAGCTGATAGTCCATGCTGCTGCAAACGTCGTCGAACTGTTCGTGCAGATGGTTGTTGTCTCGCAAACGTCCCCATCTGTTGACTCAGGGATCGAGACGTGGCTGCACAGTCCGTTACAGCCATGAGGATAAGATAGCTGTCATCTCGACTGCTAGTGATATGAGGCCGTTGCGATCCGGCACGGCGTTCCGTATTACCCTCCTGGACCCACCGATTCCATATTCTGCTAACAGTCATTGGATCTCGACCAACGCAAGCAGCAATGTCGCGATACGATAAACCGCAATCGCGACTGGCTACAATCCGACCTTTATCAAAGTCGGAAACGTGATGGTACGAATTTCTCCTCCTTACACGAGGCATCACAACAACGTTTCACTAGACAACGCCGATCAACTGCTGCTTGTGTATGAGAAATCGGTTGGTAACTTTCCTGATGTCAGCACGTTGTAGGTGTCGCCACCGGCACCAACCTTGTGTGAATGCTCTGAAAAGCTTATCATTTGCATATCAGAGCATCTTCTCCCTGTCGGTTAAATTTCACGTCTGTAGCACGTCATCATCGTGGTGTAGCAATTTTAATGCCCAGTAGGGTAAACTAACAGAAATATGTAATTAAGGAGACAATTTAGGTAATATCCTGAAAAACGTAATACCAAGTTGCTGTATTGCATCCAGAAAGTGACAGTAACACATGGAGAATAATTTTTGGTAAGTACGAAATATCTGTGATCTTCATGTACATTGGTTGCTCAAAAACTACATGCAATATCCACATAATATTGTGAAAGGCCACAATTTACATCCCTGATATCATTTTCTTTGGCAGTATGATGAGTTGTAGGTTCCAGCTGCTTGAGACATCTTAGAGCAAGCTGAATTTTTTACCAATACAGATCAGATTGGTTAGATAGTTTCGGTAATTTTGTAGACAAGTAAAGATAGTTACCTAAAATTCTTTCTAGTCAACAAAATTTTGCGCATTCCTGGCTGTAGGCCATTACTCTCTACGAGGCTCTAGGCTATAACCTCAGAACCATTTCAGAGACGTCTATCTTCCTGTTATTGTGACAAAACCCACAGGAAGCAATAGTATCTGCCTCACGCTATGATGGATCCTATACCACTCATTTGGAGGGTAGACGGTTCACCTTGCGGGCCGCCTTGAAAGGATTTACATCGCTTAGGAACCTGCACTTGAAGGTTCGTGTACCGTGGAATTTAAATACCTTCCACCTCCACGATCCTGAATGACTTCAACGCTTTGCCGTGGCATGTGTCACCTGTGAATGGCACTTACCTAAGTACTGCACATCCTTGACTCGATGCTTGGAATGTGCCAAACCTGCCATTTGGTATACGTTTATTCAATACGTCAATGAAGCTGCTGCGTGGTGCCAGCACACTACCGATTATATCTACGCCCTTCTCCGCCACTTAGACGCTCAGCTATCCACGCATGAAACCACGAGGGAATGCAGCACAAATTGTGACACTGAATGCAAGGGGTGATGGTGAGCACCAGACGTCAAGATTCGGAGGGGCAGTAACACCCGACATCCATCATATCGCATCAGATGGGAAACAACGAGGAAAAATTCCATCATCAAGATCTAAACCTGTCGCGCCCAGGGCGTCACTGACCAGGACTCAATCGTCAATACCTTTGTAGAGCGCTACCGTACATTGGGCCAGAAGGACACACTGGATAGTTATTTTTGGAAACAAGTAATTTGGAGTGATGAATCTCGCTATAACTTGCAGCAGGTCGATAGAAAGGTTTGAGTGAACGTAACCTGGCATCATTTGCAGTGCCAACCAACTAGTACGGAGAAGGTGATGTTACAGTATTAGGGTATTTTTCGTGGTTGGAGTGTGGTCCCCTCATTGCGCTTAAGGAAACGGTAAATGAGGATGATATGAACAAATTTTACAACATTTAGTGTTGTCAGCAGTAGATAAAGAGTTCGGAGACGTTGACTGACTGAACCAGATTGACAGTACACCCTGCAATAAAGCAACGTATGTGAGGCAGTTGTTTGTAGACAGTAACATTTAGGATGAGCTAGAACATCGACTTCTTTCCCGACCGCAGTGTCGAGCATCACTAGATTCCCTGGTTTCGCTCGCTGAGAAAGAACGGTCTGACATTCCTCCAGAGACATTCACATAACTCATCGAAAGCG
Organism: Schistocerca serialis cubense; assembly: GCF_023864345.2. NCBI lineage: Eukaryota > Metazoa > Arthropoda > Insecta > Orthoptera > Acrididae > Schistocerca > Schistocerca serialis. The sequence continues at coordinate 868,069,126 of NC_064641.1, read as the reverse complement.
TCCTGAGCAATCGACATGAAGGCCGCCGGTGGACGCTTCCTATATTTGTGTCCATCAATAGGTGTCAAGATGTTTGTGATCAGGTAGTGTTACTCAGAACAACTTTAAGGCCCAAACGAAGCGAGGTCACACTTGGGGAGTCAAGTTAAAAGGGGCACACCTGTATCGGCGTACAGGGAGTATCGTAACTTGTAGCGAACATTGACGCAGGTGAATGTATACGATAAAAACTGGACTAAACTCCTCCCGCACAGGCCATGAAGGCCCGATTGTACATACTGGCCGCCGTGTCATCCTCAGCCCACAGGTGTCACTGGATGCGAATGTGAAGGGGTATGTGGTCACCACACAGCTCTCCTGGCCGTATGTCAGTTTCCGAGACCGGAGCCGCTACTTCTCAATCGAGTAGCTCCTCAGTTTTCCTCACAAGGGCTGTGTGCACCACGCTTGCCAACAGCGCTCGGCAGACCTGATGGTCACCCATCCAAGTGCTAGCCCAGCCCGACAGCGCTTAACTCCGGTGATGTGACGGGAACCGGTGTTACCACTGCGGCAAGGCCGCTGGTTGAATGTATACGATAAGAGACCCAAAAACGGTCCAATAAACGTGGTCTGCAACGAGCTCTTTGGGACATAAATGCGAGTATGTTGTTAGCTACTGCTGACTTCAGATACAATGATGGTCCTAGTCAGTGTAAATGTATTTGAAATGTTATCTTTCCGATTCAGTTCCCATGTAAATGAAATTCACCCATGGCCCCGGGGGGTATGGATGAAAGGTATCTTTCAGAACTTAAGCTGATACAGACATACCTTAATGCAATACTTTTTCGAGATATAAAAATAATTATTATTGTTATAATTATTATTATAGTATACAGTATCCAAGGTTAGTATTTTATTTTAAATCCTAAATGAATTTCAATGTTATTGTTCTGCCTAAGAGAAATTATCAGTACATCCACTAAATAATTGTAGGAATTGTACATGACTTTATTTAAAGAACACTACTCTGTCATTTCGCCCACAGAACTACTTCTGTTTTCAGTTGCACACATATACATTTTGAATAGGTTTATCAGATTTAAATTAGTTTCAAGAAAATATTTTAGAATTTAAATAGTTACTAGTGAGCTATGCTCACATGGAACGTAAGTCAGGCAGTTAATTGTGTATAAAAGTACATTTTTTTCCCGTTCCACCTTTTCCGATGGAAAGTGAAATAATTTGTAAATTGCAGAATTACAAAGAACTATTTTTAAACAAAAAAATTAACAGATACTTTATGTTTGCAATTCTTGCACCCAATTGAACAGTTAGGACATTTTATTTGAAACTGCAACAAGATAATAAGACTACTTACTTCTACCTCCACGGAAAGAGTTAAAGATAGTAGAAGCTAGATTAAATGATATTAATTGTTTGTTCTTTGAGCACTTCGCTCTGGAACAAGATTTTGAAATTTATTTATCTTACGGAGGAGTCTCTTTGTAGAACTTACTCCAAAGGAACTGATTTAAAAGAAACAATCCATTTTAAATTTTAGATTTTAGATTTTTTTGGAGGTCTTACCGAAAGCCCAAAGAAAGGCAGCTAATGTCTTTGGGAGAGGAGCCGACGCAAATACGTTGCTTATGAGAAAAAATCTTTGTGGGCCACCTCTGTTTATATTTACTGTGAACAGCTATTCGTATGAACTCAAACTGAATGAAGTGAAGCACGCACCACTAGGTTGTGTCAGGTTACTCCGCTCTAAAAACAAAGAAATTTGGGTTGAACTACGTTGCGAAAAAGAAGTGACATCTCGAGTACTGCAAAACAAATTTTCCCACTTGCGGCATAGGAGGAGGATGCGAGTAAGCGTGCAGCTTTATTTTCCAAGACCAAAATTTTTCTTTCTCCTTTTCGCTGCTACACATACGCACCCAGAGTACCGTGTAAACATCGGACATACGCACACCTCGCGCAGATGTTTACCTCTCCTCTATTATTTTTTCCATCGGTCGACAAAGTAGGCCGCTGCGTCCCTTCCGCGAACCCGGGTTTCTGGAGGCCTCTGCCGCGGCCTCGTGTCCCCGGCGCTGCCGAGCGCTCGTCACGTCCGCTACAGGGCGCCTGCTGGCGCTCACTCAGAAGAATAAACAGCGGGGCCGGCCTGTCGGGACGCCGAAGACACACAGCGGCCGCCCGAAGCGCGGGGCCTTATCGAAGAGTGGTCCGTCAGTCCGGCCGCGCGCAATGGCTGCCGCCAGATCTCTCGCTTGTTATTGCGGACGCCAGCGCCGGGCCGGCACGCCGATGCTTCAGCCCGGCGGACGTCGCTCCCAATAAAAACATGGAATGGGCGGTGCCTTGATTACTTTCTACGAGGTTCTGACGCAGGGCGGGGGCCCGAGCCGGCGAGATTAAACTAGCGCAAACAATTGGGGGAAGAAGGAGCGGAGAGGGAGAGAGAGCGAGAGAGATGAAGATGGCGTGGGCTCACAGGAAGGCAGGCTGAGGTGTGTGTTCATTCATAACAGTCCTCCGGGGGTCTCAGTCGGCTGAGGAGACAGGAGGGAATACCCTTTCCTTCCCGCCCCCACTCCACCCTACGGCCCGTACTCTATTGGCCACCGTCAGCACTTTTGGAAGGAGGTGCTTCATCTCAATCTCCCATTCCTCTTCGCTGGTGAAAGCAAAATGGTAAGCGGAGGAATGCGATCTGGATTATACCTAGTGACCGATTCCTTAGGTTGCCAAGAGCAAAATTAGTTCTACGTTTGTAGTGCGCCCCAGATGGTGCTCGAAAGACCAAACCTACCAAATGGCAGTCTCTCTTTTGCCTCACTAAGGAAGAGAAAAACGTACCTTAATTATAGGATATATACACTGAAGAGCGACAGGAACTGGTACACCTGCCCAGTATCGTGTAGGGCTCCAGCGAGCACGCAGAAGTGCCGCATCACGATGTGGCATGGACTCGAATAATGTCTGAAGTCGTGCTGGAGGGTGATGACACAATGAATTCTAAAGGGCTGTCCATAAGTCCGTAAGGGTACGAAGGGTTAAGGATCTCTTCTGAACAGTACGTTGCAAGGCATCCCAGGCATGCTCAATAATGTTCATGTCTGGGGAGTTTGGTGGCCAGCGGAAGTGTTTAAGCTCACAAGAGCGTTCCTGCAACCACTATGTAGCAATTCGGGACGTGTGGGAAGTCCTTCTGGAATTCCCAAGTCCGTCGGAATGCACAATGCACAATAGACATGAATGAATGCAGGTGATGAGACAGGATGCTTACATCCGTGTCACCTGTCAGAGTCGTGTCTAGACTCATCAGGGATCCCACATCACTCTAACTGGACACGCCTCACACCATTACAGAGTCTACATCTACATCTACATCAATACTCCGCAAGCCACCTGACGGTGTGTGGCAGGGGGTACTTTGAGTACCTCTATCGGTTCTCCCTTCTATTCCAGTCTCGTATTGTTCGTGGAAAGAAGGATTGTCGGTATGCTTCTGTGTGGGCCTAATCTCTCTGATTTTATCCTCATGGTCTCTTCGCGAGATATACGTAGGAGGGAGCAATACACTGCTTGACTCCTCGGTGAAGGTATGTTGTCGAAACTTCAACAAAATCCCGTACCGAGCTACTGAGCGTCTCTCTGGCAGAGTCTTTCACTGGAGTTTATCTACCATTTCCGTAACGCTTTCGCGATTACTAAATGATCCTGTGATGAAGCGCGCTGCTCTCCGTTGGATCTTCTCTATCTCTTCTATCAACCGTATCTGGTACGGATCCCACACTGGTGAGCAGTATTCAAGCAGTGGGCGAACAAGTGTACTGTAACCTACTTCCTTTGTTTTCGGACTGCATTTCCTTAGGATTCTTCCAATGAATCTCAGTCACGCATCTGCTTTACCGACAACTAATTTTGTATGGTCATTCCATTTTAAATCACTCCTAATGCCCATCCCCAGACAATTTATTTAATTAACTGCTTCCAGTTGCTGACCTGCTATATTGTAGCTAAATGATGAACGGTCTTTCTTTCTATGTATTCGCAGCACATTAGACTTGTCTACATTGAGATTCAATTGCCATTCCTTGCACCATGCGTCAATTCGCTGCAGATCCTCCTGCATTTCAGTACAATTTTCCATTGTTACAACCTCTCGATATACTACAGCATCATCCGCAAAAAGCCTCAGTGAACTTCCGATGTTATCCACAACGTCATTTATGTATATTGTGAACAGCGACGGTTCTACGTTACTCCCCTGCGGCACACCTGAAATCACTGTTACTTCGGAAGACTTCTCTCCATTGAGAATGACATGCTGCGTTCTGTTACCTAGGAACTCTTCATTCCAATCACACAATTGGTCTGATGGTCCATATGCTCTTACTTTGTTCATTAAACGACTGTGGGGAACTGTGTCAAACGCCTTGCGGAAGTCAAGAAACACGGTATGTACCTGGAAACCCGTGTCTATGGTCTTCTGAGTCTCTTGGACGAATAGCGCGAGCTGGGTTTCACACGATCGTCTTTTTCGAAACCCATGCTGATTCCTACAGAGTAGATTTCTAGTCTCCAGAAAAGTCATTATACTCGAACATAATAAATGTTCCAAAATTCTACAACTGATCGACGTTAGAGATATAGCTCTATTGTTGTAGTAAACAGCGTTTCATGTGCTTCGGACTGAGACTAAGGAAAGCACTGGGGGAAAGAGAGAATACGATAGATGCACATATTCCGTAACTATGGGTGTACAAGGTGGCCTGATAAGGCGCAAAAATCGAGCACTGATCAAAAAAATCAGTCTGTAAGGAGAGCTTCGCCGGAAACTATTCCGCGTCACGGTCACCCTTACAGCAGTCAGTGTAAGTGGATTTGTAAAATAGGTCTCGATCTGCAGACAACTGGCGGCGGTCTGAGATGGAGTTATCATACCACCTGGAACACAGGAGATTGTGTTCTCATGTAATCGACAACTGCGTGTGCGCTGTGGAAGAGTGACGGTACCTATTACTTATGCCCTATCGCCAGCTGGAGATCTTTTCGTGATTGTAAGTTCAACCTGCGCAATGGAAAAGCGACCTACTTACTCGGCATGATTTTTTTTTTTCACTTTGTGCTGCTCCTCTTCCCACCGCAGCACTGTTGTTATACCTGGTGTTAGAACTATGCGTGCGATACATGGAAGTAATCTCACAGCGATGCTGCTAGGTAGCGAAGTCCTTCACCTGGCGCTCCAATCATATGTTTCATCAAAATATAATGGGCACACAGAGATAAGGATTGCAGAGGGTTTAGCCACTCCGTTGATTACCTTACATTAAAAGTAGCAGAATGCGAAAAAGGCATGGATGTCAGTGCAGCTCCCTTAAGCTTAGCTATTTGAACCTTCTGTACGTAGAACTCACACCATGGAGTTAAAGAGCTTGATTGAATTTCCTCATCTTGAGAAATCAAAAGGAGTAATCTCCTTTAAATCCTAAAAACTTTCTAAAGACAAGATGGCACGAGAATTTTTTTATTCACAAAAACGATTACGGCTGACTTTGCTGTCATCTTCAGGTCTTTAAAAAATTTTATCAAATTTTTTTGTTGTAAAACGTGTCATAACAACTTGAGGGGAGGTGCAACTAAAACATTTATGTTACAAAACGTGTTCATTTTGAGTTGGAACCTCACCCTAGAGTGAAATGTACGAGTTTTATTTCAAAAATTTTTGAAGACCTGAAGAAGAAACTAAAGTCTGTCGAAACTAGTTGTTGCAAATAAAGATATATTTATATAACCTCTCTTTTAGGAAGTTTTTACCGAGCTAAACTACAATTGAAGAAGTAACCTTAAACCAGCAAGTACATGTGTCAAAACATCACTCGATATTCACATTTGTGAAAGAGTTGCCTGTCATTATTGACAATGTGTAACACTTAGAAAAACAAATGAATCTCTGTATTAGAAAGATGGCAGTTACGGTGATGTGTAACATAAACAGTGAACTGAAAGTGAACTGTAAGATGTCCACCTGGTTGCCAGAGTAGAAAAAGCAGTTTACTTAGATGCAGTGTATTAGAAGTTACCTGTAAGTACCTTTCCATTTCATAAAGAAACGTTAAGGAACTATTTTTAAATCTATAACAGAGATGTGAAACCATAACCTATGTGTAATAAGGACGAATTATGTCATATTTCAGGACACCACTGAACGCGTCTGGGAGCATAAATAGAAATAAAAAATTTCGATGTGCAGCATGCAAAAAAGCCATTTTCTTTGAAACAACTGCAAACTATTCGAGATACTTGCTGAAAAATTTTATTTGCAAATTTTAATATTTTCCTCGCAAATTTTTCCTATTTTAGTTTATTATCTGATGTACAATTATCTGAGGTTTTATATCTATTTGCATCATTTCTAGCCGGAATAACTTTGTACACATAATTGAAGACAGTATTTCTGTTGAAATAATGTGCAACAGTGTGCAGCAGCGACATCTAGCGTTGCCAGTATGGAGGCACGTCACTCATCACTGTACGGCTTCATAACTTGTTTTCTCAAATTGTCAATATGTATGCTGCATTGCTGCTAACGGTACTGGCGAAGCTAGTGGGGCTACCCCACATACACTCCTGGAAATGGAAAAAAGAACACATTGACACCGGTGTGTCAGACCAACCATACTTGCTCCGGACACTGCGAGAGGGCTGTACAAGCAATGATCACACGCACGGCACAGCGGACACACCAGGAACCGCGGTGTTGGCCGTCGAATGGCGCTAGCTGCGCAGCATTTGTGCACCGCCGCCGTCAGTGTCAGCCAGTTTGCCGTGGCATACGGAGCTCCATCGCAGTCTTTAACACTGGTAGGATACCGCGACAGCGTGGACGTGAACCGTATGTGCAGTTGACGGACTTTGAGCGAGGGCGTATAGTGGGCATGCGGGAGGCCGGGTGGGCGTACCGCCGAATTGCTCAACACGTGGGGCGTGAGGTCTCCACAGTACATCGATGTTGTCGCCAGTGGTCGGCGGAAGGTGTACGTGCCCGTCGACCTGGGACCGGACCGCAGCGACGCACGGATGCACGCCAAGACCGTAGGATCCTACGCAGTGCCGTAGGGGACCGCACCGCCACTTCCCAGCAAATTAGGGACACTGTTGCTCCTGGGGTATCGGCGAGGACCATTCGCAACCGTCTCCATGAAGCTGGGCTACGGTCCCGCACACCGTTAGGCCGTCTTCCGCTCACGCCCCAACATCGTGCAGCCCGCCTCCATTGGTGTCGCGACAGGCGTGAATGGAGGGAAGAATGGAGACGTGTCGTCTTCAGCGATGAGAGTCGCTTCTGCCTTGGTGCCAATGATGGTCGTATGCGTGTTTGGCGCCGTGCAGGTGAGCGCCACAATCAGGACTGCATACGACCGAGGCACACAGGGCCAACACCCGGCATTATGGTGTGGGGAGCGATCTCCTACACTGGCCGTACACCACTGGTGATCGTCGAGGGGACACTGAATAGTGCACGGTACATCCAAACCGTCATCGAACCCATCGTTCTACCATTCCTAGACCGGCAAGGGAACTTGCTGTTCCAACAGGACAATGCACGTCCGCATGTATCCCGTGCCACCCAACGTGCTCTAGAAGGTGTAAGTCAACTACCCTGGCCAGCAAGATCTCCGGATCTGTCCCCCATTGAGCATGTTTGGGACTGGATGAAGCGTCGTCTCACGCGGTCTGCACGTCCAGCACGAACGCTGGTCCAACTGAGGCGCCAGGTGGAAATGGCATGGCAAGCCGTTCCACAGGACTACATCCAGCATCTCTACGATCGTCTCCATGGGAGAATAGCAGCCTGCATTGCTGCGAAAGGTGGATATACACTGTACTAGTGCCGACATTGTGCATGCTCTGTTGCCTGTGTCTATGTGCCTGTGGTTCTGTCAGTGTGATCATGTGATGTATCTGACCCCAGGAATGTGTCAATAAAGTTTCCCCTTCCTGGGACAATGAATTCACGGTGTTCTTATTTCAATTTCCAGGAGTGTATTTATGTAAAGACACGATATATTTTGTATACTGCATCTACGCAGGTACGGGAATGTTTCCCTGTTGCTTAAATTGATTTCTGATTCTGTATTTTTTTTAATTTTGATATATTTATACAATAGGCTACCTCTTTATGTATGTTTCATGGGTCTAAAACTTTTATGTATGTTTCGTGTATCTAAAAGACCAAGTTGCTGAGGTCATCGGTCCCTAGCCTCACGCACTACTTAATCTAACTTCAGCTGACGTACGCTAAGGACCATACACCCACGCCCAAGGGAGAACTCAAACCTCCGACGGGTGGAGCCGCGCCAATCATGGCAAGGCGCCCCAGACCGCATGGCCACCCCAAGCGGCAGACTCAAATTACAATCAATACTTCCTTGTCCGCTGGAGAACGCTACTGTGACTATGTGGCAGTGCGTGTATTCTAAAATGTTTCGGACTTGCAGTTTGTCATCGTTCACTACACTTCACGATTTTTCATCCAGACTTCTGCCACTCAGTCTCAGCTGAGCCAATTGGAGACTTTCCCTATCTCGTGAAATTTTAACATACGGTGTGTATTCTGATTATATGTTGAAATCGTGATGACAAATTGATCACACTACCCAGCGTGCACAGCGGCTGCTTAAAGTCAAAAACCAGGAAATGGATGAAGAACAGAGCCCGGTGGTGAAATCTCTAGAATTTCGGCCATTTGTGGCAACATTTCCTTCGAGATAGCCAGAAACCTCCATGAAGTGCAGATTCAAGTGATTTACCGCCCATCATTTAAGATTGCAGACCACATAGATTCCGTGAAGGTCCACTTGTTATTGAGGAAGACCGGAATATACCAAACACTATGCCAATGCGTTATGACATTCGTAGGCCAGACCACGCGCGCTGTGCAAGAATGCTGCACAAAATATCAGAGTTGTACTCACCTTTTGCAACCAGGCAAATCTGCAAGAGTTCAACATTGTTTCTCCACCGGATATTCAATGCTGTGTGATAAAACAATAATTTTGGCAACACACACACCTTTTTGCCACCCCGTTACTAAAAAATCTCTGGAAATACAATTGGCGTAAAATATGATGGACTCTGATAGTGAACGCTAGTGAAACCTCTTCATTTCCACAATTTGCTCGAAATCAAGATGACAGCCTATTCCAGTGATGGTAATGCGCGCTTCACCACAGTCTTGACATACGTGCAGAATTTACACAGAACGATAATAAACTTTGGGACATACGAAGTTTTTGTCAGTATTCGATGGTTGTTCTTGAGGATGACTTGCAAATTCCGTGCAGAAATTCCGTAGAGGGTAGTGAACGATGGCTGATTGCAGGACTGAAACTTCTTCGGATGTATTTTATCGTTTTTTTTTTTTTTTTTTTTTTTTTTTTTTTTTTTTTTTTTTTTTTTTTTTTTTTTTTGTGGGAGCTGCTCCGCCTCTAAGTCCTTAAACGCAAGCCGCGCCTGTACGAGAGACTGGTTAACGTTGTACCCTCGATGCCATCCACGAAACAGCTGGAGATTCTGCGCAGTCCGCGGCAGTGGAACGGCACGGTTGGATGCGCTGCCTGCAGCCGGTTGGCAGCCGTGCTGGCTGGGATGCCCGCGGGCTGACCGCGCGCCGAGGCCGCCGCCGCAGACCGCGCCGGGGATTCCCCGGCACGCTTGCTATGCCACCCACCGCCCTGAGCAGTAGGTATCTGCTCTTGATGCGGGCTGGCTAGATGTGCCGGCTGGCTACTATGACCTCGGCAGAGCCGTCCTCCTTGCAGGGTGGCCAGCATTCCGGCCCCATCTCCCGCTGTGCTGATTTTACACGCAAGCATTTGCTGTCCCGATTACTGCCGACTGACACACAGCCTGAGGGTGGATCTCCTTCACCCCTTTCAAACCTCGGCATTAGCAAAACTGTGTGCTGTTAATCGAGCGTTCATTTCTCCAGTAACTATGGAAGCCTGGCAGCACTAGTATAACTGAGTCCGTGGTTCACATTTCCTACCCCATTACCGAGAAAGAGATCAGTTGTGAGCGAACACCTCCAACAGCAGTCCACGCGTAATTAAATTTTCAGGCAAATTGACCTGATCGATGGAATAAATTTTAATTCCCCTAGGAGAGGAACTGGCCGCTTCGGTCCGATGTAGTTAGGCTAGAAGTAAGAGGCGGTTACGTGTCCATCACATCACGTTGCGTCACTGCAGTGGTGTGTTTTTTGCAGGTGCGGTAACAGGAGTCGACGTGTAGACGTGATAGAATGACACAAGCAAATTAGTCTTTGCAAATACGCTAACGGCCACTCTACTGATGTATCGGCATAGATAGTCCAGCGTACCTACAAGAAATGTTGGGCTACACCACTTACCACCATGTCACACAGCAGTAGTCGTAAAAAGATCCCAACATACCGGGACCGCAGACGAATATGACGTTTTGTCAGTGACAGCTGATTTCAGTCACAACAGGAATTGTTCAGTAAAGATAATGCTCACAGCTCGTAAATATTTGAAAAACGTCAAGACTTTAAACATGGCTGAAACAGCAACTGTTGAAATTCTTCACGGTAAATGATAACAGCCAAACAGTTACAGAATAAAGATTTATTAAAACCCTAAATATACCTTCGTCAGAAGTAAAATACACTAAAATCACATCCTGCAGTGGAGATACATAAAAAAAATCGTCCCAAAGGCGTCGTCATCAGTTAAATGGAGATGTGATTTTAGTGTACTTTACTTCTGATGAAGGTATATTTATATATACCGGAACCGTGATCAAGGATTTTAATAAATATTTATCCTGCAACTGTTTGGCTGTTATCATTTACCGTGAAGTTTGCAAAACGTCATGATCCGCCGGCAAGGGCTGTTTATAAAATTTCGTTAATATACAACCAGTTTTGGACCACACACCATCATCAGCCATCATAATAATGACAACAGCTTAAAGACGATATAAAATCAATGGCTCCAAAAAATAAAAATGGTTCAAGTGGCTCTGAGTACTATGGGACTTAACATCTGAGGTCGTCAGTCCCCTAGAACTTAGAACTACCTAAACCTAACTAACACACATATCCATGCTCGAGACGACCGTAGCAGTCTCCAAAAAATAAAAATCCGTAATTCGTCACTGTTGTTAAACTGTAGGGGGGAGCGTTAGACCTAGTGCATAGTGTACCTAGGAAGTAATATTTGAAAAACGTCATTTGTTCGGTACTTCGTTTTAGAGACTGACTTTAGAATCACATGAAACAACGCACACTGCCGACCACCATAAGCAGTTCCCGTTTTTCTAAACTACTTTTGTTGTTATTAGACATGAAATTGTGTTCTCTGTAGCACTGTAAATACTTCAGATTGTTCATATTTAAGTGCTGTATGATATGTTAAAGCTACTGAGAATATATCGTTAGATCATAAGATACAGAATTTTATGGTAAGTAGAATGTTATATTTTATAACTATTTATATAACTTGTGGACTTCATCCGTCACGCAGCCTCTTGTATCTTGAACCAGGAGCTCTTTGCCATGGGACATGTGATACAGTTGTTATTTAATGTCTCCACATTTTCGCCCCTCTTGAAAATACGATTAGCGTTCAATATGTAATGCAACACGTTTTTTTCCCTGCTCATTTGGCTGAAAAAATGCGACGTTCGTTGACGGACATTTTGGAATTTTCCTGCTTCACCTCCTACAGTTTCATCAAGATCCAGTAGGTGGAGGCGCTAACCGTAGCCTTCGAAAGGGCGTCTGTAACTGTCCCAAACAAAGAGCTGTCACTGAGTTTCTTTTGGTGGAAAACCAGATCCCCGTAGATAGTCTTAAGTGTTTGCAAAATGTCTACGGAGAGTTGGCAGTGAACAAAAGCACGGTGAGTCGTAGGGCGCGGCGAGTGTCAGCATCCAAACAAGGTGGTGCACAAGTGTCCTACCTCCTGCCTGCGGGCCGGCCGCTCTCGGCCGTGACTCCTGCAATGTTGGAACGTGCAGACACTCTCATTCCAGGTAATCGGTCGGTGAAAGCGAACTACTTCTTCTTCATAACAACGCAAAGCCTCATACAAGGCAGCGAATACGAGACGATCTCAAAAAACGTCAATGAAATGATGTTCATCCACACTACAACGTGGATCTCGCACCTTCCGATTTCCATCTGTTTGGTCCAGTGAAGGATACACTCAGCGGAAAGTGGATGATGGGGAGGTTATAGATGCAGCAAGACGTTGTCTCCTATATCGAGCAGTACAGCTGTACCATGCGGGGATACAGGCCACCTACCAGTAAGGTGGCGTAAGGCCGTCTAAAAGAGTGGGTAATAATATGATGTGTTGGAATCCTGAATAAAACCAACATTCTTTGAGAAAAGAAATGTGCTGCCTTACTTACTGAAAGCCTCTCAGATTTCTCTCTTACAAGAGGATGGGAGCAAGATTAGAGTTTAATGTCTCGTCGACAACGGGGACATTTGAGATGCAGCTCCAGCCCGTATTATGAAAGGATATAAAACGAAATCCGCTGTGCCCTTTGAAATGAACCATTACAGCGTTTGAAAATCTAAGTCTGGGTGCCCGCACGGAGATTTGAACCGTCATCCTTCCACATCTGAGTACAGTGTGATAGTCACTGCCACGCTGCGCATTGCGAGATGGGACACTCTACAGGCTGCCGACTGCACATCTGTTTTTTCAGCCGGTTTATTGTAATCATATTCTTTATTGTACAGTCAATAGTAAATACTTACTACACAGTCCTCTCCTCCTTATTACACAAAATCAGCTTAGACCGTTACAAGAGAAAAGAAAGATGGAAGATCGCAATTTAATCTCTACAAATCACACAACTGAACAAATTTCAGTGTTGCTACAAAGAATAAAGTACTTCACGTTCGTCAGTAAATTGATTCAGTTTTCACAAAGATTATTTTAGATACATTTGTCTTGCCGTATTACTTTGCCAGCAGTATCTATAAAATAATCAGCGAAAACATTGATTCTATGGTTTAGTGAACTTCCCCATTGTCGAGATCAAACAGCACGTGTATCCTTAGCGTTTTCTACGTTCTAACCAGTTTTGCAACGGCAGTAGCTGTGAACGATACAGCAACATTTGGTAATGATCATAGTAAAGTTCATGAATATCCTACAGTTACGCCTTAGAATTGCAAATACGCGCTCTTCTTATTCTCAACCACGACTTAAACCGTTGTTAAAAATCCGTTTCTTGCAGGAGAGGAGAATTCCGCTGTACGGTCTCATGAGACAATTCGACGGAGAAACTGTTCATCCCGCTATAGAGTGAATAATGTAAACTTACTGGAATAGTTTGTCCTTTTGATAGAATTACTAGGACACTTTTTAAATTTTATTCAGCCTACAGTTGTCGAAGATTGTGCTATCACATTCTCTGCCATGGGGACCTAGAGTCTTCTGCCTACGACGATTTTCGCTGCGATGTAGCATTGCGTGTGCTCAAATCATTTCTGTCGCTGTGAGCTCGCGCGATTGTTAGTCTGTCATACGCATCGAGCCTAAATGCCTACCTTTCAGCGAACAGCGTTGTTGCCATAATGTTCAGATGAGACTTTCCATACCTGTATGTTTTTTATATTTATTTCTTTTACGAGGTGTCTAATGAGCAAGCTGCTCGTAAGTGTATATGTATTTGTGTGTGAACGAACGCGCGTCACACTAAAAAGAAAACTGAGGAAATGAAAAATGTTTGTTCAATAAAGCTGATGTCTCACATTCTTTATATTGCAATAACTAGGAACGACAACGTTCGGGATCACCCGTATGCAAATTATGTCCTTGTTGATTTTTGTTTTATAGGCATTATGCCGTCGTGCTAGACGTATTTCTCGGCATAACGTTTCGTCCTACAATACTGAAGACGTCATCAGAGGCTATAAATGTTCAGATAACAATAACAAACAAGCTCAGAATCCCGAACTAATTGGACGTGTCCACGCAGCTGTCGGTTCGTGACGTCATAAGACCGATGAATCACGCCGATCAGTGTTATGGAGCCTTTGGTGGGGAAGGGATGGTGCTCTTTGCTTTATTTAGCACTAAGGTCAACAACACGTCTGATTTCAATCCCATTTTTTCTGTAAAGTTTTTTTTTTCTCCTTTGGGATTTCTATGGCCAGCTCTGCACATCCTATCATAGTAATGATTGGATCTTGATAAAAACGCAGTAACTGAGTGACGAATTTGCTACTGCTAGTTCGTTTGTGCTTCCCCAATGACAGACTCTCTTGTACTATATATGTGTGGTGTCTGTTCTGCCGGATATGTGAAATGCTGTGTTTAACTGCCATACTTCGACAGTCGCGCACCATCTTGTACCTTGAAACAAAAGGAGGTCTTTACTTAGGAGCATGTGATACCGCTATTATTTAATGCATTAACGGTTTTACCTCTGTTTAAAATACATAATGTGTTAATGGCCGATCCCTTCTACTTGAAAACTCATTTAATTGTAAATGTGATTGATATCCTCAGTGCAGATGCACAATAGGGTCCGAATCTCATGCGGGAATGTAGGAAACGCTGCAAACAAATGAGGCAAATGGACAGGGATGCAACCTAGAAGCGTATGGTAAGTTGAGCATTTGGGTCGGACAGAAGGTGTGCACAGATAGTCGATGCGACCAGTTCCGCTTGAGCAGCGACAGCGGTCAGACACGTTCCGCCGCAAGACTTAGATTGCAGCAATTAGCTCTTGTCATGCTATGTATTTATCAGGAAACGTACTTGACGCAGAAGCGTCTGTAACACCATAGGTTAGACACTACATACATTTTATTGATTCATTTTGCTTTCTGTTTTGTTCAACATTCCATTGTTGAGGTTCTGTAAATGTTGCTTGATTGAATCGATAACACAAAATTGTGTACTCCTTTCTTTGTAAATCTTTGATGTCATGGTTTGATTCTATGCAATGTAGTGTATCTAACATTTAAATTCTTTGTCTCATTTGGTGGGAACAAAACTAACTGTCTATAATTGTAATTTCTGTGTGAATAATTTTTTGTAGAAATGTCAATTTATGTAAATGTTCTGTTTTATTTAATATGTTTGGTTGCTGTTATGTAAATTTCTGACCTTCACTTAGGGTTCTGAGTTACTTTGTATGTAAAAGATGGTGTGGTTCCCCTCGGGAACGGAACTGTGTAGCACGCGCAATATGTGGTGGGCATGGATAGAAAGGTGGAACCAAGAGTCAGTAGGGGACGAGCTACCAAACTATCAACTGCTCATGTAAAAGTTACGTATTGTGCTGGTTCCGAGAGAGACTTTTCCTGGCGCTTTCCAATGCCTCGGATAGATGGATAAAGAGCTGGAACTATTCTGGAATTGGTATCTATCATCGCCACCAAGAAATGATGGAGTCCAGCAATTCTACCTGCAAATCCACCTACCAACATACACTAGTCACCACATTGCGCAATCACTGTAATGGAACTGAAGAACTATAGTAATGGACAGTGAAGGATCAGCTCACTGGATGTTTTAGTGTGCTCAAATATGAGGTAATTTATAACTGAATTTATGTACCTCCCTTGATTTTTTTCATTATCACAACACCTCTCAGGTTCCTCTCCGTTTGAACTATGATTACCGAGTGTCCTTGTTGTGGAAAAAGTGAAAGCCTCAAAGCCAAACAGTTAATTAAATAAAGTTGTTTGATTTTTGGTTAGAAGGGAGTATATATTTACTGGGGATTTAGTAAAATTGTGGGAGGTAGTAAATGTAGCTTTGTGAAAGCCTCCAAGCGATTGAAACAGTCCAATTTAAAGCTTTGTGGACATTAGAAGTTACTTATTTAATCATTGACTTGAAAGTAGAAGACAATTTGCTGTTACTCTTATAAAGTTTTGCTTAGATAATGATCATAGTTCTGGCTGTTGTTAATGCAAAAAGGTGAGTAAGTTTTTTTTTACAATTTTGTCAATATTGTGTCTCACTGCAGTAAAAGTCGTGAAATGCATTTGTGGAAAGTTATATACTCATGTTTGCTAACTGCTTGTCTCTTGTGTATTGGAAGTACATATTAATAATGGTGTAACAGGATGCACAGTATGTCTATTGTGCTTATGCTAGGTAACAAGTAACAGAAAGACCACTATATATGATAACAGTAGCTTCTTTTATTCAAAGGTCAGTGAGAAATAGTTTGCTAGTGAAATGTTTTTTTCCATGTCAGATAGTAAATTAATTGGTAAAAGAAATACTGAACCTATGTCCATTTTATGATTCTACGGTGAATGTCAATAGTAATATTATTGAGACCATACAGTTTGACCAAGCCTTGAAGGCAAAAGTGTATATCATTTTCCGTTACCATTATGCAAATAGCCATGTTCTCCTATAACTGTTAGCACTTTCTTTAACGTAAACATCTGCTACTGACAGAGTTCATTGCACTCTCATGTGATAGAGTATAGGCTGAGTCTGTCCATTAAAGTTACTCATATCTATTTTCTTGAACAAGAATGTTATTCTTATGCCTAATTAGGATGGCGACCGTTTTTGTTATCATTTGGACACTGTGGATAGGCAAAATATTGTTTGTTACTGTTTAAATATTTATGTAATTCTGACTTTCACTTCCGATAAGCCACCTCCGTTAAGTAAATTGCGGTGAACACAACAAAATTCCTTTCAGAGGGTAACACAGCTCTGTTGCTTTATACCATAAGTGCTTTAACAAGATAGTCCCATTTTAAGATCTGCTTCCAACTTTAAGGTTATGGTATAACAGAAGATGCGGTAGTGTTATACGTCTGTGTCCATCCTTTCGTGGTTTTTTGTTTGGAGGTGTATTTGTCCGCTTTTCTTCGCCTCTATGGCGTCCAGGACGATCCCGCTTGAAGAAACAGTCAATTTTGCGTTTTATAAGCTCACCTGTAATGTGCAGTCAACTTCCATCGAAATTCATGACGGTTTGTGGGAACGTTTGGTATTACATCAGATCATGTTCACGCCGCATATTTGGACACTGAACTCTGTCTTCTTTTCAAAATTCATGAACCCCTTCCAATGAGACAGTTTGTTATCTAAACAAGGCAGTCAGATTTCATCTCGCCATAGTGACGAGTCAGTTAGTGTTATACTTCTGGCCTCTGTTGATGGTGAATTGGTGAATAAACCAACGTGCGGTTTTCCAACTGGCCGCCGGAATAAATGATCAATAACTTAAGGCTGTGTTACTTAAATCTGTTAGTGGTAAGGTCATTTGCTGGAAACGCTGATCGAGTCAACACCGTCTTCAATACTACAGCGGTACAGGTTCCGTCGAGATGTACGTTAAACAGGACATCCCGCACATCTTCAGATTTGTAGTTATCGGGTCCATGTTACTTGCACTGGTCAACTGGGGACATGTTTTTACATAATGAGTGTAGTCGCCAACATTTCAGTTGTCCGAAGTGAGTTTTCGTTCTCAAAAGTTCTCTTCAACAGCGATATAAATTGACGGTAGCAGATTTCGTTACTAATTCTGGTGGGAATCCACAGTCAGATTTGAGTAGTTTATCCACAGGCAATTTTCCCCCGTTATACCCGAAGACGGATTCTGCGCCATCTGATCTCCATGCCGTTGCTGAGGTGCTGCAACGTAAGTGAAACCGTACCCAGGATGCCGATGTTTCCAATGTGGAACCCCCGTGTTAGCCCGCCCTGCGTCTTTTGTGATACAAATTGCGTAGTAGCCTCCTGTGGAGGCTATGGGGGCTGCGGATTCGAACGTTCTTTCGGGCTCTGGGGTGGATCTTACGGAGTTGCGTCAGTGATCCAGTGTGAATGCTACGTCCCCCTGCTAAAATTTTTCACCTATACGGGAATACAAACACTACTGGCCATTAAAATTGCTACACCAAGAAGAAATGCAGATGATAAACGGGTATTCATTGGACAAATATATTATACTACAACAGACATGTGATTACATTTTCACGCAATTTGGGTGCATAGATCCTGAGAAATCAGTACCCAGTACAACCACCTCTGGCCGTAATAACGGCCTTGATACGCCTGGGCATTGAGTCAAACAGAGCTTGGATGCCATATACAGGTACAGCTGCCCATCCAGCTTCAACACCATACCACAGTTCATCAAGAGTAGTGACTGGCGTATTGTGACAAGCCAGTTGCTCGGCCACCATTGACCAGGCGTTTACAGTTGGTGAGAGACCTGGAGAATGTGCTGGACAGGGCAGCAGTCGAACATTTTCTATATCCAAAAAGGGCCGTACGGGACTTGCAACATGCGATCGTGCATTATCCTGCTGAAATGTGGGGGTTCCCCGGGATCGAATGAAGGGTAGAGCCACGGGTCGTAACACATCTGAAATGTAACGTCCACCGTTCAAAGTGCCGTCAATACGAACAAGTGGTGACCGAGACGTGTAACCAATGACACCCCATACCATCACGCTGGGTGATGCTCCAGTATGGCGATGACGAATACACGCTTCCAATGTGCGTTCACCGCGATGTCGCCAAACACGGATGCGACCATCATGCTGCTGTAAACAGAACCTGGATTCATCCGAAAAAATGACGTTTTGCCATTCGTGCACCCAGGTTTGTCCTTAAGTATACCATCGCAGGCGCTCCTGTCTGTGATGCAGCGTCAAGGGTAACCGCAGCCACGGTCTCCGAGCTGATGGTCCATGCTGCTGCAAACGTCGTTGAACTTTTCGTGCAGATGGTTGTTGTCTTGCAAACGTCCCCATCTGTTGACTCATGGATCGAGACGTGGCTGCACGACCCGTTACAGCCATGCGGATAAGATGTCTGCCATCTCGACTGCTAGTGATACGAGGCCGTTGGGATCCAGCATGGTGTTCCGTATTACCCTCCTGAACCCACCGGATCCATATTCTGCTAACAGTCATTGGATCTCGACCAAGCGAGCAGCTTTGTCGCGATACGATAAACCGCAATCGCGATAGGCTACAATCCGACCTTTATCAAAGTCGGAAACGTGATGGTACGCATTTCTCCTCGTTACACGAGGCATCACAACAACGTTTCGCCAGGCAACGCCGGTCAACTGCTGTTTGTGTAAGAGAAATCGGTTGGAAACTTTCCTCATGTCAGCACGTTGTAGGTGTCACCACCGGCGCCAACCTTGTGTGAAAGCTATGAAAGCTAATTATTTGCATATCACAGCATCTTCTTCCTGTCAGCTAAATCCGCGTGTGTAGCACATCATCTTCGTGGTGTAGCAATTTTAATGGCCAGTAGTGTATAACTGATGTAAGAGTACAGGTTGTGCGAACAATGTTGACAACTTATGAACGTATATGTCTGGCCATGACCCGTGCTCGGATAGCCTAATGGTACGGCTAGCGCTGGTGGTAAGTGGGAAATCCGGATTCGAGTCCGGGCCCAACAATAATTCTCATTGTCGTTATTCCATTACACAGCAATATTCGCAACTGCGAATTTAGATAACGTAATTTAGGTCTCGCCCTTTTATCGTGATTCCTTGTTTTTCGGTGTACTTAACATGATTGTGCAACAATTACTTTGAATTTACAGGCACACTGTCCGTAAGTGCATATCGCGCAGACTGTGTCGAGCTCCTTAGCTTCTTTACTACAACAGTATTTAGTCAGAACAAATCACTACCGGTTTTCCCCATTTTACTTGCCTATTTGTGGAGTACACAGCTGGTGCGAGATGTTCCAGTCCATAGTAAACAACGCCATTCGAAGCCAGCCTGAATGAGTCGACAACCTGACTCAGACCTGTGCTACCGAAATATATCGGCATAGGCACATGTAGCTACGCTCTGATCCACAGTCACAGCAAAGAAGACGTTGTATAACAAAACGAGTGTTCATTTTGTCTGTTAATACATTTCAGTTCTCACATTTAACGCGTCCAGTAATCATGCCATTCATCACCTGTTAAGAACACAATTCAATTCTGATAACCCGTACGTTTTCACCCTGTACATTTACGTACGTAGATGAGTCTGTAATACTTCGACCGCAGCGTTAGGCAGCCTGCTAGTTTAAAGCACTGAAATTATTACTGTAATCTCAACAAAAACAAAAATTTGGCTGTCGAGGTACCTTGGAGTAGAAACAAAGGAAAAGAACCGATAAATAAAGCGAAATGTGCGGTGGCAGCCACAGTCGCAGGCGCAGACAGACCCCACGGCGGTGCAGCAGTGCAGGGTGGGTTGCCTACCGCGACGGCGCGGCGCTGGCTTGTCAGGGCCAGCTGTGGTAATTGCGGCGGTTATTTACGGGCGTCGCGGTCACGTGCCGCCGCGCCACAGTTGGCCCCACTGCGCGCTGTACGCCCAGCGTCCCCGTGACAGCGCTCCCGTAAGCGACCGACACATTCCCTCTCGCTGGGGCGAATTTCAGCGGACACGACATTCATTTTCCTTTCAGTCCATCTACGTTAAGCTACCGACGCGTTGCGAAACGAGGAAGGTACTTGCAGCTGCAGCAATTGTGTTCTGAATAGAAGTCTACACACAGACGCAACAGTGACACGAAAGATGACGCGCTCTTGCGATCTAGGTATGTTTTTCGCTCTACACCGAAACAGGAAAGTTTATTTACTTTGCCTACAGTCTCACTATAGTAACCTACGGTTATACATTCTGGGGCACAAGGGAATCTTCGGGAGTGTTCTGCCCAATTCGATTTTCTTCACGCATATAGGGTTTTTAAGTCATTGCCGGGCTTACATTTTCTGAAGCTGTGGGACAAAACTGTCAAATAAAAATTAGTTTAAAGATAAGAAGACCTCTGAGCGCTGTCAAGTACTGACAGGCGACAGTCACCTTTCGCAGTCCACCTTTCTTATAATTTTCTGGATTTATCATATGTCTTTTTCTGCTTGTGTTTCCTCATACTTTTTCCATGCCAAGATGAAGATCATGCTGGGCACAAGCTTGAGTATGCCTTCCGCTGAGGCGACAAAAGTCATTTGATGCCTCCAATTAGCATATCGGACTTCATTTCGCCCGGTGCAGTGATGAAACTGCACGTGTCATGAGCTCAACAATTCGTTGGAAGTGCCCTGCAGAAATAAAGAGCCTTCAGTAGTCGAGAAAGTGTTTCATGTTCGCGGTGTTGTGCGTCAACTGCCATCTCGATTACGTCCCATAAATGTTCGATGGTATTCATGTCGGACGATCTGTTAGCACTGACATCTCTACGCATAAGCCGCTGCTCTCGGTCGTTACGTGATCGCCGTCGGTCTCTGTGTTGTCCACGGTGAGAGGATTCCCTGACGATTTCCGAAATGGAATGTCCCATGCGTCTACCTCCAGCTATCGTTCCGCGTTCAAAGTCTGTTAATTGCCGTCGAGCGGCCATAATCACGTCTGAAACCTTCTCACATTAATCACCTAATTACAAATGATAGCTTCGCCAATGCAGTGCCGTTTTGTACCTTATGTACGCGATACTACCTCCATCTGTACACCTCCATTTGTATATGTGGATATCGTTATTCCATTACTTTGTTACATTTAGTATTAAGGAGACTATGTACCTGTAACGACATAATCTAAACGTGGATGGTAGCTGAATGGAATAAATGCGGGTGTAATTGGAAACACATGCAACTGGGTGAATTCAGGTACAGTTTCTAGGCTTAGCTCTGAATCTGAGCTTAACTTTCAAAGAAGACTTGAGGCGCCATTGGAGTAAGGCGTCAGAGCGTTATCTGTGTTGTACTAACAAGCGTCCTTGCGACCGGCTCTTTCAGAAATACGCGTGGTGGATGCGTTTGTTCAAGTTTAGATGTTGAACCAATGGAAAACATAGACGACGAGCACACAGGCGTCGTCCCTTCTGCCTTATAATTGGAAGAGATTCCTGTTAACACCAAGGAATTAGTGTTTTCGATTGCTCAGCTGGCCCCCATCCAGGTTTTTTCGTCTCTGTACTCAGAGACGAGGCAGATTGCTTTCATATCAGAAGTTAGCGAGTCGTGGAAGAGTAGAGTCACTTACAATTCGCTATGCTGCTGTGTGGTGAGTATGATGTTCCACTCCTGTATGCACTTAGGCGCTGAGTTCAGTCTGCATATATAAATCGTAGGCATTTCTGGCTTGAAATTTCTCTGGAAGCATATACCATGAACAGCCCAAGAAGCTGGTGCACTTGCCTAATATCGTGTAGGGCCCCCGCGAAACACGACATGGCAAGGACTCGAGTAATGTCTAAAGCAGTCCTGGAGTGAACTGCCACGGTGAATCCTGCAGGGCTGTCCATAAAACCGTAAGAGTACGAAGGAGTGGGTATCTCTTCTAAGCAGCACGTTGCAAGACGTCCCAGATATGCTCAATAATGTTCATGTCTGGGGAGTTCGGTGGCCATCGGAAGTGTTTAAACTCATACGAGTGTTCCCGGGGCCACTCTGTAGCAATTCTTCACGTGTGGGGTGTCGCATTATCCTGCTGGAATTGCCCAAGTCTGTCGGAATGCACAATGGACATAAATGGATGCAGGAGATCTCACAGGATTCTTACGTACGTGTTATCTATCACACTCGTATCTAGGCGTCCCATGTCACTACAACTGCAGACGCCCCACACCATTGCAGAGCCTCCATCATCTTGAATAGTCGCCTGCTGACACGCTGTGTCCATGGATTCATGGGGTTGTCTCTATACCCGTACACATCCATCCGCACGATACAATTTGAAACGAGACTCGCCCGACTAGGCAATATGTTTCCAGTTAGTGACAGTCCAATGTCGGTGATTACAAGCCCAAGCGAGGCATGAAGCTTTGTGTCGTGCAGTCATCAACAGTGAACTAGTGGGTCTTCGGTTCCTAAAGCCCATATCGATGACGTTTCTCTGAATGATTCTCACGGTGACGCGTGTAGATAGCCCAGCATCGAAATATGTAGCAATCTGCGGAAGGGTTGCACGTCTGTGACGCTGAGCGATTCAGTCGTCTTGGTCGTTTTCTTGCAGGATCTTTTTCCGGTAGTAGCGATGTCGGAGTTTTGATGTTGGGTCGGATTCCTGATATTCACGATACACTCTTGAAATGGCCGTACGGGAAAATTGTCATCTCATCGCTACCTTGGGGGTGCTGTATCCCATCCCATCGCTCGTGCGGCGACTGTAACACAACGTTGAAGCTCACTTAAATCTTGATAACCTGCCATTGTAGCAGCAGTAACCGAGCTAACAACTGCGCCAAACACTTGTTGTCTTATATAGGCTTTACCGACCGCAGCGTCGTATTCTGCCTGTTTACGTACCTCTGTATTTTAATACGCGTGCCTATACCAGTTTCTTTGGCGCTTCAGTGTAGGCTCCTTTGCCACAGTAACTCGTTTAATGAAAGATTAGCTTTGACTCGCATGCTCCCACAATACCGAATGCTGCTCTTTACGAATGGATTAAATCTTAAACTTCTTTCCTCGATTTTACGTCTTGAATACCTATTACACGTCTTCCAACTGTCTATACTCGGTGACTGCCGAATTTACTACGAATGATAACAAGGGCATCACCGTTAAGTTTCTCTTCTTCTGTCACTAACACCACCGCTATTCATGACGTTTACACATACGCTGCTGAGCCCATTTAATAAAATGTTGGTCCACCTTTTGACCGAATTACAGCTGTGTTGCGCGTGGTATGGATCCGACAAGCCCTTGATTCCGTTCCACATGTGTGTGTCGCCACCTGTCTGCTAGCCAAGGTCGCAAAATTCATGTAAAGTATTGTCCAGTGGATTGTCGGCGAAGAAGCGGCATCCTATGGCCCCAACAACGTGTTCCATCGTCTTCACTTCAAGTGAATTTGTTATCATTTGGAATATACACTGATGAGCCAGAACAATTTTGACCACGTACCTAATGACCGGTACGTCCAGCTTTGGCATGGATAACGCGGTAAGCGGGCCGAAGTGGTCGAGCGGTTCTAGGCGCTACAGTCTGCTACCGCTACGGTCGCAGGTTCGAATCCTGTCTCGGGCGTGGATGTGTGTGATGTCCTTAGGTTCGTTAGGTTTAAGTAGTTCTAAGTTCTAAGTGACTGAGGCCTCAGCAGTTAAGTCCCATAGTGCTCAGAGCCATTTGAACCATTTTAACGAGGCGACACTCATGGCATGGAGGAAATAAGGTCTGCAGAGAGTTCCCCCAACATCTGTCTACACGAGTCACCTAATTGCCTTAAATTGCCGGGAATGGGGTCGATGAGCTCTGAGGCCACATCCAGTCAGTGTTCGACGGGGTTCGAATGAGGCAAGTTGGGGGCCTGAAAATTGCTTGGAACTCGCCACACACAATCCTGCGCTTGAACATGGCGCAATATCTTGAAAAATGCCACTGCTGTCGGGAAACATGAACGTCATAAAGGGCTGTGCGTGATATGCTACCAAGGTACCATACGTCTTGGCCGTCATGCCCTGGACCAATTGATTCCCACGTGAATGTTCCCCAGAGAATAATGAAGCTGCCTGCAGATTGTCTCCGACCTACAGAGCAGGTGTCATTGAACCTTTCCACTGGAAGACGACGGATTCGTGCCCTCCCATCAGCCAGATGAAGGAAGTATCGGGATACTTCAGACGACGCAACGCTCAGCCACTGTGTGAACGTCCGGCGCCGATGGACACGTGCCTGTTCCAGTCGGAGTTGCCGATGTCGTGATGTTAACGATGGCATGTGCAGGGGTCTTCGTCTGCGGATGCCTATCGTTAGGAGTGTTCGGTGCACTGTGTGTTCGGACATACTTGCTCTGTGTCCAGTATTAAAGCCTGATGTTAGTCCCGCCAAAGTTAGCCACCTGTCGTGTTTATCAGCGTGCCCAGCCTACGACGTCAGACATCTATAATGAGGAGTGGCCGCCCTGTCCCACGACGTCTGGACGTGATATCACCTTGGTTTCGCCACTTGTTGAAGACACTCACCGCAGCACACTTTGGACACTCGAAAAGCCGTGCAGTTTTCGAAATGCTCATGTCAAGCACTCGGGTCATCACTATCCGCCCTCGGTCGCACGCCTTCCCCATTTTACACACGGTCAGAACGCTCATTGGTACCATATCCACCCTGTGTGTGTTTGTGTGCGTGTGTGTGTGTGTGTGTGTGTGTGTGTGTGTGTGTGTGTCTGAGTGTCATTCCTCGGTAGGTGGCGCTGCTATCGCCTGGACTCGTTAATATCGATAATAGATAGATGGTCATAATGTTCTGGCTGATTAGTATAGCTGGGCTCAATTGCCGTGAGAAAGAACCAAGTAAAGTCTCCAATACAGTAATGAACAATAATAACTACAGTGTTTGTTTCGTGAATATTCGTCAGCAGAAATGTTTCATTCAAGGCAAAAAATGTTACCAAATGTGACAGTGAAAGAAACTCACATTGAATCTGCAGGAGCCATATGTGAAGAACAGAAATATGAAAATAGATTAGAATTAAAGTGAAATCGTGTGGCGTGAATGGCTGGGAGACTCCGGAGCTCAGGTTCAGCGGTCTAATGGGAGAGATTTTTACTATCCTCCGCACCTGCAAGCACCTTTGCGAAGTATGAGCTACCTGTGTAACTGCAACTGTTAAGTGTAGATGTCTGCAGTGGTGTTTGTGTATGTGTGTGTGTGTGTGTGTGTGTGTGTGTGTGTGTGTGTGTGTGCGTAGTGTAGTGTCATATTCTTGTAGTAGATAATGAGAGAAGGGAGAGAGTGAAACCTGGGGCCGATCCTTAGCCTACTTCACTCGAAGAGCACCAAGATGTCGGCCGAGCTTATCATCCCATTCTACAGACGGATTCCTATCAACATTGTAGGATACCCTCAGTCCGTCAGACACTGCAGGGAGGTCTGGAATCTAATCCAGGATACTGGCGGTAAGACTGATGATCAAGGGCTTTGAGCCACCGCTTCTCCTTCCCTGTGCGGCCAAATACTGCCAGCGAAGATTGCATCCACTACCACGATTCTAACCGTCGTGCATCACTGCACAGTGGCACCTTACCGACCTCAGCTATAGAGACTGAGACAAATAGTGTTAGAGAGGGATTTAGGAGAAAGCTGTAATCTGTCTAGAATAACAATTTTTTTTCTTTTTGTGGTAAGTTGTTATTGGACCAAACTGCTGAGGTCATCGGTCCCTAGGCTTACACACTACTTAATCTAACTTAAACTAACTTTCGCTAAGGACAGCACACATATCCATGCCCTGGGGAGGACTCGAACCTCCGATGGAGGGAGCCGCGCGAACCGTGGCAAGGCACCCAAGACCACGCGGGTTCCCCGCGCGGCCCCGATAATTATAATTCTAAGTTTAAGAACAAGTTGTTTTTTCTGATTGCAGTTATTTGTGAAACTTCACATCGAAATTTGACTCTTCATTCAATGAAGCATGCACTGAATTAAACACATATGTGAGATGGAAGAACTTTCACACTGGTTTGCGGAAAAGCTGACAACAAGCTAAAAATGTTTCTTTGTCTTGACGCTCTGAAACAATGTAGTGCACCTTCTGAATAATATTGAAATTAACAGAATATAGCGATATAGTTAATGTTTTCTTGAAAAGGGTATGACATTAAACTTAACCGACAGTGCTGACAAATACGTAAAAGCTTTCAAAAGTAAAGAACTGTAAGTCGGCATGTCTAGGGTCTATACGGGTTAACACAGTACACTTTGGTGTAAGAAGGCATATGAGAGAGCTAGGTTAAGAGATTAGGAAGTGCCAGAGGCGGACGCAAATGTAATACATAGCGGACCAACAAAATTACTCCTGTATGCAAGAATTATGAACTGTGGTATACAAATAAAACATGAATACAGATTTCACCGTAATGATGTGTGATGAATACAGGGAGACTAAGACTTGTTCCTAATACTTTGCTCTCTACGAATAACTTAGTTGAATTAAGTGTTATATTTAGCATTAGCATGTTTACTGTGTAAAGAAACGTTAAATGAGCACATCGCCAGCGGCAAGGCAGATGACAATCCAGGATGTTGTTGTTATGGTTGTGAAAACACTTTTAATTGAATAGTGACGCACGAATCCGATACTATTAGGCCGATTGCGTAATAGCGCAGGCACCGACTAACACAGCTGAGGTATTGTTGGACGGCATTCAGGACACAATATTGTAAGAATGGTTCAAATGGCCCTGAGCGTTCGCGCGGTTCCAAATGGAAGCGCCTAGAACCGCTCGGCCAAAATTGTAAGATTATACGTTTTAAATATAAGCATACCTAAGAATGCACGACTCTCAGTATCCAATATGGCGATCATAGCCATTCGTTGTTAATTCATTGGATGTGTAGATAGTAATCGTACGATCAGCATAAGTAGTAAATTTCCATTTTAAATCATTTGTACATAGCTTATGTTAACTCAAGCGTAGCGCGTACAAATAGCTGCCGAGAGCAGCGCTTAGGCAAATTTTTGCAGCGGGTTTTGGATTGCCGTCTTAGCGTTACATACCTTGCTCGAGTGCTGACGTGCGTAGAGTATTTCATTAAACTACGAATTGCGATTGACATAATGCATCGACGAATTACATGAAACTGTATATTTTAGGAATATACTGGGGATAAGCAGTATTACCGGAATTAATACGTCGCTGGGGAATCGTAAGCAGTGATAGAACCAAGAATGCCAGAACCGTCGTAAGGGGGAACGCTCACGTTTAACTTCCCATCTTTAAGTTGTGGACGTAAGTGAAGCAAGTAATCAATGTATTAGCGATATACAGTGTATTTAGGAATACACGCAACACCCAGAGGAATATTTTTATTTGAATTTCTTTGACTGTCTTCCAAAATTCGTTGTTACTTCCAGAAAATTCGTGTTTTAATTGGCGTCTAGACTATCTCTAGCACAGTTTCTTGTCATACACTTAGAATAATATCTAAACTAGATATAGTTTATATGCTTCATATTGGTTAAAATTATTATTGATTAAAATAAATTAGAAATGGTGTGACAAAAGTTTACTGTTGTTTGCAAGCGTGATAAATTCAACATAACACCAGTGCATAAATCGCAGCCGTCATATAAAGATGAAGTAGTGCAGCATTTTGTTTATCAATCCAGAATTAATTTTTCTGGATATGCTGCTAAAGGGTTCTCCAAAGTGTGCTGTTCTCAGAATGTGAAACCAGTTTGATGAAAACAGAAAAAAGTATTTTGAACAAAATTAAGAATAGTAATTGCGTTGTTTCACAGTAATTCCAATTACAATGAAATACCTACGTACTCGGTCTATGATACGGACGAAAGCCAACAGCTGAGCGCACGGCGACGCGAGAAAATTTCTAACTTTTTCCGCTGCAGATGCTCAGCTGCGGTACAAAAATGAAAGAGCTGGCGGTGTAAGCACAGCGCAGAAAAAGAAACCCTCTGGGTGGAATTCAGCGCGCAAACGTACAGGCGTGGACAGAGGAGAAATTCTCAGCACATTTAGCAGGAGTGGAGCGGTTAGTTCTCGTTAAGTCGAGCTAATTACGGCGAGGGCCACGCATTAGCGGACAGGCGCCGACCAGCAGCAAGAAAGCAGGAGCAGTGGGGCTGGGCGTGCGCGGGGTGTGCGACGCGGGTTGCCGGGCCCGCAGGCGCCATGATTTATCTGCCCTGCAAATCCCCCACTGTGCGGCGCCAGCTGTAGGTAGAGTGGAGCACTTGATACTTCAGGCCAGGGGCTGAAGGCAGGCCAAATTAAGGTTCATTCACGCTGGTGGCAAGCGGTGGACGCACAGCGAGGCGATTCTGGCTTGTCACACGTCCTCCGTTCATAGGTACTCTGAACAGTTGCACTGACGGATATTCACCAGTGAAACGAGCGTTAGCGTCCAAATTGTGTTGCAGAATAGACAATACAGAAGTACATGTTCAGACTACTTTACTTCGCTCAATCCTTCCTCACTGAGGTTGAAATCTGTGAAAGACGTGGATTTCATTCTCATTAACTATATGCGCCTTTCATATTTTATTCTTTTTGCAGTTCTTCCATCATTTTACAATCGGAGTGGGATGCCTATATGGCTAGATAATTTTCTATGCCAATATTGCGCTTGTCACTTAGACAGATATGGGCGCAGGGTAGTTTTACACTACTGGCCATTAAAATTGCTACACCACGAATGTGACATGCTACAGACGCGAAATTTAACCGACAGAAAGAAGATGCTGTGATATGCAAATGATTAGCTTTTCAGAGCATTCACACAAGGTTGGCACCGGTGGCGACACCTACAACGTCCTATCATGAGGAAAGTTTCAAACCGATTTCTCATACACAAACAGCAGTTGACCGGCGTTGCCTGGTGAAACGTTGTTGTGATGCCTCGTATAAGGAGGAGAAATGCGTACCATCACGTTTCCGACTTTGATAGAGGTGGGATTGAAGCCTATCGCGATTGCGGTTTATTGTATCGCGACATTGCTGCTCGCGTTGGTCGAGATCCAATGACCGTTAGCAGAGTATGGAATCGGTGGTTCAGGAGGGTAATACGGAACGCCGTGCTGGATCCCAACGGCCTCGTATCACCAGCACTCGAGATGAAAGGAATCTCATCCGCATGGCTGTAACGGGTCGTGGAGCCACGCCTCGATCTCTGAGTCAACAGATGGGGACATTTGCAAGACAACAACCATCTGCCCCAACAGTTCGACGACGTTCGCAGCAGCATGGACTATCTGCTCGGAGACCGTAGCTGCGGTTACCCTTGACGCTGCATCACAGACAGAAGCGCCTGCGATGGTGTACTCAACGACGAACCTGGGTGCACGAATGGCAAAACGTCATTTTATCGGATGAATCCAGGTTCTGTTTACAGCGTCATGACGGTCGCATCCGTGTTTGGCGACATCGCGGTGAACGCATATTGGAAGCGTGTATTCGTCATCGCCATACTGGCGTCTCACCCGGCGTGATGGTATAGGGTGTCATTGGTTACACGTCTCGGACACCTCTTGTTCTCATTGACGGCACGTTGAACAGTGTACGTTGCATCTCAGATGTGTTACGACCCGTGGCTCTACCCTTCATTCGATCCCTACGAAACCCTACATTTCAGCAGGATAACGCACGATCTCATGTTGCAGGTCCTGTACGGGCCTTTCTGGATACAGAAAATGTTCGACTGCTGCCTTGGCCAGCACATTCTCCAGATCTTTTACCAACTGAATACGTCCGGTCAACGGCGGCCGCGCAACTGGCTCGTCACAATACGCCAGTCACTACTCTTGAACTGTGGTATCGTGTTGAAGCTGCATGGTCCGCTGTTCCTGTACACGCCGTCCAAGCTCTATTCGACTCAATGCCCAGGCGTATCAAGGCCGTTATTACAGCCAGAGGTGGTTGTTCTGGGTACTGATTTCTCAGGATCTATGCATCCAAATTGCGTGAAAATGCAATCAGATGACAGTTCTAGTTTAATATATTTGTCCAATATTAATCATCTGCATTTCCTCTTGGTGTTGCAATTTTAATGGCCAGTAGAGTAGTTATTTAGTGAATCTAGTTAAGCGGTGTCCCTGATGTGGCCATAATGGATTCCCTTTCCCATGGTTGATAGTTTCTTTAGGGAACGTGTGGCACCAGTTTGAATGCTATATAGTGGCCAAAATTGTCACCCTTGCTAGTGTCACATACCGAAGTACCATCCCTGAAGCTTAACTTCTCTTTCCCTTTTAACGCTGCAGAGTAACCACCCTGGCGAAACTTTGATCGTCTTCTGTCGAATCACGAGCCATTTTCCGTTATTCAGGCGGCTAGCCATAACAGCATCGTGTTTCACGGCAATTAGTTGCCTGTGATTGGCCGGGTTGGAGGCGCACCAATTCTCGCAACCCTATGCTCCCAGCTATCCTTTGGAGACGTAGGACCTCGGCCAATTTTGTCCTGTTCCTGCTTGCTGATGGATGCTTGAGGTCGCAATGGTATATCAGTAAGCACGGGTGTACTCAGTGCATCCCAACCTAGTTGGTTATAACGCAGTTACAGAACTAGGGATTCGTTAGTGAGAGGAAACTATTTTCTTTCTGTTTCTCATAAATTTTCTTCCGTAAAAAAATTTGATAATTCGTGATTAATGTTGGGATTGGCGTCTGATCTTTGTACGTTAAGAGTGAGAGGTCAGCCATGGATCATATCAAGGTGAAGATTCTGGCCCTCATAGTTGCATCTCTTCTTTAATCTTTTTCTTGTGATACGCGTGTGGATTTAAGTTTCTAGACTGTAACTTTCGCGAAGTGGACTCACGGTCGTTTGTGCTACAACACGCTACCACGAGGCGGCCGGTTGATCTTGCGTCCTGCTAATTCCATAGAAACTTCTTAGCCTTGCAGTAATTATATTTTATTCGCTTAAACGAGTATTGTTGTGATGGATGTGCACGTGAGTTCCTTGGTTTTCTATGGGGAGGCCACTTTAGTGATTTTCATTCTGGTATTTATCCCTTACTCCGTATAGACTCCGGTAGTGGCAAGTGCACGATGGCAATTCCACTCTCTCGTAAAAAATGGTTGCGTATTTTTTTTAGTCTCAAAAATGAGAGCTCTCGTTGCTATCCCCGCCACTCCTACTATTCTTCGACATTATGGAGAGGGCAGTCTACTGAGTGAATCTTTCCTTCCTCCCGCAAAAATTATGTTCAGTAGTATCTGTATGAGCAGAAATAACATTATTTTCTTTGTATTTATGGAAGTTCTATTTTACGCTCTTATTGTAGTGAAGATGCCATACTAATGTCTATCTGCGTTCATAAATTCAAACTCCCCTCCCACATAAGAGCAGCTAGAACCCCCTCCCCATTAACCCTTATAATCAGCAAATTAAGTAATAAGTAAATGCTTTGCTTAGGCGGTCTCCGTAAGGTCGTGCGGATCTCGCGCTTTTATTTTTGATGTCGAATTTGTTCTCGCAGACCCGTGGCGGCCATTGCACATACGGAACCGCTGATAACTAAATCAAACTCTTCCTTCCCCAAGAGAAAAGCCACGGCTCCCTGCGAATCACCAACAAAACTCCAGTTCATATTGTGAAAGTTGGTTCCTTATCCTGAATATGTGATAGAAAATTTGAATTAAGTAACTATCGCCCGTTTACTAAATTTTATTTGTTGAGGAATCTTTCCCCAATTGAAACAGAAAAGTACTTAAGACAAAGAAGGAAGCTTTTAGCTATTACATTCCAGATAGTAATTTTAATCTGTTGTTGACTCTTAATCGTTTCTTCTTTTCCCCCCTTTGTCATCTCAATTGAAATCTATTCGATTGTTCATGGAGACTTTCAAACGAACTTAATGGAAGCTCGAATACTGCTCTGTAGAATATTTCCGACCGTTATTTAGACTACAGTCGTTACTGACGTTGTATGACTTATCTGTTGACGGAAGAAACTGACTACATTGGATATAATTGCATGATAATAAATGTTTTTCATAATAAACTGAATTTGTAGTGATTACCGTCCCCCTCATGATACTATCCGAATACCATAGAGCCATTAATGTTGGTCCAGGAAATACGTGTGTGAGGTGGATGCCACCTCATCACTTCATGTGTGTTTTCGCAATAATTCCACAAATGTACTCTAATGTGCTGCATGCTGACACAGTGACAAGGTCCCGTATAGGCTCTGCGTTCTTTCTATTTTACATGTGGACTCCTCGTCTTACATAAAAGCTAGATAATGCACATAGTGATGAAGTTGGCTAGTTGCAAAATTACGAAACGTGTTTATTTCAAAGTAAAACAGCAACCCATCCAGAAAAATGGCTTGTATAGCGTCAACAGAAAGAGCTTTGCCACATTCTTCAATCTGTTGTGTTAAGTAATGTGCACGGAAGTGCTTCAAAATCGTTAAAAATCATTTTTATCAGTCTGCAGTTTCAAAATTTGTGGAAACCTAACAATTTAAAAAAACACTTCTTCATAAAAAATAGTGAATAATGATGCCAAAATACTTCAGAAACTGGACATAATTAACAACTGTGTTAACGCAAATGGAAATCACCAAAAATACGAAAGAAAAAGTATTTCATCTATGAAACCCTTTTATTGCACAGATATGTACAGGGTGTTTCAAAAATGACCGGTATATTTGAAACGGCAATAAAAACTAAACGAGCAGCGATAGAAATACACCGTTTGTTGCAATATGCTTGGGACAACAGTACATTTTCAGGCGGACAAACTTTCGAAATTACAGTAGTTACAATTTTCAACAACAGATGGCGCTGCAAATGATGTGAAAGATATAGAAGACAACGCAGTCTGTGGGTGCGCCATTCTGTACGTCGCCATTCTGCTGTAAGCGTGTGCTGTTCACAACGTGCAAGTGTACTGTGGACAACATGGTTTATTCCTCAGAACAGAGGATTTTTCTGGTGTTGGAATTCCACCGCCTAGAACACAGTGTTGTTGCAACAAGACGAAGTTTTCAACGGAGGTTTAATGTAACCAAAGGACCGAAAAGCGATACAATAAAGGATCTGTTTGAAAAATTTCAACGGACTGGGAACGTGACAGATGAACGTGCTGGGAAGGTAGGGCGACCGCGTACGGCAACCACAGAGGGCAACGCGCAGCTAGTGCAGCAGGTGATCCAACAGCGGCCTCGGGTTTCCGTTCGCCGTGTTGCAGCTGCGGTCCAAATGACGCCAACGTCCACGTATCGTCTCATGCGCCAGAGTTTACACCTCTATCCATACAAAATTCAAACGCGGCAACCCCTCAGCGCCGCTACCATTGCTGCACGAGAGACATTCGCTAACGATATAGTGCACAGGATTGATGACGGCGATATGCATGTGGGCAGCATTTGGTTTACTGACGAAGCTTATTTTTACCTGGACGGCTTCGTCAATAAACAGAACTGGCGCATATGGGGAAACGAAAAGCCCCATGTTGCAGTCCCATCGTCCCTGCATCCTCAAAAAGTACTGGTCTGGGCCGCCATTTCTTCCAAAGGAATCATTGGCCCATTTTTCAGATCCGAAACGATTACTGCATCACGCTATCTGGACATTCTTCGTGAATTTGTGGCGGTACAAATTGCCTTAGACGACACTGCGAACACCTCGTGCCTTATGAAAGATGGTGCCCGGCCACATCGCACGACCGACGTCTTTGATTTCCTGAATGAATATTTCGATGATCGTGTGATTGCTTTGGGCTATCCGAAACATACAGGAGGCGGCGTGGATTGGCCTCCCTATTCGCCAGACATGAACCCCTGTGACTTCTTTCTGTGGGGACACTTGAAAGACCAGGTGTACCGCCAGAATCCAGAAACAATTGAACAGCTGAAGCAGTACATCTCATCTGCATGTGAAGCCATTCCGCCAGACACGTTGTCAAAGGTTTCGGGTAATTTCATTCAGAGACTACGCCATATTATTGCTACGCATGGTGGATATGTGGAAAATATCGTACTATAGAGTTTCCCAGACCGCAGCGCCATCTGTTGTTGAAAATTGTAACTACTGTAATTTCGAAAGTTTGTCTGCCTGAAAATGTACTGTTGTCCCAAGCATATTGCAACAAACGGCGTATTTCTATCGCTGCTCGTTTAGTTTGTATTGCCGTTTCAAATATACCGATCATTTTTGAAACACCCTGTACAAGAAAAATTTAAATCATTTAACCTGGAACTTTGAAACCATGTACCTAGGACTTTAAAAAATGCTATTTTCATTACAACAGGCAACTTTTTCTTGTATTGAAATCACTGTGCTACTGATCTTAAATAATGAATGAATACACTGCCTATAAGTGAGATTGTAAACTGACTTGGACTAATCTTTATCTAAATGCACTGAGCTTACAGCTTCAAACAGAGTTTATTCTAACGTTAAGGTAGTGACTTTAAAGTATGGGCTAAAACTGAAATGTATTGCTCGCTTGTCCTGTAATTATTTTCAGTGGATCTGTCCCACATTTCGTAGACTGAAAGAAAGTATGTTTTTGAACTAGTACGTGAGAGACTCTCCTCGTGTGGAAGTTCTCGTACTTGATGGGAAAGTAATCTCGGAACATTTGTTATATTAGTTGCTATGCCCTCCCGTTGCAACAAGTACTGGCTCGTGTGCGTGCTCTTCACTGGCTTTAAATGCATTATGTGACACTAGTGGGCCAATAAAATCACTTCTGCAGCGTGAAACGACCGCTAAACCGCTAACTGGACAGAACAGGTGATTAGGACTGTGGAAAGGGCCAAATAAGGTGTCGGTCAGGTTCACGCAAAATTGTAACTTATTGTAATTTAACAACACCTTTAAACCAAAACGGCACACAGCCGAACCTTTAAAACTACGAGTTTCAAAAAGGCAATTATTTCACGACCGAAGGCCTTCAAACAAGAAATCTTAAAGTAACAAGATAAATCTCAAGTGGTAAAAAAACATGCAATTAAAATTGCAAGTAAAATAATTAACATATACATGTACACAGCGAGCCTCAAGGCAAAGATGCAATACAAACGGCTGAAGGCCCACAATAAAATTTTCAAGATTTTAAAATAAATCACCATAACCTTTCAAAGGCAGAAAGCCGCAATGTTTTTTTGAATAAGAATTTAAGTGGCTGAAGACCCACAGTTAATTTTCCAAAATTCAAATACAATCCAGTAAAAGCAAGAATTTTTATATCATTGGCTATGATAGATTATAAACAGACAATTAAACACTGATGAGTAGGACAATAAAGAAAATGGCACTCAGAAGCCTCCAGGGAGGTCGGTCTGCCATCGTTCACTTAGGTGAAACAGGTGGTGAGCCCAACTACACTTGATCCACCGGAACCCAACCAGGAAACAGCCCTGATTTACGTAGGCCAAGGTTTATCAGATACCTTGCTAATGCGGTAGTGTATACATAGGGCAGACCATTCGTGCCATTGAGGACCGATGCCGAGAACGTCAACGGCACACTAGACTGCAACAGCCCAGTAAGTCGGCAATCGCTAAGCATTGCCTGCCAGAACTCCACAGCATAGATTATGACCAAACCAAAGTCCTGACACAGACTTCCAAATACTGGGACTGTGTCATCAAAGAACCCATAGAGATCAGAGTAAGGGAGCCACAACTAAATCGTGACAGCGGTTACATCCTTAGCAAGGCGTAGGAACCCGCGATCACCCGGATTAAGAAGGAAAAGGATATTTCCCAGGGTGTACCGACTTCGGGGGAGGAGGGAAGAATAACGAGAGCGGTGCCGGCAGAACCTCCTGAACGAGAAGACCTAGGACTCAGCGCCCAGACGGCGGGAGAACGGACGTTGCAACTGAACCGCGCGCAGGGCGCGGACCGCACCGAATCATAGGAAGCGCCTGAGGGAGGAGCGGGAGGGGGATTGTCCTATATATACATGGCGCCGGCCCACCGCCGGTCAGTACGTCAGCGCACCTGATGATGGCAACGCAGTCGATTGCTGGAATATTGTGTCCTATGCACACTCACACCAGACTGTTCACCCGAGATTTATTTCGTCATAAAATACGCCGGGAGAAATCGAAGAATCACACGTAAAAATTTTATAACACCATAAGAATTCGACGTAGGGGGCGTATAGGTTTGCCCTGAACACACATACATGGAATATTTCTGGCCATAAATGAGCTTTAAAGTTTGTACCCTTTCCATGTGGTGAACCACCAGTCCATACCGGCTTGTCGCTCCGCAATGTGCAGTTAACATGGTTAAAATTAACCTACATGCATTTAGAGCACGCGTGGTGGCGGATGGCCAGAATCTATGAGTCACACATTGGAAACACCAAGGCCAAACGAATAAATAAAGAAGCAGTTGTTGGGTCTAAGGGATATAGAAACTTAGCTCCGTCCGAACACGCATGGTAAGGCCAACGATCCGTCAGACCGCTGTGTCATCCTCAGCCGACAGCCGTCACTGGATGCGGATGTGAGGGGCATGTACGAGGGGCGTTTGAAAAGTCCGTGCTAAGTCCGAGAGACTGCACCACCGGCGCGTATGGAGGTCATGTTTAGTTAGTGTCATCTTTGGAAAGAACGCACACCAAGTTTCATCCATATTGGTCTATTTCTTTGTGTTTGGCATTCGTGTGAATGAAGGAAGTCGAGTGATTGTCAAAAAACGGACGAAAAAGAATTTCGTGTGGTGATTAAACATTACTTTGTGAAAGGCAAAACGCCTCAGGAGACTAAAGAGAAACCTGGTAAACATTACGGTGACTCTGCACCTTAGATTAGAACAGTTTATAAGTGGTTTCAAAATTTTCAGAGTGGCCATATGGACACAAGTGATGCTGAACGTTCTGGACGCCCTGTGGAGGTTACGACTCCAGAAATCACTGATAAAATCCATGATATGGTGATGGATGACGAAGAGTTAAGGTGCGTGAGATTGCTAGTGCTGTGGGCATCTCGAATGAACGGGTACATAATATTTTGCATAAACATTTGTTCATGAGAAAGCTATCGGCAAGATGGGTTACGTGATTGCTCATGCTTGACCAAAAGCGGAAACGTGTGAAATGTTGCAAGGATGGTTTGCAGCTCTTCAGGAAGAATCGGCAGGAATTTAAGCGTCGTTTCGTCACTGTGGATGAAACATGGATACATTACTACGGAGACCAAACAACAATCTAAACAATGGGTTACCAAGGGAGAATCTGCATCAAAAAAGGCGAATACCATTCCTTCGGCCGGAAAGGTTATGGCGATTGTCTTTTGGGATTCGCGAGGGATAATCCTCATCGACTATCTGGAAAAGAATAGAACTATTACAGGTGCATATTATTCATCGTTATTGGACCGTATGAAAACCGAGCTGCAAGAAAAACGCCGGCGAGTGGACTGCAAACAAAGTCCTTTTCCATCACGACAATGCACCAGCACACATCTCAGCATTTGTGGTCGCAAAAATTAATGGAAATAGGATTCCAACTCGTTTCACATCTCCCCTGTTCTGCAGACTTGCTCCCTCGGACTACTACTTCTTCCCAAATTTGAAGACGTGGCTGCCAGGACAAAGATTTTATTCAAACGAGGAGGTGATTGCAGCAACTAATAGCAGACTTGGCCAATTCCTATTATTCGGTAGGGATCAATAAATTAGAACAGCGTTAAACGATGTGTATAAGTCTAAAAGGAGACTATGTCTAAAAAAAATGTTTACCCCAAACACCAAACACGTAAGTAGTTTTTATTTTGCACAGACTTTTCAAACGCCTCTCTTAGGTAGCACACCGCTCTCCTGGCCGTTGTCAGTTTTCGCCACTGGAGCCAGTCAAGTAGCTTCTCAATTGGCCTCACAAGGGTTGAGCGCACACTGCCAACAGTGCTCGGAAGACTCGGATGGGCACCCATCCAAATCCTAACCATGCCCAACTGCTCTTAACTTGTATCTGACGGTGATCGGCGTTACCACTGCGGCGAGGCCGTTGGCTAAGGGATATAGAATGTCTCCACGAATTAAATCCTTCATCTTCACTCTACGGATTCTAGAAAAACCTCGGACGTGTCGCTTCTCAGAACAAAGCACACTGCACGAGGTACCTTCAGCCACTTGGATTTACACCAAAAAAACCGAGTATTCTCTTTTTGCAAATACTATGCCTCGTCACAATGAACATCCTATCTGAACTAGCTAAAATGTCGGATCAAGGCAACTTTACTGAAAGCTTTCTGCACCATTTAAGAGCCAGAAAACCAAACGCATCTATTACTTACGAACTCCAGCTGGAGAGCGAGTAAAAAGCTTTGTTTCCAGCGCGCCTCCACCTGAGGAAGTCGGTAAGGATGAGGGATGGAGGATGGTCCTGCTGTCAATACCTGCACCATGCACCAGGGTGGATCGTTCACTTCCTGCCTCTGATCCTACGGCAAGCAAATGAAAGCTCAGTGTCACTACGATACTCTCTGAACACAGGGTATCGAGCTTCAGAATATGAGTCCTCCCAGTTACACGGCCGGGTATAAATACGGGCAGGGAAGCGGGTAGGTACGAACCGTGTCAAGGGGAAAACAAATGGATGCACATATATGCATTCTTGCTTGCCGGAGGCTGGGCGAATAAAGCTGGCGTGAAGAAAAGAAAAGGAAGAATAGAAGTAACAAGTCGGTGACAACAAGCTGTGGCCACAAATTGCACAAGTGTTTTAATGAAAGCCGGACATACTGTCCCCTTTCAGACGTACAGCCTAATACTCGGATGAGCCAAAACGTTGTGATAAATAGCGTGGTGCTCCTCCTCTTCGGAACGCAATGGGCACTGATTTCGCGGGCCATGGTTTCCGGATATATGAAGATCCAGAAGCCTACGCGCACTTCACGTAACGCCCGTAAACTACGGGCCAGTGGTTTGTGAGTACAAGTTAGTGTCCTATAGCTTCCCAGATGTGTTCCATCGTGTTCACTTCAAATCAATTTGGCGACAAATACATCAGCCTTAGCTGTGTCTCCACACACACACACCACTATTCTGGACTTGTCGCAATGGCAGCTTACTGCTGTAGATGCCACTGCCGTCGCGGAAACAACATATGCAATGGAATGCAGATGGTCCAAAATACTGTTCACGTGGTTCACCGCTGTCATACTGACTTCGATTACGGCAACAGGTACAACGGAAGCCCAGCTGCACTTCCACCATGGAGTAACACATCCCCCAACTGCCTTCGCCCGTGACGCGGTGCATGTTCCCCTGCAAGACTGCGTATCCGATCACTACGATATTCCTGGTGACACAAGAAATATGTTTTGTACGAATAGGTGACACATTTCCATTTATCCACGATCCAATCTCGATGACCCCGTGCGACTGCAATCGTAATTGGAGATGTCCTTAGATCAACATGGGAATACGAAGTAGGTCGTCTGTTGCGAAGATCCAAGTTCGACCACGTGCGCTGAGCGCTGTTTTCCAGAACACCTGCACGTGCCCCGGAACTGGACTTTGTCTTCAGATGTGACACAGATCGCCGCCAGTCATTTTTTACAGAGCGGGCAAGCCTCTGACCTCCATGTTCTCCAATGAGACGTAGATGTTCGATACTTCGTTGGCTTCTCGTGGTTTCATCTTCCTTCAACCACTTTACATAGATTCTCACAACATTTTATGCTCATATCTTTGCTAGCATCGTTGCTCCACCAATGTACTTTCCTTACGGCGTCACGAGCGCACAGCGCCACCAGGCAGTATTCAGTCCCGTGATGATAAAGCTCGGGTTCGTCGGTGCTACGATTCATTAATATGTATTAACTGTCTATCTTAATTACGTGAAATCTTTCTGTAGGGCTACTGAGGATGATTTCATTTGCGTGTTTTTCTCTTTCAGTTTTGGTTTAATCGCTATCCTAATGAATAATTATGAGGATATACACCTGATTATATATTCTTTAGCATACCCTGAATCACTTGTATCACGAAAGTCGTTTGTATGGAGTCTGTCAAAACTATGTCAAAAATTTTTCTACGGAATGACAGCGTCTGTGTTATTAACAAGTACGATGAAATCTTACTTGAGACATTCACGTTTGTCCGAAATAATATTGCAACATATTTGTTAATAATAGATGCGCTGCTGTTTCGTATTTATTCGCCAATACCAGACCCTCGACTCTCAATAAATATGTCCTTCCTGGACGGAAATATCCGTAACATACGAGTGTAGGTTGTGTCACACCGAGGACGACATATGGAAGTTTGCCCGCATCTCGTGGTCGTGCGGTAGCGTTCTCGCTTCCCACGCCCGGGTTCCCGGGTTCGATTCCCGGCGGGGTCTGGGATTTTCTCTACCTCGTGATGGCTGGGTGTTGTGTGCTGTCCTTAGGTTACTTAGGTTTAAGTAGTTCTAAGTTCTAGGGGACTTATGACCACAGCAGTTGAGTCCCATAGTGCTCAGAACCATTTGAACCATATGGAAGTTTTGTTCAGGCCGTTATTCGTTCACGGATAGCCGAAGCGATTAAGGCGAACGCTGACGTAAAGTGGGAAATCTGGGCTCGAGTGTCGATCCAGCACAAATTTTCGTTGTCGTCATTTCAATGTACAGTCAACGGTGATTCATGTTTGCAATACTGAATACATTTCCTGTAGTAGCTTATATTCCCAATTCACTGAACCCCAGGATACGAGGTAATTTATACTCATTCTCATTTCCAAAAATTTTCTTCAGTTGCAAACGGTCCATTGCTTCTTAATCACTTGTAAATACGGTTTTGTTACTTTTGCCTGATTAAAAGCTAGAGTGTTTCTCAGCTCTTAGTAATGAATTTGATGAATATTTCATACATTACGAGTAACTGGCACATGTCATTACAGCATGTGTCTCCACGTGAGCTGCCAATGTTTGATTGACAATTTCCGATTTGTTGTATGTATGAACGTTACATGCTACAGCCTAATACAACTGACTTTTCTTGAATTAAAAGGAAGGTATTTGGTCGATTTAGTCAGCTGTCCATACTTACAGCTCTAAAATCATGGGTAGGAGATGACCGTGATGCAAAACTGTGGGTAAAGAACTAGGAAGGCTTCCAAAACCGACCTTACATATACGGTGCAAAAGCGACAGCCACGATGAAGGTATAGAAGTACACAAATGATCACTAAGCATTACGAAATTATTGCTTCTTTTTCGCACACGAGGTGTACCATGAGCACTACAGAGCAATAACTGCAGCTGCATTACATGTAGATGGATAACAAATACTACATAAGTGTGCACGCTTTCATGGATGGTTGTCAGTGTTGATTGAATCCTCTGAGTCGTTAGACCGCGTTGTGTTCGTCTTGATACTTTTTCACTGCTCGGCGTTTCGATGCATTTGCTGAGATCATCTTCAGGATTCTATTGGTGCCTGTTGATGGCTGAACGCTATCGAAAGACATTGTCACGTTCAATAGTAAACGTCTTTTTTCCTTGCACTTTCGGAGAATTGCAGTTACTGCGAAACCTACGTGATGGCTTAGCTAGCTCCCCTCAAGCAACAGCTTGCTTTTGGTTTTTTCTTCTCTAAAAAAAGAAAAGAAAGACTGAAGGAATAAAGAGATTTGCCAGGTGGCAGCCACATGCTACTTTTGTGCGGAGACCACAGTTGTTCCACAACGAAACGCAAACTAGTCTCGCAAAGCAAAATGGAGTGGCTAATAAATCACAGTCTCTGCAGCGAACTCGTGAGTTTTTCCGCTTTCAAACGGCGCCGAACGTTTCGAAGTCGATCGGTTCCGCAACGCATGAATTTAAGAGTGTCTGTCTGGGGGAGGAACGGTTTCGGATATCGAGTCTCGCCGGCCGTTACGACTCAGATGCTATCTGTTGGCAAGTGCAAATTAGTCATTACCAGGCAGCAGTAGGTGGATGGTGGTAGCTAGCAGCCGCGCTTTGCATATCTGCCATCTACACGTTAATACCGGCGCCACCGAATGGGCCCGGAATAGCAGGCTGCCGTGCGCCTCGCCCCTCTTCGTTATATTTACATTGCTACCGACCGATTACACGATGCACCAGCGGAACGGGGCGGTGTCGCAAAGTCGACGAGTGCCAATCGATCCTAAGCCACAAAGCAGATTCCGCTATACGGATAGACGCGGAAGAATACGACTGAAAGCATGGAGATGAACACCATATCGATACCGACTAGCGAGCTACATAATTGTCAACCTAAATCAGCTTTCCCAAACACAGTTTTAATCTAGCCTCTATGAAAACGAGTTATTCGATAATTAAATTCAATCTCTGGAGTAATAACAACACAAATAAAGCAAACAAAATCGTACAGGAAAGTATGTTGGAAATCGTATGTATTTGTATGTATCGGTTTGCTAAATAAGAAAAAGGGGGAAATATCAGCTACATAAGGTGGCTCTTCCCTATGCTATTAGCCTGTTTAGTGAGTTTCCCTCGCTTCACGTCGCAATATTTCGGCTTTACTATTATGATTACTGCCTTGCCTACGTACTATTGACCCTTAAATACAGTTAATGTATTTCGTTACAGAGATATTAATTTTTCGTATACGTGGCTGAACGGGGATCCAAACATATTATAAAAATGTATGTGTGTATACAGGTATGTTCCACATCTCCTGCTAAACCACTATAGAGTACCGATATCAACCAAACTTAGTGCCGACCGCTGTGGCCGAGCGGTTCTAGGCACTTCAGTCCGGAACGGCGCTGCTGCTACGGTCGCAGGTTCGGATCGTGCCTCGGGCATGGATGTGTGTGATGTCCTCAGGTTTAAGTAGTTCTAAGTCTAGGGGACTGATGACCTCAAATTTTAAGTTTCATAGTCCTTAGAGCCATTTGACCATTTGAGCCATTTTTCAACCAAACTTGGTACACATATCTCTTATAGTCTGTAAAGCATCGCTGTGGGCGTAAGAACTAATTACCTATCAAATTGATTGAAACTGAGTGAAAAAGAAATGTGGCCCACGTCGCATGAATACCCAAACATAATTCATCCGGTATTTGAGAATGAGAGCACTTGCTGACTGCCGGCCTCCGTAGCCGAGCGGTTCTAGGCGCTTCAGTCTGAAACCGTGCGACCGCTACGGTCGCAGGTTCGAATCCTGCCTCGGGCATGGATGTGTGTGATGTCCTTAGGTTAGTTAGGTTTAATTAGCTCTATGTTCTAGGGGACTGATGACCACAGATATTCCATAGTGCTCAGAGCCATTTGAACCATTTGAACTTGCTGACTTACAACTAAAGTAAATCTTTACTTAATTTTTTCTCGATGTCGACCCCCCAAAAACTGATGAAAGAAGAAAAGGTTATTGCTTACTGCATTTTCGCTGTTCATGCATCAAAACTGCCGCATGATGTTTAAATTTATTACTTCTTTACTGCCAGCTGTATTCTCGACACATTTTGCAGATAGTACTCACACATATCATTGAATGTACTGGCAAAGTGTATATCATGCCACGGCGCATAGGTCAGGAGATACACACATCAAAAAAAGTTTTGCATCAACTCGGTTCCCCGAGTTCCGGAATCTGTACAGAAAATTGGAATAGAGATCAATATAATCAGTTCCGCCCTTTTTAATGCTCATGAAAACTACACATTGCGTGTTGTACCACCATACAGCGAGACCTTCAGAGGTCAACTATTTGCTGTACATACCTGTACCTCTAATACCCTGTAGCACGTCCTCTTCCATTGATGCATGCCTGTATTCGTCGTGCTATGCTATGTTTAAGTTCATCAAGGAACTGATGGTCCAGATTGTCCCACTCCTCAACAGTGATTCTGTAGTGTCGGCAGACTTGCCAACACTACGTACACTAATAGAAAGAGGCGAGGCGGCCAAGATGCACGCGCTAACTCACGCAGGGTGGCGTGAGGTCTGAAACAGGATACGTAATGAATGCTATAAAGAAAAGTACGTAGCTGCTGGAATACTTAACTTTAATCCATCATTTGTATACAGCGTTCTTGATGATACAAGTGAGACTCTCTCTAGATAAATGCAATGTAATGCTAATGG
This sequence comes from Schistocerca serialis cubense, assembly GCF_023864345.2. Classification (NCBI taxonomy): domain Eukaryota; kingdom Metazoa; phylum Arthropoda; class Insecta; order Orthoptera; family Acrididae; genus Schistocerca; species Schistocerca serialis. Next base: position 868,024,619 of record NC_064641.1, on the reverse strand, counting down.
CGCCTTGCTAGGTCGTAGCCATCGACTTAGCTGAAGGCTATTCTAACTAGCTGCTCTGCAAATGAGCGAGTCTTCGTCCGTGTAGTCGCTAGCAAAACCGTCCGTACAACTGGGCGAGTGCTAGTCCGTATCTCGAGACCTGCCTTGTGGTGGCGCTCGGTCTGCGATCACTGACAGTGGCGACACGCGGATCCGACATGTACTAATGGACCGCGGCCGATTTAAAACTACCACCTAGTAAGTGTGGTGTCTGGCGGTGACACCACAGATTTGGCGTAGATCCCTCAGAGTAGTTGCTGGGTCACGTCGTCCATAAACAGCACTTTCCAATCCATCCCAGGCATGTTCGATAGGGTTTATGTCCCGAGAACATGCTGGCCACTCTAGTCGAGCAATGTCGTTATCCTGAAGGAATTCATGGGGGCGCGAATTGTCGTCCATGAAGACGAATGCCTCTCCAAGATGCTGTCAATATGGTTCCACTATCGGTCGGAGGATGGCATTAACGTATCGTACAGCCGTTACAGCGCCTTCCATGACCACCAGCGGCGTACTTCGGCTCCATATAATGCCACCACAAAACAGCAAGGAACATCCACCTTGCTCCACTCGCTGAACAGTATGTCTAAGGCGTTCAGCCTGACCGTGTTGCCTCCATACACGTCTCCGACGATTGCCTGGTTGAAAGCATATGCGACACTCATCGGTGAAGAGAATGTCATGCCATTGCTGAGTGGTTCACTCGGCATATTGTTGGACCCTTCTCTGCCGCGCTGCATGGTGTCGTGGTAGCGAAGATGAGCCTCGCCATGAACGTCGGGAGTGAAGTTGCGCATCATGCAGCCTATTGCGCACAGTGAGTCGTAACACGACGTCCTTTGGCTGCACGAAAAGCATTATTCAACACGGTGGCGTTGCTGTCAGGGTCCCTCCGAGCCATAATCCGTAGGTAGCAGTCGTCCACTGAAGTAGTAGCCCTTGAGCGGACTGAGGGAGGCATGTCATCTAGAGTTCCAGGCTCACAGTATCTCCTCCATATCCGAACAACATCGCTTTGGTTCACTCCGAGGCGCCTGGATACTTCCTTGTTGACAGCCCATCCTGGCACAAACTGAAAATGCGGACGCGATTGAACCGCGGTATTGATCGTCTAAACGTGGCTGAACTACAGACAACACGATCCGTGTACCTCATTTCTGGTGGAATAATTGGAACTGATCGGATGTCGGAACCGCTTTGTCTAATAGGCGCTGCTCATGCATGGTTGTTTACATCTTTGGGCAGGTTTAGTGACATCTCTGAACAGTCAAGGGGACTGTGTCTGTGATACAATATCCACAGTCAACGTCTATCTTCAGTAGTTCTCGGAACCAGGGTGATGCAAAACTTTTTTTGATGTGTGTGTGTAATGTCTTAAACACAGAGATGCGTAAAAACGAAACCGCAAGGCAAATTCGCTAAAGATACAGGTGAAATATGTGTACGTATGAAATATATGTGACCTGTGCGTATGTGGGGAAAGCTGCTGGTAAAAAAATATCATCCTCTACCACTGTATTTATTTCATCCAAATTATATGCTATTTGGAAAGAAATACAGTGGGGGTAAGAACCAGAAATCTCCTATAACAGTGGTGTGACGCCATAGAGGAAGTGGAGTAGGATACGGACAGAGAGAAGGAGAAGGAGAGGATGGACACGTACAGGGGGGATGGAATGTGAGTGCGAGAGAAGTGGTCAGAGAGAATGGGACAGGAAGAGATGGACGATGGACCAGATAGGGGAGAGGAGGACAGGCAGAGGGAGGAAGTGAAGGAGATGGCGGAGGAGGAGGTGGACAATGGAGACAGGGAAGAAGGACAGAGAAAGAGATGAGGAGGAGATGGGCAGAGATGAGGGAGGAGGAAATGGGCATAGTAGGGGTGAGGTGGAGGTGGAGGGCAAGGAGGGGAGGACGATGAGAGGGACAGTGAGGGCAGGAGTAGATGGGCAGAGGGCTTGATACTTACCAGGTTGCCTGCAAAGTCCGAGGTCATTGATAGCAATTCCAGATGGGGATCTCAGTAGTTAGAAATCATTAAAAGTAAATCTATCAATTTATCCAATTACATCATTGTTTCCCGACCAATAAACACCATGAGTAGCTTGCATGGATGGAGGATCATTAATTGGAGGGGGCAAAGTAATCTCTACATTCACCATATTTTATAAGTCAGGAAGTGCACATGACGGCGAAATTCCTTAAAGTTACAGGACTACTACATTTAAAATATAAATTGCAGCGACGCCGTTGCAAGAAACTTTGCTTGCTCCCACATTTGAAGAACTGGAGCCGTAAGAGGTGTATCAGCAAGGGGAGTAGAAGACCATGACACCCCACTGGGCCGAGGCTGCAGCAAAGGTTCCGCCTGCAACGTCTGTCATGTTGGCTACGGTAACGTGTTTGTTAACTGTGAAGGCACACTACAGTGCGGTTTCCATGTTTATAAACAGTGTGGAGAGTCACTCTCCAGTCCCACTCGGTTCGCCCGCCCGGTTAGCCGTGCGGTCTAACGCACGGCTTTCTGGAGTGGGAAGGAGCGCCGGGCCCCCGGCACAAATCCATCCGGCGGACTTGTGTCGAGGTCCGGTGAGGCGGCCAGTCTGTGGATGGTTTTTAGGCGGTTTTCCATCTGCCTCGGTGAATGCAGCTGGTTCCCCGTATACCGCCTCAGCTATACTATGTCGGCTATTGCTGCGCAAACAAGCTATCCACGTACGTGTACACCACCATTACAAAGGTGTTACACTCGTCTTGCGTGAGACGTTCCCTGGGAGGTCCACCGGGGGCCGAACCGCACAGTAACCCTGGGTTCGGTGTGGGGCAGCGGAGGGGTGAAGTGGACTGCGGTAGTCGTCATGGGGTTGTGAACCACTGCGGCTGCGGCGGGGATGGAGTCTCTCCATCGTTTCTAGGTCCCCAGTTAACTTACAATACAATACAATACCCACTCGGTTGGTGATCCTGACGACGCATTCACTTCACAGATAACAACACAACGGAATTTACCGCCATTACTATATACAAGAATTGTCTTCCATCTCCTTGGGAGCAGCCTTGTGCTAAGATGTCTGGTTTGGTCAGCAAGATTCGTGATAGAATTGCACCATGATTGTGTGGCATCGCGTCTCCATCAATCGTAATGTGGTAAGCTTTGTCAAGACAGTGAACTTTAGAAGTTGAGAAACGACACAAGGCATTAGCTGGTAAAATTGCCTCTCAAGACGAACGTGTTAACGCATTACCCGTCGGAACCTGATGCACATACAGTTTACTACTTTAATTTTTCCCGTTTACTTACTATCTTATCTGTTTAATTTTTCCTCGTGCATTATTAATCATGCAGCTGTTACTATATCACATTACTGATTCATCTGATGACAACAAAGAATTTATATTAGTACCCACAGAGCAACTGGTAGTTAACAGATATACAGCGTGTTCGGAAATGGCCATTACAAACTTCTAGGAATTGTAGAGGTGAGTGAGTACATAATATTTTTAATAGGAACCCATGATCAGAAATGTACAGTTTCCGTCCTACAGGCGTTTGAAAACATGTTTGTTAGGTAGATTTGCAACAGGGTGGTCATGGTGGGGTAGACGTCTGTCCTACATCTCTCGCCTGGTTCGGGCCTCATTCACGAGTCTGTGAGGCGGCATGGTGTGTTGGCACTGGTATGAACGAAGATGTTGATCATCCACAACCTACCAGACGGTGCTGCGAGCAACATCCACTGTACCCGCAATTGCTCGTGTGCTCGTTGACATATTCTATTTAATATGATGCAATAAGGCCACATTAAATTTGGACGAGATGGCATCTCCTTGGAGTACTACAGTCACGCCTGCTATCGGTGAAGGTACTCCTATCTCGAAACCGTTGCGTAATTGTCGCGACAAGGATCTGCGATAGAACGGGGCGTTATGGATAACGACCTTAATGAAGGTGACTAGCTGCCCCTACATTACCGTGAACGGCCTACAGAAGAATCATGTTGGTGTATTCTGCAAACTTGTACGCAACAATGTTGTTCTAACACTCATAGATACGTGACTCAGGCTAGAAATAAGTAGTGTGAGCGTGGGATTGATCTGAAGTGTACCCTTTACCCTGTGGCTCCTGCAAGATGTAATTCACACCCCCACACTACTACAGAAATGAGACAGACGCTCCTAACGTTCTAAAGAGAAATGCCTGAAAAACTTTCAGCAATAAATATCTTCTGGAGTCGTCCGCTGTAAGGAAATGACAAAAAAATTCACAAAATTTCTTATGTAACTAGTGGGACACTTGGGTACTGGAATAGTGCTAGTTAGTGTAAGAAAAACATGAAACTAACGAATATTATTATTTATTTTGCAAAAATTTTGAGAAATCACAATGGCACTTTTAGTTATGAATTGAACAAGTTATATCCTGGTTTTTTCGGAATGGGAAATTACCTCTCAAGGATAGGATTCGCTAATGAAATTTCTATACAACGTTTAAGATTGTTATTGACTTGGCAGAATGGCTGAGAGCCACGCCTGCTCAACTTGAATAATTAACTGTTAGAATGTTGCTAGGCTTGGTCAAGGCTGTCACGTGTGAAATGCAGTGAAGTGTACTGTTGTGGAGGAAATATGGGGCTCTCAAGAGCTGTAGCGTACAATACCGTAAGCTGTGATGACTTCTGTCTGCGCCGCTCGCTGCTGACAGATAAGATAACTCTCGTTCTATCTGGATTGACCTTCGCCAATAAAACCCTCCCTATGCCTTGATGAAGTTAAGGACTCCTATTCGCCCCTAGTCTAACTATTGGCGTGGTACACCAGTCAGATAACCAGTCCACCTTGATGCCACTCAAAAATTCGCTCGCAGGCGTTTAACTATAACTCTGTCCGTTCACACCGCACAACAAGTGTGGCGACCAACACAGTGAACAACGCTTAATCGTAAGGACTCAGTATAGAGTCACACTTCGATTCACTCTCGACAGAGGTGCTTTCCCATTGAAGTACTGAGGAGAGACTTGTTCCTCGCTCTTTGAGCACACGTACGAGATCGCACGCTCTTGTTACGTGTTCTCGCTCCAAGAGCAACAACGGAACGGCCCCTCTCCATGCCAGACGTGAAGGGGTATATCTTTCGGTCTCTTCCATTACTCCTTCAGCTCAAGGCGTCAGAAATATCGTCTGCCAATCAACATTGCTCTTCTAAAAGGGGAGAATGACGTTTCGTTTAAGGCGACCAATCCGGAAATCTGAAGTATCGGCCTTTGGCGTTTGCTGTCTCCCAGTGAAAATCTCTGAGACTGCGTGCTATGCGTAAAGAATGCATAGGCTGACTGCTCCCACACAATCTAGCGGAATTTGCTTTTAAGCTGAGCACGGGGTCTTCCTTTCACTCGGCCAAACGCTTCTGCTCTATGGGCGGTCACCGGCTGACGTAGATGGGTTGGGACCGGCCTCCTGGCGTGTGGTTGCCTCTCTCGAACTAAAAGCACCAGTGACCGTCGTGTCTGGAATGTATGTGTGTACGCTAGCCTCAAGTATTTCAACCACGGTGCGCACTTGCTATTTGTTAGTTATTCGCATATCGTTTACATGATTTAATACAACATTGACTTTATCTTATCGAGTTTGGGTTCGAACGAAGCGTCTTGATGTGCGGAATATGATTGTGGGGGCGGAATATGTAAGCAATGAAGGTCAGGAGACCACCACGTCTTACAATAGGAACTGTAGGACACACAATCACAATCCGATGTAAGCAACCGCCACCGTGACTACCCTGTTCCAATACTACCTGGAAGAGATGTTCTCAGACAGCTGTAGCACGGAAATGGTACGTTCCCGGACATGGGTTCCTAACCAAATTTCATGTATGCACCCCTCTTTACATGTCCTCAAAGTTCCGAACACCCTGGTTGTGCACATTTCAATTTTTTTAAATAGGTTCTTCGTGTAGCCGTTTTCCACACACAGTTTCTTCGCGCAGTTCGTAGTGTTTAAATTCCAGACGTGTTTCGCCTTTTACACTGATGAGCCAAAGAAACTATTACACCTGCCTAAAATCATGTAGGGACACACGAGCTGGCAGAAGTGCCGCAACATCTACGAGGCCTGTTCAGAAAGTAAGCTCCGATTGATTGCCAAATTGAAACCACAGTGAACATCAGAAATGTTTTACTTGTAACAATTAGCTACACCTTTCAGCTACTTCTCTACGTAGTCGCCGTTCTGACTTGGACTTTTGTCATAGCGTTGTACCAACTTTTCAATAGCCTCATCATAGAAGGCAGCCGCCAGTGCTTTCCGCCAATTCTCCACGCTGGCCTACACCTCGTTGTCTGTGTCAAAATGTTGTCTTCAAAGACAGCGGTTCATGTGACCAGAGATGAAACTCAGGGGGAGACAATTGCGGACTGTATTGTGGGTAATCTAACATTTCCATTTGAAAACGATGCAGGAGCATCTTCATTGCCCCTGCAGAATGCGGCTGAGAATTGTCGTGAAGACGAAACAGCACGACAGTTATGTAATGTTAGCTGCATAGCTTCAGGCGAAATTTCTCACCAGGCCCTCGTACTTGGCGGCAGACACTATTTTCTAGACATCTTTACGCACTCACTGCGAGCTCAGAAATGAGAAGAGCGACGTGATGCTAACTGGGGTTCTACTAGAGACACTACCCAACACATCTGTGCAAAGCTTTATCGGATTTTCATAGTCGTTTCCATTTCGCGACCGATCGGAGCTTACTTTCTGAACGCCCCTCGTACATCTACATCTACATTTATACTCCGCAAGCCACCCAACGGTGGGTGGCGGAGGGCACTTTACGTGCCACTGTCATTACCTCCCTTTCCTGTTCCAGTCGCGTATAGTTCGCGGGAAGAACGACTGTCTGAAAGCCTCCGTGCGCGCTCTAATCTCTCTAATTTTACATTCGTTATCTCCTCGGGAGGTATAAGTAGGGGGAAGCAATATATTCGATACCTCATCCAGAAACGCACCCTCTCGAAACCTGGCGAGCAAGCTACACCGCGATGCAGAGCGCCTCTCTTGCAGTCTGCCACTTGAGTTTGTTAGACATCTCCGTAACGCTATCACGGTTACCAAATAACCCTGTGACGATACGCGCCGCTCTTCTTTGGATCTTCTCTATCTCCTCCGTCAACCCGATCTGGTAAGGATCCCACACTGATGAGCAATACTCAAGTATAGGTCGAACGAGTGTTTTGTAAGCCACCTCCTTTGTTAATGGACTACATTTTCTAAGGACTCTCCCAATGAATCTCAACCTGGTACCCGCCTTACCAACAATTAATTTTATATGATCATTCCACTTCAAATCGTTCCGCACGCATACTCCCAGATATTTTACAGAAGTAACTGCTACCAGTGTTTGTTCCGCTATCATATAATCATACAATAAAGGATCCTTCTTTCTATGTATTCGCAATACATTACATTTGTCTATGTTAAGGGTCAGTTGCCACTCCCTGCACCAAGTGCCTATCCGCTGCAGATCTTCCTGCATTTCGCTGCAATTTTCTAATGCTGCAAATTCTCTGTATACTACAGCATCATCCGCGAAAAGCCGCATGGGACTTCCGACACTATCTACTAGGTCATTTATATATATTGTGAAAAGCAATGGTCCCATAACACTCCCCTGTGGCACGCCAGAGGTTACTTTAACGTCTGTAGACGTCTCTCCATTGATAACAACATGCTGTGTTCTGTTTGCTAAAAACTCTTCAATCCAGCCACACAGGTGGTCTGATATTCCGTAGGCTCTTACTTTGTTTATCAGGCGACAGTGCGGAACTGTATCGAACGCCTTCCGGAAGTCAAGGAAAATAGCATTTACCTGGGAGCCTGTATCTAATATTTTCTGGGTCTCATGAACACATAGAGTGTGTTGGGTCTCACACGATCGCTGTTTCCGGAATCCATGTTGATTCCTACATAGTAGATTCTGGGTTTCCAAAAACGACATGATACTCGAGCAAAAAACATGTTCTAAAATTCTACAACAGATCGACGTCAGAGATATAGGTCTATAGTTTTGCACATCTGCTCGACGACCCTTCTAGAAGACTGTGACTACCTGTGCTCTTTTCCAATCATTTGGAACCTTCTGTTCCTCTAGAGACTTGCGGTACACGGCTGTTAGAAGGGGGGCAAGTTCTTTCGCGTACTCTGTGTAGAATCGAATTGGTATACCGTCAGGTCCAGTGGACTTTCCTCTTTTGACGCGATATAGACTTGACTAATGCCTGACGTAGTGCTGGAGGGAATTGACATCATGAATCGTGCAGGGTTGTCCATAAATCCGTAAGAGTACAACAGGGTGGAGATCTCTTCCGAACATCACTCGCAAGGCATCCCAGATACGTTCAATAATGTTCACGTCTGGAGAGTTTGGTGGCCAGCGGAAGTCTTTTAACTTGGAAGGGTTTTCCTGGAGGCACTCCCGTACCAATTCTGCACGTATGGGGTGTCGCATTGTCCTGCTACAATTGCCCAACTCCGTCGGAATGCACAATGGACATGAATGGATGCAGGTGATCACACAGGATGCTTACGTACGTGTCACCTATCGGAGTCATATCTAGACGTATCAGGGGTCCCGTATCATTCGAAATGCACACGCCCCACACCATTACAGAGCCTCCACCAGCATGAACAGTCTCCTGCCGACACGCAAGGTCCATTGATTCATGAGGTTCTCTCCATACCCAAACACCTCCACCCGCTCGATACAATTTGAAATCGGACTCGTCCGAGTAGGCAACATGTTTCGAGTCATCAACAGTCCAATGTCGGTGTTGACGGATCCAGGCGAGGGGTAAACCTTTGTGTCGTTCAGTGATCAAGGGTACACGAGTCGGCTTTCGACTCTGAAAGCCCATATCGATCATCTTTAATTGAATGGTTCGCCCTGTCGCTTGCTGATGGCCCAGAATTGAAATCTGCAGCCATTTGTGGAAGGACTGCATTTCTGTCATGTACAATGATTCTCTTCATTCGTCGTTGGTCCCGTTCTTGTAGGATCTTTTTCCGGCTGCAGCGATGTCGGAGATTTGATGTTTTACCGGATTCCTGTTACTCATGGCATACTTGTGAAATGGTCGTACGGCAAAATCCCCACTTCATCGCTACCTTGGAGTTACTGTGTCCCATCGCTCCAGCGCCAGCTATGACACCACGTTCAAACTCACTTAAATCTTGATAACCTGACAATGTAGCAGCGGTAACCGATCTAACAACTAAACCAGACACCCATTGTCCTATATAGGAGTTACCGACGGCAGCGCCGTATTCCGCCTGTTTACATATAGCTGTATTTGAATGCACATGCCTGTACCATTTTCTTTGGCGCTTCAGTGTATTTAAAATGCAGGATTTTAGTTATTTTTTGCCTGTACTGCCAAAATTTGCGTTTTCTGCATTGTTACACTAACAAGGGGAGGCCACCAACTGTGAAATTCAGATTCGATTCATACTGCGCATAATAATAGCTCATGGCCAGAGGTGTAATGTGGCAAAGCACCAAGATGCACTTCTCAGGTAAGAGAAACCGTTGCGGTGAAATACTCTCTACGATTAATGATTGCTTACAGTGTTGTGGCGCAGCGGTAAGCGCTCGGGTTCATAATTCGAAGGTCGCCGGATCGAATCTCGAGCCATGCAACTTTTTTTATTATTTGTTTTTTGTAATTGAAATGTGTACACACACACACAAACACACACACACACACACACACACACACACACACACACACACACACACACACACGGTAATCAGTTGCAACAATTATGCATATAATAAGTTGTTGGAAGTCGTTTGTCGTGGAAACATAATACTTGAAATAAAACACAATATCACAAATAATATTCAAGTGGATACAATTTATTTCACACCTGCCACAGCAAATTTGTGTTCATGGGGTCTCTATTCTAATTCGAACGTTTGACTTACACTATACGTATTCGTTTCGGAATATCGTTTCTACGTCTTCCGTTAACTATACGTGGTAAACATTATGAAGACAATTAATAACATTTGTGAAATACAACTTTGTTTGCGGAAACTATAATGATATTCGAAGTCGCCAGTTTTTCCACGACAAACGACTTTCAACAACTTATTATATGCATAATTGTTGCAACAGATTGTCGGGAATTATATATATATATATATATATATATATATATATATATATATATATATATATATGTGTGTGTGTGTGTGTGTGTGTGTGTGTATCGATTTGAATTACAAATAACAAATAATAAAAAAAAGCTGAATGGCGCGAGATTCGATCCGGTGACCTTGGGATTACGAACCCTAGCGCTTACCGCTGCGCTACGACACTGTAGAAAACTGTTAATCGTAGAGAGTATTTCACCGCAGCGGTTTCTTTTAACTGTCGATTTTCTCGACAATGGCTGAAAAGTGCATCTTGGTGCTTTGCCACATCACACCTCTGGCCACGAGCTTTTATTACGCGCGGTATGAATCGAATCTGAATTTCACAATTGGCGGCTTCCCCTTGTAAGTTGAAAGACTCGCTGGGGTTTCATCTTGTAACGGTCCCTATATATGCGCGTCTTCATTCCTATCTAAAATAATATTTTCAGATACTTGCTAAGAGAGTATTATTTCCAAATCGTTCCTGAGTGATGGAAGAGGGGCAAAAAGTGGTCAGAAAATCTTTCATAGTGATTCTGGAAAACCTAGTTACACGTCATTTAAAAAAATTCCCTGCCGCCATTCAAGCTCCAACTCTGAAGAACACAGTATTCAGACAACTGATGTGCACACAGCTGAGGTGCAGGACGATGGACCAAAGGCACAGTGTGAACGACCTGCTTGTGTAGAAATTGAGTACATTGCCTGTAATATTATGTCAAGAATATTAATGTATTTTGTTCCGTGAGTTGACGAGTTTGCGTCTCAGGTCAAAAATCCACTATTACAGAACCGGCATACCTATGACTAAACACGAGAAAACTGTGTGTTCAAAAAAATATGAGGATTTATAGGCTAGGATCTCTTGTCTCCACCTTGACTTGAAATACGTACAGGCGACCAGTTCCACGTGACACGTTTTCGAGGCCTGCACAGAACAATTCGAAGTGTGCTCAACTCCCATCGTGAGTCGGCAAGAGGGATGATTTTTTTAGAAGATCTTAACTTTCGTCGTATGCACAGCGTTTGATGGGAACAGGGCTGATTGTTGTGTTACTTCTCCTTTTTCTGGGTGGAAAGCTTCAGTTTTGACTGCCTTTGCTCAACGTTTGCAAGCCTACAGGGCTCCTCATGTATGATTTAGCACGAATGGATGCTAGCAACCACGTGCTTACAGCAGGTCTGGTATAATGGTGTTATTGAAAACTTCGGCATGACCAACAGAGGTCCATCGACTGACTTCATGAGCTCTGTCCGGGTGAGACAGCCGAACCATCCCTGGGGTGAAGCCACATAAAGACTGCTCACGATTCTACGGTGCGTTCTGTCGTATTCTCTTTAGCCTCTTTTATGTCGTCTCGTTGTCTCTATAGAGCTGTACCACGGGAGGCAAGGGGAGGATGTTGGTTGGTGGCTGGTATCCTTGTTCTAGAACACAAACTGGGTTCTTTATTCATAAACAAAGAGCTATTGAACTTAAAGTTCCATATGTTGTGGTAAAAGCTCTCTTCTGTATAGTCCACACAGCCTCAATGCTGTTGAAGTCCGCAATGTTCACTTTAAGGTTACTATGTGCTGCCTGTCTCTGTGCTAGAGGCTGTCTGTGGCTCAGTCTCGCTGACATGCTGGAACTCCACGGCGTACAGATGCAAACTAACTGGCGCAACAGGCTCCAACTAACTGACTAATCTGGAGCGATCTGGCCCCCTGGTCCGCGGCGACTATCTTAAATAATGGCGACCGAGAGGACGTTGGTGGCGCATTTCCATCGAGTCTTGTTGGTGGCCTCTATCTATACTCTCGTAACCTCTATGCCGCATGGTGTGCTGGCTCCAGCGTACGCCAGCACACGTTCATCCGTATCAGTTCGCGCTTCTGGTTTCGCCTCTGGGTTTCTGGTGCATTGACAGTGGAGGTTGAAGTCTCAGGTATCGACACCTTCCTCTAGCAAGGGTCTTAATTATACATTCTTCACCTACTCTCTTTTTTTCCCATTTACTACTTTACCGGTCCACTTAACTTTTAAACGACTTCCATAGCACCTCTTTTCAAGTGACTCAAGTTACTCCTTTCATTCCCATACAAGGCTGTCCTGACAAGTCCACTTTAAGGGATTTCTTCATCGTCTCAGTACCAATATCCCATTCCAGTAAAACGCCTTTAGAACACGTTGGTTATCTTTCCTTTCTGAAGTGTGAGAGTAGTGCTATACGTGTATCTGTTGAGTGCAGGTGACTGCAGTCATAATATGCCCAGTGGAGTATCATATTCGTCTTGTATGCTGAACCTGCCCCACCCAATCACGCTAGGATTCTTAACATTTTTTACGAGTGCAGGTTTTCTCCTGAAAAAGTTTTCTTTCCTTGTGCCAGTCTGCTTCCCATATCATATTTGCTTCGGCCTTTTTCTCTAATCTTATTTTTCTAGAAAGGATAATTCCTTCACTATGTCATTCCTAATCTGATGGATGGATGTTGCCGAAACTGCGGTAGTGGAAGCCATCTTTTCTCTGTTCTAGCCTTTCCCTTCCTATATAAATATATGCCGTCTCCTCAGGCTGAAGATGTTTCAGTCAGCTAGTGCAACCGCCATGCCTTGGTTGGTACGATAAACCAAGCTCTTACACCACACACCGTTGGGTGGCTTGCGGAGTATAAATGGTTATAGCTGTTTTCGAATCTTTGGTGTCTGATTAATGTTTCTGGTTATTTACACGATGTTTTGCCGTCGGACTAAACTTAAAATTTGTCAAGTATAATAAATATCTTCATAAGCTATCGGGCTAAGCTACAAAAATCAGTCTTCCTATAAATGTCACAATAAGATACAAAAACTTGTTGTTTTGTTTTATAAGATCAATATAACATCACTTATGAGAGATGCCTGTTACATTTGTTTAATTTACTGGTTCATAGTATGTTGAAGTTATCACGTGGCATATATCTCTCTTTTTGAAGAACATATGATTAATTTTGTCACTTTCATAAATACATTTTTTCCTATAATGTTTTACCTATATTTTTTATATATATTTCCATAATATTTTATGTGCGAAAGAAAAGGATTGGTTTTCACTTGTATTAATTATTAAAAGTGAAAGTTAATACACTACCAAATCGAGTCATCGAATGTTCTGGATGCTCCAAGAACTTTATGTCATTTATATACCCCGTAATTATGGCGCTCACTAGTACTTCGGCAGTGTTTAATTTCAGTTCACAGTACACTTTAGTACGAAGCGTGTTGAAAAAGGAACATATACACCCAATGTTTTTGTGTTAACACTGCCAGTTTACATGTGATGGTAAATGTTTGTGGTATGTTTTCTGAATTACAGGAAGTGGAAATTAAAAGCGGATATGTAAAACTCAACAAATAATCCTTCAATCATCTATTAAAAAAAAGTTTCATTAACATTGGCTATTCAAGACGACTACTAAATGTTGACGCAAACTGCGAGATAATTAATTTTTAACTGCGCTGTAAAGTTTTCCTCTTACCTCATCTGTATTAATATTACATCAGTAGTGTTGGTCACTAATTTGCAAAACATTAGGACTTCTAATACACACTGATAAATGTTAAAGGGAACTGCGTAAATGGTATATGTGTTTCTGCTCATGACTGGCAATAAAACTAAAAAATGAAATGGGCGATAAAAGATCTCTTTCTAAGATGGTGACAGCCTTTTAACTCTGCAGTACATGTAAATAAAACGGAACGATACTCTTGATTGTGTGGTGAATTTTTCTTATTGTATAGCCGCGAATCACAGTTTGACAACACAGTATCCCATCCATCTGCCTGGAAAATATTTTCGGAAAAATCCCTGCTTCAGACTGCTATCGATGTTCTTTATCTCTTCCCCTTTCCACCGTTTACTTATCTGGTTTTCTTTTATGAACGATTCCGTTGCCACCATCCTCTTCAAAATCCTCGTTCCTCTTTTGACTCCTCTCGTGTCTCGTCCATCACGCGCAGCATACTGCTGTTGATGGCGCAGCTTCCACGGTCCTTACGTCACGGTGTCTGCCGAACGACGTTCGCCATATTGCCGTAAAGCGAATAAGTATCCAATATTCTGTTGTGTCCTTCGTGTCATCCCCACACTGTTGTTTGTGCAATTCCAACTTTACACCTGCCGTTCCCCTTCTCTCTCGGAAGACTTGGGCCGTACGCTCAACCAGCTGCCGCGCACCCATATTTCGCCTCATCTCTTCCCTTCGGGTCCTCCTCGCTCCTTCTTCTCCTCCACGCGCCCGCTGCCTCCCCACCGTTTTCAGCGGTAAATAACCGGTGGCCGGCCGGACTGCTGAAAATGCTGTTCTTTAGGACCACTTCGAAATTTAAAGCGGCGCTAGCCTTCCTACCCTCTCAACTCTCACACACGCGTGCTGCGATGGAAAGGCCATTCGTCCACCAGCTCTCACCCTTTCTCCCTTCATCCCTTCACTCCCCCAACCCTCTCAACCAACTGCCCGCTCTCCGGAAGACATAAAACACGATAACAACGTCCTGGCGACGAGACAGAGATTGCGGACCGAGGCGCGCAGCCTCCACCATGCACTTACGTGCGTGTGTGCGTGCGTGAGGGACGGAACGAGAGCAATGGATGAGGGGGTGGGAGTGGGGGGAGGGAGGGAGGGGGGGGGAGAGTGGGCGCAGGGATGGAAAACCGCGACGCAGGCCGCTCGGAAGGCCGTACGTCACTATCGGGCGCAGCAGTGACAGTCATAAATGGATATCCGATGTTGCCGCCACCGGTTAGCTTCTGCGTCAGTTTCAGTTTCGCTTCGCTGTGTAGAAATCAAGTGTGGTCCTCTAATGGACCGTGTAAACTCTAACGCACCGTTTAGTAACAGTAGTTAGGCCCCTACTGCTGCATATGAAATCTATATATCCAAAAGTTAGGAGCACCCTATCTCACATACTGACTCTTGCTATTTTTGTTATTGTGTGTTATTCTACTTCATATATACAGCTAAAACTGATTTTTTAAATGAATAGAGATTTCAACTACAGACAATGTTGTCCATATTCCTCGAAAAAGAGTTTTAACAATGTCTTCGTTTGCTGCATCCCAAAACGAATTACATGTGTCATCTGCAGAAAGAATCATTTCTGCTTGATACAACTTAAGTGGAAAGTCATTCACATGTATAAGGAAGAGGAATGGACCCAAATTTGAACACCGAGGGACGCTATCCCAGTGATTTTCCCGGACTCATTAATATTTTTCTTCCTGTCCCTATTATTCATCATCACTTATTGCACCATTTCCAACGGCCTTGCCACGTTGGTAACGTGGGTTCCCGCCCGATCACCGAATTTAAGCATCTTTGGGGCCGGCTCATACTTAGATTAGATTAGATTAATTTCGTTCCATAGACCAAAATTGTGAGATGATTCTCGTGGGTGTGGAACATGTCGGAAAGCACAACATAAAAACATAAAACATTTGGATATAATACTTACTACCCTGATGATTTGTCAGGAGATTGTCGAAAAAGGTGAATACAACGCGGTAAAATGGAACAGCTAATATTTACAGATTTAACGTGCTCTTAGAATGAAACACTATTATACACTATTAATAAATTTATCATACACAAAATACCTAATTTTGACTGTTGTGACCAAGTGCAGTCAAAACCGAAATCTAACAGATATTTTTACTTAAGCTGACTTAACAGTCTCTGTTAAGTTATTCATCTAAGGAGTAGAAAAAGTCTTTCAAACTCTGTTTAAGCCTTACTTTATCTGAAACCAAGTTTTTAATGGTTGCTGGCAATTTATTGAAAATGTGTGTTCCTGAATACTGGACCCCTTTTTGGAAAAAGGTAAGTGATTTTAGGTCTCTATTTTTATTCCTAGCATTGATACTATGTATTGAGCTATTGGTTGGAAATAGAGATGTATTACCTGCAACAAATTTCATTAAGGAGTAAATATACGGATAAGCAGTGGTTAGAATAGAAAGTCCCTTGAACAGGTTTCTACAAGATGTTCTTGAAATTACATCACAAATGATTCTTACAGGGTGTTTCAAAAATGACCGGTATATTTGAAACGGCAATAAAAACTAAACGAGCAGCGATAGCAATACACCGTTTGTTCCAATATGCTTGGGACAACAGTACATTTTCAGGCAGACAAACTTTCGAAATTACAGTAGTTACAATTTTCAACAACAGATGGCGCTGCGGTCTGGGAAACACTATAGTACAATATTTTCCACATATCCACCATGCGTAGCAATAATATGGCGTAGTCTCTGAATGAAATTACCCGAAACCTTTGACAACGTGTCTGGCGGAATGGCTTCACATGCAGATGAGATGTACTGCTTCAGCTGTTCAATTGTTTCTGGATTCTGGCGGTACACCTGGTCTTTCAAGTGTCCCCACAGAAAGAAGTCACAGGGGTTCATGTCTGGCGAATAGGGAGGCCAATCCACTCCGCCTCCTGTATGTTTCGGATAGCCCAAAGCAATCACACGATCGTCGAAATATTCATTCAGGAAATTAAAGACGTCGGCCGTGCGATGTGGCCGGGCACCATCTTGCATAAACCACGAGGTGTTCGCAGTGTCGTCTAAGGCAGTTTGTACCGCCACAAATTCACGAAGAATGTCCAGATAGCGTGATGCAGTAATCGCTTCGGATCTGAAAAATGGGCCAATGATTCCTTTGGAAGAAATGGCGGCCCAGACCAGTACTTTTTGAGGATGCAGGGACGATGGGACTGCAACATGGGGCTTTTCGGTTCCCCATATGCGCCAGTTCTGTTTATTGACGAAGCCGTCCAGGTAAAAGTAAGCTTCGTCAGTAAACCAAATGCTGCCCACATGCATATCGCCGTCATCAATCCTGTGCACTATATCGTTAGCGAATGTCTCTCGTGCAGCAATGGTAGCGGCGCTGAGGGGTTGCCGCGTTTGAATTTTGTATGGATAGAGGTGTAAACTCTTTCGCATGAGACGATACGTGGACGTTGGCGTCATTTGGACCGCAGCTGCAACACGGCGAACGGAAACCCGAGGCCGCTGTTGGATCACCTGCTGCACTAGCTGCACGTTGCCCTCTGTGGTTGCCGTACGCGGTCGCCCTACCTTTCCAGCACGTTCATCCGTCACGTTCCCAGTCCGTTGAAATTTTTCAAACAGATCCTTTATTGTATCGCTTTTCGGTCCTTTGGTTACATTAAACCTCCGTTGAAAACTTCGTCTTGTTGCAACAACACTGTGTTCTAGGCGGTGGAATTCCAACACCAGAAAAATCCTCTGTTCTAAGGAATAAACCATGTTGTCTACAGCACACTTGCACGTTGTGAACAGCACACGCTTACAGCAGAAAGACGACGTACAGAATGGCGCACCCACAGACTGCGTTGTCTTCTATATCTTTCACATCACTTGCAGCGCCATCTGTTGTTGACAATTGTAACTACTGTAATTTCGAAAGTTTGTCCGCCTGAAAATGTACTGTTGTCCCAAGCATATTGCAACAAACGGTGTATTTCTATCGCTGCTCGTTTAGTTTTTATTGCCGTTTCAAATATACCGGTCATTTTGGAAACACCCTGTATCACACGCTTTTGTACCCTAAAAACTTTTGCTCGGTTTGATGAGATGCCCCAGAATATGATGAAATGATAGAACGGAAGTTATGTTTATATGTCCTTCATCTGACATCATTCTTACGGCAAATACAGACTTCTTTAGGCGCTTAAGCAGTTCTGTGGTGTGCCCTTCCAACTCCCAAGATGGAGCCTTGAGGAACACCACATGTAATTAATTCCCAGTCAGATGATGACTGACTGCTTACTGCAGATGTATTTCGCAATGAAACCCTTTGTTTCCTGTTAGATAGATAAGACTCACACCATTTCGCAGCATTGGCAGTGACACCATAATATTCTAATGTACTTAAGAGAATGCTGTGGTTCACATAGTCCAAGGCTTTTGGCAGGTCACACAAAATGCCAGTAGCCTCCAATTTACTATCTAATGAATTAAGTGCAATCTCACTGTAAGTGTAAATAGATTTCTCTGTATCAGAACCATTTAGAAATCCAAACTGCGACTTGAACAATACATTATTTGCAGTCAGATGCTTAAGGAGACGCTTGAATAGCTTTCCAAATATTTTTGAAAAAGCTGGCAAAAGTGAAATTGGTCGATAGTTTGATGGTATCTCTCTGTCCCTCTTCTTGTAAATAGGCTAACTTCAGCATATTTTTGCCAGTCTGGAAATGTTCCACTGATAAGAGATTGATTGCACAAATAACTTAAGATAGAACTCAGCTCACACGAGTACTATTTGATTAACTTCATTGATATATTATCATACCCACTGGAGTACTTGGATTTTAAGAATTTTGTGATGGATGCTACTTCTTTGGGAGACGTGAGTGTCATTTCCATTTTACTGAAGTTATTTTTAAAGACTAGTCTCAGATACTCCATTGCACTGTTCACCAAACGTGATAACCCCAAGCTGTCAGTAACAGAAATGAAGTACTTGTTTAAGATGCTTCGCAACCTTACATGTACTTGTTACCCTTGTCTCATTTACTTTTAGAGCCATCTGTTCAAAAGGTTCAAATGGCTCTGAGCACAATGAGACTTAACTTCTGAGGTCATCAGTCCCCTAGAACTCAGAACTATTTAAACCTAACTAACCTAAGAACATCACACACATCCATACCCGAGGCAGGATTCGAACCTGCGACCAAATCGGTCACGCCGTTCCAGATTGTATCGTCTAGAACCGCTCGGCCACCCGGCCGGCAAAAAGCTGCAGATCAACGCAAAGAATTGACCGAAAACGCAGGTGGCTGCATCCTATGACGTGGGCATTGGAAAGGCGGTACAGTGCCACAACAAATGTCTCAGTCGGAGAGGCGACCGTGTCGAGAAGTAGCTGGATGGTGCAGATAATTGCTCCAAATACAACGTTTTTGATATTCGCTGTGGTTTTCATTTCGCGAGCGATCGGACCTTACTTTCCGAATAGTCCTCGTATTATAAAGTATAACATGAAATATTTTTGAATGAAAAATAAAATAGTGCATTGGAACTACATGCATTTTTCTGAGGGCTTACATAGTGACCAATTTCCGGTGCCTAAGCGGGTAATAGGATGTCATGATTTTTTTTACCTCTGGGAACATTTTCTAGTCATTTTGATGTCCTAGTATCTGAAGCAATACATAGCGTCTTTTGTACTTAGGGCAAATATAACATAACAGAGACGGTTTTAAATAATACGACTAAATTAGTTGAAATTTGTCACCGTGGGATACAATGCCAGGTGATAGCTTTGTGTATAAAACTGTTTAGAAATCAGTTTGAAAAATACACGAATAATAGAAAAGATTAAACTGATTTCTAAATTTTACTATTGTAAACACTCTGGCCACTTATCCCGACCGGAAGCCATGCCGACATTAGTAATCCACAGAAATGAAATGAAATTTGCATGAGACTAGGGCCTCCTGTCTGGTAGACTTTTTAGTTTTTTTAGTAGACGCCGCTTCAACGGCTTGCGTGTCTCTGAGGGTGAAATGATGCTGAAGACAACATAATACACAATCCCCGAGTCCACTGGTTTGATGCTCCGGCCACAAATCCCTCTCCTGTGCCCAAGTGCCAAATCTCTTCATCTCAGAGTAGCACTTGCAAACATCGTCCTCAAGTATTTGCTGGGTATATTCTAATCGCTGTCTTCCTCTACAGTTTTTTATCTCTAAAACTAGCTCTAGTACCATGGAAGATATTCTGTGATGTCTTAACAGACGTTCTGCCGCCCTCTCCCTCCTTCTTGTCTGTGGAGAACCTCCTCAGTTTTTACCTTATTGGGCAACCTTATTTTAAACATTCTTCTGTAGCACAGTATCTCAAATGATTCGATTCTTTTCTGTTTGTGCTATCTCGCGGTACTGGTTTCACTAACATCAAATTCTCTGCTTCAAACATACAATCTCAGAAATTTCTTCCTCAAATTAAGACCTGTGTTTCATACCAGTGGATTTCTAGTGGCCAGGAATGCTCTTTCTGCCAGTACTAATCTGCTTTTCAGTTCCTCCTTGCTCCATCCGTCATGGGTAATTTTGCTGCGTAGGTAGCTGAATTCCTTAATTTCATCTATTTCGTAGTCACCAGTCCTGACGTTAAGTTTTTCGCTGTTCCCATTTCTGCTACGTCTATTGCTTTCATCTTTCCTTGAGCCCATATTCTTCACTCATCAGACTGTTCATACCATTCAACACTTCGTGTAATTCTTTTTCACTTTCACTGAGAACATCAATGTCATCATCGAATCCTTTCACCTTAAATATTAGTTCCACTCGTGAACCATTGTTTTACATCCGCCATTTCTTCTTCGATGCATTGATTGAACAACAATGGTGAAATATTACAGCTCTGTCTTACAATCTTTTTATTCCGAGCGCTTCAATTTTCGTCTTCCAATCTTGTTGTTGCCATTCGTTTCTTACATACTGTTTATTACCCGTCTTTCCCTATAGCTTCGTCCTATTTTTCTCAGAATTTCGAACGTCTTGCACCGTTGCACTGTTTGACATTGTTGAACCCTTTTGCTGCCTGGTTGACAAATCCTATGAATATGTCTTGATTTTTTTTTCTTCCATTAGCAACCACAACGTCAGAATTGCCTCTCTGGTGCCTTTACCTTTCCTGAAGCCAAACTGATAGTCATCTAACACATCCTCAATTTTCTTTTCCAGTCTTCAGTATATCATTCTTGTCAGCAACTCGGATGCGTCAATTGTTAAGCTGTTTGTGCGATAAATCTCGTACTCTTCGGAATTGTGTGGATGATGATTTTCCGAAAGTCTGATGGTATATAACAGATCTCATACAGTCTACACAACAACGTAAATAGTAGTTTTGTTGCCACTTCCTCCAGTGATTTTAGAAATTCTGATTTCTCATTTCCGCATCTCTTGTTTATTTCATTCCTAAGTTACATGCATTTCTGTATTCTTAAATTTCCCTGAAAATTTTTGTAATTCCTTCTTTCATCGATTAAATGAAGTGTTTCTTCTGTAACACATGGTTTCTTTGCAGTTATCTTCTTTGTACCTGTGTTTCTCTTACCAGCATAAGTGACTGCCCTTTTACAGTGTCCATTCTTATTCAACTGAACCTTCTACTGAGCAACTTCTTATTGCAGTATCTATAGTCTTAGAGAACTTCAAGCTCATCTCTTTATTCCCCTTTATTCATTTCCGGATCACACTACTTTGTGCATTGATTCTTCCTGGTTAGTTTCTTAAGCTTTAGCCTACTCTTGGTCACTAATGAATTATGACCTAAGGCTATATCTGCTCGTGTATTGCCTTAAAATCCAGTATCTAATTTCGAAATCTCTGACAATTATGTAATCTAACGGAAATCTTCCTGTATCTCCCAGCCTTTTCGAAGAATACCTCCTCCTCGTGTGGTTCTTGAACAGCTTTTACTAGCTGAAATTTATTGCAGAACTCAATTAGTCTTTCTCCTCTCTCATTCTACTACCGAGCCTATCGTTGTTGGTGTTGGTTTGCTGTCAATCAAATCTGTTGATGAATCGTTCACAGTGACTCTGTCTCAGCCCTACCTTAGTGTTCATAACGAATCCTACGCCTGTCACACGATTTTCTCCTGCTGCTGATATTACCCTACACTCATTTCACCAGAAATCCTTGTCTTCTTTCCAATTCACTTCACTGACACCCACTACATTTAGATTAAGCCTTTGTATTTCCCTGTTCAGAATTTCTAGTATCCCAACCACGTTCAGATTTCTGACACACTACGCCCCGACGCCAAGAACGTTTTCCTTTCGTTGGTATTTCAGTCTCTTTTTCATGGTCACCTCCTCGTTGGCAGTCCCCTCCTAGAGATCTGAACTGGGGGGGGGGGGGGGGGGGGGGCGGGGGGGATAGTCTAGAATCTATCGCCAATAGACAGATTACCATGACACTTTTCCAATTACAATGTCCTGCGGATACATATTACATGCCTTTAATGCAGTGGTTTGCATTGCCTTCTGCATCCTCACTCCGCTGATCATTGCTGATTCTTCCCTCTTTAGGGGAAATTTCCCACCCCAGGACAAAATAGTACCCTGAACCTCTGTATGCTCCTCCACCCACTTTGACCATGCCGTCGACTGAATTAGGGTGACTCCTTTCACCAAGTGCGACATGGTCGCGTATACTAACAATGGTCCAATACTGTCAAACGTTTTTCATTTCATCTTTGATCACAATATGAATTCTTAGACGATGACCGGTTTCA
Organism: Schistocerca serialis cubense; assembly: GCF_023864345.2. NCBI lineage: Eukaryota > Metazoa > Arthropoda > Insecta > Orthoptera > Acrididae > Schistocerca > Schistocerca serialis. The sequence goes on along the minus strand of NC_064641.1, from coordinate 868,002,084 downwards.
GTCCGTAATGACCATCCTTAGATCCTTTTTAGACTATGTCCTAAAGTAATTAGGCCATAATGGCATCGTCAAAACATATAAATATAATCAGATCTAAAATAAAGTGTAGAATAGGCCGCATCGTCCACACAGTCACTGGCTAGCCAGTTGCAATAATGACTGCTTTCAAACACCCTTTCGATACCACACACTCTGGCGGACGAGTGTGACTGTGCAGACATACGTCGAATGGTTGGAAAAAGCGACGGGCCAAACCTCAACCAGTTGGATTCCTCCCACCAGCGAGCGCGAGATATAAAAGCGATCAAGGCAACTGTAGTAATGTGCAATGTACCGTGTGACACTGGGGCGGTCACAATGAACTTGTTGTTCCAACGTCTCCACAAGCTGGAGACGTTCGACGATCGTGCCAAGCTCTGCTCAAGGCAAATGACACGACAGCTGACCTTAGTGGGGACGAGTGGACTTAAAATGACCACTTGGCACCAATGCAGGTTGCCAGCCTCTCCAATCCTGAAGGAGCGTAGATGTCTGAGGCACAGAAGGACTGGAACATTGTGTCTTCACCATCATGATGCTAAGTGAGGAGCTACTTGACTGAGTGGTAGTAGCCGGAAGTGAGCTAAACCTACAACGGCTGGGGAAGTGGTATGCTCACACCCATCCCTACACATAGCATCCAAATGATGGCAAGGGCATAGGATGACGTGGTGTTCGGTCGGTCCCAATTGGCCCGTTTGTGGACAGAACGTGGTGCTAAATGCAGTGTTGTACCATTTCACCCCTATTGTTCAGTCTAGTCTGTTGCTTTGTTTCTGTTTTGAAACCATGAAGATTTGAGTGGACATAGTTACATTTTGAGGACTGGTTGCGGATATATGGGTGCACAAAAGTTTATAGACAGGAGAAACAATAAGTGGATTTTTAGATCTCGCATTGGCCAGTCCCTAAATTGTAGGGACGTAACAATGTGCGAGATGTAACTTGTGCCACTGTCGCTCAATGTACTGAACAGTCCCCAGTTAAATCGTTCGAAAAGAAGGTGCTGAACCTCAAGCAAACACAGTGTACAGACATAACAGAGAAGACCTGAAAACGATAGTATTTAGAACGGTATTTGTGAGCTGCCCGCAGTGCTTTGCTGAAACAATTTCTAAACGTCGTCTCGCTCAAGAATGTAATTTTCTGATGGGATCTACAATATATCACAGTTTACAGAGCAGAAATGGGCTTTCTCGTCTAGGGAAAGACCCCATTGTATGGATCAGTGATAAAGGAGCGTGCCTCGTGCTTTGATACAACACGTAAAGACGGAAAAACACGTTAGCTGCTCATATAATTTTTTAAGGGGTACTTGGATGGATATTATTATTTTGAATATACTGAACACATGGTTAGCTCCTCAGTTCTATCACAAGGGAGTCATGGATGACATGTAGTTACACCAGGCCGGAGCTCCAAATCAATACACCAGGACGGCCCGAGCTCCTCGCTGAACAATTTCGAAACCTCTGGATTGGTGGTGTTCGGTGTCACCAGCCACATTGAAATAGCCTTCACGAAGTCCGCTCTATATCACACCAGACACCTCATTATGGGACATATTCAGGTTCCATATGGCTCAACATCGGTACGAGACTAATTACGAATATCAGCACTACTGTGAATGTCTTTCATTGGCCAACTCCTAGTCGTGCTCTGCAGGATGCCAAAGAGGACATGTAAATGAATGGCTCCATGTGTAAAGCTCATACAGATCCACTGTAAATTGCATCCATCCACCCTTGAGGGATGATGGTGTAGCATGCTTGGTTCAGAGTCTGCAGCGTCTGCTGTGGCTAAAAAGTTCCACTCGAGAGTGGCAGTCCCTACTGCAGTTTGGACATGTGAAATTTGAGGGAACAGAAGCCGCTCCGTCTCTTCGCTTTGTCCTCTTCGTGATTTGTTCCTGTGTGCGTTCGTCCTCTGAGAGCTTGACGCCGTTGCGCACAGTTACTCGCCACTTGACACGGTCATCTGCAATGCTTTCCCAGCGACTTGGATTGATTCTGGTCTTGGTCAGGTCTCTCTTTCAGACATCCTTGAAAAGAAGATGTGGTCGTCCCACTGGCCTCACACCTTCCTGAAGTTCGCCGTACAGCAGCTGTTTCGGTATCCGTTCAGGGTTCATGCGCGTGACATGTCCCAACCATCTTTGAAGTCGATGACTCAGGACTGCAAAGATGCTGGTTGTGCTTGCGCGATGAAAGACTTCGGTGTTGGGTACTCTATCTCTCCAAGAGATCTGAAGGATCTTCCGGAGACAGCGGAGATGGGAGCTGTTGAGTCGAGATTCATGCCTAGAAAGAGTTGTCCATGTCTCACAGCTATAGAGAAGGGTGCTTATAACACAAGCGTTGTAGACTTTTAATTTAGTTTTTGTGGTAAGCAGTCCGTTGTTCCATACTCTGTTTTTCAATCTAGCCATGACAGATGATGCCTTTGCGATTCTGTTAATAAGTTCAGTGTCCATGGACAAGTTGCTACATATTGTGGATCCCAAGTAGGTAAAGTCATCAACTATCTGGTGAGGATTGCCATCAATGCTAATGGATGGAAGGTTGGTAGCGCTCTGCGCCATGATCTTAGTCTTTTGAAGGCTGATAAGTAGACCAAACTTTTCACAGGCATTTGATAATTTGTTGATTATATACTGCAGCTCATCTTCTGTGTTCGCTACTGGAGCTGCATCGTCCGCATATAACAACTCACGGATAACAACTGTATTTACTTTGGTCTTGGCCTTGAGGCGAGCAATGTTGAAAAGATTTCCATCAGACCTCGTATGTAGATACACTCCCTCCTCACAGTCTTCAAAGGCAAATCTGAGCAGAAGGGAAAAGAAAATCCCAAATAATGTAGGAGCTAACACACACCCCTGTTTCACACCGCTATTAACAGGGAATGCTTCTGATGTTTTACCATTGAAGCAAATTGTTGCTTGTGTTTTCTCATGGAAAGAGACAATTATCTGCAGTAGTTTAGGTGGGCATCCAATCTTCTGCAACAGTCTGAAAAGCCCATTTCTGCTCACTAAATCAAACGCTTTAACAAGGCCAATGAAAGCAATATAAAGTGGCCTCTGCTGCTCACGACATTTCTCTTGTAGCTGTCTTAAGGAGAAGATCATATCTACGGTTGATCGGCCGGGCCTGAAGCCACACTGAGATTCTGGGTAGATTCTGGAAGCTAAGATCTGTAATCGCATTAGGATGACTCTTGTATAAGCTTTTCCGGCTACACTTAGTAATGAAATGCCTCGGTAATTGTTAAGTCAATTCTGTTCCCTTTCTGTTTATATAGAGTAATTATCCTCGAATTCCGCATACTCATCGGGACATAACCTTCTTCCCAGCTGGTTGTGATAAGTGAATAGAAATGTTTGAGAAGGACCGACTTGTTATACTTAATAACCTCTTCAGGGATCCCATCTTCACCTGGGGCCTTTCCGTTAGCAAGAGAATCTATTTCTGTACTAAGTTCTTCCATAGTAGGCATTGCATCTAGTTCTTCCATAACTGGCATTTGTTTGATGGCGTCACATGCATCCTTGCTAACTTCATTCTCGGCTGCATACAACTCGAGGTAGTGTTCAACCCAGCGATCCATTTGTTTGCCTTCATCAGTAATGACCTCACCCGTATTGGACTTCAGAGGAGCTGTTTTTCTGACAGTTGGTCCAATTGCTTTCTTAATACCATCGTACATTGCCTTAGCATTCCCAGAGTCGGCCGCTTTGTGTATACCTGCACATAAATTCAGCCAGTAGTTATTTGCGCATCTCCAGGATGTTTGCTGTGCCCTGTTCTTTGGTTTTAGTAGGTCATCTCGAGTTCTTTCATTTGGGTTTCTTTTGTAAGCAAGCAGGGCTTTCCGTTTAGCCTCAGTGACTGGTTCCATTTCTTCCAAATTTTGCTCAAACCAGTCCTTATTTCTTTTTCCTTTTATTCCATAGGCCAATACTGCTGAGTTGTAGATTGCACCCGAGAGTTTTGCCCATTTCTTATCAACATTCCTTTCTGCTTGCACGTTTCCTGGGAAAGCACTTTCAAAATTACTGGCAAAATCCTGCTTTCTTTGTGTGTCATGAACATGATCTGTGTTGATACGGGGATGACCTCTCGGTTTAGCGTGGTGACATTTCTTAGGAGTGAGCCTCAATGTGCACGCCACCAGGGCGTGGTCAGTGTTGCAATCAGCACTATGAGAACTTCGTGTCAGTGGCACATTTTTGAGACCAGTACGCCTAGCTATGACTAAGTCAAGTTGATGCCAGTGATGAGAGCGCGAGTGTCTCTAAGACACCTTGTGCTGATCCTTAAGCTGGAAATATGTGTTTGTGATACAGAGTCCATAAAAGCAGCAAACTTCAAGCAGTCTCTGGCCATTTTCATTCATTTTTCCCACCCCATGATGTCCCAGGCAATGCGGCCATATGTCGTTATCTGATCCAACTCTAGCATTAAAGTCCCCTAGAATATACAGTGTCTCGGTGCTAGGTACCTTGGCTATTCTGTCACTGAGTAAGTCATAAAACAGATCCTTCTCTTCCATGCTGTATGATAAGGTAGGAGCATACACATTTAAGATGCTGACAGTGCTACTTGAGGAGCATGTTTTCAAATCAATAATTCGCTCTGTTCCACCGGATGGTGGCACAGTACAGTCCAGGAGGGCGTTTTTAACAGAAAATCCTACGCCATGAAGTCTTGGCTCGTCTTGAGACTTCCCCTGCCAGAAGAATGTGTAATTATCCTCCCTGATAGAGCCCGCGGCCGGAAGCCGCGCCTCCTGCAGTCCCGCGATGTCTACATTCAAACGATGGAGCTCTCTGTCAATTACGGCAGTCTTACGGATGAAATCAACCTCTTGGGCATTGTCAATGTACCTTGGACACATGGTCCTAACATTCCAGGTGGCAACACGAAATAGTGATTTCTTTATTATTTCATTTTTGTTGTTGTTAGGTATACTATATCAACCCGCTTGTCGAAGATTACTTCTAAGCTTTACGCACCCCGTGAAGCAGGCGGATAGTGACGGGACAGCACCTTATTGGCTGGGGGCTGCCCAGCTTGAGGCGGTCGGTAGCTGTCCAATGAGATGCAATGATCTCTCTCACCGTCGGAAGTGGCCCTTGGCACTCGAGTCTTACGCCAATCAGACAGAGCTTACAACCAGTAACTGCCTCTTCCCGTGTTGTGCCGAAGTCCTTGGACGTCGCTGAAGTGTCCTCTCCAGGATGCTACAAGCCTGAGCGATAAATATGAAGACACGTGAGTTGTCCAATCATCACGGTCTCCCTCTCGACCTAAATGATACAATCCAGAGGAAAGGCAAGCCAATACGTCTGGTATCACTTCGGTTGGAGGAGCTGCCGAAAGGGGACGTAGTACGCCTTCCAACCGCCTTTGGGGCCCCACTCCAGATTTTCTTTCAGGGTTTTCTCCCTTAGGTCCCTCCCGAGACCAACCACAAGGCACTGGTGTGTTAAGGTAATTAGAGAAAGAAAAGGAATGGTAACTGAGGAGCGGGTAGGGAATAGGATATCCAGGATATACGATATAAGACGGTTCGTTGTGAGGCACACTTTGTCTGACTCCTCTGCTGAGACCTGCCCGGCTAGGTTGGACCTGCCAGTAGCTACGCCACCGCCGATATAGCTCTCAGCTTTCTTGAAGCACACAAACTCTCCCGGCCACACGGACAGTGCTACGATAAGGCGGTGTCTCATGGGAGAGGCCTCCACTGTGTACATAGCTTTATGTGTTGTCACATCCCAGGATACGGAGACTTCTCTGACACATTGTAACAAAAAGACTGAAGTGTCATCATGGATCATAAGGTGGTGTGAGCTGTACACTGACCTGGTTTCGTAACGATTTTACCATACATTATTTATAAGGCATGCTTAGTATGGAACACGTTGTTTCCCATCAACACAAGGATAAATTGCGTTATATTTACCACCGCTGTTGGAGACAATGAAACGAAAATCCCTTTTAATCGAATGGACACGCCTGTTTTGTTTTGATGCTGGATTAACTGCAAATTGTCCCCCACTGCGTCAGCTTATAGCCACTGTGTATCATGTTATTAGTACCGCTGTGTCATAATCGCGATTATTACAGGGTGGTTATTAAAATAACTGTATTCTGGAGATATCAAAGTTCAACGTAACGGTGGCGGAGCTACTTTGAGAGAATTTCGAACGAAGTATAGCCCATCAGTCAATGCCAACAATGTTGGTTTATTAATTGATTAGCACTGCCGAAGTCGAGGCTGCTCTGAAGGAGATGAAGAGAGAGGAAGCCACTGGCCTTGATGACCTCGCAGCAGACTTTGTGTTCTCAACAATGGAATTCGGCAGGTTGGTTAACAGATCTTTTCAACCAGATCATCAGGCAAGGTGGAGTACCAACAGATTGGCAGCGTAGCATCACTGCTGAGTGTTCTAATTACTGTCCAATTACATCACTCAGTCACACGATGGAGAGTTTTAAATGCTTCCTTGACAAAAGGCTTCACGAGATACGCACGATTACAAAAAACCAAGCCGGATTTGTGAAAACCTGTGGCACAACTGTTGCAATCCCTGCGACACAGATTCTGCTGGAAAAATATCGCGAAAAGAATAAGTCACTACTCCTCGCTTTCCTAGAAACTGGAGAGGCGCTTCCGATGGGGTAGCGCATGGCCTAATCTGGTTAGCGCATCGAGAACATGGCATTCAAGAGTACCTCGTTAATTGGGTACGGATTATGAACGTTGAACCGGGCCGGCTGCTGTGGCCGAGCGGTTTTAGGCGCTTCACTCTGGAACCGCGCTGCTGCTACGGTCGCAGGTTCGAATACTGCCTCGCGCCTGGATGTGTGTGATATCCTTACGTTAGTTAGTTTTGAGTAGTTCTAAGTTCTAGGGGACTGATGACCTCAGATGTTAAGTAGCCATAGTGGTGGTGGTGGTTAGTGTTTAACGTCCCGTCGACAACGAGGTCATTAGAGACGGAGCGCAAGCTCGGGTTAGGGAAGGATTGGGAAGGAAATCGGCCGTGCCCTTTCAAAGGAACCATCCCGGCATTTGCCTGAAACGATTTAGGGAAATCACGGAAAACCTAAATCAAGATGGCCGGAGACGGGATTGAACCGTCGTCCTCCCGAATGCGAGTCCGAAGTAGCCATAGTGCTCAGATCCATTTGAACCATTTTTTTCGTTGAACCGGGTAGCATCGTCCAAGCGGCTGCCTGAGCATCCAATGACTTCGGCATCGATAGACACTGTCACATCAGATCTGCGCATGCCAATACCACGGACACTTCTCTATGCTCATGGTGTCATGTTGCCTGCGGAGAACAAGATAGATCTCCAGCTCCAAAGAAAAGAGTCGTACGACCGAACTGCTCGATGTGGCCTGTGGCACAACAAAAAGAAAACTCAGTACATAATATCGGATCCACGAAAAGCTGGAACCAGTAGCGCTGACGGAGAAGATCTACCAAGAGTATCAGCATTTAAATATCTCGGTTCTACATTCTCCTGCAATGGCCAGACGAGGAAGTCAACGCAAGGATACAGACAGCCTATGTAAAGTGTCGAATGATAACCTGCGATCGTCGGATTAAGGACCATATGAAGTCATACACCGGACTTCGATTCTCTATGGCACCTTGTGTTGGCCAAATACAGAAGAGTCAAAATGACGACGGGTTTAATGAAGATTAAGATGATTAGATTTGATAACGTTTCTACGATAATGTTCGAAGCCGAAGAAATGAATTAAAGTTTGTGCCGAACCTGAAAACAAGCTGGAGATACGAACTGAAGTTTGTGTTGGGGAGGGCATTCGACTTGGGTAGTTCGTGCAGCAATGCTGACCATTGTGTAGCGGAGGTGTAAAGGTCAGCATTTCTGTCTAGTAAACAAGAAGACCAAGGTTAGAGTCCTGGCACAAATTTTAATTCATTTCTTCAGCTTCTATCATTATCGTAGATAGAGCGAGCCGTAGTAAAAACTGCTGTTTTGAAGAGCGCGCCGCAGCGCGTTGTGTGAAGCAGTCGCCCTCCGTTTCTGGCGGTGGCGCCGCTGTGACAATCGCACCTTTGGTGTCCCCCTCTGGTGGGAAAAGGGAAAGGTTGCCTGTTCACGTGCATTTAAGGGGCGCTATGAGCTCGCCAGTGAGTCAGTCTGGGTCAGTCTTTCGTCTTCGGCTTGCTAGTCTGTCTCTCGTCCGCATTTGTTACGCAGTTAGTGTCTGTCTGTCGTTCGGATTGCTAGAATGTCTGTTGTTCGGATCAACCTTTAAAGCCGGCAAAATCTCCCCTCTCCACCAGAAAGAGAACTCAGCAAGTGGTCGCCCGGTCGGGGCTTAGTTTCTGCATCAGAGTCTGCGCGTTAGGCCGCCAGTCTGCTCGAGTTTGCTCAGGCAATGGTCATTGGCGGTTCGATCGATCGGTTGGTCGGTCGCGCACTGAGACACAAAATGACTTGCCCGTCTTGAGCGTCGGCGCATGTGAGGTCGCCACGTGAGTCCAGCGGGCCGTGGCGTATAGCGAGGGGTAGTGACTTCGCGGTCGACACGAGAGCAAACAGGAGTCAACCCACGACATCAGTCTGGCCGGTGCGAGCTGCGACGCCGTGAGACGGGAGATCGGCGCGCCTTCCTGCGTCAGTTGAAACGTCTGGCAGCGGACGGTTCAGGAGAGCGATTTCGGGGTGCTGCGCCAGGTCTTCTCGAGAAATCGCAGTTTATTAGAAGTGATTGGTGATATGTTGTTTGATTTACTCTTGGTGAGGTCACTAGCCATTTTGCTTTGGGGTCGTCCCACCACTCTTCTCCGTTTGCCTACCCGCGGGATGGGTTTTTTTAAAATTGGGTGGTCCGTTTTTCCCTTGTGAAGTTGTGTCAGGTTAGGGCAACATGCGGTACGGGTTGTTTGGTAATCTCCCTATCAATCTACCGTACGTTAGTAGCAGCCTCTGTCATGTTTGTCGTATTTGGTGTGTTAACGAATGTATTGCTTGGAGTATAACGGCTTAATACCCGAAATATGTTTTGAACTTTGGAAACTTTGGTATTATTGCCTATGATCTTGAGAGGCGGTACTGTAGAACATCTTAAGTATGGTAGGAGACGAGGTACTGGCAGAAGTAAAGCTGTGAGTACCGGGCGTGAGTCGTGCTTCGGTAGCTCAGTTGGTAGAGCACTTGCCCGCGAAAGGCAAAGGTCCCGAGTTCGAGTCTCGGTCGGGCACACAGTTTTAATCTGCCAGGAAGTTTCATATCAGCGCACACTCCGCTGCAGAGTGAAAATCTCATTCTGGAAACATCCCCCAGGCTGTGGCTAAGCCATGTCTCCGCAATATCCTTTCTTTCAGGAGTGCTAGTTCTGCAAGGTTCGCAGGAGAGCTTCTGTAAAGTTTGGAAGGTAGGAGACGAGGTACTGGCAGAAGTAAAGCTGTGAGTACCGGGCGTGAGTCGTGCTTCGGTAGCTCAGTTGGTGGAGCACTTGCCCGCGAAAGGCAAAGGTCCCGAGTTCGAGTCTCGGTCGGGCACACAGTTTTAATCTGCCAGGAAGTTTCATATCAGCGCACACTCCGCTGCAGAGTGAAAATCTCATTCTGGAAACATCCCCCAGGCTGTGGCTAAGCCATGTCTCCGCAATATCCTTTCTTTCAGGAGTGCTAGTTCTGCAAGGTTCGCAGGAGAGCTTCTGTAAAGTTTGGAAGGTAGGAGACGAGGTACTGGCAGAAGTAAAGCTGTGAGTACCGGGCGTGAGTCGTGCTTCGGTAGCTCAGTTGGTAGAGCACTTGCCCGCGAAAGGCAAAGGTCCCGAGTTCGAGTCTCGGTCGGGCACACAGTTTTAATCTGCCAGGAAGTTTCATATCAGCGCACACTCCGCTGCAGAGTGAAAATCTCATTCTGGAAACATCCCCCAGGCTGTGGCTAAGCCATGTCTCCGCAATATCCTTTCTTTCAGGAGTGCTAGTTCTGCAAGGTTCGCAGGAGAGCTTCTGTAAAGTTTGGAAGGTAGGAGACGAGGTACTGGCAGAAGTAAAGCTGTGAGTACCGGGCGTGAGTCGTGCTTCGGTAGCTCAGTTGGTAGAGCACTTGCCCGCGAAAGGCAAAGGTCCCGAGTTCGAGTCTCGGTCGGGCACACAGTTTTAATCTGCCAGGAAGTTTCATATCAGCGCACACTCCGCTGCAGAGTGAAAATCTCATTCTGGAAACATCCCCCAGGCTGTGGCTAAGCCATGTCTCCGCAATATCCTTTCTTTCAGGAGTGCTAGTTCTGCAAGGTTCGCAGGAGAGCTTCTGTAAAGTTTGGAAGGTAGGAGACGAGGTACTGGCAGAAGTAAAGCTGTGAGTACCGGGCGTGAGTCGTGCTTCGGTAGCTCAGTTGGTGGAGCACTTGCCCGCGAAAGGCAAAGGTCCCGAGTTCGAGTCTCGGTCGGGCACACAGTTTTAATCTGCCAGGAAGTTTCATATCAGCGCACACTCCGCTGCAGAGTGAAAATCTCATTCTGGAAACATCCCCCAGGCTGTGGCTAAGCCATGTCTCCGCAATATCCTTTCTTTCAGGAGTGCTAGTTCTGCAAGGTTCGCAGGAGAGCTTCTGTAAAGTTTGGAAGGTAGGAGACGAGGTACTGGCAGAAGTAAAGCAGTGAGTACCGGGCGTGAGTCGTGCTTCGGTAGCTCAGTTGGTAGAGCACTTGCCCGCGAAAGGCAAAGGTCCCGAGTTCGAGTCTCGGTCGGGCACACAGTTTTAATCTGCCAGGAAGTTTCATATCAGCGCACACTCCGCTGCAGAGTGAAAATCTCATTCTGGAAACATCCCCCAGGCTGTGGCTAAGCCATGTCTCCGCAATATCCTTTCTTTCAGGAGTGCTAGTTCTGCAAGGTTCGCAGGAGAGCTTCTGTAAAGTTTGGAAGGTAGGAGACGAGGTACTGGCAGAAGTAAAGCTGTGAGTACCGGGCGTGAGTCGTGCTTCGGTAGCTCAGTTGGTAGAGCACTTGCCCGCGAAAGGCAAAGGTCCCGAGTTCGAGTCTCGGTCGGGCACACAGTTTTAATCTGCCAGGAAGTTTCATATCAGCGCACACTCCGCTGCAGAGTGAAAATCTCATTCTGGAAACATCCCCCAGGCTGTGGCTAAGTCATGTCTCCGCAATATCCTTTCTTTCAGGAGTGCTAGTTCTGCAAGGTTCGCAGGAGAGCTTCTGTAAAGTTTGGAAGGTAGGAGACGAGGTACTGGCAGAAGTAAAGCTGTGAGTACCGGGCGTGAGTCGTGCTTCGGTAGCTCAGTTGGTGGAGCACTTGCCCGCGAAAGGCAAAGGTCCCGAGTTCGAGTCTCGGTCGGGCACACAGTTTTAATCTGCCAGGAAGTTTCATATCAGCGCACACTCCGCTGCAGAGTGAAAATCTCATTCTGGATCTTAAGTATTGTTTGGACAAACTTGTAGAATTTTATATAAGATTGCATTTCATGGGTTTATTTAAATATTAATTTTAGTATATAAAGTCGCCACCCTTCCACCGTAAGACTTTTCTTAGAAGTTAAAACCAAGTTGCACTTTCGGTGGTAAGGTCAATATTTTAATTGTTAGTGTTTTGTACCATTTCCATCCCACCTACGGAGGGTGCATAGTTTCTGTGCTTGTGTAAATTGTTAAAACTCTTAAAGTTATCTGGTGTGTTGCAGATTTGCACCAGTGTAGTCTTTCAGAGGCTGTTGCGAGCGGTCGTAACTACGGCCGTGTCAAAATGGAGCGGCAAGATTCTCTGCCCGAAAGCTCATACGGTCAAAACTTGTTTCTTTCTGCCTCTGAATAAATTGTAACTTTGATATTTAGAGGGTGCTTTCTGATTATAATTTTAAATCTGTGTCTTTTAAAAAATTCTGTTAGGCACTATTAAAGTGAATAAAATTCCCATTTGCTAAACGGATTTTGGTTATGATTTCATCAGATACTCCCTGGCAACTACTTCCGTGGTTACATAGTGTGATTAAATGTGTTAATGTTCTTGAAGAATCGCTAGTAAATAAAATACATGCTTAAGAATACTCTTTGAAAATAAATCACGGTTCAGTGAGACATAAGTGTCTCGGGGAAAATTTAATAATAAGATAACGTTTCGAACTTAACTATCGGGAAAAGTTTTGGGGTCGCACCGATCAAGAAGAATATCAGAGAAACTCATCTGTGACAGTTTGGACATGTGCAGCACGCAGAGGAATATATTACGGCGAAGGCAGCATACACAGTGGAAGTCACGGGAAAGAGACCAAAGGGACGACCATCACAGCGATCGGCCGACACGCTTAACAATGATCTGGAGGCTGTCAATCTTCTTACAGGCATTGCCCACAATCGAACAAAATGGATGCCTGATCCACTCAGCGGACTCTGCCACCAGGCGGGAATAGCGCTAAAGATATAGGAGGAGGAGGGGGAGAAGCGATGTTTATTTCAGTAGAATCAAGACGACAAGTAGTATTGAGTAATCCCTTTCGTCCACTGAGAAGTAAAACAAGCTTTCAGAAATGTGTTGAAAAGTTTGCTTAGTGTCATTTGTGGGCAGACTCAGTACAGAATAGTAAATAGGCACTGCTCCGAACTCTTGGCGGTTGTCTGTCGTCTTCGCAGTTATTCGCTAGCGTCGTTGCCTGTGCAAACACCGAGCACCGCAGAATCGATCGCAATCCCCCTCGAGCGCTTGTGATGCCTCAAATTTATTTCCAAACTGCATTCTACGTACCCGAGAAACTCTGAGAGTGGTTTCGCTTTTTCGCTCTCGATACGATAGTTCGTAACTTGTCGCTTACAACACATCTGAACAAATAATATACTGTGTTGAGCGTAAACATCCGACATTTATTTAACTGTTTAAAAGAATTTGTAGATGAAGATCAGTAGTCCATATGGTCTTTTGCTCTCTGTCTACCGGCAAGTACATTATTTTGTCTGTGTATTACAGACAGAAGATACCGCTTCGTGCATTCACCATGATACGGTTGCTACAAAAAACGAGGCGTGTTTCATAAGTGAGTTCCGTTTCGAAATAAAAATCAAACAAGTATTCTTTTTATAGCCATTTTTACGTGAATGTCTGAACTGTAATCTTACCTTCTGTAGAATTCTCACCAATATTAAGGCACTTATCGTATCGTACAACCATCTTTGAATGCCACTCTCGTAGAAATCTGCCGCTTCAGCATAACCTTCGATAATTTAAACATTCTGTAACAGCTGCATGGAGTACACTTCTTGACACTTGATAAAACTCATCACATGACGCCGAAATCGTAAAGCGTGTGTTTTCTATCACTGTTTCATCCTCCTGTACCGAATCGTCTGTAATGACTGAAGGTCGCCCACTTCGTTCTTCATCGTGCACATTCGTCCGGAGACCTTTAAGAGCTGTCACCTATTTCCGTATCGTCCCATCAGTCATAGGTGTCAAGAAGTCTGCATTATGCAGTTGTTACAGAATGTCTGAATTATAGAAAGTTACGTTCAGGCGGTAGATTTGTACGAGGCTGGCATCATTCAAAGAGTGGTTGTACGATACGTTTGGCGTCTTAATACTGATGGGACTTACGTAAACAGTAGATTAAAGTACAGGCTTTCATGTAAATATAAAATTTCTAAGAAAAGTGTATTTGTTATATTTCAAGAAAATGGTTCTACGCACTATGGGACTTAACATGTCATCAGTCCCCTAGACTTAGAACTACGTAAACGTAACTAACCTGAGGACATCACACACATTCATGCCCGAGGCAGGATTCAAACGTGCTACCGTAGCAGCCGCCTAGTTCCGGACTGAAGCGCCTACAACCGATCGTCCACAGCGGCCGGCTGTTATATTTCAAACTGAAACATAAAAACACCCGTCAATAATATACAGGTTGATCATTTTAACTGAAGACATTGAAATAACTTGAAAACTACGCGTCGGACCAAAAACGTTATAATTTCGGTTTGTTTGTCTCGGATGGGGGTATTAAATGATAGTACACTCCACCGCCTGCCCCACCCCGTGAGAGAGTCATTGCGGGCAACTTCTAAATCTCCAGTGGTAACTCTCGTGTTTTATTGCAGATAACGATTCTACGAAAATCTACGTACGTTTTGTCTGAAGCATATTCTTCGCTTCACCACAAGTGGTTCTCTAATCGGAGGTATAGAGATGGGTACACAGTCGTAATTTATGACATGCTACTCAGTGGCTCTTGGACATCCGATGCCACGTGGGACCCCACCTCCGTGCTGCAAAGGTAGGACAGGCCAGTATTTCGATACTTATATTTAGAATATTGAATTTAATTGATGAAAGGAGAAAATATAAAAATGCAGTAAATGAAGCAGGCAAAAAGGATACAAACGTCTCAAAAATGAGATCGACAGGAAGTGCAAAATGGCTAAGCAGGGATGGCTAGAGGACAAATGTACGGATGTAGAGGCCTATCTCACTAGGGGTAAGATAGATACTGCCTACAGGAAAATTAAAGAGACCTTTGGAGATAATAGAACGACTTGTATGAATATCAAGAGCTCAGATGGAAACCCAGTTCTAAGCAAAGAAGGGAAAGCAGAAAGGTGGAAGGAGTATATAGAGGGTTTATACAAGGGCGATGTATTTGAGGACAATATTATGGAAATGGAAGAGGAAGTAGATGAAGATGAAATGGGAGGTAAGATACTGCGTGAAGAGTTTGACAGAGCACTGAAAGACCTGAGTCGAAACAAGGCCCCGGGAGTAGACAACATTCCATTAGAACTACTGATGGCCTTGGGAGAGCCAGTCATGACAAAACTCTACCATCTGGTGAGCAAGATGTATGAAACAGGCGAAATACCCTCAGACATCAATCCCAAAGAAAGCAGGTGTTGACAGATGTGAAAATTACCGAACTATCAGTTTAATAAGTCACAGCTGCAAAATACTAACACGAATTCTTTACAGACGAATGGAAAAACTACTAGAAGCCAACCTCGGGGAAGATCAGTTTGGATTCCGTAGAAACACTGGAACACGTGAAGCAATACTGACCTTACGACTTATCTTAGAAGAAAGATTAAGGAAAGGCAAACCTACTTTTCTAGCATTTGTAGACTTAGAGAAAGTTTTTGACAATGTTGACTGGAATACTCTCTTTCAAAATCTAAAGGTGGCAGGGGTAAAATACAGGGAGCGAAAGGATATTTACAATTTGTACAGAAACCAGATGGCAGTTATAAGAGTCGAGGGACATGAAAGGGAAGCAGTGGTTGGGAAGGGAGTGAGACAGGGTTGTAGCCTCTCCCCGATGTTGTTCAATCTGTATATTGAGCAAGCAGTAAAGGAAACAAAAGAAAAATTCGGAGTAGGTATTAAAATTCATGGAGAAGAAATAAAAACTTTGAGGTTCGCCGATGACATTGTAATTCTGTCAGAGACAGCAAAGGACTTGGAAGAGCAGTTGAATGGAATGGACAGTGTCTTGAAAGGAGGATATAAGATGAACATCAACACAAGCAAAACAAGGATAATGGAATGTAGTCTAATTAAGTCGGGTGATGCTGAGGGAATTAGATTAGGGAATGAGACACTTAAAGTAGTAAAGGAGTTTTGCTATTTGGGGAGCAAAATAACTGATGATGGTCGAAGTAGAGAGGATATAAAATGTAGGCTGGCAATGGCAAGGAAAGCGTTTCTGAAGAAGAGAAATTTGTTAACATCCAGTATTGATTTAAGTGTCAGGAAGTCATTTCTGAAAGTATTCGTATGGAGCGTAGCCATGTATGGAAGTGAAACATGGACGATAAATAGTTTGGACAAGAAGAGAATAGAAGCTTTCGAAATGTGGTGCTACAGAAGAATGCTGAAGATTAGATGGGTAGATCACATAACTAATGAGGAAGTATTGAATAGGATTGGGGAGAAGAGAAGTTTGTGGCACAACTTGACCAGAAGAAGGGATCGGTTGGTAGGACATGTTCTGAGGCATCAAGGGATCACCAATTTAGTATTGGAGGGCAGCGTGGAGGGTAAAAATCGTAGAGGGAGACCGAGAGATGAATACACTAAGCAGATTCAGAAGGATGTAGGTTGCAGTAGGTACTGGGAGATGAAAAAGCTTGCACAGGATAGAGTAGCATGGAGAGCTGCATCAAACCAGTCTCAGGACTGAAGACCACAACAACAACAACATATTTAGAAGCCACATTCACAATGTTGGACTCCTCCTGTATACCGAGCTGAAAGCAACACTGTGGCTGTGGCTCGGGGCGAACGCTACTCTGCTTTTCCGATTAGAGAAAGTAGTCAAACGTAGTACCGCCAACTCAAGTGCACTTAGTGATCCGTACACAGGACAGAAGCATATCTGCGGGAATGTCAGCACAGGCGTTTCTGACGCGGTCAGCCATATCTTCACGACCTGTTGGCAGTTGCTGGTACAACTTATCTTTTAAATATCCCCACAAAAAGAAATCTAGCGACGTAAAACCCGGCGACATGGCGAGCCCATTAATAGGGCCACCTCTGCCGATTAAATGACCAGTGGAAACGCGACTTAATACCTCCCATGCTTCATTTGCGTAATGCGCTAGGCAAACGCCACGCTGAAACCACATACGTTGTGGAACGTCGAGGGCAACATCCTGCAATAGTTGCTGTAGTTCCTGTTTCAAAAACGCTCTGTAATTGCGTGCATCCTCTACACCGTCGATAAAATAAGGACCAATGAGTTGGGTCCCTATGATGCCACAGCATACGTTAACCGACCAAGGACGTTGTTAGTCAGCTTGTCTTAACCAGTGAGGTTTTCCTGCACTCCAGTAATGCATGTCATGCCGGTTAACGGTACCATGGTTTTTTAATGCAGACTCATTCACAAAACATTACCTGGTCACGGTTCACAAAACATTACCTGGTCATGGAAATCGGCGCCATGAAGTTCTTGATGAAGTGACACGTGGTATGGATGATACTTACGACGATGCAGTATTGTGACAATAGTACCTGCCGCAGTACCGGAATCGCTGTGCATTTCCGGACGCTTATCCTTGAGTTGTGATGCACTGCTACTAGAACGGCTACTCCATTAGCTTCTCCTGTAGACGTTTGCTTCGTTTGCTTTTGCCGGTCTGTACGCTGCCATCAGACACACAGGTGTTCACAACCTTGTAAAAGAACGAACGAGACCGAGCTTTCTCTGGGAAACGCTCGGCATACAACGCAACAGTAGCCTCACTATTTTTTCTACATTCTCCACAAATCAGTATCATTTCAGTTTTTTCTTCTGTGATCGCGACATTCATCGTCCACTTGCACATCTGTACTCCAAATGATATGTAGGTGTCCAAGCAGTAAACACCGTGCACGAACTGTAATGTTTAGTCGCTATCTGTTCTACGTCTGCACGATACGTGAACTCCGGTCGCGGTGTGCTGCCTACGAATGGGATTGCCATTTAGAAATACTGGTCTGTCGTACCGTCGCCGCATGAAAGTGGCGTCCACCTTGTGACTGGATATTCAAGGGCCACTGAGAAGCATGTCGTAAATTATGATGAGTACCCATTTGTACTTCTCCGATTACTGCACCATCTGTGTCGAAACGTAGGACGTACTTTAGACAAATATTATGTAGATTTTGTCGTAGAATCGTAATCTGCTCTGGGGGGTTCCTGTTGAAGATTTCAAAGTGCCTCCGGCCACCCATGCAGGGCGTGGGATGGAGGGTCGAATGTGGTATGTTTGGAGATATGTATGTATCACACTTAAGACGCAAAGAAACTGGTACAGTTGCCTAATGTCGTGTAGGGCCCCAGCGTGCACGCAGAAGTGCCGCAACACAATATGGTATGGACTTGACTGATGTCGTAAGTAGTGCTGGAGGGAATGGACACCATAAATACTGCAGGGCTGTCCATAAATCGGTAAGAGTACGAGGGGGGTGGAGATCTCTTCTGAGCAGCAACTCGCAAGGCATCCCAGATATACTGAATAATGTTCATGCCTGGGGAGTTTGGTGGCCGGGGGAAGAAGAGTGGTCCTGAAGCCACTCTCTAGCAATTCTGGATGAGCCGGGTGTCGCGTTGTCCTGTTGGTTTTTTTCAAGTCCGTCCGAATGCACAATGGACATGAATGGATGAAAGTGATCACACAGGATACTCATGTACGTGTCACCTATCAGAGTCGTAACTAGACGTATCAGGGGTCCTATGACACTCCAAATGCACACGCTCCACACCATTACAGAGGCTCCACCAGCTTGAACAGTCCCCTGCTGACATGCAGGGACAATGGATTCATGGGGCTGTCTGAATACGTCCATTCGCTCGATATAATTTGAAACGAAACTTGTGCGATAAGGCAACACGTTTCCAGTCATCAACGGCCTAACGTCAGTGTTGACGGGCCCAGGCGAGGGGTAAAGTTTTGTGTCGTGCCGTTATGAAGCTCATTTCGATGATGTTTCAATGAATGCTTCGTACACTGAGGCTTGTTTATGGTGCAGCATTGAAATCTGTAGCAAGTTGAGGAAGGGCTGCTCTTCTGTCACGTTCAACGATTCTCTTCAGTCGTCGTTGGTCCCGTTCTTGCAGAATCTTTTTCCGGCCGCAGAGATGTCGGAGGTTTAATATTTTACTGGATTCCTGATATTCACAGTACACTCGTGAAATGGTCGTACGGGAAAATCCCCACTTCATCGGTACCTCGGAGATGCTGTGTCTCATTGCTCTTGTGCCGACTGTAACACCACGTTCAAACTCAGTTAAACCTTGATAACGTGTTATTGTAGCAGCAGTAGCCTCTCTAACCTGACACTAGTTGTCTTATACAGGCGTTGCTGATCGCAGCGCCTTGTTCTGCCGGTTTACATATCTGTGTATTTGAATACGCATGCCTACACCGGTTCCCTCGGCGCAGTGCAGTGTGCAGTGTGTAACGAAAATGTATGGCACAAATTGCAGGTGCGGCACAAATTGCAGGACACATTTCTCACAAGTAGACGAAGAAAGTATATGAGCATCGTTCTCCATGTTACAACTCATTTTCTCATCTCATTAATCATGGAATATATACACGAACGGAACGCATCAG
The DNA here is from genome assembly GCF_023864345.2 of Schistocerca serialis cubense. NCBI lineage: Eukaryota > Metazoa > Arthropoda > Insecta > Orthoptera > Acrididae > Schistocerca > Schistocerca serialis. The sequence goes on along the minus strand of NC_064641.1, from coordinate 867,982,953 downwards.
CATACCACATGCAAGTCTTTCTCATACGAGATGTTCAATGTGCCCTCCATGAGCACTGACACAAGCATAAAGCCGCCGTCGAAGTGAATCTCTGATGCTCTGAATATCCCTGGAGTATGCGTGTGGTTCCGCAGCCTTCCATGCTACGTGAATCTCGGATGCGCTGAATATCCCTGGAGTATGCGTGTGGTTCCGCAGCCTTCCATGCTACGGGCACGAACATCTAGTACTGCAGTTCCATAACACAACAGCTTTCAAATTCAAATGTTCCCTAAGACGACGATCGATGTCTTCAAACGTTTACCTGTGCGGCGAGCGCGATCGCCATTGCCATCAGCTAATCCATACATCAGATGGGTAACTGCCATCTCTGCATTTGTGAACACAGCCTTTGCACGAGCCAAGTCTGTGATTAACGCTATGTAGTAACCAGTACATTGCAATGGTAATACTGGTCGCTGAAAGAGGTGATGTTACCTGTAAACAAACAACGACGAACGTCGCATGGCAAAAGGGACGAGTAAAACAAACCCCGGTGGCGCACACTCCGTAACCAGACGTCACCAAGAGTGCATGTTCCCATGATACTACCGTTCTGTTTTTGTGTGTTCCCCATGATTAATGAGTTGGAGAGAATGAGCTGTAACGTGGAACTTTTTTTTTTTTTTAAATAGAGGTGGAGCCCCTCCACGCCCACACCGGCATGATGGCCAACACAAAAGGTCTACTGCCATCTCTGCATAGGGGTTAGTATTCACTAAAGTGAGGTGTCGCAGGATGTGGGTACTGCGATGTTTGCGTACGTCTGGTTAGGATTAACCATTAATACGCGCTCATCTGGAGATAGATTAGTCGAAATCTGACGAAGGGTAGCGGTTTGAAGGGCAGAGGAAAAAAAGTGCCAAAGCAAGAGCCAAGGGAAAAAAACCTCTGCGAAAGTTAGGTCGGGCGGCAAGAGCAGTAGCGGTTGTCTTGCTGCCTGCGATAGGTTGTGCAAGGATACGCTTTGTTAGTAGTGGGTATCATGCATGTCGATACCTTGACGTTGTGCGTTTGTGCTGCTCGGCGGCTGGCGCTGGGTGCTGGTACAGAGTCCTCGTTCAGCGTCCTGCAACCTGCAACAGTTAGGTTTGTTATCGGTCTCGTGTCCGATAGGTCATATACCGGAGGCACAGTGTGAGGGAGTGTTGGCAGATTGTTTGTGCGTCTGTGGGCGAGCTCGTCGGTGTCCCTGCTGTGGCCTGTTGGTTGGCTCTAATAGCAGCTGGTAGTTGCCAGTCAGTGTTGCTGATATGCAGGGGCTTACCGGCGTTTGTCGCTGTTTGCGTATGTTAGTTTACCATAGGTGGTTATGCCCTAGCTAGCAGTGTCTTTGGCCGCTTGTGTTTCCACCTGTGGTTGTGGTATGTAACGTAGAAACAAAACAATATTCAGCTGGCGACGAGTGAATTGCCGAAGTGCCATCTTTAGAAGAGACTCGGTATTTGAAGGGGAGGCCCTCCCTTCGGGTAGGCCGTTCGCCGGGTGCAAGTCTTTCGATTTGACGCCACTTCGGCGACTTGCGCGTCGATGGGTATGAAATGAAAACGCTTAGGACAACACAACACCCAGTTCCTGAGCGGAGAAAATCTCCAACCCTGCCAGAAATCGAAACCGGCCCTTATGATTGACATTCAGTCGTGCTGACCATTCAGCTACCGGGGGAGGACTGAAAAGGGCTAATATCAGGGTATTATTACGGGACTCGTAATTCACAATGAAGATTCTGCCTCTAAAACGACGTTGGGATTGACGTTTACAGGAGCTCGTGACCAAAACGCCGCTTTTCGTTGGATCTCCTCTACCTCCTCCATTTATCCTACTAGGTGAGGGGTCCAGAATTGTCAGCAACACTCAAGAATCAATCGAGCTAGATGAATTACTTTTCATGAGCGTTCTTCCAATAAATTTGCATTTTCTGCAAGAACTCATTCCACATGGACGGTCCCTGACATATGCTGCTGGATATCTTACAGCTGTTACTGTTTCCAGCTGTAGATCGCCAGTCGTGTGACTGAACAACAATAATCTTTATGCCTGTATACGCGAGAATGAATATTTTTTGTGATCAGACTCAGATGGACGTCGCTGTACGAAGTGTGAATCATCAATACATCTTCCTGCAGATCTCTACTACTGTATCATTTTATTACTCTCTTATATACAACAGAACTGTCCGTCAAGAGGTTCACTAAGATCCAAACATGACGCTCCAGGTCGTCGGTATTCAGGGTGTACCACAAATAACAGCGAAAACCGATCCAGGTGAAAAAATACAACAGAACCAAACGTGGCCCAACTTGTGCTTACGCTCCGTCACTGACTTCAGCATGGAGTATTGTCCTAGGTAGTGGAAGTGTACTCGAAGAGTAAGGTTTTCAATTAAATCTTCGTATAACTGGAGAAAACTACAACCACGGCCTACTTTAACATGGAATACAGTACTGCTGCGGCACTGTAAAATTTACTTGGCACTCGTAACTGCCGCAAGGAATATTCCAAGTACTGGCCTCGAATTCGGGCGCAGTGCTGCACTCTACAGTGAGTTGCAGGTACTACCTCGAGCATCTCGTAAGGCTTGACAAGACAGTACATTTCGCTGCTTTGGTTCAAAGGTAAGTCATAGCGAGACTGGCCGGCGCCAAGGGCGCAGGCGCGGAAGGGGGGCAGAAACTTACCTAAAAAACGAGAGAGACGATGTAAGAATTAATCTGGAGAGGTAGGTGAATTGTCCTGCCTCACGTATTCCTAGATTCTGCCTTCGAGGGGAACTCTTTCCCTTAGCAGAAGAGTGTAAATGGACACTGTAGTCGCAGTGTCATTGCAACCAAGTAGTATACTAAACAAATGATAACTATCGAACAGGTGTCGCAAGTTTCGTACGTGATTTCACATATGACTCACCATTTCATTTGAGGCGTTTATGTCACATCGCTGCCCACGTTTACACTCCTGGAAATGGAAAAACGAACACATTGACACCGGTGTGTCAGACCCACCATGCTTGCTCCGGACACTGCGAGAGGGCTGTACAAGCAATGATCACACGCACGACACAGCGGACACACCAGGAACCGCGGTGTTGACCGTCGAATGGCGCTAGCTGCGCAGCATTTGTGCACCGCCGCCGTCAGTGTCAGCCAGTTTGCCGTGGCATACGGAGCTCCATCGCAGTCTTTAACACTGGTAGCATGCCGCGACAGCGTGGACGTGAACCGTATGTGCAGTTGACGGACTTTGAGCGAGGGCGTATAGTGGGCATGCGGGAGGCCGGGTGCACGTGCCGCCGAATTGTTCAACACGTGGGGCGTGAGGTCTCCACAGTACATCGATGTTGTCGCCAGTGGTCGGCGGAAGGTGCACGTGCCCGTCGACCTGGGACCGGACCGCAGCGACGCACGGATGCACGCCAAGACCGTAGGATCCTACGCAGTGCCGTAGGGGACCGCACCGCCACTTCCCAGCAAATTAGGGACACTGTTGCTCCTGGGGTATCGGCGAGGACCATTCGCAACCGTCTCCATGAAGCTGGGCTACGGTCCCGCACACCGTTAGGCCGTCTTCCGCTCACGCCCCAACATCGTGCAGCCCGCCTCCAGTGGTGTCGCGACAGGCGTGAATGGAGGGACGAATGGAGACGTGTCGTCTTCAGCGATGAGAGTCGCTTCTGCCTTGGTGCCAATGATGGTCGTATGCGTGTTTGGCGCCGTGCAGGTGAGCGCCACAATCAGGACTGCATACGACCGAGGCACACAGGGCCAACACCCGGCATCATGGTGTGGGGAGCGATCTCCTACACTGGCCGTACACCACTGGTGATCGTCGAGGGGACACTGAATAGTGCACGGTACATCCAAACCGTCATCGAACCCATCGTTCTACCATTCCTAGACCGGCAAGGGAACTTGCTGTTCCAACAGGACAATGCACGTCCGCATGTAGCCCGTGCCATCCAACGTGCTCTAGAAGGTGTAAGTCAACTACCCTGGTCAGCAAGATCTCCGGATCTGTCCCCCATTGAGCATGTTTGGGACTGGATCAAGCGTCGACTCACGCGGTCTGCACGTCCAGCACGAACGCTGGTCCAACTGAGGCGCCAGGTGGAAATGGCATGGCAAGCCGTTCCACAGGACTACATCCAGCATCTCTACGATCGTCTCCATGGGAGAATAGCAGCCTGCATTGCTGCGAAAGGTGGATATACACTGTACTAGTGCCGACATTGTGCATGCTCTGTTGCCTGTGTCTATGTGCCTGTGGTTCTGTCAGTGTGATCATGTGATGTATCTGACCCCAGGAATGTGTCAACAAAGTTTCCCCTTCCTGGGACAATGAATTCACGGTGTTCTTATTTCAATTTCCAGGAGTGTATTATGTTTTGCTGCTCTGTTCTAATGCACAATGCAGGAACATGTTGTAACGGGGGGCCAGCGAGTACATAGGATCACAAGGCAGACTCATCGAACGACGCACCAGTTGGTCACATAGCATGAGAACGGCCGGGCGAGCAACAGCCGCATCGTACGGGAGCAGAGACAGTCAGTTTGGATTCACCTATCACGCTAGACGCTAAGAAGTGAGTCTCTTACTAGTTATATTTACTGTTTAAATATCAGTATAACTGTGCTTATGACATTACTTCCACTGAGAACTTGTTAATAATTTCAATATTTCTCAGATCATCAGGAAATGCTAATTACAAGAATTGTTCAAATGGCTCTAATGGGACTTAACATCTTAAGTCATCAGTCCCCTAGATTTAGAACTACGTAAAAACTAACCTAAGGATATCACACACATCCATGCCCGAGGCAGGATTCGAACCTGCGACCGCAGCAGTCGCGTGGTTCCGGACTGAAGCGCTTAGAACCACTCGGTCATAGCGGCCGGCTGCTAATTACAAATTTTAGTTACTGTCAGTGTATATTGATGGAATGGATGGACCAGTCACAAGTGTGCCTCGAGAGTGCTATCAGCAGACTGTTAAGATGGCTCAACAATCGGTTTCCAAGGAGGTAATACAGGAATCTATGTATAAGATCCGATATGATGTAAAGACGAAAAAGTTCGCTGAAAAATTTAATTCAAATCAGTCTACGATTGGTGGCAAAGCGCAAACTAATGTGTGAATTGCAGCTCCGCGTAAAGACGAAATTAATTGTTAAAGTTGCATCGTAAAACATATTTGTGCGATCTCATGTTGATTCTATGGGAGTGTAGCGATTTTTACCGTGTGTTTTCCGGTGTTTCAGAAATGATTATCATCGAGAAGCTTTTCCATGAATAACGACAGGATGCCTCATAGAATATTTTTCGTGGTTTTATTGCTTCTGTAAATAGAACTAAAGTCCAGTGGCATCCCCGTAATTTCAGTTATCCCATTTTGCCACTTCGGTATGCACTGTTTATTGCATGCACGTCAGTGCCTGCGCCCGACGGAGAAGTAACGAATTGGGACGACAGCCACATCCTTATGAGAGGTAAGCAAGTTCCCTGCAGTTATACTAGGAATAGTGAGCGCGGACATTTACTTAAATTCACCGCGACTGTTGATCCTGCCACATCTTTTTCATGTGGAGTGTTATGTTCAGGGACCCTCCATGTAGCCTCTGTTTAATTTTCGTCACGAATGCCTTAAAAGAGAGCTCAGTACCTCAGCTAAAAGATATCCAAAACAATGTATCCACTGCTTAAAAGTCCATAACTGGCAAACTAATTGACGAAGTTGTCTCATTTTTGGTGAAAGTGTAGCATAAAGTCGAACTTAAAGATATCACTGTAGGTGTTCGTAATGGTCACCATTAACATCCACACACAAACGATGCCGCCGAACTGCAGCACGAACTTCTGACTGCAACGTGTTCAGTTGGATATTTGCACATGAATGTACGATGGATTCTCGAAGTGCATCCAATGTGCGTGGCTTTTGTCGATAAACGACGTCCTTTAGTGTTCCCCACAGGTAAAAGTCCTGAGGAGTAAGGTCTGGGGAACGTGGTGGATACTCCACGGCACCTCAACGGCCTATCCACCTTCCTGGTAGATTTTCGTCGAGACACGCCCTCACGATTTTGGTAGTGCGCTGGGGCACTATCTTGTTGAAAGTAAACTCTTCCGTCCCCATACAAGTCTCGGATGTCAGGTAAAATGGATGTCTGAAGCTTCTGAAGGTACACTCAGCGGTAACTGTGCCGGTGGAAGATGGGTAGGCCGTAAAGGTGCCATTTCGAACACCTGCAGTGATACTTTTAAGTTGGACTTTAAGCTACACTTTCACCAAAAATAAGACAACTCCGTTAAACATTGGATACATTTTTTTGGACCCCTATATATATACTGTTTATACTCCTGGAAATTGAAACAAGAAAACCGTGAACTTCATCGACACATTCCTGGGGTCAGATACATCACATGATCACACTGACAGAACCACAGGCACATAGACACAGGCAACAGAGCATGCACAATGTCGGCACTAGTACAGTGTATATCCACCTTTCGCAGCAATGCAGGCTGCTATTCTCCCATGGAGACGATCGTAGAGATGCTGGATGTAGTCCTGTGGAACGGCTTGCCATGCCATTTCCACCTGGCGCCTCAGTTGGACCAGCGTTCGTGCTGGACGTGCAGACCGCGTGAGTCGACGCTTGATCCAGTCCCAAACATGCTCAATGGGGGACAGATCCGGAGATCTTGCTGGCCAGGGTAGTTGACTTACACCTTCTAGAGCACATTGGGTGGCACGGGCTACATGCGGACGTGCATTGTCCTGTTGGATCAGCAAGTTCCCTTGCCGGTCTAGGAATGGTAGAACGATGGGTTCGATGACGGTTTGGATGTACCGTGCACTATTCAGTGTCCCCTCGACGATCACCAGTAGTGTACGGCCAGTGTAGGAGATCGCTCCCCACACCATGATGCCGGGTGTTGGCCCTGTGTGCCTCGGTCGTATGCAGTCCTGATTGTGGCGCTCACCTGCACGGCGCCAAACACGCATACGACCATCATTGGCACCAAGGCAGAAGCGACTCTCATCGCTGAAGACGACACGTCTCCATTCGTCCCTCCATTCACGCCTGTCGCGACACCACTGGAGGCGGGCTGCACGATGTTGGGGCGTGAGCGGAAGACGGCCTAACGGTGTGCGGGACCGTAGCCCAGCTTCATGGAGACGGTTGCGAATGGTCCTCGCCGATACCCCAGGAGCAACAGTGTCCCTAATTTGCTGGGAAGTGGCGGTGCGGTCCCCTACGGCACTGCGTAGGATCCTACGGTCTTGGCGTGCATCCGTGCGTCGCTGCGGTCCGGTCCCAGGTCGACAGGCACGTGCACCTTCCGCCGACCACTGGCGACAACATCGATGTACTGTGGAGACCTCACGCCCCACGTGTTGAGCAATTCGGCGGTACGTCCACCCGGCCTCCCGCATGCCCACTATACGCCCTCGCTCAAAGTCCGTCAACTGCACATACGGTTCACGTCCACGCTGTCCCGGCATGCTACCAGTGTTAAAGACTGCGATGGAGTTCCGTATGCCACGGCAAACTGGCTGACACTGACGGCGGCGGTGCACAAATGCTGCGCAGCTAGCGCCATTCGACGGCCAACACCGCGGTTCCTGGTGTGTCCGCTGTGCCGTGCGTGTGATCATTGCTTGTACAGCCCTCTCGCAGTGTCCGGAGCAAGTATGGTGGGTCTGACACACCGGTGTCAATGTGTTCTTTTTTCCATTTCCAGGAGTATATATATATATATATATATATATATATATATATATATATATATATATATATATATATATATATATATGACCGACTCATGCCCAAGGTCGAAACATTTTTTGGAACTATCAATATTAACTCTCTCTTGACACCAGGAAAACTCTATAAATTAGGAGACACACTAAAAGTACAAAATATCAAAATTTTAGCCCTGGAAGAAACAAGGTTGCCTGATGAGAATACCATGGATTTTGGAAACTACCGATTGTTTAAAAGGAAAACAGACAAAAGAATTCTTAAAAACACTCCGCATCTGGGTGTTGCATTCGCAATTTCGCAAGACATTCTTGGCTCCGTAATCGATGTAAATCCAGTAAACAACAGACTAATGACAATTTCCATGAAATGTGCAAATAAGATGTACTGTTTAATTAACGCACACATGCCTATCAACCAGGAGAATAAAACAAATCCAGAAAAAGTAAATAAGTCATGGGAAGTGTTAGAGAATACAGTCTCCAAAATTCCTCAAAATTATGTAAAGATTTTAATGGGTGATTTTAATGCACAGTTAGGGAAAGAGAGAAAATTTAGAAAAACGGTCGGTGAATTCCCTGCACATAAATGGACCAATCAAAATGGAAAGAGGCTGGTAGAATTTTGCAGAAATTTCAATCTCAAAATTATGTCAAGTCATTTTAAGAAAAATCCTTCAAAACAAAAGACATGGTGATCACCTAACAAGGACATAGGTGAATTCCAAATTGACCATATTGCAATCTCGTATCCATGTCACAAAGAAATTTTAAATGTTCAAGTTCGTAAAGGCGCCAATATTGACTCAGACCGTTACTTAACCCGTGTGAAACTAAAGCTAAAACCCCAAAATTTCAACAAAAGGACACCATTAATCCCCAAATTTGACACCAGTAAAATCCAACCATCATTATTAGCAGACGAATTTGACAAAACAAGTGCACAAAATTGGGAACAACTCAAACACAAGATTATCAAAACAGCTCAAGATCAAATTCCTTTACGAAAACACAAGAAACATGCTTGGTGGAATGAAAACTGTGATCATGCAATCAAAGCCAGACAAGAGACATTTAAAGCATGGAATAGCAACAAGACAGAAGACACATATGATACATTCCTGACAACTAGAAAAGACACTTCAAAACTAATTAGACAAACAAAAAGACAATATGAGAATAGTCAACTTTTAGAAATTGAAGAAGATTTTCAGAAATACAATACCAGAAATTTTTATAAAACTTTTAAAACCAAAATAAAGGGGTACCAACCCCAGAATCTTTGCTTCAAGAAGGAAAATGGACAGTTGGCTCTTAACAACCAAGAAAATTGCAAAGAACTTTCTAAATATTTTAAGAATCTTCTAAATTGCCCCGAGCCCACAGAAAGATTTCCACCAAAAATTCCCCAACAATGCAATCCAGTTTCACTTGCACCAAATGAAGAGGAAATCATTAAAGAAATTCATAGGTTGAAAAACAACAAAGCATCTGGTGAAGATGGAATTGTTGCAGAACTTTTAAAGGCAGCTGGTCCAAAAACCGTTAAAGAAATTACTTCAATCATGCAAAACATTTGGCAAACTGAAAAAATTCCTGATGAATGGAAAACCGCCTTGATTCACCCACTTCATAAGAAGGGAGACAAAACTGATGTTAATAATTACAGAGGAATTTCTCTTCTTCCAGTCACATACAAAATCCTCTCTCAATGTCTTCTGAACCGAGCACAACAACAACTTGAATGGAAAATTGGCGAATATCAAGCAGGTTTCAGGCCAAATAGATCTTGCCCAGAACAGATTTTAGTCCTCAAACTACTTCTCAGACATCAAAAAATTTACAATAAAAAACTAGTTTGTACCTTTGTAGATTTTAGAAAGGCTTATGACTCAGTGGATCGTGAATCTCTTTTCCAAATTGTGAAAGAACAAGGCCTGGATCCTAAAACCACGGCAATTATCAGAGACACGCTAAGTGGTACAAAATCAAAAGTAAAGTTCAGAGGAGAAATTTCAGAATCCTTTGAAATAAAAACAGACGTGAGGCAAGGTGATGGACTCTCTCCGTTGCTATTTAACTGCGTTCTAGAAAAAGTAATACAAGAGTGGCGCGAACGAAAATTGGAGTTCAAAATTGACCAACCAGTGAAATTAGGACGAACAAATATTCGAATAGACTGTTTGGCCTTTGCAGACGACTTGGTTATTCTAACGCAGGACATCCAAATTGCTCAGAAACAAATAGAAATTCTTAAAGAAACAGCAGAAAGAGTAGGTCTCCAAATCTCATTTGAAAAAACACAGTATATGACTAGCAACAAACTGGCACCCAAACTTTTGGAAACTAAGTATGGAAAAATCAAAAGAGTTTCGCAATTCAAATATTTAGGTGAAACAATCTCAGAGACTGGTCTAGAAAAAATTGGAAATGAAATTCGTTGTCAAAAGATGGAGACCGCTTTTAGACTTACAAAAGACATCTACAACAAAAAATGTCTCTCGAGGTACTCTAAATTGAGACATTACAACACGGTCATAAAACCAGAGTGCCTTTATGGGGCTGAAACGCTAATTTTAAACAGAAAGAGGACATTCAAGAAATCCAAAAAAGAGAAAGAAAAGTAATCAGAAAAATTCTAGGTCCAAAATATACTGAAGAAGGAACATACAGGCTAAGAGCAAATAGTGAAATTCAACAATACACCAGCATATATTCGGATATGAAAAAACGCAGATTAAAATTTTATGGGCATATTAAAAGAATGGATGCTACCAGACTAACTAAACAAGTAGTGGAATTCTACGAAAATCGAAGTAAAGCTAAATTTGAGACAATAAAATGGATTGCTGCTATAAAAGAGGACATGAAAGAGGCAGATATAAAACAAGATGAAATTCAAGACAGAAAATTATTTAGGCAAAAAATTCATGACTGGGTAGTTGGTCAAGCTGAAAAACCAAAGAAAACTGGAACCACATGGTCTGATGAAAGGAAAAGAGCTCATTCCGAGAGAATGAAAACAATTTGGGCAGAGAGAAAGTCTAAAAGAAAATAACTGAATGCCCCGTGATTGTACTTCGCGTGGTCCAGTAGGGCCCAAACGTGAATAATAATAATAATATATATATATATATATATATATATATATATATATATATATATATCCCCTAGTAACCGAAATAGTGGTTTTCAAATTCTAATAGAAAGAGCTGATTTACTGTGCTGACAGTCTCCCATTTGTATATTTATCGAAACATAGAAACAGCTTTAAGGATATTTATGACAGTTCCAGCGACTGCATGACCTTGTCAATGAAGTTCCAACAAAGTGAAGACGATACACTACTTAAAATTCGATTAAAGGAGAGCTAGACAATGAAATTCAGCTATTCTGCCGACAGAATACGCCACGGCTCCTATAGCTCACTGAAGTAATATTTTTGTATAATACATTCCTTTTATTAAATCTACCTTACAAAATACAAAATTTCCTAAATCAGTGTAGAAAAATTTCAGAAAGCTAGGTTTGCTGTAGGAGGAGTGGCAGTTCTGCCAGGATCGCCAGGTTACCTCGGTGCGGCTCTGCTTGAGTACTGTACACTTAACATTTCAGGTGATCCCAGGCAGAATATTCCAGAAGACTATAAGGTCACGTGGAAATCAAATTACAGACTCTGCACGAAATTTCCACTTTGGGCCAGATCGGCGGGTGATGTGGCTTACTATATCAGCAGCAGATTGTATTTGTGTCACATCATGTATCTACGACGATTGGAAACCATGGGTGAAATCTGAGTCCAAGTGAATTGGATCTTCATAAAAGAACTTACATTTCCAAGACGTTTATGTTATACTAGGACAATATTCCATTCCGTATTCAGTGGCTGTTCGTAGCCACATATTCGCAATTACCTCACAAATGGCCTGTTCGTGAACCCGGGGTTATTCGGACACTGGTGCTTCTTTTATCATATATTATCTCCAGTATCAGTTTGCACTATCAGTTACGATATGGCTACAGCTTACGTACACAGTGACAAGAAAGAAAAGACCGAACAACACTCTCTATGCATGAAGACAGTTACAAATCTAAAGATTTAGCACCGAGAGAGCTGTGTTAGTTTTATGTGCTACGAGTCCTCAATCTAATCACAAAGACGTATACCGGACGCCGTGCGGGATTAGCCGAGTGGTCGAGGGCGTTGCAGTCATGGTCTGTGTGGCTGGTCCCGGCGGAGGTTCGAGTCCTCCCTCGGGCATGGGTGTGTGTGTTTGTCCTTAGGATAATTTAGGTTAAGTAGTGTGTAAGCTTAGGGACTGATGACCTTAGCAGTTAAGTCCCATAAGATTTCACACACATTTGAACATTTGTATACTGAATGATGGGTGGATTGTAGGCGAATCGTAAGATGTGTTTGTCAGGCGCGCCAACTACGTTTTTTGCAGTTTAAAGGTTATAGTAGGGCCCTCCTGGATGCATGTGCTTATGTCAGCCTCACAGGCAATTTGGGTGGATGTCCAACAGCTAAAAGATATTAGAAAGGTTTCCGATGTTACAGAGTGGGTGCAGAATAACAAGAGACACAGAAGGCAGCCTAAAGCCATTTGCCCCGGAATAGGAGCAATGCACACGAGAGTGTAATTCAGAAGTATCTCTCTGTAGGCATGGGTACATGGCTATCAAAAGAACTCAGAACAGTCTTTGTACTGCCCATAGACTTTGGTCCACCATTCCGTGCTCATGTGGAACCCGTGCAGCTGGCCACGACAAGTTGTTACTGACGTGAAAAAAAGTAGACTACCTCAATTTTTAAGGGCCACTATGTGACACCTGGGTTTGTAAATCCCTCTTCTTCTTCCTTTTGTACCAGTCCAATAATAGAACTGTCCCGACCTCATCATCTCTTCCTCGTCCTTCCAATTTTTTGTCTATATTGATGCCACTCCACTACAGGCTTCTTTCTAAGTTCCTGCTCCGCTATAGCACGTCCCAAGCCCGCTTGAAAGAAACCTTGGGTTACCTGGCCCGGGTGACTGCATCCCGTGAGGACCCTTGTCAGGTCATGGCGAACAGCGGCAGTGAAGGCGGAAATGGAGACTGTCATAACGGCGGGGTTGGCGGATGAAGCATCCCAGCTTTTAGGGGCAGTACAGAAGCGATAGGAGGAAGGGTCTCACAGACGCAATGAGGACTGTCCCTCCAGGCCCAGGGTTTTTCGAAGGAAAAATTCGTTGGTCCTCCAGGCTGAGGCTTCTGCAACAGGACGTCTCCCTGTATAGGTAAAAAAGTTACTACTACGAATCTCAAAACGAAAGAAACCGATGGATTTCCTGGAAGACGGAAACGGTTTCGAAAAAGAACTATTAGAATTGGATCATAGAACATTTTGGCTTCAGCAGCAAATTCCAAGCGGTGGTTTCACACGTTGAGAAACAGCTAACAGATATTTTAGTTTTGACAGAGACGAAGAAGAAAAGTAGAAGCAATGAAAATGTTATGAACTACCAACATATATTGTTCGGTGTTGACACATACACAGAATCTAAAGCTGGGGTGTCTATTTTGGTAAAAAACAGATAGAAAGGAAGAATAAACAACTTGGAGGAGGTAAATGAGAGGTTCCAGAAATTGGTGATTGAAATGTTTGGTAGTGAAGTGGTTATAGTTGTAACATATGCTCCCTGTGACGGTGTAACCATCTCTGATAAAGGGGAATGTTTTGACTGCATTATGGACGTGACTGGATCAACTTCTCTGCATCAGGAACTGTTTGTTCTGGGGGCAGACTTAAACAGTAGACTTGCGTCTCGATTAAATAATAGTATCGTTGCGAAGTTTGGTGAAGAAACACAGAGCAACAGTGGGAGCAGATTAACTGAAGTTTGTTGTCAGACTCGATGTCAAATTATGAATATGTCTCTCCACCATAAGGACAGCTGTATGTACACATGGATTCAACCAACTAGGAATTTAACGTCAGTTATAGATTTAGTTATTGCGAAGCAGGATAGAAGGTTGTTCAGAATGTGAGAGTGTTTCGAGGGCCAGAATGTGGAACAGATCATCATATAATATTGGGAAGAGTCATAAACTCAGTAAGATCCACAGATGTAGAGACGGAACAGGACGAAGGACGATGTAAAGCAACGCCACGATTAAATATAGGGCTTCTTCAGTGCTGGAGCATAAGGGACCTATACGACACGAATTTAACATAAACTCAGATAGGATAAAAATGGAACTGCAGCATCACCACATGAGGATTTAAAATCATGTTTACTGGCAGCTGCTGAGGAGGCCCTTGGAAGAGAAAGGAAGAAGGAGGGGTGCTGAGCGGCTGAATGAGACCTGAGTCCTTTCCAGCCCAAACTTTATGTTGTACTAGAGTAAAACGTAAATATTATTTTTGACTTGTAAATTCGTCTAGCAACACATCGAAACTGATTCTTCTAATGAATCCACACGCACCTCATACTCATTATACTATTGCTGCTACCATATAAAGATCTCGTTTACACACCAGAATGCAATGACGCCATGTGGAAGCAGTGGCTTTTAGTGAATATTGCAGATATATCTAATACCTGTAATGGTTCCAAAAGGACCCACTGGTCTGGAAAGGGATAGGAGAAAGGACTGAAGAAAAGAAGACCTCTTTCCAGAAATGGTCAACCTGTAAAAAGAAGGATAAAGATCACTACAACACAATTGAGAGAGAAGTAAAATGGATGGCTATCTGAGCTAAAGAGATGTCGTGGGAGAGGAAATGTGGTGACATAGAACATTTGATTGGTATAACAGGGCTCAAAAGCTTAGCGATTTATACAGTAAGCGAGAGCTCATGCAAAAATTAGAAGAGGAGCTAGATTTATTGTCATTTCTGAAGTGAAAATACGTTTAGAAGATCTTTCTACAGATGATATGCAAGAGTTTCGATACGAGTAGAATGAATTGGTGGTTTATTCTGTGGAAGAGGTGGCTGACAACGAAATTTCTCATTCCCTTCAAAAACAAAAAAACAAAAAAGGAATGACAGCAGGGCCTGGAGGTGTAATGGAATTATTTATGTATGGAGGACATAAAGTAAAATGGACCTAATGTAGTAGCAGAACTCGTAACTGTTTATAATGAAGTGGCTCAAAGAGGTGAAGTGGAACGGAGGATGTCGTACATTATCGCCATATGTAGGAAAGAGAGAAGATAACCGACTAATTGCAGGGAAATACGTGTAATGACTTCTTTGAGTAGCTTGTTCAGTACTACAATAGAAAGATACTCGAAAAGGTTGCATAGGTTGCTGTATCGCAGGAACATTCGGGTTTTACTGCTGTGGAAAACTATGTTTCTTCGGCGCTTCTGCGTTTATTGTAGTTTGTCTCGTACATTTCTGATTATAGAAGTGAGACATATACATAACAAAAGCTAAATATCTCAAGAAAATGTCTTCTCAAAGTTGTAGATGGTACATGCAGCAGGACTACTTCATTGCTCTCTTCGAAACAGATAAATGCATTACTTCGCAGCACATTATTACAAAATTGTGATAATAGTAATGATCTTTTGAGAATAATTTAGTTTTGTGACTGAAACAGAATCGAATCGCGTAGTTTTCACCCCTTAGAAAATTTCATTTTACCTCTCAGGAGTAACTACCCCAGATTGGGAACAACTGCTGTAGAGGTAAAGAATGTAGGGGAAGAGTTTTTTTTTTTTTTTTTGTATCTAACAAATAACGGAGGTCGCTGGGTGTGAGTGTTACTCTAAGATTTAAAAAAAGTCCCCTCTCAACTCTCGTATTAGCGTGCTAAATATTTCGCAATGTGACACCACGTAAAATTAAATGCTCTTTATTTTGTTTGCTTTGTCTGCAAGGCAGGAAAAATAATTAAAAGCTGAACTTAAAACTCACTAGATTACTACAGACATGAAAGGGTTCACAGTTCGGCTAGACCTTCGGTTAAAGTATTAGAATTTTCAGACGTCATAAACGAAGTACTGTACACGCAGTTCCTGTCGAAAGAATAAATCCAGTTGTTGTTTGTGTTTCATTTAGTGGAAAACGAGCGAGCGCTTCTCTGCAATTGACAGGCCGTTTCCTCTGTACTGCGTTTTTCTTCTCCGCCCCTGGCCTTCCTGGTACTCGTCGTATCCCACATACGTAGGACAACAGAAACGCCCTGCGGAGTGCTTGCGACACATTGACGCAGTCCGGAAATGAACTCGTCAGCTCCAGACAGCGGCTGTCGCCGCGTTTTACCGCACATTTCCGTCATGTTCCTCTCGTTCACAACTTGACGTCTGTCCTTCACTCGCTCGTCGAACAACTGAGTCTCCTAAATATCAAATGACAGCTGTTTTTTCCAACTTCAATGTCGCAACGGTGGGGATTTTATGCTGCCAGCTATTAAAATTGTAACACAATGAAGATGACATGTAACAGATTTCAAAGTGACCTGAAGTAAAATATATGCTCGTATATACGAATGATTACCATTTCAGCAGAACCGCCCAAAGTGCCGGGCGTTTATAATTACATGTGATGGTGAACCGAGTGCTACAGTGCGGGTTGCATACACCACAGGACGCTGAAACATCGTATGTTTGTTCGTTAATCGGTGGACTCGCTTAGGATGCTAAAAAGAAAAAGGAAAAAAAGATAGTCCCACATTCTGCCATCAGGTAATAATATGGGGCTGCAAGCAGTCAGAATGCGACGTATTTTCGGAAAAAACCTTTCATCCCCTGTTTCAGGCACTTAGGGGTTGGAATTTCTGAAATTTTTCTCTGGAAACTTCACGGATCTATCCTTATTGGTGTGGGCTGGTCTATGACAAGTCACTGAGCGTGTCAGTGAATCGGTTGCACTAGCTGCTATGGGCCATCTCGTGGGGGGCTGAAATTGTAGTCTAGTGCAGCGCAGAACTGCTTCAGTGTAAACTCGTGATGAGTAACGATTGGCAGGTACTTCTTATCATGTTTCAGAACGAAATGTATAATGACTGTGTTCAGCATCACGATGGACCTATCTGTGCCTGGAAGGGAAGGGGAAGGAACGTTGCCAGACTGCGTTCGTCATCGTCATACGCTCTCAAGTCCTTGATTGGTGGGGTGATGTTCCATTGGTTTCACAACACAATCGCCTCTGGTATGAACAGCCAGTAATTTGGACAGCAAACCATTGGCTGTTCCTGAGTTCCTGTTACGGGGTGACTAGAAACAGTCTGAACCGTTTGTAAGGGTGTTTCAGAGTAGGTTGTGCTGAGAAATAATTGTTAAGAAAAGAAGTCGGTACTTTGGCGAGTTAATTAGCATTGAGGTTAGGCAATCATGCCATTGCGAGTCCAAATTAAAGTGGACCGCCGCATACAATAAGTGTCAGTGGTTCTCATAGTATTTATGGTAGCACACAGGGCTGCTTAGCCTTTGGCTCAGGTTGGATCCGTACTACGCCTTGCCACAGTGTTAACACCGGTTCCCCTCAGATCACCGAAGTTAAGAGTTGTCGGGCTGGGTGCACTCAGCCCTTGTGAGGCAAACTGAGGAGATACTTGATTGAGAAGTTGATGCTCCGGTCTCGCAAACTGACATGTGGCGGTGTGTTGACCACATGCCCCTCCATATCCGCATCCAGTGACACCTATGGCCTGAGGATGACACGGTGGCAGGTCGGTACTGTTGTCCCTTCCTGGCCTGTTCGGGAGGAGTTTAGTTTTAGTTTTGGATCCGTACTACAGTCCCATGTTCAATCTTTGATTAGCTCTCTCTTGTTCGGTATTACGAAATCAAACGAAGAACAAGTATGGCGACACAATCTCTAGCGGGCCGCTTGATTTTGTGCGTGCAGTGGCTTCATTGCCTAAATTCAATGCCAGTTAACTCGGAAACGTCGCAATTATTGAGCAGTGCTCTCTCCCAACTATGCACTTAAGTGAACTTCGCTATCTGTGTTTGGTTTCCCGCCCTTTTCGCGGTTACGTCGTGGTTCTTCTTCCTTCTACATGTGGCAGCAGTGATGTGTATCGATATTTGCGCGGTTCACCATCTTTGATTTGGTGCATACAGTTTCCGGCTAGGGGTTCTGGAGGCAGTCGGTCGGTAGTTGCGGACGAGGGAAGTTGTCTCCGCGCGGTGCAGTCGGCTGAGGCTGCTGGCAGCCCCTGCGCAGTGTCGGAGCGTGTGTGGAGCTGTCCGATCGCCACGAGCTTCGTAGATCACCGACCCAGGACGTCAATGTTGAGTAGTGGTTTCAACTACCCAAGTCACGTCTATTCATCTTGTAGTGGTTCGCTTCGGTGGTTTGCTGTTGGGGAGCTTTTCCAGTGAGCAACATTGAGTGGTTCCACTGCTGAGATCTAGCCACCATGCGGTGCAATTAACTATTTTGGTCGACTATGATTTGAGTGCATCAGTAGAATTTTGTGTCTTGTGGCCGTTAGTGTTCTGGTTACCTGCCCTGGGCACTAACATAGTCTCAGGCAGCGTCCTTTCCTCACCTGTTGTCGCTGTCCAACATGGTGTGTAATTTTGACAGCTAATACATATTCCATTGTGGATTATCACAATTGTAACATTGCCGATTCGAGTTCTCATGTACTGATTGACGGAAAACAAGTCGTTGTTTCGGTCGGTCCGTGGCTGTCCGCTGGTTCGGTTCCGACAGATCAAGTATAGTTGGGCTCACCACCTGTCTCACCTGAGTGAACGAGGGCAGACCGACCTCCCTGGAGGCCTTCTGAGTGCCACCGGTGTTTTATTATCTGTTCTCAGTTATTTTAAATTTTAGGCTTATGGTTATTTGTTTGGTTTCTTAAAATTTTGCAAATTAATTATTCTTCAAGCTTAAACACTGTATCCTTCTGCCTTTAAAGACTGCAGATTATATTTTAAAATTTTGAAGTTTAATTGTGGCCCTCAGTCATTGGTATTGCACCTTACATATGTTGATTCTTTAAATTATTTTATTGCTGTCTTAATTGGATTTTTATCTTGTTGATTTTCAAGATTTCTTGTTGTTAAACATGCTGGCCTTCTGCCTTTAAAGGTCTATGGTAATATATTCCGAAGTTTTGAAATTTAATTGTGGCCCTCAGCCAAGTGTTGCACCTTGCATATGTTGCTATTTGGGTTTTAAATTATTTTATTCCTATCTTAATTGAATTTTGATTTTTTTTTTTTTTTTTTTTTAGATTTCTTGTTGGCCTTCTGCTTTTAAAGGTCTATGGTAATATATTCTAAAATTTTGGAATTTAATTGTGGTCCTCGGCCATTTGTATTGCACTTTGCGTATGCTTTTTTAATTATTTTATTGCTGTCTTAATTGGATTTTTATCTAGTTAAGATTTCTTGTTGGAGGCCTTCAGTAGCGAAAGAGTTGCGTTCGGTAAAGATTGGGCTGTGCACCGCTTTGGTTGTAAAGGTTATTAAATAACAATAAATGACAATTAGAAGCAGAAACTGACCTCACCCCTTGGCCCTTTCCACAATCCTATTACCTGTTCGGCCCAGCGGGTTTAGCGGGCGTCTCAGTTATCCTATATTTTCTTAATAATTATTCCTCCACAAATCTGTAATTCCCTTACACGCTTTTGAAACTGTTTCTGACCAACCTGTATAAATATAAGCAAACGTCCTGTAAAATCGTATGTTACCATCGCCATGTGGATGACTGGCTGATACTACTACACGGAACACAAACGAAGTTACCATTTTGCATGCCAAGCTCTATAGCTTATATGTAGAAATGAGGGTTACGACGGAAAAAGAGAACTTCCTAGATTTTGCGAAAATGATTGAAGCAGAAAAAATGGATTAAAATTGGTGCTGCTGCCGGGACCCTTGCTTGCTAGGCAGAAATTCTAACCATTACACCACCACTGTACTATTGTTTACATTGCTGCACGAACTATTCAGGTCGAGTTCCCTTCCCAACACAAACTCCAATTCATATATTCTGCTTATTTTCCCTTACATTGTCACTACTGCCAGGGCTCTCCGGCATTGGAGTTTTGTAATTACGAATTTTAGGCAACAGCATAAGTTCGGAATCTATCGTAAAGAAACCACAAAGCATGTCATAATCCATACTAACTCATTGCACTCAAATATAAAAAAGGTGTAGTTTTCTCCATTCTGAATAGAGATATTCACAATACATTAGACAGCCATAAGGTAGATAAATAATTGAGGACTTTGTGACACGTAGCTGTAAACAAGGGTTTCAAGTCCCAAATAATACACAGAGTACACGCAGATAAATTAAAGAAAAGTAGATGTCTCACACAATATTAATCTGGCTAAGGAAGATGAAATACTAAACAAAACCGAATAATCCTGTTTTAAACGGAAGTCTACATCGGTTGCCGTGCTGGGCAAACGTTTGATACACTGATATATCACACAAAGAGCAAAGCGGATCCTTTATCAAGATCTGGGATCAACAAAATTAACTGCGGCGGTTGCCAAAAATTTTATGTAGGTCAGATGGAAGCTAACTTTAACACCAGATTTTAGTAGCGCACTAGGTTGACTGAGGGCAATAATCCCACTGTGGCAACACATTTCAAAGAGACCGCCCACACTATTTCAGAGCCAACCAGAAACAAACAAATTCTACTAACAAGCAATAATGGATGAGCTATAAATGCACTCGTGGAAACAGCATGATAAAAGGAAGCAGGACAATGAGCTTAACGAACAAACAGAATTATTTTGCAAAAGGCTTTTATAGAATTTTAGCCGAGTATTTCATGAAATGGATTGGTATAAATGCTACAATTAGTTTCCAGGCAGTCTGTAATTATATATGTCATTGTACAACTGACAAACTCGTCAAGCTTGTGAACGTTTTAAATTTCAATGCTGGATAATGTCTGTTTAAAAGTTTTGACTTTATTTTATAGAATGACTTACTGTACAACGAGAAGTAAGTATGAACATGTGTGTACGGGGTCTAATACATATATAACAATAATTTTAAAACACAAAGGGTGATAACAGTGACAATCTCCCTGGCACACATCGGTAGGTGCGATCAGCTGCGATTGGTGACTCTTTGCTAGTATATCTTTGAACGGCTGTTTACTGTACTGAGTTGAATCAACCCTGTGCGAGTAGTGAGGTGACTTTAATGTTATGTATGAATGCAACAATGACAGTAGTTATTTCAAAGCGTTGAGGAGAATAGGATGTTGTTCTCGCCCTTTTTTTTTGAGAATTTAGTTGTACGCTCTCGGCAGTGTGTAACGGCCGTAGTCAGCTGATCATGGTGTAAATAACTCAGAATCTATAACAGCCGAGGTGGAAATGGAAATTTCCTTCCATAAATTTTTACTATAGTCTTCTTTGTTTGTCAAGATCGCTATGTTAGCAACATTTTTGGATCACTAGTTTCGCAATACGTGTTGTCTATAAAAAATGTAGTAGGGTGTGCACAGCAGCTCAACAACAAAAATCATATAGGCATAAAACGGGGCAGTGGTAGCTACATCACACAATAGTTAAACCACTCTGTCCCATTAGAATTACACTATATGCTAAAAGTAAAAACGCCAATAGAACTCTCCTAATGTGGACGGATACAGCCCAAAGTCAAAATATAATAATGAATACCCCTAGGGAGTAAAATTTAAATAAAAATAAAAACATACTACAAGAAAGTCGAGGCACTACATTCTCACATGCCAGATAAGCTATCATAATATGTATACCGCTTGGAGTACGAATGGCATGAACAAGACAGATATGTGCAGCATCTTGCTTCTTTGTGATATATTGCCGTGTTGGCTGTGACAGAGTAAATTACGACTGGATTTGGAGTATAACGGAAGCTAGTGCCGAGACGTACCAGCAGATTGTGATCTGCACTGCATGACGTCCGTTACTATTAGTGTTGCAGGGTAACACTTTTCTTTAATTTTGGAATTAACGGAAGGGATGTACCATGAAAGTTGTATACACCAAGGAAACATAAAGGCAAAGTTCACGAAAATCTATGTGAACGGCACACAGCCTGCTGTAAAGCGTCATAGATGCTTGCCAACGCCAAGGGAACATTTTGTGAGGTCATGACTTAATGTATTACGTACATTAACAAATTTATGGCGTACAGTGTAATATGTAACAGAATTAGCTTTAGGGGAGAGCTAAAAAGCCGACAGCTTACACGATTCTGAAGAAGAATTCGACCTTACTGGTCGGTTTCACCGACAGCGAAGGACGCCACAAGTACCTGCATAATGTAGGATAGCAATATAAAATACATCTCAAGCATAATATTTTTTTAGGAAAAACATGGACCAGTGTAAAATTACATATAAAATATATCCTTTATTTTTTTAAATTTAATTTTTCTTCTTTGTTAGTTTTTGTATTTAGAGCTGCGTGTTATCACTGTATGAGTAAAATTGTTGATTTATAGCCATTAGACATCATTTCTGAAAATACGTAGTAGAACTACTTATGAGGAAGCTAAAGTTAAGTTACACTTACCGGTCGACTACGTTACACAAGTATAACTGCGATAATACTTAGATTCACATCCTGAATCAGTCGGCACGAGAAGCAGAACACTTAATTTACTTAAGCTTCACATTGTGAATGTCATGCACTCGTGGCTTTAAAAATTTTGAATAAATCAACACCCTTAATTACAAGACGTTATTCTTATTGTCATAAGATCTACGACAGATGCAATCTAAAAATTTAACGTACATTACAAGATTGCTTTCCGATAATATGCTGAAGAGTTTTACAAAATCGGAGTGACACTTCTTAGCTCGAGGTCTAGGTCCAACATTACATTCCAAGAGAGTACTAATGATAAAACTGAACGTCTATGACAAATGGAGAACATTGGTTTCGTACTTGAAGCAACAGTATGTCGTCGTCATCCGTAAAATATATGTAGTCTTTTTAAGTAACAAGAAAATAAATACTTAAGCGTATAAAACTGTATGTGCAGCTTATGATTGCCTTAACTTGGCTGCTGATCTTTTGGTTATTGATAGTCGCTCGTATTTGTAGTAATAAGTTTGTAACGGAATTAAGATTATAAACATCCTTGGCGCAGGGCAGTGTTACGATGTAGCTCAAAGTCTAGGTAGAATATCCAAGCTATAGATCTGTCAACATTTCCTGCTTGAATTTATGCCATTCAGAGTATTAACAACTAGCGGAAACACGACAATGCAAGAACATAGACGGCATATGAATCTATGAAAAAAAAATGGCCCTGAGCACTATGGGACTTAACATCTGAGGTCATCATTCCCCTAGAACTTAGAACTACTTACACCTAACTAACCTAAGACATCACACACATCCATGCCCGGGCAGGATTCGAACCTGCGACCGTTGCGGTCGCGTGGTTCCAGATTGAAGCGCCTAGAACAGCTCGGCCACACCGGCCGGCGAATCTATGAAAGTACAGCGTTATTTGTAAGTACCTGTGGACATTCAGATGACGTCTGCATGAACACTACAAGACATATAGAAAAAAACCGTATCACTGGATATAGCATATCTCTGAATTTCTATTCGTAATACGCGCTGTAGCATAGTTCCATTGGGGTGGAGGAGCGTCAGAACATGCAAACAAGACATCCACTTCGTATTATCTCATCAAATTATTCAGCGCCTGTAGACAGGCAAACTGACGAATAGATTTCCAAATTGGGCTGCCTTCCCTGGAAATTATTATCGGCAACTTCGATGCACCCATTTATTGACGATTACCATGCCACAAACCATTCCTATAGCGAGCAGCTGTAATGTAAGTTAAAAACTTGGAGAGATATTCTACCCAGTGATATTTGCCTACGTTTTGTAAGTGTAGCAGTTTTTATACAGTTGTCTCCTAAATCCCCAGTGCTACTTATGAATAACCCTGTATTGCGTGGTCATTTAGATGGTAGGGTAGGTCCTCCAGTTGTCTGGAACCTTCCTGCTGCCACACTTAAATCGTCCAGTTTATTCCCCTGCCACACAGTTCAAGCAACGTACCAACTTCCTGTGCAAAAGCAGACAAAGGCAACGCTTCGAAAACCCTGCACTATAAATAGTTGGTAAAATACTTCAGTTTATAATATGTTTGATCTACGCATACATTTAAAATATGAAAATAGGCTAAGTCTCTATCTGCATAATACATCACTTTTCCTGTCTGATGTTAAGGGGACACAGTCGCGAGGGAACTCCCATAAGGAATCAATGCTAAAACGAGCAAACGTCAGGTACACTTTTTGAAGTAACTAATGGAGATAAAGACCTGAAACTTTTACAGTATACAGCTGAAACATCATTCTCAAATCGCATAAAAAATGGTTACTGTATTTCATATATTTGATGAGTAATCATTTTTTTGTTCTATAAGACAAAAAATTAAAGCTTTTCTAACACCTTGGAGCTTGTAAATCTGTTCTTTTTATCACTACTGATCTATTTTTTTATGTAATTAATCATCGTTGTATTAACAAGAGATACTGTAAGTCTGATGTCTGTAGCAGTCATAGTTTTTGAGAAAAGTGTACCAGAAGGTCAAAAAATGTAATTTTGAGAAAAATGGTATTAAAGTTTTACATACAAGAAAGTAATGTACAATGTCATACAGACACACTTTTAAAACATTCCAGGGCCGTACTGTGGCTCAGCTTCTTGATCTTTATCTTTTCTTCTTTTCTTTGATGTTCTAGCTATCCTGGCCTCCTTGGTAGCATTTCCTGCAGAAATATCAGCATAACGGATACGGTCCATGTCAATCTTTTTCAGTCCCCTTTCAGTATTGATACCATCCTTTGTTCCCAAGAGTCTTAATACATCAATCTTCTTTGTCACACCAGCATTGAAGCACATCTCTGCATCATGAACACCAAATTTTAGTGTTTCTTTTCTTAAGAAAACAGTTTTTGGTAGACTTGTCCAAATGACATAATTCAAACTTTCATTTGGGTTTTGAGTTTTTCCATGGAGACACTTTTTCAAGAGCTCTTGTTGGCTAAGGTCTCTGAAAATGGGTTTCACAGCTAGCAGGATTTTTTCTGGAATTGAATGTTTGTGCTTATAGCTGGAAGATGTAACTGGGTTGTTGAATTTGCACCAGCTGTCAGGTCCCCGTGGGCAAAGGTTATATTGTGGTTCCTCATCTGTTGAAATTTTATGAAAGAATATAGCGCAAATGGCTCTCCTCATTGCTTCTACATTGTTGCAGTTATTTCTAATGGCCATACCATAATAAGTCTGGATCCTGTCTATTTCAGCCTTTGTCAGGCCCCCTTTACCACCTAACTTTCTTTCCTTACATATCTTTAGAAGTCGTGATCCCATTCTTTTCTGTACATGTCTTATACATTCCAGTTTATTAATTTTGACTCTAGGCCCATAAGGTTTGTCTTCTACCACTTTCTGATAAGCCTGAAAACGGACGTGGCGCTAGTTACCATGCTTCACGAACTAATTAATAACTCCGAATCTAATAATCAGATTTGTATGAAACAAACGGCATTTTGTAGCCAAATAATTGGAGCATAGATTAAGACTAAAAAAAATTCGATTTTTTTGAGCCTGTTCGCGACTGTGTCCCCTTAAGCTACGATTTGTAATAATGTGTAAATGCTGGACGATCCGCTACAGCATAATAATGATTTCAATTAATCGAGGTTACAGAACGGTTGGGTGCATTTGGAAACATCAGTAGCTGCTCATAGATGTACCTGAGTGGTTAGCTGGGGTAAACAATCACTGGGTCACACCAGTGGTAGAGTCGGCGTAGGTCAATCCCTGACAGTTGAAGTGGACTGAGGGCTGCATGTCTGCCTTAATCAATCGTTTGGACAACATGGTTATGGAGAAACAGCGAGTAATATAAATTAACTTAGTATTAAGAAAACAGTCTTAATCGCGTTATTTATTTATTTAGTACCGACCGGTTTCAGCCCATCGTTGGGGCTATCTTCAGGGCGAACATATGTTCTACTGGTTGTGGCGTCACGTCTACCGTTTGTTTACCCTGAAGATGGCCCCTGCGTTGGGTTGAAACCTGTCGGCACTAAATAAATAAATAACGCGATTAAGACTGTTTTCTTAATACTAAGTTCATCAATCGTAACGTGATTTTGTAATTAGTTCAATTGTCACAGCTCCGTAGACAACCATTGTTTTCGCAGATCTATAGATTGTTTTCGCCTGCAAATACCTCCAATTCGCAGTTGAAAGCTGGCAACAGTCACAGTTTCCTCTTTCTTCAAATGATGGAAGCCGTCAAGTGCAACGTAGGCCCAATGAGACACTTTACATCCAGTTTGTGGAAGTCACAATCAAAGCCAGGGGTAACTTTTAATCCGTCTTGATTGCAAATTTTTTATATTCATATGACCGGTTTCGGTTCATTCAGAACCATCTTCAGATCTGATATTTCAGTTACAGGAGTAACCCGTCCAAATCCATCAACTTTCACATGCTGGATTTGGACGGGTTACTCGTGTAACTGAAATATCAGATCTGAAGATGGTTCTGAATGAACCGAAACCGGTCATGTGAATATAAAAAAATTGCAGTCAAAACGGATTATAAGTAACATTATAAAATCACTAATTGCTGTTATCCCATCAGACATTACGTCTGTTTTTGCAAAGCCAGGGGTGATTATGTCACGTTTAGGCGTTATATTTCATATAGTGCCACGGGCTTACTAATTAAAATTACCAGTGAAAATGGACCAGGATAATTATGTCTTCTCAGCGACAATTTTTTTTTTTACGGTGTACATGCAGCGAGGAAAATCGTAGATTTTGAAGTATTTAGTAGTGATGCTAAAATGAACAGAATAACTAGATGGTGACCGGCTCGACAACACATGGCAGTTTAATATTAGTTCTGTGTTCCAAGTTACATCGACGATATTGGACGTCAGGAACGGCAGTGGAAGCCCTCAGCAGACCAGAACTGGAGGTGAAACAGAGTTACACGCTCCCGGCAACAAGAGTGTCTGAATTCCGACGGTAAAACGTCCTGGGACCGTTCTTCGCGGAAGTCTCGCTCTGCGCCGTTCGACATTAAACCATCCGCTGCGACGCTGCGGGGCAACACTGGGTTTACGAGTGTCGCGGGGTTGCCGAGTCAGCAGGGGCCGGCTCTCCCGCAGTGCTACGACAGGAGCTCTATCTCTGTCTCCGCTTCCTCACTATCTCTCTCCGGCTACGGACGGGACCGATTTACGCCAATGGCCGTCGCAGGCAATGTGACTGTACCTCGGACAGTTAAACCTGGTACATCGGCAACTGCAATAGCTCCAGGGAATTCTGCTGGAGCAGAGACGCAATCTGGTTACCAAATTCGCCCGTGAACTCGTGATGCCTTCAGCGACGAGTAAAACAGCAGCTGTTCAAAACCTATTCGTTACAGGAAGTATATGTGCCGGCGATCTGTTATTAACGTGGCAAAAAACACGAGGAAAAGAACCGCTAATAAGTAATGCGGGAGTTATTTCTTTTGCGACTGAAATAAAGTATTATTTGAACCAGACGCGTTTCGTGTTATTTAAAGCATCTTCAGTGGTCAGTTTTTTGGTTTCTACATTTCCTCCATTATAAACAGCCTGTTCGAATTTCAGCACACTGTACTGCAATATATTCACATTCACATTATGTACTTTTTAAGTAACAAAAGTAGAGCGGCTGTGTGCAGAATAACGTATAAAAATAATGCAGGTACGAAAAAGGAAAACACGACGCTTGAAGATACTTTAAGTGAAGCGAAGTATATACAGTCTTTTCTGAAGGCATTTATAAGTAGTGTAATATTATTGAGAAGCAAAGCATGGACGATAACCAGTTCAGACAAGAACAGAAGTGTTTGGAATGTGGTACTACAAAAGAATAATGAAGGTTAGATAAGTATATTAAAAGTAACTAATGAGGAGATTCTGAATCGCATTGGTCAGAAAAGCAATTTATTGCACCATTTGGCTAAAATATGTGTCCTGATCTGGTGATCACTTCATTCTCTTGCAGTACTTTCCATTTCTTAATTTTTTTGTCTTTGAGTTTCCATTGAACGTATACTTTCGGAGCGCACTGTGGTTGTATAATAAATTGGAAAAACTGACTAGTTCCACTTTTCCTTAATTTCCTGTGATCAAACACTGAAATATGTACATAACTTCATTAAACATAGTAATGGATCGTGGGAACGCGGACGCATATAGCGTAGTAGCAGTACCAGTAAATCAAGTAGCCACAGGCTGCACGTGGGGTTTCAGAAGTTTTATTCCGAAGAGTGCAAGAGCCAACGAGAGCGATAATGAGCGCACAATCAGCGTAACTCTCGCGCATCAAGTAGCTGAGAGGAATAATACACGCAAGAACAGAAAAGAGAATTTAGGATGTGTTATATGACGTTCAGTTAGGCTTTAGTAAAGGTAAAAGGCATCAGAGAGGCTATTTTGATAATGAAAGCAAGACTAAAGAAAAATCAAGACAGTTGATAGGATTTGTCGACCCGGAAAAGGCGTCCTCAGTGTCAAACGACGCAAGATGTTCGAAATTCTTATAGAAATAAGGGTGAGCTACAGGAAAGATGTGTATTACACAGTGTATTCAAGAACCATGAGGAATAACAAGAGTGGACGACCAAAATGGAGGTAAGACATGGATGGTCTTTCGCCCCCACTGTTCAATCTATAATCGAAGAAGCAATGACGGAAATAAAAGAAAGGCCCAAGAGTGGAATCCAAATTCAAGATGAAAAGGTATAAGTCACAAGATCCGCTAATGGCTGCTACTATCAGTGAAAGTGAAGAAGAATCACAGGATTGAACGGTCAAATGAGTAGAGAATACGGATTGAGAGTAATCGAAGAAAGACGAAAGTAATGACAAATATCAGAAACGAGAACAGCGAGAAACTTAACATCAGGATTGGTGATCACGAAGTAAATAAAATTAAGGAATTCTCCTACATAGGCAGACAAATAACCAATGACGGACGGAGCAAGGAGGACATAAAAAACACAACAGCACTGGCAAAAAAGGCATTTATGGCCAAGAGAAGTTTACTAGTATCAGACATAGGCCCTAATTTGAGGAAGGAATTTCTGAGAATGTACGTTTGGAGCACAGCATTGTGTGATAGTGAAACATGTACTGACCGGAACAGAAGAGAATCGAGGAACACTGACAACAAGAAGGGACAGGAAGGCTGCAGATCTGTTAAGACGTCACGGAATAACTTCAGTGGTACTAGAGGGAGCGGGAGCTATAGAGGGTAAAAGCTTTCGAGGTGAAACAGAGTTTGAATGCACCCAGCAAATAATTAAGGACTTAGGTTGCCAGTAGTACTCTCAGATGAAGAGGTTAGCGCAGGAGAAGAACTCATGGCGGGCTGCATCAAACCAATCAGAAGACTGATGAGTCAAAAAAAAAGTTCATTCCATGATTGATTTCGAGCCTTCGCGACCCATCTTCAGATGTACGTTAACACACATCTAATCGATGTTATGTACTAATTTCGCAGATCACAGCTCGTTGACAACGAAAAGCCATGTGAGGATATCCTACGTCCGCAACACTACACAAGACGGCACCCCAACGTCGGGCAAGAGTGAATTGAGGTACATCTCAAAATGTGAGGCGAAGTCTTGAAATCGGTCATGGAAGAAAACTTCTAAAACCATGACTACAGCGTGAAGCTATTTCATTGATTTCTATTATTAAAAATAGCCACCATAGTGCAGAGAAGTTTCCATTCTATTCGTCTCTTATCGTCCTTGGGGAGTTGGGATCTGAAATTATGTAGCCAAAGGATTATTCTAATTTAGTCACAGAGAATGTCAACCTGACTTCCTTGGTATGTAAGAAGTAAAGTCAGTACCTACAAGGCATAGCACTTCGTAAAACTCATTTATATAATTTTATTCACAGCAGCTTAGAATGTAAGCTCGTCCTTTCTCTCGTCATGTGTCAGCGATTAATGTTCAAACTTATAATGGAACCTTAGAATTTCGAATCCAATGATGCTTACGTAGAAGAAGTCAAATTGTAGATTCACCGAAACGGGAGATGGCCTGTAGACACATCAAGGCGCATGACCACAGCCGACGAGGGCTGAAGAAGAGAGCGAGCGCTAGCTCAGTGTGGCAGCGACCGTTAACCCTTTCGTGTACGTTACTATACTTTACTATACAGCCGTGATTTTGGAATGTGATAGTAGACTTCATCTTAAAAGGTGTATAAAACGCCTGTTGTTGATTATTAGTGATAGTATCAATGTTAGTATTCACATACAGGATAGCATCACGTTGTTCATTCTTGTCCTTTTTTTTCATTAATATCATGAACGAGTAAAGTCATTATGTCATCCTCCTTTGATACATCCACCTAGGTCGACATATCAGTTTAGAGTCCTCTCAAGAATGGATCAAAGAAGAAATTATTAAGTTCTCAGAGAAACAGTTCTTAACGTGTATAAAACGAAGCTGTGGTATGCGCAGCACTCAATGATCGACATCATTCTGAAAACAGCTCCCTCATCTTAGTGTATCGTATAAGTGAGTACAAAGCTACATACTCTTTGACGTTTTCCAAGAAAAAAAATTAATACAGTAGCTTTCAGAAAGCGTTGATAACTTCGATGGAAAGGCCATACGAAGTAAAGTAAATGTTTTTTTTTTTCGTAATGAAATACCACCAACTGACAAAGTGCTTTCTCCAATGACCGAAGAAGATTCTGATTTGGGCAATTTTCAGAGAACTATACTTTAGAAATTATTATAAGAAAGGAATTTGAAGTATGAACGGTGTGGACGTCACAGCATGCTTACAGACAGAGATGACAACACGGTAAGCCGGCCGTTGTGGCCGAGCGGTTCTAGACGCTTCAGTCTGGAACCGCGCGACCGCTACGGTCGCAGGTTCGAATCCTGCCTCGGGCATGGATGTGTGTGATGTCCTTAGGTTAGTTAGGTTTATGTAGTTCTAGGGGACTGATGAACTCAGATGTTAAGTTCCATAGTGCTCAGAGCCATTTTGACAACACGGTATGCAGACAGAGTTACCTGTAAACCATTAAATTGTTGAGAAGGTTGCAGGCACACCCATGTACTATTTGTACGAGACATGACTGAATGCAGAACATACTGGAAGTAACGTCTAGACAGCAAACGCCATAAAAGAACCATTTCTGTCAGGGTTATCCATCGGAAACAGGTGGTCACAGGATAAAGAAACACGCCTGATCATCAAATATAGGGAATGAAACACGTTTCGTCGAAGGCATTTTGTGGATTTTCGAATCCAAGAAGAAGAGAGATTATCATGAGATGCGTGCTGATTCGTTCGAAAAGTAGTTCCCATACGTACTTCCTCGGCTTCAGGGAAGCGCAGTTGTTGTCCTTAATAACGCGCAGTACGACTGTCGTAAAAAAGAAAAAGATTCTAATGAGAATTCCAATAAGCAAGATATATCAGAATAACTCAAATCTAAACATATCGCTCTTGAAGACCGGATGTTCAAGGAAGAACTACTAGATATCGTCAAAAAACATAGAATAGCGCACAATGAATGCAATATGAAATGCAGGGAAAACTGTTCTTCGAATAAATCCCACCACTGGGAATTAAACGTCATCGAGTTAACTTCGGCCAGAATTAAAGGCTATGTTGCAGCAAAAAACAAAACATGCAAATTGTTGGAAGATAAAGAACTGTTAGAACAAGCAGTAAGAAAAGTGATTAAAGAAGAGTGAAACAAGTGTGTCCTCCACGTGATAGAAAAAGTTGAAACTCAAATTTTGAATTGGATGAGTGCGTAGTGTCTGTTCTTTCGAAAATGTCCAAAAATTCAGACACAACGTAGAATCCGCAGCTGAGGAAGTTGAAGGTGCAAAGTGGGACAATGAAAAGGAATGCTAGGGGATCACTGCCGTGAGCTGCAGTGGGACAATACATGGCGCTCGATGGGAATGTGGATCGGCCGTGAAGCGTGTCGAGATAGTCCGAGCAGTTGGGATGACACTGTGTCCCGGATGGCGCAGTAGTTAACGCACCTGCCTAGTAATCAGGAGGTACCGGGTTCGAATCCCGATCCGGCACACATTTTCATTCATCGCCGCTGATGCCACATAATGTCCCGATGCAGCCGACAGCAGTAGTACCCTCCCTTTTTTCTTTTCTCCAACTCTCCGCCTTCAATTACAAACAAATATGGAAATTAAGATGTAAAATAGAGGAGGTAGTAGAGTGTTTTGTTATAAACCTGAATGAAAATATTCGTAATTCAAATTCGACAGAATTTATCGTTCTTTAACTTTATTGTAACTGGTATTGTTATTAAAATCGCTTGTGTGTTCTATGCTACCTGTCGGATTGTATTTTATTTTTTTATGTCATTTCATTTTAGCCCAAGTTTATAACGCAGGGTTCCTCATGAGCGATGCACGCCCCTCTGCGACGTCAGCCCTGCGCCCTAATGAAAAGCGTACACGAAGGATTATCAAACCCCTGCGTATTAGTGGCCGAGCGGTTCTAGGCGCTACAGTCTGGAACCGCGCGACCGCTACGGTCGCAGGTTCGAATCCTGCCTCGGGCATGGATGTGTGTGATGTCTTTAGGTTAGTTAGGTTTAAGTAGTTCTAAGTTCTAGGGGACTGATGACCTCAGAAGTTAAGTCCCATAGTGCTCAGAGCCATTTGAACCTGTGTATTACATAAAAACTGCTTTCTCCGCAACGGCAGGTGATCGGTCATACGCGACTGTTTCCGTTTCGTCCCAGCTCTCGGTAAATAGACTGTACCTAATTTTTGAGAGCTAAAAGCTAAATTGAGCGGCATGCGATTTCTGAGACCCACAGCAGCGTTTAAGAAGTATTCAAATTTTGGAAATTTGACAAACTAGTAATTTCGCGCCATGGGCTGATGCTACGAGGGTAATCCCAAAACTAAGGTCTCCTATTTTTTTATAAGTACATAGATCTGTTTATTTCTGCAATGGTTTAGATCTCTTTACGGCTTGAGCATTTTGCTATTTCTCGACATAATCACCATTTCTGTCGGCATTTTTGTAGACGTTGCCGCGGTTTTTGTATGCCCATGTCGTACCAGCTCGCCACCATGCTGTTCAGAAAGTTATGAACTGGCGTGATTGTTGCTTGGTCTCAGGTGTAAAGTGGTATGCCCAGATTTCGTCACCCGTGACAATTGAGTCCAGAAAGTCGTCCTATTCGGCTGCAAGGCGGTGAAGAAATGCGCGGGAAGCATAAACTTGATGCCGCATGTGGTCCTCAGTCAGCATGCGTGGCACCCATATTGAGCACACCTCTCGGTAGTTCAATGTTTCCGTTAAAATTCTGTGAGCAGTGCTTCGGGAAACCTCAGGAACCAACGTGCAGAGATCATCCAGGGTGACCCGCCGATCTCCACGCATGCTTTACTCAACCTTCAACACTGTCTCCTCAGATATTGACCGGTTCCCGGTCCTTTGTTCGTCGTGAATTTCGGTCGGAACCAGCTGCAAACTCTCTGCACCACTTACGAACATTTTTGACATCCATGCACGACTCACCACACGCTTCCGTCAATTGGCGATTGATTTCAATCGACTCAGTGCCCTTTGCGTTCAAAAATGGAATAACTGCGTGCAGTTGGCACTTGGCGGTAACATCCAACGGGAGCTCCATTCTCAGCGGCTGCCAAGCCAAGACTGAACGCCTCAGCGCGGCGTTCGTATGTTTACACACGGCGCGTGAAGCACTCTTCATAACAGTATGACCAACTGCCATGCAAACAGTGTTCTGTACTTATTGTAAAATAGGAGACCTTACTTTTGGGATTACCCTTGTACACTACTGGCCATTAAAATTGCTACACCACGAAGATGACGTGCTACAGACGCGAAATTTAACCGACAGGAAGAAGATGCTGTGATATGCAAATGATTAGCTTTTCAGAGCATTCACACAAGATTGGCGCCGGTGGCGACACCTACAACGTTCTGGCGTGAGGAAAGTTTCCAACCGATTTCACATGCACAAACTGCAGTTTGCCTGGTGAAACGTTGTTGTTATTCCTCGTCTAAGGAGGAGAAATGCGTACCATCACATTTCCGACTTTGATAAAGGTCGGATTGTAGCCTGTCGCGAATGCAGTTTATCGTATCGTGACATTGGTGCTCACGTTTGTCAAGATCCAATGACAGGGTTCAGGAGAGTAATACGGAACGTCGTGCTCGATCCCAACGGTCTCGTATAACTAGCAGTCGAGATAAGAGGCATCTTATCCCCATGCCTGTAACGGATCGTGCAGCCACGTCTCTATCCCTGAGTCAACAGATAGGGACGTTTACAAGACAACCATCTGCACGAACAGTTCGACGACGTTTGCAGCAGCATGGACTATCAGCTCGGAGACCATGGCTGCGGTTACCCTTTACGCTGCATCACAGACAGCAGCGCCTGCGATGGTGTACTCAAAGACGAACCTGGGTGCACGAATGGCGAAACGTCATTTTTTCGGATGAATCCAGGTTCTGTTTAGAGAATCATGATGGTCGCATCCGTGTTTGGCGACATCGCGGTGAACGCACGTTGGAAGCGTGTATTCGTAATCGCCATACTGGCGTATCACCCGGCGTGATTTCAGATGTGTTACGACCCGTGGCTTTACCCTTCATTCGATCCCTGCGAAACCCTACATTTCAGCAGAATAATGTAGACCGCATGTTGCAGGTCCTGTACGGGCCTTTCTGGATACAGAAAATTTTCGACTGCTGCCCCGGCCAGCATATTCTCCAGATCTCTCATCAATTGAAAACGTCTGGTCAATGGTGGCCGAGCAACTGGCTCTTCCTAATACGCCAGTCACTACTCTTGATGAACTGTGGTATCGTGCTGAAGCTTCATGGACAGCTGTACCTGTACACGCCATCCAAGCTCTGTTTGACTCAATGCCCAGGCGTATCGAGGCCGTTGTTACGGCCAGAGGTGGTTGTTCTGGGTACTGATTTCTCAGGATCGATGCACCCAAACTGCGTGAAAATGTAATCACATGTCAGTTATAGTATATTTGTCCAATGAATACCCGTTTATCATCTGCATTTCTTCTTGGCCAGTAGTGTACCTTCTGTCAGGGAGGCAGAATGTTGGCGCGAGGTAGGACGCGTCTCTCGCTGCTGTCTGGCCGTAAAAGCGCACTAGCAAAAATGGTGTCACTCGAGCAACACGGAGCAGCTAAAGTCTCGCGCATACTTCTTCATTCGTTCCTTTTTGCAGCCGCGCGCTCGGCGTCCATAAACCGGGCGTAGACAGTCAGTGTTCACAATCAAGTAATTAAGTTTATCGCCCAGCACAGGCCATCAAGCTTTTTTACGGGAGCCTCGCGTCGCTACAGAGCTCGGAGAGGGCGCCAAATTTGATGGTCGGTCGTTAAATAGTTCGACCCCGTCGGCAGAGGTGCTGGCAGCGTACTGTGCTACGTACTATAGCCGGCCAGCGTGGACGACCACCAGCGCCGGGATGGACGGCTTGGGGGTGGCTACAGAGTCAGATTTACGACGGCAGGGCGGGAACCTTCCTGACGATCACACGCGGGTAATTTCTCACGGCTACGAACGAGCTTCATTTCGCTGCTACTACAGCGCTCGCTTCTGCAATGATATTCCAGAATTATTCCATACGGTTAGTAATCGGTCATATGCAACTGTTTCCGTTTCGTTCCAGCTCTCGGTAGTAGTAGTAGTAGTAGTAGTAGTAGTGGCAGCAGCAGCTTTATTCATTCGTACATCTCTTTCTACAAGGATATAGGACATGTCGAAGTATTTACAAATTTAGATCAATTTAAAATAAGCTAATTCGTAAACACATATATTTACAGACTTCTAGTTACAGACAATCATTAGATTTACTCCTGGTATACAATGATTTTTTTACAAATAACTTATTAAATAATGTAACGCCACATTGTCCACTCATATCTCACTATCAGTAACTGCACACTTTATACACACATTGTTTCATAACACTTCACTCACTACACACACACACACACACACACACACACACACACACACACACACACACTGTTGATCTCTGGGCCATATTCTGTACCGCAACTTCCAATTTGCCATCCTGAAAAAATGAGTCAGCATCCCTCCATAATGAATGAGATGTTGAGCTCAGAAAGAGGAAGATGTGTTAGTATTGTGCTATGCATAGCTTGGGGGTAAATATTTCTAGAAGGGAAGAAAAGAAGGAAAAAAGCAAGTGAAGGTGTTATGTGGAATGTTGGATACTTTATAATGATTTGTATTATTATTTATTTGTATAACATTCTTTATCAAACCCCTACTCTGTTTTAGCTAAGTAATCCTTTAATGCATAGAATGTATTGCATAACAGGTACTTTTTAGCTGCCTTTTTAAGTAAGTGTATTTTAGCAACTTCTTTAATCTCGTTTGGTAGTTTATTGTACAGTTTTATTCCTAAGTAGAAAATGCTGTTTTGAGTCTTACGTTTAATTTTTCTTGGTAAATGTAAGTTCAGTCTATCTCTTGTGGCATCGTCATGGACAGAGCTGTTTGTGCAGTAATTACCAATGTTATTTTTCATGTATACAACTGACTGGTAAATGTATTCACATGGAGCAGTTAAAATCCTCAGTGTTCTGAACAGATCTTTACAATGAGCTCGCCTAGTATTTTTGGTTATTATTCTTACGGCTATTTTCTGGAGTTTGAAAATTGTGTTCATATTTTGTGCAATTGTTCCCCAAAAAAATGGTTCAAATGGCTCTGAGCACTATGGGACTTAATATCTGTCGTCATCAGTCCCCTAGAACTTAGAACTACTTAAACCTAACTAACCTAAGGACATCACACACATCCATGCCCGAGGCAGGATTCGAACCTGCGACCGTAGCGGTCACGCGGTTCCAGACTGAAGCGCCTAGAACCGCACGCCCACACCGGCCGGCTTTTCCCCAAAAAGAACTCCATAGCTAAGAATTGAGTGTATATATGGATAATATGTAACTAAAAGACACTGCATGTTACACACTGATGATAGGATTCTAAGGGCATTACATGCTGATGACATTCTGTTTTGCAAGTACCTTTGTATGCTCACACCACTTCAACTGAGAATCAATATTCATTCCTAGAAATTTTGCATTTGTTACACAGGTAAATAGACTATAGCTAAGTTTTGATAAGAACTAAAAGCTAAATTGAGAGTCATTCGAATTTTGAGAACTGAATGGCAGCAAACGTGCATACGTCCGCCTGACTTGATACTCCTAGGCTGTTAATTCTCAACACGCGATGCTGTAGAGGCTTTCATCGAAAAAGATTTTTTTGAGTTGTCAGTCGTCTGACTGGTTAGATGCGATCCACCACGAATTCCCTTCTCGTGTCAACTCCTTCATCTCAAAGTAGTACTTCCAACCTACGTCCTCAATTATTTGCTGGATGTATTCCAATCTTCCTATACAGTTTGTACCCTCTACAGCTTCCTCTAACACCATCGAAGCTATTCGCTGATATCTTAATGATGTCCTATCGTCCTGTGACTTCCTGTCAGTGTTTTCCACATATACCTTTCCTCTCCGATTCTGCGCAGAACCTCCTCACTCCTTATCAATCCACCGCCATTTATTAACATTCGTCTGTAGCAGAACATGTCAAATGCTGTGATTCCCACAGTTTTTCACTACCGTGCAGCGCTTTGCTCCAGCCATACGTTCTCACAAATTTCTTCTTCAAATAAGTGGCTGTGTTTGATATTAGTAGACTTCTGTTGGCCAGGTATGCTCCTTTTGCCAGTGCTAGTCTGATATTGATGTCGTCCCGTCCGTCATGGGTTATTTTGTTGCCTAGCTTGCTGCCAAGCCTCAGCGCGGCGTGCGCATGCTTACACACGGAGCGTGAAGCACTCTTCATAACAGTGTGACCAACTGCCACACAAAGTTCTGTACTCACAAAAAAATAGACCTTACTTTTGGGATTACCCTCGTACCTTCCGTCACGGAGTCAGAATGTTCGCGCGAGTATAGGACGCCTCTCTCGGTACGTCTTAATTCCTTAACTTCATCCACTTCGCCAGTCCTAAAGTAAAGTTTCTCGCTCTTTTCATTACTTCGATTTACTCTCCATCCATATTCTGTACTCATGAGACCATCCACTCATCCTATAGAACACCTTTGGGATGTTTTGGAACGCCGACTTCGTGTCAGGCCGCACCGACCGCCATCGATACCTCTCCTCAGTGCAGCACACCGTAAAGAATGGGCTGCCAATTCCCAAGAAATCTTCCAGCACCTGATTGAGCGTATGCCTGCGAGAGTGGAAGCTGTCATCAAGGCTAAGGGTAGGCCAAAACCATGTTGAATTCCAGCTTTACCGATGGAGTGCGCCACGAACTTGTTAGTCATTTTAAGCCAGGTGTCTGGATACTTTTGATCATATAGTGTAGCTGAGTTTTTCCGCTGACACAACGGCAACACAGTTTCAATGTGAACAAGGAACTTAAACGTGCAGCATGCTCTATTTGTTATTAGTGGATCGCCTAACCATCGAGAAGTAAAGAATTTCGGAATCTTACGTCGGACTCAGGTTAACAGATATTTAATCAAGTCCCAGATATGTATGATGTATATAAGCAGACTGCAGCGATGAATTAAAATTTGTATCAAGGACAGGACTCGAACCTGGGTCTCCTGCTCACTGAGCGTATATACTAACCACTACGCCACACTGGCACAGTGGTTTTGCACAACTGTGTGGACTATCCATCACTGCTCTCACCTTAGCCGAAATTCCCATTCACGCCTCAGCCCATATAGTTTCATTTGATTGAAGCAACTATGCCTCGGTTGCAGGCAGCATTCCCCGTTCCATCTGATGACGAGGTGCTGTTCTGAATAAAGTTGGGGAGCCTCGGCAAAGCTGTTCGAATTTAGCGGCCGGAGGTATGCTAAGGTAGTCCGCGCATTGTACAAAGCCATAGTTGTTACTGCATCTACCTCAGGAGCAGTAGATTTGCGTTCAGAACCCGCCCTCGGTACAAATCTTGATTAGTCGCTGCAGTTCTGCATATATGCACAACAGACATTTATTTCCTCTAATGATTGACAAGCCTCGCAGCAGTTGTAAGAGCGCTTCCCGTCAGATCACCGAAGTTAAGCACTGTCGGGCTGGGCTAGCACGTGGATGGGCGACCATCCAGTCTTCTGAGCGCTGTTGGCAAACTGAGGAGCTGTTTGATTGGTCAGTAGCGGCTGTGGGGCTTGTAAACCGACGTACGGCAGGGAGAGCGTGTGCTGACCACATGCCCCTAAGGCGCATCCAGTGATGCCTGTCTGTGAGGATGACATGGCGGCCGGTCGGTACCTTCACGCCTTAATGGTCAGTTCGCGCGGAGTAGAATAATGATTGACAAAAATCACAGTAGAAATTAACAGAGAACAAAGTTTTCTAAAGCTCAAATCAAATTACAAAATAACGCCAACATAATGTACAAGCAACAAAAACTATGGAAGGCTGTGAGGAGAAACCAAGTGGTCACCCCCAAAATCAAAAGTAACGATACAACAAGAAGCCAAAAATTACAAGGGTAATCCCAAAAGTAAGATATCCTATTTTTTTTATAAGTACATAGACCTGTTTATTTCCACAATGGTTTACCTCAGTTTACGGCTTGAATATTTAGCTATTTTTCGACATAATCACCATTTCTGTCGATGTGTTTTTGTAGACGCTGTGGCACTTCTTCTATGCCCATGTCATACCGGCTCACCGCCATGCTGTTCAGAAAGTTATGAACCTCTTCTTTCGCCTCGTCATCGGAGCTGAATCGCTAGGACCACAATTAGCGCTGACAGGTACTGTGAGACTCTGAGGAAAGACAAACGGGCAATTCAGAACCGGTGAAGAGGAATGTTGCGCAAGGGCGTACACATTTTCCATGACAACGCTCGCCCAAACATCACTCGGCTAACCGTTGCTCTCCTGCAACAGTGGAACATAATCGCCTATCCACCCTTTAGTCCTGACTTGGCGCCCAGTAACTATCACCTGATCCGTAGGTTAAAAGAACATTTGGCAGCTCCGACGACGAGGTGAAAGAAGAGGTTCATAACTATCTGAACAGAATGGCGGCGAGCTGGTGTGACATCGGCATACAAAAACTGCCACAGCTTCTACATAAATGAATCGACAGAAATGGTGATTATGTCGAAAAATAGCTAAATGTTCAAGCTGTAAACTGATGTAAACCATTGTAGAAATAAAGAGGCCTATGTACTTATAAAAAATAGGAGACCTTACTTTTGGGATTACCCTGGTATAATGAGATACAAAGACCGCATCGTGCCGGCAAGGCCCCAGAGACCACTGGGAGAACACTGGGGAAAACACAAAAGGTTTTCTTCTAGAAAATGTGGCCAGTGCAGTTAGCCACGAAATGGTGACAAAAATGAATGAGTACTGCGTAGCAATATGTGACTCCACTGTCACAAAACTATCACTTTAGGGTTTCTCTACTTTTTATTATTCAACTCCCTAGACTTTTTGCACTAATGGGGTTCAAAAATGGTTCAAATGACTCTGAGCACTATGGGACAAAATCTGAGGTCAACAGTCCCCTAGAACTTAGAATAACTATAGCCTAACTATCCTAAGGACATCACACACATCCATGCCCAAGGCAGGATTGGAACCTCCGACCGTAGCGGTCACGCGGTTCCAGACTGAAGTGCCTAGAACTGCTCGGCCACTCCGGCCGGCGCGCTAATGGGGTATATCTGTAATTTCTACACGCTACATTTATGTACACTTCGAAGTTTCTCTATGTATAGAGACTATTTCTGTAACTGAATTTCCCAAAGTACAACAGAAACGTTTTTGCTGCTTGGAGGAAACACTACACTGATCTCGTGTGTTCGTGTGTGTGTGTGTGT
Organism: Schistocerca serialis cubense; assembly: GCF_023864345.2. Taxonomy (NCBI): domain Eukaryota; kingdom Metazoa; phylum Arthropoda; class Insecta; order Orthoptera; family Acrididae; genus Schistocerca; species Schistocerca serialis. Next base: position 867,942,224 of record NC_064641.1, on the reverse strand, counting down.
GTGTGTGTGTGTGTGTGTGTGTGATGGCGGAAGTGAGTGGTCGGAGAGGGGGAGCTGTGGTCCGGTGAACGAAAATGTTGTCGCTGGGCAAAGCGGTCAGACGTGAGAGGGTTCCCGTGTCGACGCGGCAGTGGCAGCTGCGAGCTGAGGGCGAAGTGTGTTCAGGTCGCAACTTCCGGTGCGGCGCGGGACGCCGGCTTAACGGCTTCTGCTGTTGCTCCGGCGGCCGCTGCTGCCTCCACTGCCGTCTCCGCCGTGTCAATAACTCGGGACAGATTGCGGCCTCTGCGGGCAGTTAAGCCAGCGGCAACTGCGGGCACGTGCTTCCCGGCCCCACCGGCGCGGCCGAGTGCCCGCCAGTAATTGAAACATAAAACTGCCTTTCGTCACGGCCCAACGCTTCGAGAGCAGACCGTACAAGCGCGGCAGCAGCAGCTCCTGGGGCAAAACGAGCAGTGTACCATAGCACCACTGCTCCTGCAAAATACCGCATAGAAACTTGCCGCATGGAATACACGCAACTTATTACGTTTCTGAAAGATCTGCTCCCTTGTATACAGGATGGTCCATTGATAGTGACCGGACCAAATATCTCAGGAGATAACCATCAAACGAAAAAACTACAAAGAACGAAACTCATCTAGCTTGAAGGGGGAAACCAGATGGCGCTATGGTTGGCCCGCTAGATGGCGCTGCCATAGGTCAAACGAATATCAACTGCGTTTTTTTTTTAAATATGAACCCCCATTTTTATTACATATTCGTGTAGTACGTAAAGAAATATAAATGTTTTAGATGGACCACTTATTCGCTTTGTGATAGATGGCGCTGTAATAGTCACCAACGTAGAATTACGTGGTATCACGTAACATTCCGCCAGTGCGGATGGTATTTGCTTCGTGATACATTACCCGTGTTAAAATGGACCGTTTACCAATTGCGAAAAAGGTCGATACCGTGTTGGTGTATGGCTATTGTGATCAAAATGCCCAACTGGCGTGTGCTATGTATGCTGCTCGGTGTCCTGGACGACATCATCCAAGTGCCCGGACCGTTCGCCGGATAGTTACATTATTTAAGGAAACACGAAGTGTTCAGTCACATGTGAAACGTCAACCACGACCTGCAACAAATGATTATGCCCAAGTAGGTGTTTCAGCTGCTGTCGCGGCTAATCCGCACATCAGTAGCAGACAAATTGCGCGAGAATCAGGAATCTCAGAGACGTCGGTTTGAGAATGCTACATCAACATCGATTGAACCTGTACCATATTTCTACGCACCAGGAATTGCATGGCGACGACTTTCAACGTCGTGTACAGTTCTGCCACTGGGCACAAGAGAAATTACGGGACGATGGCAGATTTATTCACGCGTTCTATTTAGCGACGAAGCGCCATTCACCAACAGTGGTTACGTAAACAGCCATAATATGCAATATTGGGCAACGGAAAATTCACGATGGCTACGACAAGTGGAACATCAGCGGGTTAATGTATCGTGCGGCATTATGGGAGGAAGGATAATTGGCCCCCATTTTATCGATGGCAATCTAGTTACTACAAGATGTTTCACTGCATGACAGAATGGCGATGTACTTCCAACATGATGGATGTCCGGCACATAGCTCGCGTGCGGTTGAAGCTGTATTGAATAGCATATTTCATGACAGGTGGATTGGTCGTCGAAGCACCATACCATGGCCCGCACATTCACCGGATCTGATGTCCCCGGATTTCTTTCTGTGGGGAAACGTGAAGGATATTTGCTATCGTGATCCACCGACAAAGACTGACAACATGCGTCAGTGCATTGTCAATGCATGTGCGAACATTACGGAAGACGAACTACTCACTGTTGTGAGGAATGTCGTTACACGTATTGCAAAATGCATTGAGGTTGACGGACATCATTTTGAGCATTTATTGCATTAATGTGGTATTTACAGGTAATCACGCTGTAACAGCATGCGTTCTCAGAAATGATAAGTTCACAGAGATACATGTATCACACTGGAATAATCGAAATAAAATGTTGAAACGTACCTATGTTCTGTATTTTGATTTCAAAACCTACGTGTTACCAGTTGTTCGTCTAAAATTGTGAGCCATATGTTTGTGACTATTACAGCGCCATCTATCACAAAGCGAAAAAAGTGGTCCAACTAAAACATTGATATTTCTTTACGTAGTACACGAATATTAATAAAAAATGGGTTGGTGCTATTTAAAAAACACAGTTGATATTCGTTTGACCTATGGCAGCGCCATCTAGCAGACCAACCATAGTGCCATCTGGTTTCCCCCTTCAAGCTAGATGAGTTTCGTTCTTTGTAGTTTTTTCGTTTGACACTTATTCGTGAGATATTCGGCCCGTTCACGATCTATCGACCACCCTGTATACACCTGTTAGCACATAAACTGCCAGTGGCCGAAATCTGAAATGCCCACTGTGTTACAGAGAAGCCGTTCACGTTACAGTGTTCCGTACCGCCCATCATAGCGAGGTGGTACCACTTGGCAAGAAAACTGTACCGTTTCCCAGAGAGCTGCTGGCCTCCTTTGTGTGAAAATTTCAGCTTGAAAAGTGTCGTTGGCTGAAATTTGTGTTGTCCAAAGAGAAGCGCATCTAGCCTGCGACTGTTACTCGGGAAGGATAGAGCTCGATCAGAGGAACTGAGCATCTTTCACAATTACAAAGCAATTAATTGTTTTCCGGTGTAGCATTAAAAACGAAACTAGAAATTTAATAGCACAACAGGAGATACAAAATGACCAAGGGGTCAGGCGTGAGGCTGATGACCATTGTGCCTCTTTGGAGAGGACCTAATCGCAGACGTCGCCCAGTAGTCTGTACACGACACAGCACGCATTGACTCGATAACGCAACACCGGATACTTGTAAAAAAGTAACTTAAAGACTGAATCTTAACAAATTAAATTTTAATGGTTGAAATGGCTCTGAGCGCTATGGGACTTAACATCTGAGATCATCACTCCCCTAGAACTTAGAACAACTTAAACCTAACTAACCTAAGGACATCACACACATCCGTGCCCGAGGCAGGATTCGAACCTGCGACCGTAGCGGTCGCGCGGTTCCACACCCAAGCGCTTAGAACCGCTCGGACACTCCGGTCAGCTTAAATTTTAAAAGGAAACAGACAAACATAGGTCGACCCGGCCAGTTAATGATCACCTCACGCACAAGCAAAATATCTTCATACTGTGTTCTGCCCACTCGTCTAACGTAGGGTGTCTAGGAAGCTAGACGACAGTTCAAGCAAATCATATTCATGGACTTTATTACAGTAAGTTAAATTAATAATACTTAAATTTTCGTATACACAAAGGTCCGTCGCAAGCAAGCAAGCTGTAGCGTTTGTATGACTCCGCCCGCGGCTAGGCAGCGCGGCGCTTATAGTCTTTTCGTGTAGAGGCCGCTTCTGTTTCGGTGTCGTCCTAGAGAGGGATTCGTCAGCGTACTATTGCCTGACGTCCACTCACAGCCCTCCTGTTCTTCCGTTTTTGATCGTCGTGCCGGCGCTCATCGAGATTCCGGAACACTTTAGAAATGGTAATATCCGAACAATTTACGCACAAGGAAATTTTCATTAGGAATACTGAAATTTAGACAGTTAAAGCACAATCAAAGCTGAATCGCTTTCCGGCCAAATGTTAACCTAGGGAACAGGTGATAGTCACTGGGCGCCAAGTCAGGACTATAGGGTGGGTGGGTGATTATGTTCCACTGAAACTGTTGCAGGAGAGCAACTGTTTGCGGAGCGATGTGTGGGCGAGCGTTGTCACGGAGGATGTGTACGCCCTTGCTCAACATTCCTCTTATCCGGTTCTGAATTGCCCGTCTGAGTTTTTTCAGAGTCTCACAGTACCGGTCAGCGTTAATTGTGGTCCCAGCGATTCAGCTCCGAGGACGAAGTGAAAGAAGAGGTTCATTACTTTCTGAACAGCATGGCGGCCAGCTGATACGACGTGGGCATACAAAAACTGCCACAGCGTCTACAAAAATGCATCGACCGAAATGGCGATTATGTCGAAAAATAGCTGAATATTCAAGCTGTAAACTAATGTAAACCACTGCAGAAATAAACAGGTCTATGTACTTAAAAAAATTGGAGACCTTACTTTTGGGATTACCCTCGTACATTAATAACCGGTATAACTGCCAGAATGGTGAATGCAAGCATGCATTGTGTTGAAACTTCTTGGCAGATTGGGTAGCTCAGTTGGTAGAGCACTTGCCCGCGAAAGGCAAGGTCCCGAGTTCGAGTCTTGGTCCGGCACACAGTTTTAATCTGCCAGGAAGTTTCATAACAGCGCACACTCTGCTGCAGAGTGAAAATCTCATTATGCATTGTGTTGTACAGGTACCAGACCGGGATCCATACCTGTTGCACCTGGTCGGTCAGTACAGGGACGGTTATTGCCGGTTGTGGATGACGCTGGAGTTGTACGATGATGTCCCATACGTGCTTGTCTAGAGACGGCACGCCAAGACAACATATCGAAACTCTTTAGAGCATGTTGGGTTACAACAACGGTCTGTGTGCGAGGGATATCATGCTGGAAAATACGCCCTGGAACGCTGTTCGTGAATGGCAGCACAACAGGCCGGATCACCAGACTGACATACGTATTTGCAGTCAGGGTGCTTGGGATAACCCGCTGTCATACTAAATCGCACTCCAGACCATAGCTCCAGGTGTAGGTCTAGTGTCTAGCATGTAGACAGGTTGGTTGCAGGCCCTCAACTGGCCCCCTCCTAAACAATACACGGCCATCACTGGCACCGAGGCAGAACCAGCTTTCGTCACCCTGCCGTCCAATGAGCTCTCGCTTGAAACTACTAAAGCAGCAAATGGCGGTAGCTTGAGGTCTATGGAATGCACGCTACAGGGCGTCTGGCTCCGAGCTGTCCTTGAAGTAACCGATCTGTCACAGTTCGTTGTCAGTGTGGTGCCAACTGCTGCTCCAATTGCTGCTGCGGATGCACTACGAAGCGACAGAGCCATACGGCGAACACAGTGGTCTTCCCTCTCGGTAGTGCCACGGGTCCATCAGTCTTGCAACTGTACCTTCTCGTGACCACCACCGCCAGCAATGCTGTACAGTGACTACATTCCTGCCAAGCCCTTCTGCGGTATCGCTGAAGGAACATCCAGTTTCTCGTATCATTATTACACGACCACCTTGAAGCTTGGTGAGCTCTGCGTAATGGCGTTGAAATACGGTTTTGCAGGGCAGAGTGGATCAGGCTATAGTTGTGGAAAGGGGCCAAAATCAGTTACTGTCAGTTGCACAAAACACTCAAACTTTATTTTCCTAGAAACACTTAATCACGCATGTCCTAAAAGGACTCAAAACAATACGGCTGAAAGCCCGAGCACAAGTTATTAAAATTGCTTTACTGGATACACGCCGCTGAATGCCTTATCTTAAAAACATTTCACGTAAAAGCTCGGCTAAAGGACACATTCTGAACATTGAACAACTCAAGGCTTAAGGTCTGGATAACAAAGATTTCAAATGGAGCCAAATCTCTTTTTTTAAAAATCAATCTTGAAAGTTTAATTTAAGTCGGCTGAAGGCCTTGTTTTAAAATTAAAACAAACTAAACTGATAGACGGCTGAAGGCCTCGCACAGTACTTCAGACTAGAAGAAAATCACAATCTAAAACCAGCAGGGCAGTGGTGCTCAGAAGTGTTCCAAGGGTCGGCCTCGGGAGGTAACTCGAACATAAGTTTATGTGAGACAGGCAGCCAAGCGTAATACTAAATAATCGGATGGGAACCCGACTCAGGGACGGCTGAAGACCAGCGACACGACAACGGAAAATATCAGCGAGGACGGAGATACCAGCAGCACTACGTCTTCAAAATTGGCGTCTAAAAACAGCCAAGGCACAATAGCCACTTAAAAATATGAACAAACACGAAAGCTGTCGAACTCGACGCCTTGCCGGGCAGCATCAACACGGCGTGGAAACACACACTCGCGACTCTGTCCCAACCGACGGACTGCCTACTCCAGTTCGCAGACAGCATTCGTAGCTACTCAGTGAAAATCACACAAGCTACACACAGTTCCACGTAAACATTTGCAACAAGAATTCCTACAATCCTAAAACCAAACACGGTGAAACAACAAGGACGAATCACAAGTCGACACACGCAGAGTTTCCATAAGCGGTCGCCGACCGAATATACGTCGTCCAATGAGACGACCGACCGACCGACCAATCAACGGTCGTTCCCGCTCCAGTCTCCTTCCGTCGGACAGTACATGTGTATCGCTAACGGTCGGCGAGTACTGGCTGTCCGGAGTTCACTGTCGCTCCGTCCCGGCTAAACTCCCCACACACGGCGAGCTGGAAATACTAGCGGTCGCTTCAAAGATAATACGACAGTGCACTTATCGATAAGCGCTGCTGCTGCCACTCACGGGCAAGCAGACCATCTAAACATTCTGCGTGGTGTCTGTTTGTTCTATATCGTGTCTCCCTACCACTTTCGCGCAACGACGCTCTGAGCGTGTTTTTAGGGATTTGACTAGTTTGAACCTGGGACCTGTTGCTGGTAAGGAGACGTCAGACCACACATGACATGTAGAATTCAGAAGAGTTCAGTGAGACTAACGATGATATAACCAAATACTTAATGATTTCAGCGTTAGCTCCACTGCACTCCCTGTAAAGGAATCTTAATACTAACTAAATTTAGTGGAAGGGGTTCAAGGCTCTCCTATTTTTAGTTAGCTGGTAAAATAACGTCGAAAAAGCAGTTAAGTTTACCATTGGAAATTTTATTCTACTCACAAAACATCGTTTATAAATTGCACTAATGATAAAAGGAAATGTTTTAATACAGGATGGTAAAAACCAACTGCGTTCAACAAAAATGTAAACGAATATTCCCTGAATGGGTTTCCAATTTCTACAATGGATCGAAGGATGACCTATGCAATATCACATCTATAATCTAGGTTTAAATTAAGTTTCACAAGAGAGAAAACTATCAAAATGGTCTACAGTGACCCTCAATTATCTTTAATTACTTATCTAACTTGTCGTAAACTACAGTGGCTGATGTGGCTTCTCAATAACTACACTCCTGGAAAATGAAATAAGAACACCGTGAATTCATTGTCCCAGGAAGGGGAAACTTTATTGACACATTCCTGGGGTCAGATACATCACATGATCACACTGACAGAACCACAGGCACATAGACACAGGCAACAGAGCATGCACAATGTCGGCACTAGTACAGTGTATATCCACCTTTCGCAGCAATGCAGGCTGCTATTCTCCAATGAAGACGATCGTAGAGATGCTGGATGTAGTCCTGTGGAACGGCTTGCCATACCATTTCCACCTGGCGCCTCAGTTGGACCAGCGTTCGTGCTGGACCTGCAGACCGCGTGAGACGACGCTTCATCCAGTCCCAAACATGCTCAATGGGGGACAGATCCGGAGATCTTGCTGGCCAGGGTAGTTGACTTACACCTTCTAGAGCACGTTGGGTGGCACGGGATACATGCGGACTCGCATTGTCCTGTTGGAACAGCAAGTTCCCTTGCCGGTCTAGGAATGGTAGAACGATGGGTTCGATGACGGTTTGGATGTGCCGTGCACTATTCAGTGTCCCCTCGACGATCACCAGTGGTGTACGGCCAGTGTAGGAGATCGCTCCCCACACCATGATGCCGGGTGTTGGACCTGTGTGCCTCGGTCGTATGCAGTCCTGATTGTGGCGCTCACCTGCACGGCGCCAAACACGCATACGACCATCATTGGCACCAAGGCAGAAGCGACTCTCATCGCTGAAGACGACACGTCTCCATTCGTCCCTCCATTCACGCCTGTCGCGACACCACTGGAGGCGGGCTGCACGATGTTGGGGCGTGAGCGGAAGACGGCCTAACGGTGTGCGGGACCGTAGCCCAGTTTCATGGAGACGGTTGCGAATGGTCCTCGCCGATACCCCAGGAGCAACAGTGTCCCTAATTTGCTGGGAAGTGGCGGTGCGGTCCCCTACGGCACTGCGTAGGATCCTACGGTCTTGGGGTGCATCCGTGCGTCGCTGCGGTCCGGTCCCCGGTCGACGGGCACGTGCACCTTCCGCCGACCACTGGCGACAACATCGATGTACTGTGGAGACCTCACGCCCCACGTGTTGAGCAATTCGGCGGTACGTCCACCTGGCCTCCCGCATGCCCACTATACGCCCTCGCTCAAAGTCCGTCAACTGCACTTACGGTTCACGTCCACGCTGTCGCGGCATGCTACCAGTGTTAAAGACTGCGATGGAGCTCCGTATGCCACGGCAAACTGGCTGACACTGACGGCGGCGGTGCACAAATGCTGCGCAGCTAGCGCCATTCGACGGCCAACACCGCGGTTCCTGGTGTGTCCGCTGTGCTGTGCGTGTGATCATTGCTTGTACAGCCCTCTCGCAGTGTCCGGAGCAAGTATGGTGGGTCTGACACACCGGTGTCAAAGTGTTCTTTTTTCCATTTCCAGGAGTGTATATAACAGACAAATCATCGAGTTTCAGATTTTTACTTCAAGTGGCAAATGTGAACACCATGAGCTTTAATTGACGGTCGACACTAGTATTACGCAAAAAGGGGGTGTAACAGATGAGACTTCTGCAGTTCTGAGTGAAGCTTTATGCGCTGTTACGCGGCATCGCGTGTGTTCATTACCTTGTCGGTGTTCGTCAGGGGGCGGCGGGCAGCACAGCTCCGCTCACCTCGCTGTCTCCGAAGCAACTCTCCCCTAACTTCTCCTTACTACAATTTACCGACGGCGGTTTAAAAAAAAAACTATCTGGCTGTTTTTTCATCTGACCAACAGGGTCTCAATGTTAACCTTAAGCTCTGCCTTCAAAAATTCTGTCTATTCAATGAGAAACGTTATACTTTTCGTGGTGGGGCAATGTTTTTAAAGTTTGCAACGTAACAGAGACGCGAAAATCACGCTAAAGCTTGCAGCTGGTGTGGTCCTTTTAGCGTTATCGTAAGATCTATCTGGAGGGCTCCAGCTTTTAAAATGGGCTGGGTGGTGGTCCTAACGTGACAGAGACGCAAAAACGTCTCACGCTAAAAACTTGCGGATGCTGTGGACCAAGCGGTTAACTGGCGACGTGGGTGTCCGTCCGTCCCTTATTGTAGGGCCTTCCAGCTTAACACGGTTCTGCTCTCGGCTTCTGTTCTCGTTTCTCCCCTCAGAACTGCATCTGTCTCACGGTGGGAAGGTATGACATGCATTTAGGCATTCTTGTGTTAGTCTGTGGTATTCCATTTGCTCACTCGTTACTCGTATTACTTTAGTTAATTTAATGTCACGATTTATTCGGAGCTAAGTGACATACTACTGGATTTGCTTATCATGTCAGGGTTTTCATGGAAGGTGTTGGATTTGCCTGACACCTTACAACCAGCAACTTAGTAAATCGAATAAGAAACGAGGCGACAGTAGCGTAAAGACAAGATGACAGGCAATAAACGCCATGAACACGAGCCGCCCACGGCTCAGGCGTACTTGTCCCCTTAAAGGTATTCTTGATTACTAGCGCCACAGTTACGCGACTGGCCCGAAATTTGAATGGACATCATCTTTCAGATATAGAAACACACCTACCAACTATCGTTCATGTCGCATCATTGCTTTTTGGTGCTGCGATGTTTTTGCCGTTAGTGTACATAGAAAATATCTGTGAGCAACCATCGAAAGTTTGGTGGAAGGGTTTCAGATTCACCTTGAATATATTGTTAATTATTGTATGTTTGGTATGAATGTAGTAACTGAATACTACTATTAATTCAGCCCCAACTACCTACACATGTCGGATAGGGCAGCAATCTAGTAAAGATGTGGAAACGCAAGGGGACATAACATTTGTTTGGACAATGTTACAAATGATATTTAAATTTGATACAGTACGACATGTGGTATTTAATGTCCGTCACAAACCAGATACAACGATATTTAAGTAACCTTGGTGTCTCTTGGGGGCAAGTGGTATTGTATCACTGATAATAATGAAACTTCCTCGCAGATTAAAACTGTGTGCAGGACCGAGACTCGAACTCGGGACCTTTGCCTTTCGCGGGCAAGTGCTCTAGCATCTGAGCTACCCAAGCACGACTCACGCCCCATCCTCACAGCTTTACTTCCGGCAGTACCTCGTCTCCTAATTTCTGCAGATTGAAAATCTCATTCTGGAAAGATCCCCCAGGCTGTAGCTAAGCCATGTCTCCGCAATATCCTTTCTTCCAGGAGAGCTAGTTCTGCAAGGTTCGCAGGAGAGCTTATGTGAAGCTTGGAAAGTAGGAGACGAGGTACTGGCGGAAGTAAAGCTGTGAGGACGTGGCGTGAGTCGTGCTTGAGTAGCGAAAGGCAGAGGTCCCGAATTCGAGTCTCGGTCCGGCACGCAGTTTTAATCTACCAGGAAGTTTCATATCGGCGCCAACTCCGCTGCAGAGTGAAAATCTCATTCTAGACAATAATGTTTGCACACATTCTGTTACTGGTTGTAAGTCTGCGTAAACAGCGACTGCCAAGTGGGAGGGGTGACTTCAAAGCGCTGTACTTGAGCTAACTGCCGGCACGGAACGATGCTGCCTAGCTGCTGGTGCAGAATTACCTGAGTGTCCATGGTGCATCGGGTTTTGACCCTGTCGTTGGAAGAATATCCATCTTCTCGCATACAAGTCGGAAGCAAAGCAGTTCGTTTTGATGCCATGTCTTACTCGCCGGACGAGAACAATGTGCTGGAGGAAGTGGCGTGGAAGCAGAAAGAGGTCCGGGTTTGTGAGCACCATCTGGAGGCTGCGGAATGCAGCTGAGATGCGACAGGTAGTGGTGAGTGGTGGCGTTTTATTTTGTGTACCTCGTTTGTGGCTAAGCTGTTCTGCGGATGTTACATCCTTAGATGAAGTTTGTTGTGCATTTCGAAAGTAAATTAGTAATGATAGGCTATGCTGAAATTTACATCGACACTTAACAACTTTCAGTTAATTAAAACCAGTTTGAAAAGCGATTTTGGCAATGTAATACCATTGACATAATGGTTATCCTGCCGATTAATCCTTTTACTCGTCAAATACATGTAAATGAATTATCTGCTGCACTGCAGTGTTCATGCAAATGAGGAAAGAAAGAGAGCAAGAAAATTTTGATCTTCAGTACGATACTGTGCTAGAGTCCAACGCATCAGTTGCAAAACTCTTTAATATAGTTGATAGAAACAAATTTTAGTTCCACAACAGCCTTCATACAAGATTATGTTACGTTTCACTGTAACGTAGTTATGTAGCTATTTGTCTAAGTGGTTTGTGGTAAAGTGGGTGTGGTGAGATGAGCAGGTGGAGGTAGGTTATGCAAAAGGGGGGGGGGGAGCGGGGAGGGGAGATTAGGGGGAATAGTTTTCAGGGGGATGTGGTTGTGCATGTGACATTACTTCACACGCAGCGAGAATGATATAGAATTTATCCTATGCATAAGCTATTCGAACTTATTTGCCATCTTGGACGAGAGGTTCATGTCCAGCAATTTTGATAATAGTGTATTCCCAATCTTTTATTGGCCTTCTGCTGCACCCATACAGCCAGTTCAAACGGTCAATCTCTTCACACACACACACACACACACACACACTCACACACACACATACACACCTTTTACAGCATGTACAAGTAGAAAACATAGCTGCTCTATAACTACTCACAACAACTGAGACGATGGAGTAAGTTGTAGGAGATGGTAATGACGAGGTGGTCCCATCTCATAGACAACTACTGACATGACCGAGAACGATAACGTAATTGACGTTTTTACAACGAGAAGTAAGTGGCTTATAAACTTCGCCGTTCAAATTTGTCCGTTGAACGAGTCTCCCACCACTTGATTCAGGATACGAACTGAAATTAGGAAGTTGCCTGAAGGAAACCTACCCGACTGTTACCTTGTTCAGACCAACGACAGGCAGCTCACACGGTTGGCTGCGTAGTGCGGAAAGCAGCGGTCGTGTGTTGGATCGTGTGCCCTTGGTAATGGGCTCTTGAGAACCTCAATATCACTCGACCTAAAAGCCAAAGCTTATGCTCTTTTTATCGCACCACGGCGTTCGAAGCAGATTTTCTGCACTTATTTGCAACATTACCGTTGATTTAAGTGAAAGTGACATCGATTCTGCACTTCATGTGGCGAAAGTAGAAATGGTGGACAAGTTAGTGAGGTGATTGTGGTGTCACCGCAAGGTACCACACTTGCTAGGTTGTAGGCTTCAAATCGGCCGCGGTCCGTCAGTACACATCGGACCAGACCGAGCGCCGCCACTCGGCTGGTCTTACGAGACGAGCTAGCGCACTGCCAGTTCTACAGCCGACTTTAATAGGAATAATTCACTTATTATAGCTTCAGAGATCTCATTTGCAGACACGCTTCAACCAAGTCAGTAGCTACGACGTAGCCAGGCACCACATATAGTTTATGCATTGACAATTTATCTGAATGTGTGAAGCAATCAGAATTGTAAAGAAGTATTCGCAGTTCAGTCTATAACTGCACTTGTAAGTATAATTGTACTAAGTCAAGATTCACCGCTGATGCTGAATTAAAGCTAAGTATTTAATTATATTCCTGTCTACCAACTTTCTAATCATCTAAGATGTTCCAGATACATCCCGTCAAATACAGGGTGATTCAAAAAGAATACCACAACTTTAGGAATTTAAAACTCTACAACGACAAAAGGCAGAGCTAAGCACTATCTGTCGGCGAATTAAGGGAGCTATAAAGTTTCATTTAGTTGTACATTTGTTCGCTTGAGGCGCTGTTGACTAGGCGTCAGCGTCAGTTGACGCTAAGATGGCGACCTCCCAACAGAAAGCTTTTTTTGTTATTGAGTACGGCAGAAGTGAATCGACGACAGTTGTTCAGCGTGCATTTCGAACGAAGTATGGTGTTAAACCTCCTGATAGGTGGTGTATTAAACGTTGGTATAAACAGTTTACAGAGAATGGGTGTTTGTTCAAAGGGAAAAGTTCTGGACGGCCGAGAACGAGTGATGAAAATGTAGCACGCATCCAGCAAGCATTTGTTCGCAGCCCAGGAAAATCGACTCGCAGAGAGCTGCAAATTCCACGATCAACTGTATGGAGAGTCCTACGAAAAAGATTAGTTATGAAACCTTATCGTCTGAAATTGGTTCAAGCACTGTCTGCAGCTGATAAGATTAAAAGAATCGATTTCTGTGATTTTATCCTTGCTCAAATGGAAACAGATGAATCTTTCGTTTCAAAGATTGTGTTTAGTGATGAAGCAACTTTCCACACTAACGGGAAAGTCAACCGTCACAATGTCTGTATATGGGGCACTGAGAATCCGCGGGAAACAACTCAGTATGAACGTGACTCGCCTAAGGTGAACGTTTTCTGTGCCATTTCAGCCAATAAAGTTTTTGGTCCCTTTTTCTTCGAAGGTGCTACTGTAACTGGACTACAGTATCTGGAGATGTTAGAGAATTGGCTGTTCCCTCAGCACGAACAAGAAGCACAGCAATTCATATTTCAGCAGGATGGAGCGCCACCACATTGGCACTTATCTGTCCGTAACTACCTGAACGTCAACTACCCGAGGCGATGGATCGGCCGCCAGGCAGCCCGTGACAGAGCACTTCATGACTGGCCTCCAAGAAGCCCTGATCTTACCCCCTGCGATTTTTTCTTATGGGGGTATGTTAAGGATATAGTGTTTCGGCCACCTCTCCCAGCCACCATTGATGATTTGAAACGAGAAATAACAGCAGCTATCCAAACTGTTACGCCTGATATGCTACAGAGAGTGTGGAACGAGTAGGAGTATCGGGTTGATATTGCTCGAGTGTCTGGAGGGGGCCATATTGAACATCTCTGAACTTGTTTTTGAGTGAAAAAAAACCTTTTTAAATACTCTTTGTAATGATGTATAACAGAAGGTTGTATTATGTTTCTTTCATTAAATACACATTTTTAAAGTTGTGGTATTCTTTTTGAATCACCGTGTATAGTTCATTGATCCTCACGTCGGCCTACGTTTTCAACGCTTGCAATTGATGGCCACACTTCCTGATGAGGCTAAGAGTCAAACTGCGTGACTCAGCAGGGTCACCCTTTTTTCATAAGGCCCTTAGTTCCAACTGATACACAACAGTGATCAGCTCTACTGCGGGTTTACGATTGTTACGTGTAATTGGCTGACTAAAGTTTGATGCTCATAGGATGAGCCATTTTGAGTGATTATTTCACACGAATGGATGAGCTCCGTTTCTTCAAATGGCCATAACCTACTACAATGTATATTTACTTCGCGTCTTTTTAAAGAGATCAGGCTAGCAGCAGTATCTCGCACACGTTCTGGAAACGAAGTGATGGACGCCGAAAGATAAATGAGGTGTATTGATGAAAAATGCCTTTTTTTTGTACGCTTAAAGTGAAAGTATGACAGATCACTAGTTTGATACTTTTTTTTTACAGTCACACGTTGATGAGGCTGGCGCAAAACCTCTGCTGACAACCTGCTGATGAAATTACTGACAATTCACCTTCATTTTCTGCTGCGATTCGAAAAAAAAAAGTAGAAACGGTCTAGCAGTATTTAAAAACCGATACATATTCCGCTATGCGAACACTCTTTCAAATTCGACTGATGAACGCGAGCCGGTTCGTGTTTAATGCGGAGCAATCATTCGCTTTACTGCCTCTCGTTAAATTACGTCCGACCTGCCAGGGCTGCATAATTTAGCACCTGAGCCGACAGAGGCCGCGAAATATTTATTTCGCCGTAATTACCGGCGTACGTATGGGTGTGCTCATCTGTCAGGCATCCACTATTCAGCGCGGGGCGTAATTTCAGCAAACTCATGCGATTATAGCGTTCGCTACTGGCACCGTTTCGCGGAATCCGGCAGGGGTTGCTTGTGCTTCTCTGGTATCGTGTTGCGGCCAGGCCTTGCCTCCCACTACGTTCTAAGGGGTGTACGCAGTCTCGTTTCCCCTGAAACTCTCTCCGACCTAGTTTTCTTTCAGACGAACCGGTTATCGAGTACTTTTGCGGGGGGAGAGATGTTTTCAACTGACTGCTACTGAATTCCCCCACTTAATTTTGAGACACGGAAAGGCAAACATAATATTTCGCTAGTTACATTCACGTTCGACTGATCGCTTTGCACGATAAACACTGAGGTGACAGAAAAGTGAGATGCACTCCGTCTTCAGTGCATAAGTGGCCCATCGGGACCATCCTCAACTGAGGATGCGGGTAGGAGGGTCGTGTGGTCAACACACCGTTCTCCCGGTAGGTATGATGGTTTTCTGTGACCGGGGCCGCTACTATTCGGTAGAGTAGCTCTTCAATTGGCATCACGAGGCTGAGTGCACACCGAAAATGCAACAGCGCATGGCGGCCCGGATGATCACCCATCGAAGTTCCGGCCACGCCCGACAGCGCTTAACTTCGGTGATCTGACGTGAATCGGAGTATCCACTGTGGCAAGGCCGTTGCCTAGAGAGTGTTATGCATATGTACTGCAACGTAACCCTCAGGGTGTGTGTTGGGTTAAGTATCAGTAGAACTCTACCCAGCGGGAGGGTTAGAGTTACTCAACGAGCCCAGAGCTTATGCAAGTTGCCCTCTGTAGCTTTGGCTCAAAATTCGTGTGGTTCACGAAACAATAGGCCCGAAACTTAATACTGGGGTGTTAATGCTTCAGCAAGGTTGTTTAATTAACCCACCAAATTATAAAGGCAACGGATAACGTATCTATAAAAGCCACCTAAACAGAGCTTATTAGGGGGCATCTGATCTTTCAATATTTGCTGATTAGGTTAAACATGTGACTAGCTAATGGGATTGATTTTTCTCTCATCTCTTAGGGAAGATTAATTAATTTCTAATTTTCTGTACTGCGGAATTTGAGCTATTTGAAATTTGACTATGGCTTTAAATTATTGATGACAGGTTTGAGGAAAAACTATTTGCAGTCTATACTGATTGCAATTTATTGTGTAAATGATACCAAGACAATTGTTAACACATTAGTACTAAGCAAGAACCAAAGTCGAACAACTGCAAGGGCATCAGCACTATTTACTCTCAAAGAAGGTCTCTCTAACAAAATAAGGCTATGGTTATTACCACGCAATTGTGGGATGGGGGAGGGAGGGGGGCGAGGAGATGAGTACTGACCTGGCTTCAGTGAAAGTACATATTCAACCATATAGTCATGCCTAGACCCATGCTTTGCTTTGGTATTATTACTGTTGTTGTTTTTTTTGGGGGGAAGGAGACCAGACAGCGAGGTCATCGGTCTCATCGGATTAGGGAAGGAAGTCGGCCGTGCCCTTTCAGAGGAACCATCCCGGCATTTGCCTGGAGCGATTTAGGGAAATCACGGAAAACCTAAATCAGGATGGCCGGACGCGGAATTGAACCGTCATCCTCCCGAATGCGAGTCCAGTGTCTAACCAATGCGCCATTTCGCTCGGTGTTATTACTAAGTACTACAACTGAATCGCAGAGCAAGTCCAGCTATCGAAAACTCAAGTATACTGGTCAGTACCAACAGGATGCACGATATGCTAACATGTGTTTCATAAGAATATAGCAAGTTGTCTGCTTATATTTGGTTTGGCAATTAGAATTCATTTATGTGTTAACACTACACAGATACACTATCACATTCCAGGACCCAGCATTCCCTATTAAACATTGCTGGTTTGATTGTAACCCGTAAACTGGAGCAAATAATCTTCAGACACATTTACTGTTCACACATAGATAAAATGGGGCACACACGTACATTTACTACGTACCAAGTGGCTGGGAAATGATGCAACTATCAGGGCCTTCAATATTATACATAAAATTGGGGCTCTTTCAAATAAATAGTACCTTACTATGCATGTTTCAGGGTAAACATCATTATAAAGCAAAATGTAAAGTGGCGGGAGAACGCTTATCTAGTACCACGTGGTGGTAAAGTTACGCGAATGTTAATAATAGCAGAAGTATCCATAAAATAATCGGAAATCTCTCTAATAAACGGTATCGTTCACTGAAGGTTGCGTGGCAGCCACCATTATTCTAAAGCAAAGTGGTTGGGGGAGCTCAATAACGTTTACCTCGTACCACGTGGCGGGGAGAGTTATGCAAGTCTTAATAGCCGCACAAATTATACCGAAAAACGGAAATTTCTCTAATAAACTGTATCGCGCACTGAACATTTCGCGGCAAGCTCCATTATTCTAAAGCAAAGTGATTAAAGGGACTCAAGAACATCTACCTATTACCACGTGGTGCCAAAATCACACGAGTATTAATGCCGGCAAAATCGGAGCTTATTGCCAGGTAAACAGTACTGCACTCCGCAAGATACACAGTAAACTTCATTATTACCAAGGCAAAATGTTTAAAGAGGAGGACACACGCACATCTTCCAACTGACATTGGTCCCAGCTCGCTCACGAGGCTAAGTTGGAGTAGCTCAAAGCATGGAAAATTCACGAAATCTTGGCACACCAGATTAACTCGACCGTTTATTGCAGTCGTGCACTACTGTTTAATTATTCATTTGGGTCTCACATTGATAAATCTGACCTGTTTTCTTATAAATGTCCGTTGATCCCGTTTCGCGCCAAAATGAGCCCGCGCACATTTCCTAGCATCAAATTCAATTTTAGGCACGTATTTATAATTACGGAACTAATTTACTAGCGAAACTGTACTGAAGCTAATTGAACATCTAAGCGATAACCGATCTATACTTTAATGCCACAACCATTACTCCAACTGGCCACATGGCAGGAAACTGTGTACACAAAGAAGACATCGAAAAAATCGTAAAAATCTCCCAAAACTCTACTATACAGAAGAGAGCACACAAAAGGCATGAAATAACTATCTTCACACTTAGACCCAAAATACGACGGCCCATGGTCCATGCTTGTGCAAGTCGCAAACCCAAAGTTCTTACGGAAATTTGAAGCAAATAGCGAAAATAAATTCCCTTACGGGGGTTTGCCGGTAACGTTACACCTGCTTCCACCATCCTGACGTTAATCAGCAGCAGTTTTGAAACATTCCAATTCCTTACATCATACTACCGTAAAGTGCAGAACTGCAACTTCTGCATCTGTACCGCGCCGCTGCCCAGGAACAAGTGCTCTTCCAACCGAATTCGCCAAACCGTTTCGCTTACAAACGTGGTGGGGGTGGCGCGCCAACCTGACAGAGCCAATTCGCGCGGGTGCGTGTCATCTTTGCCCTGACCTGCAAACTTGGCCTCTGCTAAACTTGTTCACGCTTGGGGGTTGGTACTAACCTACCACAGAACGACCATTCACGCATTGTTACAATCTCTGCCTAAAGCTTTCTGCTAGTTCACACACTCCCTCATTTATACTGTCCAGCCTGCACAAAGAAAAGGAAAATGGAAAACGTGGTACACAACAGAAAAAAATTCAATAAATAATTCAATTTAGTCCATTCTCTTCTTTTGGACACCAGCTGAGGTATTACCTGCAAGAGAAGAATCTCTTGCTAATAATTTCTGCGTGCTAGAAATTTAGTAAAACATTGGTACGGTACAACAAGTTCCGTTTCAGTACATATTGCGATAGTATAGCGTACACAAGGCATAAAAGGACAGTACATTGGTGGAGGTGTCATTTGTACACAGGTGAGTCATCTAAAATTATATTCGATGTCATTATGGCGGCACGACATAAATTAACAGGCTTTGAAGGCGGAATGGTAGGTGGAGCTAGACACATAGGACATTGCATCTCGCAAATCCCTATTAGGAAATTCAGTATTCTGAGATTCACAGTGTCAAGAGTGTGGTGAAAATATCAAATTTCAGGCATTACCTCTCAACACGGACAACGCAGTGACCGACGGCCTTCACTTAACGACCGAGAGCAGCAGCGTTTGCGTAGTGTTGTCAGTAATAACAGACGAACAACAGGTGAAATAATCGTACGACGGACGTATCTTATGGACAGTACGGTGGAACCTGACGTTAATGGGCAATGGCAGAAGACAACCGACGCAAGTACCTTTGTCAACATCAGTGTATTGCTTGCAGCACCTCTCCTGGGAACGTGAACATATCGGTTGGACCGAGCGAGATGGCGCACTGGTTAGCACATTGGACTCCCAATCGGGAGGACTACGGTTCAAACCCGCGTCTGGTCATCCAGATTTAGGTACTCCGTCATTTCCCTAAATCGCCCCAGATAAATGCTGGGATGGTACCTTCGAAAAGGAACGGCCGGTTTCTGTCCCAAACCTTCACACAATCCGAGATTATGTTCTGTCTCTAATAACCTCTATGTCGACGGGACGTTAAACCCATTGTTCCTTTTTCAATACCGGTTGGATCTTAGGCGACTGAAGAACTGTGGCTTGGTCAGATTAGTTCCGATTTCAGTTGGAAGAGCTGATGGTAGCGTTCGAGTGTGGTGCAGACCCCACGAATCCATGGAGCCAAGTTGTCAACAAGATACTATGCAAGCAGGTGGTTGCTGTGTAATGGTGTAGGCTCTGTCTACATGGAATGGACTGGTTCCTCTTGTACAGCTGAACCGATCGTTGACTAGAAATGGTTAATTCGGCTTCTTGGAGACCATCTGCAGTCATTTATCGACCTCATGTTCCCAAACATATCACGACTGGTTTGAAGAACATCCTGGCTAATCGAGCGAACGATTTGGCCACCAAGATCGCCCGACATGAATCCCGTCGAACATTTATTGGACGTAGTCAAGAGATCGGTTCCTGCACAAAATCCTCCATCGGCAAGACTTTCACAATTATGGACGCTTATAGAGACAGCATGGCTCAGGATTTCTGCAGCGGACTTTCAACGAGTTGTTATGTCTACACCATTGCTATACTACGCCGGGCAATAGGAGGTCCGACACAGTATTACGAGGTATCCCATTACTTTTGTCAGCTCACTGTATGTTGTGTACAATCTCGTTTCCCGATAAAGCACATCGACTTCGTTTTTCTGGAAACGAACCGGTTATCGACTGCTCCACTTTTTCGGGTAGAAAGGTATTTTCAGCTATCTGCCACCAAATTCCCTCACCCACTTTGAGCCACAGAAAGGCAAACTTGGTAGTTAGTTCCAAGTTCGACGTATCACAATGCGCAATATGTTGTGATAGCGAGGAACGAGTCAGATGGTAAAATATTAACTTAAGTATCATTAAATAGGGCTCCATACTGACGAATTACAACCGATTCGCATGACAGAAAACAATATTTAAGGTGGCAACCCTAGTAACTAATTATCATTATTAAATTAAGCAGCCGATATGTTTTTAAATATAGAATCGTCTGTGGATGAGAAGAAGGTGTTCATTATTAATTCTTTTCTTTCTTACGACGAATAATACGATAAACAAATGTAAATTGGTACAGTGCATAAAATATCTATCTTCTTAGATAGTTTTGTACGACATGAAGGAAGTGAGCTGCACACACGCTTTTGTGCCATAAACATTTTTTTAAGAATGAGTTACTCTAGAACACATTTCCGTACAACATAACAGATTGAAAATAAGCAAAGTACCGTCAAATTTGGTGGAGATGGCCGATTTTGTAATTTAAATTGAAGTATTTGTGAATCCAGTAGTTAATAGAGTGACGGAAAAAAATCACATGTGCGACAATAAACGAAAGTTGGTAGGCGTATTTCTTCATGTGAAACATGATGTCTGTTCACGCGTCGGTCGCATAAGGCTGGTGCGCGTCACTATGAGGACGCAAATTAGGGTTAGCTTTAAATAAACGCTGTAACGGCCGTGAGAGTTAGTTACCTTGGAGACAGGACCTGGAGAGCTGATATTGGAGAAGAATGCCTTTAAGGCAACAAAGACACCATTATCAATACATCAGTAAGTTAAGACGAGGTCGTGTAATAGGGCTACAAGAAGCTGTATATTCCTTCTGTGATTCTGCAGAAAAACAGGGCAACCACTGTACATGATAGCGGTGCTCACGAGAATATACTGTCGCAAGAAGTTCGGGTTCCGGACGGTCAAGTGACACTGCCGACAGGGAAGGCAGCAGCAATATCAGCAGCATTTAGGACTACAGTGACATGACAAACTAATAAAAATCGGTTATTTGAAGGCAGCTTCGAGCCGCAAGCCCTGTAGCGTGAATTCCACCGACCCTAAACCACCGCCACTTCAGCGGTATCAAGCGAAGGCACACTGGACCTGCACCTGCAGTTACAGTATGGGATGCGATTTCGTATGATAGCAGGAGCGCTCTCGTGGTTATCCAACGCACCAACGCACCGGGACTACAAAATTCTACATTAATCTGTGATTCTACCTGTTGGTCTGCCATTGATGAACAGTATCCAGGCGATGTTTTCCAACACGATAACGCTCGTCCATTTACAGCTATTGTAGTCTAACTTGCTCTACAGTATGTCGACATTTTGCCTTGGCCTGCTTGGTCACCAGAGCTGTCTCCAATCGACCACATATGGTGCGTCATCGGACTGCAACTCCAACGTCATTCACAACCTTGTATCGACAGAATAAGTGTAACAGGCATGTTACTCCTTACCACAAACTGATATTCGGCATCTGCACAACATAATGTGTGCACGACTGCATACTTGCGGTCAACACTCGTGCAATCGCACCGCTTATTAACGTACCAGCTTTTCACGATTTCAATGACTTGTGTCACGTTCGCATTAACTTGTGATCTCGAACTATCATTTGGGTGCGACGAATTAATATTGTGGTGAACGGCATATACCGACTGCGAGAATTGGACGTTCCGTTCTACGAACGCATCTCTATGTATTACCGAACCAAAGACTTTGTTTTAGAGACGCTTCGTGAATCAGATGCAGAGATCGGACGTGTGAGGGGAGATGAGAGATTGTATTGTTATGAGATGGCATTACGGTATACAGTAAATGTTCAAATAGTTTTTTGTGCAGAGTAAAATCCAATAACTAATATCAAGTATTCAAGGTGTGTATATATCCACACCAGAATTAATTAGTTATCACTGTACAGATCTTACGAGACGTAGTTGGCTCGGAGGTGAAGTACAGAACGATAGTGTGAACCTGCATTTTCCACGGCCATATTTCGTTGAGATATTATCTCCGAATTAATAAACTTCACCTAGCCAAATTGTTGCATCTATCATCCAGACTCGTCAAACAACATAGCAGTGAGTTGTGCCGAACGATCTGCGTAGCGAGTAACGGTTTTAGAGGTTTCAGGTGGAGCAGATAACGACGAGAAATTTCCTGCGAGATCGCCGCTGTGGAATACATATTTAAAACGAATTATTTATATTGTCCAGGTTTTCAGAAGAGTAAAGATAAAAGGAAATAAGGCATTAAGCTAAACCAACTAAAACCCATAACTAAACGAATAATTAAAGTAAAAGCACACACAAAAAAATATTTATCTATAATAATAAATAAATAAAAAATATTTTAAATTAACTAACTAACTAATAATAATATATTAAAGTGGGTATTAAGGTTTAGTGAAATGATATTTAATCTTCATTACCTTTTGCTCTTAGAGATTGTAAAATTGAAGCAAAATTCGTCGGTCAACTCCATCCTCCCTGGGGAAGGAAATAACGCACAGATCACCTGAGTGAGGGTGAAGCTGACCGATTATCTGTTATGGGATAGTCATGGACTGTTTATGATTCTAGCTTGACTTTCATAAGTCTGAAATTTTATCAAATATTCAAAAATAAATGTAGCATAGTAATTACATTTTAATAATAATTTGAGAATAACATACAAAGAAAGTTTAAGGACAAAAAATATGTTCACAAATTTGCTTTGTGAAATTCCGAAGAAATACACACTCTTCTTCTTCTTCTTCTGTCTGACCACCATGTGTTTTCTATGACAACCATGAACTCTATCAATCAATCAGTTTTCATCTGGAAATTCTGTACATTCAGCTATCCTTGCTAATGCTGACTTTTCCACTCAAAATTCCAGTGGGATAAAGTTCTAAAACATAGAGGCTATATTTCTTCAATTAACCAGCTTTCAGTTTGTATACACGCGACGTTTTTACATTGAAAACTCTTATGACATCAGCTGTAAGATTCCACAGACAGAACTGCGAACTACATTACAAATTTATAACTGGACATACAGACAGTTGCAACAATAGCTTCTTGAATTCACCACTAGACTGTTATAGAAATTATTGCTGCTGCATCCACTCTGTAACATTGTTGATAAGGTCATTAGTTCGAAATCTCGCTGTACACACGAATGTTTTTTTCATAAAAGAACCACTGGAGAGAAGACAATGAACTTCACTTCACCCCGATTTCAACAAAAATTTGCAGCTTTGTTCACGTGCCTATAGATAGGAAAGTATTACAAAATAGTTATTGTTGTTAAGGGCCAATGCACGACATACATAAGACCTCGCGAAAACCTTTAGCTCATTAAAATAGTTAAAGAACTCGGACCCTGTGAGAACGATTAATATACAGATTGAAGTTCGAAATATTGTACATCTAGCTTGTGTCAAGAATTACGAACTTTACAGTAGGAAATAAAATAACTAACATACAAGAATTTTCATCACCAATATGGAGTTACTTAACAGGAAATGTTTTATGAACTTTTCGACCAACTTCACCCCAGCGGTCAACTTCAACTTCACCTCAGCGATCAATTTTACCCCAGCGATCAACTCCACCCCATACGACAGTATGTTAATCTATCGATTTGTTTGTCTTCGAGGCTTGCAATAACACGAAGTGCGAAAGACACTGAATTTGTTTGTTTAATTAGCTCTAAAATATGTTTTTCCAAATTCTTATTAAAATGTACACACGAAAATTTTGAAGGTTCTGCCTTGTTTACTAAAGCACAATCAAGCTTTAAGTTTATCACTGATGTAGTAAGAGCACATCAGTGTTCAGAAATGTAAATTTGAGCACGTCACGTAACGCAAAAACGTCGTACTGCGTGAGTACAATGTATCAGTATCACAATCGATATCAGTGAACTCATGCAAGTACCTGGGTGTAACAAACTGTAGATAAATGTAGTGGAATGATAGATATGCTCAGCAGTAGATGAAGTGAGTGACAGACACGGTTCACAGGTAGGACATTGGGAAAATTCGACAATAAATAAAGCTCGTTTCGTAATACAGCGACGTAGTGGAGACTGTGTCACGGATATGAAAAGCAGGTAGGGGAGGTAATGATAAAAATAAAGAAGTTTTCAGTTGTCGCGAGATCTTTCCAACAAATTTCTATCACTAATTTCGTCTTGCTAATGGCAAAATGTTTTGCCGACTCCCGCTTCCACAGGGAGAAATAACGACCATAATAAATCAAGGTAAATCAGAGCCTTCATCGAAATATGTAGGTGTTCATTTTCCGCACAGGAGTGGAATGGTCGAGAAATTGAAAGTGGTTCTACGAACCCTTGGCCGAACGTTTAAGTGTTAACTGCAGAGTAAACATTTAGATGTAGATGTGGAGATGTACACACAAGGCAATACATAGCCGTCAGAAAAGGGCGACTGCAGTCTGAATCCAATATGACTTTGATCGAAACAGATAGGCTCCAACTTATTCTTATTCCTCTTCTTCTTTCTGCGAGTTTTCTACACCATGCGAGGTCTCTCGCATCCATGTTTCTACCTCCTCCTATCCCGCCAGTCCTGTTCCCACATGGCCGTCTCCTGCATGGGTGCCTCACTCAATGTAGACGATGTCTTCCTCATTTCTGTGTCGTGGAGGTCTAAAACACCACATTTTGGAAAGCCATCTTTCCTATGGCATTCTTCTAAGGTGTCTATATCATGTCAGCCGTTTATTTTCAGCTGTGTCTGCAACATATTTTGTAACTGTCACCTGTTCTTGTAGCATTTCATTTACTAATTTGTCTCTTCTTGTTAGTTCAAAACTTCCTCCAAAACTCCATTTGCATCGCCTTCAATTTCCTCGCATTGACCCTGGAGACCTCTCACAGTTCAGCGCTGTACATACCAATGCTTTCAACTAGTTTCGTACATCCTTCATTTACAATATTTTTACGCCGGTTTATTCCATATAGTACCACCTTTCACTTCCCTATTCTATCCTTTATTTCCTCGTTACTTCCTCATTTATCCCAAATTATTGGCCCTAAATATTTATATGAAGGACTACACTAGATCCATCATCCATAATAAGATGCTTTCCTATACCGCCGACAACCAAGTATTCAGTCCTTGTAAAGTTAATTTTCAAGCCCCACTTCTCACACTCTACTTCAAACTTTCTTAACGTACAAGACACCTCCTCTTCTTCCTCGACGACGATCTGATCGTCGTCGGAATTTAAGGAAAACAAGGTGCCATCACCTACTGTAATCGCCGTTTCTTTGCACTTTTCGAATTTGTAAGTGCTTCATTCAGAAATATTTTAAAGAGGGTAGGCGCTAAACAGTATCCCTCCCCGTCTCAGTCCTTGGCTATCTTTCAGTTTCTGTCATAGTAACTTCCCAACTTTAACAAAAGTATTATCTGAACACAGATTTCTAACGGCTTGTACGACTTGTACGCATGTTCTGGTTTACCACTGATTCACACATCATAGAATGTAAGACACTCATAGCCCTTGCGCACGCCTATAAAAATCATATTTCTCTCGAGTTATGGAACAGTTTCTTATCGCACCTGCCTAATGTTGCAGATATTATCGATAAAAGACTTTTCTTCCCGAAAGCCACTCTATTTGTCCACTTCCTCAATATCTCTCTCCATTCTCGTTTTAAGTATCTTACCATACAATTTTGATATACGAGGGTTCGAGCTTTAATAGTGACAACTATTTATTTACAGCTCGTACAAATAGAGACGTGTTTCAAAGTTTTCCTGACTTTCAAAGTAGTCACCAGCATTGTGTATAACCCGTTGCCAGCGATGTGGAAGTCGTAGGATACTGTTTGCAGTGCCAGTTGCGTTGACAGTTCGAGTGGCGCGGTCTACTGCCCGACAAATTTGTAGCAGTTCTGAAGCGAATGCCGTGAAGTGTTCCCTTCAGTTTAGACATCGAATTGAACTCACGTGGGCTTAAATCGGGGGAGTGCAGTAGGTGGTATAGCACTTAGCAGCCCCATCAGTCAAACAAGTCAGTAACAGCTTGCACTGTACGTGCTTGATAATTGTCTTGCAAAATGATGGTCAAGTCCTGCAGAAAGTGTCATCTGTCTCTATACTGTTCATTTTTGGAACGCAAGAGACAGAAGTGATGACACTTTCTGCAGGACCTGACCATCATTTTGCAGGACAATGCTCAAGCACGTACAGTGCAAGCTGTTACTGACTTGTTTGACTGATGGGGCTGCTAGGTGCTATACCATCTACTGCAGTCCCCTGACTTTAGCCCTCGTAAGTTCAACCCTATTTCTAAACTGAAGGAAACACTGCACGGCATTCGCTTCAGAACTGCTACAAATTCGTTGGGCAATAGACCGCGCCGCTCGAACTGTCAGCACAACTGGCACTGCTAACAGTGTCCTACGAGTTCCACAATGCTGGCAACGGGTTATACACAATGCTGGTGACTACTTTGAAAGTCAGGAAAACTTTCAGACAAGTATCTATGTTGTATGAGCGGTAAATAAATAGTTGCCACTATTAAAGTTCCAACCCTCGAGTAACTCAAAACTGTGGTGCCTCGATAATTTGCGCAGTCATCCGTTCTCCACTTTTTAATGCCTTAATTGGAATAAGTGATTGTAACTGTTCTCCTGTACAGCTTTGTTAAGGGACTATCATTAGAGTTGCCTAAACAGTACGCGGACGCTGGAGTGAGTTCACTTGTACGACAGGTGGTTGTCCACCTGTTTGCCAACACACGCCTAGCTCCGGGTACTGCAGTCGTGTCGTGTCCGGCGCGGCGGCTGGACATTGCAGCTTTAATGGCGATGCCACGTCGCCCCACGTCACGTCACGTTACGACACGGCACGGCTGCGCCGGCCA
The DNA here is from genome assembly GCF_023864345.2 of Schistocerca serialis cubense. Lineage (NCBI taxonomy): Eukaryota > Metazoa > Arthropoda > Insecta > Orthoptera > Acrididae > Schistocerca > Schistocerca serialis. The sequence goes on along the minus strand of NC_064641.1, from coordinate 867,915,142 downwards.
GTGAGAGTGCCGGCCACGTCCACTCCGGCTAACGAGCCTGCCAGCGCCGCCCACGCACCGCCACCGGCTGCAGCAAAGCGCCGGACACTGCCGCCGCCCACACGCGACTTCACTGCCGCACCGGCGGGTAGAAATTTCTAACACTCAAGAAGTCTGAACGCCTAGGTACTCACACAATGTAAAGCCGTCGTTCAACGTGCTGCTGAACGCTCAGGAAAGATGCGACTTGTGCATATGGTACATGGGCCCCAACGTGGTATACGCAATGGCAACACACTCCAGCGGCAGTTGAGGGATGTTTCTAGTTCGTAAATCACACTGTTTACTCAACGGGCGCGCATAAAATTCCCAAGTTAGCTTTATTAAAACGCACATTTCCTCCATCGTCCACGAAAAGGAAAGTACCATGCCCAACCAATAAGGACACGGGCTTATAAACCATTACAAACAGTGCGGTACAAATTTGGAATACTTCTCCGCATAAGATAAATATTATTTGATCATTCCCACATTCTAGTAAAAGGTCAGTCTTACTTAATCACTGTTCCTACCCAGCAGCAGAATCTTCGCAACATTCGAATTACGAAGCGAAAAAGAAAAAGGAGCAAAATATCGTTATACAAGTAGCGTAAGCTGTCCTGTAGATTAAGCCAATAGAACAAAGTCACCCCTCAAAAAGAGGTGAACTTACATTTACATAACAAAATATTATAGCATATAGTTATATTAAACTAATAATAAAATATCAGAACTTAATAAAAAAGCGAATGTTAGGAAAAAATTGGGAGTGTCAAGACGCGAACCTCCGCCCCAATAATCAATTCAATGCCGAACAGTGGCGCAACCTTTTTTTTTTTTTAAAAAAAAAAAGTCTCATTTTCCTCGCTGTCGTTCGTTGCATCTGCTCGGGGCGGACGTCGTTAGACATCCGTTTAAGTTCGTTCTTGATCCATTAACTCAGTTTTTTTATTACAGAGAGTACCTAACCCTCTGACCGAACACGCTTTTTTTTATATCCATCCTATTTTTTCAGCAATCCGATTTTTAGTAAACACTTTTATTTTATTTTTATTTTTTATTTACTCATTTTTATTTTTTTTATTTTTAGGATGGTCAGGGCGTGGTACACGCCGCACTAGCAGTGGGGTCTCTTCACGGCACTGCCAGTGCGTCGAGGCCCAAACCACTCCCACCCCTTTTTTCATGTCCCCTGTTGGGTCATAGCACTAAGTGTGCATAAATCGTAACACAATATTCCCATTCTCCGATGTAAGACAGACAAAGAAACCTCTTCTCTGAGTAGAAACTGAACACTGATAAAAACTTAACAATTCTTCTCGAATCACGCAAATACTTTGGAAGTCGATCACGAGTAATTTTGAAAAAAATGTTTTGAAAAAGAAAAAAAAAAATGTTCCGGAAGCAAGGTAATAGTAAATAATAAGAAGAAACCAAGTGACTTTTAATTTTCTTCTGTTCGTTCTCGTTCAAGGTGTTATAGTGGTTCCACATATTTAACCAACACCCATTCTTTCAAAAATGATCTTCAGCATGTTGCCGTAGTGCTTCTTGTGGTTGCGATACGTGCTGATTTTTGCATATTCACACTTCATGTAAACGCGGAATTCTATCTCGTTGTCCGAACCAAGTTTGTCGACGACATAACTAACATATTTTCCCAGTAACCAGCTAATGGCGTTGGTTTTTAATTTCGGAAAGTATGTCATGTCTGGTCTCAGGAGGAGCGATGGCGTTATATATTCCGTAGAGGATCTGGTGAGAAAGGCGATTTGTTGCCTGATCCAATTCCAGTTATGCACATTGCCACCACAGGTGAATCTGTGGCTGAGTGTATCCACCAGATTGCATTTTCCACAAAGGTGTGTCTGGTTTAAACCGATCCCATATAGACTCTCGTTGGTGCTGATGACATTATTAACTGCTTTGTTCCATGCGGAAATAGCGTCTGTAGATAGCCCGGCATAGTTGATGTTCCGCCATACAGCTTTCCAGTCACAATTTGGGAATTTCGTTTCAATTTTGTTTCTACCCTCATTTAACTTCCTTTTAAGTATGACGTCGCGCGCTGTGATACGTGTGTTGCTTCTGATTTCGTCACTAAGATAACTTGCTTCGAGGAAAAAGTTCCTCACATACTGCAGACGGGCATTAATCCTTCGCACATCAATCGGTGCTTGCAGGCTATGGGGTGTCACAGCCTCAAAGAGCTTTGCGGTTATACATTGTGGAAGTTCTCTGAGTATATGGAAAGTCCGTTTGAGGAACAGAGCAGACGCTTTATTGCGAATATCCACCAAACCGAGGCCCCAGTTTCTGACATCCAGTATAACGGTAGTCGCACCAACCCTGAATATGTCTCCTCGCCATAAATAATTGGTAACAGTGGACATGATCCCTTTCGCTACTAATTTCGGGATTGGAAATACCTGCGCAGTGAAATACGCTTTAGACAAATCGCAGGAGTTGATGAATCTGAGTTTTTGCACCAGGTCCATAGTTCGATGGATGTTCTCCATTACAGCACCATGAACTTTCCTCCTAGTTTCCGTCCAGTTGAAAGCAGCCATCCTCATCGGACATGCCATTAAGGTTATTCCCAAAGTTTTATGTTTGTTGTCTTGTTTTGCCCATGCCAGTCGAAGGTGATCTAGGCCCCGCAGATTCAAAATTTGACTTTTGTTTTCATTTTCTGTCGCTCCCGACGTTAGACAATACCTTTGGATTTCTCTATCCAGTGTTACTGTCTCCTTTTTATTCCTTATTACAACGCCCACGTCATCAGCATAAGCTCGTATGACAGTTTTCTCACCACTCAATGTTATACCTGTTAAGGACAGTGCGGGCTCTAATGATACGGAAAATAAAAACATAGATAAGGGACTGCCCTGTGGAACCCCTCGCCTTATCTGTATGGGTTTAGATGTTTGGCCATTGATTGCTATTTTCGCATTTATACCTGTTGCAATATTCCTTAGCATGTTCACAATCTGGGGGTGGAAAGCCATTCTTGACAGCGTCGCAAAGAGGTATCTATGGCTAACGCGGTCAAAAGCTTTGTTGAAATCTATGAAGATTAAAGAACATTTTATACTTGTCACTCAGGTAATTGCAATGACGTCTCTGTATGCAGATAGACTTTCGAATATCGTTCTGGTCGGAGAACAAGATTGATGATGACTCAATATTTTGTTGGAAAAGGCAGAGAGTCTTTTGTTGATAATACGCGAAATTATTTTGTAATCAGAATTTCGTAGCGAAAGAGGCCGAAAATTGTTTAAGTTGGTTTAGCCTTTACTCTTAGGAATCAGTACTATTTTACTTTCCTTAAACTCTGCAGGGACCGGTTTTCCGTTCAGGACCTCATTTGCCATGGAAGTGATCTTGTCCGCAATTATAGACCAGTAGCGGGCATAAAACTCCACAGGGAGGCCATCAAGTCCCGGAGATTTTTAGAGAGGTGAGTTACGCACTGCCTCGCGCACTTCATCTTTTGTAATAGGTGACAGGATGTCAGCGTTGTCTGTTCCCGACAATTGTGGACCTAAAATAGTGAGAAAGTCCTCGAGAGCTGCATCTTTCACTGTGGTAGGGGCATATGAGGTTTCATAGTACCTGTGTACTTCGTCCAGTATTTCTTTCTGGCATGTGAGCCTCGTACCAGTATGCATCTGGACTTCATCAATTAAAGTTAGACGTCTGTTTTTAGCATGCCGCACCAAGTGATACAGAGAAGCTGTTTCATCTGCTACGACCTATGTGGTTTTCGATTTAGTTTTGAGTCCCTCCATCTGTTGCCGTTTAATGCTTAATAACTTGGCTTTTGTTTTTTTGATATCATTCAGACGAATTACGTCATCATGGGCCTGTTGATATAAGTCTCTTAAAACTTTGTAATAAAACTCCATTGTATTCCTCAACTCCCTGTGCCTTGCTGCACTATACTGCATGACAACTTTCCACAGCCTTGGTTTAGCCCTCCTAGTCCACCAGTCAATGACTGTTGGGTGCTTGTCTACTGTGCGGAGGCACATAGTCCACCCTACTCTTATTTCCTGTTCCAGTTCTTCGTCAGTTAAAACAGAGATATTTAAATTCCATTGGCCTCTGAATCGACGGGTTAGCTGTACACTTAAATTAAAGCAAGTTAAAAGTGTGCTGTGATCGCAAAAATACACGAGAATAGTTTCAACGTTTAATAAATAATTTTGCAAATTTGGTGCCACGTAAATTCTATCTAGTCTGCTGCGGGAGTGGCTGGTTATATACGTGAATCCGACTGACGTTGGGTGCTGAAGTTCCCACACATCCTTAAGGTGTAGATCACTAACAAACTTTTTTAACTGTGGCGAGTAGTTGAAGTTGGGTTGTTGATCTTTCTGGTTTAAAACACAGTTAAAATCTCCACCTAGTATAAGAGAACACGGATTTTTCCTCAATAAATAAATCCGTTCATCTTGAAAAAACTTCGCACGATCCAATTTGTGGGAATTTCCTGATGGGGCGTAAAGGTTAAGCACTGTCACATCGAAAAATTTTATGCCTATAGCTCTTCTTGATTCTAGTCGTTCGATTTCAGTCACCGGAATGCCTTCCCTTATAAGAATGGCTGTACCGATATTGGCTTCCGTAGAAACATTAACAATTTCAAAAAAGCCTGGGATCCGAAATTCCGTTATCACAACTTCTTGTAGCAACGCGATATCTGTCCCGGACTGGTACAAGAATTCTTTTAGTGCTGCCAATTTCAAGGGTGACTATTTTATTAATGTTAATAGTAGTAATGCTATAAGCTTGCATCACAGACATACCAGAAGAAGCTATTTGGGATGAGGATCGGTATGAGTATAGCAGCAACGTGCTTCCCTACAAGGCACGATCTTTACAAGCTGTGTGTCCATTACATGTACTAACTTCCTAGAAAAAATTGCACTACTTTTAAACAAAGGGCTTGCGAAGAAAAGTATCCTGAAATCCTGTCAATGCATTGCTATAAGTCACTGTGGCCCTTCTCTTTCTCCTCTTCAGTGTTGGCCCTGATGACTTCATATTTAATATTCTTTTTCTTGATGTTTTTCTTCTCTGGTGTGGCTTTCGCTTGATGGCGCGTGACAGCAAGACCCGGTGTCGGTCGCAGCTGCCGGCGGTTGCTGTCTGGGGCAACGGCCGTGGCTTGCAAGTCGTCAATATTTGGTTCCGGCGTGGTGTCTGTTGTGTCGTCTTGCTGGCGAGGCGGTGATGCCTGTTTATTTCCTCCTTCGGCGCGGCGTTGCGCTTCGGAGTCAGCAGGTTGTTTACTTGGTACTTCCTCGTACTGTTCGCACTGTATGGGCTGTGCACTTGATGCGGTTATTGCAGCTGTGACCTCGGCTCAGTGTCATATTTCCGTGAAAGGTCACTACCAGCTGCGTCACTATCTGTTCGTGGCGGTATAAGTCCTTGTGCGGAAGTGGGAGCCACATCGACCTGCATTCCATCTCCTTTTTCCACTTCCAACAGATCTTCAGGACTGGGCTTCGTCGGCCTTCTGGCAACGGGTGTTTCACAGGAAGAGTCCTCATCAACATTTTTTTCAATGTCCTCTAGAGGACGCTTTTTAGTGGGAATCTCGCTGTCACGGGACGGAATTTCAGCAGTTAATGCAGGTTTTAAAGACGGAAAGTCATTAAGTGCAACATTTTCAGAGGTAGTAGCAGGATCCACGACAGCCGCCCGCTCTGTTGTATTACTGGCTGGCAACAAATCGTTGAGTGTTAATTTCCAGCGTTGCGTCAGGTTATTTGTTAGCACAAAAACACGGCGAGGGCAGTCCTGACGGAGGTGACCAGACTCTTTACATACATGACATGTAGGGGTTTGCCCTGAGTACATAACATGCGCCTTGTGCCCGTCAACAAAGATGTGGGAGGGAATGTTTGCCTTCACTTCCATCTCCACGGAGCGAATGCCGTTAAAGCACTGCAGCTTGAAATGCGAAGCCCACCTTTCGTTGACTGTTTGCCTGACAACCCCATACTTTGAAAGGACATCTTTAATTTTCGAGTTATCTACTTCTATGGGAATATTCAAAACCCTAACATTCCTAATTACAGAGTCGGAATTCAGGAGTTTGACAGTACTTTTAGTACCATCACGGTGTATAAATTCCGTTTCATAACCAAATTTTGCCAGAAAGCGGTCTACACTCACGGAATCGTTAAACTTTACAAAAATGCAGTATTCATCGGAGTCTAGCTGCATGGTATGAACAGATTCAGAATGAAGGCCAATTACCTCGGTAATCCAGTCGTGTACTTCAAGTGCAGAGGGCTGTACTCGACGGGTGTACTTGTCGAAGGTGAAAATCACGGTGTTTTTTCTCACGGAGTTTGCCATGGTGTTCTGCAGCGAAGAAATCTCGGACAACACCGAAATCCCAACGGCACTACGTAAAAAGACGACACGAACGAAGACCAAATGCTCAATTTATAACGCTTAATTCATGTGTAAAACGTCAATAAACAATCACGAAACACGAAAACACTGGTGCTCTGCCTCGTGATAACTGGGTGTTGTGTGATGTCCTTAGGTTAGTTAGGTTTAAGTAGTTCTAAGTTCTAAGGGACTGATGACCATAGATGTTAAGTCCCATAGTGCTCAGAGCGATTTCAACCATTTTTGAAAACACTGGTGTAAACACTGAACGTTCGCGGAGCAAACTTGAGGAGCGTGCGACCGCTGCGACAGCTAAAGCCAGACTTGATCAACACATACCTTGTTTCTAATATTATGTTGTTACCCCTTACCGAGAACGTTAATTGTAGATAATTATGTTACTAACTCAAATTTAGTTATAACAAATTGTACCAAGAACAACGTTTTTTGGGTGGGTCTTCAGTGTGTCTGTGCCTTCAAATAGGCTACTCTCGTAATACGCAAGCTACAATAATTCTTTTGCCGGGAATATGATGTTTCTCATTATTTTTTCGGAACGAGTCATACAGTTAACAACGGGTTTTCCAGTGATTCTCAATTTGCTGGTGCTCAGAAACGGCATATATAGGCTTGAAATGAATGCCTCACAATTCTGTACTGAAGGGAGACGGCGTGCGTGTGACGTAGGTGGCGTCGTGCCGTCTCATTGGTCAACGCTCAGACGCACGCTCAGAATATCTGACATGCCAGATATTGCTCTGTACGTTCGGAAAAACTCCCGAACGTGCTATTCCACGCTATGACGTCAGAAACTCGGCACGCTCAACACTCGACGTTCGGATGCACGGTCCGTGTACCGACGGCTTAAGGATACGCACCTTGGTACGTGCCAGGGAGATTTGGGAGGGTGGTTAAAAAGACACTGACTTTCAAAGGACGGGGTTCGGATTACAATTATTTCTCGGTATACAGGGTGGAACAGCTTACATTTATTTTCTGCTCACCGGGGTCTTCTGACTGGTTTGATGTAGCTCGCTGCGACTTCCTCCCTTGTGCCAACCTCTTCATCTCAGAGTAGTACGTGCCCTACATCCCCAGTTATTTGTTAGATGTATTCAAACCTCTTGCCCCGCAGTTTTACCACCTGGCTGGCCGCGGTGGTCGAGCGGTTCGAGGCGCTACAGTCCGGAGCCGCGCGACTGCTACGGTCGCAGGTTTAAATCCTGCTTCGGGCATGGATGTGTGTGATGCCGTTAGGTTAGTTAGGTTTAAGTAGTTCTAAATTCTAGGGGACTAATGACCTCAGATGTTAAGTCCCATAGTGCTCATAGCCATTTGAACCTCTTTTTTACCGCCTGCATTTCCCTGCACTGGTTCACAACTTGGGTTAATTACCACCTAAGGGGTGAAATGGAATTTTCTGAAGGGTAAAAACTAAACGACTCGATTCTGTTTCAGTCACAAAACTAAATTATTTTCAAAAGATCGTTACTATAATCACAATTTTGTAAGACTATTATTGATTATGTAAGTTATCAATAATTATTTTTCTCAAGTAGCAGCATTAATGCAGTGGGTGTTACAGGTTCCTCACATAGTCCAGCCCCTACACACGCATGTTGTGCTTTGTCACGTGCATCGCTGACGATAAAAGTGATAGATAAGGGAATCAAATGCTAAATATCTCAAGAAAATGTATTCTCAGAGCTGTAGATAGTAACTGTAGTAGTTCAGAAATTGCTTCATTACTCACTTCGAAACAGATAAATGAACTGACAGCACGACACAGCAGTAACCACTTAAGAGCTACTATAATGCTGTACATAGTGTCACTATTAATAGGGCTGCTCGAAAGTAAGGTCCGATCGATCACGAAATCAAAACCACAGTGAAAATCAAAAAATTGGTATTCACAACAGTTAGCAATACCTTCAACCTAACTCTCTAAATAGTCACGGCTCGGATTTAGACAGTTGATGTGGCGTTGTACAAACTGTCCAATATCCTCGTCACAGAATTCGGCCGCCTGTGTTTTCCGTCAATTCTCTACGCTGGTCTGCCTTTCGTTGTTTGTGCCAAAATGTTGTCTTCCTAGCCAGTGGTTCATATGAGCATAGATGAACAACGGACGGAGCCAATTAAGGGCTGTATTGTGAATGATCAAACACTTCCCATCGGAAACGCTGCAGGAGCGTCTTCCTTGTCCTGCAGAATACGGCTGAAAATTGAGCTGAAGAAAGAAACGCATGACATTTATGTTATGTGGGTTGCATAACTTCAGCGAAATCTTTTAATATTTCTTAAATTTAAAGAACCTCTCTCACACTGGTCTGATTTAGCTTCACTGATCAGGATAGTAAAAACATGCGTATATTAAGGGAATTTTCATTGACAAAGCAGGCTTATCACATTCACACAGTTCAATACTGTTCTGTCCTGATTAAATTAAGCTTAACTTAAATTCCATAAGGCAGTGAAGCAATTTCGAAGTCTCGGTGCGACGAAAATTGTGAGTCGATCTCCTGGAAACATTTGTAATAATTATTAACTTTCGGTGATCACATGGGGAAGACCGGAGATCTGCTGGTAAGACCGTGTTAGCCTATTTATTTGAAGTAACTGGATATCTTGAGCATTCAAAACGGCAGGTTCGTCCAGTGTAAATCAGACGTTCCCCACTGATCCCGTGCAACACAGCGTAGTAAGCAGACACTGTCAATAATAATAATCCGTTAAATAATACGCGAACACACTTACTTTAGTTTAGTTCATGTATTAAACTCCTTCCCATACAGAATCTCATCAAGATGGCGACTCGCTCAACAATACATACATTTATACCTCCTTCTTTTTCGACTAATCGGCAAAAAGTTTTTATTCTTTTCATAAGAGAAAACATAGATAGCAGAGAAGCTATTCCATGGAGTAAATGGACGCTCCAAGGAATAATTGGGCTTGAAACTACTTTGCATTGATAATCGGTAAGATAATAAGAGATATTTCGAGATATGTACTGAGTTATATAATTTATAAAATTTCTGAAAATATCGCGGAGAGACCGCTGCAAGAGACATTACAATCTCTCACCAGATCCACATACTTGGCAGGAGACACTGTTGTTTTAGGCATTTCTACGCGATCAATGTGCGCTCTGAACTGAAAAGAGCTATAGGAAGCGATCGACAGTCACACTAAAGACACTTCCCAATACATCTGTGCAAAGTTCCATCGGATTTTCACTGTGCATTCGTTTGCATTTCGCGCCTAATAGGACCTTACTTTCCGAATACGCCTAGTATTATTAAGGCGGTTAGACACAAGGCATTAACATTTTGAAGTCGTCCAATTTCTGCCAGTTCAGGAATATGGAGAGTAGCAATGACGTGATGTACGAACGATACACATCTGAACTTGTTCAATTTTAAATGAGGTTGCAGTTTTCAGGTAAAGCAAGTGCCGCACTGTAGCGGAGTAATGAGGGGAAACACGTTTTGTAACAAGTGTGTACCTTGATTATGGATGATTAGCTTTCTTTTCTGAGAAGGAATTGTGGGTAACACTTGCGATGCACTACGAATTCCTTCGTCATTTATGCACCAACGCTACCACAGAACTTACAAGAGTTGAAGAACCGGATTCGTACTGCCATAAAGTCAATGTCGATGGACAAGCTTACTGAGTATGGGAGAAATTAGTGTATCCGTATAATATTGTTCGTGTCACTGGTGGATGACATATTGAGCGTCTGTCATCTAAACTGGAGGGTTTTATGTTGTATGTCTTGCAATCGAAAAACGTAAATTCTTTTTGAAACACTGTATTGTTATTAGCATCGGAGTAATTACAAATGAAACCCATTGCTGACAAATGTGGTCCTTGGTGAAACCTCACAGGAAGAAATGACAGGGCGTCAAATCCGGTGAAAATGGCGGTCAGCTTTGAAGTGCTAAGTCGTCGGCTGTTTGTCGACAAGTCCAAAGGCTTGGGAGAGATCCATTCGGATTCACGAATTTGACGACTGCGGTGAAGAGGTAACGCGCCTTGTTGAAAAATGAAATTGTCCTCATTCAGCCTCGGAAACAACCAGTTTCGTAACATAGCGAGATTGTGCTGACCGTTAACTGTTTTTCCATCAAAGAAGATTAGGTCGAATAGGATATCGTACAAAACACATTGATTTGGCTGAATATCGTACATGTTCAGTGTGTGCAGGTGGTTTCTGCGGGCCCCAAATTCGAACATTGTGTTTATTTTGTTTTACAGTAGTGTGGAAGGCCGCTTCATCACTGAAAATGACATGCTGTGCGGAAGTGTTTTTCATTGTCAGTAGCATTCCAAACTCTTCAGGAAACACCACACGTTTGCGTTTGTCGTCATGACGTGGAGCCTATAGCAGCAGTAGCCTGTACAGCTTCATGCCCAACTGACTTCTCAAAACACGTGAGATTGTTATTGTAACGAGTTGTAGGTTCCGACTAGCACGATGACTTGATTTTGTAGGACTGTACAGGAATGCGGTTTCAATTCATGCGACATTTTCGTCGTAAACAGGAGGGCGGCCAGGACTCTTTCCTTTAGATACAAAAACGGTTCAAATGGCTCTGAGCCCTATGGCACTTAACATCTGAGGTCATCAGTCGCCTAGAACTTAGAACTACTTAAACCTAACTAACCTAAGGACATCACACACATCCATGCCCGAGGCAGGATTCGAACCTGCGACTTTAGCAATCGCGTGGTTCCGGACTGAAGCGCATAGAACCGCTCGGCCACAGCGGCCGGCTTTAGATATACATGTTGTGTCTAAGAACTGCCGATATCACCTGTGAATCTTCTATCTAATCGGAGAATCAGTTTAGTACCTCAACCTGTAACGTCTTTCCATTGTAATCACGGGAGCACACTTCGAAAATTCGAGAACACGAAATGATTTCTGCTGCTGACTAGGCATTTTGCAATATGTGACGCTAACCAAGTAAAGAGAAGACAACCGTGATCTAGCGTCAATGAATATAGACCAGACAATGTATTCGTTATTTAAATAACCTTACCGTGGCGCAGGCATCGATAATTTTGTGTGTGTGTGTGTGTGTGTGTGTGTGTATATACGAGGATTGTTTGGAAAGTAAGGAACGATCAGTCCCGAAATGGAAACCACAGTGAAAATCAAAATTGTTTTCTTTGCACATTTAACTACACCTTCCAGGTACTTCTCTACATAGTCACTGCTCCAACTTAGACATTTGTCGGAGGGTTATACTAAATTTCCTACCATCGTCATAGAAGGCAGCCTCCTGTGCTTTCCGATAATTCTTTACACTGGTCTATAGGACGTAACCTGCGCCCAAGTGTTGTCTTCGTGTCCAGAGTTTCACGTGCGCAGAGACGATACTCAGGACAAGCCAATTAGGGCTATGTTGTGGGTGATCGAACACTTCCCATCGAAAAGGCTGCAGGAGCATCTTCACTGCCCCTGCAGAGTGCGGTTGAGACTTGCCATGAAGAAGGAAGAGCGTGGCAGCTGTGTCAGGTGGGCTGCATTCATTAAGGCGAAGCCTTTCAGCGGGCCCTCCTATTCGGCAGGAGACAGTGTTGTCCTAGGCACCTTTACTCGCTCACAGTGCGCTGACAACTGAAAAGAGCGTCTTGATGCAATCGATGGGCATACTTGAGACACTGTCCAAAACGCCTGTGAAAAGCTTCGCCGGATTTTCACAGTGGTTTCCATTTCGTGACTGATAGTTCCTCACTTTCCGAATAGCCCTCGTGTAATATATATATATATATATATATATATATATATATATATATATATATATATATATATATCTTTATGAAACACTCTGTCTCTTCTAGAAATGCGATACTAGTACCAGAAAATGCAGTAGTTTCCATTGATTAAAGCAACGTTGATGTCGACATCACTATGAATAATGTAGTTCAGAGGAAAGACTATAAGTCGTTTCGTGAGAACTTACTTTCATTTCATTTGGGTGAAAACAGTAACGTACCTTAAGCAGTTCCAGGAATATTTGAGTTGATGCCTTAGCTGATTCATCCTGTACGTCAGTGCTAAAGTTTAACATTTTTAGCCCTTGATGTGACAGTCGTTATAGCGCGCGCGCGCGCACACACACACACACACACACACACACACACACACACGAAAGGTACCTGAGCTATATATTTGCCTTTTCTCGTGATGGTGCGGCATTCGTTTACTGTCCCGTTGATTTCTTAATACAAGTGGTACTTGTTTTTCGACATCCTATCCATTGCGAAATGGAGACCACAGTCAACATAAAAAAAATGTTTCATCTGTAACAGTTAGCTACAATTTCCAGCTACTTCTCTACATAGTCACCGCCCCGATTTAGACATTTGTCGTTGCGTTGTACCAAGTTTCCAATATCCTCGTCACTGTAGGCAGCCGAATGCAATTTCCGTTAGTTCCCTACACTGGTCTGCAGCTCGTCTGTTCCAATACAGACAGCAGTTCATGTTAACGAAGAGATGAAAATCAGGTGGCTGGCTGGGCTGTATTGCTTGTGATCAAACACTTCCATCAAAATGGCTGCAGGATCCCCTTTGTTGAAACTGCTCTGTGCGGACGAGAATTGTTACGAAGAAGGAAACACATGACTGTTATGTTACGTGGGCTGCATAGAATCAGGCGAAACACCTCATTAGGCACATCACACTTGGCATGTAACAATATTGTCCTAGCCATCCTTACGTGCTCACCGTGCACTCGGAATTGTAAAGTGTGAGGCGACGCGACAAACGGGCATGCTAGAGATATGGAACCCTAAAAACAATATCGTAATTTAGCAGCGATACACGTTGAAATCGTCTTGGATTCCTCAAAAACTTCAGCACACAGACCATTCCCAGTTAGCGAAAACTCGCCGTGGATGAGTTAGGGGTGAATTAATTTCGCTGGCTCAGCCTGCAAATGTCAAAAAAAATTGTATGTACTTATACCTTTAAGCGCGCAGGTTTGTGCGTGCGTGTGTGTGTGTGTGTGTGTGTGTGTGTGTGTGTGTGTGTGTGTGTACTGAACATGGTGGATGTTGTATCGTTACTGTGGGAGTCAGCACAAACACAAACGAGAAAGGGGAGAAGTTGCGACAGCTGTTGGCAACAATCTTAAGATGACCTGTACCAAACACTTCCTAATTAACTGAAAACTTTATTTCAATTAAGGGAAGAGCATAACTTAACTTGATTCCCGTACCTAGTGAGCATGCTGTGCCTCCTACAAGCAGTTTTATTACTCGCTATTACTACTCGCAGAACGCAGGCTGAGTATAGGCTTCTTAATAAATATAGATGCTTTCGAAGTCTGCGATCTAACTTGGCGGACCAGCGATGGGCGGTTGGTTGTATCAGAGTTGGCAGGGAGCGCTCAACTCTTGTCCTGGTGGAAGTGTTGCGCAGCCCGTTCTTTCCATTGGCGCTCGGGTCAGCGCCTTCTGGATGCCGTTTAGCGGCGCTGCGCTGGTCGGTGTGCAGTCGATGCATTAGCACAACACAGTTGACACATTACTTCAGTGCCAGCAGATAATTTCTTAAGATATAACTAGCAACGCTATATGTGTCCGTCTATAGTATGTACCTTGCAACCCTGTATGTGCCAGTGGAAAAGTGACAGAGTGTAAACCTATCTCGGGAGTGTCTGCAGCAGTTTGAAAGTAAGTTTCAACATGCTGCCTCACAAAATACACTGCTGGACGGGAGTAATTTAGAACGCTTATCGGTCGTTTATGTAAGAATTTATCCTACTGTGAGAGGAGTCGGCCCATGCCTGCAGGGGAAAAATGTTTGCGGTTCGCAATGGAACCATGACTATCCTAAATGTAAATCTCTTCGTACGAAGCAAATCGTCGGCCACCAATTTCTTTCTTCAGGACTCCAAAAACATGGAAATTGCATGGGGAGAGTTCGAGACTGTATAGAGAATTGAAATAGGTACATACGAGGGTTATTCAGAAAGTAGGGAAAGTTTTGGCATTAAAAAAACAAAGCACAAGAAATACACTTTATTGTATACATCTGAAAGAACGACTGACATACTACTTTTCCACATAATCGCCAAACACATTGAGGCACTTATCATAGCTGTGGATAAGATTTGAAATACCTTAGTCGTAAAATTCTGCCGCCTGAGACTTCAGACAGTGAGTCACGCCCGCCTGGAGATCCGCGTCGTCATCAAAGCACTGCGTTGCAAGCCAGTTCTTCATCTTGGGAAACAAGTGGAAGTCGCTTGGTGCAAGACCGGGGCTGTAGGGCGGATGAGGGAAAATTTCCCGTTTGAATGAATTAAGGAGTTCTTTAGTGCGGTTTGCCGTGTGAGGTCGCAGATTGTCGTGCAAAAGCAAAATTTTGGACGTCTGCTTTCCTCGGCATTTGTACTGAACTGCTCTTCTAAGACCATGCAAAGTTTGACAGTACAGGGCAGAATTTATGGTTGTTTCAAGTTCGAGAAAATTAATAAGAAGCACACCTTACCTACACCAAAACACTGTCGCCATCAACTTTCTTGCTGATAAGATATGCAAACATGTCTTTGGTTTGGATGGAACTTGTGTGCCCCCACCCCATGGACTTTAATTTTGTCTCGCAACTGACATGTTTCATCCAAGTCTCGTCACCGGTTACGACTCGATCCAGTAATGAATCACCATATTTGTGGCAGGCTTCCAGAAATGTCAACGTTGCCCCAATTCGCTGTTCTTTATAGTGCTCTGAATTTTGGACATCCATCGTGCACAAAATTTGTGGTAGCCTAGCTTTTGATCCCAAAGAAAGCAGGTGTTGACAGATGTGAAAATTATCGAACTGTCAGTTTAATAAGCCACGGCTGCAAAATACTAACACGAATTCTTTACAGACGATTGGAAAAACTGGTAGAAGCCGACCTCGGGGAAGATCACTTTGGATTCCGTAGAAATGTTGGAACACGTGAGGCAATACTGACACTAAGACTTATCTTAGAAAATAGATTGTTGTTGTTGTTGTGGTCTTCAGTCCTGAGACTGGTGTGATGCAGCTCTCCATGCTACTCTATCCTGTGCAAGCTATTGCAACCTACATCCTTCTGAATCTGCTTAGTGTATTCATCTCTTGGTCTCCCTCTACGATTTTTACCCTCCACGCTGCCCTCCAATACTAAATTGGTGATCCCTTGAAAATAGATTCAGGAAAGGCAAACCTACGTTTCTAGCATTTGTAGACTTAGACAAAGCTTTTGACAATGTTGACTGGAATACCCTCTTTCAAATTCTGAAGGTGGCAGGGGCAAAACACAGAGAGTGAAAGGCTATTTACAATTTGTACAGAAACCAGATGGCAGTTATAAGAGTCGAGGGACATGAAAAGGAAGCAGTGGTTGGGAAGGGAGTGAGACAGGGTTGTAGCCTCTCCCCGATGTTATTCAAATGGTTCAAATGGCTCTGAGCACTATGCGACTCAACGTCTTAGGTCATAAGTCCCCTAGAACTTAGAACTACTTAAACGTAACTAACCTGAGGACATCACACACACCCATGCCCGACGCAGGATTCGAACATGCGACCGTAGCAGTCCCGCGGTTCCGGACTGCAGCGCCAGAACCGCACGGCCACCGCGGCCGGCCGATGTTATTCAATATCTATATTGAGCAGGCAGTAAAGGAAACAAATGAAAAATTCAGAGTAGCATTTAAAATCCATGGAGTAGAAATAAAAACTTTGAGGTTCGCCGATGACATTGTAATTCTGTCAGAGACAGCAAAGGACCTGGAAGGGCAATTGAAAGGAATGGACAATGTCTTGGAAGGAGGATATAAGGCGAACATCAACAAAAGCAGAACGAGGATAATGGAATGTAGTCGAATTAAATCGGGTGATGCTGAGGGAATTAGATTAGGAAATGAGACACTTAAAGTAGTAAATGAATTTTGCTATTTGGGGAGCAAGATAACTGATGATGTTCGAAGTAGAGAGGATATAAAATGTAGACTGTCAATGGCAAGGAAAGCGTTTCTAAAGAAGATAAATTTGTTAACATCGAGTATTGATTTAAGTGGCAGGAAGTCGTTTCTGAAAGTATTTGTATGGAGTGTAGCCATGTATGGAAGTGAAACGTGGACGATAAATAGTTTAGACAAGAAGAAAATAAAAGATTTCTAAATGTGGTGCTACAGATTAGATTAGATTAGATGAGTAGATAACGTAACTAATGAGGCGGTACTGAAAATAATTGTGGAGAAGAGGAGTTTGTGGCACGACTTGACTAGAAGAAGGGATCGGTTAGTAGGGAATGTTCTGAGGCATCAAGGGATCACCATGTTAGTATTGGAGGGCAGCGTGGAGGGTAAAAATCGTAGAGGGAGAACAAGAGATGAATACACTAACAGATTCAGAGGGATGTAAGTTGCAGTAGGTACTGGGAGATGAAGAAGCTTGCACAGGATAGAGTAGCACGGAGAGCTGCATCAAACCACTCTCTGGACTGAAGACCACAACAACAACAACAAAAACAGCTTTTGAGTGACAATTTCAAACAACAGAGTACGTGAAAGTTGTGGAAAAGAAAGCGGAAACTCCGTTACTGTGAAGCGACAGTTTTCACGAATCTTTTCATCAACTTTAGCGACAAGATCGTCGGTCACAATACTCGTGCGTCCACTCTTCGGCCATTTTTAAACCAAACGCACCATTTCCGGACGGAACATTCACTCATGACGTTGGTTCCGCACACTTCGCACAGTTCACGATAAATTTCTATAGGTGTTAGGTTTTTTGACAACAAAAACCGTATCACAGACCGCACCTCACAACTGGCGGGATTTTTGATTGCAGCTCACATTTCAAATTCGAATATCGAAAAAACCAGACGCGCAGAGACGTTCTCGCTGTCACGGATGGATGGCGACTGAGCTGCCGAGCACGCACATAAACCAAAATACACGCGATCGGCGCGCGTCTAGCGGCGTCAGACGGAAACGTTCCCAACTCTCTGAATAGCCCTCGTATAATGAAAATTGTAAGTTTCAACGTATTACCCAAGGGCATAGGGGATACATCGATTACAAAGGAAGAAAGCTGCTGGGCAGCTACCGCTGAGACGGAGTATGTGAAACAAGGAGATTACCTTAGGTCGCTCAATAGTCGGCAGTTGTTGCTCGGGAGTAGCGGCCGTAGCGCACCCTAGGCTAACAGTGTCTATTACGATGCTCTGAAGTGGGCACCAGCTTAGTTTTAAATATTCAGTGCCATAATTTCAGTATTGTGTATCAATGATTAATGCGTGCCTATGGAGTATCGCCTCAGTTGTGCGACTGGATACGTGATTTCCTGTCCGAAAGGCCACAGTTCGTAGTAATAGACGGAAAGTCACCGAGTAAAACAGAAGTAATATCAGGCGTTCCCCAAGGAAGTGTTATTGACCCTCTATTGTTCCTGATCTATATTAACGACATAGGAGACAATCTGAGTAGCCGTCTTAGATTGTTTTCAGAGGATGCTGTAATTTACCGTCTTGTAAAGCCATCAGACGATCAAAACTACTTGCAAAATGATTTAGATAAGATATCTGTATGGTGCAGTGGCAGTTCACCCTGAATAAAGAAAAGTGTGAAGCTATTCACATGAGTACTAAAAGGAGTCAGCTAAATTTCGATTATGCGATAAGTCACGCAAATCTGAAGGCTGTAAATTCAACTAAATACTTAGGGATTACAATTACAAATAACCTAAATTGGAACGATCACATAGATAATATTGTGAGTAGAGCAAACCAAAGACTTCGATTCATTGGCAGAACACTAAGAAGGTGCAACAGGTCTACCAAAGAGACTGCTTACACTACGCTTGTCCGCCCTATTCTGGAGTACTGCTTGGCGGTGTGGAACCCACGTCAGGTGGGACTGACGGATGACATCGGAAAAGCACAAAGAAGGGTAGCTCGTTTTGTATTATCGCGAAATAGGGGAAATAGTTTCACAGACATGATACGTAAATTGGAGTGGCAATCATTAAAACAAAGGCGTGTTTCGTTGCGATGGGATCTTCTCATGAAGTTTCAATCACCAGTTTTCTCCTCCGATTTCGAAAACATTCTGTTGGCACCCACCTATGTACGGAGAAATGATCATCACGATAAAATAAGAGAAATCAGGGCTCGCACAGAAAAATTTAAGTGCTCGTTTTTCCCGTGTGCCGTTAGAGAATGGAACGGTAGAGAGACAGCATGAAGGTGGTTCATTGAACCCTCTGCCAGGCACTTTATTGTGAATAGCAGAGCAATAATGTAGATGTAGATGTAGATGAATGGAAGAAATAAGATTTTAAGTAAAATTAATTACGAAATTGCTATAAATATTATTATGAAATTTTGCTGAAGAATCTTTTTACATATAGTTACATCGACCTACAATAAGGTAATCAATATTCATATATTTATGCGCTTTTACTAGCTTTGTATATAACTCCAAGCATTTTATTGTATTTTTTGTAAAGGTCATTTGTTGGCGTAAATGTAATTCTTATGATACGGCTCAACAATTGGAAGTCAGTTTCACAATATAGCAAGATATTCAAATAAGACTTACAGACATTCTCCTCAGCCATGTTCCGCCTCCCGGTTCCTAGTCGTTCTTATTTAAACAAAATTTTAATGTGTCTCAGTCAAATGCCTTTCATCTTGGCTTTTGCAACTGTTGAAACTTCTTGATAAAATAAATTTTTACTTACACTGCAATAACTGAGATGGTGAAACTTCTAAATTTAATTCTGAAGCTGCTGAATGAAACTGACGTACTGAACCTACTATCACATATTCTTAGCATTTCAGCCCGCCGGAGTGGCCGAGCGCTTCTAGGCGCTTCAGTCTGGAACCGCGCGACCGCTACGGTCGCAGGTTCGAATCCTGCCTCGGGCATGGATGTGTGTGATGTCCTTAGGTGGGTTAGGTTTAAGTAGTTCTAAGTTCTAGGGGGCTGATGACCTTAGAAGTTAAGTCCCATAGTGCTCAGAGCCATTTGAACCATTAGCATTTCAACACTGACCTACAGATTTTTCCCTGACAAACAGAACTCAATCTTTTCCTATTCATTAATTACCCACAATATTCAAGGATAACGCGATCTGACTGCTTTAAAATTGATAACCTGACTTCAAATAATTAATACAAAAGAATGGCCCTGAAATTGAAGAAATCCTAACAATAACTGGTACGTTACACAAGTCGCTCACCTCACAAAAATCTTCATTACCCAAACTATAGCAATGCCGCAAGCACCAATACTGTCAGCTAAATAAAAGATTCTGACTACTGAAGGCTCTAACTACTGATAGGCATGTGGTTAGCAGAGGACAGATTTTGTTGCAAAGCCAACAATGTATTTTTACCTTAATAATGTGGCATCCAGTTCAAAAACATACATAATCGTCCGTGACATCCAGTTCCAAAAATTATATAATCATCAAGAAATTACATTTACACGACGGACACACGTCCAGATCGCCCGCACGCGCTAACACTTCAAACCTCTAACCTCCATCAATGCTAATTACTCGCATCCAACTTACATCACTCATGGCTGTTCACCTCCAACTTCCATCACCACTGACTGTTAACTTCCAACTGCTAGTGCGACCAGCCACAGAGTCTCTTACAGGGTGCGCACAGCGCTGTCAAGAGTTATTAATGCAGAGTGCTACATAGCGCTGCCAGCATACAAGCACATAAACAGCCTACTTACACTGTAGTTAGTCTATTAGTGCTGAGAGCAGAACAAGGCGACACACATACGAGGTAAGACATTTATTTCACATAGTTTATCCATTTTCGCACAAGGACCATTTTTCTACTTATTCAGATTTACATGGCCATAGTAAGATCGAGTAGATCTGAATGTACTTACCGCTAATTTGTCATTATGGCGCACAGATTTTAATCAGCTTGGGTCTACTGGTATTACTTCCCTGCCAGTACACAGATTGTTGAAAAGAGGGTCAGGCAAGTATACAGATACACGATATCAGGTACGCAGTCAGCACACTACTGATATAACTGTTGTAACCTCCCAACAGTGAAAAAAAAATTATTATATCATTCACATTCGGCGTAACCTCCCAATAAAAAATGTGACTCATATATAAACTTTCAATAATTAACTGTGAATTTAAATTGGTAAATTTGGGGCGTCAGCAAAGCTGCATCATGGCCTTGGAAGATCATACTGAATAAACTGAAAATTCTTACCTCAATAAGGTCGGCGGATAACGCGTATATATCTGCTCCTATAATAAATTTTTCTGGCACAGCCCAATGCAATGCTGGCCGATAGATTTGTCATGTATAAAAAGAAACAACGGATTTTTCTTTACAATGACCGGGATGACCATGGATTGGAGAAATTAGTAAATTCTTTAAATTGAGATGAATGATTGACAAAAGTTAAATCTTGTAAGAAGGATTATTATTAACAGATTTTTTTAAAAACATTTACATGGGACTTGATATAACAATAGTACATATGCGCGAGGCTGTTTTTATCTTGTACTACAACGCTCAGGCACCGCCATCGCTCCCCACTACCGGTCCCGCCAACTCCATGCGCCAGACTGCTAGGTCTTACTTACTCCTACTGCCACACAGCTCCTGCTGCAGTCAACACTGCCCTCTGGTCTGAGATTCTCTTATAGCTTACATATCACAGGCATCGCTTGAGCAATCCATCGAAATTACATCTGCTCGAGTGTGCTAGCAATAAATTCCTTAGTCATGGACCTCTTACACCTTTGTTAGACATAAACATGACACCTGCCTATAGACATAAACGTTACAAGATGTGTAAGAGCTTCTCAGCGAAATATTGAAAGAACCTCGGCAACATGTGGTCGTGAATTATCCTGCAACTGAACGATGCCGTCTATCAATCAGATGCTGAAACTTTCCTGGCAGATTAAAACTGTGTGCCGGACAGAGACTCGAACTCGGGACCTTTGGCAGAGGTCCCGAGTTCGAGTCTCGGTCCGGCACACAATTATAATCTGCCAGGAAAGTTTCATATCAGCGCACACTCCGCTGCACAGCGAAAATCTCATTCTGGAGTCAGATGCTCATTGAATTTCCGGAACACGATACCTCATTTAAAGCACAGTTGAACATGGAGACTTTGCAAAAATTGAAGTGTGCCATCAAGTCGAAACGCGCAGGGATGTTGAAGGACACCATCAATCTGTTGGCAAAGTTGTTTCCATTACGCTACAGACGTTTCGGTGGGGAAGCCCTTACACATCCTCAATACAGTTCAGATTACTGCGCATGTGATTTTTCACATTTTTGGTGCCCAGAAGAAAATTGTCGTGGCCGTCGATTCGCTTCGAATGAAGAGATGCAAGCCGGGGTAAAATCGTGATTCTGCAAGAAACCAGAAATATTTTTTCGTGAAGGCGTTGACCGTCTTGTCTCACAGTAGGAGACATGTATTAACAGTTATCAGAATGAGATTTTCACTCTGCAGCGGAGTGTGCGCTGATATGAAACTTCCTGACAGATTAAAACTGTGTGCTGGATCGACTCTCGAACTCCTTTGCCTTTCGCGGGCAAGCGCTCTACCAACTGAGCTACCCAAGCGCGACTCACGCCCCGTCCTCACAGCTTTATTTCTGCCAGTACCTTGTCTCCTACAATCCAAACTTTACAGAAGCTCTACTGCGAACCTTGCAGAACTAGCACTCCTGCAAGAAAGGATATTGCGGAGACATGGCTTAGCCACAGCCTGGGGGATGTTTCCAGAATGAGATTTTCACTCTGCAGCGGAGTGTGCGCTGATACGAAACTTACTGGCAGATTAAAACAGTGTGCCGGACCAAGACTCGAACTCGGGACCTTTGCCATTCGCGGGTCCCGAGTTCGAGTCTCGGTCCGGCACACAGTTTTAATCTGCCAGGAAGTTTCATTAACAGTTATGTCGATGAGTTTCTTTCCATCTGTCTCGGTTTCATTCGACTGCCATCTTGTAGATGCGGAGCCAAGCATGAAACTATCGAGTCCTGTTGCTGTCACCGCTAATAGAGCGTCTTGTTTCGCAGAATAATGCTCGCCTCAAATTACTCAGAATTTAATGAACGAAAGTGACAATCGTTTACGTGATAACGCGCGAAAGATTCCTTGCGTCACCGAATTTATTAATAATCCCCAACGTATTCGCAGAATTTGAAGTGAAAGGGGAAATGAGGGAGAACGCATTAATTAAAAATCTGAAAGCGCTCCGTGGGAAGGTACGGCCACCTCGTTGGGGCATTAATCCGAATAACAGAGCTGATGGTCGCCTGCACGGTCATTGATTGCAGCGAGCGCGCTCGCACGTGAAGGGGGAGTGAGCGACGGGGGGGAGGGGGGGGGGAAGGCGGAGTATGGGGGGTAAGGGAGGGGTGGCTGTGTACACGCAAAGCAGCGCGGAGCCTCAGAATTCCGCCGGGAAGTGTACCTGTTTGTCCGGCCATTTCCAGATAACACACACGCCAGTTATTTACTTACTCCACACGTCATTCTGCCTGTAACCCAAAGTCAGATACACATAGAGGCCGCACAGAAACTGTAGGAGCTTGGCCGGTATTTGCCTTGCAGACCACAATCACACGGCAGTAACGGTTCTCAGTTTAAACAACAGGAGGAAGTTACCTGTTCTAGTAATGCTGTGGCCGCGGAGTAAATGACCAGGCCGCTGATATCTCGCCAAGCACAGGTCGTGGATTCGTGCTCCAACTCACACACGGGTAAAACTGTAACTATGGTGCTACTGAGTTTCTTCTGTTATATACAACGTGCAGTTCTTTTCTTCTATTTGCGTATTGTTTTTGTACTATTCTTAAGGCTGAAGACTGGTTCGACACTCTCCACAAACTAGTCAATCTTGTGCAAGCCCCTCCACCTCTGTGTAGCTACTGCGACATACGTTCACTTGAAACTCCTTACTGTAGCCTTGATTGCCATCGACTTTTCTTACACTTCCCATCTGCTCCACACTTTCCCCCATCACGGAGCCATTTGTTGAACTCTCCAGGTATGTACAATCAAACGATCCTTTCTTTCAGTCACAGTCTGGGCTAAATATCGTGAGGCCCTTGTCAACTACAATCTTGCAATCGTACAAGCATAGAAGGCATCTCGGAAAGCATTTTGTGGGGGTTGGAGATCACAGCTGGACAAGCCAGACTTCACAAGATCTATAGTACCAACCAATCCAGGATGTAAGTTGAGGAAGGAGTATGGAGGATATACAAAGACAGCAAACGAGACGCTGGAACTGCTCCTCAAAACTCAGTTTCCTCAATATGCTCTGCCAGAACACAGATCAGAATGTGTTCCCGGAGAGACAATGGTTCTCAGGCACTCGAAGTGTGGACTAGGAATCGCCCAAGGAGTGTGTGAACTTTAATAAAATCCAATGGGTGGTGGGAACATTCCAACTCTTCAAGTCACCTGGCCCAGATGGAATATTTCCAGCTCTCCTGCGACAGGCACGAAAGAAGCTCATAAGAGTCCTATGCAGGCTATTCAGGGTTAGCCTAGCAGTAGGATTCATTCCCAAAGCTTGGAGGGCAGTGAAGGTTGCCTTCATTCCAAAGCCAGGGAGAGTTGATCATACCAAGGATATGAGACCAATCAGTCTGTCCTCCTCCATTCTCAAAACTTTGGAAAAACTGTTTGAGGTACACTACTGGCCATTAAAATTGCTACACCACGAAGATGATGTGTTACAGACGCGAAATTTAACCGACAGGAAGAAGATGCTGTGATATGCAAATTAATAGCTTTTCAGAGAATTCACACAAGGTTGGCGCCGGTGGCGACGCGTACAACGTGCTGACAGGAGGAAAGTTTCCAACCGATTTCTCATACACAAACAGCAGTTGACCGCCGTTGCCTGGTGAAACGTTGTAGTGATGCCTCGTGTAAGGAGGAGAAATGCGTACCATCACGTTTCCGACTTTGATAAGGGTCGGATTGTAGCCTATCGCGATTGCGGTTTATCGTATAGCAACATTGCTGCTCGCGTTGGTCGAGATTCAATGACTGTTAGCAGAATATGGAATCGGTGGGTTCAGGAGGGTAATACGGAACGCCGTGCTGGATCCCAACGGCCTCGTATCACTAGCAGTCGAGATGACACCATCTTATCCACATAGCTGTAACGGATCGTGGAGCCACGTCTCCATCCCTGAGTCAACAGATAGGGACGTTTGCAAGACAACAACCATCTGCACGAACAGTTCGACGACGTTTAGAGCAGCATGGACTATCAGCTCGGAGACCATGGCTGCCCTTACCCTTGACGCTGCATCACAGACAGGAGGGCCTACGATGGTGTACACAACGACGAACCTGGGTGCACGAATGGCAAAATGTCATTTTTTCGGATGAATCCAGGTTCTGTTTACAGCATCATGATGCTCGCATCCGTGTTTGGCGACATCGCTGTGAACGCACATTGGAAGCGAGTATTCCTCATCGCCATACTGGCGTATCACCCGGCGTGATGGTATGGGGTGCCATTGGCTACACGTCTCGGTCACCTTTTGTTCGCATTGACGGCACTTTGAACAGTGGACGTTACATTTTAGATGTGTTACGACCCGTGGCTCTACTCTTCATTCGATCCCTGCGAAACCCTACATTTCAGCAGGATAATGCACGAGCGCATGTTGCAGGTCCTGTACGGGCCATTCTGGATACAGAAAATGTTCGACTGCTGCCATGGCCAGCACATTCTCCAGATCTCTCACCAATTGAAAACGTCTAATCAATGGTGGCCGAGCAACTGGCTCGTCACAATACGCCATTCACTACTCTTGATGAACTGTGGTATCGTGTTGAAGCTGCATGGGCAGCTGTACCCGTACACGCCATCCAAGCTCTGTTTGACTCAATGCCCAGGCGTATCAAGGCCGTTATTACGGCCAGAGTTGGTTGTTCTGGGTACTGATTTCTCAGGATCTATGCACCCAAATTGCGTGAAAATATAATCACATGTCAGTTGTAGTATAATATATTTGTCCAATGAATACCCGTCTATCATCTGCATTTCTTCTTGGTGTAGCAATTTTAATGGCCAGTAGTGTATATGTTGGGGAGAGGAGGCTAAGTAGGGCCCCTCTACATTGAAATCAACATGCATATCTACCAGGTAAATCATGTGAGACAGCTCTCCACCAGGTCGTTGGGAAGGTGGAGAAAGCGCTTCACTTCCAAGAAATAGCCCTCTGCATCTTCCTGTAAGTCGAGGGGGCCTTCAGTAACACAACCTATGATTCCATGCTAAGGGCAGCAGAGGTGCATGACCTGGGGACCACTATATGCACGAGGACCAGAGCCTTGCTTAGTGGAAAGTAAGTAGAGGCTACCATGATGAATGAAAAGATACCAATTAAGACCACTAGAGGCTGTCCACAAGTAGTAGTTTTGTCCCCTCTATTGTGGAATGTAGTGGTGAACGAACTCATGGTGGAATTAAACAATACTTCTGCCAAGGTACACAGATGACCTTGTCATAGTAATACTTGGCAAATTTAATGACACAGTTAGAAATATTCCTCTCCTCTACTCAATTAATTATCCGATGCACTCACCTACCTTCAGCGTCCTTCTGCAGCACCACATTTCAAAAGACTATTACATTATTCTTGTTGCTACTGTTTATCGTCCATGTTCCACTCCCTTCAATGCTGCAGTCCGGACGAATACTTTCAGAAAAAAGACCTAACTCTTAAATTTATATCAGAGATTAAAATATTTCTAGTTTTCGGATATATATTTCTCGCTATTGCCAGTTTGCATTTTATACTATCTCTAGTCTGGCAATTAACAATTATGTTGCAGTCATTGCAACAAAACTTATCAGCTTTTTTCAATGTCTTATTTTTAATTTTTTCAGTATAAACCTGATGTAATTCATCTATACTCCATCTCCTTTCTTCATGTTTGTTAACTTTATAACCTCTTCTCAAAATACTTTTGTATGTAGCTGTCATCTTCTTCTTCTCTTTGTTTCTTCCTCTCCGCCTTCTGATGGCATCGTCAGTTACTCCCCTCACCCATATAAAAAGTTTCTCTTGTTAAACCAGTGTGTCCAGACAGGCTTGGCTCCTGGGTTCGGTTGTGGGTGAAGGGGGAGCTCACAGTCTGCTACTGTCTGTCCCTCTTTCCCTACCTCCCCCCTCTCCAAAGAAAAAAAATTCCAATATAATAGCAAAAACCCGCTCATACCTTCGACAACATCAAAATCTGCGCGATATAGAATCGAAGTGTGCATTCATGAGCACTCTAATATGCCGTTCTGAGACAGATAAGTCGGGTTGCTTGGATCTGGAGATGATCAAGAGAGATCGGAGATTGTAATTAAAAGTATGCATCTGAGACTGAAGAATAAATAAGAAATGTTTTTAAAAAATTAGTTTGCTGTCACCCTCACCCTTAAACAAAAGGCCCAAGAAATTGCAATCCAGAGGCGCACAGCATTTGACAAGCATTCTTTCTAAAACTGTCGAAGGACAAGTGTGATGGAGCTGTTTCAAGAATTATAACAGCAAACGATTATCAGAATTTCAATGACATCTTTAACACGATACAAAATCGAAACGAAAGTTCATCATCATCATTACATCATTTAGTTCTGCGATTGTGAGAGCAGGTCTACAGACTCTGGCTCTACTAGCGGATAGATGAGGGAGTGCTAATTCTTTATTTTTATTTATTTATTTATTTATTTATTTATTTATTTTTACTAGGAGGGGAAGGGGAGGCACTTTTTCCATTTCTGTCTCACTTAATGTCCTGTGGTTTGCCCCTCCTACCTGAGAACTCTCGAACGTTTGTCGACGCTACTGGGTAGACGCAGCCCTAAGTCTGTGAATGGCAGCCTTTAACCGGTTGCCAAGTTTTCCACAGGATGTCAGGATGCAGTTCGCAACATGTGAGTAAGTAACTGAATAGAAGAGGAGGGCTGGGCTCGTCGTTTACGGAGAGAACTTTTCTCGGGAACCATTCCTGCTACAGCGCTACTGACAATAGAAGATTAATGCTGCCATGTACTGAGGGCTCTCATGAGCACGGTACTGGATAAGTGAACATCTTAGAGCGAAGAACATTTTTTTGTATGTGCAAGGTGAGTAAATTTTGTCACTCATATATCGAAGCTCCTAGCGAGCACAACCTTTATAGCTGAGAACTACTAAGTATGTGTTTCTTTACTGGCGATTGCTCTACTTTACAAGGTACATACGCATAATTTCAAAGCCAGGAAGTTACTACTGTAGTTTCTAAATTACACTACTGCCCATTAAAATTGCTACACCACGAAGATGACGTACTACAAACGCGAAATTTAACCGACAGGTAGAAGATGCCGTGTTATGCAAATGATTAGCTTTTCAGAGCATTCACAGCATCGGTTTCGAAAAAGACGGTCGTGTGAAACCCAGCTCGCGCTGTTCGTCCACGAGACTCAGAGGGCCATAGACACGGGTTCCCAGGTAGATGCCGTGTTTCTTGACTTCCTCAAGGCGTTCGATACAGTTCCCCAGTCGTTTAATGAACAAAGTAAGAGCATATGGACTACCAGACCAATTGCGTGATTGGATTGAAGAGTTCCTAGATAACAGAACGCAGCATGTCATTCTCGATGGAGAGAAGTCTTCCGAAGTAAGAGTGATTTCAGGTGTGCCGCAGGGGAGTGTCGTAGGACCGTTGCTATTCACAGTATACATAAATGACGTTGTGGATGACATCGGAAGTTCACTGAGGCTTTTTGCGGATGATGCTGTGGTAAATCGAGAGGTTTTAACAATGGAAAATTGTACTGAAATGCAGGAGGATCTGCAGCGAATTGACGCATGGTGCAGGGAATGGCAATTGAATCTCAATGTAGACAAGTTTAATGTGCTGCGAATACATAGAAATATAGATCCCTTATCATTTAGCTACAAAATAGCACGTCAGCAACTGGAAGCAGTTAATTCCATAAATTATCTGGGAGTACGCATTAGGAGTGATTTAAAATGGAATGATCATATAAAGTCGATCGTTGATAAAGCAGATGCCAGACTGAGATTCATTGGAAGAATCCTAAGGAAATGCAATCCGAAAACAAAGGAAGTAGGTTACAGTAGGCTTGTTCGCCCACTGCTTGAATACTGCTCAGCAGTCTGGGATCCGTACCAGATTCGGTTGATAGAAGAGATAGAGAACATTCAGCGGAGAGCAGCGCGCTTCGTTACAGGATCATTTAGTAATCGCGAAAGCGTTACGTAGATGATAGATAAACTCCAGTGGAAGGCTCTGCAGGAGAGACGCTCAGTAGCCCCGTACGGGCTTTTGTTGAAGTTTCGAGAACATACCTTCACCGAAGAGTCAAGCAGTATATTGCTCCCTCCTACGTATACCTCGCGAAGAGACCATGAGGATAAAATCAGAGAGATTAGAGCCCACACAGAAGCATACCGACAATCCTTCTTTCCACGAACAATACGAGACTGGAATAGAAGGGAGAACCGATAGAGGTACTCAAGGTACCCTCCGCCACACACCGTCAGGTGGCTTGCGGAGTATGGATGTAGATGTAGATGTAGAGGCTGGCGCCGGCGGCGACACCTACAACGTGCTGACAGGAGCAAAGTTCCCAACCGATTTCTCATACACAAACAGCAGTTGACCGGCGTTGCCTGGTGAGACGTTGTTATGATGCCTCGTGTAAGGAGGAGATATGCGCACCATCACCTTTCCGACTTTGATAAAGGTCGGATTGTAGCCTATCGCGATTGCGGTTTATTGTATCGCGACATTGCTGCTCGCGTTGGTCGAGATCCAATTACTGTTAGCAGAAAATGGAATCGGTGGGTTCAGGAGGGTAATACAGAACGCCGTGCTGGATCCCGACGGCCTCGTATCACTAGCAGTCGAGATCACAGGCATCTTATCCGCATGGCTGTAACTGATCGTGCAGCCACGTCTCGATCCCTGAGTCAACAGATGGGGATGTTTGCAATACAACAACCATCTGCACGAACAGACTGACGACGTTTGCAGCAGCATGGACTATCAGCTCGGAGACCATGGCTGCGGTTACCCTTGACTCTGCATCACAGACAGGAGCGCCCGTGATGGTGTATTCGACGACGAACCTGACTGGCAAAATGTCATTTTTTCGGATGAATCCAGGTTCTGTTTACAGCATCATGATGGTCGCATCCGTGTTTCGAGACATCGCGGTGTACGCACATTGGAAGGGTGTATTCGTCATCGCCATACTGGCGTATCACCCTGCGTGTAGGTATGGGGTGCCATTGGTTACACGTCTCGGTCACCTCTTGTTCGCATTGACAGCACTTTGAACAGTGGACGTCACATTTCAGATGTGTTACGACCCGTGGCTCTACCCTTCATTCGACCCCTGTGAAACCCTACATTTCAGCAGGATAATGCACGACCGCATGTTGCAGGTCCTGTACGGGCCTTTCTCGGTACAGAAAATGTTCGACTGCTGCCCTGGCCAGCACATTCTCCAGATCTCTCACCAATTAAAAACGTCTGGTCAATGGTGGCCGAGCAACTGGATCGTCACAATACGTCAGTCACTACTCTTGATGAACTGTGGTATCGTGTTGAAGCTGCGTGGGCAGCTGTACCTGTACACGCCATCCAAGCTCTGTTAATGCCCAGGCGTATCAAGGCCGTTATTACGGCCAGAGGTGGTTGTTCTGGGTACTGATTTCTCAGGATCTATGCACCCAAATTGCGTGAAAATGTAATCACATATCAATTCTATACATTTGTCCAATGAATACCCGTTTATCATCTGCATTTCTTGATGGTGTAGCAATTTTAATGGCCAGTAGTGTGCATCAAACGTGGCGATGAGGCATATTTACGCACTTTTGTTAGGGTACGTTTACGCACTATTTTGCATTGCCTTTCCAACTGATGCCCCAAACAAAGAAACATTAATACAACAGCAGTTGGAAATGCATTCTAAAAAGAAATGAATTCACAGAAGAATAAAAGGTAAAAACCGCTAAAAATGCTATTTGAACCTACGGAACCTCAAGCTGAAAGCCATTCTATCGCTGCAAGGACTATAGGAGTAAGAAACTGCCAAAAGCAAGAACAGGGAAAAGTATGGATACGTCTACTTCTGACGACACTATCAGTCTGCTGCCCAAAGGCAGGTTTCCGCGTCGCAACCCACCATGGTCTCTTGTCCTCTGCCATATTCTTCAGCTTTCCCTGAGGCCCAAGAGAAAGACGGTTCGTGACGAGTACATCACAGCTCGTGACACTGCAGGTCTTTCGGGAGACAGCAGCCGTTTTCGTCGGAGAGTGACTAACTATTTCAGACGAGTTTAATAATTCTTGATCACGAGTTTGAATTATGCAAGTTCTCGACAGCACACGACAAAATTAAGACCTTTAGAGGATACTGTTTCAATTAAATAATGATTTCCCGTGGGCCTTGCACCGACCCCAGCGTTCGCGAAATGTGACGGACAAGCCAACTACTGTGACGTCACAAGTTTGTTGCAGGGCCCGTATATCCCCTCCTCCCCGGCTTTTCCTCTTTGTCGTGTATCATCTTGCGTCTCCTTCTTCCTTTCAGTCTCCTCTCACAAAGCAATAATTCCTAAGTATCTGTTAGCAAGTACTTCTGCCTCAGAGAATGTTGCATCCATCTCCCATGAATGGATGAACCTGATCCATGACCGGGGCAGCCGGCCGCGGTGGCCGACCGGTTCTAGCCGCTTCAGTCTGGAACCGCGAGACCACTACGGTCGCAGGTTTGAATCCCGCCTCGTGCATGGATGTGTGTGATGTCCTTAGGTTAGTTAGGTTTAATTAGATCTAAGTTCTAGGGGACTGATGACCTCAGGTGTTAAAGTCCTATAGTGCTCAGAGTCATTTGAACCAACCACACCCTGGGCACTTGACTTGAGCCTATATGAAATTATTTTGCATTCTTAAACGTAATTTTGAGTTACTGGTATAATACCAACATATACTAAATAACCATATTACAAGACTTAACAATTTAAATCCGACCAATCTAACGAAAACATTTTTAGAAACTTACGAAAGTAAATCTATGTGAATGCACTCCAGTCTCCCTTTTAATGTGTTACGCACAAATTTTAATTTTCTCGAACTAACTGACATTTTAGTTCTGTTGCTACATCATTCTCCGAAAATTAGCCAAGGGATCTGGAACCTTACGAATGTAATAATACACTCATCAAGAAACGTTTTGCATCACCCCGGTTCCCAGAACTCCTGAGGATAGGCGTTGACTATGGATATTGTATCACAGGCACAGTCCCTTTGACTGTTCAGAGATGTCACTAAACCCGCCCAAAAATTAAACAACAATGCATGAGCAGCGCCTATTAGACGGACGGGGTCCGACAGCCAAGCAGTTCCAGTCATTCCACCAGGGTCCACCCCCGGTAGCTGAGTGGTCAGATCGACAGAATGTCAATCCTAAGGGCCCGGGTTCGATTCCCAGCTGGAAGTTGACCTAATAATCACCATTTCATCCTCATCGACGCGCAAGGCGCCGCAGTGGCGTCAAATCGAAAGACTTGCACCCGGCGAACGGTCTACCCGACGGGAAGCCCAAGTCACACGACATTTACGTTTTTATTCCACCAGGAAGGAGGTACACGGCTCGTGTTGTCTGTAGTCCAACAATGCCTAGACGGTCAATACCGTGGTTCGATCGCGTCCGCATTGTTACTTTGTGCCAGGAAGCCCTCTCAGCAAGGGAAGTGCCCAGGCGTATCGGATTGAACCAAGGCGATGTTGTTCGGACATGGAGGAGATACAGAGAGACAGGGTCAATGATATGCCTCGTTCAGGCTGCCCAAGGGCTACTACTGCAGTGGATGACCGCTACTTACGGATTATGGCTCGGAGGAACCCTGACAGCAACGTCACCATGTTTAATAATACTTTTCGTGCAGCCACAAGACGTCGTGTTACGACTCAGTGCGCTGCATGAGGCCCAACTTCACTCCCGACGTCCATGGCGAAGATAATATTTGCAATCACGACACTATGCAGCGCGGTTTAGATAGGCTCAACAACATGCCGAATGGACCGCTCAGGAACGCCGATGATTGTCGCACACGCCTTCAATCAGACAATCGTCGGAGACGTGTTTGGAGGCAACCTGGTCAGGCTAAACGCCTTAGACACACTGTCCAGCGAGTGCAGCAAGGTGGATGTTCCCTGCTGCTTTGTGGTGGCATTGTGTGGAGCCGACGTACGCCGCTGGTGGTCATGGAGGGCGCCGTAATGGTTGAACGATGCGTGAATGACATGCTCCGACCAATAGTGCAACCATATCGGCAGTATATTGGCAAGGCATTCGTTTTCATGGACGATAATTCGCGGCCCCGTCGTGCTTATCTTGTGGATTACTTCCTTTAGGATAACGACATCGCTCGACTAGAGTGGCCAGCATGTTCTCCAGACATGAACGCTACCGAGCATGCCTGGGATAGATTGGTAATGGCTGTTTATGGGCGACCTGAACCGCCAACCACTTTGAGGGATCTACGCCGAATCGCCGTTGATTAGTGGGACAATCTGCACCAACATTGCCTTGATGAACTTGTGGAAAGTATGCCACGATGAATACAGGCATGCATCAATGCAGGAGGACGGGCTACTGGGTATTGGAGGTACCGGTGTGTACAGCAATCTGGACCACCACCCCTGAAAGTCTCGCTGTATGGTGGTACAACATGGTGGTTTTCATGATCAATAAAAAGGGTGGAAATGATTTTTCAGTTTATCTCTATTCCAATTTTCAGTACAGGTTCCGGAACTCGCGGAAGCGAGGTGATTCAAAACTTTTTTT
This sequence comes from Schistocerca serialis cubense, assembly GCF_023864345.2. Lineage (NCBI taxonomy): Eukaryota > Metazoa > Arthropoda > Insecta > Orthoptera > Acrididae > Schistocerca > Schistocerca serialis. The sequence goes on along the minus strand of NC_064641.1, from coordinate 867,881,802 downwards.
GATGTTTGTAAACGCATTTACTAGTTTTTTTTAAGGGACCTTTGTCAATTCCTGTTTTCAAATAACTGAAGGAATCATTGCATCAGTTCTGCTGGTCAAGCTTTATACAGTTTCTGTCTATACGGTGTCCTTTAACATTATGACTAGTTATTATGCAACTCTATATGCTGTTGGATCTAATCCGCATTAGTACTAGCTTGTCCCCTAAAATGCGAATGTCCAAGGCTTCCCTTGGCAGAGTGTTGATGTATGCAGCGTCTTCGCCTGTCGCTAATCCTCTGGGGCCTTGCCCTCTGTGAAGCCCGCCGACATACTATAGACGCGCGACCGCCGCTCGCCCGTGGGCGCACTACCTGCGTTCACCTGGTAGCCGGGCTTCCCAGCTAGGAACGCATCAGAAGAAGTCCTTTCATGCACAAAGTGTACCAAGTTTGCAAAGAGAAGAATCATAGCCCTTTATCGATGTTTAATGACACAATGATTCACCTCCATCACAATTCATATATTGCAATAAACTAAAGACTGATTTTAAAAGCAATGATCTCCTTTAATTAAAAACATGAAAAACTTTGACTTTTTTCATCAGACTCCCGTTGCAAAGAATTTTTATAGGGAGTATGGCTTACTTCATGCGCAGTAAGTCATATGTACAAATAAAAATTTTAAACCCTCTATCTCTGGGTGTGTAAGACAAATTTCTATCATTGAAAAGCTGTTTTTGCGGATTTGGCAAAGATTTACACCTGGCCAACGCCAGCATAAATAAATACATTATTAGTTTCCCACTCAAACACAGCATTCATACCTTTACAATGACATCCTATCAAAATCTTATTACAGGGCTAGGTGCCACTATTGAATGTCTAACAGAAAAACATATGAAATTTCCCGAAAACTGGCAGAAATGCCTTCAAAAATGTGAGCATATAAATCTTACACCCTGTCGTCACCGAGACATAAGAGACTTCTATCCGTCCACAGCTCGTGGTCGTGTGATAGCGTTCTCGCTTCCCGCGCCCGGGTTCCCGGGTTCGATTCCCGGCGGGGTCAGGGATTTTCTCTGCCTCGTGATGACTGGGTGTTGTGTGATGTCCTCAGGTTAGTTAGGTTTAAGTAGGTCTAAGTTCTAGGGGACTGATGACCGCAGATGTTAAGTCCCATAGTGCTCAGAGCCATTTGAACCATTTGAACTTCTATCCGTACTTGGCTCAAATGGCTCTGAGCACTATGGGACTTAACATCTTAGGTCATCAGTCCCATAGAACTTAGAACTACTTAAACCTAAATAACCTAAGGACAGCACACACATTCATGCCCGAGGCAGGATTCGAACCTGCGACCGTAGCAGTCCCGCGGTTCCGGACTGCAGCGCTAGAACCGCACGACCACCGCGGTCGGCCTCTATCCGTACTTACGTTAGTATTAAAAACTGAGTTTCTTGGCCAATGCCTTAAGGAAAAAATATTAAAAGCATGTCTATTATTGACCGACAAGAAAACTTTACCTTCTGCAAAAAACATTAAAACGTTAAAATTCAAATTGCGCTCTTCAGAGTTCATAAAACAAAATTCAAACTGAAGCAAACATATTAAAAATGTCCTACTTCTTTCGACAGAGTGCCTAATATTATATTTAACAGATTACGAACATCCTTATTAGTATTTACATACGCTCACATGAGCAACACTTGTTTTATGGCGTACGCTTCCAGCATCCATACCAACTCTGCATTCTGTTGGCAGTCATTCATTCATTCTAAGTTTTTTTCAGTATAAACAACTAATCACATACACTAAACCAAAACAAAAAAACTCTGTGCCTCACAACTAACGCTAGAACAAATAAAAACATCATAGTTATGAAAAAACTCTTAACTAAACACATAAAATGTATGAAAAACATAATAGGTATCAATTAACAAAAACCCATAATGGTCAAAAAAGGAACATCTTAACAAACACAAGGCCGGCCGAAGTGGCCGTGCGGTTAAAGGCGCTGCAGTCTGGAACCGCAAGACCGCTACGGTCGCAGGTTCGAATCCTGCCTCGGGCATGGATGTTTGTGATGTCCTTGGGTTAGTTAGGTTTCACTAGTTCTAAGTTCTAGGGGACTAATGACCTCAGCAGTTGAGTCCCATAGTGCTCAGAGCCATTTGAACAAACACAAGGACACATAGGAAGAGAACACACAAACAAACTAACGCAAAACTTTATGTTGGCAGTCCTATTTGTTGCCTGAAGTGTGGTTCTTTGGGTTGTTTGATTTCTGTGCGTATAATGTAGTGCATATATGAAACAAAATGTGTTCTCATATTTGTGTCACTTTTATCGGTCACTTGGTGCTGCTGTTGCACGAATCAGGGATCACTGTTTATAGGGAGAGGGCCATGAAGCAATTGCAGACTTCTAGGTAAGGGTGAAGTTCGTTTTCTGCATCGATGGTACGCCACTCAATTCACCTGTGGCTCGCTGAACGTTGAATTACTTTGCCTGGCCTCTTGATAGACAAGCCAAAAACATGGTGACGTTGTGCTGCTATGATTGGCCTCTTGGTAGACAAGCCAAGTCATTGTGACGTGCCAACGGTGGCAAGCATACCAACCTGTGCTGTCCGCTGCTGTACGGCATCTAAGTGTCGCCATCAGGAGTGTTTTCCACGCTCTTCTTTTCTTCTTGTGGACGCCCATAGTATGGCGTGAATTGGGCGTTTTCTTGATGCGTGAGAGGACAATTTGGTAGGCGCCATTTGTTCCCGCTTGCGCTGTATGGCGCTGGGAAGGTACATGGGATTTTCCGGATGGTTCAAAATTTCCGATGGCAGATAGGAATACAGATCGACAGACGGAATATTAGGTGAGGTTTTCCTCTTCCAATTCTCCTGTGATGTTGTTCCGTGCCTTCGCGAAGAATTCCTTGGACAGTGAGCCCGCATCTCGTGGTCGTGCGGTAGCGTTCTCGCTTCCCGCGCCCGGGTTCCCGGGTTCGATTCCCGGCGGGGTCAGGGATTTTCTCTGCCTCGTGATGATTGGGTGTTGTGTGCTGTCCTTAGGTTAGTTAGGTTTAAGTAGTTCTAAGTTCTAGGGGACTGATGACCATAGCTGTTAAGTCCCATAGCGCTCAGAGCCATTTGACAGTGATGCGCGTCAGCTGTGTTTATCTGTCTGGAGCGTTGATCTGGCTGCGCGTGGCTCGGCAATGTCGCCCATTGTGCTACGCTGTCGCTGATCAGCGGTAACCAGATTACCAAGTATTTCCTTGCAGCCGCTCGACCCTTCTGCCCAGGCGCTGCGAAGCCTGGTCCCTTGTGACCGGTACGCTCCCCTTTATCTCTCTATGTTGTGTTCAGCCTCCCAAAGTTCCTTGTCGTTTCTGAGTACAGAACTTTAAAGTATATTTTAGAAACAAATACAAATCTCCCCTACTTGCATTCGATTACATGGTATTACAGTTAAGTCCTTGTTGCTGGTCACCCACCCGTGAGCCTTCCATATACTACAGTTTACTGCGGAAGTTGTCAATCGTTCCATCATTATTCTCAATTAAAGGTACTGAGTTGCTTTACTCAATTCAGTTATAAAACTTACATCCACTGTTATTACAATAATAAACAAAACAATATATAACATGAAGAAGAGGGAAAACAAAAAAGGAGAAACATATAACCTATCCCAACCTAATTATCTAGGCCTTTGCATTAGAAAACAAAATATCTTTCTATGAAAATATACATTTACACTCTTGTTTCTATCTGTTTACTAATAGTTTTTTAACAATAATATTCCAGTTGGAATCTCGTTTTACGTTCTTTCCTATCTTACTTTTATGTTTGGGACAAGTGAGTGTGCTGAGGAATGGAGGATGGCCATTTGTTAGTATTCTAATTACATGCCATGGCATTCTTCCATCTAGCGCGGCCGGCCGAAGTGGCCGTGCGGTTAAAGGCGCTGCAGTCTGGAACCGCAAGACCGCTACGGTCACAGGTTCGAATCCTGCCTCGGGCATGGATGTTTGTGATGTCCTTAGGTTAGTTAGGTTTAACTAGTGCTAAGTTCTAGGGGACTAATGACCTCAGCAGTTGAGTCCCATAGTGCTCAGAGCCATTCACTCCATCTAGCGCTAACTACATTTTCCTTTCCCCCTGCATCTAACTACCTTCTACTTACTACTTTCTACGTAAACCTGGTAGCTCCGTTGCCCTTATTCCTTTCCTTCTATGTTCTTCCCTGTAAATTGGTGTAAACACATGTAGGTTAGATGTCGCTTCCAGTCCACTGCATACTGGTACGAAATTTTCGACTCTCCGATTCTCGCTGCGATCTGGAACAGTTATTAAAACACAATTACAACAATTGGCGCTGATGTTTGGCTGCAGTACTCGTGTGAGTCTGTTACTTGGTCTTCTTCTTTGTCTCCAGTCTGTAACATTAGAATACATTCAATGGTTAGTGCCTCTAAGCGTCTTTTTACTTACATCCTTGTGTTTAAGCTATGCAGTTTATGTTACCCTTTTCTCTGGATTTAGGCATTCTGTATCAGTCCTTCCTTCCATATCTTTTGGTCCGATTTTGTCTCCCTTTGATCTTCTTTGTCGTTCAATTTTCCTTCTTTCGTTCCCCATCATAGACATAAAAACAGAATATTTAATTATTAAAGCTAACTACTTTAACCTAGCATTGTTTGATTTTCCATCACGTAACTTGGATGTCGTTACATTTCCTAGAATTATTTGTTCGCCACGTTGAAGGTTTGCCCTACAATCCATTTCTCCCCACACATTACGTGCTCCTTAAATCTAGCTTTCGCGCCTCAAAACTCGCCCTTGGCGAACGTCACAGAGCCCTGACCAAAAATCTCACATACGTTCGCTCTGTCGGCGACCGAAAAAACTCACAAAATTTCGTCCTTCAACGCATGTCCGCGCGGACTACTGAAAAATGCGTCCCCTCAACGCCGCTAAAACAAGGCTCTACTTCTTCCTGACTGGCAAAAAAAAATTCCGGTATTTCATTTCGCGAACGCATCATCCTTTACTTCCGGCGGGGTCAGGGATTTTCTCTGCCTCGTGATGGCTGGGTGTTGTGTGCTGTCCTTAGGTTAGTTAGGTTTAAGTAGTTCTAAGTTCTAGGGGACTGATGACCATAGATGTTAAGTCCCATAGTGCTCAGAGCCATTCATCATCCTTTACTTGGCTCAGTAGGTAGCTTTCAACCACTCAACATCCCATAAGCCGACTGTGCGCACGCTTAGGCGCTCAAATATCTTCCGTATCATTGCTCTCCGTTTTCTTTGTCGGAACGTGATTTTCCGCTGCGGAACAATCTTTTACGCAACATGCCCTGTTACAAATTTATCATTGAACAATCTGCTGATCCCTTGTATCGAAGACAAGTCACAAAAATAAGACACTACACAAAACATGATATACCTGATACACTCTAAATCTTAGTCATTTACTAACGCAACACAAGAAGCACAAAGGTAAAAATGGCTCTGAGCACTATGGGACTCAACTGCTGAGGTCATTAGTCCCCTAGAACTTAGAACTAGTTGAACCTAACTAACCTAAGGACAGTACAAACATCCATACCCGAGGCAGGATTCGAACCTGCGACCGTAGCGGTCTTGCGGTTCCAGACTGCAGCGCCTTTAACCGCACGGCCACTTCGGCCGGCTCACAAAGGTAAATAGATTACCATTTCTGACCAATAAAAGGTTTCATATGCGTTATATGATGTAACCCCAATGATGGTTTGCTCTTAATGTACTCTAACTCGTACGAGTTCGGGTGGGCCACCCTTCTTACTCTGAATGGTCCATCATAAACAGAAAAAAAATTCTGGCAGAGCCCCTTTTGCTTGCATGGCAGTCGGTGCGATTTCAATAGGACTTTCTGTCCGACCTCAAAGTATCTGATCTTCGCCCTTCTGTCTGCCAACCTTTTGCGTTTTTCTCCTGCCTTTATAACTCGTACTGGAGGTTTCGTATAGACCCTGGTTTCGGCTTCTCCCTCACCATTTCTGCCTCCTTGCTCTACAGTATGTAGTCACAGACACTTTGTAGGGAGTTGCGCCGGAACAGCCTGTTCTTCAAATCTGACCTGCCTTACCTTGCCCTTCTGGAAGGTGACCGTGCCGCTACCTATATCAATTACGGCCTGGCTCTCGTACAAGAAGTCCATACCTATTATAATTTCGATCGCTAACTTTGGGACCACAATGAAATTGCCTTCGAACTGGCGGCCCTGAAAGCTAAATTCCAGTCGTACCTGTTGCGATACTTCCATGCATTTTCCCGCGATTTAAAGGTAGGCCAGGTTTGATCACACTTGCACCCTTCGAAGGCTCCCTCTTAAACAGCCGAAAGCTGGCTTCCGCTACCCATGATTCCTTGCAAGGCTACTTTTCCAATCGCTATCCTTACTACTGGATGTAGGTCATTCGTGGTGTTTTGTTCGTTTTCTTTAAGCAAATCTTCAAACACGTCCCCATAGTCCAGCTTGTGTATGCACTTTGTACCGAGTTTCTGCGCGGTTGTTTTAGAATTCTGTTCGGCACGGCCGCCGGAGCGGCCGAGCGGTTCTAGGCACTACAGTCTGGAACCGCGCGACCGCTACGGTCGCAGGTTCGAATCCTGCCTCAGGCATGGATGTGTGTGATGTCCTTAGGTTAGTTAGGTTTAAGTAGTTCTAAGTTCTAGGGGACTGATGACCTCAGAAGTTAAGTCCCATAGTGCTCAGAGCCATTGTGTTTGTTCCGCGCGAGCCACCCATCATTGTCGCGATGACTCCGGTTCTCTGTGCTGTGGTCTCGGATTCGCCGGTCGTACCTCGACAATTTCGATTTCCTGTTGTCTCCGGTCATTGTTTCCCCATTGATAACGGCCGTCATTTCGACCATTATTAAGATCGTCGTCGCCATCTTGCGACTGACGCCATTGCCTGCCGTTGTTCGGGTACGACGGTCCGTTCCTACCATTGCCTCCACTGCCGTTGTAATTACTATGACGCCTGTACGGCTGTTGGCGCGGACCTCATCCGCCAGAATTATTATACTTCCTATTGTCATGCCCACGGTCCCTGCGCTGCTCTCTTCCCGTTTGCTCTGCCTGACCGTTCGCCTGTACTTGTTGCCTTCTGCGGTTTCTGCCTATCTCTCTCTCAAATGCAAACTCTAATTCTCTGAGAAGGATTTTAAAATCCTCAATATCACTGCCGCATCGTCCTATCAGCGGCTGTTGGTAATTCAATGACAGTTTCATATAGCAATAACGGATGAGCTCGGTGTGGTGTCACTGTAAATATTGAAGGCCTGTCTGCATGCAAAGAACGTCTACTACAAGACATATGTCAGAAAGAGAAATGTGACGTCCTGTGTCTACAAGAAACTCACAGAGATAGCACACTCAAAAGACCCAAGATAAACGGCATGCGACTAGTAGCTGAAAGGCCACACCGACAGTATGGCAGCGCAATCTTTACCAGGCCACACATACAGATCCTTTCAAGCAGTATAAACGACATCAATGATACTGAAGTGCTAACCATAGGACTTAGTGACTGCACTGTTGCATCAGTGTACAAACCACCAACTGTGGACTTTTCCAGCTCCAACGTAAACAATTTTAATAATGACAGAATTAATTTTGTAATCGGTGATTTCAACAGCCACAGTACGCAGTGGGGCTACCAAGAAGACGACGACAATGGCACGGCTGTGATACTGAAGTGCTAACCATTGAAGCCAGAGGTAGTGAGGACCACAGCACTAGCAGTTTGCTTCCCAGCAGGCGAATATGCAAGCAGTGTCTGGTACAACTCTACCCACGCTAAAAAGATCGACATTGCTCTGAACGAGACCTGCAGGCTCGTCACTGGATGTCTGAAACCGACGCCAACAGACAAGCTCTACCATCTTGCTGGGATTGCACCTCCTGCAGTGCGAAGAGAAGCGGCAGCCTATAGTGAAAGAGCGAGGGCTGAGATGGCAGAGAACCACTCCCTCCACAAAACTCAGCCAGCCACCAACCGCTTGAAACCTAGACGCAGTTTTCTCAGAGCAACCGAAGATTTTAGCGACCAACCTGGATCTAGGGTGGAGAGATGGAAGCGGTCGGGAGAAGGGCACTTGATGGAAGCAAAGGAAGAATTGGCACCAGGTTACGATGAGGACTGGGTGGTCTGGAGATCACTAAACAGGCTACGCACCAACACTGCACGGTCAAGAGATAACCTTCTGAAGTGGGGATATTCTACTACATCTAATCTCTGCGACTGTGGAGAGGTGCAGACGACCCAGCACATGTATAACTGCCCTGAATGTCCTTCACACTGCACTTTAGAGGATCTGATGTTGGCAACCCCAAATGCTGTCGACGTAGCCCGCTTATGGGTCAAATGCCTATAACATTTTGTTTCTGTGCACACATATTTGTATATTTTATATATATTTTCATATGCCTGTAATTAATTTTTTTCCTGTGTGCTATTAATTTTTTTAATATTCCTGTATCCATGGTGCTTCTGACAAGAATAAAAAAAAACTGACAAAGTACGCTTTCATTTGCCGAGACGATAGTTTAACATAGCCTTCAGCTACGTCATTTGCTACGACCTAGCAAGGCGCCATTATCAGTTACCATTGCTATTGGGAATCATGTACCGTCAGACCCACGTTCACCATTAATGGATTAAAGTTAAGTATTCCACCAGCTACGTCCTTTTTTTCTAAATTCTAATTTCCTTGTCCTGTTCCAGACCTCACGCCCGCCTGCGTGAGCTAAAACGCGTGCCTTTCGGCCTCCTTCTAGTAACACGGTGTTGGCTCTCCTGCCAGCCAAAACACTCGGTATCACTACTACATGGTACATCGAGGAAGACATTCTTTTTAATTAGAACCTCGAAGAACTTGACCGGGCTTATGAATCACGAGTTCTCAAAGTCTTTAAAGCGAATGATCTCCTGCTTGATACGTTCTTGGGTCGCCTTTGACTAATAACCAAGAAGATCTCCTTGAATTCCTCATAGGAGATGCAATTATCTGCGACGCCTCGCGTTCTCTCGGCTACGCTACCCTCTGTAAATCCGCAAATAAAAGATAACTTACATTTTATGGGCCAATTTGGTGGCATTGGCACTTCAAATTGCTGTAAAAAGGAAGGCCTGGGGATGCGGAACGTTTCCACTACCTTTATAGTGGTGAAAATTCTGCACAGAGAGCAAGTGTTTGTGATCCATGTCGGTGATCATTTGCGCTCCCGAATTCGAGTTCGAGCTGTCTACAGTCGTTTCCTTTCCTTGTGGCGTGTTGCACGTTTGGCTGGCAATACCCAGATTGGCCATTTCGCCGACAGTTCGCCTAACATCACCGTTGCTATCGGCTAATTCTTGCCTGCTTGGCGGCGCAGCTTGCAAACTGATGTACTGCTCGCTGCTCGTACGACTTGCCATCTGCTGCAGCTTCTCACCAAATTGTTTACTAATTAATTGCTGCACGATTTCCGTGGTTAAGCGCTCGCGTAATTCTGTCGTCGCTTCAGCAACCGCCTCAGTCGTCAAATTTGACTCCTTCTGTAGGCGCTGCAGCTCCGTTTCGATCGACCTTTTATTACTCTCTCTGAGCTTGACCTGGTCGCCGGGCTTCCCAGCTAGGAACGCATCAGAAGAATTCCTTCCATGCGCAAAGTGTACCAAGTTTGCAAAGAGAAGAATCATAGCCCTTTACCGATGCTTAGTGACACAATAATTCACCTCCATCACAATTCATATATTGCAATAAACTAAAGACTGATTTTAAAAGCAATTATCTCCTTTAATTAAAAACATGAAAAGCTTTGACGCTTTTCAAACGTTATGAAATCTACACCAAGTTGACAGAAGTCATGTGATAACTGTTAATATCATGTCGGACCTCTTTTTCCCCGACGTAGGGCAGCAGTTCGACATGACATGGTATAGCCACAATTCTGTTCGCTATGTACCGTCGTTGCCCGAGACGCTAACAGAGCACGCATTGTAACTGACGCCATACTGGAGTGTGAGTCAGTGAGGTCCTCCAGCCACCGGCGGAGGCCTAAATACATGTTGTCGAGAGAGCGTTGGCGGCCTGTTGCTTGCCGGCGTGTCTCTGGCCTCTCTCGTGATAGGCGCGCTTGTTCCAGCGACTACTATCGATCTTTGCGCTACATTTTTGCCATCGGTGTGCTGGCGACAGCTTCCGCCAGCTCACTGACCTGTCTTTGAGCATTGGTTGCTCATAAGAATAGCTGCAATTTGAACAGTTGAGAGGCACCCACATGCCTTGCTCATACTGTGGCATCAAGCAGTCAGGCCTGCAAGATGAGTGGTCTGCCAAGCGAGTGGATTCATTCTTATATGTCGAGAAACATGAACTCTAGTACTCACAATAAAGATACAAATTATCCTCCTGTGTGAATAATGCGCAACGGAAATGCACATCTGACTATCAGTAATTTACAGAACTCTGACTGTTCACTACGCACTGTCAATACCACATTTTCCTTTTTTTTTTTTTATTTAACGGTTTTTATCAACACGTGGCCATCGCACTGAATATGAGTGGCGCACACATTATAAATTCTGGATATCATGACAACATACAATTCGAAGGAAAAGGCCACCAATCTTTCTCCTTTAGCTGTCTTATTTATTCCGATAAATTCTATAACCTAAACACACAAATTCTATAACCTACAACAATAACACATGAGAAATTCCGCCAGTGGGCATGGCTTTGCATTGGTGATTCTCTACCTTATGGTCTCGTAATTATATAACGCTACAGTGCACTTTCTGGATAGGATGGTGGATCTTTTGCTATATCTCACACTTCGACTCTCACAACCATCATCACGAAACTTTCCTCCAGACCGAGCGGTACAAAAGGAACAAGCATAACCCAGTACCTATGAAGCTACCTTGCTACTCTCCCATGCAAACCACACATACCCAAATTACATGACATACACCACACTACAACATGGAATACAACACAATAAATAGTCACAACACTATCACTTTCAGCTTTCCCACTTCAATTAGTATTTGTCCCAGTTTCACACGACCCTGCCCCACCTCGTAATTCTTCTTTCCTACTATGAACTCTGGAGATATATGCACATCTTCCTGTCCAATGCAAGCCAAGTGGCGTTGCTGGGTAGACGGCTGACTCACCTTGTTTCTCTCTCAGAGTATTACAGTTTGAATCAAGCGTCACGCGGAAACATATCTCGCAAAGTAATATTAAGAACATATTCATCACACACGCGAGTCCTCAACTGATACCATGAACGAGTACTTCTCTTTATCCTTTGTCTCATACACAGATTGAGACTCAGACAGTACTCACCACGTGGAAGTACTCGCCTCTAATTTCAAGTCCTGCACACGCTATTTCTTAAATATTTCAACTTAAAGTACACACGCTAGTAATTCAGCTTAACTTAAGCACACGGAAGTATTTCAACTTATTGCTACACGTGGTTTCATTGTGACCGTTGGTCACTTCCGAAGATTACTACGATCCCATTAATATTACCTGCCTGACATTTAATTCTCCCCACAAAAGTTCCTGAAATAGAGAAATTATTATTTCAAACTACTCTTAAATATTCCACATGCATACCATGTCTCCACTCTTTTGTCTTTACGGAGCACAACTAAGACAGGTCTTAACAACACAAGATCCAGCGGCAGAGTGCTGAAACATGGCCGTTCTTCAGGTCATCTCGCACCTCTGTCAAGGTGGGGGAAGACCATGCTACCGTATTGGTCAGCCACATTTCAGGCGCTCAAAGCTCCGGTAAGTTTCATCTCTTTGGTTCCACCAAAGGTGGCTAAGTGATCGTCTCAAAGATGATCATATATTCACATTCACTATCTGCGGTTAGCAGACGACCATACATTCATTGATTTCACGGATCTCACCAAACCGGATGTAGGGATTTATTTTGTGGGAGTGCACTTGTGATCAGTTAAATAAATAAATTGTCATTCTTTCCCACACTGGTATCTGGCTTCACTGTATTAATTGAAATTGAGTTATTATTAGAAAAAAATGTGTTGTTCTGACAAAAATAATGAAGTATGTTGTACGTATTTTCAATGTCGGGCGGTACTGTACCCTTTCACAGTAACCGAAACGAAGGGTAAAAGTGAGCCCCGCTATGGCGGCTACCTAGCGCCCCTTGCCAGACAGTAACGGTGGGTTCGCCACGGCCCGGCCACGAGACGTTTGCACCTGGCACACTCGTCTGTCCGGGCAGGCGCCAGTGACCTGCGGCCGGTCCGCAGCTGTTAGCGTAATTGGGCTGCGGCGGCGGCTGCAGCGGCGCATAACAAGCGCAGGCGCCTCCCCCAGCGTCTGCAAACTGGCCGGCTAACGAGGCGCGCGGGGACGTCTGCGGACTGCAGAATCCGGCAGTCGCAACTTTGCCGACAGGAACGTCACCCGCTGCATCTTCTGCCGTTGTCACCCAGCTGGAAGGGAAGGCAGTCAGAGGGTGTGCGTGTTTCACCTGCCACCGAGGACCTTACCAGCGTTGCGTATACTCTTTCCATTTTTACACCATGCCTATCCACACTGCTATTCCAAAACATTATGACCGCTACTCACTGCGAAGTTGATAGCCGCTTGGTGGCGCTGAGGGCTCGTGACACAGTAAGGGAACTCTATAAGAGGATCAGAGGCGAATAGGGAATTATTCTAGAATGCGCTGATGTGGAACTTCCTGGTAGAGCACTTGCCAGCGAAAGGCAAGGGTCCCGAGCTCGAGTCTCGGTTCGGCACACAGTTTCAATCTTCCAGGATTTTTCATATCATCGCACACTCAGCTGCAGAGTGAAAATCTCATTCTGGATACATCCCCCAGGCTGTTGCTAAGCCATGTCTCCGCAATATCCTTTCTTTCAGGAGTGCTTGTTCTGCAAGGTTCGCAAGAGAGCTTCTGTAAAGTTTGGAAGGTAGTAGACGAGATACTGGCAGAAGTAAAGCTGTGAGGAGGGGTCGTGTGTCGTGCGTGGGTAGTTCAGTTGGTAGAGCACTTGCCCGCGAAAGGCAAAGGTCCCGAGTTCGAGTCTCGGTCCGGCACACAGTTTTAATCTGTCAGAAAGTTTCAGGGAATTATTCTATCGACGACAAGGGCCGCAAATTGAGAAATCCACTGACAGAAGAGACTTTGACAAAGGGCACATTCTTAAGTTCCGGGCCGGCCGCAGTGGCCGAGCGGTTCTAGGCACTTCAGTGCGGAACTGCGCGACTACCCGTTCGCAGGTTCGAATCCTGCCTTGACCATGGATGTGTGTGATGTCCTTAGGTTAGTTAGGCTTAAGTACTTCTAAGTTCTAGGGGACTGATGACCTCAGATGTTAAGTCCCACAGCGCTTAGAGCCATTTGGACCATTTTTTAAGTTCCGGTGACTGCAAACGAAAAATTCTGAGACGGCGTATTTGGTCAGCTGTTCACGTGCTCCTATCTTGAACGTGTGTGATAAGTGACTGAAGGACGTTGCAACTGCTAACAAGCGAGTAAAAAGTCCATGCCTTTCGCAGAACGTCGAGTTCGGAGGCTTGCCCTCTCTGTAACGTAGGATAATAGGCGAGCTGTGGAGAAACTGACGACAGGGTACAATGCTCGTGCAAGCACAAGTATTCCTGAAGAAAACATTGTTGAACATGGACGTCTTTAGCAGATAACCCTTACCTGTTTCCACGTTGAGTGAACGATAGTGTCACATACAATTACAGTGACCATGTGTCCGTCGACGCTGGACCACTGAATAATATCAGCACATCATCTGGACGAATAAATCACGTTAGCTGATAAACCAGGTCAGTGTTTGTGTCTGGATACGCTGCTCCCCAAGAAGAAAGACGTTAAAAAAATGGTGAATAAAATATCCCATACTGGTTGTTAAAATACTTTTATTAAATGTTACGACCGGAAGAGTCATGGTGCGACAAGGTAAATTCCAGGAGCCAAATCCCATAGTTCATCGTGACGGTTAAACCAATAGCGCCCTGAAATCGGTTCTCTATGTTCAGACTGACTGGGACTCTGATCATAGAGAACCACTTTTAGCACGCAGTCGGTTTAATAATGACGATGAATGATGGGAGTGGGCTCTTAGTTTTACTTTGCCGCGCCATGATTCTTTAAAATAAATAAGATATTTGCCCCCCCACTGGTGTTAGACCGGCCGTGACATTTTAATAAAAGTATTTCAACAGCCACTGCGGAAGATTTTATTCGCACTGTTGTAACAACCGCTTAGAAAAATTAGTGAATTACTGTGCTGATAAACCTCTTATGTTATTTGATTTTCAAACAGCTGAGCAGAACACAACGTACTCAGACATTTCTCTCTTTACTTTTTCTGCTCAACACTAAACTGACACACAATATTTTTAGCGCAACGCAAACTGACTTTCAATAATCCCTACAAAAGAATGGCCCTGACTAACAATAACCTATACCTTTCATGAATCACTTACCTCACAAAAATCTTCGATACTCGAACTACTGCTATACAGCGTGCGCCAATACTGCCAGCTAAGATTCTAACTACTGAAGGCACTAACTACTGATCGGCACAGTTAGCAAATGAAAGATTTTGATAGAGAAAAACAATGTATTTACCTTAATAATGTTCAAAAGTCATCATATGTATATCAGTTCATGATATCCAGTATCACAAATCTACTCTTTCTGATGGACACACGTCCCGATCGTCCGCTCTCAGAATTCTGCCATCTCTCAGCCCACATCCACCACTGCTGGCGGCTCACCTCCAACTGCGCAACGCTTCACGCTGTTAATATCCAACTGCCCAACACTACAATAGCAAATATTCAAAAAATGCAAAGCAGCCACAGACAGCACACAGCACAGTAAGTGATTTTCATACAGAGCGCTACGTGGCGTTACCAACATAAAAACCTAAACAACCAACTTACAATGTGCAACTTTGGATGCGGTTGCGCGACCTCTAAAATAATACGCTCTAAACACGATTAGCACCATCGACGCTGGCTGGTACTACCAGTATTATGCTATGGGAGGACACTGGGCTTCCATGGGACCTGTGCTCGTACGCGAAATCACCATGGCAGCTGTGGGCTACGTAAACGCTGTTGCGGACCGTCAGCGTCCTTTGATGCTTTCGTCTTCACCAACGGCAAAGGTGTGTTCTAGCAGAATAAATTCCTGTACCACAAAGCCAGAATCGTGTTACACTGTTTCGACGAGCGTGATAGTGAGATCACGTTGATGCGCTCGCCACTAAACTTGCCTGATCTGAACCTGATGGAACGAATCTCCGGCGCTACCGGGTACCAGCCCTTTGCCCATTGCTCACCGGCCAATAATTTCCGAGAAATACGTGTAGACATCTTGTCCCACATACCTTCGGAAGTCTAGCAATCATTTCTCGAATCCACCCCACGCCGAGTCGCTGGACTAACGTACTGGGAGGCGCGTTCAATAAATAATGCAACACTTTTTTTCTGCAAGCAGATTATTCAGTATACCATATTTTTCCCTAGTGTTTAGGCTACATACTCTACGTTCAGTCCGACGGCGATATGCAACCTTAGTGGTATAACCTCACCCCACCTTCCTGCTTGCAACTGTTGCCCATAATAAGAGAAGTCTTTTCTGAAGATTTGAGAGGGGCGAAGATTAAAATAGACTTTCTAGTTTACTTAGCTTTTCATGTGGAGATGGCTCTGATTTTTGAAGCTGAAAATGTCACATTTTAGGTCCTCACAGTTGGATTGATCAAAATAAATATGAAGATAATTCTTCCAGAATCTTTTTTGTTATGTTAATATACACGCATCAAAAAAAGTTTTAGATCACCTCGGTTGCGAGAGTTCCAGAACGTGAACAGAAAAGTGGAATAGATATCAACGTAAACATCATTTCCGCCCTCTTTGTTGCTCATGAGAACCACACATTGCATGTTGTACCACCATACAGCGAGGCCTTCAGAGGTGGTGGTCCAGATTGCTGTACACACCGGTACCTCCAATACCCAGTAGCCCGTCCTCCTGCATTGATGCATGCCTGTATTCGTCGTGGCATACTATCCACAAGTTCATCAAGGCACGGTTGGTGCAGATTGTCTCACTCCTCAACGTCGATTCGGCGTGGATCTCTCACAGTGGTTGGTGCGTCACATCGTCCGTAAACAGCCCTTTTCAATCTATCCGATGCTTGTTCGGTAGGGTTCATATCTGGAGAAAATGCTGGCCACTCTAGTCGAGCGATGTCGTTATCCTGAAGGAAGTCATTCACAAGATGTGGATGATGGGGCAGCGAATTGTCGTCCAGGAAAATGGATGCCTCACCAATATGCTGCCGGTATGGTTGCACTATCGGTCGGAGGATGGCATTCACGTATCGTACAGCCTTCTACGACCACCACCGGCGTACATCGGCCCCACATAATGCTACCCCAAAACAGCAGGGAACCTCCTTCTTCCTGCACTCGCTGTACAGTGTGTCTAAGGCGTTCAGCCTGACCAGGTTGCCTCCAGACACGTTTCCGACGATTGTCTGGTTGAAGGCATATACGTCACTCATCGGTGAAGAGAACGTGATGCCAATCCTGAGCGGTCCATTCGGCATGTTGTTGGGCCCATCTCTACCGCGCTGCATGGAGTCGGGGTTCCAAAGATAGACTTCGTCATGGACGTGAACTGCGCATCGTGCAGCCTATTGCGCACAGTTTGAGTCGTAACACGACGTTCTGTGGCTGCACAAAAAGCATTATTCAACACGGTGGCGTTGCTGCCAGGGTTCCTCCGAGCCATAATACATAGGTAGGGGTCATCCACTGCAGTAGTAGCCCTTGGGCGGCCTGAACGAGGCATGCCATCGACAGTTCCTGTCTCTCTGTATCTCCTCCATGTTCGAACATCATCTCTTTGGTTCACTCCGAGACGCCTGGACACCTCCCTTGTTGAGAGCCCTTACTGGCACAAAGTAACAATGCAGACGCGATCGAACCGCGGTTTGACCATTTCGGCATGGTTGAACTACAGACAACATAATCCGTTTACCTCCTTCCTGGTGGAATGATCGGAACTGATCGGCTGTCGGACAGCCTCCGTCTAATAGGCGCTGGTCATGCATGGTATTTACATCTTTTTGCGGGTTTAGTGACATCACTGAAGTCAAAGGGACTGTGTCTGTGGAAAATATCCATAGTCAACGTCTATCTTCAGGAGTTCTGGAAGCAGGGTGATGCAAAACTTTTTTTTATGTGTGTATTACGTCACATTTTAGTGTATCATATAGTCTTTTGATATTTCACATTACCAAAGCTTAAAGCTTCGCACGAATTTCAAAAATACGTCCGATCACATCACATGCATGCTTACTACTTTCCTACTCTGTGGAGATAACACTATTCCAAAGGGTTTATAATTCTTCATGACGAATCAGTTTCTACTGGTTACTGTTACATTATTAATCTCGATTATTATTTGATAAATGAATCCTGACATAAACAATGTAAATTAGTAGGATAAATTTTTAGCGCGCCAATTGTTCGTAATTTCAAATGTTTAAAAAAATATAATTTTAACTTATACATTGAGAACTAGTACTTATCGATTATAACATCGAAGATAAGTAATTTCTTTTCATAAATTATAGCTCGAAATGTAACATATTGTGTATAAAATGATATGAAAGTTTTCAGAAAATCATCTGAGATAATATTGACCTGTGCAAAATTCGAAAAATGATACTGGTATCAACAACTACTTTTGAGGAGAAGTAATACTAAAGGAGGATGTCCCGTTACAGTGGAATGGAATGTCTGCCTGCATGGTACCACTGCACTGGTCAATGTTGGAGTCAACGCCATGCTTCATCAATAACCTCCTCATCAGCCAAGTAATGCTTCCTGTGCTGTGCACCATTGGGCCAAACAGATGGAAGTCGGCAGGTTTAAGATCCGGGCTGTAATGTGGATGGGCAAAAACAGTCCAGTGAAGTGTTAGAAGATGCTGTCGGGTGCGCAGACTTGTGTGAGGTCTTGCTTTGTCATGCAGAAAATAATTTGCGTTTTTTCTGTTATGCCAGCGTAGCTTGGATTTCCGCCCCTCCCCAGTTCTATAAAGCCCTCCAAATCCTCGAACGCCATGCGCTCCGCCTCACCTTCCGCATACGCATTCCGTCCCCCACGTGCATCCTCTACGACCTTATCCCCTTCCCCCACCTTCTCCTTGAACACATCCGCACACTATATATTGTCCGCCGCCTTGATCCCCCTCACCCCCTGGTGTCTCCCTTCCTCTCCACCTGCAACCCGTTGCGGCGCCTTTACCGTTGTGTCCCACCCTCTCTCCATCTCCACACCCTCCACCTCCTTTCCCAATGCAACTTCCACCATCTACCCCGCCTGGATGATGAGTTTCGCCCTGACATCTACCCTTCCTACCAACTCTAACCCCCATCTTCCTGCCACCTCCTCAGGGCTCCCTCTCCTCCCTCCCCCTCCTCCTGAGTGGCTTCCCACTCCTACGCCCCTCCATCTCTTGTGCCTCCTTTCAGTGTCTCTGCACTCCCCCCGGCCTTTTCCCTCATCATCTCCTGCCCCACGTGTCTCCTGCCTCTTAATGTTCCCACTGAGGCCCCTACGCTCTTCATCCCGCCACCTTCCCTGCTGCCCCTTGCTCTCCCCTCCTTTTCCATCCTCTCTGACCTCTCCCTCGGCAGGTCCCACCTGGCAGTTTTATTCTTCATCGTGTGTACTCCAAGTGGGTTTTAAGTGTGTTGTTCTGGAGTGTTTTTAATACTGTGGCCGACTTTTAACCTATGCATGTGCATTCAGTGTCGTATTTGTGTTTTAAGAATCACCAGCTGGGGTTTTTTAACTTTCTTGTAACTTTTTTAACTGTCCCCCCTATGGGGCAGGGAAATGAAATCACAATAAAGAAAGAAAAAAAAAGTCAGGCAACATGTCTAACATAGCGTACGTCTCTGGACATATAGCCTCGCCTTAGACAGTGTATTTCCTTTCCTCTTTTGTTTACGAGTGGACGTGGTTGTCTAGTTTGGTTTATTTGACTCTGTTGTCTCGTTCATGTTGTTGTCGTAAGGTCCTTCGTTGGTCGTGTCCGTCCTCTCCGTTGTGTTGTTCGCGGGCTGCTCCGCGGGTCCCGCAGCGTTTTCCGTCACTTCAACCCCGCGACTGTTCTGGTCGCCGTTACGACAGCAGGAATCACAGCTGCGTTTGACCGGCCGCCGCGCAGGCGATCGGTTTGCGGGCATTTGTTCCGATGAAGACAGACGCCTCGTCCCAACGACTAACCGTGCTTTTGTTCACTGGTAGGACTCCGTAGACATTCTGCAAGCAACTATCTATATCTTCGATATCCCTGGTTTTCCGTCCAAAAGAACTCAGTGATAGATCTCTGTTTGGAATGCCCCTCCATTACGGATGCCGTTTCGAAGGCTGCGTATAGCGCCGTTGTCCATCGGAACTTCATGAAACTACAGTGTCTGAAGCGACAATATTTCGCAATGTCCCACAATATATGTTTCATTTTTCAACCAAAATTGGCCGAGAAAAAAATGTGCTGCATTAGTTACTGAACGCCCCTTGTATTAAGTAGTTGGTCATAATTATTTTGCCTCATGAGTGAATGGGTAATTTACATGTGTAAGACAACACATGTAACACAGCGAAAGAATCAGACAACATCTGATTACAAGACTATTGGTGAAAATTGTAAGCACTTTGTATCACTATAGAGGTGTAATACTAAGATGCAACAGTAGTAATACCGTTGGAAATTGTGATGCACACGTAACCATGTTATTATGGAAGGCGAAAGCGAGATTTGGATCTGTTGAAAGGGTTCTGGAAATGGACAGTGTATCTCTGTAGGAAACATCGTACAAGACGTTAATGCGACCAGTTCTAGAGTTCTGTTCAAGTGCCCAGAGCCTCTGTCAAGGCACGACAAGAGACTTGGAGCGGATTCAGAGACAAACTGCTGAGAATCTTTATCTTAGTAACAGAGGTAACGAGGAATTTAAATAGGAAGCATGGAAAGAAAGAGAACGTGAATCTTGTTAATCGATGTTGGTTATATTTAGAGACCTTTATTGTGCTATAGACATACATTCACAAAAATTGCTGTCTAAATTTAAGGCAACTGTTTGCTGCTAGTTGGCCTTTTCGACTGTAGTAGCCATAGGTCCTTTCCTTGCTCATCATATTTTACTTACTTGACAAACTAGAGCCATTATATTCGTGTACTAGTTGAGTATCCAGCGAGGCCCAGCATTGAACTTATTCCAATCATCTATTAGTCCATCTACCCCCCCCCCCCCCCCGCCTGTACACCTTCTCGTTCCCTCTCTCTCTGTATACATCCTCACTTGCTTCAGAGTCTCCTCCTTTTCCTTCCCCTCACTTTCCACCTCCTCAGCTCTGTCCACTTCCTTCTACCCCACTCTCTGTCGCTTCTCCCCCTCTCTCCACCCATTTCCGCCTCTCACTCGTTCATTCGTCCTTGTCATCCGCCCCAGTCGCTCTGTCAATCTCCTCATTTCCTCTCTCTCTCTCTCTCTCTCTCTCTCTCTCTCTCTCTCCCCACCTTCCCTCCCTCCCTCCCTCCATGATCTTCTTAGCCTCTCTCTGTCCATCCACTCCTCCAATATCTGTGTCCACCTCCTACAGCCCCCCTCTCTCTCTCTCTCTCTCTCTCTCTCTCTCATCCCCACCCCTCCCCCACCCTTCCGGGTCCATTCCTCCACCCCAAGAGGAGCTTAGTGGTTCTTGCCCACACATAATTTCTTTTCAATTAGTAAGTAATACGTGTACGATGGTTAGTCGACATCGGCCTACTGATTTAGGAGGAGCATATTTACCTTTGCTACATTCGTGTACGCACATTTCGCGTATATTTGATATATATTTAAAATATTTCACACGTATTAGTACACATTTACACATCTTTTACCTGTATCTCTACCGGATTTCGCCGTTCAGTTTCGTTTCCACGGAAGTCAACAATTATCTCCTGAATTACATATCGTTATTTAATAATATAATTTTAGTGGTAAATTCAGCGGAATATGTGGATATTCTCTGAAATATATGTTGCGAATAGAGTTAACAGCTAAGCAATAAGAAATTGAAACGTCATGCATGATTAGGCAGTTTTTTCAGGAATCTCAGTGTAATGACGTCATGTCTATTGAAATATGTCCCCTACAATAAAATAATTTTATAGGTACATTCAATGGCACAATTAGATACCGTCTGAGCAATATGCTGCGAAAAGAGGTAGCATCGAACAAGTAAAAACTTAAGGTCTCATGGATGATGTGGCAGTTTCTCACGCATCACAATGTTTATGACTTCATGCCTCCTAAATTATGTATCGTACCATGGTATAATTTTCCAAGTGCAAACGACGGTAAACGCGAATACTGCCTGCAGAAGTGTGTCGCGAATAGAGTTCGTGGGGAAGAAGTAATAAATTAAAACGTCATGCATGATGCGGTAGTTTTAGTCCATGAACAGCTAAAAGGTAGTAGGCGATTAACTTCTTTCCTTTCAGCATTTTGTGGGAGGTGTCAGGGAGAAATCTTTCACAAAGACTTTAAAATACCTGTAAAGTTTGTTGCGAGTCACTAAGTTTCGCCTTTGACAGATAGGTGGTTCCTACCTTACTCCTCGCCCCCCCCTCCCCCCCCTCCCCCCCCCCCCCCCCCTCCCACACTCAGAGCTTCCAGACCGTAAAAGTTTAGGAAGTGATAGGGAATATTTCTCAATATATATATTTGTAAAATATGTGTGTATGGACTCCAAAGTTTGATACTGTTAAATACGTTTATATTTCTTTGGTTTACTTTTCAACTACGATATTCTGTGCCAAGCGGACTTTTCATTTAGTTCAATAGATCTTGTAACTTTTTCTTCATTTCTCCAGAGAAAAATATTTCTGTCACGTAATTTTTGTCACTGATAATTCACTCCGAATCTTTCTTTTATTTACTGCATTGGTATACAGGATTAACAGCTTGTAGAGCGAATATATCACTGCCTTACGCATTTTCCAATCCAATCACTTATTTCTTGGTCTTGCACTATTATTGCTCCCTCTTATTCTCTCTACATATTGTACATTACTTGTCTTTCATTGTAGCGCATAGCTAGTTTTCTGTGGAATGCAAACATCTTGCAGCACATGAAATTATGAATGGATTTTTGGTCGACAAATTGGTCGAACGAGTCTCGCTTTTTTATGGTCTGCGATACTAACGATGGACATTTTGCCAAACTCCTACTCTGAGATACCAATTTAGTTTAAATCACATCAAAATTGACTTCAGCTAAAACTTCCGGGGCAATTGCTGAAAACTATTCCTTAACGTTTCGCCTCTGACTGTGAGGAATATCTTCGGAGACAAATCGGCAACTCCAAAGACGTTTCCCGTATTAGGAGACGACAGCTCGGGAAGTAGTTTTATATATCGATCACAGCCCCTCAGTCTCAAAATTTTAGCTGAAGTAAACACCGGCCGTGAAAGCTGTGGTGTGGCGAAATGCATTGACATTTAAGTGACTTTAAGTTTGGTCTCAGTGACCTTGTGCCCTACAGAAGATGTTCTGATGCTGGGAAGGTACCATCTGTCATCTTTTTGCCCACTCATTGCAGACCAAGTCACGTACATGTACACTTTGCAGATGACTTAAGTCGAACACGGACTTCCGAATGAGAAAAATTATTTGCCGTACATCCAGTGCCACGAAATTTTATATAGTCTTTTAGCAGTAGCTCACCTCGCTACCTAAATGTTTTAGGAGATATCAAAGTTATCTAAAACCAAACTTCCCATTAAAAGCAACATGCTCAAACGTGAACATGAGTTGCAAATATACCAGAAAATTGCTAGAAATAGACACCATGTCGCTAAATGATTAAACAGTTTATTTCCTCATAACCGTAGAATTTACGCCATGTTTCGGTTTTGAAACAATAAATACTACATTCAATTGTCTGACGTTATTATTTTCATTTGTTATGCCGTCAGAGTGATGAGAGGGCGAATGGAGCATGTATGTGTCGTATGGATCGTGGAAATTGTTAGTAATTAAAGATGAGCGGGTGTATGAATCCTATTCTGTAATCCAGCGGTGAGTTACATACATGGAATGATATGCCTAATGTAAGGTTGAAAGTATCATGGATAAAATTATCTTTAAGAGTGAAAGTATCTAATCCAAATTGTTTCCTTTTTAATTAGTGAAAGTATCAAAGATTAAATTGTTCCAAATTAATTATTCAACAAACCCGCATGTGACTGCGTCTGCGAACTTGTTTCGTGCCCTTCTCCATTTTGCCATTAATGAAACATGTATTTGACTTAGCAATCAAGTGCAGTGCAGTGGCATTAAGATGGTACTGAAAAATTAACTTTTGGCCCTGATGTTTACTTAATTAAATTATATCTTGCCTTGAATAATGCCAGTTGTGCAATGGCATAAAATTTGTTATTTGAAATAACTTTGCTCTGATAACTTCTGTTATACCAAAACCGATTTCAAACCATGAACTGCACACAGATATTACATTTTCTTTACGTTCTTTCATTGGTGGGTAACGTTACTTTACTACTCATTTTTATATTCAGTACAAGCAAAGGATGTGGATTATGATTCAGGCTGTTAGATTTAAACACAATGTTGATCTCAATATATATATATATATATATATATATATATATATATATATATATATATATATATATATATTGTAATGTTGTAACTTTAATTTTCTTAGCTGCTGTGTAATGTTGTAACTTTAATTTGGTATGCTGATATCGGTGCTAATTGACAATGAAAGTGGGTTAAAAGCCGTGATCTGTCTGGGGACGTTAACCGTGGATTACTGGGCATCTGTTTCATCAGATATTTAGTCTAGGTTTACCAAGCAGACTAACATTAATGATAATCTTTTAATAGTCATACAAAACCGGTAATATATATATATAAAAAGAGAATTTAAATAAAAAGAAAGAAATCAGTTTATATTTGGAAATTTATTTTATGATTGTTCATTGAAATTTCAGCATATTATACGTGAGTTATAACTGAGCTGGTGCCTTATTTACGATTAAAAAATGTGAGATTGTAATCTTACGGAACACACAAAATATGGAGCCAAGATTGGGAGACTGCATACGACACTGCATTCATAAAATAACTCACGAAGAACATTGAAACATAAGCAAGAAGAAATTAACCACAACCAACAGATTCAGTTTTTTTACCCAAAGAAATTACGTTCATACCACAATCCTGTCCGTCATGTAATTACCACACACTGGTATACTAAATTCATATTAACTCTTTGTGAAGTCTTCGCAAAAAGAATAGCTGAAGGCTACTTTGATGATTATACCACATGCTCCACGTGGTCAACTTGGTTTACACAAAGCATACAACTCCACAATAATTTTGATAATTAACATAAATTCGATCGAAAAGCAATTGACAAAAGAAAAACCTTGAACTGGTTACTAACGTCTTACTATTGACCTGATGGGTCAAACAGTTATATAAGCACGTGGTACTGGTCTCGCAAAGTACACTCCACGTGGGTTGAACATAAAGAAAAGCATAAAGAAAAGTTGCTATATTGTAAAATATTGTCAAGACGAGACGTTATAATCACACAAGCATTCACATTTAAGATTGATGAACTTAGTTAGAGTTACTGATCAACACGTGGTTCCACTTTACTCGCAAAGTAGTGACAAAGCAACTACCCCAAAATAATCTGAACTTCACACGAGAATTACACTACGCTGCAATTTAAGATAACCTTAGATATTTTAGAGCTAAACCCGAGATAAAGATGATTAAATTTTCAGTTAGGCTGAACTTAACAAATCCATTGTCCTATGGACTTAGCAGACACGCGCTTAGCCGGAGATCTTACCACTTCAGACGCTCGCCACCGCCAGACTGCCACCGCCCTACAGCCGAGCGTGCTTCCTGAGGGTGGCTCACAAAGACCAACGGAAGTGACCAGAGGGGCAGCTTCCTATACCAACATGACAACGGACGGACAGAACCATACTAAGGATAGAAACCTCTTTGCTTTTAGGAAGCGTAGCTACCTGTTCCGACGTTGGTCCTACTGTTCTCTAGCAGACAGGCTTGTCTGCTACCCTCAAGCATGCAACTACAAATACATTTGCTCATTCATACTCTCACACAGAAGGGAAGGGGGATGACAGTATCTTATCATATACAGTTGCATGGGGGCTTAATTATTAAATTTGAAAATCATTTTTATTTTTGGTAGCTGTATGTCCGATTACGCAGTGTCTCGTAATCGGCTGGCCCTGACTAGTATATTTACGCTATCTGACTGCAACAAACAATGTAAGAAAATTTTCGTAAACACAGTTAATTAATTAAGTCCCCAGCAACTATAAAATCTACGAAGCCAACAAGCACAAGAGTAACTGTTCTGTATGTGGGAGTGTGACTCAACGTCCACATCTGGCACGGTTCTTTTCCAACAAGACAAGAATTTTTAAATACCAACTATGCTGACGTGACAAAAGAAAATTAGAAAAACTATAATTACGCAAGAAAACCAGAATTCACTCTAATACAAGAACACAAGCCAGATGCTTTGTTGACTGAACCTGTAGTGACGCATTATTTCAGACACACAATTAATAAAAGAACATTGTAGTTTTTACCTTCATATATATTGACGAAATGCACTCATTACAATAACATCTGCTATCTCTCCCATCAAATAACTGCATAAAACATGGAACAACACTCTTTACTACCACATCTCACTCCGACTTCACGACAAGCAGTGCCCACTAGCACATCTCGGTACGAACTCTTAACACATACTGTCCTCTACGAGCTCTCTACTAGCACTGACTTCCACGAGCTCTCTACTAGCACTGACTTCCACGAGCTCTCTACTAGCACTGACCGCTATGAACTCTCGACAACCACTGTGGAGGCGGCTTAATAGTACTCTTTGGCGCAATCTCTGGCGCAGTGGCACAGTGTAGCCACCTTTCATATGCCCCTCCTCCACAGGCCAGAATTTGATGGTATTTTTGCCAGCATTGGTGGTGAAAATACCACCAAATTCGTCCAGAAAAATACAGACAAAAATAAAAGATAATATTAATACCTAAATATCACATAATTAGTTAAAAATTTTGGCTTTGCACTGACCTTTTACTAACCTAATATATGAAAGACAGTAAGCAATACAACTTCTTTTCATACATGTGACTTTACATAATAGTTTACACAATATACAAAAAAATCAGTTTATACAAATGTTCAAATAAAATGCTTTCAATGATTAGTTTATACAAAAAAGAACACCAACAGGTAACATCTTTTCAGTAAAAGCAGTCCATCAGT
The DNA here is from genome assembly GCF_023864345.2 of Schistocerca serialis cubense. NCBI lineage: Eukaryota > Metazoa > Arthropoda > Insecta > Orthoptera > Acrididae > Schistocerca > Schistocerca serialis. Next base: position 867,855,342 of record NC_064641.1, on the reverse strand, counting down.
TGCACCCAGTTAAGTTTAGCAGGTACACCCAGCAACAAGTCACATTAGTTCAGTAGAAGCAATCCATCAGATGCACCCAGCAATGTTAAGCAGGTACAGACGCCAACAAGTGACTTCATTTCAGTAAAAGCAGTTCACCAGTTGCACCCAGCAATGTTGAGAGCAGGTGCAGACACCAACAAGTGACATCATTTCAGCAGAAACAGTCCATCAGTTGCACCCAGCAATGTTGAGCAGGTGCAGACAGCAACAAGTGACACCATTTCAGTAGAAGCAGTCCCATCTGTGGCACCCAGTAATGTTGATCAGGTGCACACAGCAACAAGTGACTTCATTTCAGTAAAAACAGTTCATCAGTTGCACCCAGCAATGTTGAGCAGGTGCAAACAGCAACAAGTGACATTATTTCAGTAGAAACAGTTCATCAGTTGCACCCAGCAATGTTGAGTGCAGGTGCAGACACCAAAAAGTCACATTTCTCAGCAGAAGCAGCTCCACAAAATTCACTAATACTGATCACACTGTTCATCAGAGTTTATGAGCAGAAATTAAACATGTCCTAGTGGCACCAATCATGAAGAAAAGGTACAAGTAACAGTCCATAATTTTTTAGAATCACTGATCACACAGTTCCTCAGCAGAAATTAAACATGACTAAATGTCACACATCATGTTGAAAAAGTGCAGGTAACAGTTCAGAATATTTATCTTCACTAATCAGACAGTTCAGGCATGAACAATAGTTTGAATGCACATACAAATGCTTTTACAGTAACATACAAATCATAACAAACACACAAATGATATCAGATAATTGTCCTATTAACTATTACAATACACAAATACCAATAAACCTATAATATTTATGGGTGTCAGTGCAAGCCACTACCAACAAATAAAATAATATTTTGAGATAGGTGGTTAGGATTAGTAAAGGAAAACACACAGAACACACTCACTCATCTCTCATCCACATTAAGTACTACTGTGTAACTGAATAGTGTTAATTGTGTAAATGAAATTCTGTCTAAATCCGATGTTCATCATGTGTATCAAGTAGTACTGGCAGCAATGTATAACAGTCAATAATAGTTAGTCAACGTCATAGTCATCATGTCAAGACCAATGTTTGCCAAGCCAGATCAAAATGTACTGTTGTTGAACAACTGTCAGTGAGCCAAGATATGCAATTACTTCCTCTCTCCAAAAAAAAGTATATACTGCTTAGTGATTTAACAAAGTGTGCGTATGGACTATCTTCCTTCTATTTTAGTGTTCTAGTCTGCTATTTTCATCCTCTTTGTTCCATAAGACCAACCAAAAAAAATATGCTCCTCACTTACTTTACCTCTTATACACCAAAACTCCAATAATCATCAACTTAATCTCAATACGTCACTAATACTTCTTCAATACGTCGATACATATAACTCTTATCATCAATATCATTTACCTTACCTCTTGTCCACAAAAACTCCAATAATCATCAACTTCATATACTCTCAATACCTCAATAATACGTCGCTACATATAAACCGCAGCACCAATATCATTTCACTTCCATAACAACTCTTTCCTCTAGTCAATTTCCTCGAACAAGTACAGATAAAATCCTAATGCAACTTCAATTCAGCATCCCATACAATCCGAAGACACAGTGTCCACACACAACCTCTGTGTAATCCATCTGACCCAAATTTTCTACTCATTATAAATTATAAGATACATTTTGGTTCCTTGTCCATCATTAAATAAAAGAAATGCATACCTGACCTCTAACAGACTTAGTTCGAATAATTCTCAGTAATTAAGTACGATTACGGAGTGTGAATGATCATAATATTTCACAGTGTGTACACCACTTCAAGAATTCTGGCAAACAGAAGCAAACATGTGGAGTATTTCTTGTGTCAAGTGTCACTTCCTATTTCAATTGCTCACGAAAATGCAGTGTAATAACTGTTAATGGTCTAAACCTAGTATTGGTATGTCATGTCGTTAGCTTCCTTCCTATTAGCATAAATTTATACAGCTTCCATAAAACCTCAGCTCATGTGACTTCTATGACTTTCTTGTACTAATGTCGTTCGTCGAATTATAGCAGTTCATTTTCTTATCTTAAAAATATAAGGCACTGAGCGTAAGCAAAACAAGCAATAGCGAGTAAATATACCAGTAGAGAACAGAATGTCAACAAGTGGATGCAGCACAAATCCTACAACGAGGCTCTGCCAAGTGAACAATCTATAATTAATACCATAGTGTGACCTAAACTCTATGTTTGTACACCTTATATCAGCATTTCTATATACCAAATTAAAGAGCAGTTATGGCAACAAAACAGAAATGTGTAAATATGTAATCCATACAAAAAGCAGCAAACATATATCTTACGTAAATAACAGGTCATTAGCATCATATCAGCATAAGCAAATAAATGTTCATATGTCATCTTAATAAGTAAACATGAAGGCGCAAGCAGATAAATCACAAAGTATAACCTACATACATAATCACAGTCAGCACAATTAATCAGATGACAATTATAATTTAAATAAATAAGCACAGCAGGCACATAATTAAAAAATATGACATCAGTGAAATAGCAGTGCAGCCAAGCGATGCATAATATATACAAGTCACAACCCAGTTCATTAATAATCATTGTCAAAATCAGTTAACGTACGCAAGCACGTCGCTTCACAAGTAAATTCATAGAACATGAAATTAGCACAAAGTATGAATCACGTAATCGCGAGCAGCAATTTACGTCTAAAGTACGTACCTAAGTGGAAATATGTTACCTGAAAAATGAACTCAATTAATAGTTACCTTTTTTAGTTAATTAGTTTCTTCTTCGAAATTACATTCTTCCTGAAATTTTCTCGATGGCAAGTCGTCTTAACGTCGGACACGCACAGAATTTACCTGAAGGTCTTAAATACTTTATACAACCGTATCCTGCAAAATACTGAATGTTAATAACACAATTCAACAAGTCCTTATAGCTTTATACTGAATTTAATCGGAGAAATTAGACTGTGTGTTTGTTTACGGCTGTCAGTGCATTCGCACTGAGCGCTCGATCAGCTGTGGGCGCGTGACGTAGGAAGCTATTGTTCGCGGTCAACGACTGCCTTGTGCGGCGCGCAGACTTGACTGTTGCTTTGAGTATGTGCCGCCGCCAAAACACAGCGCGGTATCCTTGTACTCTCCGCATGTTTACATCTAGCTGTTAGTTTCTCTAAAGTATGTTATTCCACAAAAATTTTTACGTTAGATATGTGATGTATTCCCTTAGAGCGTCGTGATTTAAGAGTTTCTACTTCGACAGTGTTATCATGAATAATTTTACGAATTCTATATGGACCGTTATAAAGCAGAAAAAATTTGCGACACAAGCCTTTTCCTTTGTGCGACAAACGGTGGGACTTAATTAATACCTTTTGACCAACTGACAAGATTTTTGAACGACCAGGACGTTTAGCTGATTTCTCTCTTCTTGCAGCCGCAGATGCAATATTTTGTAGAGCCAGGTTGACAACTTCAGAATGCCGCAGTTTCCGTGAAGGCGGAAAAGGAACGATTTCAGAAATGCGATTTGTTGGTACTTTATTTTTTAATATCAATAGAGGCGGTAAAGAAGTTGAGTCATTAGGAAGTTCATTCAGAATGTTTTGAAAAATATGAAGATACTGATCCCAAGTTCTGTGATTCTGATGACAATAAAGACGACACAATTTATTGATTTCCTTCATCCATCTCTCTGAAGCATTAGATTGAGGGTGAAGAAGTGAAATGAAGATTGGTTTAATTTTACGACGCTGTAGAGTACGAAGCCAAACTTTAGAACGAAACTGTGATCCATTATCTGATATAACCTTGTCAACATGACCAACTTCTTTAAGAAAATGTTTGATAAAAGCGTTAGATACTGAACGAGCTGTTGCTTTGCGTAAAGGTGTAAAACACACATATTTTGACGTCAACTCCACTGCTACGAAAATGTACGCAAAACCATTAGTAGATCGAACCACTGGACCAAACAAATCGACTGCAGCCATCTCCTTTAATTTCGCTGGAATGATGGGAAACAACGGTGCTCTGTGAGAAATCGTTGGAGGCTTAGCCATTTGACATAATTTGCATTTGGCAAGAACAGATCGAATACGTTTTTCCATATTACTGAAGTAACAATTTTCTCGTAATTTATGAAAACATTTTCTGGGACCAAAGTGTGCATAACTGAAATGCGTATACCAAATCAATTTATTGACCCACTCATCAGGAATACAAACTAACCAAACGAAGCTGTCGACCGATTTCCGTTTAAAAAGAATGTCATTGCGAACTAAATAATGCTGTCTAATCGCTACGCTTTCCTTTCTCCTCCACTTCTCCTTAATGTCCTTCCAGATTGGATCCTTATTTTGCTCCTTAGCGATATCCTGGAGCGAAGACGAAATAAAGTTCTCAAACGCAACACCTTGAATATACATCAAACAATAATTGTTTTCTTTGCAGTCCTCTTCAGCACTTTGTTTCAAACCCATAGGTGCACGTGATAAAGCATCGGCAACAATATTAGAAGAACCCTGTATGTAAACAATACTAAAGTCAAATTCCTGTAGGTACAACGCCCATCGTGACAATCTGCCATGAGTTAATTTTGTTGACATAAGAAATTCCAGAGCTCGATGATCGGTGTAAACCTTAGTATGTCTGCCAAACAAAAATGTGCGAAATTTTGTAAAAGCCCAAACAACAGCCAAAGCTTCAAGTTCCGTAATCGAATAATTCTTTTCTGATTTCAAGAGAACACGACTTCCAAATGCAATAGTTTTCTGGACTACAACGCCGTCTTCTTCTATCTCTTGAAATAAATGTGCACCTAGGCCTTTGTATGATGAGTCCGTCGCCAAACAAAATTCTTTAGATAAATCCGGATGTGAAAGAAGTGGAGCAGCAACTAAAGCATCACGAAGCTGTTCAAATTCTGACTGAGCTTCCTCATCCCAACACCAATTAGATTTCTTTCCAGATAGTTCACATAAACGAGGTGTGGCCAAATCGTCCAATTTAACAAAGCGTCGCAGAAAATTACAGACACCAAGGAAACTACGAACATCACGTTTTGTAGTAGGAACAGCATAATTACGAATAGCATCTAATTTTTCTGGATCAGGAAGAATACCTTCTGTAGAAATAATGTGACCGAGAAATTTCACCTGTGAGCGACCAAATTCAGATTTTTCTAAGTTCACAGTAATGCCAACTCTTGCAAAGATACGTAACAATGAATCCAAAATTTTGTTGTGCTCACTCCAAGAATGTTTAGCAATAAGAATGTCGTCAACATAAGAAGTAATGTTGTCACGAAGATAAACAGGTAAAATTTCATTTAAACTACGAATGAATGCTGCTGAAGATACAGTAAGTCCAAACGGTAATTTCCGAAATTGGTAACAGTTACCAAAGGCTAAAAAGGCAGTATATTTTCTACAATCAGGGTGGAGTTCTATTTGCCAAAAACTTGCGCGCATATCAATCGTGGATAAAACATTAATTCCATGAAAATGTTGAAGAAGTTCATCTAAATTTTGTGGGCGGTCAGTTTCAGGAATGATGATATTATTTATCTGTCTGGAATCCAGAACCAGACGAATTGATCCATCCTTTTTAAGAACAACGTGTAATGGGCTAGTATAAGGACTGACTGCAGGCTCAATAATGCCCTGATCTAACATGTACTGAAGTTCATTCTTAACCTTGTCTCTGTAAGCCAAAGGAATAGCGTACGTTTTTCCGCGAAATGGTGTGTGTTCTTTTACTTTAAATAAATATTGTAAGCCTTGTATAGTTCCTGTGTGATGACTAAACACTGTAGCATGTGAAGTTAAAATGTGGTGCAGCTCTTCTCTTGCAACGTCATCTGGCACTTCAGCTTTCTTAACCTTTTCATTAATTAATTCTTCGCTATTAATTATATCATCCATCGCGTCCCTGTATCTATTGTCATTGTCATGAATAAACACATTGTCGTCATAATGCTCAACGAAAACATCAGAAGTAAGAAACCTTAAACATTTTGTATCTGACTCAGATCTTGTTAAACACTCGAAAAATTTTAAACATTTCGGCATTCCAGCAACAGTCAAATTTACACTTCCTTCTTTAAAGTTCAAAATTGCCTTATGTGCGTTAAGAAACTCCATACCTAATACAATTTGTGTACTGAGTAATGGAACAATAATAAAATTAGCAGAAAATTCGTATCCTTGACAAATGAAATTTAAGTTGGTCTGTTGTTTGACTTCCACACTTTTTCCAGAAATAGCACCTCGAATTGTAGTTTTAGAAATAGGTAACACAGGACAGGCAATAGTTCTTTCACATATACGAAAAACTGATTCACTAATGACATTCAATGGGCTCCCAGAATCTAAAACTGCAGTGAACTTATTCTTACCCACACATACTTCAATAACAGGATGTAAAAATGCGTCTACATTATTTTCCTTTTCATCTAACAAAATGTCTCTCATGTCTTCCAGGCGTACGTAGTGTAAAGTCGTAGTGTCATTACTTTCTGAACCGTCTATATTGCTGCCAGAAGCCGAAGCTGCAAGTCATTGTCGATTGTTTGCGTCACGTCTTTGAGTATTCGCGTCATTTCGCGGATCAATTTCTACGATTTGCACTTGTCTCTCTGAAGTTCTGTCACGTGGAGGATGCCAATTAGGTCCCTCCTGTCTGTTGGATGCAAATTCTTGGCTGTGTCTGTTATTAAAATTTCTGTTTTCCTGTCTGTCTGCATAACTACTTCTTGTGTAATTTCGACTGTCATTTCTGAAATTATTGTTATATCTACTACCCTGATTGTTTCTGTAGTAAGAATTTCTATTACTGTTTGAATAATTTCTGTCTTGATAATACCGATTACTGTTTCCGTATGATTGATCATTCCGATACGAATTACCGTTGTTATAGTTGTCTGTGTAATTTCTGTTAGAACGTCTGTTATTGTCATAGGGCTGGTATCTATTGTCGTGTCTGTTACGTCTGTCATTCTCAAAATTACCCATATAACGCCCGTTCCGATCACTATCTCTTTTCTCTGAAAGTCTATTATAAATACTGTTCCTGAAAAAGTTACAAGAAGTCCCGTCGTCGTTGTCATACTCAAGTTCTTGCAACAAAGTCTTAAAAGTCTCGATGTCGTCCTTACATCTTCCAGCTAAAGCAATTTGTCTTATGGATTGTGGCAACTTAGTTAAACAAATGCGAATTAATTCAGTCGGGCTATAAGGGTTGGACAGGAACTGATTCTTTCGAATCATGTCTTCAAAGTACTCTGCCGGCGTGCGGAACTCAGACTGTTTAAAATTACGCTGCATAATCAGACTATGTTTGACTCTGTCTTGTGTGTTTTCGGACCAATATGCCGATAGAAATGCATGATAAAAATCATTTAAATTATTGCAATCTCTAATGAGTGCGCGCATCCGCGTCGCCGGTTCGTTTTCTAAATATCCACACATGAATTCTAGTTTGTGACTTAGTGGCCAATTTGGTGGAAGTGCGTACATAAATTGATCTAGCCATGCACATGGATGTATGTCATTCTTAGAATTGCGGAAGATCTTAAATTTCCGGACAGTCAAAAAGTGTTTATAATCAAAGTTTTCGCCTCGTGGCGACAAAGACCTACCGCGTCTGTCCCGGTCCGAATGTCGATTATTGTAAAGTTCGCGCGCCTGGCGCTCTCTTGTTGCATCCCGTAAATGAAACAAATTATTTTCTTCAAACCCCTCTGCTACCTGTGATTCTAAATTTCTTCTGCTATCTTTTCCTACAATTTCGCCTTCGATCTGCTTGACTTGCTTCCGTAATCCCTCAAATTCCCTTTTCACGCGTTCATTAAATTTTCCCTGATTCTCAACATGCTTATTTATGTTCTGATACTCTTCGGTTTCTGCAAATGGTAATGGGGCTGTATCATCCGAATCTCTGTCCCCATGTAAACTAAGATTTGTCAATTTATCTGAAATTTCCTCAACTCTTTCCGATAAGTCACCTATTTTTTCTTTCTGTTTGTTTACATCTTCCGTAAGTGTCGCGACTCGGGTTTCAGTATTGACACATTTGGTAGTTAACTGTTCATATTGTCGTGTTAGATTATTTATTCTGTCATTTGGTACGGATTCCTCGATTCTTTCAAATATTTCTTCCTTATCCTTTGCACGTTGTAAATTTAACTCTGAAAAATTCTGTACTATCACGCGATCTCTTTCTTCCTGTTCTCTATCCTGTTCCCTTTGTCTGATTTCTACTGCAATTAATCTATTATTGTGAGAATTCAGAATCGGTTGTACTTCTTCCCTGATTTCTTTCTTTAATTCATCTTTCATATTTTTGAAACATGTCCCTATTCGTGAATCTATCCGTGTTTCCAAAGTTCCCATCTCTGTTTTAAATTCAGATCCTAACCGAGTTTCCATTGTTCCCATATCAGTTTTTAATTCAGCCCGTAAAGTTCCCATCTCTGTTTTTAATTCAGATCCAAACCGTGTTTCCATTGTTCCCATCCGTGTTTCCATTGTTCCCATCTGTGTTTTAATTGTTCCTATCTCTGTTTTTAATTCAGGTTGAAAATTTAATATTACACTCATCAACTGCTCCATATTAACTTGTTCGAAATTCCTTTCGCCCCTAACATTTCCCGCAAAACTAACTTCCTTCGTCATAGCTGTAAAGCTATCTATGTTCGATACTATTCCAGAATCTTCCATCGTTAATCTCGTATTCTGCGAATTTTTTGATTGAGAAAAATTTTGAAATGGTTCCGGACTATTTTCCCGACTTGTTACATTGTTTTCCACTTCATTATCCATCATACTGTTTTCCTCTGTTGGCGAGTTCGCCATGTCAACAATTTCGTCATTCTCACTATTCATCATTTTTCCCTTTTTCATCGATCGCGTAATCATTTGCAAAACATACAAAAAATTCGTCACTGTACGAAAATTACACACAATGACTCTTTATCTCCAACAATACCATTCAAATGCAATGACTCCCTCAAACACGATCAATCGAACAATTGAAATAATTGCACTAAATTGTCAAACCCGTTGACAAGACAACAAATTTAATTCTGATAAAAAAATACCATTAGAAGAATGACAATTACCAAATCTACACATGCAAAATAGACTACAATTACTAACTACAAATTACTACAACAATACTACAGTCTACAATTTTCACAATCAGAAGAATCCAAGGGACGATCCGAAGCAGCGGTCACCACGTGCATGGGGGCTTAATTATTAAATTTGAAAATCATTTTTATTTTTGGTAGCTGTATGTCCGATTACGCAGTGTCTCGTAATCGGCTGGCCCTGACTAGTATATTTACGCTATCTGACTGCAACAAACAATGTAAGAAAATTTTCGTAAACACAGTTAATTAATTAAGTCCCCAGCAACTATAAAATCTACGAAGCCAACAAGCACAAGAGTAACTGTTCTGTATGTGGGAGTGTGACTCAACGTCCACATCTGGCACGGTTCTTTTCCAACAAGACAAGAATTTTTAAATACCAACTATGCTGACGTGACAAAAGAAAATTAGAAAAACTATAATTACGCAAGAAAACCAGAATTCACTCTAATACAAGAACACAAGCCAGATGCTTTGTTGACTGAACCTGTAGTGACGCATTATTTCAGACACACAATTAATAAAAGAACATTGTAGTTTTTACCTTCATATATATTGACGAAATGCACTCATTACAATAACATCTGCTATCTCTCCCATCAAATAACTGCATAAAACATGGAACAACACTCTTTACTACCACATCTCACTCCGACTTCACGACAAGCAGTGCCCACTAGCACATCTCGGTACGAACTCTTAACACATACTGTCCTCTACGAGCTCTCTACTAGCACTGACTTCCACGAGCTCTCTACTAGCACTGACTTCCACGAGCTCTCTACTAGCACTGACCGCTATGAACTCTCGACAACCACTGTGGAGGCGGCTTAATAGTACTCTTTGGCGCAATCTCTGGCCCAGTGGCACAGTGTAGCGACCTTTCACAGTATATAAAAGAAAGCGGATGTAGGTTCCGTATGAGACTGTGTGACATGAATTACATATAAACTGTGTGATTGTTACCCTTAAGGGGTTCCTCACTATAAATATGCCCCATGCAAAGGCTAATCGATCACAGTCCAATGAGAATGAATAGCAATCTGACTGATAAACGAAGCAATGCCACATGAATGAATTTAAGAAACAAAATAACACAAATCTAATACATCACACAAGAACAAACATTGATCAATAAAACAGTACAATAGTCAATATCTAATAAAAAACACCAATAAATAAAACACCTGCAAAATACAAGAGTCAAAGTCTAAAATAAACAATAAATAGAACACCTGCAAAATACGAGAGTCAAAGTCTAAAAAAAATTAATAAATAGAACACCTGCAAAATACAAGAGTCAAAGTCTAAAAAAAATTAATAAATAGAACACCTGCAAAATACAAGAGTCAGTCTAGTAAACACCAATAAATCGAATCCCTGCAAAACACACGAGTCAAAGTTTCTGTGACAGAAACACACGTATATGCATTGAACTAAGAACCGTATAATCACTGTTCACTGATACACTCACTAGTTCCACTGTTCCGAGGCACAGTATAAGGGGAGGGGAAGGGGGTGCGTCGCCGCAGCTGTCAGTAGGGATTTTTGTCCATCTGTTGCGTGCAATCCCGCCGTCTCTGCCCTCTCATGAAGTTTCTCTTGGCGGTCTGTGTCACGTACATCTCGATTTGGTTCCATGTTTGTGTTGTCAAATTCGTGCGGTATCCTCGATTGACACGCCAGGTTGATATTCCTGGGCAAGGATGGCACTTAGTGGCTCTTCTTTTGTGCCACCCTTAGCGACCAGAGAACATCGTACCATGATTTACTGTCGCTTGACAGTAGGCATCCATCAGGAAATGTTGATAGGCGTCGTTGAAGTCTGCCAGTTTCTCCGGACAGTACCTGTCAAAAGGCTCCACGCCCCTTGTGTTGTTTCTCCGCGGCCGTCTCGTCACGGTCGCGTGCGTGTGGTGCGTTGCCAGCAGATGGATTTCCGCGCGGTGGACCGCTCGCCCATCTCAGGTCATCGCCTCGAGGAAGGGTCGCCCGGGGCGGCCGCCCATTAGCTCCAGGTACAAGGGAAAGTGTTTGCCGCATGCCCTTCTTTTGTGGTCGACCGCGCTCCCGAAGTGGCCCGGTTGACAGCGTCCCCCGCTGGGAAACCCGCCAGTTTACAACCAGTCCGGCTGCTCCCACTGTCTCGTAAGAGTTTAGCCGGTTCGCTTTCACGTTCTCAACTGCATTCACAGAAAAATTTTTTATCGTAGTTATGTGATTACACAATGTCATACATAATACCACTTCGTATTGTCTTTCACAATTTATAAGAACAAACGTGAGACTTCATTTTTTTTTATAAAAATAATTAGATGAATCGACAATATAAAATAAAATTTAAATGACTTGACAATAAAAAAAATAAAAGTGAAATGACTTTACAATGTAAAAAAAATAAAAATTAAATGAACTGACAATATAATATTTAAATCCACATCACTAATGTGGTTCACTTACGTTTTAATAAATCCAATGCTACTTATTAATTCACTAAAATGAATAGGATTATGCCTTGTGCAAGTATAAGTCAGGACAGCATAGGGTTCACATGTTATTTACACACACATACATGCACACCTGTTGTCTATTCTACAAACTAACTACCCATAAACATGCATTACTCAATATTCTACTTCTATCCACTACTAGTTAAGCCAATAAGCTACTTCAATGCTATTTCAACACCGTGTATATACCACTACAACATTGTTCTAATTCGTCCACTTCTTGACGCTCGCGGCATACGTCTTGTCACATGATAAGTCTGGAGAAACTTTCCTTAAACATACACAGTAAAAAAAAACAATGGTTATTTACACACCAAAACATTTATACCAGTTCGCACACCTGAAAAGAGACTCGCAATTATACATTTATCATACTCATATATTCACACATAAAACAGTAAGAAAATTTCATCTAAAATTACGTTATCACAAGAATTAATCACACAGATGGCTCTGAGAACGGTAAAAATGTCTGCACTATACCGGTTATACTACATTTTCTTACCCATTTTGCTGCGATTTCGTTCCTTCTTTAAGTTACCTCTCGCTTCCAAATCAGTCATTTCGCCTGTGGTGGTTATTCTGGATTCATTTCTCATGAATGGCAAAATTGTGGTCACCTCTATTCTGTAAAACAGTATCATCTTAACATATTGAACTTACAACAGACACAAAAGTTCCGAATCCTCCTGCAGTTTAAATGACAAATGTTTTGCTTCATCCTTATTACCTTAAACCAAGTTTTCCTTCGATCCCATAATCAAAATTATTTAATCATCCTCTACCTTCAAAAGGGAAATTTCCTCAGTACAAATCATATAGGCTGCAGTGCATCCCGCACCAGCGAAAACAGTAAGCTGTAATGCTCACAGCATCAGCAAAACACATAAACGTCGCTTTTCTAGGACAAGTATTAACGCAGAATAATTTTTTTTAGGCTTTGGCTCAACATCAGTGAAGACTACAAAAAGGATCCATATTTCTGTACCAGTCTCCATTTGCTGAAAAACTGCTCGTATTTGACTACCACAATAATATTTCAGGGCCACGTAAATTACACAAACCACAATTCTTCTTTCACCTTGAAGGGAATCAATCTACTTACGAAATCCACAGACAGCACTTTCCGTACTCAGCTATAAAGAACAAAAAAAAAGACATATATCATAAATATTAACATATCATCGCATATTGGGAAGCCAATGGTTAAACAATCGTATTATCGCGTCCTGTTTTCAAGATTCCAGATTTACTCATTCCTTTCTCAGAGTTCTCCTATCTTAAAATATTCATACAGCACGCATACTATAGTAAGAGATCCTCATTTATACTGACAGATATAGAATAGTAATAGATAGATAGTAGCACTGAAAGCAGAAAATCGGAAACAAGGCTACTAACAGCTGGGGACCTGGGTTTGCCAGACCCATAATACCCACAGATCGGATATTCCCCTGAGTTTATGCACTAATTCAGCAACGATCTTGCTTTCCTCAGGAGCGACTCTTTTCAATTTACACACAAAAAAACATAAACAGCATTTCACTCGTTCACAAGGAAACCTTTTATCTTTACGTTTGAATCAAACTAAATCCTAATTGCGCAAGGAAAGAAAACAAATTAACAACATCACTTCAATCAATCACATAAAAACATTTTTATCATTAATTTTTACCAACATATTATTCAAAATGCATGTCACAAATTTAAACTAATCAATTGTTTCGCTTCACTATAAACCCTATGTACTCATTTGCCATGTCGCTCATTTGTTCCGATTGGCGCCTTCTGGGCTGATCATTTGTCATTGCCGGTTTCGTTCATTTCCATTTACTGGATTATGTCTAGGGTTGGCCGGCCGAATTTCAACATCATGTGGGGCTCCGCCTACAATCCTACTCCCACTGTGTTCATCGTAGTAACGATGCTGGTTGCCGTACCTGTTGCGTTCACGATCTTGTCTACGTCCTCGATCATTTCTGTTGTTCCACCTGTGTTCGCGACTGTCACCCCAGTTTCTATACGACCGGTCCCGATTATTGTTCCGTTCGCGTCGCGACGACCAGTCACGCCGTTGATTAGTAATACGGCCACGACTGCGGTCGCGCTGCTGTGCCCCGTAATAACTTTGTGCCTGATTAGGCGGGCATTCTCCTGTATTGTATTCCAACTCTTGGAGAAGCGTCTTAAACGTTTCCACGTCCTCTTTGCACCGTCCCGCAAGAATGACGTGCCGCAAGTGCATCGGCAATTTGGTGATGCATATCCTAATTAGTTCCGCAGGCCCGTATGGGTCGTATAGGAATTGATTTGCCTGCAGCATGTGGTCGAATAGGCGCGCAGGGCTGCCGAAACCAGACTGGTTCAAATTTGGCAGCATAATTATGCCATGTTTGACCCTATCTTGTGCCGCTTCCGACCAATAGGCGGACAGAAAGGCTTGTCGAAACTCCCGAGTGGAGTTGCAGTGACGCGCTGCCGACCTCATGCGAATCGCCGGTTCGCCTTCCAAATAGCCACACATATATTCTATCTTATGTGAACTTGCCCAGTCGGGAGGAAGACAGAACTCAAATTGCTCGAGCCATGCTCGTGGATGTATTCCTTTTTGCGAATTTCGGAATATCTCAAACTTTCTCACCGTAAGGAAATGTTTGAAATCAAATCCCCGCATTTCCTCCTGGCGAGGCCCTTGAATGTTTCTATTATTCTCATGTCTGCCCCTCAAATTACATTCTTCCCTGTCGTCAAAATCTCCCTCGTGGCCGGAGTCCCTCTCTGCACTGTTCGTACGGCTATTTTTAATGCTATTGACGAGTTCGGAATCACACGCCATGCGGTTTTCCAGATGCGCCACGCGTTCTTGTAATTCGCCTGTTACAGCTCTGTTTTGCCTGTTCACTTCGAACTGTCCCTTCTTAAATCTCAGAAGCGAACGCACTTCTTCGGTCTCTGCGGCCGCTACCGGTGTAGTATTGTTCTCGCTTTCCGTCAGCTTCATCGTGCCTACAATGTCCGCTAATGCCGCAATCTTATCATCAATTTGTCTCTTGTCCTCCGCCCCAGTCTGCTTCAATTGTTCTACTTGCTGTTCCAACGCGTGGATCGCTAAACTGTTGTCCGCTATTGTGTTGCTAACGGACGTGGGACAATGCGTTTCTGCCTCTTGGACCCTCGAGAGTACCTGCTGGTGCTCCCTTTGGCATTCTTCCCTCAGCTCTTGGAAATTCCTAAGTAGCCGTTCTTCGCTTTCTTTAGATTCGGCATCGCCCCTCCGCTTGCTCTGTTCTAAGGCTTGCAGACGATCATCGATTTGTTCAAATGTACGGCCTAATTCTTTCATAATATCACTTTTTATCTCACTTGCCAGATTGTTTATTCTTTGCGAGATATCATCGGACACTCTCTGCATCGACTTGTCGACTTTATTTGTCTGCTGGATTAGTTTTTCGTCTATTTGTTCGCCTAGCTCTCGGATCGATTTTTCGGATGATTCTTTTTGTTCTCGGAACGATTTTTCTGATTTCTGCGTCATTTGTTCGAACGATTTTTCTGATTTCTGCGTCATTTGTTCCCCAAGCTCGCGGATCGATTTCTCTGTGTTTTCTTTATTTTGTTGCAATAAGGCTTTCATGAGTTCTGCTAAATCAATTTGGTTAGTTGGAGGCAAATTAATTTCTGGCTCTGCTGTGAGCCCGTTCGTGCTGTTTTGCATTTCGTCTGAAGTATTCCCCATTGCATTTTCGGAACCGCCCGACACGTTAATATTGGAAATCAAATTATCCCCTTGGTCCATGTTGCTTAAGTTGTTGGACCGCTTACTTTTAGCTTGGTTACGTGTTTGCATTAGTGCAATTTATACTCAGTACGCAACACACTAATCACAATAAATGTGTCCCCCAAAAATTACGACAGTCACACGAAAGATACCCAACCTAGTACACACTTTTTCACACGCAAAACAAATTTTTATCTTTGATCGAAACAGTGGAATATACAAGCGAGAATAAAAAAACACACAGACATATAAAACACACAAATATAAAAAACAAAACAAGACAAACAACGCAACGCCGATCAACAACGCCGTGAATCTTTTGAAAGTCTGCTCGGAAACAACACAGAAGTTGTTTGAGCGCTGTAGGAAAAAAATTAAGATTATAACACGCTCGCAATCTAACGTTTCAGAGATTCCAGAGTCTAGCGGAATCACAGAACAGGGTCGCCATGTGTAATGTTGTAACTTTAATTTTCTTAGCTGCTGTGTAATGTTGTAACTTTAATTTGGTATGCTGATATCGGTGCTAATTGACAATGAAAGTGGGTTAAAAGCCGTGATCTGTCTGGGGACGTTAACCGTAGATTACTGGGCATCTGTTTCATCAGATATTTAGTCTAGGTTTACCAAGCAGACTAACATTAATGATAATCTTTTAATAGTCATACAAAACCGGTAATATATATATATATATAAAAAGAGAATTTAAATAAAAAGAAAGAAATCAGTTTATATTTGGAAATTTATTTTATGATTGTTCATTGAAATTTCAGCATATTATACGTGAGTTATAACTGAGCTGGTGCCTTATTTACGATTAAAAAATGTGAGATTGTAATCTTACGGAACACACAAAATATGGAGCCAAGATTGGGAGACTGCATATGACACTGCATTCATAAAATAACTCACGAAGAACATTGAAACATAAGCAAGAAGAAATTAACCACAACCAACAGATTCAGTTTTTTTACCCAAAGAAATTACGTTCATACCACAATCCTGTCCGTCATGTAATTACCACACACTGGTATACTAAATTCATATTAACTCTTTGTGAAGTCTTCGCAAAAAGAATAGCTGAAGGCTACTTTGATGATTATACCACATGCTCCACGTGGTCAACTTGGTTTACACAAAGCATACAACTCCACAATAATTTTGATAATTAACATAAATTCGATCGAAAAGCAATTGACAAAAGAAAAACCTTGAACTGGTTACTAACGTCTTACTATTGACCTGATGGGTCAAACAGTTATATAAGCACGTGGTACTGGTCTCGCAAAGTACACTCCACGTGGGTTGAACATAAAGAAAAGCATAAAGAAAAGTTGCTATATTGTAAAATATTGTCAAGACGAGACGTTATAATCACACAAGCATTCACATTTAAGATTGATGAACTTAGTTAGAGTGACTGATCAACACGTGGTTCCACTTTACTCGCAAAGTAATGACAAAGCAACTACCCCAAAATAATCTGAACTTCACACGAGAATTACACTACGCTGCAATTTAAGATAACCTTAGATATTTTAGAGCTAAACCCGAGATAAAGATGATTAAATTTTCAGTTAGGCTGAACTTAACAAATCCATTGTCCTATGGACTTAGCAGACACGCGCTTAGCCGGAGATCTTACCACTTCAGACGCTCGCCACCGCCAGACTGCCACCGCCCTACAGCCGAGCGTGCTTCCTGAGGGTGGCTCACAAAGACCAACGGAAGTGACCAGAGGGGCAGCTTCCTATACCAACATGACAACGGACGGACAGAACCATACTAAGGATAGAAACCTCTTTGCTTTTAGGAAGCGTAGCTACCTGTTCCGACGTTGGTCCTACTGTTCTCTAGCAGACAGGCTTGTCTGCTACCCTCAAGCATGCAACTACAAATACATTTGCTCATTCATACTCTCACACAGAAGGGAAGGGGGATGACAGTATCTTATCATATACAGTATATAAAAGAAAGCGGATGTAGGTTCCATATGAGACTGTGTGACATGAATTACATATAAACTGTGTTTTAAAGTGTAGTAGTGTGACAGATCGTTCTTGTTTATGTGTAAAAGTAACACGTTCCACTACTCAGTCTCCTCCCAGATAGTCAGAAACGCCACAGTACATTTAGAAGAGGAATTTATTCCATAAATGGCAACAGATTTAAGAAATTAAACATGAAAGGAATCCAACAGAGACCTTTCAATATATATATATATATATATATATATATATATATATATATATATATATATATATAAAAACTGCCATTTCCAACATTTTTGTTGCAAGGATCACTCTTACAAAAAGTTTTACAAAACGCTTACTGTGTCAAACCCTGGACATACAAATCCCGACTCTGAACATTATCTAACAAAAACCATTTTGAAATCATTATATAGTTTCTCCCATTAACGTGCTGAAGTTTGCTCAGTGTAGATAAACTGCATAGTGCGAATCCTACCTTAAAGCTGTCACCACACGTCTGCTTCCTCTGCGCACCTAGCTGCGACTCCCAAGTTTTTTACTGCATGCTCCCGGCTCTCTTAACTATCAAAGATACTCCTACTCAAAGGTATTATACCATTCCACCTTGTGGTTGGCAACTGTCGGCTTTATTCTCTGGATCTACCCAGATCAGACCTCAGCACATACCGTTCAAGGTAGCTAGATTGACGATTCCAGAAGCAAAAGCTAACATCTGTTCTTAAGACTCGGAAAGATGAGATTATATCCAGGTGATATACTTTTCGGAAAGTAGTAAGTTAGGAAAAATATTAAAGTAAATTCTGGGTCGGCGATTGGTCAAAGAGAGAAATTACCGTGCTGCCAGCGAAACGCTACGAAGCTCCAACAGGGGTTTCGGGTATTTTGCCGCCTCTGTCTACTAACCAACTGCCACCTATAGCTGGTTTGTAACATTGTCTTTCCATTTCCCTGTTTCACATTTCAACAGTCGCTCCCGTAGTTCACGTTGCAATTTACGCAAGGTGACAAAAGTCGTAGGATAGCGATATGCACATATACAGATGGCAGTAGAATCGCACGCGCCCAGCCAGTCAGAATTAAGTATCATACCGCACTTTGGAATGGGAAGTTATTTATGCTTATTTGTCTCAGCGAGTGGTAATTCGCGTTTAGTAGTGGCAGGACTTTTGTTTCAGTCCTGTAGAAGTTTTTTTTAAAACAAACGTTGTAATTTAGTTTCACCGAGAAGTTGTCTGGTTCAGAAATCGATGAGAAACTGTGTAACCAAAGTTCACAGAATTTGGAACTTTCTTTCGTTGGGCTAAGCAATTTCGAGTGGCATGCAGTTCATTCGAGCCAACGGTCTTGCTGTGGTAACACTGGTTCTTCTCACATCGCCGAAAGGAAGGGCCGTCTGGCTTGGCTAGCAGTTGGATGGGTTGCCGTCCGGGTTTACCGTGAGCGCTGTTGAAAAGCGGGGTGCTCTCAGCCCTTATAAGGCCAATTGAGGAGGTGCTTGATTGAGCTCTCCCTGTCCGAAGGGATATGAGTCTAAATTCCCAATTTCAGATTGCTGAATATTCAGCGAGCATACCACAACCGATAACCTTCGTGTGAGCTTTCTAAGACGCCTATATTTTGGTCATCTTACATGATAGACTTGTCAGTTCAAAGTCATTAATTGCGTTAATTAACACAAATATTTTATATCAAGCGAGATCGAGGGTTAGGAGTGTTATCGCTTTATTAAGGGAAAGGGTTGATACTGGCTAGCTTCTCCCTAACACAATAAAATTGCCTAATGTGGGAAAATTAAATTTTTCGCTAGCCGCCGTAGCAACGAAGAGGCTGGGAGCGTTCCTAAGGGCTGTTGGCAGGCGGCAAAGGTGACCCCTCCTCCCTCTCCCCCAAGGAGGTTGTGAAACGGTGCCATTGGTCGGAGGTTCGATCATGGATTTGGTTGAATCTTTCGAGAAAAATCTGGAAGGTTTTGGAAGCGCTGTGAAGGCTGGCGAGTGGTGTCACATCCTACAAGTGTGGAAGGAAATCGCTTCGAATGGAGAGACGTGATTGGCTGTGTTCAAAACGGACACTGGAATAACGAAGGCTTGATAGCGAGCTTGTGTCCCAGTCTAGCGAGAGGAGGCGAGCACGGCAGTGACAGAATAAACATTGCTTCCAGCGTGGCCACTGACTAGCCTCTGTGTTAGTACAGTGCTTAAAGTGCGAGCAGTTTGTTTCTCTGTAGAGCGAGGAACAGGCTGGTACTTTATTGTGGCACTGTTTGTACTGTGAAGTGTTCATTTGCGCTCGGGCACTAGAGACGCACTTCTGCTTCTGGCCAGTGTAGGCAATCAGACTGCAGAGTCTCCTAAACGATGGCGATAGCTGTGTATCTTCAACCATAGGAGTTTTCGGACGCAACACTGCGTCCGTTGCGTAGCCTTTTTATTTTCTGGAGCCATGCTGCATCTCCACGGCGCCGCCGGTTTTCTGCGACGCGGAAGGTCCGTACTTTGCTGATCACCAGGGTGATATTTGTGCATCGATCTAATACAGGGAATCGTAAAGTTAAATACGTACATTTCCGCTACTTTGTCTGTTTGAGTTTTTCATTGTCTACGCCAGCTTAGGTGGTGTTAGAACTAACGAAAGGGGTAACAGTATCAAACTTTACAGTCTTCTTAACGAACGGAAAAGGTGACGCATTGAGATAACTAGGAGTTGTGCCAGTCTTGGATAGGGTAAATAGTAGGATTTGTAACTGTATATTTGTTTTGATTCCATGTTGTGTTTTCTGCACTTTTGCCGGCCGAAGTGGCCGTGCGGTTCTAGGCGCTACAGTCTAGAATCGCGTGACCGCTACGGTCGCAGGTTCGAATCCTGCCTCGGGCATGGATGTGTGTGATGTCCGTAGGTTAGTTAGGTTTAATTAGTCCTAAGTTCTAGGGGCCTGATGACCTCAGAAGTTAAGTCCCATAGTGCTCAGAGCCATTTGAACCATTTTTTCGGCACTTTTCTTTTTATTTTGTAACTAAACATTTATTAATTGAAACCTGCTTTTCTTATTTAACTAGGATTAGTCGCTATACTCGTCCTGAATACATTATATAAGGTATAGATACATAGGGAAGAAAAACTTAAATTGATTTTTTATGCCAAGAAGACCTCAGTGTTGCTGTGAAAAACAGAGCCAGATTCAGATAGAGATAAATCCACTACTAATACCACTAATGTCATCTTGCAAGTTCATAACCGTTTTTTGACTGATAAAAGCTGCGGTTTGTGGGACAGCAAGTCGCGAGTTCTATAATTAAGGTGAATACTAATGATAAAATGTGATACGTGCGTCAATTTGATAGTGTAAACTATGAGCAAATATGTGTTTTTGCTGTCAATAACTGTGTCTTAGGACGGGCATGAGAGCAGCTTGTGTAATGTTAAAATGAGACTATAAGGGGAAAAAAAGACCAGGAATCCCAAGATTTTCAAGAATGTTTCAATTTTCACTTCAGAATCGGATAACTAACTACAAAACCTTGACCATGGTTTCTCTTATAATAATATAGCCTTCTTCAGAAGTCCTAAAAATGATCAAAATGACATCTAGAACAGTGATACAATCTACATATAAACTTCAAAATTGCGTAAGTGATAACATATTACTTATATATACACTGGTAAATGAAAAATATCTTAGCCCAGTGGCTCCGTCAAGACCAATCAAATAACTTCAACAGACATAAGCCTGTTTCGAACATAAGTAAAATTATACATGGCACCGTATGTCCCCAGCCACTGCCTCTGTTATACTGGTCGCCCGCTAGTCAAGTGTGCTGCACCAGGCACACCACAGGTGGCGCTCACCACAGTGAGCTACGTCGCACCGTTTATCAGGCAACTACTCAATATGTACGACAATAAATTAATAACAAACCTACATGTGAAAATGAAGGAAGGACCATATACTATGAATAAGAATGTCCAACAGATGAAATACTGTTGCATACGATCATTAGAGTGGTAGAACATTAACAATTTCATATAACAAAGTTTGTCGTATCACTATTTGTTGCATGATTCAGAAACGAGGCTATCATATGCAAATATAACTTCAGCTTACACTATACGCTCTAATAGCTTGTAGGGCTAATTCTACCAGCCGACCGTCGTCCTTCTACTTAGCCACACTACCAATGATTGACATTATTTCTACGACTAGCACCCTAGTGCATTAGTGCGGTAACATGGTACAAGGAGACAAAGGGCACATTAACATATCTGTCTCAACATAAACCACTGTTAACATGTAAACAGCTCGTGACTCTTTATGACAAATTCCTACTGGAGCGGAGTGGCCGAGCGGTTCTAGGCGCTACAGTCTGGAACCACGTGACCGCTACGGTCGCAGGTTCGAATCCTGCCTGGGGTATGGATGTGTGTGATGTCCTTAGGTTACTTAGGTTTAAGTAGTTCTAAGTTCTAGGAGACTGATGACCTCAGAAAAGTCCCATAGTGCTCAGAGTCATTTGAACCGACTGAAGCATTGTCCTAAGACATTAGTTTATCTCAAAACATAATCATACAATCATATGGCACAATCGAGTAACTACTAGTGCCTTTATGCTGCGCCCAATACAGGTTGAAAACCTTCAAGGAAGCTGGAACTTTTCAAATAACACTAATCATTCAGTAAATTCCTACTGTCAAACTTCTTGTGCTTGTATATTTGCACCTCCTCCAACAAATGTAATGTCATACCCTTTGCTTCTTTACACAATAGTTCGGTGTCGTTAACAGGTAGGGAAGTATGTCCTTCCTCGCTGACGTGTTCAGCAAACGTTGACCCATTCTTATTCATACCAATCCTCTAGGGCATACGTTCTTTATATCTTATGGTTATAGACCTACCTGTTTGCCCTATGTAGTACGCCGGGCAATCATAACATTTCAATTTATAAACTGCTGACTGCAATACCTTATTATAACTCTTATTGCTGAAACATACAAGCTATTGTTGGTGGAAAATGCTACATTACAGTCGTGATCATGCAGCACACGTTGCATTTTATATGTTTCCTAGAAACGGAATAGCTATAAATCTCTTACATTCATTCCAGTTTTTTTTTTTTTTTTTTTTTTTTTTTTTTTTTTTTTTTTTTTTTTTTTTCCATCAGTCTACTGACTGGTTTGATGCGGCCCGCACTTGCAACCTACGTCCTCAATTATTTGCTTGACGTATTCCAATCTCTGTCTTCCTCTACAGTTTTTGCCCTCTACAGCTCCCTCTAGTACCATGGAAGTCATTCCCTCATGTCTTAGCAGGTGTCCTATCATCCTGTCCCTTCTCCTTATCAGTGTTTTCCACATATTCCTTTCCTCTCCGATTCTGCGTAGAACCTCCTCATTCCTTACCTTATCAGTCCACCTAATTTTCAACATTCGTCTATAGCACCACATCTCAAATGCTTCGATTCTCTTCTGTTCCGGTTTTCCCACAGTCCATGTTTCCCTACCATACAATGCTGTACTCCAGACGTACATCCTCAGAAATTTCTTCCTCAAATTAAGGCCGGTATTTGATATTAGCAGACTTCTCTTGGCCAGAAATGCCTTTTTTGCCATAGCGAGTCTGCTTTTGATGTTCTCCTTGCTCCGTCCGTCATTGGTTATTTTACTGCCAAGGTAGCAGGATTCCTTAACTTCGTTGACTTCGTGACCATCAATCCTGATGTTAAGTGTCTCGCTGTTCTCATTTCTACTACTTCTCATTACCTTCGTCTTTCTCCGATTTACTCTCAAACCATACTGTGTACTCATTAGACTGTTCATTCCGTTCAGCAGATCATTTAATTCTTCTTCACTTTCACTCAGGATAGCAATGTCATCAGCGAATCTTATTAATGATATCCTTTCACCTTGTATTTTAATTCCACTCCTGAACCTTTCTTTTATTTCCATCATTGCTTCCTCGATGTACAGATTGAAGAGTAGGGGCGAAAGGCTACAGTCTTGTCTTACACCCTTCTTAATACGAGCCTTCGTTCTTGATCGTCCACTCTTATTATTCCCTCTTGGTTGTTGTACATATTGTATATGACCCGTCTCTCCCTATAGCTTACCCCTACTTTTTTCAGAATCTCGAACGGCTTGCACCATTTTATATTGTCGAACGCTTTTTCCAGGTCGACAAATCCTATAAAAGTGTCTTGATTTTTCTTTAGCTTTGCTTTCATTATTAGCCGTAACGTCAGAATTGCTTCTCTCGTCCCTTTACTTTTCCTAAAGCCAAACTGATCGTCACCTAGCGCATTCTCAATTTTCTTTTCCATTCTTCTGTATATTATTCTTGTAAGCAGCTTAGATGCATGAGCTGTTAAGCTGATTGTGCGATAATTCTCGCACTTGTCAGCTCTTGCCGTCTTCGGAATTGTGTGGATGATGCTTTTCCGAAAGTCAGATGGTATATCGCCAGACTCATATATTCTACGCACCAACGTGAATAGTCGTTTTGTTGCCACTTCCCTCAATGATTTTAGAAATTCTGATGGAATGTTATCTATCCCTTCTGCTTTATTTGACCGTAAGTCCTCCAAAGCTCTTTTAAATTCCGATTCTAATACTGGATCCCCTATCTCTTCTAAATCGACTCCTGTTTCTTCTTCTATCACATCAGACAAATCTTCACCCTCATAGAGGCTTTCAATGTATTCTTTCCACCTATCTGCTCCCTCCTCTGCATTTAACAGTGGAATTCCCGTTGCACTCTTAATGTTACCACCGTTGCTTTTAATGTCACCAAAGGTTGTTTTGACTTTCCTGTATGCTGAGTCTGTCTTTCCGACAATCATATCTTTTTCGATGTCTTCACATTTTTCCTGCAGCCATTTCGTCTTAGCTTCCCTGCACTTCCTATTTATTTCATTCCTCAGCGATTTGTATTTCTGTATTCCTGATTTTCCCGGAACATGTTTGTACTTCCTCCTTTCATCAATCAACTGAAGTATTTCTTCTGTTACCCATGGTTTCTTCGCAGATACCTTCTTTATACCTATGTTTTCCTTCCTGTTGTTTACGGACCTCATTAACGTGGAAACTTTCTTCGTTTTGAGCTCAATTGTATTATCGACTGCGTTGGAGCTATAGCCATTATTGGCGGCAATCTCTTTTAGGGTACACACTTTTTTTGAAAGTTAGCCTGGGTAAGAGGTAAATGTATTGCCCTGTGTACACTCGAATTGAAAAAAGCCATTTTCTGCGCCCACATATGCGAGGACCTGTTGGGAATGACGCAATCTGTAAACATGGGCTTTCGATAAATATTAAATTCTACCCCATCGTTAAGTACCGATAAAGTTAAATCCAAGTAATTAATCTCTCTAGTATTATTCCCTAGTCCCTTAGTGAACTTCATTTTTTCATGGTTCGAACTGAAATGAGTATATAACTGCTCCAGCTCCTTACGGGACCCATCTACACAAACAACAAATCATCAACACATCGTGCATAGAATCTAAAGTTATCTTTAACGTCCATAGCGCTATTGAAAAATCTGATTTCTTTTGAATTGATAAAAATGTCGGCCATAAGCCCAGCAAGCGGGCAGCCCGTGGCCAGGCCATACGGTTGTTCATAAATCTTCCCATCAAATTCAAAATAATTGTACTTGAGCGTTATACGTAGGAGCGTCATCATTTCAGTGGTCTGATGCGCTGTTATTTTTTTTATGATATCGTAGATTTCGTTCTATGATGTCGAGCGAGATGTCAACTGGGACATTGGAATATAATTTAACTATGTCATAGATGAGCATGAGATAGTTTTAAAGCTCTCTGCTAACGCCCAAAAATTTTGTATCGAGTAAACACGTTCGAACACATACACTACCTGTAGCTTATTTTGCAGAAAATCAGCTAATTTATGATGAGCACTATGGGAACTGTCGTCTAACGGACGGGTCGGATGGTCCTTTTTGTGAACCTTAAATTGGCTACGTAACTTAGGCGGCTTCGGATTCATGTTAATTAAGTCTTCTTTTTGTATTCTTTGTGTTACTATGAGCATCCCTGATACCGTTTTGCAAACTATTCTTAGTGTCTACCTCGAGCGATACAATGTTGTTCGGATTAAAAAATGGCATAGTCTTGTCAATATACTCGTTGACATGCGCTACAGTAGCCGAGTTTCCCTTGTCATCCTTGGTGATAATGGCCTCGTGTTGCTTCAACTTCATGTTAATGCTCCTCATAAACCTGTATTCTTCATTATTTCTGCTAACCTTCTTAACCTCTTTTTCTATTAACTTTGAACACCCATGTGCAATACGCACCTGCTTACTTTTCTCAACTTTCGCACAATCTAGTCCGACCTTCAAATCGAGCACAAAATTTTCTATTGTCCGTTCTTCATCAAGCTTAGGTGTAACATTATATTTAAGCCCATTGTTCAACAAGTTGTTTTCAGTGGAAGAAAACATAATTTCCGTTTTATTAACAACCCTTTCGTAGAACTCTATCTCACTCCTCCGTACATTACATGGCTTCCTAGGTTTCTTTCTGCAAACCAACTGAGCCAGTTTTTCATTCGAGACAATTTCGTAACAGTTGCTGTTGTCGCTGCCATGATGAAAATAATGAGTACTGTATAAGTTTCGACGAGTGAGTTTTCGAGTGTCATAATATTTTGTGTAAAGCGTTCCATCGTTACCGACTGAGGCACAGGACGCTAGGAAGGTAACCTTCTGTGATCTGGTCCTGGGGGGGGGGGGGGGGGGGGCTAATCAGGGCCGACCAACCGCCATGTCATCCTTCAGCCAGAGGCGTAGTTGGGTGAGGTACGGAGCTTCAAAAATGGCTCTGAGCACTATGGGATTTAACATCTATGGTCATTAGTCCCCTATAACTTAGAACTACTTAAACCTAACTAACCTAAGGACATCACACAACGCACAGTCATCACGAGGCAGAGAAAATCCCTAATCCCGCCGGGAATCGAACCCGGGCGCGGGAAGCGAGAACGCTACCGCACGACCACGAGCTGTGGGCAGGTACGGAGGAGCATACAGTCAGGACACCGATCGTTGTCCGATTGTTGACCTTGGAACAGCTACTTCTCAGTCAAGTAGATGTCCATTCGACCCTACGAGGCTTAGTTCATCCCTTTCCAGTCCTCCCACCAAGGAATAATTCTTGGCAGTACGGGGAATCGATCCCGAGACCTCCATCCACCACACATTCCCGCTCCCCCCACATGGCAGTCAGCAGCGTTAACCACTCATCTGTGGAGGCGAACCAAATGGGATATAGCAGAGATAGTAGAAAGAATTCGTTTTATTCTGTATCTTTAATTGGATCCGTTATAAGGTACGCATCTTGATTGACACGTACAGTGCAGCCTGTCTTTCAAACTTATTTTCCAGATTGTAACGCATTATATGTCGCTTCAGGATCAGCTGTGGTTGTGAGTAATTCAGTAAGGTAAATACGTGAATTCCAATAGACAGTATGATCCCAAGCCGCCGCATAGCCTGCGTTGTACGTCATCAAACTACCTTGACGTTGCAGTTTCCACAAAAGCTTCATGTGTCCGTTGTTCTTATAACCAACCACCCGTGTTGTGCTACTGTGATACAGGCTGCCTTATTCAGGACTGAGGTTCCTACGGGCTAGGGGATCTTGTTCTACTTGCAGGAGACTGCGTCCCGGCCGCAACGCACACGCGGTACGTAATTACCTCTTAGCGGCTGAGTTATTATCCGTCAGCCGCAGACACGGCGCTGGTAATCGCCTCCCCCCTCCCAACCCCCACAGCAACCCCTCCCTCGCACACTAAAACCTCCCTCTCTCATCCTCCCGCCACCGTATAGCACACCCCTGCAGCATACATTCTCCAGTCCTGCTTTATCAGCGCAGACACACTTCGCGAAATGTTTCGGACCTGCACGATGTCACACGAATGGCGGACCATTTATATGTGACAAAGGGTTGCTATATTACTGGATATGGTGAGCCGTGCCTTCTTCAGTAGCGGGAAATAGCTTGCTCACGCGACTGTCAGATTAATCTTGCGGAAAATATCTCTCCGAATATGTTTTTGGGAGTACGAGGAAAGGGTGAAATTAACGGAAAGACTATTGGACGTGCGTGCAAAATGTTGAAGACTGAGTCGATGGCGCATATACACTGAAGCGCCAAAGAAACTAGTACAAGCATGCGTATTGGAAAATTCAAAACCGGAGATATGTAAACAGACAGAACACGGTGCTGTGGTCGGCAACGCCTATATAACACAACAAGTATCTGGCGCAGTTGTTAGATCGGTTACTGCCGCTACAATGACGGGTTATCATGACTGAAGTGAGTTTGAACGTGGTGTTATAGTCAGCGCACGAGCGATGGGACACGGCACCTCCAAGGTAGCGATGAAGTGGGGATTTTCCCGTATGACCATTTCACGAGTGTACCGTGAATATCAAGAATTCGGTAAAACATCAAATCTCTGACACCACTGGGCCGGAAAAAGATCCTATAAGAACGGGATCAACGACGACTGAAGAGAGTCGTTCAGCGTGACACAAGTGCAAACCTTCCGCAAAATTGCTGCAGATTTCAGGCCTGGGCCATCAAAAAGTGTCAGCGTGCGAACCATTCAACGAAATATCATCGATATGGGCTTTCCGAGGCGGAGGCTGACTCGTGTGCCCTAGATGACTGCACTACACAAAGCTTTACGGCCTCGTCTGGGCCCGTCAACACCGACATTGAACTGTTGATGACTGGAAACATGTTGACTGGTCGGACGAGTCTCGTTTCAAATAGTATCGAGTGGATGGACGTGTACGGGTAGGGAGACAACCTCATGAATCCATGGACCCTGCATGTCACCTTGGGACTGTTGAGGCTGGTGGAGGCTCTGTAATGGGGTGGAGTGATACAGGACTCCTGATACATCTACATACAACTCCCACAGGTGACACGTACGTAATCATCCTGTCTGTTCACCTGCATCCTTTCATGTCCATTGCACATTCCGACGGACTTGGGCAATTCCAGCAGGACCCCACACGCCCAGAATCCAAGAACACTCTTCTGAGTCAAAAACACATCCACTGTCCACCAAACTCCTCAGACATGAACATTATTGAGCATATCTCGGATGCCTTGCAACCAGTTGTTCAGGAGACATCTGCACCCCGTCGTACTCTTACGGATTTATGGACAGCCCTGCAAGGTTCATACTGTCTTTGCCTCCAATACTCAGAAATTAGTCGATACCATGCCACATAGTGTCACGCCATTTCTGCTGCTCGCGTGGGCCCTGCACGATATTAGGCAAGCCGGCCGGTGTGATCGAGCGGTTCTAGGAGCTTCAGTCTGGAACCATGCGACCGCTACGGACGGTTTGAATTCTGCCTCGGGCATGGATGTGTGTGATGTCCTTAGGTTAGTTAGGTTTAAGTAGTTTTAAGTTCTAGGGGACTGATGAACTCAGATGTTAAGTCTCATAATGCTCAGAGCCATTTTGATATTACGCAGGTACCAGTTTGTTTGGCTCTTCAGTGTTTGTAGGAGCCAAAACATGGTGACCAATCTGATTAATATCGTGTTACTCCATCCCAGAACTCAATACCGTAGTGATACTGAATGGCTTGTATTCGTCGAGTGCTCAGAAAGATCCGGAGAAACATGGCGAAACTGCTACGCACACGTCACGCAATACCTAAAAATTACGGACCGGTTGTTCGTGGGCTCGGAGCTGTTGTCCAATAGCGTCCTAGATGTCTTCCATCACGGTCAGAGCACGCAAAACGTCAACTTGAGTTAATTATTGCCCCTCAAGCCACTGTAGCATGAATCTGACAGTGTGGCACGAACAGTTTTCCTGTTGTAAAACGCCGTTGCCGTCTAGGAAGACATTAACAATGACGGGATGCGACAGATCTGAAATTAGGTTCACGTAGAGCAAACGTAAGAACAGATAAGTGTGAAACTATAGCAGTGTCAGCTGAAAAATTCATGTATCCAAGCTGCTGACAACAATTACACAGGGAATAATGGAAAAGAAAACTGAATTTTTGTTAGATGACGACCAGTTTGGCCTTAGGCAAGGTAAAGGCTCAAGTACGGACGATGCGTTTGGTAGCAGGACAACAGAAGATCTAGATACAGTCTTCGGATTTATGACCTATAAAAAGCGTTCGACAGTGTGAGCTGGTGCGAGATGTTTGAAATACTGAGAAAAGTATGTTAAAGCTGAACTGTAAGATGGGTGATCCATGATACGTACAAGAACCGAGATGGACCAATAAAACTGGAAGATCAAGAACGAAGTGATCGGATGAAAAAGGGTGTAAGACAGGGCTTCAGTCTTTCGCCCCTACTGTTCAATCAATACCTTGAAAAAGTAATGACGGAATTAAAAGAAAGGTTCAAGAGAGGGATCAAAATTCAGGATGAAAGGATATCAATGACGAGATTCGCTGATGACTGTTACACTCAGCGAAAATGAAGAAGAATTACAGGATCCGTCGAATGGAATGAACAGTCTGATGAATACAGAATGTGGGCAGAGACTAAACTGGATATATAGGGTGGTCCATTGATAGCGACCGGGCCAAATATCTCACGAAAAAAGCATCAAACGAAAAAACTACAAAGACGAAACTTGTCTAGCTTGAAGGGGGAAACCAGATAGCGCTATGGTTGGCCCTCTAGATGCCGCTGCCATATGCCAAACGGATATCAACTGCGTTTTTTAAAATAGGAACCCCAATTTTTAGTACATATTCGTGTAGTACGTAAAGAAATATGAATGTTTTAGTTGGACCACTTTTTTCGATTTGTGATAGATGGCGCTGTAATAGTCACAAACGTATAAGTACGTAGTATCAAGTAACATTCCGCCAGTGCGGACGGTATTTGCTTCGTAATACATTGCACTTGTTAAAATGGACCGTTTACCAATTGCTGAAAAGGTCGATATCGTGTTGATGTATGGCTATTGTGGTCAAAATGTCCAACGGGCGTGTGCTATGTTTGCTGCTCGGTATCCTGGACTACTTCATCCAAGTGTCCAGACCATTCGCCGGATAGTTACGTTATTTAAGGAAACAGAAAGTGTTCAGCCACATGTGAAACGGCAACCACGACCTGCAACAAATGATGACGCCCAAGTAGATGTTTTAGCTGCTGTCGCGGCTAATCCGCACATCAGTAGCAGACAAATCGCGAGAATCGGGAATCTCAAAAACGTCGGTTTTGAGAATGCTACATCAACATCGATTGCACCCGTACCATATTTCTATGCACCAGGAATTGCATGGCGACGACTTTGAACGTCGTGTACAGTTCTGCCACTACACGCAAGAGAAATTATGGGACGATGACAGATTTTTTGCACGCGTTCTATTTAGCGACGAAGCGTCATTCACCAACAGCGGTAACATAAACCGACATAATATGCACTATTGGGCAACGGAAAATCCACGATGGCTGCGACAAGTGGAACATCAGCGACGTTGGCGGGTTAATGTATGGTGCGACATTATGGGAGAAAGGATAATTGGCCCCCATTTTGTCGATGGCAATCTAAATGGTGCAATGTATGCTGATTTCCTACGTAATGTTGTACCGATGTTACTACAAGATGTTTCACGGCATGACAGAATGGCGATGTACTTCCAACATGATGGATGTCCGGCACATAGCTCGCGTGCGGTTGAAGCGGCATTGAACAGCATATTTCATGACATGTGGATTGGTCGTCGAAGCATCATACCATGGCCCGCACGTTCACCGGATCTGACGACCCGGGATTTCTTTCTGTGGGGAAAGTTGACGGATATTTGCTATCGTGATCCACCGAAAACGCCTGACAACGTGCGTCAGCGCATTGTCAATGGATGTGTCAACGCTACGGAAGGTGAACTACACGCTGTTGAGAGGAATGTCGTTACACGTATTGCCAAATGCATTGAGGTTGACGGACATCATTTTGAGCATTTACTGCGTTAATGTGGTATTTACAGGTAATCACGGTGTAACAGCATGCGTTCTCAGAAATGATAAGTTCACAAAGGTACATGTATCACATTGTAACAAACGAAATAAAATGTTCAAACGTACCTACGTTCTGTATTTTAATTTTAAAAAAAACCTACATGTTACCAACTGTTCGTCTAAAATTGTGAGCCATATGCTTGTGATTATTACAGCGCCATCTATCACAAAGCGAACAAAGCGATCCAACTAAAACATTCATATTTCTTTATGTACTACACGAATAAGTAATAAAAAATGGGGGTTCCTATTTTTAAAAAAACCGCATTTGATACCCGTTTGATCTATGGCAACGCCATCTAGCGGACCAACCACAGCGCCATCTGGTTTCCCGCTACAAGCTAGACAAGTTCCGCTCTTTGTAGTTTTTTCGTTTAACGCTTGTTTCGTGAGATATTTGGCCCGGTCACGATCTATGGACCACCCTGTAGCCAAAGGTATGAGAAGTAGGAGAAACGAGAAACTTAACATCAAAACTAATGATCACAAGTAGACGAATTGTGCTGAATTGGAAGCAAAATAACCCGTGACAAACGAAGCATGGACATAAAAAGGCAAGGGGGGGCATTACTCACCAGAAAATGTGTGAGTGTCAAACATCAGACTTAATTTGATGAAGGAAATACTGGGAATGTCAAGGGCAACAGACAGGATGATACGACATGGGTTATTCAAGGAATAGCTTCCATAGTACTAGAGGAACTGTAGTGGGAAAAACTGAAGACAGAGATTGAAATACGTCCAACATATAATTGAAGTCAACTGCAACGATCTGCGTCCTTGATACGGAAAATGTTTCAAGCAGCAGTTTGCCTGAATGACGGCATATCCGACACGAGTTGGTGCAGCAAAAAACGTGATTTACGCTGTCAGGCTACACACTTCATTCATCAATGGTTCAGTTCAGATGATACACTGTCTACTGCAATCGTAATACACAATGTCGCTGGGTCGAAATTCGAAAATATAGGCTTCAGCTGCTGCGGAGCCCCATTACAATAACGCTCGTTGAACGGTATGCTTCGAAACGTGCCTGCACCGGCATTTTTAGACTCCAGAATGAGATTTTCACTCTGCAGCGGAGTGTGCGCTGATATGAAACTTCCTGGCAGATTAAAACTGTGCGCCCGACCGAGATTCGAGGCACTGGCAGAAGTAAAGCTGTTAGTAGCGGGCGCGAGTCGTGCTTCGGCAGCTCAGTTGGTAGAGCACTTGCCAGCGAAAGGCAAAGGTCCCGAGTTCGAGTCTCAGTCGGGCACACAGTTTTAATCTGCCAGGAAGTTTCATTTTTAGACTGTTGGTATTTCGATTTTGTAAAGTTCTTGAAGATTTGGTATAATAAGAGCCGTATTTACGCATTGCATAACACATGGAGTACGCACATATTACGTACTGGCGGAGTATTCAGAGAGCTTTATCAGTAATCGGTAACGCCTGCGATTGGAATGAAATATCAATATTTGCTCTCGCCGACGCCAAAGCGTCGCGGTGGTAATACATAGCTTCACAAGTGGTTTTCCGGGTAAACATACAAACAGAATTGCCCGATTTTTAAATGCTGCAGAAAACGTCAAAGTGCACCGACAAAAATATTTTACGTAAATATTTTTCATGATAAAATACCATTCGCAATCGCTTAATGGAGGAATCCACTGGAATTGAATAAAAATATGCGGGGCGATATTCCAGAATACCGTGGCAAAAATAGTCTGCCGGAACGCCGCGTTACTAGAATTAGGCCAACGTACTAAGTGGACTATGGCAGGTGAGAGGATGCACCTTGCACATACTTCCAAGCAAGAAACCCCAGTGCATACCTGCATATATTTATGACGGCTTTCGAAATAAAAATGGCCAAAACTGTGTGCTAGCTTGAGATCCCATGAAAGTGTCAGCTATGAACACGTCCAACAGAAAATTTTTCGTAAGCACACTGCGAGAATACGAAAAAGCAGTCAGGAAGCGGTAACAAAAGAAGATTAGCATTATGGCAACAGGTTCTCTTATTAGTAAAACTATCGAGCAAAGGAATACATGGAAACATTAACTAGAAGAAGGGAGTGAATGATAGGACATATGATGAGGTATCAGGGAATGCCGTCCGTGATCATGCAGGCAGCCTCAGAGTGAAAAAAGTGCAGCGAAAGACACTGGACAAAGAAAATAGTTCAGGATATACTTCAGCTTTCAGATGTAAATTGAAACCTCATATATTCTTCGTAACAAGAAGAACACAGGATGAATCGCTTCAGAATGCGTCAACATGGGTGTTAATTTATAACTTCTTTTATCTACAAATACATACACAAAATATAGGTGTGTTATTTAACGAGAATAAAGATAATTTCGTACTGACACACTTGATTGCACGTGATGAAATACACACCTTACAAAAATCTAAAAGAGACACTTTATAAGAGACTCCTATTTTGTTGTACGCAAGTGATTTGTGTGTCACATATACAGTACCTACTTCAACTGATTGACGAAAGAAGAAAGTACAAAATTGGCAAGGAGGAGACAAGAATAGAACCATATAAGTCACTTACAAATAAGATAAATGAAAAGTGCAGGGAAGCTAAGATGAAATGGCTGCAGGAAAAATTGAAAAAGAAATGGTTGTCGGAACAAATGATTCAACATACACAGAAAAATCAAAATTGCCTTCGGTTAAATCAAATGCAAAGTTATCAGCGTTAAGAGTTCCGGATGATATGGGTCTTAGTTTAGAAAAGAGAGCGGATAGGTAGATACTGTATATCGAAGGCCTCTTCAATGGACAAGAACACTGCCGACGTAATAGACGAAGTGGGGCATACTGAAGACATAGGGAAACCAGTACTACAGTCATAGTTTGACGGAACTTCGTAATACTTGAAATCGAAAAATTCAGAAGGCATAGATAACTTTTCTTCGGATTTTGTAAAATCGCTGGGAGTAGTGGCAACCAAGGGAATCCTCTACACTGAAGCGCCAAAGAAACTTGCATGGGCATGTGCATTCAAATACCGATATATCTAAACAGGCAGAATGCGGCGTTGAGCTCTGCAACGCCTATTTAAGTCAACAAGTGTCTGGCGAGATTGTTAGATCGGTTACTGCTGTTACAATGGCAGGTTATCAAGATTTGAGTGAGTTTGAACGTGGTGTTAAAGTCGGCGAACGAGTGATAGGACACAGCATCTCCGAGGTAGTGATGAAGTGGGGATTTTCCAGTACAACCATTTCACGAATGTACAGTAAATATCACGAATCCGGTAAAACATCAAATCTCAGGCATCACTGCGGCCGCAAAAAGATCCTGCAAGAACGGGACCAACGACAACAGAACAGAATCGTTCAAGATAACAGAAGCGCAACCCTTCCGCAAATTCCTGCTGATTTCAGTGCTGGACCATTCAACGAAACATTATCGATACGGGCTTTCGCGGCCGAAGGCCTGTCAACACCGACATTGGACTCTTGATGACCGGAAACATGTTGCGTGGTCGGACGAGTCTCGTTTCAAATTGTATCGAGCGGATGGAATGGAGGCACCGCATGAATCCATGGACCCTGCATGCCAGCAGGGAACTGTTGAAGCTGGTGGAGACTGTGCAATTGTGTGGGGCGTTTGCAGTTGGAGTGATAAGGGACTCCTGACAGGTCTAGATACGACTCTGATAGGTGACGCGTACGTAAGAATCCTGTCTGATCAAATGCATCCACTCATGTACACTGTGCAGTCCGACGGACTTGGGTAAATCCAGCAATACAACGCGACACCCCACACGTCCTGAATTGCTACAGAGTGTCTCCAGCAACACTCTTCCGAGTTTAAACACTTCCGCTGGCCACCAAACTCCCCAGACATGAACATTATTGAGCATGTTTGGGATGTCTTCCAATGTGCTGTCCAGAAGAGATCGCCACTGATTTATGGACAGCGCTATATGATTGATTGTGTTAATTCCCTCCACACTACTTCAGACACTAGTCGAGTTCCTACCACGTCGTACTGCGGCATTTCTGCGTGCTTGCAGGCACCCTACGCGATATTAGGCAGTTGTACGAGTTTCTTTGGCTCTTCAGTGTACCTGTTGTGTAGACTGTATGAGACTGGAGACATACCATCAACTTTCGGAAGAATATTATCCACACAATTCCGAACTAACATGGGCAGATAAATGCGAGAATTATCGCAGAATCAGGTTAAGGGTTCAAGCATCCAATTTTCTGAAAAGAATAATATACAGCAGAATGTAAAATAAAATTTAGCCTTCTTAGCTGACGATGAAACTGTATTATATTTGTGAAAACGTTTTTAATGTTTAATATGTCCTACTTAATACGATTCAGCGTAACACGCCGTTAAAGAGTTCAATCCGTATATCCATACAAGCATTTTAGCCACTGAGCGTCAGGCGTATCTTACAGCTTCTGAGGCGATTGAAGACGCACAATGATGTCGTCATTTAGACGTTGTCCGACAGGGAGACGTCGTGTCTTTGCATGTAGGACATGCTAGGCGTTTAGTGAGACTGGATTTGACAATGATACGCGAGTGTGCCCGCCAGTCAGGTACATATGCGATGCACATGACGATGTTGCACGCACAAATATTATAAGAATTATTTATCTTCTTTCTCCGTCGAGTTAGTATGTTTGCCACTTCTTTAAACTGAAAAGCATTTGGATGTACCTTGGATTGGTGATAGCCTACACCCTGAATTAACACACAGATTAACCATTAACCATTTATTACCTCCTCCTCCCCCCCCCCCAAAAAAAAACTTATTCTCGTGGGAGTGTCAACGCGACTACTGTTACTGTACGATGGATAAAGTGACTAATAAATCATCCATGACACCTAACTAATCAGATGTATGTTTTAAGCAAACGGGTGTTTTTTTCTTAAATAAACGAGTGACTTTTGAGCGACATACACTAGAGAGACAAAGAAACTGGTATATCTGCCTAATATTGGGTAAGCTCCCGCAAGCACGCAAAAGTGTCACAACACCACGTGGCATCGACTCGACTAATGTCTGAAAGTGCTGAAGGGAACTGACACCATGAATCCTGCAGGGCTGTCCATAAATCCGTAAGAGTACGAAGGGGTGCAGATCTATTCTGAAGAACATGTTGTAAGACATCCCAGATATGCTCAATAATATTCAAGCCTGGGGTGTTTGGTGGCCAGAGGAAGTGTTTAAATTCAGGAGAGTTTTCCTGAAGCCACCCTGTAACAATTGTGGACTTGTTAGGAGTCGC
This sequence comes from Schistocerca serialis cubense, assembly GCF_023864345.2. NCBI lineage: Eukaryota > Metazoa > Arthropoda > Insecta > Orthoptera > Acrididae > Schistocerca > Schistocerca serialis. Next base: position 867,818,545 of record NC_064641.1, on the reverse strand, counting down.
ATTGTCCAGCTGGAATTGAGAAAGTCCGTCGGAATGCACAGTGGACATGAATGGATGAAGATGATGGGACAGGATGCTTACGTACGTGTCATCTGTCAGGGCAGTATCTAGACGTATCAGGGGTTCCATATCACAGTCCCTGCCGACTTCCAGAATCCATGGATTCATCACGAGGTTGCCTCCATACTTGTACGCATCCATCCGCTCGATACAATCTGAAACGAGACTCGTCCGACGAGGCAACATGTTCCTCGTCATCAACAGATCAATGTCGGTGCTGTCGGGCCCACGCGAGGCGTAAAGTTTTGTGTTGTGCAGTCATCAAGGGTACACGAATGGGCCTTCGGTTCCGAAAGCCCATATCGATGTTGTTTCGTTGAATGATTCGCACGCTGACACTTGCTGATGGCCAAAAATTGCGGAAGGGTTGCACTTCTGTTACGTTGAATGATTCTCTTCAGTCTGTGTTGGTCCCGTTCTTGCAGGATCATTTTCCGGCCGTTGCGATGTCGGATATTTGATGTTTTGCGTGATTCCTCATATTCACGGTACACTCGTGAAATGGTCGTGCTAGAAAATCCCCACTTTTATCACTACATAGGAGATACTGTATCGCTCGTGCGCCGACTACAACACCACGTTCAAACTCAGTTACATCTCGAAAACCTGGAGCAGTAGTAACAGATCTAACAACTGCGCCAGACACTTGTCTTATATAGGCGTACCTCTGTATTTGAATACGCATGGCTATACCAGTTTCTTGGGTGCTTCAGTGTATATTGTGTCAGCTTCTCCCATCGTCTCAAATCTTTTTTTATTTATTTATTTATTTATTTTATTTTTTTTATTTTTACGACGTCGCGCAGTCTGCTGGACCGCAAGTGGTTCGCGCCTCAGAACCTCCAAGTGGTATCTTTTGTGATGGCGCATACGCGTGGATAGTGAGTTTCGGCATTGACATTTCTTTATAAATAACTGTTTATCCGCAGATAAAACCACGGAACTCAGCTAGTAAAAGATAAAGCCACCAGAGAGGTAGCCTTCACGTTACAATTGATAAGCCTTTGAAAAATAAGGGTTCCTTCAACGGATTTGTCAACCGGCAAAAAGCGTTCGACTATGTAACGTAGTGCAAGATTTTCTAAATCACCAGGAGAATTGGTGTAAGCTATAAAGAAAGTGGGATAATGTACAATTTGTACAAATCCAGGAGGCAGCAAAAAGAATGAGGGACAAAGAGTGTAGCTCTTGGATTGAAACGGGTGTAAAATAGGGATTCAACGTTACTCCCCTAGTGCTCACTGTGTCCATCCACGAAACAATGACGCAATAGAAGATAGCTTCTAGAATGAGATTAAAATTCAGGGTCAAAGAATATCAGTGATCAGATTCGCTATGAACATTGCTATTTTCAGCGGAAGTGAAGAAGATCTAGAGTTAATGATGAGTGGAATGAACGGTGTAATGAGTACACTTTTTATCAGCTGAGAATAAACCGAAGTGAGTAACGTAATGAGGAGTCGAAGGAGTGAGATTTGCAATAGACTTAGCATCAAAATTGGGGACCACGACTGTCTTGAACACGTGATAAAGTAAGGCAGGACGAAGCAAGGAGGAAACAGAAAACAAGGTAGCACAGGCGAAAGTGGGCAATCTCGCTCAAAGGAACTCCATTAGTAACAAAAACTGGTCATTGACGAATAAATTTCGGAGAATGTGCGTCCGGGGCATTACACAGGAGAGGTCGTTGATCCCCTCGAACCCAGAAGCATATTGCAGTGTTTACTGCACTACTGGCCATTAAAATTCCTACACCAAGAAGAAATGCAGATGATAAACGGGTATTCATTGGACAAATATATTATACTATAACTGACATGTGATTACATTTTCACGCATTTTGGGTGCATAGATCCTGAGAAATCAGTACCCAGAACAACCACCTCCGGCCGTAATAACGTCCTTGATACGCCTGGGCATTGAGTCAAACAGAGCTTGGATGGAGTGTACAGGTACAGCTGCCCATTCAGCTTCAACACGATACCACAGTTCATCAAGAGTAATGGCTGGCGTATTTTTACGAGCCAGTTGCTTGGCCACGATTGACCAGACGTTTTCAATTGGTGAGAGATCTGGAGAATATGCTGGCCAGGGCAGCAGTCGAACATTTTCTGTATCCAGAAAGGCCTGTACAGGACCTGCAACATACGGTCGAGCATTATCCTGCTGAAAGGTGGGGTTTTGCAGGAATCGAATGAAAGGTAGAAAAAAAATGGCTCTGAGCACAATGGGACTTAACTGCTGTGGTCATCAGTCCCCTAGAACTTACAACTACTTAAACCTAACTAACCTAAGGACATCACACACATCCATGCCCGAGGCAGGATTCGAACCTGCGACCGTAGATGTCGCGCGGTTCCAGACTGTAGCGTCTAGAACATCTCGGACACTCCGGCCGGCTGAAGGGTATAGCCACGGGTCATAACACATCTGAAATGTAACATCCACTGTTAAAAGTGCCGTCAATGCGAACAAGAGGTGACCGAGACATGTAACCATACCATCACGCCGAGTGATACTCCAGTATGGCGATGACGAATACATGCTTCCAATGTGCGTTCACCGCGATGTCTCCAAACACGGATGCGACCATCATGATGCTGTAAACAGAACCTGGATTCATCCGAAAAAATGACGTTTTGCCGTTCGTGGACCCAGGTTCGTCGTTGAATACACCATCGCAGGCATTTCTGAAGCGACAAGGGTAACCGAAGCCGTGGTCTCCGAGCTGATAGTCCATGCTGCTGCAAACGTCGTCGAACTGTTCGTGCAGATGGTTGTTGTCTTGGAAACGTCCTCATCTGTTGACCCAGGGATCGAGACGTGGCTGCACGATCCGTTACAGCCATGCGGATAAGATGCCTGTCATCTCGACTGCTAGTGATACGAGGCCGTTGGCATCCAGGACGGCGTTCCGTATTACCCTCCTGAACCCACCGATTCCATATTCTGCTAACAGTCATTGGATCTCGACCAACGCGAGCAGCAATGTCGCGATACGAAAAACCGCAATCGCGGTAGGCTACAATCCGACATCAAAGTCGGAAACGTGATGGTACGCATTTCTCCTCCTTACACGAGGCACCACAACAACGTTTCACCAGGCAACGCCGATCAACTGCTGTTTGTTTATGAGAAATCGGTTGGAAACTCTCCTCATGTCAGCACGCTGTAGGTGTCGCCACCGGCGCCAACCTTGTGTGAATGCTCTGAAAAGCTAATCATTTGCGTATCACAGCTCCTTCTTCCTGTCGGTTAAATTTCTCGTCTGTAGCACGTCATCTTCGTGGTGTAACAAATTTAATGGCCAGTAGTATATTACAGCATTGGGGAATCTTTCGACAAAGTCCACTTAAAGATACACTGACGAAAGAAACAATCCCATCTCCAAGACGACATTGTGTGACATAAATGAAAGTAATTAGGCGTATTTATGCATCTGGAAGATGATGTCTAGTGCCAGTCGCATGAGAATGGCACTAGCAGCGCCACTATTGGGATTAAAATCGTATGTGATTTAAATACACACAGTAATGCTTGTGAGCGTAAGAATTTTTAAGACTGGACGTGGTGCGCTGATGTTATTGAAGAATGCATCCAAGGCACGAAGACGCTTTTATCAACACCACACCGAATTTGAACGAGTTCTTGTAATAGCGATACAGGAAACTGGATGTTCCTTCTGCGATATTGTGTTAGTTAGGAGGCCAGTTGCGCGCTGGACACACTGGACCTATACCTGGAGTTGCAGTGTGGCCTCCTAACTAACGTAATATAGCAGGAGCTCTTTCGTGATTATTCCATGTTCCCTGAATGCAAATTTATACGTGATTTTTGTGATTCCAACTGTTGTCCTGCCATTCATGAAGAGCATGCCAGAGCGTGTTTTCCAACATGATAACGGTCGCCCACATACCGCTGTTGTAACCCAACACGCTGTACAGAGTGCAAACGTGTTGGCTTAGTCTGATCGATCACCACATCTGTCTCCACATATGGGACATAATTGGGCGACAACAGTGCCATCCTCAAACAGCATTAACCGCCCCTGTATTGAACGACCAAATGCAACAGGAATCGAACTCTACTGCGCATACTGACATCTGGCACCTGGACAACACAGTGCTTGCATTCGCCATTCTGACTGTTACACTGGGTATTAATATACCACTATTTCGTATTTGCATTGGCTTACCCAGAGCTTACATTAACCTCTGGTCTTGTGATCTTCACCAGTTAAATATTTTACCGCGACAACTGTACTCCCGAAGATTCATTACTTCACACTGGCTATTTTTTGGTGCTGCAATTTTTTTTCTTCAATTGATATGGCGCGCGCCCCTATCCTGTGATCTTGTTTAGAGCGCGCGCTATAATCGATTATAGTTCGCTATTCTGGTGCGGATGGCGCTCCGGTGCTGATCTGCTATTACGTCGCTGGCGTGTGTTTGCGGTGGCCGGCGGAAAGCGAGAAGGTAGTCGGTTTCCAGGTATTGCACGGAATGTGAAGTTCACTCTGCCTGACTAGCGCTAAGATTGTTGTGCCTCGCAATATGAGCAGAGTGGTCTGGAGCCGAGGCGACTCGCCGCTGTGCTGGCCATGCGGTGGTGATTAACTGGAGTAGGTGTACTTGTTCTGCCTGCCTGTCTGATGTGGAGGTCCGGTGGGGTCCTGTGATACTCTGGCCCGGAGACAACTAGTTGCTGAATTTTGAAGTCGTCTGCCAGGTTAGGGTGTGGGCTCGGTTGGCTCGTCAGATTTTCCGCTGGAAGCTCCAGCAGCGGTTGTAACTAAGCTGTTACTACGGGTTATTACGTTATTATTGGGAATGGAAATACTTATTGCTTGTGAAGTTAACTTCAGAAGATTAGGGTCGCCACCGACTCTAACCATACAACTAATCGAAGGTTTGGTCGAGTCGGAAAACAAATTAATTTGATCACAGACCAAAAACTCACAAAAAATGTATTCGTTGTGAGGTCGCTCGATACGATGTAATTAATAGTATTGCCCGTGCACTGTTCACGACAATCAAACATTTAAAATAAAATAGAAAATGCATGAACACTGCATAAGATCAGCTCCCAGCAACACATCTGAAAATAAGACTTAATCTAAAGAATTTCTTATGAAATACAAGGGGAGACTAATCACTGGACCTGTGCATAAGGAAACGCATTGGATGTGTTAACGGGAAAGCTACGAGGTGAGTGGCTTAGGTGCAAAAACGTAATCTCGGAACACAAGAGAAAATTGTAGATAAAGTCATTTATTCCTAAGATAAGGATGTGAGGCATGTACACGATTCCTGATAACACGTGATTTGTGGAGACACAATTTCTAGGTATAGTGCCAAATTCCAACAATATCACATCACACAATCATGTTAACATTATCTAAAACAAACATGCGATTGGACAGTTAGTGATGCCGGTAGCCCAACAACTATAATGTTCTACCAAGTGGTTGGCTCCCCACGGACGAAAGACACATAAAGCAAGGGAAATTTACGAGAAGACAAGGCTCTAAATGTTTAGAAAGGTGAAAGCTTATGCAGGCACAGCTGAAGGCAAACAGACATTCATACAGAAGCGAGTGCTCACTTCTTATCGACACCTTTGTGTGGCGCTCTTCCGGCGGATCCAAGTCTGCTACAGAAATTTGCTGCAACGTCCCCTTAGAAAAATTATGGACGACTGTGCTTAAACTGACACACAATATTTTTAGCGCAACGCAATCTGACTTTCAGTAATCCCTACTAACATTAACCTATACCTTTCACAAATCACTTACCTCACAAAAATCTTTGTTACTCGAACTACTGCAATACAGCGAGCACCACTACTGTCAGCTAAATAAAAGATTCAAACTACGGAAGGCACTAACAACTGATGGGCATAGTTAGCAAATGAAAGATTTTGATAGGGAACAAACAATGTATTTACCTTAATAGTCGTAATATATATAGCAGTTCATGACATCCAGTATTACAAATTTCAAAACTCCGCCATCTCTCTCTCCACGTCCACCACTGTTGGCAGCTCACCTCCAACTGCGCAACGCTACGCGCTGTTCACAGCCAACTGCCCAACACTACAATGGCGAATATTACAACAATGCAAACCAGTCACAGACTGCATACAGCACAACCAGTGATTTTCACAAAGAGCGCTACGTGGCGTTACCAATAAAAAAACTAGACAGCCTACTTACATAGCCCCCATGCTCCCCACAAAAAATTTTACAAATTGTTTTGGGCAGTGGCCAATACAGATTTGAAGAAGTTTTACATAATTACATTAACAAAGACATCAAATGCACACACTTATTGATACAATGTTGGTCAAAAGCTAAAATTTTATCACAGTCCATAAAGACAGTCCTGATCGTTCATCACAGTAAAATAGCAGTGTTTTTTTCAATGTCTGAGCAGTAAAAGAAAATGCACAAGGAAGTAGTGGATTTCCATGCAGTCTTGAAGAAGTAGTGTTGTCCTTCCAACGGAAAGACAGTCCTGACTCTTGACATGCAGGCAGGTAATGGGCCACAACAGAGCAAACCCACCGCAGAGTCAGTCGACGCTTTGAAGAATATTGGTAGGTAGGTCATCACAGAGCAGACCCACTATAATCTTGGTAGAGAGTATGGTATTGGTGGGCCACCAAAGGTGCAGACCCACTGCAGTCCTTGTAGAAATAATGGTACTGGTGGGCCATCAAAGATGCAGACCCACTGTAGTGCTTGTAGAGACGGCCAGCAGCCATCTGTTGCGACTGTGCAGGTGCACAATCACCACCGAAGAGTCTTGCGGACAATATAGCAAGTCCATAAACCACCACATGTCCACTCACAAAAAATTTGTTTGAAATGTCCTGAGAACCAGCAATGCTGTTATCCAGTCCCTTGCTGAATTATTAACACACGTGCAAACACTAACAGTCCCTACTTCTCACATATTGTCCATATACTATTACCAACAGAAACGTGTGCAGTGAAATGTAACTTACAAGTTACTTAATTTGATGAACTGGTGTCAATTACAATTTTATAACATAAGAATACGATAACAAAGGTACAAAATACATCATTAAAGAACATAACAATATAGATAACATTTGTAGTAACACAGACTTTACAAAAGAATAGAAATAAACATATACATCAGTGTTACAGGAATTATGACATAAGTAAATATATAAAATATCAGAATAACTTTTGAAACGTCAACTTCACACATGAGCATTAAAACAAAACAGAATAAATAATGTCTAAACATCTTTACAAGGAAAATAACATCTTATTAGAAAAATTCTACAATATAACTCATATCAGCTAAACACATAAAGACAGGAAAAACACAAATATACAAGAGTACACAAACATGTAGCAGAATAACACAAGAGGAAAGGGCAGGGTTTGTTTTCAGTGTAACATTTGGTACTGCAGTCCAACCTAAAAACATCATTCCATAGATCATTCGTCTTATTTCAACATTTGTTTCCACCAAAAAAATCCTATCCAAGCATGCTTTCTGTATTTATATGTTCACATATTTCTTACCTCATTATTAATTTTCCATTATCTTACCTCATCATTTGTTTCCAAGAAAATCCTACCTAAACCTGTTGTCCCTAAACCCTACTTTTTTGCTCATATACTCTTTAAAATACTTTTTTGGCCAAATCATTTTCTTATAGCTTCTCAATACATTTCTTCCAATTCATCACAACTCGTTCTCTCATATAGCCCACCCCATCTTAAGCTAACATAATTTTCTGAGCTCAGATGTTAAACTAAGGGACGGGGCAATGCAGCAGCACAAAACAATTAACACAAACAGCAATGACAAAAAATGCCAGTTTGCAAAGCAAGCAGCAGTAAATGTAAATTAACAGGTAAAATGCAAAATTATAACTAATATGAGCCAACGTGCAGCAACAAGAAAAATAAATCAGTACTAAAACTGGCTTAACAGAATAATACAAAATTAAATTTAGTAACATTGTGCCTGGCAAAGAGCAGCAGCAAATGCATGACAAAGCTCAAGCAGAAAAAATATTACAGTAAACATGGCCATGTCTAATACCTATGTCACATCTTAGTGTCTATGTAATTGAAGTGGTGCACCACAACAACGTATTGTAAAAAAATATTATCATGTACTTGAAAAGTAAATTATGTATGCAGTTCCTGTGAAGGGAAATGTCTTTGTGCTCCCTCATTTTTTTGGGAAGTGTATTACAAAATTAGTATTTATTGGATCTGTAGACAGAAAATATTTATATTAGTACATCTATAAAATTCTATTTTAACCAATGCTGCAGTGCAGCTAGAAACTAGATATTAAACGAAATGAGCATATATATATATATATATATATATATATATATATATATATATATATATAGCCTATATAGGGCAATGCATGAAACGTCAAATGGCGTCTCCAAAGGCAAATGAATCTCTCAACTAGAAAGACAATAAATGTAAAATGTTTCTCATCATTTCATTAGTAAATATCATAAATTAAGAGCTCCACAGTGTAATAATATGTTTTCAAGTTTGAGTGTGTCGTATTTGCGATGCTTTCTACAAAGGAATGTTAATAGTGAGGATAATGGCCTCTTTTCTTTTTCTCCACCTGTGCCTCTAATGCTTTTTTCCAGGCGACTCGCGCAGCTGGGTGCCCATGACACATTACGTGCAGGTGGTCACTTAACATTCTTACCGAAATATTTACGACACCAGTTTACACTACAGTGACAGTCTCATATAAAAAATTTCACAGGTCTAGAATTTGCGTTACAAATCTGTAGAAACAGTGTCCAAAAAATTTTCGTCGGCATTGTGGTACATTCACGCATTTACACACATTTCATAACTCTTAAAGTACGATTCTTGGTTTCCAACATCCTTTTTCACAAACCAGAGTCCCTAACCACTACTCATTATTCCTTACCTTATTCGTCGACACTTCTTCAATATTTCATCATAACAGATACGTAGCATACTCAAATAACTCATATAGCATCAGCTTATTGATCATAAACATACCGCAACAGCATAATACACATAGTCGTCGTAATAATAACATCATAACACCTCAGTCAACTCTCAAAATCGTCGTAGCTTCCTCCAATAATTTCAAAACCTAAAAAAAATTCTCTGCTCATGTCAAAAGTGTCATCTGCCTCAAACGCACTTTAAAATCATGATCCCATACCAAATACATCATTCAAAGCTCTCATAGTATCACAAAGATTCCGAAAAAATATGAACAGTTCACAAAGTAGAGACAAAATACAATTTCGTAAGTGTGAAGTAATCCAACTCTGTAATTACGTAAACATCTGTCACTGCTGTAGTAAAAAAGTTTGTCTCTCTCAGTTAAATGATCAGATAGCTGTGTAATTATTTGTTAGAGAAATATGGTACCTATGTGTTAAGTTGTGTAAGCAAATACCATATTAGCTAGGGCTCCTTGTGCTTGCCAAACACATGATACACAAAGTAAGTGTGTACCCCCCTGAGGATTAATGAATAATACCCTCAGGTGTTACAGATTACAGCAATGGAATGAAATGTATCACGGAAAACCTTTGTATCATTGTACTTCAAATATCTTTAAAAATAAATGTTTTAAGTACAAAATTAATCACTCAAATACGTGTACTGTAGCGCTAAACTGTGCGTCTTGTTGTAAGATAATCTCTGTGGAAGTGTCGTATTTATCGTCCTCCGAAAGCTAAGTTCTGCAAAAGTCAATGTACTTACCTCATGATAAACAAAAGTGAAATGCTTTGCACATAGATATCTTAGTTATTACGCTTATTGCCATGATGAAGAAAGTACTGTGCTGTAACGTATTGTTGTGCTACGGAAAAGACAGTCTCATTGTAGCTATACCACAAAAGTTACCACCAAAACATGTTTTACTTTCCAGAATAATGCAGAAAAACTGTGCAGATATAAAACAGATACACCGCAAAAGCAACATTGTAAATTGTGTCACATATTAATAGCGTCGTGATATAATCGTGTAGCTATCAAAGAAACCAAATTCTAAGTCATCTTTAATCTCACCGAATGTACTTCAAATAAAGAGTATTTTTTCAAGTAAACTAAAAGGTTGCATTAATATCTCATTAGCAGTATAAGTTCTAAGTAAGTAAGCCTGATAGTCGTTACATAATCGTGCAACTTGTTGCAAGAATGTACACACACAATAACACTGTGTCGTCTGTTCACTATAACTATGCATTCGTAATTTCTGTTTAAATAAGTTCTCTTGGTTCTTGATTGGATATTGAACTTCAAACATTGTTGCATATTAACAGATTCTAAGTCTGACAAAGCATACTAGAAATGTGAAGTGAAAAGTTTTATGGCAAAGACAAAGTTAAAAAGCAGATTATCTTTCAACAAACGGTTTTACATGTGAAATGTGGTGTAAACCTTTACTTTTCGTAGTACGCAGAGTTTCAACTTCAACGCAATTATCATGTGGTATACGTCGGATTCTGTAAAGTCCATTGTAAACTAGAAAGAATTTGTGACTCAAGTGTTTCTTCTTATGTGACAACGAATGAGCTTTAATGAGAACTTTCTGACCAATATATAATTTCTTTGCATTTGATTTGCCGTGTAGTTTTCTCCTTTTGTCTGCTATAAATTTTATATTTTTAAGAGCCAAATCAATTATATCTTTGTGTCGAAGTTTAAGTGTATTCGGGAAAGGTACAAGCTCTCCGATTCTGTTCGGTGGTTCTTCATTCTTCAGTACAAGAGTAGGTGGTAAAGCAGTGGAATCATGAGGCATTTCATTCAGCACATTTTGAAATAAGTATAAATATCTGTCCCAATGCTGATGCTTTCTGTGACAATAAAGTCTGCAAAGCTTATTGATTTCTTTCATAATCCGTTCAGATGGGTTACAATGTGGTGAGTACAACGAAATAAAAACAGGTTTGATTTTATGATTCCAAAGCATGCGTGACCAAACAGCAGATCTGAATTGCGGTCCGTTGTCTGAAATGACTTTACTAACGTGTCCAACTTCACGTAAGAAATTTTTAACAAAGGCGTTGGACACAGACCGTCCAGTGGCTTTACGTAACGGTGTGAAAGAAACAAATTTTGAAGTAAGTTCAACAGCGACTAGAACGTACGAAAATCCATTAGCGGTCCCAAGAGATCAACAGCAGCAAATTCATTTAATTTAGAAGGAATGATAGGAAACAGCGGAGCACGATGGGAGATAGTAGATGGTTTCGCCTTTTGACAAAGTTTACAAATAGACAAGACTCTTCGAATTCTCTTTTCCATATTGTTAAAATAACAAGTCGTTCGAAAAATATGATAACATTTTCGTGGACCAAAATGTGCGTAGCTGAAATGAATGTACCAAATGAGCTTATTAACAAAATCGTCTGGAATGCAAACTACCCATAGCTTGTCATCAACAGTGCAGCGTTTGAAGAGTATGTTGTTTCTAACCAGGTAATAATGCCGAATCTGAGTGTGTGTCTTTTCATGTCATTTACTTTCGATGTCTTTCCAAATCGGATCTTTATCTTGTTCATGAGCAATGTCCTTTAAAGATGTGGTGATGAAGTTTTCAAAGGAGACTTTCTGAATGTAATGAATACTGAAATTTTTCTCGAGGTTGCCTTCTGTGTTACTTTTCTCAAGCCCAGCCGGTGCGCGTGACAGTGCGTCCGCAACAATGTTCTCCTTGCCGGGAATGTAGACTATTGTGAAGTGGAATTCTTGCAGAAACAATGCCCAACGTTTTAACCTGTCATGATTTAATTTTGAAGACATAAGAAATTGTAATGCACGATGATCACTATATGCTTTTACGTGCTTACCAGAAAGAAAGAAACGGAATTTGTTAAATGCCCAAACGATAGCTAAAGCTTCTAATTCAGTAACGGGATGATTTTTTTCAGATTTTGTTAGCACTCGGCTAGCAAAAGCAATGGTTTTCTGAACGGTAGTGTCATTTTCTGTGGCTTCTTGAAATAAATGAGCACCAAGACCGACTTTAGAAGAATCCGTGCTAAGGCAAAAATCTTGTGACAGATTGGATGAGCTAGTATTGGCGTGTTAAGTAGCGATTCTTTCAAAGAATTGAATTCCAACTGTGCTTATTCGTCCCAGTTCCAAATAGTATTTTTTCCAGTGAGAGAACAAAGTTTTGGTGTAACTAGAATTGGCATATTCAGGAAACGACGATAAAAATTTACGAGACCTAGAAAACTGCGGACTTGTTTTTTTGTGGATGGAACTGGAATGGTTCTGATTGCTTCTAACTTTTCAGGATCCGGCTGAATGCCTTCAGAAGAAATAATATGTCCCAAAAACCTCACCTTTGACCTACCGAATTCAGACTTTTCCAAGTTAACTGTAATTCCAGATTCTGCAAAAATATGTAACACGCTGTTGAGAATGCGATTGTGTTGTTCCCATGAGGCTTCACCTATCAGAATATCGTCCACATATAAGGTGATGTGACGTTTTAAGAACTCAGGTAATATGGCATTTAGCCCGCGAATGAATGCTGCCGAAGAAATGTTCAAACCAAAAGGAAGTTTCCGAAACTGATAACAAACGCCGAAACAAAGGAAAGCTGTGTATTTTCTAAATTCTGGATGAAGTTCGATCTGATAAAAGCTGGATCTGAGATCAATGGAAGACAACACTTTTACACCATTAAAATTTTGAAGAAGTTCTTCCAGAGTTTGCGGCCTGTCTGTTTCAGGAATAATGATAGTATTGATTTGTCTCGAATCTAAGACAAGCCTGATCGATTCATTTTTCTTCTCAGCAACATGTAATGGATTGTTGTATGAGCTTACTGCAGGCTCAATAATGCCCTCGTCAAGCATAGATTGTATTTCTGTTCTAACACGGTCCCTATAATGTGCTGGAATTACGTATGGTCTAACACAAAATTTAGTATGCTCACGAACACGAAATTGGTATTGAAATCCCTTGATTGTTCCTGTTTTGTGAGTAAAAACTGTGGAATGTGCTTCTAAAATCTCAAAAAGGTCCTGCCTATCAGTGTCATTACAATTCTCAATTGTTTGAGTTTTATTCTGAATTAACTCATTAGTTTCAAATATGCCGTCGATATCATCCCTGTCAGTACTTGCAGAGTGATGGTTAGTGTCTAGTTCCGTAGAAAATTCCGAACTGTTGTCTAACAGAAGGTAAAGCCGATTAATTTCCTCGTCATGGTTTGAGAGCCAATCTTCAAATTTCAAAGCTATTGACCTACCTTCTTTCTCTAAACTTATTTCAGCATCGTGAAAGTTTAAGATTACTTTGTATTCATTCAAAAAGTCTACTCCCAATATAATTTCCGTCGACAATAATGGAACAATAAGAAAGTTCATAGAGAAGCTGTGGCTTTGACAAAAGAATTCTAAGTTGGTTTGTTGGCGTACATCTACACTTTTTTCAAAGATTGCGCCTTGTAATTTAATCTTACGTAACGGAAGTGTGGGACAATCGTTCGATTTGTTGCATTTGCTAAAAGCTGTTTCACTAATTACTGAAATGGGACTGCCAGAGTCAAGCACTGCCGTAAATTTTACGTCATTTGCAGTAATGTGAATCACAGGATATGCAATGTTGATATGTTTTACGTCGTGTTCCTGGAGTAAGATGTCCCTAATGTCTTCCATTTTTACGTAATTACTAGCTACGGCAGCTGCGTCGTCAGTTTCATAAGTACGTTTTGTAGCTGCCAGCGGTATGAGTCATTGCCTATTGTGTCTTTGTTGGCGCGCGTCGTTATTGGGATTTGGAGACCTAACTTCTACAAATTCACCTTGTCGAGAGGGCCCTGCTCTGTTTGAATCCCGCCAGTTCTGATGCAATTTAGGTCTGTCGTTACGATCATATCGTCTGTCGTCATGTCGGTAGATCCCATAGTTTCTTTCTTGTCGGTCACGTGGTGGAGAATTTCTCCCTGAATCGTAACTGCGCGCTGGACCATTGCATCTGAAGTTATTCTGTCTTCCTTGATAATAATTATTTTGGTTCCCATACTGTCTGTTTCTCTGATTGTCTCTGTGATAGTCATTACTGCGGAGAGGTGATCTTTCCCTGTAATTATTACTACTCTGCCGACGCTTGTCATACGGGTGGTGTCTGTTTTGGTCACGATTTACGTTGTAAGAATAGCCTTGTCGTGTATTATTTCTGTCATCGCGGAATTGTGTCAGATGTGATCTGTAATTGTTGTGCTCCTGTTTTCGCGTTCCGCGATTGTCAGTGTCAATTTCCAGTTCTTGTAACAGTCCCTGAAAAGCTTCAATGTCATCTTTGCAACGTCCTGCCAAAATAATATGTCGTAAATGTTCAAGTAATTTGATTAAGCAAATGCGGATGAGTTCTGAGGGGCTGTATGGGTTTGACAGGTACTGATTCTTGTGCAACATGTCTTCAAAATATTTCACAAGACTGGAAAATTCAGATTGTTCGAAATGTTGCATCATTATGATGATATGTTTTACTCGGTGATGTGTAGCTTGAGACCAATATGCTGAGAGGAAGGCATGATAAAATTCTCCTTCACTGTGACAATCGTGAATGACCAATCGCATTCTTACAGCTGGTTCATTCTCCAAGTAGCCACACATAAATTCTAGCCTGTGCTCCAGTGACCAGTTGGGAGGAAAACAATGAGAGAATTGATGGAGCCATGCTTGTGGATGAATGTCGTTGTCAGAATTCTTAAATGTTTTGAATTTACGTGTAGTAATGAACAGCTTATAGTCAAAATCATCATGTCGGCGTGTCGCATATCGGTCATTGTTACGTCGTTTCGGCGGTTCCATTTCAAAATTCGGTGCACCTTGCCAATTTCTTTCATAATTTCCGAAATGCGCTGTGTTATTATTTTGTGGTTGTTCCGTATTTCTATGTCCCTCTTCCTGTACTGGAGCGCGAGTGTCCTCCGAAATATGTAATTCTTGTATTACTTGTGCCAACTGATCTTGTACTTCCCGGATTTCTCTCTTATACTGTGTATTGATTTTATTTTGATTTTGTTTGAATTTTCTAATTTGTTCGTACTCATCAGTGTCCGTGAAGGCTACAGGTCTTGTGTCATTCAGATCATCATCTACCTTTGTAGATAAGTTAGTGAACTGATCTGAAAGTTCGGCTACTTTATCCGCTAGTGAAATTATTTCCTCTGTGTGTTTTTCTGAACCAAGTTTCAGAGCGTCCATTTGTGTTGAAATCGTATCTACTGTGTCCTTTAAGTTTTCCTGAGTTTTTGCAAGTTGCGTAACCGAATCGGTAGATGCAACTGAGTCAGTTTTAGCTTGCAAGGTGTCGTGATTTTCATGAACAATAGTTTGCAGGTCTTTTATGGCTGCTTCGTGATTCTGTAATGCATTTTCATGACGCGAAAAGATAGGTTGGAAATGCTCATAAATTTGTGTTTTTCGTCATTGCAGACTTTTTGACATTTCGATTCGATGTTATGTAACTCAGTAGTTAAATCTTCACGTGTTTGTTCAAGCGTGGTGTCTAACTTTTGAAGATTTTGTTCCATTGTGTCTAACTTTTTAAGATTTTGTTCCACTGTGTCTAACTTTTGAAGATTTTGTTCCATTGTGTCTAACTGTTGCTGTGTTTGTCTCTGATTTTGTTTCATTTGTTAAATTAATTGCAATAATAATGTATTTGTGTCTGGAATCTGTTCCTCTATGCTTTTTGGCAGTGAATTTGCACCGGCAACATTCACATTTTGACAAGCGGAAAATGTGTCTTGACTCATTTGAGAAAACGGTGAGAACCCAAAACCTGAGTCTACAGTATTTGCAATATTGTGTTCTGTCATTCCCGATTCCTGAGGCGAGCTGTTGCCGACCGATCGATCGATAATGCTTCCCCGTTCACTACCCGTTTCACTGTCTACACCATTATTTGACGCCCGCTCCGCATGTACTTGAGGACAATATTATGGAAATGGAGGAGGATGTAGATGAAGATGAAATGGGAGATATGATACTGCGTGAAGAGTTTGACAGAGCACTGAAAGACCTGAGTCGAAACAAGGCCCCCGGAGTAGACAATATTCCATTGGAACTACTGACGGCCGTGGGAGAGCCAGTCCTGACAAAACTCTACCATCTGGTGAGCAAGATGTATGAAACAGGCGAAATACCCTCAGACTTCAAGAAGAATATAATAATTCCAATCCCAAAGAAAGCAGGTGTTGACAGATGTGAAAATTACCGAACTATCAGCTTAATAAGTCACAGCTGCAAAATACTAACACGAATTCTTTACAGACGAATGGAAAAACTAGTAGAAGCCAACCTCGGGGAAGATCAGTTTGGATTCCATAGAAACACTGGAACACGTGAGGCAATACTGACCTTACGACTTATCTTAGAAGAAAGATTAAGGAAAGGCAAACCTACGTTTCTAGCATTTGTAGACTTAGAGAAAGCTTTTGACAATGTTGACTGGAATACCCTCTTTCAAATTCTAAAAGTGGCAGGGGTAAAATACAGGGAGCGAAAGGCTATTTACAATTTGTACAGAAACCAGATGGCAGTTATAAGAGTCGAGGGACATGAAAGGGAAGCAGTGGTTGGGAAGGGAGTAAGGCAGGGTTGTAGCCTCTCCCCGATGTTGTTCAATCTGTATATTGAGCAAGCAGTAAAGGAAACAAAAGAAAAATTCGGAGTAGGTATTAAAATTCATGGAGAAGAAATAAAACCTTTGAGGTTCGCCGATGACATTGTAATTCTGTCAGAGACAGCAAAGGACTTGGAAGAGCAGTTGAATGGAATGGACAGTGTCTTGAAAGGAGGATATAAGATGAACATCAACAAAAGCAAAACAAGGATAATGGAATGTAGTCTAATTAAGTCGGGTGATGCTGAGGGAATTAGATTAGGAAATGAGGCACTTAAAGTAGTAAAGGAGTTTTGCTATTTAGGGAGCAAAATAACTGATGATGGTCGAAGTAGAGAGGATATAAAATGTAGGCTGGCAATGGCAAGGAAAGCGCTTCTGAAGAAGAGAAATTTGTTAACATCCAGTATTGATTTAAGTGTCAGGAAGTCATTTCTGAAAGTATTCGTATGGAGTGTAGCCATGTATGGAAGTGAAACATGGACGATAAATAGTTTGGACAAGAAGAGAATAGAAGCTTTCGAAATGTGGTGCTACAGAAGAATGCTGAAGATTAGATGGGTAGATCACATAACTAATGAGGAGGTATTGAATAGGATTGGGGAGAAGAGACGTTTGTGGCACAACTTGACCAGAAGAAGGGATCGGTTGGTAGGACATGTTCTGAGGCATCAAGGGATCACCAATTTAGTATTGGAGGGCAGCGTGGAGGGTAAAAATCGTAGAGGGAGACCAAGAGATGAATACACTAAGCAGATTCAGAAGGATGTAGGTTGCAATAGGTACTGGGAGATGAAAAAGCTTGCACAGGATAGAGTAGCATGGAGAGCTGCATCAAACCAGTCTCAGGACTGAAGACCACAACAACAACAACAATTACCAAATTACTACTTTGAATGTCTGTTAATTCATTACACAGCGGTGCTGGTAAGCTACGCTCGTCGTCACTATTATTTCTCTGTTTACTTTTGAGCCCAGTGTTACGTTTTTCACACGCCATTATTGTCACCCTATTTCACACGATAACACAGAAAAGCACAATTTGAAGAGCAAAAATAAGAAAACACATTAACATAGCACTGAAAATAATATCTAGTTAATTGCAAGCGTAGCTGCGAAATACTTGGTGCAAATTTACATGCGTGCCACACCTGTTTTACTGTACAACAGCCGGCCGAAGTAGCCATGCGGTTAAAGGCGCTGCAGTCTGGAACCGCAAGACCGCTACGGTCGCAGGTTCGAATCCTGCCTCGGGCATGGATGTTTGTGATGTCCTTAGGTTAGTTAGGTTTAACTAGTTCTAAGTTCTAGGGGACTAATGACCTCAGCAGTTGAGTCCCATAGTACTCAGAGCCACTGTACAACAATGAAAGACTGCAACTACAAAGGAGATTCTCCCTACAATTACGCGCTAGCAATAAACAAAATCTACACTAATCACACAAACTACAAGAAAAAAATCAGAAGATTCCAGTGAGGTATCCTTGGCTAAGGGTCGACATATGAAACGTCCCCTTAGAAAAATTATGGACGACTGTGCTTAAACTGACACACAACATTTTTAGCGCAACGCAATCTGACTTTCAATAATCCCTACAAAAGAATGGCCCTGACTAACATTAACCTATTCCTTTCACAAATCACTTACCTCACAAAAATCTTCGTTACTCGAACTACTGCAATACAGCGAGCGCCACTACTGCCAGCTGAATAAAAGATTCAAACTACAGAAGGCACTAACTACTGATAGGCATAGTTAGCAAATGAAAGATTTTGATAGAGAACAAACAATGTATTTACCTTAATAGTCATAATATATACAGCAGTTCATGACATCCAGTCTTACAAATTTCAAAACTCCACCATCTCTCTCCCCACGTCCACCACTGCTGGCGGCTCACCTCCAACTGCGCAACGCTACGCGCTGTTCACAGCCAACTGCCCAACACTACAATGGCGAATATTACAACAATGCACACCAGCCACAGACTGCACACAGCGCAGCCAGTGATTTTCATAAAGAGCGCTACGTGGCGTTACCAATAAAAAAACTAGACAGCCTACTTACATTGCTAAAAGAAAAATCTGCCAAAGTTTTGCATTCCTTGCTGCGACAAATCTTCCAGATTTGAAAAGCGAGACCAAAAGCTAACAGCTCTCCCCTCGCCAAGTAACAGCGCGCCACGCGGTCTAACTCGCCCTTCTTCCACTGGAGCACAGCTGTGGACGCTTCCCGTACCGGCGGCAGACTGCCTCCCTTTTTCCCCTTCAGCCTCCTCCACGCTCCGCGTGGACCGGAAAACCCAAAGATGCTGCGGCTTCGCTTGCGCGGCCGCTGCTCCTAGGCGCTCTGACCGTAATTCTGTGTGGTGCCATTCGCATCGCACTCAAGCTCTAAAAGGAGATTGCGAAAACCCTCTACTTCATCCTTACATCGTCCTGCAAGGATAACGTGCCGCAACTGCACTGGAAACTTTCCCAGGCAAATACGAATAATTTCCGCAGGTCCATAAGGATCGTCAAGATCTTCATTCGCCTGCAGCATGTGCTCGAACATCTGCACAGGGCTGGAGAATTTTGACCTGTTTAACTCTGGTAGTATAATGAGTCCGTGTTTTACACGACTTTCCGCTGCCCCTGACCAGTAGATCGACAGGAAGTGTAGACGAAACTCCCCGACCGTGTAACAATTGCGTGCAATTGACCTCATCCGCGCCGCTGGCTCACCTTCGAGGTAGCCGCACATATACTCTATTTTGTGCGCACTGGGCCACGTAAGAGGAAGGGAGAACTCAAACTGCTGTAACCTGGCCCGCGGGTGAATCCCCGTATCCGAGTTACGGAAGACTTCAAACTTCCTCACCGTCAAAAAATGTTTAAATTCGTGAGTTTCTCTTGGCGAACGTTCCTGAGGGTATCCGCGCCGTTCCCACCTGGTACGAGATCCGTGATCGTGACGATGGTCAAATTCGCCATCGTTCCCGGAATCATTGTCGGAATAATGGCCCTTTCGTTCATTTCTTTCAACTTCATGGGCCGTTAACCCTTTTAGGTGAAGTTCTAAACGGGCCATGCGCTCACATAGTCCCTCGGTAACCCCTCTTTGTTGTATATTTATTTCACACTATCCACGCGGACATTTCGTTATCGACCGTATTTCGTCTGCATCCGCTGATGACGAGGTAATCGTTTCCCTATTATTGTCATACTTACGCGCCACTGCGTCTGAGATCCTGGCTATTTCTTTTCGCATCTCTCGGTGGGCCGTGTCTTGTTGTGTTTGCATAAGCCCTTGCTCTAGCTCGAGAGCTATTATCGCCTGGCTGAGGGTTTCTACCTGCGTGCTAAGGTGGACCGCGCACTTAGCCGCAGTGTCCTCTATTCGGGACACAAGAGCCGCGTGGTCACTCTGGCATTGTTCTGCTAACGCGCGGAGATCCCTGGCGGAATTTTGTCCTACTCGGGACTCAAGAGCCGCTTGTTCACTCTGGCATTGTTCTGCTAGCATGCGTATATTCCCAGCGACCCTTTCTTCTTGCTCCATCCCCTGCTTACTAATGACTTGCTGACCCTCTTCTAAGGCGGAAATGCGTTGGTCAATGATCGCCAGTTTCTCCCCAACACACTGTACTATTTCACTAGTCAATCTTTTATTTGCTTCCTCGATATGCTTCCTATTTTCTTCTGCGTGTTTTTTATTCACTTCCTCGATATGTCTCCTATTACTGTCTAGTAACTGTCGTAGCATTGTCTGTAATGAATTTGCATCTATCGAATGATTCGAAATCACTACAGCGGGCTCAGGATGGAAAACACTTGTACTTGCGTTTTCCACGTTTCGTTCCTGGTCGGACTCTACGTTTTGACCTCGTCCTTGCTCAGGGTTATTGTCTGGCAGGTTTTTCCGATCGCGGCTCCCTGAACAGCTACGCATCTCCATCATAAGGATAGTTACTCCGTGCTCCAAAATACAACAAGAATAATGCCAAAGTCTCCTAATGGACTCACAGTCCCCACAGAGCACCCAAGATTTACTATATGACACCGATACACGCCACAGGACAAGAATCAACCCACACTTGTAACACATTTGAATATTAAAACACAATGTCTATACAGTAATACATATACAAGATAAAACCTGTAAGAAAATGCACACCTATATCATAAATTCAGGTAAATTCTGTATCACAGAAAGACAATATACCAATTAGCACATCCAACCGAAAATAACTAATTCTCACTGCGCATCAGAAGATCTCTGGTTTACCGAAATCCGTGAGCAGGGTAAGCCATGTGTAACTATTCGTGAGGTATCGTGGGCAAGTTGCAACAATATCACATCACACAATCGCAGGGTCGCCATGTGTAACTAACCTGTTACTACGGGTTATTAAGTTATTATTGGGTATGTAAATACTTATTGCTTGTGAAGTTAACTTCAGAAGATTAGGGTCGCCACCGACTCTAACCATACAACTAATCGAAGGTTTGGTCGAGTCGGAAAATAAATTAATTTGATCACAGACCAAAAACTCACAAAAAATGCATATGTTCTGAGGTCACTCATAGCGGATACGATGTAATTAATAGTATTGCCCGTGCACTGTTCACGACAATCAAACATTTAAAATAAAATAGAAAATGCGTGAACACTGCATAAGATAAGCTCCCAGCAACACACCTGAAAATAAGACTTAATCTAAAGAATTTGTTATGAAATACAAGGGGAGACTAATCACTGGACCTGTGCATAAGGAAACGCATTGGATGTGCTAACGGGAAAGCTACGAGGTGAGTGGCTTAGGTGCAAAAACGTAATCTCGGAACACAAGAGAAAATTGTAGATAAAATCATTTATTCCTAAGATAAGGGTGTGAGGCATGTACACGATTCCTGATAACACGTGGTTTGTGGAGACACAATTTCTAGGTATAGTGCCAAATTCCAACAACATCACATCACACAATCATGTTAACATTATCTAAAACAACCATGCGATTGGACAGTTAGTGATGCCGGTAGCCCAACAACTATAATGTTCTACCACGTGGTTGGCTCCCCACGGACGAAAGACACATAAAGGAAGGGAAATTTACGAGAAGACGAGGCTCTAAATATTTAGAAAGGTGAAAGCTTATGCAGGCACAGCTGAAGGCAAACAGATATTCGTACAGAAGCGAGTGCTCACTTCTTATCGACACCTTTGTGTGGCGCTCTTCCGGCGGATCCAAGTCTGCTACAGAAATTTGCTAAAAGAAAAATCTGCCAAAGTTTTGCATTCCTTGCTGCGACAAGGCAAAGCAATCTTCCAGATTTGGAAAGCGAGACCAAAAGCTAACAGCTCTCCCCTCGCCAAGTAACAGCGCGCCACGCGGTCAGTCTAACTCACCCTTCTTCGACTGGAGCACAGCTGTGGACGCTTCCCGTACCGGCGGCAGACTGCCTCCCTTTTTCCTCTTCAGCCTCCTCCACGCTCCGCGTGGACCGGAAAACCCATAGATGCCATTTCCGCCACCAACCGAACGCAGGTGGATTTCTCACAAGTAGCGAAAACCTCTTTGCCGACTTGACCACTACGAGAGTTGGCTATTCTGTACCACTGCTACTGAATCTGTACGACTATCGCAGACTTTCTGCAGCAGACTACGCCACCGTCTAGCAACGTGACACACAACCACATTCATTCCATCACACCACTATGATAATTATGGGAAAAGAGAAACAAGGAAGGAAAGAGAAATACGAGTGAAAATGGGCTACCGGACTAACGAAAGGTGGCTACAGGACCCTTTCACGGTTTCTGAACTTCATTCTAATGTGGGACGGCGTTGTTGGAAGTTTTTGCTGTGTGTGTGTGTGGCACGTTACGATATTTGTTGGTACTAATTTACTTGCTCAACTGGAGTTGAGTGGGTCGTTGCCCACCCGGTCTGCTCAGCGTTACCTTTCGTGGTGCCTGTTTTTCCATTTTGAAAGAATTCACGTAGGTGGTTCCTGTGACCTGCTCGGAGTTGCGTTCATGTATTGTATATTTGGCATTTGATGTGTTAGGTAAAGTCTGCCTAAGGAAGGCGGTTTTGGACAGTATATGCATAGTGAATTACTGCTGCTTGGTATATGTGGCCTTCTGGGACCTGAACAACACGATCTCGTCAATTTGGTTTATGCAACAGCATTTAGTGGTATGTTCTGTATTTTTATCTCACTGTGTTACTATTAACTTGGGGAATAGTCGCGTTTGGTGTCGTTAAGGCACTTCTAAGACTGTGGTTTGACTATTTATATGGTGCTTGACTTTCATTGTTTCGTTTTAGGAAGCGAGAATTGTTTGAGATTTGTGTGTGTTGGCTTCCGGCACTTGTTAAGAGCGCCCGAGTTAACGGCGCCGTGGTTATCATGTGCTGCTGGGGTGTTACACTGTATTTTGAATTTTATCTTGTGTTGATATTATCTGTCGCGTGTTACAGAACATAACCAAGGTGCGTAAGTGATGGGCAGTTGTGGGAGGCATGTCGGGGAGCTCTCAGAGGTTTATTCCGGGGACCGTTTCTAGTGGGAAGGCTCCGAAGTGTTGTGAGATCGCTCGTCTGTGATTGCGTTGGGAGTTGCTCTTGCCCCTTGGTTGTATCAAATTGTTGTTTTGTTATTATATTTATTGGTTGTGTGTCGCGCTTCTTTGATTTTATGGTACCAAGTGCCTTTATCTTGTAAGTAGGCTGTTTATGTTTTCTTATTGGCAACGTTACGTAGCGCTCTGTATGAAAATCACTGGCTGTGCTGTGTGCAGTCTGTGGCTAGTTTGCATTGTTGTCTGCCATTGTAGTGTTGGGCAGCGGCAGCTGGATGTGAACAGCGCGTAGCGTTGCGCAGTTGGAGGTGAGCCGCCAGCAGTGGTGGATGTGGCGAGAGAAATGGCGGAAGTTTGAAATTTGTAAGACTGGATGTCATGAACTGCTATATATATTATGACTTTTGATGACTATTAAGGTAAATACATTGTTTGTTCTCTATTAAAATCTTTCATTTGCTAGCTATTCCTATCAGTAGTTAGTGCCTTCCGTAGTTTGAATCTTTTATTTAGCTGGCAGTAGTGGCGCTTGCTATATTGCAGTAGTTCGAGTAACCCAGATTTTTGGTGAGGTAAGTGATTTGTGAAAGGTGTAGGTTAATGTTAGTCAGGGCCATTCTTTTGTAGGGATTTTTGAAAGTCAGATTGCGTTCCGCTAAAAATATTGTGTGTCAGTTTAAGGACAGTCATATATAATTGTTCTAAGGGGACGTTTCATTCTTTCTAAAAGTTGTTTTATATAAATGATTTTAAATTTGTTCTTATAGAAGAAATTTCTCTTATGTTATGGTGCCAAATTGCCATTATTATTATTTTAAGTTTATTACTGCTCTTAATTTTTTCTGATTTTATGGTGCCAAGTGTCATTATCATTCTCAAAAGATTTTGTAAATGATCTTAAGTTGTATTGCCAAGTTAACTTATTATTGGATTTTGTCTCTTGGGTAAACTCTATAAGCACTATTGTAAAAGGTTCTTTGATTTTATGGTGGCAAGCCGCCGTTATTGTTTTTAAAGCTCATTCTTTTAACCATTTGTTAAGTTCTGTAAGTTATATGAGTCTGTTGTTATTTAAAATAGATTAGTATTGGCAATTTAATAAATTGTGTACAGAGTCTGCTGTTTGGATATTATTGGGTGGAAATCCTTGGATAGTTGTGCTATATGATCACACGCTCCAAATATTTATTCGAGAACGCAGACCCAAGGAATCGAAAAATCTGTGTTCTTTCTTCGCAGCTTAGTTGTTGGGAGTATGTTCTCCGTAGAGATAAGTGTATGAAACCGACCTGTGATTGACACAGTCCTGTCGTCTCTTGGGTCGCAGCGCTGCCGAAGTACCGCCTCTGTGCACGAGAAGTTGGCGCCCGCAAGTCGCGGCCGCGCTAAGCGCCTAACGCCGGTATTAATTGTTCATATCGCGGTAGCGAGTTAATTAATATAGAACTGCGCGCAAACTAGTGCGCCGCGCCGCGGCTGTGCGGCCCACTTTGGATTAATTAAAATACAGGACGCCGCAATAATTCCGCTCTAATGCCTTAATCTTCGGAGGCCTAAAAACATGTGTTACTCCCGGAGGGATTCAAATTAAATCTTAAATATTAATATATTCCTGAGGGGATCCCATTTGCATGCGGCGCGGGGAAGCTGCCGGCTTTATCTTGGCGCTGGAGGAAGCTGTGCTAACCTACCTACCGACTTGGAGCTACTTCGGTCCTCATGAAGAGCTACTGTATCGTTCTCCACCCGGTGTGTGGCTCGGAGGTGCCACTACAGTCTAGGTGCTCTTTTACATAATCATCTTCATCGTCATCATTTTCTTCTAAATCCCCCAGGGGGCTCACCACTCTTTGGTGAGTTCGTGCTTCGCTACCACCGGACCCCAGCTTTTACAGCATCTCTTCCCCTTTGCCGTGCTACATGTCTATGCTTGTGCTGTGCTTTTTCCCCTCCCTTGGGGAACACGTCTGGGATATTCTGACGTTCCGGTAGCCCAGCATCAGAACAGTCCCTCATCTACTTTTCCGTTCTTTCTTCATTCTCCATCTCATATCCTTCCTCCGCTCCGGCGTTTGAGGTTCCTCTGTTTCGTCTTCCTCCCTGTGCGCTCCTGAAGGCCGGCTCACGCGTTTGACGCGTTTCGCACTGGGTAACGCGTAATTCTGAAATACTCTTCCAGTGCCGGCCGTGGTGGCCGTGCGGTTCTAGGCGCTTCAGTCTGGAACCGCGTAACCGCTACGGTCGCAGCTTCTAATCCGTTCTCGGGCACGGATGTGAGTGATGTCCTTAGGTTATTTAGGTTTAAGTAGTTCTAAGTTCTAGGGGACTGATGACCACAGATGTTAAGTCGCATAGTGCTCAGAGCCATTTGAACCATTTGAACTCTCCCAGTCACACCTCGGTTCCTCGTGGTATCACGTACTGGCGGATAATCCTTTCATTATTCACAAAGGTGTAGATGCAATTGCTGGCGCTATGGAATCTTGTCTCGTCTATACAATGGGTCTTTGCTTTTGGAAACCAATAGTGATTTTCAAGCCCAACAAGAGCTTACAGTTTCTCTTCTCCAAAGACCTGCTGTTCACGTCGAGGCCCATCGGGCAATGACTCCTTCGCGTGTTGTTACTTACATTCGTCTGCTTGCTGTTCTGACAGAGGGAGACATCCAAACTTACCTCTCTGATCAGCGCGTGACTGCAGTGCATCGTTTCATGAAAACAGTTGAAGCGACCTTAGTTCATACACGCACTGTTTTTCTCACTATTGACCTAGTAGGGCTTCCATCGAAGATCAAAGTCATCACAGTACAACGTTACACTCCAAACCCGATGCGTTTGTACCAGTGCCAACGTTAGAACCAAACTCGAATGTCCTGTAAAACTACGGCAAATGTGTTACTTGTGGTAGGGATGCTCACAAGGGCGATTGCGTGACTCTTCTCCGCTGCATCAATTGTAATGGAGACCCGTGCTCAAACACTATCCTTAACGCCGCTAAACGTTCCATTCCTCGCACTTCATTTTTATCGCGTCATGTCCCAGTCCCGTAGTGGACTGAGGCGTGCGGCGACGCAATTCGCGCGAGGCGTGCTCTCCCCGTTTTTAACTGTCATCCTACGATGGTGAACTGTATTGGTTATAAAGAGTTGCGTGCGTAGTGTCATCGCATTCTTCGGTATAATATAATAAAATAATGGAATAGATGATAATAAAATGTTGAAATGCATGGCTTTTTAAAATGTATTGAATTAATGAGATTAATTTTTCGGTATGAATAACAAGCACAATAAGCTGAGCTATCTATGCCTGGAAATAAGTTCGTATTAGTTCATATTATTTTGCAGGGCGAAGTAGTTTCTTTTTCCGCTGTAGATTTGTGCTTACCATTCTTTATAATGCTACGTTTGGTCGCCGTGTTCACCTTCCAAGACTTGACCGTGTTCCCATTAAGCTTATCGGATCTTCGTAATTTTCCAAAGTACACGGGTGGGCTTCAGTTCTTGTAATTATCGTACTATTTGAAATAACAACTCACACGACCTTTATGTCAATAAAACAATACTGTATTTTTCTAAACGGTGCACATAAGAAATACATACTCCTCACTTATTCACAGCGAACCCAAAATGGCGGTCTACAATCACTCGCTAAAAATAGCGTGCTTCTCACTCCTCCACTAGCTGAGCGCGAATCCTTCCTTCCTCCTACTGGCACAAGAAAATCTCCTCTGTTTTTTAACAACTGAAAATCAAAAATACATGACGATAGGCATAGGTTCTATGATGGGCTACCACTTCATCTTTTCTCTTTGCGTTTAAAGAAGACGAAAACGTAAAAGAGATGCAAAAGGTTTATCACATCGGGGTACCAAAAAATCTAGCTGGATTTCATTTAGTAGTTCTCTACATGTACAAGGATACTCTGCAAATCACACGTAAGTGGCGTCTTGTGAGCCAACCTCTGGCGGCTCTCTTGGATCAAGGTCCATTCCCCAGTTTCTGGCCTGACGTAGCAGATGATGTGATTGTGAACCTCACTGATACCTCCAATATTTTAGGCCGCTATTGTGCGGGAATTTCGAGCTCTACCCACTATCACCTTGCCTTCTTCCATCGGAATCGAATGGAGGAGGCTCGGGTGATACCCTTCTCTTCTCAGAATCGTGAATGCAACAATCCCGCCTTTACTATGAGGGAAGTAGATAATGTTCTCACATGATCCCGATCTTCCACCCTAGGGTCGGACGATGTTCATATTCAGATGATACAGTGCCTTTCTCTCACAGGCAGTCACTTTCACCCTCATAAATACACTCCTGGAAATTGAAATAAGAACACCGTGAATTCATTGTCCCAGGAAGGGGAAACTTTATTGACACATTCCTGGGGTCAGATACACCACATGATCACACTGACAGAACCACAGGCACATAGACACAGGCAACAGAGCATGCACAATGTCGGCACTAGTACAGTGTATATCCACCTTTCGCAGCAATGCAGGCTGCTATTCTCCCATGGAGACGATCGTAGAGATGCTGGATGTAGTCCTGTGGAACGGCTTGCCATGCCATTTCCACCTGGCGCCTCAGTTGGACCAGCGTTCGTGCTGGACGTGCAGACCGCGTGAGACGACGCTTCATCCAGTCCCAAACATGCTCAATGGGGGACAGATCCGGAGATCTTGCTGGCCAGGGTAGTTGACTTACACCTTCTAGAGCACGTTGGGTGGCACGGGATACATGCGGACGTGCATTGTCCTGTTGGAACAGCAAGTTCCCTTGCCGGTCTAGGAATGGTAGAACGATGGGTTCGATGACGGTTTGGATGTACCGTGCACTATTCAGTGTCCCCTCGACGATCACCAGTGGTGTACGGCCAGTGTAGGAGATCGCTTCCCACACCATGATGCCGGGTGTTGGCCCTGTGTGCCTCGGTCGTATGCAGTCCTGATTGTGGCGCTCACCTGCACGGCGCCAAATACGCATACGACCATCTTTGGCACCAAGGCAGAAGCGACTCTCGTCGCTGAAGACGACACGTCTCCATTCGTCCCTCCATTCACGCCTGTCGCGACACCACTGGAGGTGGGCTGCACGATGTTGGGGCGTGAGCGGAAGACGGCCTAACGGTGTGCGGGACCGTAGCCCAGCTTCATGGAGACGGTTGCGAATGGTCCTCGCCGATACCCCAGGAGCAACAGTGTCCCTAATTTGCTGGGAAGTGGCGGTGCGGTCCCCTACGGCACTGCGTAGGATCCTACGGTCTTGGCGTGCATCCGTGCGTCGCTGCGGTCCGGTCCCAGGTCGACGGGCACGTGCACCTTCCGCCGACCACTGGCGACAACATCGATGTACTGTGGAGACCTCACGCCCCACGTGTTGAGCAATTCGGCGGTACGTCCACCCGGCCTCCCGCATGCCCACTATACGCCCTCGCTCAAAGTCCGTCAACTGCACATACGGTTCACGTCCACGCTGTCGCGGCATGCTACCAGTGTTAAAGACTGCGATGGAGCTCCGTATGCCACGGCAAACTGGCTGACACTGACGGCGGCGGTACACAAATGCTGCGCAGCTAGCGCCATTCGACGGCCAACACCGCGGTTCCTGGTGTGTCCGCTGTGCCGTGCGTGTGATCATTGCTTGTACAGCCCTCTCGCAGTGTCCGGAGCAAGTATGGTGGGTCTGACACACCGGTGTCAATGTGTTCTTTTTTCCATTTCCAGGAGTGTACAATCGCATGTGGACGGATGGCACGTTTCCCAGACACTGGCGTGAAGCCACTGTCGTACCCATACCTAAGCCCGGTAAGAAAAAACGCCATCCTTCTAGCTACGGCACAATTTCTCTCACCAGCTGCTTGTACAAGGTGACGGAATGCATGATCCGTGCCCGGCTGGGCTCGATTATGACCATTTAGTAACCACTGCACAACGTGGATTTTGCGCCGTTCTGCAGTTGGCCATCTCGTCACTTTGTCAACCCATATAATAAACGATTTTATGCGGAAATACCAGACTGTGGCAGTACTTTTGGATTTGGAGAAAGCCTACCACACCTTCTGGAGGACTGGTACCCTCTACACTCCCTACACGTTAGGCTTCTGAGGCCGCCTGCCCCGTTTCCTTCAGGAATTTTTAAAAGACCGAATTTTCAAGGCACGTGTCGGTTCTTCCTTGTCGGACACATTTACCCAGGAAATCCTCTTTGCTAAAGCCATTAACCCTCCTATGGCATGTCTCCCACCGGGCATCTCCGGCTCTCTTTTTGTCGGCGATTTTTAGATCGATCGCATTTCTCCACGGACTTGCCACCTTTACCGGCGTCTTCAGCGTGTCTCGATCTTCTTTACTCGTGGAGCATCGACAATAGCTTTCGCTTTTCCACTGAAAAAACCGTCTGTATGAGTATCTGACGGTGCAACGTCCTTAAATCTTGGGTTTGTTGCTCTTACGTTAGCTGAAACTACGAAATTCCTGGGATTCAAGTTTGATAGGAAACTTCCTTGGTGCTCCCACGTATCTTATCTGGCCGCCTGCTGCGATGGCTCGCGGACTGAGTGTGGATTCGGATGTGCTTTTGTCATTGATACTGACGATTTTAGGTATCTGCTTCCAGAACCTGCTCAGTATTTAAAGCAGAGCTCTTCACCCTGTGTCAGGCCACGCAGTACATCGGGTTAGACAGGCTTTTCAGTTTTCAATGTTGGGCTCCATAAGGTTCCCTTTCTGTGCAGCGACCGTGGAACATAAAATTATAAAGAATGTAGCAACCAGTCGCGGAAACATAATTTATTTATCTTGTTGCAAATCGACTTTGAATGGCATCAGTCATCGTCGGTGTTAAAACAAATACAAGAGACAAGGCATAAACAACTGCTTTAACAAACGAAAAAAGTGACAACAAAAGATAGTTATATCAATTACAACACATACAGATGTCTGAAATTAAAATTATAAGTCATAACATACCGTTTTTGTAACCGATATATGCCATAACTAGAAGTACTGTCCTTGGCAGTCTGTCATGAAGTGACACATCATAGGTCAACACTACAGCAAGATAACATGAGGTGGCGCCACGTTGTAATAAGCGCCCTCTATGTAAAACTGAAGATTTATGTAAAATACAAGCAATAAGGAATATATCACATTAAAAAAATTATACAGTGATGTTAATTGATAATACCAATTTAAATAATTACAACAAGTGAAAATGTCTGAATATTATTTGTCAGATGATAATAACAAATTAAATATATACGTCAAATCTAAGGTCGTCAAAATTGTAAGAAGTGATAAACTCGCTAAAATATAATTCCATTCACAAAAAATTTAGGAAATGAAACTTATTTGTCATGACGACGAAACCGCATAGTGGTATCAATGGCCATATGCCGTTGTACATACGAACTACAAGTGCATCAAAAGGAACATTTATGTTACTTCCAATAGATGACGCTATGTTACTGAAACCACAAATACAAGGGTGACAGAGTTCACCTGAACTCCAGTACGACATAAACAATGGTATTACTTAAATAATGCGATTGACAAAATGTTACACATATGATGAACAATACATGTGGATAACGCCTTTAGATCTACTATGCGAACTGTAGTCTCATGAACAAATGTACCACGCGCCCTTATATTTAAGAATGACTTAGTTCAAATGCCACAATTGAAAATTGTACGTGAATTTCCTGTACTAGAACCTGTAAAGGAGTTGCAATAGTTCATAGTAGTCGTGAACTGTTACCGTTGGTTAGTAAAAAGTATTTGCGGACATTGTCAGACCGCTATCACAATTGTTAAAAAGGGTATCAAATTTATGTGATCATGCTTTTGAGGGAGTAAAAGAAGTTTCAGCGTCGAGTCCGATATTGTTATTTCCGGACTTTAATAGTGAATATGTTTTATCACGTGATACATCAGATGATGGACTTGGCTGAAAGTTGTCATAAGAGGTAGAAGACCTAGAACATGCCGTAGCTTACGCATCAAGACAACTAAATTCTGAAGAAATAAATTATTCCACAAAGGATAATGAGATGTTAAGTCTTATTTATAGAATCATACATTTAAAATGTTATCTGTTCGGTGAAAAGTGTAGAACAGTAACAGATCACGTGGGGTTAAAATGGTTGTTGGAGTAAGGAAGTAAGATTAAGTGAATTTGATTTCGAAGCAGAATTTGATTTCGAAACAGAACATGACCGGCAATCATCGCAGAAGCAGAGGCAGCTGGGTGCGGTATAGCAACAGCCAACGCTGCAATATGATAGCGGAAGGGCGGAAGGTTTTCCTCACTTGCCTCCACGAAAGTCTTTAGAGCACGTGACTTAAGTCATAAAAAAACATAGTCTGGAGCACGTACGTACTCCGCCATTCGTGTACTAAAATACCCTCATCTCAATATCACAGCTTACACTATGAGCCTGATATACAGCACAGGGCCCGCTGTTCGAACACAGGGCAGTGCAGTCTACCCTGAGTCACAAAAGGAACCCCCACCACAGCAGAGAGCCGGCCAATAGCTTGAGGCATATCGAGAAAACCTCCACAGTATTGTCAGCTGCCCTGACACACTGTCATAACAGTGGAAGGGGGCTGCGCCTCTGACAACGGCGTTCGAATGATTCCACTCTCTACCTCGCTCATTGCACTGTTAGCAGTGCCGAGACGTCTATTCTCCACATGAGAGGCAACTGTGAGAATCCACCAAGTAGTGAGCGATGTTCTACGGCCAAGGGCCGGAATAAGAAAGTTCACTAAACAAATCTTCTGTCACTCTGTTCTCACATTTCACTCGCAATGGGTGACAATCCGTGGGTCATCTAACAGCACTACCAGCATCAATAAATTATTTATACAGCAGCTACTGTTAGCATTTACACACAAATGAAGAATCTGAACTATGTTATCCTGGAAGTATCAGTAGGCAAAAGAAGTGAGTTGATTTAACCCCTTACGCAAGTATTTTTCTTGGGCAGTCTTCGACATCAGTGGGTAATTTCCTTCAGCAGTAGCTGGAGCAGCCCCACTACATGCCCTTGGTCATTTGTTGAAACATTTATTTGTCGATTTTTGTTTATAGATTAAGATTAAAGTGAATTACAGTCGAATAAAATGTGTTTAAGAAGTGAATGAAATTTTACTGTCATATAATTTCACGTCATTTTCTTCGTGAAATATTTTAAAACATGAAGCTGCACGGAGACGAACTGAACATTCTGCACAGCAATGTCTCTTTTCTAAGGCCTCTTCTCCTGCATACTCCATACAATGGTATTGGTTTTTCTTTGCTTTGCTGCGCAAAAATTTAGGCAAACGTCTGATTGTAAGACAATTTTTTGTGTTTGTGGTCTGAGTCCAACAGATGACCTTTGTTGTAGACTTTAATTATGAATTCCAATCTGCTTTTTTTGATGGTGTGCTTTTTGTCCAGAAAATATACATTGAAGCATGCAACGTTCAATAAAGTATCATGATAACATTTTTTTCAGTCTCCTTGTAGCAGTTTGGTCGTTTTGCAAATGAGAATCACCCCTATCATTTCCTCCCATATATTTCTTATAATTCACGAGAACACTTTGCTCTGGTATGACGTCATTCTTTGAATTTACTTCTTGAAATATCACATCCTGAAACAAGCTGAACATTATCAACTTCTTGTTTCTGTACGTCCCTTTTGTGTTCACCATTCTGCAATCTTTCTTTTTTCATGAAGTTTCTATTCCTCTTACAACAGAGCTGTTCCTATCAGTCAGCTTGTCAGTGAAATCTGGGCTATTGTATAATTTGTCGAGGTAATACAAGTAACCCTTTCAAAAAAAAATAAAGCCCCAAATCATTTCAAGAAAAGAAAAGTGAAGGTAGTGACTAAAAATTTGTTGTCGTATCCAGTATAAACAATGCAACCCGTTACAAACAACCTAAAATTTATTATCTTGATGGACAAGACGTATCACCTAGAGGAGGAAGAAAAGATATATCATCTAGAGGAGGAAGCATTAACTAACATCGCTATAAGACCTGCCAGGCTTGTCATTCCCATTAGCTATAAGTCACAGGGTTCTGAGGAAAGATATCTCCTCCTGTGGAGCATGTGGCTATGGTCTGATGTGAGGATGGTGTGTTGGCGTAAGTCAGACACCACTCTGAAGACTCAGTAGTTCGGTGGCCGAGCGGTTCAAGGCGCTACAGTCTGGAGCCGCGCGACCGCTAAGGTCGTAGGTTCGAATCCTGCCTCGGGCATGGATGTGTGTGATGTCCTTAGGTTAGTTAGGTTTAAGTAGTTCTAGTTCTAGGGGACTGATGACCTCAGCAGTTAAGTTCCATAGCGCTCAGTGCCATTTGAACCATTCAGTAGTTTGCATTACGAATCAAGCCCACATAATAGGGGGCTGAAATTTGTGCCTCAGTTCAGAGTTCTTGGCAGCGATGTCTTTTTGTTTGACTCCAGCCGCTGGTATCCTTAGCACGGCTCAGGTGTGGCACAGCATTGTGTAGTCTACAGTCCCAGCCATGTTCGAGCATCTAGGCTGACATAGCCTACTGAATATCAGATGCTGAGTCCCACAAAGGCTTGGCAAGGGATGGACACACATGACCGTGGAGCAAACTCCAGAACTACAGCTGGCTGGCCGTTGGTGACTGGTGCTGGTGAATGTTCAGCGGCTAGGGGTCTCAGTTTGACCTTCCACTTGAAGTGGCTGGTCTTCTTTGACACCAAGTCTTGTCAAGGTGACAGCAGAACAGTGCCGGATGCAGAGTATAGGGCGACACTCTGATGGTTGACAATTCAAAGACTTTCTGGTTTGATGCATACCCGGCCTCACCAGGTAGTTGGGTTTGTTGTGGTGTTGCGGCTGCAGAAATGATACGTTCTGAGTGCCAAAATATCCGTCATTATGGTAACCATCTTGGCACTCATCAGCACATGGGCCGCGACACTGTGTGAGTACCATGGCGTAACGAGGGGTCAGCATATTGCCTTAAGTGACCCACTTCACAGCATCAAACACATCTAGTTAAGGCCCACACACGCTGATTAACCCTGCTCAGCTATGTGTGGGTGGTGGGCCCACAGTTGGGTGCAGACCTTTACCTGCTTACGGTGATAACTACCTGCCAGTCCACACTCATCACTACAGCCAGGTAAGGTCCACGAAGCAGTTGCCTGTGTCCATACACAGTCTGGTGGGTCGTTACTATGAATGGGTTAATTGATGCATGCACTTCGCCTGATGGGTCAGTCTATGAATGGGCGCCAGTCTCGAGTCACTACAGTGAGAATGGTCAGGCATGGACTGTTCATTCGTCTGCCCACATAAAAGGCTAATGCACTTAGGTTGCTTGAAGCTCATCAGAACAGTCGCAGTTAAGATGTTAGAGTAACTGTATCAATGAAAGTGTTTTCAGAGTGATGTATCCTTGCTAGAACTCTTGATAAGGCATAGAGGACTCGCTGCAGCTCTGCTGTCATGCGCAACCCCCTGGAAAATGAAATGGAAATGAGCGTTTGGCGTCATTCGCCTGGAGGCCCCTTGTGGGGCAGTTCCGGCCGCCTTGGTGCAGGTCTTATTACACTACTGGCCATTAAAATTGCTACACCACGAAGATGACGTGCTGCAGACGCGAAATTTAACCGACGGGAAGAAGAGGCCGTGATTTGCAAATGATTCGCTTTTCAGAGCATTCACACAAGGTTGGCGCCGGTGGCGACACCTACAACGTGCTGACATGAGGAAAGTTTCCAACCGATTTCTCATACACAAACAGCAGTTGACCGGCGTTGCCTGGTGAAACGTTGTTGTGATTCGTCGCGTAAGGAGGAGAAATGCGTACCATCACGTTTCCGACATTGATAAAGGTCGGATTGTAGCCTATCGCGATTGCGGTTTATCGTATCGTGACATTACTGTTCACGTTGGTCGAGATCGAATGACTATTAGCAGAATATGGAATCGGTGGGTTCTGGAGGGTAATATGGTACGCCGTGCTGGAGCCCAACGGCCTCGTAACACGCAGTCGAGATCACAGGCATCTTATCCGCATGGCTGTAACGGATCGTGCAGCCACGTCTCGATCCCTGAGTCTACAGATGGGGACGTTTGCAAGACAACAACCATCTGCACGAACAGTTCGACGACGTTTGC
Organism: Schistocerca serialis cubense; assembly: GCF_023864345.2. Taxonomy (NCBI): domain Eukaryota; kingdom Metazoa; phylum Arthropoda; class Insecta; order Orthoptera; family Acrididae; genus Schistocerca; species Schistocerca serialis. The sequence continues at coordinate 867,783,079 of NC_064641.1, read as the reverse complement.
AGCAGAATGGACTATCAGCTCAGAGAGCATGGCTGCGGTTACCCTTGACGCTGCATCACAGACAGGAGCGCCCTTGATGGTGTACTCAACGACGAACCTGGGTTCATCTATGGCAATACGTCATTTTTTCGGATGAATCCAGGTTCTGTTCACAACATCATGAAGGTCGCATCCGTGTTTGGGGACATCGCGGTGAACGCACATTGGAAGCGTGTATTCGTCGTCGCCATACTGGCGTATCACCTAGCGTGATAGTATGGGGTGCCATTGGTTAAACGTCTCGGTAACCTCTTGTTCGCATTGACGGCACTTTGAACGGTGTACGTTACATTTCAAGTGTGTTACGCCCCGTGGCTCTACCCTTCATTCGGTCCCTGCGAAACCCTACATTTCATCAGGATAATGCACGACCGCGTGTTGCAGGGCCTTTCTGGATACAGAAAATGTTCGACTGCTGCCCTGGCCAGCATATTCTCCAGATCTCTCACCAACTGAAAACGTCTGGTCAATGGTGGCCGAGTAACTGGCTCGTCACAATACGCCAGTCACTACTCTTGATGAACTGTGGTATCGTGTTGAACCTGCATGCCATCCAAGCTCTGTTTGGCTCAGTGCCCAGGCGTATCAAGGCCGTTATTACGGCTAGAGGTGATTGTTCTGGGTACTGATTTCTCTGGATCTATGCACCCCAATTGCGTGAAAATGTGATCATATGTCAGTTCCAGTGTAATATATTTGTCCAATGAATACCCGTTTATCATCTGCATTTCTTCTTGATGTAGCCATTTTAATGGCCAGTAGTGTACATTTGACGCCACATTGGGCAACCTGCGTGCCGGATGGGGATGAAATGATGATTAAGACAGTACAACAACCAGTCCCTGCGCGGAGAAAATCCCCGACCCAACCGAGAATCGAAGCCGGGCCCCTAGGCCGGCAATCCGTCACGCCGACCACTCAGCTGCAGACAGTGCGAGGCGCCGCTTCCGCAGCCCCCTGCTGTGAATTGCACTCAGCGCAGGTTGCGGCGCCGGCGCCCCTGAAGACCGCACTCACGTGTCGGCGGGCGGTCAGCAGCTGTCCAGAGGGAGGTGGGCGTCCATCATTAGTCAACAGGCGGCCCGCGACCCCAGTGGGCCCGCGCCGTCCCTGCTGATAAATGCCCCGCACGCTCGCGATAGCAGCAGCCGGACGCCCGGCTCATCACTGTAATGCCGCCCCACCACACCAACCACCAGTGTCCGGTCGCGCCTGTCACGTGATTAACGGCGATTCGGACGCGGCTGCCGTCGACACCGTCCACCGCGACGTGACGCGACCTTCTGAACGACGGCTGCTGTGTTCTCTATGCTGCTCACGTATCTAGAACCCGTGCATTCCCTTAGCGTCTGGAGGACTATTTGCCATACTACAAATATTACACATATTTCAGTATTACAGCATTTTACATATACGACAGTGTATTGTACGGATAGAAATGACACTTAAGCAGTCTTGAAAGAACACCTAAACATCTTTCGGAATTACTTCCAACATTGCAGATTGTAGCTCACTGCCACATACACAATCCTCCTCAATAATGAGATAGCCAGCAGAGAACACAATATTTACATTGAAAATATACTGAGCCACAATCAACACCCAAAAATATCTAGCTGTCCCCTGGACAAAACCTGGATAGAACACAACTTACAGATTCATCTGTCAACCACAGATGTCAAATTTACACTGCCGCCAACTTACATTTCGCAGAAAGACCACAAAGATAAGATAAGAGAGATTAGGGCTCGTACAGAGGCATATATGCAGTCGTTTTTCCCTCGTTCTGTTTGGGAGTGGAACAAGGAGAGAAGATGCTAGTCGTGGTACGAGGTACCCTCCATCACGCACCGTATGGTGGATTGCAGAGTATGTATGTAGATGTAAATGTACATGACAAAAGTCATGGGATAGTTATGCACACATATAAAGATGCGAGTACTATATAGTACATACATCGTTCAATCTTGCCTAGACTGGTGAACACTCCGAATTCTTCCATCCTACCAAACGGGCAGCAGAATATATCAGCAATATGGGCATTAAATTTTAATTCTGTTTCTGCATATTTCATGGTTTTATATGTCTCATCTGATTTTAAATCTATTCCTTTTTCTTTCGTATGCACAAAAAATGGTTCAAATGGCTGTAAGCACTATGGGACTTAACATCTGAGGTCATCAGTCCCCTAGAACTTAGAACTACTTAAACCTAACTAACCTAAGGACATCACAAACATCCATGCCCGAGGCAGGATTCGAACCTGCGACCGTAGCGGTCGCGCGGTTCCAGACTGTAGCGCCTAGAGCCGCTGGGCCACCCCAGCCGCATTGTATGCACACTTAAAGTATGTATTTCACTGAAGCGCCAAAGAAACTGATAGAGGCGTTTCCAAATACAGACATGTGTAAACAGGCAGAATACGGCGCTGCAGTCGGCAATGTCTATACAAGACAACAAGTGTCTGGCGCAGTTGTTAGATCGGTTACTGCTGCTACAATGGCGGATTATAAGGATTTAAATGAGTGTGAACGTGGTGTTATAGTCGGCGCAAGAGCCATGGGACACAGCATCTCCGAGGTAGCAATGATGTGGGGATTTTCCCGTACGACTACATCACGAGTGTACCGTGAATAGCAGGAATTCGGTCAAACATCAAATCTCCGTCATTGCTGAAGTAACTGGGGATGGGGGTTTAGACTCTTTCTTTCATGTATGGGTTGTCGGAATAATTCGAGGCAGTTGTCAGACAAAGAAGACAGTATTACTTCGTGAGAGCTTTTGTCCTTACCGCTGATAACACAAGCATAGTTTCAAATGGTTCAAATGGCTCTGAGCACTATGGGACTTAACATCTACGGTCATCAGTCCCCTAGAACTTAGAACTACTTAAACCTAACTAACCTAAGGACATCACACAACACCCAGCCATCACGAGGCAGAGAAAATCCATGACCCCGCCGGGAATCGAACCCGGGAACCCGGGCGTGGGAAGCGAGAATGCTACCGCACGACCACGAAATGCGGGCAAGCATAGTTTTCCCAGTCGACAATCAACAGGTGAAAGTTACCGCGTACTACCATTGTATGTCCGGGGTTATATCCGTGCTGTCGAGTATAGGCAAACTTTGAATGATCCTATGAAAGATTGTGTCTGCACCACCAGCTGGTCAGTAGGAACTTCCGATTATTAAGTGAAGACCACTGACCGCTCTTACTCTTGTCTCTATTAGTTCGCAGTCTGAATACTTCTCTTTGTATCTATAAACGCTCCTCCTCGTACCCAGCGTAATCTTTAAGACGAAAGATAAAAGTGTCGTTAAAAATTTCTCTACTCCCTGTACCTCTGGTTTCAACTAACTTTGCCGCGAGGGGTAGCTGTGCGGTCTGTCTTGTCACGGTTCGCGCGACTCCCCCCATCTGAGGTTCGAGTCCTCCCTCGGGCATGGGCCTGTGTGTTGTCCTTGGCGTAAGTTAGTTTTATTTAGATTAAGGAACCGATGACCTCATCACTTTGGTCCCATAGTCCTTACCACAAATTTCCAATTTCAACTAACTTTCAATTCCTAGTATGATGTAGAGCCAATTACCGTAATGTTCGGATACAGTACGAGGTGCGGCTAGAAAAAAACCGGACTGATGCTGGAAAAAACATTTATTTACAATTATTTACAATTTCATGTTATCTCCTTCAATGTACTCTCCTCCTCGGTCTCTACACCGCTCCATACGAATTTTCCACTGTTCATAGCAATGCTGCAGATCATTTTCGGTAAGTCCATACATTACTTCCGTCGCTTTTTCTTTTACTGCTTCAACAGTCTCAAATCTAGTTCCTTTCAAAGCTGACTTTACTTTAGGGAAAAGAAAAAAGTCACAGGGGGCCAAATCAGGTGAGTAGGGTGGATGATATAAGATGGGAATGTTGTGTTTTGCCAAAAACGTCCTCACTGACAACGCACTGTGAGCTGGGGCATTGTCTTGGTGAAGGATCCATGACTTTTTTCTCCACAAATCGTTCCGTTTTCTCCGTACTCGCTCACGTAGGGTAGCCAGGACGCTAATGTAGTAATGCTGATTCACTGTTTGTCCCTCTGGTACCCAATCAATGTGCACAATCCCTTTGATGTCAAAAAAAAAAAAACAATCATCATTGCCTTGAATTTCGATTTTGACATTCGTGCTTTTTTTGGTCGTGGAGAACCAGGAGTTTTCCAATGCATCGATTGGCGTTTAGTTTCGGGATCGTAAGTAAAAAACCACGATTCATCGCAAGTAATAACATTTTGTAAGAAGGTGGGATCACTTTCAATGTTTTCCAGGATGTCAGAACAAATCATTCTTCGGCGTTCCTTCTGTTCAATTGTGAGACACTTTGGAACCATTTTTGAACACACTTTGTTCATGTTGAAACTTTCATGAAGAATCTGCCTAACACTTTCCTTGTCAACTCCTGTTAACTCAGACACTGCTCTGATTGTTAAACGGCGATCTTGTCGAACAAGTTTACCGATTTTTTCAATGTTTGCATCAGTTTTTGCTGACAATGGTCTGCCAGTGCGAGTGTCATCACTGGTGTCTTCGCGGCCATCTTTAAATCGTTTAAACCACTCAAACACTTGTGTTCGCGATAAACAATCATCGCCGTACACTTGTTGTAACATTACAAACGTTTCACTTGCAGATTTTCCTAGTTTGAAACAAAATTTGATGTTAACACGCTGTTCTTTCTGTACACTCAACATTTTCCGACGCACAGACAAAACGTCAACTACTTAAAGCAGATGCCACGGGCAGACTGAGTGCAGGAGGCAGATGAAACTCGAGCAGTAGGCGGAGCGAGAGTCACGTGACAGGCCACGCGACTTTCAGCCTTATTGCATTCGTTTTATTGTTTCACCAGTACTAGTCCGGTTTTTTTCTAGCCACACCTCGTATTACTAGTGTCCTGCTTGACACAGTCAAGTCATTTAAATATCTGGGTGTAACGTTGCAAAGCGATATGACATGGAACGAGCACGTGAGAACTGTGGTAGGGAAAGGAAATGGTCGACTTCGGTTTATTAGGAGAATTTTAGGAAAGAGTGGTTCAGCTTTACAAGAAACTGCATATAGGACGCCCGTGCGATGTATTCTTGAGTCCTGCTCGAGTGATTGGGATCTGTATCAGGTCGGATTGAAGGAATACATCGAAGCAGTTCAGAGGCTGGAGCTGGAGCTGGAGCTGTTACTGACAGGTTTGTACAATGCGTAAGCGTTGCGGAGATGCTTCAGGAATTCAAATGGGAATTGCTGGAGGGAAGGCGACGTTCATTTAGAGGAACCCTACTGAAAAAAATTGGAGAACTGGCATTTGAAGCTGACTGCCTAACGATTCTGCAGCCGCCGTTACACATTATGCGCAAGGACCATCAAAATAAGATACGAGAAATCAGGGCTCATACAGAGGTGTATACAATCGTTTTTCCATAGTTCCACTTTCGAGCGGAACAGGAAACGAAATGACCGGTAATTGTACGGGATACTTTCCACCACTCACAATTCAGTGGCGGTCAGGTATTTTCACCTGCCTCGAAATGACTGTTTGTGTTGTCCTCATCATTTCATCATCATTCATGCACGTGTCGAGATTTTGGACTGAGCAAAGGTTGGGAATTTGTACGGGCGTTGATAACCGCGCAGTTATGCGCTCCACAAACCAAACATCATCATCAGTATGATGGCTTGCGGTATATCTACATAGACGTAGATGTGCTGTCTACCCTTTGACACCTTGTTTATTCATTTATCGAGATCCGTACGATTTTGCGGTGAACTAAAGGGTATGAGTTCCATTAATTCTTTGTTGTATGATACAGTTCAAACCACGGAACATCAGTAAGTCCAAGGTCAGTTTTCTTGCAAGAACAATGGTGTGCCTTTGTCACTGTTTAATTGGGCATCAATGCGAAACGATGATAAAAAAGAACAACTCCAAAATATAAATATACTCTTTACACTTTCGTTGCATTGGCTCACTGTGCATAACTGGAGGGCGCCGTCTGCTAGGGGAAAACATGAGACTATTGTTGTCGTATTCGGGACAGGAGATTCAGGTCTTAGGGAATTGTTGTTCAGCACAGGGCAGTTCAAAACACCCATGATTTCCTTTCATACATCTCCACTCCCTCCCCAGTTTGGTACCCTCCGGCGATTTCCCATCTTCTTGTTATTCTTCTTTTTTGTTCCCCTTCTTCATTCTCCTTCCCTCTTCCGCTCCTCTGTTAACTCTTCCTCATTTGATACGCCCATCACAAAACAGCGTTACCACGAAAACGGTCCACAGTTCAGGCCACCCAGCTGCCGTATACTTGCTGTGCCACTGGCTGTCAGGATACACAAATAAATAAAATAAATAAATAACGGAAATATCTGAGAGAAGAATTGTGAGGAAAATGAATAAATTTATCAAAATATAGAAGAAAAACCAAAGGAAACAGTAAGGAAATGAAGGGTGTTATCATTTGGACATTTACGCAGAATGACTGACAGCAGGCTGAAAAAACACGTGTTCTTGTATCTCCGGATAAAGATTTCGACAACGAGCTGTGCACTGGCGTAAGCTGGCGCCGGAACACCATGTAGCAAACAGGTTCCCAGGCGATAGATAGAGGCCAACAACAAACTCGCAGGACACGCGCCGCCAGCACCCTCTCGGCTGTCATCTTAAGTAAACTTTCCAAATGGTTCAAATGGCTCTGAGCACTATGGGACTTAACAGCTGTGGTCATCAGTCCCCTAGAACTTAGAACTACTTAAACCTAACTAACCTAAGGACATCACACACATCCATGCCCGAGGCAGGATTCGAACCTGCGACCGCAGCAGTCACGCGGTTCCGGACTGCGCGCCTAGAACTGCGAGACCACCGCGGCCGGCTAAACTTTCCATTCTTACGAGTAAAGAACCCAGTTGATTCATGCAGTTCCTGTTATAGAAAGGGGATACGGGCCACCAACAACATCCTTCCTTGCTTCCCATGGTACAGCTCTACAGAGACAACGAGACGACATAAAAAGCTGGATCTGAGAAGATAACAGAGACTGAGAAACAGACAACAGGAGCAGAAGAAGCGTCATAGAGAGATAGTTTCTGAAAGAAAGCGTTAAATGTAGACGGATTAAGACAGAATTATTTAGAGAAAAAGCGAGAAAGAACAAAAATGATGTGTTGAAAAGGTGGACGAATATTGAGGAAACGGAAAATGCCAATGGGAAGAAATAGAAATTATCAAGTGTTCGCTGGTTGGCTTAAAAAGAAGGGAAAAAATAGAAATGTGGTAATTTACGTTCCCCTCTTAGTGGCTGCTTATGATCCTCGTGCTGGACGCACGAGCAAACTTGGTCAATTTTGTTTTATGGCCGTATTCATGTGCCTGAGGTCTCCACTCTTAATGAAGAAACATCAGCAGAGGCTTTAAAGACCAGACAGTAGATTCAAACTCAAACAAGCTCTGCAAGCCGAAGTATTTCTACATATCCACGCAACGGTTGGTTCGTGACGTCATCAGACCACTGATGTCACGTAGTCACATCGACGTGTGTTATGCAACCTGTGACGGTCAAAAATTAGCTTCATTTAACACTAAGACTCATAACTTGTCCAATTATAAATCATCTTCTTCCTTTTAAATCTTTTCTGTTTTTTTGTTTCTGTTTTTCTTTTATTTTTCTGTGTCCTCTATATACGTGCGTCGTAGTATAATAGTGATAAAGTATCGGAAAAATAATTTTGGTAGTTCCCTCATTGAGCGTATTGATCTGTTATGGACGATTTATTCGTGTTTCGAAGACGACAGCTGCTTTTGCGTTCCGTAAGTCGGGCGCCAATGCTTCTATTTTTAGTTGTTATGTACGCGTGGCCTCGTGTGCGAGGGATTTTGTTTACTCTTGCTGCGCCCCACCGGTGGACGTATGTGCTTTGTAGTGCTCAGATATTTACACACATTCCCTTTCGGTTTATACACTGTGCCAATAACGTGCCTTCTTAGAATTTTGTTGATGCGATCTGTGACTTTTTTAGGACCGGAAAGAATGCGTGGATGCCTACAAACAAATAGTATTACTGAGATGCTTTCAATTTGAAACTGCCTTCTCGAGCAAATGATGAGAACTTAATACGCGCCGAAATTTGCTTTATACCACAAGGGGCGAATCCAAGATGGAGTGAATGGGCCCGTGAACTACCGCCCATGCCCCCTGCCCACAGAAACTAGAATGTGTATATTTCTACAAGTACTAATTTCCAAGTATCACAGCTAATTTTCAGAGAATAACGCATAATTAAAACTAAGAGTCCCGAACATGGTAAGGAATTCTAGAATATGTGCGCTACGTTTAACACAGGATACCTTCCAGTTACCTGCGCGAGGGCCTGCTCCCGTGGATGGGCCCTGGCCATTAACATTCCAGCCAGGAATAACCACACCTACTATCGACAAAAAATCCACCGCAGCTTGTGTATCCACACGTAGGAACGGAAGACCACTGGAAGTTGAATGAGGGAAGACAGGGAGGAAAATATCCCTCACTACGATGAAAAAAAAAAAAAACTGACTTCCAGGACTTTGGCCGAAACTGAAAGACACTGAATTCCACTCGTTTACACACTCATATAGCCACTATTTGCACCCAAGTGAATCATAGTGCTTCGTGAAATGCTGATAAGTATGAGTTCACATTTCACTTTTATATTGTATAAGTATTGGAATCACAGTTGTGAGGATGTTTTGCCATTACAGTTCTTAAATTAACTGTACGACACATGTGCTTCTCAAATTTCCGACCGTCTACTTTTAAAAGGCTATATTTTTATGAACTGTAATTTCTTGTAGTGCCAAAATAATGTACTTATCACTGATCAGAATGGACTCTTTCCCGCTCGCCAGTCCAAGTTCTTCTGGTTTTGTCGATTTTATGCAAGGCCAATTGTCCGTTCGAAAACCTTCTGCCTAAATATTTTCCTGTCTTGTACATCGAATAGCACTATTCCTGCTGCTTTCATGTCTTGGTTCAATTTTCGCTTTGCTCAGAGTTTCGTAGAATTCCACAACCTAAGTCGTTAGTCCCATAATTTTAATGAGTGCATATAATTTTAATTTCCTGTTTTTCATATCCTAAAACATATTGATTTACTTTTCAATATATTCGTTTGCTTTTGCGTGTACGTTTCTGTTTCAGTATAGAGATGGGTCGTTCGCGAACTAACGAGTCCAAAGGAACGGTTCACCAAGGTGAACGGAAAGAACAATGTACGAATTCTAAGGAACGTTCTTTCATAGTTCACTTCAGTCGCGGCTTTCTATATGTAGTTCCCGGAAACGGGAAACGGTAGATCTCTTTCCCTCAACGGCACGTCGGCCGGTCTCTTTCCAGCCTCGGTCCGGTTCCCGTCTGTCTCGGTCTCTCGGTCTCGCCCGGCCGAACTCGTCCTTCTTCGCGTGGCCACTCGTAGCCGTTCCACTGCCGACAGCTCATACACTCCTGGAAATTGAAATAAGAACACCGTGAATTCATTGTCCCAGGAAGGGGAAACTTTATTGACACATTCCTGGGGTCAGATACATCACATGATCACACTGACAGAACCACAGGCACATAGACACAGGCAACAGAGCATGCACAATGTCGGCACTAGTACAGTGTATATCCACCTTTCGCAGCAATGCAGGCTGCTATTCTCCCATGGAGACGATCGTAGAGATGCTGGATGTAGTCCTGTGGAACGGCTTGCCATGCCATTTCCACCTGGCGCCTCAGTTGGACCAGCGTTCGTGCTGGACGTGCAGACCGCGTGAGACGACGCTTCATCCAGTCCCAAACATGCTCAATGGGGGACAGATCCGGAGATCTTGCTGGCCAGGGTAGTTGACTTACACCTTCTAGAGCACGTTGGGTGGCACGGGATACATGCGGACGTGCATTGTCCTGTTGGAACAGCAAGTTCCCTTGCCGGTCTAGGAATGGTAGAACGATGGGTTCGATGACGGTTTGGATGTACCGTGCACTATTCAGTGTCCCCTCGACGATCACCAGTGTTGTACGGCCAGTGTAGGAGATCGCTCCCCACACCATGATGCCGGGTGTTGGCCCTGTGTGCCTCGGTCGTATGCAGTCCTGATTGTGGCGCTCACCTGCACGGCGCCAAACACGCATACGACCATCATTGGCACCAAGGCAGAAGCGACTCTCATCGCTGAAAACGACACGTCTCCATTCGTCCCTCCATTCACGCCTGTCGCGACACCACTGGAGGCGGGCTGCACGATGTTGGGACGTGAGCGGAAGACGGCCTAACGGTGTGCGGGACCGTAGCCCAGCTTCATGGGGACGGTTGCGAATGGTCCTCGCCGATACCCAGGAGCAACAGTGTCCCTAATTTGCTGGGAAGTGGCGGTGCGGTCCCCTACGGCACTGCGTAGGATCCTACGGTCTTGGCGTGCATCCGTGCGTCGCTGCGGTCCGGTCCCAGGTCGACGGGCACGTTCACCTTCCGCCGACCACTGGCGGCAACATCGATGTACTGTGGAGACCTCACGCCCCACGTGTTGAGCAATTCGGCGGTACGTCCACCCGGCCTCCCGCATGCCCACTATACGCCCTCGCTTAAAGTCCGTCAACTGCACATACGGTTCACGTCCACGCTGTCGCGGCATGCTACCAGTGTTAAAGACTGCGACGGAACTCCGTATGCCACGGCAAACTGGCTGACACTGACGGCGGCGGTGCACAAATACTGCGCAGCTAGCGCCATTCGACGGCCAACACCGCGGTTCCTGGTGTGTCCGCTGTGCCGTGCGTGTGATCATTGCTTGTACAGCCCTCTCGCAGTGTCCGGAGCAAGTATGGTGGGTCTGACACACCGGTGTCAATGTGTTCTTTTTTCCATTTCCAGGAGTGTAGTTAGTTCAGTGTCGAGTGGCTGTGCGTTTCGTTCGCTACGCACGCACATTCTGGATCTGTTTCAAACCTTTTTTGAACTCCGGACTTCTGGTTCTTTTCATATTCTATTCAGCGTTCACGACCAGTAATTGAAATGTATTTTATAAGTACGTAAATTACATGAAAATTACGTGGTATGTAATACATACATATTTTCAGGTAACAAACAGGCATATCAGCCTACTTCACTATTTCGATAAACAAGAGAAGACGTGCTTATAAAAAGGCAAGTTTTTTCTTATTACACATGCAAAAGAAGTCGGCTTTGCACACACGAGTGGCCATTTTCTGTCGTTTTTGATCCAAGGTAAAACAGCATGTTCATTGTTATGGAAGGCAGACCGACTTACAACCGACTGAAGCCAGCGCTCCGTAACAGTGTTCCTGGTGTCAAATTTTGTAAAGAGAATATCATAACTTTTACAATATTATTTCAGTGGTACAGGGCGGCGCACGAAAAATCGACCATCAGTAACACACTGGTTCAAAAATGGCTCTGAGCACTGTGGGACTTAACATCTATGGTCATCAGTCCCCTAGAACTTAGAACTACTTAAACCTAACTAACCGAAGGACATCACACAACACTAACACACTGGTCATTGTCACCCACCAACCGTCATCCATTGTGTCGAAGTTGTTGTTTGCATTAGCTTATTCGTTGTTTCTTTACTGCATAATTATTATAAGTTTATCTATTCTGCTCGTAGCAATCACTAATCTAGCATAATTGGCGAACAGTCTGTACTCGGGGCCTGTTTTTCGTGCGCCGCCTTATATTATTTCACTGCAATCAGTCACATAACGCTACAGTTGGATAAGCGAGGTTTTGCAGTATCACGAAAATTACTTCTACAAGTGTGTGAGAATTCTGTAATGAATAAAAACTCTGTACTCAAAGTGGGAGGCAAGTGCACCCTTTTGGCACCTTCCATCTTCAGTCACCTATGCTACAAATTTTCAATTTTTCATAAAAACCACATACCATGCACAAATGAACGGTGAACGAGTAAAAATGAACAGTTCACAAGAAGGAGCGATCACTAGTGAACTAGTTCCCAAAGATGAACGTGTTTGCCCATCTCTACTTCAGTATAATTAGGACCTGAAATTTTCTTGATTTTATTCTGTCCTTTACAGATGTGAGGTTACGGTTTTTAAGTTTTTACCGTACTAACTGGTAGCATTCAAACGTATTTCTGTGCTACACAGAATTCAACAACGTGAGACAGTTCTCCCGTCATCAGGTTGTAAAACTAAGTTCGTGAAGTTAAACCTCTAAGGAATCTACGAATAATAACAAGTGCGGCGCTCATAAATCAAGCAGAATGAAAACGCGTTGGTCTGTGAGTCCACGTCTTAGGATAACATTGTCATCTCTCAGTGGCCGTCCTGTCTCACACCGCAAATTGCATCAGGCAGCGTCCTATTGCTTTGCTGGTGGCTGCCAGAGTGCCAAGTCTTGAAGCATCTGCAGAGGTCAGTGGACTACTACGAACTGACTGCATTCCCAGACAAATAGTCTAGTGAGGTATAACCTGCAGCACGATGCTGGTAAAAACATAAGTAAATTCAGAAGACCTGGAGTTCATAAATTCATTGGGCATACTTGGACGCAAAGTATATTGTCCAGAGAAGAAGAACTTTCTCGATCAGGTACAAGGAACATAAAGATCCATTCAGATTGAGTAATTATGATAGACCAACTGTTGCGAATAACATACACGTAACAGAAAATCCTCATAAGGGAATAGAAGAAGAAAAATGGAGAAAACTTGGCTTGCTTGAAGAATTGGAGATCGACATTCAATGAAATAAACGTGGGTATATTCCGAATGTACATGTAAAACACTATGAAATGATACTGTTAGCGGCTTTGTAGAATTATTTTGCGGCAGATACAGGACTATATATTTGAAATATTTCCTTGTCGACGATTGTAGGCTCCAGAAATGAGGGAAACCAGGTGAGCAGTAGCACAGAATTATAGGTGAGCCGACAGCTGCAGTTAACTTTTACAACCTGATAGTGATAGCACTGTCTCTCGAATCGCATTGTTGAGCACAGAAATACGTTTGGATGCTACCGATTATTACAGTAATAATTAGTTGAATACTTCTCGTTCTCTCTTTCGGATTTCTTCATTGTCTTAGCCCCATAAATGCACTCTCTTTGGTGACATGAGTTGTGATGTCTCAGTTGTATTCTGATATGGAATTATCGTTAGAGGTGTTTTTTGTAAGCCTGACACCTGTTTCTAATTTGTGACGTCGAAATTGGTAACCAGTCTATTCCAAGCAAGCTTCCTAAATGGTTCTGCCTAAATATTTAATCTGAGAAACTCTCTCGATGTTCTCATACTTAGTTTTTAGATTTTTGTTGGACATGTGTTCTGTTTTTCAAACTATATTTGGAGGCATATTGTATCTGCTGTTTGTTTTGTACTGTTTGAATGTCCTGACACGCAATCGCCAGGTCATTACCGAAGGCTAAAGAGTCTATCATAAGACTGGTTTTTTTTTGTCTGATTTTAGTTTCCACCACTAATTGTTTACTTTTTCTAACAAGGGACAAGGACATCATCAGACCTGTTAATTATGGATTTTGATGAGTCTAAGGTTTTTATGAAATAAAAAATGTCTTTCGGTTGTCAGTAGTTTCTTAATTTATTACACGACCCGTTTCGAAACACAGACCTTTATCTTCAGGTACCACTAAATAATTATGGTAATACAAAAATTTGTGGCAGTGGAACCAGTCAGTCATGGGGAGTCGCACTCACGTCAAATAACCTCATGTGAGCGTATAGGACCACAACCACATCTCCGTCTGGGTTGGTGACCCCCCCCCCCCCCTCCCGGCGACTAATTCCCCAACCGCCACACGTGTATATGTTCATAATCATGTGCTGGCATCTGAAGACCAAGTTTTACACTCCGAAACCGGTCGTACAATAAATTAAGAATTTACTGCCAATTGAATCGGATTTTTTATGCTATAAATATATCGATAAGCCAAAACATTACAACCACTGCATAACGCGAACTTGGATGCCGCCTGGTGACGTTAGGCGCCCGTGACGCGGTAACAAAAGTATGTAAGCGGAGCAGACACGGACGGGTGAACAGCCTAGCGAATATATGGACTGCAAATGGGGAAATCCAACGAGATAACCGAGTTTGACAAAGGGCAGATTATTATTACGCATAGCCCATGAACGATTATCTCGAAAACCGAGAAGATGGTCGACTGTTCACGTGCTACTGTCGTGAGCATCTAAGGAAAGAGGTAGATGATGATGATGTTCGGTTGGTGAGGCACTCAACTGCGCGGTCATCAGCGGCCATACAAATTCCCAATTTTTACTCAGCCCAATCTCGCCACTTCCATGAAATGATGATGTAATGATGAACACAACACTCAGTCCTCGGGCGGAGAAAATCCACAACAAGGCCGGGAATCGAGCCAGGAACCTTGTGATCCAGAGGCAGCAAGGCTAGCAACTTTTTTTCATTTTTAAATACATATATGGTTTTTTTTCGTTGCCTTTGGTCTGGGCAGACGTCACAAGACATCCGTTCTAGTTGATCGTTTATTCCTTTGCACAGTTTTTTTTTTTATTACAGAGGGCGATCAGCCCTCAGGCCGAACACGCTGAGCTACCGTGCCGGCGGCACTAGACCACGAGCTGAGGACAAGAGGTAGGAGGACAATAGGCGCTAGATGGCGCTAAATGGTTGGTGGTCTTCACAGACCGTGGGGTGCCCAGGCTTATATGCTCTGCCGAAAGAGCACAATGCTGGTGTACGCACGAGTGTTTCGGAGCACACGGTTCATCGTACGTTGTTGAACATGGAGCTCCGCAGTAGACCACCCGCAGCGGACCACTCCTACGTGTTCAGATGTTGAACCAACGAGTCGTCAATTACGACTGCAGTGGGCGCAGGACCGTCGGGATTCGACCGTCGATCAATAGAAACGTGTCGGCCCTTCGAGTGAATCACATTTTCACTCGAAACGTGCAGTGTACCACGGGTGCAGGCTGGTGGGAGGAGTATTTTGCTTTGGGAGACATAGTCCTGAATTTGCACGGGATCTGTGGTAGTACGCGAGGACATGCTGACGGCTGAGAACCTCCTGAACCTGTTCATGCCTGATATCTTCCCTGGCGACGATGTCATGTTTCAGTAGTATAATTGTCCGTGTATCTGAGCCAGAGCCGTACTCCAGTGGTTGAGAAGCATTATGATGAACTCGCGTTGATTTTTTTTTTTTTTCATCACTCTTCTGACTGGTTTGATGCGGCCGGCTACGCATTCCTCTCCTATGCTAACCTCTTCATCTCAGAATAGCACTTGCAACCTACGTCCTCAATTATTTGCTGCATGTATTCCAATCTCCTCCTCTACAGTTTTTGCCCTCTACAGCTCCCTCTAGTACCATGGAAGTCATTCCCTCGTGTCTTAACAGTCTCTTCTCCTTATCAGTGTTTTCCACATATTCCTTTCCTCTCCGAATATGTGTGGTACCTCGTCAGTCCTTACCTTATCAGTCAACCTAATTTTCAACATTCGTCTGTAGCGCCACATCTCACATGCCTCGATTCTCTTCTGTTCCGGTTTTCCCACAGTCCATGTTTCACTACCATACAATGCTGTACTCCAGACGTACATTCTCAGAATTTTCTTCCCCAAATTAAGGCCGATATTTGATATTAGTAGACTTCCCTTGGCCAGAAACACCTTTATTGCCATAGTCTGCTTTTGATGTCCTCCTTGCTCCGTCTGTCATTAGTTATTTTACTGCGTAGATATCAGAATTCCTTGACTTCATCTACTTCGTGACCATCAATCCTGATGTTAAATATATCGCTGTTCTCATTTCTACTGCTTCTCATTTCTTTCGTCTTTCTTCGATTTACTCTCAATCCATACTGTGCACTCATTAGACTGTTCATTCTGTTCAATAGATCATGTAATTCTTCTTCACTTTCACTCAGGATAGCAATGCCGTCAGCGAATCATATCATTGATATCCTTTATCCTTGAATTTTAATTCAACTCCTGAACCTTTCTTTTATTTCCATCATTGCTTCCTCGATGTACGTATTGAACAGTAGGGGCGAAAGGCTACTTCCTTGTCTTACACCGTTATTGTCCGCAGCTCGTGGTCGTGCGGTAGCGTTGTCGCTTCCCGCGCCCGGGTTCCCGGGTTCGATTCCCGGCGGGGTCAGGGATTTTCTCTGCGTCGTGATGACTGGGTGTTGTGTGATGTCCTTAGGTTAGTTAGGTTTGAGTAGTTCTAAGTTCTAGGGGACTGATGACCATAGCTGTTAAGTCCCATAGTGCTCAGAGCCATTTGAACCATTTTTGAACACCGTTATTAATACGAGCACTTCATTCTTGGTCGTCCACTCTTTATTATTCCCTGTTGGCTGTTGTACGTATTGTATATTACCCATCGCTCCCCATAGCTTACCCCAACTTTTTCCGAATTCCGAACATCGTATCGGCGACCAGATTCACGGATGAAAATTTTAGGGAATCTGTTTAAGTCGCTACCGGGCGCCATCACCGTGTGCACCAATCAAGGTGCAGGAGCAGTGATTCATTTCTTTCCAAAGACGGACAAAGAAGCTATTAAGCTCATCAGTGTATGTTCCTCTGTTGCGGATGTTCACTTGATCAAATATTTTGTTGTCTTAGGTGCCCTGTAGAGCGAACTGTCCTCGAGTACCTTTCATATGGCGGCGCAATATTTCCGAGAAAATCGTCGCTGAAGTTTTGTGTACACATGTAGTGTTAGTAATCTTTCGAGCATAGGAGGTAACACAACAGCTACGGTTCGCAGCTACCACGTTGTCGGTACGCTTCAAATCCTGCCTGTGCACTCTTTTGTCTTCAGTTTCTACGAACAGAATATCATTAAATAGTTTGCATGGAATATCAGTCAAAAATGGTCATTTCTGCCGCAGTATTTTCATTAATATAAGAATCATTACGGCAAACTTTCTTCAAATATGGTTTACGTTTGTTGCAGAGTAGCTTACAGATCTTTCTCGCTATTGCCTAGTGTCCTAGAACAGAATTACGGATGGTATTTGTCGTAGAAGCAAACAAAACACAAAGTCATAGAGCATCAAGCACACTTAATGAAAGCAGCTCAGTAGCAGGCACATGGAGTTTTCTGGAGCGATATCAGAAAACAAAGTTCGTTTATTTGCATTGACTGACTTCTCCAGCGAGGAAGCCGCGAACCTTATTCGCTTCCCTACGCTTGCATGCTTGAAACATTACTAACGTTACAGATACAGGAGGTACAATTAAAACTTCAACATGGATTTTCTCGGAAACTAGGGACCGTCGCATTAAAAGCCGCTGCGCCGGTACTCTGGACAGCTCCTTTACGACATACCTGAAACTCATCGAAATCCATGTAGAACATGTGTGATGGTCCCCTTGTAAGACATAGTTTAAACCGATGGAGAGTTTCCATCACCTTGCCTCACTCCTCCATCAGTCACAAAATTTTGTAAAATTTCTCGCCTAAACTTTACCTTGAGTTAAAATTTATACAGTGTGTTTCAGCTGCCCCTACCAATGGGTTGTATGCAACCAGGAACGCGCTCAAAAATCATACGCGAGGGTTTCATACACTCTTCCTCACTATGTGCAAACTGTTATTCCTACAGAAAAAATCGACAGGATCTTTTTGTACGAAATTTAAATTTTGTACTGGAAACGCTTTCGCTGGATGCCACAGCTTTTAGAATTATTCAATAAAAACGAATTTCTAGGTAACTTTTGCACTTTTTTCTTGAATGATACGAAAGGTGCAGCCTGTAGCGAAAACGAATCCTAGTGCAAAATCTAACTGCATTAAATTTCCCACTAGTAGCTCATGTGCATTTATTTCTGTAGGAATAACAGTTTGCGAAAAGCAAGCGAGAAAATTGGAGACTTGGAGCGTGGTATTCCAAGGTGCTGCATGTTCCGTAGTACCAGGTCAGGGCAGCTCAATCACACTGTATATATTTTTGGAAATTAAATAATTCTTTACTAAAACATTTTATACACACTGAAGAGCCAGAGAAACTGGTTCACCTGCCTAATAACGTGTAGGTCCCTCACGAGCACGTAGAAGTGGCCGGCCGATGTGGCCGAGCGGTTCTAGGCGCTTCAATCTGGAACCGCACGACCGCTACGGTCGCAGGTTCGAATCCTGCCTCGGGCATGGATGTGTGTGATGTCCTTAGGTTAGTTAGGTTTAACTAGTTCTAAGTTCTAGGGGACTGATGACCTCAGATGTTAAGTCCCATAGTGCTCAGAGCCATTTGAACCATTTGCACGTAGAAGTGCCGTGCCGCAACACGACGTGGCATCGACTCGACTGATGTCTGAAGTAGTCCTGGAGGGAATTGACACCATGAATCCTGCAAAGCTGTTGTGCAAATTTATATATATATATATATATATATATATATATATATATATATATATAAAATTAAACAAATTGCTTGTATACCCTTGGCATACTTCTGGTGTCCTCGGTTATATTCATCTTCTTCCGCCGTAAGTATTCTCTCGACCGTGTGTTTGACGTTAGTTCTTGATCGGGCTTCTTCTACCGATGAAGGCCGCTGACATCGAGATGATGCGCGGAAGAAAGGAAAACTTTCGTGGTTTTGCACAATTAATAATTATTATTCAGACAACACAAGTGGCTACCACACACACATCTTACAAAAATACGTCTTCTCCACTCGAGAACTAAAGACAGAGTCTCTCTATCAACAAAACAAAAAGAAATGGATTTTTTTTATCATTTGTTCTCGCCTTCCGGCGTAGCAAAATACATCTTTTGCGGGTTATCCTAGGCTTTTCCTACGTACCAATACACCGTCCATAAATTCGTAAGAGTTCGAGGGGGTGGAGATCACTTGTGAACAGCACGTTGCAAGGCACCGCAGATATGTTCAATAATGTTCATGTCTGGGGAGTTTGTTGGCCAGTATTCCTGGAGTCACTCTGTAGCCCTTCTGAGCGGGTGAGGTGTCGCATTGTAGTGCTGGAACTGCCCAACTCCGTCGGAATGCACAAAGGACGTGAATGGATGCAGGTGATCAGACAGGGTATGCTTACGTACTTATCACCTGTCAGAGTCGTATCTAGACGTGTCACGGGTCCCATATCACTCCAGCTGCACACGCCCCCCGCCATCACTGAGCCTGCACCAGCTTGAACAGTCCCCTGGTGAAATGCAGGTTGTCTCCATACTCGTATACGTCCATCCGAGACGACGAACGTACTCAACTACGCAATATTCTTTTTCAGCAAGCTCCAGTTTTTGACAACGTTCCTGGTACTATGTCCGGTTTTATGTATGAATTTCAAGTTAAACAGCACGACACATTTAAAGCCAAGCATTATCCCATTCCATATATTCACAGAGAACAAGTTAAGAAAGAATTGCAACCTATGCTTGACCAGGGAATTATTGAACCGGCAGTTAGTCCGTACATAAACCCGCTCCATATTGTTAAGAAAAAAGATGGCTCACTTCGCCTCGTACTTGATTCGCGTCACATCAATGACATTATTATTAATGAAACAGATCGCCCACAGACACTAGAAGAACTTTTACAGAAATTTCATGGTACTGCTATTTATTCCACATTAGATTTGAAATCGGGATTTTGGCAAATTCAACTCCATCCGAACTGCAGGAAGTACACAGCATTTCTCTGTTTTGGTGACTGTTATCAATTTTGTAAATTACCGTTCGGTTTAACAATTTCTTCAGCAGCTTTTATTCGCGGTTTGAATGCAATACTTCCGACAGAAATTAAAGACAGGATCACAACGTACGTAGACGACATTCTTATTGCAGAAGCTAACTGGTCTGAACACAATCTAATTCTTGAACAACTGTTGCAAACTTTTCGTGCACAAGGACTCACAGTTATCCTCAGTGAATCGCACTTTGGTAAAACTTCTATAAAATTTCTTGGACATCTAATTTCAGCAGAAGGCATTACGCCTGACCCGGAAAAACTTCAAGCTTTACGTGACATTACTGTTCCTACGACAAAGAAACAACTACGCAGTTTTTTGGGTTTAGTTAACTTTTTTCGTAAATTTATTCATTACTCTGCTTTAGACACCCCTAGATTATGTCAATTGACAGGTAAAAACATATTTGGTCTTGGGATAAGCAAGCACATTCTGAATTTATGAACCTGAAACATGCTTTGTTGAATGCACCACTTATATCGCACCCAGATCTTATCAGAAATTTTTCTATTGCCACCGACAGTTCTAACACCGCTTTAGGCGTACATATCTTTCAGGAAATTGAAGAAGATGGTTCTACAGTAATTAAAAACATAGCCTTTGCGAGTCGCATTCTGTCAACTGCTGAGCGCAATTATTCTGTTACTGAACTTGAAATATTATGTGTTGTATGGGCTTTTACGAGATTTCGGCATTTTCTTTATAGAAGACATACGACCGTTTACATAGACAACAGAGCGATACAATTTTTACTTTCGGCTAAATTTACACACGACAGATTAAGTAGATGGAAACTTTATTTGCAGGAATTTAATTTTACAATTGTTCACATTCCCGGCACACAAAATATTGTAGCAGACGCATTATCCCGTTCTCTCAGCAACAATCAGCAAGACATCGCAAACAACTTCTGCAAAGCAAATTTTAGCGTCATGTACATTCAACAAGTTGCATTTGAAAATTTCATTTCGTCGTCATTACAAGACATAGCACAAGAGCAGAGTAAGGACAACGTATGGAAAGAAATCAAACATCTTTGGCAAGATAGGAATAATGTTACAATTAGAAACCATTACACTGTACGCAATGACATTCTGTTTCGCCGCTCTCATCCTGACAGCAACAATTGGCTGTTATGCATTCCTGACCATCTTGTTAACAAATTAATTTGGTATACTCATTTAAGTTACGCACATTACGGAGCTAGAAAATGTTTTCTTGTACTGAGACAGAACTGTTATTTTACCAACATGGAGAAACATATACGACGAGTTTTAGCGTCATGTAAAATCGGCCAGAAAGCTAAATCAGATACGACTTCACATATTCCTCCATTACATCCCATTGTACCTGTTAAATTGACACACATGGCCGTTGTAGATATTTTTGGTCCGATTCCCAGAACTAATAGAGGTTTTTGCTACATCTTTGTCGCTGTTGAACTCACTTCAAAATTTGTTACCTTCACTCCGTTACGCAAAGCCACTGCTAAAACTGTTTCGAAAGCATTTGTAAAACATTTTCTATTTCATGTAGGGCATGTGTTGAAAGTAATCTCCGACAATGGACCACAGTTTCGATCTGCTATATGGACACGTATGTTACGAGCTAGAAACATTTCTCCGATATATATATCCAGGTACCATGCTTCTTCGAACCCTTGTGAACGATTAATGAAAGAAATTGGTAAACTGTGTAGAATTTACTGCCATAAAAAACATATTGATTGGGACACACACATACTCTCATTCCAAGATGTAATTAATTCCATACCAAATGAATCTACTATGCTATCTCCGTCTGTTATACTGAAAAATGTTGAACCACCTAACAAAATTAAAGAATTAGTAACATTTCCTACATCTCGTCGACTACGACACCATGAAATAATTGACATTGCACTGAACAACATCAAACGTGCCGCAGAGCGCCGCAGAAGACAGCAAAAACAGGTTTGTACGCGCCGTGAATTTCACATTGGACAGAAGATATTAGTACGTACACACCATTTATCCAACAAAGGAAAGAGTAGATGCAGTAAATTTGAGCTTCTATACGCAGGTCCATATCGAATTCGCAGCATTCCTCACCCCAATGTAGTACACGTCGAAACTTTGAGAACCAGAAAAACCAAAGGGAACCACCACGTGCCGAACGTCAAACCTTTTATTGAATGAAGATACTTTATGATTTATCACACTGTAATGCCATCACCTAATTTTTTTTATGACCACTTATACAATTATATTCACATGAACACCTACTGATGATTGTCGTATTTTTTCTTGGCAAGTGCCCGGCAAGGTAAGGTTTGCAGGTCGCTTTTCTTGTCTTTATACATCAGACCGTGCATATTTTTTCAGATGAACTTACACATTTTATGACCACTTATGCAATTATATCCACATGAACACTTACTGATGGTTATCGCATTTTTTTCTTGGCAAGTGCCCGGCAAGGTAAGGTTAGCAGGTCGCTTTTGTTGTCGTTATACACCCTAGACCGTGCATATTTTCCATTTTTTATGTATCTATGATTGTTTTCCTGTTTTGTTTGTATGTACTATGAAATATTTAAGATATAACAAACACCAGTTGACTTTAACATTTTGCCTTATGATAGCTAAACATCGTGCCTACTTTACTTTTTTTTGATGCTACATTGTGATACACTGTGTACATTTTTGCTGCTGAACACTGTCAATGTTTTTGACATATTACGTTTTCTGTCATGCTATGCTGTATGCTCAATTATGTTACTATAAACCAGTTTTTATCTAATGGGTATATGAATTAAATGCAAGACATTAATCTTTGTTCATCATTTTCAGAAAGAAATAACGTATAAACGAAATAAATTAAACATAAATGGGAATTTCACCTTCGGAATGAACGAAAGAGTATGCAATACCTCGTGATGAAGAGTAAATGGATCAGAATTAACGAGTATTAACATGAATATACTATACACATCATATGATAGCAGTCTTAACTAATTTTTTCTTTCAGAATACGAGGCGATTGATGCAGGCTGTCAGACAGAACTACACATCTTAGTTTTAGTGATGAAATATTGTAGAAATAAGGAATAGTTGTATAATGAATAATGAAGTGACTCTTTTGCAGATGATAATGAACGGTGAGCGATGAATATGTTATTATGGTCCCACTGTTTAGTGTACCTAGTGTACTACCAAAATGATAGCATGGAATATTATTACGACATTTCAGTGTCTTGGCTACACTGATTAATACTTCAAGGAAAAGAGCTTCAGATTGTCTCACTTGGTGTTGTGCTTCTGTAGAAAGATATGGACTTTCAGTGCAGCTGCGTGCAAACTAAAGTGCTACAACCATGACGCAATCCTTCCCATTCCTTTCCTAATTCTTGTAAAATGAAAGACATATACAGTGCGTGTGCACTTCCTTTCATTTGTTAACAATATCAGTTGTCCTAAAAATACTAAAGACTTCTATCGTGCATGTGCACTTTATTTCACTCCTTGATATGTTTATTTGTTGTAAAAATATTAGAGAGTTTTACAGTGCGTGTGCACTTTATGCCATTTGTACTCATTACGTATACATTTTTTTTGTGATTCCCAGATATGTTCTGTATTACAGTGCGCGTGCACTTTCGTCAGTCTTCGAGCCACTCACATATTTGGGAACCAATCCCATATGCTCGTACCTTAGTTAGGAGTCTGCAGTGGGGCACCGAGTCAAACGCTTTCCTAAAGTCAAGGAATATGGCATCCGTCTGATACTCTTCATCCGTGGTTCGCAAGATATCATGTGAAAAAAGGGCGAATTGCGTTTCGCAGGAGCGATGCTTTCTAAAGCGGTGCAGATGCATGGACAGCAACTTCTCTGTCTCAAGGAAATTCATTACGTTCGAACTGAGAATATGTTCGAGAATCCTGGAACAAACCGATGTTAAGGATATTGTCCTGTAATTTTGAGGATCCGTCCTTCTACCCTTCTTATATATAGGCGTCACCTGCGCTTCTTTCCAGCTGCTCGGGACTTTACGTTGGGCAAGAGATTCGCGATAACTGCAAGCTACATAGGGAGCCAATGCAGTAGAGTACTCTCTGTAAAACCGAATTGGAATCCCATCAGGACCTGGTGATTTATTTATTTACATATTAGTGTTACATTAAAAGTGAGTTCTGCAACAGATTATATTGGCGAGAGAGACACTTAGGCAATAAAAAGCTGTGGCGTCCACCAAAATCGAGCCCTGTATCTGCGGCTGTGTACCTCATCTCGAAGCCCATAAAATGAAATTCGCCGAGGACACAAACACCGGCCCTGTAAGCCAGCCTTGCAACAACGACTATGGTGAGCGTCCACAGCGTCACACCGCAGGTGACCGGATCGCATCGAGTGCGCAGCGCGGACCCACTTGGCGTGACGAGTCGCGACTGCCGGGTCGGGACGGGCGTGCCCGGCCATCAATCACGGCACGTGGGCGGCGTGGGGGAGGGGGCGTGCCGGTGACAAATGCCGGCGCTGCTGCTCCCCCCCTCCCTGTCCGCGGCGGATCTCCATGGTCTGCAGACCGCTGCAGCGCGCCTGTGGGTCGTCGCTGTTTTAGGCTGGCCACGTCACGCCGGGCTTCGTTGATGCTCGGCTACGTCACGCCGGCCTAATGAAGATGGATAATGGCGGCGAGTGGCCGGACCGACCGGGCCGCGCCGGTGATCCGTGTCACTCGGCGTGTTGCCGTCTGTATTATGCTCCAATACCCTGTCTGCAAATTTTCGAGGCCGTGAGTCAGGCTCGCGTACCAGGACAGCACGAGTTCCTGATGTTATACGCAATTTCTTAAACGATACGTCCAACGCACGTCTGTACACGTCGCCCAGCCTGTCCATCTACGGTATTGACCATTGCAACATCGGTGAAGGAAACAACGGAAACTTTTTGTAAGTCCATCATTTTGCAGATGTCTGGGACGACGGCCGTTTACTATTGTGACAAAATAAAACAGCTGCAGCCGTCCGTATGATTTTATTTTATTTTGTTGCAACCAGTTTCAACGCGTCAATGCGTCATCTTCAGGCTGTTGTTGGTATGATCCCTATATATATCACATCAGTTGCCAGCATTACTGGATACGCAGATAATGTGTCAGCACTCCAACCATCAACTGCCAACTAGCAACATATTTTTCTGGGTTAATTTCGGTTGAAAAAAATGTGCAATTTTCCGTCATAGAATATTCCCGCTTCAGCCCTTACAGTTTCTTAAAGTTCCGACTGAGGGTAGCGCTATACGAAGCCATCAGAATTGTCTGTAGTGGAGGTGCGTTCCAAGCAGAAAGCAGTCATTGAGTTTCTTTTGGTGGAAAACCACAGATATTCGTAGGAGCCTGCAGCATGTCTTCGGAGACCTGGCAGTGAACAAAAGCTGGGTGAGTCGTTGGACGAGATGTCTGTCATCGCAATCAGGTCGTGCAAACCTGTCCGATCTCCCGCTTGCCGACCCCCCGCACACAGCTGTGAGCCCTGCAGTGTTGGAAGTTGCGGACACTCTCATTCAAGGTGATCGAAAGATCACAGTAAAACACCTCGCTGCTCGAGTGGACATCTCTATCGGTAGTGCTGACATACTCGTCCACCAGTTGGGCCACTGATTATTGTTTACTCCGTGGATTTCTCGCCGCCTATCAGCAGATCATGACGGCCAGTGACGGACCACTGTGCTGAACTGCTTATGTGTTACGAGGTTGATAGTGATAATTTTTGGCCAAACGTCGTCACATGCAATGAAATATGGGTTCATCACTACAAACTGTCCGTAACTTGTGGTTTAGTGGCTAGCGTTGCTGACACTGGATTACGCGGTCCAGGGTTCGATTCCCGGCCAGGTTGGGGATTTTCTCTGCCTGGGCACTTTGTGTTGTCCTCATCGTTTTATCATCATCATTATGAACGTAGTACGGACCGACTAATGAGTGTATAGGCGGTGAGAGCCTTTTATAGCACGTTAGCACTTTGTTAGCGTTTACAGTACCTAAGACCGTAGTGCCCAGACAGCTAAAGCCCAGCATATACGTTTCATCACTCGTCACATTTTATCTAAGTCGTGTTTTGAACAGCTTACTATGTGTAAATTCCTGACTTCCAGATATGAATAAGGGTAAATTAATATGTAGTTTATTGGTCATTTGTTCTCTTTTTTTCTCTTTTTGTGGGGCGTGGCCTGCCTTATTTTATAGTATATACAGTACGCATAACATATATAACATGTAAGTAAGTGTATCTTTGCATGGGTATTTGCTTAGCAATAATAGTAAAGTTGCATTGTAGTAGTAATGAGTGGCTATACCGTGGGACTGTGTGTGCACTGCTGGGACAGCGCTGCCTAGTGGCCGGTTGTGAACCACTAGACTCGCAGCAGGCAAACCGGCGCGAAAGAAGGCAGTGTGATGCCGACCGTAGTTAGTCGAGCTGCGGACATGTGTCAAATAGTTTTATCTTGTGACTTCGGTTTTATGTATCTGGTGGAATAGAATGACCATGAGAGCAATTGTTTCTTTAATTTTTATTTATGCTACAATGACTTTATATCAGCTGGTCTGCCTCATGTATCGTTATATCCAAATTATTTACGCATGTTAAGCTACATTCAGGTGTGTGGTGATGTACTAATAGTAATGTATATAGTGTAACACATGTAAGACTTCCCTCAAACCTGTCATGTTACATCTTCACAGAACCGATGATGGCACCTGAGAGGTGGCATGAGCCCCCTCTCATATTCTACCTTACGATTTTCCTCTCTAATTGCATGCAGTGAAAAGTCGCTATTCCTTAACACGCGGACTTCCCACGCAGCGTCTCTCGTCACCCGGGTGGTCCGGTGACAGACGGGCTCTGCTGATCTGGAAAGGGTTAAGCCGACGGGTGTGAGGAAGTCGAGTGAATGCTTTGCAGACGCCGACATTGTCAAAAGACACGCCCAGATGGGTCTGAAGTAGCGGCTGGGCTAGAGGTTCCGTTACTTCGCAGAAACTTAGCGAAAACACTTTCTGGCGGGCTACCAGCGAGGCGTGGGAATGACTTGTGTACCCAGGCAGTTGTGGTGGGAAAATTCCCACGCTTTCTGCAAAATAGTGTGATTGGCTTACTCAGGGCATAGCTCCGTGCCGTAGCAAAATCAGCGCAGAAATTGGCGCCAAGAATCTCCATTGGTGGAATGGTAGTGCTCCGGAAATAGAGTGGAATTTTCCGCCGGTTTTCGAGTTGCTGATTGGAACGCTTAACCACGGCCACTGTCGTGGGGGCAGGAATGTTGTGTGTTCGAGCTGTACGGATGCTCCAGGTAGTCGGCTCTCGCCTTTCGGTCGAGGACGTCGAAGCAACCAGCCATCGCCTCCGGTACGCCAAATCGTGTTCTTGCAGTTAAGAAGACAGATTGGTAATGTATGTCCGCAGCACCGGCAGACAGGGATTTTCCTAGGTGATAATCAGAGCTCAGCAGAGCGCGCCTGTTCGTCTTTTTCTAACTTTGTTCTGTCTTGGGTAGCAGCAATTAATGTTGGGTTGGCTATGTGTTTTCTCTTAAGATTTGAGTTGCAAGGAATTGGCTCCACATACCACTTCGTCCTAATCCTCACAATCTAGTTTAGGGACAACTTCACATTCACAGCGATTGTTTGAGTATCCAATTTGAGCCAATTTGATGTATTGTAAATGTTTCATGTGTTTTTGTTTATTATTTTGTGTTTAGTCTTAATAAATCATATTGTTATTTTGGACAGAACTTTCATTCTGTTAATCGTTAGAGCAACCCTATCATTCCTCACTATGTTAATGAAACCTTCGTTTATTTAACTTATTTATCAAATTAAATTATTGCAGGTGCCAAACTCTCTTCTACTCCACTGGCAGGGTTGATTAGAGACAGTTCGCATACTTTTTTAATCCTTGTGCAACAGCAAAAGTCGGAGTTAGTATAGGGGGGGGGGGGGGGGGGGGCTTAGAGCATCATTTACATATGTAGATTCTAGAAGAATTTAGTGTTAAATACACTGCTAGCCCCGGCACCTCGCACACCTTTAGTGTGTTGAAACCGGTCATCTAGTAAATAGTGTTTAAGCGATCTTGGCTTTTGAATTATTTATGCAACAGAGTGATGGCCCCACAACACACTATGTGTTCACTGTGATAATTAAGACTTTATGCTCAATCCTTGTAACTGAGAAAAATGTTTCAGTTACAATGCTTTTAAGTTTCAACATTCCATGTCATCGTTCGCTTCGTGATGTTACAAGGAAACTAAAACTTAAATTGCGAAATGAAGAAGTGTCAAAAAGGTGAGGGAAACAATGCTGCAAAAAAAACCTTTAAAATCCTGTAAAGGCGAAAAAGTTTAGGATATGCGAAACGGAATCGACGAAGATAAGGAGAGAATTTGATACGCAGATATGAAACAAAGCCAAGTCGACTGCATCATACAGTCGAAAAGTATGTGGTGTATACGTAACATTTAATATTATAAAGGAACTGATGGCAGCGTTACTGCCTCGTTCGACTTTCAATGAAAGCGTTTCTTTATTGAAGGAAATCTTAAGCAAACATTTCAAGGTTCGTTTATGTAAAGACAGGATTTAGATTATGGGACGAGATCATGAAAGTCTTTGGCATAGTACTAGAAAGCAGCCTCTCAGAACAGTTAGTGGGTGTACCCTCATAGTGCATGCCATGTAATGGGGAGGAAGTTTACCTCATAAGTTGCCTGGTTTGAGGGGTTATAGTTGCCAACCTCGGAGCGCCTGAGTGGCACGGGATAGGGAACCTAGTAAGGCAGCTATTCTGTCCCCTCAACGTCTCCTGGCCTCTTAGTGGTACTATCGCTGGACGCATGCGACGTTCATGGAGCTCGCTTTTACGACGTACGACGAAAGGGTCCGTGGCCATTTCCTTGCATAATCTATGGAGCTGCAAAGTGTGGCCATAGTGCGAACCCGTGCCACAGAACAACATCGACTGCTTGAGAGCTATGCAGCTCTCTACACGGGTAGAATCGCATCCCAGCCCCCTTTCCTTTCAAGCGTCATTCTCCTCTTACGACGAATGAAATGAGGAACTGACAGCTATAAATGTTACCACTGTGTTCAAGGTACTCCCCTCATTGTTATGGAGACTGCAGGCCGTATGGGGACGCAGTTGGAATTCAATGTCTCGGAAAAGTTCGCAGAATTCCGTGAGATATATTGACCTAGCGCCTTCACCCCAAGTAAATTTTCCCAGCGTAGTGGACGCTGCGATATCAGACTATACGATACAATGGGCATCTGAACATATTACCCTTGCATACCATCGTTGATAGGAACTTGGCATCATACGTAAATTTTGACTTAATCAACGCCAAATTACTAGTGTGAAACGCCCAGCTTAACCCGCAGGACAGGACAGGTGGTTGAAATTGTGGACAAGGGCCAATATAAGGGGCTCCCAGTTACACTCGAACATACAACTTTATTATTTGTGTTATGGGTTGGCAGGAGAGCCAACACCGGGTTACAAGAGGAAGCCGAAAGGCACGCGTTTTAGCTCCCGCAGGCTGGCGTGAGGTCTGGAACAGGACAAGGAAATTAGAATTTAGAAAAAACGGACGTAGCTGGTGGAATACTTCACTTTAATCCATAAATGGTGAACGTCGCTCTTGACAGTACATTATTCATAATATCAATAGTAACTGGAAATTGCGCCTTGTTAGGTCGTAGCAAATGACGTAGCTGAAGGCTATGCTAACTATCGTCTCGGCAAATGAGAGCGTATTTTGTCAGTGAACCATCGCTAGCAAAGTCGTACAACTGGGGCGAGTGCTAGGAAGTCTCTCTAGACCTGCCGTGTGGCGGCGCTCGGTCTGCAATCACTGATAGTGGCGACACGCGGGTCCGACGTATACTAACGGACCGCGGCCGATTTAAAGGCCACTACCTAGCAAGTGTGGTGTCTGGTGGTGACACCACAATTTGAACAAACATTACAAGAGCCCAAAAAAAATTGTGAAACAGTTCTTTAATTTAGGCTGAAGGCCTCAAGAGTAAACCAACTCGAACTCAATATCGGATGAAGGCCCAACACTTAAAACTCAATAACATTAAAATTTTTAAAATGCCAAATGCCTTACGTGAAACTTCTTTAAATTAGGCTGAAGGGCTAAGGAATCTTAAGCCTTAAGCCTTAAGGGCAAAACAAACTTAATTTTTAAAAAAATCAACTAGAAGCCATACAAGTACAAACAACAAGAACAAATAAAAAAAGGGCAGTACACCCAAGAGCGCTCAGATGTTCGAGGATCGACCTGGAATCCAAACACTAACGCTCGCTTATGTGAGGCAGGCAGTCGGGCCAACCATTAACGATCCGACGACAACCCAACCGGCCGACAGTCAGCAGGCCCACCGACAAGATAACTTCCATTTCACAAGACCAGGGCACAACAGTTCAATTGAGAGATTTATTTTAATTTAAATTAACAAACGACGGAGGTGATCCTCTTTGGTACACAAAACGGGTTAGAATACTGTTGCAGAAACAACGAAACAAACATGCCAAATTTAAACATACGCAGAATCCCCAAGATTGGCGATGTTTTACAAAAGCTCGAAATTTAGCGCGGACTTCAATGCGAGATGCCTATAACAGTTTCCACAACGAAACTTTGTCTCGAAACCTGGCAGAAAATCCAAAGAGATTCTGGTCGTGTGTGAAGGATGTTAGCGACAAGAAACAATCACTGCCTTCTCTGCACGCTAGCAACGGAGATACTACCGAAGACAATGCTGCCAAAGCAGAGTTACTAAACACAGCCTTCCGAAATCCCTTCACAAAAGAAGACGAAGCAAATATTCCAGAATTCGAATCGAGAACAGCTGCCAAAATGAGTAACGTAGAAGTAAATATCCTCGGAGTAGTGAAGCAACTTAAATCACTTAATAAAAGCAAGTCTACTGGTCCAGACTGTATACCAATTAGGTTCCTTTCGGAGTATGCTGATGGATTAGCTCCATACTTAACAATCATATACAAGCTTTCGTTCGACGAAAGATCCGTACCCAAAGACTGGAAAGCTGCACAGGTCACACCAATATTCAAGAAAGGTAGTAGGAGTAATCCGCTAAATTATAGGCCCATATCGTTAAGGTCGATATGCAGCAGGATTTTACATCACATATTGTGTTCGAACATAATGAATTTGTCACCTGGCCACCAAGAGCTGTTGCATAACGATTTGATTCACGGATCCAGTTATATGGATCCTTCCATGTATAGCGCTTTTACGACTATGACGAGTGGAGCCTGAAGATAGCATCAATGTAAGGCCGAAACTGGTAGCGCATAAAAAATCATAAAATAAAATCCTACAATACATATGGCTGTTGGTAAATTATTGCATCAAGAAATACTTTCCAGCCGTTGCCCCATGGTCCATAATGGATCAACGAAGATGAAGACACCAAGACCTTCTCCGAACGAAGCGGCGGCACAGAATTTGAATGAGGCGATGTGCGGTCAAGGTTTTATTAGTTCGGTTTCTAAAGAAACAGGAGACTGCCAAAGTCTGTACGATGTCAATACTGTAGTAACGATGTTACTAGCACCAGTCACAGAAGGAAGTGTTGGAACTGCAACCGGCTGGAATCCACTGTGCGCGTTGGAACAGAGCCTTAACAAATTAGCTCCAGTCAAATGAGCAATGGCTGCCCCTCATTACCAGCCATCTTGCGGATTTTCATTAATGAATTAATGACTAATGACATTAAACTGAAACTTTGGGTACAGGTTACAAATCTGTAACGTAATGCAGGACTTCAGCAACGGTGAATTGTTCAGAAAATAAGAAATTCAGCCTTCAGTTGCAAGGTACATTGACCCGAGCATGTCATTGGTAGCTGTCACTGGTCTGTCAAAAGCAATTTAACATTGGCACCTTCAGATTACCTATATGGATAGCAAAATAAGTAAAAATTAGGGCATTTCAATAGCATGCACAATTCTAAATCTGGGTAAGGAATTAATACTAAACTAATTTTTTTTTTTCCTTTTACAACATTTTAAACGCCATAAAACGTCTCTGTGCTAGATTCAAGCACGCATCAAATCAGATATGCTAACAGACGCCCAGTCAAAAACAACTAATACAATATCTTGTAAGGGCGGGTTGAGGGTGTTAAATAGCTAATCAAGCTGAACGAAACATAATACACTACTGGCCATTAAAATTGCTACGCCAAGAAGAAATGCAAATGATAAACGGGTATTCATTGGACAAATATATTATACTAGAACTGACATGTGATTACATTTTCACGCAGTTTAGGTGCATAGATCCTGAGGAATCAGTACCCAGAACAACCACCTCTCACCCTAATAACGGCCTTGATACGCCTGGTCATTGAGTCAAACAGAGATTGTATGGCGTGTACAGGTACAGCTGCCCATGCAGCTTCAACACGATATCACAGTTCATCAAGAATAGTGACTGGCGTGTTGTGACGAACCAGTTGCTCAGCCACCATTGACCAGACGTTTCCCATTGCTGAGAGATCTGGAGAATGTGCTGGCCAGGGCAGTAGTCGAACATTTCCTGTGTCCAGAAAGGCCCGTACAGGACCTGCAACATGCGGTCGTGCATTATCCTGCTGAAATGTAGGGTTTCGCAGGGATCGAATGAAGGGTAGAGCCACGGGTCGTAACACATCTGAAATGTAACGTCCACTGTTCACAGTGCCGTCAATGCGAACAAGAGATGACCGGGACGTGTAACCAATGGCACCCCATACCATCACACCGTGTAATACGCCAGTATGGCGATGACGAATACACGCTTCCAATGTGCGTTCACCGCGATGATGTCGCCAAACACGGATGCGACCATCATGATGCTGTAAACATAACCTGAATTCATCCGAAAGAATGACGTTTTGCCATTCGTGCACCCAGGTTCGTCGTCGAGTACACCATCGCAGGCACTCCTGTCTGTGAAGCAGTGTCAAGGGTAACCGCAGCCATGGTCTCGGAGCTGATAGTCCATGCTGATGCAAACATCGTCGAACTGTTTGTGCAGATGGTTGTTGTCTTGCAAACGTCCCCATCTGTTGACTCAGGGATCGGGACGTGGCTGCACAATCCGTTACAGCCATGCGGATAAGATGCCTGTCATCTCGACTGCTAGTGATACGAGGCCGTTGGGATCCAGCATGGCGTTCCGTATTACCCTCCTGAACCCACCGATTCCATATTCTGCTAACAGTCATTGGATGTCGACCAATGCGAGCAGCAATGTCACGATACGATAAACTGTAACTGCAATAGGCTACAATCCGACCCTTATCAAAGTCGCAATCGTGATGGTACGCATTTCTCCATCATACACGAGGCATCAAAATAATGTATCATCAGGCAACGGCGGTCAACTGCTGTTTGTGTATGAGAAATCGGTTGGAAACTTTCCTTATGTCAGCACGTTGTAGGTGTCGCCACCGGCGCCAGCCTCGTGTGTATGCGCTGAAAAGCTAATCATTTGCATATCACAGCATGTTCTTCCTGCCGGTTAATTTTTACGTCTGTAGCACATCATCTTCGTGGTGTAGGAAATTTAATGGCCAGTAGTGTACATTAATGTCGTACCAGCTGCCTAGAATGGTGCAACGATGGTACTACACTCACAAAGAAGTATACACATTTAAACAGGATACACGGAGATGGTGCCACGACTTCACAACAGGAGCATCGAGTGGGCACATACGCGAGCGATGGGATGAGGCTTCCATACAACCTATATCTGCAACCACATCTACATAGACACTGGGCAAGTCACTGTACGGTGTGTGGCGAATGGTACTCTGAACCCCCAGTAGTTATTTCCTTCCCTGTTCCACTCACAAACAGAGCGAGAGAAAAGAGACTGTCTATATGCCTCCGTACGAGTCCTAATTTCACATATCCTAACTTTGTCGTCGTTACGTGTGGTGTATGTTGGCAGCAGTAGGATCGTGTGGCAGCCAACTTCGAATGCCGATTCCCTAAATTTTTTCAATGGTGTTTCTCGAAAAGAACGTCGCCGTAACTCCAGAGATTCCCCTTTGAGTTCCCGAAGCATCTCTGCCAGACTTACATGTTGTTTGAACCTATCGATAACAAAACTAGCAGCCCGCTTCTGAATTGCTTCGATATTTTCCCTCAATCCGACCTGGTACAGATCCCAAACACTCGAGCAGTATTCGAGAATAGGTCGCACTAGCATCCTATATGAAGACTCCTTTACAGGTGTGACAGATGGCAGGGCACTCTCACTTGTGATTCAGTGTAGGGAATACGATCAACGGCGATTTGACTTCATACATTGTGATGAATTGGTGGGCAGCAGTTTATGGTCTTGTTTGCGTGCTCTAGGGAAATAAATACGGTAAGCTTTACCTGCATTCGAAGGAACAGGGTGCCAACTTAAACGACTGCAGTGAAAGCACGGCGTTGGTGGGGCGACAAAGCGCGTTTTTTCTGGGGCACGATGAAGAGACATTACCAGACGGCCGCATGCAGTGGTCGTATTGTGCAACACACATTAGCTTTGGCGCCAGACGCCCAGGTACACAGCCTAGCGCCGAAAAGTCGCCGACAGCGCATTGTAGACCCTGCTAGCGAGCAAGGCGCCAAAAGAAATGTAAACGTTCTGCAAATGCCCATGGGACAGGGAAACTGAGGCCCAGACATCCAGACTCTGTTTCAAAACATGTTTTGTCAATGCGAATTCATGGTCGTTCTGTGCAAACTTTGAAATGGACGCAACAGGGGAGATAACAAGCTGTTTATGGAGGGCTGTGTTTCCACCCCGTATTGTGTTAGCAAATGACACAGTAAAGGTGTGGGAAAGAGGCTGCGAAGCTGAATTTTTTCCGTTTTCCGCCAATTAACTTTAAGTCTCTGATTGGTCAAATCGTTTTCCAGTGCAAAGACCATTCACCGAGCTTAAAATGCTGGACTCCAGCTCGTGATTGGGTTGTGTGAAAATGGGGAAGTCAAAAAGAGAAATGTGCTTTTGGAACCGAGCTGACGAGGAATCGGGGAGAAAGGGAGATCGGTACTCTTGTACAAGTCTCTTGTACTGGCGCTTCACTAGTAAAGAACTGCAGGTCTCTACCTAAATGGTGAGACTTGTGTCCTTTGCTAGGTTGCGACTTAGAACCTGTGCCAGTCACCTTCTGAACCGTCAGAGGTATTGCTCATATCAGTACAGTCACGAGTGATGCGTGGGTGTGAAAATGGGGAAGTCAAAAAGAGAAATGTGCTTTTGGAACCGAGCTGACGAGGAATCGGGGAGAAAGGGAGATCGGCACTCTTGTACAAGTCTCTTGTACTGGCGCTTCACTAGTAAAGAACTGCAGGTCTCTACCTAAATGGTGAGACTTGTGTCCTTTGCTAGGTTGCGACTTAGAACCTGTGCCAGTCACCTTCTGAACCGTCAGAGGTATTGCTCATATCAGTACAGTCACGAGTGATGCGTGGGTGTGAAAATGGGGAAGTCAAAAAGAGAAATGTGCTTTTGGAACCGAGCTGACGAGGAATCGGGGAGAAAGGGAGATCGGCACTCTTGTACAAGTCTCTTGTACTGGCGCTTCACTAGTAAAGAACTGCAGGTCTCTACCTAAATGGTGAGACTTGTGTCCTTTGCTAGGTTGCGACTTAGAACCTGTGCCAGTCACCTTCTGAACCGTCAGAGGTATTGCTCATATCAGTACAGTCACGAGTGATGCGTGGGTGTGAATATGGGGAAGTCAAAAAGAGAAATGTGCTTTTGGAACCGAGCTGACGAGGAATCGGGGAGAAAGGGAGATCGGCACTCTTGTACAAGTCTCTTGTACTGGCGCTTCACTAGTAAAGAACTGCAGGTCTCTACCTAAATGGTGAGACTTGTGTCCTTTGCTAGGTTGCGACTTAGAACCTGTGCCAGTCACCTTCTGAACCGTCAGAGGTATTGCTCATATCAGTACAGTCACGAGTGATGCGTGGGTGTGAATATGGGGAAGTCAAAAAGAGAAATGTGCTTTTGGAACCGAGCTGACGAGGAACCGGGGAGAAAGGGAGATCGGCACTCTTGTACAAGTCTCTTGTACTGGCGCTTCACTAGTAAAGAACTGCAGGTCTCTACCTAAATGGTGAGACTTGTGTCCTTTGCTAGGTTGCGACTTAGAACCTGTGCCAGTCACCTTCTGAACCGTCAGAGGTATTGCTCATATCAGTACAGTCACGAGTGATGCGTGGGTGTGAAAATGGGGAAGTCAAAAAGAGAAATGTGCTTTTGGAACCGAGCTGACGAGGAATCGGGGAGAAAGGGAGATCGGCACTCTTGTACAAGTCTCTTGTACTGGCGCTTCACTAGTAAAGAACTGCAGGTCTCTACCTAAATGGTGAGACTTGTGTCCTTTGCTAGGTTGCGACTTAGAACCTGTGCCAGTCACCTTCTGAACCGTCAGAGGTATTGCTCATATCAGTACAGTCACGAGTGATGCGTGGGTGTGAATATGGGGAAGTCAAAAAGAGAAATGTGCTTTTGGAACCGAGCTGACGAGGAATCGGGGAGAAAGGGAGATCGGCACTCTTGTACAAGTCTCTTGTACTGGCGCTTCACTAGTAAAGAACTGCAGGTCTCTACCTAAATGGTGAGACTTGTGTCCTTTGCTAGGTTGCGACTTAGAACCTGTGCCAGTCACCTTCTGAACCGTCAGAGGTATTGCTCATATCAGTACAGTCACGAGTGATGCGTGGGTGTGAAAATGGGGAAGTCAAAAAGAGAAATGTGCTTTTGGAACCGAGCTGACGAGGAATCGGGGAGAAAGGGAGATCGGCACTCTTGTACAAGTCTCTTGTACTGGCGCTTCACTAGTAAAGAACTGCAGGTCTCTACCTAAATGGTGAGACTTGTGTCCTTTGCTAGGTTGCGACTTAGAACCTGTGCCAGTCACCTTCTGAACCGTCAGAGGTATTGCTCATATCAGTACAGTCACGAGTGATGCGTGGGTGTGAAAATGGGGAAGTCAAAAAGAGAAATGTGCTTTTGGAACCGAGCTGACGAGGAATCGGGGAGAAAGGGAGATCGGCACTCTTGTACAAGTCTCTTGTACTGGCGCTTCACTAGTAAAGAACTGCAGGTCTCTACCTAAATGGTGAGACTTGTGTCCTTTGCTAGGTTGCGACTTAGAACCTGTGCCAGTCACCTTCTGAACCGTCAGAGGTATTGCTCATATCAGTACAGTCACGAGTGATGCGTGGGTGTGAAAATGGGGAAGTCAAAAAGAGAAATGTGCTTTTGGAACCGAGCTGACGAGGAATCGGGGAGAAAGGGAGATCGGCACTCTTGTACAAGTCTCTTGTACTGGCGCTTCACTAGTAAAGAACTGCAGGTCTCTACCTAAATGGTGAGACTTGTGTCCTTTGCTAGGTTGCGACTTAGAACCTGTGCCAGTCACCTTCTGAACCGTCAGAGGTATTGCTCATATCAGTACAGTCACGAGTGATGCGTGGGTGTGAAAATGGGGAAGTCAAAAAGAGAAATGTGCTTTTGGAACCGAGCTGACGAGGAACCGGGGAGAAAGGGAGATCGGCACTCTTGTACAAGTCTCTTGTACTGGCGCTTCACTAGTAAAGAACTGCAGGTCTCTACCTAAATGGTGAGACTTGTGTCCTTTGCTAGGTTGCGACTTAGAACCTGTGCCAGTCACCTTCTGAACCGTCAGAGGTATTTCTCATATCAGTACAGTCACGAGTGATGCGTGGGTGTGAAAATGGGGAAGTCAAAAAGAGAAATGTGCTTTTGGAACCGAGCTGACGAGGAATCGGGGAGAAAGGGAGATCGGCACTCTTGTACAAGTCTCTTGTACTGGCGCTTCACTAGTAAAGAACTGCAGGTCTCTACCTAAATGGTGAGACTTGTGTCCTTTGCTAGGTTGCGACTTAGAACCTGTGCCAGTCACCTTCTGAACCGTCAGAGGTATTGCTCATATCAGTACAGTCACGAGTGATGCGTGGGTGTGAAAATGGGGAAGTCAAAAAGAGAAATGTGCTTTTGGAACCGAGCTGACGAGGAATCGGGGAGAAAGGGAGATCGGCACTCTTGTACAAGTCTCTTGTACTGGCGCTTCACTAGTAAAGAACTGCAGGTCTCTACCTAAATGGTGAGACTTGTGTCCTTTGCTAGGTTGCGACTTAGAACCTGTGCCAGTCACCTTCTGAACCGTCAGAGGTATTGCTCATATCAGTACAGTCACGAGTGATGCGTGGGTGTGAAAATGGGGAAGTCAAAAAGAGAAATGTGCTTTTGGAACCGAGCTGACGAGGAACCGGGGAGAAAGGGAGATCGGCACTCTTGTACAAGTCTCTTGTACTGGCGCTTCACTAGTAAAGAACTGCAGGTCTCTACCTAAATGGTGAGACTTGTGTCCTTTGCTAGGTTGCGACTTAGAACCTGTGCCAGTCACCTTCTGAACCGTCAGAGGTATTGCTCATATCAGTACAGTCACGAGTGATGCGTGGGTGTGAAAATGGGGAAGTCAAAAAGAGAAATGTGCTTTTGGAACCGAGCTGACGAGGAACCGGGGAGAAAGGGAGATCGGCACTCTTGTACAAGTCTCTTGTACTGGCGCTTCACTAGTAAAGAACTGCAGGTCTCTACCTAAATGGTGAGACTTGTGTCCTTTGCTAGGTTGCGACTTAGAACCTGTGCCAGTCACCTTCTGAACCGTCAGAGGTATTGCTCATATCAGTACAGTCACGAGTGATGCGTGGGTGTGAAAATGGGGAAGTCAAAAAGAGAAATGTGCTTTTGGAACCGAGCTGACGAGGAACCGGGGAGAAAGGGAGATCGGCACTCTTGTACAAGTCTCTTGTACTGGCGCTTCACTAGTAAAGAACTGCAGGTCTCTACCTAAATGGTGAGACTTGTGTCCTTTGCTAGGTTGCGACTTAGAACCTGTGCCAGTCACCTTCTGAACCGTCAGAGGTATTGCTCATATCAGTACAGTCACGAGTGATGCGTGGGTGTGAAAATGGGGAAGTCAAAAAGAGAAATGTGCTTTTGGAACCGAGCTGACGAGGAACCGGGGAGAAAGGGAGATCGGCACTCTTGTACAAGTCTCTTGTACTGGCGCTTCACTAGTAAAGAACTGCAGGTCTCTACCTAAATGGTGAGACTTGTGTCCTTTGCTAGGTTGCGACTTAGAACCTGTGCCAGTCACCTTCTGAACCGTCAGAGGTATTGCTCATATCAGTACAGTCACGAGTGATGCGTGGGTGTGAAAATGGGGAAGTCAAAAAGAGAAATGTGCTTTTGGAACCGAGCTGACGAGGAACCGGGGAGAAAGGGAGATCGGCACTCTTGTACAAGTCTCTTGTACTGGCGCTTCACTAGTAAAGAACTGCAGGTCTCTACCTAAATGGTGAGACTTGTGTCCTTTGCTAGGTTGCGACTTAGAACCTGTGCCAGTCACCTTCTGAACCGTCAGAGGTATTGCTCATATCAGTACAGTCACGAGTGATGCGTGGGTGTGAAAATGGGGAAGTCAAAAAGAGAAATGTGCTTTTGGAACCGAGCTGACGAGGAACCGGGGAGAAAGGGAGATCGGCACTCTTGTACAAGTCTCTTGTACTGGCGCTTCACTAGTAAAGAACTGCAGGTCTCTACCT
Source organism: Schistocerca serialis cubense (assembly GCF_023864345.2). Classification (NCBI taxonomy): domain Eukaryota; kingdom Metazoa; phylum Arthropoda; class Insecta; order Orthoptera; family Acrididae; genus Schistocerca; species Schistocerca serialis. The sequence goes on along the minus strand of NC_064641.1, from coordinate 867,743,570 downwards.
AAATGGTGAGACTTGTGTCCTTTGCTAGGTTGCGACTTAGAACCTGTGCCAGTCACCTTCTGAACCGTCAGAGGTATTGCTCATATCAGTACAGTCACGAGTGATGCGTGGGTGTGAAAATGGGGAAGTCAAAAAGAGAAATGTGCTTTTGGAACCGAGCTGACGAGGAACCGGGGAGAAAGGGAGATCGGCACTCTTGTACAAGTCTCTTGTACTGGCGCTTCACTAGTAAAGAACTGCAGGTCTCTACCTAAATGGTGAGACTTGTGTCCTTTGCTAGGTTGCGACTTAGAACCTGTGCCAGTCACCTTCTGAACCGTCAGAGGTATTGCTCATATCAGTACAGTCACGAGTGATGCGTGGGTGTGAAAATGGGGAAGTCAAAAAGAGAAATGTGCTTTTGGAACCGAGCTGACGAGGAACCGGGGAGAAAGGGAGATCGGCACTCTTGTACAAGTCTCTTGTACTGGCGCTTCACTAGTAAAGAACTGCAGGTCTCTACCTAAATGGTGAGACTTGTGTCCTTTGCTAGGTTGCGACTTAGAACCTGTGCCAGTCACCTTCTGAACCGTCAGAGGTATTGCTCATATCAGTACAGTCACGAGTGATGCGTGGGTGTGAAAATGGGGAAGTCAAAAAGAGAAATGTGCTTTTGGAACCGAGCTGACGAGGAACCGGGGAGAAAGGGAGATCGGCACTCTTGTACAAGTCTCTTGTACTGGCGCTTCACTAGTAAAGAACTGCAGGTCTCTACCTAAATGGTGAGACTTGTGTCCTTTGCTAGGTTGCGACTTAGAACCTGTGCCAGTCACCTTCTGAACCGTCAGAGGTATTGCTCATATCAGTACAGTCACGAGTGATGCGTGGGTGTGAAAATGGGGAAGTCAAAAAGAGAAATGTGCTTTTGGAACCGAGCTGACGAGGAACCGGGGAGAAAGGGAGATCGGCACTCTTGTACAAGTCTCTTGTACTGGCGCTTCACTAGTAAAGAACTGCAGGTCTCTACCTAAATGGTGAGACTTGTGTCCTTTGCTAGGTTGCGACTTAGAACCTGTGCCAGTCACCTTCTGAACCGTCAGAGGTATTGCTCATATCAGTACAGTCACGAGTGATGCGTGGGTGTGAAAATGGGGAAGTCAAAAAGAGAAATGTGCTTTTGGAACCGAGCTGACGAGGAATCGGGGAGAAAGGGAGATCGGCACTCTTGTACAAGTCTCTTGTACTGGCGCTTCACTAGTAAAGAACTGCAGGTCTCTACCTAAATGGTGAGACTTGTGTCCTTTGCTAGGTTGCGACTTAGAACCTGTGCCAGTCACCTTCTGAACCGTCAGAGGTATTGCTCATATCAGTACAGTCACGAGTGATGCGTGGGTGTGAAAATGGGGAAGTCAAAAAGAGAAATGTGCTTTTGGAACCGAGCTGACGAGGAATCGGGGAGAAAGGGAGATCGGCACTCTTGTACAAGTCTCTTGTACTGGCGCTTCACTAGTAAAGAACTGCAGGTCTCTACCTAAATGGTGAGACTTGTGTCCTTTGCTAGGTTGCGACTTAGAACCTGTGCCAGTCACCTTCTGAACCGTCAGAGGTATTGCTCATATCAGTACAGTCACGAGTGATGCGTGGGTGTGAAAATGGGGAAGTCAAAAAGAGAAATGTGCTTTTGGAACCGAGCTGACGAGGAATCGGGGAGAAAGGGAGATCGGCACTCTTGTACAAGTCTCTTGTACTGGCGCTTCACTAGTAAAGAACTGCAGGTCTCTACCTAAATGGTGAGACTTGTGTCCTTTGCTAGGTTGCGACTTAGAACCTGTGCCAGTCACCTTCTGAACCGTCAGAGGTATTGCTCATATCAGTACAGTCACGAGTGATGCGTGGGTGTGAAAATGGGGAAGTCAAAAAGAGAAATGTGCTTTTGGAACCGAGCTGACGAGGAACCGGGGAGAAAGGGAGATCGGCACTCTTGTACAAGTCTCTTGTACTGGCGCTTCACTAGTAAAGAACTGCAGGTCTCTACCTAAATGGTGAGACTTGTGTCCTTTGCTAGGTTGCGACTTAGAACCTGTGCCAGTCACCTTCTGAACCGTCAGAGGTATTGCTCATATCAGTACAGTCACGAGTGATGCGTGGGTGTGAAAATGGGGAAGTCAAAAAGAGAAATGTGCTTTTGGAACCGAGCTGACGAGGAATCGGGGAGAAAGGGAGATCGGCACTCTTGTACAAGTCTCTTGTACTGGCGCTTCACTAGTAAAGAACTGCAGGTCTCTACCTAAATGGTGAGACTTGTGTCCTTTGCTAGGTTGCGACTTAGAACCTGTGCCAGTCACCTTCTGAACCGTCAGAGGTATTGCTCATATCAGTACAGTCACGAGTGATGCGTGGGTGTGAAAATGGGGAAGTCAAAAAGAGAAATGTGCTTTTGGAACCGAGCTGACGAGGAATCGGGGAGAAAGGGAGATCGGCACTCTTGTACAAGTCTCTTGTACTGGCGCTTCACTAGTAAAGAACTGCAGGTCTCTACCTAAATGGTGAGACTTGTGTCCTTTGCTAGGTTGCGACTTAGAACCTGTGCCAGTCACCTTCTGAACCGTCAGAGGTATTGCTCATATCAGTACAGTCACGAGTGATGCGTGGGTGTGAAAATGGGGAAGTCAAAAAGAGAAATGTGCTTTTGGAACCGAGCTGACGAGGAATCGGGGAGAAAGGGAGATCGGCACTCTTGTACAAGTCTCTTGTACTGGCGCTTCACTAGTAAAGAACTGCAGGTCTCTACCTAAATGGTGAGACTTGTGTCCTTTGCTAGGTTGCGACTTAGAACCTGTGCCAGTCACCTTCTGAACCGTCAGAGGTATTGCTCATATCAGTACAGTCACGAGTGATGCGTGGGTGTGAAAATGGGGAAGTCAAAAAGAGAAATGTGCTTTTGGAACCGAGCTGACGAGGAATCGGGGAGAAAGGGAGATCGGCACTCTTGTACAAGTCTCTTGTACTGGCGCTTCACTAGTAAAGAACTGCAGGTCTCTACCTAAATGGTGAGACTTGTGTCCTTTGCTAGGTTGCGACTTAGAACCTGTGCCAGTCACCTTCTGAACCGTCAGAGGTATTGCTCATATCAGTACAGTCACGAGTGATGCGTGGGTGTGAAAATGGGGAAGTCAAAAAGAGAAATGTGCTTTTGGAACCGAGCTGACGAGGAACCGGGGAGAAAGGGAGATCGGCACTCTTGTACAAGTCTCTTGTACTGGCGCTTCACTAGTAAAGAACTGCAGGTCTTTACCTAAATGGTGAGACTTGTGTCCTTTGCTAGGTTGCGACTTAGAACCTGTGCCAGTCACCTTCTGAACCGTCAGAGGTATTGCTCATATCAGTACAGTCACGAGTGATGCGTGGGTGTGAAAATGGGGAAGTCAAAAAGAGAAATGTGCTTTTGGAACCGAGCTGACGAGGAATCGGGGAGAAAGGGAGATCGGCACTCTTGTACAAGTCTCTTGTACTGGCGCTTCACTAGTAAAGAACTGCAGGTCTCTACCTAAATGGTGAGACTTGTGTCCTTTGCTAGGTTGCGACTTAGAACCTGTGCCAGTCACCTTCTGAACCGTCAGAGGTATTGCTCATATCAGTACAGTCACGAGTGATGCGTGGGTGTGAAAATGGGGAAGTCAAAAAGAGAAATGTGCTTTTGGAACCGAGCTGACGAGGAATCGGGGAGAAAGGGAGATCGGCACTCTTGTACAAGTCTCTTGTACTGGCGCTTCACTAGTAAAGAACTGCAGGTCTCTACCTAAATGGTGAGACTTGTGTCCTTTGCTAGGTTGCGACTTAGAACCTGTGCCAGTCACCTTCTGAACCGTCAGAGGTATTGCTCATATCAGTACAGTCACGAGTGATGCGTGGGTGTGAAAATGGGGAAGTCAAAAAGAGAAATGTGCTTTTGGAACCGAGCTGACGAGGAATCGGGGAGAAAGGGAGATCGGCACTCTTGTACAAGTCTCTTGTACTGGCGCTTCACTAGTAAAGAACTGCAGGTCTCTACCTAAATGGTGAGACTTGTGTCCTTTGCTAGGTTGCGACTTAGAACCTGTGCCAGTCACCTTCTGAACCGTCAGAGGTATTGCTCATATCAGTACAGTCACGAGTGATGCGTGGGTGTGAAAATGGGGAAGTCAAAAAGAGAAATGTGCTTTTGGAACCGAGCTGACGAGGAATCGGGGAGAAAGGGAGATCGGCACTCTTGTACAAGTCTCTTGTACTGGCGCTTCACTAGTAAAGAACTGCAGGTCTCTACCTAAATGGTGAGACTTGTGTCCTTTGCTAGGTTGCGACTTAGAACCTGTGCCAGTCACCTTCTGAACCGTCAGAGGTATTGCTCATATCAGTACAGTCACGAGTGATGCGTGGGTGTGAAAATGGGGAAGTCAAAAAGAGAAATGTGCTTTTGGAACCGAGCTGACGAGGAATCGGGGAGAAAGGGAGATCGGCACTCTTGTACAAGTCTCTTGTACTGGCGCTTCACTAGTAAAGAACTGCAGGTCTCTACCTAAATGGTGAGACTTGTGTCCTTTGCTAGGTTGCGACTTAGAACCTGTGCCAGTCACCTTCTGAACCGTCAGAGGTATTGCTCATATCAGTACAGTCACGAGTGATGCGTGGGTGTGAAAATGGGGAAGTCAAAAAGAGAAATGTGCTTTTGGAACCGAGCTGACGAGGAATCGGGGAGAAAGGGAGATCGGCACTCTTGTACAAGTCTCTTGTACTGGCGCTTCACTAGTAAAGAACTGCAGGTCTCTACCTAAATGGTGAGACTTGTGTCCTTTGCTAGGTTGCGACTTAGAACCTGTGCCAGTCACCTTCTGAACCGTCAGAGGTATTGCTCATATCAGTACAGTCACGAGTGATGCGTGGGTGTGAAAATGGGGAAGTCAAAAAGAGAAATGTGCTTTTGGAACCGAGCTGACGAGGAATCGGGGAGAAAGGGAGATCGGCACTCTTGTACAAGTCTCTTGTACTGGCGCTTCACTAGTAAAGAACTGCAGGTCTCTACCTAAATGGTGAGACTTGTGTCCTTTGCTAGGTTGCGACTTAGAACCTGTGCCAGTCACCTTCTGAACCGTCAGAGGTATTGCTCATATCAGTACAGTCACGAGTGATGCGTGGGTGTGAAAATGGGGAAGTCAAAAAGAGAAATGTGCTTTTGGAACCGAGCTGACGAGGAATCGGGGAGAAAGGGAGATCGGCACTCTTGTACAAGTCTCTTGTACTGGCGCTTCACTAGTAAAGAACTGCAGGTCTCTACCTAAATGGTGAGACTTGTGTCCTTTGCTAGGTTGCGACTTAGAACCTGTGCCAGTCACCTTCTGAACCGTCAGAGGTATTGCTTATATCAGTACAGTCACGAGTGATGCGTGGGTGTACTTATTTCTCTTGAGTCGGCCGTCTAAACATTTGATATATTCCGACACGCACAGTCGTGGCACGGAGTCAAATTGGTTTGGCAGACCAGGAAACAGGTCCACCTGCACGCTAGAATCCGTCGGGGTTTCAGAGGCTCATAGTGAAGTACCTGCGTTCTGAATTAACCGAACGTGAGATCGAGTACTTGCATTTTTTGGGAACGCGCATTTAACAACAGATTGCCGTCGTCCATGACTTCAGTCGCCGAACGCATCGTAGTGTGCCTCCTTGACCAGCAGGATGGTAAAGTATTCGCTGCTGCGACGTAGGGCTATAATATCTGTTTCTCAGCACCCTGTTCATTCGAAGCATATTTTTCCTATTTTTTTTTTTTTTTTTTTTTTTTTTTTTTGTATGATAGAATATAGATGGTGTAGTTTGATGCCATAACCTGGATTCACGTGTATGAAGTGAGATAGAACGAGCAGTGTTCTGGTTAGTGTCGTGTGGCGATCCCCAGCAGATCACTTTGTCCACCATAGATCCCATTTTAGTAAGGCTTTTGTTAAATAAATATTTTTCGTGTGATGTTTCTTTAATAATTTTGTTGTCTTGTCTTGTTTAAGATCAATAAATCGATTGTGAATTAGATTACAACTTCTCCTTGAGTTCCGATTAACAGCTCCTTCGCATTTTTATGGCAGTCTAGATAAGAAACATAAGGAGTAGTTTTTCATTTGGTGTCCACTGTGTGGATCTTTTACTTAATTAACAGTAATCCTCTTTCAGGTGAAACACTTTATCCTAAAATTTTCCCAATAAACTTAAGTCAACCATTCGCCTTTCCTACCACACTTATCTAGTGGTCTTTCCATCTCACATAGCTTTGCAACACCCACACATTTAAATGAATTGACTGTGTTAAGCAAGACACTAGTACTACTGTACCCTAGCATTACAGGTTTGTTCCTCCTGCTCATCCGCATTACCTTATATTTTTTCACACTTAGAGCTAGCTGAGATTCACGACACCAACTAGAAATTTAGGCTACGTTGTACCTTCCTGCAGTCATTCAACTTCGGCATCTTACCGTACAGCACGGTATCATCAGCAAACAGCCGCGGATTGCCGTCCGCACTGCCTGCTAGATAATTTATCTGTAATAGAAAATAGTAGCGGTCCCGACATATTTCGCCAGGCCAATCCTGACGATATCATCATCTCTGATGAATACTCGCCGTCCAGGACAGCATACTGGGTTCTATTACTTAAGAAGTCTTCCAACCACTCACATATCTGTGAACTTATTCCACATGCTCGTCCCTTCGTTAACAGGCTGCAATGGGGCACTGTGCTAATGCTTTCCGAAAATCCAGAAATGTGGAATCTGCCTGTTGCCCTTCATCAATAGTTCGCAGTATATGATGTGAGAAAAGAGTAAGCTGAATTTCACACGAGCCATGGTTTCTAAAACATACGCTTCTCAGTCTCAAGAAAGTTTAATATATTCTGTCTGAGAACATGTTCAAAGATTCAGCAGCAAACCGAAGTCTGCAAACGGTGCACACAGGTGGTGTTCAAAATAGGTATGGCAGTCAGCATAATTAAAAGACATCTAAAATGATTAAATCACTGTAATGAAGACGGCCGGAGTGGTCGAGCGGTTCTAGGCGCTACAGTCTGGTACCGAGCGACCGCTACGGTCGCAGGTTCGAATCCTGCCAGCGTGTGTAGCGCCAACAGTAAAATTCGGAGGCGGTGGTGTTATCGTCTGGTCGTGTTTTTCATGGCGGCGGCTTGCACCCCTTGTTGTTTTGCGTGGCACTATCACAGCACAGGCCTACATTGATGTTTTAAGCACCTTCTTGCTTCCCTCTGTTGTAGAGTAATTCTGGGATAGCATCCTTCAACACGATCGGGCAGCTGTTCATAATGCACGGCCTGTGGCGGAGTGGTTACACGACAATAACATCCCTGTAATGGACTGGCCTGCATAGAGTCCTGACCTGAATCCTACAGTATGCCTCTGAGATGTCTTGAAACGCCGGCTTGATGCCAGGGCTCACCGACCGACATTAATGTATCTCCTCAGCGCAGCACTCCGTGAAGAATGAGCTATCATCCCCCAAGAAACCTTCCAGCGCCTGATTGGGTGTATACCTGCGAGAGTAAAAGCTGTCATCAAGGCTAAGGTTGGGCCAACACCATATTGAATTCTAGCATTACCAATGGAGGGCGCCACGAACTTGTAACTCATATTCAGCGAGGTATTCGGATACTTTTGATCACATAGTGCATGTAGTAGTCACAACCGTTTTTAACATAAAACTGGAACTCTTGATATTACATTCCTTACCAAACTTAAACAAATGCGGATGTAAAGCTGTACACCATGAAAAGGGTACTCGTGGTCACTAGGTTACGAAACGAGATGAAAATGATAAAAATAGCAACTGAAAGAGATTTCGATTGCAAACATCTTGAATTAACGATGAGCCGGCCTGAGTGGCCGAGCGGTTCTAGGCGCTACAGTCTGGAACCGCCTGACCGCGACGGTCGCAGGTTAGAATCCTGCCTCGGGCATGGATATATGTCCTTAGGTCAGTTAGCTTTAAGTACTTCTAAGTTGTAGGGGACTAATGACCTCAGAAGTTAAGTCCCATAGTGCTCAGAGACATTTTTGAACCACTGTAATGAACTTACTCCAAAAACAGTCGCACAGAAACGGAAACTTTTAATTACTGCAAATAAGAAAGTGGTAGCACTAGCCATAACAGATTATAAGTGTAAGCTAACCACCAAAGATGAGTGTCATGCTGAAATACTTAAAACAGCAAGTCTTGGCTCGATCTGAAAAGCATGAAGTCTAACAAGGGAACCTCCCCATCGCACGCCCCTCAGATTTAGTTATAAGTTGGCACAGTGGATAGGCCTTGAAAAACTGAAGACAGATCAATCGAGAAAACAGGAAGAAGTTGTGTGGAACTATGAAAAAAGTAAGCGAAATATACAAACTGAGTAGTCCATGCGAAAGATAGGCAACATCATGGATAATGTGAACTCAGGAGCGCCGTGGTCCCGTGGTTAGCGTGAGCAGCTGCGGAACGCGAGGTCCTTCGTTCAAGTCTTCCCTCGAATGAAAAGTTTAATTTTTTATTTTCAGACAATTATTATCCGTCCGTCCGTCCGTCCGATTCTAGGTAACTGCGCCGTTGTATGGGGACGCTACACCTAAACAAGCATCGAAACACACGACGGCTGTCGACTACAGCGCACGGAAGAGAGAGTATTCCTGCTAACGAGGCTCCCTGGCTGGCAGTTGACTGTTTGCTACTTTGGACGAGAGTGCATTATATACGTAAGATGTATTCCGTGGGCAATATGAATCCAGCAAATACAGTGGACGGACGGACGGACAGTTAATAATTGTCTGAAAATAAAAAATTAAACTTTTCACTCGAGGAAAGACTTGAACCAAGGACCTCTCGTTCCGCAGCTGCTCACGCTAACCACGGGACCACGGCGCTCCTGATCTCTCACTATCCATGATGTTGCTTATCTTTCACATGGACTACTCAGTTTGTATATTTTGCTTATTTTTTTCATAGTTCCACACAACTTCTTCCTGTTTTCTCGATTGATCTGTGTTCAGTTTTTCCAAGCCTATCCACTGTGCCAACTTATAACTAAATCTGAGGGTGGTGCGATGGGGAGGTTCCCTTGTAAGAACGAATTGTGGGGGGGTTAACGATTTAAGTGGGCATTGGGCATGACGGATACATCCGTCCTCGCTGTGCTAATTCACAGTGCGTTGGACGGAAATATCCGACTGCTGGGCAGTAGCTAATGGGAATGACGAGTTATCGGTCTACCGTTGAAACTGTGGTGTTATTTCGTCCACTATATAGCAGCTCTCTTCAGACGGCACGGTGTATTTCGGCTGGTTACAACATTTTCCACTCAGGCGCGGATCGATAGAATGTGTCCTACGAAGCAGCCACAAAAACGCGCCCTTTTCGTCTGTGTTTACCACCGTATTAGTAAATGATCTTTTACAATGGCGAAAAGGAGTCGTTTATCATATTCGGAGACAGAGCAGCTGCTTTTAGAAAGTGACGATAATTTCAGTGACGGTTCTGAAAGTTTTCAAGATATGGATGTTGAGGCCACTGAATGTGACTTCGATGCAGAAACATCTGACGGCGGGACACTGCTGCAGCCGATGGTGCCCAGTGCATTTGTGCATCCTAGTTCAGTTCGTGAACAATATTTTTTCGATGGTGGTAGTAGTACAGTTGTGCCTGTAAAACCACATGATATTGTGAGTCGTTTTGTGTGTTTTGTGGACGATGCTTTGTGCAAAAATAGAACAGACAAACTTACATGCATAACAGTTCATAATTTCTCATCACAACTTAGCAGCACGCTCCAGGGTTCGCAATGGACAGGATACTACGAGGGTGAGTCAAACGAAAACCTTAAATTTGTGATAACAAATCGAAATTTCGCGCCATTATCCTGTAAGTTGGTAAGCGTACAAACAGATTGCACAATGGCCTGTAGGTGTGAAACGTCCCCTTAGAAGAATTATTGAATTACTGTGCTGACAAACCTCTTACGTTATTTGAATTTCAAACAGCTGAGCAAAACTGAACGTACTCAGACATTTCTGTCTTTACTTATTCTGATCATCACTAAACTGACACACAATATTTTTAGCGCAACGCAGTCTGACTTTCAATAATCCCTACAAAAGAACGGCCCTGTTTGACAATAACCTATACCTTTCATGAATCACTTACCTCACAAAAATCTTCGTTACTCGAACTACTGCAATACAGCGAGCGCCGATACTGCCAACTAAATAAAAGATTCAAGCTACTGAAGGCACTAACTACTGATAGGCATACTAAGCAAATGAAAGATTTTGATAGAGAACAAACAATGTATTTACCTTAATAGTGTTAAAAAGTCATTATATATATATATATATATATATATATATATATATATATATATATATCAGTTCATGACATCCAGTCTTACAAATTTACTCTTTCTGGCGGACATACGTCCAGATCATCCGCTCTCAAAACTCCGCCATCTCACTCCCCACATCCACCACTGCTGGCGGCTCACCTCCAACTGCGCAACACTACACGCTGTTAACAGCCAGCTGCCCAACACTACAATAGCGACTATTTCAACAATGCAAACCAGCCACAGACTGCACACAGCACAGCCAGTGATTTTCATACAGAGCGCTAGGTGACGTTACCAACATAAAAACCCAAACAGCCTACTTACAGGTGGCAGCATGTGCAGATGCATACATACGGTCGCAGTATCGGTATAAAGATGGCCGCCCCACTTGCGGCTTACACCAGGGAAGAACAGCGATCTGTTATTCGGTTTTTGCGTAGTGAAGGTGTGAAACCTATTGAAATTCATCGACGAATGAAGGTTCAGTGCGGTGATGCATGTTTGTCACAGCAGCAAGTCTACGAATGGAGTAGGAAGTTCACAAATGGTGTGAGTTCAGTGGAAGATGCTCCTCGTCCAGGTCAGGCAGAACGAGTTGTGACTCCAGAGAACATTGCAGCAGTCGAAGCCATAGTGAAGGAAAACCGCCGAGTGACACTGAATGACATTGCAGCGTGTTTACAGATTAGTCATGGGTCAGCATACCACATTGTGCTTGATGTGCTCAAGTTTCACAAAGTGTCTGCAAGATGGGTGCCACGGTAGGTGACTCCTGAAATGAGAAAACGACGTGTTGATGCTTGTGAAGAACTTCTTCGGCACTTTGAACGAGAAGGTGATGGCTTCCTCGCAAGAATCATTACTGGGGACGAAGCCTGGGTTCACTTCCACTGACGGAAACCAAGAGAGCGAGCAAGAGATGGCGCCATTCCTCATCACCAAAACCAAAGAAGTTCCGAACAGAACCATCAGCAGGGAAGGTTATGCTGACGAAAAAGGCGTCATTTTGGAGCGTTACATGCCTAGAGGGACCACTGTCACCAGTGCATCATACACAGATCTCCTAAAAAATCATCTGTGGCCTGCAATCAACACAAAGCAGCATGACAATGCAAGGCCCCACACTGCCCGTACAACAGTTGCAACAGTCGCAGACCTACATTTTGAGTGTCTTCCTCATCCACCATACTCACCAGACCTTGCCCCAAGTGATTTCCATGTGTTTGGACCACTCAAAGATGCAGTGGGATAAAGAAGTTCGTTCTGATGAGTAGGTACGCCACGCCATGCATGAGTGGTTGCGCGGATTACCAAAAGAATTTTTTTCGAAAGGAATTAATGCACTTTGTAAGCGTTGGAGGACTTGCATTGATAGTGGGGGAGATTATGTTGAAAAGTGATCAGCTTTGTACCACTTCTGCACAATAAATAATATTTAAAAAATATTTAAAGTTTTCATTTTACTCACCCTCGTACAAAGAATACAGTGAAAACACTTATTGAAATGTTCATACTTCAAGGAATTCTTCACAAACCAGAGCACAAAGTGCTGACTTAAAAGCAGTTTTATCTTTTATTGAAAATTCCTCCACTTTGCTGACATACCTCGTATGATCCACTCGAGCGCAATCAGCAGAAAACTATTGAAAATTCACTCGATTGTGGATCATCTGCGGCGTAAATTCGGCGGTCTGGGCGCTGCAGTCATGGACTGTTTGGCTGGTTCCGGCGGAGGTTCGAGTCCTCCCTCGGGCATGGGTGTGTGTCCTTAGAATAATTTAGGTTAATTAGTGTGTAAGCTCAGGGACTGATGACCTTAGCTGTTAAGTCCCATAAGTTTTCACACACATTTGAACATTTTTTTTTTTTTTTTTTTTTTTTGCGTAAATTCGGATCAGTATATATGGCAGGAATGACCTTCACCGTTGACGAATCGTTGTTCTAGGAAGGCTTGGTTGGAGACAGTTCATTCCATCAGAGCACAGCAGGTTCAAATTTTACGAAGTCTGTGAAAGCAGCTCCCGGTACTTATGGGACTTTAGACTGGAAAGGACACTAATTATTGCAGCCACTATCCAGAAGAAACAATAACATCTCGAATTGTTTTGGAACTTGCACGTGAGCTACTCGCGAAAAGTGACAGCTGGTACACCAGTCCAGATTTGGTGAATAAACTAACCAGTAATAATACCGACAATCTCGGCATAATGTGGCAAGACAGGAAGAGGTTCCTTGATTTGCAAAAAAGTAAAGCTGAATAAAGGAGACTTCATAACAGGGCACAGAGGCAAGCAGATGGTAATGAAATGAAAGGACAAAAGGGACGTTGTTAGGTTCAGCACCTTCCATGACGATATATTTTTAAATGTAAACTCGAACAAGGAAATCGTCCGAAAGCGACTTGGTGTCGTTCTTTACAACAGGAATGTGGGAGGCGTGGATAGGTACGATTTTCAGTTGCACAGGACAGGAGCAGGCTGAAAAAATATTATCAGAAGCTATTCTGCTACTTGGTAGACACTACATGCTTCATTGCATGCGTTCTGTACACGAAGCAGGGTGGCGAACAAACTAGAATGAGCCTTTATGATTAGTACTGGCGAACAGTTGACCATATCTTCACCACAACAAGGCATGAGTTTTCCAGACCGCCCACAACAAAGCAAAGGCCAAAAAGGAGGCGTATGATGCGCCCGAAAAAAGGCCATCGCAAAGAGATTTCATACCGGTGTGCTGAATGCGGAGTTTTCTTGTGGGCTGCACTTTAACATTTTTCGCACTGAAAACAACTTTTAATATCACGAAAACAAATTTTCGTTGACTTCTCATTCATCTCCACCGAATATCAAACTAAATTCTGAAACGAACACATGAAGGAAAACTTTTATGTATGAAAAAGTGCATAGCACAACCGCACCAGGGCGCGCTGGCTCGTTTTGCTAACTTGAGGTAGCCGGCCGCGTTGGCCGAGGGGTTCTAAGGTGCTTGAGTCCGGTTCGAATCCTGCCTCGGGCATGGATGCGTGTGATGTCCTGAGGTTAGTTAGGTTTAAGTAGTTGTAAGTTTAGGGAGCTGATGACCTCAGCTGTTAAGTCCCATAGTGCTTAGAGCAATTTGAGCTAGCTAGAGGAAGAGGCGCGCGCGCGCGAGCAACCCAAGTAGCAGGTTAATGAAACCGGAGTGGAAACCACTTATCAGAGCATAACCAAATTAGCAAATCAAGACTTAATTTATGTGATAATCTCACTTTAATTTTTGTTAGTTAAATGACTATCACTTAAGATAAGGCGCTCGATATTGGATAGTGTACATACTGGATCAAACGCTTTTCGGAAATCAAGTAATTCTGCATCCGCATGATTGTCCCGACTGATGGCTTTCAGGATTTCACGTGAAAAAGGCTCGAATTAATTGTCTTTACGCAAGACAGGTAGAGATGGGTGTGCAGGAGGTTAGTCGTCAGTGTGACACCGGGGACAGGCCACAGTGAAGCTGGCAGAAGTGTGTGGCTGGGAGGGGGCGCGCACTTGTTTGCAGGTCTCTCCTCGGCCGCCACTTGAAGAGCGCGCTAACAGCACCGCATGACGTCACAGACCCCACCACACCGGCCGGCTGACAAGCGACGTCGCCTTCTACTGTGACCGGGCACTTGGTGCGGACGTGGCGACAGGCGTTCCGCTCACAACAGCCGCTACAGCAGCAGATGGCCACGTTCTGTGAACTGTTGTTCAATACCAGTTATTGACCATGTAAACACTTTTCCCGATGATTCTCCATCTGTGCTCCACAGCCCACCTTACGTTGTGTGTTGAGGGAACTCTCGGTACGACTCTTCCACTGTGAATGGTTTGTGGGAAAAAAGGCTGAAGACAAAGATCCCTGTGAATTCTAAATTCTCTCTCTAACCGTGGTCATTTCGAGAGACGTAGTCTGGAAGAAGGGTCATGTTGCCCGACCTTTCTTGGGAGGTACACTCTCGGAATTCCAGCAGTAAATCTCTGTGTAACTTGTGCTGTAGCGTCAGCCACTGGAGTCTGTCGAGCATCTCTGTAGTTTTCTCGTGTTTACCATGATTCGGTGACGAATCACGCCACTTTTCACTGGATCTCCTGTATCTCTAGGCAGTAGTTGCTCGAAAGTAGTGCGAATTACTGTATTTTAATCCACTTCTTTCGTGAAGTGGTTACATATCCCTAAGACTCTTCCAAAGAAATCCGACAATACGACCAGAATAACCACCTACATTTACAAACACGATATCCATTGTGCTGCTAACACATAACCTTACACAAATACGGCGGTAAATCAAGTACTGCTTAGTTCACATATTCGAGCATCAGTGACCACAAAATGTTACTTTTCAGCTACACAGTTTGTACACATTTATTTCATTTTTTGTCATCAGCCTATTGACAAGTCGATGCTCTCCTACCACAATTTTTCTGTGCCCCTTGCCCTCAATTACTTGATATTTAGCAATCTCTTCTCTCCTATCCACCTCCCTTCAATTTATGTCGTTTCTACTCCCTGTACTACCAAAGACGATGCCTTAAAACTTGTCGTATCATTCTGTCCCTTTTTTTAGATAGATTTATTTCTTTTTGTCTTCAATCTTCTGCCTGGTTCGACGCAACCCGCTAGGAATTTCTCTTCTAAGCCACCCTCTCGTTTTCACCTTTGCAGCTTTGTTTTCTCTGCGTCTGACAATGGAATTTCTTTCCATTTCTTTCTTAATGTTACCACCCTTACTTTGAATTTCACATAACGTTGTTTTGACTTTTCTATACGTCCATTCAGTCCTTCCGCCTATCAATTCTTCTTAGATTTGGTCACATTTTTCCTGCAGCCATTCCACCATGGCTGTCCTACAGTTCCTATTTATTTCATTCCTAAATATTGCTGTATGGATGTCTTTAGCTGAACATTTTTGTACTTCGTCGTTTCGTAGGTGGTTTCAAAAAGAAATGGCTCTGAGCACTATGGGACTTAACTTCTGAGGTCGTCAGTCCCCTAGAACTTAGAACTACTTAAACCTAACTAACCTAAGGACATCACACACATCCATGCGCCCAGGAGCAGATGCAGACTTTCACAGTAATTTAGTAATGACGAAGGGTAAATTGAAGTTTAAGAGAATCGTAAGGATCAGTGTGGAAGGAAGTGGGATACTGAAGAACAGAGGAATGATGAAACTAGTCTGAAGTTCTGTGGTTCAAATGGCTCTGAGCACTATGGAACTTAACATCTGAGGTCGTCAGTCCCCTAGAACTTAGAACTACTTAAACCTAACTAACCTAAGGACATCACACACATCCATGCCCGAGGCATGATTCGAACCTACGACCGTAGCGGCCGCTCGGCTCGAGACTGTAGGGCCTAGAACCGCACTTCCACTACGGCCGGCATCGAACGTTTGTTCAGTGCTATATTCCTTATACCTATTTATGACTGCCCTTTGAAGACGTCAACTCCTCTCGAAATGAACTGCTTATTGTGATATTCCTTATCGCAGTATCCGCATCATTACAGAACTTCAAGCCGGCCGGAGTGGCCGAGCGGTTCTAGGTGCTTGGTACTCCATGGTACTCCTTGTAGTTTTCAGTACCTTTCCTTTGATATACTTCAAAATCAACAAGATATCCTTGTACAGAGTTCAAACAACACATTGTAACCAAATGTGATCAGTTTGACATGTATGAACTGCTTAAAAGTATGTCTACCGTAATATTTACCATGCATTCGTCGTATGTTAGCTCACGCTCTGGTTTCAAATAGTTTTGACATTTATTTTGGGCACAAGAAATAAAAGATCTTATCTGCCAAAACTTATCGTTCTGATCAGTTTCGTAAGAAAAATTGTTCATTGCACCCGCTTAAAATGAGAGCAGAAATAAAACAACGAATCTCCTCTTCCGTTATTTCAGGATAAAGGCAACCGCACAAAAGTGCGTACTTCTTTGTTTCTTTCACCAGCAATTGAAAAACATCTTGTCCATAAATAGTTCATAGATTTCAACTGGTGTCATGTTCGAAATATCAGAATAGTCTGGCTTAGGAAATGAGTCGCATGGGGAAGTTGTAAATTCTCCCTCAATCCATGTTCGGTCTCCTGAATGTTTAAATGATGACTAATTGAAAACCTCAGCTGCCGACAGGTGTTGTTGATATACCTCGATGTGGACAGCTGAAAATGTGTGCCCCGACCGGGAGTGAGTGGGCAAATGTCTATAAGGTACAATACATATGTAGAATTGTGGACAGTTGGAAATGTGAGTCTCACGGGAAGCGTGCACACGATAAGTCCCTGCAGTCGCGCTATTCATTTGTGTCCTCGGTGGCTCAGATGGATAGATCGTCTGCCATGTAAGCAGGAGATCCCGGGTTCGAGTCCCGGTCGGGGCACACATTTTCAGCTGTCCACATCGAGGTATATCAACAACACCTGTCGGCAGCTGAGGTTTTCAGTTAGTTATCGTTTATTCCAGGGAAAAGCTGCATGGTCATCATCCTGAGTGTTTCCCAGACAATACGCGTCCTTCTAGTGTGTCTGCTAAAGTACTGTATCTTATTTCTACAGGTGTAAGATGGTGATTTCTATCCAGACTGTGCAGAATTCTTCCAAAATCTTCATCTCCAGAACCTTCAACTGAAACAGTGCCAGGCTACGGATGCTCGATGAATGTAGCCTTCACAGGAAGAACAGGGCGCTCCACAGTTTTTCCAGTCTCATCCCAGAGCAGTACATCAAGAGCTTCTCTTCGTGTTACATCGCGACCAAGATACTCCGCAAAATCACTGCAAAAGAAAAAAGAAAGGTCTCTCAGAATAGCGTATAGCAAACATAATAGACAATGAATTTAAGAATTGTCAAGTGGCAACGCTGAAATACTGAAAGCGGTGGAGACTAAATGTTACGCTATAACCACTTTCTTTGTTGTTGGCACAAAATATTTTACTTTAATCTACCAATATTTACAGTCCTAGGATTATGCGTAAATTATTATACAACATAAAAATTTTATCTTACCTGCTTACGAAGTCTGACACATCCCTTTGTCCTGTGAAAAACATATACGTCTTAACTGTGAGACAGAGGAATGAAACGCGTGCAAACGACAGTTAAAGCCAGTGTTGCCCTATTGGCAACGCTAGGTTATAAATGGATATGGAAACTGAAAATAAAGTAGATTATTCTGTTAACCCTTACCTCACAATTCAACTTTGATGCATGATATGCTGTTATTCATTTAATGTCTGTAATTCAGTTCAAAGATCATATTGACAACAATTAGATCCATATCAGTCTTTCTGTGTTTAATAATAAAATTCTATTACTGCTATCGTTGCGCAGGCTATTTATTCAGATTACGCACTGATCTGTACTCCGACTCAAACCGAAACCCTTACAAAATGAAGTCAGTGCGTCCACGACTGGGTAGTCCAGTTCAGACCTGAAACTGGCTGTTGCGGTCTAAGCATGACGCAGTCGTATTGAAATCCTTTTCTTTTTTTCTCTGATAAAACACGGCTATAGGACAAGTAGAAGCTGGAGTTCTGAAAATCCCATCTATAGGGCAAGTCGAAGCTGGAGTTCTGAAAATCCCATCCTAGTACCAGTCTCACACAACTGCACTGCTCAGTGTGGCGACAGGAACCCTCCGACTGCAGCAAGTATTTCAGGTTCGCGTTTTATATCCCTCCGTCAGATCGTTGATATAATATTTGCACGTGAAATGCTTCAAGACTCCGACGATGAATGACAGTTCTGCATTTTTGAATAAGACGTTTTTTCTTAACATCGACTCCGTTACACCCCTTCACTAGAAACGCCTGTAAGTTACATGACAGATGTCACTTGCCACTGAACCATCTGTCAGGAATTCTTCCCATTCCGCACACATTTGGTGAGTGGAAAGAATGACTCAATAATATTCTGGGCGAGCTGTTTCTAGCCTCATCTTCTCTTCACGGGAGCTACACGTACGGAGCTTTAGTGTGTTACCTAAGCCCCTCACGTAACACTGGTTCCTGAAATTTTGTAATAGATGTTCTATCTTCAAGCGTATGTTAGTTCAGTTTTTTCAGAATCTCCGAGACGCTGTGTCAAGGATCAAACAGACTTATGAAGACTCGTGCTGTACTTCTTTGTATACCTCTAACTACACTGTCAGTGTGTTTGACACGGGTCCCACACACTTGAGCAGTATTCTAAGATGGAATGCACAAGTGATCTGTAGGTAGTTTCCTTTGTAGACTGATCGCGTTTTCCCAGTATCCAGCTAATATACCGATGTTTCTAACGCCAGAGCAAATGTGATCACTCCATGTCATATCCCCATCATATTATTTGTATCACTTGACTGATTACAATTTCGACTCATTAATATTGGCATCTGAGGATACTGCGCTTTGTGAACCAAACAATTCTACATTCCTGCATGTTTAGTGCAATTTGCACCACTTTGAAATTTTTTGAAGGTGTGACTTGACAACTGCGTACCTTTCTTCACATAGTACTTCATTCTAGATAACTGCTTCATTAGAAAATGGTTCAAATGGCTCTGAACACTATGGGACTCAACTTCTGAGGTCATCAGTCCCCTAGAACTTAGAACTACTTAAACCTAACTAACCTAAGGTCATCACACACATCTATGCCCGAGGCAGGATTAGAACCTGCGACTGTAGCGGTCTCGCGGTTCCAGACTGTAGCGCCTAGAACCGCACGGCCACTCCGGCCGGCTGCATCATTAGAAATCCTTGGATAACACAAGAGATATTTAATTTAGTTGACGAAAGGAGAAAATATAAAAACGCAGCATATGAAGCAGGTGAAATGGAATACAAACGCCTAAGAAATGAGACCGATAACAAGTGCAAAATGGCTAAAAAGAAATGGTTAGAGGACAAATGTAAGGATTTAGAACCATAAAACCATACATTGTTAGGGGAACCACAGATACCACCTGCAGGAAAATTAAAGAGGCCTCTGGAAAAAAATAAACAACTGTAAGAATATAAAGATCTCAGATGGGAAATCACTCCTAAACAAAGAAAGGAATGGGGGGGTTTATACATAGAATAGGTACTCAAAGGCAATATTATGGAACTGCAAGAGTACATAGATGAAGACGAGATGGCAAATATGATACTGCGAAAAGAATTTGATAGATCAATGAGAAACCTAAGGTGAAACAATTCCTCGGGATTAGGCACATTCCGTCAGACCTACTGCTAGCCTTGGGGAAACCAGTCATCACAAAACTATTCCATCTGTTGTGCAAGACGTATGAGACAGGTGAAATACTCTCAGACTTCGAGAAGAATATAATAATTCCAATTCCAAAGAAATCAGGTGGTCACAAGTATGAACATTACCGAACTATCAGTTTAATAAGTCACGGTTGCAAAACACTAACATTAATTCCTTGCAGAAAATGGAAAAAATGGTAGAAGTCGACCCCTGGGAAGATCATTTTGGATTCCGGAAAAATGTGGGAAGACGCGAGACTGTACCGCCCCTACGATTCACCTAAGGAGATACGTTAAGGAAAGACAACCGTAAGTTTATAGCATCTGTAGATTTAGAGCAAGCTTTTGAAAATATTGATTGGAGTATCCTCTTTGAAATTATGAAAGTAGCAGGGGTAAAATACAGGGAGCGAAAGGCTATTTACAGTATTTGCAGAAAAATGGTTCAAACGGCTCTGAGCACTATGGGACTTATCAGCTGAGATCATCAGTACCCTAGAACTTAGAACTA
Source organism: Schistocerca serialis cubense (assembly GCF_023864345.2). NCBI lineage: Eukaryota > Metazoa > Arthropoda > Insecta > Orthoptera > Acrididae > Schistocerca > Schistocerca serialis. Next base: position 867,723,435 of record NC_064641.1, on the reverse strand, counting down.
CTTAAACCTAACTAGCCTAAGGACATCAACACATCCATTCCCGAGACAGGATTCGAACCTGCGACCGTAGCGGTCGCGCGGTTCCAGACTGAAGCGCCTAGAACCGCTCGGCCACACCGGGCGGCAGTATGTACAGAAACCATACGGCAGTTATGAGACGAGGAGCATGAAAGGGAAGCAGTGGTTGAGAAGGGAGTGAGACACGGTTTTATCCAACCCTGAGTGTTATTCTATCTGTACATTAAGCAACCAGGTAAGGAAACCAAAGAACATTTTAGCGTAGAAATTAAAACTCAAGGAGAAGAAATAAAAAAATTTAGGTTTGGCAGTAACATCGCAATTCCGTCACAGACAGCAAAGGACCTTAAAGAGCAGGTGAACGGAATGGATAGGGTCTTGAAAGGAGGGTGTAAGATGAACATTTACAAAAGCAAAATAAGGGTAATGTAATGTAACTGAGGGAATTAGATTACGAAATAAAACACTGAAAGTAGTAGATGAGTTTCATTATTTGGGCAGCAAAGTAACTGACGACAGCCGAACTAGAGAGGATAATAATCGCAATGGCAAGCAGAAGAGACATTTGTTAACATCCAGTATAAATTTTATAGGTAAGAAGTCTTGTCTGAAAGTATTTTTATGGGTTTAGTCATGTATGGAAGTGAAACATCGACGAACAGCAGTTTAGACGCGAACAGAATAGAAGTTTTTGAGATGTGGTACTACAGAAGAATGCTGAAGACTACATGCGTAGCTCGCTTAACTGATGGAGAGGCAGTAAACAGAACTGATGAGAAAAGAAATATGTGGCTTAACCTAACTTGAAGAAAGGATCGGTTGGTAGAAGAGATTCTAAGACATCAAGGGATCACCAGTTTTGTACTGGAGGGAAGCGGGGTGGTGGAGGGGGGGGGGTGTAAAAAATCGTTGAGGGAGACCAAGAGATGAATATAGTAAGCAAACCCACAAGGCTGTGAGTTGCAGTATTTGTTCTGAGATGAAGAGGCTTGCACAGGACAGAGTAGTATGGAGAGCTGCATCAGACCAGTCTTCCAACAGAAGACCACAGCAACATTATCTACATCGTCTGGAAGAAAACTGTTGCTTTAAGTATTGTCTGCCAAGTCATTAATAAGCAGCATGCACACAAAGAGCCCACCAGTCTTCCCGGTTGCACTCGCGAAGCTTCTTCCACAACCGTCGATGACTCTCTACCCAAGACCTCCCTGCCAAGAAATCCGCGCTCTAGTGACAAATTTTGGATACTTTCACATCATCGTACTTTCGTTAATAAGCGTCGGAATTTCACTGATAAGAGGAGGCCACGACGTTTGGATCACGGATTTACTGCCAACTTCGTACACTCGTAGTACTCCATGAGGACAACAAAATCTGTAAGCAGCAGCGCGTACTTCTCAAGCGTTACTGAGAAAATCGCAAGATAATTTCGGTCGTCAATTACATACCTGCGCGTGGCCATTTTTACCATGAAGCGCAGGCAGCCGAGAGATTAAAAAAAAATAGTAGTTAGCGTTCAAGCCCCGTAATCGTTGGGTCGCTGGATCGAGTCCCGCTCGTCAGTTTTTTTTATTTCTAACACAGTCATTTTATTTACTATTTATAATACAATTGATGTAATGAGAGACATAAGCGTAATCGGATGAACTTTTATTAAATTTACAATGTTATTTGGCAGGCTTCAAATTTTTATCATCACAAATAATTTAATATTCATAACAATCGACTATTAAACGGCCAAACGCATAAAGTGACACTGAAAATGTATGCTTGTCCGTGATTTGAGAAACCCCTTATACCTGGAAGTACCCCGAAACGACTTGTTACCTGCAAGTTTTGGCCGGCTCAGACGGCTTTTGAAAGATGTACAATTAATCGTCGCTTTCGACATTACGAGTACAAGTTACGAGATGGTATTTTTCGTACAAACATGAAAAACGAAGTTAAACGGCATCAGCTGCATTGAATAAATGCTATGTTTCCGCACACGCAAGGTCTTTTGAGGTTTTCCGTGGAAAAAACAAACCTCCTAAACATTTTCAAAAACCTCTCTTTCAAATTTGGAAGCAAACCATGCATAACGCAGCATTTCCTTAAATATCGGCGCTGATCATTGGTCATGCAGTATCGAGTGTATTTTAATAGCGTCTTCACGAGAAGCAATTTCTCGTTCTCTTTCGATTAAATACGAACAGTTTTGAAGACACGGACAAGCATCACTTTATGCGTTTGGCCGTTTAATAGTCGATAGTTATTAATATTATATTATTCGTGATAATAAAAATTTGTAGACTGCCAAATAACATTGTAAATTTAATAAACGTTCATCCGATTAATCGTATTTTTCCCATTACATCAATTGTAATATAAATAGTAAAGAAAATGACTGTGTTAGAAAAAAAAAAAACTGACGAGCGGAACTCGACCCAGCGATTACGGGGCTTGAACGCTAAACTTTTTTTTTTTTTTTTCAATTCGGCTGCCAGCGCTTCTTGGTTAAATGCCAGCGCTTCTTGGTTAAAGTGGCCACGCACAGGTATATATTTGACGACCGAAATTATCTTGCGATTTTCTCAGTAACAAAAATGGTTCAAATGGCTCTGAGCACTATGGGGCTCAACTGCTGAGGTCATTAGTCCCCTAGAACTTAGAACTAGTTAAACCTAACTAACCTGCCCGAGGCAGGATTCGAACCTTGCGACCTTAGCGGTCTTGCGGTTCCAGACTGCAGCGCCTTTAACCGCACGGCCACTTCGGTCGGCTTCTCACTAACGCTTGAGACGTACGCGCTACTGCTTACACATTTTGTTGTCCTAATGGAGTAATACGAGTGTACACAGTTTGCAGTAAATCCGCGTTCCAAACGTCGTGGCCTCCCCTTGTGAGTTAGATGCCTTTCGGAAGTCAACAAATACTCCATCCACCCGACTGCCTTGATGAATGACTGAAGGAGGAAAAGAACATTAGGGCTCAACATCACGTCCACGACAGGGTTATTAGAGACAAAATACAAGAGCCGGTTTCCAAAGGAAAGCAAAGGACATCGACCATTCTCCTTCAATGAGATCGTCCCAGAATTTTCGTTTGTGGAGTTAGAGAAATCACTGAAATCTGTATCTGGTGCCAGAACGTGCAATTTGAAACAACCTTTGTCCTGAATTCCAAGCGTCTAATACACTATTGGCCATTAAAATTGCTACACCAAGAAGAAATGCAGATGATAAACGGGTATTCATTGGACAAATATACAAGAACTGACATGTGATTACATTTTCACGCAATTTGGGTGCACAGACCCTGAGAAATCAGTACCCAGAACAACCACCTCTGGCCGTAATAACGGTCTGGATACGCCTGGACATTCAGTCAAACAGAGCTTGGATGGTGTGTACAGGTACAGCTGCCCATGCAGTTCAACACGATACCACAGTTCATCAAGAGTAGAGACTGGCGTAATAAGACGAGCCAGTTGCCCGGCCACCATTGACCAGACGTTTTCAATTGGTGGGAGATCTGTAGAATGTGCTAGCCAAGGCAGCAGTCGAACATTTTCTGTATCCAGAAAGGCTCGTACAGGACCTGAACATGTGGTCGTGCAGTATCCTGCTGAAATGTAGGGTTTCGCAGGGATCGAATGAAATGTAACGTCCACTGTTCAGAGTGCCGTCAATGCGAACAAGAGGTGACCGAGACGTGTAACCAATGGCACCCTATACCATCACGCCGGGTGATAAGCCAGTATGGCGAGTACGAATACACGCTTCCAATGTGAGTTCACCGCATGTCGCCGAACACGGATGCGACCAGCACGATGCTGTAAACAGAATCTGGATTCATCCGAAAAAATGAAATTTTGCCATTCGTGCACCAAGGTTCGTAGTTGAGTACACCATCGCAGGCGGTCCTGTCTATGACGCAGCGTCAAGGGTAACCGCAGCCATGGCCTCCGAGCTGATAGTCCATGCTGCTGCAAACGTCATCGAAGTGATCATGAATATGGTTGTTGTTACGCAAACTTCCCCATCCGATGACTCAGGGATCGAGTCGTGGCTGCACGATCTGTTACAGCCATGCGGATAAGATGCCTGTCATCTCGACTGCTAGTGATACGAGGCAGTTGGGATCCAGCACTGCGTTCCGTATTACCCTCCTGAACCCAGCGTTTCCATATTCTGCTAACAGGCATTGGATCTCGACCAACGCGAGCACCAATGTCGCGATACGATAAACCCCAATCGCGATAGGCTACAATCCGACCTTTATCATAGTCGGAAACGTGATGGTACGCATTTCTCCTCCTTACACGAGGCATCACAACAACGTTTCACCAGGCAACGCCGGTCAACTGCTATTTGCGTATGAGAAATCGGTTGGAAACTTTCCTCATGTCAGCACGTTGTAGGTGTCACCACCGGCGCCAACCTTGTGTGAATGTTCTGAAAAGCTAATCATTTGCATATCACAGCATCTTCTTGCTGTTGGTTAAATTTCGCGTCTGTAGAACGTCATCTTCGTGCTGCAGCAATTTTAATGGCCAGTAGTGTATTTTTACGTAGCACCAAGTCACTTGTTACTCAGATTTTTGCGAATAATTGTGAGGAATTACATTGTCAGAGAAAATTACTTTTTATGATACGAGAAACGGAGTATGCGTTCGACCACGTGCCTCTACTGGAACAGCCACTGGTCCTGTTGGAGCAGGTCTGGCCCAGCGCCGGTGGAGAAGAGCAGAGAAGGGCTGCGCTGCTATGCGGGGACACGTTTGGTCGCGAGCGCCTGCCGCGGAATACGCAAGCAGCGGCCACTACATAAAATAAACATCAGCACTGGTTTGCACGGCCCGCGCTGAATATGAACGGGCCCTCGGCCGCCCGTCGACATGCGAATCGGCGGTGTAGCTGTCGGCCGCTGCGCAGGTATTCACGGCCACCCACCGCGCTGTGTTCAATGTCCCCCGTCTGCCCATACTTCTTCCTCGCCACTGACGTTTACCACCCTCCAACAGCAATGCTCGGAACAAGCATTTTGTACGTACATGTAATCTCTCTCTCTCTCTCTCTCTATCTCTCTCTCTCTCTGTGCGTGCGCGCGCGTGCATGTGTGTGTGTGTGTGTGTGTGTGTGTGTGTGTGTGTGTGTGTCTGACGTTTTATGTGGTTTCGGGGTAGATAAAAATAAATTCCGAATCCCCGTTCAATGAAGCCACAAATTCAACTTGCGAATTTTGCCAGTGTCATATGACGAATTGATCTTGCTGCAGTCAGTTCCAGTTTTATGGGTCTCAAAGCTCACTTGTGCTATGAGGTTTTCCAAAGCATGTCACACGTAAATACTAATAGGTCAAAGCAGGTCTTCACGATATTTACTACTTAAAACAATTCACCAAAAAACTTTAACAATATTAGGGGACATCGGACAGGTTTTCGCTGCGTTTCGGACATACATTTGCATGGCATTCACATAATTAAAAACGTAGTATATCAGTTCACTCTTAACCGGCCTTCATCGTCTCTCTAAAATCTATTTACAAATATCCCTCTCCCGCTAGTACAGAGGATGCGAGATCACAAAAATTACGTAGTGCTAATCAACCTGAAGGATGACACTGTTGTAATATATATTAGTCTTACTTAAAAAGAATTTTTCCTTAGCAGATTAAATTTTCTTCAGTTTATATTAATGTCGTAGCAACCATATTTGAGTCTATTGTTGTTTCCACAACGTTGTCTGCCATCTTCGAAAGATAAACTAAAGGTAATTTCTTACAGAATTTAAAACGATTGCCGAGGGTTATGGTTCAAATGGCCCTAAGCACTTAACTGCTGTGGTTACCAGTACCCTAGAACTTATAACTACTTAAACCTAACTAACCTAAGGACATCACACAGATCCATGCGCGAAGCGGGATTCGAACCTGCGACCGTAGTGGTCGCGCGGTTCCAGACTGTAGCGTCTAGAACCGCTCGGCCACTCCGGCCGGCCCGAGTGTTACGCAAACTGTTTAATCTCAAAGGTATTTTCATGTTGATTCCAAAACTGATCTCATATTTTGTTAATCTGTAACGTTTTTGATGTTATCGATTATCTAATATTATGATTAACGTTTCAGTTGAGGCGCTTGGGTTACAGTTGTTTGTGTAAAACATGATCTTTTGCCCTCCCGTATCTGTTGAATTGATGTTACTTTTGAAAACAACGATTTAGTTGAATTTCAGTGTTTAATGACAGCTTCCTTTGTCAACCCTAGAACACTAAAGGGGGCAAAAGGTTACATTGTTACTGAACCACCGTAAATTTTACTATTCCATATTTTATTCATAGTAAATCATAATTTACAGTTTATTTATTACTTAATTACAGTTATAAGATCTCCAGTGGTTTGTCACATACAAAATAAGTACAAAATGTCCTATTTTACATCGTGAATTTGTATCGACTGCAATCGTAAATTTTACGAGGGTTCAGTAAACTAGTGGAATTAGCCAGTGACTAGGTCCGCCATGAAAGCCATTGACCTATTATGGTTTTTAGATATTATAGATACTCAATTCGTTGTAGTAAAATATGCGCTGATGAACTGGTTTGAAAACAGGGATTTATCACAAGAATTGTAAAACAATATTTGAGAAAGATTGTATGGTATCTATGGAATTGGCATGCAACTAGCAATGTTGTTCTGGTGTTATGAATATGTCTCATGTGGAAGACAAAACTGAAATTCACGTGAAAATAACTTGGGTTAGGTTGAAAGATGTTGTTCCTAGGTGTCACGACTTATTTTGCTTTGATAATAGATTATGTAATTACATCACAGTGTTGGTGTGTGTGTGTGTGTGTGTGTGTGTGTGTGTGTGTGTGTGTGTGTATATGTGTGTGTGTATGTGTGTGTGTTTCTACAGTTCGCGAATCAGTGTGAAGAGCGTCACAGAGGCGACTTTGATTGTGTCGTGTGTTATTGTGCGGACAGTTACGTGTCTCATGTTATATGCGTGATCTCCGCAGAACAGACAGACAAGAGGCTGAAAAATATACATTGTTCCTGCCCTGAGAGGGATCATGAAATTTTCTTACCAAGTTCAAGCAAAATGTTTTTCATCAAGGGACTGTTAGTTAACATCTTTCATAATTTCTTTTCGGACAGTCCTGTGACTTCCCGCATTACACTTTCTATACTTTAGATGTTACTATTTAGTCCCACCTGATTTACGACACACACACACACACACACACACACACACCCACGAGCAGTTTTCAAACTAGAGCTGTTTACCTGTCTTGCGTGTGGTCTCTTGTAGATGAATTTCTGTTTTCTAGTATCCTACCAATTAATCGTGACCTGCCATTTGCTTTACCTGAAACTGACTGTATGTGGTCGTTCCATTTTACTTGTTTACACATTGTTACTTCTAAACATATGTATGAAATCATACGTGCGTTACGTTGCGCCGTTTCCGATTTAATTAGCAATAAAGTTAGCAAATTAGGTCCTTGCACGTGCAGACTCAAGCGCTCCGTCATATACAGTTAATGTCAATTGTTCGCATAACGCAGATGACAGCCCACGAGGCTCTTCAGCCTTTGGCTCGAGTTAGATCCTCATTCTAGTCCCAAAACCAGTATTTGTGTCGCTCTGTAGTTTAGTTTTAGGAAACTAGACGAAGAACACGGTCGATGATGCCGTCCCTAGCGAGCCACATGAAGTTGCGTATTTATCGGCCTGACTGCCTAGCTTCGACGGTAATTAACTCGGAGAAGGTGTAACGTTTCGAGTTTTTTCGTAACACTTACTTCTCAGCATAAACCTTACAATCAAAGATATTACTTTCCGGTTAAGCCACAGTCACATAAAACCATTTGAAAGAAATAACCGCCATTTTACTGTACAACAGGATTTATTCCACAATCCAGATTTCAGCCCTTGGCCAATTGCAGTAGAATTACGGCTCACGAGAGTAGAGTAGAACACGTGTCATGACAAACTAAGCATGTTCAGTTATATAAACTAATTCTGCAGAAGTACATGCGACAACATTTGTGTAACAGGCTGGTTTACTGGCAATTAGCATGACGTATTCACTTCATATTTTTGTGGAATAAAATCATCATCATCATAAACTAAAGGCTATGCCTTGTCGATTTAGCCACGTCCCTCTCTCCATTGTCATCCGCTTCAATTCTTCATACGATTTGATCCCCATATCTTCTTTGAAGTTATTAAAATACGTTGCTCTTGGCCCGCCTCCTTTTTCTTTCCTTTATTATTTTAATACCTGAACAATCAGGTAGGCTGTCAGCGGCATGCTACGCCGCTCTTCAGCCATAGTGGTAACAATAACAGTACACAGAATGGAGAATTAGAAAGAACATAGTGACGGGCAGGAAATAGTGGTCACAGATACACAAAAAACACGGAGCCGTTCACACTCGACGATAACGACACTAAAAACACGTTGACACGGCGCTCATAACACTGATGAATTCGACTGCTCAAGTGAACGTAGAAGCCTGACGGCGGACACTAAAAACACAAAACGACGTCACATACACGATACACTGATGGCGGTGATCTCCGGCGCGCGAAAGTCCACGTAGCGTGTGCGAGTCCGGGGACCTGCCAAGAGGGGAAGAAGGTTGAGGGAGGGGGGGGGGGGGGGGTGGAGAGGGGAGAACAAAGATGCCAATGGCTGAGGAGATGGGAGGAGGAGTAGAGAGACAGGGGAGGGGAGGCCCGGGGGAGGAGTGGGGAGAAAGGGAGGAGGGAGGGAGGAACAGACACAGGAAGAGGGAGGGAGGAACAAAGGTGGTAGGAGGGGTAGATGGAGGGAAGGAGGACATCATCAGGGAAGGGGAGCTGGCGGAAGCCACCTTGGGAGAGGGTAAGGAGGGTGGAGAGATGGAGACCGGGTGGGACGTGGGAATACAGGTGCGGCAGCGGGTGGGGGTGGGAGAGGATGGGTGAGACAAGCAGATGAGGAGGATCGAGTTTGCGGGAGGTGTACAGGATCCGTATCCTTTCAAGGAAAAGGAGGAGGTGGGGGAAGGGGATGAGATCATACAAGATCCGCATGGGGGAGGCGGAGGCGGAGAGCATGGCATTCAAGGATTTGTAGGGATTTATAAAAGGTGGGGGGGGGGGGGCGGAGATCCAGGCCGGATGGGGATAACAAAGGATAGGGCGGATGAGGGATTTATAGGTGTGGAGGATGGTGGAGGGGTCCAGACCCCACATACGGCCGGAAAGGAGCTTGAGGAGACAGAGTCGGGAGTGTGCCTTGGTTGGATTGTCCAGAGATGGGGCATCCAAGAGAGGCGACGGTCGAGGGTGACGCCAAGGTACTTAAGGATGGGAGTGAGTGAGATAGGACGGCCATAGATGGTGAGATATAAATCAATGAGGCGGAAGGAAGGGGTGGTTTTGCCTACAATGATCGCCTGGGTTTAGGAGGGATTGACCTTGAGCAACCACTGGTTGCACCAAGTGGTGAACCGGTCAAGATGGGATTGGAAAAGGTGTTGGGAGCGCTGCAGGGTTGGGGCAATTGCAAGGAAGGCGGTGTCATCGGCAAACTGGAGAAGGTGGACGGGGGGTGACGGCGGTGGCATGTCCGCCGTGTACAAAAGGTACAGAAGGGGGGAGAGGATGGAGCCTTGGGGCACTTGGTCTGCCTCTTGGTTTTTTCCCTAAAACTTTTCCTTCAAATACATTCTTTACAAACTGATTGTGTTCATAATGAGCCCTATCATTTTTGATTTTCTTCTTCCTATATAATTTTGCAGCGTTCTGTTCTCATTCACTTCTCTTAAGACCTGTTCATTACTTTTTCTGTCTACCCAGCTTGTTTTCGTCATTCTTCTCCATATCCGCATTTCCATTGCTTCCAGTCTCTTTTTCTCTGCCTTTCCCAGAGTCCGCACCTCACATCCCTATGTTAAGACACTCCAGACAGATAGTTCAAATGGCTCTGAGCACTATGGGACTCAACTGCTGAGGTCATTAGTCCCCTAGAACTTAGAACTAGTTAAACCTAACTAACCTAAGGACATCACAAACATCCATGCCCGAGGCAGGATTCGAACCTGCGACCGTAGCGGTCTTGCGGTTCCAGACTGCAGCGCCTTTAACCGCACGGCCACTTCGGCCGGCACTCCAGACAAAAGTTTTGGAATAAAATAGATAACCAAATCACAAGGTTAAAGTTCGCTGCACTTTGTAATGAACTTCAAACCTGTGATCGCGTCATCGATATCATTCGACAACCATATCAAGTGAAAAAGTCATGCCAATTGCCAGAAAATTAGCCTATTACACAAATGTTCTCGTATGTACTTTTAACAGAATTGCCTTATATAACCGAAGATACTTACCTTAAGGTAATTTGTGTTGTGCTCAAGTCTTATGATTTGTAATACTGGTAGTAAATGGGAAGTGATGACTGTATTCTTATTTTTCGCCTTTGGTTATTGTACGTACTTCATATTATCTATTATTCGCTAAGGCGTATATGTATTTTTCTGACAATTTAGACCATGTTTTATATTTTACATTGTTGGACACTATTTTTTTAGCCAGCCGGTGTGGCCGAGCGGTTCTAGGCTCTTCAGTCTGGAACCGCGCGACCGCTGCGGTCGCAGGTTCAAATCCTGCCTCGGGCATGGATGTGTGTGATGTCCTTAGGTTAGTTAGGTTTAAGAAGATCTAAGTTCTAGGGGACTGATGACCTCAGATGTTAAGTCACATTGTGCTCAGAACCATTTGAACTTTTTTTTAGGTCGACAAATCCTATGAAATTGGCTTTTCTCGTGTCTTCGTTGCATGCATTACGTCCTTTTTGTTTCCCAAGGTTCCTTCGCCCTTAGCTTCCTTGTACATATGTATGTCTTTCCAGTTTATTTGATTGCCTGTTTGCAGTTGCCTATTCCTCTTTAACTGAACTACCTACTGGGGAATTCATTATCGAAGTATCGCTGCCTCGGTAAAGAATTTCAAACGCAACTCATCGTCCCTCAGTACTTCAGTATCCCACTTGGTGCAACACTGGTTCTTCCAGACGATTCCCTTAAATTATTTCGCTGACTGCGAGTTCCTTGACAGCAGTTGTGCTAGGTATAGATCCACTACTCGTTAGTGACATACGAAAACTTATGACGAAACTGGTCTCGAACACGAATTTTCCGATTATCGCGAAAGGTCGAGACCACTCGTGATAATGCATAAATCCTGGTTCGAGTCCCGGTCCGGCACATATTTCCATACTGTACGCCACCAATTTTTGAAGAAGAGAAATTTGTTAACATAGAGTATAGATTTAAGTGTCAGGAAGTCATTTCTGAAAGTATTTGTATGGAGTGTAGCCATGTATGGAAGTGAAACGTGGACGATAAATAGTTTAGACAAGAAGAGAATAGCTTTCGAAATGTGGTGCTACAGAAGAATGCTGAATATCAGATGGGTAGATCACATAACTAATGAGGAGGTATTGAACAGAATTGGGGAGAAGAGAAATTAGTTGCACAACTTGGCAAGAAGAAGGGATCGCTTGGTAGGAGGTATTCTGAGGCATCAAGGGGTCACCAATTTAGTACTGGAGGGCAGCGTGGAGGGTAAAAATCGTAGAGGGAGAGCATGAGATGAATACACTAAACAGATTCAGAAGGATGTAGGTTGCAGTAGGTACTGTGAGATGAAGAAGCTTGCACAGGATAGAGTAGCATGGAGAGCTGCATCAAACCAGTCTCTGGACTGAAGACCACAACAACAACAACATGTCACCAATGGTTAGTAGATCTGTACTAATACAGCTGATTTAAAGGAATTCACAGTCATCGATTTAATTTTGGAAAATTTTCTGTATAGCTGCGGATCGTCAACAGTGTCGGTTCTTTAAAACATGCATGTAAGGATTCTCTTAAACTTCAGCCTACTCTTTATGATTACTGAATTGTGATGCTCCTGGGTACGCATTACACTCCAACGTCTGATTTAGGAACCTCTGTGTGATCACGATGTAATCCACCTGACATCTTCCCATATCTCCAGGGAGGCCTTTATGAGTTATAGCACCTCCTATTGCGATTTTTGAACAGTGATTCCGCTATTACTAGGTGAAATTTGTTGCAGGACTCAGTTATCTCTTCCTCGTATCATTACTACTACTGGACCCACATTCTTAAGTCATGTTCCCTTCTATTCCTTCCTCTACTTGATTTAGTCTTTATGATTATTAGAATTTCACCTCTGGTTCAAATGGCTCTGCGCACTATGGGACTCAACTGCTGAGGTCATTAGTCCCCTAGAACTTAGAACTAGTTAAACCTAACCAACCTAAGGACATCACAAACATCCATGCCCGCGGCAGGATTCGAACCTGCGACCGTAGCGGTCTTGCGGTTCCAGACTGCAGCGCCTTTAACCGCACGGCCACTTCGGCCAGCATTTCACCTCTGTCTATATCGTTTTTTTCTTTATTGAGTTTCGATTCCCCATCAAGGGGGCGGGCTGGCAGCAGCTTAGTATGCCGCTCTTCAGTCTACAGAATTTGTTTTAAGAAGATGAAGATAATAAATAATAAAAACAGGCGATAAAATCGGAGACTTAAATAGTAACATGGCGGAAAAATCGTGGAACTTAAAACATAGAACGAAGGGATGATAATGCTAATAAAATACATATGAAGCAGACAGGTAAAATAATAGACAGACAATTGAAAAATACGGCGACAGTCTGGTTTCTGTTAGCAAGAGACATAAAATTCACACCCAGCGACAGCATGATTTCTGTTCGCAACACTTTGGAAAGACGAAACAACACTGAAACATTCACTTGGACACTGCAATAAAACGTTGGCAAATAGGACATACCACAGCTGAGGACAGGTGGAGGGGGGCGGGGGAACCTGGACAAATGATGGGAAAATAAAAAGGGGTCAAGGAGAGGAGAAACGAAGGGCAGAGGGGGGGAAGGAGCCGATGGAGGATGAGGACCCATAAGGGGGGGGGGGGTGCTTGGCAGACGCGAAAGGGAGGTGGGGAATCAAAAGTACTTGGGGGGGGGGGGAGAAGGGAAATAGGGAGAGGTTTGACAGGGAGAAAACAGGAGGGATGGAGGGGAAGAGGGAGCCCAGGGAAAGGACAGAGGAAAGGAGGGGGGGGTAAGGATCAGAGTTGATAGGAGGGATAAATGAAGGGAGAGAGGGCATCATCCAGGAGGGGGAGCTGATGGAAGCCACCTTGGGAAAGGAGAGGGGTGTAGAGATGGAGGGTAGGGGGGACACAACAGTGAAGGTGTGGCAGGGGCCGGGGATAGGAAAGGAGAGGAGCAACCAGGGGCTGAAGGGGATCAAGGCGGCGGGAGGTTTAGAGTATGCAGATATGTTCGAGGAATAGGAGCAGATGGGGGAAAGAAATGTCATAGAGGATCCGCATGGAGGACGGGAGGTGTATACGGAAGGCGAGGCAGAGTGCATGATGCTCAAGGATCTGGAGGGACTTATAGAATTTGGGGGGGGGGGGCGGATATCCAGGTGGGACTGGCATAACAGAGGATGGGACGGATTAAGGATTTGTAGGTGTGGAGGATGGTAGAGGGGTGTAACCCCCATGTCCAGCCAGACAGGTGTTTGAAGTGTTGGAGGCGGTTGTGGGCTTTGGATTGGATGAAGCGGAGATGAGGGATCCAGGTGAGGAGATGGTCAATGGTGAGGCCAAGGTAGGTGGCGGTGGGGAAGAGGCAGACAGGACGGGCGCAGACAGCAATGGAGAAATCCGGGAGCCGGAAGGAGCGAGTGGTACAACCTAAGAGGATTGCCTGGGTCTTGGAAGGATTGATTTTCAGGAGCCACTGGTTACACCATGCGGCTGTCTACATACTGCATTACATGATCCGTTGCGTACAACTTCGTACACAGTGGTAAGGATAGTTGGGCTATGGAGAGGTGCAGCAGAAGTGTATAGCAAACAAGTTAACACAGAAAATTGAAAATTTATTTAGCTTGTAAATCTGCAAGCGAACGAAGACACATTACAAATAGTTCAGCAAGAGACAGATTGCAGCTCTTACAGTGTCACAAGGAAAAGGCTCCAACCAGGAGCATGCTGAGCAACTGTGTCGGCCGCCCCGTAGTGTGGCAGCAGAGGGCGCTCGTAGTACAGAGCCGCTGCCTCTGGAGTTGTGATTCAGTGGACACGCACCATTGGGTCCACCAGATCCTGCATGAGTACTATTGGGATATAATGGAAACTTCCATTGCCAGCTGTGAAGACACCCAAGAAGTGGTATCAATAAATGATATCACACATTCAGTGTGGTGATATACCATCTCTGTATCTTCTTCTGATTGTGAAGTTAGCATGTGTACCTGAATTATTGTTGTCTGCGTCAGTTGGAAGTCGATTCTGAGGACAGTATTCCTTCACCGATCTGATCACAGTAACTCACTCTCTACCTGTTTATGACGAATCGTAATCCTATTACGAAATGTATGCTTGCATTAATTAAAAAAAGCACTCCATCTTCAGGCCACGAGTGGCCAACCGGGACCATCCGACCGCCGCGTCATCCTCAGTGGAGGATGCGGATAGGAGAGGCGTGGGATCAGCACATCGCTCTCTCGGTCGTTACGACAGGAAGCAGTATGTCGTCCTGAACAGGGTGATTTCAACAGAAACAAGCGTAACTTCAGGTGTGCCCCAGTGCAGCGTAATAGGTCCTCTGCTTTTTACGATTTACACAAACGATCTGGTTGATGGTATTGACAGCGGCCTTAGACTGTTTGCCGATGATTCTGTAGTCTACAGGAAAGTAGTATCACACGAAAGTTGTGAACAAATCAATGAGGATTTGCAGAAAATAAATGCGTGGCTAATGACTGGCAGTTATCTCTCAATATTAGTAAGTGTAACCTACTGCATATAATAATGCTAAAATGCTCATTAATGTACGAGTACAAAATAAATGCCCAGTCTTTGGAAGCGGTAACGTCCGTCAAGTATCTGGGTGCGACTATTCGAAATGATCTCAAATGGAATGATCAGATTACACAAGTAACGGGTAAGACGAACTCTAGACTGCGGTTTATTGGTAGAATCCTGAAGCGATGCAGTCCTTCAAAAAGGAAATAGCTTACAGTACGTTAGTTCGTCCAGTCTTGGAGTACTGTTCGTCTGTATGGGACCATTTCGAAATGGGTCTGATTCAAGAGAGTGAGAAGGTCCAAAGAAGAGCGGCAAGATTCGTGATTTGTACATTTAGCCATCGCGAGAGCGTTACAAATCTCATACAAAGTTTGAAGAAAATGGCTCTGAGCACTATGAGACTTAACTTCTGAGGTCATCAGTCCCCTAGAACTTAGAACTACTTAAACCTAACTAACATAAGGACATCACACACATCCATGCCCGAGGCAGGATTCGAACCTGCGACCGTAGCGGTCTCGCGGTTCCAGACTGAAGCGCCTAGAACCGCACGGCCACACCGGCCGGCATAGAAAGTTTGAAGTGGGACACACTTGCAGATAGGCTTCGCGCTAAACAGAAGGGGCTGCTCACTAAATTCCGTAATACGATCTTCACCGAGGATGCAGAACATATATTATTGCCACCAACTTCCAAATCGCGCAGTGATCACCATTCAAAGCTAAGGAAAATAAGAGCTCTTACTGAGGCGCTCAGACAGTCGTTTTTCCCTTACGCAATCCGCGAGTGGAACAGAGGGGGAAGGGGGGCGGGGGAATATGACTTCGGTGCGAATTGTGCCCTCCGCCACACACCCCTTGGTGGCTAGCGGAGTATATATGTAGATGTAGATGATATTCTTGACCGAAGCCGCTACTATTCGGTCGTGTAGCTCCTCAATTGGCATCACGAGGACGAATGCACCCCGAAAAATGGCAAAACCGCATGGCGGCCTGGATGGTCACCCATCCAAGTGCCGACCACGCCCGACAGCGCTTAACTTCGGTGATCTCACGGGAACCGGTGTATCCACCGTGGCAATGCCGTTGCCGTCTTGCCTTAATTAAATTTTACATTATTTCCAAGAATCTGGCATTAAAATATTTTCTCCAGCAGTAACTCATAGAGCTGCAGAATCCTTGCGGGAGGCTATTCCCACAGGAGAAAATAAGTTGAGCAGCACATACGTCGTAGGTCAGTTGTACGAAAAGTGGCTCGCTACGTGAGAAGGTGTTTTGCATACTGGTATAGAGACTGCGAATGACCCAAAAAATGGACGCCTAACATTCATAACTCTAATTACAAAAATTAATATTTATTTTTATACTAAATTCTGTTTTGTACGCTATGATCATATCTTCCATTTTCGAGTTTACTAAATTAGTTAATCTCAGACGTGTATTTCTGTGAATTTCACGGCGTCTCAGTTCTTCATTTATTGGTGGTACCTACTCGAATCCTATTAACAGCTACGTTTTATCAGTTTACAGCACGACAGGGCTACCAACTTCGAGGGACACCACAGAAGAACCGCAACAAGGGCTGGTAGGAGAATATCTAAATGCTTTGTCACGTGGTTACTTCACAGACGATCTGACCTCACCTTGCTTCTCTCAATGAAATGTGTATCCGTATCTCATGAAGATCACTGCTTACTTGTGAAGCATCATTGTTTGAAATCGAAGTACTTTCCGTTCTCATCAGTTACTGCCTGTTAAATGGCAGCGATTCAGCAAGTGTGTAGATTTGAAGAGGTTGAAACAATCAGCCAGCCAATTGCAGATCAAAGGTTCATTTGGTCCTTGACGTAGGTTTCGATATTTGTAAAGTTTTTCTCTTTAGTGACGTTATTTTAGCTGACATAACTATCTAAAAAGTTCTTTCTCAAGACGTACATTCGACTAAGCATCTTAAGTTTAGCTGACAAGAAACGTGGTAGAATTAGGTACATTTATGGGTGTGTATTCAACCGTTCAAATGGCTCAAATGGCACTAAGCACTATGGTACTTAACATCTGCGGTCATCAGTCCCCTAGACTTAGAACTACTTAAACCTAACTAACCTACGGACATCACACCCATCCATGCCCGAGGCAGGATACGAACCTGCGTCCGTAGCAGCCGCGCGGTTCCGGACTGAAGCGCCTAGAACCGTTCGGCCACAGCGACCGGCGTATTCAAATGTAACTGTCAGATTGTTAAAATAGAAAATTACATGACTTTTTCCAGTGTGTAAACTATAATATCATTAAGCAGGTTAGTTTGTTAGTACACTAACTCAAAGACATATCACCACACGCCACTAATTAATCGGATACTGTTAGAAGAAAAATAATATTAATACTTATCTTCCACGCAGGAGAAACACATACAGGGTTCTTAATAGTAAAAACTACACACTGATATTATTTGTTTATATGAAGTCATAATTTTTCACGAACTTGAATTCCATTTCCTGATAAACATAAATCCAGTATTCAGTATTACAATTCATATCAAATGCAACAAATATGTGAACCAGAACTTTATGTGCAGTAACTGAACTGAACCGGTAACTGTCCTTCCCCTTCTCCCCCCCCCCCCCCACCCCGGCCCACCAGCCTTGCACTGCCCTTTATTTAGAGACGCAAAAACCCACAAGTGCTAAATTTATTACCACTAATAGACTATCGTAAAACTATAATAGGGAGTTACAGATTCTCAAAAATACTTGTATGTTATACTATCACGAGAAAAATGTTTGATACAGTGTTTTATTATATAATTTGTTTTTAAACAAATTTTGTAAAATATGAAGGGTTAACAATCTCTTCTAATATTAGCTAATTTCTGCCAAATTATTCAGTTATATTTACTAGTGACATTTACATTTGCTCCAAATGCAAAGTCACATTTTTCTTTTAACTAGCTACTTTGTGCTTTATGATGCACATTACTGAAATGTCTCGATTTTTTTCACGCCAACATCCTGAAAGTTTCAAAACGATAATTTCAAATAAAATATAAGTTGTGTTACGCAATTATGCTATTTTTCTTGTAAATTTCAAAATTTTGTATTAATTGAGTATGAACACGTAAATACTTTATTTCAGATTATTGAGATGCGTAGTTTTGTTAATGACATATTGTGTCTAATGTGAGTACATGCAGCACCTTCAATTGTTCCAAACAATATTAGACAGTAAGAGATCAATGCGAAACGCAGTCATATAGCAACATAATACTCGATAATATGTATCGAGCAGTACAGGGTGATTCAAAAAGAATACCATACTTTAGGAATTTAAACCTCTGCAACGACAAAAGGCAGAGCTAAGCACTATCTGTCGGCGAATTAAGGGAGCTATAAAGTTTCATTTAGTTGTACATTTGTTCGCTTGAGGCGCTGTTGACTAGGCGTCAGCGTCAGTTGATGCTAAGATGGCGACCGCTCAACAGAAAGCTTTTTGTGTTATTGAGTCCGGCAGAAGTGAATCGACGACAGTTGTTCAGCGTGCATTTCGAACGAAGTATGGTGTTAAACCTCCTGATAGGTGGTGTATTAAACGTTGGTACCTGAACGTCAACTACCCGAGGCGATGGATCGGCCGCCAGGCAGCCCGTGACAGAGCACTTCATCACTGGCCTCCAAGAAGCCCTGATCTTACCCCCTGCGATTTTTTCTTATGGGGGTGTGTTAAGGATATGGTGTTTCGGCCGCCTCTCCCAGCCACCATTGATGATTTGAAACGAGAAATAACAGCAGCTATCCAAACTGCTACGCCTGGTATGCTACAGAGAGTGTGGAACGAGTTGGAGTATCGGGTTGATATTGCTCGAGTCACTGGAGGGGGCCATATTGAACATCTCTGAACTTGTTTTTGAGTGAAAAAAAAACTTTTTAAATACTCTTTGTAATGATGTATAACAGAAGGTTATATTATGTTTCATTCATTAAATACACATTTTTAAAGTTGTGGTATTCTTTTTGAATCACCCTGTACATTAAAAAACCTAGTACTGAATACTGCTATGGGAAATTATAGGCTGTTACGTTACAATGTACACTTGCGGACAAGCAGTCCCGAGTGTTTCAGGGCAAAAACTGAAGCGAACATCCTGACCTGAAGATTCTGTGAGCCACATTGCTCGCGAGTGCGTAGACATTTCAGAGCATGCGACAGTGCTACACCCACCGAATCTGAACAACCCTCTGTGCTCATCAGAAAAACCAGCAGCAGGTGGTTCGTGGGGAGCGTACACAATAGCCGGCAAAGAGAGACGTTCGGCTCAGAATATGATGCCGATGGTCTCTCTAGCGACATAATAGTGTACTGTGTTCCCGCAAAAACCAACGTCGATGAACACCTGCATCGTAAACCGGTAGTCCAGCTACGTGCTACTTTCTCCTGAGCCCTGTCAGTTACCAACGTCGTCGCATTGTACGGGACCGATCAACATAGCCGTGGCTATCAGCTTCTGCCCGCGATTGAGCGAGCACAGTGCGAGACAGAGCGAACGAGGCTACAAATGGGCCGTGATTAACTGCCCTCCTGGGAGGCCCTCCACTGTAGGGCGAGCTCTGTCGGAGATCAAAGCCGGGCCGGCCGCTGTTGTAGAGGCTGGGCCGGCATTTGGCTGGCCCACTAGACCGCGGAGAGTGCGCGCGACAGCTGGCGGGCCGAGACAGCGCCTCGCGCTTCGTGCTGGGTCCACGGAGAGGCGGACAGCTGTCTGTCCTGTCTTCAGTGCTGTCTCCAGTCCCCATTCTGCACGTGCTTTCGCCACTGGCGGGGGGGAAACGATACTACAGGACGCTCTGCCAAAGCAGCTCCACAGTTTCTGGGTCGCGATGTTGTCATCTGTCATCACTCCGTACACGTTGGCAGAATTTGCTCCAGTACCGGGTAGGGCTGTTGACATTTTTTAAAATATCGGCAGTCTGATATATCGATCTTTAAAGATGTTACTGGGGGCTCTCCATGTTTCGGAAAATGTATCCATACGTCGATATTTTAAATTTAGCATTTGAGAAATCTTTCACGCAGGAGGATCGTAGAAACATACCGCCGTTTGAGTCTCGTACAGATTCCCGTATGGAGGACATAGTGATAGACATCCCTGGGGTTGTGAAGCAGCTGAGTGGGTTGAAAATAAATAAATCGCCAGGCCCTGATGGGATTCCAATTCGGTTTTACAGAGAGTACTCTACTGCATTGGGTCCTTACTTAGCTTGCATTTAACGCGAATCTCTTGCCCAACGTAAAGTCCCGAGCGACTGGAAAAAAGCGCAGGTGACGCCTATATATAAGAAGGGTAGAAGGACGGATCCTCAAAATTACAGACCAATATCCTTAACATCGGTTTGTTGCAGGATTCTCGAACATACTCTCAGTTCGAATATAATGAATTTCTTTGAGACAGAGAAGTTGCTATCCATGTATCAGCACGGCTTTTAAAAGCTTCGCTCCTGCGAAACGCAACTCGCCCTTTTTTCACATGATATCTTGCGAACCATGCATGGGCGTACCCAGCGAGGGTCAGGGGGGGGGGGCAGCTGCGCCCCCCCCCCCCCTAGAAGATATTCGCAGTTTTCCACTAGTTTACTGTTTTATTTAATAAGAAATGCTGCATGTTTTCTCGGATTGTACAAATGCATTCTTGTATTTAAAATGTTTATTAAAAGCAGTTTTTCACTGGTTTACTGTTTTATTTAATAAGAAGTGCTGTATGTTGTCTCGAATCTTTGTTTCCTGAGACTAGTATGACTTGCCCGCCCCCCCCCCCCCCCCCCCTAGTTCAGATCCTGGGTACGGCCTTGGAACCATGGATGAAGGGTATCAGGCGGATGCCATACTCCTTGACTCCCGGAAAGCGTTTGACTCGGTGCCCCACTGCAGAGACCTAACTAAGGTACGAGCACATGGGATTGGTTTCCAAATATGTGAGTGGCTCGAAGACAGGGTAAGTAATAGAACCCAGTACGTTGTCCTCGATGCTGAGTTTTCATCGGGGGTGAGTGTGTCATCTGGAGTGCCCCAGGAAAGTGTGGTAGGTCCGCCGTTGTTTTCTATCTATATAAATAATCTTTTGGATAGTGTGGATAGCAATGTGCAGCTGTTTGCTGATAATGCTGTGGTGTACCGGAAGGTATCGTCGTTGAGTGACTGTAGGAGGATACAAGATGACTTGGACAGGATTTGTGATGGGTGTAAAGAATGGCAGCTAATTGTAAATATAGACAAATGAAAATTAATGCATAAAATAATCCCGTAATGTTTGAATAGGTCTACTCCATTAGTAGTGTAGCGCTTGACACAGTCACGTCGATTAAATACTTGGGCGTAACATTGCAGAGAGATATGAAGTGGGACAAGCATGTAATGGCAGTTGTGGGGAAGGCGGATAGTCGTCCGGTTCATTGGTAGAATTTTGGGAAGATGTGGTTCATCTGTAAAGGAGACCGCTCATAAAACACTAATAGGACCTATTCTTGAGTATTGCTCGAGCGTTGGGATCCCTATCAGGTCGGATTGAGGGAGGACAGAATAAATTCAGAGGCGGGCTGCTGGATTTGTTACTGGTAGGTTTGATCATCACGCGAGTGTTACGGATATGCTTCAGGAACTCGGGTGGGAGTCTCTAGAGGAAAGGAGGTGTTCTTTTCGTGAACCGCTACTGAGGAAATTTAGAGAACCAGCATTTGAGGCTGACTGCAGTACAATTTTACTGCCGCCAACTTACATTTCGCGGAAAGACCACAAAGACAAGATAAGAGAGATTACGGCTCGTACAGAGGCATATAGGCAGTCATTTTTCCCTCGTTCTGTTTGGGAGTGGAGCAGGGAGAGAAGATGCTAGTTGTGGTACAAGGTACCCTCCGCCACGCACCGTATGGTGGATTGCGGAGTATGCATGTAGATGTAGATATATTGACGGACATAATATCGACGTAACTCTCTATAAAAATATCGCATTGTAAATACTGTATACTGCCGGTTTTAAAGCTGTTTGTTTAAGTATTGATTTATTATTAAATATTCTGTACATCAACAACCTAGGAGCCAGCCTACCCCCTCACAGTAAGAAATGAAAGGGAAGCGATGCACGTTCATGCTTGGCGGTAACCATTTGCTAACAATAGTAACAGCATCTAAGTGTCAGGGTGAAAGGTGTCCGATGGGTCCATCGTTCGGTTTCGTCACACATCGGATTTGTCCGGATTACTTCGTATCGGCTTCCCTGTTTTTTTCATTTCTGCCAACGCCAGCGACCTAGCAGCTGTAGTGTCAAAAATGCCTGGTGAAGCTGAACGTTTACAGTTTCTATTGGTAGCGCCGAGCGCCGATTACATCAGCATTTCCCCTCCAACGTCTGCTCCCACCATAAGGACCACTCTTGTCATTTAGATCTTTGTTCGTCATTTTCAGCAACTCTTTTTGAAGAATGCCGATGTCAAGTACCACAGTAATTGCGTTAAAAATTCCCACCGCCGCCCACTTTCCCCCCCCCCCCCCCACCCCCTCCACTTCACCGTTGAGCAACTGAACTAGTTCTTTTGCCACAGATGTAATTGCTTCGTACAGTCAAGGAGTAAGACTGGACGTGATGAAATGTCAAAAAGAACACAGTGACAGTAAAATTCTACTGAAATTTCAAATATTTACCAAAAATTAAAAAAATATAATATAAAATTATCGACACTCATTACTGCCATTTTGGTATCGATATATTGAGGGAAGAGCGTCGCCGATATACCGGGTGATCAAAAAGTCAGTATAAATTTGAAAATTTAATAACCCACGAAATAATATAGAAAAAAATGGTTCAAATGGCTCTGAGCACTATGGGACTTAACATCTATGGTCATCAGTCCCCTAGAACTTAGAACTACTTAAACCTAACTAACCTAAGGACAACACACAACACCCAGCCATCACGAGGCAGAGAAAATCCCTGACCCCGCCGGGAATCGAACCCGGGAACCCGGGCGTGGGAAGCGAGAACGCTACCGCACGACCACGAGATGCGGGCGAAATAATATAGATAGACAGATAAAAATTGACACATATGCTTGGAATGACATGGGGTTTTATTAGAACCACCCCATACTGCTAGAGGCGGGAAAGATCTCTAGCGCGCGGGCTTTTGGTAATGATCATGTGCTCAGCCGCCACTTTCGTCATGCTTGGCCTCCCAGGTCCCCAGACCTCAGTCCGTGCGATTGTTGGCTTTGGGTTTACCTGAAGCCGCAAGTGTATCGTGATCGACCGACATTTCAAGGGGTGCTGGAAGACAACATCCGACGCCGATGCCTCACCATAACTCCGGACATGCTTTACTGTGCTATTCACAACATTATTCCTCGATTACAGCTATTGTTGAGGAATGATGGTGGACATATTGAGCATTTCCTGTAAAGAACATCATCTTTGCTTTGTCTTACTTTGTTATGCTAGTTATTGATATTCTGGTCAGATCAAGCGCCATCTGTCAGACATTTTTTGAACTTTTGTATTTTTTTGGTTCTAATAAGACCCCATGTCATTCCAAGCATTTGTGCCAATTTGTACCTCTCTACCTACATCATTCCGTGATTTATTCAGTTTTCAAATTTATACTGACTTTGAGATCACCCGGTCTATCAATACTTTTTCAACTTAAAAATATCGATACATCGGTATATCGGTATTTTATGACCAATCCTAGTGCTGAGTAGTTATAATTAAGGTGCAGCTACTCACAGAGGTCCAGCCTGGGTCGTAATTATCGTATGACTGCAAGATTTGGTAGATATTCTAATGCGTTAATGCGGAACCGATTTCGCTGGGAAAACAAACAGTTCCAATTTTGGCCACCAGGGGCAAATCTGGAGCAGTGCATACAAGAAAGATAGACAAACGTTACCATATGTAATGGTTTAGGAGTGGGACATGGGCAGAAAAGCTCCATGAAGTGAGGAAGGCATAATGTTAATTTTTTTATTAGCCGCCACTTTCACAGTTTGTTCAGTATGAGCACTGCAAATGTCAACGATACTGCCATACGTGCACTTTGTGTCTAAACCTGCAACTATTTTTCTTTTTCAGCTTAAGTCGATTACACGTTAACGTATTAGCATATTTACCAAATTCTGCTGCCACACGTTAATCACAAGCCCCACCGGACATCCGTAAGTAGCTACAATATAATTATATCATTGTAGTATAATGCATATGCTACTCTAAGATCAGTAGCCATAAAAGTCAGACTACTGAAGACAACACAAAAAGTGGCACCTTCTAATTGAAGGAAAAGCGATAGTCTACGTGACTTTTGCAGACGAAATTCATTTATAAAGTGGAGATATGTCGCTCGAAATGGAGCTAAATACAACTCACACGACATAACAGGTATGTAATAGCTTGCGTGAAGAATTTTACTGTTCACCGATAGTCAGCGGATTGTCACGTGTAACCGGTCAGTTTTTTAGTCCACCCCGTACCAGAGTGTTGTGAGAGTGTAAGGGCTGGTTTATTGTATGCATTATTCTGAACAATTTTTATTAACATCCAAGACAGAAAAAAAGAAACAATAATTCTCATGCACAGTGCCTCAAATGCAGAAAAATAAAATCGAGGAAACAGCTGACAAAGTTTCGCTGATTAGGTGCAATGGTCATCTTACAACAACAAAATTCTCGGATGTTGCCCCCTATTTACGAAGAAAATTAAAAATTGAATTTGACTGATGAGATACAAAGGCCGCCATATAAAAAGAGCAACATAGGGGGTTATCCATGGATTGTTAAAATTTTGCCAGTTTGAATTAATTATAGTGCGTAATGGTCACCTTAATAAAAAAGCAAGAATGGCGATGAGTTGTTCTGATTACAGAAATCTTAACAGACATTATTATCATGTACACATTTACGCCTACGAAAGTTGCCTTCAGGACCTGATTGATTGAAAAATGTAAGCCTCTGTCAAAGCACCTTCACGATTTGTGGGTAGTAATGTTGACATCGTCCCAGAGTGCGTTCTACGTAATAAAATCACACCCTCGAGAAATTTCCTCTGGTATAATGAAAGTGGTACTGTACTCTGTAATCAAAAAGAATTCCGAATTTAGTACACAAATGGAGAGTGATCTCTGTAAATGAACTTAAAGAAAGTATTCAGAAAAGCAACACGATGCAGTAGGTTTCTGATAGCTTTTGCGAACAATTATTTTTATTCACAGACAACCAGTGGATTACCTTTTGTAATCCATTTCTTATTTAATCAGATCTTCTGTTAACCAGTACGTAGCATAAAATACAAGGTGTCAACTAAAGAACTTCCTGATCTGAAAATTAAATAACATGAAAACACAGATCGATAAAAGAATGCAACAAACGCATGTTTACCGTGAAAGCTGTAAATATTTTATACCAAAGTTTCGATTCCAAAAGAGTAATTACAAATGCTGCTAACATGTGGCGCTGTGTGCTGTACGGCACGTATCAGCATGCATAAATGAACTTCTCCTCTGCAAGCACTGTTAGCAATCAGTCACCATCTTTTCAAAATGCCAACCGCTCGCAGTAGTGCAAAAGAAAAATGAAATTTGTCCTCACATGTAGTAGTAGCTCAACGCAAACAGATTCAGTTCTCACACAGATCGAACATTCATGCTCCTTTAGCCTCGTGCGATAATTTCTGGATAGTAGTGTTTATATCATTCCACAGTGCGTTCTACGCAATAAAAGCACACGCTCGAGAAATTTCCTGTGTTGTAATGGAAGTGCTACTCTGATATCAAAAGGAATTCAGTCACAAAGAAGTAGTCACAAGGAGTCAGATCGGATGAACATGGAGGTCAGTCAGGGCTTGCGACGGTAAATTTAGGATAATCCAACGCACTGACTCTACTCGCAAGGAACTCATCAAGGAAGTGAAACACAGTTTCGGTTCGGTGTGGTCGGTCACCATCTTTTAGCAATCACCTTCCTTTTCGTGATGAATTGTTCAAAAATTGCACACTGCAGTCCAAATCGTGACTTTGGGAGAAAGCAGTGATCTCGTTTCGCAAAAATGGCGATTTTAAGAACCTTTGAAGTTGCCACTTTTGTTTATTCATGAATCCATTCTGTGAACCAAATGCAGCCAACATCATACAAATCTTAAAGCTTTATTGCTACCAAAATTAAAGTGTGATACTTATAATATTTCGTATACGTATGTGATTATTAAACGTCACAGTCCATATTAGTAAAAGGTTATGTTACAAACAGTGTCATAAAGTTGCCCAGTTTTCCTGCACTTTAAGCTGTTCGTTAGAGCTAAACTTCGCTGGAGAAGGAGAAAGAAACTAAGACAAGAAAAAAATTTAAAAACAATGAGGCTACGTATTTTTCTGTGGAACGGTCCTCCTGTTTCTTGTCAAGTGCTGTGTACTTCATCGGACCACGTACGTTGAAGAGAACTTGTTTTACACGAGCGAATTATAAGCGTTAAAGTCAATGACTTCCTTGCAGCGGGTGGACCTGTTTTATTATACTGTAGATTTCCGTTTGTTTAAAAGTAAAATGAGTTAGTAACAAAATGAATCGCCTATTCATACATTGCACTGACCAGTGTCATACGTTTTACGGGAAAGAATAGTAATGTTCGTAGAAGACTGAAATTTATGAACAGTGCAGATGCGCTGCAACGAAGTCTACACGCATGTGGGAATGTGTTGGTCAAGGAGGATATTTCTGAAGTAGTCAACCAGGTAGGACCTGTAACTTCGATAGTCGAGATTCATATGTACTATGCATCACAGGTCGATTATTAATTACCAGCAGAAACCCTCCCTGGAATAGCATTGTTGTATACGCAAAGGAATATTGGTACATGGATTGCCATGATACGGACCAATAGGTATAGCTAATTACACTACCCAATCAAGCAATATCATTATTATACACAGCGATGGAACATGAGAGATACCTTAAACATTTCTGTGGCAATGTGGGGTATGAGCTTATCTAACCCAAGGTAAGCGTTGCCAGACAATTACATGCAAAATTGCATGTGAAACAATTTGAATGCAGTATATGCTGCAGTGAAAGGAAATTATTAGTAACACAATACAGTCAGCTTTCATCCCATCCTCTATCCAGTCAGAGCTTTTCTTCCAGCTCTAATGACCTGGACAGAAAGTTGACACAAATCATACTTCCTTTCATCATTTCATATGCGCTATACAAGATAAATATTTTAACATCCTTCGACATATTCAAGTATTTCAAACACAATATTAATTTTTAATGTGAAAATGGCCATTATGTCGTAATACACACGAAAATGTCATTGATACATAGATTATATATTAACTCTTCCAACATTGTACCAAATATTTATGGAACATATAACTACATTACTAACTGGGAATCGATAACCTGTGCATATTCGATTGCGTATACAGGGCGTAAAATTTCACACATACAAAATTTTAGAGTATATACACTTCTTTATGTGACAAAATTGTCACAGGTGCACCATTTCCCCACTAGAAGTCTATGAAGGTCTCAACGCTAGTGATCTTCAGAGATGGTGTTCAAGCTGCCGCATGATGAATATTGTTTCAGAGATTTTGCTAAATATTTATACGTTACTGCATGACTGGTATCTATGTGCCAATGATTGTCTATCATGCTCGAAACAACCGGGTGTATCAATAGTAGTAACTGAATCTTAAGTCAAAAGGGAAACCAGCTCTTCTGGAGTGTTTATCGGTATCCTGCACTACATCAAATGCTGCATCTCCCCTGCAAAAAGATGTCCATATGGGTAAGGCGTGGAGAACGTCGTTGCCACGATACTGGCCCACTCCTCCGATTCTGTTATGTGGGGGAAACATTGTGCAAATTCCCTCTGTCATCGACGTCAAAGTGTGATGGACTCCATCATACAATCAAGCTATCAAGAACACGTAACAATAAGCAAAACATTTCATGAATACCAGTCACGGATTAGGCCTGTGCTGAATGGCCAACTGCTGCCTGCACAACGCTACGAGGAGTGATCTATGACTGTGGGACATGTGATTAGTATTGTTACGCACCGAGATCGTATGAGAATGTGAGAGTAAAGGTTTTCTAACCTCCCCCAGACCGGCATTGCTGCAGCTAATTGACATGTCAACACAAGTCAGTGGCACGACGTAAACATTTCAACACAATTAGTCGCTCACCATGAGTGTGACACTGACACGACTGTTCGTGAGTCCCAGTGTGCTCAGCAGACACCGAAATCCGTTCATTGCCTTCATAAAACTTAGTAAGATGCTTTAGAAACGGCACAACACCGCCTATGAGAGACCTGACGAAGCAGTTACAATACTGAAATAAACCTGTTGAGGAAATGTAGCCGACCCAGAGACCACCGACCACTGTTAATAAATTGGACGGATTCAGCCTCTCCTCGGTTAAACATGAATGATAATCCGACCAGGCAGCTTAGAAGCAGTCGATCAGCTGGATCGATGGAGTCTATGTCGTTTGTATTCGACTCTCTGATTATTGTATTGTAACATCTTCAGGAAGTGGTTCATATATAAATCTTCTTCCCCTTCCTGACGTTTCGTTGCCTACTGCGGGCAACATCTTCTGAGGTGAGTCGGCGACTGGCTGCTAGGCGATGGTGGTCCCGCTTATATAGAGCGCTTAGATGGCGCCACCACTCGTCACGTGGTTTCGACTTTAAAACTATCTCTGGCTAGTGCCATCTCTCTCGATTACAGGTAATCGATTGTCACTTCGTTGGTACAAAGTCGACCGCCATGTCTTGTCTAGTTGTAATCCTTCTTCCTTTCTATTAAAATATTTCCGTGCTTGTAGATCTCTATAGCTTCTCAATACTTTTGTGCACTTTTTTATGTTTTAACAAAACCGCTTCTTACGTGATTTATGTGTGTCAGCGTTTACCTAGGTACCTAAATTATTTCATGAAGTATTGAAATCTCAAATGTTGACCGACTTTTGGGTCACCATGTACGTTGTAGAACGCTTTTTCTACGTCGACAGTCCTACGAACGTACTTTGATTATCTTTGTCCTTCCTCCTTTATCAAGCCTGACGTCATAACTGCCCCCCCCCCCTCTTGCCTTTGCCCTTCAGAAAGACAAACTGATCGTTATCTAACAGATCTTCAACTTTCTTTAAGGGGGAACGAAGGGTTACGGACGAAAAAATTGGTCAAATACAGGTTCTCTTTTTCTCCGTACTGGAAAGTAGTACACAAATGGCGTTTGCTACAATGAATGGAGCATACATTTAAGTTTTTATTGGTATTTTTTGTTGAAAAATATTAATATCTTCATTGTGTAATTGGGTTTATCCAGAGGTAGTTCTGAGAAGGGTAGATCGACGGTTATCGCTGTAACTCCGGTTGTGGTTATCTGAAACATGAAATTATCTCATCACCCCGATCCTTACAGATATAATTTTAGTTCATCGCAGGGATTTGCAGAAAACAAAAAAAAAACAAAAAATTGGCGAATTTATAGAGATTTGAAAAAATGGCCAGTTTTGTACCCCTCTTTTGTGGTCGAAAAAATACTAAATATCAACATAAAAAAAATCGGCTAAGATGAACTGAAGAGAATTCAGTTTGCTTCAGAGGAGACCAAAAATCATTAAAATCGGATGAAAATTGTAGCTTGGGCGACGACAAGCTTGCTGAAAAATATGGTTTTGAGAAAAACGCGTTCATGGCTTGACAAGTATTTATCATATAGCGAAGGGTCAAAGGTTGAAACTTACGGGGTATCTTCGACGCCTGGTCCATAATAACTATCGCCTCAGCTGGTGGATGGTCGTTGTTTGCTACTTTCACCTGATGACCCCTGTCCGCTCTTGGTAGCTGAGTGGTCAGTGTGACAGAATGTCAATCCTAAGGCCCCGGGTTCGATTCCCGGCTGGGTCGGAGATTTTCTCCGCTCAGGGGCTGGGTGTTGTGTTGTTCTAATCATCATCATTTCATCCCCATCGACGCGCAAGTCGCCGAAATGGCGTCAAATCGAAAGACTTGCACCAGGCGAGTGGTCTACCCGACAGGAGGCACTAATCACACAACACACACACACACATATATATATATATATATATATATGATAACCCCTCATTTTCGTCCTTTTCTATCTTCACAGAATAGTGCAGTTCATCGCCGATTTTGATTTGAAGGGCATATGCCACTTGCATTAATGCAGTAACGCCTCCATTGAATAGACATACAGCTAAATTTGAAGCAATGTTGACAATTTCGCTTCGGCTGGATGTTATTTTTGGAGCCTGTCGGCAAATGAGAAGAGTTTTCGAGACATTGGTAAACATTTGCACCGTTAGAATCAGCCTCAAACAACTCACGGGCGCAACGAAGATAGCGTGCGCGCGAGCGCGGAACCGGTTCTCTAACGCCAAGGCGTCCCGTGTACGTTCGACTTCAAACGCTCACGGAATTGTTACTTTTTGTAATTCGTGCATAATATTTTGGAGAATAATTCTTCAGTGTATAGAATTTCGTATTCCGTAATTAAAAAAATTCGAGGTTTCTCGACAGTCATCCTGTAGTGCCCCATTAAAACCTATGCAGCAGAATGGGTGCTCTGGTCCTCCAGGAAATGAAGAGTAATAAGTTTTCTCTCTGCACACTCGTAGACAATAAGTGGACGCAGAGGGTAGCTCTTTTAAGCCCCGCGGTGCCAGTCTAGACTCACTACAACGCTTCCCGGAACTGTCTTCTGGGGCCATCTGGACAGGGATACGCCTGCATTTTGCACTCCAGTGGCGTGCCACAGCCTACGAGCACGGCCGGTGCCCCAGTCTGCCCCGCATTCCGCCAGTGGAACACAGCAATTGTCCGTTTCCAACAGCACTACCGCTCCCGCTCGTAAAACGGAGGTCGGCAGGCAGCGCTTGCTGTATAATGAGTGTCGAGGTCGGTATGTTCTGCTGGCGGATTCCAGGCCACCGCAGGCCGCTCACGTGACCGCATCTCACATTGGACGTCGCGGAAGATCGTCACGGAATTACGAGGGCAGAGGCCGTAACCGGGACTCCAATTCGCCATCACGAGTTCTATTCATACCAGGCGCAGCTGTCCGTCCGTTGTTGCAGCGCCACTGGTCCATGATTCCATTTTGCTTTGCAGACAACACCTTGCTGTGTATTTCTGGTAAGGGGGAGGTATTTCCCGAACAGCTGGGTAACGGATCGGGGGCAGTGGTGAAAAAAAGGTGAGGGGGCGGGGAAGAAGGTAGAAGGTAGATGGGATAAAGACTTGGCTCACGTAGAAACCCCAGTGGAATACATGTTATGTGTGCAGTGAGAAACGCTTACGGAAACGGGCCTTCAAATTACAGTAACAGGTTTTTATTTGTTTCCCAAGTGTTCTTCACTTGAAGAAAATCTCATTCTGGAAACATCCCCCAGGCTGTGGCTATGCCATGTCTCCGCAATATCCTTTCTTTCAGGAGTGCTAGTTCTGCAGGTTCGCAGGAGAGCTCCTGTAAATTTGGGAAGGTAGGAGACGAGGTACTGGGAGAAGTAAAGCTGTGAGGACGGGGCGTGAGTCGTGCATGGGTAGCTCAGTTGGTAGAGCACTTGCCCGCGAAAGGCAGAGGTCCCGAGTTCGAGTCTCGGCCCGGCACACAGTTTCAATCTGCCAGGAGGTTTCATGTTCTTCAGTTCTTGGTAATATCAAGTTACGGATTTTGAGGCTACGTTAGTTTAGAACTTAGTAAACCCAAATTAAACTTTCCTATTCGATTTTGCCTCAAGCTTATAAACTCTGTCCAGTCATAATAAAGCGTCGACCTGCCAAAAGCCTTAATAACCACCTTTCACAGCACAGTCTGCTGCGAGACGTGCAGGAAGAGAATCAGTAGTTTTCTCGACGGTACCGACAGTGATCTGGAGCCAGTCCGACTCAAGTGCCGTGGCCAGCTGCGTAAGGTTTCCTGTTGAGGTTCCATGTTCTGAACAGTCCCATCGAGGCTGTCTCGCACATTCTAAATTGGTTTTACAAGAATAGCCCTGAAAACAATTCACCGCATTTTTTTCTCAGCCGAAAAAAATGCTACGAATGCGAAAAGCTATGTATGCATTATTTTAAGGGGAGGTTTACTATCTTTCGCCCCAAAAAAGCATGTTCTTTGAGAATTTTTTTCTGGATCTGTTATAGATATCAAAGTCAAATTTTGTCAAAATGTTTATTGATATTTCCTCTACAAACTGGAATTTTTTCGACCGGAAATGTCGAAGAGTAAAGGCGGAAGTGCCGTCGGAACAAAAAAAATTCCATGTAGACCTCCACGCGCGGTATGTCATAGGCCAGCCGGCTCGCCTGAAATCAAAACTGAGTTGACGTTAGCGAAGTATATAAGATTCTTTAGGAGTTGTACCTCGCTTAAGTTATGTGGACGATAGGAAACAAAATGGCGGCCATTTGAAGAAAAAGGGTGTTTCTCATCGAGTTTTCGACTTCGTCGGCAAAGTAAAAATATTTATACTTGATGGATCGAAATAAAAGTGGTACAACTCCGCTCGTACGGCCGGTGACAAGCGGTTTTCGGCCGCTTGAATCCGGTGGTCGTCCGAATGCTTGGCGAACTGCGTCGAATAGAGTCCCAGGGTGACGTCCATCGCTGTCATGGTCTTCAGAATTGCTGAACACCCTTCATTTAAGCTACTCGATGCCAGGAAAGAAGCAATCTCCACAGTTCAAAATGGTACAAATGGCTCTGAGCACTATGGGACTCAACATCCGTGGTCATCAGTCCCCTAGAACTTAGAACTACTTAAACCTAACTAACCTAAGGACATCACATACATCCATGCCCGAGGCGGGATTCGAACCTGAGACCGTAGCAGTCAATCTCCACAGTCTTCGCACGAGAATGCAAAAGCTTGTGGGCTAACTTCCAAACACATGCGTTCAAACTTTCATTTGAATTTTGTGTGTTTCCTCCCAAGCACCGGTACAATAACTCGTCCGAAAGAAGAAAACTGGTGCGTGAAAAAGGCCGGTTGCAGGCAGTTGCATTTTTTTTCTTCAACCGCGAATAAGAAATATTTACGTTCCGTATTCTGAAAAACCGTTTCAGGGGTGGATTCTAAACACTTTTATAGATGCAAAAATGAAATTTAAAAAAATATATTTTTTGAACCAAGAGATAGTAAACCACCCCTTAAGTCTGCTGAGTGAGCCCGCCAAGTTTCCGTCACTTCTGACAGCGTAGCTGTAGGGCAGTTTCAAAATGGCGTCTGTGGGTGATGTACGTTACAAGCAACATGCCGTCATTGAATTTGTGACTGCAGAGAAAGAAACTGTGCGGAATATTAACAAACGCTCGTGCAAAATCTATGGAGCATCTGCTGTCGACAGAAGTACAGTTAGTCGCTGGGCATGGAGGATGAGGTCATCATAAGGCGGTAAGGCCGAGCTCCACGAATTGCAGCGGTCGGGGAGATCATCCACGGCTGTCTCTCTAGACACACGTGACCTAGCCCCCTCGGACTTCCACTTGTTTGGGCCATTAAAGGATGCCATTCTGGAAGACATTTTGAGGACGACGAGGAGTTGGTTCACACAGTGAAGCATTGGCTCCGCAACCAGGACAAGGTCTGATACCGGGACGGCATAAACGCCCTCGTTTCACGCTGGCGTAAGGCCATAGAAAGGGATGGAGATTACGTGGAAAAACTGGGTGTGTAGATAACACAGCATTCTTTCGTGTGTGTAATTCTCATCATGTTCAATAAAGAACTGTTGAAGAAAAGAAAAGTGGTGCATTACTTTCTGGGCAATCCTCGTAGATCCGGGCGACTTCGTTGGCCAGGGGAGAGTATGGTAAACTCATTCTGCTATGACATCCCGTGGGCTGTGTGACATGTTGCATTGTCCTGCTGGCAGATGCCATCGTACTAATCGGTGAGGGGGCGTGGGGAGGAAAGGGGGGGGGGGGTGGCGGGAGGGACATGGCCCCAACAATATATGCATACTTTTGTTGATCCATTGTGCTTTCCAGAATCACGAGATCACCCAGGATACGCCTCGAAAACATTGCCCCAAACCATGGCGCGTCTATCTCTGGCCTGGACCCTTCCGACGTTTGTCCCAGGGCCGTACTAACCAGTGGTCATCTGTCTGACGGAGCATCAAAAGTGATTCGTCCAACGAGGCCATCTATCGCCAGTATTTGTTTTACCTGTGACGTCACCGTATCAGTGCTTGATCGCAAACGTACATAAATTTAGTACCGATTTCTATTTGTTACGATAATCTTCAGATTTGCTTTATGATAGAAAAAGAGAAATACAAATAAATATGCAATATTAAAATACCTAATACAGCATTATATGACGCAGTTCTACCAGATCTGTGTACTGGCAAAGGTTAGACACACATACCTGAAAGTCAATATTTTAAAAAGAAGTCCACTGAATGAAAGCAGTTACGTCAACGCGCCGACGTCAGTTAAAATCAAATGTTGAACCCAGTCAATACGTCCACAAAAAAAAAGGAGTATGACATGCGGTACTTTGGGACTTCATAGACAATTGACATAGCACTGCAGTTCAATCTCGATAGCAGCAGTTGGTGACAGTTGCTAGGTAACTGCACGTGCGGCTTACAGAAGAAAAATGTAATGAAAATACGGTAACAGTTACAGTAGCTACAAAAACAAAGTTTAGAAAACGGGGAAAAAGTATTTTGCTGTGAGCTGATAGAAACCAGCAAACCAGTAAATTATAAAAGAAAATAGTAGTGTAAAAATTACTAGCAACTTGCTTATTCTAAAGAAGGACATCAAGGTTACTAGGAACTGAAGAACAGGCTAAATAGAGAATAAGAAGTGATCACAGAACTCTCCGATAATTCCTCGAATTCGCTGCAGTTGATCTAGAAACCATAAAAAATTTGATACTGATCGCCACAGGGTGTTATAATTCCGATGTTCCGGGTACGGATCTTGTGCATTATAAAACGCCGCACCTCTCAGTTTAAATAGTGGACTACAGTGACTATCAGCAATGCTTTAGTGCAATAATGTAGGCACGGCAACTGGTTACGATAATAACGCACCACAATGGTCAGCCAGACGGGCTATTGTTCACACGTTAACAGTTCGGTGATCAAAGGCACCTGCGGAGCATTGATTTCGATCGGTAATCAGAGCTAACCGTTGTAAATGTACTATTGATCCGCGTTAATCCGTAAACGATCATCTGGTTGAACTGCTCTGGGATTAGTTAGTACGTATATATCGACAGCACGGGGGCTGCGTTTACAACACACACCCACGTACTGTCAAACGAACACTTTACTGTCCAGGAGGACACACTCTGAAAGTTGTATGTTTACACTCTCAAAACAAGGCGTTGCTAAAGGAGTGAGAGCACAGAATGAGAACCATGAGTCAGAACTTTTCTTGTGCATGATTGTTCAGCAGATAATATTTACATCTATAGTTGAAATAAAAAGTAACTCCGCTTGTGTAACGTAATAGTAAATGCTACTATCTTATAATAGGCTCCTACGGTCTATGGTTTACTTAGAGCTCGTAGGAGATTTGTACATTTTACTTTGACGTGAGAAAGGTAACGGACAGCTCCAGACGAATTCATATTTCAGAAGTTTTTAATATTGGCTGTTAACACGAGGAAGATAATATAGCGAATATGAGGCGCCGTGCTAATAAAAAAAGCCTTTAAAACACATGACAATATGGCATTTTCAATTGCAAGGACATTAGGAACTACCGGAGAAATCGTTTCAAGATTTTGCCACAAATGGCTCCACACTTTACTTATTTAGACAGCTAGGTCACCAGAGGCAGAAGAAACAAAGTAGAAGTAAGAAGCAGATAGGTTCAAGCTGGGTGTGACTCGATTGAAAAGAATCAGATTATATGGGTGAAGTTCCTAAATGAGTGGGCGAAAAAAACTTTAAGGAACTAATGCAGAAAGAAGTGTTAAGATTTTTCGTCACCTACTGAGGCGCGAGAGTCTCTTAAAAACTAAGGTAAAGGATATGTCACTGTAAAAACGACTACAGACAGACCATGACTGAAGTACACAGATGAAAAATAAAATTTGTCGGCCACACAAATATGGATAAGAAGGCAGGAAGCTGTTTGTTTACATTAAAGACCAATACTTAAAAATGACACATACCGGACATGTTTGTAATTATTACACAGTTAATAACAACGTCAGTGAATAATCGTTGTTGTTATAAATGGAAATCGAAAGACGCCAGAGGAGGAAACGTTGTTCTTCGTAGGTGAGTACCACAGATCACACTTACGAGGTGTGGCTAGAAAAAAACCGGACTAGTACTGGTGAAACAATAAAACGAATACAATAAGGCTGAAAGTAGCGTGGCCTGTCACGTGACTCTCGCTCCGCCTACTGCTCGAGTTTCATCTGCCTCCTGCACTCAGTCTGCCCGTAGCGTCTGTTTTAAGTAGTTGACGTTTTGTCTGTGCGTCGGAAAATGTTGAGTGTACAGAAAGAACAGCGTGTTAACATCAAATTTTGTTTCAAACTAGGAAAATCTGCAAGTGAAACGTTTGTAATGTTACAACAAGTATACGGCGATGATTGTTTATCGCGAACACAAGTGTTTGAGTGGTTTAAACGATTTAAAGATAGCCGCGAAGACACCAGTGATGACACTCGCACTGGCAGACCATTGTCAGCAAAAACTGATGCAAACATTGAAAAAATCGGTAAACTTGTTCGACAAGATCGCCGTTTAACAATCAGAGCAGTGTCTGAGTTAACAGGAGTTGACAAGGAAAGTGTTAGGCAGATTCTTCATGAAAGTTTCAACATGAACAAAGTGTGTTCAAAAATGGTTCCAAAGTGTCTCACAATTGAACAGAAGTAACGCCGAAGAATGATTTGTTCTGACATCCTGGAAAACATTGAAAGTGATCCCACCTTCTTACAAAATGTTATTACTTGCGATGAATCGTGGTTTTTTACTTACGATCCCGAAACTAAACGCCAATCGATGCATTGGAAAACTCCTGGTTCTCCACGACAAAAAAAAGCACGAATGTCAAAATCGAAATTCAAGGCAATGATGATTGTTTTTTTTTGACATCAAAGGGA
Source organism: Schistocerca serialis cubense (assembly GCF_023864345.2). NCBI lineage: Eukaryota > Metazoa > Arthropoda > Insecta > Orthoptera > Acrididae > Schistocerca > Schistocerca serialis. Next base: position 867,686,361 of record NC_064641.1, on the reverse strand, counting down.
TTGTGCACATTGATTGGGTACCAGAGGGACAAACAGTGAATCAGCATTACTACATTAGCGTCCTGGCTACCCTACGTGAGCGAGTACGGAGAAAACGGAACGATTTGTGGCGAAAAAAGTCATGGATCCTTCACCAAGACAATGCCCCAGCTCACAGTGCGTTGTCAGTGAAGACGTTTTTGGCAAAACACAACATTCCCATCTTAGATCATCCACCCTACTCACCTGATATGGCCCCCTGTGACTTTTTTCTTTTCCCTAAAGTCAAGTCAGCTTTGAAAGGAACTAGATTTGAGACTGTTGAAGCAGTAAAAGAAAAAGCGACGGAAGTAATGTATGGACTTACCGAAAATGATCTGCAGCATTGCTATGAACAGTGGAAAATTCGTATGGAGCGGTGTAGAGACCGAGGAGGAGAGTACATTGAATGAGATAACATGAAATTGTAAATAATTGTAAATAAATGTTTTTTTCCAGCATCAGTCCGGTTTTTTTCTAGCCGCACCTCGTATCATTCTAGTAAGAGGCTCTATAAGTGCTGAAAAATATTTAGAAACTGTGGAATACGCAGGTAACACAGTACGGCCACTTCATGAGATCAAGTGTCTGATCACTACATGGACACCTTTTACTGGATATTAATATGGGATGTGTGCACCCTTCACCTTTATAATGGTTTGAACTCTGGTGGGAATACTTTCAGTGTGGTGTCTGAATGTCTGTGGAGAAACGGAATCCTGTACTTCTCAGCCTAAATCAGAGAAGTAGTCATGTTGGAATCCGGGAGCTAGTTCGAAAGCAGTGTTCAATCACATCCCAAAGTATTCAATTAAGTTCAAGTCGGGACTCTGGGCTAGTCAGTCCGTTCAAGAACATTATCCAAAAACCACTGCCTCAGAGATGCTGCCTCATGTCATTCTGGTACAAACAACTATCGTCTTCGATCTGAACGCAATGTACAGTGCAGTACAGTGAGGCCGGCCGGGGTGGCCCAGTGGTCGTAAGCGCTTCAGTCTGGAACCGCGCGACCACTACGGCCGCAGATTCGAATGCTGCCTCGGGTATGGATGTGTGTGATGTCCTTACGTTAGTTAGGTTTAAGTAATTCTAAGTTCTAGGGGACCGACGACCTCAGATGTTAAGTCCCATAGTGCTCAGACCCATTTGAACCATTTGAAGTACAGTAGGTCCATATCCGTTCTCCTCCATACTTCGCTTTGGGCACTACACATGAGCCGCGCGGGATTAGCCGAGCGGTCTGAGGCGCTGCAGTCATGGACTGTGTGGCTGGTCCCGGCGAAGGTTCGAGCCCTCCCTCGGGCATGGGTGTGTGTATTTGTCCTTAGGATAATTTAGGTTAAGTAGTGTGTAAGCTTAGGGACTGATGACCTCAGCAGTCAAGTCCCATAAGATTTCACACACACTTTTTTTTTAACTACACATGATGGCAAGAAATGTTCTAAAGGCATTCGCCAATCTCAAATCCCTACATAGGATTTCCACAGGGTATACCGTCAGTTATCAGACCAAATTGTCTATTTGCACTCATCCACTGTCTAATGACGGTGCTCTTTACATTACTTTACGTGCTACTGAAGCACTGACTATAGAAATGCGTGACTTAACGCAGAACTGCTCGATCATTGTATAGCATTCTCTTGAACTCCTTACGCACGGTCACTGTACCAGTTGGAATGATGGTAGACTTTTGGAACTGAAGAGTGATACCTTCCGCAAATTTCATGCAACGATTTACATCCACTCTCCGCAGTACTTAGTGGTTTCAGTCCATCGGTACATGTGCTCTGTCTCGTCTTGGTTTCGCAATAGTTGTTCCTTTGTGTTTGCCATTCATATTCACATCTCTAACAGTAGCATTCTTTTGATCAGATAGTGTATCTTCAAGTACTACATACATGCGTTAAACGTATTCACATTTCGGGCAAATCTGTATCATTTCTTACGCATTTACAGATTTCCAAATCACTGTCATATGTTAAAACAGTCACATTAAGAAACTTTATTGATAGTACCTTTGGCGTGAAAACTGATTATGTGGCACTAATATTACCGAAGATCAAAAACTCGCTACCAGAAACGAAAAATGTAAGCAATGGGAAAGAAAACTGAGGATTTGTTGTTGCCGTCTCTTATTATCCTGCAGTAATGAAAACAAACAAGTATATCAATCAGTCAACGTCTGGATTATGAAACGTGTCGCGAGAGAAAGAAATACGCTTGCCTTTCATTCTCCAAAGCTGTCAGTCAGTCTTATTCCACACATCAAATGCAAACTTTTAAAGTACACCGGGGTGACAAAAGTCTTGGGTACCGCCTAAGACCGTGTCTGTAACACTATTGCCCGGTGTAGTGCAACAGCTTGTCGTGGCATGGATTCAGCAAGTAGTTGGAAGTCCCCAGCAGAAATATTGAGCCACGCTGCCTCTCTAGCAGTCCACGGTTGCAAAAACGTTGCCGGTGCCGGATTTCGTGCACGAACTGACCTCTCCATTGTGTCCCATAACTGTTCAATGCGATTCATGTGGAGCGATCTGGGTAGTTCGAATTGTCCCGAATGTACCTCAGATCAATCGCAGTTGTGTGGTAAAACGGTGAATTGTCGTCTACAAAAATTCAATCATTGTGGGAATATGAAGTCCATGAATGGATGCAAAAGGTATCGAAGTAGCCGAACGTAACCATTTCCGCCGGCACTACATTCTGGAACCGCGAGACCGTTGCGGTCGCAGGTTCGAATCCTGCCTCAGGCATGGATGTATGTGATGCCCTTAGGTTTAAGTAGTTCTAAGTTCTAGGGGACTGATGACCTCAGAAATTAAGTCCCATAGTGCTCAGAGCCATTTGAACCATTTAACCATTCCCAGTCAACCCATGCCACTATGAAGCCGCCACCGCCTTCCACAGTGCCTTTGTTGACATGGTTTCACAGTGCCTGCGCCACACACGAACCCTGCCATCAGTTCTTACCAACTGAAATCGGGACGCGTCTGACCAGGCCACCGTTCTCCCGTCCTCTAGGATACAACCTATGTTGTCACGAGCTCAGGAGAGGAGCTCCAGGAGCTGTGCTGTTAGCGGAGGCACTCGCGTCGGTCGTCAGTCGTAGCCCGTTGACGTCCAATTTCCTCGAATTGTCCAAACAGATACTTTCATCGTATCTCCCACATTGATTTCTGTGGCTATTTCCTGTCTGTTGACACTGACAATTCTACGCAAACGCCGCTGCTCTCGGTCGTTAAGTGAACTCCATCGTCCACTGCGTTGTCCGTCGTGAGAGATAATGCCTGAAATTTGGTATTCTCAGCACACTCTTGACACTGTGGATCTCGGAATATTGAATTCACTAACGATTTCTAAAATGGAATGTTCCCTACTTCTAGCTCCCACTACCGCTGAGTGCTTAAAGTCTGTTAATTCTCGTCGTGCGGTCATAATCACGTCGGAAATCTTTTACATTAACCACCTGAGTGAGTTTGAATGACAGCTCTGCCAGTCCGCTGCTTAAAAGTACCTTGTGTCCGCTATACTTACACATATGTATATATGCACATCGCTATCACACGACCTTTGTCACCTCAGTGCATGTATAAAACAAAATCCACAGTACATTCGAATTCGGCCTGTCTGTTCTAGCGAGGTAATAGCATTCAAAATCTGCATAATGCTTACAGGTGAACCTTAAGCCGCACTTAATCTGAGTGATCTGGTTGGCTCGGAAGGTAATGTATGTGTATTACAGGTAGTTACGTTACGTGCATTTGTAAGCTCACTCCACATATATGCCTCCTTCATGTCGCCGAGAGTACTTCCCATTCTAACTTGCTGCCCTCTCGTAACGGTAATGTGTATCATCTAGCTGCCCTAAATATTTTAGTATCTGTTGTTGCCAGGTAAATCTACATCTACATGGTTACTCTGCAGTTCACACTTAAGTACCTGGCAGAGGGTTCATTTGACCATTCATACTACTTCTCTACCTTTCCACTCTCGAAAGGAGCGTGAGGAAAAGGAACACCTAAATCTTTCCATTAGAACTCTCATTTTCCTTATTTTATTACGATGATCATTTCTCACTACGTAGGTGGGCGTCAACAAAATATTTTCGCATTCGGAAGACAAAGTTGGCGACTGAAATTACGTAAATAGATTTCGCCGCAAAGAGAACCGCCTTTGTTTCAGTGACTGCCACCCAAACTCGCGTATCATGTCAGTGACTCTCTCACCCCTTTTGAACTATAACACGGAAGGAGCGGCCCTTCTTTGCACTTTTTCGATGTCCTCCGTCAATCCTACCCGGTAAGGATCCCATACCGCGCAGCAATATTCCAGCAGAGGACGGACAAGTCTTATGTAGGCTGTCTCTTTAGTGGGTTTGTCGCATCTTCCAAGTGTTCTGCCAACAAAGCGCAGCCTTTGTATCGCCTTCCCCAGAATACTATCTACGTGGTCTTTCCAGATTAAGTTGTTCGTAACTGTAATTCCTAGGTATTTAGTCGAACTGACCCTTGTGGATGACCTCGCACTTCTCTTTTTTTAGTGCTAATTGCCACTTTTCACATCATTAAGAAATTATCTCTAGATAATTTTGTAATTGGAATTGATCGTCTGATGATTTTACTAGACGGTAAATTACACCGTCATCTGCAAACAATCTAAGGGGGCTGCTCAGATTATCACCTAGATCATTTATGTAAATCAGGAATAGCAGAGGGCCTATGACACTACCTTGCGGAACGCAACATATCATTTCTATTCGATCAAGTCTATATTTCCCGACTGTATTCGTTATTTTACACGGTGGTTTCCTTTGGTTGGGTCAGCAGTCCATCCTCTCACCTCTGCACAGCTGATTATCTTCACCCTTTCGTTGCGATGTGCTGCGTAATCAGATGGATCACCGACAAAATTATAATAGACCTCCTTCCCGTTTTCTCGTCCTCGTTGAAAATAATTATGGCCGACGTGGAGCAGTATCCCACTGTTCCTACGTTTTAACACAGATAAATTTATTCGCAGTGGCATCATCACTGGGTGACTATTTTTGTGCAAATATAATATTTCATTATGCTACACTTTCGCACTAAATGTCTCACTATGATTTGCTAATACTTTGGTATTACATTTGTTACAGCTACGTATACTGAATCTGAGGTCATATTAAATTTTGTTCTTCAATGAATAGCTATTTATCACGAATGATCGTTGGAAAAACTTGGTAGATGAATGACGACGTTGTAGTTTTGTTTAATATCTCAACAAATTTCGTCATACAAAACATCATTTTTAATAGCTGAAGCACATTTTGAAGCCTTCAGTGATCTTCTCTGACTTTCACCAATTGATTTCTGAATGCGACATCCCATGTAAACCACATGTACAGCCACCCCTTGATCTATATTTTCCACATGCTGCCCTCTAGTAAAGACACTTTGTAGCACCAAGATGTCCTAATCATATTCCCGTACGAATGTTGTGTCAAAAAAGGGCGCTGGCAATTCAATTGTGAGTCACTAATTTGGAAGAAATTTCTAAAAGATCTTCACCATTGGAAAGGAAAATAAATGTACAAAAAAAAAAAAAACTTCACCTATTACCGTAGGGAAATTCAGTGGTTTCAGAAAAATCGACGGAAAGCTTTCCTGTATTGCGTGTGTTCTAATGAGTGAGGAAGCGGTCACGTGAGCAAGGCTGAAACCTTTACTCTCTGGTTTAGCGGCTTCACGTGTCTGCCAAATTTACTCTTGTGTAAAATATAACGTTTTGGAAATGATTAAAACTGCGATATTTAAACACTTTTGTTCACTTCACTGAGGATAAATCGTAAATAATAACAATAAATTGGAATTTTATTGCATTATCAGATAATATTTGTTTCATCTCATGATTATAGATCACCGCTAAATCTAAATTTGTGTATTACATTATCAGATTCATGATTATGTATTACTGCTAAACCTGAATGTGTGTATCATAATAAAGGTAATACGTATCATTAAACTAAATATACGTAACGCATTTAGCAAGACTGCGTACGGAACCAAACGAAAAAGTGGCAGCCAAAGCTTTGCTGTATCAAGTGCTGCACGTAAATGACCCTGATTGGCAGTTATTGAAGAGCATATGAGCAAAACTGTTTATAAGGACGTGAACCCGCAAATTCTAAATGTAACCGGGACTCTGTAACTAAAAAGGCCGTAGAAATAAGAATCTGTGAGAAAATCTTCAACCGTGACACGGATATGATATTAGCTGTGCATGGAAGCGAGCTCTCGATGCAGAGAAGAGCCAGAGATATTCTCCGCAATGTTTACGCTACAGCGGGGGAGGGGGGGGGGGGGCCACGAGGGCAGATGTTGACTCCGTCTGCGACAGCGCTACCTAATTACCGACCAATCAGAAGCCGTCTGTGGGCTGTATAAGCTACCACAGCAGCAGTTTCGACAGTCAGTTGCTCCTGACGATGACGGTGAAGGTTACTGTCGAAAGCTGCGGATTTTACCCTGAATTGACGCCGCAATAAGTCCGAGAATGTTTCATACAAAAGTGCCATCGCGAAAGACTTCGTTCTCATTACGTGTTTACCACCTGCTCACATCTCCAGCTCACCACCAGTTACACATTACTCAATACCTTCGGATCACTGAGTCAAAAGCGTAAACGGGTTTACAAAATTGTTAAGGCTTTCGTGGCCACTTGTTGACAAACTGCCTATTGGCTTCTGTCTCGGGTTCTTCGGCCGACGTTCGTCTGATGATTTTACTGACGTTTCGCCAGCACGAGTGGCTTCATCCTCCATTGCCGGTGGTGAACTGGAGCCGAGCTCGCGGCCGCAGACTATACAGACTATATGTACCTGAGGAGCCAACGTCCGAGAGCTTCTCCGCGGTCATTTCCGGTGCGGTTCTCCTCTTGCTACCTGTGACGGTCGTTCGCTGTAGTACGGGAAGCCAGGATCCGTTTACCTTAAGGCTTTCCTCTTTCTTGTTTAAACTGTTCGCGTGTTTGTGTATTTCTGCAGCTTCTCTGAACAAGCGCGTGTGATAGTGCTTCCCTACAGCCAGAACTTCCGTGTCAGCGAATTTAATGACGTGGTCGGTCTCACTCAGTGCGTGCTCCGCCACGGCCGATTTCTCCACCTGCCCCATCCTACAATTTCGCTTATGCTCTTTGATCCGGGTGTTAATTGATCGTCCAGTCATTCCGACATAAATTTTCCAGCATTTGCATGGTATACGGTATATTCCAGACATTGCAAGTGGATCCCTTTTCTCCTTTGCCGATCTAAGACACTCTTTGATCTTCTTTGTCGGTATGAAAATCGTCTTTACGCCATGTTTACGCAATATACGGCCGATTCTGTCCGTCACTCTGGGAATGTATAGCAGAAAGTCCGTACCCGACATTTCTTTTTCTGAATACTTCCTTCGCCGAGTGTTTGGCTCTATTACACTTCTAATATAATTTGTGGAGTACCCATTGCTCCTCAGAACACTTTCCAGGTGTTGCATTTCTCGTCTGAGTTGTTGCGGCTGACATATTCGTCCTGCTCTCGTTACGAGCCTATTAATCATGCCTCTTTTCTGGCTCGGATGGTGGTTTGATAGTTTGTGCAGGTATCGGTCCGTGTGTGTCGGTTTTCGATACACGCTGTGTCCCAAGTTTTCGCCGTCCCTTGTGACCAGCCGAAAATCCCGAGACAGAAGCCAATAGGCAGTTTGTTAAGAAGGGGCCACGAAAGCTTTAACAATTTTGTAAAAATAAACGTGTTCAATTTTCTACACATTTACGTACTACATTCACTTTTTTTTTTTTTAATGAATTTCAATAGCGACGGTGGTGCATCTGTAGTGAAACATGTTTCTGTTGAAGAATCAAAAGGCAGATGCTGTTAAATCGCTTCGTTAATATCTACATGTTATGGCAGCGTACGTCCGCAGCTCGTGGTCGTGTGGTAGCGTTCCCGCTTCCCACGCCTAGGTTCCCGGGTTCGATTTCCGGCGGGGTCAGGGATTTTCTCTGCCTCTTGATGACTGGGTGTTGTGTGCTGTCCTTAGGTTAGTTAGGTTTAAGTAGTTCTAAGTTCTAGGGGACATATGACCATAGATGTTAGGTCCCATAGTGCTCAGAGCCATTTGAGCCATTTTTTTGGCAGCGTACCTCATGCAGAAGTTTCATGTTTCTGACGTCTGGCATTGAACTGTTCACTAGTCTGGTTAGATTTACGCAGTTCAAACATGTAAATAAAGAGCATTTCCAAGACTTTTCGCTTTTTGATGACTGCATCTGTTCTAAATAGCCGCCTTCAGCAAATATCAGTACTATCAATAACACATACCACCACATACCCTCAGAACGGTCCGTGGTACTATAATACTCTGGCTGCGATGAAACTGCACCCATTAGTGAAATTATACTACCGAAAATGGCGCCTTCCGCTGGAATGCGAGTCTAAAGACGTAGGTTCAACACGCAGGACGGGGACGTAAACTATTTCCTTTAATTTAGTACTTTCAACATTGCAGCCCAGTCAGCAATCGTGATAATCTAATATATAAGAAACTATCAGCCTCGATTGCGGTAATGAAACCAACCTTTACCTAGGTTTCAGCCCAAGTAATTGAGCCTTCTTCAGAAGATATGCCTGACTCTATAATATGTCTACGAGGGCATGCTCTAGAAATATTCAGGCTGTTTTAGCTTTTAGTTCATTTTAATAATGAACAGCCTCAGTTGCACCGTTTACCTAGAATTTACCTAGGTTTCAGTCGGGATAACCCAACCTTGTTCAGAATAACAATATATATCGTTTGTCCATAGTGGACATCGTCAAGCTAAAACTACAAATCCATAAATTATCGTGAGGCTGTAAAAAACTTATCTGAAACCGCCTCGGCCCCACATCGCGACCGCGATGCAGTTCCAGTGCAGCACTCGTAGCTGCCGCATCGCGATCGCGAAGTGGGGCCGAGGCGGTTTCAGGTAAGTTTTTTTACAGCCTGACGATAATTTATGGATTTGTAGTTTTAGCTTGACGATGTCCACTATGGACAAACGATATATATTGTTATTCTGAACAAGGTTGGGTTATCCCGACTGAAACCTAGGTAAATTCTAGGTAAACGGTGCAACTGAGGCTGTTCATAATTAAAATTAATATTTATACAATTGCTGACAGGGCCTCTAAATGTTGAAGATATTTATGTTTTAGTTTCATTTCTCGATCATGCCCTCGTAGACATATTATAGAATCAGGTATACCTTCTGAAGAAGGCTCAATTACTTGGGCTGAAACGTAGGTAAAGGTTGATTTCACTACCGCAATCGAGGCTTATATTTTCTTATATATTATTTCCTGTATGTTTTTTACGATATTGTCTTCTACTTCAATTTAAACTCTGTAATTCTTTCGTTTTGGACATACTGATGTTATTATGCCGCAAACAGAGCGTGCACTTAGGGATTCATTCATAAAATTATTTCTCCACACTCTAGAAATCTTGTCAGTTCTTTCCTGACTTAATGCCTCATGGACGCTGCACACAGCACTTGCAAATGTCTGGCTGGTCTGCAGCTACTATGCTATCGTATATACAATATGTTATTTATCGTACATTCATATTAAATTACTTATATTCAATTAAACGTAAGACGCTGACTATTTTTTTTTTTTTTTTTAATCTTCATATTCAGCAACTCTCCCAATGTTGTATTCTCCTTTCTCCTGTCCAAGTTGCTCCTGAATTCTTGTTATGCGTTGTACCACAATCCGCGCTGTCATCCACGTCTTTTTCCAACAATAAAGGAATACGTTTTCTATATTCAGTTCTCACTCATTCGAGTGAGAAGATTAACCCTTACTTTTCTATCAATTCTGATGTTTTCCGTATATTTTGGTATATCTCCTCAATACTCTTCATTTCCCAAACATCTATAGTTTGCATTGCACCCACCGTTTTCCTTGTTACTTCTCATTTTCCAAACGTCTATATTTTGCATTGCACCTCCTGTTTCCAGCTTGTATTTCGTCGTTACGTAGTCACCCACACGAAAACGCTCTGGTCCTACAAGTGCAGTAGAATGTCTTGGTTTTGTTTTTCTAGATGTGTGCATTCCTTGTTGCAAATACTGTTATTTGAATCATATGTTTTTCCATTTTACTAAACCTGAATATGTTGCAAATTTTTCTAGATCGCATTCCTGTATATTGTGCATCTAAGGACAGATGGTAGTGGTTGTTAAGGTAGCCGTTATGAATATTTTAGCATACAGTCATTAATATTAGAAACGCAACAACAGCCGATCCAGGACTACATACAATCTGTCAATGTCGTACTTGTTTACGGACTAGCGGTGCTCGGAGAAGCAGTTGATGAGACAGGTGTTTACCGCCTTGAGGAACGAACGCTTTGATGGACGTACGGTAACTTAAGTAAGCGGAGCAGAGAACGTCGTGTTGCCATTTTTTAAAGTAAGAGGAGGACTTCATGTCTAAATAATTTTTGTTTTGGTTTTATATTTTGAGGCTAATTACTTTTAAAGTGTGTTTTACGTAGGACGAACTTAAACAGCCAGATGGTCGGAGCTTGGCTCTCAAAACACGTTGCTGTTGATTATGGTCCTCATATTACTGTCTGCGTGGTTTCTCCAGAACAAATTTACCAAGTCGCTCGGTTTTACCTATTTGTGTGTCTGTGTGTGTGTTGGTTCATTTTTTGTAATAGTCGTGCTGTTTTCAGCAGACGTCCCGAAACAAGTTCTACTGGCTATCCTTTGCAGAAGATTATTTTGAGTAACTGCTTATGTCAGGTTTTCTGAGAGCATTGCAAGAACGTCTGCGAAGTCGAGACTGATTACTTTAATTCTGCTCGCTTTCCTTCCAAGCGTTATTTTTATATTTAAATATATGAAAATGTTCAGTTATCGGTGTAAGTGTAACAGTAGGATTTAATAAAGGAAACCTTGAGCTGATAATATGTTTGAACTAACGTTGGTCTGTTAGAAATTAAAGCATTGGCTATCTTTGATTACAGGTGAGTTCGCATCTTCTTCGGGCATCTGCAACGTACCACATCCACCTACATCTCCGCATTTGGAATTACTTTGGCTGCAATGACAGGTGCGTCGAGGTAAGCTCTTTTTTTATGCATATGAAACTCCCCATGTCGAAGGAAAGTATTAATCACATGAAAGGCTTCATTCATGCCTGTATTCCGAGTTAAGCCTGGTAGTCAGTTACATGGAAGGTCCAGCACGCTGCTTATAGCGGGAATGTTTGGAGAAAAAAAATCTGTTTTTCATAGCCTTCTGAAGTTTAAAATAGTTCTCAACTAGTCAACACGCAATATTTATGTTCGATAGTCGTCAACTGTTCACCTCGTGTACTGACTTTCACCATTTAGACCCACAATTTAATCACTTGCAAACATATGCGTAGACTCTGTACTACGAATTTTCAGTGCCCACTGTATAGAACCTAGTATTTATCAATTCTAGCAATTTCTGAAAATCTTTCTCATCGACACTGATGAAAACACGTTTATCATCGAGTTCCCCGTCTGCCTACGTGATTGGCTCATACGTTTCCCCCAACCTATATCAATCTGGCCCAAAGGCCGTTCTCTACTCCTCCCCATATCATTATTTTTTGCTGCTGACGCAGGTATTTATTTCTGCTTTCGATTGTCATGAGAATAATTCTGTCGCTAAATTTTTTACGGTAAATCAATTATTGCATTATTTTCCTATTCATTACGAATCCCACTCCCAGTATATAATGAGATGACAAAAGTCACGGGATAGCCATATGCACATATACAGATGGTGGTAACAACGCGTACACAAGACATAAAAGAGCAATGCACTGGTGGAGCTGTCATCTGTACCCAGATGATTCATGTGAAAAGTTTTCCGATGTGATTATGGTCGCACCCCGCGAATTAACGGACATTGAATGCAGAATAATACCTGCATCTAGACGCGTGGGACATTCCATTTCGGAAATGTTTAGGGAAGTCAACGTTCCAAGATCCACAGTGCCAAGAGTGTGCTGAGAATACCAAATTTCAGGAATTACTTCTCACCACAGACAGCGCAGTGGTCGAACGACTTCACTTAACGACCGAGAGCAGCGGCGCTTGTGTAGAGTTGTCAGTGCTAACAGACAAGCAACATTGTGTGAAATAACGGCAGAAATCAATTTCAGACCTAGCACGAATGTAACCGTTAGGAAAGTGCATCAAAGTTGGCGGTAATGGGTTTATGGCAGCAGAAGACCGACGCGAGTGGCTTTGCTAACAGCAGCCTGCAGCGCCTGTCCTGAACTTCTGACCACATTGGTTGGACCCTGTACGACAGGAAAGCCTTGTCCTGCTCAGATGAGCCCCGATTTCTATTGGTGAGAGCTGCAGGTGGGATTCCTATGTGACGCAGACCCCAAAAAGCCGTGCACTCAAGTTGTCACCAAGCCACTGTGCAAGTCGGTGGTGATGCTGTAATGGTGTGGGCTGTGTTTGCCCGGAATGAATTGCGTCGTCTGGTCCAGCTCAACCGATCATTGACTGTAAATCGTTATGTTTGGCTATACGGAGTTCATCTGCAACCATTCATGGACTTCATGTTGCCGAACGAGCATGTCATGTAACAGGGAGACAACTGTTCGCGATTTGTTTGAAGAACATTTTGGGCAATTCGAGTGTACGATTTTGTCACCCCGGTAACCAGACATAATCCCAGAGAACATTTATGGCACATAATCTATATAATCTATAAGTCAGTTCGTGCTTCAAATCCTGCACCGATAACACTTTCGCAATTATAGATGACTATAGAGCAACATGGCTCATACACAAACAGCAGTTGACCGGCGTTGCTGGTGAAACGTTGTTGTGATGGCTCGTGTAAGGAGGAGAAATGCGTACCATCACGTTTCCGACTTTGATAAAGGTCGGATTGTAGCCTATCGCGATTGCGGTTACCGTATCGCGACACTGCTGCTCGCGTTGGTGGAGGTCCAACGATTGTTAGCAGAGTAGGGAATTGGTGGGTTCAGGAGGGTAATACGGAACGCCGTGCTGGAACCCAATGGCTTCGTATCACTAGCAGTCGAGATGACAGGCATCTTATCCGCATGGCTGTAACGGATCTTGCAGCCACGTCTCGATCCCTGAGTCAACAGATGGGGACGTTTGCAAGACAACAACCATCTGCACGAACAGTTCGACGACGTTTGCAACAGGATGGACTATCAGGTCGGAAACCATGGCCGCGGTAACCCTTGACGCTGCATCACAGACAGGGACGCCTGCGATGATGTACTCAACAACGAACCTGGGTGCACGAATGGCAAAACGTCATTTTTTCGGATGAATCCAGGTTCTGTTTACAGCATCATGATGGTCGCATCCGTGTTTGGCGACGTCGCGGTGCACTTATATTGGAAGCGTGTGTTCCTCATCGCGATACTGGCTTATCACCCGTCGTGATGGTATGGGGTACCATTGGTTACACGTCTCGGTCACCTCTTGTTCCCATTGACGGCACTTTGAACAGTGGACGTTACATTTCAGATGTGTTACGACCCGTGGCTCTGCCCTTCATTCGATCCCTGCGAAAACCTACATTTCAGCAGGATAATGCACGACCGCATGTTTCAGGTCCCGTACGGGCCTTTCTGGATACAGAAAATGTTCGACTGCTGCCCTGGCCAGTTGACCACCTCACTGTATGGAGAGTGCTACGGGAGAACCAGTTGTTTCCGTACCATGTACAGCGTGTACAGGCACTATCAGCAGCTAATTGACCTCCACGGGTACACTTCTGCGAATGGTCCATCCAACAATGTGTCAATCCTCATTTCAGTGCAAATGTTCTCTTTACGGATGAGGCTTCATTCCAACGTGATCAAATTGTAAATTTTCACAATCAACATGCATGGGCAGACGAGAATCTGCACACAATTGTGCAATCACGTCATCAACACAGATTTTCTGTGAACGTTTGGGCAGGCATTGTTGGTAATGTCTTGATTGGGCCCCATGTTCTTCCACCTACGCTCAATGGAGCACGTTATCATGAATTCATACGGGATACTCTACCTGTGCTGCTAGAACATGTGCCTTTACAAGTACGACACAACATGTGGTTCATGCACGATGGAGCTCCTGCACATTTCAGTCGAAGTGTTCGTACGCTTCTCAACAACAGATTCGGTGACCAATGGATTGGTAGAGGCGGCCAATTCCATGGCCTCCACACTCTCCTGACCTCAACCCTCTTGACTTTCATTTATGGGGGTATTTGAAAGCTCTTGTCTACGTAACCCCGGTACCAAATGTAGAGACTCTTCCTGCTCGTATTGTGGACGACTGTGATGCAATACGCCATTCTCCAGGGCTGCATCAGCGCATCAGGGATCCCATGCGACGGAGGGTGGATGCATGTATCCTCGCTAACGGAGGACATTTTGAACATTTCCTGTAACAAAGTGTTTGAAGTCACGCTGGTAAGTTCTGTTGCTGTGTGTTTTCATTCCATGATTAATGTGATTTGAAGAGAAGTAATAAAATGAGCTCTAACATTTAAAGTAAGCGTTTCCGGACACTTGTCCACATAACATATTATCTTTCATTGTGTGTGAGGAATGTTTCCTGAAAGTTTGGCTGTACCTTTTTGTAACACCCTGTATTACTCTGTGACAAGAACGACGAATTTTTATTATCTGCGGCCAGCGGTGTTATATCACCTGATATGATGTTATAGATGCGTTTGTGAGATTGATGGTGATGTGTGGACCGAAAATAGTAGTTAAATAAACAAATTTTATTTGCAGTATCCACGAAGTTCTTCAAATGCTTTAATGTCAATAATGAATTTGTTTGCAATCTTTTCACTGAAAACAGGCAAAAAAATGGTTCAAAGTTGTCACACATCTAGAGCAAGGCGTAAACATACAGTAAATCGTTCAAATGGCTCTGAGCACTATGGGACTTAACATCTGAGGTCATCAGTCCCCTAGAACTTAGGACTACTTAAACCTAACTAACCTAAGGACTTCACACACATCCATGCCCGAGGCAAGATTCGAACCTGCGACCGTAGCGGTCGCGCAGTTCCAGACTGTAGCGCATAGAACCGCTTGGCCACTCCGGCCGGCAAAACAGGCAAAGTGTATGACATGAGATAATGTACTTCCGTATTTCTAGGATTTCTAAGCAGTCTAATCTGAAGCCTTTGGGATTAACATGTATCACTTTTAACTCTGTTCCTAAATTCTAAAGTTTTTGTCCTGTCTCCAGACTATCACCAATGGCTGATTTACTATTTTCTTTGAACCGCGTGGAAAAAAAATCCAGCTTGTCGGGCATAGAAGAAGGCGCAGTTCTGTTAAGTGGAATAGTGGACACCAGCCTGTTTGAACTGCGATCGTATTTAGTTTGATTGACTTCCTATACTTCGTCGTAGAGTTTGTATTAGTTTGCAAAACACTGCCAGTGCAAGGTGCTCTGGGAAAAAAGAACGACATCCTACTTTTCCCGCAGACACTACTCATACGTCGTAAGTGCACATCTGTGCCCGGAATAACGCTGAACCCACACACACGCAGCCGCAGCACTTGAGCGTGCTGCGGAATCCCGCTCTTGTAGTCAACATAAATCCCACTCTACGGAAGCAACACATCACGTTGTAGCTTCTTGTTGCCTGAAGCCGGAGCCAACGCCGACACTTTTGCCGCCTCCTGCGGCAGCCCGGCAGGGAAAACAATATATGTACGCCGCGCCGTCGCAGAACGCCGCCATAATATGTTTCCACGGTCCTACCGGCTGGCGGCGCCGGCAATTCCTTCCGGCTGCGGTGTTATTGTTGCGCTCCGCCGGCTGAAATTGTTTTTCATTATTTCTCCATCTCTTGTAATGCGCACGAGAGCGCAGCAGTCGTAATAACGAGGAACGAAATCCGTACTCCGACGTGCGTGTTGGACCGGACAGTTGGTAGCTAGGCCGTGAGTGGCGAAAAGTTACAGCGTTCGCTTGCATGCCTCAAGACAATTCCGCGCCGTAGCTCCGTGCTTACGGCCTCTGGAAGAAGCAAGGCGACACGTAGTTTCAAAAACAACCGGCGTTTGATGAGATTTTCACTAAAGATGTAAGTTTTAGACTATTACACACCAAGAGAAGTCCCACACCCATACTGATGTCATAAATCACATACAGTACTAAACTGACAGTTTCGAAATCAGGTAAGGGGGGGGGGGGGTTGGGCCGTCTGATTAGGGAAGGACGGGGAAGGACGTTGGCCGTGCCCTATCAAAGGAACCAGCCCAGCATTTGCCTGGAGCGATTTAGGGAAATCACGGAAAACCTAATTCGGGATGGCCGGACGCGGGATTGAACCGTCGTCCTCCCGAATGCGAGTCCAGTGATCAGCTAAGGTTTTCTAGTCACTACCGGAAAATCGGCGTTTACCATAAATACTATAACGTATGTTTACGACGTTATCTCGCATTTCTAGCTGCTCCTCTCACACAATTAATAATTAAAAATTCAGGAAATTCTGGGTCGCCACCAGCCCAAGCCCTTCCTAACCATTTAGAAAAAAAAAGGAGCTGGAAAATGATTTGTGTAATTACTTTAATAATTTAATTACAAGTGTCCCTTTCTCTTTCGAGATTACCTAGCTCCTCGTGCACACAAAAACAGCCTTCGACTAAGATGGGTAAGCCTCTCTGTTCAGGTGTTGGAAACCTAAGTTGGTCATCCTGTGCTCTTCTTCGAACGAGAAGCAACATCGTCTGTTCCCACAAAACAAAACCGCAACCCCACATTAAAACACACATATAATATTCAATAGGCCTTATTTGAGTGCTCAGTCTTTCTGGAAGAGCTCATGAATTGAGCTAAAATCAGTGTACGCGATACTGCGCCACCTGTACATGTGCATTTCGCTATCCCATGATTTCTCTCGCCTCGGTGCATTGGGACAGTTATTTAATTGCGGCGTATCCACTTGTTGTATCGATTTCGACATACGTCTTATGAAACGACTTCACAGAAACGTTTCAGTACTCACCAATAGCGGCAGGCGCTGAAGTAACAAAAGTCACGCGATACCTCCTATCACCGTGTCGGACCTCCTTTTGCCCGGTATAATGCAGCACCTCTACCTGCTATGGACTCAACAAGTAGTTAGAAGCCCGCTGCACAAATACTTAGACATGCTGACTATAGCCGTACATAATTGCGGAAGTGTTGCCGTTGCAGAATTTTGTGCACGAGCTGACCTCACGATTATTATCCATAAATCTTAGATGGATTCTTGTCGGCCGATCTGGGTGGCCAAATCATTCACTCGAATTGGACAGAATGTTCTTTAAACCAATCGCCAACAATTGTGGCTCCGTGACATTGCGCATTGTCTTCCATAAAAATTCCACTCTTGAATGGGTAAAAATGGCCTCGAGGCAGCCGAATACAGGGTGGTCCATTGATAGTGACCGGACCAAATATCTCACGAAATAAGCATCAAACGAAAAAACTACAAAGAAAGAAACTCGTTAGCTTGAAAGGGGAAACGAAATGGCGCTATGATTGGTCAACTAGATGGCGCTGCCATAGGTCAAACGGATATCAACTGCGTTTAAAATAGGAAACCCCATTTTTATTACATATTCGTGTAGTACGAAAAGAAATATGAATGTTTTAGTTGGATCACTTTTTTCGCTTTCTGATAGATCGCTCTGTAATAGTCACAAACGTATAAGTACGGGGTAACATTCCGCCAGTGCGGACGGTATTTGCTTCGTGATACATTACCCGTGTTAAAATGGACCGTTTAACAATTGCGGAAAAGGTCGATATCGTGTTGATGTATGACTATTGTGATCAAAATGCCCAAAGGGCGTGTGCTATATGTACCGCTCGGTATCCTGGACGACATCATCCAAGTTTTCGGACCGTTCGCCGGATAGTTACGTTATTTAAGGAAACGGGAAGTGTTCAGCCACATGTGAAACGTCAACCATGACCTGCAACAAATGATGATGCCCAAGTAGGTGTTATAGCTGCTGTCGCGGCTAATCCCCACATCAGTAGCAGACAAATTGCGCGAGAATCGGGAATCAAAAACGTCGGTGTTGAGAATGCTACATCAACATCGATTCGACCCGTACCATATTTCTATGCAGCAGGAATTGCATGACGAGTTTGAACGTCGTGTACAGTTCTGACACTGGGCACAACAGAAATTACGGGACGATGACAGATTTTTTGCAGGCGACGAAGCGTCATTCACCAACAGCGGTAACGTAAACCAGCATAATATGCACTATTGGGAAACGGAAAATCCACGATGGCTGCGACAAGTGGAACATCAGCGACCTTGGCGGGTTAATGTATGGTGCGGCATTATGGGAGAAAGGATAATTGGCCCTCATTTATCGATGGCAATCTAAATGGTGCAATGTATGCTGATTTCCTACGTAATGTTCTACCGATGTTACTACAAGATGTTTCACTGCATGACAGAATGGCGATGTACTTCCAACATGATGGATGTCCGGCACATAGCTCGCGTGCGGTTGAAGCGGTATTGAATAGCATATTTCATGACAGGTGGATTGGTCGTCGAAGCACCATACCATGGCCCGCAAATTCACCGCATCTGACGTCCCCGAACTCCATCCGGTGGGGAAAGTCGAAGTATATTTGCTATCGTGATCCACCGATAACATCTGACAACATGCGTGAGCGCATTGTCAATGCATGTGCGAACATTACGGAAGGCGAACAACTCGCTGTTGAGAGAAATGTCGTTACAGTATTGCCAAATGCATTGAGGTTGTCGGACATCATTTTGAGCATTTATTGCATTAATGTGGTATTTACAGGTAATCACGCTGTAACAGCATGCGTTCTCAGAAATGATAAGTTCACAAAGGTACATTTATCACATTGAATCAACCGAAATAAAATGTTCAAACGTACCTACGTTCTGTATTTTAATTTATAAAACCTACCTGTTACCAACTGTTCGTCTAAAACTGCGATCCAAATGTTTGTGACTATTACAGCGCCATCTATCACAAAGCGAAAAAAGTGCTCCAACTAAAACATTCATATTTCTTTATGTATTACACGAATATGTAATAAAAAATGGGGGTTTCTATTTTAAAAAAACCAGTTGATATCCGTTTGACCTATGGCTGCGCCATCTATCGGGCCAACCACAGCGCCATCTGGTTTCCCGCTTCAAGCTGGACAAGTTCCGCTCTTTATAGTTTTTTCGTTTGACGCTTATTTCGTGAGATATTTGGCCCGGTTACGATCAATGGACCACGCTGTATAACCATTTCCATTCAATGATCGGTTCAATTGACCCAGAGGAGCCGGCCGGAGTGGCCGTGCGGTTCTAGGCGCTACAGTCTGGAGCCGAGTGACCGGTACGGTCGCAGGTTCGAATCCTGCCTCGGGCATAGGTGTGTGTGATGTCCTTAGGTTAGTTAGGTTTAATTAGTTCTAAGTTCTATGCGAATGATGACTTCAGAAGTTAAGTCGCATAGTGCTCAGAGCCATTTGAACCACTTTTTTTGACCCAGAGG
The DNA here is from genome assembly GCF_023864345.2 of Schistocerca serialis cubense. NCBI lineage: Eukaryota > Metazoa > Arthropoda > Insecta > Orthoptera > Acrididae > Schistocerca > Schistocerca serialis. The sequence goes on along the minus strand of NC_064641.1, from coordinate 867,666,749 downwards.
ACCCAGTCCAAGCCACGTAAACACAGCCACCACCAGCTCGCACAGTGCCTTGTTGACAACTTGGGTCCATGGCTTCGTGGGATCTGCGCCACACTCGAACCCTGTCATCAGTTCTTCCCAACTTGAATCGGAACTTATCTGACCATGTCACGGATTTCCAGTCGCCTCGAGTCCAACCGATATGGTCACAAGCCTAGGAGAGGTGCTGTATGCGATGTTGTGCTGTTATCAAAGGCACCCTCACCGGTCGCCCGCGGCCAAAGCACATTAACGAGAAATTTCGCCACCCTATCCTAACGAATACGTTCGTCGCAATTCCCACATTGGTTTGTGTGGTTACTTCACGCAGTGTTGCTTGTCTGTTAGCACTGACAACTCTAAGCAAACGCCTCTGCTCTCGGTCGTTAAGTGAAGGCCGTGAGCCACTGCGTTGTTATGGTGAGAGGTAATGGCGACATTTGGTGTTCTAGGCACGCTATTGATGCTGTAGGTGTCGAAATATTGAATTCCCTAGAGGTTTCCGAAACAGAATGTCCCATGCGTCTGTCTCCTACTACCATTGCGCGTTCGAAGTCTGTTAGTTCCCGTCTTGCGGCCATAATCACGTCGAACACCTGTTCACATGAATCACCTGAGTACAAAAGACAGTTCCGCAAATACTCTGCCCTTTTACACCTCGTGTACGCGATACTGCGCAACCTGTACATGTGCATTTCGCTATCCCATGATTTCTCTCGCCTCGGTGCATTGGGACAGTTATTTAATTGCGGCGTATCCAAAATAAAAGCGCCCCCTTGCAGTAAATAACAAGATAGAATTTTTCTATTTCCCAGAGGCCTGATCTTCAGATCTCGTGATGCTACGTGCGTTCCACGTACAATTTACGCAACAAGCAGTGACTTAATACAGTGGGCATACTACGATAAAAGAATATATGGAATGTAGCAAAACACCGCTACCGCACTAGTATTACCTTTACAATTAGCAAGGATACATCCAAGGTTTCTGGACATTCCGATTTTCTTGGCACTCGTTGAAGGATGATGCCATAGACTTATTACCAACCAGAAATTTTCTGGTGTATGTGTATGCAAACGTGAATGTTCAGTTGACTGTCAACAATATAAATACAATGTCGTAATCTTCTTTAGATGGTTCAAATGGCTCTGAGATCTATGGGACTTAACATCTGTGGTCATCAGTCCCCTAGAACTTAGAACTACTTAAACCTAACTAACCTGAGGACATCACACACATCCATGCCCGAAGCAGGATTCGAACCTCCGACCGTAGGAGTCGCGAATCTTCTTTAGAAAAACTTATTTTCCGAGATACATCGATTATTAGTTTCGACTGATTAAATAGCCATCTTCCGATCACATGACACAGAGCATTGTCCACATCGACAACTGAAGCATGACTTTTTGTCACAATATGGCTGTGACAAGGCGTCTTCTTTCAGTAATCGGTGTGGACACTGCTTTCTATTATGTGACCTGAAGTTCGCCATGTATCTGATTGAAATCTTTCATTGCGATCTTAGCAAACAGAAAGTTTTCATAAAGAAGACAATGGCATATTTAGAGATCGCCTCCTAGGGACCTGGCAGCATCGCATAATTACGATACTACCGCACATTACGCTCTTGCAGCGATATTAAACTTCAGTTTTCTTGTTACAGTAATCGTATTTGCTTGAATCCGTGCCCCTTACCCCAAATAAATGCATGAAGCTAAAAGCAGAAAAAGTAAATTACTATGAAAAATCACAGTTTTGAAAAATAAAACTGATTGATTCCAGAAGATTATAACTTGGGAGATTGCTTTAATAATAGTTGGTCTGATTCCAAACTTCCTTAAATCGAAGAGCCGGCCGCGGTGGCTGTGCGGTTCTAGGCGCTCCAGTCCGGAGCCGCGCTGCTGCTACGGTCGCAGGTTCGAATCCTGCTTCGGGCATGGGTGTATGTGATGTCCTTAGGTTAGTTAGGTTTAAGTAGTTCTCAGTTCTAGGGGACTGATGACCACAGCAGTTGAGTCCCATAGTGCTCAGAGCCATTTGAACCATTAAATCGAAGATCCGACAGTTACAAAGTCAACATTTAACTGACGCATTTCCAGATATTCTAGATAAGTTTCCTTTGCCTCACCTTTTTCCCAATTTTCTAAATATTAATTTCTGTAATTCTTTAATTTACACGTCCATTATTACGGTTTTATTTGTTTGTCTCTAAAAAATAACCTTTGAAAGCATTAACAATTCCAGCGGAGGCATAAAATTAAATGTTGAGAAAAGAGATATTTTTAGGAATTTCAAATTACAGTGGCTATACGAGGGCTTCTTTCAAATAAAATGCGTAATGAGTTGCAAGTATATCTAAAATCTTTGCCATAGCGTTACGACTTGTTATACTGAAATAAAACTCCTTTTCACACAACTACAGCGTATGCCTTGACACTTGAATCGTCCCTGATGCAATACGTAAATAACGAAATAATTATACAATTACCGAAAAAGTGTATATGAGTCAAGCCTTATGCATTGTTGTTCTGATGCTGGAAGCAACTAGTTCAGAAAAACTAAGGAAGAGCATTACAAACCATAAAATTGAATATGGGACGTCACAATGAGAGTGATAAAGTCTCACAGCTTCAGTTGTCGCTTGCAGCATCAAGATGGTGCGAGCGCCTTTTCGTCGTTCTGCGAGCAATTCAGGTAAATCATGTAGTATTCTGTGAATAAAAGGGTTTAAGTAGCTGGCGCTTACATCACTTCTGGTTCACTTAAGAAGACTCATGAAATTTGTTGTGGACAGTTCTCGGACTCCAGCAGCCCTACAAAAAGAAGTGTTCAAATGTTGGTAGTCAAATAATGGACCAGAGGCGATATGTCAAATTCTAAGCGTAATTGAAAGCCTTCTATTCGAACTCCAGGAAGCTGTTCCAAACATTTTGCCAGAAATTTACAGCTAGCCGTAAAAAGAAACAGGCAGGTGTGAAACACACATTTTGTCTTTCTGTATTGAAGCCTTTACACCAAACCGTATCTCGTTTCAGTTGTTCAGACATTACTTGAAAATTATAAAAAAATAGTCTTAACTAATGTGAATGCATTAATTATTTGAATTCGTGGTGTCCGTTCTATGGGATATGTCCTAAACAACAGACACCACGCGGAATCCGCAGCTGTGATACATTATATGTAAATTGAATGTGGAGTGGGGAGAAAGGAAAGGAAAGGAAAGGGAAAGGATCATCGATGTCAGCTGCATCTAAACTTGGCGCGGAATCAGCAGTTGCGATAAGTACTGTGTTTCGGGTGGCGCAGTTGTTAACGCACCTGCATAGCAAGTAGAAGGCCCCGGGTTCGAATCGCGGTCCGACACACATTTTCACTCGTCGCCGTTGATTCCGCATCAAGTTTTCCTTTGATTTCTCCCACCCGCCTCCTCCTTAAATTTACATATATTGTGAATGACTGATTGAACAAACTTGGGTGGACTTGAGCGAATAGAAATGTTGAATCATAGATTTACCTGTCTGGCCATGTAAGTAGCCAGGTAAATGGTGACTGTCCTCTGAATATCCCCAGACCGTGCATCAAACTGATCTCCGCCTTTTAAAGAATTGAACTTCGATGCGTAGCTCTTGCTAAAGGCCGAATTATCAGCGCGACGTTCTTTCAAACTACCATCAATACATACTTTATTATCAAATTTTCGAGAACTTCTACGCTCACAAGGATCCATCATCAAGTTGAACTCATATTTTAAGGAGGAAAAAAGGACACTTGCAAGATATCAGCCCCAGCAAGTGATACTGAGCGAAAATTTTGGGTGTAGTTCCCACAGTACATCCAGAATGAGTTCTTCACTCTGCAGCGGAGTGTGCGCTGATATGAAACTTCCTGCCAGATTAAAACTGTGTGCCGGACCGAGACTCGAACTCGGGACCTTTGCCTTTCGCGGGCAAGTGCTCTACCAATTTTTTTTTTATTTTTTTTTATTTTTAATTTTTTTTACCTTTTTTTTAATCTCATTTTGTTCGCTTTTGTTCGTTGCATGTGCTCGGTGCGCACGTCGCAAGACACCCGTTTCAGTTTCTCGTTTATCCATTAACAGTTTTTTTATTACAGAGGGGAGCCAACCCTCTGACCGAACACGCTGAGTTAACCTGCCGGCGGTACCAACTGAGCTACCCTAGCACGGCTCACCTGTCGTCCTCGCAGCTTTACTGATGCCAGTACCTCGTCTCCTACCTTCCAAACTTCACAGAAGCTCTCCTGCGAACCTTGCAGGAACCCTGCAAGGTTCTGGGTAGCTCAGTTGGTAGAGCACTTGCCTGTGAAAGGCAAAGGTCCCGAGTTCGAGTCTCGGTCCGGCACACAGTTTTAATCTGCCAAGAAGTTTCCCACAGTACATGTTTAAATCCGAAAATACTCATGAAATATCATCCGAAATTACGCTAGACGCACCATTCTTTGAAAATTATGTCCGAACAATTAGTTCATGAGCCCACTTGAATAGTTAACGGTTGTGAAACCAACCACACATGACATCTTAGCAATAAATAATCCAGAGCTAATAACGAAAATCAAAACGGATACAGGTATTAGTGAACACAGGGTTGTTGTAGCGAGACTAACTACCGTAATTCACAAATCCTACAAAGTAAACGAAAAATATACTCTATTCAAAAAAGTGGATAAAAATTCGCCTGACGCCTTCCAAGGAGACACTCTATACTAAATCCAAATTGACAACGTAAGTGTAGACCACATATGGCTTGAAGCCAAAGAAATAGTGTCGGCAGCAGTTGAGAGATTTATACCAAATAAATTAACAAATAACGGAGGTGATCCACATCGGTATACAAAACGGGTCAGAACACTGTTGCAGAAACAACGAATAAAGCATGGCAAATTTAAACAAACGCAAAATCCCCAAGATTGGCGAACGTGTACAGAATCTCTAAATTTAGCGCGGACTTCAATACGAGATGCTTATAACAGTTTCCACAACGGAACTTTGTCTCGAAACCTGGCAGAAAATCCAAAGAGAGACTGATCGTACGTGAAGTATGCTAGCGGCAAGACACAGTCTATGCCTTCTCCATGCGATATCAAAGAAAATACTGTCGACAACAGTGCTGCTAAAGCATGATTGCTAAACACAGTCTTCCGAAATTCCTTCACCAAAGAAGACGAAGTAAATATACCAGAATTCGAATCAATAACAGCTGCCAACCGAAGTAACTTAGAAGTGGTTATCCTCGGAGTACTGAAGCAACTTAAGTCACTAAATAAAAATAAGTCTTCCGCTCCACCGAGCGAGGTGGCGCAGTGGTTAGACACTGGACTCGCATTCGGGAGGACGAAGGTTCAATACCGCGTCCGGCCATCCTGATTTAGGTTTTCCGTGATTTCCCTAAATCGCTTCAGACAAATGCCGGGATGGTTCCTTTGAAAGGGCACGGCCGACTTCCTTCCCCATCCTTCCCTTATCCGATGAGACCGATGACCTCGCTGTTTGGTCTCTTCCCCCAAACAACCCAACCCAACCCTTCCGCTCCAGACTGTATACCAATTAGGGTCCTTTCAGAGTATGCTGATTCAATAGGTGCATACTTACCAATTATGATAACAGGGAATATTGTAATTACAAATAAAATCAACCTGCTTTTAGGAGTAAAAAAATGTGCAAATCATGCTTTATAGTTGACGAAATATCAAATAAATGTCAGAACGTGTTCCTTACGTTTGTGATTATTACACTAAAGAGCCAAAGAAACTGATACACCTGCCTAATAACGTGCAGGGCCCCCACGAGCACACAGAAATGCCGCAACACGAATTGGCATGTCTGAAGTAGTGCTGGAGGGAACTGACATCATGAATCCTGCAGGGCTGTACATAAATCCGTAAGAGTACTAGAGGGGGGGGGGGGAGCGGGGTGGAAATCTCTTCAGAAGAGTACGTTGCCAGCCATCCCAGATATGCTCAATTATGTCCATGTCTGGGGAGTTTGGAGGCAGCGGGTGTTTAAACTCTGAAGAAACTGGAGGCACTCTGTAGCAATTCTGGGCCTGTGGCGTACCACATTGTCATGCTGGAATTGCCCAAATTCTTCGGCATGCACAATGGACATGAATGGATGCAGATTATCAAACAGGATGTTTACGTACGTGTCACCTGTCAGAATCGTATCTAGACGCACTAGCAGTCCCATATCGCTCCAACCGCACAGGCCCCGCACCATTACAGTGCCTCCACCACCTTCAACAGTCCCCTGCTGATATGCAGCGTCCATGGATTCATGAAGTAGTCTCTATACCCGTACACGTCCATCCATTCGGTACAATTTGAAACGAGACTCGTCCGACCAGGCAACATGATTCCAATCATCAACATTCCAATATCGGTGTTGAAGGGTCCAGGCGAGGCGTAAAGCTTTTTGTCGAGCAGTCATCAAGAGTACAACAGTGAGCCTTAGGCTCCGAAAGCCCATATAGATGATGTTTCATTAAATGGTTCGCACGCTGACACTTGTTGACGACCCAGCATTGAAATCTGCAGCAATTTGGGGAAGGACTGCACTTCTGTCACGTTGAATAATTTTCTGCAGTCTTCGTTGGTTGCGTTCTTGCAGGATCTTTTTACGACCGTAGCGATGTCGCAGATTTGATGTTTCACGGATTCCTGATAATCACAGCACACTCGTCAAATGGTCGTACGTGAAAATCCCCACTTCATCGTTATCTCGGAGATGGTGCCGACTACAACTCCACGTTCGAACTCACTTAAATCTTGATAAGCCGCCATTGTTTCAGCAGTTACGGATCTAGCAACTGCGCCAGGCGCTTTTACTATATAGGCGATGCCGACCGCACCGCCGTATTCTACCTGTTTATATATCTCTGTATTTGAATACGCATGAGTGTGCCAGTTTCTTTCGCGCTTCAGTATTTACAACATGGTATTTGCATGAATTAATCCTAGCCACGCTCGTCACTTTCATTCCACACCGCTTCCAGGTGGATAACGGGTCCACACTGTGCTCTGAGACCTCTTTCGACTGAAAAAGTCCACTCTTTATAATCTGTAACACTCTTTGAGGAAAACAGGAAAGTTCCTAAGCAGAATTCGTTGTCCATGCATGGGAACGCACTCGCGAATGCTTTGTAAGCTTTCTCTAACGGCTAAACAGTCCCGTTGATCATGTAAGATCACGAACTCCGGACTTGCACAATGATGACCACTTCAAAAGACACACCCCGCCACAGAGGTCCCACGATCTGCCGCTACAAACCCACCAGTGATGCTGGCTGACTCCTTTTACCACGATTTACAGACCGCTCCACGAAATTATTTAACCAGTTGACGTTCCAGTCAATCAGAATGATTAGCAGAATGTGATCGCTCTCATTGGCGACTTTCTGCTCTTGCTTAGAGCGCTTCTCCCTGCCAGAGCTCTTAGTAGTTTCTTGGCAACGTTGGAAAATATTGGCTGTCATTGGGAAATCACTCGACCTGGACGAGGCGTCTTATGCTTCGACTACTTGGATTAGGGAAAGTCTAGGCCATTGCTCTAGGCTGGAGAAAACCTCTTTCCTTAGCGTACACAATTGCCACCGAATCGAGCAAAAAAAAAAAAGGTTCAAATGGTTCTGAGCACTATGGGACTTAACTTCTGTAGTCATCAGTCCCCTAGAACTTAGAACTACTTAAACCTAACTAACCTAAAGACATCACACACATCCATGCCCGAGGCAGGATTCGAACCTGCGACCGTAGCGGTCACGCGGTTCCAGACTGAAGCGCCTAGAACCGCACGGCCACGCCGGCCGGCCGAATCGAGCAAACGGGCATGGTCCAGAAATGATACGTTACCATGCGACCACGGTGTGCGAGCAGTACAAACAACACGCTGCAAGACACCTCTGTGGACAATAATATTATGGGTAAACATCCCCCTCTCTTGCTCTGTCCATTTCGCATCTTGCCAATGATGATGAACAACCAATAGTAATAGGAGGAATTTCAAACAATAGCCCTTCCCCAGCGTTAAGTGTGGAATAGTACCTTTCTATCCAATGAAGATGGGCAACCAGAAGTAACCACAAGTGTTTATAGCCGATAACGGGCCAGCCGCTGTGGGCCAGAGTTTCTAGGCGGTTCAGTCCGGAACCGCGCTGCTGCTAATGTCGCAGGTTCGAATCCTGCCTTGGGCGTGGATGAGTGTGATGTCCTCAGGTTAGTCAGGTTAAAGTAGTTCTAAGTCTAGGGGACTGATGACCTCGGATGTCAAGTCCCATAGTGCTTAGAGCCATTTGAACCATTTTTCAGCAAATCACGCCCCTTCTTCTGCAACAGAGCGGGAATATTAGCCTATGACGATGGCCCACCAATGGTAGCCACAAGAATTTAAACCAATACTCCCTCCCACTTCTCCAGCACAAGCGCGGGAAAACTCCTCTTTGTAAAAGAAAGCGACACTGGTCTCCGACAGTGTTCTAGCAATGGTGGACACCCAAACATCCTGAAGAAAATCCTGAGAGAGGGGTCGATTATTTTAGAAAGAAATATGACGCGGCCCAACAACCCAGTAACTTCAGTCAGCTAAGACTTTCTCGAGCATCAGGACACGGTCTTTTACCAAACTGGTATCTTAAGCCTGGTGCATCGGTGGGATGATTACGTCAATGCTTACGCAATTTGACCTGATTGTCATCCAGATTCCTCATTTCCCGACCTTCGAACTGAAACTTTTTGATCGTCCCTATACAACTAATACGAGGCGTGTTTTTTAAGTAAGTACCGTTTTGCCACAACGTGGCCGCAGCGCACTGGGTACCTACATCTGTTGTCAACGCACTGAGGCCATTACAGTCTGATTCTTCCTTGTTTACGTTGTGTACTGAGCGTTTTAGATGCCTCCGATAATTGTGTGTCTCGCCGACTGTGAAGTACTGGCTCTTATAAGATTTCTTACTGCTAAAGGCCTAAAAGCGATCGATATTCATCGTGAGATCTGTGCAGTTTACGCAGAAAACATTATGAGTAATGAAATGTTAAGAAAGTGGGTGAGAGCATTTAAAGATGCCGTACAAATGTGCATGATGACCAATGGAGTGGTCGTCCTTCGGTCGTTAATTAAAGTTTGGTGCAGGAAGTGGACAATAAGGTGAGAGAAAACAGACGCTGTACGATTTCCTCCTTGCGGGATGACTTTCCTAATGTTTTACACAGTGTTTTGCATGACATTGTGACGGAGCACTTGAATTACCGAAAATTGTGCGCATGTTGGGTACCGAAAATGTTGACGGATGTGCACAAAACCAAACGTTTAGATAGTGCACTGACTTTCCTTGAGCAGTACCACAACGACGGTGGTGATTTCTTAAGTCAAATTGTTACGGGCGATGAAACATGGGTGGCCTACGTCACACCAGAATCAAAGCAACAGTCCATGGAATGGCGGCACTCAGATTCACCCAGAAAAGTGAAGTTTAATCAAAGAATTTCTGTCCAGAAAATCATGTGCACTGTTTTTTGGGACAGGAAAGGAGTATTGCTTGTGGAATTTCTGTCTCGTAATGAGACAATCAATGCAACAGCTTACTGTAAGACATTGCACAATGTGCGCCGTTCAATTCAGAACAAAAGGCGTGGCAAATTGAGCAAGGGCATCGTTTTGCTGCAACACAATGCCCGTCCGCATGTGGCGAATCAGACCAAAAATCTCATCACATCTTTTCGATGGGAAACTCTAGATCATCCTCTGTACAGCCGCGATCTTGCGCCCAGTGACTACCATCTGTTCCTGCACTTGAAGATACACCTGGGCGGTCAGCGTCTTCAAGACGATGACGAAGTGAAAACAGTGCTGATGCAGTGGTTAACAAGTCAGGCGGCAGACTTCTATGAGGAGGGCATTCAGAAACTGCTACAACGTTATGACAATTGCCTGAATGTTGACGGAAATTATGTAGAAAAGTAGATTAAGGTACAGGCTTGTAAAAATAAAATTATTGAGATATCTTAGCATGTTTTTTTTTTATTTCAAAACGGTACTTACTTAAAAAACATGCCTCGTACATGTCATACTGCCTTCGCCTTTCTGTCTCTGGTAGCTCTGGTACGTTCCAATAAAGACAACCGCAGAATCCGCGTTACTCAGCGAGAGGGGGAAGCGCGGTCTGCAGGCGTCCCGCCGTGCATCATCCGTGCTGGGCCGGCGCCAGTGCGTGGCGAGCGATGCCGGCGGCCCAGTGTGCTGTATTTACGGCCACTCCGGCGTCGCGTTAAACATTTAGACGGCGCCCGCGGCTGACGCGCCGGCCAAGCGGCCATCGCCCGGCTGCTCCTTTTGTGTGGCCCTCACTCATCTCCCAGGGCCGGCGAAACAAGGGAGCGAAGCTCCACCGCTCCAGGGGTTAGGTTAAACTCTCGGCCAGAACGAGTAAATACACGGAGACTCAGCGAAGACGTTCGCCTCAAACATTTCCGGAAATGTTTAGCATATCGTGGTTTTGCTATCACCCAAATGAATTGTCAAACTGTTCCTACCAAATTATGTACAATCTCTTTTCATAGCTTTTTATAAATACAATGATACATGTAGCAACCTGTTTTTTTTTAATGGAAACTATAGCAATTTCAGCTGCTAGTGTCGTAGTCCTGATCTATTTCTGCAGAAACCGCATTGCTGACTACCGATGCGGTTTTCGCAGAAATAGGTCCACATTAGATCATCTTTTCACTCTAAGATAACTGAAAAGATGTGGGAATTTAATGTAGATGTACTCATATTATTTGTAGGTTTCGAAAAGGCCTACGATAGCATACACCGACAGACACTTCTAAATATTATGAGGGAATTAGGAATACCAACACAGTTAATCAGATTAATTAAAATATGTACAGATGAAACTTTGTGTGGCCGAGGGTTCTAGGCGGTTCAGTCAGGAACCGCGCTGCTGCTACGGTCGCAGGTTCGAATCCTGCCTCGGGCATGGATGTGCCTGATGTCCTTAAGTTAGTTAGGTTTAAGTAGTTCTAAGTTCTATGGGACTGATGACCTCAGATGTTAAGTCTCATTGTGCTCAGAGCCATTTGAACCGTTTGATGAAACTTTATGTCGTATCGAGACACCTGTAAGAGAAACGGAAAATTTTGAGGTATTCACTGGACTGAGACAAGGAGACGCCATTTCACCTATTTTATTTAACCTCGTCTTAGAGAAGATCGATAGCGAATTTACTAAACTTAAACCACAAGGGATCCAAATACAGGCGATGAACATTGCTAGACATGCCTACGCAAATGATGTAGCATTAAGAAGTACTTCCAACACAGAATTAATCAAAATTAGCAAAATTGTTACAAAAATTGATGAGAAAGCAGGATTACATGTTAATGAATAGAATATCTGGTCATAAGTAAGAAAAACCAACGTGATTCACTTTTGGCTGTAGATGGATTCACTTAGGGAGTTGGTTTAGTAACAATAACGGAATGGGTGTAGAAGTAGATTCCCGACTAGCAACAGCGAACAAAACACTCTTTATTTTTATCAAAATCTTACAGAAAAGATAACTTAGTATTACCTTCAAAATCCGCTTGTATCAGTAGACCATTATACGGATGTGGAGCATTCATATATAGAAAGAAAGATGAAAAAACTATTAATATTTGAAAGAAAAATACTAAAAAATTTTTTGGTCCACTACATCATGAAGATAACATGGATTGGAGAATAAGAAAAAAATGAAAAATTAAGAGAGCTGTGCAAAGAACGTAACATCTAAAGAAGAGGAGGTCGAACTGGGAAGGTCATATAGCAAGAATGACAGAAATGGTTCAAATGGTTCAAATGGCTCTGAGCACTATGGGACTTAACATCTGAGGTCAGCAGTCCCCTAGAACTTAGAACTACTTAAACCTAACCAACCTAAGGACATCACACACATCCATGCCGGAGGCAGGATTCGAACCTGCGACCGTAGCGGTCGCGCGATTCCAGACTGTAGCGCCTACAACCGCTCGGCCACCACGGCCGGCAATGACAGAAAACAGACTACCTAAAATAGCATTAGCGACGACAATAGAGGGAACGAGAGGAAGACGAAGACCCAGAAGTAGGTAGAGAGATAACATCAGGGAGGACACAACCAGCATGAACACGAGCACTGAATGGAAAAACAGTGCAATCAACAGAAGGAGATGGAAGAGGCTTGTAGAGCACGCGTATGGTCAATAAGGTCCTTGCCACTTGTAGCTAATAATAATAATAACAATAATAATAATAATAATAATAATAATAATAATAATAACAATAATGTGCAATCAGAAGAAGAAGAAAATACAGTAATGGACTCAAACATCCCAGAGCAAACAAACAAAGAACAACACGCATCAATTAAACAGTCAGAGGAAAACGAAATCTTAAGACAGCCACCAGAACAAGCACAAATAGAACACAAAGTGACACACATGTTAGATATAGAAGAAAAATTTCAGCTGACATATATTGAATACAAAGACACAAATACAGACATTAGACCATTCTTGCATAGACCGCCAAATAACCCACAAGTCGGAACAACAATAAAAACTATCAACACAATCATACACAACAAAATAAATGAAAACACAACTATGGAAGAGTTACAACTACTTGTTTATATAGAGGCCCTCACTACACTAAATATACATACTAGGCAGAGATGAGAACCAACCAACACACAGAAGAAACCCACAAAACCAGCATGGCAACACAGACTACAGATCAGAATAGAAAAACTGAGAAAAGACATCGGACAGTTAACACAATTTATAAGAAATGAAATGTCAGAAAAAAAACGAAAAAGGTTAGGTAAAATCTCACAACAAGAAGTGATAGAGCAATTAGATGAAAAGAAGCAGAAATTACAAACATTGGCCAAACGACTTAGAAGATACAAAAAAAGTGAAAATAGAAGGAAACAAAACCAAACATTCAACACGAACCAAAAGAAATTTTACCAGACAATACATAACACACACATTAAAATAAACAATCCACCAAACGTAACAGACATGGAACACTTCTGGAGCAACATATGGTCAAACCCGGTACAACATAACAGGCATGCACGGTGGATACAAGCAGAAACAGATACATACAAGATGATACCACAAATGCCTGAAGTGATAATTTTGCAACATGAAGTCACCCAAACAAATAATTCTTCTCACAATTGGAAAGCCCCTGGAAAAGATAAAATAGCAAATTTCTGGCTAAAGAAATTCACCTCAACACATTCACATCTAACTAAATTATTTAACAGTTACATTGCAGACCCATACACATTCCGTGGTACACTTACACATGGAATAACTTATCTGAAACCTAAAGATCAAGCAGACACAGCAAATCCAGCTAAATATCGCCCCGTAACATGCCTGCCAACAATATACAAAATATTAACTTCAGTCATTACACAGAAATTAATGACACGTACAACACAGAACAAAATTATAAATGAAGAACAAAAAGGCTGTTGCAAAGGAGCACGAGGATGTAAAGAGCAACTGATAATAGATGCAGAGGTGACATATCAAGCTAAAACTAAACAAAGGTCGCTACACTATGCATACATTGATTACCAAAAAGCTTTTGATAGTGTACCCCACTCATGGTTACTACAAATATTGGAAATATACAAAGTAGATCCTAAATTGATACAGTTCCTAAACATAGTAATGAAAAATTGGAAAACCACACTTAATATCCAAACAAATTCAAATAATATCACATCACAGCCAATTCCAATTAAGTGTGGAATATACCAAGGAGACTCATTAAGTCCTTTCTGGTTCTGCCTTGCTCTGAACCCACTATCCAACATGCTAAATAATAAAAATTATGGATACAATATTACTGGAACATACCCACACAAAATCACACATCTGCTATACATGGATGATCTAAAACTACTGGCAGCAACAAATCAACAACTCAACCAATTACTAAAGATAACAGAAGTATTCAGCAATGATATAAATATGGCTTTTGGAACAGACAAATGTAAGAAAAATAGCATAGTCAAGGGAAAACACACTAATCAAGAAAATTACATATTGGATAACCACAGCGACTGCATAGAAGCGATGGAAAAACAGATGCCTATAAATATCTAGGATACAGACAAAAAATAGGAATAGATAATACTAATATTAAAGAAGAACTAAAAGAAAAATATAGACAAAGACTAACAAAAATACTGAAAACAGCATTGACAGCAAGAAACAAGACAAAAGCTATAAATACTTACGCTATACCAATATTGACCTACTCATTTGGAGTACTGAAATGGAGCAACACAGACCTAGAAGCACTCAATACACTTACACGATCACAATGCCACAAATACAGAATACATCACATACATTCAGCAACTGAAAGATTCACATTAAGCAGAAAGGAAGGAGGAAGGGGATTTATCGACATAAAAAACCTACATTATGGACAGGTAGACAATTTAAGAAAATTCTTTATAGAACGAGCAGAAACTAGCAAAATACACAAAGCAATCACTCACATAAATACATCGGCTACACCACTGCAATTTCATAACCACTTCTACAACCCTTTAGATCACATAACATCAACAGATACGAAGAAATTAAATTGGAAAAAGAAAACTACATGGCAAGCACCCGTATCACCTAACACAGCCACACATCGATCAAGACGCATCCAACACATGGCTAACAAAAGGCAATATATACAGTGAGACAGAAGGATTCATGATTGCAATACAGGATCAAACAATAAACTCCAGATATTACAGCAAGCATATTATTAAAGATCCCAATACCACAACAGATAAATGCAGACTTTGCAAACAACAAATAGAAACAGTAGATCACATCACAAGTGGATGTACAATACTAGCAAATACAGAATACCCCAGAAGACAAGACAATGTAGCAAAAATAATACATCAACAGCTTGCCTTACAACATAAACTTATAAAACAACATGTTCCCACATACAAGTATGCACCACAAAATGTACTGGAGAACGATGAATACAAATTATACTGGAACAGAACCATTATAACAGATAAAACAACACCACATAACAAACCTGACATCATACTCACCAATAAAAAGAAGAAATTAACACAACTAATCGAAATATCCATACCCAATACAACAAATATACAAAAGAAAACAGGAGAAAAAATTGAAAAATACATCCAACTGGCTGAGGAAGTCAAGGACATGTGGCATCAGGATAAAGTTGACATTATACCAATTATACTATCAACTACAGGAGTCATACCACACAATATCCACCAGTACATCAATGCAATACAGCTACATCCAAACTTACATATACAACTACAGAAATCTGTAATTATTGACACTTGTTCAATTACCCGAAAGTTCCTAAATGCAATGTAACATATACCGTACAGTTAATAGGAAGTCACGCTTGATCAAGGTCCGCATCATCTTCCATTTTTAACCAGACATAATGTCTGAGACAAGAAAGAAATAATAATAATAATAATGCCGTAGTGTTAAAATAACCAAAATTCAACGGTGTTTCACTCTTTAAAATCTGGTAAGTAGTGTTGAAGTAATTACAATTTTTAGAACTTAATATTTATTTTTCCAGATGAAACCGACCGCCGTCTTTTGTTGAAATTCGTCATTTCATACGCAAATAAAGAAGTACATCACCTCAGATAAAGAGAAAATAGAGTGAACTGAATTAGAAATTCTGACATAGGCGCAATCGGGCTATGAAATGAGTTCAGTGGCAACAAATGAAAATTTCTGCCCAATATGGATTTCCGATTTTAAACGAGCGGTCCTCTTGACCTCTATTGCTGTACGAGCAAAATGCCAACTAGTCGCACACTACTGACCTTCCGTCACCTAACCACGCTACTCATTGCTCGCGGCCTCACACTGATTACCTCAAGAGTTCGGGAGAGAAAGTGCATCCTCAAGAAAATGATGTTAATAGGTGTCAGAGCACATGTATTTATCTGTGTGTGGTGTCTCTCGCTCCAAACTCTGCGGGTATCGGCGTGAGGCTGTGAGCAATGAGTAGGATGGTCAGCGCGCACTACCTCAGTAGAGTGCGGCAAGTAGGCATTTTGTGTTAGAAGGGAAGCTTGCTCATATAGCGGTTAAGGCGGCCGCTCGCATAAAGCGGGAAATCCGGGTTCACGTCTCGGTCCGACTCAAGTTTTTCGCTTCTCGCCATTGAATTCATTTCAGTGTCCGCTTTCGGCCGACGCCAGAATTTCTACTTCATGTCATGCATATGTACATTATCACGAGTGGTATCTTTCTTTTTGTCATGTCCGAAAGAACAGACAATACCGGTATGAAACAGGGAACAGAACAAATCTAAATTTCATTCTGTGTGTGTGTGGTTAACGTGCGTTGAGTACTCGTTAGTTTGAAAAATAAATGTCTTTCACGAACAAAGAGAAACTATACGGTGACAATTATCGAACTATACGAAGAAACTGTAAATTAGTTACAAACTACCGAATACACACACTTTATTCAACATGTAAACGCCACCACAAACATTTGGGTTTAGATTATGACATGTTCGATATGCCTACCATCATTGGCGATAATGTGGCGCAGACGAGGAGCGAAATTCTGCGTGATCCGCTGAAGTATCGAATCATCGATGCTGTCGATGACCTCCTGAATGGATTTTCAGCTCATCAATGGTTTTGGGGTTATTGGTGTACACCTCGACTATAATATAGCGTCAGAAAAAGGAGTCGCATGTGTTCAGATCCGGAGAATATGGCGGACGGTAACCAATCGAGGTCCATGCCAGTGGCCTATGGGTATCCCAGAGCCAGAATGCGGTCCCCCATGTGCTCCCCAGGACATAAAACACTCTTCTGCTTCGACAGAGTCGAGCTCCGTCTTGCATGAACCACATCTCCGGTCTAAGGCGCTGCAGTCATGGACTGTGCGGCTGGTCCCGGCGGAGGCTCGAGTCCTCCCTCGGGCATGGGTGTGTCCTTAGGATAATTTAGGTTAAGCAGTGTGTAAGCTTAGGGACTGATGACCTTAGCAGTTAAGTCCCATAAGATTTCACACACATTTGAACATTTTTTGAACCACATCTCGTCGAAATCAGGGTCACCGTGCCATCAAGGAATATCCCACCCATTATTCCGTGACTGGACATTGCACACCACGCAGTCACCTGTTGAGGGTGAAGAGACTTCTCGATCGCGAAATGCTGATTCTCAGTCCCCAAAATGCGCCAACTTTGCTTATTGACGAACCTATCCAAATGAAACGGGGCTTCGTCACTAAACCAAACCATGCATGCGCACACTAATTCCCATCATGCCCCGCGGCCTATCATGCAGTTTGAACGTCCTAAAGCAAATCCTTCAGAAGTTATCATGATTTTGTTCCATATAGTTCAATAATTGTCGTCCTGTAAAAATCTTGCTTCTTTACGGACAATGCACACAAAATGCGGAAACAACACGCGAGTTTTACGCAAGAATTTATGCCTATTAAGAATATGCGAATGTTCAAAAAAATTGATACTGGAAGGGCACTCCAATACTACGCAGAGTTTATGGACTAAGCTTGCAACGGGCAGAGCGCTAATAGGTATTTTGGCAGCTGTTGCTCGCTATTTAAATGTTAGCCCCAGAGAAGTTTCGAGTGCGTCTGGAAGATGTCAGTCCAGTATTGTCCGTCTCATGTGCCATTTCATCAGAGGATTAACCATCGGGATTACAAGAGACACTTGGAACTCTGCCCCTCGACTCCGACGTGAAATCAAGGCTATAGGTCCTTCTTCAAAGAACTGTCATTATCGATTAAGCTTAAACAATGTGTAGCGACGGACTGATTCATTTGCGAATGGTGGTTCCAGATCACATAACAACCCCCGTTAGATAGGTGAGAGAGAAAATTGTGCTGAGAATTTCGTAATCGTATTACTATCCTTGAATATATATATATATATATATATATCGAGGTCATATGTGAACACGAAATATTCCTTTTAGAATTGACGGGCTATGTTAGAAATTTTATAACCGTTAATCTTCAAAATGTCATCATGAAAAGCCCAACTGTATCGTGTCTTGATCTTAAAAGTTTAAGCCGTCCCCGGTGGCCGAGCTGTTCCAGGCGCTTCAGTCCAGAACCGTACTGCTGTTACGGTCGCAGGTTCGAATCCTGCCTCGGGCGTGGATGTGTGTGATGTCCTTAGGTTCGTTAGGTTTAAGTAGTTCTAAGTTCTAGGGGACTGATGACCTCAGATGTTCAGTCCCATAGTTTTTTTATTTTTAAAAGTTTGCATTTAAAACACCTGTGTACTAACTAGGACAATATGTGATATTCGAGGTACATGTCAGCTCGTAGGCACACATAGGTCATAACTACACAAACGGTTCGTCTGCAGACACGTCTGTACTGGAATGTTTTCTTTTACAGGGTAACAATTGTTGAACTATATGGAAAAAAGTAAATTATTTACAAATTACTGCGTGCGCACACTTTTTTCAACATGTAAACGTCACTACAGATATTCGGGTCTAGGTTATGACATGTTCGATATGCCTGCCGTCGTTGGCGATGATACGTCGCAGACTAAAAGCGAAATTCTGCATGACCCGTTGACGTGTCTGAACATCGATGCTGTCGATGACCCGCTGAATGGCTGTTCTCAGCTCAGCAATAGCTATTGGGTTATTACTGTACGCCTTGACTTTAATTTCACACACAAAAAGGAGTCGCATGTGTTCAGATTCAGAGAATATGGCGGCCAATCGAGGCCCATGCCAGTGGCCTCTGGGAATCCCAGAGCCAGAATGCGGTCGCCAAAGTACTCCTCCAGTACATAAAACACTTTGCTTCTTCGATGGGGTCGAGCTCCGTCTTGCGTGAACCACATCTAGTCGAAATGATCGTCACTTTAGACAATGGCGATGAAATGATCTTCCGAAACCTTCACGTACTGTTTGGTAGTCATTGTGCCATCAACGAATATCGCACCAATTAATCCGTGATACCAGACAGTCACCCGTTGAAATGCGGGTTCTCAGCCCCCCAAATGAGCCAGTTTTGCTTATTGACGAACCCATCCAAATGAAAGTGGGTCGACAACAACAGGGCGCCTGCGCATGCGCTTAGTAATTCCCATCATGTAGCGCGGCCAACCGCACAGTTTGAAAGTCGTAACGCAAACCGTTCAGAAGTTACGACGATTTTATTTCAAATAGTTCAGTAGTTGTCTGCCTGTACAAGCGCGCCAATTTCTGTTCGTGCTGATAGCTCGGACTTCATTAAGATGAAATATGCAGATTCTATTTAATACATGTAAGTAATAATGATGTCAAAGATATTGCCACACTGGCGGCTGTGCAAATGGCAACAAAGCCGGCTGGTTCTTCTCACAAAAAGCAACCGACTGATACACGAGGTGAAATACTCAGAAATGATAAGCAATCAATATTTAGTGAGCATGTTATCGTATCGAAACACAGATGTTACGCATCTGGCTATTGAAACATTCGTTATTACTTAAGAATCATGTACGACGTCTAAGGTGGATCAGCAGTGAATGGAACACGTCGAGCTAACGCAGGCAGATGTGCTACTGTGCATTTTAATGTGTATTCTGATTTTTATGGCGTAACAATCATTATCCATATGTGGACGCGGCCATGTCCACAAGGAGCTTTTTGATTGGATTGTAGACGATTTATTTCTGACAAACCATTGTATAATGCGCTACATTTTATCGGCTAACATGGCAACTTGGCATGAGGTTCCAATTCACAATGAACGCGTTTTGTAACAAACATTTTGAAGACCTGAAGATAACAGGAAAATCGAAACCGGTTGTTAAGAGTTAAGAAATATTTATGTTATCTTGCCTTAGGAAGTTTTTGTACCAAGTAAAACAAGTCGCGCCTTCAAATTTCTCAACATGAGAAAATTCAGTGAACTGTTGGACATTACCTGTAACCTTCTGCGTATGCCGATGAGTGCAAACACAGTGCCACCAGGATATGATAGTATCCATTCCACATAACTTAACAGTAGCCATATCGCTGTCTAGCGAAGTGATGCAGTGGTTAGTACATTGGACTCGCATTCGGAAGAGGACGGTTGAACAGCAAGCGAAAAAAACCGAACACCTATATCTTTCTGTGCGAGCTCTGATTTCACCAACAAAATATTTTCGCATGCGGAGGCGAAAGTTGGTGATTGATATTTCGTGAGAGGATCCCGCCGATCCGGAAAACGCCTTTGTTTTGATGATATCCATCTCAAATCCTGCAGCATATCAGTGACACTCTTTCCCATATTTCTCGATACTACACGACGTGCTCCTCTTCTCTGAACTTTCTCCACATATCCTGTAAGGACCCCACACGGCACAGCAGTGCTCCAGAAGAGGACGGACAAGCGTAACGTAGGCAGTCTGTTTAGTACATCTGCTGCATCTTCTGAATGTTCTGCCAGTAAAACGCAGTCTTCGCTTCGCCTTCCCTACAACATACACTATGTGTTCTTGGCAATTCAAGTTGTTCATAATTGTAATTTCTTGGTATTTAGTTGAATTTCCGGCCTTCAGATTTGATTGATTTGTCGTGTAACCAAAGTTTAATCGATTGCCTTTTATTATTTATTGTCAATTGTCAATTTTCGCACCACACAGATCTTTTCTGTATTGTTTTGGAATTTGTTTTGATCTTCTGATGACTTTACCAGACGATACACGATAGCATCATCTCCGAACATCGATTACTACGAATCCAGTCACATAACAGACGATATTCCTTAACCACGCAGTTTCACTACATGCCTTTGCGTGGTAGTGTCAAAGGCCTTCTGTAACTCTAGAAATACGGTATTAATTTGAAATTCCTTGGCCGGCCGGAGTGGTCGAGCGGCTCTAGGCGCTTCAGTCCGGAACCGCGTGACTGCTACGATCGCAGTTTCGAATCCTGCCTCTGGCATGGATGTGTGTGATGTCCGTAGGATAGTTAGGTTTAAGTAGTTCTAAGTTCTAGGGGACTGATGATGTTAAGTTCCATAGGGCTCAGAGCCATTTTTTGAAATCCCTTGTCAATAGCACTCAACGTTCCTTGTGAGTAAGGAGCTAGTTGTGTTTCACAAGAATGATGTTTTATAAATACCTGCTGAGTGTATGTCAGTAGACCGTTCTCTTTGACGTAATTCATAATGTTCGAACACCAGGCATGTTCCAGAATCCTGCTGCATATCAACGTTAATGCTATGGACCGGTAATTTAGTGGATTGCTCCTATTACCTTTCTTGAATATTGGTGTGACCTGTACAACTTTCCGGTATCTGGGTACAGGTCTTTCGTCAAGCGAGTGGTTGTATCTGATTGTCAAGTTTAGAGCTATTGCATCAGCATACTCTGAAAGGAACCAAGTTGGTTCATAGTCTGAACCGGAAGACTTACTTTTATTGATTTAAGTTGCTTCAGTACCCCGAGGATCTCTGCTTCTAAGTTACTCATGGTGGCAGATGTTCTTGATCCGAGCTCTGGAGTCTTCTTTGATGAAGGGATTTCGGAAGGCTGTGTTTAGTGACTCCGCTTTGGCAGCATTTTCGTCTATAGTATTTCCATTGCTATCGCGTAGAGCAGACATTGATTGTGTCTTGCCGCTAGGATACTTGACATACGACCAGAATCTCTTTAGATTTTCTGCCAGGTTTCGAGGCAAAGTTTTGTTGTAGAAACTATGGTAGCCTCTCGCATTGAAGTTCGCGCTAAATTTGGAGCTTCATTGCACGTTCGCCAATCTTGGGGATTTTGCGTTCCTTTAAATTTGGCATTCTTTTTTCGTTGTTTCTGCAACTGTGTTCTGACCCGTCTTGTGTGCCAAGGGGGATCAGCTCCGTAGTTTCTTAATTTATTTGGTATAAGTCTCTCAATTGCTGTCGATATTGTTTCTTTAAATTCAAACCACATCTGGTCTACAGTTACATTGTTGATTTGGAAGGCGTCAAGTGGGTTTTTATCTGCTTTTTTAAATTGGTATATTATTTGTTTATTTTTGGAGGATTTGGGGGTTACAATATTCAGTTTCACTTCCACAACCCTGTGTTCACTAATCCCTGTATCCGTTTTGATCCTCATTATTAGCTCAGGATTATTTGTTGCTAAAAAGTAAAGTGCGTTTTCAGAGCTGTACACTATTCGCGTGGACTTAGGAACTAACTGCTCGAAATAATTGTCAGAGAATGCATTTAGGATGATTTCGAATGTTTTATGCGTACCTTCGCATTCATCTATGTATTTTCGCCAACATATCAAGGGTAAATTAATGTCACCACCAACTATAAGTCGGGTACGTGTTTGAAATTAAACAGCAGTTTTACCTGAACCTTTCAGCAACTGTATCATCTAAGTTGGGAGTTCGGTAAAAGGATCCAATTATTAATTTATTCCAGTTGCCAAGAATGCCCTGTCTATACTAACGCACAGAAACTATCAACTTCTATTTCGCCGTTCCAGTTGACGTTTGGTAGAACGATAGATTTACCAGGAGCACTGCGAAAGGAAATTGTTACCATAAGACATAATTATGATTATTGTGTTCATAAAATCAAAACTAGGATACTATAAGCACATCGAAAGGCAAAAGAAAAAGTAGGTGAAACCAAAGGATACAGCAAAGCACATTACAATAAGATGGAGCACTCAAGAACTTTTCAGGTCGGTGGTGAAGTATTGCTCCATAATGAGACAGTAAGACGAGGGAGCTCTAAGAAGCTTGACTCCCAGTTCAGAAGACCATGTAAATAGTAAACGTACCATCGCTTCGTGTAGTAATCAGAACACACGGGAAGTAATAATTAAATCTACACCCCAATAGACTGAAGCTATACGATTAAAACAGAAGTATTTAGTATACACTTTCAATTAAAGTAAGGTAAGGATTTCGCCTACAGAGTATCAACTCATCATGGTGCTATGGGCAGTACTTGGTGTAGCCTCCACTGGCGGCAGTGGAGGTGCTGACTCTGACATCCAGTCTATCGTACAGATGGCGAATACTGTCCTGGCATACGTTGTGCAACGTCTGATTGACCTGTTCACGCAGTTCTGTAAGAGTTGTTGGTTGACGAGTGGCGTCAGCCACTTCTCGTCTCATCATCTCCGACACGTGCTCCATTGTAGACAAGTCTGGAGTTCGTGCTGGCCAGTGAAGTTGTTGCACGTCCTGCCGTGCATGTTGAGATTACGGGCAGCGTGTGGGTGAGGCAGCGCGTCGGCCCAAGGTGGTAGGTTCCTTGACAGACGTCATCCGCGACCTGTCTTCCGGTATAACTCCCCCCCAAAATGGTTTCGATCACCTGTGTTTCCGACATCTGTGGATCCAGAGCTAGGACGGATGTTCGCACACTTTCGATGAATCTAGTCAAGGGTTCATCATCCCCCTGTACCCGCCAATAATGGTTATATTGTAAACTATTCAGTGAACAAGGGGACTCCTTACGTGCCATTACCTGCTTATACAGGGTGTCCCAGCTATCTTGTCCACCTAAAATATCTTTGGAACAATAACAGCTATTGGAAAACGACTTTCACCGGTATCAACGTAGGGCTGGGGCCCATGAATGTACATATTTCGAAACATTCTAAAACGAAAGCATATGTGTTTTTTAACACAAACTTATGTTTTTTAAATGGACCTCCTATAATTTTTCTTCAGCAATCCATAGCATGATAAAGCACATACACAATGGCGTTGATTGCATCGCAATATTCCCATTACATCCCGAGATATTGAGACGCGAATTGACGCATGAAACACCCGACATGCGCTGCTAGCGCGCGTCCTGAGGCTCAGGCGTGAACCGCATGCTGCAGGATGGCAGCAGACCGTACTGCTCGTTTCGGACCTCTTGATAAGTATGGAAGTGTGATTATGCATGTCAATCACATCGCGATTACGGGCAGCATGGGGTTCACGCCTGAGCCTCAAGACGTGCGCTAGCAGCGCATGTCGGGTGTTTCAAGCATCAACTTCGCGTCTCAATATGTCGGGATGTAATGGGAATATTGCGATGCACTCAACGCCATTGTGTATGTGCTTTATCATGCTATGGATTGCTGAAGAAAAAATATAGGAGGTCAATTTAAAAAACATAAGTTTGTGTTAAAAAACGCATATGCTTTCGTTTTAGAATGTTTCCAAACATGTACATTCATGGGCCCCAGCCCTACATTGATACCGGTGAAAGTCGTTTTCCAATAGCTGTTATTGTTCCAGAGATATATTGGGTGGACAAGATAGCTGGGACACCCTGTATAGTTCCCTCAACCCCTTTTCCTTCCTGCAAAATTTGAGCAATAACTTGGCTGAGGGTCCAATCGCTCAATGGGTATAGTAGTTGGACAACCTGATCGTGGTGCAAGACAGAAAGCCATAACTTTTCAGTTTCCGGAACCTATTCCATTGATAATCTTTTTATTCCCCTTAGCAATATTCCCATGGGGTGGGCCAGTTTAGCAAAACTCGAACCCACGCATACTGACGATCTACTCTCCCCTTGTATTACCTGTTCCTGTACGCCATGCACATTTGGAAAATTTTGTCCTGTTATTTCGGATTCCTGAGACGAGCTGTTGCCGACCGATGGATCATATCAGCGCACACTCCGCTGTAGAGTGAAAATTTCATTCTAGAAACATCCCCTAGGTTGTGGCTAAGCCATGTCTCCGCAATATCCTTTCTTCCAGGAGTGCTAGTTCTGCAAGGTTCGCAGGAGAGCTTCTGTGAAGTTTGGAAGGTAGGAGACGAGGTACTGGCGGAATTAAAGCTGTGAGGACGGGGCGTGAGTCGTGCCTGGGTAGCTCAGTTGGTACAGCACTTGCCTGCGAACGGCAAATGTCCCGAGTTCGAGTCTCGGTCCGGCACACAGTTTTAATCTGCCAGGAAGTTTCATATCAGCTCACACTCCACTGTAGAGTGAAAATTTCATTCTAGAATACTACCCTGTTCACTAATTGTTTCACTGTCTACAACATTATTTCCCGCCTGGTCCATTTCCCTATGCACGATTACCAAATTACTACTTTGAATGTCTGTGAATTCATTACACGGTGGTGCTGATAAGCTACGCTCGTCGTCACTATCATTTCTCAATTTACTTTTACGTTTTTCACACGACATAATTGTCACGTATTTCACACGATAACAAGAAAAGCACAATTTGAAGAGCAAAAACAAGAAAACACATTAACATAGCACTGAAAATAATATCTAATAATTTGCAAGCGGGGCTTCGAAATACTTGGTGCAAATCTACATGCATGCCACAACTGCTTTACAGTACCGTACAACAACGAAAAAACTACAACTAGAAAGGAGATTCTCTCTACAATAACGCGCTAGCAATAAACAATAACTACACTAATTACTCAAACTACAAGAAAAAATCAGAAGATTCCAGTGAGGTATCCTCGGCTAAAGATCGACATATGAAACGTTCCCTTTGAAAAATTAAGAACGACTATGCTGGTAAACTTCTACGTTATATGATTTTCAAACAACTGCGCAAAACTCAACAAACTCAAACAGCTTTCTCTTTACTTGTTCTGATCATCACTAAACTGACACACAATATTTTTAACGCAACGCAATCTGACTTTCAATAATCCCTACAGAAGAATGGCCCTGACTAACAACAACCTATACCTTTCCTGAATCACTTACCCCACAAAAATCTTCGTTACTCGAACTACTGCAATACAGCGAGAGCCAGTACTGCCAGCTAAATAAAAGATTCTAACTATTGAATGCACTAAATACTGATAGGCATAGTTAGCAAGTGAAAGATTTTGCTAGAGAACAAACAGTGTATTTACCTTAATAGTGTCCAGAAGTCATAATATATATACCAGTTCATGACATTTAGTCTTACAAATTTCCTTTTCCTGGCGGACACACGTCCAGATCGTCCGCTCTCAAAACTCTGGTATCTCTCCCCCCACATCCACCACTGCTGGCGGCTCACCTCCAACTGCCCAACGCTACACGCTGTTAACAGCCAACTGCCCAACACTACAATAGCAAATATTCCAACAATGCCAACCAGCCACAGACTGCACACAGCACAGTCAGTGATTTTCATACAGAGCGCTAGGTGGCGTTACCAGCATAAAACCCTAAACAGCCTACTTACAACCGTACTCCGTAAAACTCCCTACATGTGAATCATACTACACGCAACGAATTATGACAAACAGTTAAGCATAGATATTATAATTAACAAGATATGTAAATCTTTTCCTTTGAAAATAAATTTAAAAAACGCACAAATCAACTCTTAACCTCAGTGGTTACATCCGTTAAAAAACAATATTCAGTACATATATTTTTATTCGTCGTCATGCACTGTTGTGCACCGTGCCGTCCTTCAGAATCACATGTGGCACGGGAAAGATTTTCCACGATGTACAAAACGTTAACTAAGGGCAACCAACTTACACAAATTGCATACTGGGATTACACGTCGATGTTGATGCGGCTGGCAAATCTTAAAACGGGTGAGAGACAGATGCGGTACTACTGAACACTTCGACTATCCCGCACCGCAAATAGGAGTACGGTGGGGTAGACAAAAGACAAATCAATAACTCTTGCAAGGCAACCTCAGAAAAGGTAGTAAGAAAATGTTTGGAGCTTTGAACTCTTCTGAGGGCCACACCAAACAACGGAATAACGTCCCAAGCTAAATTATGAAAATACTACCGGCGATTTCGCCACGACAAGTAGGACCGCAAAACATCATAAGAAGTGAACTGCGATTTACAAGATTTATAAGCGTCCGACTGGAAAGCTCCACAGTCAATCTTTTCATTATTACAAACACTTAACAGTACCTTCAAGGTTCACTCGTGGACACTACCAGTGTCGTTATAACTGTAGATAACAGAGTTTTACACAATCGGGGCCGACTTAGGTTTCTTAATAAGACAAGCAATGATTCGGTTCCTCCCTTCCATCCAAAACAGTGATTTACTTTAAAGCAATTAAATAGATGTCAATGGTGACATCAACGCTCTCCTCCCAAGCAGCTCACCTGCAGGCAAAGCTTCACCTCTCACAAGTCTGATATACGATCCACCAACGTTCACCTTTTCAGAATTCTTATGTCCAGCGCACACACCAAACTTGACGTAAATCTACGTCGAAATCCAAGGGCAGAACCTAGGAATCACTTCTCAGCTCTTGAATGACCACACGATGACCGTCATCGGTAAAACACCGGCCCTCCACACTAGGATCTTCGAGCGCACGGCGTTCCGTCCCAAACCGACTGCTTCAGCGGGGCCCACAGACCGAGCGGCCTTGCCCTCCGACACCGACACGTCGCTCCCCATCCAGATCTAATTCCCAGCATCATCCTCCTTCATCATTCTGTCACCTCGCGGCGCACGGGAAGCCAACTTGTCAAAGATATGCGGCACCAGAGACTCCAATCCGATCTCGATACTGACATCACGGCAAGTACTGAAAAGGTAGGGGATTTAAAAATAAATAAAATAGCGAGCCCTATCTCTTCAGTATATGACAGCTGTAGTTCATCGTACACCAAACGTAAAACCTGGGTTAGGGCCAGTGTGTCTTGGACGAATGCAGTCTACGAAATAGCACTGGCCAGCTCTAAGCACAAAACCTGCATTAGGGCCAGTGTGTCTTGGACGAATGTAGTCTATGAGACAGCACTGACCAGGTCTAAGCACAAAACCTGCATTAGGGCCAGTGTGTTTTGGACGAATGCAGTCTACGAGACAGTGCTGAGAAGGTCTAAGCACAAAACCTGGTTTAGGGCCAGTATATCTTGGACGAATGCAGTCTAGGAGACAACGCTGACAGGGTCTAAGCACAAAACCTGGGTTAGGGCCAGTGTGTCTTGGACGAATGCGGTTTACGAGACAGCACTGACAAGGTCTAAGCACAAAACCTGGTTTAGGGCTTGTGTGTCTTGGACAAATGCAGTCTACGAGACAGTGCTGACAAGGTTTAAGCACAAAACCTGGATTAGGGCCAGTGTGTTTTGGACGAATGCAGTCTACAAGACAGTGCTGAGAAGGTCTAAGCACAAAATCTGGTTTAGGGCCAGTGTATCTTGGACGAATGCAGTTCAAATGGTTCAAATGGCTCTGAGCACTATGGGACTCAACTGCTGTGGTCATAAGTCCCCTAGAACTTAGAACTACTTAAACCTAACTAACCTAAGGACAACACACAACACCCAGCCATCACGAGGCAGAGAAAATCCCTGACCCCGCCGGGAATCGAACCCGGGAACCCGGGCGTGGGAAGCGAGAACGCTACCGCACGACCACGAGATGCGGGCTGGACGAATGCAGTCTACGAGACAGCGCTGACAAGGTCTAAGCACAAAACCTGGGTTAGGGCCTGTGTGTCTTGGACAAACGCAGTCTACGAGCTGTGCTGACAAGGTTTAAGCACAAAACCTGGATTAGGGCCAGTGTATCTTGGACAAATGCACTCTATGAGATATTGCTGACCAGGTCCACGTCGTACGCGCAGATGACTATCACTTGTATGCTGGCAGAATATGCTTTCATCGCTGAAGACCACGGTATGCCATTCCATATTCCAATCGATCCTCAGATGATCCAGTCGAGCGAGCACGTCGATGCTTTGGCCTGAGTGGAAGACGGCCTAATCTAAATCTACATTTTGTAACAAGTCCGATTTATGTATCCCGCTCGATCGGGATCTGATAACAGCCCAAATAATAATTAATTAATGTGACCGTGTACCTAATGGGGCTGGCAATCGGATTTGACTGCTACGGAGTTGTTACATTCCATTTTGTCCTTCTCCAATGCTGTAATAATGAAATGTCTGGTGACAAGAAGAACGCCAACACAGCTTTACTAATCAAGACCTATATTCGTCTCAAAAACACAAGAAAAAGGAGACAGCCACTGCCTTCGTCATACATAATAAATTACGGCTAATCTCAGCACAGGCCTCTTCGTTATTCATTATTGTCACACGCAAATTCAATCACTGCAATCCAACACTGCAATCCAAATGATGCCGGCGCGGTAGACGCGAAACCAAAAATATCGGCACAGAAATACCACTTTCCCGTATTAATCTAACACAAAGGGGTTAAACCGCGGCGATGGCCACTCCCTTTGTCGGTAAACCCTTGCATTACAGCAACAGGCCTCCACACGGCTCGGCCCGCAACCTGAGAACTGACTCAACTCTACACTCGCTCACGCAACACGACACACTATCGATTGTTTGCCCTATCGACCTGTGCCGACTGCAAACTTATAGTAAGGGCCTACGGACCCCTTACATCCCCGCCCTCGAAAACTTCTTTGGAGCCACTGGCGTAAAAGAATCGGCAAGGGAATTAGACATTGCTACATCTGAACAAAACACATAGTGTAAATAACTAATGAAATTACAATTCACCAAATAATCCCTCGACTCCGGTAGTGGGCTGCCTCCACAATAATATTCTACAAAAGGTTATTACATCTCATACACATGGCATTGTCCAACTCACAATTTTTATATCAAACAGCAATAGTCCTCTATAGTCCAATATTGAATGAAACACACAACATACAATCAAAAATTATTACTTGAACACATGACATATGAATTATTATACTACAAATTAGTTGTTACAGGTTTTTACATCCATTCTCAGGTAATTGTCGTTATGAAATATGAAGTTCTAGTTACAATACATCAGAAAATACAATGCAAATAAACATTTTCCTTTTTCAAACGTCCGTTCAACAACTAAATGTCCTAAATATATCTTAGTAGGTTTATTCGGGTCCTTGTAGCTCTCACTCTTGACCAGACCTCACCTGGAGTGTCATTCAGTTTTCCAGTCCCTCCACCTCTTCCTCTATAATCAGACGAATGATTAAAATGATTCCTTGGGTCATTACTTCCCTCTCGGTTTTGATCATTAGCTTGACTGTCTCCCTGTGATCGAACAGATTCCAACTGTTCCAGTATCTCCATCAAGGCCTCCCTAACTTTAATTAGACTCCCGGATACAGTCTCTTGCATTCTCTGGCTCATTCTTCTTTTTACCGCTGATATCATTATGTCATCACTCAGGCGTTGTTCCACGGTCTCGTTCAATTCCCACAAATGTTCGGCAAACTCTCTCAACGTTCCTCTCCATGTACTAAGTGACTTGCGGTGGAGTAGGTCCTCAATCGCTGCACACTGATGACTTTTGGACCAGTATTTCTTCAAGAATTCCCCTTCAAACTGATCAAAACTAGTAGTCCCTTCCTTCTTCCTGACTCCCCAAGTGAAGGCCTCACCTTCCATCCAATCTATTGCAAATTGAATCTTGTCGAAGTCTTTAAAATGTGTTGGGAAAACTCCTTTTAACCATTTCATAAATATCATTGGGGTGCAACCCTCCTTTCGGTCTAAATTTCTGCCCTGTATTATTTTGGATGTACCGATTATCACTGCTCATCAAGGTAACCACTCTACCTTCCCCAACGGTTAAAGTGGCACTGCTAATTCGTTTATCAATTTGTTCGGTTTTGCTCTCCAGTTGTTCCACTCCCTGTTGTAATTGCCTGACCTCCATTGGAACCCTCTTGTTATCCTCTTCTCGTTCCATGGCTATAGCATTTCTCAGATTGACAGCCAGTTGGTTTTGCCTATCTCCTATCCCATTAACTGCATCATTGCATTGTTTCTGCATTTGCGTCACCTCGGCGATCCTTTCTCCCAATTCGGCTTTAGTTTCTTCAACATCGTCTTCTATCTTTTTTGTCAACTTTCCTTCCATCTTCTCCACGTCTCCCTGGACTTGGTCTATGCTCTTCTGTAGCTTCCTCTCTCTCTCATCGATGTCCATCTTCAGTCGTTCTTGTACCTCCTGCATTTCCTTCTTCAGATTACATTCCATCTTCATCTGCCATGTTTTGATCTCTTGTGCTATAGTTTCTTGTAAATCTTTCTTTAATGATGCGTTATTTCCTTGTAAATCTTCCTTTAATGATTTGCAGAATATTTCTTCCCTTTCTCTAGTTTCTTTTAGTCAGGCTGCCAACATCGACCACATATCTGCACCCTCTGAAACTGGCTTATCTCTCGTTGTTTGTCCGGTGTCTTGGGATAACTAGTTGAATGTGCTAATGGGCTATCTAATGACACTCCATAATCACTGATTCCCGAATCATCTCTGTCTTCCTGTCCTATCCCTTTCCTTTCAACTACTGCCTCACAAACCTGCTTATCTTCAGTAGACATGTTTGGTTTATTTTTAATTCACAGGCAAGTAATATAGAATAACCTCTAGTAACCCAAAACACTCCTAATTATCATGAAACTAATCAAACAGTAACTTCAGTTAATCCCAAATTGACACACTACGTATGATTACTGAACGTAACAACTCTCAAAAACTAATAATTTCAAATATCACTTCTCACATACACAGCTTATGTAAAATGTTCTAAATAAGGTAAATCACACCATTCACTAAATCTATAAATGTAAAATCCCCAAAAACAATAAGCATATTTGTACAATCACCATTTAGACTGCGCAGTATGCATAAATAAGTATGCTATATTTCAGAGTATGTTTCGCAAACTTTTCGAAAATTACTGTAATTGGGCACTTTTCCTAATGTGAAATTCCGTTTACAAATGTTTATTTACTGCGAAGACTGCACACTACAATTTAATGTTATGTCAACCAGTCGTCTTCACTCACCAACTGACGTTACCACGAGTCGCGATGTTTTGACGTTTGAAGTGGGCGTGGCACTGTACTGCCGCCGAAAGCCGCGTGAAGTCGCGCTGAAGATCTGCGGCGAGTCGTCGTAGTTCTCCGTCGGCCGCTCCGTGGCGCTGCAGGCGGGCGTAGTTTGTAGTTCGGCTGTTAGATGCCGGGTCGGCGCTCGGTGTCTCGAAGTCGCGCTAAAGACCGTCGGTGTAGTGCGTCTGTGCTTGCACAGGTAGTCGGGATGACGTGTGAAATCACCTCGCGGATCGAAGCTCTTTGGCGCAACTGCTACACGAGTCTGCGTGACGTCACTCAACAATTGCGTCGCCACAATAAATTGTCGTCCACATAACAGTTTATGGGTCCACATGAAGCTGTCCAATTTTCACTATTCAAAAAGCAATTCCAGTCACAATATTCCTATTAAACACTTCTGTAAAAGCTTTAGTGACGAATTCTTGGCTCGTTTTGCTATTTTAATGTTCACACGTGTCCTTCTTTGGTGTTCACTTTTCACAGTTTTTCGCGCGGATTTACGCATTTGCACATTATAACAGTTTATCGACACTATTATTCTTATCTAATATGGCAAGAAAAGAAAGTTTAGTCACAATCGTAAGATATTATTACTTCGTATTGTTCAAAAATGCACTGATTCTTGTCACGATTTTAAAGTTTATGCTCTGTTCCGATCCAACATTGAAAAAAAAAAAAATATTTTATCGCGTTAAGCAAGGTAAAATTACCTATTGTTCTTTACGATTCTTCCGAAAATTGCACTTGTCCTTTCACGGTAAGCCAAGGGTGTAACAAGTCCGATTTATGTATCCCGCTCGATCGGTATCTGATAGCAGCCCAAATAATAATTAATTAATGTGACCGTGTACCTAATGGGGCTGGCAATCGGATTTGACTGCTACGGAGTTGTTACATTCCATTTTGTCCTTCTCCAATGCTGTAATAATGAAATGTCTGGTGACAAGAAGAACGCCAACACAGCTTCACTAATCAAGACCTACATTCGTCTCAAAAACACAAGAAAAAGGAGACAGCCACTGCCTTCGTCATACATAATTAATTACGGCTAATCTCAGCACAGGCCTCTTCGTTATTCATTATTGTCACACGCAAATTCAATCACTGCAATCCAACACTGCAATCCAACACTGCAATCCAAATGATGCCGGCGCGGTAGACGCGAAACCAAAAATATCGGCACAGAAATACCACTGATCACTCTAGTAATTATACTTCTTCACTTTCCCGTATTATTCTAACACAAAGGGGTTAAACCGCGGCGATGGCCACTCCCTTTGTCGGTAAACCCTTGCATTGCAGCAACAGGCCTCCACACGGCTTGGCCCGCAACCTGAGAACTGATTCAACTCTACACTCGCTCACGCAACACGACACATTATCGATTGTTTGCCCTATCGACCTGTGCCAACTGCAAACTTATAGTAAGGGCCTACGAACCCCCTACAATTTACATGGATACTCTGCAACACATTCAAGTGCCTGGCAGAGGGTTCATCGAGCCTCCTTCACAATTCTCTATTATTCCAATCTCGTATAGCGCGCGGAAAAAACGAACACTTATATCTTTCCGTACGAGCTCTGATTCCCTTATTTTATCGTGGTGATCGTTTCTCCCTATGTAGGTTGGTGTCAACAAAATATTTTCGCACTCGAAGGAGAAACCTGGTGATTGGAATTTCGTGTGTAGGATCCATCGCAACCAAAAACGCCTTTCTTTTAATGATGTACAGCCCAAATCCTGTATCATTTCTGTAACACTGTCTCCCATATTTCGCGGTAGTACAAAGCGTACTGCCCTTTCTTTGGACTTTTTCCATGTATTCCGTCAGTCCTATCGGGTAAGGATCCCATACTGCACAGCAGTATTCTAAAAGAGGACGGACAAGCATAGTGTAGGCAGTACTTCCTAGACGTGTGTGTGTCCGTTGTCCGTTTTGTTAAATGTCTATAAAATTTTTCTTTCTCCAATACCTTTTTTTCCAATGATATATTGAAGGAACGAGAAACCAGTCCAATACGCTCTTAGTCAAATACGTTTTTTTTTCCTAACAATGAACACAGGAAGGACGTTCTGGCCTAAGTGCCTTACAAATTAATTTCTAAATTTCTCATAGATTGAGAAGCTTTGTTATTCATTTTTCTTCCCTAAAAAAGGCGAACTCATACATTTACCCCGAAGACTGTTAGGTGCTCACTTACTCCGAGCGGATGAGAATACTTCGATGGTGTAATACCGATCGTAGGAGTGAACTGGATGGGCCGTTACGTCATAAAAATATGTTGGCGTGTCGGCACGCAGGGCACGGGTCGTCGCTTATATAACGCCACGCTGCGAGGGAACTCCCGAGAGGGAGCGTCTTACTAGATGGGTGCAGGCAGCGAGCAGCAGGCAGCGGGGCTTCTTGCGCAGAGACTGGGCCTTAATTAAGTTTTTCGCCGGCTTCTGCGACGCCCGCGTGTTTTACATCGGCAGACAGCGGGGGCGGGCGCCGGCAGAAGGAGCTACGCGGCTCCCTCCGTGGTCGGCGCCGCCCACGTCGCAAAGTGCCGCGGTTGTGACTGCCGCCGCCGGAATAAAGTCGACCCCCCGCCCACCCACACACCCCCACACCACGCTCCTACTTAGTACTTGCCACAAGCTCCTCAGCATTTACACCCCACGAGCCGCCGTGCAAGACGCTAATCAACGCCGAGACTTTATTCTGCTGCAGCTGGAATGCTCCACCTGTTGTAGTGTAACGACGTAAGTTTTTTATAACCGATTTTCGTTAGATATATGACCATGTGCAGACTTCGTCACCTACGTCAGTTACAACCCACTTCAAAATGATTTATATTCTTTTTAAATTGTCATAGAATGGTTCTTGAACGAAACTGTAAAACATCAGTTGAGTCGTATGCAAAGAATTACATCACTTGGACCAATTGGTTTTCGTAATTTTTTCGATTTAAATTTCGTTTGTTTCTCCTCAGAAATTATATTGACACACGTTATCTTGATCTAATCGATATCAGAATCACACATTAAATAAACTTTTGAGATTCAAAGTTTCGGTGAACGCTGTCAGAATCACTAATCCTGTCAAATATATTATTATTCCGTTCACATAATTCTTCATAAATAAATCCTCAGAACACGTGTTTCAACTTTAGTAGCATACACTATTTTATTAGCTTCCTACACATACAGATGTGAACTTGACCGTTGGCAAAATAGGACTGACTTTTAATAAGATTAAGCTCTATATGACGTCATTGTTGTACAAAAAGAGTACAAAAAATTCATTTTTAATTTTTTTAGAAGCACGACGCAACAACTCGGTTCCAGGATCTTCTGTTGCTCCTTGGCTGTCGACCCGCGACGTACAGCGGCCAGCAATTTCCTCTCTGGTCGCGGCAGCGAAGATGCTGTCTCCGTTCGTTGCGCCGCCCTCTCCGTACATGAAACACATAAAAAAAATACAAAACTTTTAGATAATTCACATCTATTACAAATAATAATAAAAATACATAAACAAAACTAAATTAAACTTATAGTCACCTGCAAACTGGGCTGACATTGGTGGATGGGTGACGCTTAATTTCGTCCCACTACACTGTCTATCTCTCAGTTACACTCTGTGGAAAATTGTTTAGGACCGTAAGAGAAACCGTGGTTTCCACTTGCACCAAATTTCGATAAATTTAATTCAAAATGTTCAAATTTGTGTGAAATCTTGTGGGACTTAACTGCCAAGGTCATCAGTCCCTAAGCTTACACACTACTTAACCTAAATTATCCTAACACACACACCTGTGCCCGAGGGAGGACTCGAACCTCCGCCGGGATCAGCCGCACAGTCCATGACTGCAGCGTCTTAGACCGCTCGGCGATAAATTTAACTATCAGGCTTAATTTTAACAGAAGACTAACCTGTTCCCCACACGTGTAGTTTGATACAGATATAGAGAAAGTTATTGACTCTCTTCGAAACATTTGTGTCTCGGTATTTCTCACAATTAACGCATAACCAGAAACCAGCCACTGTTGATACGCGCCGTAAATAGTTGCGACACGACAGGTTTATCTTCAGGCGCCTTTTTCAGTTCCGAAATTACATTCTGCTGAACGTGTGATATTCGCTTATGGGGTTAAGGTTACTTACAAGGGAACCTCCCCATCGCACCCCCCTCAGATTTAGTTATAAGTTGGCACAGTGGATAGGCCTTGAAAAACTGAACACAGATCAATCGAGAAAACAGGAAGAAGTTGTCTGGAACTATGAAAAAATAAGCAAAATATACAAACAGTAGTCTATGCGCAACATATACAACATCAAGGACAATGCGAGCCTAGGAGCGCCGTGGTACCGTGGCTAGCGTGAGCGGCTGCGGAACGAAGGATCCATGGTTCAAATCCACCCTCGAGCGAAAAGTTTACTTTCTTCATTTTAGCAAAGTTATGATCTGTCCGTTCCGTTCGTTCATTGACGTCTCTGTTCACTGTAATAAGTTTAGTGTCTGTGTTTTGCGACTGCACCGCAAAACCGTGCCATTAGTAGACGAAAGGACGTGCCTCTCCAATGGGAACCGAAAACATTTGATCGCAGGGTCATAGGTCAACCGATTCGTCCACAGGGAAACACTTCTGATATATCCTATACGACACTGCTGACGGCATGCTTGTACACTTGGCGAATCGGTAAAAAGATTCTTCTACCTTGCCCGATTTAGGTTTTCTTGTGGATGTGATAATCGCTCCCAAAAGAGTGATGAACAGTTTGTCACATAAACTGCAACAAACGAATGCAACAGTTTCACAGTCGGACAGTTCTCCCTGTGCTCTGTCAAAACATATGTTTTTAACGATTTCAAATTTTTCCGTGTGTAGACCGTCAAATCCTGCATATGTCCAAACACATCAGAACATGTCCAGGAATTTCGGAGATCGAAGTTGATTATGTGTGAGTGCCTGAACTTTGATAATTGTTTGAAAATTATAAATTAAACTTTTCACTCGAGGGAAAACTTGAACCAAGGACCTCTCATTCCGTAGCTGCGCACGCTAACCACGGGAACACGGCGTTCCTCAGCTCGTATTGTCCTTGATGTTGCCTATGTTGCGCATGGACTACTCAGTTTGTATATTTTGCTTATTTTTTTTCATAGTTCCACACAACTTCTTCCTGTTTTCTCGATTGATCTGTGTTCAGTTTTTCAAGACCTATCCACTGTGCCAACTTATAACTAAATCTGAGGGGGGTGCGATGGGGAGGTTCGCTTGTTAGGGTGATGATGCCTTACGTAACAAAGCAATGTAATAAAATCACAATATTTAATATAAATGGACCAACTAGTGTACTAAGTGACATCTACAAATTCCTAATATAAGGACTGAATTAGGTTTGTATTACTTACATCCCGCTTTCTGCATCTCTTCATTTTACTACTGACTGTAGTAGCAGAAATTCATATTTTGTCATCAAATTCAAGGGCAAATTCAACAACTTTCTGAAAGCTGAACGCACCCCCTCCCCACATACAAACAAACATACCTTGGTATTTCGTCCCTGCTGGCATACATACACAAGGAGAGCGATTTACATAACAAAACTATGCCAATCGCTGCGTCTGTCAGAAGTTACATGTATGCAGATGCAACAGAAAAGTAGTGTGGTTAGATGTTGCACTAAATACAATTTACATCAAATGAGCGTTACATGTATATAATGTAAACGAGTAAAAAAAGTCAGTTCATCATGAAGAAATAGATATTCCGTTACATATTGCACTAGATGAAAAAAATATGAGAAAGTTCTATACACAAATACTGTGAAGGTAAATATTATGACAGCATGCTAGCAATTACCTCTTTAATAATTATTATATGTCGCGTAAGAGACGAGAGGTAAAATACAAATTTAGATACACAGCTGTTATAACAGTAATTACTACACTAACAGTACGATAGCTTAATGAATATTTAATTTAATTCTTGTATTAACTTTTGAGAAATCGATTAATTAATTAGCAGGCTGTTATACCACTGGACAAGAACATTTCTGAATTTTACTATTGCAAGTGTGAATGGTGTTTACGTACGTTTAAAAACAGACAGCAGGTGGACACATTTCTGAAGATATGCTGAGTTAGCTTAAAACGAGCAGCCATCTGAAGACGAATGTACTAGTTCGCTACCGGTAACGGCACTGGTTGCTCCTAATTAACAGCATCGGTAACAGTAGCTGGTCGCCGCTTTTACTTTTATGTAAGAGTTAACCTTTATTTTCAAACTACTGTGGTCTCACCATGTCAGTTTTCCACAAATTGGCACTTGTGACGAATATTCATATCTAACAGCTATGTTACCTAACTGAAATTATGTGGTACTCTAGCTTTAAATACCCCGACTGATTAAAACTATCAGGACACCCCTTTGTAATGCGGAATTGACCACTACATGTAGCATATGGTGGACCGACCAGCATAAAAGGAGGTGGAGAGAATTGTGTTGTCAGTAGAAGCAGCACAACATGCAGAATTCAGAAATGGTTCAAATGGCTCTGAGCACTATGGGACTTAACTTCTGAGGTCATCAGTCCCCTACAACTTAGAGCTACTAAAACCTAACTAACCTAAGGACATCACACACTTCCATGCCCGAGGTAGGATTCGAAGCTGCGACCGTAGCGGTCGCGCGGTTCCGCACTGGAGCGCCTAAAACCGCTCGGCCACAGCGGCCGGCACAGCAGAATTGGTCAGTCAGCGCAGCTCAGTGCCTTCTAGTGCGGACTACTGTCTTCTAAGCAACAGGTACTTAGGGACATTTCAAACCTTCTAAAGCTGCCCAAATCGATGGGTGGTGAAGTGCTTGCTAAAACAAGATCAGACAGATATCCTGTACTGAGGGACAGCACGGTGGTTGTAAAAAAATCGCATGAAAACGGCAGAAGGAATCACTCGTGTTTGCCAAAGACATATTAATAGTCCAACTATCAGAATGAGTGAGTGTAGAAAGTTATAAATAAGTAGTTATAATGATCGAGCAACTTCTCATAACATTTTTATAGTCAGTGCTAAGCAACGTTTTAGACGGTGTAAAAAGCGTTGCCACTGGACAGTGGATGACTGGAAACCAGTGATTTGATGAATCACGCTGTATACGATGGAAGGAGTCAGATATGGCGAATTCCTGGCGACATTGTGTAGATGTAGTGCTAACAGTGAAGTAGAGTAGGTGTGACAGCATGGGGGTGGTTCACGTA
This sequence comes from Schistocerca serialis cubense, assembly GCF_023864345.2. Taxonomy (NCBI): domain Eukaryota; kingdom Metazoa; phylum Arthropoda; class Insecta; order Orthoptera; family Acrididae; genus Schistocerca; species Schistocerca serialis. The sequence goes on along the minus strand of NC_064641.1, from coordinate 867,627,637 downwards.
GTTGTGGAGTGGTCCCCTCATTACACGTAAGAAAGTACTACATGGGGAAGAATAGGAACACATTTTGCAGCATTGTGTTCTATTTACGTAGATGAACAGTTCGGAAACGATAGTTGTTTGTGTTACCATGACAGTGCTCCCTGTCATAAAGCAGTACCTGAGGCAGTGGTTTGTGGGGAATAACATTTCCGAAATGGACTGGCTGCCGAAAGTCCTGATCTGAATCCAATGGAATATATTTGGGATGAATTAGAACGTCAGTTGTACTTTTTTTTTTTCACTGGACACAACGTTCTTTAGCAAACATATGACGTACGCGGTCAATTTGCTCGCTGGACACGCGACACATTACATGTAATCGGGAGATGTATTGTCTGTGATGCATTATTTGCTGTACCTGCAACACGAACGCGAGCTCATACGTTGTAGTACAAAATACAGAACTTTCTTCGCGAACTATTTGGGAAGCATATTTCACAATCCGCTCAATAAGCTGTGTTGTAACCGCGACCAGGACGGCCGCGGGGTTGCCGAGAGTGAAGCGCGGCGGGACCAAACGAGAGCGGCCAGCAAACAAACAAACGAACAGGAAAGGACAGACGCGAACAACGACGGACTTCCGAGCAAGACCTTACGAACAACATGCAAAAAGCAACAGGGTCACAAGAGACAACCTAACGAATCCACAACGTCCACTGGCACACAGAAACAAAGTAAACACGCTGTCTGTAGGTGAGACGTCGATAGACTCGCTTGCATGTCACACTGCCGCGCTAAGCGAGGATGGGGTACGTCGCTATTGGCCGCTGGGACCACGTGGTCCACTGTGGCGCCCTCACGTTATACGCGAGCAGTCGCGGCTTACATCTACATCTACATCCATACTCCGCAATCCACCTGACGGTGTGTGGCGGAGGGTACCTTGAGTACCTCTATCGGTTCTCCCTTCTATTCCAGTCTCGTATTGTTCGTGGAAAGAAGGATTGTCGGTATGCCTCTGTGTGGGCTCTAATCTCTCTGATTTTATCCTCATGGTCTCTTCGCGAGATATACGTAGGAGGGAGCAATATACTGCTTGACTCTTCGGTGAAGGTATTTTCTCGAAACTTTGACAAAAGCCCGTACCGAGCTACTGAGCGTCTCTCCTGGAGAGTCTTCCACTGGAGTTTATCTATCATCTCCGTAACGCTTTCGCGATTACTAAATGATCCTGTATCGAAGCGCGCTGCTCTCCGTTGGATCTTCTCTATATCTTCCATCAACCCTATCTGGTACGGATCCCACACTGCTGAGCAGTATTCAAGCAGTGGGCGAACAAGGGTACTGTAACCTACTTCCTTTGTTTTCGGATTGCATTTGCTTAGGATTCTTCCAATGAATCTCAGTCTGGCATCTGCTTTACCGACGATCAACATTATATGGTCATTCCATTTTAAATCACTCCTAATGCGTACTCCCAGATAATTTATGGTACTAACTGCTTCCAGTTGCTGACCTGCTATTTTGTAGCTAAATGATAAAGGATCTATCTTTCTGTGTATTCGCAGCACATTACACTTGTCTACATTGAGATTCAATTGCCATTCCCTGCACCATGCGTCAATTCGCTGCAGATCCTCCTGCATTTCAGTACAATTTTCCATTGTTACAACCTCTCGGTACACCACAGCATCATCTGCAAAAAGCCTCAGTGAACTTCTGATGTCATCCCCAAGGTCATTTATGTATATTGTGAATAGCAACGGTTCTACGACACTACCCTGCGGCACACCTGAAATCACTCTTACTTCGGAAGACTTCTCTCCATTGAGAATGACATGCTGCGTCCTGTTATCTAGGAACTCCTCAATCCAATCACACAATTGGTCTGATAGTCCATATGCTCTTACTTTGTTCATTAAACGACTGTGGGGAACTGTATCGAACGCCTTGCGGAAGTCAAGAAACACGGCATCTACCTGTGAACCCGTGTCTATGGCCCTCTGAGTCTCGTGGACGAATAGCGCGACGGCTGCAGAGACCTCTACTGGTAATCGATGTCGTCTGGCGCAGATTCGAAACCCGCGGCGCTCGGTACCAGAAGCTGGAGTGTCCCAGGGACGAAATGACTCGTTGACCGCACGTCTGAAGACGATAATTGACACGGTTTATGCATGTTTGCATATTGCACGTTCAGAAGACAACTGGCTCCATCCTGCTAGCGCCAGATGTGACTGGATAATGTTTACGAGTCCCATGCATCACAGTAAACGGATATGACAAGTCACAAAATCTTCCGAAAAACAGTCTACATCTACATCTACATCTATACTCCGCGAGCCACCTTACGGTGTGTGGCGGAGGGTACTTATTGTACCACTATCTGATCCCCCCTTCCCTGTTCCATTCACGAATTGTGCGTGGGAAGAACGACTGATTGTAAGTCTCCGTATTTGCTCTAATTTCTCGGATCTTTTCGTTGTGATCATTACGCGAGATATATGTGGGCGGTAGTAATATGTTGCCCATCTCTTCCCGGAATGTGCTCTCTCGTAATTTCGATAATAAACCTCTCCGTATTGCGTAACGCCTTTCTTGAAGTGTCCGCCACTGGAGCTTGTTCAGCATCTCCGTAACGCTCTCGCGCTGACTAAATGTCCCCATGACGAATCGCGCTGCTTTTCGCTGGATCATGTCTATCTCTTCTATTAATCCAACCTGGTAAGGGTCCCATACTGATGAGCAATACTCAAGAATCGGACGAACAAGCGTTTTGTAAGCTACTTCTTTCGTCGATGAGTCACATTTTCTTAGAATTCTTCCTATGAATCTCAACCTGGCGCCTGCTTTTCCCACTATTTGTTTTATGTGATCATTCCACTTCAGATCGCTCCGGATAGTAACTCCTAAGTATTTTACGGTCGTTACCGCTTCCAATGATTTACCACCTATGGCATAATCGTACTGGAATGGATTTCTGCCCCTATGTATGCGCATTATATTACATTTATCTACGTTTAGGGAAAGCTGCCAGCTGTCGCACCATGCATTAATCCTCTGCAGGTCCTCCTGGAGTACGTACGAGTCTTCTGATGTTGCTACTTTCTTGTAGACAACCGTGTCATCTGCAAATAGCCTCACGGAGCTACCGATGTTGTCAACTAAGTCATTTATGTATATTGTAAACAATAAAGGTCCTATCACGCTTCCCTGCGGTACTCCCGAAATTACCTCTACATCTGCAGATTTTGAACCGTTAAGAATGACATGTTGTGTTCTTTCTTCTAGGAAATCCTGAATCCAATCACAAACCTGGTCCGATATTCCGTAAGCTCGTATTTTTTTTCACTAAACGTAAGTGCGGAACCGTATCAAATGCCTTCCTGAAGTCCAGGAATACGGCATCAATCTGCTCGCCAGTGTCTACGGCACTGTGAATTTCTTGGGCAAATAGGGCGAGCTGAGTTTCACATGATCTCTGTTTGCGGAATCCATGTTGGTTATGATGAAGGAGATTTGTATTATCTAAGAACGTCATAATACGAGAACACAAAACATGTTCCATTATTCTACAACAGATTGACGTAAGCGAAATAGGCCTATAATTATTCCCATCTGATTTATGACCCTTCTTGAAAATGGGAACGACCTGCGCTTTCTTCCAGTCGCTAGGTACTTTACGTTCTTCCAGCGATCTACGATAAATTGCTGATAGAAAGGGGGCAAGTTCTTTAGCATAATCACTGTAGAATCTTAAGGGTATCTCGTCTGGTCCGGATGCTTTTCCGCTACTAAGTGATAGCAGTTGTTTTTCAATTCCGATATCGTTTATTTCAATATTTTCCATTTTGGCGTCCGTGCGACGGCTGAAGTCAGGGACCGTGTTACGATTTTCCGCAGTGAAACAGTTTCGGAACACTGAATTCAGTATTTCTGCCTTTCTTCGGTCGTCCTCTGTTTCGGTGCCATCGTGGTCAACGAGTGACTGAATAGGGGATTTAGGTCCGCTTACCGATTTTACATATGACCAAAACTTTTTAGGGTTCTTGTTTAGATTGTTTGCCAATGTTTTATGTTCGAATTCGTTGAATGCTTCTCTCATTGCTCTCTTTACGCTCTTTTTCGCTTCGTTCAGCTTTTCCTTATCAGCTATGATTCGACTACTCTTAAACCTATGATGAAGCTTTCTTTGTTTCCGTAGTACCTTTCGTACATGATTGTTATACCACGGTGGATCTTTCCCCTCGCTTTGGACCTTAGTCGGTACGAACTTATCTAAGGCGTACTGGACGATGTTTCTGAATTTTTTCCATTTTTGTTCCACATCCTCTTTCTCAGAAATGAACGTTTGATGGTGGTCACTCAGATATTCTGCGATTTGTGCCCTATCACTCTTGTTAAGCAAATATATTTTCCTTCCTTTCTTGGCATTTCTTATTACACTTGTAGTCATTGATGCAACCACTGACTTATGATCACTGATACCCTCTTCTACATTCACGGAGTCGAAAAGTTCCGGTCTATTTGTTGCTATGAGGTCTAAAACGTTAGCTTCACGAGTTGGTTCTCTAACTATCTGCTCGAAGTAATTCTCGGACAAGGCAGTCAGGATAATGTCACAAGAGTCTCTGTCCCTGGATCCAGTTCTGATTGTGTGACTATCCCATTCTATACCTGGTAGATTGAAGTCTCCCCCTATTACAATAGTATGATCACGAAACTTCTTCACGACGTTCTGCAGGTTCTCTCTGAGGCGCTCAACTACTACGGTTGCTGATGCAGGTGGTCTATAGAAGCATCCGACTATCATATCTGACCCACCTTTGATACTTAACTTAACCCAGATTATTTCACATTCGCATTCGCTAATAACTTCACTGGATATTATTGAATTCTTTACTGCTATAAATACTCCTCCACCATTGGCGTTTATCCTATCCTTGCGGTATATATTCCATTCTGTGTCTAGGATTTCGTTACTGTTCACTTCCGGTTTTAACCAACTTTCCGTTCCTAATACTATATGCGCACTATTTCCTTCAATAAGGGATACTAATTCAGGAACCTTGCCCTGGATACTCCTGCAGTTTACCAATATTACGTTGACTTTTCCTGTTTTTGGTCTCTGAGGACAGACGCTCTTTATCAACGATGATAATGTCCTCTCTGGTAAGCCGTCAGGTATTTTATCGTTTAGCCCAAGGGGGGGTCCCTCTAACCTAAAAAACCCCCGTGTGCACGCCACACGTACTCTGCTACCCTAGTAGCTGCTTCCGGTGTGTAGTGCACGCCTGACCTGTCTAGGGGGGCCCTACAGTTCTCCACCCAATAACGGAGGTCGATGAATTTGCAACAATTATAGTCGCAGAGTCGTCTGAGCCTCTGGTTTAGACCCTCCACACGGCTCCAAACCAGAGGACCGCGATCGACTCTGGGCACTATGCTGCAGATATTAAGCTCAGCTTGCACTCCGCGTGCGATGCTGGTTGTCTTCACCAAATCAGCCAGCCCCCGGAAGGAACCAAGGATGGCCTCAGAACCCAAGCGGCAGGCGTCATTCGTTCCGACATGTGCTACTATCTGCAGCCGGTCACACCCAGTGCGTTCAATAGCTGCCGGAAGGGCCTCCTCCACATTACGGACGAGACCCCCCGGCAAGCACACCGAGTGCACACTGGCATTCTTCCCCGACCTACCCGCTATTTTCCTAAGGGGCTCCATAACCCGCCTAACGTTGGAGCTCCCTATAACTAATAGGCCCGCCCTCTGTGACTGTCGGGACCTTGCCGGAGAATCGGCCACTGGCCCAACAGGCGAGGCATCCTGTGGTGGCTCGGAAACGATGTCATCACCACTAGGAAGCACCCCGTACCTGTTGGAAAGGGGTAAGGCAGCTGCCACGCGGCCAGATCCCACCTTCGCCTTTCGGCCAGGCACGCGCGAGCCCACCACTGTCCGCCATTCACCCTGGAGTGATGGCTGACCGGTAAGATGCTCACTGCCGGAAGACGCAGCGACATCAGGGGTTCCATGCGATTCCAAGGCCACCGAAGTAGGCATAGGTCTCACCACAGTTGCCCCAACGCCACTACGAGCCGACGCCTGCGCCTCGAGCTCGATGAGCCTAACAGACAAAGCCTCCACCTGGCCGCGAAGAGTGGCCAATTCTCCTTGCGTCCGCTCACAACAACCACAGTCCCTACACATGACTATGTTTACCCTAAAAGCGAACGGTGTACTCGCCTTATTAGCAGCAGGAAATCGAAGTGCTCTCTCACTGACGGTCTAACCGACACTGAGCTGTTCTAACCAAACAAACAAAAGCCTGTACGATACGAGGGTCAGTAGCAACGGCGATACTGTACACTGCACTGTTATTAAAATAAAAGGTTGTGTCTAGTAGGCACTCAAACACGCAAGAAATTACAAAAATAAAATAGTAACTACCCAGATAACTGAAAATAAGTTGTACCTGTTTGAAGCACCCGAAATTGGGATGCTGCCCCAATGGCGAGAACGATCAAGTTTATCCGTCTAAACGCAATACTTATGATGTATCATTGCTTGTTGCTGAAAATGTTGAGCCGGCCGTGGTCGCCGAGCGGTTCTAGGCCCTTCAGTCTGGAACCGCGCGACCGGTAAGGTCGCATGTTCGAATCCTGCCTCGGGCATGGATGTGTGTGATGTCCTTAGCTTAGTTAGGTTCAAGTAGTTCTAAGTCTAGGGTACTGATGACCTCCGATGTTAAGTCCCATAGTGCTTAGAGCCATTTATACATTTAATATTCAGATATCCTCAGTAACAACACATATCAAAAGCTTCTATTCTCTTCTTGTCTGACCTGTTTATGGCCCACTTTTGAATTTCAAGCAAGGATACACTGCACACTTTCATAAAAGATTTCCAAGCTCTTATTTTTTATGAAGCATGCATCGATGAGCCAAAACATTATGACCACTTGCTTAACAGCGTGTCGTTCCACTTTACAAACACCGTACAACAGAAATGAAATGAAATGATCGTGTCATTGATGGCCGAGGAAGTTCGGCCGCCGGTTGCAAGTCTATTTCAGATATTGCCATTTTGGGCGACTTGGGCACCGGTGATGATGAGGACAACACAAAACCCAGTGCAAGAGTGGAGAAGATCTCCAACGTGGCCGAAAATCGAACCTGAGCCCGCTGCATGGCAGACAGACGCGTTATAATTCAGGTAAGCGTGCGGACCAGTAAAACAGTGTTTCTGCTTGTGAAGGATTCTACAAGTCCCTGACAGGATTTCAGAAGTATGTGGCACCAGACGTGTACACACAGGTCTACATCTACATCTACATCTACATCCATACTCCGCAAGCCACCTGACGGTGTGTGGCGGAGGGTACCTTGAGTACCTCTATCGGTTCTCCCTTCTATTCCAGTCTCGTATTGTTCGTGGAAAGAAGGATTGTCGGTATGCCTCTGTGTGGGCTCTAATCTCTCTGATTTTATCCTCATGGTCTCTTCGCGAGATATACGTAGGAGGGAGCAATATACTGCTTGACTCTTCGGTGAAGGTATGTTCTCGAAACTTTGACAAAAGCCCGTACCGAGCTACTGAGCGTCTCTCCTGCAGAGTCTTCCACTGGAGTTTATCTATCATCTCCGTAACGCTTTCGCGATTACTAAATGATCCTGTAACGAAGCGCGCTGCTCTCCGTTGGATCTTCTCTATATCTTCCATCAACCCTATCTGGTACGGATCCCACACTGCTGAGCAGTATTCAAGCAGTGGGCGAACAAGCGTACTGTAACCTACTTCCTATGTTTTCGGATTGCATTTCCTTGGGATTCTTCCAATGAATCTCAGTCTGGCATCTGCTTTACCGACGATCAACATTATATGATCATTCCATTTTAAATCACTCCTAATGCGTACTCCCAGATAATTTATGGTACTAACTGTTTCCAGTTGCTGACCTGCTATTTTGTAGCTAAATGATAAAGGATCTATCTTTCTGTGTATTCGCAGCACATTACACTTGTCTACATTGAGATTCAATTGCCACTCCCTGCACCATGCGTCAATTCGCTGCAGATCCTCCTGCATTTCAGTACAATTTTCCATTGTTACAACCTCTCGATACACCACAGCATCATCCGCAAAAAGCCTCAGTGAACTTCCGATGTCATCCACAAGGTCATTTATGTATATTGTGAGTAGCAACGGTCCTATGACACTCCCCTGCGGCACACCTGAAATCACTCTTACTTCGGAAGACTTCTCTCCATTGAGAATGACATGCTGCGTCCTGTTATCTAGGAACTCCTCAATCCAATCACACAATTGGTCTGATAGTCCATATGCTCTTACTTTGTTCATTAAACGACTGTGGGGAACTGTATCGAACGCCTTGCGGAAGTCAAGAAACACGCCATCTACCTGTGAACCCGTGTCTATGGCCCCCTGAGTCTCGTGGACGAATAGCGCGAGCTGGGTTTCACATGACCGTCTTTTTCGAAACCCATGCTGATTCCTACAGAGTAGATTTCTTGTCTCCAGAAAAGTCATTATACTCGAACACAATTTCCGCAAATTATGGCATGGAGGTTTACGGTCACGTAGCTGGTGCCGCACATGTGTTCCAGTGGGTACAGATCAGGAACGTTTGCTGGTCAAGGCATCAATGTTAGTTCACTATAATGTTTCTCAAACCACTGCATCATGATGCTGTCCTTGCAACACGGACTGCTATGCTGCTGGAAGCTATCGTCGCCTTGCGGGGAGACATCAAGCATGAAGCAATGTAGCAGTAATGTTGACACAGTTCACTGCTGCCATGATGACTTCGATTACCACCACAGGTCCCGTAGAAGCCCAAGTCAATGTTCTCCATAGCACAATTCTTCCATCATCGCCCTGCATCTGTGGCGCGGTGCATGTTTCGTGCTGCCATTCGCCTGAATGACGGCCTATAAGGACCCAACCACTGACCTGGTGCAATAAGAAATACGATTAATTCGATAGGCAACACGTTTCTAATGATCCACGTTAAAATCTCAGTAATGTTATGCCCATTGCAGTCGTAACTGACGATATCGTTGGGTCAACACAGGAACACGTAGGGATCGTGTGATGTGGAGCTCCGTGTTCAACAATGACCTTCGAACGGTGTGCTCCGAAAAAGTTGTGCCTGCACCAGCAGTGCACTTTGTCGTCAGGTCTGCCACAGGTCCCTGCCTATCCTAGCCTACATAGTGGGGGATCCTCCAATCCTTTTTTGTATCGGTCGTCCAATGCCAATACAGCTTACGCGTTATTCCACCATTCTCCAACCAGTTTCCGCAGGTGCTCAGGAAAGTAGTACGCCAACAGGCGACCAGCTTCAACGTTTCGGAGATTATCGTTTCCAGCCGCAGCGCCACAACAATGTGCCTTTTGTCAACACAGCTTATATTTGTGTATCTCCACATTTGGAGCCTGTATCCTCGCTATAATGTCTGCCCACTCGTCTCTCTTCCGCTTACGTTCTTTCCTTACCGCGTCATGTGCTCACAACACCACCAGGAGGCATTGGACCTGACGATGGGCAGTGGTCATGACATTTTGGCTCATCAGTGTATATACAGACTGAAGCAATGAATCGAAACAGTAGCAAGGCACCGGCCGCGGTGGCCGAGCGGTTCTAGGCGCTTCTGTCTGGAATCGCGCGACCGCAACGGTCGCAGGTTCGAATCCTGCTTCGGGCATGGATTTGTGTGATGTCCTTAGGTTAGTTAGGTTTGAGTAGTTCTAAGTTCTAGGGGACTGATGACCCCAGATGTTAAGTCCCATAGTGCTCAGAGCCATTTGAGCCATTTTTTGGTAGCAAGGCCGGTAATTTATTTATTTGCTTATTTAGCCTGACCAGATAATGACCTTAAGGCCTTATCTTACATCTGACCAGGAACAACAAATACAGATATACTACCAAAACGTTCATGAAAATGATAACAATCTTAGAAATGACTGTAAGCGTAATAATAATAACAACAATAATAATAATAATAGGCCGGACACTGTGGCCTAGCGGTTCTAGGCTCTTCATTCCGGAACCGCGCTGGTGCTACGGTCGCAGGTTCGAATCCTGCCTCGGGCATGGATGTGTGTGATGTCCTTAGGTTAGTTAGATTTAAGTAGTTCTAAGTCTAGCGGCTGATGATCTCAGATGTTAAGTCCCATAGCGCTTAGAGCCATTTCAACCATTTTTGAATAATAATAATAATAATAATAATAATAATAGTTGACAATAATGAAAGTAAGGATAAATGGCAATAATAACAGTAATAACAAAACAAAGTGCATTAAAAATAATATAAACTAGGTTAGAACAATTTAAATCATGTTTAGTATTGTCAGGAAAGAAAGGATGAAGAACAAGAAAATTGGAATGACAGTAATAGTGGCTGTTAGGAGAGGACTTGATCTAAGTAAATAACTGTAAGCGAGTAAATAACTGTAATCGAGGAGAAGGGAAAAGTTGTAGGGGGAGGGGGGATTGAAGAGTGTGGGCTGCAGACCAGTATGTAGAAGAGATAGCTATTGCGAGAGCAGGTGAGTCATCAGCTGCTTTTTGAGGCCTGGAAGTGATTTAATTTTTCTGATATTTTGAGGAAGATTGTTCCAAAGTCGGGTTTCGGATACAGAAAATGATTTAGAAAACATGAAGGTGTTGTGTGGAGGTACTGAGAGGATCTTACTTTGTTCGGAACGAGTATTTCTGCTGTGCTGTTCAGATAGTAATGTAATGGCTGAAGATAAGTAAGACGGAGTCTGATGATTGAGAAGACGATGGAGTAAACATCAAGTATGGTAGTCCCTGCGTTTATCAGCACGTAGCCACGATAATTGTTGATAGGTTGGAGGGATATGATCGTTATAACGAACGTCACAAATATTTCGGACGCAAGCATTCATCGCCAGTTCAAGCCTGTGATAGTTTTCGTACGAAAGTCCTTGAAGAGTAGCATCGCCACAGTCGAGAATAGGGTGTGCTAGAGATTCTACGAGCTTCGTCAGTAATCGAACACGGATCTCTTGCCCACTTGGCAGATGCACTAAACACTACGCCAGCCTGGCACAGTGGCTTTGTACAGATGCGCACACTACCCTAAAGAGTTTTCCTCCTTAATCCAAATTTCCATTCACACTTCAGCCCACTTGGTATTCCGCCTAAAAGCGAAGAGCATTGCAGAGGCTCTCCAACTGTATTGGAATAGCACCTCACCATCGACGAAGTCAGTCAGGAAGTCCCGTTTCGTTCGATGCTGATATACCATTTCAATACAATTGAAGTGCCCCTGCATTGTTATTCGAGTTTAGTGGAAATACCAAGTGGGCTGAGATGTGCTTAGGAACTGAGAAGGAAAACTTGTTACAGTAGTGCGTGCAGCTGCGCAAACCCACTGCGCGAGAGTGGCGTAGTGATTAGCACATGTGCCTACTGAGCAGGAGACCCGAATTCGAATACCGGCCTTGGTACAAATTTTCGTTCATTGCTTCATTCTTCTTGTATACACGATAGATCCTTGAGACTTGTAAAGATCTGTGGTACCATAAATAGTTTTGCTTAAATTTATATTCGATGTTAACAAATTCCCTTTTTCAGGTACACCCTTCTAACTATTACTAGTCTGCATTTTACATCTTACTATTTTGGCTACTACCGCTTGTTTTGATGCCCAAGTAGCGGAACTGGTAGACTCCGTTTATTGTCTCATTTACTAAACTAACTCTATCACTATAACCAGATTTAATTCGACTACATTTCATTATCCTTGTTTTACCTTTGCTGATATTCTCCCTACAACCTGTTTTCAAGACATTATCCATCCGTTCAACTTCTCTTGCAAATAGTTTGTCGTGTCTGAAAGAATTACAGTGTCATCAGCAAACGTCAAAGCTTTCATTTCTTCTCTGTCACCGTGATTTCTATGCCATACTCCTCCTTGATTTCCTTCACTGGTTGCTCTAAGTAGTAACAGGAAAACATTTGGGAGAGGCTGGAAACCTGTCTTACTCCCTTCTCAACTACTGCTTCCCTTATACGCCCCTCGAGTATTATAACTGCAGTCTGATACCCGCACAAGTTTTAGGCAACCTTTCGATCCATGTATTTCCCCCCCCCCCCCCCCCCCCCCCCCCGCCTACCTTCAGAATTTCAGTGTATTGCAATCATCATTGTCAAAAGATTAAAAACACCATGTAATTTATGAAACTAAGTCAAACAGTGTTATCTACTCTCACAAAAATTTACATTGAACAGCAAAAAATATAGGAGTCATGCACTACCTAATCTGGTGATATGTTATAGCACAGTCTCTCCTAACAAGCGACTCGACACGCCTAGTTCGACTCGTTAGAGGTCGGTGAACAACTCCGTGGCTCACAGGAAGACTAAACCTTTACTTTCGCGTCAAAGCATCCATTTCCTCACTTGTACGATCCAGTGCTCGCCGTCACGTCATCCCTCCTTTTGATTTCCTGTGTTCGCGACTACAGGAAAAAATGAACGGATCGAAAAAAAAGAGGAGCGGAAGAGAAAAAGCGCTGGCGCCCTCTACTATCCCGAGGGCGTGTAAACGGCCGTGGCGGACCAATTGGCGCGCTAGCTGCCCCAGTATCGCCGGCTGACCGCCTCATAAATATTAACACCCCGTTCGCTCTCCTCCGCCCGTGAGAGGACGTATAAAAAGGCAGGCGGTTACACTGAACACCGCGTGAGGGCTGCAATTTTTTTACACTCCGTCTGCCAGTAGTAACTCGCCTCCAAGCTAATACCCATTATTACTCGCGTCTGTTGAAGAGCTATGACCTAGTAAGGTTATTCGTAGTACAGAATACTTCGCTACGTAGAGAAGTGCACGAAACTTGCCTAGCTGGAGTAGGTTTGTATTAACGTACAGCGGTGCCCATACGCTGTTGCCTGACCTTATTCTGAACCAAACATTACTTACTATTTTTGATGATGCATGGTAACTTAATGATGTTCTTCTCTAGGCTACAGTCATTAATAGGTTCCTCTATATACATAAAAGAATGCAGAATGATTGCAGACCTAAAAACACACGGTTAACGCAAGCAGGAGATCCCGGGTTCGAATCCAGGTCTGGCACACATCTTCACTCGACGCCGCTGACTCTACATGAAGTCCCGATGCAGCTGACATCATGAATTCCTTCCTTTTTCTTTGCATTCTCTATCCCCCACTTTCAGTTTACGTAATAACTACTACACTACTGGCCATTAAAATTGCCACACCAAGAAGAAATGCAGATGATAAACGCGTATTCATTGGACAAATAGATTATACTAGAACTGACATGTGATTACATTTTCTCGCAATTTGGGTGCATAGATCCTGAGAAATCAGTACCCAGAACAACCACCTCTGGCCGTAACAACGGCCTTGATACGCCTGGGCATTGAGTCAAACAGAGCTTGGATGGCGTGTACAGGTACAGCTGCCCATGCAGCTTCAACACGATACCTCAGTTCATCAAGAGTAGTGACTGACCTATTGTGAAGAGCCAGTTCCTCGGCCACCATTGACCAGACGTTTTCAATTTGTAAGAGATCTGGAGAATGTGGTGGCCAGGGCAGTAGTCGAACATTTTCTGTATCCAGAAAGGCCCATACCGGTCCTGCAGCATGCGGTCGTGCATTATCCTGCTGAAATGTAGGGTTTCGCAGGGATCGAATGAAGGGTAGAGCCACGGGTCGTAACACATCTTAAATGTAACGTCCACTGTTGAAAGTGCCGTCAATGAGAACAAGAGGTGACCGAGACGTGTAACGAATGGCACCCCATACCATCACGTCGGCTGATACGCCAGTATGGCGATGACGAATACACGCTTCCAATGTGCGTTCACGGCGATGTCGCCAAACACGAATGCGACCATCATGATGCTGTAAACAGAACCTGAATTCATTCGAAAAAATGACGTTTTGCCATTCGTGCACCCGGGTTCGTCGTTGAGTACAGCATCGCAGGCGCTCCTGTCTGTGATGCAGCGTCGAGGGTAACCGCAGCCATTGTCTCCGAGCTGATAGTACATGCTGATGCAAACGCCGTCAAACCGTTCGTGCAGATGGTTGTTGTCTTGCAAAGGTCCACATCTGTTGACTCAGGGATCGAGACGTGGCTGCACGATTCTTTACAGCCATGCGGATAAGAGGCCTGCCATCTCGACTGCTAGTCATACGAAGCCGTTGGGATCTAGCACGGTGTTCCGTTTTACCCTCCTGAACCCACCGATTCCATATTCTGCTAACAGTCATTGGATCTCGACCAACGCGAGCAACAATGACGCGATACGATAAACCGCAATCACGATAGGCTACAATCCGACCTTTATCAAAGTCGGAAACGTGATGGTACGCATTTCTCCTCCTTACACGAGGCATCGCAACAACGTTTCACCAGCCAACGCCGGTCAACCGCTGTTTGTGTGTGAGAAATCGGTGGAAACTTTCCTCGTGTCAGCACGTTGTAGGTGTCGCCATCGGTGCCAAACTTGTGTGCGTGCTCTGAAAAGCTAATCATTTGCATATCACAGTATCTTCTTCCTGTCGGTTAAATTTCGCATCTGTGGCACGTCATCTTCGTGGTGTAGGAATTTTAATGACCAGGAGTGTATTTTATATTCCACACACGCACACACACACACACACACACACACACACACACACACACACACACACATACACACACACACACAAATCTGTAGCTCAGATTAATCGACGAGTTACAGGTCTCAACATTCGGTACAGCTCTCACTACTGCAATGAGTTCTGTCCAAGTATGTACGCAACTTAACTGCAGCGCCATTGATCAAAAGCCAATCAGAATAGAGCACTGAGGGGGAAATATTGCCCTGCAGTAACAGCAACAAAGATAATTATTTTTGACGTCACTGAGGAACCGCAACGACAGCAGTTAATTCATGCATTCTATAAAATGTGTGTGTGTTTTCCGCATCTCCACGTCTCCTCCTAAACAACACAACCTGTTTCAACCAAACTTTGTACACGTAGCCCTTACTGTCAGCAACAATCGCTGTGGGTTTAAGAACCGCTTACCTATCCTAGTTCAGGATATTTGACGTCTTAAACTGTCAGACGCGTGAGAAACTGCCGAACTGTGCATGTCGTTTAGATTTACTTCTTTTCTACTAATTCTACTGGCAACACATTTTTCCGACATATCCACATATGCCGCCTAACGAACGTGTAAAATTACATCGCTGTACGACACATAGATCGGGAGAGATGACGTCATGAACACTAAGATGCATGTAAAACTGTAGTGCCGTGCACGGCGTTTATATGTATTAGTTCTTTGCCACTAAGTCTGTTCGCAGCATATTTCATTGACAGTTACGGCATATGCCGCAGAATGTATCTACACAAACACGAGGGCTATTCGGAAAGTAAGGAACGATAGGTCTCGAAATGGAAAGCACAGTGAAAATCAAAACTGTTTGATTTGCAACGGTTAGCTACACCTTCCAGCTACTACTCTACACATTCGCCGCTCAGACTTAGACATCTGCCGTAGTGTTGTACCATCTTTTCTATTCCCTCGTTATGCTTTTCGACAATTTTCTACTCTGGACTGCAGCTCGTTGTCTGTGTCAAAATATTGTTCTCACAGCCAGCGGTTCATCTGAGCAGAGATGAACCTCAGGGGTAGCCAATAACGGGCTGTATTGTGGGTGATCAAACACTTCCCATCGGAAACGCTACAGGAGCATCTTCATTGCCCCTGCAGAGTGCGGTCGAGAATTGTCGTGTAGAACAAACGGCCGAGAATTGTCGTGTAGAACAAACTGCATGACAGTTATGTTATGTGGATTGCATAGCTTCAGGCGAAATCTTTCGCCAGGCCCTCATACTTGGCGGGAGACGCTAATTTTTAGCCGTCTTTACGTTCTCACTGTGAGCTTAGAAGTGAAAAGAGCGACATGGTGCGATCGACGGGCGTACTAGACATAGTGCCCAACGCATCCGTGCAAAGCTTCATCAGATTTTCACTGTATTTTCCATTTCGTGACCGATCGTTCCTTACTTTCCGAATAACCCTCGTACATCATTGCAGGACACATAGTTCAAGAGATATGACGTCATAAATACCGAGATTTGTGAAAAAATTCCGCATCGTGCGTGAAGTTTTTACACATTCTTGACTACGAAGACGCTTCCACAGTCGAGTCAAGGAAATCCCTAACATCTCGCAGCGCTTTTGACAGCTTTGAACTGCGAAGCGCTAACGCCCGTAGGCTAAAACGAAAGCCATGTATAGGGCTATGAAGAGCGTTGCCATAGAGACGTTTACAAAATCGCGTTCCCGGCACCAGCGTACAGCAACTGTTCAGGATCATGTTTCTTAATTGGGATACAGTACAGTTATACATTATGCGTATTTCACCCCACGATTGATTCATAATTTCAAAAGTCTTTTTGCGAATACATGGAAATGAAATATTTTTGATACTTCACTACAAGCACATTTCATTTTTGGTTTTCGTTTCTAACAGAAAATCTGCTAAGTCCGTATCCGGGCAATGCAGCTAGTACGAGGCCTGTTCAGAAAGTAAGCTCCGATTGATTGCCAAATTGAAACCACAGTGAACATCAGAAATGTTTTACTTGTAACAATTAGCTACACCTTTCAGCTACTTCTCTACGTAGTCGCCGTTCTGACTTAGACTTTTGTCATAGCGTTGTACCAACTTTTCAATAGCCTCATCATAGAAGGCAGCCGCCAGTGCTTTCCGCCAATTCTCCACGCTGGTCTACACCTCGTTGTCTGTGTCAAAATGTTGTTTTCAAAGACAGCGGATCATGTGACCAGAGATGAAACTCAGGGGGAGACAATTGCGGACTGTATTGTGGGTAATCTAACATTTCCATTTGAAAACGATGCAGGAGCATCTTCATTGCCCCTGCAGAATGCGGCTGGGAATTGTCGTGAAGACGAAACAGCACGACAGTTATGTAATGTTAGCTGCATAGCTTCAGGCGAAATTTCTCACCAGGCCCTCGTACTTGGCGGCAGACACTATTTTCTAGACATCTTTACGCACTCACTGCGAGCTCAGAAATGAGAAGAGCGACGTGATGCTAACTGGGGTTATACTAGAGACACTACCCAACACATCTGTGCAAAGCTTTATCGGATTTTCATAATCGTTTCCATTTCGCGACCGATCGGAGCTTACTTTCTGAACGCCCCTCGTATTTTAATAAAAGGCAGCCAAAATCGCTAGAAATGATTTATTTTTAATTCAGGTAACCGGTTTCGGTAGGGACGACAATGTTCAAACCATGGGCCCCAGACGGCGTGAGGGACCGCTTCAGGGAGCCGCTGTTAGGTACTGACTGGTATCCGTTACGAACTTCGTGAACGGCTTCCTCACGTCATCCGGAGTCTTTCGTCTGCAGATGTTCGTATGGACAGAAACTGGTTACGAGAATTATAAAGAAGTAAGTTATTGCATCCCGCACGGCCATTTAGTAAAATAAAAAAAATAGCAACAACAAAGATGTTGACCTGTACAAGAGGAGGAGAGAAAATACGGCTGACTTACTGCAGCTCCCTACAAAAGTATTACCTTGACCTTTGTTAAATAATACCTGCTTGCTGCTATAATGTTGACATACATCGATAGCTACGGGGAACGTTAATGTAGTATAAGGTCGAGACAACCTTTCTGCTTTTGCCTTTTTTAATGCATCAGACTTGCTGTTCTTCGCATAGGCTTTGCGAACTCCTAGTATTTCTCCGCTCTGTTGCTCCTTCCAATGCCAAATCAACTCTTACTGGAGGTCGCAGCAGATGTCCCACTACCAGCCGGCGTGGCCGCACGGTTCTAGGCGCTACAGTCTGGAACCGCGCAACCGCTACGGTCGCAGGTTCGAATCCTGCCTCGGGCATGGATGTGTGTGATGTCCTTAGGTTAGTTAGGTTTAAGTAGTTCTAAGTTCTAGGTGACTGTTGACCTCAGCAGTTAAGTCCCGTAGTGCTCAGAGCCATTTGAACCATTGTGAAGATGTCCCACTAATTCTGTTACCTGATAAGTGTCCTCTATTCAGTTGTTTTTCATCCTTTGCTAATCCGATGGGACCGATGTCCTCTTTGTTTGGTTCCCCCCCCCCCCCCCCAAAAAAAAAAAAAATCAACCAACCAACCAGAATAACGGAAAAAAACTTACTTGGGGAATCTGTATGACCGAATTATAAAATAACATCTATAGACTGAAATTATAGCTAGTAGGAGAACACATTGGCTTTCTCACAGGCTGATCCCGCGTAGGAAACTGATAAAAGAAGAGCTAGAGGAAGAAAGATCCACAAAATTTTCATAGATTTACAAACACATGCCACAACTTATCAATAAAGAATATGCATCGATATCTTGTGAAGAGCACGATAAATACGATGTTGCAGTAAAAAGTTTACGGGGGATTAGAGACAATAATAATAATTATCTCTAATTACTGTCTCTACTTATTTTCTCCAATTATTCTCTGTAATTGGTTATATTACCCAGGAGTTTTCGTATCTCATTTTAATTATTAAACTAAGATACGAAATCCCCGAGCAATACAGCCAACTATAGGCCCTAAACAAGTATATTTTATAGCACCTACCCTGTTTGAATATTATCTGAAAGAAGATCTTTAACGAGTTTAGTATTCACCAATGATCAAACAATTACTACTGGCTGCAGATGACTGTGACACAGAGCACTTTACGAACAAAATATTACGAACACACAATACAGCTGGATTAACAATAATTTTTTTTAAATAAAATGTCTCACTATAGGAAGTAAACGCCCTGTCATCATCATAGCTGAAAAAAACTATACATACATGCCAAAAGAATAAATAACTGTGAGCTATAATATCAGATCAGGGCTCCAGAAAACAAGAAATAGGACAGAGGACAACACAAATTAAACGAGCTAGATAAGCTGAATTCCATCCTTTGGTGAGGTAAGACAAAGAGAGAACAAAACTTATATGAATTAATAATAAAAAGCATGTGTTTTGTGGCGTGGAGTTATGGGATGTGGCAAAATAGAAGCATTATTGCAAGGGAACTTTTTAGAATAAGTTGTAGAATTTCAAAGCGAGGGAAGATCTCAAACCAGGAATCGAACGAAAAACTCAGTGTCTATGAGCTCAGAGGCTGAGATACTACGTTGGCGTCCTCCACACAGGGGAGAAGAGAGCAAGACCCTGGACAGAATGAAGAAATAAAGTGAGGGAGGATACGCCGCGAAGGAACGTAAAAGAAAGTTTATACAGGGATCGAGAGGCTTGCATACGAGGTTGCAAGAAGTTGCCTAAACAGCTGTTAAGAAATCGCTAAATAAATACGAGTACGTTTCCAGCCGTGGTTCTGATCATAACTACCTAGTTGTTGGACAAAAGGATCAGAACACAAGAAACACCCATTGATAAATTTAACAGATCAGGAATATATGAACTCACATGCTGCACCTGCCAGTCAGTGTACATAGGAAAAGCATGCAGAAACTTCAAAACAAGATATTCAGAACATCTCAGAGCTTTAAAAAGCAACAGCTCCCATAGCACATTTGCTGACCACCTTGTAGCCAACAATCACCACCCAACCACAATAGAAGCAGACCAAAGAATTCTAAAATCCAGCCACAGCCTATACAGCAAACTGACCATTGAGGAAAACTTTCATATACAGAAGGCAACAGCACAAGGAAAACAGGTCTTAAACGAATACACTACACTCTGCAAGGGCACACTATTTAACACATTAAAGGAACTTTACAAATAAAAACAGCACAAACGGATAAAGTCTACACACGCACACACACACACACACACACACACACACACACACAAAGATAAAATGCAAACAAAATTCAAATTTGGCGCCGAACTCTCTGGTCAACAAATGTACACTGACTGGGCTGGGACACATAACAAACCACAATCACAATGTGTTCTGGTGAAGTGGAAAGTGTTTTACTACGTTATTTGTGAAAAATACTTGTTACAGTTTCGTGTGCATCTCAACACCTCAGCATTATGCGGATAATGAAAGTACTTGCCACACGAAAACGTAAGTAAAAACGAATATAGGCGCGAAAACATCGCGAAAAACTGGATCACATTCTAGAGAATAGGTTAACTCGCACCAAAAAAAAAAAAAAAATCTCGTCAACATCGTTTGGTTGCAGATGACAAGCTACCTGTAGTAATTAACACACAAGTGATCCAGAAAATTCATGAACTCCAAATGTAAAGGTATTTACTAAAAGAAACGATCTGTTGTTTGAACTAAAAATGCACATCATTTTATAATCATTTAACAAAAATGTTCACATTGCAGAATAAATAAAAACGAAAACACACTGATGATGGCACAGTGGCACCGAAACATGTTTGGGTACTGTGAAAAACGGTGTTTTGCATAACTGGTGGACCTCACATCCAACAATTTTAAATGCAAACACGGCCAGTACAAGGAGCTGCAAATCAAAATGCTGGATATAACTACCTAGATTCGGAATGGAGGGTTTATTAAATACCCCGAGTTCCTGTGGAGTCGTAATTCTTACGTCTGCCCAGGTGGACCATGTCGTCAGCCAAACTTGTCGAGAACATAAGAGGTCGAGATGAAACGTGGGTTTACCACCAGTGATACGCCACCAAGAAATTTGAAGCGCTCGAAAATGTTGTGGCCACCTCAGGCCGCTGACCTCCACGGCAATGAAGGAAGTCAGGACGAGCGGCAGCTTTTGAGACAACAATGCAGGGACCTCGAGCGGTGGCGCAGAGGGACGAAATACGAGCCGCACGATGGAGCAGGGTGTGGCAGGGTCATTCTCGCCAGGTGGCGAACGCCGGCGGTGCGCCTTCTTCCGCCCCTCGCCCCAAAATAGCGCTCTTCGGCCGGGGGGCAGAGGCGAGGGGGGCGGCCCTGGCTTTCTTGCGACCGATGGATGCCCCGGCCAACCTCCAGCGAGAGCCCATATTAAATTCCATTATTATTAAAGAGAGCGGCAGAGATTCGCGCAACGTTGCCTACCGGAGACAGGGGGGCGGGTTCCTCGCAGACGGCGGAGGAGGGGAGGGGAGCGGAGCGGAGAGGGCCGCCCCGCGATAAAAAGGAGGCAGCCGGGGTCCTTAATTACAGGCCGGCGATGAATTTTTTAGTGCCGTTGGCGGCGGCGGCGGGGGCGGCGGCCCCTGGGAGGCGGGCCGAGCATCGGCCCCTGCTGCCGCCCCCACTGCGAGGTACCCGCGCCGCTGTTTGCTCTTCGCTAGATCAACAACACCGGGAGCGAAGCCCGTCTCGGCGGCGCGGTGTGCAAACACTAGCCTTTCGTGTTGCGGCGGATAGTTGGCGGGGCCGGCTGAAAATGGTAATCCTGTACACTGGGGACTCGCGGCCGTAATAACAGAAATGGCAGGCGTTTGTATTTGCTAGAAATTGAGTAAGAGGCTGGGAGGACCTACCTACATAGAAAAGTATGGACATAAACTGATACATGTCCTTTGAAACTGGATGTACCGTCCGTATCGTATCTAATAGGTAAGACCACAAGGGCAAAAACAGAAGAAAGAGACGGAAATGCTTCAGTAAACAAGGATAGGAAAATGAGCTGCCCGCGAGATAACTTCAAATCAGTAGGAGTGGCCGAGTGGTTCTAGGCGCTACAGTCTGGAACTGCGCGACCGCTACGGTCGCAGGTTCGAATCCTGCCTCGGGCATGGATGTGTGTGATGTCCTTATGTTAGTAAGGTTTAAGTAGTTCTAAGTTCTAGGGGACTGATGACCTCAGTAGTTAAGTCCCATAGTGCTCAGAGCCATTTTTTTGCAAATCAATAACTCACCCCGATTACCCCAGTTGTTACCAAAAACTAGATGAATATAATCTGGATCATTTGCGCTCCGATTATATAAAGGCCAATTTTTACCATATTCGTTATTTATGACGTCATATTTCCTTCAATATACTGTGATATACACTAAAGCGCCAAAGAAACTGGTTTAGGCATGCTTATACAGCCGGCCGTGGTGGCTGAGCGGTTCTAGGCGTTTCGGTCTAGGACCGCGCGACCGCTACAGTCGCAAGTTTGAATACTGCCTCGAGCGTGGATGTGTGTGATGTCCTTAGGTTTGTTAGGTTTAAGTAGTTCTAAGTTATAGGGAACTGATGACCTCCGATGTTAAGTCCCATAGTGCTCAGAGCCATTTGTACCATTTGAGCTATGCTTATTCAAATACATAGTTATGTAAACAGGCAGAATACGACACAGCAGTCGACAAAGCCCTTACAGGACAGCAAGTGTCTGGGGCGGTTGTTAGATCGGTTATTGCTGCTACAATGGCAGATTTAAGTTAGTTTGAACGTGGTGTTACATTCGGCAACAAGTGATGGGACACAGCATCTCCGAGGTAGCGATGAAGTGGGGATATTCCTGCACGACCGTTTCACGAGTGTACCGTGAATATCAGGAATCCGGTAAAACATCAAATGCCCGGAACAGAAAAAGGTCCTGCAAGAACGGGGCCAACGACGACTGAACAGAATCTTTCAACGTGACAGAAGTGCAAGCCTTGGCAAATTGCTGCAGATTTCAATAGTGGGCCATCAACAAGTGTCAGCGTGCGAACCATTGAACGAAACATCAACGTCATGGTCGTTCGGAGCCGAAGGCCCATTCGTCTACCCTTGATGACTGCACGACACAAAGCTTCACGCCTCGGCTGGACTCGTCGACACCAACATTGGACTCTTGATGACTGGAAACATGTTGCCTGGTCGGACGAGTCTCGTCAAATTGCATCGAGCGGATGGACGTGTACGGGTATGGAGACAACCTCATGAATCCATGGACCCTGCAAGACAGCAGAGGTCTGTTCAAGCTGGAGGAGGTTCTGTAATGGTGTGGGGCGTGTGCAGTTAAGTGATATGGGGCCCCTGATACGTCTATATAGGACTCGCTGACAGGTGAAACGTACGTAAACATCCTGTCTGATCAACTGCGTCCATTCATGTCCATTGTTCATTCCGGCGGGCTTCCACAATTCCAGCAGGACAATGCGAAATCCCACGCATCCAGAATTGCTACAGAGTGACTCCAGGAACACTCTTTTGAGTTTAAACACTTCCGTGGGCCACCAAACTCACCATATATGAACATTATTGAGCATATCTCGGATGTCTTGCAACGTCCTGTTTAGAAGAGATCTCCATCCCCTCCGTAATCTTAAGGATTTATGGCCAGCCCTGTAGGATTCGTAGTGCCGCGGAGGCTCTACACGATATTAGGCAGTTGTACCAATTTCTTTAGTTCTTCAGTGTAATTTTGCAGGTGCTAACTGCCACACCACGTTATCATTATAAGTCTCACTGGCTCAGCATGAATTGTTTGTACAACCAACCCACACAGCCTATACCTCAACCTCCACTACACCAATAACTTCTGATCTGAAGCTTAAAGTTAGGCACCTCTTCAAGGGACCTACGCCTCCTGGTAAGAGGCGGCGCACGGCCTGGATGGAAGGATCTTAATTGTGGCTCCTCTCTTTTGAGCCCAACCCGACGGATACCTATGGTAGATCGGGGAAAACCACCGTTCAGGTTGTGTTGTCGGCGGGGCCGGGAGGTGCTTGCGCCTGACGTACTCTACTAGGAGCCTTGTAGGCTCAACACAAACTCTTATAGTCATTACCTTCATTAGCATCTTTGAGCCAAGCACAAAATCAGTTACCTCTCTATTGTATATCGTAAATACTTTAGCACGCTGGACATGGAGGTCTTAGTTTCTAGCTTTAACGTACCCTAATCTCTTCAAGTCAAGTTCGTTTTTAGGATGGTAGATGTTAAAGGCACGGTGAGCGACGGCCAGCGTCTTGAGGGTCATCCCCAAGACCCGGGCCGCCGCCCACAACCAGGTGACGGGCAATATTACACCTATCTATTCTCTATTCAATTCTCTTCCTTCCTTCTTTCTAAATATTTAATTTCGTTTTGTTTATTAATATCTCACTTGATTTTGTATTAGTTATAAGTTTTTCTAATGCTGCACAAAAAAAAGATATCAAATGGATGTAAACAAATAGAGCCCGCCTCCACGTGGCGGGACACGAGCAACGGTATGAGTGGGGACGGGAGCCGGTGTGGTGTTACTTTCAGTCACACCGGAACCTGACCCAGTGGCCACATACGACCCACCATACGAACTTAGACGGTGGGTCATAAAAAATAAGCAGCTAGTGAAAAAAAGTATAGAGTAATTCTGAGATAGCATCCTTCAACACGATCGAGCAGCTGTTCATAATGCACGGCCTGTAGCGGAGTGGTTACACGACAATAACATCCCTGTAATGGACTGGCCTGCACAGAGTCCTGACCTGAATCCTATAGTATGGCTTTGAGATGTCTTGAAGCACCGGCTTCGTGCCAGGGCTCACCGACCGACATGAATATATCTCCTCAGCGCAGCACTCCGTGAAGAATGAGCTATCATCCCCCAAGAAACCTTCCAGCGCATGATTGAATGTATGCCTGCGAGAGTGAAAGCTGTCATCAAGGCTAATGTTGGGCCAACACCATACTGAATTCCAGCATTACCAATGGAGGGCGCCACGAACATGTAAGTCATATTCAGAGAGGTGTCCGGATACATTTGATTACATAGTGTATGCAGTAGTCACACCGGTTTTTAAAATAAAACTGGAACTCTTGATATTGCATTCCTTACCAAACTTAAACAAATGCGGATGTAAAGCTGTACACCATGAAAAGGGTACTCGTGGTCACTAGGTTACGAAACGAGATGAAAATGATAAAAATAGCAACTGAAAGAGATTTCCATTGCAAATATCTTGAATTAACTATGTTCTAACCAATCAAACAACATTTACAATACTTCACGTGAGTTACTATTGTACTGAAGAATTTAATTGTCATGTGTAAGCGTCAGTCACTCGAAAACGAGAGTGAGAGAAAAATAAAATTGGCCAGGTGCAAGTAGGATTCGTGCACGGAGGGTTCAGTACAAACCCAATTACGTGTACAGACAGTTCATCCAGCCCGGGAATCGAAGATCCCGAAGATTTTTTCCAATTGTCGACACTGATATTCCCATGGTATCGGTCCCACGGATTTCAAGACTTTCGGGAATGTTTTAATTTCAAGTCTGAAGCCGGATAACAAATCATTTGGAAAGTTTTGGTAAGTTCTATGAGACCAAACTGCTGAGGTCATCGGTCCCTAGGCTTACACACAACTCAGTTTAAATTAATCTAACTTAAGCTGAGGACAGGACTCGAATCTCCGACGGGGGAAGTCGCGCGAACCGTGGGAAGGCGCCCTAGACCGCACAGCTACCCAGCGCGGCATAACAAATGACAAAAGAACTACTTCTTCGTGTGATATAATTACAAATTAACAGTTATCTCAGTCTTTTCCTTTAGTTGTAGTGTGCAACTTTTCTTCTTGCCAAATTTCATGATTCTACTTCAAGAGGTAGTACCCCACAGATTTTAATGAGTCAGTTTACAGGTATCAAAATATGTCACATAAATGGACGTATCTCTTGACTGCATTGATCTAGAAGATTAACATTTTCGTACCACACAAGAACTATAGACATTAGTAAGTGACATAAATTGCAACTTGGTAAAGACGTACATACAATAAGATAGGAGACGAGATACTGGCAGGGGTAAAGCTGTGAGTACCGGGCGTGAGTCGTGCTTCGGTAGCTCAGATGGTAGAGCACTTGCCCGCGAAAGGCAAAGGTGCCGAGTTCGAGTCTCGGTCGGGCACACAGTTTTAATCTGCCAGGAAGTTTCAATAAGATAACAATTGACAAAAAGCTTTTTTCGTGTGATATAGTTACAAGTCTACAGTTTTTTTTATTTTTTCCTTAACTTATGCAGTGAAACCTTACTTCTTGCCAAATTTCATGACTCAACGTCAAGAGGAAGTACCCTATAGGTTTTGATGAGTGATTTTACGAGTGTCAAAATGTGACATAAATGCCCGTATCTTTTCATTGCATTGACTTAGGGCCCAACGTGTGTTATGCCGCCAAGAGACCATAGACTTTAGCATGTGAAATAACATTCCATACGTCGATCCGTTCCTGGAAAATGGGTTCTGAGCTGGCTGACGGACAGGTGGGCAACAAAGTGATCTTGTAATGGTTCTGTTTTTACAGACGTAACCTTAAACATTAAGTAAACTGTTTATTATTTCAAAACTACTCACTGCAACTGTTAATACATTTATTGCACTGAGAGACAAGGCTGTTAATGACTTGAGGAGAAAATGGTGGCCGTTGGAACCATGACTGTGCCCAGTAGCTTACCTCTTCGTCCAAGGAAAATCGACAGCCACGGATATCTTTCTTCAGGGCTTCAAGAACGTGGAAATAGCATGGCGAAAGATTGAACTGTTTGGAGGATGTGTAACGGCTTTCCAGCGAATGTTGTGCAGTGTACTCGAAATAACTTCAAGAACATGTGGGCCTGTCCACATTTCGATTTCTCCCCACGAGATTTCCACAATTTTGGAACACTGAATACAGGTATTCGTGGCCGTCAGTTTGCTTCGGACGAAGAGATGCACGCGTGGGGTGGCTCCAATCATGATTCCGTAGGCAGCCACAAACATTTTCACATGAATACATTGACCGTCTTGTCTCACTGTGGTGCAGTTGAATTAACAGTTATGTCCTTCACTTTTGAAATAATGAACATTTGACTTACTTTTTTCCTCTGTCTCGTTTTCATTTGACTGCTCGTTATACATTTATACTAAATGGAGCAGTATTCATACTCTTGTCAGTAGCACACCGTACCCACACATTCGCCATTATTTCGCACGAGGAACGTTTTTCCTTCTGTTACCTCATATTTACGACCGTTTCAGTGTCTGCTATTACCTTTGTACAGAACTGAATAGAGCCCGAAGATATTGCAATGTTAATAAGTGCAGTGCAAACAAAAGTAACGGCATCAGGGAGCGATGACATTATAATAACAAAATAAAAATTATGTTGGATGGACGGAAATGGCGACATGTGCAAGATTTTAAGGGGCTTGGAAGTAGAAAGGGAAGAAATCTGAGGTGCAGTACAGACGAACAGAGGATAGCAATGGTAAATTGACATTATGACATAAAAGTAGCAAATTCTGCCATGGTATGGAGATGCAATTAAGACAATGAAGTGGTCACGGTACTGAAGTCTGGACATTGAGGAAGCAAGACAGGAAGCGAATGGAGGCTTTTGAAATGGTGGGAAATGGAAAATATGGAATGGGAGGAAGGAACGGCGTACCGCCTCCAGTAGCACTATGCCCCTGTGAAGAACTGTTCCATTCAAACCGTCCTTCCGGTTCAAGAGACATTCACTTGACAACAAAAACGTACATACATCATATAAGCAAAAGAGGAATGCAGTTACATTTAATAATACGTTAAGTCACCTGCAGCGTCGATAATTGCTTGTCATTTCCATGGCAAGCTTCAAACCAAGTTTTCCGCGTATTCACGTGGAAGAGACTTCCAGATGCGTCCAGTTTGCGTTGACAGCTGTTTCGAACTCAATTTTGTTTGCATCTGACGCAATGTTAAGAATGGGTTTACCGAAAAAGGATCAACAACCTTTTTCTCCACTTTTGGAGACGCTTTACCGATTGAGCCTTGTGCTTCAAAGGTATCCACGGTTTTAACCAATTTAGGGTCTGTTATCCACTTTTTTACGAATGACTCTGATTGCGCCATATATGTAGACGCCGCGGCATGTCTCGTTTTAGGACCTTTAGGGCGGCCGCAGAGAAACACAGCCTCAAAACGAGACGAGTAAGGTGCACTCATGTCTCTTCTTGTGTATCTCAGTCAAGAATTGGAAATATGCTAATGCTTTATGGACGTTGTGTGAAGGACAAAGGTTCGCTCTATTGGGTAGTGAAAGAAATAAGCCGGTATCTTTTACAGTCTGTGTGGAATGCCGACCACGCTCTTACTTGACAGACTGTAGTTTTGTGTTCGTCTGTACTTGATTTGTGTTGTATCTAATAGAAACACATGACTTTCAAGCGCGGCTTGGTTGTGCACTGGTGTCCAGAATTAAAGCAAAGAATCGCTATTTCACCGTCCTGTGTCTAATTCGCAGTGTAGGGTAACTCGGGGCAGAACGGGATAGCGAGGCACTATAGGAAATTGGTCTTTTCTACACTGGACAGTGCTGCAACCTGTTGTATGGGCATGTAACTATTTCTCCGAATGGAAGTGATGTCAGCGCAGCCATTTTGATTTAGTTTGAAGTGCGAGATCTAAGTGAATTGTTGTCCGTCACGTTACCGCTTGCGTTGTTCTAACGTTTGGTGAATTTCAACGGCAGGTAAGCTGCTAATTGTTTTTCCTAAAATGACACATTCCCTTAAAGTGCATGGCATTTGTTATACTTTAGTTATTTAATGCGTTTATGCGTTTAAATACGTCAGTTATTACACTCCATAAAAGTTGTTAACCCCAAAACTGCTCTTGCGGCGGAACGGGACAGGGCAGAATGGGATAGTGTTCCGCTCTGCCCCGTCATATTTTGATGCAAGTAGAAAGCAAACTAATTCTTTTTTTGCACCTTGCTTTTCCAGATGGTGCGAACGTACATGAAAAATACTGATAGACAGCAATGGGACGTAAAAGCGATGGAAATTGCAGTTTCAGCCGTTTCATCTTCCCAAATGGGATTTTTAAAAACATCTAAGCAGTTCAATGTACCGAAATCGACATTGGAAAGATATGTGCGTAAAGCTACGAATAATCCTGAATACATAATTGACAAATCAAATGGGAAATTTAAAAAGGCGTTCACTGCAGAACAAGGACGTGAGCTGGTAACATATCTCAAGTCAATGGAAACCAGACTTTCGGGTCTAACAGTGAAAGATCTCAGAT
Organism: Schistocerca serialis cubense; assembly: GCF_023864345.2. Taxonomy (NCBI): domain Eukaryota; kingdom Metazoa; phylum Arthropoda; class Insecta; order Orthoptera; family Acrididae; genus Schistocerca; species Schistocerca serialis. The sequence continues at coordinate 867,598,665 of NC_064641.1, read as the reverse complement.
CACTAGCCTGTTAACTAGCCGAAAGAAATAGCTTACCACACAAAATTTGACAAACAAACTTGTTTAGCTGGACAAGCCTGGGTTAAAGGATTTATTACGTGGCATCCTACACTGTCTATTCGCAAGCCATAAAATACTTTTGGTGCTCGAGCAGTGGGATTCAACAAAGTAGCAGTTTCACAGTTTAACTCTCTTCTCAATAATGTTATTGATAAGTACAAGCTGACTGCTAACAAATTATTCAACTGTGATAAAAGTGGCTTGACAGTTAATGCTAAAACTAAGTCGAAAATAATAGCACTTAAGGGAAAAAGGCAAGTAGGAGCGGTAACATCTTCAGAAAGTAGAGAAATCGTTACTGGAGTCATCTGCATGTCTGCATCTGGTTTATACATGCCGCCCATGCTTATCTTTACAAGGAAGGAGAAGAAACAAGAATTTGAGCCTGGATTGCCTCCAGGAGGCTGGTCTGAAGTTCACCCCTCGGGGAGGAGCACTAGCGAATTACTTCCAGTATGGTTTAGAAAGTTTGTGGGATTTTCTAAGGCCACGAAAGAATCACCTGTGCTTCTAATTGTTGGTGGACATTCAACTCACACTAAAAACCTGGAGCTGCTTGATATGGCTAGAGGCAATGGTGTAATCCTCCTTTGCTTACCGCCATACACTTCACATAAATTACAACCCTGGACGTAACTTTTTTCAAGCCCCTGACTTGTTATTGCAGTGAAGAGATAAAAAAATGGCTACGGAGCCATCCAGGAAAAGTTGTCACTCTTTCTCCAAATATCATCGCTATATGGAGCCGCGTTTTTACGTGCTGCAACGATGCCGACGGCTGTAAATGGCTTTAAGAGAACTGTAATATGGCCGTCTGACCTGAATGTGTTTTCAGACGCAGACTACCTCCCATCAGCGCCAACAGATATTCAGTTCGAAAACTGCGAAACTTCAACTACAAGCTCTACAGATGGACAATCTAACACAATGATTACAGGCTCCCCAGTGTCTACTAAACCTGCCACTAATAGGCCTACGCCTAAGACTGACCAAGGCTCAGTCATTGGCCCCCAGCCTGGATGTTCATGGATGCCAGACTCTCCCAACCAGCTATGTTCGCCGAACAACTCAGCTTTCCAGATATCGCCCGAGGCTGTCATTCCAATCCCAATAATCTGTCAAAATACTCGGCGGACTACAAGAAGAAAAGGAAAAACCGTCGTATTAACAGATTCTCCTCATAAGAAGCAACTGCATAATGCTGTCGCACGTAAAGTAGGCCAACAGAAAGGAGGAGGGTGCACAAATATGAACAATGTCAGGACAGAGACGTCAGGTCCAATGCAACTTAAGACAAAAATATCAAACTGTACACCCTAATACACCAAAACAATCAAAGACCTTAAGAAAAATAAAAGATGGAGAAAAGAGAATCAGAGAGAGAGAGGATGCTGAGTGTCTCTACTGTGGGGACTTCTACTCCGTTTATAATGAGGGGTGGGTCGCGTGCCAGAGGTGTTTCAAGTGGGCACACAATTCATGTGTTGGCATAGTGAAAATGAAGAGGAAATACTGATTTGTGATTATTGTCGAAAGGACTAGTAGCTGGTGGTTTGGTGGATATTAAGCATTGTACATTTTTCAGAATGAGATTAAGGGGCTCCGGAAAGGCTCAAAATCATGAAAAGTTCAATTTTTACTTTTTTGCGTTTTCTGAATCTGCAGACTATTACCTTTTAATAGATATATAATTTATTCAATTCCGAAGACTATAACTAATTTTAAATTTTTTTTGAAATGTGTTCTACATGGGCGTGACCCACTGTGGCGCTGTTAAACTGCTGTCAAATGGTGTTATTATTAACGTCCGTGTTCATCAGGTACATTTTAGTGATGTGAGATAAAGTATGTGTTGTGGCTAACCTGTGATGGTTCAATATATATTGCTGGTGTGATTGTCGATTGTTTCATGTTTATTTACTCTGTCGTTATCTCGAAAATATTCGTAATTAATTCTGTTTCTTGAGTCTCTGTTTTGTTGAAGTATAATAATGAGTAAAAGTAAAGTTATTAGAAATCCTCTGAAGGCTTTTAAGAAAAGGAGAAATGTTGGAAAGCCAAAGGTATGTGTGATTACTGTAAACAATAAATACGATTACCAAGTGAGTGAACCTAACCTCTCAAGTACACCTGCCCATAGCAGTCAAAGTGGGAAAGAAAATACTTCACAGAAGAAGCTTGGTTCAATGAGTGAAAACTATGAATGTTTTACGGGCGAATCGGATGTGAATGAAATATTTGATATGTCGGTTCTCAAAGGAATTTTTTCAAACTGTGTAAGATGTATTCATTGTAGTGAAGTTGGTCTGGAACTCTCCATAATAAAGCACGTAGGACTTGCTAGTGAAATACAACTGAAATGTGATAAGTGTTCATACATGACCACCTTTTGGAACAGTGTTGCAGTAACTGCAACTGAAGAAAATGGTAGCAAAATCTACGAACACAACAACGAGCGATGCTTGCTTTAGACAAGGAACGCCTTCGGGCTGCAGACAAGGCTGTAAAGAGTCTAGAAATACAAGCAAGAGTAAACAGGAGGAGGAACAAGAGGAAGCTGGAGGAGGAGTTTGCAGAGGATGAAGATAATCCATCCTATGGACCTGGAATGCACTAAAAAGTTAATCCAATCTTTGTCGCTCGATTCCCAAAACTTTTATTTTCTCATACTAATTACATGTGTTCTAAGGATCTTCCAAACATATTTGTTTCAAACTTTCAGTAAATGTTACACAGTACCTTCTGCATAATTTAACACAGCCTTTTTCCAAAAAACTGTATATTTTTGAATATATAAATAAAAAATTGCAAAAAAAGTTGTGAATTTTCATTACAATTGAAAAAAAATCATCGTTAATAACTGAACTAAAATTTTGTAAAATCCCTGTGTTAAGTTGAAGCCCATATTCCAATAAATAATCCGTAAAAAGTTCAACTTCCTACCTCAAATACTTTGTGAGGAAAGATGTAATTTATAAGCGTTATTTTAACATTGCAAGTATAGGACGTTCCGGAGCCCCTTAAAATATTTTGAAGAATGACTTTTTAATTGTTTAAATTACACATTCGTTAGTCTGAATTGCCTTTTATACAACATTTTGTCATAGTTCAATACGATACTCTTAATTCAAATTCAACGTTTATGCAATAATTTAACAAAAAATAACCTTATCCCATTCTGCCCCGTGGGTGGGGCGGAACGGAAAATATGCAAGACTTTCTTTGAAAAATTGTAAAAAATGCAAAATGTATTGTTTTAAGTGATTTTAAAATAAGGTACATTAGGTTACACTACAGGGTGTCTCTTTATAACTTTAAGAAGTGTTTCCTTGTGTTCCCTTATTTTATACAAATTGTTAAACATTAAGTATCCCGTTTCGCCCCGAGTTCCCCTAACTATCAACAGAAGTCCGTAAGTTCGTACAGTCATGTTCTGCACAGAAAGTGGCATTGTGGTCAACGGGCAACCACATGAACGATGACGTCAGGGCACCTACAAACGAGGTAGTGTTCGCCGGGTAGCCCCACATCCACAGTCGCTGTATATATAGCTAACCGACGGTGCAGTAAGGCACAAAGAAGACGCCTACCAGACTCTCTGCCGTGGAGGGCCATAAGAAGAATGGAAGCAGGCAGTCGCAAACTGAGGAAGCCCAATGGCTTAATGTGAATCTTCTAGTTGTTCCTCAGATGAGGCAACAGTTTATAGAGATCGAAACAGTAGCCCAGTGATGGACCGACCACGTCTGATGTCAGAAAGAGACGGTACCGCTTTAGTACTGCACGGCATCTGTCACCTGACGTCGCACCATCCACTGGACGTGTTGTGTCGAGAGACGTGGTGTACCGAAGACTTCGGCAGGATGTCCTTTATTGTTGGAGACCTGCTGCGTGTCTACCACTGACGCGTCTTCATAGAAGGGCACGCCTAGAGTGGAGTCTTCAACATGGCACCGGGGCAGTCGAATACTGGGCCCGTGTTCTTTTCACAGATGAGTCCCGATTTGGTCTGGAGATAGATTCCCGACGCATTCGCATCTGAAACGAACGTGGAACAACGATTTCGGAACGAAAACGTTAAAGAAAGACACCGATGTCGAGGATGATACATAATGTTGTGGGCAAGTACGATGTTCATCACATGAACACCTCCACATGAAACTGTACGGTTGTACCGGCAAGGTGTAACTGCTGTCAGGTATCGTGACGAGATCTTGGGAACTCATTTGCGGTTGTTGCGAGGCGGTGCTGGCCCAGGCTTCGTATTGGTGGACACTAAGGACCGACCTCATAGAGCAAGTGTGGTTGATGTTTTCTTGGAAGCGGAAGATAGTGCACACAGGGCACGGCCTGCTGGCTCTTCCGATTTGAATCCCGTTGAGCATGTCTGGGGTGCTCCAGGGAGACCGGTTGCACTGTGTAAGGATCCACCAACCACACTCTAAGACCTTCGAGCAACTTTCCAGAATAATGGGCGTTATTGCCTCAACATGAGATTGACGATACCATTCAGAGCATGCTCCGTGGTTCTTAGGCCTGCCTGGCTGCCAGAGGTGATCACACCACATACTGAGCACATTAACCGGTTGTAGAAACTTGTGCGCAAATCCGTTAAGTTTGGAAAAGACGAACATTTTTGTCTGCCGTTATGTATATTGTAGTTGGAGAATACTCGGTATTCTAGAACACTCAGTAAAATATCGTTTATTGAAACTGAACTACGCTTCTCGAACAATCACTGTATACACACAAAAACAAATAACTTGTAGACGACCATTCATAAAGAGCGTCAGTGAGGTCCGTCAGAGCTGGTCCTAGCTCGGCGAGAAACTGGCTGTACTGCTGCTGCGCTGGCCTTATAAAGCCGGCAGAGGCAGGCGGAGTACTCCAACTTTCCTTGTATCTGTGAGACGACTTCTGCAGAAAAAGGTTCGCCTTAGTCTCTAGCAAGTTCTGTTTGTTTTGAAGAATTGTTTTCCTCTTTGTAGCGCCTGCAAGTGCTTGTGTATGTAATAAGGTACACAGGGGTGTCTTGAGTGTAGTCTGCCTGGCAGGGGCCGTCTGTGGCAGACGTAAAAGTAGTTGTTTACGTTCTGTATTCTATATGTTGTTTCTACTTCACTATCACCTGTTTGTTGTGAAGCGAAGTAAACAGTAGCTTGCAAAATTTCCCTTTGTTACATTAATTGTGGACACCAGTGTAGTTTGCTTCGGTGTGGGAAAGTGAACAGCTGTTCTCGGTGCAGCTGCCGGTAACTTGAGTCCCGCGAGGAAAGCGATAGGGCGGCGGCGGCGGCGGTAGCGGCAGGTGGGTTCGATCGCAACGCGAGCCGCGAGGCAGACAGGTTCTGTCTGCGGCGCCGCAGACACGGGGATCAGCCGCGCCTTAACAGCCGCCGTAACGGATCCGCTCTCCGCCAGGAGATGCCTCCCCCTCCCTCCCACTCCCCAGCCCCGTGGCCTATCCGATTTCCTCCAGACCCACCGGCGCTCCGCCACTGGTTTGTGCACGTCCGAACGTAGCAGGTATCGAGTACTATTCGTGATACTCTGAGCACTGCAAGGTGCCAGAATTCCTTCCACACTATTATGCTTGTTCTCTCTCGTCATATCTCGTGCTTTTTCGGTGTGATTGACTAATAGTGTGCTTTCAGGTGTTCAACCGAGTTCAAATCCATTTCATTCACAACATTTCGAAGACGGCGCAAGTGGGCTTTTAGTTTAGAAAGTAAAAACCATAGCCAGTAGCTTCATTAGACCTTGAATTTAGTGAACCTATACCTTACAATCAATAATAAACAACTGTGTATTGAATAAGGTATTCTGATTGAATAAACAGCTCTGTAATGCGCCCTGACTTCCAGAATTGAGAAGAAAATAATAGCCACACTAACAATAATAAACAATTATCTATTGAGTAAACAAATCTAATTGAATAAGCAATTCTGTACTGCACCCTGACTTCGAGAATAATAAAGAAAATAATAGTCACGCTTACACACACACAATAAATGTCGCGACTGGTAAATGAGAGGCATAGTCTGTGTATTTCAGCAACAAACACTGTGAAAATCACTCGTAACATGCAATCAAAACTTCTTTTGAGAGATGAGACTTCTGCTTTGATACAACCCGCCAAGAACTCATCTCCTGTACCAACTTCTTCACCTTAGAGCAGCACTTGTACCCTACATCCTCAATTATTTATCAATGAAATTCGCCCTACATAATAAGAGTATACTTGTATGTCGAGGTGTACTAAGCAAGCTTTACAGAAAGTGACGGGTAGTCATAAAAGCACCTAAAGTTACAAAATGAAAGTAGCGGCCTTAAAACAAATCTCTGTGTACGTCCAGCACAACAGAATAAAGCATGTCTACGTACTTGTTTATCATGAAACTATTTAACATCACACATTTACAACAGAACATGCACAAACATTAAGAAGATCAGAACTTGACAGTATACAATCAGGAGCTTTGCCGAGCAAAGCTTGTCAGTTATTTCTTTTTTTTTTTTTAATCCTATATAATTCTTACAGATGAGGAAACCCCTAGTATATTTGAGAACATACCCTCATGTGGGGTAAAATGTCACACAGCAATCTATGAAGTACAATAATGTGCATATTTGCGGCCTAGGTACTATCACAACTGGTGATATAATTAGCTGTCACAGCTTCAAAAATGCAGCTTGATGCAAAATCCAACGGCAGACAACACACTGAGAGAAAAACGGAACCCAAAGTGCCCGCAAACAATACTCACAAATACCTTATGAGTCTGAGTTATGCACAAAGTCGAAATAAAAAGATATGAATTGGTGTCCTTTTACATATTTTAACAGGTCGTCATTACTGCGTTGAAATAAACCAACAAGGATCTCAAGTCCTACTTAAATAAAGGGAGTCCTCCAAGTTCTACATCGACATCTACGTGATTACTCTGCTATTCACAATAAAGTGCCTGGCTGAGGGTTCAATGGACCACCTTCAATCTGTCCCTCTACCGTTCCACTCTCGAACGGCACGCGGGAAAAACGAGCACTTAAATTTTTCTGTGTGATTCCAGAATGAGATTTTCACTCTGCAGCGGAGTGTGCGCTGATATGAAACTTCCTGGCAGATTAAAACTGTGTGCCCGACCGAGACTCGAACTCGGGATCTTTGCCTTTCGCGGGCAAGTGCTCTACCATCTGAGCTACCGAAGCACGACTCACGCCCGGTACTCACAGCTTTACTTCTGTCAGTATCTCGTCTCCTACCTTCCAAACTTTACAGAAGCTCTCCTGCGAACCTTACAGAACTAGCACTCCTGAAAGAAAGGATATAGCGGAGACATGGCTTAGCAACAGCCTGGGGGATGTTTCCAGAACGAGATTTTCACGCTGCAGCGGAGTGTGCGCTGATATGAAACTTCCTGGCAAATTAAAACTGTGTGCCCGACCGAGACTCGAACAAGTGCTCTACCATCTGAGCTACCGAAGCACGCGAGTGGTCCCGAGTTCGCGTATCGGTCGGGAACACAGTTTTAATCTGCCAGGAAGTTTCATATCAGCGCACACTCCGCTGCAGAGTGAAAATCTCATTCTGGAAACATCCCCCAGGCTGTGGCTAAACCATGTCTCCGCTATATCCTTTCTTTCAGGAGTGCTAGTTCTGCAAGGTTCGCAGGAGAGCTTCTGTAAAGTTTGGAAGGTAGGAGACGAGATACTGGCAGAAGTAAAGCTGTGAGTACCGGGCGTGAGTCGTGCTTCGATAGCTCAGATGGTAGAGCACTTGCCCGCGAAAGGCAAAGGTCCCGAGTTCGAGTCTCTGTCGGGCACACAGTTTTAATCTGCCAGGAAGTTTCTTTTTCTGTGTGAGCCCTGACCTCTCTTATTTTGTCCCCCTCTCCCCCCCCCCCCCCCCCCGTATGTTGGTGGGTGCCTACAGAACGTTTTTGCAATCGGAGAAGAAAACTGGTGACTGAAATTACATGAGAAGATCCTGTCGCAACGAAAAACACCTTTGTTTTAATGATTGCCACTCCAATTCACATATCATGTCTGTGACACTATCTCCCGTATTTCGCGATAATACAAAATGAGCTGCCCTTCTTTGTACTTTTTCGATGTTCTCATCTGACATTGTCATACTACTTCCCTGGTGGTATAAGGCATTATCTCAATTATTTGTTGAACGTCTTCTAATCTCTGTCTTCCTCTATAGCTCTACCCATTGTGCTCCCTGTAGCACCATGGAAGTTATTCCCTGATGCCTTAACAGGTATTCTATCATCATTTCCCTTCCTTTTGTCAGTATTTTCCATATATTCCTTTCTTCGCCGATTTTGTGGAGAATCTCCTCATTCCTTACATTGTAAGTCCACCAAATTTTCAACTTTCTTATGGAGCACCACACCTCAAAAGCTATGAATTTCCTTGCGCTGCCTTTCCCAACATCCATCGTTCACTACCCTATATAGAATGTTTTCCACAAATTAAGGCTAACCGCACTACAATGGTTCAAATGGCTTTGAGCACTATGGGACTCAACTGCTGTGGTCATAAGTCCCCTAGAACTTAGAACTACTTAAACCTAACTAACCTAAGGACATCACACACATCCATGCCCGAGGCAGGATTCGAACCTGCGACCGTAGCGGTCGTGCGGTTCCAGACTGTAGCGCCTTTAACCGCTCGGCCACTTCGGCCGGCTAACCGCACTACAGAGTGCATAGATATTCAGGTTACAGCTGAACTCAGTGCAATGGGATCGTGACTCTTGGTTGTACCAAGCTCTATGCAAGTTATCTTCTGGAGACATGAACGTATGTTCAAATGAGTGTGAATTCCTAAGGGACCAAACTGCTGAGGTCATCGGTCCCTAGACTTACACACTACTTTAACTAACTTATGCTAAGAACAACACACACACACACCCATGCCCAAAGGAGGACTCGAACTTCCGGCGAGACGGGCCGGCTCCATGAAAATACATACATACACTGTAAGAAAAATCCTCCCTACACCTGTCGAGTCAGGAACCAGCATCATAGCTTTCTTTACACCTGCAATCGGTACGTCCAGAGAGCGGGTCATTTATTATCATCACGGGAAAGCTGAGTTATTTCATTATCTGCACTGTTTGTAACCATCAAATAAGAAAGAAGGGAACAGTGGCAACAGGCATGCACAGAAAATTCGTATACATATGCAGTAAGTCATGTAGGAAATAAGAAATAAATAGCAGCAAAGTCCAATGAAATATGTATATTGCCTTCGGCTCAAACAGTAGTGAACACAAGGCAAGCGGCATTCATATCATACGTGAGCTAAAAGTCGAATTGCAGTAATTACAAACATTAAACTTTAATACAATGGAAACACCACGTAGGAATATCAAAAATGCAAGAAAATACAGATTGCTACTTACCGTAAAGAAGACACGTTAGCCGGCCTGAGTGGACGAGCGGTTCTAGGCGCTACAGTTTGGAACCGCGCGTCTGCTACGGTCGCGGGTTCGAATCCAGCCTCGGGCATGGATGTGTGTGATGTCCTTAAGTTAGTTAGGTTTAAGTAGTTCTAAGTTCTATGGGACTGATGACCACAGCAGTTAAGTCCCATAGTGCTCAGAGCCATTTGAACCATTTTTGAAGACACGTTAAGTTGCAGACAGGCACAATTAAAAGACACTTACATAGAGCTTTCGGTCACAGCCTGCATCAGTGAAAGAGGGGCAGAAATCATTCACATTTACAGGTAAGTACACCTCATGCACACATGAACACCAACTGCAGCAAACCGGGCCGAAATACCGGAGTTCGTGGTCACGTGTGCGTGAGGTGTGATTGCATGTGTGTGTGAATGGTATGTGTGTCTCACTTAGTGATGAAGGCCCTGGCCGAAAGTTTTATGTAAGTGTCTTTTAATTGTGCCTGTCTGCAACTTAACGTGTCTTCTTTACGGTAAGTACCAATCTGTAGTTTCCTAAGTTGTAAATATTCCAGTTTTGTTTACCACATCTCCACTAAAGCACAGAAAACCTACACTGAAGGAGAAATGACAAAATTCAGTGCATAATAGTACAGAATGAATGACTACAATACTAATCCTGTAACGAGATTCCAACTTACGAAAAGGACAACTACCATTAACTAGAGATGAAACAACCGGTTTTCGGTTGTATCGGCTTTTTTCTTCGCCATTTTAACCTCAAAATCGCTCAAAATAACCTGCTTCCCTAACAACCGATTTTCGATTTTTATTCCTGTCATTTCCTGTAATAAACGTAGAAATCGAGCAAAGATTAAAAAAGAAAGATTCTGTCAGTTTCAAGGTGCATAGAATCAAAATATTAAACTAAATAGGCAAATAAAAGAGAACTTACTCCGTCCACTGTCCGTTGCTTTTCTCAAAGAGTGATAAATGTTTGAGTACTACAAAAATTCACCAGCAGTCTCCTATTGATTCTAATTTATGAAAACTTTGCACAAAAATCGTGTTATAATATTGACTCATACCACAATTTCGGCATTACCAATAGTCAGTACTAAAGGGTGAAACCTGAAGCTGTAGAACTCTGTTTCTTGTGTCGGTTTCCCCGCTTTCAAGGCTAGAAGTAGATAAAGGCATATTATGTTGAGACAGGCAGTAGGTCAGGTACTTTATTTTTTTATTGTATATTATACCGTTTAGGTATGAAATAGTCTGCCTTGAGAGTACTAAGTGGATAATTAGCCATCCTTTGAAGAACAGCTAGTTTTTATATACTTCTTGCAATAGTTGGTAGCCTACATGGGCGGTGGGGGAGGGCGGGGGAGTGGGAGGGAGGCAGGGGCGACACTTTCTCAAATTCACTGAAGCAGGTACGGTGTGTAGAAATTATAATTTTAGAAGTTTTCTCCCTCTTCTACATACATTTATGCGGACGCCCGTGGGAAAAAGTTAAAAAACGTAAAGTCAAATATATCTCAAAACTAGAAGATGAATAATGGTTAATTGGCTTTCTATTGACGTCCAGTTCATTTCCTAATAATCATCGATTCTCCGTTATTAAGACCTCTTGCTGTGAGAGTGATGCAACGTCAGCTTGAGATTTGAACCGTGTGTTTGTTCAAAAATGTTCAAATGTGTGTGAAATCTTATGGGACTTAACTGCCAAGGTCATCAGTCCCTAAGCTTACACACTACTTAACCTAAATTATCCCAAGGATAAACACATACACCCATGCCCGAGGGAGGACTCGAACCTCCGCCGGGACCAGTCGCACAGTCCATGACTGCAGCGTTTGTTCATTGTTGCTGGCGCAGGCAATGCGACAGTCGCTGTAAAGAACTAATGGACGTGTGAGTAAAATCTGACGAACAGCTAATAACCGCTGTTAACCATTTGTTTTGCACGAACGACAGGAAATAGTACGAACTACTATTTTGTCTACATGCAGTAGCTCAGCGTTTCAGTGGTAAACTGAGATACTAAAAATCCGAAGGTCTCATGTCCGATCCCGATCTGTCCTAGGATTTTCCCGCTTTTATCACTTCTGATAGTGTTTACTAATCTGAGTTGCACTGTTGCTCCGAATCCACATTAAACTGGATGGCTAAGTCAATTAAAAGCTCGAAGGAAGGCAACGTCGTACTACGTGTAATACCATCATTCGTAGTAAAGTACTGTGTTCTTCCAAAAGAAAAAAAACGCAGTCTTTGGTTCGCCTGCTCCACAAAATTTTCTAAGTGAGTGTACCAGTTTAAATTTTTTGCAATCCAAATTCCTAATCATTTAGTTTAATCTATTTTTAGTTTTGTTATTTATTATCTAATCTAAATTTGACGGAAACTTTTTAGTACCATACTCTTGTGGAGGCCACTAATTTTTAAATGTGTAGGATGTGGCATGTCGATATGTATTTTTCGTATTCGTTGTGGGCCAGAGATGATTGTTATTTGCAAAGTGTATTTAAGAGACCCATGGAGGTAAGAAAAGAAAGGAATTGTCACAACGTCTCGGACTTGATGCCGACATCCGCTGCCTTACAGAGCCCTAAAGTTTAGGTCCACCGCATTTATACTTCCACGGTTCACGTAGGTGATATTTCCCTATGATGTCACTCAGAAGTGCCCGTGCCCTGTTTCGACCCTTTGGGAATATCCATCGACTTTTGGGATCGTACCCTAAGCAGCGACTGTAGTTTTCATTGCGTGGAGACGTAGTTGTTTCATTAAAACTGCCAGATGTATCGTTTACGAGTGCTCTAATCGATGTGATCGTAATCTAAAGTTCAAACGAGTCTCATTTCATTCATAAATGGATCCGACGAAGCAATATTTTCTTATCTATACATTAATTATGGTTTGCCCTGTTTACTTTTATTCTTATGCGAGCCACACCGAACCATCTGTCTCACCTCCCCACAACACGCGGCTACGTGACCTCGCTGATTATTAGTGCAACACCTCATGCCCTAAATTCCTCCCGCCGATAGTTATTCGTTGTCCACATTTCCGCCCTCTTTCTGAAAAAAATATCCGTGCTAGAGCAGCCGGTGACAGCGATCATGTGTGTGTGAATTCTGTGTCTATTTATTTATTTATTTATTTATTTTATTCACACGTCAAGTTCCGTAGGACAAAATTAAGGAGCAAATCTCCAAGGTCATGGAACGTATCAGTACATGAAATTACAACATAAAAGTAATAACTGATAAAAATAAAATGTTTATGAACCCGAAAAAAATCAAGCCATAAGTTTAAGTAAACGCAAGCAACAATACAACGAGAATCAGTTTAATTTTTCAAGGGACTCCTCGTCAGAATAGATGGAGTGACCCATGATGAAACTCTTCAGTTCCGATTTGAAAGCGCGTGGATTACTGCTAAGATTTTTAAATTCTAGTGGTAGCTTACTGAAAATGGATGCAGCAGTATACTGCACACCTTTTAGCACAAGAGTTAAAGAAGTCCTACCCAAATGCAGGTTTGACTTCTGCCGAGTATTAACTGAGTGAAAGCTGCTTATTCTTTGAAATAAGCTAATATTGTTAACAAGAAATGACAGTAGGGAATATATATATTGAGAGGGAAATGTCAAAATACCCAGACTCGTGAACAGGGGTCAACAAGAGGTTTGTGAACTTACACCACTTATTGCCCGAACCGGCCGTTTCTGAGCCCATCCTTTTAGAATGGGAAGAATTACCCCAAAACATAATATCATACGACATAAGCGAATAAAAATAAGCAACGTAGACTAATTTCCATGTCGAACGATCATTCACTTCAGATATTGTTCGAATAGTAAACATGGCAGCATTAAGTCTTTGAACAAGATCCTGAACGTGGGCTTTCCACGACAGCTTACTACCTATCTGAACACATAGAAATTTGAACTGTTCAGTTTCACTAAGCATACGCCCATTCTGTGAAATCGAAAAGTCAGGTTTTGTTGAATTGTGTGTTTGAAACTGTAAGAACTGAGTCTTATTGTGATTTAGTGTTAGTTTATTTTCTATAAGCCATGAACTTAGGTCATGTACTGCACTATTTGAAACCGAGCCAATGTTGCACACAACATCCTTTACTACCAAGCTAGTGTCATGAGCAAACAGAAATATTCTGGAGTTACCCATAGTACTAGAGGGCATATCATTTATATAGATAAAAAACAGGAGTGGCCCCAACACTGAACCCTGAGGCTCCCACCACTTCCACTTGACTGTACCCCACTCAGACCCCACATCACAGCCATTCTCAACACTGTGAATAATGACCTTTTGCTGTCTGTTGCTGAAGTAAGAGGTAAACCAATTGTTAGCTACTCCCCGTATTCCGTGATGGTCCAACTTCTGGACTGTATGAGTGTGTGTATACGCTTTGCTTCCTCTCTGAAGAAGGCTTTGGGCGAAAACTTACGTGAATACTCTTTCCGTTTCGTCTGTCTGCTGCTCCGTATGTCAGTAGCAGTCTATCCTTTTCACAGTATAGTTATTCCCTCATAAAGTTTGTTGTAAATAATCCACCAAACAGTAACAGTGATGTACATAACTACAATATCAAAAGAAAAAATGACATTCAGCACGCCACATTAAAGTTGCGTGTAGCACAAACAGCGGTTCACAATACTGCAACCAAAAGTTTTAATCACATATCCAGTGATATAAAATGCCTGACAGACAGCAAAGTAAAATTTGAAATTAAATTGAAAACGTTTCTTTTTGAGAACTCATCTTATTCCACAGAAGACTATCTATTATTGTAACGTGTAAATGGTGATGACTAGGAGCAAATGGTTCAAATGGCTCTGAGCACTATGGGACTCAACTGCTGTGGTCATAAGTCCCCTAGAACTTAGAACTACTTAAACCTAACTAACCTAAGGACAGCACACAACACCCAGCCATCACGAGGCAGAGAAAATCCCTGACCCCGCCGGGAATCGAACCCGGGTGATGACTAGGAATCACTAACATTTCTCTTTAAGTAAAAAACAAAACTAATAAGTGATTGGCATGGAGGCATACTTACATACAAAAATGATGTTAATATAAAATAACACGTTCCACCTCATTACCATTTATCGTTCAAATGACACACGGAACGTGAAACTAACTAACTATTGGTATATCGTAAAGCATGGTATGATAGTATATACTTTGAAAACATCAAAATGAAATTTAAATGTAAAATGAGCACATGATCAAAGTAGACGTACATTCCGATTCTGATATGTCTGGTTATTCCTGAAAAACTGGATATTCCAGGAAAAGAAGCTAATGGGCTGATGCTAGAAAGATAGGCCTATATGTCACACGGGTTAGACTATAATTATTAATAAAGACTTACATACATATTAAAGCAAAATATCCGTTTCACGGCGCCCAAGCGTTTGGGACCATTCCCTCAATCACATTTATAGTACTGCACAGTGCTGTAACATTTTAAAAATATTATATCCTTTTTTAAATCTGTAAATTGCTACTACATCTCAGACACTGGATGACGCATCATAAATAAGATTGCAAAGTGAGAAGATGAGTGAACTACAGTGAAATTAATGCGCTGACAATCTAATGAAACAAGAACTCTATTCTGCATAGAGATATACTTCTATTCGGTTCTGTTTCTTTGACATTTCAACAATCGTTCACTTTGTTGACATGCACAAGAAATGATAGCATGTCTTGCTTCTGTCCTCACTTCACACGTTTATGGGCTAGCGAAGAATGCGTAATAATGTTGTGCTTAAGCATTTTTTTTCTATCCTCGTCTCACACGTTTATGGCCTATCAAAGAACACATACTTAAGATTTTTACAAACGATATCATTAAAAATGTTGTGCATACGAGTTGAAAGCTGAAAATGTAACGAACAAGAAGCACTACCAGTAAGCAAGCAAGCATTGGTTTCGGAGTTCCAGCTACATTTGCCATCGATGCAAACACTTTAAAAGTGGACTTAAATGGATAACGAAAGTACGTTCTTCATATTACTACCTTCTCTTCTTTGTTACGCGAAAAATATGAACAAAAACGAGTTAAAATAACAAGAACAAATATAGCAAGAACAGGCATTGCCTGTAGGGGAGGAGCGACTGTTAAAACTATCTTTTAGAAAACAGCCAATAGTCCCGGTTTGTATTTTCTATTGACCGGTTTCGCTCTTCAAATGAAGAAGAGCATCATCAGAACATACAGTTTAACCTTGTCTGACAGCACTAACGATAGCATTTGAGGTTGGCTCACAGCTCTAAGGATTAAACTGTCTGTACTATAGTATGTTTAATGTACAGTAGTAAATGATGACACTGACAGCTTGAAAGATGAAATGCCATCATTTACTACAGGACTTCAAACGTAAGTTTAAATAGTATAATGCAGTCTGTTTAATCTTTAGATTTGTCACCCAACTTTAAACGCAATCTTTAGTCCTGTTGATGATGCTCTTGTTCATTTGAAGACCGAAACTGGTCAGTAAAAAAGTAGAAAGTGTGACTTCTGGATGTTTTAAAAAATTAAGGGCAAATGTGTCGTATTAGTAGGGCAAATACGCATTCAAGAACAGAAAAGCGTTCGAAACTGCCTTCCTGACACTACGTTATTCATGTAAGTAGTGTAATTTTTAGTATTTAAAAGAGCTGTTGCGTGCACGCAACACAAATAATGAAACAGAAGCAGTCGTAAACAGTAATCTGCTAATGTTTTGGGCTGTCTATGATGGCGGGCAGGCTCCTACCACCCGGCTTCAAAACAATGTACAGTGTTAAATCTATAATGCCATCACCCTTCTTTTTTTACCTCCATGAAGAAACATTTGTGTTCATAGTTATCTGTGATGTGCTTGGATTCTTTATTCCGGGACATTCGGTAAAGGAGAAGAAAGATGGCTTCTATTCTAAAATTCTATAGAGATCTGAAGTTTGTGGAAAACAAAGAAAGAAAAAGAAAAATCTCTTGCTAAATTCTTGCATAAGTCTCTATGTAATTATACTTAACTCCCGGTTGGAAGGTTTCTTGCATCATGATGAGGAAACACAGAACCTGCACCTCAAAGCCCTGCTTTCATATATTAATAGTACAGTACCATCGTTGCTAACCATTAACCATCAAATTTATCTTGCATTGCTCTACGTGTGATATTCTTCCCTGGTGTACTGATTTAAAATCTGTGCATTCAGTTTGTAAGATTAATATACAGTGTGAAGGATTGTAGTTTGAATGGTCCCTGCGAATTGGCAAATGGATAAAAAAATGTAAGAAAATAAAAAAAACAGAATTTAATCCTTGATCATAAAAAACTCAATATTATCAAATGAAAGTTTACCAACTTGGAGAACAATATTTCTAGCTCCAGAGGGTGAAGTTATTTCATTGCTGTACAGAAATATTACGAGAAGCATCAGTTGTCTTCAAAACTAAACAGTCAAACACAAAAAGTATTACAGTGAATCTTACATTCACTCTCAAAGCAATAAGTTTGTTGTTCTGCACAAAGTTTAAACTATCGTTGTAATACATATAAGATATTTTAAGCATCAGTTGCCACTTTTCACACCATGGAGATATCTTGCCGAAATCATTTTCCAATTCTTTTTGGTTTTATGTTGACTTTACTGGATGAAAACAACAGCATCTCTGCGAACGAAGTAAGTGGGCTGCTCAGATTGTCTCCTAAACCATTGGTGGAAGTTAAGAATATCAGAGTTCGTACTAAAAGCAGTAGGGATGAGAAATATATTGGAATCACTGATTACTAAAGGATTTACGAGATATCCAAATTAGTGCTACATCCGTTTTTACAAATTCAAGCACCATCGAAACCCACACGTCACTGCTCATCAAAAGCACAAACCTTACTATTTCGCAACATCAGTTTCGTTATGAAAACGAGTCACTGAGACGGAAATAAACGTAGTCCTATGTTCCGAGCAACACATAGGACGGTCGTAGTGTGCCCGACCAGGCCTTTCGCAGCACAGTCGATTTGTCAGATTCCAGTAATATAGATCGCATTTGAGGAAATTAAAAGTGCGCCTTTGAAGCGATGGCCAATTCCATATCGCTTCTGCTGCGAGCGCTCGTTCCAGTAATGGCGCACAGAATTTAATTTGCGTTCGGAGCTTTTAATGCGGTTTGACGGTATACATGCGAAGGGAGCAGAAGGGAAATGAAACTTTTGGCACTTCCAGCACGTGCTCGAATATAACATCGCCAAATGGACGCTTTTTATTCATTTTTACTCCGTGGTAATAGCAGCCCAGTAAAACGTGCTTCGAGGAGACGTCTTCTAACCAAACTTTACAGCTGGACGGTGAGGATTCAGTTCCATTTGCCTCATTTTTCATGACGCAGAGAGCCATTCCGCGGTTGTTAAAGGTCCACTATTACACGAAATCAGTTGCTCGTCTTTAAACCTTTAGGTACTGATCCTGTGTTGTGAATAGTTTTTCTCTTTTAAATGTTGCTGAGTATGGGAAATCAGGAAATTAGGGAAGTTCCTACACAGAGATGCTTACTGTATTCCTCTGTAACTTCAACCGTTTCATCTCTTTTTTGATGAATTTAAGAGGTGCTTCTAGAAAACAAGTTCCGTTTGTTAGTAAAAACAAAACGAGTACATAAAAAAATATTGGAAAAACCTCAAAATCTTAAACTATCATTCTTCATAGCTACTACTATTTTGTAGGCACTTGTCATAGTGTGACACAAGTTTTCGTACACCTTCCTCAAAGCCGCCTGTGTTAACAACCGTATGGTTTAACATATTCTTTGAGCTGGTCATGGTTGTTGAACTCCTGACCGTCGCAAGGAACGGCAGTCTGCATGTTGTGACGAGAGTGTAAGTTGAGGTTCCATACATGCTATAATATGGTTCTTCAGTGTATCGTTGTTGTCGTCAAGTAGTAATATAAGTGGTTCTTCCCACATTTTACAACCTCTCTGTTCACATGTGCTACAAATGTTTGAAATGGCTCTGAGCACTATGGGACTTAACATCTGAGGTCATCAGTCCCCTAGACTTAGAACTACTTAAACCTAACTAACCTAAGGACATCACACACATCCATGCCCGAGGAAAGATTCGAACCTGCGACCGTAGCAGCAGCGCGGTTCTGGACCGAAGCGCCTAAAACCGCTCGGCCACAACGGCCGGCCCACATGTGCTACAGAACAAGTCAATCTTGATATGTGGTTCCACATGTGTACTGACAAATTGATTGGCATGTCATGTCTCATGAGATATGGTGCATAGTAATACTATGTATGTACATGAAAATGACTTGAGAGTCGAAATTAGTCAAAAGTGCAATAAGTAAAGATACATTTTAGGGCCTCCAACGGACTATGTGGTATCGTCCAAAGATGGTGGTCCAACACCAGTAGTTTACAATACTTCCTTGTCCTAACACACAATGGTTTATCAATAAAAAAAATTGTCGATGTTTCTCCAACACCACGAACTTGAGACATAGTGATCATGAACTTCCGATAACCGAGAACATCACGAGGAGGTACCTGCTCCAAAGACGTAGCTGTAGACTTAGTAGTAGTATCAATACGAATTATTGCAACAGTCAACCAACATTGACCGATTGGATCGTCAATAACAGAAAAAGTAAAATCAAAACGACCTCCTCGAAAACCAGTCTGTCCTTTCAAGACATCAATCTGTAACGACGAATGGGCGAGGCTAAAGAAGACACTCCCTCTCTCTCAGCACATCAGGGCCCTCGCACACAGGCCAATATAACGCAAAGCATGGATGTGCTCTGCCCCAGTTTGGAACTCAGCGGAAGCAGTCTACATCATCGAGTAAGACCAGTGTTAGTCAAGTCACAGATGGTCATATACTTTTGTAAATGCTGAACATCGTACTTCAAGACAACAGTTTGTTAATTAGTAATCAAGTGATGCTTTAATAGTCATGGATAGTTGTAAATTATTAAGCATTCCTGTGCCCAAAGGATTGCATCAAGTTATTGATATGTCCATCTTCCTCCAAGAATCAACAGTATATTCCGTAAATTTTAAAAGTGCAATAATATTTCATATGTTGTAGTTCCAGTGAGCTTTCTCCCAGAGCAGTCAAAGAACCCACAGTTATTGTCGGATAATTCTAATTTCGTCTGGTCGTAACATACAATGTGTACTTTTACGAAATATATCAAGGCGTGGAGACGCTTACAAACAAGATCGCCATCAGACTGGAGTTAGTGTAAGGGGCATTGCAGCATGTTTCTTATTCCGAACGGGCCAGCAGGTGCCCTTGATGTGTGTTGGGGACTGAAACTTGTTCATAACACGGAACTTCGTACAACAAAGACAGACCGAATGAGGCAGTGCAGGTGTTAATATGCTGACCTTATATTCGGGCGGATGGTTCATGCTCCTCCCAGCCATCCAGATTTAGGATTTACCTGGTTCTCCTAAATCATTTCAGGCAAATTCCGGGACGGTTCCTTCATCAAAGATACAGTGGACCTCCTGTCCAACTACACGTCCTGTCTTCATAAAGCACACTTATACAGGATTATTCCGTGATGAAAAAGCATACCTTCAGAGCTGTGAGCACTTTTTCGTCGTTGCTGCTAAAATACATGTCTTCTACACTACATGTGCTCTAGTCCTAAGGTGCGAAAGAGGTCTACTGGTTGGTCTCACAACGATTTTCACTTATAACTTTCTACTCGATCGATTCCGGAACAGGGTACCTTACTTCAATTCGCTTTGTGTAGTCAACCTGTATTTACATTTTTGTGCTATCTGTTAACACTGATTGCGATGACAAATTCAATATCATTTTAAGGTAATCCATTGATCAGTAAATGAATAATAACACTAACCTTCCAGGTATGAAGAGAATCGTAGAAGTGCAATACGCAAGATGTCCTTGTAAGACTACAATAGGGAAACAATAACCTGCTCATCTCAGGGTCAATTTCCTATGTGTTTTGCGTTACTTTTAGACAAACACCATATTGCAAAGTGGACTTTTATTAGGGTAGGTATGTGCATTTCATCACCAGGCTGTGTTCCTTCTCCTCGGTGGCAGTTCAAATAGGTTGAATTGGACCATGCACCAATCACAATGAGAAACAGCTCCAACTGATAGCCATTTGTTACGCCTAGAACCATTCGAACGTGACTCTCCACAGAACTTTCAAGCGCCTCCCAGCAGTCCTTGCAGCAAACTGGTCCACTTCCCATAACGTCCAATTTTCTCGACAGTTGTCATTACGCCTGCATTGACCAGCTGGATTTCATATTCTCACCAACTGAATTACTTCTCAGTAAATTTCATTGATATTACACAGCGTCCTCCTCTCCCAATATAAGAAAATACACTTATGTCAGGGACGTTCCTTTCTAAAAGTATATGTGCCTATTGTTTTCTTTAGCCAGTGTCAGCAAACTCTGTCTAATCGAGTTGTTTATCATCTTCACCTTGGGCTCATCCATGTGGTGGGCTGAAGTACCTCCTGCAGTCACATTGCAGTGTCCCGACAATATGCAGATGAAATCGTGATTCATAAATTAGCGAAAGTAGCACGATAAAGTACTTATCTACCAGTAACCAAGCTTGTCATCGGGTCATATACACCTCTTTAGCGGGAAACAGGTGAGAAGTTCCACGCCCTCTTTTGCACGTCTCCTCTCATTTTCATCAATTTTATTAATGTTCTATGTCATTGCACGGTAGTAACAGACCGTATAAGGTTATTGTAATGGCAGTATTTGTACTGAGAGCTCAAAAAATACTTTTCACTTGATCCCTAAACATGTTGTTTCACTTCCCTGGGTGGCCGGTGCGAGGCGAGCATCTGAGGACGCGGCACACGGCACTTCCGGCTGGGGGCGGCACTTCCCTGAATTCTGAGGGGTTCGCACAGTAGGCTTAAGCGCCTGGCTGAACGACTGACGTCGGTCGAGTTTCGCCTATTGTATGCAGGGAGAAACACCTGCGAGACGTCTGAGTGTCGCCGCAGTTTATGTGTTTACCGTTCCGGCATGTCTGGAACGAAGATTCCTGGCACCGACTGACTGCATTGTCCTCTTGATTATGAGAATACTTGTGGACTGTGCCGTGCTGGGTGCGACTGTCTGGCGTCCGATGGCCGGTGGTCTGGGCAGGTTGTTTCCGTAGCCGGTGAAACGACAAGTTCAGTGCCCTCAGCTGAATAGCATAGGCATGATTGGTCAACTTAAACTGAGGCTAGTTGATGTCATAAAGCCCTGCTTGAAACTGGAGGGAACGATCGCTATTGGCGCGAATGGTGTTCTGACAGTGTGGGGGAATTTTGGAATCAGAACTGAATGCTGATTCGCAGTTTTCGAGGAGAGTAGGGAGTAGGGCAATGTTGGCTTCGCTCTTGCGTTGGGCGGGCAGTAAATTCGGGATCTGATCCTCCTCGGAGTCGGGCGGTCTTGCGACTTGGTCTCTCGTTTTCGGAAGAACAGCCTTCGCGGCCAGGGGTTGACACAGAGTTGCTGCACGGCAGAAGTCGGCGCCTGCATCATCAGGACGCTGCCTACCGACGACGTGCTGCAGATTTCAGTACTGGTACAGTATTTTGCGGCTCCGGCATTGTAGGACCTTATCAATTTTATACTGAGTCCCTCAGCAGCACGCGCGAGCACGCTTTGCTACAAGTCCACCTTGCTTGTTTCTCCATGTGATCTCATTTGAGCTCTCAATACCAATTGCGATACTGCTATATAGTCGGGAGATTAATGTTTGATTCATTAGGACCTACAGTCATTATCGTCAATCTATTGCATCACAGAGAGTAGAAGCCCCTTGTTCATATTTATATGTTCATATGTGTGTGAAATCTTATGGGACTTAACTGCTAAGGTCATCACTCCCTAAGCTTACACACTACTTAACTTAAACCATCCTAAGGACAAACACACACAGCCATGCCCGAGGGAGGACTCGAACCTCCGCCGGGACCAGCCGGACAGTCCATGACTGCAGCGCCTAGACCGCTCGGCTAATCCCGCGCGGCGCCCCTTGTTCTCGAGCCGACTCTTATTCTCATAAAATTTCGGTATACTCTATCCTTTAACCTACTGTGTGTGTCGACAATTACGTGCATTTATGTTCTCATAAATAATAAATCTCATCGTAACATTTAATGCGCATATCATTTCGTAGGTATATGCAGAATCCCATTTCCTGTTGTTTATTATGATAAAGTTCTCTTTTTTTCTGAATAGATTACGATTTTTATTAAATTATTGTGAGTGTGCACTCCTTATTTTACCAACTAGCAGGGTCCACTATCATTTTCTTCCGTTACCGTTGCGCGCATTATTAATTAGCTGGTAGATAAGGAGGAGGTCGAGTGCATGTCTTGTTCTCATGCAAAATTCGTCTGACTTAAAGAGGTACATGTATAATGCATTAGAAGATTTTGATTCACACATAAAAGAAAAAATTATTAGCGCGTGCTGTGTCACAGTTGAGGAAACATTTACAGACATAAAGTGAGCAACGGTAAGAGGCTGTAATCATACGAATAGCACACAAAATTACACTGTATTTTTCATTTACGATGACAGATTGTTTTCGGATGTCTGGAGAAAGGCCGATTCATCGATTTAAGTAGAAGTGGGCTCAAATAATAGGGTGAAAGGACACCTTTCCTAAGATCCGTTGATAACGTTACTATCTCCAGTAGAAACGAAGAAAAATTACAAGTCCTTTTGAAGAAATGACAATGAGTGCAGAATACAGGCTGAGATAAAGCCAAAGAAAGACGAAAGTCACTCTGAAACTCCTTGATCCTGTTCCTCGTTATAGGTTGCGTGTGGTTATTGGTGCCTTTCGCAATAGTTCCGTCTACAGCCTCCTCACAGAAGCCGCCATTCCCCCTGCACACATAAGATGGAGCCAACTCCTGGCGTCTTAAGCAATCGCCATTCGACGACCCCCTGACCACCCCGTGTATCGCGTCTTCTTTACAAACGAGGCATAACCCTCTCCTGATACCTGACCTCGGGTAGGATTGCCGGTTGGAGCGTGTCTCACTTCCGCCTGTCGGAATCTCCATCTCCACTCATCTCCACTCACTGGGAAGTTATGACTGTGTCATAAACATATGATTGTGTCTATAAATAAACAAAAAAAATTTCGCTGGGTAGTACCTGTTCGTTTCCACCCTCCCCCCCCCCCCCCCCCTGTCCCTAACCCCTTGGATGGTGTCTCGACCGCTGATTGGGACCGACCTATTACAGAGTCCTAATGTCTCTGACGCCCCTATGTTATACCAGCGTTTTGTATATTCCATCCTTGAAGATTTTCAGGATGCTACCATCTTCTAGGCTGATGGTTCTGAAACGATAAATAGGACGAGTTACGCTTTTACGTTTCGTCCTCGCATAGGACACTATTTACTGCCGGGATCCTGTAGTGTGCTCACAGCAGAGCTGCTAGCCATTAACAGGACCATTTTGTTACTCAGACCTCCCTCCACAGTGTTTTAATATGTACCGCAGGCTATAACGGATGCTACTCTTGTCACCCTTTGGTCTCTGCTGTCCATGACCTTCTCTCTGCCCCTGCCTGCTCGGTTGTCTTTCTGTGGGTCCCAAGCCACGTGGGCATCCCAGAGTATGAACTGTCTGACCATTTGGCTAGAGAAGCAGGTACTTACACCCCCCCCCCCCCCCCTCCTTCTAGGTGAAGATATGAGGATTCACATCAAATTTCTTTTTGCCCAAAAGTGGAATGGCATTTGATGTGCTACTGCTCTCAGTCATAAACTCCGCACAAGAAAGGAGACTACTACAGTGTGGCGCTCTTCCTTCCGCACCTCTCGGAAGGAGTCCACTGTCTTGTGCCGTCTACGCATTGGTCATACCAGAATCACCCATTGCTTTCTCTTGCGTAACGAGTCACCCCAGAGTGTGGTTGTGGAACCAGACTGGCGGTAATCCAGATATTGGCGAAGTCCCCTTCTTTGGCCCTTCGTACTAAGCATGGCCTTCCAGATTTCTTGTCTTTAGTATTGCTGATGGCTCACGGATGCCTGAGATGGTCCAAGTGGTTTTTACTTCCAGGTATAAGGTTTTGCTTTCCTCCTGGAGCTGGAACAGGGTGCTTTTGGTTGAGGGGTTTGGGACACATGACGACTCCCCGTACAAAGATCGCTCTTTTATCCCTCTGTTTTCCAGTTTTTAGATTTGACCTAACCTTTCATGCCCTCTACTGTGCGTGTTTCCAGCTTCCTCGCTTTATAGTTTGACCCCTCTGATTGGATCTGACCGCTTTTGCAGACGCTTCCATCTTACGCACGTAACTTTTGAATTGCGGGAACGATGACCTCGCTGTTGAGTCCCATAAACCCTCTCAATCAATCACAAACGAAAATAATGGAATTAACGACAAAATTAACATCTAATTTGGTGACAACGAAGCAGACAACGTGAAGGGACTTCGCTACCTTGGAAGCAAAATAATGTAAGATTGACGAAGTAAACAGGACGTGAAAAGCACACTAGCACAGACAAAGAAGGGTTTCCTCGCCAGGAGAAGTCTACTAGTATCAAACATCGGCCTTTATTTGAGAAACAAGTTTCTGAGAACGTTCATTTGGATCCCGGGATTGTACGGAAGCGAGCGGTGGACTCTGGATGAACCAGAAATGTAGAGAATGAAAGCGTGTGAAAGGCGGTGGAATAGCAAGATGAGGTGGTTATCTGCAGAATCTTAAAGTTCAGAATAATCCACCTATTTTGACAATGCTGAAGGAAATATTAATAATGCAAGTGGTTTTTCTGTCTGATATTTACTTAATGACTGCTGTTATTTAATGTGAATGAATCCAGGTTATTGTCCGCAAACACCACCAGAGAGTTCGTGTACAGTAAAAAGGTTTTGCAATGTTAAAATTCGGCTAAGACGATTCTCTCGCATTCTTTGGAAATATGATATATGTGTGAACAAACTAAGTTTGAAAAGTAGGAGTTAGGTTTTAGTGGAAATCAACCTGTGATGGTGGGTCGTGTGTTGTGTCTGTATAACTCAGTGAGTAAGATCAATGTCCGCGAAAGGCAGTGTTCCAGAGGTGGACCCGGGTACATCAAACAGTTTTAATGTACTATTAAGTTTAAAAACAGTTCATAATCTATATGCAGAGTGAAAGACCCATTATGTAAACAGCGCCTAGACTTGGCCTAAGCAGGTTTGATGATGAAGTTACGTTTGTGGGGCGCTCAAATACACGGTTATGAACGCCCTTACAAATTCCCAAACTTTGCTGAGCCCAAACTCGCCACTTTCATGAACGATGATGAAATGATGAGAACAACAAAAACACCCAGTCATTAAGCAGGTTTGACCGTGAGATACTTTGTTACGGTACTGTGTAATTTCAGAAATAGGGGACAGCGCTGACGAGATGAAGGAAACTGTGTACATAGGTCATCAATTATGTTTCAATGTCTTAGTCAGTACGATGACTGCTCGCGGAACTCACAGGCTCGCATTAAAGTCACGGTCAAGCAATGTATTTCCATCGTGAATTGAATGCGAGCAGATGTACACTACTGGCCATTAAAATTTCTACACCAAGAAGAAATGCAGATGATAAACGGGTATTCATTGGACAAATATATTATACTAGAACTGACATATGATTACATTTTCAAGCAACTTCCGTGCATAGATCCTGAGAAATCAGTAAGCAGAACAACCACCTCTGACTGTAATAACGGGCCTGATATGCGTGGGCATTGAGTCAGAGCTTGGATGGCGTGTCAAGGTATAGCTGCCCATGCAGCTTCAACACGATACCACAGTTCATCAAGAGTAGTGACTGGCGTATTGTGACGAGCCAGTTGCTCGGCCTCCATTGACCAGACGTTTTCAATTGGTGAGAGATCTGGAGAATGTGCTGGCCAGGGCAGCAGTCGAACATTTTCTGTATCCAGAAAGGCCCGAACAGGACCTGCAACACGCGGTCGTGCATTATCCTGCTGACATGTTGGGTTTCACAGGGATCGAATGAAGAATAGAGCCACGCGTCGTAACACATCTGAAATGTAACGTCCACTGTTCAAAGTGCCGTCAATGCGAACAAGAGGTGACCGAGACGTGTAACCAATGGCACCCCGTAACACCACGCCGGCTGATACGCCAGTATGGCGATGACGAATACACGCTTACAATGTACCTTCACCGCGATGTCACCAAACACGGATGCCACCATCATGATGCTGTAAACAGAAACTGGATTCATCCGAAAAAATGACGTTTTGCCATTCGTGCACCCAGGTTCGTCGTTGAGTGCACCATCGCAGGCGCTCCTGTCTGCGATGCAGCCTCAAGGGTAACCGCAGACATGGTCTCCGAGCTGATAGTCCATGCTGCTGCAAACGTCGTCGAACTGTTCGTGCAGATGGTTGTTGTCTAGCAAACGTCCCCATCTGTTGACTCAGGGATAGAGACGTGGCTGCACGGTCCGTTACAGCCATGCGGATAAAATGCTTCTGATCTCGACTGTTAGTGATACGAGGCCGTTGGGATCCAGCACGGCGTTCCGTATTACCGTCCTGAACCCACCGATTCCATATTCTGTTAACAGTCATTGGACCTTGACCAACGCGAGCAGCAATGTCACGATACGATAAACCGCAATCGCGATAGGCTACAATCCGACCTTTCTCAAAGTCGGAAACATGATGGTACGCATTTCTCCTCCTTACACGATGCATCACAACGTTTCACCAGCCAACGCCGGTCAACTGCTGTTTGTGTATGAGAAATCGTTTGGAAACTTTCCTCATGTCAGCACTTTGTAGGTGTCGCCACCGGCGCCAAGCTTGTGTGAATGCTCTGAAAAGCTAATAATTTGCATATCACAGCATCTTCTTCCTGTCGGTTAAATTTCGCGTCTGTAGCAAGTCATCTTCGTGATGTAGCAATTTTAATGGCCAGTAGTGCATATTCAAACATTGTGGGTTGTTCCGCGTATATGTGGCCATGGATGTGAAATAGCGATGTCGACGTTCCTTAAAACAGCAGGGAACATGCAGTGTCGAGTCACATTATTGTGACCATCTGTCTCAAGCCTGAACGACTACGCTCTGCAGCGAGGACCGTTAAGACACGTGAAGGGGGAGAGTCAGTGAAGCTCTGGAAAATACCGATTCCAGTGTCATGGCTAGCTGCGCAAAGTTTCTCTGTTGAGGATCCAAGGCACGGAAAGCCCAATCGGATTTAAATCCGAGTAATTTGGTGGTCAGGGGAGCACGTACGTACGCTGCAAGCTGCGTGACATGTTGCATTGTTCTGCTGGTAGCTGCCATAGTGCCGAGAAAGAAACTAATTGCATACAGGCGTATACATAGTCCTCAAGGATAGATACATACTTGTGGTGATCTGTTTTCCCTTCCAGAATGACGATATCACCCAGGGAATGCCACGAAAACATTCCCCAGACCATAACGCCTTCCCCTCTCGCCTGGACGTTTTTAGACGTTTCACGCCGTACACGCCAACGTCCATCTGTCAGATGGATCAGTAACAGTGATTCGTCTGAAAAGGCCACTTATCGGCACTCAGCGTACCTCCAGTTAGGGTATCGGCGTGCAAATTGCAGCTTTCGTCGCCGATGAACAGCAGTGAGCATGGGAGGGAGAACCAGGGGCCTGCTATGAAGGCGCATTCGTAGCAACACTCGCTCAACGAGGATACAGTGTTGGTAGCACCTTATCTGGGCTGTCACTTGTTCAACAATTGCACTTCGATTCCGTACACGCCTCCGCGACAGTCATTCACACCTGTCACCCATGGCCTGTGGTACACCACAGCTGGATTGGCTCCGGTTTTGAATTGCTCATTTTGCCATGCACGGTGTACCTTTTAAACGCGGCGGCACACGAATAGCTTACAAAATATAGCCGTTTCAGGAACTCTCGCGCCCTTGGCCAGAGAGCCAATGATGATGGCCTTTGGACGTCAGAAACAGTCTGTTAAGTAAGAGCGTGGCTGTCATTTGTGGTAAACTCAAGAAATTGTTCTGTGACATCAGATACCATGAACATTATCAATAAGGTCACCCCATGTTGGGTGCCAAAAATGTAGTGAACTCGAGAAATTAAATGAAATTACTCAGAAAGAGCACAGAATTAACGGGTTCATAAATGAAAGTAAAAGAATGCTTATACACTACTGGCCACGAAAATTGCTACACCACGAAGATGACGTGCTGCAGACGCGAAATTTAACCGACAGGAAGAAGATGCTGTGATATGCAAATTATTAGCTTTTCAGAGCATTCACATAAGGTTGGCGCCGGTGGCGACACCTACAAAGTGCTGACATGAGGAAAGTTTCCAACCGATTTCTCATACACAAACAGCAGTTGACGGGCGTTGTCTGGTGAAACGTTGTTGTGATGCCTCGTGTAAGGAGGAGAAATGCGTACCATCACGTTTCCGACTTTGAGAAAGGTCGGATTGTAGCCTATCGCGATTGCGGTTCATCGTATCGCGACATTGCAGCTCGCGTTGGTCGAGATCCAGTGACTGTTAACAGAATATGGAATCGATGGGTTCAGGAAGGTAATACGGAACGCGGCGCTGGATGCCAACGGCCTCGTGTCACTAGCAATCGAGATGACAGGAATCTTATCCGCAAGGCTGTAACGGATCGTGCAGCCACGTCTCGGTCCCTGAGTCAGCAGATGGGGACGTTTGCAAGACAACAACCATCTGCACGAACAGTTCGACGACGTTTGCAGCAGCATGGACTATCAGTTCGGAGACCTTGGCTGCGGTTACCTTTGATGCTGCATCACAGACAGGAGCGCCTGCGATGGTGTACTCAACGGCGAACCTGGGTGCACGAATGGCAAAACGTCGTTTTTTCGGATGAATCCAGGCTCTGTTTACAGCATCATGATGGTCGCATCCGTGTTTGGCGACATCGCGGCGAACGGACATTGTAAGCTTGTATTCGTCATCGCCATACTGGCGTATCACACGGCGTGATGGTATGGGGTGCCTCTTGTTCGCATTGACGGCACTTTGAACAGTGGACGTTACATTTCAGATGTGTTACGACCTGTGGCTCTACTCTTCATTCGATCCCTGCAAAACCCTACATTTCAGCAGGATAATACACGACCGCATGTTGCAGGTCCTGTACGGGCCTTTCTGGATACAGAAAATGTTCGACTGCTGGGCTGGCCAGCACATTCTCCAGGTCTCTCACCAATTGAAAACGTCCGGTCAATGGTGACCGAGCAACTGGCTCGTCACAATACGCCAGTCACTACTCTTGATGAACTGTGGTATCGTGTTGAAGCTGCATGGGCAACTGTACCTTTACACCCCATCCAAGCTCTGTTTGACTCAATGCCCAGGCGTATCGAGGCCGCTATTACGAACAGAGGTGGTTGTTCTGGGTACTGATTTCTCAGGATCTATGCACTCAAATTGCTTGAAAATGTAATTACATGTCAATTCTAGTATAATATACTTGTGCAATGAATACCCGTTTATCATCTGCATTACTGCTTGGTGTAGCAATTTTTATGGCCAGTGGTGTATGATCAAAATATGAAAGAAATATATTTATTTTTGTGCTGTTTACATAATCCAAAACAAAAATGTAAATCTCAGGGCCGGTTTGACTGGGCGTGGTCACGACTCAGTTATTAAGGGGAAGGAGGAGGGAACGAATCGTTTCACCATTCTTCGCTATCGTTCGTGGTGTACTGCTGTCGGTGGCAGGCGCAGCGTCGGTTCAGCGCTCCGCCTCGGAGCTGTGCTGCGCGAGTCGGCTGCCCTCATCAGCAACCGCGGCTTTGCACCGTTCCCAGGTACGATCTTGGCGTTGTCTGCCCGTTGTCGGTTTCGTGCCCAAAGCTGTGTTTTCACGGCGTAGGAGGGTAGATCTTGGCGATGGGTGGAAGAGCGCCCATGTCCTCTTGCTTCCCCTGTGTCTCCACGACTCCCCCTTTTTCGCTTCTCATCCATCTCTCAGCTCAACTCCTCTTCGAAACATTTTTCCTTTCTGCGTTGTCATTGGCGGACGAAATTTTCAATGTATCCCTTATGACACACTTAAAACTTCCGGGCTGATAGGCCGTTGTCGAAGTATAAAACTCTCTTATGACGTTTCGTCTCCGACTTCGGGAGACATCCTCGGAGGTACAGCGGCAAACTGCGAAGAAAACTCGAGGAAGCGCTGATTATATAGGCAGTAGAGCGGGCGCCAGTGTCGATCACGTGGCGTCGGCTGTGAGATTGTCTCTGGCAATGCCAACATTCTCGATTGAAAGTAATCGATCCTCACGCTTTCTGTGCAACGCTGACATCCAAATTTTATCGAGTTTGACACCTTCGTCTTTCCTGTTCAAATTATTACGGTGTTTATTAATCTCGATAGCCTCTCTATACATGCGTGCATAACAATGCGAAGTTTTTGATACGACGCTCGTCTCGCTGAATTTTATTCCATGATCACCTTCCTGGTAAACATTTGGATGTCAGCGTGACGATCGATTACTTTCAATCGATAATGTTGGCATTACCAGAGACAATCTCATAGCCGACGCCACGTGATCGACAGTGGCGCCCTCTGTACTGCCCATATATAATCAGCGCTTCCTCGAAATCTCTTCGCAGTTTGCCGCTGTTCCTCCGAGGACGTCTCCCGCAGCCGGAAACGAAACGTCAGGGGAGAGTTTTATACTTGGACCACGGCCTATCAGCCCGGAAGTTTTAAGTGAAGACAATACCGGCCGTGAAAGCTTACATTGTATGATATCCCAATGACAGATCGCCGTTTCATCGCCACGCCTCTCCGTTCAGGGCGGAAATTTTTTCTATCTGGCGTGGGCTGTCATGTGCCTCGTGAATTGGCATCTATCCCACTGTTTCACATTCTTAAGATGTTTTCCTGTATTCTGAGGCTGTTGGGAGAGCAGCTACACAATACCTCTATATCCGCTCTCTCTGCGTGAGCCCTGGACAGACTCATGTTCGGGCTCCGCTCAAAATCTGCTGGCGTCCGTCATAGAAATGTCCTCACTGTCGAGAAAAAACATCTTCTTAAGAATGCTGGTTTCTTTCACACGCCTCCCTGTGCCTATTCCCCGCGCTTTTAGCACGCTGCTCCACGTACCCGTGGGGTGCTGGAATTGTCGGCATATATCTGCCTTCTAAGCCACGTAAAATGACTGCCGCCAGGCCAGAAGAACTCAGATGCTTTCGCGCGTACATTCTTGACGTTCTGTCCTAATGGCTGCAGATGTCCATCAGCTCTCGGCACTCTTCTCGTTGGCAGACGGGCCCTACGATTCGCAACCTCCTTGAGCGAGGCGAGGACGTCCGCCCCGGCTTCCCTCTGTGTCCTTGCAGAATGACTGCACCCGAGGGCTCGCCCCCACTGTGTCCGACTCGGCCACTTGCGGCGCGTTGGCGAAAGTGACCGCGATCGGACGTATTACACATTACACACCGATGATAAAAGATGTTGCCTTAGTTCCTTCACAGCCCAAGAGAGGGAACCATTGTCCTTCACACAATGTCCCTAAATCATAAGTTTACTTTTGAATTCTTGACTGAGATACACTAGAAGGGACATGATTGCAGCTTATGTGTCACGTTTTGAGGCTGTCTTTCTCTGTAGCTAACCCATAGGTCGGAAAATTAGTCATACCACGGCATCCAAATACGTATATGTGGAAATCAGAGTCGTTTGTACTAGAGTGGGTAACTCGCTATAAATTGGTTAAAAAGGCAGATAAAGTTGAAGACCGTGGCTCAGTCTACAAAATTACTCCAAAAATGGGAAAAATGTTTATTAACCTTTTTTCAGGAAATTCATTCTTCATATTGCGTCAAGCGCGAACAAAATTAAAGATAAAGGGTTACTATGTGACGTACGTAACTATTAGAAGTCAGAGCTCAAAACATTAAATATCGAGCTACGTTGAAGAAAGCTTTATTAAGTCGAAATCCCATCACGAAACGACTAGTGTGGACAAAGAAAAACTTGTACCGCGGTTGAGACAACGTAATTTTTACCGAAATGATAATTAAATCGAAACCCTTAGCTGCCGATAGGTGTTGCTGAAATACATCAATGGGGACAGCTGAAAATGTGTGCTCCGACCGGCACTCGAACCCAGAATCTCCTGCTTACATGGCAGCGCTCTATACATCCGAGCCACCGAGGGCACAGAGGATAGTGCGACTGCAGGGACTTATCCTTTGCACGCTTCCCGTGAAACCCACATTCCCGACTGTCCACAACCTACATTCGTAGTGTTCCTAATAGGTATTTGCCCATTCACTCATTACTCGCGCCAGAATAAGCTGACGATTCCCGTAAGAGTTCGGGCAAAGTATGCGCATTCACACAGAAGAAGGTCAATGGCCGGGTAACCTTTAACTATATATATAACTATATATAGCCTTTACCTATATATCTGTTCAGATACCATCTTCATTCTAGAGAAGCTGCACATCATCACTGGTATCTGTTCTTTCGGGAACAGACACCATCTTAATATTCATGTTATTTTTACCGACAAGTCTTCTCTGTGGAGCTATGTACGCACACATGGAGCCTAGTCAATGGCCCCAACACGTAGGTACAACGGACTCTCAAACTTTCCATGAAGGTGCATATCTGGGTGTGTTTCTCAAAACTGGCTTTCGGAAATTAGCACATGTTTACCGACAATTTAAGATATTACAAATTTATCAAATCTTATTGATGCTGGCTGCAAAACGTTGGCTCACCGACAAAAATAAAGATTGGATACTGCAGGAGGACAATGATTCTAGCGAAACATCACAGCAGGCTTTGCAGGTATTGGAAAAAGTAGAAAGGTGTTCAGGTACTAGATTGGCCCTAACAGTCGCCTAAGCTAACCCTGTTGAAAATATGTTGTGTCACATCAGAAAGAAGTTGCAAGGAAAATGATGTTCACTTTGAAAAGCTGTCAACGTAAATTCGACCCATTTGGACGTTTCTTGCACGTGATTACGCAGAAAATTTGGTTTCAGTCGAGTAGTTACCGACGGTGTGGGTAACTGGAAGTGTTATCAGATGTAATTTCTTTTTTTCTTTGGTTCATATGTGATGTATGTACACGTTTACGTTTGTTATCAAATATATTTTTGTACCGATTAACCCGGTAGATTGTTCCGTTTCAGCATTACGACAACGACTGCACTCTTTTCCGCATCTCTCGATACGCTTGTGACAGTTACTGAACTATATGAAATAAAATCGTCAGAACTTCTGAACGGTTTGTGTTAGGATTCACACTGCACGATTGGCCGCGGAGCATGATGAAAATTAGTAAGCGGGTACAGTTTGGTTTAGCGACGAATCCCACTTTCATTTGGACGGGTTCGTCAATAAGCAAAATTGGCCCATTTTGGGGACTGATAATCCGCTTTTTGCGATTTGTCTCTTCACCCTCAGCGGGTGACTGTGTGGTATGCAATGTCCAGTCACGGAATAATTCCTTGATGACACGGTACATGAAGGTTTCATCCCCATTATCCAAAGTGACCCTCATTTCGACAAGATGTGGTTCACGCAAGAAGGAGCTCTACGCAATCGAAGCAGGAGTGTGTTTGATGTCCTGGGGAAGCACTTTGGGGATCGCATTCTGGCTCTGGGGTACTCAGACGCCACTGACATGGGCCTCGATTGTCCACCATATTCTCCGGATCTGCTTACATGCAAACAAGGTGTACAGCAATAGCCCCAAAACCATTACTGAACTGAAAACAGCCATTCAGGAGGTCATCGAGAGTATCGATGTTCCGAAACTTCAGCGAGTCATGTAGAAATTCGCTATTCGTCTGCGCCATCCGTCGCCAATGATGGCAGGCATATCGAACATGTCATAGCATCAATCTGAATATCTGTAGTGACGTTTACGTGTTGAATAAAGAGTGTGCGAGCGGTAGTTTTTTTTCGAATAGTTCAATAATTCTCACGCTGTACCTTCCACTGCTACTTCTGCCACCTGCTATTTGTGAGTGGTTACTGAACTTGGACATGGAATATAGGTGGTGGTCGCATTAATGTTGTTGGACTTAGTGGCATGGAATGATAACAGATGTTCAAATGGTTCAAATGGCTCTGAGCACTATGGGACTCAACTGCTGTGGTCATAAGTCCCCTAGAACTTAGAACTACTTAAACCTAACTAACCTAAGGACAGCACACAACACCCAGCCATCACGAGGCAGAGAAAATCCCTGACCCCGCCGGGAATCGAACCCGGGAACCCGTGCGTGGGAAGCGAGAACGCTACCGCACGACCGATAACAGATGTATCAGAGAGAAGCTGACATTCTCTTTAACAGTTTTTTTTCTTTCTTTGAGTCATCAGTCTTCTGACTGTTCTGATGCGACCCACCGTGGTTTTCTTCCTGTGTCATCGTTTTCATTTCAGAGTAGCACTCTCAACCTTCGACCTTCATATCGATCTCGGATTCGAGTCCCGGTCGGGCTCACATTTTCAACTCTCTCCGTTCATATTTATCAACATTGTCAGTAGCTAAAGGCCTGGATTCATTATAATTTCATGATTAGATACAGGTGATCAGACAGGGTGCTTACGCACGTGTCACCTGTCAGAGTCGTATCTAGACATATCGGGGATCCCACACCACTCCATCTGCACACTCCCCACACCATTACGTTCATCAGCTTGAACAGTCCCCTGCTGACATGCAGGGTCCATGGATTCATGAGGCTGTCTCCATACTATACACGATTTGCTGGATGAATTCCAGTCTCTTTTTTCCTCTATAGTTTTTATCCTCTGCTGCTAACTCTAGTACTATGGAAGTTGTTCCCTCATGTCTTAATAGATGTGCTACCATCCTGTCCCTTGTTCCTGTCAATGTTTTCCATATACTCCTTTCCACGCCGATTCTGCGGTGAACTTCTTCGTTGCTTATGTTCAACACTCTTCTCAAATTAAGACTTTTATTTGACACTTGTAGACTTGCTTTGGCGAGGAATGTCCTTTTTGCCAGTGTTAGCGTGCTTCTTACGTTCTCCTTGCTCTGCCCGTCATCATTTGTCTGCTGCCGTAACTACATCTACCTCGTGATTACCAATTCTGCTGTTAAGTTTCTCGCTCTCCTCGTTTCTGCTCCTTCTCATTACTTTCGTCTTTCTTCAACTCACTCTCAATCCATGTTCTGTACTCACTTGACTGTTCATTCCATTTAACAAATCCTGTAATTCTTCCTCGCTTTCACCGAGGATAGCAATGTCATCATCGACTTTTACACACGGATATTCTTTCGCCTCGAATTTTAATTCCACTCTTGAATCTTTCTCTCATTCCCTTCATTGCTTTTTCTGTGCATAAACTGAACAGTAGGGGTAAAAGAGTACACACCTGCATTAAACCCATTTTAATCTAAGTATTTCGTTCTTGGTCTTCCAGTCTTGTCGTTCCCTCTTGAAATTTGTAAATAATGTATTTTACCTGTCTTTCCCTTTAGCTTACTCCTATTTTCCTCAGAATTTCGAACATCTTGCACCATTTTACATTGTCGAACGCTTTTGCACGTTGACAAATCCTATGAACGTACCTTGATTTTCCTTTAGCCTTGCTTCCATTATTGGGGCAACGGCCTTACCGCAGTGGATACACCGGTTCCCGAGGGATCACCGAAGTTAAGCGCTGTTGGGCGTGGCCGGCACTTGGATTGGTGACCATCCAGCCGCCATGCTCTGTTGCCATTTTTCGGGGTGCACTCAGCCTCGTGATGAGAACTGAGGAGCTACTCGACTGAATAGTAGCGACTTCGGTAAAAAATACCATCATAACGACCGGGAGAGCGGTGTGCTGACCCCACGCCCGTCCTATCCGCATCCTCCTCTGAGGATGACATGGCGGTCGGATGGTCCCGGTAGGCCACTCGTGGCCTGAAGACTGAGTGAGTGCTTGCTTCCATTATCAACTGTAACGTCAGAACTGTCTCCCTGGTATCTTTAGGTTTCGTAAAGCCAGTCTGATGGTCTTGTAACTCATTCTCAATTTTCTTTTCCATGCTTCAGTATATTATTCTCGTCAGCAACTTGGATGCATGAGCTATAAACCGGATTGTAAGGTAATTCTCACAGTTGTCGGCTCTTGCAGCGTTGGGAATTGTGTGAATGATGTTTCCCGAAAGGTAGATGGTATATCGCCTGTCTCATATATTCTACATACCAACGTATATAGTCGTTTGTTGTCTTTTCTCCCCATGGTTTCAGAAATTCTACCTTATTCGAACTTAAGTCTTTCAAAGCTCTTCTGATTTCTGAGTCTAGTACTGGAGCCCCCATCTCTTCCCTGTCTACTCATGTTCCTTCTTCTGTCTCTTTATCAGACATCTCGTCCCCCTTCTAGAGGCCTTGAATGTGTTCTTTCCACCCAGCTGCTCTCTCCTTTGCATTTAACGGCGGAGTTCCCATTGCATTCTTAATCTTACCACCATTGCTTTTAATTTCATCGAAGGGTGCTTTGACAATTTCATATGCTGAGTGAATCCTTGCGACAACCAATTCTTTTTCCATTTTTTCACACTTTTCATGAAGCCATTTCGCCTTAGCTTCCCTGCCCTTCCTATTTATTTCATTTCTAAGTGACTTGTATTTCTGTATTCCTGAATTTTCTTAAAAAAATTTTGTATTTCCTTCTCTCATCGATCAGTTGAAGTATTTCTTCTGCTACCCAAGGTTTTTCTGCAGTTACTTTTGTAACGTATTACTGTGTTTACAACGTTTCTCATCGATCCATACACGTTATCTCGCATTTCTAGCTGCTTCCCTCACACAAATAATGATAAAAATTCAGAAATTCTGGGTCGCCACCAGCCCAAGCCATTCCTAACCATTTAGAAAAAAACGAAGCTGGAAAATTATTAGGTTAATTACTTTAATAATTTAATTACAAGTACGCAAATTTCTTTAAGCAGCCAGATAAATAGCACTCCATGTCGTGCATAAAGCAACTTGATTAATACAGTATGGGGGTAAGATCGACACCAAAGAATTTATCTTTCACGTATATTATTTATTGTAACTAATTATTTGGTTGCACATCCTAACTAAACATAACTGGTGCCTGACTCGAAATATTTAAGTAAGAATTACGTGAGAATGAAACAGAGCACAAATTTAACTACAGCAAGAAGAAACAAAGAAGACGGGGAGGGGGGGGGGGGAGACAATTATACTATCATCTCCTGACTCAAACTGTTGTGCTGCTTTGTAGAAAGCGCACGAAAGAACAGATATTCTTGCAGAAATTGTAGCTCATTAAACAAGCAAACTGTTAAAATAAAGCCTATTGCGGTGCCGTGGTGGACCAGAGGGGTCATTGATTACCAATCACGTGGCACAAAATCGACACACAAAGACAAAAGCAATTTCCACAAAATATAAGATTAAAAATCATAAAAAAATAACTCGCTTCACACGCTTCAGTTAAGCTGAAGTTCTTAAGTATTTCACCAGTTAAACATAACGAAGTCCTAACTCATCCTGATTCCTCTCACCTGAAACCCCCCTTAAGAGCTACGATCCGTACTCACCAAGGGTTTACCGAAGAGTTCCCCTTTCTCTTTCGAGATTACCTAGCTCCCCGTGCAGCGGAAGCTACCAGAGGGGTAGCCCTCCGTCGCCAACCTCACACACAAAAACAGCCTTCGACAAAGCCCTCGACTAAGATGGGTAAACCTCTCTGTTCAGGTACTGGAAACCTAAGTTGGTCATCCTGTACTCTCCTTCGAACGAGAACCAACATCGTCTGCTCCCAGCAGACGTGGTCAGTTCAGCGATTCCCACAAACAAAACCGAAACCCACATTAAAACACACGTATAATAATCAATAGGCCTTATTTGAGTGCTCAGTCTTTCTGGAAGAGTTCATGAATTGAGCTAAAATCAGATAGTAAAGTGAATTCGACAAGCGACTTATGAAACGACTTCACAGAGACATTTCACCTTGTTGTATCTATGTATTTCAATACAGAGACATAATTTCCTAGCAAACCGCCTCCTGGACTGTTGTGTTCATTCCCCAGCACAGCGTACATTCTTGGCATCTGGCCTGCAAGGCACGACGACACAGCAGTAACTGTAGCGGCAGACCGGCGCCGTAAAGGTCATCGAGTGTCGCGCCGACTCGGGGAGCCACTTTGTAGACCAAAGGGCGACGGCACCACTGCGGCAAGTACTGCCCTCGTGGACGGACGATGCGCGGTTTTATCGACTGCTCATTACGTCGACTGAAGACACTCAGAATGTTGACACTAAGATCCATCTATGTCAATTGCGAGGGCTGTTCATAAAGTGAAGTCCGAATGGCTATTAAAATAGAAAAGAAAGAGAAAAGTTATATCCACTCTGTACTTTCTTCTTGATATTATTTCACCAGATAGTCTCTTCGTTTAATTCGCAGTATACGGTCGCGCATTGTTATGAAAGAGAATGGTGCCTCCACGTATCGTCCCGCTCCGCTTGTTTTGCACTGACCCTCTGAGATTCGTAAGAGTATCACAACAAATCTGTGATATGACACTATTCTCACGAGTAAGTCTCGAAGAAAAGGCTGTCGAAACTTCTAAGCAAACCGAAAGTACTGTTTTCAGTATTTGGCGGTTTGACACTGTCTGCTTACGTTTTTGGACTTTCGATGGGGAGTGTGTGCACACACTTTTGGGTTCTTGCTTAGTATCAGAGTTTACATACTGCTCGCATACCGCGCCCTAGTCACAATTTTGTTCATAAATTCCTCCTCTTCATGACAGTGCTGAAGGAATGTCGACACCGAACCCACTCTTTCTGTTTCGAGAACATCCGTTAGAGAGATTGGTATCCACTATGCACAGTACTTATCGTAACCTAACAATGTGAATGTTTTAAAGAGGAATATCGTTGAAAAATGGGACATATCTTCAGAGATTTAGAAAATTGTGGACTAACGTGTCGCACGCACAATTCCGTCGACATATTGCACAAGTTCGTCAGTCACATCTGAATGTCTTCCTCGACCTCTTTGATCATATCCCACAGAAAAAGGATACTTACAGCCGTAAATATTCCGAAAAATTTTATTAATTAAGCTACCAGTTTCGATGATTCATTACAGTCGTCTTATGGGCACAGTGAGGGAAACTAATAGGCAAATCCAAACACTGGCGCAGATACAATAGGTACCATATACGCTGAAAAGCCAAAGAAACTTGTACACCTACTCAATATCATGTAGAGCCCCCTGCCAGCACGCAGAAGTGTCGCAGCACGACGTGGTATGGACTCGACTAATTTCTGAAGTAATGCAGGAGGGAACTGACATCATGAATCCTGCAGGCCTATCCATAAATCAGTAAGACTACGAGGGGGTGGAGATCTCTTCTGAACAGCATGTTGCAAGGCATTCCAGAAAAACTCAATAATTTTCATGTCTGGTGATTTTCGAGGCCAGCGGAAGTGTTTGCACGCAGAAGAGCGTTTTTGGAGCTACTCTGTAGCAATTCTGGGCGTGTGGGCTGTCGCATTGTCCTGCTGAAATTGCGTAAGTCCGTCGCAATGCACAGTGGACATGACTAGATGCATATATGAAGATTGTATCTGTTCTTGCGGACATGTCCGAAAGAACAGATACCCTCTTCATATAGATAAGGCTGACGGGCCAGTGACCTTCTTCAGTGCGGATGCACTCACATTGGCCGAACCCTTACGGGAATCGGTAGATTGACTGCCGCGAGTAATGAGTATAGTGGCCAGGGGCACTACAAATGTAATGTGTGGACAATAAATTGGGAATGTAGTTCTCACGGGGAGCGTGACAGAAATACGTCCCTGCAGTCGCACTATCCTCCGCGCGTCAGATGCCTAGAGCGTCTGCCACGTAAGCAACTGACCCCGGGTGCGAGTCCCGGTCGGGCCCGCATTTTCAACTGTCCCCGTTCATATTTATCAACGTCTGTCAGCAGCTAAAGGTCTGCATTCATTGTAATTTCATGATTAGATACAGGTGATCAGACAGGATGCTTACGCAGGTGTCACCTGTCAGACTCGTATCCAGACATATCGGAAGTCCCACACCACTCCATCTGCACACGCCCCACACCTTTACCGAGCTTTCACGAGCTTGAACAGTCCCCTGCTGACATGCACTGTCCATGGATTCATGAGGTTGTCTCCGTATTGTTCACGTCCATCCGTTCGATACAATTTGAAACGAGACTCGTCTGGCCAGACAACATCATTCCAGTTATCAACAGTCTAATGTTGGGGTGGAACGGCCCAGGCGAACGGTAAGGCTTTGTGTCGTGCAGTCATCAAAGCTACACGAGTGGGCCTTCGGGTCCGAAGGGTTACACTTCTGCACATTGAACGAGTCTCTTCAGTCTTCGTTCGTCCCGTTTTTGCAGGATCTTTCTCCAGCCGCAGTGATGTCAGATATTTGATGTTTTACCGGAATCCTCATATCACAATATACTCGTGAAATGATAGTACCGGAAAATGCCCACTTTATCGCTACCTCGGAGATGCTGCGTCCCATTGATCGTGCGGCGACTATAACTTCACCTTCGAATTCACTTAAATCGTGATAACCTACCATTATAGTAGCAGTAACAAAACTGACAACTGCGCCAGACTCTTCTTGTCTTATATAGGCGTTGCTGACCGCAGCGCCGTATTCTGCCTGGTTACGTACCTCTGTATTTGATTACGCATGCCTATACCAGTTTCTTTGAGGCTTCAGTGTATATTGAACTGGATACCGTGGAATTTTTTCTTAAGAAACTAGATATCTTAGGAAACGGATGGCAGTTATAAGAGTCGAGGGACACGAAAGGGAAGTAGTTGTTGGGAAGGGAGTAAGACAGGGTTGTAGCCTCTCCCCAATGTTATTCAATCTGTATATTGAGCAAGCAGTAAAGGAAACAAAAGAAAAATTCGGAGTAGGTATTAAAATCCATGGAGAAGAAATAAAAACTTTGAGGTTCGCCGATGACATTGTAATTCTGTCAGAGACAGCAAAGGACTTGGAAGAACAGTTGAACGGAATGGACAGTGTCTTAAAAGGAGGATATAAGATGAACATCAACAAAAGCAAAACGAGGGTAATGGAATGTAGTCGAATTAAGTCGGGTGATGCTGAGGGTATTAGATTAGGAAATGAGACACTTAAAGTAGTAAAGGAGTTTTGCTATTTGGGGAGCAAAGTAACTGATGATGGTCGAAGTAGAGAGAATATAAAATGTAGACTGGAAATGGCAAGGAAGGCGTTTCTGAAGAAGAGAAATTTGTTAACATCGAGTATAGATTTAAGTGTCAGGAAGTCATTTCTGAAAGTATTTGTATGGAGTGTAGCTATGTACGGAAGTGAAACATGGACGATAAATAGTTTGGACAAGAAGAGAATAGAAGCTTTCGAAATGTGGTGCTACAGAAGAATGTTGAAGATTAGATGGGTAGAACACATAACTAATGAGGAAGTATTGAATAGGGTTGGGGAGAAGAGAAGTTTGTGGCACAACTTGACCAGAAGAAGGTATCGGTTGGTAGGGCATGTTCTGAGGCATCAAGAGATCACCAATTTAGTATTGGAGGGCAGCGTGGAGGGTAAAAATCGTAGAGGGAGACCAAGAGATGAATACACTACGCAGATTCAGAAGGATGTAGGTTGCAGTAGGTACTGGGAGATGAAGAAGCTTGCACAGGATAGAGTAGCATGGAGAGCTGCATCAAACCAGTCTCAGAACTGAAGACCACAACAACAACAACAACAACAACCGCGGAATCCCGTTTACTTGACGTGAACACTAAAAACGCACAACGGTAACTGCGTCGTCTGTTTGGAGTATACAGGTCGAGTAAATAGAAGTCTGCCAGGATGTTTACATACTATGTGGCTGTTTCCCCATCATGTAGAGGTTCCCCTGCCGCAGCAGAACACCGCGAGCAGTCCAGCATCAACAACAGCTTCGTTCAGTTTGCGTTCAGCACTACAGTAACATGCCACGTAGAGGCTACAACACTTCAGTAGAGTCAGGATAGTGAATTTACTTTCGGTAGGTCATACACAGTTAGTTGTTGCCAAGCGGTTACGTGCCACTATGGTGTGGAGAAAGTACATAGAGACGGAAAAAGTCAGTGACAGACCTTGCAGTGGTCGTCCTCGTAAGGAAACACCGACGCATGGTCGTTTCCTCCAATTGTCGGCTCGAAAACGCACAACATCAACTACCACATCAGCTACAACAAGGATTCGTATCTCAGACCAAACAATGCGTAGAAGATTGCATCAGGGTGGTTTTTATTCCAGAAGACCGATGAGAAGTTTTTCACTGAACCAACCTAATCGACACAATCTATGAACCTGGGCTCTTGTACATAAACATTGGACGACTGCCGAATGGAGCAATGTCGCGTTTGCTGACGAGACCAGGATTGGTTTGCGACCGGACACTAGGCGTGTTAGGGACTGGAGAAGCGCTAGAGGACGTCAGGAACGCCGATACACTCAGGACGTCCGTCCGTTTGGGTGGAAGTGTAATTTTCTGGGCGACAGTAGTGATGGGACGGCGAACCCGTCTAATTCCCATCTACCGCAAATTGACTGGGCCCCGATACCTCCAAGGGGTCCTGTAAAACGGTTGTAAGGTCCCATAGACGTAAAGTCGGTAACAACTTCATCCTCGTCGATGACAATGCTAGACCGCACCATACTCTAGCAGTGTCTCAGTACCTTCAAAGATGCAACTTCAACCGAATGCATTGGCCAGCACAGTCCTAAGACACGAATGTAATTGAGCATGCATGGGACTTGATGAAGGTGGCCAT
The DNA here is from genome assembly GCF_023864345.2 of Schistocerca serialis cubense. Classification (NCBI taxonomy): domain Eukaryota; kingdom Metazoa; phylum Arthropoda; class Insecta; order Orthoptera; family Acrididae; genus Schistocerca; species Schistocerca serialis. The sequence continues at coordinate 867,555,278 of NC_064641.1, read as the reverse complement.
TGCACGGCGCCCAATTCCACCTGCCAATTTTTAGGACCTCACTGAAGCTGCCATTGAGTAGTGGGGCCCCAAGATAAACTTGGTCTCATCCAGAAGTCATCTGTGTGCGGGGAGGAGATGCTCACTACAAAAGCCTGATAATCATCATTGTGAGATAGATGTTTTACTGTTTTTGTTTTCAAGTGTTCACTTAGGAGAGAGCCTGTTTTGTTTTGTAATGATTTTTTGTAACTAACCAAATTCGCTCTTGTTTTCAGAACGCATTATGTTTATTTTGTTAATAAAGTATTGTACAAACCTCGATGGTCGTACTATAACAAGTCACTGTAGTAAACTCTACGATATTCCGAACTTTTGTTGAGGTGTGTTGTTCAACAAATACCACGCCATGATACGACGCCACGACCATTGATATACGTAAAAATACGTTTATCTTAAAACGAAGTGAAAATTATCCAGACTATAGTCATCCAGTGCATCTTAATGAGAGCACAAAGCGAATTACGACAAACTTTAAACATAATTTCAATTCTTTTATGTAATGGAATCCTACTTTTTTAACTGCGGACTGGTGGGATTTTGATTTTTAAAGGGTAACAAATGTGAAAACTTGAATCACACGAAGGAAACTGGTAAAACAAATATAAATATAAATATTGAATTGAAAAGAATCTGCTAGTTTAAAGCAGTTTCTTTTTGTAACCAATAGATGCTGTTAAGCTGCATTAAAAATACATTTAATTACACTAACATTTAGGGTTTGGTGAACAAAGGACCTCCCTTCTGAAGCAGCCGATTAATTATAGTTGTGTTGCTTGTAATCAATCTTTGATGCACAGAAGAGTAGAAGATTCAGTGCAATTATGCCACGACATGACAACCATAAATTAACACTGATGAGCAGAATATTTCCACCACCTGCTTAGTAGCTCCTTCGGAGCGCCATACAGCAGTGTTTCTACATGGCGTGGATCCGACAAACTTTGGTAAGTTTCCAAACTGAATTCAAGTCAGGAACGTCCGTACTTTATTAATATTATGCGATGATTTTATGGCTGCGTGTATCCGTCTCTACATGTAGTCCGCCAGTTCGTATAACCGGCTATGCTCTTCGACGAGTTGAGGTTGTGACAGAGAACGTTAAAGAAGGGTTCACATCAATTAATACGAAATTTCACAAATCTTAGCAGATCACACAGGAAAGACCATGAGAAAAAATGAACGTACAAGAGAGCATATGTAAGTCTTCTTGCCTTTACGATGTTGCTCATTTGATAGGTGCGATGGATAAGGACTTAAATAATTATTAATGTTGGTAAAATGTCGTCTTAAAGAAGCTTCACTTGTAAAAAGTCCGCTTTAAAAAAACTGAGTGGGTAGCCCTGACAAACAGAAATTGTAAGTGAGCCGCTTAGCAACTCAATTAATTTATTATTGGCAGGAGGGTACAATAGGTAATGATTGGTGAAAGAGCAACAAAAGTTTTAATGACGTTTCTTGCGCGGGTAACTGGTGTACCACTCTTTGAACTTTTGGTACCTTAAAGTGGAAACTTAATTCAGTGAATAACTTTTATTAATAAACCGAAAACATAAAATTAAAAAACTGGTGATGAAGAGCACATCGCACTAGCCACAATAACACAGTTTACATTTCAGATGTGCACAGGAAGAATGACATGTGATAGTCAATTTACACGCCCCAATTACGTGGGATAATTTGCTGAGACTACTATTTGTTTACTACTAAATGACACCGAAGTATATGAAACACATTGTTTCGGACCAACAAGGCTTACAAAATCTTCCTTCGTATCCTAACACAGCCCCACCTGAACCACTGTCACATGATTCGGTGTACGAAGAAGGTAGCATAAACCCACAATATTCAATCGTAATTTATATGGAATCAATAAGCAAAATAATTCCCTGTCATAATAAACAGTTATTCAAGCCAGTCTGGAAACATTCACTGGCATTACAACGCGAGTGAGCTGACGTATAGCCCCGTTATTCAGTTCACAAGAAACGTGACGTCACTTTAGGTAATGAAATCGGAATTTATATCGAATCAATAAGCAAAATACTTCCGCAATATTATAACTAGATAATGAAAGCAGTTGGGAAGTATTTACTGGCAATACAACTTGAGTGAGTTGACCTATGACCACGAGTTTCAACGCACAAAGAATGTGGCATCACTCCACTTAATTAGATCGGAATTTATATGAAATCAATAATCAAAAGACTTCCGCGGTATTATAAATAGTTAATGATAGCAATATGGAAGCATCTACTGGTCTTACGACATTAGTAAGCTGGCCTTTATCCATGTTGTTCAATGCAGCAGGAAAGTGACACATCTTCACTCATTTCAGTCGGACGTTATATGAAAGCAATCAACAAAAATCACTTCTGCGATATTATAAACAGATGGAATGATGGGAATAAGATACCTTAAATAATTATAAAGCAACTACGGACAATATGCCACACAAGTGAATAAGCTGAGTCGTACTCAGAAATCTATATACAAGTGACATACCAGCACCATACCCGAGCGCTGCAAACTAAAAGTGTCCTTAGACTGTTAGTGATCATGCTCCTCCCGTCTAGTGAATGTGCCTCGAGTTATTTTACCGTTACCTTTTTATTGGCAAATACGGCAGAAAAAGCTTTTTAGAGTTTCGCAATCTTCTCTTGTCAAAGTCTCGTGAGCGCGACAACAGAATCGAACTTACCCTACGTAGTTCAGTTTCAAAGTCGGCAGGATTACTACAAGTCGCTGAGAGAGGAACTCAGTTACAATTCCCAACCAGTATGATAGGGGAAGAAATAGGGGAACAAGCCTTCAAGTATATTAAATATTAGTCATTTTCAGGGGAAGCAAGTACTCAGTCTAGTGGAGAGTGAGGTGACAATTTCTCTCCGTCCCTCGCTGAGATAAAGACGGCATCGCCTAATATATGTTGGAAACGAAACGAACGGAGAGACTGCGTAATAACTTCATGTGGAATGAAATGTTTAAAACCATTGTTATATGACATAGCGAGCTTGTGAGAAACTAAGCCAGAGTCAAACGTTTCGAGTGCCAGCGTGATCCTAAATTACAGCTTTTATTATAGTTTTTATGAAATATTTACTTAGAAATTAAACTTAGAATGTAGTGCAACTAGAATTACGTTCAGTTGGTTATAATAACATTCTGTAGAGGTTTTCATGAGGCCACCTCTTTCACCTTCTGAATCATTCCTTCTTTTTTTTTAGAAATGTTAAAAGTATGTAATATTGATGTTAGATAGCTCTAGCTTTGGAATTACATTCATTTTATCATAAAAATATGTGGTGGAAATTTTTATGAAGATAGCTCCTTTAATTTTTGAATTATTTAATAATAGCCCACTTACATTCCAAAAACTATAAAAACGAGATAGATCAAATTACCTTAGTACATAAAAGGCTAAAATGCCAACAATGTAACTGGCATGAGTAAGAATGAAATTGTAGGATTCTCACTATCATGTTGTAGTTGAATAAAGGTACAGAAATTTGTAAATAAACAATTCAGGAGCCACTATTTACCCTCGCTTCCGTCTGAAAAATTCTGGAGATAAAAGTTTAAAAGTTATCTGGCTGAGAAATTTATACAATAGAAACATAGTAAAGGTTTGTTTAGGGAAAAATTGCAATTGTTGTAGGTTTTCCAATAACGAAAATACAAATATCGTAAAGCTATGTAAACGTGAATGTATTTGGATTAACCATTTAACTGGAGACCCCGTGATTCCCTTCTGATTTTCTGTTTCGTGTGGCACCCGCTACATTACAGAAAACCGCGTGTCAATAGTCTGAAATTAATCTCCACTTTCCTGGCGTCTAGTTAACTTTATGTAATTAGGAACAAAGAGTTGAAATCGCCTCTGAACTGTGTCGACTGCTGAATACGATAGGACAGGCCTTAATGATTTTTGAAACTAATTCCTGTGCCTGTGAAATTTTGTCAGAATATACTGTTGAGTTAAATGACAGTCGGATTTTATTTAGAGAGTTAGAACATCGTGTTTTCGTTTTGGCGAGCTTAATTCTGGGCCTATGGACTGAAGGCTATGAATAGTATGTTCTCCTTCGCTCTCTGGCGGTTCGCACAAATAGTTTTGAGGCCCTTGCAAAAGGCCTCGGCACCTAAAAAATTCCAAAAGACTACCAAACACGAAAAATGTTCAAAAACTAAAATTAACAAAGCATATGTAAAAATTACTCCCCAACCCACAATTTCTCCAAATTCATACATCTCCTTCGTCTTTTAGAGCCTGGGAGAGCTGAATGTGGCTCGAGTTTTCAAACGTGTCGTTGCATTAGTGGCCGACGCTTTTCACACCAAATGAGAAAATGTTTGCTCATGATCTTGGGGTTACACGACTCCATTTTTGCGTTTTTTCAACAACAAAAAAATGGTTCAAATGGCTCTAAGCAATATGGGACTTAACTTCTGAGGTCATCAATCCCCTAGAACTTAGAACTACTTAAACCTAACTAACGTAAGGACATCACACACATCCATGCCCGAGCAGGATTCGAACCTGCGACCATAGCGGTCGCGCGGTTCCACACCGGCCGGCTGCGTTTTTTCAGTCCCTTATACGGCAAATAAAATTGTGAAAACCACAGTACCAGGAAACGTTGTATATGTACAATAAGACTGCACTATTTTGAATGAGCGCGCTTGTCTGTGAATACCCTCATAGGGAGGTCAAACGGGACGACTTGGAGAAGGAGAGGCACCACGGGCATTCTAGTTTCTACTGTATATACTTTTATAAATAAATTCAAAAACTTTGTCTGTATGACCAAGAAGGATTCAGGATTCACACTTATAGCAGTGGAAGTTCAAAAAGATTGCAAAATAATTTATTTTTTTTACATGTGAAATTTCATAATTTTTTCACTCAGTGTTGGCTGCATTTGTTGCTACAGGTATTCTTTCTTACATAAGTAAGAGAGAGTCTTCGATGAATTTTGCACAGTATACGAACTATACTTACAGGTGTATGACACTGTCGGATTTATTTAATTTATGAAAAGATGAATGAGCTCTTACGTTTTAAACTTCGTGTTTAGAAAAAAAACTCAAAGTTTATAGTTAATTATCTCAAATTGTGCCACAGTTTGTAATAGATTTGGAAACTTCCAGAGTTTTGCATTAAGGAGTTTGTGTTTAATAATCATAATAAGTTTTAAAGGAATAGGATAGTTCTTTTGAGTGTTACATGTACCTAAGTGCAGAAATTTGCGGAAAACGGCCGTTAAAGTTTCTGCTTGTATTCGGCATTCTTTTAGAAGTGTCCGGCACCATAAGCAGGTTCTTTTTCATTTTCCAAATCAGTTTTCTTCCTGTTTACATTCATATGATGTACTCTTCTTGACTTTATCACCTCCAGTAATGATTTATCAGTTTTCACTACACGCTCTCTGTCTATCGCATACAAAGCTTTGATGCAGTTAACTCCGGTCTTAATTCCCATTTTCTCTTAAAAACATATTTCCTGCTTTGCACACCATCATTAAAACATGAAACTGCACCATAAACACCAATATCAAAGCTCATTTCTTCCTACAACAATGGTTTTTGGCAGTCTTTCCCATATGCATTGGTTAAAACTTTCATTGGAGTTTTGGGTACAGCAATGAGGACATTTCTTCAATAAGTTTTCAGTTGCAAGGCCCCTGAATATAGGTTTGATGGCTTCCACTACAGCAGTTGGTAGAGATTTTCTGTGATGATATTCTTCACTTACTTATGACAGAAGAATGCTTTGCAAAGGGGTGTGACGCTGCGTCTTAGTACACGAGAGACCAAATAAGGTGTCTTATAATCTCTCAAATGTATCAGTTTTACACATCAAACAATTCAGGAAGATGTGTGCTACAAAAAGGCATATTTTTGAAAAATCGAACTTTTTTTTTTAATTTTTGAGGTCCTAACCCCCTTAAGTACAGTCATCTGTGTAAAGGTTAATTATGAACAAAAATAAAGCCTTTGGCAAAATGCCGTACAACGAACAGAAGGTGCGAGATAGTTTTTATGGTTCCGTACCTCAATCATTAAAACGTAACCCTTATGGGATCACTTTCTTGTCCCTCTGTCTGTCTGTCTGCGTGTCAGTCAGACTGTTCAACACCTTTTTCTCATCAAAGGGCAGAGATATCAATTTGAAATTTACATCACATATTATAGTGCACTGTCCCTCGGAGATGTAAAATGATGAAGCAAAGTTAATGCAACCAAGAGGTCTGGTCATTTACGTCACATATTTCGGTACTCGTAAAATCAATCATGAGAACTTACAGTGTACTTTCGGTTGACCTAGAATCATGAAATTTGCCGAAAAGCAAGGTTTCACACTACAACCGAGGAAAAAAATCCGAAAATTGTTAATTTGTAATTATATCACTCCAAAACAATTTTCTTTTGTTATCAGACGATCTGCCCATCCGTTAAGACAGCTTTTTCCCAGGAATGGGAATGCGATATAATAAACGTTAGCATCTAAGTCAGTACACTCAAAAGATATGGTCATTTATGTCATACTTTGGCACTCGCAAACTCAGTCATCAAACCCGATAGAGTGCTCCTTGGCGTAACACCATGAAATGTTGCAAGAAGGAAGGTCTTCCAGTACAAGTAAAGGAAAAATCGGAAATTTGTTAATTTGTAACTATACCAATAAAAATATTTACTTTGTTCAAACTTGGAAGTCTTGGAATCCCTGAGACCGTTACCTTTCCAGTATCTCCTGTTCTTCCCTCCTTCTGTTGCCCTGACGCCCCTTTTCCCTCTTCGTTTGAATATTATCCCTTCCCCTTGACTCGACTGTGCGGTTTGTATTTTCTGCCATCATGAGTCATTGGACCGATGACCTCGCTGTTTGCTTCTCTCCACCAAACCAAAAAAAAAAAAAAAAAAAAAAAAAGAATCTTGCCGGTATCACTGTCGATAACAGGCAAAAATCGTCCAGATCCTCGATTCCCTGAGAGAATTAACTGTTTATATACATACACTACTGGCCATTAAAATTGCTACACCAAGAAGAAATGCAGATGATAAATGGGTATTCATTGGAAAAATATATTATACTAGAACTGACATGTGATTACATTTTCACGCAATTTGGGTGCATAGATCCTGAGAAATCAGTACCCAGAACAACCACCTGTGGCCGTAATAAAGGCCTTGATACGCCTGAGCATTGAGTCAAACAGAGCTTGGATGGCGTGTACAGGTACAGCTGCCCATGCAGCTTCAACACTATATCACAGTTCATCAAGAGTAGTGACTGGCGTATTGTGACGAGCCAGTTGCTCGGCCACCACTGACCAGACGATTTCAATTTGTGAGAGATCTGGAGAATGTGCTGGCCAGAGATCAGTCGAACATTTTCTGTATCCAGAGAGGCCCGTACAGGACCCGCAACATGTGGTCGTGCATTATCCTGCTGAAATGTACGGTTTGGCAGCGATCGAATGAAGGGTAAAGCCACGGGCCGTAACAAATCTGAAATGTAACGTCCACTGTTCAAAGATACGCTAGCAAAAACATGTTCTAAAATTCTACAACAGATCGACGTCAGAGATATAGGTCTATAGTTTTGCGCATCTGCTCGACGACCCTTCTTGAAGACTGGGACCACCTGTGCTCTTTTCCAATCATTTGGGACCTTCCGTTCCTCTAGAGACTTGCGGTACACAGCTGTTAAAAGGGGGGCACGTTCTTTCGCTTACTCTGTGTAGAATCGAATTGGTATCCCGTCAAGTCCAGTGGACTTCCCTCTGTTGAGTGATTCCAGTTGCTTTTCTATTCCATGGACACTTATTTCGATGTCAGCCATTTTTTCGTTTGTGCGAGGATTTAGAGAAGGAACTGCAGTGCGGTCTTCCTCTGTGAAACAGCTTTGGAAAAAGGTGTTTAGTACTTCAGCTTTACTCGTGTCATCCTCTGTTTCAATGCCATCATCATGCCGGAGTCTCTGGATATGCTGTTTCGAGCCACTTACTGTTCTAACGTAAGACCAGAACTTCCTAGGATTTTCTGTCAAGTCGGTACATAGAATTTTACTTTCGAATTCACTGAACTCTGTACGCATAGCCCTCCTTACGCTAACTTTGACATCGTTTAGCTTCTGTTTGTCTGAGAGGTTTTGGCTGCGTTTAAACTTGCAGTGAAGCTCTCTTTGCCTTCGCAGTAGTTTTCTGACTTTGTTGTTGAACCACGGTGGGTTTTTCCCGTCCCTCACAGTTTTACTCGGCACTTACCTGTCTAAAACGCATTTTACGATTGCCTTGAACTTTTTCCACAAACACTCAACATTGTCAGTGCCGGAACAGAAATTTTCGTTTTGATCTGTTAGGTAGTTTGAAATCTGTCTTCTAGTACTCCTGCTAAACAGATAAATCTTTCTCCTTTTTTTTATATTCCTATTCACTTCCACATTCAGGGATGCTGCAATGGCCTTATGATCACTGATTCCCTATTCTGCGCTTACAGCGTCGAAAAGTTCGGGTCTGTTTGTTATCAGTAGGTCCAAGATGTTATCTCCACGAGTTGGTTCTCTGTTTAGTTGCTTGAGGTAATTTTCGGGTAGTGCACTCAGTATAATGTCACTGGATGCTCTGTCCCTACCACCCGTCCTGCTGGAAACGTCGTCGAACTGTTCGTACAGATCGTTGCTGTCTTGCAAACGTCCCCACCTGTTAACTCAGGGATCGAGACGTGGCTGCACGGTCCGTTACACCCATGCCCGTCATCTCGACTGCTAGTGATACGAGGCCGTTGGGACCCAGCACGGTGTTCCGTATTACCATCGTGAACCTACCGATTCCATATTCTGCTAACAGTCATTGGATCTCGACCAACGCGAGCAGCAATGTCGCGATACGATAAACCGCAATCGGGATAGGCTACAGTCAGACCTTTATCAAAGTCGGGAACGTGATAGTACGCATTTCTCCTCCTTACACGAGGCATCACAACAACGTTTCACCAGGCAACGGCGATTAACTGCTCTTTGTGTATGAGAAATCGGTTGGAAACTTTCCTCATATCAGCACGTTGTAGGTGTCGCCACTGGCGCCAACCTTGTGCTCTGAAAAGCTAATCATTTGCATGTCACAGCATCTTCTTCCTGTCGGTTAAATTTCGCGTCTGTAGCAGGTCATCTTGGTGGTGTAGCAATTTTAATGGCCAGTAGTGTAGATAAGTTTGTACGGAAACCTCAATGCGAGAATCTTACTGAAACATCAGTGTGAGAGTCTTGCTCGCAGTTTTTCTGCTTACGTTTCACATCGTCCACGGCACACTCTGACCTATTGTGACATCGCCTGACCTGCATCACCATCGTGGCGGACCGGCAGTGGGGCGGCTAGGTCGTGAGCGGCCGGCGCGTGCCGCCTGAGTGATCGGTTAAACTCGCGAACGTAAAACGGGTCAGCGCTGTCCGTCGCTGGCAGCTCTAATTAGCTTCGGAATTTACTGCAGCCTGCCCACTAATTTGTGCCGCAGCGGCGAGCGCCACGCTTCAAAGCGGGGCGGTTGCCACGGCGCTATCGCACGGGAGTCACGCGCTCCGCAAAGCCTGTACCTACGGGGGGCTCTGCTTTTTTGGTGACTGTAGAGACGTCCACCGGCCAATTATTCGTATTGTCGGCATCAGTACTGACAACCAGGCGTGTTTTATGTGTGTAGATATTTGTCAACAGATGTACAGTGTGAGCGAATAAAACTGACCTGGAAAAATCTCATGCGCCTCAAGGCAGGCAACCCATCTGACATAGTACACACCTGGGACGGATTATGTAAGATCGGTTGCCTACCTTAAGGTGCATAAACTATTTCCTGGGCCAGTTCGTTTTACCTGCCCTGCAGTATGACACACCAAGACTTTATGGGTAAGAACTGCTTGCTGTGAATTTTTAGTCATATCTATCGGTTCCCACTACTTGCATCAGTTCAGCTACAGCCCTTTTATTACATCAACCTACGTGCTCCATCACCCAGTGAACGTTATGTGGTGGAGGGTATTTAACATCAGTGTGGCAAAGTTCTGTCCTATTTCATTCCAGTTCTGCATGAGAGAAAAATGACTGTATGACACTGTTCGAGTCCCAATCTCTGTATTAAAATCCCTGATAGAGATTGAGGCAGCAGCACTGAATACAGTGTACCACGAATCTTTTTTTTTTTTTAATCATCAGTCTTCCGACTGGTTTAATGCAGCCCACCAAGACGTCCACTCCTATGCAAACCTCTTCATCTCAAAGTAATATCTGCACCTACTGTCGTCTATTATTAGTTGGATGTATTCCTATCTGCCTCATGAAGAGGCAAAGTTAGTTCTCTTTGCTGATGATACAAGTATAGTAATCACACCTGGCAAACAAGACTTAACTGATGAAATTGTCAATACTGTCTTTCAGAAAATTACTAAGTGGTTCCTTGTAGACGGACTCTCACTGAATTTTGATAAGACACGGTACATACAGTTCCGTACAGTGAATGGTATGACGCCATTAATAAATATAGACCTTAATCAGAAGCATATAGCTAAGGTAGAACATTCCAAATTTTTAGGTGCGTCCATCGATGAGAGATTAAATTGGAAGAAACACATTGATAATCTGCTGAATCGTTTGAGTTCAGCTACTTATGCAATAAGGGTCATTGCAAATTTTGGTGATAAACATCTTAGTAAATTAGCCTACTACGCCTAATTTCACTCATTGCTTTCATATGGTATCATATTCTGGGGTAATTCATCATTGAGTAATATTATTATATTTATTGCACAAAAGCGTGTAATCAGAATAATAGCTGGAGTCCAACCGAGATCATCCTGCAGACATTTATTTAAGGATCTAGGGATATTCACAGCAGCTTCTCAGTATATATACTCTCTTATGAAATTTGTTATTAACAACCAAACCCAATTCAAAAGTAATAGCAGTGTGCTTAACTACAATACTAGGAGAAAGGATGATCTTCACATTTCAAGATTAAATCTAACTTTGGCACAGAAAGGGGTGAATTATACTGGCACTAAAGTCTTTGGTCACTTACCAAATAGTATCAAAAGTCTGGCAGATAACCAATTTAAGAAGAAATTAAAAGAATTTCGGAATGACTACTCCTTCTACTCCATAGAGGAACTTTTAGATATAAATTAAGGAAAAAAATTATTTAAAAAAATAAAAAAAATTAAAAAAAAACAAAAAATAAAAAAAGTTGTTATATTAACTTAAGTATGTTGTTAAATTAACTTAATTATGTCATGTAATGGAAAATTTGACTCGTTCCACATCATTACGAAATATCGTATTCATGATCCATGGAACTAGTATTAATCTAATCTAATCTAATCTGTGTCTTTCCCTATAGCTCCCTCTACTACCACTGAAGCTATTCCCTGCCGTCCTAACACATTACTTATCTCGCTGTCCGGGCTTCTTGTAAGTGTTTTCCAAAAGTTCCTTTCTTCCCCACTTCAGCGGAGAAGCTACTCATTCTTTATCAGTCAGTCTAACTTTCAACTTCCTTCTATAGCACAACATCCTAAACAAATTTCCTTCTTTTCCTGGTTTCCACACAGTCCATGATTCAAATGTACATTCTCAAATATTTCGGCCTCAAATTACGGGAGATGTTTGATGCCAGTAGACTTACTTTCACCAAGAATGTCCTCTTTGCCTGGGCTGGTCTGTTTCTTATGTGCCTGTTACTTCGTCTTGTATTACCTTGATTCCAAGGTATCTAGGAGAGGAAATGAATTACCGAATAAAGAATACAGAGTGCCACGTAAAAAAGTCATATCGCTGTTCGTATCATTGTAAAAAAAAGCAAAGTTACAACGAAGGCAATCATGCTGATTCATGTCCTCCTGGTGGCTAAAGAACATTTACTTGTAACATTTTGTAATTTGCATCTCGACATGGGCACCCTGTATAATGGGCAGTCACATTAAAACGAGACAGGTTGAAAAAAGAGTAAGTTAACTGTTTATTATTTTAAAATTAGTCGCATAAGTGTTAATGTATTTATTCCACTGTGAGACAAGGCGGCCATTGCCTTCGTGGAAGAATGTCTGCGGTTGCCTATGAAATCATGATTGTACCCAGGTGTGCACCCCTTCTGCCGAAACGAATCTACAGTCACGAATGTCTTTCTTCAGGGCTCCAGAAAAATGGAAATTGCATGGGGAGGGATCGGGACTGTATTGATGATGCGTAAGGGCATCCCAGTGAAACTTATGTGGAATAATACTCGCCCACTTGTTGCCGAGGTTGTTTCGACTACTCTGTAGAAGTTTCGTTGGGAAGCCGTTACACATCATTAATACAGTCCCGATCGCTCCCCATGCAATTTCCATAATTTTGGAGCCCTTAAGAAAGACATTCGGGGCCATGGATCTGCACGTATGGGTAACTATCACTGTAACAGCGAACATTTTTTCATGAAGGCCCTAACAGACCTATCTCACAGTGGAGTAAGTGTCCTAAGAATTATGGCAATTAAATATATGATAATGAACAGTTTATTTACTTTTTTCCATCTATTTCGTTCTCATTTCAGTGACCCGTGCGTTTGAATTGACAAATAGACTTGAGATGTTCGCCACGGAAACCTGAAAAGTCTCTGTTGGATTCCTTTCATGTTAATTTCTTAAATCTGTTGTCATTTACGGCATAAATTCCTCTTCTAAATTTACTGAGGCGTTTCTGACTATCTGGGAGGAGACTGAGCAGTGAAACGTGTTACTTTTACACATAAACAAGAACGATCTGTCACACTACTACACTTTAAAACACAGTTTATATGTAAATCATGTCACACAGTCTCATACGGAACCTACATCCGCTTTCTTTTATATACTGTATATGATAAGATACTGTCATCCCCCTTCCCTTCTGTGTGAGAGGATGAATGAGCAAATGTATTTGTATTTGCATGCTGGCCGGAGTGGCTGAGCGGTTAAAGGCGCTACAGTCTGGAACCGCACGACCGCTACGTCGCAGGTTCGAATCCTGCCTCGGGCATGGATGTGTGTGATGTCCTTAGGTTAGTTAGGTTTAAGTAGTTCTAAGTTCTAGGGTACTTATGACCACAGCAGTTGAGTCCCATAGTGCTCAGAGCCATTTGAACCATTTGTAGTTGCATGCTGGATGGTAGCAGACAAGCCTGTCTGCTAGAGAACAGTAGGACCAACGTCGGAACAGGTAGCTACGCTTTCTAAAAGCAAAGAGATTTCTATCCTTAGTATCGTCCTGTCCGTCCCTTGTCATGTTGGTATAGGAAGCTGCCTCTCTGGTCACTTCCGTTGGTATTTGTAAGGCATCCCTCAGGAAGGGACCACGGCAGTCTGTCCGCGGCGAGCGTCTGAAGTGGTAAGATCTCCGGTTAAGCGCGTGTCTGCTAAGTCCGTAGGACAATGGATTTCTTAAGTTCAGCCTAACTGAAAATTTTATCACCTTTATTTCAAGTTTAGCTATAAAATATCTAATGTTATCTTAAATTGCAACGCAGTGTGATTCGAGTATACAGTTCAGAATATTCCAGTAGTAGCTTTGTCACTGTGAGTAAAGTGGAACCACGCGTTGATCAGTAACTCTAACTAGCATCATCAATCTTCAGTGCGAATGTGCGTGAGATTATAACGTCTCGTCTTGCCAATGTTTTTCAATATAGCAACTTTTCTTTATGTTCAAACCACGTGGGGTGTACTTTGTGAAACCAGTACCACGTGCTTATACAATTGTTTGACCCATCAGGTTAATAGTAAGACGATAGTAACCAGTTCGAGGTTTTTCTTTTGTAAATTGCTTTTCGATCTAATTTATTTTAATTATCAAAATTATTGTGGAGTTACACTCTTTGTGTAAACCAAGTTGACCACGTGGAGCATGTGGTGTAATCATCAAAGTAGCCCTCAGCTATTCTTTTTGGGAAGATTTCACAGAGAGTTAGTATGAATTTAGTATACCAGTGTGTGGTAATTGCATGACGGACAGGATTGTGCTACGAACGTAACTTCTTTGGATGAAAATTGAATCGGTTGGTTGTGGTTAATTTCCTCTTGCATATGTTTCAACGTTCTTCGTGTGTTATTTTATGAATGCAGTGTTGTATGCAGTCTCCAAATCTTGGCTCCATATTAGATGTGTTCCGTAAGATTACAATCTCACATTTTCACAATCCCAAATAAGGCACCAGCTTAGTTATGAATCAAGTTTAATATGCTGAAATTTCAATGATCAATGTTAAAATAAATTTCCAAATATAAACTGATTTATTTCTTTTCATTTTAATTCTCTTTTTTATATATATATCACCGGTTGTCGTATGACTATTAAAAGATTATAATTAATGTTAGTCTGGTTGGTAATTTGGTAAGCTAGACTGGATACCTGGTGAAACAGTTGCTCAGTAATGCAAGGTTAACTTCCCTAGACAGCTCACAGCTTTTAACCCGCTTTTATTGTCTATCGGCACCGCTTTCATAGCAAATTAAAGTAACAACATTACAAACCCAGCACGTTATTTAAAACATCCTAACCTGCTCGTGTCGTGTCAAACTCTATTAGAGCCAAATGCTTCCAAAGTAACCACCTGGATGAATCCAAATTCAATAGTAGTGCGCGTGTTCTTGATCAGTCACGTTGTGTCACAATTCTGCTAGACGGTACGAAATAAATTGGAGCGGCCGCCGCGGATTCCCAAGTAAGCGCTAGTTGACGATACCAGAGAACATCTTGATTTGTGTTTAAAGTGGCTTCCCCAGATTACTTCAGGTAAATGCCGGGATGGTTCCTACGACAAGGCCACTGCCGACTACCTGCCCCATCTTTGTTAAATTCCATATGTGAATATTTCAATATCGCTAACTTTGTGTTATTTTTGTTGTTCTTATGTTATAGTACCACGACATTTGCAACATCGTAGTAAAAGTGGTCTACGGATGAATAAAACTACTACTGCTGCTACTACTACTACTACTACTACTACTACTACTATTACTACTACTTCTACTACACGTTGTTATCGCCACCTAGCGCAGGCCTCGTTGTCCTACGAGCGCCGTCTAACGCTGACTGCAGCGTTGATAGATTTTTCCTTCCCCATATCAAGATCAGGACTATATACAAGACATACAATAAATATTATCTAAAAAATGAGAGCCCCCGTAAATTGACCCTGCGATCCAGAAGAAAAGTGAAGGGATAGTCTATCCACTATAACGTTCAACATTTCAAAATTTACACAACAGGATTATCAGCGTTATTTATTTTTTCACATCAGTGTAAGAGTAGGTAGCTGTGGTGTGCAGTACAATTGATGCTTCGAATACATAAACTCACCCCAGACCTGTATCAAGTCTCTATTCGGAAGAGAAAGAGAGAAAATAAAGATATAGTGAAGGAACTGCACAAGAAAGGAGACAAATCCATTGTCAATAATAACAGAGGAATATCACTTCTACCAGTAGCATACAAGATCCTTGCCATTGCTCTCAAACATAGAACAGAAAAACACATAGACCAACAACTAGGTGAATATCAAGCCGGTGTGCAGAGCAGATCTTTACCATCAAAACCTTAATCAAAGCAAAGACTCTAGCAGTTGATAAGAAAGTGATCATGACATTTGTGGACTTCAAAAAAGCGTACGACTCCGTAGATAGAGACACATTAATAGAAGTACTAAATAATTTGGAATAGATGGTAAGACGACGACGCTTATTCAGCAAACACTAACAAACACCCGATCACAAATTAAACTTTTAGGAGAACTGTCAGAGCCATTTGAAATCAAAACAGGTTTGAGACAAAGAGTTAGTCTCTCTCCGATATTGTTCAACTGCGTTTTAGAAAAAGTTATCAGGGAATGCCGAAAAGAAATGAGACATTTCAACAGTCTGGACTTACATTTGAATACCTCGCGTTTGCAGCTGATATAGTGTTCTTTGCAGAGAATCTGCAAATTTCAACTAAACCGATTGAAGTCCTCTCCGGCCGTTGTGGCCGTGCGGTTAAAGGCGCTTCAGTCTGGAACCGCGTGACCGCTACGGTCGCAGGTTCGAATCCTGCCTCGGGCATGGATGTGTGTGATGTTCTTAGGTTAGTTATGTTTAATTAGTTCTAAGTTCGAGGCGACTGATGACCTCAGAAGTTGAGTCGCATAGTTCTCAGAGCCATTTGAACCATTTGATTGAAGTCCTCGAGGAAACAGAAGTGAAAGCAGGATTGCAAATATCTTTTGAGAAGACACAATATATGAACATAAATGACACTGATTCAGTCTGGACAATGAGTACCAAGCATGGCGACATCAAAAGAGTTCAGAAGTTCAAGTATCTAGGAGAGATTTTGACTCCAAACAACAACGAAAAGACAGCAATTGAAGAACGGGCAAGAATAATGGAAATAGCATTCAGATTGTGTCAGAACACATACAAATCTAAATCACTCTCATACCAGGCCAAATTCCGACACTACAGCAAAGTCGCCAAACCTGAATGTTTATATGCATCTGAGACAATAGCCAGGAAGGGACTTTCAGATTTGGAAAAGAAAGAAAGGAAATTCCTTAGAAAGGCTGTTGGACCCAGAAAAATATCTAATGAATTTACGTTCCGCCTAAGATCAAATCAAGAATTTTATCAACGATTCGAAAATATCACTACCACAGTGAAGATAAGAAGACTATCTTTTTATGGACGTATCAAAGGAATGGAATCAGAGAGGCTCGCCAACAATATTCTTCTCTTCCAGGAGAAAAGGAAGACACAAGTTCCTTGGGTAAAAGAAGTGCACTGGGATGTAGAAAAATGCGGGATCACGGCAGCAGAAATTGTGAGCAGACAGATCTTTAGGAAAAAGCTTGCGGAGGTGAAGGATTTCTTCGAGGAGAAAACGGGGAAGAACAGAGTACTCTTGGCAGAAGAACGTACACGAGTGAGCCAGCGGATGAAGGAGTAGTGGCGTGAGAGGAAGGAAGACAACTTTAGAAAGTGAGGGAAGTTGTGTAAACGTAGCCCATAGATAGCTGTAACGAAAATAAATAAATAAATAAAAATAGGAAGGAATGTAGCAAGAAAAGATACAACTGGCAACAGACTGACAGCTGTAAGAAGACGAATAAGGCTGTAACCAACAACAGGAAGAAAAAAGCGAGTGTGTGTTGGACTACAAAGTGACGACTCAGTCCTTGATCTTTGCTGAGACTTTTTCTGCCAGTTATCCCTTCTTCCTCCTCTACTGATAATTTGTTACTACGAGAAATGTCAGACTACACGTGAAACTGTTGGACCACCAGTAAATGGCTTTCTCAAACACATCCGAGACCAAGGATACACCATCGCCAACAGGACCACGCCTGCCAAAGTACTGCAGTGTTTAAACAACTATCATAATTAGAACAGTTTTACCAGTACATAAATACCTGTATGAAAAATTTCCTTTTCCAGGAATCGTGAAATTCTACTCAAGTTTCATTACGCCTAGGAATTTCTCTCGTGTAGCGCAAATACCCTTTCAATTCGTAAGAAGTTACCACTTACTGTGTTCTAAACGTATCTGTGGTTCCTTGAGCTACTACGTAAGGATTTTGGCAACCCCTTTCTTTGGGCGAGTCTGCCTCCGTAGCTCAGTGGCTAACTTGTCTGGCTGATATATGGAAGACCCGGCTTCGAATCCTAGTACTACAAAGGACTTTTCTGTAGTCGGAGGATTGGAACGGCACGTACTCAGCCTCTTGACGTCGATTGAGGAGATACTTCAGAAGTACTAGCATGACGTTCAGGAAAGCCAATAACCATAATGTAATCTGCGAAAAAAACTGTTTGACAGCGCACGAACACGTGTTCATGACCGCCGCTTCTAGTATTTGAAGATGGCAATTCTGGTAAAAACTGGCCATGACAGAGTCATAATATGGTGATTTGTCAAAAAATAAACAAAAACTTTGTAAGGCAGTCACCTTTTCTTAAACGAAATGTCTTATTTTCCAAAAGCTATTAATGACCAAGAGAGCGGTGTGCGTAACTCATGGCCCTCTTTACAGCATCCAAATGGCGGTCGGTCGGTTCCGTGTGTATCAGAACTCTTGAGTTTGGTTGGTTATCTTTTATTTATTCAAATGTTCAAATGTATTAAAGCAAGTACATCGCTCTGTAAAGGAGCCAGTGACGTACCTTAACCACAGAAACAGAGATGGAGATAGAAAGACGGGGTGGGGATGGAAGGGGTGAAGAGAGAGAGAGAGAGAATCGTTGCAATGTGGTGGTATTAAGCGTGGCGCGATCTGACGCAGTATTCAAATGAGGCGAAAACCACCGACCAAATGGCTGCCGAAAGGGGCAATTCTCGACTGCAATCAGTGAAATTCTAACGCAGACGACATTACAAGGGGAGACGGACGATACTTATCGTTTTAAATTTCTTACACCGATAGCGTGTTGGCTTGCGACGAAAAGCAGAAATCCCAGCCATCGTGGAGCTGATTGTAATAGCTGTCGCGACTGAATATTCAAACATTTTTGCGTCACCAATCGGAATTTTGTTCATCAGTTTCTGTCGTCGGCATTTCAATAAAACGGCTGCGGTCCCTTTAATGATCGGTCAGCAGTGCAGCCAGGTAGGCATGGATTTTTATTTTTTTTACTGCAAAGCATTTCGGATTCCAGCAATTTAAAATGCAATATTGTCCAAAACGACAGTACGAGACAATTTTTCAGAAATTTTTAGGAAGAGAATGGTTCCATTTCCACGCCTCTACTATACATTTCACATAAAATAAAACAGAGCTCAAATAAAATGACACAATTTCACTTTACTAGTCTCTTACAGATACGATGTTATGTATATAGAACGAAGCGGTGAGTGAGACTTTGTACCAACGCCGGGAATAGAACCCGGGTCTGCAGTTTACTAGGCAGGTGCGTTAACCAATAAACTGCCTTGGCACAGCGGTTCACATCACTGTATGGACTACCCTGGCGCATCTCCCTCCTCGGTCCAAATTCTCACTACCTCCTCAGTCTAAATTCCCCCTTAATACGTATAGAATTGACGAGGATCCTCGTGTTCTGGAATAGTACGTCAGCATAGAAAGTAGATGTGGGCTCCAGACTGAAATCCAGGTGCAGGTACTTACACATATCCTATCCTGCTTATACGTATCTGCACCAGGGTTTCAGGCTGGATCCCCCATTTACGTGCGTTGCCGACGTGCAATTCTCGAACACGGAGAGCCTCGACAATTCTGTTCGCGTGTAAGGGGGAATTTAAAGTAGACTGAGACGGCAGTGAGAATTTGGGCCGAACAGGGAGGCGCGCCAGGGTAACCCGTGAAGATGTATGAACGGCTGTGCTAAGGTGCCTTACTGGCTAACGCACTTGCCTAGTAAGCAGGAGAGCCGTCTTGGTACGATTTTCACTCACCACTTCGGTCTATATATGTAAAGCAGAGCTCCTTTATAAATAATTAGCGACTCGTCCCGGCTTTGCACGGGTAGCACGAAATACCTACAACCAGACCACTTGCCTGGATTAGGGCTAATATCATGCATACAATACCTTCCTCGTGACGCAGTCGTAGTGAAAACCTTATCAAAGTCCCTACATTGGTTTCTGAGATCAGTCTGCACATACAGAAACAAACACACGCTGGGGAGACTTTAAGCCGGTCGGTGAGGCCGAGCGGTTCAAGGCGCTTCAGTCTGGAACCGCGCAGGTTCGAATCCTGCCTCGGGCATGGATGTGTGTGATGTCCTTAGGTTGGCTAGGTTTAAGTGGTTCTAAGTTCTAGGGGACTGATGACCTTAGATGTTAAGTCCCATAGTGCTCAGAACCATCAGAACCATTGGGAGACTTTATTTTATAATACCTATTGATACGTAATTTATCGCTGCTGATGCATCAAAAAGCTGTTGGAGAGAACTGATATTTAAAAAGTTGTTACATTTTACACTGCTCGATCAGGTAATTCCTTCACCGAAACTCTCCTCTCCCTCTCCCTCTCCCAGTCCCTCTCCCTCTCCTCTTCCTCTCCTATCATCTAGGGGAAACCAATTCCCCAAAACTGGAGCAGAGATAAAATTATTCTCTTTCAGAAGAAAAGAGACATACAGAAGATGAAAAACTACATACGTATGAACCTATAACATTATGAATACTTCTCATCGATTAGACCTTAGGCCTGTTCCTACCGGCCGACTGCTGCCCACTGTGTATAATCGTGAGTGTGCGATCAGAATGTCGCCGATAATCGAGTCGTTACTGCCAGTAGATGAATGGTGACGAAGCTTCTGTTTCTTTATTCACGCAGCTCCTCATTCAGCCTCACAAAGCTTACTGAACGTATCCCACACCACCCTGACTCAGAAAAATCCGAGGAGATATTGGGAATCGAACCATGGTCTTCTGGCACGACGATAATCATTATGGGAGTGACAGTGATGAATGTGTTACAAATATTTACTATTAAAAACAGTCTTGATCACGATTTATTTATTAAGGTGACCGGTTTCGACCACTACTGTCGTCATCTTCAGACCATTGAGTAGGAACCTCTTTCTGCTGGAGTGTAGTGATTCTCCAACTCAATGGTCTGAAGATGACCACAGTAGTGGTCGAAACCGGTCACCTTAATAAATAAATCGTGATCAAGACTGTTTTTGTGATGCTTAAAGCTTTCCCGGCGTACTGATTGTTCCATAAAAACACGGGAGAACTGCCGGATATCAGCAACGTCCTGCCACGATATTTCGGCGCAGAGTCTTCTGCTCATCTTCAGGCCAGAAGACTCTGCGCCGAAATATCGTGGCAGGACGTTGCTGATATCCGGCAGTTCTCCCGTGTTTTTATGGAAAAAGACTGTTTTTAATAGTAAAAATAAACGACGATAATCACTCGGCTACGAAGGCAGTCTGTGTCGCCAAAACTAATCTCAACTATCCTAGAGCACAGTTTGGAAGACAATGGTTTGGTCGCGGTGGTCCTTATCCATGGCCAGGTCGGCCAGCAGACACAATACCTACAGACTACCTCTCCTGGGGACATGTGAAGAGTCGACTTTACGAGACTCCGGTCGACACTCACACGGACCTAGTTGTTAGAGTTTGCAGTTGCAACAGTAGGCCAAACTCATGGAATTTTTAAGACAATCGACGGTGCGTCGCTGTATATTCTGCCGTGGTCGAAATTTTGAGCTGTTGAGGGGACAGTTCTGAATTTGTCACAAGCTGCACTGCACACTGACAGAACAGACTGAACATATTTGATAGAAGTGTACATGTTTCGTCTGAGCATTGTTGCGTCACTCTGTGTTGTGTGTTTCGGTTGAGACAAGTCAGAGGCTTCTTCACTTTTGTTAAGAAATTTTCAGAGAAAGAAGGGCGACTGCAGTAAGAAACTGCACAGCTCATAGATCCATTATCACTCTGACGAGACGCCGTAGGTCCCGCGTCCGTCCTAAAAAAACGTCAGGCGAATTTATCTGCTGGTTCGCAAATATTTGCAATCTCATTTTTGTAGTGTGTAGCTGGAGCCAACCCAAACAAATACTGATCACCACGACTTTGATGTGACGCCCAGTATCCACGGAAAGTGTCGGTTTGTTTCCTGTTACGAACAAAATTATTTTTAGAGCGGAATTTTACGTGCCAAGTCAGTACAGTGGTCGCAGAATAGTCTAGCGCAACATTAGTCTTTTCCGTATGCGCTAACACCGACAGTAAAACACGAAGAATAACCAGCACTCCAGCAGTAACAGCACCGCCCTGGCCCACATTGATTGCTGCCTCCATGCAGCAGCGTTGCTCACTCGCTGTTACAGTACTGGTTAATCTTCACATGTTACTGTCCCTGTTAGTGCATACTGAGAAAACAAATATCGCAATACACAGTTCTGGGACCACTATATACGGTGATATCAAGGTGTTTCAAAATTACACCGACAAAATTCGAAGGTATATGCAAGGCGTCTTTAGGAAGAAAATGAATATGGAAACCTGTGTCTGGAAACGTTATTCAACGACGCCACAGATCATCGAAGTTACAGACGCCGGCTCCTGCTGCTGAGTCTCCTCTCTGTCAAGGGGCGTGACTTTCCACGCGAACAGACCGCAGGCAGAACGTCTCGCAATATAGTGACACCAGTCTAGAGGTTAGATGGCAATCAGTTGTGATCATCGACCACACCTGCTGCCGAAGTGGAGGCCTAGCCGCACGCGTCGATAACCATAACATCGACGCATTGTAGCGTCGTTAGATGACGTTTCCGGACGCGGGTTCCTATCCTCATTTTGTTCCTCGAGACACCTTCTATGTCCCCTCTAAGTTTATTGGTGTAATTTGGTAACACTGTATATATAGCAGAAGTAGTGAGGATATAAAATGTAATCTGTCGATGGCAACAAAAGTACTTCTGAACGAGAGAAATTTCTTAACATCGAATGTAATTTTAAGTATTATGAAGTCTTTCTGGAAGGTTTTTGTCTGGAGCGTAGCCTTGTATGGGGGTGAAACGCGGACGACAAGCAGGCCAGAGAAAAAACGAATAGAGACTTTGTAGCATGGTGTAGCAGAAGAAAGCTGAAGACTAGAGGGTAGATCGCGTAACTAATGAGGTGGTACTAAATAGAATTAGGGAGGAAAGGAATTTGTGGCACAGCTCTCCTAAAACAAGAGATTGGTTGATAGGACACATTCTGAGACATCAAGGGATCGTGATTTTAGTGTAAAACTGAAATGTGTGGGGTAAAAATCGTAGACGGAGACCAATAGAGGAATACATTAAGCAAGTTCAAATAGATGTAGGTTGCAGCAGTTATACGGGATGAACAAACTTGCACAGGGTGAGCAGCGTGGAGAAGTGTCTCAAACCAGTCTTTGGACTGAAGATTATAAAATACACTATAAGAACGGAAAAAGAAAAGGACACACGAATAAGGAATTACCTCAGTGATACGGAAACCGGTAGATGTGATTTGGATGTACAGACAAACAAATGATTACAATTTCAGAAAATGGGAGAGGGCTTCACGACTAGAACAAGTCCGTAAGGTACTGGTCCTCCTCTGGCCCTTAGGCAAGCATTACTAGGCTTCGGATTGATTGATAGAGTTCTTGGATGCCCTCCTGGGGGACATTGTGGAGATTCTGTCCAACTGGCGTGTCAGATCGTCAAAGTACGGAGCTCATTGGAGGGCTCTCTCCATAATGCTCTAATCGTTTTCGGCTGAGGAGAGACATGGCTACCTTGCTGGCCAAGGCAGGGTTTAGCAAGCGCCAAGGAAACCGTAGATATTGTCGCCTTGTGCCGGCGGGGATTATCTTTCTGAAATGTAAGCCCAGGTTGGCTTCCATTAAGGGTAACAAAACGGGGCGTGTAGTATCGTCAACGGACCACTGCACTGTAACGGTTCCACGGATGACAACCAAGAGATTCCTGCTGTAAAAAGAAATGGCCCTTAAATGGCACCCCATACCGTCACACCAGGTTGTTAGGACGAATGTCGAGTGACAGTCAGGTTGGTATACCATGGCTATATGGGGCTACACCAGACACGTCTTCGGTCGGGAATCTCACTGACAAAAGTATAATTGTCTTCAGTGATGAGTGTCTCTTCAAACTGAGCGCCCATGACCAGCAAAGACGTCGCTGGTCAGCTTTGGGATCTCAACCTGCCTGTTGTCCACTACACGGCCCGACAACTGTGAGTGATGGTCTGAGGTGCCACTTCTTTTCATAGCAAGACGCTTCTGGTTGTCACCCGCAGCAGGTTTTCAACACAGCAGCACTTCGGCGACATTCTGATATGGCGCGCGCAGCTATCCTGTGATCTTGTTCAGAGCGCGCACTGTAATCGCTTATAGTTCGCTGTCCTGGTGCGGGTGGCGCTCCGGTGGCGATTTGCTATGACGTCGCTGGCGTGTGTTTGCGGTGGCCGGCGGAAAGCGAGAGCATAGTTGGTTTCCGGGTATTGCACTGAACGTGAAGTTGGCTCTGCCTGACCTGCTGGTGACTAGCGCTAAGGTTGTTGTGCCTCGCAATATGAGCAGAGTGGTCTGGGGCGGAGGCGACTCGCCGCTGTGCAGGTCATGTGGTGGTGATTAATTGGAGTCGGCGTACTTATTCTGCCTGCCTGTCTGATGTGGAGGTCCGGTGGGGTCCTGTGATACTCTGGCCCGGAGACAACTTGTTGCTGAATTTTGGAGTCGTCTGCCAGGTTAGGGTATGGGCTCGGTCGGCTCGTCATGTTTTCCCCTGGAAGCTCCAGCAGCGGTTTCTGAACTTCATTCTGATGTGGGAAGGCGTTGTTGGAAGTTTTAGCTGTGTGTGTGGTCTTCTGGGACCTGAACAACACGATCTCGTCAATTTGGCTGTGTAACAGCATTTAGCGGTATGTCTGTATTTTTCTCACTGTGTTATTATTAACTTCGTGGAATAGTCGCGTTTGGTGTCGTTAAGGCACTTCTAAGACTGTGGTTTGACTATTCATATGGTTTTGTTTTAAGAAACGAGAATTGTTTACTAAGATTTGTGTGCGTTGGCTTGCGGCACTTGTTAAGAGCGCCCGAGTTAAGGGCGCCGTGGTTATCATGCGCTGTCGGGATGTTATATTGTATTTTTGAATTTCATCGTGTGTTAATATTATCTGTCGTGTTACAGAATATAACCAAGGTGCGTAAGTGATGGCAAGTTGTGGGAGGCATATCGGGGAGTTCTGATCGGTTTATTTCGGGGACCGTTTCTAGTGGGAAGGCTCCGAAGTGTCGAGAGCTCGCTTGTCTGTGATTGCGTTGGGAGTTGCCTTTGCCCTTTGGTTGTGTCAAATTATTATTTTATTATTATATTTATTGGTTGTGTGTTGCGCTTCTTCTATTATATGGTGCCAAGCGCCATTATCTTTCTCAAAGTTTTTTTATATAAATTATGTTAAATTGTAATTCCAAGTTAACTTATTATTGGATTCTGTCTTATGGGTAAACTCTCAAAGCACTATTGTAAAAGGTTCTTTGATTTTATGGTGGCAAGCCGCCGTTATTGTTTTTAAAGCACACTCTTTTAATCATTTGTTAAGTTCTGTAAGTAATATGAATTTGTTGTTATTTAAAAGAGTTTAGTATTGGCAAATTTAATAAATTGTGTACAGAGTCTGCTGTTTGGATATTATGGGTGGAACTCCTTGGATAGTTGTACTATAAGGATACACATTTCACATTCTACGCCCCGTTTTGTTGTACTTCATGGCAAGCCATTTCAGCAAGAAAGTGCCCAATCGTACACTGCGAGGGTTTCTACTGCTTGTCTTCGTGCTTGAAAAACCCTACCTTCGCCAGTGAGATAGCTGTATCTTTCCCCAGCTGAGAATGTTTGGAGCATTACACACAGGATCCTGCAACAATCTCGAGATTTTCGCGATCTAGCACGCCAGTTGCATATAATTTGGCACGATATCCCTCAGGAGTGCATCCAACAAATTTATCAATCAAAGCAAAGTTCAACAACTGCTTGCGTATACATCCAATTTTTCTGAAATTGTAATCACTCGTTTCTCTGTACACGTACATCACATCTACCGATATCCGTTGCATTCGGATCATACCTTCGTGATGCAATTTTTTGTCTCTTTTTTTTCCTTAGCATGTATTTCTTTGCCTCAAGAAGGAAAAAAATTTACTGTGTATTCAAAAATGATTACTTGTAGATAAGTTTTTTGTTAACTCCATTTGTCTACACATTCCTTTCCAGTCACGCTTGGGAAACCCATGAAGTAGCATCGTATTCTAGTGGAAGTGAATGCTGAAGCTCCGCAGACATATCGCCGGGCTGGAAGCTACAGTAAGCCCCGTAAGCTGGTAGCCGCTGGAAGCGGCAGGCGGGTCGCGGCGCCCGCATGGGTTCTCCAGTAGTGGCGGCCTCTTCCTTCTCCCCTGCCGCTCTACTGGAGTTACTTCCGGGCTCCGGAGCACAGGACTTGCGGCAGCTTAGCCTCTGTCGCCGGCCGGATTAGCCCTCAATTAGCTGGACCCGTCCGGAGCTTCGCTCTCCGGCATTCCAGCGTTACCACACGGTGGTACTGGCGATTCCGGGCACGCAGTCCACCGGTAATATAAGGAACGCTACCGCTGTGGTTCGCAAATCTGTATTACTGACAAACGTACGAGCATACTGTATAGCTTCCCAGATATGGCACTGACTCGACGACTTCTTAATAGAACCTATTACGTTGCCCTCATTGGTGGGTGTACATCAGTGGGTTCTTTGACTGCTCTGGGAGCAGGCTCCTGGAACTATATCAGGTTAACTTCATTAAATGAATGAATAAAACGATTTACTTAACTCGGTACAGACATTTACCACAGGAGCGCTTGAAAATATAAATCTGTCATTGACTATTATACGAGGGTGAGTCAAATAAAAACATTGAATTTGTAATAACAAATCCAAATTTCGCGCCGTTGTCCTGTAAGTAGGTAAGCGTGCTACAAACAGCGTGCAGAATGGCCTGTATGTGGCAGCATAGTGCAGATACACACATACCGTCGCAGTATCAGTATAGAGATGGCCGCCCCACTTGCGACTTGCACCAGGGAAGAACAGCGCCGGGTTATTCGGATTTTGCGTAGTGAAGGTGTTAAACCTATTGAAATTCATCGACGAATGAAGGTTCAGTATGGTGATGCATGTTTGTCACAACAGCAAGTCTACGAACTGAGTAGGAAGTTCGGAAATGGTGTAACGTCAGTGGAAGATGCTCCTCGTCCAGGTCAGGCACAACGATTTGTGACTCTTCAGAACATTGCTGCCGTTGAAGCCATAGTGAAGGAAAACCGCCGAGTGACACTGAATGACATTGCAGCATGTTTAATGAGTAGTCATGGGTCAGCATACCACATTGTGCATGATGTGCTCCAGTTTCACAAAAGTCTACAAGATGGGTGCCACGGCAGCTGACTCCTGAAATGAGAGAAGAACGTGTTGATGCTTGTGAAGAACTTCTTCCGCGCTTTGAACGAGAAGGTGATGGCTTCCTTGCAAGAATCGTTACTGAGGACGAAACCTGGGTTCACTTCCACGAACCGGAAACGAACATAGAGAGCAAGGAATGGCGCCATTCATCGTCATCAAAACCAAAGAAGCTTCGAACAAAACCATCAGCAGGGAAGGATAAGCTGACTCTCTTTTGGGACGAAAAAGTCGTCATTTTGGAGCATTACATGCCTAGAGGAACCACTGTCAACAGTGCATCATACACAGGTCTCCTAAAAAATCATTTGCAGCCAGCAATCAAATCAATGCGACGTGGAGTGTTGTCAGCAGGTATCCTTTTGCAACATGACAATGCAAGGCCGCACACTGCCAGTACAACAGTTGCAACAATCACAGACCTGCTATTTGAGTGTCTTCCTCATCCACCATACTCACCAGATCTTCCCCCAACTGATTTCCATATGTTTGGACCTCTCAAAGACGCAATGGGAGGAAAGAAGTTCGATTCTGATGAAGAGGTACGCCACGCGGTGCATTAGTGGTTGGGCGGACTACCAAAATAATTTTTTTCTAAAGGAATTTATGTCCTTTGTTAGCGCTGGAGGACTTGCATTGAACGTGGGGGAGATTATGTTGAAAAGCGATACAGCTTTGTACCACTTCTGCACAATCAATAATATTTAAAAAAATATTTGAGGTGTCCATTTGACCCACCCTCGTAGCATCGCTTGATGCACTAATTAACAAACTCTTCCCTTGAAATACAATGTTCAACATTTACAAAGCTACATTTCCACCTGAGACTTGAGTAACTGTTTAGTCCTACTCTATGATGTCGACTGCTTAAAGTTAGGTCACAAACTAGGCACACCGCTTTCCAGATCGGCTCTACATTGACCTCTAAGTGAGGGCCCTGCTCCTTTTGAGCCTCTCCAGTCCATTGTTGCGAATAACAACGAGACATCGGTAATGTCTTTTGTATGTCCATCCTTTTAGCAGGAGGTCTCTGGGACGACGGCCGTTTACTACCGTAACAAATAAAAACACCTACAGCCGTCCTTGTGATTTTATGTTACTTTATCGCTACCAGTTTCAATGCTTCAGTGCGTTATCTTCAGGCTGTTTTTGATGTGGTACAGGTTGATACGATCCCCATGCATAGCCCATCAGTTGCCAGCATTACTGGATTCGCAGATAATGTGTCAGCACTACTGCGAATCCAGTAATGCTGGCAACTAATGTGTTATGCATGGGGATCATATCAACCTGTACCACATCAATGCAGGCTGAAGATGACGCACTGAAGCGTTGAAACTGGTAGCGATAAAGTAAAATAAAGTCATAAGGACGGCTGTAGGTGTTTTTATTTCTCACGATCGCTGATGCCTGTGGTATAGATGTGCGCTGCCGACTCTAGTGCGGCGCGGCGATCTTTGGATGAAACGACCAAAAGGTATCATCAAGAATGCTGCAGGGAAGTGTGACAGGACCACTATTATTCCCTCTATATTCAAATGATGTGACGGTGAGCAGTAATCTGCTGCTTCTGGTGATGATGCTATGCTCTACAGGGAAGTTCGATCCATTACTTTAAGAGGAAACAGGATCACTTAGGCAGAATTTCTAGTCGGTGTGATGAATGGCAGTTGGCTTTAAATGTGGAAAAATGGAAGTTAATGCACATGAGCAGGAAAAGAACTGGTAATGTCCTAATGCAGCATTAGTAGTGTGCTGCATGACACGGACACGTCGATGAGACATCTAGGCGTAACTTGGCAGAGTGATGTGAAATGCAACGAGCTTGTAAGGATTGTAGTAAGGAAGGCGAATGGTCGTTCTTCTGTTTATTGAAAGCGTTTTTAGGAAAGTGTCAGTCACCTGTAAAAGGGACCGCAAACAGGACACTAGGGCGACCTGTTATTATTACTCGACTGTCTGGGACCTCCACCAGGATAAGGGGGACATTGAAGCATGTCAGTGGTGAGCAACTTGATTTGTTACAGGCAGACTCGATTAACATACAAGTATTACGGAAACACTTAGGGAACTCAAATGTCAATCCGTGGACGAAAGGCGACGTCCTTGTTGAGGAAAGCTGTTGCAAGAATTTAGAGAACAAGCACTTGCACTTGGCTTCAGAATGATGGTACTGACACCAAAGTAAGGACCACGAAGATAAGAGAAATTAGTGTTGGTGCAGAGGCATATAGAGTGTCATTTGTCCGCAGCTCGTGGTCGTGCGGTAGCGTTCTCGCTTCCCACGCCCGGGTTCCCGGGTTCGATTCCCGGCGGGGTCAGGGATTTTCTCTGCATCGTGATGACTGGGTGTTGTGTGATGTCCTTAGGTTAGTTAGGTTTAAGTAGTTCTAAGTTCTAGGGGACTGATGACCATAGATGTTAAGTCCCATAGTGCTCAGAGCCATTTGAGTGTCATTTCTTCATCGCTCTGTTTGTGAGGGTAGCAGGACAGGAAATGACAAGTACTGTAAGGGTGCACTCTGAATGTAGCATAAGTTGGCTGGTGGAGTATGTATGTAGGTGGAGATGGTTCAAACGGTCACCCCATCCCAGTTGCAGGTTACCTAACTTACTGCGTCCAAGGGTAACAAATACTTGATTATTAGTTTTTCACATAATTACTGATGAAATTTAAAAACTTAAAGTGCTCTTATAATTTACTCATTAACGGGCATAAGGTTTTGTTAAAAGTTTAACTCAATACGTTAATTATTAAAGTTAGAAACTGTGTATACGTGTCGTGGCAGCGTACTTGTCGCTGAGCTCATAATAATAACTGTACTCATACAGTATTTATTTATTTATCTATATAGGGTATGGCGTATGGCAACAGAAGTGTAAGTAAAATACATGAAATGTATAATTTTAAAAAAGAAATGAAACTAAAAAATAAGATCCACAAATTTTAAGTCATTCAAGGACTACCTACGTCACTTCAAAGATATCTTCTGGATTTCCAGGATAATCTAATGTGTTACAGCTCCTTACAACGTGTTTGATGGACTGATGTTCATTAACACAGCATACTGCTAAGGTGAGGCATTTCGTCATCGGTGGAGGCTTTCTGCACAGGTGCTGTGGCCTGTATAAAGCCCATAAAGCAAGTACGTATGTGGCGGTAATTCCGTGCTGGCTGATCATGTACCTGCTCTTATGACGTCTAATATTGGTTAAGGGGAACGCTGTTCCACGTTTCTGGTCACTACCCGCTGGTGTTGAAATCCACTGCTTGCAGCGGTTCTGCCAATATGATAAGTAACTGCCTGGATTTTAATCGGCTCATTCTAAGTGAAAGCACATCAACGTGAATAGTCAGCTGGGAAAGATTATTTAATTGTTTTGTTTTCCATTAGAAGGGCATTCTGTCCTGGAAGATCTGGTAGCGCAGTGTGGCTTAGGGGTAGTCACCTAGCATTTAACTGAACGTCGACTTTTCTCACATGCGAACTACACTGAAACGCCAAAGTAACTGGTATAGGTATGCATATTCAGATACAGAGATAAGTAAACAGGCAGAACATGCCTATATGAGACAACAAGTGTCTGGTGCAGTTGTCAGATGGGTTACTGCTGCTACAATCGCAGGTTATCAAGATTTAAGTTAGTTTCAACGTGTTGTTATAGCCGGCGCACGAGCGATGGGACACAGCATCTCCACCGTAGCGATGAAGTGCAAATTTTTCCATACGACCACTTCACGAGTGTGAATATCGTGAATCCGGTAAAACATCAAATCTCCGACATCGTTGTGGCCAGAGAAAGATCCTGCAAGAACGGTACCAACGGCGATTGAAGAGAATTGTTCAACGTGACAGAAGTGCAACCCTTCTGAACATTGCCACAGATTTCCGTGCTGGGAGACCATCTGGGCTTTCGGAGCCGAACGCCCACTCGTATCCCCTTGATGACTGCTCGACACAAAGCCTTACAGCTCGCCTGGATCCGTCAACACCGACACTGGACTGTTGATGACTGGAAATATGTTGCCCGGTCGGACGAGTCTAATTTAAAATTGCATCGAGCGGATGGATGTGTACGGGTATGGAGACAACCACGTGAATCAAACAGGATGCTTACGTACGTGTCACCTGCAGAGTCGTATCTAGACGTATCAGAGGTCCCATATGACTCCAACTGCACACGCCGCACACCATTACAGAGCCTCCACCAGCTTGAACAGTCACCTGCTGACATGCAGGGTCCATGGATTCATGTGGATGTTTCCATACCCGTACGCGTCCATCCGCTCGATACAATTTGAAACGAGACTCGCCGACCAGGCAACATGTTTCCAGACTTCAATAGTCCAATGTCGGTGCTGACCGGCCCAGGAGAGCCGTAAAGCCTCGTGTCGTGCAGTCATCAAGGGTACACGAGTGAATCTTCGGCACCGAAAGCCCATATCGATGATTTCGTTGGATGGTTGACACGCTGACACTTGTTGATGGCCCAGCATTGAGATCTGCAGCATTTTCCGGAGGAGTTGCACTTCGTCACGCTGAACAGTTCTCTGCAGAAGTGTTGCACTCGTGTTACGTTGAATGATGCTCTTCAATCGTTGTTGGTCCAGTTCTTGCAGGATCTTTTTCCAACCGCAGCGATGTCGGAGATTTTACCGGATTCCTGATACTCACGGTACACGCGTGAAATTGTTGTAGCGGAAAATCCCCACATCATCGCTACCTCCGAGATGCTGTGTCCCATCGCTCATGGGCCGACTATAACACCACGTTCAAACTCGCTTAAATCTTGATAACCTGCCACTGTAGCAGCAGTAACCGATCTAACAAATGCGCCAGGCACTTTTTGTATTGCATACGCGTTGCCGGCTGCAGCGCCGTCTTCTGCCTGTTTACATATCTCTGTATTTGAATACGCAAATGGTTCAAATGGCTCTGAGCACTATGGGACTTAACTACTGAGATCATCAATCCCCTAGAACTGAGAACTACTTAAACCTAACTATCCTAAGGACATCACACACATCTATGCCCGAGGCAGGATTCGAACCCGCGACCGCAGACGTCGCGCGGTTCCAGACTGTAGCGCCTAGAACCCCTCGGCCACCATCGCCGGCTTGAATGCGCATACCTGTACCAGTTTCTTTGGAGCTTCTATTGATAAGCACGTGATTATCTTGGAAAGTATGCGTCTCGATACCCATGTTTATTGGGCTTACTTTGCTTGTTTCGATGAGTACTACTTCCTCTCCAAGTATTCGAAACGTTTTTTTGAACACGTTGTATAAGTGACCTAGTGGGTTACGTCCGAGGTTTCAGGAGACTTTTCGCAGATAGTGCTGTTGTATACGGAGAAGTCGCAACGTTAGAAAACTGCTGCGAAATGCAGAAAGACGGGCAGAGGATCGACACTTGGAGCAGGAACTGACAGTGAACTGCAGCATAAACGAATTCAACGTATTCCAAATGAATAGGTGAAAAACCCATTACTAGATAATACATGACTACAGAACAGTTGGTGGAAGCAGCCACATCCGTAGGGTGTCAAAGGGTATACGTCCGTAGCGATTTAGGGTGGAGGGGCCATGCAGAATCAATCGCAGGTACTAGACTGAGATTGACTGAAAGGTACCTCACGAAGTGTGGTCCACCCGCCTGGGAAGTGGCTTGTAAAACCCTCGTTCGATCATTACTTGAATATTGCACGTCAGTCTGGGATCTGTACCAGATGAGATTGAAAGGGGAAATAGAGAAGATCCAAAGTAACCAGCGCGTTTCGTTACACGTTCATTTGCTAAGCGCTGAAACGACACGGAGATAGCCAGTCAGTTCCAGTGTCAGACGCTTCAAAACAGGCGATTTGCCTCACGATGTGGTGTACTGTTGAAGTTACTAGAGTGTACGTTCGTAGAAGAGTCAAACATAACCCGTGTATTGCTTCCTCCGACGTACATTCCAAGAAAAGACGATAACGGTAAAATTAGAGAATCAATGATGTGTTTCGTTCCAAAGACGGACAGACAAGCTGTTAAGCAGGTTGTCATAATGTTTTGGCTCATCAGTGTACAAGGTATAAGCAAAATATTGTGAGCACCTGTAATTACTTTGAAATGGTATATTTATAAGGGTTTGGACCCGCATTTGCCCGTGATACAACTGCGATTCTTCTTGGAATACTGGCGTATAATGATCGTAAAGTCCTCAGTGGAACGTTATGCCACTCTTCGATCAGAACCCCCTCTAACTCCTGTAGTGACAAGGGAGGCGGAAATCTGCTCCTGACTCTGTGCTCCAATGCCACCCACAACGGTTCGATAATGTCCAAGTCTGGGACTGTGCTGGCCAGGGAATACGCTGCAGTTCATCTGCATGCTGCTCATACCATGATTGTACTGTCCTGGCTGTGTGAATGGGTGCAGTATCGTACTGAAAAATGGCATCATTGTTGGGGAGCAACATTTGAATCATTTGGTGCACCTGATTATCTTGAATGTTCCCATAGTCGTTCGCTGTAATATGGCCTTTCAGTTGAATGATATGACCAGCAGAATCCCGTGATATGGCTGCCCACACCACAACGCTTCCACCTCCACCCTTAACCGCTGCAATCAAGCAATCAGGATTGTAGGCTTCTTTTGGCGTTCTACAGGCATAAACCTTGCCCGATGTTGGAAATAAGGAAAACCTTGACACGTCGGACAATATGATGTGTTTCCACTCATCAGCCAGCCAGGATTTATGCTCCTGACACCATGTTTTACGATTCGTTGCGTTGGTTGTAGTCACTAATGATCTCTATATAGTAGCTCGTCCATGAATATTCGCTTTATGGAGCTCTCGGCGGACAGTTTCGATAGATACGGGGTCTCGAAGATGGCTGCTGAGCTCTGTTGTCACTTTAGCCGCCGTAGTTTCGTGTTGTTTTGACACAATTTGTGTTGAGAGGCACCCACATGCCTTGCTCATACTGTGGCATCAAGCAGTCAGGCCTGCAAGATGAGTGGTCTGCCAAGCGAGTGGATTCATTCTTATTTATCGAGTAACATGAACTCTCGTACTCACAATTAAGTTACAAATTATCCTCCTGCAAAAATAATACGCAACGGAAACGCACATCTGACTATCAGTAATTTACAGAACTCTGAGTGTTCACTAAGCACTGGCAATACCACATTTTCTTTTTTTATTTAACGGCTTTTATCAACACGTGGCCATCGCACTGAATATGAGTGGCGCACACATTATAAATTCTGGATATCATGACAACATACAATTCGAAGGAAAAGGCCACCAATCTTTTTCTTTTCACTATCTTATTTATTCCGATAAATTCTGTAACCTAAACACACAAATTCTATAACCTACAACAATAACACATGAGCAATTCCGCCCAGTGGGCATGGCTTTACATTGGTGATTATCTTATGGTCTCGTAATTATACAACGCTACCGTGCACTTTCTGGATAGGATGGTGGATCTTTTGCTATATCTCACACTTCGACTCTCACAACCATCATCACGAAACTTTCCTCCAGACCGAGCGGTACAAAAGGAACACGCATAACCCACTACCTCTGAAACTACCTTGCTACTCTCCCATGCAAACTACACATACTTAAATTACATGACATACACCACACTACAATATGAAATACAACACAGGGAATAGTCACAACATTATCACTTTCAGCTTTCCCACTTCAATTAATATTTATCCCAGTTTCACACGACACTGCCCCACTTCGTAATTCTACTTTCCTACTACGAACTCTGGAGATATATGCACGTCTTCCTGTGCAATGCAAGCCAAGTGGCGTTGCTGGATAGACGGCTGACTCATCTTGCTTCTCTCTCAGAGTATTATAGTTTGAATCCAGCGTCACATGGAAACATATCACGCAAAGTAATATTAAGAACATATTCATCACACACACGAGTCCTCAACTGATACCATGGACGAGTACTTCTCTTTATCCTTTGTCTCATACACAGATTGAGAGTCACCCAGTACTCACCACGTGGAGTACTCGCCTCTAATTTCAAGTCCTGCACACGCTATTTCTTAAATATTTCAACTTATAGTACACACGCTAGTACTTCAGCTTAACTTAAGCACACGGAAGTATTTCAACTTATTGCTACACGTGGTTTCATTTTGACCGTTGGTCACTTCCGAAGATTACTACGATCCCATTAATATTACCTGCCTGACATTTAATTCTCCACACAAAAGGTCCTGAAATAGAGAAATTATTATTTCAAACTACTCTTAAATATTCCACAAGCATACCATGTCTCCACTCTTTTGTCTTTACGGAGCACACCTAAGACAGGTCTTAACAGCACAAGATCCAGCGGCTGAAACATGGCCATTCTTCAGGTCATCTCGCACCTCTGTCGAGGTGGGGGGAAGACCATGCTACCGTATTGGTCAGCCACATTTCAGGCGCTCAAAGCTCCGGTAAGTTTCATCTCTTTGGTTCCACCAAAGGTGGCCAAAGGATCGTCACAAAGATGCTCATATATATTCACATTCACTATCTGCAGTTAGCAGACGACCATACATTCATTCATTTCACAGATCTCACCAAACTGGATGTAGGGATTTATTTTGTGGGAGTGCACATGTGATCAATTAAATAAATAAATTGTCATTCTTTCCCACACTGGTATCCGGTTTCGCTGTATTAATTGAAATTGAGTTATTATTAGAAAAAATATGTTGTTCAGACAAGAATAATGAAGTATGTTGTACCTATTTTCATTGTCGGGTGGTACTGTACCCTTTCAGTGTTAAGTACGACGATCTCTGTCATTTAGTTTTGATTTGCCGACACTATTACGTTTACACGATGACGTCTTTCCATGTCTTGTATAAGCTATCATGACTGCTGAAACGGATGCTTTTGAAACTTTCATTTAGGTGGTTGTTATAGTTACTGATGCTCATCTGCATCTACATCTACATCTACATCTACATGGTTACTCTTCAGTTCACACTTAAGTGCCTGGCAGAGGGTTCATCGAACCATTTTCATACTACTTCTCTACCACTGCACTCTCGAATGGTGTGTGGGAATAAGGAACACCTAAATCTTTCACTTCGAGCTTTCATTTCTCTTATTTTATTCTGATAAACATTTCTCCCTACGTAGGTGGGTGTTAACAAAATATTTTCACATTCGGAAGAGAAAGTTGGTGATTGAAATTTCGTAAATAGATCTCGCCGCAAAGAAAACCCCCTTTGTTTCAGTGACTGCCACCCTAACTCGCATTTCATATCAGTGACACTCTCAGCCCTATTGCGCAATAAGACGAAACGAGCTGCCCCTCTTTGCACTTTTTCGATGTCCTCCGTCATCCTACCTGGTAAGAACCCCACACCGCGCAGCAATATTCCAGCAGAGGAGGGACAAATGTAATGTAGGCTGTCTCTTTAGTGGGTTTGTCGCATCTCCTAAGTGTTCTGCCAACAAAGCGCAGTCTTTATTTCACCTTCCCCACAATATTATCGATGCGGTCTTTCCAATTTAAGTTGCTCGTAATTCCTAGGTATTCAGTCGAATTGACAGCCCTTAGATTTGTGCGATTTATCGTATACCCAAAATGTATCGGATTTCTTTTAGTACCCATGTGGATGACCTCGCACTTTTCTTCGTTTAGGGCCAATTGCCACTTTTCGCACCATACAGAAATTCTCTCTAGATCATTTTGTAATCGGAATTGATCGTCTGATGATTTTACTAGACGGTAAATTACAGCGTCATGTGCAAACAATCTAAGGGGGCTGCACAGATTATCACCTAGATCATTTATGTAAATCAGGAACAGCAGAGGGCCTATAACACTACCTTGCGGAACACCAGATGTCACTTCTGTTCTATTCCATGATTTACCGACTATCACTACGAACTGTGACCTCTCTGAGAGGAAATCACGAATCCAGAAACACAACTGAGACGATACTCCATATGCTACAGCTAATCGGGTCCCCACAGTGTACTCTCTTTGGAACTCTGTTTGATCTTTCATTGGACGTCGACCTCAGCCTCTGAATGCAAACGGGAAGTGTGCACTACTCGAAAACAACCTGCACTGATGCCTAGTCCGTACTGAACACGCACAATCCAGCGCGACACGTGCCATATCTCCGTTGTTAACCGTCAAACAAAACCATCCCATTACTACGACTGTGCACATTATTTTCCCTATTCCCCGTATATCACTTTAGCAGTAGTAGTCACGAAGAAAAGAAACAATTAACTGAATATGGTAACATGTGGACGAATGTGTCAAGGGACCGTTGACTTGAAAAGGGGCGGCCTGCACGCGGTGTGACGAACCACTGCCAGCTACGGACACGAGTCCCACGCAAGTCCGCGTGACGCCGACACGCACGCAACGGCAGGCGGGCTTCGTTGCCCTCGAGTCGGCCGCACCCTGTAATCCAGAACCGCCCCTCGCCACGCCACGCTGCGCCGGCCGCAACATTTCAATTACGGGCACAGTGGCCAGCCCAGGAGGGACTTTACATGCCCAGCAAAGCCTTTCCCTTCCGTCCCACACCGACCGCCCCCAGCCAGTGCTCGTTCTTCACACTGGCAACCTCTACACAATAACCAATGGCATCTCCAAGGACACAGAGCCCACGCAGTGTAGCCGAGCAGTTTTCTTTTATTTTTATTTTTTACAAGTTTCTCCCTTAACATTCTTAGCTTTACACCTTGATGTAAATACTTCCTGAAGGATCCCCAACATTCTCTTTGGACCACACACTTCCCTAATGAAAATCGACTTCTACCTTCCGATTTACACCCATCGTACTCTGTATAGGCTGTTTGACTATTGTAGATGCGAACGAAACGGGCGTGCACAGGACACTGAAACAAGTAAATAATCCTAGTAAACATAGATACAGTAAACAATGGTATTCCCAAATAGACCAATTACGACTGGGTATATTAACACCTTGTTCCAGAATCCATATTGCAGAAAACACAATGCAACCAGTGTCACCGAGTGAGGTGGTGCTGCGGTTAGCACACTGGACTCACACTCGGGAGGACGACGGTTCAAACCCGCATCCGGCCATACTGATTTAGGTTATCCTTGATTTCCTTAAAAGGCTTCAGGAGGAGGAGGAGGAGATTAGTGTTTAACGTCCCCTCGACAACGAGGTCATGAGAGACGGAGCACAGGCTCGTATTAGGGAGGGATGGGAAGGAAATCGGCCGTGCCCATTGAAAGAAAC
Organism: Schistocerca serialis cubense; assembly: GCF_023864345.2. Taxonomy (NCBI): domain Eukaryota; kingdom Metazoa; phylum Arthropoda; class Insecta; order Orthoptera; family Acrididae; genus Schistocerca; species Schistocerca serialis. Next base: position 867,517,006 of record NC_064641.1, on the reverse strand, counting down.
CATCCCGGCATTTGCCTGAAATGATCTAGGGAAATCACGGAAAACCTAAATCAGGATGCCCGGACGCGGGATTGAACCAAAAGCCTTCAGGAAAATTCCGGAATGGTTATTTTAAAAGGGCACAGCCGATTTTCTAACCCATCCTTTCCTAATCCGATGAGAACGATGGCTTCGCTGTTTGGTCCCCTCATAAAAATCAACCAACCAGTAACAAGTGTTCCATATGGCCACCATTTACGTGATGGTTAACTACAGCACATCTTTCCATCGATGCCAAAAGACGTTCAAATATCACGTGGGTATTCCGAATGAATTAAAAATGATTCGCCAAACATTCTCGTGGCTCAATGACGCTGTCGATGGGACTGGAACATATCAAACCTTTAAAATATACCCACACAGAAAAACCGAAACGGTTTCAAGTGGACGACCTGAGAGGGCACAGTATTTGTGAGCCACGGCCGTTACACTTGTTGTTGAAGTTTGGTGCTACGTGTCTCGAAACAGGCACATGAAAATTAGCCATTGCACCATAATGCATCAATCACATACACATCCTTTAACCGTAAGGAACGTCAGCTAAATAGTTGATCAGCTTAGCTTGCGATGCAGGAAATGAACATACACGCGACTAGTAAGTCGGCCAAAGTAGGAAATGTGGCCCTTCCATGTAGGCTTTCACGGCCTGCGTCTTCATCAGTAAACACTTCGGGGCTAAGTTGCCGTGGTCGATCTGTAGAACTTCTTCTCCCTGACGTTTCGTTCTCAACTACGGAGAACATCTTCCGAGGTGAGTCAACGACTGGCTGCTAGGAGCTGGGGCCGCCGCTTGTATGGATATCGTAGGGGGCGCCACCGCACGTCACGTGGCGTCGATGTGCAGCTATCTCTGGCTATCGTCTGTTCTCTCGATTGCAGGCAATCGATTGTCACGTGATTGATGGAACGTCGACCGCCATATCTTATCCAATTTTAATCCTTCTTCTTTACGATTAAAATTGTATTGATGTTTGTGGATTTCAATTGCCTCTCTATACATACGTGTATGATAGTGCGACGTCCTCGATAGCACGCTTCTTTCACCAAATTTTATTTCGTGATCTCCATCCTTAAAAACATGTTCCGCTACTGCCGCTTTGTCGATATGTCCCAAGCGACAGTTTCTTTTGTGCTCCGTCAACCGTGTATTGATGCTTCTTTTTGTAGTTCCTATCTAAACCCTGCCGCAACTACACGGAATTTTATGTACCCCTGGGGTGGCTAGGGGGTGACGAGCATCTTTTGTTGATCTTAGGCATTCACTAATTTTCTCAGTAGGTCGAAAAATGGTCTCTACCTGAAACTTGGCTAGAGCTTTCCCAATGCGATCCGTGATATTATGGATGAACGGAAGAAATACTTTTCCAGCTGATGGTTGTTGCTGTCTTCTATTTTTAGGCATTTCTCTATTTGGCTGAAGTGCTCGGTTAATCTCGTTTTTCGTATAACCATTTTTCACAAAGGCCATTCGTAAATGATTTAGTTCTTCTTGTAAGTAGCCTGGTTCACAAATATTATTGACCGTATCCACTAGTGTTTTTATGACCCCCCTCCTTAGACCTACTAAGAAAATTAGTGAATGCTTAAGATCAACAAAAGATGCTCGTCACACCCTAGCCACCCCAGGGGTACATAAAATTCCGTGTAGTTGTGGCAGGGTTTACATAGGAACTACAAAAAGAAGCATCAATACGCGGTTGACGGAGCACAAAAGAAACTGTCGCTTGGGACATATCGACAAATCGGCAGTAGCGGAACATGTTTTTAAGGATGGAGATCACGACATAAAATTTGGTGAAACAAGCGTGCTAGCGAGGACGTCGCACTATTATACACGTATGTATAGAGAGGCAATTGAAATCCACAAACATCAATACAATTTTAATCGTAAAGAAGAAGGATTAAAATTGGATAAGATATGGCGGTCGACGTTGCATCAATCACGTGACAATCGATTGCCTGCAATCGAGAGAACAGACGTTAGCCAGAGATAGCTGCACATCGACGCCACGTGACGTGCGGTGGCGCCCCCTACGATATCCATACAAGCGGCGGCCCCAGCTCCTAGCAGCGAGTCGTTGACTCACCTCGGAAGATGTTCTCCGTAGTTGAGAAGGAAACGTCAGGGAGAAGAAGTTCTACAGATCGACCACGGCAACTTAGCCCGGAAGTGTTTACTGATGAAATGTGGCCCTGTTAGCCGATCACCAATGACACCTGCCCGGACGTTAACGGAAACTATTCGCTAATGTGGCGTCTCAGTGGTAACATGTGGCTTCTCGTAAGCTCGGGCACGTGTGTTGTGGATGCTGACACTAGTTCCTCACATAAAACATGCTTTGTTTGTAAATAAGAAATGTACGAGGAACCTTGGATCATTTCTACATTGTGCAAGGACCCGTTGATAGAAGGAAACCAGGGCTGGAAAATCAGGTGCGGCCAGGTCTTGTACACTTTGAAGATAATATGGATACAACTGTCTCTCATGTAATATTCGCCATATACAAGTGCAGAGCAACACGCATTCTGCTGCTGCAGTCTTTCTGGTATTTGCGCATGGCGCTGAATCCACTTGTGGTAATACACACTCCTGTAGTGTAGTGTCGACACTGTTCTTGTTCTGTCTGCACATGGTATGTTAGGTTTACACCAGCGCCGGCTACGGCGTGCCAAACCGCACGCGAGCCGGATGTGCGTGCCGCGCTCGGGCCGGGGTTTCGGCCTGTGTCGCCCTTACTCGGTCTTTCTCGGAAGTACCCGGAACAGCGCGACGTTTCATTACAACTGGGATATGGCATTTATCGGTCTGCATAAGGATCTTCAGTTCGCCAGGATCGTGGTCTTAGCGCTATTTACCCTTGGCTGCTTGTTTTGGGTATAAAGGAAGTTCATATGTTCAATTACATCCGGAGATATTGTAACCTAAAGTTGACGCTTGAGTACCACTCCTCCGCTGTTCGATCGTGTGCCTCGGAGAGCACCGAATTACGTAGAGATCCAAAGGGAACGGTGATGGACCTTAGGTTCAGAAGAGACTGGAACAGCACATTGCGTCCACATGCTAACACCTTTTTATTGGTCTTTTTCACTGACGCACATGTACATTACCATGAGGGGTGAGGTACACGTACACACTTGGAGACTGTGTATATATCTTGAGGCAGTGTAACTCATGGCACTCAAATACACAAACTAAATTCATTCAGTATTTCAGAATGAGAGAGCTGACACACTTTAAACCCTTATGAAACTTTTCGTCGCTGACACTTCCCATTTCCCACAATTACTAGATTTTTTTAGATGTTTGTGCAGTAAACCTGGAACAGCAGTTATGGCGTTTGAATTCAGTATCTCTTTACTACCAACTCTAACCGCAACACATGCTGCTGATAGTATCCATACGCCGGTCGCTGCGGTCGAGCGGTTCTAGGCGCTTCAGTCCGGAATCGCGCTGCTGCTACGGTCGCAGGTTCGAATCCTGCCTCGGGCATGGATGTGTGTGACGTCCTTAGGTTAGTTACGTTTAATAAATTCTAGGTTTTAGGGGAATGGTGACCTCAGATTTTAAGTCCCATCGTGCTTCGAGCCATTTGAACCATTTGAGTGTCCATACATAGCGCTGGATTTACCTATAAGACTGTATCATTGTACGACACATAGTCGATTAGAGATGACGTCATAAACACGTAGATGCGTAAAAATTACCTTCCACTTCAAAGTGAAAGACAAATTACTCAGAATCGCGCTTGGACAGCTCAGTCAGCAGAGCAAATGCAAGCGAATAGAAAAGATACCAGGGGAAAGCCCCGGTCGGACACATAGCCTTCATCAACCAGTAAGTTGCATACCGGCATACACTCTTCTGCAGAGTAAAAATTGTTTCTGGTGTATAGGGTGTTCGTCTGCTACAGATATAAACAATATGGGTATGTTAAAGACAATGAAACAAGCAGACAATCCTAAAAATACAGGTCCAGGGACCAATTATTTTCTCAATACAACTTATGCACAAGTCGAGGAGCTGGCGAGGCGAGCGCATCGCTGCTGTTGCGCGCTTCGCTTACTCGGCCGTTGAGAGCTCGTGAAGAGGTTTTCTGTGCTGTGGGCGCTGCGGAGAGCAAATTGTCGTGCATTGTTTTGACAACGCGTGCAAATTGTCTTGTTCCGCGCCTCGCAGCATGGGAAAGAAGGGTGCGCAGAGGAAACCTGCCGCTACGAAGGGTCCTTCGGTTGTGCGACTCTCTGAGTCTGCCGACCGTGCAAGGAACTCCCGAGAAGACGAGTCGCGGCCTGTCCCCCCTTTGTACGTCAAGTGCAAAGGCGGGTGGACAGCGCTGTTCGACACCATGACGAATTGCGCTCGGAACGAGGTGGTCTACGAGTCTGTCGATACAGACTCGCTGATCTGCGTTCGAGCCGCAAACGTGGCCGACCACAGGGCGATCAAGGTCGCAGTGGCCGACCACATCGTCGACGCGCCTCCGGCGCGTGAGAAGGCACCTTCCGTAGGAAGGATGAAGACGACTAAGGCACTCCTCAGGGGGTTGCCTTGGTGCTGTGACGAGGCAGCGGTCCGGGAAGGGCTGCTGCGAGCCGGGTTTGGTAATGCAGCCGCAAGGTTGCACAACCGGACCAACAGGAAGAGGGCGCCGCTCTATGCCGTGACCGTGCAAACGGTCGACGGCGGGAGCGACATCTTCGACTTGAGGAAGTTGCTGGGCTTCCCGGTTACGACGGAGGCTCTCCCGACCGCCATGGATCCTCAGCCCCAGTGCTTCAGGTGCCAGGGCGAGGGCCATGTTGCGAAGTACTGCCGCAACGCGGCGCGGTGCGTCAAGTGCTCAGGTGAGCACGACAGCCGCGCCTGCGACCGCGGCAGCAACGCTCTGCCGACTTGTGTCCGGTGTGGCGGCCCGCACGTCGCCAGTTGGCGCGGTTGCGCGGCTTTCTCTAGCCGCAACCGTGCCGGGGGCGGCGAAGCGGCCGCGGCCGCACCGACGCAGCAGCAGAAGAGAAGACGACGTCGGAAACGGCGTAGGGCGGTGAACAGCCCGGTGCAGCTGAGGGACGGCGCAGCAGCAGATCCACCTGCCAGGGGCGGGGACGGCCGCTCGGAAACGGGCAGCCAGGACGCAGCTCGCCCTCCCGCGAAGAGATGTGACCTCGAGCTCGGCATCGCCGTGAAGGAGGCCACAGCAGCCCTCAAAGCCGTCATGGCGGCGGAGATGGCTGCCTTCGCAGCCGCCGTGGCTGCAGAGAAGGAAGAGGCCTTGAGGCAACTGCGAGCAGTCTTCGCCCAAGGCCTCAGTGCAGTCGTACCTGCGAACACTCCTGCGACCTCGCAGAAGGACGTTCGCGCGCCTGTCCCAGCGGTTGCTCCAGCAGCACCGCAGGTGAAAGGTGCAAAGAAGAAAACCGCCAGGGCAGTCTTCATCGCGCAAGCGTCGCCGCGCTGCCGCGCCGAACTTTTATGTTACTGGGAGTAAGCCACTGCGGCCGGCCCAGGAGACAACGAGGGAGCCCAGCCGCGGCACCGGACTGACCCAGCTAACGACCACGCAGTACATAGGTAACGTTGCACGATACCTCACGCTAACCCCCCTCACCTTGCATGCTCTGTCGCAGCTAGCAAACCGCTACTGCTCTTACTACCCGTCCTACTGTCGCAGAGGTTTTTTTCCCTTGGCGCTGGCCTTGGCACTTTTTTTCCTCTGCTCTTACAACCGCTACCCTTCGATCGCTTTCGACCACTTCTATCTCCTGATGGACCATGTTAATGAGTAGTCTTACCCAGACGCATGGATAACATCACAGCCTGCATCCTATGACGCCTTGATTCAAAACTAACATGCATACGGAGGTGACAGTAGAACTTTTGTGTTGGTCACCACGTTGGTGCGGGCGTGGAGGGGCCCCATCCTTAAGCGCTGGAATTATGCACAAGTGGAGGCATGCCAGTATGCCAGTTTTACAACACTCTTGAAGTCATACGTTCCATTCCCACAGTCAACAGCGAACGGATTGTACATGTGTAACATTTATTGTGGTTGCCACGCCTTTACACACATCTTCAAATAAAGAAATAGCTTACATCCAGTTCATTTATGAGCATGTTAATGGCAACGAACGAGGGGCAGCACGATTGTAACACGAAACATAGCGTCACAGAAGACAGCCAGACAGCATGGTGTTCACTGCGTCCCTGGAGTACCTGCATGTGACCTGTTCATCTAAACAAGGTGCGGCCTAGAACTGGGCACTTGAATCATGCCATAGTGGCCAGCCTGGTTGCACACGATTCCCACAACCACGCCACGCTGTATGAGCTTGAGGAGGGGTAAGAGAGGAAAGCATGTTTAGATGCAAATGCAGTCACATACGATTTGGATCTTGTTTTACATTTCTCAGCAACATAGGTGAATAATGAAACAAAGTTTCAGTTTTTTAAATTATTTTTGGCGCGCTGAAGAAGTTACAAACTTTTTATCTTGTACCAACTGTCGGCATACGGTCAGATGCAGACAATTTCACAGATTTTCGCAAGTAACTGTGACTTATCCAGTTTCAAAATCGAAGAAAGGTCTTTTGCACGCGTATGTTCATCGAAGTATTGAATCACTTTCGCGGTCTCATTACGGACACAGGGAAACCATACCGTAGGAAAACATTCTAGACGTCCTGGACGGTTTTAATATAAAAGGGTTTGTCTTTAAAACGGAAATTACGCTGCAGACCAATCAGCTACAATTGCACATACACAGGGGTGTTTTCAGTTGAAACGGCAAACGGTTTCTAAATCAGCTCAAAAACAGATGTAAGATTGGCAGTGTCCTCAAAACGTTTAGAAAACCATCCTTTAATTCTTTCAAAGCCACAATGACTTCTTCAGATCTCCCGTTTTCTTTCATGCGCGTGAGCTTCGTGAGCTGGCCTGTGTTTTTCAGAATTTGTCCCACAGAAAGAGCTACAAATAAATTTTAACATTTCACCTCACAAATTTATATTTTAACCTTAATAATATAAACAACTGTTTTAACCAATAATATTCACTTGTATCAGTCGTATACCCGCGGCTGCTGGCACGAATTATGCCGATTCTAAATCAACTGCTAAATCCAAGATCACTTGATAATTAAATCAAATTACTGCAAAAAGAACATTTAGTTTAACAGCCTCGTCAAATCTGTGTTCTAAGCATAATTTTATTGTAACTAACCATCCAGTAAAAGCCTCTGAGACTCTTAAAACTCAAACTTTTAAAAACAAGACGAAATAATAAATTTAAAACAATATGTCAAAAAACTTTACAAAGAAACGTTTAATTTAATGTAATGTGATACCTTCACCAAGAAAAACTTTAAAACCCTAAGCGAATGTAACACTTGCGCTCATACTATCAAAATTACTACAGTTCCTCATTCGTCTATCCTTGCTCAATGCAAACAGTTACAAAAGAAACCACAACTATCAGAATTTGTCTCAGGAAGGGACACGAAAATAACCATCTGAGTAGCATGACAAGTCTTCGGACTGCCCCTCCCGCAGAGTCCTCTTAGTTAAATACAGGGTGAGTCACCTAACATTACCGTTGGATATATTTCGTAAACCACATCAAATACTGACGAATCGATTCCACAGACCGAACGTGAGGAGAGGGGCTAGTGTAATTGTTTAATACAAACCATAAAAAAATGCACGGAAGTATGTTTTTTAACACAAACCTACGTTTTTTTAAATGGAACCCCGTTAGTTTTGCTAAAGACGTAAGATCGGTTATAACTTTTAATGAGTAGATTACAGTGGAATTTTTAAATTTAGTCGATAATTATATGGAATACTGAAAATCAAATATTCGTTGCCCATGGATCCAGTCAGAAAGGCAACCTGAAACTGGGCCTGTGCACCTGGAACCATTAGCCAAGAAATAGAATTAGCCGTTTAGTAATATGGATTAGCGAAGACCAGTGTCACGTGATGTATCTCCTGGCAATACAGCCACCAAACATACAGTCGTGCACCGCTGGTTGCCGCAACTGCAACGCCTTATTACTTCGCCTGGAGCTTAGACAAAGGCAATTCGCAGCCCCAGAAGCACGTCATTTTGTTGACAACTGAACTTCGAGCAGCTGTCACAGTATTTTTTGGGGCCAGCCTTGCCACCAGACGCATGAGCATCGCTGCAAACATAGCTGCGATTGAGGCACTACCTCTTTTCCGTGAGTCAAGTATCTCCGCAAGTATCCTTTCATCCAACGAGCACTTAGAACGCCGTCCATCCACTCTATAGTCAGTCTACTCTAAACTCCGCCCCTACGCCGACCATGCCTTGCCGTGTCTCTTTCGCCAAACGCACTCTACATTCCGTGTCACCCGCACCTAACAGTCCATCAATCGGAGTGGATTGCACCAAGCCAACCGAGGGGCACCTGACCACAACGTTAGTCCACTGTCGAGTGCATTCTCTGTTCACCACTTCATGGGACTTCGAATCATCTCTGAGCTCATCGCCTTTCGAAACAGCGTCGCTATGGACTTTCCCACACATAAACATTCCAGTCCAACCTGATCTTTAACAGTACAGCTTAGGACTTACGCCTCTGTGATGACTAGCGTCCAGACTATTGTCTCGGGCGCTCCATGGAATTTAAGTCGACGGAACGGCAGGCCAGTCCCTCTACCGAATATCTTCTCATGCCCAGACCTCACCCAATGGCACTGTTCGATGCGGGGGCGCAGTTTCATCCATTAAACGGAAGTCAGAGCCGAAGGCAGCGCTGGAAAGACGCCCGTGGGGAAGAGCACAGTGTCACAATAAGCTTGACCAATCAGCATACAGTACGACCTTGCAACATTTACCTCCCCACTCCTGGATCACCAAGACGATCCTGTTCATCGTCATTCCTGGCTGCATTACATGTTCCCACATCCAGCAGTATCGGGGAATGTCCAGGATCCCTACTCAGACTGAATCTGCTGTAATTCGAAAAGAGCACGCTATTGCGCTCCTCGCTGGTACAGCCACCATGGTCTTGGCACCGTCGCAAACGGCACCGCCGATATACAGATGTCAATGGACACAACGTACTGGTCGCCCGGAAAGAAAATCGCCACCATGTAGTGGAGCGTGAGATTTCGTACCTTCCAGTCCTGTTAAATGTGGCTGCAATTTAACCCGCTTTTTGACGTGAAATTCTTCTTGTCTGTTTCACAATGTAGTGGTCATCTGCTGCCGTATTTACCGTGGTCGACTACCTTCTCTCATTCGGGCAGCAGTGCCTGTGGTTTGAATGCTCTCCACACATGAGATACGGTGTTGTGAGAGAAACCTAATTCCTGTGGCACGTCCTTCACACTTCGTGTTATCCAGTTTCCCAACGATCCTTCCCCGTGTGAAGTCTTCCAAATGTTGTCTCGGGACCATGTTGTAAGAAAGAACAACACCACAGTGCCCCTAAGCTTCTCTGTTGTTGACACACACTGTAACTCGACTGCCGCATCCTTGAAAGTGTCACCATCTTTATGTCATAATAGTGCCGGCCGGTGTGGCCGAACGGTTCTAGGTGCTACAGTCTGGAGCCGCGTAACCGTTACGGTATGGCCGAGTGGTTCTAGGAGCTTCAGTCCGGAACTGCGTGACTGCTACGGTCGCAGGTTCGAATCCTGCCAGGGCATGGATGTGTGTAATGTCCTTAGGTTAGTTAGGTTTAAGTAGTTCTAGGGGACGGATGACCTCAGCAGCTAAGTCCTATAGTGCTTAGAGTCATTTGAACCATTTTGTCATAATAGTGGAGACAGAAGATTTTTTTTTTTGGGGGGGGGGGGGCACAGTGGAACAAATAACAAGTGTTTCTCTCCAACGTTTGGCGTTCTAACTGGCCAGATTTTTTGAGACGAGTGCTTGTGTTTTACACAACTATCTCACGGGCATAGGAAGCAACGGTTCTTACCCACGCATCAAACACCATCGGTGTGATACCCATAACTCGACCTAATCCCCAACCTACATACCAAAGTACAGAATATACATTTCTTCGACAAATTCTGAGATTGTCCGCTGCCGCTTTTTCACTACAGGTTTGCCACAGATGTACCAAAGTGATCAGGAGAATTAATATAACCTTCTGAAGCCATAAAATTCACATATGCAGGCACCAGTCGGTTTGTAACCCTTTGCTGAAATTTGCGTGAAAAACTATATGTAAAACCACTACACTGAAGAACCAAAAACCTGGTACACTATCGCAATATCGTGTAGGGCCCGTGCAAGCAAGCAGAAGTGCCGCAACACGACGTTGTATGAACCCAACTGATGTCTGAAGTAGTGCTACCCAAGCTACGATCTAACGCGCCAATTGGACAAAACTTTGCACAATACCTCTTAGGGGGACATCCAAGACCTCTGACAATCAATGCCAAGCCAAAAACTGCTTGTACCCAATTTTTCTGAAAGTGTAGTCATTTGCTTGTCTGTAAATGTACGAGGGTGAGTCAAATGAAAACCTTTAATTTGTAATAACAAATCGAAATTTCGCGCCGTTATCCTGTAAGTTGGTAAGCGTGCTACAAACAGCGTGCAGAATGGCCTGTAGGTGGCAGCATAGTGCAGATGGACACATACCGTCGCAGTATCAGTATAAAGATGGCCGCCCCACTTGCGACTTGCACCAGGGAAGAACAGCGTTCTGTTATTCGGTTTTTGTGTAGTGAAGGTGTGAAACCTATTGAAATTCATCGACGAGTGAAAGTTCAATACGGTGATGCATGTTTGTCACAGCAGCAAGTCTACGAATGGAGTAGGAAGTTCGCAAATGGTGTAACTTCAGTGGAAGATGCTCCTCGTCCAGGTCAGGCACAACGAGTTGTGACTACACAGAACATTGCAGCAGTTGACGCCATAGCGAAGGAAAACCACCGAGTGACACTGAATGACATTGCAGCATGTTTACAGATTAGTCATGGGTCAGCACACCACATTGTGCATGATGTCCTCCAGTTTCACAAAGTGTCTGCAAGATGGGTGCCGCGGCAGCTGACTCCTGAAATGAGAGAACGACGTGTTGATGCTTGTGAAGAACTTCTTCGGCGCTTTGAACGAGAAGGTGATGGCTTCCTTGCAAGAATCGTTACTGGGGACGAAACCTGGGTTCACTTCCACCAACCGGAAACGAAGAGTGCGAGCAAGGAATGGCGCCATTCCTCATCACCAAAACCAGAGATGTTTCGAACAGAACCATCAGTAGGGAGAGTTATGCTGATTCTCTTTTGGGACGAAAAAGAGGCGTCATTTTGGAGCATTACATGCCTAGAGGGACCACTGTCACCAGTGCATCATACACAGATCTCCTAAAAAATCATCTGCGACCTGCAATCAAGTCAAAGCGACGTGGATTGTTGTCAGCAGGTGCCCTTCTGCAACAGGACAATGCAAGGCCCCACACTGCCCGTACAACAGTTGCAACAATCACAGACATTCATTTTGAGTGTCTTCCTTATCCACCATAGTCACCAGACCGTGCCCCAAGTGATTTCCATATGTTTGGACCAATCAAAGACGCAGTGGGAGGAAAGAAGTTCCGTTCTGATGAAGAGGTACGCCACGCGGTGCACGAGTGGTTGCGCAGACTACCAAAAAAAATTTTTTCTAAAGGAAATTATGCACTTTGTAAGCGCTGGAGGACTTTCATTGAGCGTGGGGGAGATTGTGTTGAAAAGTGATACAGCTTTGTACCACTTCTGCACAATAAATACACTCTTGGAAATGGAAAAAAGAACACATTGACACCGGTGTGTCAGACCCACCATACTTGCTCCGGACACTGCGAGAGGGCTGTACAAGCAATGATCACACGCACGGCACAGCGGACACACCAGGAACCGCGGTGTTGGCCGTCGAATGGCGCTAGCTGCGCAGCATTTGTGCACCGCCGCCGTCAGTGTCAGCCAGTTTGCCGTGGCATACGGAGCTCCATCGCAGTTTTAACACTGGTAGCATGCCGCGACAGCGTGGACGTGAACCGTATGTGCAGTTGACGGACTTTGAGCGAGGGCGTATAGCGGGCATGTGGGAGGCCGGGTGGACGTACCGCCGAATTGCTCAACACGTGGGGCGTGAGGTCTCCACAGTACATCGATGTTGTCGCCAGTGGTCGGCGGAAGGTGCACGTGCCCGTCGACCTGGGACCGGACCGCAGCGACGCACGGATGCACGCCAAGACCGTGGGATCCTACGCAGTACCGTAGAGGACCGCACCGCCACTTCCCAGCAAATTAGGGACACTGTTGCTCCTGGGGTATCGGCGAGGACCATTCGCAACCGTCTCCATGAAGCTGGGCTACGGTCCCGCACACCGTTAGGCCGTCTTCCGCTCACGCCCCAACATCGTGCAGCCCGCCTCCAGTGGTGTCGCGACAGGCGTGAATGGAGGGACGAATGGAGACGTGTCGTCTTCAGCGATGAGAGTCGCTTCTGCCTTGGTGCCAATGATGGTCGTATGCGTGTTTGGCGCCGTGCAGGTGAGCGCCACAATCAGGACTGCATACGACCGAGGCACACAGGGCCAACACCCGGCATCATGGTGTGGGGAGCGATCTCCTACACTGGCCGTACTACACTGGTGATCGTCGAGGGGACACTGAATAGTGCACGGTACATCCAAACCGTCATCGAACCCATCGTTCTACCATTCCTAGACCGGCAAGGGAACTTGCTGTTCCAACAGGACAATGCACGTCCGCATGTATCCCGTGCCACCCAACGTGCTCTAGAAGGTGTAAGTCAACTACCCTGGCCAGCAAGATCTCCGGATCTGTCCCCCATTGAGCATGTTTGGGACTGGATGAAGCGTCGTCTCATGTGGTCTGCACGTCCAGCACGAACGCTGGTCCAACTGAGGCGCCAGGTGGAAATGGCATGGCAAGCCGTTCCACAGGACTACATCCAGCATCTCTACGATCGTCTCCATGGGAGAATAGCAGCCTGCATTGCTGCGAAAGGTGGATATACACTGTACTAGTGCCGACATTGTGCATGCTCTGTTGCCTGTGTCTATGTGCCTGTGGTTCTGTCAGTGTGATCATGTGATGTATCTGACCCCAGGAATGTGTCAATAAAGTTTCCCCTTCCTGGGACAATGAATTCACGGTGTTCTTATTTCAATTTCCAGGAGTGTAATATTTAAAAAAGTATTAAGGTTTTCATTTGACTCACCCTCTACATGCCGTCAGCCGATTTACATCTCGTTTGGGTAATTTCTTCGTGGTGCGTCTTTTTCTTTTTTTAGTTAGAGTGTATGTCGTTTCTATGATGATATGCGTACTTACATGTCTTCGCATTCGGGAGGACGACGGTTCAATCCCGCGTCCGGCCATCCTGATTTAGGTTTTCCGTGATTTCCCTAAATCACTCCAGGCAAATTCTGGGATGGTTCCTTTGAAAGGGCACGGCCGACTTCCTTCCCCATCCTTCCCTAATCGGATGAGACCGATGACCTCGCTGTTTGATCTCTTCTCCCAAACAATCCAATCCGTACTTACACTCATCAGTACGAAATCTGCACAACACGTGATGAGAAGCGCTATAACGGCTGGGTGATGGCCCAGCAGTTGTTGTGCGCTGCAGAGTATCTGCCCTGAGGCTGCCAGTAGCCGACAGCCGGGACCTCGCCGCTGGCGGCTGCCTGGGCGGTAGCGGTCCGGGCCGCAGCAATTTGCGCTCCACGGAGCAGCAGCAGCGGCAGCGGCTGCGCCTGTCAGCGCTTCGCCTTCCGCTGCTTTGTTCTTGCCCCTCGGACTTAAACGCGGCTCCCATTAGGCGGAAAAATTGTTTCCGCCTTGTTATTGGTTCGCGTTCCGATGTTTCCAGTTCCCTGGAGAAATCATCCCTGAGAGAGAAGAAGCTCTGGAGCCGACTCTGACGTTGGAGGCGGCCGCGAAATCCGCGCACAGCCGTCCCCCCCCCCCCCCCCCCCCCCCCCACAGAAAGCGGCTACAGTCCGTCACAGCTTCGGATTTGTGCTATACGCTGTGGCCAAACGATTGCAATTTACTTTTGTTAACAGGAAAGGTTATCACTAAACTTACAAGGGGAGGACACAACGTTTGGAACGCGGATTTACCGCAAACTTCGTACTCTCGTAGTACTCCATGAGGACAGCAAAATGTGTAAGCAGTAGCGCGTACTTCTCAAGCGTTATTGAGAAAATCGCGAGATAATTTCACTCTTCAAATATATACCTGTGCGTGGCCATTCTTACAGGAAGCGGCGCTAGCCGAGTGGAACGCAGTACTGAACTAAGGGGATTGAGAGGGGTGTGTTCAAGCATGGCATCGAAAAAGCAGCCTCAGATGCAGGAAATAGATTTAACTAAGCTAAATTTGCAACAGTTAAACCAACTGAAACGGCAACTCGATCAAGAGCTGACTCTATTTCAAGAGTCGTTGCAGACACCGAAGTTGGCACAGAATAAGTTTCAAGACTCGTTGGAAAGTTTGGAGCCTGTGAACGGCAGCTTGAAAGACAAACCAATTTTAGTTCCGTTGACATCATCTGTATATGTTTCTGGCACTGTAATGGACCACGAGAAAGTTGTGATTGATATTGGAACGGGGTACTGCATAAAGAAGGATCTTGATGGAGCAAAAGATTATTTCAAAAGAAAAGTGGATTTTGTCACACAACACCTAGAAAAGCTGCAGGGTGTAGTGATTGAGAAAGCTGAAGTGCGAGAAGCTGTGATGGATGTGATGGAGGCACAGCCGCAGGCGCGGCTTGGCGCGCAGCTGGCAGCTGCACAGCAGGCGGCAGTCAAGACGTAACCTTCTGGAGCTGCTTGTGGATGACAAGTTTTACCTTCTTTGTACACTAGTGCTTGCTAATGTCGATGATAACTGCTGTCTCACACTGTGGAAAGCTGGATCTAAAATCCGATCTTCAGTTCTGTAACAATTTGCAAGGACATACACGCCATTGTGACATTCTATTTTTGGCTATGTGTTCGACTGTGGAAGTTTGTTAGTAAGAATCGTTCGGGTAACTGTGTAGCCTTCTCGATGGAAACTTTTATCAGAAGATTCGGTAACTGTGCACTAGGCAATAACAAATTTTGTAAGAGTGATGATTTTCGCAGACTGTACTCTGGCATTTGTATCTATTGACAACTGTTGTTTCTCGCAGAATGTACTTAGCAATGATTGCTCGTTCCTGAGGAGTATATGACGTGCATATTTGAACTCGATACTCATTACTATTGTAATAAATGATTTATCTAGAGGGCTTATTTAATCCTGATTGTTAGAAGTTCACCAGTTTAGTTTAAATTAGCTCATATTTGTTTCCTCTGTTTTTGTTACAGAAATAAATTTCTTTTATGAACACTAAAAAAAAAAAAGAAAGAAAAAGAAAAGGTGGTTAGCGTTCGAGCCCCGTAATCGCTATATCGCTGGATCGAGTCCCGTTCGTCAGATCTTTTTTTATTTTCGACACAGTCATTTTGTTTACTATTTATATTAAAATTGATATAATGAGAAAAATACCTGTAATCGGATGAACTTTTATTAAATTTACAATGTTATTTGGCAGTCTACAAATTTTTACCATCACGAGTAATATAATATTCGTAACTGTCGACTAGTAAACGACCAAAAGCATAAAGTGATACAGAAAATGTATGCTTGTCCGTTTCTTAAAAATTATTCGTATTTAATCGAAAGAGAACGAGAAATTACTTCTCGTCAAGACGCTATTAAAATAAACTCAGTACTGCATGACCAACTATCAGCGCCGATATTAACGAAATACTGCGTTATGCATGATTTGCTTCCGAATTATCCGCTGAAAGAGAGGTTTTTGATAATGTTAACGAGGCTTGTTTTTCCACGGAAAACCTCAAAATACCTTGTGTATGCGGAAACATAGCATTTATTCAGTGCAGCTGGTGCCGTTTAACTTCATGTTTTCCATGTTTTTTTTTTCGAAAAATACCTTCCTGCAACTCGTACTCGTAATGTCGAAAGCGACGATTAATTGTACATCTTTCGAAAGCCATCTGTGCCGGTCAAAACTTGCAGGTAACAAGTCGTTTCGGGCTGCTTCCAGGTATAAGGGATTTCTCAAAACATGGACCAGCATACATTTTCAGTATCACTTTATGGCTTTGGTCGTTTACTAGTCGAGAGTTATGAATATTATATTACTTTTGATAGTAAAATTTTGTAGACTGCCAAATAACATTGTAAATTTAATAAAAGTTCATCCGATTACACGTATTTTCCCATTATATAAATGGTAAAGAAAATCACTGTGTTGAAAATTAAAAAAAAGAACTGATGAACGGGACTCGATCCAGTGATCCAGCGATTACTGGGCTAGAACGCTAACCACTCGGCTGGCGCCGTTTTATGTAAAAATGGCCACGCATAGGTATATATTTGACGACCGAAATTATCTTGCGATTTTCTCAACAACGCTTGAGAAGTACGCGCTACTGCTTACACATTTTGTTGTCCTCATGGAGTACTACGAGTGTACGAAGTTTGCAGTAAATCCGCGTTCCAAACGTCGTGGCCTCCCCTTGTTAGAATACCACATAATTTTGTTATTATTTATTGTTTATTTAGTGATTTAGGGAACGAAAAGCCTATAATGCATCAGGTATGCCTGCTGTTAGTTCGACACCAGCTTGCTTTTAGTATCCACATGGCAGAGTGCAATCTGGAAAGATTTCCTGTTGAATCTAAGCCATATTCTACATTGGTGTCCAAAATTAAAGCAACAAACGGAAATTTTGCAACGTTGCGTTTATTTTGCTACAAAGCAGTATAAACAGGTCATACCGAAGCAATGTAAAGGATACTGAACATAAACAACTGCAACACGAAAAAAATGGTCGACAAAAATGTTCTTTGTTTGTTTTTCAACTTAACATATTGGCACACACATTCTGAAAACTATTTGATGTGCTCAGTATGGAGTGTGACCACCTCTGGCAACAACACAGGCCTGGCAACAAAGGGGCATGCCATTAATGACGTCATTAATCTCATGTTGAGTGAATAACGCCCATTAAGGACCGATGGCCCCAATAGTCTGGTCTCTTTAATCCCACCAACCAACCAACCAACCAACCAATAGCGCCCATTCTTCCTGCAAAGCTGCTCGCAAGTCTCGGAGAGTGGTTGGTGGATGCTGATGCGAGGCACTCGTCTCCCTCGTGAACCCCAGCCATGCTCTTTTGGATTCAAATCGGTAGAGCGTGCAGGCCACGCTATGCATGCAATATCTAGCATTTGCAACGAAACGTCAACCATCTGTCCTCTACGAGGTCACGCATTATCGTCCATCAGTACGAAGTCTGGGCCCACAGCACCTCGCAACAACCGCACTTGCGGTCCCAACACGTCGCCATGATACCTGACGGCAGTTACACGTTGCCAATACACCCGTGCAGTTTCATAACGTGGTGTTCGGGTAGTCAACATAATCCCCACTCACACCATTAGACAACCTCCTAGATATTGGTTCCTTTCCACAATTTTTGGATTCCGTAATCGTGTTGTACGTTCCATCCAGATGCGAATCCAACGAGAATCACTCTGCAATCCAAAGACGGACTCATCTGTGAAAAGAACATTGGACCACTGTTCTACCATCCAGGCGGCATGCTGACAACTCCATTCTAGAGGTTTCCTTCTGTGTTCTGTGAAGACGTGTTAGAGGTACATATACAGCGAGTCTCCGACAGTAAAGGCCACTCTGCCAAACTCTTCTGTACCCTGTTTACCTCGATACAACAGATCCAGGGGATGGTTCAAATGGCTCTGAGCACTGTGGGACTTAACTTCTGAGGTCATCAGTCCCCTAAAACTTAGAACTACTTAAACCTAACTAACCTAAGGACATCACAGACATCCATGCCCGAGGCAGGATTCGAACCTGTGACCGCAGCGATCGGGCGGTCCAGGGGATGCTGCAAGGTCAGATGCCAGTTGCCATGCAGTACTAAAGCGGTACTGTTCTGCTTTTACACCCAAACAACGGCCCTCTTTTTGTGATGTCAAAACTCAGTTCCGGCAAATTAGCGGGACAGCTTCACGTAACACACAAAAAATGATTCAGATGGCTCTAAGCACTATGGAATTTAACATTTGAGGTCATCAGTCCCCAAGACTTAGAACTACTTAAACCTTACTAAGATAAGGACATCACACACGTCCATGGCCGAGGCAGGATTCGAACCTGCGACCGTATCAGCAGCGCGGTTCCGGACTGAAGCGCCTAGAACCGCTCGGCCACAACAGCCGGCCACGTAACACTTTAACAGATTATGATTATGTAGATTTACAGTTTTATACAGAAACACAATTTCATATTACTCCGTCGATAGAAGATGAATTGAAATAACGTGTTAACAAACAAGAAAGTATACAACATTAGAATAACTGAAAATGGCATTCATTACATAAATAGAAACATAATTATACCAAAAATTAAATTTACAAAACTCATTCTCAAATAACGTTTTCATTGTATGATGAAAATAAAGCAGAAAAGAAGTGAAAGAATATATATTAAAAGGGAAATAAATTGTACATCAGCGTTTGCTATTACCTTCACAACTGTATCATCTGAGCAGAAATGATAGTTGCGCCCATGCACGGCCCTTACATACCTTGTTTACGCAACACTACCGCCATCTGTGTACAGGGTGTTCGTAAATTCCCGTTACAGGCTTCTAGGAGTTGTAGAAGAGAGTGAGTACACAATATTTTGAACTGGAACTCATGTTCGGAAACGTACCGTTTCCGTACTTCAGCCGGTAGAAAACGTGTTTGCTAAGTACGTATGCAACAGGGCAGTCATGGTGCTTCCGTCGGATCGGCTGAGGTCATTTGACGTCTATCATATCTTTCTGACAAGGTTCGAGCCTCGTTGACATGTCTCTCGATGTTATAGCAACGTTACGGCATGCTGATAATTTTTATTTTTGGATGGTCTGACTACAACTGAATGGAACACCAGAACATAGAATTAAAGCGAGTATTCAGTTCCTAGTGCTATGAAGTTTCGAAAACAAAGAAGCAAATGACAATTATAAGAAGAAGAATAGCACCAAAAATGGAACAAAAACACAAGATGTGGAACATCTTCTGGCTCTGGCTCTGAAGACGCCTAGCAAAGAATAAAGTCGAAACGCGCATGGCACGAAAATTTTGTTTCATTCGGTTGTAGTTAGACGGTCGAAAGGTACAAAATAATCAACGTACCGTAATATTACACACAATTGAGGATGACAGGACTACAAAAGTGGAAGATGTTATAGCAACGTGGCTGAGTACGCGTTTGGAGAATTCATCGACATGAACCTTGAAACGTGTCTGTGAAGTCGTTTCATAAGACGCTTGTCGAATTCGGTACAACTTATTCACTTTACTACCTGATTTTAGCTCAATTCATGAATTCTTCCAGAAAGACTGAGCACTCAAATAAGGCCTTTTGAATATTATGTGTGTGTTTTAATGTGGGGTTTCGGTTTTGTCTCGTGGGAAACGCTGAGTTGGTCATCGTCTGCTGGGAGCAGACGATGTTGCTTCTCGTTCGAAGGAGAGCACGGGATGACCAGCTTAGGTTTCCAGTACCTGAACAGTGAGGTTTACTCATCTTAGTCGAAGGCTGTACCGAAGGCTGTTTTTGGGTGTGAGGTTGGTGACGGAGGGCTACCCCTCTGGTAGCTTCCGCTGCACGGGGAGCTAGGTAATCTCTAAAGAGAAAGGGGCACTCTTCTGTGAACGCTTGGTGAGTACGGATCGTAGCTCTCAAGGGGGGGTTTCAGGTGATAGGAATCAGGTTGAGTTAGGACTTCGTTATGTTTAACTGATGAAATACTTAAGAACTTCAGCTTAACTGAAGCGTGTGAAGCGAGTTATTTTTTTAATGATTTTTAATCTTATATTTTGTGGAAATTGCTTTTGTCTTTGTGTGTCGCTTTTGTGCCACGTGTTTGGTAATCAATGACCCTTCTGGTTCACCATGGCACCGCAATAGGCTTTATTTTAACAGTTTGCTTGTTTAATGAGCTACAATTTCTGCAAGAATATCTGTTCTTTCGTGCGCTTTCTACAAAGCAGCACAACCGTTTAAGTCAGAATGCACCATGTGCTCTAGTTCGGCCGTTTGCAAGCAGCAGTTAGTATGTTAAATAATTATCGCGCAGCTTTGGGTATTGGTTAAACCTCTGTCCAGAATAGTGCATGCGTAGAATCGTAATGCAAATCTCACTGAGATATTTTTATGGTATTAATGCAAGGGAGATGATAGTATAATTGTCTCGCACCCCCGTCTTCTGTGTTTCTTCTTGCTGTAGTTAAATAGTGCTCAGTTTCATTCTCACGTAATTCTTACTTAAATATTTCGAGTCAGGCACCAGTGTGTGCAGTTAGGATGTGCAACCAAATATTTAGTTACAATGAATAATCTACGTGAAAGATAAATTCTTTTGTGTTGATCTTACCCCCTTACTCCGATTTACAATCCTGAATTAATCAAGTTGCTTCATGCATGACATGGAGTGCTATTTATCTGGCTGCTTAAAGAAATTTGCGTACTTGTAATTAAATTATTACAGTAATTAAACTAATAATTTTCCAGCTCCGTTTTTTTTTTTTGTTATAAATGGTTAGGAAGGGCTGGGACTAGTGGCGACCCTGAATTTCTGAATTTTTATGATTAATTGTGTGAGAGAAGCAGCTAGAAATGACAGATAATGTATATGGCTCGAAGAATTGACTTGGCTCTGAGCACTATGGGACTTAACATCTGTGGTCATCAGTCCCCTAGAACTTAGAACAACTTAAACCTAACTAATCTAAGGACATCACACACATCCATGCCCGAGGCAGGATTCGAACCTGCGACCGTAGCGGTCACGCGGTTCCAGACTGAAGCGGCTAGAACCGCTCGGCCACACCGGCCGGCTATGGCTCGATGAGCAACGTCATAAACATAGTAATACGTTACAACCTTGTGTAGTACGATGCTCACGGTAACAGAAGAGCCGCTCGTCGCCTTTACCAAAATCGTTCTCCACAACGTCCGAATCCATCGCATACCCTTTTCACCATAATCACTCAACGGCTTCGAGAAAGGTTATCTTCGCTATCAGCAGGTTCCGAGGAGACGCCGTACACCCGACTTAGAAGAGGCCCTACTGCCTCACGTTGAAGAGAACCCGTCAATGAAAGCACGAGCGACATCTTTGTCTATTAACAAGCGTCACTGTAACGCAAGTGATGTATTGGGTCAAGTCTAATCAATTACTTTTAAACGTGGTCGCGTTACCAACATGTTTTCGAATGATCGTAGCACTGTAACGCTACATTTCCGGATATGCGTTCCAGTTCAAAACTCTATCCACCCACTCCCCTCTGCAAGTCCTAGAAGTTTGTAACGTGGACTTGCGAACACCCCACACGTGCATATCGCTATCCATGACCTTTGTACCGAGCGAGATGGGGCAGTGGTTAGCACACTGGACTCCCACTCTGGAGGACGACGGTTCAAACCCGCGTGCAGCCATCGTGATTTAGGTTTTCCGTAATTTCCCTAAATGGCTTCAGGCAAGTACGGGGGGCGTCCCTTTGAAAGGGCACCGTGGACTTCTTTCCCCATCCTTCCCTATTCCGATGAGACCTATGACCTCGCTTGAACCGTAAAATTACTACTGGTTCACCAAAGGCTATTAATCTTAATCAATACACAAAATATGAAAGTGGAAGTAGGTGCCAAAGAATAACTGGTGAAATTACGCACAATTTTCAGTAAAACTTTTTATTAAAATTTGGTGCAAGACTTAACGATATTTTAAAAAAAGACCAACAATCATTTAACATATACGTCACAATTTACGACAGGAAGGGATTCTTAAATTATTAAATTATTATAAACAATTTCAAGCCAGTAAAAGGCAAGTGCAGGCAAGCAATTTAGCGTATACAACGCGACGCTGTATAACATTTCAAGCTCAGCTAAATTACTGGTGAATTTCACTCCATTCATTAAATGGCGCAGAATCTAACTTGTCTGCAACATATAAAGACAATCTTGTTTACAAAAGTTCTCAAAACAGAAAAACCAAAACGCATGAGTCATGAACATGGGGGGGGAGGGGGGACACTCACAGTTAATAACATTAACATTTCCAAAATATATAAAAAACAAATTTTACAAATTTCTGGCTGTTAACTTACGGCAAACAAACACGCTCGCCAGGTAGTACTTGCGAACTTTTACAACATTCTCCTTTCAAGGCAACAATTTCTACTCGTAATGAAATGGCGAACTTTTGTGTGGCAAGTAAACACACTAATAACTAACTACCTGTATAAAACACATAATCACGTTGAGTAAAAGCCTTGAAAGGTATTGCATTGGAAAAACACACAACAGTTTTTGCTGACTAGAAACATTATAAAAAAATTCTCTACGGCGTACATTAACAACCTTGCTTAATTATAGCCAAATATATATAAACACAAATTTACTTAAGTTACAGCTTCCAGGTGAGCTGGAATTCGTTATGCAATTGACTAGTTCTTACCACGAGGCAAAAGGAACTTTTCTTCTTTCTTAGAGTAGCTTTTACACGTGAGTCTAGTAATAGTAGTTACGGCAGGCGAGAGAATGGATCAGGTCTTAGTGCCTTGCATTTGAAACAGTACAGCCATTAGTGCCTTAGACTTTCACAGACATGACAGAGGCTAACAGCAGAATAAACCCGTAGGTAAGCTGGGAGGGGAAAGGAGCAATCCGAGCCACAGATTTACTCTGGCTTCCTCCCCTCCCCCCCCCCCCCCCTCAAAAGGGGACAAACGGACCACCCTTTCTAATATTACCACCTTCCCGCAGGTGGGCAGACGAGAATGAATGACGGGAAACCCCCAAAATACATGGCTGGTATAATTAGGAAGAGTAGGTAAATTGAATTCAATTAAACTTCATAAAATCTGTTAACAGTCAATACTCAACTTCTGGTGCGTTACGACTCCCAGGGCTGAACCATCGCAGCACCTCCAAATGCTCTGCCGAGCCGGCCGCTGCCAGCCGTTTCAACGGACTCAGGAAGGCGCGCCGATTTTCAGAACCTTCTCGCCGGTCGACGGCATACGGCCGAACTGCAGATTAGGCCCCTTGCGGACCCACGCTCAGGAAGATTCCTTTCGCGACGAGCAGTTAACGCCCCATACCACGGAGCCGCTGCTCGCGTCGCTTACGCTGACGCCGCGGTCTGCGGGCTGTCCCTCTAGTACCGGCAGAGAAGTCGCTTTTTGATGCCCCTACCGCCAACTCTCTACGAGAGCCCATACAGCCACTTCTTAAACCACCGCGAACAGCTTACTTTTCCGCTTTCCCGCTAGAGGGAGACACCGAAGCCTTCAATTGCGACAACGGCAATAAAACGTAGGGTGACTACTTCACGCTACGCGCTGCGGCGCGCTTTTCAAAGCTAACTTTACTACGGCTTATCGCTGTTTGGTCCCTTCCCCCCAAATAAACCAACCACGACCTTCGTCACCTCATTGTACACTACTGGCCATTAAAATTGCTACACCACGAATATGACGTGCTACAGACCCGAAATTTAACCAACAGGAAGAAGATGCTGTGATATGCAAATGATTAGCGTTTCAGAGCATTCACACAAGGATGGCGCCGGTGGCGACACCTACAACGAGCTGACATGAGGAAAGTTTCTAACCGATTTCTCATACACAAACAGCAGTTGACCGGCATTGCCTGGTGAAACGTTTTTGTGACGCCTCGTGTAAGGAGGAGAAATGCGTACCATCACGTTTCCGACTTTGATACAGGTCGGATTGTAGTCTATCGCGATTGTGGTTTATCGTATCGCGACACTGCTGCTCGCGTTGGTCGAGATCTAATGACTGTTAGCAGAATATGCAATCGGTGGGTTCAGGAGGGTAATACGGAACGCCGTGCTGGATCCAAACGGTCTCGTATCACTAGCAATCGAGATGACAGGCATCTTATCTGCATGGCTGTAACGTCTCGATACCTGAGTCAACAGATGGGGACGTTTGCTAGACAACAACCATCTGCACGAACAGTTCGACGATGTTTGCAGCAGCATGGACTATCAGGCCAGAGACCATGGCTGCGGTTATCCTTGACGCTGCATCACAGACAGGAGCGCCTACGATGGTGTACTCAACGACGAACCTGGGTGCACGAATGGCAAAACGTCATTTTTTCGGATGAATCTAGGTTCTGTTTACAGCATCATGATGGTCGCATGCTTGTTTGGCGACATCGCGGTGAACGCACATTGGAAGCGTGTATTCGTCATCGCCATACTGGCGTATCACTCGGCGTGATGGTATGGGGTGCCATTTATTTTACGTCTCGGTCACCTCTTGTTCGCGTTGACGGCACTTTGAACAGTGGACGTTACATTTCAGATGTGTTACGACCCGTGGCTCTACCCTTAATTCGATCCTTGCGAAACCCTACATTTCAGCAGGATAATGCAAGACCGCATGTTGCAGGTCCTGTATGGGCCTTTCTGGATACAGAAAATGTTTGACTGCTGCCCTGGCCAGCATATTCTCCAGATCTCTCACCAACTGAAAACGTCTGGTCGATGGTGGCCGAGTAGCTGGCTCGTGACAATACGCCAGTCACTACTCTTGATGAACTGTACTATCGTGTTGAAGCACCATGGGCAGCTGTACCTGTACACGCCACCCAAGCTTGGTTTGACTCAATGCCCAGGCGGATCAAGGCCAGTGTTACGGCCAGAGGTGGTTGTTCTGGGTACTGATTTCTCAGGATCTATGCATCCAAATTACGTGAAAATGTTATCACATGTCAGTTCTAGAATGATATATTTGTCCAATGAATACCCGTTTATCATCTGCATTTCTTCTTGGTGTAGCAATTTGAATGTTCAGTAGTGTATTATCTCCATTACCAAGCGCAACGTCCCCTCTGTTGTCATCTAGCGGATCCTCAATTTCGTTTTCTTTATCCTCCATGGTGTTTCATTTTTAATGGGCAACAGATACTGTTTCCGTTTTGTCCATAAGTTTTAAAGTGCAGCAAAAAAAATTTTTTTTCTCTTTTTTACCACTGCGGACCACAGTGTCGCAGCAGGTCGTAGCGCAGGACTCGGTCGCCCCAGAGAGGCAGAGCGAGAGGAATTGTGATTTAAGAAGTGCGCGCAGGTCGTCAGACGAGCCGTAATTTACGGCGGCCGGGCTTATGCGGCCCACGTCTGGGGCCGTCGTCTTCCGGTTTGATTTACTCGCTACTTTGTCTGCGGCGGCGCCTCTCCCCTCGTTCTGCGCTCCCCCCTGCCCGCCGTCCCTCCTGCGGAAGGAGTCCTTATTCCGGAGACGGCGCGGGGCTGATTTATAATCACGTCCGGAGGCGCCGCTCGGAACTCTTTTAGAGCCGCCTTGTCCAGGCCGTGGAGCACTGTTGTTACTCATAGCCGTCCTACCGCAGTGCGTTCTCCCTCGCGCGTCTCCTCACCTGCGCTTGTACCCAGAAGCTGCGGCGCGAACTGTCTGTGGCTCCAGCCGCACTCTCTGAGGAATTTCATAAAAGAATAGCAGCAACATACAAAAGAACCCTCTCTGTTTTGAGAGCCGCCGTAATATTCCTTACCTTCCTCTTGTAATTACTTTTCTTCAAAACAGCAGCGGGGCAAGTTACTCTGTCCCAGCCCGCAGAACACCACTTACAGCTGGCGGTGTCCGTAGTGGTGGGAGGTGAGTCGGCGAGCCGGGGGAGGGGAGGAGGCGAGAAGGGGGGGGGGACAGGAGGTGGTTCAACCGCTCGTCCCCTCTACCCCTCCTCAAGTATTAATGGAGCTGTGAAAGCGAAATAAAACACCACAGTTACAGAAGGTAACGTACTTGTGAAACACAACCGTCTCTTTATTCATAAGACGTAACGAGCGCTATTGGCAGGGGATATCAAGTTGATACTGTATATCTACAGTGAAATGGAAATCTCATCTAAAGATCGCCCATTCTAGCAAAATGATTCATGCTACTCTTAAAGGGTACTTGGTGGCCTTACTAGAGTGACAAGGCGACATATGGCACAATAAACTTACAAGTAAATCTACCCAAGGCATAACGTCGATTCTGATCGGCTTTGAATGTGTTGTAGCGTAGAGCAAAATAAAAGATAGATATTTTTTTTACATGTGACCATACGGCCGTTAAGGGGGTAAGCTTAATATTGAGTTTAATATTTCCCAATGAATACTTCTACAACGGTAACAGGTACAAAAAAGATTTAAAATAATGGTACCATGGTTTTTAATGTACCTTACAACGGTATACTCATATTTGACGAAAATGTTACTACTTTCCTCGAAATCCCCTCCCTACACCATTTTGTTTTCATTCCGACGTTTACTAATAGCAAAAGTTAAAATAACGTTAGTAGCAAATACAACTATATATGATTAACTTAATATGGTTCAAATGGCTCTGAGCACTATGAGACTTAACTTCCGAGGTCATCAGTCCCCTAGAACTTAGAACTATTTAAACCTAACTAACGTAAGGACATCACACACATCCACGACCGAGGCAGGATTCGAACCTGCGACCGTAACGATATGCCAGTCAAAAGACGCATTTGTCAGATGCAAGTTCGAAATATCTCTATATCGTTGTAAGCGAGTCTGCTGTGTGTCGCTTCAATGGCAATTGTCATATTCGGTTGTTCAGTCAGTCTTTAACACATAGATATATATTAAATGCATATTCCGCATCTGCAGTTGTATGTACATATTTTCTTTTTATTTGTATGAAATATAAAAGTCTTGTGTTGTACTTCTGTTTTCTCTTTATATTTTGTTAATTTTGTTGTTGTTTCAAAGTTGTAACCTTTTCACATGCAATTGTTTTATTTGGATATTGTTTGTACGTTATTGTTGTAAAATTATTATATAAATCCGTACAGAAATGAGGAAGCACGCAATTTTCAGGGTAAAAATAATGCTGAATCGGAGGGGATTTCGAAAAAAATTACTTTTTTCGACAAACATGGGTGCACAGTTGTAATGTAAATCAAAAACGGTAGAACCTTAATTTTAAGATTTTTTACGTCTGATGCAGTTTCAATAGTGTTCACCCAGAAATATAAAACTTTGTTTCCTTGAAGGGTATGTTTCACCCCTTTGACGGCTGTATGGGCACGCATGAGAAAGTGTATGTGTTCTTTTGCTCCAAACTACAGCACACTCGAAGCCGATGCAAATCGAAGTGTATCCCTTGGTTAGGTTTGCTTGTTAGTAGCAGGGGGCTAAGTTCACTATCACTTCACTGACTGAATCAAATAAAATATCCATAAAAATTTCGCTGCCTTCTTTTGTTCTTAACCTATTCAAACGATTTAGGAGACAATCTGAGCAGCGCTCGTAGGCTAATTAGGTATTTCTGTCTTGTGACGCCCAGTAGAATCACCAAAAGATTGCAAAATGATTCTGACAAGCTACCTCCTTGATGCAAAAAGTGTCAATTGACTGTAAACAGTAAAAACTCTCCATCAGAGACCAAAAAGAAGTTACGTTAAATTTCGGTTCCACCGTAAATAAGAGAAACTAAATTTTTTCGATTCTACTAATTGTGAATGGATTACAAAGACAAACTGAACTGTACGAAGAAAATGTCGTGGGGAATGCGAACACTGTGTTTTATTGGCAGGAGACTTGGAGGACGCGACAGACCATCTAAAGAGATTGCTAACATTACGATTATTCGTCCTCTTCTGGAAAACTTCTACGCGTTATGGGATCCGCACAATATAGGATTAACAGAGGACATCGGAAAAGTTCAAAGAAGAATGGCTCGTTTTGTATGATCGCCCTCTTGTGGAGGGAGCCTCACGGATATGATGATAGAGTTCGGCTGGCAATTATTAAAATGAACACGTTTTCCGTTGTGGCGAGACCTTTTCACAAAATTACACTAGTATTTTTCTCTTTGAATACGAACGTATCAGGTTCGTGCAAAAGTTGGTAGCGTTTCCTTTTTGCTTGTTTATTCCAGTTACTGTGGGTTTATTTATCGTTTGTCACCTTTTATTTGTAGTTTATTTAAGTCTAAATACTGTCATTTTGTTATTTGGGGCTGTAAGTGAAGCTGTGGACGCTAGAAAACGGAGTGCCAAGCGGAGGAATAGGAATACTTAAGGCATATCCTTCTGTTTTAATTCAGTAGAGGGGTGACAGCAACGGGGCAGCCAGAAAACTTTGCGCTGTGCATCGGGATAATGCCATTGGAAAGAGCACGCCAAGAACATGGTTTTCTGCGCAAATATTGTCTCCACGTACGCGTACACCGTAACTGCTCTATGAGGCGATCACGGGGGCGGGGGGCGGAGCAGTTCCACTGGGGGACGGTTGTGGGGTTGTGTACCACTGAGCGCAAAGGCGGGAACGAAGCCTCTACGTCATTTCTAGGTCTCTGGTTCAATACACAATAAACACACGATTAATGAATATGTTTCCAGAATGAGCCATGTCTCCGCTATATCCTTTCTTTCAGGAGTGCTAGTTCTGCAAGGTTCGCAGGAGAGCTTCTGTAAAGTTTGGAAGGTGGGAGACGAGATACTGGCAGAAGTAAAGCTGTGAGTACCGGGCGTGAGTCGTGCTTCGGTAGCTCAGATGGTAGAGCACTTGCCCGCGAAAGGCAAAGGTCCCGAGTTCGAGTCTCGGTCGGGCACACAGTTTTAATCTGCCAAGAAGTTTCAATGAATATGTTATTTAATCATCATAATATTTTGGTGTTTACGTTTTCTTGCCCTCTTGTTTAGACTCATCGACGTATCAGAAATTGGCCATACGTTTCGTTCGTTGTGCATGTACCTGCTGTAATCAAACTCAATTTATGAAACACATGAAATGTATTCGCAGTTACGAATACAAACAACCGTTATCTGTATAAGACAATGGAGCCAACGAAAATTTGTGCCGGCCCGGGACTCGAACCCGGATTTGCCGCCTTAAGCGGACGTCACCTTAGTCGGTTTTCCTATCGTGCATGACTCACGGCCACACGGAAACTTCCATATGTCATCGTTGCTCCGTCACAACCAGGACTCGTACATATTATTTAATTTCTGTACAGAGGAGACCATTTTAATTGAAAAATACGATACTGCAAAGCCCGTGTTAAGTAAGTCTGCAGGCTTTCATGGCCGTTGTCACTGAAGTTAAAATCTTCTGGGTTATTAGGCCCGTCATGTCTCTTCTAAAATGGTCGACGTTTCAACCCCTCTGCTGGGATCTTCCTCAGGACCTTCCGGTGTCCTCTACTGCTAGAACACTGTCAGAGACGAGTGTCTTGTC
Source organism: Schistocerca serialis cubense (assembly GCF_023864345.2). NCBI lineage: Eukaryota > Metazoa > Arthropoda > Insecta > Orthoptera > Acrididae > Schistocerca > Schistocerca serialis. Next base: position 867,487,586 of record NC_064641.1, on the reverse strand, counting down.
CTCTTATAAAGGGGGAGTTTTCACGCGTTCACGCTGGAGAAATGATAGTATTGGTTACAGTTCTTGTGGCTACCATTGGTGGGCCATAGTCATAGGCTAATATTCCCGCTCTGATGCGGAAGAAGGGGCGTTGTTAGCTAATCTCCTGTGGTTACCACTGGCGGCCCATCGTCATTGGATAGAAATTCACTATTCCACACTTACACTGGAAAAGGGAGTATTGGTTGAAATTCCTGCTACTGCCATTGGTTGGTCGTCATTGGGTGGATTCGAAACGGACAGAACAAGAGGGGGAGGGGGGGGTCGAATGTCTGTGTTGTTAAGAAGAAGGATGTCAATGTGAACAGGATTGGATCCAACACACATTATCATGCACTTAGGTTACTGTCTCTTTCTCGCTCCTCGAAACTGTTGTCGACGTCGAATGGTTGATAGTTTTTGCACTCGTACGATATCATTTTCGAAATGGTTACCTCGTTTACGAGTAATGCTACACGTCTCCGTCTTCGATACTGAACATGGCTCACAGGGCCACAAGAGTTCCTTTCGTCCATTACATGAAGTTAAAAGTGGAGTTAATTAAATTTTGCTCTGTCGAATACAGCTCCTATCTCTTTTCCTTGCCTCTTTGAAGTACTGTAGCAAATGTTTTGTAACTCGAGGCCACGAAAGGGGAAAGGAGGAAATAATACATTATTTGCACAATGACCCCCAAGTTGAAACTTCGTACACAATAAAAGCTAACTGTTGTCTCACAACTTTACCTAGATGCACAATAGAAATTTTGAAACTTGTTTTAAACTGATTCATTGTCATTTTTCAGGAAGAACCCCGCTCCAAAGTTGTCGTACTCGAAAGATTTAGCGACAAATAGTTAAGTGTTTGTAAGCGCAACTTATGTTCACAGACGTAGTTCAAAAGGAAACTGTTTAATTACTCTTAATATGGAATTATACAAGGCTAATGAAGAATTGGTGTAATGAGTCCCCTCTCGTAGGCCAAGACAGGCGCAATGCATATGAGTTTGTCACTTGTACGACCTGCATCTAAGCGTCTAAGAAAATGAATTTTTAAAGCCTGGCAGTTATCGACCACATTACCCACAGGGTTGACCTGAATATGTGGTTGTCGTCGGAATTGCATTCAGCGACAAACTGCAATACCATTATTTATCATTTAGCCTGAAATCTTTCATAAAACAAAGGTAAGTGTGTGATGGTACAAACCGTGAAGATTACTTGTTACAGAAGAGCCGTTAAATGGGACATTGAGTCATGAGAAAACCTGTATTGGTCGTGAATCAGTAAAGCCAAATAGTGCCTTACTCACACGAAGCAAAATTTTACTACAGTGAACAAATAAATGCTGATACTCTTGTAAAGGCTCTCTAATATTTAAATAATTTAATTGCATTTTTGCAGCCCTAAATGAACGACTCCATGCTGTCTCAAATGATACCCAACACCCAGAAAAATCCTAATTTTACTACACCTACACCTAAGAAATAAAATGAACAGCATAATCTACTCACAAATGATTTAGCGATAAAGGAACTAAGGTACACGATGGCAGACGGACCTATCACCATCCAAGTGAATCGATGTTTCCGAACCTAGCACAAAAGAATGCTGTGTTCCATTACAATTTAAGCATACATGCATCGCGATACATTACTCTACGTACAGTATCCCGCGATGTGTTGGACTGCGAAACCTGTTAGAGTAATGGACCTACCCAGACTGTGTCACACTTCCCTTAAGAATCCATGTTAACTGTAAATTACGCAACGGAATAGCTATCTTGGAATGTCCGAGTAAAGAATCATAAGGTAGGAAATTGCAACAATCTTACTACTCGTATGTAACTGTCCATTCACTCAACAGAATAAATCAGAAACCTGAAGGGACCTAAGTGCCCTTTAAAAAAAAGAAAGAGAAAAAATTCAAATTTAAACAAAATAACCATAAACCGATTACTTATTATATTAGAGAACTACGAAGTATTCGCATCAATATTCTACGAAAAAACAAAGCTAATTTCTGATGACAACTAAGAAGAAAGGCAAGTGGAGGGATGGTTGCCGTATCTTAGCTGCACATTAAATCATTAAGCCAGTACGACCCAACGATTAATTTAAAAACTGCATGGCCGATTGAATAACACAAGAAACGGTGAATCGGGTGTAGCTGACCATGGCAATGGTACGCTTCCTACATAACATTAAATCTATCTAGCGAGCCGTGCCGTTGTGTACTCTCACCAATCTACTGTGGCGGCAAGTCGGAGGACCATGGTCGTAGTGGAGAATCAGAATCTCGTTCGTCAGGACTCTGACACCTCCAAGCGTTACGACGCCTCGAACCAACGTCCTATCTCCATCCACAGTCGAATCAAGTGTCTCTCTCTCTTCCACCAGCTCCAGAAGCGGCAGTTTGCAAAAACCTGGCAAATCAGGAAAAATGTTGCTCTTTTGCGCCAATACCTCGTTTAAGAAATCCCCACCCCGGAATGTTGTCAGTCACGGCCCAATCACAGCTCATCTTCATCGCTAGTTTGTCCCAGAAATTCCCGTCTGACTTTAGCTGTCGATGGGCGAGTCACAGCGTAGTTTAAGACTTCTGAGTTTCCCGAAACCAAACCAAATTCCAGGAAGTACTTTTCGGCCATTATGGTGTCCCAGCAAGCACTTGAAAATGTTTCCCTAGGTCTTCTCAAGAGGCTAGTCGAGAGCCACAGGTCACTAACCCCGACTTAGTTCAAAGGACCGGTATGTTCCGTGAGTTTCTGTCGGTGGCCGTTTGACACGCGCAGACGAGCACAAAGCTTTGAGTGCCCACGCCACACCTGCCGCATTCAGAGCAGTGTGCGGGCTGTGCATTTCTCACGTATTCACAGAGGTGGAACTATTAGCGCTTTTACCGACGGCCACTGAAATTTTATAAAATACGTTCCCCCATAATATATCAATGTAATGAAACTTTTCGTAGGTGTAACTAAAAAGTGCTGCCTATCGCCAGTCGTGACCAGGGGGAGATGAATGTATTATAAATGGAAGGAGGCAAGCCAGACTGCTTGTAACTTTCCTTACCAGGATCACAACCCGAGAAACAACATGTCTTCCCAGAAACATGATTTAAACACGCGCGGTAGAAACAGTTTAAGCCAAGGTTATGTTGAGATCTTGCCTAAACGTGTACAGTGGCATGTCGGACTGCAGATCAGTGGCCAATCTAAACAGGATGCAGCGGCCAAGAGTTCGAACTGAACGGAATAGTGCGATGAAGTGACCGGCTTCCGCCCCACCCAAACTCTCATAACTGAAATTCACGTTAAGGCCTCTGATTGGCTCACCGAGCGAGGTGGCGCAGTGCTTAGACACTTGACCCGTATTCGGGAGGACGACGGTTCAGTCGCGCGTCCGGCCATCCTGATTTAGGTTTTCCGTGATTTCCCTACATCGCTCATGGTAAATGCCGGGATGGTTCTGTAAGTAGGCTGTTTAGGTTTTCTTATTGGTAACGCCAAGTAGCGCCTTGTATGAAAATTACTGGCTGTGCTGTGTGCAGTCTGTGGCTGGTTTGCATTGTTGTTCGCTATTGTAGTGTTGGGCAATTGGCTGTTAACAGCGCGTTGCGTTGTGCAGTTGGAGGTGAGACGCCTGCAGTGGTGGATGTGGGGAGAGAAATGGCGGAGTTTTGAAATTTGTAAGACTGGATGTCATGAACTGCTATATATATTATGACTTTTGAACACTATTAAGGTAAATACATTGTTTGTTCTCTATCAAAATCTTTCATTTGCTAACTATGCCTATTGTAGATAGTGCCTTCAGTAGTTTGAATCTTTTATTTAGCTGGCAGTAGTGGCGCTCGCTGTATTTGCAGTAGTTCGAGTAACGAAGATTTTTGGTGAGGTAAGTGATTTGTGAAAGGTATAGGTTAATTTAGTCAGGGCCATTCTCTTGTAGGGATTATTGAAAGTCAGATTGCGGTGCGCTAAAAGTATTGTGTGTCAGTTTAGTGTTGATCAGAATAGGTAAAGAGCGAAATGTCTGAGTGCGTTCAGTTCTGCCCAGCTGTTTGAAAAACAAATAAAGTACGGGCTTACCAGCACAGTAATTCAATAATTTTACTAAGGGGACGTTTCAGTTCCTTTGAAAGGGCACAGCCGACTTCCTTCCCCATCCTTCCCTAATACGATGAGACCGATGACCTCGCAGTCTGGTCTCCTTCCCCAAACAACGCAACCCCTCTGATTGGCTCTCACAAGGCGAAATTCTTGGGTTCCGCGAGAGCGCGGCTACTTAGAGATAATGCAGAAACCAGCCAGGCATTGCAGCCAGTCAGAAATACGACACTTTGGAAGAAAACAGCAGACTCGCAATCGGCGCTGATAGCACACATGTTTCAACAGCCCTTTGCTAAGTGAGAACTGCCATTTAGATTGTTCGATTAAATAAAAATAACATGTTTACTATTCAGTTGTCAAGTCACTTTGCGTTTTAACCTTTTTTTTCTCGTGGTGCACGTCTGGTGATACTCCTGAGTACGATATAATCTGGGATCTTATATAAGCTATAGTGATACTTATGGCTGAACCCCTCAGAGAAATATCTATGCAATATAGGAGGATAATAGAAGCAGGGTGGTTTTTCTTACTTTCAGGGGGAAGCTGTAACTGAAAAAGGTATAAGTAACGCTATCAACCAGACAGCACAGAAAGTTGCATCTTTTGGTAAGAGAACGAAGCGGGCAAAAGTTAAAGGGCAAAAAATGTATTTACAAGTTGAATAATGAAAACAATAGAATCCCCATTTCTGCATTGCGTAACTGCACGTGTTTTGTACAAAACCTCCTTCAATTGCAGTGTAAAAGTAAAGGATCCACATATCAAACTGCAGAGACTAAACTGAATACATGAAAATAAATGCGCTTACGTCCGGAATCGAGCCCTCCACAACACATTACCTACAGGTCAGCGCTGGTACGACATATTGCATTAACATATTCTCCTGCATGCGAATACAGTGTTGCAAAATTGTCGCTCTTTGAAATCCATTTTACACCGAAAATACCCAGAGGATGATATTCCGTTACAGTCGTTTTTGCTTTGCTAGTTTGTTCACTGATCAGCCGAAACATTATGGCCACCGCCAACCACGACGTTGGATGCTGCCTAGTGGCGTTCCGGGCACGTGACGCGGTAACAAATACATGGTGAGTCACCTAACGTTACCGCTGGATATATTTCGTAAACCACATCAAATACTGACGAACCGATTCCACAGACCGAACGTGAGGAGAGGGGCTAGTGTAATTGGTTAATACAAACCATACAAAAATGCACGGAAGTATGTCTTTTAACACAAACCTACGTTTTTTTTAAATGGAACCACGTTAGTTTTGTTAGCACATCTTAACATATAAACAAATACGTAATCTGTGCCGTTTGTTGCATTGTAAAATGTTAATTACACCCGGAGATATTGTAACCTAAAGCTGACGCTTGAGTACCACTCCTCCGCTGTTCGATCGTGTGTATCGGAGAGCACCGAATTACGTAGGGATCCAAAGGGAACGGTGATGGACCTTAGGTACAGAAGAGACTGGAACAGCACATTACGTCCACATGCTAACACCTTTTTATTGGTCTTTTTCACTGACGCTCATGTACATTACCATGAGGGGTGAGGTACACGTACACACGTGGTTTCCGTTTTCAATTACGGAGTGGAATAGAGTGTGTCCCGACATGTCAGGCCAATAGATGTTCAATGTGGTGGCCATCATGTAACGTGTGTACCGTGATGTGCCTACAACCCCAGAGGATATGAAACAATGTATTGTGGCAGTCTGCGACGACATTACACCAGATGTACTGCGGCGTGTACGACATTCATTACCCCAGAGATTGCAGTTGTGTGCAGCAAATGATGGCCACCACATTGAACATCTATTGGCCTGACATGTCGGGACACACTCTATTCCACTCCGTAACTGAAAATGGAAACCACGTTTGTACGTGTACCTCACCCCTCATGGTAATGTACATGTGCGTCAGTGAAAAAGACCAATAAAAAGGTGTTAGTATGTGGACGTAATGTGCTGTTCCAGTCTCTTCTGTACCTAAGGCCCATCACCGTTCCCTTTAGATCCCTACGTAATTCGGTACTCTCCGATACACACGATCCAACAGCGGAGGAGTGGTACTCAAGCGTCAACTTCACGTTACAATATCTCCGGATGTAATTAACATTTTACAATGCAACGAACGGCACTGATTACGTATTTGTTTATATGTTCAGATGTGCTAACAAAACTAACGGGATTCCATTTAAAAAAACGTAGGTTTGTGTTAAAAAAACATACTACCGTGCATTTTTGTATGGTTTGTATTAACCAATTACACTAGCCCCTCTCCTCACGTTCGGTCTGTGGAATCGATTCGCCAGTATTTGATGTGGTTTACGAAATATATCCAGCGGTAATGTTAGGTGACTCACCCTGTATATCTAAGCCGAGCAGACACGAAGAGGTATCGTGCTAGCGAAGATATGGGCTGCAAATGGGGAAATCAACTGAAATAAGCGATTTCGATGAAGGTCATATCATTAGTACGCGGATCCTGTGAAGGAGTATCTCGACAACAGCGAAGCTGGTTGATTGTTCATGTGTTCCTGTCGTGAGCATCTACGGAAAGAGGTGGAACGACAGTCAAATTACCACTAGACGCTAAATGGTTGAATGTCCACGACTCTTCACAGAACATGGGGTTCAGAGGCTTGTCTGCTCTGTAAGGTGGGACGGATGGTTAACTGTGACACCTCTGCCGAAAGGGCCCAATGCAGGTGCACTCAGAAACGTTACGGAGCACATCGTTCATCGTACATTGTTGAACATGGAGCCCCGCGGCAGACCACCCTTATGGGTTCACATGTTCACACGACATCGTCAGTTACGACTGCAGTGGTCACGGGACCATCGGGATTCGACCGTCGATCAATGTAAACTTGTCGACTCGTCGGATGAATCACATTTTTTTTACGCTAAGTCGATGGTCGTCTCCACAAACGCCGTCGCCGAGATGAACGGCGACTCGTACCGTGCAGCGAGTCATGGACTCACGCTGGTGGGAGGTGCCTTATGCAATGGCAGACGTTCTCCTCCGCTTGCATAGGACCTGTGGTAGAAGTCGAAGACACGACGACAGCTGCGAACCACCTGCATCCCGTCATGTTTGGTCCTCCGCGACGGCGACGGCATCTTCCAGCAGTATAAATGTCCGAGTCTCGGATCCAGACCCGTGCTACAGTGGTTCGAGGAGCATTATAGTGAACTCACGTTTATGTCTCAGATGCCAAATTCGCCTGATGTAAATCCTATGGAACGCATCTGGATCGCTGTGGGCGCCATCAGCACGTACGCAAGTCAGCGGCCCTTTATTTACGCGAATTACATGTCCTGTGAGTAGACATCTAGTGCCACATACTTCTACAAATCTACCAACAAACTGTCGGATCCCAGACACGCAGAATCAGTGACGTAAATCGTCCCAAAGACGGACAAACAAGCTATTAAGCAGGTGGTCATAATGTTTTGGCTCATTAGTTGAAGTTCTACTGTGCAAACTTTTCTTCCACGTTGAGATCCAGACGGGTCAAAAGTGCCCGACCGGCCGCCGTCTCATCCTCTGCCAATGACGTCATAGGATGCGCCATCAGCACTTACGCAAATCACCAGCCCGTTTCTACGCGAATTACATGTCCTGTGCGTAGACATCTAATGCCACATACCTCCACAAATCTACCAACAAACTGTCGGATCCCAGACTCGCAGAATCAGTGACGTATGGAGGAACATATGGTCAGCACATGTGGTCTTGACGTTGGAACCGTTGCTGATCGGTAGACTGGCTCCTTAGTTGGCCTTATGAGGGCTGCACCAAGCGTCCTTCATCTGCAGATCTTCCTGCATTTCGCTAAAAATTTTTAGCGTTGTAACTTTCCTATATACAACAGCTTCATCGAGCTTCCAGCCGTACTCCATCATATATAATGAGCAGCAATGGCCGGCCGTTGTGGCCGAGTGGTTCCAGGCGCTTCAGTCCGGAACCGCGCTGCTGCCACGGTCGCAGGTTCGAATCCTGCCTCGGGCATGGATGTGTGTGATGTCCTTAGGTTACTTAGGTTCGAGTAGTTCTATGTGTAGGGGACTGACGACCTCAGATGTTAAGTCCCATAATGCTCAGAGCCATTTGAACCATTTGAATAGCAATGGCTCTAAAACAATACTTTGGTGTACACTCGAAGATACTACTGCGTTTGAAATTTTCCACACCATTATCTATATATAGTGCTCCACAGATTGGGAATTCTTCTTTCCGGTCCTTTGTATTTCACCAGCTGCGACATAGTCTCGAATGCAGACAGTAATCCAGGTACTGTCAAATGTTTTTGTTTTTTTTTCAGTCTTGGATCACAACATAAAGTCCTTCGACGATAACCGCTTTCAGTCAGTAATTACCATCTTCAGATCTACAACATAAAAACTATACACCTACTGGGCAGACTATCTTTCAAAACGATATAGTATTTCATATCGCAATATACTCTCATACAAACTGGGAAATGTACAGTTAAAATAAGGTAAAGTGTACCTGTTCTACACCATGTCCTAATGTGATAAAGCCGTAATGGCATCGTCAAAAGATGTAAATACACTCAGCAAACATAGTCACGTAGAACTAAAACATGATGTAAAACAGGCCACATCGTCCACACAGTCATTTTGCAACTGGCGTTACTGTACAAAACACATTTAAGTGCAGTAGCTACCATAACTATTATAGAAACCAATTGTGATAAAATAAAAGACGAATAGAGTTAACTATATAAAATTATTTAAAGGAAATATATAAAGATAATAAGTCTGTCACTTTTGTGGTGAATTTACGGTCAAAAATAAAATATACGTAGCACACTGCCTATAGCAACCTATAAATTACCTATGAAAAAAATGTCTATATGAGAAAATAACTGAAGAAAAAACAGATCAAAGATCAGTGCCTTCTGTTGGCTCGGCCGCCAGGATGTTACGAAGGTGCGCAGCGATCGTAAAAACTTAACCACTAGAGGGCTTGTCACACATCGTGATATGTCTACAACAGAAAAGGTTTATACAACCAACAGTCAATAAATAAAACTATATAGTTTGGCCATACAATATATAAATAGGTAGTATATAATCAGTTACAGGATTAGAGCGACGAAGGTATGGAATTAAGGCAGTTGCATACTGTTCTCGACATAAATCACCAACAAGGCTAGGTATAAATAAGCGAGGCATTAAATGGTTCTCAAACAAAGCAAAGTAGGCGTTCGGCACAAAATCGCTTTGTCCATTGTGTAACGTTGTGTTTTCATGTTTTTTGGCATTGTAAATCTCCAACTCCTCGAACAAACCGAGAGCGCGACCCTTCTCTGGCTCTGAGCACTATGGGACTCAACTGCTGAGGTCATTAGTCCCCTAGAACTTAGAACTAGTTAAACCTAACTAACCTAAGGTCATCACACACATCCATGCCTGAAGCAGGATTCGAACCTGCGATCGTAGCGGTCTCGCGGTTCCAGACTGCAGCGCCAGAACCGCGCGGCCACTTCGGCCGGCGACCCTTCTCTGCCCTGTGTGGAATACGCATACAACTCTGAATATTCCATGTAGTGTGGCCGCTTTCTGCTGAATTCATACCCCATGCAGTTTTGTTAATTGCCGGCAAATGCTCTCTGAATCTTATTTTAAAAGAGCGGCCGGTTTGACCGATATAAAATTTGTCAAAACTGCTACAAATGATGTTATAAACTCAGAACCATCAAATTTATGAGATTTATTACTCAAATTATATTTTATACGTAGTTTCAGAATGTTGCTAACTTGAAAACCACATCTATCCTTAGATTTCCTGAAACAATTTTCTAATTGCTGGGACATTTTTCGGTAAAATTTCATTGGAATAGTTTTCAGTTTTCCCTTATTACATCTTTTTCTGGGTGTGGGTGTGCCTGCTATTTACTTTCTGTTCTTTTATCCTATTGTATAGGAGAATAACATTATTTGCAGAAAAACGCCGCGCGGAGTGGCCACGCGAATAGAGGCGCCGTGTCAGTGACTGCGAGGCCCCTCCCGTCAGAGGTTCGAGTCCTCCCTCGGGCATGGGTGTGTGTGTTGTTCTTAGCATAAGCTAGTTTATGTTAGTATAAGTAGTGTGTAAGTCTAGGGATCGATGACCTCAGCAGTTATGTCCCTTAGAAATTCACACACACATTTGCAGAAAAACCGTTGGCCACTTTGCTTTAAGATACTAAGTTCTTGGCGTATTTCATTTTCAGCCAACGATAATCAAAAGAGTCGGTGGATCATAGGGGTGAAAAAGGCTCTTTTGTATCGTGACGGATGTATTTTATTAATTAGCTTGAACATGTATTATGCTCACGTATATGATGTTTTTTGGAGAACGAAATCCCTCTCTACAAAAATTAACATTGATTCCTCAAACTGGGATCTCGCCCTGTTCCTCCATAAGATATAGAGCGTCGCAGACGTCGGTGCTCAGGTTGCTGCGTTTTTTGACATCAGGAAGCATTGGACACAGCTCCGCACACTCGTTTGGTGAACAAAATACCTGCTTAACAAGTACCGGATCAGATTTGCGACTGGATTTAGAAATTTTTAAGAGTTAAACCTCAATATGTCGTTCTTAAAGGGATGAAATCGACACATGCAGATGTAGTTTTTAGAGACCCAAGAGAGCCCTATAGAACCATTGCTGTTTACAATATGTATATGTATGAGGCCTTTCCAGACTATTCTTTTGTCGATAAGAATGTTGCAACGCCAGAAGACTCGCGAAATGCTGAAAGTCGTGCGGAAGGTCGGTTATTGATGCAGGGCCTGCCAGTTCACTCTGAACCTACATAAATGAAACATATTGTGTATAAATAAGCGAAGATATTTGCCACTGTACGGTTACACTGTTGGCGACAATTCATTGGAAACAACTACTACCGTAAAATACCTGGGGGTAACCAGTGGTTCAAAATGGTTCAAATGGCTCTGAGCACTATGGGGCTTATCATCTGAGGTCATCAGTCCCCTAGAATTTAGAACTACTTAAGCCTAACTAAACTAAGGACATCACACACATCCATGCCCGAGGCAGGATTCGAACCTGCGACAGTAGCGGTCGCGCGGTTCCAGACTGAAGCGCCTAGAACAGTCGGCCACAACGGCCGGCCAGCCACAGTGGCCTTAAATGGAAAGACCACAAAGAACAAATAGTATGAAAAACGAATGTCATGCTGAGATCATAAACAAATATACTTCATCAATGAAAGAATTGACTTACAAAAACATTAATTCGACCGACTATTCAGTATTACTCATCGGTCTGTGATCTTGTCGGCTTGGATTAATGACAAAAATAGAACAGACTCAATGAAGAACTGTGCGTTTCGGCACGGGGCCGGTTAGTGGGCAAGAGACCGTTACGGACAAGCTCAACAAACGTCAGTGCCAAACGGTACAAGAGAGAGGTTAACTAGAGAAATACCGAGAAAGTCCGTAACGGAAGAATAGGTCAATGTATTACTTCGTCACTCAGACATCTAGCGAAATGACCACAACGAGAAAATCCCATAAATTGGAGCTAATACTGAGGTTTACAGAAAGATATCGTAAGCACACATCATTCATGCATGGAACAGGGAAGGAGAGGAGGAGAGATTGTGGTAATAGAAGTATCCCCCACCACATACCGTAAGGCGGAGTGTAGACTACAAATGGAGATATAGAACTGTATTCAAAGCTTTTCGAAAGTTAAACAACATGTGCATCCCGATATTTATTTTGCCTCCCAATAACTACTGGGAAGACTACAAAAGCATAAAACTGCGGATATAAATTCACCTGTACAACAAATGGTACGACTTTTAGTATTAATGTAATGTATTGTAACTGCAGATAGGTCCACACACTTCCAACGCCGTCCATTGAACGGCGCGTAACAAAGCGAGAGAGACGTTAAGCCATGCCGGGGTCTGAGGTGGCGCTATTCATTAGCCGGGGGCCAGGAGGCGCATCTGCATTGATGGCGGCCATTGCTCTTCTCTTATCGCCGCCTCCCGGCAAGAAAAGCGCCGTTCCTCAGGCGGACGCATTCAGCCGACACTTTTATCTAAACGGGCGCCGCGCCGCGTCGCAGCTCCACCACTCGGCTCCTTTTTCTTTCTCTGGGAGCGGCGGCAGCCACCCTCCGCCACGCGCCGCCGCTCGGAGGCCGTTCGTAAATACGCAGCAGTAGCTTCGGCAGCGCGCCACCTGTGTACGCGGGGATCGGCTGAGATGGAACACTTGTGTTGTTACGCGGGTTGCGGACCATTCCGCCAGCAGGGGCCGAACTACTGCAACGCAGGATTACGGAAGTAGGAACTCGACTACGAACGGCATTATCAGCCACTGAAGAACTGACACTGGCCAAAGCCAGCGTCATTACTCATTCGTCGGTTTAGTCAGCACTGTTAACGATGTTAAACAGAGGAGAAATAAATGAAGAGAGGTGGTAGATATGATGCTGAGAGACAAATTCGACAGAACTTTGGTTAAATATCTTGAGTTCCAGTACAGCACTCGTGGCTGCCGCAACGCTGTCGCGAAGTGGGGCCGAGGCAGTTCCAGATAAGTTGTGATAATTTATGGATTTGTAGTTTTAGCTTGACGATCTCCAATATGGACAAACGGTAGTTACTGTTATTCTGAAGAAGGTTGGGTTATCCGGACTGAAACCTAGGTAAATTCTAGGCAAACGGTGCAACTGAGGCAGTTAATTATTAATATTAAAAGATCTTTGGAAGACCTAAATCGAAACAAGCCCCTTGGAATTGAGAATTATTGAGATGGTTGAGAGAGGCAGCTATACGACGAGATTATTCCATCGTATATGCAAAATGTATCAGACAGGCGAAAAATATCCTCAGAATTCTAGAAAACTGTAGTAATTCCTATTCTGCAGAGCTATATGCTGACACGTGTGAATATTACCGAACCATCACTTTAATAAGTCATGGATGGAAAATAGCGACATGAATTATTTAGAGAAAACGGGAAAAGCTGGTAGAAGCCGCTCTCGGGGAAAATCAGTTTGGGTTCTGGATAAATGTAGCAGCACGCAAGGTCATGCGGACCATACGACTTACCACAAGACAAGCCACGTTTACAGCATTCGTAGACACAGATGCATCTTTTGACAGTGTCGACTGTGTTACACTCTTTGGAACTCTGAATGTAACAGGAATAAAATACTGTTAAGAAAAAATTGTCTACAACTTGAGCAGAAACCATAACACAGTTACAAAAGTACAGGGACAGAAAAGAGAATCAGTGCTTGAGATGGGGTGAGAAAACATTGCAGCCTATCCCTACTGTTACTCGCTCTGTACATTCGTCACGCAGAAAAGGAATCCAAGGAAAATTTTGGATAGATAAAGCTAAGGGAGAAAAAACTGAATCTTCGAGTTTTACCTGTGACATCGTAATTCTGTCAGGGATATCAAAGAATGTGGATGAGCAGTTCAATGGAATGGCTGTTGACTTGAAAAGAGAACATAAGATAAACAGCAACGTTAAGTAAAACAAGGGTAATGGGATGCAGTTGCATTAAATGAGGCTATAGTGCAGGAATCACGTTAGGACATAAGTCATTAAAAGCGTAACTGAGTTGTGTCATTTGGGCAGCAAAATAACTGATGAAGGACGAAATAGAGAGGATATAAAAAGTAGTCTGGCAAAAGCAAGGTACGTGGTTCTGAAAAAAAAAAATATTTTTTTAATTTTCTCAAGGTATGTGCCTGGAATATGACCTTGTACGTAAGTGAAACATGGTGACAAGTAAGGTGAAAGATCGATGAGTAGATCAAATGCCTAATGAGGAGTCACTGAATCCAAGAGAAAAAATAGAAATTTGCGAGACACTTTCACTAAAACAAGGGATCAGTTAATAGGACAAACCCTGAGGCATCAATGCATTGTCTATCTGGTAATGGAATGAAGGCTGGAGGATGACAATTGTAGAGGTAGACAAAGGTTTAAATGCAGCAAGCTGATTGAAATGGATGTAAGTTACAATAGTTACGCGGAGATGAAGAGGATTTCACAGGATAGCGTGGAGAGTTGCGTCAAGGCAGTCTTTGGGCTGAAGACCACAAAATTAACGAAAAGTGACGCTACATAAAGTGCAGAATGTATTACTTTCAAATCGATTGCAGAGCAACGAGCTCTCAGAATTTAAAGGAGTGGAATAAGACCTTGCGTACCACATGTACCTATTTTTGATCCTTTCCTGTTTCTGATACACGTGTTCAGTCTAAGACAAAAATACGATGCACCATGCAGCAATCATCGGAATGGTACAGAAATCAGTAGATGTGATGTATATGTACAGACAAACAAACGATTACAATTTCAGAAAAATTTGATCATTTATTCAAGAGAAAGAGCTTCACAAATTGAGCAAGCCAATAATGCAATTATCAAGTCACCCATTCGCTGTTCATTGGCGCTTAGTTCGAAGAGGCACTCATCACCTAAGGCAGCTCCACTCCAGTCAATGAAATTCCAGGCCTAATGTGCACGAAACCACTGCAAACGTGCCAGTTGGTGTACAGAGATCAATCGTAGTCTGCGCAAGGGATGCCGTGAGCTCAGTCCCTATCCTTGAGCCGCCTCGTAAGGGTTCTTGTGGTCACTGAAGCACCTGTTGAATGTAGAATCGATAATAATGATGAATACGGCAGTCCGGGTGGTTCGGTGTGGGGCGGCGGAGGGGTGAAGTGGACTGTGGTAGTCGTCGAGGGGTTGTGGACCACAGCGGCTGCGGTAGGGACGGAGCCTAGTTTCTAGGCCCCCGGTCAACATACAATACAATACAATACAATACATACAATGTGTTGATCCAGAGAAATACAGTTAAGATGCCTTTCAAGTAAAAGACGAAATTTCTCTGGGAAATTAAGCTGAATTATTGTGTTTAATGTATAAACGAACAAGTTAGTGAAATTTCATGAGACAATCAAATATACGGTATGCTATAGGATCGGAACTGTCGAAACATATGTAAGGAAACGCATTGAGATTTGGTATCAAGGAAGGCAGGATTGGGTTACGATTGTGGACAAGGCCATAATCAATTGCTGTTGGATAGTTTATTTTTCAATTAGGCCTACGTACACTTTATTTGGAAACAACAACAAATAAAAGGTGACAGAAAATTAAGAAGTGTTCGACGGCTGAAGACCTTAATGACAACAAATTCAAAGCTATTCCTCGGCTGAAGTCCCCAATAGTGATAGTTTAAAAACTGTTTCAAGGCTATATGCCTGAAGCAATCTTTTAAGAACCAGTTAACTTCTTCAACTTGCAATAACAGTTATTAAAATATTTTTAAAAGAAAAATCATCAAAATATCGCTGCTAGAATACCATTTTCTAATTAAAATTTTAAGACAAGTAACACTCACGGCTAAAGGCCTTAATGACAACTCTGCCGAAGGCGCCAATAGTAATAATTTAAAAACTGTTTCACGGCTGAAGACCTGAGTAGCAATCCCTTAAGAACCAGTTAAACATCTTCAAACATGAAATTACAGTTATTAATTTAAAAAAAGGAAGAGTCAGCTAATCTGACCAAACCATGGAGAGATGTGTGTGTGGGGGGGGGGGGAGGGGGGGGAGGGGGGGGGGGTTCGCAGACGTTGCCTCAAACATCGACCTGGGAAAGTCCCTCAAAACCTCGCAAGCGATGAGACAGGCAGCCAAGAGTTTCACTTCACGATATGGTAACTCACACTAGTGTCAGTTTAAACGTATGACCAATAATCATTTACCGAATCTATCTAACGTCCAATGACCAGTGCAACGATGGAATAACACACCCAAGCCGGAACCGGCGGTCAGCACTACATCTTCAGACTCCGGTGTTTATACCATCCAGAAGCAGAAAGGAACCACTACTCTCAGAGTAGGAAAAAAAAACCACACCACCTGGCCCACAAATCAAGGAAGCTATCAAACTACACTCCTTGCAGGACAGCAGCGGCAAGGCGAGGAAAAGTATACTGCCGTAACGTACACTGAGCTCCAAAGCATTAGCGGCCACTAGGCAGGAAAAATACCACTGGTTTAACTTCACAAATAATATTAACATATAGAATGCAACAAGTAATAATAAGAAGTGGAGGAATGCTAATTAGGTTCGCCTTCCCCAAACATTCCACTCCCTGCTCTTCATCTCAGTGACACTGTGAGCAGCAGCACACAAGCAGATGGCGAGATCTCACAACGGTGGCGGTTTCACTACTTGAATTAAGGTCCACTCAACTTAACTTCCTCGGTCCGGTTGACAACGAGGTTGTACCCCTCGCGGCTACAGCCCTTCCATCCAACGATTCTTGCGTGCCGCCAGTGGTTTCGGCGTGTCCCCGCGCTGTGCGGACCTGGTTGCTCGTCCGTCTCCAACCGACCTGCCGACTCACACGACATGGAAACACTACAAAGTCGTCCCAAAGATAGTACCACCGTTACTAGATATCGAAAACCGCCGCTGCTGCCACTAGCGGACAGACAACGCTTGCAAAAGGAGAGGTGCCAATGAACACAAGAAGAAGACGACACCTGTAACTATACCAACTAAACGATGCCAACCTAGCAACGGCACCAACAGGAGCCGCAGCACGGCTCATGCATAAAGTGACATTTCCAGAGATAGGAAATCAGGATAGTACTCCTCATGGTGTACACTTCACTTTTAGGCCTGATGTGAAGCACTTGCCCTTATCTGGTAGACTCCCAGGCAGGGTCACAGCAGGCAAGTCCTGTGGTGAGTATAGCTAACACATTCACACATGCACAGCTCGTTTAGGATATAGAATTTTCCAGAAAGAGTCACGCTTGCAGTGGCGATTCTAACCAGGAAAGTACTTGGGCTCGAACAAACACAAATACACCAAAATCGTGTGAGAAATAATGTAAAGGTCTCTTATTGCACTAGTGATACTCCCGCATCTGCAAAACTCTGCAGTCGTCCGTTAGAGGCCTCTGCGTATGCCATGCCGCATTGCACACTGACCTGCCGGTACGCCAGTCGGGACCAGTAGGGACGGTGCCAGAGTGCCTCTGAAGTTGGGTTTTGTGACATTATTTGTGTATTGAAGCGTCAGATGGCTCGGCGATTGATAATCAATCCTGCTAATGTATTGCGATTGGTTGAGATGAAGTTACGAAGAACCCTTCTTCGTGAAGATGGTATTGGTGTAGAAGACGAATCATTCGCATGTTTTCTGGTATCTATTATAGTGCAGAAATATGAGCATAAGTTAGAAACAGATACTGTTGTAACACTAACACATAATGATGATGATAGGGATGATAATGACGAACAACTAAGTGCAAACGCTAGTGCTACGGCAAGTGCGGGAAGAGGCGATAGAAGCAGTAATAGTGTATACCAACCGTCTCCCAAGAAGAAGGTTAAAGTTGCAAGTATCATCACGGCGTTTGATGACAACACACTGGAGAACATGTACGATGATTATTACGTAAGATGTTTCGACACATACGACAAGTTTCTGAAAAGATACCCTAAACTGAAGTCTAAAAGCAATGTTAAAAACATACTGGACTACGTGGCAAAGAAAAGAGACGGAAATAGAGTTTTCAAAGGAAATCGTACACTGCTGTTCAAGACGATCAAGGAGCGTGTAATGGCGAAATTCGATGAAGCGCGAGAATGCAGTTCCGCCGTTCATTATCGGCATTTACAACATTGGGCATTGGACGTGGCCAGAAATCTCGGGTGTACGAACTTTACAGCTTCACTAGAATTTATTACTAATTTGAAAAAGGAGTTTAGGATAACATCACGCCGTATCACTATGCTCCAAGCACGAAAAGGATGACGAAGAAGAGCTGATTGAAAGAGCTCAAACGTTTGTTGCTGACGTCAATGAGCATGTCAAGAGATGAAACACCGATATTAGTTCTGTAGGGAACTGTGATCAGAGTCAGTTCAACTATGAACTTTCTTGTGACAGAACACTATCCATGAAAGGGGAGAGAAACACTGTCGCGATGTTGCAATCAGTTAACTGTGCAACACATAGTTACACGAACGGTGTTGCTATATCAATGGACGGTCGATTGGCAGACAAACTCTATATTTGCTTCCAAGAATCCAGTGGAAAGTTTGGACCCCGCGCGTCAAGGGAAATAGAAACACGGTGCCCTCCAAATGTCGTCGTCGATGCAAGTGTGAGTGGGAAGATGACGAAACAACATCTGAAGACGTTTTCTCTGTCAGTTTTGAATCCACATTTGTCGAGAAAGTCGTTAGTACTTGGTGACTCCTGGTCTGGACATAAGGATGAACGAGTATTACTGGAAGCATCTGGCGAAAAACATATAGATTTAAAAATCATTCCGCCTAAAACTACAAAATATGCACAACCTCTGGATGAGTGTTTCTTCAGGCAATATAAAATATACGCCAAGAGAATAACAGACTTCATTAAACTACGTTCCAGTAATATGCAGCCGAAACTGCACGACAGTTTCTTTATCATGAATATGCATTCTGTCATTTACAATCAGTTATCTGCGGGAGTATACAGACCAATGCTTCGTTACGCGTGGCAGAACGCTGGCTACGATATTCGTGAACCAGTGAACAACTTCAAAAGTGTCATTGACGTGGCGTTCAACACTGATATTATAGAATGTGCAAATACGCCATGCGATCAACTTGCATTTCTTCACTGTGCGTTTTGCAGTCATTCGTATTGCTCAGAGCATTTTATTGACATTCCGCATTTACATTTATAGTTAAGATAGCTGCATTGCGTATGGCGTCTACAATTACATATACAGTGATATCTAGAGCATGACTGCAGAGTTTTGCAGAAAAACGACACCCACCAGCACATTCAGAGGTACATAATGGGCCTGTAACCAAACGTTCATACAGATCTGTTTGTTCGAGCCCAAGTACTTTCCTGGTAAGTGAAGCACTACAACCGGCCCTTACAAATAAACAGCTTATTATTAAAGAATTCACCTAAATTACGATCATAGATTCTAACAAATGATAAAATTACGAATCGAATGACCGCAGTTATAGGGGCGATTACACGCATGTTAAACAAGTACATACACCTAATATGCAAAATTTGTCCAAGTAAATTCCTCACGCGCGAAGTTTTGAAACTACCAATATGTTGTGGAAGGATATGAATGTCAAACTGTGATGTCGCCGTATAGGTGGGTTATCGTCTTTTATCCGAAATTCCTACGCTGGTCGTTAGGGAAAGCTATTTCATTCTGTTCATAGGTGTTGTTCAGCCGCTGCAGGATGTATTCCTCTCAGAAAAAAAAGAAAAGATTGAGGCCGACGCATGGCTCATCGACACGACTTCTAATATCCTTGCACTTGTCTGAAAAGGAAAAGAACGTTTTAGCGTATCAGCTACAGAAGGTAACTGACTGATTTTATCACTTCTTTTATTTATACTGTGTGACCGCTCAATGTCATTCAATACGATCACGACGAAACCCCTCGATCGACGTTAGCACTCGTGGTGTCACTCGCCTTCATACACGGCAGTGGACGTTTGAAAATTCGTGACGCTAGCTCAATTGTCGTCAATTGATTCAAATATTATTCCCGGTTGCCACGGAGTTGAGGAGAAAGAACACATCCTGGTGATACCGGCATTATGCGTATTTAGGTGTTCGATTAATCTGAATGGTTTGCAATGTTCCAGCGATTCTATTCGAATTCTATGCGGATGTACCAACAAGGACCATTTTCGCAGATAAACATGCAAGTACGTAGTGGATGTTCAGTTTCTCAATATAGTTCGTCGCACGCACACATTATACATCCGCTGTAAGAACAATTTCATGCATTTACATTTTTTTTGCGCCCCATAATATTGGTTGGCTAAATATTATGACGATACGTTGTATATAACTTGCACAGATATTGTTTATCATGTAGTCAAGACTACGTAATGAAGCCAAAATCGTGGATAAAATTGAAATGTAGTTTGTTTATTAACACTTTTCTTTTCACTAACTAAATATGAAATATGAATCGGGATTGGAGGTGATGATCCTATCCTTGTTTTCAGAATGGTTGATATCGTGTTCCGAATAACGCGTGTCTTATAATGTCCAAATATCGACACGACCCAGGCTCTCAATTCGGCACTTAAATGTCTATTCTTCGCTCTCGAAATGTTCGATGTGATTGTCTTACACACACAGGGTTCAATTTAACGGTGTATGCACTGTTTTTAGTATTTTAGGTCCCCGTTAATTAATATCTGTTAGTTAATAAGCGAACTATTTTTATGCTATCGCGTTGTTTGTATTAGTTACCCCCGCAACCGTCCAAGGATAAGATTCTCTTAATGTTCCGCGCACACGCCTTTCACAATTTTATAAGATGCAGAATTACATAAAATATAGCTTTCCGTTGCGTACAACTTTCGTGGGTTTCACAACCATAATAGGTTCCCAAGAGTATTTTTGCCAGCTAACACAAAGTTCGATTTATGTTGTCGGAATCATTTTCACTTCACCCGACAATAAACGTCTCTGATCACTTCGTCACACGTAATCTATTTTAAACGTGCTTGAAGAGTCTTTAAATAATCTCCTTAACGAATATCGCAGCCGACCTCGGCGAAGATCAGTTTGGATTCCGCAGAAATGTTGGAAAACGTGAGGCAACACTGACCTTAAGACTTATCTTAGAAAATAGATTAAGGAAAGGCAAACCTACGTTTCTAGCATTTGTAGACTTAGAGAAAGCATTTGACAATGTTGACTGAATACTCTCTTTCAAATTATAAAGGTGGCAGGGGTAAAATACAGGGAGCGAAAAGCTATTTACAATTTGTACAGAAACCAGATGGCAATTATAAGAGTCGAGGGGCATGAAAGGGAAACAGCGGTTGGGAAGGGAATGAGACAAGGTTGTAGCCTGTCCCCGATGTTATCCAATCTGTATATTGAGCAAGCAGTAAAGGAAACAAAAGAAAAATTCGGAGTAGGTATTAAAGTCCATGGAGAGGAAATAAAAACGTTGAGGTTCACCGATGACATTGTAATTCTGTCAGAGACAGCAAAGGACTTGGAAGAGCAGTTGAACGGAATGGACAGTGTCTTGAAAGGAGGATATAAGATGAACACCAACAAAAGCAAAAAGAGGATAATTAAATGTAGTCGAATTAAGTCAGGTGATGGTGAGGGAATTAGATTAGGAAATGAGACACTTAAAGTAGTAAAGGAGTTTTGCTATTTGGGGAGCAAAATAACTGATGAATGGTCGAAGTAGAGAGGATATAAAATGTAGACTGGCAATGGCAAGGAAAGCGTTTCTGAAGAAGAGAAATTTGTTAACATCGAGTATAGATTTAAGTGTCAGGAAGTCGTTTCTGAAAGTATTTGTATGGAGTGTAGCCATGTATGGAAGTGAAATATGGACAATAAATAGTTTGGACAAGAAGAGAATAGAAGCTTTCGAAATGTGGTGCTACAGAAGAATGCTGAAGATTAGATGGGTAGATCACATAACTAATGAGGAGGTATTGAATAGAATTGGGGAGAAGAGGAGTTTGTGACACAACTTGACAAGAAGAAGGGACCGGTTGGTAGGACATGTTCTGAGGCATCAAGGGATCACAAATTTAGCATTGGAGGGCAGCGTGGAGGGTAAAAATCGTAAAGAGAGAGACCAAGAGATGAATACACTAAGCAGATTCAGAACGATGTAGGTTGCAGTAAGTACTGGGAGATGAAGAAGCTTGCACAGGATAGAGGAGCATGGAGAGCTGCATCAATCCAGTCTCAGGACTGAAGACAACAACAACAATAACAAACGAATTTCGCAGTCGCGTACCACTTTTTCATCGACTAGCCCGATCGCGATAACTGAAGGTAGAGAGCTCAATAATGTGTTACATGTTCTTTTATATGTATTAAAAGACAAACGCGCCCCTATATCTTTCTGTCCCGCTTGGTCTTTGCTACTTAGCTTTTTATTACTTTTCATTATATTGCTTCTTAGTAATACTGTGCAGTTATTAAAGTTTCGTATTACTTTCCCCTTTTTAATTCTTCCAAAATAAAGTTTATTTATCCCCCATTTTAATTAATATGATGCTAATTGACACGCCTGCCCGCAAAGTACCGTTATAACTGCTACACATTTTGCGTGCGTTCCCAGTGGTCTGAGTAGCTGATAGCGTCTACGGCCTCACCTGACACCAATCACCCACGGCAGCTGCATTGCTAAGTCTGGAGAGGCCAGCCACAGAAATATAAGCTGACCGGCGGCTTAGGGCACGACAATAACAGGAGAGGCGACCAAGGCCACTGCAATTCGCTCCACTCGGTCGGCGACACCTGCTCACCTTCTGCTGCCTCCACCGTCAATGACAGCCTCGTGCCGGTAATTCCCCGCCACGTATTGTCCGCCACAGCCGCTACGCTTTCTTCACACTCCGTGCTGCTGTTTTGGCCGCGAAATGCCACCGAGACACGCTACCTGTTTCCGAGAACTCAGTCTCTTATGAAAATGCTCGGTGACACATTTTAGCCACGAGCCGATTCTGCCGTTATGAAAAAGGGTTAAATGAAAAGTAACTCTAGAAATAGCGCAGGTAGTAAAAGCGAGCAGAAGCCAAAAAGTTAACTGTAGTAAATTACGTGAAATACACTGACGATCCAGAATATTATTGTCACTTTCAACGTTGAGATGCCGCCTAGTGGCGATGGGGGGCAGGGATGGGAAATACCGTTTGATTAAAATCAATAGCGGTATTTTAGCTGTGAAAACAGGTAATTTTCGGTATTTATTTGGTCTCGGTTGTGACAGTTTTTTCAATTTTTAACTAATAACCGAGTAAAAAAGATGGAATATCCATAACCATACCAGCGCTGCTAAATTTCTTTGTTTTTAATTGAAACTTTTTTTTAAAAAAAAGGAGTAATTCTTATTCTTAAAATTTGTTTGAAATACAGCATTATAATAGAAAATGGGAAGCGCGATCAGTGCTATTTTAATAACAGTGCCGGCAGAACCAGTCACCAAATAGATTGCGTAAGAACTGGTATATGATTGCTGAGACAATGTCTCAGGGAATTTGAAGCCATTTTGACTATTATTCGACCGTGACTGTCTCAAGAAATATGTGAATGTTTTTTTTTTTAAATTACCGCTACCAGTCACAAACTTTGTCAACTAGTGTATTACTCATTTATTTAGCGACATGTTTCGAGGGTTAAACCTCATCAGGCTAAATGGCATTACAAAAACAACTTTACAATAAGGCCATACTTATATTTCATAGTCATTTTGTAAATGCTGTGGTCACGCCAAAAGAGGTTGAATGACAGGCATTTCCGTGGTAACCTCCACACTGCAACACTAGGGGTATTCCGTTGTAAGCTGGCACGTCTCGTTGATTTACCCGGTTTACGAATGTAAGACTGCCGAACTTGTGCCATTGTGGTGTCGGAGGTTGCTGGCCAAACCTGAGCCGGCGTCGTACTGGATACACAACCAGTTTCGGTCAAACGATTGTACCAGTTAATAACAATTTGTCTTCAATTGTTTGTCAACTGTAGTAGCGGATTTGGGTTCGAGAAACCATAAACAACACTGCGCACTCTCTGTATCTTTACACGACCCCATGATGAGTGTTGGAATATCTCATTCGCGCATGCCACCTAGAGGGAACGTCGGGAACTAACACTTTCGGGTGGGAATAATACTTGAAGATATGCTGTATTCAGAGGTGTATAAAACATTTCTATAAGGTGGAGAAATGATCATCGTAATAAAATAAGAGAAATTAGACCTCATACAGAGAGGTACAGGTATTCAATTTTCCCACGTGCTAATCAAGAGTGAAACGGTCCAGAAATAATCTGAAAATCGTTGCATCAACCTCTAGAGACCTGAATTCAGAGTTATACAGTAAATCGAACAAAACAAACTTTAATGTGTTGGTTGGTACCACTGATTGTAAAATATTCATGAATAATTTTTTTTTATATTTACACAATCTTGTAGACCATGTACCATAAACGATTCATCGGTCAGCTAAAAAGACAACCTGCCACAGTGAAGAAATAAATGTTACTTTATTTTTGCTTATTTGCATGACATACATTCCTCCTGACGCTAGAAAATTCACAAAATTGTTACAATTGTACCATTAGATGTTATTGTTGAAATATAAATTGTTAAAAACATAATAAATAAAATACTGCAAAAACTTTTTACAAATTTTTAAAAATGTTCAGGATATTCTTATGAAGTATGAAACTTTTTGAAACAGTTTCTTTCCGAAGTAAAGCACAAAAACACCATACATTCAAAACATATCAAATTCGTTAGGTTTGAACAACCCGTTCCTCTGCATCTTCATCAGTTCTTCTTTTCGGTACCCATTTCTGGCATATGCAAAGCACGTTTGTATCTTTTGGCCATTGCTGGTATTGGCTGAACTAATCATATCTTCCTTTCATTGTCCTCTTCCCTTTATTCACTTTCCTCTTCATAACCTTCCTTTTCATATTTATCTGGGTTGTTGGTGTTTGATGTTCACGTCGTGGCAGTTGAAATACTATGCGAAAACCTAAGTAGAAAGACCAATATTGCCTAAAATCGATTGTTTTGCAATAATTAACATTCACGCCTATTAAAACTACTAAAAACATTATGTACTCTGTCCCGTGGTGCCAGTGTTGTGTTGGATCTGTAGGTGATGGGAGTTTCATGAGCTTGTGATGGCACTACTCAAATTTTACTGTCTGAACCTTCATATTCTTCTTCAGATGCTGTCAGTTGCGATCCCTGAATGTGAAACTCAGCATCATCACCATCATTATCATCATCATCATCATCATCAGTTTCAATGTCAGAACAATTAGAGTCAAAGACCTCATCCAGAAGCTGAGCTATTTCTGAATCAGATAGACCTGTCAATAAGATTTAGATTGTCATTTTTAAATCACGTTTGCGAAGTTTTATTTGTATAGAAAGCATTAGAAATGCCTATGCCATTATTAAAGTTGTGAAATGCACACTAAAAATAATAGAATAGCATTGAAACAACGAATGAACAATATAAAATGCTGCCGACCGCCATTTGCTCACAGGCACATTAAATGTAGTCATAGAGTTCCAATGTATCAAATATGATACATCTACTAAAATACGATTTTTCAGAAGTGAAATCGTCTTTCACGTCACTTTCTTTGATAGAATTATAATCAGGAATTGTTAACAATATTTTAGTACTGCTTTAAAAGTAAACAAACGAGGACTTAACAATATTAACCTTCCTTTCTTGAATCCAGGCTTACTCGTCCAAAACACACTTGTTACTGACTGCTCCTGGCACCTAGTAGTCATTCTGAGAACTATGAGTAGGCTGCCTGCTTGTTCTGCGGAGTTATCGAATATTATATAGTCGGCGCTTTTACAAAAAATGGCGCACATAGTGTAGGAACATCATTTGAACAGATGTATCATATATGATACAAGGGGTCGCTAGAGGTTAACCCTCTGCCAAAAACTTTTGTGTGAATTGCAGAACAGCTATGCACCTGGAGATGTATGACTACGATCAGGGTCCAGCAGCTCATGTAACCATCGGTAAGAGTTTTGAATGCCACCGATCCAGGTTCCATTCCAGATGCTCCATTGTCTATTTTCTCTGTGAGCCATGGCACTGCACTGTAGAACTAAATGCACCTTTAGTGGCCAAAACGATGGTGTGGAGACTGTTGCTCATTCTCTGTGTCGACATTATCATCCCAGTAACTGCCAGAAAGACAGCCATCTCGAGACACCAACCATCCAAAATATACACAATCTGATTAGAAGTAAAAGAAGGGAGAGTGGGTTTGACGTCCCGTAGACATCGAGGTCACTGCAGACGGAGCACAGGCTTGAATTATGTTAAGGACGGGAAAGGAAATCGGCCGTTCCCTTTCGAAGGAACCATTTCGGCATTTGGCTGGAGCGATTTATGGAAATCACGTACAGCTTAAATCTGGATGGTCAGAACTACCTCGTTCAGCGTAATCACAACTATCCAGACACTTCTGCGTATTGTGGAACTGACGTGTATCTGACCACTGGTTGTCACAGGTGGCAGGCCCGCCAATGTAAAAGAAGACAGGGGAATTGTGTTGTGCATTAACAACAGAATGAGTTGGTCAGGGGAGATTTGTGGACTAGTCTCTGGATATCACCTGAGTAACAGATCCGCCAGGGACATTTCAACCTTTCTAAAGCTGCCCCAGTCGACAACTGGTGACGTCGAAAGGCGAAGGAACAATCACAGCTAAATCGATACCACGCAGGATCCATGGACTGACGGAAAGGCACTGTGGAGCATATCGTAGAGTGGTTGTAAAAAATCGCATGAAATCAGAGGAAGAAGTCAATTGTCAGTTCCAAAGTGGTACCAGCACTTCAGCTAGCACAATGACTGTGCGTAAGAGTTACAAAGAATGATGTACAGTGGAGCAGCTCCCCATAAGCCACACATTCCTACTGTCAATGCTAAGCGACGCTTGAGGTAGAGATTTAGGGTTTCCGTGATTTCCCTAAATCGCTTCACGCAAATGCCGGGATGGTTCCCTTGCAATTGGACGGCCGGTTTCCTTCCCAATCCTTCCCTAATCCGATAGGACCCTCCCCTAAAGCAAGAAACAAACTAAAAACGACGCGACTGGACAATGGATTACTGAAAACGAGAGATTTGGAGAGATGACTCACGCTGTGTCCTATTGCACCCCGTTGGAATGGTTTAAGTTTGGCGTAGGCCTGAAGAACATTGCCTGCCATCTTGCGCAATGACAGCAGTGAAGTACAGTGAAGACTGTGTTACAATATGGGGATGGTTTTCATGGTAGGGTTGTGATCCGCTTATTGCACTTAAGAAAATGCTGAACGCGTACAGATATGTACACACTGAGCCGTGCGTAGCCATCATGTATTTTACACCCTGTTTTTAGCGTACTTCCACCCCACTACGTTAATTTAAATTACTGCTGTCACTGAGTTGATGCTTTGCTTGATCGTGAACGGCGCTAGCAGCGCGTATTGGTATATCCCCTCTCGTAGTATTTTTGCTCGACTGCTATTACTTCCCGTCGTTGTCTGCTGTAAGCGAGTTGGTCGCAGTTCACGTTGCGAGTTCGGAGAGTGAGTTCGGATCTGCCAGTCGGTTGGAACGTGTCTGGAGAGCAGTCCGTACCTGCCAGTTGGGGAGTTGCAATGCGGCACTATTGCACTCGGGTTGGAGCAGTGAGGTCTGCGTCGATATGGCTCGCCCGACCATTGCCGCCAGGCATCACTTGAGCCGGGCCATGGTCTTGGTGGATCGTCGGTCGGTCGTCCTACGGGGCGACGCGGTTTGGCTCGCCGATCGTTCATGAGTCGGTGTGTGTGTGTGTGTGTGTGTGTGTGTGTGTGTGTGCGTGTATGTGTGTGCGTGTGTGTGTGCATCGACTACCGGTTTGTCTTCGTGCGTGCTTAGTTACTGTTGGGTATCGTTCAGGTCTTCGTGCAAGTGTTTGTTAGGTTGTGTGTTTAGTTGGCGTTATACAAATTGACGACTATTTTAAATGATGTCGGCACTCTGCTGGCACTCGGTCGGCTGCTGCTGACCAGGGAAGTTATGGGTTGAATACAATTTGATTGCACCAGTGGAATTTTCTGCCTAATGGCCGTTAGTGTTCCAGTTACCTGCCCTGGCCACTAACGTAATTTCAGGCAGCGTCCTTTCCTCATCTGTTGTCGCTGTACAACATGGTGAGTAATTTTGACAACTAATATGTACTCCATGGATTATCACGTTTGTAACACTGCCGGTTGTACTGATTGACGGGAAGCAAGTTGTAGTGTCGGTCGGTTCGTGGCTGCCCCCTAGTTGGGTTCCAACGGATCAAGTGTAGTTGGGCTCACCACCTGTCACACCGAAGTGAACGAGGGCAGACCGACCTCCCTGGAGGTCTTCTCAGTGCCACCCGTGTTTAATTATCTGTTGTCAGCTATTTAAAATTTTAGGTTTGTAGTTGTTGTTTGTTTCTTAAAATTTTGCAAAATTAATTTTTTTAATTTATATTTCAAGCTTAATCACTGCGGCCTTCTGCCTTTAAAGATTATGGTGATATATTTTGATATTTTGAAGTTTAATTGTGGCCCTCAGCCATTGGTATTGCACCTTGCATATGTTGTTTCCTTAAATTATTTTATTGCTCTCTTAATTGGATTTTTATCTTGTTGATTTTTAAGACTTCTTGTTGTTAACCTGCTGGTCTTCAGCCTTTAAAGGTCTATGGTAATATATTCTGAAGTTTTGAAATTTAACTGTGCCCGCAGCCATTTGTGTTGCACCTTGCATATGTTGCCTTTTGGTTTTTAAATTATTTTAAGATTTATTGTTGGCCTTCTGTCTTTAAAGGTCTATGGTAATATATTCTAAAATTTTGTAAATTAATTGTGGCCCTCAGCCATTTGTACTGCACTTTGCGTATGTTGTTTTTTGAATTATTTTATTGCTATCTTAATTGGATTTTTATGTTAAGATTTCTTGTTAGAGGCCTTCAGCCTTGTAAGAGTTGCTAAATTACAATAAATGACAATTAGAAGCACAAACTGCCCTCAACCCTTGGCCCTTTCCACAATCCTATTACCTGTTCTGCCCAGCGGGTTTAGCGGGCGTTTCACACACTTAACGGCATTGCGTCCTGGATAAGTAGACGAACAGTTCGGAGAGAATGACTGTTTGTATCAGCATCTGCACACCTATTATAAAGCAGCATCCGTGAGTCAATGGTTTGTGAATAGTAACATCCGTCAATTGAACAAGTCTGCCCCGAGTCCCTAGCTGAATCCAACAGGAAACATCTAGGATGAGTTACTAATTCGACTTCGCTCGAGACACCAGCGACCAACTTCACTCTCCGCTCTTGAGGAAGAATGGGCGCCGGTTACATTCGGACACCACACTGAAACTGTCCCTATCACAGTTCAGGGCTTCATAAAAGCTTATGGCGGACATACACCGTATTAACGTCGGACCGGATAATTTCGTTCAGATGGTGTATAGGTTGCGGTCATTCGCTTGTGCTCGTCTGCGTGGGCCACTGCTACGTCGTAGATGCTGCTCTATGCCTCACGATAGCCGTTGAATGTTTGACTACATCGCTGTGGAGTACGTCAGAAACCACAGGTAACATCCCTGCTGTCGGTAAAGTGACAACCCGCGCACGTTCTTTACTTAAAATGGCCTTCCGAAGCATGTTGGCACATTCAACAGTGAACACAGGTCGCAGTGTTCAGTTAAGTTTGGTGTTACAACTGTTCTGGTACACTGTTCTGAGAGTTCAGGATTAGTTTCTCCTTCGTCACACAGGTGGTTTCATATAACAATTTCTGTGGGCAGAATAGAATCGAGAACGAGGTATCAAATCATAAGTGTGCATTTTAAGAGAAAGGTGCAGATCTCTTTTTGAGCAGTTAATATGGAAACAAACCATCCAGTCCCGTCACTTAGTTACAGATTTGTCGTGCGATGAGTTGATGAAAGCTACGACAGCGTTTAAGGGAATGTAGTCATATTAAATCACGTTATGCTCATATAATTTCATTAACAAATTTGACATTGAAAACAGTTCATGAATTTTGCTATTTGGAAGCGAAATATCTGACGATAGCCGAAGTAGAGAGAGCAGACTGGCAATATTAACAGAAGCGTTTAAAAAACGAGAAATTTGTTAACTTCGAATATAAATTTAAATATTATTTGATTAACAAATTTGACATTGAAAACAGTCTATGAATTTTGCTATTTGGAAGCAAAATATCTGACGATAGCCAAAGGAGAGAGCTACAAAGTACAGATTGGCAACATTAACAGAAGCGTTTTTAAACAAAGAGAAATTTATTAACTTCGAATATAAATTTAAATATTAAATGAGTATACACATAAGTTAAGATATTGAACTGTGTGTTAATGGTAGTAAGAAAGAAGCGAAACTTGGAAGAGGTGTAAGACAAAAAAAAAAAAAATGTTCAAATGGGTGTGAAATCTTATGGAAATCAACTGCTAAGGTCATCAGTCCCTAAGCTCATACACTACTTAACCTAAATTATCCTACGGACAAAGACACACACCCATGCCCGAGGGAGGACTCGAACCTCCGCCGGAATCAGCCTCACAGTCCATGACTGCAGCGCCTTAAACCGCTCGGCTAATCCCTCGCGGCGAGGCGTAAGACAGGGGTGCCCTCTGTCAGCTTAACTAGTTTAATATGTTCATCGAGAAGGCAATAGCGAAAACGCAAGAATATAAAACCGAAATCAAAATGAGTGGTATTTGTATTCATTCCAGCAAATTTGACGATGACATTGCAATAGTGACAGACTCGAGAAAAGAACTAAATAAAATGCTTAAGATCTTAAATCAATAGACAAAAAATCTAAAATTAGAAGTAAATACCAAGAAGGCTTACGTCATTGTTACAGATAAGAAAGGAGGTAGTATTAGACTAACATAAAAATGGCCTGTGAACTGCTCGAGAAAGTAACCGAGTTTATCTCGGCAGTTTTATGGCCGATGTATCGAGCAAATCAAGAGAACAATAGCACTGACGAAGAGTCCTTCCAAAATAAGAAGAACTTCCTATTAAACAAGCACATCAGCTTTCACACTTAGAAAAGATTCGTAAAGTCGTTTGAGAGCATTGTCCTGACATGCAGGTGTGAAACCTGGTCGTCAGCAAAGTAAAAGAAAGCTCGTCTCGAAGCTGCAGAAATGTTGTACTGGAGGACAATTACAAGAACGAACTGGACTGAGAGAATAATGAATGAGATGGTTATATAAAAAGTAGGAGAGAAGAAATAACTACTGAATGTTACAGGCCAACGCAGAGCCTAACTCGTTGGACACTTAATCAGATATGATATTCTATTACACAACATTTTTGAGGGCAGGACCGTAGAGAACGACGGAACGACTGAGAACATCCCATGTAAAAAAAATGTAGTGAGTGAGATGGGATATTCCTTATAGAAGGAAATGTGATACGTCCGCTAAATCCGCTGGGCAGAACAGGTAATAGGATTGTGGAAAGGGCCAAGGGTTGAGGTCAGTTTCTGCTTCTAATTGTCATGTATTGTAATTTAGCAACTCTTTCATTGCTGAAGGCCTCCAACAAGAAATCTCAACAAGATAAAAATGCAGTTAAGGTAGCAATAACATAATTTAAAGAAGCAACATATGCAAGGTGCAATACCAATGGTTGAGGGCCACAATTAAACTTCAAAATTTCAAAAAATATTACCATAATCTTTAAAGGCAGAAGATCGCAGTGTTTAAGCTTGAAAGGTAAACTTAAAAATTAATTTTGCAAAATTTTAAGAAACAACAATAACCATAAGCCTAAAATTTAAAATAGCTGACAACAGATAATGAAGCACCGCTGGCACTCAGAAGCCTCCAGGGAGGTCGGTCTGCCCTCGTTCACTCAGGTGAGACAGGTGGTGAGCCCAAGTATACTTGATCCGTCGGAACCCAACCAGGGGGCAGCCACGGACCGACCGACACAACGACTTGCTTCCCGTCAATTAGTACATAGAACCCCAACCGGCAATGTTACAGAGCTGATAATCCACAATGGAGTACGTATTAGCCGTCAAAATTACACACCATGTTGGACAGTGACAACAGGTGAGGAAAGGACGCTGCCTGATATTACGTTTGTGGCCAGGGCAGGTAACCGGAACACTAACGGCGACTGGGCAGAAAATTCCGCTGGTTCATTTGAATTTGAAACACGGTAATAGTTAACTCGCTCAAAGAACACTGCCTGAATTTACGTCAGTATCCAGGGCAGCTAACCAGAACACTAACGGTCACAAGACAGAAAATTCCACTGGTGAACTCAAGTCGTAGTCGACCAAAATATTTAATTGCACCGCTAAATTTCAGCAGTAGAACCACTCGGTGCTGCTCACCGGAAAACCTCCCCAACAGCAAACCACCGAAGCGAACCATCATAACATGAAAAGACGTGACTTGGTAGTTGAAACCACTACTCAACTTTGACGTCCTGAGTCGACGAACACGAAGCTCGTAGCGATCGGACAGCTCCACACACTCTCCGACAGTGCGCATGGGCTGTCAGCGGTCCCAGCAGACTGCATCGCGCGGAGGTAACTTCCGTCGTCCGCAACAACCGACCGTCTCACTCCAGAGCCCCTTGCCGGGAACTACACTCCTGGAAATTGAAATAAGAACACCGTGAATTCATTGTCCCAGGAAGGGAAAACTTTATTGACACATTCCTGGGGTCAGATACATCACATGATCACACTGACAGAACCACAGGCACATAGACACAGGCAACAGAGCATGCACAATGTCGGCACTAGTACAGTGTATATCCACCTTTCGCAGCAATGCAGGCTGCTATTCTCCCATGGAGACGATCGTAGAGATGCTGGATGTAGTCCTGTGGAACGGCTTGCCATGCCATTTCCACCTGGCGCCTCAGTTGGACCAGCGTTCGTGCTGGACGTGCAGACCGCGTGAGACGACGCTTCATCCAGTCCCAAACATGCTCAATGGGGGACAGATCCGGAGATCTTGCTGGCCAGGGTAGTTGACTTACACCTTCTAGAGCACTTTGGGTGGCACGGGATACATGCGGACGTGCATTGTCCTGTTGGAACAGCAAGTTCCCTTGCCGGTCTAGGAATGGTAGAACGATGGGTTCGATGACGGTTTGGATGTACCGTGCACTATTCAGTGTCCCCTCGACGATCACCAGTGGTGTACGGCCAGTGTAGGAGATCGCTCCCCACACCATGATGCCGGGTGTTGGCCCTGTGTGCCTTGGTCGTATACAGTCCTGATTGTGGCGCTCACCTGCACGGCGCCAAACACGCATACGACCATCATTGGCACCAAGGCAGAAGCGAATCTCATCGCTGAAGACGACACGTCTCCATTCGTCCCTCCATTCACGCCTGTCGCGACACCACTGGAGGCGGGCTGCACGATGTTGCGGCGTGAGCGGAAGACGGCCTAACGGTGTGCGGGACCGTAGCCCAGCTTCATGGAGACGGTTGCGAATGGTCCTCGCCGATACCCCAGGAGCAACAGTGTCCCTAATTTGCTGGGAAGTCGCGGTGCGGTCCCCTACGGCACTGCGTAGGATCCTACGGTCTTGGCGTGCATCCGTGCGTCGCTGCGGTCCGGTCCCAGGTCGACGGGCACGTGCACCTTCCGCCGACCACTGGCGACAACATCGATGTACTGTGGAGACCTCACGCCCCACGTGTTGAGCAATTCGGCGGTACGTCCACCCGGCCTCCCGCATGCCCACTATACGCCCTCGCTCACAGTCCGTCAACTGCACATACGGTTCACGTCCACGATGTCGCGGCATGCTACCAGTGTTAAAGACTGCGATGGAGCTCCGTATGCCACGGCAAACTGGCTGACACTGACGGCGGCGGTGCACAAATGCTGCGCAGCTAGCGCCATTCGACGGCCAACACCGCGGTTCCTGGTGTGTCCGCTGTGCCGTGCGTGTGATCATTGCTTGTACAGCCCTCTCGCAGTGTCCGGAGCAAGTATGGTGGGTCTGACACACCAGTGTCAATGTGTTCTTTTTTCCATTTCCAGGAGTGTATATGCACAAAACCAAAGATGGTACACGGCGCAAATATCGATACACATCACTGCTGTCACATGTAGAAGGAAGAAGAATCACGACGTAACCGCGACAAGGGCGGGAAACCTAACACAGATAGATAGCGAATTTCGCGAAAACGCATAGTTGGGAAAGAGCACGGCTCAAAATGAAAAGGCGGGCTCAAGATAGGAATCCGTGGCTAGAGAGTCGAGGCTTTGTCCTTTTAAAGAAGAAGATGAAGAAGAAGAAGAAAATTTTTCTGGATTTATTTGTAAGGTTGGTTCAAATGGCTCTGAGCACTATGGGACTCAACAGCTGTGGTCATAAGTCCCCTAGAACTTAGAACTACTTAAACCTAAGTAACCTAAGGACATCACACACATCCATGCCCGAGGCATGATTTGAACCTGCGACCGTAGCAGTCGCGCGGTTCCGTACTGAGCGCCTAGAACCGCTCGGCCACCACGGCCGGCTATTTGTGAGGACTGTAGCCTTGTACCTAAGTGAAGCGTGGACGATAAGTAGTTCAGACAGGGAATAAGGTAGCTTTTGAAATGTGGTGCTGTGGAACGGTGCTGATGTCAGGTGGGTAGGTCATGTATGTAATGAGGAGGTGCGGAATCGAATTCGGTAAGAAAGAAGTTTGTGGTAGATCTTGACTAATCGATGGAATAAGGTGATGGCATACATCCTGAGGCATCAATCTTGTAGTGGGAGGAAGTATGTTGGCCAAAAATTTTTGGGGGAGTCCAAGGGACAAAGCAGGTTCAAATGGATGTATGTTGCAGCAGGTATTCAGAGATGAGGATGCTTGCATTTGTGAGTTGGCTTCCACTTCAGCTCACTAAAAAATCACCGAAGCTGTTACTCAATGCGCTATGTAATTGACTAAGAGTGGTGGTGAGAGCAGCTCAGCTAAAGATGTGGAGTGATGAAATTTTGAAATGTAAATTGCATATCGCGACTTTGCAGTCGCTCTGTGCTGTGTAGTTACTTAAATCTTTCGGACTTCTTTTCCAAATAACTGCAGCTTCAGGTCGTACCATATTCGAAAAACAGACTCACAGAACAAAATCACACCAATGGCGGATCGGTGCAACGTCGATAGGTTGGGTCTCTTCCACAAAAGGCTGAAAAATGAAATTGATAATACATCGGTAGTTGGAATAAATACGTGAACCCCTGTGGCAAGGAGTATTCGAACCCTTATATTACAAATAATACGAAGCTATAGAGAAGGATGCCCACATGATGAAATGAGACGACAAAATACAAAGGCGAACAGTCAGATATCTCTTAGCGGCCCACGAAGAAACTGAAGGCCTCGCCTCTGTTTATTTGTACAGGTAACGCAACCATTAACATATCAGATCCTTGCTTCACAGTCATTATAGAGAATTTTTCATAAAAACATATTCTTTAGAATGGGGTGTTGCACACGGGACAGAGCTTACTGTCGTCTAGCTGCTCTCATAGGTTTTATGAATTATATACAATAGCTAAGCATTTTTGGCAAAGCAATATTTATTACAAGCTGCACCTTTAATGAAACTGCTTCATCCTAGAGACATTTCCTTCCCACTTAATTGTTACATTATCATCAATGGATGGAACATGAAAAAAGGGTTTTAAGGAAGCGCTAAAAGGAGCATTCTGCTGAATGTTCATAAAGTTTCCAAACACTGAATAGAAAATTTCCAAGGAGGTAAGAAATGAAACTCTTCCTGCTCCCAGATAGAACAGCAGAGACGATAAAAACGCTTGCATAAAAGCTCTCTCTCTCAGAGGTAAATAGACGACCATTCTCTGATGTGCTCCTTTGAAAGTCCGTAATAGTGGAGTAAAATAGACGGAAACTTCCAAAATGAGGACATAACAAACACAGAAGCGACATCAGAACACGTGGCAGAAATTAAAATTTGTCCAAGGCATTAATTACTTCGCTTGGAGACATTTCCATTATTTCATCTGCCGTATAGAAAATCATTTTAAAACTGCCGCTGCTATATTTCACTAAGATGGCGGCTAACATTAGACAATCACTTATCGATTCTGCTTCAGACCCTGTTTTCCTACCAACAAGTAATATATATTAAATCTTTCGTACCTTCACTATATACATTAACATTTGAAAATATTGCTCAATGTTAATCGCTTATTATTCAGCATTTACAAACAAACCGCGCTGTAGATCGATAGCGTTAATGGCTGGGCTCCTTTGTAGCTGAGCATCAAACTTAACATTTATATAGGACGATAATTACAATGAAATAAAAATTTTAAACAAAGAAAGTTCATTTCAATCAGAAAGAAACTCTATTTTTCAAATATTAATTAACAAACAAAAAAGAATCCAGAAGAATCATAGATAACAAAAGATGAAGGCTTCCATTATCTTTTTCCATGACTATTGTCTGAGATATAATTTTGACACAAAATTAAATAATGTCATTGACAGTATTATTATTATTATTTTATTATCGATGAAGTCCTTTTTTATTAACACCACGACAATGTTCGCTCAAATTCCACACACAATGCTGTCTTGAATATTGTTCTGAATAACATACAGTCGTGGATATTACAATATTGAGGCCAATCCATCCATGCACCAGTAAACTTGCAATACTGTAAGCTATTGACTCAATTCCCGAATTATTCACCAAATCAAGAAAGTGAGTCATCTGTTGGGTGCAATGTGGTCTTGCCCCCATCTTGCACGAACCACTCGATCCTCCATCATTAGCTGTGTGCGACAAATTGTTCCAAAATTGCAACCTAATTTTCACAATTGGTGGTTTCTCGCATGAAAAATGGGCCAATAATGCGCCTGCTGTATACTGCAGCCCAAAAGGTAACTTTGGGAGAATACTGTGGTTTCGCTTCGCACAAATGGGGATTTTCGGAACAGCAGAATCGTCAGTTTTGGTTATTAGCAACCCCATTCACGTGGAAGTGCGCTTAAAATGCGAACCAGATGCAACCAATATCAAGTCCGTCATTGTCAATCACAGTAGGAATCTGGTTCGCAAAGTCAGCCCACTGTCGCACAACTCGTGCAGGTGGCTTTGGATTTTGAATGGAAACATGCCTATGCTCTGTCTCAATATTTTCTCCGGGCTGGAACGCTTCAATCCAGTCTCTGCTGCAATTTTTCGGGCAGGCTTCCTTGGATTTTGCTGAACAATTCCAGAAACCGCTGCGACATTTTCAGGGGTAACTGCAGTTTGCCTGGTGCAAACATTTCCCGCTAGACCATAAGCCACGCTGGCAGTCATGTGGAATTTGGCAAAGAGCTTGCAAATGGTTTTCGTATTATTAAACTGTATTTGAAAACTGCACTTTGTTGCCGTAGGACTGTGTTCTAAGCTGTGGTATCCCACTTTCAGAAAAACACGTCGTTCAGTGTAATGCATGATTTGAACTTCTTCCTTCGATAGGCTAACCCCAGTTTTCGACGGTGGAACTGATCGTTCTGAGCTGCGGCTCACTATTTATAGGATCGACTATTGTGATTACAGCGCCGTCTGTCAGTAGTTTTTCGAACTATTTACAACTTCTGTAGGAAATGCTTACACCTTTCACAATAAACGTTTCTTTTGTTGTACTCCTCTACTGATCTTAGTTTCCGAGATAGTTAATTCTGAGATCAAGCCTCCTTTGTGGACACCTGTACTTTTGTTGTTAGGACGTGGTTTCTCAATAGCATAATATCTCGGATCCACTTGAAAAATGGCCGAAATTGGTAGTGGACTGTGTTAACTTCTCAACAGCTTCAGTCATTTTCTCATCAATTTAACAAACAGTTACTTAATCAGCACATGCAAAAACTAATATTTTTAGAATGTAGTTCTGCAGACTAACTCGAATGAAACATTCCATTTCATATTTTGGAATACAGCCGAAATTAATGTTCAAAGACGGTGCTAAGCAAAGGCTGATGATTAAGTTGATTTTCATTTATTGCACATCAGACTTCAATTCAATTTCGAATTCTCTTAGCAACACTAGGTGTAGCTCTTCTGAGGTGTTGACGTTATTTAAGGGAGTAGCACTCTTCGTAAATCCGACGATCAATTCGTCTCTTACATTTACTTCTTTATATGCAGGTTTCAACCAGCTCCACAGGTAAAAATGTAAAGAAAAAGGTTCTGGAGACCTCGGTGGCCGATTCATCTCTCAGGGAATGTTAGGTTTAGATGATGTTTCACCTGACAACTAGAATTTGCAGGAGACGCATCATGATGGAAGAGTGTGCCCAGCCACGTACTCAGAGGAACCTCTTCCAACAATGTTGAAAGTTAGTTTTGTAGAAAGTCTAGATATGGGCCCATATAAGACGATGTGGCAGCCCAGCCAAAACTGATTGTCAGTCATAACACACTAGACATTTATAGAGATGCGTTCTTGGAAATGTGGTTCCACAAAGGCCTGTGAGCTTTCGTTGGACGACCGAAGCGATTCACATTTGTTATTGATACCATCACGACTGAATGTGGCTTCATCAGTATAAAGTATCAATGGGATTCCTCGGCGATTTGCAATTAGGCAACGATAAAATTCCAGTCGTCTACTTTCAACTTCTTCCAGAGGACGGTGAAATCGCTCTAAATGATAAGGTTAGAGGTCGTGCCTACGTAATGACCGCCATATGCTAGCATGTGGAACACTGATACGTGTACCAAGCTTTCGTGTGCTTATTGAAGCACAGTGGTGTACCATCTGCATAATATCTTCAACTTCATCCTCATTGCTGTAGTTTTCATGTTGAGATGAAATACGACTGCTAGACACTGCACCGAACACCCAGTTTAATGAAAACATCAGTGAACTCTCAAATCTGATACTCTGTAGTTAAGAAACCGATTACATATAATTCTCAAGAAGCATTAGAAGACCATTACACAAATATCATATCCGCATTCTTAGCATTTGTAAACGCAAGGGTTGGGCAAAGATATTTGAACACGGTGAGAAATGCATGCTTCAACATAAATTAAGATGGTAACGAATCGTGCAGATTGTGCTATTGTATTTCAACGGTACCTGTGTAAGTAGGCTGTTTAGGTTCTTATATTGGTAACGCCACGTAGCGCTCTCTATGAAAATCACTGGCTGTGCTGTGTGCAGTCTGTGGCTAGTTTGCATTGTTGTCTGCCATTGTAGTGTTGGGCAGTGGCAGCTGGATGTTAACAGCGCGTAGCGTTGCGCAGTTGGAGGTGAGCTGCCAGCAGTGGTGGATGTGGGGAGAGAAATGGCGGAGTTTTGAAATTTGTAAGACTGGATGTCATGAACTGCTACGTATATTATGATTTTTCAACACTATCAAGGTAAATACATTGTTTGTTCTCTATCAAAATCTTTCATTTGCTAACTATGCCTACTAGTAGTTAGTGCCTTCAGTAGTTTGAATCTTTTATTTAGCTGGCAGTAGTGGCGCTCGCTGTATTGCAGTAGTTCGAGTAACGAAGATTTTTGGTGAGGTAAGTGATTTGTGAAAGGTATAGGTAAATGTCAGTTAGGGCCATTCTTTTGTAGGGATTTTTGAAAGTCAGATTGTGTTGCACTAAAAATATTGGGTGTCAGTTTAAGCCCAGTCATGTATATAATTTTTCTAAGGGGACGTTTCATATGGTATGTTTATGATCAATATGCTGATGCTATATGAGTTATTTGATTATGCTATGTATCTGTTATGATGAAATATTGAAGAAGTGTCGACGAATAATGTAAGGAATAATGAGTAGTGGTTAGGGACTCTGGTTTGTGAAAAAGGTTGCTGGAAACAAAGAATCGTACTTTAAGAGTTATGAAATGTATGTAAATGCGTGAATGTATTACAATGCCGACAAAAATTTTTTGGACACTGTTATATCAATAGGATTTTGTTTCTACAGATTTGTAACGCAAATTCTTGACCTGTGAAATATTTTTATATGAGACTGTCACTGTAGCGGAAACTGCAGTCGTAAATATTTTGGTAAGAAAGTTAAGTGACCACCTTCACGTAATGCGTCGTGGGCAACCAGCTGCGTGACAGACGCCTGAAAAAAAAGCCATTAGTGTGTGCCTTTCAGAGGCACAGGTGGAGAAAAAAGGAGGCCATTATCCTCACTATTGACATTTCTTTGTCGAGAGCATCGCAAATACGACACGCTCAAACTTGAAAATATATGATTACACTGTGGGGCTTTTAATTTATGATATTTACTAAAATGCCTAATGAAACAATGAGAAACATTTCACAGCTGTTGTCTTGCTAGTTGAGAGAAATGCCATATGACTTGCTTTATGTATTAATTTACTCATTTTATTTAATATCTAGTTTCTAGCTGCACTGCAGCATTGGTTAAAATAAAACTTAATAGATGTACTAATATAGTTGTTTTATGCCTACAGATCCAGTCAATAAGAAATTTATGATCTACTTCCAAGTAAACGAGAGCACATAAATAGACATTTCCCTTCACAGAAATTGCATAAATAATTTTTTTACGATTTGGTAACTTATCTGCTAGAGTAAGTTATTGTGATGCATCACTCTAGTGTTAAGATGTGACATAGGTATTAAACATGGCCATTTTTACTGTAATATTTTTTCTGCTTGAGCTATGTCATGTTTAGGTATAAGTTATTGCATTTGCTGCTGCTGTTTGCCAGGCATAGTTCTACTGAATTTTATATTGTATTAAGCTAGTTTTACTATTGATTTATTTTTCTTGTTGCTGCACATTGGCTCATATTAGTTGTAATGTTGCATTGCTTGGCAATTTAGATTTACTGCAGCTTGCTTTGACAATTTCCATTTTTTTGTCATTGCTGTTTGTGTTAATTGTTTTGTGCTGCTGCATTGCCTCACCCCTTAGTTTAGCATCTGAGCTCAGTAGATTTAAGTTAGCTTAAGATGGGGTAGGCTATATAAGAGAACGAGTTGTGATGAATGGAAAGAAATGCATTGAGAAGCTATAAGAAAATGGTTTGGCCAAAAAAAGTATTTTGCAAGAGGATATGAGCAAAAAAGTAGGGTTTAGGGACAACAGGTATATGTAAGATTTTCTTGGAAATAAATGATGAGGTAAGATAATGGAAAATAAGTAATGAGGTAAGAAATATGTGAACATATAAATACAGAAAGCATGCTTGGATAGGATTTTTTTGGTGGAAACAAATGTTGAAATAAAACGAAAGATCTATGGAATGAAGTTTTAGGTTGGACAGCAGTACCAAATGTTACACTGAATACA
The DNA here is from genome assembly GCF_023864345.2 of Schistocerca serialis cubense. Classification (NCBI taxonomy): domain Eukaryota; kingdom Metazoa; phylum Arthropoda; class Insecta; order Orthoptera; family Acrididae; genus Schistocerca; species Schistocerca serialis. Next base: position 867,446,507 of record NC_064641.1, on the reverse strand, counting down.
AACCCTGCCCTTTCCTCTTGTGTTATTCTGCTATGTGTTTGTGTACTCTTGTATATTTGTGTTTTTCCTGTCTTTATGTGTTCAGCTGATATGAGTTATGTTGTGGAATTTTTCTAATAATATGTTATTTTCTTTGTAAAGATGTTTAGACATTATTTATTCTGTTAATGCTCATGTGCGAAGGTGATGTTTCAAAAGTTATTCTGATCTTTATGTATGTACTTATGTCATTATTTTTGTAACACTGATGTATATGTTTATTTCTATTCTTTTGTAAAACCTGTGTTACTACAAATGTTATCTGTATTGTTATGTTCATTAATGAAGTGTTTTGTACCTTTGTTATTGTATTTTTATGTTATCACGTAATTGTTACCAGTTCTTCAAATTAAGTATCATTTCACTTCACACGTTTCTGTTGGTCATAGTATATGGACAATATGTGAGAAGTAGGGACTTTTAGTGTTTGCACGTGTGTTAAAAATTCAGCAAGGGACTGGATAACAGCATTGCTGGTTCTAAGGACAATTCCAAAAACTTTGTGAGTGCACAAGTGGTGGTTATGAACTTGCTATATTGTCTGCAAGACTCTTCAATGGTGATTGTGCACCTGCACAGTCACAACAGATGGCTGCTGGCCATCTCTACAAGGACTAAAGTGGGTCTGCATCTTTGATGACCCACCAACACCATTATTTCTACAAGGACTACAGTGGGTCTGCATCTTTGATGACCCACAAATACCATTATTTCTACAAGGACTGCAGTGGGTCTGCACCTCTGGTGGCCCACCAATACCGTAATCTCTACCAGGACTACAATGGGTCTTCTCTGTGATGACCTACCTACCAATATTCTTCAAAACGTCGAATGACTCTGCTGTGGGATTGCTCTGTTGTGGCCCATTACCTGTCAGCATGTCAAGAGTCAGCTCTGTCTTTCCGTTGGAAGGACAACACTACTTCTTCAAAACTGCATGGAAATCCACTACTTCCATGTGCATTTTCTTTTACTGCTCAGACTTTGAAAAAAATCTGCAATTTTACTGTGATGAATGATCAGGACAGTCTTTATGGACTGTGAGAAAATTTTAGCTTTTGAGCAACATTGTATCAATAAGTGCGTGCGTTTGATATCTTTGTTATTGTAATTACGAAAAATTTCTTCAAATAATTTTTGGCCACTGCCCAAAACAATTTGTAAAATTTTTTGTGGGGAGCATGGGGGCTATGTAAGTAGGCTGTTTAGGTTCTTATATTGGTAACGCCACGTAGCGCTCTCTATGAAAATCACTGGCTGTGCTGTGTGCAGTCTGTGGCTAGTTTGCATTGTTGTCTGCCATTGTAGTGTCGGGCAGCGGCAGCTGGATGTTAACAGCGCGTAGCGTTGCGCAGTTGGAGGTGAGCCGCCAGCAGTGGTGGATGTGGGGAGAGAAATGGCGGAGTTTTGAAATTTGTAAGACTGGATGTCATGAACTGCTATGTATATTATGATTTTTCAACACTATTAAGGTAAATACATTGTTTGTTATCTATCAAAATCTTTCATTTGCTAACTATGCCTATTAGTAGTTAGTGCCTTCAGTAGTTTGAATCTTTTATTTAGCTGGCAGTAGTGGCGCTCGCTGTATTGCAGTAGTTCGAGTAACGAAGATTTTTGGTGAGGTAAGTGATTTGTGAAAGGTATAGGTTAATGTTAGTTAGGGCCATTCTTTTGTAGGGATTTTTGAAAGTCAGATTGCGTTGCGCTAAAAACATTGTGTGTCAGTTTAAGCCCAGTCACGTATATAATTTTTCTAAGGGGACGTTGCACCTGTACAATATCCTCAATACATGGCAAGTGGCAGTTGTGCTGAGAACAAAGCTCTCTGCAGTTGCGAGTGCATTATACCAGAGCTAAGTGAATCAGAACGAGGGCAAATTGTTGGTGCTCGTACGGGGGTGCTTCCTTGACCAAGGAAATCGAAGAGTTTGGTGTTTCCAGAGGCACCGTATAGAATATATATACCACATACAGCGAAAGCGGAAAAACATTGTCGGCTAAGTCTCAATGTGGGCGAAGGTGTGCCTTGTGTAATCGTGACAGACGGTCTTTGAAGAGGATTGTGCTGCAGCTGCAGCTGCAAAAGTCACTGCAGAAGAGAATGTCGCAGTCGCGAATCCTTTCAGTAACAAAACAACACGCGGGGTGATAAGCAGTCAACTGCACGGCGAGCTGGAACTCCAAAACCGCTCAACAGTGATACAAATGCCTGCCGACAGCTACATCTACATCTACATCTACATGGTTACTCTGCAATTCACACTTAAGCGCCTGGCAAAGGGTTCATCGAACCATTTTCATACTACTTCTGTACCATTCCACTCTAGAATGGCACGTAGGAAAAAGGAACACCTAAATCTTTCCGTTCGAACTCTGGTTTCTCTTATTTTATTATGATGATCATTTCTCCCTACGTAGGTGGGTGTCAATAGAATATTTTCACATTCGGAAGAGAAAGTTGGTGATTGAAATTTCGTAAATAAATCTCGCCATAAAGAAAACCGCCTTTGTTTCAGTGACTGCAATCCCAACTCGCGTGTCATATCAGTGACACTCTTACCGCTATTGCCCGATAACACGAAACGAGCTGCCCTTCTTTGCACTTTTTCGATGTCCTCCGTCAATCCTACCTGGTAAGGATCTCACACCGCGCAATAATATTCCAGCAGAGGACGGACAAGTGTGATGTAGGCTGTCTCTTTAGTGGGTTTGTCGCATCTTCTAAGTGTTCTACCAACAAAGCGCAGTCTTTCTTTCACCATCCCCACAATATTGTCTATGTGGTCTTTCGAATTTAAGTTACTCGTAATTGTAATTTCTAGGTATTCAGGAGAATTGACAGCCCTTAGATTTGTGCGATTTATCGTATACCCCAAATTTATCGGATTTCTTTTAGTACCCATGTGGATAACCTCGCATTTTTCTTTGTTTAGTGCAAATTGCCACTTTTGTAATCGGAAGTGATCGTCTGATGATTTTACTAGACGGTAAATTACAGCATTATCTCCTGTAACCGGAGACGTGGTGCGCAAGTCATAAATCCTGGACTGTTGAGCAATGGAACAAAGTATTTTGATCTTACGAGTTCTGTTTTATACGGTTTCCAACTTCCGGCCGAGATTACGATCCAAGAGTGGCACATGGTACGGACTCAATGATGGTTTGGGCAGCCATGTCGTGGAATTCCATGGTGCTCATGTTCACTCTGCAAGTTCGCAGTACAGCCAAGGTTTGTGTGACCATATTAACTAATCAGTTCCAATGCACAGTGCAATGTTTGTTCCGTATCTGTGATGCTGTGTTCCAAGATGAAGAAACTCCTATTCACACAGATTGCATCGCCCAGGACTGGTCTTGCGAGCACCTCTCTTGCCCACAACAGTGACCAGAACACAATGCAGAGGGGTCCAAAAAAATGTATCCACTGTTTAAAAGTCAATAACTGGCAAACTAACTGACGGAGTTGTCTCATCTTTGGTAGTATAATAGTTTGTAGTTCCGGCAATCGCCACACAAGCGTTATATTGAGTTGTTTTGTTTTTTCAGATGACAGTCGCCAGATAGTCAGTGCTTTGTTCTTAGTTGCACCTAGTTACTCGAGTAAACATGGCTGGCGCAAGGCTTACATTCGATGAAAGGAAGCCAGTTTTGAAGTGGTGTTTTAAGTACGAAAACATTAGTGAGGTTCAACGGCAATGGCGAAATGAGTATCAAACAAGAGCCACCGACACGTTTAACGATTTGTCGCATTCGAGACAAATTTGAAGCCGAAGGCTGTGTTAAAGATGTACACAAACAACGATCTGGACGACCTGTAACAGTAACAAGTCCAGCTAACTCCCGTCGTACGTTACAACAATTCACTCGCTCACCACAGAAGTCTGTGAGACAGTGTGCCCGTGAAACTGGAGTGAGTCGCTCAAGTGTTCGGCGAATTTTGAAGACAGCAAAGTGGAAGTGCTACATCCCACGATTGCTGCACGCGATGAACGAGGACGACCCAGATCGTGGAATGGAGTACTGCGCAACGATGAAGAGTTTACAGAGATGGTTGTGTGGTCTGATGAGGCACGGTTCAAACTCAATGGTACAGTAAATCGCCACATTTGCATCTACTGGGCCGCCGAAAATCCGAACGTCCATGTAGACAAAGCCGTGAATTTGCCAGGAGTAAATGTGTGGTGTGGTTTGTCTTACCGGGGTTTGATTGGGCCATTCTTCTGTGACGGCACAGTTACCGGTGAGGTGTACCTTCAGAAGCTTCAGACATCCATTTTACCTGCCATCAGAGACTTGTATGGAGACGGAAGAGTTTACTTTCAACAATACGGTGCCCCAGCACACTACCAAAATCGTGTTAGGGCGTATCTCGACGAAAATCTACCAGGCCGTAGAGGTGCTGTGGAGTATCCACCACGTTCCCCAGACCTAACTCCCCCGTTTATCGACAAAAGCCACGCACATTGGATGAACTTCGAGAATCCATCGTACATTCATGTGCAAATATCCAACTGAATACGTTGCAGTCAGTAGTTCGTGCTGCAGTTCGGCGGCATCGTTTGTGTGAGGATGTTAATGGTGACCACTTCGAACACCCACAGTGATATCTTTAAGTTGGACTTTAAGCTACACTTTCACCAAAAATGAGACAACTCCGTGAATTAGTTCTGCAAGTTATGGACTTTTAAACATTGTATACACTTTTTTGGACCCCTCTGTATTATTGACCCTTTGTGGTCTACTGTGCAGAGAAAGGTGCATGATAGCTAACACCCTCCATCACCGTGACCTGGACTTCCCACTGTTCTGCAGGAAGAGTGGCATCATATTCTCTTGAAAACCATACTGAATCTGTATTTATCCTTTCCGAAACAGCTGGAAGCTATTTGAATGCTAATGGGTTTCCTACACCTTATTAGACATGGTAATGTGTTTTCGGGTTTCCATATTTTTGCCCACTCCCAATACGAGTGGCTTTCTGAAACGATACCGTTGAAAAATTCAAGCACGACAACCCAAGCATGTCATCACAACTTGAACTTCCAAACAAACAATAATATCAGGCAGTAATCAAGGGAAGGCAGGATTCGATTACGAATGTGGACGGGGCCGTAATCAGTTACTGTTGGTTGCCTTTTACACTTACACACAATATATTTTAAATCAGTAATTCCAGACTCAACAATAAATTTAAAAAAATACCACACGTTATTAATTAAAGAATAAACAAGTGTAGATAATAGTGTTTTCAGTGAGTTACAATTTAGCAAATCACCAATAAATTCAGATACAACAAACAGATAATGTTTTAAAAGTAAGCGATTGTGATCTGTGCAGAAGGCCTTACACGCCAGGAAAGGCAATAATATTTTTAAAAAATTGAACCATACTGTAAAACAGCAAATACAATACCAAAAGTTAATCAAAAAAACAAGCAACTGATCCAGATGGGCCCGCATCTCGTGGTCGTGCGATAGCGTTCTCGCTTCCCACGCCCGGGTTCCCGGGTTCGATTCCCGGCGGGGTCAGGGATTTTCTCTGCCTCGTGATGGCTGGGTGTTGTGTGATGTCCTTAGGTTAGTTAGGTTTAAGTAGTTCTAAGTTCTAGGGCACTGATGATCACAGATGTTAAGTCCCATAGTGCTCAGAGCCATTTTTTTTTATCCAGACGGTGCTCCAGGAATCGACCTCTGAGAAGGTCTGGCAAGAAACACTTTTGCTAGTGATGAGATAGGCAGCCAAGAGTTGCATTCACTTCACAAGACTAGTAGCAGTCTAACGAATGACTAATGTTAATCTTGCTGAAGCTACCTGACGTCCAATAAACTAAATGCGAGAATAGAACAACATGCCAAAGCCGGAACCAGAGGACTGGACTACGCCCCGAGAATACTGTGCTCAGAGCGCCTGTAACAAGAAAGGAATCACTACCACCAGAGCAAAAGAATCGTCAACCAACCTACAATCAAGAAAGCTGTCAAAACTACACGCCTCACCGGACGGCAGCGGCAAGGCGAGGAAACGTACACTGCCGTTACATACACTAACCCCCAGGGCAGGTATATGGGTTGGTTCAAATGGCTCTGAGCACTATGGGACTCAACTGCTGAGGTCATAAGTCCCCTAGAACTTAGAATTACTTAAACCTAACTAACCTAAGGGCATCACACACATCCATGCCCGAGGCAGGATTCGAACCCGCGACCGTAGCGGTCGCGCGGTTCCGGACTGTAGCGCCTAGAACCGCTTGGCCACTCCGGCCGGCAGGTATATGGGGCGTTAGCGGCCACCAGGCAGGAAAAACACTGCTGGCTGAACTTAACAAATTGTAACAAATTGAACGCAGTAAATAGTAATAAGGAGCTGAGGAAAGCTTATCAGATTCACTTTCCCCAAACACTGCACTCGCTGCTGTTCACCTCAGCGACGCTATGAGCGGCAACACGAACACAACTCACTGGAGAATCGCGAAATGTCACAATGGTGGAGGTTTCTCTACTTGAATTGAAATGCACTCGTCTTAAATCCTGCGGGATCTGGTTTACGACGAGGCCGTGCACCCTCGTGACCACAGGCCTTATATCTGGCAGTCCATATGCACCGCCAGCAGTCCCGGCGTGTTTTCGCACTGCGCAGACCTGGCTCCTGCTGAGTCCCCAACCGAACTGCCCACTCACAAGACCCGGAAAAATAACGACGTCGCCCCAAAGAAAGGGCAACAGTTACTACAAATCGATAACTGCCGCTGCTGCCACTAGCTGACAGGCAACGCTTGCGAAACCGAGTGGCGCCAGTCAGCACCAGAAGAAGACAAACAACCGCAACCATGCCGACTAAACGATACCGTCTGGCCTCCAACAGAGGGCAGAAACCTACAAACACCATCAACGCGAGCCGCAGCGCGGCTCAAACATGACAATCCATAAATAAATCGTCAGCAGCACATGAAACGAAAACTCATCTCTGTAACCAACTGAATCTGTGTAACCAATAAAAACTGAACACATGAATCATGGAATGGTTTATTCAAACTAGTTAATGCTTCCACCTCCTAAAATACTTATCATTCCTCCTGAAACATTCTGTACAGCGCCAGTTACACTGGTGCTGCCCACTAACAGGTGTTGCAAGACGTCGCTTGCTTTAATTATAAATATATCTCCCAATGAAGCTAAATGTTATTGTCTTTACATAAGGAAACGTATTACCCTGTCAATAACCTCCAAATCGTGAGCTACATCCTAAACTTTATATTTATGAAATTAGTTAATTTACTCAAGGCCTTTTTGCTGCCTATGTCTGCGGTCACTTTCAGAACCCAAATAAATAATCAAGTTCCCAGAATGAGATTTTCACTCTGCAGCGGAGTGTTCGCTGATATGAAACTTCCTGGCAGATTAAAACTGTGTGCCCGACCGAGACTCGTACTCGGGACCTTTGCCTTTCGCGGGCAAGTGCTCTACCATCTGAGCTACCGAAGCACGACTCACGCCCGGTACTCACAGCTTTACTTCTGCCAGTACCTCGTCTCCTACCTTCCAAACTTTACAGAAGCTCTCCTGCGAACCTTGCAGGAGAGCTTCTGTAAAGTTTGGAAGGTAGGAGACGAGGTACTGGCAGAAGTAAAGCTGTGAGTACCGAGCCTGAGTCGTGCTTCGGTAGCTCAGATGGTAGAGCACTTGCCCCCGAAAGGCAAAGGTCCCGAGTTCGAGTCTCGGTCGGGCACACAGTTTTAATCTGCCAGGAAGTTTAATAATCAAGTTAACTAATTTAATAAGATAAGTTTTGAATTGCTGGTGTTTCCATGTATCACCACAATAAAATAAAAATAGTGAGTGGTTGAGGAAGTATGAACGGGAACAGTGAGGTACTTAAGTGGACAAAAAAAGACAATTTTTTATTAATCGTTTTGTACTTACAATGAGCTTATAAATCTTACAAAAAAAAGGAACCAACACAAATAAGAAAAAGGAAGGTGCTTCATTGGCAAAGCATTAATTGCGGTGGAAATTGTGCAGATTCTCCCCTGAATTAGCCTCTCTTACATTACAATCTGCCTTTTTTTACACCAGCCCACTGTGAGTCGCAATTCTATTCAAATGGCATCTACTACGACCAATTATACCAATAATTGTGGTTGACCGTAGACCAGGGAGCTGTGACTATCATTTAACAACCGTATGCGAGCGCAGCAATATTCTACCCCTTCACCTTGATTCAGGCGATACAGAAAACGGCACGCTGTAAACGAGAAGCGGCGTGTTGCGGCAGCTGTAATGTTCTGACGCGTCCACAAAATCAAAACTACGCAGACTGGACTTCTGATTATTATAACACGAGAAACTTCCCTATCAGAGCCCTGAAATCCCAGCAGATTTCAGTGTGAGGTGCACCTGTTCGCTGGTCTGGCCAAACCAATTTGGCTCGCAGGCACGACAGAGCGTTCTGGAATTGTCAAACGTCAGACGGACGCCTCAGGACGAATAAGTTCACCCTCGTGACACACGGTATGTCCAAGATGATACGCAGTTCCACTGTGGAAACTGCCACTGGCTTTTAGTCCATTACAGGTTGCAGACCACAAGTCTAAACCACCGGGGAAAGGCCAGAAGATGAAGAAGGCAAAGAACCACAATCACATTCCACCAAGCCTCCGTACGGGAGTCTAATTAGCAAAAAAGAAAAACCCGCCTCCACGTTGTACAAACCAAACGAACTACCCTCTACTCATTGAATCTCCCCTCTTGACTTTTCTGCTGGCCTAGTAGCCAGACGAAACACAGTACCGGTTCGGTGTATGGATTGGGTTCCAGGCCAGCAGAAAACTCATGGCACTTTGGTTGCTTATGTCAGTCGTCACTTTCAAACTGCCACACTGCGTGGGCAGGCCTCTGTCTTACACATACTGAGAGGAACCAATTAGTGACTCCAAATCTCTCTTGTCTGAAAAAAGAAGATTTTAGATTACGAAGGGGTCGTTATCATTGTGTGCATGGTCATGTTTCTGCACAAAAAGGCTACCTAGGCGGGACGACAGTCCCTCATTTATGGAGAGATCTTATGTTTCCAGGCCGATCATTTTCTGAAAGAAGGCTGTTAGGCTTCACAGACGGTCTTGCTCACGAAATATACGCTTTTGCCGCTGTCTAAAAGAGCCCGGGGACTTCCTTGCGTCAGGGGAACTACAGTCTAGCCTCCATTGAACATGTGCACCAGCCGCTCTGTCCATACCATCCCAGCTTCCACCATGAGAATGCTTGGCATTTTATGACCATACTACCGTTTCAAGGAAGCTCAAATTACACCAATCTCTCTTAAATGGCTTCCTCCACCCACTTTCCTCCTACTGGCCACCTTCTTGATGGTCTGTCGCCTGGCTCAGGCAAAATGCTTTGCGAACTGGTGCCTTCCTCTCCGACACTAAGTGGAAGAGGGGAGTTCAATGGGCCAAAGTCCATCAGGAGTTACAATCCACACAGCGCTGCTTCGCAGTATCACTCGCCTGCAAGGCCGCTGGACACAACATTTATGGCCCGCAGTCCATCTTTCTCCCTGTTCTCCTGTCCACAGCTCGTGGTCTAGTGACTAGCATTGCTGCCTCTAAAATCACGCGGTCACTGGTTCGATTCCCGGCCTGGCTGGGGAATTCCTCTGCCCGGAGACTGGGTGTTTGTGCTGTCTTCATCACTTCATCATCATCGTCATCATTCGTGACACTGGCTGGATTAGACCATGTAGAAATTGGACTGCGTAAAAATTTCGGACTTTGTACCAGCAATCCACAAACCAAACGTCATCATCATCATGCCTGTTCTCCGTCGCCTCCACTACGGCACCTCGGGTATAAGTTCTCTACAGGCTACACATGCAGTTATATGAAAATTCTACCCACAATTTTCTCATGTAAAAAGTCATAAACGACATATACAAATGTAAAACTGAGAAACACCGAGTCATAACCTAAAAATATGAATATTAATGTGACTGACAGTATTGTTAAAGTGGGAAAGTGGCGTGTCACCACTCAGTGGAAATGGAACTCATAATAATAACGCCTGGATAAGCCCTAGAGACGAAATAAGAAACCAAAACGTTGGAAGGAATTAAAATTTCAAATATAATTGAAAAGAAAGGACAGAAACACGTCTGCCAAGAGCACTTGTTACGAATGGAAAACGTACCCTAGGAATTGCTCCATATTAAGACATTCTGAAGGTTGTCACTGTTTTCTTCTATTCTTCCCGTAACGGTTTCATTACATCAACGACTGCGCCGCATAATCGAATCATTCTGCAGCTATTAATACACTACTGGCCATTAAAATTGCTACATCAATAAGAAATGCAGATGATAAACGGGTATTCATTGGACAAAAATATTATACTAGAATTGACATGTGATTACTTTTTCACGCAATTTTGGTGCATAGATCCTGAGAAATCAGTACCCAGAACAACCACCTCTGGCCGTAATAACGGCCTTGATACGCCTGTGCATTGAGTGAAACAGAGCTTGGATGGCGTGTACAGGTACAGCTGACCATGCAGCTTTAACACGATGCCACAGTTCATCAATAGTAGTGACTGACGTATTGTGACGAGCCAGTTGTTCGGCCGCCATTGACCAGACATTTTCAATTGGTGAGAGATCTGGAGAATGTGCTGACCAAGGCAACAGTCGAACTTTTTCTGTAACCAGAAAGGCCCGTACAGGACCTGCAACATGCGGTCGTGCATTATCCTGTTGAAATGCAGGGTTTCGCGAGAATCGAATGAAGTGTAGAGCCACGGGTCGTAACACATCTGAAATGTAACGTCCACTGTTCAAAGTGCCGTAAATGCGAACAAGAGGTGACCGAGAAGTGCAACCAACCAATGCAGCCGATACCATCACGCCGGGTGATACGCCAGTATGGCGATGACGAATACACGCTCCCAATGTGCGTTCATCGCGATGTCGCCAAACACGGACGCGACCGTCATGATGCTGCAAACAGAACCTGGATTCATCCAAAAAAAATGACGTTTTGCCATTCGTGCACCCATGTTCGTCGTTGAGTACACCATCGCAGGCGCTCCTGTCTGTGATGCAGCGTCAAGGGTAACCGCAGCCATGGTCTCCGAGCTGATAGTCCATGCTGCTGCAAACGTCGTCGAACTATTCGTGCAGATGGTGGTTGTCTTGCAAGCGTCCCCATCTGTTGATTCTGGGATCGAGACGTGGCTGCCATGCGGATAAGATGCCTGTCATCTCGACTGCTAGTGATACGAAGCCGTTGGGATCCAGCACGGCGTTCCGTATTACCCTCCTGAACCCACCGATTCCATATTCTGCTAACAGTTATTGGATCGCGATCAACGCGAGCAGCAATGTCGCGATACGATTGACCGCAGTCGCGATAGGCTACAATCTGACCTCTATCAAAGTCGGGAACGTGATGGTACGCATTTCTCCTCCTTCCACAAGGCATTACAACACCGTTTCACCAGGCTACGCCGGTCAACTGCTGTTTGTGATGTGAAATCGGTTGGAAAGTTTCCTCATGTCAGCACGTTGTAGGTGTCGCCACCGGCTCCAACCTAGTGTGAATGCTCTGAAAAGCTAATCATTTGCATATCACAGCATCTTCTTCCTGTCGGTTAATTTTCGCTTCTGTAGCACGTCATCTTCGTGGTGTAGCAATTTTAATCTCCAGTAGTGTATTATTGAAAAGAAGGGACAGAAACACATCTACCACGGGCACTTGTTACGAATGGAAAAGGTAACCTAGGACTTGCTCCAAATTAAGAAATTCTAATGGTTGTCAGTGTTTTCTTTTACTCTTCCTGTAACGGTTTCATTATATCAACGACTGCGCCGCATAATCGAATCATTCTGCTGCTGTTGATAGCTGATAACGAGCGTGGGTCTACTGTACAGCGTCAGTAGCGACTGCGACTGATTTACAAGTACCTGTTGTTGAGGCTCCTCTTGAGAACGGCACTACGCACGAGCTAGAGGAGGCAGTTAAAACAGCGGCGACCTCTCCCACATCGATCCGGAACGTTGGGCCAGGTGGGACCTGTTCTTTATGGCGACGTTATCTCCGCTCACATCCGTTCAGAGGAACAGTCTCACGACACTGCCGCAGGCGACAGCAAAGCGCGGCCGGATTGCGTCTGTGATGGGGCAGCTAGCCGAGGCCTGCAACCTACAGTCTGTCGCAACTTCTAGTCACCTTTATGCACTGTGTGAAACCAAGACGCTACGAATCTGTAAATACAGAACGTCAAGAACAATGCACGAAACAAATGGTAACTTCTAAAATAATCCCTTATGTTCATTTTTAGCCATAAGTTTTCACGTCTAACATTGTACCTTAAACGTCAGCCGAAACTTCCTTCATAGCTTGTGACACATTGAAAAATATTTCCTCATTACAGTAACTAATAAGATCTCCTCCATGAAAAACACCTCATTTTCCTAAATTGATGATATTTTGTGTATTCTAGAGCTGTCAGTGACTTGAAACTTCCTGGCAGATTAAAACTGTGTGCCGAACCGAGACTCCAGCTCGTGACCTTTGCCTTTCGCGGGCAAGTGATCTACCAACTGAGCTACCCAAGAGCTTCTGTGAAGTTTGGAAGGTAGGAGACGAGGTACTGGCAGAACTGAAGCTGTGAGAAAGGGTCATGAGTCGTGCTTGGGTAACTCAGTTGGTAGACCACTTGCCCGCGAAAGGCAAAGGTCCCGAGTTCGTGTCTCGGTCCGGCACACAGTTTTAATCTGCCAGGAAGTTTCATATCAGCGTACACTCCGCTGTAGAGTGAAAATTTCTTTCTAGAAACATCCCCCAGGCTGTGGCTAAGCCATGTCTCCACAATATCCTTTCTTCCAGGGGTGCTAGTTCTGCAAGGTTCGCAGGAGAGCTTTTGTGAAGTTTGCAACGTGGGAGACGACATACTGGCGGAATTAAAGTTGTGAGGACAGGGCGTGAGTCGTGCTTGGGTAGCTCCGTTGGTAGAGCACTTGCCCGCGAAAGGCAAAGGTCCCGAGTTCGAGTCTCAGTCCGGTACACAGTTTTCATCTACCAGGAAGTTTCATATCGGCGAACACTCCGCTGTAGAGTGAAAATTTCATTCTGTCCATGACTTATTAATATTCCCTTTAATAATGCACTGAAGAGCCAAAGAAACTGGTACACCTGTTTAACATCGTGTAGAGCCCCTGCCAGCGCGCAGAAGTGCCGCAGCACGACGTGGCATGGACTCAACTAATGTCTGAAGTAGTGCTGGAGGGAACTGACACCATGAATCTTGCAGGGCTGTCCATAAATCCGTAATAGTACGAAGAGATCGAGATATCTTCTGAACACCACGTTGCAATGCATCGCAGATATGCTCCATAATGTTCATGTCTGTCGAGTTTGGTGGCCAGCGGAAGTTTTTAAACTGAGAAGAATGTTCCTGAAGCCACTCTGTTGTAATCCTGGACGTGAGGGGTGTGGCACTGTTCTGCTGGAATGGCCCAAGCCCATCGGAATGCACAATGGACATGAATGGATTCACGTGATCAGACAGTATGCTTAAGTACTTGTCACCTGCCCGAGTGTCATCTAGACGTATCAGGGGTCCCATATCATTCCAACTGCACGCGCAACATACCATTACACAGGCTCCACCAGCTTGAACAGTCCTCTGCTGACGTGTAGGGTCCATGGATTCAAGAGGTTGTCTCCGTAACCGAACACATCCACCCGCTCGATAGAATTTGAAACGGGACTCGTCCGACCAGCAACACGTTTCCAGTCATCAGCAGTCCAATGTCGGTGTTGACTGGCCGAGGTGAGGCGTAAAGTTTTGTGTTCAGATGGTTCAAATGGCTCTGAGCACTATGGGACTTAACATCTGTGGTCATCAGTCCCCTAGAACTTGGAACCACTTAAACCTAACTAACCTATGGACATCACACACATCCATGCCCGAGGCAGGATTCGAACCTGCGACCGTAACGGTCGCGCGGTGCCACACTAAAGCGCCTAGAACCACTCGGCCACAGCGGCCGGCAAAGCTTTGTGTCGTGCAATCATTAAGTGTACACGAGTGGGCCTTTGGCTCCGAAAGCCCATATCGATGATGTTTTGTTGAATGGTTCACAAACTGACGCTTGTTGATGGCCCAGCACTGAAATCTGCAGCACTTTGCGGATGGGTTGCTCTTCTGTCACGTTGACGATTCACATTAGTCGTCGTTGGTCCCGCTGGTGCAGACCACAGCGATGTCGCAAATTTGATGTTTTGCCTGATTCCTGATATTCACGCTATACGCTTGAAATGCTCTTACGGGAAAATCGCCACTTCATCGCTATCTCGGAGGTGTTCTGTCCTATCGCTCGTGCGCCTACTACAGCACCACGTTCAAACTCACTTAAATACTGATAAGCTACCATTGTAGCAGTAGTGACCTATCTAACAACTGGGCCTGACACTTGTCTTATATAGGCGTTGCCAACCGCATCGCCGTTTTCTGCCTGTTTAAGTATACCTATATTTTGATACGCAAGCCTATACCATTCACTTCGGCGCTTCAGTGTATTATTCCAGTTTCATTCTAAAGCGGTGAAAAGTATTTGCTATATGTGCATATGAAATCCTCCTCCTCAAATAAGTGTAAAGCGCTTTTCCTTACCTGTAGGGGAGAGTATTGTATTTTGTCATACTTTTCAGACTTCCGTCTCAAACTTTGGTTTTTAGACAGCTGTGTTATACACTCCTGGAAATTGAAATAAGAACACCGTGAATTCATTGTCCCAGGAAGGGGAAACTTTATTGACACATTCCTGGGGTCAGATACATCACATGATCACACTGACATAACCACAGGCACATAGACACAGGCAACAGAGCATGCACAATGTCGGCACTAGTACAGTGTATATCCACCTTTCGCAGCAATGCAGGCTGCTATTCTCCCATGGAGACGATCGTAGGGATGCTGGATGTAGTCCTGTGGAACGGCTTGCCATGCCATTTCCACCTGGCGCCTCAGTTGGACCAGCGTTCGTGCTGGACATGCAGACCGCGTGAGACGACGCTTCATCCACTCCCAAACATGCTCAATGGGGGACAGATCCGGAGATCTTGCTGGCCAGGGTAGTTGACTTACACCTTCTAGAGCACGTTGGGTGGCACGGGATACATGCGGACGTGCATTGTCCTGTTGGAACAGCAAGTTCCCTTGCCGGTCTAGGAATGGTAGAACGATGGGTTCGATGACGGTTTGGATGTACCGTGCACTATTCAGTGTCCCCTCGACGATCACCAGTGGTGTACAGCCAGTGTAGGAGATCGCTCCCCACACCATGATGCCGGGTGTTGGCCCTGTGTGCCTCGGTCGTATGCAGTCCTGATTGTGGCGCTCACCTGCACGGCGCCAAACACGCATACGACCATCATTGGCACCAAGGCAGAAGCTACTCTCATCGCTGAAGACGACACGTCTCCATTCGTCCCTCCATTCACGCCTGTCGCGACACCACTGGAGGCGGGCTGCACGATGTTGGGGCGTGAGCGGAAGACGGCCTAATGGTGTGCGGGACCGTAGCCCAGCTTCATGGAGACGGTTGCGAATGGTCCTCGCCGATACCCCAGGAGCAACAGTGTCCCTAATTTGCTGGGAAGTGGCGGTGCGGTCCCCTACGGCACTGCGTAGGATTCTACGGTCTTGGCGTGCATCCGTGCGTCGCTGCGGTCCGGTCCCAGGTCGACGGGCACGTGCACCTTCCGCCGACCACTGGCGACAACATCGATGTACTGTGGAGACCTCACGCCCCACGTGTTGAGCAATTCGGCGGTACGTCCACCCGGCCTCCCGCATGCCCACTATACGCCCTCACTCAAACTCCGTCAACTGCACATACGGTTCACGTCCACACTGTCGCGGCATGCTACCAGTGTTAAAGACTGCGATGGAGCTCCGTATGCCACGGCAAACTGGCTGACACTGACGGCGGCGGTGCACAAATGCTGCGCAGCTAGCGCCATTCGACGGCCAACACCGCGGTTCCTGGTGCGTCTGCAGTGCCGTGCGTGTGATCATTGCTTGTACAGCCCTCTCGCAGTGTCCGGAGCAAGTATGGTGGGTCTGACACACCGGTGTCAATGTGTTCTTTTTTCCATTTCCAGGAGTGTAGAAGTGAAATATATTCTCTTGTTCCATTCTGAAATGATAGCATTAACCTTATGTGTGCTGCAGTGTTTAACTGAAATTACTAACTTTACTCCAGAAATGCAAGACTTTTCCAAATGTGTAATACTGTTCAAATGGTTCTGAGTACTATGGGACTTAACATCTGAGGTCATCAGTCCCCTAGAACTTAGAACTACTTAAACCTAACTAACCTAAGGACATCACACACATCCATTCCCGAAGAAGGATTCGAACCTGCGACCGTAGCGGTCGCGCGGTTCCAGACTGAAGCGCCTAGAACCGCTTGGTCACACCGGCCGGCTGTAAATGGTTCAAATGGCTCGGAGCACTATGGGACTTAACATCTATGGTCATCAGTCCCCTAGAACTTAGAACTACTTAAACCTAACTAACCTAAGGACAGCACACAACACCCAGCCATCACGAGGCAGAGAAAATCCCTGACCCCGCCGGGAATCGAACCCGGGAACCCGGGCGTGGGAAGCGAGAACGCTACCGCACGACCACGAGATGCGGGCGGCCGGCTGTAAAACTGTTCACTATGTTCACTTGCGTAGGAAAAAATTGAGAAAAATCTTGTGAACACTGTACTTAATAGTATACAGGGAGAAGGAAAATCGCGTACTCGGACTTCGCAGTGTGATTCCTCATTTACTAGCAACAAAAAAGTGTCTTCCACAAAATTCCATCCTGCGGATATTTCCGGCAGTAAACGGACGTTATATATCGGCAGTCTGGCAACACAGTAATGTCATGTACGGTAATTATCTCCGTCAGCATGTACGTATAGCCTTGTGCAGTTGGTGTGGTGGGTCTCGTTTTGGGTTTGCATGCGGAAGGTCAATGGTTCGATTCTCAGTCGAAGCTTGTTCGTCTAAATGCAGTCCACGCGGAACGATATCTGGTGTCTTCATAGTCATTGACTGGGACTCTGGCGTTTAAATCCTGTTCTGAAAATAGACGTACAGTCTTTCTACGCAACAAATCAAACGTCTCCCAGCTCACTCCATGAAGAGAGAGAAATCTTTTGTCGTACATACTCAACATCTCAGATACCTCAACCGCACCAAGTCAGTTCACATTGCATTGCATGTAAGGGTGTACCTAACACAATCATTTGGAATAATTCTGATTAATAAATTGACTAAAGTTATAAAACAACGGCACTGCCACGTATCTGTCGCTCCATGTGCCATATCACTTCTCACGTGACGTCGTGGCTCCTCTACCTAAGAACAATCTGTCTTTCTTGGTCTGTTAAATTTTTTATTGTTATTATTATTGTGCACATGACTGGCAAGTGGGCGTGTAGTGAGCAGGGGATTTTGTTTGTGAGGCTTAATCACGGCGTTCTGTACTTCAGTACTCATCTCAACGCAGAATGTAAAAATTGATTGTCAGAACTGAAGAATGTGGTGAAAGTGTTATTTTTTGCATGTCAGAGATTTTATTTTGGAACAATACTCTCTTGTTTAGCATGACCTTTCATCTTCATGTGGACAACTGCATCTACCATGTTTTAAAACTATCCGAGTAGTTTCGCAGAGCGAAAATTTCTTTAACTGTAAATTTGAAAAATAGACAAGACAGTTGCAAAAATGTTGAAATGTGACAGGAGATTTTCGTTCTATGCAACTGCTATGTCTCAGTTCGATGGTAGTGTTTTATTAACTGTGGTGTCACCGCTAGACACCACACTTGCTAGGTGGTAGCCTTTAAATCGGCCGCGGTCCGTTAGTATACGTCGGACCCGCGTGTCGCCACTATCAGTGATTGCAGACCGAGCGCCGCAACACGGCCGGTCCAGAGAGACTTCCTAGCACTCGCTCCAGTTGTACGACCGACTTTGCTAGCGATGGTTCACTGACAAAATACGCTCTCATTTGCCGAGACGATAGTTAGCATAGCCTTCAGCTACGTCATTTGCTACGACCTAGCAAGGCACCAGTACCAGTTACTATTGATACTGTAATAATGTACCGTCAAGACCGACGTTCACCATTTGTGGATTAAAGTTAAGTATTCCACCAGCTACGTCCGTTTTTTCTAAAATCTAATTTCCCTGTCCTGTTCCAGACCTCACGCCAGCCTGCGTGAACTAAACCGCGCTCTTGTAACCCGGTGTTGGCTCTCCTGCCAACCCACAACATTAACTGTCCTTGGTTCCAGTGCACAGTTACTGCATATTTAATTACCGAGCCCGTACAGCATTTTATTTGTAATTTTATTCAATTTATGACACTCTTGTGTAACGTTAAAATATTAAATGTATGCAGTGCAAATATTATGATACATGCCCGTTAGGTGCAAATTGATGTTTATGTTTTGTAATCGCGATAGTGAGAAGGAGTGTAGCTGACAGCGGATTGAGTGTGTAGAGATGCGGTGAGAGGATGGTGGTACGTTAGTGGAGGAACGGTTCACGTAATGGGGAAAGAAGAAATATTTTGGAGAAGGAGGAGGAGGAGGAGGAAGAAGAAGAGAAGGAGATAAGTGTTTAACGTCCCGTCGACAACGAGGTCATTAGAGATGGAGCACAAGTTCGTAGCAGCAGCGCGGTTCGGGACTGAAGCGCCTAGAACCGCTCGGCCACAGTGGCCGGCCTCTTTTCTCCGTTAAACAATCAATAAACTGTCTGACGTGTTGTGTGACAGCTGTCTATGTGCTGATGAACAATAATGGGACTTTTTCCGGTATTTTTTCGGGATTCTGCTGTTGATGACGCAGCTGCACGAGCAACGTTCGTCAGAAGACGGCGTCAGTCGTCGAGCAGCCGCACGAGCGGCAGCACGACCACATAGAGGTGTCGCGCTACTACATGGGGAGGAGGCGTTCACGCCAGACAGTTTATAAAGCTTTGGAACTACTGACGGCCGTGGGAGAGCCAGTCCTGACAAAACTCTACCATCTGGTGAGCAAGATGTATGAAACAGGCGAAATACCCTCAGACTTCAAGAAGAATATAATAATTCCAATCCCAAAGAAAGCAGGTGTTGACAGATGTGAAAATTACCGAAGTATCAGCTTAAGAAGTCACAGCTGCAAAATACTAACACGAATTCTTTACAGACGAATGGAAAAACTAGTAGAAGCCAACCTCGGGGAAGATCAGTTTGGATTCCGTAGAAACACTGGAACACGTGAGGCAATACTGACCTTACGACTTATCTTAGAAGAAAGATTAAGGAAAGGCAAACCTACGTTTCTAGCATTTGTAGACTTAGAGAAAGCTTTTGACAATGTTGACTGGAATACTCTCTTTCAAATTCTAAAGGTGGCAGGGGTAAACTACAGGGAGCGAAAGGCTATTTACAATTTGTACAGAAACCAGATGGCAGTTATAAGAGTCAAGGGACATGAAAGGGAAGCAGTGGTTGGGAAAGGAATGAGACAGGGTTGTAGCCTCTCCCCGATGTTGTTCAATCTGTATGTTGAGCAAGCAGTAAAGGAAACAAAAGAAAAATTCGGAGTAGGTATTAAAATTCATGGAGAAGAAATAAAAACTTTGAGGTTCGCCGATGACATTGTAATTCTGTCAGAGACAGCAAAGGACTTGGAAGAGCAGTTGAACGGAATGGACAGTGTCTTGAAAGGAGGATATAAGATGAACATCAACAAAAGCAAAACAAGGATAATGGAATGTAGTCTAATTAAGTCGGGTGATGCTGAGGGAATTAGATTAGGAAATGAGGCACTTAAAGTAGTAAAGGAGTTTTGCTATTTGGGGAGCAAAATAACTGATGATGGTCGAAGTAGAGAGGATATAAAATGTAGGCTGGCAATGGCAAGGAAAGCGTTTCTGAAGAAGAGAAATTTGTTAACATGCAGTATTGATTTAAGTGTCAGGAAGTCATTTCTGAAAGTATTCGTATGGAGTGTAGCCATGTATGGAAGTGAAACATGGACGATAAATAGTTTGGACAAGAAGAGAATAGAAGCTTTCGAAATGTGGTGCTACAGAAGAATGCTGAAGATTAGATGGGTAGATCACATAACTAATGAGGAAGTATTGAATAGGATTGGGGAGAAGAGAAGTTTGTGGCACAACTTGACCAGAAGAAGGGATCGGTTGGTAGGACATGTTCTGAGGCATCAAGAGATCACCAATTTAGTATTGGAGGGCAGCGTGGAGGGTAAAAATCGTAGAGGGAGACCAAGAGATGAATACACTAAGCAGATTCAGAAGGATGTAGGTTGCAGTAGGTACTGGGAGATGAAAAAGCTTGCACAGGATAGAGTAGCATGGAGAGCTGCATCAAACCAGTCTCAGGACTGAAGACAACAACAACAACAAATATTAATATGAAAGTCAATAGCACTAATGGGCACGTGTTTCTGCATGGCCCTTCTGTGTTTTGTGAAGGAGTGTTAAATTTCGCTCTACGAAATAATGATACCGATAGAGCTGGCAATGGATGGGTGACCGTATCAATTGTACATTACAGGAGACAAAGTGTCTAAAGTTGAAGGACTTGAGGCTTTTTACGATGGAGACATTATTGCCTATCGCACATATCATATAGCTGAAGTGTGTAACAGAGATATGGGAGCTTCCTATTTTATTTCTACAATGTCTCTTACTCTAAGGACTAATAATCACCCTAAAGTTGGTGAATATGAATCTCTATGTGTTTGGGCTAAACGCTCAGGCAATTGTTCCGATGTACAAATTGTAGGTGATCTGAGTCACTATTATAGAAATTAATAAAGTTCCTTTCCTGTCCTTACATCCGTTCTACTGAAAAAAAAAATCAAATCTACGCTTCTGGGATGTACTCTGTGTGAGGCATCTCTGTGTGACCTTGAACTGGACTTAGCCGCTGAGCGCTGCTGGCGCGGAGTCACGGGCCATAGGCAAATGTGATGAGTTTACTACGTGCTTGGTGTACAGTACGGTGATAGCACCTACTTGTAGTCAGAGATGGCCGCCCTGAGCTTTGACGACCAGTACGCGTACCCTCATATTCCGATGGAGCTCGACTGTCGCATCCGAATACCCCACAAATCTGGATACTGCATGTTTCGATCAGATAGCCAAATGGACATCCACAATGAGGCCGATTTCAAGCTCTGCTCTTCAGGTGCTGATAACACTGTACAACAGGAGTATTCATCATCTCGCATCCTTCACAGTGATCATTCAATATCTGGCTCTCTTCACGTCCCTTATACACTGAAGAGTCAAAGAAACTGGTGTAGGCATGCGTATTAAAATACGCAGATACGTAAACAGACAGAATAAGGCGCTGCGGTCGGCAACGCCTATTTAAGACAACAACTGTCTGGCGCAGTTGTTAGTTCGGTTACTGCTGCTAGAGTGGCAGGTTATCAAGATTTAAGTCAGTTTGAACGTGACTCGGCGCACGAACGATAGGACACAGCGTCTCCGAGGTATTGACGAAGTGGGGATTTTCCCGTACGATCATTTCACGAGTGTACCGTGAATATCGGGAATCCGGTAAAACATCAGTCTCAGACATCACTGTGGAAGGAAAAACAACCTGCAAGAACGGGACCAACGACGACTGAAGAGAATCGTTCAACGTGACAGAACTGCAATCCTTTCGCAAATACCTGCAGATTTCAATGTTGGGCCATCAACAAGTGTCAGCGTACGAACCATTCAACGAATCATCATCGATAGTGGCTTTCGGAGCCGGAGCGCCACAAGTGTACTCTTGATGACTGCACGACACAAAGATTTACGCCTTGCCTGGGCCCGTCAACAATAACATTGGACTGTTGATGGCTGGAAACATGATGCCTGGTCGAACCAGTCTCGTTTCAAACTGTATCGGGCGAATGGACGTGTACGGGTATGGAGACAGTCTCATGAATCCATGCACCCTGCTTGTCAGAAGGGACTGTTTAAGCTGGTGGAGATCCCGTAATGGTGCGGGGCGTGTGCATTTGGAGTCATATGGGACCCCTGTTTCGTCTAGATACTACTCTGACAGATGACACGTACGTAGGTATCCAGCCTGATCACCTCCATCCATTCGTATCCATTGCGCATTCCGACGGACTTGGGCAATTCCAATGCGACACCCCACACTTCCAGAATTGCTACAGATTGGCTCCAGGATCACTCTTCTGAGTTTAAACACTTCCGCTGGCCACCAAACTCCCCAGACAGGAACATTATTGAGGATATTTGGGGTGCCTGGAACGTGCTGTTCAGAAGAGATCTCCAGCTCCTCGTAGTCTTAGGGATTTATAGATAGCCCTGCAGGACACATGATTTCAATTCCCTCCAGCATTACTTCAGACATCAGTCGAGTCCATGCCACGTCGTGTTGTGACACATCTGCGTGCTCGCGGTGGCCCTATACAATATTAGGTAGGTGTGCGAGTTTCTTTGGCTCTTCAGTGTATATCCTACAGACCAGGTAACGATACTAAACACTAACAGCAGGAATGCACTGGTGGCCATTCCAGTTGTCACACAGAATTGGAACTCTTGGAACTCTACTCATTCACATACCCGATATGGTGGGCATGTGTACATCCGATCCTGTGTTTTACATCCGATCCTGTGTTTTAGTTGCTTCATGTTTTTTTTATTTATTCATTTTTTTTTCCTGTGTGTATATGTAGGTTGCCTCACTTACAACCATCAGGCGCGTTTTCCCTGGTGTTTTGACAGATATTTGCAATTTCGTTTTTGAAATGTTTAACTGAGTCAGCCCAAACAAATTCCGCGATTCACAGTGTCAGCGGAAAGCATCACTTTTTTTCTTGCTACAAACAAAATCATTGTCAGAGTAGAATTTTACGCGACCATTCTTTAGAGCGGTCCTAAATTCGTCTAGCACAATACTCGTTTTATCTGTACGTATTAACAGGGACAGTAAAACAGAAAGAATATATGATACGGGGCAAGCTTGGCAAATTTCTATAGATCTTCCGGTGTCTGTCGTGTTTATCGACCGCGCTAGAGACTGAGAGCAATTCACGTAGCCACAGTAATAACACAGGCCAACATAATATCACTTTCAGAATGATGTCAGGAATGGCCAGGTGTTTCAGTTTCCATATCCCTAACACGACAATATCTATTGCATTTCTCTAAGACCTCGGATTACGGAAATACGACATAAAATTTTGCTCAGAAAAAAAAACAGAAAAAGAGGAAAGCAAAATTAATCATTATCTTATTGACCGAAGTTTTGTTCTCGACATCGTTCGAGTCTGGGATGGCTGCTAACTGCATAGCGCAGTAACCGTGAAGACAGACACCTCATAAACTGGCCAAACACTGAGTACTTTGTTTACAGGGACAATTTAATGCAAGAGCATTGTGGAAAAAATGGAAATTTCACTTGAAGGTTTCCGTTGGATGATTTTTTACAATTTGCATAAAGGTGACTTTCTCAGCGACAATGGCTGCTATTAATCACTTGCCAAAAGAATCCTTTGTCTTAAAGAAAAACGAAAGATTGCCATCTTGTGTGCGGTGTGACTGAAGGGAATGGGCATGTAGCATACCGTGATCAGTAGGCATCCATATGCATATCGTACTGCATTGGATTTTACGTGAACATTTAGCTGTGAAAAATGCCTGTTCCCAGTGCATATCACACAATTTGACTTAAGTTGGAAAACACACTCTTGTCAGTTGGTGCAAAGAAATGCACAAAAGTGGAATGAGGAGATGTAAACACGTACATGGCGTCCTAACATGTAAATTTCTATGTAGTCTTACAATCCGAAAACCAAACAGCTGTCCGCTGATTCGGTGTTCGGAAATGACGCGAAAATAACAAAGATCTCAGATGTAAACAGTGGTGAGGGACAGTCGGTGAGAAACAGGATTACTGCGTGTTAGACACTGTGCGTGATGTGCTTTAATCATATTAGTCGACAGTTCCACGATAAATTGAGATATGTCTGCTGTACTTCTAATTTCAGCGTCTTACTAATGGCAACTTCGTCAGGATGTCTGCATGTAATCAGCAGTATGTGCCACAAACTTGACTGCTAGTAGTAGTAAGTTGTACCAGAAAAATAATTTTCAGGGACGAATTATACAAATCCAAGGGTGATGTGGATAACTACGACTCAAATAAAGAATCTAAATAAGTTCCTGCAAGCAAACGCGCTTTAAAAGTTGTTACTAACCAGGTATATGTGAATAGTTCTTTAAAAAAAAAAAAATATCGTTAAAGGCCATCCTTAACTTTGACGACAAAATAATTAATTTAGTATGTTACTGTAACATAAATAATTTTTGAGGTTGTTAATACTTCTTTATCTCAATAATTAATGCAATTCTAAGTACCACAAAATGAAACAATTCGGACCTTATAAATCTTTATTTTTGAGAAGTAACGTAGTGTTCGTTAACTCGCCCAGCGGGTAAATAGATGAAAGTAAATGGCAACTGATGTCAAGTACACATATTTTACAAGTAAACACTGTTAAGTACCCATTAACGTACTTCTAAGGATAAAATTTTTATGTAAATTCGCAAAGCGTTTCCAACAGAATTTTCGTCTTGTTTACTTGGTTACGCCGTAAATGGTGCGATCTATGTTTAGAGGGTCGATCAACAGGAGAATCCCGAAAAAATACCGGAAAAAGTCACATTATTGTTCACAGCACATCGACAGCTGTCACACAACACGTCAGACAGTTTATTGATTATTTAACGGAGAAAAAAGCCGGCCGCTGTGGCCGATCGGTTCTAGGTGCTTCAGTCCGGAACCGCGCTGCTGCTACGGTCGCAGTTTCGAATCCTGCCTTGGGCACGGATGTGTGTAATGTCCTTAGGTTAGTTAGGTTTAAGTAGTAGTAAGTCTAGGGAACTGATGACCTCAGCTGTTCCATTAAACCATTTTTTTTTTTTAAATCCAGTTTTCTCATTGCACATTTACCGCAAATCTACTACTTTTGTTATTACGCCAATCAAAAAATGTCTGATTAGTCTTTTTTATCATCTCAGGTAACTGTTGAATTCATCAAATTCAGCTTTTTTAAGGCGTCGACGTCAAAGTGAAAAACACAATTCCCGGAAAGGTTCGAAAGCATGAAAAAATATGCACATTTTGAGGGTAAATATTTTGAGCAACATTAGGACGATCTGCACTAAAAAAATTTTCTCTCGCTGTTTTTTTTACAAAAAAAGACAAAAAGAAAACTGCAAAGGAACATCGCTATTCCTATTTCGGAAATTGTCTCAGGGCGGTATCTACTTTTTTTTTAGCCCCCAGAGAAATCAAAGGGCTGCCTCCAAATTCATGAACTACAACTCCAATTCGCGGAAGTCACTGGTAATCAGGGCTACGTTGTATCGGTTCCCGATGCCAATATCTATTGCAGCTGCAATTCGGACTGTACTAAACTTTTGTTACCCCTACGGGAATTCTCAAGGCAATGAAAAATAGTACATCGAACAACGCGTTAAAGGTCAGGTCAGACATACGAGGACCGAGTAGGAAATTGGCAATTTTCGGCAAATGGCAGCGTAGCTCCGATGGACAATTACTGGCTACTTTACTCGAAGTGTGCTGCAACAATTGAGGATATGAGCTTCGCATCGACAAGATATGATGAAGTCCTATTTAATCCCGGCTTTCATGCAACTAGATATTTTCCTATCGAGAATGCAACTTCGAAGGTGATTTGACTTTACAGTACCTAATTCAAAACATGTACACCCACACCCCCACACACACACACACACACACACACACACACACACACACACACACAAACACACGCACTGATGAGCCCAAACACTGTGGTCACTGACCAGTGCGAGTCTCAATGGTATCGAGTGTGGTTGCAGGCGCATGGCACGGTAATCAAGGTATATAAGCGGATAAGAGACGATTGGGGATCATTCTAGCAGTAACACGGACCGGAAGTGGGTAAATCGACTTCCATTAGCCCCAAAAAAGGCAATCGTGTTCGGCTTTTCGCGTGTTACTATCGTCATTATACATGGAAAGAAGTTCAAGGAGGGTGATACGACGAGTAGGCAGTAAGGCATTGGAATTTCACGAGTCGTCACAGAAGATGGAGCTCGATGGCTTGCCCACTCGGCACGTAGGATAGGCGACGATCTGTGCCAGATCTGATGACAGAGTACAGTTTTGGTGCAGACAGAGATGTTGAAAAACGCACTGCTCAGCGTACATTGTTGAACATAGTCCTCCTTGCCGGACCAAGACACATTTTGACACATGGACATCATCAGTTATGACTGCAGTGGTCACTGACGGGATAATCAAGACTGGACGTTGGATCAATGAAAATGTATAGTCTGCTCGGATGAATTGCTTTGGTCAATCGTCGTGTTCGGATATGCCATCATCCAACCGAGTGGCTTCTGTAAATGTACGTACGCATACCGATGGTGACAGTATATTGCTATGGGGCACATTCAACTGTGCTTCCACGGGATCTTCTAGCAGGATAACTCTCCGTGACTCAAATTCATAATCCTGCAACGGTGGATTCAGGATAATGTTAATATCTTGGCCATCAGATTCGCCTAAGAAGAGTCCGACTTAACGCGTTTTGGACACTGTCGGGCACAATTCCAACCCCGCAAATCACCGGCTCGACATTTTTTGGAATTGCTTGATTATATACTGTGTGTGGTGTTGTAAAGTCTTTGCTTCAAACGTCTAGGGAGATTGGATCACATCATCGTATCGTGAACATCTTTTGTTAGAGACATAATGTTTGCTCAGACTTCCCAGTGATCTTCGCCATGTTTTGCCCCATGTTATGTCCTTAGAGGTGGTAGGGTGTAGGGACGTACGCTATGTGTGTCTCCTACAATCGAATCAACTCTTCTTCATGAAAGTGAATTGGCCGAGATCCTGATTCCCTTCTTAAAATTCTCCACTAGGAGTCAATCATTATTAATATTTCCTTTTTCAGTATCACTCTATCACTTTGCTGTGACACGTAGCTGGTTCGCTGAAATCTCTTCGTTCCAGTCGCCTGTGTCCTTCTAGACTCGATAAACAATCATTTGGGTTTGCGGAAAGCAGGAGTTTACAGTTTACTATGTAAGTGGCAATGCGTACACTGGTCAGACCGTTCACACAGTACATAAAAGGTACTTGGAATGCGATCACCGTACTAGCATTTCATAGCCCAGTAACTCAGCCAAGAATTGTGTCCCCACAAGACACTCTACGGATTATTCTGCCACAGAAATCTTGGCCACGACGGCATCCTTCTCGGATTCTACACTACTAGCCATTAAAATTGCTACACCAAGAAGAAATGCAGATGATGGATTCTACACTACTAGCCATTAAAATTGATACACCAAGAAGAAATGCAGATGATAAACGGGTATTCATTGGACAAATATATTATACTAGAACTGACATGTGATTACATTTTCAGGCAATTTCGGTGCATAGATCCTGAGAAATCAGGACCGAGAACAAACACCTCTGGCCGTAATAACGGCCGTGATACGCCTGGGCATTGAGTCAAACAGAACTTGGATGGCGTGTACAGGCACAGCTGCCCATGCAGCTTCAACACGGTACCACAGTTCATCAAGGGTAGTGACTGGCGTCTTATGAAGAGCCAGTTGCTGAGCCACCATTGATCAGACGTTTTCAATTGGTGAGACATCTGGAGAAAGTGCTGGCCAGGGCAGCAGTCGAAAATTTTCTGTATCCAGAAAGGTCCGTACAGGACCTGCAACATGCGTTCGTGCGTTATCCTGCTGAAATGTAGGGCCGGCCGGAGTGCCCGAGCGGTTCTAGGCGCTACAGTCTGGAACCGCGCGACCACTACGGTCGCAGGTTCGAATCCCGCCTCGGGCATTGATGTGTGTGATGTCCTCAGGTTAGTTAGGTTTAAGTAGTTCTAAGTTCTAGGGGACTGATGACCACAGCAGTTAAGTCCCACAGTGCTCAGAGCCATATGAACCATTTTTTGAAATGTAGGGTTTCGCAGCGATCAAATGAGGAGGGAGGAGAAGGAGATTAGTGTTTAACGTCCCATCGACAACGAGGTCATTAGAGACGGAGCACAAGCTCGGGTTAGGGAAGGATGGGGAAGGAAATCGGCCGTGCCCTTTCAAAGGAACAATCCCGGCATTTGCCTGAAGTGATATAGGGTTCAAATGGTTCAAATGGCTCTGAGCACTATGGGACTCAACTGCTGTGGTCATCAGTCCCCTAGAACTTAGAACTACTGAAACCTAGCTAACCTAAGGACATCACACACATCCATGCCCGAGGCAGGATTCGAACCTGCGACCGCAGCAGTCGCACGGTTCCGGACTGCGCGCCTAGAACCGCGAGACCACCGCGGCCGGCGAAGTGATATAGGGAAATCACGGAAAACCTAAATCAGGATGGCCACACGTGGGATTGAACCGTCGTCCTTCCGAATGCGAGTCCAGTGGCGATCGAATGGAGAGTAGAGCCACGGGTCGTAACGCATCTGAAATGTAACGTCCACTGTTCAAAGTGCCGCCAATGCGAACAAGAGGTGACCGAGACGTGTAACCAAAGGCACCCCATACCATCACGCCGGGTGATGCGCCTGTATGGCGATGACGAATACACGCTTCCAATGTGCATTCACCGCGATGTCGCCAAACATGGATGCTACCATCATGATGCTGTAAACAGAACCTGGATTCATCCGAAAAAGTGACGTTTGCCCATTCGTGCACCCAGAGTCGTCGTTGAGTACACCATCGCAGGTGCACCTGTCTGTGATGCAGCGTCAAGGGTAACCGCAGCCATGGTCTCCGAGGTGATAGTCCATGCAGCTGCAAACGTTGTCGAACTGTTCGTGCAGATGGTTGTTGTCTTGCAAACGTTCCCATCTGTTGACTTAGGGATCGAGACGTGGCTGCACGATCCGTTACAGCCATCGGATAAGATGTCTGTCATCTCGACTGCTAGTGATACGAGGCCGTTGGGATCCAGCACGGCGTTCCGTATTACCCTGCTGAACCCACCGATTCCGTATTCTGCTAACAGTCATTGGATCTCGACCAATGTGGGCAGCAATGTCGCGATACGATGAACCGCAACCGCGATAGCCTACAATCCGACCTTTATCAAAGTCCGAAACGTGATGGTACGCATTTCTCCTCCTTACACGTTTCATCAGGCAACGTCGGTCAACTTCTGTTTGTGTATGAGAAATCGGTTGGAAACTTACGTCACGTCAGCACGTTATAGATGTCGGCACCGGCGCCAACCTTGTGTGAATGCTTTGAAAAGCTAGTCATTTTCATATCATAGCATCTTCTTCGTGCCGGTTAAATTTTGCTTCTGTAGCACGTCATCTTCGTGCTGCAGCAATTTTAATGGCCAGTAGTGTAGATCCTACTAGTTCGCTGAATCTCTTCGTTCCAGCCACCTGTGCCCATCTCGCCTCGACGAACAATCATTTGGGTTTGCGGAAGGCAGGACTTTACAGTTTACTACGTAAGTGGCAATGCGAACACTGGTCAGACCGTTCACACAGTGCATGAAAGGTACTTGGAATGCGATCACCGTACTAGCATTTCATAGCCCAGTAACTTAGCCGAGAATTGTATCTCCACAAGACACTCTACCGATTATTCTGCCATAGAAATCTTGGCCACGACGAGATTCTTCTCGGATTCTGTTATTGAGGAATTTTCCAAATACGAAATACCTGTGTGACACTATGCATTGTGACGGTGGTAGATGCCATCATACCGAGGAAAAACAGACATCATGTAGAGGTGTTCATGGTCCCCAAGGATGCTTTGTGTCCTGCAGAATGACGATACCGCACAGGAAATACTAGCGAAGACATTCTCCAGACAGTAGCGTCCCCGTCTCCGGCCTCGACCCTTCCAATGATTGTTGCAGAGCGTTTCCTTTTAGACGCTTTACGCCGTACGCGCCAACGGCCATCCGTCCGATGGAGCGTAAACCGTTGTTTATCTGAAAGAGCCGCCTACCGCAACCCGATGGTCGTCCAGTTGCGGCATTGGCGCGGATGTTCTAACCTTGGTCGCTGATAAACAGCAAGTCAGCCACGGAGGCGGTGTTAGCTGAGCGATCGTTGAGCAGACACTGTCGGTAACCCCTTGGTTCATACGGGCTGTCAGTTGTTCAGTAGCTGCACGCCTATTGGCCCGAACACATCTCCGCAGTTGTCGTTGCGCCTGTAATTTATGGCTCGTGGTGCACCACAGTTGTCTCCGAGCTGGTTTTGGATAACGAATATTTGCCATTCACGGTGGCACGCGAACCGTTTACAAACTTAGCCGTTTCGGAAATACTTCCACCCCTGGCACAGAAGTCAGTGATCATACGAGGTGCGGCTAGAAAAAAACCGGACTGATGCTGGAAAAAACATTTATTTACAATTTCATGTTATCTCCTTCAATGTACTCTCCTCCTCGGTCTCTACACCGCTCCATACGAATTTTCCACTGTTCATAGCAATACTGCAGATCATTTTCGGTAAGTCCATACATTACTGCCGTCGCTTTTTCTTTTACTGCTTCAACAGTCTCAAATCTAGTTCCTTTCAAAGCTGACTTGACTTTAGGGAAAAGAAAAAAGTCACAGGGGGCCAAATCAGGTGAGTAGGGTGGATGATCTAAGATGAGAATGTTGTGTTTTGCCAAAAACGTCTTCACTGACAACGCACTGTGAGCTGGGGCATTGTCTTGCTGAAGGATCCATGACTTTTTTCTCCACAAATCGTTCCGTTTTCTCCGTACTCGCTCACGTAGGGTAGCCAGGACGCTAATGTAGTAATGCTGCTTCACTGTTTGTCCCTCTGGTACCCAATCAATGTGCACAATCCCTTTGATGTCAAAAAAAACAATCATCATTGCCTTGAATTTCGATTTTGACATTCGTGCTTTCTTTTGTCGTGGAGAACCAGGAGTTTTCCAATGCATCGATTGGCGTTTAGTTTCGGGATCGTAAGTAAAAAACCACGATTCATCGCAAGTAATAACATTTTGTAAGAAGGTGGGATCACTTTCAATGTTTTCCAGGATGTCAGAACAAATCATTCTTCGGCGTTCCTTCTGTTCAATTGTGAGACACTTTGGAACCATTTTTGAACACACTTTGTTCATGTTGAAACTTTCATGAAGAATCTGCCTAACGCTTTCCTTGTCAACCCCTGTTAACTCAGACACTGCTCTGATTGTTAAACGGCGATCTTGTCGAACAAGTTTACCGATTTTTTCAATGTTTGCATCAGTTTTTGCTGACAATGGTCTGCCAATGCGAGTGTCATTACTGGTGTCTTTGCGGCCATCTTTAAATCGTTTAAACCACTCAAACACTTGTGTTCGCGATAAACAATCATCGCCGTACACTTGTTGTAACATTACAAACGTTTCACTTGCAGATTTTCCTAGTTTGAAACAAAATTTGATGTTAACACGCTGTTCTTTCTGTACACTCAACATTTTCCGACGCACAGACAAAACGTCAACTACTTAAAACAGACGCCACGGGCAGACTGAGTGCAGGAGGCAGATGAAACTCGAGCAGTAGGCGGAGCGAGAGTCACGTGACAGGCCACGCGACTTTCAGCCTTATTGCATTCGTTTTATTGTTTCACCAGTACTAGTCCGGTTTTTTTCTAGCCACACCTCGTATACCCTTTCGTACGTGACATAACTCGCTGCGTTTCCATATTACGAAAACAAATGCACTGCCTTTCGCGTCCCCCTGACACGCTCCACCTAGCCTCCACCGGTAGTGCTGCCAACTCCCATTATTGCACGTCGACCTTGAACGTTGGCGGTGGTCACGTCAATGTCAATGAACCGTGTATAACAGGGCGCGACAGTGTCTTTTAGAAGTTGATAATTAATTGAAACTCTCAGCTGCTGACAGGTGTTGTTGATATACCACGATGGGGACAGCTGAAAATGTGAGACCCGACCGGGACTCGAACCCGGGATCTCCTGCTTACATGGCAGACGCTCTATCCATCTGGAGATCCTGGGTTTGAGTCCTGGTCGGGGCACACATTTTCAGCTGTCCCCATCGAGGTATATCAACAACACCTGTCGGCAGCTGAGGGTTTAAATTAATTATCATTTATTCTAGAGAAGCTGCACTGTCATCAGTGGTATCTGTTCTTTTGAGAACAGTTACTATCTTTATATATCTTTCAGAAGTATTTAACCGTCCAGTAGCACAAGTACAGTAAAGGAGTCGAAACGTCAATTCTTTTGGAAGATTGTAGAGGAACGTGACGCGACCTGCCTTAGAAATTGTAGCATCAGTAATGAATCCTGTCTGCCATCATGAATTAGATGAATTTAGTGGTAGCATCCTTATACAAGGTGTACAACTTCGCTTCCGCCGTTTGCCGATAGGTGGCGACAACTAAGTAACGGTCGAGAGAAACAGATCGCAGACGTCAGGCAGTTAGCTTGGACCTCGCTCAACATAACCTCATTCAAACATTAGTTGATTTGTGTCAGCATCATAAAGTCGTCCTCGATTTAAAATGTCAGTTTACGAGCCTAATTCTCGTCATTTGCGGGAGGTGTTATTGTTTTGTTTCAGTATGAAGAAAACAGTGGCTGAGTCTCATCTAATGCTCTCGAGTACGTATGATAATGACGCTATTAGTGAAGGATCGTGTCGTGAGTGGTTTCAACGCTTCAAGAACGGTGATTTTAACATCGTAGACCGCCATAGTGGTCGAAGAGAGAATGTTTTGCAGAGTTTGAGACATTGCTGAGTGACGACTCGCGTCAGGTTAGTAGGAGTGACACAGCAAGCCATTTCAAAACGTCTCAAGGCTATGGGCATGATTCAGAAAGAAGGAACTTGGGTCCCGTGTGAGCTGAAACCAAGAGACGTTGAACGGCGTTTGTGTGTTTGTGAACAGTTGCTTCAGAGGCAGAAATGGAAGGTATTTCTGCATCGCATTGTGACCGGGGACGAAAAATAGGTTCATTAAGATCACCCTAATTGCAAAAAATCATGGGGATATCCTGACCATGCTTCCACGTCGACGGCCTAACCGAGTATTCACTGCTCCAAGATCATGCTCTGCAGTTGGTGGGACCAGCTCGGCGTCGTGTACTAAGAGGTGTTAAAACCAAGTGAAACAATCACAGGTGCTCGCTATCGAACGCAGTTAATGCGTCTGAGCAGAGCATTAAAAGACTAACGACCGCAATACGGCGAGAGGCACGATAAAGTGATTTTTCAGCACGACAACGCTCGACCCCACGCTGCAAATCAGGTCAAAAGGTATTTGGAAACGTAAAAATAGGGCGTCATTCTTTCCCCCCCCCCCCCTTTCCGTATTCTCTAGATATTGCTCCCTCTATCACCTGTTTAGATCAATGGCGCATGGCCTGGCTGACAAACACTTCCGATCTCATGAAAAAGTCACAAATTGGGTCGATTCGTGGATCGCTTCAAAAGATGGTTCAAATGGCTCTGAGCACTATGGGACTCAACTGCTGTGGTCATCAGTCCCCTAGAACTTAGAACTACTTAAACCTAACTAACCTAAGGACATCACACACATCCATGCCCGAGGTAGGATTCGAACTTGCGACCCCAGCAGTCGCACGGTTCCGGACTGCGCGCCTAGAACCGAGAGACCACCGTGGCCGGCTTCAAAAGATGAACAATTTTTTCGAAGCGGGGTTCGTTCACTGAAAAAACGAAAAGTACAGGTTTTCTTTAAAACCGACAGCGATAAGAAAAATTGTGTGTTGTGCTGTGAAAATATGTGGTTTCGTTTTCTTTCTCCCAGACATTTTTAACTAAGGAGGCAGGGTATTTAAACCATTGGACAAACTGTTTCTTCCGTATATTTCGTTTCTCCGTATACATAATTTTAAACACTAATTATATAGACAACAATATGCTGCATTGTTTTTTTCCTCGCAGTTTTAACAGAAAACAGGAAATTGTACTTTTAGTTTATGAGCTTATGATGATAATACTACTGAACCGTCCGAAATGTTGCAATACTACTCTTTCACAAATTAAAATTATCGGTAATTCTGTAATTCAAGTTACTGCTCTCAAAGAACCTTCAGCTGGAGAGGTCGCTGGAACTGATTTACGATCAGAGTATTCCAGTGGCGGTACATATGGGGGCGCCAGTCAGCCCGCATGCTATTCGTTCGTTTCTTTCGTTTCGTCGGTCGACTCGACTGAATCGAGCTATCGATTGGTTGTACTTTCATATGTAGCACGCGCGTCCGCGCCATCGTATTTTATGCGCTGCTGTCTATCACATAGACAGCTAACACATACCTACGAGAAAAGTTGCGGCCATTCTAATGCTCTCGATACTTTAGTCAGTCTGCATTTGTTCGAAGAAAGTTGCGAATATTCTATTGTTCTGTGATTAAAAAGAGGCTAATGTCAGAGATTCTTCAGTACAAGCAACCGAGCATAAACGCCCTTAAATGACCGTGATTCTGTTATGCAGGCGTTGTCTGTTTGTCCTATAACTGACTAACCTACTTTGCACACGCCGTACAAAATATTTGCTTGTCTACCTGCATCTATTGCTACAGTAGAGAGAATTATTTCAACACTGCGCCGTACAAAGACATTGCTGAGGTCGACAATGAAGGACAATCGACTTATTGACTGTTGAACACTCACCCTGACATTGATTGTCCTATTGACGATGTAATTAACCAATTTGTCATGATGAATAGGTGCATAGAATTCATCATTTAAGGAAGAGAATCACAATTGTACCTTTTTTATATCATGAGATGGCATTGGCCTGTATATGAGTATAATCGGACAATCGTCCTGGGCGGTGAACCTCACTGGAAATACAACTCAAGCTAAATAAATCGAATACAACTTTATCTGCAGTATTTGTTTCCCAGTAAAACGCTCAAGGAAGAATTTCGGACACGGAACAATATCGTTGTTTGAGCTTATTTGCTCGTGGAACAGCGCTACGCGAGCAGCATCAAAGAACCGCCTACTCCCGAGTCACACGATCAACTTTGCGACGAAACAAGCTTCGTGTGACGGGAGGCGTCCGAGGGTCTGCTCCGTGGCAGGAAGCGGCTGCAGTTCGTCGGCGTAATTTCTAGTCGCGGGGCGGCGCCGTCCCACCCTATGCGGGGGCGGACTATGTGTTTGTTTGCAGACGGCGCTGTGCCGCAGCGCGCCGCGCGGCGCGCTCGAAGTTGGCAGCCCTGGCAGCGGTTATTCCCCGCGAGAGCAGGCAGCCAGTCTGCAGCGACTCTTCGCGACGCGCCAGAAATGCAAATAGCAATTTGTTTCAACCGGGCGGGCGGCGCCGTTCCGCAGGCGGAACAAAGGCGGGGACGGCGGCGGAGGCGCCGGTGGCGACTGCCTTATTCATCTCCCTGGGGGCGGCGGCGGTGGAGGATGCTCTTAGCCACCCTCTTCCTGACTTGGTTAACTCGGGTCGTCACGGCCGATACACACGGCTCCGAGCGCTAGCGCT
Organism: Schistocerca serialis cubense; assembly: GCF_023864345.2. NCBI lineage: Eukaryota > Metazoa > Arthropoda > Insecta > Orthoptera > Acrididae > Schistocerca > Schistocerca serialis. The sequence goes on along the minus strand of NC_064641.1, from coordinate 867,410,850 downwards.
GCCCGCTTCTCGCACTCCGCTCCATTATGCATTCCGTGTGCTCATTTTAGCTTTTAAATAGCCTCTTCAGTACGTTTATACGTGATGATACACGTTCTCTTCCGCTCCCTCCAATAACCGCCGTAAGGCCATTGTTATTTTACCTCTTTTGCCTTTATCGACAGCGTAATTCCTAGCCATTTTCTTCATAATTCAGAATCAGCCTTTAGTTCTCTTTAGGCAATTCTGAGATTATTACCTCTCCTCGAGGTTAGATATCGATCAATGTCCCTATTGAAATTTGAGATCTAAGTGAACTTTACATTGTTATTAAATAAGAAACATTTCTTTACGTTCTGCGAAGAGTATTATTTGTTTGGGTTTCGGTTTTTTAGGCCAGCGTCAGGTGATAGACGAATGTTACAAACACATAAAACGCAGTGTGTCTTATACCAAAACTGATGTCATGTAGAGTGTTTTCAAAAGAATTGAAACGTCCCCTTTGAACAATTATACATGACTGTGCTTAACCTGACACACAATATTTTTAGCGCAACGCAATCTGACTTTCAAAATTCCCTACAAAAGAATGGCCCTGACTAACATTAAACTATACCTTTCACAAATCACTAAATCACTTACCTCACAATAATCTTCGTTTCTCCCACTACTGCAATACAGCAAGCGCCACTACTGCCAGCTAAATAAAAGATTCAAACTACTAAAGGCACTAACTACTGATAGGGATAGTTAGCAAATGAAAGATATTAATAGAGAACGAACAATGTATTTACCTTGATATCATCACAAGTCATAATATATATATCAGTTCATGACAAATTACAAACCTCCGCCATCTCTCTCCCCACATCCACCACTGCTGGCGGCTCACCTCCAACTGCGCAACGCTACGCGCTGTTCACAGCCAGCTGCCTAACACTACAATGGCGAGTATTACAACAATGCAAAGCAGCCACAGACTGCACACAGCACAGCCAGTGATTTTCATATTGAGCGCTACGTAACGTTGCAAATAAGAAAACATAAACAGCCTACTTACATAGAGAAAACATAAACAGCCTACTTACATAGAGAAAACATAAACAGCCTACTTACATAGCCCCCATGCTCCCCACAAAAAATTTTACAAATTTTTTTTTTGGGCAGTGGCCAATAATGATTTGATAAAATTTTTCATAATTACAATAACAAAGAAATCAAATGCACACACTTATTGATACAACGTTGGTCAAAAGCTAAAATTTTGTCACAGTCCATAAAGACAGTCCTGATCATTCATTACGGTAAAATATAGTGTTTTTCTCAAAGTCTGAGCAGTAGAAGAAAATGCACACGGAAGTAGTGGATTTCCATGCTGTCTTGAAGAAGTAGTGTTGTCCTTCCAATGGAAAGACAGTGCTGACTCTTGACATGCATACAGGTAATGGGCCACAACAGAGCAAACCCACAGCAGAGTCATTCGAAGTTTGGAAGAATATTGGTAGGTAGGTCATCACAGAGCAGACCCACTGTAGTCCTGGTAGAGATTACGGTATTGGTGGGCCACCAGAGGTGCAGACCCACTGCAGTCCTTGTAGAAATAATGGTACTGGTGAGTCAGCAAAGGTGTAGACCCACTGTAGTCCTTGTAGAGATAGCCAGCAGCCATCTGTTGTGACTGTGCAGGTGCACAATCACCACCGAAGAGTCTTGCAGAGAATATAGCAAGTCCATAAACCACCACTTGTGCACTCACAACGTTTTTGGAATTGTCCTTAGAACCAGCAATGCTGTTATCCAGTCCCTTGCAGAATTATTAACACACGTGCAAACACTAACAGTCCCTACTTCTCACATATTGTCCATATACTATGACCAACAGAAACGTGTGCAGTGAAATGTAACTAACAAGTTAATAATATCATGAACTGGTGACAATTACAATTTTATAACATAATAATACAATAACAAAGGTACAGAATACATTATTAAAAACATAACAATACAGATAACATCTGTAGTATAGGCTTTACAAAAGAATCGATACATCAGTGGAATTATGACATGAGTACATACATAAAAGATCACAATAACTTCTGAAACATCAACTTCACACATGAGCATTAAACAGAATAAATAATGTGTAAGCATATTTATAAGGTAAATAACATATTATTAATGCAAATTATATTTGAGGATAACAGTATTCCTCATCATAGTGAATGTAGCTTAATATTAAAAGAAGAAAAAATTCTAAGAAACTACACAGAGACAGGAAGAAAACAAATACTCAAGGGTACACAAACACATAGTGGGATAACACCAATAGGAAAGGACAGGGTTCGTTTTCAGTGTAACATGTGGTACTGCAGTCCAACCCAAAACTTCATATATCTTTCCTCTTATTTCATCCTTTGTTTCCACCAAAAAAATTCTATCTAAGCATGCTTTCTGTATTTATATGTTCACACATTTCTTACCTCAACATTTATTTCCAAGAAAATCCTACCTAAACCTGTTTTCTCAATGCATTTCTTCCAATTCATCGCAACTCATTCTCTTAGAGGCTACCCCCTCTTAAGCTAACTTAAATCTACTGAGCTCAGATGCTAAACTAAGGGACGAGGCAATGCAGCAGCACGTAAAACAATTATTATAAACAGCAATGAAAAAATGGAAAATTGCAAAGCAAGCTACAGTATAAATTAGCAAAAGTCAAATTCAATAACACTATGCCTGGCAAACAGCAGCAACTTATACCTAAACATGACATAGCGCAAGCAGAAAAAATATTACAGTAAAGACAACAATGCAGATAAGGGAAATGTATAATCAAATCTTAATGTCTATGTAATTAAAGTGGTGCACCACAAGAAGTTATTCTACCAAAAAGTTACCAATTACTTGAAAAGAAAATTATGAATGCAGTTACTAGTTCCTTCTTATTGTTCTTTCCTTTCCAAGTGCTCCTTTTTTTTAAAGAATGTGGATCATAAAATAATTAGTTAATAGATCTGTTGACAGAAAGTGTTCACATTAGTAAATGCATTTCATTTTATAAAAGTAATGCTGCAACACAGCTGGAAACCAGATATCAAGTGAAATAAGCAACTACGAAAAGCAAAGTATAAAAATATCATTCAGTAGTCATGTGACATTTCATAAGTTAGTAGCTCTCAACTCTCGTAGAAAGACGCTTGTCGTAATCAGGTGTGCAGATGTACGAATATTTCCCATCAATTCATAAGCATTTCAGTAATTAGCACAAAGTGCGAGTAATCATATGTTTTCAAGTAACGAGGGTGTCGCATTAGCGATGAAAGGTACACCCTAATGGCTTGTTCTCCAGGTGTTTTCCTGTGCTCTGAAAGGCACGCGCTAATGGCTTTTTCTCCAGGCGTCTGACACAGCTGGGTGCCCACGACGCATTATGTGTAGGTGGTCCGTTAAATTTCTTACGGAAATATTTACGACAGCAGTTTCCGCTACAGAGACAGTCGCATATAAAAATATTTCACAGGTCAAGAATATGCGTTACAAATCTGTAGAAACAAAATGCAATTGATATAACAGTGTCCAAAAAAAATTTTCGTCTGCATTGTAATACATTCACGAATATACACACACATTTCATAACTCTTAAAGTACGATTCTTGGTTTCCAACAACCTTTTTCACAAGTCAAGAGTCCCTACCCACTATTCATTACTCCTTACCTTATTACACATATACGTATCCATCGACACTCGTCAATATTTCGTCATTATAAATATGAAGCATAATCAAATAACTCATATAGTAGCCTCAGCCTATTAATCGTAAACATACCTCAGCAGCATAATACACATCGTCGTCGTAAAAATAACATCATAACACCTCAGTCAAATCTCAACATCGTCGTAGCTTCCTCCAATAATTAAAAAAAATTCTCTGCTCATGTCAAAAGTGTCATCTGCCTCAAACGTTCTTTAAAATCATGCTCCCTTACCAAATATATCATTCAAAGCTCTCATAGTATCACAATGATTCCGAAAAATATGAAGAGTTCACACAGTACAGACAAAATACAATTTCGTAAGTGTGAAGTAATCCAACTCTGTAATTGCGTAAACATATGTCACTGATGTAATAAAATAAATGTTTGTCTCTCTCAGTTAAATGATCAGATAGCTGTGTAATTTGTGTGTTAGAGAAATATGGTACCGATGTGTAAAGTTGTATAAGCAAAATACCATATTAGCTAGGGTTCCTTGTGGTTGCCACACACATGGTACACAAAGTAAGTGTGTACCCCCCTGAGGATAAATGTAATTATACCCTCAGGTGTTACAAATTACAGCAATGGAATGAAATGTATCACGGAAAACTTTCTTTGTAATTAAAAAATCTTTGAAAATAAGTGTTTTAAGTATAAGATTAATCACTCAAATGCGTGTCCTGTAGCGCTAAATGCGCGTCTTGCTGTAAGATAATTCTGTGGAACTGTCGTAGTTATCGTCCTCTGTAAGCAAAGTTCTGCTAAAGTCAATGTACTTACCTCATGATACACAAAAGTGAAATGCTTTGCGTATAGATATCTTAGTTATTACGCTTATTGCCGTGATGAGGAAAGTACTGTACAGTAACGTATTGTTATGCCACGAAAAAGGCTGTCTCATTGTTGCTATACCACAAAAGTTACTACTAAAACATGTTTTTCTTCCTAGAAGAATTCAGAAAACTGTGCAGATATAAAACAGATACACTGCAAAAGCAACATTGTAAATTGTCACTCATTAGTAGCGTCGTGATAAAAATCGTGTAGGTGTCACATAAACTAACCTCTGTGTCATCTGGTATCTCTCAGAAAGTACTTTAAATCCGGAATGTATTTTCAAGTAAACCAAAATGTTGCATTAAAATCTCATTAGCAGTACTGGTAAATGTTCTAATCGTACAACTAACAAGCAACAATGTACACACACAATTACACTGTGTCGTCTGTTCGCAATAACAATGCATTCGTAATTTCTGTTTAAATAATTTCTCTTGGTTCTTGGCTGGATATTTTACTTCAAACATTGTTGCATGGTAACAGTTTCTAAAGCATACTAGTAACGTGAAGTGAAACGTTTTATGGCAAAGACAAAGTTAAAAGGCAGATTATCTGTCAATAAATGGTTTTACATGAGAAATGTGGTGTAAACCTTTACTCTTCCTAGTACGCAGAGTTTCAACTTCAACGCAATTATCATGTGGTATACGTCGGATTCTGTAAGGTCCATTGTAAACTAGAAAGAATTTGTGACTCAAGTGTTTCTTCTTATGTGACAATGAATGAGCTTTAATGAGAACTTTCTGACCAATATACAATTTCTTTGCATTTGCTTTACCGTGTAGTTTTCTCCTTTTGTCTGCTGCAGATTTTATATTTTTAAGAGCCAAATCAATTATGTCTTTGTGTCGAAGTTTACGTGTATTCGGGAAAGGTACAAGCTCTCTGATTCTGTTCGGTGGTTCTTCATTCTTCAGTACAAGAGTAGGTGGTAAAGCAGTGGAGTCGTGAGGCATTTCATTCAGCACGTTTTGAAATAAGTGTAAATATCTGTCCCAATGCTGATGCTTTCTGTGACAATAAAGTCTGCAAAGCTTATTGATTTCTTTCATAATCCGTTCAGACGGGTTGCAATGTGGTGAGTACAATGAAATAAAAACAGGTTTGATTTTATGGTTGCGAAGCATGCGTGACCAAACAGCAGATCTGAATTGCGGTCCGTTATCTGAAATGACTTTAGCAACGTGGCCAACTTCACGTAAGAAATTTTTAACAAAGGCGTTGGATACAGACCGTCCAGTGGCTTTACGTAACGGAGTGAAAGAAACAAATTTTGAAGTAAGTTCAACAGCGACTAGAACGTACGAAAATCCATTGGATGTTCTGACAAGCGGTCCCAAGAGATCAACAGCAGCAAATTCTTTTAATTTAGAAGGAATAATAGGAAACAACGGAGCACGATGTGAGACAGTAGATGGTTTCACCTTTTGACAAAGTTTACAAATAGACAAGACTCTTCGAATTCTCTTTTCCATATTGTTAAAATAACAAGTCGTTCGAAGAATATGATAACATTTTCGTGGGCCAAAATGTGCGTAGCTGAAATGAATGTACCAAATGAGCTTATTAACAAAATCGTCTGGAATGCAAAGTACCCATAGCTTGTCATCAACAGTGCAGCGTTTGAAGAGTATGTTGTTTCTAACCAGGTAATAATGCCGAATCTGTGTGTGTGTCTTTTCATGCCATTTGCTCTTGATGTCTTTCCAAATCGGATCTTTATCTTGTTCATGAGCAATGTCCTTTAAAGATGTGGTGATGAAGTTTTCAAAGGCGACTTTCTGAATGTAAAGAATACTGAAATTTTTCTCGAGGTTGCCTTCTGTGGTACTTTTCTCAAGCCCAGCCGGTGCGCGTGACAGTGCGTCCGCAACAATGTTCTCCTTGCCGGGAATGTAGACTATTGTGAAGCGGAATTCTTGCAGAAACAATGCCCAACGTTTTAACCTGTCATGATTTAATTTTGAAGACATAAGAAATTGTAATGCACGATGATCACTGTATACTTTTACGTGCTTACCAGAAAGAAAGAAACGGAATTTGTTAAATGCCCAAACGATAGCTAAAGCTTCTAATTCAGTAACGGAATAATTTTTTTCAGATTTTGTTAGCACTCGGCTAGCAAAAGCAATGGTTTTCTGAACAGTAGTGTCATTTTCTGTGGCTTCTTGAAATAAATGGGCACCAAGACCGACTTTAGAAGAATCCGTGCTAAGGCAGAAATCTTGTGACAGATCTGGATGAGCTAAGATTGGCGCGTGAAGTAACGCTTCTTTCAAAGAATTGAATTCCAACTGTGCTTGTTCGTCCCAGTTCCAAATAGTATTTTTTCCAGTGAGAGAACAAAGTTTTGGTGTAACAAGAATTTGCATATTCAGAAAACGACGGTAAAAATTTACGAGACCTAGAAAACTGCGGACTTGTCTTTTTGTGGATGGAACTGGAATGGCTCTGATTGCTTCTAACTTTTCAGGATCCGGCTGAATGCCTTCAGAAGAAATAATATGTCCCAAAAACTTCACCTTTGTCCTACCGAATTCAGACTTTTCCAAGTTAACTGTAATTCCAGATTCTGCAAAAATACGTAACAAACTGTTGAGGATGCGATTATGTAGTTCCCATGAAGCTTCTGCTATTAGAATATCGTCCACATATAAGGTGATGTGACGTTTTAAGAACTCAGGTAATATCGAATTTAGCCCGCGAATGAATGCTGCTGAAGAAATGTTCAAACCAAAGGGAAGTTTCCGAAACTGATAACAAACGCCGAAACAAAGGAAAGCTGTGTATTTTCTACATTCTGGATGAAGTTCGATCTGATAAAAGCTGGATCTGAGATCAATGGCAGACAACACTTTTACACCATTAAAATTTTGAAGAAGTTCTTCCATCGTCTGCGGCCTGTCTGTTTCAGGAATAATGATAGTATTGATTTGTCTCGAATCTAAGACAAGCCTGATCGATCCATTTTTCTTCTCAACAACATGTAACGGATTGTTGTATGAGCTTACTGCAGGCTCAATAATGCCCTCGTCGAGCATAGATTGTATTTCTGTTCTAACACGGTCCCTATAATGCGCCGGAATTACGTATGGTCTAACACAAAATTTAGTATGCTCACGAACACGAAATTGGTATTGAAATCCCTTGATTGTTCCTGTTTTGTGAGTAAAAACTGTGGAATGTGCTTGTAAAATTTCAAAAAGGTCCTGCCTATCAGTGTCATTACAATTCTCAATTGCTTGAATTTTATTCTGAATTAACTCATTAATTTCAAATATGCCGTCGATGTCATCCCTGTCAGTACTTGCAGAGTGATTGTTAGTGTCAAGTTCCGTCGAAAATTCCGAACTGTTGTCTAAAAGCCGATTAATTTCCTCGTCATGGTTTGAGAGCCAATCTTCAAATTTCAACGCTATTGACTTACCTTCTTTCTCTAAACTTATTTCAGCATCGTGAAAGTTTAAGATTGCTTTGTATTCATTCAAAAAGTCTACTCCCAATATAATTTCCGTCGACAATAATGGAACAATGAGAAAGTTCATAGAGAAGCTGTGGCTTTGACAAAAGAATTCTAAATTGGTTTGTTGGCGTACATCTACACTTTTTCCAAAGATTGCACCTTGTAATTTAATCTTACGTAACGGAAGTGTGGGGCAATCGTTCGATTTGTTGCATTTGCTAAAGGCTGTTTCACTGATTACTGAAATGGGACTGCCAGAGTCAAGTACTGCCGTAAATTTTACGTCATTTACTGTAATGTGAATCACAGGATATGCAATGTTGTTATGTTTTACGTCGTGTTCTTGGAGTAAAATGTCCCTAATGTCTTCCATTTTTACGTAATTACTAGCTACGGCAGCTGCGTCGTTAGTTTCATACGTGCGTTTTGTGGCTGCCTGCGGTATGAGTCATTGCCTATTGTCTCTTTGTTGGCGCGCGTCGTTATTGGGATTTGGAGACCTAACTTCTACAAATTCACCGTGACGAGAGGGCCCTGCTCTGTTTGAATCCCGCCAGTTCTGATGCAATTCAGGTCTGTCGTTACGATCATATCGTCTGTCGTCATGTCGGTAGATTCCATAGTTTCTTTCTTGTCGGTCACATGGTGGAGAATTTCTCCCTGAATCGTAACTGCGCGCTGGTCCGTTGCGTCTAAAGTTATTCTGTCTCCCTTGATAGTATTTATTTTGGTTCCCGTATTGTCTGTTTATCTTATTGTCTCTGTGATAGTCATTACCACGGAGAGGTGATCTTTCCCTGTAGTTATTACTACTCTGCCAACGGTTGTCATACGGGTGGTGTCTGTTTTGGTCACGATTTGTGTTGTGAGAATAGCCTTGTCGTGTAAAGTTATTACTTCTTTCATCGCGGAATTGCGACGGATGTGACCTGTAATTGCTGTGTTCCTGGTTTCGCGTTCCGCGATTGTCAGTGTCAATTTCTAATTCTTGTAAGAGTCCCTGAAATGCTTCAATGTCGTCTTTGCAACGTCCTGCCAAAATAATATGTCGTAAATGTTCAGGCAGTTTGATTAAGCAAATGCGGATGAGTTCTGAGGGGCTGTATGGGTTTGAAAGATACTGATTCTTATGCAACATGTCTTCAAAATATTTCATAAGACTGGAAAATTCAGATTGTTCGAAACGTTTCATCATTATGATGCTATGTTTTACACGGTCTTGTGTGGCTTGAGACCAATATGCTGAGAGGAAGGCATGGTAAAACTCTCCTTCACTGTGGCAATCGTGAATTACCGATCGCATTCTTACAGCTGGTTCATTCTCTAACTAGCCACACATAAATTCTAATCTGTGTTCCAACGACCAGTTGGGAGGAAAACAATGAGAGAATTGATGGAGCCATGCTTGTGGATGAATGTCGTTGGCAGAATTCTTAAACGTTTTGAATTTACGTGTAGTAATGAACAGCTTATAGTCAAAATCATCGTGTCGGCGAGTAGCATCTCGGTCATAGTTACGTCGTTTCGGCGGTTCCATCTCAAAATTCGGCGTACCTTGCCAACTTCTTTCACAATTTCCGAAGTGCCCTGTGTTGTTATTTTGTGTCTGTTCCGTATTTGTATGTCCCTCTTCCCGTATTGGGGCGCGAGTGTCCTCTGAAATACGTAATTCTTGTACTACTTGTGCCAACTGATCTTGCACTTCCCGGATTTCTCTTTTGTACTGTGTATTGATTTGATTTTGATTTTGTTTGAATTTTCTAATTTGTTCATACTCTTCTGTGTCAGTGAAGGCTACAGGTGTTGTGTCATTCAGATCATCATCTACCTTTGTAGATAAGTTAGTGAACTGATCTGAAAGTTCGGCTACTTTCTCCGATAGTGAAATCATTTCCTCTCTATGTTTTTCTGAACCAAGTTTCAGAGTGTCCATTTGTGTTGCAATCGTGTCTACCGTGACCTTTAAGTTTTCCTGAGTTTTTGCAAGTTGCGTAACCGAATCGGTAGATGCAACTGAGTCAATTTTAGCTTGCAAGGTGTTGTGATTTTCATGAAAAATAGTTTGCAGTTCTTTTATGGCTGCTTCATGATTCTGTAATGCATTTTCATGCCGCGAAAAAATAGGTTGGAAATGCTCACAAATTTGTGATTTTACGTCATTACAGACTTTTTGACATTTCGATTCAATGTTATGTAACTCACTAGTTAAATCTTCACGTGTTTGTTCAAGTGTGGTGTCTAACTTTTGAAGATTTTGTTCCATTGTGTCTAACTTTTTGAGATTTTGTTCCACTGTGTCTAACTTTTTGAGATTTTGTTCCACTGTGTCTAACTTTTTGAGATTTTGTTCCACTGTGTCTAACTGTTGCTGTGTTTGTCTCTGATTTTGTTCCATTTGTTGCATTAATTGCAATAATAATGTATTAGTGTCTGGAATCTGTTTCTCTACGCTTTTCGGCAGTGCATTTGCACCGACAACATTCACATTTTGACAAGCAGAAAATGCGTCTTGACTTATTTGAGAAAACGGTGATAACCCAAAACCTGAATCTACAGTATTTGCGAAATTGTGTCCTGTCATTTCGGATTCCTGAGGCGAGCTGTTGCCGACCGATCGATCGATAATGCTTCCCTCTTCACTAATTGTTTCACTGTCCGTGCCATTGTTTGCCGCCCGCTCCATTTCCCTATGCACGATTACCAAATTACTACTTTGAACATCAGTTAATTCATTACTCTGCGGCGCTAACACACTGCCTTCGTCTTCACTGTCATTTCTCAGTTTACTTTGGAGCCTAGTATTACGTTTTTCACACGCCATTATTGTCACAGTATTTCACACGACAACACAGAAAAACACAATTTGAAGAGCAAAATAAAATAACGTAGCAATGGAAATAATGTCTAGTTAATTGCAGCTGCGAAATACTTGGTGCAAATCTACATGCATGCCACAACTGTTTTACTCTACAACAATGAAAAACTACAACTACAAAGGAGATTCTCTCTACAATTACGCGCTAGCAATAAACAAAAGCTACACTAAATACACAAACTACAAGAAAAAATCAGAAGATTCCAGTGAGGTATCCTAGGCTAAGGGTCGACATATGAAACGTCCCCTTTGAACAATTATACATGACTGTGCTTAACCTGACACACAATATTTTTAGCGCAACGCAATCTGACTTTCAAAATTCCCTACAAAAGAATGGCCCTGACTAACATTAAACTATACCTTTCACAAATCACTAAATCACTTACCTCACAATAATCTTCGTTTCTCCCACTACTGCAATACAGCAAGCGCCACTACTGCCAGCTAAATAAAAGATTCAAACTACTAAAGGCACTAACTACTGATAGGGATAGTTAGCAAATGAAAGATATTAATAGAGAACGAACAATGTATTTACCTTGATATCATCACAAGTCATAATATATATATCAGTTCATGACAAATTACAAACCTCCGCCATCTCTCTCCCCACATCCACCACTGCTGGCGGCTCACCTCCAACTGCGCAACGCTACGCGCTGTTCACAGCCAGCTGCCTAACACTACAATGGCGAGTATTACAACAATGCAAAGCAGCCACAGACTGCACACAGCACAGCCAGTGATTTTCATATTGAGCGCTACGTAACGTTGCCAATAAGAAAACATAAACAGCCTACTTACATAGAGAAAACATAAACAGCCTACTTACATAGAGAAAACATAAACAGCCTACTTACAGAATGTATTACATTTTTATACCATGCAGAAATATTTATATTCAATTACAAACGAAAAATAATCTGTTCAGACAAGCATAGAAATTAATTTCTTTATAAATTTAACAATAATAGCAGTCCTCGATCGCAAAAAAGGAGTCATTTGACCCAGGTTTCGGCACTGCTATGAGTGTCTTCATCAGAAATAAAACTCTCAGATTGGCACGTCATATATTAAACTGAAAATCAAGCGATAAAGCTTTAGTCACAAAATTTGTGACACAGAATACATAAAAAGCAAGCCACTATGGGCTGCTCACATGCGCCGAGCTTCGGTAGCATCAGACTCACTTTGTAAAATAGAATACATAAAAAGCAAGCCAGTATGGACTGTTCACATACGTGGAGCTACGGTAGCATCAAAACTTTAAGCATAAAAGTGATCCTATTGGAAATACTAAAAATCGATGTGTGTATGAAACAGAACAATACATGAGTTTTTATTGACCAAACTGAATTACCTTCTTCCTCCCGGTTAAATTGAGTTATAGTTACACAAACGTTACATTAAAATTGTAAATACAACTTCATTTTTCATCTGTTCTTAAATCCACACAAATATTTTTTTTTCATTTTCAGTTAAAAGTAACCTTTTCTGCGGAACATAAAAATATAACACTGTAAACATATGTCGTCTTCTGTATAAGTAATATGCACTCCTGGAAATTGAAATAAGAACACCGTGAATTCATTGTGCCAGGAAGGGGAAACATTATTGACACATTCCTGGGGTCAGATACATCACATGATCACACTGACAGAACCACAGGCACATAGACACAGGCAACAGAGCATGCACAATGTCGGCACTAGTACAGTGTATATCCACCTTTCGCAGCAATGCAGGCTGCTATTCTCCCATGGAGACGATCGTAGAGATGCTGGATGTAGTCCTGTGGAACGGCTTGCCATGCCATTTCCACCTGGCGCCTCAGTTGGACCAGCGTTCGTGCTGGACGTGCAGACCGCGTGAGACGACGCTTCATCCAGTCCCAAACATGCTCAATGGGGGACAGATCCGGAGATCTTGCTGGCCAGGGTAGTTGACGTACACCTTCTAGAGCACGTTGGGTGGCACGGGATACATGCGGACGTGCATTGTCCTGTTGGAACAGCAAGTTCCCTTGCCGGTCTAGCAATGGTAGAATGATGGGTTCGATGATGGTTTGGATGTACCGTGCACTATTCAGTGTCCCCTCGACGATCACCAGTGGTGTACGGCCAGTGTAGGAGATCGCTCCCCACACCATGATGCCGTGTGTTGGCCCTGTGTGCCTCGGTCGTATGCAGTCCTGATTGTGGCGCTCACCTGCACGGCGCCAAACACGCATACGACCATCATTGGCACCAAGGCAGAAGCGACTCTCATCGCTGAAGACGACACGTCTCCATTCGTCCCTCCATTCACGCCTGTCGCGACACCACTGGAGGCGGGCTGCACGATGTTGGGGCGTGAGCAGAAGACGGCCTAACGGTGTGCGGGACCGTAGCCCAGCTTCATGGAGACGGTTGCGAATGGTCCTCGCCGATACCCCAGGAGCAACAGTGTCCCTAATTTGCTGGGAAGTGGCGGTGCGGTCCCCTACGGCACTGCGTAGGATCCTACGGTCTTGGCGTGCATCCGTGCGTCGCTGCGGTCCGGTCCCAGGTCGACGGGCACGTGCACCTTCCGCCGACCACTGGCGACAACATCGATGTACTGTGGAGACCTCACGCCCCACGTGTTGAGCACTTCGGCGGTACGTCCACCCGGCCTCCCTCATGCCCACTGTACGCCCTCGCTCAAAGTCCGTCAACTGCACATACGGTTCACGTCCACGCTGTCGCGGCATGCTACCAGTGTTAAAGACTGCGATGGAGCTCCGTATGCCACGGCAAACTGGCTGACACTGACGGCGGCGGTGCACAAATACTGCGCAGCTAGCGCCATTCGACGGCCAACACCGCGGTTCCTGGTGTGTCCGCTGTGCCGTGCGTGTGATCATTGCTTGTACAGCCCTCTCGCAGTGTCCGGAGCAAGTATGGTGGGTCTGACACACCGGTGTCAATGTGTTCTTTTTTCCATTTCCAGGAGTGTATAACAATGTAAACATATGTCGTCTTCTGTTTAAGTAATATATTTGTAACTCGCACGTCATTCATCTTTGATCCCGACATTCGAGTTGTCACTTGAAGATGGCCTAAAGCCGAAAACCTATACATGACCGAAAAAATAATATGCGTTGCAGAGCGCTAACAAAGTGTCTCCTATTTAATATTCTGTTTGCGAAGTACCGACGGTAAATTCAGGTAAACTTTACATTTGACAAGTATTGGCACTCTTTGGGAAGGACGACCATTTCGATCTTAATAGAGAAGTCAGCCAACGTTGGAGTGCTTACCTTCCAGCACAATCACATAAAATTTCGAGAAGAAATTACAGATTTTCTACGGCATCTGTCATGTTCCGATCATACGAGGTAAGTGACTAGCAAACCTGATAATGCTTCGCAATTGCTAAATATGCATGAGACTGGATATACGTCCTAATTCACTTCTCTCCCCTCTGTCTGTCCATCTCCTCCACCCCATCCCTCCTTCTCTATGTGCATTTCCTCCCCCCTCTTTGTCCATCAGCTCTTCCACCCTCTGTGTGACCTTGACTCTTGTTTACTGTCATTGCGGATGAAATCTTGATCGGGAACTGAAATAGCTTGTAATGCGTGGGTAAATCGGTTGGAATCTTTAGTATATATGATGTGAAAGAGACTTCTCCAACTCCTGGATCTGTGAGGATAGTAAATTCAGTGAGAGTATTTTCCATAGTTTTAATTTGCGAACGAGTAGGACTACAAAGTTGCAGACTATTCAAATTCCGTAGTAGTACTCTAATCATAATCCGATAAGTTATAAATCCAACTTCCCGTCTTCGGGGAGGAAACTAAACAGTACATTGTTCTGTACCCAACTTTTGTTATATATCGTGTCAGGTGAAAGAATATGCATGAGATAAACAAGCTGTATTATGGTTTAAATGCCCTGCCATGTGAGTTAGAACTGACTGCGAGAAAGAAAGTGGACCCGCACATTTTCACATCACAGCAGTTATTTATTTCTCGCAGTCGGTTTTAACGGAAAGCTTATATATTATTGTTTGAGGTAATGTGAGTGAGAGTGTTAAACACAAGTGTAGTTTGTCAAGTCAAATGGTTAGAGCCCGAAGTATGCATTGCCGTTCAAATATTGTCAAAGAGTACACTACAGTTAGTAACACGTTGTCATGAAAAGGGTGAGCAAACAAATCTAAAGTTCGTAGCATGTTTGAGTAATAATGATACTTATTACAGTACCGCTTAAGACAGTGTTTCCCCATTTAAAAGTTGTCGACCGATTTCCTCCAAATTTTTACACAATATTGTAATAAAAGTTCGAAGGAATGCGGGATGCATATTTCTTAATACACGAACGCATATCAGCCAGAACATTACGATCACCGACCTATTATCGATATATACCCGTCCAGGCAATAGCAGCGTCACCTGGCGAGGAATGACTGTTAGTCAGACACATGCATATAGTAACAGTGAGCGTGCTGTCCTTGTGTAGAATGGGAAGGGCGTGCGCTCTGTCAGAGTTTGGTCGAGGGCAGATTGTGATGGCCCAGAGGCTCGGCACGATCATTTCGGAAACTGTGCAACTTGTTGCGTGCTCGAGGAGCTCTGTGGTCAGTGTCTTAACCAAGTGGGGAGTCCAATGTGAAACCACGTCCTGAGGTTGTAGGACTGGGCGGTCACCCCTAATTACATCGCAGTGGTTAGCACACTGGACTCGCATTCGGGAGGACGACGGTTCAATCCCGTCTCCGGCCATCCTGATTTAGGTTTTCCGTGATTTCCCTAAATCGCTTCAGGCAAATGCCGGGATGGTTCCTTTGAAAGGGCACGGCCGATTTCCTTCCCCATCCTTCCCTCATCCGAGCTTGCGCTCCGTCCCTAATGACCTCGTTGTCGACGGGACGTTAAACACTAATCTCCTCCTCCTCCTCCTCCAAATTACATCCCTCGGAAGTCGCAAGTTGAGCAGACTCGTAAAATAGGACAGGCGGCGAACTGTGGCGGTACCAACATCAGATTCTGATGCTGGGCAGAATACAAGTGTGTCTGAACACACAGTGCACCGAACACTCCTATGCTGGGCCTCCGCACCCGACGAGCCATGCCTGTGCCGTCGCTTTCCGTCGACAATGAATGTCACATGAAAGACATGATGAACACTATTTTTTGGGCTGACTCCAGCTGCACAATACTACAACGGAAGTGCAAATGTCTGCTGAAGAACCAGAGAACATTCGTCCGACGACACTTCCGGGAGACACGCATATATGAGCATATATAAAATTTTCGTGATTCTTGGGAACAACGACTCTTTGTATGGACGTATAGACTAAGACATTTGCACACAGAGCTCACATCGTCTCGCTCCACATAGATTCTCTATAAAATTTGCCCACCTAAGGCCAGTGTTCAGGGAAAAAGTATATTCTAGCCATCAGATTACAGGGCACTATAAAATGAAACCAAAATCCTGGAAGTGGGTAAAGAGGAGAGCATGCCGACTGAATTTCTAGTTTTTTCTTCCCTTCGTTGGCAAAATTTCGTTAGGTATCCGGAATAATCCAGAAATTTCGGGTGAAAATGCTTTCCCACTCACCATCTAAGGTTTCAGACCTTTTGGGATCAGTTAATGATGATTTAATATTGCGGAAGCCCCTACTTTACCAAATACCTAGTCAGTGTGGTATGGATTAGAGAAACCCCACCACGCACACCGTGGGGGAATAATGCACAGAATATCAATGACTATGCGACAAACCAAGACTGTTATTGTTGATCATTGCGTGTACCCGGTCATTCAATGAAAAAAATTATAATTTTGTATCTGCAACAGGGTTGTAGCCTCTCCCCGATGTTATTCAATCTGTATATTGAGCAAGCAGTAAAGGAAACAAAAGAAAAATTCGGAGTAGGTATTAAAATTCATGGAGAAGAAGTAAAAACTTTGAGGTTCGCCGATGACATTGTAATTCTGTCAGAGACAGCAAAGGACTTGGAAGAGCTGTTGAACGGAATGGACAGTGTCTTGAAAGGAGGATATAAGATGAACATCAACAAAAGCAAAACGAGGATAATGGAATGTAATCAAATTAAATCGGGTGATGCTGAGGGAATTAGATTAGGAAATGAGACACTTAAAGTAGTAAAGGAGTTTTGCTATTTGGGGAGCAAAATAACTGATTATGGTCGAAGTAGAGAGGATATAAAATGTAGACTGGCAATGGCAAGGAAAGCGTTTCTAAAGAAGAGAAATTTGTTAACATCGAGTATAGATTTAAGTGTCAGGAAGTCGTTTCTGAAAGTATTTGTATGGAGTGTAGCCATGTATGGAAGTGAAACATGGACGATAAATAGTTTGGACAAGAAGAGAATAGAAGCTTTCGAAATGTGGTGCTACAGAAGAATGCTGAAGATTAGATGGGTAGATCACATAACTAATGAGGAGGTATTGAATAGAATTGGGGAGGAGTTTGTGGCACAACTTGACAAGAAGAAGGGACCGGTTGGTAGGACATGTTCTGAGGCATCAAGGGATCACAAATTTAGCATTGGAGGGCAGCGTGGAGGGTAAAAATCGTAGAGGGAGACCAAGAGATGAATACACTAAGCAGATTCAGAAGGATGTAGGTTGCAGTAAGTACTGGGAGATGAATTAGCTTGCACAGGATAGAGTAGCATGGAGAGCTGCATCAAACCAGTCTCAGGACTGAAGACCACAACAACAACATATTTTTGAGAGTCTGTTATTAACGAAACTGTGGAAATATACATCGCGGATACATCTGATGAACAGTGGTAGCGGGTGCCAGTTCGAAGATTTCAGATGGTTCAAATGGCTCTGAGCACTATGGGACTCAACTGCTGAGGTCATTAGTCCCCTAGAACTTAGAACTAGTTAAACCTAACCAACCTAAGGACATCACAAACATCCATGCCCGAGGCAGGATTCGAACCTGCGACCGTAGCGGTCTTGCGGTTCCAGACTGCAGCGCCTTTAACCGTACGGCCACTTCGGCCGGCTCAGTTCGAAGATGCATGGACCCCATAATTTCAGCTACTTCCTCCAAACCAAGACGACACTGGAATTTTTGGATACCGCTTTACATTCCATCCTATAGCGTACTAATATTTCTTTTATGCATTCCTACCTTTAACAACATTCGTTCTAGTCCTATTTATGCACTACAACCTTTGCTATCACAAGACTTTGCCATGTTTTGATTCTTCCAGCATGAAAACTTGTTTTCACGCGCCGTGGAAGGTGCTTTACAGACCTATTGCCTGTACTGACTCATTGTTTCTTGTGATATTTCCATGGGTTTCTTTCCTCTTTCCCTTTATTATTTAGTAATCACACTTCTCAATTTCTACATGCATACAGTACCTCTACTCCAGTCGTACGGTTTCTCAAGCGATTTACTCAATTACGCTCCCGTCGATGATACGAGAGGACTTCTTTTGTTGATGATAATTTTCTTGTGTGGTCTTCCTTGCCTCTGTTATCTTACGAAAAACATCACCTAGTCTATCGTCCTTAATTGTTAAGCAGTTACTTATTTCCGAGTCTTCGATTCTTGTATCATCTAACATTACAACAATTAATTTGTTAAATTGCCGACCCACCTCATTTTATTAATTCTCCGTTTTATCGTACACTCCTTCTATCAAAGGCTACTCCCATTTTTTTTAATATCACAATCGCGAAACTAATTCTTTGGAATATTGATATAACGAATCGCCCTTCTCCCTCACACATATCCTGCATCGTTTATCAATCATGCAAAATTATTTTCCGATATGGATGCATTTTCTGGTGATACGTTCTAGCTCACAAACCATAATTAACGAATCATAGACCAGTATTTGTTGTAGCTTAATAGCGCCAATACTGTTTGTACTGCCATGCAGAATACTGAAACAGATGTATCTCTGATTAGAATCAGCTGGATGTGCTTTACCGACTTACTGACATTCGATATATTTTGGATTAAAGTTTTAAAATTGCCTCCCTGAACTGCGTTTCATTTCTCCTCAGTCTGGAATTAGGTACAGCAATCAATGATAGTATTCATCGTGTAATTACCGTGGAATATCGATGTAGTGGCTAAACGAAGAAGCATGTCTCTCATCCTGGAACAATTAGATGTAACTGACCAACTACTTCCTATATTGGCTCATTGCGTAGCAAGGGATAGGAAGAACAAGAAGACTTATTTATTCTTACCGATATGTAGTTGTTGTGGTCTTCACTCCAGAGACTGGTTTGATGCAGCTCTCCATGCTATTCTGTCCTGTGCAAGCTTCTTCATCTCCCAGTAATTACTGCAACCTACATCCTTCTGAATCTACTTAGTGTACTCATCTCTTGGTCTCCTCTACGATTTCTACCCTCCACGCTGCCCTCCAATACTAAATTGGTGACCCCTTGATGCCTCAGAACATTTCCTATCAACTGATCCCTTCTTCGAGTCAAGTAGTGCCACAAATTTCTCTTCTCCCCAATTCTATTCAGTGCCTCCTCATTAGTCGCGTGATGTACCCGTCTAATCTTCAGCATTCTTCTGTTGCACCACATTTCGAAAGCTTCTATTCCCTTCTTGCCTAAACTATTTATCGTACATGTTTCACTTTCACACAGGGCCACACTCCATACAAATACTTTCAGAAAAGACTTCCTAATACTTAAATCTATATTCGATCTTAACATATTTCTCTTCTTCAGAAACGCTTTCCTTGCCATAGCCAGTCTATATTTTATATCCTCTCTATTCGACCATCATCAGTTATTTTGCTCCCCAAATAGCAAAACTCATTTACTACTTTAAGTGTCTCATTTCCTAATCTAATTCCCACAGCATCAGATTTAATTCGACTACATTCCATTATCCTCGTTTTGCTTTTGTTGATGTTCATCTTACATCCTCCTTTCAAGACACTGTCCATTCCGTTCAATTGCTCTTCCAGGTCCTTTGCTGTCTCAGACAGAATTACAATGTCATCGGCGAACCTCAAAGTTCTTATTTCTTCTACATGGATTTTAATTCGTACTTCGAATTTTTCTTTTGTTTCCTTTACTTGTTGCTCAATATACAGATTGAATAACATCGGGGAGAGGCTACAACCCTGTCTTACTCCCTTCCCAACCATTGCTTCTCTTTCATGCCCCACGACTTGTATAACTGCCATCCGGTTTCTGTACAAATTGTAAATAGCCCTTCGCACCCTGTATTTTACCCCTGCCACCTTCAGATCTTAAAAGAGAGTATTTCACATTGTCACTAGCTTTCTCTAAGTCTACAAATGTTAGAAACGTAGGTTTACCATTCCTTAATCAATCTTCTAAGATAGGGTCGGTATTACATCACGTGTTCCAACATTTCTATGGAATCCAAACTGATCATCCCCGGGGTCGGCTTGTACTAGTTTTTCCATTCGTCTGTAAAGAATTCGTGTTAGTATTTAGCAGCCGTGACTTATTTAACGGATAGTTTGGTAATTTTCACAGCTGTCAACACCTGCTTTCTTTGTGATTGGAATTATTACCGATATAGTACAATAGATTACTGTTGCCTAACTCTAGACTTTAGTATTCGTATACGGGAATCTATTGATAAAAAAAGTAAATGCGTTTTATTTGCAGTATCAGTCTTGTGCCGTTGTTTTATCCTTTCCATGTGATATACTTTCGCAGAAGCCAATTCAGAACACACGTCTCTCTTGAGCCGTGAACGGGAACACAAATGATTTCTGAACTGTTCAGTAAAATTTATGTCGCGCCAGAATCCGTGAATCCTTCGAAACGCATTTGTCTCTTCCTAGATCTACTTCTACATCTGTATCCATGCTCCGCATCCTTCCTATCACATTCCCCTTTCCTGTTCCATTCAAGAACGATACATGGGAAGTACTACAGTTTTTAAGTGTCCGTATGAGTGCTAACTTCTCAAGTTTTCTTGTCGTGATCATTTCAGGGGACGTATGTGAGAAGAAGTAATTTATTCCCCGACTCTTTCTGGACTGCCAGTCTTTTTATAGACCCAACGGCCTGCTGTCATTTAGATGTAAAAACCGATATCCTGCTCTTTCTCTGGCCAAAATATGCTGACCGGTTGGGTACAGATCGTAAAAGTATTCTATGGCAAGTTATTATCAACGACTCAAACACAGTATTTGTGGAAGAGTCACTCAAAGGTCAGCAGAGCGAAATTTGTTAAAAAATCAGTATTGATGAAAAATTTTGACTCCTTTGTTAACCATATTCCTACAGTACTTTTAGTATTATTTTCCCTTAAAAAATAAGGGTAAAATAAACATAAGTAAGGATAAGAATGGGTAACTAGTGGGAGTAAAGAGTACTCAAAGACGAAAGAAAGTCGCACCACTAAGGAATTATCCGAATGGGACGGAAATAGGTAGATATGATATTCATGTACAGACACACAAATGATTACATCATCAGAAAAAAATGGATGATTTCTCCAAGAGAAAGAGCTTTACGAACTGAGAAAGTTAGTAACGTATTGGTCCATCACTGGCCCTTAGCCAAGTAGCTGCTCTGCTTGGCATTAATTGATGTTTGATGCCCTCCTGAGGGACATCGTGACAAATTCTGTCCAATTGGCGCGTTACATTGTCAGAATCCCGAGTTGGTTAATGTATCCTGCCCATAATACTCCAAACATTCTCAGATAGGAAAACATTTGGCAACCTTCCAGGCAATGATAGGGTTTGACAGGCGCGAAGATAGGCAGTAGAAATTCTTGCCGTGTGCAAGCGGGCAATATTTTGCTGAAATGTAAGCCCAGAATGGCTGACCACGAGCAGAAACAAAACGGGACACAGAATGTAGTCGACGTAGCGCTCTGCCGTAAGGGCGTCTAGGATGACAGCCAAAGGGATCCTGCTATGAAAAGCAATGGCACCACAGGCCACCACTCACGGCTGCCCGGCTGCACGGTGAACGACCTTGAGGTCGGTATACCACCCCTCTCAGGTGTGTCTGCAGGAACGTCTTCGCTGTTTATCGGGGCTCAGTTCGAAGTGGGACTCATCACTGAAGCAGTTATACTCCAGTTACTTACACTACTGGCCATTAAAATTGCTACACCAAGAAGGAAT
Source organism: Schistocerca serialis cubense (assembly GCF_023864345.2). Taxonomy (NCBI): domain Eukaryota; kingdom Metazoa; phylum Arthropoda; class Insecta; order Orthoptera; family Acrididae; genus Schistocerca; species Schistocerca serialis. The sequence goes on along the minus strand of NC_064641.1, from coordinate 867,388,827 downwards.
GCAGATAATTAACGGATATTCATTGGACAAATATATTATACTAGAACTGACATGTGATTACATTTTCACGCAATTTGGGTGCATAGATCCTGCTAAATCAGTACCCATAACAACCACCTCTGGCCGTAATAACGGCCTTGATACGCCTGAGCATTGAGTCAAACAGAGCTTGGATGGCGTGTACAGGTACAGCTGCCCATGCAGCTTCAACACGATACCACAGTTCACCAAGAGTAGTGACTGGCGTATTGTGACGAACCAGTTGCTCGGCCACCATTACCCAGACGTTTTCAATTGGTGACAGATCTGGAGAATGTGCTGCCCAGGGCAGCAGTCGAACATCTTCTGTATCCAGAAAGGCCCGTACAGGACCTGCAAAATGCGTTTGTGCATTATCCTGCTGAAATGTAGGGTTTCGCAGGGATCGAATGAAGAGTAGAGCCATAGGTCGTAACACATCTGAAATGTAACGTCCACTGTTCAAAGTGCCGTCAATGCGAACAAGAGGTGACCGAGACGTGTAACCAATGGCCCCCCATACCATCACGCCGGGTGATAAGCCAGTATGGCGATGACGAATACACGCTTCCAATGTGTGGTCACCGCGATGTCACCAAACACGGATGCGACCATCATGATGCTGGAAACAGAACCTGGATTCATCCGAAAAAATGACTTTTTGACATTCGTGCAGCCAGGTTCGTCGCTGAGCACACCATCGCAAGCGCTCCTGACTGTGATACAGCGTCACGGGTAACCGCAGCCATGGTCTCCGAGCAGATGTTTCTTGTCTTGTAAACGTCCCCATCTGTTGACTCAGGGATCGAGACGTGGCTGCACAATCCGTTACTGCCATGTGGATAAAATGCCTGTCATCTCGACTGCTAGTGATACGAGGCCAATGGGATCCAGCACGGCGTTCCGTATTACCCTCCTGTACCCACCGATTCCATATTCTGGTAACAGTCATTGGATCTCGACCAACACGAGCAGCAATGTCGCGTTACGATAAACCGCAATTGCGATAGGCTACAATCCGACCTTTATCAAAGTCGGATACATGATGGTACGCATTTCTCCTCCTTACACGAGGCATCACAACAACGTTTCACCAGGCAACGCCGGTCAACTGCTGTTTGTGTATGAGACATCGGTTGGAAACTTTCCTCATGTCAGCACGTTCTATGTGTCGCCGCCGGCGCCAATCTTGTGTGAATGCTCTGAAAAGCTAATAATTTGCATATCACAGCATCTTCTTCCTGTCGGTTAAATTTCGCGTCTGTAGCACGTCTTCTTTGTGGTGTAGCAATTTTAATGGCCAGTACTGTAGATTTCAGGCCGAAGCCGTGTTCGGTGGCGCTCGGACAGTGGCAGGATACAGTCCTGTCAGAATCTCCGAAGGATTCATACAAGGCGATTAAAAACAAAAAAACAAAAAAAAACTGGTCCCTGTTGACACCAGAAGTAAGGATTAATGGTCAACACTATATGAAACAGAGTGTGCAAGTTTATGTGATGTCATTTGTATAAAAAGTTAAAATTGAGCCAACAGATACATGAAGTAGGCTTAATCAAACAATTTCTATTCATCGTATTCAGCCCTTAAACGAATCTCTCTCTGCACTGACGTGTAGCAAAGAGTGTCGGTTTATTTTGCGTAATTCCTCTCCCTCATTTCTTACGGGGCTACCTTCTGAGGCAGTGCATCCAGAGTACAGGAATTGGAAAAAAAATATGAAAACACCGTAAGAAATGCATCTTTGAAGATAGGCTGAAGAGCCAAAGAAACTGGTACACCTGCCTCGTATCGTATAGGTCCCCCGCGAGCATACAGAGGTACCGCAACACGACTAATGTCTGAAGTAGGTTTGGAGGAACTGACACCATGAATCCTGCAGGGCTGTCCATAAATCCGTAAGAGTACGAAGAGTTGGAGATCTCGTCTGAATACCACGTTGCAAGGCATCGCGGATATGCTCAATAATGTTCATATGTGTGGTGTTTGGGGGTCAGCGGAAGTGTTTAAACTCAGAATAATGTTCCTGGAGCCACTTTGTAGCAATCCTGGAGGTCTGGGGTGTCGCATTGTCCTGAGATTCATTGGAAGAATCCTAAGGAAATGTAGTCCGAAAACAAAGCAAGTAGGTCACAATACACTTGATCGCCCACTGCTTGAATACTGCTCACAGGTGTGGGATCCGTACCAGGCAGGGTTCATAGAATAGATAGAGAAGGTCCAACGGAGAGCAGTTCGCTTCGTTACAGGATCATTTAGTAATCTCGAAAGCCTTACGGAGATGATAGGTAAACTCCAGTGGATGACTCTGCGAGAGAGACCCTCAGTAGCTCGGTACGGGCTTTTGTTTAAGGTCCGAGAACATACCTTCACCGAGGAGTCAAGCATTATATTGCTCCCTCCTACTTATATCTCACGAAGAGACCATGAGGATAAAATTAGAGAGATTAGAGCCCACACACACGCATAGCGACAATCTTTCTTTCCACGACGAGACTCGAATAGAAGGGAGAACCGATAGAGGTACTTAAGGTACCCTCCGCCACACACCGTCAGGTGGCTTTGGATGTATATGTAGATGTAGAGTCCGTTGGAATGCACAATAGACATGAATGGAAGAAGGTGATCACACAGGGTGGTTACGTATGTGTCGCCTGTCAGAGTCGTATGCACACGTACCAGGGGTCCCATATCACTCCAGCTGCACACGCCACACTCCATTACAGAGCCTGAAAAATTCCCCTGCTGATATGCAGGGTCCATGGATTCACGACGTTGTCTCCATACCTGTACACGTCCATCCGGTCGATACATTTTGAAACGAAGTTCGTCCTACCAGTCAAAATATTTCCAGTCATCAATAGATCAATGCAGGTGTTGACGGCCCCAGGCATGGGGTAAAGCTTAGAGTCGTGCAGTCATCAAGGGTACACGAGTGGGCGTTCGAATCCGAAAGCCCATATCGCTGATGTTTCGTTGAATGGTTCGCACTCTGACACTTGTTGATGGTTCAGCATTGAAATATGCGGTAATTTACGGAAGCGTTGCACTTCTCATCAGTTACCGTTGGTCCCGTTCTTGCAGAATCTTTTTCCGGCCGCAGTGATGTCGGAGATCTGATGTTTTACCGGATTCCTGATATTCACGGTACACTCGTGAAATGGTCGTACGAGAAAATCCCCACTTCATCGCTGCCTCGAAGACGCTGTGTCGCATCACTCGTGCGCCGACTTAAATCCTGATACCCTTCCATTGTAGCAGCAAGTAACCGATGAAGCAATTGCGCCAGGCACTTGTTCTCTTAAGTAGGCGTTGCCGACCGCAGCGCCGTGTTCTGCCTGTTCGCATATTTCTGTATCTGAATACGCATGGCTATGCCAGTTCCTTTGGCGCTTCAGTGCAAATACATATGCTAGCCAAGCCTGAAGCTTGAGCTGTTGTATTTCATCAAGAACGTTCTGTGTACCTCGCAAACGTTAATCGTGTTGAGAACATTGCTCTGTGTAGTTGTGAGTGCACAATGTCGTAGCTAAGTGAATTCGAACGTGGGCGAATTGTTGGCGCTCTCATAGTGGGTGCTTCCGTAACCAAAGCAACCGAAGTGTTTGGCGTTTTAAGAGGCAACGTATCGAAGTAAGTGGAGAAACATCAACTGCTAAGTCACAACGCGGACAAAAGTGTATGTTAATTGTGTATGTTGAGTACTGTGGCGAAAAATAAGACGATGACAGCTGTAAAACTCACTACAGAATTGAATATCGCACTCGAGAACGGTGTCAGCACCAAAACAGCACAAAGGGAGCTCCATAAGGAGAGAGCTGCAGGGCGAACTGGAACTGCAAAATCATCCAATAGTGATGAAAATGCCAGTAAGGGGAAAACGTCGTGCACGTTCCATAAAATCAGGACTGTGGTTCACTGGTAGAAAGTCATTTGGTCGGATGAGTCCTGTTTCATACGTTTTCCACCTTCTGGCCGAGCTTACGTCCAATGAGTGAAACATGTAGTGGTTTCACTGATGATTTGAGCAGCCATATCGTGGTTTTCCGAGGGCCTCATGATGACTCTGCAAGGCTTTATTAGTACCAAGAATTATGTGACCACTGTGGCTGATCAGGGCCATCCCATGGTACAACATTTGTTCCCTAATGGTGACGCTGTGTTCCAAGACGACAGGGTTCCTATTTACACAACTCGTATCGTCCTGAACTGGAATTGCATGTTCTCTGGCCACCACTGACACCAGATCTGAATATTATTCAGCGTTCGTGGTCTGGTTTGGACAGAAGGGTGCGTGATCACTGTCCACCTCCAATATCGTTACTTGCCCTTATTTTGCAGGTAGAAAGGTATAAGATTTCCTTGAAAACCTTAGGTGACCTGTATTTATCTATTCCAAGACGACGAGAAGCTGTTTTGGATGCCAACTGGTTTCCTACAACCCATTGCACATGGTAATTAATTGTGTTATTGGTGTTTCCATTGTTTTTATCCATCCTTCCAAATACAGTGCTTATTCAGCATAATCGAGCAGTAGGAATATTGTATGAAGTATATAACAGTACGTATTGCAGGAACAGGAACCCTCCTAAATATTTTGAAATTCTTACACAAGACTCGTAATACATTTTCTGACTTGTGGCTTTTATTACTTAGAGTGAGAATAAGTTTCAGCTGGTCTTTGATGTACACAACCACGATACTAGACACCAAAATGAAGTTTTATGTAGACTTTCCTACTTGTTTAAGTAGAGTTCAGAAGGCAGAACAACTTCTGGTGGGACAGTATAGTCTCCGTCTAACACAAAGCAAGATAGTGATCTCACCAACGTTTAAGAATAAAAAATAAAATCAGCACTTATTAGCCACATTTATACAAATTATCTGAATGTCTGCACTAAGGAAATGATCTGTTAGCCACATGAAAAGTATCTATGTTTACTGTAAACACAATAACAAATGGTTCAAATGGCTCTGAGCACTATGGGACTTAACATCTGTGGTCATCAGTCCCATAGAACTGAGAACTACTTAAACCTAATTAACCTAAGGACATCACACACATCCATGCCCGAGGCAGGATTCGAACCTGCGACCATAGCGGTCGTGCGGTTCCAGACTGTAGCGCCTAGAACCGCTCGGCCACCCCGGCCGGCAAACACCATAACAGGTGGTAATTTAATGTGACAAGGCTTCAAAATTTATAGAGGTATCAAAACAGTTTCTTTGGAAGATACTGTTGTACTCAAGTAAATGTTAAGATACCAATAACAGACACTTCCAAGAGTCTGACAAGAATTGTTTACAGAAGAATGAAAAAATTAGTAAACGTAGAACCAGGGGAAAACCAGATTGGGTTCCAAAGAAATGGTGAAACACGCTAGACAGTACTGTTCCTCTGACTTATCTCCAAAGATAGATTAAAGAAAGGCAAGCGTATGTTTATGGCAGTTGTACACTTACAGAAACCTATTGATAATATTGACTGGAATACACTGTGAGATTCTGAAGATAGCAAGGATAAAATACAAGAAGCAAGAGATTATTTACAGCTTCTACAGAGGCCAGACTGCAGTTATAAGAGTTGATGGGCATGTCGGTAAATCAATGGCTGACAAGGGAGTGAGACAGACTCGCAGTTTGTACCCACTATTATTCAGTTAGTACATTTAGCAAGGAATAAAGTAAACCAAGCATAAATTTGAAAACGGAATTAAAGTTCATGGAGAAGAAACAAAAACATCGAGATTTGTCGATGACATCGTAATTCAGCCAGAGGCGGCAAAGAACTACGGGCAGTTGAACGGAGTGGAAAGTGTTTTGGGAGGTTATACGAGGAATATCGACAAAAGTAAAACGAGGTCAGTGGAATGGAGTCGAAATAAATTAGGCGATGATGGTTGAAACGTATTTAGAAATGAGACACTAAAAGTGTCGGGTTCTGTTATTTTGGCAGCATAACAGATGATGAAGCCGAAGTAGACAGGATATACACTGCTGACTGGCAACAGCAAGAATAATCATTTCTGAAGAAGAGGAATTTATTAACATCTTCATCTTCTCTTTAGGTATTAGGCAGGAATTGCCTGTTACGGTACCCATCTCTGTCGGAGTCTTCCTCTCTCTCTTCCCCCATGGCACTTATAATTTCTTGCCATTAAGGGAAGTGTCTCACTCACCATTCTTTGTAGATATTTGTTCCATTTTCTTCTGCAATCTCGAGTTTTATCATCGAGGCTAAAGATTTGCAGTCCTTCTCCAACATCTTGATTTCTTAGCCTGTCTTCTCTTGTGCAGCCTTCAACACCTCTAAGGAATTTCATTTCTTGTGCCTGAACGCGGCTTTCTTGCTTCTTGGTAATCACCCAGGTCTCACTTCCATAAAGCAGTGTGGGAACTGCAACAGTTTTGTACAATTTAATTTGAGTGTTTTCCCTGGTTTTGTATTTTAGGTTTGAGTTAATTTTTCCACTTACCCGGCTGAATTTACTAAGCTTAATTTCAATATCTCTCCTGTAGCCAAATGTCAATTCACATCCGAGGTAATTGAAATGGTTTAATTGCTCTAGAATCTTCTGATCTACTACTGTTTTGGTTGTGATTAGTTCTTTCCCCCATGAATGCCATGGCTTAGTTTTTTCTGTTGAAATGCCCATGTCAAACTTAGCACTTATTTGCTTTAACAAGCAGATTCCTTTCTGAAGATCTCTTCCTTATCTGCAAGGATCAGTACATCATCAATATATAGTAAATCATTTGAAACGATGTTCCTGTATAGACAGATGCCTTTCTGAAACTCTGATTTCCATATATGTATTATTTGATTAATGCAGATGTTTCACAGAGTTGGAGAGATGCAGCAGCCTTGTCGTACCCCTTTGTTAGTTGGTATCCCATTAGTTGTTTTACCATTGAGATCTAAAGTGATATTTGTGTCTTGATATAAACTTTTTAGCCGCGCGGGATTAGCCGAGCGGTCGGCGCGCTGCAGTCATGGACTGTGCGGCAGGTCCCGGCGGAGGTTCGAGTCCTTCCTCGGGCATGGGTGTGTGTGTTTGTCCTTAGGATAATTTAGGTTAAGTAGTGTGTAATCTTAGGAACTGATGATCTTAGCAGTTAAGTCCCATAAGATTTCACACACATTTGAACATTTTTTTAAACTTTTTATCGCATTTGCTACATGCTTTGGAATTCCGCGATTCGTCATTCTTTCCCAAAGTTTCTGTCTATTGACATTGTCAAAAGCTTTTTTTAAATCAATAAAAAAAATGCGTGTTTCTTTATTATATGCCCTCAGTTTTTGTATTATTTGCTGTGGAATAAAAACTACATCTATTGTGGAGCGTCCTTTCCTAAAACCCATTTGTTCCTCATGCAGCACTGCTTCTGCTATGTTTTTAAGTCTTATATTTAAAATCTTAGCATACACCTTGTATGTTGAGAACAGTAAACTTGTTCCTCTGTAATTACTACATAGGCTTTTATCTCCTTTTTTGAAAATTGATATCACTCTAGCTGTTTTCCAGTCTTTGGGAATGCTCTTCTTCTTCCAACATTCGTTGAAGAGATTTAACAGTCGTTTGTGTAGCTGTAGTATACAGAGAAGTGGCAGCATTAGAAAACTGCAGCGAAATGGAGGAAGATCTGCAGCGGATAGGCACTTGGTGCAGGGAGTGGCAACTGACCCTTAACATAGACAAATGTAATGTATTGTGAATACATAGAAAGAAGGATCCTTTATTGTACGATTATATGACAGCGGAACAAACACTGGTAACAGTTATTTCTGTAAAATATCTGGGAGTATGCATGCGGAACGATTTGAAGTGAAGTGGAATGATCATATAAAATTAATTGTTGGTAAGGCGGGTGCAGGGTTGAGATTCATTGGGAGAGTCCTTAGAAAATGTAGTCCATCAACAAAGGAGGTGGCTTACAGGACGCTCGCTCGACCTATACCTGAGTATTGCTCATCAGTGTGGCATCCGTGCTAGGTCGGGTTGACAGAGGAGATAGAGAAGACCCAAAGAAGAGCGGCGCGTTTCGTCACAGGGTTATTTGGTAAGCGTTACAGAGATGTTAAGCAAACTCAAGTGGCAGATTCTGCAAGAGAGGCGCTCTGCATTGCGGTATAGCTTGCTGTCCAGGTTTCGAGAGGGTGCGTTTCTGGATGAGGTATCGAATACACTTATACCTCCCGAGGAGATCACGAATGTAAAATTAGAGAGATTCGAGCGCGCACGGAGGCTTTCCGGCAGTCGTACTTCCCGCGAACCATACGCGACTGGAACAGGAAAGGGAGGTAATGACAGTGGCACGTAAGGTGCCCTCCGCCACACACAGTTGGGTGGCTTGCGGAGTATAAATGTAGATGTAGATGTAGATCATTCCTCCATATTTTAAGAATTCAGCATTAATGCTGTCTTTTCCTGTTACTTTTCTGTTCTTTAGTGATGCTAGTGCAGAAGTTAATTCGTCAGACTGTATTGCATCTAATCCTCTCTCGTCTAGTTGTTCAATTTCAGTTTCTTGTGCTGTATCATCATACCACAATTCGCTGTAATGATTTATCCACTGTTCTTCTTCAGTAATGTTTGTTTCTATCTTGTCTCTTTCTGTTGTGTTTAGGGTTTTCAACACCTTATATGCTATTTATTAACATATGGTACCAACTTATCTGTTATGGAGTGTTTTCTGAAAGTATCTGGTGTGTGGCCTTGTGCGGAACTGGCCATTATAATTGCTACACCAAGAAGCAGATGTTAAACGTGTATTCTTTGGGCATATATATTTTATTAGGACTGATATATGATTTCATTTTCACGCAATTTGGTTGCATAGATCCTGAGAAATCAGTATCCAGACCTCTGGCCGTAATAACGGCCTTGATACGCCTGGGCATTGAGTTGGATGGCATGTACAGGTACAGCTGCCCATCCAGCTTCAACACGATACCACAGTTCATCAAGAGTAGTGACTGGCGTATTGTGACGAGCCAGTTGCTGGGCCACCATTGACTAGACGTTTTCAATTGGTCAGAGATCTGGAGATGTGCTGCCCAGGGCAGCAGTCGAACATTTTCTGTATCCAGAAAGGCCCGTACAGGACCTGCAACATGCGGTCGTGCATTATCCTGCTGAAATGTAGGGTTTCGCAGGGATCGAATGAAGGGTAGAGCCACGGGTTGTAGCACATCTGAAATGTAACGTCCACTGTTCAAAGTGCCGTTAATGCGAACAAGAGGTAACCGAGACGTGTAACCAATGGCACCCCATACCATCACGCCGGCTGATACGCCAGTATGGCGATGACGAATACACGCTTCCAATGTGCGTTCACCGCGATGTCGCCAAACACCGATGCGGCCATCATGATGCTGTAAACAGAACGTGGATTCATTCAAAAAAATGACGTTTTGCTATTCGTGCACCCAGGTTCGTCGTTGAGTACACCACCGCAGGTGCTCCTGTCTGTGATGCAGTGTCAAGGGTAACCGCAGCCACGGTCTCCGAGCTGATAGTCCATGCTGCTGCAAACGTCGTCGAACCATTCGTGTAGATGGTTGTTTTGCAAACGTCCCCATCTGTTGACTCAGGGATCGAGACGTGGGTGCACGATCCGTTACAGCCATGCGGATAAAATGCCTGTCATCTTGACTGCTAGTGATACGAGGCCGTTTGGATACAGCACGGCGTTCCGTATTACCCTCCTGACCCCAACGATTCCATATTCTGCTAACAGTCATTGGATCTCGACCAACGCGAGCAGCAATGTCGCGATACGAAAACCGCAATCGCGATAGGCTACAATCCGACCTTTATCAAAGTCGGAAACGTGACGGTACGCATTTCTCCTCCTTACACGAGGCATCAAAACAACGTTTCACCAGGCAACGCCGGTCAACTGCTGTTTGGGTATGAGAAATCGGTTGAAAACCTTCCTCATGTCAGCACGTTGTAGGTGTCGCCACCGGCGCGAACCTAGTGTGAATGTTCTGAAAAGCAGATCATTTGCATATCACAGCATCTTCTTCCTCTCGGTTAAATTTCACGTCTGTAGCACGTCATCTTTGTGGTGTAGCAGTTTTAATGGCCAGTAGTGTATGAGAACAGGGACTGGTAGGAAGCTTGCAATGATCACAGCTGGCTTGTCAAAAATATAATTGTGAAATGTGAATCGCTCAATAATGTGATCATATTAATGTATACCGGGCAGAATCAGAACGGTTATTGTGGCCAGATATTTGGCTGCTTATTCGACATTCCAAATAACAGCGTTGGAGGCTGCCCTGCGGCCGGAAGAACCTGCCGGTGAGTCCCACGCTGCGTCACTTCCGGAGTGGTGATCGATGTCGGCAGGAAACGGCGCTATCCCTCTTCCCTAAGTGACGTCACTAATGTAATTATCCGGCGAAATCTTGGAACGGCTCCAGCGGCGCCAGGCACCTCCCCCGCTTCTCTCTCTCTCCCCACCTTCCCCTCGCGCCGCCCTGCCCACCAAACCTTCCTCAGGTTTCTTCCTTCTAAACGCTCCAACCTGGCCGAGGTCCTCGGCCGTCTAGGCAGAAAGTGTGAAGGGCAAGGAAGTACCTTTAGTGAAGTGGAGCCTGTTACTGTCTACCAGATTCGTGCGAGAAGCATTTAATTATAATATTATTAGCGTTAAAGTTAAAGTTCTAAACTGGCGTTAGCTGCAGAACTTTCTCATGCGCTTGACTATAATGTAATAACTGTGTCTTAGGAACTCCCCAGAAGTAACTTTTAACGCACGTGAGCAACTAATAAAATCTCTATCTGATTAGGTACTCGAAGACATATTTCAGAACGTCCATTTCAGTATTTCCCGACGTAAAGAATCTTAGCATATGTATACTCACCTGTCAGCTTGAAATTATTCACACCCGAAATTCTTTAAGCTATTCACAATAAAGCGTCACGGTACGAAAATATGTATTGAAATCTAACCGGTTTATAATTCAGAGTTTCTTCCATTACACACACGCTAAGAAAAATATGTAAATAAATAAAAGGCGATGCACTGCGAAGGAAGCGTCCACCGGGACGGAAATCGATAGATGTGATGCACCTGTTCAACAAAAACATGAGTACGATTTCAGACAAATTGGATGATTTATTCAAGGGAAACCGCTTCAAAAACTGTAAGTAGGCTGTGTAAGTTTTTTTGTTGGTATCGCCACTTAGCGGTCTCTATTAAGATCGCGGGCTGCGCTTTGTGCAGTCTGTGGCTGGTTGGACTCGTTGATGGAAGTTATTCGCCAGCGTAGTGTTGGGCAGTTGGATGTGAACAGCCCGTAGCGTTGGGCAGTTGGAGGTGAGCCGCCAGCAGTGGTGGATGAGGGGAGAGAGATGCCAGAGTTCTGAGATGTTAATACCAGCGGACGATCTGGACGTGTGTCCATCAGAAAAAGGAAATTTGTTAAACTGGATGTCACGAATATATATATATATATATATATATATATATATATATATATATATATATATAATGACCTGTGAACATTATTAAGGTAAATACATTGTTTGTTCTCTACCAAAATCTTTCATTTGCTAACTATATGCCTATCAGTAGTTAGTGCCTTCAGTAGTTAGAATCTTTTATTTAGCTGGCAATATTGGTGCTCACTCTATTGCAGTAGTTGGGTAACGAAGATTTTTGTGAGGTAAGTGATAAAACGAGGATAATGGAATGTAGTCGAATTAAATCGGGTGATGGTGCGGGAATTAGATTAGAAAATGAGACGCTTAAAGTAATAAATGAGTTGTGCTATTTGGGGAGCAAAATAACTGATGATGATCGAAGTAGAGAGGATATAAAATGTAGACTGGCAATGGCAAGGAAAGCGTTTCTGAAGAAGAGAAATTTGTTAACATCGGGTAAAGATTTAAGTGTCAGGAAGTCGTTTCTGGAAGTATTTGTATAGAGTGTAGCCATGTATGGAAATGAAACGTGGCCAATAATTCTTGTCTAAACGAGAAGAGAATAGAAGCTTTCGAAATGTGGTGCCACAGAAGAATGCTGAAGATTAGATGGGTAGATCACGTAACTAATGAGAAGGTATTGAATAGAATTGGAGAGAAGAGAAATTTGTGGCACAACTTAGAAGAAGGGATCACTTGATAATAAATGTTCTGAGACATCAAGGGATCACCAATTTAGTACTGGAGGGCAGCGTGGAGGGTAAAAATCGTAGAGGGGACCAAGAGATGAATACACTAAACGCCGGCCGAAGTGGCCGAGCGGTTTTAGGCGCTACAGTCTGAAGCCGCGCGACCGCTACGGTCGCAGGTTCGAATCCTGCCTCGGGCATGGATGTGTGTGATGGCCTAGGGTTAGTTAGGTTTAAGTAGTTCAAAGTTCTAGGGGACTGATGACCCCAGAAGTTAAGTCCCATAGTGATCAGAGCCATTTGAACCATTTGAATACACTAAACAGATTCAGAAGTGTTGTGGACTGGCAAGACAACCAATACACTAGGAGGAAGCCGAAAGGCACGCGTTTAAGCTCACGCAGGCTGGCGTGAGGTCTGGAACAGGTAAAGTAATTGAGACTAGCAAATAAAGTACGTAGCTGCTGGAATACTAAACTTTACTCCATAATTGGTGAACATCGGTCTGACGGTACATGCATCACAAGATAACTAGCAATTGATAATGGCGCCTTGCTAGGTCGTAGCAAATGTCGTAGCTGTAGGCTATGCTATCTATCGTCTCGGCAAATGAGAGCGTAATTTGTCAGTGAACCATCGCTAGCAAAGTCGGCTGTACAACTGGGGCGAGTGCTAGGAAGTGTCTCTAGACCTGCCGTATGGCGGCGCTCGGTCTGCAATCACTGACAGTGGCGACACGCGGGTCTGACGTATACTAACGGACCGCGGCCGATTTAATGGCTACCACCTAGCAAGTGTGGTGTCTGGCGGTGACACCACAAGAAGGATGTCGGTTGCAGTAGGTATTGAGAGATGAAGAAGCTTGCACAGGACAGAGTAGCATGGAGAGCTGCATCAAATCAGTCTCTGGACTGAAGACCACAACAACAACAACAACGACAACAAGTGATTCATGAAGGGTATAGGTAATAGTTAGTCAGGGCTATTCTTTTGTAGGGATTGTTGAAAGTCAGGTTGCGTTGTGCTAAAATATTGTGTGTCAGTTTAGAAATGATCAGAATAAGTAAAGAGAAAACAGTCTCAGTATGTTCAGTTTCACTCTGGAGTTTGAAAATCGTTCTGGAACGTAGAAGTTTCACCAGCACAGTCATTCTTTACAGTCAAAGGGGAAGTTTCAAAACTAAGCAGGTCAGTAACGCGTTTGTCCACCGCTAGCCCTCATGCAAGCAGGTATGCTGCTTTTCATCGATTGACAGAGTTGTTGGATGACCTGCTTAGAGATACCGTGGCAAACTGACGCGTCAGATCGTCAAAATCCCGAGCTCGTTTGGGGGCCCTGCCCTTAATGCTCCAAACGTTCTCAACTGGGAAGCGATCCGGCGACCTTGCTGGCCAAGGTCGGGTTTTGCGAGTACGAAGACGAGCAGTAGAAACTCTCACTTCGTGCGGGCAGGCATTATCTTGCTGAAATGTAAGCCCAGGGTTGGTTGTCATGAAGGGCAACAGTATCGACGACGTATCGCTGTGTTGTAAGTATGCCGCGAATGACAAACACAGGGGACCTGCTATGGAATGGCTTGACACCCCAAACTATCACTCCTGGTTATCGGACCGTGTGCCGAGTGACAGTCAGGTTGGTATCCTACAACTGTATGGGTCATCTTCAGGTATGTCTTCAACGGGTGTCCATGCCGAAAGCGTGTGTGGAGACGCCCCGAGCACTGATGGGTTTCCAGCCTAAGTGTCGCCCGACATATCGCCGGATAACCGAGAGTGATAGTCTGGGCAGCTGTTTGCTTTCGGACTAATACCACTTTGAAAGGGCATGGCCGACTTCCTTCCCCATTCTTCCCTAATCCGATGGGACCAATGACCTCGCTGTTTGTTCCCCTCCCCCAAATCAACCAACCAACATCACACGTCGACGATACTTTATGCCCCGTTTTGTTGCCTTTCGTGGGAAGCCACCTCAGCTTACATTTCAGGAAAAAAAAAAATCCACCCAAAGACGACGTGTTTCTACTGCTTGTCTTCGTGCTTTTCAGCTTTCAGCTTGCTTCGACAGCAAGGTCCCCAATTGAGAACGTTTGGAATATTATGGTCAAGGCCCTCCAACCTGTTCTGGATTTCGACGATTTAATACACCAATTTGATACGGTGTTCTTCAGGAGGACATCTAACAATTCAATCCGTCAATGCCAAGCCGAATGACTGCTTGCACAAGGGCCAGATGTGGACCAACACATTATCGACTTGCTCAATTTGTCTGTACATGTACATCATATCTACCGCTTTCTGTCTCGTTCCCTCAGTTCCCCTGTGGTGCATCCCTTTTTTTTTTTTTTTTTTTTTGTCGCGCGGAGTGGCCGCGCAGTTACAGGCGCCATGTCACTCACTGACTGCGCGGCCCCTCCCGCCGGAGGTTCGAGTCCTCCCTCGGGCATGGGTGTGTGCGTTGTTCTTAGCATAGGTTAGTAGGAGCCCATGGAAAATCAAAGCGTAGTATCGCAAGACGAAGAAGTACAGTGCTGGCTGATTTCACAAAATAAACAAGCAAGTTATCAGTGTGGTTGGTAACTGTGCACAAGGACAACCGCGACAAAGTGAAGTGAACCAGTTGGGCACACAAAAGGGCAAAGCCATTTTTTAATGTGTTACGTAACATGGCCAAATTAGAGTATCTTGCAATCGAAGCCAAAACTAACATTAGTATACACTGATTTGCTTTGATGATTGATATAAATCACAATGAAATTAACAGAGTGCAAAGTTCTCTACAAATCAAACCAAATTAGCAAATGATGCTAATACAGTGTGGACGTGCTAAAAAGTGTCAAAGACTATCGAGTAAGTGCAACAAGATCTGGGCAGCTCGCGAAATGAAAGCTAACCTTACAACAAGAAGCCACAAACTACACACAATTCAAGTAACGGATGTTGCATGGCAAAGTAAGTAAGTGACGGGGTGAACGGAATAATTGCGTCACTTAAATTTCGCTACGCAGCTAGTGCACACCAATCAGCAGAAGACAGCGGCCAGAGGTGACGTCCAGCGATGCTCCGGAGCAGAACACTCAAACCGAAGTACACAGCCCTCCACTCTCTACATTCAATAAACGTTACGTGGATGGGTCGACTCCACGCTGTTTCGAAAGAGATCGGCGAAAACTGTCGCAAAATTCCCCACTTCTGCGTACAATAGACACATTCTTACGTAGGAAGAACACAGTCCAGAGTGGCACAGTACTAGCAGCCGACTTTGCCACGCTGGGTGGATGGCGCCACGGCCTCTTTGAATTGCCTGCAGGAAGGCAAAAACGTAATGCTCAGATATTTTCTGCAGGGTATGGTGTGGCCGTGGCGTTCGCTGACGGCAGGGAGTGTCTGCCTGGTATTCAATAAGCGTGGAGAGTCTCGCTTCCCGACTTTTGTGAAGCTGCTGCAGCTCCAGAGGAGCCCCTCTTGACCTACGGAGATGCACGGTCTGCCTTCCGCCGACAGAAAAGATCGTAGAGACGTCTCCAGTAACGCAGGAGCGCAAGGATGCGGAAAAATAGCCACAGAAAATGAATAAATGTTGCACAGCGGTATGTGAAAGTAAGGTCACAACTTCTAAGATTTTATTTATTTTCATAACTAGGAGCGTTCACCACAATTTCATTAATCAGAATAATAACGAGAACCCTACTTCAGGTGTAAGCATCTCACCAAAAAATCATCCCAATTTACAAACTTAAATTTACACTGAGATGAAAAAAATCATGGGAACCTCCTAATATCGTGTCGGACCTCCTTTTGTCCGGCTTAGTGCACCAACTCGAAGGGGTATGCACTCAACGAGTCTTTGGAAGCCCCTGCATAAACGCCATGATGCCTCTATGTGCCTAATTGCGGAAGTGTTGCTAGTGCAGGATTCTATGTAGGAACTGATCTCTCGATTATGTCCCATAAATGTTCGATGGGTGGCCAGACCTTTCGCTCCAGTTGTCCAGAATTGAAGAGGCCAGTCGTGAACAACTGTGGTCCGGTGACATGATGGATGCCATGTATAAAAATTCCATCGTAGTTTGGACGTATGAAGTCTATAAATAGCTGCAAGTGATCTCCAACTAGGCGTCCGCCCCGATAGCTGAATGGTCTAGGTGTTACGCCCCACACGGATGTGCAGCGGACAGCAGCGTATAACTACCGACGCATATTAAAGCTGATGTGGAAAATGGTGCTGTTACAGAAATTAAGAGCGTTGGATATGATTTGGAGGGTGACCTATGTTTACGTATGTCTAGCACTGAGACTCACTCACGTAGCGCACAATGGCATCACGGATACAAGCAACTTTCGGAACTTACGTAAGTGTGGGACACGTGTTTAAGGTCCAATACACAACGCTTACGCTACCACCTAGAGAGGGTGGACTTGGTCTGGTGAACGTATGTGAAAAGCCACGGGCCTTATTCGTCGGTACGATTTTCCGACAGTGGCGCGGTCAATTTCGCAATATCTCGGGTGCGTTGGCCGATGTACTAGCGCCCACTTCAATGCTGCCCCCAGTCAATGTGGGACATATTTCACCGAAGATGTCACATTTCAAGTCTTTTTTTTTTTTTAGCTATGTCAGAGAAAGTAATCGGTTTAACATCAGAAGAGGCACCAATATTAGCACTGAATAGGGGATCATGGAGGAACTGTATAAGGGGGGCTATGCTCCAGACTGAACGCTGAAAGGCATAATCAGTCTTAAATGATGATGATGATGATGATGATATGTCAGAGAAGCCTCCCCAACAACACGATTACCGACGACGCGAGATACCCTGGAAAAGAAGTACCCAGACAAGAACTGGCGACAAATATGGCGCGTTATACGGAACGTTTACCTCCCAACGTCGGTACGCTCAACATGGTATGTGGTGGTAAATAGGAAGTTCGCAACGAATCAACGGCGGCACGCGATTCATTTGGCAGACACTCCACTATATTTAGGCTGCGCAACAGTGGACACTGATGAACGTCGTTTAGCATGTAGTGGGACGGCTCTGGTGTGGCACTTAGCACAACAGATACTGGCGTTCCTGTTACGCTCCGCCCCTCACACAGTTTCATCAGACACACTTTTTTTTTCCCCAAGAATCTTATTTTCCGGTCCAAAAAACCAATGCAGTGACATGGGTACGGGGGTTGGTTGTGGGCTACGTCTATAACGAATCAGAAAAGGACAAAATTAATTTTTGGCATTTTCTGCTGGATGGACACACGAAGCTACAACAGCATAAGAAATATAGGCAAGACTTTACTAATTACCTGCGACTTACATTTACCGATCCGCCGGCCAGATGGGGTGTGACGGATGAGAGATGAGATAGACGAAGAAGCCGAGATAGACATTGATCACTCTTTACGGACCCTTAGTTAATTTCTAGAAGACGACGCAGTCTTACACCAACATCTGTAGAATGGGCCGATGCATGGCTCTATTGCTCTATCGAACGTCGTGTCGTGAGCAGGTGTCGCCCCCGACACGAATTTCATTTCATTGCTAGAGGAGCATGTTTCTTTTGTATTTGTACTATCCGCGATGTCTTCATGTCTTTTTCATTTGGACTTTTTCAGTTTTATTCATTTCCTTACTTAATTAATTTTCTAATTAGCCACTATTTGTCAACATTTGGACATTGTAGACACTATTATGCGGTAGTATAACAAAATTGATGTCAGCAAAGGTTGTAAGCCCGACATTGGAAGAAAAAAATAAAAAAAATAAATAAATAAATAAAAATAAAAAAAGTTGGTATAGCACTTGCCCGCCGAAAGAAGGAAAAAAATTAAAAAATTAAGAAAAATGGTCAGCGTGACGGACTGCCATCCTAAGGGGCGCGGGTTCGCTTCCCGGCTGGATCGGGGATTTTCTCCGCTCAGGGACTGGGTGTTGTGTTGTCTTCATCGTCATTTGATCCCCATCCGGCGCGCAGGTCGCTCAGTGTGGCATCGAATGTAATAAGACCTGCACCAAGGCGGCCGGACCTGCCGGCCAATGACGCCAAACGCTCGTTTCCATTCCATTTCTCCAAACAGTCGATCATAACCAATTTCAATCAATAATCAGTTAGTTGGATCAGAGAATCCAGTTCATTCCATGTAAACACAGCCCACACCATTAGGGAGCCATCACCAGCTTGCACAGTGCCTTGTTTACAACTTGGGCCCATGTCGTCGTGGGGTCTGCGCCACATTCTAACCCTACCACCAGCTCTCCCCAACTGAAATCGTGTCATTTGACAAGGCCACGGACTGCCAGTCCTCTAAGGTCCTACCGATGTGGTCACGAGCCCAGGAGAGGCGTTGTAAGCGATGTCGCGCTGTTAGCAAAGGCACTCACATCGGTCGTCTGCTGCCATAGCCCAAATTTCGCAGCACTGAGCTAACGGGTACGTTCGACGCACGTCCCACATTGATTTTTGCGGTCATTTCAAGCAATGTTGCTTTTCTTTTAACACTGACAATTCTATTCAAACGGCACTACTTTCGGTAGTTCAGTGAAGGCCGTCTTCCACCAAATAAATGTCGTGTGATTAGGGCCTCCCGTCGGATAGACCGCCTGTTGCAAGTCTTTCGATTTGACGCCACTTCGGCGACATGCGCGTCGATGGGGATGAAATGATGATGATTAGAGTCCCTGAGACGGGAAAATCTCCGACCCAGCCGGGAACCGAACCCTGGCCCTTAGTATTGACATTCCGTCGCACTGACCACTCAGCTACCGGGGGCGGACTGTCGGCCACTGCATTGTGCGTGGTGAGACGTAATGGGCAGAAATTTTGTATTCTCGACACACTCTTACTACTTTGGAATATTGAATGTCCCATGCGTTTACTTCCAACTACCATTCCCCCTGCAAAATATATTAATTCCCACCGTGCGACCGCAATCACGTCGGAAACCTTGTCACATTAATCACCTGGGTAGAAACGACAGCCCCGCCAATACACTGCTCGGTTGGTTGGGTTGGATTGTTTGGGGGAGGAGACCAGACAGCGAGGTCATTGGTCTCATCGGATTAGGGAAGGGCGGGGAAGAAAGTCGGCCATGCCCTTTCAAAGGAACCGTCCCGGCATTTGCCTGAAGGATTTAGGGAAATCACAGAAAACCTAAATCGGGATGGCCATACTGCTCGTTTCTACCTTGTGTATGCGATACTACCGCCATCTGTATATGTGCTTATCGCTATACCATAACTTTGGAACCAAAGTATATTGATGATCCAACTGCTTCACAAATGATACTACCGAGAAAAGGCAGTGAACAGCGATTTAGTCTGTTTGGAATTAATAACACACGCTTATAACTTTTGTTGGCCAGACTCATTAACACGGAAGATAATACAAATTTCAATCACAGGGCCAGCCGGCCGGAGTGGTCGTGCGGTTCTAGGCGCTACAGTCTGGAGCCGGGCGACCGCTACGGTCGCAGGTTCGAATCCTACCTCGGGCATGGATGTGTGTGATGTCCTTAGGTTAGTAAGGTTCAAGTAGTTCTAAGTTCTAGGCGACTGATGACCTCAGAAGTTAAGTCGCATAGTGCTCAGAGCCAATCACAGGGCCTACGCATTGGAGCGTCACAGCACACATTTCTTGCTCATTTAGCATCTTTCATGCAGTCTTATTGATAATTCTTTAGTGGGAACTTTCCTCGTCTTCCATCATAGTTCTCTAAATGTTATGATTTCCTTGTCTTATTAATAATACTTCTACTAGATGTTTCTACACTGACTTCTCTACGTCTGTCTATGTTTCATAGCTGATGATTCGGAATTACTAAATTCTTTGTTCTAGCTTTGCAGTTTATGGATGCATGCCTCACAGATGCTGCTTTAAATTGTGTAAAATCGTCTTCTATAACTCGGGTCACAAAACGTAACTGTTTTACTTCTGTCTGCTTTTTACGCTTGTAGAACCGGATAGCTATTATTGGACTTTACTTCTAAATACACACTATTCAGCTAAGCCTAGTCATATTTTACAAGACGAAAATTGAAAGTTACCTAAACCAGAGGAAATTTTCTAAAGTCACATCAAACAGCCTTTCTTCGATCTTAGGAACTGACTGGTCTATATGCATAAAAAAGAGTGAGAAACACATTAATAATGAACGCAGTGTCGCGTCCTCCAAGGAAAAAGTAAACTGCATAATAAGTTTCAGAGCTGGGTAAAAACCAACAACTTACCTTTGACAAAACTAATGAACACCAGACGAAGAACGTTATATTACCACAAAATCAATTTTAGCACATGGAAACTAATGTAATCTTTTTCTTTCGTTCCAGGTAAACACGATAAAAGTTACCGAAAAACAAAAGAACCCGAGTGTCCTCAAGAAATCCACCGGAAGAAACCAAGCAGAAATTTCCGATAAAGCAGAAAGTTGTTCGCTGATAACGTAAGTAAGAACTAAAATTCGTATGCAAAATTTAAAATTAATTGAATGTAGTCACATATTATCTGAGTCCACAGCTAGTTGCCAGCATTGCTACCTCTAGATACGGTGTCCCAGGTTCGGTTCCCGGCCGAGTTGGGGATTTTCTCTGCCCGGGGACTGGGTGTTTGTGTGGTTCTCATCATTTCATCATCATCATCATCCGTGACCGTGGCTAGATTGGACAGAGTAAAAATTGGACTGTATAAAAATTGAGAATCTGTACGGGCGCTGATGACCGCGCAGTTGAGCGCCGCACAAACCGAACATCATCATGTGTTACCTGCACCATATTTAAGACAACAGGATCATTAGAAGATACATACTATAGCATTGAGCAAAACATTTACATAATTCCGTACAATTACTGAAAATAACGTGCAAGATACTAAATAAATATTGTGTTTACCATCACAACATAAAAAAAGTAAAGTCGTACGGCGTTGTTGACTGGAGTACCCCAAGGAGTGGGTTTTGGCCGCCTATGGAAATGGCTATTGTACCTCCGCACACAGTGGTCCCTTTCATGGCGGAAATGTGTGAGAGCTGTGTTGTACGTGTATTTGTAGTGCGTCGGAGTGTGTAATGGACGCGTGTACAGTGTGATGTTATGTTTATGCCGTGTGATAAAGATGATAAGTCAGAGGGCGAAACTCAGTGCCAACAAGTAGCACACTTCTCTCGAATATCACCAAGGGTGCCGCCCACCTCAACGTTGCCACGGATGTAATCACCAAAAAAATGGTTCAAATGGCTCTGAGCGCTATGGGACTTAACATCTGACGTCATCAGTCCTCTAGAACTTAGAACTACTTAAACCTAACTAACCTAAGGACATCATACACATCCATGCCCGGGGCAGGGTTCGAACCTGCGACCGTAGCGGCCGCGATTTAATCATCATGTTATTGTAATTTTTCATTGTGTCGAAGGTATAAGAAGAATTGCACTGTGTGGACGAATGCCCATCCAGTGGCAGATCTTAGTGCGCTGATTTATGTTGCGATGAAATGGTTTGGCGCGGTTCTGTTGGCCTGTCTGAGTATTCGTTTAATAGTATGCCAAACGATTTGCTCACTAGCGTGCCAAACGGCTGCGAATGTTCGACGCAAAATCCTATACTCAAGAGTATGTGATCCACTGCACGTGTCACTGGCGTATATGCCGATTAGGTGTATGCCTACTAGTTTTTCGCTGGTCATTGTTCCAAGTCCAACAAGCTTCTGGCAGCAAGAAACGCGCAAAACATTTGTCGTATGATGTCCCTCAGGTGTTACTGAAATTTTGACTCGCCGATGTTCTGGAGTGGCAGTGTGATACAGGTTCTGTGCAGTCTTCTGTCTCTTGGACAGAGGGCGCTTCCTGTTTCGTAGCTCTTCCGTACGTAGTGTGGTCGCATGTAGATTTTGTCTGGTCTATGGTCACTGTTTTGGTTCGGTGGTTGATTTGGGGGGAGGGGATCAAACAGCAGGCTCATCGGCCGCGTTCGATTGGGGATGGGCGGGGAAGGAAGGAAGCCGTGCTCTTTCAAATCAACCATCGCGGCCTTTCCCAGGAGAAACCTGAGGAAATCACGGAAAACCTAAATCAGCGTGCTAACCACTGTGCCACCTCGATCGGACACTCTTTCGGACTCTTGTCGTTATGTGCCTAAGAAGGCCACTGACCGACTGGCCAGGGAAAGATCTTGGATGCACTGCGTATCAGCGGAGCACCGCACTCCGACATCAAATCGATCAGGTCGAGTTCTCCCCCTTCATGTTTTAGAGTGCATACTGTGTATGCAATCTTAAGTACGTATCCCCTCCAAAGAAGCCACAAGACCACTTGTATTGCAGCTCGCCCCAGGGCTTTGGGCATGTTTTGAATTTGGGACACGTGCAGAGATTTTGACAGTAAAAATGTTTTCATAAACTTTAGATTTAAGTGTCAGAGACAGCAAAGGACTTGGAAGAGCAGTTGAACGGAATGGACAGTGTCTTGAAAGGAGGGTATAAGATGAATATCAACAAAAGCAGAACGAGGATAATGGAATGTAGTCAAATTAAATACGGTGATGCTGAGGAAATTAGATTATGAAATGAGACACTTCAAGTAGTAAAGGAGTTTTGCTGTTTGGGGAGCAAAATAACTGAAGATGGTCGAAATAGAGAGGATATAAAATGTAGACTGGCAATGGCAAGGAAAGCGTTTCTGTAGAAGAGAAATTTGTTAACATCTAGTATAGGTTTAAGTGTCAGGAAGTCGTTTCTGAAAGTATTTGTATGGAGTGTAGCCATGTACGGAAGTGAAACATGGACGATAAATAGTTTGGACAAGAAGAGAATAGAAGCTTTCGAAATGTGGTGCTGCAGAAGAATGCTGAAGATTAGATGGGTAGATCACTTAAATAATGAGGAGGTATTCAATATAATTGGGGAGGAGTCTGTGGCACAACTTGACAAGAAGAAGGGACCGGTTGGTAGGACATGTTCTCAGGCATCAAGGGATCACAAATTTAGCATTGGAGGGCAGCATGAAGGGAAAAAATCGTAGAGAGAGACCAAGAGATGCATACACTAAGCAGATTCAGAAGGATGTAGGTTGCAGTAAGTACTGGGAGATGAAGAAGCTTGCACAGGATAGAGTAGCATGGAGAGCTGCATCAAACCAGTCTCAGGACTGAAGACCACAACAACAACAACAACCGATATTTTCACAGTAAAAATCTATTCATAAACTTTGCCTTTTCTGCCACTATCAGGTTTCTTGTTGTGTTTGATTTAGCTTGCGCTCTGCTAGAACATATTATTGTTCGTCATTTAGAAGTCGCCATAAATGTTGAATGTTGGCTTAGACACGTACTCCGGAGAATTTACGTTTCTACTTCTTGTAAATACCAAGACCGTTGTAATCGTCTTGTCTTTACGCCCATGGATATTTATGCAATTAATGCGTAAATGGCTTTTTTTGTAGGCGAACGCGGTACAGAGATGACCTACAAGTTTAAAAGACATGATACATAAAGGCATATACAGTTTCCCAAAACTGTAAAACAAAAGTAATTATGTATAATTACGTAACATTTATGAACCATCAATTAGGGCGATTCACAAAACAACAACTCAAGTACACATGTTATTCCAAAACGTTATCGTGGAAGTAGGAGCCAGGAGATGCTGGTGAAATAACACAAACTGCTAAAGATACCTTTTTATTTTAAAAGACTTTCTCAATAAAAAATTTTTAAGTATGGTATTATTTTAAAAAACACAATTTTAAAACAATTTCCAATAGCTGACAAATTCTCTTTATGAAAAGGAGAGTGCAAGGTATGACGTTAACAACTTCCCAATAATAAGATTTTAAACATATCATATATATACAAGAGAGCAAAAAAATGAACCTTTAAGTAGCTAGTTTGTACTAAACTTAAAATAGTTGTCTCTTACCAATCAAATAATTTATATTACACCTGTCAGTTGTTACAAGATACACCAAGAAGAAATGCAGATGATAAACGGGAATTCATTGTACAAATATATTATACTACAACTAACATGTGATTACATTTTCACGCAATTTGGGTGCATAGATCTTAAGAAATCAGTACCCAGAACGAACACCTCTGGCCGTAATAACGGTCTTGATACGCTTGGGCATTAAGTCAAACAGAGCTTGGATGGCGTGTACAGGTACAGCTGCCCATGCACCTTCAACACGATACCATAGTTCATCAAGAGTAGTACTGGCGTATTCTGACGAGCCAGTTGCTCGGCCAATATTGACCAGACGTTTTCAATTGGTGAGAGGTCTGGAGAATGTGCTAGCCAGGACAGCAGTCGAACATTTTCTGTATCCAGAAAGGCCCGTACACGACCTGCAACATGCGGTCGTGCATTATTCTGCTGAAATGTAGGGTTTCGCAGGGATCGAATGAAGGGTAGAGCCACGGGTCGTAACACATCTGAAATGTAACGTGCACTGTTCGAAGTGCCGTCAATGCGAACAAGAGGTGACCGAGACGTGTAACCAATGGCACCCCATACCATCACGCCGGGTGATACGCCAGTATAGAAATGACGAATACACGCTTCCAATGTGCGTTCACCGCGATGTCGCCAAACACTGATGCGACCATCATTATACTGTAAACAGAACCTGGATTCATCCAAAAAAATGACGTTTTGCCATTCGTGCACCCAAGTTCGTCGTTGAGTACACCATCGCAGGCGCTCCTGTCTGTGATGCAACGTCAAGGGTAACCGCAGCCACGGTCTCCGAACTGATAGTCCAAGCTGCTGCAAACGTCGTCGAACTGATCATGCAGATGGTTGTTGTCTTGCAAACGTCCCCATCTGTTGACTCTGGGATCGAGACGTGGGTGCACGAACCGTTACAGCCATGCGAATAAGATGCCTGTCATCTCGACTGCTAGTGATACGAGGCCGTTGGGATCAAGCACGGCGTTCCGTATTACCCTCGTGAACCCAACGATTCCATATTCTGCTAACAGTCATTGGATCTCGACCAACGCGAGCAGCAATGTCGCGATACGATAAACCGCAATCGTCTTTGGCTACGATCCGACCTTTATCAATGTCGGAAACGTGATGGTACGCATTTCTCCTCCTAGCACGAGGCATCACAACAACGTTTCACCAGGCAACGCCGGTCAACTGCTGTTTGTGTATGAGAAATCGGTTGGAAACTTTCCTCATATCAGCACGTTGTAGGTGTCGCCACCGGCACCAACCTTTTGTGAATGCTCTAAAAAGCTAATCATTTGCGTACCACATCTTCTTCCTGTCGGTTAAATTTCGCGTCTGTAGCACGTCATCTTCGTGGTGCAGCAATTTTATTGGCCAGTAGTGTAGATGTGAATAAGTCAGCACACAAACCTTCACATTAAAGGCAGTTCCCGAAAAAATTTTCCTTAGCTCGGTGAGGGAGTGACACGCCGAAAGGGGCCCAGATCACAATAGTCGGAATAGTTATTGGTGGGGCCGGGCGGGGTGGCCGAGCGGTTCTAGGCGCTACAGTCTGGAACCGCGTGATCGCTATGGTCGCAGGTTCGAATCCTGCCTCGGGCATGGATGTGTGTGATGTCCTTAGGTTAGGTAGGTTTAAGTAGTTCTAAGTACTAGGGGACTGATGACCTCAGAAGTTAAGTCCCATAGTGCTCAGAGCCAAAATGTTATTGGTGATCTACAGGGCCACAGCAGATCAGCCCCAAAACTTGCATTACAAGCCACCATCTCCCCGAGTTACTCAAAACCAGAAGATGTAGCAAGGGCGGTGCCTGTACAGACTCTGAACCACAGAGACACACGACACCGACCCTAAATCAACCAATGAAGGTGTGAATGAAACGGCCCGACCAAGAAGCAATTACCACATTCCCGCGGACAGGCAAACGAAAACTGTGGTGGGAAGACCCCAACAAAACCACTGATGAAGAAACTCATACACTTCACTAGAACTTGAGAAACCTCTTTTATATATATATATATATATATATATATATATATATATATATATATATATATATATATAGGGTGTTACAAAAAGGTACGGCCAAACTTTCAAGAAACATTCCTCACACACAAATAAAGAAAAGATGTTATGTGGACATGTGTCCGGAAACGCTTAATTTCCATGTCAGAGCTCATTTTAGTTTCGCCAGTATGTACTGTACATCCTCGATTCACCGCCAGTTGGCCCAATTGAAGGAAGGTAGTGTTGACTTCGGTGCTTGTGTTGACATGCGACTCATTGCTCTACAGTACTAGCATCAAACACATCAGTACGTAGCATCAACAGGTTAGTGTTCATCACGAATGTGGTTTTGCAGTCAGTGCAATGTTTAGAAATGCGGAGTTGGCAGATGCCCATTTGATGTATGGATTAGCACGGGGCAATAGCCGTGGCGCGGTACGTTTGTATCGAGACAGATTTCCAGAACGAAGGTGTCCCGACAATTGATCAGCGTCTTAGGGAGCACGGAACATTCCAGCCTATGACTCGCGACTGGGGAAGACCTAGAACGACGAGGACACCTGCAATGGACGAGGAAATTCTTCGTGCAGTTGACGATAACCCTAATGTCAGCGTCAGAGACGTTGCTGCTGTACAAGGTAACGTTGACCACGTCACTGTATGAAGAGTGCTACGGGAGAACAGTTGTTTCCGTACCATGTACAGCGTGTGCAGGCACTGTCAGCAGCTGATTGGCCTCCACGGGTACACTTCTGCGAATGGTTCATCCAGCAATGTGTCAATCCTCATTTCAGTGCAAATGGTCTCTTTACGCATGAGGGAGGCTTCATTCCAACGTGATCAAATTGTAAATTTTCACAATCAACATGTGTGGGCTGACGAGAACCCGCACGCAATTGTGCAATCACGTCATCAACACAGATTTTCTGTGAACGTTTGGGCAGGCATTGTTGGTGATGTCTTGATTGGGCCCCATGTTCTTCCACCTACGCTCAATGGAGCACGTTATCATGATTTCATACGGGACACTCTACCTGTGCTGCTAGAACATGTGCCTTTACAAGTACGACACAACATGTGGTTCATGCACGATGGAGCTCCTGCACATTTCAGTCGTAGTGTTCGTACGCTTCTCAACAACAGGTTCGGTGACCGATGGATTGGTAAAGGCGGACCAATTCCATGGCCTCCACGCTCTCCTGACCTCAACCCTCTTGACTTTCATTTATGGGGGCATTTGAAAGCTCTTGTCTACGCAACCCCGGTACCAAATGTAGAGACTCTTCGTGCTCGTATTGTGGACGGCTGTGATACAATACGCCATTCTACAGGGCTGCATCAGCGCATCAGGGATTCCATGCGACGGAGGGTGGATGCATGTATCCTTGCTAACGGAGGACATTTTGAACATTTCCTGTAACAAAGTGTTTGAAGTCACGCTGGTACGTTCTGTTGCTGTGTGTTTCCATTGCACGATTAATGTGATTCGAAGAGAAGTAATAAAATGAGCTCTAACATGGAAAGTAAGCGTTTCCGGACACATGTCCACATAACATATTTTCTTTCTTTGTGTGTGAGGAATGTTTCCTGAAAGTTTGGCCGAACCTTTTTATAACACCCTGTATATATATATATATATATATATATATATATATATATATATACACTCCTGGAAATTGAAATAAGAACACCGTGAATTCATTGTCCCAAGAAGGGGAAACTTTATTGACACATTCCTGGGGTCAGATACATCACATGATCACACTGACAGAACCACAGGCACATAGACACAGGCAACAGAGCATACACAATATCGGCACTAGTACAGTGTATATCCACCTTTCGCAGCAATGCAGGCTGCTATTCTCCCATGGAGACGATCGTAGAGATGCTGGATGTAGTCCTGTGGAACGGCCTGCCATGCCATTTCCACCTGGCGCCTCAGTTGGACCAGCCTTCGTGCTGGACGTGCAGACCGCGTGAGACGACGCTTCATCCAGTCCCAAACATTCTCAATGGGGGACAGGTCCGGAGATCTTGTTGGCCAGGGCAGTTGACTTGCACCTTCTAGAGCACGTTGGGTGGCACGGGATACCTGCGGACGTGCATTGTCCTGTTGGAACAGCAAGTTCCCTTGCCGGTCTAGGAATGGTAGAACGATGGGTTCGATGACGGTTTGGATGTACCGCGCACTATTCAGTGTCCCCTCGACGATCACCAGTGGTGTACGGCCAGTGTAGGAGATCGCTCCCCACACCATGATGCCGGGTGTTGGCCCTGTGTGCCTCGGTCGTATGCAGTCCTGATTGTGGCGCTCACCTGCACGGCGCCAAACACGCATACGACCATCATTGGCACCAAGGCAGAAGCGACTCTCATCGCTGAAGACGACACGTCTCCATTCGTCCCTCCATTCACGCCTGTCGCGACACCACTGGAGGCGGGCTGCACGATGTTGGGGCGTGAGCGGAAGACGGCCTAACGGTGTGCGGCACCGTAGCCCAGCTTCATGGAGACGGTTGCGAATGGTCCTCGCCGATACCCCAGGAGCAACAGTGTCCCTAATTTGCTGGGAAGTGGCGGTGCGGTCCCCTACGGCACTGCGTAGGATCCTACGGTCTTGGCGTGCATCCGTGCGTCGCTGCGGTCCGGTCCCAGGTCGACGGGCACGTGCACCTTCCGCCGACCACTGGTTACAACATCGATGTACTGTGGAGACCTCACGCCCCTCGTGTTGAGCAATTCGGCGGTACGTCCACCCGGCCTCCCGCATGCCCGCTATACGCCCTCGCTCAAAGTCCGTCAACTGCACATACGGTTCACGTCCACGCTGTCGCGGCATGCTACCAGTGTTAAAGACTGCGATGGAGCTCCGTATGCCACGGCAAACTGGCTGACACTGACGGCGGCGGTGCACAAATGCTGCGCAGCTAGCGCCATTCGACGGCCAACACCGCGGTTCCTGGTGTGTCCGCTGTGCCGTGCGTGTGATCATTGCTTGTACAGCCCTCTCGCAGTGTCCGGAGCAAGTATGGTGGGTCTGACACACCGGTGTCAATGTGTTCTTTTTTCCATTTCCAGGAGTGTATATATATATATATATATATATATATATATATATATATATATATATATATATATATATAACTCTGTTACATAAAAGCAGTACTCAACTTCTCACACTCCACCACGTCGCACTTTCTTATGCTCGTCAGAGCCAACCGCTGCCAGTGGTTTCAACGGCCGATAAGAAGACGTAGGGTCGCACACGCTGGTCCCCTGCACCACGGCTTCTAAGCTTCATAAGCCACGTACATGCGGGTAAGGCAAACTTAGCCCCTGACAGCCACGATGTCGGCCAAAGCACGTAGCGAGCAGTTGACGACCCCCAACAGCAGGGCCCCGCTCGCGCCACCACCTCTCTCGGTCACCGCCCAGTACGTACCTTCCGCCAGAGGGCGGTGGCGATCCAAACAGCGCGCCAAACCGAAGGCGCCACCGCAAACACCAGACGCGAAGCGAAAGCACTCCGCCTGGCGGGCTTTTCGAAGAGCCGGACAAAACTACGGCTCAATTTATGTACTATATATATATATATATATATATATATATATATATATATATATATATATATGCATCGGTATAGGGTACCCTCCGCCACGCACCGTATGGTGGGTTACGGAATGTCTGTAAAGATGTAGATGTAGAATACAAGAGGAGCAAAAGCCAGTGCTTATAAAAATTCGTATCCTATTTGACATGTGAAGCAATAGCTGTGGTTATGCAGAACGATTGCGACTGATAGATATGAAAAATGGAGATTATAAAAAATTGTGTCGTTGCGAGGATAAAACATGGCTTGCCAGAATAGCGGACAGGTGCCGCCACAGTGTCTGGTCACGTAGGCGAGCACGCCCCGTATAATGGCTCCACAAGCACCACTGGAAACCACGTCCGCATCCACGCCCCGTGAGAGTGCGGCCCCCTACACGCACACACACATACACACACACACATGCACACACGCTCGGCTCTGGCAGAAAGGGCGACAACCGCCCGAGGCTCGAGGCGGCCGGCCGGTGAGACCTGCCGGTGTCTCAGAGTTCGATTTCCGATGGGAGCGGCGCACGCCGCCCCCACCCGCTCCGCCCCCGCTGATTGGAATGCTGCAGCGGCGACAAGTCCCGCGAGGCCGCCGCCCCTGATTGGCTTTTACCGAACCTCCTGCCGCGCCATCTCGATCTTATTTTTCTCCGCGCGCCGAGACGCAGAGGGTTCGCGCGGGCCAGAGACGCCTCTGGTTCGGTTGCTGGCTGTGCGCTGTAAAAAGGTAATGGCGCGTCGGAATTTATTTAACTGCATACATTATCTCTGAGAGTGCGCCCAGTGCGAGGGAACACTGGAAATGAGCAAACGGCGCTCAATTAACTATTCAGAACTAGCGCCACTGCATACATTTGATGCTTGTTTTTGGAAGGTTCCGAACGTAAGGATAGAGTCAAGTATGTTAGGTACAGTAACATACGTTCTTCTGTTCCCCTCGAAAATATTAATTTCAAACGTACTGCTACTTTTATGGGTATCAAACTGTTATTAAGTGGTGGGAGAAAGGTGACAAATGGGAAAATATCCATAAAAATAATTCTGAAAATAAAAAAGAAGTTTCATGTTCAATGCTATGACCGTCCGAATCTCCATCCAACTACGTGCATTGGAGAATGGGAGGCAGGAAACTCATGTGAATGCACTGGATGCACTGAACAATTGCCTTACGTGTTAGAGGCACAACATCCATGACTAGTGGTTGTGAGCAAAAAGCAAGACAAAATTGGACACTGTAAGAGTCAGACGCTGTATTCTTTCGCTCTCGCCTGACCGATGCATAACAGACCTAGGGCTACTGCAGTTATCTTGCAATATTTTTAACGACTAAAATTGCCAGCGGCCTTGCCGCAGTGGTAACACCAGTCCCCGTCAGATCACCGAAGTTAAGCGCTGTTGGGCTGGGATGGCACTTGAATTGGTGACCATACGGTCTGCCGAGCGCTGTTCACGAGCGGGGTGCCCTCAGCCCTTGTGAGGCAAACTGAGAGGCTATCTGATTGAGAGTTACTGGCTCTGGTCTCAAACTGGCATACGGCCGGGGAGGCGGTGTGCTGATCACTGTTGTTGTGGTCTTCAGTCCTGAGACTGGTTTGATGCAAGTCTCCATGCTACTCTATCCTGTGCAAGCTTCTCCATCTCCCAGTAATTACTGCAATCTACGTCCTTCTCAATCTGCTTAGTGTATTCATCTCTTGGTCTCCCTCTACGATTTTTACCCTCCACGCTACTCTCCAATGCTAAATTTGTGATCCCTTGACGCCTCAGAACATCTTCTACCAACCGGTCCCTTCTTCTTGTCAAGTTGTGCCACATATTCCTCTTCTCCCCAATTCTATTCAATACCTCCTCATTAGTTATGTGATCAAACCATCTAATCTTCAGCATTCTTCTGTAGCACCACATTTCGAAAGCTTCTATTCTCTTCTTGTCCAAACTATTTATCGTCCATGTTTCACTTCCATACATAGCTACACTCCATACAAATACTTTCAACATACATAGCTACACTCCATACAAATACTTTCAGAAATGTCTTCCTGACACTTAAATCTACACTCGATGTTAACAAATTTCTCTTCTTCAGAAACGCTTTCCTTGCCATTGACAGTCTACATTTCATACCCTCTCTACTTCGACCATCATCAGTTATTTTGCTCCCCAAATAGCAAAACTCCTTTACTGCTTTAAGTGTCTCATTTCCTAATCTAATTCCCTCAGCATCACCCGACTTAATTCAACTGCATTCCATTATCCTCATTTTGCTTTTGTTGATGTTAATCTTATATCCTCCTTTCAAGACACTGTCCGTTCCGTTCAGGGAAGCAGTGTTAATCATATGCCCCTACATATCCCCATCCAATGGCGTCTGTGGGCCGGGTGCCGCGCGGCGGGCGGTCGGCACCGTTCGATATTACGCACTCACTGGTTTAATTACTAGCTTTCGAATTTAATCATTTGTTAAACCTAGAGATCCACATACCAGATTAAGATATTTGATTCAACAACTAGCACATTATTATTTTAGTCTTGTTATTAAGATGATTCAACACAAACCGACTGCGAGAACTACGTTGCTACTGACTCGAGCGTTCGGGATTGAATAATATTTAATTAAATCCAAAACCTCATTTTTAAGAAAGAGAGCCACTACAAGTAACTTCCTGAACTTTACAGACCTTTTTCTGATGTGTCGTAGATTTGCATCATCACCAATCTTCTTCTGATGAGGTTCTTTAAACTGTTAACATTGGTTCAACACAACACTGTCGAGTTTACTTTTAATGCCATTTACTTTTATTGTCATTAAACACGCAATGATCAGCTTCCTTGCAACCAGTTATACTGCTTCAACAATACGAATCGATAAAGTAGATATAATAAAATGTCATAGTGTCAACAGGTAACTAAGATGATGACTTAGCTCTCAGAATGGTGGCTGCGCTGACTGAAACCTCGCGTGCTGGAAATTCAATACATACTGACTCTGGCTTCGTGTGTTACGGTCAATTAAAGACACACGTAAGACAAATAGTACAAAATGTCAAAATATGAATATAAAAACACGGTAACACAAAAAAGGGAAAAAAATCATAAACATGTTAAGCAGTGAGGTAAATTTGTTTAACTCGTACAAATAATGGTCCTATTTCATGAGGGAGAAAGTCTCGACATGCATCTGGAGCTACAGTGAACCGACAAAATGTTCTGGAACGTTAAATTCCGTAACATGAATATTCTTCTAACTAATTTGTTAATTTATAAAAACTACCCATTTATGAAAGCAGGAATTTGGGCCTACAAAACTACAAAAATGGTTCAAATGGCTCTGAGCACTATGGGACTTAACTTCTGAGGTCATCAGTCCCCTAGAACTTAGAACTACTTAAACCTAACTAACCTAAGAACATCACACACATGAATGCCCGAGGCAGGATTCGGACCTGCGACCGTAGCGGTCGCGCGGTTCCAGACTGTAGCGCCTAGAACCGCTCGGCCACCACGGCCAGCTATATAACTACAGCACTGAATTTTGGAGAGGATTACTTTTTAAGAATTGAACATTCTAGAATATTACATTTTTGAAAAAGGGGAAACATGTGTTTGAAAGAGGAGTAAGAGAGCTTTGAAATAAGCTATGTCGATCCGGAAAGAACGTATTATTAGTCGAGCCGAATTCTGAAGAGCCCGTGGCTTACATAATTCTTAAATGGCGAATGTTAATTTAAATAAAATGTTTCATCGAAAATTAATTATTTTGTTAACATCAGTGGTCTGCAACTCATACACTGAATAATTACGTTTAGGAGAATAGACCGTGTCTAGGTATTTAGCAACTCCGTGTGAACATGGCATGCCGTACGTGCAAAAAATAGTCACAAAAGTAAGAAAAAAAGATGTTTATTTAAGGAGCGGGATTGGAGAAAGTGCAGAAACTCTCTCTTTCCACGTTTCAATAACTACTAGACCAATTTGTAATTGTGGTTGTTTGGGTGGGAGTCTGGAAGCGTTGGACAGAGAGGTAGCTGCGAGGCATGTAACCACGGGAAGGGAGGTACCGACTGCCATTGATATGTATGTAGCACATACGGAATGAGACCAACAGAAATGGCACTTTTATTCAGAGGCATTCAATTACGCTGAAGTCACCGCGACTTATGATGGTTCCCTGGACATAATCGTGCAGCCACTAGACGTCACCACCCGCTCTGGTTTGAGGACCCCGCTACTACAACCGTGGAGGCGCCAGGGCAAGACAGCAGTGCCCCCAGGAGCTAAGAAGAGAGGCCGTGCTGAGCTACAAGGGAAAACGTGGGACATAGCGGAAGAGGGCACATCACATGGAATCTGAGGCACCGCCGAACGAGTTGGTTGGATGGTTCCCACGGCATGCATGGGCAGCCGTGGTTGACTCGGCAGCCTCTGACAGTATGCTGCGTGACCTGTAGCAATACGGTACGCCTGCTTCGGTTTGTTTGTCCTGCCTGGTGTGGGAAGGCACGGGTGAACGTTGAGCACCGCAGAAGACTGCGCTTAAGAAAGCATCATCGAGCATGTTGGATTTCACGGAACGCCTGGGCAGCCGTTGTATACTCGACGGCCGATACGAAGTGTGTGCTGGCCGAGCATTCCCGGCTGGCATTCCCGGCTGTGTTTGCTGAAACAGCCATCTATCCTGTATCTCTGGAAGGCACAGCTTGGGGCAGTGTCTTGAGCTGTGTGAAAATGTGTGTGTCTTACAGTACTTCACTAAACCGCTGGTGCCATTTGTTATGATCGGTAGTGTGTTTATTGGAAAGAACAGACTCATTTCTGTGTACGTATGATTCTAGGCAGTGCTAGAGACATTACTGATTATTGCTGCGTGCTTGGTCCTGTTACAGAATTACTCGCGGTTCTAGATACGATGTGTTGTTTATTCAATGAAGTAGTCCTGTGGTACCCAGGGAACCTTGCATGCTACTCTAGCTGTTACCAGGTGATTTGCGCGAGTATACCACATTTTACGGACTGTAAGAGGCTACGAGCTATAAGACGCACATTAATTCTTAAATGATTTTTAAAAAAAATTATTTTTGCTTCAAATGGTTCAAGTGGCTCTGAGCATTATGGGACTTAATATCTGAGGTCAGCAGTCCCATAGACTTGGAACTACTTAAACCTAACTAAACTAAGGACATCACACACATCCATGCCCGAGGCAGGATTCGAACCTGCGACCGTAGCGGTCTCGCGGTTCTAGACTGAAGCGCCTAGAACCGTATGGCCACTCCGGCCGACCAAACATTTTTATTACTTTCATTATTCGACAGCAGTCCGCCCCCGGTAGCTGAGTGTTCAGCCCGACAATGTCAATCCTAAGGGCCCGGATTCGATTCCCGGCTGGGTCGGAGATTTTCTCCGCAGAGGGACTGGGTGTTGTGTTGCCTTAATTATCATCATTTCATCTCTATCGACGCACAAGTCACCGAAGAGATATCAGATCGAAAGACTTGCACCCGGCGAACGGTCTACCCGACGGGAGACCCTAGTCACACGACATTTTTATTAGACAGCAAAGGCAGACTAAAAAAATTCTTAGTTTATAAAACCGAACTGACTTTTAAAATCCCTGAAAATCGTGATCTTCTATTTATAACCATTTTGAATTCAGTCATTTTACCTACTAGCTATTAACAAATATATTGTATTGTTACCTATAACACAGATCCCTTTCAGTTCACGTTCACTGTACCTTAGACTGCAACGACGCATCACAGGCTAGACCTAGTTTTGTCATGGCAAAGCGGTAGGGAGACAGTGTTAGCAAGCTTGTGAACCCTTGCAACACATATTCGTCGCGTCGGTGCGCTGCTGCTGCCAATTGAATCCAGTGTTGCCAGATAGACATGTTTCCCGCGGCATGGAATATATGGCCATTTCGCAGACTGATTGAAAATTCCGGCCAAACACTTGACATGATTTTATTAACTTCGAGTATAAGATGCACCTGAATTTTGGAAGTAATTTTTCGAAGAAATAGAGCCTCTTATAGTCCGTAAAATACCGTAATACAAAGTAACCTCGATATATTTCTACTAGAAAGCTTGTTTCTCGAACTTGTTCTCTCTTGCAGTGATTATGTTTGAAGACATGTTTGTTATGGTTAATTTTATTCTCATAAACCTCTCTGTGTACAAAGTCTAATTTATTTTGCCAAATTTTGAAATCAGTTGTGCCTTTTGTTGCATTTTCAAACAGCTTCGATAATAGTCGTGTCTGGTAACGTAGATGGTAAATTATAGTGTTTTACTGACCAGAATGTGGGTGATATTGTTTAGAACAAGTTTTCACATAAGAATTCTCACGGTTATAGCAAGTTAGTATCTGGTGCTCTGGCCTACATAATAATAGTTTTAGTCCATTATTGGTTTCAAAATTGTATTATTAAGTGTTTGATCTTTGGCGAGCAGCCATCTGAAATGTTTTCACTCACGTCGTCACGTTGTTTTAGCATTATGTGTGTGTAGTTGGTGAGTCTATTACCTGTTGTTTCAACGTTCTTATGTTTCTTGTAAGTCATGTAATTTTGACCTCATTTGGAGACTACCGGTCTGTTAAAACTACTGAATGTGCAATTTTAAAAACAAAGCATTCTTAAAGTTGTGCAAATTTATTGTATTCTTTTTGGTATTTCATTAAATGAATGTTTTAAACATTCATCACTCACAGTTCACGCCAGCTGTACCACTACCTGTACGGTACAGTTACAAAGGGCGGCACATGGGTGTGTTATCATCACGGACGGCAACGCATGCTCTTTGATGTGCTCCCATGCTGACCACAAAGTGGATAAGCAGTTCTTGTGGTAGGGCATTCCAGTCCTCCAAGAGCGCTG
Organism: Schistocerca serialis cubense; assembly: GCF_023864345.2. Taxonomy (NCBI): domain Eukaryota; kingdom Metazoa; phylum Arthropoda; class Insecta; order Orthoptera; family Acrididae; genus Schistocerca; species Schistocerca serialis. The sequence continues at coordinate 867,352,257 of NC_064641.1, read as the reverse complement.
TCGTCAACTGTCGTCGTTGGTACATACGGAAGTTCTGCAACACGTTTCCCCCATGCATCCCACGCATACTCGATGGGATTCAAGTCAGGGGAACGGTCATGCCAAACCATTTGCCGAATATCCTATCGTTCCTAGAGTTCCTTCTCTTACGCAGCTCAAAGCGATCGCGCGTTGTCATCCATAAATACAAATAAGGGTCGAATGCTCCCCTAAAAACGCGCTCATTGTAGACGCGAGACTGTTAATCGATTAATGAACCGTATTCAAAGATTTGGAGGTCAATACGCCCTTGCAACATTAGGCCTCCCCACACAGTAAGACCACGACCACAAAAAAGATCATGTTCGACAGTGGTCCTGGACGTAATACGAATTTCTACCTCGCGCCACATTGGGGTGTCACTACTCAGGCTGAATCTGCTCTCATCTCAGAAATGCACGTGACTCCACTCCCTTTGGTCCAGTCCCTATACTCTTCGCCATCGAAACAGTGCCACCGATGCGCCGGTGAAGACTGAACACAATATACAGGTCATCAGGCAAAATCACGACCCCATGCAGTCGACGTGCTACTGAGGAGCATCAGATGGCTTACCTTGCAATACTCATAAATGTGGTTGCAATTACATCCTCTACCGGCAGGTGTGGCCGAGAGGTTCTAGACGTTTCAGTCGGGAACCGCGCGACCGCTACGGTCGCAGGTTCGAATCCTGCCTCGGGCATGGATGTGTGTGATGTCCTTAGGTTAGTTAGGTTTAAGTAGTTCTAAGTTCTGGGGGACTGATGACCTCAGATGTTAAGTCCCATAGTGCTCAGAGCCAATTCCATCCTCTGTTTGGCGTGGGCCCCTTCTTGCTTACTGCAGAACCTAGCGGCTATCCGCTGCTCTGGCTGACCATCGTCGATCACCTGCTCTCTTTCAGGCAGCAGTGCCTGTGGTTTGTACGAGGGCAGTTCAATAAGTAATGCAACACATTTTTTTTCTCGGTCAATTTTGGTTGAAAAAACCGAAAATTTCTTGTGGAATATTTTCAAACATTCCCGCTTCGTCTCGTATAGTTTGATTGACTTCCGACGGGTGGCAGCGCTGTACGGAGCTGTTAAAATGGCGTCTGTAACGGATGTGCGTTGCAAACAACGGGCAGTGATCGAGTTTCTTTTGGCGGAAAACCAGGGCATCTCAGATATTCATAGGCGCTTGCAGAATGTCTACGGTGATCTGGCAGTGGACAAAAGCACGGTGAGTCGTTGGGCAAAGCGTGTGTCATCATCGCCGCAAGGTCAAGCAAGACTGTCTGATCTCCCGCGTGCGGGCCGGCCGTGCACAGCTGTGACTCCTGCAATGGCGGAGCGTGCGAACACACTCGTTCGAGATGATCGACGGATCACCATCAAACAACTCAGTGCTCAACTTGACATCTCTGTTGGTAGTGCTGTCACAATTGTTCACCAGTTGGGATATTCAAAGGTTTGTTCCCGCTGGGTCCCTCGTTGTCTAACCGAACACCATAAAGAGCAAAGGAGAACCATCTGTGCGGAATTGCTTGCTCATCATGTGGCTGAGGGTGACAATTTCTTGTCAAAGATTGTTACAGGCGATGAAACATGGGTTCATCACTTCGAACCTGAAACAAAACGGCAATCAATGGAGTGGCGCCACACCCACTCCCTTACCAAGAAAAAGTTTAAAGCTATACCCTCAGCCGGTAAAGTCATGGTTACAGTCTTCTGGGACGCTGAAGGGGTTATTCTGTTCGATGTCCTTCCCCATGGTCAAACGATCAACTCTGAAGTGTATTGTGCTGCTCTTCAGAAATTGAAGAAACGACTTCAGCGTGTTCGTAGGCACAAAAATCAGAACGAACTTCTCCTTCTTCATGACAACGCAAGACCTCACACAAGTCTTCGCACCCGAGAGGAGCTCACAAAACTTCAGTGGACTGTTCTTCCTCATGCACCCTACAGCCCCGATCTCGCACCGTCGGATTTCCATATGTTTGGCCCAATGAAGGACGCAATCCGTGGGACGCACTACGCGGATGATGAAGAAGTTATTGATGCAGTACGACGTTGGCTCCGACATCGACCAGTGGAATGGTACCGTGCAGGCATACAGGCCCTCATTCCAAGGTGGCGTAAGGCCGTATCATTGAATGGAGATTACGTTGAAAAATAGTGTTGTGTAGCTAAAAGATTGGGGAATAACCTGGTGTATTTCAATGCTGAATAAAACAACCCCTGTTTCAGAAAAAAAATGTGTTGCATTACTTATTGAACTGCCCTCGTACCACTGTGTGTGAGCAATACCAAACTCCCGGGATACACTTCCCCGTGCGGTCTAAGGCGCTGCAGTCATGGACTGTGCGGCTGGTCCCGGCGGAGGTTCGAGTCCTCCCTCGGGCATTGGTGTGTGTGTTTGTCCTTAGGATAATTTAGGTTAAGTAGTGTTTAAGCGTAGGGACTGATGACCTTAGCAGTTAAGTCCCATAGGATTTCACACAAATTTGAACATTTTGATACACTTTCTCTTTCTTCCGGTTCCCCACATGAAATCATCCAGGTGTTGTCTCTGGGCCATATTGTAATGATAAATACCAGCACATTGCAATTTAACTGCTTGCTGATTGACACAAGTTTTGCAGGGCTGTGTAATAGCTGTCCGCTAAACTCATACCACAATGTCGAGGCAGTACTTTTCCTTCTACCATCAGACATCCCGATAATATTCCTGCTGTGATTAAAAGGAATCACTCCTCTCACCTCCATTTGGTATCCGACAGGTAGATACAGACGCTCTGGCCCCCAAGTCCCGGTGATGATACTGAGAAGTATCAACGTTCGTCCACTATATGGGGGTGCCATGCATGTACACCCCGCGCCATATACCTGCAAGCTTTAGAATAAGAATAGGAAGAAAGCCTCAACTCGGTGTGCCGACTCGCCGTGCTTTCCAGCGCAGCACACAGAGATTGTTGGTTAGTCAGCTAGTCAAGCTGCAGCAGTACTTCTATGGGTACAACGTCACGCACACTCTATTAGCTCTATAGTCTTTCTCACGCGACTATTCATAAGAAAATAGATTTTTATGTTACGTTGTAACCTCCCCACAAAAATTTTAAAAGAAAATATGATAATACTTAGAAATGCTGATGGACATGGCTCTATGCGTAACCTGCCTACAATCAAATGTACTGACAATGGCAACAAATGTGAAATTCGCAATCTGACTCAATTATAAATCCTTCAAAATTAAAGTCCATTCAGTGACAAGAAAATTCAATTAAACCGAAATATCGGTTTTTGGCCCTGTGTAAAAACAATCAGAATTAAAGTCTTACCTCAGAATAAATGGATGTCACATATCTGCTCTTGTTGTTGCTCACCACTTGGAGGAAGTACATTGCAAATAATAACATTCTCCTTTTTTTTGTAATTCTAGTGAAATTTTTCTTCAAAAAGAAGTGGAATGAAATGGGAAGTGCAACGAGATCTTTAGTTCAAAAAATTAAACTTTTGAAAAAATGCTTTTGAAATAAAAAATTATTATTGGGAGACTTGTTGGAGAATAATTACAATAAATAAAATTTTTCATTATCTAATGATTATATTAATTAACAGTATACCTTATTCCTCATCTTGACCATTGTCGCCGACCGCCTACATCACACAACCGCACTGGGCTGCTACTACTGACCGACCGCTCTGCATGACGACTACAGACTGAGTACTGCTCTCAACTAGACAGAGCTACAGACTCGCAACGACAGACTGACTGCTACTCTGCATAGCGACAAACTAACTCGCAAAGACTACTACTGACTGAGAACCGCTCGCAACACTCGCGCGGTCAAGCGCATACTCTCTGGTCACAGATGCTACAATGCCTCGCCATCGCTGCTGCGTTACATACGTGTTTCATAACCCTCCACTCGGGGGGCAAAAATTTGGCAGCGATGGTGAGTCATTTGGACTTGCCAAGCGCGGCAAAATTTTTCTTTAATTAACAAAATCCTACAACTTACAAAATATTTAAATGTTGTGCACACGCACTAAGTACAAAATATATCAGACAAGGACAAAATGTGAATACTAAACATAGTAGCAAATCAGAAAAAAGTATATACAAACTTTTTGACAGATAAAGTGCACAGGCACTGAAAAAATTCTTTAGCATATGCAGAACAAATAAACAGACTGGCAAGAATAATTAGATGTAGTACATAAAGTAAATGTTGTGCACACGCACTAAGTACAAAATATATCAGACAAAGACAAAATGTGAGTACAAAACATAGTAGCAAATCAGAAAAGTATATACAAATTATTTGACAGATAAAGTGCACAGGCACTGAAAAAATTCTTTAGCATATGCAGAACAAATAAACAGACTGGCAAGAATAATTAGATGTAGTACATAAAGTAAATGTTGTGCACACGCACTAAGTACAAAATATATCAGACAAAGACAAAATGTGAGTACAAAACATAGTAGCAAATCAGAAAAGTATATACAAATTATTTGACAGATAACAAAGTGCACAGGCACTGAAAAAATTCTTTAGCATATTCAGAACAAATAAACAGACTGGCAAAAAATATTATGTTGACAAGTGTACATGCACTGAAAAATGTCTTTAGCATTTTCACAACAAATAAACATAATGGCAAAAAAAAATTCATGTCCAAAGTGCACATGCACTGAAAAATGTCTTTAGTATTTTCACAACAAATAAACATAATGGCAAACATCATGTCGACCAGTGACATAAGTGTACTCACACTGGAGTTTAGCGAATCGAAAAATGTATAACCTATGAACATAAATGATGTTACCAAAAAAAAATTTTTTCTTTATGTGACAAGAATCAGGATAGGAAAGGGAAGGATTGCATCATGGTTGTAGCACTTTAGATTGCACACAGCTGCTCTGAAAGTCCATATCTTTCCACAGTAGTACAACACCAAGTGACACAACTTGAAGTTCTTTTCCCATCAGAATTTATCAGTGTAGCCAAGACACTGAACTGTCGTAGTAATGTTCCATGTTTTCATTTTGGCAGTACATTAGGTACACCAAACAGTGGGACCATAATAATGTCTTCATCGCTCATGGTGGTGGACAGCATGTCGTGTCAACACCACACTCTTACAAGGCACACCAACGTAGAATTAGTGCAAAACCAAATATAGTGCTCCATGATCACTGGGATAAACAGGACAAATGGACATTGCAGTAATTCAGGGTAGTCAGCTTATGAGGTGAAGGACATCAAGTCACATAATATTGACAATTACAGTCTTCATTGATAGTTCGTGGCATTCATAGCCCAGTTATTGAACATTTCTGTACCAAGTATGTAGTATTACAGAAAAATGTTCATTAATTGTTTTACATAGAATCAGTAGCCTTCTTTTCCTGGTTACAAAATATTATGAAATAATCGCATTCTTTTCAGTTACAGAGTATAATCAAGAATCATTAACCTTCTCCTAATTACAGTTAATTAATCATTTGTCTTTAATTAATCATTTGTCTAATTACAGTTAATTAATCATTTGTATAATTACAGTTAATTAATCATTTGTCGTTAATTAATCATTTGTCTAATTACAGTTAATTAATCATTTGTCGTTAATTAATCATTTGTCTAATTACAGTTAATTAATTAATCAATTGTCATTTCAATATACTAAGAATTATTAGCCTTAATTAATTACAAAGCATTATTAAACAGTACCATAGTTAATTAATTATGTGTCATTCCAATCTATTAAGAATCATTAGTCTTTTCCTAATTACAAAGCATTATTAAACAATCACATTTATTTCCAATTACAAAGTATGAACATTGAAAACAAGAGTTAATCAATGGCATAATTAATAACAATTTCGTTGATTGACATTAATTATTGGCACTCAGTGGCCATCAAGTATTGAATAGAATAAAACATAGTTCATCATTCAGTATTATTCAGATCATTACAAAGTCATTATTAAAAATCAGTTAATTACAGTCAAATCATTAGTAATCACAGGCATTACAATAAACAGTGGCAGTTATTAGCTAGTGACAAAGCATTATTTTGAATATAGTCTCATTAAGAGGTCATTACTCGAGTGACATGCTATTCAGAGTTGATCAGTATTATTCAGAATTATTATAAACTAGTGACATTATGTGGGACTGGTAATACATTTTTTTGGTAGCAATGCATTGCGTTGGGATCGATAATTAATTGCTGAGGCATAATACTTTTTGCTTTTGACCTATTGCTGCAAATGAGGATAGGTAACGTCATTCGTCATGAGTCAGCTGTAGCAAGATTATGTAACAAGGCAGTACATGTGATCACATTTATAAATGATAAACACAAATGGGTAAAAAATATAAAAATGCAAGTACTAGAACAGGTATAATAAGTAACAGGTTTAGTAAGTGTCATGAAAAACTTCTCCTGGAAAAAAATACAAAAACGGATTATTGACCTGAAAGAAGAAACGCACACTATGCTGAAAAGTAGTGAACTTCGAATTAACAAGTAGTGAAATGTGTATAAAATGTGTTCCATAGCTGTCCTTTCCAAAACTTTCCGTCATCCTACCATGCAATGTAACACCTGCTGTCAAAGCAAACTGCAACAAATACTTAAATAACTACGTAGCATAAATACATAACTTCAACATTATCCTCATCTGTAAAGAAAAAACTTCATTATTCATTATCCATATTATCATAACTTCATTATTATCATCACCTGTAAAGAAAAACTTCATTATTCATAATACCATTCCCTTCATCATTATTCATCAGTATTCACTATCATCTGCAAAAAATCACTTCATTACTCATTACATAACTATTCCTTATCTCTAGCATATTTCATCACTAAAACTAAGATGTGTAGTTCTCTCTGACAGCCTGCATCAATCACCTTGTATTCTGAAAGAAAAATTAGTTAAGACTGCTATTCTGTGATGAGTATTGTATATTCTTGTTAATGTTTGTTAATCCTGATCCATTTACTCTTCCTCATAAAGTTATTGCATCTCCTTTCGTTTATTCCGTAGGTGAAATTCCCATTTATGTTAAATTTTTCTGAAATTGATGAACAAAGATTAATGTCTTGCATTTAAATCCTATACCCACTAAATAATGACTGGTTTATGGTGACACAATTAACCATACAGCATAACATGACAGAAAACGTAATATGTCCAAGACATTGACAGTGTTCGGATGCGAAAAAATGTACACAGAATAATACAATGCAGTAGCAAAAAAAATGTGAAACAGTCACGATGTTGAGATGTCATAAGGCAAAAAAAATGTCAAAGTCGACTGGTGTGTGTTATATCTTAACTATTTCATAGTGCATACAAACAAAACTGGAGTACAGTCATATACACAAAAAATGGAAAATGTGCACGGTCTGATGTGTAACGACAAGAAAAGCGACCTGCTAACCTTACCTTGCCGGGCACTTGCCAAGAAAAAAAATACGATAATCATCAATAAGTAGTCACATAAATATAATTGCAAAAATAGTCCTAAATGTGTAAATTCATCTGGAAAAATATGCACGGTCTGATGTGTGACGACAAGAAAAGCGACCTGCTAACCTTACCTTGCCGGGCACTTGCCAAGAAAAAAAATACGATAATCATCAATAATTAGTCAGGTGAATTAATTGCATTAGTAAATGGCATCATAGTGTGTTGAATCATACAGTGGTTTCACTCAATAAACGGTTTAATGTTTGAGATATGGTGATTGCCTTTCGATTTTCTGGTTCTCAAAGTTTCGACGTGTACAACATTGGGGTGAGGGATGCTGCGAATCCGATACGGACCTGCGTATAGAAGTTCAAATTTACTGCACTTACCTTTTAATTTGCTGGATAAATAGTGTGTACGTACTAATATCTTCTGTCCAACGTGAAAGTCGCGGCGTGTACAAACCTGTTTTTGCTGTCTTCTCCGGCGCTCTGCGGCACGTTTGATGTTGTTCAGCGCAATGTCAATTATTTCGTGGTGTCGTAGGCGACGATTTTTGGGGAATTCTATTAATTCTTTAATTTTGTTCGGTGGTTCAACGTTTTTCAGTATAACAGTCGGAGATAGCATAGTGGATTCATTTGGGATGGAATTAATTACATCTTGGAATGAGAGTATGTGTGTATCCCAATCAATATGTCTTTTGTGGCAGTATATTCTGTACAGCTTACCAATTTCCTTCATTAATCTTTCACAAGGGTTCGAAGAAGCGTGGTACTTGGATATATAGATCGGAGAAATGTTTCTAGCTCGTAACATGCGTGTCCATACACTACTACGAAATTCAGATCCATTGTCAGAAATTACTTTCATTACATGCCCTACATGAAATAGAAAATGTTTTACAAATGCTTTCGAAACAGTTTTAGCAGTAGCTTTGCGTAACGGAGTGAAAGTAACAAATTTTGAAGTGAGCTCAACAGCGACAAAAATGTAGCAAAAACCTCTGTTAGTTCTCGGAATCGGACCAAAAATATCTACTGCGGCCATGTGTCTTAATTTCACAGGTATAATGGGATATAAAGGAGGAATATGTGAAGTGGTGTCTGATTTAGCTTTCTGGCAAATTTTACAAGACGCTAAAACTCGTCGTATACGTTTTTCCATGTTGGTAAAATAACAGTTCTGTCTTAGTATAAGAAAACATTTTCGTGCTCCGTAATGTGCGTAACTTAAATGAGTGTACCAAATTAGTTTGTTAACCAGTTCGTCAGGAATGCATAATAACCAAATGTTGCTGTCAGGATGAGAGCGGCGAAACAGAATGTCATTGCGTACAGTGTAGTGGTTCCTAATCGTAACATTTTTCCTATCTTGCCAAAGGTGTTTAATTTCTTTCCACACATTGTCCTTATTTTGTTCTTGTGCTATGTCCTGTAATGACGATGAAATAAAATTTTCAAATGCAACTTGCTGAATGTACATGACACTGAAATTTGCTTTGCAGAAGTTGGTTGCTACGTCTTGCTGATTGTTGCCGAGAGAACGCGATAGTGCGTCTGCTATAACATTTTGTGTGCCGGGAATGTGAACAATCGTAAAATTAAATTCCTGTAAATACAGTTTCCATCTACTTAATCTATCGTGAGTGAATTTGGCTGAAAGTAAAAATTGTATCGCTCTGTGATCTGTGTAAACTGTGGTATGTCTGCCGTAAAGAAAGTGCCTAAATCTCGTGAAAGCCCATACAACACATAATGTTTCAAGTTCTGTGACGGAATAATTTCGTTCAGCAGGTGACAAAATGCGACTTGCAAATGCGATGTTTTTAATTACTTTAGAACCATCTTCTTCTATTTCCTGGAAAATGTGTACGCCTAAAGCGGTGTTGGAACTGTCGGTAGCAATGGAAAAATTTCTAGTAAGATCTGGGTGCGATAATAGTGGAGCATTCAACAAAGCATGCTTCAAATAACATTCTCGTGAGCAAAATTCTGCTTGTCAAAAGTAATGTTTGCGTTACTGTAGTATGCAATCTGTGCTGTATCTGGTTAAATTCTATCGTCCGTCCTGTTATTTACGGGAGGATGCTGTGGCATATCCACTATATGAACTGTTCTGTTATTTCTTACTGACGTGTTACGCTATGGATGACACCTATTGTCTGTTCCATTCATGATTATTTGTTGTTGCTGATGTTGTTGCTGCTCATAAGATTGACTGTTATTAAATGTACGCTGAAAATTGTGCTCATCATTTTTTTTTTTTTTACGTCTGTCATGATAGTAATTTCTATACGGCGCATTGCGATACGAGTTGAAATAGTGTGTTATCTGTACGTAGTTATTTCTTTGCTGCCATGCGTTACTATTTGTTGGCGCTGAGACTATACATGCACGCGGCGAAACATTAAAGTTTGGTTGACCTTGTAGACTGCATTGTTGGTTACGTATGCTAAGCGGTTGACTTTCATGCTATTGTGGTGAAAAACATCTATTGTTACCAAAAAATGCGTTTGCTGTTAATTTTACTTTTACACATACTGATGATTACGATTTTATCTGTAATTAAAATTACGGCGGTAGTTGTCATTACGGGAGTGCCTACTGAAAATTGTCACATTCGGTAAAAGTTTGTCACATCGGATATTCATTACATGTTTCTTAATACTACAAAGAGCAATAGTTAAAGAGCAGTTTGGATAGATATAAAGGATAGTAGAAGAGAAGGCAGCAGTGCAGAAAACTAAAGATGAAACAGCACTACTACAGCTCGGGGCCCTATGCTCGCTACGGCACATATTCATTAAAGCGTAATGAATCCCCTGAGGTCTTTTACGCACTGCAAATAAATTTTAGCTTTTGCGTTGCAGGAAATGGCGATAAAATTCCAAAGGCAAGTTGTTGTATCCGTGCTAATTCAAATTTCTGCATTATAGGCAATGCTGATGAAAATGCAAAAATAAATTGTCGCATCTGGTTCAAAGCTAGTTTCTGCATTACACGCAATAGCGGTGAAAGCATAAAAACAAATTGTCGTATACAGCTCAAATCGTGTATCTGTGTTCTGCCATTATTAAATTCCTTACATTTTCTTACAAATGCAAATTGCTCATAATCACTGAATTTGATAACACGCTCAAGCTTGTGTGTGAATCCGCTCGTCTGTGTCATTTCGTACTTTAAGTTGTGTAGCTTTTCAGATTTTAAGTCGCGTGGCTTTTCGGATTTTAATTCGCGTAGTCTCTGTAAATTGCTCACATTATACGCGCTGCGTAAGTCTGACAAATCTTCGCAACGTGGCGGGTTCTGTGACGTATTGGTGACTGAAATAATTGTTAATTCTGTTACTTTACTACTTTCGTCAATCTGGTTATTGTGTCGTTCACTTTTCTCGTCAACTTCCGTATTCGGAGTGTATGAAACTTCCACTGACTCTAAATTAACTTCGTCGCGAATCTGTACTGCGTTTTTAGAGCATTGTTCAGTAATGGCATTAACTTCGTGTATCTGTGTTGAGTTTGCTGAATATTGTTCAGTGACTGCATTAATCTTGTCTTTATGTGATTCTGTTGTGCTTACACGTGTACTATTTAATTCTTGTGCAACAGTGCCAACTTTTTCATTACTGTTATTAGCACAAGCCTGAGTATCCTCACGTAATTGTTCTTTATTGTCCTGACATTGATCGGTAACAGCGGTAATCTGTTCGCTAGCTTGTCTGTTCTGTTCATTAAGGTTTGCATTAAGTTGTTTATACTGTTCTATAAGTTGTATGAAACTGTTGTCTGTTTTCACACTCGGTTGTTTGATAATTGCACTAAGTTCGTTCTTAAACTGTAGCATTATTGCCCTAAATTGATCCACACTTAAAGTAACTGTTGCATTCACAGTACTCTGTGATGGAGTACATGCAATTATCACGTTTTGTGTGACCATTCGGTCATTCTTTGGTTCACAAAAAGCTTTCCCTGTCAAATGTACACTCTCATTCACTATTTCGGAATTAACAGAATTTGTCTGTACGTTACTTGAGTTTTCCGAATCGGGTGTGTTAGGCTGGGTAGCGCTCATTACTATAGACCGCTCCGCATCATCAATTGTCGTCAAGTTAACCGACGAGACAATCGAGTTCGTTTGTTCATCATTAAGGTGAAAGTCATCTTTAGTGGTTGGAATGCACTGATTGTTAGTGAACGCAGGATTGTCATCATTACGTTGCGTATCACAATTACTATCGGTCACGTTGTTTAAGTCGGTAATTTCATTCACAATACTTCGCGATACACTATTCACAGTCTTTCGCGGCATTTTTACAATATTCAAAATTTTTCACAAAACAAATGAGCACAATGCAAAAGCAACACACAAATACAACAAAGCAACAAATTGCCGTTGACCTGTAGAGAGAAAGTCACAAGATTAATAAAAGCGTTGCGCTAAATCCTAATTATATCTAAGCAAACAAGAGCAGATATCTGACTGTCGCTCAAAAGACTCTCAACGAAATACGATCCTGGACTGGGTGTCGCCAAGTGTAACCTCCCCACAAAATTTTTAAAGAAAATAACGATACTAATTAGAAATGCTGATGGACATGGCTCTATGCGTAACCTGCCTACAATCAAATGTACTGACAATGGCAACAAATGTGAAATTCGCAATCTGACTCAATTATAAATCCTTCAAAATTAAAGTCCATTCAGTGACAAGAAAATTCAATTAAACCGAAATATCGGTTTTTGGCCCTGTGTAAAAACAATCAGAATTAAAGTCTTACCTCAGAATAAATGGATGTCACATATCTGCTCTTGTTGTTGCTCACCACTTGGAGGAAGTACATTGCAAATAATAACATTCTCCTTTTTTTTGTAATTCTAGTGAAATTTTTCTTCAAAAAGAAGTGGAATGAAATGGGAAGTGCAACGAGATCTTTAGTTCAAAAAATTAAACTTTTGAAAAAATGCTTTTGAAATAAAAAATTATTATTGGGAGACTTGTTGGAGAATAATTACAATAAATAAAATTTTTCATTATCTAATGATTATATTAATTAACAGTATACCTTATTCCTCATCTTGACCATTGTCGCCGACCGCCTACATCACACAACCGCACTGGGCTGCTACTACTGACCGACCGCTCTGCATGACGACTACAGACTGAGTACTGCTCTCAACTAGACAGAGCTACAGACTCGCAACGACAGACTGACTGCTACTCTGCATAGCGACAAACTAACTCGCAAAGACTACTACTGACTGAGAACCGCTCGCAACACTCGCGCGGTCAAGCGCATACTCTCTGGTCACAGATGCTACAATGCCTCGCCATCGCTGCTGCGTTACATACGTGTTTCAACGTGTAGGTTTATATGTCAACTTCACGATGAAGTGTCCATCATCTCTCCAATGCTCATACTCATTATATAAGACACTGCGCGAAATTCGTAGAAGTTTGCAATGAAAAATATGGGTCACTTTGATTTTGTGTTTGGGTTGCTTATTACACCATACGTTGCTGTGAATGAGACTTAGCTAAGAGACTGAATTTTTCTTTCGTTTTGGGAGGGGGTCTCTATCTGATCTCCAATCTCGAGAAAATGAAATTTATGCAGCACGTTAACTTCCGACCACACACGTGCAGAAGGAGATATTCGTAATATACCTCATATCTTGAAACACGTATGTAACATAGCAGCGATGGCGAGGCATTGTAGCATCTGTGACCAGAGAGTATGCGCTTGACCGCGCGAGTGTTGCGAGCGGTTCTCAGTCTGTCGAGCAGTCGTTGCGAGTCTGTCAGTCAGTCGTTGCGAGTCTGTAGCTCTGTCTAGTTGGGTAGAGTACTCTGTCTGTAGTCGTCGCGTGCAGTACGCCAGTAGTCGCCATGCAGAGCGGTCGATCAGTGGTAGCAGTCCAGTGGGATTGCGTGATGTGGTCTGGCGACAACACTGGTCAAGATGCTGAATGAGGTATACTGTTAATTAAGATAATCATCGGATAATGTAAAGTTTAATTATTGTAACTAATATTCAACAAGTGCCCCCAATAATAACTTTGATTTCAAAAGCAATTTTACATAAAATTTTCATTTAATTGAAGTAACTATTTCGTTCCACTTCCCCTAAACAAAAGTTTCAGTTTTCAATAAGATTACAAAAGAAAAAAAAAAGGGAATATTATTATTTGCAATGCAGTTCCTCCAAGCGGTGCGCAACAACAAGAGCAGAAATATGACTAGGTGTTGTAATGAGGTAAGAATTTTAATTTTGATTTTTTGCACAGGGCCAAAAGACCGATATTTCGGTTTAATTGAATTATCATTATCACTGAATGGACTTTCATTATTTTAGTGGGAGCTTACACCAGAGTCAGATTGCGAATTTCACATTTTTGTTGTCTTTGTCGGTACATTTGATTGCAGGGAGGTTATTCTTGGGTCCCATTTATTATTATATTTTTTATTTAAATATTTTTGTGGGGACGATATTGTTTCTTGGCTCCTTTTCTATTAAATATTGTCATATAAAATGTGGTGTCACCGCCAGACACCACACTTGCTAGGTGGTAGCTTAAATCGGCCGCGGTCCATTTAGTACATGTCGGACCCGCGTGTCGCCACTGTGTAATCGCAGACCTAGCGCCACCACCAAGGCAGGTCTCGTGATACGAGAGAGACTCGCCCCAGTTGTACGAGAACCTAGCTATCGCCCAGTTGTACGAGAACCTAGCTACCGCCCAGTTGTACGAAGCCTTTCTCTCTCATTAGCCGAGAGACAGAATAGCCTTCAGCTAAGTTAATAGCGACCACCTAGCAAGGCGCCATTTGTATCAGTGCCTATAGCTTACGAGTATTCAAGAGAGATGTATTCCAAGGATTAATTAAAAGATAAGTAATAAGCATCTACATACTTTTCTTCTTATTCATTTATAAGTTCTCATGTTCCAGACTTCACGCCCGTCTGCTTTAGCCGTGCGTGCCCTATCGGCTACAGCGTTAGTGTAGCTTGCATTTTCAGCCATCTAAACTTCACGGTGTCGGCCCAGATACCGACACAACATAAAATTTTGTGGGGAGGTTACACTTGGCGACACCCAGTCCAGGATCGTATTTCGTTGAGAGTCTTTTGAACAACAGTCAGATATCTGCTCTTATTTGCTTAGATATAATTAGGATTTGGCGCAACGCTTTTATTAACTTGTGACTTTCTTTCTACAGGTCAACGGCAATTCTTTGCTCTGTTGCATTTGTGTGTTACTTTTGCATTGTGCTTATTTATTTTGTGAAAATTTTTGACTATTGTAAAAATGCCGCGAAAGACTGTGAATAGTGTATCGCGAGGTATTATGAATGAAATTACCGACCCAAACAACTTTACCGATAGGACATGTGACACGCAGTGTAATGATGACAATCCTGCGTTCACTAACAATCAGTGCATTCCAACCACTAATGATGACTTTTGTCTTAATGATGAACAAACGAACTCGGTTATGTCCTCTGTTGATTTGACGACAATTGATGACGCAGAACGCTCTATTGTAATGAGCGCTGCAGAGCTTAACACAACCGATTTACTAAACTCAAGTAACGTACAGACAAACTTGTCTAATGAAAATGAACAGGATACTGAAAGTACGACGGATTTATTTAATTCCGAAATAATGTCTGACAGTGTACATCCGACTGACAAACGTTTTTCTAAATCTGAGAATAACCAAATGGTTACAGTAAGCGAGAAAGTTCCAGATCCACCACTAAACAGCACAGAGAGTATAAACGCTAACTTTGGCTTTGAACAAATTATGGCAAGATTGCTCAAACAACAATTTAGTGAACAGGACAAAAAATTTAATAAAATTGATGAAAATTTCAGACAACTTAGGGAAGATAGCAAACAAGATAACGAAAATCTCAAACAACAACTTAATGAACAGGTCAAACAACTTAGGGAGGATAACAAACACTTAAATGAGAAACTTGACAATAATGACGAAAATCTCAAACAACTTAGTGAACAGGTCAGACAACAGAATGAAAAATTAGACGACAATTCCAGACAGCTTAGTGAACAAATTAGAGCCGTTGCCGCGCAGTGCCATGACACTAAGGAACAGTTGCGCGTGGAAATTGAGGCTTGTTCACGAAAAAATAGCGAAGAAATTAAGTCTGTTGCGCAAGAATTAAGGGAAATGCAAACAGCCGCAACAGAAACACTCAGAGACGAAATTAGCGGAGTCGCTAAACAATGCTCTAAAAAAGCTACACAATTACGGGATGAGTTTAAAGCAATGACGGTAGAACTTTCGCGCACTATGGACGCAAAGATAGACGCGAAATTCGAACAACAGAATACTCAGGTGAACGAGCGCTTTAATCAGCACATACAAAACAGTGATACGCGTTTCCGCAAATTTATTCAAGATCAAAACAAAGTAAAACGGCAAGTCATGGAAACAATCACTGCACAAAGACAAGAGGACAAACGTAAAATGTTTGCGAAAGCGAAGACGTATGTAGACAATAATATTACTACAGTGTCCGACAAAATTAATACCATAGAACAATTGAACGCGAAATTACGGGATGAAATTTCTGATCTTAAATCAAAAACAGATACACACACAGTGAATATTCAGACAGTGACAGACAGATTCGAACAATTAGATCTAACACAGGATTGCGATGTCATCAAAGCTGATGTTAAAAAACTGAGCGAAACTACGCGTAAGTTGCAAAAACAGATTAATGCGTCTGATTCTAAAACCGATGATCAGGTTAAAATGCTGTCTGAAAAATGCGATGAATTGGCCAGTCGTATTGATGTCATCGAAAATACTAATGACAATAAATCAGACGATACTGCACCGGTTTCATTTATCCAAACACCTGAATTTCAAAATTTACAGCAGACAATTAATGAGATCGATTCGTCTAACAACACGTTACGTAGGAAGTTGTCAAATTTACAACAAGAAGTAACAGAAATGAAAAACACTTCAGTTAATAACATGCCACAACAGACGCCACTTTATGAACATGTGTCAGAGTCACGCAGCGCGTATCATGTGAGCAATTTACAGCAACTACGCGACTTAAAATCCGAAAAGCCACGCGACTTAAAATCTGAAAAGCTACGCAACTTGAAATCCGAAATGACACAGACAAACAGATTCACACACAAACCCGAACGTGTTTTCAAATTCAATGACGAGAACGTAGATTACGAGCAAATTTTATCCGCCAGAAAATGTAAAGAAAGTAATAATGACAGCGTACAGGCACACGCTTTGCACTGTATACGACAATTTATCTTTGTACATTCACCGCTATTGCCTGTAATGCAGAAGCTAGCTTTGAACCAGATGCGACAATTTATTTTTGTATTTACAACAGCATTGCCTGTAATGAAGAAATTTGAATTAGCACGGATACAACAATTTGCCTTTGAAATTTTACCGCTATTGCCTGTAACACAAAAGCTAAAATTTATTTGCAGTGCGTAAAAGACCTCAAGGGATTCATTACGCTTTAATGAATATGTGCCGTAGCGAGCATAGGGCCCCGAGCTGTAGTAGTGCTGTTTCATCTTTAGTTTTCTGCACTGCTGCCTTCTCTTCTACTATCCTTTATATCTATCAAAACTGCTCTTTAACTATTGCTCTATCTAGGATTAAGAATATGTAATGAAAACCGGATATGACAAATTTTTAGCGAATGTGACAATTTTCATTAGGCACTCCAGAATCACGAGAACTTAAATAACAGATAAAAATCGTAATCATCAGTATGTGTAAAGTTAACAGCAATCGCATTTTTTGGTAACAATAGACGTTTTTCACCACAATAGCATGAAAGTCAACCGCTTAGCATACCTAACCAACAATGCAGTCTACAAGGTCAACCAGGCTTTAATGTTTCGCCGCGTGCACGTATAGTCCCAGCTCCAACAAATGGTAACGCATGGCAGCAAAGAAATAAGTACGTACAGACAACACTCTATTTCAACTCATATCGCAATACACCGAATAGGAATGACTATCACGACAGACGTAAAAATAATGAGCACAATTCTCGGCGTACATTTAATAACAGTCGATCTTATGAGCAGCAACAACATCAGCAACAACAAATAATCATGAATGAAACAGACAATAGGTGTCATCCATAGCGTAACACGTCAGTAAGAAATAACAAAGCAGTTCATATAGTGGATATGCCACAGCATCCTCCCGTAAACAACAGGACATACGATAGTTTTTAACCAGATACAGCACCGATTGCATATTACAGTAACGCAAACATTACTTTTGACACGCAGAATTTTGCTCACGAGAATGTTATTTGAAACATGCTTTGTTGAATGCTCCACTTTTATCGCACCCAGACCTTACTAGAAATTTTTCCATTGCCACCGACAGTTCTAACACCGCTTTAGGCGTACATATTTTCCAGGAAAGTGAAGAAGATGGTTCTACAGTTATTAAAAACATCGCGTTTGCAAGCCGCATTCTGTCACCTGCTGAACGAAATTATTCTGTTACAGAATTGGAAACATTATGTGTTGTATGGGCTTTCACGAGATTTAGGCATTTTCTTTATGGCAGACATACCACCGTCTACACAGACCACAGAGCGATACAATTTGTACTTTCGGCTAAATTTACTCACGACAGGTTAAGTAGATGGAAACTGTATTTACAGGAATTTAATTTTTCAATAGTTCACATTCCCGGCACACAAAATGTTATAGCAGACGCACTATCGCGTTCTCTCGGCAACAATCAGCAAGACGTAGCAACCAACTTCTGCAAAACAAATTTCAGTGTCATGTACATTCAGCAAGTCGCATTTGAAAACTTTATTTCATCGTCACTACAGGACATAGCGCAAGAGCAAAATAAGGACAATGTGTGGAAAGAAATTAAACACCTTTGGCAATATAGGAAAAATGTTACGATTAGGAACCACTACACTGTACGCAATGACATTCTGTTTCGCCGCTCTCATCCTGACAGCAACAATTGGTTATTATGCATTCCTGACGAACTGGTTAACAAATTAATTTGGTACACTCATTTAAGTTACGCACATTACGGAGCACGAAAATGTTTTCTTATACTGAGACAGAACTCTTATTTTACTAACATGGAGAAACGTATACGACGAGTTTTAGCGTCTTGTAAAATTTGCCAGAAAGCTAAACCAGACACCACTTCACATATTCCTCCATTATATCCCATTATGCCTGTTAAGTTAAGACACATGGCCGCAGTAGATATTTTTGGTCCGATTCCCAGAACTAACAGAGGTTTTTGCTACATCTTTGTCGCTGTTGAACTCACTTCAAAATTTGTTACCTTCACTCCGTTACGCAAAGCTACTGCTAAAACTGTTTCGAAAGCATTTGTAAAACATTTTCTATTTCATGTAGGGCATGTGATGAAAGTAATTTCTGACAATGGATCTCAATTTCATAGTAGTGTATGGACACGCATGTTACGAGCCAGAAACCTTTCTCCGATTTATATATCCAAGTACCATGCTTCTTCGAACCCCTGTGAAAGATTAATGAAAGAAATTGGTAAACTGTGTAGAGTATACTGCCACAAAAGACATATTGATTGGGATACACACATACTCTCATTCCAAGACGTAATTAATTCCGTTCCAAATGAATCCACTATGCTATCTCCGTCTGTTATACTGAAAAACGTTGAACCACCAAACAAAATTAAAGAATTAGTAAACTTCCCTAAATGTCGTCGACTAAGACACCACGAAATAATTGACATTGCGCTGAACAACATCAAACGTGCCGCAGAGCGCCGGAGAAGACAGCAAAAACAGGTTTGTAGACGCCGAGACTTTCACGTTGGACAGAAAATATTAGTACGTACACATTATTTATCCAGTAAATTAAATGGTAAGTGCAGTAAATTTGAACTTCTATACGCAGGTCCATATCGAATTCGCAGCATCCCTCACCCCAATGTTGTACACGTCGAAACTTTGAGAACTAGAAAATCGAAAGGCAACCACCATATCTCAAACATTAAACCGTTTATTGAATGAAGACACTTTATGATTCAACACACTATGATGTCATTTATTAATGCAATTATTTCACTTGACTAATTACTGATGATTAACGCATTTTTTCTTGGCAAGTGCCCGGCAAGGTAAGGTTAGCAGGTCGCTTTTCTTGTCGTTACACATCAGACCGTGCACATTTTCCACCTTTTTTGTGTATATGATTGTACTCCAGTTTTGTTTGTATGCACTGTGAAATAGTTAAGATATAACACACCTGTGACTTGGACATTTTTTTGCCTTATGACATCTCAACATCGTGACTGTTTTACATTTTGCTGCTGCATTGTGATATTATCTGTACATTTTGCCTCTGAACACTGTCAATGCCTTTGACATATTACGTTTTCTGTCATGTTATGCTGTATGGTTAATTATGTTACCATAAACCAGTCATTATTTAATGGGTATATGATTTAAATGCAGGACATTAATCTTTGTTCATCAATTTCATAAAGAAATGATGCGTGTAAGAAATAAATTCAACAGAAATGGGAATTTCACCTACGGAATAAACGATAGAAGATGCAATAACTTTATGAGGAAGAGTAAATGGATCAGGATTAACAAGCATTAACAAGAATATACTATACTCATAGTAGAATAGCAGTCTTAACTAATTTTTTCTTTCAGAATACAAGGTGATTGATGCAGGCTGTCAGACTGAACTACACATCTTAGTTTTAGTGATGAAATATGCTAGAGATAAGGAATAGTTGTATAATGAGTAATGAAGTGATTTTTTGCAGATGATAATGAATACTGGTGAATAATGATGAAGGATATGGTATTATGAATAATGAAGTTTTTATTTACAGGTGATGATAATAATGAAGTTATGATAATATGGATAATGAAGTGATTGATAATGAAGTTTTTTCTTTACAGATGAGGATAATGTTGGAGTTTTATATTTATGCTATGTAGTTATTTAAGTATTTGTTGCAGTTTGTTTTGACAGCAGGTGTTATATTGCATAGTAGGATGACGGAAAGTTTTGGAAAGGACAGCTATGGAACACATTTTATACACATTTCACTACTTGTTAGTTCGAAGTTCACTACTTTTCAGCATAGTGTGCGTTTCTTCTTTCAGGTCAATAATCCATTTTGTATTTTTTCCAGGAGATGCTTGTCATGATACTTACTAAAACTGTTATATATTATACCTGTTCTAGTACTTGCATTTTTATTTTTTTTTACCCATTTGTGTTTACCATTTGTAAATGTAATCACATATACTGCCTTGTTACATAACCTTGCTAAAGCTGACTCATGACGAATGACGTTACCTATCCTCATTGGCAGCAATAGGTCAAAAGCAAAAAGTGTTATGCCTCAGCAATTAATTATCGATCCCAACGCAATGCATTGCTAACAAAAAAAAAATGTATTAACAGTCCCAAATAGTGATACCAGTTTGAGAAAATTCTGAATAATACTGATTAGCTCTGAATAGTATGTCACTTGAGTAATGACTTCTTAATGAGACAACAAAAATACACATATATATAAAATAATGCTTAGTAACTGGCTAGTAATTGCCACTGTTATTGTAATGAGACTACTTATAATCCCCATGATTATTAATGCTATGACTATAATTAACTGATTTTTAATAATGACTTCGTAATGATCTGAATAATAATGAATGAGGAACAATGCTTTATACTATTCGATACCTGATGGCCACTGATTGCCAATAATTAGTGTTACTTAATGAATTGTTATTAATTATGCCATTAATTAGTTCTTGTTTTCAATGTTGATACTTTGTACCTGGAAAAGAATGTGATTGTTTCATGATGCTTTGTAATTAGGAGAAGGTTAATGATTAATACTATATTGAAATGACAAATGATTAATTAACTATGCTTTATAATTGGAAATGAATGTGACTGTTTAATAATGCTTTGTAATTAGGAAAAAGCTAATGATCATTACTATTGAGATGACAAATGATTAATTAACTATGCTTTATAATTGGAAATGAATGTGACTGTTTAATAATGCTTTGTAATTAGGAAAAAGCTAATGATTCTTACTATATTGAGATGACAAATGATTAATTAACTATGCTTTATAATTGGAAATGAATGTGACTGTTTAATAATGCTTTGTAATTAGGAAAAAGCTAATGATTATTACTATTGAAATGACAAATGATTAATTAACTATGCCATACTTTGTAACTGGAAAAGAATGCGATTGTTTCATGATGCTTTGTAATTAGGAGAAGGTTAATGATTAATACTATATTGGAATGACAAATGATTAATTAACTATGCTATACTTTGTAACTGGAAAAGAATGCGATTATTTAATAATGCTTTGTAACTAGGAAAAGAAGATTACTGATGCTATGTAAAACAATTAATGAACATTTTTCTGTAATACTACATACATGGTACAGAAATGTTCAATAACTGGGCTATGAATGCCGCAAACTACTACTGTAATTGACAATATTATGTGACTTAATGTCCTTCACCTTATGAGCTAACTACCCTGAATTACTGCGATGTCCATTTGTCCTGCTTATCCTAGTGATCATGGAGCACTATATTTGGTTTTGCACTAATTCTACGTTGATGTGCCGTGTAAGAGCGTGGTGTTGACACGACATGCTGTCCACCACCGTGAGTGATGAAGACGTTATTATGGTCCCACTGTTTGGTGTACCTAATATACTGCCAAAATAAAACATAGTGAAAATCATTTTTGCTAACATTATTTATGTTCATGGCTATACATTTTTTCAATTCGCTAAACTCCAGTGCGAGTACACTTATGTCACTGGTCGACATGATTTTTTTTGCTATTATGTTTATTTATTGCCAAAATGCTAAAGACATTTTTTTGATTTGTTCTGAAGTACAGTATATGTGCACTTTCGTCTTTTATATTGTATATACATTTTTTATTTTCTGAACTACAGTGCATGTGCACTTCTGTTAGGTGTTAATATGTTTTCTACTGAACTTCAGTGCCTGTACACTTTTCTCATTTTTCAATATGATTTCTACCATTCTGTATATTCAATACTTTAATGCGTATGCACTTATGTCATTTGTTACTAATTGTACGTACATTTCATCAATTACTGATATGTTCTCAACTGCAGTGCATGTGCACTCATGTCACTTGTCAACATAATATTTTGCCAGTCTGTTTATTTGTTCTGAACATGCTAAAGAATTTTTTTCAGTGCCTGTGCACTTTGTTATCTGTCAAATAATTTGTATATACATTTTTCTGATTTGCTACTATGTTTTGTACTCACATTTTGTCTTTGTCTGATATATTTTGTACTTAGTGCGTGTGCACAACATTTAAATATTCTGTAAGTTGTAGAATTTTGTTAATTAAAGAAAAATTTTGCCGCACTTGGCAAGTCCAAATGACTCACCATCGCTGCCAAATTTTTGCCCCCCCAGTGGAGGGTTATGAAACACGTATGTAACATAGCAGCGATGGCGAGGCATTGTAGCATCTGTGACCAGAGAGTATGCGCTTGACCGCGCGAGTGTTGCGAGCGGTTCTCAGTCTGTCGAGCAGTCGTTGCGAGTCTGTCAGTCAGTCGTTGCGAGTCTGTAGCTCTGTCTAGTTGGGTAGAGTACTCTGTCTGTAGTCGTCGCGTGCAGTACGCCAGTAGTCGTCATGCAGAGCGGTCGATCAGTGGTAGCAGTCCAGTGGGATTGCGTGATGTGGTCTGGCGACAACACTGGTCAAGATGCTGAATGAGGTATACTGTTAATTAAGATAATCATCGGATAATGTAAAGTTTAATTATTGTAACTAATTTTCAACAAGTGCCCCCAATAATAACTTTGATTTCAAAAGCAATTTTACATAAAATTTTCATTTAATTGAAGTAACTATTTCGTTCCACTTCCCCTAAACAAAAGTTTCAGTTTTCAATAAGATTACAAAAGAAAAAAAAAGGGGAATATTATTATTTGCAATGCAGTTCCTCCAAGCGGTGCGCAACAACAAGAGCAGAAATTTGACTAGGTGTTGTAATGAGGTAAGAATTTTAATTTTGATTTTTTGCACAGGGCCAAAAGACCGATATTTCGGTTTAATTGAATTATCATTATCACTGAATGGACTTTAATTTTTATGAAGAACTTATATTTGAGTCAGATCGCGATTCTCACTTTTATTGTCATTAAATTTAATTGCTAGGGAGGTTACGTTTGGCTCCTATTCATTTATTATTTCTGTCTTTAAAATTTCAGTGGAGAGGTTACACTTAGCGCGATGTCCATTAGCATTCATAAATAATATTGTCTTTTAAATTTTTGTGGGGAGGTTACAATCTCTTAAACCGTTAGAGATACAGAAACGAAATTAAGGCAAATGATAGGACACAAAGAGGAGATTGTTACTTGACTTTTTTCATTTATTATTGTGATTTTTTAAAAAAAGGCTATCGATAGGTATGAAATGAGAATTTCCTAGTGTGAAAATAAACATGAATGTTCTTCTCTAACGTTTCCGGAAACAGGTGCAACGAGAAATTCAAAGTTTTGAACATGGCTGCTTGAGTCAGTGAGAGTTTATAAATTAAAATTGAAACAAATGAGCCTTCGGACACAATTTTTAGCCTTATTAACCAGGCTTCAACACTTCTAAGAGTGCCTTCATCAGAATTTAGACATTTAAAGTAGTCTATAACATAATTACAAATTTATGGGCTGCTCATGCCTGTATAGCCACAGGTTTCAACAGAGCCTTACAAGCTCGCCTTCGCATATTTCTTTTAAATATTTTGTACTAAAGCTCTTCTGGCCTGTTATTTATTTTATACGTGACATGTAAGTACTGTCTTTGCCTTTTATTGTTAGTCAGTACTTACACTTTTTTATGTAAAAAATTTTTTCTTCCCATAAATTTGTAATTATGTTATAGATCACTTTAAATGTCTAAATTCTGATGAAAGCACTCTTAGAAGTGTTGATACAATGAGTTTTTCCATAAGGTATTGACCTCTCTGGTCGCCTATTGCTTATTTAACAAGAGATACTGTTTCAAAATTCTGTCGCGCTAGGTACTGCATTGCGAGTTTTTTTTTTTTTTTTTTTTTTTTTTTTTTTTTGCAAAAAAGCAAATTTAAACCCGTTCACAAGAGGACTGTAGCCGTTACTCATAACTGATGATGCTTCTTCAAATGAGGAAAAGTTAACAATTCCGACAAAAATACAATACATTGCTAATTCTGTTCCAGTTTTGTAGGAATCCTGTAGCTCATCATACATTTAGTAGTGAATGAGAATTACGAAAATAATTTGCAGCATATAGTGTTCCATACTTTTGTTCCTATCCCCATCCAGAGAGAAGTGGTCTGCTTCTCCATTGTAATTAACTTTTAATGTGTTAAATATAACGATCTATTTTAACCTTAATGAGTGGTATCAACTGGTTCATAAAGTAACGAAACAATGTAATTTTTAAGGCCCATTGATAGGTGGTGAAATGAGTTTTGCTGTACGTTTTTGCTACAACGTAACTGAAAAATTATATGTTTATTTTCAATTATGGATGTACTACTTGATAAGGTAGCGACCTTTTTTTGTCCCCAGTTCCTTACTTAATAATCCACTGTTTCACAAGGTTTAAGGTGCAGAAAGACATTATTTGCTAACTTTCAGTAGCACCTGTCCATTATTAAAAATACACTGGGGTACAAGATTACTCTGGAAGTGCAACAAAGAGAACGAATTATTTTGGGCTTAACCTTCTGTGTTTATGAAAACCGTCGTCAATGGTAATTTGTGGCTAAAAACGTTTAACAACTCAGATGAAAATAGATCGCCAATTCTGTTGCAATTTCAGGGTAATCCTGTAATGCAGTATATCTTACCTAATGACACGCTGGGACTGAAAGTTACCAAAGGATTTTCTTTCTACACTTCAGCTATATTTGGCATATGAAGAAGTACAACAAACACCATACAATCTATTACTTATTATCCCTATAGAGAGTGATTAAGTGAATGTTCTTGCTATAAATATTTTTTGTTCATCAGTGATATTGACTTTGACAAATAGGTGGAAAGGTTCTGCAACTGTTCACAGATTCAGAGTTACGAAAGAGTTTTCTTGCACCAAAAATACAGTATTTTTCTGTAGGAAACAACAAATTTGGTGCCTGTGTATCAGTGGACTACAGTGCTACAAAAACATGATAGTTACTGCTTTATAAACCGCTTGAAACTAGTCATTAAGGTTAAAATAGATTATAAATATACATACCCTATCTGGTGCACATTATAAATAATTGTGGTGGAGTTGTTCACCACTTCACTTTGAATGATGATAGGAACATAAATATGGTTCACTATTTGCTGCGAATTATTTTCATGTATCTCAGATAAAAAACATGGAGAAGAAAATGCTTTGGTAGGTTTTCACCCCAGTCGTTCACTATTGAAAATAAGGGGTTACAGGATTCCGCCAAAATTGCAACAGAATTGGCGATTTATTTTTGTCAAAGTTGTTAACTTTTCCTCGTTTGAAGAAGAGTCATCATTTATGACTAACGGCTATATTTCTCTTCTTGACAAGTTTAATTTCCTTTTCCTTTTTTTTTATTTTTTTTTATTTTTTTTTTTTTTTACAAACCACAATTAAACTTTCTCAGACTCAGAAAATGGTGGTTCAAATGGCTCTGAGCACTACGGGACTTAACATCTGAGGTCATCAGTCCCCTAGAACTTACAACTACTTAAACCTAATTAACCTAAGGACATCTCACACATCCATGCCCGAGGCAGTTTCAAAATGGTTCAAAGGGCTCTGAGCACTACGGGACTCAACATCTGAGTCCCCTAGAACTTAGAACTACTTAAACCTAACTAACCTAATGACATCATACACATCCATGCCCGAGGCAGGATTCGAACCTGCGAACGTAGCGGTCGCGCGGTTCCAGACTGAAGCGCCTAGAACCGCTCGGCCACTGCGGCCGGCTTCTAAAATACATTTAACAATAGGTGTTGCAATATAATCTTGAAATTAAATGTCTAATTAAAGAATCAGTAGGAGACCAGGATGGTTAATACTTTACGGAAGACCCCATGTTGTCGATTGGGTGTCAGTTCGCTTTAACATAAGAAATTTAGCGTTTATTTTCATACCAGCAAATTTTCTTTTCAGTAGCTGTCGAAAAATCTAAAAAATGACAGTGGTCGATTGAAAAGATAAAATAAAAACCGTAGATTCTGCTTTATAGCCGGAGATAAGAATGCTCCGTATAATAACCATGCAACGAAATACTCTCCTCTTTTCGCGCTATCACATGCCAAAATATCGTATCGATATCTCGAACGATTTACGAGATATGGGGTATGTTACAAATATTTCAGTCTGCGTGCCGTCGGAAGTCTAAGCGCTACATAAATTCCATTTTCTCAAGACTGGAGACGGATAGAATCCTCCTCCAAAGTCTAAATTTCATTCGTAGGATCGTATAGTGTAATATGCACCAAACGCAAAATCATAACGACCCATATTTTCAATTGCACATATTTTTTTCGAATTTCGCGCACCGACTTACTTAAATGAGAATGTCACAGGAAGTATGACCGTATCAGGGCCGCCATCCGGCTACAATTATTGTGCGCTGCCTCATTAGATAACAAGGGATATTTTCCGCGCTAGTGAAGCCGCCGCTAGCCGCGCCCTGCCCCGGTAGCCGCTTTCTTTCTGTGTACATCCTTACAGTTTAACTGCCGAGTGGCCACTGCGCATGTGCAAAGAGGCACTGTTGAGTGCTATTGCATTTGGCTGCCTTCAGATTGTCACATTTGTCCGTTGTGAATACAGTAGGAGTTCGATAGTCTTTTGTCTTTTTTCATATGTGTAGTACTACTAGTGCGCAGTGACTTCAGATTGAAATTATAACGCTTATTAGTACTTCAAAATTGAAAGACAGAAAACTGAACAGTCAGTCTCGAGAGATTGTGTTTGTGGAAGGTGAGTCCTCACAAGGGCGACTGCTACGGTCGCAGGTTCGAATCCTGCCTCGGGCATGGATGTGTGTGATGTCCTTAGGTTAGTTAGGTTTAAGTAGTTCTATGTTCTAGGGGACTGATGACCACAGCAGTTGAGTCCCATAGTGCTCAGAGCCATTTGAACCATTTTTGAGTCCTCACAAGGAATGAACATTTTGGTGCAGCAAGTTCAGCCGAGAGCGCAAGTGGTCGCAGGTGCTTCGTGTAGCACTATCAAGAAAATTAAAACGGAATGCAAAGAGCAGTTGTTATGAGAACTGGTAACAGCTTCTGACTAAAAAACGAATGCGTGCAGCGGAAGGAATTTAACAGAAGCTGAAAGAAGACATATACTTCCAAGGCACCGACACAAGTGAAAGGCAGAGATTAAATAAATTAGGTTTGCGTTCAGAAAAAAATTAAGCAGACTCACTCATATTGCAAGAAAGTAGAAACATCTGAGAAGAAGAATAGTTTATTTGAGGTAAATAAAAAAAATTGGGAGGAAAACAATGTTTACATTAATGAAATTTTCATTTTATCATCACATATAAATGAGATATCGCGGTACAATAATGCAACTCACGGTCTCCTCAAACTCTTAACAAACGGACAACACTAATAAAAATCCAAAAAATATTAAATTAATGAAATGTGAAAGTACTTCCAACTCTGTTAATTGCCTAAATTCATTTCAATCACGAATCCCGATAGTGGAAACCCCATTCATTTTTTACAAGTCACTTACCTCACTGAAAATGCAGGCGGCGAAAATGGTTTTATTCCTAAAGAGCTTCTCATGTGGAAGTCAAATCAAGCAACTGCATAAACCAACAAAATTATGAATAGTTGTTTACAGAAAAGGTGATTCCCAATTTGAAACCTACCTCTATAGTAATTAAAATAAACAAAGCTGCAATATATAATCTGCTAACAACGATATCATAAAGTGTCTAACAAAGGAACATATCCCTTTCTTGGATGACATGCTGAAACTTCTCCTATATGAGATTGTTCGACGAATCAACTCAATGATTGTCGAGTATCTGTCGCTAAGGTTCTGTAGACATTGCTTTATGGGTTCCTCCTTACCACCTGCAATTTCACTCAATAGCGAATATTTGGCTTACTGTCAAAGGTTGGGTAGCTTCTAGGAACGTTCTCAATGATGTAACTTCTGCGAGACATCTGTGCGAGAAGAAATTTAATTCCATGACTAATGAAGACTTAATTCCGCGGTGCGACCACGTCAAAAAAGATTGAGCGAGAAGACACACACCAAGAAATTTCTTTCGATGATGAAATAGATGAAATGGATAATACGTTTAGGTGATATGGTAGCGATAGCAAAAGCGATTACGATGATTCTCACTCCGAAGCTGGTGGAGGACTGGAAGCAGTAACTGTGCTGAATGATAAGTGATCGAAAGTTAGTGTGCCGAGCCCTGAGGCAGTTCTCTCCGTGACGTCACGCGTGCTTTCAGAGATTTGGCGCGAAATTTGAAACCTTTTGCGTATTACTATGAGTACAAACATTACGGCTGATGCCACATTTCATCTCCAGTTCTCGTGCACTAATTACCTATTTCTGATGGCACACTAGCCTCAGACCATAGCGACAACATTAATCACTACGGTCAGAGCGCCTGGAAGGAAGATATGAGCACATGCAAAATCAACGTTACGTTAACAAAGCCGTACAGAGGACACCTTAAGAAACAGAACGTCTGAGGACGCTTGAATGTGAGTTATCTAATATAACACCATTACAGATAATGTAGCGGTGGCTGTCGCTAAATCTCTACGCTTACTGGTCCCCGCGGTTCATATCAGGTGCAACGCGTGTTTGCGCGTCCACTGATTCAATGTTGTCATGCCAGCAATTGTGTCAATAAAGCCATTCAATTGGGAGAGGACGTATTCTTTTCACTGAAACAATATTCAGTGTTTGTATGACAGAATAATTGATGGAAACAATGTCAGTTCACTGCAGACTGTACACAGTTGCAGAGTCTAACTGTGGAACTGGGATGCGAAAGCTGTCATCTGACACCGGCGCTGAAATACAGTTACACGTTCTGGAAATTCAGACCCTAGCCGGCGAATGTTATTCACAATCTGTTTTCGCGAGAACTAGAGCTCTGTGAGATAATTACCGAAATACAGTACCAATCATGTTTTCAGTAGGCTCTACATTCCACTGAACACGTCCTGATGCTATGTTCACATTCACCGAGAGTGCCAGTGTCACCAGGGAATTTAGTCTTTTATATCCTTTCAACCAGAATTTAAATCCAGAATTTAATCCCACTTCTGAAAGTTTATTTGATTTGCAGCTCTCGTTATTCAATTGACAGATTCAACATCACAGGCCCTCCCTTTCTGGACCGAGCAATTCTCCATTAGCTTTTCTTATTGTTTGCTTTTGAGTCTTGCACGAATTGTATGTTACATGTCTTTCCCTACGCCACCTATCCATTTCTACGGAGATTTCAAGCAAACTGTACCTCTTTACACTGTCAACCGACTTTTGTAGTTCGACAGATAGTATGAAAATGTATTGATTCTTCTTCCGTCTTGCTTCTGGAATTAAGTGAAATATCAGAGCTGCCTCTTGTGGCTTTAACTTCCCTATAGCCAAACCGATTGGTTGACGACAATTAAATAGAAGACACCACCACAGCTCCAGACAACATGGACGGAGGAAGTCGACTGAAACTGAAGTCACAGTCAAAAATCAAATCCGACTGGGCACAAAAAAAGAAAAAAAACTAGAGAATACTACATATCCAAGTTTGTTAGCGCCAGAAACTAAGGTCCAATCCAATGTAATTCGTCACGTTCTGTAAGCACATCTGAACGTCTCAGCGACTAGAGGATAGGAATAACACCTGTAGTGTTCCTATGGCTATCCAACGAAACATCCGAAGAATTCTTTCCCTGGCAGCAAAATTATGTCATAGGCAATGGGACGAAACGACGCCACTTTATAGCCTAGTTTTGGGAATGTTGAGAGAATAAAGTTTTCAGTCCTCCCTTGATACGCATCCCGAGGACGCGGCTGCGGGGTATAGTGATGTCCCCGTTCTTAAGATGTTTGAAACTTTATTGCAGCTGACACTCCGCTGAAGAGCAAGACATTCTGGTGATTTTTATGGGTATCAGGCCGTGGTCCAAGACATATACCTCTTTGTAACGTTTCGTATTCCATTGGTGAAGACATCATCAGAGAAGTGCGTTGGACTATGGCCTAGTGCCCCTAAAGGAAAAATAGCTAAGTACACATAAACCCCTCATCCTTCATTGCGGGGATATTCACTGTAGTAATCTCAAATATTAGATGGGGCCCAGGTCGTCAGGTATTCTGAAAAATGTAATCATATTCATATTTGGTTAATCGGATCGCTAACTTTGTTGTTGAGCCCGTCAGTTCTACAACTGGTCTGCCTCTAAACCACTGCATAATCTACATCCACTTGAACCTGCTTACTACGCTGTATCCTTGGCCTCCCTTCCACTCACCTCCCCCCCCCCCCTTCCCTACCATTTCTTTCATTGAAACTTCCTGGCAGATTAAAACTGTCTGTCGGACCGAGATTCGAACTCGGGACCTTTGCCTTTCGCGGGCAAGTGCTCTACCAACTGAGCTACCCAAGCACGACTCACGCCCCGCCCTCACAGCTTTACTTCTGCCAGTACCTCGCCTCGTCTCCGCTGCAGAGTGAAAATCTCATTCTGCATTTCTTTCATTACCAGACTAATAATTTATTGCAGCGTCAAGATGTCATCTATTAGAAAAGTGTTGCAACATTTGTTTTTTGACCATTTAGATTCAGTGTCTCTTGATTACTTATTCAATCTACCAATCAATTTTTCAGCGTCCTTCTGTAGCACCACGTTTCAAAAGTTTATATTATCTTTTCTTTTCACTCTTCAATTCTTTTTTTATTATTCATTCTGTACATCGAGCAAACAGTAATGGAACCCAAAGAGAAATTTGGAGGGGAAATAAAAGCTTTTAGTTTAGTTAGATATTGTAATTCTGTCAGAGACGGCAAAGGACCTGAAAGAACAGTTGAAAGTATCAGATAGTGTCTTGAAAAGAGATTATGATATGAACATCAAGAAAAGTAAAACAAGGATAATGGAATATATTCGAATTAAGTCAGATAATGTTGATCGAATTAGATTAGGAAATGAGACACTAAAAGAAGTAAATGAATTTTGCTATTGGGACAGCAAAATAATATTAGAAATGGAAATGAGCGTTTGGCGTCATTGGCTGGGAGGCCCCTTGCGGGGCCGCCTTGTTGCAGGTCTTATTACATTCGACGCCACATTGGGCGACCTGCGCGCTGGATGGAGATGAAATGATGATGACAACACAACACCCAGTCCCAGAGCGGAGAAAGTCCCTGACCCAGCGGGGTATCGAACCCTGGCCCGTAGGACGGTAATCCGTCACGCTGACCACTCGGTTATCGGGGCGGGCAAAATAATATTGATGATGGCCGAAGTAGAGAAAGTATATATAAAATACATACCGGCTATAGGACGAAAATCGTTTCTTAAGAAAAGAAATTTTGTAACATCTACGTAATATATATGTAATTGTTGGGAAGTCTTTTCTGAACCTATTTGCCTGAAGTTTTTTCTTTGTACGGAAATGAAACGTGCATTACAATAAAATGACAGGAAAAGAGTAAAGCTGTAGAACTGTTCTTGTACAGAAGAATGGTAAAGATTAAGTGGGATGATAAAGAAATTAATGGTGAAATCTCGAAGAAAATATTTTATCTGGAATTTAATAAGATTCAGTTAATCTTGCAGTATCGAAGATAATGCCCTAGCTATTCTCTGGGAAATCAAAACTGCAGGCATGTAATATTTGTTGCCTGTAATAGTGCGTGTATTAAGTGACACTCCTTTCTGGTACTGGAAGTTACTCTCAGGATTTCTGCACCTCGGCAAAATGAGTCTCGCTGCTAAATTTGTCATAGGAACAG
Organism: Schistocerca serialis cubense; assembly: GCF_023864345.2. Taxonomy (NCBI): domain Eukaryota; kingdom Metazoa; phylum Arthropoda; class Insecta; order Orthoptera; family Acrididae; genus Schistocerca; species Schistocerca serialis. The sequence goes on along the minus strand of NC_064641.1, from coordinate 867,319,666 downwards.
ATTAGACTGCTCGAAAAACGCAGTTCGGGAATTGTCGGTGCAATGACAAGATTATAGATTCGATGCTGGTTAACATTTTCCGTCCTAGAAAAACCTTAAAAAAAGGAGGAAAACTCTTTCTTGGTGAGTAAAATTGATCTAGAAAAGTTCAGGCCGTGCGCAAGCTCTGGGATTGCTACCAAAGTTCATCCGTCCGAATGTCTGTTCTAATGAGCTACACATCGGGATTCATATAAGCTGTATCACTTGCAATAAAATTCGTATTTATCTATTCACATTAATAAATGGTGTACTTTTCTGTATTCTTCTTGCACATCAACAAATCTCAATTGTTATCATATAACGACTCTACGAAGTCATTAAATTTAACAAGACGGCTGACTTTCAACTAATTGTTCAAATGGCTCATGGCACTATGAGATTTAACATCTGAGGTCATCACTCCCCTAGGCTTTGAACTACTTAAACCCAACTAACCTAAGGACATCACACACATCCATGCCGAGGCAGGATTCGAACCAACGACCGTAGTAGTTGCGCGGTTCCGGACTGAAGCGCCTAGAACTGCTCTGCCACAGCGGCCGGCTAAATATTTCACCTAAGAGCATTGTCCACATCCTCTATTCCAAGTCATTTTTATTTAAAGAAGTGTCTAACTCAGTGATGGATATAACATCCTTTACCTGTTGTCTGGAGCACTGCGCTAAGCTTTCAACAACAGTAGTTAGAAATTTGCATCTGGCGCACAGAGAACAGCAAGCACCGTGTGTCGAAGCAATTACATTACGAGGTAAGATATTTTCATTTCATTATCAATTTGCTACGAAAATTAATAACATACAGGGACCACTATGTTTAATTACAGAGTTTAAAAGTAAATTTCAGGAGTTACGTTTTTCGGAAGGATATAAAACAGGGCCAAATTCGTACTGTATTCGCGCTGACAGATATATTTGGTTTCTCTCGCACAACGCGCGGCGGTTCTATGAGAAAGTGGCTCGACATCCGGATCCCCCAAGCGTCCTAGAGGAATCGGATTCCGACCATGGCTAAAGATAGGCCTGGCACACCCACCACGGACCCGCCCCTTGATGGGACCAGCCCCCATTCTATGCCCAATATTCTCCCACCCTATAGGAATCAGATTCCGACCAGGGTTAACGATAGACCTGGTACTGCCACCACGGAGGCGCCCCTTGATGGGACCAGCCCCCATTCTACGCCCAATATTCTCCCACCCTACAGGAATCGGATTCCGACCATGGCTAACAATAAGCCTGGCACTCCCACCACAGATGCACCCATTGATGGGACCAGCTCCCATTCTCCGCCCAATATTTTCCCACCATATAGGAATCGGATTCTGACCATGGTTAATGATAGGCCTGGCACCGCCACCACGGGCGCGCACCTTGATGGGACCTGCTCCCATAGTATGCCCAATATTCTCCCACACTACAGGAATCAAATTCCGACCATGGGTAACTATAGGGCTGGAACTCCCACCACGGAAGCGCCTACAGATGGGACCAGCCCCCATTCTACGCCCAATATTCTCTCACACTATAGGAATCAGATTCCGACCACTGCTAACGATAGGCCTGGCACTCCCACCACGGATGCGCCCATTGATGAGACCAGCCCCCATTCTACACCCAATATTCTCCCACCCTATAGGAATCGGATTCCGACCATGGCCAACGATAGGCCTGGCACTCCCACAACGGACGCGCCCATTGATGGGACCAGCCCCCATTCTACGCCCAATATTCTCCCACCCTACAGGAATCGGATTCCGACCATAGCTAACAATAGGCCTGGCACTCCCACCACGGACGCATCCATTGATGGGACCAGCCCCCATTCTACGCCCAATATTCTCCCACCCTATAGGAATCAGATTCCGACCATTGTTAACGATAAGCCTGGCACTCCCACCACAGACCTGCCCCTTGATGAAACCAGGCCCCATTCTACGCCCAGTATTCTCCTACCCTATATGAATCAGATTCTGACAATGGCTAACGATATACCTGGCACTCCCACCATGGACGCGCTCCTTGATGGGACCAGCCCCATTCTATGCCCAATATTCTCCTACCCTATAGGGAACAGATTCCGACAATGGCTAACGATATACCTGGCACTCCCACCATGGACGCGCCCCTTGATGGGACCAGCCCCCATTCTATGCCCAATATTCTCCCCACCAATAGGAAACGTATTCCGACCATGGCTAACGATAAGCCAGGCACTCCCACCACGGATGTGGCACTTGATGAGGCCAGCCCACATTCAACCCCAATATTTTCTCACCCTATAAGAATCGGATTCTGACCATAGCTAACGATAGGCCTGACACTCCCACCACGGACGCACCCCTTAATGGGACCAGCCCCCATTCTACGCCCAATATTGTCCCACCCTATAGGAATCGGATTCTGACCATGGCTAACGATAGGCCTGGCACTCCCACCACGGACCTGCCCCTTGATGGGACCTGCTCCCATTCTATGCGCAATATTCTCCCATCCTATAGGAATTGGATTCCAACCATGGCTAACGATAGACCTAGTACTGCCACCACGTACGCGCCCCTTGATGGGACCAGCCCCTATTCTACGCCCAATATTCTCCCACCCTATAGGAGTCGGATTCCGACCATGTCTAGCGATTGGCCTGGCACCTCCATCACAGACGCGCCCATTGATGGAACCAACCCACATTCTACGCCCATTATTTTCCCACCCTATAGGAATTGGATTCCGACCATGGGTAACGATAGGCCTGGCACTCCACCACGGACGTGCCCCTTGACGGGACCAGCCTCCATTCTACACCCAATATTTTTCCACCCTATAGGAATCGGATTCCGTCCATGGCTAACGATAGTCTTGGCACTTCAACCACGGATGTGCCCCTTGATGGGACCAGCCCCCATTCTACACCCAATATTTTCCCACCCTATAGGAATCGGATTCCGACCATGGCTAACGATAGGCCTGGCACCCCAACATGGACGCGCCCCTTGATGGGACCAGCCCCTACTCTACGCCCAATATTTTTCCAACCTATCTTCCCACATAGGCTAAATTTTTCCTCCTGACTGATGCAGTACTGTCACTGTAGGAGGGTGGTACGGGACCACAAGTCCTACCGCCACTCCTCCAAAGTGTATTGCAGTGACGCGGTGTCACTGCTCTGTGGATAGATTTACTGCCCCAGCAACACAGTTAGACCGCAAAAGACCCTTGATGCTGTATTGCAATATATCACAAAAAAGTCAAACGAGGTTATTATTAAAGGCAAGTTTCAACGTGTAGGTCCAGTGAGACTAGCCCTCAAACTGGCTGGTTGGAGGCACTGAACTGGCCCCTCTCAAACCAACAATCGCCCATCCCTAGCGTCGACGTCGAACTAGCTCCTATCAGGAAACACATTATACCCCCACCTTGCCGTCTAATGTGTCTACTGAAGCCGTAAACGACTATTGTGTGGGGCCACTGGGATGCGTGCTACAGTGTGTCGGGCTCTGAGATGTCCTTGAAGTAAACGATTTATAATAGTATCTCGTGTCACTGCAATCCTAACTGCTACTCAAATTGCTGCTGCAAATGCTTTATGATGCGCGATAGCCATACGCCGAGGACGATGGTCTTCCGTCTCGCAAATGCCGCGTGGCCGTCCGAAGGCCAGTCTTCTTGCGACTGTACATTCTTATTACCGCCGCTGCCAGCAGTCATTTACAGTGGTTGCATTCCTGGTACGATTTCCTGAGAGATTGCGGAAGGAACATCCAACTGCTCGTAGCCTTATTACACGACCTCGTTCAAACTCAGTGAGGTGTTGATAATGGCCTGTTTGTCTTCTTAAAGGCATTCTTGACTAACATCAACTCACCACATCCAATCTCAAAGATAATTAACACTCACGACCGTTAAGGGTGTATTTAATCAAAACCACATTTGCACCCTTATGGTGGTTGGGTCGCAAAATCTGGAAAGACTTTATCTTTCAGATGTAGTAACACGTCTACCAACTTTCGTTTATGTCGCTGAACTCATCCTTTGTGTTGTGATTTTTTTTCGTCAGTGTGTTAGTTGACCCCCGTGTTACCTCACCTGGGACTGAGGGCCCTTCCGTCGGCTCGTGTGTTTACCTGTGCGCGTGAACCCTGTCAGAATCTGTTGTGCTGCTCTAACGACCAGACAGCTTGCTTGGAGCTATTCGGACTTCCACGATGTATACAACACTCGAAAAAAATGGGTACGGTTTTTGCATACCATAAAGTAACCGCGTGTCTCCGGTATCCTGGTTGGATAATACAGGGTGTTTATAAATTAATATCGGGGTTTTCATGCTTTATAATATTTATTATATTGAAATTACAGTTATAAATGATACGTCAAATGAAAGAGCAACTTAAACAGTTTTACCAAGAACCTTATAAATGTTCAATGTGAGCTCCATTTGTTATACGGCACACACGATTGGTTGAACTTCACTATAGCCAAGCGCTGGATAGGCCGCAAGGGGCCTAATGACAGGGCTTGCTTTGCATGGCCTTCACGTTCACCCGACCTAACGCCATGCGATTTTTTCCTTTGGGGCTTCATCAAGGATCGTCTGTACGTATCTCCGCTACCAGCAGACCTCCCTGAATCAAGAAACTGGATTGAAGCAGCTGTTGCTACAATCTCTGAAGACACACTTATCATCGTTTGGGAAGAACTCGGCTACAGACTTGATGTGTGCCGTTTGACATACCATTTATAACTGTAAGTTTAATATAGTAAATATTATAAAGCGTTAAAACCCCGATATTCATTTATAAACACCCTGTCATTTATACACCGCAGGGCTTGGCGGAGGCATCATCGGACCGATATCGTATTTCTTTCCTATTCCATTCGTGTACTGAGCGAAGGGAAACTGCCTATCTGTAAGTCCGTACACACTCTCCTATTTTATTTTAGTGATCCGTTCGCAATATAAGGAGTGTAATTAAATTCCGTTTACAGTTTTCCAGGACAGGTCCCTTACACCAAAACAAGAAAATAAAGTCTCTTAAAAATAGTTTCTAAAATAAAATCTTAAGAGCTATGGGGAATTGTTCAATAGAAGACATGAGCTTCATAGTATCGAAGATGAAAAAGTGCTCATAGCTCATAACGCATGCATTTTAACGTCCATGTTTACTAGACAGTTTGAATGTAGGGAACCTGTCCGCACAGTCTGTAAACGGATTTTAGTTACACCCTGTCTACAGTGGTGGCAGTAAGACTGCTGCTCAGTCTTCTTCGAATTACAGAGACTCTACATTTATCAAGAATGTTTCATAGGATCTATGTCGTATCTTTTTACAGGATTCCCATTCAAGTTCGATGAGCATTTTTGTTACACTTCCGCAAGTGCTAAACCGATCTTTCTCTGAATGAGTTCGGTGCCTCTCGTCATGCACGATAAAGCCCTGAAACGTGACGTAAACCACAGGGCGATTCAAAAAGAATACCACAACTTTAGGAATTTAAAACTCTGCAACGACAAAAGGCAGAGCTAAGCACTATCTGTCGGCGAATTAAGGGAGCTATAAAGTTTCATTTAGTTGTACATTTGTAGCACACTTCCAGCAAGCATTTGTTCGCAGCCCAGGAAAATCGACTCGCAGAGCTAGCAGAGAGCTGCAAATTCCACAATCAACTGTATGGAGAGTCTTACGAAAAAGGTTAGTTATGAAACCTTATGGTCTGAAATTGGTTCAAGCACTGTCTGCAGCTGATAAGATTAAATGAATCGATTTCTGTGATTTTATCCTTGCTCAAATGGAAACAGATGAATCTTTCGTTTCAAAGATTGTGTTTAGTGATGAAGCAACTTTCCACACTAACGGGAAAGTCAACCGTCACAATGTCTGTATATGGGGCACTGAGAATCCGCGGGAAACAACTCAGTATGAACGTGACTCGCCTAAGGTGAACGTTTTCTGTGCCATTTCAGCCAATAAAGTTTTTGGTCCCTTTTTCTTCGAAGGTGCTACTGTAACTGGACTACAGTATCTGGAGATGTTAGAGAATTGGCTGTTCCCTCAGCTCGAACAAGAAGCACAACAATTCATATTTCAGCAGGATGGAGCGCCACCACATTGGCACTTATCTGTCCGTAACTACCTGAACGTCAACTACCCGAGGCGATGGATCGGCCGCCAGGCAGCCCGTGACAGAGCACTTCATCACTGGCCTCCAAGAAGCCCTGATCTTACCCCCTGCGATTTTTTCTTATGGGGTATGTTAAGGATATGGTGTTTCGGCCACTTCTCCCAGCCACCATTGATGATTTGAAACGAGAAATAACAGCAGCTATCCAAACTGTTACGCCTGATATGCTACAGAGAGTGTGGAACGAGTTGGAGTATCGGGTTGATACTGCTCGAGTGTCTGGAGGGGACCATACTGAACATCTCTGAACTTGCTTTTGAGTGAGAAAAAACCTTTTTAAATACTCTTTGTAATGATGTATAACAGAAGGTTATATTATGTTTCTTTCATTAAATACACATTTTTAAAGTTGTGGTATTCTTTTTGAATCACCCTGTATATTTACAGCCCCTGAAGGGCCCATCGGTACCGAACGACAGCAGTCTCGTCCCCCGCCAGCGGTATCATCGGTTGCAGTGTAGGGGAATGTCGCGTTAGCGCTCCATTCTCCCGACCGCTTTGAGTTATCGTCGGCTGGAACAGCTACTGCTCCGTGAAATAGCTCCTCAATTGGCATCATGAGGTCGAGTGCAACCCTTTCAGTACTCCCACCACGAAAAATCCTGACAATAACGGTAATCGATCCTGGGGCCTCCATATGGCAGACAGCTGAGCTGACCACTCAACTACAGAGGCAGGAGAGGAGCCCAACTGGTGGAACAATATTCTAGAATTGGTCTCTCTAGTATCTTGTATTTGATTTACTTAACAGATGTGAGCGTGTGGGTTCTATTCTGTCATTCTGCGCAACGGATTAATCTGAGATGTACCCTTTGCTCTGTGGCTCCTGCAAGATGCAATTTCCACCCCCACACTACTACAGAAGTCAGACAGACGCTCCTAACGTTCTAAAGAGAAATGCCTGAAAAACTTTCAGCAATAAATATCTTCTGGAATCGTCCGCTGTAAGGAAATGACTCAAAAATTCACAAAATTTCTTGCGTAGCTAGTGGGATACTTGGGTACTGGAGTAGTGCTAGTTAGTGTAAGAAAAACATGAAACTAACGCAAAATATTATTTATTTTGCAAAAATTCTGAGAAATCACAATGGCACTTTTAGTTATGAACTGAACAAGTTATTTCCGGGTTCTTTTCGGAATGTGAAGTTACCTCTTAAGGATAGGATTCGCTAATGAAATTTCTATACAAAGTTTAAGATTGTTATTGACTTGGCAGAATGGCTCAGAGCCGCGCCGACTCAACTTGAATACTTATCCGTTAGAATGTTGCTAGGTACAGTTGAGCCTGTCGTGTGTGAAATGCAGTGAAGTGTACTGTTGTGGAGGAATTCTGGGGCTCGCAAGAGCTGTAGTGCACAGTACTGTAAGCTGCGATGACTGCTGTCTGCGCCGCTCGCTGCTGACAAATAAGATAACACTCGTTCTATCTGGATTGACCTTCGCCAATCAAACTCTCCCTATGCCTTGATGAAGTCAAGAACTCCTATTCGCTCCTAGTCTAACTATTGGCGTGGTACACCAGTCAGCTAACCAGTCCACCGCTATGCCACTCAAAAATTCGCTCGCAGGCGTTTAACTATAACTCTGTCCTTTCACACCGCACAACAAGTGTGGCGGCCAACACAGTGAACAATGCTTAATCGCAAGGACTCAATATAGAGTCGCACTGCGATTTGTTCTCTACAGAGGTGCTCTCCCAGTGAAGTACTGAGGAGAGACTTGTTCCTCGCTCTTTGAGTACTCGTACGAGCGCACATGCTCTCGCTATGTGTTCTCGCCCCAAGAGCGGCAAAGGAACGGCCCCTCTCCATGCCAGACGTGAAGAGGTGTATCTTTCGGTCTCTTCCATTACTCCTTTAGCTCAAGGCATCAGGAGTATTGTCTGCCAATCAGCATTGCTCTTCTAAAACGGGAGAATGACGTTTCGTTTAAGGCGACCAATCCGGAAATCTGTAGCATCGGCGTTTGGCATTTGCTGTCTCCCTGTGAAAATCTCTGAAACTGCGTGTTATGTTTGTAAAGAATGCGTAGGCTGGGCGCTCCCATACAATGTAGCGGAATTTGCTTTTAAGCCGAACACGGGGTCGTTCTGCCTTTCCCTTGGGCAAACGTTGTTTGCTCTATAGGCAGTCACCGGCCAACGTAGATAGGTTGACTCATCCTCTGAAGGGACCGGATCCCTGGCAAGCGGTTTGCTCTCCCGAACTAAAAGCTTTTGTGACGGTCTTGAATGTGTGTGTGTACACCAGCCTCGAGTATTTCAATCTTGGTGCGCACTTGCGATTTACTGGGTATTTGCGTATCGTGTACATGAATTCATACAACACTGACTTTATCTTGTCGACTTTGGGTTCGAATGAAGCGTCTTGATGTACGGAATATGATTGTGAGGGCGGAATATGTAAGCAATGAAGGTCAGGAGACCACGACGTCTTACACAGGTGCATTGAATTTTCCCATGACCGGTCCAGCAAATGCTGTGCTACATTCTCCTTACCTAACTTTATAGTCCCATTTCGTACAGCTTCTCAGCATCTACGCCATATCCTTATACGATCTGATGTGCTCAAGATGTCCACCACCAATGTAATCACTCACCGTACCAGTACTTTCCATCCCACATATCATATTCAGAAATGGCTACTGAATGGCGTATGATACCATTAGATAGGTAACTGTTAATAGAACCTCCAGACTAATAGGTAACAAAATCGTTATAATCACGGAGGACGTGGAAGGCAGAATGCAGAGGGAGAAACAGTTGAGACCTGTTTCCATTTCCGTGTCGTGTCGCGGAGAATGGGAATAAATCGCGGCAGCCGAGTCGGACATTCATAACGGCCCGGTAAGCACGCCGCTGGCAGAGCCCACTTCGGGACAAGATTAATTTCGGGCTTTATCAGTGAGCCATTGTTCCGAGAAAAACTAATTTCCTGCAGTTTGCAACGGCTGCTCCCGGGACCCAGAGCCGGTATAGGCGCTAATGTTACCCCGTCCTTCCAGCTGCTGATTGCCCCCGAGCATGAAAACCAACTCTGAATTGTGCAGCGATAAGCAGTCTCCGTATTGTAAGAAGCTGCTCCGTAGATGGGAATTTCTGGAGGTATTAGGCAATTGTTCACTGCCGCTACAAATGCAAATAAATTTCCTGTCTTTCCCCAACGAGAAAGCCTGCTAGAATGAACTTGCTGTTGTACTGTTTGCTTTTACATCTATATCTACATGGATACTCTGCAAATCACACTTAAGTGCCTGGCAGAGGCTTCATCGTACGACCTTCACAATAATTCTCTGCCGGCCAGGGTGGCCGAGCGGTTCTAGGCGCTTCAGTCCGGAACCGAGCGATTGCTATGATCGCAGGTTCAAATCCTGCCTCGGGCATAGATGTGTGTGATGTCCTTAGCTTAATTAGGTTTAATTAGTTCTAAGTTCTAGGGGACTGATGACCTCAGATGTGCTCAGAGTCATTTGACCCATTTGAGCCAATAATTCTCTATTATTCCAGTCTAGAATAGAGCGCGCCGATAAAATGTACACCTACATCTTTAAGTGCGAATTCTGATTTCACTTATTTTATTATGATGATCGTTTCTCCCTATGTAGGTCGGCGTCAATAAAATATTTTCGCTTTCGAAGGAGAAAGTTGGTAACTGAAATTTCGTGAGAAGATTCCGCCGAAACGAAAAACGCCTTTGTTTTAATGATGTCCTCCCCAAATCCTGTATCATGACAGTGATACTCTGTCCCCTATTTCGCGATAATACAAAAACTTTTGCCCTTCTTTGAACTTTCTCGATGTACTCCGTTAAGCCCATCTGGTAAGGATCCAAGACCGCGTAGCAGGCACTCCAAAAGAGGACGGACAAGCGTAGTGTAGGCAGTCTCTTTAGTAGGTTTGTTACATTTTGTAAGTGTCCTGGCAATAAATCGCAGTCTTTGATTTGCCTTCCCCACAATTTCTTTTGTGTATTCTTCCCGATTTATTTCGTTCGCAATTGCAATTCCTAGGCATTTAGTTGAGTTTACGGCCTTTAGATCTGAGTGATTTATGGTGTAAGTATAGTTTAACAAATTCCTTTTAACACTCATGTGGATGACCCCACACTTTTCGTTATTTAGGGCCAATTGCCAATTTTTGCACCATACAGATATCTTTTCTAAATCGTTTTGCAATTTGTTTTGATATTCTGACGACTTTACTAGACGATAAACGAGAGCTTCATCTGCAAACAACGTAAGACAGCTGCTCAGATTGTATCCTAAATCGTTTATATCGATAAGGAACAGCAGAAGGCCTATAACACTACCTTGGGTGCGTTAGTTACTACGAACTGTGACCTCTCTGACAGGAAATCATAAATCCAGTCACATAACTGAGACGATATCCCATAAGCACGCAGTTTCACTACAAGCCGCTTGTGTGGCACATAGTCAAAAGCCTTCATGGAATCTGGAAATACGCAATCAATGTGAAATCCCTTGTCAATAGCACTCAACACTTTGTTTCTGTAAAGAGCTCGTTGTGTTTGACAAGAATGATGTTTTCTAAATCCATGTTGACTGTGTGTCAGTAGACGGTTCTCTTCGAGGTTATTTCGCAATGTCCGAAGACAATATACGTTCCAAAATCCTGTTACATATCGACGTTAATGACTTGGGCCTGTAATTAAGTGGATTACTCCTAATACTATTCTTGAATACACGTGTGACCTGTGCAACTTTCCAGTCTTTGGGTACGGATCTTTCGTCGAGCGAGCTGTTGTATATGATAGTTAAGTATGAAGATGTTGCATCAGCACATTCTGAAAGGAACCTAATTGGTATACCGCCTGGACCGGAAAACTTGCTTTTATTAAGTGATTTAAGTTGCTACACTACTCCGAGGATGTCTGCATCCAAGTTATTTATGTTGGCAACTGTTTTTTTTTTTTTCGAGTTACGGCTCTGGTTAAATTACATCATTGTATATATAATTTTGGCATTGGTGTTTACGAAAACTACGAGTAATCACTATTTTGTTGTAAGATTTATTCTAGAAAGCATCTACCTTTCGGAGCTTTGGAACAGTATCAAATTACAACAAGGTTTTCACTAACCACCTGTACAGTCGTTTGAAGATGAAGCATGTAGGCATGACACATAAGTAAAAGTAAGTGCCTGCTCTTTGTTTCACAGTAGCATGAAATTCAATAAACTTTTTCTGCGTTTGTGACCGCATTGTCAATATATATAAAACTACCAACGTTTCGGTCCCTGTTGCAAGCGACCTTCTTCAGTGTGTTTTTGCTTTTAAACCGGGACTGAAACGTCGGTAGTTATACAGGGTGATTCACGAAGATACGTAAATATTTTAATATGTTATTCTAGAAGAAAAACTAAAGAAAAAAGTTCATATGAACATAAGTCCGCAAATGTTTGCTTACGGAGTTACGACTAATAAAAGATTTTGCTAAAATTTAGCAACTTCGCTACTTCGAAGCCATCGCAGAACTGTACGAGGTTAAAGTAAAGCACGATTTCCATTTATTTTCTTATTGTTGATCTGGAGAATCTAATAAAACATGTCCCAGAAGTGTATCTCCAGTAGTTTTCCAGAACATCCAGAGAAGCGAAGAAGTAATTTCGTAACATTTTTAATTTTTAACTACTTGTCCCAATCTGTTTTTTTAAATTCCTCGACAAAGTTTTCAACAGAAGTTATAGAGAATTTACTCCTGGAAAAATGATGGCAATAACGTTAACTGAAACTGTATGAATGTGTCAGATAATCTGCTTTTATTAATACCATAGCAAACGTGAATCCGTGTTAAACCGGAAAAAACAAAGCTCTTGTTAAGGAAGTTGTACAGTGTACCTACAGTTTCACAATACATTCACAATAAATGTTCAAAAATGTCTCCACCGAGTTCAATGCATTCAGCTGCAAGTGTATGAACCAATTTTGTCGCTCGTTTTAATTTCACAGGGTTGTTCTTAACTTCGTCTATTGCATTCATAATGCGAGCGCGTAATGCCTCACGTGTATTGCCTTTGTCCTCATAAACTATGTCTTTCATCCATTCCCATACACAAAAAACCGTTGGTGTTAAATCAGGCGATCTGGGTGGCCAGAAACGTGTAGCACAACGACCAATCCATTTCTGGGGAAAATGCCCAGTTAAATGTGAACTAACGGGGTTGGTGAAATGTGGAGGAGAGACGTCATGTTGAAAACACATTTGCAATCGCGTAGCAAGTGCATTATCTTCGAGCAAGCGCGGCATTTCTTCTTGAAGGAATTGTATGTACGTCTCGGCAGTTAGACGTCCTGGGAAAATGAACGCTCCAATAAAGTGTGTTTTGATCATACCACACCACACATTTATGCTAAATCGCGGCTGAAAATTACGTTGTACTGTAACATGTGGGTTTGCCTCACACCATACGTCCTCGTTATGTAAATTGTTTATACCATGTCGAGTAAACTGTGCCTCTTTAGTAAATAAAATGTATTTGCGTAACTGACGATTGGTATTTAACCAGTTACACAACTCCAAGTGGAGGGCAGGATCTCTCGGATGTAAACGATGCACTTTTTGTTTATGGTAAGGATACAGATTATTGTATGTCAGTGTACGCCATACCTTAGATTGTGATATGCCTTCTCGTTGAGAGATACGTCGTGTACTGGTACCCAGACTGCCTTGAAGAGCATCCATAATATCCTCATCATCGTCTCCACGTATCGAACGCTCGTACTGATTATGGACGCAAGATAGAGAACCTGTATCCCGTAAAATTCGAAACACTCCACTAATGGTTCATGCATTCGGAATCCTCCGAGTTGGATAACATACGCTATATTCGTTAACTGCACCCGTAGCATTACCATCACATTTGCCATTAATAAACGCCGTATCGGCGTATTCCTCTGTCGTAAATTTGAAAGGCTTCCCTATTTCCTAAATCATCTTCAAACTATAACAGTTACTATGTGGTTTCACTTAAATCCACTGTTGTTATGATGTTCTTACACTGAACAATACCGAAAACTAACTCGTTTCAAGATTAGGAAACGCCTGAAACAACTCACTAACGGTTGGCAACAATGACATAAACGTTTATACGTTCTTAATGGAGCGTAAACAAATTTACTTGTATAATAATCTTTGCTTCCCTGGATGTTTTGCAAAACTACTGCAGATACACGTCTGCGGCATGTTTTATTAGATTCACCAGATCAGTAATAACAAAATAAATGGAATTGTGCTTTACTTTAACCTCGTACCGTTTTGCGGTGGCTCCATATTAGCGAAGTTGCTAAATTTCAGGCAAAATCTATTATTAGCCGTAACTCCGTAACTAAACTTTTGCGGACCTACGTTTTTTTAGTTTTACTTGTAGAATAACATACAAAAATATTTGCATATCTTCGTGAAACACCCTGTATATTGACAATGCGGCCACAAAAACAGAAAAAAATTTGTTGACTGTGACAATGGCCGCGGAAGCCTACGTTTATATGTAATGGCATGAAATATTTATATATACCAAAGATGTTCTGACATATGCTGGTCAAGGTATGTTCTACTCGTACATTAAAATGACCCTACAGTCCCAATTTAATCTTCATGACTGAAATTCTGCTCTTAAAAATTGTTAGTCATTTTGCTCTTAAAAATTGTTAGTCCTTTAAAAACGTTGAAGATTATTTTTCACAAGGGTAATGTACACACACAGAGAGAGAGAGAGATATATATATTTGAAACCACCAGCCGCTGCGAGATTATTTTCCGAGCAGAACTGCGATTCTGGTGGCTGTCTGCTCTCCGCGAGCCCTGGAGCTGGACGGCGTGCCGCCGCCTTCCACTGGAAATCCCGCGAGTAAACTTTGAAGACCGTAATTTCCTCCACGTAATGGGAGCCAGACCACCGCGTCCCAGGGCCGTGGTCGTGAGTGGAATCTGATGCCTGCGGAATAGCTCCGTCCTAAACGGCACTTGTGGACGATGTACGGACTTTGAGCTCTCAAGTATTCAACTTATACATTTGTTTAACATGAACCGAAGGTTTTAATCGTAAGTACAAGCGATTCCATAATGAGACGTTTAAAAGGCTATTATTTTAAATGGGAGCTATAAAATGGGAAAGCGTTTTAAGTACGACTGCGTCTGTACTGAAAGGGATTGTTGGGGTGTGCTTAAATTTAATATACTGTAGTAGTCGATACAATGTTTTTTACGGATCTCAATGTTCTAGAAATTTGTCATCACATTATTTACTTTAAAATGAAGGAAGTAATTACACCAGTGGCCATTAAAATTGCTACACCACGAAGATGACGTGCTACAGACGCGAAGTTTAACAGACAGGAAGAAGATGCTGTAATACGCAAATGATTAGCTTTTCAGAGCATTCACACAAGTTGGCGCCGGTGGCGACACCTACAACGTGCTGACGTGAGGAAAGTTTCCAACCGATTTCTCCATGGAGGTATAAGGAGGGGAGATGCCATGACGTCACAAACTTGAAGCCGACAGAAACCGAGCTCCGCCATTGCACTTTGGTCAGAAGACTCGTTTCCGATAGTGCTACTGTCTAGAGCTGCTGAAGGTTTTTTCATATTAAAATGCCGGTTTGCGTTGTTTACGGGTGTACTAACCGTTGGAATAGTGCTACCAAGTTAAAAGGAATCACGTTCCATGCGTAAGTGGCCCCGTTCGTAAAATATTGTCGTTTATATTCGTGAGATGCGCGGCCTTGTTTACGTTTTGTGAAACTGTTTTCTTCATATTTTATTTCAGATTTCCGATCAATGAAGCTCGTAGGGCTCTGTGGGTTCATATGCTTATTTTTCTTGACAAAGCACAAACGATGTTTGTATTTACAAATGAAATTTTGTATAAGTGTGTAAACGAGTAAGAAATATCATCCGGTACGTAAACTAGCATAGCTTTCGGGTTCTGCTTTCAGTTTACATCGACACAAATACAGTAAAAGGTGATTTGAGTTTGAAAAGAGCTTTGTACACTGTTATTTTTCATCATTCGAAGTTCGTATCCGAAAGAAACACTTAAGTTAACGAGACCAAATCAGTTGTATTGCTGGTGCAAAAACGCATTAAAAACAAAACGAAAACACCTGAAAAAGCTATTCTGACGTTGTGTTATGCATGTAAACATTGTAACATTCATCATCTGAAATTATTTCGCAGACATAACGTTAAATATGAAGAACACGCAATTCTAACAAGAGCTCTGTCACTGTTTTGACCAATCAAACAAGGCGGCCCACCGGCTTCAAACAGACGTACAGCAGACGGCCATAGTGCCATCTCCCCTCCTTATACCTCCATGGATTTCTCATACACAAACAGCAGTTGACCAGCGTTGCTTGGTAAAACATTGTTGTAATGCCTCGTGTAAGGAGGAGAAATGCGTACCTTCACGTTTCCGACTTTGATAAAGGTCGGATTGTAGCCTATCGCGATTGCGGTTTATCGTATCGCGACATTGCTGCTCGCGTTGGTCGAGATCCAATAACTGTAAGCAGAATATGGAATAGGTGGGTTCAGGAGGGTAAAACGGACCGCAGTGTTGGATCCCAACTGCCTCGTCTCACTAGCAGTCGAGATGAGAGGCACTTTATCCGCATGGTTGTAACGGATCGTGCAGCCACGTCTCGATCCCTGAGTCAACAGATGGGGACGTTTGCAAGACAACAACCATCTGCACAAACAGTTTGACGGCGTTTGCAGCAGCAGGGACTATCAGCTCTTAGGCCATGGCTGCGATTATCCTTGACGCTGCATCACAGGCAGGAGTGCCTGCGATGGTGTACTCAACGACGAAACTGGTTGCACGAATGACAAAACGTCATTTTTTCGGATGAATCGAGGACCTGATTACAGCATCAAGATGGTCGCATCCGTGTTTGGTGACATCGCAGAGAACGCACATTGGAAGCGTGTATTCGTCATCGCCATAGTGGCGTATTACCCGGCGTGATGGTATGGAGTGCCATTGGTTACTCGTCTCGGTCACCTCTTGTTCGCACTGACGGCTCTTTTGGACCGAGGACGCTACATTTCAGATTCGTTACGACCCGTGGCTCTACCCTTCACTCGATCCCTGCGAAACCCTACATTTCAGCAGGATAATGCACGACCGTATGTTGCAGGTCCTGTACGGGCCTTTCTGGATACAGAAAATATTCGATTGCTGCCCTGGCCAGCTCATTCTCAGATATCTCACCAATTGAAAACGTCTGGTCAATAGTGGCCGAGCAACTGGCTCGTCACAATACGCCAGTCACTACTCTTGATGAACTGTGGTATCATGTTGAAGCTGCATGGGCAGTTGTACCAGTACATGCCATAGAAGCTCTGTTAGACTCAATGCCCAGGCGTATCAAGGCCGTCATTAGGGCCAGAGGTGGTTGTTCTGGGAACTGATTTCAAATGGCACTTAGCACTAAGCGACTTAACTTCTGAGGTTATCGGTCGCCTAGAACTCAGAACTAATTAAACCTAACTAACCTAAGGACATCACACACATCCATGCCCGAGGCAGGATTCGAACCTGCGACCGTAGCGGTCGCTGGGCTCCAGACTGCAGCGCCAGAACCGCACGCCCACTCTGGCCGGCGGGAATTGATTTCTCAGGATCTATGCACCAAAATTGGGTGGAAATGTAATCACATGTCAGTTCCAGTATAATATATTTGTCCAATGAATACCCGGTATCATCTGCATTTCTTCTTGGTGTAGCAATTTTAATGGCCAGTAGTGTAATAACAAAATGGGGAAGAAATGATCAAAGTATCGCTTCACATTTCTTTTATGCTGGCCATTAAACAAGCAACATTTACTTAAAATGTTTCAGAAATTTCCAAAACTTTATTAAAATTTCCTTGTCTGCTTCACTGCCCTGCCATTTGTATTACCGGCTTCTTCCTCAGCAATCTCTTCTGGTTTCTCTCGGTTCAGCGTGTAAAAACATGGTCACTTGCCCTCTTCCTAGTTTCACTGAAAGTCTGGTCAAAACTATCAGTTCCACAAGGAATGCGATAAAAATACATTAACATAAGAATGTCACTAGGTACAGGTGTTGCGGTGCTGTACCTGCACCCCATTGCCACACCAAAGTTGGCAACGCGAACCGATACCACAGGCAGTAGTGAGGGCTTCTTGCAATCCGCAACGATATATGGTAGGCGCTCCTCTAACCCATACCTCCCTTCTCAGCAGAGCAGCGTCATCACGCTGAGGTCAATATAGTGTCGCTCACGATAAGTTACTGCAGTCTGTACAAGTGCCTTAACTCACAACAACACCGTTCAGCCTCTCTTGGTCGGTATTTGTTTTACTGTCAGGAGGTGACGCAGTGGCCGTATTTGTATGGGCTGCCACCACATAGGTCGTTGGTAATGTAGACATCCATTCCGCTTCGCCGGTTGGTAACCGTGTCACCCTTCCTTGCATGCACTGAGCGGGACATTGGTCGGTGGTGCCTCATGTCGCGCTGACCATCGTAAATAACCATCCTCCCGAATCTGCATGTGTTTACATAGAATAGTATACGATCGACAGACAGACTTCAGTTCAAAACAGGAGCTTCGACTATTTTTCTACCGAATTATTTACGACCTTTCCCTAACTTTCCATCATTACTTTAATTATGTCTCCCATGCACTTCGAAAGGCAGTTCGATAATTCGAACAGTGCGGATACCTCCGTCTGCACGTGAAACTTGAGCTTCCACAATGTTCCCTTTGCAGCAGTTAAACTTGAGAGTAACGCCACATGGCTCAATGATTTGTTCACGAATTTCAGCAGGTTTTGTCTTAATGTACACAGTAATGTCGACGACCGGTAGATGTATATCGCCGGCCGGTGTGGCCGTGTGGTTCTAGGCGCTTCAGTCTGGAACCGCGTGACGGCTACGGTCGCAGGTTCGAATCCTGCCTCGGGCATGGATGTGTGTGATGTCCTTAGGTTAGTTAGGTTTAAGTAGTTCTAAGTTCTAGGGGACTGATGACCACAGATGTTAAGTCCCATAGTGCTCGCAGCTATTTGAACCATTTTTAGATGTATTTCCAAAACATCATCGAGTGACAGCTTCACGATTTTTTCGAAACTTGTTTCCGTCTCATAAGACTTACTTGTACTGATCAGAAAGAACGTTATCACCACCGACCTACTGTCGATATAAACCCGTCCAGGCGATGGCAGCTTCACCTAGCCAGGAATGGCTGCTAGTCATACATACGCACGGTACATTTGGCATCGGTTAGCGTGCTGTCTGTGTGTAGAATGGGGAAGGTGCGCGATCTAAGTTTGACTGAGGGCAGATTGTAATGACTCAGAAGCTCGACAAGAGCATTTCAGGAACTGCACGACTTGTCGGGTGTTCGAGGAGTGTTGTGGTAAGTGTCTTCAACATGCGGCGAAACAAAGGTGAAACCACGTCCCGACGTCGTGGAGTTGGACGTCCATCTCTCATTACAGATGTCGGACATCGGGGGCTGGGCAGACTGGTAAAACAGAACTGTGGCGGTACAAACATCTCACTTTAGTGCTTGGCAGAGTACAAGTGTGCCTGGACACACAGTGCACCAAACACTTTAAAGTCTCTTCGTGTTTGCTGCCGGATCCTAAAATCAACTAGATTCGATATTTCGGCAATCCAACTGGTCGTCATCTTCAGTAGAATGCTACTTCTTTTGATGAGGCTCGCTGAGTCAGTCCTCAGACATTAAACCAGATTCGTCCCTACTCAGCTTATATTGTTCCCTTACCCCGTCACGTGTTTACAACACTACCAGAAAAAATTAAATCTTACGGTGGACTCATCAATGCACCAGAATGAAAAATGCTCTATCGTTCTCGCTCATCAATGCACCGGAATGAAAAATGCTCTATCGTAACACAAAAAAGTCGAATATTCCTGGGCGGAGTTAAGGACATAAAAGAAGGCATCTAGCTTTTCGACTTACCTGGCACCTTCAAGCACATTTAAACAAAATATCTTGATATATTCGCGCTGTTCTACTTGTTCGTATTAGTACCAATTCGTCTAATATGATCCGTCGTGTCAGATAAAGTGACGTCATAGACGATATCATATCATAAAACATGACACATCTCATCCAACATTGCGTACGTCATGTCGTTCAATATGGCACAACGTGTCACTATAGTTGAGGATGCAAATAAATGGTTCAAATGGCTCTAAGCACTGTGGGACTTAACATCTGAGGTCATCAGTCCCCTAGAACTTAGAACTACTTAAACCTAACTAACCTAAGGACATCACACACATCCATCCCCGATGCAGGATTCGAACCTGCCACCGTAGCAGTCGCGCGGTTCTGGACTGAAGCGCCTAGAACCGCTCGGTCACAACGGCCGGCGTTGAGTATGCATACATCCCCATAATGGGATACTTCCTCGTGCAGATGCATCCCCATTCCCGTATACTTCCTATTGTAGATCCAGTGCACGGTCTAGAAGCCACCACCCTTCATCATACATGTAACATGGGGTGGGTTTAAGAGAGCACACTGCGCTTGGGAGGTATGATTAACTAGTAAAAAAGAGAGATAATGTCAAGATGTTTTGATTTACGTGTCTTTGAAGCCGCCAGATAAGTCGAAAAGCTAGTTCCCTTCTTTTACAGTCCTCACTCTGCGCAGGACATATTTGCCACTTTTTGTGCTACGGTAGGAGCATTTTTCATTCTGGTTCCCAACTTTTATTCTACCATAATTTTGGCATTCGACTGCCATAGCTTGGCAACCGATGAAGATTTTTGTTGACCCGGGCGATGATTCTTCCCATATGGGTTGTTTGTTAGCTTTCGAACAAACTTGTTTATATCGTGGAAACGGATAAAGCCTTCACAAAACAACAGGACAACCATTAATTACATGTGTTTGTCTACCTTGTAACAAAATTTCGATCGATTCTCACATGTTTGAAACATAGAAACAGCGCGCGTAAAAATATTCAGAAAAGCATGTTTTTGCACGTAAAATCTAAATGAGGGTAGATTTCTTAAAACTAGTTATCAATTTCGTGGTAAAAATGCATTTTTCATTTATTTCATTCACTTTAAACCGCTTTTTCACATTCAGTTTACGTAAGAAATAATTTTAAGTGCTACATTTAGCTCAAATGTAAAACATCGTATCTGGACAGAGACTATTGGATAGAAGGAATTTCGCTTTGACTTTACCCATGTACTTGCCTTCGTTCAAAGTTGGAACCGATTCGTACGGGTTTGAAGTGTAGAAGTGACGTGCTGCGAAAACATCCCAGAAAAAACGTGTTTTTTTGCACATGAAATCCAATCGAAGCAGGATTTTTCCAAACGGCTAAAATTTATCTTAGATCAAGGACCGATACACTGGTGGACCAAATTTGAACCATCAATCTCGCTCCATTCCGCAGGTATTCAAGGGTCACTGCTATTGCACGTAAAATCCGAACGAGGGAGACTTTTCTACACGTGAAATCAGAACGATGTACATACGCTGTGACAAAAGTCATGTGATACCTCCTAACATCGTGTCGGACCTACTTTTGACCAGCGTATTGCAGTAACTCCACGTAGGATGGACTTCACAAGTCTTCGAAAGTCCCCTGCAGGAACATTAAGCCATGCTGCCTCTATAGCCGTCCATAACTACAACTGCGTTCCTGGTGCAGCACGTTACGCACGAACTGACCTGTCGATTATGTCCCATAAATGTTCGATGCGATTCATGTTGGGTGATCTGGTTAGGCAGATCATTCTACCAAGTTATCCAAAATGTTCTTGAGACCAATTGGGAACAATTGTGGCCCGGTGACATGACATCGTTGTTTGGGGACATCAAGTTCAAAAATGGCTGCAAATGGTCTCCAAGTAGCCGAATGTAACTATTTCCAGTCAATGACCGGTTCCGTTGGACCAGAGGACCCAGTCCATTCCACAAACACTGTCCACACCATATGGAGCCACCTCCAGCTTGCACAGTACCTTGGTGACAACATGAGTCCATGGCTTCGTGAGGTCTGCGCCACAACCAAACCCCTACACCATCAGTTCTTGCCAGCTAAAACTGGGACTCGTTTGACCAGGCCACAGTCTTCCAGTTGTCTAGGGTCCAACTACATGGGCACGAGCCCAGGAATAGCGCTGTAGACGATGTTGTGCTGTTAGCAAAGGCACTCGCGCCGATCGTCTACTGCTATAGCCCATAAACGCCAAATTTCAACGCACTGTCCTAACGTATACCTTCATCTTACGTTCCACACTGAGTTCTGCGGTTATTTCATGCAGTGTTGCTTGTCTATCAGCACTGACAACTCCACGTAAACGCCGCTGCCCTCTGTCGTTAAGTGAAGGTCGTCGGCCACTGCATTGTCCGTGGTGAGAGGCAATGCCTGAGATTTGGCATGCTCGGCGAACTTTTTACAGTGTGGATCTCCGTACGTTGAATTCCCTAACGACTTCCGAAGTGGAATGTCCCATGTGTCTAGCTCCAACTCGAAGTCTGCTAACAATCACGTCGGACACCTTAGTACAATGACAGTTTCGCCAATGCACTGCCCTTTTATACCTATCTATATACGAGGGGCGTTTGATAAGTCCGTGCAAAAATAAAAATTACTACCGTCTTTGGGGTAAACCTTTTTTTTATTTTTCGACATAGTCTCCTTTTAGACTTATACCCTTCGTCCAACACTGTTCTACCTTGTTGATACCTTCCGAATAATAGGAATAGTCCAAGTCTGCAAAATAGCTATTAGTTGCTGCAATCAGCTCCTCGTTTGAATAAAATCTTTGTCCCGCCAGCCATTTCTTCAAATTGGGGAACAAATAGTAGTCCGAGGGAGCCGAGACTGGTGAGTAGGAGGGGGGGGGGGGGTGTGAAACGAGTTGGAATCCTATTTCCATTATTTTTGAGACCACAATTGCTGAGGTGTGCGCTGGTGCATTGTCGTGGTGGAAAAGGACTTTTTTGCTGTCCAATCGCCAGCGTTTTTCCTGCAGCTCGGCTTTCAAACGGTCCAATAACGATGAATAATATGCACCTGTAATAGTTTTATCCTGTTCCAGATGGTCGATGAGGAATATCCCTTGCGAGTCCCAAAAGACAGTCGCCATAACCTTTCCGCCCGAAGGACTGGTCTCCGACTTTTTTGGTGCAGATTCTCCCTTGGTAGCCCACTGTTTAGATTGTTGTTTGGTCTCAGAAGTATAGTAATGTATCCATGTTTCATCCACAGTGACGAAACGACGCTTAAAGTTCTGCGGATTCTTCCTGAACAGCTGCAAACCATCCTTGCAACACATCACAGGATTCCGTTTCTTGCAGATAGCTTTTCATGTCCAAATGTTCATGCAAAATACTATGTACTCATTCGTTCGAGATGCCCACAGCACTAGAAATCTCACGCACCTTAACTCTTCTGTCATCCATCACCATATCATGGATTTTATCAATGATTTCTGGAGTCTTAACCTCCACAGGGCGTCCAGAACGTTCAGCATCACTTGTGCCCATATCGCTACCAGGAAAATTTTGAAACCACTTATAAGCTGTTCTAATTGAAGGTGTAAAGTCACCGTAATATTTATCAAGCTTCTCTTTCGACTCGTGAGGCGTTTTGCCTTTCATAAAGTAATGTTTAATCACCACACGACGTTCTTCTTCGTCGATTGTT
The DNA here is from genome assembly GCF_023864345.2 of Schistocerca serialis cubense. Taxonomy (NCBI): domain Eukaryota; kingdom Metazoa; phylum Arthropoda; class Insecta; order Orthoptera; family Acrididae; genus Schistocerca; species Schistocerca serialis. Next base: position 867,296,758 of record NC_064641.1, on the reverse strand, counting down.
TGACAATCACTCGATTTCCTTGATTCACATGAATGCCAAACACAAAGAAATAGACCAATATGGCTGAAACTTGGTGTGCGCTCTTTCCAGAGATGCTACTAACTAAACATGACCTCGATACGCGCCGGTGGTGCCATCTCTCGAACTTTGTACGGACTTTTCTTACACCCCTCGTACTTGCGTATCACTGCCTCATGATTTTTGTAACATCAGTATGGAGCCATTAGCTGAGCACCAATTTCAGCCCATTTAAAATCTTTAGGAAAAGGAATTAATTTATTTCTACTGCCTGGCAGGGTGCCAGCTCCTGTTGGTCTTTCAAACTTGGTTAATATACTGTGACATAGCTGTAGTACGACAGTTATTCGAATTGACATACAGTGTCCGCTGGTCCGCGCTAAACCAAAAGATTTTTACCCAGGTTTCTGGCTCAAGTATAAATCGATTATCCCCTCCCCCTTCCCTCCCTCCTCCCTCTCTCCCCCCTCCTCCCCCGGGCTTCCCCTACCCCCATACCTTCATTCCTGCCCCCATCTCCTCTGCCCTTGGCATCTTTGCTCTCCCCTCTCACTCCCCCACCACCTTCTTCCCCTCTTGGCAGGTCCCCGGACTCGCACATGCAAAGTGACATTCGCGCGCCAGAGATCATCGCCATCAGTTTTCTCGTGTGTGTGCCATCGCGTTTGTGTTTAGTGTTTTTCGCCGTTACGCTCCTTCGTTCACCTGTACCGTCTCAGTCATCAGTGTTTGTGCGCCGTGCCGACAGTTTTTCGTGTTTTTTCGTCGATTGTGAACGGCTTCGTGTTTTTTAACTTTTGTCTCTACTGTTTTTAACCGCCAATCTGTTACCTTTTTCTCTTCATTGTCTCTTTTATTGAAATGCTTGTGGGTGAAGAGCAGAGTAGACTTATCCGCTGCCAGCCCACCTTTGTAAGAGGTGCAAAACAACAATAAAGGAAAAAAAATCCCCCTTCGCAAACCGCGATTCTGTATGTGGCCTTTTCAGACATATCTGTTACAGCGCTTCCGCTCTGAACGATTTGCTCAGAGGAAGCAGCTGTTCAAAGAAGAGGACTACTCATTTTACAACTGACTGTGTTACAGTGCATTAACGTTACTTTGGGAACTTTACGAAGTACAAGTTCATTAACAATTTTGATGCCAAAAACATCGTATCAGTATAGGAATCTAGTGTGCCACGTTTCATAAATTTGTCATACGTGTTGTCCTAAAAAGGGTATCAAGTTTTTCAAAAAGTATTTTCAACGTCTGCTTCAGAAGCGGGTGTACCTGCAACAAGTGGAGAACATACTCGCTAGTATATTGTTTACAGCGTTCAAATTTCGTATCTCCATATTTACAAGAAAGCGGAGCCCTAACAGCAGTATAATTTTTGCTCACCGTTGTGGGAGAACGTGGAACTCTAGAAGCAGTGGCGTCTCTCCGTCGCGGCAGCAGCGGAATTCGAACGACGTGCCCTGGGGGACGTAAGCTCGGGACGCCGGCGCCGCGACGTCGACCGAAGCGGGGGTTTCCCGCTGTGGCTTCTCGGCGCCCTCGTTGCTCGTCCACGGCCGCAGGGGAGCGCCTCGCCACGTTCTGCGTGCTTCGCGACTTAATTAATTTGTCGGCAGATTCCCTCCTACTGCTCGCTCCGGTTCCCGCTCGCCTCCTTTCCTCTGATTATTCTCCTCTTCCGGCTTCTTTCTTCCCTCAGTGTACTTGAGGGCGGGCTTCGAAGCGGAATCTTATAGCTTCGGTCGTACTTTCACGTCCGAAAGGTTCTCCACATGTGAGCGAGTTTCAGTCTGGCGTAAAGCGAGCCGAGTTCAGTTCCATATTAACTGCCGCTCACGACTTGGTCTCGTTGCTCCCCTGTGACTGCAGAGTCCCTTTCAACATTCCAAGCATTGTGTTCCTCTATCTTGAAATACTGTACAGCGTGGGAGTGGCTCTTCATTATCAGATTGAATCGAGACTCCACACAGTATGATGGACACGAGCTTGCTTCATATCGTGACGCTCATGATCTATGATAACAGAACTTGAAGTATAACGTTTTTCCTGACTTCTGATTACACTGTGGAAATACCTCTAGACACACTTAGGTGTACCACTCAAATCACGATATCTTGGAAACCTCGTACTGAACTATAATGGTGAAGAATAGCGGAAATACTTGCACATTTAATTTTGCAATGATATGCTAAAAGGTTCTGAAAATCAAATGAACAAAAACAAAACCGCAAATCATCTTTGTAACCACACACACACACACACACACACACAGTTACGTTGGTTCCATTTGTTACGTTATATATATATATATATATATATATATATATATATATATATATATATATATATATACACTCCTGGAAATTGAAATAAGAACACCGTGAATTCATTGTCCCAGGAAGGGGAAACTTTATTGACACATTCCTGGGGTCAGATACATCACATGATCACACTGACAGAACCACAGGCACATAGACACAGGCAACAGAGCATGCACAATGTCGGCACTAGTACAGTGTATATCCACCTTTCGCAGCAATGCAGGCTGCTATTCTCCCATGGAGACGATCGTAGAGATGCTGGATGTAGTCCTGTGGAACGGCTTGCCATGCCATTTCCACCTGGCGCCTCAGTTGGACCAGCGTTCGTGCTGGACGTGCAGACCGCGTGAGACGACGGTTCATCCAGTCCCAAACATGCTCAATGGGGGACAGATCCGGAGATCTTGCTGGCCAGGGTAGTTGACTTACACCTTCTAGAGCACGTTGGGTGGCACGGGATACATGCGGACGTGCATTGTCCTGTTGGAACAGCAAGTTCCCTTGCCGGTCTAGGAATGGTAGAACGATGGGTTCGATGACGGTTTGGATGTACCGTGCACTATTCAGTGTCCCCTCGACGATCACCAGTGGTGTACGGCCAGTGTAGGAGATCGCTCCCCACACCATGATGCCGGGTGTTGGCCCTGTGTGCCTCGGTCGTATGCAGTCCTGATTGTGGCGGTCACCTGCACGGCGCCAAACACGCATACGACCATCATTGGCACCAAGGCAGAAGCGACTCTCATCGCTGAAGACGACACGTCTCCATTCGTCCCTCCATTCACGCCTGTCGCGACACCACTGGAGGCGGGCTGCACGATGTTGGGGCGTGAGCGGAAGACGGCCTAACGGTGTGCGGGACCGTAGCCCAGCTTCATGGAGACGGTTGCGAATGGTCCTCGCCGATACCCCAGGAGCAACAGTGTCCCTAATTTGCTGGGAAGTGGCGGTGCGGTCCCCTACGGCACTGCGCAGGATCCTACGGTCTTGGCGTGCATCCGTGCGTCGCTGCGGTCCGGTCCCAGGTCGACGGGCACGTGCACCTTCCGCCGACCACTGGCGACAACATCGATGTACTGTGGAGACCTCACGCCCCACGTGTTGAGCAATTCGGCGGTACGTCCACCCGGCCTCCCGCATGCCCACTATACGCCCTCGCTCAAAGTCCGTCAACTGCACATACGGTTCACGTCCACGCTGTCGCGGCATGCTACCAGTGTTAAAGACTGCGATGGAGCTCCGTATGCCACGGCAAACTGGCTGACACTGACGGCGGCGGTGCACAAATGCTGCGCAGCTAGCGCCATTCGACGGCCAACACCGCGGTTCCAGGTGTGTCCGCTGAGCCGTGCGTGTGATCATTGCTTGTTCAGCCCTCTCGCAGGGTCCGGAGCAAGTATGGTGGGTCTGACACACCGGTGTCAATGTGTTCTTTTTTCCATTTCCAGGAGTATATATATATATATATATATATATATATATATATATATATATATATATATATATATGGCTGGGTGTTGTGTGATGATCTTAGGTTAGTTAGGTTTAAGTAGTTCTAAGTTCTAGGGGACTGTTGACCATAGATGTTAAGTCCCATAGTGCTCAGAGCCATTTGAACCATTTTTTTTTGTTTTTTTTTTTTTTTGGGTCCTTGAAGGGCCGCTGTTATTCATGTGCCAACTTTAGATTCTTAACGTGATGACTAAAATGTAGTTGCTGTTAACTGAATTGAATGTAATTTTGTTAATTTCTATTTATTGATCGCAAAGCAAGGCTCGAGAGAATTTCGATTGTTGCCGTGGAGCGGCCAAGATGAAACACTGAACTCATGGAATTAAAAAATGTACTTTAACGTAAATTAATTATCTGTTGCAATTTAGAAAGGTTCTTACAACAGAATATCTCGCATTTAAAGTTACTGTTAATTCTTTGAAAATAAATTAATACGTCGGCGCGTAGTGGCCGACCAGAGGCTTCCCGCAGCGCAAATTACTGAAAAAATGCTAAAAATAACTAGCCACTGCGACCATTTGAGGTGACAACCATTACAAAGAAATTCATTTTGTGATAACAATAATTAGTTTATTTTAGCAGAATACCGAATAACTTACATAAAATATGTGTAGTCGCTCAATGGCTGCCTTTCGTATCGCGAAACAAAAGTGTGAGCACCATAAAGTACGTCCTTCCTCCTCGGCCGTACAATAGCGTCTCTTTTTACGATCCTTTATTTTCATAGACATCTTTTAAATAAAGATGCTATTTTTAAATTATCGCTGCATATCAGTTGTTTCAAGAACATTAACTGCATCTTTTATACACTAATTATGTTCATAAAATACGTTAACTACGGTTTACAACCGATAAAAATGTCAATATTTATGTGACGTACCGTCACAACACACACACACACACACACACACACACACACACACAAGCGTTAATGCGCGCTGTCATGAAATTATTCGTGCTTCCATTAAATATGCAAGAACCATCTGTCTGAAATTAAACGAAAAAAAGACTCATCCCTGATATACAGTCACAAGAATGTATGAATTAAAATACACTACTATAAATACATGTTTAGGTGAAAATACATGTTATTTCTTATTGCACAGATACCTAATTGTTAATCCAATCGCCGCCATTGTCGGTTATAGCTTGACATCTTTTTGGTATGCTTTTCACGAGATTTTTCTGCATATTCTCTCGGTAACGGCCACCATATCATCCTGATTTGATATGACAGTATGTAGACTATTGGCTTTCCTTTAACCTTCATCTTAATATACGACCAAGCATTGACGATCCGATTTGCAACCGGAGACATTACAGACCAGTCGATCCTGGACACCCCATTGTCTTGTTTCCACACTGTACCGAAACGGATGCGACGTTTCTGATCATTATCTTCTTCAAGCACCCAGTATGGTTCGTTCGAACCAAACAGCTTCTTAACGGCCCTGGGAAGGCATTTTTGATAAATATTGAACATTTTTTAGCGTTTTAATAGGCTGTAAATACGTTCAAATAGCAAAAATCGCGATTAGAGAGACATCACCAAACATACACGTTTACCCAGTGCGTGACAGTCCGTTGAAGCAACCTTTCACGCTTCATACGAAAGGCATTTGAAAGAGGACACCAAGCCCAAAAAGACGATTTACAAGGAACACTGCCTCATGATATTTCAGATACTTTGCTGTCATTTTAAAATGCCACCGACAAAATAAAATATTGAACTCTCACACTGTTTATCTATACACTGTGCAAAAGTGCATTGATTACAGATTCGAGAATACTAACAGTGATGTCGCTGCGGACATTACATTTAAAATTGTGCTGTACACTTTCTTGTAGAACCTACTATACGTCCTTTTTAGTTGAAGCATTTCCTTATTTGTCTTCAGTTTTAGCTTCCCTTCTTAATTCTTTACAACTGTATATTACCCATCCTTTGCCATATTGCATACCTACTTTTCTGAGTACTTTTAATCCTGCAGCACTTCACGCACTCAAGTACGTTGCCCATGTCACAAATCTTAAAAGGTCTCAATTCTTTTTCCTATTAGTAAACATAACGACAAAACTATCTTAGTGCTGTCTTTACCTTTTCTACAGTCAGACTTATGATCATGTAACGGATCTTCAATTTACTTTTGCTTTGTTCGGTATACATTTTCTCATCAGCAGTTTGAAAGCAGAGATGTCACACTGATTGGACGATATTTACACCACTTACAAGAACTTTCTGTTTTCGGGGTTGTTCCAATGATATTCTTTGGAAAGTTCCTTGACACGACTCCATTATCATCAGTTCTACACACCAACTTGAATAAACGATTCTTTCCTAATTACCCAGTGATTTTAGCAACTCTGCGGAGATGTTATCCATTCTTTTTGTCTCTTTTGATCTACCAGACCCCTGTCAACATCTACCTCTGAATCTCCTACGTACTCCAAATGGAGAAGCATTTAATATTCTATCGCGTTAGTTACCATGTGTTCCCTTTCGCAGAGGCCCTCTATGGTCTCTCGTTACCAGCCACTATCTCCTCTACAATAAGCTTTGAAATACAACTTTTCCATGCATTGACATATGACGATTTTTCTTAAGTATTGCCTCCGTTAACATGAGTAACGTTCCAAACGCCTCTCTTGTCTGTTCATCTTTCCTGTGAATCTGATCGTTATATAACAGATCCTCCACGTCCTTACGCTTCGTTCTGTGTATTTTTATGAGCCACAGTTTGAGTGCATGAGCTGTTAAACTAATTGTGTGATAATTCTTGCATTTATCTTGCTTCTTAAGTTTCAGAATGTGTCGGTGGGGGTATTTCAAAACGTCGTGATACTTCTCCAGTTTCATGGCACCTGGTCGAAAAATAATTTCATTGCCACTTTCCTCAATAATTTAACGAATTCCTCAGTGGTGTTACCTACCCCTTCCACCTTTGTCGACCGCAAGGCTTCCAAAGATCAGTGAACGCTGAATCATCAGTGTCTTACAAATCGACATCAATTCCTTCTTCTATCACTTTAGCTGACACGTGCTGGTTCGATGCACCGCGCACGCCTGTACCCCGGTACGCCTTTACCTCATATACTAATCACCGCATCTCGGATTAGCGTTTGCACCCAATGTTGTCAGATGTTTGTTGGATATTTTCCAATCTCTGCCTTCTCCATCCAATTTTTACCCCTAGATCTGCCTCTAGTATCACAGAAACTACTCTCTTATGTCTTAATAAACGTCTTATCATCCTGTTCCTGCTTCCAGTCAGTGTTTGCAATATGGTTCTCTCCTCGACGATTCTGAGAAGTATCTCCTGATTTGTTATCGTATCAGTTCAACTAATATTCAACATTTTTCTATAGCACTCTTCGAGTCTCTTCTCCTCGGGTTTTGTCACAGCCCATGATTCACTTCTATCCAGTGATGTGCCCTACACATACATTCTCAGAAACTGATTTCGGAAACTGAGGTCGATGTTTGATACTAGTAGATTTCTTTCGGACAGGACTGTCTCCTTCGCTCCTGCTAGTCCTTCATCTACGTAGCAGTTGACAATTTTGAAATAAAATGTATCTAATCTCATTTCTGCTATTACTCGCTACGTTCGTCTGTAGAGTGTGTTCATTAGACAGTTTATTCCAGTCATCAGGTACCGCAATTCTTCCTCAAATTCACTAATGTACGAAAATATAATCTTCCTACTGTTCTGATAACCATTTCATAGGCTTATTGAAGGTGGTCATTGTGTCATTTCACTAGGGCTATTCCATGATATTCACGTTGTGTTGGTATTAATTCACACGGGAACTGATTGCCATACAGTAGTGTGTTCTCTAGCGTCCGCTTGTGGTAACGGTTTGGCACAATACCGAAACGACTGCATCGAAAAGTATTCAGAAGACCTACGAGAGAAGTACATTACTTGGGCTGCATTCAAATCAGGCGGGAAGCCTTAAGGTCTCTAGGGTACATTTCACCATTCTAGCGCTTAAATTAAGGAAGGTTGACAATCCTCAAGCTCTGCAGAAAGTGTAGCAATAAACACAAATATGTAGCATTCTTCTCGGATATATTTTTATTGACAACGTTAAACTGAAACTTTTTGATTCAGTGTGCATGGTTTGATGCATTTCATGGCCTACGAAATATCATAGTTCATTTTTATGTCATTTGTAACAGGTTTTTGTCACAACTAACGGCGAGTGTGTGTCTTTTACGGCATCATGATTGGTTGATCCAGGTCAAAATAAAAGTTATAAAAGCAAAATTCTACTAAATTTGAAAATCACGATTGCTTTCCAAGAGGAACTTTCTCAGCACAAAAAAATTATCACACTTATACTGACTATCTCTTGCGATTAAATGTAACACAAATATAAATCGACGCGTCTGTTTTTTTTTCTGTTTTATTCATTTATGATTCAGAACATTTTAAGTTCCGAATTTGATAGTTTAGCACTGCAACTAAAGTTTGTACATCAATTCAAAACATTCAAATATTTTTGTGCAGAAAGCGGGGGAAGGCTGGATATTTAAAGCAGTTTATGTCCAGTTCAACATATTCACCATTCCAACCTATATTCGATGTTCGAAAATACACCATTATAAAACAAAAAATATTAAAAATGCGAAAAATTGTGATCGGACAAGCGATATACCCCATTTACTATCCGAAAAATAGGGAAAAATGTAAAGACCATGAAACTGTTAAATTACTATTATATAGGAACACGAACATGAAACGATATAACAAAACTCAAACGCGAACTTGAACCAAGGAACACAACGAAGAGAAAGTGAGCGAACAACGAACTCGAACTCAAAACATAAACTGAGCTAAAAGTTTTTCTTGTATTGATTTTCGCTCTTAGTCGCTTAAGAACCACCGATTTGCCAACATCGGCACTAGAAAATGCTGTCCGATGGTCCACACCAGCACTACGGACCACATTAAGTATTCAACTATTGATTCATGATTTTCCTCAATCCACTTGATGGCCTCTTCTATGCTTTCGCGCATGCACGTGGCAGCGACTTCGCGGTCATAGGACTTCACTGTTTGCTGTACTGCCAGCACAGCCTCTCGCATCGCAGGGATGATAGTGTTCCGGAGGTACAGGTATTCGTCCGGACCCACGTCCCGCATTTTCAGAAGACTCTGCGGGCACCAAGCAGAAAAAGGGTCTACTGGATGTGCGTTATACAGTAACAGCTTATCAGTATAAATCACTACGTAGAATCCAGAAGTACAGGGGATAGGCAAAATAATGTGAGCAGTGGTAGTAATCGGATGGTTGTGTTTGACGATCAATAACGCAGTAAGACACGTGTTGTGCTGCACTGTGCGCTTTCAGTACGGACTAGGCATTAGTGCAGGTTGTTTACGAGTAGTGCACATTTCGTATTTGCAAAAAGAGGCCAAGGTCGACGTGCAATGAAAGACCTAACCGAGTTCCAAAGAGGGCAGATTGTTGGGGACCGATTAGCCTGAGTATCAGTAACCAAGACAGCCAACTTTTTGAATGTTTCAAGTGCAACTGTTTCAACAGTCAGGACAGCCTGCACAAAACGTGGGGAGACGTCATCGTCTAAAAGTAATAGTGAGCGCAAATCAAAACTAAATGACAGCGATCGTCGTACGCCAACACGAATTGTGTCGAAAAAGCGCAAAACTACGGCGGCTAAATTGACTGCAGAGTTCAACAGCCATAAAACTTCCTGGCGGGTTAAAACTGAGTGCCGGACCGAGACTCGAACTCGGGACCTTTGCCTTTCGCGGGCAGGTGCTCTACCATCTGAGCTACCCAAGCACGACTCACGACCCGTCCTCACAGCTTCAATTCTGCCAGTACCTCGTCTCCCACCTTCCAAACTCAGCAGAAGCTCTTCTGCGAACCTTGCAGAACTAGCACTCCCGGATGAAAGGATACTGCAGAGACATGGCTTAGCCACAGACTGAGGGGTGCTTCCAGAGCGAGATTTTCACTCCGCAGCGGAGTGTGCGCTGGTGTTGTAGCCAGCGATTATGTGAACATTTTAGGTGATCAGGTGCACCCCATGATTCAAATGTTGTTCCGCAACGATGATGTATTTCAGGACGATAAAGTACCCAATCAAGCAGCCAAGACCGTACAGTCGTGGTACGAGGAGCTTGCATCTGAACTGCAGCGTCTTTCCCTGACCGAGCGAGGTGACTCAGTGGCTAGCACACTGGACTCGCATTTGGGAGGACGACGGTTTAATCCCGAGTCCGGCCATTCTGTATTAGGTTTTCCGTGACTTCCCTAAATCGCTCCAGGCAAATGCCGGGATGGTTCCTTTGAAAGGGCACGTCCGACTTCCTTCCCCCTCCTTCCCTAATTCGATGAGACCGATGACCACGCTGTCTGGTCTCCTCCCACAAACAACCCAACCCAACCCAACCCAGCTCTTTCCCTGACCAGCACGTCCCCGGTCTTCTTCATTATCAAACCCTTGTGGGCTGTATTGGAGCGCAGACTCCGGAGCACATTTCCGCCTTCCTCGTCACTACAGAATTTAAAACTGGTTCTGATCGAAGAGTGACATAACATTCCACTGGAGACTATGCAATCATTATATACCGGTATTCCAAGAAGGATCGCAGCTGTATTACGAGCAAATAAACCATTCCCAAATAAGTAAAGGTGTTCACATTATTTTGACTGTCCCCTGTAGATCTTCAGGAAATACTGCTACGATATTCAACGAGTCGTCGCTGTAAGTATCCGAAATCAGTGAGGACTAGAGTCTTAACAGATTTCAAGCGACGACATGAAACACGACGAGGAGAAATGACGATCTTTGCTCTTTGCATTAGTTGTTGTTTCGGCTGCTAGTTTCATCACAGCTATCTGAAGAACGTACTTCTGTTCAGTGCCCTACTTCCTCCCCTTTGTTTCATACGTCTATAAAAATTTTGGGTTCAGTGCTTACGATTCTAAAAATCATATTCTGTTAAAAGGTATCTACAATCGCTATTGTCTATTATAAGCTTATCCCCTTTAGATCACACTTCATAAGATAGTTTACTTCAGCAGGCAATACATGCGCTAAACTTGTCTGTTGAAATCTATGATCAAAAAGCGACGTTTCCATTAAACTCAGAGATGTCATTCGCAGTAAAAAGAAGAAAAGAAAGACGGAGGAAAAACAACATGGCTGAACCAGAACATTGTATATAGGACGATGCGTTATTCTAATTGCACTGTACACTGCTAAAGATTGAACAATAAGAGAACGTTGAGTAGAACGTACAATGGGAACAGTCACTGCTACATGGGAGGGTACCGAAACTTGGCTATCGTGCGGTATTTCTTATCTTACAGAGGCTACAATGTTTTCTGTAATAGCAGCCAGAGGTTGGTAACACTGGAAGACAGGGAACTCAGCATCACCCGATTTGCTTACATTGTTGTAGACAATTTCGGTAGGCCTCATTGTGAGTCAATCCTTGGTTCGTCCAGCGAGAAGCGCGATTCAAAGATAAATGTGCGAACAAGGGGGTAACCAATCCTTCAAGTATTTTAAAGACAGGATCCAGTGGACAGGGGCGAATATCTCAAATAAGCAGAGTGATTAGATCGTGTACACAGCTTACGTGAGTTTCCAACGAAAATTTCCAGGGACAATTCTACTGTCCGACTCCAGCCGTCAGCTTTGGCTGCTGACGTGCTGCGTGATGTCGTGAGTTTACCACGCGAAGCAAATGAGCAGCCTGCATGGAGGCGTAATTATTGCTCCTTGGCGGCGTGTTATTAAATGTTATCTGCGATTGTCTTAGTAACTGACATCACCTAAGCTGTTTATTCGAAATATGTCGCGATTTCCAGGGGTTTAGTTAGGCAGGAATGTAACACAGCTGATCCTGACGCAAGTAGATCAAGTAGCAATCTTATTTATAGTCTTGGCACTCATAAATCTTTGGCTTTTTTTTTCTCGAAGGTTACGTTAGTTAGGAACCTGAGACCATAGCTCTACCATGTTGGGAGGGGAACTATCTGCATTTATATTTACAATATTGTTTCTCACAAATATTTGACTTTTTTTTACAAATTTGACACGATTTCCAAAGGTGAGGTTAGACAAGAACCTAAGAGGACAGACATGTAGTTCAATTCCAGTTCTCCATTCCATGTTTCGTTATTTTCTCTGAATTTTCGTTACTTGTGTACCGCGATTTCTTTTATAGTTTCTGTGTTGCCTCTCCGCTATTTCCTGCCTCTGCTGTTTTTGCGTTTCATATATGTTAGTTTTTTTTATTTTACTGTTGTTAGTCCCCGTCCAAAACATCCACTTTCTTGCGATAGGCCCAGCAAATATTCGTTAATCAGGATTACCGCGATTCTAAAATGTATGCGGTTTACGATGTGGAGTATTATGGTGACATTGAAGGTTATCTTTGGTTCCTTTATTTGTTCGCGTAAACTACGACAATAGTTTCTTTAATATACATCTGCTTTCTTTTCTGTCTTTTTCATATCATTATTAGTTTGCCACATAATTCGTGCTTAAGTAGTTAATAGCATGGACTATAATTGTAGTTTACGCTATGTATGCGTATAATTTCTTCTTTGCTACATTCGTTTGTTTAAGAATAAGCGTCGTTGTTATGAAATATTGCGCCTGTGTACCGTCTCTGGATTAGCTACGATGTCATTGCTGAAGGCCACGTGTCGAAGAGTACACTAAAATGTATCCGATTTCCAGCATAATTCCGTAGGTAACGATGCGAATTAACAGGAGAGACGACGGTTCGGTCATTATTACATCTACGGCAGATACAACCACACACAACACCTCTGCTTGCGATCCCAGTTCCACGAAACGCTTACAGCCATTTCGAGTCACAAGATAAAATCCATGCTTGGAATATGAACGGAGGAGCAACAAATAATCATTACTACATTAAACCAGACGGTTACGGAAAAGAGAAAATTGAAGACACGTAAAATCATTTGCAGGATACAGGTTCTCATAATACCTACCTTCATCTTTTCTTTGAATCGTTCCTTGAAGATATCCAGAGGTGTAAGCTCACCAATCTGAATCGTGTCTGTGCCGTCCTGAAGAGTTTCAGTGGTTCCAGCCTCGCCTGCGGACAATTCCTCAGCTTCGGCTGCTTCAGCGGATCTTCTGGCTGGCCGCGCAGAATCTTCCACGCAGTCGCTGGCACTGACCATGCCAACAGAAACTGCTACAGCGCACACTATCGCCACGAACAGACCAACTTTAGACATCGACGTGCTTCGTGCAGCTTATCGCTCAGCGTCTAATAGCGCTCTGTTGCTACGACACGGACCGGTTTTGTCGGACGTCTTTCGTTTGTTTTATCGGATGTCTTTCGTTTGTTTTATTCTCCCGCGTCACAGCAACACATACAAAAGAGTTCATCGATTGCCTGAAGCTGAAGTACAGGGAATAATGTTTTTTTCGCCAGCAAATATGTATAGACGATGTGGCTGATTTCGACATCTTACAGCCTCGCACAATGGAGGAAAAGGAGCCATTTTTTATTTCCATGCATCGTGCGTGTTTCGGATGCCAAGCACGAGGAATGCGTGTTAAGTGCGACAGGTGGTTAGGCCTATCTGTGAAGAATGTATGTGGAGTATAGTAGCGTGTTTCTGCTGTTTTAGTAGAAGGACGAAAGCGAAATCCGTTGCTCGCATATATCCTACTCATCTGGACTAGTACTAAATGGGCGCCAAAGACGCGGTAGCGTCAGACCGTGAGGCCCTACTGATAGATTTAATTACATTGAATGTGAATTCAGATTTAGAATTTATGGGCCTTTTTTTTTTAAGAAAAAAATTCTTCACTGGGAGGATTTTTCCTTCAATATAAGCACTATCTTCTAGTTCCACTATTCTGTCCTGTCCGCGCCACTAATAGTATGTCTTACGGTATTCGCCATGAAAACGTTACGCTCTTATATGACGTTTCTGTGATATTAGTTTGGCTACCGTATGTACAAGCAATAAACCTTGAAAATTTCTGTTTATTAATCTGAGCAGCAGCTCTTATGCATGAGCTTTGAAATTGAACCGTACGACATTTCTACCACTTATCTGCACTGTCTATCTTCGGAATTGTGCGTGAGATATCGTTCCAAAAGTCCCTTGGTAATTCTCCAATATTACCAATTGTTCGCTCCAACTTCATAGCCGATTGGCTGCCACTACCTCAATTATCTCGACATCTCTGCGGGGATGTTGTCTATCCTTTCTCCCATGTTTGATCTCCCAAGACCCTCAACAGATTCTTGTTATCCAACCGCTCTCTCTTCTACAGTAAGCTCTGAAAATACGACTTTCGTATGCACTGTAAAATATTGTTCTTTAATTTTCTTCCGTTAACGTTTTAAACCCCTCTCTCTTGTTTCTGTCTTTTCTAAAATGAAACAGATCGTTGTTTAACAGATCCTTCATTTTCTTGTCCTTCCTTCTGTACACCGACCTGATTAGCAGTTTGAATGCGTAAGCTGTCATGCTGTTGTGTAATTGTTCTGGGATTTGTCATCACTTTCTATGTTCATAAAAGTCTCGGTGGTGTTAATTCGGAAGTCTCTTAACATTCATCCAGTCTCACGGATTCCACTCGATAAATGGTTGCCATTTTCCGCAATAATTTAAGATAACATGTAGCACTGTTATGTATGCCTTCTATCTTACTCCACAGCAAGTTTTCCAAAGATCTGTCAAGACTGGATCATCATCTACGTCTGCCAAATCGGCGCACATTCTTCCTTCCATCACGTTAGCTGACAGTTCCTAGTTAGATGCGGCCCAACACCTGTTATTCTGATGCGCTAAACTCTTCATTTCAGAATAGCATTCGCACGCAATGTTGTCAGTTATTTGTTAGGTACATCCACTCTCTGTCTTCCTCTACAGTTTTTACCCTCTACAGATCCATCTGCTATCAATGGAGGTCATTCCCTGCTGCCTTAACCCATGTTCTATCAGCCTGCTCTCCTTCTTGGCCGTGTTTTCCATATCACCTCGCCAATTCTGTGGAGAAGTTCTTCATTTGTTACATCAGTCCGCCTACTTCTCAGCATCCTTCTATAGCACTAGAGCTTAAAGTTTTGATTCTCTTCATTTCAGGTGTAGCTGGACATGGAGAGCTGTAGGAGAAAACGGGAGTGAAACAGGAGCACTTCTCGCTTGTCAGGATGGGTTCGGGTCTTCCTGTGGGCATGGTAAGGTCCTTAGATAGTTCGGGGCACAGGTGTGGGAGTAGGGGAGAGCGATGAACATATAGACAGTCAGGCATATGCACAGACCTTTATTCGATTACCCAACGTGATTCCTCCATGAACATGAACAAGCGTTCAGTTATTCCAACTGGCTAGTACAGTAATTGGGTATCGACGGAAACTGCAAAATTGTAACCTTTCTACATCTACATCTACATCCATGCTCCGCAAGCCACCTGACGGTGTGTGGCGGGGGGTACCTTGAGTACCTCTATCCATTCTCCCTTCTATTCCAGTCTCGTATTGTTCGTGGACAGAAAGATTGTCGGTATGCCTCTGTGTGGGCTCTAATCTCTCTGATTTTACCCTCATGATCTCTTCGCGAGACATACGTAGGAGGGAGCAATATACTGCTTGACTCCACGGTGAAGGTATGTTCTTCAACAAAAGCCCGTACTGAGCTACTGAGCGCCTCTCTTGCAGAGTCTTCCACTGGAGATTATCTATCATCTCCGTAACGATTAGTAAATGATCCTGAAACGAAGCGCGCTGCTCTCCGTTGGATCTTCTGTATCTCTTCTATCAACTCTATCTGGTACGGATCCCAACCCGGTGAGCAGTATTCAAGCAGTGGGCGAACAAGTGTACTATAACCTACTTCCTTTGTTCTCGGACTGCATTTCCTTAGGACTCTTCCAATGAATCTCAGTCTGACATCTGCTTCATCGACGATTAATTTTATATGGTCATTCCATTTTAAATCACTCCTAATGCCTACTTCCAGATAATTTATGGAATTAACTGCTTCCAGTTGCTGACCTGCTATATTGTAGCTAAATGATAAAGGATCTTTCTTTCTATGTATTCGCAGCACATTACACTTGTCTACATTGAGATTCAATTGCCATTCCCTGCACCATGCGTCAGTTCGTTGCAGATCCTCCTGCATTTCAGTACAATTTTCCGTTGTTACAACCTCTCGATGTACTACAGCATCATCCACAAAAAGCCTCAGTGAACTTCCGACGTAATCCACAAGGTCATTTATATATATTGTGAGTAGCAACGGTCCTACGACACTTCCCTGTGGTACACCTGAGATCACTCTTACTTCGGAAGACTTCTCTACATTGAGAATGACATGCTGCGTTTTGTTGTCTACGAAGTGTTCAATCCAATCACACAATCGGTCTGATAGTCCATATGTTCTTACTTTGTTCATTAAACGACTGTGGGGAACTGTATCACATGCCTTGTCGAAGTCAAGAAACACGGCATCTACCTGGGAACCCGTGTCTATGTCTCTCTGAGTCTCGTGGACGAATAGCGTGAGTTGGGTTTCACGCGGTCGTCTTTTTCGACATGCATGCCGATTCCTACAGAGTGGATTTCTAGTCTCCAGAAAAGTCATTATACTCGACCTTTGGCGGCCGATGAATGGATGTGTGACGCTGTAGCGCAGTTTCACCACGCAGATGGCAAGCATAATAAACAGAAAACATGTAGATGCCAGAGCATAAAGTCTTTGCAAATTTAATTACGTGTACTCAGTTGGACAGTAACGAACCCTCGTAGACGGGTGCGTGAACAGTACACGTAGATGTCAGCATTTGAGACAGGAAGTAAAGTTAGGCTCAAAGAAGGCGGTTGGAGTCGCCGGAGAATCGCTCGACATTTGAAAAGAAGCGAAGACATATCCGACGAATGTGGCAGGAATAGGTTAACCACGGTCGAACATGGTGTCAAGAAGGTAGCGATCGACCTATAGGGATGACACACCTTGAGGATAGAACAATTGTCAAGGAAGCAGTCAGACCCCCGGATTCATGATTATAATGTATCCGATATGCTTCAGTGATCACAAGGATTATAATTAGGCGCCTCACACGAAGGGGGCTAAGCTCACGGCGCCCTTTGCGCCGACTGACATTGACGTTTATACAACAATAATCCCATCTGAGTGGTAAAAATGAAATGATCTTGTGGCATTGTTGGCCGGGAGGCCCCATTCGAGGGAGTTCGCCCGTATTGCATGTACTTTTAGGTGAGGCCACATCGGCGACATGCGAGTCAATGACGAAAATGATGATGATGGACACACAGCACACCCATCCCCTGCCGGGAATCGAACCCGGGCCCCCTGCCTGATAGGCTGTAACGCTACCGCTACGCAACGGAGGTGGTTTGCAGTGGTGCCTTGACCTGGAATCTACGCTACTGGCCATTAAAATCACTACACCAAGAAGAAATGCAGAAGATAAATGGGTATTCTTTGGACAAATATATTATACTAGAACTGACGTGATTATATTTTCGCGCAATTTGGATGGACAGATCCTGAGAAATCAGTACCCAGAACAACCACCTCTGGCCGTAATAACGGCCTTGATACGCCTGGATATTGAGTCAAACAGAGCTTGGATAGCGTGTACAGGTACAGCTGCCCATGCAGCTTCAACACGATACCACAGTTCATCAAGAGTAGTGACTGGCGTATCGTGACGAGCCAGTTGCTCGGCCACCATTGACCAGACGTTTTCAATTGGTGAGAGATGTGGAGAATGTGCTGGCCAGGGCAGCACTCGAACATTTTCTGTATCCAGAAACGCCCGTACAGGACCTGAAACATGCGGTCGTGCATTATCCTGCTGAAATGTAGGGTTTCTCAGGGATCGAACGGAGGGTAGAGCCATGGGTCGTAACACATCTGAAATGTAACGTCCACTGTTCAAAGTGCCGTCAATGCGAACAAGAGGTGGGTGACCGAGACGTGTAACCAATGGCACCCCATACCACCACGCCGAATGATACGCCAGTATGGCGATGACGAATACAAGTTTCCAATGTGCGTTCACCGCGATGTCGCCAAACACGGATGCGACCATCATGATGCTGTAAACAGAAACTAGATTCGTCCGAAAAAATGACGTTTTGCCATTTGTGCACCCAGGTTCGTCGTTGAGTACACCATCGCAGGAGCTCCTGTCTGTGATGCAACGTCAAGGGTAACAGCAGCCACGGTCTCAGAGCTGATAGTCCATGCTGCTGCAAACTTCGTCGAACTGTTCGTGCAGATGGTTGTTGTCTTGCAAACGTCCCCATCTGTTGACTCAGGGATCGAGACGAGGGTGCACGATCCGTTACAGCCCCGTGGATGAGATGCCTGTCATCTTGACT
This sequence comes from Schistocerca serialis cubense, assembly GCF_023864345.2. Taxonomy (NCBI): domain Eukaryota; kingdom Metazoa; phylum Arthropoda; class Insecta; order Orthoptera; family Acrididae; genus Schistocerca; species Schistocerca serialis. The sequence continues at coordinate 867,278,508 of NC_064641.1, read as the reverse complement.
GCTAGTGATACGAGGCCGTTGGGATCCAGCACGGTGTTCCGTATTGCCCTCCTGAACCCACTGATTCTATATTCTGCTAACAGTCATTGGATCTCGACCAACGCGAGCAGCAATGTCGCAATACGATAAACCACAATCGCGACAGGCTACAATCCGACCTTTATCAAAGCCGGAAACGTGATGGTACGCGTTTCTCCTCCTTACACGAGGCATCACAACAACGTTTCACGAGGCAACGCCAGTCAACTGCTGTTTGTGTATGAGAAATCGGTTGGAAACTTTCCTCACGTCAGCACGTTGTAAGTGTCGCCACCGGCGCCAACCTTGTGTGAATGCTCTGAAAAGCTAATCATTTGCAAATCACAGAATCTTCTTCCTGTCGGTTAAATTTCGCGTCTGTAGCACGTCATCTTCGTGGTGTAGCAATTTTAATGGTCAGTAGTGTAATTGCCTGGATTATAACTATCTTATGTGATGAGTATCGCTTCGAACTGATACCCAGCGAGTAGCGAGAAAGTGTCTGGAGACACCCTGGACAGCAGTGTGAGACCAGCCTGACTGTCGCCCGCCATATGGCCCGACAGGGAGTCTGGGGTGCCGTAGCAGGACCCCTTCAGTAATCATTAGTCTCACCCTTACAGCACAGCGGTAAATCGACGACGTTCTAAGCTCCCTTTTGTTGCCCTTCATGGCAAGCCAATCACGGGCTTACATTTTAGCAAGATAACGGTTGCCCGCACACGGCGAGAATTCCTACTACTTGTCTTCGTGCTTGTCAAACCTTACCTTGGCCAGGATGGTCGTCGAATGACTCCCCAATAGAGAACGGTTGGAGGATTACGGAAAGGGCCGTCCAACCAGCTACGGATTTTGACGATCTAACGCTACAGCTGGACAGAATCTGACATAATATCCCTCAGGAGTACATCCAACAACTCTGTCAATCAATGCAGAATTGGACAACTGCTTGTCTTCCTGCTTGTCAAACCTTACCTTGGCCGGGATTGTCGTTGGATGTCTTCCCAATAGAGAACGTTTGCAGCATTACGGAAAAATGGTTCAAATGGCTCTGAGCACTATGCGACTTAACTTCTAAGGTCATCAGTCGCCTAGAACTTAGAACTAATTAAACCTAACTAACCTAAGGACAGCACACACATCCATGTCCGAGGCAGGATTCGAACCTGCGACTGTAGCGGTCGCTCGGCTCCAGACTGTAGCGCCCAGAACCGCACGGCCACTCCGGCCGGCTAGCATTACGGAATGGACCGTCCAACCAGCTACGGATTTTGACGACCTAAAACGACAGTTTTAGACTGTAACTGTATGTTACATGATGCTAATAGAGTCAACTGTACTAAAACCTACTTTATCCATTTTATAGTTTTTAAGAAATACTTTTTCAAATTTATTAACATAAAATATTAAGTTCTTTCTGCAGAAAGTATTATTTTGTGAACTTCCTAATGGGGGAATATTAATGAATGTAGTACCAGAGGTGGCTTTTTATGTCACTCATTTATCTACGATAGTTTCTGATATAATGGGGCACATGTACTGCAAATTTTAGTTTCCGGGAAATTAACTTTAAGGAAAAAATCTTTTGAAATTTGTTACTTACAGTTAATTAAACCTGTCCTGCTGCATATGATGGCCCTTCTTTGGTCTCTAGCAGGTCTTCTAACTTCTTTTTCACCTTCCTCGATGTTTGTCTTGCTTTCTTGGCCATATTAGATGCGGACCTGACTGCATCAGCTTTCCTCATTTTATTGCAATGTTGCAGCCCAGTGATCATATTTTCACCAGTATTAATTCCCAGCTTTTTCAGTACCCAGCACTTTCCAATATTGCCACAATTGAATGTAATAACAACATCGTGAACTCCTAGTTTCATTGTATGCATGCCAACAAATACTGTTTTAAGAAGGCGGTTCCAAATTAACTGTTGAAACATTCATTTGGGTTCTGTGTCTGCCCATACAGACATTTCCTTAGAATGTCAGGATGAGCCAGGTCTCTGAAAATAGGGTTAATTGCTGTAATAGCAGCAGCAGGAAGAGAATGCTTGTGAGAGTAAGATTCTCCAGTTGCCTGAGCCCTATTGTATTTGCACCACGAATTTTCTCCTGATGGGCACAGTCCATGACATGGCTTATCATCAGTAGAGGACTTATGAAAGAATATGGCCCAAACATCTCTCTTCATTCTCTCCAGATTTTCTTTATTTCTCCTAATTGCCTGCCCATAGTATATCTGCAAGTTTTCTATTTCAGTTTTAGTTAGCCGACACTATCTGGTCAACAATTTTCCATCTTCTAATTTTTTCTTCTCATATCAACAGTTACTTTTCTCAGACTTGTTTCCAAACGTTTTTGAACATGGTCTACACATTCTATTTTGCTGATAATGGCATCTCCTTAGGGCTTAGAGTTGACAGTGGGTGGGTTGACAGTGGGTGACAGAAAAGTGGGCGTGTCACATAAACACAAGTGGTAGGAAAATGCTATTTAAATGCTCGAATAAAAATTTTTCCTTTTCAGAGTACTGAAATAAAACCTTAATCTATCCAAATATGATGAAAACCAAAAATATATTTTTTTCGACCTGAACCCGTAAGGCAGGCCGCGGCGGCCTAGGGACATGGCGGTGGTGTTGCCTGGAATCGAATTCTGAACCGACGACTGGAGAGCAGGGGCAGGCGGCTGGCCGGGTGTTGGCTGCCTGGTCAGGGCAGACAGGCAGAGGTCTCTCGTTCACGACCCGCTGGTGGTAGAGTTTGCTGCGAAGACTCTCGGCTGACACACGGCAGGCGCCGTACCCGGTTCTGTAGTGTCGTTCACGACGTCCTCGACTGGGCCAGAGTTTAAATGCCGGTTCTCGGCGCCGAATTATCGGAGGGGCTGTGTTTGTGGGGCACCGCGAACCATCTGGAACAGGGCAGTGGGCGGGATCTGGCACAATCGGTAGCACGTTTTGACGATGCGGAAGTCAGTCAAGTGGTAATGGCGTCCCGAAGGCTGGCCCCAGGGCACTGACACCCGTAACGGTGTCACGGAAGTCTTACTGCTGCTGAGGTGTGCTGGTCAAGCACTTGCGGGCTGATCCATGCTCGAGGTCTGACAACGCAGGAGTTCAATGACCGCAACAATTCAATGACCGGAACCTGTTGTCTGGGTGTGGTCTCGTTCCATTTCTGGGTTCTGACTTCTCTTTCAAGTTCTTCTATAGTTTTTTTGCCGTTACACATGTTTTCTCACAGCAAAGTCTAAGATTCACGTACACACAGTGCTATGCTCTAAACGTAAATTCTCAGAGGTTAAGGAAGGAGAGGCACATAGCAGTCAGTCGCATTCCCATTAGTTTCAAATCTAGATTTCGGCTATAAATTATAAATTGCCATTTTTCAATTCATTTTCGTTACAACTCAATTATACAGGGTGTTACAAAAAGGTACGGCCAAACTTTCAGGAAACATTCCTCACACACAAATAAAGAAAAGATGTTATGTGGACATGTGTCCGGAAACGCTTAATTTCCATGTTAGAGCTCATTTTAGTTTCGTCAGTATGTACTCCAACGTGCTGACGAGAATCCGCACGCAATTGTGCAATCACGTCAACAACACAGATTTTCTGTGAACGTTTGGGCAGGCACTGTTGGTGATGTCTTGATTGGGCCCCATGTTCTTCCACCTACGCTCAGTGGAGCACGTTATCATGATTTCATACGGGATACTCTACCTGTGCTGTTAGAACATGTGCCTTTACAAGTACGACACAACATGTGGTTCATGCACGATGGAGCTCCTGCGCATTTCAGTCGAAGCGTTCGTACGCTTCTCAACAACAGATTCGGTGACCGATGGATTGGTAGAGGCGGACCAATTCCATGGCCTCCACGCTCTCCTAACCTCAACCCTCTTGACTTTCATTTGAAAGCTCTTGTCTACGCAACCCCGGTACCAAATGTAGAGACTCTTCGAGCTCGTATTGTGGACGGCTGTGATACAATACGCCTTTCTCCAGGGCTGCATCAGCGCATCAGGGATTCCATGCAACGGAGGGTGGATGCATGTATTCTCGCTAACGGAGGACATTTTGAACATTTCCTGTAACAAAGTGTTTGAAGTCACACTGGTACGTTCTGTTGCTGTGTGTTTCCATTCCATGATTAATGTGATTTGAAGAGAAGTAATAAAATGAGCTCTAACATGGAAAGTAAGCATTTCCGGACACATGTCCACATAATATATTTTCTTTCTTTGTGTGTGAGGAATGTTTCCTGAAAGTTTGGCCGTACCTTTTTGTAACACCCTGTATAATGAGCTGTCGCAAGTCTGTTGAATTGTAATGAAAATGCCCTGAAGATTGTCATTTAAAGCCGAAATCTAGATTCAGAATCGCAATAAAAACTAACGGGATTGCGACTGACTACTCCGTGCCTCTCCTTCCTTACAATCTACAGTCCTGATGGATGATGATCTACGGTTCCTGACGGAATGAAAGTTGGTACTCAGAAATTTCTTCCTCCAACTAAGGCCGATGTATGATACTACAGTACTGGCCATTAAAATTGCTACACCACGAAGATGACGCGCTACAGACGCGAAATTCAACCGACAGGAAGAAGATGCTGTGAAATGCAAATGATTAGCTTTACAGAGCATTCACACAAGGTTAGCGCCGGTGGCGACACCTACAACGTGCTGACATGAGGAATGTTTCCAACCGATTTCTCATACACAACAGCAGTTGACTGTTGTTGCCTGGTGAAACGTTGTTGTGATGCCTCGTGTAAGGAGGAGAAATGCGTACCATCACGTTTCCGACTTTGATAAAGGTCAGATTGCAGCCTGTCGCGATTGCTGTTTATCGTATCGCAACGTTGCTGCTCGCGTTGGTCGAGATCCAATGACTGTTAGCAGAATATGGAATCGGTGGTTTCAGGAGGGTAATACGGAACGCCGTGCAGGATCCCAACGGCCTCGTATCACTAGAGGTCGAGATGACAGGCATCTTATCCTCAAGGCTGTTACGGATCGTGCAGCCACGTCTCGATCCCTGAGTCAACAGATGGGGACGTTTGCAAGACAACAACCATCTACGAACAGTTCGACGACGTTTGCAGCAGCATGGACTATCAGCTCGGAGACCATGGCTGGGTTTACCCTTGACGCTGCATCACAGACAGGAGCTCCTGAGATGGTGTACTCAACGACGAACCTAGGTGCACGAATGGCAAAACGTCATTTTTTCGGATGAATCTAGTTTCTGTTTACAGCATCATGATGGTCGCATCCGTGTTTGGCGACATCGCAGTGAACGTACATTGGAAGCGTGTATTCGTCATCGCCATACTGGCGTATCACCCGGCGTGATTGTATGGGTGGCATTGGTTACACGTCTCGGTCACCTCTTGTTCGCATTGACGGCACTTTGAACAGTAGACGTTACATTTCAGATGTGTGTTACATTTCAGTTCTAGTATAATATATTTGTCCAATGAATACCCGTTTATCATCTGCTTTTCTTCTTGGTGTAGCAATTTTAATGGCCAGTAGTGTAGTAGACTTCTATTGGATACGACTGCTCTCTTCGTCTGTGATTTCCTGCTTCTGATGTCGTCCTTGCTTGATCCGTCATGTGGTATTTAGTTTCCAAAGCAGCAGAAATCCTTCATCCACTTCGTGGTCTTCAATTTGATGTAAAATTCGTTGCTAATCTCATTTATACTATTACTCATTACTTCGGTGTTTACATTCACTTCGCACTGTTTGCTCATTGACTGTGAAAGGTGGCTACACTGAGTCACAGCGCCAGAGATTGCGCCAAAGAGTTTTATTCTGCCGCCTCCACTGGCAGTGCTTGTTCAGAAGTTGTGGTAGTTGGTGCTGGTTGAGAGGATGTTGATAGCTGTACTAGTTGTGAGCACGTCGTGTGCAGTTGTTTTGATGGGCTAGACAACAGGTGTTGTTCGAATGGGGATGTTGTAATGATCAGAGTGTATTTTTCGTCAATATGTGAAGGTAAAAAACAATTTTTTAATTTTTTATAATTTCCTAACTAACAATGTCTCTTGGTCACAGGTTCAGTCAACAAAGCATCTGGCTTGTGTTCATGAATTAGACTGTAATTCGGGTTTCTATGTGCAATTATAGTATTTCAGTTTTATTTAATTAATTCAGTGTAAATGGTATTTAAAGCATCTTGTCGTACTGAGGAAGAACCGTGCCAGATGTGTACGTTGAATCACACTTCCACACACAGAACAGCTACACTTGTGCCTTGTTGTTTTGTAGCTTTCATAGTTGCTGGGGTCTTAATTAATTAATTAATTGTGGTGACGGAAATTTCCATCATTCTTTGTTGTTATTTTATGCAGTCAGATTGCGTACTAATACTAGTCAGGGCCATCCGGTTACGAGACTGCGTAACCGGACAGTCAGCTACAAAACTTGAAAATATTTGCTTAATAAATACACTCCTGGAAATTGAAATAAGAACACCGTGAATTCATTGTCCCAGGAAGGGGAAACTTTATTGACACATTCCTGGGGTCAGATACATCACATGATCACACTGACAGAACCACAGGCACATAGACACAGGCAACAGAGCACGCACAATGTCGGCACTAGTACAGTGTATATCCACCTTTCGCAGCAATGCAGACTGCTATTCTCCCATGGAGACGATCGTAGAGATACTGGATGTAGTCCTGTGGAACGGCTTGCCATGCCATTTCCACCTGGCGCCTCAGTTGGACCAGCGTTCGTGCTGGACGTGCAGACCGCGTGAGACGACGCTTCATCCAGTCCCAAACATGCTCAATGGGGGACAGATCCGGAGATCTTGCTGGCCAGGGTAGTTGACTTACACCTTCTAGAGCACGTTGGGTGGCACGGGATACATGCGGACGTGCATTGTCCTGTTGGAACAGCAAGTTCCCTTGCCGGTCTAGGAATGGTAGAGCGATGGGTTCGATGACGGTTTGGATGTACCGTGCACTATTCAGTGTCCCCTCGACGATCACCAGTGGTGTACGGCCAGTGTAGGAGATCGCTCCCCACACCATGATGCCGGGTGTTGGCCCTGTGTGCCTCGGTCGTATGCTTTCCTGATTGTGGCGCTCACCTGCACGGCGCCAAACACGCATACGACCATCATTGGCACCAAGGCAGCCATTCGACGGCCAACACCGCGGTTCCTGGTGTGTCCGCTGTGCCGTGCGTGTGATCATTGCTTGTACAGCCCTCTCGCAGTGTCCGGAGCAAGTATGGTGGGTCTGACACACCGGTGTCAATGTGTTCTTTTTTCCATTTCCAGGAGTGTAATTAAGCCCCCATGCAGGTGCCGACCGTCCCTTGGAATTCTTTTGATAGTAAAAATTGCAGACAGTAGTATTGTTGTAGTAATTTGTAGTTTAGTAATTGTAGTCTATACTGCATGTGTAGATTTGGTAATTGAACATTTGTAATTGTCTTGTCATTGTTCTAATGGTATTTTTGCAGAATTTAGTTTTTGATGTCTTGTATACGGGTTTGACAATTTTGTGCAGTTATGAAGATTTCAATTGTTCGTTAATCGTGTTTGTCAGGAAGCATTTCGTGTGAATGATATTGTTGGAGATAAAGTGTCGTTGTGTGTAATTTTCGTATAGTGACGAGTTTTGTATGTTTTGTAAATGATTACGCGATCGATGAAAAAGGCAAAAATGATGGATAGGGAGAATGACGAAAATGTTAACATGGCGAACTCGCCAACACAGGAGAATGACGAAAATGTTAACATGGCGAACTCGCCAACACAGGAGAACAGTATGATGAATAATGAAGTAGAAAACAATTCAGTAAGTCAGGAAAATAGTCCGGAACCAGTTCAAAATTTTTCACAATCAAAAAATTTTCAGAATACGAGATTAACGACAGAAGATTCTGGAATAGTATCGAACACAGATAGCTTTACAGCTATGACGAAAGAAGTTGGTTTTGCGGGAAATGTTAGGGTGAAAAGAATTTCGAACCAGTTAATATGGAGCAGTTGATGAGTGCAATATTAAATTTGGGATCGCAGTTAGGATCTGAATTAAAAACAGTGGCAACACGGTTAGACTCACAAATAGGAACAATTAAAACATAGATGGAAACAATGGAAACACGGTTAGACTCACGAATAGGGACATGTTTCAAAAATATGAAAGATGAATTAAAGAAAGAAATTAGAGAAGAAGTACAACCGATTTTGAATGCTCACAATAATAGATTAATTTCAATAGAAATTAGACAAAAGGAACAGGATAGAGAACAGGAAGAAAGAGATCGCGTGATAGTACAAAATTTTTCAGAGTTAAATTTACAATGTGCACACGATAAGGAAGAAATATTTGAAAGAATCGAGGAATCCGTACCAAATGTCAGAATAAATAACCTAACACAACAATATGAACAGTTAACTACTAAATGTGTCAGTACTGAAACCCGAGTCGTGACACTTACGGAAGACGTAAATAAACAGAAAGAACAAATAGGTGACTTACAGGAAAGAGTTGAGGAGATTTCAGATAAACTGACAAGTCTTAGTTTAAATGGGGACAGAGATTCAGATGATACAGCTCCATTGCCATTTGCAGAAACCGAAGAGTACCAGAACATAAATAAACATTTTGAAAATCAGGGAAAATTTAATGAACGCGATAAAAGGGAATTTGAGGCGTTACGAAAGCAAGTCAAACAAATTGAAGGCGAAATCTTAGGAAAAGACAACAGAAGAAATTTAGAATCACAGATAGCAGCGGGTTTTGAAGAAAATAATTTATTTCATTTACGAGATGCAACAAGAGAGCGCCAGGCGCGCGAACTTGACAATAATGGACATTGGGACTGGGACAGACGTGGTAGGTCTTTGTCGCCATGAGACGAAAACTTGGACTATAAACACTTTTTAACTGTTCGGAAATTTAAGATCTTTCGCAATTCTAAGAATGACATACATCCATGTTCATGGTTAGATCAATTTATGTACGCACTTCCACCAAACTGGCCATTAAGTCACAAACTGGAATTTATGTGCGGCTATTTAAGTCCTCAGGGGATTCACTACACTAAGTGAATATGTGCCGTAGCGTGCACAGGGCCCCGAGCTGTAGTGGTGCTATTTCCCTTTTAATTTTCTGCACCGCTGCCTACTCTTTTACTATTCTTTGTATCTATCAAAACTACTCTTCAACTATCAATCTATCTAGAGAGTCGTTAAAGAATAACCAGATATGACTATTTTACCCAAAAGTGATTTCGGAAATTACCATTTGGACTTACTGTATCTTCAGCAGCATTCATTCGTAGTTTAAACGAAATTTTACCTGTTTATCTTCGTGACAATATTACTTCATATGTTGACGATATTCTTATTGCTAAACGTTCTTGGAGTGAGCATAACAAAATTTTGGATTTATTATTACCTATTTTTGCACGAGTTGGCAGTTACAGTGAACTTGGAAAAATCTGAATGTGGTCATTCTCAGGTGAAATTTCTTGGGCATATTATTTCTACAGAAGGTATTCTTCCCGATCCAGTGAAACTATACGCTATTCGTAATTATGCTGTTCCTACCACAAAACGTGATGTTCGTAGTTTCCTTGGTGTCTGTAATTTTCTTAGACGCTTTGCTAGATTGGACAATTTGACCACACCTCGTTTATGTGAACTATCTGGAAAGTATTCTAATTGGCGTTGGGATGAGGAAGCTCAGTCACAATTTGAACAACTTCGTGATGCTTTAGTTGCTGCTCCACCTCTTTCACATCCGGATTTATCCAAAGATTTTTGTTTGGCGACGGTCTCATCATACAAAGGCCTAGGTGCACACTTATTTCAAGAGAAAGAAGAAAACGGCGTTGTAGTACAGAAAACTATTGTATTTGGAAGTCGTGTTCTCTCTAAATCAGAAAAGAATTATTCGATTACGGAACTTGAAGCCTTGGCTGTTGTATGGGCTTTCACAAAATTTCGCACATTTTTGTATGGGGGACATACTAAGGTTTACACCGATCATCGAGCTCTGTAATTTCTTATGTCAACAAAATTAACACATGGAAGATTGTCACGATGGGCGCTGTATCTACAGGAATTTGATTTTAGTATTGTTTACATACAGGGTTCTTCAAATATTATTGCTGATGCTTTATCGCGTGCACCTATGGGTGTGAAACAAAGTGCTGAGGAGGACTGCAAAGAAAACAATTATTGTTTGATGTATATTCAAGGCGTTGCGTTTGAAAATTTTATTTCGTCTTCGCTCCAGGACATCGCTAAGGAGCAAAATAAGGATCCAATCTGGAAGGACATTAAGGAGAAGTGGAAGAGAAAGGAAAGCGTAGCGATTAGACAGTATTATTTAGTTCGCAATGATATTCTTTTTAAACGAAAATCGGTCGACAACTCTGTTTGGTTGGTTTGTATTCCTGATGAGTGGATTAATAAATTGATTTGGTATACACATTTCAGTTATGCACACTTTGGTCCCAGAAAATGCTTGCATAAATTACGAGAAAATTGCTACTTCAGTAATATGGAAAAACGTATTCGATCTGTTCTTGCCAAATGCAAATTGTGTCAAAAGGCTAAGCCGCCAACTATTTCTCACAGAGCACCGTTGTTTCCTATCATTCCAGCGAAATTAAAGGACATGGCTGCAGTCGATTTGTTCGGTCCAGTGGTTCGTTCTACTAATGGTTTTGCGTACATTTTGGTAGCAGTGGAATTGACATCAAAATATGTGTGCTTTACACCTTTACGCAAAGCAACAGCTCGTTCAGTATCTAATGCTTTCATCAAACATTTTCTTAAAGGAGTGGGTCATGTTTATAAGGTTATGTGAGATAATGGATCACAGTTTCGCTCTAAAATTTAGCTTCGAACTCTACGGCGTCGTAAGATTAAACCAATTTTCATTTCACTTTTTCACCCTCAATCTAACGCTTCAGAGAGATGGATGAAGGAAATCAATAAATTGTGTCGACTTTATTGTCATCAGAATCACAGAACTTGGGATCAGTATCTTCATATTTTTAAAAACATTCTGAATGAACTCCCTAATGATTCAACTTCTTTACTGCCTATATTGATATTAAAAAATAAAGCACCGACAAATCGCATTTCTGAAATCGTTCCTTTTCCGCCTTCACGGAAACTGCGGCATTGTGAAGTCGTCAACCTGGCTCTACAAAATATTGCATCTGCGGCTGCTAGAAGAGAGAAATCAGCTAAACGTCCTGGTCGTTTAAAAACCTTGTCAGATGGTCAAAAGGTGTTAATTAAGTCTCACCGTTTGTCTCACAAAGGAAAAGGCTTGTGTCGCAAATTTTTTCTGCTTTATAACGGTCCATATAGAGTTCGCAAAATTATTCATGATAACACTGTTGAAGTAGAAACTCTTACATCTCGACGCTCCGAGGGAATACATCATGTATCGAACGTTAAAATTTTTGTGGAATGACACACTTTTGAGAAACTAACAGTTATACGTAAACACACGGAGAGTACAAGGATACCGCGCCGTGTTCTGGCGGCGGCACAGACTCAAAGCAACAGTCAAGTCTGCGCGCCGCACAAGGCAGTCGTTGACCGCAAACAATTACCTCCTACGTCACGCGTACCTACAGCTGATCGAGCGCTCAGTGCGAATGCACTGACAGCCGTAAACAAATACACAGTCTAATTTCTCCGAATAAATTCAGTATAAAGCTATATTGACTTAATAAATTATGTTATTAACGTTCAGTATTTTTCAGGATACTGTTGTATAAAATATTTAAGAACTTCAGGTAAATTCTGTGTGTGTCCGACGTTAAGAGGACTTGCTATCGAGAAAATTTCACGAAGAACGTAATTTCGAAGAAGAAACTAATAAACTAAAAAGGTAACTATTAATTGAGTTTATTTTTCAGGTAACATATTTCCACTTGGTACGTACTTTAGACGTAATTTGCTGCTCGCGATTACGTGATTTATACTTTGTGTTATCTGATTTTGACAATGATTGATTAATGAACAGGGTTGTTACTTATGTATATTATGCATCGCTTGGCTGCTATACTTTTTCACTGATGTCACATTATTTTTTTTATGTGCCTGCTGTGCTTATTTATTTAAATTATAATTGTCACATGATTAATTGTGCTGATATGGTTATGTATGTAAGTTATACTTTGTGATTTATCTGCTTGTGCCTTCATGTTTACTTATGAAGATTACATATGAACATTTATTTGCTTATGCTCATGTGATGCTAATGACCTGTTTATTATGTAAGATATATATTTGCTGCTTTGCGTATGGATTGCATATTTACACATTTCTGTTTTGTTGTCATAACTACTCTTTAATTTGGTATATAGAAATGCTGATATGCGGTGTACGAACATGGAGTTTAGGTCACACTATGGTATTAATTATAGATTGTTCGCTTGGCAGAGCCTCGTTGTAGGAATTGTGCTGCATCCACTTGTTGACATGCTGTTCTCCACTGGTATATTTATTTACTCGCTATTGCATGTTTTGCTTACGCTCAGTGCCTTATATTTTAAGATAAGAAAATGAACTGCTATAATTCGACGAACGACATTAGTACAAGAAACTTCATAGAAGTCACATGAGCTGGAGGTTTTATGGAAGCTGTATAAATTTATGCTGATAGGAAGGAAGCTAACGACATGACATACCAACACTAGGTTTAGACCATTGACAGTTATCACACTGCATTCTTCGTGAGCAATTGCAATAGCGAGTGACACTTGACACAAGAAATACTCCACATGTTTGCTTCTGTTTTGCCATGATTCTTAAAGTGGTGTACACACTGTGAAATATTATGATCATTGACACTCCGCACTCGTACTTCCTTACTGAAAGTTATTCAAACTAAAGGCTGTTAGAGGTCATGTATGCATTTCTATTTAATGATGGACAAGGTACCCAAAATGTATTTTGTAATTCATAATGAGTAGAAGATTTGGGTCATATGGATTACACAGAAGTTGTGTGTGGACATTGTGTCTTCGGATTGTATAGGATGATGAATTGAAGTTTGCACTAGAATTTTATCTGTACTAGTTCGAGGAGACTGACTAGAGGAAAGAATTGCTATGGAAGTGAAATCATATTGGCGATAAGGTTTATATGTATCGACGTATTGAAGAGGTATTATTGAGGTATTGAGATTGTGTGAAGTTGATGATTATTGGAGTTTTGGTGGACAAGAGGTAAGGTAAATGATATTGATGATAAGGTTTATATGTATCGACGTAAGAGGTATTATTGAAGTATTAAGATTATGTGATGCTGATTATTATTGGAGTTTTGGTGGATAAGAGGTAAAGTAAGTGAGGAGCATATATTTTTTTTGTGGGTTTATATGGAACAAAGAGGATGAAGATGGCAGACTAGAACACTCAAGTGGAAGGAAGATTGTCTACACACACACTTTGTTAAATCACTAAGCAGTATATACTTTTTTTTGGAGAGAGGAAGCATTTGCATATCTTGGCACACTGACAGTTGTTCAGAAACCGTACATTTTGATTTGGCTTGGCAAACATTGGTCTTGACATGATGACTATGACGTTGACTAACTATTATTGACTGTTATACACAGCTGCCACTACTACTTGAATCACATGTCGAACATCAAATCTTTGACAGAATTGCTTTTACACAGTTAACACTATTCAATTACACAGTAGCACTTAATGTGGATGAAAGATGAGTGAGTGGGTTTTGTGTGTTTTCCTTTCCTAATCCCAAATAATTGGTACCGACCTATCTCCTAAATATTATTTTACTTGTTTGTTGTGGCTTCCACTGACACCCATAAATATTATAGGTTTACTGATATTTGTGTATTTGTAATATTTAATATGACAATTATCTGATATCATTTGTGTGTTTATTATTATTTTTATGTTTAGTGTAACAGCATTGATGCTAATTTTGTAAAAGCAATTGTGTGTGTATTCAAACTGTTGTTCGTGCTTACATGTATTAACATTGGTGGGTGCCACTTGGAAATGTTTAATTTGTGCTAATGAACTCTGATTAACTGTCTGATTAGTGATAGTGAATATTATGGACTGTAACCTGCACCTGTTCAAGATTAATGGGTGCCACTTGGAAATGTTTAATTTGTGCTAATGAACTCTGATGAACTGTCTGATTAGTGATAGTGAATATTATGGATTGTTCCCTGCACTTGTTCAACATGATGGGTGCCACTAGGAGATGTTTAATTTCTGCTGATAAACTCTGATGAACTGTCTGATTAGTGATAGTGAATATTATGGACTGTTACCTGCACCTGTCAACATTACTGGGTGCCACTGATGGAACTGTTTCTACTGACATAATGTCACTTGTTGGTGTCTGCACCTGTTCAACATTGCTAGGTGCCACTGATGGAACTGCTTCTACTGACAAAATGTCACTTGTTGGTGTCTGCATCTGTTCAACATTGCTGGGTGCCACTGTTGGAGCTGTTTAAATACTGCTGATGAAATGTTATGAGACTATTTGCACCTGTCGACCATTGCTGGGTGCTACTGTTGGAACTGTGAACTACTCTGAGGAGTGCTACTTGTTTATTGAACTATTGAAAGGATTTTATGTGAATATTTGTATAAACTGATTTTTTTTGTGTATTTACTGTTTATGAAATGTTATGAGACTCTTACCTACACCTATTCGTCATTGCTGGTGCCATTGATTGAATGATACTTGTGTAAACCATTATGTAAAATCACATGTATGAAAGCATTTGTATTCCTTACTGTATTTTATATTTAGTTTATTGAAGGGTCAGTGCAAAGCCAAAATTTATTTGGTTATGTGATTCTTACTTATTAATATTATCTTATTTTATTTGGACGAATTTTGTGGTATTTTCACCACCAATGCTGGCAAAAATACCATCAAATTCTACCCCGTTGAGGAGGGGCATATGAAAGGTGGCTACACTGAGTAACAGCGCCAGAGATTGCGCCAAAGGGTTTTATTCCGCCGCCTCCACTGGCAGTGCTTGTTCAGAAGTTGTGGTGGTTAGTGCTGGTTGAGAGGATGTTGATAGCTGTACTAGTTGTGAGCATGTCGTGTGCAGTTGTTTTGATGGGCTAGACAGCAGATGTTGTTCGAATGGGGATGTTGTAATGATCAGAGTGTATTTTTCGTCAATATATGAAGATAAAAAACATTTTTTTAATTTTTTATAATTTCCTAACTAACAATGTCTCTTGGTCACAGGTTCAGTCAACAAAGCATCTGGCTTGTGTTCATGTATTAGACTGTAATTCGGGTTTCTATGTGCAATTATAGTATTTCTGTAGTGTTGGCAGAAGACCCAACACTGTGTTGCTAGAGGAGGCCGAAATGCACGCCTCTAAGCTCACGCAAATTGGCGTGAGGTCTGGAAGAGTTAAGGGAATTAATAATAGCAAATAAAGTACGTAGTTGATGTAATACTTAACTTTAATCCATAATTGGAAAACGTCTCTCGTTACTGTACAAGCTTCACAATATTAATTATCAAATGCTATGGCGCCTTGCTAGGTCGTAGCAAATGACGTAGCTGAAGGCTATGCTAACTATCGTCCCGGCAAATGAGAGCGTAATTGTCAGTGAACCTTTCCTAGCAAAGTCGGCTGTACAACTGGGGCGAGTGCCAGGATGTCTCTCTAGACCTGCCGTGTGGTGGCGCTTGGTCTGCTATCACTGACAGTGGCGACGCGCGGGTCCGACGTATACTAATGGACCGCGGCCGATTTAAAGACTACCATCTAGCAAGTGTGGTGTCTGGCGGTGACACCACAATTTCAGTTTTATTTAATTAATTCAGTGTAAATGGTATTTAAAGCATCTTGTCGTACTGAGGACGAACCGTGCCAGATGTGTACATTGAATCACACTTCCACACACAGAACAGCTACACTTGTGCCTTGTTGTTTCGTAGCTTTCATAGTTGCTGGGGACTTAATTAATTAATTGTGGAAACGGAAATTTCCTTTCATTCTTTGTTGTTATTCTATGCAGTCAGATTGCGTACTAATACTAGTCAGGGCCATCCGGTTACGAGACTGCATAACCGGACAGTCAGCTACAAAACTTGAAAATATTTGCATAATAAATAATTAAGCCCCCATGCAACTGTTCGCTGCATTCAACATGTCCTACAATTATTCTTCACTTTCACTAACCTAAGAGCTCGTAACCTTCGCAACCAGTGGCACTGAAAACCGTTTCACTGGCTTTGTTCAGGATGGTCACTGTGCCATTTCACAGCGGGCGCACTTCTGATTCACGGTCGAACAGAGAGGCAAGTACTTATAACAAAGTTATTACCTCACTGGTGAAACCGTATTGAGCACTGCACGCGGGTGCGGAATTCTCACTCGTCATTCAGTGCCTTCCGCCGCACTACTTGAGAGCCGTCGCCTTAAAACTGCGAGGATAGGGAAGGGGCAGAGGCGGTGGCATTTCTCAATCAGACGCGCAGGCATTCCTGCCGAGCTGGGCCTGCAAAGTTGCCCAGCTTGGGGTGGGCATTAGCGCCCCGATCGCAGCTGCCTTTGATTCTCTTCACTGTGGAGGACTTTCGTTGCTGCCCCTCCTGAAGACCTCCCAGGCAGTCCCAAGCAAATGAGACCATGAGAAGGAGCGAGAAGGAAGTGGGGAAGTGGAACAGCCAACAGAGAGAGAGAGAGAGAGAGAGAGAGACGGGAGCCAATGCGTCCCTCCATTATTAATGGCCGACGTAATAAAGAAAATTCGATTTGCGAACTTTGGCTGCAGTTGTAATGTCTCCCGGGTTTATTGCGCGTGAGAGGGCGCTCCGCGGGCAGGGCATATTAACGGGGAGAGCGTACGGAAAACACCACAGGCCGGGCGGAACAGGTTAGGATACTTCCGCCACGGCATAAACTGCGAAGTTACCTCCCGGGAACAGGTGTGTGCAAGGTAAAGCGAAACTCTTCGGCAACTCTGACGGGGTGTTGTTTTCTTTATGGCGTCGCGTACGCCTCGCCGGAACGATTTCTATTGTTTTCTGTAGTGCGCATGAGCGTTTCACCGTTTCACCTCCTAGCTTTCCTGACAGATGCTACGGAGCAGAGGAGTACATAGGAGAGCTAAGCTTTTCAACTTCCGATCGGTAGCGAAATGTAAACCGGTGTGAAAATAAAAAATGTTTTATTTGCAACATTAAGCTATCCTTCCAGTACTTCTCTCCATGGACGCCGCTCCTACTTACATACATTTCGTAGCGTCATACCAATATTCCAATACCCTCGTCAGAGAAGGCAGCCGCCTGAACTTTCCACCCACGCCGTTCTGCAGCTCGTTGTCTGTGCCAAAAACTTAGCCAGCGGTTCGTGTGAGCAACGAAATGAAAGATAGAGGGAGTTGTCAGTTTGGTTATCAAGCACTTCCCGTCGAAACAGCGGCAGGAGCGTCTTTGTTGTATCTGCCGTTTGCTGCTGACACCCAAATCTCCAGATATGAGACACTCAGATCGGTACCAAACGTTGTTTGTCGATTGAGTATCAACCAAAACTCCGATTTAGTTCGTGCTGTGTGCTGTGGTCCAGTAGAACATGCATAAATGGCA
This sequence comes from Schistocerca serialis cubense, assembly GCF_023864345.2. Classification (NCBI taxonomy): domain Eukaryota; kingdom Metazoa; phylum Arthropoda; class Insecta; order Orthoptera; family Acrididae; genus Schistocerca; species Schistocerca serialis. The sequence goes on along the minus strand of NC_064641.1, from coordinate 867,260,862 downwards.
ATTAAAAGTAACACCAGAACTGTGGTGTATAGGAAAAGAGTATCTGTGAGCTCGTAATGTGAAGATCCCTGGTAGGTGAGTTCGTAGAGCATCAGCTTGTTCTCGAAAGGTCCCGAAGACTGAATATCATTCCTCATTCGGTGAATGCTGTAATTTATGAATGCAGTTAGCTGTCACCTTATTTATGTCCTTTTATTGTAAGCTGGTCATTTTTGTGGAATAAAAAAAGAAGTATGAAACCAACTTATGGCGATTTTTTTTAACAGTTTACGCTTGAAATTGCTACATGGCACAAGATTCTTCTGACTTGTAAAAGGACGTTTGGAGTTTGTAGCAATATTCTTTTGGCAGTCGGCTTTCGCTTCGTTAGTTGAAAGTAGCAAACCTGTAGCGTACATTTGTATAGATAACACCACACCTATCTATACGAATGTACACTATAGGTGAGCATTGTCCCGAAGACATCATTTACGTTGCGTGGGCTGCATTAAATCAGGCTGAACCCCTCCGCAAGCACTTTATGCTTGGCGGGAGATACTACTGATCTAGACATCTTTACGAGACCACTCTGTACTCAGAACCGTAAATTGAGAAGTGACGCTATTTACGGGCATACTAGTGACCGTGCAAAATTCCTGTGGAAAGCTTCATCGTATTTTCACACTGGTTTTAATTTCGCGTCCGATCGGAAGTTTAAGAGAAAGTCATCGTATTACAGAAACAGACAAATTTGCCCAAACTTGATTGAAATTCATCCTGATACGAATGCAGTAGCGTTGGGGTGGCGGATCTGAAGAGCTGTGACAGGTCATACTTTGTACTGGCAAATTTAGCTGTTATGCACTTTCCTCCTTTCCACCTTGTTAGTAACGAAATGAAGATGAGTGCGAATGTGCGTGATGAGAACATAAATAGGAGGTCTACAGTTGTTTCGTTTCTTTTAACACATTATGACATGAGAATCGACTATGAAGAGATGCTTCTTCCATACGATAAAGGTATGCTTTGTGAACGACGCTGCGAAACAGTGCAGATAAGTTACAAAAACTGCCAACAGAGCGCAGCAGGTGATCAAAAGGTAGTTAACATGAGAAGGGGACCTTTTAAACAAAGAAAACCAAACTGAAGTGCCTTCTTTCACGCAATAATGCAGGAGTAAAATTTTATTTATATAGTACAAAAACGTCTTTCACAAAATTTCGCCCTGCGTGTATTTTCGGCAGTAAATGAACTTTAAAGACTGGCAATCTGGGAACACTGTAATCAGATGTACGGTAATAACCTCTATCAGCGTATCCGAGTAGTCTTGTGCAGTTGGTGCAACTGATAGTGCTTTCGGTTAGCATGCAGGAGGTCGAGAGTTCGATTCTGCGTCGAGGCTATTTGTTGTTATTTGCCAGTTTCATTCTGCCGTGTAACACTGTAGTATACACCGTTTTGGACTCGCACTCTGGAGGACGACGGTTCAATCCCGCGTCCGGCCATCCTGATTTAGGTTTTCCGTGATTTCCCTAAATCGCTCCAGCCAAATGCCGGGATGGTTCCTTTTAAAGGGCACAGCCGACTTCCTTCCCCGTCCTTCCCTAATGCGATGAGACCGATGACCTCGCTATCTGGTCTTCTCCCAAAAACAACCCATCCCGACCCAACCCCTATACATCGTTTCTTAAGCCACACGTATCGGAAATTTCCTTAGTACAGTGTTTTGTGGCGGTGAACATAACAATAACGTGGTCGGACAAGTAATCATCTTTTGGGGGAACTCCTCTCACAAAGAGAACATTTTCAAAATTCAGAAACGAGACATTAGAATTATATCTGGGGTCAGTTCTAGATCATCATGCAGAGACCTCTTTAAGAAACTTGGTATTCTAACTACCACTTCTCAGTACATATACTCATTGATGTCCTTTGTCATTTCCAACATGTCTATTTTTGCACAAAATAGTGCAAAACATGATTATAATACCATAACCACAAACAATCTGTATAAGAACTATAAAAGCTTAACATTAGTACAAAAAGGAGTCAAATACATGGGTACGCATATATTCAATAACTTGCCAGAGCATATCAAAGGTCTTCTTAGTTATAAAGATCGGTTTCAGAGTGAGTTATAGAACTTCCTGTTGGCCAACTCCTTCTACTCCATCGATGAATATCTTTACAAGGATTATAGCTCATAACTCTGTCTGCATTAAAATTGTACAATATCCATAAACCACAGTAAAAATTAAAAAAAATAAAAAATAAAATAAATACTCTTTCCACATCCCAGAGACTCCCCTTCAAGGGATCCATGGAAAACAATAAATGTAATGCAAATTTAATAAGAAATAGGCAACTGAACCAAATGACCAGTCATAGAACAGAGTAACTACGGAAAAATATGAATTTCGAGATGGTAAAGGTGATTGCACAGAGAAATAACTCAAGATCTATTCATCATTTATACTACATGCACATGCACATGACGCTTACAAAAGAATACGTTGTCCTCAGAGCAGATGCTCAAAGCGACCTCTCTGCACATCCAAACATTGCTCGACCCGCTGGATCGCACAGCTCTGGACTCTTCGCAACGTGGTTGCACACACAGATACAAGAGCTGCATGAACACGCACCATCAGTTCTTACACATATGTCGGCGGAGTGTATACGCGTGCTCCTTCAAGTGCCCCGACATGGAGAAATCCGGGAGATTTAGGGTAGGTGATCGCAGAGACTGTACAACTGGACCTCCCCGACCGAGGCATCCCCTGGAAATGTTATGTCCGAATACCGGCGCATATGAATTCTAAAGTCGGGAGGCCACCATCATCTTGGAACCATAACCTCTGCTGAACATGAAGTGGAACATCTTCCAGTGCGTCAGGCAGAGGAATGCATGGTACTTTCGTGCTCTCGCCTCATCTAACAAGTAGGGACCCAAACTCCCGTCTCCCTGTGTTTCGTCTCAGAGGTTGATAGCAATGCGAACGTGATACCCACGGTCACGGTTGATGTGCCCGTTAACGTCACATCAGTAGTGGTCATCGTGCATATTAAAGACACCCTCACGAGTGACTGCTCCTTAAGCCGACCATTTTCAGTGATTATGAAGTCGTCGTTAGCTTCCTGTTGTTGCTGGAATCATTAACAGAACTGCATCCGCAGACGGCGATCTGCAGGTGTAGGTGTTCCGTTAAAGAATAATCATAGGGCTGCAGCCTCTGCTTGTGCAGCACGTCATCGTGCGTGCGTTGAGACACGCAGTTAATTACCTTGCTACGCCACGTTTACTTCGCCGGGGTTCTTGGCGTATGATCTCCAGAATAGCATCCTCAGTAGCTGGAGTACGGCAAGCCCGTGGACGACCTCTGTCACGTGACTCTGGAAGGTCAGTACCTGTCTCCCGAAGGCGTAGCTCGAGACCATGAAAGACATTTTTATCTGAATGACGTCGGCATGGATATCTAGCAGCATGTTCACACCAGTCCGGTTATCGAATGCACCAAGGACCAGAAGCATAACCAGATATTCATCGCTTGCGTATGCCATGAATCTGGCACACTATTTTAGATTAACACAAGAAGAAAATAAGGCACAGTACGAATTTACATGGAGTCTGTCACGGGCGCATTACTCAGCTAGCAACTAGTCCCTGTCTGCTGGACAGCGCATGCAATATAAATACGTCATTAGTCGCAGCGGGTTGTTCCAGCTAACGCACATCACTTCCGTTACAGCGTTTGTTCTGCATGATTATCCCGATTCTGTCAATAGTGAAATGTTCGTTTCCGCACTACACTTTTTCCGTAACGGTAATGGTCGTGATGTTCCCACATTTCCATCGATAATAGCAATAATAATAATAATAATAATATAATATAATAATAATAATAATAGTTACGCATGGAGATACTAAACACCATGCGCTTATCAGTGTGGAAAGGCATAATTAGTGGTTCCACAGCTATAATACGCACATAGGGTAACCGAGTTTGAAAATTATTTGCAAAGTACGACCTAGCACTACTGGTGACATAAGCCCAAACGAAATGAATGGACCTGGACGTGCCAAGAACAATATTTGGTACCAATCGACGCGATTATTGCGGAAGGAAACACAGAAAACAGGCATGGAATCTAATAGATGCAGTGGTGCAAAAAAAAAAAACTGGCGTCCACGACGTGCAAAGGGCTCGTTTAAAAGCTGACCAATGAGAAAGATTGTACTTCCATTTCTGTGTTCGTAGTACATAAGCGAAAATGATTGTAGAAGACCCACTGTAATCGCTATGTGACGACGAAGACTCAAGATACTATAGACTACATTTAGCAAATGAAAACAATTACGCTTCAACCCAGAACCGAACTCTCGACCTCCTGTATGCTACCCCAAAACGCTATCCACTGCACAGCACAAATCCGGTATGCTGACAAAGGTAAGTTACTGAACATGTGTTACAGTATTACCAGATTGTCAATTTTTATCGTCCATTTACTGCCGGTAATATGCGCAGGACGCCGGCCGCTGCGGTTCTAGGCGCTTCAGTCCAGAACCGCGCGACCGCTACGGTCGCAGGTTCGAATCCTGCCTCGGGCATGGATGTGTGTGATGTCCTTAGGTTAGTTAGTTTTAAGTAGTTCTAAGTTCTAGGGGACTGATGACCTGAGATGTTAAGTTCCATAGTGCTCAGAGCCATTTGAACCATATTCGCAGGACGAAGTTTTGTGAGAGACATTTTTGTATTGCTAGGTATGTGAGAAATCGCGCTGCGAAGTCCGAGTACGTGAATTGTTATTCACCCAGTATATATTTATAGAAAGGTATTGCCTACAAGAGAAAACAATTTCTATTGTATGTTAACAACGAGCAAACACTGTTTTGTAAGAAAAAGTTATGTCCTACATTTAGTTATTTATTGAACAGAGAAATGTTTATTTAACAGTTATGTTCCTAACAGATGGTAAACGTTCAAAGATTTTTGTGTCTTTATTTTTAATACGGTTCTCTAGAGAATTCGAAGTGCTATGCAAACATATCTTTGATGCACTGTTTACTCTAGCAATGTGTATGAATACTAACGTGGCCATGATTCTTTTACATCACCGTTGCAACCAGGTACAGTCATGACTGGGAATGACATTCGACACCTGAGAGGAAGCTTTCAGAAATACACCGCAAAGTATCACTAGGTAATTCCTTCGTTATTTCTCTGTACCGACACCTCTAACATCACTTCATCTAGCCGTCCTAATATCTTTTGGGTATGACCTGATTGCAGTACCCGTCTTCTACCCTGAAGTATTTAAATGTGGACCAAGTGAAGAAGGCATAGCTGAATTAATTTGTACTTAGCTTTTTGGTGTTGTTGAAGGTTTGGGCGATGTCTCACAGGCATTGATGCTGCTGCTTCTTGTGCTGGTTTATAAAATTAGGTTCTGGTAAGAGGTTTGACGTTTGCCTATAAATAATAAGTCTTGACAATGATGTCACTTTCCAGTATATGGTTTAGTTCCAAATTCTGATTACATTTCCACTACTGCTTACAGTATTCACATATTTTTAGAGTGACCCTTAAAACACGTCACTTCCTAAAATCCATGACAACAAGTGCGTCTGCCTCGAGACATCGAAGTCCTCGTAAAACCTCCAGGTTCAGGCTGGAGTTATTATTCTGAATTTTGTTTACAAGCTTTTGACACAGGTCAACACTACTACAAAAACCAGCAAAATGTTAAACTTACAGACTGAGAATAAAGCTTACAGCAACTACTGGTAATTATTTACGAGAATATGATGTTTATGTTGTGTTGAAAATGGTATACTTAATTCGTCTTCGGCGTGTTTTTCCACTATGATTGTCAAACATGTGTTTTGCAGGTTTTTATTTTCTACAAATGGGTTATATCTGTTTTATGTTCCATATCAGAATTTACAAATCGTAATAGTAATTTTGGTGTGAACAGTTTTGTGATTCAATGATGTTTCTTAATTCAAAATTAATAAGCAAATTTTCATATTCCAAATTTAGCTATTTTCCAATTGGGATAGAAGTGACAAAAACTAGGAAGCATTTCAGTGTCTCTGACTCCTAAGTTTCCGGATGAGACACAGAGTTACAGAAGATTATATAATTAATAATTTAACAATATTGCACAATTCGTAATATTCGTCTTTTAGTTCGTTACTGAAATTAACATGGCTGTTTCTATGATGTCAGTGCTCATAGGTTTTTCTTTGCATGTAATATGCATTTTGTCTGCTCCAAAAATCTGTTTGCTTGATAATAGTGTTGTTTCAAATTTTGTTGTAAGTCTACATTGAAGATAGTTTTCGATAAGCTGTAAAATCGATCCTGTAATTCTTGTATCTCGAATTTACAGGATGTCTACAAGTGTTATCCTTCGAAATATTATGTGAACAATTTGAGCAGGATCTGGAAAGTTGTATTGAATCTATCGATACCCTCTCCATAATGATACGCATTGTGTAGACTTACTAGGTAACAACAAGAAGTATTCAAAACTTACCAAGTTAATAGGAAGAAATGTATTAGCTGGGAGTCATGGGGACTGTGACGGTCTGCCTAGTGCAACCATCAATATTTATTTTTGATTCTCCTGTGTTTTGTCAAATACTAAGGCTGCTGAAAGTCCAGGTTGACTACGAGTGAGAGGAACGTCATGTGACAAAAACTGCATAAAATGTTAAAGAAAGCGAATATTCGATCGAGCTGTCGCGTACCCCGATGCATGGGAGGGGGGGGGGGTGGAGGGGGGGGGGCTGACAATATCTAGTCACAAGATGTGCGAACAGTGACGGCGGAACTGGTAGTCCCGACAGGCAAAGAACTTCGACAACCAGTTGGTGGGTAAATGTAAATGCGTTCGTGCGGTTAGCGTCTCCCATCAGGTAGATCGGTCGCCTGGTGCACGTCTTTTTAGTTGACGCCACTTCGGCGACTAGCATGTCGATGAGGATAAAATGATGACAAAGACAACATCCAGTCCCAGAGCAGAGAAAATCTCCGACCCAGCCGAGAATCGAACCCAACCCCTCGCATGGTCTTCTGTCACGCTGACCACTCAGCTGTGCAGGCCAACAATTGCTGTGTGATGAAGACTATGAAAAAGCCGCTACTGTACTCTCATTTTAATATTGACTGTTCCGCTGTGTTCTGGAAAGATGAAGTGCCATTCAGTAACATTTAGTATTGAACCAAAAGGTACCAAGGGGCTCCACAGGAGCTTTAGTTGTGCGGATTTACGTAGAATATACGATACTTGAGTTACAGCAGTTTGTGACTTTGTAATTTGCAATATGGTGTTAATTGAAACGATATCACCCTATCCTAATTTGTAGTACGGTGTTTATCGAAGCGATATCATTATACAGTGATTGTTTATTGGAGTCCAACTTTGAACATTTTATTTGATCCAGCATGGTAAAATAATTACGAAGAAGTGTAGGTTAATTATTCTTGGATATTTATATAATCTCTGTGACTAGGACAAACGGGTAACGCTTGTTTCACAACAGTTCCCGCAAACATGACATCATTCTGACTTCACACACAATATCGAGGACCGCATGATCGGCTATTGACTTTCGTTAGCATTGGATACTAGCCTCTTACAAGATTTCACGCGCGCGTACCGGAAGTTTAAAAAAACGCGTTATTGTTGGAATGATTTATTATAAATATTGCTATAATAAAATGTCACGTAATGATTTAACGCCTTCATATAAGAGTGCTCTCTTACGAATGGGTTATTATCATCAATAATTTTCAAATTAAGAATGAAATACAGTTGTTTTATAACTTGCAGTAAGCTGTTTTTCGTAACGGAGCATTGAAAATTTGTCACAAACACATCACCATTATCATTGAATGTCAGTTAATAACGCATGAACAATACAAGCTTTCAAGATACAATATGATAACCAAGACCAGAATTAGACATCGTATGATTAAGTAATGATCAACATCGTGGCTTCTGGAGTCGAAAATTGTTGGTCTCATCCCGTTACACCCATTTTTTTTTCATGTTAGCGTTGCTAACACAACCTGTTACTCCCTTATGGATGTAATACAAACATGTTCTGCAATATTGGATGTTATTTACATTCAGTCTGATATGAGAACGAAGGCTGAAATAAATATTTAGCGATTTCTCAGTATTTGGTTAGGCAGGAACCTAAGAGGACACCTTAAGTTGCTGCGACTGAAACGAACAGCAATAAAATTCATATTCTCCCTTACCACAAGTATTTGGCTCTTTACTTCCGAAAACATGCCGCCTTTTGAGTGAGTGGAACTTAAGAGGACAACTTAAATTGCTGCTAGTGAATCGAGGAGCAAGTCGATATCCGATCATGCGGTCGTCGATATTGCATGTGACGTAAAAAAGACGTCATGTTTGCGGAAATTTTGTGAAACGAACATTACCTAGGACAAACTGTTAGATTGCGCGCAGTACCGCAAATTCATCATAGCACGCAGTTACATTGGTTTTTGCTCTGTTCCAACATCTTACTGAACACTGTGCTTTCCTCTTTGGATGCGTCTTAGACATCTTTTGCTTGCGTAAGTATCTGGTGCGAATTTTATCGTTCTTGTGCAGCTACGATTGGAAAGCTGTTAATTTGAACCATCAATATAACAACATCTCTTTACATATACATTGGTGGATAAAAATATGGAAACACTAATATCACTACACATTACCATGCCTAATACAATTTACGAAAGTGCTCTACCGTCTGCGCTACCCAAACAGGATTCACGACCCACGCTCGCAGCTTTATTTTCGCCCGCACATCATTTCCCATATTCCAAGCTTCACGGAAGTTCTCCTGCATGCCATGCGACACCAGCAGTTCTGGAAGAAAGAATGCTGCGTAGAAATGGCTTAGGGACGGCTCGGGTACATACACTCCTGGAAATGGAAAAAAGAACACATTGACACCGGTGTGTCAGACCCACCATACTTGCTCCGGACACTGCGACAGGCCTGTACAAGCAATGATCACACGCACGGCACAGCGGACACACCAGGAACCGCGGTGTTGGCCGTCGAATGGCGCTAGCTGCGCAGCATTTGTGCACCGCCGCCGTCAGTGTCAGCCAGTTTGCCGTGGCATACGGAGCTCCATCGCAGTCTTTAACACTGGTAGCATGCGCGACAGCGTGGACTTGAACCGTATGTGCAGTTGACGGACTTTGAGCGAGGGCGTATAGTGGGCACGCGGGAGGCCGGGTGGACGTACCGCCGAATTGCTCAACACGTAGGGCGTGAGGTCTCCACAGTAGATCGATGTTGTCGCCAGTGGTCGGCGGAAGGTGCACGTGCCCGTCGACCTGGGACCGGACCGCAGCGACGCACGGATGCACGCCAAGACCGTAGGATCCTACGCAGTGCCGTACGGGACCGCACCGCCACATTCCAGCAAATTAGGGACACTGTTGCTCCTGGGGTATCGGCGAGGACCATTCGCAACCGTCTCCATGAAGCTGGGCTACGGTCCCGCACACCGTTAGGCCGTCTTCCGCTCACGCCCCAACATCGTGCAGCCCGCCTCCAGTGGTGTCGCGACAGGCGTGAATGGAGGCACGAATGGAGACGTGTCGTCTTCAGCGATGAGAGTCGCTTCTGCCTTGGTGCCAGTGATGGTCGTATGCGTGTTTGGCGCCATGCAGGTGAGCGCCACAATCAGGACTGCATACGACCGAGGCACACAGGGCCAACACCCGGCATCATGGTGTGGGGAGCGATCTCCTACACTGGCCGTACACCACTGGTGATCGTCGAGGGGACACTGAATAGTGCACGGTACATCCAAACCGTCATCGAACCCATTGTTCTACCATTCCTAGACCGGCAAGGGAACTTGCTGTTCCAACAGGACAATGCACGTCCGCATGTATCCCGTGCCACCCAACGTGCTCTAGAAGGTGTAAGTCAACTACCCTGGCCAGCAAGATCTCCGGATCTGTCCCCCATTGAGCATGTTTGGGACTGGATGAAGCGTCGTCTCACGCGGTCTGCACATCCAGCACGAACGCTGGTCCAACTGAGGCGCCAGGTGGAAATGGCATGGCAAGCCGTTCCACAGGACTACATCCAGCATCTCTACGATCGTCTCCATGGGAGAATAGCAGCCTGCATTGCTGCGAAAGGTGGATATACACTGTACTAGTGCCGACATTGTGCATGCTCTGTTGCCTGTGTCTATGTGCCTGTGGTTCTGTCAGTGTGATCATGTGATGTATCTGACCCCAGGAATGTGTCAATAAAGTTTCCCCTTCCTGGTACAATGAATTCACGGTGTTCTTATTTCAATTTCCAGGAGTGTATTTCCGCAATATCCTCTCTTCAGAAGCACTAGTCTTACAAGGTATGCAGGAGAGCGTCTTCGAAGGTTGGAAGGCGGGAGCGAGATATTGACGGAAATAAAGCTCGTAGGGCGAGTCGTTCGTCGTGCTTGGGTAGCTCAGTCCGTACAGCCGCTCTCGTGAAGGGCAAAGGTCAAAGTTTTGAGTGCCGGTCTGGAACACAGTTTCAATCTGCCAGGAAGTTTCAAACCAAAATATTTGATAATATACTTAAAAGACTAACACGATTTCCTTACAGACGAATGGAAAATCTGGTAGAAGCCGACCTCGGGGAAGATCATTTTGGTTTCCGTAGAAATTTTGGAACTCGTGAAGCAATACTGACTCTACGACTTATCTTAGAAAATAGATTAAGGAAAAGCAAACCTACGTTTCTAGCACATGTAAACTTAGAGAAAGCCTTTGATAACGTTGAGTCAAATACTCTCTTTCAAATCCTGAAGGTGGCAGGGGTAAAATACAGGGAGCGACAGATTATTTACAATTTGTACAGAAACCAGATGGCAGTCATACGAGTCGAGGGGCATGAAAGAGAAGCACTGGTTGGGAAGGGAGTGAGACAGGCTTATGGCCTATCCCAGATGTTATTCAATCCGTATATTTGAGCAAGCAGTAAAGGAAACAAAAGGAAAATTCGGAGTAGGAATTAAAATCCACGGAGAAGAAATAAAAACTTTGAGTTTCGCCGATGACATTGTAATTCTGTCAGAGACAGCAAAGGACCTATAAGAGCAGTTGAACGGAATGGACAGTGTCTTGAAAGGAGGATATAAGATGAACATCAACAAAAGCAAAACGAGGATAATGGAATGAAAATAGTCGCATTAAATCGGGTGATGCTGAGGGAATTAGATTAGGAAACGAGACGCTTAAAGTAGTAAATGAGTTTTCCTGTATTTGGAGCAAAACAACTGATGATGGTCGAAGTAGATAGGATATAAAATGTAGACTGGCAATGGCAAGGAAAGCCTTTCTGAAGAAGAGAAATTTGTTAACATCGAGTATAGATTTAAGTGTCAGGAAGTCGTTTCTGAAAGTATTTGTATAGAGTGTAGCCATGTATGGAAGTGAAACGTGGACGATAAATGGTTTAGACAAGATGAGAATAGAATCTTTCGAAATGTGGTGCTACAGAACAATGCTGAAGATTAGATGGGTAGATCACATAACTAATATGGAGGTACTAAATAGAATTGGGGACAAGATAAATTTGTAGCACAACTTGACTAGAAGAAGGGATCGGATAGTAGGACATATTCTGAGGCATCAAGGGATCAGCAATTTAGCATTGGAGGGCAGCGTGGAGGGTAAATATCGTAGAGGGAAACCAAGAGTTGAATACAGGAAACAGATTCATAATGATGTAGGTTGCAGTAGGCACTGGGAGATGAAGAAGCTTGCACAGGATAGAGTAGCATGGAGAGCTGCATCAAACCGATCTGTGGTCTGAAGACCACAACAACAACAACAACATACTTAAAGGCGATTTGGTACACCGCTGGGAAGCGATACAGAAGCGCTACTGCGTATTATCGATTCGCAAAGTCCTTAGCAATTTTCTGGAGTTATAGACAGATGTCTACTCACGGTGAAATACAGTCATATTGAGGGCCTGTGGTTTGCAAGCGCGGAGATAGCAACCGATTGCGTCCCAGGTGTGTTCCATCAGGTCCAGATCAGGTCAGTTTGGTGGTCGAGACATCAATCTCTAAAAGTGTCATCTGGTCGTATGAATCTAGTTTCTTCTTACACTAGATAGATGGTCCTTTCCGTGTATGTCGTTATCCAGAGGAATGGCTGCTCGAAACGTGTACCGAAATACAGACACAGACTGTGGGGGCTGTGTTACATAAAAGGGGATATTCACCTGGTCTTCTATGGAACCTGTGGCGGAAGGCAACTTAACAGGCGTGGACTAGGGGATTATTGTGGATCATCTGCATGCCTCCATGCATGGCATCTTCCAGCAGAATAAATATTAGTTTCACAAAGCCAGAATCGTGCTACAGCGGTTTGCAGAACATGATAGTTATCTCACGCCAATGTCTTGGGCACCAAATTGACCCGATATGAACCTGGTGGAGCATATCTAGGTGGCAATCGGTTTCCAGCTACGCGCCTACAAACCACAGACCCTCAATTTGTCTGTACTGCGTTGTAAATACACATCTGCTGCCATATGACTGCGGAAAACTGCTAAACACTTCACGAATCGATAATACACTGTAGCTCCTCTGTGTTGCGTCCCAGAGGTGTACTGTAACGTCCCCTTTGGAAAATTATGAATGGCTGTGCTGGTAAACCTCTTACGTTATTTGATTTTCAAACAGCTGAGCAAAACTCAACATACTCAGACATTTCTCTCTTTACTTAATCTGATCATCTCTAAACTGACACACAATATTTTTAGCGCAACGCAACGTGACTTTCAATAATCCCCACAAAAGAATGGTCCTGAGTATCAATAACCTATGCCTCTCATGAATCACTTACCTCACAAAAATCTCCGTTACTCGAATTACTGCAATACAGCAAACGCCAATACTGCCAGCTAAATAAAAGATTCAAACTACTGAAGGCACTAACTACTGATAGGCATATTTAACAAATGAAAGATTATGATTAAGAACGAACAATGTATTTACCTTTAAGAATGTTCAAAAGTCATCATATATATATATATATATATATATATATATATATATATATATATATATATGACGTCCGACTGAACAAATTTCCTTTTTCTGGCGGGCACACATCCAGATCGTGCTCACATAGTAATCTCTCAAAACTTAGGCATCTCTCTCTCTCTACATCCACCACTGCTGCCGGCTCACCTCCAACTGCCCAACGCTAAGCGCTATTTACATCTAACTGCCCAACACTACAATAGCGAATATTCCAACAATGCCAACCAGCCACAGACTGCACACAGCACAGTCAGTGATTTTCATTCAGAGCGCTACGTGGTGTTACCAACATAAAAACCTAAACAGCCTACTTACAGTACCATCACGATTCTAAGTATATTATCAAACGTTTTGGTTCGAAACTTCCTGGCAGATTGTAACTGTATTCCGTAGCAGGACTCAAAACTGGGATCTTTGCCTCTGGCAGGCAAGTGCTCCAACAACTGAGCAACCCAAGGGCGACTCACGACGCTTCTTCTCAGCTGCATTTTCGCTAGTATCTCGTCTCCCTTCCAATCTTCACTGAAGATTGTGACGTCGCAAGTTATTACGGGGTAACATTTATTGCAGTAAGATACCTAGACGTGGAGTTCGTTTAACGTACAGGAGGCTGCAAACTTATCTGTCACTACTAGCCAGCCTGAGAACGGGCTTCTGTGTCACTTAAAATGACCGTGTATTCATACCCCCTACGAATCAAAATAAAACATATTAATTATTGACCGATTGCTGTCAAACTTGGTATACTATTTTTTGTTTTTCAGAAGAAGGCATCCTCCAAATTTCAAAGCTGTACATATAATAGTTTTGGATATTCAGAAAATTACCTAGAACCCACCAAACCGGCACTCAGGGTAAAAAATTCAGTTACAAACGATTACTGTTTGTCTTTTGTAACCATTTGAAATCATTCACAGAGTTCTCAATATATCAAATCAATTAGTTTGGATTCTTATTTTCAAAACTTTAATTATTCTTCATTTTGTAGCATAAAAATTCAGAAAAAATTAGTATCTGTTTATTACATTGTTGTGTGAATAAATGAGAATGAGTGAGACTGTGCATGTGGGACATATGAAAATATCCTATATTATATTATGTACAACATTACGTAAATGGAACGTGGGAAAGATGTAATTTACCCACATTGCTGATAACGTATGTCTAGCAGTGATTGCTTTTGTAAGAAGGCAGCCAGAATATTAGTTTAAAGTGCAATCGTTCTCTAAATTATTTTGAATTTTATCTCGTTTTGTTTTATTAAATATGGTGTTAGTATTTACATTTTTAGGATGGCGTAAATTACTTCCTGAACAGTGATTGGCTTAGGCGAGTTTTGCCGCGAGAATGATCTCGAAGGATCATTCTGATTCGTCCATCACTGATCAGCCAATCAGAATTAAGTAGTTCGCGCGCACAGCTAGTCAGATATGCTGTGAGTGAGGCAGTATCGAGAGAGTCGCTCACCAGCTTCGGACGTGGAAGGATATGTTAAATGTGATTATTCCCATTACTTGTAAAATGAAGGAATATTGAGTTCCTCGCGTTTAATACGTGTCGAGACTAACTCTGATGTAGTTGCGAACAGTTTGATGTAAGTTTGGAGTTTCTGGAAAGTTAGTTGCGCGTTAACTTTTGGCCTTTATGAAACTCCCGTGTGGCGCATTCTGTATTCAGTTAAGGACTATTTGGCGAGCAGTTTCTTTTCCAGAAACCCACTAAAAGGACCGAATGTGAAACTTATTTGTAGTAAGGGATCTGTGACTGTGAGATCGCGTCATCAATGGGGTCGGAGTTGTGTAAATTTCTGGTTGCTTTGCGTGTGAATTTGGTTGTATGAACTGTGAACAGAGAACTGTAGATACGTTAGTTAGGTAAATGCGGACTTGACAGCCCATTTTTCGTGTGTGCTAGAAGTTATAAAAAGGCTTATCTACAAATTTTTTGAACATTTACTGTGAGAAGAAAATGCACCATATCACTATCCGAAAGCTTGATATATGTGACATTGCAGGAACTGAAAGAATACCAGAGTTTACGCGGACTTTGTAGGACAGATATTAGATGGCGTTTTCTTCAACGCTGATTTTCCGACGTCTAGTACGTATCTACGCTTGCAGAGTGAAGGGACGTCGAGCAGAAGCCGTTCTGAGGTAGGTGGACGTTTATTTTGAACAGTACGACGAACGATTTTTTTAACCCGCTGCGCCGCAAGTTCTCCTGCATATCTTGCGGTTCCAGCACTCCTGGAAGAGAGGATATTGCGGAGACATATCCCCAGGTTGTGGCTAAGTCATATCTACGCAATATTCTTTCTTCCAGAAGTGATAGTGTCGCATAGTACGTAGGAGAACTTCTGTGAAGTTTGGAAGGTAGGAAATGATGTACTGGATCGTTTGTAGAGCACTTGCCCGTCAAAGGCGAAGGCCGCATGTTCGAGTCCCGAGTGGCAAACAGTTGTACTCTTCCAAAAAGTTTGAGATCAGCGCAAACTCCGCTGCAGGATGTTTCGGTACATTAGCGTACGTCATTATTTTACGATACGAGCTTCAGTAAAACATGTTTATATCAGTGTGGTTACACACTGTATGTTAAAAGCAGATATTAAGTTACGTAACACTAAGCTAAAACAGTGGTTCCATACAGATGGTCCGCGGATCCCCAGGGGTCCGTAAGCTATGCCAGAGGGATCCGCAAGATGCTATTAGCATAAATATATTTCGTATGATAATAGATTTTTCGTTTTGGCCGCTTCCTGCATGAGCAGAGCTTTAGCGAACGCTAGCTTCTTCGTCTAGCGTCTTCCTAGAGCCAACCGACACTAGTACACTCCAGCGCAAAACTGGAAGTAGACAGAGGCAAATAGTTCTGCTGTATGCCGTTATTCTTGGAGTCATCAGAGGAGAATTTGCCTGACCAGATAAGGATCAATATAGCCGAGCATCTGCGCAGCCTAGCCACCACTTTTAGAGTGTATTTCCCTGAACATGACACTGACGACAGATGGATTCGAAACCCCTTCACCTGTGAAGAAATTGACAAAATCCAAGGCCTCACTGAAGAAGAGCAAAATACTTGTGGATCTGTCCACCTGTGGTACGATGATGAACATTTTCATCGGTGATAAAATTACAGACTTCTGGGCATCAGCACGCAAGGACTACAAGAAACTTGGCGATAAGGCAATGAAAAAGATCCTTCCATCTGCAACCACATATCGGTGTGAGCAAGCATTTTCTCCCATGTGTTTCATGAAAAACAAATATAGAAATCGTCTCGACATGCGGTCGAATTTCAGAGTGAAAGTTTCAAGTTTGGAATCTAATATTTCAGAAATAATGGACTCAAAGGTCAGATTGAACTCATCTCATTAAGAATTGAAAATTAAAACTAACTTTATACTGATGGAGTACTCTGATGTAACTGTATTTTTTCAAATAAATAATACCTTGTATGAAATTAGTGTTTTCTTATTTTTCACACATATCTACTCAGTGCAATCTCAAGTGTGGTACACTTGAAAGACCAATACACTCAGTTTTAATTTTTTCGTGTCAGTTTCAGTTCATACTCAATTTTTATTTTTTTAAGGAGTTTGTTATACTAAACACCCAGATTTGAAGACAAAGATTTTTAGCAATAATCAAAAATTTAACAATAAGAATGATGGCTAAATTGAAAAAGTTTTAAGCTCAATATTTTTTCAATAATGAATATGTCTATGTTTTTTCTAAGCACTAAAAATAGAAATCGTATAAGAAGACTCTTAATTTGGCTTTTTTAGGTACTTGATTCTGTGATATTACAAGGTACCAATCATGATGAGGGAGCCCTCGAGAAAAATTTGTTTGAAACCCTTGAGCTAAAGGAACGGTAGTAACATAGAACAACTAAGACAAAAGTAAGTTTGTGAGGAATGTGGACTCAGGTGTGAAGCCAGGACAGTCGGGTGCTTGCCGGCATTTCTGCAGCGAGTGGTCCCTGTGCTGTGTACCGCACGTGGGCAGTGTTGGCGGATTGGACTCGCCGCTCGCTTGCGGTCCTCCACGCCGGACGCTGGCGCAGTTCCAAATTAGGACTCGCTGCGATCCTCCCTCCCTCCCGCCCTCCCTCCTCCCTTCCCGGGCCCTTTTCCCGTCGTCGCATTGCTTCCTCCCTACAGCGCCGACTGCAGCTGTGCTTGTTCAGAGCAGATACTGTAGCCGAGACGTGGCTGTCCGCCTACAGCTACTAAACAAAATGAAATAAAATAAAACTGACTAATCTGTCAGTTTTCCGGCTAGCAAAGAAGGCCGTTAAATTACGAAATGAATTTTTCGCTTTTGTCCCCACTCTTAGTATAGCCGGTGGGACTGTTACGCAATGAAAATTTATTGATCGGTCCTGCAGTATTAGAAAGTGCGACGTTGCAGAGTGATATATAAGGAACAAGATCAAAGAGTTTTAATCATTAACTCGGTATATCATTTAGTTATCACTCAGAGTGTCCGCAGTATTCATTAAAATCCGTATATTCTAAAGATATTTTCAGCCCAAGCGTTAATTTTGTAGTAGTTACAGTACTGCTTTTAACTACAGTTCCTGAAATGATTGTTAATGTCATTCCCATCTGATAAAAATGTTGGCAGGTGGGATATTTCACAGGCAGAAACATGAAAGATGTTTCAAATCATTATTAACTTTCTATTTTTCTATTACATCCAAATATTTATTTTATTTTATAGAAAATCTTACTTGTTTATTAGTCTACATAGATCTTACTAAAAATGGGTAGTATTTTTTTTGCTTACTTATATGTTTAGCTAAGGCACTTACACCATACTCCACTTCTTCTTTCGTGATAATCTTATTTCTCTGCTTCACTGCTACACCCAACACCCCCGATAATCGGTGTACTTCTCTATAACCTATGACTTACACTACTGGCCATTAAAATTGCTACACCAAGAAGAAATGCAGATGATAAACAGATATTCATTGGACATATATATTATACTAGAACTGACATGTAATTACATTATCACGCAATTTGGCTGCATAGATCCTGAGAAATCAGTACCCAGAACAACCACCTCTGGCCGTAATAACGGCCTGGATACGCCTGGGCATTGAGTAAGCTTGGATGCCGTGTACAGGTACAGCTGCCCATGCAGCTTCAACACGATACCACAGTTCACCAAGAGTAGTGACTGGCATATTGTGACGAGCCAGTTGCTCGGCGACCAGACGTTTTCAATTGGTGAGAGATCTGGGGAATGTGCTGGCCAGGGCAGCAGTCGAACATTTTCTGTATCCAGAAACGCCCGTACAGGACCTGCGACATGCGGTCGTGAATTATCCTGCTGAAATGTTTCGCAGTTACAAAGTAACGGATTAACGATAAGCGAAGTTAACTTTGTGACTAACGTTGCGGTACACAGATATGTTACAGAACCGCATCACCCCTTGCCTATGGGATAAATACCTGCTGGAATGTACGACGTTAATGCAGGATGGCAGCAGACCGTATTATTCGTTTCGGACCTCTTGATAAGTATGGAAGTATGGAAGTGTGATTACGCATGTCAATCACATCGTGATTACGGGCAGCATGGGGTTCACGCCTGAGCCTCAGGACGTGCGCTAGCAGCGCATGTCGGGTGTTTCAAGCGTCAACTTCGCGTCTTAATATCTCGGGATGTAATGGGAATATTGCGATGCAATCAAGGCCATTGTGTATGTGCTTTGTCACGCTATGGATTGCTGCAGAAAAAATATAGGAGGTCTATTTAAAAAAACATAAGTTTGTGTTAAAAAACACATATGCTTTCGTTTTAGAATGTTTCCAAATATGTACATTCATGAGCCCCAGCCCTACATTGATTTCGGTGAAAGTCGTTTTCCAATAGCTGTTATTGTTCCAGAGATATTTTGGGTGGACAACATAGCTGGGACACCCTGTATATCCTACCAGACGTGATAACAATTCTAGACACGACCAACAATAACGTTCTCTGATGGCCGTACTGCCTGCACAGGTAATTGCAACTTCAGTAATTTACATATGCGCCGATGTTATGTACGTGGATACCCCACTGTGATGTGTAGGCATATGAAGCTGCACTATCTGACCGTTTGTTCCTGGCGCTACTCTTTTGTTGTCAAGCATTGTAATTCTCAAACCCTCGACGTCTGTCAAGAACTACTGCATAGATGCATATTATCGTAACGGAAAGACCTGTAGACCAATTGTGCCCATAAGAGCGAAGTACTACAAATTTTGGAACGTACTCAGTGCGAACATACGGTTTACCATGATATGAAATGTTGTGATCAATATACTTCATCCTGAAAAGAAAAACTTCAAATTTATTTCTGAGAGTTCACAAACACATTTCATTACACGAGTAGTTCAATTGTCGCCTTCAGAGAACAGTTTCGTTAGTATTGCACTGACTCGCGTAGTTCTGACAAACTAAGACAAAAACTGTCAGTCATATTTCTGTACCCTTTTCTTTATATACACACATAAAAAAAGTTTTGCATCACCTTGGTTCCCAGAAGTCCTGAAGATAGACATAGTCCCTTTGACTGTTCAGAGATGTCACTAAACCCGCCCAAAGATGTAAACAACCATGTATGAGCAGAGCCTATTAGACGGAGTGGGTCCGACAGCTGATCAGTTCCAGTCATTCCACCAGGAAGGAGGTACACGGCTCGTGTTGTCTGTAGTTCAACCATGCCTAGAAGGTCAATACCGCGGTTCGCCCGCGTCTGCATTGTCACTTTGTGCCAAGAAGGACTCTCAACTCTCAACAAGGAAAATGACCAAGCGTCTCGGAGTGAACCAAAGATAAGTTGTTCGGACATGGAGGAGATACAGAGAAACAGGAACTGTCGATGACATGCCTCGCTCAGGTCGCCCAAGGGCTACTACTGATTATGACTCAGGGGAACCCTGACAGCATCGCCACCATGTTGAATAAGGTGTGCAGCCACAGGACGTCGTGTTACGATTCAAACTGTGCGCAATAGGCCGCATGATGCGCCACTTCACTCCCGACGTCCATGGCGAGGTCCATCTTTGCAACCACGACACCATGCAGCGCGGTACACTTGGGTCCAACAACATGCTGAATGGACCGCTCAGGATGAGTGTACGCCGCTGGTGGTCATGGAAGGCGCCGTAACGGCTGTACGGTACGTGAATGCCATCCTCCGACCGACAGTGCAACCATATCGGGAGCATATTCGAGAGGCATTCGTCTTCATGGACGACAACTCGCGCCCCCATCGTGCACATACTGTGAATGACTTCCTTCAGGATAACGAGATCGCTCGACTAGAGTGGCCAGCATGTTTTCCATACATGAACCCTATCGAAATTTATTTAATTGCAATCTTTCATTTATAAATGTGTATGTCACGTTCAAAATACGCAATTGCCGAGCGATAGGAACCATCGACCATTCGATTCACGTGCATATTCATATTGTATACTGTAGACTCAGCAGTATTTGGCTTGTAATGTGGCAACTACATATCCCAGCCCCTAGACAACGAAACCAGCCAAAACTTTTAGTATTTCAACTCTGATTCAGAGGATGCGTAGTTGAGGGCCATCACCATATTTCATTTATATTATTTGAAAACCCGCAAGACCAACAGAGAACAAACACGCTTTGAGAGAAGGTATAAACTAATACACATCTACCTCCTATTGTTTGCAAGCTACCCATCTTCAATACGAGTCATACACACTATAGCTAGTCGGTGAAACATAAAGACACTTTTATAATTTCTTGTCTCAATATACAGACGTAGGTCCAGCGCAGTGAGTTTCTGTGTATGTTGATGTAAACGTGCTTGTAGTAGAGAGAACTTGTAATTGTCATTGCACATGTGGTTTAATGAAGATAGGGTCAGATTAAGTGAAAAAGAAATCAGGTGTCTGTTTCTTCTTTTTATTTGCATCGCATGTTGGTTTGAAACATAGAAGCAAAAGTTTTAAATTTTGTGTAAGTCACTGTCTCAGCTACTGTGTACAACTTGCTTTAGTTTCCACTACCGGCTGCATTCATCGAACATTATCTTCTGACAATTCCATGGACACTGCAGAGTGGAAATTAAAGTGACTGATTATCGCAATTTTCCAACTTGATCGCTTTTTATTTCCATATCTGTACGGTTCTAGGCGCTTCAGTCTGGAACCGCGCCACCGCTACGGTCGCAGGTTCGAATCCTGACTCTAGCATGGATGTGTGTGATGCCCTTAGGTTAATTAGGTACAAGTAGTTCTAAGTTCTAGGGGACTGGTGACCTCAGATGTTAAGTTCCATAGTGCTCAGAGCCATTTGAAAATCCATATCTGTACAGCTACACGCCTTTTGCAAGGTGTCAGGCAAATCCAACACCTTCCATGAAAACCCTGACATGATGAGCAAATCCAGCAGTATGTCACATAGCTCCGAATAAATCGTGACATTAAATTAACCAAAGTAATACGATTAACGAGTGAGCAAATGGAATACCACAGACTAACACAAGAATGCCTAAATGCACGTCATACCTTCCCACCGTGAGACAGACGCAGTTCCGAGGGGAGAAACGAGAACAGAACCGTGTTAAGCTAGAAGGCCCTACGATAAGGGACGGACACCCAAGTTGCCAGCTAACCGACAGGACCACCCCCCAGCCCATGTTAAAAGCTAGAGCCCTCCAGAAGAACAGTATAGATCTTACGGTAACACTAAAAGGGCCACACCAGCCGCAAGTTTTAGCGTGAGACTTTTTCGCGTCTCTCTTACGTTGCAAACTTTAAAAACATTGCCCCACCACGAAAAGTATAACGTTTCTCATTGGATAGACAGAATTTTTGTAGGCGGAGCTTAAGGTTAACATTGAGACCCTGATTGGTCAGATGAAAACACAGCCAGATAGTTTTTTTAAACCAATTTCGGTAAATTGTAGTAAGGAGAAGTTAGAAAAGAGTTAGTTCCGAGACGGCGAGATGCATGGAGCTGCGCCAGCCGCCGCCCCCTGACGAACACTGACAAGGTAATGAACGCACGCGATGCCGCATTTTTGAGTGCATAAGGCTTCACACAGAACTCCAGAAGTCTCATCTGTTACATCACCTTTTTACGTAATACTAATGTCGATCGTCAATTGAAGCTCATGGTTTTCACATTTGCTACGTAACTTAAAATCTGAAACGCGATGATTTTTCTGTTATATAATTATTGAGAAGCCACATCAGCCACTGTAATTTACGACAAGTTAGATAAGTAATTAAAGATAATTGAGGGCCACTGTAGATCATTTTGATGGTTTTCTCTTTTGTGAAACTTAATTTAAACCTAGATTATAGATGTGATATGGCATAGGTCATCCTTCGATCCATTGTAGAACTTGGAAACCCACTCAGGGAATATTCGTTCACATTTTTGTTGAACGCAGTTGGTTTTTATCATCCTGTATTAAAACATTTCCTTTATAGTGCAATTCATAAACAATGTTTTGTGAGTAGAATAAAATGTCCAATGGTAAACTTAACCGCTTTTTCGACGCTATTTTACCAGCTAACTAAAATTAGGAAAGCCTTGAACCCCTTCCACTAAATTTAGTTAGTATTAAGATTATTTTACAGGGAGTGCAGTGGAGCTAACGCTGAAATCATTAAGTATTTGGTTATATCATCGCTAGTCTCACTGAACTCTTCTGAACTCTACATGTCATGTGTGTTCTGGCGTCTCCTTACCAGCAACAGGTCCCAGGTTCAAACTAGCCAATTCCCTAAAAAACAAGCTCAGAGCGTCGTCGCGCGAAAGTGGTAGGGAGACACGACTTAGAACAACAGACACCACGCAGAATGTTAGACTTTCATCTAAAGCTATCATCGAAAATCCGTCGAGATGTAAATAACTTTTTATACAGCGGCTGAGGTGGTGATTTACAGATAAGAACATACACAAAAGAGTAAGAAATTTCATTGTTGGTCGTTCTGATAATTAACATATTTACTTTATGCCTCAGCCTGTTGTTACTTGGCTGTCATTTACTGGGTGGACAGAAAAAAAATCCTGTGTAGTATCTTTCGGATAACCTGTCGCGCGTAACTGATTGCGGTTTGCAGTAACCTGTTTTTGCTAGAGAAAACGATAGTCCACCAATACTCCACCCCTGTGCTGTAGGGCAACGATTGGTTGTGCTATTATTTCCACCGATTCGTGAAAATGCGTATATCTGTATATCCATAATTAATACAGATAACCGGATAACAGAGAATTTACCGTTAAAGCGTAAGCCATTACGTTAATGGCACTCCAACTAATTTGTTATGCGAGGCTAATGACTGCGAGTGTTCAATGTAGAGGCAGCGAGCAAATTGACTGATAGAGGCAAACGGGCTGTGAAACCAGCACCGTCGTAAATCGTGAAATCCGTCTGTAGCAGTGGTGACAAACATGACGCTCCGCGACATCTGAGTTTGTATCTGATTATACTGGACGTCAACAGCAGAAATTAATGCTCTGAACGACATGAAAATTAGTTCTAAAGCACAGATTTTTGCGATGCAGCGCTCTGTTTGAAGTGCCATGACATTCCCATCTTTCAGAGTACTAACCAGTTCCATGAGACAAGCAAATAGCGTCCTAAAACGTAGTGTGGTATCCAACCCCAAGGCTCAGCTTTCCATACCCACGGTGTCGTCAGGGGTGAAAAACGAGTTCCAAGGCCTAAGCGGAGATCGATTCTCGAATATTAATGTACTAACCAAACCAATCAACTAACCGGATTATCAACAGTAAAACCAGCCAGAAAATAAAGTCACTTTGATTTGGAGTTACTTTCTTCACTTGTGGCAAGCACATACTTCTCCACAAAAATGTGTTAAAAAATCGAACAAAGAAACCTCTCAATACACACAACATTGTTTTTAAGTTGATCATCATCAAAATTCTTTCAACGGTAACGCAGCTGCAAACCTGAATGTCTACTAATTTTTTATAGTCGAGTGAAGTAATTACACTAAAACTAAACTAAACTCCTCCAGCAAAGGCACAATGGTACCGACCGGCCGCCTTGTCATCCTCAGCCCATGGACGTCACTGGATGCGGATATGGAGGGGCATGTGGTCAGCACACCGTCCTCCTGGCCGTATGTCATTTGTCGACACCGGAGCAGCTACTTTTCAACAAGTAGCTCCTCAGTTTGCCTCACAAGGGCTGAGTGCACCCCACTTGCCAACAGCGCTCGGCAGACCGGATGATCACCCATCCAAGTGCTAGCCCAGCCAGCCGCGCTTAACTTCGGTGATCTGACGGGAAACGGTGTTACCACTGTGGCAAGGCCGTTGGTCGAAGTAATTACACTGCTGGCCATTAAAATTGCTACACCAAGAAGAAATGCAGATGAAAACGGGTATTCATTGGACAAATATATTATACTAGAAGTGACATCTTATTACATTTACACGCAGTTTGGGTGCACAGATCCTGAGACATCAGTACCCAGAACAACCACCTCTGGCCAATTGTTAGCAGAATATGGACTCGGTGGGTTCAGGAGGGTAATACGGAACGCCGTGCTGGATCCCAACTGCCTCGTATCACTAGCAGTCGAGATGACAGGCATCTTATCCGCATGGCTGTAACGGATGGTGCAGCCACGTCTCGATACCTGAGTCACCAGATGGGGACGTTTGCAAGACAACAACCATGCGCACGAACAGTTCGACGACGTTTGCAGCAGCATGGACTATCAGCTCGGAGACTATGGCTGCAGTTACCCTTGGCGCTGCATCACAGACAGGAGCGCCTGTGATGGTGTACTCAACGACGAACCTGGGTGCACGAATGGCAGAACATCATTTTTTCGCATGAATCCAGGTTCTGTTTACAGCATCGTGATGGTCGCATCCGTGCTTGGCGACACCGCGGTGAACGCACATTGGAAGCGTGTATTGGTATGGGGTGCCATTGGTTACACGTCTCGGTCACCTATTGTTCGCACTGACGGAACTTTGAACAGTGGTCGTTACATTTCAGATTTGTTACGACCCGTGGCTCTACCATTCATTCGATCCCTGTGAAACCCTACATTTCAGCAAGGTAGTGCACGACCGCATGTTGCAGGGCCTGTACGGGCGTTTCTGGATACAGAAAATGTTCGACTGCTGCCCTGGCCAGCACATTCTCCAGATCTCTTACCAATTGAAGATGTCTGGTCAACGGTGGCCGAGCAACTGGCTCGTCACAATACTGATGAACTGTGGTATCGTGTTGAAGCTACATGTACACGCCATCCAAGCTCTGATTGACTCAATGCGCAGGCGTATCAATGCCGTTATTACGGCCAGAGGTGATTGTTCTGGGTACTGATTTCTCAGGATCTATGGACACAAATCGCGTGAAAACTGAAATCACCTGTCAGTTCTAGTATAATATATTTATCCAATGAATACCCGTTTATCGTCTACATTTCTTCTTGGTGTAGCAGTCTTAACGGCGAGTAGTGTAATAACGGAAACATTGGATGACTAATGGGACAATAAACAGCTGATGGTTAGTACGCATTTTATGAATTACTTTACGGTTGTTGACTCTCACCTTCTGGAAACATTATAAGTTGGTTGCAGGCGCTTACCTAGTCTCATTCTAACCAACGCACGGGCATCAGTGGCACCGATGTAGGACCAGTTTTCTTAGGAAAACACAACGGATCTCCATCCTGCCTTCTAGTCAGCTCTCGCTTGACACCACGGAGCTCACAAATAGCTGTGGTTTGGGGTCAGTGGAATGCACGCTACAGGGCTTTTGGTTCTGAGCTGACCGATTTGTAACAGTTCGTTGTATCACAGGGGTGCCAACTGCTGCTCAAATTGCTGCTGCAGATGGAGCGCGATGCGCCAGAGCCATACGCCGTACACGATGGTCTTCCATCTCGGTAGGGCCACGTGGCGTCTGGAGCCCGGTCTAAGTGACGGCCCTACATTCCCGTGACCTCCGATGCCAGCAATCATGTACAGTGGCTACATTCCTGCCAAGTCTTTCTGCAGTATTCAAAAAGAACATTCAACTTCTCGTAGCCCTATTACACGGCCTCGCTCAAACTCAGTGAGCTTTTAACAGTGATGTCTCCGTCACTTTAAAGGCATTCTTGATTACCACCAACTCACATGCCCAGTCTCAAAGGTAAGTAACGCACACGACGATTACAGCGTGTATTTAAAGCAAACCTGATTTGCATCCTCATAGTGTCGTTACTAGCGCACGCTCTTATGTGACTGGCGCGAAATTTTGATAGACATCTTCTTTCAGATATAGAAACACGTCTACCAATTTTCGTTTATGTTGCACAACTCTTCCTTGGTGTTGCGATTTTTTTCCGCCCAGTTCCGAGGTCATACTTACAACTCCGCTAATAATGCAGAAAAAAGAAAAACTCATTTCGAGCCATCACGTGGACGGTGCTTGAAGTCCGCATCCGGTCATCCAGATTTAGGTTTTCAGTGATGTTCAAGTGGTTCAAATGGCTCTAAGCTTTATTGGTCTTAACATCGGAGGTCATCAGTCCCCTAGACTTAGAACTAGGTAAACCTAACTAACCTAAGGACATCACACACATCCATGCCCGGGGCAGGATTCGAATCTGCGACCATAGCAGTTGCGTGGTACCGAACTGAAGCGCCTAGAACAGCTCGGCCACAGCGACCGGTTCAGTGATGTTATTTCACCAATGTTATTTAATCTGGTCCCAGAGAAAGCAGTCCGAGAAATGAAAAGAGAAAACAAATGGTTGACGCTAAATGGTAAGACAGATTTATTGGGTTATGCAGACGACATCGCAATTCTAACAGAATCAGAGGAAGAGATTGCTGAAACTGTAGAGGACCTAGTGCAAAATGCAAGTAAGACCGGGTTACGGATTAATGTGGAGAAGACCGAGGTAACGGAAGTATCAAGAGAAGCCCGTAGTGACATCCCATAACAGGTAGAGATAAGGAAATTTGCTAAAGTGCAAAATTTTAAGTACTTCGTACGTGGTTCAACAGGCAAAATAGTTTAAAACAGGAAATAAACCAACGTATTGTGAACGGGTCTAAAACTTATTTCAGTCTAAAGCAGATACTGTCATCCAAGAATCTGTCAATTAACATCAAACTTAAAGCATACAATGCCATGATAGTGCCAGTATTGTTGCATGGGACAGAAACCCTAAGCACAACAAAGAACGATGAAGAAAACTTGATGGTTTTCGAAAGAAATGTTAGAGTGGGATCTTTGGACCTGTCCAGGAGGGGAGCTCGAGGAGACGTAGAAAAAACGAAGAATTATACAGTATGACCTGACGAGGCAACCGAACATTGTTCAGGACTGAAAGCGCGGAGAATAAGCTTGGCAGGCCACATTGCTAGGAGGGCAGACACCTCTCGAGCAAAAGCCATACTTATGGGAATACCTTATGGTACCCGTCCAATCGGAAGACCCATAAATCTATGGGAGGATGAGCTATAGAAAGACCTTTGCCAGCTATGAATATGTGACAACTGGATCCAAAGTGCACGAGATTGCCATCTATGGAGGAGCATTGTGAGGTCGCCGCATGAACTACAGGGTCCTCGATCGCCGGTTTGATGGTGATGATGATAATGATGATGATGATTTGCTTTACCTTAATCGGTTAGGGGAAATCCGTAGCCTCCCATCCATTATTCTTTGAGGAACTGATCATCCATATATAAAACAGCTAGTTTTTCAAGCATCTCAGTGTGTATGAAGCCATAGCTCGTGAATTACGTGTAATGTAATGATATAATTTTGCAGGTTCATTCAGAGGTATATGTGGATATTGTCCGCAAATATGTTCCGAATAGCTTTCGTAGTAAAGGAGTAACAATTTTAAGCATCATGTCTGATGCCGAAGTTTTACTGCATGAATAGTGCCGTGTTCATGATTGCACCTAAGAAGATAGATTCAGGAATGAAGACATTAAGAGTGATTCAGGCTGTGATTTTAAAGATAGCTAACAACAAAAATGGTAAATAAATGTTCAATATACATACAGCCAACCGATTGAATAAATTCATTGTAATGGCCGCTGTGGCCGAGCGGTTCAAGGTGCTTCAGTCCGGAACCGCGCTGCTGCTACGGACGCAGGTTCGAATCCTGCCTCGGGCATGGATGTGTGTGATGTCCTTAGTTTAGTTAGGTTTAATTAGTTCTGTTACGACCCGTCGCTCTACCCTTCGTTCGATCCCTACTAAATGCTACATTTCAGCAGAATATTCCACGAAAGCATGTTGCAGGTCCTGTATGGGCCGTTCTGGATACAGAAAATGTTCGACTGCTGTCCTGGCCATTCTCCAGATCTCTCACCAACTGAAAACGTCTAGTTAATGGTGGCCGAGCACTTAGAACTACTTAAACCTGACTAACCTAAGGACATCACACACATCCATGCCCGAGGCAGGATTCAACCTGCGACCGTAAGGGTCGCGGGGTTCCAGACTGAAGCGCCTAGAAACACTCGCCCACCATTAACTAGGCGTTTTCAGTTGGTGAGAGATCTGGAGAATGTGCTGGCCAGGACAGCAGTCGAACATGTTCTGTATCCAGAAAGGCCCATACAGGACCTGCAACATGCGGTCATGCAATATTCTCCTGAAATGTAGGGTTTCGTAAGGATCGAATGAAGGATAGAGCCACGGGTCGTAACACATCTGAAATGTAGGGTCCACTGTTCAAAGTGCCGTCAATGCGAACAAGACGTGACCGAGACGTGTAACCAATGGCACCCCATACCATCACGCCGGGTGATACGCCATCATGGCGATGACGAATACACGCTTCCAATGTGCGTTCACCGCGATGTCGCCAAACACGGATGCGACCATCATAATGTTGTAAACACAACCTGGATTCATGCGAAAAAATGGCCTTTTTGCCATTGGTGCACCCAGGTTCGTCGTTGAGTACATTATCACAGGTGCTCCTGTCTGTGATGCAGTGTCTAGGGTAAACGTAGTCATGGTCTCGGAGTTGATAGTCCATGCTGCTGCAAACGTCGTCGAACTGTTCGTGCAGATAGTTGTTAGCTTGTAAACGTCCCCATCTGTTGACTCAGGGATCGAGACGTGGCTGCACGATCCGTTACAGCCATGCGGATAAGATGCCTGTCATCTCGACTACTAGTGATACGAGGCCGTTAGGATCCAGCACGGCGTTCCGTATTACCCTCCTGAACCCACCGATTCCATATTCTGCTAACAGTCATTGGATCTCGACCAACGCGAGCAGCAATGTCGCGATACGATAAACCGCATTCGCAATAGGCTACAATCCGTCCTTATGAAAGTCGGAAACGTGATGGTACTCATTTTTCCTCCTTACACGAGTTATCACAACAACGTTTCACCAGGCAACGCCGGTCAACTGCTGTTTGTGTATGAGAAATCGGTTGGAAACTTTCCTTATGTCAGCACGTTGTAGGTGACCGCCACCGGCGCCAACCTTGTGCGAATGCTCTGAAAAGGCATCTTCTTCCTGTCGGTTATATTTCGCGTCTGTAGCACGTCATCTTCGTGGTGTAGCAATTTTAATGACCAGCATTCTATTATCGTATTCGGAGGAGACAGCTGGCAATTGAAATTTCATGAAAACATCTTGTCGCAATGAAAGGATCATTTGTATTAATGATTATCACCGCAACTAGCGCATTATACCCGTGATTCTCTCCCTCTCACTCTCTCTCTCTCTCTCTCTCTCTCTCTCTCTCTTCTGTTTCGCTATAACAGAACTGTCCTCTTTTGCACTCTTACGATTTTCTTCGTCATTCCTTTCTGCTGGTGATACCGCACCACCCACCAATTCTGTAGCATAGGACGGACGGGCGTAGTGGTGTAGGCAATCTCTTTAGTAGTTAGCAGACTTGTTGCATCTCCTATGTGTCCTGCCAATAAAATATAGTCTTTGGTTTGCCTTCCCCACAACATTATCTATGTGATCGTTACAATTTAGTTTTTTTGTAGTTATAATTCCTTTTTATTTAGTCTAATTGACAGCCTTTAGATTTGTGTGATTTATCGCGTACCCGAAATTTAGCCGTCCTGAATGATTTCACACTTTTCATTAATTAGAGTCAAATTCAACTTTTCGCACAGTGCAGATATCTTGTCTAATTCATTTTGCAATTGGCTTTGAACGTCTGATGACTCAACTAGACAGTAATGGATAGCATCATTTACAATGTGAGAGTATCGCTCACGTTGTCTTCCTAATCGTTTATGAAGAACAGGAATAGCACAGGGCCTGTAACACTACCTTGGGTGTGAAGTTAATTCGCCTCCACGTGGTGCACCCTGGGTAACGCTAAATGTACTAACACAACTGGCGGCAGACCGAACGAAGAATTCCTGCCCCACATCACAGTGAAACAGAACGACAGACAAAGCGCTATGCAAGATACATACAACGGTCCTTTTAGGGACCAACTGACAAAGGATCTCGGACCTTGCATCCGAATCTGCCATTTCAACATTGAGGGCATAAGCAGAGCAAAATGTCAAGTATTGCAGAGAATTTTACACGATAACGACATTGATCTGGTAGCCATACAGGAAACTCAAGTCCAACTTGAAGCTAGAGGAAGGATACTGGGATATGACCTACTTGGAGCCACGTATGACAGACACTATGGCGTTGCGACACATGTGTGTGGGGGCATAGAGGACGCCTTTCTAGTTGAAGCCTCCATTGAAAATGATATCCATGAAGTTGTCATCAAAATAGGAGAAGTTACAGTAACTAACATCTATAAACCTCCTGCTACTACATGGCCAGCTGAAGTGATAAAGATCCACCCACACCCAAGCGTATACGTTGGGGACTATAACAGTCACCACGAAATGTGGAAATATAGTACGAATGGTAGCAATGGAGACATGCTGGTCGATTGGTCCGAGGAACAAAATACATATCTGGTCTTTGATGCCAAGGACCGAGGGACATTCAGATGAGTCGCATGGAACTGCTGACTATAACCCGGATCTGTGCTTTCTTTCGAGGGATACAAACGATAAACCACTGACAGCCTCTAGAAGGGTCCTGACGGACTTCCCTCATAGCCAGCGCCGCCCTGTGCTTATTAATATCGGTATATCCATCCCGATAATAAGGTCTTACCCTCGACCAAGGTGGAATTTTACAAAAGCTGACTGGACAAAATTCTCTGTACAACTTGATTATACCTTGAGCTGGATCCCTCCAACCAGCAAGAGCTATGAGAGGTTTGTGGGAGCGGTCATTAGCTCTGCGAAAACAGCGATCCCAAGAGGGTACCGCAAAAAATACATTCCCGGTTGGACAGGGATATGCGATGACCTGTACGCGGAGTTCATCAAGAATGGGGACCGGGAAATAGCGGATGAACTATTATATAACATCGACTTTATTAGAAGGCAAAAATGGGAGAATACTGTTGAAAATCTAGACTTTTCAAAGTCAAGCCGACAAGCCTGGTCCCTACTGCGTAAACTTGGAGGCGCAAATCCACCTGAACATAGAAAGGACGAAATATCTCCCAACAAGGTTGCATCCCGCATAGTTTCTGCGTCTAGAACCCCACCAAATAGAAAGCATACAACAAAAGTGAAGAAAGACTTAAAAACATTAAAAAGGACCCGTGCAATGGACTCAGAATATTCATCAGATATTCGCATCGAGGAGGTTACCAATGCCCTGAAGAAGGTTAAATCAGGCAAAGCTCCGGGTTTCGATGGTATCCACCCTGAGTTCCTCATACATGTCGGAGCCTACACAAAACAATGGCTGGCTAACTTCTTTACGGACATTCTCCAAGTGGGTAACATTCCTCCCTCACTTAGACGAGCAAAGATCATCGTAGTCCTGAAACCTGGTAAACAGGCGATAGACCAGAGAGTTACCGCCCCATTGCCCTTCTCAGTATGGTCTATAAATTACTAGAAAGACTGCTCCTCAACAGAGTAGGCCAGACTATACTCAAAAAAAAAAAAAAAAAATGGTTCAAATGGCTCTGAGCACTATGGGACTCAACTGCTGAGGTCATTAGTCCCCTAGAACTTAGAACTAGTTAAACCTAACTAACCTAAGGACAACACAAACATCCATGCCCGAGGCAGGATTCGAACCTGCGACCGTAGCGGTCTTGCGGTTCCAGACTGCAGCGTCTTTAACCGCACGGCCACTTCGGCCGGCATACTCAAAAAAATCCCTATCGAACAAGCAGGATTCCGTCCATATCGCTGCTGTACAGATCAAGTCCTATCACTGACAACATACATAGAGGCGGGGTTCCAGAAGAAACATAAAGTAGCTGCAGCATTCATAGACCTAACAGCAGCCTATGATACAGTTTGGAAACAGGGGCTCATGTACAAATTAATCTGTGCTGTCCCCTGCAAGAAGATAACCAACTTCATTGATGATATGTTGTCAAATAGAACCTTCCAAGTAATAATGGGGAATGAGAGAAGTAAACAGATGAAACTCAATAATGGACTCCCACAAGGCTCTGTCCTTGCGCCCCTCCTTTTCAGCCTTTACATCGCTGACATGCCTGCAACCAGATCGCGCAAATTTGGTTATGCTGACGACTGGGCTCTAGCAACAGCCCACAGAAATATAGAAACTGCCGAAGACATCCTTACGAGTGACCTAGGGATTCTCAGCGAGTACTTTAGAAAATGGAGGCTACAACCTAGTGCTACAAATGCGGAAGGAAGTATCTGCCTTCCATTTGAACAAAAAATGGTCAACAGAGAACTACAAGTCTATCTAGATGGGAAGTTACTAAATCACAACAAACACCCAAAGTACCTTGGGGTTACCCTAGATAGGAGACTAACATTCAAAGAACACCTGACGAAAACTGCAGCGAAACTTAAAGCACGCAACAACATATTGCAGAAGCTCTGCGGCACCACTTGGGGCTCCACAGCATCTACCTTAAGAACATCCGCACTTGGCTTGGTGTATCCAGTGGCAGAATACTGTGCCCCAGTGTGGCTCAACAGCAAACACACACACTTGGTAGATAGCCAACTTAATGCAACTATGCGTATTATATCAGGCACAATCAGGCCAACTCCTACAGTGTGGCTGCCCGTTCTCAGTAACATAGCCCCTCCTAACCTGCGCCGTGAACACGCTCTGGCTAGAGAATTTCAAAAAATCATGGCCAACCCTCAATTACAAATCCATGAAGATACTCACGACATCCAAGGAAACCGACTTCGGACTAGGCATCCTCCACTAAAGACCGCACAGGCTCTGCACCAAACCAACTTTAAAATAAATGACCGATGGAAAGAGGAATGGGAGAGCAGAAAAGCAGTAAACTGCCACAGTATGCCATGCATCTTTAGTAAACCAAAAGGATTTGATTGCCCTCGCAAAGTTTGGTCAACTCTTAATTGCACCAGAACCAACTGTGGGAGATGCGCCGACTCCTTACACAGATGGGGTAAACTTACTTCGGCCGCTTGCGACTGTGGCGCTGAGAGACAGACGGTCAAACACATCGTGCAGGAATGCCCACTAAGGGCATACGAGGGTGACCCACAAGATTTCCTAATGGCGACCCAAGAGGCAATTGACTATTTATTATCTAAGCTGGACGTCTGCTTGTGATTGCTCTTCCGTGAGTGTAAATTTACAATTGGCGGTGTCCTTATATACAAACTGTTATTTATTCCTCTGTTTATACTAATGTGATTTTTTTTTAAATCGTGTTGTTTCTGTAATTTTTGCTGTGATGTTATGAGCCATACGATAAATAAAACTACCTTGGGTTGGGTTGTTTGGGGGAAGAGACCAAACAGTGAGGTCATCGGTGTCATCGGATTAGGGAAGGATGGGGAAGGAAGTCGGCCGTGCCCTTTCAAGGGAATCATCCCAGCATTTGCCTGGAGCGATTTAAGGAAAACCTAAATCAGGATGGCCGGACGCGGGATTGAACCGTCGTCCTCCCGAATGCGAGTCCAGTGTGCTACCACTGCGCCACCTCGCTCGGTAAACACTACCTTGGGGAACGGCAGTTGTCACTTCTGCTTTACTCGATGACTTTCCGTCAATTGTGACCTCTATGACAGGAAATCAGGAATCCAGTTGCACAGCTGAGGTAATACTCCATAGACACGCAATTTGATTAGAAGTCGCTTTTTTAGGAAAGGTGTCGAAAGCCTTCTGGAAGTTTAGAAGTGCGTAAAAAGCTTCAGACCCGCTGTTCATAGCTCTCATTACTTCGCGTGAGGCCAGCCGGGGTGGCCGAGCGGTTCTAGGCGCTACAGTCTGGAACCGCACGACTGCTACGGTCGCAGGTTCGAATCCTGCCTCTGGCATGGATGTGTGTGATGTCCTTAGGTTAGTTAGGTTTAAGTAGTTCTAAGTTGTAGGGGACTGATGACCTCAGACGTTAAGTACCATAGTGCTCAGAGCCATTTGAACCATTTTTTGAACCACTTCGCGTGAATAACAAGCTAGTTCTGTTTCATAAGAAAGATGTTTTCGGAATCCATGCTGACTATGTGTTAATAGATCGTTTTCTTCGGCGTAATTCTTAGTATTAGATCACAGTATATGTTCCGAAATCTCTCATGCTGGATTGCACTCTCTCGTAAAATTCTTGAGGTGACTGCATTAGGATTCTAAAGCCAAACCTTGAGAAGTAAGTACAGAGTTAACTGCTGAAGGACTGTAAAATACGAAAACCGTAATTCAGATCTGATAGGTAGGAATGTGCGGTGGAAGGTAGGGTAGAATCAGACATCTAAGCTTTTTTCGAAGTTATAATATTTTTCTAGTGGTTGGATTGGAACGTTTTTCACACTAAACAATATTGTGATACGTTACTCCACAAAGTTATATAACTGAATGTCATAAGAATATAAGTTCGTTGATTTTTTTGAACATTTCCCCACCTTCAGCATTTTGATCGTTTAAATTTTTGAAGGGTTGTATCGGACATGAAACTGGTTTGCGTAAGAAAGTCGCTTTTGAAGAAAAAATGTTTTAAATGTGTCGTAACTGGTTCTAAGATGAACTTATCATCACCTCAGGTACTTTGTCAAAGAATTTGTCAGCTTGCTCCGCACTGAAATTGCTGCAAACACTTGGATTCTGCTGTCATCAGCGTTTAGTCTTCATGTCTCTTTATAGAATCATAACAAAAGTCTTTCCTCGTTTTCATTTTTGTCTCATTGGACCTATCGGTGCCGGCCGGAGTGGCCGTGCGGTTCTAGGCGCTACAGTCTGGAACCGAGCGACTGCTACGGTCACAGGTTCGAATCCTGCCTCGGGCATGGATGTGTGTGATGTCCTTAGGTTAGTTAGGTTTAATTAGTTCTAAGTTCTAGGCGACTGATGACCTCAGCAGTGAAGTCGCATAGTGCTCAGAGCCATTTGAACCATTTTTTGACCTATCGGTCACCTTCGTTTGCTGTGCATATTTTATACTAGATTTAAGAATTTGTCTTCATGGCTACCTCTTTGTTTCCTCGTAAAGTATGAAGTCAATCATCTAATGTGCTCCTTGCAACTGATTATTTTCCCTTGCTTCCTTCATTGTCATTCCAGGAAGTTTATGTTTTTCCTTGGCTCTCATATACGTTACTTTCATCCAACTATGTACTGATATCTCAAAAGCTTGCTGAAAAAAATTATGTTATCTGTTTTGTTCTGTACAAGCCGATATTTCTTTGTCCGACAAAATCCGAACGAACCGCTGTCATAGCTTAACATCCGTATTGTTTTTACTTGGGCTACGCACCGTCATAGCCTAAAATATAGACAGTAAAAAATAGACAGTAATATCAGTTGTAGGATAAAATAAAAATTATTATTTTTTACTGGAAACAAAGTACAACACTCAAAAGTTTGTGCACCGAAACATCATAGGAACAAATAACTTTTTGCCTCGCCGAAACGCAATGTTGTATTGATTCAGATTCGCGTGAGTGGCTCTGTTCTTTCACAGTTCAGATCACGGTGAAGCGGCTGGGGTGTCACCAACGCCAGAGTTCAGAAACAGCTCTTTTCCGCTGCCAAGTGCTGTCCAATACCACCTGACATTCCCCTATAGTAATATCTGTATAGGTCAGTATTTTATGTTTACCAGCGTAGGAAAAAAAATATTGAATCGTCATGAAAGAGTCAGCAGCCAAAAACTAGCCAGTGGAAACTTAAGTATAAAACCATAGGCAGAAAAAAGATTATGTTTCACGAATGACTGTCTCAGAGAAAGGAGCTTCAGGTGCAAAGCGCATGCCGTGTAAGGTTATACAGAGGTAAGTACGTAGCCAAAAAATACACCAAATATGGCGACTGTGGTAGCATTAATTTGCGTTTTTACTGCCATTCAACGGAGATGGGGAACTTAGTGCGGAATAGTCCTTTCACTTTTTTTTCTGTTCTACCAAAAACAGAGCCATATGTTGTCACTTTATTTTACTGGTCCGTCTTGATCACACAAACTTTTACGCTTCGCTATTACCGGTTTCAGCTACTGCCATCTTCAGATCTGTTACAAATAAAAATAGGATGTAACCAAGTAAGTTTTGCTGGCGCTAAATCTATAAAAGGCCTGGGGCTACATAGGAAAGATAAAGAGTGTTAACATTATTAAGAGCCATGTATACCAGCCACACATACTATTAAATATTCTGATGTAGTATCAACTGCAAACTAAACATGCACGTACGTAGTAAACGCTGGTGATGATTAAAATGCATCTGGTGTTTGTACAAAAAACTGATGCCAGCACAGGGCACTATAGCTAGGGTACATGATTAACTAGTATCGATAAGGTAATGATTAAAATGCAGTATGCGTAGTCATTAAAATTAGTTCACATGGAACAACGATTGTCTGACAATAAAACATGTACTGTCATACTGTACGTGGAATTACATCAATACATAAAATCCACATAAAAAGTGCAAATACCAATAATTCCAATAATGTGTAGCTCCTAGCCTGGCAAAGTAAACCATATAACTGTGTAAAAGCCAGTATAAAAAGTTTAAGAATAAAATCAGGTCTATAAAACGAAATCTTCCAGCACGACAAAACAATCGCTGTAACCGTAAGTGTAGGATAATTAACGAAACAGAGAGTGTTAATAAAAAAATAAAAATATCGATAGTCGATAATACATCCACCTGACTGGATAGTCGAGAGAGCTAACGGGCCGCTTCCTGGAACCGGGTAGTGGCGCCGGCCCTGGATAGAATCCGCCAGGCGGATTAACGACGAGGGCCGGTGTGCAGGCCACCCTGGATGTGGTTTTTCGGCGGTTTTCCACACCCTGCTAGGTGAATACCAGGCTGGTCCCCACGTTCCGCCTCAGTTACACGACTCGCAGACATCTGACCACGTTCGCACTATTCCATGAATTACACTACATGCAGACAGCTGGGGTACACTAATTCCTTCCCGGGGTGGGGGGCGGGGGTACAGGGTGGCAGCGGGAAGGGTATCCGGCCACCCCTTCATACTAACCTTGCCAAATCCGTTCCTAACAGTGCCAACCCTGTGTCAGTGCGAGACATGGCACCAGTGAAAGAAAGAAAATAAGGAGGTCGATAATGCATCCGGAGTGGGATATGAATGGCGCTTCATAGTGACTTTTCTGTATGACGTCCTTGTCTTCCTGGGGCGGAAGTTGCGGAGGAAGACCCAGTCTCCTAGCCGCCGGCGCCTGGCAGACACGACGCACGTCAAGCTGTTGGGGCGCCCGATGCTGCTCAAACAAGTAGCTTTCTCAATACATCAGAATATGATTCAGGTTAAACTCATTATGTTCATTCAGCAGTAATTTCGGTTGCCGTTTACTGTCTACATAAATCTTCAGTTCTTCCAGTAGGTTCAGTAGCTGGACCTTTGGCGCCCTTTGCAACACTTCCATATTATTCTCCATTTTTTCCTGATGAATGTTTTGTCTGTTCACATGTCTACAGAAAGCGCTCTTATTTTGGTTATATACTACTGGCCATTAAAAGAAATGCAGATGGTAAATGGGTATTCATTGGACAAATATATTATACTAGAAGTGACATGTGATTACATTTTCACGCAATTTGGGTGCATAGATCCTGAGAAATCAGTACCCAGAACAACCACCTCTGGCCGTAATAACGGCATTGGTACGCCTGGGCATTGAGCCAAACAGAGCTTGGATGGCGTGTACAGGTAGCTTCAACACGATACCACAGTTCATCAAGAGTAGTGACTGGCGTATTGTGACGAGCCAGTTGCTCGGCCACCACTGACCAGACGTTTTCAACTGGTCAGAGACCTGGAGAATGTGCTGTCCAGGACAGCAGTCGAACATTTTCTGTATTCAGAAAGGCCCGTATAGGACCTGCAACATGCGGTCATGCATTATCCTGCTGAAATGTAGGGTTTCGCACGGATCGAATGAAGGACATAGCCACGGGTGGTAACACATCTGAAATGTAACGTCCACTGTTCAAAGTGCCGTCAAAGCGAACAAGAGGTGACCGAGACGTGTAACCGATGGCACCCCATACCATCACGCCGGGTGATACGCCAGTATGGCGGTGACGAATACATGCTTCCAATGTGCGTTCACCGCGATGTCGCCAAACACGGATGCGACCATCATGATGTTGTAAACACAACCTGGATTCATCCGAAAAAATGACGTTTTGCCATTCGTGCACCCATGTTCGTCGTTGAGTACACCATCGCAGGGCTCCGGACTGTGATGCAGCGTCAAGGGTCGAGCTGATAGTCCATGCTGCTGCAAACGTCGTCGAACTGTTCGTGCAGATGGTTGTTGTCTTGCAAACGTCCCCATCTGTTGACTCAGGGATCGAGACGTTGCTGCACGATCCGTTACAGCCATGCAGATAAGATGACTGTCATCTCGACTACTAGCGATACGAGACCTTTGGGATCCAGCACGACGTTCCGTATTACCCTCCTGAACCCAGCGATTCCATATTCTGCTAACAGTCATTGAATCTCGACCAACGCGAGCAGCAATGTCACGATACGACAAATCGCAATCGCGATAGGCTATAATCCGACCTTTATCAAAGTCGGAAACGTAATGGTATGAATTTCTCCTCCTTACACGAGGCATCCCAACAACGTTTCACCAGGCAACGCCGGTCAACTGCTGTTTGTGTATGAGAAATCGGTTGGAAACTTTCCTCGTGTCAGCACGTTGTAGGTGTCACCACCGGCGCCAACCTTGTGCGAATGCTCTGAAAAGCTAATCATTTGCATCTCACAGCATCTTCTTCCTGTCGGTTAAATTTCACGTCTGTAGCACATCATCGTCGTGGTGTAGCAATTTTATCGCCAGTAGTGTACATGTGCTCAGTAAAACTAGTATTGAAATTCTTTCCTGTCTGACGGAAGTCTTGGCAGTTGACCTTGTGGGCACCAGATTCCCAATTTCTTTTGTTCTTGTTGCCAACTTCGTGTCGTAGCCTAGAACCAATTGTACTACTCGTTTGTAATCCGATTTTTAGTTTCGTTTTTCTGAAAGTGTTTCGATTCTGTCGGAAAATGCACCATTGTGCGTGATGGCAACAAACTTATTGTCCTCTGGTTCTACTGTCTCCTTCTTGTCACATATTTTTGACTTAAGTTTATTATAAACGTTCATTACATACCCGTCCTGACATGCGTTTGCCTTGGCTACTTGTCTGTTCACATTTAACACTTCCACGTCGTCATTAGGGGTGAGTGGTAGTTCCAGCATCGTGTTGATCATGGCTCTGAAGTATGCCCATTTATGCTTCTTAGGGTGACAGGATTTCACATTTATAATCATGTCAGTAGTCTTCGTCTTCCTAAATGTGCTAATCTTACGCTTTCGATCCCTTTTAATTAACCTAAATCCAAAAAACTTCCTTCTTACAGCTTCACTGTGCAATTTTTTTCTGCATCCTACCGATTCTTCCTGCTACCTCGCGTATTTCACTTTCGTCACCTTTTGTACAGTAGTACGATGTCGTCTGCGTAACATTGTAATAGACAATTTTTTCGCATCTACAAATATCTCAGCTAGAGTGCCAGACGAACTGTTGCCCACTGCGAGACTGTCCTCTTGATAAGAAATCTTATCGTTAAATTTAAAATAATTAAATGACAGCACAAGTTCTAAAATTTCTACGAGCTCTTCTATTTCGCCTTGATTAATCTTCTTGTAAGTTAACAAGTTCAATCTGCAACGTATCGTTTTTTGGTATACTGGTTAACAATGTCATAAGAAGCTAATGTAGCTCCAGCTGAGGTTTGTCATTAAAATCGTTCGCAAATTCATAACCATTCTGAATAACTTTTTATAGGTATACGCTGATCTGTTTTTTGTTGCATTCCCTGTTCAATTTGTAATTAGGACATGACATACTGTTAATAATTGGCCTAAACGGTTCCCCGCTCTTTAATTTACGAACGAAACGCAGGAAGGGACGGATTATCATTTTTAATTTACGTTTCTCTTCCTCATCTTGAAACAAAAATTTAATGTTCTCAGTTATTTTCCTTATGACTGGCTGGAATTTTTTGATAGAATTGCTCTTGAATTCGACTTTGTTATTATTTGCAAGAAATTTTTCAGTTTTTTGGATGTATTCGCAAACGTCAATTACGAGAACCGAATTTCCTTTGTTAGCCATCGTAACTAAAGTCCTTTCCATTTCTAATTTTTTATTTATCCTTCCAAGTGCTTCTAAATGTAGTGCATTATTACGTTCGTAGCGACCTACCTTGGATATACATTTGTTAGTTTTTACACCTATGTCCATCTGATCAAATTGAGTTTAACCACATCACAAGCAGCTTTTACCTCTGCAATAGTATTTATTCAAATACCAGACGCATTTTGATCATCACAAACACGTACTATGTACCTACATGTTTAGTTTGACGTTGATGCGTATGGTACGTATGGCTGGTGTACATGGCCGTTAATCATGTAAACACTCTTTATCTATATTTATGCAGGACCAGGACTTTTACGGATTTAGCGTCAGCAAAACTTACTTGGTTACAACCTATTTTTGTTTTTAACAGATCTGAAGATGGCAGTAGCCGAAGCCGGTAACAGTGAAGTGTAAAAGTTAATGTGATCAAGACGGACCTGTAAAATAAAGTGCCAAAATATGATCACGTACTCACTTTCAGGCATTGTCTCCAGTTGACAAATCTGTGCCAAGTCAGGCCAAGAACGAGGTAAAATTGTCCTTCAAAACAAAAATCCTCATAATGAAAGGTATTATGAAAACAAGGATTAACAAATTCTGTTTGGATGAGGGGATTATTGTTAAATATGTTAACGTCAGGAATAATAAACATTCTGTAGCAACGGTACGTGTGAAACGCAGAAGTGAAATTCTATGGACATGGACTGAGATCAGGGGAGCACACATGAAGAAAGAAAAATTTAATTTGGAAGCATTCAGACTTCACTTACTTTTAGGTACGTTTCTCTCACCATTTGCCGGCCAGAGTGGCCGAGCAGTTCTAGGCGCTTCAGTCTGGAACCGCGCGACCGCTACGGTCGCAGGTTCCAATCCTGCCTCGGGCATGGATGTGTGTGATGTCCTTAGGTTAGTCAGGTTTAAGTAGTTCTAAGTTCTAGGGGACTGATGACCTTAGATAAGTCCCATAGTGCTCAGAGCCATTTGAACCACCATTCTCTCGCCATTACAGTTCTCGCGCGTTTTCAAAGGTGTTAATAATGTGGTGGACGATGAACAGCAAAAGATCGCAGTGAAACCTCCAATTTACAGAAGTGTAATGTAAGAGCAGATGAAAGTGGTGGAAAGACAATCATCAATTTGCGGACAGGGTGGTCAAATTCAGGAACATAAAAATGACGGATAATGAAATGGGTCTTCTGAATAAGGGTTTACATTTTAGTATTACTCCGAAATTGAGCGCACCCATAATCAAAAATACTTTACTCACGTGTTTCTTCCATTTGGCAGACTGCCTTTCTAGACTACAGGGGTCGGTCTACTCATGCTTCTCGAACTCCTCTGCCCTCTTGGCCACTGTGATGCTGTCGATTCTTCTCTGCCCCAGAGGCTGTTTGTTTCTGTATGGCGATTCGGTCTTATTAAATGGTTCAAATGGCTCTGAGCACTATGGGACTTAACAACTGTGGTCATCAGTCCCCTAGAACTTAGAACTACTTAAACCTAAATAACCTAAGGACATCACACACATCCATGCCCGAGGCAGGATTCGAACCTGTGACCGTAGCAGTCGCGCGGTTCCGGACTGCGCGCCTAGAACCGCGAGACCACCGCGGCCGGCCGCTCTTATTATCTAAAGACACAAGAAACTCACATTTCACAGACTTACATTAGGTAGCTAAAGCACATCCGCTGTGCGCCATTGTACATCATTCTTCCTGAGAAATGGTGGAAAGCTCAGGTGAGATTACAGAGGCGGACAGTGATCACGCAATCTTCTCTGCAAAGTAGACTTCAAAGGTGAAAAATATCGTGACTTGATGGTCAGGGAAGATGCGACAGTTCACACTCGTGCCCACAACGCCAGCTGGGCGAACAGGCTCCTCGTCGTCTTGGCACACAGTACCACTGGTTGGGATGGACTTGATCACCCAGATGGTCACTTAAGGCTTGACAGTAAATCGACTCGCAAGTAACTACGATATGACGATCTGAGTGTCCAAATCATCGCCCAACTGCCTCCCTCGAGCCCGTCCCATCCTCCACCCACGCACGTTCCAGTCTTGGGACGTAAACTCGGCCAGAAGCTGTAACGAGTGAGCAACGAGATTCATTCGAACAAATGACTGTCTTCCATTGCTCCACAGTCCAGGTTTTATGGCTTCAGTACA
Source organism: Schistocerca serialis cubense (assembly GCF_023864345.2). Taxonomy (NCBI): domain Eukaryota; kingdom Metazoa; phylum Arthropoda; class Insecta; order Orthoptera; family Acrididae; genus Schistocerca; species Schistocerca serialis. The sequence continues at coordinate 867,217,914 of NC_064641.1, read as the reverse complement.
ACGTTTTCCTACTATGGGTATTCGCATCATTAATGACTAGTTTCAGAATTCCAGCTCACCCTGCATTCCTTGTTTATGGAACTCCGTTCGTGTTGTTTTGGTGCCGACAGGGCAACATTCAATTCTGCAGTGACTCTCGCATCTGTCGTCCACTTACTTTCCGTCACAATCCCCTTGAATGACCGTCCATGACGATTAGTCAAAATAAACTTTCGCCCGCATGGTGACTTACCTGATGATGTTTAACCGCTTTTCCTGTATGTGGTATAAATCTTCGATACGATTCCTCTTAAAGCACCAAACACTTCGGCTACCTTCGTAACAGAAGCACCCACCATACGACCACCAATAGTTTGCCCACATGCAAAGTCGGTTCGCTCCGACATAATGCAGTCAGCGCTGTACAGAACACACGCTGACATTTGCAACGTACTGAGCACATTGCACAGGTGCCGTTCATGGTCAAGTACATCAGCGCCACCTGAAGGCTTGCTAGCACCTACAGTTATGTTCAAGCACGCGTTTCTCGCCATGTTTCCATATTTTTGTTCAAACCGTGTACTTTCATTATTCAGGGGTGAAACTTGGTAGTCAAAGAAGGCAGGTTTCTGTTACGATTGTGCACAGGGCCATAATCAGTTACTATTGGTTCCCTTTTGCAACTACACACATTTATTTTAAAACAGTAATTCCAGACTCAGCAATATATCAAGATATCACACGTTATTAATGAATGAATAAACAACTGTGTAATTAATAGTGCTTTCAGTGCGTTACAATTTACCAAATGAGCATAAAACACAGACACAGCAAATAATGTTTTAAATACAAGTCAATGTGATCTCAATTAGAATTTTAAGGCAAGTAACCACAGTCACAGCTGGAGGCCTTTAACGCCAGGAACGGCACTTATAAAAAAAAACTAACAAACACACTGTAAAACAGCTATGCAACAGCAAAGGTTAATTTAAAAAGACAGGCAACTGATCACCAAACAGGTGAGACAAATGATGATAAACTTGGTACCACAACCATTTAAACCTGCTGTAGCGCCAAGAATGGCAATTATATAAAAAAATTTAAAAATATACAGTAAAACAGCAAAAACAACAGCAAAGGTTAATTTAAAAGGACAAGCAACTGATCACCAAACAGGTAAGACAAAATGATGGTAAACTTGGTATCACAATCATTTAAACCTGCTGTAACGCCAAGAATGGCTATTATATAAAAAAGTAGAAACATACAATAAAACAGCAAATACAGTAATAAAACACAAGGGCCAGTCACAGACAGTGCATAAGGAATCGACCTCTGAGTAGGTCCAGCAAAAAAAAAAAACACTTTCGCGAGCGATGAGATAGGCAGCCAAGTGTGGCATTCGCTTCACAAGATGGTAACTCACACTGGTGGCAATCTAACGGATGACTAATGATAATCTTGATAATGCTACCTGACGTCCAATAAACCAAACGCAAAGGTATAAAAATACGCCAAAGCCAGAACCGGCGGTCTGGACTCTGCCCGCAGAATACTGTGCTTAGAACGCCTGGAAAGACAAAGGAATCACTACCATCAGAGCAGAAGAAAACTACACGCCTCACCAGATAGCAGCGGCAAGGCAAGGAATCGTACACTGCCGTTACATACACTAACTCCCAGGGCAGGTAACTGGGGCGTTAGCGGCCACGAGGCAGGAAAAATACCGCGGGTTAAACAAATAGTAACAAACTGAACGCAATAAATAGTAATTATAAGTCCAGGAAAGCTAATCAGATCCGCCTTCCCCAAGCATTCCACTCGCTGCTCCTCGCCTCAGGAAGACTACGAGCAGCAAACGAACCCAAGTCACTGGAGAATTGCAAGATTTCGCAATGGTGGACGTTTCTCTACTTGAATCCAAACGCACTCAACTTAAAGCTTGCAGGATCTGGTTTACGACGAGTTCGTGCACCCTCGTGACCACAGACCTTCGATGTGGCAGTCCATGTGCACCACCAGCAGTCCCGGCGTATTCTTGCACTGCGCGGACCTGGCTCCTCCTGAGTCTCCAACCGAATGCCACTGACATGACCTGGAAGAACAACGACGTAGTCCCAAAGATAGGGCCACAGTTACTACATATCGATAACCGTCGCTGCTGCCACTAGTGGACAGGCAACACTTGCGAAACCAAGTGGCGCCAGTCAACACAAGAAGAAGACAAACAACCGCAACCGTGTCAGCTAAACGATACGGTCTGGGCTCCAACAGAGGATGGAAACCTACAAACAGCACCAACACGAGCCACAGCACGGCTCAAGTTGGATGTTCCTTCTTGTAAACAAAGATACATTAAGGCTTTTCCAGTAGACAGAAAACCGAGTATGCCAGTCAGGAGGATGGTGCAAGCTATTTTTGAGCTTCTGATAAGAGTATTTCCAAACGTCGAGTGGAGCGGTACAAACGGAGGGAATATTGTGCAGACGTTCGGAGGCAGCGTCAGCGCCTGCTAGCTCCGAGGTTTGTCCTCCGCAGAGTATCGCTCTGTTGGACGCCTCAATTATCTGTGGCCCAAGCGAGACGCCACCATTTGCATCTCTGGCTGGCAACAGGTTGGCCGCTACAGGGGTTCGCAAAGCGAGTGCCGTGTTCGCTGCGTGCTTTCGCCATCGCTCCTAACGCGACGTGAACACGTTGGATACTGGTCTCTCTTCTTTGTTTTTTGTGTGTGATGAATGTTCTACTCAAAGCGATCACCCCTAATCAATTTTTACTGATATGACACGCCGCGCGGGATTAGCCGAGCGGTCTAAGGCGCTGCAGTCATGGACTGTGCGGCTGGTCACGGCGGAGGTTCGAGTCCTCCCTCGGGCATGGATATGTGTGTTTGTCCTTAGGATAATTTAGGTTAAGTAGTGTGTAAGCTTAGGGACTGATGACCTTAGCAGTTAAGTCCCATAAGATTTCACACACATTTGAACATTTGATATCACAAATTTATTTTGTTTCACTTTTTGACCTAATGTCCTTTCTGTCCCATGCGAACGGAACAGGGAATTTGTGAGGGCCTCTTGAACCCAATCTAGGTTGGAAACAGTACAGCGACAAAAGCATGCAACATGGCAGACGCAACGGCAGCACTGTTCTTGGACATCGAATGCGCGTTCGGTTAGGTGTGGCATGTTGGACTACTCATTTCAAATGTTGCATTCCATATACCGGTGCGAAATCGTGCAGTGTATTGCAAATCTTATCTGTAACAGGTAAGTATAAGCCCGAGTTGATGGCCAGCTGTCGAGACAAAACTTCCTGGCAGATAAGTGTGCCAGACCGGGACACGAACCTGGGATCCTTGAAAAAGTCTGTGTCTCGAATCCTGGTCCGGTGCACAGTTTTAGTCTGCCAGTAAGTTTCATGCCTGTGCACACTTTAATTCGGAGAAAGTATTCATCTGGGGACTGTCGACATGTTTCACACGAAATGCAGGGCACCTCTGGGAGCGGTCACATCTCCAACTGTTGTTCACATTCTATAAAGCTGACATTGCTAAGCCTCGATGGTGGAATGAAGGCACAGCCTTATTTGCAAATGATAACGCATACTGGCGTCACACCCCACCTAGTGACAGAATTAACGAACAGGCCAACGGCTATGCAAACAGACTGGAATCTTGACAAAGCAAGTAGAGGGTACGACCAAACCCCACAAAAAGCCAGTTAATATTGTTTCGACACCGACACCTCACTAATTTGCGAGCACAGAAATTGTACAAACTAAAAATTCAATTCAGGAGGTCCACACACACACACGCACACACACACACACACACACACACACACACACACACACACACACACACACATAGACAGAGAGAGAGACGTAAAATACGAGTACTTTGGAATTCACTTAGACGAACTAATCCGTGGGTTATCCTTATTCATTCTCGTCCCAATAACCTCGCCCTCCCCCCTTCCCCTCTGCGCAATTTCCACCCAGAGATCAGATCAGAGGTCTCCAAATTTTATTCGAAGGAAGTCGCCATGAGATTGTTTTTGGAACAATGTGTGCCTTGTGGATACACTTAATTTGTCTTTATTGAAGTGGTTTCCAATGTTTTCTGCATCCTGATGCCATTGACCACTGCAGATTTTTTCGCTTTTAGTATCAATCTACAGCTCCATATGCGAGACGGTGCCCTGAGGATGTATCCGATTTCTGCCTCCTGTTTTGTCAAGACCTTTGGCAGGATGAGGGTAACTCATTATAGTGGAAGTCTTCAAATGTACTATCTGATTTAAAATGTAAGCAGTGACTAATATCGAACATGGGGCTTATGACTTTAGGAACAGTAGTAAAACTGTGGGAATTTTTATAAGTAGTTAGAAGTGTTCAGAAACGGCCGTACCTCTGTGACAGTGGATAATGTCACCCACTCAAACTAAGACGATAATATCTACAAACATGAGGATACTACGAATAACTCGAGACGTAGCATACGACTTCCCGACTGACTGAGTACAAAAAAACCTAGTGCAAGGAAAATACAGGACCCAATGAGGAACGCACTAGACGTTGGCTCAACAGATCAAAGGACGCTGGATACACGAAATTTCTCCTTCAACTAAAACATAGAACCTTCAGCCAACCACATTTTTATCGAACCTACATCAGTCATACTCCATCAGTCACTCGTAAACATTAAAGAGATAAAGGAGATACTTGTTAGATCAACTACTTCTACTAGAGCATGAATGATATAGCATAAAAAAGTATTTAAAAAAAGAACAAATAAACTCAGTGGCAGTAAGTATTATTAATACAACTTTAGACTACAGAAACTAAAAAGTCGTAAAATGCCATGACACAGACAAGCAAACACAGCCAATGCTTTACTACAAGGAGGTTTTTTATCAGCCGTAACGGTAATGCTGACGTTAAGTAATAAGTAAGTGAATATCTTTTTCCCTTCTTCCAGCATTACAAATTTCATTCTAACTAAATAAATACCAAAGTTAATAAAATAAAGAGCACAAAACATGATCAATAATAACTGGCTGAAAAGGGCTCCGCTGTACTGCTGCCTGACGTTTCCTTCAAAGATGTAGTTATAAAAAAGACGAAGTTTTTGTGCAGCTGAAGATGTGTATTTCTCAAGATGACGGTTTTGTCTAGCGTAAAGGCGGCAACAGTGAGGGAGCGAGGTACACCATCTAATCTACATCTGCATCGATACTCTGCAAATCACATTTAAGTGCCTGGCAGAGGGTTCATCGAACCACCTTCACAATTCTCTATTATTCCAATCTCGTATAGTGCGCGGAAAGAATGAACGCCTACATCTTTCCGTACGAACTCTGATTTCCCTTATTTTATCATGGTGATCGTTCCTCCCTATGTAGGACGGTTTCAACAAAATATTTTCGTATTCGGAGGAGGAAGATGGTGATTGGAATTTCGTGAGAAGGTTCTATCCCAACGAAAAACGCCTTTCTTTTAATGATGTCCAGCCCAAATCCTGCATCATTTCTGTGGCACTCTCTCCCATATTTCGCGATAATACAAAACGTGCTGTCTTTCTTTGAACTTTTTCGATGTACTCCGTCAATCCTGCCTGGTAAGTCCCACACCGCGCAGCAGTATTCTAAAAGAGGACGGACAAGCGTAGTGTAGGCAGTGTGCTTAGTAGATCTGTTACATTTTCTTAGTGATTTCCCAATAAAGCGCAGTCTTTGGTTTGCCTTCCCCATAACACTTTCTACGTTTTCTTTCCAATTTAAATTGTTCGTAATTGTAATAACTAGGCATTTAGTTGAATTTATGGCCTTTAGATTTGACTGATTTATCGTGTAACCGAAATTTAACGGATTGCTTTTAGCAGTCATGTGGATGACATCACACTTTTCGATATTTACCGTCAACTGCCGCTTTTCGCACCAATCAGATGTTTTCTCTAAATCGTTTTGCAATTTGTTTTGATCTTCAGATTATTAGTCGATAAACGACAGCGTCATCTACAAACAACGGAAGACGGCTGCTCAGACTGTCTCCCAAATCGTTTAAGTAGATAAGAAACAGCAAAGGGCCTATAACACTACCTTGGGGAACGCCAGAAATCACTTCTGTTTTACTCGATGACGTTCCGTCAGTTACTACGAACTGTGACCTCTCTGACAGGAAATCGCAAATCCAATAACATAACGGAGACGATATTCCATAAGCACGCAATTTCACTACGAGCTGCTTGTGCGGTACAGTGGCAAAAGCCTTCCGGAAATCCAGAAATACGCAATCGATCTGAAATCCCTTGTCAATAGCACTCAACACTTCATGTGAATAAAGAGCTAGTGGTGTTTCACAGGAACGATGTTTTCTAAACCTATGTTGACTGTGTGTGAATAGACCGTTTTCTTCGAGGTAATTCATAATGTTCTAACACAATATATGTTCCAAAATCCTGATGCATATCGACGTTAACGATATGGGCGTGTAATTTAGTGGATTACGCCTACTACCTTTCTTGAATATTGGTGTGACCCGTGCAACTTTCCAGACTCTGGGTACGGATCTTTCGTCGAGCGAACGGTTGTAAATGATTGTTAAGTATGGAGCTAATGCATCAGCATACTCCGAAAGGAACCTAATTGGTATACAGTCTGGACCAGAAGACTTGTTTTTGTTAAGAGATTTAAGTTGCTTCACTACTCCGAGGATATTTACTTCTACGTTACTCACGTTGGCAGCCCTTCTCGATTCGAATTCTGGAATATTTACTTCATCTTCTTTTGTGAAGGCATTTCGGAAGGCTGTGTTTAGTAACTCTGCTTTGACAGCACTGTCTTCGATGGTATCTCCATTGCTATCACACAGAGAAGGCATTGATTGTTTCTTGCCGCTAACATACTTCATATACGACAAGAATCTCTTTGGATTTACTGGCAGGTTGCGAGGCAAAGTTTCGTTGTGGAAACTGTTCCAAGAATCTCGCATTGAAGTCCACACTAAATTTCGGGTGCCTGTTAATGGACATTAACGTAGGGTGTGTCCACCCTTCGACCATATGGTAGCTTGAAATCTGCTGAGGATACATTCAGTGAACCTGAATATCTGTGGATGAATTACAGCCCATTCTACCTCAAGAGGCGAAACCAGTACTAGGCAGTCATGTTGGACGCTGTGGTCTGTAGCAAAGTCAACGTTGTAACTCATCTGAGAGGGCCATTGGGTTCCAGTCGGGAGTCTGGACATTGAAGTCCTTTTCAGTAGTTTTGTTGTCCACAAACCTTTGCCTCACAGATATTGCCACGCTCTTACAATTATCAGCTCCAAATTGTTTCTCTGCTGTTTGCGGTGCACAACGCTGTAAAATACATCCGTATAGTTACGTATTTAGTGTTTTATTGAGCACAGTGAAAGTTCCACGCCCTAACCACGACAAACACCCCCACTGTGTAACACCACACCATTCGTACTTCACTGTTGGCACTCCACGTGACAGTATGTAATGTTAGGCATTCGCCCGACCCAACGTTGTAAGGTGGCGTTGTCTCCTGACCTTAATTTCTTACATATTCCGACCTCACCATCGTATTCTGCGTATCAAGACGTTTCATTCGAGCCCAAACTCGATAGGGTCGAGTCAACTTTACGTATTTCCATTTAATCGATATGCAAATCTAACAAGTAAATCGCAAAGTGCGCACCGAGATTAAAAAGTCGAGGCTGGCGTACACAAACATTCAAGACACTATGGCCACAGGAGTTTTTATTCGGCGGAGGCAACCAGCCTGCTGGAATGTCTGTAGGAGGGTGAGTTAGCATGCAGCTGCACCGGCTGGCCGACTGCCCAGGGACCAAAACAGTTTTTGGCAGAGAAAAGAGATAATGGCCTGCGTGTTCACCTTAAAAGCAAAATCCACTGCATTGTTTGGGAGAGCCCCAGCATACACGTTTTTTGACGGATCTAGTGCGCAGTTTCAGAGTTCTCATAGGTGCACAGTAAACGCCTAGCGCAAATGCTCTATATTTCGGGATTGGTTGGCTTAAACGGAGCGCCATTCTCCAGTTTGTAAGAGTAACGCTGATTGGTGGACTACGTCTCATGCAATGAGCCGGAGGAGTGAGGGAAAGACAGCGGGTGATATACCCTTTCGTTTTTTGCGTGGAGGGCAGTCGTTCCGGTGAAGCTCTTGTAGCGGGAACACAAAGCGGGAGCGAGTTCGCTCGTGCGTGTATGCAGAGAGCGAGGAACAAAGTCTCTACTCAGTACTGCACTGAGAGAGCACCTCTATCGCTGGCGAATTGGAGTGATCCTCTATATTGAGTCGCTCGTGATTAAGCGTTTGTTCACTGTGTTGGCTGCTACACTTAATGTGCGGTGTGAACACAGACAGAGTATTAGTTAGCTACTGTGAGTGAACATTGAGTGGCATCACAGTGGACTGGTTATCTGACTGGTGTACCACGCCAATAGTTAGACTAGGGGCAGATAGGAGTCATTGACTTCATCAAGGCGTAGTGAGAGTTCGACTGGCGAAGGTCAATCCAGATAGAAAGAGAGAGTTTTGTTATTTTTCATCGGCGAGCGACGCAGGCAGCAGTCGTCGCAGCTCACGGTATTGTGCGCTACAGCGTAGGCGAGCCCCATCATTCATCCATTAGAAATAACATACTTCATTCACGTCAATCCATTACATTTCTCACGTGACAGTCTTGACCGTACTTAGAAAAATTGAATCAGATAACTATTTAAGTTGAGTAGGCGCGGCTCTCATCCATTCTGCCGAGTAAATAACATTCTTGAAGAAAAGGAATAAAAGAGCTTTCCCACACTTTGTATGTACATGTCCTTAACAGGACTCCTATCCATAAGAGGTAACCTTCTATTCCGAAAAGAACCCAGAAATTTGTGTATCAGTTTATAAATAAAAGTTTCACTTGATTTTCTTAAATTTTGCAATAAATAATATTTTCCTTTCGTTTAATGTTTTTCTTACACTAACTAGCAATATTCCAGTACCCAAGTGTCCCACTAGTTACGTAAGAAAATAAAATATTTTTGTTTCTTTTCGTTACAGTGGACGACTCCAGATGATATTTATTGCTGAAAGTTTTTCAGGCATTTCCTTTTGGTACGTTAGGAGCGTCTGTCTGACTTCTGTAGTAGTGTGGAGTGGAAATTGCTTCTTGCAGGAGCCAAAGGGTACTTGCCAGATCAATCCGTTGCGCAACTCCCAACCATAACACACACACACTGCCAACGTCTTTCATCGCATTGCCACAGAAATAAGCGTGATTCATCACTCCAACTCATTCGTTTCCAGTTACCCACTGCCAGAACCGTTGCCTAGGAAGAACCGCTCGACTATAGTACCCCATTCCTCTTAACTCCCTACATACAGCCATTTGCACTCTGGACTGTTGATAGCACAGTGGAACTCACGAGTCATTCTGTCTGCTGATTTCATTTCTGTAACCACTCTCCGCAATGTTCAACGGTCCATACCTGTCAGTACATGATATCAGCCTGGTCTAGAATTAGCTATGGTTGTTTCTTCACATTTTTACTACTTCACAGTTGAACTGTGGTTTACTTTCAAAGAATATTCTTAAGAATTTATTTTATTTATTAGCGAGTCATCAAGAACATTAACACATTTAATCACACTATGTAAGTATGGAAGTAGTTGCCAGGGAGTAACTGATGAAATCATAACCAGATTCCTTTTAAAAAATGGGAATTTTATTCACTTTAATAGTGCCTAAAAGCATTTTTTGAAAGAAACAGATTTAAAATTATAATCAGAAAGCACCCTCTAAATATCAAGGTTACACTTTATTCAGAGGCAGAAAGAAACAAGTTTTGACGGTATGAGCTTTCGGGCTGAGAACCTTGCCGCTGCCTTTTGACACCGCCGTACTCACGAACGCTCACAACAACCTCTGAAAGACTACACTGGTGCAAATCTGCAACACACCAGATTACCTTAAACTAAGAGTTTTAACAATTTACACACGCACACAGACTGTGCACCCCCGTATCAGGGATGGAAATGGTACAAAACACTAACAGTTAAAATAATAACCTTTCCACCGAAGGTGCAACTTGATTTTAACTTCTAAGAAAAGTCTTACGGTGAAAGGGTAGCAACTTTATATACTAAAATGATCATTCAAATAAAAGCCCATGAAATGCAATCTTACATAAAATTCTACAAGCTTGGCCAAACAAGTTAAGATACTCTACAGTACACAGATACCGACTCTCAAGATCACAGACAAGATCAAAACATATTTCAGGAATTAGGTCGTTACACTCTAAGCAATAAATTCGTTAACACACCGAATCCGACAAACATGACAGAGATAGCTCCGAACGACAGACAGACACTAACTGCCTAACAAATGCGGACGAGAGACAGACGAGCAAGCTGGGGACGAGAGACTGACAAAGAAAACAAGTAAAATTTAACAAGAGTAAATCACACAACATATCACCATTCACTTAACTTCTAATAAACTGCGATTTCTCGAGACGACCTGGCGCAGCACCCCCAAATCGCTCTCCCGAACCGTCCGCTGCCAGCCGCTTCAACGGACCCAGGAAGGCGCGCCGATCTCCCGTCTTTCCTGTTCCGCACCTACCGACCGACTGCCCGCTGCTCCGTCCGCGACTGCTGCTCCGTCGCGACTGCCCTGCTGGTGCGTCTCCCACTCACTTCCAGACACACGATGGCGGAAATACTGGCTCGGACTCAACCATGCAGAGGAAACACGCCCACTGGCAAAACGACATCCCTGCACCAAGAGAGGACCGAGCCAAGCTCCACAAGATGGTAACTGAAGGGGCCCAGAAGCTCTCGGAGAACCAGTTACACCACGGCGTCGCAGCTCGCACCGGCCAGACTGATGTCGTGGGTTGACTCCTGTTGCTCTCGCTATACTCCTGTTGCTCTCGCTATACGCCGCGGCCCACCGGACTCACGTGGCGACCTGGCATGCGCCGACGCTCAAGACGGACAAGTCATCTCGTGTACCAGTGCGCGACCGACCAACCAATCGATCGATCCAACCGCCAATGACCATTGGCTGAATGAACTCGAGCAGACTGGCGGCCTAACGCGCAGACTCAGATGCAGGAACTAAGCCCCGACCGGGCAACCACTCGCTGAGTTCTCTTAGTGGCGGAGTGGAAAGACTCTCATTTTGCCGGCTTTAAAGGTTGATCCGAACGACAGACATACTAGCACTCCGAACGACAGACAGACACTGCCTAACAAATGCGGAGGAGAGACAGACTAGCGAGCTGGGGACGAGAGACTGACCGAGACTAACCAACTGGCGAGCTCATAGCGCCCCTTAAATGCACGTGAACAGGCTACCTTTCCCCTTTCCCACCAGAGGGAGACACCAAAGCTGCGATTGCCACAGCGGCGCCACCACCAGAAACGGAGGGCGACTGCTTCACACTACGCGCTGCGGCGCGCTCTTCAAAACAGCAATTTTTACCACGGCTCAGCGCTCACACCACTAACTGTCGACTTGTGCAGGTGTAGAATGTTTGAAGTGTCGTTGATGGTTTTTGTTACTCACGTTGCATCCAGTGAATAGTCCACGTTTGAGTCACTGACCTCTCGCGACCGACTCATTCTGCTAATACTGCTTCTGTACTGACAACAGCATGCTCTCCGTCTCCTTTTATACTGGCGGCTTCGCCTCTCGTCACACCTGGTGGTCAATTCTGCATCACGTAGGAGTGTCCGGGTAGTTTTGATCAGACAGTGCATTTCGGTGTATAGTTCTCGTGCTTCTTTTTGTTCTGAACAATAATATATAAACATTACTCGAGGTTTAGTTTATTGTCTGTAATGTGCCTAATGATTTAGACTGTTCAGTTTGCACACACTAATATGCAGTGAATTGAACATATAATACGTAAAAACTTGACAATCATTTTGTTTAGTGCTTGCTAGTGAATGGAAACTGAACAGTCTAAATCATTTGGTATTCGCGCAAACTAATGGAAACATGAACGTAATGACTTCCGCTTTAGGTGTAAGCTCCTCGTTAATCGCTTATTAGTACTAATTATGAACGTAAGCAGACACACGTTTCCATGCAGCAGCCGCAGTAATGGCGCTACCGACGGACGGCGAATCGCCAGACTTTTGACGTCTTCCGTGCAATGACTGACACAAGAACGACTGTTCGCCAGTGTAGTGTTTGTTGTATTAATGGAAAAGTAAACTGAGTATCTCATAGGTGATGTTCCGTTTGCCACACGAAAGGTAAAAGCACCAGAGGCATTTCTGAAGTTGCGCTTGATAATGGAAGCAAGGTAAGGAGTAGCGGAAATGAGATAAATGTGGAAAGTAAGTGAAGTTAAGGAACGCAGCTATCTTGGAAGCAAAGTAACGTACGACGAACGAAGCAAGGAGGCCATAAAGAGCTAACTAGCGCAGGAAAGAGGTCTTTCTAAGCCAAAATAAATCTACTAGTATTAAGTATTCGCCTTACTCTGAGGAAAGATTTCATCCCCGCTACGTCCGGAACACAGAATTGCATGGAAGTGAAACAAGGACTGTGAAGAAAGCGGTTAAAGAAGAAGATCATAGGATTTGGAACGTAGTTCTATGGAAGCATGTTGAAAATTAGGAGGACTGATAATAAATGTGGAGGTAGAATCGCCGAGGAAACAAATATGCGGAAAACGCCGGCGAGAATAAGGGGCAGGATTATAGGAAATGTTTTAAGGCATTAGGGAATAGCTTCCTTAGTACTAGAGACAGCTGCGGTGGATGAAAACTGTAGGGGAAGACAGAGATTGAAATATATGCGAGAAGTACGAGGCGTGTTTTTTAAGTAAGTACCATTTTGAAGTTTAAAAAAAACGTGATAAGATATCCGAATGATTTTAGTTTTACATGAAAGCCTGTACCTTAATCTACTTTTCTACATAATTTCTGTCAATATAGAGGCCCTTGTCATAACGTTGTACCAGTTTTTGAATACCCTGCTCATACAAGTCTGCCGCCTGGCTTGTAAACCACTGTTTCACCACTGTTTTGACTTCGTCGTCGTCTTGAAGACGCTGACCGCCCAGGTGTTTATTCAACTGCAGGAACGGATGGTAGTCACTGGGCGCAAGATCGGGGCTGTATGGAGGATTATCTAGAGTTTCCCATCGAAAAGATGTGATGAGATTTTTCGTCTCATTCGCCACATGCGGACGTGCATTGTCTTGCAGCAAAACGATGTCCTTTCTCAACTTCCATGGACTGTTGCTTTGATTCTGGTGTGACGTAGGCCACCCATGTTTCATCGCCCGTAACGGTTTGGCTTAAGAAACCATCACCGTTGTTGTGGTACCGCTCAAGAAAAGTCAATGCACTGTCTAAACGTTTGGTTTTGTGCACATCCGTCAGCATTTTCGGTACCAAACGTGCGCACAATTTTCAGTAATTCAAGTGCTCGGCCACAATGCCATACAAAACACTACGAGAATCATCAGGAAAGTCATCCCGCAAGGAGGAAATCGTAAAGCTTCTGTTTTCTCTCTCCTTATTGTCCACTTCCTACACCAAACTTTCATTAACGACCGAAGGACTCCCACTCCGTTGTTCATCATGCACGTTTGTGCGGCCGTCTTTAAATGCTCTCACCCACTTTCTTACCATTCCATCGCTCATAATGTTTTCTCCGTAAACTGCACAGATCTCACGATGAATATCGATCGCTTTCAGGCCTTTAGCACTAAGAAATCTTATAACAGCCCGTACTTGCCAGTCGGCAAAACTCACGATTATCGGAGGCATCTTAAACACTCAGTACACAACGTAAACAAGGAAGAATCAGACTGTAATGGCGTCAGTGCCTAGGTACAGGCTTTCATATAAAAATAAAATTATTGAGATATCTTAGCACATCTTTTTTTAAATTTCAAAACGGTACTTATTTAAGAAACACGCCTCGTATTTGAGGACGTAGGGTGTAAGTGCTACTCTGAGATGAACTGAATTGGTCGGTATACGAGAGGATCTCGTGGCGGGCCACATCAAGTCAGAGGACTGATTCGAAAAAAAATATAAAAAAAATCCCCATGATACTCTAGGGAAGTCAGCAGAGACCAATTTATTGAATCTTCAGCGTCTTCCAAAAATGGGAGAAGAGTGAACGCAAAAGTGTCACAGTGTAGCTCCGGTGGGACGAGTGCAGACCTTCAACACCACTTGAGTTAGTAATGAGGTTGTAATTGTCCTCTCAAAATACCTAAGCTGCAGCCATGCAAGGTGGAAATTGCTTTAGTCTTTCTCTAAATACTCGCACTTCAAACCGCCACATTTTTATCAAAAATGAATGACTTCGTAGAGACGCTGGCAGTAGAAGTTTGCATTTTGACTATTTAGGAAGCTTTCTATTTCGGATGTTCACTCCGTCGACTCTCTGGAAACGTTTTCTTCCTCTGAAGAAGGAGGTGGGAAACACGGTTGGGGGAGGGGGGCGGGGTTTACTGGATGTGGTGCAACATTTGTTAGCAGAAAGGGGCTCGAACTCGGGACCTTTGCCTTTCGCGGGCAAGTGCTTTACCAACTGAGCTACCCAAACACGACTCACGCCCCGTCCTCACAGCTTCACTTCTACCAGTACCTCGTCTCCTACCTCCCAAACGTTACAGAAGGTCTCCTGCGAACCTTGCAGAATTAGCACTCCTGACAGAAAGGATATTGCGGAGACATGGCTTAGCCACAACCTGGGGGATGTGTCCAAAATGATATTTTCATTCTGCAGCGGAGTGTGCGCTAATATGAAACTTGGTAGAGCACTTGCCCGCGAGTGACAAAGGTCCCGAGTTCGATTCTCGGTCGGGCACACAGTTTCAATCCGCCATGAAGTTTCATATCAGCGCACACTCGACTGCAGAGTGAAAATCTCATTCTGGACACTGAATTCGTTTGATCAGTTTCCAGAGGTAGGCACAATGAACTCCATAGTTTATAGTTGGGCTATGAGGGACGTTGCCAGACGGAGTATCTCCTTCAGAGTCCCAGAACGACAGTCGTCATGATTTTAGTAGAGGAACGTGCGGCTTTGAAACTTTTCTTCGGAGGAGAGTTCGGAATGACGCCACTCCATGGATTGTCGTTTTGTTTCCGGTTCGAAGTGATGAAACCATGTTTCATCGCCTGTGACGATGTTCAACAAAAAATTGTCATCATCAGACTCATAACGCACAAACAGCTCCGCACATATGGTCCTTCGTTGCTCTTTATGGTCTTCGAGTACGTCAGCTGTTGGATGAGTGTGTCGGCATTACCAATAGAAGCGTCCCGTTGAGCAGCGAGGTGTTTCATTGTGATTCGTCGATTACCTCGAATAAGAGTGGAGAATACACTGCTGTGTGCGGCCGACCAGCGTGTGGGAGATCGCACAGGTTTGCGCACCTTGTTGCGATGGTAACGAAGGCTTCACCCAACGACTCAGAGTGCTTTTGTTCACTGGTAAGTCTCCGTGGACATTCTACAACTGCCTATGAATATACGTCATGCTCTGGTCTTCTGCCAAAAGAAACTCAGTGACAGCTGTCTGCTTGAAATGCATCACCGTTTCATATGCCATTTTGAAGGTTACGTAAAGCGGCGCCACCTATTGGAACTTCGTAAAACCTGAAGCGGGAATATTCCACGACGTCCCACAGCAAATTACGCTTTTTTTCAACCGAATCTGGCCGATAAAATGAATTATTACATTACTTATTCAATGGCCTCGTAAAATACAACATAGTTTTGAAGCCCCCTCTTGTTACCTCGCATGTGTATTAGCGTTTAAACTTCTAGGTTAGTTATGAAGCAAAGCTAAGGCGAAGATTTTGTCCCTCAAAAAAATCACTGGAATGCTAACACAGTACAAGGAAAATATTTCCTTTGGGTGCTAGAGAATAATTAATTACTTAGCCATTTGCAAATGAAAATATCGATCTCTGTCAATACCCTGTAATGAAGTCTTAAAAGTTACGAACTGTTCATCAGTTTGAAAACAATATGCAAATTCTCGGTTGAAACAAGGAAGAAAGTTATCTAGATATTAAATGGCCAATAAACGGAATTAACCTTTGACAATTTAGCCGGATTAAAATTGCGATTGCGAGAATAAATTACGGCGTGTGAACCGCTGTCGAGCTAATTTCTTACCTCTGACCGCGGCTAAACGAGATGTGGCCATAATACACACTTTGTAGCGTGGCGAATGGAAACTTTGCCATTTAAATTAATAATTGGTGTCAAGTGTCTTGTGGAAGAACAGTCCAACTAAGTTTTGTGAGCGCAGACTTATGTGAGGCCTTGCGTTGTCATGGAGAAGGAGAAGTTCGTCTACATTTTTGTGCCGACGAAGACACTCAGGTCGTTTCTTCAGTTTCCTGAGAGTAACACAATACACTTCAGTGTTTATCGTTGCACCTTGAGGGAAGACATCAAACAAAATAACCACTTAAGAGTCCAATAAAACCGCGGAAATGACTTCACCCGCTGAAGATGTACCTTTGAACTTGTTCTTCGATGAAGATGTGGTGTGGCGGCACTCTTTACGAGGTGCATGAAATACTTTATGATGCAGGTTGATTTTGCCCGTCCTACACTTGATCAGTCCATGCTTCATTTTCCCTTGCTTAGAGCGTTCTCTGTCTCATGACATTCTTCGCACTCTAAGACCAGAACTGACTAGAGTTGCAAGTCATATTTAGGAGGTACTTGTGGATGCCATAGACAGAGTTGTGTTTCATTAAGCAGTTGACGTCACAGATCGAGAAATCTCGAGACCGGTACGAGTTTTGATCGTCCCACTATCTATCGGCGTCTGTTGGTACTAACAACCCGCCGGCTGCTAAACTGCAGTGTACTGTCGGGATCGCAGTTATTATTCAATCTAATTCTTGAGCGTTCTGCCCTGCGATCCAGCGGCGTGTGTTGGTATTAGCTTAACAGCGGTTCTTAAACTGTAATTCATTCTCGTAATAGCAATTATAATCCAGTACACTTTCAAAGGTTAATTTCGTTTATTGGGCATTTAATATCTAATTAATTTCCTTCCTCGTTTCAACAGAGAGTTCGCATATTGTTTGCAAACCGATTACCAGTTGGTAACTTTCAAGACTTAATTCCACTGAATGGACAGAGATCTATATTTTCATTTGCAAACTTTTCTGTAATTCGTTATTTACTAATATTCAAAGGAAATATTTTGTCTTGTACGGAGTTAGCAGTCAAGCGATATTTTTTTTGAAAGACAAAACCTTCGCCTTCGATGTTAGCTTTGCTTCGAAATCAACTTAGATGTTTACACGCTAATACACACGCGAGGTAACAACAGCGGACTTCAAAAAATAAGTTGCATTTTACGAGAGGCGTTCAGTAAGTAATGCAACATTCCTCTTCCTCGGCCAATTTCAGTTGAAAAAATGCGGAATTTTTTTGTGGGACATCGTGGAATATTCCCACTTCAGCCCTTACAGTTTCTTGAAGTTCCGACACGTGGCGCTGCTACACGTTAACCTTCATAATGGCGTGTGTAATAGTGGTGCGTTCCAAGCAGAAAACTGTCATTGAGTATCTTTCGGCGGAAAACCAGAACATGGCGTATATTCATAGGCGCTTGCAGAATGTCTACGGAGACATGGCAGTGAACAAAAGCACGCTGAGTCGTTGGGCATGGCGTCTGTCATCATCGCAACAAGGTCACGCAAACCTATGCGATCTCCCGTGTGCCGGCCGGCCGTACACAGCTGTGATTCCAGTTATGTTGGAACTCTCGTTCGAGGTGATCGACATATCAAAACCAAACACCCCACTTCTCAACTGGACGTCTCCGTTGGCAGTGCTGACACACTCGTCCACCAGTTTGGGTACTCAAAGATGTGTGCCGTCTCGATTCTTCGCCGTCTGACAGAAGACCATAAACAGCACCGAAGAAGGGTGTGTGCAGAACTGCTTGCGTGTTACGTGTCTGATGATGGTAATTTTTTGTCGAACATCATCACAAGTGATAAAACTGGGTTCATAAATTCGAACCGGAAACAAAACGATAATCCATGGAGTGGCGTCATTCTACCTCTCCTCCGAAGAAAAAGTTCAAAGCCGCATCCTCAGCCAGTCTTCTGTGACTCTCAAGAGGTTATTATTCTGTCTGATTACCTTCTGCATGGTGCAGCGATGAACTCTGAAGTGTGTTGCGCTACCCTCGAGAAATTGAAGAAACGACTTCAATGTGTTCGTCAACACAAAAATGCAAACGAACTTCTCCTTCTCTATGACAATTTAAGTCTCCGCAACCGAGAGGTGCTCACAAAACTTCATTGGACTGTTCTTCCTCATCCGTCTGGGGCCAATGAAGGATGTGCTCCACAAAAGCAGTACGTGGATGATGAGGTTATTGATGTGCGAGGTGCCGGGGTGGAGAAGAGTTTGAACCTCTTTAATTCTGATGAATTTTGCATGAGAACGAGACATGCACTCGATCCCCTCCCATGTGCCACCTAATTAATTATGCGCACAACGGTAATGGAAGGAAACGATGGTGGACCCTGGTAGTTGGTAAAATAAGGAGTGCACACTGAGAATAATTGAATAAAAATCATAATCTACTCAGGTAAAAAAAGAGAACTTTATCATAATAAACAACAGGAAATGGGATTCTGCATATGTCTACGAAATGATATACGGATTAAATATTACAATGAGATTTATTATACTTCAGAACGTAAAGGCACATGATTATCGTCACAAACCGTAGGTTAAAAGATAGGGTGTGTTGAACTGAGAATAAGAGTTGGCTCGAGAACAAGGGGCTCCTACTCTCTGTGATATAATAGCTTGACGATAATGACTGGAGGTCCTGATCAATCAAATATTACTCTCCCGGCTATATTGCAGTATCGCAATTAGTAGTGAGAGCTCAAATGGCAGCACATTGAGAAACAAGAAAAGGTGGAGTTGTAGCAAAGCGAGCGCGCGTGCTGCCGAGGGCTTCAGTCTACAAATGACAGATCCTACAGTGCCGGAGCCGAAAAATACTTTACCAATCCTGAAATCTGTCGCAGGTCATCGGTAGGCAGCGTTCTGATAATGTAGGCGCTGGCTTCTGCTGTGCAGCAATTCTGTTTCAACGCCTGGCCTCGAAGGCTGTCTGAGAATTCTAAGTTCTGCCGAAAAAGTGCGACTAAGTCGCAAGACCGTCCGACTCCTGAAACCCCTGCGCCGGCGCAACGCAAGAGCAAAGCCAACATTGTTCAACTGCCTACTCTCCTCGAAAAACCGCGAATCAGCATTCAGTGGTGATTCCAAAATTCCCCCACACGGTCTCAGAACATCATTCGCGCCAATAGCGACCGTTCCCTCCAATTCCGAGCAGGGCTTTATGACATCAACTGGCCTCAGTTTAAGTAGACCATTCATGCCTCTGCTATTCAGCTGATGGCACTGGACTTGTCGTTTGACCGGCTACGGAAACAACCTGCCTAGGCCACCGGCCATCCAGCGCCAGACAGTCGCACCCAGCAAGGCACAGTCCACAAGTATTCTCAGAATCAAGAGGACAATGCAGTCAGTCGGTGCCAGGAGTCTTCGTTCCGGATGCGCTGGATCGGTAAACACATAAACTGCAGCGACACAGACATCTTGCAGGTCGTTTCACCCTGCATACAACAGGCGAAACTCGACTGTCATCAGTCGTTCCGCCAGGCGCCTAAGCCCGTTGTATGAACCCCTCAGAATTCGGGGAAGTGCAGCCCCCAACCGGAAACGCAGTGTGCCGCGTCCTACTATGCTCGCCTCACACAGGCCACCGAGGGAAGTAACCCAACATGTTTAGGAATCAAGTAAAAAGTATTTTGAGCTCTCAGTACAAATACGCTCATTACAATAACCTTATTCGCTCTATTACCACCGTGAAGTGACATAGAACATTAATAAAATTGATGAAAATTAGAGGCGTCACGCAAAAGAGGGCATGGAACCTTTCAGATGCAGCAAGACGTTCTATCGGTCGTCGACCAATAGAGTGGTACCATTTGGGCATACAGTCCCTCCCAGTAATGTGGTGTAACCGCAGTGAACGGAGAATATGATGAAAGATAGGGTTTTGTACCCAAAAATGTGGGGCATAATATAGAGAATTGGAAGCCCGAATAAAACTAGTCTACTTTCAGAAAAAAAAAGGGTTGTATTACTTGTTGGACGCCCCTCGCAGTATGGAATGCCAAGGAACTTTCATTGAACGCTCCAATACACTTCTAAGCGACACAAATAGATGGTACTTTTCTTAAACGTAGTCACCAAGTCTCTGTAAAGAATGGCCGGAAGCTTCCCTTCTTTCAATTCCTCGACGACGGATATCCGCTCTTTGACCACGGAGCCATTCGACAACCGGTTTTTGAACGACCTTATCGTTGGAAAATAGCTTTCCCCGCACATGTTCCTCCAGTTTGAAAAAAAGATGGAAATTGGATAATAGAAGATCTGGACTTCCCGATGAGTATCACGTATGTCCTGGAGGTCTTGGTCAAATTGTTGGCACCATTCCATTACGCGACACCGAATTTGGCCCATACACTACCAGATTTACGATGAATCCTTGCGCAATATAGACGTTTTGTCCACAAGAATTGTACTCCTGCGTACTCCAACTTTGGAGTAGGTTTCCAGTTTCAGCTCCGTCTCAGTCGCACACTGCGATGCACCTGTTATCCATACCGCAGCAGAAAATGTACTCCCTTCTGACAACGCACTACATTTTTTTCGAAAAGGTTTTAGCATGGGACAACATGTATCTTATTTTCAGAAGCCCATACGTACATATCCTACGACCTATCTTAGAAGGCAGGATAAAGAAACGAAAACTTACATTTATAACATTTGGAGACTTTTTTTGCGTCATCAGGCTTCTGATTTGATGCCGCCCGCCACGAATTCCTCTCCTGAACCAACCTCTTCATCACAGAGGAGCACCTCAACCTGCGACCTTAGTTATTTGCTAGATGTATTCCAATCTCTGTCTTCCTCTATAGCTTTTGTCCCCTACAGCTACCTCTAGTACCAAGGAGGTGGTCATTCACTGATGTCTTAACAGACGTCCAATCGTCCTGTCCCTTCTTCTTGTCAGTGTTTTCCATACATTCCTTTCCTCTCCGATTCTGCGCAGAACCTCCTCATTCCTTATCTTATCCGTTCACCTGATTTTCAACATTCGTTTGACCACCGCATCTCAAATGCTTCCATTTTCTTCTGTTCCAGTCTTCCTACAGTCCATGTTTCACTACCATACAATTCTCTGCTCCAGACGTACATTCCCAGAAATTTCTTCCTCAAAATAAGGCCTATGTTTGATACTAGCAGACTTCTCTTGGCCAGGAATGCCCTTCTTGCCAGTGCTAGTCTGCTTTTGATGCCCTACTTGCTCCATCTGTCATTGGTTATTTTGGTGCCTATGTAGCATAATTGCTTCACTTCATCTACTTCGTGACCATAAATCCTGATACTAAGTTTCTCCCTGTTCTCACTTCTGCTACTTCTCATTAGTTTCGTCTTTTTTAGATTTACTCTCAATCCATATTCTGTACTCATTAGACTGTCCATTCCATTCAGCAGATCCTGTAATTATTCCTCACTTTCACTGAGGATAACAGTGTCATCAGCGAAACTTATCATTGACGTCGTTTCACTTTGAATTTTAATTCCACTCTTGAACCTTTTTTTTTATTTGCATCATTGTACTTCGATGGACAGATTGAACAGTAGGGTCGAAAGATTACATCTCTGTCTTACACCCTTTTTAATCCGAGCACTTCGTTTCTCGACTCCCACTCTTATTGTTCCCTCCTGGCTCTTGTACATGTTGTGTATTACCCCTCTCTCCCTACATCTTACCCCTATTTTCCTCAGTATTTCGAATATCTCGCACCATTTGACACTGACGAAGGCTTTTTCCAGGTCGACAGATCTATGAACGAATCTTGATTCTTCTTTAGTCTTGTTTCCATTATCAACAGCAACGTCAGAACCGCCTCTCTGGTACCTTTACCTTTCCTAAACCAAACTGATCGTCGTCTAACACAGCCTGTATATTATTCTCGTCATCAACTTGGATGCATAAGTTGTTGACCTGATAACGCGATAATTATCGCTGTTGTAAGCTCTTGGAGACTTAGACAAAGCTTTTGACAATGCTGTAGTGTAAAAACTTTTCGTGGACTGGCCACAAAGACTGCCAGAAGTCTTTACTGCTGCATCGTCCAGCTCAGCGACAAAGGGAGAGTACACTAAGTAAATGAAATCAATACTTTCGACACCAGATTCGGGTTGTTTAGAACATAACCTTTCGTTTGATATGCATCTCGGGTTGGTGATATTGTCATTTCAAAAGTCGTCATAATTGTTCATTAATTATCCGCTGTCAAACTAATCTTCCCCGACGATTTGGTATCACCGTGGTCTAGACTGAGCAGCGGACTGTGGACTGGGTGGGAACGAATTTTCTGCGTCATAATTTGATCAGTTATCTTTTCTAGATGGACGCGAGAGGCAGCAAGGTCTGCATAACGCGTCCCCGTTCACAGGCGCGAGTAAAAGAGTAAGATGGGGGCTCAGGTAGTAATCATTATACTCGCTCCTGTGAACGGGAACGCGTTATGCAGATCTTGTTGCCTCTCACGTACATCTAGAAAAGATAACCTGAAGATGCCTAAATAAGGCGAAACGCGTCGTTGAAAAATAGAAAACTAAAATTGCACCCAAGACTGTTTTTAACCAATAATGTCACAAGAAGGTGAATACTGACAAACGCTAGTCAGTCGTTAGTTTAAAATTCAGGTCGTGGGCTACTTACCACGGAAGGACACGAAATTGCCCGCGGAGGTTGCCACCTCTTCAGCAGTCCGGACCCCTGCGTGGCTTCTGACCGCTGCACGCGGGATGAAACTGTAATAGCAGCGCTGGTTAGGTTGGCCGTACGGCCCTCTTCTAACCGGAGGAAGCTTACAACTGTCGAGGACTCCTCGACAGCAAAAGTGACGAGAGACGCCATGAGCACCGCAGCTGCGAGTAGTTGAGCGAGCTGAATGGAGGTGAGCAGTTACGACGCTAGTTAGTTCGGGACTAGCCGCCATCTAGGGGCCGGTGAGAATGCTTGGTGCGCTGCTTGCCGCCAGGGAACTTTCGGCTCAGGATGTTGCAGACAGTTAAATCCATGTAGGAGTTTGCATTCAGTAGCGTTCGTTGCTATGCTGCTAATAGTTCAGTACGCAACAGACCGGAAGCTGCCTGAGGTGATACTGGACTAGCCGTTTGAAGTGCCTTGCCCGCTGCCCTTCACACTAGAGAACAAAGCTCTACACTTTTCCTCTCCTCGCGCTCTCTCGTAGTTCAATGGCTGGATCGTTTTAATTTAATGCTTTTCATGCTATTGGCTGTTTCTATTTTATATTCTTGTTCTGCAGCAATAAGCAATAGGACCTAGATTTCATAAATTTAAGGTTATACTCGTCCTTTAACTACACGGGTGGGGTCTACATTTTTGGTCTATAATCTCCATTGTTGGAGCACTACAGGTGTAGGTATTCCCAGTGCGCCGCTGACGCTTGCAATACGTGGACGTGCGCAGCGCTCTCGCAACAGTAAGTACCTGTTTTTCATTGTTGGGGTACCTGTAGACCACAGCGTGCTTTTATGTAGTAAATATTTACAATATGCTAATACAGTAATTTCCTCTTATTTCAGTATATTTACGACAATGACTCGATTTCTTTGTGATGAGGATATTGCACGGCTGTTGGAAGAATGCACTGAGTCAGAGGGCTAAGACACAGAACTAAATGACCCCGACCAAGATGTTGATGGCATCAGTGATCATGATTCGATACACAGTGAACACCTTTCTGGTTCAGAGGTGGAGGCTCTCCTTCTAGTGAAGAAGACGAAGAAAGCTCAGGCAGCTATTTTTACAGTAAGAACAAATTCAAATTGTGTAAATATGCCCCACCTTCATCTAGTATACAACAGCACAATATTGTACGAGAACGCGCGGGACTTAAAGGACCTATGCTTGTAAACGTGAAATGTCGCCGGTAGAGAGTTGGGACATATTATTTACCGATGATGTGGTTGAGACTATCATGCACAGTACCAACAAAAAACTTGAGGACAAATATTCACCTCCATTATTGTTGTTGTTGTTGTTGTTGTTGTCTTCAGTCCTGAGACTGGTTTGATGCAGCTCTCCATGCTACTCTATCCTGTGCAAGCTTCTTCATCTCCCAGTACTTACTGCAGCCTACATCCTTCTGAATCTGCTTAGTGTATTCATCTCTAGGTCTCCCTCTACGATTTTTACCCACCACGCTGCCCTCCAATACTAAATTTGTGATTCCTTGATGCCTCGGAACATGTCCTACCAACCGGTCCCTTCTTCTTGTCAAGTTGTGCCACAAACTCCTCTTCTCCCCAATTCTATTCAATACCTCCTCATTAGTTATGTGATCTACCCATCTAATATTCAGCATTCTTCTGTAGCACCACATTTCGAAAGCTTCTATTCTCTTCTTGTCCAAACAACTTGTCGTCCATGTTTCACTTCCATACATGGCTACACTCCATACAAATACTTTCAGAAACGACTTCCTGACACTTAAACCTATACTCGATGTTAACAAACTTCTCTTCTTCAGAAACGCTTTCCTTTCCATTGCCAGTCTAAATTTTATATCCTCTCTGCTTCGACCATCATCAGTTATTTTGCGCCCCAAATAGCAAAACTCCTTTACTACTTTAAGTGTCTCATTTCCTAATCTAATTGCCTCAGCATCACCCGACTTAATTCGACTACATTCCATTATTCTTGGTTTGCTTTTGTTGATGTTCATCTTATATCATCATTTTAAGATACTGTCCATTCCGTTCAACTACTCTTCCAAGTCCTTGGCTGTCTCTGGCAGAATTAAAATGTCATCGACGAACCTCAACGTTTTTAATTCTTCTCCATGGTCTTTAATACCTACTCCGAATTTTTCTTTTGTTTCCTTCGCTGCTTGCTCAATATACAGATTGAATATCATCGGGGACAGGCTACAACCCTGTCTCACTCCCTTCCCAACCGCTGCTTCCCTTTCATGCCCGTCGACTCTTATAACTGCCATCTGGTTTCTGTACAAATTGTAAATAGCCTTTCGCTCCCTGTATTTTACCCCTGCAACCTAAAGAATTTGAAAGAGAATATTCCAGGTAACATTGTCAAAAGCTTTCTCTAAGTCTACAAATGCTAGAAATGTAGGTTTGCCTTTCCTTAATCTACACTCCTGGAAATGGAAAAAAGAACACATTGACACCGGTGTGTCAGACCCACCATACTTGCTCCGGACACTGCGAGAGGGCTGTACAAGCAATGATCACACGCACGGCACAGCGGACACACCAGGAACCGCGGTGTTGGCCGTCGAATGGCGCTAGCTGCGCAGCATTTGTGCACCGCCGCCGTCAGTGTCTGCCAGTTTGCCGAGGCATACGGAGCTCCATCGCAGTCTTTAACACTGGTAGCATGCCGCGACAGCGTGGACGTGAACCGTATGTGCAGTTGACGGACTTTGAGCGAGGGCGTATAGTGGGCATGCGGGAGGCCGGGTGGACGTACCGCCGAATTGCTCAACACGTGGGGCGTGAGGTCTCCACAGTACATCGATGTTGTCGCCAGTAGTCGGCGGAAGGTGCACGTGCCCGTCGACCTGGGACCGGACCGCAACGACGCGCGGATGCACGCCAAGACCGTAGGATCCTACGCAGTGCCGTAGGGGACCGCACCGCCACTTCCCAGCAAATTAGGGACACTGTTGCTCCTGGGGTATCAGCGAGGACCATTCGCAACCGTCTCCATGAAGCTGGGCTACGGTCCCGCACACCGTTAGGCCGTCTTCCGCTCACGCCCCAACATCGTGCAGCCCGCCTCCAGTGGTGTCGCGACAGGCGTGAATGGAGGGACGAATGGAGACGTGTCGTCTTCAGCGATGGGAGTCGCTTCTGCCTTGGTGCCAATGATGGTAGTATGCGTGTTTGGCGCCGTGCAGGTGAGCGCCACAATCAGGACTGCATACGACCGAGGCACACAGGGCCAACACCCGGCATCATGGTGTGGGGAGCGATCTCCTACACTGGCTGTACACCACTGGTGATCGTCGAGGGGACACTGAATAGTGCACGGTACATCCAAACCGTCATCGAACCCATCGTTCTACCATTCCTAGACCGGCAAGGGAACTTGCTGTTCCAACAGGACAATGCACGTCCGCATGTATCCCGTGCCACCCAACGTGCTCTAGAAGGTGTAAGTCATCTACCCTGGCCAGCAAGATCTCCGGATCTGTCCCCCATTGAGCATGTTTGGGACTGGATGAAGCGTCATCTCACGCGGTCTGCACGTCCAGCACGAACGCTGGTCCAACTGAGGCGCCAGGTGGAAATGGCATGGCAAGCCGTTCCACAGGACTACATCCAGCATCTCTACGATCGTCTCCATGGGAGAATAGCAGCCTGCATTGCTGCGAAAGGCGGATATACACTGTACTAGTGCCGACATTGTGCATGCTCTGTTGCCTGTGTCTATGTGCCTGTGGTTCTGTCAGTGTGATCATGTTATGTATCTGACCCCAGGAATGTGTCAATAAAGTTTCCCCTTCCTGGGACAATGAATTCACGGTGTTCTTATTTCAATTTCCAGGAGTGTATTTTCTAAGATAAGTCGTAGGGTCAGTATTGCTTCACGTGTTCCAACATTTCTGCGGAATCCAAACTGATCGTCGCCGACGTCGGCTTCTACCAGTTGTTCCATTCGTCTGTAAAGAATTCGCGTTAGTATTTTGCAGCTGTGATTTATTACAGTGATAGTTCGGTAATTTTCACATCTGTCAACACCTGCTTTCTTTGGGATTGGAATTATTATATTCTTCTTGAAGTCTGAGGGTATTTCGCCTGTCTCATACATCTTGCTCATCAGATGGTAGAGTTTTGTCAGGACTGGCTCTCCCAAGGCCATCAGTAGTTCCAATAGAATGTTGTCTACTACCGGGGCCTTGTTTCGACTCAGGTCTTTCATTGCTCTGTCAGACTCTTCACGCAGTATCGTATCTCCCATTTCATCTTCATCTACATCCTCTTCCATTTCCATAATATTGTCCTCAAGTACATCGCCCTTGTATAGACCCTCTATATACTCTTTGCAACTTTCTGCTTTCCCTTCTTTGCATAGAACTGGGTTTCCATCTGACCTCTTGATATTCATACAAGTGGCTCTCTTTTCTACAAAGGTCTCCTTAATTTTCCTGGAGGCAGTGTCTATCTTACCTCTAGTGAGATAAGCCTCTACATCCTGACATTTGTCCTCTAGCCATCCCTGCTTAACCATTTTGCACTTCCTGTCGATCTCATTTTTAAGACGTTTGTATTCCCTTTTGCCTGCTTCATTTACTGCATTTTTATATTTTGTCCTTTCATCAACAAAATTCAATATTTCTTCTGGTACCCAAGGATTTCTACTAGCCCTCGCCTTTTTACCTAATTGATCCTCTGCTGCCTTCACTACTTCATCCCTCAGAGCTACGCATTCTTCTTCTACTGTATTTCTTTCCCCCATTCCTGTCAATTGTTGCCTTATGCTCTCCCTGAAACACTGTACAACCTCTGGTTTAGTCAGTTTTTCCAGGTCCCATCTCCTTAAATTCGCACCTTTTTGCAGTTTCTTCAGTTTTAATCTACAGTTCAGAACCAATATATTGTGGTCAGAGTCCACATCTGCCCCTGGAAATGTCTTACAATTTAAAACGTGGTTCCTAAATCTCTGTCTTACCATCTGATCTATCTGATACCTTCTAGTATCTCCAGGATTCTTCCATGTATACAACCTTCTTTTATGATTCTTGAACCAAGTGTTAGCTATGATTAAGTTATGCTCTGTGCAAAATTCTACCAGACGGCTTCCTCTTTCATTTCTCTCCCCCAATCCATATTCACCCACTATGTTTCCTTCACTCCCTATTCCTACTCTCGAATTCCAGTCACCCATGACTATTAAATTTTCGTCTCCCTTCACTACCTGAATAATATCTTTTATCTCATCATACATTTCATCAATTTCTTCATCATCTGCAGAGTTAGTTGGCGTATAAACTTTTACTACTGTAGTAGGCATGGGCCTCGTGTCTATCTTGGCCACAACAATGCGTTCACTATGCTGCTGGTAGTAGCTTACCCGCACTCCTATTTTTTTATTCGTTATTAAACCTACTCCTGCATTACCCCTATTTGATTTTGTATTTATAACCCTGTATTCACCTGACCAAAAGTCTTGTTCCACCTGCCACCGAATTTCGCTAATTCCCACTATATCTAACTTCAACCTATCCACTTCCCTTTTTAAATTTTGTAACCTACCTGCCCGATTAAGGGATCTGACATTCCACGCTCCGATCCGTAGAACGCCAGTTTTCTTTCTCCTGATAACGAAGTCCTCTTGAGTAGTCCCCGCCCGGAGATCCGAATGGGGGACTATTTTACCTCCGGAATATTTTACCCAAGAGGACGCCATCATCATTTAACCATACAGTAAAGCTGGATGCCCTCGGGAAAAATTACGGCTGTAGTTTCCCCTTGCTTTCAGCCGTTCGCAGTACCAGCACAGCAAGGCCGTTTTGGTTAGTGTTGCAAGGCCAGATCAGTCAATCATCCAGACTGTTGCCGCTGCAATCACTGAAAAGGCTGCTGCCCCTCTTCAGGGACCACATGTTTGTCTGGCCTCTCAACATATACCCCTCCGTTGTGGTTGTACCTACGGTACGGTCATCTGTATCGCTGAGGCACGCAAGCCTCCCCACCAACGGCAAGGTCCATGGTTCACGGCCGTATTATGCCAACAACATTGATTGCTGTGAGTTACGAGCCTACCTCGGATTACTTCTGTTTACGTCGATATTCAAGCCAAATCATGAAAATGTTAGATCACTGTAGGCGACTGATTTTACTGGAAGAGGCATTTTTCGAGGTGTAATGGGGATAAACAGATTTTTATTCATTCATTTCAATGTAACCTTTGATGACATCAGCACACAAGAAGAAAGAAAATCTGCAGATAAACTGGCTTTGATACGAGGAATTTTTGAAAAGTTTATTAGCAATTGTAGTGTGAACTATTCTTGTTCAGAATATTTATGTGTTGATGAAATGCTGGTAAAATTTCGAGGAAGGTGCTTATTGAGAACGTTCATTAAAAGTAAACCTGGAAAATATGGCCTGAAAATGCAGTTTATTTGCGATTCGAAAACTCATTACATATGTAATGCGTTTATATGCTCTAGAAAACCGGTTACCCAAATAAATATCCCTTTCGCAGTGCCAACACAGGATGTGCTAAAATTTGCAGAGCTATTTTATGGAACTAATAAGAATATCACTGGAGACAGTTTACGTCTGTTGAGTTAGTAGACGAATTATTGAAACCAGGACTAACATACGTAGGTACTGTACGAAAAAACAAACGAGAAATTCCTCGTCAGTTTTTTGCCTGATAAAAGAAGACCCATTGAATAATCATTATTTGGATTTGTTTGGGACAAGACCTTGGTGTCATTCGTTCCAACTAAGTATAAAAGTGTAGTTTTACTATCTTCCATGCATCACGAAGTCTCTGTAAATCAAAAATCGAAGAAACGGGCAATTATAGACTTTTACAATGCGGCTAAGGGAGGAGTTGACTCCTTGGATTTGAAATGCTCAAAGTACTCTTGCTCACGTAGAACAAGAATGTGGCTGAACGCAGTCTGCTACAATGCTGAATATTTCTCTTGCTAACGGATATGTTCTTTGGGTTGGTTCTAATCCAAATAAAAAAAGTCAGCAGAAGAGAATACATAAAGTCCACTGCAATGGGTCTTGTAAAGCCATACATTTGCAGTAGATTAGAAAATAACCCAAAGCTGGCCAAAGATGTACGGGAAATTATGTGCTAATTGGTTGGCAGAGAACAAATGTTTTCAATGCCTAATGCAGATGAGCATGGTCCTAGTGCTTCTAAGAAGCGAAGGTTTCATATTTGCCCAAGGTCTAAAGATAAAAAGAGCTATCTAACACGTAACACTTGTAAACAATATATTTGTAAGCCTTATTCAAAGGCAATGAATTTTTGTTTGTCCTGTGAAGCCAAAGGAAACGAATGATTTTGTAGGCACATAATGTGGTGTCATTTTTTTTGTCTTATTTGTTTTTTCTGTTTTATAATTTTCATTTGATTTCATGCTCCAATTATGCACAACATAAAAAAATTTAGTTAGAAGTTAGTATTTGTTGATTTTTATGTCATTTTATCTGAGCTATACAAACAGAAAACCAAAATGACATGTTTTTGTAAATGGCTTAAAGTTTCTGATAAGACTAACATAAGCGCAATAAACGACTGAAATAATGAATACCTTGTCTTTTATTATGTATTCCCACGCCCGGGTTCCCGGGTTCGATTCCCGGCGGGGTCAGGGATTTTCTCTGCCTCGTGATGACTGGGTGTTGTGCGCTGTCCTTAGGTTAGTTAGGTTTAAGTAGTTCTAAGTTCTAGGGGACTGACGACCATAGATGTTAAGTCCCATAGTGCTCAGAGCCATTTGAACCATTTTTTATTATGTAAATATAAAAATATCCAAGTTATTTCCAGTAATTACTTATATGTACACCTAAACACTGTTGGGCTACTTCTAGACTCCACACGAGACTGTACATTACCAGAAGCAGCCCGTGTACTTGAAGGTTAAGGATATACTCATGTGTCCGACTGCCTCGCCAGTTTGTTATGTGTTACTGGAGGAACAACACAGCAGACTGAAAACTGTTTAGTTCAAACATTTGTAATTATTATTGTTCTGGTGAAAGACATACGAAAATATGTAAAGCTCCATTTCTGCTAATATTAGTAATCTGATTGAGAACACACAATAAACTATTACTCTTCCCATAAATCTCGAAAAATCAAATTCACTTGTATCTGACTGCGACTGTAAAAATATTTTCTGATATCTCCTAACAATTAATACAATAATGCTCTTGCGCACAAAGGACAAGTTACCTCGTCTTGCCGCTGCAACTACGTGAATATTCTGCATTCAACAACATGCTAAACGAATTGATAAGAAACAGTGCGATTCATGCAGGAAATTAAATGATCGGGAGTGGTCTGGCAAATAGTCCTAAGCGATGTAAAAAAAAAAAAAAAAAAAAAAAAAAAGGAGAAAACAATAAAAGCTTCAACTTACTATTTCTGGAAACTGACTATTTAAACACTGTCAAACTTTACGCAGGGCTTTCCTTTCCTTCGAATGTGTGGTTAGCATCACCCTTAATTATTCCACAGAGCCCATAATTACCAATCAACATATCTGTTCACAACAAGGATACGAGTATTCCTCTCAATGTGTGCATACAGAAATCTGACAAAATCCCTCCAGTGTGCAAGAGGGCAACAACTGCATGCAGCAGAAGGGCACATCACCAAAAATCCTCAGTTAATACCAAATTCCCCGCCGGCGCTACTAGCACGGTCACGGCAGGCTGCGACCTCACCTAAAGTTAAAATTTTTTGAGTTGTTAGGATGAGTCATCTTTCTAATAGTATCCACAAGAGCCAATAAAGCCTCTTCTTATACATCAACACGGGAATATTAGCCCATGACGATGGCCCGCCAATGGTTGCCACGAGAATTTTAACCAATACTCTCATTTTTCCAGCACAAACGCGGGAAAACTCCCCTTTATAAGAAAACGCAACATTAGTCTCTGAAAGTGTTCCAGCAATAGTGGACACCTAAACATCCTGAAAATGATCCAAGCGGAGGGGTCGAAACGTCGATTATTTTAGAAGGAAATATGACACGGCCTAACAGCCCAGGAGATTTTACCTGAAGTGCCAACGGCTACGAAAGCCTGCAGACTTACATGCGCCTTCTCTCCACCACTGGCTGCGTCCGACTACTCGCAACAACTGTTGGCTCGTTACCACTCGCGATAATAATATTCAGACTCAGAGTTTGTGTATCCACAGCCCAGCAGAATCAGTGCCAACTTTCCAAAGAAATTGTGGTGTCACCGCCAGACACCACCCTTGCTAGGTGGTAGCCTTTAAATCGGCCGCGGTCCGGTAGTATACGTCGGACCCACGTGTCGCCACTGTCAGTGACTGCAGACCGAGCGCCGCCAAACGGCAGGTCTAGAGAGACTTCCTAGCACTCGCCCCAGTTGTACAGCCGACTTTGCTAGCGATGGTTCACTGTCTACATACGCTCCCATTTGCCGAGACGATAGTTAGCATAGCCTTCAGCTACGTCATTTGCTACGACCTAGCAAGGCGCCATTATCATTTGCTATTTATCTTGTGATGCATGTACCGTCAGACCGATGTTTACCAATCATGGGTTAAAGTTAAGTATTCCAGAAGCTACGTACTTTTTTTACTAGACTCAACTCCTTTAACTGTTCCAGACCTCACGCCAGCCTGCGTGAGCTTAACGCGTGCCTTTCCGCTATCTCCTAGTGGCTTGGCTGTCTTGCCAAGTCACAACAGAAATATTACTTGTAGTTTTCGTAAAGAAACCTTAACGTCCAACTTACTTTCATAAAGAAATATTGACGCCCATCTGTAGCTTCTCTCCTGCCATATTGATTTTGTTTATTAATCGTCGGCTGAAGCCCTGCTAGAAGAGAATAACGTCGGCACCTGCCACAGTGGGACAGCAGCCGACAGGTAGGTGAAGGACAAATATTATCGTTTGCAGGGAAACAGATATCAGTCTTCATTAGTAATCACACCATTGCCTACAGCAGCGAACAACAACTACAATGTTGACTGGATGACATTCTTTGAAATTCTGAATAGAGCGGGGATGCACTACTGTCCATTAAATTGCTACACCAAGAAGAAATGCAGATGATAAACGGGTATTCATTGGACAAATATATTACACTAGAACTGACATGTGATTACATTTTCACGCAATTTGGGTGCATGGATCCTAAGAAATCAGTACCCAGAACCACCACCTCTGGCCGTAATAACGGCCTTGATACGCCTGGGCATTGAGTCAAACACAGCTTGGATCGCGTGTACAGGTACAGCTGCCCATGCAGCTTCATCACGATACCACAGTTCATCAAGAGTAGTGACTGGCGTATTGTGACGAGCCAGTTGCTCGGCCACCATCGATCACACGTTTTCAATTGATGAGAGATCTGGAGAATGTGCTGGCCAGGGCAGCATTCGAATATTTTCTGTATCCAGAAAGACCCGTACAGGACATGCAACACGCGGTCGTGCATTATCCTGCTGAAATGTAGGGTTCCACAGGGGTCGAATGAATGGTAGAGCCACGGGTCGTAACACATCTGAAATGTAACGTCCACTGTTCAAAGTGCCGTCAATGCGAACAAGAGGTGACCGAGACGTGTAAACAAAGGCACCCCACACCATCACGCCAGGTGATACGCCAGTATGGCGATGACGAATACGCGCTTCCAATGTGCGTCCACCGCGATGTCACCAAACAGGGATGCGACCATCATGATGCTGTAAACAGAACCTGGATTCATCCGAAAAAATGAGATTTTGCCATTCGTGCACCCAGGTTCGTCGTTGACTACACCATCGCAGGCGCTCCTGACTGTGACGCAGCGTCAAGGGCAACCGCAGCCATGGTCTCCGAGCTGATAGTCCATGCTGCTGCAAACGTCGTCGAACTGTTCGTGCAGATGGTTGCTCTCTTTTGCAAACGTCCCTATCTGTTAAGTCAGGGATCGATCACTATCCGTTACAGCCATGCGGATAAGATGCCTGTCATCTCGACTGCTAGTGATACGAGGCCGTTGGGGTCCAGCACGGCGTTCCTTATTACCCTCCTGAACCCACCGATTCCATATTCTGCTAACAATCATTGGATCTCGACCAACGTGAGCAGCAATGTCGCGGTACGATAAACCGCAATCGCGATAGGCTAATATCCGACCTTTATCAAAGTCGTAAACGTGATGGTACTCATTTCTCCTCCTTACACGAGGCATCACAACAGCGTTTCACCTGGCAACGCCGGTCAACTGCTATTTGTGTATGAGAAATCGGTTGGAAACTTTCCTCATGTCAGCCCGTTGTAGGTGTCGCCACCGGCGCTAACCTTGTGTGAATGCTCTGAAAAGCTAATCATTTGCATATCACAGCATCTTCTTCCTGTCGGTTGAATTTCGCGTCTGTAGCACGTCATCTTCGTGGTGTAGCAATTTTAATGGCCAGTAGTGTAAATTATATGGAGCGATACGTTGCTTGCAACTTGTATAGAAACGAGATTGCAATTAAAAGAGTCGAAAGATATGAAATGGAAGCAGTGGTCGAGAATGGAGTGAGATATGGTTTGGCCTAACCCAAATGTTTTTTAACAACAAGCTGTGAGGGAATCCAAAGAGAAATTAGGCGAGTGAATTGCACAGGACAGACCAGCGCTGAGAACTGCATCAAATTAGTCTTCGGAGTGGAGACCACGACGTCAACAAGCAGAAACGGACAGTGCTGCACCAGCGGCGAGAACCGGCAGTCTGCAGTCTTCCGGCAGTGATTCGTGACTGTCGTAACCGGTGAAGGAGTCCCACGTTTACACGCCGTTTAAGTTTTCACCGAGAAGCTCTCGCTAACAGGGCCGCGTTGTTCCCCTAAAACTAATTTGTGCCGTTTTAATGAAGGTATTATGCAAAACTGCCGCCGCCGTCGCCTCATGTTTTATTCAGCCGGTGTTTACGTGTCTGGGTACATTTCAGGCGTGCCGGCGTAGTTTGCGATTCTTCGTACGCGCCTCCATGAAGCTCGGCAACTGATTCTTGGCGGCTCGGCTGCGTACTGGGTTAGCTTGAGAGGTGCGGATTGTGAGTTGCAACGCCCTTGCGACCAATTGTTTACGTTACGAAATACCTGGTCACTATAATTAAAGTACAGCTGGTCATGATGGTCCAATGTGGGCTGTGGTCATATGTCAGCGCAACTTGACAGATATTCTGATGCATTAATGTGCAATCTGTTTACGCTGAAAAAAAGAACTAATTCCAATTTTGTCTACCAGGTGCAGTATCACGTCGAGGTCTCTGGTTCTTATATTGAACAAACTGTAAAATCTACTTAAGTAGTGATGTACCACCAGAAGGAGGTTCTTACTCATTGGTCTGAAGATAACCACAGTAGTGGTCGAAACCGGTCACCGTAATAAATAAATTGTGATCAAGACTGTTTTTGACAGTAAATATTTGTAACACGATTATCACTGTTCACTCCCACAACATATTCAAAAGTAATTAATGATATTGACTTGCTCAGTGTGTGAAGCTCTTTCTCTTGAATAAATCAGCAAAAAATGGTTCAAATGGCTCTGAGCACTATGGGACTTAACATCTATGGTCATCAGTCCCCCAGAACTTAGAACTACTTAAACCTAACTAACCTAAGGACATCACACAACACCCAGTCATCACGAGGCAGAGAAAATCCCTGACCCCGCCGGGAATCGAACCCGGGAACCCGGACACGGGCGGCGAGAACGTTAAATCATCCACTTTTTCTTTAACTGTAATCAATTGTTTATCTGCACACGTGCATCACATCTACCGACTTCAGTCCCGATAACTCCTTCGTGGTACATCATTTTTTTTTAATTTTTTCCCCTTAGGACTCAGTGTATTTCGTGGGAGTAAAACAATTATAATGTACTTTAATTAAATTCCTGCAACAGGTACTCCCAATCTTTTTTTTGTTACTCATTTCAAACGGCAGAGTCAAGCGCAATCATTATAATTACTGCAGTCAGCCGCAATTGTTATAATTACTGCATAACTGCATGTAATTAACATAAATTAGCATCTCAAGCTGAATAAGGTTGTAAATTCATCACTGTATAAACGTCTAAATTGGCACTAACAAAATGATGACAACGCAATTGCCCAACTTGGTGCTAAAAACAAAATGGAGCAATACTACGTTCGTACAGTATTTTAATGAGTCAACAGGAAGGCGAAATTAGCTGTAAGCGAGAAGCAGTGGCCGGCCGCTGTGGTTGAGCGGTTCCAGGCACTTCAGTCCGGAGTCGCGCTGCTGCTACGGTCGCAGGTTCGAATCCTGCCTCGGGCATGGATGTGTGTGATGTCCTTAGGTTAGTTAGGTTTATGTAGTTCTAAGTATAGGGGAGTGATGACCTCAGCTGTTAAGTCCCATAGTGCTCAGAACCATTTGAATCATTTGATTTGAGGAGGAGGAGAAGGATATTAGTGTTTAACGTCCCGTCGACAACGAGGTCATTAGGGACGGAGTGCAAGCTCGGGTGAGTGAAGGATGGGGAAGGAAATCGGCCGTGCCCTTTCAAAGGAACCATCCCGGCATTTGCCTGAAGCGATTTAGGGAAATCACGGAAAACCTAAATCACGATGGCCGGAGACGGGGTTGAACCGTCGTCCTCCTGAATGCGAGTTCAGTGTGCTAACCACTGCGCCACCTCGCTCGGTATTTGATTTGAGAAGCCGTACTTAAACCACTGTGCGAACATGAGCGCGAGTCGCAGCACACCACTCTTCGAAACTACGAGCAGCACAGGTATGTGTGCGCGAGGTTGGCTGGGAGCTGCGATGACACTACCGACAGCGTTCGTAGGTCCGCAGATCATGGATCAGCCAGTAGTGAGCACTTCTGCACTGAAGAGCCACAGAAACTGCCTAATACCGTGTTCGGCCCCTCCGAGCACGCAAAAATTCCGCAACACGAAGTG
Organism: Schistocerca serialis cubense; assembly: GCF_023864345.2. NCBI lineage: Eukaryota > Metazoa > Arthropoda > Insecta > Orthoptera > Acrididae > Schistocerca > Schistocerca serialis. The sequence continues at coordinate 867,181,091 of NC_064641.1, read as the reverse complement.
GCATGGCCTCGAGTAATGTCTGAAGTAGTGCTGGGGGGGGGGGGGAGAGTGACACCATGAATCCTGCACGGCTGTCCATAAGTCCGTAAGAGTTCGAGGCGATGGAGATCTCTTTTGAACAGCACATTACAAGGCATTCTAAATATGCTCAATAATGTTCATGTCTGGGAAGTTTGGCAGCCAGCGGAAGTGTTCCTGGAGCCACTCTGTAGCAATTCTGGAAGTGTGGGCTATGCCGTTGTCCTGCTGGAATTGCCCAAGTCCGTCGCAATGCACAATGGACATGAATGGAAGCAGGTGATCAGACAGGATGCTTACGTATGTGTAACCTGTCGAGTCGTATCTAGACGTATCACTATACTCCAACTGCACACACCCCACACCATTACAGAACCTCCACCGGCTTGAACAGCCCCTGCTGACATGGATTCTAGAGGTTATCTCCATACCCATACACGCCCATCCGGTCGATACAATTTGAAACGAGACTCGTCCGACTAGGCATCATGCTTCCAGTCATGAGCAGTGCAATGCCAGGTTTGACAGGCTCAGTCGAGGCGTAAGGCTTTGTGTCGTGCAGTCATCAAGTGTACACGAGTGGGCCTTCGGCTCCGAAAGCCCATATCGATGATGTTTCTTTGAATGGTTCGCACTTGTCGATGGCCCAGCACTGAAATCTGCAGCAATTTGCGGAAGGGTTGCACTTCTGTCACGTTGAACGATTCTCTTCAGTCGTCGTTGTCCCGTTATTGCAGGATGTTTTTTCCGGCCGCAGTGATGTCGGAGATTGATGTTTTACCGGATTCCTGATACTCACTGTACACTCGTGAAATGGTCGCACGGCAAAATCCGCACGTCATCGTTACCTTGGGACGCTGCTTCCCATCACTCGTGCGCCGACTGTAACATCACGTTCAAAGTCACTTAAACCTCTTACATATCTCTGTATTTCATTTGAATACGCACGCCTATAGCAGTTTCTATGGCACTTCAGTGTGTGATAACTGAATAGCGTCGAGATTGCCCGTATCACAACATCTAGAAGCGTCTGGTGTGACATCTCGAGCTTCGATGGTGGTAACACTGTCGGCAACAGTTACTGCTCCCGACAGTGACTCTATGAAACTCCATAATATATTTTTATTTATACTGAAACAACTGAGAAGGTGAAACTTCTACGTTTTCACTAAAATTGCTTAATGCAACTGAACCTTCTAAAACTGCTGAGTGAAACTGATGTACTGTCATTTTGCCATTTTTTTTATCATCTCATTTCTGACATACAGAACTACTCCTGACAAATACAGCTCAAACTTATTCTAGCTTAATGCAACTGAAACTTCTAAAACTGCTGAGTGAAACTGATGTACCGTCATTTTGCCATTTTTTACCATCTCATTTCTGACATTGCGAGGTGCCGGGGCTGGCAGTGTATTTAACACTAAATTCTAGAATCTACACATGTAAATGATGCTCTAAGCCCCCCCCCCCCCCCCTATTCTAACTCCGACTTTTGCTGTTGCACAAGGATTAAAAAAATATACGCGAACTGACTGTAATCAACCCTGCAAGTGGAGTAGAAAAGAGTTTGGCACCTGCAATAATTTAATTTGATAAATAAGTTAAATAAAGGAACGTTTCATTAACGTAGTGAGAAATGATGGGTTGCTCTACCGATTAACAGAATGAAAGTTCTGTCCAAAATAACAATATGATTTATTAAGACTAAACACAAAATAACAAACAAAAACACATGAAACATTTATAATACATCAAATGGGCTCAAATTGGATACACAAACAAACGCTGTGAAGGTGAAGTTGTCCCTAAACTAGATTGTGAGCTTTATGTCGAAGTGGTATGTGGAGCCAATTCCTTGCCACTCAAATCTTAAGAGAGACACACAGCTAACCCAGCATTAATTGCTGCTACTCAAGACAGAACAAAGTTAGAAAAAGACGAACAGGCGCGCTCTTCTGAGCTCTGATTATCACCTAGGAAAATCTTTATCTGCCGATGCTGCGGACATACATTACCAAACTGTCTTCTTAACTGCCAGAACACGATCTGGCGTACCGGAGGCGATGGCTGGTTGCTTCGACGTCCTCGACCGAAAGGCGAGAGCCGACTCCCTAGAGCACCCGTACAGGCCGAACACACAACATTCCCGCCCCCACGACAGTGGCCGTGGTTAAACGTTCCAATCAGAAACTCGAAAACCGGCGGAAAATTCCACTCCATTGCCAGAGGACTACCATTCCACCAATGGAGATTCTTGGCGCCAATTTCTGCGCTGATTTTGCTACGTCACGGAGCTATGCCCTGAGCAAGCCAATCACAATTACTATTTTGCAGAAAGCGCGGGAATTTTCCCGCCACAACTGCCTGGGTACACAAGTCATTCCCACGCCTCGCTGGTAGCCCGCCAGAAAGAGTTTTTTGCTAAGTTTCTGCGAAGTAACAGAACCTCTAGCCCAGCCGCTACTTCAGACCCCTTCGGGCGTGTCTTTTGACAATGTCGGCGTCTGCAAAGCATTCACTCGACTTCTTCACACCCGTCGGCTTAACCCTCTCCAGAACAGCAGAGCCCGCCTGTCACCGGACCACCCGGGTGACGAGAGACGCTGCGTGGGAAGTCCGCGTGTGAAGGAATAGCAACTTTTCACCGCATGCAATTAGAGACGAAAATCGTAAGATAGAAATATGAGAGGGGGCTCATGCCACCTCTCAACATACAGAACTACTCCTGACAAATACAGCTCAAACTTATTCTATTCATTAATGACCCGCAATATACCAGGATAACGTAATCTATTGATTAACACAAAAGAATGGCCCTGAATTAGAAGAAATCCGAACAATAACCGATATATTTCATAAGTCACTTACCTCACAGAAAATCTTCATGACACGAACTACAGCAAATACAGCAAGTATACAGCCAGCTAAACAAAAAGATTCTACTGTAGTCTCTAACTACTAATAGGCATGTGGTTAGCAAAGGAAAGATTTTGTTGCAGAGCAAACAATGTATTTAGCAGATTTTACCTTAATCATGTGACATCCAGTTCCAAAAATTATATAATCGTCCGTGACATCCAGTTCCAAAAATTATATGATGGTCGATAATTCCAAAACCCACATTTTACAATCCATGTCCAACCAATATTAAATCTCCATGACGGACACACGTCCAGACCGTCAACTCGTGCTAACACTGCTACTAACCTCCATCACTGCTAACCATTAACTTCTAACTGCGAGTCCTTCCAGCCAGAGAGTCTCTTACAGATGGCGCACAGCGCTGTCAGTGATATTAATACAGCCTAAAGCGCTGCTAACGTACAAACATAGCAACAGGCTACTTACAACTATCATGTATAAACTTGAACCAAATACTCAAACTCATCTTTATATCGAAGAACACAGTTGAAGTCCGTTTCAGAGTGCGTGTCACTTTACGTCACATATTTTGTCCAAATTCAAAAACCGGTGCCTCTCTGTTGAGTTATAAAATCCACATGGGTTAAACACAGTTTGTCGTATGACGTAGGCAGTATGCTTGTAGTCGCCTGAATGCGTGGATGGTATCACCTGAATTGGTTCTCTTTATGGTGGGCGGCCGTTGATACGCCTCAGTATAAACATTAGGCACTAGGAAGGCGGGAGGTTCGAATCTCGCTGTGGAATATCAGAGCGAGTGATTCATCTTAATTACGACAGGGGCATTAGTAGAAAGGCAGGAGGTAGAAGGAGAGGGCTTATTCGTAATTCTGATATCAGTTTAGCGGGTAGTAATTGTGTAATATGTACTGAATGGAAAATCACACACAGCTTAGGATGCGTCTAGCTTTTACTCTCTGTGCCGCGCTGGATTAGCCGAGTGGTCTAAGGCGCTGCAGTCATGGACTGTGCGGCTGGTCACGGCGGAGGTTCGAGTCCTCCCTCGGGTATGGGTGTGTGTGTTTGTCCTTAGGATAATTTAGGTTAAGTTGTGTGTAAGCTTAGGGACTGATGACCTTAGCAGTTAAGTCCCATAAGATTTCACAGACATTTTTTACTCTCCGTCTTAACCATTACAAAAATATACGTTGAGTGGGAGTTCTTTCGGACTAGAATACGAAATAATATAGGATTCGCTGTTTACAACATAATACGATACAGCAAATAGCAAAGAAACTGAGCCAACACCTTGTCAGCATTCTTCAACGTCTCATGGCTTCTACTGACGCCCATTAGTTAATGACAGTTTCCCGTTAAGTGTTGTGACTGCGTAAGGAAAGCTTAATGTATTGTTGTCTGTAAATGCTCCATGACTTGCAAGTCCGTAGGCTAGAATCTTCAAACTGCTGTACACAGCTCGACCGTCCGAGATCGTACAACCAACGATTAATAATTCCAGTCACTGTAATTAACGGAGTGGCCGAGAGGTTCTAGGCGCTACAGTCTGGAGCTGCGCGACCGCTAAATTCGCAGGTTCGAATCCTGCCTCGGGCATGGATGTGTGTGATGTCCTTAGGTTAGTTAGGTTTACGTAGTTCTAAGTTCTAGGGGACTGATGACCTCAGAAGTTAAGTACCATAGTGCTCAGAGCCATTTGAACCATTTGAACTGTAATTAACACTAGGACTTTTTTGTCCCTTTAAGTTCAAGGCAGGCCTTTTTTTACGCCTCGGATAACGAAGAACCTCCCTCTTTTAAAGGTACGTGAACGTTCTAACGGCTTGTTAAATTCTGTAAAACTTTTTCCGTATCCATTCTGTAAGCAATTCCGTGACCAGTGGCCAGCGGTTGCACGATTACTCCCTCGTCGCAGCGCCTGCTACACCTTAGGCCTCAACAGGGCCGGCTCGTTCTTAAGGGCTCGACCCCACCCTGAATCCTTTTCTTAGTATTGTATCACAAAGATTGACTATGACGTGACTTTGATGTAGTACGAGTGTCAGAGACCGCAGGTAATCAGCTCCAGTGCCCTCCGCTTCGTTTCAGAGACGTTACTCTGAGCTGTCGCTAGCCGGGCCATTCGACCAGGGCCTGGTGGCAGCGTCAGGAGGCCCTTACTCCCTCCACACGTCCGGCTCGTAAAGCTGCATGCGCAGTGACGTGACCAAGCAGCTTCTATTTCTCCGCCTCGTACTCGCCTTAGCGTAGCGTAGTGCCAGCACTGGCGGTTCCGCTGAACGGACCAGCTCACGCATACCCTCCTTTCCCCGCAACCCAGCCAACCCGACCGTCACTCACCCTCCGGTTCGCTCCTCGACAAAACGTCTCGGGGCATGAGGCTAGGGCCCACTGCCAGCAAGCCCCTACCACGCCGTAGCGGAGAAGCGAGGCAACTGTCCCCCAATTGAAGCAGCTGATCGCCGCCCGTTGCAGGGATGAATCCTAGTACTGGGGTTGTGATTTGAAGTATATGAGACGCAACAAGAGCAAATTGAAGCACAAATTAAACACATGTTTGTTTAAAAAAAATACTGAGTATTCGAGTCTATTTTAAAAGTATACTTAAATAAATGAAGTTTCCTAATTTCCGAAATACGTCTGCATAGAGACGCGAAATTTAAGAATGTAAGGCTCTTTCCCGACAAGTTGGAGCGAGTTTACATCGAGTTATTTGCATTAGATAATTACATGAAACTTTTAAAGTAGCAGACAGTACGATTATATTTGCCCCTAACTCCTTTGCCATTGCAATATTAGTGGAAAGTCAATCACAAGAAACAGCTAACACACTGACATTTAGATCATACAACATTGTAATGGCCATGTCCAATAACAAGTTTTTAGCTTTTAGTTCTTCTAAAATATTTGCTAATTTGCAAATCTTCTGCGTCTGTCTTTTGCTCTTTTTGTTCACTGTATTTAACTTAGTCTTATATTGCACAACTTTTGCTTCCTTCCTTTCTTCAATTTTTTCGAAGTTTTCCTTCAGTTTACTTGGACTCGATGGAAATCCAGTGTAACCAGAAATGTGCACATCGCACACACGTTTTCTGCTGTCTCAACATTTCTTGGCTTTGGCTTTGGAGCTTTCCTTGTCTTGGTAACCTGGAAAAGGAACGTTCAAATTATACACACTGACAGTATTTTCACGCTATTTAACCTAGGCCTATATTGCACGATTTCCAGGACACTATGGCTTGCCATAAAGGGCAACAAAACGGGGCAGGCGTAGACTGTCGTCGACGTACCGCTGTGCTGTACGGATGCCTCGGATGACAACACAACGGGTCCTGCTATAAAAATAAATGGCACTCCAGACCATTTTCAAATGAGTTGGAAATCCAGATACTGTCGGTATAGCATCGTCCCTCAGTTGACGTCTAGTTACATAATTTTCCATGTAGCAATTCTCTTCAAAATGAAGAGAGCACAGCAAATGATTTCCTGTCGTTGGAAGTTCTCTCTCCGAGTAGCAGCTATACATTTCCGATTTAGAAAATCATTTGTAAGGGGAAACCTAAACAAAAACAAAGGCTCATGATGTATTATTTCTCCATGAAAATACTATATACAAGTAATAGAAAGTAACAAACTACCAGAAATGAATGTCCTGTGAAATATAACATTGTTTCCGTCTTTGTCTTTGCTTCCATTCTTACTTCTTACTGTTACAATTAAAAGCAGCGCATCAGCGAACCATGTTTACGCACTGTTTCCTTGCAAATGGCGGCTTCTATCACGTTCAATGTGGGGACGCGACAATAGCGCCAATGCGAGGTCTAGTTTTTATTTAGTAAGTCTATGATTGCCAGAGCCGCACTGAGGTGATCCTGCGCGCTTGGCAGACCTGCCAAAGATGCATTCCCCACCTCGCCCCCCGCCACGCAAATCACCACCTCATTGCAGTTTTTCTACACAGATACAGGACAATTTGTAATGTAAGTTCAATGAAAATGAACTGCTATTGAGAATATTATTTAAATGAGCTATATAGATAATAAACGTAGCACACAACATATTAAATGTATCATTACATATGTTACAAATCGTACAAACTTTTTTAAAAGAACTGAAAACAAAACGTATGTCTTGCTGTTGTCGCAGATATTTTATATTAATTTTATCGTGGTGTACATTTGCTCCTGTTAAGTTATTAACAGTATATCAGTCATTAATCTCTACCGTATATACACTGAACAGCCAAAGAAACTGGTACACCTCCCTAATATCGTGTAGGTTCCCCCAAAACACGTAGAAGTGCCGCAACACGACGTGGCACGTTGCAAGGCATCTCAGACGTGCTCAATAATGTTCACGTGTGGGGAAATCTGTCTATTGACACGCAGTCAACATGGGTTTAGAAAACATCGTTTCTGTGAAACACAAAACATGGTTCAAATGGCTCAGAGCAGTATGGAACTAAACATCTGAGGTCATCAGTCCCCTAGAACTTAGAACTACTTAAACCTAACTAACCTAAGGACATCACACACATCCATGCCCGAGGCGGGATGCAAACCTGCGACCTTTGCGGTCGCGCGGTTCTAGACTGTAGCGCCTAGAACCACTCGGCCACCCCGGCCGGCTGTGAAACACAACTAGCTCTTTACTCACATGAAGTGTTGAGTGCTGTTGACAAGGGATTTCTGATTGACTAAGTATTTCCGTATTTCTGGATTTCCGGGAGACTTTTGACACTGTACCACAGAAGCGTCTTGTAGTGAAATTGCGTGCTTAGTTATGTAACTGGATTTGTGATTTCATGTCAGAGAGGTCACAGTTCGTAGTCAAGGTAGTGTTATAGGCCATTTGCTGTTCCTGATCTATATAAACGATCTGGGAGACAATCTGAGCAGCCGTCTTCGGTTGTTTGGAGATGATGCTGTCGTTTATCGACTAATAAAGTTATCAGAAGATCAAAACAAATTGCAAACGATTTAGAAAAGATATCTGAATGGTGCGAAAATTGGCAGTTGACCCTAAATAACGAAAAGAGTGACGTCATCCACACGAGTGCTAAAAGGAATTCATTAAACTTCGGTTACACGATAAATCAGTGTAATCTAAAAGCCGTAAATTCAACTAAATACCTAGATATTACATTTACGAACAACTTAAATTGGAAGGAACACATACAATATGTTGTGGGGAAGGCTAACCAAAGACTGCGTTTTATTGGCAGGACACTTAGAAAATGTAACAGATCTACTAAAGAGACTGCCTACACTGCGCTTGTCCGTCCTCTTCTAGAATACTGCTGCGTGGTGTGGGATCCTTACCAGATAGGACTGACGCAGTAAATCGAAAAAGTTCAAAGAAGGTCAGCACGTTTTTTATTACCGCGAAATATGGGAGATAGTGTCACAGAAATGATACTGGATTTGGGGTGGACATCATTAAAAGAAAGGCGTTTTTTGTTGTGACGGAATCTTCTCACGAAATTCCAATCAGCAACTTTCTCCTCCGAATTCGGATATATATTTTTTGACACCGACCTACATAGGGAGAAACGATCACCACGATATAATAAGGGAAATCAGAGCTCGCACGGAAAGATACAGATATTCGTTCTTTCCGCGCGCTAAACGAGATTGGAATAATAGAGAATTGTGAAGGTGGTTCGATGAACCCTCTGCCAGGCACTTAAATGTGATTTGCGGAATATCGATGTAGATATAGATGTAGATGAGTTTGGTGGCCAGTAAAAGTATTTAAACTCAGATTAGTGTTCCTGGAGCCACTCTGCAGCAATTCTGGACGTGCTACATGCATTTGCATCTACTTACTATATTCAAGCCTTGGTCTCCCTATAAAATTTTTACCCCCCTCCTCTCCCCTAATTGCGTCCATTACCATATTGGTCATTTCTTTATGCCTCAAGATGAGTCCTACCAACCGATATCTTCTTTAAGACAAGTTGTGCCACAATATTTTTTTCTTCAATTGAGTTCGTGCCTCCTCGTTTGTTATTCGCTCAACCCATCCAGTCTTTAGCTTTCTTCTGTAGCTTTTATTCTCTTCTTGTCTGAACTGCTGCTTACTGTCCAAGTTTCATTTCCATGCAATGCTACTCTCCGCTGCTGCCCAACATAGCAAAATTCATCTGCTACTTGTATGTTCTCGTTTCCTACTCTAATCCTCTGAGCATCGTCTTGTTTAATTTGATAACATATCATTGTTCGACTATTTGTTGATGTTTATCATATAACCTCGTTTCAAGACACTATCCATTTCGTTCAACAGCTCTTCCAAATTTTCTGCCGTCTCTGACAGAACTATAATGTCATCGTCGAACATTAATTTTTTTTATTTCTTCACCCTCCATTCTAAACCCCTTTTCACACTTCTTTTCGGTTTCCTTCACAGCTTTCTCAATGCAGAGAAGCCGGGGATGGGCTACAAATCTTTCTCATTCCCTTCCCAGCTGTTTCTTCCCTGTCATGTCCACCGACTTCGATGACAGCAGTCTTGTTTCTTTACAATTTGTTAGCAACCTTCCCCTCTCTATGTTTTATGCTTGCTGCTTTCAAAACTTCAAAGAGTGTAGTCCAGTCAACATTTTCAAAAGCTTCCTCTGAATCTACAAACGCTGTAAACAATATATGTTTATTTACCAACATGCCGCTACTGAGCACAGAATATGGACTGAGAGTAAAGCGAAGAAAGACGAAAGTAACGGGGAATATGAGAAATGAGATTAAAGATGAGCTTAACAGTGATATTGGGACAACGAAGCAGATGATGTTAATGACAGACGAAGCAAAAAGGACACAGGAAGCAGACGAGCAGAATCGAAGACGGTATTCCTGGTCAAAAGAAGTATACCAGTCTCAAACATTGGCCATAATTTGAGGAATAAATTTCTGAGATTCTACGTATGGAGTACAACATTACATAGAAGTGAACCATGGAGAATTTGAATCATGGACTGTGGCGAAATCTGAAAAGTAGAGATGTTCTGCTATAAAGTGTGTTGAAAATTAGCTGGACGGATAAGAAATGGGTGGAAATATGAGAAGAAGAATAGAAAGGATGATAAGACATGATTTAAGACATCAGAGACTAACTTCTCCAGTGCTAGAGAGAGCTTTAGAGGGTAAAAACTGTAGGGGAAGACTTGTTCTTCTTTTTTCCTTCTTCTTCTTCTGTTCTTTTATTTCAAGGAGTGGATTGTGGCCTGTTTCGAAACCAAAGGAAATTAAAGGAACTGTCTTCTCCATCTCTTCATTGGCCCTCTTACACCTCGCCTTCCACTTTGGTTCAAGTGTAATGCCTTCCATAGCAGGCGCTTAGGAGGCACCCTTTTAATGAAGTTATATCACTTCTTTCTCAGTATCTACTCTCTTCTGCCATTCTTGTTTTCATGTCTAGTTATTATCTTATATCTTCACATCGCATTCTGTCTCTTAATGTTAGTCAGAGAAGCGAACTCAGAAACCTCATCCCAGTTGCTTCAATTCTTCATTCCTCTCCTTTTATTAGAATCCAGTTGACACTATCATAGGTAAAACCACGCTTAGTAACCATGATGCAATATTATTGTTATGTTCTTAATCGCAGTTCTGCTAAGATACCTCCTTACACAAAACCATTTAGGGCATCACATTTCTGTGTAGCTAACAAATAACTGAGGAAACTGGATAAGATGAAGAGGTTGTCAGAGCGGAGGAAGTCGTAGTGGGCCACATCAAACCAGTCAGAAGACTGATGAAAACGAAAAAAAAGACGATAACTAACATCTACCCTCTGCTATACATGTATTTACTTTTTGCTGTTTTTCAGGTACTAAACTGCCGTTGGCATTTACCCTCTGTATCTGTTTTGTTGCAGATCTTTTCAAGAAATCACGCCGCAGCGGCGACAGATAACTAATGGAATAAAGGTAAGATCTTTTGCAACAAACACTTTCAGGCTTCTGGGCCCTTTCAATTGCAATCATGACTTTAATAAAAATGGCAAAGGTAATGTAAATCAGAACACTGGGAGCAGTTGTGGTCTAAATAACAGCTGAAGTATTCTTTCTTAACATGACATGACAGATGACGGCTAAAGAAACGCCACAAAAAATGTTTTGTCTGACAATCGCTTTCAATAATATATGTGGTCTATGGTTAACAAAGTGAACAGCTGGGCTGCATCACACCTTCTAAGCAGAACTAATCGCTTTAACTGACTTCTTAAATGTGAATCCGTGGTATGTCCCAAAAGCTACGCTACTATCAAGCATCTGCACTCTAATATTCCATAAAGAAAAATATGGTTCCAAAGAACAGGTGGCTGAGAAGCATATATTGAGCCCTACTCCGAGGCAGCGAATACTTTACTCTTCTGCAGGTGAGGACGGCACAGCACTTCGCGCTCGCCAGCTGCAGTCACGGACAGCGACAATTATTAACGGCGCGCGCCCGGAAATATGCAAGTACGCGGTCTCGCATTCGCCTGATTCGGAATGCAGATACTCCCCTATGAGCCTCTGAAATCCCGGTGGATTCCAGTGTGCAGGTGGACCCGTTCGCTGGTCTGCCAAACCACTTCGACTCTGTGACACGACCATGCGTGATGGAATATGTCAAACATTTAGACGGCCGACTCAAAACAAATAAGTACACACACGCGTAACTATTGTGCGTGATGCAAGAAACAGTAGCTCTGATGGTTCAGATGGTGACTGGCACAGGCTGTAAGTGGCACACTAGCAAAGGACACAAGTCTCACCATGTAGGTAAAGACCTGCCGTTCTTTACTAGCGAAGAGCCAGTACAAGAGTGATCTCCTCTTTCTCTACAGCTTTCCTCCACAGCTCAGTAGCATAGCGCATTTGCATGCTTTGACTACACCTACTTTAGCACAAGCCAATCACTAGCTGGAGCTCGGCATTCGAAGCTGGGAGAACGGCCCCCTGCTCTGCGTAAACAGATTTGAACTACCAGCGACTTTAAAAATTAATTGAGAGAAAAGGAAAGAAAGATTCAGTTTCACTCCCTGTTTCCCACACGTTTACGCCATGGCTTTGCTAAAAGCATGACTTGGATGGAACCACAGACCTCCATAAAAGATCGTTATCTCCACTGTTGAGTCAACTTTGAACTTTCCAAAGAACAGCCATAAACTCGCTAAATGGCTCATGCCTTCACAAACATCCTTTGTGGCGCAGTCTGGGTGCGTGGGAGCCACTGCCCCGTCCCACGGAAATCTCAGCCGTCTCATCCGCTTTCTACCTAACAAGGGACCATACTCTCCTTTATTGCCGGCCAACAGGTCGTACAATGCGCCGGTCAAACCTGCAGTGACTCCTCAGCCCTAGTCAGCGTAGCTGGACGCGGCTGCCCACCGACCGGCGCCACCCAATGTGTCTGCACAATAAGACTGGGGGACTTAGCTTTCAGCAAACGGTTTCACCCATCTTCCGCAGAAAACAGCTCCCCTCGGCTCTCAGCCGCCCTATACTTTTACAGCTGTCAGTTAACTTGGCACCCTTATCGCGTAACTTTTAAAATGAATTTAAACTGTTCTTCATGCAACGATAACTGTGCCGTTATTCCTATTCTATGAAATGTTTGTTAAAAGCCACGGCAAATTTTTCTCAGGGCGCTATCGCCAGAAATATCATGTGTATCCCGAAGTGAAGACACCTGTCTTACTCACGATGTATTAAAAATCTTTCTTTAATATTACACGACAATCCATTAAACATAATGCTTAATAATTTTTTCTGTGGAGCCTGATGCTCCAGGATAGCTGGCTATATGCAATCGCAGCGTAAACATTTATGGATATTACTATTAATAAAAACCGGTAGCTCTGGCCTAATACACTACTGGCCATTAAAATTGCTACACCAATAAGAAATGCAGATCATAAACGGGTATTCATTGGACAAATATATTATACTAGAACTGACATGTGATTACATTTCCACGCAATTTCGGTGAATAGAGCCTCAGAAATCAGTACCCAGAACAACCACCTCTGGCCGTAATAACGGCCTTGATACGCCTGGGCATTCAGTCAGACAGAGCTTGGATGGCGTGTACAGGTACAGCTGCCCATGCAGCTTCAACACGATACCGCAGTTCATCAAGTGTAGTAACTGGCGTATTGTGACGAGCCAGTTTCTCGGCCACCATTGACCGGATGTTCTCAATTGATGAGAGATCTGGAGAATGGGCTGGCCATAGCAGCAGTCGAACATTTTCTGTATCCAGAAAGGACCGTACAGTACCTGCAACATGAGGTCGTGCATTATCCTGCTGAAATGTAAGGTTTCGCAGGGATCGAATGAAGGGTAGAGTCACGGGTCGTAGCACATCTAAAATGTAACGTCCACTGTTCAAAGTGCTGTCAATGCGAACAAGAGGTGACCCATACCATCACGCCGGGCGATACGCCAATATGGCGATGGCGAATACACGCTTCCAATGAGCGTTCACCCAGATGTCGCCAAACACGGATGCGACCATCATGATGCTGTAAACAGAACCTGGATTCATGCGAAAAAATTACGTTTTGCCGTTCGTGCACCCAGGTTCGTCGTTGAGTACACCATCGCAGGCGCTCGTGTCTGTGATGCAGCGTCAAGGGTAACCGCAGACAAGGTCTCCGAGCTGATAGTCCATGCTGCTGCAAACGTCGTCGAACTGTTCGTGCAGGTGGTTGTTGTCTTGCAAACGTCCCCATCTGTTGACTCAGGGATCGAGACGTGGGTGCACGAGCCGTTACAGCCATGCGGATGAGATGCCTGTCATCTCGACTGCTAGTGATACGAGGCCTTTTTGATCCAGCACGGCTTTCCGTATTATCCTCCTGAAAGCACTGATTCCATATTCTGCCAACAGTCATTGGATCTCGACCAATGCGAGCAGCAATGTTGCGATACGATAAACCGCTATCGCAATAGGCTACAATCCGACCTTTATCAAAGTCGGAAACGTGATGGTACGCGTTTTCCTCCTTACACCAGGCATCAAACAATGTTTCACCAGGCAACGCCGGTTAACTGCTGTTTGTGTATGGGAAATCGGTTAGAAACTTTCCTCATGTCAGCACTTTGTAGCTGTCGCCACCGGGGCCAACCTTGTGTGAATGCTCTGAAAAGCTAATCATTTGCAAGTCACAGCATCTTCTTCCTGTCAGTTAAATTTCGCGTCTGTAGCACGTCACTTTCGTGGTGTAGCAGTTTTAATGTCCAGTAGTGTATGAATTGGAAAATATTAGAAGACGCCGTTTTCAGTTTATTGAGATTATTCGTTTTAATACTTTTTGCATTAAGTGACCGTTCAAACAAGATACATTATTTTTGTCTTCAATGGCGTCGCTGTAATAATGAGCCTACACAGAATGCCCAGGGCATCATTTAATTATTATATATCTGAATCATATGCAGGATAGGTACTCGCTATCGACAAAAACACATATTACCATAATTAATTTCATATATATTCAACAAAATGCTATTATCACTACATATAATTGTATCAGTGATAGACAGTGAACAATTAGCGTCCGTCAGCTAGAACATCAGAATCGATAAGACAATGAAACAAAAAAATACAGTCATTCTTCTTCTACAAAAGGACAAAGATCATAATAGAAATTGCTATTCTGTGATCGCAGATCACGCTTCCATTGTTGAGTAACGATAACCTATTTACACTCTTTTTTACCGGAAGCTATGCTGTACCCTCTTCCTTCGAACACAGGTAAAGACAACCGCCATGCCTTCACTAGAGCGCACAAGCAAGAGCATTAACTACTGCCAAATATTTCAGCGTATGAATGAAGTCAGATCATATTAAATCTAGCAACCAAGTAATAAAGATCATCTTCCCTGTCAATATCAAGCAGAATGACACAATATCAAAAGTGAGAGTGCCCCGCAATCTCTCACACATCTTCATCAAGTTTCCTCCTCTTGGTATCAGACAGCAAAATTGTACCGCAGAGTCGCAGATTCACACTGTTTGGGTTCATAAGACTTCGCCTCTCGGTGGTACGGTACACAAAGTGTAAGACTGCTTACCTTCACCACCATAGTGGCATGCCTATGAGATGGTTATTAGAAACAGTTCACGTTTTTTGAGATGTAGGTAAGATAAAATACGAACCGCATGTGTAAACAGTGATTCACCCTAACCACTAAAACGTTGTCCTTAGCACCAGATAAGGAAATACAAGTTTTAGCGATTCTAACCACACACTGTTACATGCATTCGGCTGACTGCCGAAGCTGGTGGCCAGGGTTGGCAGGCAGCCACGCTTCACAGGTACTCCAGCAGCCACTTGTACTGCCCATTCAGAGAATATCTCTCCTTGTCTGAATCGCAACTTAACCGTGTTCGCATACTTACGAATTTGCGTGGAAATCATGAAAAATCAGCAGTACTAATCCGAGAGTACTGTATAAAAGCGCATTTGACAGCCCATGTAAGGAATGCTATTAAACTGTAATATCTCCATTACTTTCGCCTTAGTTTCGAGTTTATGCTAGGGAAAGCAGCGCTTTCCTTGCGTCCATTGAATACGCACTACTGGTATGCACGAAAGAAATCTTCAACAAAATGTGAGAAATTACATTTATTATGTTCGAAATAACAGTACAACAATCGTAGCCCCACTTGTACATTATAAATCATCAGTGCAGGTGCTGCACAAGTTCGCAGATTATAAATTATTTGATTAATCTATAACGAAAGTACAAAATACTTCCCGTACTTTTTACGAGAGTGAAAGGTATAGGGCAAGCCATCTCCGTTCACTGATAGAATACCTATAACTCGATACTCACGTGGATTTGAATGAGTGATAAAGTAATAACGAAGTCCAGCTAACAATCGACAAATTTATAGAACGAAAAGACATTATTTGAAAATATACTTGCAACAAGAGAACCGTAAACGGAGCGAGAAAGAACTGCACGGCAAGGGCCTAAAGCAGGCAGCAATCTCATCCAGTTACACCAAGCATCAAAATACTACCACCTTCCGAGAGAACGTCTGAACCATAGTCATTAGCACACCAAAACAGGACCCAGCAGGAAGCTGAAAACTTCCTCCTTCAGAGCCGGGCAGAGTTCCTGAACTGACCGAGATCTGACACGCGATGCGTCGTATACATATCTGCCTCTGGCTTATCGACTCGCAAAGCACGCGATACTTTGCAGACAAGTGACTCGCATTGGGCGCCCATTCGTGGAACATACTTAATTGCGATACAGGTTGAAGCGAGCGCTGGCGACATGTTCCATTGCCTAAAATGGCTTGTTTCATACCCATCTGTACTATCCTTCATGATAAGATTTACGGAGGACAGTGTGAAACGGTCCTAACATTGGACGTATTTCTAATCGCAAAGAAGGTCAGAAGTGCTACTCGTGTTGGTTGCACTCTGAAGCGACCTGCTACATCACACGGTACGTGCTTCTCATGGTGATTTACGAGCGCAGCGCACTCCGGTGGCAGTTCTCGGCTGGATCTGGTGCGCTAATCACGCAGTTTGTATACGGAAACACACTAGCGTAAAACAGTCGTGTTAACAGGGTTAGCAATCGTCAAAGAAGAATGAAGAAAAGGGCGAAGAAGATTTTGGACTTCTCGATAGCTTGAACAGCGTATTGCTAGTAAGCCTGGCCGGTTGGCTGTGCGGTCTAAAGCACGGCTTTCCGGGCGGGAAGGAGCGCCGGTCCCCGGCACGTATCCGCCCGTCGTATAGTGTCGAGGTCCGGTGAGCTGCCCAGTCTGTGGATGATTTTTAGGCAGTTTTCCATCTGCCTCGGTGAATGCGGGCTGGTTCCCCTTATTCCGCCTCAGCTACACTATGTCGGCGATTGCTGCGCAAACAAGATCTCCACGTACGCGTACACCGCCATTACTCTACCACGCAAACATAGGGTTTACACTCGTCTGGTGTGAGACGTTCCCTGGGGGGGGGGGGGGGGGTCCACCGGGGGCCGAACTGCACAACGGAGGGGTGAAGTGGACTGCGGTAGTCGTCGTGGGGTTGTGGACCACTGCGGCTGCGGCGGGGACGGAGCCTCTCCGTCGTTTCTAGGTCCCCAGTTAACTTAACATAACATAACATTGCTTGTAAAGAAACAATACATCTGCAGCACAACAATCTAAGATACATACGCGTAAAAGTTACTCGTTAACTCTACTGAATATACATCACATTTCCATTTTTAGTTTTAGTAAAGTTAAAGTATAGTGCCTTTTGCTAGTTTGTGCAGGCATAATACCCGTATTCTCTGCGTTGTATTGGCTACATCACTCTGAAGTAAAGTTAACGTGCTTCCTTGAGTAGGTTTCAAGGCCTACATTGTCTGCAACTCGTCGTCTAGTGGCTAGCGTTGCTTCCTCTGGATAACTGGATCCCGGGTCCGATTCCCAGCCAGATTGGGGATTTTCCCTGCCTGGAGACTGGGTGTTTGTGTCGTCCTCATCATTTCATCATCATCATTATCATCACCATTCGTGACAGTGCCTAGACTGGACTGTGTAAAAATTGGGACTTTGTACGGGCGCTGATGACCGTGCAGTTGAGTGCCTCACAAACCAAACATCATCAAGACCGAGATTTGTTTGGTAATTTCATTCGAAAGGAAGAGGAGATTCCTTCCGAAACTACTCACCATAACTGAAGTAGATTCAAACATGGGGTAGTCCATAAGACCAGGACATAGGTTTGTACATTTTGCGCAATATTTCAGAATACGAGGGGCAAAATCTACTGGTGGAACTTCGATTAACTTTCTGAAATAGACTGGGAGTCACATTTTGTGGCCACTCAGGTTTATGCAACAAAATTTCCAGCAAATGCATTATTTATAGTGAATAACACCCACTATTGGAGGTAATATCTATATGAAATTAATAACAATGATGCAGAGCCTTGTACGAAGCACAATGTGCAAAAGAAAATAGCGAGTAGCTAGATGCGAACTCGTTAACTTCCTCTTCGTAGCTTACAACGCTTCCAAGTATGCGATGTCTACTTATTTCCAACATGACAGTAGTGACTCAGTTATAATGTATACAACGTGTAGAGGCTGTAGCTACAAATGTCGTTATCTGATATTTAACTATGACGAACACCACCACCAAACACGCTCACACAGTTGTAACACGGAAAGCCTGTCTTTTCATCATAGCAAAGTTTACCTAGAACGACGCGCTTTGGAGAGATCCCCAATGCGTTGGTGCCTTGAAACAACTTATGTTCATATCACATACGCTGTAATAAGATGTGTGTGTGAAAAGTACTGAGACTGATTTTTTATTTTGTATGAAGCAAAGCTTTGATTTTTTTCAAACAACAGTATTGTCTCCTTCAAAACAGTTCCCTTTGACGGGAATCGTTCCCAGTCTTCCTAGCATCACTGAAAGGTTTCATCTGGTACGGTCTTTAACATGTTGGTCATATTCTTTTGAAGGCTCTGCGGAGTTCAAAAATGATGTCATTTTAAGAGATACATTCTACACTGAAGAGCCAAAGAAACTGGTACGCCTGCGTAACTACCCGTGCACGTCCATCCGCTCGACACAATTTGAAACGACACCCGTCTGACCAGGCGACATGTTTCCAGTCATCGATTGTCGGTGTTGACGGGCCCAAGTGAGGCGTAAAGCTTTGTGTCATGCAGTCATCAAGAGTAAACTTGTGGGGCTTCGGCTCCGAAAGCCAATATCGATTATGTTTCGTTGAATGGTTAGCACGCTGACACTTGGCGATGGCCAAGCACTGAAACCGCAGCAATTTGAGGAGGGGTTGCACTTCTATCACGTTGAACGATTCTCTTCAGTCGTCGTTGGTTCCGTTCTTGCAGGATCTTTTTTCGGCCGCAGCGATGTCAAAGATTTGATGCTTTACCGAATTTCCGATATTCAGGGTGTATATATATATATATATATATATATATATATATATATATATATATATATATATATATATTTGTTTGTTTTTGTCATCAGTCTACTGACTGGTTTGATGCGGCACGCCACGAATTCCTTTCCTGCGCTAACCTCTTCACCTCAGAGTAGCACTTGCAACCTACGTCCTCAATTATTTGCTTCACGTATTCCAATCTCTGTCTTCCCCTACAGTTTTTGCCCTCTACAGCTCCCTCTAGTACCATGGAAGTCATTCCGTCATATTCAGGGTACACTCGTGAAATGGCCGTACGGGAAAATCCCCAGTTCATCGCTACATCGGAGATGCTCTGTCCCATCATTCGTGCGCCGACTGTAACACCACGTTCAAGCTCACTTAAATCTTGATGACCTGCGATTACAGCAGCAGTGACCAATCCAACAAATGCGCGAGGTGCTTGTTGTAATATATAGGCGATGCCGACCGCAGCGCCGTATTCTGCCTGTTTACATATCTCTGTATTTTAATACGCACGCCTATACCAATTTCTTTGGCGCTTCAGTGTCTAAAAACCACCAAATACCGAGTTTAACTGCATAGAATGCAGGGATGTAAAACCGATGCCACATCTCACTGGCCACGTTTCACTCCATGAGGCAAAAATCTGACACGACAGATCCTTCCTTTCACGCTTTGCAATGTTGTCGTTGTTGTTGTGGTCTTCAGTCCAGAGACTGGTTTGATGCAGCTCTCCTGTGCAACGTTCTTCATCGTCCAGTACCTACTGCAATCTACATCCATCTGAATCTGTTTAGTTTATTCATCTCCGATTTTTACCCTCCACGCTGCCCTCCAATACTAAACTGGCAATCCCTTGATGCCTCAGACTATGCCCTACCAACCGATCCCTTTTTCTAGTCAAGTTATCCCACAAATTTCTCTTCTCTCCAATACTATTCAGTACCTCCTCATTAGTTATGTGATCTACGCGTCTAATCTCCAGCATTCTTCTGTAGCACCACATTTCGGAAGCTTATATTCTCTTCTTGTCTAAAACTATTTATCGTCCATGTTTCACTTCCGTACATGGATACACTCCATGCAAATACTTTCAGAAACAACTTCCTGACATTTAAATCTATACTCGATGTTAACAAATTTCTCTTCTTCAAAAACGCTTTCCTTGCCATGGCAGTCTACATTTTATATCCTCTCTACGTCGACCATCATCGGTTATTTTGCTCCCCAAATAGCAAAACTCATTTACTACTTCAAGCGTCTCATTTCCTAGTCTGATTCCCTCAGCATCACCCGATTTAATTCGACTACATTCCATTATTCTCGTTTTGCTTCTGTTGATGTTCATCTCATATCCTCCTTTCAAGACACTGTCCATTCCGTTCAGCTATTCTTCCAGGTCCTTTGCTGTCTCTGACAGAATTACCATGTCATCGGCGAACCTCAAAGTTTTTATTTCTTCTCCACGGATTTTAATACCTACTCCGAGTTTTTCTTTTGTTTCTTTTACTGCTTGCTCAATGTACAGATTGAATAACATCGGGGATAGGCTACAACCCTGTCTCACTCCGTTCCCAACCACTGCTTCCGTTTCATGCCCCTCGACTCTTGTAACTGCCATCTGGCTTCTGTACAAATTGTAAATAGCCTTTCGCTCCCTGTATTTTACCCCTGCCACCTTCAGAATTTGAAAGAGAGTATTCCAGTCAATACTGTCAAAAACTTTCTCTTAGTCTACAAAAGCTAGATAGGTAGGTTTGCCTTTCCTTAATCTATTTTCTAAGATAAATCGTCAGTATTGCCTCACGTGTTCCAACATTTCTACGGAATCCAAACTGATCTTCCCCGAGGTCGGCTTCTACCAGTTTTTCCATTCGTCTGTAAAGAATTCGTGTTAGTATTTTGCAGTCATGCCTTACTAAACTGATAAAAAAAAAGGCTCTGAGCACTATGGGACTTAACATCTTAGGTCATCAGTCCCCTAGAACTTAGAACTACTTAAACCTAACTAACCTAAGGACATCACACACATCCATGCCCGAGGCAGGATTCGAACCTGCGACCGCAGCAGTCCCGCGGTTCCGGACTGCAGCGCCTAGAACCGCACGGCCACCGCGGCCGGCATTAAACTGATAGTTCGGTAGTTTTCATATCTGTCAAGACCTTCTTTCTTTGGGGATTGGAATTATTATATTCTTCTTGAAGTCTGAGGGTATTTCGCAATGTAGAGGAACGTGGAATTCCGCGCTGTGATGTCACCAACTTCGCGTCCAAGTACGTTTTCACGTCTCGTGAGTGAACGATATTAACAACTGAAACTGAGGCAAGCAGCTAATCGCGTGCTCACGATCTACACTGGTGGCTCAAGAGGAAAGAAAAGGAACCACGTGCTCAGAAATTAAAGGAACTCGAGGCTCTATCCGCAGTGGCGTCTATTAGGTGTCAGGCATCGCAGCAGCCTTATATTGAGTTTTCCCGCGAACGCTGCTTGCTGGGGGCGGGAAATTACCGACGCCGCGCCGGGCAAACACACAGCAGCCGGGCGTGGCGCGGCCGCCTCTTGTCAGCTCTGATTTCCGCCGATGGTCCCGCGGGGGCCGCTAGCGTGCCGGCCAATCAGGAAGCAGCAGCAGGCAGGCGGCCGGCTGGCCAGCCGCCCCCACCGGGCGCGTGGTGCGCGGGGGTGGAGGCCGCTCTTTCTGCGTCGCTGGACAGATACGGAGTGGCGTCAAGATTACCCCCACCTCCGGCGGCCGGCCAGGAAATCTCTCCTGGGCAGAGTGGCCGCTAGGCCCTGCTGCGGCCGGAGGTCAAATGGCCAGCCGCAACCTGAGCCACCTCGCCACAGCCGCCGCCTCCTCTACGCGGCTTACCGCGTCACGAGAGCGTTCCACGGCCCGGAGTTCCACAACGTACTGTGGCCCAACCCACGGCCACTTTAACACGCGACAACCACCCACCTATAATTCTAATCAATTGAAACATCCGAGGGACGTTCAATTAGTAATGCAACACTTTTCTTTCTTTCTACATGCGGAGAAACGATCATCACAACAATATAAAGGAAATCAGAGCTCGCACAGAAAGATACTGGTGTTCGCTTCTTTCGCGGGCTGTTCAAGATTGGAACAATAGATAATTAAATTGCTCCACCAAGAAGAAATGCAGGTGATAAACGGATGTTCAGTGGACAAATATATTACACTAGAACTGACATGTGATTACATTTTCACGCAATTTCGGTGCATAGATCCTGAGAAATCAGTACCCAGAACAACCACCTCTGGCTGTAATAACGCCCTTGATACGCCTGGGCATTCAGTCAAACAGAGCTTGGATGGCGTCTACAGGTACAGCTGCCCATGCAGCTTCAACACGATACCACAGTTCATCAAGAGTAGCGACTGGCGTATTGTGACGAGCCAGTTGCTCGGCCACCATTGACCAGACGTTTTCAGTTGGTGAGAGATTTGGAGAATGTGCTGGCCAGGGCAGCAGTCGAACATTTTCTGTATCCAGAAAGTCCCATACAGCAACACGCGATCGTGCATTATCCTACTGAAATGTAGGGTTTCACATGGTTCGAATGAAGGGTAGAGCCACGGGTCGTAACACATCTGAAATGTAACGTCCACCGTTTAAAGTGCCGTCAATGCGAACAAGAGGTGACCGAGACGTGTAACCAATGGCACCCCACACCATCTCGCCGGGAGATACGATAGTATGGCGATGACGAATAGACGCCTTCAATGTGCGTTCACCGCCATGTCTCCAAACACAGATGTCGTCGAACTGTTCGTGCAAATGAGTGTTGTCTTGCAAACATCCCCATCTGTTGACTCAGGGATCGAGACGTGGCTGCACGATCCGTTACAGCCATGGGGATAAGATGCCTGTCATCTCGACTGCTAGTGATACGAGGACGTTGGGATTCAGCACGGCGTCCCGTATTACCCTCCTGAACCCACCGATTCCGTATTCTGCTAACAGTCATTGGATCGTGACCAACGTGAGCAGCAATGTCGCGATACGATAAACCGCAATTGCGATAGGTTACGATCCGACCTTTATCAAAGTCGGAAACGTCATGGTACGCATTTCTTCTCCTTACACGAGACATCACAACAACGTTTCACCAGGCAACGCCGGTCAACTGCTGTTTGTGTATGAGGAATCGGTTGGAAGCTTTCCTCATGTCAACACGTTGTAGGTGTCGCCACCGGCGCCAACCTTGTGTGAATGCTCTGAAAAGGTAATCGTTTGTATAACATCTTCTTCCTGTCGGTTAAATTTCGCGTCTGTAGCACGTCATCTTCGTGGTGTAGCAATTTTAATGGCCAGTAGTGTATAATTCTAATCAATTGCAACATACGAGGGACGTTCAATTAGTAATACAACAGTTTTCTTTCTTCCTACATAGGGAGAAACGATCATCATAACAATATAACGGAAATTAGAGCTCGCACAGAAAGATACGGGGGTTCGTTTCTTCCGCGCGCTGTTCAAGATTGGAACAATAGATAATTATTGTGAAGGTGGTTCGGTGGACCCTCTGCCGGGCACTTAACTATGAATTACAGAGTGTACGTGTAGAAGTAGATGTATAAACTCAATAATCCTACAGCAAATTCAATACCACGTTTCAGTCCCTAGGTATTTCCCGGTTATATTTCACTGATTCGTTGTACTTTTGAAATGCTTGCACGTTTCTGTTCATCTAAATTCAAATCAAACAAACTTTGACCAAATGTGCCCAGGGCTATCGATGTATGGATATGAAATTTTGATTTTTCGTACTGTGAAACTGCAGTGCGTAGATTATCAAGGTCCGAATAACCACGATATTTACTGCTCCGGCCGGCCGGTGTGGCCGTGCGGTTCTAGGCGCTACAGTAGTTAAGTCTTACAGTGCTCAGGGCCATTTTTTTTTTTTACTGCTCCAAGGAGATTTGTCCTTTTCGAGAAAGAGACATGGCCAACAGAAGAGTTGATACAATGATTCACTGATGCATAATCGAACTGTTTTGTCGTAATTAACGGGATTAAATGTTCATATGAAATTTCTGGATTTATTCTCTTTCTTTAATTTGTTGAGACAGGGAGTTGTCGAACACTCTTAACTTTTCACTGAATAGCCGTGAGTGGAGAATCAATAAAAACATTTACTATAAAATCAGTATTACAGTCACTCGTTTTGCGAAACAGTTGGATAAAATAACATTCAGTCACATTAGATACGATGCATTCATCCGCCCACTAGTGAACGTCCAATTCGGGTTAGTAGAAAAGGATACGCTCTGTAGGCATCTTCCTACTGCATGTGTCTACCCATCTATCGCGGAAGATTCGTGTTTACGTCACAAACGGCCATCTTGGTGTCAAGACTACCACAGCGGCTAGCTTGTACGTTTCGAGAACCATAACAAGTTAGCGCTCATGCTAGTGGAGCAGAGAAACGGTACTCTGTCCATCATAAGAATAAACCTGATGTAAACAAACAGAAACGCGATGACTGGTCAGAAACGTAGCACACGTACACTGCTGTTGTTACGCTCTTGGAAGTAGGTCCTACTTATGTGTTAAATATCTTGTAACTAAGTTAAGTTAAATGACACTTTAAGATATTGTAATGTATTAACAGCCATCAATGTTTTCCTTAAAAGCGCTTTAGTTATGTAATTTTTATTTCAAAAATCTTGTACAGTCACAGTATCTGTATTGTTGTGCTCTGATTGCCGCGCTGTTAATACGCTCCTTCCTGCTCCGTAGTGCAACACATGTGGTACGCGGTTAAAACCCTCGATAAATAGGTTGTTATTAAGGTTTTTCGTAAATTTACAGAAAAAAATCAGTTTTGAAGCTTCCCGAGGGACTGTATTTGAAACAGTTGAGACGGAAACAGTCATTAGATGTATAGCGGATTCGGTAGCATAATATACAGATAATTTATTGCAGTACATGGATCGCTGGTTCAAGTTTCGCCTTGACCATACTATTTTTCGTTCAGTTTGAAGTGCCTACATCTCGTAACTGCTAAATTCATAATTCATGATCTTTTTATGTGTAATGCGCGTCATCCTGTTTCTAATTACAAATTTGCGTTTTCATTGCAAATGTTAATTCTTCATTATCGATATTTTGTGAAAGATTGATGTAAATAATGGTTACTTAACGTAAGAAAACATAACAAATTAATTTTTAGGACAAAAATGAAAAAACAAATACCTTTTATTTGGGCTATGCCCATTGTTTTATACCGCAGATGTAGTCTCTCACAACCAGGACGATAAGTGTCGTAGAAACATGAACAACAACCGTTCTCACAGCATCCAGCCAACATTCAAATACTTACTTCATTTTTACATTTGCCTCTGTACCATTACAATATGAACCCAACAGAACTGATCTGGAGCCAACTTACGGGATTCGTCGCGGGAAATAACAAGACGGATAAGCCGCCAGACGTAGTGGAACTAACGCACACAACTTGTTATCATGTCACTGCCGGACGCTGACGATATATACAACGGCACGTCATAAAAGAAGAGGAAAAAATGCTGCGGGTGAGTGGCTTCATAGATTCTGTTGTTGATCAACTCTCGTTATCAACGTAGCAGATGACAATTCCAGAAGTGAAATGTATGTCTCGGATTCGGATAAGGAAGGAGCCAAGAGATTACCAGACGACTGACTGTAATTGAGAACTTCAGTGGTTCAAGGATTCAACAATACGGAGAAATCCCTGCAGTATTCTTTCGCATTACACATAACTCTCTCAGAAAAATTATCCCGTGTTAAGAATTTGCATCACTCTTGCTTGTAATGAGAATACAAATGTTAGGTGAGAACGAGAAAATTTTATCCTTTCCGTCTGGTCACCCATGAAGCGGGCGGTATTGCTGCAGTTTTGCCGGATATTATTTCATTCTCTTCAGATGACATTCGAAGCTGTATTGTTTCACTGCTCGTCTCTTTTTACGTCTGAACTGCAGCTGGTCACATCATTTCTGGTTAGTTGGACCAGCTTGCTGGCCGGTGCTGTCCATGTTAAGTGCGCCGGTAAAGCTGTTGCCCTGCATTGTCGCTCAGTCAATGTGGTTGTAACACAGCGGAAAACGTACTCTTATGCTTGTATTTGACTGTACTAGACACAGCTCGGCTTCCGCTCCACGTGAAATGAAATCCAATGAGATTCAAGCAAACGCGGAAGAATGCGTGGTGTAATGTTTACACCAGGTTTATTGTTACGATGAACAGAGTATAGTTGTCGGTTCAAAGGGAAGATGGTACTAACTGTGAAATAGGTACTGTATTAATATATTTATGATTTAATTACTGCAAATGAACTTGAAGCGAATATTTATGACTGAACAGAGGACTGAAAGACCTAAGCCGAAACAGGGCCCCGGAAGTAGACAACATTCCATTGGAACTACTGATAGCCTTGGGAGAGCCTGCCCTGACAAAACTCTACCATCTGGTGAGCAAGATGTATGAGACAGGCTAAATACCCTCAGACTTCAAGAAGAATATAATAATTCCAATCCCAAAGAAAGCAGGTGTTGAGAGATGTGAAAATTACCGAACTATCAGTTTAATAAGTCACGGCTGCAAAATACTAACACGAATTCTTTACAGACGAATGGAAAAACTGGTAGAAGCCGACCTCGGGGAAGATCAGTTTGGATTCCGCAGAAATGTGGGAACACGTGAGGCAGCACTGACCCTATGACTTATCATAGAAAATAGATTAAGAAAAGGCAAACCTACGGTTCTAGCATTTGTAGACTTAGACATTTTGACAATGTTGACTGGAATACTCTCTTTCAAATTCTGAAGGTGGCAAAAATAAAATACAGGGAGCGAACGACTATTTACAATTTTTACAGAAACCAGATGGCAGTTATAAGAGTCGAGGGGCATGAAAGGGAAGCAGTGGTTGAGCAAGCAGTAAAGGAAACAAAAGAAAAATTCGGAGTGGGTATTAAAATCCATGGAGAAGAAATAAAAACTTTGAGGTTCGCCGATGACATTGTAATTCTGTCAGAGACAACAAAGGACTTAGAAGAACAGTTGAACGGAATGTACAGCGTCTTGAAAAGAGGATATAAGATAAACAACAGCAAATGCAATACGTGGATAATGGAATGTAGTCGAATTAAATCAGGTGATGCTGAGGGTATTAGATTAGGAAATGCTGTGGTTAAAGTAGTAAATGAGTTTTGCTATTTGGGGAGCAAAATAACTGATGATGGCCGAAGTAGAGAGGATATAAAACGTAGACTGGCAATGGCATGGAAAAGGCTTCTGAACAAGAAGAATTTGTTAACATTGAGTATATATCTAAGTGTCAGGAAGTCGTTTCTGAAAGTATTTGTATGGAGTGTAGCCATGTATGGAAGTGAAACGTGGGCCGTAAATAATTTGGTCAGAAAGGGAATAGAAGCTTTCGAAATGTGGTGCTACAGGCGAATGATGAAAATTAGATGGGTAGATCACATAAGTAATGAGGAGGTATTGAATAGAGTCAGTGAGAAGAGAAATTTGTGGCACAATTTGACAAGAAGAAGGGACCAGTTGGAAGGACATGTTCTGAGGCATCAAGGGATCACAAATTTAGCATTGGAGGGCAGCGTGGAGGGTAAAAATCGTAGAGGGAGACCAAGAGATGAATACAGAAGGATGTAGGTTGCAGTAGATACTGGGAGATGAAGAAGCGTGCACAGGATAGAGTAACATGGAGAGCTGCGTCAAACCAGTCTTTGGACTGAAGACCACACAACCCAACAACATGACTGAACGGCTCATGTATGTAATAGAACAGAAATTCATGCATTGCATTCATGGGTAATACTCCCCTGAATGTTTCCATCAGATAAACGTAAAATAAGAATGAGTTTTCATCATTAGCGTTCCTTATAATACCAAATATGTTGCTGTAAGTCAGAAGGGAATTAAGCTCAATTAAAACATTTCCCGCACTATCGTGGAAATACTTTTCTAATTAAATTTTTTGCGAGAAATTTCATCTTATCTCTTTTTCTTTTTCACCACCTGATATTCCAAGATATTCAAGAGGGAATTCAGTTTAATTCATTTTCTTAGAAGTGTGCTGATGTGGAAGAAATGTGAGAAAGGGACTGCAAGATGGCAAGAACTATGCCCCTTACATGAAGTCATTAAAGATCACCGAAGCCACTTGAGCGAACAGTAGGGCTGAACAAAAATGGCTGACAAGGCACAATGCATCTTGTAGAGGGTATAGTATGGACGTACTGGAATAATTAATGTTGAGTGATGGTTTTAAAGTAATTCACATGACATGAAAATTTTGTGTAAACGCGTCGATTTACTGAACGCTAGTTTATCCCAGGGAAGTATTCGAGAGACCGTGGCTGGCGGGGGAGCGGCGAAGAGAAGCGACAATAGGCAGCTTAGGGCGGCTCAAGCTCTGAGAAAGCGGTAACGGGGCGCGGCATCCAGCTGCCTTAAGATGAGTGAGAGTGAGTGGGTGGTTGACCACATGCTGGTGTACTGGGAAGCAAACGGAAAACTTGTACGCTTGTTGATAAATGTCCGTCATCCTGTTTTCAGGCAAACATGCGAGAAAGCCACGCAAAGCTAGGGTGGAGTGGTGAACAGAGGCCGAAATATGCATGTTCGTGACTATAGCAACTTCACGCTAAATTCACGGTCTGCAGAGTCTGAAGTAAATCAGGTGAAGAGCGACAGAATGAAATACGCCGGCGTCCGATGGGAACGTAGGACCGAGGAATTTGAAGTACTCTCCTGGGAGTCAGAATTTCGGAAAAATTGGTGTTTTATGCAGATGATAACCTTGATGGGTGGCATGGGAGGAGCTAAGTAACAGAACTTGAGAGGAAGGTGTGGTGTCACCGCCAGACACCACAGAAGGGAAATTTTGTGGGAATTTGTTCACTTCCCAGAGCAGGCATTGGTCGGCACTGGGAAGCGACGCATAATTTACGTGAATTGCGCTGCAATTGGCGTAAGTGATTTTGCTGGAGGGGAAACCGAGGCGAAGAGTGGACTGGCAGAAGTCTCCGTAGGGTTTTTTTTTCCGTTCCCAGTTTGCCTAGAGTGCGGACGTGGCGCTCTTTACTCAGCTTGCCTGAGAAAGAGTGAGCATCTCTGCATTTTAGGACTTTTCAAACGGAACGATTGAGCTTGGAGATAGTTTTCGTTCAGCTATGTAATGAGCAAGATAGCTAGGAGTGAACAGACGAGCGCAGCCTTGCAGCACCACCGACATCCGCTCAACAACGACGCCCCGCCACGCTGAATTCGGTGATATTGCGCCCGCTCCAGCTTGAGTTAGCCTACTGATTAATTTGTTGGATCACGTCGGCAAAGTTTCCATAAGGGTTTCATGGACCGTGTAGTTGAGAATTCTTCTCGCACTTCGCATGACGCCTGGGTCAGTCGATAGGAATTAATTTTGATACATAGCCCTTTAGTCCACGTAAACGCAATTTATTCCCACTGCCTGTTAGGAGAGTCATGTAATGTGATGATAGACGGTCGTGAGTTAAAATAAATTTGTGCTAATCGACTGCATCTGTTTTCAATCAATTAGTTGAAACCCCAAGTCACTTTCTTGATTAATTTTATGTTCAACATTTGCATCTGGTGTTCAATAGCTGAATATAACATCAATGTGCACCCCTTTTTAATTAAAAGGGATCAATTCTAAATCAATTAATGTCAGCACTGCCACCGCAGTTCAATGAGGAGTCACAGGGCCGTATTACTTTCTTTGCGTTATCCGATATTGCGGCAGTTTTGCACTCTCTGTTGATATGTTAGTCAATTAGCTGGTGTAAACACACGAAAAATCCAGATAAGTGACGGGTGGGGTGTTACAAGACCTCTTAGAAGCACCGCTTAGTCTGATTGGACCAGCTGCTTTCGCCATGTGTGATGATTCGGCACAAACTGTGGAGACACCGACGCCACAACCAGATGGCGTCGCTGGAGAGACTGCAGGGCGACCCATTATACAATTGGCCGTTACTGCGTTAGGGGATTTTAGCAGACGCCGTCCGCGGACGGCGGGAGGGGCCAAGTCGAGGCCGACAGTAACGCGATTAGCGAGGCTGGGTGCGGCGGGGGGTGGCGGGGGCAGGGGTGGGGGCGGATGGAGGCCGAGGAGGGTGCTCTGCGCAGAGAGGCCGGGGGCGAAGCGCGGGCGAGCGGCAGGCGTTGCCGTAATGAGCGCCGGATTAGACCCCGGGGAGCGCTAAATCCGCGTCGCGGCTAAATTCTTTAAAACATGGATCGCGCTTAAAGGTCCACCGCCGCCGGCCCGGGGTCGGGGGGGAGGCCTGAAAAATGCACGGCCCTCCGGTCTGCGCGCGCGAGGACCGGCCGAACGGCGGCCACGAGTGCTGCTGGCCGCTCCCTCGTAGGCCGTACGTTAACGAGGCCCTTCCCGGCCGGCGCACCTTATAATAACTCTCGCCTCGGCTATTCTAATCCGTGTTCCGCGCTTACCCTTTGTTCGCGGTTGTCGCAGCAACGCGACGCTTAGCGCCGACGGGGAACAGCAAGCAGACAGCCCTCACGAGCATCGTCCTTTCCTGCAAAGAAGACTGCCGCGAACGCCTCGCACACATTAACGAGAACATATGCGGAGCTGGTACATTCAAATACGAGGGTGGGTCAAATGAAAACCTTAAATTTGTAATAACAAATCGAAATTTCTCGCCGTTATCCTGTTAAGTAAGACTCAGTTTTTACAGTTTCTAACTCACAATTCAACAAGCACCGATATTTTGATCAGATAGAATGGGCATATTATAAGCGAGACGGAACAGTTGAAGTTCCTACGCGTTCGGATAGATAGTAAACTGTTGTGGAAAGCCCACGTCCAGGATCTTGTTCAGAAACTAAATGCTGCTTTATTTACCATTAGAACAGTATCTGAAATAAGTGACAGTTCAACACGAAAAGCAGTCTACTTTTCATATTTTCATACACTTATGTCGTATGGTATTATTTTTTGCGGTAATTCTTCTGCTTCAAAAAGGGTATTTTTGGCTCAAAAACGGGCCTGTTCGAGCTATATGTGGTGTCAGTTCGAGAACCTCTTCTCGACCCCTGTTCAATAGTCTGGGAATTCTGACATTGCCCTCACAGTATATGTTTTCTTTAATGTCGTTTGTTGTTAGCAATATTAGCCTATTCCCAAGAGTTAGCAGCTTTCACTCAGTTAATACTAGGCAGAAATCAAATCTCCATGTGGAATGCACTTCCTTGACTCTTGTGCAGAGGGGAGTGCAGTATTCTGCTGCATCCATTTTCAATAAGCTACCACAAGAACTCAAAAATCTTAGCAGTAGCCCAAACTCTTTTAAGTCTAAACTGAAGAGTTTCTTCATGGCTCACTCCTATTCTGTCGAGGAGCTCCTGGAAGACCTAAAAAATTAAGCAAATTCCAGTGTTACATTGTTGATTTTCTTTATTTAAACTTAAGACTTATCGCCTCAATATGTTTTTTATATTTCATTTTATCTGTTTCTACTATCGTGTTATAATTCCATGTATTAACTCGTTCCATGACCATGGAGACTTCTCCTTAATTTGGTCCCACGGAACAATAAATAAATAAATAAATAAAAAATAAATAAGTAAGCGTGCTACAAAAAAGCGTGCAGAACGGCCTGTAGGCGGCAGCGTAGTGACGATGCACACATACCGTCGCAGTATCAGTATAAAGATGGCCGCCCCACCTGCGGCTTGCACCAGGGAAGAACAGCGTTCTGTTATTCGGTTTGCCGGCCGGGGTGGCCGAGCGGTTCTAGGCGCTACAGTCTGGAACCGCGCGGCTGCTACGGCCGCAAGTTCGAATCCTGCCTCGGGCATAGATGTGTGTGACGTCCTTAGGTAAGTTAGGTTTAAGTAGTTCTAAGTTCTAGGAGACTAGTGACCTTAGTAGTTAAGTCCCATAGTGCTCAGAGCCATTAGCACCATTTGTTATTAGTGATACGTGTTACAAACCGGACACAATAGGAAGGACCAGGCCCCTTTGCTTTTTTCTACTATCACTCATTTGTTACTTCAGAGGAATACACATTTGAAGACAAAATTTAACTACATGAAATATTGCTCCCAGTAAAGGTTAACGTCAGTAGTGACAAAACTTTGTTCTCTTAAGGGTTTCTGCTAGAAACAAATTTTAAGAAGGCAATGTAAGGCTTATATCAAGTTAGCTCAAACACGTAACTTCTTGTGATTCAATCATGACACAGACACTTTAACAATTTCGGCAACAAATAAATAGCGTGAATTTGTACTCACAGTAACCAACTAATCAACAGCCTTGCCACTGAATAAGTAGTAGGCCATTTGCAACGAATTAGCAACACCCAGCAACTAGGGGAATTAATACCAACAGTCTTTAAACGTCTTGCTCCCCGTTAAATAAACAAACTTACAGTAATTAAATGAATAACAAATCAAACACGCTACGCTCCACTCAAACTCTTCAGTGGAAGCTAAGCCAAAATGAAGATTCCATTAACTCACTACCACTGAAGTCACACTAAAGCTCATATCTGTGTTCCCAGACACACATGGAGCAAACTTATACAAGACAAGAGTTTGAAGGGAGCACATCAGTAAAATCGGTAGTGGAATTAACTCGTGCCACTGAACATTAAGGTACTAGACCGGGGCACAAGGTGGTATACAATGAGGTTCCCTTAGTGCACTCCAAAATATTAATTCAAATGGACAATTCAAAATTGAGTACACATAAACCAGCATTAAGTAAACATTTAACCAAGCACAAGGAAGGAACCCCAAAGAGAAAATCCAAATAAAACACCAGAAAGATTATAAGGACAGGGAACCCCAACTATTTAAATTTAAAAGAATTAGCTCTCCCCAAAGGAGGTGTAAACGCTAAGGCCACACTTAAAAGGCCACCAAAATTGGTTACAAAAAGTCTTATACATTTGCTCCTTTTCTTTAAAAGAAACAAAAGGCTGCTTCACTTCAGCTTGACGTCTGGTATGGCTCGTATAGGATACACCAGGCAGCAACCCAAGCTAGGCTGTCGCACGGCACGGCGAGCAAAATCAGGAGAGCAGACAGGCAGGCAGCCAACACATATCCTCCATCCTGAACCGGCAGACCGCCTACAACCAACTCCACATATACGTGGTTGCTTCCCACCTCGTACCTCGTGGCGTCTCAGCAGGTAGCCCGAGCAAACGTCAACTGCCCCTCGCCCCCCGAATGCGGAAAACAACAAGACAAGCAAAGATAAGAAACATCGAAGGATCGATAATGGACATCCAAGAGACTGGCGCGCCAGTAACGAGCGCCACGGCTCAACTCGGTTTTTGCGAAGTGAAGGTGTGAAACCTATTGAAATTCATCGACGAATGAAAGTTCAGTATGGAGATGCATGTTTGTCACAGCAGCAAGTCTACGAATGGAGTAGTAAGTTTGCAAATGGAGTGACTTCAGTGCAAGATGCTCCTCGTCCAGATCAGGCACAACGAGTTGTGACTCCACAGAACATTGCAGCAGTTG
Source organism: Schistocerca serialis cubense (assembly GCF_023864345.2). Taxonomy (NCBI): domain Eukaryota; kingdom Metazoa; phylum Arthropoda; class Insecta; order Orthoptera; family Acrididae; genus Schistocerca; species Schistocerca serialis. The sequence continues at coordinate 867,147,704 of NC_064641.1, read as the reverse complement.
AAGCCATAGTGACATGCTGAATAACATTGCAGCATGTTTACAGATTAGCCATGGGTCAGCACCCCACATTGTGCATGATGTGCTCCAGTTTCACAAAGTGTCTGCAAGATGGGTGCCATGTCAGCTGACTCCTGAAATGAGAGAACGACGTGTTGATGTTTGTGAAGAACATCTTCAGTTCTTTGAACGAGTAGGTGATGGCTTCCTTGCAAGAATCGTTACTGGGGACGAAACCTGTGTTCACTTTCACCAACCGGCAACGAAGAGAGCGAGCAAGGAATGTCGCCATTCCTCATCACCAAAACCAAAGAAGTTTCGAACAGAACCATCAGCAGGGAAGGTTATGCTGATTCTCTTTTGTGACGCAAAAGGCGTCATTTTGGAGCATTACATGCCTAGAGGGACCACTGTCACCAGTGCATCATACACAGCCCTCCTAAAAAATCATCAGCGGCCTACAATCAAATCAAAGCGACGTGGATTGCTGTCAGCAGGTGTCCTTTTGCAACACGACAATGCAAGGCTCCACACTGCCCGTACAACAGTTGCAACAACCACAGACCTGCATTTTGAGTGTCTTCCTCATCCACCATACTCACCAGATCTTGCCCCAAGTGATTTCCATATGTTTGGACCACTCAAAGACGCAATGAGAGGAAAGAAGTTCCGTTCTGATGAAAAGGTACGCCACGCGGTGCATGAGTGGTTGCGCGGACTACCAAAAGAATTTTTTTCTAAAGGAATAAATGCAATTTGTAAGTGCTGTAGGACTTGCATTGAGCGTGGGGGAGATTATGTTAAAAAGTGATACAGCTTTGTACCACTTCTGCACAATAAATAATATTTTTAAAAATATTTAAGGTTTTCATTTGACTCACCCTTGTACTTCCGACGCACACGTTCGCTCGGACATCTTTGTTATCCTAATTTTGCAAACTATTACATCAGATTTCCTTAGTTTTCCGTGTAGTTTTCTTTTCTGTAAATTCATGTCTTCCGTCTCTTTCGAGTCTGTCCTCCATTTCTTCCTATCTTATCCTAACTTACAATCTCTTAACTTTTCACTTTTTGCACCCTCCCTCGAACGCAATTTACACTTTCTTTTTAAAAGAGTGTCCCTTATCTTATTTGTTTTAACGGCTTTATCGCTACCTACATCGAAAACAACCTGTTTCATTTCGTAATGTTAGTTTGCGGCCGTATCAGCAAAAAACCAAGAGATATGGCAATAATGATTAAATAGGGTGTTTCATGCCCACCTGCTGTAAGACAGTTCCTCTGGACCAAAAATTGGGGAAACGTGTTGAACATGTACTGGCGTAAGCTGTCGCCAGCACAGTGGTCGGCAAAGAGGTTGCAAGAAGGTCGCTAACAGTCGCTGAATCAAGCGTGCCTATCAGGAAAGAGGCCAAAGACTCGCAAGCAACATGCCGCCAATGCCCTCTCGACCGCCATTATTTAGATCGCCGTTGCAGAGCGGAGGGCCCAGTCAGTCACCATTCAGTCACCGTTCAGTCACCAGTCAGTCACCATTCAGTCACTAGCCAGTCACCAGTCAGTCGCAGTCGAAATCTCAGTCACAGTCAGCACAGTTACTAGCTCAGTCATTATTCTAGTTGACGCCTATCAGTTCATGTTACTAGCTACAGGAGTGTGGTGTCTATAGCAAGACTTGTACTTCATTGGCAGTGAGGCTGACGTAGGCTATAGTGGGGAGAGCTTGTACCACAACACATGGAAGCTTAAAGATACGTAATTTCATGTTCTTGTTAATAACGAACCCTGTTAATACATGTGTGCAGTTGTGTTGTAAAAAGATGATATCGGCTACCAAACAACATCTTTGCCCTTGCTTCCCCTGATATAAGACTCTACAGTGTCAACGACGACACAGAAGACTATACGGTCTAAAGTGCTGTTTGAGAGTACTGTTCACCCCTGTAAGTTCTGACAGAAATTGTGTCATTCGATGATGACAAGGAAACCGCTTTCGATAAAACAACTAAATTTTGCCTGAAGGGAAACATTCACAACTCTCGATGTTCTTTTTGTTGCTGTTTACTGCTCAACATCGCTGTTCCCAACTCTCATACAGCGGTTTTTGGGCGAGTGAGTATATAATGCTTAAAACCTTATCGTTGAAACGGTTGCAAGGACAGCTAGAGACATCAGACCAAATGCTTCAACGTATGAGCCAATAAAATATAAAGATATGGGAACCTGTTTTTCATCTTTATGTGCCTAGCTAAGGGCTAATGTAAACAACGTAAACGAGACAGCTTCTGTATCACGTTCGAAAATTCTTGTGTGTGTGAAACATAACATACACACACACAGTAATATGCAGCTGCTCCCAAAATCTTCTACATCTAATATTTATACTCCGCAAGCCACCCAACGGTGTGTGGCGGAGGGCACTTTAGGTGCCACTGTCATTACCTCCCTTTCCTGTTCCAGTTATGAAACGTCCCCTTTTGATCATTTATACATGACTGTGCTTAAACTGACACACAATATTTTGTTAGCGCAACGCAATCTGACTTTCAAAATTCCCCACAAAAGAATGGCCCTGACTAACATTAAACTATACCTTTCACAAATCACTTACCTCACAAAAATCTTCGCTGCTCAAGCTACTGCAATACAGCGAGCGCCACTACTGCCAGCTAAATAAAAGATTCAAACTATGGAAGGCACTAACTACTGATAGGGATAGTTAGCAAATGAAAGATATTAATAGAGAACAAACAATGTATTTACCTTGATATCATCATATATAAATATAGCAGTTCATGACAAACTTCAAAACTCCGCCATCTCTCTCCCCACATCCACCACTGCTGGCGGCTCACCTCCAACTGCGCAACGCTACGCGCTGTTCACATCCAGCTGCCGCTGCCCAACACTACAATGGCGAGTATTACAACAATGCAAAGCGGCCACAGACTGCACACAGCACAGCCAGTGATTTTCATACAGAGGTGGCGTTACCAATAACAAACCTAAACAGCCTACTGACATAGCCCCCATGCTCCCCACAAAAATTTTTACAAATTGCATTGGGCAGTGGCCAAGACAGATTTGAAAAAAAATTTTCATAATTACAATAACAAAGAAATCAAATGCACACACTTATTGATACAATGTTGGTCAAAAGCTAAAAATTTCTCACAGTTCATAAAGACAGTCCACATTGTTCATCACAGTAAAAATGCAGAGTTTTTCTCAAAGTCTGAGCAGTAAAAGAAAATGCACATGGAAGTAGTGGATTTCCATGCAGTCTTGAAGAAGTAGTGTTGTCCTTCCAATGGAAAGACAGTGTTGACTCTCGACATGCAGACAGGTAATGGGCCACAACAGAGCAAACCCACAGCAGAGTCAGTCGAAATTTTGAAGAGTATTGGTAGGTAGGTCATCACAGAGCAGACCCACTGTAGTCCTGGTAGAGATTACGGTATTGGTGGGCCACCAGAGGTGCAGACCCACTGCAGTCCTTGTAGAAATAATGGCATGGTGGGTCATCATAGATGCAGACCCACTGTAGTCCTTGTAGAGATAATGGTACTGGTGGGTCATCAAAGATGCAGACCCACTGTAGTCCTTGTGGAGATGGCCAGCAACCATCTGTTGTGACTGTGCAGGTACACAATCACCATTGAAGGGTCTTGCAGATAATATAGCAAGTCCATAACCACCACTTGTGCACTCACAAAGTGTTTAGAATTGTCCTTAGAACCAGCAATGCTGTTATCCAGTCTCTTGCTGAATCATTAACACACGTGCAAACACTATCAGTCCCTACTTCTCACATATTGTCCATATACTATGACCAACATAAACGTGTGCAGTGAAATGTAACTAACAAGTTAATAATATCATGAACTGGTGACAATTACAATTTTATAACATAAGAATACAATAACAAAGGTACAAAACACATCATTAAAACATAATAATACAGATAACGTTTGTAGTAATAGGGGCTTTACAAAAGAATAGAAATAAACATATACATCAGTGTTACAGGAATTATGACATAAGTAAATACATAAAAGATCAGAATAACTTTTGAAACATCAACTTTACACATGAGCATTTAAACAGAATGAATAATGTCTAACATCTTTACAAAGTAAATAACATATTATTAATACCAATTATATTCGAGGATAACAGTATTCCTCATCATAGTGAATGTAGCTTAATATTAAAAGAGGAAAAAATTCTATGAAACTACACAGAGACAGGAAGAAAACAACTACACAAGGGTACACAAACACATAGTGGGATAACACCAATAGGAAAGGATAGGGTTCGTTTCCAGTGTAACATTTGGTACTGCAGTCCAACCCAAAACTTCATATATCTTTCCTCTTATTTCATCCTTTGTTTCCACCAAAAAAATTCTATCTAAGCATGCTTTCTGTATTTATATGTTCACACATTTCTCACCTCAACATTTATTTCCAAGAAAATCCTACCTAAACCTGTTTTCTGTACCTTTTTTTTGTATAACTCCTCAATGCATTTCTTCCAATTCATCGAAACTCATTCTCTTAGAGGCTACCCCCTCTTAAGCTAACTTAAATCTACTGAGCTCAGATGCTAAACTAAGGGACGAGGCAATGCAGCATCACATAACAAATTATCACAAACAGCAATGACAAAAAAATGCCAATTTGCAAAGCAAGCAGCAGCAAATCTAAATTAACAGATAAAATGCAAAATTACACTTAATATGAGCCAATGTGCAGCAACAATAAAAATAAATCAATAGTAAAACTAGCTTAACAGAGTAATACAAAGTGAAATTTAGTAGCACTATGCCTGGCAAATAGCAGCAGAAATAACTTATATCTAAACATGACATAGCTCAAGCAAAAAAAAACATTACACTATAGACAACAATGCAGATAAGGGAAATGTATATTCACATCTTAATGCCTAAGTAATTAAAGTGGTGCACCACAACAACTGATTGTAAAAAGGAATATTACCATGTACTTGAAAAGAAAATTATGTGTTACTGTTACTAGTTCCTTCTTATTGTTCTTTCCTTTCCAAGTGCTCCTTTTTTAAAGAATGTGGATTATAAAATAATTATTTAATAGATCTGTTGACAGAAAGTGTTCACATTAGCAAATGCATTTTATTTTATAAAAGCAATGCTGCAACACAGCTGGAAACCAGATATCAAGTGAAATAAGCAACTACGAAAAGCAAAGCATAAAAATATCATTCAATAGTCATGTGGCATTTCGTAAGTCAGTAGCTCTCAACTCTCATAGAAAGACACTTGTCATAATCAGGTGTGCAGATGTACGAATATTTCCCATCAATTCATAAGCATTGCAGTAATTAGCACAAAGTACGAGTAATCATATGTTTTCAGGTAATGAGCGTGTAATATTTGCGATGCTTTCTACAAAGGAATGTCAATAGCAAGGTTAATGGAAGTAATGAGGGTGTCGCATTTGCAATATTTTCTCTAAAGGAATGCAAATGGCGAGGATAAAGGCCTACCTTTTTTCTTTTTTTTTCTACCTGTGCTTCCGGAAAGGCACACCCTAACGGCTTGTTCTCCAGGTGTTTGACACAGCTGCGTGCCCACGACGCATTACGTGCAGGTGGTCACTTAACTTTCTTACGGAAATATTTACGACACCAGTTTCCGCTACAGTGACAGTCTCACATAAAAATATTTCACAGGTCAAGAATTAGCGTTGCAAATCTGTAGAAAGAAAATCCTATGAATATAACGTTGTCCAAAATATTTTCGCCGGCATTGTGATACATTCACGCATTTACACACATTTCATAACTCTTAAAGTACGATTCTTGGTTTCCAACATCCTTTTTCACAAGTCAAGAGTCCCTACCCACTATTCATTACTCCTTACCTTATTACACACATACGTATCCATCGACACTCGTCAATATTTCGTCATTATAAATATGAAGCATAATCAAATAACTCATATAGCCTCAGCCTATTAATCGTAAACATACCTCAGCAGCATAATACACATCGTCGTCGTAAAAATAACATCATAACACCTCAGTCAAATCTCAAAATCGTCGTAGCTTCCTCCAATAATTAAAAAAATTCTCTGCTCATGTCAAAAGTGTCATCTGCCTCAAACGTACTTTAAAAATCATGAATCCATACCAAATACATCATTCAAAGCTCTCATAGTATCACAATGGTTCCGAAAAAATATGAGCATTTCACAAAGTACAGACAAAATACAATTTCATAAGTGTGAAGTTATCCAACTGTGTAATTGCGTAAACATCTGTCACTGATGTAATAAAAAAAGTTTATCTCTCAGTTACATGATCAGATAGCTGTGTAATTTGTGTGTTAGAGAAATATGGTACCGATGTGTAAAGTTGTATAAGCAAATACCATATTAGCTAGGGTTCCTTGTGGTTGCCAAACACATGGTACACAAAGTAGGCGTATACCCCCCTGAGGATTAATGTAATTATACCCTCAGGTGTTACAGATTACAGCAATGGAATGAAATGTATCACGGAAAACTTTCTTTGTAATTCAAAAAATCTTTAAAAATAAATGTTTTAAGTACCAAATTAATCACTCAAATACGTGTACTGTAGCGCTAAATGTGCGTCTTGTTGCAACATAATCTGTGTGGAAGTGTCGTAGTTATCGTCCTCCGAAAGCGAAGTTCTGCAGAAGTCAATGTACTTACCTCATAATACACAAAAGTGAAATGCTTTGCGTATAAATGTCTTAGTTATTACGCTTATTGCCGTGATGAAGAAAGTACTGTACTGTAACGTATTGTTGTGCTACGGAACAGGCAGTCTCATTGTAGCTATACTACAAAAGTTACTACTAAAACCTGTTTTACTTTCCTGAATAAAACAGAAAACTGTGCAGATATAAAACAGAAACACTGCAAAAGCAACATTGTAAATTTTCACTCATTAGTAGCGTCGTGATAAAACCGTGTAGTTGTCACATAAACTAACCACTGTGTCGTCTGGTATCTCACAGAAAGTACTTTAAACCCAGAATGTATTTTCAAATAAACCAAAATGTTGCATTAAAATCTCATTAGCAGTACTGGTAAATGTTCTAAGTATGTGAGCCTTATAGTCGTTACGTAATCGTGCAACAAACAAGCAAGAATGTACACACACAATAACACTGTGACGTCTGTTCACTATAACAATGCATTCGTCATTTCTGTTTAAATAAGTTCTCTTGGTTCTTGATTGGATATTTAACTTCAAACATTGTTGTATGTTAACAGATTCTAAGTCTGACAAAGCATTTTAGTAATGTGAAGCGAAAAATTTTATGACAAAGACTAAGTTAAAAAGCAGATTATCTTTCAATAAACGGTTTTACATGTGAAATGTGGTGTAAACCTTTGCTCTTCCTAGTACGCAGAGTTTCAACTTCAACGCAATTATCATGTGGTTTACGTTGGATTCTGTAAGGTCCATTGTAAACTAGAAAGAATTTGTGACTCAAGTGTTTCTTCTTATGTGACAATGAATGAGCTTTAATGAGAACTTTCTGACCAATATACAACTTCTTTGCATTTGCTTTACCGTGTAGTTTTCTCCTTTTGTCTGCTGCAGATTTTATATTTTTAAGAGCCAAATCAATTATGTCTTTGTGTCGAAGTTTACGTGTATTCGGGAAAGGTACAAGCTCTCTGATTCTGTTCGGTGGTTCTTCATTCTTCAGTACAAGAGTAGGTGGTAAAGCAGTGGAGTCGTGAGGCATTTCATTCAGCACGTTTTGAAATAAGTGTAAATATCTGTCCCAATGCTGATGCTTTCTGTGACAATAAAGTCTGCAAAGCTTATTGATTTCTTTCATAATCCGTTCGGAGGGGTTACAATGTGGTGAGTACAATTAAATAAAAACAGGTTTGATTTTATGGTTGCGAAGCATGCGTGACCAAACAGCAGATCTGAATTGCGGTCCGTTATCTGAAATGACTTTACTAACGTGTCCAACTTCACGTAAGAAATTTTTAACAAAGGCGTTGGATACAGACCGTCCAGTGGCTTTACGTAACGGTGTGAAAGAAACAAATTTTGAAGTAAGTTCAACAGCGACTAGAACGTACGAAAATCCATTAGATGTTCTGACAAGCGGTCCCAAGAGATCAACAGCAGCAAATTCTTTTAATTTAGAAGGAATGATAGGAAACAACGGAGCACGATGTGAGACAGTAGATGGTTTCGCCTTTTGACAAAGTTTACAAATAGACAAGACTCTTCGAATTCTTTTTTCCATATTGTTAAAATAACAAGTCGTTCGAAGAATATGATAACATTTTCGTGGACCAAAATGTGGGTAGCTGAAATGAATGTACCAAATGAGCTTATTAACAAAATCGTCAGGAATGCAAAGTACCCATAGCTTGTCATCAACAGTGCAGCGTTTGAACAGTATGTTATTTCTAACCAGATAATAATGCCGAATCTGTGTGTGTGTCTTTTCATGCCATTTGCTCTTGATGTCTTTCCAAATCGGATCTTTATCTTGTTCATGAGCAATGTCCTTTAAAGATGTGGTGATGAAGTTTTCAAAGGCGACTTTCTGAATGTAAAGAATACTGAAATTTTTCTCGAGGTTGCCTTCTGTGGTACTTTTCTCAAGCCCAGCCGGTGCGCGTGACAGTGCGTCCGCAACAATGTTCTCCTTGCCGGGAATGTAGACCATTGTGAAGCGGAATTCTTGCAGAAACAATGCCCAACGTTTTAACCTGTCATGATTTAATTTTGAAGACATAAGAAATTGTAATGCACGATGATCACTGTACACTTTTACGTGCTTACCAGAAAGAAAGAAACGGAATTTGTTAAATGCCCAAACGATAGCTAAAGCTTCTAATTCAGTAACGGAATAATTTTTTTCAGATTTTGTTAGCACTCGGCTAGCAAAAGCAATGGTTTTCTGAATGGTAGTGTCATTTTCTATGGCTTCTTGAAATAAATGGGCACCAAGACCGACTTTAGAGGAATCCGTGCTAAGGCAGAAATCTTGTGACAGATCTGGATGAGCTAAGATTGGCGCGTGAAGTAACGCTTCTTTCAAAGAATTGAATTCCAACTGTGCTTGTTCGTCCCAGTTCCACATAGTATTTTTTCCAGTGAGAGAACAAAGTTTTGGTGTAACAAGAATTTGCATATTCAGAAAACGACGGTAAAAATTTACGAGACCTAGAAAACTGCGGACTTGTCTTTTTGTGGATGGAACTGGAATGGCTCTGATTGCTTCTAACTTTTCAGGATCCGGCTGAATGCCTTCAGAAGAAATAATATGTCCCAAAAACCTCACCTTTGACCTACCGAATTCAGACTTTTCCAAGTTAACTGTAATTCCAGATTCTGCAAAAATACGTAACAAACTGTTGAGGATGCGATTATGTAGTTCCCATGAAGCTTCTGCTATTAGAATATCGTCCACATATAAGGTGATGTGACGTTTTAAGAACTCAGGTAATATGGAATTTAGCCCGCGAATGAATGCTGCTGAAGAAATGTTCAAACCAAAGGGAAGTTTCCGAAACTGATAACAAACGCCGAAACAATGGAAAGCTGTGTATTTTCTACATTCTGGATGAAGTTCGATCTGATAAAAGCTGGATCTGAGATCAATGGAAGACAACACTTTTACACCATTAAAATTTTGAAGAAGTTCTTCCAACGTTTGCGGCCTGTCTGTTTCAGGAATAATGATCGTATTGATTTGTCTCGAATCTAAGACAAGCCTGATCGATCCATTTTTCTTCTCAACAACGTGTAATGGATTGTTGTATGAGCTTACTGCAGGCTCAATAATGCCCTCGTCGAGCATAGATTGTATTTCTGTTCTAACGCGGTCCCTATAATGTGCTGGAATTACATATGGTCTAACACAAAATTTAGTATGCTCACGAACACGAAATTGGTATTGAAATCCCTTGATTGTTCCTGTTTTATGAGTAAAAACTGTGGAATGTGCTTGTAAAATCTCAAAAAGGTCCTGCCTATCAGTGTCATTACAATTCTCAATTGTTTGAATTTTATTCTGAATTAACATATTAGTGTCAAATGCGCCGTCGATATCATCCCTGTCAGTACTTGCAGAATGATTGTTAGCGTCAAGTTCCGTCGAAAATTCCGAACTGTTGTCTAACAGGAGGTAAAGCCGATTAATTTCTTCGTCATGGTTTGAGAGCCAATCTTCAAATTTCAAAGCTACTGACTTACCTTCTTTTTCTAAAGTTATTTCAGCATCGTGAAAGTTTAAGATTGCTTCGTATTCATTCAAAAAGTCTACTCCCAGTATAATTTCCGTCGACAATAATGGAACAATAAGAAAGTTCATAGAGAAGCTGTGGCTTTGACAAAAGAATTCTAAGTTGGTTTGTTGGCGTACATCTACACTTTTTCCAAAGATTGCACCTTGTAATTTAATCTTACGTAACGGAAGTGTGGGGCAATCGTTCGATTTGTTGCATTTACTAAAGGCTGTTTCACTGATTACTGAAATGGGACTGCCAGAGTCAAGTACTGCCGTAAATTTTACGTCATTTACTGTAATGTGAATCACAGGATATGCAATGTTGTTATGTTTTACGTCGTGTTCTTGGAGTAAGATGTCCCTAATGTCCTCCATTTTTATGTAATTACTAGCTACGGCAGCTGCGTCGTCAGTTTCATAAGTACGTTTTGTGGCAGCCAGCGGTGTGAGTCATTGCCTATGGTCTCTTTGTTGGCGCGCGTCATTATTGGGATTTGGAGACCTAACTTCTACAAATTCACCGTGATGAGAGGGCCCTGCCCTGTTTAAATCCCGCCAGTTCTGATGCAATTCAGGTCTGTCGTTACGATCACATCGTCTGTCGTCATGTCGGTAGTTCCTGTAGTTTCTTTCTTGTCGGTTAAGTGGTGGAGAATTTCTCCCTGAATCGTAACTGCGCGCTGGACCGTTGCGTCTAAAGTTATTCTGTCTCCCTTGATAATAATTATTTTGGTTCCCATATTGTCTGTTTCTCTGATTGTCTCTGTGATAGTCACTACCGCGGAGAGGTGATCTTTCCCTGTAATTATTACTACTCTGCCAACGGTTGTCGTACGGGTGGTGTCTATTTTGGTCACGATTTGCGTTGTAAGAATAGACCTGTCGTGTCCAGTTATTGTTTCTGTCGTCACGGAATTGTGACGGATGTGACCTGTAGTGATTGTTTTCCTGTTTTCGCATCCCGCGACTGTCTGTGTCAATTTCCAGTTCTTGTAACAGTCCCTGAAAAGCCTCAATGTCTTCTTTGCAACGTCCTGCTAAAATAATATGTCGTAAATGTTCAGGCAATTTGAGTAAGCAAATGCGGATGAGTTCTGAGGGGCTGTATGGGTTTGAAAGATACTGATTCTTATGCAACATGTCTTCAAAATATTTCGCAAGACTGGAAAATTCAGATTGTTCGAAATGTTTCATCATTATGATGCCATGTTTTACTCGGTCTTGTGTGGCTTGAGACCAATATGCTGAGAGGAAGGCATGGTAAAACTCTCCTTCACTGTGGCAATCGTGAATTACCGATCGCATTCTTACAGCTGGTTCATTCTCCAAGTAGCCACACATAAATTCTAATCTGTGTTCTAACGACCAGTTGGGAGGAAAACAATGAGAGAATTGATGGAGCCATGCTTGTGGATGAATGTCGTTGCCAGAATTCTTAAATGTTTTGAATTTACGTGTAGTAATGAACAGCTTATAGTCAAAGTCATCATGTCGGCGAGTCGCATATCGGTCATTGTTACGTCGTTTCGGCGGTTCCATTTCAAAATTCGAGGCGCCTTGCCAATTTCTTTCATAATTTCCGAAGTGTCCGGTGTTATTATTTTGTGGTTGTTCCGTATTTCTATGTCCCTCTTCCCGTATTGGAGCGCGAGTGTCCTCTGAAATACGTAATTCTTGTATTACCTGCGTCAACTGATCTTGTACTTCCCGGATTTCTCTTTTGTACTGTGTATTGATTTGATTTTGATTTTGTTTGAATTTTCTTATTTGTTCATACTCTTCTGTGTCAGTGAAGGCTACGGGTCTTGTGTCATTCAGATCATCATCTACCTTTGTAGATAAGTTAGTGACCTGATCCGAAAGTTCGGCTACTTTCTCCGATAGTGTACTTATTTCCTCCATGTGTCTTTCTGAACCAATTTTCAGGGTATCTACTGTGTCCTTTAAGTTTTCCTGAGTTCTTGCAAGTTGCGTAACCGAATCGGTAGATGCAACTGAGTCAATTTTAGCTTGCAAGGTCTCATGATTTTCATGAACAATAGTTTGCAGTTCTTTTATGGCTGCTTCGTGATTCTGTAATACATTTTCTTGACGCGAAAAAATAGGTTGGAAATGCTCACAAATTTGTGTTTTTACGTCATTACAGACCTTTTGACATTTCGATTCGATGTTATGTAACTCAGTGGTTAAATCTTCACGTGTTTGTTCAAGTGTAGTGTCTAATTTTTGAAGATTTTGTTCCATTGTGTCTAACTTTTTGAGATTTTGTTCCACTGTGTCTAACTTTTTGAGATTTTGTTCCACTGTGTCTCACTTTTTGAGATTTTGTTCCACTGTGTCTAACTTTTTAAGATTTTGTCCCATTTGTCTCTGATTTTGTTCCATTTGTTGCATTAATTGCAATAATAATGTATTAGTGTCTGGAATCTGTTTCTCTACGCTTTTCGGCAGTGCATTTGCACCGGCAACATTCACATTTTGACAAGCAGAAAATGCGTCTTGACTTATTTGAGAAAACGGTGATAACCCAAAACCTGAATCTACAGTATTTGCGAAATTGTGTCCTGTCATTTCGGATTCCTGAGGCGAGCTGTTGCCGACCGATCGATCGATAATGCTTCCCTGTTCACTACCTGTTTCACTGTCTACACCATTGTTTGCAGCCCGCTCCATTTCCCTATGCACAATTACCAAATTACTACTTTGAACATCAGTTAATTCATTACTCGGTGGCGCTAACACACTGCTTTCATTTTCACTGTCATTTCTCAGTTTACTTTGGAGCCTAGTATTACGTTTTTCACACGCCATTATTGTCACAATATTTCACACGACAACACAGAAAAGCACAATTTGAAGAGCAAAAATAAGAGAACACATTAACATAACACTGAAAATAATATCTAGTTAATTGCAGCTGCGAAATACTTGGTGCAAATCTACATGCATGCCACAACTGTTTTACTGTACAACAATGAAAGACTGCAACTACAAAGGAGATTTTCTCTACAATTACGAGCTAGCAATAAACAAAATCTACACTAATTACACAAACTACAACAAAAAATCAGAAGATTCCAGTGAGGTATCCTCGGCTAAGGGTCGACATATGAAACGTCCCCTTTTGATCATTTATACATGACTGTGCTTAAACTGACACACAATATTTTGTTAGCGCAACGCAATCTGACTTTCAAAATTCCCTACAAAAGAATGGCCCTGACTAACATTAAACTATACCTTTCACAAATCACTTACCTCACAAAAATCTTCGCTGCTCAAGCTACTGCAATACAGCGAGCGCCACTACTGCCAGCTAAATAAAAGATTCAAACTATGGAAGGCTCTAACTACTGATAGGGATAGTTAGCAAATGAAAGATATTAATAGAGAACAAACAATGTATTTACCTTGATATCATCATATATAAATATATATATATCAGTTCATGACAAACTTCAAAACTCCGCCATCTCTCTCCCCACATCCACCACTGCTGGCGGCTCACCTCCAACTGCGCAACGCTACGCGCTGTTCACATCCAGCTGCCGCTGCCCAACACTACAATGGCGAGTATTACAACAATGCAAAGCGGCCACAGACTGCACACAGCACAGCCAGTGATTTTCATACAGAGGTGGCGTTACCAATAACAAACCTAAACAGCCTACTGACACAGTCACGTATGGTTTGCGGGAAGAACGACTGCCGGAAAGCCTCCGTGCGCACTCGAATCTCTCTAATTATACATTTGTGATCTCCTCGGGAGGTATAAGTAGGGGGAAGCAATATATTCGATACCTCATCCAGAAACGCACCCTCTCGAACTCTGGCGAGCAAGCTACACCGCGATGCAGAGCGCCTCTCTTGCAGAGTCTGCCACTTGAGTTTGCTAAACATCTCCGTAACGCTATCACGCTTACCAAATAACCCTGTGACGAAACGCGCCGCTCTTCTTTGGATCTTCTGTATATCCTCTGTCAACCCGACCTGGTACGGATCCCACAATGATGAGCAATACTCAAGTACAGGTCTAACGAGTGTTTTGTAAGCCACCTCCTTTGTTGATGGACTACATTTTCTAAGGACTCTCCCAATGAATCTCAACCTGGTACCCGCCTTACCAACAATTAATTTTATATGATCATTCCACTTCAAATCGTTCCGTACGCACACTCCCAGATATTTTACAAAAGTAACTGCTACCAGTGTTTGCTCCGCCACAATATAATCATACTATAAAGGATCCTTCTTTCTATGTATTCGCAATACATTACATTTGTCTATGTTAAGGGTCAGTTGCCACTCCCTGCACCAAGTGCCTATCCGCTGCAGATCTTCCTGCATTTCGCTGCAATTTTCTAATGCTGCGATTTCTCTGTATATTATAACATCATCCGCGAAAGGCCGCGTGGAACTTCCGACACTATCTACTAGGTCATTTATATATATTGTGAAAAGCAATGGTCCCATAACACTCCTCTGTGGCACGCCAGAGGTTACTTTAACGTCTGTAGACGTCTCTCCATTGATAACAACATGCTGTGTTCTGTTTGCTAAAAACTCTTCAATCCAGCCACACAGTTGGTTTGATATTCCGTAGGCTCTTACTTTGTTTATCAGGCGACAGTGCGGAAGTGTATCTAACGCCTTCCGGAAGTCAAGGAAAATGGCATCTACCTGGGAGCCTGTATCTAATATTTTCTGGGTCTTATAAACAAATAAAGCGAGTTGGGTCTCACACTATCACTGTTTCCGGACTCCGTGTTGATTCCTACAGAGTAGATACTGGGTTTCCATAAATGACATGATACGCAAGCAAAAATTGGTCCTGTTTTGTAAAAGTTTCAGAAACCCGAAATATTCGGATTAAGCGTGGTATTCAGATGGATGTTAACCCAACGTATAGTGTGAACCAGCCACCGTGAGACACATTAAACTCTGCTACCTACTCTGTTGGCCAAGACGATCAAAAGTTTAAAATGTATACCACGCTCGTCCCACCGTTTCTTAAATTTTTGCCAAATACCTACTTCAACAAATGTTTCCCTGTCTGTTAGCTTACAAAATATAATTAATCTGTTTCACCCTAAGTTGTGTGTAACAAGCATCAGTTAATGGTGGATCCTAGCACCCGAGCAAGGAGCCGTGAGTTAACGGGAAGTCTCAGTGCGTAATCAAATCATGACGACCACGTGCCTTCGTCTCTAATAGCCGGAGGAGGCCGCATCAATCCCATCGTCACTTGTAAACGGAAACGTGGTACCGAGTTGATTCAGTGATATTCTGGTTCACAAATGCAGAGTGAAGGCACAGTGTGTCAAAGTCTGCTTCCTAGTAACGCACGTATCTCATCAACCACTCCCATTACAGAGACTACATCTCTTCATGCTTGAAAAATGAGGCTCGCACCCTGAAACTACAGTTTTCGATACCGGCGCCACCAATTCTCCTTAAAATGGGCCTTAATGTTGTGTAAGAATGGAAGTTTCTGCTATCACTGCCAACGAAAAAATGTGCTTTCTACTGAATTGCAGGAACGGGGGTGTGGGGTGGATACCCAAGATTTAATGTCCCATGGACGATAAGGTCATTAGGGAGAAAACACTAACCATGACAGGGAAATGAAAAAGTGTATGTTTTCGTTTGTAGTCCCAGTTTATTTATTTTTCCGACTGCCTTCCGGTTTCTGTACACAGTACCATCTTCTGGCCGTCCCCTGGCAATCAGTCGTGACGCTGGGATCCCAAGTAGGTGTGTCAAATACTATTGACACATTGACACATCCAGTTGGGAAAACAGTGTGACGAAAGCGTGCCAGGGGATGGCCTGAAGATAGCACTGTGTATCGAAACCGGTAACCAGTCAGCAAAACAAATAAATCGCGACTATAAACTAAAACATATAGTTTTTCAGTGTTGTATTGGTTGCTGTTCGACCGACAATATTCCGGAAATATGTAGCAGAGAAATGAGTTGGAAGGAAACTAAACCGCACCCATTCGAAATGAATCAGTGCGACACTCGCCTGTATCGATAACATAAAACATAAACAATAATTGTGGGACGGGCATTTAAGACTCAGCCTTCCTGAAGGCAACCTGAGTGCAGTCTTCACATTCGTCGGAGCGACGAAATTGTGCTGCTGGCTCCTGATGATATGTTGTATACGCTAATAACCCAAAACATTATGAACATCTGCTTAATAGCTTGTTTGTCCGTCTTTGGGTGGAAATACATCACCGATACTGCGTATCAACGATACGACAGTTTGTTAGTAGGCTTGTGGAGGTATGTGGCATTACATTTCTATACACAGTTCATGTAATTCGCGTAAATAACGAGCCGCTGATCTGTGTAGGTAATGATGGTGCCCGATAGGGACACATAGGGAACCATAGGATTTACATCACGTGAATCTGGTCGCCACGACATCAGTGTGAGTTCACTATAATGTTCCTCAATCCACTGTCGCATGCTTCTTGCTATGACACACAGACAGTTATACTTCTGGAAGATGACATCACTGTCGGTGAAGACATGAGACATGAAGGGATGCAGGTGGTTCGCAGTTGCCAGCGAGTCTTCAGTTACTACCACAGGTCCAATGCACGGGCAGGAGAATGTCTCTTGTAGTATAATACAGCTCCCATTGTAAGGCGGCGTGGTCTCCTGACCTTCATTTCTTACATATTCCGACCTCACCATCGTATTCTGCATATCAAGACGTTTCATTCGAGCCCAAACTCGATAGAGTAGAGTCAGTTTTACATATTTCCATTTAATCGATATGCAAATCTAATAAATAAATGGCAAGTGCACACTGAGATTAAGAAGTCGAGGCTGGGGTACACAAACATTCAAGACACCATGGCCGCAGGAGTTTTTGTTCAGCAGAGGCAACGCGCCCACTGGAAACTCTGTAGGAGCGTGAGTTAGCATGCAGCTGTGTTGGCCGGCCGACCACCCAGGCAGCAAAACAGTTTTAGCCAGAGAAAAGGGATAATGGCCTGTGTGTTCACCTTAAAAGTACTGTTTGAGAGAGCCCCAGCATACACATTTTTTGAGTGACCTAGTGTGCAGTTTCAGAGTCCTCACAGGTGAACAGTAAACGCCCAACGCAGATGCTATATATTTCTGGATTGGTAGGCTTAAACAGAGCGCCATTCTCCCATTTGTAAGAGTAACGCTGATTGGTGGACTATTTCTGACGTAATGAGCCGGAGGAGTGAGGGAAGGACAGCGGATGATATACCCTTACTCTTGTTGCGTGGAGAAGGACCGTTCCAGTGACACTCTTGAAGTGGGAACATGTAGCGCGAGCGAGTGCGCTCGTGTGTGTATGCAGAGTGTGAGGAAATAAGGCTCCACTCAGTACAGCACTGAGAGAGCACCTCTGTCACTAACGAATCGGAGTGATACTCCATATTGAGTTGCTCACCATTAAGCGTTTGTTCAGTGTGTTGGCCGTGACACTTAATGTGCGGTGTGAACACAGACAAGAATATTAGTTCAAATGGTTCAAATGGCTCTGAGCACTATGGGACTTAACATCTGTGGTCATCAGTCCCCTAGAACTTAGAGCTACTTAAACCTAACTAACCTAAGGACATCACGCACATCCACACCCGAGGCAGGATTCGAACCTGCGACCGTAGCGGTCACGCGGTTCCAGACTGAAGCGCCTTAAACCGCACGGCCACACCGGCCGGCAAGAATATTAGTTAGCGCCTGCGAGCGAACATTGAGTGGCATCGCGGTGGACTGGTTATCTGATCAGTGTACCACGCCAATAGTTAGACTAGGGGCAGATAGGAGTGCTTGACTTCATCAAGGCGTAGTGAGAGTTCGATTGGCGAAGGTCAATCCGGATAGAAAGAGGTAGTTTTGTTATTTTTCAGCGGCGAACGACGCAGGCAGCAGCCGTCGCAGCTCATGGTACTGTGCGCTACAGCGTAGGCGAGCCCCATCTTTCCTCCATTAGAAATAACATACTTCATTCATGTCACTCCATTACATTTCTCAAGCGACGGCCTCGACTGTACTTACAAAAATTCAATCGGATAATTATTCAAGTTGAGTAGACACAGCTCTCAGCCGAGTAAATAACAGTTTTAAAGAAACGGGATAAAAGAGCTTTCCCACACTTTGTATATAAACTTCATTAACAGGATTCCTACCAATAAGAGGTAACCTCCTATTCCGAAAAGAACCCAGAAATTTGTATATCAGTTTATAAATAAAAGTTTCACTTGATTTTCTCAGAGTTTGCAATAAATAGTATTTTCCTTTCGTTTAATGTTTTTCTCACACTAACTAGCAATACTCCAGTACCCAAGTATCCCACTAGTTACGTAAGAAAATAGAATATTTTTGTGTATTTTCCTTACAGCGGACGACTCATGTCACTACTTATTCGCCGGCCGAAGTGGCCGTGCGGTTAAAGGCGCTGAAGTCTGGAACCGCAAAACCGCTACGGTCGCAGGTTCGAATCCTGCCTCGGGAATGGATGTTTGTGATGTCCTTAGGTTAGTTAGGTTTAACTAGTTCTAAGTTCTAGGGGACTAATGACCTCAGCAGTTGAGTCTCATAGTGCTCAGAGCCATTTGAACCATTTTTTGAACTATTTATTTGTCAATATTTATTTCTGAAAGTTTTTCAGGCATTTTTGGTCCGCTAGGAGCGTCTGTCTGACGTCTGTAGTAGTGTGGGGTGGAAATTGCTTCTTTCAGGAGCCAAAGGGTACTTATCAGATCAATCCGTTGTGCAACTCGTTAACATAACACCCACACATAGACACCGCTACGAGCTGCCGTTCACCTCAGTGACGGCTTTCGTGGAGACGACCATCGAGCTAGTGCAGCAAAAAATGTGACTCGTCGGACACTTTCCCATCGGTCGACGGTCGAATCCCGACGGTCCCGTCCCCACTGCAGTCGTAATTGACGATGTCGTTGGGTCAACATGTCAATACTTAGGTGTGGTCTGCTGCGGAGATCTATGTTCACCAACGTGTGCTCCGAAACACTTGTGCGTGCACCAGCATTGCGCTCTTTCGGCAGAGATGCAATAGATTACTATCTATCCTACTTTACAGAGCAGACAAGTCTCCGAACCCCGCGTCCTGTGAAGACGTCCCAACTTCTAGCGCGTATTGGTAGTTTCGCTGTCCCACCTGTTTCTGCAGATGCTCACGACAGCTGCACGTGATCATCCGACCAGCTTCGCCGTTTATGAGATACTCGTTCACAGGCTCTGCGTAATAATAATTTGTCCTTTGTCAGAGTCGCTTTTCTCAACAGATACCCCTTTTGCAGCCCTTATCTCGGCTAGGGTGATCCCCCGTCCGTGTCTGCTCCGCTTATATAGTTTTTTCACCGCGTCACGTGCCCGCAACGTCACCAGGCGGCACTCAACGTCGCCGTGGGCAGTGATCTTAATGTTCTGGTTCATCAGTGTGTATGTTGTATTCCACTTTACGTCACTATCCTAGGACGACTTTGGCCTGGGCCAAGCGGTTCTAGGCGCTTCAGTCTGGAACCGCGCGACTGCTACGGTCGCAGGTTCCAATCCTGCCTCGGGCATAGATGTGTGTGATGTCCTTAGTTTAGTTAGGTTTAAGTAGTTCTAAGTTCTAGGAAAGCAGGTGTTGACAGATGTGAAAATTACCGAACTATCAGTTTAATAAGTCACAGCTGCAAAATACTAACGCGAATTCTTTACAGACGAATGGAAAAACTGGTAGAAGCGGACCTCGGGGAAGATCAGTTTGGATTCCGTAGAAATGTTGGAACACGTGAGGCAATACTAACCTTACGACTTATCTTAGAAGAAAGATTAAGAAAAGGCAAACCTACGTTTCTAGCATTTGTAGACTTAGAGAAAGCTTTTGACAATGTTAACTGGAATACTCCCTTTCAAATTCTGAAGGTGGCAGGGGTAAAATACAGGAGCGAAAGGCTATTTACAATTTGTACAGAAACCAGATGGCAGTTATAAGAGTCGAGGGGCATGAAAGGGAAGCAGTGGTTGGGAAAGGAGTGAGACAGGGTTGTAGCCTCTCCCCGATGTTATTCAATCTGTATATTGAGCAAGCAGTAAAGGAAACAAAAGAAAAATTCGGAGTAGGTATTAAAATTCATGGAGAAGAAGCAAAAACTTTGAGTTTCGCCGATGACATCGTAATTCTGTCAGAGACAGCAAAGGACTTGGAAGAGCAGTTGACCGGAATGGACAGTGTCTTGAAAGGAGGTTATAAGATGAACATCAACAAAAGCAAAACGAGGATAATGGAATGTAGTCAAATTAAATCGGGTGATGCTGAGGGAATTAGATTAGGAAATGAGACACTTAAAGTAGTAAAGGAGTTTTGCTATTTGGGGAGTAAAATAACTGATGATGGTCGAAGTAGAGAGGATATAAAATGTAGACTGGCAATGGCAAGGAAATCGTTTCTGAAGAAGAGAAATTTGTTAACATCGAGTATTTGTATGGAGTGTAGCAATGTATGGAAGTGAAACATGGACGATAACTAGTTTGGACAAGAAGAGAATAGAAGCTTTCGAAATGTGGTGCTACAGAAGAATGCTGAAGATAAGGTGGGTAGATCACGTAACTAATGAGGAGATTTTGAATAGGATTGGGAAGAAGAGAAGTTTGTGGCACAACTTGACTAGAAGAAGGGATCGGTTGGTAGGACATGTTTTGAGGCATCAAGGGATCACAAATTTAGCATTGGAGGGCAGCGTGGAGGGTAAAAATCGTAGAGGGAGACCAAGAGATGAATACACTAAGCAGATTCAGAAGGATGTAGGTTGCAGTAAGTACTGGGAGATGAAGAAGCTTGCACAGAATAGAGTAGCATGGAGAGCTGCATCAAACCAGTCTCAGGACTGAAGACCACAACAACAACAACAACAAGTTCTAGGAGACTGATGAGCTAAGATGTTGAGTCCCATGGTGCTCAGAGCCATTTGAACCATTTTTGACTTTGGCCTGGTCGAAATGAAAATATACCAAGGAAGAGCTTTTGCGACTTTTGCTTGTACTGCACTGGTGTACAAAACACAAGGACAATAGCAACTTACGCATAATGTATCACTACCATTAACGTATCTCTATGAAACTTGCACCATACACAGAAGGACCTGCTACAATACAGTACAGAAAGTAACTGAAGAAAATACGCAATAAGATGGACAGAAATGGCGCATTTATTCAAAGGCAGTAATTGCAATGAAGTCACTGCGGGTTGTGACGGTCACATGGACAGTAAGACTGGACATGGTGTAAGACGTGTATATTTCTATTGCCTATTGTCAAACCACAATTTATGAAAGATGTTTATATTTTATTAATAGGGTTAAGTAGGAATAGTTACTATTAGTCATGTTGGAAATAATTGTGGTAGCAGGGAATGTCTGCACCAAAGTATTGTTGGCGAGAGAGACCGTACATTGATATAATTTTAAAAAGGGCGGCAGAGACAGCGTATGGATACATTTTAAGAAAAGAACGGGAAAGACCGCGCATTCATATATTTTGTAATGGTAGCAGGGAATGTCTGCACCAGAAAGCATTGTTGGCGGGAGAGACCGCACTTTAACGTCAGTAGTAAGCGAGAAGTGAAGCGAGTCGGTAGCAGGTCTGAAGCGAGAGATTGAAAGGAGCGGTGGGCCTGCCAGCCACCAGCTATAATTTACAAGAGATTATAAACGAATGTACAGAGACATCAGCTAACTATTATCATAAGAGGAACTAATATTATTGAATTATTTCTTTGAGAAACTCAAGACTACTGAAGGTTTGTTTGGGCAATGCTAGTTGTAAGATTACTGTATAAAGTAAGTCCCATTTGAACGTTTGTAAAATCATTTCATTCAGAATATAATTAATTTTTTTCCAGCAATATTGCATTACTGATTATAATCCATCACAAAAACCATCAACGTAAAACTTTGCAAAATTTTATTGTTGTCAAGAAAAAGTATAACTATGAATTACGTAACTTCAGTCAAATTAATTAAATAATAACGTCAGCTTTACTATTAAGGAATAACGTCGGCTTTGGTAATAAATACAGCCACTTATTATGATAGCCCACCAGCAGCTAATAGAGTATAGTACAACAGAGTAAGTATACTCATGTCGCAGTTCGATGTAGCAGTCAGGTGGCGATCCAGTAACAGTAAAAAAGGTAAGGTACAGTTTTGGGTTATTGCAGGTAACGACTGAGGGCCACGACGACGACACATTCTATGTTTCGTCTAAAGAATCAGAAAATCACTTTTAATAAGCAGCATTTAAATTTGTATGCGAAGATTGAGAAAGAGAATTAATTTCAAAGGGAAGATTTCATTTGTTATTATTAAGCAAGAGATAGAAATCCTAAGGGAAGGTTTCATAGGTTATTGTAGAAGGGAAGGTTGCGTAACAAAAAGAGGTATAGAGGAGACTAGAAGGTTTCAATAGTGCACATGATGCGTAATGAGCTCCTATGCTGGCCACAAGGTTGGTCACAACTTCTTGTCGTAGAACGTTGCGTCGATAGCTTCCTGCACTGTTGTTCACATTCACCATTCGCTCGAATTTGCAGCTCGTTAATATCCAAAATAATTACTAGTTGCCTTTGCGGTATTGATAAGTGTTAACAACGGAAATTGTTCAAATGGCTCTGAGCACTATGGGACTTAACTTCTGAGGTCATCAGTCCTCTAGAACTTAGAACTACTTAAACCTAACTAACCTAAGGACATCACACACAGCCATGCCCGAGGCAGGATTCGAACCTGCGACCGTAGCGGTCGCGCGGTTCCAGACTGAAGCGCCTAGAACCGCTCGCCCACATCGGCCGGAGTTAACAATGGATATGAACGGTGGCTCGAAATATGCTAAGATCGCATGCCAGTGGCAGCAATATTATGCTATGGGACAAATTCACCTGTGTTTTCTCAGGCCTGCGGTAATCGTCGGAAGTAACATGACAGCTATGGGCTACGTAAATTTTACTGCGGAACTATTTTCGTTTACCCATGCTTGACGTCATACCCGAAGTCAATGGTATTTTCCAGCAGGGTAACTGTCCATGTCACTAAGCCAAACTTGAGCTACAGTGGTTTGAGGACCATGATACTGAATTCAGTTATACTTAGTGGAATTCATATGGGACACTATCAGGCGCTAGCTCTGCGTCCCATACCACCTGCCCGTAATTTAAAGGATTTGCATGACCTGGTTATAGACATACCTCCTGGACTCCACTTTACAGTGAAGCTTACTAACCTGCACAAAGGCAGATGATATTAGCCAGCATATACCAGGAAATCATGAAGAAAATTCAGTTTTATCTCCATTGTTAACTCCGGCCACTGTGGGCGAGCGGTTCTAGGCGCTTCAGTCTGGAACTGTCGCACAGCCTGGGGCACTTCTTACCACCATAAAATCCCTTAGTCCGTACTAGAAGTTAGGAATAGTGAATTGATCAACTTGTCTTTTTAATGAACTTCCTATTGTTATTGGTTCAAAAAACCAATATCACGAAGCGGCGCGTTTATTCTTTGGCTTAGCATTGTTCCATGGCGAGCGAAGAAATGTGAGAAAATAGGTATGTGATCGGTTTTCGTTGTGAGATAGGATAATGAGAGGACATGTATGAAATGTGTGCTACGAAACAGTCACATACCGATTTTCTTACATTTCTTCGCTCGCATTGGAGAAACTCTAAGTCAAGGAATAAATATTACGCATGGACCGTCAGTGCTGGGTCTTAAATTTCACTGCTGTCATACAAAAAATTAGAAAGCTTGCTGTAAATTATAACTATTGAAATCTCTCACTCAGCGAACATTTTATAACATCCAGTACTTAAAAGTAAGAATATATTTTGTACTGAATTTCTGATTCTTCAGATTTCTCTCCTCCCTCATACTGGAACCGTTTCTTCTTCGGTCTCTTTTGTACCCGCGTTATACCGACTACAGCCGGGTTTTCTACACCGAGTTCGGTTGCCATTGCCTTAGCGTGTAGCAGACAGTTTTGGAATATGAGGCCTTGTCGGTAGTTGGTGAAATATTCTGTTGTCTTTCTGCCCATGCTACGCAACTATACCTTCACCGTGAGGACGCAGGATTCTGGAGCTCCACGGCAAAGTCGCACGCCCAATTTGAAGTAGAAGTACCGCATCGTGTCGAAGAGAATTCGTCAAAGCTCGAAAAACTGTACGTGCAATGGCTGACAGCCACAATATCGTCTGGGGCGTTCTGCATAAGCAAATATTACATCGGTGCCACTTACAAAGGCTACACGCCATGGGTCCTGCAGATTTTCCGCAGTGCGTTGTCTGCTCCACGGTGTTCCACCGCTGCGTAGTCGCAACCCTGTTTCCAAGTCGGTTTCTGTTCATAAACAAATATTAGTTCACTAGTGACTGTGTTGTGAATTCGCGAAAGAGCCATGTTTGGTAGACGAAAACTCTGCGTATTTTCAGGGATTCCACCTCCGGTAATGTGTGGGTAGGTATTCTGGACGATGATTGGGCCATACTTTCTCCCACGCAAGCTAACTGGTCCAACATAACCGAAAAAAAATGGTTCAAATGGCTCTGAGCACTATGGGACTTAACTTCTGAGGTCATCAGTCGCCTAGAACTTAGAACTAATTAAACCTAACTAACCTAAGGACATCACACACATCCATGCCCGAGGCAGGATTCGAACCTGCGACCGTAGCGGTCACTCGGTTCCAGACTGTAGCGCCTAGAACCGCACGGCCACTCCGGCCGGCTGCATAACCGATCTTCCTACAAAATGTTTTGGACACGTTCTTGGAAGCGGAGCCACTGAATGTCCGTCCGGAAAGGTGATTTCAGCGTGATGGTGCACCCCGTCACTTCTGCTGTGCTGTTCTGAGACATCTCGACAGATGATATGGTGGAGGATGGATAGGCGAGGTGGTTCAACGGCGTGGCCGCCGCAATCGCCGGATTTAACTCCTACAGACTGCTTCTTCTAGGGTCGTACGAGACTCCTGTAGAGACAGAGGAAGATCTGCTGGCACGAGTTCTGGCCGCTGCACTATAATTGAAGAGATACCAGGTGGGATGGAGAATGTGTAGCAGAACATGATACGTAGGTACATCGTCTGTTAAAACGTTGGCGGTCGCCACATCGAGCTACTGCTCTGTACGTACGGTATGCTGGGTTCCTTTTTGTGTTGGAACAATGTAAAGACGTACTTTTTAGGTGTTAATAGAAACAAATGTGCTTAAGTGATAAACTGATGTTTCGTTACGTGTCCTTTCGAAGTGTTGCCTGATAACTGTTGTATGTCACGTCTAATTCAATTCCTCAAGCAGAAGTGAATGAGTTAAACATCTGAATTGAAACGTCGCACAATGGAAACGTTATGCTTTCGGATAATGGGTTCCTATCAGAATATTCTGTACTCACGTCCCTCTACAAGATCTAGAAGTTCGTAGCGGGAATTTTCAGACGCCCTGCGTGCTCTTCTATAATTGAATCAAATTTTCCAAATAACTTGACCAGTTTTGTCAAGGTACGGCAATATTGGCCGTCTTTAAGAGGAGGTTTACTATATTTTGGCTCAAAAAATCGATTTTTTTTAAATTGCACTTTTGGATCCATAAAAGTGTTTAGAATCCACCCCTGAAACGGTTTTTCCGAATGCGGAACGGAAATGTTTGTTATTCGCGGTTGAACAAAAAAATACCTCTGTCTGAAATCGGCCTTTTTCACGCACCATTTTGTTTTATTTCGGAGGACGAGTTATTGTACCGGTGCTTGGGAGAAAACACACTAAATTCAAATGAAAGTTTGAACGCGTGCGTTTGGAAGTTAGCCCCCAAGCATTTGCATTCTGGTGCGAAGACTGTGGAGACTGCGACTTTCCTGGCAGTGAGCAGCTTCAGCGAAGGGTATTCAGCAATTCTGAAGACCTTGACGACGATGTACATCACCCTGGAACTCCATTCGACGCAGTTCGCCAAGCATTCGGACGACCACCGGATTCAAGCGGCCGAAAACCGCTTGTCACCGGCCGTACGAGCAGTTCTGGAGCAGCGCAGGATGGCCCAGATCGAGCAGAAGGCCCACTATGAGAAAGAGGAAGGACTAGTTTATGGACCCGGAATAGCGGATTGAACGAAAGTTCCATAATATTGCGTTTATATGTAGTCAAAACTTCAAACGCGTTTTTCTCGAAATGACATTCTTTTTATCGCGCGGTGTGGTAACTTCAATTCTGCTGAACCGATTGGCATGATTCCCTGTTTCCGACGAAGCTAACTAAATTGTCAAGGAGTTGTACCACTTTTATTCCGATCCATCAACTATAAATACTTCTACTTGGCCGACGAAGTCGAATTTTTTTTTTTTTTCAAATGGCCGCTATTTTGGTTCTTATGGTCCAAATAACTTAATCGAGGTACAAGCCCTAAAGAATCTTATATACTTCGCAATCATCAACTCAGTTTTGATGTCGGACTAGCCGGCTGACCTGTGACGTACCGCGCGTGGAGGTCTACATCGAAATTTTGTTTCGTTCCGACGGCACTTCCGCCTTTACTCTTCGACATTTCCGGTGGAAAAAATTCCAGTTTGTAGAGGAAATATCAATAAACATTTTGATCAAGTCTGACATTGATATAACACAACCCCAGAAAAGAATTCTCAAAGAACATGCTTTTTTCGGGCCAAGGTAGTAAACATCCCCTTAATTCTAACACTCAGAGATAGCTGAGAAGGGCAGTCAGTATCAGAAACCAAGGAGTGTTCTTGTATTAATGGGAATTGTAGGCTGCTACAAAATGATTAGCATAAGCTACGGGTCGGCTATGTAGCTAAACCATCAGTGAACTGAGTAGCTAGTCAGTAGCAGCGGGCAGTTGACGGCCGCGAGGGGATAAACAGCTGCCAAAAAATCACGGCACAGAAAATTATTACAAAAAAGTGGCGTTAAATGAAACAGCTGTTCTGTAATAACATCTATGTGAATTGCTATTGATATACTCCTCGCCGAATAGACCAGATCGCTTTTTGTGGCTGTACTGAATCATTCCAACGGCTTGTTAGTGGAACTATTGTTCTGTAACAATATTTATGTGCATTGCTGTTTATGTATTCGGCACCAAAAAGATTAGATGGGTTTTTGTGACTCTATTGAATCATTATAAACGTTCATTAGCGACTTGAATTGGCGGTTGTCTGTATACGTTATGGCAAAATACAGTGGCGTGTTCTTTACATGTTGTTGCAAGTGATTTAGTACACTTGAAAGGGTACAGTACCGCCCGACATTGAAAATAGGTACAACATACTTCATTATTTTTGTCAGAACAACACATTTTTTTGTAAAATAACTCAATTTCAATTAATACAGCGAAGCCGGATACCAGTGTGGGAAAGAATGACAATTTATTTATTTAATTGATCACATGTGCACTCCCTCAAAATAAATCCCTACATCCAGTTTGGTGAGATCTGTGAAATGAAGGAATGTATGGTCGTCTGCTAACCGCAGATAGTGAATGTGAATATATGATCATCTTTGAGACGATCCTTTGGTCACCTTTGGTGGGACCACAGAGCTGAAATTTACCTGAGCTTTGAGCGCCTGAAATGTGTCTGACCAATACGGTAGCAAGGTGCTCCCCCACTTCGACAGAGGTGCGAGAGGACCTGAAGAACGGCCATGTTTCGGCACTCTGCCGCTGGATCTTGTGCTGTTAAGACCTGTCTTAGGTGTGCTCCGTAAAGACAAAAGAGTGAAGACATGGTATGCATGTGGAATATTTAAGAGTAGTTTGAAATAATAATTTCTCTATTTCAGGAACTTTTGTGGGGAGAATTAAATGTCAGGTAGGTAATATTAATAGGATCGTAGTAATCTTCGGAAGTGACCAACGGTCACAATGAAACCACGTGTAGCAATAAGTTGAAATACTTCCGTGTGCGTAAGTTAAGCTGAATTACTAGCGTGTGTACAATAAGTTGAAATATTTAAGAAATAGCGTATGTACCATAAGTTGAAATATTTAAGAAACAGCGTGTGCAGGACTTGAAATTAGAGACGAGTACTTCCATGTGGTGAGTACTGTGTGAGTCTCAATCTGTGTATGAGACAAAGGATAAAGAGAAGTACTCGTCCATGGTATCAGTTGAGGACTCGCGTGTGTGATGAATATGTTCTTAATATTACTTTGCGTGATATGATTCCGTGTGATGCTAGATTCAAACTCTGAGAGAGAAGCAAGGTGAGTCGGCCGTCTATCCAGCAACGCCACTTGGCTTGCATTGCACAGGAAGACGTGCATATATCTCCAGAGTTCATAGTAGGAAAGTAGAATTACAAAGTGGGGCAGTGTCGTGTGAAACTGGGATAAATACTAATTGAAGTGGGAAAGCTGAAAGTGATAGTGTTGTGACTATTTATTGTATTGTATTCCATGTTGTAGTGCGGTGTATGTCATGCAATTTGGGTACGTGTGGTTTGCATGGGAGAGTAGCAAGGTAGTTTCGAAAGATTAGTGGGTTATGCTTGTTCCTTCGGTACCCCTCGGTCTGGAGGAAAGTTTCGTGATGATGATTGTGAGAGTCGAAGTGTGAGGTATAATAAAAGATCCACCATCCTATCCAGAAAGTGCACTGTAGCGTTAAATAATTACGAGACCATAAGGTAGAGAATCACCAATGTAAAGCCATGCCCACTGGGCGGAATTTCTCATGTGTTATTGTTGTAGGTTATAGAATTTGTGTGTTTAGGTTATAGAATTTATCGGAATAAATAAGATAGTGAAATGAAAAAGATTGGTGGACTTTTCCTTCGAATTGTATGTTGTCATGATGTCCCGAATTCACAATGTGTGCGCCATTCATATTCAGTGCGGTGGCCACGTGTTGATGAAAGCCGTTAAATAAAAGAAAAAAGAAAATGTGGTATTGCCAATGCGTAGTGAACAGTCAGAGTTCTGTAAATTACTGATAGTCAGATGTGCGTTTCCGTTGCGTATTATTCATAGAGGAGGTTGATTAGTGACTTAATTTTGAGTACGAGAGTTCATGTTACTCGATAAATAAGAATGAATCCACTCGCTTGGCAGACCACTAATCTTGCAGGCCTGACTGCTTGATGCCACAGTATGAGCAAGGCATGTGGGTGCCTCTCACACTGAGGTGACAAAAGTCATCGAATAGCATTATGCACATATGCATATGGCGGTGGTATCGCGTACACAGGGTGTAAAAGGGAAGTGCATTGGCGGGGGTGTCTTATGTCCTTAAGTGGTTCAAGTGAAACAGTTTCAGATGTGATTATGGCCGCGCGACGGAATGACAGTTGGAGCTAGACGCATGGGACATTCCAATTCGAGAATCGTTAGGGAATTCAAAACTCCAAGATCCAAAGCGTCAAGAGTGTGCCGAGAATACCACATGTCAGGCATTACCTCTCACCACGGACAACGCACCAGCCGACGTAATGACGAACAAGTGCAGTGGCGTTTGCGTGGAGTTGCAGTGCTAACAGAGAAGCAACAGTGTGTAAAAACAACTTCAGAAATCAATGTGGGATGTATGGCCAATGTATCCGTTAGAAAAGAGCGGCAAGATCTGGCGTTAATGCGCTATGGCAGCAGATGACCGACGCAAGTGACTTTGCTAACAGTACGACATTGCCTTCAGCGCCTCTCCTGGGCTCCTAACTACATCGGTTGTACGAGGGCAGTTCAATAAGTAATGCAACACATTTTTTTTCTGAAACAGGGGTTGTTTTATTCAGCATTGAAATACACCAGGTTATTCCCCAATCTTTTAGCTACACAACATTATTTTTCAACGTAATCTCCATTCAATGCTACGGCCTTACGCCACCTTGAAATGAGGGCCTGTATGCCTGCACGGTACCATTCCACTGGTCGATGTCGGAGCCAACGTCGTACTGCATCAATAACTTCTTCATCATCCGCGTAGTGCCTCCCACGGATTGCGTCCTTCATTGGGCCAAACATATGGAAATCCGACGGTGCGAGATCGGGGCTGTAGGGTGCATGAGGAAGAACAGTCCACTGAAGTTTTGTGAGCTCCTCTCGGGTGCGAAGACTTGTGTGAGGTCTTGCGTTGTCATGAAGAAGGAGAAGTTCGTTCAGATTTTTGTGCCTACGAACACGCTGAAGTCGTTTCTTCAATTTCTGAAGAGTAGCACAATACACTTCAGAGTTGATCGTTTGACCATGGGGAAGGACATCGAACAGAATAACCCCTTCAGCGTCCCAGAAGACTGTAACCATGGGTTTACCGGCTGAGGGTATGGCTTTAAACTTTTTCTTGGTAGGGGAGTGGGTGTGGCGCCACTCCATTGATTGCCGTTTTGTTTCAGGTTCGAAGTGATGAACCCATGTTTCATCGCCTGTAACAATCTTTGACAAGAAATTGTCACCCTCAGCCACATGACGAGCAAGCAATTCCGCACAGATGGTTCTCCTTTGCTCTTTATGGTGTTCGGTTAGACAACGAGGGACCCAGCGGGAACAAACCTTTGAATATCCCAACTGGTGAACAATTGTGACAGCACTACCAACAGAGATGTCAAGTTGAGCACTGAGTTGTTTGATGGTGATCTGTCGATCATCTCGAACGAGTGTGTTCGCACGCTCAGCCATTGCAGGAGTCACAGCTGTGCACGGCCGGCCCGCACGCGGGAGATCAGACAGTCTTGCTTGACCTTGCGGCGATGATGACACACGCTTTGCCCAACGACTCACCGTGCTTTTGTCCACTGCCAGATCACCGTAGACATTCTGCAAGCGCCTATGAATATCTGAGATGCCCTGGTTTTCCGCCAAAAGAAACTCGATCACTGCCCGTTGTTTGCAACGCACATCCGTTACAGACGCCATTTTAACAGCTCCGTACAGCGCTGCCACCTGTCGGAAGTCAATGAAACTATACGAGACGAAGCGGGAATGTTTGAAAATATTCCACAAGAAATTTCCGGTTTTTTCAACTAAAATTGGCCGAGAAAAAAAATGTGTTGCATTACTTATTGAGCTGCCCTCGTACACTAGGCGACAGGAAAGACCTGGCCTCGTCAGATGAGTACGGACTTCAGTTGGTAAGAGGTGAGAATAGGCTCGGAGTCGGGCGCAGACCGTAGGAAGTCACGGACAGGAAGTTGCCAACAAGGAACTGCGCAAGCTGGTGGTGGCTCCACAAATGGTTTGCAATGAATGAACTGGGTCCTCTGGATGTTCGACTACTTGGAGAGCATTTGCAGTCATTCATGGACTTCATGGTCCGAAACATTGACGGAATGTTTATGGATGACAATGTGCTATGTCAATGGGCCATAGTTGTTTGCGACTGGTTTGAAGAACTTTATGGACAGTTTGAGCTAATAATTTGGTCACACACGTCACCCGCTATGAATCCCATCGAACATTTATAGGACACAATCGAGAGGTCAGTTCGTGCACGAAACTCTGCACCGGCAACACTTTCGAAGTCATGGACTGCTATAGATGGCTCAGTATTTATACAGGGTGGCGCACGAAATGTGTTACCAATTAATTGTTTCTTTCACAATTTACGACGCACATTAGATATCCCGCTGGGATCTCTACAGCAGTACCAGCAGAGCTTGGAAAAACAAATGAGTTACGAAGTGACGTGTAATTCACGATACTGCCGCTAGGAGACTAGTAAGCAGCAATGACTGACAATGGAAGACTGACGACACAGCAACGATCGGCAATTGTGTTACTTTTTCACGAAACGAAAAGCCTTGTTGTGACTCAGAGGCGTTTTCGACAACAGTTTAACACACGATGCGTCCCTTGCAAGAAGACCATCCGCAGGCTGTACGATAAATTTGTACAGGAAGGAACAGTATTGAAAGTGAAGCGACCTCGACCTAAGCCTGTTTGTTCGCCAGAGAATATTGAAGCGGGAAATCGTGTAGAAAGGCAGCAGTGCGACTGGGAGTATCCAGACGCTCCGTTCAACGCATTCTTAAAAGTTACCTACATATGTACCCATACAAGATGACCTGTGCACAGAAGCTCACTGAAGAACACAATCAGCAGAGACTACTGTTTGCTCAGTGGGCGGAGGATAGGGGAGGAAACTCTCAACAACGTTTGGTTTTCAGACGAGGCGCATTTTCATTTAGACAGTGTGGTTAACAAACAAAAAGTACGCTTTTCGGCCACTAAAAACCGTAATGTGCTTCATGAACGACAACATTATGCTCCGAGGATTACAGCGTGGGCAGCAATTTCCAGTCACGGACTTATTGGACCCTTTTTCTTTGAATAAACTGTGAACAGCGAGCGTTATTTGAGCATGCTTCGCAATAGCCTCATTCGACAGCTTCTTGCTACTGCTTTGCCATTCGACACGCAGTGGCTCATGCAAGATGGAGCAAGGCCATATACTGCAAACACTGTGTTGGAGTTTTTACACGAGCATTTCGACATGCGGATTATTTCACTCAGGTTTCCAGGTCGATTCAATGACGGACAAAATTGGCCCCCCAATAATCCAGACCTCAATCCATGTGACTTTTTTCTTTGGGGGTACGTAAAGGAAAAAAATTTTTCCCGAAACGTCCACGTGATTTAATGGAGCTCAGAACATTTATTCTTCAAGCTTGCAGTGAAATTATGGAAGACATGTGCCGTAGCGTAACCACTAACTTCAGTGTTCGTTTGAAGGAAGTTAGGAAACGAAATGGTGGACATATTGAGCATGTGCAGAGTTCGAACAAATCTCCATGGACGGCTCTTTCAGATTGTATTGAAATTGAAGTTTATATTCAAAAACAAAATTGTAACACATTTCCTGCGCCACCCTGTGCATGGGACTTCCAAAAATTTGTTGAGTCCGTGCCACGTCGAACTGCTTGCGTACGCCTGGCAAAAGGACGTCCGAAACGATATTAGGAGGTCAGTGCATGTTTGTTTTACTTGTACATGCTGTGGAACAATAGTGAGAACTTATCATTAAATCTTTTGTTCGCTTGATCAGAGTTATTTCTCGGCGGAGAATAAGCTGTGTATTTTCGTAAATAACAATTCTTTTGTCCGACACAAGCGAGTTATTCAGAGGAAGTTCTGATTTTTCACCAGACTTAGAACATTAAAGTTCGCTCTCAGCGATCACTGTGCAGTCAGATACAGAAAGCAGAGTCGGGATACTATCTTGGTATAGAAGATAATTACGGGAATATTTATACAGGTTCCGAATTCGTGTGGAGTCCCCATAGGCCGATGACTCGAAGTAGTTGCGCCTAGGTTCGTTACGGGACTGCTAGTTGATAAAACAATCATTGCGAGTAAAGTTGGTGAATAGAGGAAAAGGGACCCCGCCACAACTTTATGAAATTTCCATTTTTGGTACTAAACAGTTTGTGTCAAGTTGCTCTTAAAGGGAGACACTGTCCAGCCAAAATGTGAATGCCGGCCGCTGTGACCGAACGCTTCTAGGAGGTTCAGTCCAGAACCGCGCTGCTGCTACGGTAGCAGGTTGGAATCCTGGCTCGGGCATGGATGTGTGTCACGTCCTTAGGTTAGTTAGGTTTAAATAGTTCTAAGTCTAGGGTACTGATGACCTCAGATGTTAAGTCCCACAATGCGTAGAGCCAAAAATGTGAATGAGAATTGATTAAGGCGTTCGATTACACCTTTCCAATGCCGTGTTTCCACATTTCGGCCTAATGTCTGCAGAGTTCCTTCATCGACATTAAAGCCAGATTTTTAACTTCTGGTGAGCTCCGGCAACATCTGGTACGAATCTAGGTGAACTTGGGACTACAGTTTCTAGCTAACTTCTCAGAAATGTGCCGCCAGTATCTGTAACCACCTGAATTGAGTAGTATTTTAATGTTAGGAAAGAGGCCGCGGCAGAAATAAAAAACGTCTGCACTTTTTGAACAAACAGCTTTTTCTCTGAACAAGTTAACCATTGCAGAGAACGCAACTGGAAGTTTTAGAAGTGAAGCGACGATCAGAGTAAGCGTTAGAACAGTTTTCAAATTCACTTATTTGTTCTGTAAGGTCTCTCTTGACTAAGGGTGTCCTAACAGAATCATCTATCTTATCGAGTCATTTTGCGGGATCTGAATCAACTACATAACTTTTAAATTGAGTGTCAGATGTGCAGTTGCCAGCCTGAGGTAGAACAGTTACGCAAGCACAGTAATTAGTCCACACAGGTCACGCGCTATGAATCCCATCGAGCATTTATGGGACATACTCGAGACATTTTCACCTATCAAGGGCCCCAGATTTATGTCTGCATCTGCATTGGGGCATGGGTCATCTTGATCAAAACTTTTTTATGTTGAAAATATTTATCTAAAGCAAATTACAATTTTTTCCTACTTTTCTCTTACATTCGTATTTTCCTATACTGACTGCAAGAGGGGCGCTTCCTGCCCGTACACATTACAAGCGTTTATAACATACGCCTTACAGCATAACAGAAACATGCCACGTCACAGTGAGAAAGGCTTTTCGCAAGAAATCGTAAGTCCCTTGTCACTTTAAACACAATCGTTCAACAGCCTACAACAGGAATAATGAGTCAATAGATGGGGACGTTTGCAAGACAACAACCATCTGCACGAACAGTTTGACGACGTTTGCAGCATCATGGACTACCAGCTCGGAGACCATGGCTGCGATTACCCTTGACGCTGGATCACAGACAGGGGCGCATGCGATGGTGTACTCAACGACGAACCTGGGTGCACGAATGGCAAAACGTCATTTTTTTCGGATGAATCCAAGTTATGTTTACAGCACCATGATGGTCGCATCCGTGTTTGGCGACATCGCGGTGAACGCACATTGGAAGCGTGTATTCTTCATCGCCATACTGGCGTATCACCAGGCGTGATGGTACGGGGTGCCATTGGTTACACGTCTCGATCACATCTTGTTCGCATTGACGGCACTTTGAACAGTGGACGTTACATTTCAGATGTGTTACGACCCGTGGCTCTACCCTTCATTTTATCCCTGCGAAACCCTACATTTCAGGAGGATAATGCACGACCGTATGTTGCAGGTCCTGTACGGGCCTTTCTGGATACAGAAAATGTTCGACTGCTGCCCTGGCCAGCACATTCTCCAGATCTCTCACCAATTGAAAACGTCTGGTCAATGGTGGCCGAGCAACTGGCTCATCACAATACGCCAGTCACTACTCTTGATGAACTGTGGTATCGTGTTGAAGCTGCATGGGCAGCTGTACCTGTACACGCCATCCAAGCTCTGATTCAATGCCCAGGCGTATCAAGGCCGTTATTACGGCCAGAGGTGGGTTGTTCTGGGTACTGATTTCTCAGGATCTACGCACCCAAATTGAGTGAAAATGTAGTCACATGTCGCTTCTAGTATAATATATTTGTCCAATGAATACCCGTTTATCATCTGCATTTCTTCTTGGTGTAGCAACTTTAATGGCCAGTAGTGTACATCTGAAACGCTACTGCCGGCCGCGGTGGTCTCGCGGTTCTAGGCGCTCAGTCCGGAACCGCGTGACTGCTACGGTCGCAGGTTCGAATCCTGCCTTGGGCATGGATGTGTGTGATGTCCGTAGGTTAGTTAGGTTTAACTAGTTCTAAGTTCTAGGGGACTGATGACCATAGATGTTAAGTCCCATAGTGCTCAGAGCCATTTGAACCATTTGAAACGCTACTCTGTTTAAACTTCGCACAAGTCGCATAAGAATGGCGCTAGTAGTGCCAATATAAGGATACATATCAGGCTTGCTTTATATGCACGCTGTATGGGTCGTGAGCGTTAGTTGCCTTTTGAGTGTATGTCAGTCAAGAATACCTTTAAGGCGACAACGACGCCATCATGAACACCTCACTGCCTTCGAACGAGGTCGTGTAATAGGGCTACGGGAAGCTGTTATGTCCCATCTTCGACACGGTAGAAAGACTTGGCATGAAAGGAGCGACTGGACAGGATTGCTGGGAGCAGTTTTCGGCGTGTGGCTCGCGCTGCATCTGCAGCAGGAACTTGAGCAACTGTTGGCAGCGTAGTGACACAACGAAATGTTACCAGTCGGTTACTCCAAGGACAGCTTCGAGCCAGACAGCTTGAATCGTGCATCCCACTGACCCCAAACCGCCGCCATTTGCGTCATCAGTGGTGTCAAGGGACAGCTCATCGGAGGGCAGGGTGGAGTTTTTTTGTGTTTTCTGACAAAAGCTGGATCTTCTTCGGTACCAGTGATGGCCGTGTGCTGGTTATGAGGACCTGCAAGCAACCTAAGTGCTAGACACACTGGACTTACACCTGGAGTTATGATTTGGGGTGCGATTTCCTTTGACAGCGGGAGCACTCTCCCGGTTAGCCTACCTCCACTGGCTGCAGAGTTATATGTCAGTCTGTTGGTTGGACCTATGGTGCTGCCATTCACGAGCAGCATTCTAGGCGGTGTTTTCCAACATGATAACGCTCGTCCACATACCTCTGTTGTTACTTAACATGCTGGGCAGAGCATCGACATGTTGCCGTGGCCTGCTCAATCACCAGATCTGTTCGCAGTCGAGCACTATGGGACATCAACAGACGACAATTCCAGCGTCTTCCACGAACAGTAGTACCCATTCCTGTATCAATCGACCAAGTGCAACAGGCATGGAACTCCGACCTAGAAACTGACGTCCGGTAGGTGTACAACAACGCATGCTTGCATTCAACTGTCTGACGGCTATACTGGTTATTAACGTAGCAATATTTCACATTTCCAATGCCTTATCTCGATCTGTGATCTTTAAACGTTGATCACTTAAATACGTTCTCTAAAGCAATGTACTCCCGAAATTTCGTTACTCTACATTAATATTTTTTTTATTTTTTGCGATTTTTTCCGTCAGTGTCCGTCTGTGGCAAGAAGAGCACGTATAGACCTGCATCAGTGACACAAACCGCAGTTCGAGCACTTTGTCACAATTCAATCACTACTTAACTATTAGTAACACATAAAGGAAACATTGTGATTGCAGGCTTTCTCTGCGTGTTTCAGCTACGAAATCTTCACGGGTTATCAGCCGAGAGGCGTCGTCTTCCAGTCGCAACGTTTCAATGGACTGCGTATCCATCATCTTCAGGCGAAGTCTTCCTCTGAAGATGCTGGATACGCAATCCATTGAAACGTTGCGACTGGAAGACGACGCCACTCAGCTGATAAACCGTGAAGATTTCAGCGGTAACACTGTTTCTCTATAATGAAACTGCCAACCGCCGGCTACTGACTGCCGGGAGGGGAAAGTTTGCAACACCATCGTGAAGACGGTGTGACAGCCCCGAAATGATTGCGCCAAGACACGTGTAGCAAGCAGCACAGGTTAGTATCGTCGACGTTTCTGCTAGACGAAGTGGAACGTCATAGGACAGCGAGTGACTTACATATGAAAGATATATTTGGTGAAAAAAGTGTATAAATCTCAAGTGCCCACTTAATGTGTCTGTGGTACGCTAAAGGAGAACGGCTATCGTCAGATGTCGAGAAGCTGTGCTTTCCGACATGTGACGATCACGATTTGTGGCTCAAAACAAGCAGTTTTGAAAGCATTTTCATTTATTGTAACAATTTAGAACATAAAATACTTTTTTAAGGTTTTATTTTGAAAATTATACAACAACTAGTAATTTTTAACAATTTCTGTACTTTCACATACACACATACGTAACAAATAAGCAGCCTAATACTTTATTTTACACTGTAAATGTGAAATCAAGGAAGTTCTTATACGTCATCATCGTTCACATAATTTCCAGTACAAGATCGAAAAAAGCTTTTATACGCTGCAGGTATGTATGCCATAAGAGACAGTATGTCATCAATCTTTCTCTGATTAATTTGAAGTGGCTTTCTGTATTTTATTGGCAGCTGAAATAGATATGGCTCAGCAGGTCTTCCTTTCCTCTTGCTTCATAGATCCACTGACGTGAAGGTTCCTATATCTGAGTAGCATAGTTTCACACTTAGCGAGAGACTTCAAAAAATGGTTCAAATGGCACTGACCGCTATGGTACTTAACATCTGAGGTCATTTGAACAACTACAGGGACTTCTCAAAGATGCTGCCTAAACAGTCTTGTTTGTTTTAGAAGACACATACTGCTGGCCCACGCTACGTCGACGTTTAGCCTTAATTTTTTTCTACTGATCAACGCTTTCTTTTTCTTGAAGAGCTTGGTTTCTGAGCTGTATCTTCATTTGCTCTACTTATTTCGACCTGTAGTACCAATAGAAAAATAATAACAGAATTTCCGTGAAATATAGTCGCAAGCCGCACAAATCATTATATGCCTATAACCGCAATCAGTGGTATTTAAAATTAGGCTCTAAAGGTTTCTCATAAACACAAAAGACGATGATCAACTGCGAGAGTAATTTTATGAGAACCAAAGTCACAAGCCACTGAACAATGATTACTAGTAAAAAATATTTTTGTATACTTACCGAAACATCTTCTGAGCTAGTACTGTTGCTTGATAGATTCATCACCATCACTGTCAAAAGGATCAGAATCCTCATTTACACCTCTGTCACTGTCATATACGCCTACAATGTGCGAAGCACATTCAGATGTATGTGAGCTCTCAGCCATTTTGATGTGGCTTGTGGCTATGTGGCTTCTGAAAAAGACACCAGGTGGTAAAGTATAGAACTACACTACATCACCTGCCACCTGTTGGGGAATGACGGAACTTCTTCAATCCAAGATGAGGAGGCAGTCGTTAAGAATGTCATAGCGTGAATATTTCAATTTCGACAGAAGTATGGATTATGACTATATCTCTCCGACCCCTTCAGTTTATAAAATGCTCTGCAATTTGTGCGGCAAATTATACGTAGGTAAATCAGGTAGGGCTACAACCATTAGACCGACTGAGCATGAAAGAAATTGGAGACTGAGAAAGAAAGATTCCACCTTTGCTGAACACGCTCTGAATGAATGTCATTTACATGATGTGAAATGTGATGTTCTCCATAAAGGAAATAAAATGGAGAAAACTAACATTACTTGAAACTCCGGCCATTAATAAACACCAGTCCAAGAATCCTGACCTGGTCCTTAATGACCACATTTCCATCACTCACCCTTATTAAAGTAACAGCGAGTTATTATTCCTCTCACCATTAGCTAATAAGCTTCTTATAAGTGTTCCATAGACGTCTTTTTTCCCCTCCCTCTATTCGGTCTGTTCGTCACATTCACCATTTTGTCCGTATGTCCACTCGGTTATTTACTTCTCGTATAGCCAGGAGATCTAGAAAGATTGTCTGTCTGCCGGTTTTGTTGCCTTCTTAGCACCACCCAGGAGTCACGTGTGGGGAAAATTTCAGGTTTACACCCAAGGACGTGAAGCAACATCGACCCCCACTCTTCAAATGGGGACTCCTGTCTTCGCCAGCATGTGACTGCGGCGCGCCTAAGCAGACCATCCAGCACATCAGAGAAGAATGCAGTGCTAGAGCGTTCAGTGGCGACTTTGAAGAATTCCTAGCGGCGTCCCAAACATCCATCGAATGTATATAAGGACTAGATGTTTGTCTGTGAATATATGGAATTTTATGTAATGTAGAATAACGTGATCCAGTACCGAAATGTACTTAAATGCCATACCCTAAATAAATAAAAATAAATAAAGTCGCCTGAGCCATTACTCGTAAAACATTTCTCCTTTATACACTCACATCATTTTAATATTTGAATATAGCGCAATGTAATATTTACGTGTTCAGCGTCTCTTTAGGTGTTACATCATAGTTGTGTTTTGTGTCGAGATAGTCACAACATGCCACACACCTTTGTACAGCTATGAATCCTTGCTAAAGTTGTGTGGACTATCTGTCTAGCATTAAGGTATCTGACGATGGCCTAAGAAGTCGAAAGCCGGCTCATAACGAACTAATAAATATTATTGTGGAACAATACCTTTTACTCACGTTATTAACAAAAATTTGACTTCATGTCAGTAGAAGACATAAGGAAAATCGAATGTTAATAATGCGCGTCTTTCATATAACTCATTGCTTGTTCCAGCACATAGGGTATACAGTAAAGGAATACGAGGGTCAGTCCAAAAGAAATGCACACTGCCGGCCGGAGTGGCCGAGCGGTTCTAGGCGCTACAGTCTGGAACCGCGCGACCGCTACGGTCGCAGGCTCGAATCCTGCCACAGGCATGGATGTGTGTGATGTCCTTAGGTTAGTTAGGTTTAAGTAGTTCTAAGCTCTAGGGGACTGATGATCTCAGAAGTTAAGTCCCATAGTGCCCAGAGGCATTTGAACCAAATGCACACTATTGTTGTAAAAATATAGTTTTCATTCTGCATGTGTGAAAGTATTACAGTGTGTAGATACATCCTTCCCGCTTGTTTTCAAACTTAGTTCAACCTGTTCCCGTGAGTGGCGCCGTCACAGCATTCTTCATGATGGCTGCTACACTTCACGTTCGTCAGAAGCAACGTGCTGTCATAGAATTCCTGTGCTGTGAAAACGAGACAGTGGGAAACATCCACAAGAGGTTGAAAAAGGTGTATGGAGATGCTGCTGTCGATCGCAGTACAGTTAGTCGGTGGGCAAGCAGGTTACGTGATGAAAGCGGACATGGCAATACTGAGGATTGTCCTCGCAGCGGCAAGCCTCGTGCTGCACACACTCCAGACAATGTGCAGAGAGTTAACGAATTGGTGACTGCTGACAGACGCATCGCAGTGAACGAATTGTCACGCTACGTTGGGATAGGGGAAGGAAGTGTTTGCAGAATACTGAAAGTGTTGGCGCTAAAAAAGGTTTGTGCCAGGTGGGTTCCCAGGATGTTGACAGTGGCTCACAAAGAAACAAGAAAAACGGTATGCAGCGAACTTTTGGAACAGTACGAGAATGGTGGAGATAAATTTCTTGGGAGAATTGTGACAGGTGATGAAACATGGCTCCATCATTTTTCACCAGAGACGAAGAGGTAATCAATGGAGTGGCATCATGCAAATTCACCCAAGAAAAGTTGTGGCTACGGAGGTTTTCGATTCCGAAGGACTCTTGCTTGTGGACATCATGCCAAGTGGAACCACCATAAATTCTGATGCATATGTGACAACACTGAAGAAACTTAAAGCTCGACTAAGTCGTGTTCGACCACATCGGCAAAAGCAGGATGTTTTGCTGTTACACGGCAATGCGCGGCCACTTGACAGTCAAAAAACGAAGGAAGCGATCACAAAACAAGGATGGACAACACTGAAACAGCCGCCTTACAGTCCTGACCTGGCTCCATGTGACTATCATCTCTTTGGGAAACTGAAAGACTCTCTTCGTGGAACAACGTTTGAAGATGATGGCTCCCTT
Organism: Schistocerca serialis cubense; assembly: GCF_023864345.2. NCBI lineage: Eukaryota > Metazoa > Arthropoda > Insecta > Orthoptera > Acrididae > Schistocerca > Schistocerca serialis. The sequence continues at coordinate 867,106,038 of NC_064641.1, read as the reverse complement.
GTGAACGATGCCGAATAGTGGCTCCAACAGGTTGGTCCAGAATTTTACCGTGCGGGTATGCAGGCACTGGTTCCAAGATGGCGTAAGCCAGTTGAGAGGGATGGAAATTATGTGGAGAAATGAAAATATTGTTCAAAAGGATGTAAAACTTTCAAACATGTAGAATAAAAGATGCATTAAAAAAACAGTGGTGCATTTCTTTTGGAGTGACCCTTGTATTAATATATATTTTTGTTCCAGTAAACATGAATTTCATTCTGTTTGTAGCACATTCGGATTGTGGATAAGGCTTCGAATCAGGGAATTTATCGAGAATTTTTCGTCTCGTTTTAAGCTAAAGCGTTTTATAAAGTTTTTTTCGGCTTCGCTGAACACTTGCCCGTTATCAGATAGAAGGTTGAAATTCCCTGTCCGTTCCGTAGTGGCTGGATCAAGCTACTTAGCAGAAACTTTCGCTCGTAGGCTAAGCACATATTTTTAAAAGTAAATCTAAAGTTTTCGCTCCAATGAGTTCGGGTAATAACCAGCTTATACTCACAGGCCACCGGAAGCGAAACCGATAAGGGATCAGTGTCAAGATCTGTTTCCAGTTCGCTTTCCACTTCTCGCCTCGGCTAGGGAGCACAGCGAGTGAATCTGCTAACGCTGACACGGCCGCACTCGCATTAAAAAACTGCACCACTGGGCTTACGCGGACAGAGGGCACGAGGTGTGACGTCCGTATAATTAGCTGGCCGTACAGAGTCCAACCCTGCTCCTTCCAACGCGCGTCACCGCCTGTCATCCGAAATACCGGGAGACCCCCCACTAGCACTGCACTGTTTGCTTAATGCGGCGCTGACACGGTCCTCCCTCTGCTCGCGCCCTACTTTCTTTTCACTTTGTGCGCGACACTTGCGCAGCTTCCGGCACTCTGTTGTTGTTTTATTCCCTTTTGGAGTTTATCTGAGTGCGCTCTGTAATTTTCGCGGATCATCCACCCGTTTCTTGCTCAGCTGATTCGAGACTTTCTCGCAGTGGAGTGCGAACGACGTGAAACGAAGCACAGGGAGATTCGCAGATCACCAAATACATCAACACCACAGTGCCACACGCGGTCGTACACAACACGCATCTACAATGCACATTTGCATTCTTCATTATTGCTTTGGGCAATGAAGAGCATTGTCCTGTACTCGAATTAAAAGAGGCGTACAACAATTTGCGGCAACTTCCATACTTCAGAAGTTGCTTGACAGAAGACAGTAGTAATCTTTCTTTATTATTACTACCAAAATCGCTAAAGTACCATCTTCTCGGTATAAAAAATGGCTCAAATGGCTCTGAGCACTATGGGACTTAACAGCTGAGGTCATCAGTCCCCTAGAACTTGGAACTACTTAAACCTAACTAACCTAAGGACATCACACACATCCATGCCCGAGGCAGGATTCGAACCTGCAACCGTCTCGGTCGCGCGCTTCCAGACTGTAGTGCCTAGAACCGCTCGGAAACTCCAGCCGGCTTTTCGGCATAAAAGAATGCTAATGGTACTCGTATGTTGTTACACATACTAACATGGTTAACCGCAATTTAATCATAAACTAAGGGAATGAAACAGAGTTGTAGCCTATCCCCGATGTTATTCAATCTGTATACTGAGCAAGCAGTAAAGGAGACAAAAGAAAAATTCGGAGTAGGGATCAGAATCCATGGAGAAGAAATAAAAACTTTGTGGTTCGCCGATGACATTGTAATTCTGTCAGAGACAGCAAAGGACTTGGAAAAGCAGTTGAACGGAATGGACAGTGTCTTGAGAGGAGGGTATAAGATGAACATCAATAAAAGCAAAACGAGAATAATGGAATGTAGTCGAATTAAGTCGGGTGATTATGTAATTAAATTAGGAAATGAGACACCTAAAGTAGTAAAGGAGTTTTGCTATTTGGGGAGCAAAATAACTGATGATGGTCGAAGTAGAGAGGATATAAAATGTAGACTGGCAATGGCAAGGAAAGCGTTTCTGAAGAAGAGGAATTTGTTAACATCGAGTATAGATTTAAGTGTCAGGAAGTCGTTTCTGAAAGTATTTGTATGGAGTGTAGCCATGTATGGAAGTGAAACGTGGACGATAAATAGTTTGGACAAGAAGAGAGTAGAAGCTTTCGAAATGTGGTGCTACAGAAGAATGCTGAAGATTAGATGGGTAGATCACGTAACTAATGAGGAGGTATTGAATAGAATAGGGGAGGAAAGGAGTTTGTGGCACAACTTGACCAGAAGAAGGGACCGGTTGGTAGGGCATGTTCTGAGGCATCAAGAGATCACAAATTTAGCATTGGAGGGCAGCTTGGAGGATAAAAATCGTAGAAGGAGACCAAGAGATGAATACACTAAGCAGATTCAGAAGGATGTAGGTTGCAGTAAGTACTGGGAGATGAAGAAACTTGCACAGGATAGAGTAGCATGGAGAGCTGCATCAAACCAGTCTCAGGACTGAAGACCACAACAACAACAATTTTTGTCTTGGGCAATGAAGAACATTGCCCTGTGTTAGAATTAAAACAGGCGTACAACAATTTGCGGCAACTTCCATACTTCAGAAGTTGCTTGGCAGAAGACTGTAGTAATTTTTCTTTATTATTACTACCGATATCGCTATAGTACCATCTTCTAGGTATAAAAGAATGCTAAAGGTACTCACATGTCGTTACACATACCAACGTAGATAACCACAATTTAATTATAAACTCTCCATAATGGTTCATCTCTAACATAATACAGAGGGGTCAAAAAAAATGTATCCACTGTTTAAAAGTCCATAACTGGCAAACTAATTGACGGAGTTGTCTTATCTTTGGTAGTCTGTAGTTCCGGCAATCGCCACACAAGCGTTGTGTTGCGTTGTTTTGTTTCGTCAGATGACGCTCGCCAGATAGTCAGTGTTTTGTTCTTAGTTGCAGCTATTTACTCGAGTAAACATGGCTGGCGCAAGGCTTACATTCGATGAAAGGAAGTCAGTTTTGCAGTGGTATTTTAAGTACGAAAACCCTAATGAGGTTCAACAGCAATGGCGAAATCAGTATCAAACAGAGCCACCGACACGTTTAACGATTCGTCGCATTCGAATGTTCAAATGTGTGTGAAATCCTATGGGACTTAACTGCTAAGGTCATCAGTCCGTAAGCTTACACACTACTTAACCTAAATTATCCTAAGGACAAACACACACATCCATGCCCGAGGGAGGACTCGAACCTCCGTCGCATTCGAGACAAATCTGAAGCCGAAGGCTGTGTTAAAGACGTACACAAACAACGATCTGGACGACCTGTAACAGTAACAAGTCCAGCTAATTCCCGTCGTGTGTCACAACAATTCACTCGCTCACCACAGAAGTCTGTGAGACAGTGTGCCCGTGAAACTGGAGTGAGTCGCTCAAGTCTTCGGCGAATTTTGAAGACAGCAAAGTGGAAGTGCTACATCCCACGATTGCTACACGGAATGAACGTGGACGACCCAGATCGTAGAATGGAGTGCTGCGAGTGGTTTACTAACATGGTGCGCAACGATGAAGAGTTTGCAGAGATGATTGTGTGGTCTGATGAGGCACAGTTCAAACTCAGTGGTACAGTAAATCGACACAATTGCATCTACTGGGCCGCCGAAAATCCGAACGTCCATGTAGACAAAGCCGTGAATTTTCCAGGAGTAAATGTGTGGTGTGGGTTGTCTTAGCAGGGCTTGATTGGGCCATTCTTCTTTGAACGCACAGTTACCGGTGAGGTGTACCTTCACAAGCTTCAGACATCCATTTTACCTGCCATCCGAGACTTGTATGGAGACGGAAGAGTTTACTTTCAATAAGATGGTGCCCCAGCCCACTACCAAAATTTTATTGGGGCGCATCTCGACGAAAATCTACCAGGAAGATGGATAGGCCGTAGAGGTGCTGTGGAGTATCCACCACGTTCCCCAGACCTAACTTCTATGGACTTTTACCTGTGGGGAACACTAAAGGACGTCGTTTATCGACAAAAGCCACGCACGTTGGACGAACTTCGAGAATCCATCGTACATTCATGTGCAAATATCCAGCTGAACTCGTTGCAGTCAGTAGTTCGTGCTGCAGTTCGGTGGCATCGTTTGTGTGTGGATGTTAATGGTGACCATTTCGAACACGTACAGTGATATCTTTAAGTTGGACGTTAAGCTACACTTTCACCAAAAATGAGACAACTCCGTCAATCAGTTTGCAAGCTATGAACGTTTAAACAGTGGGTGCTTTTTTTGGACGCCTCAGTAGTAAGCGCCGTAAAGGAATACTGTTTATTTTATGTTGGAGCATTTACTATCGCGCTAAATTCACGATTTGGACAAAAGTATAAAAAGCTCCGGGAGAAATGCATGTTTGAACATAAATGCTGATAGCAGCCACATCTGCTGGTTGTGCAGTTGTATTTGAACATGAACGGCCTTGTGCAATGTCTTAAATACGTTACGAATGGCAGTTGTGGTCAGATCTAGGACTGTTAATATTTTTAAACACGCCTGGAATCCGATATATCGGTATTTAAAAAGAAATATCGCTATGAACTCTTGATATATCGAAAAAGTATTGGTATATTGACAGAAAAACTATGGACGTACCCCCCCACAAAAATATCGGCTGCAAATTGTGAATATACTGCCGGTTTTAGAGCTGTATGTATAAGTATTGATTTATCATTAGATATTCTGAACATCAACAAGCTAGCATCCTGCCTATTCCTCTGAGAGCAAGAGCTGGAAGGAAAACGATTCACGGTCACGTCTGGCGATAGCCACTTTTCTAACAATGTTAAGTGCACGTTAATGGCACAACAAAAGGTGTCTGACTGTCAACTTCACTGCTTTTTCACTTCTGCCACTGCCAGTGCCCTAGTAACTGGGGTGTCAAAATTGCATCGTGAAGTTAAACGCTGCAGTTTCTGTTGATAGTGCCGAGTGCATGTTACGTCAGAATTTTCCCTCACACGCCTCCGCGCACTGCAGAGACTAGTCTTCTCGTTTAGATTCTTGTTCATCATTTTCGGCAAAAGCCTTTCAAGAATGTTTACGTGAAGAAATAGCACACTAGTTGCGTTAGAAATTGTTTTTAACGCAACTGGTTTGCTGTTTCTTTATATCGGAGATCTTGTTATTCCATTCACAGTGCCATCCCTTCCACACCTACCGTCTTCAGTACAACCGCACTTCTTTTGTGCAAATACAACAGCTTCACACAGTCAAAGAGAAAGATTGAACGTGATGAGAGTTCAAAAAGTACTGAGGCTCCTTCACACAGTAAAAGTAAAATTATATTCTACTACTGTTTCAAAAGAACAACTTCAAATATTTACCGAAAATTAAGAAAAAAATCTAATATAAAATAAAATTATTGGCACTCGATACTGCATATTTGACATCGGTATATCGATATATCGCGTGAAAAACTATGGCCGATACATATCGATATTTTATCAACGGCCCGAGTCATAACAGTGTTCTTTGTTGTTCAGAATGTATTATGCCGGGGCTAAGTGGATTCGAATACGAGAAATTGTTGGTGCACGTATGGAGTGTGCTTCCATAACTAAGGTACCGTATCGAATGGAGAGCGGGAGAACGTCACCTGCTAGGCCACAAAGTGAAAATGTGTGTTGCATGATCGTGGCAGATGGTGCAGATGGTGCAGATGGTCATTGAAGAGGACTGTGACGAAAATAAGAGGACTACCGCTGCAGAAGCCACTGTAGAACTGAATGTCGCACTCGGGAATCCTTCCATCACCAAAACGACGTGAACGGAGCTCCATAAGCTGGAAACTGCAGGGCGAGCTGAAAATCCAAAACCATTCACCAGTCATGTACTTTGGGTGGTCACGTCCATCTCATGGTATCATCGTTATTGCCCAACTATTATGATGTGTTCCAAGGCGGCAGAGCCATGTTCACACGCCTCGCATCGCCCAGGATGAATTGTTGCATTTTCCGTGACCACCACTTGAAACGTCCCCTTTGAACAATTATACATGACTGTGCTTAACCTGACACACAATATTTTGTCAGCGCAACGCAATCTGACTTTCAAAAATCCCTACAAAAGAATGGCCCTGACTAACATTAAACTATACCTTTCACAAATCACTTACCTCACAAAAATCTTCGCTGCTCAAGCTACTGCAATACAGCGAGCGCCACTACTGCCAGCTAAATAAAAGATTCAAACTATGGAAGGCACTAACTACTGATAGGGATAGTTAGCAAATGAAAGATATTAGTAGAGAACAAACAATGTATTTACCTTGATATCATCATATATAAATATAGCAGTTCATGACAAATTACAAATTTCCGCCATCTCTCTCCCCACATCCACCACTGCTGGGGGCTCACCTCCAACTGCGCAATGCTACGCGCTGTTCACAGCCAGCTGCCTAACACTACAATGGCGAGTATTACAACAATGCAAAGCAGCCACAGACTGCACACAGCACAGCCAGTGATTTTCATACAGAGGTGGCGTTACCAATAAAAAAACCTAAACAGCCTACTTACACACTGTCACCGAATTTCAATACTATTGAATCTGGTTTGGAGATAAGGTACTCGACCGCCATCTTCCTCCACAATCATTACACGAATTTGCCACAATTTTATAGCAAGAATGGCGTACGATTCAAACAGAAACCTTACAGGACCTATGCTTATTTATTCCGTCACCAGTGGAAGCTGTTTTGAATGCCAGCAGTTCCCTACACCGTATCAGGTGTGGTAATGTGTTGTGGTTGTGGTGTCTCCGTACTTGTATCCATCCCCTGTGTACATCATTATAAAGGGTTTGTAGTTCTAATGGGTTTTTCCATTTCAGTGTGTGTGTGAAGACATGAGAGTAATATTAATGTTCTTTTACACCGAGAAGATGGTATTTAAACGAAATCGACAGTAATAATGGAGAAACATCACAGCTTCGCATCACGCCTTTTCTCAAGATTAAAATAGTTCAGTCCCTTAGGTCAAATCAAGGTTTTGGGAAGATTCCGTTTGTTTCTTAGGTAAGCGCCGGAACTGGTTCGGCCATCCCACTTATTTCCATATAGTAACACCCTTGTCGCACTACCAGCCATTCTGGTAGTGGATGAGGAGAACCACGATTATTCAATGCGCCTAAACTGAAACCACCCGTTCCGTTTCTTGGGGTGGGGAATGAAAAGTGCAAACAAACGAAACAGTCACAGCAACAAGCTATATTTGAAGGCGTGACACTTCCGACTCTTGTTAGCAACAACTGGTATCGGTAACTTCGATTCATTCCGAGAAATTCGTCCTGTACTCTGTTTGTGAAACTAGAACGAGAACGCATTGTAAAGTACCACAAACTAGCAGGTAATAGGGATGAGATTTTCGTAATGAAGTGAATTTGATCGCTATTTTTTACTGCGTATGCTTTCTGTTAGTTCAGTCAGTTTCAAACGTATTTGAAAATTAAAATAACTAATAGATACTCTACAACATCCAATGTCCGAAGCACAAAATCTTTCCACGCACTGATCGCATACAAGTAATGCAATCTGCTATCCAAAGAAAGTGGTGTTCTGACAGAGATTCAGAAGTTAAAATATCAAACATGTTACGTACAGTGTCACTTTTACAGTAGTGTCACTTCTACAGTAGTGTCACTTTTACAGTAAAACGCGCAACGTTATTGACACAAATTACCCATTTCATTGTTTCTTTAGATTTATGTTTTAGTTTCGTTCACATTTCACTTAATGATCATTAGTTTCGGACTGATTTGTTCGTGTCCCTAACAGATAATTCAGCGTATAGTAGTTAGAAGCATCAAGGAAACAGAAAGTTTATTTGTGAGCGGTCGAGAACACACCGAAAGGAATAAATGTTGCGCTTCGAAATTATTTCATTTAACACACGAGATCAACTCAAATAATACTTTGAAAATGAAAAAAATACATTCGAGATTGTAAACCATTAAATTCAAAAGCGTACGCAACTGAGATAGAAAATTATTAAATAAAGTTGTTAGCCTTTCTGCCATCTCCTCCATTTTGAGGCAATACTTCATTGTCCGAAACAGAAACAGCCAGAGCTGTAAGACTCAATTTTTATTCAAATGATGACTAGTTTGCGGTTATCTAAAGCCATTTTCAAACCATCCAGAGACACAAAACAGTATTTTACGAAATAACATATAAAACATACGCTTCTTCCTGTCGCTGTTAATGTTTAAACTTGTTATACGTATGAGAATATAGTAATCTTAATTCGGTAAATATTATTTTGTCTGTCGGGGTGATTGAAAACTGGGTTAAGGTAACACGAAACTGGTCATTAGTTGAATAAAAGGTGAATCATACAACTGACTGTTTCTATATCGAACTGGTCAACATATGTTGCTGTTTTGCAATTAATACAGCATGCTGGAGATCTACTTCTTCATTGGTTTTCCAGTCTACCACATAATTTCGTGCAAATTTAATTTAATTTTATTGTTTCTTTAACTTTCTCTCTTAGTTCTCTTATCACTTCTTCCATGCAGAAACTAACCAACAATGGCTGAAAGATGGAAGTCTGCCTCACACCATCTACCTTGTCTTTCTTGCTCTTTCATTGTTACTATTCCCACTTGTGTTTGCATGTGTTGTAGTTCATGTGATTTAGTCCGAAGAGTGAGGTCTCTTAGTAGGATCGTACCTCGCGACAGAGCCACAAGCTAAAGACCGTCGCTGCCAGACGCAGCCATGAACGAGAGACTCCGACGAAGAAGCTTCCTCAGGAGGTTCCGTTCACCGCCGCTGCTGGAAGGCTATGTACGTCAGAGTGCAGTGCCGCCCACCCCACTGTTTGACACCCCAGTCTCATAGTGACATCATGGCTCAGATCCGGCAGTGGGCTAGTATCATTAGTCAGAACTGTATACCAAAGATTTTAGTTAAATGTGTTCTGCGACAGTGCCAAGTCTCTGTAGTCATTCAAGCGGGCATGGATTGCATTCAGGTTAAGTATTACCGAGTGAGGTGGCGCAGTGGTTGACACACTGGACTCGCGTCCGGGAGGACGACGGCCATCCTGATTTGGGTTTTCCGTGATTTCCCAAAATCGCTCCAGGCACACGCTGGGATGGTTCCTTTGAAAGAGCACGCACGACTTCCTTCCTCATCTTTCCCTAATCCGTTGGGACCGATAACCCCGGTGTTTGGTCCCCTCCGCCCAAAACAGCCAACCAACCAATCAGATTAAGTACTCTACACTGGAAAGTTTTACTGAACTGAACTAATATTCTTTATATGTGTTGTGGACCCTTCTCGACTTCCTCCCGAAATAATACTATTGAAATATCTTCTAGGCTTGCTACGACAGATACAGAAGCTTATTCATCTCTCTGTATATTTTGGCCCAAATTTCCTAATGGTTCTGAAGTTGTTATCCCACTTTAAATTGTCGAGGAATTTCTCTAGGTCCACAAATATTAGGAACAAATACTTATTCAATCTGCAATCCATTTGCAAGTGTATTCTCAGAATTGTTTCTATGGCATCTCTTCGATCGGTTAAAAAGCGAACTGATCTGCCCTCTGCACGCTTTTAATTTTTCTTTCTATTCTTCTGTATGCCTGTATGGCTGTAGTCGGCACTCCCGGCGGGGTCAGGGATTTTCTCTGCCTCGTGATGACTGGGTGTTGTGTGATGTCCTTAGGTTAGTTAGGTTTAAGTAGTTCTAAGTTCTAGGGGACTGATGACCTCAGCTGTTAAGTCCCATAGCGCTCAGAGCCATTTGTAGTCAGCACTTTAGAAGCGTGGCTGGCTGAATTAGTCGCCTGACTGTTTTCACATTTATCTACATGTACTCTCGTTGATAACGTGATGATGATGATGATGATGATGATGATGATGATGCCTTTTCCAAAATGCTGAGAGTAAGTTACCTCCTATATACAGACATCTGACACCAGTTCATAGTATTTGTGGAACTTTCACCTCGCCCAGTCGTTGTAAAGAAAGCTGGATGTCTCATTCCAAGCTTCCGATGTTGATCAGCTTGTGTACAGCAGAACAAAATGGTACAGGGGTGTGGACGAAAATATGAGAACACCAGAAACACAAAACATTACCACGCTTAATACGATGAAGGAGATCCTTTCGCGTTAATAACAGATTCCAGTCCTCTCGAAACGGATAAATGTAAATCCTTCATGGTTTTCAAGGGAATCTCACACCATTCATCCTGCAAAATAGTGACACGTTCAGGAAACGGTGTTGGATAGCGACCACGGACCCTTCTCTCCAAAGCAGACGACAAAGGCTCAATAATACTGAGATCTGCTAAATGCAGCCGGCCGAAGTGGCCGTGCGGTTAAAGGCGCCTGCAGCCTGGAACCGCAAGTCCGCTACGGTCGCAGGTTCCAATCCTGCCTCGGGCATGGATGTTTGTGATGTCCTTAGGTTAGTTAGGTTTAATTAGTTCTAAGTTCTAGGGGACTAATGACCTCAGCAGTTGAGTCCCATAGTGCTCAGAACCATTTGAACCATTTTTTTCTGCTAAATGCGGTGCCCAGTGGACGCACTAGAGTTCATCCTGGAGCTCACAAAACCTCTCCTGGACGGCGGGGCCTGTGTGAACAACGGTCCTGAGGCCTTTTGCTATGGGGTGGAGCTGATCAGCTCAGTCACATAATCCGTGGCAGTAGTGCGACCTTGGAGGCTAACGATGGGGCCCATGGCTGTCGAAATCCTCTCCAACCCCAGGCCACGTTCCACTCATGGGATGTAAACTCGGAAAAAGTTGGTAACAATGTACAACAAGGCTCATCCGACCGAATGACTTTCTTTCTCTGGTACAAAGTCCGAGTATTATGCCTTCGGCGTCACCTTTTCCCGTCACGGGCATTTTCATCACTGTTAAGTGGTTCTGGGATTCGAGCTCACCCTGAAACTCCCTGCTCCCCGTTGTTTTGATGTTGACAGGGTTCGCGAGTGCGACATTCATTTCTGCAGTGACTTTCGCATCTGTCGTCTAATTATTTTTCGTCACAATCCTCTTCAATGGCAGTCTGTCGCGATCACTTAACATACAGTTTCGTCCTAGTTGTCTACGTCTACATGTACGTGGATACTCTGCAAATTACATTTGAGTGCCTGGCAGAGGGTTCATCGAACCACCTTCACAGTTCTCTGTTATTCCAATCTCGCATAGCGCACGGAAAGAACGAACACGTATATCTTTCCGTTCGAGCTCTGATATCTCTTATTCTATCATGGTCATCGTTTCTAGCTATGTGGATCGGCGTCAACAAAATATTTTCGCATTCGGAAGAGAAACTTGGTGATTGTAATTTCATGATAAAATACCGCTGCAATGAAAAAGCCTTTGTTTTAACGATGTCCTCCCCAAATCCCGTATCAGTTCAGTGACACACCCTCCCTATTTCGCAATAATACAAAACGTGCTACCCTTCTTCGAACTCCGTCAATCCTATCTGGTAAGGATCCCACAACGCGCAGCACTATTCTAAAAGAGGACGGACAACCGTAGTGTAGGCAGTCTCTTTAATAGATTTTAAGAGACAGTCTTCACTCCTTCCGATCTGATCATGTAAGTGTAGAAAAGTTGTGGAATGTTTTCAAAGAGATAGTATCGACAGCAATTGAGAGATATATACCACATAAATTAATAAGTGATGGTACTGATCCCCCATGGTACACAAAATGGGTCAGATCGTTGTTGCAGAAGCATGCCAAATTTAAAAGAACTTAAAATCCCCAAGATTGGCAAAGTTTTACAGAAGTTCGAAATATGGCTCGTACTTCAGTGGGTGATGCTTTTAATAATTTCCACAACGAAATTCTCTCTCGAAATCTGGCAGAAAACCCAAAGAGATTCTGGTCATACATAAAGCACACCAGTGGCAAGACGCAATCAATACCTTCACTGCGCGATAACAACGGTGAAGTCACTGATGTCAGTGCCACTAAAGCAGTTATTAAACACGGTTTTCCGAAACTCTTTCACCAAAGAGGACGAAGTAAATATTCCTGAATTCCAATCAAGAACTGCCCAGATGAGAAACATAGAAGTACACTCCTGGAAATGGAAAAAAGAACACATTGACACCGGTGTGTCAGACCCACCATACTTGCTCCGGACACTGTGAGAGGGCTGTACAAGCAATGATCACACACACGGCACAGCGGACACACCAGGAACCGCGGTGTTGGCCGTCGAATGGCGCTAGCTGCGCAGCATTTGTGCACCGCCGCCGTCAGTGTCAGCCAGTTTGCCGTGGCATACGGAGCTCCATCGCAGTCTTTAACACTGGTAGCATGCCGCGACAGCGTGGACGTGAACCGTATGTGCAGTTGACGGACTTTGAGCGAGGGCGTATAGTGGGCATACGGGAGGCCGGGTGGACGTACCGCCGGATTGCTCAACACGTGGGGCGTGAGGTCTCCACAGTACATCGATGTTGTCGCCAGTGGTCGGCGGAAGGTGCACGTGCCCGTCGACCTGGGACCGGACCGCAGCGACGCACCGATGCACGCCAAGACCGTAGGATCCTACGCAGTGCCGTAGGGGACCGCACCGCCACTTCCCAGCAAATTAGGGACACTGTTGCTCCTGGGGTATCGGCGAGGACCATTGGCAACCGTCTCCATGAAGCTGGGCTACGGTCCCGCACACCGTTAGGCCGCCTTCCGCTCACGCCCCAACATCGTGCAGCCCGCCTCCAGTGGTGTCGCGACAGGCGGGAATGGAGGGACGAATGGAGACGTGTCGTCTTCAGCGATGAGAGTCGCTTCTGCCTTGGTGCCAATGATGGTCGTATGCGTGTTTGGCGCCGTGCAGGTGAGCGCCACAATCAGGACTGCATACGACCGAGCCACACAGGGCCAACACCCGGCATCATGGTGTGGGGAGCGATCTCCTACACTGGCCGTACACCACTGGTGATCGTCGAGGGGACACTGAATAGTGCACGGTACATCCAAACCGTCATCGAACCCATCGTTCTACCATTCCTAGACCGGCAAGGGAACTTGCTGTTCCAACAGGACAATGCACGTCCGCATGTATCCCGTGCCACCCAACGTGCTCTAGAAGGTGTAAGTCAACTACCCTGGCCAGCAAGATCTCCGGATCTGTCCCCCATTGAGCATGTTTGGGACTGGATGAAGCGTCGTCTCACGCGGTCTGCACGTCCAGCATGAACGGTGGTCCAGCTGAGGCGCCAGGTGGAAATGGCATGGCAAGCCGTTCCACAGGACTACATCCAGCATCTCTACGATCGTCTCCATGGGAGAATAGCAGCCTGCATTGCTGCGAAAGGTGGATATACACTGTACTAGTGCCGACATTGTGCATGCTCTGTTGCCTGTGTCTATGTGCCTGTGGTTCTGTCAGTGTGATCATGTGATGTATCTGACCCCAGGAATGTGTCAATAAAGTTTCCCCTTCCTGGGACAATGAATTCACGGTGTTCTTATTTCAATTTCCAGGAGTGTAGATATCCTCGGATTAACGAAGCAGCTTAAATCACTTAATAAAGGCAAGGCCTCCGGTCCAGATTGAATATCAGTCAGGTTCCTCTCAGAGTATGCTGATAAAATAGCTCTATATTTAGCAATTATATACAACCACTCGCTCACAGAAAGATCCGTACCTAAAGACTGGAAAATTGCTCAAGTCACACCAATACCCAAAAAGGGAAGTAGGAGTAATCCGCTGAATTACAGACCTATATCACTAACGTCGATTTGCAGTAGGGTTTTGGAACATATACTGTATTCGAATATTGTGTAGTACCTAGAAGAAAACGATTTATTGACACATGGTCAGCACGGTTCCAGAAAATATCGTTCTTGTGAAACACAACTAGCTCTTCATACTCATGAAGTAATAAGTGCTATCGACATGGGATGTCAAATTGATTCCATATTTTTAGATTTCCAGAAGGCTTTCGACACTGTGCTTCACAAGCGTCTTCTAACCAAACTGCGTGCCTACGGATTATCGCCTCAGTTGTGCGACTCGATTCGTGATATCCTGTCAGAAAGGTCACAGTTCGTAGTAATAGACGGAAAGTCATCGAGTACAACAGAAGTAATATCCGGCGTTCCCCACGGAAGTGTTTCAGGCCCTCTATTGTTCCTGATCTATCTTAACGACATAGGAGACAATATGAGTAGCCGTCTTAGATTGTTTGCAGATGATGCTGTCATTTACCGTCTTGTAAAGTAATCAGATGATCAAAACGACTTCCAAATGATTTAATTAAGATATCTGTATGGTGCGAAAAGTGGCAATTGACCCTGAATAAGGAAAAGTGTGAAGTTATTCGCATGAGTACTAAAAGAAATCAGCTAAATTTCAATTACGCGACAAGTCACACAAATCTGAACGCTGTAAATTCAACTAAATACTTAGGGATTACAATTACAAATAACCTAAATTGGAACGATCACATAGATAATATTTTGGGTACAGCAAACCAAAGACTGTGATTCATTGGCAGAACACTTTGAAGGTGCAACAGGTCTACTAAAGAGACTGCTTACACCACGCTTGTCCGCCCTATTCTGGAGTACTGCTGTGCGGTGTGGGATCCGCATCAGGTGGGACTGACGGATGACATCGAAAAAGTACAAAGAAAGGCAGCTCGTTTTGTATTATGGCGAAATAGGGGAGATAGTGTCAAAGACATGATACGTGAATTGGAGTGGCAATCATTAAAACAAAGGCGTTTTTCATTGTGACGGGATCTTCTCATGAAATTTCAATCATCAGTTTTCTCCTCAGATTGCGAAAACATTCTGCTGGCACCAACCTACATAGGGAGTAATGATCATCATGATAAAATAAGAGAAATCAGGGCTAGCACAGTGCTCGTTTTTCCCGTGTGCCGTTCGAGAGTGGAACGGTGAAGAGACAGCATGAATGTGCTTCATTGAACCGTCTGCCGGGCACTTTATTGTGAATAGCAGAGTAATCACGTAGATGTAGATAGATCTGTTACATTTTCCTAAGTGTGTTGCCACTAAAACGCAGTAGTTCCCACAACATTTTCTTTGTGTACTTTCCAACTTAAGTTGTCCGTAGTTGTAATTCCTAAGTATTTAGCTGAATTTACGGCCTTTAGATTTGACAGATTTATGGTGTAACCGAAGTTTAACCGATTCTTTTCAGCACTCATGTGGATGACCTCACACTTTTCTTTGTTTACGGTAAACTGCCAATTTTCTCACCATACAGATATCTCTCTCAAATCGTTTTGATCTTCTGATGACTTCACTAGTCGATAAACGACACTGTCATCTGCAAACAACCTAAGACGCCTGCTGAGATTGTCTCCCAAATAGTTTATACAGTTAAGGAACAGCGAAGGGCCTACAATAGTACCTTGGGAAACGCCAGAAATCACTTCCGTTTTACTCGATGACTTTCCGTCAGTTACTTCGAACTATGAAGTCTCTGACAGGAAATCAGAAATCCAGTCACAAAAATCAGACGATATTCCATAAGCACGCAATTTCACTACAAGCCGCTTGTGTGGTATAGTGTCAAAAGCCTTCCGGAAATCCAGAAATACGAAATCAATCTGAAATCCCTTGTCAATAGCACTCAACACTTCATGCGAATAAAGAGCTAGTTGTGTTTCACAAGAACGATGTTTCCTAAATCCGTGTTGCCTGTGTGTCAATAGACCGTTTTCTTGGAGGTAATTCATCATGTTCGAACACAATATACACTCCTGGAAATTGAAATAAGAACACCGTGAATTCATTGTCCCAGGAAGGGGAAACTTTATTGACACATTCCTGGGGTCAGATACATCACATGATCACACTGACAGAACCACAGGCACATAGACACAGGCAACAGAGCATGCACAATGTCGGCACTAGTACAGTGTATATCCACCTTTCGCAGCAATGCAGGCTGCTATTCTCCCATGGAGACGATCGTAGAGATGCTGGATGTAGTCCTGTGGAACGGCTTGCCATGCCATTTCCACCTGGCGCCTCAGTTGGACCAGCGTTCGTGCTGGACGTGCAGACCGCGTGAGACGACGCTTCATCCAGTCCCAAACATGCTCAATGGGGGACAGATCCGGAGATCTTGCTGGCCAGGGTAGTTGACTTACACCTTCTAGAGCACGTTGGGTGGCACGGGATACATGCGGACGTGCATTGTCCTGTTGGAACAGCAAGTTCCCTTGCCGGTCTAGGAATGGTAGAACGATGGGCTCGATGACGGTTTGGATGTACCGTGCACTATTCAGTGTCCCCTCGACGATCACCAGTGGTGCACGGCCAGTGTAGGAGATCGCTCCCCACACCATGATGCCGGGTGTTAGCCCTGTGTGCCTCGATCGTATGCAGTCCTGAATGTGGCGCTCACCTGCACGGCGCCAAACACGCATACGACCATCATTGGCACCAAGGCAGAAGCGACTCTCATCGCTGAAGACGACACGTCTCCATTCGTCCCTCCATTCACGCCTGTCGCGACACCTCTGGAGGCGGGCTGCACGATGTTGGGGCGTGAGCGGAAGACGGCCTAACGGTGTGCGGGATCGTAGCCCAGCGTCATAGAGACGGTTGCGAATGGTCCTCGCCGATACCCCAGGAGCAACAGTGTCCCTAATTTGCTGGGAAGTGGCGGTGCGGTCCCCTACGGCACTGCGTAGGATCCTACGGTCTTGGCGTGCATCCGTGCGTCGCTGCGGTCCGGTCCCAGGTCGACGGGCACGTGCACCTTCCGCCGACCACTGGCGACAACATCGATGTACTGTGGAGACCTCACGCCCCACGTGTTGAGCAATTTGGCGGTACGTCCACCCGGCCTCCCGCATGCCCACTATACGCCCTCGCTCGAAGTCCGTCAACTGCACATACGGTTCACGTCAACGCTGTCGCGGCATGCCATCAGTGTTAAAGACTGCGATGGAGCTCCGTATGCCACGGCAAACTGGCTGACACTGACGGCGGCGGTGCACAAATGCTGCGCAGCTAGCGCCATTCGACGGCCAACACCGCGGTTCCTGGTGTGTCCGCCGTGCCGTGCGTGTGATCATTGCTTGTACAGCCCTCTCGCAGTGTCCGGTGCAAGTATGGTGGGTCTGACACACCGGTGTCAATGTGTTCTTTTTTCCATTTCCAGGAGTGTATGTTCCAGAATCCTGCTGCATATTGACGTTAATGATATGGGCTTGTAATTTAGCGGATTACTACTGTGTCTTAGCGAATGATGTTTCCCTGTATGCGGTATAAATGTTAGATACTGTGTCTCTTTAAACACTAAATACTTTATCCCCCTTGGTCGCTGTAGCACTCAACATACGAGCACGAAGAATTTGTCCAAATTTGAGTCCACATACCCCCGACCTAATAAAGTCGCAACTACGAGGGCAGTTCAATAAGCAATGCAACACATTTTTTTTCTGAAACAGGGGTTGTTTTATTCAGCATTGAAATACACCAGGTTATTCCCCAATCTTTTAGCTACACAACACTATTTTTCAACGTAATCTCCATTCAATGCTACGGCCTTACGCCACCTTGAAATGAGGGCCTGTATGCCTGCACGGTACCATTCCACCGGTCGATGTCGGTGCCAACGTCGTACTGCATCAATAACTTCTTCATCATCCGCGTAGTGCCTTCTTCGGATTGCGTCCTTCATTGGGCCAAACATATGGAAATCCGACAAAGAGTAGCACAATACACTTCAGAGTTGATCGTTTGACCATGGGGAAGGACATCGGACAGAATAACCCCTTCAGCGTCCCAGAAGACTGTAACCATGACTTTACCGGCTGAGGGTATGGCTTTAAACTTTTTCTTGGTAGGGGAGTGGGTGTGGCGCCACTCCATTGATTGCCGTTTTGTTTCAGGTTCGAAGTGATGAACCCATGTTTCATCGCCTGTAACAATCTTTGACAAGAAATTGTCACCCTCAGCCACATGACGAGCAAGCAATTCCGCACAGATGGTTCTCCTTTGCTCTTTATGGTGTTCGGTTAGACAACGAGGGACCCAGCGGGAACAAACCTTTGAATATCCCAACTGGTGAACAATTGTGACAGCACTACCAACAGAGATGTCAAGTTGAGCACTGAGTTGTTTGATGGTGATCCGTCGATCATCTCGAACGAGTGTGTTCGCACGCTCCGCCGTTGCAGGAGTCACAGCTGTGCACGGCCGGCCCGCACGCGGGAGATCAGACAGTCTTGCTTGACCTTGCGGCGATGATGACACACGCTTTGCCCAACGACTCACCGTGCTTTTGTCCACTGCCAGATCACAGTAGACATTCTGCAAGCGCCTATGAATATCTGAGATGCCCTGGTTTTCCGCCAAAAGAAACTCGATCACTGCCCGTTGTTTGCAACGCACATCCGTTACAGACGCCATTTTAACAGCTCCGTACAGCGCTGCCACCTGTCGGAAGTCAATGAAACTATACGAGACGAAGCGGGAATGTTTGAAAATATTCCACAAGAAATTTTCGGTTTTTTCAACCAAAATTGGCCGAGAAAAAAAATGTGTTGCATTACTTATTGAACTGCCCTCATACACAGAACACTGCTCCATCCGCGACTGATACTTGTAACTTGCTGAGGGCGTTGCACATGTTGCCGTTCGTGTTCAAACAGAACACTGCAATCCGCAGGCTCGCCTAGCATTTGCATTTGTGTTCAAGCACACATTTGTGGCGGGGTTTCCATATTCTTGTCCAAGCCTTGTAACTCTTTGACAGTGAATGTGACCGTGACCCGCGCTCGATAAGCAGGTGGATCTGCTGTCCTCGTAACTCCGGGTCAATACCAGCGACACAGAAAGTGCCGGCTGTAGTGTCAAACTACAAAGCCGCCCGTCCCCCGATTGCGTGAGCCTCTCAGCGGTTAACTGGGTGCCACACGAAGACAGCCGGCGGCTGCATTATTCAGCGTTAGTAGCTGGCTTCCCATCGATTCGCTTCCGCTCCGAACGACACCGAAACAGGGCATACACAAATCCTCGTCGCAGACTGCTGTCTGCGAATGGTCCGTTAGCACTCTGCCTGTGGTGCTTTAAATCAGTTCCTCCCCAGCTGGTGGGCAATAAAATATTACGCTCTTTTAGACGAGGTAAATCAAACAGCCCTATTAGAACTACCTGCAGGCGCGTGACTCATCGGAGTGATCTGTACGTGGTTACAGTATGCAAGAGACGGATAGTGAACTTGAAATAGCTTGTCGGAAACTCCCGGAGATGACCGATGCTGCCTCGCCCGAATTACTAAATGACTTTTTCCAAAGCTGTTTCACAGAGGAAGACTGCACTGTAGTTCCTTCTCTAGACTGTCACACAGATGACAAAATGGTAGATATCGAAATAGATGACAGAGGGATAGAAAATGTTGTGTCTAGACAAGACAGCCTAGACACAATGAGAGGAAGCCGAAAGGCACGCGCTTAAACTCACGCAGGCTGGCGTGAGGTCTGAAACAGGATACGTAATGAATGCTATAAACAAAAGTACGTAGCTTCTGGAATACTTAACTTTAATCCACAATTGGTGAACATTGGTCTTGTTGATACAGTATTATCATCTCAATATAACTTGGTGATGGCGCCTTGCTAGGTCGTAGCAATTGACTTAGCTGAAGGCTATGCTATCTTCTCGGCAAATGAGAGCGTATTTGTCAGTGTGGCTTCGCTAGCAAAGTCTGCTGTACAACTGGGGCGAGTGCTACGACGTCTCTCTAGACCTGCCGTGTGGTGGCGCTCGGTCTGCTATCACTGACAGTGGCGACACGCGGGTCCGACGTATACTAATGGACCGCGGCCGATTTAAAGGCTACCACCTAGCAAGTGTGGTGTCTGGTGGTGACACCACAGAAAAACAATTAAAATCGCTCAAAAGAGGAAAGGCCGCTGGACCTGGTGGGATACCAGTTCGATTTTACACAGAGTACGCGAAGAAACTTGCCCCCCTTCTTGCAATGGTGTACCGTAGGTCTCTAGAAGAGCGTAGCGTTCCAAAAGATTGGAAAAGGACACAGGTCATCCCCGTTTTCAAGAAGGGGCGTCGAACAAATGTGCAGAACTATATACCCGTACCTCTAACGTCGATCAGTTGTAGAATTTTGGAACACGTTCGAATTTTGGAACATGTTCGAATATAATGACTTTTCTGGAGATTAGAAATCTGTAGGAATCAGCATGGGTTTCGAAAAAGACGGTGGTGTGAAACCCAGCTCGCGCTATTCGTCCACGAGACTCAGAGGGCCATAGACACGGGTTCCCAGGTAGATGCCGTGTTTCTTGACTTCCGCAAGGCGTTCGATACAGTTCCTCACAGTCGTTCAATGAACAAAGTAAGAGCATATGGACTATCAGACCAATTGTGTGATTGGATTGAAGAGTTCTGAGATAACAGAACGCAGCATGTCATTCTCAATGGAGAGAAGTCTTCCGAAGTAAGAGTGATTTCAGGTGTGCCGCAGGGGAGAGTCGCAAGACCGTTGCTATTCACAATATATATAAATGACCTTGTGGTTAATATCGGAAGTTTTGAGGATGATGCTGTAGTATATCGAGAGGTTGTAACAATGGAAAATTGTACTGAAATGCAGGAGGATCTGCAACGAATTGACGCATGGTGCAGCAAGTGCCAATTGAATCCCAATGTAGACAAGTGTAATGTGCTGCGAATACATAGAAAGAAAGATCCTTTATCATTTAGCTACAATTTAGCAGGTGAACAACTGGAAGCAGTTAGTTCCACAAATTATCTGGGAGTAGGCATTAGGAGTGATTTAAAATGGAATGACCATCTAAAACTAAACATCGGTAAAGGAGATGCCAGACTGAGATTCATTGGAAGAATCCTGAGGAAATGCAGTCCGAAAACAATGGAAGTAGGTTACAGTAAACTTGTTCGCCCACTGCTTGAATACTGCTCACCGGTGTGGGATCCGTACCAGATACGGTTGATAGAAGAGATAGAGAAGATCGAACGGAGAGCAGTGCGCTTCGTTACAGGATCATTTAGTAATCGCGAAAGCGTTACGGAGATGATAGATAAACTCCAGTGGAAGACTCTGCAGCAGAGACGCTCCGTAGCTCGGTACGGGCTTCTGTTGAAGTTTTGAGAACTTACCTGCACCGAGGAGTCAAGCAGTATATTGCTCCCTCCTACGTATATCTCGCGAAGAGACCGTAAGGATAAAATCAGAGAGATTAGTGCCCACACAGAGGCATACCGACAATCCTGCTTTCCACGAACAATACGAGACTGGAATAGAAGGGAGAACCGATAGAGGTACTCGAGGTACCCTCCGCCACACACCGTCAGGTGGCTTGCGGAGTACGGATGTAGATGTAGACAGTGTCGAGTGATCACTGTCCACGTCCGCGAGGTGTCGCGCGCTCGCTTGCACAAGGGCTGCGATTTGACAATGTGCGCATGAGCAATACGCTTCCTTTCCTGCTACACCTTGTGCATCCTCCCTCTTTCCTGTCAGCGCAGTTATCGTTATCAACTGTAAAGAGTGCTACTGCTTCATTTACTAACGAGAGCCTACTATGTAGCAGGACTGCAATTTTATTGTTCATTTTAAACGTAACGGACAATTATAATGAATTGTCATGTTCATCATCGTAAATCATTTTCATCTGTCCTATCGAAAATACGTCTGTCAGTGCGATTTTAGTTGCAGACTCAATGCGAGGATTGCTTCATCCCAATTAATAAAATGTTACGGGCTATTGTGCCGTGGTCGTATGGATTTCACCTTGAAATCGGTCGTTTCGTCCCCATCTGAAGAGGACATTTTCAAGGAGGATAGCAGCTTTTTTGAATGTCCGTTTCACACCCTGGCTCGCTACTGACAACAGCAAAATTCCGTTTCCGCGAGCTTCCGCACAGTGGTGTGACGTTAATGTTTTGAACACGGGAGCGCAGTTGGCCGTTGTCGACTGTTGCTGTCATCCCTGAGGTTGGCGCACGTTACTGGCGCGCTAGTCTCTTGGATGTCCGTTATCGATCCTTCGATGTTTCTTATCTTTGCTTGGCTTGTTTTCCGCATTCGCGGGACGAGTGGCAGTTGACGTTTGCTCGGGCCAGCTGCTGAGACGCCGCGAGGTACGAGGTGGGAAGCAAACACGTATATGTGGAGTTGGTTGTACGCGGTCTGCCGGTTCAGGATGGAGGATATGTAATGGCTGCCTGCCTGTCTGCTCTCCTGATTTTGCTCGCCGTGCCTTGCGACCGCCTAGCTTGGGTTGCTGCCTGGTGTATCTTACACGAGCCATACCGGACGTCCAGCAGAAGTTAAGCAGCCTTGCGTTTCTTTGAAAGAAAAGGAGCAAATGTATAAGACCTTTTGTAACCAATTTTGGGGGCCTCTTAAGTGTGGCCGTCGCGTGTACACTGCCTTTGGGGAGACCTAATTCTTTTAAATTTAAATAGTTGGGGTTCCCTGTCCTTTATAATATTTTGGGGGTTTTATTTGAATTTTCTCTTTGGGGTTCCTTCCTTGTGCTTGGTTAAATGTTTACTTCTATATCGGGAGGTGACTCCTGGTTAAAACTCGGAGAACGTGTTTGATGTTACTGCCGCCTCCGGCATTCGTCTTTTCAGTTAAGTGTTGTCATCCCTTCGAGCGACCTGGTGTCACTCCTCGTTAATTAATGCTGGTTTATGTGTACTTAATTTTGAATTGGCCATTTGAATTAATATTTTGGAGCGCAGTATAGCACTAAGGCAACCTCATTGTATACCACCTTGTGCCCCGGTCTAGTACGTTAATTTTCAGTGGCACGAGTTAGCTCCAATACCGGTTTTACTGATGTGCTCCCTTCAAAATCTTGTCTTGTATAAGTTTGCCCCCTGTGTGTCTGGGAACACAGAGATGAGCTTTAGTGTGACTTCAGTGCTAGTCAGTTAATGGAATCTTCATTTTGGCTTGGCTTCCACTGAAGAGTTTGAGTGGAGCGTAGTGTGTTGATTTGTTATTCATTTAATTACTATAAGTTTGTGTATTTAATGGGGAGCAAGACATTTAAAGACTGTTGGTATTAACTCCCCTAGTTGCTGGGTGTTGCTAATTCGTTCCAAATGGCCTACTACTTATTCAATGGCAAGGCTGTTGATTAGTTGGTTACTGTGAGTACAAATTCACGCTATTTATTTGTTGCCGAAATTGTTAAAGTGTCTGTGTCGTGATTCAATCACTAGCTACGTGTTTGAGCTAAATTGATAAAAACCCTACATTGCCTCCTTAAAATTTGTTGCCAGCAGAAACCCTTAAGAGAACTAAGTTTTGTCACTGCTTATGTTAACCTTTACTGGGAGCAATATTTCATATAGTTAAATTTTGTCTTAAAATGTGTATTTCTCTGATGTAATAAACGAGTGACAAAAGCAAAAAGCAAAGGGGCTTGGTCCTTCCTATTGTGTCCGGTTTGTAACACGTATCAATCCCATCGTGGAAGACTGGTACACATCTTCTTCAGCACCGGAATCCAATTGTCCTTCAATGTGACGCACCCCCCCCCCCCCTCTTGCTATTGAAATTTCTGGGGTGTTGTATAACCTCTATGGCCTCTCTGTACAGCCTTTCATGGTATCCGGTTGTGGCTGCCAGTTCTTGAGTTCTGTCAAAATAAATGTGGTGCTCTCCTGGCTGTAAAGGATGTTCCGCAACAGCTAATCTGTCAGTCTCCCCTCTTCTGGAACTGACCTTGAATCGGAGATTCAAAAAAGCTACGATCCCCCTTGAAAATGTCTTCCATAGATGGAGACGAAACTTCGGGTTTTAAGGAGAAATTCATAACCCGGAGCATTTTATTTATTATGACATTTCCTGTCATGAAAATTTATGTTGTACATTATTTCATCTGTCATTCATTCTTGCAAATTTACAGTACCACACACACCTACAGGGTGTAAATTTTAAGTTGACAAACCAGAATAACTCGAAAAATAAGCTTCACACGAAAAAAGATGTAGAATACAAAGTTGATTATTTTCGAGGGGGATATCTTCTGGTGCTAAAATTGGCCAGTACCCCAGCCGCCTGGGGGTGGGGCGAGAGGCAACTTTAAAATTTCAAATGGGAACCCCCATTTTTTTATTGCAGAATCATATTTGAGACAACATTTTAGCACAAGCAGATGTCCTCCCTGAAAATAATCAACTTTGGATTCTACACATTTTTTTCGTGTGAAGCTTATTTTTCGAGTTATTGTGGTTTGTCAACTTAAAATTTACACGCTGTATATCAGTGAAGTTCAATAACATTCACTATTTGATTCTCACTTTAATTTTCGTTATACATAATCATACTCGTAAAGTGTCGGAGGAAGACAATGGCAAACCACCTCCGCTAGGACCTTGCCTAGTACAGCGGTGCGGGTCTTCCGGATCGTCCCCTACGCTCTGTCAAGGAGTATGAGACTTCATCATCATAATCACTCATAAGGTAACCATCAGTCCTACTAATCATGGACTGTGGTGAACCTTAATTATGTTGTAGAGGGACCGTCTTTTGTACTTGGCAAGCACCTTTTCATATGACAACCCTTAGTTTCACAGAAGTCGATGATGAAATTTTCTGTGTACGGTCTGTAACTGTAGCGTTAGCCATATTTCGACCAGGTGAGCTTCGCGCAGTGGCTTATTTTCACAGCTGCCAGGCTGGCAGTCGGGGTTCGAATCTTGCTCTTGTACACTTTCCCTTTTATGTTATCTTACAGAAAATCATTAAATATACTATACACAAAACTACTCAAAAACGTTGTCGCCAAAATAATTTAATTAGCATATCAGTCATTACACTAAACGTTTTTCAAATGTGTATTCTGTTCGTTACAGAACAGATGACAGAATCAGCTTAGTTGCTATCACTTGCTGTGCTAGAAGAGAAATCTGGATGGTATTTTTCGTAGAAACGACTGAAACACGAATTCGTAGAGAACAGCGCACATTTGGTGAAGGTACCGACCGCCTTGCAGGCACATGAATTTTTCAGCAGCAATGCCGGAAAATACACTTCGTATAAATTCGAAGAGATCGTTCCTTCTGTTGTGTCGGCTACTGTGGGAGTCAGCACCGACACGAATAAGGTAGGAGAGAACTTGCGATGGCCGGTGGCAGGAATCCAAAATCATCTTTTTTTCCTTTATTGCATTTCGATTCCAGGGGAATGCAGGCTGGCGGCTGCGTAATATGCCGCTCTGCATCCTAGACAAAAGTTATAAACAAAATTAGGAGATATCATAAAAATACAAACAGGCGATAAAACGATGACTGATTAACAGAAGTTGATGATAGCTACCTATAAATTATACCTCGTATGTCCCCTGATTAGAGTGCAACGGAACTGTGCACTAACAATTTGGATGCAACTGGGAATCTGCATCAACCCAGACAGTGGGCCTACACAACCGCTTCCATGCAGTCAATTTGACCTCCAGGCGTCCTTTACGAAGAGCAGTTCAAATCCCGTAGAACCTTGATGGTAAGGCACACATCGAATGAAGCCTCACCAAAAGAATACAGGATTCGTCTGACGCCTGATTATCGTCGTAGAAGAGTGTGTATTCTTCAAACTGTGTGAATGTGTTTAAACTATGTATGGCAGGACACACACATGAGGCCATCGAAAGGAACTCTCGGGAATTCCACCGTCATTTGGTGTGGCAGTTGAAGGTAGCAAAACGAAAATCACAGTTTCAAATTTGACGTTTAAGAAACCGTTCACGCAGGAGAATCGTACAAACGTACCGTCGTTTGCCCATCAAACGGAATTCCCATATGTACGGCATAATAACAAGCATACCTGGCGTAGAGAAACAAGTGAAAGAGTTGAGAACGAGTAAGTCACCAGTTACGGGGTACGCATGGAATCCCAGATCGCTTTCACAAGCAGTTCTCTATGGCACTGCCCCCCCCCCCCCCTCCTTACCTAGCTTCCATTTATCGCGTTATCGCGGACGTCTGGCCCAGCTGAGGGTCCCAAACTATTGGGAAAAAGAGCAGGTATAACAGGGGCAAAACAACGCACTCGCAAAGTTACAGACCAATGTCCCTCACATCGCTTTACTTCAGAATACTTGAACATATTCTCAGTCCAAATGTAATAAATTTTCCTAAGACCGAGAAGTTTATGTTCCCAAATCAGCTTAGTTACAGAAAGCATCGCTCGTGCGAAACTCAGCATGCACTTTTCTCACATGATATACTGCAAAATATGAATGTAGGGGAACAGGCTAATACCATATTTCTAGATTTCCGGAAAGCGTTTTATAAGATGCCCCACTGCAGGCTGTTAAAGAAGATGTGAGCGTATGAAACAGGTTCTCAGATATGTTTGTGACTCGAAGACATCTTATGTTATGACTTAACGTGATTCCTTTTACTCCGATGTGGAGCACAGGGCACATATTAGAGCTCTCCATCTGACCCTGTTCGTTGCCATTTTCTTCATTTTCTCCAGGAGTGGCCAACGGCTGCCGCCTCAGCCTGAACAGACCTGCGCCAAGTCGACCTCGGTCTGCCTCTTCTCCTTGCTCCTTGTGGGCTCCATTCTAAATCCTACTTTTTAATTTGTTGCGGGCCTCTTCTTAGGCTGTGTCCAGTCCATCTCCATTTCCTTTCTTTTATGGTTATCTCGCCTTTCCGTTGCTGGGTGCGTTGCCATAGTTCTTGGTTTGAGACAACATTTGGCCAACGTACTTCCAGTACAGTCCTCAAACATTTATAGATGAAAGTTTGTACTCTTGTTTTAATTTCTGCTGTCACCTTCCACGTATCACACCCGAAAAAGAGAACAGATTTTACATTTGAGACAAAGATTTTAAGCTTCAACAATATTTCACGACATCTCCAAACTGGTCGCAGGTGGGCAAAGGCCCCTTTTGCCTTTTTGATCCTACTTTCGACGTCTTCTGCCGTCCCTCCACTTTCGGAAACAATACTTCCCAGATATCAAAAACTGTCCACCTGCTCAATCTCGTTTTCTTTCACGTCTAGTGCATTATTGTTCTTACTGTTCATCTTAATCTCTTTAGTCTTAGCTGTGTTTATTTTTAATCCAACTATCCGAGCTTCTGTTTCCAATTCCTTAAGCTTGTCACTCATATCCTTGAAAGTGTGGGACAGAAAGCAGGTGTCTTATGTTATACCACCCACTATTTTGTGCTCGCCGGTAAGTGTTCATCAGAGACAATGGTATCGCAAGCAGGGCCCCAGTGAAGTATGATAGGACTTCTGTTATTTTCTATGTTCATAAATGATCTGGTGGAAAGGGTGGGCGGCAGTGTGCCGTTGTTTGCTGATGATGTTCTGGTGTATGGGAAGGTGTCAAAGTTGAGTGACTGTAGGAAGATACAAGGTGACCCAGACAAAATTTGTAGTTGGTGTGATGAATTGCTGCTAGCTCTAAATGTAGAAAAATGTAAGTTAATGAGGATGAATAGGAAAAAAGAAACCGTTACGTCGTTTAAATACCCGCGCGTAACGTTGCAAAGCGATATGGAATGTAACGAGCATATGAGGCTTCTGGTTTGTTCTTGTTGTTGTGGTCTTATTCCAGAGACTGGTTTGATGCAGCTCTCCATGTTACTCTATCCTGTGCAAGCTTCTTCATCTCCCAGTACCTACTGCAACCTACAGCCTTCTGAATCTGCTTAGTGTATTCATCTCTTGGTCTCCCTCTACGCTTTTTACCCTCCACGCTGCCCTCCAATACAAAATTGGCCACCCCTTGATGCCTCAGAACGTGTCCTATCAACCGCTCCGTTCTTCTAGTCAAGTTGTGCCATAAACTTCTCTCCTCCCCAATCCTATTCAATACCTCCTCGTTAGTTATATGATCTACCCATCTAATCTTCAGCATTCTTCTGTAGCACCACATTTCGAAAGCTTCTATTCTCTTCTTGTCCAAACTAGTTATCGTCCATGTTTCACTTCCATACATGGCCACACTCCATACAAATACTTTCAGGAAAGACTTCCTAATACTTAAATCTATATTCGATCTTAACGTGTTTCTCTTCTTCAGAAACGCTTTCCTTGCCATAGCCAGT
This sequence comes from Schistocerca serialis cubense, assembly GCF_023864345.2. NCBI lineage: Eukaryota > Metazoa > Arthropoda > Insecta > Orthoptera > Acrididae > Schistocerca > Schistocerca serialis. The sequence goes on along the minus strand of NC_064641.1, from coordinate 867,077,946 downwards.
CTATATTTTATATCCTCTCTACTTCGACCATCATCGGTTATTTTGCTCCCCAAATAGCAAAACTCCTTTACTACTTTAAGTGTCTCATTTCCTAATCTGATTCCCTCAGCATCACCCGACTTAATTCGACTACATTCCATTGTCCTCGTTTTGCTTTTGTTGATGTTCATCTTATATCCTCCTTTCAATACACTATCCATTCCGTTCAACTGCTCTTCCAGATGCTTTGCTGTCTCTTCTGGTAGGAAAGACAATAGATTGACTTCGGTTTACTGGAAGAATTTTAGGAAAGAGTAAAGGAGACCGCATATAGGACGCTCCTGCGACCTATTCTTGCGTACTGCTAGAGTGTTTGGGATCCGCACGAGGTCGGATTAAGGGAGGACAAGGTTCGAACAACACGCAAGTGTTACGGAGACGTTTCGGGAGCTCAGATGGGATGTTCTCTTCGAGGAAAAATACTGAAAAATATTAGAGAACCGGCATTTGAAGCTGACTGCAGAACGATTGTACTTCCGCCAACACATATAGCGCCTAAGGACCGCAAAGATAAGATATGAAAAATTAGGGCATCATATAGACAGTCATTTCTCCATCGCTCTAGTAGTGGAACAGGGTAGCCTCAGCTATGCGCCGTACGATGGCTTGCAGAGCGTGTATGTAGATGCACCTAAATATCTCATCCTTAAATCGAAAACTGACGAAGATATACAATCTACTCTCTTGAATAGTTGATCAGAACAAACAAGCACCAGAATGGAAGTGTAAACCAATATCGAGAGTGACGTTCGCAATTCTGGTACGGCAAACGAAGCAGTAATAAGAGGCACCAGTTTCAATACGGGACGACGGAATTTCGCAGCGTATCCGAAATACGCAAGAGAAAGCGCAGAGGCCTGGAGTGCAATGTGTTTGAGAGTGGGTGCCTCCAGCCCAGAGCGGCGGAGTCGATGTCGGGATTAGCCGCGCCACTCTGCGTGCCTCTGGGGGACGCCAGCAGATGGCTCTGCCCGCTCCCGCCCTTAATAATGAAGCCGCTAATTCTGGCGGCAATTGCTTTAAGCTGGACGCGCGCGCCGCCCACATCCGGGCTGCGAGTATGAGCGCCTATCGGAACCGACCGTTAGTATTCAGCTGCTAATTACTGCCGCCGGCCGGAAACAATGTGTGCCCCATTACGCGCAGTGGGCCGCAGATTAGACAGTAATAGCGGCCAGAGCCAATATTTTCCTTTCTCTTTCGATTCTGCTCCAGGGGGGAGATAGGGGGTTTTGGGATCCATTCACGATGAAACTGCTGGACGAGTTCAACACTTGTGGGAGTACACCCAACCTGCCAACCAGTACCTCACACTGTGCAAAAGTGCGAAAGTGCGCCACAGGTGCGCACACGTCTGTCAAAGCTGAACAGCGACACGTGTGTCTAGACACGTGTGCCAAATGAACGGCGACTGTTTCACTATCTTGTTTACGCGGTACCAGGAGGACGGAAGCACACCCAGTCTTGCTTCCCTCTGGCGACTGTAGCCTTACGTGATGAAACGCCCGGTTAAATCCTCAGGACAGAACAGGTAGTTGGAATTGTGGAAACGGACCAAAAATGACCGGCTGTCAGTTACACTCGAACAGACATAACTGTATTTAGTTGCCCAAACATTACAGCGCAAATTCCCGGCCTTAAAAATGGTTGAAATGGCTCTGAGCACAATGGGACTCAACTTCTGAGGTCATCAGTCCCTTAGAACTACTTTAACCTAACTAACTTAAGGACAGCACACATATCCATGCCCGAGGCAGGATTCGAACTTGCGGCCGTAGCGGTCGCGCGGTTCCAGACTGTAGCGCCTAGAACCGCTCGGCCACCCCGGCCGACTCCCGACCTTAACTATCGACTGAATATGTCACAGAATCTTATGGCTTAAGGGCACAACCTCTTTAATTTTTAAAACTGCTGTAGGCCCATAATTTAAAAACACAACTCATTCTGGTTCAAAATGGCTCCGAGCACTATGGGACTTAACATCTGTGGTCATCAGTCCCCTAGAACTTAGAACTACTTTAACCTAACTAACCTAAGGACATCACACACATCCATGCCCGAGGCAGGATTCGAACCTGCGACCGTAGCAGGCCCGCGGTTCCGGACTGAGCGCCTAGAACCGCGAGACCACCGCGGCCGGCACTCATTCTGGAAACGTCCCCCAGGCTGTGGCTAAGCCATGTCTCCGCAATGTCCTTTCTTTCAGGAGTGCTAGCTCTGCAAGGTTAGCAGGAGAGCTTCTGTAAAGTTTGGAAGGTAGGAGACGAGGTACTGGCAGAAGTAAAGCTGTGAGGACGGGGCGTGAGTCGTGCTTTGGTAGCTTAGTTGGTTGCCGGCACGGTAGCTCAGCGTGTTTGGTCAGAGAGCCGTTTGGCCTCTGTAATAAAAAACTGAGTGGAAGGATCAACCACCGAACTTGATGTCTTGCGACGTCCGCAACGACCAAACACAACGATCAATAACAAACAAAATGAAAAAAAAAAAAACTTGGTAGAGCTCTTGCCCGCGAAAGGCAAAGGTCCCGAGTTCGAGTCTCGGTCCGGCACACAGTTTTAATCCACCAGGAAGTTTCACAACTACAATAATTTTTTAAAGGCAGAAGGCCCAAAGCGTTATCCTTAAGTAATTTTTTAAAAAAGGATGTTGAAGGCGCTTGGTTTAAAACATAGCTACAGTATATTTTCAAAAGGCAGAAAGTGCAAGGTTTAATCCTTAAATAATATTTCAAATGAGACTGAAGGCCCAAACAATCTAAGACCTGACAATTAAAGAATTTTAATTTTAAAATGGCTGAAGGCCCGTGATTTAAAAACACAACTACAATAAATTTTTAAAGGCAGAATGCCCAAAGCTTTATCCTTAATAATTTTTAAAATGAGGCTGAAGGCCCAAACAATCTAAAACTTAACAAGAAAGGAATTTTAATTTAAGACGGCTGACGGCTCATGGTTAAAAACACAACTACAATGAATTTTCAAATGGCAGAAGGCCCATTATTTAAAACCCAACTAAAAGCATACAGATTCAAACCATCGGCTATGAGCCATTAAAATACACAATAAAACACCAATAAGAAAAGGCAGTACAGCCAGCGGCGCTCTGACGTTTCCGGGGGTCGGTCTGCACGTCGCTTAGGGGAGACAGGTAGTCGGCCCAACTATATCCGATCCGCCGGCAACCCAACCAATAGACAGTCAACGGACCCACCGACAAGACGACTTCCTTTCCACCCGAGCTGTACACAAGGAACTCCAGTGCCAAAACGTAAAAGGCGTAGCCACCCACTACGAAGTATGCATAAGCTATCAAAACTACACACACGTGCTGGACAGCGACAACACGGTGAGGAAAGGACACTGCCTGAATTTTTCGTCAGCGGCCAGGGCAGGTAACCGGAACGCTAACGGCCACAAGGCAGAAAATTCCGCTGGTGCACTTGGACTTCAAATAACCAAAATACAGTTACACTCCACCGGATGGTGGGCAAACTTTCGCCAACTCGAACACTCGCTGTTGCTCACGGGAATATCCCCAACAGCCAACCATGAAAACCAACGGCACAATGTGAACAGACTGGCTTCGGTAATTGAATCACTACTCAACTTTGATCCCCTGGGTCGGTGAGCCGCGAACCTCGTAGCAATAGGAACAGCTCCCACACACTCCGACACTGCGTAGAGACCGCCAGCGGGCCCGGCCCACTGCGCCGCGCGGAGATTTCCGGGCTGATCCACACCAACCGACCGACTGCCGCACATCGGCTAGCCGGGAGCTATAAGCACCAGACCAAAGACAGTACAAGGTGAGAAAATCGATACACACCGCTGTTGCCAAACGTAGAAAGAGAAGTACCACATCGTAACCGCAATAACCATGGGAAACCAACCAGAGAGTAACAGTCAAGGTTTAAACCAACGCATAAGCCGGGGCCAACACGTGAGACATAGAAACGGCGAGTATTGCAAAAAAGCAAAGAACAGGAGCTCTGTGTTCTCAGTCATTTAAACACGACTGGGAACTGCAATTCTTCTTTACAGCAGTAGCTGAAAAATCACAATGGTTGTGCTGTGGCCGGCCGGAGTGGCCGAGCGGTTAAAGGCGCTACAGTCTGGAACCGCACAACCGCTACGGTCGCAGGTTCGAATCCTGCCTCGGGCATGGATGTGAGTGATGTCCTTAGGTTAGTTAGGTTTAAGTAGTTCTAACAAGGGAACCTCCCCATCGCACCCCCCTCAGATTTAGTTATAAGTTGGTACAGTGGATAGGCCTTGAAAAACTGAACACAGATCAATCGAGAAACAGGAAGAAGTTATGTGCAACTATAAAAAAAAGCAAAATATAGAAACTGAGTAGTCCATGAGCAAGATACGCAACATTAAGGAACCGTGAGGTCAGGAGCACCGTGGTCCCGTGGTTAGCGTGAACAGCTACGGAACGAGAGGTCCTTGGTCCAAGACTTTCTTCGTGTGAAAATTTTAATTTTTTATTTTCAGACAATTACTATCCGTCCCTCCGATGCGAAGTAACTGCGCCGTAGTATGGGGACGCTACACCTAAACAAGAAAACCTAAATCGGGCAAGGTAGAAGAATCTTTTTACCCATTCGCCAAGTTAGGTGGGTCGACAACATATTCCTGTCATGTGACGCACATGCCGTCACCAGTGTCGTATATAATATATCAGACGTGTTTTCCTTTGGAGGAATCGGTTGACCTATGACCTTGCGATCAAATGTTTTCGGTTGCCATTGGAGAGGCACGTCCTTTCGTCTACTAATCGCACGGTTTTGCGGTGCGGTCGCAAAACACAGACACTAAATTTATTACAGTGAACAGAGACGTCAATGAACGAACGGACAGATCATAACTTTGCGAAAATAAAGAAAGTAAAATTCTCAGGCGAGGGGAGACTTGAACTAAGGACCTCTCGTTCCGCAGCTGCTCACGCTAACCACGGGACCACGGTGCTCCTGAGCTCACGGTTCCTTAATGTTGCCTATCTTGCGCATGGACTACTCAGTTTGTATATTTTGCCTTTTTTTCATTGTTGCACATAACTTCTTCCTGTTTTCTCGATTGATCTGTGTTGAGTTTTTCAAGGCCTATCCACTGTGCCAACTTATAAGTAAATCTGAGGGGGGTGCGATGGGGAGGTTCCCTTGTAAGTTCTAGGGCACTTATGACCACAGCAGTTGAGTCCCATAGTGCTCAGAGCCATTTGAACCATTTTTTGGTTGTGCTGTGTCGTCCGAACAAGACACAGCCAGGGCAAAAGCACCAAAGATGCGAACTGTTGCCCGTGCTATAGAGACACGCCGCTGGCTCGAATTCCACCAGCGCCACGGGCGGCGATGAGGATGAAGGTATCGACTTCACCTCGGCCAACTGCCGGCCGAGTACAATGCGCCAATGACCGGAGGACAACGGACAGAATCCTAGTCGGAAGATGGAAGAGCAGCCCTCGCCCACCTGGTTACAGATCATCGTCCAGGGCTGACAGACAGGGAACGTCGTTTAGTGAACTCTTAGAAGTGAACAGACAAGTGTTGTACATTGCGTTTGCTATGTACTGTGAAAATTACCTACGATTATTTGCACTTAGCTATTGAGGGCCTGTTTTGTGTTATATTACATAGTGTTGCAGACTTCATTATTCGACAAGTCACAAAGATAAGTAAGCCTTTTTAACTCATTTGTGTGAATTTGTTACTAATTTGTTGGAGTATCGTAGAACCTTCGTTCTCCTATCCCGTTAGCTGACCGTAGGGCATAGCCGTGCAATAGTGGCAGGAAGAGATTGACTTAGCCGAGTATTGCACCAGAGGCCGTTTCATGAACTCACAAACTCGGTCTACCGTAACAACAGTGGCAACTCGATCTCGACAGCAGTAGCGACGAGGCCTTTACAAAACTCACCAGCCGGTCACTGTGGCCGAGCGCTTCTAGGCGCTTCAGTCCGGAACCGCGCTGCTGCTACGGTCGCAGGTTCGAATACTGCCTCGGGCATGGATGTGTGTGATGTCCTTAGGTTATCTAGGTTTAAGTAGTTCTAAATTTAGGGGACTGACGACCTCAGATGTTAAGTCCATTTGAACATTTGAACAGAACTCACGACGTGGATTTACAAACGTTTGCTGTGCGCAGAATAATATGCGACCAGCGCAAATCCACGATTGAAAGACATTACGACTCATTTCAAAAAGACGAGTGTAGTGTACTAAACAGTGAAGAACGCCAAGCCAAATTAAGAGCCCCCTATAGAAATGGATGAGGCACATTAACAGCTTTTTAATGTAAGTCATAATAATTGATACGTCTGGAACTCTTAGTTTCTTATGTTTCGTTCGTCTCTCTTTTACTGTGCAACTTACTGTTCTCAATTTTCCAGAACGTCAATCACAGTCATTCCCACTACAAACGAGTTTAAAAACCTCGTTAAGAAAACCAAGATTCGGGAAACCGTCTTCCGAAGGGGTTTTTGTCTCGTTGATGCTGCAGAACTTTTGTGTCGCTTGAACGTCAGCAGATTTCAAGACACCGGCCTTTCCAAACAGTGACGTGACCTATAAGTTTTATCTCTGTTGATCCATCAAGGATAGGGGACATCTGCTTGTAAAATAATTATCAATGAAATTTGCCAGCAGCCATGTAAGTGAGATGTTATTTTATTTTATTTGGACTGCCAGTCCCGACATTCCACCATGCCAACTTCAGGCCCCATATGCATCTCTCGAAAATAAACGATATTGACATACAGTGCCATGTACTCCTGGATATCGTGAATTCAAAACCGTTTCCCAAGTGATTCACTGGAAGACTTGATAGTTGCTATGAAGTCTTCGAATGAAGCACTTGGGAAACGATTTTGAATTCACGATATCCAGAAGTATGGGGCACTGTACGACAATGTCGTTTATTTTCGAGAGATGCATACGAGGCCTGAAGATGGCATAGTGGAAAGCCGGAACTGATAGTCGAAGTAAAATAAAATAACATCTGTTGGCAAATTTCATTGATAATTATGTTATGGTCGGCGATGTGCCCAGGCAGTTAATAAAGAACGCTAAGGACTTTGTTGCTTTCTCTGTTGCATTAGATGAAGCATCAGATCTTACAGATACAGCTCACGTAGTGATACACATATGAGGCGTCGAAAACTCTCTTCGTCTAAGAGAGTAAGTTTTCGGTTTAGTAGCTTTGAAAGTGACTACGACCGGTGTAGAAATTCTCTGAGCTGTGGAGGAAGCGATTGATAGTGTCGATATGGATTGGAATAGGCTAATCTCGCTGACTACTATTGCAGCACCTGCAAAAATGGGTCGCCATCAAAGAGGACTCGTACTACTGATGCGCAAAAAGCTAGGGCGCACAGATGAGACGTACGGAATTCACTGCATTCTACATCGAGAGGCGCTTTGTGCAAAACCAGTAACGTTAAAAAATTGCTGTGCATAGTGTAAACTATCGGAAAACACATGAGCTTATGCATGGCCAGTTGCGGCAATTCTTGGAGGAATTAGTTGAGGAGTACGTCGACATGCCTTACTATACTGGCTCAGTCGAGGTAAAATGCTGAAGAGATTATTTTAATTTACATTTGGCCTTAATACGAGGACTGTTCAGAAAGTAAGTTACGATTGATCGCGAAATGAAAATCACAGTGAAAATCAGAAATGTTTCATTTGTAACAGTTAGCTACACCTTGCAGCTACTTCTCTACGTAGTCGCCGTTCTGACTCAGACATTCGTCGTAGCGTTGTACCAAGTTTCCAATACCCTCATCATAGAAGGCAGCCGCCAGTGCTTTCCGCCAATTCTCTATGCTGGCCTACAGCTCGTTGTCCGTGCCAAAATGTTGTCTTCATCGCCAGCGGTTCAAGTGAGCAGAGATGAAACTCAGTGGGAGACAATTACGGGCTGTATTGTGAGTAACCAAACATTTCCAATTGAAACGATGCAGGAACATCTTCATTGCCCCTGCATAATGAGGCTGAGAATTGTCTTGAAGAAGAAACCGCACGACAGTTATGTAATGTTGGTTGCATAGCTTCAGGGGAAAATTCTCACCAGGCCCTCGTACTTTACGGGAGACACTATTTACTGTAACATCTTTACGCGCTCAATAAGAGCTCAGGAATGAAAAGAGCGACATAATTCTACCTAGAGTCGTACTAAAGACACTGCCCAACACATCTTTGCAAAGCTTTATCGGATTTTCATAGTCGTTTCCATTTCGCGAGCCGATCGTAACTTACTTTCTGGACAGCCCTCGGACATTTCTTACGTTAGGAGGGAAAGAATGAATCGAAACTAGAAGCCCCTTGGTGCATATCAGACCTTGCGTTTCTCGTGAACATTACGTCTAATGTGAACAGCCTAAACGTCGGTTTGCAAGGTGAAAATAATTTAATTTCTGACATGTTGGAAGAAGTAAATACTTTTGAAAGCAAGATTGCTCTTTCGGAGAGCTAGCCTTTGTCTGAAAACACTGCACATTTTCCCACCATTGGTTTACGCCACGAAAGTGTTAGATTTGAAGAATACTTGTCAATAATTGCAAAAATTAAGGAGTAATTTCGAGCACGATTTGTAGATGCTATGAGTGTGTCTCCTATCATTCTTTGCTTAGCAAGGCCGTTTTTAGCATCAGTTGAAGATGCTCCGAATCATTTCTTTTTCTTATTTGAAACTGATATTTACTATGCCTCGTCCTGCTCCATGTTGCTGTGCGTGTCAGGATGGTAGCAGGTGGGCATCCGGGGTTTTCTTCCTACACGTAAAATGAGAAACGCCACGACTCATGGAAAAGATGTGCTTCATTCCAAAAGCTACCACTAAGGGATGCAATGTTCATGAAAACTGGCTACGGCGTTGTAGTGGACCGCACGTGGTACGGAAAGAGCATTTCACCCTCACTAGCAATAAATATCGGACCCGTGCGGAGGGTAAGAAAGCTGGCAGCCAAGCGAGCGACGCGCTTTTGCGGCTGCTACCTCGCCGACCCTCGCGAGTTACTCACGTGACGGTACCCGGTACTCCCACTGGCGCGTTTGTGGCAGAAAGTTGGCGTCTCTCACTCAGCGATACCGTGCTGGCGTCCCTAGCCCAGAGTAATAACGTGGGAGCCAGCCACAAATACTGCGGAGTAGTTTACGTAACAGCTCGTGCTACAGCCTGAGGCTAAGTTACAATGATCGAAGTACACTACTGGCCATTAAAATTGTTACACCAAGAAGTATTGCAGATGATAAACGGGTATTCATTGGACAAATATATTATACTAGAACTGACGTGTGATTACATTTCCACGCAATTTGGGTGCATAGATCCTGAGAAATCAGTACCCAGAACAATCACCTCTGGCCGTAATAACGGCCTTGATACGCCTGGGCATTGCGTCAAACAGAGCTTGGGTGGCGTGTACAGGTACAGCTGCCCATGCAGGTTCAACACGATACCACTGTTCATCAACAGTAGTGACTGGCGGATTGTGACGAGCCAGTTGCTCGGCCACCACTGACAGACGTTTTCAATTGGGGAGAGATCTGGAGAATGTGCTGGCCAGGGCAGCAGTCGAACATTTTCTGTATCCAGAAAGGCCCGTACAGGTTCAAAATGGTTCAAATGGCTCTGAGCACTATGGGACTCAACATCTTAGGTCATAAGTCCCCTAGAACTTAGAACTACTTAAACCTAACTAACCTAAGGACATCACACACACCCATGCCCGAGGCAGGATTCGAACCTGTGACCGTAGCAGTCCCGCGGTTCCGGACTGCAGTGCCAGAACCGCTAGACCACCGTGGCCGGCGCCCGTACAGGACCTGTAACATGCGGTCGTGCATTATCCTGCTGAAATGGAGGGTTTCGCAGGGATCGAATGAAGGGTAGAGCCACGGGTCGTAACCCATCTGAAATGTAATGTCCCCTGTTCAAAGTGCCATCAATGCGAACAAGAGGTGACCGAGACGAGTAACCAATGGCATCCCGTACCATCACGCCGGGTGATATGCCAGTATGGCGATGACGAATACACGCTTCCAATGTGTGTTCACCGCGATCTCGCCAAACACGGATGCGACCATCATGATGCTGTAAACAGAACCTGGATTCATCCGAAAAAAAATGACGTTTTGCCATTCTTGCACCCAGGTTCGTCATTGAGTACACCATCGCAGGCGCACCTGTCTGCGATGCAGCATCAAGGGTAACCGCAGCCACGGTCTCCGAGCTGATAGTCCATGCTGCTGCAAACGTCGTCAAACTGTTCGTGCTGATGGTTGTTGTCTTGCAAACGTCCCCATCTGTTGACTCAGGGATCGAGACGTGGCTGCACGTTCCGTTACAGCCATGCGGATAAGATGCCGGTTATTTCGACTGTTAGTGATACGAGGCCGTTGGGATCCAGCACGGCGTTCCGTATTACCCTCCTGAACCCACCGATTCCATATTCTGCTAACAGTCATTAGATCTCGACCAACGCGAGCAGGAATGTCGCGATACGATAAACCGCAATCGCGATAGGCTACACATCGACCTTTAACAAAGTCGGAAACGTGATGGTACGCATTTCTCCTCCTTAGACGAGTCATCACAACAATGTTTCACCAGGCAACGCCGGTCAACTGCTGTTTGTGTATGAGAAATCGGTTGGATACTTTTCTCATGTCAGCACGTTGTAGGTGTCATCACAGGCGCCAACCTTGTGTGAATGCTCTGAAAAGCTAATCATGTGCATATCACAGCATATTCTTCCTGTCGGTTAAATTTCGCGTCTGTAGCACGTCATCTTCGTGGTGTAGCAATTTTAATGGCCAGTAGTGTAGAATACCATGTACATTGCATAGAGGAACACAGTTATCTGAAAAATCGTATTAAACCTCTTGTTCAAGGTGAATTGTCGTTTAATTGCTGAGAGGCGTGTTTGATATCCTTGCCATGAAGGGTATTTAGGTACCTAACGTGGACGTAAAACCAGTCCGGCATATTTATGCAGAATTTGTTTTTATGTTTTTTTTATAACCGTGACATTTGTTGACAGGACGATGGAATAACTTGATACCTTCTCTTGATTGCATTGCACACTGTGAAGAGCACGAGAGTACCCCAGGCACAGTGTATCCCAGCTAGTGCGTAAAGCGAAGCGGCAACATCTATGCTTAGAGACACACTAAATGGGTGGTGACGGTTCCGCTTCCCTGTTTACAAGTCGGGTAACTGTGCACACTGTGCCCAGCAAGCTGCATATGAGCAACAGCTCCGCACGTGTGCAGAATTTCTGGGCGGCCCTGTTCTAGCCAGTGGAGCATTACGCCGTCGTCACGCGGCAGGTAGCATTCAAAGTGCAACGTGCTGACTTAATCTTCACTACGTTGCTGGAAGCGCAGAAATGATCCGTTTTGTGCATACAGCGCACGTACCTCAACGTGCTATAGGCGACCGCAGCGCGCTCCAGCGGAAATCGCGGCTACAGGTGGTGCGTGCGAACTGCACAGGACGACGAGTTCTCGAAAGGGACTGGCTGCTACAGTTTCAATCTGGCCTTGCTCGGGATGGAGCAGCTGACGTCAACTTGCGCGCTGACAGTAAAACCAACCGCGCGAGAGACAGCGCCCTCATTACGCTGGACGTACTGTTAATGTGACTTTAGCATAGGAATTACGCAGCCAAACAGTTGCAGAGATCTATTTGGTACATTGATCTACGTTTCGACACCTCTAGGGATGTCTTCATCAGAATGAAATTTTGAGAAACCGTAAAATTACATTGCGAGAAAGCAATGGTCTGATGTTTTTCACAAGCTAGGCACACGTGCCAAAGATGGGAAAGTGTATTTTATTTTTTGATTTGAGCTTATCTGATCCCAATTCTGACCATTGCTTTGTCTCAATGTTATTTTACGATTCCTAAAAATTTCATTCTGATGACGGCATCCTTAAGGCTGTCGAAACCTAGGTCAATGTACCAAATAGCTATTTGCAACTCGTTGGCTGTGTCATTCCTATGTTGAAAGTAATATAGGGTTGCTGAGAAACAGCCATGTTTTGAGCTGTGTTGATGTGATTTGCCTATGCAGGCGACTACTGTGCTGTATAGCAATAGTTTCGCGGCTCCTAAATCACACACTTTGATTACGAAATGGACGGACGTAAAATTCCTACTTTAGCTCTGATGAAACGCACATTTTCTACCTTGTTCATACGCTAGTTTTTCTCCCTTGTTCATATATATATATATATATATATATATATATATATATATATATATATATATGTTACAAGACAAAAAGGAAAGTTCCACATCCAATTGTTAAGGACGTCAGCTTACAGAAGTCCTATTACAATAGAACAATACAAATTTACAGTAGTCTTCCACGTAAGATAATAATTGTTTCTTTATTTTCATTTTTTTATAACCCTAACGTTATTCTTACTTGATCACTGTCTCGATTCAGCAGAAGAATCTTCAGAACAAGTGAAGCACCAGCCTTGAAAGAAGAAAGTCCAAATATCTTATTGCAAGTAGTGGAAGCCCTTCAGCAAATATAACACCGAAAATTACAGAATATACTTTTATTAAATAATTAAGTAGAGTCCCAGAGGTTTTTAGAAAACGGGAATATGAACAAAACATTCTTATGACTTAGCGAGATGTGAACCAGCCTCACACCTCTTCATAACTCTGCATCTCTATTTGTTACACTACGCTATACGTCCGTAAAACATGGCCGATGTTACCGCCTCCTGAAGACTTATTCGCGCATTATGTTTTTACCTGACAATTACTTAGAACAATTGTAGCAACAACAGCGCGTTTTGATGGATCTTCCTACAGTCTGGAACCACGCGACCGCTAAGGTCGCAGGTTCGAATCCTGCCTCAGGGATGGATGTGTGTGATGTCCTTAGTTAGGTTTAAGTGGTTCTAGCTTCGAGGGGATTGATGACCTCAGAAGTTAAGTCCCATAGTACTCAGGGCCATTTGCACCATTTGAGGTATCTTCAATGTTCCGATGCCTTGAAATGCCATACTTCCGTAACACGCAAGTTTTAATGTGAAAACATCCAAATACAAAGATTCCTTAACCATTAATATCAAATTATCCGTCATTTTATTACAACAAATCGTACGAACAACGACGCATTTTCGAAAACTTTTCAGGGTGTTGCTGCTCTGGAACTGCATGTATTCATAGAATGTAAACTATAATGTAAAACCCACCGAATATGGGTTTCACCTGAAATCCAACAAAATTCTGAAAAGAGAGTTAGAGATATGGCCTGCATGTTACATGTGTCTTTCTACCATCTCATGGTCTATGTTCAAATGTGCGTTCAGAACATCTGACGTGCTTGAGCTTGCTCTGAACCTTCAGAAAGGGACTGCGGTCCTCTTCTTCCATGCCAAGACGTTAGAATCTCGTCGTGCTTAACGTTCACGTTCGGACGCACAATCCGTGTGACGACGGCATTAGTACTGAGATTCCGCTCCGTGCCTCCTCGAAAGCGTCGTACTCGATTCTGCCTACTTGTCTGAATCAGGCAGCCAATTATTAGACTTACTAATCAAGATTAATTATGGGGACGTAGAAAGTCCGTATGGCTCAACGGCCTATTGCAAGTCTTTCAATTGGACACCACTGCGGCAACTTGGTCTCCATAGCCTGGCCTGTGAATCCTACTGACAAGGGGAGGCCGCCAATTGTGAAATTCAGATTCGATTCATACTGCGCATAATAAAAGCTCATGGCCAAAGGTGTAATGTGGCAAAGCACCAAGATGCACTTCTCAGCCGTTGTCGAGAAAATCGACGATTAAAAGAAACCGTTGCGGTGAAATACCTTCTACGATTAATAATTTTCTACAGCGTCGTGGTGCAGCGGTAAGCGCTCGGGTTCGTAATCCGAAGGTCGCCGGATCGAATCTCGCGCCAAGCAACTTTTTTTTATTATTAGTTTTTTGTAATTCAAATATATATATATATATATATATATATATATATATATATATATATATATATATATATACTATTAATGAATTGCTTATGCATGTTGGTGAAGGCGGATCGCTCTCCAATTGTACCGTCTCCATTTTTCCCTTTTTTTTTAACAGGGTGTACCAAAGCTCTCCCGTCCGCACTGATTTTCGACGATGTTATAAGTTGCGCTAGGGACCGCATCTACCTTCTTTCGAAGTTAGCACGCAACTACGCTGTTACGCGGCGGCTCGTTTCGGCCCACTCAACATCTGTCCTTCAAGTGTAACGAGCGAGTAACGGAGTTTATATTTCATATCTACCACAGCAAATTTCTGTTCGTCGTGTCTCTATTCTAATTCGAAGGTTTGACTTACGCTATACGTATTCGTTTCGGAATATCGTTTCTACGTCTTCCGTTAACTATACGTGGATAACATTATCAAGATAATTAATAACATTTGTGAAATACAACTTTGTTTGCGGAAAACATAATGATGTTCGAAGTCGCCAGTTTTTCCACGACAAACGACTTTCAACAACTTATTATATGCATAATTGTTGCAACTGATTGCCGGGAATTATATATATATATATATATATATATATATATATATATATATATATATATATATATTTGAATTACAAAAAAAAAATACTAAAAAAAAAGTTTGCATGGCGCGAGATTCGATCCGGCGACCTTCGGATTACGAACCCGAGTGCTTATCGTTGCGCCACGACGCTGTAAAAAATTATTAATCGTAGAGAGTATTTCACCGCAACGGTTTCTTTTAACTGTCGATTTTCTCGACAACGGCTGAGAAGTGCATCTTGGTGCTTTGCCACATTACACCTCTGGCCATGAGATTTTATTATGCGCAGTATGAATCGAATCTGAATTTCACAATTGGCGGCCTCCCCGTGTGAGTAAAGGAAACCTGCAGTTTGACTTTTAATCCGAACCACGTGTCATTCCTGACGAATCTTCACACTGTTGAGAGGTATAGGATCTGTTAAAGACAGACTGATACGAGCGTTGGAACGTAAATAGTAGCAACTATTTATTCACTACAGATACAAAAGAGTTACATGTTTGCTCCTGTTACCGTCCTTCAAATGGTTCAAATGGCTCTGAGCACTATGGGACTCAACTGCTGTGGTCATAAGTTCCCTAGAACTTAGAACTACTTAAACCTAACTAACCTAAGGACATCACACACATCCATGCCCGAGGCAGGATTCGAACCTGCGACCGTAGCGGTCGTGCGGTTCCATACTGTAGCGCCTTTAACCACTCGGCCACTCTGGCCGGCTGTGACTGTCCTTCAAAGTAGTCACCAGCATTGTGTAAAACCCGTCGCCAGCGATGTGGAAGGCGTAGTATACCGTTAGCAGAGTGTTCTGTCGATGGTGCGAATGGAGCAGTTAAAAGTTATGGTGATTCTGGTGTACGATTCTGATGGTGTGATCCTAATCCATTACGTTCCTCCACGACAGACTGTCAATGCACAGTATTACAATTCGTTTTTGGAGCATCACCTGTGTCCAGCTTGGCGAAAGAAGCGGCGACACTTTCTGCGCAACCCACCCATCATTTTGCACGACAATGCGTGGGCGCATACAGCGCAAGCTGTGGCTGCTCTGTTCGGCCGATGGGACTGGGAAGTACTGTACCATCCACCATACTCCTCAGACTTAAGTCCTCGTGACTTTGGTTTGATTCCGAAGATTAAGGAACCGCTTCGTAGCATTCGCTTTAGAACTGTTCCAGAGATTCGACAGGCAGTAGACCGCTCCATTAGCACCATCAACAGACCAGGCTCTGCTAACGGTATACTACGCCTTCCACATCGCTGACAAAGGGTTCTACACAACGCTGGCGACAACTTTGAAGGAGAGTAACAGGTGCAAACATGTAACTCGGTTGTGAATAAATAGTTGCCACTATTTAAGTTCCAACCCTCGTACATTCCACGGTCAGCCCGGATTTCGATCCCCTGACCTTCTGGTTTCCAGGCACGCACTTTACCATTAAACCAATGTCTTCAACGGGATGTAGGTGAGTATGAGGATCATATCTGTCATGACACCAGGAACAGCCCACACTGAAGTGTTAATTGAGTTAGAGTCAGGTGCATTCGCATCATATGACCTAAGCACTTCAGTAACGCCGCACTCATTCTTCCCTTCATGGTCAAGGCTACCTGCAGGTCTCTCCTTACAAATTCGTTTCCTCTCTCCTAGCTTTTTCTAGAGCTGGCCGATGAAACTTTATTTTGGAAATGGAAGTACCACGAAAAACACTGGTTGCACGGCCTAGAAGAGATGGGGAGACAAGCAGGACAGAAATCAATGAGGCACATCGTTCACAAAGTTTCTAACCGGCTTGCTGGAAGAAAATCCTGATGAAATGAAATATCTTGCACATCACAGATTTACATATACATGAGGGAACAAAAACACTGGTGGCTCTTAAAACGGTATCGCAATCTACATCTACATCTACATCTATACTCCGCGAGCCACCTTACGGTGTGTGGCGGAGGGTACTTATTGTACCACTATCTGATGTATGTTGTTTGAACGGTCACTGAATGCTAAAAGTATTAAAGCGAATAATTTCAATAAACTGAAAACGGCGTCTTCTAATATTTTCCAAATCATACACTACTGGACATTAAAACTGCTACACCACGAAAATGACGTGCTACAGACGCGAAATTTAACTGACAGGAAGAAGATGCTGTGACTTCCAAATGATTAGCTTTTCAGAGCATTCACACAAGGTTGGCCCCGGTGGCGACAGCTACAACGTGCTGACATGAGGAAAGTTTCTAACCGATTTCCCATTCACAAACAGCCGTTAACCGGCGTTGCCTGGTGAAACATTGTTGTGATGCCTGGTGTAAGGAGGAAAACGCGTACCATCACGTTTCCGACTTTGATAAAGATCGGATTGTAGCCTATGGCGATAGCGGTTTATCGTATCGCAACATTGCTGCTCGCATTGGTCGAGATCCAATGACTGTTAGCAGAATATGGAATCGGTGCTTTCAGGAGGATAATACGGAAAGCCGTGCTGGATCAAAAAGGCCTCGTATCACTAGCAGTCTACATCTACATCTACATCTACATCTATACTCCGCGAGCCACCTTACGGTGTGTGGCGGAGGGTACTTATTGTACCACTATCTGATCCCCCCTTCCCTGTTCCATTCACGAATTGTGCGTGGGAAGAACGACTGCTTGTAAGTCTCCGTATTTGCTCTAATTTCTCGGATCTTTTCGTTGTGATCATTACGCGAGATATATGTGGGCGGTAGTAATATGTTGCCCATCTCTTCCCGGAATGTGCTCTCTCGTAATTTCGATAATAAACCTCTCCGTATTGCGTAACGCCTTTCTTGAAGTGTCCGCCACTGGAGCTTGTTCAGCATCTCTGTAACGCTCTCGCGCTGACTAAATGTCCCCATGACGAATCGCGCTGCTTTTCGCTGGATCATGTCTATCTCTTCTATTAATCCAACCTGGTAAGGGTCCCATACTGATGAGCAATACTCAAGAATCCGACGAACAAGCGTTTTGTAAGCTACTTCTTTCGTCGATGAGTCACATTTTCTTAGAATTCTTCCTATGAATCTCAACCTGGCGCCTGCTTTTCCCACTATTTGTTTTATGTGATCATTCCACTTCAGATCGCTCCGGATAGTAACTCCTAAGTATTTTACGGTCGTTACCGCTTCCAATGATTTACCACCTAGGGCATAATCGTACTGGAATGGATTTCTGCCCCTATGTATGCGCATTATATTACATTTATCTACGTTTAGGGAAAGCTGCCAGCTGTCGCACCATGCATTAATCCTCTGCAGGTCCTCCTGGAGTACGTACGAGTCTTCTGATGTTGCTACTTTCTTGTAGACAACCGTGTCATCTGCAAATAGCCTCACGGAGCTACCGATGTTGTCAACTAAGTCATTTATGTATATTGTAAACAATAAAGGTCCTATCACGCTTCCCTGCGGTACTCCCGAAATTACCTCTACATCTGCAGATTTTGAACCGTTAAGAATGACATGTTGTGTTCTTTCTTCTAGGAAATCCTGAATCCAATCACAAACCTGGTCCGATATTCCGTAAGCTCGTATTTTTTTCACTAAACGTAAGTGCGGAACCGTATCAAATGCCTTCCTGAAGTCCAGGAATACGGCATCAATCTGCTCGCCAGTGTCTACGGCACTGTGAATTTCTTGGGCAAATAGGGCGAGCTGAGTTTCACATGATCTCTGTTTGCGGAATCCATGTTGGTTATGATGAAGGAGATTTGTATTATCTAAGAACGTCATAATACGAGAACACAAAACATGTTCCATTATTCTACAACAGATTGACGTAAGCGAAATAGGCCTATAATTATTCGCATCTGATTTATGACCCTTCTTGAAAATGGGAACGACCTGCGCTTTCTTCCAGTCGCTAGGTACTTTACGTTCTTCCAGCGATCTACGATATATTGCTGATAGAAAGGGGGCAAGTTCTTTAGCATAATCACTGTAGAATCTTAAGGGTATCTCGTCTGGTCCGGATGCTTTTCCGCTACTAAGTGATAGCAGTTGTTTTTCAATTCCGATATCGTTTATTTCAATATTTTCCATTTTGGCGTCCGTGCGACGGCTGAAGTCAGGGACCGTGTTACGATTTTCCGCAGTGAAACAGTTTCGGAACACTGAATTCAGTATTTCTGCCTTTCTTCGGTCGTCCTCTGTTTCGGTGCCATCGTGGTCAACGAGTGACTGAATAGGGGATTTAGATCCGCTTACCGATTTTACATATGACCAAAACTTTTTAGGGTTCTTGTTTAGATTGTTTGCCAATGTTTTATGTTCGAATTCGTTGAATGCTTCTCTCATTGCTCTCTTTACGCTCTTTTTCGCTTCGTTCAGCTTTTCCTTATCAGCTATGATTCGACTACTCTTAAACCTATGATGAAGCTTTCTTTGTTTCCGTAGTACCTTTCGTACATGATTGTTATACCACGGTGGATCTTTCCCCTCGCTTTGGACCTTAGTCGGTACGAACTTATCTAAGGCGTACTGGACGATGTTTCTGAATTTTTTCCATTTTTGTTCCACATCCTCTTCCTCAGAAATGAACGTTTGATGGTGGTCACTCAGATATTCTGCGATTTGTGCCCTATCACTCTTGTTAAGCAAATATATTTTCCTTCCTTTCTTGGCATTTCTTATTACACTTGTAGTCATTGATGCAACCACTGACTTATGATCACTGATACCCTCTTCTACATTCACGGAGTCGAAAAGTTCCGGTCTATTTGTTGCTATGAGGTCTAAAACGTTAGCTTCACGAGTTGGTTCTCTAACTATCTGCTCGAAGTAATTCTCGGACAAGGCAGTCAGGATAATGTCACAAGAGTCTCTGTCCCTGGCTCCAGTTCTGATTGTGTGACTATCCCATTCTATACCTGGTAGATTGAAGTCTCCCCCTATTACAATAGTATGATCACGAAACTTCTTCACGACGTTCTGCAGGTTCTCTCTGAGGCGCTCAACTACTACGGTTGCTGATGCAGGTGGTCTATAGAAGCATCCGACTATCATATCTGACCCACCTTTGATACTTAACTTAACCCAGATTATTTCACATTCGCATTCGCTAATAACTTCACTGGATATTATTGAATTCTTTACTGCTATAAATACTCCTCCACCATTGGCGTTTATCCTATCCTTGCGGTATATATTCCATTCTGTGTCTAGGATTTCGTTACTGTTCACTTCCGGTTTTAACCAACTTTCCGTTCCTAATACTGTATGCGCACTATTTCCTTCAATAAGAGATACTAATTCAGGAACCTTGCCCTGGATACTCCTGCAGTTTACCAATATTACGTTAACTTTTCCTGTTTTTGGTCTCTGAGGACGGACGTTCTTTATCAACGATGATAATGTCCTCTCTGGTAAGCCGTCAGGTATTTTATCGTTTCGCCCAAGGGGGGGTCCCTCTAACCTAAAAAACCCCCGTGTGCACGCCACACGTACTCTGCTACCCTAGTAGCTGCTTCCGGTGTGTAGTGCACGCCTGACCTGTCTAGGGGGGGCCCTACAGTTCTCCACCCAATAACGGAGGTCGATGAATTTGCAACCATTATAGTCGCAGAGTCGTCTGAGCCTCTGGTTTAGACCCTCCACACGGCTCCAAACCAGAGGACCGCGATCGACTCTGGGCACTATGCTGCAGATATTAAGCTCAGCTTGCACTCCGCGTGCGATGCTGGTTGTCTTCACCAAATCAGCCAGCCGCCGGAAGGAACCAAGGATGGCCTCAGAACCCAAGCGGCAGGCGTCATTCGTTCCGACATGTGCTACTATCTGCAGCCGGTCACACCCAGTGCGTTCAATAGCTGCCGGAAGGGCCTCCTCCACATTACGGACGAGACCCCCCGGCAAGCACACCGAGTGCACACTGGCATTCTTCCCCGACCTACCCGCTATTTTCCTAAGGGGCTCCATAACCCGACTAACGTTGGAGCTCCCTATAACTAATAGGCCCGCCCTCTGTGACTGTCGGGACCTTGCCGGAGAATCGGCCACTGGCCCAACAGGCGAGGCATCCTGTGGTGGCTCGGAAACGATGTCATCACCACTAGGAAGCACCCCGTACCTGTTGGAAAGGGGTAAGGCAGCTGCCACGCGGCCAGATCCCACCTTCGCCTTTCGGCCAGGCACGCGCGAGCCCACCACTGTCCGCCATTCACCCTGGAGTGATGGCTGACCGGTAAGATGCTCACTGCCGGAAGACGCAGCGACATCAGGGGTTCCATGTGATTCCAAGGCCACCGAAGTAGGCATAGGTCTCACCACAGTTGCCCCAACGCCACTACGAGCCGACGCCTGCGCCTCGAGCTCGATGAGCCTAACAGACAAAGCCTCCACCTGCCCCCGAAGAGTGGCCAATTCTCCTTGCGTCCGCTCACAACAACCACAGTCCCTACACATGACTGTTTACCCTACTCTATACGGTGACAAATTCCCAAGATAATCTTCTGATGAGCTACTCTGATAATCAAGAAACACTCACTGAAATACGAGACGCGAAAACTACGCTAGGTTTTCCCAGAAAAACTATTTAAAAGCTAAGCGCAGCAAATAAGTACAAAAACGCTTTATACAAACAGTACTCGCTGCTGCTGGTGCTCTCGCTCTGGCTGTCACAAGACAACTGCTGATTCAAGTGACTAGTGGCTAACGGCCGCGAAACAAACAAAAGGCGGTTTTAGGGCGCTTTCTGTTCTAAACGATCAAGAAAACACTAAGAAATCTAACACGAAAACTACGTAAAGTTTTATCAAGAACTGTTAGTTACTATGCAGAGCAGATAAACACAAATAGAATCCCTTCCTTAGTGGAAGGTCATAAACAAAATGCAAAATAAACGCTTTATACAAACAGTACTCGCTGCTGCTGGTGTTCTCGCTCTGGCTGTCACAAGACAATGTGTGCGGCACGCGACAAACGTCACATTTACATGAAATGTATTACATGCTTTGACATGCTAATGATCAGCATAGCAGTGCAGACGCAGATATTAGTAAATACATAAAGGAACATTAGGTAGCAGATTTTTAATTCAAAGATCGTAATTTAATATCCGTTGTGCCTCGCATAAGGAGAATCTCGTATCAGCACAGTTGAACTTCGGCAGTTGCAGAATAGTGTCCTATCGAAACTACTGTGCGTCTTTTCGGGATATCCCTTCTCGTGTTGGTCTGGATCCCACCACTGTCATGCGAATATTGGAACTGATCTGTTCACGAGGGCTACTCGACGTCATGGAGACTCTTAATGGCCTCACGTGACTAGCGCCCGACAGGACTCATTTTGTGCGCTGGGCTGTACAGAATCGCAAAGCCGCCTCACATACATTGAAATGGGAATGCTTTCCACAAGTATCCACATGGATTGTGTGATGACGCCTGCAGAATCACAGCACAGAGATCGTTGTAGGAATTTCCCTTTTGGCAATGCAGACAAGAGCGCAGACTCCATTGTGCCTAATGACAGTACTGGCCGGCTACTGTGGCCGAGCGGTTCTAGGCGCTTCAGTCCAGAACCGCGCAGCTGCTACGGTCGCAGGTTCGAATCTTGCCTCGGGCATGGATGTGTGTGCAGTCTTTAGATTACTTAGGTTTAAGTAGTTCTAAGTTCTAAGGGACTGATGGCCTCAGATGTTAAGTCCCATAGGGCTCAGAGTAATTTGAACCATTTTTTTTGACAATACTGAATAGAAAGGTCCGAGGAGAAGGAATGCTGCCGTTGTCATTGTGGAAACGGGCTCAGCACCAATCATGAAGGTATGGGATGCCAGTAGGTGTAGAATGCCGCCTCTGGTGCGTATAGATGGTAATGTGGATTCCAGGCAATACTTTTCTTACATGTTAATTTTGGTGAATGTGCCGTATCAATAACTTTACTTTTCAACAAGATAAAAAAAAAAAACATATGTTGCTTGTGCTCTCCTGAGCTACATCGAAACGTAGTGTGTCCACAGGTACTCTGACCACCTCCCCCTGCGGGTTGGGGGTAAGAATAGGCCCGAGGTATTCCTGCCTGACGTAAGAGGCGACTAAACGGAGTTTCAACCGTTTCGGCCTTTCATGTGATGGTCCCCCTTGGGGTTTGACCTCCATTTTTCAAAATTCTACAGAAGTACGAGCCTTTTGGGAAAGGACGCCTTACGTGGTGTCCCACTGGTCCTCAGTGCACTAAGTCCTTGGCACTCAGCATTGTACCGGCGTTGTAACCATCCCCACTATTCCTCAAATTGGGCCTAAACGCCTGATGGGTTGTACAAGTTACGCCCATAGTGCGTCCCCATCTGCACCTACGATCATGATGGACTTTCCATGGCACCAGAAATCCAGCACGGTAGCCAGCCCGTTGTGGTGGGGTCGTCATGTACCCTCTAGGTTGTAGCCCCCTGACAACACAGGGATCGTACTGCCGATACCTGAGCTGCACCCTCCCCACGTCGCCCAAGGAGTAGATGCCCGTCTCCTTGGGGCATCAGGACTCCTGGCAACGGCCATCCTGCCAGGTGGCCCTTGCTGAGGCTGGGTGGCGGCCGTGTGGAGAGCCCCTGGTCGGAGTGGGTGGTATCGGGGCGGACGTTTCGCAGATGAAACGTCAACACGTATCAGGTCGCTCTGCGGCCGAGTCTTTCAAACGGAAAGGTACTGTCTCTAGTTCTGGTTCTCCTGCCCTTTCCCCCTTGGCCACTCCCTGGAGGAGGGACAGGCCCGCCGGCTTGGGGCGAAGTACTTCCCCCGCTATTTGGTCTGTTCTCGAACCGATGGGGGGACGTTCGCCACCTGCAAGCCCATGTTCTTTGTTCAGCACATTGAGGACATCTTCGGGGAAATCGAGGCTCTCAGTAAGATGCGTTCGGGGTCCGTTCTTATAAAGACCACCTCCGCCACACAGTCGGCGGCGCTCCAGGCATGCGACCGCCTAGGGGATATCCCAGTGTCCATTGTCCTGCATCTGGCACTAAATAGGACGCAGGGGGTTATTTTTCATTGGGACCTCCTGCTGCAATCTGATGAGGAGCTCAGGGCCAACCTGGAGCGCCGAGGCGTGCATTTCGTCCGGCGAGTCCAACGCGACCCCAAAGACCGTCGCATCGACACCGGGGCCTTTATCCTTGCCTTCGAGGGGGACGTTCTCCCGGAGAAGGTAAAGGTGATGTGCTACTGGTGCGACCTTACGTCCCGCCTCCTGTGCGCTGTTTTCGGTGTTTGCGCTTTGGGCACATGTCGTCACGGTGTGAGGCTGAGCCCCTTTGTGGGGATTGTGGACGTCCTCTTCGTGAGGAAGATACGTGCACCCCACCACCTTGGTGCGTTAATTGTCCTGGCATCCACTTGCCTAGATCCTCAGACTGCCCCGCATATCAGAAGGAGAAGAAGATACAAGAACTCAAAACTTAGGATCGTTTCTCTTATTCTAAGGCCAGTTAGAAGTATGACCGCCTCCATCCCGTGCCATTGACCACTTCGTTTGCCTCAGTTGTGTCACCTCCTTGCCGGCCGCGGTGGTCTAGCGGTTCTAGGCGTGCAGTCCGGAACCGCGCGACTGCTACGGTCACAGGTTCGAATCCTGCCTCGGGCATGGATGTGTGTGATGTCCTTAGGCTAGTTAGGTTTAAGTAGTTCTAAGTTCTAGGGGACTGATGACCACAGATGTTAAGTCCCATAGTGCTCAGAGCCATTTGAACCATTTTTGTCACCTCCTTCCGCAGTATCCTCACCCCTATCCTGTCCCCCCCCACCTCCTCCCCCCATCCGGGGTCTCTGCCTCCGCCTCCCAAATCCCTCCCTTCCAAATCCTCCTCCCCCGTGGCCCCCGCCCCCTCTGCCCCAGGGGCCACCCTTCCTCCTCTTCCTCCCCCCCCCCTGCCGCCTGAGAAGCGGTCCTTTTCTCAGGCGTCCATCGGGGGCAACGTTCCGGACCCCAGCTTCCGAGGTCCGGCGTTCCAAAACAGACCCCACGCGTGAGGACCTTCTTCGGGTCCAGCCCACCACCCCTGTACCTCCTCGGACTTCCAAGAAGGCCCCCAAGAAGAAGTCTCTATCCCCCTCTGCACCCCAGCGCGTTTCGTCCGATGCTCCATCCGTGAGTCGCTGCTCCCGGCCGTCCTCAGTTTCGCCGGGATGCTCTGCTGCTAGGCGCTCAGCTGGTCTCTCGTCGGCAAATGATGATGTCCCTCCTACACCATCAGGGACAGCGGCCGCAGCTGGCGACGACTCGATGGAACAGGATCCGCCTCCCGCCGGTTGTAGCGTTGTTCCCTCGAAACCTGGCCCTCCGCGGCCGTCGAGTTGACCAGCTCTTCCCCCGTCTCGTTCCCCCTCTTTTTTGACTAGCGATGGCCTTGTTACATTGGAACATAAGAGGTATCTGATCTAATCGGGAGGAATTACAACTGCTCCTCCACCTGCACTGTCCGCTCGTCCTTGGTCTCCAGGAAACCAAGTTGCGCCCGACTGACCATATTGCCTTTACCCACTATACCTCAGAGCGGTATGACCTCACCCCTGTGGACGGTATCCCAGCTCATGTGGGGTAATGTTGCTCGTTCGGAACGATGTCTATTACCATCCCATCCCATTGACCACCCCACTGCAAGCAATAGCTGTCCATATTACTCTTTCTGCTTTTACTTTTTCAGTTTGTACCATCTACACTCCATCGGCATCCGCTGTTAGTCGGGCTGACATGATGCACCTGATCGTTCAGCTTCCCCCGCCGTTTTTATTGTTTGGCGACTTCAATGCCCATCATCCCCTTTGGGGTTCTCCTGCATCCTGTCAAAGAGGCTCACTCTTGGCGGATGTCTTCAACCATCTCAATCTTGTCTGCCTCAATACTTGCGCCCCGACTTTCCTCTCGGACTCTACTCATACCTACTCCCACTTGGACCTCTCGCTCTGTTCTACCACTCTTGCCCGTCGGTTCGAGTGGTATGTCCTTTCTGACACCTATTCGAGCAACCACTTCCCCTGTGTCGTTCGTCTCCTGCACCACACCCCATCCCCACGTCCTTCGAGCTGGAACATACCGAAAGCTGACTGGGGACTTTACTCCTCCCTGGCGACCTTTCCGGACCACGATTTTCTCAGTTGTGACAGTCAGGTCGAATACCTCACGGCTGTTATCATCAATGCTGCCGAACGTTCCATTCCTCGTACTACCTCTTCTTCACGTCGCGTTTCCGTCCCCTGGTGGAACGAGGCTTCTAGAGACGCTATCCGTGCTCGACGACGTGCTTTACGCACCTTTCGCCACCATCCTACGTTGGCGAATTGTATTGGATACAAACGGCTCCGAGCGCAATGCCATAGAGTCATCAAAGACAGCAAAAAAGCTTGTTGGGCCTCTTTCACCAGCTCCTTTAACAGTTTTACTCCCTCTTCTGTCGTATGGGGTGGCCTGCGCCTGCTGTCGGGCATTAAGGCCCACTCCTCGGTACCTGGCCTGACCTCAGGTAATGAGGTCCTCGTTGATCCTGTGGCTGTCTCCTTCGGCCGGTTTTCGCGGAGGTTTCAAGCTCCGCCCATTACCACCCTGCCTTCCTTCCCAGGAAAGAGGCAGAAGAGGCTCGGCGACCTTCCTTCCGCTCGCTGAATCTGGAAACTTATAATGCCCCCTTTACTATGTGGGAACTCGAACGTGTGCTTGCACTGTCCCGGTCCTCTGCTCCGGGGCCAGATGCCATTCACGTTCAGATGCTGGCACACCTTTCTCCGGCGGGCAAAAGCTTCCTTCTTCGTACCTACAATCGCGTCTGGACCGAAGGTCAGGTCCCCATGCGTTGGCGTGACGCCGTCGTTGTTCCTATACCCAAAGCCGGGAAGGATAGACACCTTCCTTCTAGTTACCACAAGCTGTGTCTGTAAGGTGATGGACAGCTACTTACCAATGTCCATTCCGGCTTTCGTCGCCGCCGCTCCGCTGTTGACCACCTTGTGACCTTGTCGACATTCATCATGAACAACTTCTTGCGAAGGCGCCAAACGGTAGCCGTGTTCTTCGATTTGGAGAAGGCTTATGATACCTGTTGGAGAGGAGGTATCCTCCGCACTATGCACAGGTGGGGCCTACGCGGTCGCCTGCCCCTTTTCATTGATTCCTTTTTAACGGATCGAAAGTTTAGGGTACATGTGGGTTCTGTATTGTCCGACGTCTTCCTCCAGGAGAACGGAGTGCCTCAGGGCTCTGTCTTGAGCGTAGCCCTTTTTGCCATCGCAATCAATCCAATTATGGATTGCATTCCACCTAATGTCTCAGGCTCTCTCTTTGTCGATGACTTCGCGATCTACTGCAGTGCCCAGAGAACATGCCTCCTGGAGCGCTGCCTTCAGCGTTGTCTATACAGCCTATACTAATGGAGCGTGGCAAATGGTTTCCGGTTCTCTGAAGAGAAGACGGTTTGTATCAACTTTTGGCGATATAAAGCGTTCCTTCCGCCATCCTTACATCTCGGTCACGTTGTTCTCCCATTAGTGGAAACAACTAAGTTTCTAGGGCTCACGTTGGACAAGAAACTGTGTTGGTCTCCGCATGTCTCTTATTTGGCGGCCCGTTGTACACGTTCGCTTAATGTCCTCAGAGTTCTTAGTGGTTCATCTTGGGGAGCGGATCGCACTGTCCTGCTTCGCTTGTATCGGTCCATAGTCCGATCGAAGCTCGATTATGGGAGCTTCGTCTACTCGTGTGCTCGGCCATCCCTCTTACGCCGTCTCAACTCCATCCATCATCGGGCGTTACGTCTTGCGACCGGAGCCTTCTACACTAGTCCTGTCGAGAGTCTTTATGCTGAAGCTGCGGAATTACCATTGACCTACCGGCGCGACGTACTGCTGTGTCGGTATGCCTGCCGGCTGTTGTCTATGCCCGACCACCCCTCCTACCAGTCCTTCTTCGCTGATTCTCTCGACCGTCAGTACGGGTTGTATGTGTCTGCCCTGCTGCCCCCCAGAGTCCGCTTCTGTAGCCTGCTTCGACAATTGGATTTTGCCCTCCCTACCACCTTCAGAGAGGGTGAGAGCCCGACACCACCTTGGCTCCAGGCTCCGGTTCATATTTATCTCGACCTCAGCTCACTCCCGAAGGAGGGTACTCCGGCTGCAGTGTATTGCTCACGGTTTGTCGAACTTCGTGCTCGACTTGCCAGTCACACCTTTATTTACACCGATGGCTCCAAAACTGACGATGGTGTCGGCTGTGCCTTTGTCGTCGGGGCCGCCACCTTTAAATACCGGCTCCTCGACCAATGTTCCAGCTCTACGGCGGAGCTTTTTGCTCTCCATCAGGCCGTTCAGTATGCCCGCCGCCACCGCCATTCATCGTATGTACTCTGCTCTGACTCACTCAGTGCTCTTCAGAGCCTTGGAGCTCCCTATCCGGTCCATCCTTTAGTTCAACGGATAGAGCAGTCCCTCCATTCTTTCGCTGATAATGGTTCTCCTGTCAGCTTTCTGTGGGTTCCCGGACATGTAGGAGTGCCTGGGAATGAGGCTGCGGATGCTGCAGCCAAGGCTGCAGTCCTCCTGCCTCGGCCAGCCTCCCATTGTGTCCCGTCATCTGACGTTCGTGGGGGTGTTTGTAAGAGGCTTGTGTCGTTGTGGTGGGATGCTTGGTCATCCCTCCAAGGAAACAAGCTCCGGGCAGTAAAACCGCTCCCAACTGCTTGGACAACTTCCTCCCGACCATCTCGGCGAGAGGAGGTCCTTCTGACCAGGTTGCGGATTGGGCATTGCCGGTTTAGCCACCGCTACCTGCTCTCCGGTGACCCAGCCCCGCAGTGCCCTTGTGGTCAAGCATTAACAGTGCGCCATGTTTTATTGTCGTGTCCCCACTTTAGTCAATCTCGTGTTGTCCTGTCCCTGCCATCTACTTTACCGGATATTTTAGCTGATGACGCTCGAGCAGCTGCTCGTGTTCTGCGTTTTATAACTTTGACTGGCTTGTCCAAAGACATCTAACCTTTTTACTTATTTTATCTACATCTTTGTTAGGTCTTTCTGGTGTCCCCCTCTCCCCTTGAGTTTTACTAGATTCCATGTGCTCTAACAACAGTGACAGGGCGCTAATGACCTCAGTAGTAGAGCGCCCTTAAACCCCAGCAAAAAAAAAAAAAAAAAAAAACTCTGACCACCATGTTTTTCAGAGCTTACAACTGCTGAAAAGAAGCAGTGTGGAGCGAAGTACCCATATCTAATGAACAGATGAACATTCCCAGACAGCGTATTATTTGACTTTTTTTGAGCTCTTTTGCTCATCAGAGGTGAGTATCTCCAGATGTTTATTGCCCCAATGGCAACAGGTTAGAGGCTTAAAGCACATCTTGCTACCATCGTCAACACGAAATGATGAGTCGAATCTGTCATCCGAGTATCGACTCGATACCCAACTGGCTTAGAGCCATTGTTGCTCCCTGAGGTGCTAGCTCTGCGTTCTACACTTGGCACCCTGCATATCTCCAAATCACTCAAATATTTTGCTATGTTCTTGTTCCTGTACTAATATGGACAAAAATAAAATTTTATTATTTTCTGTACTTCGTGGCGTTTTTGTAATTTAAAGGCCAACAATGCAGTGTTATAGGCTCACTTTTTTGACTGTTACACAAGGTTATTTTATTTTATTTTGTTTTCAGTCACCATTTTTCTGACTGCTTTGATGTGCCCCGCCACAAATTCCTCTCCTATGCCACCCTCTTTAAAGAGCACATGTACACTGCATCATCAACCATTCGTAATATGTATTGCAGTCTATCTCTTCCTCCACAATTTTTGCCCTCAACTTGTGACTGCTCCGTGTAGTACCATGGAGGTTATTCTCTGACCTCTTAACACGTTTCCTATCATCCTCTCCCTTCTCCTTGTCCCTTTCTTCGACGATTCTGCGGAGAACATACTCATTCCTTATCTTACCGGTCTACCTAATTTCTGACATCCAGCTGTACAACTCAAAAGCTTCGATACTCTTACGTTGCGGTTTCCCCACTAACCATGCTTCACTACCATACCATGTTGTGCTCCAAACGTATACAATCAGAAATTTCTGCCCAAAAAATGGTTACATTTGATACCAGTAGACTTCTCTTGGTCAGGAATGTGCTCTTTGCCTGTTCTCGTCTCCCTTTTAGGTCCCCCTTGCTTCGTCCGTCATGAGTTATTTTACTTCTAAGATAGCAGAATTATTCAGCTTTGTCTACTTCGTGATCGACAGTTCTGATGTTAACTTTCTTGTAATTCTTGTTCACTGTCGGTGAGGATAGTAGGAGACAGTCGACGTTTCCAACCCGCACTAACAATTGTTTGTCCAGTCCAGGCGACTCTCTACTGTCCTGCCTATGCTACTGCTTAAATACGCGAACCACAGCGGGGTCCACCACCACCAAGGAAACCAACATTCTTTCCGACAACAGTGGCCCCATATTTCCGAATAAAAACGTTGAAGTCTATGACACATACAGCGAGGTGACGAAAGACATGGGGTACCTCTTAATATCGGGTTGAAAATGATTTTGCCTCGCGTAATGCAGCAACTACATGTTGCATGGACTCAACAAGTGGTTGGAAGTACCATGCAGGAACATCGAACCAGTCTGCCTATATAGTCGTAAGGAATGGGGAGATTCTGTGCAGAATCGTAGAGGAAAGGAATACGAGGAAAACACTGACAAGAAGGGACAGGATGATAGGACATCCGTTAAGACATCAGGGACTGACTTCCATCGTAATAGAGGGAACTGGACAGGGCAAAAACTGTAGAGGGAGACAGAGATTGGAATACATTCAGCAGGTAATTGAAGACGTAGATTGCAAGTGCTACTTTGAGATGAAGAGGTTGGCACAGCAGAGAAATTCGTGGCGAGCTGCATCAAACCAGTCTCTAGACTGATGACTCAAAAAAGAAGAGTAGTCCATACTTGCGGTGCAGGATTTTGTGCACGAGCTGACCCCTCGATAATGCCCCATAAATGTTTGATCTGATACATGTCGGGCGAGCTGGGAAGCCAAGTCATTCGCTCGAACTATCCAGAATGTTCTTTAAACTAGACGCGAACAATTGTGCCCAAGTGACATGGCACATTGTCATCCATAAAAGTACATGGTTGTTTGGGAACATGAAGCCCGTGAATGGCTTCAAATGGTATTCATCCATCCTGACATAACTATTTCAGTCAATTATCGTTTCAGATTGACCAGAGGACCTAGTCCATTCCACGTAAACGCAGCACACACCATTATGGAGCCACCTCCAGCTTGCACAGTGCGTTGTTGACAGCTTCGGTCCATGGCTTCGCAAGGTCTGAGCTATAATCCAAACCCACCATCAGCTCTTACCAACTGAAATCTGGACTCATCTCACCAGGCAAACTGCTTTTCAGTCGTCTAGGGCCCAATCGATATGATCAAGAGCCCAGGACAGGCGCTGCAGGTGATGGCAAAGTCACTCGCGTCGGTCATCTGTCGCCTTAGCCCATTAACACCAAATTTCACCACACCTGCTAAGGGATGAATTCTTCGTACGTGCCAAGTTGATTTATGCGGTTATATCACCCAGTGTTGCTTGTGTGTTATCACTGACCACTATACGCAAACGCTGCGGTGAAGTGAAGACCGTCGTCCACTGTGTTGATCGTGGTGGTAGGTAATACCTTAAATTACACTACTGGCCATTAAAACTGCTACACCAAGAAGATGACGTGCTACAGACTCGAAATTTAACCGACGGGAAGAAGATGCTGTGACATGCAAATCATTAACTTTTCAGAGCATTTACACAAGGTTGGCGCCTGTGGCGACACCTACAACGTGCTGACATGAGGAAAGTTTCCAACCGATTTCTTATACACAAACAGCAGTTGACCGGCGTTGCCTGGTGAAACCTTGTTGTGATGCCTCGTGTAAGGAGGACAAATGCGTACCTTCACGTTTCCGACTTTGATAAAGGTCGGATTGTAGCCTATCGCGATTGCGGTTTATCGTATCGCAACATTGCTACTCGCGTTGGTCGAGATCCAATGACTGTTAGCAGAATATGGAATCGGTGGGTTCAGGAGGGTAATACGGAACGCCATGCTGGATCCCAACGGCCTCGTATCACTAGCAGTCAATATGACAGGCATCTTATCCTCATGGCTGTAACGAATCGTGCAGCCACGTCTCGATCCCTGTGTCAACAGATGGGGACGTTTGCAGGACAACAACCATCTGCACGAACAGTTCGATGACGTTTGCAGCAGCACGGACTATCGGCTCGGAGACCATGGCTGCGGTTACCCTTGATGCTGCACCACAGACAGGAGCGCCTGCGATGGTGTACTCAACGACTGGGTTCACGAATGGCAAAACGTCATTTAACCGGATGAATCCAGATTCTGTTTACAGCATCATGATTGTCGCATGCGTGTTTGGCGAAATCGCGGTGAACGCACATTGGAAGCGTGTATTCGTGTTCGCCATACTGGCGTATCATCCGGCGTGATGGTATGGGGTGCCATTGGTTACACGTCTCGGTCACCTCTTGTTCGCATTGACGGCACTTTGAACAGTGTACGATGCATTTCAGATGTGTTGCGACCCGTGGCTCTACCCTTCATTCGATCCCTGCGAAACCCTACACTTCAGCAGGATAATGCACGACCGTATGTTGCAGGTCCTGTACGGGCCTTTCTGGATACAGAAAATGTTCGACTGCTGCCCTGGCCAGCACATTCTCCAGATCTCCCACCAATTGAAAACGTCTGTCAGTGGTGGCCGAGCAACTGTTGAAGCTGCGTGTGCAGCTGTACCTGTAGACGCCATCCAAGCTCTGTTTGACTCAATGCTCAGGCCTATCAAGGCCGTCATTACGGCCAGAGGTGGCTGTTCTGGGTACTGATTTCTCAGGATCTATACACCCAAATTGCGTGAAAGTGTAATCACATGTCAGTTCTAGTATATTATATTTGTCCAATGAATACCCGATTAGCATCGCATTTCTTCTTGGTGTAGCAATTTTAATGGCCGGTAGTGTTGTAGTTTCCATATTTTCACCCTGTGAAAGCCGGAATATTGAATTACCGAAATGGAATGTCTGATGCGTGTGGCTCCAACTAGTATTCCGGGTTCACAGTCTAATAAAACCCGTCGTTCGGCCACAATCACGCCTTCACTTGTTCACGAAAGCACCTCATTGGCAAATGACAGCCCCGGCAGTGCACCATCCTTTAACGCCATGCGTACGCGATATTATCGCCATCCCTATAATCGCACATCGCTATCGCATGACTTTTGTCACATTGGTGTATGTTCCCCTCAACCTTCTAGGGAAAAGTACAAACCATTATACTGAGACAGGAGATTACAACATCCCTACACAACGTTCAATAGCCTCTTATGTCACGATGTACAAGGGTCACTCCAAAAGAAATGCACCACTATTTTTGTAATGCATCTTTTATTCTACATGTTTGAAAGTTTTACATCCTTTAGGAACAATGTTTTCATTTCTCCACATAATTTCCGTCCCTCTCAACTGCCTTTCGACATATTGGAACCAGCGCCTACCTACCCGCATGGTAAAATTCTCGACCAACCTGTTGTAGCCACTGTTCGGCAGCGTGCACAAGGGAGTCATCATGTTCAAACCTTGTTCCACGAAGAGAGTCTTTCAGTTTCCCAAAGAGATGATAGTCACATGGAGCCAGGTCAGGACTGTAAGGCGGGTGTTTCAGTGTTGTCCATCCAAATTTTGTGATCGCTTCCATGGCTTTTTGACTGACATGTGGCCGTGCATTGTCGTGCAACAGCAAAACATCCTGCTCTTGCCGATGTGGTCGAACATGACTCAGTCGAGCTTGAAGTTTCTTCAGTGTCGTCACATATGCATCAGAATTTATGGTGGTTCTACTTGGCATGATGTCCACAAGCAAGTCATTCGGAATCGAGAAACACCGTAGCCATTGCTTTTCCAGCAGGTGTGCTTTTGAATTATTTTTTTTTTTTCCTTGGGTGAATTTGCATGGTGCCACTCCATTGACTGCCTCTTTGTCTCTGGTGAAAAATGATGGAGCCATGTTTCACCACGTGTCACAATTCTTCCAAGAAATTCATCTCCACCATTCTCGTACTGTTCCAAAAGTTCGCTGCATACCGTTTTCCTTGTATCTTTGTGAGCCACTGTCAACATCCTGGGAACCCACCTGGCACAAACTTTTTTAACGCCAACACTTTCAGTATTCTGCAAACTCTTACTTCCCCTATCCCAACGTAGCGTGTGATGTGTCTGTCAGCAGTCACCAATTCGTTAACTCTCTGCACATTGTCTGGAGTGTGTGCAGTACGAGGCCTGCCGCTGCGAGGACAATCCTCAATATTGCCGTGCCCGCTTTCGTCACGTAACCTGCTTGCCCACCGACTAACTGTACTGCAATCGATAGCAGCATATCCATACATGTTTTTCGACCTCTTGTGGATGTTTCCCACTGTCTCGTTTTCACGGCACAGGAATTCTATGACAGCACGTTGCTTCTGACGAACGTCAAGTGTAGCAGCCATCTTGAAGACATGCTGTGACGGCGCCACTCACGGTAACAGATTGAACTAAGTTTGAAAACACACTGTAAAAATTTCACACATTATGAATGAAAACTGTATTTTTGCAAAAACAGTGTGCATTTCTTTTGGAGTGACCCTCATATAACACTTATAAATCACATTCTGATTCAAACGAAACTCGTCTGCCTTATTTAAGGTAAGTGAGTAATTTGGCCAAGTGTTGGCGCCGCGGAGCGGAGAAGCAGTGGAGAAGAAAGCGGGCAGCGGGCGGTAGTTTGGGCACGTGCCCGCAGGATTAATTGCTGGGAGTTCCTCCTGGCGGCTGGAAACGGCAAATCGGGCCGCTACAAAACACGGCCCTCTACTTCTCCTGCCGGCTGTAAGCCGCAGTCCGCCAAGTTGCTGGCACCGCCAAGTTGCGGGCACCCACCGCACCGCACCTCACCTCACCTCGGGGTGCCCGTTCGGTGCACAATGAAGGCGCGGTCGTCCCGGCCGCGAGGAATAAATTAAATTATTTGGTTGCCGTTTGCCGCAGCTCGTTAAGGCGCCGGGCGCCGCCCGCCAAGTTTTCTGTGCGCATGCGCGCCCCCGCACTCCCTTTATTTCCCACGTCGGGGCGGCGGCGCCGGCCCAAGTTTTAACGGTGCTGCGTAAACAAGTGCCACCTAACAAACTGCCGACTGAGCAAACAGGCACTTTTTCGGGAATAAACAAACTTCGTTAAAGCGAACGGGCTGCGCGGCCGAGTTTGCGGTATCCGCACGCAGTGACGCAGAGCTCTCGTGCGCCCAGCACTGCACTAGAGGCCACGGTTTTGTAAGGCGACGAGGACGGTGTAAGACATTCATCGCACACTCTCGAGAACCATATAATTGTCTCAGATTCATATATACAAATAGAAAGGAACAGGCGCTATTCCATTACAAGATTAGTGCTGAAGCTAGAACTATATATATGAACATAGTAACTGTTCTCGAAAGAACAGATACCATTGATGACCGTGCAGCTTCTCTAGAATAAATGGTAATTAATTGAAGCCCTCAGCTGCCGACAGGTGGTGTTGAGGTACCTCGATGGGGTTTCAATTAATTATTATTTATTCTAGAGAACCTGCACCGTCATCAATGGTATCTGTTCTTTGGAGAACAGTTACTATCTTCATATATATAGTTAAAGGCTTCCCAGCCATTGGCCTTCGTCCGTGTGAACGCTCACAGGTTGCCCGAACTCTTAAGGGGGATCGTCACCTCAGTGGGCGCGAGTAATGAGTGGATGGGCAAATATCTATTAGGTACATTACGTATGTAGATTACGGACAGTTGGGAATGTGGGTCTCATGCGAGGGACAAGTCCCTGCAGTCGCGCTATTCATCTGTGTCCTCGGTAGCTCAGACGGATAGAGCGTTTGCGATATAAGCATTTTTCAGCTATCCCCATCGAGGTATATCAAAAACACCTGTCGGCAGCTGAGGGTTTCAATTAATAAACTAGAACCGTTGATGTAAAAATATTGGGTAACCGATCTATCTATATTTAAAATGCACTGTTATCGGCTCTCGATATTTTGAAGAAAGGTATCGATATATCGACTGTAAAGTTGATGTACCTCCTATAGAAATATCGGCTGCACATTGTAAATATACTGCCGGTATTAGAGCTGTATATTTATTGATTTATTATTAGATATTCTGTATATAAGCAAGCTATCAGCCTGCCTACCTCCCTTAGAGCAAGAACTGAAAGGAAAACGATGCACGTTTACGCTCGGCGATAACCACTATGCTAACAATGGTAGTTGCATCTAAGTGCCCCAATAAAAGGCGTCTGAAGGGTCCGTCGTTCGGTTTCGTCACATGTCGGATTTGTCCGGAACACTTCATGTCGACTTTCCCGTTTTCTCATTTCTCCCAACGCCAGGGACCTGGCAGATGTAGCGACAAAACTGCGTGGTGAAGCTAAACATGGCAGTTTCTGTTGGCAGCGGCGAGTGCCGATAGCGTCAGCATTTGCCCTCACACGTCTCCGTCCACCGCAAACACCAATCTTGTCACTTGGTATTCTGTTCATCATTTTCAGCAGCTGTTTTTGAAGAATACCGATGTGAACAACTGGTACACTAGTTGATTTAAAACATATTTTTAACGCAGTTAGTGTACTGTTTCTTCACGTGGGAAATCTCGTTATTCCATTCACACCGCCATCTCCCGGTTCAATAGGGACCTGTTCCTTTGTGCCACATATACTTGCTTCACACAGTCAAAGAGAAAGATTCGACGTGATGAAAGATCACAAACTAGTAAGACTCCTTTACATAGGCAAAGAAAAATTATGATCTACTACAATTTCAAAAGAAGAACTTCAAATATTTACCGAAAATTGTGAAAGAAATAATATAAAAGAAAATCATCGGTACTTGATATAGCCGTTGTGATATCGATTTATTGATACATAAATGTGAAAAGATATCGCCCGTATACTTCAATAATATCTGGAAAGATATCTATATATCGATACTTTATCGACAGTTCTGAGCTGAAAATATAAAAATACATAATTTAAACATTTAGGGAAAATACTATAGCCCGTCAGATTTATGGAGATTTTTGTGAAAACTAGTCATGGCAAAACTATTACACCTGGTGCACATAATATTTATTGGAGCACTGTTCAAGCGTATACACACGAATTGACTACAGAATACATGCAATAAAACATTCTTTATTGGTGTTGGTGTCATTACGGCTTCATAAATCGTTACAATTACAACATTCACACATGACGTAATGAAAAACAGCTTTTCGTCGTTCGAAGTGTAGATAGTTTTTATGTAGAATCTGATTCTGCAATAAAAAATGGGGGTTCCCATTTAAAATTTTAAAGTTGCCTCCCGCCCCACCCCCAGGGGGCTGGGATGGCGGGTTAATTTTAGCACCAACAGATGTCCCTCTCGAAAGTAATCAATTTTGGGTTCCTAACATTTTTTTGTCTGTAGCTTATTATTGGAGATGGCCTGGCGGACAGGGTGGTCAGTAATCTGTGGTTGTCTGCTGATGGTGCTGTGGTGTACGGGGTGTCGAAGTCGAATGGCTGAAGAAGGATGCAAGATGATTTAGACAAAATTTTTAGTTGATGTGATGAATGGCAGCTAGTTCTAAATGTAGAAAAAAATTAAGTTAACGCTGATGACTAGGATGTTCGGATGCTGCATTACTAGTGCCCTGCTTGACATTGTTACGTCGTTTAAATATCGGGGTGTAGCGTTGCAAGGCGATATGAAATGGAATGAGCATGTGAGGACTTTCGCAGGGAAGACGAATGTTCTATTTCGGTTTACTGGAAGATTTTGGAAAACTGTGTTTCATCTGTAAGGCAGACTGCACATGGGACGCTAGTGCGACCTATTTTTCAGTGCTGCTCCGGTGGTCGAATTAAATAAAGACATCGAAACATTTCAGAGGCGGGCTGATAGATTTGTTACCGATAGTTTCGAACAACACCCATGTATTACCAAGATGGGAGTTCCTGGAGGGAAAGCGACGTTCTTTTCCAGGAGAGTTGTGCAGAAAATTTAAAGAATCGGCATTTGAAGCTGACTGCAGAACGATACTAGTGCCGGTAACATACATTTCGCCTAAGAAACACGAAGGTAAGATACAAGAAATTAGGACTCATGCAGATGCGTATAATTAGTCGTTAATCTCTTGCTCTGTTTGTGGGTGGAACAAGGAAGGGAATGACCAGTAGTGGTACAGGTTCGGTGCGGTGGATTGCGGAGTATGTATATAGATGCAGATGAATTAAGTAGGTGGTCGTAATGTTTTGGCTTCTTACTGTATGTGTATGAGAGCATAAGGGAACAATTGCCAGGAATGGGGGAAAGATATACTGTAGAAGAAGAATGGGTAGCTCTGAGGAATGAAGTAGTGAAGGGAGCAGAGGATCAAATAGGTAAAAAGACGAGGGCTAATAGAAATCCTTGGGTAACAGAAGAAATATTGAATTTAATTGATGAAAGGGGAAAATATAAAAATGCAGTAAATGAAGCAGGCAAAAAGGAATACAAACGTCTCAAAAATGAGATCGACAGGAAGTGCAAAATGGCTAAGCAGGGATGGCTAGAGGACAAATGTAAGGATGCAGAGGCTTATCTCACTAGGGGTAAGATAGATACTGCCTACAGGAAAATTAAAGAGACCTATGGAGAAAAGAGAACCACTTGTATGAGTATCAAGAGCTCAGATGGAAACCCAGTTCTAAGCAAAGAAGGGAAGGCAGAAAGGTGGAAGGAGTATATAGAGGGTTTATAGAAGGGCAATGTACTTGAAATGGGAGATACGATACTGCGTGAAGAGTTTGACAGAGCACTGAAAGACCTGAGTCGAAACAAGGCCCCGGGAGTAGACAACATCCCTTAGAACTACTGACAGCCTTGGGAGAGCCAGTCCTGATAAAACTCTAGTGAGCAAGATGTATGAGACAGGCGAAATACCCTCAGACTTTAAGAAGAATATAATAATTCCAATCCCAAAGAAAGCAGGAGTTGACAGATGTGAAAATTACCGAACTATCAGTTTAATAAGTCACGGCTGCAAAATATTAATGCGAATTCTTTACAGACGAATGGAAAAACTGGTAGAAGCCTACCTCGGGGAAGATCTGTTTGCATTTCGTACAAATGTTGGAAGACGTGAGGCAATACTGACCCTACGACTTATCTTAGAAAATAGATTAGGGAATGGCAAACCTACGTTTCTAGCATTTGTAGACTTAATTAAAATCCATCGAAAAGAAATAAAACTTTGAGGTTCGTCGATGACATTTTAATTCTGCCAGAGACAGCCAAGGACTTGGAAGAGTAATTGAACGGAATGGACAGTATCTTAAAAGGGTGATATAAGATGAACATCAACAAAAGCAAAACGAGGATAATGGAATGTAGTAAAATTAAGTTGATGGGGGAATTAGATTAGGAAATGAGACATTTAAAGTAGTAAAGGAGTTTTGCTATTTGGGAAGCAAAATAACTGATGATGGTCGAAGTAGAGGGGATATAAAATGTAGACTGGCAATGGCAAGGAAAGCGTTTCTGAAGAAGAGAAATTTGTTAACATCGAGTATAGATTTAAGTCTCAGGAAGTCGTTTCTGAAAGTATTTGTATTGAGTGTAGCCATGTATGGAAGTGAAACATGGACGATAAATAGTTCGGAGAAGAAGAGAATAGATGCTTCCGAAATGTGGTGCTACAGAAGAATGCTGAAGATTAGATGGGTAGATCACATAACCAATGAGGAGGTGTTGAACAGAACTGGGGAGAAGAGAAATTTGTGCCATAACGTGACTAGAAGAAGGGATCGCTTGGTAGGACATATTCTGAGGCATCAAGGGATCACGAATTTAATGTTGGAGGGCAGCGTGGAGGGTAAAAATCGTAGAGAGACCCCAAGAGATGAATACACTAAAC
This sequence comes from Schistocerca serialis cubense, assembly GCF_023864345.2. Lineage (NCBI taxonomy): Eukaryota > Metazoa > Arthropoda > Insecta > Orthoptera > Acrididae > Schistocerca > Schistocerca serialis. The sequence goes on along the minus strand of NC_064641.1, from coordinate 867,038,339 downwards.
AGATTCAAAAGGATGTAGGTTGAAGTAGGTACTGGGAGATGAAGAAGCTTGCACAGGATAGAGTAGCATGGAGAGCTGCATCAGACCAGTCTCTGGACTGAAGACCACAACAACAATGTTCATTCCGTCGTGAAAAGAGTACCTATTCCACTTCTAAAGGTGAGCTTACATCTGTGCAACTTTCCGTGCGCAGTAGGTGGAAGCGGCCATTGCACAAAGAGGCAATGGGTCGCACGTAACGGCGCAAAGTCACGCACGCCTCTGCTTTGTGCTTACAGCTCACTGTTTACAGACGTAGCGCTCCCCTCTTCCCAGACGGTGAGACCCGTGCAAAAGTAGTGCATGCGTGCGCAGCTGCGTTTCTTTGATGCTTTGTTTTACTCCGTCTCGCAGTTAAAGGACACAGTTTTTTTGTATGCGTTCAAACTTGCCTCTGCGTTAACACTTTGGCAGAGCGGTCCCAACGAAAAACACATGGAATTGGAAAGGATGTGTGGATCCTTGTTTGTGGTTGGTTAATTGCTGTCGGATTTGAACCTCCGACTGAAACGAAATGACTGTCTACAGTTTCTCACAGAAAAAGCAACCCGGAAATGGCAAAGGCAAACCGGAACAAAGTAAAAAAAAGCCTTCTTTTACATTTACGACAAAGAATCTTTCTGCGGACGCAGATGAGCCGAAGCCGTCCTGAGTCCTCTACGAGTCGCTTTCATTCATGAACTGCGTCGACGAGAACAAATAAAAGACCAATGAAATTGTACTTGCAACTGAAATACCTGTGTCCACTACTGTTTGGGTACTGCAGGCTCATATATTTGCCGCCAAACGCTACAGCCAGTGCAAGAAATCCGACCTCCAAAATCTCGCACTACATCCAGCCACTCTTCTGTGGAGACCGAAGTTGGAGATCAACAAGAAAGAAACTAAAAATTCTAATGAGACGCTTTTGAAGAAATGTAACCCTCTTCCCAACCCCGCTCCCCCCTACACGCACTCGGACACGCACACGCACGCACGCACGCACGCACACACACACACACACACACACACACACACACACACACACACTCCAAACACGCACCAGCTATGACGGGCTTTGGCTGACTTGTACGTAAATGGAAGTGAATTGTGTCGTGGTTGCTTTCTCGCTAAGTATCGATATCACTGTTCATAAGATCTTTGACTAACGTGTCCAGGCCTGGTGGCCGGATTGCTAGACAGTATCAACTGAGAAACGAGGCTGTAAGGAGCTTTCAATGGGGTCTCTTCGTGGTGGTGTTAGCTGTTGGCAGGTAACCAATATCGGGATCGCGTTACACCGTGTAAGTTACCGAGCACTCACATGGCTTGTGCTGTGATTTATCTGAAGGGCATCAGGAGAGTCTTCACTGTCATTTTGGTCTGTCTCCCTTCTGTTTGTTGGGTCCGGATGCCCATATTTCCGTGGTATTCGAAGAGAAATATGATTGCAACATCTGATAGACATTTTATACTGATTCATTGGCTGATGTCTCATTTTAATTTGTTTTGTGTGTTAACCTTATGTATCCGCGGTGCTTGTGAACCTTTAGGCAGTGTAAAGCGCCGTTTTCCAAGAGAAAGGAACCGCCCATCCGCTACTATCGCACGATCGAATCCTGCCTCGGGCATGGATGTGTGTGATGTCCTTAGGTTGGTTAGGTTTAAGCAGTTCTAAGTTCTAGGGGACTGATGACCTCAGATGTTAAGTTCTATAGTGCTCAGAGCCATTTGAACCATTTGAACCAATCTCTCATTACCCTTCCTTTCCTCTCACCGTTCGTTCCATCAGCATTAGTCGCTCACAGCTGTGGTGAGAGAGCGAGTCAGCTCACGCGAACGGACCAGCAAACAAGACTGAATATGAGTAACCAATCCGAACACCATAGACAGTATTTCGGAGGTTCTTCACGGACATATTTTATCTTGATACAAGGTCCATCATCTCCAGGCGGTCGTTGCTGTAATTGTGATTTATTCTGTTTGTTACCCAGTTACCTTTTTTTCCAGCGAAAATTCCTTTACTACAATTAAAAAGCATGTAGAATTAAGTCATTCTGACAGGAAAGGGTATCCGTTTTCTCTTAGGAGTCTAAGTACACATGCAAAAGTACTGACACGTGTTTGCCATCGCTGCGGAAATAGCTCGGAATAGCTCCGTTGTCCTGCTCTTCCATTGTATTCAATAAATCGATACACGAGGCGCATATCGGCCATCTGTTCACCGCTACCTATACATGCTATAGTGCGTCACTGTTAAAGTACATCTAACAGTGCTGGATAAATAAATCGGACACAACGAAGCAGCAGTGAATGCAAACTTCAGGGCGATACGCAAAGTGAGTGTTGCTGTGACTAACAGCAAATACCGTAAGTGAATGCAACAAGTTTGTTTCCTAACGAGAGACACAGGATATACAGTCGACAGGTACTAGCCTACTTTGAAGGTATTTTCCATTTAATACCGGTATAAAGATAAACGAGGGTCAGAAATCGAACGAAAGCCTACGAGCCACCGGAGACCCTTAGATCAAAATACTCAGAAAATATCTCTCAACAGTCTTTTGAAATTTTTGAGAGAGAGAGGGGGGGGGGGGGGTGGAAGGGGGAGAGAAGGAGGGAGAGGGAGAGGGGGAGAGGTAGAATAAAATTAGGTGCGTTCTTAAGAGTTAGCGAGTCTCACGTATCGGTTTTCGAGTTATGCTAGTAAAACGTAAAAAAGTGACCTTCAAACGCACCTCAACACCCACACTCGTTCCTCACCAGCCAGTATTTCTAGTATGTCCTTCCTACCACTATACAAAAATACACGAATATTTCCAATATTCGACCCTTTTTTGGTTTCTGTTGATTGGACTACTATTCCAGCAGCATAGTCGGCTATTTCGCTAACATTATTAATTTAAAGGTGCCCGTGAGGGCAATGAAAGAAAAACGACTTCGGTAAACATTACGCTAAAACTAATTACGTTGACAGTTCGATCCGAATTTAAACATTACCGGCACAGTAGTTTCGTAGTCAGAAGGCCTGGCGAGTATAATGATGTGACTGTTTATTTCATGCTGCTAAACTCACAAAATTGTTAGGTAATATTTACGCAAACTTCAGTTTTACTATTTTTAAGTGCTTGACTAGTCCTGTTGCGTAAAATGGTCAGTCACTGAAGACTGAAAAATGTCAAATATGGCAAATTCAGTAGCCAGTTTTTATACATTGGTAGAAGGGAGTGCCATGAACAACAATCCTGATCAGTGGCGGCCGAGGGTGGAAGTAGGGATACGTCTGAAGGTTACTTTGCACGTTTTTCTTGAATAACTCGAGACATGTGGCATCTACCGAAAACGTATAGGACTAAAAAAATTAACTACAGTCATTTTTTTTAAAGAAAGTGGCCTGCACATTTTTTCTGTAGGACTAAAAGTTTGTGCGCATCGATGTAGAGAATATGAAAAATCTCGCGCGTTTTTTGAATTCCAGCTATAACATACAATAACATTAGTAGGGGCAGGTGGATCACCGTATGTACCGGGTGATCAAAAAGTCTGTATTAATTTGAAAGCTACATAAATCACAGAATAATGTAGATAGAGAGCTACAAACTGACACACATGCTTGGAATGACATGGGGTTTTGTTAGAACCAAAAAAATACAAAAGTTCTCAAAATGTCCGACAGATGGCGCTTCATCTGATTAGAATAGCAATAATTGGCATAACAAAGTAAGATGATGTTCTTTACAGGAAATGTTCAATATGTCCACCATCATTCCTCAACAATAGCTGTAGTCGAGGAATAATGTTGTGAACAGCACTGTAAAGCAAGTCTGGAGTTATGGTGAGGCATCGGCGTCGGATGTTGTCATTCATCATCCCTAGAGATGTCGGTCGATCACGATACACTTGCGACTTCAGGTAACCCCAAAGCCAATAATCGCACGGACTGAGGTTTGGGGACCTGGGAGGCCAAGCATGACGAAAGTGGCGGCTGAGCACACGATCATCACCAAACGACGCGCGCAAGAGATCTTTCACGCGTCTAGCAATTTTTTTTCTAATAAAACTCCATGTCATTCCAAGCATGTGTATCAATTTTTACCTCTCTATCTACATTATTCCGTGGTTTATTAAGTTTTCAAATTTATACTGACTTTTTGATCACCCGGTATACAATAGTGTGTTAAGTAATATGTGGGTAACATCTGGAGAATGGGAACAAAAAACTTTATGTAAACATTTGGTCAACTGTTTTATTTTCTTAGTGACAGACAATTTTTGATGTTACTTGATTGCTCCGTTTTCAAATTTTCTGCTGGCTTCAAGCGCATTGCAACGATGTTGTTACAGTCTACGGAAACTAGTTCATAGATGCTGGCCTCTGATGGAATCGTGTATACGATTGAACGTAACCCCCTCAGCGTAACTTAAGGCCTGAATATGTTGGACTGAATCACCAAACTGCCAGCCATATAATAAAAGACATCGAAAGGACGGCTGTAGGTGTTCCATTATGTTACATAAAGGTCATTTCATCGTGAAAGACAAAATAGTGTTGGAAGACCTGATTTAAAAACCCAGTACTTTATCGTAATGAGGACAATAATGGCAGCGGTACCAGTGAAATAACAGAAACTGGGAATTTTAGCCATGTGACAATGTAGAAAGTGGTACGACAGCAACTTCTTGCTTCAGATCATCTTCAGAGAGTGAAACAGATCTTCAGTCCAGACTTGTGCTCAGGACCAACACATCATTTGCCGTACTATTCACTCACGATGTAAAGTTTACTAGGAATGGACTGCAGAATAGCGTTACTGTACGGGCTGGCATAACTGGAGACAGATTAACTGGGTCTCTCGTTCTCCATGGGTCTCTGACTGAACCATGATACAGCGAATTTTTAATGGAACATATGAATGTTTTCTTGGAAGACTTTCCACTACACTCATGTCAGAAGGTGTGGTTCATCCACGATGGACCACAACCTCTCCACCGAGCGAGGTGGCGCAGTGGTTAGACACTGGACTCGCATTCGGGAGGACGACGGTTCAATCGCGCGTCCGGCCATCCTGATTTAGGTTTTCCGTGATTTCCCTAAAATCATTCCAGGCAAATGCCGGGATGGTTCCTCTGAAAGGGCACGGCCGACTTCCTTCCCAGTTCCGATGAGACCGATGACCACGCTGTCTGGTCTCCTCCCAAACAACCAACCAACCAACCAACCAACCAACAACCTCTCCTCCCCAAATAAGAATAACAGTAAATCATCGTTTACCAAATAAATGAGTGGGTTCTGGGGCAGTAACATCTTGGGCTGCCCGATTTCTTGATTCAATCCACTGCATTTTTATTTTGAGAGTCATTTAAAGGAAACAGTGTATTCGAGACCTATAGCACGTCTTGACTTTCTTCGCCAACGTGTTCGAGAAGAATTTCAGCAGATACGACAGACACCTGGAATATGAGAGCGCGGAAGGTAACATGATGTGGCGTTTAGAATCTTGTGTTACAGCTAATGGTAGACATTTTGGGCATTGCGTTTGGCCATCAGAAAACAATATTTGAAAAGCGAAACAGCTGTAGAACCAAGCCGTGCATGGTCTCCTTCGAAATACTCTCCTCCGTTGTTGACACACCGCTCGCAACGCCGTTTCCACTTCCGGAAGCAGTCTTGATATGACTCTCTCTGAACAGCGCGAAGCGTCGTCTGTGAATTTTCTTGTATCTCGTGTGTCGTTGCAAATCTACGACCTTTCAACGAACTTTTCAACTTTGAAAATGTAAAAGAGTCCGCTGCGTTGGTAAAGTACCGGAACTTCAAGCGCTGATAGAAAGCACCGAAGCTGAAATCGTTATAGGTACAGAAAGCTGGCTTAAGCCAGAGATAAATTCTGCCGAAATTTTTACAAAGGTACAGACGGTGTTTAGAAAGGATAGATTGCATGCAACCGGTGGTGGAGTGTTCGTCGCTGTTAGTAGTAGTTTATCCTGTAGTGAAGTAGAAGTGGATAGTTCCTGTGAATTATTATGGGTGGAGGTTACACTAAACAACCGAACTAGGTTAATAATTGGCTCCTTTTACCGACCTCCCGACTCAGCAGCATTAGTGGCAGAACAACTGAGAGAAAATTTGGAATACATTTCACATAAATTTTCTCAGCATGTTATAGTCTTAGGTGGAGATTTCAATTTACCAGATATAGACTGGGACACTCAGATGTTTAGGACGGGTGGTAGGGACAGAGCATCGAGTGACATTATACTGAGTGCACTATCCGAAAATTACCTCGAGCAATTAAACAGAGAACCGACTCGTGGAGATAACATCTTGGACCTACTGATAACAAACAGACCCGAACTTTTCGACTCTGTATGTACAGAACAGGGAATCAGTGATCATAAGGCCGTTGTAGCATCCCTGAATATGGAAGTTAATAGGAATATAAAAAATGGGAGGAAGGTTTATCTGTTTAGCAAGAGTAATAGAAGGCAGATTTCAGACTACCTAACAGATCAAAACGAAAATTTCTGTTCCGACACTGACAATGTTGAGTGTTTATGGAAAAAGTTCAAGGCAATCGTAAAATGCGTTTTAGACAGGTACGTGCCGAGTAAAACTGTGAGGGACGGGAAAAACCCACCGTGGTACAACAACAAAGTTAGGAAACTACTGCGAAAGCAAAGAGAGCTCCACTCCAAGTTAAAACACAGCCAAAACCTCTCAGACAAACAGAAGCTAAACGATGTCAAAGTTAGCGTAAGGAGGGCTATGCGTGAAGCGTTCATTGAATTCGAAAGTAAAATTCTATGTACCGACTTGACAGAAAATCCTAGGAAGTTCTGGTCTTACGTTAAATCAGTAAGTGGCTCGAAACAGCATATCCAGACACTACGGGATGATGATGGCATTGAAACAGAGGATGGCACGCGTAAAGCTGAAATACTAAACACCTTTTTCCAAAGCTGTTTCACAGAGGAAGACCGCACTGCAGTTCCTTCTCTAAATCCTCGCACAAACGAAAAAATGGCTGACATCGAAATAAGTGTCCAAGGAATAGAAAAGCAACTGGAATCACTCAATAGAGGAAAGTCCACTGGACCTGACGGGATACCAATTCGATTCTACACAGAGTACGCGAAAGAACTTGCCCCCCTTCTAACAGCCGTGTACCGCAAGTCTCTAGAGGAACGGAGGGTTCCAAATGATTGGAAAAGAGCACAGATAGTCCCAGTCTTCAAGAAGGGTCGTCGAGCAGATGCGCAAAACTATAGACCTATATCTCTTACGTCGATCTCTTGTAGAATTTTAGAACATGTTTTTTGCTCGTGTATCATGTCATTTCTGGAAACCCAGAATCTACTATGTAGGAATCAACATGGATTCCGGAAACAGCGATCGTGTGAGACCCAACTCGCCTTATTTGTTCATGAGACCCAGAAAATATTAGATACAGGCTCCCAGGTAGATGCTATTTTTCTTGACTTCCGGAAGGCGTTCGATACAGTTCCGCACTGTCGCCTGATAAACAAAGTAAGAGCCTACGGAATATCAGACCAGCTGTGTGGCTGGATTGAAGAGTTTTTAGCAAACAGAACACAGCATGTTGTTATCAATGGAGAGACGTCTACAGACGTTAAAGTAACCTCTGGCGTGCCACAGGGGAGTGTTATGGGACCATTGCTTTTCACAATATATATAAATGACTTAGTAGATAGTGTCGGAAGTTCCATGCGGCTTTTCGCGGATGATGCTGTAGTATACAGAGAAGTTGCTGCATTAGAAAATTGTAGCGAAATACAGGAAGATCTGCAGCGGATAGGCACTTGGTGCAGGGAGTGGCAACTGACCCTTAACATAGACAAATGTAATGTATTGCGAATACATAGAAAGAAGGATCCTTTATTGTATGATTATATGATAGCGGAACAAACACTGGTAGCAGTTACTTCTGTAAAATATCTGGGAGTATGCGTACGGAACGATTTGAAGTGGAATGATCATATAAAATTAATTGTTGGTAAGGCGGGTACCAGGTTGAGATTCATTGGGAGAGTGCTTAGAAAATGTAGTCCATCAACAAAGGAGGTGGCTTACAAAACACTCGTTCGACCTATACTTGAGTATTGCTCATCAGTGTGGGATCCGTACCAGGTCGGGTTGACGGAGGAGATAGAAAAGATCCAAAGAAGAGCGGCGCGTTTCGTCACCGGGTTATTTGGTAACCGTGATAGCGTTACGGAGATGTTTAATAAACTCAAGTGGCAGACTCTGCAAGAGAGGCGCTCTGCATCGCGGTGTAGCTTGCTGTCCAGGTTTCGAGAGGGTGCGTTTCTGGATGAGGTATCGAATATATTGCTTCCCCCTACTTATACCTCCCGAGGAGATCACGAATGTAAAATTAGAGAGATTAGAGCGCGCACGGAGGCTTTCAGACAGTCGTTCTTCCCGCGAACCATACGCGACTGGAACAGGAAAGGGAGGTAATGACAGTGGCACGTAAAGTGCCCTCCGCCACACACCGTTGGGTGGCTTGCGGAGTATCAATGTAGATGTAGATGTAGATGTAGGGGCCAGTTCTGGAGAGTACAGAAAGTCTCGTCCACATTTGTGCGATCCAAAAGCTCTTCACAGATTGTTAGGCGCAGGTCATTGTGGTCTTGACTCATGAGCCGTGGGACGAACGTGGCGGCAACAAGATGCATTCCAAGATGCTGTGTCACTGAAATGTTAACATTCTTCTGCTACCTTGCGGACAGTCAGTCTTCGACGGGCTCGCACATTTCTGTAGACGTTACTGACATGAGCGTCGTCGGCAGACGTTCAAGGACGTCCTGAACGAGGGTAATGTTCAACTTCCATTCGGTCATTCGTATGGCTTTCCAAGATGCTACTCCAGGCGGGTGTAAAATGAATGCGCGCCACGGAAAATAATAAACACTAAAATGAAAATTTGGCCCTGTCTGACTATCCCCTGAAGCAGATCTGAGGATCTCTTAATTCTATAAATTACTATCTAAACATAAATGAATGATGAAGTCAACTTATCCTACTAAATGATAAATGTTGTTCCTGCTTATATATTTCTTCTAGATTAAAAAAAAACCTTTATATTACAAAGTTTACATTTCCTAAGTAAAATTGCTAAAAGTTGCCAAACTCTGCCTCTTATTATGACTGTGCCATCTAGTATCAACAACGCGAAATGACTGACATATTCTACGTACCAAACACTAGAAGACACTGCTTTCAAAGATGATCTACGGTGGTGTGGAACCTCAGTGGAAATAAACTAACTTGATCTCAGCTGTTTAGCTTTTTAGCCCTAACAAGCCGAAGCAATTTGCGATATCACCGTATGTACTGCGTCCGGTTCGTCGAAGTGGTGGTTCTCGTATTCGTCTGCGACAATGGAAGAACTCCAGCCACAATATAAACTCTTTCAAACACTAGGACGGCAGAAGGCGGTCCTCTGATTAGTATACTCTAATACTGTCTTCTCCTCTCTGTGTTCTACAGACGAGAAACGCGAACTACTAGCCACAAAGACGGAGTTCAGATAACGTCTCAACGTAAGTATAGGCAGAGGAAGTGCTCTCAATTACTGAACGCTGCTTACTGAACGACGACTTCCAACCGGGAGGTGAAGTCCAGAATCGTATAGGTTCGCAAGAGTATAGTGCGTAACTGTTCTAACTATATACTCTCCTGATGGCAAAGACAGCAAGTCCGTCTATACCAACAAAGCTGATACCGAGCGACCGTCACACACGGGCACTCACAACGGAAGACTTCGTCTCTCCACTGCTGTCTTCCCGGCAAGGCTCAGCTCCCCACCCTCGTAATTCCGAAAACGAAATCATATTCCCGAAACCACGAAATATTCTCCCTCTCTACAGACTCTTCCGAACGCCGACCAACCATATTTTAGTCTTTTGTCGTCCAGCGCGGAAAGTTTGCAAGGAGGAAACTACACTCGTACAATGGTACGCTTCTGAGTAAAAATCCTTGGAAATAACACAGCCTGCGTGGCTTCCGAGATGCCACTTCTTCGTTCTTCTTAATTGCGTCTTCGTTCTTCTCAAGATTTGCAGAGTTCGGAAGTATTATCCGGTTATCCTTCCAGCCCAACTACAATGTCTTCACGCTCAGGTGTCCAGACTGTCCGTCTTGGCACTTCCTGTGTGGAGCTGGACCACCACACCTGTGTGGGCCTTCCACCCAGGGCTTGAGTTCCGCCTGCCGTTTCATTTCCACTGTCGTTCCAACCTCTACTAGTATAGGCAATCATTTATTACGCCGTTCTGATAAAAAAGACACTCCACCACCTTTCATGCAATAAGCTTTAACAATTATTTACACGGCTTATGTGACAATGTCAGTCTCCTTAGTATATTTATATATACGATACAGCTTGTCACATGATACCTAATTGTGTTTGTACACTACTGGCCATTAAAATTGTTACACCAAGAAGAAATGCAGATGATGAACGGGTATTCGTTGGACAAATATATTATACTAGAACTGACATGTGATTACATTTTCGCGCAATTTGGGTGCATAGATCCTGAGAAATCAGTACCAAGAACAACCACCTCTGGCCGTAATAACGGCCTGGGCATTGAGTCAGACCTTGGATGGCGTGTACAGATGCAGCTGCCCATCCGCTTCAACACGATACCACAGTTCATCAAGAGTAGCGACTGGCGTATTGTGACGAGCCAGTTGCTCGGCCACCATTGACCAGACGTTTTCAGTTGGTGAGAGACCTGGAGAATGTGCTGCCCAGGGCAGCAGTCGAACATTTTCTGTATCCAGAAAGGCGGTCGTGCATTATCCTGCTGAAATGTAGGGTTTCGCAGGAACGAATGAAGGGTAGGGCCACGGGTTGTAACACATCTGCGATGTAACGTCCACTGTTCAAAGGGTCCGTCAATGTGAACAAGAGGTGTCTGAGACGTGTAACGTATGGCACCCCATACCATCACGCCAGTATGGAAGTGACGAATACACGCTTGCAATGTGCGTTCACCGTGATGTCGCCAAACACGGATGCGACCATCATGTAAACAGAATATGGATTCATCCGAAAAAATGACGTTTTGCCATTCGTGCACCCAGGTTCGTTTAAGAGTACACCATCGCAGGCGCTCCTGTCTGTGATGCAGCATAAAGGGTAACCGCAGCAATGGTCTCCGAGCTGATAGTCCTTGCTGCTACAAACGTCGTCGAACTGTTCGTGCAGATGGTCCCCATCTGTTGACTCAGGGATCGAGACGTGGCTGCACGATCCGTTACAGCCATTCGGATAATATGCCTGTCATCTCGACTGCTAGTGATACGAGGCCGTTGGGATCCAGCACGGCGTTCCGTATTACCCTCCTGAACCCACCGATTCCATGTTCTGCTAACAGTCATTGGATCTCGACCAACACGAGCAGCAATGTCGCGATACGATAAACCGCAATCACGATAGGCTACAATCCGACCTTTATCAAAGTCGGAAACGTGATGGTACGCATTTCTCCTCCTTACAGGAGGCATCACAACAACATTTAACCAGGCAACGTCGGTTAACTGCTGTTTGTGTATGAGAAATCGGCTCGAAACTTTCCTCATGTCAGCACGTTGTAGGTGTCGCCACCGGCGCCAACCTTGTGTGAATGCTCTGAAAAGCTAATCATTTGCATATCACAACATCTTCTTCCTGTCGGTTAAATTTCGCGTCTGTAGCACGTCATCTTCGTGGTGTAGCAATTTTAATGACCAGTAGTATATGTGGATGGGTTCTTGTAAGGTGCGAAATTATAGCCACCTTAGAGCTGAAGCACTCATCACCGTAGGCTTCCTGCATGGCCTCTGTATAGGTTTCCATTAGTTTCACGCAGAATGTAATGCAGGCGCTTTGTACATAGAACCATCATGATTGGTTATAAATAAGCTCCAAACGGTGGATTTTAGTGTTCTGCTCTACAGTTTGGTTTAGCAATTTGTAGTCGAAATCGACTTGTCTCGAAGCCTCTCGAATGTTCCTCGTTCCCGACAGGCGCTTCAGCGCGAGATGTTCCCCCGTTATGTTATTGCTGCGCGGTGGTACTTGAGCGGGCGCGGACCCATCGCGAATATCGCCCTCAGCCCGCCCCAGTTGTCATGCAACGCGTACGGGCAGCCTGCTACGTCTCAGATGCACGCCAACCCGAGCTCCACGTCTGTCTCGTAAACTCTGCTTCAAGCGTAATTTTCATGCAGATATCCCGCATCTCTGGTTAGGGAAGCGATAAAACGACTCTGTCGTTCTATTCCCGTAGGACACTTTTCCCTCAACGAGATTTCGGTTCAGCGCTGTCGAACACTATAAAAAGAAAGGGCGATGTTATAACCTTTAGAGTAGCGTTATAACGAAATTCAGCAGAGCTCGAAAGCCAGAAAAAATAACTCCGGCTCCCACACCAGGAGATGTTCTTGGAGAAACATGTAAGGAACACACAGATCACGCGATGTAAGAGCTCATACAGGCTTATTTATTGAATGTGGTTTGCTGCACAAAGGAACGCCTAAGATCTGAATGCCACACTGAAATGCGTAAATAAAGGGAATACATAAAGCTGACCCAGTCCAAGTGGCTTCGTGGGAATAGTTTTGAAAATAGATAAAACTTTCGTTTGAATTTTTCGTTTCATGAATATTATCATTTTTCAGCACAGCCAACAGATGACTGGATAAATTTTTGCCAATGATAAATAAATTTCAAGATGTGTGTCATAATTTCCTGCAAGTATGAAACGTCCCCTTGGAAAAATTTATGATTGTGTTGATAAACCTCTTACATTATTTGATTTTCAAACAGCTGAGCAGAACTCAACGTACTAAGACTGTTTTCTCTTTACCTGTTCTGATCAACAATAAACTGACACACAATATTTTTAGCGCAACGCAATCTGACTTTTAATAATCCCTACAAAAGAATGGCCCTGACTAACAATAACCTATACCTTTCATGAATCACTTACCTCACAAAAATCTTCATTACTCGAACTACTGCAATACAGCGAGCGCCAATACTGCCAGCTAAATAAAGATTCTAACTACTGAAGGGACTAACTACTGATAGGCATAGTTAGCAAATGAAAGATTTTGATAAAGAACAAGCAATGCATTTACCTTATATATATATATATATATATATATATATATCAGTTCATGACATCCACTCTTACAAATTTACTCTCTCTGATGGACACACGTCCAGATCATCCGCTCTCAAAATTCCGCCATCTCTCTCCCCGCATCCACCACAGCTGGCGGCTCACCTCCAACTGCGCAACGCTACGCACTGTTAACAGCCAACCGCCCAACACTACAATAGCAAATTCCAACAATGCAAACCAGCCACAGACTGCACACAGCACAGCCAGTGATTTTCATACAGAGTGCTACGTGACGTTACCAACATGAAAACCTAAACAGCCTACTTACAGAAAGCCCTCTCCAGAGTCTGCAGTTCGTAACTGGAGTCTTGCTTAAATCTGCGAAAGCATGCTTTCATTTTACAAAACTTATAAGGCCTAAAATCTCGCCGGCCGCTGTGTCCAAGCGGTTCTAGGCGCTTCAGTCTGGAACCGTGCTGTTGCTACGGTCGCAGGTTCGAATCTTGCCCCGGGCATGGATGTGTGTGATGTCCTTAGGTTAGGTTTAAGTAGTTCTACGTCTAAGGGACTGACGACCTCAGATGTTAAGTCTCATAGTGCTTAGAGCCATCTGAACCATTTGAACCTAAAATCTGAACTTAGGATCAGTTTCAGCCTGCTGAACTGTTTCACGGGGGCATACTCAACTCCTGAAGCTAAGTGCTCTCTTATAGCAATGAAGCATTCTCCTTGTTACCTACAATTCCCTTGGAGCGCAAATATATGGCTCTGAGAGTTTCTACGTAACGAGTTCAATCAGTGCTATCATTTGTTCCAAGAAATGAAATAGCTAATCCATTTTAGTCACTAGCGCATAAAATGAGGTTTTCATTTTGAATTCATAATAGTGAATTCAGTTTTAATCTGAAATCAAAATATTGCCGTCGGTTTCTGAGAACAGTTTGTTGGACCCTTCGTCACAGAGTTCCATTCTTTCGCGTCCGCCAGCTTTTCACTTGTTTACCCCGCACTACACAGTGCTCAATTCGACACAGGTATGACTGCAAACTGCCTTCATATCTTCAATAAATTGCGAGTAATACCTACTGCCTTTAGGAAGTCGATGACAGTACGTTGCCTCACTTGCAGTAACGAGAATCCTCATAGTTCCATTTTGACCACAACCTCTAAGCAACTAATCACAGCAATATCTAGGTGATATTTTGGGTTGTAACAGGCTCCACGCAACGTGCTGAAATCAGTTGAGGAGTGTAGCTCATGTCATTGACTACTTGTCACTCGACTTTCGAATTACGAGAGGAAGTAGCAATGTAATGCAAATCGATTCAAGAAAATTAGGAGTGACTGAAATTGGACTGATGACTCTCGAATGTGCCGATTCTATAAATTACAGCCTTTTAGACTGAGTTATACAAAACCACCATGACTAATGCACATGTATTGTCGGTAGTTCATTCCAAGATTTTTAGACACTCTGCCCTTGTAAAAATTAATAGCTTCATACTGAATGCAGATTAATACCATGTAATCAGAAACTTTGCGCTTGTAAAAATGATAACTTCACATCGAGAAAACCTATCGCTCCGTAATACAAGGAATTTCACATCTCGTCTGTAGGTATCTTAGAAGTAGGCCTGCCTTCATTTAAATTGCCAACTCCGTTCAAAGACTTCGACAACCTTGGGCATTAGGGTCAAGTCGGATTATTCTCCCAGACACATACAGTCTATTGACAATAAGTGCACAGAATGCTACAGCGTCCTCGTTTGTCTTTGGTTGCTGGCAACAACAATGTGCGCGTGCCTTATACCGATCAGCAATTATGATATAAACTACACACGAAGGAAACAAGGATCTGTAAAAGTGTGTAGTAAAGACGTTCGTATTCAAATGCAGTACTTACTTCTAGTAATGAACATGAACTAAAATGAATTCGGCTGCAATGCAACTCAACGAGTAGAATACAAATGGTATTTAAAAATAGATCAAACATTTAAAATAGTGCCTCATATTTCGGTTCAGTCAATTTTCTGTAATCGTTAGATCTTTGACGTTGGCAGCAGTCGTGAACGGAAAACAGTCGACACAAAGAGTATCGATTTTTATCGAAATGAAAGATATCCAACTAGGTTGTCATATGCCAGCTAACAGTCAAAAGATTGTACATTTTATACACTTATAACACCTATAAAAATGAAACAGATCTAATTTATTACTTTTATTTATTAAATAGTTTGTTTCAGTAAACAATACTGCAGTAATTTACAACAGCAAGACATGAGTGACAAAGTACCAATTTCTCTAGCAAAACAAGGTTGTCTAACGATAAGTGATAACAAATTTGCAGTTATGAATTAGGAGATCAGTTTTGATTTTTCGCTTGGATTCGCATTTTTCAATCTTGCCAATATTTTATAAAATGTCTTTCTTCTTCAACAGAAATTCGTAAGAATTGGAACAAATCATGTCCTAGATATTATACATAATTCTGACCATTGAAGAAGTCGTTTATGTACTTAATACGCTTCTTTCTTTCGTCAGTTACTGTGTGACCAGCGAAAGTACGTTCACAGTGTTGGCTGCCAAGCAAAACAAATGCTACTCAATTTTTAGCGTTTGGCAGTATAAATGTGGATCTGTCGTTTTAAAAAAAATTAGCCACAACTGGTTTGCGCTTAAAAACTTATTACAGTTACTGAGGCTCAAGCCAAAAGCCATTTAATTCACTCATTTCTCATCGAATTTGGCCAACTCCGGCAACATTTTTTCCCATTTTTCTATGTAGGACTTCTTTTCATTGCGCACTTCAATGCGATGAGTGAGTTCACGAAGTACAATAAGACCGTAAACATCAGAAAGCAATACAGCACACATCGACCTAACTTTCTCAGCATCTGTAGCCTTCTAACCTGATAGCATGCAAAGGAGGACTGTTTATTACTACTGTTGCTTAGTGGCAGCTCAGTAGGTGAGTGCCTGTTCATCAGAACGCTTTAGAGTCGTGGTGCTCATTCATGTAACATAACAAGATGGTGGCCCTGCAGTGGGGCACACTCAAGTGCAAAAATACAAAGAAACGACAAGGTTTGATTTCAGATGAAACAGAGACAAATGAATCATAAAGCAGTAATTGTCAATAAATACAAACAGATAATTTTAAGCCCCATAGCGATATTTCAACCTACAACTTCCAGATCTGACTGCATGGGCAGAAGAACATCAACCTCGTAAAAAATAATTTTAAATGACTGAGAAAACTAATACGTATGCTTCAGGAGATGGTATTTCTTTCTTTTTTTCTTTGAATTTACAATATCATGAAGCATAATAATCTATGAAAGATGCTGTAACCAGCTTCCAAACACAAAAGCTACTTAAGACCTACTACATTATTGCTACCAAGCATGTAACCTGATTCCTGCTCCCAGAATAATATTCATTATATAGTTTCAAGCTAACCTCGCCACAAAAACTGACCTTCGTCACAGCAAATAATTGCAGATGATGTCACCGGATTCCTTATTTAACTGTGGCTTTATGTGTGGGTTTATTTCCCTCCTTCGGCTATTAATTTCCACCTGACCTTCCTATGATTCACCAAGCCCTACAGGTACCGTCTCATTCTCATACATGCCATCTGATATTTCCTTTACAGAAGTAACATTCAGCTTCTTAGAATCTTATTCTGTTCTGATGTAACATGATTTGAAATTTGTTCTTGAATGCGAGTAACAACTTACTGACCAGACAGCTCCTCAGATCTTTCTGATAAGTAACTGCTTATTTTGTTCACTGACATTCTAATGGATTTTAATATGACCGTCCACAACAGTGGCAAATTGACTCTAATGAATGCAATTCCTCGCATCAAACTCTGAATGCAACTCTTCCCTCAACTATGTACCAAGTACATTAAATTTTCCTGTGAGCTCTTCAGTATTGGGTTCACATTCAGAGTCAATGAGAAACAAGTATGCTTCTGATGGTAGATCTTGGAAAAAGATTCTAATCGTGGCAGATGGCCTATGTAAACTTTCAAAATAATCTTTCAGTGGCTTATACAATTTTAAAACTTTCTTATACAGTGGCAAAGAGTCTAAGCAGTCGTGTTTTCGAGTGAAATAGTAGCTGTTTCTTTTCTAGTTCAGCTATTGTGCAGAATTCCTGTATCCCTGGGTTCTTTTATTTTATTGAAATTTCCTTTGTAATCCAGATAGTCTGTCATAACAATTGTTAAGTCTTCCTTTTAATTGGTTCTTGTATTACTATCCATGTTTAGTATCTCTTGAAGTAGGCTCATGAAGTTTTTTTTTATTTTACTTGGTTCATTTATTTAACGCAAACTTTTATGTAGACACAGTTTTTGAGTGTAGTGCTAATGGTTTTCCTGTTTGCTCCCTTCGTATTTGTACACTGTTAAACTTTTTACTTTTTAAAATGCAGTACCACCACAGTTTGAAATCGGGCATTTACTGTTTTTCCCCACGTGCCTTCATTTTCCTGTATTTATTCATTTCTGTTTATCTTATCAATATAACTTAAGTTCTTTATATATTCTGAAGTTACAGTTGCTAATTCTTTTTTTTAATTGATTTGTGTATCACTCTCAATTTTTATAGCTCTTGGATAGCCTTGCCAATTACTAATTTTATTTTATTTTTTTGGTTTTGTTTAATAATATAAACTGTTATGTACGTATGCTTTTACAGTTTTGTATTAAAGATTTACCCTGTTTACTCGCTCTATATTTATTTATTGTTCAACTTTGTACATTGCATTAGCACCACACTGTCAAAAAATGTCATTTACTGTGCGTTTGTACTTCAGTCTAGATGTGTGTAAAAACACTGTAACTTCTTTGGCAGCAGTTGTCAGTAAATGCCTGATGATGGCCAAGTAATTCGAAAACTGGTTGACATAATAAATTAATACGCAGAACAAAAGTAGATTAGCACTTTTCATTTATTTTCATTTGTTATACTGTTATTCTGCGAAGAACCGACGGAAGATTCAGTTAACATGAACTCGTTGACAGCTCCAGTGTGAACTGCATAAATTCAGAAGTTTAATATTTCCCACATCTAAACTGTACGTCAGTAGGAAGTAGGTCACATCCATCATGCAAAGCACTCTGAAGAACATGGCCAGAACATATTGCACAAATTGCATTCTGACTGAATTCGATTTTCAGCGTACAGTAAACGTAGCTTATCTGAGCTCTCCTCTCACCGGCAAAGTTTGTGTTGCAGTTGTAACCGAAAAAGCCTGTATTCTTTGATAGGTCATGCATTCGCTGTTGCTTTAGGATAATCTCAGTAACAGTAATGAACGATGGTACACGTAATAAATCACTTTCCATTTCGAAAACAGGGTCAAGTGCTGAACACATTCTTCATTGTCACTGTAGGCCCAGAGAAGTGTGATGGGAATGCCCTTGTTCTCGGTATAGATAAATGACATGAGGGATAGGATGAGCAGCATTCTGCGATCGTTTGCTGACGACACAGCAGTGTACGTGAAAGTCTAATCATTGAGTAACTGCGGAAGGACACAGGATGACTTTCACAGAATTTCTATTTGGTGTGATGAATGGCAGCTTGCATGTAAGTTAATGCAGATGAATAGGAGAACAATCATGTAATGTCAGAATACAGTATTAATGGTGTGCAGGTTGAAACGTGACGCCTACTAAGTATTTAGGGGTAACGAGGGAAAGCGATATCATGTCAGGTCGGCATTAGGGAAGGTGAATGGTCAGCTTCGGTCAGTGCTGGAATTTTAGGAAGTGTAACTCACCTAGCGTATAGACCACTTACATGATCCACTTCTGTGTAGTGTTGCAGTGGTTGGTATCCCCAGTAGATCGGATTAAAGGATGACGTCGATGTATTCAGAAGCGCGCTTCTAGATTTGTTGTCTGTTGGTTCAATCGTCACGCGAGTGTTACGCGGAAGCTCCGTGAACTCCGATGGGAAGGCGCAGGGAAGACGACTTCCTTTTCGCGAGACGCTGTTGAGAAAATATTTACGGTTGACTGCAGAACGATTCCACTGCCGTCAATGTACATTTTACTTAAGAACCTCTGAAACAAGAGGAATTAGGGCTCGTGCGCAGACATAGACAGTCACCCAACCTTCATTCCATCGGAACAGTATTGCACAAGACTCGTATATTTCAAAAAAGGAAAAGGAATTCACCAATCAGTCGCAAATCTAATCTGTATTTTATTTCAGATCTAGACTCCCGCTACTGAATTGCTGTCTTCAGTGAGTTTAAATCGACTCGTATACAACGTTCAGCTGACACGATTTAAACGCACTGAAGGTAGCAATCCAACAGCTTGGGTCTAGATCCGAAAAAAAATAAAAGATTAGACTGCTGAATTCCTTTTCCTTTTTGACATAGACAACCATTTTTCCCGTCACTCCATTTCAGAATGGAACAGGAAAGGATATTACTAGTTGCTGTACATGGTAGCCTCTCATAAATTTCGACAATATTGTTTCTGGAGCGTAGCGATCTGGAGCTATACTTAGGCTAAAATCAACAGTCGAGATCGCAATAACATTTGTATATCTATCGGTTTCGGCCCATGTGAAAGCCATCATCAGAATATTTGGGTGGTGCTGACGGTTTCTCGGTTTTTCACCTGATACCACGATCGTACCAGTCACGAATTCCGAGGATAGCTTGAACAATACGCCGAAACCCGTGAATAAACAAATATTATTGGGATCTCGGCTGTTGATTTTAACCTAAGTGTGATAGCCTTTGACATACACCAATTTTTGGTTTTGCGGAATATGTAGATGGATGCAGATGTAGATTTTTTTTGACATATTTGACTCTGGAAACATCAGAGCAATGACATGTAAGTAAAAACTACTTCGTAAACAAAAGTACCTACGGTTACAAGAATCAATTTTTCTTCTGAGTCAGATATTACCTCCACAAAGAGTATAGTGATCCTTTGCACCACTACCATGGGTTTTGAATTATCTTTCTGCCTGTTTTGTATTGAAATAGTCATTTAGGTCAAAATAAACTTCATTTTCATCGTAAGTGGTCGTTGAACAACACTTTACCATGCACTTTACCAATCAAGATTTCCTTTTTTAACATCGATTACTATTTTTTTTATTTTTTTGCAAATCATTGTTAAATATAAATTTACGTTTTGGCGCTTTGCATCAGAATACCAAAAAAAAGGTGCTGTTGTTGTTGGGGCTTTAGGGGGCATTACAGCGTATTTACGAGCACGAGTACAATTAAAAGAAATAGGTAAGAGATACAAATGAAACCACGAAGATATAAAATTTCTTAACTACTATAAACAATGTAAACTTACATTATTGACTACTACGGTCCCAGGTTCGAATCCTGCCTCGGGCATGGATGTCTGTGATGTCCTTAGGTTAGTTAGGTTTAAGTAGTTCTAAGTTCCAGGGGACTGATGACCTCAGATGTTAAGTCCCGTAGTGCTCAGAGCCATTTGAACCATACATTATTCGGTGTTCTGGTGTATCGAAGTGATATGTTGGCTACATGAAGGTGTGGAATCAGACTTAATACTTGCACACCTGGCTTGCCTGCACACAACGTTGTGGTGCAGTGTATGCGACAGCAGATTGTCGACGACTTCCCTTTGTTCCCAATTAAAAAATGTGGAGACATTTGCATAGGAGAGCGCCTAAGTGTGCTTGTCACTGGTTTTTTTTTTAATATAAAACGAACGAAACTACCTATGAGCCAGCTCTCCTTCGGAGCGAGGCACCAGCGAAAATGTGGCAACTGTGTCTGGCCAATCGGATGACTTCTTTATCCGGTTGATTACCATGGACGAGTTTTGGGTGTATCTTTCGTAGTGTTGTTCTGACAGTTCTGGCATGATACTTTGGTGTGACGACGTCTTAGATGAGTAATGGGTTCAAAAATGGTTCAAATGGCTCTGAGAACTATAGGACTTAACATCTATGGTTATCAGTCCCCTAGAACTTAGAACTACTTAAACCTAACTAACCTACGGACATCATAGAACACCCAGTCATCACGAGGCAGAGAAAATCCCTGGCCCCGCCGGGAATCGAACCCGGGAACCCGGGCGTGGAAAGCGAGAACGCTACCGCACGACCACGAGCTGCGGACTGAGTAATGGGACATGGACCAATAGCCCTATGTATAAAATGGCGGCGAGTTCAAATTTTGATGGGAAATTCCACCAAAATAGTCCAGTTGCACTAGTGTGGAAGTAGAGTCGTTGTCCCAGGTACAAATTGTTAGGAAATTCAAAATGGTTGCATTGTCATGTTGGGACAGGGAATCTGAGACTTGGAATACTGGTGCGATCTTGCTGTGAAGGCAGAACATGTGATATTCGCTATTTTTGACTACATTAAAACAGCAAATACGAGTAGTTAATACTTTCAGCCAGAAGGCAGATACTTGTTTGTAAATAATGATTAATGTATAATGAGGCGTCGCATGGCGACGGTGGAATTTTCTAAATAATGTAATTCGTCGTCTTTGGGCGGCAAACAGAAAAGTACGGATAGATATGCGATCCTTCACTATTTTGTTCGCTGGAGAACAAATGAAGCCTTGAGCGCTAAAAAGACTTGTACTGTTTTTCTCAAGTAAGACGGACGCAGATTTGTGGCAGTCTGATCTAATTTTTTACTAAATGTATAAAAACGTGTGATGTCTAAGTTTGAGTGAAGTGTAAAGAACTGTTATAACTTACCGTGACGACGCACGAGCGACTCAAAGAAGACAATGGCCATATAAAAGAGCGCTCAGTGGACATGATACGGACATAAAAATCTACCGTCATTGTGGTACTAAGCTTAAGGTACGATATATGTTTTAGTTTACAATAAACATTTGTTCTGGGAATACTGAATCATTTAGCAGTGCTCATTCCTATCATCTCCTCAGTATTATTTTCATTTTAATTATGCATTTTGCTAGGATTACAGACACGGAGATCAGCAGTCCAATGTGTGTGTTACATTGATAAAAAGAAAACTGTTTTATCGTCTTTTTGCATCAGCTTTAATATTGAATTTCCCTTTTGTGTGATGTTACAGTTGTTTTTGCGCCCTTAAGAACTTTCTGGTCCCTTAGGAAATTGTTTTGTCATAACAATAACTTCACAACCGGGTATGATCGTATCTACGATCATGAAGTAATTAGAAAGACGATAACGCAATTTCTTAATCAATAGCACGCTAGTTGAGACTGCCTCAAGCCACGCGAAACTGCAAGTAGAAACTATTCACATCTCATAATGCAATATTTTATGACAATGGTCAATCCATGATTCTTACGCCAATTGCGATTGATAAAACAGTAAGCTAAATCTCAATTTCCAACTTTCCATTGAATAACAACATCACTTTTATTTTGTAACATCACAAACACAAGATGGCGATGCAAGATGGCCGACCTGGAATACCGGCGGAGGAAATCTGTGAATACTCGGACGGGTTCTCTGATGTCAATTTTTTGGATGCAGTTCCAAGGCTGTCTGCTGTGATAGGTTTTCCTTCAAAGTTACTATTCACTCAGATATGCATACTCTATACCCGTGTGGAAGCGGGATGAAGGGTGGAAGGTTCCAGCTCCAGCACCACCCCGTGCCACCGCCCATCACTTGGCAGCGCCGGTGTGAATGACCGGGCGCCTCCGCGGACGCTCGTGTCCTCGAGGCTGGCTACTTACAGCTCACCGGAGACTGTCATCTCCACCCCGAGGTACCGATCAACTAGCCGTGCATGCCACAGCGGGCAGGTAACAGTCAAATGGCGCCGTGAGTCACAGGTGGGAACATAGGTCAGCCTGTCATGTCCACTACGGGCACGTCCACAGGCGCCGCTGTTCACCTGGCTGCCTGCACACAGGTCACCAGAGACTGTCATCTCCACCAAAGATCTGACGTTAGGTAGGTGTGCTCAGCATGCAATGCAGATGAAACATCTACATGTACATGTACATGGTTACTCTGCGATTCACACTTAAGTTCCTGGCAGAGCGTTCATCAAACCATTTTCATACTACTTCTCTAACAGTCCACTCTCGAAGGGCACGTGGGAAAAAGGAACACGTAAATCTTTCCGTTCGAGCTTTCATCTCTCTTATTTTATGATGATAATCATTTTCCCCTACGTATGTGGGTGTAAACAAACTATTTTCGCATTCGGAAGAGAAAGTTGGTGATCGAAATTTCGTAAATAGATCTCGCCGCAAAGAAAACCTTCTTTGTTTCAGTGACTGCCACCCCAACTCGCGTATCATATCAGTGACTCTCTCATCCCTATTGCGCGATAACACGATCCTACCTGGTAAGGATCCCATACCGCTCAGCAATAATCCAGCAGAGGACCGACAAGTGTAATGTAGGCTGTCTCTTTAGTGGGTTTGTTGCATCTTCTAAGTGTTCTGCCAACAAAGCGCAGTCTTAGTTTCGCCTTCCCCACAATATTATCTATGTTGTCTTTCCAACTTAAGTTGCTCGCAACTGTAATTTCTAGGTATTTAGTCGAATTGACAGCCCTTAGATTTGTGCGATTTATCGTATACCCAAAATTTATTGGATCTCTTTTAGTAACCACGTGGACGATGTCGCATTTTTCTTTGTTTAGTGCCAACTGCCACTTTTCGTACCATACAGAAATTCTCTCTAGATCATTTTGTAATTGGAACTGATCGTCTGATGATTTTACTGTACGATGAATTACAGCGTCATCTGCAAACTATCTAAGGGGGTCGCTCAGATTATCACCTAGATGATTTATGTAAATCAGGAACACCAGAGGGCAGCGTCAGATATAACTTGTGTTCTAGTCGATGATTTACCGTCTATCGCTACGAACTGTGACCTCTCTGAGAGGAAATCACGAATGAAGTCACACAACTGAAAAAATGATATGCACGCAATTTGATTAATAGTCGCTTGTGAGGAACGATATCAAAAGCCTTCTGGAAATCTAGGAATATGGAATCGATCTGAGATCCCTTGTCTACAGCATTCATTACTTCCTGGGAATAAAGAGCTAGCTGTGTTGCACAAGAACGATATTTTCTGAATCCGTGTTGGTTATGTATCAAGAAGTCATTCTCTCAAGGTGATTCATAATGTTCGAGTACAGTATATGCCCCAAACTCCTATTGCAAATTGAGGTCAGTGATACGGGTCTGTAATTCAACGGATTACTCCTGTTTCCTTTCTTGAATATTGGTGTGTTACTTTCCAGTCTTTAGGAACAGACCTTTCGTCAAGTGAGCGGTTGTATATGATTGCTAAGAAATGTGCTATTGTGTCTGCATACTCTGAAAGGAACCTGACTGGTATGCCATCTTGACCGGATGACTTGCGAAACAACTGAAATCACTTAATAAAGGCAACACCTAAGATATCTACTTTTATGTCACTCATGGTAACCGCACATTTTAAACAATTTGAACATTTCCACAACTGTTTCAGCATACAGTAAAAGTACTGAAGCCTCCATTCTTACAGAAAAGACAGATGCGGCCCAGGTGTAACTGCACTAAAGCTTGCACTGCAAATATTTCAGAAATTGAAAGTGTTATTCATGTGCGTGTGTGTAGGGGGGGGGGGGGGGGGCTGTTTACAGAATGAATTGATGATCAGGGGCTTGTGTTGTTACATTGTTATCCACTCAATAGATTTTAGTAATATTTAAAAAGCGTACTTTTTCTGTAAACATTCACTTTATTAAATGCATAAACGACTATTGACATTAAGAAATTGAAATTAGTGTAATTTAGAATGCCAGTGGTTTTTGTTGCAGGATTCTACTGCGAGTCGTTTACTAGAGATCGTATTTTGAAAAGTTCCCACACTGACGCTTGTGATAGCCCACGCTAAAGAACAACACAAGTGCATACACTACCGATCAGTAACAAGACAACTGACATCACAGGTTGTGTTCAAAATAACCACTGCCAGCTGTAGTATATGCTTCCAGTCTGGTATGGAACGAGTGCTGCATAATGCTAGCGTTTCAGCGGAGATATCTGAGCAGGTTTCATTAATACATCGTTATATATCATCGAGTGTAGTTGGTCGGTTCTTGCAAATAACGACTTTAAGTTTTCCCTCAGAAATAAATGTCTACAGGTGTAAAACCTGGGGAATGGTCCAGACAAGGTACGAGTCCTCCGCGTCCAAGCCAACGTTTTGGAAACATTTCGTGTAGACATGCTGTAATACTGGGCTGGATAGCCACCATGATGCCTCCTGGACTACAGAGGAACATCTTCTAGATTCTCTGTTACAAGGCAGCGATACGTGTGTGCATTCCGTGTTCTGTCTATCAAAAACGGGCCTATTAGCTGATGGTTCACTATCCCACACCACACGTTAACACTCCATGGATGCTGACCTTCCATCTGACGAAAGCAACATGGATTGTCAACAGACCAACAGACACTGTTTCGGCGGTTTACATGGCCATGCTTGGTAAATGTGGCTTCAACATTAAACAAAATACATGATACATCTGGAGTATCCTACCTTAATGCCCAACTCTATAAGATAACGCGATTTTCGTAATCGCTTCCACGCAGCTCTTGATGGAGTGAGATGCGATAACGATGGAACCAATGTCGATGGAAAATTGGTAGGAAACTTGTCTGACTCATGCAACTTCATCGTGCGATTGCATGGGGGCTAACTTGCAGATTAACTCCAACAGCAGCAAAAACATTAAGTTCCCACTCTTCTGTCTTCACTTGTTTCCTTCTGTTACTTTGTCTAGATGTTACACTGTCACTTTCACGTAACTGGTTGAAGAGGCTGATAACTAATTGCCTACACGGTTGATGTCTATTGGGATATCTTGCCGCATACACCTTTCAAGAACAAGCTGCATTCTTCTGACACTCTCCATACACCATGAGCATGTCAGCCTTTACTGCGCTGGTAAATCTATCGTCCACTACGACGAACTGCTTGGAATACTATACGATAATTGACTGGCAGGTTGCAATGCATTCAAGAACCACACAAGCACACTATAAGCAAACACAACGACATTGTACCTAACAACTACGAAGGTTGAATGGCACAATCAAGTGTTGGTGTGGAAACTTTTCAAAATACGATATCCGTAAATGGCTCGCACAAGAATCCTGAAAAAAAAAAGCACTGACATTTTAATTTACCTTGCTTTTAGTTTGCTAATGTCAATAGGCATTGTTCCATTTAGAAAGAGTGTATGTTTGCATATCGATAGCACTCTCCATTTCCACAACATTTGCGGTGTAAATTTTAGGTGATACATCCTATCTGTATGAATGTTTAGAATGATAGAAAACGAATGACTAGAGCTCAACAAATATATTTATTTTTGCTCGTCAAAATAGATAACAGAAAATATAAGCCACATAGTGGAGAATTTCACATAATATTCTTGTTCTGAACATAGAAAATAAGTTGAAGATAATATTTTTCTTACAAAAAAACAGACCTCACATAGCGGACAATTTAATTTCTCATAGATAAATGATATATCTCACACATACAAAAACTGTATGCAATATTTACAATAACCAACTTAACAACTTACATTAATATACAGGATGTAAATTTTAAGTTGATAAACCAGAGTATCTCGAAAAATGAGCTTCAAAAGAAAAAATGTGTAGAATCCAAAGTTGATTATTTTCGAGGGGGACATCTGCTGGTGCTAAAATTAGCCTGCCACCCCAGCCCCCTGGGGGTGGGGCGAGAGGCAACCTTAAAATTTGAAATGGGAACCCCCAGTTTTTATTGCAGAATCAGATTCTACATAAAAACACGTACATTTTGTCTTTAGCATTTGTTTTGATTCTTAAT
Organism: Schistocerca serialis cubense; assembly: GCF_023864345.2. NCBI lineage: Eukaryota > Metazoa > Arthropoda > Insecta > Orthoptera > Acrididae > Schistocerca > Schistocerca serialis. The sequence goes on along the minus strand of NC_064641.1, from coordinate 867,011,314 downwards.
AGTTGGCGCAGTGATACTAGAAAATCCATGTTCTCGTTTTGGATGAAAAATGGTTACGGATAAATAAAAAATACTTGTTTACTTCGTAAATTTTGATATGCTAAAACTAAAACTCACCCTCTTCTCCCCATAGGGTGGGGTTTGAGAAAGAGGAATTAGAGTTTTACAAATTTTGACCACGAAACAAACAGAACTTATCTGAATCTGCGGAAGAAATTAATATTGCCTGCATATTTTCTGAAAATGTTAGAGGAAAGTTTGTCATTTTCTTTTATTACTGTTAATGTCAAGAAAATTTATTTGGTCTTTCAATTAATTATGTATCCATGCATGGGACAGAGCTCAAATTCAATTACGAAGGATACAGTCTTCGTAGAGGAATAAAATAAATTCGTATATTTGTTTATCTGTAATACTGCACGAGAATAAGGTGCAATATAATTGAAGCACTCTGCAGAAGGCTCAGTAATATAGTGGTTGGCAATGTTAGACGATAGGGACACCGCTGTTGTGATAACTGCTCAGATTTGTTGCAATCAGAAAAGAAAAGTGGATTCAAATCTGGTTCAAGGACCGTCAGAGACCACGCTCGAAAATGTTGTTAAGAGGGATGAGGTTAACGAAAGAAAAGGTTACCATAACTTTTACCTGCTGTTGGTCCAACATCTGATACATTACTCTAAATGGTTGCCCCGTACACAGGCGTCCCCAGGTGATGTTATACGTACATTGAGGTGAAGAAACTTAAGGGATACGTGCTTATGTCATGCCGCACCTCCTTTTGTCCGGTGTAGTGCAGGTGGTCGACGTGGCACGGACTCAACAAGTCGGAAGTCTCGAGTAGAAACGCTGAGCCATGCTGTATCTTTATCCGTCCATAACTGCGGAAGTGTTGCCGGTGCAAGATTTTTTACACTAACTGACTCTCGATTATGTCCCAAAAATATTCGATGGGGTTCATGTCGGGAGATCCAGGTGGTAAAACCATTCGCTTGAAATGTCCAGAACGTTCTTCAAATCAATCGCGAACAATTGTGGCCCATAAAAGTACCATCATTGTTTGGAAACATGAAGTCAACAAATTGCTGCATATCCTCTCCAAGTAGCAAAACACAGCCATTTCCAGTCAATGATCGGTTCCGTCGGACCTGAGGACCCGTGTAAAACACAGCCCAAATAATTTTGGAGCCGCCACCAGTTCGCACAATGCCTTGTCGAAAACTTGGGTTCATGGCTTCGGAAGTCTGTGCAACAATTGAAAACGTATCACCAGCTCTTAGAAACTGAAATAGGGACCGTGTTGCCAAGCCACTGTTTTACAGTCGTCTAGGGTCCAACCGATATGATCACGGGCCCAAGAGTAGTGCTGCAACCTATGTTCTGCAGTTAGCGAAAGCACTCGCGTCGGCCGTCTGCTGCCGTAGCTCATTAACGTCAACTTTCCCAGCACTGTCCGAACAGATACAGTACTGGCCATTAAAATGCTACACCAACAAGAAATGCAGATGATAAACGGGTATTCATTGGACAAATATATTATACTAGAACTGACATGTGATTACATTTTCACGCAATTTGCGTGCATAGATCCTGAGAAATCAGTAACCAGAACAACCACCTCTGGCCGTAATAACGGCCTTGATACGCCTGGGCATTGAGTCAAACAGAGCTTGGATGACGTTTACAGGTAGCTTCAACACGATACCACAGTTCATCAAGAATAGTGACTGACGTATTGTGACGAGCCAGGTGCTCGGCCACCATTGACCAGACGTTTTCAATTGGTGAGAGATCTGGAGAATGTGCTGGCCAGGGCAGCAGTCGAACATTTTCTGTATCCAGAAAGTCCCGTACAGGACCTGCAACATGCGGTCGTGCATTATCCTGCTGAAACGTAGGGTTTCGCAGGGATCGAATGAAGGGTAGAGCCACGAGTCGTAACACATCTGAAATGTAACGTCCACTGTTCAAAGTGCCGTCAATGCGAACAAGAGGTGAACGAGACGTGTAACCAATAGCACCCCATACCATTACGCCGGGTGATACGCCAGTATGGCGATGACAAATACATGCTTCCAATGTGCGTTCACCGCGATGTCGCCAAATACGAGTGCGACCATCATGATGCTGTGTACAGAACCTGGATTCATCCGAAAAAATCACGTTTTGCCATTCGTGCACCCAGGTTCGTCGTCGATGCAGCGTCAAGTGTAACCGCAGCCATAGCCTCTGAGCTGATAGTCCATGGTGCTGCAAACATCGTCGAACTGTTCGTGCAGATGGTTGTTGTCTTGCAACCGTCCCCATCTGTTGACACAGTGATCGAGACGTGGCTGCACGATCCATTACAGCCATGCGGATAAGATGCCTGTCATCTCGACTGCTAGTGATACGAGGCCGTTGGGATCCACCATGGCGTTCGTATTACCCTCCTGAACCCACCGATTTCATATTCTGCTAACAGTCATTGGATCTCGACCAACGCGAGGAGCAATGCCGCGATACGATAAACCGCAATCGGGATAGGCTAAAATCCGACCTTTATCCAAGTCGGCAACGTGATGGTATGCATTTATCCTCCTTACACGAGGCATCACAACAACGTTTCACCAGGCATCGCCGGTCAACTGCTGTTTTTGTATGAGAAATCGGCTGGAAACTTTCCTCACGTCAGCACGTTGTAGGTGTCGCCACCGGCGCCAACCTTGTGTGAATGCTCTGAAAAGTTAATCATTTGCATATCACAGTATCTTCTTCCGGTCGGTTAAATTTCGCGCCTCTTGCACGTCATCCTCGTGGTGCACCAATTTTAATGGCCAGTAGTGTACATTCGTCGTACATCCCACATAGATCTCTGCACAGTGTTGCTTGTCTGTAAGCACTGACAACTCTAAGCAAACGGCGCTGCTCTTGGTCGTTAGGTGAGCGCCTTCGGTCACTGCGTTGTCCATGGTAAGCGGTAATGCCTGAAATTTGGTGTTCTCGGCACACTCTTAAACGCGGAATATTGAATTGCAAAATGATTTCCATAATACAATGTGCCATGCATCTCGCTCCAACTACTCCGTAATCAAAGTCTGGCGTGCGTCCTCAATTACTCCGAACTCTTTTCACGTGAGTCACCTGAGTAAAATAGCAACTTCGATAATGTACTGCCCTTTTATACGTGATACTGCCTCCATCATGAGTATATTGCTGTCCCTTGACTATTGCCACTGCAGTGTAACGATAAGCAGAGCGAAAACCTGAGCGACTAAGCTGTAGCGAAGTTGTAGAGCTGACGCGGTCCCTGTCAGCTGACGTGGCGTGTAGAGCCGTGGAGCGGCCCCTTTAACTCGGTCAGCGCCTGCTGGGGGCGGGGAGGAAGGCGGCGGCAGCTGCAGCAGCAGGGGCGGATGAGTCAGCCAACCCCCGTGCGACCCGCCGGCGCCTGCCGAGGAATCTGGGCCGTCTGGGGGCCTCCCTGGCAAAGGGCGCCACTGAGCGAGCCGAGACGAGACAGGACAAGGCGAAGACGAGCGTAAGGCAAGGCAAGGTAAGGCGCCTGCACTGATCTCCCGCGCGAAGCGCTCACGCGCGCACCGTCTGGTGCTTACGTGTAGATTAATTCGTGAAACTTCCTGGAAGATTAAAACTGTGTGCCGGACCGAGACCCGAACTCGGGACCTCTGCCGTTCGCGGGCAAGTGCTCTGCCAACTGAGCTACCCAAGCACGACTCACGCCCGGTACTCACAGCTTTACTTCTGCCAGTACCTCGTCTCCTACCTTCCAAACTTTACAGAAGCTCTCCTGCGAACCCTGCAGATCTACGACTCCTGAAAGAAAGGATATTGCGGAAATATGGCTTAGCCACAGCCTGGGGGATGTTTCCAGAATGAGATTGTCACTCTGCAGCGGAGTGTGCGCTAATATGAAACTTCCTGGGAGATTAAAACTGTGTGCCGGACCGAGAATCTAACTCGGGATCTTTCTCATTCTGCAAACATCCCCCAGGCTGTGGCTAAGCCATGTTTCCGCAATATCCTTTCTCTCAGGAGTCGTAGATCTGCAGGGTTCGCAGGAGAGCTTCTGTAAAGTTTGGAAGGTAGGAGACGAGGTACTGGCAGAAGTGAAGCTGTGAGGACGGGGCGTGAGTCGTGCTTGGGTAGCTCAGTTGGTAGAGCACTTGCCCGCGAAAGTCAAAGGTCCCGGGTTCGAGTCTCGGTCGGGCACACAGTTTTAATCTGCCACGAAGTTTCATATCAGCGCACACACCGCTGCAGAGTGAAAATCTCATACTGGAAACATCCCCCAGGCTGTGGCTAAGCCATATTTCCGCAATATCCTTTCTCTCAGGAGTCGTAGATCTGCAGGGTTCGCAGGAGAGCTTCTGTAAAGTTTGGAAGGTAGGAGACGAGGTACTGGCAGAAGTGAAGCTGCGAGGACGGGGCGTGAGTCGTGCTTGGGTAGCTCAGTTGGCAGAGCACTTGCCCGCGAAAGGCAAAGGTCCCGAGTTCGAGTCTCGGTCCGCCACACAGTTTTGACCAGCCAGGAAGTTTCATATCAGCGCACACTCCGCTGCAGAGTGACAATCTCATCCTGGAAACAAAACACTTGTCTTACATCGTTACAAAATTCACATACGGAAAAAAAATCACAGCAGCAAGAAATAGCTGTGCAACATGAACTAAAGTTTGTAGACGTGTTTCTACATTTGAAAGATGGTGTTATTCAAACTTCGCGCTAGTAGCGTAAGATTGGCTCTAGTAGCGCCACTATGAAGATGCAGATCAGGTTTGCTTTAAATACACGCTGTAACAGCCTTAGTTACCTTTGAGATTAGACGTAATGACTTGATTTTAGTCAAGAATGCCTTGAAGGTGACAAGGCCGCCATTATCAATACCTCACAGAGCTGGGACGAGTTCGTGTAATAGGGCTACGAGAAGCTTGGTGTTCCTTGCGATACTTCATGAAGACTTCCACATCGAAACTCCACAAGCCACCCGACTGTGTGTGGCGGAGGGTACTTTGGGTACCTCTATCAGCTCTCCCTTCTATTCGAATCTCGTATTGTTCGTGGAAAGAAAGGTTGTCGGTATGCCTCTGTGTGGGATCTAATCTCTCAGATTTTATCCTCATGGTCTCTTCGCGAGATATACGTAGGAGGGAGCAATATACTGATTGACTCCTCGGCGAAGGTATGTTCTCGAAACTTCAACAAAACCCCGTACCGAGCTGCTGAGCGTCTCTCCTGCAGAGTCTTCCACTGGAGTTTATATACCATCTCCGTAACGCTTTCGCGATTACTAAATGATCCTGTAACGAAGCACGCTGCTCTCCGTTGGATCTTCTCTACGTATTCTATCAACCCTATCTGGTACGCATCCCACACCGGTGATCAATATTCAATCAGTGGGCGAGCAAGTGTACTGTAACCTACTTCCTCTGTTTTTTGATTGCATTTGCTTAGGATTCTTCCAATGAATCTCAGTCTGGCATCTGCTTTATCGACGATTAATTTTATGTGATCATTCCATTTTAAATCACTCCTAACGCCTACTCCCAGATAATTTATGGAATTAAGTGCTTCCAGTTGCTGACGTGCTGTATTGTAGCTAAATGATAAAGGATGTTTCCTTCTATGTATTCACAGCACGTTACACTTGTCTACATTGAGATTCAATTGCCATTCCCTGCACCATGCGTCAATTCGCTGCAGATCCTCCTGCATTTCAGTACAATTTTCCATTGTTACAACCTCACGATATACTACAAAATCAGCATCAGAAAAAAGCCTCAGTGAACTTCCGATGTTATCCACAAGGTCATTTAGGAGTATATATATTGTAAATAGCAACGGTCCTACGACACTCGCCTGCGGCGCGCCTGAAGTCACTCTTACTTCGGAAGACTTCTCTCCATTGAGAATGACATGCTGCGTTCTGTTATCTAGGAACTCTTCAATCCAATCACACAATTGGTCTGATAGTCCACATGCTCTTACTTTGTTCATTGACTGTGGGGAACTGTATCAAACGCTTTGCGGAGGAAACACAGCATCTACCTGGGAACCCCTGTCTATGGCCCTCTGAGTCTCGTCGGCGAATAGAGCGAGCTGGGTTTCACACGATCGTCTTTTTCGAAACCCGTGCTGATTCCTACAGAGTAGATTTGCAGATTTGGCAAGAATGTGGCCACCCTATGCGACTCCTGGGAGCGGTGGTCACGGGAGGTATGATCGCAAGAAGAATGGGGTCCGGACACCCAATTGGCATTGCCATAAGGGGAAAACCATCTGGCGCATCGTACTGCATCTGCAGCAGCAATCTGACAAGCAGCTGGCACCACAGTGACTCAGCGAACTGTTACGAATCGGTTATACCGAAGACAGCTCCGAAACATACACCCTGTAGGGTGTAGTCCATCGACCCCAAACCACAGCCACTGGCCACTTCGGTGGTATCAAGCGAAAGCGCATTGGCTATCAGGGTGGAGATGTGTTTTCTGATGGAAGCTGGTTCTGCTTCTGAACCAGTGATATCCGTGTGAGGATTAGAAGGAGGCAGCTGAGGGCCTGCCACCGATCTGTGTGTATGTTCTAGACACTCTGGACCTATACCTGGACCTACTACGGTCTGGGATGCGATTACGTAAGACAGCACGACTCTCACTAATTTTTGAGAAAACACAGTTTATACAATTATGTACACTAAATGGCATAACACCACTGATAAATATAGACTATGAACAGAAGTCTGTTGCGAAGGCAGAATGCTCAAAATTTCTGGGTGTGTGCATTGATGAGAAATTGAATTGGAAGAAACACATCGATGATCTGCTGGAACCGTTAGGTTCACCTACTTGAACGAGTACAGTTGTGTAGCACAGCTAAAGTATTAAGTGCGACAGCAAGTACCTGAACAAAAAAGGTATATTCAGCAAAGTGATTAGAAGTCTAAAAGTATGAGCCGCAGTAAAAAAAAGAAGCGAAGCCAAAGCAACAAAAAGAGGAGCAGGAGGAGAGTGGCTCTGAGCACTATGGGACTCAACTGCTGAGGTCATTAGTCCCCTAGAACTTAGGACTAGTTAAACCTAACTAACCTAAGGACATCACAAACATCCATGCCCGAGGCAGGATTCGAACCTGCGACCGTAGCGGTCTCGCGGTTCCAGACTGCAGCGCCTTTAACCGCACGGCCACTTCGGCCGAGCAGGAGGAGAGATAGGAGTGCAAGCAGGAGCAGCAGTGGCAGTGGTACCTCGTCAAGTGGACAAAGTTCAGCTGCTAGTAGCCGCAGCCCGAGCAGGACATGGCGGCACAGTAGTCGCAGTGTAACTCGATCACACCGGAGAGGCAGTCGCAGTAGAAGTCGTGTTGGTCGACGAAGTAGTAGGAGCTTGAATCGCATTCGGCGTCAAATTAGTCGCAGTTTGAGTCGAATACGTAGAAGAGTAAGCAGGACACGCAGCCGTAGTCGGCCAAAACTTCGTGGACGGCGCAGTAGTAGAAGTCTGAGTCGTATTCGCAGGGAAGTTAGTCGGAGTTTGAGTAGAATACGGAGGCAGAGACGCAGTCCCAGTCGTAGCCTCCGCCGCTGGAGAACCCCGACCCGCAGCCTAAGTCGCCTCAGGTGGTTGCGCAGGGCACGGACTCCAAGCCGTAGTCGCAGCCGTCGGCGTCGCAGGAGGAGCAGTGTGAGTCGTAGCCCGAGCAGGCTACGGAGGCGCCGTAGCCCAAGCATTCGGAGGCGAAGACGAACTGTAAGTCGTAGTGTAAGTAGGCTAAGGAAGAGCATCAGCCGAAGTCTAAGTCGCATCCGCAGAAGACGACGTAGCCTGAGCCATAAACGTAGTATAAGTGGCAAACGGAGCCGGAGTCACAAACGTAGTCCGAGCCAGAAACGAAGTTTAAGCCTTAAGCGTAGCCCGAGCTGCAAACGAAGCCTTAGCCGCAAAAGAAGTTTGAGCCGCAACCGCAGTGTTAGCAATAGGCATAGTCCTTCTCCGACACCACTCGGCAAATCACGTAGGGGTAGGAGTCAGTCACCTTCTTCGAGAAGAAGCTCAAGTCACAACAGGAGTGTATCTCCTACCCCAAGAAGGAGTGAGAGCAGAAAAAGCGATTCTCAAGCTCAGCAGAATACTTCAAGTAAAAGACGCAGTTGTAGTGTGAGGAAATCCAGCCTGACAGATAGTGTTAGTCGGAAACTAAGTGAAAGCCCTGTACGTAGCTTCAGTGGAAAGCGAAGTTTGAGTCCAGAGCACAAGTTGCAGCAGAAGCTCTGCTCGTCAAAAGACGGCAGAACAGAAAAGTTCCAGGTCTCAGAAGCATCAAAGTGCACACAGTGAAAAGAACAACTCTCATAATACAAAAAGCCTTACACCATGTAAGAATTCTGTTGCTAGTGAAGAGCAAAGTAAGGAAACCAATGGTGGGGAAAACGAGAAAATTACTGAGATCTTCATCAAACAGGAAGTGCTAAGTGAGGATGAATCAGCTGAACCTACAGTCCAGGCTCTTGCGTCACCAAACTCTTCATGTTTTGGCGACACTATTGGGGCAGTACCTAGTACTGCTATTAAAGCAGAAAGTGCAGTGAAAGATATGAAGAAAAATTTAATATTTCTAAAATTTAAAGAACCTCTCTCACACCGGCGTGATTTAGCTTCACTGATCAGGATAGTAAAAACATGCGTATATTAAGGGAATTTTCATTGACAAAGCAGACTTATCACATTCACACAGTTCAATACTGTTCTGTCCTGATTAAATTAAGCTTAACTTAAATTCCATAAGGCAGTGAAGCAATTTCGAAGTCTCGGTGCGACGAAAATTGTCAGTCGATCTCCTGGAAACATTTGTAATAATTATTAACTTTCGGTGATCACATGGGGAAGACCGAAGATCTGCTGGTAAGACCGTGTTAGCCTCTTTATTTGAAGTAACTGGATATCTTGAGCATTCAAAACGGCAGGTTCGTCCAGTATAAATCAGACCTTCCCCACTGATCCCGTGCAACACAGCGTAGTAAGCAGACACTGTCAATAATAATAATCCGTTAAATAATACGCGAACACACTTACTTTAGTTTAGTTCATGTATTAAATTCCTTCTCATACAGAATCTCATCAAGATGGCGACTCGCTCAACAATACGTACATATAGATCCTTCTTTTACGACTAATCGGCAAGAAGGTTTTATTCTTTTCATAAGAGAAAACATAGATAGCAGAGAAGCTATTCCATGGAGTAAATGGACGCTCCAAGGAGTAATTGGGCTTGAAACTACTTTGCATTGATAATTGGTAAGATAAGAAGAGATATTTCGAGATATGTACTGAGTTATATAATTTCTAAAATTTCTGAAAATATCGTGGAGAGACCGCTGCAAATTTTGGTGATGAACGTATTGGTAAATTAGCCTATTATGCCTATTTTCATTCACTGCTTTCATATGGCATCATATTTTCGGGCAATTGGTCATTAAGAGAGAAAGTATTCATTGCACAAAAGCGTGTTATCAGAATAATAGCTGGAGCCCACCGAAGACCACCTTGCAGACATTTATTTAAGAAACTCGGGATATTTTCTGTTACCACTGACAACTATACACAAACGCCGCTGTTCGCGGCCGCTGTGTTGTCTGTAGAGAGAGGTAATGCCTAGTATTCTCGGCACATTCTTGACACTGTCGATCTCGGAATATTGAATTCGCAAACGATTTCCGAAATGGAATGTCCCATACATCTAGCTCCAAGCATTATTCTACATTCAGATCTTGTAATGTTGTTGCATTAATTTGAGGTGTAAGCGGTGCTGCTATTCAAGACCATAAAAGTGGTTTAAAAGCTGTGAGCTGTCTGGGGAAGTTAACCTTGCATTACTGAGCAACTGTTTCACCAAGTACCCAGTCTAGCTTACCAAATTCCCAGTGATATATATATATATATATATATATATATATATATATATATATATATATATATATATATATATATATATAAGAGAATTTAAATAAAAAGAAATCAATCAGTTTACATTTGGAAATTATTTTAACATTTATCATTGAAATTTCAGCATATTAAACTTGAATCATAACTAAGCTGGTGCCTTATTTAGGACTGTGAAAATGTGAGTTTGTAATCTTACGGAACACATTAAATATGGAGTCAAGATTGGGAGACTGCATACAACACTGCATTCATAAAATAACACACGAAGAACGTTGAAACATGTGCAAAAGGAAATTAACCACAACCAACCGATTCAATTTTCACCCAAAGAAGTTACGTTCGTAGCGCAATCCTGTCCGTCATGTAATTACCACACACTGGTATACTAAATTCATACTAACTCTCTGTGAAATCTTCCCAAAAAGAATAGCTGAGGGCTACTTTGATGATTAAACCACATGCTTCACGTGGTCAACTTGGTTTACACAAAGAGTGTAACTCCGCAATAATTTTGATAATTAAAATAAATTAGATCGAAAAGCAATTTACAAAAGAAAAACCTCGAACTGGTTACTATCGTCTTACTATTAACCTGATGGGTCAAACAATAGTATAAGCACGTGGTACTGGTCTCACAAAGTACACCCCACGTGGGTTGAACATAAAGAAAAGTTGCTATATTGAAAAATATTGTCAAGACGAGACGTTATAATCTCACGCACATTCGCATTTAAGATTGATGATCTTAGTTAGAGTTACTGATCAACACGTGGTTCCACTTTACTCACAAAGTAGTGACAAAGCAACTACTGGAAGATATTCTGAACTTCACACTCGAATTACACTGCGTTGCAATTTAAGATAACATTAGATATTTTAGAGCTAAACCTGAAATAAAGGTGATTAAATTTTCAGTTAGGCTGAACTTAAAGAGATCCATTGTCCTAAGGACTTAGCAGACACGCGCTTAGCCGGAGATCTTACCACTTCAGACGCTCGCCGCGGACTGACTCGTGGGCCCTTACCAAGGGTGCTTCCAGATACAAAACGGAAGTGACCAGAGAGGCAGCTTACTATACCAACATGACAAGAGACGGACAGGACCATAGTAAGAATAGAAACCTCTTTGCTTTTATAAAGCGTAGCTACCTGTTCCGACGTTGGTCCTACTGTTCTCTAGGAGACAGGCTTGTCTGCTGCCATCCAGCATGCAACTAGAAATACATTTGCTCATTCATCCTCTCACACAGAAAAGAAGGGGGATGACAGTATCTTATCATATACAGTATATAAAAGAAAGTGGATGTAGGTTCCGTATGAGACTGTGTGACATGAATTACATACATGAATTACATATAAACTGTGTTTTAAAGTGTAGTAGTGTGACAGATCGTTCTTGTTTATGTGTAAAAGTAACACGTTTCACTGCTCAGTCTCCTCCCAGATAGTCAGAAACACCATAGTAAATTTAGAAGAGGATTTTATGCCGTAAATGACAACATATTTGAGAAATTAACATGAAAGGAATCCAACAGAGACCTTTCAATCTGTTAATTGCCGTCGTGCGACCAAAATGACGTCGGAAATCTTTTAGTATGAATTGGTTGGGTAGAAATGATAGATCTGCCAATGCACTGGCCTATCATACTTTGTGTGCTAATTACTGCCGTTGTCTGTATATGTGCATATTGCTATTCCATTACTTTTGTCACCTAAGTGTAGAGGGAAGTGTATATAATATGCTGTGTGTGTCACCTTTTAATAATATTCAGATCAACACATTAATTAATCGATAATCGTACTACCATTAGCTGCTGTGAAAAATTATGGCCTGTCACAGTTCGTCACCAGGTGGGGTAAGTTTTCCATGCACGGTATCTGTGCGAATGACGTTCAATGCCGCCCTACATAGCTTCAGATCTGCTAACTGCGCTTGATTTTCAGTTTCCGGTTTTGACCTTATGTAGAGTGAGAATGAGCATCACAGTCACTGCGACTGAAAAATATCTTGTGCCTGATGATGTTTTGTGACAATCTAAACAGTTAGCACTAAGATTTCTCTTACCAGCTACTTGTACGACAATACGATTTTCTACATCTGCAAGCTGTGGCGGTATCTTCTACTGAAAATAGCAGTAATGCACCAGGCTAGACTTCAAACGAAAAATTCCGCCGTAGGAGTCACTGACGCTGTCAGATTGCTGTCTTCTCTTCAAATGACTGGAGCACTGCAGAGGGTCACATTTAAAAGTGCTGACATCCGCCTCTCTGGTGACATCCGTCGCACGGCACATAGTCTGTAGACATTCGCCGGGTCTCCCTCCTTTTTTTTTTTTTTTTTTTTTTTTAAATAAAAGGAGACTCCCGCAGGCACTCGCACTTTAACTCGCGTACAGGGCCAGAAACTTCTGTAGTCGGAATAAAAACGTTGACGCATGTGACTAGATGTGGCGGACGTCCTCATATCTGGAGGTCATTCCACCCTGACCAGCTGAAACCCGGGACTTTGTCGGCGCGGTCATTTGAAGCGTTTTATTCGCTAACAGCCCTGACAGACTGAGCTGCGTCACCCGGGTTGTGGGGGCGGCCGCCCGACAAATCCGCCGGCGGCTGCTGCCGGCGCCGCTCACAGAGCCCTCAGAACAGCTGCCCGTCAAAGTAAGCCCGGCGGTTGGCTGCGGCACCGCGCCGCCCCTGGGATGACCCGAAGCCGTCTTTACTGGGCTGCACGCACAGTGCCCACACTGCTAAACGCTCTCCGCTTGAAAGATATTTAAACACCGCAGTGCCTGTCAGTACGTTACGAGTTGCTCTCGTCTTTTACTACTGAATACGCCGTTTCATATTATGACAGCTTCGTCCTGCAGAAGATAGGGCAGGACAAACAGCAGAACACCGAACTACATACTACGGACGCGCAGCTTAGTTTATACTATCAAATAACTTCCGGCAACTGAGCCAGATAACGCTTTCAGCCACCGCCGATATTTCGGCGGGAGAACACCCCGCCATTTTCAAGGCAAACTGCAACGGACAGGTGACGTAATGCAGATTTAAAAACTCGGTTCTCGGACTGATACAGGAAAGGTAACACACACACTGAACACTAGTGCCACTGAAGATGACCAAAGTCAAAGCTACCGGTAGTGAGACTAAAAACTCGCACGTGACGCAGCATTGACTCTGTCCCTCTGTTTTTTGACAAGGGAGAGAACCGGATTCCAAACAGAGTTTAAACAAAAACCTCCATCCCTGTTAACGAGGTTGGTTGCTAATTTGATCTCAACTGCCTCCTTAATAACACTGTCCCAATAGCTGGACGTGCATGCCAATATCTCGGTGCTATTATATAACATCGGGTGACCAGTATCCAACCAATGTTCGGCAATAGCAGATCTACTTGGCCGCTGTAATCGTGTGTGCCGTTTATGCTCAGTACATCGGTCCTCCACGGTCCTGATAGTTTGACCAATACATGCCATGTCGCACCTACAAGGAATGCGATATACACCCGTCTTACGCAGACCAAGATCATCCTTAACAGAGCTCCAAAGCGCTCTAATTTTAGATGGAGGTCGAAAAACACATTTCACATCGTACGTCCGTAAAATACGACCGATCTTGTTGGAAGTGTTTCCTACGTAAGCAAAAAGTAGGTACAGGGCTATTACAAATGATTGAAGCGATTTCATAAATTCACTGTAGCTCCACTCATTGACATATGGTCGCGACACACTACAGATACGTAGAAAAATTCATAAAGTTTTGTTCGGCTGAAACCACACTTCAGGTTTCTGCCGCCAGAGCGCTCGAGAGCGCAGTGAGACAAAATGGCGACAGGAGCCGAGAAAGCGTATGTCGTGCTTGAAATGCACTCACATCAGTCCGTCATAACAGTGCAACGACACTTCAGGACGAAGTTCAACAAAGATCCACCAACTGCTAACTCCATTCGGCGACGGTATGCGGAGTTTAAACCTAGGATGCCTCTGTAAGGGGAAATCAACGAGTCGGCCTGCAGTGAGCGAAGAAACGGTTGAACGCGTGCGGACAAGTTTCACGCGTAGCCCGCGGAAGTCGACGAATAAAGCAAGCGGGGAGCTAAACGTACCACAGCCGACGGTTTGGAAAATCTTACGGAAAAGGCTAAAGCAGAAGCCTTATCGTTTACAATTGCTACAAGCCCTGACACACGATGACAAAGTCAAACGCTTTGAATTTTCGGCGCGGTTGCAACAGCTCATGGAACAGGATGCGTTCAGTGCGAAACTTGTTTTCAGTGATGAAGCAACATTTTTTCTTAATGGTGAAGTGAACAGACACAATGTGCGAATCTGGGCGGTAGAGAATCCTCACGCATTCGTGCAGCAAATTCGCAATTCACCGAAAGTTAACGTGTTTTGTGCAATCTCACGGTTTAAAGTTTACGGCCCCTTTCTCTTCTGCGAAAAAACGTTACAGGACACGTGTGTCTGGACATGCTGGAAAATTGGCTCATGCCACAACTGGAGACCGACAGCGCCGTCTTCATCTTTCAACAGGACGGTGCTCCACCGCAATTCCATCATGATGTTCGGCATTTCTTAAATAAGAGATTGGAAAACTGATGGATCGGTCGTGGTGGAGATCATGATCAGCAATTCATGTCATGGCCTCCACGCTCTCCCGACTTAACCCCATGCGATTTCTTTCTGTGGGGTTATGTGAAAGATTCAGTGTTTAAACCTCCTCTACCAAGAAACGTGCCAGAACTGCGAGCTCGCATCACCGATGCTTTCGAACTCATTGATGGGGATATGCTGCGCCGAGTGTGGGAGGAACTTTATTATCGGCTTGATGTCTGCCAAATCAGTAAAGGGGCACATATCGAACACTTGTGAATGCCTAAAAAAACTTTTTGAGTTTTTGTATGTGTGTGCAAAGCATTGTGAAAATATCTCAAATAATAAAGTTATTGTAGAGCTGTGAAATAGCTTCAGTCATTTGTGATAACCCTGTAAACTTAGGTGTCGACTCAGAATTGTCATCAGTCAACCGAAGTACAGTTGGTCGATAGCGCAACGCGCGTTCAATCTGCCAATCACTATAACCATTTTCACGAAACGTAACTTCAAGTTGGGACAGCTCAGCTGGCAAAGTCTCAGCGCCAGAAACGACATGTGCTTTGTACCAAGGTACGAAGTACCCCTTCACGCTGAGCCGGATGCTGACAACTATTAGCCAGTAAGTACAAGTCGGTGTGAGTACGTTTCGTGTAGACTGCATGTCCCATTGATCCATCATCCTTCCTACTAACGAACACGTTAAGGAAGGGAAGGCAACCATCCTCTTCCACCTCCATCGTAAAACGAATGTTCGGGTGAATCGAGTTCAGATTTCTAGAAAGGCACTCAAATTCTCCCTGCCATGGGTCCAAACGACAAAGGTATCGTCAACATATCTAAAGAAACAGGATGGTTTCAAAGGCGCCGACTCCAATGCACGTTCCTCGAAGTCTTACATAAACAAATTTGCGATCCCGGAAGTTCTTTGAAAGTTGTATACGCCAGTAGAAACTCAGGTCTCACACAGTTTATACTATATTACAAAGAGGGCACACATAATAAGAACTCTGTTACGCCTGTATCAAGCAAATACACTGAAGAGCCAAAGAAACAGGTACGACAGCCTAACATCGTGTAGGGCCCCGGCGACGACGCAGAAGTGCCAAACCACGACGTGGCATGCGCTCGACTAATGTCTGACGTAATACTGGAGGAATTCGACACCATGAATTCTGCAGGGCTGTCCATAGATCCATAAGAGGGGGTGGAGGTCTCTCCTGAACAACGCGTTGCAAAGGCATCTGAGAGACGCTCACTAATTTTCATGTCTGGGTAGTTTGGTGGCCAGAGGAAGTTTATAACTCAGAAGAGTGTTACTGGAGCCACTCTGTTGCAATTCTGGACGTGTGGCGGATGTCGCATTGTCGTGCTGGAATTGCCCAAGTCCGCAGAAACGCACAATGGACGTAAACGAATGCAGATGATCAAAGAGCATGGTTACGTACGCGTCAGAGTCGTATATAGACATGAGAGATCCCATATCACTCCAACTGCACCCCCCCCCCCCCCACACACACACCACTACAGAGCCTCCACCAACTTGAAGAGTCCCTGCTGACATGGAGGGTCGGTGGATTCACGAGGTTCTCTCCACACCCGTACACTTTCAGCCTCTCGTTACAATATGAAACGAGACTCGTACCACCGAGCCTTCGGCTCCGAAATCCCGTATCGATTATGTTTCGTTAAATGGTTCGCACGTTGACACTTGTTGATGGCTCAGCAGTGAAATCTGCAGCAATTTTCAAAAGGGTTGCACTTCTGTCACACTGAACGATTCTCTTCAGTCATCGTTGGTGCCGTTCTTGCAGGATCTTTTTCCGGCTGCAGCCATGTCGGAGATTTGATGTTTTAGCGGATTCGTGATCACGGCACACTCGTGAAATTGTCGTACGGGAAAACACTCACTTCATCGCTGCCTCGGTGATGCTGTGTCCCATCGCTCGTGCGCCGACTTTAACATCACGTTCAAACTCACTCAAATCTTGATAACCTCCCACTGAAGCAGCAGTAACCGATCTAACAACTGCTCCAGACACTTTTAGTCTTATATAGGCGTTGCCGATCGCAGCGCCGTATTCTGCCTATTTACAGATCTCTGTATTTGAATACGCATGCCTATACCAGTTTCTTTGGCACATCAGTGTAGTTACATGTCTGTTAATCTGGTGTGTGACGAGATTTATTTGCTGGGTATGCCCGTGGAGTTATATAAGCAAATTTATCCATTTTTGCTCTTGTGTATTTGTGTCGCGCACAGAGCAGAGTAATAAACAACAAACCATCAATTAACACTTTCATCGAAACATAGGATACCCCTTTATTAGAATACCACTTTCTTTCGAGTTTGAGTGTAGTTTTCAAGTGGTTATACAACCACTAAACATGGCTATAAGCTGTCACCCATCGCCACTCAGCCATTTGGCAGTACAAGGCAGTGTAAGTACAGTGTGCCAGGACACAGACATCACCAAGAAGAGCCCAGCTGCATACTATAAAAGTGGTGTTAATCATTGTTCACGCAATCTGGGACTATACTAGCATTTTAAAACGTATCAGTGCAAGTGAATATTAACCTATTCTAATGGAAGAAAAATCGCAGCGCCAAGTAGGAGTTATGCGACATAAAAGAGACTTGGTAGGCGTGTTTGTAAATATGAAAGATGATGTCTATTCAAATTTCGCGCCATTAGCAGAAGGAGGAAGCAAATCAGTTTTGCTTTAGGCTGTAATGGTCTTGGGTGTTGGTTATCTATGAGATTAGATGCGGTGAGATGATGTTAGTCAAGAATGCCTTTAAGGCGACAAAGATGGCATTATCGGTGCCTCACTGACTCTGAACGAGGTTGTGTAGTAGGCCAACGAGAAGGCGGATGTTCCTTCCGCGATACTGCCGAAAGACTTGGCCCGAATGTAGCCGCTATACATGATTTATGGCAGCGGTGGTCGCGAGAAAGTACGGTCGCAAGAAGACAGGGCTACGAACGGCCACGTGGCATTACCGTGAGGGAGGATTATCGTGTTCTGCGTATGGCTCTGGCGCATTAGACTCCATCTTCTGCAGCAATCTGAGCAGCAGTTGGCACCACAGCGACATAACATCGGTTACTTCAAGGAGAGCTCCGAGCCAGACGCCTTGTAGCGTGCATTCCATTGACCCCAAACCACACTTATCTTCGACTTCATTGGTCTCAAGCGAGAGCTCTTTGGCTGCGTGGAGCTCTGTTGTGTTTTCTAATGAAAGTTGGTTCTGCCTCGGCGCCAGCGATGGCCGCTTGTTGGTCAGGGGGAGGCCAGTTAAGGGCCAGGACCCAACCTGTCCGAGTGCTAGACACACTGGACCTAAACCTGGAGTAATGGTCTGTACCACGCACCCTGACTGCAAATTTGTACGTCAGTCTGGTGATTCGACCTGTTGTGGAGCCACTCATGTACAGCATTCCAGGATAACGCTCACCCATATACTATTGCAACCCAGCATGATCTACGCAGCGTTGATATGTTGCCTGGGCCTGTTCGATCACCAGATATGTCTCCAATCGAGCACATACGTGACATCATCGGAGGACAATTCCAGCGTCATCCACAAGCAGTATCAACCGTCCCCGTATTGAACAAGACCAAGTGCAGCTGGCATGGAACCAAAACCGACTCAAAGGAAGGCCTCGGCGCTTGTTCGTGACGTCACGTCAGCTAGGCACGGCCATCGCCAGGTCTGTTGCAGGCATACTCATAATGGTGGTGTCTCCCTCTCTGACACAGGAAAATGTGAAACTATTGACGGTAGTTGACCAACACACATTGTTCTGAGAGATTTCTGTTTTAAGGATTGAGATACAAAAACAGCTTCATGGGCCAGCAGCAACAGAATTCGTGCTTCCTTATCTTATTTGAAAATCTGAGGAAGTTACGTTTGTACTGGGTTGCTTTTACAAGGAACTGTGAACATATTGGTGCTCTTCTTTAGTTATCCTGGTTGACTATGGGGTGAGGAGCACTGAATGTTAATGAAATATCTTGCGATTGTACACGTTAGGGGAGGGAATGGGGGACAGAAGAACAGGCAAAAGAGAGATACTTGTTTTATCAAATAAATTTTTTTATCTTATATTCTCCTTTCAGTTGCAAGAGGGGTATATTTATCTTTTCTAATGTGCATGTTTAAAAAAGTTTAAGCTCAGCAGTATTTTCGATGTATGAAGCTATTTTGTTTCCTGTTTAGAATTCCTTTCGTTGAAAACGACTGTAATCTAATGACTTGCAACAGTTGGACATTTACACATGTAAATTAGTTCACAATTCCAGTGACGATTTCAAACGAAAATAAATAAATAAATAAAAGAAACGAGTTCATTGTAAGGGGGTTGGGGTAAGTTTCGATAACAAAATGGATCAAGTAAATATAAGTACTTGAATGTAAAATTTCCGAAGCTTGCAATGGGGCAAAGCATCTTCTCATATTGATCTACGTTTGTTTCGACAGGATTCAGTAATACAGAACTATGATCTTCATTTGTAGCTTTACGATAGTAAGAAAATCTTTCATCTAAATAAAACTGGTGAATCCAAAACAATACCAAACATTTTGTCCAAAAATAAGAGATTTGTAGTGATACGCACGCCCAGGCGTTTCTTCCTGCAACAGACCTGGCGCTCGCCGTGCCTAGCTGACGTGACGTCACGAACAAGCGCCGAGGCCTTCCTTTGAGTCGGTGTTGATGGAACTCCATTCCGCAGACTGATTTCCGGTGCGTGTACAACGAAAGCCTGCACTTTTGCATGCCCGTATGCAACAGCCTGGTGGTTACATCGGTTATAAATTTAATAGCATTTAACATTTGCAATGGCTTATCTCTCGCTTACATTAACCTGTGATCCTGCAATGTTCATCACTTAAATATGTTACCTAGACTAATGTATTCCCGAAATTTCATTACTCTATATTAAGTACTTTTTGGTGCTGCTATTTTTTCTGTCAGTTTGTTATGACTGCCTTATCGTTCAGAAGGTATGTGGGACATATTACATAGAAGGGCACCGAGTTTCGTATGACACAGCCGCAACATAGTTTACGCTAAACTCGAAATAGGGACTATATTATCCATCCACCTGAGGTCATAAAAATAGTTCCGAAGTCCAGACGCCAACCGACAATGTAAGCTCACGTGCCTCCAATCAGCATTTCGCCAGAATCTCAAGATGGTATCGGGGGCTTGTGTCAGAGTAATCATTGAATCTAGGACTATACCAGTGTTCTAAAACAGATCAATGCAAATGGACGTTGATTTATATTGCCATTAAAGTACTGAAACCATTGTAAATTGTTGCTAATCCTTGTTGCCATCCGTTTTCGCCGTAGCTGTACTTGCCCCAATTTGGCCCAGTGACAAAGCTGTGGAGTTGTAGGGGGTTCTCTCCCTGTCACAGTCATACAGTCATATGTTTCACACCTAATGACTTTCTGCAGAAATTTTCCGTCTTCCGCTTGAGAAATGAGGAAGCAATATTAAAAAAAAATCCACTCGCATACACTTTCAGCGGTTTATATTCCACATTTTTACCGTCGCAACCATTTGCGGCGTTTCAGTACGCCATCTTCAGGCCTCTTGACCGACATGAAGGAAGAATCCCATCTCATGTTGAATCGAATAGGGGATAGCCTTCAGCAACTGGTGTCCTGTAAGTGGTATCCGTGGTCAACCAGTTGAAAACGCGATCCGTTCGTTCAAGAAAGGCACAAACTTTAATTCATTTCTTCAGATTTTATACTTATCGAAGATAAAGTTGACACTCTTGTGTTCAGGAAAATGTAATTGCACCAGCCTTATAGAGACTTAAATACTGTGTGTCTGGGACAATATTTTTTTAACGAAACTCGATAAATGTGACAGACAAAGTGCACTGCGTTCTTTTTCATTGAGTGGTGGTGGGAATCCGCTTGTAGGTACCTGTTGTTGTGCACCAGTTTCCTCTAGACTTTATGTCCTAGTATGTTGCTACATGATCTGCACTCATCCACGAAAGCAATCGCTCTGTTATGTTATGTTTCTAGTATGAACTGCGTATTCTTATGCTCTTGAGGTACTGTTGAAATCTGCGTAGTTCTGCTCCGCCGGCCGATGTGGCCGAGCGGTTCTAGGCGCTTCAGTCCCGAACTGCGAGACTGCTACGGTCGCAGGTTTGAATCCTGCCTCTGGCATGGATGTGTATGATGTCCTTAGGTTAGTTAGGTTTAAGTAGTTCTAAGTTCTAGGGGACTGATGACCTCAGATGTTAAGTCCCATAGTGCTCAGAGCCATTTGAACCATGCCGCGATATGACGAACGCGTCGTCCACGTACCTCAGGTAGCAACGTAGGCCAATCGTTGTGAAACGCAGCGCTCTCTTTTCACGTACTAGTTTACTTCATATCATCTACGAGAGTAGCACAGGCAATAGCCTACCGTACAACCCCCTCCCCCCCCCCCCCCTCTCCCCTATACCAACATCTTTTCAAATTGCCCAATGACAACGCAGATATGTGGCATCGGTAACCACAGGATAACCAAAATAGACACTATACTGAGGAAGACATTCACCAGTGCCCAGCAGTCTACCGCCCTGAAGAGGACTGCTGCAAACTTGGTCGAAACGTCAGCAGTCGGTTGGTTTACTGTTTTATAATGACGCGGCCTACTACGCAGAATTATTTGATGTAAAATATATCATATAATTCATCATTGTCTAAGTTTCAGGTCACTAGCATGGTTCAAAGACTGTCTAGAAAAATTCACTGTTTTTGTCCGTTAGCTGACTCACATGTCTGCGGTATAGTCAAGCTTATCTCCACGGCGTACTTTGAAGGCAGAGTAATCACATGGCTACATGGTTAGGGCTTGAGTTCGCTGCCTCCGATGCTGGGCACATCCGCTTGCCCTTGCCCTTGCCGCTGTTTCTCCGCGTAGTTGGCGGCTGCACCAAATTACCTTGTTCAAATGGTTCAGATGGCTCTGAGCACTATGCGACTTAACTTCTGAGGTCATCAGCCGCCTGTAACTTAGAACTACTTAAACCTAACTAACCTAAGGACAGCACACACATCCATGCCCGAGGCAGGATTCGAACCTCCGACCGTAGTGGTCGCGCGGTTCCAGACTGTAGCGCCTAGAACCACTCGGCCACACCGGCCGGCAAATTACCTTGTTCTATGTATTGAATTAACACGTAGTGTTTGGCTATAAATGAGATGGACATTTCTACGGCGCGGTATTCAGATGACAGCGTTGCTTGTTTGCGTTGTATTAGCGTAGTTCTATGCTATATTACAAAATTTTCAGCTTTACAGATTTGTCCTCATTGTACGTGACGTAGGATCCCTTTGCTCTGGACGACGCTTTGTTTATTGTACCACAATCAATATCAGTTTCTCATCAAGTCATCCGAGGATGCGGAACGTGTTTCTTCCCTGCATTTCGAGAATCTGTGTTAGTATATTTCTACATGGTCCAATGGCGGGGGGGGGGGGGGGGGAGGGGAGAATACGTGTATATTGCTTGTGAACTTTCGTGGTTAGTTATTGACTAATAATTTGAATTAATTTCAGATATATCCTTTATTATTCCCTCTCCCATAGACATTTCTAAACATCACCATATTCACCCTCAATTTATAGGGGCTTATTTATCCTTTGTCCACGTTTGTAGCTGATGTGAACACAGGTCACTGAAACCAAACTGCCGCAGAATTAATGGAAGGACAAACTGCTTTCGGCAGAAGGAGGATTTTTTTTTTCCAAGCAAATTTCAGTCAGTATAAGGTAGGTTTAAGCTGCAGAGAATGGAGACACTTGAAGGTGACAGTCTCCGACTGGGAGAGAGTTACTCTTTCAGACAAAAATGGTTCAGATGGCTCTGAGCACTATGGGACTTAACTTCTAAGGTCATCAGTCCCCTAGAACTTAGAACTACTTAAACCTAACTAACCTAAGGGCATCACACACATCCATGCCCGACGCAGGATTCGAACCTGCGACCGTAGCGGTCTCGCGGTTCCAGACTGTAGCACCTAGAACCTCTCGGCCACTTCGGCCGGCAAATTTCTACAACTATCTGCCTTTCCAACTGTCTGCCTTGCTAACCGAATTTTTATAGTGCCACGTGTGGCAGGTACATCAAGATGATAAGAGTTGCTTGTTCTCCGTCGGATGTTGCTATCCTGAAGACAATCTTAGGCGGTCGTTACATTCATTTCCTGATTCGAGAAATCTGAACTGACGGTCAAGGATTTAGTTTTGGTAAAGAGCAAGTGAAGTTTCTGATACCAGAGTTTGCGGATTTATTCGTTCGTTGCCATCATAGAGTTCAGATTACATGTTCATTACAACCTGAATTTTCTGTGACATTCGTGGGCTTTGTATTATGTAGCGTAAAGGGTTAAGTGTAATTTTCTCATCCATACCCCCTAATTCCTATAGCTGTTCCTTTACTTTCCAAGCTCTTCACCAAATTTTTTTGATTACATTTTTTGTTATGGAATTGTTTTCGTCCTCGTGATTGTTAGTGAATCTGTGAAGGTGACACGGGTTTGTCCGCCATTTTTATAGTGACACACGTTAAAGCGGTATCGGATGTTTCAGTATTTTCCAAAATTATGCAAATGATAGAGAATTATGAATTTTGTATGCTGTATGCTGTAACAGAAATGATTACTTCAAAGATTGTAAGTTATTAACTGCTGGAAGCATGGAAAGTGTGTGTATCCAAACTCCTCATATTTGTAACATGCAGCTGCAATATAATAAAAAAAGTCGTGTGTGGTATGTTCACAATGGATTTTACCACCGCTTACAGTTCATGACTGTTTCTCAAACATCGCGAATTTCTGTTTATAGAGAAGGAAGGAAGACTGGGTTCAACGTCACACCCAGTCGACATCGAGGTCATTAGAGACGGAACACAAGCTCGTATTGAGTCAAGGATAGGGAAGGAAATCGGCCGTCTCCTTTCAAAGGAACCATCCCGGAATTTTCCTGGACCGATTTAGGGAAATCACAGAAAACGTAAATCTGGATTACCGAACACGAGTTTGAACCGTCGTCCTCCCAAATGCGAGTCCCGTGTGCTAACTACTGCGCCACCTCACTCGGTCTGTTTGTAGGAACGTGGAAATACGCTCGTAACATAAAGTAGGTTATAGCGCTCCTAATGTCAGACAGTGTAGTATTGTAGTCTTGTATTTGCCGAATTATTGTTCGTGTTGACATGACCTGTCAGTAACGATCGTTTGCAGACTCACTAGCTGTTGCTTAGAAGTTCTGAGAGTAATGAGTTCAGGTGAAGGCATCAGCTGTCGAGCTTCATATCCCCTACCAGGCGATAGTCTTTCACAAGGGTGTCCTCTCCATTAGCGCTGTCACCCCTCCCCCCCCCTGCACAATAGGAGAAAAGTTCATTTGTGTCACCCTAGCTCAGAGTCGCTCACGCAGGAGACAGAAAGAGCGTTACTCTGTGGATAGACGATACCAGGTACTGTCATATGAAAAGTCTTCTCACACCATCTTGTTTCATGACAGTTCCCTGAATCTCTACAACAAGTGACTTCAAGTCACATCCCATGGCTCCCCACTCAGTGATGCTAAGGATAACACCAGTGTGTCTTTTCAGTTAATTTGTTGAATGTATCCTCTTCCATCATCACTGGTAAGATACACCAAGTTCATCATGAAGAACGATGTGACACCACTTGCCAGCCATCCATGTCTCCCAACTGTTGCAACGCTTCTGTGTGCTGTGGCAATCGCAGCCTACTCGTTGGATGACAATTCATTAGTCTGTCTTCTGCTTGTATCCATCCAATAGTGCTGGATGAGATGGATTGTGGTAGTGGGACCATTATTGAACTCAGATTTCAGGACCAGATCTGAAGGGATTGCAGTCTGCGTGGTACGTGGTAGCTCAATCGAACCTTGGTATGGTCAACCTCTATCCAATGGTGCTGGAAGAGATGGACTGTGATAGTGGGACCATTAGTAGGACTGAAGGGATTGCAGTCGGCCTGGTACATGATAGGTCAATCCAACCTTGGTGTGGTCAGCCTCCATCCAATCGTGCTGGATGAGATTGGCTGTGGTATTGGGACCATTATTGACTCAGATAGCAGGACCAGATCTGAAGGGGTTGCAGTCTGCCTGGTACATAGCAGGTCAATGGAACCTGGGTATGGTCAATCTCTATCCAGTAGTGATGGAAGAGATGGATTGTGGTAGTGGGATCATTACTGATCTCAGATAGCAGGAGCAGGTCTGAAGGGGTTGCACTCTGCCTGGTACATGATAGGTTAATCCAACTTTGGTATGGTCAGTCTCCATCCAATAGTACTGGATGAGATGGGCTGTTGTAGTGGGACCAATATTGAACTCAGATAGCAGGATCTGATCTGAAGGATTGCAGTCTGCCTGGTACATGATAGGTCAGTCCGACCTTGCTATGGTCACAGGTGATCGACCACTCAGTCCAACAGTTGGTCTCTGTCGCCCCATGTTGTCGCACATGCCCGTGTATTGCACAGTTTGGGCAGATACAGACGCATGGTGAGGCCCCTTTCAAACGTTGTCTACTGCTGGTAACGTTCGCACATGAGCATGCAGCGTTCTCCGTGGTTTTTCACAGCGCTCACTAACGAGAGTGATGCACTGCATGCGTGTTACACACGTTATTAGACTTGACAACATGGTCACGTCGTGATAACGCTAGCAACAAGGCCGTTCGCGATCCACGGGAAGTTATTTTTCATTGGGCAACTACGAACCCAAATCCATGGTTGGAACCGACTACCACCCTAGTTACTGTAGAGGCCGAGAGTAATTTTAGATTTAACGCAGTTCTGGAGACTTTTCACTCCTGCTCATATTTTGAATACAACTTTTTCGGCGTTATAAATGAGTATCACAACAGTATATCTGTGTTCACAGATGGGTTTAAACAGAGGTACTCCGTCGGCTTGTTGGTTCTTTTCCGTAATCGTGTTCTGAAGATCCTATTAACTCAAGATTTCACTGTGTACAAATGCAAAATTATATGCGATCCTGAGGGGACTGGTGCAGATGAGACGAGCTGCGATGGTAAATGACTCGTCTGTTCAGACACTCTGAGTGGTCTTCACTCTCTGCAACACCTGCGTCCAACAGATAAATTAGTCCATAATACCCAGGACGCCCTACTCCATCTACAATGGTTTGGTAAGGACGTGTCACTCTGCTGGGTATTAGACCACAACGGGTATTAAGGAAAACTAAATGTTAGGTGTAGCAGCCAAGAAGAGGTGTCATGATAATCAGATTTTTCAGCGTGGCATCGCTCTACATGTTATCACCACAGTGTTGAAGTACTGAATGACGCATAGATGGAAAGAAGAGTGACTGGAAGTGGCTGACCGTAAGCTGTGTCCAGTAAAGTGCACAAGCTGCCGTGCCGTACTTTCTTCCATCCACGCAGATGGGATGAGGTCCTTCCACACTCGGCTTCCCACTGGACACGGACCTATAACGCAAGGTTTCTTACTCCTCCGAGATGACGCTCCAATGCGCGGTGCTCGTGGCGTACGGAACAGAGGACGCCACATTTTAGCAGACTGTGTCTTGTACGAAGACAAGAAGGCAGCCTCTGATTTACGGACAGCTTTGTCCTCTGTTTTCACTTACAGTCAAATGGATGTGGTACAACCTTGAAGGTATTCTGAAATTTCCAACTTGCTTCCTAAGATTTTAGGGAGAACTGTTTAATGTGGTATCAGTATAAGACGAAGTAAATATTCCAAGATTCGAATCAAGAACAGCTGCCAATACGAGTAACGTAGAAGTAGATATCCTCGGAGTAGTGAAGCAACTTAAATCACTCAACAAAACTAAATCTTCCGGTCAAGATTGTATAACAGTTAGGTTCCTTTTGGAGTATGCTGATACAATAGCCCCATACTTAAGAATCGTATACAACCGTTTACTAGAGGAAAGATCCGTACCCAAAGACTGGAAAGATGCATAGGTCAAAACAATATTCAAGAAAGGTAGCAGGAGTAATCCACTAAATTACAGACCCATATCATTAATGTCGATATGCAGCAGGATTTTGGAACATATGTTGTGTTCGAACATTATGAGTTACTTCGAAGAAAACGGTCTATTGACACGCAGTCAACACGGGATTAGAAAACATCGTTATTGTGAAACACAAGTAGCTTTTTACTTCCACGAAGCGTTGAGTGCTTTTGACAAGGGATTTCAAATTGATTCCGTATATCTGGATTTCAGGAAGGCTTTTGACGTGGTACCAAACAAGCGGATTGTAGTGAAAAGGTGTGCTTATGGAATGTCGTCTCAGTTATGTGACTGGATTCGTGATTTCCTGTCAGAGAGGACACAGTTCGTAGTAATTGACGGAAAGTCATCGAGTAAAACAGAAGTTATGTGTGGTTTTCCCCAATGTGTGAGGTCATCCACATGAGTGCTAAAAGGAATCCTTTAAACTTCGGTTACACGATAAATCAGTCAAATCTAAAAGCCGTAAATACAGCTAAATACCTAAGTATTACAATTACGAACAACTTAAATTGTAACGAACACATAGAAAATGTTGTGGGGAAGGCTGACCAAAGGCTGCGTTTTATTTTCAGTACCCTTAGAAAATGTAACAGATCTACTAAAGAGACTGCCTACACTACGCTTGTCCGTCCTCTTTTAGAATAGTGCTGCGCGGTGTGGGATCCTTACCAGATAGGATTGACGGAGTACACCGAAAAAGTTCAAAGAAGTGCTGCACGTTTTATATTATCGCGAAACAGTGGAGAGAGTGTCACTGAAATGATACAGGATTTGGGGTGGACATCATTAAAAGAAAGGCGTTTTTCGTTGCGGCGGATTCTTCGCACGAAATTTCAATCACAAACTTTCTCCTCAGAATGCGAAAATATTTTGTTGACGCCGACCTACATGAGGAGAAACGATCGCCATAATAAAATAATGGAAATCAGAGCTCGTACGGAGAGATATAGGCGTTCGTTTTTTCCGTGCGTTATGTGAGATTGGAATAACTGAGAACCGTCAGGCACAATGTGATTTGCAGAGTATCGCTGTAGATGTAACTGTAGGGTGATTGGCGTATGCATGTTTTCTGTAAGTGATCAGCCAGTCACACTTACCTGTACCATTATTTTAGTTTTCCTCTTGCACTGCACGTATTTTAATTGCCAATATTAGAATATCTAACCAGTTTTATGGTCCTTACAATATGTGAAACAGTGTGATTGTACGAGTAACTTCGTGTGATGTTGACAGTGAGTGACTGTAACTGTTTCAGACTTTTTAAACATTTTAGACAATTTCACCACTTTAATACCTGCTAACTTTCGTCCCACTGATGGAATGTCTGAGCGGCATTGCATTCTACTAATACATCAGGCCATTGCTTGTAGATGCTTTTTGTCTGTGAGTGCATGTCTGCCTGACAGTAAATGAGATTGCTCCGTTGCGATATTCCTGTTGTGAAAGCAATAAATCGATTGAGTTAGAGCTCCAACGTTTGGAACTACACAATAAATGTAATATCAGATTAGTATTTTAGACATGGCCTTGATGCGTACCATTCCACAACAGCTAGTAACTTTTATGACACTTCACATTGTTCATCGGCGCTTAGCTTTCGTCGCGCGTCTCGAGCGGTTACGATAGCTGAAGTTGGAATTATACAGTTATGCAAACAGAAATTTTAATTAATAGAGAGGAACGTTCACTTTCAATTAACTTGTGCAAATATGAATCCATTAACTACTGTGAAAATCCTCTTTCAGCGGCGTAATATGTTCCCAAAATATCGTCCAAACAGGGACAGATCCACGGCTCGTACGCAGCGACCAGTGTGGAATATGGATCGCCGAACCTGCTAAGCCCTCCGGTAACGATTCGCTCCAGGACCGTATAACCCCCCCCCCCCCATACCCCCATCGCGCATCCTGCTCTGCTATTCCGAAGCGCTACTTCATCACTGCACATTTCTTTCGGTCTCTACAAAGATTACCCATCAGGACAAGCAGGGTTGATAAAAAGTACGGAATGAATTAAATTCGCTTCCACTCGTCCGGCCATGAAGCAATTCCTCCGCAGCGGATCAAGAGAGTCTCTGAATAAATGAGACGCAATCCGGAGGACTAACGACCAAAGCGAGCGATATTCGTCCCTCTTTCTGCCGTGTCCACCTCCAGTCCTAATGTGCGGCGTGCGTGGACTCCATTCATCAAAATGGCGACCAAATCCCTAGGTGGATCGCAGGTACCGAGCGTCTCCTATATTCAGTAAAATCGCAGTATACTGCTAAGGCAGCAACTTGATTTGAAAGAAGAAATCTGAGGCTGGTAATGCCAAATGATATTTTGTGTATGAATATACAAAATTTTAAGGAATTTCTATTCGTCGCAATCTAGTATCGCTCATTACAAAATTCTGAGCCTATTCGCACTCGTACACGTAGATGTCACGAAGGGCCGATTCGAGAAGATTTTACACTTTTTCCACACAAGCGACATCATTTAGCGCCTCCCTCCCCACCGCTTACCCCTCACCCTTTCAGCCATAGATTGCCTTTCCTTGGGCTCTTGGTAGAGCCTTTAAAAATAAATCTAAATCTCTGTAAATAGTGTGTTTTTCCTTTAAACAAGTCCAAGATAAGAAACAATTCATTTACGTTTAATATAATTACTGAGGTCTTCAAAAACTGTTAGTGAAAGCAAATAGTACCATACCTGTTGTATTCATCTAGCGTCAATAAAAACATGTCCTCTATTAATTACACCACTACCATCGCATTTTCCGTAATGCGTACTACCAAAGGAAGATTATTTTGTGCCCATCACAATAAATTTAAAAAAATACAAATTTCGTTAATTGTTGTTAATTTTTATTAACAAAATCATTTTTAAATATATGCTGGCGTATAAGATTATCTAGAGATACTGAAAATATCTTTTACCACAAACTTAGCAATACGAACGCATTTTCGGTAATGTCTATACAGGATGGTCCATTGATCGTGACCGGGACGAACATCTCACGAAATAAGCGTCAAACGAAAAAACTACAAACAACGAAACTTGTCTAGCTTGAAGAGGGAAACCAGATGGCGCTATGGTTGTCCCGCTAGATGGCACTGCCATAGGTCAAACGGATATCAACTGCGATTTTTTAAACAGGAACCTCCATTTTTTATTACATGTTCGTGTAGTACGTAAAGAAATATGAATGTTTTAGTTGTACCACTTTTTTCGCTTTGTGATAAATGGCGCTGTAATAGTCACAAACATATGGCTCATAATTTTAGACGAACAGTTGGTAACAGGTAGGTTTTTTAAATTAAAATACAGAACATAGCTACGTATGAACATTTTATTTCGGTTGTTCCACTGTGATACATGTACCTTTGTGAACTTATCATTTCTGCATGCTGTTACAGCGTGATTACCTGTAAATACCATATTAATGCAATAAATGCTCAAAATGATGTCCGTCAACCTCAGTGCATTTGGCAATACGTGTAACGACATTCCTCTCAACAGCCAGTAGTTCGCCTTCCGTAATGTTCGCACATGCATTGACAATGCGCTGACGCATGTGGTCATGCGTTGTCGGTGGATCACGATAGTAAATATCCTTCAACTTTCCCCACAGAAAGAAATCCGGGGACGTCAGATCCGGTGAACGTGCGGGACATGGTATGGTGCTTCGACGACCAACCCACCTCTCATGAAATATGCTACTCAATACCGCTTCAGCCGCACGCGAGCTATGTGCCGGACATCCATTATGTTGGAAGTACATCGCCATTCTGTCATGCAGTGAAACATCTTGTAGTAGCATCGGTAGAACATTACGTAGGAAATCAGCATACACTGCACTATTTAGATTGCCATCGATAAAATGGGGAGCAATTATCCTTCCTCCCATAATGCCGCACCATACATTAACCCGCCAAGGTCGCTGATGTTCCACTTGTCGCAGCCATCGTGGATTTTCCGTTGCCCAATAGTGCATATTATGCCGGTTTACGTTACCGCTGTTGGTGAATGACGCTTCGTCGCTAAATAGAACGTGTGCAAAAAATCTGTCATCGTCCCGTAATTTCTCTTGTGCACAGTGGCAGAACTGTATACGACGTTCAAAGTCGTCGCCATGCAATTCCTGGTGCATAGAAACATGGTACGAGTGCAATCGATGTTGATGTAGCATTCTCAACACCGACGTTTTTGAGACTCCCAATTCTCGCGCCATTTGTCTGCTACTGATGTGCGAATTAGCCGCGACAGCAGCTAAAACACCTACTTGGGCATCATAATTCGTTGCCGGTCGTGGTTGACGTTTCACATGTGGCTAAACACTTACTTCCTGTTTCCTTAAATAACGTAACCATCTGGCGAACGGTCCGGACACTTGGATGTCCAGGATACCGAGCAGCATACACAGCACACGCCCGTTGGGCATTTTGACCACAATAGCCGTACATCAACACGATATCGACCTTTTCCACAATTGGTAAAAGGTCCATTTTAACACGGGTAATGTATCACGAACCAAATACCGTCCGCACTGGCAGAATGTTACGTAATGCCACGTACTTACGCGTTTGTGACTACTACAGCGCCATCTATCACAAAGCGAAAAAGGTGGTCCAACTAAAGCATTCATATTTCTGTACGTACTGCACGAATTTGTAATAAAAAATGGGGGTTCCTATTTTTAAAAAAAACGCAGTTGATATCCGTTTGACCTATGGCAGCAACATCTAGCGGGACAACCATAGCGCCATCTGGTTTTCCCCTTCAAGCTAGACGAGTTCCGTTCTTTGTAGATTTTTCGTTTGATGCTTATTTCGTGAGATATTTGGCCCGGTCACTATCAATGGACCACCCTATATATAGTGGAGGAGTTCTTTATGACCATCCCAAAAACAATTTAGAAAACACAATTTTTTATTGTCGTTGGGTTTTACGCACAACATACTTTTTAAAAGTGTAGAAATATATAAATGGGGTCCCGAATTTTAAAATTTGAACATGATGTTTGTTGTTAAAAGTCACATTCACTATTAGGACTTATGATTTTAGGTTACATTTTATTGAAAAATGTAAAACAATTACGTAATCTGCTGTGAGAAGTCATTAAAAGTAATATATTTTTTTTTAAATGTTACTATATAAAGTATATCACTGTATTACAGTATTTTCAAAAGGTGGACATGAAGTGCTCGCCCCCCCTCCCCCCCCCCCCCCTTTGGTTTTGTGAAGGTGAAACAGAGTGAACAGAATGAAAATATAAAATTTCAGTTGGTTTTTAGTTTAATAATGAAACTTTTTAATTCTGTAACTACATATTATTTCGGTTTACACTGGAAAAAATGGGACAAAAATGTGAAAAATATCAGCTAATTTTATACTGTCGTTTCCTTCTTGGACCGTATTTTCAAGTTAGATATATTAGCTGCAAAATTAAGTTGTGCCCCGTCATTCTTGTACCACATTCCGCAACGTTGCTCAAGTTAAGGTGGTGTTTGAAACAAATTAGAGCCCAGTTAGAGGTGATTCAATCGAAAGGTTTGCATTTCAAATACACTGGTACTAACTAGGCCAGTTTTGTGGTGGCTCGTAACCACATTTCTGCAATTACCTCGAAAACAGCTTGCTTGCAGATCGGTGTTTACAGTAACGTTGTTGCTTCTATTGTTATAAACTTTCATCCGTGTCAGCTTTCACTACTAATTATGACATACCCTGTACGCAAATTTTGCGCTTGGGTGTCTCTGGCACCACTCTCAGATTGGCACCCAAGCAGCCTCTTCTGTCACTTTTGCCTTAAAGCGGTGCTAATGTCACGTTTTTAGAAGGTTGTTGCGAAGTAAAGGAAAACTTGTGGACGATCATTGCATTCGATAAGCAAAATTACATGAACAAATAAATAAATGAAAAGTAATATAGGAGAAAGTTGGCCGTGCGGTTAAAGGCGCTGCAGTCTGGAACCGCAAGACCGCTACGGTCGCAGGTTCGAATCCTGCCTCGGGCATGGATGTTTGTGATGTCCTTAGGTTAGTTAGGTTTAACTAGTTCTAAGTTCTAGGGGACTAATGACCTCAGCAGTTGAGTCCCATAGTGCTCAGAGCCAGGAGAAAGAGGGGAAGGGGGAAGACAGAATTTGACTGCGCTACGACCCATCAATCTCTCGAAACTGCCTCAACCGTCGAGTACTATGCTACCACAGTGATTTAAGGTGGAGCGCCATTAACTCTACCGGTGGTACAGGAAATTTTTCGTTCTGCAGCGACTATGTGCTATTTTGAAGCCCTCTATCCGACTACTGACTGTAAATCGCTCTCTGAAGAAGTTTGCGCCAAATAAATGTATTAAGGACGGAAAAGACCCATCGTAGTTCAATAAAAGAATTCAAATAATGCTGAGAAAACAGAAATTGTTCGCTTTCGACACAAAAAAGAACACAGAGGTGTCGCCGGCCGAAAGTTAGCAAAAATTGGTGCCTGTGCCCGAAGCATACAACTTTTACCGCCATACGCTAGTGAAAGACTTTACCGAAAATCCCAGTAATTTCGGATTTTATGAAAATCATTAAATGTCTCGAGGCTTCCATTCTGCTACATATAGACCAGTTTCGTGCTATAACAGGAGACAGTTCACTGCATGAAAGTAAATGAAATTAAATCAAGTGAAATTAAATCGGATAAAGTGTAATCACCAGCGAAGGAGGTCACAGGCAAAAGTTTCATTCACCGATTCTTGAATATTGTTCGGCTGCCCGGGACAGAAAGCTGAATTTACGGAAAATATTAAGAGGACGCAAAGAGCAATTGCAGCTTTGTTACGCCGTAACTAATTGCTTCCCTTTCTTGTCTTCCATTCCCTTTGTTGTCTGTAAAATCTGTCTTGTTTGAATAATGTAACTACAGAGGGGTCCAAAAAAATGTATCCACTGTTTAAAACTCCATAACTGGCAAACTAATTGACGGAGTTGTCTCACCTTTGGTAGTGTAACAGTTTGTCGTTCCGGCAATCGCCACACAAGCGTTGTATGACGTTGTTTTGTTTTGTCAGATGACTGTCGCCAGATAGTTAGTGTTTTGTTCTTAGTTGCACCTAGTTACTCGAGTAAACATGGCTGGCGCAAGGCTTACATTCGATGAATGGAAGTCCATTTTGAAGTGGTATTTTAAGTAAGAAAACATTAATGAGTTTCAACGGCAATGGCGAAATGAGTATCAAACAGAGCCACCGACACGTGTAACGATTCGTCGCATTCGAGTCAAATTTGAAGCCGAAGGCTGTGTTAAACAACGATCTGGACGACCTGTAACAGTAACAAGGCCAGCTAACTCCCGTCGTATGTTACAACAATTCACTCACTAACCAGAAGTCTGTGAAACAGTGTGCCCGTGAAACTGGAGTGACTCGCTCAAGTGTTCAGTGAATTTTGAAGACAGCAGAGTGGAAGTGCTACATCCCACGATTGCTACACGCAATGAACGACGACGACCCAGATCGTAGAATGGAGTACTACGAGTGGTTTACTAACATGGTACGCAACGATGAAGAGTTTGCAGACATGATTGTGTGGTCTGATGAGACACAGTTCAAACGCAATGGTACAGTAAATCACCACAATTGCATCTACTGGGCCGCCGAAAATCCGAACGTCCATGTAGACAAAGCCGTGAATTTTCTAGGAGTAAACGTGTGGTGTGGGTTGTCTTACCGGGGCTTGATTGGGCCATTCTTCTTTGACCGCACAGTTACCGGTGAGGTGTACCTTCAGAAGCTTGAGACATCCATTTTACCTGCCATCCGAGACTTGTTCGGAGACGGAAGAGTTTACTTTCAACAAGATGGTGCCCCAGCCCACTACCAAAATCGTGTTGAGGCGTATCTCGACGAAAATCTACCAGGAAGATGGATAGGCCGTAAAGGTGCTGTGGAGTATCCACCACGTTACCCAGACCTAACTCCTCTGGACTTTTACCTGTGGGGAACACTAGAGGACGTCGTTTATCGACAGAAGCCATGCATATTGGATGAACTTCGAGAATCCATCGTACATTCATGTGCAAATATCCAACTGAACACGTTGCAGTCGGTAGTTCGTGCTGCAGTTCGGTGGCATCGTTTGTGTGTGGATGTTAATGGTGACCATTTCGAGCACCTATAGTGATGTCTTTAAGCTGGACTTTAAGCTACACTTTCACCAAAAATGAGACAACTAGGTCAATTAGTTTGCAAGTTATGGACTTTTAAACAGTGGATACATTTTTTTTGGACTCCTCTGTATTTGGTTGATGGATGAATTGGAAGCATTTTTGCTTTGCATGTTGGTATTCCGGTTGGTATTGGTTTATATATCGATTTTCATTTTTATTTGTAGTTCAATGTTGCTATTTGAGTTAATATATTGTCATTTGGAAGTAGTGTGTGAAGCTGGGGACGCTGAAAGTGGAGTTCCAAATTGAGACAATAGCGCAGGCAGCCAGAAACATTTGCGGCATGTGTGAGGATAGTGCCATTGGACAGAAAACGGCGAGAAAATTGTTTTCTCGTTTTGAGGAGGATAGTGTGGGCATAAGTGACTCTCCACATTCCGGAAGAACTTTGGGATTTTGTGCAGTTCGTTTAAACGCATTAATCCAGAATGATTACGTCAGTCTACTCGAAAACTGTGAAATGTGATGAACTGTGATCGTTCTACCATCGTGTGACACTCACATGCAGTGGTGAAGATTGAAAAACCGCATGCTGTAAGCCAAAATCACAAAAATTTGCGCGTGGACACATCTTTGCTTGCTCGTCATCAATTGACTCGTGGACAACACCGACCGTTACTATGCAGTGTCGTTACTGGCGACGAGAAGTTGTATCTTTATGCTAACACAAGAAAAAGAAAGGAATAGTTGAGCCCAAAAAAGCAGCACCTCCCCGTAGAAAAACCTGCGCGCATTCGCAGAAATTGTTATGCCTCTGGTGGAACAGCGACAATGTGGTGCACTACGAATTTCTTCCCTAGAGGTGTAACCATCATTGCTGACATTTATTTTCAATAACTGACAAGGGGAGGCCGCCAATTGTGAAATTCAGATTTGATTCATACTGCGCATAATAAAAGGTCATGGCCAGAGGTGTAATGTGGCAAAGCACCAAGATGCACTTCTCAGCCGTTGTCAAGAAAATCGACAGTTAAAAGAAACCGTTGCGGTGAAATACTCTCTACGATTACCGGTTTCTCTACAGCGTCATAGCGCAGCGGTAAGCGCTAGGGTTAGTAAATCCGAAGGTCACAGGTTCGAATCTCGCTCCATGCAATTTTTTTTATTATTAGTTTTTTGTAATTCAAATATATATATATATATATATATATATATATATATATATATATATATAACTATTAATGAATTGCTTATGCATGCTGGTGAAGGCGGATCGCTCTTCAATTGTACCGCCTCCATTTTTCCGTTTGTTTAACAGGGTGTACCAAAGCTCTCACGTACGCACTGATTTTCGACGATGTTATAAGTTGCGCTAGGGACCGCATCTACCTTCTTTGGAAGTTAGCAGGCAACTACGCTGTTATGCGGCGGCTCGTTTCGGCCCATTCAACATCTGTCCTTCAAGTGTAACGAGCGAGTAACGGAGTTTATATTTCATACCTGCCACAGCAAATTTGTGTTCGTGGGGCCTCTATTTTAATTCGAACGTTTGACGTACGCTATACATATTCGTTTCGGATTATCGTTTCTACGTCTTCCGTTAACTATACGTGGTTAACATTATGAAGACAATTAATAACATTTGTGAAATACAACTTTGTTTGCGGAAAACATAATGATGTTCGAAGTCGCCAGTTTTTCCGCGACAAACGACTTTCAACAACTTATTATATGCATAATTGTTGCAATTGATTGCCGGTAATTATATATATATATATATATATATATATATATATATATATATATATATATATATATATACATTTGAATTACAAAAAACAATTACAAAAAAAAATTGCTTAGTGCGAGATTCGATCTTTTTTTTTTTTTTTTTTTTTGACGCTCTGTCCATCTTTTTTTTATTTTATTTTTTTTTTTTTTTTTGACGCTCTGTCCATCTTTTTTTTATTTTATTTTTTTTTTTTTTAAGTGAGGGTTTTTTTTATTTATTTATATGAAGGAAGGTAGGAGAAACATAAACCTTTATTATTCACAAAATAAACATAGTACGTCCTGTCACATGATAACTGTTCTGGAAGGATCCTTGCTGCCGTCCTACCATGCAGCATGAAATAACAACAAAATCGACGTGGGGCCACCTCCGGCACCCTAAAGAAAAGTATTTTGGATATGAAAACAAAATTAGAAATACATCCATTTGATAACTGTTCAAGCGTGAGTTTTTCGCAAGTCGCATACTCGCATAGTGTTCTTAGTCGATCACTTTAACTTGGTCGGTTTCACAAGACAGCACCGCCGCTCATCTTTGCGCACCCGGCACACCCCAGGTATATGGCGGGTCCGCAAAAACCGTTACTAGGAAATTGGCATACCAATCCTTGTACTTTTGTAGCCGTAATAGTTTTGTGTGTCCATCTTGCAAGTATTGCCAGTAATCCAGGACGTTCAGTAAGTTCGTACGTGTGTCTCTATAGATGTAATGGACCGTCATACCTGTGATCCACGCCACCGCGTTCGTCTTATGACGCGGAAAATACGTTTCCTCTGGAAAAAATACTATGTCAGAAGAGACTGCAGTATAGATAGTGCGCCGCATGAACGCTATTATCTTTCTTGCGAGAGTCCAGACAGCCAATGCCTCGCCGCAGACCAGCCGATGGTCGTCCGTATCCAGCACGCCGCATTGCTGACACAAGGGCGAATCCGCCAGATGTATTGCGTACTTTTTATCATTTGTAGGGTATTTTCGGTTGACGACAAGGTACCATGTTGATCTGACTGATGTAGGTAGGTGGGGGTGGTGGACCGTGCGCCACACCACGTGCCAATTAACAGCTGGATGTTTGCGTTCCACCCTATTCCGGGCGATCTGTCGAAGGAGCAGATAGTACACGTCCTTCGATGTCGACTGTCGGGTCGTCGGTAAACGCTCTCGAACATAACTGTGTTCCACGATGAACGTGCGCACATACGTTAAAGGGGGCGATATATGGCCGACACTGACTGGAGGAAGATGCGATGTTGGTACGAGTTCTTCGATGATCGTCCCCGTAAGCGAGTGGTCCCTGTTGCGCCACCGTTTGAGCATAGTATTAATAAACATGGCACGCGCCTTCTCGTGCACGTTCACTAAACCAACGCCCCCCTCTCGCGCTGGGAGGGTAAGCGTGTTGTACTGTACCTTAAAGAGTTGTCCCAGGCACACATAGTACCCAAAAGCCGCCTGAATCCTCATAGCCATCGTACGCGTCAAGGGGAGAAGGTGTGTCAGGTGGCACATCATGGGCGCGAGATAAAGGTTGACGAGTAACACTCGCTGCAACATATCCATCGACCGTAGGGCGTTTAGTCGTACTGCCGTGCGGACTCTGAATAACAATCTTCGGTAGTTGTCCGCAGCCGTTCCCGCTGTCTCTTTATGAAAGGTGATACCCAAACAGCGAAGGGTTTCCACCGCAGGTAAGGGTCCTTCCGTTCCTGGTTCTAGGCCACGCCCCACATACATGAATTGTGATTTTCGGTAGTTGACCACACTTCCAGTTGCCATCCCATACGTCTGTAGCCAATCCAGTGCTGTTTGAGTCTCCCTCTCATTCCGTACGAGGAACACAATATCATCCGCATATGCTCTGCATTTGAATGATAAATGCCGTAGGGAGATCCCGGTAAGACGGCGGCGAAGGCCTGCGAGGCACGGTTCTAAGGCAATCGCATAAAGGAGGATCGACGAGGGGCAACCCTGTCTCACTGATCTTAAGATCGTAAAATACTCAGTTCTCCCTCCGTTGACCACCATCGCTGATCTGGCGCCGTGCAACAGCCGCATCACAGTATTGGTCAATAATGGCGAGACACCCATCCTGTTCATCACCGCCGCGAGGTACACATGATCCACGCGATCAAAAGCATGATCGAAATCTACAGCAACCATCGCCCCCCGGAGGCGGCATGCAGCCGCGAGGGCGACGACGTCACGATAGTCTCCCAAGGCTGTGTGGATATTACTGATGCCGCCAAGACAAGTCTGATCGGCATGTATTCGATGCTCCAGCGACTTTTTGATACGACTTCCCAGGATGCGCATGAAGATCTTGTAGTCACTATTAAGGAGGGTCAAGGGGCGATAATCACAAGGCCGTTTGCCACCACGGGGCTTCGGTATCGGTATCATGAGTCCTTCCGTGAATTGAATGTGAACCGGTACTTCTTGCCGCAGAAGCTCATTAAACATACATAGCCACATCGGTGTCATAATGGTCACGAAGGCACGGTAAAATTCCAACGGGAATCCATCTGGACCTGGGGACTTGTTGCAAGCACCTCGTGTAATCGCTTCTTCCAGCTCTTCACACGTAATTTCGGATAACCCGTCTGCTTCCCCGTTCACAGTCGTCGCGTCAGGGATCTCTTCCAGGACGTTCCCCAGCTCTCTCTGACCCTCCCCGTTGCTCGCATAGAATCTGCTAAAATGATCCGTGAACGCCTGTGCTATGCCCCTTTGTGTTGTATAACGACGTCCATCGCCGAGATCGATCTCATGTATTAAATTCCTGCGTCTTCTTCGTCTTTCCTTTATCACGTAATGCATCGAGGGAACCTCGTTGGGCAGGAAATCCTGCGACCTCGCGCGTATCATCGTACCTGCCATCCTCTGCGTCGCAAGTTGTACCAGCTTCGCCTTAACTCGGTGGACGGCCGTCTGGCGTTCTGGTGTAGGTGGTTGAGCTAACAGTTCCCGGAGAGCCGTAAAGTAAAACTCAGTGGTCGTGCGCTGCCATTGAGAAACCTCCTTCCCATAACCTATTAACGTCCTCCGTAAAGCTGGCTTCGCGCACTCGATCCACCACTGCAGGATAGAACCGAAAGAATTTCGTCGACGGAGGCAGCCATGCCACGCGTCCTCCACCATGCGTCGGCATTCTGCATCTCGCAGGCGGGAGACGTTCATCTTCCAATTACCCCTCCGTCTCCACACCTGCTGTCTATCAAGGTTAACTGTACAAATATATGCCTCGTGGTCTGTAAACGCTGTCGGCCATATTTCTGCGTCCACCGTCGACACTGCTAACGCCCTTGAAACGTAGATTCGATCCAAACGGCCCGCGGAGTGGCTAGTAAAAAATGTATATCCTGGTTGGTTGCGATACTTCAGGTCCCATATATCGACTAATTCCATCCCGTTGACCAGCTCCCTAAGTTCTTGGCTAGTAGTATAGTTAGGTTGTTGGTCCTTTCTGTCAAGCACACAATTAAAATCTCCGCCGAGTATGCAACCACCGTATCGTCCCTGGAACAACGGTGCAACCTCATGGGCGTAAAAATCTGCTCTGTCCCTTCTCTTATCCGAACCTGACGGTGCGTATATGTTGATCAAACGTATTCCTCCTATGGTCACGGCCGTACCACGGGCAGAAGGCAAATACTCTACTTCGTCTGCACGTATCCCTTCCTTTAATAGTATAGCTGTACCAACGCCTCTCTCGTCACACGGGGAACAGTAAATGTCGTAACCGTAAAAGTCCGAGGGGGGAAG
Source organism: Schistocerca serialis cubense (assembly GCF_023864345.2). Lineage (NCBI taxonomy): Eukaryota > Metazoa > Arthropoda > Insecta > Orthoptera > Acrididae > Schistocerca > Schistocerca serialis. The sequence goes on along the minus strand of NC_064641.1, from coordinate 866,971,010 downwards.
TACCCGAACTTCTTGTAATAGTGCGATGTCTAAATCCGCAGCCTTTATCATGTCACTGAGCATCTTGATTTTCACCGGCGTCCCAATGCGATTGATGTTAACAGACCCTATCCGATAAGCTTGGTGCATGGCGGTCAACGTAGATAGGGTACCGTACGGTCGCTAATTTTGCCGTACATAGGCTGCTGTCGGACTAACGTCCCACGCCGTCCCCTCATATAGTCTGCCATTATTCCGTGCACCCTGCCGGTCTTACACCGGGAGAGTGCGTGGGAGCAGTTCCTCCGGCATCATCTGTTCCCCAAGGGGGTGGCTCTTCTGACCAGTCCCCTAGTGTCCCATCGTTGTCGTGCGATGCAGGCGCCGTAGCCTCCTCAGTATCCTGTTGCCGTCTATCGAGCTCCTTCGCTGTGTCTGGAGCATCGTCAGCATTAGGTCGTGCCGCCGTCCCGCTGGCCACCGTTGCATCCACGCGAGGTAGTTCTTCTGTATCCATGATCGTCTGTTCTGTACCCGTAAACTTCTCAGAATTATCTACTAGATCAGAGTGATCGTTCTCCACCGTGAGGCGGCGCTTCTTCCGGCGTTTTGGTGAGCGCTGTTTACGTTGCCGGGCCTCGGAATCAGAGGTCAGCATGGTCTCCAGTTGTTCGTGGGGGACGTCAGAATCGTGCGCCGTCGTATTTTCGACGTCTCCAAGTGCCTTATCTGAAGGGGCCTCAAGCGGAACCGAAGAGAGGGCGTCCTGTGACTGTTGCAGGCGGTCCAGCGCAACGTCGTCTTTCTGTGGCGCGCCACGATCCGCCGCTGTCTGTGTGTTCTGGTACGCGTCTGTCTCGCGGCCCACGTCATCGCGTAATGCGGCGACGTAAGTCATGGGGAGCACAGTCGGATTCGGCGTGAGGGGTGGATCATCCCGTGGCAGCTGTAATAGCCTTCGTTGAGCACACTCAGAACGTATGTGTCCCTCCTTCCCACATCCAGAGCACGTCCTTGGTTGTCCGTCGTAAATGACAATCGCCCTACAACCGGCGATGTACAAGTATGACGGGACGTGTTTTCGGAGTTCAATCCGTATTTGTCTGACGCCATTGAGGACAGGATACGTCTTGAAGCTCGCCCATTTTTCAGCCACGTGGGATAGGACCGTTCCGTAAGGACGCAGGGCGTCTGTCACCAATTCTTCTGGCACTTCGAATGGAAGCTCAAAGACGCGGATCGTTCTGAGTCCCATGCCGGCGTGTTCAACTGTTACCGCTCCAACATTCCCGTCCGAATGACAGAAACGAAGTCCTTGTCTGTGTCGAAGTAGTAGTTCGTCACATGCCGCTTCATTTATGAGCTTGACATAGACCACGCTGCTGACTATAGATAAGTGGATTCCAACTAGAACGTCAGGTTCGATTTTCACCTCGTCCCGTAAATAACGTTCGATCTCGTAAGCCTTCGGTCGAGCATATTCGTTAACAAAACTAAATTTCAGTGTCGATTTGCGGAAGGACAAGGCCATGATTCGTTCTATGTATTACCGCGACACACCACTACACACGTAACGTAAACACCTCTCGCGCAGACGTGCGGCAGGGACGTAAACACCGTCCGAACCGCTGCGCCGCCGAAGGCTGACTGAACCGGCGACCTTCGGATTACAAACCCGAGTGCTTACCGCTGCGCCACGACGCAGTGGCCAATTATTAATCGTAGAGAGTATTTCACCGCAACGGTTTCTTTTAACTGTCGATTTTCTCGACAACGGCTGAGAAGTGCATCTTGGTGCTTTGCCACATTACACCTCTGGCCATGAGCTTTTATTATGCGCAGTATGAATCGAATCTGAATTTCACAATTGGCGGCCTCCCCTTGTGAGACGACTTGCAGACGCAATCCAAGAAGACCAGTGAAGTGATGCCACTCCACGATAACGCCCGCTCTTATTCTGCTAGACTGACAAACACACTATACCCTTTGGAAGCCATTCCGCACCCAAAATATTCATCTCATCTTGAGCCCTCAGATTTTGACGTTTCCGCTCTCTATCGGGGAACCTTCAAGGAACTTTGTAACCTCCCCCTTACTAATCGACCTATCCTGCTTGCGATATAACGTATGACCGTGGATACTTAATTGGATAAGGCTGTCTTTCCCGAAGAAGTAATACCGATAAGTAGGGGGAAAGTGTACAACCGATCTTTCTGATAGAAAAGTCTACTAAAATTTAAAAACAAGTAATTAAACCGAACAGGTCTAAAATTTGGAAAAATTAATTTTGTGCATTCACTCACGAACAACACGGGACAGAAAGGGGCTACCACTGATCATGAATCCAAAAGTTACACTAATGAACGAAAAGGAAATAATTACGGTCGCCAGCCCACTAGGGCGATTTACATCCAAAATCCTGTACAAGATGATGGGAAAAAAAAACATTTATTGAAACTTCCTGGCAGATTAAAACTGTGTGCCTGACCGAGACTCGAACTCGAGACCTTTGCCTTTCGCGGGCAAGTGCTCTACCAACTGAGCTACCCAAGCACGACTCACGCCCGGTACTCACAGCTTTACTTCTGCCAGTACCTCGTCTCCTACCTTCCAAACTTTACAGAAGCTCTCCTGCGAACCTTGCAGAACTAGCACTCCTGAAAGAAAGGATATTGCGGAGACATGGCTTAGCGACAGCCTGGGGGATGTTTCCAGAATGAGATTTTCACTCTGCAGCGGAGTGTGCGCTGATATGAAACTTCCTGGCAGATTAAAACTGTGTGCCCGACCGAGACTCGAACTCGGGAAGTTTGCCTTTCGCGGGCAAGTGCTCTACCAACTGAGCTACCCAAGCACGACTCACGCCCGGTACTCACAGCTTTACTTCTGCCAGTACCTCCTCTCCTACCTTCCAAACTTTACAGAAGCTCTCCTGCGAACCTTGCAGAACTAGCACTCCTGAAAGAAAGGATATTGCGGAGACGTGGCTTAGCCACGGCCTGGGGGATGTTTCCAGAATGAGTTTTTCACTCTGCAGCGGATGTGGCAACTGAAGGTTGTCACGTTTTTCGACACTAATTTTAAGTGAGTATGTAATGATAAAGAAAACTGAGAAGCCACTTTTACGTTAAGTTCATCATTAAATTTTGAAAACGGCCATCGAGTAATGATTTGAAAATATCCACTTAAACTGTATGTTAGTACTGAACTTCGTTACGTGAACAATGACTTTCAGAGATCTCAACATAACGTCATCAGAGAAATTTAGAGAAAGGCAAGCACTTCTTACTTTGCAGTTACTTAATTTTAAATTGGATTTCATATTATTGTCTGAACAACTGATCTTTTTTACTGACTTGAAGAGAATTAAATACTAGAATACGTACCAAACCAAACAGTCATGTGCTCCAAGCCATATGTAAAATAAATAAAACTTCCGCACTCTTAATTTGTGCATTTTCTTTAGATTTGGATTTTTTCCAGTGATAGACTCTCAAGCTTCAGTTAGCATATAAAGAAAAAAGGGAACAAGGACCCGGCTTGGTAACAATGTTCTGGGGGCAATGAGGGCACAATCGCCCTGAATTTAACTGATTATTATTTAAATAAAGTTCATTAATCACATCACATTCAGTTCTGCTGCTGGGTTAGCCATTAATACTTTCTACCAATGAACAGTCTTACTTAAGTGCTATCGAGCGAGGTGGCGCAGTGGTTAGCACACTGGACTCGCATCCCGTCTCCGGCCATCCTGATTTAGGTTTTCCGTGATTTTCCTAAATCGTTTCAAGCAAAATGCCGGGATGGTTCCTTTGAAAGGGCACGTCCGATTTCCTTCCCAATCCTTCCCTAACCCGAGCTTGCGCTCCGTCTCTAATGACCTCGTTGTCGACGGGACGTTAAACACTAACCACCACCACCACCACTTAAGTGCTGCGCGTGCGTCGAAACTCGGAGCCGGAACTGCTGCCGTTGTTGAAGACGGTAGCATCTTGTGGGGCCACGGCTAATTACAGGAACAGGCAATTGTAATTAATACAGCCTCTTCCACCCGTCCACTGTCCTTCCTCCTGCTACTAGTCATCTGGCCGGCGCGCGTTTATGATGCCGCCGAAATGGCACTCTACTGCGAGAGCATTAACACCACACTTCCGCACACTACAAGCGCTGGAACCCGTCTCCCGCTCTCTCCGAGCGCTCCACGCAACAACCCCCTACCAAAGATTTTACAACGCACAAGCACTGCTATTATCGTTGCTATTCGATGCAAACAAAGACCTTGTAAAAAATAACTAGACTCACTGATGGCGCTGCAGTCGCGGGACAATTTGAACCTTCGGCTGGATGCCATTATAGTGGTTGTAGTCTGATGTGTTGTGTAGTATTGTTGTTTATGAAGATCCTGATTCAACGTTGTATATTTGTTGGGGCGTACCTACAGTATTTGTTACTCGTAATTCTACTGTCTGTACATTCCAATCAAAAGAAGTACAATGGTGAAGCGATTAATTGTACAAATAAATTGGAGAAAGGAACGAATAATACATTTCACAGGTATGTGAATATTTTAAGTTGTTTCGTATGTCAGTGCACTTGCTTAAGAAATGTTTTTGTAACACGGTATTAGCATAATGTCTGTGCATCTATTTGCAGGTTTCCTTTCTCAAAACCAGAGCTGTTACAAAAATGGTTACACGCTGTCAGGAGGCAAGATTTCCGACCGACAGAATACCATTTTATATGTTCTGATCATTTTGAAGAAAGTTGGCTGATCGGTAGTGTTTTCATGGTCTAGGTTAGGTTGAAACTTGATAATTTGGTCGTGTGTTGCCAAAGCACTATGCCATACGTAACGCACTCCTCGTCATACAATCTAAAACAAGGTACCATCAGAAAATATCTATTAATATAGTGGGCAAATCTTTGAGTATTTTGATGCATTTTGCGTACATCTATCGTAAATGAACTACGAAAAATGCTAGGGGTCCAGTACATAAGTTTTAGCTACGGCTGATTCCACGTAGTACGTAAGATAAATTCATTAACAGTGACTAGTTGCTGCTTGTTCATAAATTGAAAAGTATATTGTAGTAAAGCATTTAAATGAGGCATTATGTTTGCGACCTAACTCAAGGGAAGGCATTTTATAACCAAAAGCGATGTACAAACATTCCAACTCCACGCGTCAGTTTACCACTCTAATGGCCGCCGCCCAGCTATTCAATTTGTCCGCTCTTCACAGTCGACCACTCGTGCGGTTGTGGGGGCCTGGTAGCAAATAACAATTCCTTTGGCTTTTTCCCAGAGCTTATAAGTTTCACAGTAAAATACAGATAAATACAATGAAACGTCAACAGACTTCTACCTAAATGTACACATACAGTGAAGCAATGTCCTTACATATTAAAAGAAAGCATTTAAATTACGATTATTTATATACAATTTAAAAAAAAATTATATATCGGCAGCAGGTGCCATGCATCCTGCATTTTCGGTGTTACCACTTCCTTTCCGGATGAAAATGCTCTCCGAACATGGTTTGGCGAGTTCTTCCCGCCAAAAGCACGCGATTTCTACAGTCTAGGAATCGTAAAGTTGCCCCAGCGTTGACAGATTATTGTAAATAGTGAAGGAGAATATATTATTTATGATTAAAGTCTCTGTTATGTGTATGTGTTGTGTTTATTAAACTTACGCACCAACCCTTTATTACCGATATATGGAGATGATGTGTACGCATACTAAGTGCTCTCATTCGATTCTTTTGTTAATTTGAATTGTAAACTATCGTGGTGAGTTAAAACTAACATTCACTCACAAATAACAGCGCTCAGTTTATATCGGTGGAAAAGTAAGTGTCTTTGTATTCATACTCAATTAAAACTGAATTTTTGAACGATTAAGTCTCTTGAAGACATCCAGGAATCACAATGGGATTTTTCGGAGTTCACTCAAGCGAATGGCTATGCTGTTTGCTTGCCAGCTTAAGTTTCAGACAGCAGCACAAAACAAATCGAAATACTGCACGCAATAATATAGGCAGCTAGCCAGTGATATTGCTTGTTTCAATGTTACTGATTTTCTGAGAAAACAATGATATTGTTCCACGGAAGATGCAGGTATTTTTTCACTAGTAGAACCTCGAGAACGGTGCAAAAGCATTGAGACAGGATGCGCTAAACCTCCTGTTAACTTTAGGTTCTGGTCGCCCTTACGCCTCCATTTTTCTCCTCCCATCCAGAAGTGAGGCATCGTGGCCATCTGGGCTTTCTTTGGACGTGACCTTTTACGAACACGATAAAGAAATGTCAGGTCACCTTCACCCAACGGTCACTAGATGAGGTCACTTCTCTGTGCTAGCGCAGGACAAGCTTACAGAATTAAAAAAAACGTCCCAGCTGTTTCTAACTTGTCGGGGTGGAGCGATTTTACTGTTTTATTTGATGGAATTGTTATTATTACACAAAACAATTGTGAACTTACTTCTCTTAGTAAACTTGCTTGCACAGGACGTAACATTTGACGCCTGTTACAAAACGAAGTCCTGACATTTCGGCTGTAAAAGCTCTTACAACACGCAAACACACACATACACACACAAACACACACATACACCGTGCACACGATATACTATAAAGCTGCCCGCTAATTCTTTCGTGCAGACTTAGTAGAAAAATTTAAATTTCACTCTCTATCTCCCTCTCTATCTCCCTCTCTATCTCCCTCTCCTTCTCTCTCTCTCTCTCTCTCTCTCTCTCTCTCTTTCTCTAATGTAAACAGGGTGCGCCAGGAACAATGCTCGATATTTAGAGATACGACAGGGTTAAACAAATCTCTTGTACTGCAAGTTTTTCGTTTTTCCTGTTTTAGGATGATGTAGTATGAACCAAAACAAGAAAAAAAATTGCGAAGTAAACGTGAGCTCTAAATGTCATACGGTAAGAGCTATGAGCACTTGCTCAGTAGAAGAGATGTTTCACAGAAGCGAAGATGAACAAGTGCTCATAGTACTTAAGATGTGCACTTTCGAGACCGTGTTTGCTGAGCGTTTTTCTTGTTTCGTTCCATACTACCCCTTCCCAAAATATGGAAAGCATAGAGCTTGCACTAGAAGAGGTTCGTTTCGCAGTATCGAAGAAGTGTTCATAGACTGTTTAGTTAAGCCGTCTAGTTACTGCAGTTACTACACTTTTATGTTAGTATACTCGAATTTGAATTTTCAGTTCCGGGTGTAGGCGCAACGTTTTCGTTTTTTTGCTTTGACGTTCCCAATAATTCCATAAGACACATTGTTTTTTAAACGATACATATCCTAAAAGAACAATATTTTTGACGTTGAAAATAATAATTGTTAAGGGGCTCCGGAACGCCCTATACTTGCAATGTTGAAATAACGCTTATAAATTACATCTTTCCTCACAAAGTATTTGAGGTAGGAAGTTGAACTTTTTACAGATTATTTATTGGAATATGGGCTACAACTTAACACAGGGATTTTACAAAATTTTAGTTCAGTTATTAAAGATGATTTTTTTTCAATTGTAATGAAAATTCACAACATTTTTTTGCAATTTTTTATTTATATATTCAAAAATATACAGTTTTTTGGAAAAAGGCTATGTTAAATTATGCAGAAGATACTGTGTAACATTTACTGAAAGTTTGAAACAAATATGTTTGGAAGATCCTTAGAAAACATGTAATTAGTATGAGAAAATAAAAGTTTTGGGAATCGAGCGACAAAGATTGGATTAACTTTTTAGTGCATTCCAGGTCCATAGGATGGATTAGCTTCATCCTCTGCAAACTTCTCCTACAGCTTCCTCTTGTTCCTCCTCCTGTTTACTCTCGCTTGTATTTCTAGACTCTTTACAGCCCTGTCTGCAGCCCGAAGGCGTTCCTTGTCTAAAGCAAGCATCGCTCGTTGTTGTGTTCGTAGATTTTGCTACCATTTTCTTCAGTTGCAGTTACTGCAACACTGTTCCAAAAGGTGGTCATGTATGAACACTTATCACATTTCAGTTGTATTTCACTAGCAAGTCCTACGTGCTTTATTATGGAGAGTTCCAGACCAACTTCACTACAATGAATACATCTTACACAGTTTGAAAAAATTCCTTTGAGAACCGACATATCAAATATTTCATTCACATCCGATTCGCCCACAAAACATTCATAGTTTTCACTCATTGAACCAAGCTTCTTCTGTGAAGTATTTTCTTTCCCACTTTGACTGCTATGGGCAGGTGTACTTCAGAGGTAAGGTTCACTCACTTGGTTATCGTCTTTATTGTTTACAGAAATAACACATACCTTTGGCTTTCCAACATTTCTCCTTTTCTTAAAAGCCTTCAGAGGATTTCTAATAACTTTACTTTTACTCATTATTATACTTCAACAAAACAGAGACTCAAGAAACAGAATTAATTACGAATATTTTCGAGATAACGACAGAGTAAATAAACATGAAACAATCGACAATCACACCAGCGATATACATTGAACCATCACAGGTTAGCCACAACACATACATTATCTCACATCACTAAAATGTACCTGATGAACACGGACGTTAATAATAACACCATTTGACAGCAGTTTAACAGCGCCACAGTGGGTCACGCCCATGTAGAACACATTTCAAAAAAAATTTAAAAATAGTTGTAGTCTTCGGAATTGAATAAATTATATATCTATTAAAAGGTAATAGTCTGCAGATTCAGAAAACGCAAAAAAGTAAAAATTGAACTTTTCATGATTTTGAGCCTTTCCGGAGCCCCTTAATGAGACATGTCAGAAACACTAGTGAAGAGTAAAAATTAGTTACAACTGAGTCATTATTCCCGCACTCCAAGCTGACACTCGGCGCAATGGCTGATGAGCGCATCAGTAAAGACATTTACGCTCGCTCCCATCAGGCACTGCGCTCAGTCGTAGAACAGAAATAATTACAAAACTTACAGACGCGTAGATACTATGTAAGAGGTGTATTGCTCCTGCAGGTGCAAGGTATAAGAAAATCTCTGACCAGAGAGCAGTGTTGACTGCAGTAGGAACTGTGTAGCTGTAGCAGTAAGTTGTTGCTAGTCTGGAGTCTGCTCTGGTCTGGTATGGTGTATCGTGTTGGCTGGCCCGGTCGCGGTGCAGCGATGTCGGAGCCTGAGTATTAAATGATTTAAAAATCTCGTAATAATAATCTTCCTCATAAAAAGTAACTTTTAACAACCATTCATTTAAATTTAAAGAATTTACTAATTTCTCCCATCCATGATCATCCCGATTATTGCAATAGAAAAATCAGTTGCTTCCTTTCATAAATGACAGATAGGTCGACCAGCATTGCACAGAGCTGTGCCGGAAAAATTTATTGTAAGAGCAGATGTATCCGGCGACTTCATGGAGGTAAGAATTTTTTCTTTTTTTATTCAGAATGATCTTTCAGGGCCATGACGCAGCAATGCTGTCGTCCAAAATTTACCAGGTTAAATTCACACTGAATTATTGAAATGTCATAAGTGAGTGACAATTTAATTGAGAGGTTAGTTACATTGTTTTATTACCAGGTTACTGAATTCATTCTTTTATTGGGACGTTACACCGAATGTGAACGACATAATTATAATTTTTTACTGTTGAGAGGTTTAGGAGTTTTTCTGTTTTGAGGTTACGCTAAATGTGAATGAATTTTGAGCTTAGATTAAATCAGAAAGAATTTTGTGTGGAGGTTAATGTGAAAAGAATTTTGTAGGGAGGTTTCAAATGAGAAGGAATTCTGTTGGGAGGTTACAATTAAACTTACGAGGCGTGTTTTTTAAGTAAGTACCGTTCTGAAATTAAAAAAAGTGCTAAGATATCTCAATAATTTTATTTTTAAATGAAAGCCTGTACCTTAATCTACGCACTGACGCCATTACAGTCCGATTCTTCCTTGTTTACGTTGTGTACTGAGTGTTTAAGATGCCTCCGATAATCGTGAGTCCCGCCGACTGCGAAGTACGGGCTATTATAAGATTTCTTAGCGCTAAAGACCTAAAAGCGATCGATATTCATCGTGAGATCTGTGCAGTTTACGAAGAAAACATTACGAGTGATGGAATGGTAAGAAAGTAGGTGAGAGCATTTAAAGATGGACGCACAACTGTGCATGATGAACAACGGAGTGGGCGTCCTTCAGTCGTTAATGAAAGTTTGGTGCAGGAAGTGAACAATAAGGTGAGAGAAAACAGACGCTTTACGATTTCCTCCTTGCGGGATGACTTTCCTAATGTTTCTCGTAGTGTTTTGTACGGCATTGTGACCGACGAGCACTTGAATTACCGAAAATTGTCCGCGTGTTGGGTACAGAAAATGTTGACGGATGTGCACAAAACAAAACGTTTAGACAGAGCATTGACTTTCCTTGAGCGGTACCACAACGACGGTGATGATTTCTAAAGCCAAATTGTTACGGGCGATGAAACATGGGTGGCCTACGTCAAACCAGGATCAAAGCAACAGCCCATCCGCATGTGGCGAATCAGACAAAAGATCTCACCACATCTTTTCGATGGGAAATTCTAGATCATCTTCCGTACAGCCCCGATCTTGCGCCCAGTGACTACCGTCTGTTCCTGCACTTGAAGAAACACCTGGGCGGTCAGCGTCTTCAAGACGATGACGAAGTCAAAACAGTGGTGATGCAGCGGTTAACAAGTCAGGCGGAAGGCTTCTATGTGGAGGGTATTCAAAAGACAAGTGCCTCATTATTGACAGAAATTATGTAGAAAAGTAGATTAAGGTACAGATTTTCATGTAAAAATAAAATTATTGAGGTATCTTAGCACGTCTCTTTTTAATTTCAAAACGGTACTTACTTAAAAAAACACGCTTTGTACATACCACACAGAGTAAGAGCAGCCAGGTGTAATGTTTTAAGGACACTTTTAGTGACACCGTGTCATTCACTGCAGTCTCATTCTTCTTCTTCTTCTTCTTCTTCTTCGTTTCACCCAACTTTGGGGTACGTTGAATCAATCACTTCTGTGTGTTCTGTGCCTTTCTTTTCGCCCAGTACTGCTTCATTCTTTCTGATCTTGCTTTTCTTTCCTCATCAGAGATGACAATCGTTCTTTTCTTTCTATTTTGGAGCTGGAATCCCTCTTTTCTGTCTTTGCTTATCATTTTTGCGGTCCTGTCTGTGAGCATTTTTTCTGTGATGTGTAGTTCTCTTAAGTCTTTCTCTGTTTGGATAAACCAATTTGGTTTGGATTTTTTATTCCTGAAGTAGTCAAACATTCTTTTTGTAAGTCTATTTGAGTTCATTCTGAGAATGTGCCCATAAAACTCAATTCTTCTTTTCCTCATTGTATCCGAAAGTTTTTCTGTGGTTTTGTAGAGTGTTTCATTTTTGGTATGAATTAGTTTGTCGTTATGAAATTTGGGGCCTAAAATTTTTCTCAATATTTTTCTTTCTTTGATCTCTAGCCTTTCAATTGGGCCATGGTTAGTGATAGATAATGTCTCAGCTGCATATAGTGCTTCTGGTTTAATGACAGTGTTGTAATGTTTTATTTTTGAATTCTACATCTACATCTACATCTACATTGATACTCCGCAAGCCACCCAACGGTGTGTGGCGGAGGGCACTTTACGTGCCACTGTCATTACCTCCCTTTCCTGTTCCAGTCGCGTATGGTTCGCGGGAAGAACGACTGTCTGAAAGCCTCCGTGCGCGCTCTAATCTCTCTAATTTTACATTCGTGATCTCCTCGGGAAGTATAAGTAGGGGGAAGCAATATATTCGATACCTCATCCAGAAACGCACCCTCTCGAAACCTGGCGAGCAAGCTACACCGCGATGCAGAGCGCCTCTCTTGCAGAGTCTGCCACTTGAGTTTATTAAACATCTCCGTAACGCTATCACGGTTACCAAATAACCCAGTGACGAAACGCGCCGCTCTTCTTTGGATCTTCTCTATCTCCTCCGTCAACCCGACCTGGTACGGATCCCACACTGATGAGCAATACTCAAGTATAGGTCGAACGAGTGTTTTGTAAGCCACCTCCTTTGTTGATGGACTACATTTTCTAAGCACTCTCCCAATGAATCTCAACCTGGTACCCGCCTTACCAACAATTAGTTTTATATGATCATTCCACTTCAAATCGTTCCGTACGCATACTCCCAGATATTTTACAGAAGTAACTGCTACCAGTGTTTGTTCCGCTATCATATAATCATACAATAAAGGATCCTTCTTTCTATGTATTCGCAATACATTACATTTGTCTATGTTAAGGGTCAGTTGCCACTCCCTGCACCAAGTGCCTATCCGCTGCAGATCTTCCTGTATTTCGCTACAATTTTCTAATGCAGCAACTTCTCTGTATACTACAGCATCATCCGCGAAAAGCCGCATGGAACTTCCGACACTATCTACTAAGTCATTTATATATATTGTGAAAAGCAATGGTCCCATAACACTCCCCTGTGGCACGCCAGAGGTTACTTTAACGTCTGTAGACGTCTCTCCATTGATAACAACATGCTGTGTTCTGTTTGCTAAAAACTCTTCAATCCAGCCACACAGCTGGTCTGATATTCCGTAGGCTCTTACTTTGTTTATCAGGCGACAGTGCGGAACTGTATCGAACGCCTTCCGGAAGTCAAGAAAAATAGCATCTACCTGGGAGCCTGTATCTAATATTTTCTGGGTCTCATGAACAAATATGGCGAGTTGGGTCTCACACGATCGCTGTTTCCGGAATCCATGTTGATTCCTACATAGTAGATTCTGGGTTTCCAGAAATGACATGATACGCGAGCAAAAAACATGTTCTAAAATTCTACAAGAGATCGACGTAAGAGATATAGGTCTATAGTTTTGCGCATCTGCTCGACGACCCTTCTTGAAGACTGGGACTATCTGTGCTCTTTTCCAATCATTTGGAACCCTCCGTTCCTCTAGAGACTTGCGGTACACGGCTGTTAGAAGGGGGGCAAGTTCTTTCGCGTACTCTGTGTAGAATCGAATTGGTATCCCGTCAGGTCCAGTGGACTTTCCTCTATTGAGTGATTCCAGTTGCTTTTCTATTCCTTGGACACTTATTTCGATGTCAGCCATTTTTTCGTTTGTGCGAGGATTTAGAGAAGGAACTGCAGTGCGGTCTTCCTCTGTGAAACAGCTTTGGAAAAAGGTGTTTAGTATTTCAGCTTTACGCGTGTCATCCTCTGTTTCAATGCCATCATCATCCCGTAGTGTCTGGATATGCTGTTTCGAGCCACTTACTGATTTAACGTAAGACCAGAACTTCCTAGGATTTTCTGTCAAGTCGGTACATAGAATTTTACTTTCGAATTCAATGAACGCTTCACGCATAGCCCTCCTTACGCTAACTTTGACATCGTTTAGCTTCTGTTTGTCTGAGAGGTTTTGGCTGCGTTTAAACTTGGAGTGGAGCTCTCTTTGCTTTCGCAGTAGTTTCCTAACTTTGTTGTTGTACCACGGTGGGTTTTTCCCGTCCCTCACAGTATTACTCGGCACGTACCTGTCTAAAACGCATTTTACGATTGCCTTGAACTTTTTCCATAAACACTCAACATTGTCAGTGTCGGAACAGAAATTTTCGTTTTGATCTGTTAGGTAGTCTGAAATCTGCCTTCTATTACTCTTGCTAAACAGATTCCATGAGAGGGACTTTTTATTATAAGTATTTTTAGTAAGCTGAAAGGCTAGTTCAACTTTGTTTCTTCTTAATTCTATTGCTTTTTTCTCAAGGGCGTTCCAGCTAATCCATTCACCAAGATATTTGAATTCTTTAATAATTTCGATCTTTTGGTCTCTTAGTTTAAGATATTTCATTGGCTTTTTTATATTTGTGATTATTTTGGTTTTTTCAAAAGAAATTTTAAGGCCTATTTTCTCTGCTTGTTTCTGTAATTCGAGGATCTGTTCTTTGGCTTCTTCCCATGTTTCAGCTAGTAGGGCCATATCATCTGCAAATGCTAGGCAATTAACCTTGATGCCTTTGTTTTTTGTTCCTAGTCGGATTCCACTATTGATTTTCTTGTTCCATTCTCTTACTATTTTTTCTAGGGCACAGTTAAATAACAATGGAGAGAGTCCATCACCTTGTCGTACTCCAGTTTTTATCTCAAATAGGTCTGAGAGTTCTCCCATAAATTTAATTTTGGAGTATGTGTTGGTGATGGTTTCTTTAATTAGGTTTGTAGTTTTATTGTCTAGGTTCAATTCTTTTAATATGGAGATTAGAGATTCCCTGTCTATGGAGTCGTACGCCTTTTGAAAGTCAATGAATGTGATGACATACGCTTTTGCTCTCGATTTTTGGTAGGCCATAAGATTTTTGAGGTTTAGAATTTGTTCTGGGCAGGACCTTCCCTTCCTGAAGCCTGCCTGGTATTCTCCAAGTTGACAATCTAGCTGGGGTTCTGCTCTGTTCAAAAGGACTTTAGACAGTATTTTGTATGTTACGTCAAGGAGCGAAATCCCTCTGTAATTGTTGGAGTCTGTTCTGGATCCCCTCTTATGAATTGGGTGAATGAGGGCCATCTTCCATTCATCCGGAATTCTTTCCGTTTTCCATATTTCTTCAAATATGTTTTGGAGAGATTCTATGGCATTTCTGTTGACATTTTTCCACAGTTCGGCTGTAATTTGGTTCTCTCCCGAAGCCTTATAGTTTTTGAGATTCAAAATGATTGATTGTAGTTCCTCGACGGTGGGTGGTTCTGAGTTAGGACTTGTTGAAGTTGAGTTGCTGAAATCCATTTTTTCAATTGGTTCTTTACAGTTGAGAAGGTTTCTGAAATATTCCCTCAAAATTTTGCAATTATCCCTGTTGTTGTGTGCAATATTACCATTTTTATCTTGTAATTGGAGTGTCGGTGGGCTGTACTTGGTTATTTTTTGTTTAAAAGTTCTGTAAAAGCTCCTAGTCTTGTTTTTGTTGAAGTCTTCGTTGATCTGCAAAAGGAGTTGATCTTCTTGTGCTTTTTTAATTCTTTTGAGGTTTTTACTCACTAGTTTTCTTACACTCAGGAAATTTTGCCTATTATATTCATTTTTCTGAGATTGCATCTGTTGCCATGCTTTCTTTCTTTGCTCAATAAGTTTGTCACATTCCTCTGTCCACCATGCGTGTTTTTTGATTTTGGTTATAGGTGCTATTTGTTCAGCTTTGGTTAGTAGGCTTTCCTTCATTTGATCCCAATTTTGGTTCCTTATATCTTGAGTCGCGAGGGGAAACTCCTTCGAATTCATTATCTTTTCTGGGTCGTATCTTCTGCTTTTGGGTTTACTGTTTCTATCTTTCCTTTTGGGGATAATTTTGAGTTTTATTTTAGAAAGATAGTGATCAGAATCCAAGTTTGCTCCTCTGAGTACTTTGACATTTTGTGTTTCTGTATGGTGTTTCCATTTTATCGCCACATGATCAAGTTGAAATTCACCCAAGTGTGGGTTTGGTGAGGTCCATGTCTTCTGTTTTCTGGGTAGTCTCTTAAAGGCTGTGGATTTCAGGATCAAGCCATGCGCTTGGCAGAGTTCTACTAATCTGACTCCATTTTGGTTAGTTCTATTGTGCGCTGGGTAGTTTCCAACAATATTTTTGTATTTCTTCTCTTTTCCTACTTGAGCATTGAAGTCCCCCGTAAGTATGATGTTGTGTTTGTCTGGGATCTTTTGCACCTCGTCATCTAGTTGTTCCCAAAAACGTTCCACCTTTTCCTTATTTTTCCTATTGTCTTCATTTATGGGGGCATGTGCATTCACAATTGTGTATACTCTATTAGCAGATTTAAAAGTGAGTGTGGAGAGTCTTTCCGATTGTGATTGAAAGCTGATAATGGAGTCTAAAATACTTTTATCTATTATAAAGCCCGTTCCGAGGTGGGGTGTGTTTTTCATTATTCTTTTGCCTACCTTTCCTTTGTATATTCTGAAACCTCCGGAATCAAAATTGTTTTCATCTATGTATCGAGTTTCTTGTAGTGATGTTATGAGTATTCTATGATGTTTGAGGGTATCTGTAAGATGTTTTAATTTTCCTGTTTTTAAAAGAGAGTTTACATTGAAAGTAGCTATGTAACTTGTTTTTTTACATTTCAATTTGCTTGATGTCTTATCATGTCCCGATTCATCTCTGTGCAATGCTGCAGACTCCCCAGAATCCGATAGTCTGCTTGCGCACCTTGGTGCGGTGGATTGTCCACCTGGGGTAATTTGTTTCACATTACACTCTTCCATGATTGATAGTATTATGTAAGGGGTGACTCTTCGAGCCACAAATTTACAACCACGGTTGTTAGCCCTGGAGGTTTTTCCCAGCCGCCCCTAACCTGGGGAACAGACGCTGACCAAAGACCGCCCAATGTGAGACAGTCGTCTTTGGATTTCTGGTCCTGTGTTGGTCCACGGGTGGTATTTTATTTCCCACCTACCCTACATATCTGTAGAGCTTTCCCCTATCCGCCACCTGGGGACGCGCCCGGTAGGGGAACAGGTTCCCCCTCTATTCATTACCTAGTACTTTATAATTCAGTACACTCTTTGCAAATTTAAGTCCTTTAAATTCTTTATTTTCTCATTTACCATACCATAACTGAGTTTGTAAATTCTATTCCAGAAGGCTTGTAGTGTTTTGGCTGTGAAATAAATGCTCTGTGCAGTACTTTCATCTTGAAGGTCATGAAGGCGGGGATAAATGCACTAGCAGAAAAAGACAACAACAAAGTTCCATCATCATGGCCTCAGACAGACCAAACGGGACCAACTAACGACCGTGTCATCCTCAGCTAATGGCATCATTTGGGTGCATTATAAAGGGAAATTGGGTCAGCACACCTCTCCCCTTTCATTGTCAACTTTAGAGACCTTGTAATGCTTCTGATCATTCAAGCGCTCCTCAACTGGCATGATGAGGCTCAGTGGACTCTGCTGCAGTTCTTCAACCAAGGAAAAGTCCTTGGCAGTACTGGGAATTGAATCCGGGTGCAGTCTCATTATTATATTAGTATTTAATAATTTCGCGTGTTTTGTGTAAGACGTGCTGTAATTACTGTATAACGAATAAGAAGCATAATACAATACTACAGTCTAAAACTGGGAAATAAAAAAATGTATGCTTTCGAACTGTAGTGTTCTGACGCACAAGCTCCGCCCACTCCACTGCACTAACGTGGAAGCACTAATACGGCATACTGTATGGAGATATTTGTCGGACGACTGATTACACTGTACTGTATGCGGGTGATTATCGGACATGCTGATCCCGCTGCTGCAATATTGTCGACGTCCGAATACGCATATTTCGATTCAAGTGCTTTCCTGAGATTCCTTTGGTGTAATATAACATTTTGTTCCTCGGCCATTCAGAATGTACTCGACTTGTCGAACTAAATTATCGATACTTGCAATGAGTTTATCTTTCTGTTATAATTATTTTTTGTCTCTGGTTGGTTGGTTGGTTGGTTGGTTTGGGGAAGGAGACCAGACAGCGAGGTCATCGGTCTCATCGGACTAGGGAAGGACGGGGAAGGAAGTCGGCCGTGCCCTTTGAAAGGAACCATCCCGGCATTTGCCTGGAGCGATTTAGGGAAATCACGGAAAACCTAAATCAGGATGGCCGGACGCGGGATTGAACCGTCGTCCTCCCGAATGCGAGTCCAGTGTCTAACCACTGCGCCACCTCGCTCGGTTTTGTCTCTGGTGCTAATGCCATTATTAGGAGAAGAAATGAGTAGTGTAGTAAAGGGAGTTCAGGGACAAAGTAAATCACCAATGACACCACCAATTATGTCATCGATGAGTTGTTGGATGCCCCTGCCACCACACACCTCTGACAAAAGCCAGTTGCCCTCTTTATAAAATATGGCTAATTCCCCAGGCATAAAGTCTCAGGAAATTCAAAATTTAAAGATGATGTTTCAGCGTGATAACACAGCACAATGGTGCAACTCTACGACGCCAGAATTCGAGACGATGTATTTGGGTTACTGTCACGGCCTTAGTGTGATGTCAGAATCCAAGATGGCTGACCTACAGTACTGCAGCAGTTTTATGACGTCAGATTCGACGATGTTAGGACAAAAGGAAATAACATGCCTGTAGAGAGCTGTAGGGATATTCTGACCTGCGTGTCATAAGTTGAGCAATCCCCGCTGATGTCACCATTAAAACAGGCCAACACAAATATCGTACAGCATTGTGCTAAATCACTTCAAAATTTGGAGCCCACATTTCACCCCTGAACACCACTTACCATAACTTCTAAATGGTGAGAAATGATGGCCAGTTTGGTGGCTGTCAGAACTAGACGGCACCTGTCCTAATTTTTCAATTGAACAGTTCACCGATGCAACCCGTATTGTTGTTTTCATTGCTTTTAGCAGGAATAGAACAGTATCAGTTGCGTCTTTATTTAAACAAATACCACGTCTGCTCCCTTCTCATGATCGCAAAGTTCATGATTGCTAGACTGGTCGAGAAATTCACCAGCACCACCACCAGCCCCCCCGCCCCCCCACCCCCTTCGATAACCCACTAATATCCGAGCCACCACGGACCACTGTCAGGTTGGGAGGTGGTGAAGAGTTACCCGCCAAGGTCATCATGCCATATAAGAAGTATGAGCCCCCAGTTAAAAGAAAGGGGAACATGAAAAATGCAGGTAGTACACCTGTAGCATATGAACAATAACAATTATTCACAATTCACAAAGTTGTAAAAACCTATAACACATACATATGGTCTTCTACATCTACATCTACATTTATACTCCGCAAGCCACCCAACGGTGTGTGGCGGAGGGCACTTTACGTGCCACTGTCATTACCTCCCTTTCCTGTTCCAGTCGCGTATGGTTCGCGGGAAGAACGACTGTCTGAAAGCCTCCGTGCGCGCTCTAATCTCTCTAATTTTACATTCGTGATCTCCTCGGGAGGTATAAGTAGGGGGAAGCAATATATTCGATACCTCATCCAGAAACGCACCCTCTCGAAACCTGGCGAGCAATCTACACCGCGATGCAAAGCGCCTCTCTTGCAGAGTCTGCCACTTGAGTTTATTAAACATCTCCGTAACGCTATCACGGTTACCAAATAACCCTGTGACGAAACGCGCCGCTCTTCTTTGGATCTTCTCTATCTCCTCCGTCAACCCGATCTGGTACGGATCCCACACTGATGAGCAATACTCAAGTATAGGTCGAACGAGTGTTTTGTAAGCCACCTCCTTTGTTGATGGACTACATTTTCTAAGCACTCTCCCAATGAATCTCAACCTGGTACCCGCCTTACCAACAATTAATTTTATATGATCATTCCACTTCAAATCGTTCCGCACGCATACTCCCAGATATTTTACAGAAGTAACTGCTACCAGTGTTTGTTCCGCTATCATATAATCATACAATAAAGGATCCTTCTTTCTATGTATTCGCAATACATTACATTTGTCTATGTTAAGGGACAGTTGCCACTCCTTGCACCAAGTGCCTATACGCTGTAGATCTTCCTGCATTTCGCTACAATTTTCTAATGCTGCAACTTCTCTGTATACTACAGCATCATCCGCGAAAAGCCACATGGAACTTCCGACACTATCTACTAGGTCATTTATATATATTGTGAAAAGCAATGGTCCCATAACACTCCCCTGTGGCACGCCAGAGGTTACTTTAACGTCTGTAGACGTCTCTCCATTGATGACAACATGCTGTGTTCTGTTTGCTAAAAACTCTTCAATCCAGCCACACGTCTGGTCTGATATTCCGTAGGCTCTTACTTTGTTTATCAGGCGACAGTGCGGAACTGTATCGAACGCCTTCCGGAAGTCAAGAAAAATATCATCTACCTGGGAGCCTGTATCTAATATTTTCTGGGTCTCACGAACAAATAAAGCGAGTTGGGTCTCACACGATCGCTGTTTCCGGAATCCATGTTGATTCCTACATAGTAGATTCTGGGTTTCCAAAAACGACATGATACTCGAGCAAAAAACATGTTCTAAAATTCTACAACAGTTCGACGTCAGAGATATAGGTCTCCAGTTTTGCGCATCTGCTCGACGACCCTTCTTGAAGACTGGGACTACCTGTGCTCTTTTCCAATCATTTGTAACTCTCCGTTCCTCTAGAGACTTGCGGTACACGGCTGTTAGAAGGGGGGCAAGTTCTTTCGCGTACTCTGTGTAGAATCGAATTGGTATCCCGTCAGGTCCAGTGGACTTTCCTCTGTTGAGTGATTCCAGTTGCTTTTCTATTCCTTGGACACTTACTTCGGTGTCAGCCATTTTTTCGTTTGTGCGAGGATTTAGAGAAGGAAATGCAGTGCGGTCTTCCTCTGTGAAACAGCTTTGGAAAAAGGTGTTTAGTATTTCAGCTTTACGCGTGTCATCCTCTGTTTCAATGCCATCATCATCCCGGAGTGTCTGGATATGCTGTTTCGAGCCACTTACTGATTTAACGTAAGACCAGAACTTCCTAGGATTTTCTGTCAAGTCGGTACACAGAATTTTACTTTCGAATTTACTGAACGCTTCACGCATAGCCCTCCTTACGCTAACTTTGATATCGTTTAGCTTCTGTTTGTCTGAGAGGTTTTGGGTGCGTTTAAACTTGGAGTGGAGCTCTCTTTGCTTTCGCAGTAGTTTTCTAACTTTGTTGTTGTACCACGGTGGGTTTTTCCCGTCCCTCACAGTGTTACTCGGCACGTACCTGTCTAAAACGCATTTTACGATTGCCTTGAACTTTTTCCATAAACACTCAACAGTGTCAGTGTCGGAACAGAAATTTTCGTTTTGATCTGTTAGGTAGTCTGAAATCTGCCTCCTATTACTCTTGCTAAACAGATAAACCTTCCTCCCTTTTTTTGTATTCCTATTAACTTCCATATTCAGGGATGCTGCAACGGCCTTATGATCACTGATTCCCTGTTCTGTACTTAAAGAGTCGAAAAGTTCGGGTCTTGCTGCAGATTTCTAGACATGCGTTATCGTGTGAGGTTTGTAGGACTCCCCTTGATAGGTCAGGGGTGCATTACACAAAGGAAGCAGCTACTCGGGTGTCAGAGTACCTGTGGATTGTACATGAAGGTTTTTTATGATCGACACTAGATTGAGGAGCTTTGATGAAAACTCGCCAGTCGATAAGCAGCAAGGGAAGTCAGACGGCGTTCAGAATAAAGACACTTCGGTTGTCATCATTTCATCAGTAAGCTGTCGAAGTATTGGTAATAAAAGTTTCCGAATTTACTGCCTTTTAGGAAAGTTCCCTAGCTCTGATTATTCTTGATGCCGACAACTGGCTGAAACCCGAAGTGAAAAACTCTGAGACATTTGTTGAGTCGTGGAAGTATAACGGGAAAACAGATTAGAGGCCATGGGAGGGGGAGTGTTCATTTCAGTTGACAAAAATATAGTCTCCATTGAGGTCGAAGTTGAATGTGACAGTAAAGTCATCTGGTCGCGTATGACAGGCGTTGGTGAAACCAAGTTAATTGTTCGACTTTTTACCGGCAACCCCATTCTGCTGTAACTGTTCTGGAGTCATTCAAAGAAAGTCTACGGTCAATAGCCCGTAAATACCCAGATCAGTTGGAGGATACTTACACTGGGATGTCTATGGATTCATGCGAAATACTTTTGAACCTGTTTTCTGAAAATCGTCTTGAGCAGTTAGCTCGCAGGGGTAGACCGTGGTGTGGGGGATGCGTCTATGACTACTAATCGAAACGCACTGGGCCCCGGCTTCTAACCCAGCCACTAATAATAAACATTTTCGGGCCAGTCTCTTGCCCTTGGGGTGAGATTCTGCCCCTACAAGTCGGAAAAATCAATGACGTGAGGATGCAGAAGGCCATGGAAACGACTGGATTAAAAATACACGGGTCATATCCGCAGTACATGTGGACTGTAATTGAAAAATATCATAGTGCACTTTTGATTGGCGTAAGATTAATGTTTACTACCCCATTCAAATATTAAGGGAGAGCTAACCATGCGTGAAAGATTGAATAGGCAATGGGAAGGCAATATATTACGTATCGGCGCGGGAAATGTCTGACGTTTGAACTTGCTAAGGAAGGTAAAAAATCTTAAAAGGAAATAGTAAGGCTCGAACTAGATATTCTGGGGGTCAAGGAAGTAAAATGGAAGACAATGATTTCTGGTCAGATCAGTATAGGGTAATATTAATAGCTGCAGAAAATGGTATAATGGGAGTAGGATTCTTTGTGAATGGGAAAGCAGGGCAGAGTGTGAGTTACTATGGGTCGAAAGCAAACGAATGGCCACAACAATAGCGCAGGTATACGTACCTACACCACAAACAGAAGATACACAGAAAGGACTTGAGAATGCTGAACGGGTAATTCAATATGTAAAAGAAGATAAAAATCTAATAGTCATGGGGGATTGGAATACTGGCGTCTGGGAAAGAGTAGAAAAAAGGGTTATGGGAGAAAGGGGTCGGTAGTAGGAACGAGAGAGGAGAAAGACTAATTGAGTTCTGCAATAAGTTTCGGCTCGTAATAGTAAAAGTATTGTTGACAAACAACATGAGAATGCGGTGTACTTGGAAAAAGCCTGGAGATACCGAAGGTTCCTGCTGGATTACATTTAGGTCAGACAGATTCCGTAATCAGATATTGGATTGTAAAGTATAACCAGGTGCAGACATAGACACTGATCGCAATTGAATAATGATTAAGAGTAGACTGAAGTTAAAGCGAATCGTCCGGGATAACCAACGCGCAAAGAAGCAGAATACTGTAATAGCTCTAAGGCGCTGCAGTCATGGACTGTGCCGCTGGTCCCGGCGGAGTTTCGAGTCCTCCCTCGGGCATGGGTGTGTGTGTTTGTCCTTAGGATAATTTAGGTTAAGTAGTGTGTAAGTTTAGGGACTGATGACCTTAGCAGTTAAGTCCCATATGATTTCACACACATTTTTAACTAAAATAGTGAAGTAATCATGTACATTCGAAATCCTCTGAAGCTATAGATACTGCGATAGTAAAAACCAAAGCAGACACCTGAGTTGAAGAGGAATGGACATTTCTAAAAAGTGCAATGACGGAATTTGGACAGACAAGCGTCGGACAATGAAAATTGAGAAGAATCCTTGGGTCACTGAGGTGACAGAAGTCATGGGATAGGTACATGAACGTATAAAGATGGCGGAAATGTCGCGTACACGAGGTATACAAGGGTAGTGCATTGCGAGAGATGATATTTGTAACCTGAAAAGATGTCCGACGTGATGATAGCCGCACGACAAGAATTAACAGACTTTGCACGCGGAATGGTAATAGTTGGAGCTAGACACATGGGACATTACATTTCAGATATCGTTAGGAAATTCAATATTCCGAGATCCACAGTGTCAAGAGTATGCCCAGATTACCAAATTTCAGGCATTACATCTCACCAAGGACAAAGCAATGGTCGACACTCCGTGAAATAACCGCAGAAATCAATGTGGGACGTACGACAGTGCAGCGGAATTTGGCGTTAAAGGTCTATGGCAGCAGAAGACCGACGCAAGTGCATTTACAAACACCACGACATCGTCTGCAGCGCCTTTCCTGGCTCGTGACAATACAGATTGCACCCTAGAGGACTGGAAAACCGTGGCGTTGTCAAATGGGTCCCGATTTCGAAGCTGACTGTAGGTTTGGAGTATGGCGCAGAGCCCACGAAGCTCTGGACTCAGGGCGTCAATAGGGCACTTTGCAAGGTGGTGGTGGCTGCATAATGGTATGGACTGAGTTTAAACGGAATGGACTGGGTCCGCTGGTCCAACTGAATCGATCATTGACTGAAAATGGTTGGTTGGCTACATGGAGACCGTTTGCAGCCATTCATGAACTTCACGTCACCAGGCCACAACTGTTCGCGATCGGCTTGGACAATTGAAGCGAAACGTTTTGGCCATCGATGTCGCCCGATATGAATACCATCGAAAATTTATGGGACACAAAGTTCGCACATATAATGCTGCACCGCTGCACTTTCGCAATTATGGACGGCTCTAGAGGCAGCATGGCTCAATGTTTCTACATGGGGCTTCCAACGACTTGTTGAGTCCATTTCAGTTCGAGATGCTGCACTGCGCCGCGCAAAGGAAGGTTCGACGTGGTTCAAATGGCTCTGAGCACTGTCGGACTTAACATCTGAGGTCATCAGTCCCCTAGACTTAGAACTACTTAAACCTAACTAACCTAAGGACGTCACACACATCCATGCCCGAGGCGGGATTCGAACCTGCGACCGTAGCAGCAGCGCGGTCCCAAACTGAAGGACCTAGAACCACTCGGCCACAGCGGTCGGCTGGTTCGACATGATATTAGATTGTATGCCACGACTTTTTCATCTCGGTGTACTTCAATTGATCAGCGAAAGTACACACATAAAAAAAAGTTTTGTATCACCTCGGTTCCGAGAGTTAAGCAACCTGTACAGACAATTGGAATATAGATCAACATAAATATCATTTCCGCCCTTTTTATTGCTCATGAAAACCACACTTTGCGTTTTGTATCACCATACAGCGAGACCTTCAGAGGTGGTGGTCCTGTCCACAGGTACCTCTAATACGCAGTAGCACGTCCTCTTGCACTGATGCGTGCCTGTATTAGCCGGGCATGCTATCCACAAGTTCATCAAGGCGCTGTTGGACAGATTGTCTCACTCCTCAACGTCGATTCGGCGTGGATCCCTCAGAGTGGTTGGTGGCTCACATCGTCCACACACAGCCCTTTTCAGTCTATCCCAAGCATGTTCGATAGGGTTCATGCCTGGAGAACATGCTGGCTACCCTAGTCGAGAGATATCGTTATCCTGAAGGGAGGCATTCACAAGATGTGCACGATGGGGGCGCGAATTGTCGTCCATGAATACGAATGCCTCGCCAATATGCTGCCGATATGGTTGCACTGTCGGTCGTTGGATGGCATTCGCGTATCGTACAGCCGTTGCGGCGCGTTGCATGACCACCAGCGACGTACGTCGGCCCCACATAATGCCACCCCAAAACAGGAGGGAACCTCCACCTTGCTACACTTGCTGGACAGTGGGTCTAAGACGTTCAGCCTGATTGGGTTGCCTCCAAACACGTCTCTGACGATTTTCTGGTTGAAGGCATATGCGACACTCATCGGTGAAGAGAACGAGATACCAATCCTGAGCGGTCCATTCGGCATGTTGTTGGGCCCATCTGTACTGCACTTCACGGTATCGTGGTTGCAAATATGGGCCTCGCCATGGACGTCGGAAGTGAAGTTGCGCATCATGCAGCCTATTGCGCACAGTTTAAGTCGTAACACGACGTCCTGTGGCTGCACGAAAACCATTATTCAGCGTGGTGGTGTTGCTGTCAGGGATCCTCCGAGCCATAATCCGTTGGTAGCGGTCATCCACTGCGGCAGTAGTCCTTGGGCGGCCAGAGCGAGACATGTCATCGACAATTCCTGTCTCTCTGTTTCTCCTCCATCACCGAACAAAACCGCTTTTGTTCACTCCGAGACGCCTGGACACTTCCGTTGTTGAAAACCCTTCCTGGCAGAAACCAACAATGCGGACGCGATCGAACCGCGGTACTGACTGCCTACGCATGGTTGGACTACAGACAACACGAGCCGTGTACCTCCTTGTTGGTGGAATGACTGGGACTGATCGGCTGTCGGATCCCTTCCGCCTAATAAGCGCTTCTCATGCATGGTTGTTTACATCTTTGAACGGGTTTAGTGACACCTCTGAACAGTCAAAGGGACTGTGTCGGTGATGCAATACCCACAGTCAACGTCTATCTTCAGGAGTCCTGGGAAACGGGGTGATGCAAAACTTCTTTTGAAGTGTGTAGAAAGTTTAAATATATCAGAGGCAATTCAGGAATACAGAGATACAAGTCACTTAGCAATGAAATAATGGTAAACAGAACCATAAGCAGATTTCTTCACCATTTCTTTGCAGATGCATGCTGTCAAAAGGCTAAGAATTCAAAAAATAAGACTACGTATTTCCACATAATTCCAGGCGAACAGTTGAGGCAAACTGAAAAACGCATTTTATAGTTTTAAGGCCTAAAACAACCATGGACTTCGTATGGTATTTCACAGAAATAAGTCGAGATCAACAGAACATCTCATAGGTGGCGATACATGTCAGGGTAAATAGAAAAGAAATACATTGTTAATTGGAAGATGCACCATAACAGCTGCTTATAATAATTAATCCTTATTAACGACAGAATACTTCGGCATTTATCAACTTTGTTAAGTACTGCGAATACAATTGTGGCGATATCATGCATAAATATGAATGTCATTTATATTACAGTGACTATATTGTACTCACGTCTAGTATGATGTGACGTCAATACTATGTCGCTAGTGAATTGTCTTGTAACTGTCAACGTGCTCATTAGATGGTAGTGACGTAAATGTACAGAAATAAAACGTTAATTATGATTTTACAAAAATACGTTTGGAAAGATTATACAGCTTAAGAGCGACATTATTTTAGTGACTTGAATTTTGACACGATTAAACGAGCAAATACCATCAAGAAATATTAAACGAGAGTACAGAATTTAGACAGAAATACTACCTCAAACACTTTACTGAACT
This sequence comes from Schistocerca serialis cubense, assembly GCF_023864345.2. Taxonomy (NCBI): domain Eukaryota; kingdom Metazoa; phylum Arthropoda; class Insecta; order Orthoptera; family Acrididae; genus Schistocerca; species Schistocerca serialis. The sequence continues at coordinate 866,944,408 of NC_064641.1, read as the reverse complement.
TCTAGAACACAAAAAGGATAAATCGAAAACAACATATGCAAAACCGAAATATAATAGTGACAAAATTTAAATTAATAAAATAATATCGCTGTTCATCTGCATAATCTTCGTAAACATACAACGTCGTACGAATAGAACAGTCAAACTTCTTCAAATTATAATTGACGTTATATTTCAATATATTTACGTCACTTTCCATCTAACGAAAACAATGAGTTATAATAAAGTTCACTAGTGACGAAACATGTTCGTCACATCATTCTTCTACACTTGAGTACAATATAGGCACTTTAATGTAAATGACATTCACACTTACACATGATCTCACCAAATTTGCAGATACACTCCTGGAAATTGAAATAAGAACACCGTGAATTCATTGTCCCAGGAAGGGGAAACTTTATTGACACATTCCTGGGGTCAGATACATCACATGATCACACTGACAGAACCACAGGCACATGGACACAGGCAACAGAGCATGCACAATGTCGGCACTAGTACAGTGTATATCCACCTTTCGCAGCAATGCAGGCTGCTATTCTCCCATGGAGACGATCGTAGAGATGCTGGATGTAGTCCTGTGGAACGGCTTGCCATGCCATTTCCACCTGGCGCCTCAGTTGGACCAGCGTTCGTGCTGGACGTGCAGACCGCGTGAGACGACGCTTCATCCAGTCCCAAACATGCTCAATGGGGGACAGATCCGGAGATCCTGCTGGCCAGGGTAGTTGACTTACACCTTCTAGAGCACGTTGGGTGGCACGGGATACATGCGGACGTACATTGTCCTGTTGGAACAGCAAGTTCCCTTGCCGGTCTAGAAATGGTAGAACGATGGGTTCGATGACGGTTTGGATGTACCGTGCACTATTCAGTGTCCCCTCGACGATCACCAGTGGTGTACGGCCAGTGTAGGAGATCGCTCCCCACACCATGATGCCGGGTGTTGGCCCTGTGTGCCTCGGTCGTATGCAGTCCTGATTGTGGCGCTCACCTGCAAGGCGCCAAACACGCATACGACCATCATTGGCACCAAGGCAGAAGCGACTCTCATCGCTGAAGACGACACGTCTCCATTCGTCCCACCATTCACGCCTGTCGCGACACCACTGGAGGCGGGCTGCACGATGTTGGGGCGTGAGCGGAAGACGGCCTAACGGTGTGCGGGACCGTAGCCCAGCTTCATGGAGACGGTTGCGAATGGTCCTCGCCGATACCCCAGGAGCAACAGTGTCCCTAATTTGCTGGGAAGTGGCGGTGCGGTCCCCTACGGCACTGCGTAGGATCCTACGGTCTTGGCGTGCATCCGTGCGTCGCTGCGGTCTGGTCCCAGGTCGACGGGCACGTGCACCTTCCGCCGACCACTGGCGACAACATCGATGTACTGTGGAGACCTCACGCCCCACGTGTTGAGCAATTCGGCGGTACGTCCACCCGGCCTCCCGCATGCCCACTATACACCCTCGCTCAAAGTCCGTCAACTGCACATACGGTTCACGTCCACGCTGTCGCGGCATGCTACCAGTGTTAAAGACTGCGATGGAGCTCCGTATGCCACGGCAAACTGGCTGACACTGACGGCGGCGGTGCACAAATGCTGCGCAGCTAGCGCCATTCGACGGCCAACACCGCGGTTCCTGGTGTGTCCGCTGTGCCGTGCGTGTGATCATTGCTTGTACAGCCCTCTCGCAGTGTCCGGAGCAAGTATGGTGGGTCTGACACACCGGTGTCAATGTGTTCTTTTTTCCATTTCCAGGAGTGTACTTTACAATGGCGATAAATGCCGGAAACAGTCTGTCGTTAAGAAAGATTAATTATTGTCAGCAGATGTACCGGTGGATCTTTCCAATAACAACGTCATTAGCAGACATATACACTGAAGGGACAAAGAAACTGATATAGCCATGATTATTCAGATACAGAGATATGTAAACAATCAGAATACGGCGCTGCGGTTGGCAACCTATAAGATAACAAGTGTCTGGTGCAGTTGTTACATCGGTTACTGCTGCTACAATGACATTTAAGTGAGTTTGAAAGTAGTGTTATAGTCCGCGCACGAGCGATGGACACAGCATCTTCGAGGCAGCAATGGACTGGGGATTTTCCCATACGACCATTTCAAGAGTGTACCAGTAAAACGCCAAACCTCAGACATCGCTGCGGCCGGAAAAAGATCCTGCAAGAACGGGACCAGCGACGACTGGAGATAATAGTTCAACGTGACAGAGGTGGAACCCTTCAACAAATTGCTGCAGATTTCAATGCTGGGTCATCAACAAGTGTCAGTGTGCGAACCATTCACCGAAACATCATCGATATGGGTTTTCGGAGCCGAAGGCCCACTCAGGTACCGTTGACGACAGAACGACACAAAGCTTTACGCCTCGCCTGGGCTCGTCAACACAGATGTTGGACTGTTGATGACTGGAAACATATTGCGTGGTTGGAAGAGTCTCGTTTCGAATTAAATTGAGAGGCAGGATGTGAACGGGTATGGAGACAACCTCATGAATCCAAAGACCCTGCATGTTACCAGGGGACTGTTCAAGCTGGTGTAGGCTCTGTGATGGTGTGGGGCGTAAGCGTTGGTGTGATGTGGACCACTGGTGCGTCTAGATACGAGTCTGACAGGTGAAACGTAAGCATTGTGTTTGATCACATGCATCCATTCATGTCCACTGTGCATACCGACGGACTTGGGAAATTCCAGCAGGACAATGCGACACCGCACACGTCCCCGAATTGCTACAGTGCGGCTGAGTTTAGGCGCTTCCCATGGTCATCAAAATCCCCAGACATGAACGTCACTGAGCATATCTGGGATGTCTTGGAACGGGCTGTGCAGAAGAGATCTCCACACCCAGGTACTCTTACGGATGTGTGGACAGCCCTGCAGGATTCATGGAGTCAGTTCCCTCCAGCACTACTTCAGACACTAGTCGAGTCCATGACACGTCGCGTTTCGGGATTTCTGCGTGCTCGCGGGGGCCCTACACGATATTAGGCAGGCGGGCCAGTTTCTTTGGCTCTTCGGTGTATTTCACTCCTGGCCCTAAAGAAGAAGAAAAAAAGTAAATTGTTTTACTTAAGGCGGATTTAAGAACAAAGAAGAGAGAGAGAGAGAGAAAGAAAGAAAAATCTAACTCTTAAGATTAAATATGTTCTGATAAAGATTTAAGAGGGCATTACTTATCGTATTTGTCTTGAATGCTTCTGTCCCATCAGCGTCGCATGTAGGGTGGTAGACCATAGATCGTCGATCCTAGAACTGTATGTACACTACTGGCCATTAAAATTGCTACACCATGAAAATGACGTGCTACAGACGTGAAATTTAACCGACAGGAAGAAGATCCTGTGATATGCAAATGATTAGGTTTTCAGAGCATTCACACAAGGTTGGCGCGAGTGGCGACACCTACAACGTACTGACATCAGCAAAGTTTCCAACCGATTTCTCATACACAAACAGCAGTTGACCGGGGTTGCCTGGTGAAACGTTGTTGTGATGCCTCGTGTAAGGAGGAGAAATACGTACCATTACGTTTCCGACTTTGATAAAGGTCGGATTGTAGCTTATCGCGATTACGGTTTATCGTATCGCGACATTGCTGCTCGCGTTGGTCGAGATCCAATGACTGTTAGCAGGATATGGAATCGGTGGGTTCAGGAGGTTAATACGGAACGCCGTGCTGGATCCCAACGTCCTCGTATCACTAGCAGTCGAGATGACAGCCATCTTATCCGCATGGCTGTAACGGATCCTACAGCCACGTCTCGATCCCTGAGTCAAGAGATGGGGACGATTGCAAGACAACCATCTGCACGAACATTTGGACGACGTTTGCAGCAGCATGGACTATCAGCTCGGAGGCCATAGCTGCGGTTACCCTTGACGCTGCATCACAGACAGGAGCGCCTGCGATGGTGTACTCAACGACGAACCTGGGTGCACGAAAGGCAAAACATCATTTTTTCGGATCAATCCACGTTCTGTTTACAGCATCAGGATGGTGCATCCGTATTTGGCGACATCGCGGTGAATGCACATTGGAAGCGTGTATTCGTAGCGTGTATACTGGCGTAGCACCCGCCGTGATGGTATGGGGTGCCATTGGTTACACTTCTCGCTCACCTCTTGTTCGCATTGACGGCACTTTGAACAGTGGACGCTACATTTCAGATGTGTTACGACCCGTGGCTCTACCCTTCATTCGATCCCTGCAAAACCCTACATTTCAGCAGGATAATGCACGATCGCATGTTGCAGGTCTTGTACGGGCTTATCTGGATATAGAAAATGTTCGACTGCTGCCTTCCAGATCTCTCACCAACTGAAAACGTCTGGTCAATGCTGGCAGAGCAACTGGCTCGTTCTAATACGCCAGTCACTACTCTTGATGAACTGTGGTATCGTGTTGAAGCTGCATGGGCAGCTGTACCTGTACACGCCATCCAAGCTCTGTTTGACTCAATGCCCAGGTGTATCAAGGCCGTTATTATGGCCAGAGGTGGTTGTTCTGGGTTCCGATTTGTCATTATCTATGCACCCACATTGCGTGAAAATGTAATCACATGTCAGTTCTAGTATAATAGATTTCTCCAATGAATACCCGTTTTCATTTCTTCTTGGTGTAGCAATTTTAATGGCCAGTAGTGTAATTCCACTGTCCTGTACCCGAGGCTTCACTTCATTGCTCTCTAGGCTTATAAACAGCACGCCGCGCTGGTATCGGCCAGGCTGTGGGCGCGCGTCGCTTCATTACAGCGGACGCGTGCTGTTACGGAGAAACCGGGGACCGCTAATCCGCGACCCCGTTTCTAGAGGTCGTGCCTGCAGCTTGCCGCTTCCCTCCAGGCCGCGACGTCGCTGCTGCGCGCCTGCTGCATCGCCTGTTTACGGCTGCGTCGTTATCGCCTCGCCGCGCAGCTGAGCAGGCATTACCGTGCAGGACGCTTCCCGCCGGAAATTAGATGCCTGCGCGCGCTGCCTAATGTCCCCGCCTTGCGGTAAAGACCGCCGCAAAAACCGCGCGGCAAAAGCAGCAGCAGCGGCAGCATCAGCTGCAGCATGTGCCCGCAGGTGAAGCACAGAGCGGCGAACTCTTGCTTTCTGGCTGCACGGGCTTGATTTCCCACTGAATTGCGACCACCTGCTTTAATTTCCGCTTCCAGCAGGTACACATTGACTTTTTCCCTATAGCCGTTTTGTCAAATGATGACAGTCTTGGAGGACGGTGGTTGTTATGTATTGAAGAATGTACTACATCTACATGTATACTCCTCAAGCAACCTTAAGATATGTCTCGGAGAACTATAGACCTATATCTCTAACGTCGATCAGTTGTAGAATTTTGGAACACTTATTATGTTCGAGTATAATGAATTTTCTGGAGACTAGAAATCTACTCTGTAGGAATCAGCATGGGTTTCGCAAAAGGAGGTCGTGTGAAACCCAGCTCGCGCTATTCGTCCACGAGACTCAGAGGGCTATAGACACGGGTTCACAGGTAGATGCCGTGTTTCTTGTCTTCCGCAAGGCGTTCGATACAGTTCCCCACAGTCGTTTAATGAACAAAGTAAGAGCATATGGACTATCAGACCAATTGTGTGATTGGATTGAAGAGTTCCTAGATAACAGAACGCAGCATGTCATTCTCAATGGAGAGAAGTCTTCCGAAGTAAGAGTGATTTCAGGTGTGCCGCAGGGGAGTGTCATAGGACCATTGCTATTCACAATATACATAAATGACCTTGTGGATGACATCGGAAGTTCACTGAGGCTTTTTGCAGATGATGCTGTGGTGTATCGAGAGGATGTAACAATGGAAAATTGTACTGATGTGCAGGAGGATTGACGCATGGTGCAGGGAATGGCAATTCAATCTCAATGTAGAAAAGTGTAATGTGCTGCGAATACATAGAAAGATAGATCCTTTATCATTTAGCTACAAAATAACAGGCCAGCAACTGGAAGCAGTTAATTCCATAAATTATCTGGAAGTATGCATTAGGAGTGATTTAAAATGGAATGATCATACAAAGTTGATCGTCGGTAAAGCAGATGCCAGACTGAGATTCATTGGAAGAATCCTAAGGAAATGGAATCCGAAAATAAAGGAAGTAGGTTACAGTACGCTTGTTCGTCCATTGCTCCAGTGAAAGACTCTGCAGGAGAGACGCTCAGTAATTTCGAGAACATACCTTCACCGAAGAGTCAAGCAGTATATTGCTCCCTCCTACGTATATCTCGCGAAGAGACCATGAGGATAAAATAAGAGAGATTAGAGCCCACACAGAGGCATACCGACAATCCTTCTTTCCACGAACAATACGAGACTGGAATAGAAGGGAGAACCGATAGAGGTACTCAAGGTACCCTCCGCCACACACCGTCAGGTGGCTTGCGGAGTATGGATGTAGATGTAGATTTATTTTCAAAGAATGTTCTCAAGAATTTATTTTGTTTACTAGCGATTCATCAAGAACATTAACACACTTAATCACACTACGTAAGCATGGAAGTAGTTGCCAGGGAGTAACTGATGGAACCATAACCAAAATCATTTTAACAAATGAGAATTTTATTCACTTTAATAGTGCCTAAAAGCATTTTTTAAAAGAAACAGATTTAAAATTGTAATCAGAAAGCACCCTCTAAATTTCAAAGTTACAATTTATTCAGAAGCAGAAAGAAACAAGTTTTGCTGTATGAGCTTTCGGGCAGAGAACCTTGCCGCTCCCTTTTGACACGGTCGTAGTTACGACCGCTCACAACAGCCTCTGAAAAACTACACTGGTGCAAATCTGCAACACACCACATAACTTTAAACTAAGAGATTACACAAGCATACAAACTATGCACCCCACACAGGAGGAATGGAAATGGTACAAAACACTGACAATTAAAATATTAAACTTGCCACCGAAGGTGCAACTTAATTTTAACTTCTAAGAAAAGTCATACGGTGAAAGGGTGGCAACTTTATATACTAAAATGATCATTTAAATAAAAGCTCATGAAATGCAATCTTATATAAAATTCTACAAGGTTGGCCAAACAATAGTTAAGATGCTCTACAGTACACAGATACCGCCTCTCACGGACATAGGCAACAATATCAAAGTTTCCAAAGATCAAAACATATTTCAGGTATTAGGCCATTACACTTCAAGCAATAAATTCGTTAACACACCAAATCTGACAAACATGACAGAGGCAGCTACTAACGTACGGTAGATTGGTAGGGAGATTACCGAACAGCCCGAACCGCAGGTTGCTCTAACCCACCCCTACTCCACAAGGGAAAAACGGACAACCAATTTATAAACAACCACCTTCCCGCGGGTGGGCAAACGGAGAAGAATGGTGGGACGACCCCAAAGCAAAACGGGTGATGACCTCACCAAGGAGAGAAGTAGAATTTAACAAGAATAAATCAAACAACATACCACAAATCACTTAACTTCTAATAAACTGCGATTTCTCGAGAAGACATGGCGCAGCACCCCCAAATCGCTCTCCCGAACCGTCCGCTGCTAGCCGCTTCAACGGACGCAGGAAGGCGCGCCGATCTTTCGTCCCACAGCGTCGCAGCTCGCACCGGCCAGACTGATGTCGTGGGTTGACTTCTGCTGCTCTCGTGTCGACCGCGATGTCACTACCCCTCGCTATACACCGCGACCTACTGGACTCACGTGGCGACCTCACATACGCCGACGCTCAAGACGGGCAAGTCATCTTGTGTCCCAGTCCGCAACCGACCAACCGATCGATCCAACCGTCAATAACCATTGCCTGAAGAAACTCGAGCAGACTGGCTGCCTAACGCACAGACTCAGATGCAGGAACTAAGCCCCGGACGAGGATCGACACCAACCCAAGGGGAAAGTGTTCTTACCATTCATCAGTAAGGTCACTGATCGCATTGGAAAGATTTTAAGCAAGTACGATGTGGAAACTGTTTTCAGACCCACCACGAAGATCAAAGAATGTTTAAGACCCGCAAAAGATAAACGACATCCTCTAGCTACACCAGGTGTCTATAAAATTCCGTGCAGTTGTGGAAAGATCTATATAGGCACAACAAAAAGAAGCGTCAACACCCGTCTGCGTGAACACAAAAGAAACTGCCGCCTCGGACATATTGATAAATCGGCGGTAGCGGAACATGTGTTTCAGGAAATAAAGTTTAGTGAGACGGCCGTCACAGCAAAGACATCGCATTATTATGCGCGAATGTACAGAGATTAGATTAGATTAGATTAGATTAGATTAATACTAGTTCCATGGATCATGAATACGATATTTCGTAATGATGTGGAACGAGTCGAATTTTCCAATACATGACATAATTAGGTTAATTTAACAACATACTTAAGTTAATATAACAACTTTATTTTTTTTGTGTTTTTTTTATTTTTTTAATATTTTTTTCCTAATTTATATCTAAAAATTCCTCTATGGAGTAGAAGGAGTTGTCATTCAGAAATTCTTTTAATTTCTTCTTAAATACTTGTTGGTTATCTGTCAGACTTTTGATACTATTTGGTAAGTGACCAAAGACTTTAGTGCCAGTATAATTCACCCCTTTCTGTGCCAGAGTTAGATTTAATCTTGAATAGTGAAGATCGTCCTTTCTCCTAGTATTGTAGTTATGCACACTGCTATTACTTTTGAATTGGGTTTGGTTGTTAATAACAAATTTCATAAGAGAGTATATATACTGAGAAGCTACTGTGAATATCCCTAGATCCTTAAATAAATGTCTGCAGGATGATCTTGGGTGGACTCCAGCTATTATTCTGATTACACGCTTCTGTGCAATAAATACTTTATTCCTCAGTGATGAATTACCCCGAAATATGATGCCATATGAAAGCAATGAGTGAAAATAGGCGTAGTGAGCTAATTTACTAAGATGTTTATCACCAAAATTTGCAATGACCCTTATTGCATAAGTAGCTGAACTCAAACGTTTCAGCAGATCATCAATGTGTTTCTTCCAATTTAATCTCTTATCAATGGACATACCTAAAAATTTGGAATATTCTACCTTAGCTATATGCTTCTGATTAAGATCTATATTTATTAATGGCGTCATACCATTCACTGTACGGAACTGTATGTACTGTGTCTTATCAAAATTCAGTGAGAGTCCGTTTACAAGGAACCACTTAGTAATTTTCTGAAAGACAGTATTGACAATTTCATCAGTTAATTCTTGTTTCTCAGGTGTGATTACAATACTTGTATCATCAGCAAAGAGAACTAACTTTGCCTCTTCATGAATATAGAATGGCAAGTCATTAATATATAATAAGAACAACAAAGGACCCAAGACTGACCCTTGTGGAACCCCATTCTTGATAGTTCCCCAGTTTGAGGAATGTGCTGATCTTTGCATGTTACGAGAACTACTTATTTCAACTTTCTGCACTCTTCCAGTTAGGTACGAATTAAACCATTTGTGCACTGTCCCACTCATGCCACAATACTTGAGCTAGTCTAGCAGAATTTCATGATTTACACAATCAAAAGCCTTTGAGAGATCACAAAAAATCCCAATGGGAGGTGTTCGGTTATTCAGATCATTCAAAATTTGACTGGTGAAAGCATATATGGCATTTTCTGTTGAAAAACCTTTCTGGAAACAAAACTGACATTTTGTTAGTACTTCATTTTTACAGATATGTGAAGCTACTCTTGAATACATTACTTTCTCAAAAATTTTGGATAAAGCTGTTAGAAGGGAGATTGGACGGTAATTGTTGACCTCAGATCTATCCCCCTTTTTATGCAAAGGTATAACAATAGCATATTTCAGTCTATCAGGGAAAATGCCCTGTTCCAGAGAGCTATTACACAGGTGGCTGAGAATCTTACTTATCTGTGGAGAACAAGCTTTTAGTATTTTGCTTGAAATGCCATCAATTCCATGTGAGTTTTTGTTTTTAAGCAAGTTTATTATTTTCCTAATTTCAGAGGGAGAAGTGGGTGAGATTTCAATTGTATCAAATTGCATAGGTATGGCCTCTTCCATTAACAGCCTAGCATCTTCTAATGAACACCTGGATCCTAATATCCACAACATTTAGAAAATGATTATTGAAAATATTTTCAACTTCTGACTTTTTGTTCGTAAAGTTTTCATTCAGTTTGATGGTAATACTGTCTTCCTCTGCTCTTGGTTGACCTGTTTCTCTTTTAATAATATTCCAAATTGTTTTAATTTTATTATCAGAGTTGCTGATTTCAGACATGATACACATACTCCTGGATTTTTTAATAACTTTTCTTAATATAACACAGTAGTTTTTATAATTTTTGATAGTTTCTGGGTCACTACTCTTTCTTGCTGTCAGATACATTTCCCTTTTCCGGTTACAAGATATTTTTATACCCTTAGTAAGCCATGGTTTGTTACAAGGTTTCTTATGAGTATATTTAACTATTTTCTTGGGGAAGCAGTTTTCAAATGCATTTACAAAAATGTCATGAAATAAATTATATTTTAAATTGGCATCAGGTTCACGGTACACCTCATCCCAGGCTAACTGCTGTAGGCTTTCCCTGAAATTTGCAATTGTTAAATCGTTGACTGAATGTACTACTTTGGAGGACTGTTTAGTATTGCTGAATGGAGCTATGTCATATATTGTAACTAGCTGTGCACCATGATCAGAAAGACCATTCTCAACAGGCTGAGCATTTATCTGGTTAAACTTATCTTGGTCTATAAAGAAGTTATCTATCAGTGAGCTGCTATCCTTTACCACCCGAGTAGGAAAATCAATAACGGGTGTCAAATTGAAAGAACCGAGTAATACTTCAAGGTCATTTTCCCTATTACCCTCTTTCAGAGAATCTACATTGAAGTCCCCACAAATAATAATCTGCTTCCCCCTGTCTGACAGATAGCACAACAAGGAGTCCAAATTTTTCAGAAATAGATGAAAATTTCCTGATGGGGACCTATATACAGTTACAATTATAAATGTGCCTTCATTTAATTTAAGCTCACAGGCACATGCTTCTATATGTTTCTCTACACAAAACTTTTTTGTTTCTATACTTTTTGCACAATGATAACTTTTGACATATATGGCAACTCCTCCTTTCTCCATATTTTCTCTCATTACATGTGCAGAGAGCTTATAACCACTTATATTTACCTTATCCATATCAGTAACAATGTGATGCTCAGACAGGCATAGTATATCTATTTCATTCTCAGCTTCTAAATCTTCTAAACAAACCAGAAGCTCATCTACTTTATTCTTTAAACTCCCAATATTTTGATGAAATATACTTACACTATTTTTAATTATACTTTTATGAGAACCTTTCCTTATTCTAACATTTGCAGTACTCTCCTGTCTGAGTTTCTCATTGTGCTTAGGCCTAGTTCCTATACCAGTGGTCACATGGTGTTCAGAGAGGCAGGTTATGTCAACTGGGTTGGGTGACTTTAATTCATCAATGGAATTACCTAGGACTGAGATACAACTTGGTGGAGATAAAATTTCTGGCGATTGGTGAAAATTTATAATTGATAGCTGTGATTGGTGATCCAATGTGCTAGAATTGTGCTGTTTAATTTCTTTCCTAAACTGAAGATTTGTTTCAATCCTGACCTCTCGTAGAACTTGACATCTTTCTGTCTTACCTATCCTAAAAAAGGTGCTGCTCCAACACCTGTAACCACTGGTATTTTACCATTCATGGCAGTGCCACCCCCCCTTAAAGAGAGGTCATTGAGATTGCCAAACACTGCAATAATTTTAATAGAAAACATGAAGGCATTAAGCTGGATAAGATATGGATGTCAACATTGCAGCAACAGCGTGACAATCGATTAATTTCAATGGAGAAAGCTGGCAATATCAGAGATCATAGCACAGCCGACGTCACGTGATTGACAGCGGCGCCCTCTGGATGGTTTATATAAACGGCGCTCACTCGTGCTCTTGTTGCAGTTCGCCGATTGACCTCGGAGGATGCCATCCGCAGTCGAAGGCGAAACGTCAGGGGAGATTCTTATGTATGGACCACGGCATCTCAGTCCGGAAGTGTTGCCCGCATCTCGTGGTCGTGCGGTAGCGTTCTCGCTTCCCACGCCCGGGTTCCTGGGTTCTATTCCAGGCGGGGTCAGGGATTTTCTCTGCCTCGTGATGGCTGGGTGTTGTGTGCTGTCCTTAGGTTAGTTAGGTTTAAGTAGTTCAAAGTTCTAGGGGACTGATGACCATAGATGTTAAGTCCCATAGTGCTCAGAGCCGGAAGTGTTAAGTGATGAATATGATGGTTACTGTGGTGTAACCGCCAGACACCACACTTGCTAGGTGGTAGCCTTTAAATCGGCCGCGGTCCGTTAATATACGTCGGACCCGCGTGTCGCCACTGTCAGTGATTGCAGACCGAGCGCCGCCACACGGCAGGTCTAGAGAGACGTCCTAGCACTCGCCCCAGTGTACAGCCGACTTTGCTAGCGATGGTTCACTGACAAATTACGCTCTCATTTGCCGAGACGATAGTTAGCATAGCCTTCAGCAACATCATTTGCTACGACCTAGCAAGGCGCCATTATCAATTGCTATTTATCTTGTGATGCATGTACCGTCAGACCGATGTTCACCAATTATGGATTAAAGTTAAGTATTCCAGCAGCTACGTACTTTTTTTGCTAGTATAATTACTTTACCTGTTCCAGACCTCACGCCAACCTGCGTGAGCTTAAACGCATGCCTTTCGGCTTCCTCTCATAGTGGCTTGGCTGTCTTGCCAAGTCACAACAGTTACAATCTTCTGAAGAAGGGCACTAAGTGCCTGAAATGGATTAAGAAATTTAATTTCTTTTATGCAGCTAGTTGCTGATTATTTCGATACACATACATTACACTTCCATTGTAATATCCTCATCGTCACTGTAGCGGTTTGCATCATGAGAACCAAGGCAGAGAATGTTATTGTTGGCCAGTACCCTCTTCCTGCAACTCCAGTGCACACGCATATTAACAGGGTTCTTTATTTACTAGAACAGGAAGCTACATATCTTCAACAGAGTCCATGTTTTGTTGTACAAGCTCTTCTGTAGTAGTCCACGTTAGCCTCGCTGCTGGTGAAGTACAAGTCTCGCTATAAACACTATTCTGGTCGCTATGCACTATCGTAGCCTAGGCCCACTCTGTGATGAATGACAGACGTCAACTGGAGTGCGAGTTAGTGCGTCACTGACTGAGCGACTGAGTGACTGAGGCTAGTACGACCCTCCGGTCAGCAGCGGCGGCGGCGGCCTAACAAGGGAACCTCCCCATCGCACCCCCCTCAGATTTAGTTATAAGTTGGCACAGTGGATAGGCCTTGAAAAACTAGACACAAATCAATCGAGAAAACAGGAAGAAGTTGTGTGGAACTATGAAAAAAATTAGTAAAATACACAAACTGGTAGTCCATGCCAACATATGCAACATCAAGGACACTGGTAGTCAAGGAGCGCCGTCGTCCCGTGGTTAGCGAGAGCACCTACGGAACAAGAGGTCGTAGGTTCAAGTCTTCCCTCGAATGAAAAGTTTAATTTTTCATTTTCTGTTTATGTGACTCACTCTTATGTTTTCATCACTTTTTTGAGAGTGATTATCACATCCACAAGAAAACCTAAATCGGGCAAGGTAGAAGAATCTTTTTACCCATTCGCCAAGTGTACAAGTTAGGTGGCTCGACAACATATTCCTGTCATGTGAGGCACATGCCGTCACCAGTGTCGTATAGAATATATCAGACGTGTTTTCCTGTGGAGGAATCGGTTGACCTATGACCTTGCGATCAAATGTTTTCGGTTCCCATTGGAGAGCCACGTCCTTTCGTCTACTAATCGCACGGTTTTGCGGTGCGGTCGCAAAACACAGACACTAAACTTATTGCAGTGAACAGAGACGTCAATGAACGAACGGACAAATCATAACTTTGCGAAAATAAACAAAAGTAAGATTTTCAGTCGAGGGAAGACTTGAACCAAAGACCTCTCGCTCTGTAGCTACCCACGCTAACCACGAGACCACGGCGCTCCTGAGTCCGTATGCTCCTTGATGTTGCTTATCTTGCTCATGGACTACTCAGTTTGTATATTTTACTAATTTTTTTCACGGTTCCACACAACTTCTTCCTGTTTTCTCGATTGATCTGTGTTCAGTTTTTCAAGGCCTATCCACTGTCCCAACTTATAACTAAATCTGAGGGTGGTGCGATGGGGAGGTTCCCTTGTAAGTAGTTGCGGTCGAGAGGGCGTTGGCAGCAAGTTGCTTACGAGTCTATCTTTGGCCTCTCTCCACATAGGCATGCTAGATCCAGCGCCTACAGTCCATCTTGCCAGCTGGTGTGGCCTGGCGGTTCTAGGCGCTTCAGTCTGGAACCGCGTGACCGCTACGGTCGCAGGTTCGAATCCTGCCTCGGGGATGGATGTGTGTGATGTCCTTAGGTTAGTTAGGTTTAAGTAGTTCTAAGTACTAGGGGACTGATGATCACAGATGTTAAGTCCCATAGTGCTCAGAGCCATTTGAACCATTTGATTTACAATCGATCTTCGCGCTACGTCTTTGCTGACCTGTGTGCAGGTGACAGCTTATGCCAGCACGTCTATCCTGACGATATGCTATACAGGCTGGTCCATTGATCGTGATTGGGCCAAATATCTCACGAAATAAGCGTCAAACGAAAAAACTACAAAGAACGAAACTCGTCTAGCTTGAAGGGGACAACCAGATGGCGCTATGGTTGGCCCGCTAGATGTTGCTGCCATAGGTCAAACGGATATCAACTGCGGTTATTTTAAAAATAGGAACCCCCATTTTTTATTTCATATACATGTAGTGCGTAAATAAATATGAATGTTTTAATTGAACCACTCTTTTCGCTTTGTGATAGATGGCGCTGTAATAGTCACAAACCTATGGCTCACTATTTTCGACGAACGGTTGGTAACAGGTAGGTTTTTTTAAATTGAAATACAGGTGCGTTTGAACATTTTATTTCGGTTGTTCCAATGTGATACATGTACCTTTGTGAACTTATCATTTCTGAGAACACATGCTGTTACAGCGTGATTACCTGTAAATTTGGCAATACGTGCAGTGACATTCCTCTCAACAGCTTTCTTCCGTAATGTTCGCACATGCATTGACAACGCCTTGACGCATGTTGTCAGGCATTGTTGGTGGATCCTTCAACCCACAGAAAGAAATCCGGGGACATCAGACCCGGTGAACGTGCGGGCCATGGTATGGTGCCTCGACGACCAATCCACCTGTCATGAAATATGCTATTCAATACCGCTTCAACCGCACGCGAGCTGTGTGCCGGACATCCTTCATGTTGGAAGTACATCGCCATTCTGTCATGCACTGAAACATCTTGTAGCAACATCGGTAGAACATTGCGTAGGAATTCAGTATACATTGCACCATTTAGATTGCCATCCATAAAATGGAGGCCACTTATCCTTCCTCCCAAAATGTCACACCATACATTAACCCGCCGAGGTCGCTGATGTTCCACCTGTCGTAGCCATCGTGGATTTTCCGTTGTCCAATAGTGCATATTATGCCGGTTTGCATTACCGCTGTTGGTGAATGACGCCTCGTCGCTAAATAGAACGCGTGCAAAAAATCTGCCATCTTCCCGTAATTTCTCTCGTGCCCAGTGACAGAACTGTACACAACGTTCAAAGTCGTTGCCATTCAATTCCTGGTGCATAGAAATATGGTACGGGTGCAATCGATGTTGATGTAGCATTCTCAACGCCGACGTGTTCGAGATTTCCGATTCTCGAGCAATTTGTCTGCTATTGATGTGCGGATTAGCCGCGACAGCAGCCAAAACACCTACTTGGGCATCATCATTCGTTGCAGGTCGTGGTTGCAGGTCGTGGTTGTGGCTGAACACTTCGTGTTTCCTCAAATAACGCAACTATCCGGCGAACGGTCCGGACACTTGGATGATGTCGTCCAGGATACCGAGCAGCATACATAGCACACGCCCGTTGGACATTTTGATTACAATATCGACCTTTTCCGCAGTTGGTAAAAGGTCCATTTTAAGACGGGTAATGCATTACGAAGCAAATACCGTCCGCACTGGCGAAATGTTACGTGATACCACGTGCTTATACGTTTGTGACTATTACAACGCCATCTATCACAAAGCGAAAAAAGTGGTCCAAATAAAACATTCATATTTATTTACGTACTACACGAATATGTAATAAAAATTGGGGTTCCTATTTTAAAAAACGCAGTTGATATCCTTTTGATCTATGGCAGCGCCATCTACCGGGCCAACCATAGCGCCATCTGGTTTCCCTCTTCAAGCTAGACAAGTTTCGTTCTTTCAATTTTTTTCGTTTGACGCTTATTTCGTGAGATATTTGGCCCGGTCGGGACCACTGGACCACCCTGTATACACAAACATTCCTTATGAGTCAGTCTGTTTGGTCGTGAAAAGAGTATCAAAATCCCTACCCTGGTTGCTGGGATTAGCCGTAGCATGCAAACATAGAAATGTGATGGAGAGCGTGAGTTTATAGCGTGTAGGTATTTCGTCAGTCGTTGTAAATGCTCGAACTACATTACAAATCAGGATAAGAAAGTTTAACCACAGTTGTGTACAACTTCCTGTAGCTATGTGGAAATACGTGGATTCTATGTGGGGTTTTTGAGATTCTGGTTCAAATGGCTCTGAGCACTATGGGACTTAACATCTGAGGTCATCAGTCCCGTAGAACTTAGAACTACTTAAAGCTAACTAACCTAAGGACATCACACACATCCATGTCCGAGGCAGGATTCGAACCTGCGACCGTAGCGGCCTCCCGGTTCCGGACTGAAGCGCCTAGAACCGCTCGGCCACATCGGCTGGTTTTGACATTCTAAGCAAGAGTAAGTAAATAATGCCACAAACGGCAAGAGGTACCAAGAATTTGCTATTAATTACTGGCTTTCGACAAGAAGACTTACTACTACCACTTTATAGTCTGTTTCAGCTTCTTGTAGGTTTTTCTCTGTATTTGGGATTATAAGGACTGTACAATGTGTATTACCTGGTTAAAGCAGTTACGGGCAACTGTGATCATGTTGTGTGACAGTTCCAGAGGTATGCGATAGTGGGGTTACGCAGTTATTGGCGCCCATAGAGCCCTACTCGTGTCTCTCTGCCGTAAATCCACTCCACTTGGCAGGTGGGGGTTTGTACGAAAGTTTCGCTGCCGCGTCTGCAGGCCCGTCCCTACCGTCGAGGCAGAGCAGCTCGCGCCGTTGCTGGGCGGCCGATAAGGATCTTCTGTGGCTGCCTGCGCTACCTGCTACGGCGACCTGCCCTCGAGTTGGCCGGGTGGAGTCTCCCCAATTTAAACGCTCGCAGCGGCCGCGGCATCAGCAGCGGCAGAGTGGTTTCCCGTGTGTGCCACAGACCGGACCGCCTCTCTCTCTGTCTCCGACACAAACACTCTGCGTGTCCCTGCTGGGAAGGCGGCCTTGTTTAGCATTAGCGCCCGACTCCGGCTGTGGACACTGGCCAGCCGGCCGGCCCCTAATAGCCTCTCAATGGAATTGTGCGCCGCGCGCGCCTTCCCCCGCGCAAACACGGGATTAGTCGGCGGCAGAGTGGCCGGACGCCGATGTAAGGTGCTGCCCTCATTACCCCCCGCACGCCCTGAGCCGCTCTCGAAGGAGTGGCTGTCCCGCACCGCCGCCATTAGCTAATACCCAGGCCAGGTGCTGCGCCGCAGAAAATTTCTCGCGGTCGCCAGTTTTCTCCTGCGCGGCAAAACAACCGGCCACTCTTGTTTTCGTATTTTGCGAGGCAGCCTAACTATTCAGCTCCGCTTAATACTTCGTCCAATGTTTCCAGCCACTGTATTGCACCCAAAACTGCACAACACAACACTGGTACGCAAAACTTCTGGACGGAAGTAACTCTCCTGTGACCTGCCACTGCCAAGTAACTCAGCTCGACGAAAATTGGATCAGGCAAAGAAAAACTGATACGGTATAGTACACAAGCTGTCAGAAAGAAATATGCAATAAGAAGAACAGAAATGAAACTTCTATTGAAAGACTGTACACTAAGATGACGAAAGTCATGGGATACCTCCTACCATCGTGTCGGACATCCTTTTGCGCAGCATAGTGCAGAAACTCGGCGTGGTGTAGACTCAACAAGGAGTTGGAAGTACCCAGAAAAATATTGAACCAAGCTGCCTCTATAGACTCTATAGTCGTCCATAATTGCGAAAGTGTCACCAGTGAAGCATTTTGCGCACGAAGTGACCTCTCGATTGTAACCCTTAAATGTTCAGTGGGATTGGTGGTCAACTCATTGACCTGAATTGTCCAGAATGTACAAACCAAATGCGAAGAATCCTGGACCAGTTCCATGGCGCATTGTCAACCATAACATGAAGCCCATGAAGGGCTGCAAATACTCTTCCATGTAGCAGAACCTAAACATTTCCAGTCAATCAGAGGTTCAGTTGGATCAGAAGACCCAGTCAAAAAAATGGTTCAAATGGCTCTGAGCACTATGGGACTTAACAGCTGTGGTCATCAGTCCCCTAGAACTTAGAACTACTTAAACCTAACTAACCTAAGGACATCACACACATCCATGTCCGAGGCAGGATTCGAACCTGCGACCGTAGCAGTCGCACGGTTCCGGACTGCGGAAGACCCAGTCCATTCCATGTAAACACAGCCCACACATTATAGAGCCACTACCAGCTTTCACAGCGCCTTTTGTCAACTACGAGTGTTGATCTTTTTAAAAATCTCAGGACTCCGATGTATCGCTGTTTAAAAAACGTCATAATTGACCCTCGAACTACCAAAAAAATTATCGATATATCTATTTATCAACGGAAAGAATATCGACGTACAAACCGAAAAAAATATCGTCTGCACATTGTAAATGTTGTTGTCGTTGTGGTCTTCAGTCCTTGGACTGGTTTGATACAGCTCTCCATGCTACTCTATCCTGTGCAAGCTTCTTCATCTCCCAGTACCTACTGCAACCTACATTCTTCTGAATCTGTTTAGTGTATTCATGCCTTGGTCTCCATCTACGGTTTTTACCCTCCACACTGCCCTCCAATACTAAATTGGCGATCCCTTGATGCCTCAGAACATGTCCTACCAACTGGTCCCTCCTTCTGGTCAAGTTGTGCCACAAACTCCCCTTCTCCCCAGTTCTGTTCAACACTTCCTCATTAGTTATGTGATCTACCCATCTAATCTTCAGCATTCTTCTGTAGCACCACATTTGGAAAGCTTCTATCCTCTTTTTGTCTAAACTATTTATGGTCCACGTTTCACTTCCATACATGGCTACACTCCATACAAATACTTTCAGAAACGACTTCCTGACACTTAAACCTATACTAGATGTTAACAAATTTCTCTTCTACAGAAACGCTTTCCTTGCCATTGCCAGTCTACGTTTTATATCCTCTCTACTTCGACTATCATCAGTTATTTTGCTCCCCAAACAGCAAAACTCCTTTACTACTTTAAGCGTCTCATTTCCTAATCTAATTCCCTCAGCTTCACCCGACTTAATTCGACTGCATTCCATTATCCTCGTTTTGCTTTTGCTTATGTTCATCTTATATCCTCCTTTCAAGACACTGTGCATTCCGTTCAACTGCTCTTCCAAGTCCTTTGCTGTCTCTGACAGAATTACAATGTCATCGGCGAACCTCAAAGTTTTTATTTCTTCTCCATGGATTTTAATACCTACTCCGAATTTTTCTTTTCTTTCGTTTACTGCTTGCTCAATATACAGATTGAATAGCATTGGGGAGAGGCTACAACCTTGTCTCATTCCCTTCCCAACCACTGCTTCCCTTTCGTGTCCCTCGACTCTTATAACTGCTATCTGGTTTCTGTACAAATTGTAAATAGCCTTTCGCTCCCTGTATTTTACCCCTGCCACCTTCAGAAACTGTAAATATACTGCCAGTTTTAGAGCTGCATCTTTAAGCATTGATTTATTATTACATATTCTATACATCAACAAGCTACCACTCCGCAGCTCGTGGTCGTGCGGTAGCGATCTCGCTTCCCACGCCCGGGTTCCCGGCTTCGATTCCCGGCGGGGTCAGGGATTTTCTCTGCCTCGTGATGACTGGGTTTTGTGTGACGTCCTTAGGTTAGTTAGGTTTAAGTAGTTCTAAGTTCTAGGGGACTGATGACCATAAATGTTAAGTCCGATAGTGCTCAGAGCCATTTGAACAAGCTACCAGTTAGCGTATCCCCGTCAGGGCAAGAATGGAAAAGATGAAAACACAATAAAAGGTGTCCGATCGGTCTGTTTTTCTATATATATATATATATATATATATATATATATATATACATTTTTTTTTTTTTTTTTTTTTTTTTTTTTTTTTTTTTGCAACACAGCAGTTGTAGTGTCAAAATTGAGTGGCCAAGCTAACCGTTGCAGTTTCTGTTGGTAGCGCCGAGCGCCGATTACGTCAGCATTTCTTTCTCACACGTCTCTACCTATCAGCAATACCACTCTTGTCATTTACATTTTTGTTCCTCATTTTTAGCAACTGTTTCCAAAGAATCCCGATGTGGAAAAACAACACACCAGTTGAGTTAAAAATAGTTTTTTCACGCAACTGGTGTGCTGTATCTACAAGTAGGATCTCTTGTTACTCCATTCTCACCGCCATTCCGCAGTGCCATCTATACTTGCTTCTCACAGTCAGAGAGGAAGACTGGACGTTATGAATACTCGAAAAGTAATAAGACTCCTTCGCACAGTAGAAGTAAAATTATGTTCTACTACAACTTCAAAACAACTGTCTTAAGTATTTACGGCCGGCTGGAGTGGCCGAGCAGTTCTAGGCGCTACAGTCTGGAACCGCGCGACCGCTACAGTCGCAGGTTCGAATCCTGTCTCGGGCATGGATGTGTGTGATGTCCTTAGGTTAGTTAGGTTTAAGTAGTTCTAAATTCTCGGAGACTGATGACCTCAGAAGTTAAGTCCCATAGTGATCAGAGCCATTTGAACCAAGTATTTACCAAAAATTGCGTATAGAGTATAATACAAAATATAAATATCGGCACTCGATATCGCCATTTAGGCATCGACATATCGCGAAAGACGATATCGCCGATATTATATGTATATTCTCGAAAAAATATCGATATATCGAAGTTTTATCAATAGCCTTATTGTCAACTTGGGTCCATGGCTACGTGATGCCTGCAGCACACGCCAACCCTACCACCAGCTCTTACCAACTGAAATAAGGACTCATCTGACCAGGCCAGGATTTTCCATTCATCTGTGGTCGAACCGATATGGTCACGAGCCCAAGACAGGCACTGCAGGCGATGTTCTGTTAGCAAACAGCATCTGTCGTCTGCTGTCGTAGCCCGCTAACGACAAATTTTACCGCAGTGTCGTAACGGCTACATTGATTTCTGTGGTTATTGCACTCAGTGTGCCTGTTTTTAATCATAAATATATGGATGAGTGATGCTAAACGTTATTATCTTTACGTAAAGAAAAGTATTATTTTCTCAGTAGCATTCAAATCGTGAGCTACATCCTTATGTTTTATATATGAATTAGTGAATTTACTCATGACACTTTTGTTGCCTACGTCTGCGGTCACTTCCAGATCGCAGATTAATAATCATATTAATTAATTTAATAATATTAAACCTTGAATTGCTGGTGTAGTAATGAACCACCACAATAAAACAAAAACTGTGAATAGCTGAGGAAGTATGAATGAGAACAGTGGCGTATTTAAGTTTACAGAAATTAAAACAAGTTTTTGTTCTTCCTTTAATAACTATAACGAGCTAATAAATCGTACACAAAAAAATGACAAGCACAAATCAGTAAAGTGATGTTGCTTCCTTGGCAAAGCAGTCATTGGGGTGGAAGCTATACAAATTTTCGCCTGAATTAATCCCTTTTACAACACAGTCTCAGTTTGTTTACACGAATCCACTGTGAGGATCAACACTTTTGAAATGGAATCAGCTACGAGCAAGTATACCTCAAACTATGGCTCACTGGAGAACAGGGAGCCGCGAACCTCGTTTAACAACCCTACGCCACTACCAGCAATATTTTACTCTTCCATCTTGATTCCGGCGGCAGCAGAAAACGGCTCACTGTGGGCGAGGAGCGACGCGCTGAAACACCTGTAATGCTCTGACGCATCCACGAAAGTTTGCATACTACGTGGACTGGCGTTCTGATTATCAAAACACGGGAAACTTCCCTATCCGAGTTCTGAAATCCCGGCGGATTTCAGTATGACGTTCACCTGTTCGCTGGTCTGCCCAAACCAATTTGACTCACACGCGCGACGGTGCATGCTGGAATTGTCAAACTTTACACGGCTGAGTCAGGAAGAGTCAGTTCCACTTCGTTACACATAGTATGTCCGAGATGATACGCATTTCAACTGTCGGTAAAGTTCGAAACTGCCACTGACTGTTAGCCCACCTCAAGATACAGACTACAAGTGTCGCCTATTAGGAAAAGACCTGAAGTCTACCACCAGGGGATAACCAGAAGACGAGGAAAGCAAAGGGTCACAACCACTGTCGGTCAGCGCCTTGTCCTTGGTGAAAGGTAATACCTCAAGTCTGGGATTGTCGGCGCTGTGGATTCATAATATGGAATTCCCTAACGAATTAGAAAGTAGAATGATCCATGCCTCTAGTTCCAAATATCATTCTTCATTCAAAGTCCGTTAATTTCTGATGTGCACCCATAATGACGTCGGAAATGTTTCGCATGAATCACCTCAGTACAAAAGACAGCTTTGCTAGTGCTTTGCCCTCTTGTACTTTGTGTACACCATACTACAGCCATCTATCATGTCCATTATAATTATCCGGGCTGTTATGCCGTGGTCGGTTGACGAATTCTGTGTCGATTCCCAACGTTTCGTCTCCGACTGCGGGAGACATCTTCAAGGGGGTCCGTAACTCAATGGCAGGTCCAACACACCCACTGGCTCGCTACTGACTGCCGCTAAATTCAGTGTCCGCGCGCTCCCACGCCGCGGCGTGACGTCACGTTTTTTGAAAACGTCAGTGCAATTGGCCGCTGTCCGTCGCCGTCGATCGCCGTTGCCATCACCCAGTAGTGGGCGGCTGGTACACATCTTCTTTAACACCGGCATCCATATGCCGTTTAATTTCACACCCTCCTCCTTACGGTTGAAATTATTAGGGTGTTTAGCGATTTCGATTGCCTCCCTGTAGAGCCTTTCGTAATATCCGCTTGTGGCCGCTAGTACTTGCGTCTCCTCGAAACGAATATTGTGGTTCCCTGGCTGGAAAGCATGCTCCGCAACAGCTGATCGTTCCGTTTCTCCTCTTCTACAATTGCCCTTGTGCTCTTCCAAACGTTTAGAAACAGTTCTTTTAGTGGTACCCACATAAACATCAACACAGCTGCATGGGATCCTATACACTCCAGATTTTTCCAGTGGTTTGCGAGCGTCCTTGGCAGGCTTAAGGTATTCCTGTATCTTCCTGGTGGGCTTGTAAATTACGGTAATATTCCGCTTCGTCAAGATCCTCCCTACTTGCCGTCTACCTCCTCCTCCATTGTAAACTGAATTCTCGAGTTTATACTTTTCAGATGGTCGTGGAACCGGATTAGTTCCTCCCTACCATGTCTCCACAGCACAAACGTGTCATCCACGTGTCGGAACCATACATTTGGTATTTTGCTGGCAGTACCTAAGGCCTGTTCTTCGAATTTCTCCATAAAGAAGATTGCAATTACGGGACTTAGGGGGCTTCCCATAGCCACGCCATCCGTTTGCTCATAAAACTGTTCATTCCACTTGAAGTATGTGGTCGTCAAACAACACTTAAACAGTTCTGAAATATCGGCAGGAAAAATTCGATCCAGCTGTTCCAATACATCATTAAGTGGAACCATGGTAAACAGCGATACCACATCGAAGCTGACCAGTATGTCCTCCGGCTGGACCACTATGCCATTCAATCTGCTGATGAAATGTGTCGAATTCTTTATATAAGAGTCCGAACGGCCCACATGTGGTTTTAGCAGCGTAGTCAAAAACTTGGCTAAGGAGTAGGTGGGCGAACCAATGGCACTTAGTATCGGTCTTAACGGCACATTTTCTTTATGAATTTTGGGCAATCCATAAAGCCTCGGTGGTAGCGCAACCGAATTGCAGAGAGCTTTCTGTACACTCTCTTCAATGGAGGACTTTTTTGTTAACCGCGACACAGTTCTGAGAACGCTTTTAGTGGGGTCCTTATTCAGCTTCCTATATGAGGATCCAGCAGATCAGTAATTTTACTCCGATAGTCGGTCACATCCATAACCACCGTTGCGCTTCCTTTGTCAGCTGGGAGAACCAAAATACTATCGTCGTCATTCAGGAGTTTTAAAGCTCTTCTCTCACCCACAGTTATATTACTTTTCGGCGGTTTTGCATTGGCTAATATTCTTACTGTTTCTATGCGGATTTCTTCAGCTGTTACAGAATCCACACTGCGAATTCCTGCTTCTACACTGGCTATAATTTCTTCCGTGGGCACAAAACGCGGACTAACAGCAAAATTTCCTCCCTTGGCAAGCACAGATGTCTCATCGTCAGATAACGAACGTTTGGACAAATTGAATTTAGCGGCAGTCAGTAGCGAGCCAGTGGGTGTGTTGGACCTTCCATTGAGCTACGGACCCCCTTGAAGATGTCTCCCGCAGTCGGAGACGAAACGTTGGGAATCGACACAGAATTCGTCAACCGACCACGGCATAACAGCCCGGATAATTATAATGGACATGATATTTCCGGCCGTGAAAGTCTACAGTTTAGTACAGCCATCTATACATGTGCGTATCGTTATTCCATGACTTTTGTACCTCGTGTAATTATACTGCAATCACCACGATTTGTGATTGAGCCGTGGCCGACTCGCATTGATGCCGTTTCTCCTTTGGCATTTTCTCACAACTGAGTGGCACCTTATTGCTCTATTAGTTACTACCATAACGAGTTGCTGACTTGCCTTTGTCAGTGGCAGCAGCAGTGATTATCGATACTAGTACTGCTGTACCATCTTTGGTGTGACCGCTATATTTCCGCGTGGTCGTGTGTGTGTGAAGCAGTCGGTCGGTTGCGACAGAGCAGCAAGGAAGTCTCCGTGACGTGAGGTCAGGCTGGGGCTGCTCGCAGTGTGCAAGCGCGGTCGGATTTGTGAGGCTCTAGCTGCGAGAGCCGCAAGGTCCGTCGCCCAACTGAACCTGGATACTGGCGTTGAGTAATCAGTTAACCTGTTATGAAACCTCAACTGCTGTGACATCTCTTCGTCCATTGCCGGTTGTTGCTTCCTGGGCCATTCCCACAAGCAGCAATGTATGGTGTGCTGTAGTCGGCAAAATTTTGCAGCTGTCTTCCTATATGGTGTTTAACTATTGAATTGGTTGTAACTTATTACTGAAGTGCACCAGTAGTATCTTCTGCCTTGTGGCCATTAATGTTCCGGTGACCTGCCCTGGTCGTTAGCGTAGTTTTCTGGCAGTGTGTTTTCCTTGCCGTATTGATGCTGTCTGCCACAGAGTGTAGTTCGACAGTCTTGGTGTTGTTCATTTTTTTTTTTTTTTTTAGTTGTCATTCTGCCTTGACTGTATTTAGGCGCCAACTGTCAAGATGTAGTGCTGCTGGTATTTCGTCATCGCTGATATTTTCGCCTGTCGTGCCATTAGTCGGGTGTAAGGGAAGTGGTTAGGTTGTTGGTTGGTTCTTTAGCTGTCCCTAGGTCGTGTTGCCATCCGATTATTTAGTGTTACGTTTTGCTACCTGTCTCACCTAAACTTGTGTTAGAGTTACCTCCTCAGGTCGACCCTTGGAACACTTCTGAGCACCACTGTTATGTTGTTTTGGACTGTGATTTTCCTTTAGTCTCAAGTACTGCGTGAAGCCTTCAACCATGTATTAATTTAGTTTGTTTTAATGTTCAGTATGTGGTCTTCAGCCGAACTTAATGTGAAATATATTAAGATAAGGCCTTCAGCCATCTTAAATTAAAATTTGAAAGTTCATTTGTTTAAAACCTTTTAAAATTTTCTTACTAAAATTCTTGTTATCTAGGCCTTACGCCCCCAGTTCTGCTATTTTGTAACTAAGGCCTTCAGCCGTGTGTATTCCTTAAGGCAGTTTTAATAAATTGTGTGTAACTTGTGTTCTGGCCTTCAGCCGTATTGTATCTGATTTCTTTTAAGGACATGCGTGACTAAGTGTTTAAGAAAAATACAGTTTGTATGTTTGTGCAACTAACAGCTACTGATTTGGGCCCCTTCCAACAACCTGATCCGCTCTGTCCTGCGAAACCAGATTTCAGTGATATTCCCCTTGACATTACAAAAGGCGGGTCATGGTTGTTAGTATGGTGTCTGATCACGAGGGACGGCAGTGTGTACTCTCCAACGTGTTCCGATGTTAACCACAAGGATGGTAACGATTTTTTGCGATTTGATGTCCGAATCCCCCACCAGCGCGGATGACAACTGCTGGGCCGTCTTCGTTGCATGTCGACGGGCTGTAATACACCTCCCCATGTCCACGACGGAATTCAAGTTGGAGAAACGGGCAAGACAGTCCATTCTGCGCTGTTTGATGTGGCCGCGCATTGTCATCAATAAAAATGAAGCCAGCATCGACTGAACCCATCAAAAGAAGTGCATGGGGAAGGTTTACGGTGTCCCAATAACATCGATCAGTGAGTGTATAAAGATTCGGACGTCAGTGTACCCATGCAACATTACGCCTCATCACAATATAGCACCTGGACCACCAAAAGGATCAAGTTCGATTGTGTTCCTGAGTTCACAATGAGTTCGCATCTCTCACCATGTAATGTGTAATGGGCAGACATCCATCCAGACCATCAAATAGGAATTCCAAACTGCATCAGGATCCACTGCAAGTATTTTGACAGTTAAGCGGGAGGTGAGAAAACTTGGATTTCATGGTCGGGCGGGTGCTCACAAGCCACACATCACGCCGGCAAATGCCAAACGACGCCTTGCTTCGTGTAAGGAGCGTAAACGTTGGACGATTGAACAGTGGAAAAACGTTGTATGGAGTGACGAATCACGGTACACAATGTGGCGATACTACGGCATTGTGTGGGTATGGCGAGTTCCCGGTGAATGTCATCTACTAGCGTGTGTAGTTCCAACAGTAAAATTCGGAGGCGGTGGTGTTATGGTGTGGTCGTGTTTTTCATGAAGGGGGCTTGCACCCCTTGTTGTTTTGCGTGGCACTATCACAACGCAGGCCTACACTGATGTTTTAAGCACCCTCTTGCTTCCCACTGTTGAAGAGCAATTCGGGATTGACGATTGCATCTTTTAACACGATCGAGAAACTGTTCATAATGCACGGCCTGTGGCGCAATGGTTACACGATAATAACATCCCTGTAATGGAATGGCGTGCACTGACTCCTATACAACACCTATGAGATGTTTTGGAATGCTGCCTTCGTGCCTCACCGACCGACATCGATACCTATCCTCAGTGCAGCACTCCATGAAGAATGGGCTCCCATTGTCCAACAAACCTTCCAGCACCTGACTGAACGTATTCCTGCGAGAGTGGAAGCTGTCATCAAGGTTAAGGCTGGGCCAACACCATATTGAATTCCAGCATTACCGATGGAGGGCGCCACGAACTTGTAAGTCATTTTCAGCCAGGCATCCGGATACTTTTGATCATATAGTGTATATGTTTGTGACTTGTCTCTGGAAACATATTGCATCTTTCACATAAGATGCAATTTGTAATAAGAATATATGAAGAAGGCTTCTTCATAAAATATAAGTACGAAGCTGGGCATCCATGATGCCCTTTTGCCTATGATAGAAGTCACTTTTATGTTAAACTTTTCCGCAAATAGTAAGTTTTAGCGCAATGACGGTATGCAACGTCATTTCTCACAGTAGCTCATTCATACCTGTACGATTAATACGTGTCGAGAAAAAGAGATGTTGTTGTTGTTGTGGTCTTCAGTCCTGAAACTGGTTTGATGCCGCTCTCCATGCAACTCTATGCTGTGCAAGCTTCTTCATATCCTAGTACGTACTGCAGCCTACATCCTTCTGAATCTGCTTAGTGTATTCATCTCTAGGTCTCCCTCCACGATTTTTACACTCCACGCTGCCCTCCAATACTAAATTGGTGATCCCTTGATGCCTCAGAACATCTCTTTCCAACCGATCCCTTCTTCTAGTCAAGTTGTGCCACAAACTTCTCTTCTCCCCAATTCTCTTCAATAACTCCTCATTAGTTATGTGATCTACCCATCTAATCTTCAGCTTTCTTCTGTAGCACCACATTCCGAAAGCTTCTATTCTCTTCTTCTCAAAACTTCCATGGCTACACTCCATACAAAAACTTTCAGAAACGACTTCCTGACACTTAAATCTATACTCGATGTTAACAAATTTCTCTTGTTCAGAGTAGGTATTAAAATCCATGGAGAAGAAATAAAAATTTTGAGGTTCGCCGATGACTTTGTAATTCTGTCAGAGACAGCAAAGGACTTGGAAGAGCAGTTGAACGGAATGGACAGTGTCTTGAAAGGAGGGTATAAGATGAACATCAACAAAAGCAAAACCAGGATAATGTAGTCGAACTGAGTCGGGTGCTGCTGAGGGAATTAGGTTAGGAAATGAGAGACTTAAAGTAGTAAAGGAGTTTTGCTATTTGGGGAGCAAAATAACTGATGACGGTCGAAGTAGAGAGGATATAAAATGTAGAAAAAGGGATGTGACTTGAGAAATGATGTATGTGATTTTTCTGCTGTGTGATTATCTTAGAGATTGAAATTACACTCCGTTTTCATACCCTTCCTGAAAATTTATCACTTTGAAATGCTTTCAGTCTATGGCACCATGGCATTTACAGCATTCAACAACTGAATAACTGGTTGTCCTGTAAATACACTGCAGTCATCTGATGATGAAAAAAACGTTTGAAGCCTGCAATGGCTATAAACAATAAAATATGTTTAAGAGTTTATTTCTGGTATTTGTTTTTATGTCTCACATGCTGACACTTTAAATGGCGGAAGAATTTGAGTTGATATCAAATAAAAGCGAGCAATTGCTGCAGACGCAGGGTAGAAGTGCAATGGGCGTGGCCTGTTACGTCACGGGGTCAAGGCGGCACACTGTGACGTCACAGCAGGGTGTGGAGACAGCGCGGCGGCAGTGCGCCACTTTGAGGCAGCGCGGAGCGGCAGAACCGCCGGCTGACAGCTGGCGCAACGCGGCGCTGTCGGCTGTTTGCTGTACTCGGCGGCTGTTTGCCGGAGACAACTGCCCGTCGGCCGCCCACGCCACAGGCCCGCAGCCGGGTGGCTGGCGTCTCGGCGAGGCGGAGGCAGCGCACAGTAGAGCAAGCAGCCGGCAACCAGCGGGCGGCCTGTTTGCTCGTTCCGCGCCGCTCACGGTTCGCTGCGCGCGCGTCCCTTGTTTGCCGTGGCCGCCCCCGCCCCCACCCCCACTACCGGCGCAGGCCATCGGCAATTACCGGCTCGAGTCGAGCGGAATGCGACGTTGTGCCGCAGTCAGCAGAGGTGCGCAGTCAGGCAATCCACAACTCACAGCGCTCGAGCTTACCACCTGTCTTCACTCCTACCTTTCGCTTTTAAGAGTTTCAGTCAAGGTAGCAAGTATGATTCTAAGGAAACGGTCATGACCCCATCCAAAAACACATTTCATCAGAAATGTTTACATTTTACCACATTTTTATTAGGTCGCTTTCATGTCTCTCTGCCTGTTCAGTGAAATTACGCAACTGATTTCAAATTAACTTCAGCATAGCTTACAACTTGATAACAATACAATATTATCACGCTTTCTCCTCGCTCTGTTCGGCAGGCCTGGGGATGGCGGTTAAAAAGGTTGTTAACCCGTGGCATGTCTGCTGCTCTTCATGACTGGTGTGTCATGCAGATGGTATTGGTATGCGTTCCAGGTGGTATGCAAGCGGATGCACACAGTTCAGCAGAGAGGGACGAAAGAAGAGTTGGACTTCGCTTTCTTGGCTGGCTGTCAATCCAGTACAAATTATGCAATTGATTTTAAAGTAACTTACCAGTGAGCTATAAATGGAGTTTAAGATTGGTTGAAATGTCGTATTAACTCGCTTTCTTGTCTGATTTTGGGTGGAAGTTATTTTGTGTACCACTGCCATTTCCCCATTTCTCTGTTTATGATGCACAGGAAGAAAGATTGCTGGTATATATACATGTGACTTTGAACCTCTCTAATTTTTACCATCACAGTCTTTTCATGAGATGTTGAGATGTATCTAGGAGGAAATAATGTATTGGTTGAGTCAGGTGAAGAGAAACTGAAATAAACATGGAACTTACACATATCTCTGTTGTAATCTCATCAAATTGTTGAAAACGATTGAAAAATTTCACACACATGCGACTAAAATGCTGAAAATAATTATTTAAATAAAAATGAATTTTCAATATATCCAGTTTTCAAATCAGACTACAAACTATAAAATAACTTTTCTTTGGCCCCATAAAGTTTGCTAACCTGGCACAGATAGCCCTCAAAATTTGCAATTGTCAATTTTCAATAGTTGTGAAAATACCTGTAAGAATTTAAATAAAAAACTTGGGGCACATACAATACATAATTGATACAAAAATAGGTCACCCCTTTAATATTACACTACTTACTAAATGATGTGTGGTACTTCAGCTCTTCACTGTTATTTATTGCATGCATGCCACATTTTTCATTTTAAATCTTTGTAGCTGTTACAAATTCAAAATCACAAGTTTTCACACTATATGTATAGGGCTAGAAGTCTGTATGGCGCTATGATAAATTATTTTATACTTTAAAGTCCAATTTATAAATGTGATACATTATATTAAAATTCATTTTCATTTAAATAATTGTTTACATATACCAGTTTCCAAATGTTACTTTCAGAGAAAAAAGTGTCATGAAGACTAAGAGTCTCATAAATGACAAACAACTCTAAAAATTACAGTGTCAATTTAACAGAGGAGACTTTTCAGTTCGTTGTTCAAAGACATGCCCACATGGATTGCTTTGACTGACCAGTGACACTGTTGCTCACTAAAGCCCTTTAATGCTGTCAAAGTCGTGAGGACTTGATACTATTATAGTTCTTAAATTAACTGCAAGATACATGTTCTAGAACTTTTGGATGAATGTTTTCAAATTCTGTACTTCCCTGAACTATCATTTTTTGAACGTTATGTCAAAGTGGTGTACTAACTGCCAATGTAAACAATTTATTATTGCTGTTATTTTTATGTTATCGTATTAAAACATTTTATATATTTTACTGCTATTATCATTGAAATATTAGGTACCTGTGATGTGTTAAAACAGTTACAATTGAAAGTAACTTTTGTTATGGTATTGGCAGGGAGGCTTCACAAGACATGGCTTGCATCTCAGTAGGAAAGGGAAGGGTAAACTGGCTGGTATGATGGCAAAATCTTTAAGCTGTAGCACTGAAACTCATGGGAGTACTTTTTTAGCCTAAGATCAGTGTCCAGTCATCCTACATTGATTGAAATTAAGCTTAATGAGAAGTTCAGACAGGTCAGGTACTAGAGATGTGAAAATATCACAAGATTCTCATAACAGTAGAGTGAAAAATAATGTTAGTATGTCACAAGATTCACATAAAAGCACAGTGAAAAACTATGTTAATATATTGCATAAGAATTTCAGGAGATTAAAAAAACAAAGTAGTTGAGCTTCTTGTTTGTTTCGAATAAAATGAGGGTGGAACAGATGTACTATGTCTGTCTGAACATCATATAGTCACAGGTATGGAAATGGTAAATGTAGGTGGATATAAGCTTTCAGCACATGTAAGTAGAGGCACTATGGAGAGAGGACGACTTGCCATAAATGTAAAAATCTGTCATAGTGTGAAAAATTTGCAAACTAAAAAATTTTGCGTGGAACAACATACAGAAGCATGTGCATGTGAGCTTAAACTAAATAATAGCTCTTTTATAACTGTAGCTGTGTATAGATTTGTCCAGTCCCAAGATAAATTTAATAAGCAATACTTGTCAGATCAAATGAAAGAAGAACAATTGTAACTTTATCAGAGTTTACGAATTGGGAAACCATAGTGGAGCATATTTGTGAAGGGAAGAGAGATAAGATACGTAAGATCAATACAGGCGCATTAAGACACTATTTGAACAGCAGTGAGATGTCAACAGAAGTTTACCATATGTTAAGTTAAGTAGGGACATCAAGTAGCAAGTCGGATTGCGGATTAAACAAGTGGTGTATCTGTTTGAGACTGCGCCAAGAGGCACAAGCCCTGGCGCTAAAGAAAGCTTTCCAGTATACGTAAGTTGTAACATCGAGTGTTTACGCGTCGAAGGAGCCAGCTAATGGAAATATCTCGAACAGGTATTCTAGTTCAGTTGCGACTTAGAACGGTATATAAGCAAAAGATTCTGAGAGAGGATTCAGAGAGAGCAGTAGTATGATCGACCAGCAAGTGGCCGCTTTGAGGAGCCACTGTGTAGCTATGCCAGGCGGCAGCAGCAGCAGAAGTATGCAAAAGTAATATTCTCAGCGAGAAGTCAGTGATCAGAACTGGAGACACACACATTAATTGCAAGATAAGTAATCATTATCTATTCTGTGGTATTGCTTTGAACATAGACTATCTGTCTTTGTCTCAAGGAATAGATAGCATTTGTAGTTTTGTAATTAACAAGAACAATTTATGGAATAGTAATTGCCTCTTGTAAGCTTTGCCAAGGGGCCTGTTGATAAGAATAGATTGAGTTTAACATTTATTAAAGAAGGGGTTAGGAGTGGCACCTCATTTATAAATATCAAAGTTATAATAAATGAATTACTTAAATAAATACTGAACTCTTCAGCATACCCTGCCATTAATCCCAAAATATTACAACTGCAACCAATAACCACCCAGTTCCGCCTCAAAGAGCTTTCTCCCTCTCATCTCCAACAACAAAGGTGGACACCCCAACAACCTTCAGGTTGCCTTCAACGTTCCTATTGCATCACAAAACTGTGCTGGGGTGCGACACATCCCCATTGAGAAATTTTCAACTATTTTTGCAAAACTTGGATTGTTTCTTTGTGGGGATTTCAATGTAGATTTTCTGTAAGAGTCCAATGGAAAGTTTGACCTTGAAGTATTACTTGGTTCTTGCAATTTGACATCAGTTATTGATTTTCCTACTCGGGTGGTACAGGAAAGCAGCACACTGATAGTGTTTTCATAGATCAATATAAATTTAATCAAATAAAACCTTTTCTTGTTAAGATTGGTGTGTCTGATCATGATGCACAGCTACTTACAGTATATGATATAACTCCATACAGTAATGCAAAACAGTCCTCCAAAATATTGCATTCAATTAAAGATTTAACAATACAAAATTTTAGGGTAAGCTCGCAACAGTGTGTACAGGGAACATGATGCTAATTTAAAATTTAAGCTATTTCATGATACCTTTGTGAGTATATTTGAAAACAGTTTCCATTAGAAAACAGTGAAATAGAATTGTAAGAAACCATGTAAA
The DNA here is from genome assembly GCF_023864345.2 of Schistocerca serialis cubense. Classification (NCBI taxonomy): domain Eukaryota; kingdom Metazoa; phylum Arthropoda; class Insecta; order Orthoptera; family Acrididae; genus Schistocerca; species Schistocerca serialis. The sequence goes on along the minus strand of NC_064641.1, from coordinate 866,910,734 downwards.
AAGCCATGGCTTACCAAAGGGATAAAAATATCTTGTAAACAGAAAAGGGAAATGTATCTTATAGCTAAGAGAAGTAATGATCCCATAACAGTGAAACATTATAAAAACTACTGCACTGTATTAAGAGAAGTTATTAAAAAGCCCAGAAGTATGTGCAGTATGTCCAAGATTATCACACCTGATAAGAAAATTAAAACAATTTGGAATGTTGTTAAAAGGGGAACAGGGCATCTGAGAGCACAGGAAGACTGTTTCTATCAAACACAATGAAAAGTTTGTTAACAAGAAGTTAGAAGTAGAAAACATTTTTAATAACCATTTTTTAAAGTGTTGTAGAGGAAATAGGATCCAGCTATTCATTAGAAAATGCAAGGCAGTATATGGAAGATGCAGTACCTACGCAAGTTGATAAAATTTAAATTCAATCCACCTCTACTACTGAAATTAGGATAATAATAAATTCACTCAAAAGTAAAAGCTCACACAGAATTAATGGCATTTCCAACAGAGTACTAAAAGCTTGTTTGCAACAAGTAAGTAGGATTCTCAGCCACTTACGTAGCAGCTCACTAAAACAGGGCATTTTTTCAGATGGACTGAAGTATGCTATTGTTAAACCATTGCATAAAAAAGGGGATAGATCTGATGCTAACAACTACTGCCCAATCTCAATTCTGACAGCTTTATCCAAAATTCCTGAAAAAGTAATGTATTCAAGAATAGCATCACATATTTGTAAAAATGATGTACTAACAAAATGTCAATTTGATTTTCAGAAAGGCTTTTCAACAGAAAATGCTAAATATGCTTTCGCTGATCAAATATTAAGTGCATTGAATAACTGTACATCACCCATTGTGATATTTTATGATCTGTCAAAGGCTTTTGATTCTGTGAATCATGAAATTCTTCTAGATAAGCTTAAGTTGTAAGACGTATGCATTGCTGGCGATGGCCGAGGCATGGCAGAGTCTCTGACCAGAGAGTAGTATGTAGTTAGTTGTTTCTTGTCGCTAGTCGGCGTGAGTCGGCAGTAGTCTTCAGTCCGTCCTGGTAAACAGTAGTCTTCAGTAGTCTTCAGTAGTCTGCAGTAGTCGAGAGGAGTCGGCGCGTGCCTGCGCGTGTCGACAGTCTGCTCTGGTCGGGACTCTGGAGGATGGGTATTATTATAGAAGGTAAAGAAGCAGCTTTGCGCATATCTAGTAATGTATATTAAATGTCAATTTGTTTTAAAAAAATGCCCCCAATAATAATTTTTATAATATAAAGTAATTTTTTTAAAGAAAAGCATTCATTTCAATTTAAAGAAAATTTCCATTGCATGATCATTCCTTCCAACAATCAAAATATATATATATATATATGCCAGCATAGCACGAAGCTGTGCCAAAAAAGTTCTACATAAGAGCAGATATATATTCGCAGTTTTTATTGAGGTAAGAATTTTTTCCTTTTTTTTATTCAGAATACAGGGCCGAGGCGCAGCGCTGCTGTCGTCATAAAATTTACCAGGTTACTCAATTTTTTTATTATTTCGGTGTTTAGGAATTGAATTTTGTGGTTGCATTAAATGTGGATGCATTTCTGCACAGAGATTATAAATGGGAGCCAATTTTGTTCAGAGGTTACATTAAAATTAATTTTGTTCAGAGGTTACAATATATAAAATTCATTTATATATTAATTTTGTGTGGAGGTTACAGACTACTGCCGACTCACGCCGACTAGCGACAAGCAACAACTAACTACATGCTACTCTCTGGTCAGAGACTCTGCCATGCCTCGCCCATCGCCGGCAATGCATACGTCTTACATAACCCTCCATAAAAATTATTATTGGGTGCATTTTTTTAAAACAAATTGACATTTAATATACATTATTAGATATGCACAAAGCTGCTTCTTTACCTTCTACAATAATACCCATCCTCCAGAGTCCCGACCAGAGCAGACTGCCGACATGCGCAGGCACGCGCCGACTCCTCTCGACTACTGCAGACAACTCAAGACTACTGAAGACTACTGTTTACCAGGACGGACTGAAGACTACTGCCGACTCACGCCGACTAGCGACAAGAAACAACTAACTACATACTACTCTCTGGTCAGAGACTCTGCCATGCCTCGCCCATCGCCGGCAATGTATACGTCTTACAAAGTATTGTGGTAGAGCGGGAGAGTCAACAAATGGTTTAATTCATACTTAACTGGAAGAATGCAGAAATTTGAAACTAACAGTACAGATAGTCTGCAAAAACCAGCAGAGTCCTCTAACAAGGGAGGCATTGAGAATGGTGTCCCACAGGGTTCAGTCTTGGGTCCCTTATTATTCTTAATATATATTAACGACTTGCCACTTTATACTCGTGAAGATGCAAAGCTAGTTCTTTGTAAATTTGTGGTAAGAGCTTATGGGACTAAACTGCTTAGGTCATTGGTCCAGCTAGTTCTTTTTGCTGATGATACGAATATAGTAATCATACCCCAAAGTAAGAATCAGCTGAGGAAACTGCAAATAATGTATTTCAGAAAATTATTAAGTGGTTCTCTGCAAATGGACTGTCACTAAATTTTGAGACAACATGGTTTATACAATTCTGCACAGTAAATGGCGTAACACCATTGATAATTATAGACTATGAACAGAAGTCTGTTGCTAAGGCAGAATACTCAAAATTTCTGGGTGTGTGCATTGATGAGAAATATAATTGGAAGAAACAGTTAGGCTCAGCTACTTATGCTATTAAGGTTAATGCAAATTTTGGAGATAAACATATCAGTAAATTAGCCTACTATGCCTATTTTCATTCACTGCTTTCATATGGCATCATGTTTTGGGGCTACTCGTCACTAAGAGAGAAAATATTCATTGCACAAAAGCGTGGAATCAGAAAAATAGCTGGAGCCCACCCAAGAACACCATGCAGACATTTATTTACGCAACTCGAGATATTCACAGTACCTTCGCAATACATATATTAACTTATGAAATTTGTCATTAATAACCCATCCCAATCCAAAAATAGCAACGAAGTGCATAGCTGCAACACTAGAGGAAAGGAGTATCTTCACTATTCTGGATTATATCTCATTTTGGCACAGAAGGGGGTGAATTATGCTAACAGAAAAATCTTTGGTCATTTGCCAAATAGTATTGAAAGTTCGGCAGATAGCCGACCAACATTTAAAAGTAAATTAAAATAATTTCTGAATGACGACTCCTACTCAATAGATGAATTCTTAGATATGGAGTAGTAACTGTAAAAGATAATTAACTACTTTGTGTAAAGAAAACTTACGTTAAAGTGACACATTCCACATCGTTAAGAAATGTCATATTCACGGTCTGTGGAACAAGGATTAAAGTATGTATGTATGTGGGAGGAGACAATAACGACCTGCAGTCTCTACCCCAGAAATGAATCCGGATCTGCACCAGGAAGGTACTTGGCCTGTACATTCCCCAAGGGGACTACTGGGCAAGCATATAGGATATTTTGTTGCCTTTAGTCTGAAAAATGATTTGATTCATCTCTCGGCGCTAGTGTATAAAACGCATGTTTGTTTATCTCCTGATACCTACTCCAGCCTTCATCTCACCTGAACCTGCACCTGTAACCGCAGTTTTCCCCTATGGTGCTGCCACTGATGCATAATGTCATCAGGATCACAGGTTCAGAATGACAAGAGATAAGCAGGTACTATGTCTTGGTGGCATTGAGGCTGAGCCCAGCGCTTGATGGACCAGGTGGTGACGTCATCGCAGACATGTGGGAGGCGACATTGCGTGTGGTGTGATGAGATGTTGCACGTGAGGACCATGGTGTCATCTGAATACTGCGTGACCTGTAGATGATCAGTTTTCGAGTGTCTGCTGCATATAGAGTGTACAGTATCAGACCAAGAACTGACCCTTAAGGTACACCACGGCTATGTCGTCGTTGGTTGGCAGATTCGGAGGAGGGAGCCAAATAGTGAGGTCATCGGTCCCATCAGATTCGGGAAGGACGGGAAGGGAAGTCGGCCATGCCCTTTCAAAGTAACCATTTCAGCATTTGTCTGAGGCGAGTTAGGGAAATCATGGCAAACCTAAATCAGGATGGCCAGACGTGGGTTTGCACCTGTCGACCTCCCGAATGCAGACTCAAGTGTGGTAATCACTGCGCATATGTTGTACTGTGTAGACTCCACTGAAGGCCTGCATACGGAATGCGAGGTTGCCTTGGAGGAGGCATATGTGAGACACTGGGATCACCTGTACAAGCAAATTACACGGGAGGCCGTCGTGCTATCGCTGTCAAACGCCCTGTAAACGTCCAAAAACGCTGACCCAGAAATATTCCTGACGTTCTGGAGTATCTAAGCGTGGCTCCACATCTCTGAGGTGTTTCTGCTTAGTAGATTGTCGTCGACAAAACCTGAATGACTTCTCTGGTATAATCATCTTCACTTCGATTTGTTCTAATAGTCTGCGTAGGTAAATCCTGCCTGTTGAGAGGGGTGAGAGGACGCTGGTGGTCTGGTGACTAATTGCCAGAGGTCTTTACCCAATTTTGGTGCTGTATCTATACTCTTTATTGGCAACCACTACATACATAAAAATTACGTCGGCTTATAACCGCACGCCGAATAATGACAAGTGTTACAAGAGTCCTCTCACTGACAACAGAATGCACACTAGCACAGAGATGGTCTAACACGAGAAAGTTTGCGAGTGACAGAGAAAATGTAAGCAGACGAGGCCACAGTGGCAATGGCCTCACTGGTTCGCATTTGCCAGCAGGGGCGCTGGGTGTGGCGCGTTTGTTTCCCCCAACCGCCACTGGCACCAGATACAAATGCGGAGGTAGCGGAATGAGTGGGTGCGCCGCTGCATTAGGGACAATAGCTTCCTCACTGTGTCTGCAGGCAGCGGTATAGTGATGTAAAATCTGGTTGCAGATAGCTGACAGGTGTTGTGGGAGGTCGTTTTATATTTTGTTTCATCTACTCAAAAAGGGACTGACGCTCAATCTTAATGAATTCAGGTACACATCGATAAAATGTGCACAAATGTACCCTCCACAATTCAGATGGGTGAGCTTATGAATAATAAATAAAACTAAATTTATAATGAGTTTGATTTATCACAATAAAATGAATATTAAACAGTGGCATCCTGTGGCAGCATTAACGTGGTAATCATAGATCAGTCTACTCCTCCCGAACAGGCCATGAAGGCCCAAAGGTACCGACTGGCCGTCGTGTCATCCTCAGCCCACAGGCGTCACTGGATGTGAATATGGAGTGCCATGTGGTCAGCACACCGCTCTCCCGGCCGTGTGTCAGTTTCCGAGGCCGGAGCCGCTACTTCTCAATCAAGTAGCTCCTCAGTAGCGCCTCACAAGGGCTGAGTGCACCCCGCATGCCAACAGCGCTCGGCAGACCGGATGGTCACTCAGCACGACAGTGCTTAACTTCGGTGATCTGACGGGAACTGGTGTTACCACTGTGGCAAGGAAGTTGGCAAACCATGGATAAACAACAAATAAAAGGCCACCTCTGGCAACTTTAATATCCTTGGTATATTTGACATAGGATCAGGGGGAAAAGTTAATAACCATCACGATAATTACTTACAATCACAGAATGCGTAGTGATTGTAGTGAGGTTAATGGAAGTAACTTACAGGATGACTGTTGTTGAAGTATACGAAATAAAATCCTCATAACTTCTGAACGGTTTCTGTTAGGACGTTCAAACTGCACGGTTGGCCACGGGGCATGATGGGAATTAATATGAGCATGCGTGGTTTGGTTTAGCGACGAAGCCCACTTTCATTTGGATGGGTTCCTCAATAAGGAAATCTGGCACCTTTCGTGGACTGAGAATTCGCATTTCGCTTCACGCTCAACAGCTGACTGTGCGGTGTGCAATGTTCAGTCACGGACTACCGGTGCGATATTCTTTGATGGCATGGCGACTGCCCGACGGTACGTGAAGGTTTGGAAAGATGATTTCATCCTCATTATACAAAGGTGACCCAGATTTTGACAAGACTTGGTTGGTACAAGACGGACTTCGACCCCATCGAAGGAGGACAGTGTTTGATGTCCTGGAGCACTCTGGGGACCACATTCTGACTCTGGGGTACCCAGAGGCCACTGGCATGAACCTCGATCGGCCGCCATAATGTCCGGATCTGAGCATATGCTACTCCTTCCTGTGGGGCTATATTAAAGACAAAGTGTACAGCAATAACCTCAAAACCATTTCTGAGCCGAAAACAGCCATTCACGCGATGTTCCGATACTTCAGCGTGTCATGCAGAATTTCTCTATTCGTCTGCGCCACATTATCGGCAATGCTGGCAGGCATATCGAACATGCCACAACCTAAATCCGAGTATCTATAGTGAGGTTTACATGTTAAGTTTGGGCAAGCCGTAGTTTGTAACTAATATGCTTTTTTTCATATAGTTCAATAATTGTCACCGTATATGCTACAGAAAGGAAAAGCGCCACAACTGTGGGTATAGTTGAAAGCAAACTGTTCACTAACGACAAAGTGGAAGTCTTCAGAGTAAAATATGAAATAATCGGATTATGAAAAATTTACTCTAATTTCCCTATACTTCATATCGCAGCTGCAGCAAGATCTCACCATATTATTGCAGGTGATGTTTCAAGTGACTGTAGAATCAATTGTAACGTATTACGATCATTAAACAAGCAAACTGTTAAAATAAAGCCTATAGAGCTACCGTGGTGGACCAGAAGGGTCATTGATTACCAGACACGTGGCACAAAATCGACACACAAAGACAAAAGCAACTTCCACAACATATAAGTTTAAAAATCATACTCGCTTCGACACAGTATTATACTCACGTACGGTTGAAGTGATCCTAACCAGCTTTTCCTAATCAGATTTACCGCTAGAAATTCTACTTCATCGTTGTTCAAAATGCACAAAGTAACTTCCACACTTTTAACTCAATCACCCAAAAATCGCCTATTTAAAGCAATATAATTATGGTACATTCGGAAAAATAACTCGCTTCACACGCTTCAGTTAAGCTGAAGTACTTAAATATTTCAACAGTTAAACATAACGAATTCCTAACTCAACCTGCTTCCTATCACATGAAGCCCCCCTTAAGAGCTACGATCCGTACTCAGCAAGCGTTTACCGAAGAGTGCCGCTTTCTGTTTCGAGCTTACCTAGCTCCCCGTGCAGCCGAAGCTACCAGAGGGGTAGCCCTCCGTCACCGACCTCAGACACAAAAACAGCCTTCGACTAAGATGGGTAAACCTCTCTGTTCAGGTACTGGAAACCTAAGCTGGTCATCCTTCGAACGAGAAGTAACGTCGTCTGCTCCCAGCAGACGATGACCAACTCAGCGTTTCCCACAAAACAGAACCGAAATCCCACATTAAAACACAAATATAATATTCAATAGCCTTATTTGAGTGCTCAGTCTTTCTGGAAGAGATTATGAATTGAACAAAAATCAGGTAGTAAAGTGAATAAGTGCCACCGAATTCGATAAGCGTCTTATGAAATGACTTCACAGAGACGTTTCGTAATCATTGGTAGAACCGACGACCCTAGCCAGAAGCTAAGTCCAGATTAGCCTGAAATGTTTCCAAGTCCGCAGTGCATCAGCTTGGAAGACTCTGCGGCGGCTTTCCCCATCAATGTGGGATGATGTAGGCTCTAGATCTTGATCTTCATCTGAGTTAAAGAACTCGACTGTCCCCTCTGATTTCCAATCGAATGTGAAGTAAGAGGAAACTTCACACTGCTGCATTTTCGGTCTGTCACAGTGTAGTATCAATTCAGCTATGAATTTTCCGAGTGCTAGCCAGTCGAACTGCTTGTTATAAAAACTCGTCTCCTTCCCCAGACCAGTTAAACAATGACTTGTGTCCTACCATACTCCGTCAGCAAAACTTCCACCTCTCTCTCTCTCTCTCTCTCTCTCTCTCTCTCTCTCTCTCTGTATCCTTCTTTGGCCAATGAGATGCTCTGCCTGGTGTCTCTACCACAGAGTTTGTTTACGTTATCCAATAGTGACACGTTTCACATCAAATCATAGCTTTTCCGCAAATTCAGAGCATTAGGGAGTCTCCCGCGATTTCAGAGGCCCAGGATCGCATGTTCACTGTCCGTTAGTAAGATGTTTATCGTTAGTTTTCTGTGACTCTCTAGGGAAACGACCAGCTTTGCCATCTAGCGTGCAAAGGAGAATTCCAGCTAAAGAACACGAGTGCTCCCTCCATTTTCTGCTCGTAAAACGTTTTCGCAAGGGGTTTCTCTACAGGAAATGCTATTTGCATTTATTTACAATGTCCCAAATTCCTGCAGCGGCTGTACTTGGCAACGGACTCTGCCATCACACGCAGATATGAACTAAAAGTAAGAAAACAGCAAGACTGCATTAGTTACTAGTACTTTGGTGTATCGATTTTACCGACATAATTAAGATTTCTGATTAAATCGAAGGTTCGTTACAAATGTGGCGACGTTGTTTCTGAAAAACTGGCCCATCACAGTGTGCTGTGGCAGCGCACAGGAGCTGCCTGAGTGGAAGTTTGGTGACTCCGCTAGTCTGCACTCCACTTACAAACTTTCGCTATCACATCCAGGGCCCACAACACCACTCGGTGGCATTCTGTCCTAGTATATGTAGACCTAGTGACAATAGCCAACGATATGGAATTGAATTGAGAAAGGAGTTCCGGAATCTATTTGAAGCACAGGATTTTGTGGAAGTGAAATGTGAGCCATCTATAATCCACGCAAAAAACAAAGGTGCCATTGAAGGATGTTACAAGCTAAATGGAAAGATAAACAACAAAAAGGAAGTTCTAATGAGAAGCAGTAGTTGCAAAGGTTAACACAAGATAGGATAGAATGAAGAACAGCACTGAACCAGTCGAAATGGTGACATATACACTACTGGCCATTAAAATTGCTACACCACGAAGATGATGTGCTACAGACGCGAAATTTGACCGACAGGAAGAAGATGCTGTGATATGCAAATGATTAGCTGTTCAGAGCATTCACACAAGGTTGGCGCCGGTGGCGGCACCTACAACGTGCTGACATGAGGAGAGTTTCCAACCGATTTCTCATACACAAACAGCAGCTGACCGGCGTTGCCTGGAGAAACGTTGTTGTGATGCCTCGTGTAAGGAGGAGAAATGCGTACCATTACGTTTCCGACTTTAATAAAGGTCGGATTGTAGCTTATCGCGATTACGGTTTATCGTATCGCGACATTGCTGCTCGCGTTGGTCGAGATCCAATGACTGTTAGCAGGATATGGAATCGGTGGGTTCAGGAGGGTAATACGGAACGCCGTGCTGGATTCCAACGGCCTGGTATCACTAGCAGTCGAGATGACAGGCATCTTATCGGCGTGGCTGTAACGGATGGTGCAGCCACGTCTCGATCCAATAGTCAACAGATGGGGACGTTTGCAAGTCAACAACCATCTGCACGAACAGTTCGACGACGTTTGCAGCAGCATAGACTATCAGTTCGGAGACCAACGGCCTGGTATCACTAGCAGTCGAGATGACAGGCATCTTATCGGCGTGGCTGTAACGGATGGTGCAGCCACGTCTCGATCCAATAGTCAACAGATGGGGACGTTTGCAAGTCAACAACCATCTGCACGAACAGTTCGACGACGTTTGCAGCAGCATAGACTATCAGTTCGGAGACCATGGCTGCGGTTACCCTTGACGCTGCATCACAGACAGGAGCGCCTGCGATGGTGTACTCAACGACGAACTTGGCTGCACGAATGGCAAAACGTCATTATTTTTCAGATAAATCCAGCTGTTTACAGCATCATGATGGTCGCATCGGTGTTTGGCGACATGTGGTGAACGCACATTGTAAACGTGTATTCGTCATCGCCATACTGGTGTATCACCCGGCGTGATGGTATGGGGTGCCATTGGTTATACGTCTCGGTCACCTCTTATTCACATTGACGGCACTTTGAATCGTGGACGTTCCATTTCAGATGTGTTGCAACCCGTGGCTCTACCCGTCATTCGATCTCTGCGAAACCCTACATTTCAGCAGGATAATGCACGACCGCATGTTGCAGATCCAATACGGGCCTTTCTAGATAGAGAAAACGTTCGACTGCTGCCTTGGCCAGCGCATTCTCCAGATCTCTCACCAATGGCTCGTCACAATACGCCAGTCACTACTCTTGATGAACTGCGGTATCGTGTTGAAACTGCATGGGCAGCTGTATATGTACACGCCATCCACGCTCTGTTTGACTCATGCCCAGGCGTATCAAGGTCGTTATTACGGCCAGAGGTGGTTTTTATGGATACTGATTTCTCAGGATCTATGCACCCAAATTTCGTGAAAATGTAATCACATGTCAGTTCTAGTATAATATGTTTATCCAATGAATACCCGTTTATCATCTGCATTTCTTCTTGGTGGCAAATGGCTCTGAGCACTATGCGACTTAACTTCTGAGGTCATCAGTCGCCTAGAACTTAGAACTAATTAAACCTAACTAACCTAAGGACATCACACACATCCATGCCCGAGGCAGGATTCGAACCTGCGACCGTAGCGGTCGCCCGGTTCCAGACTGTAGCGCCCAGAACCGCACGGCCACTCCGGCCGGCTTCTTCTTGGTGTAGAAATTTTAATGGCCAGTAGTGTAAAAACAGGAAAAGTATCTATTAAGATAGAATGTGTGTAGGTCTTTTCTGCAGAAAGGCTTTGTTACTTCCTTTTGGCAAGGTGTTTGTGTCCAGATGAGGATATGCGTACCACGTGTGTCGAGCCGCACTCTCGCGTTGTTCTTGACCTGGCAGCAAATTCATTCGCTTAGCATGTCGTGTTCGTAAGGATCATTTTCGTTGCGCCGTCTGCTTCGTGCAGATGATGAGGAACCCGAATGCAGCACTGGAATTGGCTTCGGGCTGTCGTATTATGATACTGGCAGTTAATCGACCATGGCCGGTTTCGATAATTTTGGCTCGAGTACGCTCAATATGTGGTTAGTATTGCGTAAATTAACACTGACAGCAGTCACAAGTGCCACATACGATAATAGTTATTGTAATTACAGTTGAATTACACGATCCGAAGTGGCGTTACGAGAAAACCCATGACGCTTACAGTAGGTATTACTGGTGAACTACCCGCACGTTGTACATTATTAAGTTACGATCAACACAGCGTTAATTAACGGTCTGAAACATATCGTAAATTTGAATTGTGCGTAATGGCGAGTTGGGGAGTGTTTGTTAACTTCCAAATTGAATTGAATCACCGAGGCCGAATGATATCAGGTACGGTTACCTCATGTTCATACACCCGAGTAAATTCGTTTAATAAGTCAGTTTCCAGTATAATTTGACGGCCATCACGCTGAAAAACTGTTGCAGATGTTTGCTGGCTTACAGTGCGACAGTGTGTGAACATGGAGAAATATTTTTAGGAGTAACATCAGTCCTCGAAGAGCAAACGAGGTTGCATGAAATTTGTGCTTGTGCCTGCGCTTCTTCCCTAATCGACCTTTTTAGTGACCTTTTACATTATTCCACGTCTTTTACAATGCATTCGGCTAATCTTACTTATATACATTCCTCTGTTTTACTTGTGAGTACGTGATTCGCTGATTCCGGTCACAGGAGAGGTTTCAGCGTTTCTTTACTTTTCCAGCGTCACTCTTACCACCCAGACTGGGAGATAAAACATCTTCAGGTATTCTTTCTTCTGGCATTCTGTTCACGTTTTACGGTACTCTGTCTTTATTGTCGCTGTTTGTATTTTCTGTTTTACACATACTCAGTTCTTTCTACACTTCGCCATTTTTTAACTCTATCCAGACTCTTGTAGGCTTTCGAACCTATCAACTGACTCCCGTGTCTCAATAAACTGATAACCACTTGTCACCCATGTCTTTGAACTGTGAAACAAAACAGACACTTCCATCATTTTATAAAATTTCTTTCTTGTGTTTCTTCTCGTTTGTTTTTCAAGTTACTTCGTTTATGGCCTGTAACAATATGATCATATTGCATTATTTCCGAAACGACCACAGCTGGGGTTGTTCTGCCGCCTCGTGCAAGCCTTTTTATTTGGCGCCACTTAGACAACTTGCGTGTCGGCGAGGATAAAATGATAAGGAGGACATCACAACACACAGTTTCTGAGCGAATAAAACCTCCGACTCAGACGGGAATCGAACCCGTGCCCCCTGCATGGCAGTTAGGTGTGCTGAGCTTTTTTTTTCCTATTTTTCTTTTCTTTAGGGATCTTCCTAGAACCCAAAGGGCCAAATAGAGAAGTGGGGATGAAAGTGGGCAGGGATCGCAACCCAAGGCCTCGCCACCATGTCCCGTTCTCTTCCCCGGGAAACAAGGAAAGCATAGGAGAACGTTGAGCAGATGTAGAAAGCATATCAATGATAAAACATAATTTACTTTATTTTTTATTATACATTGCACATCATCGAGCATAGCAGGAGACCGACATCACGAGGAGGAGGGAACGACAATTCGTCTTACTCTATCGGAGAGGAACAGTCTTATGACCAGAGAATAACCGGTACTTAAAGTGGAAAAGCTGTGGATCAACTCTTCATTGCAGCAACACCAGAGCTCCGGGGTAGGTCTGTATTTGGGATTGCAGGCAACTGCACAATGCCGTTCATTAAGGAAGTGCCAAAAATCAAAGACTTTTTTTTCGCCGTCCGCAGCTAAGTAGCGAACTGCATGTCCACACATTCGCTTCACAAAGTTTGACTTTGTTTGCAGAAGACTCCCGAGTCTTATCAGATGCAAATACCCTGTATTCCAACAGAAGATACTGAGTACGTAGTAAGCCACATGCAAATAAAAATTCCACTGGTGTAGATAATATTTTGTTTCTTAAAGTATTTTGTCACGGAAAGAGGATCATGTGAGAGGGTACCTGATGACGGGTCGTACGAGTAATTAAGGCCAGCATCTGCCGTGCTAAGAAACAGACACCTATCGCCAATCAGCACACCAGGCGATGCTCATAGGTGTCCAGAACATCACAGGTTTCTGCAAGGTGAATCCCGTGAAGGCGTGACCGGTGTACTTGCTTTCGATTGTCAGTAAAGTACCATGCAGACTGCACGTTAGTGGCCATATATGCAGCCCACACCGATCTCCAGACGGCATGCCAGTCGACATTGGGATTGCTTCCTCTCAACCACATGTGGTGACCTTTTTCGCTGAAGAAAGCCATAGACGACCTTCATGGACATCAGTGCGCTGGCAGTATCACAGTACGGACATAGCTCATTTCGAGGAAAGAATGGCGGAAGTAAAAGAAGGGCAGCGGGACGTCTGAAAGCTTTATAGGGGCTGAGAGCGAGAGCAGTGCTAGGGCCTCCAGCAACAGGCTCGTAAGGTACGTAGGATAATGGCGCCACAACACCATTTGAAAGCTGACGAAAATGGCTATCGCTCTTCAGGTCCATGATGTAGGTTCGTAGATTCAAATGGTTCAAATGGCTCTGAGCACTATGACACTTAACATCTGAGGTCATCAGTCCCCTAGAACTTAGAACTACTTAAACCTAACTAACCTAAAGACATCACACACATCCATGCCCGAGGCAGGATTCGAACCTGCGACTGTAGCAGTCGCGCAGTTGCAGGCTGAAGCGCCTAGAACCGCTCGGTCACCGCTGCCGGCCATGATGTAGGTTAAACCACCCCTGCACTTCCCGAGGGTGAGCGCCTCGTACCGAATCTTGAAGTCATGGCAAACATACGAACCCAATCCCGCTGGCATGCGGCGGTCAATGGGTGGCGGAAAGGGGAGTGTCTGTGCCACCTGAGGGACACCTGACACCAAATACACATTGACATATTTTGTCAGTAGTAGAAGATCGAGGGATCGTAAAAGATGATCTAGGAGCCCAGCTCGTAACTGGGACAGTAGACACCAGCGGTTGAGGGCAATCGAGTCTTAAGCATCGGATAATAGCAGCCACACGCAATGGAGCACCGCTGTCTTCAGGAAGCCCCGCACTTCTATCCAAAGCGTTCGATCTGCGGACGTTGAGGCAGCTCCCAGAAGCTTCGCCACAGGTGGAAACCCATGCAAATGACTCCCTGACTTCAGCAGCGCTACGGGGAACGAGAACGAGATCGTCTGCATATGCAGTCCAACCGAATACATTGCCACTAAGAGACATCCCTGACAGGCGCTGACGAAGGCCGAAGAGCAACGGTTCCATGGAGAAAGAATACAGTGGTGCAGGGAATGGGCAACCTTGATGCACTGATCGACGGATCGAGATGGGAGGAGTGAGACGGCCGTTGTAGAGTACCCGAGTCGTAATCCAAGGAGCAGGTGCATTACGACGTCGACGGTAGTATCAGGAAATCTCATACCGCGCAGCACCCCTTGCACGTAGCAGTGCTCGACCCGATCGAGCATCTGGCTCGTGTCAACAGTGGCCAAAATTTCAAGCATGCGACAAGCTGGAGCAAGAAAGATTTTGTCTCGATGGCGAGAGAGGGCAGTGCGGATTTTATTGGCACCTCGAAAAGAGGTTAGATCGGAAGACACCACATACTGGGGCATCCGTATAAGCCGTGCAGCCAACAACTGGGTAAAAGTTGAGCAACGTCAAGGGGCGATAATTGATGTACCCCAAGGCTTGTGGAGAGAAAGAGAAGACTGTCGAGGAAACCGTCTGGTATCTGCACGATGGGCGACATAAAGTCGGACAAAATTCCCTCCATACCGGCGCCAGTAGGGGACGAAATGTCCAATAAAACTCTAGTGGGAGGGCGTCAGGGCCAGGTGACTTGTTCGAATAATCCACGTGGATAGTACCATGGACTTCGTCCTCCAATACGTCCGCATGTAGATCCATCCCCAGGAACAGAGCTAAAAGGGAAGTGTCGTGACGTTGTGCAGAGTACAGCATACTGTAATGCAAATGGAAGAAGACGCGGTTGTTGCGTATCTGAGCGCCGCCCATCATCAATCATAAGAACATTATCAGAGTCCTCCGAAAGTGGCGCCATTCTGCTATCACGTGGTACATAAACAGACACTCCTGAGCTAACCCATTGTATGTGTGCACCCTGACCATAGCTCCTTCCAGATGACATCGAGAGAGGGCAGTGAAATGTGCCTTGGCACAATTCACAATCACCTGACGCTATGACGAATACGGCATCTTAGTACACTGCCGGAAAATGGTGAAGTAGAAAGCCTTGGTTCGTCACTGCTATGCTGTGACCGCCCTTCCGTAATCCATCAGGGCCTTGCAGAGGGCAGGCTTTGCACAGATGACCCACTATGACAGGACAGTCTGATATTCATCACTCTGTCACCGACAAGAAGTCCACATGGTCTCGAAGAGCTGCTGGAGGTCGGGTAAAGTACGAGGGTGAGTCAAATGAAAACCTTAAATTTGTAATAACAAATCGAAATTTCGCGCCGTTATCCTGTAAGTTGGTAAGGGTTCTACGAACAGCGTTCAGAATGACCTGTCGGTGGCAGCATAGTGCAGATGCACACATGCCGTCGCAGTATCAGCATAAAGATGGCCGCCCCACTTGGGACCTGCACCAGGGAAGAACAGCGTTCTGTTATTCGGTTTTTGCGTAATGAAGGTGTGAAACCTATTGAAATTCATCGACGAATGAAGGTTCAGTACGGTGATGCATGTTTGTCAAAGCAGCAAGTCTACGAATGGAGTAGGAAGTTCGCAAATGGCGTGACTTCAGTGGAAGTTGCTCCTCGTCCAGGTCACGCACAACGAGTTGTGACTCCACAGAACATTGCAGCAGTTGAAGCCATAGTGAAGGAAAACCGCCGAGTGATACTGAATGACATTGCAGCATGTTTACAGATTAGTCATGGGTCAGCACACCACATTGTCCATGATGTGCTCCAGTTTCACAAAGTGTCTGCAAGATGGGTGCCACGGCAGTTGACTCCTGAAATGAGAGAACGACGTGTCGATGTTTGTGAAGAACTTCTTCGACGCTTTGCACGAGAAGGTGATGGCTTCCTTGCAAGAATCGTTACTGGGGATGAAACCTGGGTTCACTTCCACCAACCGGAAACGAAGAGAGCGAGCAAAGAATGGAGCCATTCGTCGTCACCAAAATCAAAGAAGTTTCGATCAGAACCATCAGCAGGGAAGGTTATGCTGACTCTCTCTTGGGTTCGAAAAAGGCGTCATATTGGAGCATTGCATGCCTAGAGGGACCACTATCACCAGTGCATCATACACAGATCTCCTAAAAAATCATCTGCGGCCTGCAGTCAAATTAAAGGGACGAGGATTGCCGTCAGCAGGTGTTCTTTTGCAACATGACAATGCAAGGCTCCACACTGCCCGTACAACAATTGCAACAATCACAGATCTGCATTTTGAGTGTCTTCTTCATCCACCATACTCACCAGACCTTGCCCCAAGTGATTTCCGTATGTTTGGACCATTCAAAGATGCAATGGGAGGAAAGAAGTTCCGCTCTGATGAAGAGGTATGCCACGCGGTGCATGAGTGGTTGCTCGGACTACCAAAAGAATTTTTTGCTAAAGGAATATATGCACTTTGTAAGCACTGGAGGACTTGCATTGAGCGTGGGGGAGATTATGTTGAAAAGTGATACAGTTTTGTAGCACACCTGCACAATAAAAAATATTTAAAAAAATATTTAAGGTTTTCTTTTCACTCACCCTCGTAAGATGGTTCGCGTTCAGTCTCCAAGGTTCCCAGCTGCGCTGCACCCTTTGGCACCATAGACTGATGGCACAGACAAATGCGTGATGGCCAGTGAATGCAACGAGTCAAACTACAGCAACCTGCACACAACTGACATTATCACAGGAGTTATCAATACGATCGAGCAGAGTGGAAGAATAACTACTGAATTGCGTAAACCCTGTACGATCACTATGAGCATGCTCCCAAGAGTCCACAAAGTAGAGGTGCCGAACAGTTGTCGCTAGCGTCGTGCAAGGAGAGTGATGCGGCAGTTGGTTTTTGGGCGCCTGGGTGAGGTTAAAGTCTCATTATTAAGGCATCCTGGCGACCCAGGAAGAGAAGTGTGACCGCCTCCGAAAAGAAAGTGGAACGATCGTGACAGCGAACCAAACCAGATGGTGCACAGACGTTGATGAGCCTGACGCCACTAAATCTGAGAGCCATACCTCTGGCATTCTGGAGATAGGCAACTGTAACCGCACGGATACTGTCACATAAAAGGATCGTCACCACACCAGTGGGGGAAGCATAGGAGATGTGTGCTGTAAAGCCATGAGAAGTACATGAAGTTGCAACATGCACCTTTTGAAGGAGGCCAGCATCAATGTCGGCAGCATACAGCATTTCATGGAGTAAGAACACTTGAACGATACTGACATTGATCATGTTTTATGCGATAAGTGTGAAAGGGGCACATCACCTTGACAGGGAGAGAGCCGACCCTACCGATGTGGATCCATCACTCTACACACCTCTAGAACGTCCATCCTCAGCATCGATGTCTTCAACCCCCCCCCCTCCTACCCTCAGGGACGGACGGACGACTCACTGGACCAGTTGAGTGGAGCGAAAGCATCAGACGCAGGCGAAGGAAGGTCAGTTCCATAGATGGATGCTCACCAGAGACGGGAGACGGCGAGAGACGTTGGGTCATCCGGTACTAGGACGTCGAGGGATACCCCATCATCAGTAGGAGGATCGTCATCCTGTGCACATATCTGACAGAGGCTGTCGTCAGAAGAGGTATGGGGCTGTCTCTTCCGTTTCCCTGGGGACCGTTGCTACCCAACATGTTGTTTTGTGTCGGATAGTGGACGGCTGTCATCTGACATGCGGCCAGACGGCAGAAAAGTGGATGTCGATACAGCTCCATGATCATCAACCAAGGGGTCAGGACAAACGTCTTGCGGCTGAGGACCGTCATTGTCAGTTGGTATTGCTGCCGGCGGCAGTGTAACAGATACAGATAAAACGTCAATCGCATCGTCGTGAGGTGCCGACTGATCCATAATGGGCGAAGAAGGGAGCCCCGCTACGAACGCAAAACATGTAACACAACGGGCGCCGCAGGGAAAGCGGCATATCCGAGGGGCGTCTGCGTCGTAGACATTCAGAGCGGACACGGCCTTCCTGGCCCACGGCCTGAACAGGTGCGGGCTAGCCAGCCCTGCAGCCGGCAAGAGTCAAGCAAGAAGGCACGTGTTTCTGCAATTCAATTTTTATCTGACACACAGTTGAGGACACGATAGGTTTCCAACATCTTCCACGTTTCAGCAACGTGACTGACGTTTAAAAGCGGCCAACACCACGTCCGATGGCACCTCAAATGAAAATTCGAAAACTCTCAACATTCGGAGGCCAAAACCAGCGTAATCACCACGACAGATCTTATACGGCCGTCAGAGTATCGGAACTTGAGATAAGTATCATGGCGCCGCATAACTTCGGTGCACAGCTCTTCATTCGCTAGTTTTATGTGCACAATGTTGATAAGGAGCGAGAAATGAACTCCGAGAACATCTCGCGCCGAGAGCCTCATTTTGTTCCATATAAACTGTTATACTTCATACACTTTTGGGTGTTCTCGATCCAAAGGGTATTTTGATTAAATCGTGGCTTTGCTATATTAAACGCCTTGACGATCGATGAATTCGGACATTAAAACAAGCCGCTGGGGAGAAGTAAAGAAAAGCGCGCTTGCTCGCAAGCAGCGCAACAGGCGAGAAGCAAACATACTGCCACACAGCTAAAGAGGCAGACATGTGACCTGTGACGTACTCATCTTGAGGTCGGTATATGAATGTGGAAAGTTGTGTCACAACCAAGTTGAGTCGCTAGTTCAGTAGGTCTGTTACACAGGGCTATTATTGTTCGGATTGGATATATGCCTCTAAAAGCCATAGTCTAGGTCTTCCGTGCAGCCGGCCGGTGTGGCCAAGCGGTTAAAGGCGCTACAGTCTGGAACCGTGTGACCGCTACGGTCGCAGGTTCGAATCCTGCCTCGGGCATGGATGTGTGTGATTAGGTTAGTTCGGTTTAAGTAGTTCTAAGTCCTAGGGGATTGATGACCTTAGAAGTGAAGTCCCATAGAGCTCAGAGCCATTTGAACCATTTGAATCTTGCGTGCAGCGATTCCGACCAGGTATATTGAAGATAATACACAGAATCAATGTTTCTTGCTAACGCTTCTTTTCTTACTCACAATTATCATTCCATCTTGTTGAAAACAGGCACTACCGCTATCATTGGAAGAGACCACAACCGGACCATAATTAATGTGCATCCACAAACCCCTTACCCCTGAAATGAATCAGCAGCATCAGTAACAATTTTACGCAACAGAATCTTTCAGTGCCCTGTCCCGTGATTCATACGGCGACAAACTTACACTGTACGCCGAGTGAAAACATTTTATAGCCGTGTATGTAATACCTATATCTCACCCTGTTGCAACAAGTCTAGACAACGGCCAAGGAAAAAGCAGGCCGAGGATTATGGGAGATAATGTAGAGTGCGTATAAAATCCGAGCAACAAGAGCTCTAGTCGCAGTCCCTGAGAAACTTAACAGAATGAAACAAAAGGAACCAACGTGTGTCTCACCCCAAAAGACTTTCCTGCTTCGGGTATAGCGACACTGATACGGTAGCTTTGCTTCAGCAAAAAGTTCGTCTGCTGAAGGTTGACGTAGTTCTAGAAGCGTGATGAAAATTAGTTTGATGAATGGTTATTTCCTATCGACTCATCTTGAGATAGAATACATTATTCTTGATTATTTGTAGCATTTTGGAGGTCGTGCGGCTGCGCCAAGATAGAATGAAACAAGGATGCACTGAATGAGGCGAAGTATCGTGGGTTACCGACGCCATAAAATCGACTGTAGACATTACTTACAGTCACTAGGCTCCACGGGCTTAACTCTGGTCTGCGTATTATCCTGAGAAACATAATTTACGTTTTCTAGTTATGTCACAGCATCTCTATACGTCGCGAATGAATGGCAGATGGAGCGAGGTATGTTATATTCAAATGATTCGCCAGTACAATATTATTTTAATCTCTTTCGTTTCCAATATTTTAGAGTGATCTCCGTCAGTGACATCGTCTCTCGTAAATTATTTTTTCATACCTCTTCAAGAAGATATACGAGTGCAACGAAACGTTCTAGAAAAACAATCCATTCGTAAACGACTAAGATATGTCGAAGTAGAAAAACGGTGTATTATGGATCGAAAGCATCGTAACTGTGGGATTCAACAGTTTCACAGAGCACGTAATAAAAGATGGCGGCACGGGAAAATGACAGGTGGGTGTCAGATGCTTCACTTTGGTTTACGCGGCTCTAAAACAGCAGAAAATAAGGCAGCGGCGCACCCTGGCTTACGTTTATGAGTTTTCTTATAGCTTGGAGCTATTTATACGTCTTCCGATCTCAAACTGCACGAACGAACATAAAACATTTGGCGCAGGAATAATTTTTGGTGCTGTTTGTAGACGTCACCTACTTTTTAAAGCCCTCTTGAAACTGTTAATTTCATAGGGTATGTTACACACCGATCAGAACGTTTGAATGTAATTTCAAAAAACTGGCATGTGATTTTTTTTCTTTATGTACGTGATTCGTTTTTATAAAAAGAACATGTTTGTTGATTTAGTGTATGTTTGCTAACATCCTATATTCGTTACACAGATAGAACAAATTTCAGAACATGGAATTCTATTTATCTTTCTGCCGCTGGTCGAACAAATGGTGTCATAACTCAGCAAAGCACAACTCCACCGGCTAGGAGAAAAGCTTATAAAATAATGTTGACTATTTTTTAATCTTGCATTTGTTGTTTGAAACGTACGAATTTTATGCTATTTCGAAATCAACTGTAATTTTCAGTACCATCAATCAAGGCGCAGATAAGTACACATTCTGGGCACTTTTTCTACTCTGTCTAGTTGTGATTTAACAGCTAACTACATAACGTATTGAAGTGCGGATAGTCATGCGTAGATGTTAGTTTGATTTGTAAGTTAGTTTATAGTCTTATAACATCCACTTTCCGTTTCTTATAAAACTGATCACATGTTGATAACTTGCCCAGAAATCGAAAGTCGTTACGGAGGAGGGAGGAGGAGAAGATTAGTGTTTAACGTCCCGTCGACAACGAGGTCATTAGAGACGGTACGACACCACTAGTAGGTACCCGTGGTCTAGGGGTAGCGTCTTTGATTCATAATCAAAAAGTCTTTGGTCCCGGGTTCGATCCCCGCCACTGCCTAATTTTTGATAAATAATCAGCATTGGCGGCCGAAGACTTCCGGCATAAGTCAGCCTCATTCTGCCAACGGCCTTATCAAAGAGGGCGGAGGAGCGGATAGAAGTTCAGGGCACTCTCTTGTCCTAGGGGTGGGAAATTGCCCCTAAAGGCGGAAGAATCAGCAATGATCAACGACATGAGGATGCAGAAGGCAATGGAAACCACTGCATTAAAGACACGTAACGTGTATCCACAGGACATGTGGCCTGTATTTGAAGAAGTGTCATGATGATCTCTCCATGGGCAAAAGATTCCGGAATAGTCCCCCATTCGGATCTCCGGGAGGGGACTGCCAAGGGGGAGGTTACCATGAGAAAAAGATTGAATAATCAACGAAAGGATAACGTTCTACGATTACATCATGGTCAGACAGAGATTCCGAAATCAGATACTGGATTGTAAGGCGTACCCAGGAGCAGATATAGACTCAGATCACAATATAGTAGTGATGAAGAGTAGGCTGAAGTTCAAGACATTAGTCAGGAAGAATCAATACGCAAAGAAGTGGGATACGGAAGTACTAAGGAATGACGAGATACGTTTGAAGTTCTCTAACGCTATAGATGCAGCAATAAAGAATAGCGCAGTAGGCAGTACAGTTGAAGAGGAAAGGACATCTCTAAAAAGGGCCATCACAGAAGTTGGGAAGGAAAACATAGGTACAAAGAAGGTAGCTGCGAAGAAACCATGGGTAACAGAAGAAATACTTCAGTTGATTGATGAAAGGAGGAAGTACAAACACGTTCCGGGAAAATCAGGAATACAGAAATACAAGTCGCTGAGGAATGAAATAAATAGGAAGTGCAGGGAAGCTAAGACGAAATGGCTGCAGGAAAAATGTGAAGACATCGAAAAAGATATGATTGTCGGAAGGACAGACTCAGTATACAGGAAAGTCAAAACAATCTTTGGTGACATTAAAAGCAACGGTGGTAACATTAAGAGTGCAACGGGAATTCCACTGTTAAATGCAGAGGAGAGAGCAGATAGGTGAAAAGAATACATTGAAAGCCTCTATGATGGTGAAGATTTGTCTGATGTAATAGAAGAAGAAACAGGAGTCGATTTAGAAGAGATAGGGGATCCAGTATTAGAATCGGAATTTAAAAGAGCTTTGGAGGACTTACGGTCAAATAAGGCAGAAGGGATAGATAACATTCCATCAGAATTTCTAAAATCATTGGGGGAAGTGGCAACAAAACGACTATTCACGTTGGTGTGTAGAATATATGAATCTGGCGACATACCATCTGACTTTCGGAAAAGCATCATCCACATAATTCCGAAGACGGCAAGAGCTGACAAGTGCGAGAATTATCGCACAATCAGCTTAACAGCTCATGCATCGAAACTGCTTACAAGAATAATATACAGAAGAATGGAAAAGAAAATTGAGAATGCGCTAGGTGACGATCAGTTTGGCTTTAGGAAAAGTAAAGGGACGAGAGAGGCAATTCTGACGTTACGGCTAATAATGGAAGCAAGGCTAAAGAAAAATCAAGACACTTTCATAGGATTTGTCGACCTGGAAAAAGCGTTCGACAATATAAAATGGTGCAAGCTGTTCGAGATTCTGAAAAAAGTAGGGGTAAGCTATAGGGAGAGACGGGTCATATACAATATGCACAACAACCAAGAGGGAATAATAAGAGTGGACGATCAAGAACGAAGTGCTCGTATTAAGAAGGGTGTAAGACAAGGCTGTAGCCTTTCGCCCCTACTCTTCAACCTGTACATCAAGGAAGCAATGATGGAAATAAAAGAAAGGTTCAGGAGTGGAATTAAAATACAAGGTAAAAGGATATCAATGATACGATTCGCTGATGACATTGCTATCCTGAGTGAAAGTGAAGAAGAATTAAATGATCTGCTGAACGGAATGAACAGTCTAATGAGTACACAGTATGGTTTGAGAGTAAATCGGAGAAAAACGAAGGTAATGAGAGGTAGTAGAAATGAGAACAGCGAGAAACTTAACATCAGGATTGATGGTCACGAAGTCAATGAAGTTAAGGAAATGTGCTACCTAGGCAGTAAAATAACCAATGACGGACGGAGCAAGGACATCAAAAGTAGACTCGCTATGGCAAAAAAAGGCATTTCTGGCCAAGAGAAGTCTGCTAATATCAAATACCGGCCTTAATTTGAGGAAGAAATTTCTGAGGATGTACGTCTGGAGTACAGCATTGTATGGTAGTGAAACATGGACTGTGGGAAAACCGGAACGGAAGAGAATCGAAGCATTTGAGATGTGGTGCTATAGACGAATGCTGACAATTAGGTGGACTGATAAGGTAAGGAATAAGGAGGTTCTACGCAGAATCGGAGAGGAAAGGAATATGTGGAAAACACTGATAAGGAGAAGGGACAGGATGATAGGACATGTGCTAAGACATGAGGGAATGACTTCCATGGTACTAGAGGGAGCTGTAGAGGGCAAAAACTGTAGAGGAAGACAGAGATTGGACTACGTCAAGCAAATAATTGAGGACGTAGGTTGCAAGTGCTACTCTGAGATGAAGAGGTTAGCACAGAAAAGGAATTCGTGGCGGGCCGCATCAAACCAGTCAGTAGACTGATGACCAAAAAAAAAAAAAAAAAAAAAAACGATACCACTGGTGCTAATGAGGATGAAAAATAAGAATTTCTATTATTCTTCCATTAATTAGGCTAAATCAAAAGAGGTATATTGCTTGCGTTCTACAGGATTAATATTTTGAGTTAACCTGTTTTCGGCGTACAAGAGTATCATCAGACTTAAAACTCTCGTTGCCAAAGAAGTTACAATGTTTGTAAACAACACTGGAAAAGATGTTACACATCTAGAGCAAGGCGTAAACATACAGTAAACGGCATCTTTGACAGTGTATTGGTAATGCAATTTAAAAGATAAAAACATGAACAGTAAATAAATCTGAAGGGAGGAAAGAGGAGAAATATTAACATTAAAGACGAAAACCGAACCTACATAACAGTTTAATAAACAAACTCAGTAAAATAAAATAAAATTTGTATTCGACAAGGCTACTTCAGGAGGTATTTAACATGGAAAGTGATACAGAAAGCAATTAAAAGAAAGAATTAACAACAAAACTTGTAAATAAAAATTAATAATAAATAAACAATCACAATCAATAGAAAGAAATGAATAAATTCAGGAAAATGGAGAAATATGAGGGAACACACAGTAAATGTCATCTTTGACAGTGCAGTGGTAATGGTATTGATGTTGCCAATGTACTCCTTATATTCGTTACATTGTCAACTCTTTCTTTTAATTGGTTTATGTATCACTTTCCATGTTTAATATTTCTTGTACCAGCCCTGTCAAATACTAACTTCATTTAATTGTTTCTGTTTATTAATGGAAACTGTTATGGAGGCACGGTTTTCGTCTTTAATGTTTGTGGAGATGGTACTCACGACCCCAGAGAGTACCGCACCACAATAGACAGGCCTCGCTCGAATCACTCGAGCGCGGCAGCTGTCTGGGTTGGCAGTATGAGCTACACCGCGATCCGCCAGGGGCCGCAGCTGCCAACCCATTTCACGCTTGTGGATGGCGACTGGTCGATGCCTCGTTACATACCGGAGCACTGAGCTACGGCGAACAGTTCTCTTGAGTGCGCCGAGTCTACAACCTGCAGTGTCTGCCCGTCTTCTCCATAACTTAGGCTCCGCAGATACTGTAGACCAGCGCTGGGCTCTACACAGGCATCACTCAGAGGCACAGTGACAGGATTTTAATATTTTACAGGACACGTAATAATTTCAACCGTCTAACTGTGCTGGACATTTCACACAAGAAGAAGCATCATCTAAATTGAGTATTTCTTCGTATTTAATAAATACATTTTATTACCAACTGTTGGGAATCTTTCTGATTGAAGATCACCTGCGCCGTCCTCCCGCATTCCCGACAATGCTAATACTTTTCCTCCTTGCTCCCTTTATATTTATTTATCGTTCACGTTTTCACCTTTTAAATTGCAGTACCAATACATTGTCAAAGATGTCACCTACTGTGTGTTTATACCTCACTCTCGATGTGTGACATCTGTTCCAGCGATGTTTACAAACATTGTAACTTCTTTAGCGATGATAGTTTAAGTCTGATAATGCACTTGTAAGCCGAAAACCGGTTAACTGAATAAATTAATGGCGTACTTTATAAGCGGTGCAATGCTTTTCAATTATTGTAATGTTGTTCTACCATAAACCAACTGCAGCATCAGTTAACCATTAACTGCCTTTCCGGCTAGTAAAGGTGCAACGTACGGCGGTTTATTATAAAATTATCGATATATTGAAAAATATCTATTGGTAGTCTTAGTCGACCTTGAGTTGCTATCTGACTTAAGTTGGCTCTGTTTAAACGCGTGGTTATGCCCCCAGTATCATTTGCATCGAAATTATCATTACACTTTAATTATAAAACAAAAATATGGTGATTGTTAGCTATGAAATCAATAATGCGGTGATTAGAATATGATACCAAATTAAGATTTATTCAGAACAGGATGAGCAATACTTCTGCCATAACATGACAATACAATACACTCGCTAACCTAACTAGCCTATCATTGGCACAATGTATCCTCTTTTCCTAACTACTGAAGTCAACACTGAGCCCGCAAGTGACTCTATTGCAGTTCTGCCTGAACGGACACAGACTCAGAGAGCGCCAGTCAAAGAGCTAGCGGAATACGAACTCATTTAGAATTACATTGCCCTACTTTGGCTGATGATTGCTAATATCACCGTAATTCTCCGTGATGATTACGACGGTCGGCCCAGCCAATGCCGTGATGTCGTCTTTCCCGTGAGCGAGCTTGGCTTTAATCACCAACGTGGACGTGGTTTGCGCCCGTAAACTCCTGTACGTAAGTGTTCAATTGCGGAGTCAGTCACTAGTCAATACTCAAGCTACTCGCACATATGCCAAGAGTAGTTGGTCGACTCAAGTGCGCGGCAGCAAAGGTACACTTCAGATTACATATGAACACCACAACTTAGTACAAACCTGTTTCTCTCCTCAGAGGAACAGATAATCCTACGTGTGTAGAGTCGTATGCTCTAAACTATTCAGACTTGGAGAGGAACCACTGGACTCAATGCCGGTAATTTCTCCCAGCTACATTTCTCCACGCTCTCCAAGCGGGGCAGCCAGACACCGCGACTGCTCTCCTCCACAGCCAACCCCAGAGTCCTCCTTCAGACTTTTTGCAAACCTGGCCGTTCTTCGCCGCATGGATCTGTGCGCGTTGGTAGCCAATCACGACACAGACTTCCATGTATCCGTGCGCGTTTGTACTCAACCACGAAACAGAATTCTCCCGCGGTTACTGTTGCCGCCAAACTTTTAACACGTATCCCTACGCGCTCTGCGCCAATCCCGTCACAGTCTTCCGCAAATTTCCCACTGTGGGGCGAAATCGTCTTTCTCTCTTTCGCATATAGCACCTTCTCGCTTCTTGTTGTGATCACCCAGACTCTCCGAACGTCTCTGGTGGTCTGAAGTATCAGCCGACAAAGGGGTCCGGCCGCGGCCATCCCGTCAGTTTGACATGACATAAACACCTTTCTCAGGGGTTCCGGCCGTGTTCCAGCCTATGAGCCCATCTCGTTAGTCTGACATGACACACACAACTTCCTTTTCTGTGTCCATTCTCTCCTACCGGTGGGCCAATTATCAATTATTATTCGGTGTATTAGTACTGATTTAGCATAATGTAAGGTGCAAAATCTGCTACCTTACAAAGGCTCATCTTCAGATGGTTGGTATTAAGAGGCACTTTACATTTTCTGACTGGTGCAGTTAGTCGGCGCCTTAAATCTGGCTAACTGAAGAGCAAATGTTTTCCGTAAGCACTATAAAGCGACTGGTCGCAGTATTAATAGAAAGCATCATGTATTTTAACGGTAGCAACGGATTCAGCGTTCATAATGGGTGAGACAGAGCCGTGTGCGGCTCGTGTTCATGGCATTTTTTGTTTGTCATCTTCTTTTACGGTACTGCCGCCTCCTTTCCTCATTCCATTTACATTTACTTGTCCGTGAGTGGCAGCAGCAGCGCTTATCGATACGTGCACAGTCGTACCATCTCTGGAGCGAGCGATAGTATTTCCTGGGCGTCGTGTGTCTGGAAGTCAGTTGAAGACCTACCAGCAGTGCAGTCGGGCACGGAGCAGCGTCGGGCACGGAGCGCCAGTGAGTTTCTGACAGACAGTACTTGCCGACCGCTGGGAACACACATGCACTGTCCGATGGAAGGAGACTAGAGCGGGAACGACGGTTGGTTGGTCGTACGGTCGAGACGGCCGACGTGTATTTGGTTTCCGTGGGTGAGACAGTTAGTCGGTCGGTTGGGGCAGAGCAGCGAGGAAGTCTCCATGGCGCGTATTCAGGCCGGAGCCGCTGGCGATTGGAGTTGTGAAGCGCTTCTTGCGAGGGTTACGAAGTTCGTCGCCCACCGATCCTGGACACTAAAGTTGAGTGCTCAGTTAACCTACTATCAAGACTCAACTGCTGTCACATCTCTTCGTTTGATTCTGGTTTTGCCTTCTGGGAAATTCCTGCAAGCAACAACGTGTGTGCATTGGAGTCGGCTAGAGTTGCAGCTGTTTTCCTGTGTGGTATTTAACTTAATTTAATTCATTCCTTCATTAATGAAGTACCAGCGGTATATTCTGCCTTGTGGCCGTTGACGTTCTGGTCACCTGTCCTGGGCGTTGACGCAATTTTCGGCAGTGTATTTTCCTAATCGTGTTGATGGTGTCCAGCATGGCGTGTAGTTCGACAGCTGTGTTGGTAGTTTTGGGCGCTTATTCTGACATGGCTGGATTGGGCACCAGTATCCAGCACGTTGTGCTATTGACATCTCGTTGTCGTTTTGCCAGTCAGGTGGAGCAGAACTGATCTTGTTGGTTGGTTCGTCAGCTGTCTTTCGGTTGTGTTGCCTTCCGATTAAAAGGTTGTCGTTCTGGCTGCCTGTCTCACCTAAACGTGCATTAGTGTTACCTTCACAGGCCGGCCCTTGGAACCTTCTGAGCGCCGCTCCTTGTGTTTTACATAGTGATTTCCTTTTTAGTCCTAAGTACCCTGTGTGGCCTTCAGCCAAGTTATGTGAAGCATTTTAGGACAACGCCTTCAGCCTATTTTAGTTGAAATTTAGAAGCTCTTCCCTTTAGGCCTTAAGCCGTAAAATTTCTTTCTGCATGGTGTGTGGCCTTCAGCCGAGTTTTAATCTCTCTTAAATTAAAAATTCAGAATCCTTGTCTTGCTCTTAGGTCATAAGATTGTTATTCTTTAGTATGAGGCCTTCAGCCGAGTTTTACAAGAAATGTTTTAAGATAAAGTTCAAATGGCTCTGAGCACTATGGGACTTAACATCTGAGATCATCAGTCCCCTAAAACTTAGAACTACTTAAGCCTAACTAACCTAAGGACATCACACACATCCATGCCCGAGGCAGGATTCGAACGTGCGACAGTAGCGGTCACGCGGTTCCAGACTGTAGCACCTTTAACCGCTTGGCCACACCGGCCGGCTGCACGGAAGACCTAGACTATGGCTTTTAGAGGCATATATCCAATCCGAACAATAATAGCCCTGTGTAACAGACCTACTGAACTAGTGACTCACCTTGGTTGTGACACAACTTTCCACATTCATATACCGACCTCAAGATGAGTACGTCACAGGTCACATGTCTGCCTGCGATCGTAGCGGTCGCGCGGTTCCAGATTGAAGCGCCTAGAACCGCTCGGCCACTCCGGCCGGCTTAAGATAAGGCTTTCAGTCTTTTCAAATTGAAAGCTCATCTTCCTAGGCCTTCAGCCGTCAAATTGTTTTGATGATATGCTGCCTTCAGCCGAGTTTTCAGCCAATTTAAACATCGAAAATCTTTGTCTCGGCCTTAAGCTGTAACACTGTTCTTGATTAATGTGTAACCTTCAGCAGAGTTCTATGGGAAAGATTTAAGCTAAGGCCTTCAGCCTATTTATATTGAAGATAATTTTTTTTTCTAAACAAGTGAAGCCTCCAGAAGAACTCGTGTACTCAATTCCTTGCTTGGGCCTTGTGCCATGGATTTTCGATGTGGACTTCAGCCGATCTAAATTAAATCAATGGAGGTCTACCGTTAAAACCTTGAGAGTTTTTGATTGTTGCTTGTGTGATTGTGTGTTTTAAGAAATAAAGTTAATATATTGAGTGCAACTGACAGTAACTTATTTTGGCGCCTTTCCCCTCATCCGCTCTGTCCTGATAGCTCAGGGATTTCAGAGATAAACTTAACGGAATTTTGTTTTCAGACAATATATGTGCTCTGATGATTGAGAACATGTTTGTGATGCAGAGGTTTTTATTTAAATGACAGTAAACGAGTAAATAAAATGAAGTGAACAAGAAGAAAGACGTGTTTCCTCTTGGAAGGAGCTCAAGCAGGGATACTCACAGACAATTACTGAACGGAATAAAAGCAACTGTACAAATTTAGTGAGACCTGAAGCGGCTCTATGTGACACCAAAGAAGTGATAAGGATTGAGAGTGTGCAGGCTCTACATTTTTTCATTTCATTCCTAAATAACATTACCGTTACGCTGCTTCAACCATTATGGATGTCCAACAGTGGTATGTTCGTCTGCCACAATTTGGTTTGTTTGGAGTTTACTAGCTAGATCTGCAGCGTAAGACGTGCCCTGTGTGAAATTCAGGAGCCGATAACAGCCTTAAGCTACAAGTTCGTTTTGTCGAGTACAGGCTTATCGATGTGACTGCTGTAGTTAGCAAGAGTACAGAACACAGTCCATTTAGCGTTCACCGTGGTGTGAAGTCTCCCTTCCTATCGCTTGCTCATGCAATTGCTTATTTCTTCCCCGCTGAGAGAGAAACGCTGTGGTAGGATTGTCGCAAGATCATTTAAGGAGCTTTTGGTGGGGGGGGGGGAGGTGGAGGGGAGGGAAGGCTGCAGCAAGGAAAGTGGGAAGAAGAGGACGACCCGAGAGCGGTCTGTTGGGCGGAAGCCAAGTCGAATCGCAAGAACTTCCGATGGTCCCAAAAATTTGGGAGGACGTAGTGGCGCGCGAACCCACTCGGCCTGAAATGGAGTGTAAACAATGGGCCCGCTAAATTCAGGGCCCACGTCCCCTGGTAATGTAGCGTGGCGGGCCGACCACCCAGTTAGGCAAGTCGAGAGAGCCGGGCGGGCGCCGGTAGGGGGTTCCCCGGCACTGTGCGGCGCGCGCGGGTGGCGGCTAGCAGCGGCGGGCGTGTTATTGCAAGTTTAGCGCGCAAACTCTCGACCGGCGCGCGCCCGTTTCGGTGAATGTCGGCGCAATTAACGTTCTGAGTTTACACCGCCGCTGCGGGGAGCCGGCGTCGACGACGAGGGCGTCGCCGGCTGATACGCGCCGCCCCTCACTACAAACAGACCCTAATTCTGCCGTCTTGCGCGGACGCAGCACAGCCGCTCACACACAGACACACACACACACACACACACACACACACACACACAAACACATGTGTGTATACACTCCGAACGCTGGCGCTAGGCTCCTCTCTGTCGCCTACACGCCGCCAAAGACACTCTCCTTGCTTTAGTGCTCAATCCAAAGAGTGGCTACAATCTGGTTGACAGATAATCTCCAGTCATCACGATGTTTCTGTGTAGAGCTCACAATCGATATCTTCATTTGGTGTATGTACCTACTTCAGTAGTCACTTATCTTTTGTCCGCAGCTCGTGGTCTCACGGTCGCGCTCTCGATTCCGGAGCACGGGCTCCCGGGTTCGATTCCCGGAGGGATCAGGGATTTTCATCTGCCTCGAGATGACTGGGTGTTGTCCTCATTATTTCATCATCATTCATGGAAGTAGCGAGATTGGGCTGAGCAAAAGTTGGGAATCTGTACGGACGCTGATAACCGCGAAGTTACGCGCCCCACTAACCAAACATCATCATCCAGTTCTTTTCCACTAACATAGTCCACTGTTACAGTCACTGGGAGCCCCTTGTGTCCTAACGCGTGATCAGTAATATGAATTTTTCTTTTTTACAATAGTGTTCCAGGAAAGCCTCTTGTCTCCTATTTCTTAAGGACTTCATCATTTCTTATCCTATTAGTCTACTTGTTTCTCAGGATGCACATGTAAGGATGAACCGTGTCTATCAGGACCCACCACGACGTGTTAAACTTCACGCTGGCCGCGTGTATGGGCCGCGTACCTGAGAAAACTCAACCTGCCTCGGCATCTCTCGTTCCTTCCCGGAAGTATTTAGCATAGCGCGACATTTTAATTTAGTTATACACTGAAGAGCCAAAGAAACTGGTACAGGCATGCGTATTCCAATATAAAGATGCGTTAAGGGGGGGTAGGACGTCAAACGGGCTCACTTGGAGCTGGAGAGGCATCACACGACATTTTAATTTCCAGTGTCTATACTTTACCAAATAAGTTCATAAAACTTTGCCAGCATCACCAGGAAGCATTCAGGATTCACACTCATTGCAGTGGAAGTTCGAAAACATGACAAAATAGTTTTCTTTTTTATGTGCGAAATTTCATTATTTTTTCACTTACTAATGGCTGCCTTTGTTGCTGTAGGTACACTTTTCCTCAGAAGTTAGAGAGTCTTCGATAAATTTTGCACAGCATACATACCATACTTACAGGTGTATGAAACAACAAGTGTTGGTTATTGCTGCTACGGCGACAGGCTATCAAGATTTAAGTGAGTTTCAATTTGGTGTTGTAGTCGCCGCACGAGCGATGGGACACAGCATGTGGGTATTTTCCCGTACGACCATTTCACGGGTGTATCGAATATCAGGAATCCAGTAAAACATCAAATCTCCGACATTGCTGCGCCGGGAGAAAGATCCTCCAAGGACGG
Organism: Schistocerca serialis cubense; assembly: GCF_023864345.2. Taxonomy (NCBI): domain Eukaryota; kingdom Metazoa; phylum Arthropoda; class Insecta; order Orthoptera; family Acrididae; genus Schistocerca; species Schistocerca serialis. The sequence continues at coordinate 866,878,493 of NC_064641.1, read as the reverse complement.
GACCAACGACGACTGAAGAGAATCGTTCAACGTGACAAAAGTGCAACCCTTCCGCAAATTGCTGCAGATTTCGATGCTGGGCCATCGACAAGTGTCAGCGTGCGAAACATTCAACGGAACATCATCGATATGGATTTTTGGAGCCGAAGGCCCACTCGTGTACCTTGCTGACTGCACGACACGAAGCCTTACGCCTCGCCTGGGCCCACCAACGACGGCTTTGGACGATTTCTGGAAACATGTTGCCTGGTCGGACGAGTCTCAAATGGCTCTGAGCACTATGGGACTCAACATCTGAGGTCATCAGTCCCCTAGAACTTAGAAGTACTTAAACCTAACTAACCTAAGGACATCACACACATCCATGCCCGAGGCAGGATTCCAACCTGCGACCGTAGCAGTCGCGCGGTTCCAGACGGACGAATCTCGTTTCAAATTGTATCGAGTGGATGAACGTGTACGGATATGGAGACAACATCATGGGTCATGTCAGCAAGGGACTATTCTAGCCGTGGAGGCTTTGTAGTAGTCTGGGGCATGCGCAGCTGGAGTGATGTGGAATCCCTGGTACGTCTAGATGCTACTCTGACAGGTGACACGTAAACATCCTGTCTGATCACCTGCATCCATTCACATCCATTGTGCATTTCGACCAACGTGGGTAATTCCAGCAGGACAATGCGACACCCCACAAGTCCATAATTTCTAAAGAGTGGCTCCAGGAATACCTTTCTGAAGTTAAACTGGCCACCAAACTCCCCAGAAATGAACATTATTGAGCATATCTGGGATGCCTTGAAATGTGCTGTTCGGAAGAGATCTCCACCCTCTTCTCTTACGGATTTATGGACAGCCGTGCAGGATTCGTGGTGTCGGTTCTGTCAGTTCCCTCCACCACTACTTCAGGCATTAGTCGAGTCCACGCCACGTCGTGTTTCGACATTTCTGCGTGCTCAAGGGGCCCCACACGATATTAGGCAGGTGTACCAGTTTCTTTGGGTCTGTAGTGTATGAATGCTAATTACATGTGGGAAAGAATAGACACCAGGCATTCATGTAACTGATTCGCCTCCACGGACAATGAATCTACAACCTTCATTGTGGATGCAAACAACATTCGACCTCCTGTGGTTATCTAAAGTTAATGAGCATGGCGGATATGGACGAGGACTGCGGATAGGTGCCGCTGGCTGGGAAGATTGGTCGGCCGCGGAACATGCCGTGCTAGTCTGTGCATTTGCGAAAAACACTGCGTCCAGATGGCGCAATGGCCCAGCAAGCAGTAGAATCTGTTTTCGTATCACTTTCTGGCACATATTTTCGCACGTCCCCGCTGATTCCGCATCAAATTCGGATGCAGTTGCTATCATTAGTTCCTTCCCTCCCTTCTCCTTCCTCCTCTTCCACCTGTACTTTACATAATATTGAATTTAATATTGCAGTGTGGCCTTTTTTGGTAGCTCCAGCTTTCTTCAGTTCGGCAGAATCGTGGTGTCAGCACTGTTTACCACTCGCTATTTGTTTTTGGTATGAAGAACGCTCATAAGTCTGGTGGATGTTTGTGCAAAAAAGAGACAATCTGGCGATTTATCGTCATAAGCCTTCAAAAATAATGAGAATACTGATGTGAGGCACAAGAATTCTCAATATCTATTGTGCACTCGCATACGCTATGGGTACTGCAAATTTGCTAAAAAATTATATTACGATACCATAAAGCACTCCGTCTTCAGGCCATGAGTGGCCTACCAGGACCATCCGACCGCCGTGTCATCCTCAGTGGGGGATGCGGGATGCGGATAGCAGGGGCGTGGGGTCAGCACACCGCTCTCCGGGCCGTTATGATAGTATTCTTGACCGAAGCCGCTACTATTCGGTCGAGTAGCTCCTCAATTGGCATCACGATGTTGAGTGCACCCCGAAAAATGATAACAGCGCATGGCGGCCTGGATGGTCACCCATCCAAGTGCCGACCACGCCCGACAGTGCTTAACTTCGATGATCTCACTGGAACCGGTGTATCCATTGCGGCAAGGCAGTGGCCATATTACGATAGAATGCAGAAAGAATTTCAAGATTTAGTTGACAATGAAAGGACAAAGAAATAACAACGATCTACAGATGGATTTAATTGTTCAATATTTAGTCGTAAATTTGTACTTATACGACATGTGAAGATGTTAGTTGCATGAATAGTAAAATTTTTGAATTCATAAGCATTATTCCACAGTTAGTTGCAACAGTCTTCGATAGGATTGAACGAAGAGTACGGAGACTTTATATATTACTGTGAAGTATGCTGGTTAATTCAATGGGCATGCTTGGAACGATTTATCGATTTAAAACTTGCCGTTGTTGAATTTACGAAGGAGAAAGAAATGTAGCAATGAAAATTTGAACATCCACATTTCAAGTTGACTTGACTGCACACCGCCCACAGTAAGACACTGCAAGGTGAGAAACAATTTATTTCTGAGTGGATGACGCTGTATTTAAAAAGAATATCATTTTATAGAAGGGACACAGATTACAAATGCAGTCCAATCCTCTGACCTCACTGACGTCAGAATAAACGCGAAGTTTGAAGAATTCATTGTGGTCTTGAAAGAATTACAAGGATAGTTTCCTAAAAGTTTTGAGGACATTGTCAATCTTTCATCTGTTTTCAAGCTGTTTTCGAGACCCTCAGTAACAACTTCCGGGCTGAGAGGCCGTGGTCGATGTATAAAATTTCCACCTAACGGTTCGTCTCCATCTGCGGGAGACATCTTCTGAGGTCGTCCGGCTACTGCCACTGAGGCTCCAGGTACTGTAACATTTATAGAGCGCACAGAGGGCATCACCATTCGTCACGTGATGCCAACGGCATGCCTATCTTTGGAAGGCGTCATCATTCTCGAGCACTATGCGACTTAGCTTCTGAGGTCATCAGTCCCCTAGAACTTAGAACTAATTAAACCTAACTAACCTAACGACATCACACACATCCATGCCCGAGGCAGGATTCGAACCTGCGACCGTAGAGGTCGCTCGGCACCAGACAGCAGCGCCTAGAACCGCACGGCCACTCCGGCCGGCTACAGTTCCACTCATTAATATTAAAGAAACAAAACGGAATTCCATCAGTTTTTACAAACATAGTGTCTCTTTCAGTTTGTGTGTGAGCCTGTTGACGGTGAAGGTACCTCTGTGTCGAAGCCGTTGCGTAATAGTGGCAAAAAGCGTATGCGACAGAGTCGGACGTTTTGGATAACGATCTTGAAAAGGCGACAAACAGCTATTCCATTACCGTGAGCTTTTCCACAGAGAGAATCATGTGGGTGTATTTTACGAACGTGTATTCACATGTGTTGCTCTAACACTCACAGACATATGAATTAGGCACGTCTGTAGCACGTAAACAGTACGTTTCCGGACACGACTTCCAGTTCAGTATGTTGTCTACACAGACCCCTCTACAAGCACAAGAAGTTTTTATGGAAATTTTAGAGTACCCTGTGTATGTGTAACATGGATCGTATTGGACCACTGCAATGGCATACTGATGCACCTACCAAGTTCACCTGGCTGTATCCTGTAAAGACTAAATTATCAGGAGAAGAAATTAGCAATATAAAGGAGACTAATTTCGGAAACCCAGTTCAAGTGTTTACCGACAGAGGGACTTGCTGTACTTCTCAGGAATGCGAGGAGTACTGCAGGACAAAAGGAACTGAACACATTTTAATAACGACCGGACTCCCTACAGCCAGTGGACAGGTCTAAGCATATTACTGAAAACCACGCAAAGTCGTAGCATCGGCACGACGAGATGAATTCGACACACTACAGAAGTGAAATACCGCTTGTACTTCTGATATGAGGTAAGATGCATTGGTCTTGAAATCACGAAGCTATTAAGAAGAAGTGACCATTTCAATTGAAGAAAGACGCAATGAATTGAGGAAAGATGATAACTCACAAATCAGTAACGTGCAAGAAGAAAGCGGTAGTAGCTTCAACTGCCCTAGAAGGAAGGCCTGCAGGTACAAACTTAGTGATCTTGTGAACACAAACTGGACCAAAACTGAAATCGAAGGCGAGAACCTTGGTCCCTAACGAGCTACGAAGTTAAAACAAATTATACCCATGAGGTGTGTAGCGAGGTTTCCAGGATCACAACATGTGCTGAAGTTGTGCAACCATGACCAAGTGGCCGCTCACCATCAGAGTAGAATGATTTTCAGAATGGTCGAATGTGGGATTCGGACGGGGAATTCAAAGGTATTGCTACCAACGAGCTTAGTGACATCCCAGAGAAGATGAATACTACGGAGTATTTTTTTTTTTTTTTTTTTGTGTGTGTGTGTTCATGGCGGAACTATGTTCACAGAGAAGATGAGAATTGTATTGGACTGTTATTCTGATCCTTTAATTTCATGCACTGTAACTGTGATAGAAACAATATACGTGGACGTGCGATTTGATTTTTCCTGTATATGCTTTTAGAAAATGTTAGCTGATTTGTAGACTGTTACGTTTTGAGATTATTATCTAATCAGAGTTCTGTACATCAGTCAATAAAAACGGAACCTTGGTTGTCCATCTGTCTGTCTGTCTGACAGTAAAGAACTCTCCCTCTCACGAACGGGAAGACGTATCAAGTTAAAATTCATGTCACGTGTTAAGGTCTAAGGTCCCGTGGCGATGTAGAAAATGTAAGCTTGTAAGACAGCGCAATCAAAAGATACCATTTACGTTACGTATTTTGATAATCAAAAATTTATTCTTCATAACCTGTAGCGTACTTTCCGTTGACCTAGAAACATGGTATTTGGCAAGAAGAAAGGTTTCACAGTACAAGTAAAGAAAAAATCCGAGAAATGTTACTTGCAGTTATATCAGAAAAAAATATTTCTTTGTCATTTTTATCCGTCTGACTGTCTGTCTGTCTTTTAAAACCCTTTTTCTCAGTAATGGATAAGTGTGTTAGATTCACATTTACGTAACATACTGAAGTCTATGGTCTCTCGGCGGTATAAAACATTTAATGTTCTAAGTCAATGCAATTAAAAAAAATGGTTCAAATGGCTCTGAGCATTATGGGACTTAACTTCTGAGGTCATCAGTCCCCTAGAACTTAGAACTACTTAAACCTAACTAACCTAAGGACATCACACACATCCATTCCTGAGGCAGGATTCGAACCTGCGACCGTAGCGGTCGCGTGCTTCCAGACTGTAGCGCCTAGAACCGCTCGGCCACCCCGGCCGGCTTGCAATTAAACTCACTCATCAGAACCTATTGAGTGCTTCCCGTTAACTTAGAATCGTGAATATGGCGAGAAGCAAGGTTTCACAGTCCGAGTAAACGAAAAATTCCGAAAATCGTTAAACTATATCATGTAAAAAATACAGTTTTGCCGTTAGAACGTACATTGCATTCATCACTCCTCAAAAGCATAACAGAAAAGTATTACTGCATTCAAACATAAAATGTAAGTTGTAGTCATGTATAAGTAAGTAAATTAAAGATATTTGATTAAATCTTCTCTTTCTACATATACTGACGAAAAAAATCGGGACACCAAAAAAAAAAATTAATGCAAAGTAATGAAGGTTTGGGAACATGTCTATCTAGATAACGTTTTAACGTTTTTATGTTATTAACATTGCAAGATCACACGTTAATGTAAGCACGAGATAAGCCATTACAAACGTGAAATGCTGGTACATTAGTAACAGGTGTAACCATCAGAACCTTGAATGCTGGCATGGAAACGTGCATAAATTGTGTCGCACAGGTGCCAGATGTCAGTGTGAGAGATGGAGTTCCATGCCCGTAGCACTTGGTCGGTCAGTACGGGGGAGACAGTAGTTAACAGATAGTTATCATACAGAATATCAAATTTGCTCCAACTGTGAAAGTGAGGTCACACAACAAGGTGGGAAGTATTCTTCCCACTGCCCTTCCTTGGAATTAAATGACAAAAACAACTTTTTCAATATATGTCATATTTATTTGATAAATTTACTTCTCTTGTTACAGTGATTGTTCACAATTACTTGTCATGAAATTTTCTGAAACATGGGTCTATGCAAAGTGGTATTTGACAATATGTACAAACACAGAGAGTGCTCTTTTCCACAGCTTTGGTACTACAATGACGGCACGTGCAGTAGGTTTCTCCTAAAATGGGTTGATGCTACCCTACAGCCACATGACGAAAATCTTCAGGTACTTTACCCCTTTTTGCCAGAAAGACAGGTTTTTGTCCACGCCTTTTTGGGATACGCCAGAGATCAATTGTGTGGCTAGACGGATCCTTTATGTGAGCTGATCATGCTGTCCACTTTCTCTTTTACTTATTTTCCACAGGATAAAACTGTTCACTGCAGTAACGTCCACCAGGAAATAAAATAGTCTGTGCCACCATTTTACAGAATGTCTGCCAATAGCATACCTCTCTCGTAATTGATCAAACTTATCGACACCACCCATTATTTTGTGGTATTCCGCCACAACTTCAGGGCAAGAAATCTCTGTACTAGTACCATCCTTGTTTTTCATTTTCACTGTGGCTGTTTCTCATGGGTCATGAATTGAGGACAGGAAAGTGACTGGACGGTTATCCATCCATTTTACTGCAGAAATGGCTCCTTTTGTTTCAGACTGGCATTCTCCTAGTTCCAATTTTACGTTTTCCTTCATAAATTTGGGTGAATCAAAAGTATTTACCTTATACTATAGCTTTGAGGAAGAAATCACAAAATGTCACGCAAACAGCACTGAAAGGCTCCTCTACAGAGCAACACTCAGCTATACAATTCCTCTGCGCGAAGGTACAGCAAAAACGGCGGGGAACTTCCGATTGGAAGTAGTACCCTATACTGTTCACTAGGTGGTAGGACCGTACAGAGGTGGGAACTGTGAATCCCACGGGACTGGGAGCGAGTTTATTGCAGTGGGAAGCATGTTTCCCACGGCTCACGAAAGGGTTAAGGCAAACCTGATTTGAATCCTCATAATGGTGTTAGTAGCGTCACTCTTATGTGACTGGCGTGAAATTTGAATGGACACCATCTTTTAGATGTAAGAACACGCCTACCAACATTTAATTCATTCTTGGTGTAGCAATTTTTTTTTTCCATCAGTACATAAACGGAAGTCCACTGCTCGCTTCCTTTTGTCTGTGGAGGCTAGTCTCATGAAGTGCCGTAGACATTTTGGTACGGTCTCAGAATTCCCTTGACCGATATCTGGCCAGTATCAGTATCTAAAACAGACAGAAGTCTTCGAGATTCTCGATTCCCGAGATTGGCGAACTTGAAACTTCTTTATTTAAATGTGTGTGTGTGTCTGTACTTAAATTGCTGAATGACTGAGAAGATGAAACTTCTACGTTATTTGATTCTGAAACAGCTGAGTGAAACTGAACGTGCTGAGCCTACTTTCTCTTTACTTTTTCTTATCATGTCAACACTGACCCACAATATTCTAGCGCAACGCAATCTGACTGCTCAAAAAAATTACAACCTGACTTCAAATACTTAATTCAAAAGAATGGCCCTGACTAAAAAGAAATCTTAACAATAACCTATACATTTCATTAAGCACTTACCTCACAAAAATCTTCATTACGCGTGCTACTGCAATACAGCGAGCGTCAATACTGCAAGCTAAATAAAAGATTCAAACTACTAAAGTCACTAACTACTAATAGGCATGCGGTTTCCTCAGAAAAGATTTTGTTGCAAACCAAATAACGTATGATTTGCCTTAATAATGTGACATGCAGTTCAAACACGAATATAAATCGTCATTGACATCCAGTGCAAAGACATATAATCATGAATAATTTTCAATCTCCAAGTCGGATGCTTCCAGATCGTTAGCCTTCATTAACACTTCAGACCTCTACCCTCCACCAATGCTAACTTCTCACATTTAACATCAATCATTGATGGCTGTTCACCTCCAAGTGCCCAACACTACTTCCATCACTGCTGGCGACTAACTTCCAACTGCCCAACACTAGTGGCGATTAACCTCAAACAAGTCCGACCAGCCACAGAGTCTCTTACAAAGAAAGCGCAGTCGGAGATCCAATGCAAAGCGCTACACAGTGCTGCCAACACAAGAAGCAGCCCACTTACATACTACCTATACACATAGTTAAGGTTGTACGTAACACAAGTGCTCACGTCCTACTCGATTTGGCCAGTTTTTTCTTTTCTTAAAGGACTTTTTTTTCCTTTGGAATTTATTGTTCTTACTTCTTCTCCTCCCCCTATGATTAATGAGCCTTGCTGCAATGGGGTGGCCAACGTCCCTCAACAATAGAGATAGCAGAGCCGTAGGTGCTACCACACCTGAAGTGTATCTGCACACAACCAGACGTTGGCTTGCTACAGGGTGTTTCTAAAATGACCGGTATATTTGAAACAGCAATAAAAACTAAACGAGCAGCGATAGAAATACACCGTTTGTTGCAATATGCTTGGGACAACAGTTCATTTTCAGGCAGACAAACTTTCGAAATTACAGTAGTTACAATTTTCAACAACAGATGGCGCTGCGGTCTGGGAAACTCTATAGTACGATATTTTCCACATATCCACCATGCGTAGCAATAATATGGCGTAGTCTCTGAATGAAATTACCCGAAACCTTTGACAACGTGTCTGGCGGAATGGCTTCACATGCAGATGAGATGTACTGCTTCAGCTGTTCAATTGTTTCTGGATTCTGGCGGTACACCTGGTCTTTCAAGTGTCCCCACAGAAAGAAGTCACAGGGGTTCATGTCTGTGCGAATAGGGAGGCCAATCCACGCCGCCTCCTGTATGTTTCGGATAGCCCAAAGCAATCACACGATCATCGAAATATTCATTCAGGAAATTAAAGACGTCGGCCGTGCGATGTGGCCGGGCACCATCTTGCATAAACCACGAGGTGTTCGCAGTGTCGTCTAAGGCAGTTTGTACCGCCACAAATTCACGAAGAATGTCCAGATAGCGTGATGCAGTAATCGTTTCGGATCTAAATAATGGGCCAATGATTCCTTTGGAAGAAATGGCGGCCCAGACCAGTACTTTTTGAGGATGCAGGGACGATGGGACTGCAACATGGGGCTTTTCGGTTCCCCATATGCGCCAGTTCTGTTTATTGACGAAGCCGTCCAGGTAAAAATAAGCTTCGTCAGTAAACCAAATGCTGCCCACATGCATATCGCCGTCATCAATCCTGTGCACTATATCGTTAGCGAATGTCTCTCGTGCAGCAATGGTAGCGGCGCTGAGGGGTTGCCGCGTTAGAATTTTGTATGGATAGAGGTGTAAACTCTGGCGCATGAGACGATACGTGGACGTTGGCGTCATTTGGACCGCAGCTGCAACACGGCGAACGGAAACCCGAGGCCGCTGTTGGATCACCTGCTGCACTAGCTGCGCATTGCCCTCTGTGGTTGCCGTACGCGGTCGCCCTACCTTTCCTGCACGTTCATCCGTCACGCTCCCAGTCCATTGAAATTTTTCAAACAGATCCTTTATTGAATCGCTTTTCGGTCCTTTGGTTACATTAAACCTCCATTGAAAACTTCGTCTTGTTGCAACAACACTGTGTTCTAGGCGGTGGAATTCCAACACCAGAAAAATCCTCTGTTCTAAGGAATAAACCATGTTGTCTACAGCCCACTTCCACGTTGTGAACAGCACACGCTTACAGCAGAAAGATGACGTACAGAATGGCGCACCCACAGACTGCGTTGTCTTCTATATCTTTCACATCACTTGCAGCGCCATCTGTTGTTGAAAATTGTAACTACTGTAATTTCGAAAGTTTGTCCGCCTGAAAATGTACTGTTGTCCCAAGCATATTGCAACAAACGGTGTATTTCTATCGCTGCTCGTTTAGTTTTTATTGCCGTTTCAAATATACCGGTCATTTTTGAAACACCCTGTATGTTGGCACCGTCAGGGCGGCTGCAAGCAAGGGAAAACTCTCGAGGATATCCAGCTGCACTGTAGGATTTAATGATGATAGCATGCTGTTCGGTAAAATATTCTGTACATAAAATAGTCCCCCTTTCGGCTCTCGGTACGGGGTTACTCTGAGGGCTATCATCGGCAAAAGCAAATCTGTTCTGCGGGTCGGGCTGGTTGGTAGATAGGTAAAAAAATTTAAAAAGAGAAATGGAAAAGTTGTTGGCAGGTGTAGTGGAAATGAATGGAGAAAGCTGACAGGAAGAACAGGACCTTCGGTCAGGTGAGTACAGTGTGAGGTCAGAAGATCAGAAAAGGCTAATGGGCAGGTTATAGCGAGATATGGTGGAAATTAGTGAAGTACTGTGGCAGGAAGAACAGGTTTCAAGACAGGTGACTGAAGAGTAATCAACTTAATCAATGAAAGACTCCACTGTATTTCTTATGTAAATCTCTGTTTGTTATATAACATGGCGACCTTAACATTTGAAAATTACTATTTCCATCGAAGGTATCCGCAATTTTGGTGACATAGTCTCACAAGTTTTCCCTTTTCTGTTCTTATTTTGAAAAAGGTAATTACACATCTGAGGACCGTCCCACTAATATAGAGGGTGATCAGAAATAGCCTGTAAGGCCAGGTTGTGCTGAAGAATAATAGTTAAGAAACTAATTCGATATATTATGCTGTTTCTGAATTAATCGGTATTAAAAATAACCAATCAGGGCACTGAGCCCGCAAATTCGAGCGGCCCACCAGGTACAATTAATGTCAGTTGTTCTCAAACCTTAGATGACAGCGCAAAGGACTGCCCAGCCTTTGGCTCGGTTTCGATCCTTACTGGCATCGCAGGTCCAATTTTTGTATCGCCCTGTTGTTCAGGTTTAGAAAACCAAACGAAGAACACGTTTGGCGACACCGTCCCTGGCAGGCTGCTAGAACTTCAGCTGGCAACGCGGCCTGATTGGTTGACTACAATGATACTTAATGGGACCACACACTGCCTATCTAACCCATGTTAATTTAGGCAAGTATTTGACCCATTTCTGAAAAAACTATTTGATGCAGGACCTTAACATTTTTACTGTATGTTACGTGATGCTAATAGTCAACTGTACTAAAATCTACTTTATCCATTTTATAGTTTTTAAGAAATACTTTTTTTTTAAATTTATTAACAAGAAATATTAAGTTTTTTCTGCAGAAAATATTTTTTGTGGACTTCCTAATGAGGGAATATTGATAAATGTAGTACCAGAGGTGGCTTTTTATGTTAACAGAGTCTCTGAAAATTTCATTCATTTATATAATGGGGCATATATACCGAAAATTTTAGTTTGCGGGAAATTGACTGTAAAGAAGAAACTTTTGAAATTTGATACTTACAGTTAATTAAAACCGTCCTGCTGCATATGATGGCCCTTCTTTGGCCTCTAGCAGGTCTTCTAGCTTCTTTTTCACCTTCCTGGATGTTTGCCTTGCTTTCTTGGCCATATTAAATGCTGACCTGTCTGCATAGTCTATCGTCATTTTATCACATTGTTGCACCCCAGTGATCATATTTTCACCAGGATTAATTCCCAGCTTTTTCGGTACCCGACACTTTCCCATATTACCACAACTGAATGTAATAACAGCATCATGAACACCTAGTTTCATCGTATGCATGCCTACAAATAAGGTTTTAGGAAGGCGGTTCCAAATTATGCTGTTGAAACATTCATTTGAGTTCTCTCTCTGCCCATGCAGACATTTCCTTAGAATTTCAGGATAAGCCAAGTCTCTGAAAACAGTTTTAATTGATGTAATAACAGCAGCAGGAGGAGAATGCTGGTGAGAATAAGATTCTCCAGTTGCCTGAGACCTATTGTATTTGCACCACGAATTTTCTCCTGATGGACACAATCCATGACATGGACTTGTTTCCTCTAAATTCTCGTTTCTTGAAAATGCCTTTACGTTTCGTTATCTTCAATAAACACAACAAAACACACGTAAATAAGCACTGCAAACGTAAGTATAACAACTACTCGCAAACACACTTGAACAAAACTAACCGCGTGTTTGAAAGCGTGTTGTTTACAAACAGCAGAAACAAAAGAATACCGACCGTTGCATTCAAAGGATAGCCAACACACTCGGGAGTAAAAAAAAGATCCCTAACGTGCAATGTAGGGGATAGAAAGATCTAAAATATATGCAGAAAAGTGGGTGACAGAAAAGTTGGCGTGGCACATAAAGACACGTGGTAGAAAAATGCTCTTTAAATGTTCAAAAAAAGTTTTTTCAGCAGCATCCTTTTCAGAGTACTTAAATAAAACCTTAATCTATCGAATCTATGATGAAAACCGAAAATCGATTTTTTTCGACCTGAACCACGGTGTGGTGCCCTTAACTCGGTAATGGCGCGACGTATCGAATTTCTTTCTTAACATTTGTATCTCAGCTCAAGCTATCCCAAAACACCCAGTTGTTTTTAACTACCCTGTACACCACTTAAGACACTGCAGAGTGTTGTCCGATAGTACTTCATAATATTATTAGTGAAGCTCTGCTGTATTCCATTCCATGACTTTGTATATGCCCTTCCCTTGTACCTTGTAACTTTTCTACTGATGTTTATTTTCGTGAACTGCAACTGTAGAAAACTGAACTGCGGTTATTTATACTCGTATACCTGCGTTGTTGTCCTCAACAACACAAGTGGTGTCATTACGGAAACGCTATCTGATAACTGAGTCGCCAAACCTAAATCTGTATAATAGCATTTCAATTAATAAAGAAATTAGAAAACCAAAACAGTAAACTAAACAAGTTAGCCTGTGAAGCTATGTATTGTCCAGCTGTGAGCAGTGCTACAGTGCGCGATTTACAATTCCAACACAAAGCTAACAAGATCAATGAATTTGGAAAGAATAATGAACCAAAATGTTTCTACAAAAATGACCTACGAATTCACGTACTCAGAACTGACTAACCAATTCCTAAACACTGAATAATGCACACACAAATGTACCACTACACTGTGAAAATCGAACTGTCTGCATGTGTAATGGAACCTCAAATACACTTTACATAAACTGGCTCTGATAATGAATTAATGAATTATTTTGCTAAACAAGTCTCGCTGTGAATTATGTAACTATAACCTGACTATGCTGTAAAACTACTAACAAAAAAGTTTTTGTGCCCTACCTGTGGCAATGGAAACTTGAGACTGCTCGAATATGCAACAGCAGCAGACAAGCCAAACACAAAATAAAACCTTGCGCAAGTGCAAAGCAACGACGTGCAACTGTTCCACGCAGACCATGGTTTGCTTTTATTTCGTGCAGCTGTGTTCCGCTCCGTGCAGTGCGATGAGGCAAGAAATCAAAAAATAAAGTTCTTTTGCGAGGAGACGGTGCTGGAAGTTTAACGTGCTAAATGAGTGAAGGAAACCTGACCTTTAAAAACCGTGTTGCTAAAACAGACTCATTGTCTGGCTTTCACAACCGTCTTCACAAAAATTTATCTCTCCTAACAAACTTTATTCCTCCATATTTAATTTTTATAAATGGTAAAGGAGCGGTAAAATTGTAACTTCTGATTCCAAACCATGTGAAAAGAAAACTTTAATAAATATCGTCTGAAAAATGAAACCTATTAACCCAAACCAACTAAAAACGTTCATTATTCACGCACATCATAATTACGCGCAAGGAAATTATACGGCAACACTTCATCTCAAAAAAAAAAAAATCTTCACTTGTCCAGTTAATCTTCGCAGAATCATAATTCGTAATTCATCCTTCTCTGTATCTTTATGTCTGTGCCTTGAAAGCCATTTCCATCCGCTCAGTAGCATACCAACACCTGAGTCCCTCACTTGCTGCTCTTAGAATACTTACCGCTACGGTTAGCATAATGTTCGTTTCACAACAATTCCCGCAACCGTGACGGCATTTTGACGGCCCGCGCAGTATTGAAGAGCGACTTTGTGACAAGGGAAAATATGAATATTATTGCTTCTCGATTCACTCGCAGGAATTGAAGCAGCCCTCTTAGGTTCCCGCCTAACCACACACTAGGAAGTCGCTACATGTTCGGAAATAAACAAATATTTGTGAGGAAAAAAATACAAATTTTATTACAGTTCGTTTTAGTCGCAGCATTTAAAGCTGATCTCTTAGGTTTGTGCCCCACCGCAAACTCGAAAGGCGGCATATATTCGGAAATAAAGAGCCAAATATTTGTGAGAAGGAAGAATATGAATTTTATTGTTATCTGTTTCAGTCGCAGCAATTTAACCTGTACCCTTAGGCTCCTGCCTAACGACATGTTCGGAAATCGCTAAATATTTATTCCACCCTTCGTTCTCAGATCATACTCAATGTAAATAACATCAAATATTGCAGAACATACTTGTTCTACACCCATAACGAAGTAACAGGACGTGTTAACAACGCTAACATCAAAAAAATTTACATGGAACGGGATGCGAACCAACAACTTCCGACTCCAGAAGCCATGAGTTATTCATTGCTCTAGCACTTAACAACACGATGTTTAACTCCGGTCTTGGTTATCATATTCTGTCTTGAAGGCTTGTTTCGTTGATGCGTTATTGAGTGCCATTTAATAGTAATGGTGATGTATTGTGTATTGAATTTATAGTGCTCCATTACATTCAAACAGCATACTGCAAACTATAAAACAAGTGTGCTTCATTCTCAACTTGTAAAGTACACTCCCACGAGAGCACACTTATATGAAGGTATTAACTGTCGATAAATCATTTTCTTACAGGTATAAATATAATAAATCATTCCAAGAGAGACTTGTTTTTGTAAATGTCCGGTAAACTATCATGAAATCCTGTGAGATGCCTATGTTGAATGCTAAAGAAAATCGATAGCCAAATCATGCGGTCGTTGAAATTGTGCAAGACGTCAAAATGACGTCACGTTTGCGGGAATTGCTGTGAAACGAGCGTTCCTCCAACGATAATGCTATTAGCAACCAAAGATCACAGAGCTTGTACCAAGAACCTTTGTGGCGTAACATATCGACTATTAAAATCTGCTGTTTGAATAATATACAGTATGCATGTGCAGAATAAGACACATCGACTGAAAATAGAGCGTACATCACCTTTTGTCAAATGACAAAAATAAACTAGATAACTTACAAACTCTCTTAATCTCATAGTCCCCACACGGGACAGACGACAGGCACACCCGGAATCCGCCTAGTGTGTCGGTGTGATGTTACTTACACACGCACATAATCGTTCACAACACTCGCGTTCTCATACCTCCTATCGACATCCACCACAATGCTCGTTTCACATGTTTGCCCAACCTTCGCCAAAATTTACGTTTGCATCCGCAATACTCACTTTCACCTGTGATGTGATTGGACTTTTGAGATTAGTACAGTGTTGGGATGTGGTGTAACGCATCACAGTTCTTGTATTCATATCGGAAGATTGTCTTACCCTCGTTGTTTGTTGTAATGCAACATCTGCGATTATTTAAAGAAATCGTAGTCTGCAAGTGTGAGAGTTACCGTGATGTGGTCAGATGTTCCCATACAGTCGCACTGACGGCTACCGATTTCTTTTTTGTTAAACCTTTAGTGCCATAGACACGGGGTTCATAGGTAGACGCCGTGTTTCTTGTCTTCCGCAAGGCGTTCGATACAGTTCCCCACAGTCGTTTAATGAACAAAGTAAGAGCATATGGACTATCAGACCAATTGTGTAATTGGATTGAAGAGTTCCTAGATAACAGAACGCAGCATGTCATTCTCAATGGAGAGAAGTCATCCGAAGTAAGAGTGATTTCAGGTGTGCCGCTGGAGAGTGTCATAAGACCGTTGCTATTCACAATATACATAAATGACCTTGTGGATGACATCGGAAGTTCACTGAGGCTTTTTGCAGATGATGCTGTGGTGTATCGAGAGGTTGTAACAATGGAAAATTGTACTGAAATGTAGAAGGATCTGCAGTGAATTGACGCATGGTGCAGGGATTGGCAATTCAATCTCAATGTAGACAAGTGTAATGTCCTGCGAATACACAGAAAGATAGATCCCTTATCATTTAGCTACAAAATAGCAGGTCGGCAACTGGAAGCAGTTAATTCCATAAATTATCTGGGAGTACGCATTAGGAGTGATTTAAAATGGAATGATCATATAAATTTGATCGTCGGTAAAGCAGATGCCAGACTGAGATTCATTGGAAGAATCCTAAGGAAATGCAATCCGAAAACAAAGGAAGTAGGTTACAGTACGCTTGATCGCCAACTGCTTGAACTGCTCAGCAGTGTGGGATCCGTACCAGATAGGGTTGATAGAAGAGATACAGAAGATCCAACGGAGAGCAGCACGCTTCGTTACAAGATCATTTAGTAATCGCGAAAGCGTTACGGAGATGATAGATAAACTCCAGCGGAAGACTCTGCAGGAGAGACGCTCAGTAGCTCGGTACGCGCTTTTCTTAAAGTTTCGAGAACATACCTTCACCGAGGAGTCAAGCAGTATATTGCTCCCTCCTACGTATATCTCGCGAAGAGACCATGAGGATAAAATCAGAGATTAGAGCCCACACAGAAGCATTTTCCACGAACAATACGAGACTGGAATAGAAGGGAGAACCGATAGAGGTACTCAGGGTACCCTCCGCCACACACCGTCAGGTGGCTTGCGGAGTATGGATGTAGATGTAGATGTAGACCTAGGTAGCGGCTAGCGAAATACTTCTAATCAATTTAGAATCAAAGCATAGAAAGAATTAACGGTAGGTAATAAAGTTATACTTAATATTTACAAAACCTGTCTTTCCAACCTTTACGAATCTAACCTAAAACCTTTCGCTCTAACAAAGTTAAAAAAGTAAATAGAATATATCAGAGATTAAGTAGTGATAGTAGTAGTAGTAATAGTAGTATGGTATACTGCCTTACGGCAGGTCTTGTCATGGGTTAAGCCTCTTCCACTTTTGTCTGACCGTAGCCAGTCTTTTTCATTTCTGAATATTTGTCTCCTTTGATATTGTCCAGCATTTGATATCTTCTTTTTCCTCTACCCCTTTTCCTTTCCATCTTTCCTTCTATCCCTTCCTTCAATAGACAGTCGCTCCTCAATGTCTAGTCCATTTCCGTTTTCTCTTTATGATGACGTTCAACATGTTTCTTTCTTCTCCAACTTTTCTTAATACTTCTTCATTCCTTACCCGGTCTTCCCATTTCACTTTTTCCATTCTTCTCCATATCCACATCCTAGTGCCTCCAATCTTCTTTCATCTTCCTTCCTCAATGTCCAGGTCTCCGCACCATACAGTGCAACGCTCCAGATGTAACATTTGGCAAGTCTGTTCCTCAGATCTTTATTGAGTGGTCCGCAAAGTAGTTTCTGTTTCCTCTTGAATCCTTCTTTGGCAATTGTTTTCCTAATTTCTGTTGAGCAATAAATATCATCCATTATTATACTTCCTAAGTAATTTTAGTAATTCAATGGCTCTGTTTCCTCTCCCGCTATTTTCATACGGCATTTTTCCCCTTTCCTTCAATTACCATGCTTTTCGTTTTCTTCTTGTTAATCTTCATTCCATATTCTTCTAATTTTGTGTTTAGAACGTCTGACATTTGTTCCATATCTCTTGCACTCTATGTCATCACAACCATGTCGCCTGAAAATTTTATACACTCCAGTCTCCTACAACCCTATACAAACTCCTCTCCTTCCAACAAAACTATCTTAATAATTTCCTCCAGACAGATACTGAACAGTGTTTGTGATAAACAACAACCTTGTCTTACACCTCTTCTCAGTTTAATTTCTTCACTCATCACACCTCCTACTCTTACTCTTGCTCTCTGGTTCAGATATAAATTTCTAATTAGCCGTCTATGCCTCCAGTCAGTTCCTTGTTTCCTTAGGACTTCCATCAGTTTGTCACATCTGACACAGTCAAAAGCCTTCTGAAGATCAATGAACACAACATATATCTTCCTTTTCTTCTCCATATACCTCTCCCCTATCACTCTCAGTAGCCCAATGGCATCTCTGGTTCCCACTCCTTGCCTGAAACCAAATTGTTCATCTCCTGTTACGCGAAAGATATCGAATTGATTACATAATGACATCAAAGATACCGAAATTGCCTAAAGAATGTCAAAAGTTATCCAGGGGCAGATATTTCTTCATATCATATATTAGTAGTAGCTGAGGTTCTAGTTAAATGGAAAAGAACCTGGAACGGACAGAAGAGAGAGCACATTAACTTCGAGGAACTGAAAGACAAACACAACTGTGAAACATTAGAGAATGCATATTGCGAAATCATGATGCAACGACCGGAAAAGGAATGCACTGAAGGAAGATGGGATCGTTTTAAAAATTGGATCAAAAAGGCAGCTAAGGAAACGCTTCGAGTCAAGGAGAGGGAAAATGTAAAGAAAGAATGGGTAACCCCAGACATGATAACCAAGATGGATGACCCTGGACATGGAAAACTGTAAACACAGAAGAAGGCAAGCGCAACTACAGGAGATTAAATAATGAATTAAGGAAGGAGAACGAAAATCAAAGGGAAATGGCTGACAGAAAAGTGTCACAAGATAGAGAAATTAGAGCAAGAAGAAAAAAATGACTTGATATATAAAGAAGCAATGTATTTGACATTCAGGGAAAAGAGAAACAACAATGGACTAAAGGAAATAGAGGCAACAGACGGTAAAATGGTGAGTAAACCTCAAGAAATAACGAGAAGATGGAAAAAATATATAGAATGACTATATGCTGCAGACAGTCGACCAAGTGAAGAAGAGCTTGGGATAGAGGTAAAAGATAAAGTTGCAGATGTTGACAAAGGAAATGCAATACGAACTAGTGAGATTGAAGCATCCATGAAGGAGATGAAAAATGGAAAGGAAATGGGAGTTGATGAGATTCCTGCGGAACTGTTAAAGTCATTGAGAAAGAAGGGTAAAGAGAGTGGATTGAATTGTACAATCAAATATAAATGACAGGAAAATAGCCAAATGACTTTACAGAAAGTATTTTAATACCTATAGAAAAGTGTAACATAGAACAGTGAGCCTGATAACGCATGCAGCCAAAGTCTAGCTGAGGACGCTCAACAAAAGTTTATATCGAAAGCTGAATTGCATAATAAGAGATTATGTAAGACTTTATAATAAAATTCTGTGGATCAACATCTGTCAAAATTACAATAACAGCAACGATAAATAAGACAGTGTGTCACACAGTGTAATCTAATAAGAACAAATTCTCCATCGTGTATACAGTATTGTCGTCACGTGGATCACATAATGCTGGATGACGTAGGTACCACAATTAAGAAAAGTATATTTATGTGCACACAGTGACATAATACTAAATGGTGTAACTACATCTGTGACTTTATTATGCAAAATGAGATATATTTAAGTGTGATGACATAAATAGAACTATCCACACCAACCATGTTGAACCGTGAATTTACTTTCAAAATCTTTTGTTAAGGAATTTACTTTAATTATTAGCGATTCATCAAGAACATTAACACATTTAATCATACTAGGTGAGCGTGGAAGTAGTTGTCAGGAAGCAACTGATGAAAATGAAATTACTTTTAACAAATGTGAATTTTATTCCTAGAAGCTTTTTCAAAAACAGATTTAAAATTATAAGCAGATAAGCATCCTCGAAATATCAAGTTACAATTTTATTTGGAGGCAGAAGCAACAATATTAACAGTATGAGCCTTGTGGCTGAGAAGCTTGCCTGCTCCTTTTCAACACGGTCGTAGTCACGACCGCTCACAACAACCTCTGAAAGAGTACACTGGTGCAAATCTGCAACACACAGATTACTTTAAACTAAAAAAATTTTTAACAACTCACACAAACACATAAAGTATGCACCCTAATGGACTCTTATGGTGGAAGGGTGGCAACCTTATAACCTAAAATAACTATTTAAATAAAACCCATGAAATGCAATAAAATGTACAATATGCTCTGCATTACACATATACAAGATAAAAACATATTTCAGGAATTCGGCCTTTAAGCAATAAATTCGTTAACACCGAATCCGACAAAGATGACAGAGGCAGCTATTAACAATTAACGTATGGCAGACTGACACGAGGGGGGGAGGGGGGTGTTACTGAACAACCCGAACCGCAGATTGCTCTACACCTCCCCAATTCCACAAGGGAAAAACAGACCACCCAATTCACAAATAACCACCTTCCCGAGGGTGGGCAAACGGAGAAGAATGGTGGGACGACCCCAAAACAAAGCGGCTAGTGACCTCACGAAGAAAACAAGTAGAATTTAACAAGTAAATGAAACAACATATCTTCAATCACTTAACTTCTAATAAACTGCGATTTCTGGTGAAGACCTGGCGCAGCACCCCCAACACTCTCCCGAACCGTCCGCTGCCAGCCGCTTCGACGGGCGCAGGAAGGCGTGCCGATCTCCCGTCTCGCGGCGTCGCAGCTCGCACCGGCCAGACCGATGTCGTGGTTTCGCTCCTGTTGTTCTCGTGTGAACCGTGAAGCCACTACCCCTTTCTATACGGCGCTGCCCACTGGACTCACGTGGGGACCTCACATGCGCCGACGCTCAATGCGGACAAGTCATCTCATGTCTCAGTGCGCGACCGACCAACCGATCGATCCAACCGCCAATGACCGTTGCCCGAGCAACTCGAGCAGACTGGCGGCCTAACGCGCAGACCGGGCGACCACTAGCTGAGTTCTCTTACTGTCGGAGTGGTAAGACTCTCTTTTCCTGGCTTTAAAGTTTGATCCAAACGACAGACATACTAGCACTCCGACGACTGACCTAGCCTCACTTCGACTGACCCCCTGCCGAGTTTTTTTTGTTTCTTTCTTTATTATTTCATTCCCCTGCCCCATATGGGCAGGGGAGGGCTGTCAGCGGCACAATCCGCCACTCTTCAGCCGAGTGACACAACAACTAAAACAAGAATAAAATGATACATACATAAGGAGATAAAAAAGGGGAACATAAAACAGAGCAAGGGGAGAAAATGGAGGTAAAAATACACTGACATGAAGACGTTCATGGAGGACAGTTAAAAAAGTCACCAGAAAGTTAAAAAACACGGCGATTCTTAAAACACAGAGAAGACACTGAATGCGCATGCACAGGTTAAAAGTCGGCCACAGTATTAAAAACACTCCAGAACAACACACTTAAAACCCACTTGGAGCACACACGATGAAGAATAAAACTGCCAGGTGGGACCTGCCGATGGAAAGGTCAGAGAGGATGGAAAAGGAGGGGAGAGCATGGGGCAGCTGGGTAAGTGGCGGGATGAAGAGAGGAGGGACATCAGTGGGTTCACAAAGAGACAGGAGACACATGGGGCAGGAGAGGAAGAGGGAAGACAGGGCAGGAGGGAGTGCAGAGACACGAAAAGAGGCACAAGAGATGGAGGGGGAGTAGGAGGGGGAAGCCGCTCAGGAGGAGGGAGGGTGAGGAGAGGGAGCCCCGAGGAGGAGGCAGGAAGATGGGGTTTTTAGTTGGTAGGAAGGGTAGATGTCAGGGCGAAGCTCATCATCAGGGAGGAGTAGACGGTGGAAGTTGTGTTGGGAAAGGAGATGGAGGGTGTGGAGATGGAGAGAGGGTGGGACACAATGGTAAAGGCGCGGCAACTGGTTGGGGGTGGAGAGGAAGGGAGACACCAGGGGGTGAGGGGGATCAAGGCGGCGGAGAATATATAGTGTGTGGATGCATTAAAGGAAAAGGTGGGTGAAGGGGATGAGGTCGTAGAGGATGCGCGTGGGGGACGGAAGACGGATGCGGAAGGCGAGGCGGAGCGCATGGCGTTTGAGGATTTGGAGGGCTTTATAGAACCGAGGAGGGGCGGAAATCCAAGCGACGCTGGCATAACAGAGGATGGGGCGGATCAGGGATTAGTAGGTGTGAATGATGGTGGAAGGATGCAGACCCCACGTCCGGCCGGACGGGGGTTTCAGGAGGCGGAAGGAGTGGGTGGTGCGGCCTATGATGATCGCCTGGGTCTTGGAGGAATTAACACGGAGGAACCACTGGTTGCACCAAGCGGTGAATTGGTCAAGGTGGGCTTGGAGTATACGTTGGGACTGTTGAAGGGTAGGATAAAGGGCTAGGAAGGTGGTATCATCATCAAACTGGAGAAGATGAACAGGAGGGGGAGGTTTGAACATATCAGCAGTGTACAGGAGATAGAGGGGAAAGGGCACGCCGGCAGAGGGGTAGCCCCTGCCGAGCTGATAGCGCCCCTTAAATGCACGTGAACAGGCAACCTTCTCGCTTTCGCACCAGAGGGCGACACCAAAGCTGCGATTGCCACAGCGGCGCCACCGCCAGAAACGGAGGGCGACTGCTTCGCAAAACGCGCTGCGGCAGGCTCTTCAAACAGCAATTTTTTTAACACGGCTCACATGTCCTAAATACAATTACGTAAGTAGTTACCTTATGAATCATTTTATCACTGATGTCCTTTCTATCCACATTCTACACATCCATTTCTAACAAATTTTGCTCTCTGTAATAGGTTGCTTGTGAAAATGGAAAAAGCCCGAAACTAGTCAACCAGTAAATAAACAGTGGTTTTGGTGTATAATATCTTTCCTTCAAAAATCGTCACGTTACATCATTTTGTATTATCGAACAGTTGACAAGAACTTACCGCACTGCTGAAACGTGTTACCCCACCACAGGATCGAGTTATTACAAAACATACTCATAATTTTAACACTATGCATCGGGAAGTATGCATCTTAGGGAAAACTAAATTAATTACAAAATGTACCAAACGAATTGCCCTTTTCAAATGTCAGCGACCAGGAAGCTCGGAAAGGGAGTTATCAACTGGAAATCTTTGATAAGGAATTTCCGGTGTCAACATTTTCCAGATAATCTAGGAAAGACACTCTAAAGCCTTCGTTGTAACATTGATACAGGAGATTTTTCTTCAGTTGTTTCTGAGATACCTCGAACCATTGACCCAGCTACCGTTTCACTCCTCTGAAGATTTCTCCCGCAGTTTGAGATGGAAGGTCAGGCAATACTTTTATCTGTCGACCACAGTCTTTGAGACGGTTGTAAATAAAGTAAACACCAGCTATTAAAGTCTACTTTGTATGATTGTTTCTAGAAAAGTACTGCCCCAGACAAAAAACGGGTTTGCGTGTATGTGCGTGTTTGTGTACGTCAGCACAGCTGTGCTGCGCTATCGGAGACACGCAGAAATTTCGGTACCTGAGCTACAAAACGACGCCCATTTTTTGCCCATGATTGTCCACTAGAAACACAGCGCTACACGTCTCCCCCCACCCAGCCGGCTTCTGTACTTCAACTAGAAGTTTTCTTTGCACCCACTGTGGAGCATCTTGCATCAGACTTAAGCCTCTCTAAAGAATCTAAGACACCATAAACTGTCGTGGCAATGACCTCACAGGCACCACCTATTCACAAAAAAAGATCACAATGGCCAGAACGAAAGATGCATGGACAATGGAGCGCTGTAGTTCTGTGGTTTCGAGCAGCACTGAATTTCTCATTAGAGAGCCTAAGTAGAGAGAGAGGTAGGGCACAGGGGGATAGAGAGAGGCCAGTTGTGATATCAACACTGGTTAACTGTGAGCAAAGGATGTCATGTATTTACTTGTCTCGTGTTTACCCCGGCTCGAGTAGCATGGGCGGTGCTGTTGCAGTCGGATTATAAACGCTCTCAGTGCCTATTCCGCAGCACCATTATTTTCAGGTAGTACGTCTTGGTGCAATTCTGCATGCCCTTTGCCGGGCGGGGTGGCCGAGCGGTTCTAGGCCCTACAATCTGGAACCGCGTAGGTTAGTTAGGTTTAAGTAGTTCTAAGTTCTAGGGGACTGATGACCTCAGAAGTTAAGTCCCATAGTGCTCAGAGCCATTTGAACCATTTTTGCATGCCCTTTGTACGTTCATTTCACGAAATTTAACATCTAGAGTCGTGTTGTAAGTCGAAACTTACCGATTATTGTAAAGTTAGATTTTCACACAAATGTTTGTTTACTAAATTTTGATTGATGAGGGACTGAATGAATATAATAAACATCACTTACAGTGACGACAGTGATGACAGGATAGTGAGGACAGTTAAGAGAAAACGCTAGGTTATATTGCCATCGTCACTAAAATAGTGGTCAAAGTTGGTTTATGACGCTCGTAATTAATAATAAATAAATAAAAAATAAAAATAAAGCCTTACACTGGACAGTTAAAGTTGAAAATTGGGAATCGGAAAAGCGGTTTGTGGATACCGAAAACATACAAGGTGGTCCATTAATAGTGACCGGGCCAAATATCTCACGAAATAAGCATCAAACGAAAGAACTACAAAGACGAAACTCATCTAGCTTGATGGGAGAAACCAGATGGCGCTATGGTTGGCCCGCTAGATGGCGCTGCCATAGGTCAAACTGATATCAACTGCGATTTTTTAAAAATAGGAACCCCCATTTTTATTACATATTAGTGTAGTACGTAAAGAAATATGAATGTTTTAGTTGGACCACTTTTTTCGCTTTGTGATAGAGGCGCTGTAATAGTCACAACCGTATAAGTACGTGGTATCACGTAACATTCCGCCAGTGCGGACGGTATTTGCTTTGTGGTACATTACCCGTGTTAAAATGGACCGTTTACCAATTGCGGAAAAAGTCGATATCGTGGTGATCGAAGTGCCCAATGGGCGTGTGATATGTATCCTGCTCGGTATCCTGGACGACATCATCCAAGTTTCCGGACCGTTCGCCGGATAGTTGCGTTATTTAAGGAAACAGGAAGTGTTCAGCCACATGTGAAACGTCAACCACGACCTGCAACAAATGATGATGCCCAACTAGGTGTTTTAGCAGCTGTCGCGACTAATCCGCACATCGATTGCACCCGTACCATATTTCTATGCACCAAGAATTGCATGGCGACGACTTTGAACGTCGTGTACAGTTCTGCCACTGGGCACAAGAGAAATTACGGGACGATGACAGATGTCATTCACCAACAGCGGTAATGTAAACCGGCATAATATGCCATATTGTGCAACGGAAAATCCACGATGGCTGCGACAAGTGGAATATCAGTGACCTTGGTGGGTTAATGTATGGTGCGGCATTATGGGAGGAAGGATAATTGGCCCCCATTTTATCGATGGCAATCTAAATGGTGCAATGTATGCTGATTTCCTACATATTGTTCTACCGATGTTACTACAAGATGTTCCACTGCATGACAGAATGGCGATGTACTTCCCACATGATGGATGTCCGGGCGTGCGATTGAAGCGATATTGAATACCATATTTCATGACAGGTGGATTGGTCGGCGAAGCACCATATCATGGACCGCACGTTCACCGGATCTGACGTCCCCGGATTTCTTTCTGTGGGGAAAGTTGAAAGATATTTGCTATCGTGATCCACCGACAACGCCTGACAACATGCGTCAGCGCTTTGTAAATGCATGTGCGAACATTACGGAATGCGAACTACTCGCTGTTGAGAGGAATGTCGTTACACGTATTGCCAAATGCACTGAGGTTTACGGACATCATTTTGAGCATTTATTGCATTAATGTGGTATTTATAGGTAATTACGCTGTAACAGCATGCGTTCTTAGAAATGATAAATTGACAAAGGTACATTATCACCTTGTAACAACCGAAATAAAATGTTCGAACGTACTTACGTTCTGTATTTTAATTTAAAAAACCTACCTGTTACCAACTGTTCGTCTAAATTGTGAGCCATATGTTTGTGACTATTACAGTGTCATCTATAACAAAGCGAAAAAAGTGGTCCAACTAAAACATTCATATTTCTTTACGTACTACACGAATATGTAATAAAAAATGGGGGTTCCTATTTAGAAAAACGCAGTTGATATCAGTTTTACCTATGGCAGCGCCATCTAGCGGGCCAACCATAGCGCCATCTGGTTTCCCCCTTTCAAGCTAGACAAGTTTCGTTCTTTGTAGTTTTTTGTTTAACGCTTATTTCGTGAGATATTTTGCCCGGTCACGATCATTGGACCGCCCTGTATAAGACTAGACGAGTTATGCTTTTCTAATGCTTAGCACGTCACGTTTAGAGAATTTATTCTCATTACAAAGTAAAAATATTTTTACATTGGCATTCTACGTGACGTATGCTATCTTGCCCTACAGCTGTCTTTTTATGGTTTTAAGGTATTCTCCTTCCTTCATTATGCAGAAATGCACACGCAAGGAAATCATGATCCACGGTGTAAGTTCAAAAATGTGCAGAAATACCGCGTCGTGGATTTTCCCGGTATAGTTGAAAATCATCAGATCCACACTGACTCACTGAAACTATGTTACGAGGCTACTAGAGAAAATATCAAATAACTGAAATAGCTACTACAAACCGTTTGAAATAAAGTAAACTCAACTTTATCTAGCCGATAACCGTTATTCCCAGATCGTCAAAAACCTTTAATAACAGGCTAATATTTCACTATTCTCGACCTGTGTCCGACGTATGCACTATCGCACACCAGACTGTTCAGTATCCTCCACAGCATATCTGCAACATTATAGGAGTGGTATTTTCTTTAGCCATGTACCAAATAGCAAGCTAGAAGTGCTACTTTGCTGTCAGTTGTAAGACCGATGTGTCGTTACAGCCGACAGGCGACCTCATTTCACGTTGCGACGCTACCTAGTTGTAGGTTCCACGTTGTAAGTAGGTTGTTTAGGTTTTAGCGTTGGTAACGCCACGTAGCGCTCTGTATGAAAATCACTGACTGTGCTGTGTGCAGTCTGTGGCTGGTTTGCATTGTTGGAATATTCGCTACTGTATTGTTGGGCAGTTGGACACGAACAGTGCGTAGCGTTGCGCAGTTGGAGGTGAGCCGCCAGCAGTGGTGGATGTGAGGAGAGAGATGGCAGAATTTGGAGAGCGGACGGACAATCTGAACGTGTGTCCATCAGAAAGCGTGAATTTGTAATAATGTATATCAGTATATCATGAACTGATTTTATATATATATATATATATATATATATATATATATATATATATATATATATATATATATATATCATGACTTTTGAATATTATTAAGGTAAATGCATTGTTTGTTCTCTATCAAAATCTTTCATTTGCTAACTATGACTATCAGTAGTTAGTGCCTTCAGTAGTTAGAATCTTTTATTTAGCTGGCAGTATTGGCGCTCGCTGCATTGCAGTAGTTCGAGTAACTAAGATTTTTGTGAGCTAATTGATTAATGAAAGGTATAGGTTATTGTTAGTCAGGGCCATTCTTTTGTAGGGATTATTGAAAGTCAGATTGCGTTGCGCTAAAAATATTGTGTGTCAGTTTAGTGTTCATCAGAATAAGTAAAGAGAGAAATGTCTGAGTACGTTCAGTTGTGCTCAGCTGTTTGAGAATCAAATAACGTAAGAGGTTTACAGCACAGTAATTCACTAATATTTCCAAGAGGACGTTTCAACCTAATCTGAAGAAAACATAGCGACCGTCTGAGGATACGTCACTAGCCGGCCGAAGTGGCCGTGCGGTTAAAGGCGCTGCAGTCTGGAACCGCAAGACCGCTACGGTCGCAGGTTCGAATCCTGCCTCGGGCATGGATGTTTGTGACGTCGTTAGGTTAGTTCGGTTTAACTAGTTCTAAGTTCTAGGGGACTAATGACCTCAGCAGTTGAGTCCCATAGTGCTCAGAGCCATTTGACACGTCACTAGAGATGGGCAAACTCGTTCATCCTTTGGAACTAGTTCACTGCTGATCGTTCTTTTTTGGGAACCGTTCATTTCTACTCGTTCACCGTTCATTTGTGCTTGGTATATGGTTCTTATGAAAAACTGAAAACTAGTAGCGTAGGTGACTGAAGGATGGAGGGCACCAAGAGGGGGCACTCGCCTCCCCCCTGGAGTATAGAGTTTCTATTCATTACAGAATTCTTACTCACTTTCAGAAGTAATTTCTGTGATCCTGCAGAACCTCTCGTTTAGCCAACTGTAGTCTTGTGTAGCTGATCGCAGGGAAATAATATAGGGTGGCGCACGGAAAACCGGCCCCGAGTACAGACTGCTCACCAATTACGGACGATGTGTTGCCCGTTACGAGCAGATACAACAAACAGACAAACATGTAATAATTAGGCAGCGAAGAAATAACAAGCTAATGCAAGCAACAATTGCGAAACAATCCATGACGATGTATAGAGAGCTGGAGAAGAGAACATGAAAATCTCACGCGACGTGCATGGGCTATAGCTCATGTAGTCTTGAAAACCTGTTGGTGGCTGTTTCCCAACTTAATAGAACACAAGTGTCTTGTATAAAATTCTTCGTTTCGACTTCCACTACATAGCTATGCTATGTTGTAAACAATAATCGTTTACACCCTATATATACTTCACGTTGTCTCTGAGTTCATAGGCGAAGTAGAGACTTTATGGAACCATAAAATAAAATGTGGTTTTCTCATACTTGCGTCACACGCTTAGTAAAAATTAGGTTTTTATGTTCCATTATTAAAGTTAATGCAGCAATAATAATAATAATAATAATGAAATTCGCAATAATAAAATTTTTGGTTTGAAAGCTCCTTCTGAACAAATGTTTTTGAGATAATAAGTAAATACGATTTTGCGGCAATCTATGTCTTTTAAAATGGAGAGGCACCGATTTTCCTACTGAGCCAAAATGACCCACAAACCACTTTTTTTTTTCTCAAAGAAGCCAAACTAGCAGGTAATGCAAATTGGAAACAACCAAACTTAAAAATAATTAGAGACTTCCTACATGTAATGTTTTGTATATGAAAGATACACGAAAATCGTTTTATATGAATTTTCTTACACTAAAAATTAAACAAATTATTGAAAGTTAGCTGCTAAATCAAGTCGATGAAACCAAAAAATATATGAATAACAAAAAAAAAAAAAACTTGCCTTGTTATAAATGTGACTTCTTTTGTTCATCGATATAATGAAGTGAGGTGATATGCCCTTTTGTTACCTGAAAAGACGTACCTATTACATACAACGTAATTTTTATATAATTTACGTAACTATAAAATACTTTTTAATTACCGGTCGTGGACGCTGAATAGCCAGAACCAAGAGTAAGAACAGTTTGGAACACATGTAAAATAGGCGAGCGCAGTGAACGAAACGAACAACTGGATACTGAACTAACTAGGAGCAGTTGGCAGTGGAACTGAGACAGGTGGTCATGCGAAGAACGGCGAGTGCGGCCGGGGGAGACCGAGACTGAGACGAGCACGCGACCGAGGCTGGAACGAGAACTGCCGAAGTGGCCGCCGCGACCGAAGTCAACTAGTGAACTATGAACCGATCGTTCCTCGTTCCCGGGAACTATAAGTAGACTGCCGCGACCGAAGCGAACTATGAACCGATCGTTCCTCGGAATTCGTTCCTCGGTCCTTTCGTTCATTTTGGTGAACCGATCCTTTGCACCCGTTTGTTCGCGAACTACCCATCTCTACACGTCACTCTCTCTCTCTCTCTCTCTCTCTCTCTCTCTCTCTCTCTCTCTCTCTCTTTCCCCTTCTTTCTCTGTCTTCCTCTCAGTTTCTGTCCCTCTCCCTCTCTCTACCTAGGCTCTCTATTAGCCATTGCATTGCAGTGCCACCCTACGGTGGTTCCCTGGTCTAGAGAGCGATTCTTCCTCCAGACAGACAGAGCTCAGCACCAGTGGGAGGAAGAGGACCGATTGCAGACCAGGCTACCGCTCGGGCGCCCCGGGGAGGCATCCGCTAGCAGCAACTTCCGAACGCTACTTTTGCCCCTCGAGTCTCGGGCGTACTCTTGCGGCTGCTGAGGTATGATAATACCGCCGCTATCTGCATAAAAGCAGCCGACGCGGCAGCCGCAGACAAAGGAGGCGGGCACAGACGCCGTGCACCCAGGAAGTCTCCCGCCGACCTTTGTTCCTCCACAGTTTCTGGCCTCCTAGCCCGAGTAAAGAGCTTTCTGCACTTGGAAGGTCGTCATATAGCATCCAAGTAGTCTCGACAATTTGCTGATCAACGTACACTGTGCAGTCACAAGGCTCATGATACGCCACCAGTTTACTGTGTGACATACGACAGTACGTCATGGAATATACAGGGTGATTCAAAGCTATTTTTTGAACGTATGGTGTCTGTTCCTTCGAAAGAACACACCACTTACATCCCGCAGCTGTGAAGCACTATATGTAAACTGCGCAGTGGTTACCGCACCTGCCAAGTAAGCAGGAGATCCCGTTTTCGAACCCCTGTCCGGTACACATTTTCGCTACTCGCCACTGATTCCGCTTAATGTCCAACTGCCGCCGGCAGCTGTGATCGCTCTTCAATGCACATATATTGATTCAAAACTAACTGCACACACTTTTGAACCGTGGATTTATTTTCAAAGAATATTCTTAAGAATTTATTCTACTTACTAGCGATTCATCAAGAACATTAACGTGGATGTAGTTGCCAGGGAATAACTCATTAAATTAAAAATGAAATTGCTTTTAACAAATGGGAATTTTATTCCTAAAAGCTTTTTTTTTCAGAAACAGATTTAAAATTATAAGCAGACAGCACTCTCTAAATATCAAGTAACAATTTATTCAGAGGCAGAATGAAACAAATTTTTGAGTGTATGAGCTTTCGGGCTGAGAACCTTACCGCTCCCTTTTGACACAGCCGTAGTCACGACCACTCTCAACAACCTCTGAAAGACTACACAGGTGCAAATCTGCAACACACCCGATTACCTTAAAATAAAAGTTTTAACAATTCACACAAGCACACAAACTATGCATCCCGTAGGAGGGATGGAAATGGCACAAAACACTAAAATTAAAAGATTAATTTGGCGCAGAAGGTGCAACTTCATTTTAACTTCTAAGAAAAGTCTTTCGGTGGAAGGGTGACAACTTTATAATCTAAAATGACCATTTAAATAAAAGCCCATGAAATGCAATCTTACATAAAATTATACATGGTTGGCCAAACATGCTCTCCAGTAGACATACACCGCCTCTCAAGATGATAGGCAAGATAAAAACATATTTCAGGAATTAGGCCGTTACACTTCAAGCAATAAATTCGTTAACACACCGAATCCGACAAACATGACAGAGGCAGCTATTAACGTACGGCAGATTGATAGGGAGATTACCGAACAACCCGAACCGCAGGTTGCTCTAACCCGCCCCTACTCCACAAGGGAAAAACGGACCATCAATTTATAAACAACCACCCTCCCGCTGGTGGGCAAAGGGAGAAGAATTGTGAGACGACCCAAAGCAAAGCAGCTGGTGACCTCACCAAGAAAAGAAGTAGAATTTAACAAGTACATGAAGCAACATATCAACAATAATTTAACTTCTAATAAACCACGATTTCTCGAGAAGACCTGGCGCAGCACCCCCAAATCGCTCTCCCGAACCGTCCGCTGCCAGCCGCTTCAACGAACGCAGGAAGGCGCGCCGATCTCCCGTCTCACGGCGTCGCAGCTCGCACCGGCCAGACCGATGTCGTGGGTTGACTCCCGTTGCTCACGTGTCGGCCGCGAAGCCACAACCCTTCGCTATAGGAGGATGCTAAGTTCACCGGACTTGGATACGATGTGACGTCATTATGACGTATACACGCTACATCGAAAACGATAGAAACCGTATATCGACTATTCGACTTTTGTGAACTTTCGAGAGGTTGTGACAGGGTAGCACTGTGCTCTGCACCATTCGTTGACATGTGTTTTGCGTTCCTTGCGTTTAAATCGTGTATTGTACTGTGTTCATGTGCTGTGCGTTGTTTTTCGTTTGCTCGTCTCTAATTATGTGTTCAGCATTCGAGAGACTAACGAGAGAAAATCTGAAAGAGTTCAGCATCGATGACGACAGGCAATTGCGTGGTTATTGTGAATCTCAAGCAGAAATTGATGTACTTCTGACCCAGCTGAAGTGCGTCGGTTATTTGTACTCGGAGAGAAGAAGCACTCAGTAGCCAAAATCTTTAGATGCGTCAAGACACTAACCTTTCGTTAAGATTACATTGAGAAATCCACTTCCCCTCGTATTTCATCTCCGGTCGACGATTTTTCTTCAACAATGCCTCATATTTTTCTTTTTAAGTTCGAAATTCAATCATTCTATACACCAGTCATTACTGGACACTAAGGTACCTGTCTCTGCGGTCCGATTGTGAAATTACTTGGAATTATGGCTGATAAAAGACTATCTTGGGATGGACATATAAATTACTTAGCTAACAAACTTGCACGAGTTCTCTTTCAGCTATATAAATTAAGAAAAAAAAGTCAGCAAGAGTATGCTGCTACAATCTAATATGTACTGACAAGACCAATTGTATGAAACCATACTAAAATATTGATAATAAATCAATATTATATTCGGCGTAAGCGTTCAATACAACAATCACACAATCTAATCTGGTCAGGACACAAGAAGACTTCACTTTTTTACGAAACGTGTTGTCCGTGGTGTTTTCAAGGCCACGGTCAGGAATATTTCTATTGATATCCAGCTCTTTTATTTTTGCGAAATACATATACGCTGCCACACTGAGCTGTTATCAGAATCGCACGTGTCAAAACAAACCACTAGCTGACGACAGTTTAGAATCTCGAACGTTCGTAAAAGTCGATAGGTGTGTTAATCGACTAAAGCGTGTTACGTCATAATGACGTCACATCATATCCAGGTTGGGTGAACTTAGCATCCTCCTTTGCTATACGGCGCGGCCCACTGGACTCACGTGGCGACCTCACATGCGCCGACGCTCAAGGCGGACAAGTCATCTTGTGTCTCAGTGCGCGACCGACCAACCGATCGATCCAACCGCCAATGACCGTTGCCTGAGCAACTCGAGCAGACTGGCGGCCTAACGCGCAGACTCAGA
The DNA here is from genome assembly GCF_023864345.2 of Schistocerca serialis cubense. Lineage (NCBI taxonomy): Eukaryota > Metazoa > Arthropoda > Insecta > Orthoptera > Acrididae > Schistocerca > Schistocerca serialis. Next base: position 866,845,567 of record NC_064641.1, on the reverse strand, counting down.
TGCAGGAACTAAGCCCCAGACCGGGCGACCACTCGTTGAGTTCTCTCACTGCGCCACAAAGTCGGACGAGAGACTGACCCCAGACTGACTCCAGACTCACCCAGACTGACTCACTGGCGAGCTCATAGCGCCCCTTAAATGCACGTGAACAGGCAACCTCTCCCCTTTCCCACCAGAGGGAGACACCAAAGCTGCGATTGCCACAGCGGCGCCACCGCCAGAAACGGAGGGCGACTGCTTCACACAACGCGCTGCGGCGCGCTCTTCAAAACAGCTCAACTCAGAAGGTGTAATATAAGCATCCAAGTAAGAGTTAAATATTAATTAAACGTCTGTCTGAAATTAATTTATTTCTGAATTATGTTGCGTAATATCATTTGCGGTAGCCATTACATCATGAGCGTGTCGTATTCGCCTGCGTATCGAATGATGTTGCTTTGTACACCTCTCTACACTGTTTGGTTGCTTCTGGCACGAAATGTCTTTGTTTATTTGACTTTGGCGTGGTCCGTTGTACTCTATGGTGCTATTGTAGTGTAATGGCATCATACGTACTGCGTAAATTCATTGTACCTGAGGTTCATAGACTGCAGTTGTTGAGTACGGTACGATGGCGTACTAAAACGGTGACTACGCAGGTATGCACCTTCTGTACGGCACAGTAGAGGGGAATGCTCGGACAGCTAGACGCCGGTATGGTTATGGAAATGTTTCGAAACAGAAGAGCTACGATCCCCCTTGAAAATGTTCTCCGCAGATGGTAACAAAACGTTAGGTTTTAAGGTGAAATCCGTTCGACCACACATAATAGCCCGGAAAATTTTATTAACTGTGACATTCCGGCCGTGAAAGTTTACATTTTACGAACAAAAGAGTTCTAAACTACTTTCACAGTTATGGAGAGGCATGTAGGGGTTAAGCAGGCCCCAACTAGATGATGCTGGTGTTATAAACATCCTGGAAATGGATGACGAATAGCCGATAATAAGTACCCACCCTGTAAGTGCCACTTTAGAGGTTTCTCAATGAACTGTGTGGCCTCTGTTTCGGAGACAGTAATTCCACCCATTTCACCTGCAGAAGATACATGAGCTCACACCTGTAAACTACCCTAGATGTCGTGCTGCCGATTCGCTCTTCGGTCGTCCGGTATTTTTTTGCGGATGAGAGCGTTTTTACCCGTGCGGGTGTCGTGAATGACCATAACATAACGTGTGGACGCGTATGTGAATCCTCGCGTAACTTCAGTACGTGGATATCAACATTCTTTGGAGCGAACATTTCATGTGATGTTGTGGACAATCAATCACTCGGATCGCACGTTTTCCCTCAACGCCTGACTGGTAGAGTGTATCGACAGTTTTTGTAACATACAGTGGGTGGTCCACATTCAGTGTGGAGTCAAGAGAGCATCTTAGTGTGGCTTAAACTGGTAAGTAGATAGGTCGTGCACGACCAGTTACTCGGCACCTCAGATCTCCGGATCCTTGGATGATTTCTACTTTTGGGGCCATCTCAAGGAGCTCGTGTGTGGTGTTTCGCCCGAGAATCTAACGCAACTAAGGCAGAGAACTGAAAATGGTTGTGCAGAATGAGATGAACGGAGCGGTAAGATGACGAACGCGTCACTGTTTTCTTCTCCGTGGACATTGTTTTGAACATGTTCTGCGGTAAATGTACAGTATGTAGTTGTTTTGAATTTCGGGTCCTTCTGTGTCGCTGCTTTCTGAGAACAAGTAATTTTGTTTTGTTTGTGTTGCAATTGTGATCCCTACTCAAACAAAACCTTATCATTTTTCGATTATTTTAATGCGAACATTTCACCCAGGAAGTGTATGCAGGTAGTTCTGAATCACGAGGAATTAATTATGAGTTGTTTTCAGTGCACTTGTGATCCCTAAGGTTCTTCGTATTTCCAAAGTAAAGCAATTTTAGACAAAGTGTTATTTGTCATTTTACTCTTATTTTCATGCATAAATTACAGCTACTTCTGAATTACCCTGCATATCGTCTGGCCAGAAATTAAGGCAAACCTTGTGTCACGCGGATTTACGGTTCGCAGTAAGCTTGTTGTCTGGCTCGCACGGCGGCTTTCAAGCTGGTTCCGCAGACGGCTAGGTTGCTTTCCTGCAGGGAGCTTCGCATGTTCTCACGTGTTAGCTCCGGTGCTGTTTACCTTCTAGAGTTCTCCGAATGCTGTCTGCGTTGGCCAATTAGGAGCCCTGACGACGTGCGACTACACAGCCTGGAAGATGGAGCTCCTCTACCAGTGCGGCCACCACAGAAATATGAGTACAGTTCATGCAAACAGACGTGATGTGCTGTAGACCCCGCTCATTCGATTGCCAGTGTCGGACATGTTGCCACTGAGTCAGCACTCCACTGCTAAATACTCTGGAAGAACACATTCCCTTGAAGATTCCAGCAATAGAAAGCAAGTTGACGGATTAAGTTCTTCATTGTCAGACACGCGAAGTGGTTGCAAATGTCTACGAGTGTACGAAAAAAGAAACTGCGCTAGGTGCTCCACTGAAACTTAGATCCACACTGAAACAAGTGGCCGAAACAACTGGAGAGGCGAGTGGAAAAATCAAGAAAGTGAATCCTCGACATTTTCAACACCTCAAAGGAATGCCACATAAGACCTTGCAAGGGCAGTGTGGACAATTTTAATAAGCAAGTCGTTCACCACGTGGTGAATAATTTCCACGTGACAGATAAAATAAAACTCACTGTAAAGGAAATCCACAAAAAACGTCAGAGAGTTTAGTAAATATCGAAGTAAATAAAAAGACACCTCGTAAAACTCTTCGCACTCTAGGATTTAGCTGGAAGATGACTAACCAAAAAGCTCTCCAGGAGCAAAGCAGTATGAGGGCAAAACGAATTGCTTACTTAAGGGGAGACGGAAGGCAAGTGGGCTTAAAAAATTCGATTATTAGATTTTAGCATATTTGAAACGCCTGGTCTTTCCTGCGTGAAACAGTTTTTCGTGAGATAAGATAGTTTCCCTGACGATCCTTGCAATCTGGGGCGGTGACAGCGAGTCTTATTACTGGGTACGTGCAGAACAACCCTATGGTACTAAGGCCGCAATTTCTAAATTAGAGTGAATTGGGCATGTCCAGAAGAGATTGTTTTATTTATTTATTTATTGATTTATTTAACCTGGCAAGATTGGGGTCCAGGTTGAGGAGATTATTGAAAGGAAAGTCAAAAATAGTATTGGAAGACGGTAAAAAGATAGGTGGTAAAGGTCACCTGATAAATGTTGAAATAGATAGATTGCAGAATTATTATGGCTTGGCCATAAGAAGAAACGTAGGATATTTAGGAAATATGAAAAAAGCTGTATGGGCTATCTTTTCCCGTAAGCTATCCACAAATGAAAATCCAGTGCACGGTTTTTGCCTGAATCATCCAGACACTTGGTGCAAGTACGGGAGAAGTGCCAGATATGACCACAAACATTTGGAATTAAACCCATATTTAGAATCCTTCGTAAAGATACCTTGTTGAAGAAATGTCTTCGTGGGAAAACTCAAAATTTGAATGAATGTGTGAATTATGTCATTTGGAACCGGTAACCGAAAACTGTATTTGTTCAGCTTACAAGACTCAAATTTGGTGTTTATAATGCTATTTTATGCTTCGGTAGCTCAGATGGTAGAGCACTTGCCCGCGAAAGGCAAAGCTCCCGAGTTCGAGTCTCGGTCGGGCACACAGTTTTAATCTGCCAGGAAGTTTCATATCAGCGCACACTCCGCTGCAGAGTGAAAATCTCATTCTGGAAACATCCCCCAGGCTGTGGCTAAGCCATGTCTCCGCAGTATCCTTTCTTTCAGGAGTGCTAGTTCTGCAAGGTTCGCAGGAGAGCTTCTGTAAAGTTTGGAAGGTAGGAGACGAGATACTGGCAGAAGTAAAGCTGTGAGGATCGGGTGAGAGTCGTGCTTGGGTAGCTCAGTTGGTAGAGCACTTGCCCGCGAAAGGCAGAGGTCCCGAGTTCGAGTCTCGGTCGGGCACACAGTTTTAATCTGCCAGGAAGTTTCATATCAGCGCATACTCCGCTGCAGAGTGAAAATCTCATTCTGCATACAGCACTAACTCAGTGCCTTATGGTGTGGGGTACTATTAGGTGCAACCACAAATCACAACTGGTGCGTGTCCAGGGCACTGTGACCAGTGTGACCTACGTCACTAACATCCTGCGAGCCGTAGTCATACCCTTCCTGAACAACACCCGAGACGCCCGTTTTAAGGGAGGCAATACACGACCACTTGCTGTACGAACGCGTGCCTTCTAGGCGTCACAGGATGTCAGCCTTTTTCCCTGGCCCACCAGATCATCACGCTTGTCGCCTATCGAAAATGTGTGAGGTGTGGTGAAACAATGGGTCCAGTTCTGTGATCCTATGCCAAACAGCACAGATGAAGTTTGGAACAAGGTGAATGCAGCATGGATGACTACGCCATTGGACGCCATTACAAGCGTCGATGTCATCACCCATGGAACAACTTATCAGGGCCCATGGCGGCCCCTGTGCTTATTAGGCAACTGGACACATGCGAACCAAGGTGACTTAAATGCTAATCATTTCTGTAGAACTTATAATGTACATTTTTTGTGAATATGAACATCCTAAATCTAGTCGTTCAAGGTGTGCTGTTTTTTTTTCTCTCAACGTGAGTATATTTTTAATGTGCTGTTGCTGATTACGACCAGTTGTATGTTTCCCATGGGTATGCGTGTGAAATAAACCGGCTTACATTTTCTTATGCACGCTAGCCCCTTTGTTCGTCCGTTAAACTGCAATCCGTCTTCCTGTTTCTTGCATTTCCGCTCCTGAACATAGGAGTGTACTCGTCTACATGAAGTCTAGGTGCATAGACAGGGTATAATTGGTAACAGCTTGCAACGAACCAACGTAGCACAGCCGGAGCAGGTGAAATCGATACAGGACACTTGTGGCCAGTCAAGCCGATGACCATCCTCAACTTAGCCTAAAAAAAGCCACCTAAACTACAGCGCATGCGCATCGAGAGCGATTCTGAACATCCTCCCAATCTCTTACACTACCGTTGTAGTCTGCTGTCTCGTTAACATCATTAAATCTCCTCCGAGATTAACTAAAAAAAGACGTTTGTAAACGTTATGGAAAAACTAAATATGAGGGTCATTCCAAAAGAAATGCACACATTTTTTTTAAATCCATCTTTTATTCTACATGTTTGAAAGTTTTACAGTGTGTAGATACATACTTTAGGAACAATATTTTAATTTCTCCACATAATTTCCATCCCTCTCAACTACCTTACGCCATCTTGGAACCAGCGCCAGTATACCCGCACGGTAAAATTCTCGACCAACCTGTTGGAGCCACTGTCTGGCAGGGTGCACAAGGGAGTCATCATCTTCAAACCTTGTTAGACGAAGAGAGTCTTTCAGTTTCCCGAAGAGATGATAGTCACACGGAGCGAGGTCAGGACTGTAAGGCGGGTGTTTCAGTGTTGTCCATCCGAGTTTTGGGATCGCTTCCATCGTTTTTTGACTGACATGTGGCCGTGCATTGTCGTGCAACAGCAAAACATTCTGCTTTTGCCTATGTGGTCGAACACGACACAGTCGAGCTTGACGTTTCTTCAGCGTAGTCATATATGCATCAGAATTTATGGTGGTTCCACTTGGCATGATGTCCACAAGCAAGAGGCCTTCCAAATCGAAAAACACTGTAGCCATAACTTTTCCAGCATAAGGTGTGGTTTTGAATTTTTTTTCTTGTGTGAAATTGCATGATGCCACTCCATTGATTGCCTCTTCGTCTCTGGTGAAAAATGACGGAGCTATGTTTCATCACTTGTCACAATTCTTCCAAGAAATTCATCTCCACCATTCTCGTACTGTTCCCAAAGTTCGCTGCATACCATTTTTCTTGTTTCTTTGTGAGCCACTGTCAACGTCCTGGGAACCCACCTGGCACAAACCTTTTTTAGCGCCAACACTTTCAGTATTCTGCAAACACTTCCTTCCCCTATCTCAACATAGCGTGACAATTCGTTCACTGTGATGCGTCTGTCAGCAGTCACCAATTCGGTAAGTCTCTGCACATTGTCTGGAGTGTGTGCAGTACGAGGCCTGCCGCTGCGAGGACAATCCTCAGTATTGCCATGTCCGCTTTCATCACGTAACCTGCTTGCCCACCGACTAACTGTACTGCGATCGACAGCAGCATCTCCATACACCTTTTTCAACTTCTTGTGGATGTTTCCCACTGTCTCGTTTTCACAGCACAGAAATTCTATGACAGCACGTTGCTTCTGACGAACGTCAAGTGTAGCAACCATCTTGAAGACATGCTGTGACGGCGCCACTCACGGGAACAGGTTGAAAACACAGTTTTAATCTGCCAGGAAGTTTCATATCAGCCCACACTCCGCTGCAGAGTGAAAATCTCATTCAGGTTGAACTAAGTTTGAAAACAAGCGGGAAGAATGTATGTACACACTGTAAAACTTTCGCACATGCAGAATGAAAACTATATTTTTACAAATATAGTGTGCATTTCTTTTGGAGTGACCATCGTAAGTTTAAAAGTCGATTTAAAGCTAACCCTCACAAGCACAGTAACTACGTAGCAATAACAGAAGGCCAGAGAAACAAAGGATTTAAATATTAACTTGATTCCGTGAAAATTCACAATATTATGAGGTAAAATTTACACAAACGTCAGTTTTACATATGCGCTGTAGCTCTGGATTTCGTAGGCCAGTTTGAGTTTTGTTTCGTAGCGTGACAGACCCCAAGTGTGCTACAGAAGTTGGTGTAAATATATGTAATGTAATGTCTGTAAGTAGACTAAAAGATTTATTATCTGATTACGAGATCTGCGATTAGCCGCTGATAACCGTCACAACTTCGTCATTGCCTTACTGGCGTATCACCCGGCGTGATGGTATTGGGTGCCATTGATTACACGTCTCGGTCACCTCTTGGTCGCATTGACGGCACTTTGAACATTGGACGTTACATTTCAGATGTGTTACGCCCCGTGGCTCTACCCTTCATTCGATCCCTGTGAAACCCTACATTTCAGCACGATAATGCACGACCGTATGTTGCAGGTCCTATATGAGCCTTTCTGGATACAGAAAATGTTCGACTACTGCCCTGGCCCCGCACATTCTATAGAATTCTCAAAAATTGAAAATATCTGGTCAATGGTGGCCGAGCAACTGGCTCGTCACAATACGCCAGTCACTACTCTTGATGAACTGTGGTATCGTGTTGAAGCTGCATGGGCAGCTGTACCTGTACACCCCATCCAAGCTCTGTTTGACTCAATGCCCAGGCGTATCAAGGCCGTTATTACGGCCAGAGGTGGTTGTTCTGGGTACTGATTTCTCAGGATCTATGCACCCAAATTGCGTGATCACATGTTAGTTCTAGTATAATATATTTGCTCAATGAATACCCGTTTATCATCTGCATTTATTCCTGGTGCAGCTGGTGTTGCTCATTTTCTGCAAGAAGTGGATATCCAGTTATAAGTCATACTCGAAGGTTGCAACATAATAAGTTGTGATACATGGACTGTGTTGAGTGCGTGATAGTACATTGTACCATGAAGTCTACTTGTAATTAATGTAATTTCTAATGTGTATGCTGTATATGTGATATTGTATCCTTAATCTGTAGTTATTCACTTCTCTGGCTAATTGGTTAATGCCAAAGGCCAATAAATTGTATATACAATATATATATAGAAATTTAAATCACACACGAAAGAGCCCGCTTATAAGACTTTCGCTCGACCGGTTCTATGTTCGCCCTTCTGAGATCCTTATGAAATGTGAGTATCGAAAGACAAGCACTGATGATATCTTGATTTAATGGAAGAAATTCAAAGGAGAGTGTCGGGATTCGTCGCATGTGTATGTACATAGCGTTAGAAGCTCAGAAATGCGAAGTTAAACCCTTAAAATAAATACGTTGAGTGTAGTAGTTTGATTTACTCTTGAACTTCCGATTGCCCACATCCCGGAATAAGTCGACAGGTTTAGCACTTGCTCCATGGTACACTTTGCAGAATGTTCACTATTACTGTACCAGAAAAATGCTTCATATGCAGAGTTATCGATAGTCTTCCTTCCAGTGTATACCGCTCATGAATTGAGGCGTAAGAGAATAGGGGGGCGGGATGTTACTACCACACTACATACTGCCTGATAAATATCGTTCGGTTGATTTCGGGTTACAATTTTTTCATCCGTGTCTCGGAGCTTCTGAAGTGTTGCACAGACTCACACTCTCTGCAGTGGCCAGAGTCGACGTACTTTTGTCGATGTGGGGTGCGCGAGACAAATTACGCTGAGTGGAAAAGTTTATTGGCGGATTCGGATAACACTCTGCACTGCTACACAAACAGATTCGCCTATACAAGGGTCGCCCACCTCGTTTCGACCCGCGAGACAAGGTTAAACCTCTTATAATTCTTATAATACCAAAGTCAATAATTAAAAGTCCTGTAGTTAAGTGACTACTTTCAGGATAGGTTCTGAGACCCGATCCGGACGATAGGGTGAAGCCAGAACGAGCGCTCGGAGACGTACTTGACAGACGCGAGTGTGAGTACACGCGTGAGTTGTTTGTACTGTGGAAAGCCCGGCCTCTGTGACACGTAGTTGTTAATTGCGTGGTGCGAAGAGCATTACGAATATGGACAGATGTACGATGTTCCAACGACATCAAGATCCTGCCCCATAATTGGTCATTGCTAATCAAAGTATGCCTCGAATATTAAATGGTCGACAAACACCTTGAACGTGTCTTGATTTTTCTTCCGTACTGCTTCCATTATCAAGCGTAATGTCAGGACTACTTTCTACGTAAGTGCTTAAGCAAAAATCTATGCCCAAAGTCAGGGAACGCACTTAGACTTCTCTCAGCTTTCCGTACTTCACTAAATAACTTGGCTGATGGTTAAGCATCACCAACTCCCGACTTCTGAACTGCACTACGAAATCACCATCTCCGTTCCAGAGGGCAAACGATTTCACCGCCCTCGAGTTTCCGGTTCTTCTATTTCGCGAGCTCCTAACCGTTTCAGGATATTGCTTAACGTTGAGCCTTCTCAGGCAATCGGGGTTGCAGCAGAATAAAGGCATTTTTATTAGCCTTTTCCTGCTCTCACGTAATATGCCTCTGCAAGGTATTGTTTTCTGGTGGAATCTTTAGGACGTGCTCTACAGTGAGTGTTGTGAACACCGGCTGTCCTGCGGAAATTACTCGTCCTTAAAATCCACCTAGTCGCTTCCAACCAGCACCCATTTAGGAGGAATAGGGAAAGACCGGCTCATAATACCCCATGCCAATGAAAGCTGACTCAGCCGTAGCCACAGGAGGACCACATAAGCACGGCCACGAAATGACATTTTACAAGACGTAAATGTGTAATTAGCAACGCATTTTCCAGAAGCAGGTGTGTACACTTCGGAAAAGTTTTGTGCATAAAGAAACAAAACGGGGACGTAACAAAATTTTGTTGCTCTTAATAACAAGCAGTGTACCATCAAACTCTTGTGTATAAAGCTCGTGAAACCAACCCAGTTTTACCTCGCGCTCCTCTTCCATAAACAAGGGACGTTTACGCCGAAACCGCCCTTGCTTTGGTTAGTGCGCGTACGAGAGTTACACGCCAGCGATCTCTTTCGCCTGTCCCGACATAATGGTCCGTAATTACGGCACAAAGGAATGGAAATGAAGCGCCGGGGTCCCCTTTAACAAATGCAATAACAGCGGGCGCCCAGCGGACCGGGCCCCGCCGCAGCGTGCTGTGCTGTGTTTTGCGCTGACGATGAGCCAGGTAAACCGCAACCCGCGGCCGGACAAATGTTTGCCCGCCGCACATGTGATCGGCTCTCAGCCGCAGGCGCCACCGCGGACGCCGCTTCCACAGGTAATCACCGGAAAACTCAGCTCGCCGTTTTTCCGGGTGCACCGACAGCGGGCTAGTCCCTACTGGCCGTTGCTCTCTGCCCGAATCCACTCCACAGGGCACTGGTTAACATTCTTCCATTTGGCCAGTTGATCTAAACCACGAGGCGTGTTTTTAAAGTAAGTACCGTTTCGAAATTAAAAAAAGACGTGCTAAAAATCTCAATAATTTTATTTTTACATGAAAGCCTGTTGTAGCGTATTACTATGTTTACGACGTTTCTCATCGAGCCATATACGTTATCTCGCATTTCTAGCTGCTTCTCTCACACAAATAATGATAAAAATTCAGAAATTCAGGGTCGCCACCAGCCCAAGCCCTTCCTAACTATTTAGAAAAAGCGGAGCTGGAAAATTATTAGTTTAATTACTTTAATAGTTTAATTACAAGTACGCAAATTTCTTTAAGCAGCCAGATAAATAGCACTCCATGTCTTGCATGAAGCAACTTGATTAATTCAGGAATGGAAATCAGAGTAAGGGGGTAAGATCGACACCAAAGAATTTATCTTTCACGTAAGTTAATTATTGTAACTAAATATTTGGTTGCACATCCTAACTACACATAATTGGTGCCTTACTCGAAATATTTAAGTAAGAATTACGTGAGAATGAAACAGAGCAAAATTTAACTACAGCAAGAAGAACCACAGAAGACGGGGGTGGGAGACAATTATCCTATCATCTCCTTTGCATTAATACCATAAAAATATCTCAGTGAGATTTGAATTACGATTCTACGCATGCGCTATTCTGGACAGAGGTTTAACCAATACACAAGGCTGTGCGATAATTATTTAACATACTAACTGCGTCTGCTGATTGCAAACGGCCGAACTAGAGCACGTGGTGCATTCCGAATCAAACTGTTGAGCTGTTTTGTAGAAAGCGCATGAAAGACCAGATATTCTTGCAGAAATTGTAGCTCATTAAACAAGCAAAATAAAGCCTATTGCGGTGCCGTGGTGAACCAGAAGGGTCATTGATTACCAAACACGTGGCACAAAATCGACACACAAAGACAAAAGCAATTTCCACAAAATATAAGATTAGAAACCATTAAAAAAATAACTCGCTTCACACGCTTCAGATAAGCTTAAGTTCTTAAGTATTTCAACAGTTAAACATAACGAAGTCCTAACTCAACCTGCTTCCTATCACCCGAAACCCCCCTTAAGAGCTACGATCCGTACTCACCAAACGTTCACCGAAGAGTGTCCCTTTCTCAGAGCTTACCTAGCTCCCCGTGCAGCGGAAGCTACCAGAGGGGTAGCCCTCCGTCACCAACCTCACACCCAAAAACAGCCTTCGACTAAGATGGGTAAACCTCTCTGTTCAGGTATTGGAAATCTAAGTTGGTCATCCCGTGCTCTCCTTTGAACGAGAAGCAACATCGTCTGCTCCCAGCAGACGATGACCAATTCAGCGATTCCCACAAAACAAAACCGAAACCCACATTAAAAGATACATATAATAATCAATAGGCCTTATTTGAGTGCTGAGTCTTTCTGGAACAGTTCATGAATTGAGCTAAAATCAGGTAGTTAAATGAATAGGTTGTACCGAATTCGACAAGCGTCTTATGAAACGACTTCACAGAGACGTTTCGCTGTACCTTAATCTACGCACTGACGCCATTACAGTTTGATTCTTCCTTGTTTACTTTGTGTACTGAGCGTTTAACATGCCTCCGACAATCGTGAGTCCCGCCGACTGTGAAGAGCGGGCTGTTATAAGATTTCTTAGTGCTAAAGGCCTAAAAGCGATAGATATACATCGTGAGATCTGTGCAGTTTACGGAGAAAACATTATGAGCGATGGAATGGTAAGAAAGTGGGTGAGAGCATTTAAAGATGGCCGCACAAATGTGCATGATGAACAGCGGAGTGGGCGTCTTTCAGTCGTTAATGAAAGTTTGGTGCAGGCAGTGGACAACAAGGTGAGAGAAAACATACGCTGTACGATTTCCTCCTTGCGGGATGACTTTCCTAATGTTTCTCTCAGTGTTTTGTACAGCATTGTGACCGAGCACTTGAATTACCGAAAATTGTGCCCACGTTGGGTACCCAAAATGTTGACGGATGTGTACAAAAACAAATGTTTAGACGCTGATGATTTCTTAAGCCAAATTGTTAAGGGCTATGAAACATGGGTGCCATACGTCACACCAGAATCAAAGCAACAGTCCATGGAAGTTGAGCAAGGGCATCGTTTTGCTGCAAGACAACTCCCGTCCGCATGTGGCGAATCAGACCAAAGATCTCATCACATCTTTTCGATGGGAAACTCTAGATCATCCTCCATACAGCCCCGATCTTGCGCCCAGTGACTACCATCTGTTCCTGCACTTGAAGAAACACCTGGGCGGTCAGCGTTTTCAAGACGATGACGAAGTCAAAACAGTGGTGATGCAGTGGTTAACAAGTCAGGCGGCAGACTTCTATGATGAGGGTATTCAAAAACTGGTACAACGTTATGACAAGTGCCTCAATATTGACGGAAATTATGTAGAAAAGTAGATTAAGGTACAGGCTTTCATGTAAAAACAAAATAATTGAGATATCTTAGCACATCTTTTTTTAATTTCAAAACGGTACTTACTTAAAAAACATGCCTCGTAACATCTATGAAAGTATAACATGCAATGAAGCGCCAAAGAAACTGGTATAGGCATGCATATTCCAGTGCAAAGGTATGTAAACAGGCAGAATACGGCGCTTCGGCCTACATAATATAACACGTGTCTGACGCAGTTGTTGGATCGGTTACTGCTGCTCCAATAGCAGGTTATCAACATTTAAGTGAAAAATGGCTCTGAGCACTATGGGACTCAACTGCTGAGGTCATTAGTCCCCTAGAACTTAGAACTAGTTAAACCTAACTAACCTAAGGACATCACACACATCCATGCCCGAGGCAGGATTCGAACCTGCGACCGTAGCGGTCTCGCGGTTCCAGACTGCAGCGCCAGAACCGCGCGGCCACTTCGGCCGGCCATTTAAGTGAATCTGAACGGGGTATACAGAGGGCGTGCGAGCGATGGGACGTACCATCTCCAAGGTAGTGATGAAATGGAGATTTTCCCGTATGGGACCAACGACGACTGAAGAGAATCGTTCAACGTGACAGAAGTGCAACCCTGCCGCAAATTGCTGGAGATTTCAGTGGTGGGCCATCAACAAGTGTCAGCGTGCGAACCATTCAACGAAACATCATCGATATCGGCTTTCGGAGGCGAAGGTACATTAGTGTGCCCTTGATGACTGCACGACACAAAGCTTTGCGCCTTGTCTGGGCGCGTCAACATTCATTGTACTAACTTTGGGGAGATGTAATATACAAGCGCAAGATGTTTAAAAAATGCGTCATATTTTCCTTCAGAAGGTAGTGTTGGCCAAAGTCAGAAGAGAAGTTGCTATAGCGGTAAGTCTAGAAATCAACACCTGTTTCCGTATGGGCTGTTGAAGACGGCACAGTGAATTACCGCAATACGCTGTAAGGACAGATGGAAATCTTCGAGAAGTCATGGAGACGAAGCATGAGGATCGCTGCAGTGTCAGGCGGTCAAAACTAGCTGCAGGGTAGATTGTGCTGAGATGTAGTTGATAAAAAAATTCTATACGTTGCGTTTCCGAGTTGAGGCGAAGTTATCACTCCAAACAGTCGAAAATTTAATTTTGTACTGCATTTTTTTGAAACGTTTTTTAATCCGAGCGTTAAAGAAGTTCCTACAGCCCCTTTGTTCCAAGCAGTGTCACGGCCGCCGTGAGGGCGCTCTCAGCCGGAGACTATCCGGCTCAAGTAGAAAACTTGTCGTGCCGTGACGCACGTTCACAAAATGATTTATACTGCATTATGCTTGCAAACATATTCGCCGAAAAAGCTGACGAACAACGTGTGCATTCTGCCGAACGCAGCATATCCAGCGCAGCGACATCGGATTTCTTCGCCAAGGAAGGCGAGCGAATCGCTCTCCAGGAACGCTTCGAGTCAGAGGAAGAGTCGACATACGGTCCTGGAACTGCAGACTAAGTAACGAAAACACTTTTTTGGTCAAAATTAGTCGAAACACAATTTTTGGTCCGCCATATTGGATTAGCTATTTATAATTCTGAAAGTATAACTACAGATTTCAGTTCAGCAACATCAAAAATACATAAGAACATGTTGTTTTTATACAAATTGAACTAATAATACCTATAAAAGCTTTCCCTAACTTTAAATAGACTTTTCTCGAGAAACGATTGTTCAACACTGCGTGCAGCATAAAATAAAAACGGTTCAGCCTTTTAACTTATATATTTGACCCCCGAGAAACACTTTTGTTGGGAGCTTATACCTATAATATATGAAATTTGTTAGTATTAATTATTTTGAAAAGCCATAAAGAGTGAAAAAAAAACCGAACTCAGAGTTCGAGTTAGCACCATATCGTTAAATACAAGGTTATTTCATTGCGTTTAGGTATAAGCTCCCATTAATTCAATGAAGTATCGACTGATGTTATCCATTTTCGATTTCAGGTAACTCCAGCATGTATATTCCCGTACAGGTAAGAAATTTTTCTCGAATGCTGTTTGCCCGGCGTCGCGGATAAATACGACATTGCAATGCATGTGTTATTCTGAATTACGACGCACAGTGTCTCTGGACATGCAAGCGTGACCAAAGGAACGGGCACTACGACGACTACAATCGTTTTGAAATACGTTGAATGTGTTGGCAATTGCGAACATGGATACCATCAGCTGTATAATAGAACGACGATAAAGAAAATTTTAAAGTTCTTAGTTTTATTTTCTCAATTATTTAATGAGCGTTTTACTAATGTGATTCCGTATTATTATTAATTGACTTTTATTTATGGTTTGGTTTAGCGATTCCTTTTTAATGTTTGCTACTTTTATTTGAGTCCTTTTAATTATGTTTGCTATAGTTATGAAGTGTATATTGCTTACTGTTCTCCGTAAGTTAAAGAATACGGTAAAACCATATGCGTTTCGCAGCAGCAGATCTCGTTGAGTCTCCTTGCTGGAACTTCTCCACCTGAAATCGCTAAAAATAATTTATCACTCTACGGAAATCAATCGGTACAGCCAAATACTGTAGTGGACTGACCCGACAGCCAATCCACTAGGACGGGTAGCCGAAAGGCACGCGTTTAAGCTCACGCAGGCTGGCGTGAGGTCTGGAAAATGACAAGGAATTATAGTAGCCAAAAATAGTACATAGCCTCTGGAATACTTAACTTTAATTCATAATTGTAGAACATCGCTCTTGATGATACAGAAGTATAATAGCAATAATAACTGGCAATGCCGCCTTGCTAGGTCGTAGCAAATGACGTAGCTGAAGGCTATGCTAACTATCGTCTTGGCAAATGAGAGCGTATTTGTCAGTGATCCCCTTCTGGCAAAGTCGGCTGTACAACTGGAACGAGTGCTAGGAAGACTCTCTAGACCTGCCGTGTGGTGGCGCTCGGTCTGCTATCACTGACAGTGGCGACACGCGGGTCCGGCGTATACTAATGCACCGCGGCCGATTTAAAGGCTACCACGTAGCAAGTGTGGTGTCTGGCGGTGACACCACAAATACTATGTTGTGTCATGTGTATGGAAAGTGGCGACCAACTTTATTTCGTGAAATTATTCAGGTCTTCGGAGAAATATTCTCCACGAATCCCAAAACCGTATAAAACTGCAGGTTCGCACCATCTTTCCACACAACACTTCCGAACGACTTGCGGCTTTATATTCACTGAATATTTCTTTTGAAATGATTAAGGGCTATGAACTCTACACACCTAATACTCCTTTTGTGCTTTTATATGTATTTATTTTCTTCAATACCATATAACATAGATTACTGCTTTAATGGCGACTTCCAACAATCTCCTCTCAGGGTAGCATTCATCTCATGTCAGATGAGGAGACCCCTACGTCATAGTGACGTAACGCTACGTCATCGTGACGTAAATAACCTACATCGACTACATGAGAACGTATATCGATCTTCGCAGTTGTACCACAGAGGTTGCACCGATAACGTGAAAGCTAAATGTAAATAAATGTGTACAATCGAAGTGAGAGCAGTTGTGTGGTATACCCATCCCACTTGAATTACTTATTAAGCTGTAATCCCAACAATTTTATGTGTGTTTCTTGAATGTAATGAATGTCTGAACAAAGCAACCATAACAATAACGAAAGTCAAAAATAGCGTCTAGTCATTTTTTAAAAAATCCGATTAATTGTGCATAAATCATGTGGATAGAAACGTGAAATAGAGGGAAATTAAAGTGTTTCGTATTTTTATAAAAGCCAATGGCTTGTACATAATTCTTCTGGACAGAAACGTTAAACTCAGAAATTAATGTGGTTCCGAAGATAATTCCGAATGTTCCTGGAATTTTAATTTTGCCTTCACGCTGCAGATCAACTCAGAAACTTTGGCTCTTCAGAAATGAATTACTGCTGATGATTATAATGACTGACCTGTTTACAACACACGTCATTATTTCTCTTTATGCGTTGTGTACCGTGAAAAAACAACTGCATTCAAGTCACATTTACCAGCACTTCAAGCAACTGAAAGCAGTGAGTGCTGTTGCATTTTCAGCTACTATTTGTATGACTTTTAGGCATGTGGAAATAGCTATAGTAATCATGCCGTACACCCCCATTTATACCACTTGTATTGAGAGAATAAACAAACACAGTATTTCACCATCGCATATGAAACATCACGTAGTGTTGCTAAAAACAGAGGGCTGTTAACGTTATTTTGTCAAGTAGCTCATCCATTGTGACAGTCAGTGTTCAACATCAATTGGCAACTACTAGGAAACTTACTTTTTTACAGTTGATGTTGGTTAAATATTAAAATGTGAGTAACAATTATAGACGAAATATCATTCTTTTTCACAGTATACAGCGTATAAACAAAAATAATGACATGTGTTATAAACAGGTCAGTACATTATAATCATCATCAAAAATTTATTTCTGAAGAGCAAAATTTTCTGAATTGATCTGCAACAAGAAGGCAAAATTAAAATTTCAGCAGCATTCAGAATTGTCTTTGGAACGGCATTAATTTCTTGGTTTAACGTTTCTGCCCAGAAGAATTATGTACAATCCATTGGCTTTTATTAAAATACGAAACATAATTTCTCCCTAAACGTGTTTCTATCCACATGATTTATGCACAATTAATCGGACATTTTTTTTAAAAAATGACTACTCGCTTTTTTTTAAATTTTGTCGTGGTTGTGATTCCTTCGTTCATATAATCGTTATGTCCATGAAACACACAGTAACATCCCACATTCTTGAGATTAGAGCTTAATAATTAATTATTTCACGTTTCTGTCGACATGATTCATGGACGATTCATCAGATTAAAAAATGACTACAAGTGTTTCTTTTTTTAACTTTCGTTATGGTTCCTTCGTTCAGACATTCATTATATTCAAGAAACACACAATAACATCCAAAATTGTTGGGATTCCAGCTTAATAACTAATTCAACCGAGATGAACATACCACACAACTGTTGTAACTTCGTTTGTACACATGTATTTACATTTAGCTTTCACATTATCGTGTAACCTCTGTGGTACAACTGCAAAGATCGATGTACGTACTCATGTAGTCGATTTAGGTTTATTTACGTCACTGTGACGTAGGGTTCTCCTCACCTAGCGTGAGATGAATGCTACCCCCTCCTCTCAATCCGACATAGAACATCTCTCTTCCAATGTCCAACATGGAATAATAATCTCTTTGCCGTAGCTTAATACAGTCTTTATATCTTTGTTATCGAGTTCGTACGGAGATGCTTAAATTCCACAGAGTATATATCTCTAGCGCAGGTATTTTACATTTATCGTCGTATTAATTGTCCGTCGCACATTATTTATGGGAATTAGAGGTGGGAAAAGTGAAATACCTAACAGTTTCGAAACAGTGTAATGTAATGGTGACTGAGTGGAGATCAAACAAAGAATGATATGTGCAGCTCTGAGTACAAGGGCATCATAATCGTCATGAAGATGTAAGAGGACGGCCGAAACTTGGTCACTGAGAATGTTAAAATAAGCGCCGTGGTTCATGCTTACGGTAACCTTAAAAAGTGGATCCTTGTCATGGTACGAACAACAATTCCAAACTTCGCAGCACTTGTTAATTATGGCATAGCGTTGTTTCGAAACAGTGACTCAGCTTGTGTTATGTATTCGTGTAAGCCTCCACATTATATTATCTTGGGTGTCTACTGTGTAAACATTGTCATAAAACACAACTGAGGTGCTAGAGCGCCAAACATGTCGCAGAAAATATGAAACTTTCACTTTGGCGTCTTGGCAATTTCCTGCAGCAAATGCGCTGCTTTCGTGTCATGTGAGATTCATACTTTCCAATTGGCAGCGGTTTACTTCATATGTTTGACATAAGAGATTTTTCCAAACTCGTTTCCCTGCATTCTAGTGCCTAATTTTGATAGGTTTTATGAGTGATAATCTGTATGTGTTCTTGAAATGGTAAATCAAGAGATATAATTTATTGAGGTATTATTCTGGGAAGCGAGGCACGGAATTAATATTTATGAGTGTGCCACTCACACTGTTTTTCTCGCAGTTCAATTTTCCATTGTTTGTCACACAGAGCAGGATGCAAAGTAACTGATGCGCACACATCAAAAAATTACCACAATAGACTGGAGCATACAGCACAAGGGTCAAGTAGGGCAGTTTTTCATCAAACATTCACAATTTACCTGGATACAGCTCATAATACGTACACTTGATAGAACTCAAGGTAACTGAAATGCAGCGATTGGTATGTTTCCTTGAAGTATAAAATCCCGCTAAAATTTAAAACAATTGATGGAGTTCTTACTAAAGAAGTTTGTATGAGGTACAGGTATATGGAGTTCCCTCAGGTACTCACAGCAGGCTGATATATTACCATTATATTGTAAACTGCCTCAGGAAATCAGAGATGAAGTTAAGCTGCTGTTGAAATTCAATTTTTATCACAGTACATGAACGCCAAAAACAAAAGTATCGAAGTACCATTATTGATTTGCCTGAGAATTATTTATGATACAGTAGTATTAATATGCCTATAATCTAAAAACCAAACACATCACATTACAAAAATAAACACACAAACATATGCATACATCAATCAGATATTATCCTCAAACCCATAAATAACATACTCAAAAAAATTAAACTCACTGAATGGTGAGCAAAAATATAAGTATCTTCTGTGTACAATAAATTTGAGGTAGCTGCATCTATGATTTAGTGGACTACACAAAATAGTCAAATACAAATTCAGTGCACATTGTCCAGACAAGAACAAAATCAACCGAAATTTTACTGTTTAATTTCTGAGTAAATCTACTGTACCTATTCTAAGTTGTAGTAAACATCATTTTTGATACTTTTTCGCTTGATAGACGGGATTGTTTGCCCCTGCTTTGAAAAATGCGCTCACGTGGAACAAAGGTGGCCATAATACAAAGACGACGTTTCATTATTTCAAGCAGCGTAGGAAACAACACAAAATTTTCTTTTCACCACAGCAATGGTTCTTGTGATCCGTGTATCAGTGGCATCTTGATATATTTATCGAGCTCGACTATACATGCAGCACGTGGATTGTCCACACAGCACTTGTTAATTATGGCATCTTTTGTTTCTTTTAAACGATGACCAGTTTTTGGAAATCCATGCCCCCAGAAGCGAGGATCCAATAATGTTGCTTCACCAGCAATTGCTTTATCTGCAAACCTTTGAACGAGGCGGATACAGATTCCATCCTCAAGTTTAGCAGTTACTGTATTAATAGCTTCAGTGCTGTAATCTGAGTTTTTCAGTCTCAGACAGTGACTTTCTAAACATTTGCTTAATAAGACAACTTTTGACAAGGAAACAATTAGTCCGTTCCAAGCACAAGTGGACTGAAACAACGTTATTTTGAAACAACGATACAGTTACTGTGTCTGGCTCGAGATCGAATCTGGTACCGTTATCCGAGACAGAGCGGAATGAAACCGCACTGTTTTGAAACACTGAAATAGCCGTTTCGAAAGGCTGAAACAGTTCCACGTATCGATACTCTGTATCGAAACATAGAAACAGTGGCCACGTCTAATGGGATTTTGCATCACAGAACGCTTCAAAATTTATGCTGGACCGGGACTCGAACCCGGACGAGTAGAGGTTGTAGACACACGTTTGGCAATATAGGGAAGTGTGGGTCTGGCCTTAAGCCGTGCACAAACGCTCGCAATAAGCGGGAAATGCGGGTTCGAGACCCGATCAGGTACAAATTTGCATTCTCGTCATTTCGTTCTACAGCTGATGGTTGTACGTATTCGCAATTGCAGTTGCCGCCCTGCCTCTTCCTTCGGACATCATTGATGTCCAGAGAAACTTTGTATTGTAATTCAGAATAATACAGGCACTGCAATATCGTATTCAGAAGCACTGGTGCGTGCCCAACCCGACGACAATGTGCAGGCGTCACAGCAGGTTGTGACCAATTCATGTGACGTAATCCGAATGGAGGTAGGTGTATTTGAAATACTGTGTGATTCACTCGCTGTTCCAGATAGTATCAGACATTTACTGTGTGCTTAAATCGGGTGCGTTAGCTGGTCAGTCAAGGTACAGCAGGGTGCCTGAGTGGAGATCAAACAAAGAATGATATGCGCAGCTCTGAGTACGAGGGCAGCATAAACGTCATGAAGATGTAAGAGGACGGTCGAAACTTGGTCACTGAGAATGTTAAAATAAGCGCCGTGGTTCATGCTCACGGTAACCTTAAAAAGTGGATCCTTGTCATGATACGAACAACAACCCCAAACGTCGCAGAAACACCCGATGCCTGCACTTCAGGCACGGCGGTTAAACACCCCGTTGGGCCGTCGGTGTAATCGACGCCCAGTATCTTTTGGAATGAAGCAAACCTGCGATTCGTCGAACCACACTACACGCTTTCAGTCTGCTACTCTCAGAGTTCTGTTGTTTCGTACAATGAAGACGTGCAGCAGCACTGGCCTTTTGCGACGTGATCAACTCTAAGTGCAGTGCACTTCGTAATGTTTGCTCGGAAACTGATTGAGGTGAACGTGCATTCACTGCAGCAGATCCTGTCGAGCTCGCTGATGCAAAATTCGGGGTAGTTTGACCGAATAAATTTCGGGAAATTAGAAAAACCTCCAGAAAAAATAATCATTATCATCACGCATGTTTTCAGGTCAGAGATCTTCGCCTCTTCCGAAACCAGGCGTCTTAAAGCTGATTGCACCATTTTCCATTTGGTCGTCCTTTTCTTTTTCTATGCATGGGTCAGTTGTCACAGCTATTCCTTGGTATCCGGCTCTCATTCATACGTAGGAGATGGACAAGCAATTCTTTTCTACACTCCTGGAAATTGAAATAAGAACACCGTGAATTCATTGTCCCAGGAAGGGGAAACTTTATTGACACATTCCTGGGGTCAGATACATCACATGATCGCACTGACAGAACCACAGGCACATAGACACAGGCAACAGAGCATGCACAATGTCGGACTAGTACAGTGTATATCCACCTTTCGCAGCAATGCAGGCTGCTATTCTCCCATGGAGACGATCGTAGAGATGCTGGATGTAGTCCTGTGGAACGGCTTGCCATGCCATTTCCACCTGGCGCCTAAGTTGGACCAGCGTTCGTGCTGGACGTGCAGACCGCGTGAGACGACGCTTCATCCAGTCCCAAACATGCTCAATGGGGAACAGATCCGGAGATCTTGCTGGCCAGGGTAGTTGCCTTACACCTTCTAGAGCACGTTGGGTGGCACGGGATACATGCGGACGTGCATTGTCCTGTTGGAACAGCAAGTTCCCTTGCCGGTCTAGGAATGGTAGAACGATGGGTTCGATGACGGTTTGGATGTACCGTGCACTATTCAGTGTCCCCTCGACGATCACCAGTGGTGTACGGCCAGTGTAGGAGATCGCTCCCCACACCATGATGCCGGGTGTTGGCCCTGTGTGCCTCGGTCGTATGCAGTCCTGATTGTGGCGCTCACCTGCACGGCGCCAAACACGCATACGACCATCATTGGCACCAAGGCAGAAGCGACTCTCATCGCTGAAGACGACACGTCTCCATTCGTCCCTCCATTCACGCCTGTCGCGACACCACTGGAGGCGGGCTGCACGATGTTGGGGCGTGAGCGGAAGACGGCCTAACGGTGTGCGGGACCGTAGCCCAGCTTCATGTAGACGGTTGCGAATGGTCCTCGCCGATACCCCAGGAGCAACAGTGTCCCTAATTTGCTGGGAAGTGGCGGTGCGGTCCCCTACGGCACTGCGTAGGATCCTACGGTCTTGGCGTGCATCCGTGCGTCGCTGCGGTCCGGTTCCAGGTCGACGGGCACGTGCACCTTCCGCCGACCACTGGTGACAAGATCGATGTACTGTGGAGACCTCACGCCCCACGTGTTGAGCAATTCGGCGGTACGTCCACCCGGCCTCCCGCATGCCCACTATACGCCCTCGCTCAAAGTCCGTCAACTGCACATACGGTTCACGTCCACGCTGTCGCGGCATGCTACCAGTGTTAAAGACTGCGATGGAGCTCCGTATGCCACGGCAAACTGGCTGACACTGACGGCGGCGGTGCACAAATGCTGCGCGGCTAGCGCCATTCGACGGCCAACACCGCGGTTCCTGGTGTGTCCGCTGTGCCGTGCGTGTGATCATTGCTTGTACAGCCCTCTCGCAGTGTCCGGAGCAAGTATGGTGGGTCTGACACACCGGTGTCAATGTGTTCTTTTTTCCATTTCCAGGAGTGTATATTGTCGGACGTTTTTCGCTATCGCTAGTACGGGGAGCTCTTCCCTTCCTATCATTGTCCCACTAATGGTCTAATTCAGGGGTCTCCAAACTTTTTAGTCTGCGGGCCATATTGACTCTTCCACGAAGTCATAAGGGCCAAGATCTACCTAGTGGGATTAAAGCACCCTAGCACTCCATGATCACCGTAATGTAAGGAAAGATGAAATCGCAAAAATCTAAGGTTGTGGGAATAGCTAGCACTGAAACGAACTACGATTTTTATTTAATTACATAATTTTGATTGGTGGACGTACCTAACCGAAATTCTGGCGTATTTTATTCTGGCGAATTTCACCGACAAAAAGGTATCTCACTGCACATTCTTCACGAAAGCGTCCTGCAAAGTTAACGAAAGACGTAACAGAGGTAGAATATGTCAATGCATTGTTATTTCAAGCAGTGCAACAATAAGTTTAGTTACGTAGTCTTGTAGCGAGTAGCAGAGACAGAGCATATACAGGGTGTTACAAAAAAGTACGGCCAAACTTTCAGGAAGCATTCCTCACACACAAATAAAAGATGTTATGTGGACACGTGTCCGGAAACGCTTAATTTCCATGTTAGAGCTCATTTTAGTTTCGTCAGTATGTTCTGCACTTCCTCGATTCACCGCCAGTTGGCCCAATTGAAGGAAGATAATTTTGACTTCGGTGCTTGTGTTGACATGCGACTCATTGCTCTACAGCACTAGCATCAAGCACATCAGTACGTAGCATCAACAGGTTAGTGCTCATCACGAACGTGGTTTTGCAGTCAGTGCAATGTTTACAAATGCGGAGTTGGCAGATGCCCATTTGATGTATGGATTAGCACGAGACAATAGCCGTGGCGCGGTACGTTTGTATCGAGACAGATTTCCAGAACGAAGGTGTCCCGACAGGAAGACGTTCGAAGCAATTGATCGGGGTCTTAGGGAGCACCGAACATTCGAGCCTATGCCTCGCGACTGGGAAAGATCTAGAACGACGAGGACAACTGCAATGGACGAGGCAATTCTTCGTGCAGTTGACGATAACCCTAATGTCAGTGTCAGAGAAGTTGCTGCTGTACAAGGTAACGTTGACCACGTCACTGTATGGAAAATGCTACGGGAGAACCAGTTGTTTCCGTACCACGTACAGCGTGTGCAGGCACTATCAGCAGCTGATTGGCCCCCACGGGAACACTTCTGCGAATGGTTCATCCAACAATGTGTCAATCCTCATTTCAGTGCAAATGTTCTCTTTACTGATGAGGCTTCATTCCAACGTGATCAAATTGTAAATTTTCACAATCAACATGTGTGAGCTGACGAGAATCCGCACGCAACTGTGCAATCATGTCATCAACACAGATTTTCTGTGAACGTTTGGGCAGGCATTGTTGGTGATGTCTTGATTGGGCCCCATGTTCTTCCACCTACGCTCAATGGAGCACGTTATCATGAGTTCATACGGGATACTCTACCTGTGCTGCTAGAACATGTGCCTGTACAAGTACGACACAACATGTGGTTCATGCGCGATGGAGCTCCTGCACATTTCAGTCGAAGTGTTCGTACGCTTCTCAACAACAGATTCGGTGACCGATGGATTGGTAGAGGCGGACCAATTCCATGGCCACGCTCTCCTGACCTCAACCCTCTTGACTTTCACTTATGGGGGCATTTGAAAGCTCTTGTCTACGCAATCCAAATGTAGAGACTCTTCGTGCTCGTATTGTGGACGGCTGTGATACAATACGCCATTCTCCAGGGCTGCATCAGCGCATCAGGGATTCCATGCGACGGAGGGTGGATGAATGTATCCTCGCTAACGGAGGACATTTTGAACATTTCCTGTAACAAAGTGTTTGAAGTCACGCTGGTACGTTCTGTTGCTGTGTGTTTCCATTCCATGATTAATGTGATTTGAAGAGAAGTAATAAAATGAGCTCTAACATGGAAAGTAAGCGTTTCCGGACACATGTCCACGTAACATATTTTCTTTCTTTGTGTGTGAGGAATGTTTCCTGAAAGTTTGGCCGTACCTTTTTGTAACACCCTGTATTTGATAGTTCTGTTGCGTGATTGTGTCTATGTTGCGAGTGTCACACGAGTTTTTTTTAGTGTTTTATGCGCTGTACTAGTAGGTGAGACGACGAAGTGTGGGACAATTCAAAGTTTGAATTCGAAGAGACAAGGAAAATCAGAAAACCGAAATACGTACAGCACGATTTGAGTATTTTTTCACTGTATTTTTTTAATGGAACTACAGTGTAATTGTGAGTATTTAATTTAGTAATTAAAGTACCTTACAAATAAATTCATTGCATTTTATTTAGGCAGACTACTCCTTAGTTTTATTAGTATTAAATAGCACAATTTTAGTTTCAGTTTAAAATCTTTTGTGAAGTTCTGTACAAATATGGAAAAGAAACGAAAGGTTCACAGTGAATGTAGAATTTTTAAAGAGCAGTGGGGATGTCAATATTTCGTGGTGGAGTCAAGCAACTAACCAATGTGTATTATTTACAATGAAGCAATATCAGTCTTTAAAGAATACAATATAAAACGTCATTATGAGACTAAGCACTCTCAGAATTACTCAAATTTACAGGATGCCAACGATTAGAAATGTATGAGTCTCTGAAACGCCAGCTAAAAACCCAGCAGTCGCTGTTTAAGAAAGTAAATGCTGAACAACATGCAGCAACTCGCGCTAGTTTTCGTGTGGCTCATTTAGTAGCGAAACAGTGTAAGCCATTTACTGACGGTGAATTAATTAAGAACTGCATTATTGCAACAGCAGAAGAAATGTGTCCAGAAAAAGTTAATTTATTTAAAAACATAAGTTTGTCGGCAAACACTGTGGCTCGAAGAATAGGTGACATTGCACAAAATATATCAGCACAACTGCGCGTCAAAAATCAAGACTTAGACTGGTTCTCTTTGGCCGAGGATGAGTCAACAGATGTATCAGATACTGCTGAAGTACTACTTTTTATTCGAGGGATTGACAAAAATTATGAAGTGTATGAAGAGCTCCTTGATGTTGACAGTATTCACGGGACGACCACTGGAGAAGATATTTTTAAAGGAGTTGAAAGAGCAGTTCAGAAAAACAATCTTCAGTGGAAGAAATTAAAATGTATTACAACTGATGGTGGCAAAAGCATGTGTGGGAAAAATAAAGGTGTTGTTGCTCTCGTTTCTAAGGCCGTAGAAAATGACGGTAGCTCAAAACCATTAGTAGGGCATTGTATTATTCACCAACAGTCTTTGTGTGGAAAGCATTTAGATATGTTAGAAGTTTTAAAGCCAGTTGTTTCAGTTGTTAATTATATCAGATCCCATGCACTCAGCCATCGCCAGTTCCGCGAGTTTCTTGAAGATATTGAGGAAAGCGACTTGCCATATTATACTGCAAGTGCGCTGGCTTAGCTGCGGTAAAGTTCTGACCCATTTTTTTGAACTCCGAACAGTAATTGAAATTTTTTTGAACGAAAGGAATCGCCCTCTGGCTGAGTTACGGAACGGTGAGTGGTTATGGAAGCTTCCATTTTATACAGACTTAACTAAACATATGAGTGACCTTAATTTAAAATTGCAAGGTGAAAACCAGCTTCTGCCTGATTTATACACGCATGTTAAGTCCGTTCGAAAAAAAGATTGTTTTGTTTCAATCTCAGCTGAACAAAGTATTCTTCACGTATTTTAATACATGCCAAACATTCAGTCAGCAAACTGAGATTACGTTTCCTGTAACTTTCGCAATTGAAGCTTTGGACGCTTTAAAAATTAATTTTGAATCATGTTTTTCAGATATCGATTCAAATTCAAACGATATCAAGATATTTCAAAATCGCTTTGACGTCGATATAGAAGCGTTACCCGCAGAACTTCAGTTTGAAATTATTGATTTGCAATGTAGCGACTTTTTTAAAGAAAAACATTCAAACTCAACATTACTGGAATTTTATAAGTGTCTTCCATCCACACAGTTTCCAAATTTACATTAATTTGCCCGTGGCTTTTTTTCCGCTTTTGGCACTACTTATTTGTGTAAGAAACTTTCTCCAAAATGAAACACGCAAAAAGTATTTACATATCAGAGTTAAGTGATGAGCATTTGAAGTCGCTGATGATTACCTCTACCAGTAAACTTGATCCACAACTGGAGGTAATTATGAAAGGAAAGTTACAGCTACATAAAAGTCACTAATTATCATTAAGACGTTAAATTTCTTTACGTGAATACTCTAACACTGTGAGATTTCAAGATATAAATCAATTACAGTTGTTTTTATACATCAGTTACAATTAAAATATCCAATATAATTATGTACACCAGGTATTGTATTTTCTTTAAATTGCCTTTAAATAAAAATATTTTATACGATTTACTTGCTATGTGTATTTTACAACGTAATCAAAAGAAAGTGAATCCTTGCATAAGAAACATCTTCCATAATGATTGATTAATAACGCTAGTCGCCTCGAAACTTAATTGTTGCCAGTATAGGTAGCACCTCAGATATTTGGCGGGCCGGATGCCGGGGATGTCCGGCCAGCTAACGCGAGCTGGTTTGCCGGCCCTCCCGGGCCGGTTTCGGCCCGCGGGCCGTAGTTTGGAGACCCCTGGTCTAATTTATATCCTGCCAAAGGTATTAGAAGTCTCATTTCTGCCGCTTCGGTTTTAATTGTTTCGTTGTTACAGTTCACACTTCAGGTGCGTGGAACAGTAAAGGGAGTCATAGTGTTACGGAATCTGATTACTATCTCTTTTTTTGTTTTGTTTGAGAACGATCTTTTAATCGTACCTAACTACCTTTCTAGCTTCTTTTCAGCACCTTTATCAATCGTAAGCATAAGAATACCGAAGACCAGGTGACTGAATATACGGACTTTTTCCAGTTAGAAACCTGATTAAATTCTGTTTAAGGTTAAATAAGAAGTACGTTGTTTTTGCTCTACAGATCTTTGTTTATTTAATACTACTTTTCGGCGCCGGCCGGGGTGGCCGAGAGGTTCTAGGCGCTTCAGTCTGGAACCGCGCGACCGCTACGGTCGCAGGTTCGAGTCCTGCGTCGAGCGTGGATGTGTGTGATGTCCTTAGGTTAGTTAGGTTTAAGTAGTTCTAAGTTCTAGGGGACTGATGACCTCAGAAGTTAAGTCCCACAGTGCTCAGAGCCATACTTTTCTGCTTATTGACCCATCTTCAGGAAACAACTGACTTGCGTTAAGGTGAGAGAATATGCAGAAAACTGTTTTGAAATAAACAAAAATGAGCTGAACAGAAAAAATGTACTTATTATTCACCATTAAATATGCAATTGGTTTATCAACTGGTAACGGAAGAATCCGTAAATAAGGTTAAATTTCATTGTTTTCTCATCCTATATAAGGATCATACAGTTCGTTGTAGGTTGTCTTCCGTTTCCGTAGATCTCGGTTGATAGGAATTTTCCGTTTCTTTTTGCCATTTATTATTGGTTCCTTTTGTGAGTCTTTCCATTCCTGTACTAATGGCTGAGCTGCCGCGTATCTTGATGTTGTTGTCTGCATACAAACTCTGAATTGACCGTATTAAATACTAAGAAATGGCGTACTGTTCTAAAATTTCCCGTGACAGATGCCACCAGCTACACACCGCAGTTGCCGCGAAGACGCTCCTGCAGCTTTTCCGATTGGAAGTATTTGATCATCGGCCACGGAGCCCAAATTTGGCTCCCTGTGATTTCCGTCCTATCGCTCACATGAACCGCTGGCTATGACAGCATTTTGGTACAGACAAAGAGTTACCGACCAGCGTTGAGAATTGGCCGAAAGTTCAGGCGGCTGCCTTGAGTGACGGAGGAAACGGGAAAAACTGGTACCACGCTATGACAAATGTCCAAGTCGGAGCGGCGACGGCATATAGAAATAGTTGGAAGGTGTAACTAAAGGCTGCAAATAAAACAGTTTTGATTTTCAGTGTGGTTTCCATTTCGCGACCGATAGGACCGGGGAAAAATGAATCCGTTCCGTTTTTTTTAAAAAAATAACAGGGGAAGCTCCCCATCGCATAACCCTCAGATTTAGAAGTAAAATGGGCCAGTGGATATCCCGTCGAGAACACATATCTAGCATGAACACTGGAAGAAGATGTACTGAACTGTGAAGAAAGAAGCAATAGAGAAAGAGTGGACCGCCCAAGCTCAAGAGATGTAACATCGAGTGAATTGCAAGAACCACAGCGTCGTGATTACGTGGTCACGGTTTTGGACTACAAGGCTGGAGATCCTTTTTCAAATCTCCCTCGTGAGCAGTTCTTGTTTTCTTTTTCCACTGAATGATGGCCGGCCGAAGTGGCCGTGCGGTTCTAGGCGCTGCAGTCTGGAACCGCGAGACCGCTACGGTCGCAGGTTCGAATCCTGCCTCGGGCATGGATGTGTGTGATGTCCTTAGGTTAGTTAGGGTTAAGTAGTTCTAAGTTCTAGGGGACTAATGACCTCAGAAGTTGAGTCCCATAGTGCTCAGAGCCATTTGAACCACTAAATGATGAACCTTCTGTCTAGTCATTTACGTGTCTGTTCTCCTTCTGTAGTTCTGAAAATTATGAACCATATAATGGTTATAGACTGTGAGTCATGTGGTAAGAATAATATATACTGAAGCATCAGAGAAAGTGTTATAGGCATGCGTTGTGTATTCAAATACAGATATATGTAAACAACAGAATACGGCGCTGCGGTCGGCTACGCCTACATAAGACAACATGTGTCTGGCGCAGTAGTGAGATCGGTTACTGCTGCTACAATGGCAGGTTATCGAGACTTAAATGAAACTGAACGGGTGTTTTAATCTGCGCACGAGTGATGGGAGACAGCATTCCGACGTAGTGATGAAGTGGGGATTTTCCCGCGGGTGTACCGTGAATATCAAGAATCCGGTAAAACATCAACTCTCCGACATCACTGCGGCTGGAAAAAGATCCTGCAAGAACGGGACCAACGACGACTGAAAAGAATCGTTCAACGTAACAGACGTGCAGCCGATGTGCAAATTGCTGCAGATGTCAATACTGAGCCATCAACAAGTGTCAGTGTGCGAACCGTTCAACCAAACACATCGATATGGGCTTTCAGAAATTGGAAATTTGTGATAAGGTCTTACAGGACCAAACTGCTGAGTTCATCGCTCCATAAGCTTACACACTACTTAATCTAACTTACGCTAAGGACAACACACACACTCATGCCCGAGGGAGGACTCGAACCTCCGACGGGGGGAGTCTCGCGGACCGTGATAAGGCGCTCTGCTGCCATTCGCGGCCAGGGCTTTCGGTGCTCAATACCCACTTGTGTACCCTTGATGACTGCACGACACGAAGCTTTACGCGGCGCCTGGGCCCGTCAACACCGACAATGGAATGTTGATGACTGGAAACATGTTGCCTGGTCGGACGAGTCTCGTTTCCAGTTGTATCGAGCGGATGGACGTGTACGGGTATGGAGACAACCTCATAAATCCAAGGATCCTGCATGTCAGCAAGGGAGTGTTCGACCTGGTGGAGGCTCTGTAATGTTATGGGACGTGTGCAGTCAGGGTGATTTGGAGCCCCTGATACGTCTGACTCTGACAGGTGACACATACACAAGCATCCTGTCTGATCACCTGCATCTATTCATGGCCATTGTGCATAACCGACGGACTTGTCCAATTTCAACGGGACAATACGACACCCCACACGCCCAGTATTGCTACAGAGTGGCCCCAGCAGCACTCTTCTGAGTTTAAACACTTCCTCTGACCACCAAACTTCCCAGAAATGAACATTGTTGAGCATATTTTGGATGCAATGCAACCTGCTGTTCAGAGAAGATCTCCACCCCTTCGTATTCTTACGGATTTATAGACAGCTCTGCAGCATTCATGGTATCAGTTACCTATAGCACTTCGTCAGACATCAGTCTAGTCTATGCCACCCCGTGTTGAGGCACTTCTGCATGCTCGCAGGGGCCTACATGATATTAGGCAGTTGTACTAGTTTCTTTGGCTGGTCAGTGTATTACCGTAGCAAGTAAATGTGATGAAAGTGAGAGCACGCTTATCAACGGATAGCAACAAATAAACGGACGTGAGCTATGTTACAACAAAGGAAATCAGGTGTCACTACTTCGGAAACGGAATGCAACAATCATAGCATTAGGTACGTGTGTAGAACAAATAGAATGCATGTACGTGGGCCGGCCGGTGTGGCCGTGCGGTTCTAGTCGCTTCAGTCTGGAACCACGTGACCGCTACGGTCGCAGGTTCGAATCCTGCCTCGGGCATGGATGTGTGTGATGTCCTTAGATTAGTTAGGTTTAAGTAGTTCTAAGTTCTAGGGGACTGATGACCACAGATGTTAAGTCCCATAGTGCTCAGAGCCATTTAAACCATTTTTTTGCATGTACGTCTGGAAGTCGTTTCCTTACAAAAATGGTCAAGTGGCTCTAAGCACTTTGGGACTTAACATCTGAGGTCATCAGTCCCCTAGACTTAGAACTACTTAAACCTAACTAACCTAAGGCCATCACATACACCCATGCCCAAGGCAGGATTCGAACCTGCGACCGTAGCAGCAGCGCGGTTCCGGACTGAAGCGCCTAGAACCGCTTTACCACAGCGGCCGGCGCTTCCTTACATTTCGCTGTTGCAAACGGACGTAGCAACACGATACAGCCACAAATCTGAATACAGCGAACAATCATGTCAGTGACTGGATGGGCAGTTCATAGCTTAAAAAGAAAGAAAAAAAGGTGCGGAGCACAAGCTATATCGGAACACGAATATCCCCCTCCGCAGTCCAACATCGTAACTGCTTAACCACGACGCCGTGGCTGTTCAACTTCGCTCAGTGTTGCAAATCTTCAGCTTGGACCATTGACTGTGTTGATTTTGCTTTTCTTTTCCTTTTTTTTCACAGTTCAGTACAGCTTCTTCCTGTTTTCATGCGTGGTCTATGTTCAGTTTTTGACGGACTGTCCACTGGGTACTAGATCTGAGGGGGTGCGATGGGGAATTTCCGTTGTCAGATTAAGTACTTGGTAAATGACTTTCAAACAAAAGTGCCGTTGTATATTCAGTTGTTGCGCGAGACAGGGCGTTGACCTACGGGCGTGGTTGCGCTCCTCGTGGAAGCATACCGGAGTGTACGCTGTTACCTCCTTGCCATCCTGTTTCTCGAGAGCGAAGCCGAGTGCTGCTGCTCCCCTAGCCGGGTCACCAGCTCGACTCGCCGGGTCTGCTGACTAGAGCTAAAAGTGCGAGCGAGCCGCGCAGCGGAGTGGAAGCGCGGAACTAACTGCGCGCCCTGGCAGCGGCACGTGGCTGGCACGTGGCACGCACCCGCTGCCGGCCGTCAGCTGGGCCGTTCCGGGCTGCGTGCAGCCGCCTCGTTAGCGGGCGCCCCCGCCTCTGACCCGCAGGCCAGGCGCTGCCGACCGCCGAGTCTTCCGGACAACCGTCAGCCCTGCTTCCTTCCACTACACGGCCCGTAGCTCCACGTCAAGTAGCTACTGCGTGCAGAGGCGCTTCTGCACTCCTGTCACTCGATACTTTAAACATATCCTCTTACTGTTACTGTTATCCGTTTGCTCACATCTATATCTACGTGGATACTCTGCAAATCACATTTAAGTGCATGGCAGGGGGTTCAACGAACCACCCTCACAATTATCTATTAATCCAATCTCGTATAGCGCGCGGAAAGAATGAACACCTACATCTTTCCGTACGAGCACTGATTTCTCTAATGTTATCGTGATGATCGTTCCCCCCCCCCCCCCTCCCCTTCCTCCTATGTAGGTCGGTGTCAACAAAATATTTTCGCATTCGGAGAAGAAAGTTGGTGATTTGAATTTCGTGAGAAGATCCCGTCGCAACGAAAATCGCCTTTCTTTTAATGATGTCCAGCCCAAATCCTGTATCATTTCTGTGACACTCTCGCTCAGATCTCTCATATTTCGCGATAATACAAAACGTGCTGCCTTTCTTTGAACTTTTTCGATGTACTTCGTCAGTCCTATCTGGTAAGGAACCCACACTGCGCAACAGTATTCTAAAAGAGGATGGACAAGCGTAGTATAGGCAGTCTCCTTAGTAGGTCTGTTACATTTTCTAAGTGTCCTACCAATAAAACGCAGTCTTTGGTTAGCCTTCCCCACAACATTTTCTGTGTGTTCCTTCCAATTTAAGCTGTTCGTAACTGTAATACCTAGGTATTTAGTTGAATTTAGGGCTTTTAGATTAGACTGATTTATAATGTAACTGAAATTTAACGAGTTTCTTTTAGCACTCACGTGGATGACCTCGCACTTTTTGTTATTTAGGGTCAACCGCCACTTTTCGCACCATTCTAAATTGTTTTGCAATTCGTTTTGATCTTCTGATAACTTTATTAGTCGATAAACGACAGCGTCATCTGCAAACAACCGTCTCCCAAATCGTTTAGATAGATAAGGAACAGCAAAGGGCCTGTAACACTACCTTGGGGAACGCCAGAAATCACTTCTGTTTTACTCGATGGCTTTCTGTCAGTTACTACAAATTGTGACCTCTCTGACAGGAAATCACAAATCCAGCCACATAACTGAGACGATATTCCATAAGCACGCAATATCAGTACGAGCCGCATGTGTGCTACAGCGTCAAAAGGCTTCCGGAAATTCAGAAATACGGGATCGATCTGAAATCCCCTGTGAATAGCACTCAACACTTCATGTGAATAAAGAGCGTGTTGTGTTTCACAGCAACAATGTTTTCTAAACCCATGTTGACTGTGTGTCAGTAGATCGTTTTCTTCGAGGTAATTGATAATGTTTGACCAC
This sequence comes from Schistocerca serialis cubense, assembly GCF_023864345.2. Lineage (NCBI taxonomy): Eukaryota > Metazoa > Arthropoda > Insecta > Orthoptera > Acrididae > Schistocerca > Schistocerca serialis. Next base: position 866,811,864 of record NC_064641.1, on the reverse strand, counting down.
AGTATATGTTCCAAAATCCTGCTGCATATCGACGTTAACGATATGGGCCTCTAATTTAGTGGATTACTCCTACTACCTTTCTTGAATATTGGTGTGGCCTGTGCAACTTTCCAGTCTTTCGGTACGCATCTTTCGTCGAGCGAACGGTTGTATATGATCGTTAAGTATGGAGCTAATGCATCAGCATACTCGAAAGGAACCTAATTGGTATACAGTCTGGACCAGAAGACTTGCTTGTATTAAATGATTTAAGTTGCTTCACTACTCCGAGGATATTTACTTCTACGTTACTCATATTGGCAGCTGTTCTCGATTCGAATTCTGGAATATTTACTTCGTCTTCTTTTGTGAAGGCATTTCGGAAGGCTGTGTTTAGTAACTCTGCTTTGGCAGCACTGTCTTCAGTCTCCATTGTTATCGCGCAGAGAAGGCATTAATTGTTTCTCTCCGCTAGCATACTTTACATACGCCCAGAATCTCTTTGGATTTTCTGCCAGGTTTCGAGAGAAAGTTTCGTTGTGGAAACTGTTATAAGCATCTCGCATTGAAGTCCGCGCTAAATTTCGAGCTTCTGTAAAAGATCGCCAATCTTGGGGATTTTGCGTCTGTTTAAATTGGCATGTTTGTTTCGTTGTTTCTGCAACAGTGTTCTAACCCGTTTTGTGTAACAAGGAGGATCAGCTCCGTCGTTTGTTAATTTATTTGGTATAAATCTCCCAATTGCTGCCGATGCTATTTCTTTAAATTTAATCCAAATCTAGTCTACACTTATATCATTAATTAGGAATGAGAGGAGATTGTCTCTCAGGAAGGCGTCAAGTGAATTTTTTACGAGTTGCGTTTTTACAAATGGTTCAAATGGCTCTGAGCATTACGGGACTCAACTGCTGTGGTCATCAGTCCCCTAGAACCTAGAACTACTTAAACCTAACTAACCTAAGGACATCACACACATCCATGCCCGAGGCAGGATTCGAACCTGCGACCGTAGCGGTCGTACGGTTCCGGACTGCGCGCCTAGAACCGCGAGACCACCGCGGCCGGCTGCGTTTTTACGAGCGGCGTTCAATAAGTAATGCTACACACTTTCTTTTCGGGCAGTTTTGGTTAAAAAAAAACGCATAGTTTGTTGTGGTACATCGTGAAATACTCCTGCTTAAGTTCCTACAGTTCCATAAAGTTTCAATAGATGGCAACGTTATACGTAGCCTCAAAAATGGCGTCTGTAACGTAGTGCCACTCCAAGCAGAGAGCTGTCAGTGAGTTTCTTTTGGCGGGAAACATTGCACATACCCATAGGCACTTGCAGAATAGCTACGGAGACCTGGCAGTGAACAAAAGCACGGTGAGTCGTTCGGCGAGGCGTCTGCCATCATCGCAGCAAGGTCCTGCAAACCTGTCCGATCTCCGGCGTGCCGGTCGCCTGCAATTTTGGGACGTGCGGACACTCTCATCCGAGGTGATGCACGGATCGCAATCAAACAAATCGCTGCACAGCTGGACGTCTCATCTCGTAATACTGAGACAGTCGTCCACCAGTTGGGGTGCTAAAAGTGTGTGCTCACTGGGTCCGTTGCCGCTTAAGAGAAGACCATAAAGAGCAACGAAGGACCATCTGTGCGGATTGCTCGCGTGTTGCGAGACCGGTCGTGAAATTTTTTTGTCGTACATCGTCACATGCGATGAAACATGGATTCATCATAGTTAATAAAATTCTTCTGGGTTTGAGGCCGCATTGTCCTCTGTAAATTCCGACGTTTCAACAGTTGTTGCAAGGGGCCTTCCTCAGGGTGTTTTGCTAACTGCTGAATGAACTTTTTTTCCTTTATTGTTATTTTAGCACCTTATACAAAAGGTGAGCCGGCAGTGGCAATATTACGCCTCTCTTCGGAGGCAGACAGAACAAATAGAAACAAGGAAGACACAGAAAAGCAAAACATAGTGGTGGACAAAAAACAGTAGACACATGAGTAAAAAACACGGAGCCGTTCACAGGTGTAGTAAAATAAAAAATGATCAGCACTGTACACGAACACTGATGACTGAGATGACACACGTGAACGACGGAGCGTGGGTGGTGAAAACACTGAAGCACCCTACACGACGACACACACACACACAGAACCGGTGGCTATTATCGGCGCGCGAATGTTCAATTGACGTGTGCGAGTCTGGGGACCTGCCAAAGGGGAAAAGGTGGTGGTGGAGGGAGAGGGGAGAGTGTAGATGCCAGTGGCAGAGGAGACAGGGAGGGAAGAAGGTACGGGGGGATAGAGGAAGCCCGGGGGGAGGAGGGGGTAGGAAGGGAGGAGGGAGAGAGGGTTCCCAAAGGAAAAAACACAGGGTGTGGAAGGGGAGGATCAAAGTTGAGAGGAGGGGTAGATGGAGGGGATGAGGCATCATCAGGGAGGGGGAGTTGGTGGAAGCCACCTTGGGCGAGGGTATGGAGAGCGGAGAGATGGAGAGCAGGTGGAACGTGGGAATACAGGTGTGGCAGTGGACGGGGGTGAGAGATGATGGGAGATATGAGCGGGTGAGGGGGATCGAGTTTATGGGAGGTGTAGGGGATCCGTATCCATTCCAGGAAAAGGAGGAGGTGTGGGAACGGAATAAGGTCATACAGGATCTGCATGGGGGAGGGGAGATGGATGCAATAGGTGAGGCGGAGAGCATGGCATTCTAGGATTTGAAGGGATTTGTAAAAAAAGCTGCAGAGGTCCAGGCAGGGTGGGCGTAGCAAAGGATAGGGTCGATGAGGGATTTATAGGTGTGGAGGATGGTGGAGGGGTCCAGACCCCATGTGCGGCCAGAAAGGAGCTTGAGGAGAGGGTCAGGAGCATGCCTCGGCTTGGATTGTCCGGAGATGGGGGTCCAGGAGAGGCGACGGTCAACGGTGATTCCAAGGTACTTGAGGGTGGGGGTGAGGGCGATAGGATGATAATAAATGGTGATCTGAATGAACAGTAGTTTGGATACTTATATACCATGGAGGAGTGCTGTCATTGGATGTGAGGGTGAGGAGGATGGGTATTAGGACATCATTTTATTGGTCTTTGCATAGCTTGTTGTCATTGACGGAAATGGGCGTTTTCCATTGGAGTTTCCTTTACTGCTTGCCATTGGTGGACATCGGCGAATAGGAGACTGAGCGGCGACTGCAGCGTAGCGTTGTTCACTAACTGCCTAGTATCTACTAAGGCGCGTCGGCGCTCTGTGTACCCTCCACTGCTGTGGCCTACCGCGGGCCTGTTGCTCTGCGAGAGCTGTCCTTCCCGCAAAGCTGTCACAGCTGGCAGCTCTCGCGTCCGTCGGCCGTCGTAATTTAATGTATATATTATTATTGTTATTATTATTTTTTGATTGTTGCCGACTTACGTGGCGGGCCTTCATAAAAATGATATTTAAGTTGAACAATGTAATAAACTTTTCATATAAATTTCCTCGGCTAGTCAGTTGACGTTAAAGCAAAAGATCTTTAGTTATTAATTACAATTGCGGCCCACACACGCGCGAGAGTATTTTTCTTACCTCCGTTAACCATTGTACTGTAGTCAGAGTCCTGGCTCTGGGTCTCGGCTATGCTACTGAAAATAAGAATCTTAAACATAAGTATTTCTGCAACTTCGTGCGGCTGTGGAGAAAAATTAATATTATGCTAATAGCGGGCGAGTTTTCCGCTTCCGCTAATTTTTCATAAGTTAATATCGCCACGTAATGGCGTCGTTGGCTGCATCGGCCGCTGCGATTGTTGAGCTGTAAATTACTTGAATGCAGGTTAATTCAAGGAAGGCGGACATGAAATCGGGATCACCTCTTACAAATTAAAAGTGAACAATAATATTAAATCAGTATATTATATGCTTAACTCATACAAATATGCTTACATTCGTCAGCACACGCAAGATGTCCTCCTAGACACATTCAAGACAAAAGAGGAAGTAAGGTCGACTAAAAAATTAAAAAAAAGAGTGTAACTGGGCGTCTCTTTAGATCATTCTGTCATAAATTATTTCTTTGCAATCTAAACCTACACAGAGAAATTATTATTTTACGGCTACATGAAAAAAAAAAAAAATCTCTTACAAATTATGAATGTCTTCTTTATAAATATTGTCTTTTCGTAATATGGCACTGGGGACGCTATACAGCCAAGACGCTGGAAGTTGGTACCCGACTTCTCTATTCCTGTTGTCTGGTGGCTTGGCTATTTCTATAGTTTCTCTAATCTTCCTCCTCAAACTAAACGGCTGTTTCGCCAGTACGTGGACCTCTCGAAATTCGATCTTCATCCTGTACTGTTCCTGATGTTCTGCCACCGCTGATTTGTTGTATTGTTTGAGGTGGGTATATCTCTCGTGTTCAGTTAACCTTGTGCTTATTGGACGCCCAGTCTCACCTACATACATACACCAGTTCACATTCGCACTCGATTTTATAAACTCCGGCGGCATCATACTTGCCAATTGTATCTTTCGACGAGCCCAGAATGTCTTTTATTTTGTTGTTGCTACCAGAATTCGGCTTAATGTCTGTCCGACGGAGAATTCTGCCCAGACGTTCAGTAACTCCTTCACGATGGAATGCCCTCCACCTTCGGCGCCATGGTTTTGTGTATCATCCTCATGTCGTAGCCATTAGCTCCAAAATTGGACCTGAGGTTCTGTAGTTCAGCTTGCAGGTTGTGTTCATCACTGATCCCGTAGGCTCTCTTAGTTAAAGTTTGCAGACCAAATTCTTTTGCGTAGGATGGTGGTGGAAGGAAACTCTGTGTCCAAGCTTCCCCTCTGGCTTACGGTATGGGTTTGCAACCCATCCTGCCCCAGCCAGCTTTCTAATAACATTAATTCTGACGTTACTATTTTTTAGGTATATTTTGTAACTGGTTCTTAAAACTAAGGGCCCAAACCACAACGACACCCAAGTATTTGAGAATGGGTTTTGTTCCACAGCAACATTTCTGGGGGTCACATTCTGTGATTCACGTCCTTGGAATCGCCTGTTGCTAATAATGATATCCCGTAGATCAACGAGGATTTTGCATGACATGAGTTCTAGAAACGTAAGTAGCAGGTCATGCCGTATTATGGTATCAAATGCGGCACTACGCTCAACATACGCGACTGCGATGTTTAATTTACGTTAGTAACCCTCTCCTATAGAAGATGTTTTACCGTGAGACCTTCACGACTTTTTGTCTAGGCAGCACTGACATGCTTCCCTACTTCACACATGATGCATATTTTGTCAGGTTGGATATGTGCTGTATTTAGATGTAGTATTACGGTATATTAATAATTTTTACTTATGGACCGTCTGACAGCAACTGAATAAAACACAATTTTAGTGCCATACGCGTTTCGCCTTTATTTTCTGCAAGGCATCATCAGTGGCAGGTTGCGTGGACAATTTCCTACATATTACGCTCATGTTGCATTTTTGGTGTTGTTCTTCTTCTTACGAACACCAATTTGCGGTTTTTTTTCCCTATTCCACAACACTATGCACTGAACGCTTGTCTTAAAGCAATGTTTTGGTTTCTGTTGCCGACTGTCAAAATGTAGTGTGTCAGATGCAGCGTTTTCCGATGCAAAATCCCAAAAACAATTGCGACGAACTATTAATAGGACAATAAATGTAAAATACCTGCGCAAGAGATGAATACTGTGTGGAATTTAAGCTTCTCCGTGCGAAATCAATAACAAAGATATATAGACCGTATTAAGCTACGGCAAAGAGATAATTATTCAATGTTGGACACTGGAAGAGAATTGCCGTATTCTTTAACTTACGGAGAACAGTAAGCAATAGAGACTTCGTAACCACCGCAAACATAAATAAAAGGGCTCAACTTAAATAAAAGGAGCAAACAGTTAAAAGGAATCGCTAAACCAAACCATAAACAAATATTAGTTAATAATAACATGCAATCACATTAATAAAACGCTCATTAAATAATAGAGAGAATAAAAATAAGAGCTCTAAACAACATTGCTCATAGGTATTGTAAGGGTACAAATGTCAATACAGCTGTGATGAATCGAATCCTGCCAGTCTCTGCTGCACCCAAAATCTCAGGTGACGCGAAGACACCCTGACGGCTAAGCAGTAGGATGAGCTTCGTGGTGATTGCGGAGAGAAAGGCACGTAAGCAATTAGCCTGCGAAATCGGCTCATTAAAGAGTGAAAGAGGACGAGCTGGGGTGCAGCCCCTTTAGCTGCAAGTAGGGGCCCTGTGATTAGTATTGTGCCGTGAGGAAAAGAATATTTTCATTACGGTGACCGAACGTACAGCAAACGGGCAGTGTCTAACTCGAATGATAATGTGAATAGTGTGCACGTATATGCACAGCAGTGGTACAAAAAACATGAAGAAACCGCGAGTAATGCATTTTTGAACATAAATGCAGATACCAGGCAACCCAGCCGGTTGCTCTGTTGTACACTACTGGCCATTAACATTGCTACACCAAGAAGAAAAGCAGATGATAATCGGGTATTCATTGGACAAACACATTATAATGGAACTGATATGTGATTACATTTTCACACAATTTGGGTCCATAGATCCTGAGACATCAGTACCCAGAACAACCACCTCTGGCCTGGACATTGAGTCAAACAGAGCTTGGATGGCGTGTACAGGTACAGCTGCCCATGCAGCTTCAACACGATACCACAGTTCATCAAGAGTAGTGACTGGCGTATTGTGACCAGCCAGTTGCTCGGCCACCATTGACCAGACGTTTTGAATTGGTGAGAGATCTGGAGAATGTGCTGTCCAGGGCAGTAGTCGAACATTTTCTGTATCCAGAAAGGCCCGTACAGGACCTGCAACATGCGGTTGTGCATTGTCCTGGCGAAATGTAGGGATTCGCAAGGATCGAACGAAGGGTAGAGCCACAGGTCGTAACACATCTGAAATGTAACGTCCAATGTTCAAAGTGCCGTCCATGCGAACAAGAGGTGACCGAGACGTGTAACAAATGGCACCACATACCATCAGGCCGGGTGACACGCCAGAATGGCGAACACGAATACACGCTTCCAATGTGCGTTCACCGCGATGTCGCAAAACATGGATGCCACCATCATGATGCTGTAAACAGAACCTGGATTCATCGGAAAAAATGACGTTTTGCCATTCGTGCACCCAGATTCGTCGTTGAGTACACCATCGCAAGCTCTCCTGTCTGTGGTGCAGCGTCAAGGGTAACCGCAGCCACGGTCTCCGAGCCGATAGTCCGTGCTGCTGCAAACGTAGTCGAACTGTTCGTGCAGATGGCTATTGTCTTGAAAACGTCGCCATCTGTGGATCGAGACGTGGCTGCACGATCCGTTACAGCCATGCGGATAAGATGCCTGTCATCTCGACTGCTAGTGATTCGAGGCCGTTGGGATCCAGCACGGCGTTCCGTATTACCCTCCTGAACCCACCGATTCCATATTCTCCTAACAGTCATTGGATCTCGACCAACGCGAGCAGCAACCGCGCGATACGATAAACCGCAATCGCGATAGGCTACAATCCGGAAACGTGATGGTACGCGTTTCTCTTCCTTAGACGAGGCATCAGAACAACGTTTCACCAGGCAACGGCGGTCAACTGCTGTTTGTGTGTGGGAAATCGTTTGGAAACTTTCCTCATGTCAGCACGTTGTAGGTGTCGCCACCGGCGCCAACCTTGTGTGAATGCTCTGAAAAGCTAATCATTTGCATATCACAGCATCTTCTTTCTGTCGGTTGAATTTCGCGTATGTAGCACGTCATCTTCGTGGTTTAGCAATTTTAATGGCCAGTAGTGTATATGTACAGGAGGGGTACAAAAAACACGAAGAAACCGCGAGAAATGCATTTTTGAACATAAATGCAGATACCAGGCAAGCCTGCCGTTTGCTCTGATGTATTTTATGACGTATACCATCCGTGAAGTGTCTTCCTCATGTTGCAAGCGTCAGTCGTGGTCAGAACGGTTATCTCTGTAGTCGTGTGGGCGTTCCAGTCGGAGCTAAGAGCATTCGAACTTGGGGGAAATTGTTGGTGTTGTTGTGGTGGATGCACCCATTACCAAGGCGGCAGAAGAGTTTTCTCATGTGAATGAATATGGTAGGCCTAACTGGGCAATGGATACACCTTCTTAGTGAGGATTCACAAATACGTCGGACCTTCTGCGGGAATCCGAGAGCGCGAATATGGAGGAAATAGACAGGGACTGTAAATAGGTGGCCCTCGATGAGAATGTTGTTGATCGGTCCTCATGCGTACCGACATAGCGCAGCTGCGATAGCGCTGTGTCCCCGATGACGCTGTGGTTAACGCTTCGTAAGCAAGAGATCCCGCGTTCGAATCTTGGTCTCCTAAAAATTTTCACTTATCGCCGCTGATTCCGCGTAACGTCGCGATGCAGCTGACTGTAGCAATCCACTCCCTTTCTTTTCCTTTCTTCCCCTCTAGACCGTCAGTATACATACGAAGAGTTCTCTGTTTCACGATGCGCCGTTTCGAAGATTGATACCGCAATACAAAAAATCAGAAAAACGCGGACCAAAGTACGTGTGTTGAGTGGTCGTGACAGACGCTTATCGTGACGAAAAATAAGACGATAGCTGCCAAGGTGTCTACAGCAATGAATGTCGCCCTCGAAAATTCTGTCTGCACAACACGAAGGGGTTCAAAATGGCTCTGAGCACTATGGGACTTAGCTTCTGAGGTTATCAGTCCCCTAGAATTTAGAACTACTTAAAAACTAACCTAAGGACATCACACTCATCCGTGCCCGAGGCAGGATTCGAACCTGCGACCGTAGCGGTCGCGCGGTTCCAGACTGTAACGCCTAGAACAGCTCGACCACTCCCGCCGGCCAAAACGAAGGGGGTTGCATAAGCTGGGGTTAAGCCAGGGCGAATTGTAATACCAAAAGCAGTCGTCAATGACGGAACTGCCCGTAGCAGGAAGACGCGGTGCCGAAGCCATAACACCTGGGTTATGAAGCAGTGGAAGAAAGTGTTTCGGTTGGATGAGTCTCGTTTCACACTGTTCCCAACGTCTGGTCGAGTTTACGTCCCAATTCGGTGATGATTTGGGCATTCATAGTTTGGTATTCCATGGGCCCCGTAGTTACTCTGCAAGGCCGCATTACTGCAAGGATTATTTGTTGATTTGGGGTGATCAAGTCCATCCCATAGTTTCTTCCCCAGTGGTGACTCTGTATTCCAAGACGACAAGGCCCCTCTTCACACAACTCGCGTCCCTCTTCACACAACTCGCGTCTTCCAGAACCGTTTTTGTGAGGAAGAGGATGAATTCTTGCATCTCTCCTGCCCACCACAGCCGCCAGATCTCAATGCTATTGAGCCTCTGTGGTCTGCTTTGGAGAGAAGCGTGCGTGGACGTTGTTACCTGAAGTTTCCACTATTTTGCAGGAAGAATGGTATAAGACTCCCTTGAAAACCATACAGAACCCTTTTTTATCCTTTCCGAGACGACTGGAAACTGTCTTGTATGCCAGTGGTTTTCTTCCACCGTATTAGACACGTCAATGTGTTGTGTTTTTGGTGTTTCCATATTTTGGTCCATCTTCTGTAGTTACACGGTGATAGAAGCTAACACAGTTAAACAGTGTTAAAGTGAACCCTGGGACTTGGTTGTCAATTAAAATTGTCTACAAATAATCTCTTGCCAAGTCAGTATCACAGCAGATATTAGGACAAGCAAATGAACAGTTCGTATAAAGCCCTCAATTGACCGAACTATATACAGTATTCACGAAAGATAAAATATTATTGATTCACGCTTTAAAAATGGCTTCAAATGGCTCTGAGCACTATGGGACTCAACATCTGAGGTCATCAGTCCCCTAGAACTTAGAACTACTTAAACCTAACTAACCTAAGGGCATCACACACATCCATGCCCGAGGCAGGATTCGAACCTGGGACCGTAGCGGTCACGCGGTTCCAAACTGAAGCGCCTAGAACCGCACGGCCACACTGGCCGGCATTCACGCTTTACATTCGAGGTTCTGACCAAGAAGAAATCGTTATAGACACGTAAACACACTAAGTGATCAAAAGTATCCGGACACCTGGCTGAAAATGACTTATTAGTTCGTGGCGCCCTGCATCGGTAATGCTGGAATTCAGTGTCGTGTTGGCTCACAGCTTCCACTCTCGCAGGCATACGTTAAATCAGGTGCTGGAAGGTTTCTTGGGGAATGGCAGCCCATTCTTCACGGCGTGCTGCACTGAGGAGAGGTATCGATGTCGGTCGGTGAAGCCTGGCACAAAGTCGACGTTCCTAAACATCCCAAATATGTTCTATAGGATTCAGGTCAGGACTCTGTGCAGGCCAGTTCATTACAAGGACGTTATTGTCGTGTAACCACTCCGCTACAGGCCGTCCATTATGAACACGTGCTCAATCGTATTCAAAGATGCAGTCGCCATCCCCAAATTGTTCTTCACCAGTGGGGAGCAAGAATGTGCTTAAAACGTCAATGTAGGGCTGCGCTGTGATAGTGCCACGAAAAACAACAAGGGTACAAGCCCCCATCCTTCAAAAACACGACCACAGCATAACGCCGCTGCGTCCGAATGTTACCGTTGGCACTACACACGCTGGCAGATGACGTTTACCGGGCATTCGCCATACCCACACCCTGCCACCGGATCGCCAAACTGTGTACCGTGATTCGTCATTCCACACAACGTTTTTCCACTGTTCAGTCGTCCAATGTTTACGCTCTTACACCAAGCGAAGCGTCTTTTGGATCTTACCGGCGTGATGTGTGGCTTATGAGCAGCCGCTCGACCATGAAATCCATGTTTTCTCACCTCCGGCCTAATTGTCATAGTACTTGCAGTGCATCCTGGTTCAAATGGCTCTGAGCACTATGGGACTCAACTGCTGCGGTCATAAGTCCCCTAGAACTTAGAACTACTTAAACCTAACTAACCTAAGGACAGCACACAACACCCAGCCATCACGAGGTAGAGAAAATCCCTGACCCCGCCGGGAATCGAACCCGGGAACCCGGGCGTGGGAAGCGAGAACGCTACCGCACGACCACGAGATGCGGGCGCAGTGCATCCTGATGCAGTCTGGAATTCCTGTGTGATGGTCTGGATACATGTCTGCCTATTACATACTACGACCCTCTTCAACTGTCGGCGGTGTTCAAATGGCTCTGAGCAGTTCGGGACTTAACTTCTGAGGTCATCAGTCCCCTAGAACTTAGAACTACTTAAACCTAACTAACCTAAGGACATCACAGACATCCATGCCCGAGGCAGGATTCGAACCTGCGACCGTAGCGGTAGCGCGGTTCCAGAGTGTAGCGCCTAGAACCGCTCGGCCAATCTGACCAGCTGTCGGCGGTGTCTGACACACAACAGACGAGGTCGGCCTGTACGCTTTTCTGCTGTAAGTTGTCCCTCTGCGCTTCCACTTCACTACTACATCGGAAACAGTGGACGTCTGGATGTTTATAAGTGTGGAAATCTCGCGTGCAAACATATGACACAAATGATACCCAATCACCTGACCACGTTCGAAGTCTATGAGTTTCGCGGAACGCCCCATTCTGGTTTTTTTTTTTCCTTTATTGAGTTTCGATTCCCCCTAAAGGGGGCGGGCTGGCAGCAGCTTATTGCGCCGCTCTTCAGCCTGCAGAATTTGTTTTAAAAAGATGAAGATAATAAAAAAATAATAACAGTTGGCGATAAAATCGGTGACTTAGAGGTAAAATGACAGAAAATTCTGGAGCTTAAAACATAAAACACAGGGTTGATGATGCTAATAAAATACACAGGAAGCAGAAAAATAATAGACAGACAATTAAAAAACACGGCGACAATCTGGGTTCCCCATTCTGCTCTCGCACGATGTCTTATGACTACTGAGGCCGCTGGCAGTAGGTGGGAGCACAATGCACCTAATATGAAAAACGTATGTTTCTGGCAGTGTCCGTATACTTTTGATCACATAGTGTATTCACGCGAGTTATGACTGTAATAAACTTCGTTGTTAAAAAGTCTGCTCGCTGCTGCTATTTGCCTAAAAAGGAAATGATAAACAAACAATGGACAGCTATCCACGTACCTCAAAAGCTGTTCATGGCAGAAGACAGAGAGCAGCACTCGCCAAACTAATAATCTTCGGAAGTAACTGAAGCAGCATTGAGAGTCAACATAATGTGCGGAAAAAGGGCAATACGAACTACATACCTCCATTCTACCATCGCGAATAAATTACTCGGGTCAGTCAAAATAGTAAAATATCTGCCTCGAATTAAGGTGAAACTTTTCTTTTTCACTTCGAATGGAAAAGCTGATACTTAATTGAGATTCATGTGGAGAATCCTACCAATTTCATTCTCTCCATCCTTGCTGACGGTGGCATCTCGGAATTAAGCAGCCGCAGTATGTTTTGCTATGTGGAAGATTGCATACTTCCCCAGACGGCGCTTTATTGACGTTTATTACTCATATGACACACATTATTGATTTCTAAATACACATTCAGCATTAGATGTATTTGCGGAAATAAACACATATACATCGATTCAGTGAAGTACGAGGGGCGTTTGAAAAGTCCGCGCAAAGTCCGAGAGATGGCACCATCGGCGCGTATCGAGGTAATGTTTAGTTAGTAATATCTTTGGAAAGAACGCATACCAAGTTTCAGCCATATTGGTCTATTTTTTTGTGTTTGCCATTCGTGTGTACCAAGGAAGTGGAGTGATTGTCAAAAAATGGACGAAGAAGAATTTCGTGTGGTGATTAAACATTACTTTATGAAAGGCAAAACGCCTCAGGAGTCTAAAGAGAAGCTTGATAAATATTACGGTGACTCTTCACCTTCGATTAGAACAGTTTATAAGTGGTTTCAAAATTTTCGGGGTGGCCATATGGGCAGAAGTGATACTGAACGTTCTGGACGCCCTGTGGAGGTTACGACTCAAGAAATCATTGATAAAATCCATGATATGGTGATGGATGACATAAGAGTTAAGGTGCGTGAGACTGCTAGTGCTGTGGGCATCTCAAATGAACGGGTACATAATATTTTGCATAAACATTTCGACTTGAGAAAGCTATCCTCAAGATGGGTTCCGCGATTGCTCACGCTTGACCAAAAACGGAATCGTGTGAACTGTTGCGAGGATGGTTTGCCGCTGTTCAGGAAAAATCCGCAGGAATTTAAGCGTCGTTTCGTCACTGTGTATGAGACATGGATACTTTACTATACTCCTGAGACCAAACAACATTCTAAACAATGGGTTACCAAGAGAGAATCTGCACCAAAAAAGGAGAAGACCAGTCCTTCGGCTGAAAAGGTTATGGCGACTGTCTTTTGGGATTCGCAAGGGATAATCCTCATCGACTATCTGGAAAAGGGTAAAACTATTACAGGTGCATATTATTCATCATTATTGGACCGTTGCCGGCCGAGTGGCAGTGCGGTTCTAGGCGCTGCAGTCTGGAACCGCGAGACCGCTACGGTCGCAGGTTCGAATCCTGCCTCGGGCTTGGATGTGTGTGATGTCCTTAGGTTAGTTAGGTTTAACTAGTTCTAAGTTCTAGGGGACTAATGACCTCAGAAGTTGAGTCCCATAGTGCTCAGAGCCATTTAAACCATTTTATTGGGCCGTTTGAAAACCGAGCTGCTAGTTAGGTTTAAGTAGTTCTAGTTAGGTTTAAGTAGTTCTAAGTTCTAGGGGACTGATGACCTCAGATGTTAAGTCCCATAGTGTTCAGAGCCATTTGAACCATTTTATTGGACCGTTTGAAAACCGAGCTGCTAGAAAAACGCGGTTGATTGGACCGCGAAAAAGTCCTTCTCCATCACGACAATGCACGAGCACACACCTCAGCAGTTGCGGTCGCAAAATTAATGAAAATAGGATTTCTACTCGTTTCACATCCCCCCTGTTCTCCATACTTGGCTCCCTCGGGCTACTATTTGTTCCCCAATATGAAGAAATGGCTGGTGGGACAAAGATGTTATTAAAACGAGGAGGTGATTGGAGCAACTAATAGCTATTTTGCAGACTTGGACAATTCCTATTATTCGGAAGGGAACAATAAATTAGATTAGCGTTGGACGAAGTGTATAAATCTAAAAGGAGACTGTCGAAAAATAAAAAAGGTTTACCCCAAACACGTAAGTAGTTTTTATTTTTGCACGGACTTTCCAAACGCCCCTCGTATGCCCATGCACTGAGAGCCAATAAAAACCGGTCTAACAAATTTCTGCTAGGAGAAGTCCTGCGAGCTGTCCGTTCTAGTAAAACTGCTGGTAATTTTAAACATGTAATTTTAAACATGTTTTTAACTTTTGCAAGGCATCCGGAAATCGAAATTACGATGAGCGTACTAACCGAGATTTTTTTCGTAAGTGTTCGTATGTGCTGTAAAATGAAAAAAAAAGTTTCAACATAACTTAATGTATTTCACCTGAGTGGTAATGTTGTCTGACAGGATACCAGTAGTTATAGTTATGTATTCTAAAATTTAAAAAGTTTTTCTCATATAGTAATAGCTATAATGAGTCTTCTTCGCAGTGGTGGAAGAAATGAACTGAGAGATTACTTCTGTATCTCCCTTAGTAAAGGAACATATGAAAACTGGGTTCCCTTAACTTTGATTCCTGCGTCGTCCATGAGTGTCTGGGTATTAACTTCGGTGCCACTGACAGCCTTTTCTTAAATCTGAATTTTCATTCAACATCTATCTATCTATAGCCCGTACTTCATTTCAGATCTGTTATAGAGTATCTGTATCTTCAGAAGCTTCTTTACAGTGACTTCATGCCATAGAGGATACCGCGCATCATGGACTGTTCTACTGGGTAAATATCTATACAGCGCCTGATTAGTTGATCTTTTAAACTGCAGCCACAGTTCTTTGACGCGTTCCTAAATAAAGCTAAATGTTTTTATATTTGAGATATGACACGATTGCCATGTGAACTAGATCATTGAACGTTTAGATCTTTTCACTGGTTTCAGCTGCCCTTTGCGCATTGATAACAGTAGTTACTACGCCTGCCTCATACTTACTAATACGTTTCGATGTGTTCGCCCTCAAAGTGGTCAGGTCTATTTGCTGCCATTAGGTCTAGTAAATTTCCACCACGACAATCCCTCTGAACTGTCTGTTCTAATAAAAATACCGATAAGTAAACTGTTGAACCATTTACACAAATAAACTGCTGTGGCAGGGGACGTAAAATTGCACTGTAATTCCTAGTAGATTGCAGACATATCGCGGGATATGCTTTGCTTCGGTCGTAAAAACTCCTGCTGGTAAAGGCGACCACAACGGAATGGAGAGAGAATGAATATTGCAATAGTGGTTCACGAGTGGGATATACCAAACGTAAGAACGTCTAAGATCTCTGATGTTCTTGAATCGAAGACGTATGTTTTAAAAGTGCGAAAGGTTGAGGTGTAAAAACACGCTGCCAGTGCGGTCTTTACTACTACATGTTACACCGCATGTGGGGTCCTGCCTACTCGTCTACTGTAGGGAGCCTAGGAAGCTCTTTTCTTGGATAGCCAGACAACAAGCCAAGCAAATCATATTAATGGAGTTTATTGCAATAAAGTGAACTGACAATAGCGGATGTACAATAAGGTTTAGCAAGCTATTGACGACATGCAAATAATCAATGTCCTTCGATATATACAATTTCCATGCAAGCAATCAATACCATGCACAAGTCACGACTAAAGAATTAGAATGACGGCTCGCCTTCTAGTGCGGCCGAAGCTAGCTAGAGCGGCGCTTATATTCTCTCTGAGTAGGGGCCGCTTCTGTCGTGGTGCGGTCCTAGTCAGCGTACTATTGGATGACGTCGTCTCAGAGACTTCACGGCTGTTACTTTCCAGGCCGACGAGCCGGCGCTTGATGTTACGCCGCAACACCAAATGTGGTGTAAAAGAACGTTCACTGAATGTTGTTGTTGTTGTCTTCAGTCCAGAGACTGGCTTGATGCAGCTCTCCATTCTACTCTATCCTGTGCAAGATTCGTCATCTCCCAGTACCTACTGCAACCTACATCCTTCTGAATCTGCTTAGTGTATTCATCTCTTGGTCTCCCTCTACGATTTTTAACCTCCACGCTGCGCTCCAATACTAAATTGGTGATCCCTCGATGCCTCAGAATATGTCCTACCAAGCGATTCCTTCTTCTAGTCAAGTTGTGCCACAAATTTCTCTTCTCCCCAATACTATTCAATACCTCCTCATTAGTTATGTGATCTAACTATCTAATCTTCAGCATTCTTCTGTAGCACCACATTTCGAAAGCTTCTATTCTCTTCTTGTCCAAACTAGTTATCGTCCATGTTTCACTTCCATACATGGCTACACTCCATACAAATATTTTCAGAAACGACTTCCTGACACTTAAATCTATGGAAAAATGTGGAAATGAAGTCCCATGCTTCTTTACAGAGCGTAGGGGAACTATGCGGGAGACCCCCATCGCCTTACTAGGCAAGGTCCTAATGGAGGTGGTTTGCCGTTGCCTTCCTCCGACCGTAATGGGGATGAATGATGATGATGAAGACGACACAACAACACCCAGTCATCTCGAGGCAGGAAAAATCCCTGACCCAATCGGGAATCGAACCCGGGACCCCGCGCTCGGGAAGCGAGAACGCTACCGCGAGACCACGAGGGGCGGACCACTCGATGTTAAAAAATTTCTGTTCTTCATAAACGCTTTCCTTGCCATTGCCAGTCTACAGTTTATATCCTCTCTACTTCGACCATCATCAGTTATTTTGCTCCCCAAATAGCAAAACTCGTTTACTACTTTAAGCGTCTCATTTCCTAATCTAATTCCCTCAGCATCACCCGATTTAATTCGACAACATTCCATTATCCTCGTTTTGCTTTTGTTGATGTTCATCTTATATCCTC
The DNA here is from genome assembly GCF_023864345.2 of Schistocerca serialis cubense. Classification (NCBI taxonomy): domain Eukaryota; kingdom Metazoa; phylum Arthropoda; class Insecta; order Orthoptera; family Acrididae; genus Schistocerca; species Schistocerca serialis. The sequence goes on along the minus strand of NC_064641.1, from coordinate 866,794,936 downwards.
CTTTCAAGACACTGTCCATTCCGTTCAGCTACTCTTCCAGGTCCTTTGCTGTCTCTGACAGAACTGCAGAGTACATATTCAGTGAATACCGCTAACCAATGTGTTTTCACCGGACATTCAATAGAACAAAATAAAACAAAATTTTTGCGCACTGCACGTCGCTATAATATTCTTGTATTAAAGAGCCTGTATATGCTTACGGGAAACCTCAGTAGCTAAGATAACAGCTATCAAATGGATAGTTCATGGAATGCCATAGTTTCTACAAATCATTGTCAGCGAAGAGAGACCTGACCGTTCCCAGTACTGTATGTTTGCTTTTCCGATTTTTACACGTGCGCGAAACGTATACAACGCGCTAATACATAGTGCGACGTGGATAGTCACTATTCGATGACTCACCTGAAGATGTCTGGTAGCTGCACAGACGAAACGTCGTGTACGGAAGTATACGACGACCAGCTACAATCCCCGATAGCCGTAGAGAATAACAGTATTCCAAAAGTTGTTCGAAGCTTCACTTTGTCTCTGTTTTATTGTAGTCCAACTCTTCGAATTTATATGCCATTGAGGGCATCTCACGCACTCATAACAAATTACTTGAAACATCTGTACAATCAAATCTCTTTATTTTAGGACTGAATCGTGAACGCTTGTCCCTCTCTGCAGCCCGTGAGTCCAAAAATCTACCGAGCGAGGTGGCGCAGTGGTTAGACACTGGACTCGCATTCGGAAGGACGACGGTTCAATCCCGCTTCCGGCCATCGTGATTTAGGTTTTCCGTGATTTCCCTAAATCACTCCAGGCAAATGCCGGGATGGTTCCTCTGAAAGGGCACGGCTGACTTCCTTCCACATGCTTCTCTATTCCGATGAGACCGATGACCACGCTGTCTGGTCTCCTTCCCCAAACCAACCAACCATCCAAAAATCTTTTTAACCGGATTGTAGAAAGAAGCTAAAATTGATCAGTTAACGTGCATTGTTCCTCAACTGTGTCACAGTGTGCTACCGAGAACAGTTACTGGAATCAACTACAAACTTTGCATTCCTGCCATAGTTACATGAGATAGCTTACAAAATTAGTGGCTATAGGCATGATAAGACCTAGTGATGATATTGGACGCAAACTACGCGCCACAAAGGTAAGAGGCACGCGGCCAAATGCTCCTCACTGCTTTTGCCATCCATACACAGACCGTTCTTCACTGTCCAGACGCCAATTTAACCATAGGCGTCTCTGCAGTCGTATTCATGTTCATCTTCTGTTCATGTAGAAAAGGCAGGCAACAATCTGTTCTTTGAGTGTCCCAAATGACACGACAGTCGTCTTACTAGAACTTGTGTACCGTGGTCACCAGTTGTTGACCTATCTGATAGCCCTGCCAGAAACTCAAGATCACAAAACATGTGATGTCCGTCTCAGAGATTTAGTCGCGGCAGACATCCATATCTGAAACCAACCATCCCGTCCGAGTAAGAGACGAACCACGCTGATATACACTCCTGGAAATGGAAAAAAGAACACATTGACACCGGTGTGTCAGACCCACCATACTTGCTCCGGACACTGCGAGAGGGCTGTACAAGCAATGATCACACGCACGGCACAGCGGACACACCAGGAACCGCGGTGTTGGCTGTCGAATGGCGCTAGCTGCGCAGCATTTGTGCACCGCCGCCGTCAGTGTCAGCCAGTTTGCCGTGGCATACGGAGCTCCATCGCAGTCTTTAACACTGGTAGCATGCCGCGACAGCGTGGACGTGAACCGTATGTGCAGTTGACGGACTTTGAGTGAGGGCGTATAGTGGGCATGCGGGAGGCCGGGTGGACGTACCGCCGAATTGCTCAACACGTGGGGCGTGCGGTCTCCACAGTACATCGATGTTGTCACCAGTGGTCGGCGGAAGGTGCACGTGCCCGTCGACCTGGGACCGGACCGCAGCGACGCACGGATGCACGCCAAGACCGTAGGATCCTACGCAGTGCCGTAGGGGACCGCACCGCCACTTCCCAGCAAATTAGGGACACTGTTGCTCCTGGGGTATCGGCGAGGACCATTCGCAACCGTCTCCATGAAGTTGAGCTACGGTCCCGCACACCGTTAGGCCGTCTTCCGCTCACGCCCCAACATCGTGCAGCCCGCCTCCAGTGGTGTCGCGACAGGCGTGAATGGAGGGACGAATGGAGACGTGTCGTCTTCAGCGATGAGAGTCGCTTCTGCCTTGGTGCCAGTGATGGTCGTATGCGTGTTTGGCGCCGTGCAGGTGAGCGCCACAATCAGGACTGCATACGACCGAGGCACACAGGGCCAACACCCGGCATCATGGTGTGGGGAGCGATCTCCTACACTGGCCGTACACCACTGGTGATCGTCGAGGGGACACTGAATAGTGCACGGTACATCCAAACCGTCATCGAACCCATCGTTCTACCATTCCTAGACCGGCAAGGGAACTTGCTGTTCCAACAGGACAATGCACGTCCGCATGTATCCCGTGCCACCCAACGTGCTCTAGAAGGTGTAAGTCAACTACCCTGGCCAGCAAGATCTCCGGATCTGTCCCCCATTGAGCATGTTTGGGACTGGATGAAGCGTCGTCTCACGCGGTCTGCACGTCCAGCACGAACGCTGGTCCAACTGAGGCGCCAGGTGGAAATGGCATGGCAAGCCGTTCCACAGGACTACATCCAGCATCTCTACGATCGTCTCCATGGGAGAATAGCAGCCTGCATTGCTGCGAAAGGTGGATGTACACTGTACTAGTGCCGACATTGTGCATGCTCTGTTGCCTGTGTCTATGTGCCTGTGGTTCTGTCAGTGTGATCATGTGATGTATCTGACCCCAGGAATGTGTCAATAAAGTTTCCCCTTCCTGGGACAATGAATTCACGGTGTTCTTATTTCAATTTCCAGGAGTGTATATAAAGCGATTGTATAGTGCAAGCTAAAGGCCAATAAACAAAATCAGATAAGGCTAGCACCTGAGATGACACAGTTCTCACCACTAAATGGGTTTGATAAATAAAATGGATTACATCTCAGAAAGATATGAAACTTCCCAAATGCGAAAGCCATTAAGTTTCCACTCCTTGTCGTCTCCGTATATCCTACACGATCTGTGAACTCGTCTCCAGTATCCCCATTATTTCCCCTCTAATTACTAATCCCACTTGCTATACATACATCTCAACAACTCTAACACTCACCCCATGAACCCTACGCCAACACAGACTTCATACGTTGCCCAAACGAAACTCCAATCAATTCTCTCTCCCAGCGCTAACTCTTTTTATAAGTCCACCCCATATAAGGGTGACTACTCCTTCCCTATACCTTTCGCTATCATATAGTGATCTAGCCCACACAACAATCCTACTATTTTCCGTATCAGCTGTTTCCAGCTCCCCCTCCACCCGTCGTCCCAACCTCCACTCCACTGAAAGCATCACTCATTTGCTTTCTCCAACACAAAATCTATATTTCCCTCTCCTAAATCTACCATTTCCCACTGTAGAGCCTCCGCATTTCAATGAATATGCAGTATTTCCCATCTCTGTGGAGTAATTTTATCACAAAACTGACCAAAAAGTGCCAAGAGCAATTTTTTAGTACAGTGTAAAATTAATCTGTATATGTGCTTTAAGGAAATTAGGCTGACTGCCGGTATGTTAGCACCATTAACAATCGCCCCGTCAGCTACCATAGTCCCTTCCTGTGTGTGTGTGTGTGTGTGTGTGTGTGTGTGTGTATGTGTGTGTGTGTGTGAGGGAGAGAGAGAGAGAGAGAGAGAGAGAGAGAGAGAGAGAGAAAGAGTAAGGGGTGGTGGGGGGGGGGGGGGATAATTGCGCGTTTGCGTTTGAGCATCTGAGTATATATCCACATGGGGAATGAACCATAGTTTGTTATAAAAATTGATGGACTTCTTCTTCATTATTTTTTGCCTCCGACAGGGCTCAGTTGGCAGTTGGCTGGAAAAGCTACCTACTGCTCCTCTCGAAAGCCAATCTCATGCCAATTAGTCGCAGAATAAAAACAACCCGCTGACGCTCGCCTGATCGCATTACTCTCCGGGATTAAGCTAGGCTACCTCCCACAAAAAAAGGGAGGATTCCTTAATTGACAATCAGTTGCGTCATACCCTGCTGACGGCTGCAAGAGCCTTCCTCTCCGTTCTGGCGACTTTTTTATTATTATTTTTTTGCAAGCGACCCAAAAAAGCATCTGTTCTATAAGCGTCAATACTTTGGCCGTCCTACCCGCCTTTGTTCGTCCGACTCTAGCGCACGCTGCAAATCGAACCGTGCTCACGGCTCTTGATTGCGAGCGATTTCAGTGCGTCGCTGGGACGCTTCCCTCTCTTTTGTTTCCCTGTCGTGGACAGACGACGAATAAAGCAAGACAAATGAATAGAGGCGAGCGTCGGCAGCTAAACCCTTTCATAAAGCACAGACCGTCGATTAAATACCAGTTTTCAGCCGAAAGGAGGACAAAACAGAGTATTTTGGGGTAATCACCCGCACACGGAAGGGTCTATTTCCATTTGTGTTTCTCCGTATATATTCATGACAATTAGCAATATCAGTTGGAGGTTGTAAGTACCAACTCATTGTTTATGTCAGTCTTAGTTAGAAGATCCACTACAAATCGTTCGTGCTCATCTTTGTCTGTCAGCTTTACTGTTTGAGGCAGCAGCAGTTTGTGCGTATGAAGATTTAATCACTTCAGCGGCGCAGAAGTTGTCAATATTATTGTGCAGTATTTGCGGACGCGCAGTAATACTGAACGTACAGTGGTGAGACCCAGACGTTGCGCAATAATACTGAGCACATTAAAGACATTTGAAATGTATTGTACCGCCAGTGGTTATTGTGCGGCCTAACTTGCCAGTTTCTCGCTTACTACCATCTATGGATATCTTTGCGTTCGCTGATCGTTGTTGTTGTTGTTGTGCTGAAAATGAGTTCGAAAGAAGACGAAAGAGCTTCCTTATTAGAGCATTTCGAAATACATAAATCATTGCCAGCAACGTGGGATGTTAGGGCAGATGACTAAAACGCAGAAATCAAGAATGAACCCTATAGTTCGCTACTCAGAAAATACAACAAAGGTATGTACCATACAGCCACGAAGAATAAGATGTTTAAATAATTTAACTGATGCTGTATTATGAATAAAAATATTGGTTATTGTGTGCGTGTACACATTAATTATTCGAATGCAATATTTTGCTGCATAAATTACTGTATGACACGTTTTCATAACTATGCCTCGACACTTTAAGGTGAAACTGCATTAGTAAATTTGAAGTCTTGATGTTGTTGTTGTGGTCTTCAGTCCTGAGACTGGTTTGATGCAGCTCTCCATGCTACTCTATCCTGTGCAAGCTTCTTCATCTCCCAGTACCTACTGCAACCTACATCCTTCAGAATCTGCTTAGTGTATTGATCTCTTGGTCTCCCTCTACGATTTTTACCCTCCACGCTGCCCTCCAATGCTAAATTTGTGATCCCTTGATGCCTCAAAACATGTCCTACCAACCGATCCCTTCTTCTAGTCAAGTTGTGCCACAAACTTCTCTTCTCCCCAATCCTGTTCAATACCCCCTCATTAGTTACGTGATCTACTCACCTTATCTTCAGCATTCTTCTGTAGCACCACATTTCGAAAGCTTCTATTCTCTTCTTGTCCAAACTGGTTATCGTCCATGTTTCACTTCCATACATGGCTACACTCCATACAAATACTTTCAGAAACGACTTCCTGACAATTAAATCTATACTCGATGTTAACAAATTTCTCTTCTTCAGAAACGATTTCCTTGCCATTGCCAGTCTACATTTTATATCCTCTCTACATCGACCATCATCAGTTATTTTACTCCCTAAATAGCAAAACTCCTTTACTACTTTAAGTGTCTCATTACCTAATCCAATCCCCTCAGCATCACCCGATTTAATTTGACTACATTCCATTATCCTCGTTTTGCTTTTGTTGATGTTCATCTTATATCCTCCTTTCAAGACACTGTCCATTCCGTTCAACTGCTCTTCCAAGTCCTTTGCTGTCTCTGACAGAATTACAATGTCATCGGCGAACCTCAAAGTTTTTACTTCTTCTCCATGAATTTTAATACCTACTCCGAATTTTTCTTTTGTTTCCTTTACTGCTTGCTCAATATACAGATTGAATAACATCGGGGAGAGGCTACAACCCTGTCTCACTCCTTTCCCAACCACTGCTTCCCTTTCATGCCCCTCGACTCTTATAACTGCCATCTGGTTTCTGCACAAATTGTAAATAGCCTTTCGCTCCCTGTATTTTACCCCTGCCACCTTCAGAATTTGAAAGAGGGTATTCCAGTTAACGTTGTCAAAAGCTTTCTCTAAGTCTACAAATGCTAGAAACGTAGGTTTGCCTTTTCTTAATCTTTCTTCTAAGATAAGTCGTAAGGTTAGTATTGCCTCACGTGTTCCAACGTTTCTACGGAATCCAAACTGATCTTCCCCGAGGTCCGCTTCTACTAGTTTTTCCATTCGTCTGCAAAGAATTCGCGTTAGTATTTTGCAGCTGTGACTTATTAAACTGATAGTTCGGTAATTTTCACATCTGTCAACACCTGCTTTCTTTGGGATTGGAATTATTATATTCTTCTTGAAGTCTGTAGGTATTTCGCCTGTCTCATACATCTTGCTCACCAGATGGTAGAGTTTTGTCATGACTGGGTCTCCCAAGGCCATCAGTAGTTCTAATGGAATGTTGTCTACTCCCGGGGCCTTGTTTCGACTCAGGTCTTTCAGTGCTCTGTCAAACTCTTCATGCAGTATCTTATCTCCCATTTCATCTTCATCTACATCCTCTTCCATTTCCATAATATTGTCCTGAAGTACATCGCCCTTGTATAAACCCTCTATATACTCCTTCCACCTTTCTGCCTTCCCTTCTTTGCTTAGAACTGGGTTGCCATCTGAGCTCTTGATATTCATACAAGTGGTTCTCTTCTCTCCAAAGGTCTCTTTAATTTTCCTGTAGGCAGTATCTATCTTACCTCTAGTGAGACAAGCCTCTACATCCTTACATTTGTCCTCTAGCCATCCCTGCTTAGCCATTTTGCACTTCCTGTCGATCTCATTTTTGAGACGTTTGTATTCCTTTTTGCCTGTTTCATTTACTGCATTTTTATATTTTCTCCTTTCATCAATTAAATTCAATATTTCTTCTGTTACCCAAGGATTTCTATTAGCCCTCGTCTTTTTACCTACTTGATCCTCTGCTGCCTTCACTACTTCATCCCTCAGACCTACCCATTCTTCTTCTACTGTGTTTCTTTCCCCCATTCCTGTCAATTGTTCCCTTATGCTCTCCCTCAAACTCTGTACAACCTCTGGTTCTTTCAGTTTATCCAGGTCCCATCTCCTTAAATTCCCACCTTTTTGCAGTTTCTTCAGTTTCAATCTGCAGTTCATAACCAATATATTGTGGTCAGAATCCACATCTGCCCCTGGAAATGTCTTACAGTTTAAAACCTGGTTCCTAAATCTCTGTCTTACCATTATATAATCTATCTGATACCTTTTACTATCTCCAGGATTCTTCCAGGTATACAACCTTCTTTTATGATTCTTGAACCAAGTGTTAGCTATGATTAAGTCATGCTCTGTGCAAAATTCTACAAGGCGGCTTCCTCTTTCATTTCTTCCCCCCAATCCATATTCACCTACTATGTTTCCTTCTCTCCCTTTTCCTACTGACGAATTCCAGTCACCCATGACTATTAAATTTTCGTCTCCCTTCACTACCTGAATAATTTCTTTTATCTCGTCATATATTTCATCAATTTCTTCATCATCTGCAGAGCTAGTTGGCATATAAACTTGTAGTACTGTAGTAGGCATGGGCTTTGTGTCTATCTTGGCCTCAATAATGCGTTCACTATGCTGTTTGTAGTAGCTTACCCGCATTCCTATTTTCCTATTCATTATTAAACCTACTCCTGCATTACCCCTATTTGATTTTGTATTTATAACCCTGTAATCACCTGACCAAAAGTCTTGTTCCTCCTGCCACCGAACTTCACTAATTCCCACTATATCTAACTTTAACCTATCCATTTCCCTTTTTAAATTTTCTAACCTACCTGCCCGATTAAGGGATCTGACATTCCACGCTCCGATCCGTAGAACGCCAGTTTTCTTTCTCCTGATAACGACGTCCTCTTGAGTAGTCCCCGCCCGGAGATCCGAATGGGGGACTATTTTACCTCCGGAATATTTTACCCAAGAGGACGCCATCATCATTTAATCATACAGTAAAGCTGCATGTCCTCGGGAAAAATTACGGCTGTAGTTTCCCCTTGCTTTCAGCCGTTCGCAGTACCAGCACAGCAAGGCCGTTTTGGTTAATGTTACAAGGCCAGATCAGTCAATCATCCAGACTGTTGCCCCTGCAACTACTGAAAAGGCTGCTGCCCCTCTTCAGGAACCACATGTTTGTCTGGCCTCTCAACAGATACCCCTCCGTTGTGGTTGCACCTACGGTACGGCCATCTGTATCGCTGAGGAACGCAAGCCTCCCCACCAACGGCAAGGTCCATGGTTCATGGGGGGGAAGTCTTGATAGCAGTAAGGTATCATACCATAATAGATAAACACTTATTGGTGAAATGCCCTCGGCTAACCTGGCGAATAACCGTTTGTAGTAATGTATCAAATAGTTGTATTAAACCTCAAATCTCTCAATAAGTTTTCGTGGATGAATTTTGACGCTCCTTGAACCATTTTTCTGTTCACCTTTTAATCTGCTTGCAAGAAAACAGAGCAGTGGTCACAGCAGCGGCATCTTGATCGTCCAACATTTCGAGCAACAATATATAAAATAATATTATTGGGCAGCCTGTGGAGAACTTCAATAATACTGCAGGATATCATTGTGGAATATATTCGTCCGTCTTTCTGCACTACTGATAGTGGCATTTACAATTCCCTGGCTGCCATACGCACTCATTTTTTCGACCTCCTTGCAAACGCCAGCCGGAAGTTGGCCACGTTGGCGTCTGAAACGAGTGAGCGACCTGTCCACTGTCTATGCAGAACTTCTAACTCTTACCATAAATAAGGCACGCCAAGCCGAAATAGGTGATCGGGACGGTGGATTGCCTTCACACTACATCCGATGGATTCCTTGCACTCCCGCATCAATCTTGGTCTCTAGAAACCAGACCTCTCTCCTGTAGCCGGCTGATGTGGCCGAGCGGTTCTAGGTGCTTCAGTCTGGAAGCGTGCGATCACTTCGGTCGCAGGTTCGAATCCTGCCTCGGGCATGGATGTGTGTGTTGTGCTTAGGTTAGCTAGGTTTACGTAGTTCTAAGTTCTAGGGGACTGATGACCTCAGATGTAAAGTCCCGTAGTGTTCAGAGCCATTTGAACCATTTGAACATCAATCCTGTTGCGTCCATATTTTTCGTCAAATCTGCAGCACCTGAAAAATAAGTAAACTTGTGAGTTATCTCGCAACAAATTGAAAATCAGTTGTTATTACCAAGTTCACACAGTTATAAAGTTATTTAAGTCTAAACTTACGAGGATAATTTATGGGAACCCAGCATCTTTGATTTTATGTTTGACTCTCATTACGTCTTCAGGTCTTTTGGGCAGATTCCGATTGCTGAAAATACTTGTGTTATGAGTAGGTTTTCCTTTCCATTGTAGGCAGATGACTGTTGCAGAAACAATAACTGCATATTATTCATTATCACTGTACGCACTATTCTTAACTATGGACTACTCCAAATTGAAGGCTTACACAAAGTGACTGATTTCACCGTTCTCTACAAAAAAACTGACTTGATACAAATCACAGACTGTCAGTAACTGGTTGCACAATGATATAACCGGTACGTAAAGAAGTTACGGAAGTCGTAAAAGAATTTTACAACATGTGTATTATTTTTTGAATAATGTTACGGCTTTCGAGTTTTGCAAATGATAATTTGCCTTCGGTTCTGGTCATGATACACTATAGCAATATAAAGTTAATGATCTTTTGCAATTTAAACGAAAAAATGAAAAAGTAAAATATAATGTTACAATTCGTGCTAAGGTATCACATGCTGATTATGAACATATCAGCAAATAGTGCTTTCCCCATAAATCGGCATTTACGTCTTTGAATAAAAATGCTCTCTGTTCGTTTATAATACTCAATTTTAATTATTAAAATGACAAAGCTCTTATCCCTCACAAAACCTATCAGCATATCACAATTCCTTTTACATGTCCTTTTCATAACACATGTTTGCTAGGTCGGCAGAAATTCCTTTTTGAGATGTAAAGTATGTGAGTTTTAATAGACCGATTAATGAATCTTGCCAGATTCAATGAGACCACGAAATGAGAGACAAAGGTCACAGATAATATAACAGAATAGTAATGCGTTTGATTTCCTTCATGTAACTATCAAATCAGGTAGGGCAATTAATTCCATCACCCATGAGCAAGGCGTTTAGTACGACCTTCCTGAACTCATCGATTCCACTCTTACAGTCGATTCCCAACATGGGCTGGTAGTCGTTTCTATTTCTTATACGACACATAACATGCAGTTCTCATAAGCAAAAAAATATTTAAAATGCGATTTCCGAATGAGAAACCTTGTGTAAGAAATGTAGATGGTGTTATTCCTAGCTACTTTGTGGAGTCGCACTGAAATGCTAATCATTTGCGTAATTATCGAAGCATTCACGACAATCTGAGGTTTGCAGCATGATACCATCGTAGTGTTGCTACCAGTAAATCCCCGAGTCTTTAAAGAATCGAATTCCCGTGATAAAACAGCTTCAAACGTTGTACTACTTTACCTTTGAGTTAAAATGTTAATTATTAGGCTTTAAGCATGTAAGCTAGGAAAAATTTAGGAAAGGTTTGAAATCATGTTTGAAGTTTGTTGGAAGTCGGTTAGTAGACTCATTCAGTATTTGACAATGGGAACAATCTGGCTAATTTGTGCTTTTTCACGCATCTCAATGTTTATGGCGCCATAAATCCTGAGATGTGTGTCCTACAATGATATTATTTTGCAAGTGTACTCGGTCATATATCTGGATAGAGTCTACAAAGTGTGTTGCAAATAGAGTTTGTAGTAAAGAAGTAATAGATTCAAATGCCATGGCTGAAGCTGATGTTCGAGTACACGAACACTGAAAATGTAGTAAGCTATAAACTTTTTTTTCCTTTCATTATTTTTTTTAGGGGCGGGGGAAGGGGATCGGGAGGTGTTAGCGAGGAAAAGATTCTCAAACGGTGGAACTTTGTGAAAGTTTTGTTGGAAGTAGCTAAGTACTCTCATTGTCAAATATTGGATGAATTTTGTCCAAATATTTCCACACCGTCAGTTACTCTGCATCATGACAAACACACAAATTCTGACTGTAATACTTCTCTTGTTGTGCTAAACTTTTAAGATCAGATGGCACCTCTTAATCGGTAAATAATGACAGCATTTTAAATTGTAAAATTCGGTCAATAATTACGCAGCATATTGAAAACTGTATTTCCGTTGCCCTTGAAATCCGTGGATGGGCAACATGCAACTTGTATCGGTTCCGGGATAGCGATTATTAATTTAGAGTCTAATGGCTGGCAGTGGTGCCACCCGATAGCTTATTTGATCGTCAAGCTCTTGCGAGATGCAAAAGATCCACTGCGTCGCTAGACTGGTCTGTTGTATACGATATGTTGACCATTATTATTAGTATCATTATCATCATTAGCCCATTATTAGTATATTATTAACCTCAATTATCCTAAAACGCATAGAACAAAAAGTCGAAGCTACACTCTCCGAAGACCAGTTTGGATTCCGGAAAGGCAGAGGAACCAGAGAAGCAATATTTGCTCTAAAACTAATAATAGAGAAACGACTAGATAAGAACCTGAAATCATACATAGCTTTCGTAGATGTAGACAAAGCCTTTGATAATGTTAAATGGGATAAGATGTTTGAGGTACTCAAAAAATTAGGAATAGACTATAAAGATAGAAAAATGATATGGAACCTGTACAAAAACGAGACAGCAGTTATCCGTGGACGGACAAAACAAGAAGAGGTGCAGATACGGAAAGGTGTCCGACAAGTTTGCGCACTATCCCCTGTTATCTTTAACGTATACATTGAAGAGGCACTGAAAAAAGTAAGGGAAAATTCACAGACAGGTGTAGTAATTCATGGCCAACGAATAAATATGATAAGATATGCCGATGGTATAGCTGTCCTGGCTGAAAGTGAAGAAGATCTGGTAGTCCTACTGAATAGAATGGATAAAGTTATGGGTGAAGAATATAATATGAGAATTAATAAAGCAAAAACAAAAGTAATGGCATGCGACAAAGAAGATCAAGTGAAAGTCCAAGTTCATGTAGGCAATGAACTGCTTGAACAAGTTGATAAATTTACTTACCTGGGCAGTAATATTACCAGGGATGGAAGGATCAAGGCAGAAATGAGAAGTAGAATAGCTCAAGCAAAGGCTGCTTTTAACAAGAAGAAAAACATATTAACATCTAAGAGCATCAGCCTTGAAATCAGGGAAAGATTTTTGAAATCATATGTGTGGAGTGTGGCATGCTATGGGTGTGAAACATGGACTCTCGGGACAGAGGAAGACCAGAAGCTAAATTCTTTTGAAATGTGGTGCTATAGACGCATGCTCAAAATAAAATGGATCGACAAGGTCACAAACAAAGTGGTTCTGGAAAGAGCAGGTGAGAAGAGAAGCTTCTGGAGTTTCATTGTTAAAAGAAGAGTGCAATTTACAAGCCATCTATTAAGACATAAAGGACTCCTGAACACAATCATAGAGGGATATGTCGAGGGAAAAAGACCAAGAGGAAGACCACGACTGAGGTACATGGATCAAATCGTGAAAGATGTGGGATGTAACACCTATAAAGAAATGAAGAGAAAAGCTGAAAGACGCACAGAATGGAGACAAGCTGCCATTTTAGCTGTTGCAAACCAATCCTTGGATTGACCACTACAGAAGAAGATTAGTATACGACAGTTGCAGCGTCCCCTGGCCACCTCTTGCCCCAGTCACGCCGCCGCCGGAAGTCCACGTCACTCCATTTCTATGTGCCATATGCCTTACGAGATGTAGTTGTTCGTTTGTTAATTTACAACACGCCTCATGACAATATTTGTAATACTGTATCTAGACCGAAGCGCAAAGAAAATGATATAGGCATGCGTATTCAAATACAGAGATAAGCAGTCAGAATACGGTGCTGCGGTCGGCAACGCCTACATAAAGTAACAAGTGTCTTGCGCAGTTGTTAGATCGGTTACTGTTGCTACCATGGCAGGTTATCAAGATTTAAGTGTTACAGTCGGCGCACGAGCGATGGGACACAGCATCTCCGAGGTAGCGATGAAGTGGGAATTTTCCCATACGACCGTTTCACGAAAGTACCGTCAATGGCAGGAATCCAGTAAAACATCAAATATCCGACATCGCCGCTTCCGGAAAAAGATCTTGCAAGAACGGGACCATCGACGATTGAAGAGAATCATTCAACGTAACAGAATTGCAACCCTTCCGCAAATTTCTGCAGATTTCGATTCTGGGCCATCATCAAGTGCTAGCGTACGGACCATTCAAAGAAACAATATCGATATGGGACTTCGGAGGCGAAGGCCCACTCGTGTTCCCTTGACGACTACGCGACACAAAGCTTCACGCCTCGCCTGGGCCTTTCAGCACCGACATTGAACGGTTGATGACTGGAAACATGTTGCCTGGTGGAAGGAGCCTCATTTAAAATTGTATCGACCGGATGGACGTGTACGGCTATGGAGGTGACCTCTTGAATCCATGAGCCCCACACGTTAGCAGGCGACGTTCAAGCTGGTGGAGGCTCTGTAATAGTGTGGTGCGTGTGCAGATGGAGTGATATTGGACCCCTGATACGTCTAGATACGACTGTGACAGGTGACACACACGTAAGCATCCTGTCTGACCACCTGCATCTATTCATGTGCATTGAGCATTCCAACGGACTTGGGCAATTCTAGCACGACAATGCGACACCCCACACAATCAGAATTGCTATAGAGTGGCTCCAGGAACACTCTTCTTAGTTTAAACACTTCTTCTGGCCACGAAACTCCCCAGACATGAGCGTAATTTAACATATCTGGGATGCCTAGCAACGTCCTTTTCAGAGCACGCTCTATGACAATATTTGTAATATTACGTCTGCACTGAAGCGCTAAAGAAACTCGTATAGGCATGCGAATTCAAATACACTCCCTCGTACTATTACGGATTTATGGACAGCCTGCATGATTAATAGTGTCAGTCCCCTCCAGCATTGAACCGTAAAATTACTACTCGTTCACCAAAGGTTATTAATCTCAGTCATTCACAAAATGTAAAGTGGAAGTAGGTGCCAAGGAATAACTGCTGAAATTACACACAATTTTGAGTAACACTTTTTATTCAGATTTGGTGCAAGACCTTACGATATTTAAAAAAAACAACAGTCATTTAACAAATAAGTCACAATTTACGATAGGAAAGGAATTTTGAATTATTAAATTATTATAAAAAATTTCACGCCAGTAAAAGGCAAGTACAGGCAAGCAATTTAACATATACAACGCAAGGCTGTATAACATTTCAAGCTCAGCTAAATTACAGGTGAATTTCACTCCATTCATTAAACTGCGCAGAATCTAACTTGTCTGCAACATATAAAGACAATCCTGTTTACCAAAGTTCTCAAAATAGAAAAACCAAAACGCATAAGTCATGCACATGGGGGGACACTAACAGTTAATAACATTAACATTTCCAAAAAAAATATAAAAACAAATTTAACAAATTTCTGTCAGTTAACTTACGGCAAACACACACACTCGCCAGGTAGGACTTGCGAACCTTTACAACATTTTCCTTTCAAGGCAACAATTTCTACCGCTAATGAAATGGCAAACTTTTGCATGGCAAGAAACACACTAATGATCAACTACCTGTATAAAACACATAAGCACGTTGAGTAAAAGCCTTAAAAGGTATTGAATTAGAAAAACACACAACAGTTTTGCTGACTAGAAACAATATAAAAAAAATCCACTACGACGTACATTAACAACCTTGCTTGATTATAGCCAAGTATATATAAACACAAATTTACGTAAGTTACAGCTTCCAGATGAGCTGGAATTCGTTATGCAATTGAGTAGTTCTTACCACGAGGCAAAAGGAATTTTTCTTCTTTCTTAGAGTACCTTTTCCACGTGACTCTAGTAATACTAGTTACGGCAGTCGAGAGAATGGATCAGGTCTTAGTGCCTTGCATTTCAAACAGTACAGCCATTGGTGCCTTAGACTTTCACAGACATGGTAGAGGCTAACAGTCGAATGAACCCGTAGGTAAGCTGGGAGGGGAAAGAATCAATCCGAACCACAGATTTACTCTGACTCCCCCCCCCCCCCCCTCTTTCGTCCTCAAAACAGGACAAACGGACCACCCTTTTTAATATTACCACCTTCCCGCGGGTGGGCAGACGAGAATGAATGGCGGGAAACCCTCCAAAAAATACGGCTGGTATAGTTAACAAGAATAAGTATGTTGAATTCAATTAAACTTCATAAAATCTGTTAACAATCAATACTCAACTTCTGGTGCGTTACGACTCCCAGGACTGAACCAACGCAGCACCTCCAAAAGCTCTGCCGAGCCGCCCGCTGCCAGCCGTTTCAACGGACGCAGGAAGGCGTGCTGATTTTCAGAACCTCCTCGCCGGTCGACAGCATACGGCCCAACTGCAGATTAGGTCCCTCGCGGACCCACGCTCAGGAAGATTCCTTTCGCGACGAGCAGTTAACGCCCCATACCACGGAGCCGCTGCTCGCGTCGCTTACGCTGATGCCGCGGTCTGCGTGCTGTCCCTCTAGTACCGGCAGAGAAGTCGCTTTTTGATGCCCCTACTGCCAACTCTCTACGAGAGCCCATCCAGCCACTTCTTAAACCACCGCGAACAGCCCACTTTTCCCCTTTCCCGCTAGAGGGAGACACCGAAGCCTTCAATTGCGACAACGGCGCCACCGCCAGAAAACGGAGGGCGACTGCTTCACGCTACGCGCTGCGGCGCGCTTTTCAAAGCTAACTTTACTACGGCTCAAGCACTACTTCAGACATTAGTCGAGTTCATGCCACGTCGTGCTGCGGCACTTCTGCATGCTCGCGGAAAACCTACACGATATTAGGCAGGTGTACCATTTGCTTTGGCATTTCGGTGTATACAGGGTGAGTCACCTAACATTACCGCTGGATATATTTCGTAAACCACATCAAATACTGACGAATCGATTTCACAGACCGAACGTGAGGAGAGGGGCTAGTGTAACTGTTTAATACAAACCATAAAAAATGCACGGAAGTATGTTTTTTAATACAAACCTACGTTTTTTTAAATGGAACCCCGTTAGTTTTGTTAGCACATCTGAACATATAAACAAATACGTAATCAGTGCCGTTTGTTGCACTGTAAAATGTTAATTACATCCGGAGATATTGTAACCTAGAGTTGACGCTTGAGTACCACTCCTCCGCTGTTCGATCGTGTGTATCGGAGAGCACCGAATTACGTGGGGATCCAAAGGGAACGGTGATGGACCTTAGGTACAGAGGAGACTGGTCTTTTTCACTGACGCACATGTACATTACCATGAGGGCTGAGGTACACGTTCGACGGGCGTTTCATAGGACGTGGAGGACGCATAAATTGGCCAGCCCGTTCTCCTGATCTTACACCTCTGAACTTCTTTCTGTGGGGTACGTTAAAGGAGAATGTGTACCGTGATGTGCCTACAACCCCAGAGGATATGAAACAACGTATTTTGGCAGCCTGGGGCGACATTACACCAGATGTACTGCGGCGTGTACGACATTCATTACGCCACAGATTGCAATTGTGTGCAGCAAATGATGGCCACCACATTGAACATCTATTGGCCTGACATGTCGGGACACACTCTATTCCACTCCGTAATTGAAAACGGAAATCACGTGTGTACGTGTACCTCGCCCCTCATGGTAATGTACATGTGCGTCAGTGGAAAAGACCAATAAAAAGGTGTTAGCATGTGGACGTAATATGCTGTTACATTCTGTACCTAAGGTCCATCACCGTTCCCTTTGGATCCCCACGTAATTCGGTGCTCTCCGATACACACGATCGAACAGTGGAGGAGTGGTACTCAAGCGTCAACTTTAGGTTACAATATCTCCGGATGTAATTAATATTTTACAATGCAACAAACGGCACTGATTATGTATTTGTTTATATGTTCAGATGTGCTAACAAAACTAACGGTGTTCCATTTAAAAAAACGTAGGTTTGTGTTAAAAAACATACTTCCGTGCATTTTTTTATGGTTTGTATTAACCAATTACACTAGCCCCTCTCCTCACGTTCGGTCTGTGGAATCGATTCTTCAGTATTTGATGTGGTTTACGAAATATATCCAGCGGTAACGTTAGGTGACTCACCCTGTATATATTGTATGTATGTATGTATGTATGTGTGGGTGTGTGTCTGTGTGGAGAGTAATGTTTGTATAATCCGATGATGATGATGATGATGATGATGATGATGATGACAATGATGATGAGAGAAAGGAGAGGGTGTTACCCAGAGCCGGCATATAGGCCACCCCTTGTAAATAGCACGGGGGGGAGGGGGGGAGCCAAGCTCCAATCCGATGGACGGATTATCATCAACAGTGTCACATGGCCTCACTTCATGTGACACAGCGGAGAGGTTTGGTATTTAAACTAGGACATTGGCTGAAAGCCTGACTATGATGAACCTTACGCCACCACCTCTCCTCCCCTTGCCGGCCAAGCATTGGCAGTGAATATTTTTTCCTCCACGAGCTGTAGTGCCGAGCCGATTATGTGCTAAGCAGCTAGAAAAGCGCACACTTCAGGAGCAGTGACTAAACTGTATAGTCCCAAACAGTCGTTTTGTTCAAACTAGTTATATGTACCTGCATGATTAATACTGATTATCTGATATGCATGGGAGCGAACGCGCTAAGGACAGGTCCGCGTGACTATTGGTTTTCTGTAATTAATAAGTATATTAAACTATTTTCAGACAACTGAAACGACTTGTGTGGTATGGTATTAGTAGTCAACTCATGGTTTTTGGCTACCTACAAACAGCAATCTTGACGTTGACCGTTACCTGCGCAGCCGTACACGCATCCAACATCGCATGATATTTGTCCAGCCGCCGAGAGTGAAAAGATCTGCTCTCATATTAACAACAATTATTATTGCCACTGTTACCTTTCAAATTAATTAAATATTTGAGGCAGATAAAGTTTTAATTGCCGTTGTTGAGATAGATAATTCACTGCCACTCAGGTTCTAGGGTTGTAAAAGACTTTAACTGACAGGTTCATGTTCATTTTTATTCCGTTGTTGATCGTTGTGTTTGGACGTCGCAGACGTCACATGACATCCGTTCAAGTTCGTTTGTTGATCCTTCCACTCAGTTTTTTATTTGAGCCACCGATGGCACAGAAAAAATGGTTAAATGGCTCGGAGCACTATGGGACTTAACTTCTATGGTCATCCGTCCCCTAGAACTTAGAACTACTTAAACCTAACTAACGTAGCGGTCGCGCGGTTCCAGACTGTAGCGCCTAGAACCGCTCGGCCACCACGGCCGGCGATGGCGCAGAGGATAGTGCGCCTGCAGGGACTTATCCCTTGCACGCTCCCCGTGAGACTCACATTCCCAACATGTCCACACCACTACATTCGTAGTGCGCCTAATAGATGTTTGCCCATCACACTCATTACTCGTGGCAGGTTCGATACCCGGTTGGGGCACACATTTTTCAACATGTCCCCAATGATGTATATCAACGCCTGTTTGCAGCTAGGGTGTCGATTTAATTATCATTTCATTTGATTAGTAACTTTCTATAATTATTTCTCTTTCAATAATTGCATGTACAGGCAAGTTGGCAGGTTGCCTATGAGCAGTTGTCTCTCTGGCTGATTGGCTGGCATTTTTGTGACCAGTTTGGAATGTAAATACTTTCTACAAGCTTCCAATCTCTGCACAAAAAAAGAAACCTGCATTTCATCGTGGTTATGTTGACGACTATTCATTGTATTTCGTGGCCCTTTAGACGATATATCTTCCGTAAAAGATGAATTTAACACTTTGCATCCTAAAATGCCTTTCAATTGTGAAGTAATGGATACAGGCAAAGTGCTTAATTATTTGGATGTGAAACTTCAGTTCACCAATAATGAAAATGATTTTGACATCCTTAATAGGCCAACCACCAGAGACTCAATAATTCATGCGTCGTCATGCCATCCGTACCTGCACAGAACGCGGTGTTTTGGAGCCGGGATAGACTGCTTATGCAAATTTCCTTTACACGCAGCCGCTGTTGACTGGGGGTAGTAGCCAATTTACGGTTCACTGCTAGTAGTAACGCGAACATTGTCGTTAAGATGTACAAACAAAAAGCAGAAAAGAGTAGTAGTCTAACAGACGCTAATTTTGTAATTCAGAAATTGAAGTTTTCTTGTGTAGCTTTCCAATCACCTGGTTAGTCTGTTTAGGAACTTACTGCAGCTTACACCGCTCATGGCAGGATCCAGTATCACTTTATGCGTTAAGAGCAGCCATGTAAAGACAATTTTTCTCATTTCGACATTTATAAATTAAAATGCGCTCGATGCCCTATGTCTTACATTGGGTAGTCTGGTCGGATAGTCAGAACGAAATTTCAGGAGCATATTGTCCCGAAAAAAGGTGCAATTAAAAATTAAAAATAATTCCACGTTCTCTGAGCATTCAAAACATGAGGGACACTAGAAACGTTCCAAATTTTGCACCGTGCACCCCAGACGTAAAACTGACTTCGCTGAAGGAATTGGAGGCTGCGCAACATTCTCATGTACCTAACGATTTAAGTCTTAATTACCAACTTATTACCAAGAAACGGGAGTTTTATGGTTCAATGCTATTTTTTATACCTGAGCACTGCCATATTCTCCCCATAAAGATGTTAATTTATTTATATTTCCTATATTTTGCATTTGGCTTACGGCAATTTTCTTATGTATTATAGTCTTGTTTTGTAAAGAGGCTGTAATGTCCATGTATTTTCTAAGGACTCCTTGCCTTTACTTCTGATTTCAACAGATGGTGCGCTGTGTTAGATATTTTGTTACCTCTTTTATTGTTTTTACTTCTTGTTCTTTGCTTCTATCACTTATTTTAAATCTGTTTGGCATCTGAATTACGTTTAACCATCTCTATTTGTTTTACTTTATTGTTATTTACTGCACTTTAAAGTATGTAAATTTCTCCTAACGGAGCTTCTGCAGGCCTGTGTGGCCGAGCGGTTCTCGGCGCTTCAGTTTGGAACCGCGAGACCGTTACGGTCGCAGGTTCGATTTCCTGCCTCGGACATGAATGTGTGTGATGCCCTTAAGTTAGTTAGGTTTAAGTAGTTAGGTTTAAGTAGTTCTAAGTTCTAGGGGACTGATGACCTCAGAAGTTAAGTCCCATAGTGCTCAGAGCCATTTGAGCCACGGAAATTCCGTTCTCTGCCTCCGAAGCGCCTTGATGACAGTCTCTCATAGCTTGCGCACATGCGGTTATGCATTCAGGGCCACTACAGTTTGTATACCAGTGTTTGTGTCAACACTGGGGCCCTGTCCTAGCATAGCAGCATGCCTTCGCCGAATGTAAGAATCGTCGTCTAGTTCGCGGTTCCACTAGCAGTCTAACTCATCGTTTCCGGTCTAGGGCAAAGTTTTGGGTACCTATGACTAACGCGTTACCCGTAGTTGCTAAAGGTAAGTCCCCCTTCACTCTGGCATTTTTCTAGTATTTTTTAAAAAAGTTTTCACCTTCTTCTCTTGCTAGATAGGACCATGTCTCTAATTATTTTTTTTTTTTTTCGCATGTAGAAGTTCTGAAGATGCCTCAAAAAGTCGAATCGCTTCAATAACGCATTTGCTGTAATTTCGAGCGGGACAATTTTTTCCAGCTGAAAATACGTATATCACCACAGAGTGGGAGAATTTGTATTCCGTTTATTTCCCCCTCCTATAGGGTTGTCCGCACTTAGTCAACGGTTAGTAACCTAGCCGTACTTTTGCTGTTGTTTTTCATCAGTCTTCTAACTGGTTTCATTCGGCCTGCCACGAATTCCTCTCCTGCCAGCCGCTTCATCTCGAAGTAACACTTGCAACCTACCTCCACAACTCACTGCTGGATGTATTGCGATCCGTCAGAGGTTCGAGTCCTCCCTCAGGTATGGGTGTGTGTGTGTTTGTCCTTAGAATAATTTAGGTTGAGTAGTGTGTAAGCTTAGGGACTGATGACCTTAGAAGTTAAGTCCCATAAGATTTCACAAACATTGGAACATTTGTATTGCGATCCCTGTCTCTGTCTAGAGTTTCTGCCCTCTAGAACCATGGAAGTCATTCCCCGGTGTCTTACAGATGTCCTATCATCCTGTCCCTTCTCCTTGTCACTGTTTTCCACATATTCCTCTCCTCTCCAGTTCTGCGCCGAACCTCCTCATTCCTTACCCTAACAGTTCACCTAATTTTCAACATTCGTTTGTGGCACCACAGTCCATGTTTCACTATCATACAATGCTCTGCTTCAATCGTACATTATCAGAAATTTCTTCCTCAAATTAAGGCCTACGTTCGATACTAGTAGACTTGTCTTCGTCAGGAATGCCCTTTTTGCCAGTACTAGTCTACTTCGATGTCCTCCTTGCTCCGTCCATCATTGGTCATTTTGCTGCCTAGGTGGCAGAAGTCATTAACTTCATCTACTTCGTGGCCATCATTCCTGATACTTAATTTCTCGCTGTTCTCTTTTCTGCTACTTCTCATTACTTTCGTCTTCCTTCGATTTACTCTCAGTCCATATCCTGCACTGATCAGATTGTGCATTCCATTCAGCATATCGTGTAATTCTGCTTCACTTTCACTCAAGATATCAATATCATCGGCGAATTGTACCATTGATATCCTTTCATCTTGAATTTTAATTCCACTCCTGAACCTTTCTTTTATTCCCATCATTGCTTCTCCGATGTACAGATTGAACAACAGGGGGGAAAGGTTACATCCCTGTGACGCCCTTTCTAATCCGAGCCCTTCGTTCTTGGTCGTACATTCTTATCATTCCCTCTGCGCTCTTGTACGTATTGTATATTACCCCTCTCTCCTCATAGCTTAGCCCTACATTTTGAGAATTTCGAACATCTTGCACCATTTTACATTGTCGAACGCTTTTTCGAGGTCGACAAATCCTACACTATGTCATCAAAAGTATCCGGACACTCCCCAAAACATACGTTTTTCATATTAGATGCATTGTGCTGCCACCTAGGTAATCCATATCAGCGACATCAGTAATCATTAGACATCGTGAGAGAGCAGAAAGTGGAGCTCTGCCGAACTCACCGACTTCGAACGTGGTCAGGTGAAAATGGTCCAAACGCCTCTAAGCACTATGGGACTTAACATCTGAGGTCATCAGTCCCCTAGATTTAGAACTACTTACACCTAACCAACCTAAGGACATAACACACATACATGCCCGAGGCAGGATTTGAACCTCCAACCGTAGGTGGTCAGGTGATGGGGTGTCACTTGTGTCATACGTCAGTACGCGAGATTTCTACACTCCTGAACATCCCTAGGTCCACGGTTTCCGATGTGATAGTGAAATGGAAACATGAAGGGGCATACGTACAAATGAAAAGTGTACAGGCCGACCTCGTCTGTTGACGACAGAGACCGCCGACTGTTGAAGAGGGTCGTAATGTGTAATAGGTAGACATCTATCCAGGCCATCACACAGGAATTCCAAACTGCTTCAGGATCCACTACAAGTACTATGACACTCAGACGGAAGGTGAGAAAACTTGGAGTTCATGGTCGAGCGGCTGCTCGTAAGCCACACATCACGCCGGTAAATGCCAATCGACGCTTCTATTGGTTTAAGGAGCGTAAACATTGGACGATTGAACAGTGGAAAAACGTTGTGTGGAATGACGAATCACGGTACACAATGTGGCGATCCGGTGGCAGGATGTGGGCATGGCGAATGCCAGGTGAACGTCATGCGCCAGCGAGTGTAGTGCCAACTGTAAGACTCGGAGGCAGCGTGTTATGGTGTGGTCGTGTTTCTGAAGGAGGGGGCTTGGACCCTTGTTGTTTTGCGTGGCACTATCGCAGCACAGGCCTACATTGATCTCTTAAGCACCTTCTTTCTTCCCACTCTGAAGAGCAATTCTGGGATGGCGATTGGATCTTTCAACACAATCGAGCACCTGTTCATAATGCACGGCCTGTAGCGGAGTGGTTACACGACAATAACATTCTTGTAATGGACTGGGCTGCACAGAGTCCTGACCTGAATACTATACAACACCTTTGGGATGTTTAGGAACGTCGACTTCGTGCCAGGCTTCACCGATCGACGTCGATACCTCTCCTCAGTGCAGCACTCCGTGAAGAATGGGCTGCCATTCGCGAAGAATCCTTCCAACACCTGATTGAACGTATGCCTGAGAGAGAGGAAGCTGTCATCAAGGCTAAGGGTGGGCCAACACCATATTGGATTCTAGGATTACCGACGGAGGGCGCCACGAACTTGTAAGTGATTTTCAGCCAGGTGTCCGGATACTTTTGATCGCATAGTGTATGAACGTGTATTGATTTTTCTTTAGTGCCGGCCGCGGTAGCCGAGTGGTTCTAAGCGCTTCAGTCTGGAACCGCGCGGCTGCTGCGGTCGCAGGTTCGAATCCTGCCTCGGGCGTGGATGTGTGTGATGTCCTTAGGTTTAAGTAGTTCTAAGTCTAGGGTACTGACGACCTCCGATGTTTAGTCCCATAGTGCCTAGAGCCATTTTTTTCTTTAGTCTTGCTTCCATTATCAACAACAAGGTCATCAAACACATCCTGAATTTTCTTTTCCTTTCTTCTGTATATTATTCTTGTCAGCAACACAGATGCATGAGCTGTTAAGCTGATTGTGCGATAATTCCCGCACTTGTCAGCTGTTGCAGTCTTCGGAATTTTGTGGATAATATTTTTCCGAAAGTCATATGGTAAGTCACCAGAGTCATACATTCTACACGCCAGCGTGAATAGTCGTTTTCTTGCCACTTCCGCTAATAGTGTTAGAAATTCTGATGGAATGTTATCTATCCCTTCTGCCTTGTTTGATCTTAAACCCTCCAAAGCTCTTTTAAATTCTGATGCTAATACTGAATCCCCTTTACATACTTGTGTATATAAAAGTACTGTACGAAAGGAATAGTTCTGTATTGAATTTAAACAAGAAACATTTTGTCTCTAACCAAACTTGTTACGTTTACTCGGACCTAGGCGTCATCAGTCGTTTTCATTTTTCTATTCTTTTCATGTATCCATTGGTTCTTCTGTAGACATCGGATGCAGATAGTACAGGTTTCCAGCTGACGGAAGATTACATTCATACGTTTCATTAGATAACCATTCCTGTTACACCATCGTATTTCGCATTGTACCTGAAAATTTTCAGTGTGAGTTCTTTATGATGCAGCCAGATACATCCGTAACCTAATACCCACTATAAAAGACAACCCATCAATTCATTTTATTGGTGCTAAAATAATGCCTGTCGATTGCAGTGAATAATATAATTGCACGCTGGATTGGATTCGATAAGTGATACAATGTTTACACATGTAGCTGCGAGAATGACAGCTAAGCGTGTCGTCTTCACTAATTACGCGAGGCATTTATAAAATAATATCCAGCTTATTACCAAATACGATATACATATACTTAAATTTATCTATGTTATATGTATGTTATTTGAGGGCTGCTACTACATTGCAAGATTTTTATGAAATAATGTATACCGCAACAGTCACTTGTTACTAATATTTAATAAGCACTACGCGTTTCGCCCGAATGCCGCCATAATGAAGTACTTTTACAGTTACTTTTACATTGTAATTAACATGGAGATTGGTAGAAGTACATCACAACTTAACACTCACAATCAGTTGTTTACAGCAGTCTATGAGTTTTACGATCGAAGACAAACTATTTTCTATTGCTACAATAGAAATACACAGCGAAGATGAAACATGTGTACCTAGATGTATTTAATTCATGGCAAATATTAGGTGAGTAGTTGGTAAAGACCAATTTTTTAAAATGAAATAGGCATTCAACTTTGGAGAAATTTTTACAGAAGTTAATATTATTGCTGCCGAGTTTATTATTTACTAACATTCCTCCATGTACCCTGCCTTGAATGAATATTTTCAATTCTTCATCTAGGTCCATTTGGTGTTCCTTGTCTATTTTATGTAATATATGAAGATAATGCGCAGTATAATTGAATGGGTGGCGAATGTTTCTTATGTGGTTGTAGTGTGGTAGGCATTCGTATGTTCGTTGTATCTCTTTTTGAAGTTTCGCCCCGTTTGGCCTACATAGAGGGCATTGCAGGTGCTGCATGCTACGTAATAAATGCGTTATTGAGTCTATTTCTATGTCTGTTAATATTGTGTCTCAGTGTTGCAGTTTTTTAAGTGTTGTGAAGGCAATATGTTACATAAAATTGACAAGGGACACCAAATGGACTTACATGAAGAACTTGAAGTATTCATTCATGGCACACTAAATGTTGTTGTTGTGGTCTTCAGTCCTGAGGCTGGTTTGATGCAGCTCTCCATGCTACTCTATCCTGTGCAAGCTTTTTCATCTCCCAGTACCTACTGCAACCTACATCCTTCTGAATCTGCTTAGTGTATTCATCTCTTGGTCTCCCCCTACGATTTTTACCTTCCACGTTGCCCTCCAATACTAAATTGGTGATCCCTTGATGTCTCAGAACATGTCCTACCAACCGATCCCTTCTTCTGGTCAAGTTGTGCCACAAACTTCTCTTCTCCCCAATCCTATTCAATACTTCCTCATTAGTTATGTGATCTACCCACCTTATCTTCAGCATTCTTCTGTAGCACCACATTTCGAAAGCTTCTATTCTCTTCTTGTCCAAACTAGTTATCGTCCATGTTTCACTTCCATACATGGCTACACTCCATACGAATACTTTCAGAAATGACTTCCTGACACTTAAATCAATACTGGATGTTAACAAATTTCTCTTCTTCAGAAACGCTTTCCTTGCCATTGCCAGCCTACATTTTATATCCTCTCTACTTCGACCATCATCAGTTATTTTGCTCCCCAAATAGCAAAACTCCTTTACTACTTTAAGTGCCTCATTTCCTAATCTAATTCCCTCAGCATCACCCGACTTAATTAGACTACATTCCGTTATCCTTGTTTTGCTTTTGTTGATGTTCATCTTATATCCTCCTTTCAAGTCACTGTCCATTCCATTCAACTGCTCTTCCAAGTCGTTTGCTGTCTCTGACAGAATTACAATGTCATCGGCGAACCTCAAAGTTTTTATTTCTTCTCCATGAATTTTAATACCTACTCCGAATTTTTCTTTTGTTTCCTTTACTGCTTGTTCAATATACAGATTGAACAACATCGGGGACAGGCTACAACCCTGTCTTACTCCCTTCCCAACCACTGCTTCCCTTTCATGTCCCTCGACTCTTGTAACTGCCATCTGGTTTCTGTACAAATTGTAAATAGCCTTTCGCTCCCTGTATTTTACCCCTGCCACCTTTAGAATTTGAAAGAGAGTATTCCAGTCAACATTGTCAAAAGCTTTCTCTAAGTCTACAAATGCTAGAAACGTAGGTTTGCCTTTCCTTAATCTTTCTTCTAAGATAAGTCGTAAGGTCAGTATTGCCTCACGTGTTCCAGTGTTTCTACGGAATCCAAACTGATCTTCCCCGAGGTTGGCTTCTACTAGTTTTTCCATTCGTCTGTAAAGAATTCGTGTTAGTATTTTGCAGCTGTGACTTATTAAACTGATAGTTCGGTAATTTTCACATCTGTCAACACCTGCTTTCTTTGGGATTAGAATTATTATATTCTTCTTGAAGTCTGAGGGTATTTCGCCTGTTTCATACATCTTGCTCACAAGATGGTAGAGTTTTGTCAGGACTGGCTCTCCCAAGGCCGTCAGTAGTTCCAATGGAATATTGTCTACTCCGGGGGCCTTGTTTCGACTCAGGTCTTTCAGTGCTCTGTCAAACTCTTCACGCAGTATCGTATCTCCCATTTCATCTTCATCTACATCCTCTTCCATTTCCATAATATTGTCCTCAAGTACATCGCCCTTGTATAGACTCTCTATATACTCCTTCCACCTTTCTGCTTTCCCTTCTTTGCTTAGAACTGGGTTTCCATCTGAGCTCTTGATATTCATACAAGTCGTTCTCTTATCTCCAAAGGTCTCTTTAATTTTCCTGTAGGCGGTATCTATCTTACCCCTAGTGAGATAGGCCTCTACATCCTTACATTTGTCCTCTAGCCATCCCTGCTTAGCCATTTTGCACTTCCTGTCGATCTCATTTTTGAGACGTTTGTATTCCTTTTTGCCTGTTTCACTTACTGCATTTTTATATTTTCTCCTTTCATCAATTAAATTCAATATTTCTTCTGTTACCCAAGGATTTCTACTAGCCCTCGTCTTTTTACCTACTTGATCCTCTGCTGCCTTCACTACTTCATCCCTCAAAGCTACCCATTCTTCTTCTACTGTATTTATTTCCCCCATTCCTGTCAATTGCTCCCTTATGCTCTCCCTGAATCTCTGTACAACCTCTGGTTCTTTTAGTTTATCCAGGTACCATCTCCTTAAATTCCCACCTTTTTGCAGTTTCTTCAGTTTTAATCTACAGGTCATAACCAATAGATTGTGGTCAGAGTCCACATCTGCCCCTGGAAATGTCTTACAATTTAAAACCTGGTTCCTAAATCTCTGTCTTACCATTATATAATCTATCTGATACCTTTTAGTATCTCCAGGGTTCTTCCATGTATACAACCTTCTTTCATGATTCTTAAACCAAGTGTTAGTTATGATTATGTTGTGCTCTGTGCAAAATTCTACAAGGCGGCTTCCTCTTTCATTTCTGTCCCCCAATCCATATTCACCTACTATGTTTCCTTCTCTCCCTTTTCCTACACTCGAATTCCAGTCACCCATGACTATTAAATTTTCGTCTCCCTTCACAATCTGAATAATTTCTTTTATTTCATCATACATTTCTTCAATTTCTTCGTCATCTGCAGAGCTAGTTGGCATATAAACTTGTACTACTGTAGTAGGTGTGGGCTTCGTATCTATCTTGGCCACAATAATGCGTTCACTATGCTGTTTGTAGTAGCTTACCCGCATTCCTATTTTCCTATTCATTATTAAACCTACTCCTGCATTACCCCTATTTGATTTTGTGTTTATAACCCTGTAGTCACCTGACCAGAAGTCTTGTTCCTCCTGCCACCGAACTTCACTAATTCCCACTATATCTAACTTCAACCTATCCATTTCCCTTTTTAAATTTTCTAACCTACCTGCCCGATTAAGGGATCTGACATTCCACGCCAGTTTGCTTTCACCTGATAATGACATCCTCTTGAGTAGTCCCCGCCCGGAGATCCGAATGGGGGACTATTTTACCTCCGGAATATTTTACCCAAGAGGACGCCATCATCATGTAATCATACAGTAAAGCTGCATGCCCTCGGGAAAAATTACGGCTGTAGTTTCCCCTTGCTTTCAGCCGTTCGCAGTACCAGCACAGCAAGGCCGTTTTGGTTATTGTTACAAGGCCAGATCAGTCAATCATCCAGACTGTTGCCCTTGCAACTACTGAAAAGGCTGCTGCCCCTCTTCAGGAACCACACTTTTGTCTGGCCTCCCAACAGATACCCCTCCGTTGTGGTTGCACCTACGGTACGGCTATCTGTATCGCTGAGGCACGCAAGCCTCCCCACCAACGGCAAGATCCATGGTTCATGGGGGGGGGGGGGGGGGGGGGCACACTAAATAGGAAATCATTATTTACAAGATACTGTTCTTAAATTCGGGTTTTTAAGACATAATTTATTACGATCACAACAATAAAACCACAATATTTTAATAAAAACAAGCATTACCGTCTATCCATCCCTATAGCAGTATGACTTTGCTCACTAGTTTGCTCCATACATATCGGCCCGAGTCTTTGCGAGAATGACGTCGTGTTTGCAGCTGCAGCCAGCGGCAACGTTTCGACATTTCCATTGTAGCAGCTCGGTGAAAGTGTGTTCAGCATTAGTTAATACAGGATTTAGGAATAAATTATGATAAAGGTATTCACGGCCCAGCGGGGTCGTGTACAATCGCTACTTCGGAAGAATTAGTAAAATACGATGTGACATGATACACGGAGTTAAAACTCTCAGTAAATGCTGCTACGTCTGTGAGGTTGCTGGAAACCGTAAACAAAAGGCGATATGTAGCAATCACAGCTTCGGAATGAAGCTCAGCTTTCCTTCATGTATACTACGCACACACACACACACACACACACACACACACACACACACCTCGCCCTAAGGACCTGCCCATCGCATCACTTTGGTCACCCATTCTCTCGTTCTAAAAAAACTAAAAACTCCTCCCGCACAGGCCATGAAGGCCCAAAGGTACCGACCAGCCGCCGTCTCATCCTCCGCCCACAGGCGTCACTGGAGTGTCGTTCACTGTTATTTTAAATCGCTGTTGCCGACTGGGTCTAGTGAGTTAAAAAATAATCCCTGCGAAGTGCCGAAACGGCGTTTCGGAGCATTCAGGCACCTTTCGGCTAAAATTGATCCCTGTCCTACATTCTGCACTGACGTACACACTCACCAAATCACGATGAAGTGCATGAGGAAGGGAACTTGCCATCGCAGCACATACTAATGTCACTTCCCATACTCGTACGGGGTGCAGGAAGGATGCCAGTTTAAATATATGACAGTCTACTCTTGTGTTTGCGCTCCACACGGGAGCGATACGTAGAGGGGCCGCACTTGAATCTTTTTCTAACTCAGGCTGTTCTACACTTCCGGGACGCTCTCCACTGTCTCAGACGAACCTGACGCCACTCGTGCTCCCCTCCTTTTTATACGTTCAATATCTCCAGATAGTCCAGTCCTACATACTTCGGTATCATTCTAAAATGGCTCACAAGAATGTTTTGTGTGCAATCTCCTTTGTAGATTGACTGCGTTTTCCTGTGTTGGAATTAAGTTACAGAACGGAAGATAAGCGATGCTTACAGCTCGCATACAGGAGACCCAGTGACTAACAAAGGTACACACTGAATACACTGCCACTGTCCATTATACACTCCTGGAAATTGAAATAAGAACACCGTGAATTCATCGTCCCAGGAAGGGGAAACTTTATTGACACATTCCTGGGGTCAGATACATCACATGATCACACTGACAGAACCACAGGCACATAGACACAGGCAACAGAGCATGCACAATGTCGGCACTAGTACAGTGTATATCCACCTTTCGCAGCAATGCAGGCTGCTATTCTCCCATGGAGACGATCTTAGAGATGTTGAATGTAGTCCTGTGGAACGGCTTGCCATGCCATTTCTACCTGGCGCCTCAGTTGGACCAGCGTTCGTGCTGGACGTGCAGACCGCGTGAGACGACGCTTCATCCAGTCCCAAACATGCTCAATGGGGGACAGATCCGGAGATCTTGCTGGCCAGGGTAGTTGACTTACACCTTCTAGAGCACGTTGGGTGGCACGGGATACATGCGGACGTGCATTGTCCTGTTGGAACAGCAAGTTCCCTTGCCGGTCTAGGAATGGTAGAACGATGGGTTCGATGACGGTTTGGATGTACCGTGCACTATTCAGTGTCCCCTCGACGATCACCAGTGGTGTACGGCCAGTGTAGGAGATCGCTCCCCACACCATGATGCCGGGTGTTGGCCCTGTGTGCCTCGGTCGTATGCAGTCCTGATTGTGGCGCTCACCTGCACGGCGCCAAACACGCATACGACCATCATTGGCACCAAGGCAGAAGCGACTCTCATCGCTGAAGACGACACGTCTCCATTCGTCCCTCCATTCACGCCTGTCGCGACACCACTGGAGGCGGGCTGCACGATGTTGGGGCGTGAGCGGAAGACGGCCTAACGGTGTGCGGGACCGTAGCCCAGCTTCATGGAGACGGTTGCGAATGGTCCTCGCCGATACCCCAGGAGCAACAGTGTCCCTAATTTGCTGGGAAGTGGCGGTGCTGCGTCCACCGAAGCTTCGTCCTTTTCTTCAGAGTTTTGAGGGCATTTCGGCTTCAGAGGCACTGCGTAGGATCCTACGGTCTTGGCGTGCATCCGTGCGTCGCTGCGGTCCGGTCCCAGGGCGACGGGCACGTGCACCTTCCGCCGACCACTGGCGACAACATCGATGTACTGTGGAGACCTCACGCCCCACGTGTTGAGCAATTCGGCGGTACGTCCACCCGGCCTCCCGCATGCCCACTATACGCCCTCGCTCAAAGTCCGTCAACTGCACATACGGTTCACGTCCACGCTGTCGCGGCATGCTACCAGTGTTAAAGACTGCGATGGAGCTCCGTATGCCACGGCAAACTGGCTGACACTGACGGCGGCGGTGCACAAATGCTGCGCAGCTAGCGCCATTCGACGGCCAACACCGCGGTTCCTGGTGTGTCCGCTGTGCCGTGCGTGTGATCATTGCTTGTACAGCCCTCTCGCAGTGTCCAGAGCAAGTATGGTGGGTCTGACACACCGGTGTCAATGTGTTCTTTTTTCCATTTCCAGGAGTGTAATTATCCGGGCTATTATGCCGTGGTCGGTTGATGAATTCTGAGGTGATTCCCAACGTTTTAGCCAATGCAAAACCGCCGAAATGTAATATAACTGTGGGTGAGAGAAGAGCTTTAAAACTCCTGAATGAGGACGATACTATTTTGGTTCTCCCAGCTGACAAAGGAAGCGCAACGGTGGTTATGGATGTGGCCGACTATCAGAGAAAAATTACTGACCTACTGGATCCGCAAGCATATAGGAAGCTGAATAAGGACCCCACTAACAACGTTCTCAGAACTGTGTCGCGGTTAATAAAAAAGTCCTCCATTGAAGAGAGTGTACAGAAAGGTCTCTGCAGTTCGGTTGCGCTACCACCGAGGCTTTATGGATTGCCCAAAATTCATAAAGAAAATGTTCCGTTAAGACCGATACTAAGTGCCATTGGTTCGCCCACCTACTCGTTAGCCAAGTTTTTGACTATGCTGTTAAAACCACATGTGGGCCGTTCGGACTCGTATATAAAGAATTCGACACATTTCATCAGCCGATTGAATGGCATAGTGGTCCAGCCGGAGGACATATTGGTCAGCTTCGATGTGGTATCGCTGTTTACCATGGTTCCACTTAATGATGTATTGGAACAGCTGGATCGAATTTTTCCTGCCGATATTTTAGAGCTGTTTAAGTGTTGTTTGACGACCACATACTTCAAGTGGAATGAACAGTTTTATGAGCAAACGGATGGCGTGGCTATGGGAAGCCCCCTAAGTCCCGTAATTGCAAACTTCTTTATGGAGAAATTCGAAGAACAGGCCTTAGGTATTGCCAGCAAGAAACCAAATATATGGTTCCGATACGTGGATGACACATTTGTGTTGTGGAGACATGGTAGGGAGGAACTAAGCCGGTTCCACGAACATCTGAACAGTATAAACTCAAGAATTCAGTTTACTATGGAGGAGGAGGTAGACGGCAAACTACATTTCCTCGATGTGCTTGTGTTTAGAAACGAAAATGGTAGTTTGGGCCACTCAGTGTACCGCAAACCCACGCACACGGACCGTTATTTGCACCGGGATTCGAACCACCACCCACAACAGAAGCGGGGTGTTATCAAGACGTTATCGGACAGAGCTAGAAATATTTGTGAACCTCAGTTGCTCGACGCTGAGATGGAACATCTCCACAATGCACTAACGAAGAACGGATATTCGTCCGCCGAAATAAAACGTGCGTTGAGGCAGCCACGCAGAAATCATACTGACGTACAGGCTACTGCAAAATCTAAGGTTTTCCTGCCGTTTGTTAAAAATGTAACGGAAAGAATAGGGAGGATCTTGACGAAGCGGAATATTACCGTAATTTACAAGCCCACCAGGAAGATACAGGAATACCTTAGGCCTGCCAAGGACGCTCGCAAACCATTGGAAAAATCTGGAGTGTATAGGATCCCATGCAGCTGTGGTGATGTTTATGTGGGTACCACCAAAAGAACTGTTTCTAAACGTTTGGAAGAGCACAAGGCAAATTGTAGAAGAGGAGAAACGGAACGATCAGCTGTTGCGGAGCATGCTTTCCAGCCAGGGAACCACAATATTCGTTTCGAGGAGACGCAAGTACTAGCGGCCACGAGCGGATACTACGAAAGGCTCTACAGGGAGGCAATCGAAATCGCCAAACACCCAAATAATTTCAACCGAAAGGAGGAGAGCGTCAAATTAAACGGCATATGGATGCCGGTGTTAAAGAAGATGTGTACCACTCGTCCACTACTGGGTGATGGCAACGGCGATCGACGGCGACGGACAGCGGCCAATTGCAGTGACGTTTTCAAAACACGTGACGTCACGCCGCGGCGCGGGGGCGCGCGGACAAGGAATTTAGCGGCAGTCAGTAGCGAGCCAATGTGTGTGTTGGACCTTCCATCAAGCTACGGACCCTCTTGAAGATGTCTCCCGCAGTCGGAGGCGAAACGTTGGGAATCACCTCAGAATTCATCAACCGACCACGGCATAACAGCCCGGATAATTATAATGGACATGATATTTCCGGCCGTGAAAGTTTACATTTTAGTACACTGTCACTGTTCCTGATCGCTATGTCTGTTGCCGAGGTCGCTACACCGGCTGCCCTCTCCCCATTTTTTGGAACCATTAGCACCCGGAACAGAAGGGAACTAACTGGTCATGGGCGGTCCTGTCAGCCCCCGTGACAGCTGCTGCTGGAGGCACCAACGATGCTTGCTGCGTCCACCGAAGCTTCGTCCTTTTCTTCAGAGTTTTGAGGGCATTTCGGCTTCAGAGGCATGTCTCCTCTGAGTGCTTGGGGCAGTCGTCAGTGAGAATGTGGGGCGTCTGATCGTGACTCTCTCTTCTACATTTGCCGGTTGAAGGCGTTCAATTATCGCCGTCTCTTCTCTTCCGTTTCGCTCTGTTTTGAAGGTGTGTGCGCCCCTTTGGAGAACATAGTAGGGCCGCATGTTAGAAGCTGCAAGAGACGGTGGTACACTTTTGTCTGTCAGCCTGCCTTGAGGACTGCCGAAGTCGCTAAATCAGTACACCACCAAAGAAACCGAAGTCCGCCACGTGATCTTCGTGTAATTGACCCAGTGTGGTCGACACACCCAGTTGCTGCTTGTTTCATATGGTACTTCATTATCCATAAAGGAATCGAAAGCAAAAATTCTAACGTTGCTATTAATGTAGTCCACGAGTTCATTAATATAAAACTTGAGCAGCAAGCGCCCCGACAGGCTTCCTCGAGGCACACCAAAAGTAAGTCTCATTTGTCGATGACTCTCCATCCAAGAGACCATGCCGCATTGTTTCTACTGAGAAATCCTTAATTCAGTCACAAATATCGTTTCATACGCCATACAATCACAGATAATTTGTAAGGACTGCTGTGGTACTGAGTCCAACGCTTTTAGAGAGTCAGTCCATCCATCTGACTCCCTCGATCAGTTAATGACCGAGGTTTCGCAATTCATGTTGGCTGGCATGGAGGAGGTAGTTCTTTTCGACATATGTCATTACGGTTGAACTCAGAATGTGTTAAAGAATGTATATATATCTTTCCGTGAGGACCTTGATTTCTCTGACTTTATCACGATGGCCATTCTTCCCTGTGTATGTGGGATTCAACAAAAGATTTTGGCATTCGGGGGAGAAATTTGCTGACTATAATTTCGTGAAAAGATCTCTCCGCAACGAAAAACGCCAATATTTTAATAATTTCTAACCCAACCCACTTGCCATAACAGTACCACACTCTTCCTTATTTATCCGTAATGTCGTCCTTTGAACTTTTGTGACATGCTCCGTCAGTTGTAAGTGGCAATGATCCCATACCACGCAGCCATAAAGCTGAAATCGTTGAAACTGAAAACGGATGGCACCCCCATCAAATTACATGTAGATTTTGCTCCTGTCTTAACCATCATGTTTGGGAGGTGCAGATTCTGCATGTAATCTGACGGAGATGCCATCTCTTTTCATTTCAACTATTTCAGCTTTTCTGTTGCGCGGTATGGGACCCCTACCACATAGAATTGACGGAGGACGTCGGAAAAGTTCATAGGAGAACACTGCGAGTAAATTCCGAAATTACAGTCAGCAAATTTCTCCTCCGAATGCCAAAATATTCTGTTGAGCCCCACATACATAGCGAGCAATGGCCATCGTGATAAAATGGGAGAAATTCGAGTCCGCAATCCCAAGGAAAGTAGGTATTGACAGATGTGAAAATTACCGAACTATCAGTTTGATAAGTCACGGATACAAAATACTAACGCGAATTCTTTACAGGCGAATGGAAAAACTGGTAGAAGCCGACCTCGGGGAAGATCAGTTTGGATTCCGTAGAAATATAGGAACACGTGAGGCAATACTGACCCTACGACTTATCTTAGAAGCTAGATTAAGGAAAACCAAACCTACGTTTCTAGCATTTGTAGACTTAGAGAAAGCTTTTGACAATGTTGGCTGGAATACTCTCTTTCAAATTCTGAAGGTGGCATGGGTAAAATACAGGGAGCGAAAGGCTATTTACAATTTGTACAGAAAGCAGATGGCAGGGACATGAAAGGGAAGCAGTGGGAAGGGAGTGAGACAGGGTTTTAGGCTCTCCCCGATGTTATTCAATCTGTATATTGAGCAAGCACTAAAGGAAACAAAAGAAAAATT
Organism: Schistocerca serialis cubense; assembly: GCF_023864345.2. Classification (NCBI taxonomy): domain Eukaryota; kingdom Metazoa; phylum Arthropoda; class Insecta; order Orthoptera; family Acrididae; genus Schistocerca; species Schistocerca serialis. The sequence continues at coordinate 866,758,920 of NC_064641.1, read as the reverse complement.
CGGAGTAGGTATTAAAATTCATGGAGAAGAAATAAAAACTTTGAGGTTCGCCGATGACATTGTAATTCTGTCAGAGACAGCAAACGACTTGGAAGAGCAGTTGAATGGAATGGACAGTGACTTGAAAGGAGGATATAAGATGAACATCAACAAAAGCAAAACAAGGATAACGGAATGTAGTCTAATTAAGTCGGGTGATGCTGAGGGAATTAGATTAGGAAATGAGGCACTTAAAGTAGTAAAGGAGTTTTGCTATTTGGGGAGCAAAATAACTGATGATGGTCGAAGTAGAGAGGATATAAAATGTAGGCTGGCAATGGCAAGGAAAGCGTTTCTGAAGAAGAGAAATTTGTTAACATCGGGTATAGATTTAAGTGTGAGGAAGTCGTTTCTGAAAGTATTTGTATGGAGTGTAGCCATGTATGGAAGTGAAACATGGCCGATAACTAGTTTGGAAAAGAAGAGAATAGAAGCTTTCGAAATGTGGTGCTACAGAAGAATGCTGAAGATTATATGGGTAGATCATATAATTAACGAGGAGGTACTGAATAGGATTGCGGAGAAGAGAAGTTTGTGGCACAACTTGACCAGAAGAAGGGATCGGTTGGTAGGACATGTTCTGAGACATCAAGGGATCACCAATTTAGTATTGGAGGGCAACGTGGAAGGTAAAAATCGTAGGGGGAGACCAAGAGATGAATACACTAAGCAGATTCAGAAGGATGTAGGTTGCAGTAGGTACTGGGAGATGAAGAAGCTTGCACAGGATAGAGTAGCATGGAGAACTGCATCAAACCAGTCTCAGGACTGAAGACCACAACAACAACAAGGAAAGATTCAGGTGTTCGTTTTTCCCCAGTGTTATTGAACAGTGGAACGGTACAGAAATAGTATCGCTTCCCCATACACAAGGTGGACAATCTGCATCTTTTTGCGCACAAAGTGAATACCTAAACGCTGTGCTTTCTTGGACGTATCAAGCACTGTTACCCGAAGCCTCAAATAGTTTCTGTACATAGCGCAGGTCCCTGGAAACCCATACTTTCCGCGCTGTTACACGACATCGCCAGCTCGGCAGCACCACCTTGTGGTGGCCGAACGGCAGATATTACCTGAGTTACAGGTTCTGTTTGTTTCCCGTATATTGAACGACTGAGTCTTCTGGTGTGTTGTCTGACAATTACCTATTTCATTTCGTCCACCAGCTTTGTCTATTCAGTCTGACGCATTACAGACACAGGTATATGCAGCCAACTCATTCAAAGTTTCGTTCCTCGCCCGTGGAAGTATGGAGTCAGTGAAACACGCTTTGGTTTGTCTATCAAATGCGAAAACCTGTTACGTCAGATCGGTTACCTCTGCTCACAGTTTTTACTCCACTCTTGCATCTGCCCTTTTGTAAGACTAGTGCGCTCTGCAAATACTCAGTAAATTTCAGGAGATATTCCACAATTCCACACACATCTACGGGAAATCTATGTTTTTCTGCTTCACTAAAATGACGTTACATGTCAGTTTATAAAATTACAATTTTCCATTGCTTTCCGAGCTCGCTATGAATTGATTCCCCTTTTATGATAACGGTTGTTCAGTTTGATTTGCACTGTAAACCTACAAAAATTAAAAGACAGACAAGAATAAGAATGAAGTAATTTGATTTAGGAGACACGAAGCTAAATTTCGCGTAACTTGCAGCCTAGGGCAGTTCCATTGATACGATGTCACATTGGTGGACTTCCATCGATGAGTAAGCTCCGTTATTTAACTTACTCCTTCAACAATAAGCGGCGAAAAAGATTCCAGCTAGTTCCATTCCTTCGTATGAAAACTATGGCAACCATCAAGTAGTAATAAAAGGCGATAACGCTAAATACTACTCTGTGACAAAAGCCGAATAAACACTGGAAATGTTAAAATATTGCTCAGCATTAATGGACGAAGGGAGAAAAACTTCGCATCCAGCTCTAAAAACTGCAATGTGTTTACCGTCCAATTCTTTTTCTAAATAAAAAATATTTAGCTGGATTTAGTAATATTAATAAAAGAGCAACACTGAAATTAAAACAAATACAGTTTTTGGTGATTAATATATGCTGTTATTCTGCTTGCAGGTACGGTGCCTTCCTCTGAATTTGCTCAGTTTCCTTGGCTGTGGTGAGTCATCCATCATAACTTTGTTACGTTATTGACCTACCAATAACTTATTTCGTCAGTGAATAAAGTGGTAGAAAATATTGATGCATTTTGTGCCTGCATATACATCGCTAGTTTCGGCTATTATCATACTGCAAACTGAAATATGTCCATTTTATGTATACACAACAATTTCCGTGCTCTCTGTAAATATATTTTCTGAGAATGTTTATTTCTTCAGTTTACCAGACCTTCAACACCTACGTAGGTTTATATTGTCATTCTGTGTCCAAATGGAATGTATGTATATATACATGGTCCCCCAAAAATAACTTAGGGACAGATTTCTTACACAAAAATAAGTATAAAATGTCTAGTAAACATGGGCTCTAAAATAGAAAGCTTAAAATGTATGAGCACTTGTTCATCTTCGATACTATGGAATAGATATCTTCTACTTCAAAGTATTTTCTTTCTGTATTTTGAGAGGAGTAAGTATTGACCAAAATCACCAGATCAGACGAGAACAGCAGCGACACTTAGTCGTGCAGTCAATCATGAGGGCTGTTGACAATCAGATCTTGTCAATGTGGAAGTAATAAAAATGGATGTTCAGTAAAGAGAATTTCGTCGTAAGAAGCGTGTAAGGCAAGGATGTTCAACTTGTACGTCGAAGAAACAACAGAAGAAGTGAAAGAAAACTGCATAAGAGGATAAGAAATGCAAGGGAAACAGATGCCAAGAATAACCTTGGTGGAGGACCTACGCCTTGTGACTAGATGCGAGGTATGGGCAGCGTATTTAACATATAAATTGACTCGAGGACACATAAAGCAAGGAGCAACTGACGAAAAGTTGTTCAAAGGAAAATCTGATTTCATTATCATCAAACCGGAGGGAGCTTAAAAGGTAGTTTATAAGGTTCAGTTGTAGTAAACTTTGTTAATAATAATATGAATCTCTTATTATGGACGTGAAGTACCTGCCTTTGTAACGGTAGAAATGTGTACCGATAAACAATGATCAAACCATGTGTTGGTGTTCCCTTCACAAATAACTGGAAAGGCTGCCAAAGCAAGACGTCTTTAGTCATCAAACCGTTAAGGTTGGGCACCAATCACCTATCGTATAATTTTATTCTTCAAATCACACATCTGAACTGCACTCAGTTCTGGGTCTTACCTCCAATTACTGTTTAAAAATTTATATAGTGTTAGCGAAAAAACGAGTCACCTGCACATACACACACGTCGTCTTACACTCCCTTTCTCAGTCGCCCAAAACAAAAAAGACATCAACAATAACAATAATAACCATATATCAGAAAATGAAGTGACTAAATATTGTCAGTGTGAGGTTTTCCTTATTAGGCAGAACAATTATCCGTTGTATGTGTAATTCAAGCAAAATGCTGTTTTTAATGTAGTTGCACCGCCTGAAACATAAGTATACAGTGTGGCTCAGCTGCCCCTACCGCTGTTGTTTCATGCAACATGCAGTGTTTTATCTGGCCTTCAAAATTCGCGCGTGATACTTTCATGCTTTCGCTCGCTTGACGTAAACTATTAGTCCTACCGAAAAAATGGACAGAACATTTTTTGTTGGAAACTCAAAGTAGTTAAACTTTGTACCTGGATACGTTTCGTTACCTGTCGTAGTTTTCCTGTTATATAATGAGATAATAAGTAACCAGTTGGATAAAAGAAATTTAATTTATATTAACAGAATCTTCCGTCGGTTCTTAGTAGAAGAACATTATAATAATAAATGAAAGGCACCAGTTTGCTTTTGTTCTACAATATAGTAGAAATTTAATTTCTTTACCTGTTTCGGGGAATTTTTCTTCAGAAGGTTATACCTGTCACGTTATCTACTAGTGCCAACAATCCTTTAGTTGTGTCTATTATAATTATCCGGGCTGTTATGCCGTGGTCGGTTGATGAATTCAGTGTCAATTCCCAACGTTTCGTTCCCGTCTGCGGGAGACATCTTCAAGGGGGTCTGTAGCTGGATGGAAGGTCCAACACACCCACTGGCTCAATATTTAACATAATGAGACGGGGACGAAACGTTGGGAATTGACACTGAATTCATCAACCGACCACGGCGTAACAGCCCGGATAATTATAATGGACATGACATTTCCGGCCGTGAAAGTCTACATTTTAGTAGTCCTTTAGTTGTACATTTTTGTATGTGGTACTTGGTTTACACACACGACCTTACGTAAGCCAAACCTCCCGAAACTCACAAACATCCGTACCACGTACCAAAATGACTGCACAACTAAAGGATTGTTGACACATCCAAATAATGCGATCGGTATAACCTTCTGAAGAAGGGCACTAAGTCCCCGAGTCCGGTAAAGAAAATAAATTTCTTTTTTGGAGCGGGTTGCTTATTAATTCGTTATATACAACCCACCCCTCCCCCCCTTCGGCATCCCTCTGCACGTAAAATGAGAAATCGTAAGATTCAGAGAAACACGGTTTTTATTCCCAAAAACTACTGCTAAGGGGTACAATACGAGGGCTGTTCAGAAAGTAATACACCGCATTTTATGCTTCAATAATCCTTTATTGAACATAATGAGAATTACACACACGAAAGAATGGTGTTTTACCTACGCACCCTATTTTCCACGTAATCTCCATCCTGTTATATGGCATTCCTCCAGCGCGAAACAAGGGCGTGTGTACCCTGCCGGTACCAATCCTTATACTGGTGGTGGAGCCTGTGCTTCACTGTGTGAACCACCTCCGCCGGCCGCTGTGGCCGAGCGGTTCTAGGCACTTCAGTCCGGAACCGTGCTGCTGCTAAAGTCGCAGGTTCGAATCCTGCCTGGGCATGGATGTGTGTGCTGTCCTTAGGTTAGTTAGGTTTGAGTAGTTCTAATTATAGGGGACTGATGACCTCAGATGTTAAGTCCCATAAGGCTTAGAGCCATTTGAACCATTCTGAACCACCTCCTCATCGTACTCAAAATGTCTTCCACGAATGGCTTCCTTCGATGGCCCAAACAACTGTAAGTCCGAGGGGGCTAGGGCAGGACTCTAGGGTGGACGGGGTAACACTGTACAACCCTGTTTTGTGATGTGTTCAACAGTCCTCTGATTTATGCGGGGCCGAGCGTTATCGTGTTGCAGCCGAAGTTGCCAGAAGCGCGTCTCGAGTTTTGTTAATGTGTTGACATACGGTTCTGAATTAATGGTACTGCCTCTTGGCATCACATCAATGAGGATCACACCTTCACAGTACCAGACCACGGTGATCATGACCTTGCCGGTGGACAACAGGTATTTGAATTTTTTCTTCTGTGGGGAGTAGGAATGCGCCATTTCATCGACTGTCGTTTTGTTTCGGGTCAAAATGGTGGACGCAAGTTTCATCACCTGTCAGAAGACCACCCTCTCAGCTTCAAAACGTTGCACAAATCAAGATAATTTTTTTCTGTGCGATTTGTGATTCACCATTAGACACCGCAGGATCCATATTGCATACACTTTTGAATATTCAAGAGTGTGCATAACTGCATCCACACTTCCTTTGCTGACTGACAGATGCAGCGTCAACTGCCGAGTCGTAATCCGTCTGTCCTCACGAATGACAACATCAGCTCACTGCAGCACGTCAGGTGTGACAGCCGTGGATGGTCTCCCCGACCGCTGCAAATGGTGGAGCTCCGGCGAACCGCCTTCTGATGCCCTCACTCTCCCGCACTCACTCAAGAGACTTCAGATAATAACCACGTAACGTTTCGCATTCATAGCATTGTTTTCGGATGAAAAAAATGAGGTGCGTTACTTCCTTGGCAACCCTCGTATTTACGGAAACTGGCTACGATCGCCGAGTGAACCGCATGTGGTCCGGAAGGAGAATTTCGCCCTCGATGGGAAGGACTGGGGAACACGTTCAGAAGACAAGGGAGCTGTCAGCAGGAGGGGTTCCCGTTGTTGTGGCTCCTACGGCGCCTACCTTCTTGCGTACCTCAGGTGTCAGCATCCGGCCCTCCCATTGATGGGTTTGAGGCAGATAGTTGGCGTCCGTCATTCAGCAATAGCGTGGTTGCGTCCCTAGCTCAGCATAATAGCGCTTGGGAGCCAGGCCCAAGTACTGCGGAGTAGCTTACGAACTGCTTACGCCACCGCCTGAGGCTGAGTTAAAACAGTGAAAGCAGAACACAACAAAAAAATGTTACCATTATTACCCGTTACCACGTACAGGATAAAATACTAAATTTTCGAGTTATTCAAGAAAAACGCACAAAAGTGATCTTAAAACCCGTCCCCACTCCCACAATCAGCCCCCACCGGTCAGAATTTCTAGTATACTGTTTAGAGCATTCCGTCCTTCCACAGTACAAAAATTTGCGACTGCACGAATTATTTCACATTCAACTTTATTGGCTTCATTGACTGCCCTTATTACGCACTGGACTCGCATTCGGGAGGACGACGGTTCAATCCCGCGTCCGGCCATCCTGATTTAGGTTTTCCGTGATTTCCCTAAATCACTCCAGGCAAATGCCGGGATGGTTCCTCTGAAAGGGCACGGCCGACTTCCTTCCCAATCCTTCCCTAATCTGATGAGACCGATGACCACGCTGTCTGGTCTCCTTCCCCAAACCAACCAACCTTATTACGCCACCGGCTTCGTCAAGCATTTACAAATTGTAAAATGCTATTTCTTTTGTGTAAATTACATCTATATTTGTGAATGTTAGCAGCATAAAATAAACAATCTCGTCGTTGTTCTTGTCAGGCCTTCTGACTACGAAACTACCGTGGTTGTAAGGGTTAAGTTTGGATCGCAATGTCACCGTTATTAGTTTTAGCCTAACGTTTCCAAAAGTCGTTATTCTTTCATTAGCGCCACGAACACGCTTAAATTAATAATGCGAGGGTTGGAACTTTAATAGTGGCTACTATTTATTTACAGCTCGTACAAAATAGATACTTGTTCCAAAGTTTTACTGACCAAAGTAGTCACCAACATTGTGTATAACATAACAACTGGCTCTGCTAAGAGTATCCTACGACTTCCACATCACTGACAACGGGTTATACACGATGTTGGTGACTACTTTGGAGATCAGTAAAATTTTTAAACACGTATCTATTTTGTACGAGCTGTAAGTAAATAGTTGCCACTATTAAAGTTCCAACCCTCGTATATCAACGAAATAGCCGACTATGGTGGCGTAAAAGCTCAATCACTAGAGACCAAAAGAGGTCGAATTTAGGGAATAGTTCCTGTTGTTGGAAATTTTTGTTCAGTGATAGGAGGGAATGCCGTGAACAATATACTAGAAATCGTGACTGGTGAGTGTGTGGATGGTTATGCGTTTGAATATCGCTTTTGTACGTTTTTCTCGAATACCTCGAAAACCCTGGCCTCGAACGAAAATATATACCAGTAGAAAATTTAACTACATTAAATTTCCTACATGGAAGGTCCTTTTCATTTCTCCTGTAGGACCAATAATTTGTGCGAAGTGAGCGAGAGAACATGAAAATCTCTCGCGTGGTTTCTAAAGGCCAGGTTTAATACTGCGGGTTGGGGCAGCTGAATCAGCTAGTATATTTTTTTAATCTTTCACCTCATCTCGAGGAGATGGCGGGCTAAGGTAGTGCGCTATCCATTTAAGCCAGTTGGTTTTGATGGTGTTTTGTTAGGGTTGGTACGTATTTGGTTAGGATGATATTTGTAATGCAGTTTGAAGGTGGCAGATATTCATATACTTACTGCGAAATCCCAGCAGCCACCTTATAACTAAGGAAAAATCTTCCTGTAGAGAAACCTCAGATGGGATTGTATATCCCAGTAGAAAATTTAACTACATTAAATTTCCTACATGGAAGGTCCTTTTCATTTCTCCTGTAGGACCAATAATTTGTGCGAAGCGAGCGAGAGAACATGAAAATCTCTCGCGTGGTTTCTAAAGGCCAGGTTTAATACTGCGGGTTGGGGCAGCTGAATCAGCTAGTATATTTTTTTAATCTTTCACCTCATCTCGAAGAGATGGCGGGCTAAGGTAGTGCGCTATCCATTTAAGCCAGTTGGTTTTGATGGTGTTTTGTTAGGGTTGGTACGTATTTGGTTAGGATGATATTTGTAATGCAGTTTGAAGGTGGCAGATATTCATATACTTACTGCGAAACCCCAGCAGCCACCTTGTAACTAAGGAAAAATCTTCCTGTAGAGAAACCTCAGATGGGATTGTTTGGCTTCTGTCGTGGCATTTTTTGTCCCATTGATTTGTATTGTGTAATGTGTTATTAATATTGCCTTTCATTTTTTTCATGCCAGATCATAGTTGAGGGTCCTGCGTTCGTACTGAAGAAAAGATTTCGTAGATCAATACTGCTTCAATCTTTTGAGTCCAAGAAAAAGGGCATTGATTGCTCTTTGAATCTGTTGTGTAATCACTTTCTGCTTAAACTTTCAATTTTAGTACTTCGTCAAAGTAAATTCCAGGATATTTAATGTGTGCTTCTTGGATCAGTACTTGCCCCCAGAGACGCATTTTTAATTTGAAATGTGTTGTTGCTCTGCTTGCAGATCACCGCATCACGCAATACACCCCTAATTATATGGTGCCTGTAGGGACTAAATGGCTGCGAGTAGGCACTTGACTTATTTAATTTAAGAAAGCTTTGAACAGAAAATTTCATCAGTGTTTAAACTGTGATACTATGGATACAGCGTGTCCCAGAAGGGATGGTCAATATTCAGGAACATGACAGAAACGATCATTCGAAGCAAAGAAGTCTAATAAACACGGACTCCAAAATGCATTCCTTTAAGAGCTGTGAACACTTGTACGTCCGCTGCTGAGAAATACATCCCTTCTGCTGAACAAATGCATAAAACTCTTTGCTCTTACGCCAGGCATGGACAAATTTTGGTGACCCGCGCACCTGATTCACGAACTTTGTAGCCCGCGGACAACCTCGTCACGTGACGCGACAGCAGTGCTCTTAACGTATAAAGTCAAAACTATAGTGTCCACGACGTTAATGGTTATGCGAGGTGACACTCCGATATGAATGGCACCCCATTCCCGTCAAGCCAACAACTTTTGCCTCAAAACACGCGTTTTTGAGAGTACGTTCGTTTATTGTTCTGCAGATTTTTACATTTTTTTACACGTCGTGAACATTGTTTCTTCACATGGTGACGTTTTTACTGTCTTAAAAGCTCCCGTTGCAAAATTCTGCAGCGCGTCGCTCTCTCCCCCATAATTCCTTCCGCGGGCCAGACTGAAACCAATCGCTGGTCGAATCCACCACGGCTGCCCCCCCCCCCCCCCCACCCCCTCCATGCCTTAATGTAAAGGTTTTAAACCCCATTTTTAATAGACAGTTCTTTCTGGTTTTGGTCTATACTAGCTCTTTCCAAAATATGGAAAGCAATTAGTTTAGAGTAGAAGAGATTTGTTTCATAGTATCGATGATGAAGAAGTGCTGATGGCTCTTACGTGTGCGTTTTAGAGCCCATGTTTACTACACTTTTCTCTTTCGATTGGTCGTTCCTATCAAATCTCCGATAATGAACCATTCCTCCTGAGCCACCCTGTATTCCTACTACATAGGAATCAACATGGATTCCAGAAACAGCGATCGTGTGAGACCCAACTCGCTTTATTTGTTCATTAGACCCAGAAAATATTAGATACAGGCTCCCAGGAAGATGCTATTTTTCTTGACTTCCGGAAGGCGTTCGATACAGTTCCGCACTGTCGCCTGATAAACAAAGTAAAAGCCTACGGAATATCAGACCAGCTGTGTGGCTGGATTGAAGAGTTTTTAGCAAACAGAACACAGCATGTTGTTATCAATGGAGAGACGTCTACAGACGTTAAAGTAACCTCTGGCGTGCCACAGGGGAGTGTTATGGGACCATTGCTTTTCACAATATATATAAATGACCTAGTAGATAGTGTCGGAAGTTCCATGCGGCTTTTCGCGGATGATGCTGTAGTATACAGAGTAGTTGCAGCATTAGAAAATTGTAGCGAGATGCAGGAAGATCTGCAGCGGATAGGCACTTGGTGTAGGGAGTGGCAACTGACCCTTAACATAGACAATTGTAATGTATTGCGAACACATAGAAAGGAGGATCCTTTATTGCATGATTATATGATAGCGGAACAAACACTGGTAGCAGTTACATCTGTAAAATATCTGGGAGTGTGCGTTCGGAACGATTTGAAGTGGAATGATCATATAAAATTAATTGTTGGTAAGGCGGGTACCAGGTTGAGATTCATTGGGAGAGTCCTTAGAAAATGTAGTCCATCAACAAAGGAGGTGGCTTACAAAACACTCGTTCGACCTATACTTGAGTATTGTTCATCAGTGTGGGATCCGTACCAGATCGGGTTGACGGAGAAGATAGAGAAGATCCAAAGAAGAGCGGCGCGTTTCGTCACAGGGTTATTTGGTAACCGTGATAGCGTTACGGAGATGTTTAACAAACTCAAGTGGCAGACTCTGCAAGAGAGGCGCTCTGCATCGCGGTGTAGCTTGCTCGCCAGATTTCGAGAGGGTGCGTTTCTGGATGAGGTATCGAATATATTGCTTCCCCCTACTTATACCTCCCGAGAAGATCACGAATGCAAAATTAGAGAGATTAGAGCGCGCACGGAGGCTTTCAGACAGTCGTTCTTCCCGCGAACCATACGCGACTGGAACAGGAAAGGGAGGTAATGACAGTGGCACGTAAAGTGCCCTCCGCCACACACCGTTCGGTGGCTTGCGGAGTATAAATGTAGATGGAGATGTAGATGTATGCAGCTGTTGCATGTTATGACGTGGTGAAGACCAAACAGTTTGCTTAGCCACAGGATTACCAGTATTTTGACCGAATGAGGATACTCTTTTTGATTCTTGAATAAAAAAAGAGAAGAAAAAAAGAACACTGGCTCTTAAAGTTTCGGTCTCAAATCCGATAACCTTCATAAAACACGGTAGTTTATGTGATGTTTCATTTTTGTTCACACCGCTGGTTCCAGAAAAGTGATAAAATTGCAAAGATGAACCTTCATGCTGCGCCTGAGCTGGAAATAAGCTCTATAATTGTGCAATAAATAAGCTCCGTGTCTTGTGCTGGGCCATGAACTATGGAAATTATGACGATCGACAACAAGGTGATTTTTTTTCCTTGCTATATTGGGATTAACACTGTATGAAAGTTAGGTTTTGATATTCCACACCGTATGGGAGTTAACATCGCTCTTCCCGTTCCTCTAACATTTCTGTAGCAGCGGGAGGTACCGGAATGAAAGTGTGAAGTCCCAAGTGTAGATGAAATACTGTAAACACACCCGGTTCCAGTTTATTTTTCCTGGACGTGCACGTTTACTGGGTCTTTCGTTACAGTAAAAACTAGTGAATGGCCCGTAAAGTGTCATATGTAATGTTGGTCTGCCGCTACCGTGTTCGTAATCATTAAACGTTCGCGTCTTTCATTCTCCTGTACCACCCTTAGTAAGGCAAGTTTGTTGCGGAACACCACTGTATGGAGTTGTACCGCAGTCTACACTTCTCTCTTGGTCGTTCTACTAATTGGTTTTCGTTCTCTTACACAGATCAGATCTGCAATCTAGATTACCAGTGTCGTTCTTCTTCAGTAACGGAACAGTCCCTTTGCTCAACGACGCATCTCAAAGAATCGCCTTTTCACAGCCTCAAAAATGGCTCTGAGCACTATTGGACTTAACATCTATGGTCATCAGTCCCGTAGAACTTAGAACTACTTAAACCTAACTAACCTAAAGACATCACACAACACCCAGCCATCACGAGGCAGAGAAAATCCCTGACCCCGCCGGGAATCGAACCCGGGAACCCGGGCGTGGGAAGCGAGAACGCTACCGCACGACCACGAGATGCGGGCTTCACAGCCTCCAAATCGACTCTGTGAAGAGGACATTTCCCAGCTCTTCTCTTGCACATCTTTCAAAACAGTTTCGGGCACATATTAAGTCATGGCTGCAAATTTCCGCAGACTGGATTAAAGTTTCGGGAATTAGCAAGCAACGTTTCGATCACACGTCCACACACACCAGCACGGCTACCCACGATCTGTTGTTTTAACAAAGTCTTCATCTGTTTTAGCGAACTCCAGCAACTGTTATTAATACGCCAAACTGGGTCATCGCATTACATTGCATAGTAGTTCATTTTGCTTCACGCATGAATACTAAAACAATAGAAATTTACACGAATACTGACCGTATTATTGCCGGCCGCGGTGGCCGTGCGGTTCTAGGCGCTTCAGTCCGGAACCGCGGGACTGCTACGGTCGCATGTTCGAATCCTGCCTCGGGCATGGATGTGTGTGATGTCCTTAGGTTAGTTAGGTTTAAGTAGTTCTAAGTTCTAGGGGACTGATTGCCTAAGATGTTAAGTTCCATAGTGCTCAGAGCCATTTTTTTTGACCGTATTATTCGTTTCGGACCTCCTGATAAGTATGGAAGTGTGATTACGCATGTCAATCACATCGCGATTACGGGCAGCATGGGGTTCACGCCTGAGCCTCAGGACGTGCGCTAGCAGCGCATGTCGGGTGTTTCAAGCGTCAACTTCGCGTCTTAATATCTCGGGATGTAATGGGAATATTGCGATGCAATCAACGCCATTGTGTATGTGCTTTGGCATGCTATGGATTGCTGAAGAAAAAATATAGGAGGTCCATTTAAAAAAACCTAAGTTTGTGTTAAAAAACACATATGCTTTCGTTTTAGAATGTTTCCAAATATGTACATTCATGGGCCCCAGACCTACATTGATACCGGTGAAAGTCGTTTTCCAATAGCTGTTATTGTTCCAGAGATATTTTGGCTGGACAAGATAGCTGGGACACCCTGTATACAGGATGAGTCACCTAACATTACCGCTGGATATATTTCGTAAACCACATCAAATACTGACGAATCGATTCCACAGACCGAACGTGAGGAGAGGGGCTAGTGTAATTAGTTAATACAAACCATAAAAAAATGCACGGAAGTATGTTTTTTTAACACAAACCTACGTTTTTTTTAAATGGAAACCCGTTAGTTTTGTTAGCACATCTGAACATATAAACAAATACGTAATCAGTGCCGTTTGTTGCATTGTAAAATGTTAATTACATCCGGAGATATTGTAACCTAAAGTTGACGCTTGAGTACCACTCCTCCGTTGTTCGATTGTGTGTATCGGAGAGCACCGAATTACGAAGGGATCCAAAGGGAACGGTGATGGACCTTAGGTACAGGAGAGACTGGAACAGCACATTACGTCCACATGCTAACACCTTTTTATTGGTCTTTTTCACTGACGCACATGTACATTACCAGATGTACTGCGGCGTGTACGACATTCATTACGCCAGAGATTGCAATTGTGTGTAGCAAATGATGGCCACCGCATTGAACATCTATTGGCCTGACATGTCGGGACACACTCTATTACACTTCGTAATTGAAAACGGAAACCACGTGTGTACGTGTACCTCACCCCTCATGGTAATGTACATGTGCGTCAGTGAAAAAATAGCAATAAAAAGGTGTTAGCATGTGGACGTAATGCGCTGTTCCAGTCTCTCCTGTACCTAAGGTCCATCACCGTTCCCTTTGGATCCCTACGTAATTTGGTGCTCTCCGATACACACGATCGAACAGCGGAGGAGTGGTACTCAAGCGTCAACTTTAGGTTACAATATCTCCGGATGTAATTAACATTTTACAATGCAACAAACCGCACTGATTACGTATTTATTTATATGTTCAGATGTGCTAACGAAACTAACGGGGTTCCATTTAAAAAAACGTAGGTTTGTGTTAAAAAATATACTTCCGTGCATTTTTGTATGGTTTGTATTAAACAATTACACTAGCCCCTCTCCTCACGTTCGGTCTGTGGAATCGATTCGTCAGTATTTGATGTGGTTTACGAAATATATCCAGCGGTAACGTTAGGTGACTCACCCTGTATACAGAACTGCACAAACATGTCGTGTAGACAGTAGTACATTACCAAAATGGTGAAAATAACTTATACTTTGCTTCAGCACATGTCCGACTTTAAAAACACTCGGCCATGTATACCTAGTTCTGTGCACCATGAAATTATGCAAATTACGTGAAACATTACGAACGTTAAAATTTTTCGCATAAATCGCTAAAAATAAATGTTCTAACACACTGTTCGCACGTGAAATAAAGCCGTTGGCTCGAAAATACTTTCACAAGTCAAACTGTCCGTACACTAACGAAAGATAGTACATTCCAAAGATAAGTTGTAAACTTCGTATCATAACATCTTTTTACACCTGTTGAGAACATGCTGCTTTCTAGGTGATGATGTAGTTGTAAGGCGCAATTAGACATGATGGAAAAATTTATTTATAGTAGCGTAAAATATGCATATCGTCTGTTAAAATGGTCTCACACTGACTTGGGTACCCATACGGAACAAGTTAACAGATCTCTGACATACTGCTTTGTTTGCGTTTACAATGCAACTGATGAAGAAACATAGAAGGCGTAAAATGCTTGCTGGTGATACAACCAATAGCGCAGGGCAACAAATTTAGAGAACACATCACAAGACGTTACTTCGTGTATACACAATAACACAATACGCCATCTTACAGAGTCCTGGTATGGGAAATGTAGATATGTAAATACACATGTACATATAACAATAAATTCCAAAGTGCTTAAAATGGTTTCGATAAAAGTGTAAAAAGTAATTATACATTGCCACAGTGTAGTGCTGAAATAGATTAGACACGACAACAATCGTTTTAATGATAAAATGGAATCCAGAGTATAAAATTAATTTACAAAAATAAAATGTATGGGAGTGCACCTGATCCTCCCTCGTTACCGTGTGTAAAAAACTTGCATCACAATGGAAATCATCAGGAGCACTTATAAAACTTAATAGTTTATGAAGATCTGGTGAGATACATCACTTAAGATAAGAGATTCTAAAAACAAATAAAATAAATATCAAAACAGAAAGAGGTAGCGTATATTAATCTTCCATGTTACCAAATGGAAATTCGTAAACACTGCCGAAATAAATCAATTCTACAGTCAACGGCGAATATGATGTCCTTTAAAAAATTCTAGATGACTAAGAGAAGTTAATCACTGTTTTAAGCGTTTGTGGTTGAAAATTTACACAAATGTGTCGGTTAGTATTGCCGTTGTTGTATTTGCCCCTACGTACAGCGGCCGTACTGCGACGAGTAACGGTGTACTCAGGAAGTGTCGTGATACCCAGTTCGTGGGCTGGGTCGCAGGCGCGAGAACGCAGTGTGCGAGAGCATTAACCGGAATCCGCGGGGCTTTTGTTGGTGACGGGCGGCGCTCGCCAGTCCATTCCGTCGGCCGGCTCCTAATGGAGCGGCCAGCACGAGAGTGGGGACGGGTTAGGGCAGGGTGGGGCGCGGTGGCGGTTCCCTGTGTGGACGCCACGTCACCCCTCGTGCAGCGCTCATCCCTCAAACCTACTGCGCTGCGGGCTGTCCTTGCGCTAAAGAAGAGAAAGGCGCTCCCCGCTCACTTTACTTTCTCCTCTCTCGTCTGTCCGCTCAGAGCGTCCGGTCATTGTATGCCAGAAGCGTCTTCTAGACTCCAGAGATGTGGTCGTCAAATTGCGGACCGCGGGCCGCATGTGGATCGAACCAGGTATTTGTGCGATCCGCCGTTCACAGCCGTATTTTGTGACTATATTCGTCTAGCAAGCAACAACCAAATCCATAAACGTCAACTGTTGTTAACAGCTTCTTAAGATTGCAGTTTTCCTGCTCACAAGGGAACCTCCCCATCGCTACCCCCTCAGATTTAGTTATAAGTTGGCACAGTGGATAGACCTTGAAAAACTTAACACAGATCAATCGAGAAAACGGGAAGAAGTTGTGTGGAATTGTCAAAAAAATAGGCAAAATATACAAACTGAGTAGTCCATGCGCAAGATAGGCAACATCAGGGGTAGTTTAAGATCAGGAGCGCCGTGGTCCCGTGGTTGGCGTGAGCAGCTGCGGAGCGAGAAGTCCTTGGTTCAAGTCTTCCCTCGAGTGAAAAGTTAAAGTCATTTTCAGACAATTAGTATCTGTCCGTCCGTCCGTCCGATGGATTTGACGGTCTACACACGGAAAAATTTAAAAGCGTTAAAAACATATGTTCTGACAGAGCACATAGGGAAAACTGTGCGACTGTGAAACTGTTGCATTCATTTGTTGCAATTTATGTGACAAACTATTATGTTTTCATCACTTTTTGGGAGTGATTATCACATCCACAAGAAAATCTAAATCGGGCAAGGTAGAAGAATCTTTTTACCCATTCGCCAAGTGTACAAGTTAGGTGGGTCGACAACATATTCCTGTCATGTGACGCACATGCCGTAACCAGTGTGGTATAGAATATATCAGACGTGTTTTCCTGTGGAGGAATCGGTTGACCTATGACCTTGCGATCAAATGTTTTCGGTTCCCATTGGAGAGGCACGTCCTGTCGTCTACTAATTGCACGGTTTTGCGGTGCGGTCGCAAAACACAGACACTAAACTTATTACAGTGAACAGAGACGTCAATGAACGAACGGACAGATCATAACTTCGCGAAAATAAAGAAAGTAAACCTTTCACTCGAGGGAAGACTTGAACCAAGGACCTCTCGTTCCACAGCTGCTCACGCTAACCACGGGACCACAGCGCTCGTGAGCTCACACGATCCTTGATGTTGCGTATCTTGCACATGGACTACTCAGTTTGTATATTTTGCTTATTTTTTTCATAGTTCCTCACAACTTCTTCCTGTTTTCTCGATTGATCTGTGTTCAGTTTTGTCAAGGCCTATCCACTGTGCCAACTTATAACTAAATCTGAGGGGGGTGCGATGAGGAGGTTCCCTTGTCAGTAGCAAACGAAATATAACACAGAAGAATGAAAAACGAAATTGAGGGTGTGTTAGATGATGATCAGTATGGCTTTAGGAAAGGTAAAGGCACCAGAGAGGCAATTCTGACGTTGCAGTTGATAATGGAAGCAAGACTAAAGAAGAATCAAGACACTTTCATGGGCTCTATCGACCTGGAAAAGACGTTCGACACTGTAATATGGTGCAAGATGGTCGCAATTCTGAGAAAAGTAGGGGTAAGCTACGGGGAGAGAGAGGAAATATACAATATGTGCAAAGCAAAGTAGACGACCAAGAACGAAGTGCTCGGATTGAAAAGGGTGCAAGAGAGGGATGTAGCCTTTCACCCCTACTGTTCAATCTGTACATGGAAGAAGCAATGATTGAAATAAAAGAAAGTGGAATTAAAATACAAGGTGAAAGGATATCAACGGTATGATTAGCTGATGACATTGCTATCCTGAGTGAAAATGAAGAAGAATTACATGATCTGCTGAATGGAATGAACAGTATAATGAGTATGGAATATGGATTGAGATTATAGGCAGACGAAAGTAATGACAAGTAGCAGAAATGAGAAATACGAGAAACTTAATATCAGGAATAATCGTCCTTAAATAGATAAGGTTAAGGAATTCTACTACCTACGGAGCAAAGTAATCAATGACGGACGGAGCAAAAAGAACATCAAAACCAG
Organism: Schistocerca serialis cubense; assembly: GCF_023864345.2. Classification (NCBI taxonomy): domain Eukaryota; kingdom Metazoa; phylum Arthropoda; class Insecta; order Orthoptera; family Acrididae; genus Schistocerca; species Schistocerca serialis. The sequence goes on along the minus strand of NC_064641.1, from coordinate 866,741,168 downwards.
ACCAGCACTGGAAAAAAGGGCCTTCCCGGCCAAGAGAAGTCTACTAGTATCAAACATAGGTTGTAATTCGGGGAGGAAATTTTTGAGAATGTGCGTTTGGAGCAGAGCATTGTATAGTAGTGAAACACGGACTGTGGGAAAACCGGAACAAAAGAGAATCGATGCATTTGAAATGTGGTGCTACTAGACGAATGTTGAAAATTAGGTGGACTGATTAGGTAAGAAATTGAGGAGATTCTCCACAGAATCTGAGAGGAAAGGAGTACGTGGAAAACACTGAGAAGGAGAAGAGTCAGTATGGTAGAACATCTGTTAAGACATCAGGGAATGACTTCCGTGGTACCAGAGGGAGCCGAAGAGGACAAAAACTGTAGAGGAATACAGAGACTCGAATAGATCCAGCAAATAATTGAGAACGTAGGTTTTAACCGCTACTTTGAGGTGAAGAGGTTGGCACAGAAAAGGAATTCGTGGCGGTCAGCTTCAAACCACCAGTCAGAAGACTGAAGACTCAACAAGTGAGCACTGGTGTTCCAGTGTTTTCTAGTGAGGTACGCAGACGACAGCTGCCATTTGTGGACGTTATATTCGACCATGCACATTCCACGCGTAATCTTAATGCTGTGCAAGTCGCAAAGTCGACCTGTTTGATCCAAAAAAGGATGGACTTCTGTCGTGTTACTACAGATGTCACTCATAAATTGAGGATGCGCTTCAGGGAGGCAGGTCAGTATATAAGGTGAGCTGGAGGTGTTTGCCGATGCACTACAGCCCCGCATGAAGACCGATATCCGACCATCTCTGCTCTGCGGCGTCCCACGGATACTGCCAGAGCACTGCAGGACGGTGTTGGAAGGGCCACTGAAACCACTCTGTCCGATCAGACTGTAATGAACAGGTTACGAGTAAGGATCTTAGACCTAGACCTCCTGCTTGAGTACTCCACTTGACAGGACATATTGCAACTCGCCTTCAGTTCTGCCGTTTCCATGTCACCTGGCCACGTCGTTAATGCCGAAACATGTTTTTCACAGATGAGTCCAGATATCCTCTGAGACAAAGTGATGGCCGTGCTCGTGTGTGGAGACTCACGATAAGTCGTACCTCCCAAAGGAAATCAGCAGATTCCCAAGGATGTTGTGGGGAGGCATCAGAGTTGACAGCCACACGAATCTTGTCGTTGTCCGTGGTCGCCTTATCACCAGGCAGTACATCGGACAGATTCTGTTGGACTAGGTAGTGGATGCTGCATTTGATGGTGATTCTGAATTATTTCTACCGTCGGGGCCCATGTGACAGGCATCGCCGGGCGGGGTGGCCGAGTGGTTGTAGGCGCTACAGTCTGGAACCGCGCGACCGCTACGGACGCAGGTTCGAATGGATGTGTGTGATGTCCTTAGGTTTGTTAGGTTTAAGAAGTTCTAAGTTCTAGGGGACTGATGACCTCAGAAGTTAAGTCCCATAGTGCTCAGAGCCATTTGAACCATTTGACGGGCATCAGCAGGGATGGCGAAGCCCGGACATTGAAGTAATGGAATGGCTGGCTGTGAGTCCCGAGCTAAACCCCATCATGCGTAGGTGGGACATGCTTGAAGACGTGTTCGTGGTCATCCTGTTTCACCACAGACTCTCCATGAACTCTCATAAACTCTCATTGTAGAATGGGATCGAATACATCAGGGTGACTGCTATAGACTTATTCGAAGCATGCCGCTTACGTTTCAGGCAGTTATAAAAGCTGATGGAGGGCATACACGTTATTGGAGCTCCCAAAGCACCCAGGATGATGGGATGAGTGTTTGTTTCCATTTTGTTTTCCATACCTGTAGGACATTTCGGTTTCTTTTAAGTAAACGATCAAGAATGTAACGATGTTTTTTGTGTACTTAATTTGTGAAAGAGGAAGGTATAATATGGTAACATACCCAGTCCTGAATTATCGATCAATGTAGTATGGCGGGTACCCATAGCCACGTTTCCCTAATTCTTTTGATCTGTGAACTTGCAGAGACAACAATATTTTAAGAGGTAAAATGTGAACTCCGTCCACCGTCATGGCTACTGACCGACCGCCGTGTCATCCTCTGTCAGTAGTGTCATTCGGTGCCATATGGAGGAGCTTGGGGACAGCACACCACTCTCCTGACATTGTCGGTTTCCGTGACCTGCAGCCGCTACTGTCCGGTGAAGTAGCTCCTCAACTGCGATCAGGAAGCTCAGCGCACACCGTTCTTGTCCTCACAACAAGGAAAACTCCCGACAATACCGGGAATCGAACCCGGATCCTCCCCATGGTAGTCAGCTGCGCTGGCCACTTTGGACAGTACTTCAAGGTGTGCTTAATTCTAATTGATATCTGTGAATTTGGCCACGAGCTAAGGGAATGGCCGCTTACCTCAGAGCAAGAAGGATGAGTATCACGAGCCATTGTCTTCCAGTACCCACAAGCGTGCTCACGACTCGTACCGGCCAACTGCTATGGTGCAAATTTCAGACTGAAGTAATATGTATCCGCGAATGCGCTTTACGCAAAGGGTACGAGCTGTTGTTACAAAATTGCGGGACTAATGCTATAAAACATTTTATTTCAAAAATGTACATATTCAATTCTTTTCACACACAATGTGCTAGCCTCCTCTATCCTTACAATGCTCTAAGAGAATTTTCCATTGATGGAACCAGTGCTGGAATTCTTCCTCTGTGGGCTTCTTCATGACGCGTGGCGCTTTTTCTTTTACTGCTTCAGCAGACTGAAATCTAGTTCTGTTTAATGCAGATTTGACCCTGGGGAAAAGATGCAAGTGACCTGATGCTAGGTCAGGCGAGTAAGGTGGATGGTAAAACACCGGGACGCTGTACTTCAGTAGAAACCTCTTAACAGAAAATCCGGTATGAGCCGGCGCATGGTCTGGATGGAGAATCCACGACATGCTCTCCCACAATTCGGGTCCTTCTTTTTAGTGAGTTCCTACAGGTTCTGTTGTAGACAGAGGGCATCCACTTTCATGTTCCAGAGTTCAGTGGCAGCGACACTTTCATGAGAATGTCGCTGCCACTGAACTACACTAATGAAGGTATCTAGGTAGAAAGAAGTCGTGGGTTCTAGGTGAGCACGCAATGACAGTTTCAAGATGCTACTCCAAGCGGGTGTAAAATGAATGTGCGCAACGGAAATACTGAACGCGAAAATGAAGAATTGGCCCTGTTTGACTACCCCCTGAAGCAGATCTTAGGATCTCTTAATTGTGATTATCTGCTTGTTGCTCTTTAACATATAAATTACAACATAAGCGTAAATGAATGATTAAGGAAACTAGTAACTACCAAGTGATAAACGCTGTTTCCACTTCTATATTTATTTTAGATTAAAACCCTTTTACATTACAAATGTTTAAACATCAATGTCTATTGGACATAAAGAGATACAAATGAATTTCCTAATCAAATGATTGATCAATTATCCAAATCTGCCCCTTTTTATGGCTACGCGATCTAATATACATAACGGGAGACGACTGACATAATCTGTGGTGTCACCGCCAGACACCACACTTGCTAGGTGGTAGCCTTTAAATCGGCCGCGGTCTATACGTCGGACCCGCGTGTCGCCACTATCAGTGATTGCAGACCGAGCGCCGCCACACGGCAGGTCTAGAGAGACGTCCTAGCACTCGCCCCAGTTGTACAGCCGACTTTGCTAGCGATGGTTCACTGTCTACATACGCTCTCATTTACAGAGACGACAGTTAGCATAGCCTTCAGCCACGTCATTTGCTACGACCTAGCAAGGCGCCATTATCAATTGCTATTTATCTTGTGATGCATGTACCGTCAGACCGATGTTCACCAATTATGGATTAAAGTTAAGTATTCCAGAAGCTACGTACTATTTTTGCTACTATAAAGACCTTGTCCTGTTCCAGACCTCACGCCATCCTGCGTGAGCTTAAACGCGTGCCTTTCGGCTACCTGTCATAGTGGATTGGCTGTCTTGCCAGTCCACAACATAATCTACCTGCCAAACACAAGAAGACACTACTTTCAAAAATGATCTACAGTGGTGTGCAACCTCAGTGACATAAAATGCACGTGATCAAAGCTGTTTAGCCTCATAGCCATAATAAGTCGAAGCAACTAGCAAATATCACTGTATGTACTGCGTCCATTGTGTCAGAGTGATAGTCCTCGTAAGACGATGGAAGAACTCCAGCCACAGAATAAACTCTCTCAAGCATTAGGATGGCAAAAGGCGGTCCTCTGACTAGTATCTTCTAGTACTGTCTTCTCCTCCCTGTGTTCTACAGACGAGAAACGCAAAGTCCCAGTAGCAAGGACAGAGTTCAGACAAAGTCTCAAAGTGAGTATAGGCAGAAGAAGTGCTCTCAATCACTAAACGCTGCATACTGAACGACGACTCCCTACCCAGAGGTCCAGAATCGTATACGTCGCAACAGTACAGTGCCTAACCGTTCTAACTACAAAATCTCCTGAGAGCAAAGACAGCAAGTCTGTCTGTACCAACAAAAGCTGATACTGAGCGACCATCAAACACGGGCGCTCAAAACGAAAGACCTCGTTTCTCCACCACTGGCTTCCCAGCAAAGCTCGGCTCCCCTCCCTCGTAACTCAGAACGCTAATCATATTCTCAAAACCACTGAATATTCTCCCTCTATACAGATTCTTCCGAACGCTGACCGACCATATTTTAGTCTTTTGTCGTCCAGTGCAGAAAGATTGCGAGGAAATACCTATATTCATACAATGGTACGCTTCTCAGAGTGAAAATCCTCGGAAATAACCCAGCCTGCGATTTCCGAGGTAACGCTTCCTCGTTCCTCTCTGCTGCGTCCAAGATTTTCAGAGTTTCCAAAGTATTATCCGGTTATCCTTCCGACCCCACTACAATACCGGCTGGCGCCGCTGTACGAGGTGCATTCAAATTCTAAGGCCTCCGGTTTTTTTTCTCTGGACTGGAAAGAGATAGAAACATGCACATTGTTTCAAAGTGAGGCCGTGTCCATTGTCAATACGTCCCAGAGATCGCAGCACCGTACGGCAGATGGAATTTTAGCGCCAGCGGCGAGAATGAGAACTGTTTTAAATTACTTAAAATGGCGAAGTTTTCCTTACTTCAACAGCGTGCAATCTTTCGTTTTCTGAATTTGCGTGGTGTGAAACCAATTGAAATTCATCGATAGTTGAAGGAGACATGTGGTGATGGAGTTATGGATGTGTCGAAAGTGCGTTCATGGGTGCGACAGTTTAATGAAGGCAGAACATCGTGTGACAACAAACCGAAACAACCTCGGGCTCGCACAAGCTGGTCTGACGACATGATCGAGAAAGTGGAGAGAATTGTTTTGGGGGATCGCCGAATGACTGTTGAACAGATCGCCTCCAGAGTTGGCATTTCTGTGGGTTCTGTGCACACAATCCTACATGACGACCTGAAAATGCGAAAAGTGTCATCCAGATGGATGCCACGAACATGCCCGTGTGGCATGTTGCCAAGCAATGTTGACGCGCAACGACAGCATGAATGGGACTTTCTTTTCGTCGGTTGTGACAATGGATGAGACGTGGATGCCATTTTTCAATCCAGAAACAAAGCGCCAGTCAGCTCAATGGAAGCACACAGATTTACCGCCACCAAAAATATTTCGGGTAACCGCCAGTGCTGAAAAAATAATGGTGTCCATGTTCTGGGACAGCGAGGGCGTAATCCTTACCCATTGCGTTCCAAAGGGCACTAAGGTAACAGGTGCATCCTACGAAAATGTTTTGAAGAACAAATTTCTTCCTGCACTGCAACAAAAACGTCCGGGAAGGGCTGCGCGTGTGCTGTTTCACCAAGACAACGCACCCGCACATTGAGCTAACGTTACGCAACAGTTTCTTCGTGATAACAACTTTGAAGTGATTCCTCATGCTCCCTACTCACCTGACCTGGCTCCTAGTGACTTTTGGCTTTTTCCAACAATGAAAGACAGTCTCTGCGGCCGCACATTCACCAGCCGTGCTGCTATTGCCTCAGCGATTTTCCAGTGGTCAAAACAGACTCCTAAAGAAGCCTTCGCCGCTGCCATGGAATCATGGCGTCAGCGTTGTGAAAAATGTGTACGTCTGCAGGGCGATTACGTCGAGAAGTAACGCCAGTTTCATCGATTTCGGGTGAGTAGTTAATTAGAAAAAAGATCGGAGGCCTTAGAACTTGAATGCACCTCGTATTGTGCTTCCGCGCTCAGGTGCCCAGATTGTCCGTCCTGGCACTTCCCGTGTGAAGCAGGACCGACACACCTGTGTGGGCTTTTCCACCCAGGGCTTGAGTTACGCCTGCCGTTTCATTTCTACTGATGTTCCAACCCCTACTAGTGTAGGCAATCATTCATTACGCCATTTTGATAATAAAGACACTCCGTCACCTTTCATGCAACAAGCGTTAACAATTAATTATTTACAAGGTGTACGTGACAGTGTCAGTCTTCTTTAAATATACATATATACGATGTGTAGAGCTACGTGACATTTGCAAATAAACTTAGAAAATTTAGCATTTTGCAATTTGAATTTTGCTTTTTATATCTGAATTTAGGATTTACTTTTTTTGGTTTCTTAATGCAGTTAAACTACAAAATTCTTACTTTAAAGTTTGATTTTACTTTTTCACTATTCCCAGTTTTCTTATAATAACAAAAAGAAGAAGAAAACAGGAAATTGATTATTTATGAAACACATCATCATAATTTTATTTCTCATTCAAATTACCACTCACTATCAATATAAAAATGATTCTCTATTGTATGCAATCATTGAAGTTGTTTCAATAGTGTCCTGCTTCACTGACCTCCTCCTGTCACTTACAATTAAATTGTATGTTGAGAAGTACCTCTCCGCATCCACACTGTTGATAGGTGCCCATATTGCAGGTAAAGCAGCATTCCCAAATTCATCATATTTAAGCTTTTCAATTAGTAGAGGCTGCAATATAACAGGCATCTCATCATGCCTCAAACAGTCAATAAGGTGTCGATGGAATGATGAATATGCCTCAATAAAACCGTTAGTTGGAATGCTTTCAAATTATGGAATTGCTTTTGCTATATTAACAACAGCAGAATTGTCCAAATTTAACTTCGCGCCACAAACTGCAGGGTTGAAAAGCTTGCCAATGCTTTCGCAAAAAATATTAGCTGGGTCAGGTGCTGTGTGTTTACATAGCTTTAGTAAATTTTTCTTAGCAGCAGATTTGTACAACCTAGCAAATGATACCTAATTCCGGTTGTAAATCACAGCAAAGTATGTAGATGAGTGCTTGTAAGGTGCGAAATTGTAGCCACCATACAAAGCAACACAGAATAGTGAATAGTAAATTGTATCACTCAACTTTGGTAACGATGGTTGCAGTAGTTGTAGAATGCTTGACTACAGTTCCGTGAACACAAACCAAATAATGATCTCTGTACTAAAGGCGAAAGAAGACTAATCTTCTGTCTTGATGTACTATTTGAAGAACAGTTCCAAATTAAGAGTACTCAGTTAAATCTCTAGGCAGGGCTCTCTGTCCATGCACGATAAACCTATTCACTGTTCAGTTTCAACTAAAGACTAACCACTGTCTGTCTCTCGGTCACTGTTTCTATCTCATTCGGCGACTTGAAGAAACGACGAACGTTCTACAGGAACTCCCTAGCAAGTTAATCCATAGCAAGACTCGGCCTGACTTACCGTATGCAGCTGCTAACTCCGCTAGTGCGCGGTTAAGGCCGGTTCCCACTAGAGCGCGGCAGCGCGGCGTGCGGCAACGGCAGGGGCAAGCGTTTTCCGCTTTGACGCGGCGGCTCGCGGAAGCAGCAGACGCTAGCGGTAGCCAATGACGAACATCACTGAGGTACGGGGTGAGACCCACCGAAACGACCGGTGTGTTTGAATAACTATATCTTACACCTACATGAAGGAAAGACGAAGTTGGGTGAAAAATACCAATTTTTCATTTTCTGTACAATGTACTCTTTCACATATTTCATTATTCATGTTTTCTCATTTCAACATAAACAGATTTCATGACTACCATTCATGATTTTTCACTATCAACACATTGAAACAATGTACGATAAAACAGATTATTCAGATAGTTAAGCCAGACAAAAATTTTAAATGTGATACGGTAGCAGGCACACGAAAACAGTAAGAACACAAAGGCTATGTGGAAGGGATGAAAGTGGAAGCCACCTGATAGAATTTCCCACAGAGCATAATGTAATCATCGCCAGCACCTTGCTTAAGAATCATGAAAGAATATATATTTGGAACAGAGTTTTTGAAACCAGATTTTAAATTGTAAGGCATTTCCTGGTGCAGACGCAAACCTGACTGAAGACTGTCAATAGCAAGAAAAGCGTTCTGAAAAAGAAAATTTGTTCACATCGAATATAAATTCTAATGGTTGGATACTATTTTACAAAGGTATTTATGTGGAGTGCAGCCTTGTATGTAAGTGAAACGTGCACGATGAACAGTTCTGTCAAGCAGACAATGGACGGTTTCAAAACATGGTGATCAATAAGAATGCTGAAGATTAGATACGAGGATCGTGTGACTAAAGAAGAGGTACGGAATTAAAAGAGGAGGAAGAGGAAATTACGGCACAACTTTGACAACAATAGGGGTTAGTTGACAGGACGTATTAGGGGGGTCAAAGAGTGAGGACAAAGGGGTTGGGTGATAGTATTCTGATAATAATCATCTGTTGAAATGCTATTCTACTATTTTATCTATTAATGTAAGCAGTGAATTTACTCTTCCATGCACTCCTCCACAAAATATTTAAACCAAAACTGTAATTAGCTGAATACCAAATCTTTCAACCACTGTCTGACAACTACTGGATTCACTTTCAACTTTCTATAACTATCACTGGCTAGCCACACACACATACAGGTATAAGGAGAACAAAAATAAACAAACATTAGTTTTCAGCATATAATTCTGCAGGTTGGCACTTGATTCACTGTAAGCAATCAGTCATTCACGTAAAAAAAGATGTGAACTGTTTTATAATCTGCAAGTATCACATATCAAAACAAAACTGAATCATTCTAGATTCCACCGAAGATGCCTTAAAGTAAAAGGCGAAACGCGTCTTGAATCAGTAAAGTACACTGGATAAAGAAAAAAAAGTTTGTTACTTACCAAAGGAAATAATCAATAGCTGTAGATATTTAGTAAATTACATCTTATGACATACCAGCAAATTAGTTTCGGTTTAACTTCTCATTCCACATGCTATTAAATGCTGTTTAAAAAAATTCATCTATCCCTTCTGAAAAACTGTACTTACTTTCATATCTCGGTAGATAAACAGATTTAGGATATTTGTCATGCGACGAAATACATGACTTTTCACAAGTTATCGTTTGCAAAAAAACACTTTCGATTTCTTGAACCGTTTACGAAATTTGCGGTTGATACAACCACATGGTTTACGACGAGCAGGACGAAGTACCGGTCGCGTCGCGAGCAACCAGCGCGCGGTCACGGCACTGCCCGTCCGCCGACATATCATTCAATATCTCGAGAACGATGATAGCTATCGATCTGCTCTCAGTTTTAAAAACAATTTCGATATGTTGACTAAATTTCATACGCAATAATGAATTACCTAAAATGAACTGTACGCAAAGTCCACGCAATGCGTTTTTATCTCTGCACACTCATTAAAATTTCGTGTAAAGGTTTACGTAAATGCGATACAGCAAGTAACCACGGCGAATAACGAAAAGAAATTCGGTCCTTTATCGAGAGAAGATATTAGGCTGTAACATGACGAAGAATCAAATTTTTCTACCGAATAGTTTCCTTGGAATCGGATGATAAGTATTTCATAGCTGCCGCCGCGTCCGCGCCAGCGCTCTGTGATTGGCGGCGCGCACCTGGAGCGCGGCACGCGGCAGCGGAAGCGGTTCGACATGGTCAAACCGCGACGCAGAGCCCGCCGCGCCTTGCCGCTAACGCCATTTCCATGGCAACCACGCCGCTGATTCGCGGTTTTGACGCGCGGCAGCCCTAGTGGGAACCGGCCTTAAGGGGAGATGGCGCTACGTATCCCAGCCGTACTACTTTTTGAAGCCATGGGGGCGTGGCTCGCTGCCATGACACTCTGCCCAAAACGTTGCCAGTGTGCTATAGCGCTGCGTGTATTACAGTCGCTAATTGCACCATATACACATGTAACGTCATCAGATTCGTTGCTTCAAAGTTTTTGTTTAAAATAAAATCTCGTAAAGGTGAAATACCGCGTTTCTTCTGATTAAAAATAGTTTTTAATGTAATATTACGAATAGCTAGTCTTCAATGGAAACGATACAACTTTGTTAATTCAGTAATAAACGTGTAACACAAACCAAATAATAGAAACTGAAAACTAAGTTAGCTATACCCTCCCTCCAAAGCCCCATAAATACATCTTGTTTGTAATACGTACTGGGACATTTCAGTTACGTTACACTACTGGGAAACACTGTTCATTACCACCAATATTTACTGAAATACGGTACACAGAATGGCAAATCTACACAGTGTCCTGTTTAGGCCTATACTTTACGCCAGTTAATGTAGTGTTAGCTTTTAATTTGGTACATGATGAAGGCAAAGTGAGTTAAACACTTAGATTATCGACGATACGTACGTATTATACTGAAACGTGAACTTGAAAACTAAGAATTTAATTCTCTGAATTAACATACCTTTTGCAAATGTTTTGGGTGTGTAGGGAAAACTGATGGTACAGCATTTTCTCGGAGCCTTACTGTTGAAAGGGAAGTTCGGTCTATGTCCTCTTCTCGGAAATGCTGAGAACATATAGTGCTCCATTTAGACGCACGCCAATTCTTCCTCCTCACGGCATTCTCCCACAGAGCTTTCAAGACTTTCATTTTTAGGAAATCTAAAATCATACAGGAGAAAAACACGCTATAGTACAAGTACCGATGTAGCACACGTTCATTCACAAGGAAGTTGTAAAATCACACTTAACGAGACAACTTATACGTGAAATGTTATTCCCTTCGATTTCGCATCACAATCAGAACAATTCGTACATCCGAACACCACACAAGTCACCATAATAGAGCAAAATCCTTCCAAAAGCGAGCGACAAGCCTATGCACACAAGCTTACAGCAGCAATGTTTTGGTCGGATTGCGATGGCTACCCTCGGCTTCACATGGCTTCGCAGCTGTGACGTCACAGCGTCTCCCTCTATTCTTACATCCATGCGCCGCGCTGTGCCGCTGACGCCGTTTCCATGGCAACCACGCCTTACTCAGGAGCGCGTCTCTCTTCCTGCTGGCTTTGCCGCTCCATTGGGGGGAGAGGGGGAGGAAGGGGCGCCGTGGTTCTCGCAGGCAGTGTGACTGGTTTTGCGCGCAGCGATGTTGCTGCAGCGGACGGACGTCCACGGTACTTCGGTACCATCGGTGGTACCACCACCATCGTCTTGTGTGGTTTCTCAGTACCCCACAGTTTCAGCAAAACGATTTAATACTGAACCAGTGGCCAGATCGAATCAGATTACCTCCTTTTTCGAGATTTTCATCCGTTTTTGATGTTGAAAGGTGTCCCGGGCGTCAACGTCTTCTCGGCCATCTTGGAAACTCTTGAATCACTCAAAAACAAGTGCACGTGATGAATAATCTTCGCCGTCCACTTCTTTTTTAAATTATAAGTTTCAGTACCAGCCTTTCCAAGTTTCATTTAAAACATCAGGACAATCCGTTGCTCTGTTATTACACCTACCATTTTTCTGCAAAACAAAATAACAGCTCTCATGCAAACGAAGGCCACGACCTCACTGATTTGTCTACAGACACCAGAGATGCCACATTCGACTGCGGAGGCTTCACGCTTCACAGCTGTTCGTCGCTCATCTTTGGCACATATGTAAGTACTCTGTGACAATATCAGTCTCGTTATAGCCACACCTTATAAACAAGGAATTTGAAACTAAGTTACTGCTGCTATAATGCAATGAGCAGAAAAAAGTGACATCAATATATTTAGTAAACATTTGTCATCGTGAGTCATATTGCATAATCCATAAGTAAGTACTCTGCGGCACCAGTCCAGTTGTTTTAAAGCCACACCTCGTATAAACAAGGAACAGGAAAGACGAATTTGTTAAATTGGATACAATTTGGATATCAGCGCTGCACCGGAAGCGTGACGATCGATTACTTTCAATCGAGAATGTTAGCATTACCAGAGCAAGTCTCATAGCCGACGCCACGTGATGGACAGCGGCGCCCTTCCATGCCGCTACTCCAGGCGCCTGTAAAATGAATGTGAGCAACGGAAAATAACAAACGCTAAAATGAAGATTTGGCCATGTCTGACTACCCCCTGAAGCAGATCTTAGGATCTCTTAATGGACTTTATAAATTGCAACCTAAACATAAATGAATGATGATGGCAACTAATCCTACTAAATGATAAACGTTGTTCCTGCTTATGTATTTATTGCAGATTAAAAATACCTTTTATATTACCAAGTTTACATTTCCTAAGTAAAATTACTAATAAATTGCCCAACTCTGCACCTTATTGTGACTGCACGGTCTGATATCAATAACCCGGAATGACTGACATCATCTACGTACCAAACACAAGAAGACAATACTTTCAAAGATGATCTACGGTGCTGTGCAACCTCAGCGGTTTTGCATTTATAGCCCTCATAAGCCGAAACAATTCGCGATATCACCGTATGTACTGCGTCCGGTGCCTCGAAGTGATGGTTCTCGTACTCGTCTGCGACAATGGAAGAACTCCAGCCACAAATAAACTCTTTCATACCCTAGGACGGCAGAAGGCGGTCCTCTGACTAATATATTCTAGTACTGTCTTCTCCTCTCAGTGTTCTACAGACGAGAAACGCGAATTCCCAGCTACAAGGACGGAGTTCAGATAACGTCTCAACGTGAGTATTGGTAGAGTGCCCTCAGTAACTGAATGCTGCGTACTCAACGTCGACTTCCAACCCGGTGGTGAGATCCAGAATCGTATAGGTTCGCAACAGTACTGTGCCTAACTGTTCTAACTATAAACTCTCCTGAGAGCAAAGACAGCAAGTCCGTCTGTTCCAACAAAGCTGAAATCGAGCGACCATCACATACGGGCGCTCACAACGAAAGACCTCGTCTCTCCACCGTTGGCCTCCCAGCAAGACTTGTCTCCCCACCCTCTTAATTCCGAAAACAAATCATATTCCCGAAACCACGGAATATTCTCTCTCTACAGATTCTTCCGAACGCTGACCAACCATATTTTAGTCTTTTGTCGTCCAGCGCGGAAAGTTTCGGAGGAGGAAGCTATACTCGTACAATGGTACGCTTCTGAGTAAAAATCCTTGGCAATAACCCAGCCCGCGTGGTTTCCGAGGTGTCGCTTCTTCGTTCCTCCCACCTGCGTCCAGAATTTGCAGACTTCGAAAGTATTATCCGGTTATCCTTCCGGCCCTACTACAATAGCGGCCGCCCGTCACCTCCTTGTGCTCCAGAGCTCAGGTGCCACGAAGTCCGTCTAGCTACTTCCTATGTTAAATCAGGACCAACACCTTGCTACACCACGAAGATGACGAGCTACAGAGGCGAAATTTAACCGACAGGAAGAAGATGCTGTGATATGCAAATGATGGGCTTTCCAGAGCATTCACACACGGTTGGCGCCAGAGGTGACACCTACAACGTACTAACATGAGGAATGTTTCCAACCGATTTCCCATACACAAACAGCAGTTGACCGGTGTTGCCTGGAGAAACATGTTGTTGTGATGCCTCGTGTAAGCAGGAGAAATGCGTACCATCACGTTTCCGACTTTGATAGAGGTCTGATTGTAGCCTATCGCGATTGCGGTTTATGGTATCGCGACATTGCTGCTCGCGTTGGTCGAGATCCAATGACTGTTACCAGAATATGGAATCGGTGGGTTCAGGAGGGTAATACGGAACGCCGTGCTGGATCCCAACGACCTCGTAACACTAGCAGTCGAGATGACAGGCATCTTATCTGCATGGCTGTAACGGATCGTTCAACCACGTCTCGATACATGAGTCAACAGATGGGGACGTTTGCAAGACCACAACCATCTGCACGAACAGTTCGACGACGTTTGCAGCAACATGGGCTTACAGCTCGGAGACCATGGCTGCGGTTACCCTTGACGCTGTATCACAGACAGGAGCGCGTGCGATGGTTTACTCAACGAGGAACCTGGGTGCACGAATGGCAAAAAGTCATTTCTTTTTGATGAATCCAGGTTCTGTTTATAGTATCATGATGGTCGCATCCGTGTTTGGCGGCATCGCGGTGAAGGCACATTGGAAGCGTGTATTCGTCATCGCCATACTGGCGTATCACCCGGCGTGATGGTATGGGGTGCCATTGGCTACACGTCTCCGTCACCTTTCGTTCGCATTGACCGAACTTTGAACAGTGGACGTTACATTTCAGATGTGTTACGACCCGTGGTTCTACCCTTCATTCGATCCTTGCGAAACCCTACATTTCAGCAGGATAATGCACTACCGCATGTTGCAGGTCTTGTACGGGCCTTTCTGGATACAGAAAATGTTCGACTGCTGCCCTGGCCAGCACATTCTCCACATCTCTCACCAATTGAAAACGTCTGGTAAATGGTGGCCGAGCAACTGGCTCGTCACAATACGCCATTCACTGCTCTTGATGAACTGTGGTATCGTATTGAAGCCGCATGGGCAGCTCTACCTGTACACGCCATCCAAGCTCTGACTCATTGCACAGACGTATCAAGGCCGTTATTACGGCCAGAGGTGGTCTTTGTGGGTACTCATTTCTGAGGATCTGTGCACCCAAATTGCGTGAAAATGTAATCACATGTCAGTTCTGGTATAATATATTTGTCCAGTGAATACCCGTTTATCATCCGCATTTCTTCTTGGTGTAGCAATTTTAATGGCCAGTAGTGTACTAGAGACATTCCGTCACCTTTCATACAATAACCGTTAACAATTATTTACAAGGCGTACGTGACAATGTCAGTCTCCTTTAAATATTCACATATACGATGTACAGCGGGCCGGAGTGGCCGAGCGGTTCTAGGCGCTACAGTCTGGAACTGTGCGACCGCTAAGGTCGCAGGTTCGACTCCTGCCTCGGGCATGGATGTGTGTGATGTCCTTAAGTGAGTTAGGTTTAAGTAGTTCTAAGTTCTAGGGGACATGACCTCAGAATTTAAGTCCCATAGTGCTCAGACCCATTTGAACCATTTTTTTACGATGTTCAACCTATCAAATGATACCTAATTGTGGTTGTAGTTCACGGCAAAGTATGTGGAAGAGTGCTTGCAAGGTGTGAAATTATAGCCACCGTACACCTTCTGTACTGCCTATATAATCAGCGCTTCGTCGACGTCTCTTTGCAATTCGCCGCTTCACCTCGGAAGACGTCTGCCGCAGTCGGAGACGAAACGTCAGGGGAAAGTTTTATACATCGACCACGGCCTATCATCCCGGAACTTTTAAGTGAAGGAATATGGAAACTAAATTAAGGCTGTTGTAACAGAATGCAATGAGTAGAACAGAAATGACATTCAATACATTTAGTACACATTTGTGATAGTGTCTTGTATTGCATAATGTTTGAAATGTAAATAGTGTTAGCATTATTAATCAATTAATCTTCCACTCACACAAACAACACAACACTTCCTTCAGTCAGTCGCTACATTGTCTCAACTTTGGGATCGCTAAAGTAGTAGTGAGCTTAGAAGATACAGAGAAGGAAAACCATAGTTTGTGACATAGTTTGAAATTTTGTCGGTAATACACTACTCGAAACTGTAAGTTTTCTGGGATAAAATACATGGAACGAGAAGGTATCTACAACTTCCACGGGAAGCAGACTGTTGTTCAGCGAGTTAAAGCGTGTGAGATGAAAGTAGCAGTTGAGAAGTGAGTGAGTCAGGTTTGTGGCTTATCCCAGATGTTATCCGAGGTAAGCGACCAGCGAAGGAAACCAAAATGAAATTTGGGAAAGTAATTAAACTTCAGGGAGAAAAATAAAAAACTTTGTGGTTCGCCGAAGACGTTGTAAATCTGTCACAGACCGCCAAGGTCTTACAACAACAGTTGAAGGGAGTCCATAATTTGTTGAAAACACGTTATAAGATGATCATTACATAAATTACACGAATGCGTGATGTCTATTCTTTCGGATATGCCGGAAAGTATAGACACCACACGTTCATACAATTGATTCTCCTTGATGGGCAGTGGATGCACCACATTCAGTGTGGCTGCACAATACGTCCGACCACCTGCGGGAGTCTCTAAGTAGCGAGCATGGAGCACATTGGCAGGGATTGCGGATAGGTGCTGCTAGGTGGGAATGTGGGTCGGCCGAGAGGCACGACGATATAGTCCGCACAGCTGCGATAAACTCTTGTAAGTTCTATTAATATCTTTCATTTGCTAACTATCCCTATCAGTAGTTAGTGCCTTCCATAGTCTGAATCTTTTATTTAGCTGGCAGTAGTGGCGCTCGCTGTATTGCAGTAGCTTGAGCAGCGAAGATTTTTGTGAGGTAAGTGATTTTGTGAAGGGTATAGTTTAATGTTAGTCAGGGCCATTCTTTTGTAGGGAATTTTGAAAGTCAGATTGCGTTGCGCTAACAAAATATTGTGTGTCAGTTTAAGGACAGTCCTGTATAATTGTTAAAAAGGGGACGTTTCACTCTGTGTCCGGGTGGCACTGTGGTTAACACAACTGTCTACTAAGCAGGAGATCCCGGGTTAGAATCCCAGTCTGGTACCCATTTTCACTCGTCACCGCTGATGCCACACATTGTCCTGATGCAGCTGATATCACTGACCCCTTCCCTTCCATTTCTCTACCCTCCTCCTTCAATTTACACATGATCCATTAAAGTTAAGTAAGGGCAATGGAATGTACTTGAATTAAATCGGATTATGCTGGAGAATAAAATTCGTAGGTAACATGCTGAAACAACAGTTGCACATGACTTTTTTGCAACAAAATTTATGACTGTCGATATAGTGACCATATAAAATGCGTACTGGCAATAAAAAATGCATTTGTGGAAAACAGGGAATTGTTAACATCGAATATAGATTTAAGTGTCAGAAATTGTTTCCTGAATGCACTTGCTTGTAGTGTAGCCATAAATGGAAGTGGAGTGGTCACAAAACAGACAACAGGAAAACTCTGGTATTACAGAAGAATGCTGACGTTGGATAGGTAGGTCGACTATCTAATACAGGGGTACTACTAAGAATTGGGGAGAAGAAAGCTTTACAGCACAACTTGAATAAAAGGAGGAATGGAGGGTCCTAGACACATTCAGAGACATCAAGGAATAGTTGATTAGGTATTTGATAGTAATGTGTGTGTGGGGGGGGGGGGGGTGATGGTGGGGTGATGGTGGTGGAGGACGGGGGGGGGGGGGGCTTCAATACTATAAGCAGGTCAAGTGGATGAAATAGTTCAAACAGTTATATGAGGGCTGTTCGGAAAGTAAGGTCCAATGGGGTCCAAAATGAGACCATAGTGAAGATTCGATGTGTTGGGCAGTGTCTCTAGCATGCCCATCGATCGCGTCACGTTCGCTCTTTTCAGTTCTGAGCGCACAGTGAGCACGTAAAGATGCTTATAAGATAATGTCTCCGGCTGGTGAGGGATTTCGCCTGATGTCACGCTGCCCACACAATGTAACTGTTATGCGTTTCAGCCGCACTCTGCTGGGGCAATGATGATGCTCCTGCAGCGTTTTCGATGGGAAGTGTTTGATCAGCTGCAATACAGTCCGTAATTGGCTCCTCCTGAGTTTCATCTCTGACCGCATGAAATGCTGGCTATGAAGAAAACATTTTTGCACAGAAAACGAACTGCGTATCGGAGTAGAGAATTGGGAGAAAGCACAGGTGGTTTCCTTTTATCCTGTAAGTAGGCTGTTTAGGTTCTTTTATTGGTAACGCCACCTCTGTATGAAAATCACTGGCTGTGCTGTGTGCAGTCTGTGGCTGCTTTGCATTGTTGTAATACTCGCCATTGTAGTGTTAGGCAGCTGGCCGTGAACAGCGCGTAGCGTTGCGCAGTTAGAGGTGAGCCGCCAGCAGTGGTGGATGTGGGGAGAGAGATGGCGGAGTTTTGAAATTTGTCATGAACTGCTATATTTATATATGATGATATCAAGGTAAATACATTGTTTGTTCTCTATTAATATCTTTCATTTGCTAACTATCCCTATCAGCAGTTAGTGCCTTCAGTAGTTTGAATCTTTTATTTAGCTGGCAGTAGTGGCGCTCGCTGTATTGCAGTAGCTTGAGTAGCGAAGATTTTTGTGAGGTAAGTGATTTGTGAAAGGTATAGTTTACTGTAAGTCAGGGCCCATTCTTTTGTAGGGATTATTGAAAGTCAGATTGCGTTGCGCTAACAAAATATTGTGTGTCAGTTTAAGCACAGTCATTTGTAATTGTTCAAAAGGGGACGTTTCAATCCTTCTATGGCGAGAGTGTTGTGAAGTTGGTACAACGCTACGACAGATGTCTTAGTCGGAGTGGCAACTATGTAGAGAAAGAAGTATCAGGAAGGTATAGCTTTTTTTTTTTGGTCATCAGTCTACTGACTGGTTTGATGCGGCCCGCCACGAATTCCTTTCCTGTGCTAACCTTTTCATCTCAGAGTAGCACTTGCAACCTATGTCCTCAATTATTTGCTTGACGTATTCCAATCTCTTTCCTCTACAGTTTTTGCCCTCTACAGCTCCCTCTAGTACCATGGAAGTCATTCCCTCATGTCTTAGCAGATGTCCTATCATCCTGTCCCTTCTCCTTATCAGTGTTTTCCACATATTCCTTTCCTCTCCGATTCTGCGTACAACCTCCACATTCCTTACCTTATCAGTCCACCTAATTATCAAGATTCGTCTATAGCGCCACATCTCAAATGCTTCGATTCTCTACTGTTCCGGTTTTCCCACAGTCCATGTTTCACTACCATACAATACTGTACTCCAGACGTACATCCTCAGAAATTTCTTCCTCAAATTAAGGCCGGTATTTGATATCAGTAGATTTCTCTTGGCCAGAAATGCCTGTTTTGCCAAAGCGAGTTTGCTTTTGATGTCCTCCTTGCTCCATCCGTCATTGGTTATTTTACTGCCTAGGTAGCAGAATTCCATTCTCTCTTGTTTTGAAAGGGTACAGTACCGCCCGACATTGAAAATAGGTACAACATACTTCATTATTTTTGTCAGAACAACACATTTTTTTTGTAAAATAACTCAATTTCAATTAATACAGTGAAGCCGGATACCAGTGTGGGAAAGAATGACAATTTATTTATTTAATTGATCACATGTGCACTCCCACAAAGTAAATCCCTACATCCAGTTTGGTGAGATCTGTGAAATGAATGAATGTATGGTCGTCTGCTAACCGCAGATAGTGAATGTGAATATATGATCATCTTTGAGTCGATCCTTTGGCCACCTTTGGTGGGACCAAAGAGATGAAATTTACCAGAGCTTTGAGCGCCTGAAATGTGGCTGACTAATACGATAGCAAGGTGCTTCCCCCACCTCGACAGAGGTGTGAGAGCACCTAGAGAACGGCCATGTTTCAGCACTCTGCCGCTGGATCTTGTGCTGTTATGACCTGTTTTAGTTGTGCTCCGTAATGACGAAAGAGTGGAGACATGGTATGCATGTGGAATATTTAAGAGTAGTTTGAAATAATAATTTCTCTATTTCAGGCACTTCTGTGGGGAGAATTAAATGTCAGGCAGGTAATATTAATGGGATTGTAGTAATCTTCGGAAGTGACCAACGGTCACAATGAAACCACGTGTAGCAATAAGTTGAAATACTTCCGTGTGCTTAAGCTGAATTACTAGCATGTGTACAATAAGTTGAAATATTTAAGAAATAGCGTGTGTACCATAAATTGAAATATTTAAGAAATGGCGTGTGCAGGACTTGAAATTAGAGACGAGTACTTCCACGTGGTGAGTACTGTGTGAGTCTCAAACTGTGTATGAGACAAAGGATAAAGAGAAGTACTCGTCCATGGTATCAGTTGAGGACTCGCGTGTGTGATGAATACGTTCTTAATATTACTTTGCGTGATACGTGATACGTGCAAATATCTCCAGAGTGCATAGTAGGAAAGTAGAATTATGAAGTGGGGTAGTGTCGTGTGAAACTGGGATAAATATTAATTGAAGTGGGAAAGCTGAAAGTGATAATGTTGTGACTATTACCTGTGTAGTATTTCATATTGTAGTGTCGTGTATGTCATGTAATTTGGGTATGTGTGGTTTGCATGGGAGAGTAGCGAGGTAGTTTCAAAAGATTAGTGGGTTATGCTTGATCCTTCTGCACCGCCCGGTCTGGAGGAAAGTTTCGTGATGATGATTGTGAGAGTCGAAGTGTGAGAAATAATAAAAGATCCACCATCCTATCCAGAAAGTGCACTGTAGCGTTAAATAATTACGAGACCATAATATAGAGATTCACCAATGTACAGCCATGCCCACTGGGCGGAATTTCTCATGTGTTATTGTTGTAGGTTATAGAATGTGTGTGTTTAGGTTATAGAAATTATCAGAATAAATAAGATAGTGAAAAGGAAAAGATTGGTGGACTTTTCCTTGGAACTGTATGTTGTCATGATGTCCCGAATTTATAATGTGTGCGCCATTCATATTCAATGCGGTGGCCACGTGTTGATAAAAGCCGTTAAATAAAAGACATAAAGAAAATGTGGTATTGCCAGTGCGTAGTGAACAGTCTGAGTTCTGTAAATCACTGATAGTCAGATGTGCGTTTCCGTTGCGTATTATTCATACAGGGGGATAATTTGTAACTTAATTGGGAGTACGAGAGTTCATGTTACTCGATAAATAAGAATGAATCCACTCGCTTGGCAGACCACTCATCTTGCAGGCCTGACTGCTTGATGCCACAGTATGAGCAAGGCATGTGGGTGCCTCTCAGTTTGTTGTACATATTGTATATGACCCGTCTCTCCCTATAGCTTACCCCAACTTTTATCAGAATCTCGAACATCTTGCACCATTTTATATTGTCGAACGCTTTTTCCAGGTCGACAAATCCTATGAAAGTGTCTTCATTTTTCTTTAGCCTTGCTTCCATTATTAACCGTAACGTCAGAATTGCCTCTCTCGCCCCTTTACTTTTCCTAAAGCCAAACTGATCGTCACCTAGCGCATTCTTAATTTTCTTTTCCATTCTTCTGTATATTATTCTTGTAAGCAGCTTCGATGCATGAGCTGTTAAGCTGATTGTGCGATAATTCTCGCACTTGTCAGCTCTTGCCGTCTTCGGAATTGTGTGGATGAAAAAAAATGGTTCAAATGGCTCTGAGCACTATGGGACTTAACATGTATGGTCATCAGTCCCCTAGAACTTAGAACTACTTAAACCTTACTAACCTAAGGACATCACACAACACCCAGTGATCACGAGGCAGAGAAAATCCCTGACCCCGCCGGCAATCGAACCCGGGAACCCGGGCGTGGGAAGCGAGAACGCTACCTCACGACCACGAACTGCGGACTTGTGTGGATGATGCTTTTCCGAAAGTCAGATGGTATGTCGCCAGACTCATATATTCTACACACCAACGTGAATAGTCGTTCTGTGGCCACTTCCCCCAATGATTTTAGAAACTCTGATGGAATGTTATCTATCCCTTCTGCCTTATTTGCCCGTAAGTCCTCCAAAGCTCTTTTAAATTCCGATTCTAATACTGGATCCCCTATCTCTTCTAAATCGACTCCTGTTTCTTCTTCTATCACATCAGACAAATCTTCACCCTCATAAAGGCTTTCAATGTATTCTTTCCACCTATCTGCTCTATCCTCTGCATTTAACAGTGGAATTCCCGTTGCACTCTTAATGTTACCACCGTTGCTGTTATTGTCACCAATGGTTGTTTTGACTTTCCTGTATGCCTGAGTCTGTACTTCCGACAATTATATCTTTTTCGATGTCTTCACATTTTTCCTGCAGCCATTTCGTCTTAGCTTCCCTGCACTTCCTATTTATTTCATTCCTCAGCGACTTGTATTTCTGTATTCCTGATTTTCCCGGAACATGTTTGTACTTCCTCCTTTCATCAATCAACTGAAGTATTTCTTCTGTTACCCATGGTTTCTTCGCAGCTACCTTCTTTGTACCTATGTTTTCCTTCCCAACTTCTGTGATGGCCCTTTTTAGAGATGTCCATTTCTCTTCAACTGTACTGCCTACTGCGCTATTCCTTATTGCTGTATCTATAGCGTTAGAGAACTTCAAACGCATCTCGTCATTCCTTAGTACTTCCGTATCCCACTTCTTTGCGTATTGATTCTTCCTGACTACTGTCTTGAAAAATGGTTCAAATGGCTCTGAGCACTATGGGACTCAACTGCTGAGGTCATTAGTCCCCTAGAACTTAGAACTAGTTAAACCTAACTAACCTAAGGACATCACAAACATCCATGCCCGAGGCAGGATTCGAACCTGCGACCGTAGCGGTCTTGCGGTTCCAGACTGCAGCGCCTTTAACCGCACGGCCACGTCGGCCGGCGCTGTCTTGAACTTCAGCCTACTCTTCATCACTACTATATTGTAATCTGAGTCTATATCTGCTCCTGGGTACGCCTTACAATCCAGTATCTGATTTCGGAATAGCTAACAGTTGGAAATAAAACGCTTTAGATTTTCGCAGTGGTCTCCATTTCACGACCGATCGGACCTTACTTTCCGAATAGCCCTCATAACAGAAAGAGTCGCGTACAGGATAGTCTAGCGTGTAGAGATGCAGAAAATCGTGTTTCGGACAGAAGACTACAACAACAATAATAATGACATATGTAAATGATTTGACCTTACTGATGGATACTTCTAAAGCCATGTAAATAAACTACTCGTTTGCACTGTTCATACATTTGATTCCCTTTCATGTCTGATATACTATTAGGACAAATAAGTAAACGGCCAACAGCGCCTAATTAGCAAGTGGAGACAGTAATATCCGTGAGTAGGCAGTATATCAGTAGCTGCCTGTTGTTATGGTTTCCGTATCCTCATTTTTCCATTGATGTGTGAAGGCGCTTTGCTTGACAAGTAAAAAGTTTATCCTCGAAAACGAGAGTTGACGGACTAGAGTCCGAACGTTTTCAATGGCTCTCGAACTCACTCGTCGTCCTATAGTTTCACGGGGAGGGGGGGCCAGCAGCCTGCAGCTGGAACGACGCTAACCGATAGGGACTCGATTAGCGGGGCCGGGCGGCTTAATTTGACTAATGACCCGGTCTCTCCAGCCTCCCAACTTGCTCGACAAACGCGCGGCCTCTTCCGGCGAACAGAAGCAGCGCGATATAAAGTAATTACTTAAAACTTGCGCGCTCGCTCGCCGCTGCCGAGGCTGGGGCACCACACTTCCGCAGTGCCGCCAACTTCGGAGCCAACTTGTATCGGCGGAGGCAGTCAATATTAATCAGCCCATGCAAAATGAGTATGGTGGCCAGCCCGGCGCACCGTCTTCCCTTCGACAAGTTTCGGCCTCAGGACAAGGTGGGCGGAATTAGCGTTAAGTCTGGCCGCTATCGTGGCGCACGGCTGCTGCTGGAACTCTTCTCAGTGGTCCACGTCCTCCAAAAACCGAAAATAGCGTCTACGTAACAAGTTAACAAGTTTTTGCTCTCTTCGAATCACCGAAGCCATATGTAAGGCACTAATATAACTATTTTGTACCAATAAACAACTTTTTCTTTCGTAAAAGGGGAAATACTTGTTTGAAGATTTTATTTGGTTTATTAAAATTATACGAGTAGGTTCTATAAACAGGACACTCAAATATTGCTTTGTTGGTGTCGTGTTATTATAAGTAATCATGATATGAGCTGCACAAAAACAAAGACATAGGGTAACAACGAAATATTAGGACAGTAAATTTCAAATCAAACTAACTTCTGTACACAACAGTACATTATGCATTATGGCAACCCGTCAACTGAAGAGGCTCGATGAGGCATCCAGAGTGTAAATTCATCTTTACTCTGACACTTGATGCAATATGTACAAAGTTACATTACCAGGTGCGTTGGTTGTTGGATATTTTGATCTACATCTACATGGTTACTCTGCAAATCACATTTAAATGCCTCGCAGAGGGTTCATGGAACCACCTTCACAATTCTCTATTATTCCAAGCTCGTATGGCGCGCGGGAAGAATGAACACCTACATCTTTCCGTACGAGCTCTGATTTGCCTTATTTTATCTTGGTGATCGTTCCTCTCTATGTAAGTCGCTGTCAACAAAATATTTTCGTATTCGGAGGAGAAAGTTGGTGATTGGAATTTCGTGAGAAGATGCTGTCGCAACGAAAAATGCCTTTCTTTTAATGATGTCCATCCCAAATCCTGACCGAGCGAGGTGGCGCAGTGGTTAGCACACTGGACTCGCATTCGGAAGGACGACGGTTCAAGCCCGCGTCCGGCCATCCTGATTTAGGTTTTCCGAGATTTCTCTATATCACTTCAGGCAAATGCCGGGATGGTTCCTTTGAAAGGGCACGGCCGATTCCCTTCCCCATCCTTCCCTAACCCGAGCTTGTGCTCCGTCTCTAATGACCTCGTTGTCGATGGGACGTTAAACACTAATCTCCTCCTCCTCCCAAATCCTGTATCATTTCTGTGACACTCTCTCCCATATTTCGCGATAATACAAAACGTGCTGCCTTTCTTTGAACGTTTTCGATGCACTCAGTCTATCTGGTAAGGATCCCACACTGCGCAACGGTATTCCAAAAGTGGACGGACAAGAGTAGTGTAGGCAGTCTCCTTAGTAGGTCTGTTACATTTTCTAAGTGTCCTGCCAATAAAACGCAGTCTTTGGTTAGCCTTCCCCACAACATTTTCTGTGTGTTCCTTCCAATTTAAATTACTGTAATTGTAATTCCTAGGTATTTAGTTGAATTTATGGCTTTTAGATTAGACTCATTTATCGTGTAACCGAAGTTTTGCGCGTTCCTTTTAGCACTCATGTGGATGACCTCACACTTTTCGTTATTTAGGGTCAACTGCCACTTTTCGCACCATTCCGATATTTCTTCTAAATCGTTTAGCAGTTTCTATTGATCTTCTGATGACTTTATTAGTCGATAAACGACAGCTTCACCTGCAAACAACCGAAGACGGCTGCTCAGATTGTCTCTCAAATCGTTTATTTAGATAAGGAACAGCAAAGGGCCTATAACACTACCTTGGGGAACGCCAGAAATCACTTCTGTTTTACTCGATGACTTTCCGTCAATTACAACGAACTGGACCTCTCTGACAGGAAATCACAGATCCAGTCACGTAACTGAGACGATATTACATAAGCACGCAATTTCACTACGAGCCGCTTGTGTGGTACAGTGTCAAAAGCCTTCTGGAAATCCAGAAATACGGAATCGATCTGAAATCCCTTGTCAATAGCACTCAGCACTTCATGTGAATAAAGAGCTAGTTGTGTTTCACAGGAACGATGCTTTCTAAACCCATTTCGACTGTGTGTCAATAGACCGTTTTCTTCGAGGTAATTCATTATGTTCGAACACAGTATATGTTCTAAAATCCTGCTGCATATCCACGTTAACGATATGGGCCTGTAATTTAGTGGACTACTCCTACTACGTTTCTTGAATATTGGTGTGACCTGTGCAACTTTCCAGTCTTTGGGTACGGATCTTTCGTCGAGCGATCGGTTGTATATGATTGTTAAGTAAGGAGCTAATGCGTCAGCATACTCCGAAAGGAACCTAATTGGTATACAGTCTGGACCCGAAGACTTGCTTTTATTATGTGCTTAAGTTGCTTCACTACTCCTAGGATATTTACTTCTACATTACTCATAATGGCAGCTGTTCTCGATCGAATTCTGGGATATTTACTTCGTCTTCTTTTGTGAAGGCATTTCGGAAGGCTGTGTTTGGCTCTGAGCACTATGGGACTTAACTTCTGAGGTGGTCAGTCCCCTAGAACTTATAACTACTTAAACCTAACTAACCTAAGGACATCACACACATCCATGCCCGAGGCAGGATTCGAACCTGCGACCGTAGCGGTCGCGCTCTTCCAGACGGTAGCGCCTAGAACCGCTCGGCCACTCCGGCCGGCCGAAGGCTGTGTTTAGTAACTCTGCTTTGGCAGCACTGTCTTCGATGGCATCTCCATTGTTATAGTGCAGAGAAGGCATTGATAGTTTATTGCCGCTAACATACTTCACATACGACCAGAATCGCTTTTTCTACCAGGTTTCGATGGTAAACTTATCTTCGAAAACACTTTGTTTGCGTGCTAGCACCTGTGAAATGTAGAGGAGGACATTGGCAGTTTGTATCACGCAACCTAGGAAAAGAGTAATGCAGATAAGGTGAAGCAGTGTATCTGAGAACGACAGGTAATTATTTCAAAACTAGGTATAAGGACCATCTAAGAAAATGGAAGTATGAAAATACATGTTCTATGTTTGCTGAATACCTGATACAACATGGACATGAAACATTCAACATGAAACAGGACATGAAAATTATAAGAGTGGACAATCACGCCAAAACACTCCTTACATTATAGGAAAACTTTCAGATACAAAGAAACGTTGAAATGAAAAAGAAAGTAATTAATGACCAAATCAAAATAACCAATCACTCACTGATCATGTTAGCCACGAAAACAATAAGAAACACACACACTCTCTCTCTCTCTCTCTCTCTCTCTCTCTCTCTCACCCCCCCCCCCCCCCACACACACACACAGACGCACACGTGCGAGCAAACAGAGGAAAAACTCTCAATGTACATACACGCAAGACAAACAAAAGACGGAGCATAAACACACAGTGACAGCTGGCAGCACTAAACTCTGTAAACACACTTAACGTTCAGCACACAGCAAAAAGTGCAAGTGAAGTGTTGTAATCAACGTGAGTGAAAAAAATGGGGAAGAAACGCCGGAAGTCGGCCATCTGGAGTACGGGGACTGAGTAGACACGTCTCCAGAACGATACATAGTGGCTAGCAGTGTCGGAAATCGTAATTAATACCAAATGATAATTTATCCTCACGACACTTGTGCCGCAAATCTGGAAAAGAAAGAATAACAAGGTAAGATATGAATCAAATGGTGCCCAGGCGCTCACGATAAATTGCGTGGAAGGGCTGGACCGGGGGACGGGTGAACAGCATTCACCATTTGTGAAACATTTATTACAAAAGATCGCAAAGAGCAAACATCCAGTTTAACAATAGGCAAACATTTGAATATAGAAGGGCTATTACCGCTTAATAAATTTAAAACAGACTGAATCCAAAAAAGTTCTTTAATAATTCAAGAACAAGCCTACAGGGCACTTAAGTAAAACTTGAGCAAAAAGTAATGGAACTTACTCTAATCTTCGGTTTACACATTTAGGGAAAAACGGTAAAAACTATGAGTGGCAACATGCAGCGTAATTATTCTGGTAAAGAGTACCAGCCGGCCTTGTAAACTCCTATACCACAGTTCAAATTTACAAACAGGATCTCAATTAACAGGAAACCAAGAACAAATGGTTCAAATGGCTCTGAGCACTATGGGACTCAACTGTTGTGGTCATAAGTGCCCTAGAACTTAGAACTACTTAAACCTAACTAACCTAAGGACATCACACACATCCATGCCCGAGGCAGGATTCGAACCTGCGACCGTAGCGGTCGTGCGGTTCCAGACTGTAGCGCCTTTAACCGCTCGGCCACTCCGGCCGGCAAAATCAAGAACATAATTGGTCATAAGGACAACTGCTTATAAATGCATTCCAGTTTCGTACTGTCTCCACCTCTAAAAGCCCCTTTAATAAAGAAGACCAGTGACAGATAATAAAATCTTTGAAAAAATTAACATATTAAGAGACGACTAACTACGGCTCTTCGAAAACTTAAAACTTGCCAGCACCAGATAACAAAATTTATGGAACAATATGGGCAACTGCCACCCACAATGCCCTGTAAAACGTTACCACAACACCGTGAAACTCAAACTCTCATTAACTAAAACAGCATAGTAGGAAAACAAGAAAAATATACCAAAAACAAAACAAACTTAATTCTCTGCGGCGTGAGGTGATACAGATGGTGGCAGACTCGGCGAAGACGATTTCTGGTGCTGATACACGCCGGACGCCGGTCCACAAGAGAACCATGGGGCCCACAAGTTCGGTATCCTCTACGTGTGTCACAACAGCAGTGAAACTGGAACAACTAAGTCAGCGACTAAGTTGCGGCACCACTGGCCCCTTTCACCATTTCCTGTAATGGGGTGTTCTGTCAAGAAAAGATTCTGTTAGCAGGCACAACTAATCCAGAAGTAGACAGTTCTCCAACCATTTACAAAATTTTGAATATTATCACCGTGTTAGAGTTACTGCTGAGCATAAGAACCAATAATGCGATTAGTTGAACCACATCTCAGGCATTGTCCGCAGCTCGTGGTCTAGCCGCTACCGTTGCTGCCGCCGAATCGTAGGGTCCTAGGTTCGATTCCCGGCCGGGTAGGGGATTTTCTCTTCCCGGGGACTGGGTATTTGTGTTGTCCTCATCAGTTCATCATCATCATTCGTGACAGTGACTAGATTGGATTGTATAAAAGAAACTGAACTATGAAAAAAATTGGGACGGACGCTGACTGATAACCGCGCCGTTGAGCGCCAAGCAAACCAAACACCATCACATCTCAGGCAGCCCTTTGATTCTGCCCAGCGCCGGGAGGCAAGTTATCCCGACAGGAAAGAAACCCAGACACCACCAACATCACCTTCTCCAGACTCAGCTGGTAAACGTGCTTAACCAGTTCCACGCTCACTGGGCCGATGGACAGCAAAGAAATCCCATAATCCGAAGACAAAAGGAGTTAATGAATCAAAGTCTCCAAGACACACACATTAGTTCATAAAAACTGAATCCACAAACGAGATTCAGTACAAATGAAATACATTTTGGGGCTCAGGGAATATACGGGGTCAAGATTGCCTGCAGTAATGTGCATTTGGGAATGACGTCGGAGATCCGCCGCGTCAACAGGCCTCGATCAAATCCTAACGGCCAACGCGATCAAACCCGGGCATCACACAGTGCTTCACTCCCAAACGAGCCGACTGCGACTTGATGCCGCCGACCACTGTGCCGCAGACAGCCGTCGCTGCGCCCCCTACTTGGAAAGCGCTCCCTGTGGCCAGGAACCGGTAGTTCTATGATGGGAACAGCGGGAAATGTGAAAGAAGGAAGCTGTGAACATACCTGTAACTACTACATAAAGCATCTTCACACAGATTAAAAGGCGCGGAGTAGCCGCGCGGTTTGAGGCGTCATGCCACGGATTGCGCGGCCCCTCCCGCCAGAGGTTCGAGTCCTCCCTCGGGCATGGGTGTTTGTGTTGTTCTTACCATTAGTTAGTTTAAGTACTGTGTAAGTCTAGGGACCGATGATTTATGCAGTTTGGTCCCTTAGGAATTCACACAAATTTGAACATTTGAACACACAGATTAAAAGTGTGGTGTCACCGCCAGACACCACACTTGCTAGGTGGTAGCTTTTAAATCGGCCGCGGTCCGTTAGTATACGTCGGACCCGCGTGTCGCCACTATCAGTGATTGCAGACCGAGCGCCGCCACACGGCAGGTCTAGAGAGACTTCCTAGCACTCGCCCCAGTTGTACAGCGATGGTTCACTGACAAAATACGCTCTCATTTGCCGAGACGATAGTTAGCATAGCCTTCAGCTACGTCATTTGCTACGACCTAGCAAGGCGCCATTACCAGTTACTATTGATGCTGTAAAACATGTACCGTCAAGAGCGATGTTCACCAATTATGGATTAAAGTTAAGTATTCCAGCAGCTACGTACGTTTTTTGATAGTCTCATTTCCTTGACCTGTTCCAGACCTCACGCCAGCCTGCGTGAGCTAAAACGCGTGCCTTTCGGCTTCCTCTCATAGTGGGTTGGCTGTCTTGCCAATCCACAACAAAAACAAACACGCATTAAGCGACAGAAGATGCTTCAAAAATAAAAGAAGCGAAACGCGTATGGGAAAAGCAAATTTACCTCCATTTACTCGCAAAGACAGAACATACATACATGAGATAAGGTACACTACTGTCATTGAACAATAGTTTAGTTCCCTTACAGAAGGTGCACAATACGACCGCCACCAACGTCGATACATTTTACGTATCGCCTGATGACGTCTTGCCGAACCCTTGGAAATATTCTCGGCATATCACGGATGACTCCAGCTGCCACTTGTGTTAGTGCCACAAGATCTTGTCTTGGCTCTACGGGTGTGTCGTTCACCAGTGTCTCCACGTACCGTCGGAAATGAATATCCAAAGGTGTCAGGACCAGTGAACGAGACCTACCTCGAAATCTTTGAACCCGGTACGCTCACCGATCAAAGCTGTTGTGTCACTGTATTCCTTCTCCATGCGCGTCTTTCCAGGGGGTACATTCGTCCCTGATTTCATTTTTACCGATAACTACGCGCAACCACATCAAATACCGCAGATGAAGGAACCATCATGAAAAACGAAGCAAGAACAAAGCAGCGCTAACAAAAACAACCACTGCAGGTGAAGGGAACAAGCCATGTCGACAACACAGGTGGCACTGCACTGGCAATGAGTTGTGCTGTACGCGCCTAGCGGCAGAAATGCGTACTACACAAGCTCCACCCACAGCATTGTTATCCACGTTTTTTTCTGGGTACCCCTAGTATGTCGAGGATCTCAGTTTCTATGTGTCCCTCGCGTGTGGAGGATCTCCGTTTCTATTTTACAGGGTCATTTTCCACTTTTTGCAGTAATCTTGCCTAATCATTTGAAAGGTGGCTACACTGAGCCACAGCGCCAGAGATTGCGCCTCCACTGGCAGTTCTTATCGAGAAGTCGTGGTGGAGAGTGCTTGTTGAGATTTAGCAGTGGTGAGTCGTTGTTGAGAAGTTCCCATGGAGAGTGCTTGTTCAGAACTTGTACTATTGTTTTGATGGGCTAGACACCAGATGTTGTTGGATTAGGGATGCTGTAATGTGCTTTTCGTCAGTATATATGAAGGTAAAAAAATTCCTTTTTTTTATTTATTTCAGTGTCTTAAACAATAATGCCTCTTGGTCACAGGTTCAGTCAACAAAGCATCTGGCTCGTGTTCTTGTATTAGACTGTATTTCTGGTTTCTATGTGCAATTATAGTATTTCTGTTTATTTACGTCTTCTGTAAGTGTCGCGACTCGGGGTTCGGTATTGACACATTTATTAGTTAACTGTTCATATTGTTGTGTTAGATTATTTATTCTGTCATTTCGTACGGATTCCTCGATTCTCTCAAATATTTCCTCCTTATCGTGTGCACGTTCTAAATTTAACTCTGAAAATTTTTGTACTATCACGCGATCTCTTTCTTCCTGTTCTCTATCCTGTTCCCTTTGTCTAATCTCTACTGCAATTAATCTATTATTGTGAGAATTCAAAATCGGTTGTACTTCTTCTCAAATTTCTTTCTTTAATTCATCTTTCATGTTTTTGAAACATGTCCCTATTCGTGAATCTAACCGTGTTTCCATTGTTCCCATATCAGTTTCTAACCGTGTTGCCAAAGTTCCCATCTCTATTTTTAATTCAGATCCTAACTGTCATCCCAGTGAGTCTAACCGTGTTTCCATTGTTCCCATCTCAGTTCTAATTGTTCCTATTTGTGAGTCTAACCGTGTTTCCATTGTTCCCATCTCAGTTTTAATTGTTCCTATCTCAGTTTTAATTGTTCCTATCTCTGTTTTTAATTCAGATCCCAAATTTAATGTTGCACTCATCAACTGCTCCACATTGACTGGTTCGAAATTCTTTTCGCCCCTAACATTTCCCGCAAAACCAGTTTCCTTCGTCATAGCTGTAAAGCTACCTGTGTTCGATACTATTCCAGAATCTTCTGTCATTAATCTCGTATTCTGAAAATGTTGTGATTGTGAAAAATTTTGAATTGGTTCCGGACTATTTTCCCGACTTATTAAATTGTTTTCAACTTCATTATTCATCATCCTGTTCTCTTGTGTTGGCGAGTTCGCCATGTTAACAATTTCGTCATCCTCACTATTCATCATTTTTGCCTTTTTCATCGATCGCGTAATCATTTACAAAACATACAAAACTCGTCACTATACGAAAATTACACACAATGACACTTTATCACCAACAATATCATTCACACGAAATGCTTCCCTCAAATACGATTAACGAACAATTGAAATCTTCATATTTGCACAAAATTGTTAAACCCGTATACAAGACAACAAAAATTAAATTCTGCAAAAAATACCATTAGAAGAATGACAATTACCAAATCTACACATGCAATATAGACTACAATTACTAAACTACGAATTATTACAACAATACTACTGTCTGCTATTTATACAATCAGAAGAATTCCAAGGGACGATCCGAAGCAGCGGTCGCCACGTGCATGGGGGCTTAATTATTATTATGAATGCAAATTCTTTTTAATTTTTTTAGTAGCTGTAAGTCCGATTACGAAGTCTCGTAAACGGTTGACCCTGACTAGTTTTAGTACACAATCTGACTGCATAGAATAACAACAAAGAATGAAAGAAAACTTGCGTTAACACAATTAATTAATTAAGTCCCCAGCAACTATCAAACCTACGAAACAACAAAACACAAATGTAACTGTTCTGTGTGTGGAAGTGTGATTCAACGTACACATCTGGCACGATTCTTCCTCAATACGACAAGATATTTTAAATAGCATTTATACTGAAGTAATTAAAAAAATAAACAGAAATACTATAATTGCACATAGAAACCAGAAATACAGTCTAATACAAGAACACGAGCCAGATGCTTTGTTGACTGAACCTGTGACCAAGAAGCATTATTGTTTAAGACATTGAAATAAATTAAAAAAAGGAATTTTTTTACCTTCATATATATTGACGAAAAGCACATTACAGCATCCCTAATCCAACAACATCTGGTGTCTAGCCAATCAAAACAATAGTACAAGTTCTGAACAAGCACTCTCCATGGGAACTTCTCAACAACGACTCACCACTGCTACATCTCAACAAGCACTCTCCACCACGACTTCTCGATAAGAACTGCCAGTGGAGGCGGCTGAATAATACTCTTTGGCGCAATCTCTGGCGCTGTGGCTCAGTGTAGCCACCTTTCACATTTTGTAATTTGTATTGATCCTTGGATGATTTTACTATATGATTAATGAGAGCATTGTCTTCAAGATTGTTTATATAGGTTACAAATGGTTCAAATGGCTCTGAGCACCATGGGACTTAACATCTGAGGTCATCAGTCCCCTAGAAGTTAGAACTACTTAAACCTAACTAACCTAAGGACATCACACACATCGTTGCCCGAGGCAGGATTCGAATCTGCGACCGTCGCGGTCGCGCGGTTCCAGACTGTAGCGTCTAGAACCACTCGGCCACTCCGGCCGGCTGTACGTGTACAAAATAAATGCCCAGTTTTTGGAAACGGTAACATCCGTCAAGTATCTGGGGTGTGACTATTCGAAATGATCTCAAATGGAATGATCAGATTACACAAGTAATAGGCAAGGCTAACTTTAGATTGCGGTTTATTGGTAGATTTCTGAAGCGATGCAGTCCTTCAACAAAGGAAATTGCTTACAATATGTTAGTTCGTCCAGTCTTATTGTTCGTCTGTATGGGACTCTTACCAGTTGAGTCTCTTTCAGGAGATTGGAAAGGTCCAAAGGAGAGCGACAAGATTCGTGGCTGGAACACTTAGCCAACGCGAGAGCGTTGCAAATCTCATAGAAAATTTGAAGTGGGATACACTTGCAGATAGACGACGCGTTAAACGAAAGGGGCTGCTCACTAAATTCCAAAATCCGATCTTCGCCGGGGATGTAGAGCACATATTATTACCACCAAGATACAAATAGAAATCATTATCAAAGCACTGAAGAATAACAAAGCACCAGGTGAGGATGGGATAGTAGCAGAAATGTGGAAACTAGGGGGCTTATCCGCGTGGCAGAAAATTCACAAAGTAACTAGAGACATTTGGACAAAAGGAATCATACCCAGTGACTGGAAACAAGCATTGATCCACCTTCTCCATAAAAAATGAGATAAAACAGACACCAACAACTACAGGGGCATATCCTTGTTACCAGTGACATACAAAATACTTTCTAAAGCACTTTTAAATAGAATAGAGGAGCAAGCTGGACCTAGTATAGGAGATTATCAAGCAGGATTTAGAAAAGGTGGATCATGTGCAGAACAGATTCTTTATTTAAAAAGAATTTTGAGAGTGAGAGCTATACAAAATAAAAATACAGTAGTTACTTTCGTAGCCTTCAAGAAGGCCTACGACTCAGTTGACAGACGAACACTATTCCAGATACTTTATGAATCAGGGATAGATGAAAACACCAGAAGACTTGTTGAACAAACGCTCACAGATACAACATCAAGAATTAAGTTTCAAGGCGAAATTTCTGAACCATTCAAAATCATAACAAGAGTTCGACAAGGAGACGGACTGTCCCCAATTCTCTTTACCTTGGTTTTGAATAAAATAGTAAAAACATGGGAAAGCACATTAAAAAACCGAGGCACAGAGGGTATAAGCATGGGCCAAGGAAAGAACAAATTTGAAGTGAAATGTTTAGCCTTTGCGGATGATATGGCATTGATAACTGAAAACCGAAAAGACGCAACAGTTATGCTTGATCTGTTACACGAGATTGCTGAAAAGACTGGGCTAAAAATATCCTATGAAAAAACCGAGTATATAGAACACAAACATAATACAGAAAAGTTTATGAAAACAAAGTATGGAAAAATTAAAAGAGTTGATTGATTCAAATACCTGGGGGAGTGGATCCAAGCCAATGGACTGGATAACACAACAAATAAAGAGAGAATAAATAAGTTAGAATTTGCATATAAATTAACACAAAACTACTACAATAAGAAATCAATATCCATACAAGCGAAGATTAAACATTATAATTCAGTTATTAGGACACAAGCAACGTATGGGCCAGAGTGCGTAACATTGAATAAGAAAGGTGAATTAAGAGAACTAGAAAAAAGAGAGAGAAAATACTAAGAAAAATTCTAGGTTCTGAGAAAAACAAGGAAAATGGGTGGATTAAAAGGAGAAATGAAGACCTATACAAAAATACAGAAAAGATCACAGATACAATGAGGAAGAGACAGCTAAAATTTTATGGACATTTAAAAAGAATGGAAGAAACACGGATTACAACGAAAATTTTTAATTACGTTAGTAAGCTGAAAAAAGCTGTAGGATCGATAGAAGCAGTAAAGAAAGACGCCAACAAAATAGGTGTTACAGAAGAAATAATACGTGACAGGAATCACTTTAGGCTACTTATAGAAAACGCAAGCTATGAAGAAGATGAGCCAAAACCTAAACCCAAGACAGTGTGGACAGATGAACAGAGACGAGCAGTTGGCGAGAAAATGAAGTACTGGGAAGAACGGAAGAAAAAGAAACACCATAAGTCTTAAGTTGTATGCGGTCCATAGCTGGCAAAATTCATAAATAAAAAAAAAATTACCACCAACTTTCAAATTGCACAATGATCACCATTCAAAGGAAAGGGAAATTAGAGCTCGTACTGAGGCGTTCGGACAGTCGTTTTTCCATCGTGCGATCCGCGAGCGGAGCAAAAGGGGGGGGGGGGGGGGGAATAACAGGCAAGGATTGCGCCCTCCGCCATACACTGCTTGGTGGCTAGCGGAGTATATATGTAGATGTAGACGTAGATGTGGTCTTCAGCAGCACTACATCTGTCGTACGCCTGCAGCGTGCGTCCAGTAACGTACCATATCCTAACGCCACCGCCTACCGTGACTCTAAGAGTTCTTCCTGTAAACGCATCACAGACGTCACAGGAGTGACATTTCTGTATGTAGTTGTGTTGCTACTCATCCAAGGACATTACAGTTGAGTTTTGATTTTCTTAATAAACACTTATCCTTTTTGTCTTCGATCGTTCTTCAGCTCGAGCATACGTCAAGTATAGCGCGGAAGCCGGGGCGAACACGCCTCCAAACAGCTTGTCAGAAGCAAAGTAACCGACGAGGTGGAGATCCTGTGGCGGGGCGTGGGAAAGCCGCCAGTTGGCGGGAGGGCTCCACGTTCGCCAAGTTTCGCGAGCCGACCCCCACCTGCAGCGACCCGGGCCAGCAAACATCAACAGCGCCTGCAAAAACCCGGCACGCTGGAGGCGGCAGACGTGTCTGACAGCGGACGTTCATTAAGGCCAGCTGCCGCTGCCCGCGTTTTATCCACCACACAAAAATGAGGCTTCACTGGAAGGGCAACAGCGCTGTTACGTCAGCGAAACGAACTCCGCAGTTCCTTATTACAGGAAAGAGCTGCAAGATGAAATGCGAGGTAGTAACTAGAGATGGGGGATCCGCTCCTGAACTGATTCATAGAGTTGAATCTTTCAAAGGAATGAACAATCAGCGATTCAGGAAAAAAGAACGGTAGCTCCAAACGTTTCCCACAGCAGAGAGAGAGAGAGAGAGAGAGAGAGAGAGGGAGCAGATCAGCGGGGCCTCTGCTGGTCAGAGCACACTGCACACCACACAACACAGCCAGCGCCGGCCTCTGCCCTGCTTCTACCTTGGCTGCCTGCATTGTGCAGTGCCCCATTGGATTTTGTGTTTCACATATGCCGTGCCGTCTCTGTGCCTCCTCTGCCGCGTGCAGTTTCTGGCGTACCTTAACTTAGCATCGCACTCCGTCGGCGATCGTTTCAGTCGCACGTCCTGCCCTCTGGGCAGTTGATGCGAGCAACAGGACAGAGAGCCTCCTAGCGGAGAACATAAGAACTACTTGCAACAACCTGCTCGCAAGAGAACGGACGATTTGTCTCCGAGCGGGTGAGTGGTGGCAGTTCACCACTCCCCCCACCCTCGGAACTCAACCGCTCAACGTTCATCCCTCCGTTCTCGACTCTAGTCAGAGCGTTGAGCAAAGCAACTCAGGTGTCACTCTGGTCTCTGCGGTCTTAGCTCACGCAGTAATACAGCTCGCAGCTCGACCTGCTTGACTAAGCGCTTCTGCATCGGAGTTCGTCTCTACTGGATATTGTTCTTCGTAGTAATACCGGTATGTATATTACATAATTATGTTATGTATACATCATTTGCTTTATTTTATTTTTATTTGTTTCAACTTATCAGATTAGGCTCCTGACGACTCCTCTTAACATAACATATACTCGTTGCGTGTGTCGACTGTGCATACTGAAATGTATTACAGTTTTTGTATGTTAATTTTTATGCAATTAAAGTTTGTTTACATAGTATGAATCAGTCTTATTTTCAAAATTTCCCTACCTGATAAAAATACTTAGAAATTTATTGTAATATTTTTATTTTTTCCACCAGATGAATGTATAACTTTTCTATCTCAAAGTGACTCAGGATGTAATATAAACCTATCAGTGATTTTTCCTTCATTGCAGACTGCAGTCATACTGTACTTTATGAATGAAAATCCAACCATTTGATTAAGTTTCATTATTACTTCATTTCACACTATCACTATTTACAAGGGAACCTCCCCATCGCACCCCCCTCAGATTTAGTTATAAGTTGGCACAGTGGATAGGCCTTGATAAACTGAACACAGATCAATTGAGAAAACAGGAAGAAGTTGTGTGGAACTGTGAAAAAATAAGCAAAATATACAAACTGAGTAGTCCATGGGCCACATAAGCAACATCATGAGAGTCCGAGCTCGGGAGCGGCGTGGTTCAGTGGTAGCATGAGCAGCTGCAAAACGAGAGGTCCCTGGTTCAAGTCTTCCCGCGAGTGAAAATTTTACTTTCTTTATTTTTGCATAGTTATTATCTGTCCGTTCGTTCACTGACCTCTCTGTTCACTGTAATAAGTTTAGTGTCTTTGTTTTGCGACCGCATCGCAAAACCGTGCAATTAGTAGACGAAAGGTTGTGCCTCTCCAATGGGAACCGAAAACATTTGATCGCAAGGTCATAGGTCAACCAATTCCTCCACAGGGAAACATGTCTGATATATTCTATACGACACTGGTGACGGCATGTGTGTCACATGACAGGAATATGTTGTCGACCCACCTAACTTGTACACTTGGCGAATGGGTACAAAGATTCTTCTACCTTCCCCGATTTAGGTTTTCTTGTGGATGTGATAATCACTCCCAAAAAAGTGATGAAAACATAAGAGTTTGTCACATAAACTGAAAATAAAAAATTAAACTTTTCACTAGATGGAAGATTTGAACCAAGGACCTTTCACTCCGCAGCTGCTCGTGTTACCACGAGACCACAGCGCCCCTGCGTTCCTGGTGTCCTTGATATTGCATATCTTCCCATGAACTACTCAGTTTGTATATTTTGCTTATTTTTTTCACAGTTCCACACAACTTCTTCCTGTTTTCTCAATTGATCTGTGTTCAGTTTTTCAAGGCCTATCCACTGTGCCAACTTATAACTAAATCTGAGGGGGGTGTGATGGGGAGGTTCCCTTGTTAGTTGTGGAGGTTTGTTTTGCGGGGCACTGATAAGTGTCGTTATCAGCATTCTGTTTTAGCTTTGTAGCCATTATCACATGCAAAGGTGAAATATTTATGACATGTCTGACATGTCTGAATGACTGTTGTCACAATATTACAATCATTCAGACGTCAGATGTTTTATGACTATTTCACCTTTGACCATGATAATGGCTACAAAGTCAAACCCACAATAGTGCAAAATAAATCAATAATCAAAAACTTTGTCATATCATGGAAATTTCAATAAACAATACAAAATTCTTACTCATTATCTGTGTTACTTCAAAATAGGATCAAATAAGATCAAAATACAGGTATAGTACTGGAATAAACAAAGTTTAAAGGGCAATGTGCCTTCCATTTATTTTCTATTGTGAATGAGTGGTGGGTCATGAAAAAGAGCTAGTTCATTTCAGGGAGTGAACAGTTCTGACCCGATCTCTGAAAAGAACAGTTTTGCCCATCTCTAGTAGTAACTGCGTTTTTACATCTATGTTGGTCTTCCATCCTCAAAAGTCCTTTCCACTCCAATCCGAGACAACTTTCATTATGATGCAGAGCATTTTTGTCCCCTTTGCATCTTTAAACATGTGACACTGGAGTCAGTTCCAGTTAGATCCAATAGTGTCCAAAACAGATAAGAGGCATCACTCAAGTAAGGTCATGCACTATCGTGGAGAATTATAGTCCTGTCACCTTCCCATCATCCTTGCCAAAAACAGTAATGAATTGCCCGGACATGAAACCACGCATAGCTCGTTTTCGAGCTAAGAACCGAATCAGCCTTAGCACAGTATATAAATCAGGTATTTGATGCACCGGACATCATAAGAATATTTTTTCACACATCCAAAACCTTTGAGAAAGCTAACCTTATAAATATACTAAAGAAATTACAGTCTTTAGTGGTAGCAGGAGTCGGAAAAGACTGTTTCTCATCCTACATGTAAAGCTGTGTACAGAGCTTAGTACGGGTCCCAAATGGTCAAACAATTTCTGAAATCGGAATGAGATTTCCACTCTGCAGCGGATTGTGCGCTGATATGAAACTTCCTGGCAGATTAAAACTGTGTGCCGGACCGAGACTCGAACTCGGGACCTTTGCCTTTCGCGGGCAAGTGCTCAACCAACTGAGCTACCCAAGCACGACTCACACCCCCTCCTCACAGCTTTACTTCTACCAGTACCTCATCTCCTACCGTCCAAACTTTACAGAAGCTCTCCTGGTAGAGCACTTGTCCGCGAAAGGCAATGGTCCCGAGTTCGAGTCTCGATCCAGCACACGGTATTAATCTGCCAGGAAGTTTCATTTTCCGAAACATCTTACTTTCAGAAAATTTATTACTTTAAGTATAGCTCCTTCTCAGCTGACGAGAGGAACACGGCAAGTCCCATAACCCGATTTCCCACATACATCGTTCAGTGGAAGAGGGGTCAAAATAAGCCAACACAGGTCTCGGCTTATATGTAGATACTCGACCGTTTCTGAGAAAACGACGCTCAGATTACCGAGGTACTTCATGTGCGTTTTAACGAGTAAATTATACAGCCAAAGGCTTGTCACAGTGGCTAGAGTCACCGCTTCGCAGTTTCGCGACCCGTTTCCGAGACCCGACTATTATTTTCATTTTTGTTATTCACTTAGCTACCCATTTCCGTAGAAGATTACTACAAGAATGTTTTCCAATGTACTTATATATTGAAATAACGTTGTCCTTATTAGTCCATTAACTGTATTTCTAATGAATGATTATAAAAAAACAACAAAGAATGAGAAAATTATTTGTAATGGTTTTCGGTGAAATTCCTGTAATGTATCTTGACTCACAATCAATAGCTAGCGCCAGTTTTCGGTAAAGAGATCCGTTATGCGTGCGTTGCAGTATTGGTGACGAATGAAATCTTCTGTTGTGTAACGACGTTACATTCTCGAGTAAGATACATAGGAACAAATGTCGCTGTGGCAAACTTGCCTTCGTGCAATGCTCGTGGTGTTCGAATGTTTCTACGATTGGTATCAACGAATGCAATGCATCAAATATTTCTGTACAATAAACATTAGAATAACATAGAAAAATTGATTTAAGAATGATATG
The DNA here is from genome assembly GCF_023864345.2 of Schistocerca serialis cubense. Classification (NCBI taxonomy): domain Eukaryota; kingdom Metazoa; phylum Arthropoda; class Insecta; order Orthoptera; family Acrididae; genus Schistocerca; species Schistocerca serialis. The sequence goes on along the minus strand of NC_064641.1, from coordinate 866,700,357 downwards.
TAATAATATAAGAAACTACCTCCGAAAATACCATGCACACGTATGGTACATAATACACTACTGGCCGTTAAAATTGCTACACCAAGAAAAAATGCAGATGATAAACGGGTATTCGTTGGACAAATATATTATACTAGAACTGACATCTGATTACATTTTCACGCAATTTGGGTGCATAGATCCTGAGAAATCAGTACCCAGAACAACCACCTCTGGCCGTAATAACGGCCCTGATATGCCTGGACATTGAGTCAAACAGAGCTTGGATGGGGTGTACAGGTACAGCTGCCCATGCAGCTTCAACACGATACCACGGTTCATCAAGAGCAATGACTGGCGTATTGTGACGAGCCAGTTGCTCGGCCACCACTGACCAGACGTTTCCAGTTGGTCAGAGAGCTGGAGAATGTGCTGGCCAGGGCAGCAGTCGAACATTTTTCTATATCCAGAAAGGCCCGTACAGGACCTGCAACATGCGGTCGTGCATTGTCCTGCTGAAGTGTAGGGTTTCGCAGGGATCGAATGAAGGGTAGAGCCACGGGTCGTAACACATCTGAAATGTAACGTCCACTGTTCAAAGTGCCGTCAGTGCGAACAAGAGGTGACCGAGACGTGTAACCAATGGCACCCCATACCACCACGCCGGGTGATACGCCAGTATGGCGATGACGAATACACGCTTCCAATGTGCGTTCACCGCAATGTCGCCAAACACGGATGCGACCATCATGATGCTGTAAACAGAACCTGGATTCATCCGAAAAAATGCCGTTTTTCCATTCCTGCACCCAGGTTCGTCGTTGAGTACACCATCGCAGGCGCTCCTGTCTGTGATGCAGCGTCAAGGGTAACCGCAGCCATGGTCTCCGAGCTGACAGTCCATGCTGCTGCAAACGTCGTTGAACTGTTCGTGCAGATGGTTGTTGTCTTGCAAACGTCCCCATCTGTTGACTCAGGGATCGAGACGTGGCTGCACGATCCGTTACAGCCATGCGGATAAGATGCCTGTCATCTCGACTGCTAGTGATACGAGGCCGTTGGGATCCAGCGCGGCGTTCCGTATTACCCTCCTGAACCCACCGATTCCATATTCTGCTAACAGACATTGGATCTCGACCAACGCGAGCAGCAATGTCGCGATACCATAAACCGCAATCGCGATAGGCTACAATCCGACTTTTATCAACGTCGGAAACGTGATGGTACGTATTTCTCCTCCGTACACGAGGCATCGCAAAAACGTTTCACCAGGCAACGCCGGTCAACTGCTGTTTGTGTATGAGAAATCGCTTGGAAACTTTCCTCATGTCAGCACGTTGTAGGTGTCACCATGGCGCCAACGTTGTGTGAATGCTCTGAAAAGCTAATCATTTGCATATCACAGCATCTTCTTCCTGTCGGTTAAATTTTGCCTCTTTAGCACGTCATCTTCGTGGTGTAGCAATTTTAATGGCCAGTAGTATATATGTATGACACACTGTGAAACCCGGCTGTAATTTATATGTTAATAAACAATCCAGCAGTAATCTTCTACGGACCTGGATTGACGAATGAAATAAAATAATATAAAAGCGATAATCGGGTTTGGAACCGAGAGTTCGCGACGGTCACCGCTGTGCCGTAACTTCGTTTGAGGCTATCTCGCGATAAAAGGCTATAAATTACGTAGAGAACTTTGATCGCCGTTTTCTTGGAAACGGTCGAGTATCTACAGACAAGCTAAGACGTGTTCGCTTATTTTGACTCCTCTTCCAACGAGCGAAGTTTCTAATAAATTGCGTTATGCCACCTGCCGCGTTCTCCGCCCGAGTCAATTATTCCGACCGATTTCGGTATCATAAGATTCAATTTTCAGCGACCTATCGGACGTTCCGAGAAATCGAGAATGCGAAAGAATTCTCTCAAAGAACAAGAAAGCACGAAAAACAAATACGTATTCGGCATGTACGTACTAGAATCAACACTCGCTTCTGTAACTAGAGGATACTTTAACCAGGCTGTGAGCACAAATACACTGGTAGGTTTGTCACCTAAGCAAAAATAAGACCTCTAGGTGAGTTCCTGAAAAGCGAATTATTATAGAGTACCTAACAAAAAAGCTGAAGTACCACCATGATCGGATATCGATGTAACTTCATATACTCGCATGCCTCTGGTGTTACGTAAATGCTTTAGAGTTCCAGTTCTATGTGACAGGTAGAACGATGCCAGAGTTCGTTAGGGTTGTTAATGTTTGTTATTGTAGGGTACACAGAGTGTTGGGAAATTCCCGTTGCAGACTTCTGAGACGTATAGAGTGGAGTGACTATACAATATTTTGAATAGGGAGCCATGCTAGGAAACGCACTGTTTCCGTACTACAGCTGTTTGAAAACAGGTTTCCTTGGTAGGTGTGCAACAGGGTAGTCATGGTGGGGGGAGGGGGGTGGTTACGTCAGATCGCCTGATGTTTGACGTCCATCCTACCTCTCTGCCCTGGTTAGAGCCTCACTCACGTATCTGTGAGTGTTACACCAACACACTCGAGTACACGTCTGCAGAACACACCGACATGATCCTTTTTAAAAGCAAAGTTCTCAGTAATAGAAGATTTCTCGTCGCCTTTTATCAGGCTCGTTCTCCACTATGTCCGATTCCATCACATACCTTTTTCGCCACAATTACACAACGGCTTCCGGAAAGGGTACCTTCACCGTCAGCAGGCACGACTTTGGTGCTCCGAGGAGTCGCGGCCTACTCGAAAGGGAAGAGATCGTACTGCTGTCGAAGACGGCGTGTCAGCCAGAACATGAGCAATTTCTGTGGCTATTAATGGGTGGACTGTAAAACAAGTGATGTACTGGATCACATCTAATCAATCAGTTGTAGAAGTAGCCGCGTTACCAACATATATTCAAATTACAATGACATGAACACCCTTAGCTGCTTACAGATGAAAATGTGTGCTCCGTCCGGGACTCGAACCCGGGATCTCCTGCTTACATGGCAGACGCTCTATCCATCTGAGCCACCGAGGGTACAGAGAATAGCGCGACTGCAGAGATTTATCTCTGGCACGCCTCCCGCGAAACCCACATTCTCAACGTATTGTCCCGCACTCCATTCGTAGTACCCCTGCCCATTATAGTATATATATTCAAATGGTTGTAGCACGGGAACGGTACGTTTCCAAAGCACAGAAACGGTTCGTTTCCAACATGGGATCCAATTCGAATTATTATCTACTCATTCCCCTCTGTAAGACCTACAAGTTTGTAGCAGGAGTTTCCCAACACCCTGTATGAAGGTCGCGAATAGCGTCAAATGTTGACTGAACGCTGCCGGCCGCGGTGGTCTAGCGGTTCTAGGCGCGCAGTCCGGAACCGCGCGACTGCTACGGTCGCAGGTTCGAATCCTGCCTCGGGCATGGATGTGTGTGATGTCCTTAGGTTAGTTACGTTTAAGTAGTTCTAAGTTCTAGGGGACTGATGACCACAGATGTTAAGTCTCATAGTGCTCAGAGCCATTTGAACCATTTTTGACCGAACGCTGTTAAAGACACGGACATACCGCGTACACGTATCAGACAACTTACCCGTTCCTAAAGAGTTTGAACGGAGCCTCATAATGGGACTCCATTTGACCGGCTGGTCGAATCGTGCAATATCCAGATTTGTGGGGCATTGGGATCTGGCAGTGGCTCGATGTTGGACCGCATGGGAACTTGAGGACCGCATCCTCGTCAGCAGGCTTGCGACCGACATCTAACTTCAAGAAGGATGGATCGCTGTATTGTGCACCAAGCACATCATTAACACTTCACACCTGCGCCTGCCATCTGAGAGCAAGACTCCCTGCGACTCCCTGTGTCATCCCGCCTCTTTGGTCTGAGACTAGAAGTAGCCAGACTAGAGCATTACCGTCACATGCACAGGATGCTGATAATCCAACGCAAACGGCTGCTTTTGGAGTGGTGCCCCGATCGGGAAATATGGTCTGCTAATGAAAGACGTCGCATTGTATTCAGTGACGAATCGCGATTCTGCACTACAGCGGATGACCTTCGACGGCGGGTACTGGAACGACATGGGGAGACGCCCCATTCGAACGTTTCACTAGAAGAACACCGGTAGTTCTCCTGGTGCCTGGTGTGGAAATACATCGCTTGTGACTTCTGGGCGTGGCAGATAGTAACTGAGAGAACTCTGATAGCGTAATGGTACGCCACTTACGTCTTGTGTCTTCATCTGTTATCTCTCATGCGACAGTATCATAGTACCATTTTTCAACAGGACAATCCTCCTCCACACAGGGCACGTGTCTCCATCAATCGCGATAGCGATGGAAATGTTACCAATGATGGCGCCACTAAAGCGGAGTTACTAAATACAGTTTTCCGTAATTTCTTCACGAAAGAAGACGAAGTAAATATTTCAGAATTCGAAACCAGAACAGCTGTTAGCTCGAGTGACATAAAATTAGATATCTTAGGTGTTGCGAAACAACTCAAATCACTTAAGAAAGGCAAGTCTTCCGGTCCAGACGGTATACCAATCAGGTCCCTCTCAGAATATGCAGACACAATGGCGCCTTTCTTAGCAATCGTATACAACCTCTCACTTGACGAAAGGTCTGTTCCTAAAGACTGGAAAGTAGCACAGGTCACACCAGTATTCAAGAACGGAAATACGAGTAACCCACTGAACTACAGACGCATATCACTGACCTCGGTTTGCAGTAGGGTTTTGAGCATATACTGTACTCGAACATTATGAATCACGTCGAGGAAAATGACTTATTGATACATAACCAACACGGATACAGAAAACATCGTTCTTGTGCAAGACAGCTAGCTCTTTATTCCCATGAAGTAATGAGTGCTGTCGACATAGGATCTCAGATCGATTCCATGTTCGTAGATTTCCTGAAGGCTTTTGATCCAGTTCCTCACAAGCGACTATTAATCAAATTGCGTGCATATGGAGTATCGTCTATGTGACTAGATTCGTGATTCCCTCTCAAAGAGGTCATAGTACGTAGTGGTAGACGGTAAATCATCGAGTAGAACAGAAGTGATATCTGGCGTTCCGCAAAGTAGTGTCGTAGTTCCTCTGCTGTTCCTGATTTATATAAATGATCTAGGTGATAATCTGAACAGCCCCGTTAGATTGTTTGCAGATGACACTCTAATTTATCGTCTAGGAAAATCATCAGACGATCAATTCCAATTACAAAATGATCTAGATAGAATATCTGTATGGTGCAAAAAGTGCCAATTAGCACTAAACGAAGAAAAGTGCGAGGTCATCCACATGGGTAGTAAAAGAAATCCGATAAATTTTGGATATACGATAAATCGCACAAATCTAAGGGCTGTCAATTACACTGAATACCTAGGAATTACAATTACGAGCAACTTAAATTGGAAAGACCACATAGATAATAATGTGGGGAAGGCGAAACAAAGACTGCGCTTTGCTGGCAGAAGGCTTACAAGATGCTCCTAGGTGCCAGGGCTAGCAGTGTATTCAACACTAAATTCTTCTAGAATCTTCATATATAAATGATGCTCTAAGCCCCCCCCCCCCTTTCTAACTCCTACTTTCGCTGTTGCACATGGATTAAAAAGACACGCGAACTGACTGTAATCGACACTGCAAGTGGAGTAGAAAATAGTTTGGGACCTGCAATAATTTTATTTGATAAATAAGTTAAATAAAGGAAAGTTTTATTAACGTAGTGAGAAATGAAAGGGTTGCTCTACCGATTAACAGAATGAAAGTTCTGTCCAAAATAACAATATGATTTATTATGACTAAACTCAACATAATAAACAAAACACATGAAACATTTACAATACATCAAATTGGCTCAAACTGGATACTCAAATAAATGCTGTGAAGGTGAAGTTGTCCCTAAATTAGATTGTGACATTTATGACGAAGTGGTAGGTGGAGCCAATTCCTTGCAACTCAAATCTTAAGAGAAACACACAGCCAACCCAACATTAGTTGCTGCTACAGTAGTGAGAACTCAGACAATGAACACCCAATACAGAACAAAGTTAGAAAAGACGAACAGGCGCGCTCTGCTGAGCTCTGATTATCACCTAGCAAAATTGCCTGCTTTGCCAGTGCTGTGGACGTACATCACCAAGCTGTCTTCTTAACTGCAAGGACACGATCTGGCGTACCGGAGGCGATGGCTGGTTGCTTCGAAGTCCCATCGTGGTGACGATAATGTCGCGAGTATAGCGCGAAACAAATTATCCCGGCCTGGTTGTTCCAGGCTAAAGACTTCCTAGCAATACAAATGCGCCTTGGAGGGAGACGAAGGAGGCTTGCCACACAATCACTGACGGTACAGCGATTGATTTTAACAAGTGAAGTCACCCAGTAACTCCGATACAGACAACATTAGCCAAAACTGCTCAAGACAGACAACATAGGCCTCTTGTACACAGAATGTTCAATTGCCAACTGTACTCGGAAAGTTACGTTGAAATTGAAACTTCAGCAACTTCGTCGAACAGTTAAATTAAGTAAAAGTACATATATTAGACAGCCAATGGAAGGCAGGCTGTCCAGAGCAACGAGAGCTCAGTCTTGTAACCTACTCCGACTGAAAAGCAAGAGCCGACTCCCACAAGGGTATCCGTACAAGCCAAACGGAGAACATTCCCGCCCCCACGACAGTGGTCGTGGTTAAACGTTCCAATCTGCAACTCGAAAACCGGCGGAAAATTCCACTCTATTGCCAAAGCATTACCATTCCACCAATGGATATTCTTGGCGCCAATTTCTGCGCCGATTTCGCTAGGTCACGGAGCTATGCCTTGAACAAGCCACTCACGGTTACGATTTTGCAGAAAACGCGGGAATTTCCCTGCTAAGACTGCCTGGGAACACGCCTCACTGGTAGCCCGCCAGAAAGTGTTTTCGCTAAGTTTCTGCGAAGTAATGGAATCTATAGCCCAGCCGCTTCTTCAGGCCCCTGCGGGCGTGTCTCCGCCGCTCTTATGACAATGCCGGCATCTGGAAAGTATTCACTCAACTCCCTCACACCTGTCGGCTTAACCCTTTCAAGATAAGCAGTGCCAGCCTGTCACCGGACCACCCGGGTGACGAGAGACGCTGCGTGGGAAGTCCGCGTGTGAAGGAATAGTGACTTTTCACCGCATGCAATTAGAGAGGAAGATAGAATTACTCAGACTAAGATAGAAATATGAGAGGGAGCTCATGCCACCTCTCAATGCGACCAACCCACTAAAGTGACAGCCTAAATTACACTTGTCCGTCCTCAGCTGGAATATTGCTGCGCGGTATGGGATCCTTACCAGGTAGGATTGACAGAGAACATCAAAAAGTGCAAAGAAGGGCAGCTTGTTTCGTGTTATCGCGCAATAGGGACGAGAATGTGACGGATATGACACGAGAGTAGGGGTGGCTGTCGGTGAAACAAAGGAGGTTTTCTTTGCTGCGAGATCTATTTACGAAATTTCAATCACCAACTTTCTCTTCTGAATGCGTAAATACTGGTTGATCAAAAAGTCAGTATAAATTTGAAAACTTAATAATCCACGGAATAATGTAGATAGAGAGGTAAAAAAATTGACACAGATGCTTGGAATGACATGAGGTTTTATTAGAACCAAAAAAAAAAAAAACCAAAGACGTGTAAAAGATCTCTTGCGCACTTCGTTTGGTGATGATCGTGTGCTCAGCCGCCACTTTCGTCATGCTTGTCCTCCCAGGTCCCCAGACCTCAGTCCGTGCGATTATCTGAAGTCGCAAGTGTATCATGATCGACCGACATCTCTAGGGATGCTGAAAGACAACATCCGACGCCAATGCCTCACCATAACTCCGGACATGCTTTACAGTGCTGTTCACAACATTATGCCTCGACTACAGCTATTGTTGAGGAATGATGGTGGACATATTGAGCATTTCCTGTAAAGAACATCATCTTTGCTTTGTCTTCCTTTGTTATGCTAATTATTGCTATTCTGATCAGATGAAGCGCTATCTATATGACATTTTTGAACTTTTGTATTTTTTTGGTTCTAATAAAACCTCATGTCATTCCAGTCCGAGTTTGTTACTGAATCCGTGAACTTCCTGCGATTCGCCAAGTGTCTCCTGAGGACCATTCGTTCTCCATATTTTGGCTTATTCCCTAACATTTTTACAATAACATCTATAATCCTTCCCCGAGCTTGATAATCCACTGCACGGAAAATGACCACATCTGAACAGTCCGCACGTTCATCTTCTTCTCACCATGACTTTAACAAAACAGTGATATACTTTTGCACATTTTTGTCTGGATAGAATGATTTTTTTTTTTTTTTTTGCATTTTTCTTGGTTTGTAATCGTATAACAATAAAAACTAATCGAATATGCATTTTCTTACCTGCAAGTGAGCCCTACGCAGAAGCTTATAAATTGCCTCACTTATATCAGGTACAGCAATGGTCTTGCCGCAGTGGATACACCGGTTCCCGTCAGATCACCGAAGTTGAGCGCTGTCGGGTGTGGCCGGCACTTGGATGGGTGACCATCCGGCCCGCCTTGCGCTGTTGCCATTTTTCAGGGTGCACTCAGCCTCGTGATGCCAATTGAGGAGCTACTCGACCGAATAGTAGTGGCTCCAGTCAAATAAAACCATCATAACGACCGAGAGAGAGGTGTACTGACCACACGCCCCTCCTATCTGCATCCTCAGTGAGGATGACACGGCGGTCGGATGGTCCCGATAGGCCACTTGTGGTCTGAAGACCGAGTGCTTTTTTTATATCAGGTACAGTTTTCCAAAGCTCCTGAGATGATATGTAGCAGAAAACTGAGCCGTAGTAAAGTTAGCTTTGAAAAGCGCGCCGCAGCGCGTAGCGTGAAGCAGTCGCCCTCCGTTTTCTGGCGGTGGCGCCGATGTCGCAATTGAAGGCTTCGGTGTCTCCCTCTGGCGGGAAAAGGGGAATAGTGGGCTGTTCGCGGTGGTTTAAGAAGTGGCTGGATGGGCTCTTATGGAGAGTTGGAAGTCGGGGCATCGAGAAGCGACTTCTCTGCCGGTACTAGAGAGACAGCACGTAGACCGCGGCATCAGCGTAAGCGACGCGAGCAGCGGCTCCGTGGTATGGGGCGTTAACTGCTCTTCGCGAAAGGAATCTTCCTGAGCGTGCATCCGCAAGGGGCTTAATCTGCAGTTCGGCCGTATGCTGTCGACCGACGAGGACGTTCTGAAAATCGGCGCGCCTTCCTGCGTCCGTTGAAACGACTGGCAGCGGGCGGCTCGGCAGAGCTTTTGGAGGTGCTGCGTTGGTTCAGTCCTGGGAGTCGTAACGCACCAGAAGTTGAGTATTGATTGTTAATAGATTTTATGAAGTTTAATTGAATTCAACATACTTATTCTTGTTAATTATACCAGCCATTAATTCTCGTCTGCCCACCCGCGGGAAGGTGGTAATATTAGAAAGGGTGGTCCGTTTGTCCTGTTTTGAGGACGAAAGGGGGGGGGGGGGGGGAGTTAGAGTAAATCTGTGGTTCGGATTGCTTCTTTCCCCTCCCAGCTTATCTACGGGTTTATTCGACTGTTAGCCTCTGCCATGTCTGTGGAAGTCTAAGGCACCAATGGCTGTACTGTTTCAAATGCAAGGCACTAAGACCTGATCCATTCTCTCGCCTGCCATAACTAATATTGCTAGACTCACGTGTAAAAGGTGCTCTAAGAAAGAAGAAAAATTCCTGTTGCCTCGTAGTAAGAACTAGTCAATTGCATAATGAATTCCTGCTCATCTGGAAGCTGTAACTTACGTAAATTTGTGTTTATATATACTTGGCTATAATCAAGCAAGGTTGTTAATGTACGCCGTAGTGGATTTTTTTATATTGTTTCTAGTCATCAAAACTGTTGTGTGTTTTTCTAATTCAATACCTTTTAAGGCTTTTACTCAACGTGCTTATGTGTTTTATACAGGTAGTTGGTCATTAGTGTGTTTCTTGCCATGCAAAAGCTTGCCATTTCATTAGGGGTAGAAATTGTTGCCTTGAAAGGAAAATGTTGTAAAAGTCCTACTTTGCGAGCGTGTGTGTTTGCCGTAAGTTAACTCGCAGAAATTTGTAAAATTTGTTTTTTTATATATTTTGGAAATGTTAATGTTATTAACTGTGAGCGGCCCCCCTCCTCCCCCCCGCGTGTGCGTGACTCATGCGTTTTGGTTTTTCTTTTTGAGAACTTTTGTAAACAGGATTGACTTTATGTGTTGCAGACAAGTTAGATTGTGCGCCATTTAATCAGTCTGAGTGAGGCTGTTGTGGGCGGCCGTAGCTACGGCTGTTGTAACCAAATGGGAAATTTGTCTTCCCAAAAGTGAACTCATATATTCAAATTGTATTCATTTATTAATGGAGTGCAATTCACCTGTAATTTAGCTGAGCTTGAAATATTATACAGCGTCGCGTTATATACGTTAAATTGCTTGCTAGTACTTGCATTTTACTGCCGTGAAATTTTTATAATAATTTAATATTTTAAAAGTCTTTTCCTAGCGTAAATTGTGACTTATTCGTTAAATGATTGTTGTTGTTTTTTTAAATATCGTAAAGTCTTGCACCAAATTTGAATAAAGAGTGTTACTGAAAATTGTGTGTAATTTCACCAGTTATTCCTCGGCACCTACTTCCACTTACATTTTGTGTATTAAATGTGATTAATAACCTTTGGTGAATCAGTAGTAATTTTGTAATATTGTATATTGGAACATCAAAATATCTCACCGTAGCAAGGAACCTCAGTGTTGCTGTAAGACGTTTATGAGGTGACGTCGCACTTCTCATCACTGTTTTTCTCAATTAATGGTGCTACCAATGACAGCAGTTGTAAGCACGTAATTTTGTCCATTGTACGGGATTTGTGCCAGTCGTTTGCAGCTATCTTCAGTTCCTTGAGCAGATACATGTGTGTATATGTCTCTGCCGTCAACAGCTAGTCTCTTCATTACATATCACGATTTTTCCTCAGTTATTTGTTATTCTCTAAACAGTCTCATACCCTGTGACCGAGCGTAGCAGAGCGTATGCAGAAATCCCGCATCGCTACTTTAGGCAAAGCCCTAGTGGAGGCGGTTTGCCGTTGTCTTCCTCCGACCTGTTACGAGGCGTTGTGTGTCTGTGACGGATGGGTGACTGTTACGAGCGCTTATGCACCGCAGTGTTGGGTTTGTCATGGACGAAGGGAAGGGAGAGGGTAATAGCTAGTGCCGGCACATAGCTTACTCCTTTCGAATACCGCTAAGATGGCTGCTGAGATTAACGTCCCTATCCGCTGTATGGACCATCTTCAACACTGTCCAATGCCCTCGCGTCTTGAGACACTCCGGAGAGGTCTGGAATGTAATCCAGGGCAGTGGCGCAAAGACTGGTGATCAGGAACCTTCCTCCACCACCTGGCTTCCCCTTTCCGGCAAAATACTGGGAGCGAAAATGTAGCACCACTAGGATTCGAACCGGCTTACTCTCGAGTCGAAGCCCCGACATAGATGCCCCAGCATAGATGTGTTTTAGCAACTTCGGGTGAGGAAGCGGGTATATTGTCTAATACCACAATTAATGCACGAATTGCGAGAGCATCTCCATAGTATGGCGACATAATGAGAGACGACCTCGCCACCTCGCCCGCTTGCTGGCCTAGGTTCGCGTGCAGATGTATGGGGCGTTCAGGCCATCTGCAATCTTCAGGTCTAACAGACAGGCTTGTCGGAGCATGTATGTGGCCCTCAACCCTTTGACCATAAGTTTTATTTACAAAAACATTAATGTACGGTTATTTTAATTAATGACTTAGTCATAAGAGACAATATGAAAATATTTCTGACCATTTATTTTTCCAAGGGGGCTGGGAGTGGGGGACGGGAGAGTGGGATATACAGTGAGCTGTGCTGACCCTGGCTTATCTGTTGCTTTAAAACTTGGCTGACTCTGCATTTGGTTTCCCACAGTTACTGCGTTATGCCATGGTTCTCCCTCTTTCTACATGTGGCAGCAGCGGTATCGATATTTTGCATCGTATACCATCTTTGGTCTGGGGTTTACGAGGTGCGGCTAGAAAAAAACCGGACTGATGCTGGAAAAAACACTTATTTACAATTATTTACAATTTCATGTTATCTCCTTCAATGTACTCTCCTCCTCGGTCTCTACACCGCTCCATACGAATTTTCCACTGTTCATAGCAATGCTGCAGATCATTTTCGGTAAGTTCATACATTACTTCCGTCGCTTTTTCTTTTACTGCTTCAACAGTCTCAAATCTAGTTCCTTTCAAAGCTGACTTGACTTTAGGGAAAAGAAAAAAGTCACAGGGGGCCAAATCAGGTGAGTAGGGTGGATGATCTAAGATGGGAATGTTGTGTTTTGCCAAAAACGTCTTCACTGACAACGCACTGTGAGCTGGGGCATTGTCTTGGTGAAGGATCCATGACTTTTTTTCTCCACAAATCGTTCCGTTTTCTCCGTACTCGCTCACGTAGGGTAGCCAGGACGCTAATGTAGTAATGCTGATTCACTGTTTGTCCCTCTGGTATCCAATCAATGTGCACAATCCCTTTGATGTCAAAAAAAACAATCATCATTGCCTTGAATTTCGATTTTGACATTCGTGCTTTTTTTTTGTCGTGGAGAACCAGGAGTTTTCCAATGCATCGATTGGCGTTTAGTTTCGGGATCGTAAGTAAAAAACCACGATTCATCGCAAGTAATAAAATTTTGTAAGAAGGTGGGATCACTTTCTATGTTTTCCAGGATGTCAGAACAAATCATTCTTCGGCGTTCCTTCTGTTCAATTGTGAGACACTTTGGAACCATTTTTGAACACACTTTGTTCATGTTGAAACTTTCATGAAGAATCTGCCTAACACTTTCCTTGTCAACTCCTGTTAGCTCAGACACTGCTCTGATTGTTAAACGGCGATCTTGTCGAACAAGTTTACCGATTTTTTCAATGTTTGCATCAGTTTTTGCTGACAATGGTCTGCCAGTGCGAGTGTCATCACTGGTGTCTTCGCGGCCATCTTTAAATCGTTTAAACCACTCAAACACTTGTGTTCGCGATAAACAATCATCGCCGTACACTTGTTGTAACATTACAAACGTTTCACTTACAGATTTTCCTAGTTTGAAACAAAATTTGATGTTAACACGCTGTTCTTTCTGTACACTCAACATTTTCCGACGCACAGACAAAACGTCAACTACTTAAAACAGACGCCACGGGCAGACTGAGTGCAGGAGGCAGATGAAACTCGAGCAGTAGGCGGAGCGAGAGTCACGTGACAGGCCACGCGACTTTCAGCCTTATTGCATTCGTTTTATTGTTTCACCAGTACTTGTCCGGGTTTTTTCTAGCCACAACTCGTATTGTTCTGGCTTGGCGGTGAGCAGCCATTTGGTCTGTTGGAGCAGATCAGCAAGCAAGTCTCGGGGCAGCGCAGTCGGCCGGGCCCGCTGGCAGTCTCTGTGCAGTGTCGGGGCGTGTGGGGTCTGTTCCGAGTGTTATGAGGTTCGCGGCTCACCGAAGAAAGTTGAATGGCGATTTAATTACCGAAAAGACGTGTATTCACGTTGTCCCCTTGGGTGGTGGTTCGCCGTTTGCGGTATTCCTGGGAGCAACAGCGAGTGTTCGAGCTGGTGAAGATTTAGCCGTCATGTGGTGGAATTAACTATATTTGTCGGTTTGAAATTAAAGTGCACCAGCGGAATGTTCTGCCTTGTGGCCATTAGTGTTCTGGTTACCTGCTCTGGTCGCTGACGTAAAGTCAGGCGGTGTCCTTTCCTCACCTGTTGTCGGTGTCCGACATGGTGAGTAGTTTGTGACAGCTTTATGTATTTTTGGTTGTGGGCGGCTATGTCTGTAATGTTTCGACTTTGTAATTCCAGTATACTGGTCGGTGGTTAGCAAGTCATCGTGTCGGTGGGTCCCTGACTGTCTCTTGGTTGTGTTGCCAGCGGATCGAGTATAGTTGGGCCGACTTCGTGTCTCACCTAAGCGAACGTTAAGATTTCAAGGGCAGACCGAGCCCCCTGGAAACTTCTGAGCGCCGTTGCTATACTGAATTCTTGTTGGCGTTTAATTGTGTATTTTTAATGGCTCATAGCCGATGGTTGGAATTTGTTTGCTTGTAATGCTGTTTTTAAAATCAAAGGCCTTCAGCCGTTTTAACAGTAAGTTCTTTTTCTAAATTGTGCAAGTCTTACGTTGTCTGAAGATAAAACTTGGACCTTCTCCCTGTTGAAAATTTATTGTATTGTTTTAAAGCATATGCCTCCAGCCGTTTTAAGTTTTAAGGATCTTATCAAGTATTACCTTTTGGAAGACAAAGCTGTGGGCTTTCTGCCTGTTGAAAATTTATTGCAGTTGTATTGTTTTTTTAAAAGCATGGGCCCTCAGCCGCTTTAAGTTTTAAGGTTCTTACTTATCAAGTATTACATCACTTGGGCTTAGCTGGTTTGTGTGGCTGAGCGGTTCTAGGCGCTTCAGTCTGGAACTGTGCGACCGCTACGGTCGCAGGTTCGAATCCTGCCTTGGGCATGGATGTGTGTGATGTCCTTAGGAGGAGGAGGAGGGAGGATATTAGTGTTTAACGTCCCGTCGACAACGAGGTCATTAGAGACGGAGCGCAAGCTCGGGTGAGGGAAGGATGGAGAAGGAAATCGGCCGTGCCCTTTCAAAGGAACCATCCCGGCATTTGCCTGAAGCGATTTAGGGAAATCACGGAAAACCTAAATCAGGATGGCCGGAGACGGGATTGAAACGTCGTCCTCCCGAATGCGAGTCCAGTGTGCTAACCACTGCGCCACCTCGCTCGGTGTCCTTAAGTAAGCTGGGTTTAAGTAGTACTTAGTTCTAGGCGACTGATGACATGTTAAGTCCCATAGTCCTCAGAGCCATCTGCAGCATATGAACTTGGGCTTAAATATTATTTAAGTTTAAAAGCTTTGGGCCTTCTGCCTTGGAAAATTGGTTGCAGGTTGCAGTTTTTCTTTTCTTTTTCTTTCTTTTTTTTTTCAACAAAGGCCTTCAGCTGTTTTGGAGTAAGGTTTCTTATTGGTCATAAAGCTTAGGCCTTCTGCCTATTGAAAGGTTATTGTAGTTATGTTGTTTTAAATTTATCGGCCTTCAGCCACTTTTTAAAAAACTGAATCTATCTGACTAGTCGCGTCTTCCATCGCTTGGCCTTAAATATTATTTAAGGTTAAAGCCTAGAGCCTTCTGGTTGAAAAAACTTTATAGCAGTTGTTTTTAATTCATGGCCTTGAGCCGTTATAGAATTAAAGACGTTTTCTGTCGACATTCAAGCTTAGAAGTTGTGCTGTAATGTTTGGACAACAAAATAAAGTGTTATTGAGCCGCGGCGCGGCTCTCGGGCGCAAGACGCTATCGATTACTCCTCTGGTTGAGGTTGGCACTATGTGCGATCGCTTGCGCCTCCTGTCGGAGCGGGTCCTAACGAGGGAGTGAGTGCGAGAACGGGAGTCTGGGGCGGACAGCAGGGGAGAACGGACATTGCGGCCGCACTCTGAGGCGACAAGAGAAGAGTTGTTGTGCACGGCCGAGAAGGGAGCGTGGAGCAAGGCGGCAGTCAGCATCGCTTTCCGGGGGACACAGAGTTGCGGCAGTCCAGCGAGCAGACACCAGCTCCGGGAGCAGTGCTCCGGTTTGTGGACGAGACGTGGATCGTATTTTGGAGCACTACAGTTTGCTTGGTACGCATCTGCTGCTCCGTTTATGCCCACGTGTGTTGTTCCGTCCGTATGTGCACTGAAAAGGTTACGCTCCGGCTGGAACAGTGGCTTGTGCTTTACGTTCATGCACCCTGACTCATTTGTTTTGCTGCAGGCAGCTGTAATTTCAAAGATTTTTTTTTTTTCGTCGCGATTGTCTTAGCCCGGTGGTGCCTGGTATCCGAGAACAAGACAGCTAACGTGTGAACTGTTGTTTTGGGTTTTGGAGTCCCGTTTGGGCAATCTAGTTATCACGCACACAAATGTATTGCTGCCGAGTGATGTTAGTCCTCATCTTGTGGAACTGAGCTTTCATTGACTGGCTCGTCTGCAAAATAATTAATTTTATCTTTGTGGTGTTGTTTTTTTGCTTTCAATGGTGAATTTCTTGTGATTCATTTGTGCATGTTTCGCCGTTAATGATAACTGTGAGTAAGATAGCAAGATCTTGAAGGCCTTGCGTATCGTGACTGTATTTTTGGCAACTGTTTAATTTGATTTCTTGTTTATCGGTCTGGTGAAAACTTATGCCAAGTTTATTAATTTCCGCCTGTGATCCGGAAGTTGGTTTGAAGGTAAATCCGTTCGTAAATCTTTACTGGACGTAACTGTTAACTGATCTTGCGTTGAACTAATGCCATTATTGAATCGTTTCTTGTGTGCTGTAAATTGTATTACCATAGAGAAGGAGACAGGGTACATTCTGTGGTCGAGGGGTAGGCACGGTTGCTGCTTTGCGCGTGGCATCTTGTCGCTCGCTATCATTTCCCGCGTTAGTAAGGGCGGCGTGAGATTTGTTTGCTCGCGGTTGTACGGCCGCTAGTCAGCTGTGCCTGCTCCCGCTTCAGGATGTGCCGTGTTTCGTAAGGCGTACGCCGACTTTCAGTCCCTGTTACTCCTGTGTTGCTGTCGGTCGCTTACCGAAACGTTAGTCTGTTTTAGCACGGTGGCCACTGGGCCGTGACGTGTCGGTTGATGACCAGCGTTGGGGCGGTCGTCCGCTCTGAGTGGCTTCGGTCGCTTGGACTTGGCAGTTAGCTTCTGGTTAAACAGATCAAACTTGTTTATTTGCTGTAAATTCCTAAGTAGTTTGTGAGAAAAGTTGTAACTCAGCTTTTCATGATTTTACACAATTCAAGCATTTTGGTAAGGCATTTTCCTATTTATGTTTTATTTAAATGAGAATTCTTTATTGGGGTTATTCACCTGTTGAAGCTTAACATAAAATTTGTAACTTGGCTTTCATGATTTTACTTAATTTAAGCATTCTTGTAAAGCAGTCCTTTATCTACGTTTTATTGATTGGTAATTCTTTATTGGGGTTATTCAATGGTTGAAGGTTAACATATGTTTGTAACCAAGTTTATGTCCTTGCTTAATTGAGATTTGTTAAGAGCAATAATGCTGGAAGATCATTAAAGCTTGGGTGCTTGTAATTGTGAATACTGTTGTCTGTCTGTGTTGTGAGCTACCCTTCCACTTCCACAGCCAAGCTGTCCTATCTACCAGTACAGTTATGTTTGGAGTGTAACTGACAGCCGCTCATTCTGGCCCCTTGCACAATACCTACTACTTGTCCTGTCCTGTCCATTTGGTATGGCGTTTCATACACGGTTTTTTCAAGTACCTCCAGAGTTTCAGAAGACGAGTGCGCAAAAACTACAAGACATAATGAAAACAGACCCACATCCGTGGACACAGCATATCTCCAAATTGGTGCTCAACATGGGCTTCGTTTGTGGTGTGGCAAGCGTCAATAGGCGTCATTGTCAGGATGGCGCGACGGCTGCCCGCTTTGTGAATCTGGTAATTGGGTTGCCTATCAGCAGGTGCGAACTAATTCGATGTCACAAGCTAGAGACGATGATTAACAATGAAACTTGAGGACAGCAGAAACTGCAGGTGTAATCTGTCATTATAAGAATTCTGCATACCATTAGCAATCTTCCCTTTGCCACTGACACACTTGTGCGTAGTAGTAATAAGCGAAAGATTCCAATAGGTTCTCTGATAAACTATCGTGGGGCAAGACCACTGAAGAGTAAAGAAACTGGTACACCAGCCTAATATCGTGTAAGGCACCCGTGAGCACGCACAAGCGCAGCAGTACGACGTGGCATGGACTCGACTAATAACTGAAGTAGTGCAGGATCAGATTCCACATAAACTACGTAAATTGTTTTAAACATTTTTGATTATTGGTAGTTGGCGCTGTAATTCAAGAAAATCAGTGTTCTCATTTTTGTTTGGAAAATGGTTACGCATAAATAAAAAATACTTATTTACTTCGTAAATTTTGATTCGCTAAAACTAAAACACTCCCTCTCTCCCCATAGGGAGGCGAAAAGCTGGAACAAGTGCCTCAGAAATTATCCGTAACGATTTTCTTTGCAAAAATGGGAACATGGATTTTCTTCAATGACAGCGCCAACTAACAAAAATCAAAACAAATGTTGAAGACAAAATGTACGTAGTTTTTTTACGTGGAATTTGATTCTGCAATAAAAAATGGGGGTTCCCATTTGACTTCTTTAAAGTTGCCTCCCGCCCCACCGCCAGGGGGCTGCGGAGGCGGGTTTAATTTTAGCGCCAAAAGATGTCTCCCTCGAAAATAATCAACTTTGGATTCTACACATTTTTTCGTGTGAAGCTTATTTTTCAAGTTATTCTGGTTGGTCAACTTAAAATTTACACCCTGTATTTCAATCGAAAGGTCTCGAAGAGACAAAGAAACTACGACTAGGTCCTAACTGGCAGTTTAATTGCTAAAAGATTTAAACAGCATTGAAGACACATGAAACTCCATAAACTTAAAAAAATGGCACCTTTGGTAAAAAGTGCAGCAGAGACACCAAAGATTTAGTCAAATTAATAGCAGAGTAGTACAGAACAATAAACCAATTGCGTAATAATGACTATTAAATATTTCTGAGCGAAAATTATAAATTTCTTGTGTACAATAGAATATCTGTTTTTATTTGTAAACTAGATAAAATTAAGATACACTGCCAAACCATCATATGAAACTACCATAAAAGACGAAAGGATGGATGTGCCGCAACACATTGCGCTCTTCAACTCTTCTTAAGAAATCTTTATTCTGCCGTAAACGAAACGAGCGATAGTAATTTTGATCGCCAAAAATAGATCTGAGTTTCACAATTACACACTACATAAAAGCGGGTGACCGGTCTTTTCCCTGATTTTTTAATTTTTTTTTTTTTTTAAATCAATCTTTCGATCGGTTTGATGTGGCCCTCAAATTTCATCTCTTGTGCGAACCGTGCGTATTTCTCATAGCAATACTTCTACCCATCGCCCTCCAACACTTGTTCGATGTATGCCGCCCTCTGTCTTCCTTTAAAGGTTTTTCCCTCTACAGCTACCTCAGGTACCGCAGAAGTGATTTTCATAAGATATGATATTTCAAAATTAAGTAACCCACAGCACTGAATTCAAATAAGTTGCAATGAAAAATAAGGATCGCCAGTAGGTCGTGTAGTATGCTGTTAATAATACATCACTGTGTACCAACTGTAGCTAACATCCTGATTTTTTTTTTCAGGCTTGGAAGATGTACGTGTCACGAATTTCGAGGAAATCGACTGTATAGAGCGCAACCACTTTCGTCCCTTCATGCCTCAATCCAGTGAGAGTAACGATTAATAACATCTATCGTATCTTACATACCTTACAAACGCTTGAAGATGTCAAAGGGAGTATCAGTCACTGATAACATAGAAATATCCGTCGCGATACAGAATTAATTGCAGTACTTTCCAGTGGAATAGAGTAATATTTTAAGAATCATCAACAGCTCTTCAAAAGAGAATTTTTGCAGAACTGTAAAAACGTATCTGAGGAAATGACGTGTTTTTTTCAGCGACAGTGAACTACTTCTGAATCTATTGATTGTTTTTGTCCTCTGCTCCTTGATGAACAACACTGTGTTCCCGTACTCTCTCGTAGCTGCTACTGTATTACCATGTCAGTAAACTGAAGATCTGTAAACTGCCTTTGTGGCAAAAAGAAGAAAAATTTAACTTGGCAACAAGACTGTTATAGGTGCCACTCAAAGTCATCAGTCAAACTACTCCGACGAAGAACTACCTACAGGGAAAAAATCACCCCTTTTGTTGTGAACTCGGTGGAATCCTGTTATCAAATTGCCCTCCCACCATCGAAAAGCTCACAGTAATGAGCAGAGGACTTCTTTCTTCTTCTGTAGTGGTCAATCCAAGGATTGGTTTGCAACAGCTACAATGGCAGCTTGTCTCCATTCTGTGCGTCTTTCAGCTTTTCTCTTCATTTCTTTATAGGTGTCACATCCCACATCTTTCACGATTTGATCCATGTACCTCAGTCGTGGTCTTCCTCTTGGTCTTTTTCCCCCGACATATCCCTCTATGATTGTGTTCAGGAGTCCTTTATGTCTTAATAGATGGCCTGTAAATTGCACTCTTTTTTTAACAATGAAACTCCAGAAGCTTCTCTTCTCACCTGCTCTTTCCAGAACCACTTCGTTTGTGACCTCGTCGATCCATTTTATTTTGAGCATGCGTCTATAGCACCACATTTCAAAAGAATTTAGCTTCTGCTGTTCCTCTGTCCCGAGAGTCCATGTTTCACACCCATAGCATGCCACACTCCACACATATGACTTCAAAAATCTTTTCCTGGTTTCAAGGCTGATGCTCTTAGATGTTAATACGTTTTTCTTCTTGTTAAAAGCAGCCTTTGCTTGAGCTATTCTACTTCTCACTTCTGCCTTGCTCCTTCCATCCCTGATAATATTACTGCCCAGATAAGTAAATTTATCAACTTGTTCAAGCAGTTCATTGCCTACAGCAGAGGACAGTAAAGTAATATAGGTACAAACAGTTACTTAGTGTGGTAACTCAGAACAATGATTCGAATTCTAAAGTGCAACCAACTTGTTTTATTTGGGTAGTTTATTTCATAAAATACTTGTCATTCCGCTTATAGTACCGTTAATAACATAATAATGTGAAATAGGATGTACTAATTTATTATTTTTTAATTATTTAATTTTTTGTTGATGTATATCATTCCCACTTTCCCTAAGTTTCGTGTGCTCTAAAAGGGCCACTGATGATCTAATTACTTTTTACTACATATCCTCTTGGTACTATTCGAGATCAGTACGAGGGGCGTTTGAAACGTCCTTTCAAAAATAAAAGCTACTAACGTGTCTGGGGTAAACATTTTTGTTTTTCGACATAGTCTCCTTTTAGAGTTATACACTTCGTCCAACGGTTTTCTAATTTGTTGATCCCTTCCGAATAATAGGAGTTGTCCAAGTCTGCAAAATAGCTATTAGTTGCTGTAATCACCTCCTCGTTTGAATAAAATCTTTGTCCCGCCAGCCATTTCTTCAAATTGGGCACAAATAGTAGTCCGAGGAAGCCAAGTCCGGAGAATAGGGGGGATGTGAAACGAGTAGAAATCCTATTTCCATTAATTTTGCGAGCACAACTGCTGAGGTGTATGCAGGTGCATTGTCGTGATGGAAAAGGACTTTTTTGTGGTCCAACCGCCGGCGTTTTTCTCGCAGCTCGGTTTTCAGAAGGTCCAGTAACGATGAATAATATGCACCTGTAATAGTTGTACCCTTTTCCAGATAGTCGATGAGGATTATCCCTTACGAATCTCAAGACAGTCGCCATCACCTTTCCGGCCGAAGGAGTGGTCTTCACCTTTTTTCGTGCAGATTCTCCCTTGGTAACCCATTGTTTAGATTGTTGTTTGGTCTCAGGAGTATAGTAATGTATCCATGTTTCATCCTCAATGACGAAACGACGCATAAAGTCCTGCGGATACTTCCTGGACAGCTGCAAGCCATCCCTGCAACACTTCATAGAATTTCGTGTATGGTCAAGCGTGAGCAATCGCGGAACAAATCTTGCGGATAGCTTTCTCATGTCCAAATGTTTATGCAAAATATTATGTACCAGTTCATTCGAGATGCCCACAGCACTAGCAATCTCACGCACCTTAACTCTTCTGTCGTCCATCACCATATCATGGATTTTATCAATGATTTCTGAAGTCGTAACCTCCACAGGGCGTCCAGAACGTTCAGCATCACCTGTGCCCATATGGCCACTCCGAAAATGTTGAAACCACTCACAAACTGTTCTAATCAAAGGCGCAGAGTGACCGTAATGTTTATCAAGCTTCTCTGTAGTCCCCTGAGGCGTTTTGCCTTTCATAATATTTAATCACCACACGAAATTATTTTTCGTCCATGTTTTGACAATCACTCGACTTCCTTGATTCAAACGAATGGCAAACACAAAGAAATACACCAATATGGCTGAAACTTGATGTACGTTCTTTCCACAGATGGTGCTAACTAAACATGACCTCGATACGTGCCGGCGGTGCCATCTCTCGGACTTTGCACGGACTTTTCAAACGCCACTCGTAGGTTACGTGTTGTCAATGTGGTGTCACCGCCAGACACCACACTTGCTAGGTGGTATCCTTTAAATCGGCCACGGTCCGTTAGTATACGTCGGACCCGCGTGTCGCCACTATCAGTGATTGCAGACCGAGCGCCGCCACACGGCAGGTCTATAGAGACGTCCTAGCACTCTCCCCAGTTGTACAGCCGACTTTGCTAGCGATGGTTCACTGACAAATTACGCTCTCATTTGCCGAGACGATAGTTAGCATAGCTTTCAGCTACGTCATTTGCTACGCCCTAGCAAGGCGCCATTATCATTTGCTATTTATCTTGTGATGCATGTACCGTCAGACCGATGTTCACCAATAATGGATTAAAGTTAAGTATTCCAGAAGCTACGTACTATTTTAGCTATTATAAAGACCTTGCCTGTTCCAGACCTCACGCCATCCTGTGTGAGCTTAAACGCGTGCCTTCGGCTTCCTCTCATAGTGGCTTGGCTGTCTTGCCAAGTTACAACAGTCAACAGGTTTCACTCTCTTCTTGCTTCATCATAAAACAGATACATGACACCAAGCTGTAGACACATCCACTATAATCATCAACTCAACAGGTACTATAAGACGCAATTGTTATACATCGGAAGGACATGGGCGACTACATGAACAAAGCATTCCATACCGATTTGGCAGCTATACCTACATCTACAACTGCATCTTCATTTACAGGGGTTAGACGAAAGTAAGGAAACACCGCGAGAAATGCAAGCTTGTGTATAAATGTAGATGCTTGCCAGCCCAGCAGGTTCGACCACGAGTGGCACTTGCACAATGTCCTCAACACGTTGCAAGTGTCATCTGTGGTCAGAAAAGTGTTCTGCGTAGTTGTGAGTGCATTATCTTGGAGCTGAGTGAATTCGATCGTAGATAAACTGTAGTTGTTCGTATGGTGGGTGCTTCCGTAACCAAGGGAGCCAAAGTTGCAAGAGGCACCGCCGGCCGCTGTGGCCGAGTGGTTCTAGTCTGGAAACGGGCGACCACTACGGTCGCAGGTTCGAATCCTGCCTCGGGCGTGGATGTGTGTGATGTCCTTAGTTAGGCTTAAGTAGTTCTAAGTTCTAGGGGACTGATGACCTCAGAAGTCCCATAGTGCTCAGAGCCATTTGAACCATTTTTTTCAAGAGGCACCGTATGGAAAATTTATACCGCATGCGGGGAAAGCGGAAAAACATCATCCGCTAAATCACAACGCGGACGAAAGTGTGTGTTGAGTGATCACGACAAAGGGTCATTGAAATAGGAAAATGACAGCTGAAAAAGTTACTACAGAACCGAATGCGGCACTCCCAAATCCTGTCAGCACCAAAACAACACAGAGGGAGCTCCATAAGCTGGGAATTACAGAGAGATGTGGAATTCCATAACGACACATCAGTGATGCAGATGAGCGTAACAGGAAAGCCTGGTGCCGAGGCCGTAAAAACTGGGTTATAGGGCAATGGAAGAAAGTCACTTGGTGTGATAAGTCTCGTTGCACACTGTCCCTCAACGCATGGCCGAGTTACGTCCCAAGAGTGAAACATGGCGGAGGTTCGCTGATACTTTTTGTTGTGTCTAGACAAGACAGCCTAGACACAATGAGAGGAAGCCGAAAGGCACGCGCTACGCTCACGCAGATGGGCGTGAGGTCTGAAACAAGATACGCAATGAATGCTATAAAGAAAAGTACGTAGCTTCTGGAATATTTAACTTCAATCCATCCTTTTGGTACATCTGGAGATTGTGGCTATACAAGTGAGACTCTTTAGATACATGCAATGTTACTAATGGCGCCTTGCTAGGTCATAGTCATTGACTTAGCTGAAGGCTATTCTATCTGCTCGGCAAAGGAGCGAGGCTTCGTCAGTGTATTCGCTAGCTACGTCGTCCGTACAACTGGGGCGAGTCTAGTCCGTATCTCGAGACCTGCCTTGTGGTGGCGCTCGGTCTGCGATCACACAGCGGCGACACGCGGGTCCGACATGTACTAACGGACCGCGGCCGATTTAAAGCTACCACCTAGCAAGTGTGGTGTCTGGCGGTGACACCACACTTTTGACAGCGACAATACGGTATTCCACGAACACCACCAGTGCTCTCCTAGGCCGAATTACTGCCAATGATTATGTGACAAATTTGGCTGGTTAGGTGCGTCACATGGTACCATGTTTGTTCCCAAGTGGTGATGCACTGTTCGAAGAAGACAGGGTCCCTGTTCACGTAGCTCGCATCGTTCAGAACAGGTTCTATGAGCTTGAGGATGAATCTTCTCATCTCCCCTGGCCCCCATACTCACCATATCTCGATACTATTGAGCTTTTGGTCTAGATTACAGAGGATGCGAGATCGCAATCCAGTCCCATCATTGTTTCCTGAAGTTTCCACTATTTTAGGACGTGCGTGCCTGATGATGATGATGATGATGATGATGATGATGATTTTTGGTTTGTGGGGCGTTCATCTGTGTGATCATCAGCGCCGGTACAAAGTACAAATTGTTTGACAGTCCAATTTTTTCACAGTCCACTCTAGCGACTGCCACAAATGATGATGATGACGTGATGAGGACAACACAAACACCCAGTACCCGGGCAGAAATAGTCCCCAACCCGGCCGGGCGCATGCCTGAAAGAACAGCCACCGTTCACGACACATAGCTGTAATGATTCGAAATTAATTCTCAAAATGCGAATACTTTGA
The DNA here is from genome assembly GCF_023864345.2 of Schistocerca serialis cubense. Taxonomy (NCBI): domain Eukaryota; kingdom Metazoa; phylum Arthropoda; class Insecta; order Orthoptera; family Acrididae; genus Schistocerca; species Schistocerca serialis. Next base: position 866,675,433 of record NC_064641.1, on the reverse strand, counting down.
CATCAGGTGTATTAGGTGTAGATCTGGGCTGGTGCACGACGATAACAAGATTGATCTTGATTTCTGGTCGTTTCATTCTATCTGTTGCGGGAATCCAAATACACTACTGGCCATTACAATTGCTACACCACGAATAAATGCAGATGATAAACGGGTATTCATTGGACAACTGACATGTGATTACATTTTCACGCAATTTGGGTGCATAGATCCTGAGATATCAGTACCCAGAACAACCACCTCTGGCCGTGATAACGGCCTTCATACGCCTGGGCATTGAGTCAAACATTTCTTGGATGGCGTGTACAGGTACAGCTGCCCATGCATCTTCAACACGATACCACAGTTCATCAAGAGTACTGACTGGCGTATTGTGACGAGCCAGTTGCTCGGCCACCATTGACCAGACGTTTTCAATTGGTGACAGATCTGGAGAATGTGCTGGCCAGGGCAGCAGTCGAACATTTTCTGTATCCAGAAAGGCCCGTACAGGACCTGCAACATGCGGTCGTGCATTATCCTGCTCAAATGTAGGGTTTCACAAGGATCGAATGAAGGGTAGAACCACGGGTCGTAACACATCTGAAATGTAACGTCCACTGTTCAAACTGCGGTCAATGCGAACGAAAGGTGACGGAGACGTGTAGCCAATGGCACCCCATACCATCACGCCGGGTGATACGCCAGTATGGCGATGACGAATAAACGCTTCCAATGTGCGTTCACCGCGATGTCGCCAAACACGGATGCGACCATCATGGTGCTGTGAACAGAACCTGGATTCGTCCGAAAAAATGACGTTTCGCCATTCGTGCACCCAGGTTCGTCGTTGAGTACACCATCGCAGGCGCTCCTGTCAGTGATGCAGCGTCAAGGGTAACCGCAGCCATGGTCTCCGAGCTGATGGTCCATGCTGCTGCAAACGTCGTCGAACTGTTCGTGCAGATGGTTGTTGTCTGGCAAACGTCCCCATCAGTTGACTCAGGGATCGAGACGTTGTTGCACGGTCCGTTACAGCCATACGGATAAGATGCCTGTCATCTCGACTGCTAGTGATACGGGGTTTTTGGGATCTAGCATGGTGCTCCGTATTACCCTCCTGAACCCAAAGATTCCATATTCTGCTAACAGTCATTGCATCTCGACCAACGCGAGCAGCAAAGTCGCGATACGACAAACTCAAATCGCGATAGGCTACAATCCGACCTTTATCAAAGTGGGAAACGTGATGGTACGCATTTCTCCTCCTTACACGAGGCATCACAACAACGTTTCACCAGGCAACGCCGGTCAACTGCAGTTTGTGTATGAGAAATCGGTTGGAAACTTTCCCCATGTCATCACGTTGTAGGTATCGCCACCGGCGCCAATCTTGTGTGAATGCTCTGAAAAGCTAATCATTTGCATATCATAGCATCTTCTTCTTGTCGGTTAAATTTAGCGTCTGTAACACGTCATCTTCGTGGTGTAGCAATTTTAATGACCAAGTAGTGTAATATTGCGAGCGTGAGGTGATAAATTCATTAGATTACGATACAATGATTATGCAATGTGACCTATGGAATTTTCGGTCGGTCCATGGAACAAGCACGGATATCCGAAATGGTTAAGGCGAACACTTGCCATGAGAATGAAATCCGGGTTCGAGGCCCGGTCTGGCACACATTTTCTTCTGTCACTGTTGGATGGTACATCTATACCTCATACACCTGATGTTAAGGAATTAAATTCCCATAAGATTTCCATGAAAGTCATACACGAGTTGTATTTCTCCGTTCCGAGGTGAGTGAAAGCTGTTTTGAATGCCAACAGGTTTCCTACACCATACTGGCCACGGTAATGTGTCGTGTTTTAGGTTCAAAAATGGTTCAAATGATTCTGAGCACTATGGGACTTAACATCTGAGGTCATCAGTCCCCTAGAACTTAGAACTAATTAAACCTAACTAACCTAAGGACATCACACACATCCATGCCCGAGGCAGGATTCGAACCTGCGACCGTAGCAGTCGCGCAGTTCCGGACTGAGCGCCTAGAACCGCGAGACCACCGCGGCCGGCGTGTTTTAGGTGTTTCCATACTTTGTCCACACCGTGTGCATCTACAAACGTGGGCCGCAAGCCACTATACTGTGCATGGGGGAGGGTACCTTGCACGATTAATAGCAATTTCCTTTTCTACTCCATTCGTAAACACAGAGAGGCCAAGAACATTATTGTCTGTACGCCTTCGTACGAGCCCCGATGTCCCTTCCCTTGTCGTTCTGGCCGTTTCTCGAAATGTACGTTTGCGCTAGTAGAAGCGTTCTAGGGTCAGCTTGTTTTCTGAACATCCTCAGTAGTGTTTCGCGGAAAGAACGTCGTCATCCCTCCAAGGATTCCCATTTAAGTTCAGGAAGCATCTCTGCAACACTCGAGTGTTGATTAAAGCTACCGGTAACAAATCAAGCTGCACGCCTCTGAATTGTTTCGATGAATCCCTTCAATACTACCTGGTGAGCTTGTACTCAAGAACTGGTCGCATTAGAGTCCCATACCACGGCCTCGTTTGTATATTAACTATACCTTCCTAAAATTCTCCCAAGAATTCGCCTTCCTACACCCGACCGCACGTACACGTTTCATTTCATATCGCTTTGGAACGTTAGCGAAGATATTTAATATACTTGAGATTGTCAATCGTGTCACAAATATTGAAAGATTAAAAGATTATTTTTCGTACTCATTTGCATCAACTTAAATTATTCAACACTTAACTACTCGCGGAATATGAGAATGCAAGCTTTCTCGGCGAATCTCAATGATAAAATCTTCTCGGTTTGGTAGCCGAGTCAATGCGTTGTTCTCCGGCAATATTTCAGCAATATTCTTACTTGCCATCTTCAGGTGAAGTCAGAGATTATTCACTTCGCCTGAAGATGGCAAGTAAAAAATCTTCTCGGGTTGACAGCCGAGTCAATGCGTTGTTCTCCGGCAACGTTTCAGCAATTTTCTTACTTGCCATCTTCAGGCGAAGTCAGAGATTATTCACTTCGCCTGAAGACGGCAAGTAAGAAACTTGCTGTAACGTTGCCGGAAAACAACGCATTGCCTCGGCTATCAACCCGAGGAGGTTTTATCATACCCTCGGAATCCCAGCCAACAATACCATACAATTGTTTTTTTTTTCGAAGATAAACGTAATAAATTAACAACATTCACTCGTTGTGCATACTCATGTACCACTAGCGTATTGTGCTTTCTGGCTTGTACCTAGTGCAAGAATATTCCAAGGCATGTACGTTGGGCGGTGGCGTAAACGACGAAACGGATCAATAGTAGGTAATACATTAAAAGTATTTATTCCAGCTAACGAGTCTTTGCAAGAAATATGTTGCCTTTCTTGAAAAGTAAGACGTTATTGAGAAATAAAATGTGTTGTGAATGAACTTCCAGAGGGTAGGATGACGTTCTGAAATGTATTTCGGTCTTTCGACAAAAGGGATTTTGAGTGCAACTGCAGATTATTATTTTGGTTTTCTCGCTCTGTTGCTATGGCAGCATCTTAATCATGATCAGGTAGCCTCCTATGTTAGGGAGGTACACAAAACCAATGGAGACCGTCGGAAAGAATTTACTACAGCCCCAGAAAATAGGAAAACCGGTTTTGGTTTCGTTCAAGTATGTCTGTTTCTTTCCTGGTGATCTGTTCTGCATTTTTGCAGCCTATCGTTGCGGCACGGTGTCGATGTTCAGTTTTACAACTGTAGTTTGCGTACTTAAAACATGTAAGAGTTAAAAGTGTGAACTCTTGTCTTGAAACGAGTCAGAGGAAGGGCCATTATCCCTTTAAACACACAAATTAATGCACTGCCGTTCTAACGCAGCGCGTGACAAATTATTCACGGTACAGGACTCAGTACACATGCGCCCTATGCTCTGTTGCGTAAACACCCTGAGTCCTGGTTTCTGGCAGTATTCCTCTATGCAGCAGAAGCGCAGTTGCTTTACGTCTGTGCATATTACGGCCAGTGAAATGTATAAATTATGACGACTAGTTTTCTGTGGCGTAGATAATTAATTAGCTCTGTGTAATATTAATCCTGCGGTGTCACATCCAGATATTATTACAAGGATACCGCATTTATTCCCCCAGCAGGCTTAATGGACGAATACATTAATATTAAACCGTTGTTCTTCTGTAATTGCAACTTATTTGAGAAAAATGTGTGTGTGAACCGACATAAATCGCTGCGCTTGTTTCAACTAGGCGGCAAAATGCATAAATGTAAGATGTTTCTTCCATCTTTAATGCACTCAAAAACTGATATTAGTTTTGACCGTTCTTCTTACTAATTTTATTCTGCCTTACGCGTTTTGGCCCCCTGCCATTCTCAAACACTCTACAACAGAAATACATGAGGTGGTGTCAGTCATAAAACGTTAGTACAATTACGTGAAATGCGCATCGCAAAAAACAAAGGGAAGTAGAACTCACCATTGTATGAGTAACACATTCATATTTAAAACCTAAACTGAATTTGTCGAACGTGAATACGAAGTAGCTGATCCACAATACTTGATGACAGTTGAGTACAAACTGACGGACTGTACACGTCGAAGTATGAGGCGAAGAAAACCTTCAGGTGGCCCTACTTTACAGCGCTTATTAAGTTATATGTTACGAAATACATAGGTACTGATACAATCTATCAATAGAGTGCAGGGTGCGATTTGTGCATTTACCAGTGGGGGGAGGGTGGGGGGATGTCTCAGGGGGTTAGTAGAATTATGTATGTTACTAGCTTGGACCGTGGTGTTACGCATGGTTAAACAGCTATTTATAATTAGATGTTAATGCCGAAACTCACTATTGACGCGTATGCACTATCAGAAAAGCCATCCCTTGTTATATCTTTAAAAGTACATTATAAGTAAAGCTTATTTACAAAATCATCTACATACGGGTACAGATATATGAGGGGCATTCAAAAAGTAGAGGCACATCTGTGAAAAGTTGTACTTATTCTGATGATAGAAAACTGAAACATATTAATAGTATTAATAGTAAGACTTATTAAAAACTTTCAGTGTTCGGCTCCACAAATTTAAATTATATGTAAAGTTTTACTCCAGTGCGTGGGAAATAAACATCCCAGGTAGGGATGCATAAACTAAAAACAGAGGAGGGGATGGTCTGATGCAGAGGGGGGGAAATCCCCCCCATCCCCCCCTGCAAATCGCACACTGATAGAGTGTAATACTAAATAACAAATGAAATTTAGTAATTTATTACATCACCCACCTGTTATTTGACAATTGAAGGGTCAGGGGATAGAACCAGGTAAGTCAGTTCTTATGAAACTCGAGGAAAAGCGATTTTAAAGGTCGACCTGTGGTTACATCAATATATAAGAACGTACAATACTTCTTATTTCATAATTTAAATGTCATGGGGTGCATAGAAAGAGGAAATAGGGTTACTGGCATTCGGAGTGTTCCTAGATCTAAGTAACTTCCAGTGAAATGGCGCTTTGTAAGGGGAAATAGGTAAGGAAAACGAAACAGACCCAATAATTCCATAATAATCACTAATAAATGATTTCTGGTTGTTATAATACGGAGATAGTACTCATATCACGTATGTTTAGCCGTGGGGCAGCTGAATGAACAACTTAAAAGCAGCAGGACGAAAAGACTTAATCAGGCTTGAGATTCTTTATTTTTAGCCTTGAAACTGGAAGGAGAGGTAGAACAAAAAGTGTAATTGTTCAACTTAGACTACAGCGAACAATAGATAACTGCAAAGCTATTGGGCACTAGACAAGCAAAGAATTCTGAAGTTAAACACATCATAATAAGCAGATACTGGCAGTCAAAACAATCTGTCTATTGGCTGACACTGTCTTGGTGTCCTTATGCCAGTTTCCACTCGTCCGTGATAAGTCGTTTGATATTCCAGAATAATGCAGTGACTCTATTCAGAAGATATTATCTCAATAGGCCGAGTTTGGAAAGGGCATTTTGCAATGTTCTTTGAGACCGACAGTGTTTTCCATTTCTTGATCAGCAGTGACCAAAGTCAAAGGGGATGGTTTAAATCTGAATGCTGCGATCATTTCCTCGAAATCTTCAGGTGTTTCCTTGGTGTCTTCTCGTTCCCTAATGCAACATTTTATCACACTCTAATTACGAATGGCCACACACAAGGAACGTAATTTTTAGGTTCTTCAAGCCACTAATTTGTTCCAAATTTACATAGCGAATAAAGGGGAACACAATGACGTTTTTATTTTGATCACCAGTAAAATTACAAAATATGCAGGATGTTACAGGAGGAGTGATCAGTATTCAGGGATACGACAGGAAGGTTCATTCGAAGCAAAAAAGTCTCATAAACATGGGCTGTAAAATGCATACCTTAAGAGCTATGAACCTTTTATCGTCTTCGCTATGTGAAATACTTCTCTTCTACTGAATAAGAGCTCATACGTCTTAAGGTATATACACTACTGGCCATTATAATTGCTACGCCACGGAAATGACGTGCCACAGACGCGAAATTTAACCGACAGGAAGAAGATGCTGTGATATGCAAATGATTAGCTTTTCAGAGGTTGGCGCCGGTGGCGACACCTTCAACGTGCTGACTTGAGGAATATTTCCAACCGATTTCTCATACACAAACAGCAGTTGACCGGTGTTGCCTGGTGAAACGTTGTGATGCCTCGTGCACGGAGGAGAAATGCGTACCATCACGTTTCCGACTTTGATAAAGGTCGGATTGCACCCTGCGGCAATCGTGGTTTATCGTATCGCGACATTGCTGCTCGCGTTGGTCGAGATCCAATGACTGTTAGCAGAATATGGAATCGGTGGGTTCAGGAGGATAAAACGGAACGCCGTGCTGGATCCCAAAGGCCTCGTATAACTAGCAGTCAAGATGACAGGCATCGTATCCACATGGCTGTAACGGATCGTGCAGCCACGTCTCGATCCCTGAGTCAACAGATGGGGACGTTTGCAAGACAACAACCATCTGCACGAACAGTTCGACGACATTTGCAGCAGCATGGACTATCAACTCGGAGATCGTGGCTGCGGTTACCCCTGACGCTGCATCACAGACAGGAGCGCCTGCGATGGTGTACTCAACGACGAACTTGGTGCACGAATGGCAAAACGTCATTTTTTCGGTTGAATCCAGGTTCTCTTAACAGCATCATGGTGGTCGCACGCGTGTTTGGCGACATCGCGGTGAATGCACATTGGAAGCGTGTATTCGTCATCGCCATACTGGCGTATCACCCGGCGTGGTGGTATGGTGTGCCATTGGTTACACGTCTCGGTGATCTCTTGTTCGCATTGACGGCAGTTTGAATAGTGGACGTTACATTTCAGATGTGTTACGACCCGTGGTTCTACCCTTCATTCGATCTCTGCGAAACCCTACATTTGAGCAGGATAATGCACGACCGCATGTTGCAGGTCCTGTACGGGCCTTTCTGGATACAGAAAATGTTCGACTGCTGCCCTGGCCAGCACATTCTCCAGATCTGTCACCAATTGAAAACATCTCGTCAATGGTGGCCGAACAACTGGCTCGTCGCAATACGCCAATCACTACTCCTGATAAAATGTGGTATAGTGTTGAAGCTGCATGGGCAGCTGTACCTGTACACGCCATCCAAGCTCTGTTTGACTCAATGCCCAGGCGTATGAAGGCCGTTATTACGGCCAGAGGTGGTTGTTCTGGGTACTGATTTCTGAGGATCTATGCACCCAAATTGCGTGAAAATGTAATCACATGTCAGTTATAGTATAATATATTTGTCCAATGAATACCCGTTTATCATCTGCATTTCTTCTTGGTGTAGCAATTTTAATAGTAGTGTATTTGAGAGCCCAAGTTATATCCCTGAATGCCGATCATTCCACCATTCCTCCTGGGACACACTGTATAGAGCACTTCATCTCCTCATCCAACGCATGAGTGATGAAGTGAAAAAGGAGTGTCCTCACTTCATTTGCGCCCGTTTTTCACAAAGCATTCAGGATAAACATTTAATAAAAAGGAGTGCCCTGTTACAAGAACATAGATATTGAACGAATACATCGAAAGTTATCGCGTAAAGTATACCTCATTATTTGCTTTATTTGATATGGATACATCTTTTGCAAACTGCACATAGCCACCTTCCTTTAGTTTTTCCTTGCCTCCAGTGTACTGGGGGACTGAGATAGCACTAGAAGTCTGTTTGCTCTGCCCTTTCGTGGCCATATGATTCACCCGTGACTAGCCTGCTTCTTTCTTCCGAAAATTTGACTTGCTTGGTTCTTTATAGTTACAGTCATATATCTAACGAGGCAGAAAGGCAGTAAATTTACTGCGTGTTCCTACCTCTTTCTAGTAGTTACCGCCAATGCGACCAACGCGGTGTCGCAGATGGTACAATGGTTAACACACCTGATTAATAAGCAGGAGACCCCGGGTTCGAATCCCGGTCCACCACACATTTTCACTCGTCGCCGCTCATGCCTCGAAAAGTCCTGATGCAGCTGATACCACTTATTCTTTCCCTTTCCTTCCCATCTCTCCTTCAGTTATACCAAGTTTTCTTCGCAGTCACCTACCTTGTAGCTACACTCCTGGAAATTGAAATAAGAACACCGTGAATTCATTGTCCCAGGAAGGGGAAACTTTATTGACACATTCCTGGGGTCAGATACATCACATGATCACACTGACAGAACCACAGGCACATAGACACAGGCAACAGAGCATGCACAATGTCGGCACTAGTACAGTGTATATCCACCTTTCGCAGCAATGCAGGCTGCTATTCTCCCATGGAGGCGATCGTAGAGATGCTGGATGTAGTCCTGTGGAACGGCTTGCCGTGCCATTTCCACCTGGCGCCTCAGTTGGACCAGCGTTCGTGCTGGACGTGCAGACCGCGTGAGACGACGCTTCATCCAGTCCCAAACATGCTCAATGGGGGACAGATCCGGAGATCTTGCTGGCCAGGGTAGTTGACTTACACCTTCTAGAGCACGTTGGGTGGCACGGGATACATGCGGACGTGCATTGTCCTGTTGGAACAGCAAGTTCCCTTGCCGGTCTAGGAATGGTAGAACGATGGGTTCGATGACGGTTTGGATGTACCGTGCACTGTTCACTGTCCCCTCGACGATCACCTGTGGTGTACGGCCAGTGTAGGAGATCGCTCCCCACACCATGATGCCGGGTGTTGGCCCTGTGTGCCTCGGTCGTATGCAGTCCTGATTGTGGCGCTCACCTGCACGGCGCCAAACACTCATACGACCATCATTTGCACCAAGGCAGAAGCGACTCCATCGCTGAAGACGACACGGCTCCATTCGTCCCTCCATTCACGCCTGTCGCGACACTACTGGAGGCGGGCTGCACGATGTTGGGGCGTGAGCGGAAGACGGCCTAACGGTGTGCGGGACCGTAGCCCAGCTTCATGGAGACGGTTGCGAATGGTCCTCGCCGATACCCCAGGAGCAACAGTGTGCCTAATTTGCTGGGAAGTGGCGGTGCGGTCCCCTACGGCACTGCGTAGGATCCTACGGTCTTGGCGTGCATCCGTGCGTCGCTGCGGTCTGGTCCCAGGTCGACGGGCACGTGCACCTTCCGCCGACCACTGGCGACAACATCGATGTACTGTGGAGACCTCACGCCCCACGTGTTGAGCAATTCGGCGGTACGTCCACCCGGCCTCCCGCATGCCCACTATACGCCCTCGCTCAAAGTCCGTCAACTGCACATACGGTTCACGTCCACGCTGTCGCGGCATGCTACCAGTGTTAAAGACTGCGATGGAGTTCCGTATGCCACGGCAAACTGGCTGACACTGACGGCGGCGGTGAACAAATGCTGCGCAGCTAGCGCCATTCGACGGCCAACACCGCGGTTCCTGGTGTGTCCGCTGTGCCGTGCGTGTGATCATTGCTTGTACAGCCCTCTCGCAGTGTCCGGAGCAAGTATGGTGGGTCTGACACACCGGTGTCAATGTGTTCTTTTTTCCATTTCCAGGAGTGTATGTTTGTCTGTCCAACATCTTTGATTGGTGTTTTTAAAGAGATCCACAGCTGTTCAACTTCGCACTGTGATGTCTTCCATCCGATCTCTTAAACTTAAGTCTGCTCTTCATCGTTACTGAACTGTAGTCGGAGTCTGTATCTGTTACTGGATACGGCTTACAATGCAATATCTCCTTTCGAAATCTATGCCTGAACATGATGTAATCTAATCGAAATATTCCCATATCTCCCGGTCATTTCCATGTATTCCTACCATTCATGTGATTCTCGAACAGAGTATATGTTATTACTAGCTGAAGTTAATTGTATAACTCAATCTTTCTCCTCTGTCATTTCTACTAACAAGCCCATATTCACCGAAACTCTTTCCTCTACTTTTTCCCCTAAAACCGCATTCCAGGCCCCCTTTATTATATTCTTATCTTCTTTCACACACTGAAAAACCTGTTCAATACCCCCATATACTTACTCTATCTCTTCATCCTCTCGTCAGCAAGTACCTCTGAACTATCGTTGGTGGCCGAGCGGTTCTAGGCGCTTCAGTTCGGAACCGCGCTGCTGCTACGGTCGCAGGTTCGAATCCTACCTCGGGCATGGATGTGTGTGATGTCTTTAGGTTAGTTAGGTTTAAGTAGTTCTAAGTGTAGGGGACTGATGACCTCAGAAGTTAAGTCCCATAGTGCTCAGAGCCATTTTTGAAATTTATCATGTGCTTGGAACCATTTGACTTTGGAACTACCTTTGATCTCGTTGGCCTGCTGCCGGATCTACCGAGAACAGCGTTATCACTAAACTTTTCGCAGTAACTTACTTGCTGCCCCAGTTTCGTATTTGAGCCTTAACGACGCCATAGAACATCGTTGGTGACGGCTGTGTGACCGCTCTTTCCGGCTGCCATCTTTGACGGCTCGCGATTGGCGGCCACATGCTATTGGTTCAAATGGCTCTGAGCACTATGAGACTTAACTTGTCATCAGTCCCCTAGAACTTAAAACTACTTAAACCTGACTAACCTAAGGACATCACACAATCGCATGCCCGAAGCAGGATTCGAACCTGCGACCGTAAAGGTCGCGCGATTCCAGACTGCAGCGCCTAGAACCGCTCGGCCACCTCGGCCGGCCCACCTGCTGTTCAAGGGGGAAGTTGCGGTTTACGGAGGGTAGACGTTCTACACCTACGTAGAAACGTGGCGGAGGGTATCCTGTACCACTAATAGTCATTTCCTTTCCTGTTCCACTCGCAAACAGAGCGAGGAAAAAACGACTGTCTTTATGCTTCCGTATGTCTACTAATATCTCGTACCTTATCGTCATGATCCTTACGAGCAATGTGTGTTGGCAGCAGTAGAATCGCGTGACAATGGGTTTTAAGTACAGGTTCTCTAAATTTTCGTAATACTGTTTGTCGAAAAAGACGTCGGCTTCCCTCCATGGATTCCCATATCAGATCCCGAAGCATCTTCGCAACACCTTCCTCTCCTTCGAACCTACCGGTAACAAATCTAGTAGCATGTCTCGAAATTGCTTCAATGTCTTTCTTCAATTCCACCTGGTATGGATCCTAAACACTCGAGCAGTCCTCAAGAATTGGCCGCACCAGCGTGTGTGCTATTTGCGGCCTCCTTTACAGGTGAACCACTCTTTCCTAAAATTCTCCTAGTAAACCGACCATTCACCTTCCCTACCACGGTTCTCACACGCTCGTTCCATTTCACATCGCTTTTTAACGTTCTGTCCCGATATTTAAACGACTTGACTGTCTCAAGCAGGACCCTAGTAATACTGTATCCGAACATGACTTTTTGAAAGAATCGAATGGCGGAGAGTGTGCCGGAGCTACCCGCGAGAGCGTTGTGTCGCTGCGGCCGGGTTGGGAAGTCCCTGACGAGTAGCGCTGCCAAGTGGGACAGGCGGCAGCGACGCCCTCGCCGCACTGTAGCCTGGAGCACAGCTGCTCGGACGGCGGACGTACGGGGCTTCCTTGTTGATGCGGAACTGAGTTTAGCAGTGGCAGCGGTACGAGCCGTGCTGTCCATGGGCCATCGGTGCTGGTACCCGCCGATACGTCGCCTGCAACCATGCACCGCGTCTCACGCCTTCGCAACAATAGCGGCCTTCGGGATCATTCTAAGGATGAGCGTCTCGAGTGAGTAGCGCAACTGCAGAACTGCAAAACTGTGTTAATCACCGGTGACTGCTTATTCACGAAGTCAGTAATTCCAAGCTGTGTGTCATTTGGCTCAGGTGTGTTCAGACCCAAACCCTCATACTTTTGTCTCCCGATAGGCTTGGTTGGTTGGTTTGGGGAAGGAGACCAGACAGCGTGGTCATCGGTCTCATCGGATTAGGGATGGATGGTTGGGGAAGGAAGTCGGCCGTGCCCTTTCAGAGGAACCATCCCGGCATTTGCCTGGAGTGATTTAGGGAAATCACGGAAAACCTAAATCAGGATGGCCGGACGCGGGATTGAACCGTCGTCCTTCCGAATGCGAGTCCAGTGTGTAACCACTGCGCCACCTCGTTCGGTCCCCCATAGGCGTGTGTGTGTGTGTATATATATATATATATATGTATATATGTGTGTGTGTGTGTGTGTGTGTGTGTGTGTGTGTGTGTGTGTGTGTCTGCATGTGTGTGTGTTTGTGTATTCCTTTAGAATAATCCTGTTACCCGAGAAAGAGGCACGTATTTCAAGGTGAGCCGTAGTTGTGACCGGCTCTTCGAAAAGCGCGCCAGGCGGAGTGCTTTCGCTTCGCGTCTAGTGTTTGCGGTGGCGCTTTCCGTTTGGCGCTCTATTTGGTTCGCTACCGCCCTCTGGCGGGAGGTGAAGTAAGTGTACGGTCGCGTGACGATCGTGGAGTACGAACTGGGCGGTGACAGAGGTTGTGGCGCGAGCGGGGCCCTGTTGTTAGGGATCGTCAACTGTTCGCCACGTGCTTTGCCCGACCTCTTGGCTGAAGGGCTAAGTCTGCCTTACCCGCATGTACGTGGCTTACGAAGCATAGAAGCCGTGGTGCAGGAGATCAGCGCGTGAGACCGTATGTCTTCTTATCGGCTATTTAAACCACTGGCAGCGTTTGGCTCTGACGAGCATTTGGAAGTGCGACGTGTTCCCGGCGCTGTGGCGGAGTGTGAGAAGTAGAGTACTGTTTTTATGTAATGAGAAGGTTTTCAAGTTCTAGTGAAGTGTATGAGTTTCTCCACCAGTGGTTTTGTTGCGGTCGTCCCACCAGAGTTTTCGTTTGCATGTCCGCGGGAATGTGGTAATTGCTTCTTGGTCGGGCCGTTTCCATTCAGACCTCGATTGAGTGATTTAGGGTCGGTGTCGCCGCTCTCTGTGGTTCGAAGTCTGTGCAGGCACCGCCGTTGCTGCATCTTCTGGTTTTGAGTAACTCGAGGAGCTGGCGGCTTGTAATGGAAGGTTTGGGACTGATCTGCTGTGGCCCTGTAGACCACCAATTACTATTCCGCCTATTGTGATTTGGGGCCCTTTACACGTGTCACTCCCTCACCGAGCTAAGGAAATTTTTTTTTGGGAACTGCCTTTAATGTGTAGGTTTGTGTGCGGGATTATTCACATTTATCTTGTAACAAATATAAGTTATGCAACTGGCGAGAGACAACTATTTTTGCTCAGCACAAGCTAGCTGCTTAAAGTCTTTTTTGGAATTATTCCCTTGTTGATATAACAAGTTTAAAATCTTCTTATTCTTAACGTCAAACCTTGCAATATCCTTTACATAGAACTATTTTCAAAACAGTTTTTTAACTGTTGTCCTATACATATATATGTCACGTTAAAATCTCATTATTGGCAAGTTGTTAATGTCATACCTGGTAATCTCCTTTTCATAATGAAAATTGTCAAGCTATTTGAAATTGTTTTGAAATTATTTTTTTAAAGAAATGCCAGACTTAAAAGTTTATTACTGAGAAAGCCTTTTAAAATAAAAGATAACCTTATCAATGTCTGTGTTTTCAACAGCACCTCCCGGCCTCTACTTCCACGATAACGTTTTTGGAATAACATGTGTACTTGAGTTGTTGTTTGTGAATCGCCCTAATTGACGGTTCACAAGGTACTTAATCAATAACTTCAATGATGTATACCAAATGTTGTTTCCGATGAAACTTGAAGTTCTCAGTGCCAGATTACGAGTCCTAATATTGCACAGTCTGTTCTGCATTACACTAAGTCGCAGATAACTGCGCTTATGTATTTTGATTTTTAGAATCACTGGTTTTCATCAATGAAGTCAGTTACCTCTCTTTTTTAATATCACGAGTAGTTTCTGGATTGGAGTTTCAAAGTAGCCTCGACTGGGTGGTCATGCAATCGGTTAAGCTAACTGTCACTGACAAAGAGCTACAATTACCTTGATAAGCTCGCGTAGCATTATTTCATTTCCTTTCTTAACTGTACCTGCTCAACAGTGCCACCTCTTTTGGCTCGTAATTAATATCTATCCTTAATGTTATAGAGTACATCTAATTTGGCCTGTGTATATGATACCGCGGCTGGTGTTGTTGCCACCAGGATAGTCGTGAGGGTGTCCTTGCTACTGGAAGGCGCACTACAAAGCGTGGACCACCATAAAATCTTTAGTTTTGTTAGTGTTACTTTGTTCGTGTCTTTTTGAATAATTGTAAAGATACTGTGGCGGTTTCTGTTAGAAATTATTAAACCTCCTGATTTGTTAGGCTGATCGAAATCCTTGTGACAAATTTCTCTCGTATATTTGAAGTATAGTAGTGAGTGGTAGTCCTTCTGACCAGGCACTTAAAATTAAATGAAGTATTTGCTTAGTGATTAACTTGCTGCAATTAATTTGAGACTGTGGTTCATTTGTAAAGGATTTTGGTGCAGTAGCTTACTGAAAGTTTGATTAAAGTTCTCTGAACGTTCCGACGTTTTGTCACATTCTAAATTTTCGGTATATTTATCTTAATGTTAATTTTTTCTGAAGGCAGAATCCTTAGTCAGTGTCGGTTGCAATAAATTTATCTGAATGAAATTTATACATGTTGGCATCAGTGCTGTTGTTTTAAAACAAAGTTTTAAATACATTTTGTATCTTCATTTGGGCTTACTTCTACCACCCCTGCAGCCTGTGTGCTCTGCAATCACCTTTCACTATTGATGACAAATCCTCCTCTTCTTATACCATGTTCTGCTGCTGTTGTTATTACCTTATAATTGGTGACCAGGAATCCTTATTTTCCTTCCATTTTACGTACTAACCCCCACTTTATGAAGCTTGAGTCGTAGCATTTCCCTTTCCAGATTGTCGAGCTTTCCTATTACGTTCAAAAGTCTGACATTTCATGCTAGGACTCGTACAACGTTATCTATTGGTTGGTTATTCCATCTTTCTCTCACGTTCACCCCCCTATTGGCCGTCCCATCCTGTAGATCCGAATGGGGGACTAATACGCCATCGCTTGCCAATGGAGGGATCATAATGAAACTTTTTCACCGACAGGCCTCATGCCGTGTGGATACACATTATGTGTCTTTAGCGCAGTGATTTTCATCGCCTTCTGCATCATCATGCCATTGATCGTTGCTGATCCTTCCTCCTACTTCAAGAAAAATTCTGGTGTGAAGAAGTCTTGCATCGTCATATCCAAATGGTTTATAAATGTTAATCTACATTCAGATCCGTTGATGGCACCTTTAGTGGGTTGAAACCGGTTATTCAGTAAACAGTATTTAAACGATCTTGGCTTTTGCATTATTTCTAATGAAGGAGTTCTCTTCGGTTATAAACACTGCGATAATGCATAGCTGAGTAGGCAGTTCATTTGAAGAGGAATGGTCATATCTGAACAAGGCAACCGTAGAAATGGGAGAGAAAGAAGTAGGTGGAAAGAAGGTAACTACGAAGAAACAATGGGGAACAGAAGAAATACTTCAGGTGAATTCCCTGATAAATTAAAACTGTGTGTCGGACTGAGATTCGAACTCGAGACACTTGCCTTTCGTGGTCAAATGCTCCACCTAGATGTTTTTACTTTTGAATTTTTATTCGCTTCACCGCCTTTTCAAATTATCCTTTATTTCATTTATAATAAATGCGTTTCCCAGATTTAGTCTACAATGGGTTCACAGTAATGAAAATGATCATGCATAATAAAGAATCTTTTTAAATCACAGAATCATGAAATATTTCAATATTAATAAAGCAAGGAAGTTTAAGTTGTTGTTTTTTTATGTGTATACTCCTTATATAGCTTTTATTTCTTTCTTTTGTAATTCAACGTAAAGGGAAGGCAAGTGACAGTCGTTGCCACGAGTGAATCAAAAGAAAGCAGTCATCTTCGTCATGTTTCCAGCAGCACGCGGTGATTCATCAAAAATCTTGCATCCAGCCAAATAAGCTTGATCATCCCCGCCATTGGGGTGGCTTCACTATTTTGGGTGCCGACCATTTTTCGGAACTTTATGAGAGTCGTTGTAACCGTTTACCATCGTTCTTAGAACTCCTAAACATTATCCAATCACATCTGTCATCAACACAGCGAGCCTCGTCTTCTGAATGAGCAATACGCCAAAGTATATAAACCACGCACATTACTGCCCTTAAACGTTCGGTCCGACGAGAAGTGCCGGCCGGGGTGGCCGAGCGGTTCTAGGCGCTCCATCTGGAACCGCGCGACCGCTACGGGCGCAGGTTCGAATCTTGCCTCGGGCATGGACGTGTGTGCTGTCCTTAGGTTAGTCAGGTTTAAGTAGTTCCAAGTTCCAGGGGACTGATGACCTCAGAAGTCAAGTCCCACAGTGCTCAGAGCCATTTTTTGAACCATTTTTGAACCGACGAGCAGTCTCGCTCCTGGAACATCTCAGCCGTTGGGCGGACTGCGAAATACGCTTCCTAAACAGTTGACAAAGTACAGGGCTATTACAAATGATTGAAGCGATTTCATAAATTCACTATAGCTCTATTCATTGACATATGGTCACGACACACTACAGATACGTAGAAAAACTCATAAAGTTTTGTTCAGCTGAAGCCGCACTTCAGGTTTCTGCCGCCAGAGCGCTCGAGAGCGCAGTGAGACAAAATGGCGACAGGAACCGAGAAAGCGTATGTCGTGCTTGAAATGCACTCACATCAGTCAGTCATAACAGTGCAACGACACTTCAGGACGAAGTTCAACAAAGATCCACCAACTGCTAACTCCATTCGGCGATGGTATGCTCAGTTTAAAGCTTCTGGATGCCTCTGTAAGGGGAAATCAACGGGTCGGCCTGCAGTGAGCGAAGAAACGGTTGAACGCGTGCGGGCAAGTTTCACGTGCAGCCCGCGGAAGTCGACGAATAAAGCAAGCAGGGAGCTAAACGTACCACAGCCGACGGTTTGGAAAATCTTACGGAAAAGGCTAAAGCAGAAGCCTTACCGTTTACAATTGCTACAAGCCCTGACACCCAATGACAAAGTCAAACGCTTTGAATTTTCGGCGCGGTTGCAACAGCTCGTGGAAGAGGATGCGTTCAGTGCGAAACTTGTTTTCAGTGATGAAGCAACATTTTTTCTTAATGGTGAAGTGAACAGACACAATGTGCGAATCTGGGCGGTAGAGAATCCTCACGCATTCGTGCAGCAAATTCGCAGTTCACCAAAAGTTAACGTGTTTTGTGCAATCTCACGGTTTAAAGAAAATGGTTCAGATGGCTCTGAGCACTATGGGACTCAACTTCTGAGGTCATTAGTCCCTAGAACTTAGAACTAGTTAAACCTAACTAACCTAAGGACATCACAAACATCGATGCCCGAGGCAGGAATCGAACCTGCGACCGTAGCGGTCTCACGGTTTAAAGTTTACGGCCCCTTTTTCTTCTGCGAAAAAAACGTTACAGGACACGTGTATCTGGACATGCTGGAAAATCGGCTCGTGCCACAACTGGAGACCGACAGCGCCGACTTCATCTTTCAACAGGATGGTGCTCCACCGCACTTCCATCACGATGTTCGGCATTTCTTAAACAGGAGATCGGAAAACCGATGGATCGGTCGTGGTGGAGATCATGATCAGCAATTCATGTCATGGCCTCCACGCTCTCCGACTTAACCCCATGCGATTTCTTTCTGTGGCGTTATGTGAAAAATTCAGTGTTTAAACCTCCTCTACCAAGAAACGTGCCAGAACTGCGAGCTCGCATCAACGATGCTTTCGAACTCATTGATGGGGACATGCTGCGCCGAGTGTGAGAGGAACTTGATTATCGGCTTGATGTCTGCCGAATCACTAAAGGGGCACATATCGAACATTTGTGAACGCCTAAAAAAACTTTTTGAGTTTTTGTATGTGTGTGCAAAGCATTGTGAAAATATCTCAAATAATAAAGTTATTGTAGAGCTGTGAAATCGCTTCAATCATTTGTAATAACCCTGTAAGTTCTGCATTTTGTATAACAACGTATGAGCTCAATCCAATAATGCATCGCAGATAACGCATTTCGCTGAAACATGTTTTGCATCGCCTATCCAGCCATCCAGTTGATAGCCCACTTCTTATGTTTGGGAAAGAACACTGTGTCCGGTAAAAAAGTGCAACTGATGTGATTTCTGTACCGGTGCTGCGACGAAGGAAGGCCAGTAAACGACGCGTCAGCATCCAAACGTCACTAAACGTGCCGCACACTTAGCCACACTTAACTACAGCTTATGCAAAGGGGAGAAACAACCCTGATGGATGGCGTACAACCGGTTCCGTGTGACAGTTTTAAGGTTTATGAGGATATACCAGGTCGATCGCGCTGATGTAGACAGTAATGGCATAGTGCGCGCCAGATATGCTACCAGTCTCTAGTTGGATGTTTGATTTCCTTGACATTGCGACTGCGGTGACTCATCAAGCTGCGATAGATCTCCTGAGCGGTGGTTGTTCTCACAGAAGATGCTTCCACACGAACATAACAATATGCCCCAAAAAATGAGGCTAGGTACGCAAGAGAAGGCGAGATGTTGGCCACTTGCAGGTTCGAACGACGGCGGAGGAAGTTCATCTATCAGAGCTGATGTTATGCAGTGTTTGCGCTGTTGGTGATTCCCAACCATCTCTCACAGATACAATGACAAAGATTTCATGCGAACATTCGTGAGGTTGAAACCGCCATTGTGGAACGGTATGGTTAACGTGTCATACTTGATCTTAAGTAACATCCTAGCACTGACATAGTACCCAAAGACAGCCATGCGGCGGTCCGCTATACCCATCGATATTCGTAGGATCTGCGATAAATTTGGCGCTCCTGACGCGACGAGTACGGTGGTGCATGCTACACGTTGGACCATGTCGAGGGCTGTGAACGAAATGTTACCTATGGACACCGGAACATTCTGCCGCAGCCGCCGATAACTCACCGCCGCTGACGGCCGCAAAGAACGAGTAAATGTGATCCTTAGGCATCACTGCGTTTCCATCGTCTGAAATAGTCTTCCAGACCTCGCCAAATGTATAGTAAACTACTGGCCATTAAAATTGCTACACCAAGAAGAAATGCAGATGATAAACGGGTATTCATTGGACAAACATATTACACTAGAACTGACATGTGATTACATTGTCACGCAATTTGGGCGCATAGATCCTGAGAAATCAGTACCCATAACGACTATCTCTGGCCGTAATAACGGGCTTGATCCGCCTGGGCATTGAGTCAAACAGAGCTTGGATGGCGTGTGCAGGTACAGCTGCCAATGCAGCATCAACACGATACCACAGTTCATCAAGAGTAGTGACTGGCGTATTGTGACGAGCCAGTTGCTCGGCCACAATTGACCAGTCGTTTTCGCCGGCCGAAGTGGCCGTGCGGTTAAAGGCGCTGCAGTCTGGAACCGCAAGACCGCTACGGTCGCAGGTTCCAATCCTGCCTCGGGCATGGATGTTTGTGATGTCCTTAGGTTACTTAGGTTTAACTAGTTCTAAGTTCTAGGGGACTAATGACCTAAGCAGTTGAGTCCCATAGTGCTCAGAGCCATTTGAACCAGTCGTTTGCAATTGGTGAGAGATGGTTGTTGTCTTGCAAACGTCCCCATCTGTTGACTCAGGGATCGAGACGTGGCTGCACGATCCGTTACAGCCATGCTGATAAGATACCATTCATCTCGACTGCTAGTGATACGAGGCCGTTGGGATCCAGCACGGCGTTCCGTATTACCCTCCTGAACCCACCGATTCCATATTCTGCTAACAGTCATTGGATCTCGACCAACGCGAGCAGCAATGTCGCGATACGATAAACCGCAATCGCGATAGGCTACAATCCCACCTTTATCAAAGTCGGAAACGTGATGGTACGCATTTCTCCTCCTTACGCGAGCCATCACAACAACGTTTCACGAGCAACGCCTGTCAACTGCTGTTTGTGTATGAGAAATCGGTTGGAAGCTTTCCTCATGTCAGCACGTTGTAGGTGTCGCCACCGGCGCCAACCTTGTGTGAATGTTCTGAAAAGCTAATCATTTGCATATCACAGCATCTCCTTCCTGTCGGTTAAATTTCGCGTCTGTAGCACGTCATCTTCGTGGTGTAGCAATTTTAATGGCCAGTAGTGTAATTAGTATGCACCTCATCTCTCAAGAAACGTTCAATTTCGAAAGCTTTCGGTCTTGCGTAAACATTAGAGAACAATGTACCATCGTTTTTCGAAACTGATGTGCCTTT
Source organism: Schistocerca serialis cubense (assembly GCF_023864345.2). Lineage (NCBI taxonomy): Eukaryota > Metazoa > Arthropoda > Insecta > Orthoptera > Acrididae > Schistocerca > Schistocerca serialis. Next base: position 866,654,715 of record NC_064641.1, on the reverse strand, counting down.
GCTATCGTTTCAATACGAAACACACGCGAGTACCGCTGCTGTAAACAACGCCTCATCCTCGAGTGCCTCCCGGACACAGTGTTCGTGGCAAATGCGCAGACTCTCTCCCCACGCTCCCCGTCTAACTCACACCTCCACCTAGCGCCACCTACCTACAGTCCCCCTCCATAGCTACTAATTTTAGATTCCCGCTGGAGGTCGAACTCAAACGTGCATTCGTGCTGAAGGTTGTGGACCCACTGCACATCGACGCGAATCAGTTATGTGATTGCGTGGCATCTGCTCTTTCGGAGATGTTCGAAACAACACACATTCATATAACCAATTTTCCAACATAGTTGAAGAACATTTCTTGGTGGCATCTGTCTCGAATTTCTTCAATCTATGGCTATTTTATTGATAATAATAAGACGTTTCGACAGCACAGCAATGTACATCGACCCAAGAACTCAGATGACTCAAAGAAATATGTTAAGAAGTGGTTGCGAAAGTAAGTGATTACATATTTTAATAACCAAACATAGAGTGAAACGTTTGTAAGGAATTAATATTTTACAGTTCACGGAGAATCGAACGTATCTCTTGAAATTGCGAAAGGAATAATCTGAATATTACGCTACCTGTGCACTTTCGAAAACAGTCATCGAAGTTTGTATTTGAGTCTCTCAAATTTCCCCAAAGCCTAGTTTTCACGTTTACTAGACATTTAATGAGCAAAACTTCTGGGGAGTTTTTCTATTTTTATCTATACTCGTATATTTGTGCATTGAGGTATGGTTACCATTTTAAGCACTTACGTAGAATTTCCCAATATTTTTATATAACAAATGACACGAAACATTACACGTTTCTAGATTATTTTAAAATTCAACAACATATCGTTTTAGCACCCTAGTTATAATACAAAAACCATATTCGGAAATGAAGCTTTAAAAATTGCATTCCAATTTGGCTTCCGATCTGTTCACCATGTGACGTTCAAAGAAATTTTGAATCGCTAGTGTTCACGTTTTGTAGCTAGTTGCTAACATCCAAAGTGAGTTGTTCCCTATTTTACGTTAAGGAATGCTCTAAATCTGAAATGACTTCACAGTCCTCGTTCCGTCCACGTTCGCGTCTTGTGTGAGGACTAAATAAGGGCGCTTTGCTTATTTCAGGCCGTCACTAGAAGGGAGATGAGTTATTGATCGGGGGAACTGAAATTGCTGATCTTTTTTACTTCGCACGAAACCCACGTAAATTTAATGGCATTCGTACTTCGCCTCATCGCGAATTTCCAATTTACGTCGCGTCGTTCATTAACAGCCTTTGTAGTCCAAGTCAGTGAACTGCGAGATTCAGCCCCGAATTTACCGATTGGATTGGAGTAAATTCGCTAAGACGAGGAACAGTATCAGGTATAGTCCCTGTTCATGATGCGAGGTGCCGGGGCTAGCAGTGTATTTAACACTAAATTCTTCTAGAATCTACATATGTAAATGATGCACTAAGCCCCCCCATTCTAACTCCGACTTTTGCTGTTGCACATGGATTAAAAAAATATACGCGAACTGACTGAAATCAACCCTGCAACTGGAGTAGAAAAGAGTTTGGCACCAGCAATAATTTAATTTGGTAAATAAGTTAAATAAAGGAAGGTTTCATTAACGTAGTGAGAAATGATAGGGTTGCTCTACCGATTAACAGAATGAAAGTTCTGTCCAAAATAACAATATGATTTATTAAGACTAAACACAAAATAATAAACAAAAACACATGAAACATTTACAATACATCAAATTGGCTCAAATTGGATACTCAAACAAACGCTGTGAAGGTGAAGTTGTCCCTAAACTAGATTGTGACGTTTATGACGAAGTGATATGTGGAGCCAATTCCTTCCCACTCAAATCTTAAGAGAGACACACAGCTAACTCAACATTAATTGCTGCTACATTAGTGAGAATTCAGACGATGAACACCCAAGATAGAACAAAGTTGGAAAAGACGAACAGGCGCGCTCTGCTGCGCTCTGATCATCGCCTAGCAAAAATGTCTGCTTTGCCTATGCTGCGGACGTACATTACCCAGCTGTCTTCTTAGCTGCAAGGACACGATCTGGCGTACTGGAAGCGATGGTTGGTTGCTTCGACGTCCCGTCGTGGTGACGATAATGTCGCGAGTATAGCCCGAAACAAATTATCCCGGCCTGGTTGTTCCAGACTAAAGACTTCCTAGCAATACAAATGCGCCTCTGAGGGAGACGAAGAAGGCTCGCCACACAATCACTGACGGTACAGTGATTGATTTTAACAAGCAAAGTCACCCAGTAACTCCGAAACAGTCAACATTAGCCAAAACTGCTCAAGACAGACAACATAGGCCTCTTGTACACAGAACGCTCAATTGCCAACTGTACTCGGAAAGTTACGTTGAAGTCGAAACTTCAGCAACTTCGTCAAACAGTTACAATTAAATAAAAGTATATTAGACAGCCAACGGAAGACAGGCTGTCCAGAGCAGCGAGAGCTCAGTGTTGTAACCTACTTCGGCGAGAGCCGACTCCCCAGAGCACCCGTACAGGCCGAACACAGAACATTCCCGCCCCCACGACAGTGGCCGTGGTTAAACGCTCCAATCAGCAACTCGAAAACCGGCGGAAAATTCCACTCTATTGCCGGAGCACTACCATTCCACCAATGGAGATTCTTGGCGCCAATTTCTGCGCTGATTTTGCTACGTCACGGAGCTATGCCCTGAGCAAGCCAATCACAGTTACTATTTTGCAGAAAGCGCGGAAATTTTCCCGCCACAACTGCCTGGGTACACAAGTCATTCCCACGCCTCGCTGGTAGCCCGCCAGAAAGTGTTTTCGCCAAGTTTCTGCGAAGTAACGGAACCTCTAGCGCAGCCGCTACTTCAGGCCCCTGCGGGCATGTCTCTTGACAATGCCGGCGTCTGGAAAGCATTCATTCGACTCCCTCACACCCGTCGGCTTAACCCTCTCGAGATCAGCAGTGCCCGCCTGTCACCGGACCACCTGGGTGACGAGAGACGCTGCGTGGGAAGTCCGCATGTGAAGGAATAGCAACTTTCCACCGCATGCAATTAGAGAGGAAAATCGTAAGATAGAAATATGAGAGGGGGCTCATGCCACCTCTCAATGAGATTGTGCCCCATTTCTTCAGGAACTTTTTCATATCTGCCTACAAAATATGTCCAACATGTTCGAGCATATATTTTTTTTATTATATTCTTTGTTTACCATCCAACGGCGTTGCCAGTGTGTAACACCGGTTTCCGTCAGATCACCAAAGTTAAGTGCTGTCGTGCCTGGCTAGCACTTGGATGGGTGACCGTCTTGAACTGCTGAGCGTTACTGACAAGTGGGGTGCACTCAGCCCCAGTGAGGCCAACTGAGGAGCTACCTGAATGAGAAGAAGCGGCTACCAGCACGAAAACTAACAACGACCGTGAGAGCGGTGTGCTCACCACATGCCCCTCTGTAACCATATCCAGTGACGCCAATTGGCCGAGGATCACATGGCAGTAGGGCAGTACCGTTGGGCTTCCCGAATCCTACTCGGAGACAGATTGTTTGTTTGCCACCAAAATTTTTTAAGTGCTCCTTCTAATTTTTTTCTATCGTTTAGGATATTGCATTCAAAGCTGTCCCTTCTCTGGGTGATACCTTGCCCTGTAGCATCTTTCCAGATCTAAACTTCCAGCCATGAGTGTTAGTCCTTCTTCTCAGCAGACTTTCTCTAAATGAGTCCTCTTAAAGTTGATTCCAAAATGCAACAGCCACTACCGTCCAAACGTGGTGTTGTTGTCACTCCTATCTTCAGTTAGGAGAGCGATTTGATGCAGCTCTCCTCGCTAGCCGATCCTGTGCAAGGATCTTATCCGTGCTGCTACTAACTATACCCATTTGGATCTGCTTACTGTATTTATCGTTGATTTGCTTCTTCAGTTTTAATCTCCCTCCTCCCACCCCCCCCCCCCCTTTCGCACACTGTATGGTGTGTCCCAATAAATTATTCCTTCTTTTAGTCAAGTTCCATTCTCTATACAATTCTATTCAATATATTTCATTAATTACCCGATCTATCCTTACAATCTTATTTTTTTCTTGTATGTGCACTTACCACCCGTATTTTACGTCCATATAAGACTATATTCCATATAAATACTGACAGGAACTAAAATTAATGCTTGATGTTATCATACATCTCTGTTCCACAATAGTTTCCCTGCTATTGTCAGTCTACATCCGGCCGTTGTGACCGAGCGGTTCTAGGCGCTTCAGTACGGAACCGCGCTGCTGCTACGGTCGCAGGTTCGAATCCTGCCTCGGGCATGGATATGTGTGATGTCCTTAGGTTAGTTAGGTTTAAGTAGTTCTAAGTCTAGGGGACTGATGACCTCAGATGTTAAGTCCCATAGTGCTACAAGTTGATTCTTTGTTACTTCTCCCGACACCAGTTATTTTGCTGGTCAAATTCTAAAGCTCTCCCAGTACATTCCGCATCTTTTTTTTTAAAACCTAGTTCAACTTGCGTAACCTGACTAAATTCTAGTACACTCCATTATGATCGTTTTCTTTCACTTACTATTTATTCCATTCAACCGATCCCCCAAGAATATTGCCATCTATGTCAGAAATACAGTGTTATTGGCAGACCTTTTTTCCTCTCCTTGAACTTTCATTCCATTTCCCTACTACTTCCTTGTTGCCTAGACCTGTTCGTATATTGAATAACCTGGGGCACAGGCCACAACCGTGCGTGACTCTATTCTAAACCACTCCCTTCTTTTCATCTCCTTCGACATTAATATCTGTCGCCTGGTTGCCGTACAAGTTGTAGAATCCCTTCACCTCGCTACATATTTTCCCTGAAAATTTATTCCAGTCAGTATTGTAAAAATCTGTTTCCATATCTACAAATGCGATTAATCTAGGTTTGTCTTTCTTCAAGCAAGCAAAATTGCCTGTCTCTAATTGCCAATATTTTATTTCCAACATTTTATTCCCAATATTTCAGTCCCAACAAAGCCACTCAGTTTGATTCATTACGAAAATGTTCACCACATTCCCTTCAACTGACACAATGCTCAGACAGTAATATCCTTTGTTATGATGAGAAAAATTTCACATTATGTAAAACTCCTTCACAATAGGTACATTGCTTTAACATTCGTTCTGAGTGTAGAGAAAGCGATTTAAACAAATCGTACATAGGTCAGTAAGAAGTGACAATATTCAGTAAAACAGAAATGAATCAGGAAGTTGCTACAATGCGCCAGTTTCATTGCCAATAGTACTTGGCAACATCCACCACCTCATCCGATACAGTAATTTAGTGCTTCATACTCTTTTAAGCACGTTGCATTTTTTTCGGAACGCTGATATAAAATTTTCCCAGGAAATTTTTCGGGCGAATTCCTGTATGCACGTAAATGATTTACTCTGCTGGAAATTAAAATTGCTTTAACATGACAGCGGCATGCAGCAATCGTCATTCGTCAAATTGGTTTGGATGTGTATACAACATTTCAGTACAAACGCACGTATTGGTAGCATTGATTCTATATAAAGGGTGTAAATTTTAAGTTGACAAGCCAGAATAATTCAAAAAATAAGCTTCACACGAAAAAATGTGTGGAATCCATAGTTTACTGTTTTCGAGTGGGACATCTGCTGGTGCTAAAATTAGCCCGCCACACCAGCCCCCTGGGGGTGGGGCGGGAGGCAACTTTAAAATTTCAAATGAGAACCCCCGTTTCTTATTGCAGAATAAGAATCTACATAAGAAACTACGTACATTTCGTCTTAAACATTGTTTTGATTTTTGGTAGTTGGCGCAGTAATTAAAGAAATCCATGTCTTCATTTTTGCGTGTAAAATGAGTTCACTCGTTAGTAAGTAAAACGTTTGGTTAGTTAGTTAGCTAGTTAGATGATTTGTTTGATAATTAAAAGTTCTGTGGCCTCATGACCACGAAACAAACAAAAGTTATCCGAATCTGCGAAAAAAATTAACACAGTTTTTGGGTCAACATTTGTAGAACTCTAATTCCTCTCTCTCAGACCCCACCATATGGGGAGAGACTTTTAGTTTTAGCGAATCAAAATTTACGAATTAAATAAGTATTTTCTATTTATCCGTAACCATTTTCCACGCAAAAATGAGAACATGGATTTTCTTGAATTACAGCGCCAGCCACCAATAATCAAACCAAATGTTTAAGACAAAATATACGTAGTTTTTTATGTAGAATCCGATACTGCAATAAAAAATGGGGGTTCCCATTCGAAATTTTAAAGTTGCCTCCCGCCCCAGCCCCAGGAGGCTGGGGAGGCGGGTTTAATTTTAGCACCAGCAGATGTCTCCCTGAAAATAATCATGTTTGGATTCTCCACATTTTTTCGTGTGAAGCTTATTTTTCGAGTTATTCTGGTTTGTCAACTTAATATTTACACCCTGTATAAAGAAATATTACGCAGCGAGGTTTCACGTCCAGAAATAGCATTTGAATGTTGGTTATCTGTGAGAATGTTTTTGTAATGCATGGTCAGGAAGTAAAGTCTACCAACACGCCAGTGGCAGGATCATGCCCCATCGAGATTGCGATTTATCGTTCCGCGATCTTGCTGCTCGCGTTGCTCGGGGAAGTAGTAGGAGATAGGGGAATGGGCCAGAAAATGGCATAAACAGGAAATGGATGGGGAATCGATAGTTTCGGCAGGGACATACTCGACGCCATGTAACTACTCAAGGGTCCACCCAACTGGCGCTGAAGAGGACAGACAAATACTACATGATCAAAAGTATCCGGACATGTATTAGCGTACATTAACATGGGGCGTGTCCAGCCTTCCCTTTTATGGTGGCTTGAACTGTGCTGTGCACACTTTCAACGAGGTGATTGAATTTCCTGCGGAGCAACGACAACCGATTCGTCGTTATGAGCCGAAACTATAGATCTGGGATCTGGAGCGAATTCGATGTTCTAATTCATCCCAAAGGTTGGGTTCAGATCGGGACTCCAGGCAGGCTACACCATTTCGGGTATGTTAGTGGTTCAAATGGCTCTGACCACTATGTGAGTTAACTTCTATCAGTCGCCTAGAATTTAGCACTACTTAAACCTAACTAACCCAAGGACATCACACACTTCCATGCCCGAGGCAGGATTGGAACCTGCGATCGTAGCGGTCGCGCGGTTCCAGACTGTAGCGCCTAGAATCGCTCGGCCACTCCGGCCGGCGTATGTTAGTGGCCACAAACCATTGGCTCACAGGTGTTGCTTTATGACAGAGTGCATTTTCGTGTTGATAAAAACTATAATTGTCTCCAAACTGTTCCTATACTGTACGCAGTACACAGTACAGCGAAATGGGTGGATATCCTTCCGCTTTTAGCGCTTTCTTGAACGCAATAAGAGGTTCACATACTAACCACGAAAAACACCCCAGTACCCTAATACCACATTCTACACTTGGCACTATACATCATGATGGTGAAGTTCTCCAGGCATTCTGCCGCGTAGGGTAGCCGAGCGGTCTGAGGCGCCTTGCCACGCTTCGCGTGGCTTCCTCCAATCGGAGGTTCGAGTCCTCCTTCGGGTATGGGTTTGTGCGTTGTCCTTAGCGTAACTTAGTTTAAGTTAGATTGTGTATAAGCCTAGGGACCGATGACCTCATCAGTTTGGTTACATAGGAACGTACCACAAATTTCCAAAATTTCCTGGCAACCTGCAAACTCAAACCATTCCATCGAAGAATCGCACAGGTTGTAGTGTGATTTATCACTCCAATTCACTAATTACCAGTCATCCACTGTGCAATGGCATTGCCCATTACGCCACCACAAGTGTCGCTTAGCACTGACTGCAGTAATGTGTGGCATATGAGGAATTGCTCGATCATTGTACGCCATTCGTTTTAACACTCTAAAAACAGTCATTGCGCAAGCTGAATTGTTGGTACCACTTTGGAACTCGTGAGTGATTCTTTGGGCCGAATTCATGCCATTTATTTATTTTTTTTTTTTTTTTTAGAATTATCCTCCGTAATACTTGTCGATCCGTGTCCGTCAGTACTTGGCATTTGCCTGGTCTTGCTTCAGCTGTGGATGTTCCTTCGCGTTTCCACTGCACGGTATCATGACCAACACTCGACCTGGGCGGCTTTAGAAGGACAGGAATGCCCCTACTTGGTGTGTTATTCAAGTTACATCCAGTGGTCAGCCTACTTTCGAATTCGCTGGGATGGCCTGACAGACCCATTCTGCTGTTATCGCTTCTCTACTGACAATGCATCACTTGTCGTCCCCTTTTATACCGACCTGTCCTCCTCTCGTGACATCTGGTGAGCGAAACCGCGTTACATAACGGTGTCTGGGTACCTTCATCAGACAGTGCACTGTTCGCTTGGCCCGTGCAGAAATATACAGCCACGTCACGTACCTTGTAAGGAAATGACGTTGTTTGCAGCAAGACAATATCGATACGGACAGTGGGTCGACATGTGGAGCTCCATCGAATGTCAGTACGGCGGCCGTACTTGCGGCAGCAAGAAAGAGCCACGGTGACAATGGTGCGACGTACGACAACACTGGAGACACATGTAATTCTGCAGGCTTTTGTGGCCGTTGTCACAGTAGTTAAAATCTTCTGGGTTATTAGGTCGCGTCATATTTCTACTAAAACCATCGACGTTTCGACCCATCTGCTGCGATCTTCCTCAGCATCTTCTGGTGTCCACTACTGCTAGAACACTGTCAGAGACGAGTGTCGCGTCCTCTTATGAAGGACAGTTTTCTCGCGTTCATGATGGAGAAGTGATAGTACTGGTTAAAATTCATATGGCTACCATTGGTGGGCCATAGTCATAGGCTAATATTCCCGCTCTGACGCAGAAGGGGCGTTGTTGGCTAATCTCCTATGGATACCATTGGCCGCTCATTGTCATTAGATAGAAAGGCACCATTCCACACTTACACTGGAGAAGGGGTTTTGGTTGAAATTCCTGCTACTGCTATTGGTTGGCTGTCATCATTGGCTAGATTCGAAACGGATAGAGCAAGAAAGAGGGAATGTTTACCCAAAATATTATTGTCTGCCGAGGTGACTTGCAGCGCGTTGTTTATGCAGCTCACACACCGCGGCCGCGTATTTACTTCCTTGATGTCGAGGAGCCACGATTCCGGAAGCCTACAGCCGTCCTCTCTATTGAAATTACGTGCATTCTTGGAAATTTCAACCGCTTCTCGGACTTTTCTTCTATAAATGTTTATTTTCTTAGCCAGTAAGCGTACGTTATTTAAATCGATGTCAGAGCCACAGTTCTGATGATGTTCTGCTAATGCCGATTTTGCGCTTTGTTTTAGCCGCATGTGCCGTTCGTGTTCCTTAACAGTTCTTCCCGTTTCGCCTATATACACTTTGCCGTAGCCACATGTCACTTGATAGACGCCTGCATTGTGCAGGCAATCAGGTGCATCCGTTTTCCGTCTGAAAAAATCTTTTATTTTGTTTTGACTAAAGAAAAATGTCTGGATACCATTTTTATTTAGAGTTCTGCTTATGCGATCAGTGACCCCAGAAACGAACGGTAACCTAACGGATTGAGAAGGCGGTTCTTCGCCATTCTTATTAACGTTATAAATATTCCACCCAAAAGACCTGTCAATTGAATAACTATCATACCCATTTGCCTTCAACGTCCTCTTTAAAAAATTCAACTCCGATTCCAAGTTGTCGTCATCGCTGATACGGAAGACACGTGAAGTGAGTACTGCTTGCTTCTGGGCTCGGTGGTGGCATGAAGTGGCATCTAAATACTTGTTTATGTCAGTCGGCTTTCTGTACACTCTGTGACCTAGCGTGGTATCAGATCGTCTGTATACCAACACATCTAGGAACAGGAGACCGACCTCACTCTCAACCTCCAAGGTAAATTTGATTTTGCGGTGAATTCCATTTAAGAAATTGTGGAACGCATGAAATTCTTCTTCACTGTGTGGCCATATACCAAATGTACCGTCCATATGGAATAATTTTGAGCAACAGACATTAGGTAGTGCTCCTTTGAAACCATCTTGCTGGCTCCGCTGTGTGGACGATACATAGCCCATCCTCGGCCATTTTCCGCATACATAACCTGATATGTGATGGCGGTATGCTGCCGTTCATTACGCAGCCAGTTCATCGCCATTGTTCCTGTCAGAGATGGCACATTTGAACACCAAATTTCGTGCTCTGCACACCCCCAAACAGGGCGACCAACTTTTGACAATGGTTTTAAGGGAGTTAACCAACATATGACCAGGATTTTAAGGGCGGTTTAAAGAAGACTTAATCACAATAAATTTCAAATGCACAAGCACATCACATATTTTTGTGGGTGATGATGGAGATATATAAAAAAACTGGCATCCTTTCCTTATGTTTGCTCTACAATGTCATAAGATGTTCAGGAGAAGTTTTCACGACTTCACTATCACTACGAGAGCAAATGGTCAAGCTGATTCGCCTTGGAAGCAAATGAAGACACACGTGAACGCTGAATACTATAACAGCTACTATTACGAAAAGAAGAGTAAGCAAATCGGAACAATTTGCTGGCAACTCTACCAGTGAAACGCCCACTAATCCCGCGGGGCAGAACGGGTAATAAGATTGTGGAAAGGCCAAGGGTTGAGGCCAGTTTCTGCTTCTAATTCTCATTTATTGTTATTTAATAACCTTTACAACCAAAGCGGCCCATAGCCGAATCTTTACCGAATGCAACTCTTTCACGGCTGAAGGCCTCCAACAAGAAATCATAACAAGATAAAGATCTAATTAAGATAGCTATAAAATAGTTCAAAAACAACATACGCAAGGTGCAATACAAATGGCTGAGTGCCACAATGAAATTCCAAAATTTTGGAATATATTGCCATAGACCTTTAAAGGCAGGAGGCCAAAAAGAAATCTAAAAAAATCAAAAATTCAATTAAGGTAGCAATAAAACAATTGAAAACCCAAAAAGGCGAAATATGCAAGATGCAAGACAAATGGCTGAGGGCCACAATTAAATTTCAAAACTTCAGAATCTGTTACCATAGACCATTAAAGGCGTAAGGCCAGCATATTTAAAAACAAGAAATCTTAAAATCTAATTAAGATAGCAATAAAATAATGTAAAGAAGCAACGTATGTAAGTTGCAATACCAATGGCTCAGGGCCACCATTAAACTTCAAAATTTGAAATAGATTAACATAATCTTTAAAGCCCGAAGGCCGCAGTGTTTAAGCTTCAAAGATAAAATTAAAAATTAATTTTGCAAAATTTTAAGAAAACAAAAGAAATAACCATAAGTCTAAAATTTGAGATAGCTAACAACAGATAATTTAACACCGGTGGCACTCACAAGGGAACCTCCCCATCGCACCCCCTTCAGATTTAGTTGTAAGTTGGCACAGGGATAGGTCTTGAAAAACTGAACACAGATCAATCGAGAAAACGGGAAGAAGTTGTGTGGAACTACGAAAAAAATAAGCAAAATATACAAACTGAGTAGTCCATGCGCAAGGTAGGCAACATGTCGGAAACTGTCAGCTTATGAGCGCCGTGGTCCCGTGGTTAGCGTGAGCAGCTGTGGAACGATAGGTCCTTGGTTCAAATCCTCTCGAGTGAAAAGTTTAATTTTTTGTTTTTCAGATAATTATTAAAGTTAAGGCACTCACACATAATCAACTTCGCTCTCCAAATTTCCAGGACATGTTTAGATTTGCTTGGACATATGCAGGATTTGACGGTCTACACACGGAAACATTTGAAAACGTAAAAAAACATATGTTTTGACAGAGCACAGGGAAAACTGTGCGGCTGTGAAACTGTTACATTCATTTGTTGCAGTTTATGTGACAAACTCTTATGTTTTCATCACAATTTTGGGAGTGATTATCACATCCACAAGAAACCCTAAATCGAGCAAGGTAGAAGAATCTTTTTACCCATTCGCCAAGTGCGCAAGTTACGTGGGCCGACAACATATGCCTGTCATGTGACGCACATTCCGTCACCAGTGTCGTATAGAATATGTCAGACGTGTTTTCCTGTGGAGGAATCGGTTGACCTACGACCTTGCGATCAAATGTTTTCGGTTCCTATTGGAGAGGCATGTCCTTTCGTCTACTAATCGCACAGTTTTGCGTTGCGGTCGCAAAACACAGACACTAAACTCATTACAGTGAACAGAGACGTCAATGAATGAACGGACAGATCGTAACTTTGCGAAAATAAAGAAAATAAAATTTTCACTCGAGGGAGGACTCGAACCAACGACCTCTCGTTTCACATTTGCTCACTCTAACCACGACACCACGGCGCTCTTTAGCTCGCATTGTCCTTGATGTTGCTTATCTTGCACATGGACTACTCAGTTTGTATAATTTGCTTATTTTTTCATAGTTTCACACAACTTCTTCCTGTTTTCTCGATTGATCTGTGTTCAGTTTTTCAAGGCCTATCCACTGCGTCAATTTATAACTAAATCTGAGGGGGGTGCGATGGGGAGGTTCCCTTGTCAGAAGCCTCCAGGGAGGTCGGTCTGCCCTCGTTCACTTAGGCAAGACACGTGGTGAGCCCAAGTATACTTGATCTGTCGGAATCCAACCAGGGGGCAGCCACGGACCGACCGACACAACGACTTGCTTCCCGTCAATCAGTACATGAAAACTCAAACAGGAAAGGTTACAAACGTGATTATCCACAATGAACCACCGAAACGAACCACACAACATGAATGAACGGGGCCTGGGTACATGAAACCACTACTCAACCTTGACGTCCTGGGTCGGTGAACATCGAAGCTCGGAGCGATCATACGGCTCCACACACGCTCCGACACCGCGCAGGGACGGCCACCGGACCCAGCCGACTATACCGCACGGAGATAGCCTGTACTGGTCCGCACCAACCGACCGACTGCCTGCAGGTCCGTCCGCGACTGCTGCTCCGTCGCGACTGCACTGCTGGTGCGTCTCCGACTCACTTGCAGACACACACGACAGTGGAAATACTGGCTCGGACCCAGCCATGCAGAGGAAACACGCACACTGGCGAAACGACATCCCTGCACCAGGAAAGGACCGACCGAAGTTCCACAAGATGGTAATTGAATGGTCGTGCGGTAGCGTTCTTGCTTCCCACGCCCGGGTTCCCGGGTTCGATTCCCGGCGGGGTCAGGGATTTTCTCTGCCTCGTGATGACTGGGTGTTGTGTGATGTCCTTAGGTTTAAATAGTTCTAAGTTCCAGGGGACTGATGACCATAGATGTTAAGTCCCATAGTGCTCGGAGCCATTTGAACCCACTTTGGTAATTGAAGGGGCCCAGAAGCGCACGTGCCCGATGGAACTCCCGACCGGAACTGCCGGCGTGAACTCCATTTCGACAGACAATGACCGGGAATTAATCGCAGTCGAGCAAAGATACTACGAGAGGGGATATATCGATACGCGCTGCTAACGCCGCACACGGTCAGGCAAAGCAGCAACTCAGTGACAGTAGTAATTTAAACTAACGTAGTGAGGCGGAAGTACCTCAAAAACAAGGTGTAAAATACATAATGGCGGGAACACGAGCCACGCGCGGCTCAAATTCCAAATGCACAAGCACATCACTTTTTTTTGTGGGTGATGATGGAGATAGAAATGTAAAAAAACTGGCATCCTTTCCTTATGTTTGCTCTATAATATCATAAGATGATCAGGAGAAGTTTTTACGTCTTCACTATCACTGCAAGAGCACATGGTCAAGCTTTAGAAGCAAATGAAGACACACGTGAACGCTGAATAACATAACAGCTACTATTACGAAAAGAAGAGTATGCAAATCGGAATAATTTGCTGGCAACTCTAGTGATGTATCAGTTCTGGATATTTCGCAGTGTTACGAAACGTTGTCATAGTGTCTGAGTGAATTGCGGCTTTGAAATTTATTCGTGAAACTGAAATATTTAAGCATGAACGCCTGTGTAATCAGCTTTCGCAAGTCCTAGTTGTGTTCTTGTCTTCTTTATGCCATAGCTGCTGATCTGTACAAGCTGCGCACATCCGTGGTTTTCCAGTACTAACCGAGAAACATGTAAACATTCCCTTCCTCACGACCCCTCTAGAAGCATAGGCTATGTCATTCTTCCGCCACTCCTCGCAGTTTCTTGAGCAAAACCGCCTTCTTTCCGTAGAATCATGAATAGAAAAAGGACTACATGTCAACCACAAAATCTAATACTATATGAAAACAATTCGAGATGTTGGCAACGGAAGTTAAATTATCGACATTACTTTGTGGGAATAATACACTGATGGAAATGAAACACAACACGAAATAATAATAAATGTAGACTAATGAAATTTCGGAAATATATTTATCTACGTAAAATATTTAAGTGATTAACATTGCATGATCACAGGTTAATGTAAGCACGAGATAAGCCATTACAAATGTGAAATACTGGTACATTTATAACAGGTGTCAGAATGTTGAATGCAAGTATGCAAATGTGCACCCATTGTATTGTACAGGTGCTGGATATTAGTTAGTGGGATGCAGTTCCATACCTTTTTGCACTTGGTCAGTTAATACAGGGCCCGTTAATGCTGTTGATAGATGCCAGTAGAATTGCCGTCCGATGGTGTTCCATATGTGCTCGATTGGATCTGGTGATAGAGCAATCCAAGGTAAGATGTCTGAACTCTGTAGCGAATGATGAGTCACAAGAACGATAAGTCGGTGAGCGTTATACTGTTGAAAGACATCTCCTGGAATGCTGTTAACGACTGGCAGCGCAACAGATGGAATCAACAGATTAACCTACAAATTTACAATCAGGCTGTCATATGAAATCCAAGTCGCACCCCAGACCATAGCTCCAGGAGGGTCCAGTGTGTCTGGCATACAGGCAGGTTGGTTGCAGACCCTCAACTGTCCCTCCTCCTAACCAACACACGGCCGTCACTGGCACCGTGGCAGAGTCAGATTCCATGAGAAAACACATCAGACCTCCACCCTGCCCTCAAATGGGCTTCCGCTTGACACCACTGAAGTCGCAAATGGTGGCGGTTTGTGGTCAGTGGAGTGTGTGGTATCAACGTTCCATACCACTCTTGTTAGGGGTTGCAGTTATCGACCACGGACCGTATTAGTATCGTTGGACCCGCGAGTCGCGACCAGCGCCGCTCCTCGGCTTGTATCAAGTTTCTAGGGAGTTCTCGTCCACTCTTACTCGGGACGTCAAGTAGTAAAGTAGCATAGCCTTCAGCTGATAGGAAGCAACCTCTTACAAGGCGCTTACTAATGTATGGCCTGAGTGAGGCCTCAATAGCTATCTGTTAAGTACAATATACCGGGTGATCAAAAAGTCAGTATAAATTTGGAAACTTAATAAACCATGGAATAATGTAGATAGAGAGGTAAAAATTGATGCACATGCTTGACATGGGGTTTTATTAGAAAAAAAAACACCCCATATTGCTGGATGCGAATGATCTCTTACGCGCGTCGTTTGGTGGTGATCGTTTGCCCAGCCGCCACTTCCGTCATGCTTGGCCTCTCAGGTCCCCAGACCTCAGTCCGTGCTATTATTGGCTTTGGGGTTACCTGAAGTCGCAAGTGTATCGTGATCGACCGGACATCTCTAGGGATGCTGAAAGACAACATCCGACGCCAATGCCTCACCATAACTCCGGACGTGCTTTACAGTGCTGTTCACAACATTATTCCTTGACTACAGCTATTGTTGGGGAATGATGGTGGACATATTAAGCATTTCCTGTAAAGAACATCATCTTTGCTTTGTCTTACTTTGTTATGCTAATTATTTCTATTCCTATCAGATGAAGTGCCATCTGTCGGACATTTTTTTAACGTTTGTATTTTTTGGTTCTAATAAAACCCCAAGTCATTCCAAGCATGTGTGTCAATTTGTACCTCTCTATCTACATTATTTCGTGATTTATTCAGTTTTCAAATTTATACTGACTTTTTGATCACCCGGTATAATTTTTTTTACCAACGACTTCTAATTATTTCGTCGTTGCAGATCCGACCATGCAGGCAGCACCTAATCGACGATACTGACAAACCTGCTGTGATTTATATGTTTCTATTTAGCATTGGCCACCAGCCAGCATTGGCAACGACTCGTTCGTCGTCATCATAACAGAGTGCACGCTACAGGGCATCTGGTTCCGAGCTGTCCTTGAAGAAACCGATTGGCAACAGTTCGTGGTGAGACTGTGGCGTCAACTGAGGCTCAAATTGCTGTGCAGACGCAGTACGATACACCGTAGCCGTGCGGCGAACGGGACGGACTTCCTCTCGGCAGTGCCACATGGCCCATAGAGCCCAGCCTTCTTACGACCGTACGTTCTCGTGACCACCGCAGCCAGCAGTCATGTACAGTGGCTAAATTTATGCAAAGTCCTTCTGCAATATCGCAGAAGGTACATACAGCTTCTCGTAGCGCAATTACACGACCTGTCAGTAAGGGACCCGGGAGGATTAAAGGAAATTATAGTAATACGGGAGACCCATGGAAAAACGCGAGCGTTGGTCACCCTGCTCCCGAAATGATCTACAAATTTAATATATTTTGCCACTATTCACGTCCGTCCGTCCCCCCCCCTCCCCCCCATTAACCATGGACCTTTCCGCTGGAGGGAAGCTTACGTGCCTCAGCGACACACACACATACTGTAGGTGGAACCACAAAAATGGTTCAAATGGCTCTGAGCACTATGGGACTTAACTTCTCAGGTCATCAGTCCCCTAGAACTTAGAACTACTTAAACCTAACTAACCTAAGGACATCACACACATCCATGCCCGAGGCAGGATTCGAACCTGCGACAGTAGCCGTCACGCGGTTCCAAACTGAAGCGCTTAGAACCGCACGGCCACACCGGCCGGCGGTGGAACCACAACGGAGGGGTATCTGTTGAGAGCCCAGACAAACCTGTGGTTCCTTTTCAGTAGTTGCAGGGGCAACAGTCTGGATGATTGACTGATCTGGCCTAGTAACACTAACCAAAAAGCCCTTGCTGTGCTGGTACTGCGAACGGCTGAAAGCAAGGGGAGCCTACAGCCGTAATTATTCCCGAGGGCATGCAGCTTTACTGTATGGTTAAATGATGATGGCGTCCTCTTGGGTAAAATATTCCGGAGATAAAATAATCCCCCATTCGGATTTCCGGGCGGGAACTACTCAGGAGGACGTTGTTATCAGGAGAAAGAAAACTGGCGTTCTACGGATCGGAGTGTGGAATGTCAGATCCCTTAATCGGGCAGGTAGGTTAGAAAATTTAAAAAGGGAAATGGATAGGTTAAAGTTACATATAGTGGGAATTAGTGAAGTTCGTCGGCAGGAGGAACAAGACTTCTGGTCAGGTGAATACTGCGTTATAAATACAAAATCAAATAGGGTTAATGGAGGAGTAGGTTTAATAATGAATAAAAAAAATAGGATTGTGGGTAAGCTACTACAAACAGCCTAGTGAACGCCTATTTTGGCCAAGATAGATAGGAAGCCCACGTCTACCGCAGTAGTACAAGTTTATCTGCCAACTAGCTCCGCAGATGACGAAGAGATTGATGAAATGTATGATGAGATAAAAGAAATGATTCAGATAGTGGAGACGAAAATTAAATAGTCATGGGTGACTGGAATTCGATAGTAGGAAAAGGAAGAGCAGGAAACGTAGTAGGAGAATATGGAATGGCGTTAAGGAATGAAAGAGGAAGCCGCCTGGTAAAATTTTGCATAGAGCATAACTTCATCATAGCTAGCACTTGGTTCAAGAGTCATAAAAGAAGGTTGTACACATGGAAGAAGCCTGGAGATACTGTAAGGTTTCAGATAGATTATATAATGGTAAGACAGAGATTTAGGAACCAGGTTTTAAATTGTAAGACATTTCCAGGGGCGGATATGGACTCTGACCACAATCTATTGATTGTGCACTGTACATTAAAACTGAAGAAACTGCAAAAAGGTGAGAATTCAAGAAGATGGGACCTGGATAAACTGACAGAACCAGAGGTTGTAGAGTTTCAGGGAGAGCATTAGGGAACGACTGACAAGAATGGTGGAAAGAAATACATTAGAAGAAGAATGCGTAGCTTTAGGAGATGAAATAGTGAAGGCAGCAGAGGATCAAATAGGTAAAAAGACAAGGGCTAATATAAATCTTCGGGTAACAGAAGAGTTATTGAATTTAATTGATGAAAGGAGAAAATATAGAAATGCAGTAAACGAAGCAGGCAAAAGGGAATACAAACGACTCAAAAATGAGATCGACAGGAAGTGTAAAATGGCTAAGCACGGACGGCTAGAGGACAAATGTAAGGATGTAGAGACGCATGTCGCTAGGGGTAAGATAGATACTGCCTACAGGAAAATTAAAGAGACCTTTGGAGAAAAGAGAACCACTTGCATGAATATTAAGAGCTCAGATGGTACCCAGTTCTAAGCAAAGAAGGGAAAGCGGAAAGGTGGAAGGAGTATAAGAGGGTCTATACAAGGGAGACGTTCTTAAGGACAATATTATGGAAATGGAAGAGGATTTAGATGATGATGAAATGGGAGATATGATACTGCGTGAAGAGTTTGACAGAGCACTGAAAGACCTAAGTCGAAACAAGGCCCCGGGAGTAGACAACATTGCGTTAGAACTACTGACAGCCTTGGGAGAGCCAGTCCTGACAGAACTCTACCATCTGGTGAGCAAGATGTATGAGACATGCGAAATACCCTCAGACTTCAAGAAGAATATAAAAATTCCGATCCCAAAGAAAGCAGGTGTTGACAGATGTGAAAATTACCGAACTATCAGTTTAGTAAGTCACAGGTGCAAAATACTAACGCGAATTCTTGACAGACGAATGGAAAAACTGGTATAAGCCGACCTCGGGGAAGATCAGTTTGGATTCTTTAGAAATGTTGGAACACGTGAGGCAATACTGACCTTACGGCTTATCTTAGAAAATAGATTAAGGAAAGGCAAACCTAGCATTTGTAGACTTAGAGAAAGCTTTTGACAATGTTTACTGGAATAGTCTGTTTCAAATTCTGAAGGTGGCAGGGGTAAAATACATGGAGCGAAAGGGAGAATGAACATCAACAAAAGCAAAACGAGGGTAATGGAATGTAGTCGAATTAAGTCTGGTGATGCTGAGGGAACTAGATTAGGAAATGAGACGCTTAAAGTAGTAAATGAGTTTTGCTATTTGGGGAGCAAAGTAACTGATGATGGTCGAAGTAGAGAGGATATAAAATGTAGACTGGCAATGGCAAAGATAGCGTTTCTGAAGGAGAGAAATTTGTTAACATCGACTATAGATTTAAGTGTCAGGAAGTCCTTTCTGAAAGTATTTGTATGGAGTGTAGCCATGTATGGAAGTGAAACATGGACGGTAAATAGTTTTGGACAAGAAGAGAATAGAAGCTTTCGAAATGTGGTGCTACAGAAGAATGCTGAAGATTAGCTGGGTAGATCACATAACTAATGAGAAGGTATCGAAACAGAATTGGGGAGGAGTTTGTGGCACAACTTGACAAGAAGAAGGGATCGGTTGGTAGGACATGTTCTGAGTCATCAAGGGATCACCAATTTAGTATTTGAGAGCAGCGTGGAGGGTAAAAATCGTAGAGGGAGACCAATAGCTGAATATACGAAGCGGATTCAGAAGGATGTAGGTTGCAGTAGTTAGAGATGAAGAAGCTTGTACAGAATAGAGTAGCATGGAGAGCTCCATCAACCCATCTCAGGACTGAAGAACACAAGAACATAGCAGTACGGGAGACCCAGGGTAAAACGCGAGCGTTGGTCACCCAGCTCCCGAAATGATCTACAAATTTATTTTGCCACTACACTGTTCGCGTACAGTGAGCAAAATCTGGTGATTTTCTGTCCTACTTGGTGTTGTAATTTTAATGGTGCACAGTGCAAATCCCAACCCACACACAACAGTACCTCTCTGTTGCATTTGGGGTCTGGTTCGCAATGAACCGTGATAAATCGATTCCTGAAAGCAGAAACGGCGCCTAAGTGCCACTGCGACCGCCGACATTAAACGTCCATCACCGAGAGGGGTGAAAAAGCGAGCACCCCCGCAAATACCCGTATTGCGACGGCACCAGACTAACGCGTGCGTCCCACCCCTCTTCCCGGAATGGGCGGCGTGTTTTGACCGCATTCAGTGGCTGTGTGCCAGCAATCGCAGTCATTTCGCGCTCTCGATTGGCTCGCAAAAGTACACGGTCCGATATTTGCTCCGCCAACAAAGTATGACGCGGTGTTTGGTGTTTAATCCGGCCAGCGCGCGGCGCTGCGATCGCCGATACAGTACGGGAGGGGGGCGGGTGCGGTGATTGACTATCGGAAGCGTTTATCGTGTCCGCACTGCGACAGATCTGAATCAGCCGTAACGCATCTGCTTACATAATAGACCGTGGCAGCGGGAAACGCAATGCCAATACGGAAGCGATACCGCCGGCTATGATTTCGCGAAATGTAGGTGTTACGCTGACGCCGCGGGCGGCTGTGGTGGAGGAAGGGGAAATACGCTAGTGCCGCCAATGTTTACGTGGCCTACATTTTAGCAGGAATTAGCGGCGTTGTGACATGTGGCGAGATAGGTTCCTCTTAACTTTGGCTTTATAGTTTTCCGAAAGTGTGCCGTCCCTTGACAAAGCAAAACTTCTTCTGGCATTAACAACAATATGTATGTCACCAATTTCGAGCTTGACTGCATGTTCGCCTCATATGAGGAACAATACGGTGAATGAAGGAAAATTATTTTCTGTAGTCACTATAAGAAACTACAGTAAAATACACTAACTGATTTTCTCCATCGCGCAAACAGCCAAGAACTTTTATAAACACTCAAAAAAATCGGCAAATGGGGGCAGTTTTATGGTATGGGGAGCTTTCACCTGGTCGCCAATGAGACCTGTGGTAGTAATGGAAGACACCAAGCCTACGCGCAGATTATTGTGGGCAGCCTGCACCCCTTCATGACATTTCTTCCGTGATGGCTACGGCATCTACCAGCACACAAGAACAGATTCGATCTACAGTGGTTAACTCACGTTGTGAGCGGCGGTTGCTATTCTGTCATTCTGCATGACGGATTAATCTGAGATGTACCCTTTACCCTGTGGCTCCTGCAAGATGCAATTTCCACCCCCACGCTACTACAGAAGTCAGACAGACGCTCCTAACATTCTGAAAAACTTTCAGCAATAAATATCTTCTGGAGTCGTCTGCTGTAAGGAAATGACACAAAAATTCATAACTAGTAATAAAAACATGAAACTAACGAAAATTATTATTTATTTTGCAAAAATTCTAAGAAATCACAATGGCACTTTTAGTTATGAACTGAACAAGTTATTTCGGGTTCTTTTCGGAATGCGAAGTTACCTCTCAAGGATAGGATTCGCTAATGAAATTTCTATACAAAGTTTAAGATTGTAATTGACTTGGCAGAATGGCTGAGAGCCGCGCCTAGTCAGCTTGAATAATTATCCATTAGAATGTTGCTAGGATCGTCGTGGCTGTCGCGTGTGAAATACAGTGAAGTGTACTGTTGTGGAGGAAATATGGGGCTCACAAGAGCTGTAGCGTAAAATACCGTAAGCTGCGATGACTGCTGTCTCCGCCACTTGCTGCTGACAAATAAGATAACTCTCGTTCTATCTGGATTGACCTTCGCCAATCAAACTCTCCGTACACCTTGATGAAGTCAAGGACTCCTATTCGCCCCTAGTCTAACTATTGGCGCCATACACCCGTCAGGTAACCAGTCCACTGCAATGCCACTCAAAAATTCGCTCGCAGGCGTTTAACTATAACTCTGTCCGTTCACACTGCACAATAAGTGTGGCGGCCAACACAGAGAACAACGCTTAATCGCAAGGACTCAATATAGAGTCACACTCTGATTCACTCTCGACCGAGGTGCTCTCCCAGTGAAGTACTGAGGAGAGACTTGTTCCTCGCTCTTTGAGTACACGTACGAGCGCACACGCCCTCGTTACGTATTCTCGCTCCAAGAGCGACAACGGAACGGCCCCTCTCCACGCCAGACATGAAGGGGTATAACTTTCGGTCTCTTCCATTACTCGTTCAGCTCAAGGCGTCAGAAATATCGTCTGCCAATCAGCATTGCTCTTCTAAAACGGGAGAATGACGTTTCGTTTAAGGCGACCAATCCGGAAATCTGTAGCATCGGCGTTTGGCGTTTGCTGTCTCCCTGTGAAAATCTCTGAAACTGCGTGCTACGTTGTAAAGAATGCGTAGGCTGGGGGCTCCCACACAATGTAGCGGAATTTGCTTTTAAGCCGAACATGGGGTCGTTCTCCCTTTCACTCGGGCAAACGCTGTCTGCTCTACGGGCGGTCACCGGCTGACATAGATAGGCTGAGTCGTTCTCTGAAGGGACCGGCCCCCCGGCGTGTGGATTGCGTCACCCGAACTAAAAGCCCCTGTGACCGTCGTGCCTTGAATGAGTGTGTGTACGCCAGCCTCGAGTATTTCAATCTCGGTGCGCATTTGCGATTTATTAGTTATTTGCATATCGTTTACATGAATTCGTACAACATTGACTTCATCTTATCGAGTTTGGGTTCGAATGAAGCGTCTTGATGTGCGGAATATGATTGTGAGGGCGGAATGTGTAAGCAATAAAGGTCAGGAGACCACGACGTCTTACAACATGAAAGTCTCGGCCATGCAACTCGCCTGACCTGAACCAAATGGGACATATATTGGACTTTATTTGGCACCATCTCCACGCTCGCAAACCACTGTCCCATAATTTACGGGAATTACGTGTCCTGTGCGTAGACGTCTGGTGCAGCATACCTCCATAAACCTACAAAGGACTTGTAGATCCATGCCGCGCATAATCGATGTTGTGTTGGCTTCCGAAGGTGAATCAGCAACAAGGTGCATAGAGTTGCGTAGCCAGGAAAATAGGTATTTGTTTGAAAACAGTCAGAACATCCATGTGAACACAGCCAGCTAAGAACAACAAGATGCATCTGCCCTAGAACTCTGAACATTTATAGCTCACTAACTGAAGTGGATTAAAATTTGGTTTCAGTTGATTTGTTCACAGTTTCTTCATAGCTGCAGGATAGAAAAGATGTTCTATTTATACAGGGTGTTTCCATAAGAGAGTGCAGAAATTTAAGAGGACAGAGAGGATGCTCCACGGACCAATTTGAGTTGGGGAACCTGGGGTCGGTGATGCTAGCTTAAGGAGATATGGAAGTAAACTTGTCTACCGCTTTGTCTGGCATTACTGTTTTCCAGATTATTTACAGCTAACATCCGTACAAGTTTACACGTACTATGCCGTTTATTTATGTGTAAATTCTTTATTTCCTGCAAGGAAACTGGGAGGACGAGTCTGATGACTAGGAAATCTGAAAGTCCACCTGTACTTGAGGTTCGCGCTAAGAGTTCTACCGGAGTTGTTGAAGAATGTACCCTTGACTGTTCATGAGAGGATCTGGATACAAAATGACGGTGCATAGCCTCACTTCAGTGACCTTGTCCACAACAATGCTGTATTTGCTGGTAGCTGGGTTGGAAGGAGAGGTCCTATTCCAGGGCCTGCGCGATCACCTGACCAGAATCGCCCTGATTATTTTCTATGGGGTGTCTAAAGTCAGTTGTGTATGAGGCCCCAGTGGATACGGCGTTGGAATCAGTTCCCAGAATCGTAGCTGCCTGTGTTGTGATTCGAAACATGACAGGGATATTTGTCAGGTTGCGTCAGAACCTAGTTCGCCGATGTCATGCTTCCACTGAGGTTCATGGTCGTCAGTTTCAGCACTTTTTTTTTAAGGATGGAGTACAAATGGTACGTTCATTGTGTCAGTGATGGTATCTGCAGTTAACTGTAACTGATTTAAATAATGAAGTATGCAGTAATGTGATTTTATTTGTATTATCTCCATAAGCTGACTTCTCCAACTCCAGGTTCCTCATGTTGTCCTGTTAAATTTTTGCAAACTTTTGCACACACTTACTGAAACACCTTGTAGAATTATAGCTCACTGCTGTAACTTTCCGCAAAATAAATAAACTACTTTCATAACTGTGAAAATATTAATGTTTTTTTGTGTTTAACTATGTAAGTAATTATGTCTTTCTACTATAAGTTTGTAATTCACAGAGAAAAACACCTTATCTGAAACTACCTGTATATATCAAATGAATGAATCAGTTATTATGAAAAGGTCATGAGTTCAACTTTTCACAAATTCAGATGTCAGTACTTTTGCATTCTCCATTTGTAGACGCATGTATCTGTGTTGAGAACGTCATGAGTTTCTGTCTTTAAAGCCAAGAAAATCATTGCCAAAATTTTTAGTTGGTATTAAAATGTCATGAGTTCAGGACTCATGACGTTTTCATATCACATCTTCTCTTTAGTTTGATATAATATTTTTTAAATCACCGGAAGTAGCCTACGGTTTATGTACGTACATTAACACCAATCAAATTTTACCATTAGCGATTTCATGATCTATTGTAGCACCACATTGTAAGAGAAATCTTGTGTGGTTGTTGTCAAATCTTTCATTAGTAGTGACAATTTAATCAGAAAAGAGAGCATGTACTCATAGGAAGAAGCTAACAACCATAACAAGACGAAAGGCATATGGCATTATTATAAATACAAAGTCATCATAATAAAGAAGGCTAGATTACGAGGAGAAGCGTACATTAACTACAAAGGACAAAACATTCCTGCAGCTGGTATGTTTGAAAAAATTTTTCGATGCTTTCCTATTCGGGGGCACTCTTTCCTACCTTGTGATAGGGTGTTTGGAGGTATAAGAAGAAAGTTACGACAAACTGATAGAGTTTACACTGTGAAAGAATATATTGAAATTATTCTTCTTTCTGCCAATAAAAAAATTCATTCATTGTCAACTACCTTGAGGATAATAACATTGTTAAGAACCATAAGGACTGGTGGCCGAATGTTTTTAAATGCAATTGCAGAGTTTAGAAACAATGGGAAAAGACAGTTCAATGAAAGCCAACAGCATCAGTGTTTCACAGTACAATATGTTTGAGTATGACAGTCACAACCCAGGGGTATTAGTAGCCCAATCATTCATTGATGGACCAACTAAAATCTCTTTCAGACTTATAAAACTCCTAGCAAATATCAGACTCCCAACCACCTTAGCACACAGACTGAAATGTCCTATAAACAAAGTTAAGATAAACGATGTAAAAAACTGGAACAGTACATCCCAGAGGAGCACAAAAACTACTATATTGATTTATTCACTCGGTCTACAAGAGCTGAAGAAGATGAAAATGTATGAAACCCACAGAAAATGTTGCAACAATGCTTATCTCTTATGATGGTTATGTTAAAATACCATTTGTAATTTGTATTTGTAAATAAATTCCCAAAATTCTATAGTTGTACTATTATATATTTTAATTTAATTCAAAAAGGTCATGAGTGCAAGACAAAAAAATTAATTTGGAGCATGTGAAAAAAATTGATGATTTGAAGATGTAGATTTAATGGTTTCCAGGTACGCCAGAGTATAGAAGTCCAAGTACTTCATACCTTCTAGCACTGAAGCATAAAACAGTTCTCTTTGAATATCTCAAAATCATGTTCTATGGACTTACGACCTTTTCATAATAACCGATTCAATTACATTCTCTGAAATGAATGGATGAGGGTGAAATCAGTAATGATGGAAAGATATGAAATAATGAGCACTACCAGAAATATTGAACCTGCGTTGTTAAGCGATGATTAACAAAAACTTGCGCGGATGCCGACTCATATCGCTGCATGTTGATCGAACTGCCCACATGCGTACTGGAAGTTCATAGTGTTAAGCGAGTGCAGTATTTTCGCGATCAGAAGTGCTTCCGTCGTCAGGTGCTATTTGCTGGCGAACTTCTACATCTACATCTACATACAAACTCCGCAATCCACCATACGGTGCATGGCGGAGGGTACCTCGTACCACAACTAGCGTCTTCTCTCCCTGTTCCACTCCCAAACAGAACGAGGGAAAAATGACTGCCTAATATGCCTCTGTACGAGCCCTAATCTCTCTTATCTAATCTTTATGATCTTCCGCGAAATATAAATTGGCGGCAGTAAAATTATACTGCAGTCAGCCTCAAATGCTGGTTCTCTAAATTTCCTCAGTAGCGATTCACGAAAAGAACGCCACCTTTCCTCCAGAGACACCCAACCGAGTTCCTGAAGCATTTCCATAGCACTCGCAAGATGATCAAACCTACCAGTAACAAATCTAGCAGCCCGCCTCTGAATTGCTTCTATGTCCTCCCTCAATCCGACCTGATAGAGATCCCAAACGCTCGAGCAATACTCAGGAATACGTCGTATCAGTGTTTTATAAGCGGTCTCCTTTACAGATGAACCACATCTTCCCAAAATTCTACCAATGAACCGAAGACGACTATCCGCCTTCCTCAAAACTGCCTTTACATGCTTGTCCCACTTCATACCACTCTGCAATGTTACGCCCAAATATTTAATCGACGTGACTGTGTCGAGCGCTACACTAATAATGGAGTATTCAAACATTATGGGATTCTTGTTCTTATTCATCTGCATTAATTTACATTTATCTATATTTAGAGTTAGCTTCCATTCTTTACACCAATCACAAATCCAGTCCAAGTCATCTTGTTTCCTCCTACAGTCACTCAACGAAGACACCTTCCCGTACACCACAGCATCATCAGCAAACATCCGCACATTGCTATCCACCCTATCCAAAAGATCATTTATGTAGATAGAAAACAACAGCGGACCTACCACACTTCCCTGGGGCACTCCAGATGATACCCTCACCTCCGATGAACACACACCATTGAGGACAACGTACTGGGTTCTATTACTTAAGAAGTCTTCAAGCCACTCATATATTTGGGGACCAATCCCATATGCTCCTACCTTAGTTGGGAGTCTGCTGTGGGGCACTGAGTCAAACGCTTTCCGGAAGTCAAGGAATATAGCATCCGTCTGATACCCTTCATCCAAAAGGGCGAGTTGCGTTTCGCAGGAGTGATGCTTTCTAAAGCTGTGCTGATGTGTGGACAGCAACTTATCTGTCTCAAGGAAATTGTACCCATCCCACCTCGGGCCGCTCCGCACGTCACACCGTCGGCTGAAGAAGCGGTAGTGACGCACACTATAGCCAGCGGTATGGCCCGGCGGCAGCAGCATGGATGTGAGCAGTCCCTCCACCACGGCAGCTAGCTCCATGTGTTTGCGAAGTGTTTCACAGGCTGCGACGTAGTCGAGAATAAAACAGTAAAGCGGAAGGTGCAGAAATATGATTCTTGTATTCTAGTCTATCATCACATTGTAACACTTTTTTTCTAGGCCACTTTCTTGTCTATCCAATTTTCCGGTATAGATTTTGCAATTCATTTTAAATTAAGTTCCCTGCGAGTTAGAGACCTGAAACATTAACCATAACCCACAACTGGGTGAAGATGCAGCAGTAACTTCCCTTCTTGTTGATCTGTTTGGTGCAAGTGGGGCCGCGAAAGGTTGGTAACTACTCACATCTCGGCCGCCCTGTATGACCAGCATGTTGTGCAGGTAGTGTCAGAATGTGTTCATGGTATCAAGCAAGTTGATGGTCACAGAGAGAGTGCCAATATCTCGTCTCCTACCTTCCAAACTTCACAGAAGCTCTCTTGCGAACCTTGCAGAACTAGCACTCCTGGGAGAAAGGATTTTCGGAGACATGGCTTAGCCACAGCCTGGGGGACGTTTGCAGAATGAGATTTTCACTCTGCAGCGGAGTATGCGCTGATATGAAACTTCCTGGCAGATTAAAACTGTGTGCCGGACCGAGACTCGAACTCGGGACCTTTGCATTTCGTGGACAGGTGCTCTACCATCTGAGCTACCCAAGCACGACTGACGCCCCGTCCTCACAGATTTACGTTTCTGCCAGGATCTCGTCTCCTACCTTCCAAACTTCACAGAAGCTCTCCTGCAGAACCACTCCTGGAAGAAAGGAAGTTTAATATCAGCGCATACCTCGCTGCAGAAGGGAAATTTCATTCTGGAAACATCCCCCAGGCCGTGGCAAAGCCATGTCTCCGCAATATCCGTTCTTGCAGGAGTGCTGGTTCTGCAAGTTTCGCAGGAGAGCTTATGTGAAGTCTGGAAGGTAGGGGACGAGGTATTGGCGGAAATGGAACTGTGAGGACGGGTCGTGAGTCGTGCTTGGGTAGCTAAGTTGGTAGAGCACTTGCCCACGAAAGGCATTCGAGTCTCGGTCCGGCACACAGCTTTAATGTGCCAGGAAGTTTCAATGCGAGTACTATAAGGGAGAAACTTCTGAGAACGTACATTTACAGAACAGCATTGTGTGAATGTGGATCGCAGTAATCAGTGGGAAACCGGAAAAGAAGACTGTCAAAGCATTTGAGATGCGGTGCTTTAGTAAAATGTGGTAAATTGAGTAGATACAAAACGTCAAGGTTCTCCACATTATCGGCAGAGAAATTAATACGGGCAAAATCGCTGACTGGAAGAAGCGAAAGGACAGCATATGTTTCAAGATATCGTCCAATAACACGCATAGTACTGGAGGGACGTATAGAAAGGTCAAAAGTGTAGAACATATCCAGATAGTAACTGAGGTGCTGGGTGGAAGAGAGAAGCTGAGATGAAGAAGTTGGCATAGGAGAGGATGTTGTGGAGGGTCGCATCAAACAAAACAGTAAGAAGGTTAGCAGTATGGAAGGCAAATTGTTGACTTTGGTTTATTGGGAGTATTCTAGGGAAACGTAGCTCATTTATAAAGGTGAGCGCATGTAGGAAACTAGTTCGACACATTATTCAGTACTGATCGACTATTTGGGATCCGCATGAGGTCGGATTAACGGAAGACATCGAAGGAACTCCGTTTCTGGTTGCTGAAATGGATACCAGCAGTTTTGATCAAAGCGCAAGTATTACGGACTTGCTTCGTGAACTCAAGTGGGAATCCTAGGAGAGAAGATGACATTCTTTTCGCGATACACTGTTGAGAAAATTTAGAGAAGCGGCATTTGTGGCTCACTTCGGAACAAGACTACTACCGCCAACGTTCGTATGGTTTAAGGATCGCGAAGGGAACATAAAAGAAATTAGGGCACATACAGAGGCGAATAGACAGTCATTTTTTTCCCTTGCTCCATTTGCGACTGGCACAGAAAATGGAATGACTAGTACTGGCACAAGATATGGTTCAAATGGCTCTGAGCACTATGGGACTCAACTGCTGAGGTCATTAGTCCCCTAGAACTTAGAACTAGTTAAACCTAACTAACCTAAGGACATCACAAACATCCATGCCCGAGGCAGGATTCGAACCTGCGACCGTAGCGATCTTGCGGTTCCAGACTGCAGCGCCTTTAACCGCACGGCCACTTCGGCCGGCTGCCACAAGATACTCTCCGCTTTGCACCGAATAGTGTTTTGTGGAGTATGTGAGTAGATGTAGATGTAGAAGAGTTATGAAGCCAAATGGGAAAAAAGCGAAGAAGAGAGAGAGAACATAATCTCGTCTATTCGATGGAACTCCGTCCAATGACAGATACTTTTCTAGTATCTTCATTACGCGGTGAGTGTGTTGTAGGCAATGATGAGGCGCCAAGAGCCATTTGCGTCGGTCTCTGATCAGCCATCGAGGAAAGTGGGACTGAGCTGTCGTCTTCACATGCTGGGCTCGTTGTTGCCAAGGAATCCTGTTCATTTTGGCTCGCTGCACAGGAGTCTCTTCATCGCACGTGGAAACGGTTGCGGATGGCAGGCTGTGTTAGAGGCTTGAAGATGACACCATATGGTGTCGAAACTGGTAGCATGTATTAAAAAGAATAAACGATGTTCAGTTTGCAAGATACCTCATGTGGGAGAGAGAAAGAGTTGTGAATTTTATTTAGATTCTACAGGGTGTTACAAAAAGGTACGGCCAAAGTTTCAGGAAACATTCCTCACACACAATGAAAGATAATATGTTATGTGGACATGTGTCCGGAAACGCTTACTTTCCATGTTAGAGCTCGTTTTATTACTTCTCTTCAAATCACATTAATCATGGAATGGAAACACACAGCAACAGAACGTACCAGCGTGACTTCAAACACTTTGTTACAGGAAATGTTCAAAATGTCCTCCGTTAGCGAGGATACATGCATCCACCCTCCGTCGCATGGAATCCCTGATGCGCTGATTCAGCCCTGGAGACCGGTGTATTGTATCACAGCCGTCCACAATACGAGCACCAAAAGTATCGGGGTTGCGTAGACAAGAGCTTTCAAATGCCACCATAAATGAAAGTCAAGAGGGTTGAGGTCAGAAGAGCGTGGAGGCCATGGAATTGGTCCGCCTCTACCAATCCATCGGTCACCGAATCTGTTGTTGAGAAGCATACGAACACTTCGACTGAAATGTGCAGGAGCTCCATCGTGCATGAACCACATGTTGTGTCGTACTTGTACAGGCACATGTTCTAGCAGCACAGGTAGAGTATCCCGTATGAATTCATGATAACGTGCTCCATTGAGCGTAGGTGGAAGAACATGGGGCCCAATCAAGACATCACCAACAATGCCTGCCCAAACGTTCACAGAAACTCTGTGTTGATGACGTGATTGCACAATTGCGTGCGGATTCTCGTCAGCCCACACATGTTGATTGTGAAAATTTACAATTTGGTCACGTTGGAATGAAGCCTCATCCGTAAAGAGAACATTTGCACTGAAATGAGGATTGACACATTGTTGGATGAACCATTCGCACAAGTGTACCCGTGGAGGCCAATCAGCTGCTGATAGTGCCTGCACACGCTGTACGTGGTACGGAAACAACTGGTTCTCCCGTAGCACTTTCCATACAGTGACGTGGTCAACGTTACCTTGTACAGCAGCAACTTCTCTGACACTGACATTAGGGTTACCGTCAACTGCACGAAGAATTGCCTCGTCCATTGCAGTTGTCCTCGTCGTTCTAGATCTTTCCCAGTCGCGAGGCATAGGCTCGAATGTTCGGTGCTCCCTAAGACCCCGATCAATTGCTTCGAACGTCTTCCTGTCGGGACACCTTCGTTCTGGAAATCTGTCTCGATACAAACGTACCGCGCCACGGCTATTGTCCCGTGCTAATCCATACATCAAATGGGCATCTGCCAACTCTGCATTTGTAAACATTGCACTGACTGCAAAACCACGTTCGTGATGAACACTAACCTGTTGATGCTACGTACTGATGTGCTTGATGCTAGTACTGTAGAGCAATGAGTCGCATGTCAACACAACCACCGAAGTCAAAATTATCTTCCTTCAATTGGGCCAACAGGCGGTGAATCGAGGAAGTACAGTACATACTGACGAAACTAAAATGAGCTCTAACATGGAAATTAAGCGTTTCCGGACACATGTCCACATAACATCTTTTCTTTATTTGTGTGTGAGGAATGTTTCCTGAAAGTTTGGCCGTACCTTTTTGTAACACCCTGTATAAATAAAATACAAAGAGTGCTGTTACACATATAAGTGATTTATTCAGTGAAACTGCATTAAACTGCATGTGCAATAATTATTGAAATTTTCTCAGATTCATTAAACATTCACTCACAAATTATTCAAACAATGATAAACAAAAATAAAAAAAATTGGGTCACCAGATACTGTAGAAAGTACAAAAAAAAAAAAAGAAAGAAATAGAATTGATTTGACACCAAGAGCTCACAACAAACGAATTATACAAGGTGGCTGCCCTGGTATTTGCCTTTTAACGTGAGCATTGTAACTTCTTTCTAATTTAACATATAAATAAATTACACTAGACGGGTGGACAACCGAGCGAGGTGGCGCAGTGGTTAGCACACTGGACTCGCATTCGGGAGGACGACGGTTCAATCCCGTCTCCGGCTATCCTGATTTAGGTTTTCCATGATTTCCCTAAATCGTTTCAGGCGAATGCCGAGATGGTTCCTTTCAAAGGGCACGGCCGATTTCCTTACCAATCCTTTCCTAACCCGAGCTTGCGCTTCGTCTCTAATGACCTCGTTGTCGACGGGACGTTAAACACTAACCACCACCACCACGGGTGGACATGGTGTAATAAATGAGGAAGGAATGAAGAAAAAAAAAACAGCTGAACATATGACTCTCTTAGCGGGCAAACGGTGAATACTGTGCCTTGCGTCTTTATGAGCGTCTAACATATTGCAAGGAAATTGAAGAAAGCGAAAGAAGAATGCGCAGCTAGGAAAGCGGGCGTTTTCTGTATTACCATGTTCATAGCGTGGGCTGCATCAAGACTCTGCCGGCGACGTGGTTGATAGCGTCTAACATGCCCTACGCTAAAATAGTGACCGAAACCTGCTACTGGAAGTTATCATTACTGGACGACGGTATGCGTCCATCTGCAAGTTCAAACCTACGTGAAACTGCATTAAACAAGGCTCAAAACTGTTCTAACAGTACTACCGTCATCGGACATGTAGTAAAAAAAAAAAAAACGTGATCCTGAGTTAAGCTCTTGATAACGCACACAGTGAGTGAAGCTCGCCTACTTGTATCCAACAAACTTTGCTCTCTACGCTGTTTGCGACGAATGCAAAGTGCATTGTCACATGGCAAGCGATAAGAGAATCCTTGTGACTTATCGGAAGCAGTCAAGAGTGAACTCCTGCCTCCTCAGAAGCAAAATTCGGAATGCGCTCCCCGCACCTGGAGAGAGAGAGAGAACCGCTCCTCTCCAGCGTCTTGTCTCCTCCCTGCCGCAAATTACGTAGCTCGTACTATTTTTCAAAGCGAACATTAGATTATTGCCAATGAAGAGATCCGTTTCAAAATTTCCTCCCTCCTTGCCGTCGCATTCTGCGATGAAAAGGTAGCGACACTCTGTGTGAGACAGAGTATACAAATAAACCAAGACTTCTCCCTTTGAGTATTGCCGCTACGTTCCCGGGTGTTCTGCTCGCGGGAAACGGCCAAAATTCCCCGGGCCACTTGAGATTCTTGGACACCCAAGTCGTGCTGTTGCTATTCAACTCGCCGCTCTGTCTGCGTTACCTAGAATCGTGACAAAGCTGTTTTTCGCTCTAAGTTTGTAGTTTCCGCTGCCTCGGGCACACGTGCGAATGTCCACGGCTTCCCTTGGCAGCGTGTTGATGTATGCAGCGTCTCCGCCTGTCCCTAATCCTCTGGGGGCCTGCCTTCTGTGAAGTGTGCCGACATGGGCGCGCGACCGCCGCTCCCCTATGGGCACTACCTGTGTCCACCTGGTCGCCGGGCTTCCCAGCTAGGAACGCATCAGAAAAGTTCTTTTCATGCACAAAGTGTACCAAGTTTGCAAAGAGAAGAATCATAGCCCTTTACCGATGCTTAATGACACAATAATTCACCTCCATCACACTTCATATATTGCAATAAACTAATGACTGATTTTAAAAGCAAGTATCTCCTTTAATTATGAACATGAAAAGCTTTGACGCTTTTCAAATTCAAAAACAACTGCTGGTTTTGTTACCATTATTCATGTATGTCAGTGGTCCAACTCTCTTTTCTGCACCTACCTGCATACATGCCTGCCTACAGCTCTTGGGAGCACAGCAGAGCAACCAAAACTTAGAAAACCCAGTACTGCCTCTCCCTCTCGCAATGTCTCCGTCGTGCTTCATGGACCTGAAAAAGACACGGACGGCAGCATGGAAACGCTGGAGAAGGTTTTAATGAATGTCACGCGGCTTTACATTCCAGTTTCATTCCACACGAGTTGCCTCGTTTGCACTATTTCGTCAGCCCTCTCTCCAGATGAACATTGCAGCTAATGAGGGTGACAGCGGACACGACAGCACACTGCCGGGTGACGGGGGCGGGAGGCGCAGCAACTGTGGGCAGAAGCGCGGCACGGGGGGCGGGAGGCGGCGAACGGCGGCTGAGGCCAAAACTCCGGCAGCGGAGCGGGACGCGCCCCGGGCGGCCGGCGCTCGCCGAATTAGTCGGGCAGTAAGTGCATTAATTATGCACGCGAGTGTCCAATTAATCAGGCGGCAACAACAACAACGGCGGAAGCGCCAACAACAGCAACCGGCGACACGGTCCACGGTCGATGGCCGTCCGCTCCCGTCCCCTCTGGAGCCGGGCATGAATACGAGCGTGTTGTGTTCTGCCCAACCCCTTTGTTACGAGCTTCACATACCTGCCGTGCAAGCGCTTTCTTCCTTTCGGAAAACCCGCACGTCGCTCGTTACAACGATTTCGATATAGTGCTACTTGATCGGAATTTTTTTTGGTAATGAATCATCATGTGTTACCCACGACACGGAACGCGTTCACGCCTTCTGCGACAACACTGTAGGAGTCTTTCAGTGTTGCACCGCCAGAGGCGTCAGCGTGTAAAGTCAAGCTTCCCGCAGAACTATTTACAAAGTGGCAGCCGCGGGCCCCTTTTGCTTTGAATTCTGTAGTGCCACTACTTGACTTTTCCAGACAGCCCCGATTACGTACACAGACAGAAAACTATCACAACAAAGAGAAGGATTTGTGTGACATTAACGAAAGTTGATACGCTTGCTTCTACATCACGTCTATTGGAATTTCGGGCCAGTCGTGTGAGAGTGGCTTTAGTAGCACCACAATGAGGATGGAAATCACGTTTGCTTTAAAGAAACTCTGTAAAGGTCGAGAGCGTAAGTTAAACCTTTGAGATCGGACGTGGTGAGTGGATATTACTCAAGAATGCCTTTAAGGCGACAACATGCCATTATCAGCACCTCTCATTAGCAAAGAGTTTGAACGGGATCGTGTAGCGGGGCTATGAGATGCTGCATGGTCCTCCTGGGATACTGGCGAAAGACTTAAGTGGAATGTACACTACCGGCCATTAAAATTGCTACACCAAGAAGAAATGCAGTTGATAAACGGGTATACATTGGGCAAATATATTATACTAGAACTGACATATGATTACATTTTCACGCAATTTGGGTGCACAGACCCTGAGAAATCAGTACCCAGAACAACCACCTCTGGTCGTAATAATGGCCTTGATACGCCTGGGCATTGAGCCAAACAGAGCTTGGATGGCGTGTGCAGGTACAGCTGCCCATGCAGCTTCAACACGATACCACAGTTCATCAAGAGTAGTGTTGCTCGGCCTCCATTGACCAGACTTTGCAGTTTGTGAGAGATCTGGAGAATGTGCTGGCCAGGGCAGCAGTCGAACATTTTCTGTATCCAGAAAGGCCCGTACAGGACCTGCAATATGCAATTGTGTATTATCCTTCTGAAGTATAGGGTTTCGCAGGGATCGAATGAAGAGTACTGCCACGGGTCGTAACACATCTGAAATAAAACGTCCACTGTTCAAAGTCCCGTCAATGCGAACAAGAGGTGACCGATACGTGTAACCAATGGCACCCCATACCGTCACGCCGGGTGATACGCCAGTATGGCGATGACGAATACACGCTTCCAATGTGCTTTCATCACGATGACGCCAAACATGGACGCGACCATCATGATGCTGTAAACAGAACCTGGTTTCATCCGAAAAAATGACGTTTTTCCATTCGTGCACCCAGGTTCGTCGTCGAGTACACCATCGCAGGCGCTCCTGTCTGATGCAGTGTCAAGGGTAACCGCAGCCATGGCCTCCGAGCTGGTAGTCCATGCTGCTGCAAACGTCGTCGAACTGTTCGTGCAGATGGTTGTTGATGTATTGGTAAATGTGCCAACACCTTGTAGATAGAGGCGGCCTAAATGCACGCTATCTAACGCAGACGGGTGTGAATTCTGGAACAGAATAAGTAGTGAATTCTAATAAGAAAAGTATGCAGCTCCTCGAATACTTAACTTTTATATAGTTCTTTGGTACATCGCTCTTGATAATACAAATAAGACTATCTTCAGATACGGTTAATGGCGCCTTGCTAGGTCGTAGCCATGGACTTAGCTGAAGGCTATTCTAACTGTCTCTCGGCAAATGAGAGAAAGGCTCGTCAGTGTAGTCGCTAGCAATGTCGTCGTACAACTGGGGCGAGTGCTATCCCGTATCTCGAGACCTGCCTTGTGGTGGCGCTGGGTCTGCGATCACACAGTGGCGACACGCGGGTCCGACATGTACTAAATGGACCGCGGCCGATTTAAGCTACCACCTAGCAAGTGTGGTGTCTGGCGGTGACACCACAGTTGTTGTCGTGCAAACGTCCCCATCTGTTGACTCAGGGATCGAAACTTGGCTGCTACATCCTTTACAGCCATGC
The DNA here is from genome assembly GCF_023864345.2 of Schistocerca serialis cubense. NCBI lineage: Eukaryota > Metazoa > Arthropoda > Insecta > Orthoptera > Acrididae > Schistocerca > Schistocerca serialis. The sequence goes on along the minus strand of NC_064641.1, from coordinate 866,618,371 downwards.
GGATAAGATGCCTGTCATCTCGACTGCTAGTGATACGAGGCCGTTGGTATCCATCACGGCGTTCCGTATTACCCTCCTGAACCCACCGATTCCATATTCTGCTAACAGTCATTGGATCTCGACGAACGCGAGCAGCAATGTCGCGATACGATAAACCGCAATCGCGACAGGCTACAATTCGACCTTTATCAAAGTCGAAAACGTGATGGTACGCATTTCCCCTCCTTACACGAGGCACCACAACATTGGTTCATCGGGCAACGCCGATCAACTGCTGTTTGTGTATGAGAAATCGGTTAGAAACTTCCCCAAGTCAGCACGTTGTAGGTGTCGCCACCGGCGCCAACCTAGTGTGAATGTTCTGAAAAGCTAATCATTTGCATATCACAGCATCTTCTTCCTGTCGGTTTAATTTCGCGTCTGTAGCACGTCATCTTCGTGGTGTAGCAATTTTAATGGCCGGTAGTGTATATCAAGTCTATTGGAATTTCGGACCAGTCGCTGAGTGTGGCGTTAGTAGCACCACAATGTGGATGGAAATCGCGTTTGCTTTAAACTCTGTAAAGGTCGAGAGCGTAAGTTAAACCTTTGAGATCGGACGTGGTGAGTTGATATTACCCAAGAATACCTTTAAGGCCACAACGTGTCATTATCAGCACGTCTCTGAGTTTGAACGGGGTCGTATAACAGGGCTACGAGAAGCTGGATGCTCCTTCTGCGATACTAGTGAAAGACTTAACTGGAATGTAGTTCCTGCACACGACTGCTGGGCAGAGGTGGTCGCGAGAACGTTCGGTCGCACGAAGACCGGGCTCCCGACGGCCACGTGACACTTCCGGGAGGCAAGCTTACGGCATGGCGCATTGTACTCCATCTGCGGCACCAATCTGAGCAGCAGTTGGCACCACAGTGGCACAACAAGCTGTTACGAATCGGTTACGTCAAGCACAGCTCCCAGAAAGACGGCCTATAACGTGCATTGCACCAAACCCAAACCACCGACATTTCCGGCTTCAGTGGTGTCAAGCGAGAGTTCATTGAATGGCAGTGGTGAAGTCTGTTATGTTTTCTGATGAAAGCTGTTTCTAGCCAGGTACCATTGATGCTCATGTGTTGGTTAGAAGGAGCCCAGTTGAGGGCTTACAACCGACCTGTCTTCGTGCTAGAATTTCCAGATGTGTGTGAGTTTCTAAGGGACCAAACTGCTTAGGTCATCGGTCCCTAGACTGTACTCCTTAAAATAACTTATGCTAAGAACAACACACACACCCATGCCCAAGGGAGGACTCGAACCTCCGTCGGGAGTGGCTGCGCAGTCTGTGGCATGACGCCTCAAACTACGCGGCTCTTCGTGCTAGAGACCTGGTGTTATGGTCTATGGTACGATTTCGCATAACAGCAGGACCATTGTCGTGGTTATCCCACACACGACCTGTTCTGCTGCCATTCGTGAAGACCATTTCAGGGAGTGTTTTCGACAGGATAACTCTCGCATACATACGACTGTTGTAATCTCATGTGCTCTGCATAGCATCGACATGTTGTCTTAGGTTGCTCAGTCACCAGCTCTGTCTCAAATCGATCACGGATGGTACATCATTGGATGACAGCTCCAGTGTTATTCACAACCAGCATTAATTGTACCTGTATGAGTGAAGCTCCAACACAAAAACTGACATCCGTCACTTGTACGTCACAATATTTACATGCTTATGTTCAACATTTTCAGTGCATATCTCGTGCCTACATTAATCTGTGATCTTGCAGCCGGCCGGGGTGGCCGAGCGGTTCTAGGCGCTACAGCCTGGAACCGCACGACCGCTACGCTCGCAAGTTCGAATCCTGCCTCGGACATGGATGTGTGTGCTGTCCTTAGGTTAGTTAGGTTTAAGTAGTTCTAAGTTCTAGGGGACGGATGACCTAAGGTCACTAAGTCCCATAGTGCTCAGAGTCCCTTGAACCATTTTTTTGCGATCTTGTAATGTTAATCACTTAAATATATTACCTAGACAAATGTATTCCCGAGATTTCATTACTCATTTTTTGGTGTAGCGGTTTTCTTCTCCGTCAGTGTATTTGTTCTTCAAGACACCCTCGATAATCCCTCTATGTTTGTAGCTATAGTTTTATTACAGACTGGAGAAATAACAACTTATAATAAGAATAGAGGATATCAAATTGACCAAAATTTTCCAATTAATTACAGTTCGGAAACGTGGAATTAGAGCCATAAAATGTCATCCAATCAGCGACTAGTGGGCTTGGGCACATGCGTTAACATGACTGTCCCCAGCCTGTATATGTTATTGTGGTGAAGAATCCAAGCAGCCAGAATAACTTTTAAAAATACTTTATTACAATGCTGTAAACTGTTTAGATCTTTCGTGTCCAGAAGGCTCATGTGAGTTTATGCTTTAGCCACATGCTTTAGATTCTCACATGAAGAATACTGTGCCGTCACAAGACGTCACTCAGCCGCAAGTGGGCCCCACGAGAAAGACAGGCCGCGACGCGTACGTCACAGCACGTGACACTGCAGGTCTTACGAGAGCCGGCAGCCGTTTCCGGGGGGGGGGGGGGGGGGGGTGGGGGGGGGGTGGGGGAGGGGAGGGGGGGGGGCGTAAGCGAAGTCAGCGGATAACTATTTCAGACAAGTTTAATAATTCGAATGCACTTTTAAATGCCTGCAAGTTCTTAATAGCGCACGAGTAAGCTGAGACCTTCAGTAGCCACCAGTTCCATTACATATTGATGTACTGTGTGCCCTGAACAGAGCCGATCGTTCGCGAAGCGTGGCGGACAAGCCGACTAGTGTGACGTCACAAGTCCGTTGCAGGGCTCCTATATCAAGTGAGGCGTGGGGGCGAGAGTAAGAAAAGCGACAGGAACAAATCTGATGCTGTGGCAGCTCGACTCCACGATGGCGCTGTGAGCGAGGGGACGACGACACCAGTGCTGGTGCGAGTCGGTGTGCAAGGCCGGCTAGACATATAGCGCAGAACTGGGATGCCGATCTGAGCCGTGGCGCCATTGAGTTGGTAGATCTTTCTGGCGCCACTGGCTCAGGTGGAGTATCGACTATCCCTCTTGCGGCCCCATTGCCGACATCTATGAGGAAGAGTTGTATCTGTGGATTGTGTCGAAGGCCTTTGCTTTCCGGTATATATGAGGGGTTCGCTGGCCCGAGAGGAAGGCACGAAGTTTGGGGATTGGCGGTAGCGTCGCGACAAGACATGGTCAAGAGGTCCTGAGCGGCAGAATCCACGAGCTGCGCAGAGCGAAGGTAACGGAGGACTTCACCGGGGTCATCGTCGACTACAAGCAGCAGGCCCAACATCCCGTCGGCTGGTTGGCAGCATTCGTGTCGGACGACCGCTCGTGGCCTGTCTGCCCTGTTCTACCTGTATTTCATTGGCACTACTCAGTAACCGCTGCGACACACCGTTGATCCATGGAGCTGCTTGCTGATAAAGGGGACCAACATTCTGTAATCCTCGTGGTGATTCGTTTCCTTGTCTACCTGCCCTCTTTATGATTTCCTGGCATGTACCCGACACTCAGAGTTTTACTCGGGCGGCTCTTTGGTCGTAAATATAGTCAATAGTATTGTACTAAGACACTAGTTGTCTCTAACATTCTGCGTGGTGTCTGTTGTTCTATGTCGTGTCTCCCTACCACTTTCGCGCAACGACGCTCTGAGCGTGTTTTTTAGGGAATTGACTGGTTTGAACCTGGGACCTGTTGCTGGTAAGGAGACGCCAGACCACACATGACATGTAGAGTTCAGAAGAGTTCCAACCAAATACTTAACGATTTCAGCGTCCGCTCCACTGCACTTCCTGTAAAAGAATCTTAATACTAATTAAATTTAGTGGAAGGGGTTCAAGGCTTTCCTATTTTTAGTTAGCTGGTAAAATAACGTCGAAAAAGCAGTTAAGGTTACCATTGGAAATTTATTCTACCCACAAAACATTGTTTATAAATTGCGCTATTGATAAAAGGAAATGTTTTAATACCGGATGATAAAAACCAACTGCGATCAACAAAAATGTGAACGAATATTCCCTGAATGGGTTTCCAAGTTCTACAATGAATCGAAGGATGACCTATGCCATATCACATCTATAATCTAGATTTAAGTTATGTATCATAAAAGAGAAAACTTTCAAAATGGTCTACAGTGACCCTCAATTATCTTTAATTACTTATCTAACTTGTTGTAAATTACAGTGGCTGATGTGGCTTCTCAATAATTATATAACAGAAAAATCATCGCGTTTCAGATTTTAACTTACATAGCAAATGTGAATACTATGAGCTTTAATTGACGATCGACACCAGTATTACGCAAAAAGGGGATGTAACAGATGGGACTTCTGCAGTTCTGAGTGAAGCCTTATGTGTTCAAAAATGCGGCATCGCATGCATTCATTACCTTGTCAGTGTTCGTCAGGGGGCGGCGGCCGGCGCAGCTCCATCCAGCTCGCCATCTCGGAAGCAACTCTCTTCTAATTTCTCCTTACTACCATTTACCGAAGTTGGTTTTAAAAAAAACTATCTGGCTGTGTTTTCATCTGACCAATCAGGGTCTCAATATTAACCTTAAGCTCTGCCTACAAAAATTCTGTCTATCCAATGAGAAACGTTATACTTTTCGTGGTGGGGCAATGGTTTTAAATTTTTGCAACGTAACAGAGGCGCGAAAAAGTCTCACACTAAAACTTGCAGCTGGTGTGGCCCTTTTAGTGTTATCGTAAGATCTATACTGTTCTTCTGGAGGGCTCTATCTTTTAACATGGGCTGGGGGGTATTCCTGGCGATTACTTTTCGTGGTGGGGCAATGTTTTTAACGTTTGCAACGTAACAGACGCGAAAAAGTCTCATGCTAAAACTTGCGGCTGGTGTGGCCCTTTTTGTGTTATCGTAAAATCTATACTGTTCTTCTGGAGGGCTCTATCTTTTAACATGGGCTGGGGGGGCTGTCCTGGCGGTTCGCTGGCACGTGGGTGTCCGTCCCTTATCGTAGGGCCTTCTAGCTTCACGGTTCTGCTCTCGGCTTCTGTTCTCATTTCTCCCCTCGGAACTGCGTCTGTTTCACGGTGGGAAGGTATGACATGCATTTAGGCATTCTTGTGTTAGTCTGTGGTATTCCATTTGCTCACTCGTTAATCGTATTACTTTGGTTAATTTAATGTCACGATTTATTCGGAGCTATGTAAGATACTGCTGGATTTGCTTATCATGTCAGGGTTTTCATGGAAGGTGTTGGATTTGCCTGACACCTTACATATCACCACCCTTCGAACTTAATTTTTGCACTGAAGTTAGGCAATGATTCAATCGTTGTCTATGTCAGTCAAAAATTATTCCTTTATCTAAATTTTGTTGCCTACTGTTCAGCCACGTTAGTCTGGTTCTATGCTAGTTTGTATTACTAATTTATATTTTTATATTATTCCACATTATTCTCAAAAATATGTTTATATTGCCAAGAGAAGAATATTTTTATGCTATTATTATTATTATTTATTTTTAGTTATTTTCTTTCTTTAAGTGTGAAGTTTGTTTTTTAAGAAGTTTTTTATCGAAAGTGAGGAGTCTTTCACATCGATTTTCTTAGAAATATTTTTTTATGAATGTAGTAATTAAGTAAAATCTATTCCTAACACATTTTATAAATATCATGTACAAGTAAAAATGTTTTGTTTCTAGACACTCATTTCAACATTGTTACACTAACAAATAAGAATTATTTCCAAGAATTGCTTTGACAAAGAAATATACATACACAAGTATTGAGATATTATCCTAACAAATGGTACAAATGTTTAAAAAAAAGGGAAAACATCCAACAAGATAATTTTTTATTCTTTGTTTTTATAAGGAGAAAGTAAGTAAAATATAGTTATTCTTTTACTTTTATGAGGAGAAAATAAGTGGCATATAGTTTTAGTGTTTATTATGCCTTACTTTTGCTCTTTATATACTGTCCATTTCAGAACTAATGACTTATTTTTATCGATAGTCTATTTTTTACTTAAGTCCATAGTCAATGACTGTTATTTTGTAGTTTATTAGCTGTCTGATGTGCTTAACTTATTTAGTTTTTCACATGTTTCTTTTGCACAATTCCTACATCACATAATTTGATTTCACACATTCACACAATCCTATGAATGTTTAAGCATGAGGTTGGCGAATGTTTTTGCACGAAGGTGATTAACTTGAGTGAGATGGATGTGGGGAAGTATTTGATGTACAGCTTCATTCGTCGTTCCTTGTTGGCTTTGCAAGTGTGGGTTGCTGTTGTGGAGGTCCCATAATGGAATGGAGCTGTGAGTGCAGAATCTCGTGGTTTACTAGCTTTGTATACGTGAAAGTCATCGTTATGTGTCGCTAAAAGCGGTCGTTTTTCGTTGTAATACTTCGCAGATGACTAGTTTACAATAGGATAGGGGTTTGTGAAGGTATGTCGTCTATTCTTCATCCATCTTCTTTCTTGGTCTCAATCTTGCGAATCTTCAACTTCTGTTCTTCCTGCTTTTTCTCTGCTTCTTACTTGCTTCTTGGTTCTTCTCTTGGGAGGATATAGAAATATTTATTGATAACTAGTCGCTTTGTAGTTCTCCTCTTAGTAACAGTTTGATAAATTGTTTGGGCATGTCATTTTTACTTTGTGGAAGTTTTCTTCAGTTTTGTGCATCAGCGTGCTGTTTTGTGCTGCAGTATTGTGACTTATACACACATTTTTTTGCCAGTGGTGGCTTGCCCAAGCGGTCTTCTCGTTGGGCCGTTTTTTGCTCGCCCTACTGAGTGGAGGCATCCCAGGGTTTACGATCGGTGAAAGTCCGGTGTTTGCTTGTCTCTCCCTGCACCGGTCACTGTCCTTTCCCTTATCTCGACGCTTCTGCCTTGTTGGAATCGTGTCTTGCTAATTACGTCCTTTTCTTTCTTGATACTTCTCACTTTGCAACTTGTGGGTCATTGTATCTGGTCCTTACTGGAGTTTTTACAATGGTTCTTACAAAAAGTTTTACTTATAATCATCTAACATATGTCTAGTACCTACATTGTTTTACGCCTTCTTAAAAAGCTTTACAAATTTTGGTGCCCTTTCCATGTTACAATTCTAAGATATTTTGAGTCTTAACTTCTACAAGAATCCTCAAATTCGTTTTTTATTTTTGTGTAGTGTCATGGTGTATAGCATTTTAGTATTTCATGCTGTTAGACTATCTATGTTTTATCCCTTCACCTTAATCTATGGTACTATTGGTGTTATTTTTGTTTTTGTTTTTATTGAAACTACTTTCTTTTTCCCACCTTCCTCTCTCTTCATTCTTCTTTCTTCTGACGATCTTATCTGCAACATAATCTTGAAATATTCTGCTGATTATTTACCAGTAATAAAATTAATCTTCAAACTTTTTGATATGGCTCACATGGTGAAGTGCTAAGGTTTTGCCTGTTTTTGGGTTCATTAGTTCCACAGCATTATCATGAGCAATTCGGCTAATTATGACAGGTCCTTTGTATGCAGTGTAAAACTTATGTATTTTGTGTTTCTGTTTGCTGGAGAGATGATGTGTTTTTACAAATACTTTCTGGCCTACTGAGAAAGTTCTTTTAATTGCTGTTCTATTTCCTCTTTCTTTTCTTTTAATGGCTGCCTTTCAGATGTTGGAGAGTGCTGTTGCTATGACTTGTTTGTGCTATCTATGTAGTACAATAGGAAATCTAACATTTTCCCTGGTTATGTTTGGGGGTTCAATATTTTTAAGTACAGTAACTGGAGGTAGTAGTGTAGTGCTATGTGGCATTTCATTTATTTCTTCTTGAAAATCTTTAAGGTATATATCCCAAGTGTTGTGTCTTTTGCCCGCATATAATCGGCATAAACTGCCTATGTCCTTCATAGATCGAACTGCTGGATTTACGCTAGGTTTGCACTTAGATGGGTTTTATTTTGTGTTGTTTTAACGTGTTCTGCCATTGCACTGATTTGTATCGTGGGCCATTATCCGAAATTATTCGTTCCACTCGACCTACTTGTCTGAGAAAATCTTGTCTAAAAGCTTTACTTATAGTAAGACCTGTTGCCCGTTTTAATGGTGTCAAGGTAACATATTTAGAAGTAAGTTCCAAAACGACAAATATGAAAATATATCCATTTTTGTGCGTGGGAGGGGCCCCATCAAATCTGTTGCAGCTATTTGTTTTAATTTTTTAGGGATTATTGGAAACATAGGTGGTTTGGTTTGGAAAGTGACGTGTTTAGCCCTCATACATTTTTTGCATTTGACTAATACTGTTCTAATTCGTCTTTCCATATTAGGAAAATGGCTTGTTTGTTTTATTTTTAAAAAGCATTTCTTTGGCCCAAAGTGGCCATTACTTAAATGTGTATACCATATGTACTTATTAATTAGTTCATCTGGGATATAAATTAACCATTCATTCGTTGCAACATTTCGTCTAAAAAATAAAACATTGTTTTTTACGAGATAGTGCTGTCGAATGTCTGGAAAATCCTTACTTCTCCACTTGTGTTTGATTCCTAGTATTTCGGGATCCTTGTCCTGTTCTTTGTCTATGTTTTTCAATGCTGTCGTAATGTAGTTTTCGAAAGGTACTTGTTTCATATAGTACATTGTAAACTGGTCTTCTGCTGCTTCCAAACCTATGTTATTGGATGTACCCTGTGGACATCGTGATAAAGCATCTGCTAATACATTCGCTGGTCCTGGTATGTGTGTAATAGTGAAGTCAAATTCTTGTAGTATTAACATCCATCTGGATAACCTCCCATGAGTTAGTTTGGCGGTCAGTGGTCAGTGGTCAGTGTATACTTTTGTTTTTCTTCCGAATAGGAAGTATCGAAAACGTTGGAAGCCCCATACAATGGCCAATGCTTCCAGCTCCGTGACTGAATAGTTTTTCTCGCTTTTTGTGAGTAGCCGACTGGCAAATGCAATTGTTCTATATGACCTTAGCCCTGCCTGTTCGTATTCTTGGAATAAAACAACTCCTAAACCTATTTTCGCGCTATCAGTGGCCATACAAAATTTTTGTGTTACATCAGGATGCGCTAAAATCGGTGCTGTTGTTAGTGCGTTTTCACTTTTAAAAATTCGTCATTGGCTTGTTGATCCCATACCCTTGGCGTGTTTTTTCCAGTCAGTGCACATAGGCGTGGTGTTGCGAGAGAGTCGATCGAAATAAATTTTTTATAGAATCCGGTGAGACCTAGAAATCCTCTGAGAGTTTTCTTATTATATGGAGTACAGAATTCTTTGATTGCCGTTAGTTTTTCTGGGTCGGGCATTACCCCTTTCTCGGAAATTTTGTGTCCTAGAAATTTGACCTCTCGCCTCCCAAATTTGGATTTTGTTATATTTACTGTGACCCCATGCTCTTTCATGATATGTAAAAACTGATTTAATGTGTCGTTGTGATGTTCCCAAGAGGGTTCTGCTATAATCACATCATCAACATAACAAGTAATTTTTTGTAAAATTTCAGGACTGAATATAGTATTAAATCCCCTAATAAGCGCTGCTGATGATATGTTTAAACCAAATGGCAATCGTTTAAACTAGTAACATCTACCGAATACGATAAATGCTGTAAATTTTCTACATTCTGGGGCCAATTCTATTTGCCAGAAACCACTCCATAAATCAATTGATGAAAATATCTTAGCACCGTGGAAGCTTTGTATCAATTCCTCAAATTTTTCTGGGCGATCTGTCTCAGTGACTATGATTGTGTTGATCTGTCTGGAATCAAGCACTAACCTGATGCTCCCATCTCGTTTTTGTACAATATGGAGCGGGCTGTTATATGTGGAGGTAGCTGGTTCAATAATATCATCATCTAACATTTTAGATATCTCCTGGAATACTTTATTCCTGTAGCTTAATGGGATTGTATAGGGTGGCACTCTAAATGGTTTGTGCTGTTTTACTTCAAACTTGTACTGAAAGTGTTTAATACTGCCAGTCTTAGGCAAAAATACCTCTGCTTTATCTGGTAAAATACCCTCTCTTTTACTGTGTTCCGAAATACCTTGAACTTCTTGCAATTTTTCGTCAGTTCTTTATGGACTTCTAACATGAGTTGAGGCGATTCCCCCTTTTGTGTATACCATTCTAATTCTTCATCCTCTTTATCTCGCGTCATTCTTAATTGTTTGTTTATAACTGGTATTTCTTCTAATTTTAGCTTTTGCTCAAAGAGAAGTGTGGCATTCCCGAATGTAACGCTACCTTTCCCCATATCTATTATCACTCGTCTCTCATTTAAAAAATCTGCACCTATAATCAAATCTACAGGTAGTTGAGGTATAATCACGAAGTTGGCTTTGATCTTTTGACCTTGACACGAAAGAGTTAACCTTGTTTGTCTCGTAACTTCTACAGCATTGTTTCTAATAGGACCTCTTACTTTAATCTTACGTATTTTCAGAACTGGCAATTCCTCATTGGCATTACACTGCATGAATAAATTTTCTGAGATCGCAGTCAGTTCACCTCCACTATCAATTACAATATTGACTGGGATATGCTTTACCATGGCCTTCACAATTGGTTGAATTTGAAAGGGTTGGTTCTGTTCTTCTTCTTCTTGCATCAACGAATCCTCCACTGAATCATACATGAGTCTTTTCAGTAATTTCCCTTGTGAATTCGAACTTTCTGTAGGATACGTTTCGACTGCTACTTCTCTCTCTTTTATTTCCTCTTCTCTATTTCTTCCTTCATTTACGCCTTCTTCAACATCCTCTACTTTTTCCTCATCCTCGTCTACCTTCTCCTTCTTCGTCGCTGCTTCCACATAATCGCATCGAAATGCTCTAATTATCGCTTCATAACTTCCTTCATTATATACGTTGGGTTGTGTGCCCACTAGTAACTTATTTTCAACTTCTGTCGACTGCGCATTATCCTCATTGAATTCGCTTTCCCTGGTTTCCATCTCAAATAGCTCTGCAATACTCATTACTTCGTCCTTTCCTCCTACATTCGTTGTGCATGCTTTTGGTAATTCATCTTCCTCGTCAGTATTCTCCCAATTAATTTCGTCCCAACACGATATTGTTATATTCCTGTCTTCGTTTTCATCTGGTCCCTGCGGTTTTGTTTCTTCCTTCTTCTCTTCTCGTGATAAGGTATTTACTTCTCTGTTCAAGGTGCTGCAATTGTCCTGGGTCGGTGCGTCATTCCCTTTGGCATGGGCGCTTAGCTGTCAATTCGAACGTTTTTCGGGGTTTGGTGGTCTTACCTCCACCTCTTCTCTCTGTATTCTCTTTTCTTGTTCAGCTTGTTGATAGTGGTGTCTTTGTTGATAATTTGTCGGTCTATTGGTTCTCCAGTACCCGTTCCGGTTGTCGTTATTCCCTCTGTAATAGTTGTTGCCGTTCCTGGGTGAATTATAGTTATTACCATATTCTCTTCTAAATCCATAACCGGTTCTTTGTTGAAATCTATTGTCGTTTCTTGGTGCGAAGTTATCACGTGTTTCGTAATTATTGTTTCTTCGTACTGTGTCTTGTGGATTCCACTGCTTTTTGCTTTCGTTTTCACGTGCGCTTCGTATTTTTCTTGCGTCATCTTCCGAAAATATGAACTCTAGTTCACTTAGGATACCTTTAAATGCTTCGACGTCATTGCCTCCGCGCCCTACTAATGATTTCTGGTATTTCAATGGTAACTTCATCGCGCGTAATTTAATCAACTCTCCGTCACTGTATGGTACATCTAAGCATTGATTTTTCTTTGCCATTAATTCGAAAAATTTCACGGGACTCTTCTCTCCTGAATTTTCAAAATATGGGTTCTGTAATAATTCGTACTTCACTCTGTTCTGTGCTTCGCTGGACCAATATCGTGAGAGAAAATTCTCTCTGAAATCTTCGTACGATCGGCATGTCGCTGCAACATTCTGCATGGTTTCTGCGACTGTTCCTGACATGTGTGCACATATAAAGTCTAATTTGTGTGCTAGCGTCCAGTGTTCTGGTAATCCTACTCGGAATTGATCAATAAAAGTTCGTGGATGTAATGAGTTTCCTTCTCGAAAGTGTTGAAATTTTCTGACTGTGAGGAAATGATCGTTGTCGTACTTCGTCATAGTTCCATATGAAATTCGCGATTCTTCGCCACTTTTGTTTCTGGTCATTTCTCCCGTCGTTCTTTCAGGTTGCGATAGATCCATTGGATATTATACCGGGCGTGAGTCGTGCTTCGGTAGCTCAGTTGGTAGAGCACTTGCCCGCGAAAGGCAAAGGTCCCGAGTTCGAGTCTCGGTCGGGCACACAGTTTTAATCTGCCAGGAAGTTTCATATCAGCGCACACTCCGCTGCAGAGTGAAAATCTCATTCTGGAAACATCCCCCAGGCTGTGGCTAAGCCATGTCTCCGCAATATCCTTTCTTTCAGGAGTGCTAGTTCTGCAAGGTTCGCAGGAGAGCTTCTGTAAAGTTTGGAAGGTAGGAGACGAGGTACTGGCAGAAGTAAAGCTGTGAGTACCGGGCGTGAGTCGTGCTTCGGTAGCTCAGTTGGTAGAGCACTTGCCCGCGAAAGGCAAAGGTCCCGAGTTCGAGTCTCGGTCGGGCACACAGTTTTAATCTGCCAGGAAGTTTCATATCAGCGCACACTCCGCTGCAGAGTGAAAATCTCATTCTGGAACCATTGGATATTGTCCACTGTAACTTTCGCCTACCCTTGCGTAGTATCGTTGGAGTGGTACTCAATAATTTTCTTCCATCGGTTGTGAACGTGTAGCTGAATGCATTGCACTGTACTCTTCGCGACCTGGCTTTCCATTGCCAGGTATTGGTTCGGTATCTTGTCTGGCTAACCTTGCTGCTTCATTGCACGATCCAAACTGTCTTGAAACATACATTTGTGGTTCCGCATGTGTTTGTGATGCCGTTTGTTCTTCAAGAATTTCGAAACGTGTTTGTTGCTGTGCAGGCTGTCTGATTTCACGTATGTTGCTTTCCGCCTGTGATTGGAATCGCAAATGTGTAATATCTTCGTCAATTGCTTGTTTTTCCGGTGCTGTTACAGATACGGATGTGGTTGCAGACTCAGTGCTTGTTCGATCCTGTTCACTACGCTCTTCAATGGTTTGCAACAACTCTGTTCGCAATTTCTGAAATTGTCGCTTCGTTTGCGCTTCTATTTTGACTATGCGGTTATCATATCTTTTCAGCGCTGCTTTTGTGATACGTTTGTGTAACACACTGTTTTCAACAACTTCACGCGCTGTACCTGCTGCTTGTCTAGTAATTTCGTTTATTTGTTTCTCTAGTTTCTTGACTTCTCCCTGGATGTTGTTACGTAATGTTTTGATCTCGTCCTGAATGTCATTACGCAATGTTTGTACGTCCGCTTGTACTTTGTCAATGTCTGTTCTCAATTGATTGTGACCTGTTATTATGTTTCCTATCACTTCTTGAGATTCTTTTGCCTCGTCTTCAATATGACTTAGGTGTAACTGAATTTTTTTGTTTTGTTCTTTAATCTCACGCATTTGTCTAGTGGTTTCTGCAATTTGTTTCGTCGTTTCTGCATTCTGAATTTTAATTTGGTTCGCAATTTCTTTATTTTGTCTTGTCATGGTTTCCGTCATTAATTGTAATAATTCTGCCAGATTGGTGGGTCCTATTGCGTTTTCTTCCGACGTCCTACGCTCTGTGTTTTCGTCCAATTGTTGGTTTGCAACCGATTGCATTGAACTGTGCGGTGACACGTTTCTGCTCGCATTCCTTGTACTCTGTGGTGAGGGAGCTCTGATTACTTGTACTATGGGTTCTACGTATTCAAGACGCAAGTTAGAATCTTCATCGGCTGTCTCTCTACTTTCCTGCTCCTCTGTCGTATGCTGACTTATGTTTTCTATGACTTGACGTACATTATCCTCGTTATGGTGCGTTATCTGTCCTATTTCTCGCGATACTGCATCGTCTGTTGTACTGTCCCCTATTCTCTGTCCGTCTTCATGTTGGGTCTCTACCTCAATTCGGCCAAGGTCTCGATCTGCCATTGCTAATCTTTCCGAATCCCTTATTTTCTGTTTTAAAAGCAATTCACGCACCCTACTTCACGTCAACATGCGGCCATACGATCTCACGCGTTTCATAAACTTTTTGCACACACGACTTGACAATCAATTCACTTACTTGTTGGTTCAGAACCAACTTGTCAACGATGTAGCCGCCACCTGTGCGCTTGCATTGGAGAGAAAACTTAATTCTAACAATATGAAAATTCATAACTTAATTATGCTATTGTCTCTGCTAGAATCTCACTTTCTATTGAATACTTTCTTACTATCTATCACTGCAGCTACTGTTTTCAACTATTTATGCCTTTCAAAAAAAAATTTATTAAGAAAATTTTTCAACAGGATATTTTTCTGACCTAGTTAGACATGTAATTTACCATCCTGGCAGGGTCGCCATTCTCTAATATTCTGCGTGGTGTCTGTTGTTCTATGTCGTGTCTCCATACCACTTTCGCGCAACGACGGTCTGAGCGTGTTTTGTAGAGAATTGACTGGTTTGAACCTGGGACCTGTTGCTGGTAAGGAGACGCCAGACCACACATGACATGTAGAGTTCAGAAGAGTTCAGTGACACTAGCGATGATATAATCAAATACTTAATGATTTCAGCGTCAGCTCCACAGCACTCCCTGTAAAAGAATCTTAATACTAACTAAATTTAGTGGAAGGGGTTCAAGGCTTTCCTATTTTTGGTTAGCTGGTAAAATAACGCCGAAAAATCAGTTAAGCGTTCAACAAAAATGTGAACGAATATTCCCTGAATGGGGTTCCAAGTTCTACAATGGATCGAAGGATGACCTATGCCATATCACATCTATAATCTAGATTTAAGTTATGTATCATAAAAGAGAAAACTTTCAAAATGGTCTACAGTGACCCTCAATTATCTTTAATTACTTATCTAATTTGTTGTAAATTACAGTGGCTGATGTGGCTTCTCAATAATTATATAACAGAAAAATCATCGCGTTTCAGATTTCAACTTGCGTAGCAAATGTGAATACCATGAGCTTTAATTGACGATCGACACTAGTATTACGCAAAAAGGGGATGTAACAGATGAGACTTCTGCAGTTCTGACTGAAGCCTTATGCGCTCAAAAATGCGGCATCGCATGCATTCATTACCTTGTCGGTGTTCGTCAGGGGGCGGCGGCCAGCGCAGCTCCATCCAGCTCGCCGTCTCGGAAGCAACTCTCTTCTAACTTCTCCTTACTACCATTTACCGAAGTTGGTTTAAAAAAAAACTATCTGGCTGTGTTTTCATCTGACCAGTCAGGGTCTCAATGTTAACCTTAAGCTCTGCCTACAAAAATTCTGTCTATCCAATGAGAAACGTTATACTTTTCGTGGTGGGGCAATGTTTTTAAAGTTTGCAACGTAACAGAGACGCGAAAAAGTCTCACGCTAAAACTTGCAGCTGATGTGGCCCTTTTAGTGTTATCGTAAGATCTATACTGTTCTTCTGGAGGGCACTATCTTTTAACATGGGCTGGGGGGTAGTCCTGGCGATTACTTTTCATGGTCGGGAAATGTTTTTAACGTTTGTAACGTAACAGAGACGCGAAAAAGTCTCTCGCTAAAACTTGCGGCTGGTGTGGCCCTTTTTGTGTTATCGTAAGATCTATACTGTTCTTCTGGAGGGCTCTAGCTTTTAACACGGGCTGGGGGGTGGTCCTAGCGGTTACTTTTCGTGGTGGGACAATGTTTTTTAGGTTTGCAACGTAACAGAGACGCGAAAAAGTCTCACGCTAACACTTGCGGGTGGTGTGGCCCTTTTAGTGTTATCGTAAGATCTATACTGTTCTTCTGGAGGGCTCTAGCTTTTAACATGGCCTGGGCGGTGGTCCTGGTGGTTAGCTGGCGACGTGGGGTCTTCTAGCTTAACACGGTTCTGCTCTCGGCTTCTGTTCTCGTTTCTCCCCTCGGACTGCGTCTGTCTCACGGTGTGAAGGTATGACATGCATTTAGGCATTCTTGTGTTAGTCTGTGGTATTCCATTTGCTCACTCGTCACTCGTATTACTTTGGTTAATTTAATGTCACGATTTATTCGGAGCTATGTGACATACTACTGGATTTGCTTATCATGTCAGGGTTTTCATGGAAGGTGTTGAATTTGCCTGACACCTTACATGTCGTTTGAAAATTTTTCCCGCTATTATATTGCCATTCCTTTGTGGTTTGTTCCCTGTCATTAATGTTCTACTTAATCAGCTCCTGGTCGTAAATACAGCCGGAACAATTGTACTATGACACAGGTTGCCGTTAAACAAAAGAGGGACATTGTGGTTAGATTTAGCTGTTAACCGGTTCAATTCGTTGACTCTAATTGAATTTCTCAGTCATTAGTTATAATCTGAACAACCTGTTGTACTAAGCTGTTCGTTTCTGTATTTGAAGGTCCCGGTCATTATTGGCGTATTTTAGCTGGATCTTGTAATAATTGTTCAGAAGTAATGTTTTAAGACGTTCCTTCAGTGATCTTAATAACTGACAATCAGTTTAACTTCGAAAATATTAACAGCCATCTAAGACCAGGGCTTTAGTCAAAATAAAACTGTCAGAAGGGACAGGTTGGGATCCAGTCGCACCTTGGTTGACGATTGAAATTAAGAAGCTGGTTGCTTTGAAGTAAACCTTATCATTGTCATCTTATTTCCTAATCTGTTTAACCTTTAATCACAGGTGCGCATCTTAACCCCGAACCTATCGACATACAGCTTTCAAATTAAAAGTTACGTCATTAGTTTTGAGTGATTGAATCATGTCACCAATGGTGCTTATATAGTTTTCATGTGTTGCAGAATGGAATTTAATAAGATAGACTGTCGCCAGCGTGGTAGTAAACACTGCTGTGCACCCGATAATGGGAGGGCTGCAGGTCCGGTCGTATTGTAACCATTGTTATATTGTCTGCTGTTTTGCAATACAGCACTTCAGATTTCTTTTGCAGAGATTAAAAGCTTATTAAACTTAAGGTTTAAGGTCAAAAGAATTTTCCAAATTTGTTCATTTTGTTAAAGAAAATTTTACGGTTAAATCCTTCGATTATCTGTAAAACACAGTTTATGTATTGCTAAATAAACAAGTTGTGTGAAAAAATGTTATATTGGTCTGTCCTCCCTTCCACGTTTTCCTTAATTCCAGTAAGTACCACGTATCACGATCGAGTAATATGAGAAGGAACTCTGGAGTACGACTGAACAACCCATGACGACAAATTCGACCGGACGCCTGGGTAACTGTGGTGTAGTCTGCAGCCTACAAGAAGAGAGCGCTGTCTGAATAGAGGAACATTTTGTTCGTGTTTGTTACCACAGCCGTATCTTTGTTGAAACGCATTTTGAAGTATTCCACAACGGCTGTTTTTTACAAGTAGGCTACACCTACCTAATTTCGTGCTTTTAAGGATTGTAAATGAAAAAGTAAAACGAATATTCAATCTAGAAACTTTATATTTCACATGTAAGAGGCCAGCGCATTTCTCTACTAACCCATGTTGAAGAACATTTAACTAACGAAAAACTATTAAGAGTTATAAAATGTAGTAAAAAAATGGGCAGACCTCATTCTTTGACAGCACATACTTTTTTTTTTTTATTTTATTCATCGGTCTTCTGACTGGTTTGATGCTGACCGCCACGCATTCCTCTGCTGCGGCATCCTCTTCAGCGCAAAATAGCACTTGCAGCCTACGTCCTCAATTATTTGCTGAATGTGTTACTCAGCTGCACATAACAGTCTCTCTAATTACTTGAACAAGTTATCTTGATGAAGATGTATTACAAGATTAGAGCAGCAAACGGCCTGTTACCCTTCACCTAATCCTATGCAAGCTTCTTCATCTCCCAGTACCAACTGCAACCTACATCCTTCTGAATATGCTTAGTGTATTCATCTCTTGGTCTCCCTCTACGATTTTTACCCTCCACGCTGCCCTCTAATACTAAATTGGTGATCCCTTGATGCCTCAGAACATGTCCTACCAACCGATCCCTTCTTCTGGTCAATTTGTGCCACAAACTTCTCTTCTCCCCAATCCTGTTCAATACTTCCTCATTAGTTATGTGATCTACCCTTCTAATCTTCAGCATTCTTCTGTAGCACCACATTTCGAAAGCTTCTATTCTCTTCTTGTCCAAACTATTTATCGTCCATGTTTCACTTCCATACATGGCTACACTCCATACAAATACTTTCAGAAATGACTTCGTGACACTTAAATCTATACTCGAGGTTAACAAATTTCTCTTCTTCAGAAACGCTTTCCTTGCCATTACCAGTCTACATTTGATATCCTCTCTACTTCGACCATCATCAGTTATTTTGCTCCCCAAATAGCAAAACTCCTTTACTACTTTAAGTGTCTCATTTCCTAATCTAATTCCCTCAGCATCACCCGACTTAATTCGACTACATTCAATTATCCTCGTTTTGCTTTTGTTGATGTTCATCTTATATCTTCCTTTCAAGACGCTATCCATTCCATTCAACTGCTCTTCCAAGTCCTTTGCTGTCTCTGACAGAATTACAATGTCATCGGCGAACCTCAAAGTTTTTATTTCTTCTCCATGGATTTTAATACCTACTCCGAATTTTTCTTTTGTTTCCTTTACTGCTTGCTCAATATACAGATTGAATAACATTGGGGAGAGGGTACAACCCTGTCTCACTCCCTTCCCAACAACTGCTTCCCTTTCATGTCCCTCGACATGAAATAATTCTCTAATAATTTCCTTTTGGATTGATAAAGTTCGTTTAACGCGCATTTCATTCATTTTCAGCATCGGTGTCACTGCCACTGACATTTAGCCAAATTTTGCACATAACAGCCGTAGCATCACGTGAGTCTAGGGACTATCAACTGTCATGAACCCATTGCAAACAAAAACAACACTTAATCCAAGCATTTTTATTCTTTTCGCAGCAATCACTTTCTTTGCAAGTGGCGCAGGCGTCACCATTTCTTTTATTCTTTGACTTCCGTTTTGCCCTTGGACACTGACTTCACTGTGCTACAGTGGTTAGTTTAGTGTGCTGTTAACGTTAGGACCAGACCCCATCTCCCGCATTTGTATACAGAAATTAACTAACTTAAGATGCAGTTCACTGCTAAGGGCAACGGTCTACCCATTTATCCAATGGTCACACTGTCTTTGACACCATCTAAATAGTCTCACAAAGCACTGCATAGAGTGGAGAAATGTTTAGCAGTTTTGTATATCGACCACTTTTCTTCCAAAACTTCTGAAGTGCTCCACGAAGGTCATCAGTTGAACAGGACTGTCTTCTCTTGCTCACTTTTTTTAGCTTGCCCTTCTTCGTTCGTTTCCTTAGAAATGGAACCATTGTTTCTGAAATGGACGCAAAACTTAAGACTTTTGTCGTTTTCCTAAGCGAATGATTCAGTCTGAGACACCTAAATCCAACTATGATGACTAAGATTATGAGTATGTTCCACTGGTAACACTGTTGCACATAAGTGACTGACTAATCACTTGAACAACTTATCTTAATGAACATGTATTACAGGATTAGAGCAGCAAACGACGTGTTACCCTTCACATAACAAATGCCTGTTCCGTACACAGCGTTCATTTCCGACCGGAATGTCCTTCCCATATGAAGACACTCCTGCCACTTGTGGAGTACGGTTGGAACTGTGTGTACAAGGCCTGCCTTACTTAAGGACAAAGAATGTGTCTGCGATTAAGAAATAAAGTTCGTCCAGGAGTAAGGTAGGTTTACCCTATTCACTTTATTATGACTTGCACAATTGGCCAATTTCGGCCTTACAGGCTACTTTCAAGCGTAGTAGGTTTCGACGTGTTGTCTGAAATCGGCCAGTCATGCAAGATGAAATAAAGTTAACACTTGCCAGAAATAGTCGAGGTCTAATACTTCAAAACGTCTGTGAACAGTGAAAGTGTGGCATGTGTAGTGCTATTTGCTCCATAGCAGTCTGTTCCTTGCGGTTCCTGGAAGACACGAACTGGAGCAGCGTCTTGAGCTTTGTGTACGTGTTGTTATACAGCGCAAGTTTTCGTTCACTGTCCCTGTCTTACACGACCCGTGCCGAGCCTGTAGCAAAGAGTAGGCAGTGCCATTTGCGTGTACAGCGACTCTTAGTCTGCTTAGGGGTGACTGTTCATGGTGAGAAGTCTTTCGAAGTGAGAGTGATTTCAGGTGTGCCGCAGGGGAGTGTCGTAGGACCGTTGCTATTCACCATATATACACTCCTGGAAATGGAAAAAAGAAGACATTGACACCGGTGTGTCAGACCCACCATACTTGCTCCGGACACTGCGAGAGGGCTGTATAAGCAATGATCACACGCACGGCACAGCGGACACACCAGGAACCGCGGTGTTGGCCGTCGAATGGCGCTAGCTGCGCAGCATTTGTGCACCGCCGCCGTCGGTGTCAGCCAGTTTGCCGTGGCATACGGAGCTCCATCGCAGTCTTTAACACTGGTAGCATGCCGCGACAGCGTGGACGTGAACCGTATGTGCAGTTGACGGACTTTGAGCGAGGGCGTATAGTGGGCATGCGGGAGACCGGGTGGACGTACCGCCGAATTGCTCAACACGTGGGGCGTGAGGTCTCCACAGTACATCGATGTTGTCGCCAGTGGTCGGCGGAAGGCGCACGTGCCCGTCGACCTGGGACCGGACCGCAGCGACGCACGGATGCACGCCAAGACCGTAGGATCCTACGCAGTGCCGTAGGGGACCGTACCGCCACTTCCCAGCAAATTAGGGACACTGTTGCTCCTGGGGTATCGGCGAGGACCATTCGCAACCGTCTCCATGAAGCTGGGCTACGGTCCCGCACACCGTTCGGCCGTCTTCCGCTCACGCCCCAACATCGTGCAGCCCACCTCCAGTGGTGTCGCGACAGGCGTGAATGGAGGGACGAATGGAGACGTGTCGTCTTCAGCGATGAGAGTCGCTTCTGCCTTGGTGCCAATGATGGTCGTATGCGTGTTTGGCGCCGTGCAGGTGAGCGCCACAATCAGGACTGCATACGACCGAGGCACACAGGGCCAACACCCGGCATCATGGTGTGGGGAGCGATCTCCTACACTGCCCGTACACCACTGGTGATCGTCGAGGGGACACTGAATAGTGCACGGTACATCCAAACCGTCATCGAACCCATCGTTCTACCATTCCTAGACCGGCAAGGGAACTTGCTGTTCCAACAGGACAATGCACGTCCGCATGTATCCCGTGCCACCCAACGTGCTCTAGAAGGTGTAAGTCAACTACCCTGGCCAGCAAGATCTCCGGATCTGTCCCCCATTGAGCATGTTTGGGACTGGATGAAGCGTCGTCTCACGCGGTCTGCACGTCCAGCACGAACCCTGGTCCAACTGAGGCGCCAGGTGGAAATGGCATGGCAAGCCGTTCCACAGGACTACATCCAGCATCTCTACGATCGTCTCCATGGGAGAATAGCAGCCTGCATTGCTGCGAAAGGTGGATATACACTGTACTAGTGCCGACATTGTGCATGCTCTGTTGCCTGTGTCTATGTGCCTGTGGTTCTGTCAGTGTGATCATGTGATGTATCTGACCCCAGGAATGTGTCAATAAAGTTTCCCCTTCCTGGGACAATGAATTCACGGTGTTCTTATTTCAATTTCCAGGAGTGTATTAATGACCTTGTGGATAACATCGGAAGTTCACTGAGGCTTTTTGCGGATGGTGCTGTAGTATATCGAGAGGTTGTAACAATGGAAAATTGCACTGAAATGCAGGAGGATCTGCAACGAATTGACGCATGGTGCAGGGAATGGCAATTGAGTCTCATTGTAGACAAGTGTAATGTGCTGAGAATACACAGAAAGAAAGATCCTTTGTCATTTAGCTACAATATAGCAGGTCAGCAACTGTAAGCAGTTAATTCCATAAATTACCTGGGAATAAGCATTAGGAGTGATTTAAAATGGAGTGACCATATAAAATTAATCGTCGGTAAAGCAGATGCAGACTGAGATTCAAAGGAAGAATCATAAAGAAATTCAGTCCGAAAACAAAGGAAGTAGGTTACAGTACACTTGTTCGCCCACTGCTTGAATACTGCTCACCGGTGTGGGATCCGTACCAGATAGGGTTGATAGGATAGAGAAGATACAACGGAGAGCAGCGCGCTTCGTTACAGGATCATTTAGTAATCGCGAAAGCGTTACTGAGGTGATAGATAAACTCCAGTGGAAGACTCTGCAAGAGAGACGCTCAGTAGCTCGGTACGGGCTTTTGTTGAAGTTTCGAGAACATACTTTCACCGAGGAGTCCAGCAGTATAATGATCCCTCCTACGTATATCTCGCGAAGAGACCATGGGGATAAAATCAGAGAGATTAGAGTCCGCACAGAGGCATACCGACAATCTTTCTTTCCACGAGCAATACGAGACTGGAATAGAAGAGAGAACCGATAGAGGTAATCAGGGTACCCTCCGCCACACAGCGTCACGTATATTACGGAGTATGGATGTAGACTGCCTTGCTGTGATGCATTTTTGTATTAGATTAACGTTAATTTTGAGTCCTTGTATTACAATCATTTCTCTGAGTTGTGGAGCAGTAGTCGGTGAACCACTGGGTTACTGTACCTTTTGCTCGGTGTCGTAAGCACATATAAGTAAAGCATGTGCTTGGCATATTTTGATCTTTTCGATCTGAGGTTGTTGGATTACCGCTCCGTTTCTTTCTCCAATGTGTGAGTTATGACTCTTGCGTACTCTTGTTAACGTTGTTGCCGTAACGCCAGTTTTCCGATTTCTTTGGACTCTTTATGGATGTCTCTCGTACGCGCACCACATTCACTTCACTCACACTGGTACGTCCGCTTCTCTTTGTCGGGTACAAGCAGCCCGTGGTAACGAATTTGTTGTGCCAGTGGTAAATGGCCTTCCTTTTTGGTGGCTTCTTACCGTACTTCGATCTAAACATCCGTTGGACAGCTGTAGCACACTTGTAGCACACTCCAACACACAGAAAGCTCGCTCCGCAGCTGAACTCGCCATGTTTGCGACTAGCGCTTACTATTGGCAAATTACCAAAATACGCTGTGGCGGTATACACGAAAAAAAAAAACTTTCAGGGTTTCTATTCAGCCGGCCGGTGTGGGCGAGCGGTTCTAGGCGCTTCAGTCTGGAACTGCACGACCGCTACGGTCGCAGGTTCAAATCCTGCCTCGGGCATAGATGTGTGTGATGTCTTTAGGTTAGTTAGGTTTCAGTAGTTCTAAGTTCTAGGGGACTGATGACCTCCGATGTTAAATCCCATAGTGCTCAGCTACAGTCTGGAACCGCGCGGTCGCTACGGTCGCAGGTTCGAATCCTGCCTCGGGCATAGATGTGTGTGATGTCTTTAGGTTAGTTAGGTTTCAGTAGTTCTAAGATCTAGGGGACTGATGACCTCCGATGTTAAATCCCATAGTGCTCAGCTACAGTCTGGAACCGCGCGGTCGCTACGGTCGCAGGTTCGAATCCTGCCTCGGGCATGGATGTGTGTGATGTCCTTAGGTTATTTAGGTTTAAGTAGTTCTAAGTTCTAGGGGACTGATGACCTGAGAAGTTAAGTCCCATAGTGCTCAGAGCCATTTGAACCATTTTGACCTTTGCCTTTACCTTCCAAACTTTACAGAAGCTCTCCTGCGAGCCTCGCAGAACTAGCACTCCTGAAAGAAAGGATATTGCGGAGACATGGGTTAGCCACAGCCTGGGGGATGTTTCCAGAATGAGATTTTCACTCTGCAGTGGAGTGTGCACTGATATGAAACTTCCTGGCAGATTAAAACTGTGTGCCCGACCGAGACTCGAACTGGGGACCTTTGCCTTTCGCGGGCAACTGCATCTGAGTCTCGGTCGGGCACACAGTTTTAATCTGCCAGGGAGTTTCATATCAGCGCACACTCCGCTGCAGAGTGAAAAATCTCATTCCAGTAGTAAACAATTTTTTTTTTCCAAGGAGCCTTTATACTACGTCCTTCCATTTCTCTTCACGGCTACGAACGCAGATGATTTTTTTTTTTTTTTTTTTTCATCAATGGCAAAGTAGCTTTTGAAGCCCGAAAGTATGGAACCTCTATTAGTTGGTTCACGACTGAAACGTTTCATGCACCTCGGTTTGGGTGAAAAACTGCACATAACATTTCACTTCGCCTCAACAGTACGTGATTATCGGCACACGTTGAAAAGTAAGGCTGTGTGTTATACCACATTGGTGCCGCTGACGAGACATGAAACTTCGTTATGCAGTGAACCGCTCTTATAGACTTCATGACTTACCCAAGCAAGAAATCCAAGAATCAAGATTTTTAAGTCGGTACGTCAGCTAATGAACGCAGACCCAGCCGTATTAAACGCAGTGCGAG
This sequence comes from Schistocerca serialis cubense, assembly GCF_023864345.2. Lineage (NCBI taxonomy): Eukaryota > Metazoa > Arthropoda > Insecta > Orthoptera > Acrididae > Schistocerca > Schistocerca serialis. The sequence goes on along the minus strand of NC_064641.1, from coordinate 866,593,914 downwards.
GCACTTGTGAGGCGAGCATTCGCGACTCGCGGCACACTCGTCGCCCGTCGGCCGGCGCTCGGCTCCAGCAGTTTCCGCACGGGCGTGCAATTAGCGTCGTGCCATTTGGCTCATTCAGAGGCGGCGAGGGGCAAATTGGAGCTAAATAGATTTTACGGTTCTGGGGCGAAGCGGCCGCGAGTCCCGACCGAGGGCACAGCTTAGTTATAACCGCGGCCATGCAAATTCGTCCAGTTTTACAAACGCACAATTGTGCTCGCCCCGCGGTGGGTCATTTGCAATTCGGAAAATAAAGTGCGGGTGAAATGGCGTTTGGTTCATGCAAAATTCATTTGTTCACAAAACAAAAGGCTAACTTACTGGTATTCGTGCGGTTATTCTCGTTAATCTCGTGTGGGCCGCCGCCTGAGTTTAACGACGGATGGCTGACCTCAGTCGCGAACAAGTCTGAGCACAAAAACATCTTCTGTGACAGACACGTGTGATAATGGAAGACTACAGGATTAGCCGTATCTACCTTCAGGGTTTCAGACGATTGGGTGAAAACTACAACACATACTGAAAATACGCAGATATTAAGGGATATAATATCTTCAAGTACCTAGAATAAGACTTTCACTCTGCAGCGGAATGTGCACTGATATGAAACTTTCTGGCGAATTAAAACTGTGTGCTGGACCGAGACTCCAACTCAGGACCTTAGCCTTTCGCAGGCAAATGCTTTACGGACTGAGCTACCCAAGCACGATTCACGCCCCGTCCTCACAGCTTTACTTCAGCCACTACCTTGTCTCCTACCTTCCAAACTTTACAGAATTAAGGTAGGAAACAAGGTACTGGCTGAAGTAAAGCTGTGAGGACGGGGCGTGAGTCGTGCTTGGGTAGCTCAGTTGGTAGAGCACTTGCCCGCGAAAGGCAAAGGTCCCAAGTTCAAGTCTCGGTCCGGCACACAGGTTTAATCTGCCAGGAAGTTTCATCTTCAAGTATTTAACTCATACTCTAGATTCTCAGTATGGTCACTGCGAACAGCCCTAGCTAAACATCGGCAGAGCTATACCAATAAAAAATCTCAGCCCAGGGCTGAAGCAAAGTTGAAACTCAGACCTGGGACCAAAAAGACCATTTCACAACTTGGCAACTACTTCAACCGCATTCTAGTGGCTATCAAAGCCTTCTTGCTGCAAAATTTCAAACATACAACTTGTGACCTACACGCATTGTTTCGTTTTGATAAATAAGTCATTATGCAGAAACGATGTGTACAAATAACTCGACATACTGCTGGATAAAAAGTGACACAATAGGCAGGGAACACAACTCAACTTCAAACTCTTCTCACAAACGGTTCTCACACTATCGCAAGATACAGGCAATAAATTTAGTACGACAATCGGTTGTGAGTGCTTCGTATTACTGTAGCTTCCACTACTCTTCTTAGTCTACAAAAGTCAAGAATTTTTGTATACATGTAGTGTAAATTACTTTTACCAATCACATGCAGATATGTTTCTGTGTAGTGTCTGCAGTGTCTAAGGTCGTCCCAAAGCAAATGAGGCCATCAATCCTGGAAGCTCACACCATACACAACACTCCAACCTTTTCATCATGCCATGGTGTTTCGTGGATCATATGGGGGCTTACACATATGCAGCATGTTGTTTTCTGTGCTGATGCAACCTGACAGATGGAACCATGCTTTACCTGTAAGCCAAGTTATGGAGAGAATGTCCTGAGCTTGAATAGGAAACCCCCGAAACCATCGACAGTAACGCATTCTTTTCTCATGATCTGCTTCTTGCAATACTTGCATCGTGTGCACACTGTATGGTCGCAATGCCGATTTACTCGCAGCTCTCGACTTGTGCCATATGATATGCCTATCTCCTGGCTCAACAGACACAACGATTTCTTTAGAGAGTTGTCCAAGCGACTTCGAACATTATCAGAAACCTGTGCATTCAGTGTTGGTCTATGTTTACCACTGTCATTCTTCAGCATATCCGTTACCTCCAGCTTCCTTACAATAAATAAAATTGTTGCCTTTGCTACAGCATAGCACACACTGAATTCTCCCCGAAATGGTCTTTGTGTTGTAACCAGTGAGTCTACTTCCATTATTTTTTCACAACAAAACCCGCTCTCGAAGTGTGTACTGCGTGTTTCTGCCAGCTAAAGGCTGCGAAAGAATCACTAATTTGTTCGTTACTGTCACACGACCCGAACTACTCGCTCACAGACTTCACAAACCGTAACCGACGAGGCTACGGACGAACTAACACGAGCCGAGGAAGTGCGGCATTATACCGGACAAAAGACCTCTTGCGCCGTAACAAGAATCAACTTGCCAACAATGGGAGGTACTTCTGATTCTCTCAGAGCTACTGAGGTCATTAAAACAACTTTTCCGTTTTTAAGAGCTTTCGTACGGAAATTATGACCCATTGAAGTAGTTCAGGTATATATATATGTCGTTCCTGGTTATGTGTTTTGTTGCTCGTGAGTTATTATTATTATTTTATGCTATGTTTCCATTATTAACATTGAGTTTGCGAGAAGCAGTACTTCTGTTTCATGTTTTTTTTTTTCCTTTAATAACTGTACACAAGATAGAACTGCCATACGAAACGGAAAGAACAAGTGGAATATGGGACAGTGAAAGTGTGCATGTGGAAGTTCGCATGCAATACGGAAGCAGTAGCAGGTCGGTGTCGTGTTGGAACAAAGTACGCCCCAAGTACTGCCGAACACTGACATTCCGAATGTAGTAAACAATTAATATTGTCACGAACTCTGTTGAAGGAACGTATCAAGTTAATTCAAATAGATCGGGTCTCGTGAAGCGTCACAGACTACATTCGCGATGTATACACGGGGGAAGTTGTGATTGTTGCTTGGCTGGACTGAATTTGTTGTTGTGAACTGACGTGCAAAAGCTGATGCGTTTTATATTTTTCACTTCCAGCCTAATGCGATTTCGAGCGCATTGCTACAGTAATTTATAAGAAAAACAGTTAAACAGTGTTCTGCCGGCCTAAGTGGCCGTGCGGTTAAAGGCGCTGCAGTCTGGAACTGCAAGACCGCTACGGTCGCAGGTTCGAATCCTGCCTCGGGCATGGATGTTTGTGATGTCCTTAGGTTAGTTAGGTTTAACTAGTTCTAAGTTCTAGGGGACTAATGACCTCAGCAGTTGAGTCCCATAGTGCTCAAAGCCATTTGAACCATTTTTAAACAGTGTTCAGACAAATTTCGGGCTTGCATCCGGTACTCGTTTAATTCATTCCACCATATTTCGACTGGGCGTATGCCAGTCATCTTCAGGTGAGTCATCGAAGATTGACGAAAACTTTTTCTTTTCCCTTTTTTTTTTTTTTTTTTTTTTTTTTTTTTTTCGGTGCAGCGTCACAAGCGCAGAGCGGTCTAACTGTCTCGATGGCGGAGTAATGTTTTTCTGACAATTACGGCATCACAATGACATCATTGTATAGCACGTTGAAGGAGTGGCGGTGGGACTCGAAGTGCCGCGTAAGTTCAAGGTTGCCGGTAAGATGTGAGAAAACCACAGAGGCAGTTAGAGTGGTGCTCGCACCAAAAATTGCACAGAATGAGTGACCGCTTGAAGACACACATTATTAGTGGCCGTACCAGGGCTATCGTTAGCCAAATCCCTAATCCGAGTCCTGGAGAAAGGTAAAAGGAACACGGTGGCGGTACCAATGTGTTGCAGTCCACTGAGTGTGTCGCGGAGGGCGTCCACTTATCGTAGGGGCGCCTTGTCTTCTCTCATATGGACGTCTTTAGAGAGGGACCATGTTAGTCTCCTCGTGTAGGATAACAATCTTCGTAGGTGGAGGCGCATGCAGGCTCCACTGACGCATTCTATTCTGCAGGCGCTGGAGGGTCTGCGTCCGGGAGGCATTAACCGTGGCCCACGCAAAGGAGACATAGGTGAGGGAAGGGTGAACAATCCTCTGGTACGCAGGAGCTTGGTTTCTAAGGTCAGTTCCTTGCTGTTGAAGAGCGGACACAATGCTTTTATCAATTCTTGCCCCTTTTGGGTGGCGTATTCCATATGCTGGTGGCTGGAACAGTTTTTTATCCATCCGGATGCTTACAGGATGTTTCCGTAAGAGCCCGCAAAAATGTAACAGGACATAGAGAATGTTCCACTGAATATTTTGAGGCAGGAAACCTGGGGTCAGAGAGGCCAGCTTAAGGACATACGGAAGTAAACTTGTCTACCGCATTGTCCAGCATTGCTGTTTTCCGGCTTATTTACAACTAACATGCATACAACGTACTTTGCAGTTTATTTATGTGTACATTCTTTAGTTCCTGCAAGAACACAAGGGGGACGAGCCTGATTACTGGGAAGGTTTACTTTATTTTACCTGTCCATGAGGTGGTTCTGTTGCATTGTGTTTACATTGTTCCATAACAGAGCGTGCTATAAATCAACGCAGACCCACTTATTACTTAGTGCTATTCAGAGACGTACAGTGCAATACGTTGGAGCAGTACCGTTACACTTTCGCAGAACTCACTGACATGCACCTTGTGTATGGGGAAGTACGCTGCAATTCTCTTGCTGCTGAGAGATTCTGCAGAGAATGACTTCCTAACAGGCATCGTCTATCACGGCACCTGGTTATTTCTGTCGATAGACGAATGCGGGAGATTGGTTCTTTGGAAAGAAAAAAGAAGGGACCTGGGAACATGAGGACGACACCGAGGGTGCATCAGAATCTTGTTCGCCGATTTCATGCTTGCACTGAGGTTGATGGCCGTAAGTTTCAGCACATTTGGTACGTTCGTTGCGTCAATGATGGTATTCGCAATTAACTGTAACTAATCTAAATAAAATGGTTCAAATGGCTCTGAGCACTATGCACTATCGGACTTAACATCGGAGGTCATCAGTCCCCTAGAACTTAGAACTACTTAAACCTAACTAACCTAAGGACATCATTTACATCCATGCCCGAGGCACGATTCGAACCTGCAACCGTGGCGGTCGCGCGGTTTCACACTGAAGCGCCTAGAACCGCTCGGCCACTCCGGCCGGCTAATGTAAATAAGGAAGTACGCAGTAAAATGATGTTATTCCTGTTTTCTCCTCAAGTTGTCTTCTCCGACCCCAGGTCGCTTAACTGAAATTTTTCAGTGGAGCATCTTCTATATCCTGTTAAATTTATGCTCGCTCTTACGGAAACACACTGTACATACTCGGTATCTGTGGACCATGGGACCCGGACACCTGCCGTAGTGTGTTGTGGCGGACGATAGGAGGCCGTTTGGTGAAGTAGACCTCCGCAGTTTTGGCGGTATTGAGAGCAATTTTGTTTGAACGACACCAGGTGATTGTTGCATGCACCTGTCTCCGGAGCTGGTCAGTGTTGCAGCTGGTCGTATAGAGTGCCTTACCGTAGGCGTATTGCGCCAGGTGGCACTGAGGGATAACTGATATATCATTAACATGAATATTAAAAATGATGGGAGACAACACAGAGCCGTGAGGGGTACCCATTGACATGTGACGCACGCTCTAGTGTTTTGCTTGCTGAGTAGCCAGGGAGGTTCTATCGCAGAGGAAATCATCTACGATCTCGATGTCCAGGATGATGGCCTGTGCCATCATTTTGTACACGAGATTGTCCTGCCAGATCCTGTCGTAACTGTTTTGCAGGTCAAGGAAAACCGCTGGCGTTGTCACGGAGGAGTTAAAGTCCTTTCTGACGTGTTCTGTGATCCTACGAACTTCGGCCGACAAGGAGGAAGCGAAACCGAACTATTCCGGATGGATCGTCCAGCCACCGTCAGGCTTGAAAATTCGGTGCAGGATCAAAGATTCTAGGGCCATGTTTTTCGGAAGGCTAACAGGCCTGTTTAGCTTGCTTCCGCTGTGGGGCGGGGGGCGGGGGGCGGGGGACAGGAGAGGGAGGCCAGTTGTGAGAAAGTGGTTCCAAATGTTGGTGAATAAGACCAGTGGCTTGCGTGGATGCCAATGGGAGTAATTGTTTAAAATGCCATCCGAACCGGGAACTGACCGCCCACACTTAGCCAAAGGATCCATGGGAAATAATGTGTGAGACAGTAGGAGGTGGTCTTTGTCTGAAAACGTTAACGGACACCAGAATGTCGTGTTCATCCTAGAGTTCATCAGGCATAAAGTCCTGGACGAACAGCTGATTTTGGGCCTCAGATGCATCGGCCAGAGTTTCCACCACACGGGGCACATCCTAAGATAAGCCATCCACCGTGCAGATGGGATGGTGGGTCCTTACTGTGGAGAGCCTCAGGGTTTGGACATCAACCCATTCACACTTACGTCGGAGAAGAAAGGCGGACACTTGTCTTCCCACTGTTCTGTTTTCCAATCGGTCAGGAGGCGGCGCTATTCACATTGGAGACACCTCATGCGATGCTTATCCCAAGGGTCATGAAGCTGCTTCCACCACTTGAGGCAACGGTTCGTTTGGATTTTCTGTTCGTACAGTATGGGAGGCAGGTCATCCAGTGGACTTAAAGCCCTAGATACAACGGAAGTAGAAGCCTCCATTGCCTTCTGGTTTATTATGGTTAGTTAATCAACAGCGCAAACGACATTGTGATGGATAACTTCACATATAGAACACTGTTTAACTGACCTGAATTTTAGACGTCTGTTCTACCTTGACCATCAGGGATTCGAACAAATTTGCCAGCGTCCTCACCAAAACCACCAGGCAAAATCTCGACCTGACAATGCGTGCCAATCTGTTGCCGACGAGATGGTATAGACGAAATAGTACCCAGTCGTTCGTCCACTTGGTGGTCGGTTGTATCAGTGTTTGGCGCCAACGTGGTGTGACCGTCAGTGTGTCAGGTGGTAGAAAAGCTAAAGATTTTGCTGGCGTGTTCTCCTCTATATCAACTTCCTGATTCTTGATTTTAATTATCAGTGCCCTGTTAACCTGGTGCAATCCCATCATCTCCACGATTTGATGTAATCGAAAACGACAGCGTGCCCCAACGGCTGGGGAGAGCGGTAACACAGAGGCTATCTCAGTTCCGCGGTTCCACCAGCAAGTGCGCTGCCACCGGGAAGTGTGGTCTGTCTGTCAGCTTGACTTTGACGCATATGCGGAGTACTCGCCGTGCGCTGAATATTGCGTAACAGAGAGAGTCTTTTTCAGTCTTCAGTGGCTGACCTGAAGAAGACTGGCAGATGACCAATGGAAGTATCGTGCAAAGGATTAAACGACGAAGGGCTACAAGTCCGAAATCTTTTTGAACATTCAATTCGCCGGGCAAATTTTAAAATTCAGGTCAGTTAAACAGTGTTCTATATGTGAAAGATGTCCATCATACTGTGAGTTCGGGTGCGTCACAAGTGTGGCAAAAACGCACGTTTCACATTCCTCGTACATGTGATTATGCGCACCCATGCGGTAAAAATGTTATCGTAGTTTAAGTACGGAAGTCCATAAACTACAATAGCAGTTGCTTCCTACCAGCCCATCTCTAGCAGGACTCGATTCAAGAATTTTATCGTCGTCAAACGAATTAAGCATACATCAAGGGGACACAGCAGACGGATTTTGAGTTTGACTGATCAAAAATGATTTTTATAACCTCTTGAGTGAGTATATGTTGTTCTGATATGGCTTGGATTGGGTTGTTTGGGGTAAGAGACCAGACATCGAATTAGGGAAGGACGGGGAAGGAAGTTGGTCGTGTCCTTTACAAAGCAACCATCCTGGCATTTGCCTGGAGCGATTTAGGGAAATGACGGGAAACCTAAATCAGGATGGTCGGACGCGGGACCGAACCGTTGTCCTTCCGAATGCGAGTCCAGTGTGATAGCCACAGCGCCACCTTGCTCGCTGTTCTGACACGGTTTTGAGTTAAATATTTACGCACGTTCATGGTCAAAAGTCATCTCATCAAAGCTTGTTTACCGGGCGAGGTGACACAGTGATTAGCACACTGGACTCGCGTTCGGAAGGATGACGGTTAAAAACCCGCGTTTGGCCATCGTGATTTAGGTTTTCCGTGGTTTCCCTAAATCGCTCAGGCAAATGCCAGGCTGGATCCTTTAAAAGGGTACGGTGGACTTCCTTCCCCATCCTTCCCAAACCCGATGGGACTAATGACCTCGCTGTTTGGTCGCCTCCCCCAAATCAACCAACCAACCAACGAACCAAAGCTCGTTTCCTTACTAACGAATCTAGGTGTAGGTTTATCAGTCACGTTCCGATCTGGATGATACCTTTATACACACTATGCATCTTCAAGGTTGATACATGCATCGAATTGAAAGTTTGGGACAAAAATAGGCTTAACTAAACGCATGAATCTTTCAGTAAGCTGAAAATGTGATTGGGATTTATAACCAGATGTTATTCAATTTGTATATTGAGGAAGCAGTAAAAGAAAAGAAAAATTCGGAGTAGGAATTAAAATCCACGGAGAAGAAATAAAAACTTTGAGGTTCGCCGATGACATTGTTATTGTGCCAGAGACAGCAAAGGACCTGGAAGAGCAGCTGAACGGACTGGGCAGCGTCTTGAAAGGAGGAAATAAGATGAACATCAACAAAAGCAAAACAAGGATAATGGACTGGAGTCGAATTAAATCGGGTGACACTGAGGCTATTCGATTAAGAAATGTAACACTTAAAATAGTAAATGAGTATTGATATTTGGGGAGGAAAATAACGGATGATGCTCGAAGTAGAGAGAATATAAAATGTATACTGGCAATGGCAAGGAAAGTGTTTAAAAAAAAAATGGTTCAAATGGCTGAGAGCACTATGGGAGTTAACATCGGAGGTCATCAATCCCCTAGAACTTAGAACTACTTAAACCTAACTAACCTTAGGACATCACACCCATCCATGCCCGAGGCAGGATTCGAACCTGCGACCGTAGCGGTCGCGCGGTTCCAGACTGTAGCGGCTAGAACCACTCGGCCACCCTGGGCGGCGAAAGCGTTTCTGAAGAAAAGAAATTTGTTAACATCGAGTATAGAGTTAAGTGTCAGGAAGTCGTTTCTGAAAGTATTTGTATGGAGTGTGGCCATGTATGGAAGTGAAACGTGGACGATAAATAGTTTGGACAAGAAGAGAATAGAAGCTTTCGAATTGTGGTGCTACAGAAGAATGCTGAAGATTAGATGGGTAGATCATATAACTAATAAGGAGGTATTGAATTGAATTAGGGAGAAGGCAAATTTGTGTCACACCTTGACTAGAAGAAGGGATCGGTTGGTAGGACATGTGCTGAGGCATCAAGGGATCACCAATTTAGTATTTGAGGGCAGCGTGGAGGGTAAAAATCGTAGAGGGAGACCAAGAGATGAATACACTAAACAGATTCAGAAGGATGTAGGTTGCAGTAGGTACTGGGAGATGAAGAAGCTTGCACAGGATAGAGTAGCACGGAGAGATGCATCAAATAGCTCTGAACACTATGGGACTTAACTTCTGAGGTCATCAGTCCCATAGATCTTAGAACTACTTAAACCTAACTAAGCTAAGGACATCGCACACATCTATGCCCGAGGCAGGATTCGAACCTGCGACCGTAGCGGTCCCGCGGCTCCAAACTGAAGCGCCTAGAACCGCACGGTAGTGCTGCATCAAACCAATCTCTGGACTGAAGACTACAGCAACAACAACAACCCTCAGCCAGTTATACGACTTACAGAACAGGATTTAATAATGCTCTTTAGTGTTTTATAAATCTGCGACTTGTCGGCGTGCCACTGGCGCACGTGTCCCGCGAAAAGCGCTTCCATTACGGCGAGCGAGAACCAGGGTCGCGCTGGACCGTACGTCACGAGTAAACAGAGCGCGCACCGCCTCGTTGGAGCTGCGAAATTAGCATTTCGGTTTCATTCCGTGCGGTATGTACATAGCGAAACATTTATTTTATCATCGAACCAGAGACGGATGTGAATGAGGAACTGCGGCACTAATTGCAAACAGGAAGTCACAGGTGTCAGCTGCTCACCTTTTTTTCCCTTTTGTTTTCGACATGCGTAATTCAGAGTGAGAGGGCAGAGGTGGCGCTTGCGTCCAGCACGCAACCCGCATACGGCGGAAGGCGCATACTAATTGCACTCAAAACGGGCGCAGCTTTGTGCGGACTTAATTGGACGGCGGGTGGGGGTGTGACTAATGAGATGAGATGAGATGAGATGAGATGAGGCAGTCGGGCGCGTGCCACTGGCCGAGCAAGCCTAATCAGAGCCGCGACGCGAACTGTTGCGTCACTTTTAGTTCCTGCCGGCCTGCAACACGAGCGCGTGAAGTGGGTGTCCGGAATTAGTCAGTCAGCTCTTTAGCGGAAGGTGATGGTGGTGGTGATACGTTTGAAAGAGGAAGCTATAGCCGTTGTGAAGCAGTAATATGCCGTTTTTCGACGAATAATATCGACAGAATTACCATCATCTTGTTGATGCAATTGAGTCATTCTGATTGAATATGGCGAGCCACTGTCATCATGCACCATGCACAAATAAACACGCCACATGACGATATTTATTTGCCATAGCCGGAATAGTTCAACTTGTGCAAATCAGGTGGTGATAATTCTATCCAAGTTTTTCTTTTTTAAGTCAGGCATAAATCTTGTGACTGGTGTGATGCGGCCCGCAACAACTTTCTCATCTGTGCTAACGTCTTCATCTGGCAGCAACACTTGCAGTATAAGTCCTCAATTGTTTTTCGGACATATTCATCTCCGACTAGTACCACAGAAGTTATTCCCTGATTTAACACGTTTCCTATCTTCCTCTCCCTTCCTCTTGTCAGCGTTTTCCGTGTGTTCCTCTCCTCGTTGGTTCCCCATTTCTTATTTTGTAAGACAACCTAATTTTGAACCTCCTGGTTTCCACAGCATGATTCCCTGCCGTAAGATGATGTGCTCCAAATGCGTATACTCAATAACTTCATTCTCATCTGAGGCAGATGTTTAATACCAGTCGTTGAATAAAGTAAACTCACATCGTGATCGTGTTCTCTGGCGACCACATCTTCCTTTTATAAATACTTGTAAGTTTTGGAGCACTATCTGCACAAAATTTACAGTGGTTGGCCACACAACATCCTGGTCTTTATTGTCTGTGCTAAATTCTCCTGCTTAAGAGTGTGTCTAACAGAAAATAATAACGCTTTCAACATAAATTAAAATTTACTGGCTCCCTTAAAATCATTATCACAACCATACGCGCGCACACACACACACACACACACACACACACACACACACACTCACACACACACACACATACAGCTTGAATTACCTAAAACTTGCACCGCAGATATCGCCAAAATGGAAAGTGCTATTAATGTGCGGTTTTCACAGAATGAATTGGTCGTCAGGGCCTCGTATCGTTACCGAATAAACAGAGTCTAATAAGACTTAGAAAGAGTATTTCTTGTGGAAACATACACCTTTTTGTATGGAACAATGCCTATTCATATTAACAGACTAAATGTAGGGTACATTAGACTGTCAGTTGTGTTTGTTGCAGGTTTCTAGAGAAAGTTGTTTACGATATACCGTGTTTTGAAAAGTTTCCGCACGACACTTGTTTGCGCTATTCGACCTGCATAGTTGCCAGGTACGATGTTGTTACGTTTGCTTACAGTGTGTTTTGTGTATTCCTTGAGTGCACTGCGACTTGGTAGTCAGTCAGTGTATGGCTGTCCAAGCAGAAGGTCGTGAGTGGTCGATGGGATTTACCAATGTAGAAAAAGCCAACATGTTCGTGGCGTATGGAAAGTGTAGGAAGAATGCAGTCGTTCTTGTACGGTGTAAGTTCAAGGTAACACAATAGACGTCAACCATCTCGGCAATTATTTATCAATATTTTTGACCAGTTACGTAAAGTAGTAGTGTAATACTTGGACAACGTAACAGACAACGTAACAGAAACAAGTGACGTAAGAGGAAGGCGAAATTAATGTTCTTGCTACTGTTGGAGTTAGTCCACAAGCTATCTCCCGCGCAATCATACGAGGAAGTGGCATGAGTCAGTCAAGTGTACGACGCATTCTCCATCGGCTTTTTTTTTTTTTTTTTCTTTATTGCGATTTCATGCCCCTGCCCCATATGGGCAGGGGAGGGCTGACAGCAGCACAATCCGCCGCTCTTCAGCCGAGTGACATGATAACTAAAACAAGAATAAATTAATACATACATAAGGAGATAAAAAAGGGGAACATAAAACAGAGTAAGGGGAGAAAATGGAGGTAAAAATACACTGTCATGTAGAAGTTCATTGGGAACAGTAAAAAAAGTCACCAGAAAGTTAAAAAACACAGTTGGCGATCCACACGGAAGTAGTGGATTTCCATGCAGTGTTGAAGAGAAGACACTGGATGCGCATGCACAGGTTAAAAGTTGGCCACAGTATTAAAAACACTCCGAAACAACACACTTAAAACCCACTTGGAGCACACACGACGAAGAATAAAACTACCAGGCGGGACCTGCCGAGGGAAAGGTCAGAGAGGATGGAAAACGAGGGGAGAGCATGGGGCAGCTGGGGAAGCGGTGGGATGAAGAGAGGAAGGGCAACCGTGGGTTCATGAAGAGGCGGGAGACACATGGGGCAGGAGAGGAAAAGGGAAGACAGGGCAGGAGGGAGCGCAGAGACACTGAAAGAAGGCACAAGAGATGGACGGGGAGTAGGAGGGGAAATCCGCTCAGAAGGAGGGAGGGCGAGGAGAGGGAGCCCTGAGGAGGAGGCAGGAAGAGGGGGCTAGAGTTGGTAGGAAGGGTAGAGGTCAGGGTGAAGCTCATCATCCGGGAGTGGTAGACGGTGGAAGTTGTGTTGGGAAAGGAGATGGAGGGTGTGGAGATGGAGAGAGGGAGGGACACAACGGTAAAGGCGCGGCAACTGGTTGGGAGTGGAGAGGAAGGGAGACACCAGGGGGTGAGGGGGTCTCCATCGGCATAGGTTCCATCCTTATCACATCTCTCTCCACCAAGAGTGGTATGGAGAGGATTATGAGAATCTTGTTCAATGGCAAAGCCACATTTACACTACTGGCCATTAAAATTGCTACACCACGAAGATGAAGTGCTACAGACGCGAAATTTAACCGGCAGGAAGAAGATGCTGTGATATGCAAATGATTAGCTTTTCAGAGTGATTCACACAAGGTTGGCGCCGGTGGCGACACCTACAACGTGCTGACATGAGGAAAGCTTCCAACCGATTTCTCATACGCAAACAGCAGTTGACTGGCCTTGCCTGGTGAAACGTTGTTGTGATGCCTCGTCTAAGGAGGAGAAATGCGTACCATCACGTTTCCGACTTTGATAAAGGTCGGATTGTAGCCTATCGCGATTGCGGTTTATCGTATCGCGACATTGCTGCTCGCGTTGGTCGAGATCCAATGACTGTTAGCAGAATATGGAATCAGTGGGTTCAGGGGGGTAGTACGGAACGCCGTGCTGGATCCCAACGGCCTCGTATCACTAACAGTCGAGATGACAGGCATCTTATCCGCACGGCTGTAGCGGATCGTGCAGCCACGTCTCGATCCCTGAGTCAACAGATGCGGACGTTTGCAAGAGAACAACCATCTGCACGAATAGTTCGACGACGTTTGCAGCAGCGTGGCCCATCAGCTCGGAGACCATGGCTGCATCACAGACAGGAGCGCCTGCGACGGCGTACTCAACGACGAACCTGGGTGCATGAATGGCAAAACGCAATTTTTCCGGATGAATCCATGTTCTTTGCAAAAACAGACATAATGTCTTATGGGATAACAGCAATCAGTGATTTTATGTTACTTTAAATCCGTCTTGATTGAAAATTTTTTTATTATTCATATGACCGGTTTCGGTTCATTCAGAACCATCTTCAGATCTGTAAAAATAATTATACTAATTTACTATTTCACGAAAGCAAATCTTTTTCATCCTATCTTATCAACATCAAATGCACCAGAACGTACCTGATATTTAAGTTACAGGAGTAACCCGTCCAATTCAGCAACTTTCACATGCTACGTCACATAAAATTGGTTGGCAGAGTGCACATCATTTATATTAATTATGACACTATTACCGACAGGTGGCGTCTGGTACATTTGTTACATTCCATTTGCACATACTGTATTCAGTAGATCTTTTTTATATTAAAAATATTTAATTAAAATATGTAGATGTCAAAGCTAAAATCTGTACTTGTCAGGATTAAAAAACAGTAAAATTATCATTTTTATACGATCTAACAGGCATAGGGCGATTTATATATCTATGGTGCTGGTGTGAACTTGTTTTCTTCTACGGTCTGCTTCCGTGGTTCCCGCCACTTTGGTGTTGTGCCGCGGCCTCTCAGTCGTCTGCTGTCCATCGCCGCGGGCAAGAGGGCCGCACAGGAGGGCCCCGTCAACGACGCCAGGCGTTGCACGCGTCTTCCGGCTTCTCCACCGCGCACCATCTCTCATCCCTCGGCCTGGATCTCCATACGCAACAGTTGTCATCTTAGTAGGTCGTCATAAATGCTAAAATAGGCGTTATGATTGAATTCGCTTTGTTCGTTGAGGATTAAATCCGGGTCTTTATTTTTATGGGTGTATATTTCGATCTCTTCTAAAATGTTAAGGAACCGTCCCTTGTGAGCTCTATGCAGGATGTCTAAGTTGTTTTCAATATTCGTGACTGAGTGCTTTGTCGCAGCCATATGCGCCCCAAAAGCTGTTTTGTTTTGAGAGTAGGTGTGTTCCCTGAATCTGGTTTCAAAGTTCCTACCAGTCTGCCCTATATATTGTTTACAGCAGTCATTACATTTGATTTTATATACACCTGAATCCTGAAATTTATTCCTACTATTACATATTCTATGCCGGAGCTTCAATTTTAACGTGTTATTTGTTCGGAACCCTATTTTAACGTCGGATTTACGAAAGCATCTTTCAATTTTGTCTGCAATTCTTCCATTGTAAGTGAGAGCTACATATTTTTTCTTGTTGTTCCTCTTAACTGCTACTTGCCTTCCTCATGTTTGTTCCAATATGTAGCTCTCACTTACAATGGAAGAATTGCAGACAAAATTGAAAGATGCTTTCGTAAATCCGACGTTAAAATAGGGTTCCGAACAAATAACACGTTAAAATTGAAGCTCCGGCATAGAATATGTAATAGTAGGAATAAATTTCAGGATTCAGGTGTATATAAAATCAAATGTAATGACTGCTGTAAACAATATATAGGGCAGACTGGTAGGAACTTTGAAACCAGATTCAGGGAGCACACCTACTCTCAAAACAAAACAGCTTTTGGGGCGCATATGGCTGCGACAAAGCACTCAGTCACGAATATTGAAAACAACTTAGACATCCTGCATAGAGCTCACAAGGGACGGTTCCTTAACATTTTAGAAGAGATCGAAATATACACCCATAAAAATAAAGACCCGGATTTAATCCTCAACGAACAAAGCGAATTCAATCATAACGCCTATTTTAGCATTTATGACGACCTACTAAGATGACAACTGTTGCGTATGGAGATCCAGGCCGAGGGATGAGAGATGGTGCGCGGTGGAGAAGCCGGAAGACGCGTGCAACGCCTGGCGTCGTTGACGGGGCCCTCCTGTGCGGCCCTCTTGCCCGCGGCGATGGACAGCAGACGACTGAGCGGCCGCGGCACAACACCAAAGTGGCGGGAACCACGGAAGCAGACCGTAGAAGAAAACAAGTTCACACCAGCACCATAGATATATAAATCGCCCTATGCCTGTTAGATCGTATAAAAATGATAATTTTACTGTTTTTTAATCCTGACAAGTACAGATTTTAGCTTTGACATCTACATATTTTAATTAAATATTTTTAATATAAAAAAGATCTACTGAATACAGTATGTGCAAATGGAATGTAACAAATGTACCAGACGCCACCTGTCGGTAATAGTGTCATAATTAATATAAATGATGTGCACTCTGCTAACCAATTTTATGTGACGTAGCATGTGAAAGTTGCTGAATTGGACGGGTTACTCCTGTAACTTAAATATCAGGTACGTTCTGGTGCATTTGATGTTGATAAGATAGGATGAAAAAGATTTGCTTTCGTGAAATAGTAAATTAGTACAATTATTTTTACAGATCTGAAGATGGTTCTGAATGAACCGAAACCGGTCATATGAATAATAAAAAAATTTGCAATCAAGACGGATTTAAAGTAACAATCCATGTTCTGTTTACAGCATCATGATGGTCGCATCTGTGTTTGGCGACATCGTGGTGAACACACATTGGAAGCGTGTATTCGTCATCGCTATACTGGCGTATCACTCAGCGTGATGATATGGGGTGCCATTGGTTACAAGTCTCGGTCACCTCTTGTTCGCATTGACGGCACTTTGAACTGTGGGCGTTACATTTCAGATATGTTACGATCCGTGGCTCTACCCTTCATTCGATCCCTAAGAAACCCTACATTTCAGCAGGATACTGCACGACCTCATATTGGAGGTCCTGTACGGGTCTTTCTAGAAACAAAAAATGTTCGACTGTTGCCCTGGCTAGCACATTTTCCAGATCTCTCACCAATTGAAAACGTCTGGTCAATGGTGGCCGAGCAACTGACTCGCCACAACACACCAGTCACTACTCTTGATGAACTGTGGTATCGTGTTGAAGCTGCATGGGCAGCTGTACCTGTACGCGCCATCCGAGCTCTGTTTAACTCAATGCCCAGGCTTATCAAGGCCGTTATTACGGCCAGAGGTGGTTGTCCTGGGTTCTGATTTCTAAGGATCTATGCACCAAAATTGCATGAAAATGTAATAACGTGTCAGTTCTAGTATAATATATTTGTCCAATGAATACTCGTTTATCATCTGCATTTCTTCTTGGTGTAGGAATTCTAATGGCCAGTAGTGTATCAATCCTGCCACAAAAAAACGCCGAAAAATGTGCTATTGATCTGTTGACAATTCACGTTGGCCTCGTCAGGTGGAACGTCAGTGTCCATGAAGTGTAAACGTGTAGTGTGAGATAGTGAATTATCAGTTCACAGGCTTGTTTTTGATAGATAGAACGCTGAGCATGAACAAGTAGCGCAGCCTCCTTTCAGACCAGCTTCTATAGATGCTAGTGTAAGTAGGCTGTTTAGGTTTTTATGTTGGTAACGTCACGTAGCGCTCTGTATGAAAATCACTGACTGTGCTGTGTGCAGTCTGTGGCTGGTTGGCACAGTCGCAACAGATGGCTGCTGGCTATCTCTACAAGGACTACAGTGGGTCTGCATCTTTGATGGCCCACCAATACCATTATTTCTACAAGGACTGCAGTGGGGCTGCACCTCTGGTGGCTCACCAATACCGTAATCTCTAACAGGACTACAGTGGTCTGTTCTGTGGTGACCTACCTATCAATATTTTTCAAAACTTCGACTGACTCTGCTGTGGGTTTGCTCTGTTGTGGCCCATTACCTGTTTGCATGTCAAGAATCAGCGTTGTCTTTCCGTTGGAAGGACAACACTACTTCTTCAACACTGCATGGAAATCCACTACTTCCGTGTGGATTTTCTTTTCCTGCTCAAACTTTGAGAAAAACACTGCTATTTTACTGTGATGTACGATCAGGACTGTCTTTATGGACGGTGATAAAATCTTTGCTTTTGACCAACAGTGTATCAATAATTATGTGCATTTGATTCTTTGTTATTGTAATTATGAAATTTTTTTTCAAATCTGTATTGGCCACTGCCCAAAACAATTTGTAAATTTTTTTGTGGGGAGCATGGGGGCTATGTAAGTAGGCTGTTTATGTTTTTAGGTTGGTAACGTCACGTAGCGCTCTGTATGAAAATCACTGACTGTGCTGTGTGCAATCTGCAGCTGGTTGGCATTGTTGGAATATTCGCTATTGTAGTGTTGGGTAGTTGGGTGCGAACAGCACGTAGCGTTGTTCAGTTGGAGTGAGCCGCCAGCAGTGGTGGATGTGGGGAGAGAGATGGAGGAGTTTTGAGAGTGGATGATCTGGACGTGTGTCCATCAGAGAGAGTAAATTTGTAAAACTGGATGTTATGAACTGATATATATATATATATATATATATATATATATATATATATATATATATATAATGACTCTTGAACACTATTAAGGTAAATACATTGTTTGTTCTCTATCAAAATCTTTCATTTGCTTACTGTGCCTATCAGTAGCTAGTGACTTCAGTAGTTAGAATATTTTATTTAGCTGGCAGTATTGGCGCTCGCTGTATTGCTGTAGTTCGAGTAACGAAGATTTTTGTGAGGTAAGTGAGTCATGAAAGGTATAGGTTATTGTTAGTCAGGGCCATTCTTTTGTAGGGATTATTGAAAGTCAGATTGCGTTGTACTAAAAATATTGTGTGTCAGTTTATTGACGATCTGAATAAGTAAAGAGAGAAATGTCTGTGTATGTTCAGTTTTGCTCAGCTGTTTGAAAATCAAATAACGTAAGGGGTTTACCAGCACAGTAATTCATTAATTTTTTTAAGGGGACGTTTCACTAGTTGACGTTCTTCTCTAGACTAGGAAGAGCCTGTGGTATCAACATGATGGCTGTCCAGCTCATACTGCATAACATACTACGCAATGTGTTCACGAATTGTTTCCACATCCTTGGTTTGGACACAGAGGACCTGTATCTTGGCCAGTTCATTACCTGGATTTGACACCTGTAGACTTTTTTCTATGGGGACAGCTCAAAGACACTGTCTACAGGGATATACCAACTACACAGATGATGCGACGATGTATTACTGCAGCCTGCTCGGACATCTCCACTAAAATGCTAGCATGTGTGCAGCAGTCGTTCCATACCAGCCTATAAGAGTGTATTGCTGCTGCCAATGATCATTTCGAACAGAACCTAAGATGGTCGGTTGTCTTGTTACTGGTCAGAAGCAACATAACCAGTGTATGCACTTCTGTAGTGCTGTAGTGCTGTAGTTGTTCTACAAGTATCAGTGTGGGAGCTATTCAATGTATGATATCTCGTAAACGACTGTCACTAGAATCCTGCAAGTAACAAGAAACAACAGCAACATTCTAATTAATGTCAATTAATTACACTTCCGCAGAATTTGAGGTGTAAATTTTAGGTGATTCACCATTTATTTCTCAATCAAGTACCTCCTCATTTGACCTCACAAGCGCTGAGTGCACTCCGTTTGTCATATATATATATATATATATATATATATATATATATATATATATGAGGTCATATATATATATGGTAAGTGGAGGATGTCCAAAAGCCAACAGCCTTGGCACTGTGGTCACACCTGTTCCCAGCAGATCACCGAAGTTCGATGTTCTCCGGCCTGGCTAGCAGATGGGTTGGTGACCACCCTTATGTGCCAAGTGCTGTTGGTGAACAGGATGCATTCATCCCATCTGAATTCAAATGAGGAGCTACTCGATTGAGGAGTAATAGCTCAGATCACAAAAACTGCCAACGGCCCTCAGAGTGGCATACTGACGACCTCCCCTTTTCATATCCACATCAACTGGTGCCTAGGCAGTGAGTATGATACAGCAGTCGGTACCGGTGGGCATTTAAGTCCTGTTTGGATGGGGTAAGAGTTTGTAAGGAGGAACAGTCAATATCCAGGGATATGACAGGCACCATCATTTGATTCAAAACATGGGCCCTAAAATGCCTGTCTTGTGAGCTGTCAAACATCTTCATTTTCGAAATCGTGGAACGAATTTCTTCTATTGTAAACTCTTTGCTTTCCATATTTTGACAAGTAGGAAGATGAACCCAAACAACAACAAAAAGTTGCATGAACATGGACTCCAACGTGCAGAACCTGACCTGTGAGCACTTATTCAGCAGAAGGGAAATGTTTCACAGTAGCTAAGCCGAACCTGTGCTCATAGCTCTCATAGTACGGACTTAAGAGCCCGTGTTTGCTAGACATTTTTTCTTATTTCTTCTCATTCTTCTCAAAATAGGGAAAGAAATGAGCTTCTGTAGGAGAAATTTATTTCACAGAGTTGAAGATGAAGAAATAGTCATAACTCTTAAGGTATGCATTACAGAGCCCTCGTTTCAACAATCATTCCTGTGATATCACTAAATCTTGACCACTCCTTCTGGGCACATTGTATAAATTTATATTAGGCTTTTCCTTGTAGCTACACCCATGACTGCATATGACATATGTATTTAACACACTCATCTTCCCCTCTCTGTGCCCACTTCTTCCTCCTTCTGTTTATTATCATCCCACTTCTGTCTATCTCTTCCTCCCCATTCTCACTGTCTCATCATCTTCTCCACCTCCTCCTCCTCCTCCTCTCTTTGTCCATTTTCTCCACCCTCTCTCTCTGACAATACCTCCTTCCCCTCCCTCTGACCACATC
Source organism: Schistocerca serialis cubense (assembly GCF_023864345.2). Taxonomy (NCBI): domain Eukaryota; kingdom Metazoa; phylum Arthropoda; class Insecta; order Orthoptera; family Acrididae; genus Schistocerca; species Schistocerca serialis. The sequence goes on along the minus strand of NC_064641.1, from coordinate 866,573,536 downwards.
ATAATTTGCCCTATCTTTTTCCATCTTCAACTTCCCCTCTTTCTTTTTCACCAGCTCATGACATGTCGACATCTTGAACCTCTCTCATGCATGTCACAATTCTCGCCTCAAACTGCCCATTACTACCATCTCACTCAATCCATTCCATCTTTCAGCATCTCAACCTGCCTCCAGCTATGCTCATCAACACATGTGACCCTTGCAACACAGTTCAATGAAATGGGCCGATACTGCCCCCAAAACGTGTCTGCGATGTGTTGAAGGCTACAATTCAGGGGCTTCATAACATTTATTTGCCCCTGATGTACAGGCAACCATACAAAGTGTGTCAATGAAGCAGGAAAATACTGTTCCAATGCGATACCCTGTTATGGACGGCAGCTTCAACAGGGCCTGGAAAACTCTTATTTACCCCTGATGTATAGGCTACACTGCAAAGCAGCCTAATCAGACATGCCGATGTTATTTGTACACAATATACTTGCTGTGTAGGGCAGTCCGTATGCCAGAGGCTGGGAAAAACACGTTTCTTTCCGTATCTCCACTCCTATTGGATCTAGGAGGTAATAAACCTCACAGGGCTGATACTCATGATGTATGCTGTTTCCATGGTAATCTTGATTGAAATCGATCCAAGGGTTTGGGAGGAGATCCCAGGCATACGAACATACACTCTGCCTCATACATAAAAATATGTGTACAGCGTGTCCCTTTTAAGAGTCAACTGCTGCAATTCTGATGTTTCAGCAGAAAGTGGCAATTTCGTTTCTGCAGTGGGTAGCTAGTGTCATCCCAACCAAATAATGCTGATCACATCTTCCAGTCACTTCTTAGTGTCGATGTAAAATGTCAGTTTGTTTCTGTTTGAAACAAGAAAAAATTTTAACGGAGTTTTATGTGCCCATACGATAATACGGTCCTATATTAGTCTAGTACGATATCTGTGTTGTTGATATGTGTTAAGAGGAACAGTAAAACGTGAACGATAAGCAGTATTCCAGCAACGACTGAACACTGGTGCTTCATGAGTGTAGCATTCGGTGCACAAAATGGTTCAAATGGCTCTGAGAACTATGGGACTCAACTGCTGAAGTCATTAGTCCCCTAGAACTTAGAACTAGTTAAACCTAACTAACCTAAGGACATCACAAACATCCATGCCCGAGGCAGGATTCGAACCTGCGACCTTAGCGGTCTTGCGGCTCCAGACTGCAGCGCCTTTAACCGCACGGCCACTTCGGCCAGCGTATTCGGTGCACAGTAGGGTGGTGCTGTCACTGCTGGTGTACTGATTATTCTTCGTGTTTTACAGTCACTGTCAATAAATATTGGTAAAACCAATAACGGACTATGTTAATTTAGGCCGCTCTATCGAATAATGGGCATGCGAAATTCCACTTTAAAAATCATTTTGTTTGTAACGGCAAAGAAACCGACGCTTTCCATCGAAAATGGGCTTCACATGCGAAACGTGATGAGCAGTATGTATTTCGGCTGACGCTGGCTACACACTGCAAGTACGAAATTGCAAATATCCGCTGCAACACCAGAGAAAATGAGCCTGAACATTCTTAGGACTCCATGAATGTATCTACAAATCGCTACGATCAATTCAGTCGTCATTCCTAAAACTTACAATTAAAATAAGAATAACGCAGTGAAAGAAGTAAGACAGGATTGGAGAAAAGTGTGACTGTCTCGCCACTGATTTAAGAACTAATGGACAAATTAATCTGCAAAACACCAAAAATACCAAGGTTGAGTCTGAATGATCCACAAAATATTAATACAGTTCGATACTCGTCTCGTCGTGAACCAAGACTGAGAGCAATTGCGCACCTAAATGTACTGCTGCCATCTCTCCATTAAAATACCAGGTGATCAAAAAGTCAGTATAAATTTGAAATCTGAATAAATCACGGAATAATGTAGGTAGAGAGGTACAAATTGACACACATGCTTGGAATGACATGGGGTTTTATTAGAACCAAAAAAATACAAACGTTCAGAAAAATGTCCGACAGATGGCGCTTCATCTGATCGGAATAGTAATAATTAGCATAACAAAGTAAGACAAAGCAATGATGACGTTCTTTACAGGAAATGCTCAATATGTCCCCATCATTCCTCAACTATAGCTGTAGGCGAGGAATATTGTTGTGAACAGCACTCTAAAGCATGTCCGGAGTTATGGCCGGCGTCGGATCTTGTCTTTCAGCATCCCTAGAGATGTCGGTCGATCACGATACACTTATGACTTCAGGTAACCCCAAAGCCAATAATCGCACGGACTGAGTTCTGGTGACGTGAGAGGCCAAGCATGACGAAAGTGGCGGCTGAGCACACGATTATCACCAAATGACGAGCGCAAGAGATCTATCACACTTTTTTTTTGTTCTAATAAAACCCCATGTCATTCCAAGCATGTGTGTCAGTTTTCACCTCTCTATCTACATTATTCCGTGGTTTCTTAAGTTTTCAAATTTATACTGACTTTTTGATCACCCGGTATAAGGCACAGAAATGTGTACGCTCTATACACTACAAACATATGGGATCTCGCGATGGGGCAAGAAGCTATGTGTGAGTTACGTACGTCCTGTATGGAGACAAACGAGTAAGATTTGTGGCTCTGTAGGACTACATCCTAGTCCTACACCCTTTGTAGTCCGAGCACTTCGTTCTTAGTATCCCGTGTTTGGTAACGCACGAAAACAAAGCTCTTCGTCACACACTGTACAGTGATTCGAGTTTTTAACTCCATGTATGTTACATTATACAGTAAAGACTTTTATCATATAGTTTAATTGAGTGTGTGCTTTGATGAGTGTGGCGATGCCACGAACTGAGATAGCAGCAGTGTGCATCAGAGATCACCGTGGTCTGTGGTCTACGCATGTTCCGTGTAGGCCAGCAGTTGGCAGCCCTGGCACAGCCCGCTGGCTGCTTACAGTTGGTTACGGCCGTGGCGGCGAATTTGCGACGACAGCGGCAGTGCTGCCACTGCTACGGCAGGCACAGTGATTTCCGGGAGGCGCTACGCTATTGCGGCGCTCCGAGCCGTGTATTGCTCGCTGCGCCCCCAGATTGCCTCAATCTGTCTGCAGCCCTGCCGCACCCTCCACCCCCGCACCCTCACCACCACCCTTCCCCCCCCCCCCCCCCCCCTCCGCACCCCCGCAGCACCCCATTCGCGCCGCCTGTTGCTACGTTGTCTCCTCCGCAACACATTACATCGGCGGCGCGGGCTGCAAATATTGCGATAAAAAATCCCTTTCCGGGACAGCACCTCTAGGCCCCGCCGTAGCGGCAGTTAACAGAACGAATAGCTTTCGATCTGCGCGCTGACTGCCCCCTGTCGCCAGGACAGATTTACGGGCGGCTCGCTAATCCTGGCTAATTGCCGCTGCGGTCTGTTCCCGGTTGATAAATTTTCTGATTAAGCCGATTCACTCGCGGCTTGTTCGGAACTCACGGACGGGGAAAGACATGGGGCTCTGGTCAGGGTCATTAGTTGCTGCCATACCGTGCCGACAGGCTGCGTTATGTCACGATCGATTGGCGTTTCTCGAACGTAACATCGGCACAAACTTGATCTTTTTCCTGATACCAAAAGCGCTCACGTCTGCTGGTGCAAATAAACACTGAAGTGACAAAAGTCATGGAATAGCGATATGCACATACACAGATGGCAGTAATATCACGCACACAAGACATAGAAGGGACCGGCCGCTGTGGCCGAGTGGTTCTAGGCGTCTTAGTCTGGAACCGCCCTGCTGCTACAGTCGCAGGTTCGAATCCTACCTCGTGCATGGATGTGTGTGATGTCTGTAGATTAGTTAGGTTTAAGTGGATCTAAGTTCTAGGGGACTGATGACCTCAGATGTTAAATCACGCAGTGCTTAAAGCCATTTGAACCATTTGAACATAAAAGGGCAATGCATTGGCGGAGCTGTTATTTCTACTTAAGTGATTCATGCGAAACATTTCCGACGTGATTATGGCCGCACGACGGAAATGAACAGATTTCCAGTGCGGAATGGCAGTTGGAGCTAGAAGCATGAGACACTCTATTTTGAAAATCGTTAGGGAATATTCCAAGAATCCACAATGTCAAGAGTACGCAGAGAATAGCAGGTTTTAGGCATTACCTCTCACCACGGACAACGCAGTGACCGACAGCTTTCACTTAACGACCGACAGCAGCGTCATTTGCGCAGAATTATCAGTGCTGACAGACAAGCAGCATTGCGTGAAATAACCGCAAATGTGGGACGAGGAACGTATCCGCTAGGACAGTGCGGCGAAATCTGGCGTTAATGGGCTACGGCAGTAGGTGACCGATGCGAGCGCCTTTGCTAACAGCGCGACATCGCCTGCAACGAATCTCCTGCTCTCGTGACCACATCTGTTGGACCCTAGATGACAAGGAAATGGTAGCCTGCTCAGATGAGTCCCAGTATCAGCTGGTAAGCACTTACGGTAGGTTTAGAGTGTGGTGCAGACCCCACGATGCCAAGGACCCAGGTTGTCAACAAGGGTGTGCAAGCTGGTGGTGGATCCATTACGGTGTGAGCTGTGTTTAAATTCAAATTTGTGTGAAATGTTAAGGGACTTAACTGCTAAGGCCATCCGTCCCTAAGCTTACACACTACTTAACCTAAATTATCCTAAGGACAAACACGCACATCCATGGCTGTTGATATACTTTCCGAGATGTGAGGTCGTGGTCCAAGAACTTTTCTCCCCCTTACGTTTCGTCCAGGACTGCGCTGGACTTCCTCAGAGGCGCTGCTCCGCTGAGTCTTGCCGACTGACTGGTCGGGTGTCTGAGAGCGACTTATACATTGTGAGAAAGGGGGGCGTGGTTCAGGTGACACGTGATGAGCAGTGATAATCCATAGCAAAGATAAGGTTGACTATCGATTACCACCTTGTCAAAGATAAAAATTGTTAGCAATTTTGTAGAGCCACTGTCCATATATCGCTAAGTTTCATAGCCTCCTCTTTCCTATTAAAATTATCGTGATGTTTATAAATTTCAATAGCTTCTCTATATAGCCGTGGATAGTAATTTAACGTTGTAGATAAAACTTCGGTATCCGAAAACTTCACTGGTGGTTGCCTGGTTGAAGAGCATGTTCCGCTACAGCTGATTTTTCTATTTTTCCAAGTCGACAAAGACTTTTATGCTCTATCAGTCGCGTGTTTACGCTTCGTTTGGTAGTACCAATATAAACTTTACCACAGGTACATGGAATTTTTTACACACCACATGTCGACAGGGGAGGGCGTTTATCCTTCACAGATCGTAGTACTTATTTTCTTTGTTGGTTTAAAGACCGGTTTTATGTCATGTTTTCGTAAAATCTTACCGCTTCGATCTGTTACTTTTTTAATAAAAGGGAGAACTACTGTATTTTTCTGTCGTTGTGGTTCATTCTTATCTTTTGGTCTTCTGTTTCTTGGACGCAAAATTCTATTTATCCCTTTTCTTGAGTAGCCGTTTTTTTCAAAAGCCTGCTTCAGATGTTTCACTTCAGCATCCAAATGTTCAGGTGTACATATCCGTTCCGCTCGATCGACAAGACTTTTTATGACACCCCTTTTTTGTTGTGGATGATGATTAGAATTTTTATGTAAATATCTGTCCGTATGTGTTGCCCTCCGAAAAACTTTATATTCCAAGCTTCTATCGGACCGTCTCATAACTAAGACATCCAAGAAAGATATTCTGTTATCCTTTTCTATTTCCATGGTAAACTGTATTCTTGGGTGAATTTTATTTAGATAATCAAAGAAATCGTCCAAGGCCTTTCTGCCATGGGACCAAACCACAAATGTGTCATCTACATATCGATACCAACGAGATGGTTTGTTATTAGCGTTGTCTAGGGCTGATTGTTCAAATTTCTCCATGTAAAGATTGGCAATCGCAGGGCCTAATGGATTACCCATTGCTACTCCATCAAGTTGTTCATAAAATTCATTATCCCACTGGAACTGACTTGATGTAAGACAATGTCTAAAAAGACCAGTCAAATCTTCTGGGAAAATATCCGCTATGAAAGTCATAACTTCGTTAACAGGAATCATTGTGAATAAGGACACAATGTCAAAACTTACAAGAATATCTTCAGGGGCCAGAGTTAGTCCCTCTAGTTTTTCAATAAAATGACGCGGTCTTTTATATATGAGTCAGTTTTTCCAATAAATGGTTGTAAACAAGTTGTTAAATATCTTGCTATTTCATAAGTGGGAGGATTGATGGCACTGACTACGGGTCTTAAAGGAAAATCTATTTTATGAATTTTAGGTACACCATACAATCGAGGACACATAGCTTCACTTTTCAACAAAGTTCTTTTATCTTCTTTTCGGATAGAGGTAGATGACTTAATCAAATTATTTGTTTTCCTAAGTACAGCCGGCCGGAGTGGCCGAGCGGTTGTAGGCGCTACAGTCTGGAACCGCGCGACCGCTACGGTCGCAGGTTCGAATCCTGCCTCGGGCATGGATGTGTGTGATGTCCTTAGGTTAGTTAGGTTTAAGTAGTTCTAGGTTCTAGGGGACTTATGACCTCAGCAGTTGAGTCCCATAGTGCTCAGAGCCATTTGAACCATTTTGAACCTAAGTACACTGGCTGTAGGATCCCTCGCAAGTTTTTTATACTGTCCTGACGATGAAAGGTTCAACCACCAGGTGAAGTTTTCGGATACCAAAGTTTTATCTACAACGTTAAATTACTATCCACGGCTATGTAGAGAAGCTGTTGAAATTATAAACATCACGATAATTTTAATAGGAAAGAGGAGGCTATGAAACTTAGCGATATATGGACAGTAGCTCTACAAAACTGCTAACAATTTTTATCTTTGACAAGGTGGTAATCGATAGTCAACCTTATCTTTGCTATGGATTATCACTGCTCATCACGTGTCACCTGAACCATGCCCTCCTTTCTCACAATATATAAGTCGCTCTCAGACACCCGACCAGTCAGTCGGCAATACTCAGCGGAGCAGCGCCTCTGAGGAAGTCCAGCGCAGTCCTGGACGAAACGTAAGGAGCAGAAAAGTTCTTGGACCACGACCTCACATCCCGGAAAGTATATAAACAGCCATGTCACCCGGTCGTGAAAGCCTTCATTCTACACAGCCACACAGTCCGTGACTGCAGCGCCCTAGACCGCTCGGCTAATCCGGCGCGGCGGGTGTTTTTACATGGAGTGGACGGGTCCTCGGTTATATTCGGCTACTTGGAAACCGTTTACAGCCATTCATGGACTTCATGTTCCCAGACAACTATTGTACTTTTATAGATGACAGTGCACCATGTCACCAGGCCACAACTGTTCGCCATTGGTTTGGAGAACGTTCTGGACCGTCCGAGCTTATGATGTGGCTATCCAGATCGCCCGATATCTACATCTATGCTCCGCAAGCCAACTGACGGTGTGTGGTGGAGGGTACCTTGAGTACCTCTATTGGTTCTCGCTTCTATTCCAGTATCGTATTGTTCGTGGAAAGAAAGATTGTCGGTATGCCTCTGTGCGGGCTCTAATATCTCTGATTTTATCCTCGTGGTCTCTTCGCGAGATATACGTAAGAGGGAGCAATTCACTGCTTGACTCCTCGGTGAAGGTATGTTATCGAAACTTCAACAAAAGCCCGTACCGAGCTACTGAGCGTCTCTCTTGCAGAGTCTTCACTGGAGTTTATCTACCATCTCCGTAACGCTTTCGCTATTACTAAATGATCCTGTAACGAAGAGCGCTGCTCTCCGTTGGATCTTCTCTATCTCTTCTATCAACCCTATCTGGCACGTATCCCACACCGGTGAGCAGTATTCAAGCAGTGGGCGAACAAGTGCACTGTAACCCACTTCCTTTGTTTTCGGACTGCATTTCCTTAGGATTCTTCCAATGACTCTCAGTCTGACGTCCGCTTTACCGACGATTAATTTTATATGGTCATTCCATTTTAAATCACTCCTAATGCTTACTCCCGGACAATTTATTGAATTAACTGCTTCCAGTTGCTGACCTGCTATAATGTAGCTAAATGATATCTTTCTGTCTGTGTATTCTCAGCACATTACACTTGTCTACAATGAGACTCAATTGCCATTCCCTGCACCATGCGTCAATTCGTTGCAGATCCTCCTGCATTTCAGTACAATTCTCCATTGTTACAACCTCTCTATATACTACAGCCTCATCCGCAAAAAGCCTCAGGGAACTTCCGATGTTATCCACAAGGTCATTTATATATATTGCGAATAGCAACGGTCCTACGACACTCCCTTGCGGCACACCTTAAATCACTCTTATTTCGGAAGACTTCTCTCCACTGAGAATGACATGCTGCGTTCTGTTATCTAGGAACTCTTCAATCCAACCACACAATTGGTCTGATAGTCCATATGCTCTTACGTTGTTCATTAAACGACTGTGGGGAACTGTGTCAAACGCCGTGCGGAAGTCAAGAAACACGGCATCTACCTGGGAACCCGTGTCTATGGCCCTCTGAGTCTCATGGACTAATAGCGCTTGCTGGGTTTCACACAATCGTCTTTTTCGAAACCCATGCTGATTCCTACAGAGTAGATTTCTAGCCTCCAGAAAATTCATTATACTCGAACATAATACGTGTTCCAAAATTCTACAACTGATTCCCTCCTTGAAAACGGGGATGACCTGTGCCCTTTTCCAATCTTTTGGAACGCTACGCTCTCCTAGAGACCTACTGTACACCGCTGCAAGAAGGGGGGGCAAGCGAATACTCTGTGTAAAATCGAACTGGTACCCCATCAGGTCCAGCGGCCTTTCCTCTTTTGAGCGATTTTAATTGTTTTTCTATCCCTCTGTCATCTATTCGATACCCACTTTTGTCATCTGTGCGACAATCTAGAGAAGGAAGGATGAATCCCATCGATCATTTATGAGAAGTAACCGAGAGGTCAGTTCGTGAACGAAACGTGCGCCTGCAACTTTTGCAGTTATGGACGGCAATAGAGGCAGCGTGGCTCAATATTTCTGCGGGAGACTTAGAACGACTTGTTGAGTCCATTCCACGTCGAACTGCTGCACTATACCGACCAAAAGTCGGTCTGACATGGGTATTAGGATTTATCCCACGACTTTTGTCACGTCAGTGTAAGCTGCTAAGGGTGAATTGGTTTCAAGGCATTTGTATCACAGACGTTGACATGCAGCAGGATTCTGTAACATAGGCTATGTGCGAACATTACGAATTACCTCATTATTCGATTTAGTGACACACAGTCAGCAAGGATTCAGAAAGTACCACTCGTGTGCAACACGAGCAGCTCTTTCTTTTCGACAGGGGATCTCAAATTGATTCCAGATTTGTAGATTTCCAGCGGCTTCTAATCAGATTGCGTGTCTATGGAGTATCGTCTCAGTGGCGCGATTAGATTCGTGATTTCCTGTCGGTTCGTAGTAGCTGACGGAAAGTCATGGAGTAAACAGAAGTGGTATCAGGCGTTCCCCAAGGAAGTGTTGTAGTCTCCGTTCCTAATATAATAAGGGATTTAGGTGACATTCTGAGCCGCTCTCTTTTAGGTGACATTCTGAGACGCTCTCTTAGACTGTTTGCAAACGATATTGTCATTTATCGTCTAGTCAAATCATCAGAAGATCGAAAACCTATTGCAAAATGATTTAGACAAGATGTCTGCATGATGCGAAAAGTGGCTTCTGTCAATAAATAATGAAAAGTTGAAACGTCCCCTTAAAAAAATTAATGAATTACTGTGATGATAAACCTCTTACATTATTTGAATTTCAAACAGCTGATCAAAACCGAACGTACTCAGACATTTCTCTCTTTACTTATTCTGATCATCACTAACCTGACATACAATATTTTTAGTGCAACGCAATCTGACTTTCAATAATCGCTACTAAAGATGGCCCTGACTAACAATAACCTATACCTCTCATGAATCACTTACATCACAAAAATCTTCATTACTCGAACTACTGCAATACAGCGAGCGCCAATACTGCCAGCTAAATAAAAGATTCTAACTACTGAAGTCACTAAGTACTGATAGGCATAGTTAGCAAATGAAAGATTTTGATAGAGGACAAACAATGTATTTACCTTAATAATATTCAAAAGTCATAGTATATATATCAGTTCATGATATCCAGTCTTACAAATTCACCCTCTGATGGACACACGTCCAGATCATCCGCTCTCAAAATCCGCCATCTCTCTCCTCACTTCCACCACTGCTGGCGGCTCACCTCCAACTGCGCAACGCTACGCGCTGTTAACAGCCAACAGCCCAACACTGCAATAGCATATACTCCAACAATGAAAACCAACCACAGCCTTCACACAGCACAGTCAGTTATTTTTATATAGAGCGCTACGTGGCGTTACCAACATAAAAACCTGAACAGCCTACTTACAAAGTGTAAAGGCATCGACATGACCACTTAACGGAATCCGTAAATTTCGATTATAGGATAAATGCTACAAACCTACAGACATGTCCGAAACAACAGATACCATCTTCATATACCATAACTTTAGACCGCTCCATTCACACCATCAATAGAACAGGCTCTGCTAACGGTAGACTACGACTTCCACATCGCTGGCAACGGGTCCTGCACAACACTGGTGACTAGTTTGAAGAACAGTAACAGGTGCGAACATGTAACTCTTTTGTATCGGTTGTGAATGAATAGTTGCCACTATTTAAGTTCTAACACTCGTAGTAGCTTTAAAGAGGCCAGGAAAAAGTTATGGGAACGTAAGATGTGATTGGTTCATCCTGTAGTTGATTATTGTCTACATTTTGGTTTCATTTTGAGGAAGATGAAGCGAATGATTGAGTTTAGCGTAATGGCAGTGTTACTGGGAAGCTGGAAGAGATCGACAGATGGGGTGGCTAGGGTATGTCAACAGGGTATGGGATGTCTGTGTTAAGAGAGGACAGACAGAACATGTGGTGTGCGTACTGTAAGACCTTCGGTACACACACCATCAGATTATTTGACTTGTCACTCTAACGAAGTAGGCGAGTGTCAGCAATATGTCTCGTGGTCTTATCGTGGCATGTTTATCTTCTGCCGTTAGGTCAGACGATAGAAATGCCACTTGCACGCTTAGAGTAGCAGATTGACGGTGACCAACTTTAAACAGAACTTGATTAATTTTCACACACATTTGTTAAAGTAATAACAAGCGTAAAAATTACTTAACTTGGTTCTAGATGCTATTTGCAATGGACAATCTGAAGTTCCTTTGGTACTGGTAAGTTAATTTTATTCTCACATATATCTCTAATATTTGACAAAAATGTTTATACATTAATCTTCATGGCTATGTACAGGAATATGGTAATCTTATTAGGCGCAGACTGAAACATGACTATACACTGGTACAGACTAATGTAGACCGGTACAGACTGGTGCAGACAAATGCAGACTGACTAATCGGAGATCTGTACACTTGTTATACTACCTCGCACATTCATATATCACTGCCCGAGTGTGATCTGCGAGGAGAAAAGGTTCTACGTTAGCAGCAATCTCATTGGCTGCGTTACATATTAATACGCGGATCGGCGGAAGCAGAATTTGGTCTGACTCTATGGCAGCGCCATCTCGTAGTGCGGAGACGGACGTGCGCTGCACCTGCGCTGTTGTGCTTAGTGGGGCGCGCTCTAGTGGGAAAGTTGTGTACACGCTGACTACGCGGAACTATGTACACAACAGAACACGTGTTAGGATGGAAGGTAAGGGAATCTGTGTTATTTTTGGTAACAACAAATGGGTGATTGATTAGGAACGATGTATAAGGCAGCCGTAATTAATTGGTAAAGGATAGATGTGAAGGTTCGAAGAGGAGACCGGAAAGCCATATACAGTGATTAGCTTTTTTTTTGGTAAGAAATACAAATTTCAACTATTTTAGGTTGCTGAGCTGGCGGGATGAGATGAGTACAAATGCAGATGTAGACGTTGTCGTCTACATCGCCAGTTGGCAGCAACAGAGGAAACAAAGGAAGAAGACAGTGACCTCGCCCTGCAGCCGCTCGACCAGAACCGCAGACCTCGGCTGTAACCGCATTGGCAGCAACGAGCCGCCTGTTTCCACCCCCCCCCCCCCCCCTCCAGCACCTTATTGTGTTTGCTTCTTTTCTCGCGACACGGCACGGCGCGGGGGCTGCCAGCGCCCCAGGCGGCCAGGCGACGAACTCTGCGAGCTTCCGCCGCCGCAAACGAAGTTCGCCGCCGCAATTCCGCAGAGGGCCGGCGCGCCTCTGTTTCCCATTGTGTCCAGGAGACCCGCTGTGTGTCTGCGTGTCGCGTGCGGCTGACAGCTTTGCCAGGCGGCAGCGGGACTCCGCCAACACGTGTAACTCACTGTTCCACACGTTTAGAGATCTCGATCGGCCTAAATCGCACTTTATCGTTTCTGTTCTAAAAGCAGACGTACAGTACACGAAACACGCAAAGGTTAGACATATTTATGTACAAGTGTGACACAATTGCGTTATTAGATGATGCGAAAAACATATGACAGCAATACAGCAGCTTAAGAAGCACCGTGAAGTGGTATAGGAGGTCTGCGCCGATAATGTAAACTTTGAGCACGTTCTGCGCGTATATCATTGCTTTATTAGATCGCTAAAATCAACACATCAGTTGTCGCTAAAAATTATGTATGCTGACGCGTGCAGGGTGCAGCCAATCATCAGAACATCTGCCAACTGGAACATAAATGTTGTGAAAATACGAGGCGTGGTTTTTAAGTCTTTAAAAAAGACATGTTAAGATATCTCAATAATTTTATTTTTACATGAAAGCCTGTACCTTAATCTACTTTTCTACATCATTTACGGCAATATTGAGGCACTTGTCATAACGTTGTACCAGTTTTTGAATACCCTCCTCATAGAAGTCTCTCGCCTGACTTGTTAACCACTGCATCACCACTGTTACGACTTGGTCATCGTCTTGAAGACACTGACCGCCCAGGTGTTTCTTCAAGTGCAGGAACGGATGGTAGTCACTGGGCGCAAGATCGAGGCTGTACGGAGGATGATCTAGAGTTTCCCATCGAAAAGATGTGATGTGATCTTTGGTCTGATTCGCCACATGCGGACGGGCATTGTCTTGCAGCAAAACGATGCCCTTGCTCAACTTGCCACGTCTTTTGTTCTGAACTGAACGGCGCAGATTGTGCAATGTCTTACAGTAAGCCGCTGCATTGATTGTCTCATTACGAGGCAGAAATTCCACTAGCAATACTCCTTTTCTGTCACAAAAAACTGCGCACATGATTTTCCCAGCAGAAATTGTTTGCTTACACTTCACTTTTCTGGGTGAATCTGAATGCCGCAATTCCATGGACTGTTGCTTTGATTCTGGTGTGACGTAGGCCACCCATGTTTCATCGCCCGTACCAATTTGGCTTAAGAAATCATCATCGTCGTTGTGGTAGCGCTCAAGGTAAGTCAATGCACTGTCTAAACGTTTGGTTTTGTGCAGATCCGTCAACATTTTCGGTACCCAACGTGCGCACAATTTTCGGTAATTTAAGTGCTCGTCGGTCACAATGCCGTGCAAAACACTACGAGAAACATTGGGGAAGTCATCCCGCAAGGAGGAAATCGTAAAGCGTCTGTTTCCTCTCACCTTATTGTCCACTTCCTGTACCAAACTTTCATTAACAACTGAAGGATGCCCACTCCGTTGTTCATCACGCACATTTGTGCGACCATATTAAAATACTATCACCCACTTTCTTACCATTCCATCACTCATAATGTTTTCCCCATAAACTGCACAGATCTTACGATGAATATCGATCGCTTTTAGGCCTTTAGGACTAAGAAATCTTATAACAGCCCGTAATTCACAGTCCGTGGGACTCACGATTATCGGAGGCATCTTAAACACTCGGTACCCAACGTAAACATGGAAGAATCAGACTGTAATGGCCTCAGTGCGTAGACAACAGATGTAGGTACCCAGTGCGCATGCGCAGAACGCCGACTTCGGCGCTGCTGTGTGGCAAAACGGCTCTAACAAGCACAACGCATACATGACAAGAATGAGAATATTTATAAACGTTTGCAAATGACTTGTTTTTTTTTTTGTTTCCTTTTCGGCGTTTACTCTTTTTTCTTTACATTTTTGTAATACTACTTTTATTAATTCGCCTGCTTAAGTTTTACGTGCACTTTTAACGCTACTGCAACCACTCATCTGTGCCGCCTAGAGGAATGTACTCGTATTTTTGGAAGAGCAGACCGCCACCAGTTGAGAATCGATGTAATGTATGTGTTAAAGCATTTTATATGGTGTGTAGACCTAACTGTAAACGTTTTTAAATATTTTCGCTTTTAATGTCATATATACGTTGTGCTTGCACTTTCATGGCAATTATACTTCACTTGACAAATGTTGTGATGATAGGCTACGTTCGAAACGTTTGTCAGCAAATACACACATCAATACAAGTTTTGCATGACCTTGGTTGCAAGAGTTAAGGAACATGTACAGAAAATTTGAATAGAGATCAACATAAACATCATTTCTACCTTTTTTATTGCTCATGAAAACCACACATTGCATGTTGTACCACCATACAGCGAGACCTTTAGAGGTGGTGGTCCAGATTGCTGTACACACCGCTACCTCTAATACCAGTAGCACGTCCTCTTGCACTGATGCGTGCCTTTATTGGTTGCGGCATACTATCCACAAGTTCATCAAGGCACTGTTGCTCCAGATTGTCCCACTCCTCAATGTCGATTTGACTTAGACCCCTCAGAGTGGTTCGTGGGTCGCGTCGTCTATAAACGGCCCTTTTCAATCTATTCCAGACATTTTCGATAGGGTTCAGATCTGGAGAACATGCAGGCCACTCTAGTCGAGCGATGTCGTTATCCTGAAGGAAGTCATTCACTAGATATGCACGATGGGGGCGTGAATTGTCATCCATGAAGACGAATGCCTCGCCAGTATGCTGCCGATATGGTTGCACTATCAGTCGGGGGATGGCATTCACATATCGTACAGCCATTATGGTACCTTTCACGGCCACCAGCGGCGTACGTCTGCCCCACATAATGCCACCCCAAAACATCATGGAACCTCCACCTTGCTGCACTCACTGGACAGTGTATCTAAGGAATTCAGCCTGACTGGGTTGCCTCCAAACACGTCTCCGATGATTGTCTGGTTGAATGCATATGGAACACTCATCGGTGAAGAGAACCTGACGCCAATCCTGTGTGATTCTTTCGGCATGTTGTTGGGCCCATCTGTACCGCGCTGCATGGTGTCATGGTTGCAGAGATGGACCTCGTCATGGACGCTGGAAGTGAAGTTGCGCATCATGCAGCCTATTGCGCACAGTTTTAGTCGTAACACGATGTCCTTAGGCTGAAAAGAATTTTCAACATGCTGGCGTTGCTGTCTGGATTCCTGCCAGCCATAATCCGTAGGTAGCGGCCATCCACTGCAGTAGTAGCCCTTGGGCGGCCTGAGCGAGGCATGTCATCAACAGTTCCTGTCTATGTCTCTTCCATGTCCGAAAAACATCACTTTGGTTCACTTCAAGACACCTGGACACTTCCCTTGTTGAGAGCCCTTCTTGGCACAAAGTAACAATGTGAACGCGATCAAACAGCGGTATTGACCGTCTAGGCACGGTTGGACTACAGACAACAAGAGCCGTGTATCTCCTTCCTGGTGGAATGACTGGAACTGATCGGCTGTCGGACCCCCTCCGTCTAATAGGCGCTGCTCATGTATGGTTGTTTAGATCTTTGGGCGGGTTTAGTGACATCTGTGAACGGTCAAACGGACTGTGTCTGTGATACAAGATCCACAGTTAATGCCTGTCTTCAGGCGTTCTAGGAACTGGCTTGATGCAAAACTTTTTCTGATGTGTGTACAATTTTTAACGACATCTGTTGATTTCAGCGACCTGTTAAAGCAGAGATTAGTATACAAGGTCGATTTGGAAATCGTAGTGTCTACGGACACTAGTCGTCCACTAAAAGCAACTCGTGGTGATACATCCATTTCTGTGGAGCACATTTTACCAAAAAAATGTTTGTCTTGTTTATAATAATATGAGAGCAAGGTGAAAATTTCTTAAGATAAACTGTATCTCTTTAGTCTAAAATAGCATTTATTTTTTATATAATCGCTTTGTAGACGGATGCACTATGTCCAACATTTTTCCAGTGATAATGTAAAAAATTATCCAGTCAAAAATTTATTGCAGAAGACGGTGGAAGCCAACACTTACTGATATTCAAACACTTTGTACTTCAAACCCTACTGTTTCCCGATGATTTTGTGGGTGCGGGCATTTGCGTTATAGTAGTGATTTTTTCTCATTTTTTTTTTTTAAGTTCAAGCTTCCCACAACTTTTGCCGTCTAGCTGCTGTAAAATAGTGTCCGACAGATTTTTCTTTGTGGAGAAGAATCAGTTTTACATTCGGAAAAACCAAATGAAGATTAATATTTTCGCGTGTGATCAACGGCGAGTTAACTATAGTCGGAGCACAATATTGAAACGGAAACTGACAGCAAAGGAAGTTAGCGGTCTTTTTTGAAGCCATCCGTCCCCCCCCCCCCCCCTCCCGGCATTTGCGTTAAGCGATTTAGGGAAACAACGAAAAACCTAAATATAGGTGGCCGGATAGGTATGTGAACCAGTCTCTTAGCTTGGCTGCTCCTTGTTCCGTCATGAAATCGACGTCGCCCGCCTTACGTGGCGCTAGACCACCGGTTTCAACTGATTTTGTTGCCTTTGAGAACTTTCGATATACTCCTAAATATCACAAAAAACGCAATTTTACAGTCGTGCAACTTCAGAAAAAGAAAGAGACCGCAACAGAGCCTGCAATAAACGGGTTGTTAACTGAGATACGTCGCAGAATCAGTTGCTTGTGAGTCCTTTCTAGCTGAAAGGAAATTAAAAAACGCGGTATAACGTACCCACCCAGCCACTTCAGTTCATTCATACTCCCCAAAAGTGGATGCATGACAGCGAATATCCGGCACTGAAATTACCGAAAATCACTTGTCACGCGATAACTTAAGTTTACACCACACTACACACACATAAAACGGCGTTTTTGATCCGTGAGGCAACACTCCATGTAAAGATGATGTGATTTTCTGATGTTCTAATGGCCAAACAATTGTTAAGTTGGATAGTGCTCTTTTCTACAAATTATTAATAATACAATGACATGGCAGGCCAGAAAGCAAATTCTATTCAACACATTTGTCTGAAAAACATTTTTTGTTAGTTCCACATATTTCAAACGTCTACCAACGCACGAATCTGATACCCTCCAGTGCCATCCCGACCTATTGTTCTACACCTGTGCCGCCTTGTCCCACGTCTATGAAACAACCATGCACGCTAAAATCAAACTTCAGCTCTATTAAGACTGCTCACTCTAGGCTCCGATCCAGCCTTGTTACTTCAGACTATTGTTTTATTGATTATCCTTGCATAGAGGCGCCCGAATACAGTATCAACCAACATTTTGTAATAAAATTTAGGTATTTTCAAACCCGTTTCGCAGTAACTTGGGAAATGAAGCATGAATACACGCAAATTTCTATGGTGAGAGTATTATTCTAAAAAATTCACAAACTCAACATTTTCATCAAATTTAAAAATATATTACTTATCATACTTTCATTGATTAATGGTGGAAAACTGTGCAATTCAAGTAACTTCCGAATGATTAACGACATTTAAAACCGGTTTCAGGGATGTATTTACCCAATAACGTTCACATCCTAGGAAAATCTGATTTTTTGTATTTTTTATTGTGAATAGCACTAAAACCTTTGATCAAGAGTGTATGACAAGAAAAATATACATCTGACTTAGGAAAATAACATGTGTTGCATACGTTATACAGATAATCTGCCGGCCGAAGTGGCCGTGCGGTTAAAGGCGCTGCAGTCTGGAACCGCAAGACCGCTACGGTCGCAGATTCGAATCCTGCCTCGGGCATGGATGTTTGTGATGTCCTTAGGTTAGTTAGGTTTAACTAGTTCTAAGTTCTAGGGGACTAATGACCTCAGCAGTTGAGTCCCATAGTGCTCAGAGCCATTTGAACCATTTCAACAGATAATCTGCTCACTGGTATAAAGAAAATATGTGCTATGCTATATACAGTTTAGTGAGTGGGTATTACATCACCTCCCGGCTCTATTCTCGGCTACAAGTTCGCTCCATTTCTTTTTTATTGTCATTGTTGTGCCACGCCTTTTAGGTGGTGGCGGCGGCTGTTTAGGATTGTGGAATTTTATTCTGTTGTAGCACAGTTTTAGGTTTTAAGAACTTTATTCTGTTGTAGCACAGTTTATTTTCATTTGTGGAAATTCCATGCCTAATACTTTTTTTTCATATTTTATTTTATGTTTCTTTACCTGGTGAACTTCCAGATCTTGGTGCTTACAGCTACGGAAAACCACAAGTGGAAACCTCAGCTGAGGTGCGTATTGCTTATTTTACTTATTACCGTTGCCTCGAAGTACTTCACTGGCTTCTCTTTTGGGGGCAGTCAAATACCAATTTCTACATCGTCTTCGAAGACCTAAATTTACGTCGTCTGCTGTATATTACTGACTAAATAGTCACACAGGGGGTATGGTCTGGGTTTACTATGCGTCTATGCTCTAGCTGTTGGTACTAGTCGTTATTTTCGATGCTGCTTTCACTGTTCTAGATCTGATTTCATTATAATCTCTTATGGTTTGAAGAGGAGGAAAATTTATACACTTTCGCTGCGCTGTTTTTGGCTTTTGTTCACTTGGTCGATGTTCTCTCTCTCTCTCTCTCTCTCTCTTTTTTTTGGGGGGGGGGGCAAGACTGAAGTTTCGGTGTTACAATCACGAGGCGCGTTGAAATATCGCTCAAATTGCTTGGTGACGGTGAAGCTTGCTTTTCTGCAGTTTGTTTGTACCTACCCCAAATTCTCTACTGCATACGATTCAATAGTTCTCCTCGTTTAGTCTTATTAAATTCCTGTCAGTCCTATAATACCATTTCAACTTCTTGGCCGAATCTGTAATCTGAGTCTGCTGCGAAATAAATGTCTTTCAAGGAAATAAAAAATGAAACTTCCTGGCAAATTGAAACTGTGGTAGAGCACTTGCCCGCGAAAGGCAAAGGTCCCGAGTTCGAGTCCCGGTACGGCACACAGTTTTAATCTGCCAGGAAGTTTCATATTAGCGCACACTCCGCTGCAGAGTGAAAATCTCATTCTGGAAATAAAAAAAGTTTGTATCGCCAGTTACGCTGCTATGGGTATTATTTTTTTATATGAACTACAGGCCTATTTTAGATATACAGCCTTCATCAGGTTATCCGTAATAGAGCATTTTATAAATTTTGGTACATCTGTTGTATGACATTTGAGTTTCTTACGGATAGTATGATTTCAACTACATGACAACAATCCATCCATCCATCTTTTTCTACTACATTACAAATGAATAACACACCCAACAGACCGACTGGGAAATGTTATCGATATTTTACACGTAACATCAAAAGGGTCGGTAGTGAATATGTTGGAGGAAATTGAGAATACAGTATTTACACACAAGAAATTATCCACATTTGACACTCAACAAACAAATTGACTTAAAATATAAGTACTTCAGCAAAAAGTTTGTTGACATTACCCACCAAGATCCTGGATAGATCATGATTCAACCAGAGACAAAATGTTATTGACACAACACCACAAATTTTTACTCAGTATAACCTTATAGCATCTCTGATTTGTCTACAAGCCGATATAATCAAACAATATCCCTGACCATCTAACACAATCGCTGTCACGAAATTTCAACTTGAAATTAGGTTTCTTTCTAATCTTCAGCATTCTTCTGGAGCACCACATTTCGAAAGCTTCTATTCTCTTCTTGTCTAAACTATTTATCGCCCATGTTTCACTTCCATACATGGCAACACTCCATACAAATACTTTCAGAAATGACTTCCTGACACTTAAATCTATACTCGATGTTAACAAATTTCTCTTCTTCAGAAACGCTTTCCTTGCCATTGCCAGTCTACATTTTATATCCTCTCTACTTCGACCATCATCATTTATTTTGCTCCCCAAATAGCTAAACTCCCTTACTACTTTGTCTCATTTCCTAATCTAATACCCTCAGCATCACTTAATTCGACTACATTCCATTATCCTCGTTTTGCTTTTGTTGATGTTCATCTCATATCCTCCTTTCAAGACACTATCCATTCCATTCAACTGTTCTTCCAGGTCCTTTGCTGTCTCTGACAGAATTACAATGTCATCGGCGAACCTCAATGTTTTTATTTCTTCTCCATGGATTTTAATTCCAAATCCGAATTTTTCTTTTGTTTCCTTTACTGCTTGCTCAATATACAGATTGAATAACATCGGGGATAGGCTACAACCCTGTCTCACTCCCTTCCCAACCACTGCTTCCCTTCCATGCCCCTCAACTCTTATAACTGCCATTTGGTTTCTATACAAATTGTAAATAGCCTTTCGCTCCCTATATTTTACCCCTGCCACCTTCAGAATTTGAAAGAGAGTATTCCAGTCAACATTGTCAAAAGCTTTCTCTAAGTCTACAAATGCTAGAAACGTAGGTTTGCCTTTCCTTATTCTAGCTTCTAAGATAAGTCGTAGGGTCAGTATTGCCTCACGTGTTCCAATATTTCTACGGAATCCAAACTGATCTTCCCCTAGATATAGACATAGATATAGATCTCTAGTTCTTCAGACAGAGATGTATTTCGTCCTTTGTTCAGTATATATAGCATCTTAAGGTTGCTTTGTACACTATCAAATGGATGTCTTGTATCTTTTAAATGGGAAGCTACTGCAGATGAGTATGGTGTGTTGCTGCCCATTCATATAATAAAAATATTTATGTATATAATAATTTAATGTAATATTGTGGTATAGAGTAAAGAATAACCACGCTCCAGGTATTGCACCGCTCTTTCATCTTTGTATCCATTGTAACCAAGGATACCTTTAACATCTACAGCAGGTTTGAAGTGACAGCGTGAACATACTGCAGAGCAGTGACGACATACAACCAGTACCAGAAGGCAGACTTACTATGACTCTCCTGCCCCTGTAAGACCAATTTAATGTCATAAATTCACGTTTTTTAACTTTAAATGTGACTTTTCTCCAAAAAAACATTTATGTCATCAATTGAACTCGCATTCCGTTGGTCTGCAATTGTGAAAAGATGTCTGTGCTTTTCACGAACAGTTCTCGACCTGAAGATGATTGTTGAACGAACACCGAAACGCACAGTGGCAAAAAATGTAAGACACGACGCATTAAAGTGTTTTATTGATATCTATCAACAGTCGCAGCCCTCTAAATACCCTCTATAGAAGAAATATTCAAGAATAATGCTATTTAGAAAAGCCCCGTAAATGGCACACATACACTATGTGATCAAAAGTATCCGTACACCTGACTAAAATGGCTTACAAGTTCGTGGCGCCTCCATCAGTAATTCTGGAATTCAACACGGTGTTGGCCCACCCTTAGCCTTGATGACGGCCTCCACTCTCGCAGGCATACGTTCAATCAAGTGCTGGGAGGTCTCTGGGGGAATAGTAGCCCATTCTTCACGGAGTGCTGCACTGAGGAGAAGTATCGCTGTCGGTCGGTGACGTTTGGCACGAAGTCGGCGCTCCAAAATATCCCAAAGGTATTCTATAGGATTCAGATCAGGACTCTGTGCAGGCCAGTTCATTACAGGGATGTCATTGCCGTGTAACCACTCCGACACAGGCCGTGCATTATGAACAGGTGCGCGATCGTGTTGAAAGATGCAGTCGTCATCCCCGAATTGCTCTTCAACAGCGGGAAACAAGAAGGTGCTTAAAACATCAATGTACGCCTGTACTGTGATAGTGCCACGCAAAGCAACAAGGAGTGCAAGCCCCCTTGAAGAAAAACATGAGCTCAGCTTAACACCACCGCCTCCGAATTTTACTGTTACCACTACACACGCTGGCAGATGATGATCACCGGGTATTCGCCATACCCACACACTGCCATCGGATGGCCGTATTGTGTACCGTGATTCGTTATTCTACACAACGTTTTTTCACTGTTCAATCGTCCAATGTTTACGCACCTTACACCAAGCCAGGCGTCGTTTGCCATTTACCAATGTGATGTGTGGCTTATGATCAGCCGCTCGACCATGAAATCGAAGTTTTCTCGCTTCCTGCCTGACTGTCGTAGCACTTGCACTGGATCCTGATGCAGTTTGCAATTCCTGTATGATGGTCTATACAGATGTCTGCCTATGACACATTACGACCGTCTTCAACGGTCGGCGGTCCCTGCCAGTCAACAGACGAGGTCGGCCTGTACGAGACCCTTCATGTTTCCACTTCACTATACGATCGGAAACAGTGCACCTGCTAATGTTTAGGAGTGTGGAAATCTCGCGTACATACGTATGACACAGATGACACGCAATCACCTGACCACGTTCGAAGTCCATGAGTTCCGCGGAGCGTCTCATTCTGCTCTCTCACGATGTCTAATGGCTACGGAGGTCGCTGATATACAGGGTGTTACAAAAAGGTACGGCAAAACTTTCAGGAAACATTCCTAACACACAAATAAAGAAAAGATGTTATGTGGACACGTGTCCGGAAACGCTTAATTTCCATGTTAGAGCTCATTTTAGTTTCGTCACCTACGCTTCCATCTATGCTCAATGGAGCACGTTATCATGATTTCATACGGGATACTCCACCTGTGCTGCTAGAACATGTTCCTTTACAAGTACGACACAACATGTGGTTCATGCACGATGGAGCTCCTGCACATTTCACTCGAAATGTTCGTATGCTTCTCAACAACAGATTCGGTGACCGATGGATTGGTAGAGGCGGACCAATTCCATGGCCTCCACGCTCTCCTGACCTCAACCCTCTTGACTTTCATTTATGGGGGCATTTGAAAGCTCTTGTCTACGCAACCCCGGTACGAAATGTAGAGACTCTTCGTGCTCGTATTGTGAACGGCTGTGATACAATACGCCATTCTCCAGGGCTGCATCAGCGCATCAGGGATTCCATGCGACGGAGGGTGGATGCATGTATCCTCGCTAACGGAGGACATTTTGAACATTTCCTGTAAGAAAGTGTTTGAAGTCACGCTGGTACGTTCTGTTGCTGTGTGTTTCCATTCCATGATTAATGTGATTTAAAGAGAAGTAACAAAATGAGCTCTAACATGGAAAGTAAGCGTTTCCGGACACAGGTCCACATAACATATTTTCTTTCTTTGTGTGTGAGGAATGTTTCCTGAAAGTTTGGCCGTACCTTTTTGTAACGCCCTGTAGAGTAGCTGGCAGTAGGTGGCAGCACAATGCACCTAATATGAAAACGTGTGTTTTTGTGGGCGTCCGGATACTTTTGATCACATAGTGTATTGTCATAACAGCCACATATCACAAATACATGCGATACCATGAGGGATTCTACCTCAGTATTTCGACATGTTCCACGCAAAAAAATTGCAAAAAGGCCACTAGAGTTTAGAACTTATTACCTGGCAGAATACTGGTACATGATGGAGTTCATTTATCAGCCAGACAATGCTGAAATGACTTGTTTTGGAACACTGCTTTTGCACATCTTTGCTTTTGAAAGCGGTAAATAGTGTCCAGACAATAGGTCCGAAAGATGGCGGATGGTCCCCGCGATCTGAAAACGGGATAGACATGTGAAGTACGCCGCAGTTGGGAGAGTTTAAACAATGGAGGGTAATCTGTCGTAGCGACGCAGTCTACTGGCCCTGCTCTCGGCTCGCCAGCCGCACACATCAAAGACCCACTATTTATTTCGGTACTCGCGGAGCAGGCAGCGTTTGCTCTGTGGTACGCCCTACTTTTACGGATTGTTTGAGGACTGCAAGCTTTGCTTTTGGCAGTAATTTGCTCCGGCGGCCCCGCGGCCAACTTTCTGCAAAGAGTCGCCTCAATCTCGCATCGGGAATTGTCTTTAAACAAAAAGCAGCCTCGGTCGGGACGAAAAATTCGGCATGTTCGCTGTAGAATTCCACAAATTTCCCAGCAGTGTGTGCACGCGCAAGTAATTTATTGTGCGCCGTTCGCGAATTACGCTAATGCATTTTCTTTTGGTGCGCCTTCCTTTTGATTATTTTTCTGTACAGGGAGTAATCACCATCCGTTCAAATTGTGCTTTTCAAACGTGTCCGAGTTAGAATGGCTACTGGCGGTATTCGCCATCATTGTTTGGTGAACTAGACGCAACATATTGCACATTCTGCCATGTTATAACTAAGCAAAGTAGACATAATTGTGAATCCCTCAACATGTTTTATAATAAATCACAAGTAATTATGAATAAGCGTATTAATATTTATAAAAGCAAACGCTGAGTCAAAGTTGGAATTCACGTAAATTTAAAAGAAGAAAAATTAAAACTTGGTACTGGGTTATCTAAAAAATGTGAGAAAATAAAAGGGAATACAGGTATGAATATGAATGCAGACAAGAGCAGTATACTCCAGGAAATCAAGGAGAAGCAACTAAAATAGAAAGTCATTATGAAGAAACTCGCGTTATAAACGAAATAGCACATTTTTGTAATTTAGGAATGAACGAAATGATGAGAAACGCGAGCAAAATACGGCGAATATTAAAGATGCTGCGCAAGAAGCAATATTTTTCTGAACGCCGTAGGAATGAGCTGTATACAGGTAAGGGCAAAGCAGGGGTTATTCAGTGAAAGAACTCCGTTGGTGAAAAAGATTTGCCTGAAATTAAAACTAGATCTGTGACTGTCTCTGCTTTGTGTCTCGCTAAGTATGAAAGCATTAATATCAGCTGTGAGAAAACCAGGTAAACAAGAAAGCGAAATAATTTTAATATTGCCTGATGAAGTGGACAAACAGAATACGAAATGTTGATCGCTGTGTATAGCAGGCAAAGGGAAGTCAGCTCTCTTTCACAATTACAATGAGCTAAAAACGGCAAAACACACAATCTCCACGAACAAGGATAGGATCAATCTCTGAAGTGATTCCAACAGTCAGACGTCGATATTCAACATGTACAAAATGCAAAGTGACGAGTACGGTTCTATGTGTTTAGTAGTGATGAATTTTTATCCGATAAGATATAGCATCATATACTTTTGTTTCTAATTCACCTTTGTACCCTTTTCCCTTTTGCTGGCGTTGCAAGAACTTTAGAAAATTATGGTACATCAAGATAATGCATATTACATGATATTTGTTTGGCAATGGAAGTGAAAATGCTCTGAGTTGCTAACTTTGTGTCTCGTATTTAATATGCTTTCCGTATTTTTTAAAGTGCTTTCATTGTAGATAATGAAAGAATGATGATAGTTAATCGAAAAACTCAAGGCAGAGTTGTAAGTGCAGTGTCTAGGAATCCTGTGTACTCGTTTCGCTAGAGATACGATCAAACTACTCGTATTAATGAGTTTAATTACAACTAATCAAATACAGTACTTAACTTTGGCAATTACAGAGATGTGTCGCAAGCAAAAGGGCGACATACGAAATAATCAGTCTTTGTAGTGACTGCTGGTCTCCGACAAAAGTCTGTCGTGAACTGCTATTGAAGTGCCTAACAGTACGCTGCTATCACAGTCGCTGACATAGAAGTCGCTATCCAAGTGGGGTAATGAAATGGGCCACCACCAGTCGGTAGCGACGCTTAACTCCTCTTCACATAGGGGCCGCAGCCGTCGCATTGTCGTCCTGGAGGGAGGTCCGGTCACCGTGCGATTGGCTGACTTACACTGCGATCAAATGTATCCGAACACCCCCAAAAACACACGTTTTTCATATTAGGTGCACTGTGCTGGCACCCACTGCCATGTAATCCATATCAGCGACCTCAGTAGTCATTAGGTATCGTGAGAGAGCAGAATGGGGCGCTTCGCGGAACTCACGGACTTCGAACGTGGTCAGGTGATTGGGTGTCGCTTGTGTCATACGTCTGTACGCGAGATTCTCCTAAACATCCCTACATCCACTGTTTCCGATATGGTAGCGAAATGGAAACTTGAAGAGACACGTACAGCACAAAACCATACAGGCCGACCTCGTCTGTTGACTGACAAGAGACCGCCGACCGTTGAAGACGGTCGTAATGTGTAATAGGCAGACATCTATCCAGACCATCACACAGGAATTCCAAACTGCATCAGGATCCACTGCAAGTACTATGACAGTTAGGAGAGAGGTGAGAAAACTTGGATTTCATGGTCGAGCGGCTGATCATAAGCCACACATCACGCCGGTAAATGCCAAACGACACCTCGCGTGGCGTAAGGAGCGTAAACATAAGACGATTGAACAGTGGAAAAACGTTGTGTGGAATGACGAATCACTGTATTCAATGTGGCATTCCGATGGCAGGGTGTCTGTATGGCGAATGTCCGGTGAACGTCATGTGCCAGTCGTGTGTAGTGCCAACAGCAAATTCGGAGGCGGTGGTGTTATGGTGTGGTCGTGTTTTTCATGGAGGATGCTTGCACCCCTTGTTTTGCGTGACACTATCACAGCACATGGATGTTTTAAGCACCTTCTTGCTTCCCACTGTTGAAGAGCAGTTCGGAGATGGCGATTGCATCTTTCAACGCGATCGAGCACCTGTTCATAATTCACTGCCTGTGGCCGAGTGCTGACACAATAACATCCCTGTAATGGACTGGCCTGCACAGAGTCCTGGCCTGAATCGTAAAGAACACCTTTGGGATGTTTTGGAACGCCGAATTCGTGCCAGGCCTCACTGACCGACATCGATACCTCTCCTCAGTGTAGCACTCCGCGAAGAATGGGCTTCCATTCCCCAAGAAACCTTCCAGCGCCTGATTGAACGTATGCCTGCGAAAGTGGAAGCTGTCATCAAGGTTAAGCATTACCGATGGAGAGCGCCACGAACTTGTAAGGCATTTTCAGCCATTTGTCCGGATATTCTCTTTCGTTCCCAATTGGTGTCCCAGCGCTTCAGATTACGCCGAAACAGAGAGTGTATCACTGCAGTAAGTGTATCACTGTTGACATACATTATATGGACAATCTGTACGCGGATGATGCTGCTCCACATCGGTAAGTTGAAAAATATAGCAATGTTGCGCAACATAACACTTTCGTCGTACACGTTTAAGCTTTTTAAAGTTCCACCAGGCAAGCTCAGAACAGGCAAGTACAGCCCTGGGTCGCTGTGACAACTGCCGTGTCAGCAAGGCATACCGCCAACGTAACGGACGTCAGAGCAAAGGGCAAGCATTGCCACACAGTCTCAGAGGGTGGCAGGCGGAGACGCAAACGTTGCCGTGCTAAGTAAGAAGCCATGGCGAGGTAAAGCTATGCAGCATCCTCACCAGAGAACTGCAGCAAAATGAAACGCAGAAAAAAGTGAATTACCAAACGAGGCAATAAGCGCTGACGGGTATGATAAAGGAGGACAAACGCCCTCAGACATCCACAGCCACTGTGTCACAGGTGCATGCTAGGTACATTAAATAGTGAGTCTTTTGGAGCTCAAATTGCTCTAATTGCTTTGTATTGTATTGAACTGGGGACCTAGAAACGACGGAGAGGCTTCGTCCCCACCGTAGCCCTCACTGGTTCACAACCCCACAGCAGTCCACTCACCCCACCACCGCCCCACACCCAACCCAGGGTTATTGTGCGGTTCGACCCTCAGTGCTCCTCCCCCCCCCCCCCCCCCCCCCGGGTACATCTCATTCGAGACGAGCGTAACCACAAATGTTTGCGTTGTAGAGTAATTATGGCGTACGTGTACATGGAGAAAGTGTTTGCGCAACAGTCACCGACATAGTGTGATTGAAACAGAGTAAGGGGAACCAGCCCGCATTCGCCGAGGCAGATGGACAATCGCCTTAAAAACCACCCACAGACTTGCCGGCACACTGGACCTCAGCACGAATCCGCCGGGCGGATTCGTGCCGGGGACCGGCACGTCTTTCCGCCCGGAAAGCAGTGCGTTAGACCGCACGGCTAACCGGGCGGGGCCTACTTGCTTGCTTCAACATCGAGGTGCAGCCAACATGGTCCATACCTCAGCAGTGGTCTGCCATAGCTGCCTACCGGTTGGGGTGACTGGCGTGTCGCCAGTCCTTCTACACTATGAGTCATCGCAAATGGGAAGACTTAAGTGCAGCCGGCCCTTCTCCACTACGGGTGAATGCGGACGACCTGTAAGCTGCCATATCGACACCGACCATACGTGGTACGTTTGTACAGCCTGCTGGCCGTCTTGTACACGTGTGCTGTAATCTTGGTCGATCCATGATAGCTAACCAGGGGCTAGTCCTTACGACAGCATCCTGGACCACAGACAGCAGCCTCCACTTGAGTGCCGGATGGCCTGCCTTCGAGAGTGTTGAAACTCAAACATCCAGATGTCAGACACTCACATCTGTACCAAATGTTGTGTGTCGATGGAGTACCAACCAAAACATCGATTTAATTCGTGCTGTGCGCTGTCGTCCAATAGAACACGCATAAACGGTAAGTAAAAGTAACACCAGAACTACAGAGTACAGGAAAACCGTGTCTGTGAGCAGTTGTTCGTAGATCTCGCGTGAGTGAATTGGTAGAAAGTGAGGTCGTCGTACCTGAGGTCCACGTTGAAGCCTCACTGATGACAGGTTTTTTTTTTTTTTTTTTTTTTTTTTTTTTTTTTTTTTTTTTTTTTACGCGTGAAACTGTTATATGGGAGGACATTTTTCTGACATGCAAATGTTTTCGGAGTTTGTAGCAGTTTTCTTTTGGTAGTCTGCTTTCGCTTCATTATTTGAAACTAGCGAATCTATAAAGTACATTTGTGTACACTGAAGAGCCAAAGAAACTGGTACGCCTGCCTAATATCGTGTAGGGCCCCTGCGGGCACACACAGCTGCGGCAACACGACGTGGCATGCACTCGACTAATGTCTGAAGTAGTGCTGGAAGGAACTAACACCATGAATACTGCAGGGCTGTCCATAAATCCGCAAGAGTACGAGGGGGTGGAGATCTGTTCTGAGCAGCACGTTTCAAGGCATACCAGACACGGTCAATAATGTTCATGTCTGGGGAGTTTGGTGTCCAGCAGAAGTATTTAAGCTATGTGAGTGTTTCTGGAGCCACTCTGTAGCAGTTCTGGACGTGTGGGGCGTCGCATTGTCCTGCTGCAATTGTCCAAGTCCATCGCAATGCACAATGGACACAAATGGATGCAGGTGATTAGACAGGATGCTGTCAGAGTCGTATCTAGACATATTAGGGGTCCCGTATCACTCCAACTGCTCACGCCCCACACCATTCCACAGCCTCCACCAGCTTGAACAGCCCCTGCTGACATGCAGGGTCCGTGAGTTCATGACGTTGTCTCCATACCCGTACACGTCCATCCGCTCCATGCAATTTGAAACGAGACTCGTCTGACTAGGCAACATGTTTCCAGCCATCGAGAGCCCAAAGTCGGTGTTGGCGGGCACAGGCGAGGCGTAAAGCTTTGTGTCGTGCAGTCATCAAGGGTACACGAATGGGCCTTCGGCTCCGAAAGCCCAATCGATGTGCTTCGCTGAATGGTTCGCACGCTGCCTCTTGCTGATGGCCCAGCATTGAAATCTGCAGCAATTTGCGGAAGGGTTGCTCTTCTGTCACGTTGAACGATTCTCTTCAGTCGTCGGGTCCCGTTCTTGCAGGATCTTTCTCCGGCCGCAGCGATGTCGGAGATCTGATGTTTTACCGGATCCCTGATATTCACCGTATAATCGCGAAATGGTGGTACGGGCACATCCCCACTTCAGAATGGTTCAAATGGCTCTGAGCAATATGTGACTTAACTTCTGAGGTCACCAGTCGCCTAGAACTTAGAAAAGCACGTGGGAGGTGGAACCCCAAATTTGTCATTCCATGGAATTGCGTAAGAACAATTTTTATGATTGGGATTTAAAAACCTTGTCAAAAATTAGTAACAACACTCATAATAATTTAAAGGACTTCAACAGGATCAATCGATTAGTGCAAAGCTTTAACAGTTTATACAATTAAACGCAGATCTTAAAACCAGAGAATATGCGTAAGTACGCAACTTCCAGTAAGACATCACACCAATTAAGAGTGTCTGCAGGCTGGTTCAACAAACTGAGTTTCACCAGTAAAATAAATTACAAATGACTGCCACTAAAATTACTAACAATTCCACAGCACTGAGAAAACGTTAAACAAATAGACAGCGCCCACTCCAAATACAGAAAGGATACAAGTCACGCCACTGATTGTGATTGTTGGGAAGCCCTTAACAATTTATAAACCTTAATAAAATCCCTTAAGCAATAAAATACACAATCCTCCAAAATACAAGAAAAGCTGGAGAAAAGCATAAATTTTAAATGTGACTCACAATTGGTACACACCAGCAGAAACATTAATAATGCCACTTAAATAAATATACAGTCCCTCAACATACAAGAAAGGTGACAGATTACAGCAACCAGTTATCACAGCAAACTGGCAGCAACCACGCAAGTTTTACAATGAATGAAGTTAGCTAATGACTACGGACAAAAAAAAAACCTCAACATTTCATAATCATAAGTAAAAGCTTTTGAAACTTAAAACACACTAGAACTATCAAATATGAACTGCGAGATTTAAAGTCCCAAGGAGGATCCTAAATCCAGCCGGCAAACTTGGCTCCGTCCGATTTAACCTCTCAGTCGTTCTCGAGGCCCGTATTGGACAGCAGGAGTCCCCAAAACCAACATCTTGCCAGCCCCGTGGCCTCCCGCTATCTGTCAGCACCAGGGCCCGCCAAAACCCAACAACACACGTCTCGACCAAAGACTCTTGCCCCGATATACGACCAGGATAAAAATCGGCAGCCCAAGTAGTTAGTGGCGCCACAGGAGTGCCAAGCCTGCCAAAATTAAAGGCTCCACGGCTCACCCAGTATATATTACCTTTACATACAATGGAACATTCTGACATAGGTTAATTACTGCGATTTTAGTGACATGATATATTGCAGTCGATGTCAGCTAGCCAGCAGCGAGGAGGGGGAATTCTCATTCCCTCAGAGCTCAACATTATCCTGCGTATAAGTAGCGATTGAGGAACCATACTAAATGCTCCACAAGTACGAGGCGTGTTTTTTTAAGTAAGTACCGTTTTGCCACACCGCGGCCGCAGCACTGCGGTCGGCGTTCTGCGCATGCGCACTGGGTACCTACATCTGTTGTCTGTGTACTGATGCCATTAAAGTCTGATTCTTCCTTATTTACGTTGTGTACTGAGTGTTTAAGATGCCTCCGATAATCGTGAGTCCCGCCGACTGCGAAGTACGGGCTGTTATTAGATTTCTTAGTGCTAAAGGCCTAAAAGCGATCGATATTCATCGTGAGATCTGTGCAGTTTACAGAGATAACATTATGAGTGATGGAATGGTAAGAAAGTGGGTGAGAGCATTTAAAGATGGTCGCACAAATGTGCATGATGAACAACGGAGTGGGCTTCCTTCGGTCGTTAATGTAAGTTTGGTGCGGGAAGTGGACAATAAGGTGAGAGAAAACAGACGCTTTACGATTTCCTCCTTGCGGGATGACTTTCCTAATGTTTTACACAGTGTTTTGTATGGAATTGTGGCCGAGCACTTGAAATACCGAAAATTTTTTGCACGTTGGGTACCGAAAATGTTGACGGATGTGCACAAAACCAAACGTTTAGACATTGCATTTACTTTCATTGAGCGGTACCACAACGACGGTGATGATTTGTTAAGCCAAATTGTTACGGGCGATGAAACATGGGTATGGGTGGGCTACGTCACACCAGAATCAAAGCAACAGTCCATGGAATGGTGGCATTCAGATTCACCCAGAAAAGTGAAGTTTAAGCAAACAATTTCTGCCTGGAAAATCATGTGCATAGGGATAGAAAAGGAGTATTGCTCATAATCAGACAATCAATGCAGCAGCTTACTCTAAGACATTGCACAATCTGCGCCGTTCAGTTCAGAACAAAAGTCGTGGCAAGTTGAGCAAGGGCATCTTTTTGCTGCAAGACAATGTCCGTCCGCATGTAGCGAATCAGACCAAAGCTCTCATCACATCTTTTCGATGGAAAAGTCTAGATCATCCTCCGTACAGCCCCGATCTTGCGCCCAGTGACTACCATCTGTTCCTGCACTTGAAGAAACACCTGGGCGGTCAGCGTCTTCAAGACGATGACGAAGTCAAATCTGTGGTTAACAACTCAAGCGGCAGACTTCTATGAGGAGTACAACGTTATGACAATTGCCGCAATATTTACGGAAATTATGTAGAAAAGTAGATGAAGGTACAGGCTTTCATGTAAAAAGAAAATTATTGAGATATCTTAGCACGTCTTTTTCTACTTTCAAAACGGTACTTACTTTTAAAAAAAACAAGCCTTGTATCTACATCTATGCTGTGCAAACCACTGTGATGTGCAAGTCACAGAGCACTTCGAACTGTGCCAGCTGCTGGAGCAATTTTCCATTCCATTCACGTATGGAGCCTGGGTGGTATGACTGTTTCAGTGCCTCCATGCGTTACTCTAATTTAGTTCCCGTGCTCCACATGGGAGCAATTCGTAGAAGGCTGTAGTATATTCCGAGATTCGCTACTTGTAGTTGGTTCTCGATATTTATTAGGCACGCTTTCATGAGATAGTTTGCATTTATTTTAAAGCGTTTGCCAGTTTTCTTTCAGCATGTCCACGACGCTTACCTATGGGTCAGAAAAACTAGGGATAGTTCCTGCTGGCGTTCTTTGTATACAATCAATATCTCTTGTTAGTGCCGCACGAAGTGGCCGAGCTTCTAGAGGCGCCATGTCCCGAATAGAGCGGCCCCTTCCGCCGGAGGTTCACGAGTCCTCTCTCGGGCGTGGATGTGTGTGTTGTCCTTAGCGTTAAGTTAGTTTAAGTAGAGTGCAAGTCTAGGGACCGATGACCTCAACAGTTCGGTCCCTTAGAAATTCACACACATTTGAACATTTTTTCCCTTGTTAGTCTTATTTGGTACAGTTCCCATTCATTTTGGAAATATTCTAGGACACGTCCCATGAGTGTTTCGTAATTAGTCTCCTTAGTAGGCTGGCTAGATTTCTCTAGTACCAAAGAACCGAAGACTGCCACCCATTCCTCCTACGACTGGGAGTATCTGATCGTTCCATTCTATACTGCTACGATATGCTACACCCAAGTCTTTTCTTGAGTTGACCAATTCCAACTATGACTGTTTGATATTGAAGTGACAGGAATAGGTTTTTCACTCTGTGAAGCCCTCAGCTATAAATTTCTGAACATGCAGAGCAAGTTGGCAATCCTGGGCATGGCTATGAAATTTTATCAAGATCTGACTGAATGTCTGTGGATCTCTATTCAGTCAGTTCTAACACATTACAGATAAAGGCATCACCGGCGAAAAATCGATGTTAACATTAATACACTACTGGCCATTAAAATTGCTACTCCACGAAGATAACGTGCTACGGACGCGAATTTTAACCGACAGGAGGAACATGCTGTGATAGGCAAATGATTAGCTTTTCAGAGCATTGACACAAGGTTGGCGCCGGTGGCGACACCTACAACGTGCTGACATCAGGAAAGTTTCCAACCGATTTCTCATACACAAACAGCAGTTGACCGGCGTTGCCTGGTGAAACGTTACTGTGATGCCTCGTGTAAGGAGGAGAAATGCGTACAATCACGTTTCCGACTTTGATAAAGGTCGGATTGTACCCTATCGCGATTGTGGTTTATCGTATCACGACATTGCTGCTCGCGTTGGTCGAGATCCAATGACTGTTAGCAGAATATGGAATCGGTGGGTACAGGAGGGTAATAAGGAACGCCGTGCTGGATACCAACGGCCTAGTATCACCAGCAGTCAAGATGACAGGCATCTTCTCCGATCCCAGAGTCAACAGATGGGAACGTTTGCAAGACAACAGTTCGACGACGTTTGCAGCAGCACGGACTATCAGTTCGGAGACCATGGCTGCGGTTACCCTTGACGCAGCATCACAGGCAGGGGCGCCTGCGATGGTGTACTCAACGACGAACTTGTGTGCACGAATGGCAAAACGTCATTTTTTCGGATGAATCCAAGTTCTGTTTACAGCATCATGATGGTCGCATCCGTGTTTGGCGATATCGCGGTGAACGCACATTGGAAGCGTGTATTCGTCAATCGCCGTACTGGAGTATCACCCAGCGTGTGGTATGGGGTGCCATTCGTTACACGTCTCGGTCACCTCATGTTCGCATTGCCGTCACTTTGAACAGTGGACGTTACATTTCAGACGTGTTACGACCCGTGGCTCTACCCTTCGTTCGATCCCTGCGAAACCCTACATTTCTGCAGTATAATACACGACCGGAAGTTGCAGGTCCTATACGGGCCTTTCTGGATACAGAAAATGTTCGACTGCTGCCCTGGCCAGC
Organism: Schistocerca serialis cubense; assembly: GCF_023864345.2. Lineage (NCBI taxonomy): Eukaryota > Metazoa > Arthropoda > Insecta > Orthoptera > Acrididae > Schistocerca > Schistocerca serialis. Next base: position 866,538,958 of record NC_064641.1, on the reverse strand, counting down.
ACATTCTCCAGACCTCTCACCAATTGAAAACGTCTGGTCAATGGTGGCCGAGCAACTGGCGCGTCACGATACGCCAGTCACTACTCTTGAACTATGGTACCGTGTTGAAGCTGCATGGGCATCTGTACCTGTACACGCCATCCAAGCTCTGTTTGACTCAATGCCCAGGCACATCAAGACCGTTATTACGGCCAGAGGTGGTTGTTCTGGGTACTGATTTATCAGGATCTATGCACCCAAATTGCGTGAAGATGTAATCACATGTCAGTTCTATTTTTCCAATGAATACCCGTTTATCATCTGCATTTCTTCTTGGTATAGCAATTTTAATGGCCAGTAGTGTATTATCCGCAAGGCCATTAGTTTACCCATGAACAGCAATGTCTCAGGCCAGTTCCGTGAGATATAACCGTAGTTACTTACAAATCTGTCGATAATTCTCCATTCTAGATAACATGCTGTGTCCTCCTTACAATTAAATCTTGAATTCGGTCACAAATTTCACTTGATACTCCACACAATCGTACTTTCTACAATAACTGTTTATGAATCAAACGCATTTCGGAAGTCGTGAAACACAGCATCTACTTGACTACCTTAATCCAAGGTTTTCGGGCTGTAATCTCAGAAAAGCACGAAAACACACAATGGCTAGTTTAGCATCAATTTTAAACAAACCAGCTGAAGTCTAGCGACACTAACAGAAACTTCAGACTACAGCAGCGCCTTTGTCTTCGTATCACGGATAAACTCTGCTCTTCTTCCGTAATAGGGCGGCTGTCGGCACGTTTCCGCCAGGAGCCGTTAAAAGTGAGCGCCGGTGTGTGACTGGGTCTTGGCTGACGCAGCGGCGGCCGCTTTTTATGGCGCGAAGCCCCGCGAGTTAGCACAGTGGCGGCGAAGCTTCCCAGCGGGCCATTAAAAGTAGCGACCCGGCCGAGCCATAGCGAGCAGGCGATAGCTCGTTATCTGCCAGGCCCGCTTTACTGCCCACACCGTGCGCGTTCGATTCGCGTGCCAGGAGCCACCTGGCGACACAGCACGGGTGCTCCGTACCTGTTAAGCTGCGATCCCACGGGGCACGGCCACGAAAGTTTGCCACACTTTCGTTACAGCAATAGCGAAGCCACCAGCCGTGGGCCGTGCACACGGACTGAAGCACCTAGGAAGACGTTTCAACCTACAGGCAGTATCATAACAAACGGCGTAAAGGCATACAGTTGAAAGTATGCGATACGAGAAGCAAAAAAGTCTCAGTAAACATACACTACAGGCCATTAAAATTGCTATACCAAGAAGAAATGCAAATGATAAATGGGTATTCATTGGACAAATATATTATACTAGAACGGACATGTAATTACATTTTCACGCAATTTGGGTGCACAGATCTTCAGAAATCAGTACCCAGAACAACCACCTCTGGCCGTAATAACGACCTTGATACGCCTGGGCATTGAGTCAAACAGAGCTTGGATGGCGTGTACAGGTACAGCTGCCTACACAGCTTCAACACGATACCACAGTTCATCAAGAGTAGTGACTGGCGTATTGTGACGAGACAGTTGCTCGGCCACCATTGACCAGACGTTTTCAATTGGTGAGAGATCTGGAGAATGTGCTGGCCAGGCCAGCAGTCGAACATTTTCTGTAGCCAGAAAGGCCCGTATAGGACCTGCAACTTCCGGTCGTGTATTATCCTGCTGAAATGTAGGGTTTCGCAGGGATCGAATGAGAGTAGAGCCACGGGTCGTAACACGTCTGAAATGTAACGTCCACTGTTCAAAGTGCCGTCAATGCGAACAAGAGGTAGCCGAGACGTGTAACCAATGACACCCCATACCATCACGCCGGGTAATACGCCAGTATGGCGATGACGAATACACACTTCCAATGTGCATTCACCGCCAAACACAGATGCGACCATCATTATGCTCTAAACAGAACCCGCATTCATTCGAAAAAATAATGTTTTGCCATTCGTGCACCCAAGTTCGTCGTTGAGTACACCATCGCAGGCGCTCCTGCCTGTGATGCATCGTCAAGGGTAACCGCAGCCATGGTCTCCGAGCTGATAGTCCATGGTGCTGCAAACGTCGTCGAACTGATCATGCAGTTGGTTGTCGTCTTGCAAACGTCCCCACCTGTTGGCTCAGGGATTGAGACGTGACTGCACGATCCGTTACAGCCATGCGCATAAGATGCCTCTCATCTCGCCGTTGCGATCCAGCACGGCGTTCCGTATTACCCTCCCGTACCCACCGAATCCATATTCTGCTAACAGTCATTGGGTTTCGATCAACGCGAGCAGCAACGTCGCGATACGATAAACCGCAATCGCGATAGACTACAATCGGACCTTTATCAAAGTCGGAAACGTGATGGTAAGCATTTCTCCTCCTTACACGAGGCATCACAACAACGTTTCACCAGGCAACGGCGGTCAACTGCAGTTTGTGTATGACAAATCGGTTGGAAACTTTCCTCATGTCAGCACGAAATGTTCAAATGGTTCTGAGCACCAAGGGGCTTAACTGCTGTGATCATCAGTCCCCTAGAACTTAGAACTACTTAAACCTAACTAACATAAGGACATCACACACACCCATGCCCGAGGCTGGATTCGAACCTTCGACCTTAACGGTCGTGCGGTTCCAGACTGCAGTGCCTAGAACCGCTTGGTCACTGCGGCCGGCCATATCAGCTCGTTGTAGGTGTCGCCACCGGCGCCAACCGTGTGTGAATGCTCTGAAAAGCTAATTATTTGAATATTAGAGCATCTTCTTCCTGTCGGTTAAATTTCGCGTTTGTAGCACGTCATCTTCGTGGTGTAGCAATTTTAATGGCCAGGAGTGTAGATCTGCAAACGAACCGTTTGCGAGATAACTGCGACTTTGCTGATACCAGCCCCTACTGCGTGTTCCTGTAAACACCTCATGCCGCTCCGTGGTTTTGTCTTTGTTTACATTTTCGAGGGGTGGAGTTGTAAACACAATGGATATGACAGTACAGTACGCAGCCCGAGTGCTACTCATGTTGTTTGTGTAGTGTCGTTTGTGACATGGCAGTACTAGTAATTAAAAGAAGTTTTCAAGGGTCGTTCCTGTACGTGCGTGCAAGACTCTATCCATCACCGCAATGGGTTTCGAATCCTTTCAGACAGGCCTGGATCATTTCGAAATTCTTGACAAACATTCACAAGTTTCTTCTCCAGTCATTCAACTTAAAGTCGGCCCTAAACACAAAAATCCATGGGGTTCACATCAGGTGATCTTGGAGACCACCGTACCGGTCCTCTTTCCCCGATTCTTTGGCCATATCGGCGCGTTAGATTTCGTCTCACTATAGCATCAGTCTGTACCGGTATTCTGCCATGCATGTACCTCGTCCTCCCGTGTTTCTCTAATAAGACGGTGACCTAGTATCCCTAACCACGGATTCAACTAGAAACGTCGCTGATTTCGAGACTCATGCACACCATGTGGGCTGGAGCCTAGATGAATCCAAACTTGAGAATTTCGATAATTAAAGACACCATCGCCAGTGAACTCTGCTTCAACTGTAAATAAAATGTTATCGTCAAATGTAGGGTTGCCTACACCTTGTCGTTGCATCCACTGACTGAACATTAGTCCTGGACCTAAGTGCGCCTCACTATTACACTGAACTCGTCGGAGGTCTACATTGCATTGCGATGGATTATACTCCAACCACTACTGTGACTCATTCCAGTAATTTGCGTGGCAAGCCCGCTTGTCGAGATTCCTGGTGAGCGTCCGACTATTTCCAGCACCATGTCCTCCAATATGGGTGTAATTCGTGTAGGTCTACCCGCTCCTACAGCATGTGCAAAGTTCCCACTTTCTCAGAGGCGTTCATGCACGCCTGTGATACAACTGGGTCTCTAAAAATAAGTGAAATGAGCTGCACTCTGACTGCATACGGTGCTGTCGAATCCATTCTATTGAAAACTTCTCGTTTTGAAAATGTAAACAAAGACCACACCACAGACCAGCACGAGGTTTTTACACAGAATCACATCAGTGGTGGCTGGTATTACGTCGTTAATTGTGACACACACATTGTAATTATTCAACAGCTAACCCGGTGCACGGTGCACACTCAATTGAAAGTTATCTTTCTAGCGGTTTCCAGTGGCAACAAAAATTTGATTTTCAACATTTCATATAGTTATTGACCCAGTTTAAAAATTGTTAATGTTGTCGCACTCTACTTTAAGATCTATAATTTTATGTTAAGCATTTAACACAGAAAGACAGATATTACAGATAGAAACTGTGAACAGGGTGACTCCATGGCGGTGTTATAAGCTTTCAGGGATGATGAAAAGTCATAAATGTATCAATTTCAATCTCATTTTCCAGAATGATCGTCGAAGAGATGCGCGCAACTACACTCATTGGCCAAAACATTATGACCACCTGATTAATAGCTTGACTGTTTTTCCTTCGAACGAAATACATCACTGGTTCCGCGAATCAAGGAAATTTCGAAATTTGTGTTATGACCTTATGCTGAGGTCATCGGTCCCTAAGCTTACACACTATTTAGTCTAACTTACACTAAGTTACACTAAGGACAACACACACACCCATGCCCGAGGCAGGACTGGAAACTGCGACGGAGCGAGCCGTGCGGGCCGTGACAAGGCGCCTGAGACCGCACGGCTACCCCGCGCGGCGAGCGAATCGAGGATTCGACAGTTTGTCGGTAGGTTTGTGGAGGTATGTCGTGTTAGATTTCTACGCACAGATCACGCAATTCGCGTAAAGAACGGGCGTCTCATTTGCGAATGCGGAGATGGCTAACGACAGCAACCTAGATGAGTTCCAAGGAATTTACATCAGGCGAATTTAGTCGCAAAGACATCAATGTCAGTTCACTATAAAGCTCCTCAAATCACTATAGCGCGGTTCTGGCTCCGAGACGCGGACAATTATACTGCTGAAAGATGACATCGTCGTCGGGAAAGACACTAAGCGTGAAGTGATGCAGTTGGTTCGTAGTGTCAGTGTGTCTTTGATTACCTCCCCAGGTCCAACGCAAGCGCAGGAAAACGTCTCCCAGAGCATAACAATGCTCCCACCAGCCTGCATCCATAGTTCACTGCACGTTTGGAGCCGCTGTTAGTAGTGGAACAACATGCACTCACCCCACTCTCCATTGTTGCCAAATTTATTCAAGATGGTGGATCCAAGATGGCGGTGATAGATATGGCAACATCGCAATGACATCATGGTGGGAAGTTCAAATTTTGGCTGGAAGATAGGTCAACTGGGCTACTTCCACTAACCTAATCCTCTCCCCTCCCCCCATCCCATCCCATCCCCAGAAAATGTTGGGAAGTCCAAATTCCAGTAGGACAATGAAACACACAACAGCTACCTCCACTAACCTAAGAAAATGGCGGGGAAATAGGTCACTTGGGTTACCTACACTAACCTAAGTCATCTGACCACCACCTCTTCCTAGGAATCGGCTGGGAAAAGACTCAACCTCTGCTGGGCTGCTGGATAGGATGGATGTAAGTCTTTATTTTCAGTCTTTATTTAAACAATTTGAAGGCAGTAGCTCTATCCAGTGTGTTCCCATGAGGTTTGGAGTCCAACTGACCTAGTACACAGTACCGCCACCAGAGGGTGCTGTCATCCCTTCAGTGACATAATCCAACATGGCGATCTGGGGGGCAAAATGGCGAGAAAAGGACTCAGCTTGTGCTGGACTGTTGTAGAGAGGAAGGAGTGTACTTTATGTATTTTGGAACAATTTATTTATGGATGTATTTGGCATAGTATATTTATTACACTGATGCAACCACTCGCTCTGATGTGTTTGTGGCCACACTACACAGCACACAGAGCTGCAAACTACTTGTGACTCACCGAAATAATGCTGAACACTGACGTACAGACAAGTAAACAACTCGTAAATTACCGAAATAATGCATTGCACACCCTACAGAGCTGCAAACTACTTGTAGGTCACCGAAATAATGCATGTATATGCTGTCCAGGCACGCTCACTAAATGTAAACTGTCGAAATAATGCATTGCACAGCCCACAGAATTGCAAACTACTCGTAAATCACTGAAATAATGCAGTTCACTAATGTGCAGACTCGCTCACTATATATAAACTATCGAAATAATGCATACAGTTTATTTAGGAACGGATTTCACTTACTTTACTTATCACACTGATACAAAACACTCACCCTGGCGTGCTTGAGGTCGCAGTAAATAGTCTACAGATCTGCAAACTACTCGTAAATCACCGAAATAATGCAGTACATTGATGTGCAGAGAGGCAAGCAACTTGTAAATTGTCAAAATAAAGCATGTAAAAGGCTCTGAAAACACGATTTGCTAATCATAAACTGTCGAAATAATGCACTGCACACCTGTTTACAAAATAATGTAACAACTACCAAAACAACTCATAAATTGTCGAACGATTATGCATGTGTAACGTTATGCAAACAAGCTCACAACACTTAAACAGCTGAAAATAATTTTCTGCCTTATTTGATCTTAAGTACCCCAAAGCTCTCTTAAATTCTGCTGCTGATCTCAGTCATATACAATAAATACCTGACATAAAGTCACGTTTTGAGACTAACGACCATTCTACCAAATATGCGTAGATCTGTAGTTACGCTGGCTAGGTCGTATAAAAAATCATACTGAAGGAGAGGAATGACTTTATTGATCACAAAGTATGGATGACGAGCTTCGGAATTATTTCCAGCTGCATACATCCGAGTGCAAGGAAAAGAGTGTTATCAGTAGTGTACGTAAAATGAGATGACAGTCTGTGTCATCTCATGTCGCGCACACAACTGGTAACGCTCTTGTCCTTGTGTTACCATTGCACTGGGATTTACGCGGCTGGAAGGAATCCGAAACTCTTCATCCATACTTTGTGATCAATGAAGTCATTCGTCACCTGCTGTATCAGTTAATGCGACCTATCCGGCTTAACTACTGATATGCGTACATTTTGCAATATGTATTGTGTGAATGTTACGGGAAATGCGAAAAATGGCACCAGTAATAGAGCGACTGAACGCAGAATAAAACACGTCTGGAAAGTTAACGTTCCGCTCCGATGAGCTGAATTGGTTTTTCCTACGAATATAAGAAGATACTCTTAGAGTCAGAAGAAAACAGAAAGGTTAGGGAAAAAAGAAAAAAAAACGGTTTTATATCCACTCCAGACTCGACTGAACAGTTTTACATCGCTTAGTTGCAGGAAGGGGAACCAATAAAGCGATAACCGCGTACATCACGCATAAAGACCAGTGGCGGCTGCGGCACTGCTACATAAATTCATTCCCGGCCGTCAGCAGCAGAACGAGGAGTAGGGCGCATCTCTCGCAACGGGCGGCCACACAGGAGTTAGCGCCGCTACACGGGACGGGCGAAAGAACTTTTGATTTGAGCACTTGAAGAAACTCTATTCATCGTTCTTTTCTTTTTTTTTTTAACTCCTCTGGGCTGAGTGGAGACTCAAATGAGATCACTTCTGGGAAGTTGGGACGGTGCCGCCTCGTTAGCCGCCGCTGCCGACTTCTCGACGTTTTGCAAATTACGTCAGTTACACGCCGATCCCTTTGGCCGCGACCTGCACTCTTGCTCGGCGAGGGCACGCCCTCGGGCGATTCCCTTTCAGAGAGCAAAGGGCGCACCAAAGGGCCGACTTCTGCGGAATATTTTGCACAACTCGATTCGCCCGCAGTAACAGCGCCAGAAACGTCCCAAACAAAACAGAGGCAAAGCCACTGGTATTGCTTCCTTTATTTTTTACTGTCCTCGCGGAACTGTCACTTCTCTTGCACTGGAAGAGATCACGTCGCTGCAAGCAGCTGTCAAACGCATTTCATGTAATCTGTACAACAAGCCATCGTAGTTAAAGTTTTTACTTAAATGACGAAAGAAAAACATATTGTATAAAATATTCTCGGTTTACTTGCCGCGTCAAATGTGGCTATTATTTCGAACTTCCGATGAAATCATTCATCGTCTTCATCAAGAACAAGTGACTGTTGCGATTATCATAGACGGTTTGTGACTGATCGACGTACATATCGGCGTATTGTTTCGTGTTCCCAGAAATTCTGTCCAGCGCTCTCGTGGGAACGTAGACCATTCGGTGCTTCTCTCCGTGTCTTCTCAGCTTCCAAATATAGTGTTGGAGCTCCCCAAGAAACGAAAACGCGAAAATGTTGAACAGTCAGGTGACGATCCACCTATTCTTCACACTTGCGATGCTAAGTCTAGAAAAATAAGAAGAGTCCTCAAATTTCATAATCAACAGAAATTCAGGAGTTGGATTACAAGACAATGTGAGGCAGGTGTGATGGCATCAAGCAACATGTGAGCTTCACACTGCACGTGAGAGACAGCAGCTTGGTATTGTCTGTATCTGCATATATGGCAGCAACTTACTCGGACTGTACCAGACGTTTAATAACACTGACCCTGACTGTTTGTCACCGCTTACAGTCACAATCAGAGTCCTGACCTCAGACACAGCAGCAAAGGGTCTCCCACTAGGAATAAATACGTATCTCTATGTCACCTATATCCCATAAAGTTCCTCAAAATTCGCCCTGAGCCTGTACATACGTCTGATTATTTGTCTGGACTTTCAAATTATTTCTCAACAACTTTCCTTGCCCGTGAGTAATACACTTGTTTCGCACGATAAAAAAAACTCAAAATACATCTCGTCTAAAAGCACTCCAGCATAATGCGACTTAGCAAACACTAAGCGCTCCGAGAATCCTTTAGGGTTCCATTGTAACAGAGACTGGTATTGGACGATAATTGTTTCACGGTGGAGACGGACAGTGTGCAGTAGACCTTCATGTATCATGAAACTTTATGATCCTGTGGTACATGGAGTTCAGCGCGAGAACGGATATTACGAAATGATAACGGTGAAGTTAAGTTTCCCTCTAGCATTATTTTAGAGGAAATATTTTTTGACAAGTGTATGTGAGAAGACTATTACCTATGAGAAACGAATAATTTGGTGGCCGGAACTGAAACCTAAGCCGCCCAACCAAAATTAAGACAATACCATGGGTGTTGGTGAATACCACGCGACTTCAACTGTAAAGCACCCCGACTGACATTTTTAAAACATGGTGGAAAACTTATACCTGAGTTACTGAGTGAAGTGGTCTGTCATTCGGGAGTTTTTTTTTTTTGAGTCTTCAGTCTTCTGACTGGTTTAATGCGGCCTGCCACGAATTCCTCTCCTGTGCCAACCTTTTCGTCTCAGAGTAGCACTTGCAACCTACGTCCTCATTTATTTGCTGGATGTATTCGGGTGTACTGGTGCACAAATACGTGTCATTTCTACCATGGTGGTGAAAGGAGTAGAATCTATAGCTGCCTCTCCTTCAGCTGCATTTACTGATATAACAGTATTACAGTCATTCGGTTTCCAAGGCATTTACCAGATACCTGCTTGACTAAGGCGCAACTTGCATTCATACAAATCTCGATCTACAGGGCAAGTAATTCAAACGAATTTTCGGAAGCTGAAGAAATCTATTGAGGCACATTTGTTAGTTAATGTGTACCAATTACCGTGTCTCCATGCTGTGCTTCAAGGGGCGCCATAAATACGTTTGAGGCAATTGCCCATGAATACAGTATGTCAGTTTCTTCAAAATAGTTAATCAGCCGCAAACGTAAATAGGTGTGACGTGCTTGTCCCTCTGTACTGTATGTCAGATAAAATTCCTCGATATAGTTCATCATCTGGAGAAGTGAATAGATTGAGAAATTGTGCCTATGTATACGGTAGGAAAAATGTCAGCAAATGACCCAACAGCGCGCTGTGGATGTAATTAGATTTTAAGTGCATGCGTGTTTATACTGTGTCCCCCAGTATAGTTATTTAGCTGGGGTCACAAACAAGTTCGAAGTGTGTGCCCATGCATACTGTATTTCAGTTAATGAGCATCGATACAGACATCAGCCTGGAATGTAAATAGGTGCTTAGGTACAGCTGGAACGTCGTGAGTGCAACGTTTCATTTGATTAAGAAAAGCTGATAGTGAGTCGTGTTATGAGGGCGATTCGTGGAAGGTAACAAGTTCTCTGTGAGTATAGATTTACTCAGTAAATCAAAGAGATATAAAAGGCTATTTAGGGGCTGATGTACTGTATTTGTCTTTCCTTCGGTGTCACACTGGTTACTTTCGAAGTCGATAGAATCGAACTTGACGATGGTTCTAGTGAACAGAAACCGATCAGTTTACACTGACTAACAAGAAGTGAAACACGCAGAAGACATGTTCGGATGGCAATGTAACTTCGTACGCTTTGGTATGTAAATTATTAGCGTTGCAATTCTCTTTGACAGATAAAATGGCCAGTTAGCGTTGCTCGTGTTTTGTTTTGTTACTACGCTTGGTAAGGCATATAATGGTCGTGAACAGTGTCAGAAGCTGAGTGATGACAGTGAAGGACGCGGAGATGCCGCGTAATCGTTTGAGGCAGCTTTATCAGCACCTGAAAGATTTTGAAAGGGGCCTCCATTGGGTCTCCACTTGACCATCTGTGCAATATCCATATTGGTGCATTCAGCTGTGACAGTGGCCCTACGATAGACTACGTCTGACCACCGGGATGGAGGATCGCCGTCTTGTGCGTCAAGGACATCGTAACGCCTTCACATGCGCTCCTTGCATCCGACAACAAGGTTCCCGAGCAACAATCTGTGTCGTCCCACACGATTGGTTGCAGACTGTCAGCAGCCGACTAGTGATATACCAGAGCATGTGCAGGCCGTCGTAAGCACCACAACGCAAAGTGCTACGTTTGTAGTGCCCTCACAGAGAGGCATGCACTGCGTCGCATTATGTTATGTCTCGTGGTTTTGTGCTACCTGGGATGACCAATGTCGGCAAGCACCTCGGGAGAGGTTCCGTCCTTCAGTGTTTAGGAGAGGCACAGCGCTGTTATTCACGGTCCTGGTCATGGTGTGGGGAGCCATGGGGTATGAGTTCAGGTCAGATATGGTAATACCCGAAAAAGTAGGACGGTGCAACGGCCATCCTGAATGTTCATGCGTTACCTCTCATGCGACAATATCCCGGTGTCACTTTGGAACAGGAGGATGTTTGTCCATACATAGCACGTGTCTCTATGAACTGTTTGCGCGACGCTGAGTATTTCCGTGGCCAGGGAAGTCCCCATATATGTCCCCAACAAACCATGTGTGGGATGATCTGGGACGACAACACCGTCCTAGTGGCAGTATCCAGGATGTCAAGGCCATGATGTCACATGAGAGGATACAACGACTTTATGACGCGCTTCCCAACCGTGTCGGTGCATGCATCCAGTTCAGAAGAGATGCGACGTCATTCTGATAAGTGGACACATACTACTAAGTCCATGATAAATTTGACACTGTTTTGTAATCACTGAAACAATATTTCATGCGCTCTAAATCGCCGGCCGGAGTGGCCGAGGGGTTCTAGGTGCTTCAGTCTGGAACCGCGCGACCGCTACGGTCGCAGGCTCGAATCCTTCCTCGGGCATGTGTGTGTGTGATGTCCTTAGGTTAGTTAGGTTTAAGTAGTTCTAGGTTCTACGGCACTCCTGCCTCGGGCATGTATGTGTGTGATGTCCTTAGGTTAGTTAGGTTTAAGTAGTCCTAAGTTCTAGGGGACTGATTACAGATGTTAAATCTATAGTGCTCAGAGCCATTTGAACCATTTCGCTCTAAATCGGTGAAGTTTCATATAGTTTTCTCCTCCTTTTACACTATGTTATCAAAAGTATCTGGACACCTGGCTGAAAATAACTTACAAGAACGTGGCGCAATCCAAAGATAATGCTGGAATTCAATATCGTTTTGGCCCACTCTTAACCTACATTACAGCTTCCATTCTCGCATGCATAGGTTCAATCAGGTGCAGGAAGGTTTCTTGGGGAATGGCAGCCCATTATTCACGGAGAGCTGCACTGAGGAGGGGAATCGATGTTGGTCGGTGAGGCCTGGTGTTCTACAGGATTCAGGTCAGTACGCTGTGCACTCCACTCCATTACATGGATGTTATTGTCGTGTAACCACACCGCCATAGGCCGTGCATTATGAACAGGTGCTCCACCGAGTTGAAAGATGCAATCGCCATCCACGTATTGCTCTTCAACAATGGGAAGCAAGAAGGCGCTTAAAACATCAGTGTAGGCCTGTGCTGTGATAGTGCCACGCAAAACAACAAGGGGTGCAAGCCCCCTCCATGAAAAACGCCACAACACCATAACACCACTGTTAGCACTACACAGGCTGACAGATGACGTTCACTGGGTATTCGTCATACGCACACCCTGCCATCGGATCCCCATATTGTGTACCGTGATTCGTTATTCCACACAACGTTTTCTCACTGTTCAATCGTCCACTGTTTACGCTCCTTACACTGAGCGAAGCATCGTTCGGCATTTACCAGCGTGATGTGTCGCTTATGAGCAACCGTTCGACAATGAAATCCAAGTTTTCTCACCTCCCACCTAACTGTCATAGTACTTGCAGTGGATCATGATGCAGTTTGGAATTTCTGTGTGATAATCTGGATAGATGTCTGCCTATTACTCATTACGACCCTCTTTAACAGTCGGCCTGTCTCTGTCAGTCAACAGACGAGGCCGGCCTGTGCTCTTTTGTGCTGTACGTGTCCCGTTACGTTCCCACTTCACTATCACATCGGAAACAGTGGACCTAGGGATGTTCAGGAGTGTAGAAATCTCGCGTACTGACGTATGAGACAAGTGACACCCAATCACCTGACCACGTTCGAAGCAGCGTGCCGTTGTGGACGAGCGGTTCTCGGCACTTCGGTCAGGAACGGCGCTGCTGCTACGGTCGAAGGTTCGAATCCTGTTAGTTAGGTTTAAATAGTTCTAAGCCTAGGGGACTGATGACCTCAGATGTTAAGTCCCACAGTGCTCATAGCCATTTGAACCATTTGAACGTTGGAAGCCCATGAGTTCCGCGGAGCTCCCCAATCTGCTCTCTCACGACTTCTAATCACCACTGACGTCGCTGATATGTAGTACCTGGCAGTAGGTGGCAGCACTATGCATCTAATATGAAAAACATGTTTTTTAGGGGTGTCCGGATACTTTTGATCACATTGTGTATGTGTTTCATGTTTTTTTCTCGGGCAGTATAATAACTAAACTAAAACAGTCTGTTTTCCATCAAGTGATTGTGGAATTCCTCCGAAGATTGTATGTCAGTTTTGACAACTCCAGAATGACATTTTCACTCCGCAGCGGAGTGTGCGCTGATATGAAAGGCAGGAGGGAGACGAGGTACTGGTGGAAGTAAAGCTGTGAGGACGGGGTGTGAGTTGTGCTTGGGTAGCTCAATTGATTGCCGGCACGATAGCTCAGCGTGCTCGGTCAGAGGGTTAGCTACCGTCTGTAACAAAAAACAAAAAACAAAAAAAAAAAACAACAAAAAAACCTGAGTGATCGGATCAACAAAAAAACCTGAACGGGTGTCCTCGGATGTCCGCCATGAACAAATTCAACGAACAATATACTGTAGAGCAAAATGAGATCAAAAAAAGAAAAAAAGATGGTAGAGCACTTGCCCGCGAAAGGCAAAGGTCTCGAGTTCGAGTCTCTGTCCGGCACACAGTTTTAATCTGCCAGGAAGTTTCAGTTTTGACAATGTTAAGTTTATTTGAATGTAACTAATTTCTCAACGTCTAGCCTTACGAAACGTGTTTGAGAACCTATTTCACTTGCCGCTAAGGTTACTGTGTCGTTATAACGTGGATGTATAGCGCATAGAAAGAAGTCTGTCCTAACGATTCTTGACTGTCGAGAACCCTTGAAACGGAGCCAGGACCGACGTAAACCCGGCGACTCTCGCGTCCAGCAGGACGGCGCAAAAAGCTATCTGGCCTTTCCGCGGACGTGGTTCCCGCGGCCATCACTTTGCTGAGCCGCGCTCTCGCGGGCTGTGAGAGATAAGCCAGCCAGTGGTCACCGCGTCAACACCGCGGGAAGACGGATGCTGCGCTGGAACGTAAACTTAATTACTGTGGAGGGGGAGGAGGAAAGAGCGCGACAGACGGCGTCCGGGGGAACAGAGGCGACACCGCGGGGGCGAAAAGTTTAATTCGAGGGCGCGCCGCCATCCCACGCCATAACGTTGATGGATTAGCAGCCGGGGCTAACCCTGGCGGCAGCAGCGGGCGCACTAGTTTAATTTCGCTTCTTATGTAGATTTATCGACTGGCGCGGTTTCTCGGAGAGGGGAAAGTGGCCGGAGAGAGCCGACGCGGAGGAGTGGGGATGGAAGAGGAGGAGGGGGGAGGGGGAGGTGTGCGTGGGCGAGGTTAGGCCAGCGCTGAGTGCCGTCCAGTGGGTTAGCCTGCGGTTAGCGCTTAATGAGAACAAATGCGGCGCGACACGGCGAGGGCTGTGCGCTGTGGCGATTGCGGCGGTCCCTCTCCGGCGCCCGAGGGCGTAATTCGAGCGCCGTATTCATTTAACTCGTGCTCCGACTTGTACGCTGCCGTCCCACAGTAATAATTCTTCCCGCACGCTTAGCCGCATAAAAGTGTCGAGTTACAGTAATAAGCTGCAGTTCCAGCAATAGGCTGTGCCCAAAGGAAAGAAATTACACGTTTCTCGTCCCTTCCTCATAATAAACAGTCGTTTGTCGTAACAGATTAACGTATATGAACTTCTGAAACTTAACATTTAAATACAGAGGGGTTGTAAGGTGTCAGGCAAATCCAACACCTTCAAAATGGCTCTGAGCACTATGGGATTTAACATCTATGGTCATCAGTCCCCTAGAACTTAGAACTACTTAAACCTAACTAACCTAAGGACATCACACAACACCCAGTCATCACGAGGCAGAGAAAATCCCTGACCCCGCCGGGAATCAAACCCGGGAACACGAGCGTGGGAAGCGAGAACGCTACCGCACGACCACGAGCTGCGGACCAACACCATCCATGAAAACCCTGACATGATAACCAAATCCAGCAGTTTGTCACATAGCTCCGAATAAATCATGACATTAAATTAACCAAAGTAATACGATTAACGAGTGAGCAAATGGAATACCACAGACTAACACAAGAATGCCTAAATGCATGTCATACCTTCCCATCGTGAAACAGACGCATTTCCGAGGGGAGAAACGAGAACAGAAGGCGAGAGCAGAACCGTGTTAAGCCAGAAGGCCCTACGATAAGGGACGGACACCCACGTCGCCAGCCAACCGCCAGGAGCACCCCCCCCCCCCCCCCCCCCCAGCTCATGTTAAAAGATAGAGCCCTCCAGAAGAACAGTATGGATCTTACGATAACACTAAAACGGACGCACCAGCTGCAAGCTTTAGCGTGAGACTTTTTCGCGTCTCTGTTACGTTGCAAACGTTAAAAACATTGCCCCACCACGAAAAGTATAACGTTTCTCATTGGATAGGCAGAATTTTGTAGGGGAGCTTAAGGTTAACATTGAGACCCTGATTGGTCAGTTGAAAACACAGCCAGATAGCTTTTTTTAAACCAGCTTCGGTAAATTGTAGTAAGGAGAAGTTAGGAGAGAGTTGCTTCCGAGACGGCGAGCTGTATCGAGCTAGGCCGCCCGCCGCCCCCTGACGCTGCCTAACCAACGACAAGGTAATGAACGCACGTGATGCCGTATAACAGCGCATAACGCTTCACTCAGAACTGCAGAAGTCTCATCTGTTACACCCCCTTTTTACGTAATACTAGTGTCGATCGTCAATTAAAGCTCATGGTATTCACATTTGCTACGTGAAGTTAAAATTTGAAACGCGATGATTTTTCTGTTATATAATTATTGAGAAGCCACATCAGCCACTGTAATTTATGACAAGTTAGATAAGTAATTAAAGATAATTGAGGGTCACTGTAGACCATTTTTACAGTTTTCTCTTTTATGAAACTTAACTTAAATCTAGATTATAGATGTGATATGTCATAGGTCATCCTTCGATCCATCGTAGAACTTGCAAACCCATTCAGGAAATATTCGTTCACATTTTTGTCGAACGCAGTTGGTTTTTATCATCCTGTATTAAAACATTTCCTTTTATCAATAGTGCAATTTATAAACAATGTTTTGTGTGTAGAATAAAATTTCCAACGGTAAACTTAACTGCTTTTTCGAGGTTATTTTACCAGCTAACTAAAAATAGGAAAGCCTTGAACCCCTTCCACTAAATTTAGTTATTATTTAGATTCTTTTACAGGGAGTGCAGTGGAGCTAACGCTGAAATCATTAAGTATTTGATTATATCATCGCTAGTCTCACTGAACTCTTCTGAACTCTACATGTCATGTGTGGTCTGGCGTCTCCTTACCAGCAACAGGTCCCAGGTTCAAACTAGTCAGTTCCCTAAAAAACACGCTCAGAGCGTCGTTGCGCGAAAGTGGTAGAGAGACACGACTTAGAACAAACAGACACCACGCAGAATGTTAGAAGTTGTCTCATCTTTGGTAGCGTAATAGTTTGTAGTTTGTGGCGCGTGCCCCCGGACTCCAACCGCGTGCTGATGTAGTCGACGCCGTAGAGCTGCTACTGCCACAGCTCTCGCGGCAGAGTAGAGACATGATGCGATATAACGTCAGTCCCGTAGATTACCGGGAGAAAAAACCTGAAAAACTTCCGAAAAGGCGTTCCTCGCGTAGTAGTTGTATCTCAATCCGCAGCGTTTCCACTTATGCGAACTCGTATAATTGATGCTTTTTGTTGTTAATATTGTATTGTTAATTGCCCGGATTTGCAGTAGTTATTAATTCTTCTCTCGTTCGCATAGCACACACCACTGATTGCGAGGAAATATTTTAGTTAACAGTTTTTTCTTACGTTGTTGCCTCGTTGCTATGGAATTGTTGTGCTGGTATGCAGCGAGATCCAGAGATACTCTTTGATTCAGTCTTTGTAAGATTGCGTCGTAATACGAAAATATTTAAAAGTTCACTTCTCTACTAATGACGTGAATATTTGCACTTCAATGAAATAGTCTTTCATGAGTAGTCGTTGATTTAGTCATTTATCAAACTATTTAATAATGTAGTCCACACCGGGTATTTAACTGGTAACGAACAGTTTATTGTTATTTTGTCACTAAATACTTATAACCCCCGCACCACATGCACACGGAATAGTTTAGTTAAGTCAGTCCGATTGAGTTATAGTTCCTTGGCAATTACCACAACTCAACACTTTAGCGTAATTGTTTTATCTTCATGATGTCGTGTACTTGGGTCCTACTCAGGACTAATTGCGTGTATTCTTTCATAGAATGTTCACTTCTCCTTAAGGTACAACTAATTCAAAGTCAAGTCCAATGTTCACTAATTCTGTTATTAGATTTCAGTTAACCCGAAGTGCACGGTTAAATGAGTCTACCTGTTCCTGTCTCAGTTCATAAAATCAGTTTCTTAAGCCGTGAATCCCGTCACGCAACAAACACTTCTAAACTCGAAAACAATCTTGTCACGATTCGCAGTCTCAATAATTCAGATCAGAACTGCTTTCGTACGTCTGCACTGGATGAGTTCTAGCAAGCGACTTCTTCTGTGGAAGAGCATTGTAGGCGCATTGAATTTCTTCGTTGCGCTTACAACTCTCTTCCACATAAAAGTTATCTCTGATAACATTACTTTGGACTTAACTTTTAAGATATTAATTTCACATTTGTCACATGGATATTTGTCCATTGCTGAAATACGATGTTTCTTCTTTCTCTTTCTCTAACAAATATGCTCAGTGATGTACAATGTAGTTGTTGACAAAACTCTTTCGTGTTAGCTCATCGGCAAAGATGTAGCTGCCAAGATAACTTTCCCTACTTCATGTTTCTTTTAAATTGACTTTAATGTGGTCGTTGGGGCGTAACAAGTTCCAGCAATCGCCACAGAAGCGTTGTATTGCGTTGTTTTGTTTTGTCAGATGCCAGTCGCCAGATAGTCAGTGTTTTGTTCTTAGTTGCACCTAGTTACTCGAGTAAACATGGCTGGCGCAAGGCTTACATTCGATGAAAGGAGGTCATTTTTGAAGTGGTATTTTAAGTACGAAAACATTAATGAGGTTCAACGGCGATGGCGAAATGAGTATCAAACAGAGCCACTGACACGTTTAACGATTCGTCGCATTCGAGACAAATTTGAAGCAGAAGGCTGTGTTAAAGATGTACACAAACAACGATCTGGACGACCTGTAACAGTAACAAGTCCAGCTAACTCCCGTCGTGTGTTACAATTCACTAGCTCACCACAGAAGTCTGTGAGACAGTGTGCCCGTGAAACTGGAATGAGTCGCTCAAGTATTCGGCGAATTTTGAAGACAGAAAAGTGGAAGTGCTATATCCCACGATTGCTACATGCAATGAACGAGGACGACCCAGATCGTGGAATGGAGTACTGCGAGTGGTTTACTAACATGGTGCGCAACGATGAAGAGTTTGCAGAGATGATTGTGTGGTCTGATGAGGCACAGTTCACACTCAATGGTACAGTAAATCGCTACAATTGCATCTACTGGGCCGCCGAAAATCCGAACGTCCATGTAGACAAAGCCGTGAATTTGCCAGGAGTAAATGTGTGGTGTGGATTGTCTTACTGGGGCTTGATTGGGCCATTCTTCTTTGATGGCACAGTTACCGGTGAGGTGTACCTTCAGAAGCTTCAGACATCCATTTTACCTGCCATACGAGACTTTTATGGAGACGTAAGAGTATACTTTCAACAAGATGGTGCCCCAGCCCACTACCAAAATCGGGTTAGGGCGTATCTCGACGAAAATCTACCAGGAAGATGGATAGGCCGTAGAGGTGCTGTGGAGTATCCACCACGTTCCCCAGGCCTATCTCCTCTGGAATTTTACCTGTGGGGAACACCAAAGGACGTCGTTTATCGACAAAAGCCACGCACATTGGATGAACGTCGAGAATCCATCGTACATTCATGTGCAAATATCAAACTGAACACGTTGCAGTCAGTAGTTCGTGCTGCAGTTCGGTGGCATCGTTTGTGTGTGGATGTTAATGGTGACCATTTCGAGCACCTACAGTGATATCTTCAAATTGGACGTTAAGCTACATTTTCACCAAAAATGAGACAACTCCGTCAATTAGTTTTCAAGTTATGGACTTTTGAACAGTGGATACAATTTTTGGACCCCTCTGTAGACTGCTTCTGCACTCTTCTCACCTGCTGCTCAATCTATACGTCGAAGAAGCAATGACAGCAATAAAATAAAAACATTGGGGTTTAATGTCCCGTCGACGACGAAGTCATTACAAACGGAGCACAAGCTCGAACTGAGAAGGGGGAAAGAAATCGGCTATACTCTTTCAGCATTTGCCTGCAACAATTTAGGGGATGGCAGGAAACCTAAATCTGGATTGTCCGACGGGGGCCTGAACTATTGTTCTCCAGAAAGCGAGTCTAGTGTGCTAACCACTGAGCCGCCTTTTTGTATTTTTGTATTTTTTTTTCATAGGTAGGAGGCCGTAGTGTGTGGTAGTGGGAGGCAGAGTGGGCAGGGTTCGTAGTTCGAGGCTTGGCTATGGTGTCCCCCTCGCCGTCAAGGAATTACCACTGGTGGCTTAATACCACACCTAGAATATGTCCTACTAGCAGAGTACCGCGCCTTAAGTACAGAAACAAGTTACCCCCGGACTATCCCATGCCGGGGCAATACACAAGGTGGACCATTTTAATTTATAATGTGGAATAGTTCGGGGTAGAGATGAGATACAGCAAAATATTTTCTGTTAAAGTTGTAGGTGGCAAAGAGGGTGACGCACTGGTACTAATGGACGTCACCTTGAATGTGATTTTCAAAGTGATTTGAAGGTTAAAGTGATATTTTAAATGGGAACCCTAATATTTGATATAAGATTTGAAAAGTGCGGCGCATTTTACATGTAAAATGATACGTTATTTAAGGTCACGAATAGGTCCAGTGAAGGTCAAACTAGAAAATATGCTTTTAGTTCTAGTAGGGATTCACGTAGTATAGAGGAAGGATACAGCAAAGTAGAATGTTGGATACAAACTGGAAGGTGCTTCCCGGGGAATGAGAGGTGAGGGGACTCATTCAGCCACTTGTGAATAAATGTTCTACGTTTTATTTATGTTTCTTTCGTCTTGTAAATGCCACAGTATCATTTATATTTTGTGATGTATTTATTTTTGGCAATAAATACGTTAATTAAAACTTAATGTAGAAATCTCTGTTCGCTCTTTTCTAATCCGACGTCCAAAACTCGAACTTCGAAAGGCCTTTAAATTTACGGTTATTGGTATACGTTATCTTCTTATGCCCCTTCCCACTTGTATCCAACATTGCATTTTGTGTATCCCTTCTCTATTCCGAGCTAATCCCTACTAGAATTGCCGGCCGCGGTGGCCGAGCGGTTCTAGGCGCTGCCGTCCGGAACCGCGAGACTGCTACGGTCGCAGGTTCGAATCCTGCCTCGGGCATGGATGCGTGTGATGTCCTTAGGTTAGTTAGGTTTAAGTAGTTCTAAGTTCTAGGGGACTGATGACCTAAGATGTTAAGTCCCATAGTGCTCAGAGCCATTTGAACCTACTAGAACTAAAAACATATTCGCTTATTTGACCTTCATTGAACCTTGACATGGCCTGGAATAATGTATCATTTTATGCATAAAATTTGCATCTCTTATGAAATCTTAAATATTAGGGTTCCCATTTTAAAAAATCACTTCAGCCTCCAAACCACCATCAAAATCACTTTAAAAAAATGGTTCAAATGGCTCTGAGCACTATGGGACTTAACTGCTCAGGTCATCAGTCCCCTAGAACTTAGAACTACTTAAACCTAACTAACCTAAGGACATCACACACATCCATGCCCGAGGCAGGATTCGAACCTGCGACCGTAGCGGTCGTGCGGTTCCAGACTGTAGCGCCTTTAACCGCTCGGCCACTCCGGCCGGCATTCCACCTGTAGCCGGTCGTATTTTCATCAGCTCAGTCAATGTCTATCTTCTACTATATGCTGATGATCCAACTGCATGAAGAGTCGTGCTCACGATCCAGCTCCTTGGAGTACTGCGTAGGATATTTCCTAAGTAATTAGAAAAATTGTCTGTACTTCTTGTTACGGATAATCTTATTATGACGGTCTTGTAATTCTAAAAGTCCAATACATCTTTAGGTCCACCGTGAAATACTTCACCGCGTTCCAATGGACCCATGTAACTGCGTTGGTTCTGTTTCACCAAGCGCCATACGTATTCTACCGCACCACGTATGGGACGGTGTTCATGCATGTCTGGTACTCCAAATTCCGTGCTTAAAGGCGACAGCCGGCCGAAGTGGCCGTGCGGTTAAAGGCGCTGCAGTCTGGAACCGCAAGACCGCTACGGTCGCAGGTTCGAATCCTGCCTCGGGCATGGATGTTTGTGATGTCCTTAGGTTAGTTAGGTTTAACTAGTTCTAAGTTCTAGGGGACTAATGACCTCAGAAGTTGAGTCCCATAGTGCTCAGAACCATTTGAACCATTTTAAAGGCGACAGGAGGTGGTTACTGTTGACTGTGACATCATATTGATCAGACGCCTGTGTAAGCGCATGTATCGACTGCTACACAACCTTCCACCTAACATGAGGGTTCTTTTCCGCCACGACATTGGTGGACGCCTCCATTGTAGCACGCGTGTAATTCCCGTGCCGTCCATTGTTTCGCCGTTGGTAGTGCAATGTGGACATAACTGTGTTCGAGATAGAAGTGACCGAAGACGTAGAAAGGCGGGGGTACGTCTCGCGTTGTCAGTAAGGGTGTAAGGGTGGGCGGAGCCACAGACTCCAGAAGTAAATCCGTCAAACTTCCCGCGCGGTTCGCCACAGCTTGATGTACAAACTGACAAACAGGGCCACCACTTTGTCGAGGACGTGGACGAGGCCAAGACTACCTCTGTCCGGGGAAGGGTAAGCGACTCGTGACTGATTCTGAAGAACATGCCGATACTGACGTAGCCTCCAAATGTCGCTAATACACGTCGACCCACCAGTAACGGTTCTGGAAGAATATGCGCTAGGTGTGGAATGTGTGAGGTTAAGTAAATATTGACAAAGTGCATCCTCCGAAGGATGTCGAGAGTCTGTAGAAAACGTTGGTGATCTTGACCCCAACTTGTGACACGCGGCGGTAGCTAAGGGCCGCAGTGCTATGTCGTCGTGAAACATTACTCCGAAGCAATTGATAGTACCACTAGCCGCAAGGGGTCGACATCCGCTGCGGACAGATTTGGTAACTTTGAGACAGCTGCCGGAAGCCACACTGTACACGTCAATCCATTCAAGTGCGTTGTTTACATCGTCACCATTGCCAGGCACGAGCACCAGATGCACTACACGCCTAGGTAATAAAGTTCCAGTAGTTTGATTAAATTCAAGATGAAAGGACATCAGAGATAAGATTTCCCAATGAGATTGCTATCTTTGGCAGCTGCCAGCGATTCAGATTCACTGCCCAGCCCAAGTAACGATATGGAGAGAGATGCTGTAGCTTCATACACTGAAGCGCCAAAGAAATTGGTATGGGCAGGCGTATTCAAATACAGAGATATGTAAACAGCCAGAATACGGCGCTGCGGTCGGCAGCGCCTGTATAAGACAGCAGGTGTCTGCTTAGTTGTTACATCGGTTACTGCTGCTACGATGGCAGGTTATCAATATTTAAGTCAGTTTCAACGTGGTGTTATAGTCGGCGCACGAGCTATGGGACATAGCATCTTCGAGGTGCCGATGAAGTGGGGATTTTCCCACACCATTTCACGAGTGTACCGTGAATATCAGGAATCCGATAAAACATCAAATCTTCGACATCGCTGCGGCCGGAAATAGATGCTGCAAGATCGAACGAAGACTGAAGAGAATCGTTCAACGTTGCAGAAGTGCAACCCTTCCGCAAATTGCTGCAGATTTCAATGCTGGGCTATCAACAAGTGTCAGCGTGCGAACCATGCAATGAAACAGCATCGATGTGGGCTATCGGAGCCGAAGACCTACTCTTGTACCCTTGATGACTGCAAGACACAGAGCTTTACGTTTCGCCTGGGCCAGTCGAGACCGGCATTTTACTTGGCCGTATGAATCTGGTTTCACATTGTATCGAGAGGGTGAACGTTTACGGGTATGGACACAACCTCATGAAGACGTGGACTCTGCGTATCAACTGGGGATTGTTCAAGTTGGTGGAGGGTCTGTAATGGGAGTGTGTAGTTTGTGTGACATGGGACCTCTGGAACGTCTAGGTACGACTCTGACGGGTGACACGTAAGTAAGCATCCTGTCTGATCATCTGCATCCATTCATGTCCATTGTGCAATTCTAGCAGGACAATGCGACACCCCGCACCTCCAGAATTGCTACAGAGTGGCTCCAGGAAAACGCTTCGGCGTATAAACACTTCCATCAAACTTCCCAAAGATGAACATTATTGAGCATATCTGGGATGCCTTGAACGTGCTGTCACAGGAGATCTCCATCTCCTCGCGCTCTTACGGATTTATGGATAGCCTTGCAGGATAAATGGTGTCAGTTCTTTTCAGCACTACTTCAGACATTAGTCGAGTCGATACCACGTCGTGTTGCGGCACTTCTGAATGATTGCGGGGGTCCTCACGATATTAGGCAGGTGTACCATTTTCTTTGGCTCTTCAGTGTATGTCCGTCTTGAAAGCGCTGAGGGAACTCTCCAAAGCTGCTAGGTTTCCTTTATATGGGCTAGTTCCAGACGCCAGCTGCTTCCTGGTACTCTTATTAAAACCAAGGAGCCTACCTAACGATCATCACCATCTTCCTGACCACCAATAATTACATTTCGAAAGGCGGCACATTAAAATCACTCAAGCTCAAAATTACTCCTGTGCAGATGGAATGATTTTTTGTAATTCCGCCTTAGAGACACACAGAAAATTTTGTTTCCATTTTAACGTATAACTTAATTCCCTAAAATGTTGTATCACAGGCTGTTTAACGGAATGGTCTAACGAGCACAGGATTTGCACCGAGAATAAACCGAAGAAAGACGAGAGTAAGTAGCAGTGGTAGAAGTGCGGTTAGTGATAAACGTAACGTTTCAAATGGAGCACCACGAAGTAGACGAAATGAAGGAATTCTTCCACCTTGCAGGCAAAATAATGCTTGGTGGTCCATGCAAGGAGAAAATAAAAAGCACAATAGAATACACCCGCAAAGAGGGGATTTCTCGCCAAAAGAAGTGTTTTAGCATCAAACATAGACCTCAGTTTGTGGAAATCTCCGAGAATGTGGAGCACAGCACTGTATAGCAAACAGTCACAGACGTAAAAAAGTCAGGAATAAGAAAAGAACGGAAGGATTTGAGATTTCGTGCTACGGATTTCGTGCTGTTAGGAATATACACTCCTGGAAATGGAAAAAAGAACACATTGACACCGGTGTGTCAGACCCACCATACTTGCTCCGGACACTGCGAGAGGGCTGTACAAGCAATGATCACACGCACGGCACAGCGGACACACCAGGAACCGCGGTGTTGGCCGTCGAATGGCGCTAGCTGCGCAGCATTTGTGCACCGCCGCCGTCAGTGTCAGCCAGTTTGCCGTGGCATACGGAGCTCCATCGCAGTCTTTAACACTGGTAGCATGCCGCGACAGCGTGGACGTGAACCGTATGTGCAGTTGACGGACTTTGAGCGAGGGCGTATAGTGGGCATGCGGGAGGCCGGGTGGACGTACCGCCGAATTGCTCAACACGTGGGGCGTGAGGTCTCCACAGTACATCGATGTTGTCGCCAGTGGTCGGCGGAAGGTGCACGTGCCCGTCGACCTGGGACCGGACCGCAGCGACGCACGGATGCACGCCAAGACCGTAGGATCCTACGCAGTGCCGTAGGGGACCGCACCGCCACTTCCCAGCAAATTAGGGACACTGTTGCTCCTGGGGTATCGGCGAGGACCTTTCGCAACCGTCTCCATGAAGCTGGGCTACGGTCCCGCACACCGTTAGGCCGTCTTCCGCTCACGCCCCAACATCGTGCAGCCCGCCTCCAGTGGTGTCGCGACAGGCGTGAATGGTGGGACGAATGGAGACGTGTCGTCTTCAGCGATGAGAGTCGCTTCTGCCTTGGTGCCAATGATGGTCGTATGCGTGTTTGGCGCCGTGCAGGTGAGCGCCACAATCAGGACTGCATACGACCGAGGCACACAGGGCCAACACCCGGCATCCTGGTGTGGGGAGCGATCTCCTACACTGGCCGTACACCACTGGTGATCGTCGAGGGGACACTGAATAGTGCACGGTACATCCAAACCGTCATCGAACCCATCGTTCTACCATTCCTAGACCGGCAAGGGAACTTGCTGTTCCAACAGGACAATGCACGTCCGCATGTATCCCATGCCACCTAACGTGCTCTAGAAGGTGTAAGTCAACTACCCTGGCCAGCAAGATCTCCGGATCTGTCCCCCATTGAGCATGTTTGGGACTGGATGAAGCGTCGTCTCACGCGGTCTGCACGTCCAGTACGAACGCTGGTCCAACTGAGGTGCCAGGTGGAAATGGCATGGCAAGCCGTTCCACAGGACTACATCCAGCATCTCTACGATCGTCTCCATGGCAGAATAGCAGCCTGCATTGCTGCGAAAGGTGGATATACACTGTACTAGTGCCGACATTGTGCATGCTCTGTTGCCTGTGTCTATGTGCCTGTGGTTCTGTCAGTGTGATCATGTGATGTATCTGACCCCAGGAATGTGTCAATAAAGTTTCCCCTTCCTGGGACAATGAATTCACGGTGTTCTTATTTCAATTTGCAGGAGTGTATTTTCGTGCCACTTCAGATACTGAAACGATTTGATGTGCTCCAGATATTCACCAGATATTTTATAATTGGATACTTTTTGCTGCAGCCATTATGATGGACTTACCCATGGTTACAGTGTGTGGCCACTCGTGGCAGCAATTGGAAGCTTTGTGCATTTTATTACGATGTGCAACGCCGATACTTCCGTGACGGGCACTACTATCGATAGTGGTATGACGTAGTCAATCGTACTCCTTACGCATGGTTGATTCTCTGGAACATTCGGAGCTGAACATGTCTTTTCCAGCAGTATCCACTGTCTCGCTGCCTCGTTCAGCTAAACCCCCCCCCCCTCTCCCCTACCCCCCAAGCGCCACCATTCGCACGCCTTTAGGCGTTAGTAGTGGTAGGGAAACAGCGGGTAGTTAATCAGTTTATTCGTGGCGGGTACGGGTAATTACACGCGAAAACAGTTGACCCAGAGGTATCACATTTTCAGTCAGTAGCTTCAGTTGACGGACAATATTATTAATGAACACTTATTAACGCTGCTTATCTTTTATAGTGTGCTAATTTAATTTGGAAAAGAAATACAGCAATGGCAAATCTCATTGTGAAAGTGGACCTGAATTTAACTGCCAATTGAACTTGGTCGAGTCTAACCATTGTTTTTCATTGTAATATTTTTGGCTTTAGCAGCCGTCATATCTAGTTCCAAGATTCTTTCCTCAGAGCAGCAGGGGCTGCAGCATTATGCATATGGCGTAATACGTGACGTGACAT
Organism: Schistocerca serialis cubense; assembly: GCF_023864345.2. Classification (NCBI taxonomy): domain Eukaryota; kingdom Metazoa; phylum Arthropoda; class Insecta; order Orthoptera; family Acrididae; genus Schistocerca; species Schistocerca serialis. The sequence continues at coordinate 866,512,299 of NC_064641.1, read as the reverse complement.
GCCTGTAGCAGATGGTACCTTTCTCGTGGGGCAGACCGCCGTAATTGTAATCTATCAACGTGACTGGCTGATACTTCGGAGACTGTACCCCAAAATGCTAACTTTTTTTCATTTATATTTCAGTAACAGTGCATTAAACTATCTTCACATTCTGGAATAGGTATCTCTGAATAGAAAGCTATGGCCCACTTATTTCGAAAGTCAGAGTTAAATGTAAATCTAAACACAAAAGCTAAACGAAAAGGCAGACGAAGGTCGCCGAATGTCTTCGGACGTACGCCTATACCGGGCTCCCAAACGAAGTGGCTGTACAGCCTAATCAGATTGGAGGGGGCAGTCATTGGATGCAAAACTGGTATGGTGAGACAGTTACACTACAGTTTTTATGCAAATTTAGTAAAGATGAAAATCACATAGAAAGGCGTGGGAGAAAGACGTTTGTCTGACATTTCAGTTTTATGCAAATTCAGTAAAGTGTTAACCACATCGGAAGGCGTAGTCCTGATGGACAGACGCACTGTCTGACACCTTCTGTCAAATCTTAATTTTGGGCAAGATTAATGGACTAGAACATTTTAAGAAACCGTTACTGCCATGGCAAAAAAAGTTTGTAAATGTGTTAACACCGTGACATACTCCAAAAACACTGGATAAAGTTTGTAACTTGCAATTTCTCGCGTTCTGCTTAAATAGATACCAGTGGTGTTCCTAAACAGTGTATAAACGAATCATTTACGTAACATCAGTTTCTCACTAAAGGATCATTACAGCTTCAAGACAACGGATCTACGACCGAAGTGCCACAGTCTGCGCAGGGAACATCTTTAGAAGGTTGATCAAAATTAACAGAAGTCTATGCATTTCAATCGAGACGGTGAAACTATCTAGGTCTCTCACGTGTAATACATTCACAGAACAAATGGGATCATTAAAAAAAAATCTGTAGTAACAAGGAGGAGGTTCAACTAATCATATTATTATTCTACGGCGAACGAAGTACACGGCATGAACCGTTATGTTTTTCACTTAAACGAACTGATGGCTTTAATATCCTTTAATATCGTTTGTCTGTACGGTCAGGCTTCGTACGAAGCGTGTCCTCTCCCTTAACCATCCTTTAGCCATGTCGGTTTGCTACTAGGAACACTGTTTTGATTAAGAAACTCCAAAGCATAGCGGGAGGGAGGTTACACTTTCCTGTAGAGTCTGTAGAGAATCGTCAGCGAAGAACGTTCGGATACTGCTGATCCTGATTCATCGTTCATGAATACTGGAAACAATGGAGGTACTGTTACGCTTCCTTAGAGCACGTCTGATCTTACTTTCCCTTCTGTTAAGTGTTCGCCGTCCAATTCAAAGTACTGGGTTCTATTAAATACTCATCGACCCAGTCCGATACATACAAAGATGCTCCGTACGATACGGCATAGCTGCAGATGTCGATCACAGGCTCGTATCACGAGTTGCCTACATTTTTGAAATAAGGTTGCAGTTCCATGCTACAAAAATCATAATTCGACACAAAAACACGTAATAGCTGATCAAGAACATTGTCTAAGGCGGACGAGACATTCCCACGTTATGTCATGCAGAGGTAGTTAGGAAGGAGGAAAATACATACTCACAAATATATGTAGAGTGGAATTCAAAAACAGGCTAAGCACCAAAAAACTTTTTTGAGGTAAAAAAAAAGATAAGTGTCGCATAGGCGGCCGGGAGGCCCCTTTCGGGGAAGTTCGACCGCCAGGTTTCAAATCTTATTTCAGGTGACGCCACATGGGCGACTTGCGCGTCGGCGATAATGAGATAACGATGAGGACGACAGCACAACACCCAGTAAACAAGAGGACAACACCTCAAATACGGCCGGGAATCGAACCCGGGCCCGCTGCGTGAGAGGCAGACACGTTACCGCTCAGCTAAGCAAGCGGACTTTTTTGAGGTAGACCCGAAAAACCAACCTAAGTGACGTTGTCAACCACACGAAAATCGAGTTAATCGATACAATCATTTCCAGCAGTGCATATAAGCCCTAAAAGATAACTGATGACAAAAAATCGAGCTAAGTGCCACAAAGCTTTGTAATTGTTTCCAGCATGTCACAGAGATTTTGCCCAGATTGAAAAACGTAGGAAGATGGAAGAATGGAAGAGTATCAGTGTGTCAATTACTTTAGGACGTTGTAAAACTTATAGTGAATGCGACACCTAGCAATCCATTTGCGGTTACAATGCGTCAGCCTGAGTACTGTATTTTACAAAAAATTGCCGGCAAACGTATTAACGCAATAAAAATAAGTATTTCCAAATGTAGCTGGATTAGAGTAAAAAAAAAAAATTGCACCCGGTGTCGTCAAAACGATAACCATGTTTAACGATCTTGAAGACTGGTGCACTTACAAGATTTTCAGTAAAGGGATTACTACTGACATAATAAAGAACTTTATTTTACCGTCACAACACTGTAAAAACATCTTATCAGGTGAAATGAAAAAGGATCCACAACAGATGCTGCCGTATTTGACAGTGGCTAATAGAACATTTCTCGAACAGTTAATCACTTAAAATTGCTTTGTGCTCTACAAAATTAAAAGAAGAATTAATCACAGTATATTGTATCTGTAAAACACATCCGTAAAATGTTTATTATTAAAAAAATTATGAATGCTTGAGATTTCTTACACTGGCGCTTACTTAGCGCGCTCGTGTGTGTGTGTGCGTGTATGTGGAGCTCAACGTCGATATTATCAGCGTCCTTACACATATTAAGAGAAACGAATGTGGATAAAATGTCAGATTGTTCTCACACGGCACTTACCTCTTTTTTGACGATACCTTTGTGGCATTTAGCACGTTCCCGGATTTTCAGAATAAAATCCTTATTTTCATTGATAAACGGAAGAGAATTGTTAAAAATTTGCGATACTTGTATGATCCTTACTGTAAACAACATATAAAAAATTGTTGAAATACTTCCAGTCCATCTGTGGCATGAATCAGCAAACCAGTGTTTAATAGTATACTTTAAAACAGTTTTGGTTGCAATTTTAGGTTTTTTATTTATCAACTACGCGTTTCACCTTATTTAGGCATCTGCATGCTGATCTTAATTTGGTATTTCTTAGGACGATCCTTTAGACAGTGTAGCTAAAGAACGTCGTCGAGTACTTCGCGCCAACATCGCCTTCATTAACCTCATTAAATACTTGCTAGATGGATGTGAGTGACTTCTAGACCTGCATAACGCGTACACGTTCACAGGAGCTGTGATGCATTGTGCTAACTGCTTAAGCCCCACCTTGTTCAATTATTTGCTCCTGTGAACGTGTACGGCTTATGCAGGTATTGGAGTCACTCACGTCCATCTAGAAAGTATTTACTGAGGTTAACGAAGGCGATGTTGGCCTGGTGTACTCGACGATGCCCTTTAGCTACAATCTCTAAAGAATCGTCCTAAGAAATACCAAATTAAGATCAGCCTGAAGATGTCTACATAAGGTGAAACGCGTAGTTGATGAATAAAAAAGCTAGAATTAAAATAAATAATACTAAAAACTGTTGAGGTTTCTTCGTAAAATGTTTTTGTCAAAAAAAGTTCATAGACCGGAATCAGTTTTTTGACACTTTGCCCCGTTAATGATAGCCACTTTACATATGTTGTATTCGTGTTCTAGAATTTATACCAGAAGCCCCATGGTACAGGCGTTTCTTGCAAACTTCGCTCACAGTGCATCACCGGTACAAACACATATACACGTACCCAGGTTCACCGATTCCCCTGCCCATGCTAATCTCGCTCCGAGCCGCTCTCCCTCTCTCGAGACGCATTTATCGGCGCGTTAATATCAAACTCTCGTCGCGCTACTCGCAGCCACCGGAGTGGGGGGGGGGGGGGGGGGGGGTTCCCCGCGTTGCTGGGGAATTCCCCGCGTTACAGGGGAATTGCGGCAGGTGCCGGCTGGGGTATTCCCCGCGCCGCGGGCCGTGGCGGCGGGAGTCGGCCGCGTGCTCGTTAGCGCCGAACGCAGCCGCTGACGCTGCCACACGCATCTGAAAACATTTAGGCCAGCCAGCGGGGGCCTCCTGTCTATTGCGGCTCGCGTATTTCGCGGAGCTGCCGAGCGGCGAGGTATCGAGCGGAGCGGCGCTGCCTAGTCCCGCTATGCGCCGTCCTTCAGTGGTCGCGCGGCCGCATTGTTCTCCGGTACAGGCTTTTGTTTTGGGTCGTTGTTCCGCCGCGCCGCCGCGGGAACGGTCCCGGAAAAGAAAGAAACGCCGTCCCTTTCCCTTTCTCTCCGCTCGGCAGCCCTCTCTCCTCTCCTTTCTTCTCCCTTGCTCTACCCTGTCTGTCTCTCTGGTAGGGGCCCACATTCTCCCAAATTTGTTGCCCCTCTCTCACCGTGCTTGGCGGGCCGCAGGCATCCCAGAAACTGGCACGCAAATGAAATCTGCAAAGCCGCCGCTGCCGTTCCTCCTGCTGGTGTGGTGACCGCTGGGAAATTTACAGGCGCGCCCAAGAAATTTTTTCCTCCCCAGAGTCCGACATAAACAAGCGGCGGAAATCGCGTACTTGACTCGCTGCGCGGGAAGCGAATTTACAGCCTCCTTAGTACGGCTTAGACTTGGACATTAGCTACAAAGTACCACTCATCACCTCATGAGATTCTCTGTAATACGTACATCTTTCATTGTGATACTTCTTTTCTGTTTATATTTCATTTTATTCTCGAGTCGGTAATTTCCAAGAATGCCTATCGAAGTTGGAACGCTCCAAACGATACATATCGAAGTTGCGATAGTAAATCGATTATGGAGGACACGTGGCGAGCGTTACGTTTCAAGTTGTCACTAGAGAACGACAAAAGAAAAGCGTTAGAGAAGCACTGGTAAATTGAAAGGAGACGACTTACCTTAGTCGCCGTCGGTGTTATCGTCTTGTGAGTGTCAGCTCGATGTATAAGCTGCAGGGACAAGTCCTCTTTTGCCATACCCGGGGTATACTCTGCCAATATCGCGTAGGAATATAGGCAGAGCGTCGCAAGCGTCGACTTTCCCGTGGAGACGCAAGTTGTGAAAATATAGGTACTGGAATAAATAGAGCTCGTCCATCTGTCCTGGACGCCCTTCACTTTTTATGGTTGACTTGACAGACTTCCACAGGCGTTCTATGTTCTGGTTATGGACACTGGCGTCATCTGAGGAGACAAACTCGACAGAGTGGTTCACAAATTCGTGCTCGAACGCTTCAGCTTTGAGACTCTTGTATGACTGAAACCCGTCGATGATGACTTTTGTTCTTGGCAGTATGAAATGCTTTATAAAACCCACTAGAGTCGCCTTGTCTCGCGACAATACCCTGCCAACGAAACACTTGCGTGACTCCCTTTCTATGCCACCAAAAACCCAAATATGATCTACTTCAGTTTTAGTAGGCCGCCCTCTCTGATTCTTTCGCCTAGCAATGTGAGACTCATCTACTTCCACCAATTGGCACACTGTCGTTTGTCACTATGACGTAGCACACTTCTCAGCAAAATCCGAAGTAATCACAGACGGTATTCGCCGATAGCCCAGTTTCTGATGCAGTGGCTTGCAGAGTGTAATCACGAATCCAGCACGACTCAGTTAATAATTTAGAGGACTCGAAGCACGTATTTTTCCTGATGCTGGTTCGCTTTCCACAAAGCCCGCAATGAAATTGGAATGGAATCTCTGTGTCCGCACTCCTCTCACGCAGTTTCACGGACTTGGCACCACCACAGTAAATACAGCCTCTCGTGACTTTGTCGGGCAGAAGTCCATATTTCCGGGAAAAGTCAAACATTTGTCTACACTGCTTATGCATAGAATGAGAGTTCTCCATGTGACGCAATCCGCAGACGAAACTTGAGAAGCACCACTCATTACACTCGCTATGAAGGAAAAATATCACAAACAATTATGGCCGGAATGTATTTTACTGAAACTGAAGAAACAACGCAAAACTGATGCAAATGACGATCACAAGTAATTTATTATAGCGCGCGCCACGAGACCTCCATAATCGATTTACTATCGCAACTTCGATATGTATCGCTTGGAGCGCTCCAACTTCGATAAGCAATCATTCTTGGAAATTACCCTCGAGTCTTATCTGCTTTTCCTTTTTCCACATTGACGGACGTGCAAGGACGTCACGTGCTCTACATTGCCCAAAATGTTTATCTACATCTACACCTACATCTGCGCAGACATTCTGCAAACCACTGCACGGTGCGAGGTGGAGGGTACCCTGTGCCACAACTAGTCAATTACTTTCCTGTTCCACTCGCAAATAGAACGCGGGAAAAACACATCTCTGTATGCCTCCCTATGAGCCCCAATTTCTCGTATCTTCGTGTTCCTTAGGCGCAGTATACGTTGCCGCTAGTAGAATCGTTCGGCAGTCAGCTTCAAATCCCGGTACTCTAAATTTTCTCAATAGTGTTCGTCGCAAAGAACGGCGCCCTTCCCGCAGGCATTCCTATTTGAATTCCCGAAGCATCTCCCAAACGCTTATGTGTTGTCCGAACCTACCGGTAACAAATGTAGCAGCCCGTCTCTGAATTGCTTCGATGTATTCCTTCAGTCCAACCTTGTACGGCTCCCAAACACTCGAGCAGTACTCCAGAACAGATCGCACCAGTATCCTCTAAGGGGTCTCCTTTACAGATAAACCACAGTTTCCTAAATTTCCCCCAATAAACCGAAGTCGAGCTTTCGCCTTCCCTACCACATTTCTCACACGCTCGTTCCATTTCATATCGCAATGCGACGTTACGCCCAAATATTTAAACGACGCGACTGTATCAAGCAGGACATAGTAATACTGTGTTAGACATTACAGGTTTGTCCTTCCTACTCATTCTCATTAACTTACATTTTCCCATATTTCCACGTTCATCTTTTGCTACAACTTTGTTCACTGGCATTGGTTTTACTTATCATCGATTTCGAAGCTAGATGGCATCATTTGATAGGACACATGTCTCCGACCAAATTATGTTGGAGCAATGCGGCAAAAAAACTTGAGTCTTGAAGGCTGTCTTCAGATAACATGTGTACTTGCAGATTGGATGTCTACACCTCCGCTTCATATGAGAGAGAGCACAAGTTTTCGGATCTCGGGTGATTCAGGTGGCCCTTCAGTGTGTATACCCTTCCGCAGTTTGCGGTTACCCCAATGCGCAGCTTTTAAGGCGCTTAACCCATCTACAGGGGTTGAAAATGGTTCATATGGCTCTGAACACTGTGGGACTTAACATCTGAGGTCATCAGTCCCCTAGATGTGGAACTACTTAAACCCAACTAACCTAAGGACATCACACACATCGATGTCCGAGGCAGGATTCGAACCTGCGACCGTAGCAGCCGCGTGGTTCCGGACTGAAGAACCTAGGGCCGCTCGGCCACAGCGGCCGGCGTCTACAGGAGAGGTAAAAATAACATACCGTTGGGATTTAAATTAATTTCTTGCTTTGCGAGAGTAGTGAAATGCATAGGCTTCGTACCTACTTTTGGGGGGGGGTTTAATTAATTAGGTGACTCGAATTTAAAATAAGATTAAAGATTGACAATGAGAAAACCCAGATAGAAACACAAGGAACGTTGGTAGAGATCGTAGTTTGAGATTAGATTTACGTAAAAGATATAAAGTTAAAGCAAACCAGCACTAGAGTCCGATTAAAATTACTTGACAGTTTACGTCTGTCAATTACCGTTGCAGAGTTGCCACACCGGCCGCCGCTCGGTTAATGGCGACACGCGAACATGGCGGGTCACGTCACAAGTGTGAAGGTGCTGTTCATGTAACGTGCTACAGTGTTGGGAGTGACTGTCGGCGGGTACGGCGGGAAAGCGAGAAAGTATGCCGACAGCTGATTTTTAAGTGCACAATTGCTGAACCACAGCCTTATGACGTGCAGTGTATCCGAGGAAACGGCGCTCAACAACCTGCGGCAGAACTGTTAATCACGCTCGCTCTCTCCGCGACAATTGTTTGAAACAGACCTCTATGAGCAAACACGAACTTCCAGCATGCTGGTCAGCAACTTCTGTTAATCAGTACAATGAAAAACGAGCCGAAGTTGCAATTTTAACATTCTTATTCACTCGACCACTAGTTTCGGGCCGAGACCCATTTTCAAATGTTATTTCCGAAAATGGAAACAAACATGGCCAAAACGTACAACCGAACAGGTACAGCGCATACAGATACGCTGTAACTGTTGGTGCGCACATTTTTGACCCGGTTTTTGCATCGTTGGCTGGTTTTTAGTTGTGCTGAGAAAAATTTCAGTTTCTACACTAAAAGTGAATTGCATCTTCCCACTTTCATTAGCTGCCGTCAAAACGTTTGACCTCATGCAGTGTCTCATGAGGCTTTTCTATTGCAGGTCAGTCTCTATGTTGATATCAACTGAATACGTCACGCTGAATCGCTTCTTGTGCGAAAGGACCCAGTGAAGTTTGACTGTGTACGAAACGTGCGTATTTTGTTACCATCGTTTTATGTGTGTTTTGTTTTTTGGAGAGGTTAAAAAAACAGCAAGTACAAAACCCAGACAAGGAATGGGAAGTTTACTGGCCGTTAGTTGTGGCAATTTGGCAGAGGGAAACAGTTCGGGCGTGACGTTGAGCGCTCTGAGGGGGAAGACAGCTCCAACGCGTGAAGTGTCAACTGTCAAATAATTTTAATCAGAGTATAGTAGGGAAGGAATGCATGAATAGGACCTGTCATGCTAGAGGGAGAGTGCTGAACCCATGAGTTATCGATCGCGGGAGCAAGGCAGCGGGGTGGGGGCGGGTGTGGTAATTACGTAGCTACTAGGGCTGATTGCAAAATATCGATATGTCGACGTCTTCTCAATAAAATATCGATATATATATCGGCGATATTTTTTCACCGATATTCCTATACAGTAATAGCAATAGCGAGTGCCGATATTTTTATTTTATATTTTCTTCGCAGTTTTCGGTAATTTTACTCCGCTGTGTGAAGAGCCTTTTCAGCTTTCATAATGTCCAGTCTTTCTATTTTGACTGTGAAAAGCAACTATTTTCTCTATGTAAAGTACGTATAGCTGGTACAAAGAAGTCCAATTAAACTGGAGGGTGGCGGTGTGAATAGAATAACCAGACTCCCAATGTGAAGAAACAGCACACCAGATGCGTCAAAACACATTTTTTAACGAAACTAGTGTGTTTTTTCTTGACATCTGCATTCTTCAAAAACAATTGCTGAAAATGATGAACAAAAATCTAAATGACGAGTTGGTCTTTGCGGTGGACAGAGACTTATGAGGAGAAATTGTGACGTAGTAGATGCTCGGCGCTACCAACAGAAATTGTAACGTTTAACTTCACCAAGCAATTTTGACACTCCACCTGCTAGGTGGCGTTTGCGGAAATGTAGAAACTGGGAAGTCGACATGAAGTGTTCCTGATAAATCCGACACGTGACGAAACCGAACGACGGACGAATCTGACACCTTTTATTGTGCCACTTACATGCAGTTACCAATGTTAGCAAGGTGGTTGTCGCCGAACGTGAATATGCATCGTTTCAGTTCTTGCTCTGATGGGGACAAGAAGGCTGCTAACTTGTTGACGTACAGAATATGTAATAATAAATCAATAAAGTTTTAAACTTGCCTGCGTGGTCAGCGACCGTTTACAAATTAAAATTAAAGCAATTGCAGCCCTCGGTCGCAAAATTAAGTCTTTTGACCTGTTTTCGGCACTTCTGTGAGTGCCTTCATCAGAAATGAAATATTCAAACTGGCCTATGACATAAGTACAAAAATTATTGGTGAAATTTTTTTTTATATACATGTGTAGGTACTGACTAACAGTACAGGAAAGAAACAGTACTTACACGTCACGTATGAAATAAATATCAAGCGATAATGCTTTAGTCACGAACTTTTTAAAGTAGAATACATGGAAGGCAAGCCACTATATGCTGCTCACATACACTACTGCACATTAAAATTGCTACACCAAGAAGAAAAGCAGATGATAAACGGGTATTCATTGGACAAATATATTATACTAGAACTGACATGTGATTACATTTTCACGCAATTTTGCTGCATAGATCCTGAGAAATCAGTACCCAGAACAACCACCTCTGGCCGTAATAACGGCCTTGATACGCCTGGGCATTGAATCAAACAGAGCTTGGATGGCGCGTACAGGTACAGCTGCCCACGATACCACAGTTCATCAAGAGTAGTGTCTGCCACATTGGGACGAGCCAGGTGCTCGGCCACCATTGACCAGACGTTTTCAATTGGTGAGGGATCTGGTGAATGTGCTGGCCAGGACAGCAGTCGAACATTTTCTGTATCCAGAAAGGCCCGCACAGGACCTGCAACATGCGGTCTTGCATTGTCCTGCTGAAATGTAGGGTTTCGCAGGGGTCGAATGAAGGGTAGAGCCACGGGTCGTAACACATCTGAAATGTAACGTCCACTGTTCAAGGCGCGTCAGTGCGAACAAGAGGTGACCGAGTCGTGTAACCAATGGCACCCCATACCATCACGCAGGGTGATACGCCAGTATCGCGATGACGAATACACGCTTCCAATGTGCGTTCACCGCGATGTCGCCAAACACGGATGCGACCATCATGATGCTGTAAACAGAACCTGGATTCATCCGAAAAAACAACGTTTTGCCATTCGAGCACCCAGGTTCGTCGTTGAGTACACCATCGCAGGCGCCCCTGTTTGTGATGCAGCGTCAAGGGTAACCGCAGCCATGGTCTCCGAGCTGATAGTCCATGCTGCTGCAAACGTCGTCGAACTGTTCGTGCAGATGGTTGTTGTCTTGCAAACGTCCCCATCTGTTGACTCAGGGATCGAGACGTGGCTGCACGATCCGTTACAGCCATGCGGATAAGATGCCTGTCATCTCGACTGCTAGTGATACGAGGCCGTTGGGCTCCAGCACGGTGTTCCGTATTACCCACCCGTGCCCACCGATTCCACATTCTGCTAACAGTCATTGGATCTCGACCACCGCGAGCAGCAATGTCATGATACGATAAACCGAAATCGCGATAGGCTACAATCCGACCTTTATCAAAGTCGGAAACGTGATGGTACGCATATCTCCTCCTTACACGAGGCATCACAACAACGTTTCACCAGCCAACGCCGGTCAGCTGTTGTTTGTGTATGAGAAATCGGTTGGAAACGTTCCTCATGTCAGCACGTTGTATACGTCGCCACCGGCGCCAACCTTGTTTAAATGCTCTGGAAAGCTAATCATTTGCATATCACAGTATCTTCTTCCTGTCGGTTAAATTTCGCGTCTGTAGCACGTCATCTTCGTGGTGTAGCAATTTTACTTGCCAGTAGTGTATGTCGAGCAGCCCATAGTGGCTTGCTTTCCATGTATTCTTTTTTAAAGAAATTTTGTGACTAAAGCAAATGGAATGCAATACGCAACATGGAAGGGCCCATTGCTGAGCGAGGCTGTTTGGAATCACATCTACATCTGCATCTACATGATTACTCTGCAATTCACTTTTAAGTGCTTGGCAGAGGATTCATCGAACCACAATCATACTATCTCTCTACCATTCCACTCCCAAACAGCGCGCGGGAAAAACGAACACCAAAATCTTTCTGCTCGAGCTCTGATTTCTCTTATTTTATTTTGATGATCATTCCTACCTATGTAGGTTGGGCTCAACAAAATATTTTCGCATTCGGAAGAGGAAGTTGGTGACTGAAATTTCGTAAATAGATCTCGCCGCGACGAAAAACTTCTTTGCTTTAATGATTTCCATCCCAACTCGCGTATCATATCTGCCACACTCTCTCCCCTATTACGTGATAATACAAAACGAGCTGCCTTTTTTTGCACCCTTTCGATGTCCTCCGTCAATCCCACCTGATAAGGATCCCACACTGCGCAGCAATATTCTAACAGAGGACGAACGAGTGCAGTGTAATCTGTCTCTTTAGTGGACTTGTTGCATCTTTTAAGTGCCCTGCCAATGAAACCTTTGGCTCGCCTTCCTCACAATATTATCTATGTGGGCATTCCAACTGAAGTTGTTCGTAATTTTAACACCCATGTACTTAGTTGAATTGACAGCCTCGAGAATTGTACTGTTTATCGAGTAATCGAATTCCAACGGATTTCTTTTGGAACTCACATGGATCACTTCACACTTTTCGTTATTTAGCGTCAACTGCCACCTGCCACACCATACAGCAATCTTTTCTAAATCGCTTTGCAACAGATACTGGTCTTCGGATGACCTTACTAGATGGTAAATTACAGCATCATCTGCGAACAACCTAAGAGAACTGCTCAGATTGTCACCCAGGTCATTTATATAGATCAGGAACAGCAGGGATCGCAGGACGCTTCCCTGGGGAACACCTGATATCACTTCACTTTTACTCGATGATTTGCCGTCTATACTACGAACTGCGACCTTCCTGACTGGAAATCACGAATCCAGTCGCACAACTGAGACGATACCCCATAGGCCCGTAGCTTGATTAGAAGTCGCTTGTGAGGAACGGTGTCAAAAGCTTTCCGGAAATCTAGAAATACGGAATCAACTTGAGATCCCCTGTCGATAGCGGCCATTACTTCGTGCGAATAAAGAGCTACCTGCGTTGCAGAAGAACGATGTTTTCTGAAACCATGCTGATTACGTATCAATAGATCGTTCCCTTCGAGGTGATTCATAATGTTTGAATACAGTATTTGCTCCAAAACCCTACTGCAAACCGACGCCAATGATACAGGTCTGTAGTTCGATGGATTACTCCTACTACCCTTACTACCCTTCTTAAACACTGGTGCGACCTGTGCAATTTTCCAGTCTGTAGGTACAGATCTATCGGTGAGCGAGCGGTTGTATATGATTGCTAAGTAGGGAGCTATTGTATCAGCGTATTCTGAAAGGAACCTAATCGGTATACAATCTGGACCTGAAGACTTGCCCGTGTCAAGCGATCTGTATTGCTTCGCAACCCCTAAGCTATCTACTTCTAAGAATTAAACGTAAAAAACTGATTAAATGAATTCAGTAGTTTAGAGATACGATGCGATTGATTTGAAGTTGTTATGCGGACTGGAGAATGTCATATGTCTCACACAACACAACTATGGCACTAATAAAAGCTAAGAACAGCTTCTGACATACTTTTAGGCACTATAGAGATCAATAGCACACATTAATTTCAGACTTTTGTAGGAGACAGACCTTAAAGTGATTTTCTGTCGCCTCGTAGAAAAAAATGGCTCTGAGCACTATGGGACTCAACTGCTGAGGTCATTAGTCCCCTAGAACTTAGAACTAGTTAAACCTAACTAACCTAAGGACATCACAAACATCCATGCCCGAGGCAGGATTCGAACCTGCGACCGTAGCGGTCTTGCGGTTCCAGACTGCAGCGCCTTTAACCGCCTCGCAGAGCTGAGCGCCGTGGTGGCTGCCTACAGAAAGCGTTTGGCGCGCCTGCGCCACTTATTTGGGCCTTAAACGTCACGTGACTGTTGCTTTAAATCAGAATATGAGTATGGTGTGCACTCTTTGCTGTAGGTCTTCCGAGTCGTATTGCCTGGTAACAGTCCGTTTATATGCAGGACAGCCATCGTATTTTGTTGGTGACCTATATTGGCATGAAAACCGGACCACAGTCAGCCGATGTGGGGAGGGATATGAGACGCAGCAGACGGTGGGGGATTCCCGGGCTGGGCGGGGGCGCAGCTGCCTGGCGCGGGTTTGCACGGCACGGGGGATCCCCGGGCTTCCTGGGCGGCTGTTTGCGCAGCCGGCAAGAGCGCTTACGATGCGGCCGCTGGCGGCGCTGCTGTGGCGCCGATCCTCAGCGCACATAGCGGGCGGGAAGGCAGGGTTACCAACAGACGAGACCAGCAGTATCGGTGTCTCCACTGAACACGTGAATTTTCTTTGCTGCGTAGCAGATGAGTGAATGTTAACCCTTCGATGGTACAGTGCGTAAAAACTGCTGTGGGGGCATGGTGACATGCTTAAGAGAAATAAATAAATCAGTAATATAAAACAGTAACATAATAATATTCTTCAGGTTACATAAAAATTTGCAACATGCTACAGAAAATATTCCTACACATGTACAAAATAAAATACTGACAGCTCTGTCACAGCCATGAAAACACTACAATGAATAAAATATTTGTGTCCTTAGTAGCTTCATTGAAAAAATAAATAAAAAATACTAAAATAAAACACAAATATGTCATCCATTATAAATAAATGAAACGAATCTCCGTTTTCACTGTAGTGTTACAATTTATACCTAATTGTCCAGTCTCATAACAAAACATTGGGTAGCCTCCACAATAAAATGATAAAATGTGATAAAAATACAAAGTACTTGTAAGTATATACACTATTTTTACACTTCATGACGAGGTCTACAAACATGTACATCACGTACAAAACTTTCACAAATTGGGTTTTTGCAAAAGTGACAAATATTCCTGGTTTTCGTGTTCAGATTACGAGAGCAACAACTACACCAATTTCTTTGTTTTTGTAGCAGCAGCAAATCAACAGGCGAACCCGTTTTCTTCACCAAAAAACTATTTGGGCAGGTACGACCCTATTGTGCCAATTACGTGCCAGAGTACCTGCTAGGAACATTATTGTCCATCTCCCAGAAGCTAAAGAATATGTTAAATTTGTTATTACCTAGGCGGACTTATTTTCACTGTTTATAACTGACGCGGTTGTTGAGACGGAGAAATAACCCAAATGCCATCCACATATGAACCTGGTTCAAAAATGGTTCAAATGGCTCTGAACACTATGGGACTTAACAGCTGTGGTCATCAGTCCCCTAGAACTTAGAAATACTTAAACCTAACTAACCTAAGGACATCACACACATCCATGCCCGAGGCAGGATTCGAACCTGCGACCGTAGCAGTCGCACGGTTCCGGACTGCGCGCCTAGAACCGCGAGACCACCGCGGCCGGCCACTTATGAACCTGGACAATCGTTCACGGGCCTCACAAATGCGATTGAACTGAAGGCTTTGATAGGTATCTTGTACTTCTCAGGAGTGGTGAATGGTTTAAATGTAAGTCTTGATGACATGTACAGTCCTCCAATGTTCCACCCCCCTCCTCCCGTTCTGTGATGTCAGACATGAGACTGAAATTTTTGTTGCGAGTATTGAGATTTGATTTAAAAGCCATCCATTAAGAACGAAGACTAAAGGATAAATTTGTTTCTTTCCGAGAACTGTGGGCCACCTTCTACGAAAATTGCCAGCGAAACTATTAGCCTTCTGAATACCTCACAGTTGATAAAACGCTCCTTAGGCTTAGAGAACGGTGTGATTTCAAAATGTACTTGCCAGCAAAACCAGACAAATACGGTTTAAAACATACATCTCGTTGTGGCGCAAGAACGTTTCATTCCTACGACGGGATCTCACACACTGGCAAGGGAACCATAGAACAAAAGAAAAATTTGTTAGTGTCAATCCAGTATGTGCTGAAGCTAACGTAAAAGTTGCGTGACAGTCTTCGCAACATCACAGTCGGTAACTGGTTCTTCTCACATAAATTAGCAGAAAAGCTGCAAAGAGAGAAACTAACACTGGTAGCAACGCATTCTACATCTCAGCTAAGGACATAACACTGGAGAGTTCAAAGTTCCTGGTTCCAATGGCTCTGAGCACTATGGGACTTAACTTCTGAGGTCATCAGTCCCCTAGAACTTAGAACTACTTAAACCTAACTAACCTAAGGACATCACACACATCCATGCCCGAAGCAGGATTCGAACCTGCGACCGTAGCGGTCGCGCGGATCCAGACTGTAGCACCTAGAACCGCTCGGCCACCACAGCCGGCTCAAAGTTCCTGTTTCAGCCCGACAAGACGATAATTGCTTTCAATGAAACACCGAAAAATGTGATATTACTCTCTGCTATGCATGATGAAGGCCAGGTAAACACAATATAAGCAAAACCGGAAACTATTGTAAAAATGTTTGGAGGGCGACTATTAACAGCCGGTAAGTAATGTATAAAATGCATGTTTGACCATGAGCCGCTTTTTTATTTAAAACCCAAATATCGACCGGTTTTAGTCACAGACCATGTTTACGGATTAGGGTTAAAACAGTTTAGACCACTACATCACATATGTCATTACTTAAATAATTTCCACGTCTCATATGTAGAGAATATTAATTTTACAGCTTGTCAAAAGGGGTTGTAGGTGTGTGTGTGAAGAACATTGCCCCAGTGACTCAACTAAAAGAAGAGACTGACTTTGGCATATGAGTTGTTTTGATTGTGTCCTTGTTACCACCACCTTAGACAGCAGTATTTTAGTCGAGCTGTACCCGTGCCAACTTCTTGAAATCCTGGCTTATTCACTAGCAGAATCCCACATGAAAATAAGAGTGTACAGCGCAAGATTAATACAACCTTTATCAAAGTCGGAAACGTGATGGTACGCATTCTCCTCCTTACCCGAGGCATCACAACAACGTTTCACCAGGCATCGCCGGTCAACTGCTGTTTGTGTATGAGAAATCGGTTGGAAACTCTCCTCATGTCAGCACGTTGTAGGTGTCGACACCGGCGCCAACCTTGTGTGAATGCTCTGAAAAACTAATCATCTTCGTGGTGTAGCAGTTTTAATGGCCAGTAGTGTAATTAAGTGCTAACTGATGCCTACCGCGCCACACAGCATGTTTGTCCTCCGAGATCTCCGTACCCCCTCGCCCGCATTTCAAGTTAGGCGCGACCCGATGATCTCCGAAGTGCATCGTCCGTTTTTTCGTTTAGCAATTATTTATTATTCTGCTGATAATTAACGTCTTTGAAATAATGGAATGATAGCTTGCTGTAAAGAGATGCTTTTATGTGAAAGGCAAGTACATTCACTACTTAGTTTTTCTAATACTAGTAACAGAAGTTTATCATTTTGGAGGAATTCTTCCGAAACCTGCAGCCAATCGTGGAGAAGGACTACGATTTAGGCCGTGTTCCTCACGGTATACGTGCGGAACCAACCATCTGTCACCGGTACCTCACGCCACCTGACGTCACCTTCCCACAGCTGCCTTCTCAACTGCTCTAAGATGAGCTTATTGTAGCCGAGTTTTGTGGCTGTAAAGTTAGAAATATTTCAAACTGCCATTTAATCAGAATACGTGCTGGTAGGGTTTTCTCCTTGTTATAAGAGGCGTAACACCAGCTTCTCACGAACAGACAGCATTTAAAAGCCTTTTCTTTATCTGTATATACAGAATGTAGATGGCGTCTCTGCTAACCTACTTCGTGCGGTTGCAGTCAGATGAATATCAAAGCATGCAACACACTTGAAATGTTCCCTCTACTACTTCAGTTTAACACTAAGCGCTACGGATTTATTTGCGGGAGCTTTGCACAAATGCCCTAACTTGAAAGCTATGTCAATTCTACTTGGCCCAATGACTGACATTCATACATGTAGGAAAATCATTAAATAAAATTTCTTTTTTAACAGATAATAAAATAAAATAATGAAAGGTTTGTCTACTCTTACAGAAAGCATGTTGGACTCAAATCTGAATTTTATATAACAAATTGATTTATTCATTAAACACTTCAGATATTTATAAGAATAAAAAAATTCCCTTCTTTAAACAAATCTTAACGCATCTGATCTTTACACAGCATGAAATTTGCATCAGATTCCACAATGTAAATTAAATACATCTGACCTTCTTGTTAACACTGTAAAATTTAACTCATCTGACTTTGTATTTAAATTTATTGCTAACGCATCTGAACTTTTTTTTAATTAAAACTATGGTCTCCTTCAGAATGATATCTCTCATTACCACAAATGTCCACTTTTGGATCGGAAGAAAAGGATATTCCACAACTGTATCCATTAATAAAGATGCACACACAATTACTGCACCAACATATGCACAGGAGAAACGTAAGGATCGACCCCTTAGCAGTTCCCATATTCACCATTCAGTAATTATCTCTACTCAAAATTATCCCACCCAAAACCACAATTATCACATATAAATTCCGCACCTATTTGATCATTCACTTTAATAGCCACTACTGCACTGCTGCCTACTCTCGACACAAATTCACCCACTGAAATATGAAAACCCTTCCAAAATTACACATACAAAATACACACACTCAAGCTGAACTACTTACTTTGTTGCAGCCAAAGTTCACGGCTACGTGATCAGTTTACTAACCACTTTCCCCGCTTTTCAATATTAATTATTCAGAAAATTACCCCACGTGACTCTACATTCCATTAAGCATGAAAAGCAAGGATTATCTTCACTTGGTATGCTAAAATTCGACACACGCTTCCACACGAGACACCACGTGTCCTTGACAAAGGATCCACGTTACTAAATCTTTCAAGATTGCAGATATGTAACAAAATTGAAAAATTATAACAGTGCTTAATTGCACACGCATATTTCATGTAATAGCACACTTCCTACTTACATGCTATAGGTCCCTAGCGCTCGTGCCTCAACTAGTTATACAATTCTTGATCAGCCCCACGCTGTGAGTGCCAGGTGTAAAACTAAGTAAATTGTCATACGCACTTAAATATTTCATTTTTTCTAATGAACTTGCTTGCTCAACAAATTAAGATTAAATTATTCACCGCGAAATTGTTATAAAACCCCAAAATTGCGAATTACTTACACAAAGCAAAGCAACATTTCTACATCACCTACTATTACACTTACTACCTAAGTAAATTTCGTTCCCCCAAAATATTGATATTACTTTACGTCTAGCTGCAAAAAGAGGGTTGTTCACCTAATGCAAGACCATTAATCATAAATATAGCACATTTCCCACACTTAAATCGAGCATCGCTCGACCCATCACAGAGAAACGTCCTCTCTCGTCCAAGTCTTCAGCAGCAGTCCTCCACTCGGACCCACGCTAAAGTTCTGCTCGCCTGATCGCTCATGGCTGGGGCGGCTCCCACCCAATCATCTGTTCAGAAATTCGCCGGTTTAAAGTTGCCGGTCAAACCTCCCTTCTACACAATGGGAAAGATCCCGCGCTTTACCTCCCAAAGACTGAAACGTAAGTTTCGCAGACTATCCAACTTCCTACACCTCGTTACAACCAATGGCTGAAGTTTCAGAGCTTCCATAATCGCTGCCTACCGACTAGTTGTTCCCTATCGTACACCCACAATCGCTAAATGTCGTTCGATCCTTATTCTCTCCCAAAACATTCTTCCTGCAATTGTTTTCATTCATTTCTTTCTCCCTCCTGCTCTGGACTCAATAGGATAAGGAAATATAGGAAACACAGGGCATTCTTAACTTATCCAATAAACAAAACAGTTCGATTCCTCTGGTCATTCTTTGATAACTTGGCGTTGGTTTGCAGCTGTACTAAGTCTGTACTAAGTAAACTAATAATATTATTACAATCAAACTCGTGTTCTCAGAAGAACATGACGATCATTTGCATTAAATATTAGAAATATAATTGAGAGTTGCCATTGCTGAAGACAATGGCCACCTCTCAACGCTTCATGGCAATTTGACGATTGTTGCATGATGCCATCGTGGTGTTGCAATTTTAAGCAGTGTATTTACGGATTTTGCGCTTCAGCTGCAAAGCAGTGTTTTGTAATGACTTCCATTAAGTCATAGCACTTAAGCTTGTGGCGTTCTCTTATATCCTTCGGGCCGTTATTGTTCTTGGGAGGAGATGGTTTGTCGACCAATTGACCCGTAGGAACCCATGCGCACCGAGTACGATCTATCAGCGTAGGGAGACACCACACGAATATAGAGTATTTATAATTATCCCCATAATATTTACCATGTAATGATAGTAACCCAGTCCTGGATAAATAATTTTATCTGACAATTGACAAATTGCTGAGGGCGTACGAGAGTATTACGATTCCTGAGTAAAAATCACCACTTTCTAAGATTAATTCACTAGCACGCAGGGCTTAATTTTGGCCAGAATTCGCCGAAAGGTGTTATGGCGTTTCCCACGGAGTTTTTTCTGAACGTGCTGGAACAATTCGGCCCCGGATATATAAAATAGTACACGTGTATTAAATCGCATTGTAATTATATTTCGCCACTGCGGTGGTACCAGTGAAGGTGATATCTGGTGACCAATATGATGCGATGGGCAGGGCCACGGGGCGACGAACTGCGTGTGTGTGTGTGTGTGTGTGTGTGTGTGTGTGTGTGTGTGTGTGTCTGTGTGTGTGTAATCGAAACTTGTGGTATTTTATGGCCGACGGAGGAAGCGGGTGGTGTTGTACACTGGAAGCGATGCGTTCCGGCACCTGCAACTTTATAAATTTAGCACCACTTGTACAGAACAAATGCCTTGTAATCTCTATCCAGACTGGCTGTAAGTAAACCTACTTTTAAATTCAGTCGTAGGACATCTCTAAAGTTCAACAGAATAAAACATCAGTAGTCAAACCGAAAATCTCTTTCAGCTGAAATTAAAATCAACGCCGCTGTATTTTCGCCTAATATACTGTATGCAGTCAGGCGCCGTTTAGAATCTTTAATTAGCCTTTGAAGTCATACATTCAACAACAAATGCAATATCCTGCTTGGCGCGGTACAGTTCATTGCAAAGTAACGTACAAATCGAAACAGGACTTTGTTTTTCAACATTTCTCATAACTTCTGTATACGCCGGCGACGTTATGGACTCTTTGGCGGTAGTCCTTCTATCGGCTGCATGCTGCTATGGGACGAACTACTCGGTCCACTGACGGTTTTACCAGCAGCGGCGCCCCACAACTTGCGTAGAGCTTTCTGCAACGTTTATAAATTTCTATTAACACATTGAAAGTTCCCCTTGTCTGCACAGTGATTGACCTTCACAGCTGTCTATGTAACTTTCCATCACGACGTGCCTACATCGCGCAATCTCTGGGCGTAGTAAGTTAAGGGGCTCCGGAACACCCTATACTTGCAATGTTAAAATAACGCTTATAAATTACATCTTTCCTCACAAACTATTTGAGGTAGGAAGTTGAACTTTTTACAGATTATTTATTGGAATATGGGCTACAACTTAACACAGGGATTTTACAAAATTTTAGTTCAGTTATTAAAGATGATTTTTTTTCAATTGTAATGAAAATTCACAACATTTTTTTGCAATTTTTTATTTATATATTCAAAAATATACAGTTTTTTGGAAAAAGGCTGTGTTAAATTATGCAGAAGGTACTGTGTAACATTTACTGAAAGTTTGAAACAAATATGTTTGGAAGATCCTTAGAAAGCATGTAATTAGTATGAGAAAATAAAAGTTTTGGGAATCGAGCGACAAAGATTGGATTAACTTTTTAGTGCATTCCAGGTCCATAGGATGGATTATCTTCATCCTCTACAAACTCCTCCTCCAGCTTCCTCTTGTTCCTCCTCCTGTTTACTCTTGCTTGTATTTCTAGACTCTTTACAGCCCTGTCTGCAGCCCGAAGGCGTTCCTTGTCTAAAGCAAGCATCGCTCGTTGTTGTGTTCGTAGATTTTGCTACCATTTTCTTCAGTTGCAGTTACTGCAACACTGTTCCAAAAGGTGGTCATGTATGAACACTTATCACATTTCAGTTGTATTTCACTAGCAAGTCCTACGTGCTTTATTATGGAGAGTTCCTGACCAACTTCACTACGATGAATACATCTTACACAGTTTGAAAAAATTCCTTTGAGAACCGACATATCAAATATTTCATTCACATCCGATTCGCCCACAAAACATTCATAGTTTTCACTCATTGAACCAAGCTTCTTCTGTGAAGTATTTTCTTTCCCACTTTGACTGCTATGGGCAGGTGTACTTGAGAGGTTAGGTTCACTCACTTGGTTATCGTCTTTATTGTTTACAGTAATAACACATACCTTTGGCTTTCCAACATTTCTCCTTTTCTTAAAAGCCTTCAGAGGATTTCTAATAACTTTACTTTTACTCATTATTATACTTCAACAAAACAGAGACTCAAGAAACATAATTAATTACGAATATTTTCGAGATAACGACAGAGTAAATAAACATGAAACAATCGACAATCACACCAGCGATATATATTGAACCATCACAGGTTATCCACAACACATACTTTATCTCACATCACTAAAATGTATCTGATGAACACGGACGTTAATAATAACACCATTTGACAGCAGTTTAACAGCGCCACAGTGGGTCACGCCCATGTAGAACACATTTCAAAAAAAATTTAAAAATATTTGTAGTCTTCGAAATTGAATAAATTATATATCTATTAAAAGGTAATAGTCTGCAGATTCAGAAAACGCAAAAAAGTAAAAATTGAACTTTTCATGATTTTGAGCCTTTCCGGAGCCCCTTAAAGGCGGTCGATGTAAGCGGTCCGTCACAAGTTTCTGATTGGGTATGCAGGTTGGACTTATGTAAACAATATCTATGTTGAATGTTAATTTAAATTTAGTAAGTTTGCACAAAATGTGATAACATTTAACTAATGTTGAATGTTCGTATGTAGTTATTTTTTTTATCTCAGGCGAAATGAAAATATAACGTTCCTGTGAACCATGCAGACACAACAAAGAAATGCTATCCTTCTTCTCTTTCTGATACGCACACATTCCACTATGTCACTCTCAGACATCATGCCCCACAGATCTTACTCTCTATTGCTTCTTCTAGTGCCACTAAATGTATCCCGTAATGTCTTAACGTACATCTTATCATCATGCCCGTTCTTCTTATCAGTGTCTCCCACATGTTCCTTTCTTCGCCGACTATGCGGCGAACCTCATTTCTTATCATATCATGCTCCTCATCTTCAGCACCCTTCTGTAGCACGACATCCCAAATGCTTCGATTATCTTCTTTCCCGGTTTTACCACCGACCATGATTCACTGCCACGAAACGCTGTGTTCCAGACGTACATTCTCAAAATTTTTTCCGTAAATTGAGATCGAGATACCAGCATACTTCTTTTGGCCAGGAACACTCCCTTTTCCTACGCTAGTGCTTCCAACAGAGCATAATTCCTCAACGTCGTCTAATTCGTGGTCAGTAATTTTGATGTTATGTTTATCGCCATTCTTCATTACTTTAGTTTTTCTTATTTCTGCTCTCAAACAGTATTCTCTACTCCCTACACTTTTCCATTGAAGAGGTCCTCTGATTCCTCCTCT
This sequence comes from Schistocerca serialis cubense, assembly GCF_023864345.2. Taxonomy (NCBI): domain Eukaryota; kingdom Metazoa; phylum Arthropoda; class Insecta; order Orthoptera; family Acrididae; genus Schistocerca; species Schistocerca serialis. Next base: position 866,489,068 of record NC_064641.1, on the reverse strand, counting down.
CTTTCAGTAAGGATAGCAGTGCCATCAGCGAATATTATCATTGATATACTTTCATTCTAAACTTTAATTTCACTCTTTTACACCTGTCATTGTATCTACGGTGTATACATTGAAAAGGAGGGACGAAATACTGCATTTCTTAACATAAACACGGAGTTATATTATAGTAGACACTTAATAAAGTCTCTGAACTTGTTTTTTCTGTGACAGTTGCCCTTTTTACCAAATGGTTACAATCTTATACTCAATCCGAAGATATATGGCACGTACGGAGGTATTTATGCAAGAAGTCAGTTGTACAAAAAAATGCAGCAGTAGAAGTACTTTCAAAAAATGCTACTGTTGTTCGCTTCTGCAGCGGGGTCTTTGCTTGTTGTTCATTAAGCTCGGTCTTGTCCTTAACAGCGTTTCTAGCGCAAGGGTATTTTAACAATTTTTAAATGTCACTCCCTTATCAATTTTCTCATTTTATGGACATAGTGAGTGGTTTGCATGTTTTCACTTTTTCTCCTAAGTATTATTTGGCTAATTCATGTAATTTACTTTTGATGTAATGGTAAAGAATCCATGCTGTGTCAGATGTTGTTTATAGTGAAATAAATATACGGTACTTTAATTGGTTAGGCTACAGAAGCTACATTAAGGGCTTTGTGACGTCTGTTTGCAAACAGTTTTCTTCCGTATCTATCCCTCTGAAAAGGAATAAAGATTTTGAACTTACTCGGTAGTAATCTCTAAGTGTTATCCTTCTCATTGATGCCATATCATTTATATTTATGTATACCTGCTATTTAATAACTGTACAATCTGATATTGATTTAACTTTGTGGATTTGTATACTAATCCGTGTTGAATGCATTTTTACGAATAATCGATTGCCAATAAAGTTATTGAAACTAGTTTCTTGTCTTGCGATGTACTACATACAGACTCTATGCTGAAAGAGTTATCGTCCTCGGGAACGCCGCTTGGTGGAGAGACACGGACACAGGGGGATGCGGCGAGACAGGGACACAAGGAGATGTCGTCGATGTGGCGTTGCAAGGCAGACCCGTTGCTCCGCGCTGTAGAGCACAGACAGAGGAGACTAGGGAGGGGCACATAAAGCAGTGCCGAGATAAGGAGCCGCCTGCACAAAGGACATTACGGTTTACTGTCTGTGCTACACAGCCAGCCGACCAGCAAATGAATAAAGTTCGGGAGCACGCGCGCGCCAGCAACGCCCCTGGCGGTTAGGCTGCCATTCTGTCTTCCCTGCACAACGGGCTGCATGTGGCGCCATCGCGTAGGCGTAATCTCCTTCAGACGACGATTGATGCGTTTTTATTGAGTAAAACTTCCCCGCTCAGTAATTCAGGTGCGGTGTTATAAAGTAGTTGCTTGTATACAACATGATAATGTACGTATTATCTTCGTGTTCCTTGGTATACGACTGTTCGGAAAACGCCGATGTCGAAAAGCACCATGTACGAAAATTGTTGAATGGTTTTAATTGAATCAACTGTGGGTTCTTGGCGAAACATTGTAAACTAACTAAACAAACCCTATTTTTTACTTAGTTTCACAAATGTTATTATTAATGTTGTAATGTTGATGCATTAATTTGTTCTGAAAGCGGTGCAGATATTCAAGACAATAAAAGCGGGTTAAAAGATGTGAGCTATCTGAAGAAGTTAATCTTGCATTACTGAGCAACTGTTTCACCAGGTATCCAGTCTAGCTTACCAAATTCCCAACCAGACTAACATTAATTATAATATTTTAGTAGTCATCATACAATAACAGGTGATATATACAGGGTGTTACAAGAAGGTACGGCCAAACTTTCAGGAAACATTCCTCACACACAAATAAAGAAAAGATGTTATGTGGATATGTGACCGGAAACGCTTAATTTCCATGTTAGAGCTCATTTTAGTTTCGTCAGTATGTACTGTACTTCCTCGATTCACCGCCATGATTTCATACGGGATACTCTACCTGTGCTGCTAGAACATGTGCCTTTACAAGTACGACACAACATGTGGTTCATGCACGATGGAGCTCCTGCACATTTCAGTCGAACTGCTCGTACGCTTCTCAACAACAGACTCGGTGACCGATGGATTGGTAGAGGCGGACCAATTCCATGGCCTCCACGCTCTCCTGACCTCAACCCTCTTGACTTTCATTTATGGGGGCATTTGAAAGCTCTTGTCTACGCAACCCCGGTACCAAATGTAGAGACTATTCGTGCTCGTATTGTGGACGGCTGTGATACAATACGCCATTCTCCAGGGCTGCATCAGCGCATCAGGGATTCCATGCGACGGAGGGTGGATGCATGTATCCTCGCTAACGGAGGACATTTTGAACATTTCCTGTAACAAAGTGTTTGAAGTCACGCTGGTACGTTCTGTTGCTGTGTGTTTACATTCCATGATTAATGTGATTTGAAGAGAAGTAATAAAATGAGCTCTAACATGGCAAGTAAGCGTTTCCGGACACATGTTCACATAACATATTTTCTTTCTTTGTGTGTGAGGAATGTTTCCTGAAAGTTTGGCCGTACCTTTTTGTAACACCCTGTATATAAAAAGACAATTTAAATAAAAAGAAATAAATCAGTTTATATTTGGACATTTATTTTAACATTGATCATTGTTCCGTTAAAATTTCAGCATATTAAACTTGATTCATAACTAAACTGGTGCCTTATTTAGGATTGTGAAAATGTGAGTTTATAATCTTGCGGAACACATCAAATATGGAGCCAAGATTGGGAGACTGCATACAACACTGCTTTCATAAAATAACACACGAAGAATGTTGAAACATATGAAAGAGGAAATTAACCACAACCAACCGTTCGTAGCGCAATCCTGTCCGTCATGAAATTACCACACACTGGTATACTAAATTCATATTAACTCTCTGTGAAATCTTCCCGAAAAGAATAGCTGAGGTCTACTTTGATGATTACACTACATGCTTCACGTGGTCAACTTGGTTTACACAAAGAGTGTAACTCAACAATAATTTTGATAATTAAAATAAAATACATCGAAACACAAATTACAAAAGAGAAAACCTCAAACTGGTTACTACCGTCTTACTATTAACCTGTTGGGTCAAACAATAGTATAAGCACGTGGTACTGGTCTCACAAAGTACACCCCACGTGGGTTGAACATAAAGAAAAGTTGCTATATTGAAAAATATTGTCAAGACGAGACGTTATAATCTCATGCACATTCGCATTTAAGATTGATGATCTTAGAGTTACGGATCATCCACACATGGTTCCACTTTACTCACAAACTAGTGACAAAGCAACTACTGGAAGATATTCTGAACTTCACACTCGAATTACACTGCGTTGCAATTTAAGATAACATTAGATATTTTAGATCTAAATCTGAAATAAAGGTGATTAAATTTTCAGTTAGGCTGAACTTAAGAAATCCATTGTCCTACAGACTTAGCAGAGACGCGCTTAGCCGGAGATCTTACCACTTTAGACGCTTGCCGCAGACTGACTGGCGTGGGCCCCTACCAAGGGTGCTTCACAGTTACAAAACGGAAGTGACCAGAGAGGCAGCTTCCTATACCAACATGACAAGGGACAGACAGGACCATACCAAGAATAGAAACCTCTTTGCTTGTAGAAAGCGTAGCTACCTTTTCCGATGATGGTCCTACTGCTCTAGCAGGTAGGCTTGTCTGCTACCATCAAGCATGCAACTAGAAATACATTTGCTCATTCATCCTTTCACACAGAAGGGAAGGGGGATGACAGTATCTTATCATATACAGTATATAAAAGAAAGTGACATGAATTACGTATAAACCGTGTTTTAAAGTGTAGTAGTGTGACAGATCGTTTTTGATTATGTGTAAAAGTAACACGTTCCACACCAGAAGTGGAATGTATGCCGTAAAAGACAACAGATTTAAGAAGTTAACATGAAAGGAATCCGACAGAGATCTTTCAATGTTACTGCACAGCCCAGGTTTATAACCCGAAATCTAGGTTGCGCATTAACCCAAATAATAAAATTTGCAATACAAGGCGAGAAACAGTGCTTGTTTCGTTATTAAATAACGTTGATGAACCGCTCTTATAATTCACGTTTGCGAAAATCTACCTATCTTTGAAAAATGGCATCATGGGCCACAAAAATCCTTTATACACATTACATGCTTTACTGACAAACAGTTTACGTCATTAATATCGTTATGGGTTTCTCGTACGTGAATCTAAATTATCTGAAAGCACTAGCGTGCCTCGCGGAAATGTTCAGAAACCTGAATTGGCAGACAGACACCAGAGCCGGGAATGAAGGATAACAGTCAGTCAGAGTGCTGTGAGGATGGTGCCCGCTCTTGAAATACAGAGCGAGAGGCAGATGGCAGAAACCATCCATTCTGTTTGAAGGCAGAATCACAAGAGAGAGACGCAACTGCGTCCTCCTCTCTAAGACCCCCAATAACTCCACACATGACTCATTCCGCATGTTCTCTAATGGTTGTCCATGGACGCGTATAGCTAGTTACATCAGCACGATTCTGGATAGCGTGGCGTGATGTTCGCTGCGGTTCCTAGGCACGTATGGACTATGCAGACTGGCACTGTTACTGTGGAAAAACAAGATTTGGAATAAAAATTTTTAAAAAATGTCCTCAGACAGGCTGGCCGTCCTGTACAGGGCCATACAATACTTCTGCAAAAATTGGAACGTTATGTGATTAGGGAAAGTAGGGAGTGCAAGGAAGGAGTGCAAACAAGGAAGAGTTTTGGATCTGACTGGGGTCTATTTATTCAATTCTTCCGAGAATAAATCATGTCAGTATTGTGCAACTACAATTTATTAACCTGATGGTTCGGAAATATGCACACCATAAGAATCTTTTTTTAGAGTTTGGAATTATTGCATTTTTCTTGTAATCTCTGGATATTTCGCCTCTCTCACGTACGAGTTTTGCACGTGAGGTGGAACAGTTTTGTCGTGGCTGGTTCTCCCAAGAATTCTCCAACTCCAGGAGTCTTGCTTCAGTGCTCTGTCGAATGGTTCCTCTTCCCTTTCTATATTATTGCCTTCATGTGCATGTTCTATATATTCTATCCACATTTCAGTTTTCCCTTCTTTTCCTGGTACTAGCTTGCCATCAGAGCTTTTGATACTTCATACATCTGCTCCTCTTTCCTGCAAAGGTTTCTTTAATTTTCCTATAGACGGCGTCTAGCGTTCCTAGACTTCTGTAGCTTTGCGTATGTCAACTAGTCATTCCTGCAAAGCCATTTTGCCTTTTTAGCCGATCTCATATTTTAGAAGTATGTATGCACTTTCGCCTGCTTAACTTGATACATTTTTATATTTTCTCCTTTCTGAATTAAGTTAGGTAATTTATGTGTTATCGAAGGATTTCTACTGGGCCTAGTCTTATTGCCTATTTGATTCTTATTTTATCTCTCAGTGCTATCCGTTCGTCTTCTGTTGTATTATTTTCACGTTTCAGTCAATCACCGCCTAATGCTTCCCTTAAAACTCTCTCTGTCTGTGCAGATCCATTTCCGTAATTTCTTGCCATTCTGTAATTTCTCAAGTTTTAATCTACAGTTCAATAAATACTGGTCAGAGTCCACATCTACCCCTGAAAATGTTTTTTAATGTTAAATTCGGTTTCAAGATGTCTGTCATACCATTATGTCATCTGTTTGAAACCTTCGAGTGTAAAGTAAATATAAGTATATAAAACAAGTTGTAGGAAAAGCAGATGTCAGACTAAGATTCATTGGAAGAATGGTAAGAACATAATCTTCTCCCTAGTCATGTACGCTTCTGTAGTCGTGCGTCTGTGCTGTAACCACGGCTGTTCGTTGTTGTTGTTGTAATTGTTGTTGTCTTCAGTCCGAAGACGTGTGATGCTGCTTTCCACGTTATTCTACCCTGTGCAAGCCTCTTCCTTCCCAAATAACTACTGCAACCTACATCCATTTGAACCTGCTTCGCGTATTAATGCTTAGGTGTCTCTCTACCGTTTTTACCTCCGCCCCCGCCCCACCACCACTTCCTCCAGTACCAAAATGACGTTTTCTTGGCGCCTCAAGGGTCCTGTCAACGTTTGGCTTCCTTTAGTCGAGTTATACAATAATTTATTTTCTCTCCAATTCGAGTCAGTACCTTCTCATTAATTACGCGACCTGCTCACCTTCATTATTCTTCTGAGGAATCACATTTCAAAAGTTTCTATTCTCTTTTCGTCTGAACTGCTTATCGTTCACGTTTTACTTTCGTAGAAGTCTACACTGCAGACGAATACGTTAGGAAAGGCTCGCTAGAACTTAATAATAGATGTTAACGAACCCCTCTCTTTCAGAAACGCTTTCCTAGCTGTTATCACTCCATAGTCATTTCCAATCTTCAATGACAAACGTAGGATAGCCTTTCTTTAAAGTATCTCATAAGCTGAGTCATAGTGTCAGTATTGCCTCGCGTTTTGTCAAATTTTTTCGAAACCAAAACGGATCTTCCCCGAGGTCGGCTTCCATCAGCTTTCGATTCTTTCGTAAATAATTAGAATTAGAATTTTGCAGCCATGACTTATTAAACTGACAGTTCGCTAATGTACAAACGAGTCAGCACCTGCTTTCTTTGGAACTGGAATTATTACATTCTTTCTGAGATCTGATGTACATTCACAAGGAGATCACGACCGACTCAGCATTGACGATTTCGTCCAAATTTATTGGGTACGCAGGGTTTGATCAGAAATGAAAGTAAGAGTCATGGGAGCTCCAGATGGCCAACAGTTTAAAAAAATAGCATTTTTAGCGCGGGTTGGGTGAGGCATGAGATACGAGGGTTGTCCAGAAAATAAGTTCCGATCGGTCACTAAGTGGAAACCGTAGTTAAAATGAGAAACATTTTATTTGCAAGAGTTACCTACACTTTCCATATACTTCTCTACACAGGCGCCGATCCGACTTAGACTTTTGTCGGAAGGTTATACCAAATTTCGAACACCATCGTCACAGAAGGCAGACGCCAGTGCTTTCCGATCATTCTCTACGCTGGTCTATAGCGCGTAGCCTGAGCCCAAGTGTCTTCGTATCTAGCGTTTCATGTGAAGATGATACTGAGGACAAGTCAATTAGGGCTGTGTTGTGGGTGATCGAACACTTCCCATCGCAAAGGCTGCAGGAGCGTCTCCGCTGTCCCTGCAGAGTGCGGCTGAGAATTGCCATGAAGAAGGAAATGCGTGGTATTTGTGTTGGCTGCAATCATTAAGGCGAAGCCTCTCAGCCGGCCCTCCTACTTTGCGGGAGACATCGTTGTTCGAGGAACCTTTACTCGCTCACAGCGCGCTCACAACTGAAAAGAGCGTCTTGATGCGATCGACGGTCATACTACAGACACTACCCAACAAGGTCTTGGGCGTCCTGCCACAGTGCATGCGGCTGCCCCCGTCGGAGGTTCGAGTCCTTCCGGAGGCGTGGGTGTTGTGTAGTCCTTAGCGTAAGTTAGTCTATGTTAGTTTAAGTAGTCCCTTATCAATTCACACCAAAAGATCAAAAGAAAGCTTCATCGGGTTTTCACTGTGGTGTCCATTTCGCGACCGATCGGAGCTTACTTTCTGGACAGCCCTAGTATTTATGTTAGCTTGGTTTCTAGACAATGAGTGGCGCAGCTGAAAGATTGCATAAGAGTTATGCGAAGGTCGTGGGATCAAGTCCTTAATCGGAATTTTTTTTCAGGTTTTAAGTTAATTACACTGCAAATCGACCACAATAATGCTCAGTTTAATGTATTTGTTTATATTTTCATTAAGGGCACGAAAATGAAAGGGAAAGGAAAATTCTCGACTGTAGATAATTTCCAGGAGTGGATTATAGAGCCTGCACGAGAACGTCGTCTATAAAATTATGTACCGTTGTGATTTCAAAGTTCATTATTTGCACGTACTGGGGCGTTTCATAGTAAAAACAATAGAAGCAGTAATTTTCTCGGCTTCTTACACACGTTATAAAAGCCACATTTTTGCAAATACATGGTCGTTTTAAGGTTTCTATTGAAAAACAAACCTGGTTTAGATTCATGAAAGGTTCTCTCCCGTTGCACAATAAGGCAGTAAGCCAAACACAACGCATCATTTCGGCAACATCTGGTGATGCGCAATGCAATATATTTTGATGCAGTCTTCTCCAAGGTGAGAAACGAGACTAACGGAATACAAAGTCCTACATGCTTTAATTAAAATTCATTCTTTGTCGTTTGCAGAATCCTCATGGATGCTGCAAGTAAAATCTATTCCTGCAAATTATTTGCGAACCGAAATTTTCCTTTCCCTCCCCTTTTCATGCCTTTCATGAAAATATTACTGAATAGAATATACTGAGCATTGTTGTGGTTTATTTACAATGTAAATAAGCTAAAAATTTAAAATAAGAAACTAAAAAAGTTTTGAAATAAGAACTTGAACCGATGGTCCTCAAATTACCGTCCTGTGATCTTCAAATTGCACCAAGTGTTGCCCTGAAACTACGCTAACGAAAATGGCTCATTCCTCTTTCGGCTCGCGCCAGAATTGTTATTTTTTCTAAACGCTTGGCCATCTCGAGTTCCCACTCCTGTCACTTTCGTCTCTGGCCAAGCACTGTGTACAATAAATTTAGACGAAATCGGTAACGACGAGTAAGCGCCCTCGCCTTGCCTGTAAAATCTTGTACGTGTACGGGCGTTCAGCTACGTCTACTCGTTCTTCAGTGCGTTAGACCGATGGACGCCAATGTATTTGAGAACCACATCATAATCAATTAACTCAAATAAAGCATCGTTTCTCTACAGATCTGAAATGCACGATATGCGGTCTCGGCGTATCGGGAAACCAGAAAGGTGCTGATGTGCAGTGACCGCAGCCAGTGGAGGTTCTAAGGTAACGGTAGGCGCGGCTCGACCGGCGTGTTACGCGTGTAGCCAGCCAGCCAGGGGCCGACTGTCCACACAGAGGCGCGACCTCGCCGGTGCTAATTAGCAGGTGGACACTACCTCGTGTACTGTGCCGGCAGCAGGTAACAGGTAGCTGGCCTCTGACTGCGCCAGCCGCTCCCTGCATTCCGGCAAGGGCACCACGCCTATATATAGCGGACATCGACACGGCCTCCTCTTCCACCTTTGTTAGAATTTTATCACGGTATCTACATTGATGAGCCGAAAGATTATGCCCACCTACTTAATACCTTGTTTGCTCGTCTTTGGAACGCAATATATCACTGGTTGTGCATATCAGGGATCCAACAGTTTGTTGGTAGAGGATGTCAAACTAAATGCCTTTCAGCCGTCAATTTTTAACCTTATTTTATTGGGCAACCAGTTTCAGCGCCATTTTCAGGCCCCTGACGGACGTGTAGGAATAATCTACCTCGCTTGTAATCAAAATAGGGGCCAGAAATACTGGTATTAGTAGATATTTGTTGCAGTGACCACTTCGACGATCACCTCCCGAATTTTGGTTTAGATTATTCCTACACGTCGGTCAGGGGCCTGAAGATGACGTAGTAAAACGCTGAAACTGGTTGCCCAGTAAAATAAGGTTTAAAATTGACTGCTGAAAGACGTTTAATTTGACATCCTCTATCGAACAGCCAAGTCCCGCAACCATCGTAAAATACGCAGATACTTGAATTATGTTAGCTCCATTTTAATTGATGTGCATTTTTCACTGGCGGCAACTCTCTCACCCCAGGACTGGGATAAAGTGAACAGAATAACGTTTGATCATTCAACAAGGTTCTCGGGTTTCAGTGCTGTGAAACAAAAACAGAAGTTCGAGAAACTAACGGTTAGAGTTAACAAGGAAGTCGCTACTGTGGATCCGAAGCGAGTAGTGGTGAATCTCTCGTCAGAAGTACTCGATGAAGCAGCTGTTTCAGTTCTGGGCAAAGGTCTGAATTTCGCAACTACCTGTTGAATAAATCGTAAGTGCCGTCGAAGCATCCTTCCGAAGGTGCAGGCCGAAGAAGTAAGACAAGATTTGTCGAGAGTTCTACAGAAATCGAAACCTCCGAAAAGCAACATATCGGCGCAGTAAAAGAAATCTCTTATTAGGCTCATGAGAAACAAAAGCATCGCTCTAACAAAATCGAATAAGGGGAATGCTACTGTTGTTTTGGACGCTGTGGATTATCACAGGAAGATGGAACAACTACTAGCTGATGCTGTGTATCGCGAGTTAAAAAGCGATCCGTCGAACAGAATCGTTCGGAAAGTGAAAAACCTGATATCAGACTCCGGACTGGATAGCTCTATTGCAAAGAATCTAACACCTCGAATACCTGCCTCACCCAGAGTGTACGGACTACCGAAATTACATAAAGAATCGGTTCCTTTGAGGCCTATAGTCAGTGGGATTAATTCGCCGACTTATTTTTTAACACGTCATTTATCTGGCAAACTGAGACATCTCGTTGGTAAAACAAATACTTTTATAAAAGATTCGGAATTTTTTTTAGATGTTACAGGCACACTAAGGATATCTGCGAGTGACATTCTTGTTAGCTTCGATGTGACATCGTTATTTACTAACGTCCCAGTATCAGATACAATGGAGATCATAAGAGAGAATGTTGTTCCAGATGTTTGTGACTTAATTGAATTATGTCTTCGCTCGAGCTATTTTAAGTACAATGGTGAATTCTATGAACAGGCTGACGGCCTTGCTATGGGTTCACCCATTTCGCCAGTTGCGGCTGACGTTTTTATGGAACATTTTGAGCAACAGGCGTTAAGTAGTGCTCCTTTGAAGCCTTCTTGCAGGCTCCGCTACGTGGACGATACATTTGTTATATGGCTACACATCGAAGAAGAACTTCACGCGTTCCACAATTTCTTTAAATTGAATTCACCCGAAAATAAAATTCACCTTGGAGGTTGAGAGTGAGGTCGGTCTCCCGTTCCTAGATGTGTTGATATACAGAAGATCTGATAACACTCTAGGTCACAGATGGCTCTGAGCACTATGGGACTTAACAGCTGAGGTCATTAGTCCCCTAGAACTTAGAACTACTTAAACCTTACTGACCTAAGGACATCACACACATCCATGCCCGAGGCAGGATTCGAACCTGCGACCGTAGCGGTCGCGCGGTTCCAGACTGAAGCGCCTAGAACCGCTCGGTCACACCGGCCGGCTTCTAGGTCACAGAGTGTACAGAAAGCCGACAAACACAAAAAGGTATTTAGATGCCACTTCGCACCACCACCCAGCCCAGAAGCAAGCAGCACTCAACACTCTGTCTTCACGTGCCTTCGGTATCAGCGATGACGACAATTGGAGTTGAATTTTTTAAAAGAGGACATTGAAGGCAAATGAGTATGATAGCTATACAATCGACAGGGCTTGTAGGTGGAATATTTATACCGCTAATAAGAATGACGAGGAGCCGCCTTCTCACTCCGTCAGGTTACCGTTCGTTTCTGGGATCACTGACCGCATAAGCAGAATTTTAAAGAAAAATGGTATTCAGACATCTTTCTTTAGTCGAAACAAAATAAAAGACTTTTTCCGACGGAAAACGCATGCACCTGATTACCTCCACAGTGCAGGCGCCTACCACGTGTCATGTTGCTGCGGCAAAGTGTATATAGGCGAAACGAGAAGAACTGTTAAACAACGCATTAAGGAACACGAACGGCCCATGAGGCTAAAACAAAGTGCAAAATCGGCAGTAGTGGATCATCACGAGAACTGTGGCTCTGACATCGATTTTAATAAAGTACGTGTACTGGCTAAAGAAACGAACATTTATAGAAGAAAGGTCCGAGAAGCGGTGGAAATTTCTAAGAATACATCTAATTTCAGTAGAGAGGACGGCTATAGGCTTCCGGCATCGTGGCTCCCCGCCATCAAGGAAGTAAATACGTGGCCGCAGTGTGTGAACGGTATAAACAACGCGCTGCAAGTCACCTCGGCAGACAATAATATTTTGGGTAAACATTCCTCCTCTGTTGCTCTGTCCGTTTCGAATCTAGCCACTGATGACGACCAACCAATAGCGGTAGCAGGCATTTCAACTAATAACCCTTCTCCAGCATAAGTGTGGAACAGTGCCTTTCTATCTAATGACGATGACCGCCAATGGTATCCACAGGAGATGAGCTACCAACGCCCCTTCTGCTGTATTAGCCTACGACTAAGGCCCACCAATGGTAGCCACATGATTTTTAACCAATACTATCACTTCTCCAGCACGAACGCCAGAAAACTCCCCCTTTATAAGTGGCCGCGACACTCGCCTCTGACAGCGTTCTAGCTGTAGTGGACACCAAAAGATCCCGAGGAAGATCCCAGCAGAGGGGTCGAAACGTCGAACATTTAGAAGAAACATGACGCAGCCTAATAACCCAGAACATTTTAACTTCAGTGACAACGGCCACGAAAGCCTGCCGACTTACATACAGAGATTTGTTGGTAAGTTTGTGGAGATACGTGGCATTAGACGTCGCCGTACAGGTCACGTAATTGGGGTACATAGCGGGCCGCTGATTTACGTCCGCAGTGACGGCGCCCGATTGCGATCCAGAGAGGCTCCATGGGATTTAGATTAGGTGAATTTGGTCGCCGAGACATGAACGTCGGTTCACTATAATGCTTCTGAAACCACTGTAGCACGGTTCTGGATCTGAGATACGGACAGTTATGCTGCTAAAATACGACATCGCCGTCGGAGAAGACATCAAGCATGATAGGATGCAGGTGGTTCGCAGCTGTTAGCGTGTCTTTGCCTGCTAGCACAGGTCCCACGCAAGCGTAGGAGAATGCCTCCCATAGCATAATACTGCTCCCTCCAGCCTGCATCCGTGACGCGCTGCGCGTTATGAGCCGCCGTCCACCTCGATGGCGGCGTTTGTGGAGACTATCATCGATCTAGTCTAGCAAAAATGCGATTCACCGGAAGATTCGATACGTTTCCACTGATTGTCGGTCAAATCCCGACGGTCCCGCAAAAATTGCAATCGCAATCGACGATGTCGTTAGGTCAACATGGGAACATGTAGGGGTGGTCTGCTACAGAGCTCTATGTTCAACAATCCAGTTAAACACTACTTGTAGATTGTAGAATAGATGCGATAATTAAAGAATCATTGTAACATCAGTAAGAACCACTAAATACATAAGGTAGTGGTTTATCTTGTATAACAATAAATATTAAATAAAGATTTTTTAAAAATTACACGACGAAAGGTGTGCTCCGAAACACTTGTGCGTGCATCAGCATTGTGCTCTTTCGGCAGAGATGACACAGACCACCAGCTATTATGCTTTACAGAGCAGACAAGCCTCCGAATCCCACGTTCTGTGAAGAGTCGTTGACATCAAACCATTTAGCGCCTAGTGGTAGTTTCACTCTCAAATGGTTCAAATGGCTCTGAGCACTATGGGACTTAACATCTGAGGTCATCAGTCCCCTAGAACTTAGAACTACTTAAACCTAACTAACCTAAGGACATCACACACATCCATGCCCGAGGCAGGATTCGAACCTGCGACCGTAGCGGTCGCGCGGTTCCGGACTGAAGCGTCTAGAACCGCTCGGCCACAACGGCCGGCAGTTTCACTCTCCTTCTAGGTCTTTCCGTTGATGCTCACGACAGTGGCACATGAACATTAGACCAGCTTCGCCGTTTTCGAGAAACCCGTTCACACACGCCCGGGGTAATAATAATCTGCCCTTTCTCAATGGAGTTCTCCACTTGTAGCCCATACTCTCGCTAGAGTAATTCGCCGTTCGTGGCTGTTCCGCTTACATACTTTTGTTACCACCTCACTTGCCCACAACGCCACCAGGAAGCATCCAACGTCGCGGTCGACAGTGGTCATGTTGTTTCGGCTTGTCAGTGTATGTTACCCAGCTAGCTTTAAACGCTGACGTCAGTCTGTTACAAAATTATGGAACGCGATTTAAGCTCACGAATTTTGACCGTTCTCGAGAACGAAAATCCTTTCTATACAAATCAGCAGGCCGCTGTGGCCGAGCAGTTGTAAGTGCTTCAGTCTGGAACCGCGCGGCCACTACGGTCGCAGGCTCGAATTCTGCCTCAGGCGTGAATGTGTGTGATGTCTTTAGGTCAGTTTGGTTTAAGTAGTTATAAGTTCTAAGGGACTGATGACATCAGATGTTAAGTCCCATAGTGCTCAGAGCCATTTGAACCATTTTTAAGAATCAACAGGGATTCGGCAAGTACCTATTTTGCGAAACTCAACTGATTGCGTTTGTACACGAGATCCGGAGCGCTGAATACATCGACCAGTTTTGTGACTGTAATCGGACTTGCTTGCACACGGAACTTAACGCAGAAGAAAAACGACTGAGGTAGGGGTACTTTCAGTAGTAACCCAAGGGATGGTTCAAATGGCTCTAGGCACTATGGGACTTAACATCTAAGGTCATCAGTCCCCTAGACTTCTAACTACTTGAACCTAACTAACCTAAGGACATCACACGCATCCATGCCCGGGGCTGGATTCGAACCTGCGACCGTAGCAGCAGCGCGGTTCCGGACTGAAGCGCCTAGAACCGCTCGGTCACAACGGCTGCCTAACCCAAGGGAATGTGATCCATTACTGATTAGGGAAGAATGTTCTACCTTCAAACACTTTTCAGATTTCCGCCACTAGCCACCCCTGTGACACTAACTCTACTATATCAACTTACTGCGTTATGAAAAAGTAGCATTCATTTTATGTGTGGTGCAGTCTATTTCTGAAATGACAAAAATTACTCCAGAAAGTAAGATTTCACCTAAGGTGAAAAACTGTTCCAAGGTACAACATGGTTATACAGGGTGGTCCATTGATAGTGATCGGGCAAAATATCTCACGAAATAAGCATCAAACGAAATACTACAAAGAACGAAACTCGTCTAGCTTGAAGGGGGAAACCAGATGGCGCTATGGTTGGCCCGCTAGATGGCGCTGCCATAGGTCAAACGGATATCAATTGCGTTTTTTTAAATAGGAACCCCTATTTTTTTATTACATACACGAATATGTAATAAAAAATGGTGGCGTGAACCCCATGCTGCCTGTAATCGCGATGTGACTGACATGTGTAATCACACCTCCATACTTATCAAGAGGTCCGAAACGAATAATACGGTCTGCTGCGCGATTACGGGCAGGATGGGGTTCACGCCTGAGCCTCAGGACGTGCGCTAGCAGCGCATGTCGGGTGTTTCAAGCGTCAACTTCGCGTCTCAATATCTCGGGATGTAATGGGAATATTGCGATGCATTCAACGCCACTGTGTATGTGCTTTGTCATGGTATGGATTGCTGAAGAAAAAATATAGGTGGTCCATTTAAAAAAACATACGTTTGTGTTAAAAAACACATATGCTTTCGTTTTAGAATGTTTCCAAATACGTACATTCATGGGCCCCAGCCCTACATTGATACCGGTGAAAGTCGTTTTCCAATAGCTGTTATTGTTCCAGAGATATTTTGGGTGGACAAGATAGCTGGGACACCCTGTTTATACTAGAACAGACATGTGATTACATTTTCATGCAATTTGGTTGCATATATCCTGAGAAATCAGTACCCAGAACAACCACCTCTGGCCGTAATAACGGCCTTCATACGCCTGGGCATTGAGTCAAACATAGCTTGGATGGCGTGTACAGGTACAGCTGCCCATGCAGCTTCAACACGATACCACAGTTCATCAAGAGTAGTCACTGGCGTATTGAGACAAGTCAGTTGCTCGGCCACCATTGACCAGACTTTTTCAGTTGGTGACAGATCTGGAGAATGTGCTCGCCGGGGCAGCAGTCGAACATTTTCTGTATCCAGAAAGGCCCGTACAGGACCTGAAATATGCGGTCGTGCAGTATCCTGCTGAAATGTTGGGGTTTCGCAGGGATCTGATGAAGGGTGGAGCCACGGGTCGTAACGCATCTGAAATGTAACGTCCACTGTTCAACGTGCCGTCAATGCTAACAAGAGGTGACCGAGACGGTAAACCAATGGCACCCCATACCATCACGCAAGGTGATACGCCAGTATGGCGATGACGAATACACGCTTCCAATGTGCGTTCACCGCGATGTCGCCAAACACGGATGCGACCATCATGATGCTGTAAACAGAACCTGGATTCATCCGAAAAAATGATGTTTTGCCATTCGTGCACCCAGATTTGTCGTTGAGTACACCATCGCAGGCGCTCCAGTTTGTGATGCGGCAACAAGGGTAACCGCAGCCATGGTCTCCGAGCTGATAGTCCATGCTGCTGCAAACGTCGTCGAACTGTTCGTGCAGGTGGTTGTTGTCTTGCAAACGTCCCCATCTGTTGACTCAGGGATGGAGACGTGGCTGCACGATCCGTTACAACCATGCGGATAAAATCCCTGTCGTCTCGACTGCTAGTGATACGAGGCAGTTGGGATCCAGCACGGTGTTCCGTATTACCCTCCTGAACCCTCCGATTCCATATTCTGCTAACAGGAATTGGATCTCGACCAACGGGAGCAGCAATGTTGCGATACGATGAACCGCAAGCGCGATAGGCTACAATCCGACCTTTATCGAAGTCGGAAACGTGTTTGCACACATTTCTCTTCCTTACACGAGGCATCACAACGACGTTTCACCAGGCAACGCCGGTCAACTGCTGTTTGTGTATGAGAAATTGGTTGGAAACTTTTCAGCACGTTATAGGTGTCGCCACCGGCGCCAACCTTGTGTGAATGCTCTGAAAAGCTAATCATTTGCATATCACAGCATCTTCTTCCTGTCAGCTAAATTTCGCATCTGTAGCACGTGATCTTCGTGGTGTAGCAATTTTAATGGCCAGTAGTGTAGTACCATATTTAATTTCACCAGTTAAGGTAAATGCCTAAACTATGCAAGGGTCTCCAGATTGTCTGTAACGGCTGTAACAGACATACTCCTCTACTATTTGAGCCGCTTTACTTTCCTCACACAACTTGTCAGTGTGGGAATAAATTATAACCTTGTTACAAGGCAACTGGTGATGCTAGAATGTAGTATAAAGACACTAACTGTTGACCAAAATGGTGCCACTAGACTTAGAAATGAATGAAAGAAAATTCGAATGACCTGCATGTCCAAATCCGGACAGTTCATATGATTCAAATGGCTCTAAGCACTATGGAATTTAAGACTTGAGGTCATCAGTCCCCTAGACTTAGAACTACTTAAACCTAACTAACCTAAGGACATCACATACAGCTAAGCCCGAGGCAGGATTCGAACCTGCGACGGTAGCAAGAGCGCGGTTCCGGAGTGAAGCGCCTAGAACCGCTCGGCCACAACGGACGGCAATCCGGACAATGGAGCAACGTATCTATTGATGTCTTATTATGAGACTTTTACCGAGTGGCACAGTAAAACTTGATTGTTAATTAATAAAATGCTTTAAGAGCATTTAACACCAATTATTATGTTGCAAGGAAGTGCGGCGGCACTCATGAACAAGTCAGTAGGCTTTACACACACACACACACACACACACACACACACACACACACACACACACGCACACATATATGCAGAAGACAATAGGGATGACTACGCTGAAGACGCATAATACATGTCCCGGGTAAATGTGGCCTGAAACTGAAAAGCGTCATCGTGCTCTTTCTTTTATTTTGGAAAAAGATCCGGGTTGATCCCTCTTTCCCTCATCTCCGGGAGGGGTCTGCAACGAAGGAAACGACCACGAGAAAGAAACACTGAAATGTAAAAGAATGGATAACATTCTATAGGACAGAGTACGGCATATCGCAAATTCTGAATGTACGATGGAAGCTATAAAACGTGATATGTGAAATAGAAAAGCTGCACCCGTATATACACTGATGGTAAAAAACCACAACACAAATATTAATTAATTAATTAATGTACAGCAATAAAATTTCGGGAATACGTATGTCTAGGTAACATACAGAACACTACAAGATCATAGGTTAATGTAAGTGCGAGATAATCAATGGCAGACGTGAAACGCTGGTACATTAATGACCGGTGTTACCGGCAGAAAGTTGAGTGCAGGCCTTCAAACGTGCATGCATTGTGTTGTACAGGTGCCCGATGTCAGTTTGTGGAGTTGGAGTTGCACGTCTGTTGCATTCGGCCGGTCACTACAGGGAGGTTTAATGCAGTTTGTGGGTGACGTAGGCGTTGTCATCTGATGATATCCCATATGTGCTTGATTGGATATAACTAATCAGATAATGATTACTGCATTATTTAGAAATGATGCAACTGAATTTATTGTGAGAATAATTACCACCAGTTGCACACTTGACAGGTCAGATGTTCGACTTCTTGTAAGTTCTCGTAATGCTTTGCGGAATAACGGCTTGACGATGAACGATTACCAGGCATTTTCTACCTCTCATACGGATCGCTGCTAACGATTTCAAACATTTTCAGATCCTGCAGTCGTTATTTCATTACGACGTCCGATGTCGAAGCGCAAATACAGTTGGTACACCTGTTGTCATTAATATTCACGCAGTCACGAATTAGGAACCGTGGGTCTGTTATTCCGGCTACAGAGTACTAGTCTATGTGCTCTCATTCTCAAAATACAGGGTGGTCGGAAATTCCCGTTACAGACTTCTACAACTTGTAGAGGGGAGTGAGTACATCGTATTTTGAATAGGAACCCATGTCCGGAAACGTTATCCAACGAGACTACAGACCGTCAAAGTTATAGGCGCGGCCGTCTGTAAATGTACGTATACACGGGGTGATTCCGTGATGATGTTACAGGCTTTCTAGGATGATGGAGAACGATAAATGTATTAATTTGAAGTAAGGATCCCTCTACCGGGAACGAGCGAGTCGAAAGTTATAAACGAAAACCGTTCTGATACCTCTTACATTTGAATACATGTACCGGTTCTTATGTTGCGAAGAGTGTAGGGTTGATAACTTTCACTCGTGGTAGTGTGAACAAAAACAAGAAAAGAAATGTACAATAAAGTGGGCTCCAAATTCAGTACCTGAGGAGCTATGACCATTCGTTCATCTTCGCTAATGTGAAACACATCTCCTCTACTGAACAAGTGTCATAGCTGTTAAGGTACGCACATTAGAGCCCACGTTTATTGGACATTTTTTTCTCGTTTTTGTCCACACTACCACCACTGAAAGTTACCAACCCTTCACTCTTCGCAACACGGGAACCGGTACATGTATTCAACTGTCAGAGGTATCGGGACGGTTTTCGTTTATAACTTTCGACTCGCTCGTTTCCGGTACAGGGATCCTTATTTCAAGTTAATACATTTAGCCTTCTTCATCATCCAAGAAAGTCTGTAACATCATCACGGAATCACCCCGTGTATACGTACATTTACAGACGCCCGCACCTATAACTTTGACGGTCTGTAGTCTCGTTGGATAACGTTTCCGGACATGGGTTCCTATTCAAAATACGATGCACTCACTCCCCTCTACAAATCGTAGAAGTTTGTAACGGGAATTTTTGAACACCCTGTATGACGCTGGTTGTCGTCTCATGATGTCCCATATGTGCTCGATTGGAGACAGATCTGGCAACATGTCGACACTCTGTACAACATGTTGGGTTACAACAGCTGTGCGTGGGCGAGCGTTATCCCGTTAGAAAACATCCCCTATAGTGCTGTTCATGAATGGCTTGATAACAGGTTGAATCACCAGACTGACATACGAATTTGCACTCGGAGGCCGTGACGTAAACGCGAGAGGGCTCCCGCTGTCGTAGGAACTCACACACCAGACCATAAGTCCAGGTGTAGGCGCAGTGTGTCTAGCAAGCAGCCCTGCTAGAAAACATACGATCGTCACTGTGTGGGGCGGCTGTGGTATTATTGGAGAATATATATAATGTAGAATGTAATGTAGAATAGATGCATTTCCCGGCCGATTAACCACATGTGGGGTGGCTGGTGGAATTAATTGTTATATAAAATGTTCCTATTATTTATGCTGTGAGATCCAAAATACTGTTTCTACTAAATTATTATGAAAAAGGAATCTAAATTTAAATTTTTAAGTTTCTAGCTCTTTTCTGTTGCGCCAATGATTTTTACAGAAAAACGTCCAAATTTCGAAAATGGTTTAAAGTTATTGAACTGATATTCAACACATATTGATTTAGTATTACTCCTGACATGCTAGAAACGTTTCAGGTTATTTACTTGATTTTTAAAGTATTGCGCAACATTTATGACAGCGGACTGGCTGGCACACAATGGAAAGACTGATGTGAATTTTATAAGGCGTGAGTAGGCCGCTTCCCTACAACTGGCACCGAGGCAGAACCAGCTTTCATTAGAAAACACAACTGACCTTGTAACCGCTCTTTAGAGAGTGGTTATACAGAAACGAGTATTAGATTACATTCCTTAATAAGAAATCACCTAAGAGCCAAAAACCAGTAGTAGTACACTCCTGGAAATTGAAATAAGAACACCGTGAATTCATTGTCCCAGGAAGGGGAAACTTTATTGACACATTCCTGGGTTCAGATACATCACATGATCACACTGACAGAACCACAGGCACATAGACACAGGCAACAGGGCATGCACAATGTCGGCACTAGTACAGTGTATATCCACCTTTCGCAGCAATGCAGGCTGCTATTCTCCCATGGAGACGATCGTAGAGATGCTGGATGTAGTCCTGTGGAACGGCTTGCCATGCCATTTCCACCTGGCGCCTCAGTTGGACCAGCGTTCGTGCTGGACGTGCAGACCGCGTGAGACGACGCTTCATCCAGTCCCAAACATGCTCAATGGGGGCCAGGGTAGTTGACTTACACCTTCTAGAGCACGTTGGGTGGCACGGGATACATGCGGACGTGCATTGTCCTGTTGGAACAGCAAGTTCCCTTGCCGGTCTAGGAATGGTAGAACGATGGGTTCGATGACGGTTTGGATGTACCGTGCACTATTCAGTGTCCCCTCGACGATCACCAGTGGTGTACGGCCAGTGTAGGAGATCGCTCCCCACACCATGATGCCGGGTGTTGGCCCTGTGTGCCTCGGTCGTATGCAGTCCTGATTGTGGCGCTCACCTGCACGGCACCAAACACGCATACGACCATCATTGGCACCAAGGCAGAAGCGACTCTCATCGCTGAAGACGACACGTCTCCATTCGTCCCTCCATTCACGCCTGTCGCGACATCACTGGAGGCGGGCTGCACGATGTTGGGGCGTGAGCGGAAGACGGCCTAACGGTGTGCGGGACCGTAGCCCAGCTTCATGGAGACGGTTGCGAATGGTCCTCGCCGATACCCCAGGAGCAACAGTGTCCCTAATTTGATGGGAAGTGGCGGTGCGGTCCCCTACGGCACTGCGTAGGATCCTACGGTCTTGGTGTGCATCCGTGCGTCGCTGCGGTCCGGTCCCAGGTCGACGGGCACGTGCACCTTCCGCCGACCACTGGCGACAACATCGATGTACTGTGGAGACCTCACGCCCCACGTGTTGAGCAATTCGGCGGTACGTCCACCCGGCCTCCCGCATGCCCACTATACGCCCTCGCTCAAAGTGCGCCAACTGCACATACGGTTCACGTCCACGCTGTTGCGGCATGCTACCAGTGTTAAAGACTGCGATGGAGCTCCGTATGCCACGGCAAACTGGCTGACACTGACGGCGGCGGTGCACAAATGCTGCGCAGCTAGCGCCATTCGACGGCCAACACCGCGGTTCCTGGTGTGTCCGCTGTGCCGTGCGTGTGATCATTGCTTGTACAGCCCTCTCGCAGTGTCCGGAGCAAGTATGGTGGGTCTGACACACCGGTGTCAATGTGTTCTTTTTTCCATTTCCAGGAGTGTATTTCGAAGTAATATTTAGTTAAAATTTTACTAAGAGTAGATATTCGAAATAGAGTAACGCAAAGTAGTACGAAAGGAATCCAAAGAAGACATAACAGAGCTGCGTTTTGTTTTGACTGTAATATATAAACCAACGTGCAGCATTGTTAGGTCTTTTGAGTTTTTGTTTTCAGCGGTGGCGAGTGCGTTCGCAGTTCTTCCGTGGTAGTCGGAATTTTGGGATTAGAAGCCTAATTAAATTGCATCCTTAGAGGTGGATTAGACATTGGAGTGGTGGAGAATAGATTATTTTGGGATAAATTCAGAGACTGCTCTTTAGAGAGTGATTACACAGAAACGAGTATTAGATTAAATTCTGTAATGCGAAATGACCTAAGAGCCAAAAAACGGTTGTAGTATTTCGAAGTAATAGTTAGCTAAAATTTTACAAACAGTACACATTCGAAATAGAGTGACGCAAAGTAGTACAAAGGGACTCAAAAGAAGACATAACATAGCTGCGTTTTGTTTTGAATGTAATATACAAACCAATGCGCAGCATTATTAGGTCTCTTGAGTTTTTGTTTTCAGCGGTGGCGTGTTCGGAGTTCTTCCGTGGTAGTCGGAATTTTGGGATTAGAAGCCTAATTAAATTGCATTCTTAGAACTGGATTAGACGTTGGAGTGGTGGAGAATAGATTATTTTGGGATAAATTCAGAGACCGTGTCAATTTGAGGTGAATTGGTGTACGAAAAAGGATATTCAAGTGAATGGTGATTGTACGTGTTAAACGAAACGCTACGATCGTTTACTTAGGATTGTGAAGAGATTTATTGACAATATGGAAACTATTATGTTGAATTAGGACTTTATTCGGTGTATGCGAATTATTAAAGAGTATGGGACCGAAAATAGCTGGGACCTTATCACCCTAGTATCTTTGCCACTCGTTGTCAAGGTGATTCCGCTAATAAACCAGAAGTGAAAAATAGTGCCCGTTAAAAGACTAAACAGGTGCTGAACAGATATTGAAAGGATTCGAACCCATAATTAATATCGTGTTGTAAGAACTGAGAAGCTTAGACATTGTAAGGCCCAGAGGCATATTTATAATTTATCGGACATTCATGGCAAAGGACAATTTCATGGGAAGGCATATCTTTGGTGATAAGTATACGAAGGAATGTAGTACTGACTGACTGTTATCATACCGAACAATACACACTAGGATCAACTCTCCTTTCATTCGTCCCCCAGTGCCATCTCTAATTAATTTAATTGTGTCAATAAAACAGAAATAAACGAGACATTTCCAGTATTTAATAAATTACCTAATCAGCTAATACATATACAATAATATCTGTGAACATTCAATTGTTATTGAAGGAAGCTGACAAACCTTTTTATAAACAGATTTAATAGGATTCAACGAATGCATACAGACTGCTAAAGTAACTAAATCAAATTACTCAGGGAAACAAATTAGTAAAAATAGACTGGAACGCAATCGATATCTTACTCCAGAGTAATAAAAAAAACTCTTTGGGTCTGTCGTGGTTGAAAGTGTATGAAATCTCTCTGGAAATACGCGATCAATTTTCAACTGCTAGTTCAGAGATGTTTTATGCCCGACGCACACGGTAGGGAATGGTTCTTAACTAGCCGGGGCGAATCGATATCTGTGTAGTCGTGACTACGGTGGGTGTGCGGGCATAACCTTTACACGGCGTTCCAGTGAGCTTCAGCTTGACACCAATGACGTCACAAATGGCGGTGGTATGGGGTCAGTGGAATGTACGCTATAGAGCATCTGGCTCAGAGCTGTCCTTCAAGTAGCCGATTTGTAAGAGTTCAGGGTGTCACTATGGTGCCAACTGCTGCTCAGACTGCTGCTGCAGATACAGTACGATGTGCCAGAGCCATACGCCGAACACAATGGTCTTCCCTCCCGGCAGTGCCACATGGGAGTCCGAAGATCGGTCTTCTCACAACCGTACATTCTCGTCACCACCGCTGCCAGCAGTCAAGTACAGTGGCTACGTTCCTGTCAAGTCTTTATGCCGTATCGTAGAATGAACATCCATCTTCACGTAGCCCTACAATACGACCCCATTCGTGTGAGGGGTTGCTTGTGGCGTCTTTGTCGTCGCGAAGGCATTCTTGAGTGACATGAACTCGCAACGTCCAACCTCGGAGACAACTAACACTCACGACCTTCGTGGCGTGTATTTAAAGCAAACCTGATTTGCATTCTCTTAGTGGCCACTCTTATGCGAATGACGTGAAATCTGAATATACATCATCTTTCAGATGTAGAAACACGCCTGCCAACTTTCGTTTATGTTGCACAGCTCCTTCTTTGTATTGTGATTGTTTTGCCGTCAGTATGGTAGGGATCAAGTGAAAAGAAGATGACGATTTTCAGTCAGATGAATTTAGAGTAACATTAACGGCAGATAAGAATTGTGTAATGAGAGTAGATTCATTATCAGTATCATTGGGGGAAGTGGCAACAAAACGACTATTCACGTTGGTGTGTAGAATATATGAGTCTGGAGATATACCATCTGACTTTCGGAAAAGCATCATCCACACAATTCCGAAGACGGCAAGGGCTGACAAGTGCGAGAATTATCGCACAATCAGCTTAACAGCTCATGCATCGAAGCTGCTTACAAGAATAATATACAGAAGAATGGAAAAGAAAATTGAGAATGCGCTAGGTGACGATCAATTTGGCTTTAGGAAAAGTAAAGGGACGAGAGAAGCAATTCTGACGTTACGGCTAATAATTGAAGCAAGGCTAAAGAAAAATCAAGACACTTTCATAGGATTTGTCGACCTGGAAAAAGCGTTCGACAATATAAAATGGTGCAAGCTGTTCGAGATTCTGAAAAAAGTAGGGGTAGGCTATAGGGAGAGACGGGTCATATACAATATGTACAACAACGAAGAGGGAATAATAAGAGTGGACGATCAAGAACGAAGTGCTCGTATTAAGAAGGGTGTAAGACAAGGCTGTAGCCTTTCGCCCCTACTCTTCAATCTGTACATCGAGGAAGCAATGATGGAAATAAAAGAAAGGTTCAGGAGTGGAATTAAAATACAAGGTGAAAGAATATCAATGATACGATTCGCTGATGACATTGCTATCCTGAGTGAAAGTGAAGAAGAATTAAATGATCTGCTGAATGGAATGAACAGTCTAATGAGTACACAGTATGGTTTGAGAGTAAATCGGAGAAATACGAAGGTAATGAGAAGTAGTAGAAATGAGAACAGCGAGAAACTTAACATCAGGATTGATGGTCACGAAGTCAATGAAGTTAAGGAATTCTGCTACCTAGGCAGTAAAATAACCAATGACGGGCGGAGCAAGGAGGACATCAAAAGCAGACTCGCTATGGCATAAAAGGCATTTCTGGCCAAGAGAAGTCTACTAATATCAAATACCGGCCTTAATTTGAGGAAGAAATTTCTGAGGATGTACGACTGGAGTACAGCATTGTGTGGTAGTGAAACATGGACTGTGGGAAAACCGGAACAGAAGAGAATCGAAGCATTTGAGATGTGGTGCTATAGATGAATGTTGAAAATTAGGTGGACTGATAAGGTAAGGAATGAGGAGGTTCTACGCAGAATCGGAGAGGAAAGGAATATGTGGAAAACACTGATAAGGAGAAGGGACAGGATGATAGGACATCTGCTAAGACATGAGGGAATGACTTCCATGGTACTTGAGGGAGCTGTAGAGGGCAAAAACTGTAGAGGAAGACAGCGATTGGAATACGTCAAGCAAATAATTGAGGACGTAGGTTGCAAGTGCTACTCTGAGATGAAGAGGTTAGCACAGGAAAGGAATTCGTGGCGGGCCGCATCAAAGCAGTCAGTAGACTGATGACCAAAAAAAAGATACGACAAAGGTTGAGATACTGTGAACAGTTCAGAAGCAGGATTATTCTCATCGAAACCGAAACCAAACCAACGCCAACGACTATAGTTCAAGTATGCATGTTGACGTCACAAGCAGATGATGATGAATTAGAGTGTATGAATTTGTTGAATGGATAATTCAGTGTGTAAATTATTGTGTGTTCTTTAACTCAATCCTGTTTGCTGCTCATATCTTTTGTGGTTTCTGACTTTTTTATTACGCACATGCAGGCTGTTTGAATTCGTACTGTGCAAATAAAAAAGTTTTCGTTCGTTTTCATCATCCTCCGAAATTCGATGTTTTTCTTTTCTCCAGTACAACAACAATGAAATAAACTTACTATTATTCATACTTATGAGATTCTTTGAAAAACTGGTCTGACAGCCAGATGGAATCACTTTAAAGTACTAGTGTTAAAATGATCATGACTTATTGACAGTAGCTGAATTTTGTCAGTTAAGAAGTATCTGCAGGAAAAAACCTGTCGTAATATGTGATCTCCCTCCCATTGTAAATCAGCACCACAGCCAACAGCCTTTGATAAGAGTAAGTGAATTGTTTTAAAATTTCTGAGACCGTAGCGTGATTATAAAATACAAGATTTCACTGTTTGATGTTTCACAATCATTGCGCCTTTAGGAGTTCCCCATAAATTTTGTATCTTTGTTCACTTCTATGACAAGAAGTTGCATTAAGTAAATTGAAAATACTGTGACATCGTCACCCCAGCCCGCAAGAGCCAACAGGGGTTCAATTAGTCCAAAGCTGCACACGGCAGCTGAAAAAGCACGGCCATCATTCTCATTTCTTGTTGTTCTACGCTTCAGACAAATAGAGCACACAAGGGATCTACGCTAAGTTGTGCGAACAATTTATTCGTTACTCCAGTATCGCTTAATCCGCTTATAAATTTGGGTGAAATATCTGACGCATCTGAAAACCCCCAAAAGGATTAAGGCAATACGAATGGAAATTCGGTATCCGTTAGTAACAAAAACGGGTGGTAGTGACGTATATGGGGTCACAGATAATGGAAGGTCAAGGATCAGGAACGCATTAGTCAGCACGCAACATAACACACAACGAGGGAAGTGCCTCGGCCATCCGTCTCGTAAAAGCAGGGTCAACCATTATCTGGAACAAATTTTCCTCGTCTGCAGCATTACGGCGGGACAATTTAATACTCAATAAATTTTTCAGTCAGTTTGAAACACTCTTGCCCACATTATTAGGGGTCTTAATCGGTTTCCAAAGGGGGTTCGGTCCATTACCTTTTCTCATGCAATACACGCAACGAAATACATAAACGTGTAACAGTTTACTTCCTTTTAGAGAACAATAAGATTATGGGAAACGTGCAACTGTTATTTATTTATTCACAAACGGATTTTCTTCATCTTAAGCCATAGTCAAGAGACAAGAGACAACTGAATGTCGCAACCACAGATGAAAGATGTGCGGCTTACTCAGATATCAGGGATGTAGAGTTCTTACAAAGGTCAGAATTTCATTTCAAAAATTACGATGAAAGATGAATAATAAATGTTATTTTCCTATTTTAATATGGTTTTCTCACGCACACATACTGAAACTTTATTTGAAAATGAAACTGGGCCTGCTAATTTATATCTACTATGTTTATTAACGGTAAATATTTCTAGTAGTATTATCATTCTGATTTTTATACGTATGTAGAACGTCAGTGTATTAAGCAAATGGATGGTTTTTTTTGTTCAAACATATTGCCCTGAGGCTCAATCGATCTTTCCTAGGCTCTACACTCTGCCAGCTCTCAATAACATAATTGTCACAGCTCAGGACAACTCACACTCACCTACAGTGCTTGTAGCTGATCTTGCACATTTCACCGTGAGCCCGAATTTGACTGTGTCTTTGTTATTGAAAGAATCAGGGCTGTATTATTGTTATTGTGCCAAGCAGGTCCTTAATTACGAGAGTTGGAGTTTTTTTCATTAGTATCTGAAATTTTTCAACGTATACGGTACAGCATAATTCTTTTGTCACCTTCTGGCAAGCACACAGGATTTATATAATACTGTATACATTTTTTTTTTTGTTTCTTCGTTTTTGGTATCATTCAGAGTTATAAGCATAACTGAAAGCGAGCTTGTTCGATTCTGTTTGAAAGGCAAAGTCAGACGGTTGAAAGGACATGAAGCAACGCACATTGGATTGGATAGCTATTATTTGAGACTTTTTGGTACTGGGACGTTGTTTCTTCTGTAAATAGCAGCTGAACATTTCTTCTTCACTAACGTCTATATTAAAGTCCATTGTGAATTGAATTGAATTATGTTTTGAGTTCCAATGTTGAAAGAATGTGTTTGATTGTCGAGTTGTTCCAGTCCAAAGCTAATCACAGGCTTATCTGATCCAATATTTAATTTTCAACTCAGAGGTTCTGTACGCACGAAAAATGTTCAGAATTTGCTATGAAAACCTCACAAAGAATGGGCTCCATAGCTAGGCCATCCGATTGTCTGTAAAACGCATCTGCAAGTGGAATTAATTCTTTTAGGGATTTTTGAGCGAAAGTATTACATGGTGTAATTCTTCAATTAAATATTATTTATCCTTCCACCTGGAGAGAAAACTAAACTATTGTATATAGTAAAGTTTAGTATTTAACAAATATTCCAGTGTTTTGTAAATGATTTTAGTTCGTATTTTGTATACTGTATTTATTCTTTTTAAAACATGTAAATGGACTAAGTTTCTCTTTGCACTATAGACATTTTTCATTAGTTACTCGGTCTTTCACAGGACTGAAATAAATAGATAACGCCGCAATGCTAGGCAGTCAGTTAGTTGTTTATTGTGAGCAAACATGTGCCACATAGAGGTTTAAACATCGCTGCTCCTGGATGATATATCAGGTTACAACTTAATGAGAAATATTTACCTTGAATCGCCTCATTCTTCATAAAGACTCTCTAATTCTATACAAGATCTCAGAAATGGCAGCCTTCACAAAAGGACTGGCACTGAATTTATGTTACCCGATTTTACACTTGTTACATGCACTTATATCTGTACTTAATGCCTTGCACCGCTATAATACACCGATAGTGTAGCTACTCATGGGCTACATAAGCAGTTGTGTCATGAACGATGGAGCGCACTACATACCAACAGTTTTTAGTGTCTGCCCTGTTCCTTTCAAGTATGGAGAAAGATAAAGATCATTATATTTTGTGCAGGTGGGAGACAAAGCTCACAAATATCCCAAAAAGAAATATTTCACACGACCAAGAATTGTTGATAAGAAACCTCTTTCCACTGGTTTGGTTCTATAGTTCAGGTACCATAAAATTAATTAAAGCAGCCTACATGGTTGATGCTGGATGGCTTTCATTTTATTTGCTGAAACAGTAAACATGCTGCCACATAAACTGTTTTAAATAAACTGTAATTTTTTTTTACAACAGCCTACATGGCTGACGCAGGGTGGTTACTCTTTATTTGATGCCACAGTAAAAAGTTGCGCTGTAGGCTGTTGTACATAATTTTATGATAGTTGAAGAAAATGTGATGATCGAAACGGATAGTAACTAAAGAACTATCGGTAGCTCGAAAAATAAATTTTTCTGACTACATTTATGCAGTTAACTAGTCAATTAGGACAATTAGAAAACCGCAGTTTTGCGAAACTGCATGAGCTCATACTGATTCTCCATCTACATAGAAATTCAGACCGGTGTTAACGGCACGACAAAGTTTACCTCACAGTGTACCAGTCATTAGGGGTTCTTCTCGTTTCATTCACGAAAGAATTATTGCTGTGCTCAATTAGTCTAATCTTGCCTTCGCGATGCCTAAGGGATCGATACGTGGGGGAGGTTGTATTATATTACTAGAATCATCATGAGATCTTGCGAGAGATAGACTGTCAAATGACAGCACGTGCCAGCAGAACGTGGCAAACTAAAAACGTGGAAATTTGCTTATCGGAGGCGCAGAAGCGTCGATGCTCCTGGTGCGATCGCAATGATCTTATTGTCACAATTAGCAAACAACAAATTCAATGACTGTTCCTCCTGGCTAACTGTCAATCTTTTATCTACATTACGGTAACCGTAACATTCAGTTAGTCTGAGATCTCTGCCTGCAAATGCTTCTACACCTCCTTAATCTGAATGACTACCTGCCACTACTGCTACAGACTTCCAAGTACTTCCCCAAAGTATTAAATTTGAAGTACAGAACAAAACAGAATGACATACTTTGAATTTGTTAGGACCTCAATTAATTTTTGTCGAACTTCGGTTGTAAATTATCTTACGTTCCAGTCAACAGGAAAATACGATCGACGTCTTCTACACTACTGGCCATTAAAATTGCTACACCACGAAGATGACGTGCTACAGACGCGAAATTTAACCACAGGATGCTGTGATATGCAAATGATTAGCTTTTCAGAGCATTCACACAAGGTCGCGCCGTGCTGACATGAGGAAGGTTTCCAACCGATTTCTCATACACAAACAGCAGTTGACCGGCGTTGCCTGGTGAAACGTTGTTGTGATGCCTCGTGTAAGGAGGAGAAATGAGTATTATCGCGTTTCCGACTTTAATAAAGGTCGGATTGTAGCCTATCGCGATTGCGGTTTATCGTATCGCGACATTGCTGCTCGCGTTGGTTGAGATCCAATGGCTGTTCGCAGAATATGGAATCGCTGGGTACAGGATGGTAATACGGAACGCCGTGCTGGATCGTAACGGCCTCGTACCACTACCAGTCGAGATGACAAGCATATTACCCGCATGGCTGTAACGGATCGTGCAGCCACATCTCGATCCCTGAGTCAACCGGTGGGGCCGTTTGCAAGACAACAACAATCTGTACGAACAGTTCGACGACGTTTGCGGCAGCATGGGCTATCAGCTCGGAGACCATGTTTGCGGTTACCCTTGACGCTGCATCACAGACAGGAGCGCCTGCGATGGTGTACTGGACGACGAACGTGGGTGCACGAATGGCAAAACGTCATTTTTCGGATGAATCCAGATTCTGTTTACAGCATCATGATGGTCGCATCCGCGTCTGGCGACATCGCGGTGGACGCACATCGCACATTGGAAGCGTGTATTCGTCATCACCATACTGGCGTATCGCCCGGCGTGACGGTATGGGGTGCCATTGGTTACACGTCTCGGTCATCTCTTGTTCGCATTGACGGCACTTTGAACAGTGGACGTTACATTTCAGATGTGTTACGCCCCTTGGCTCTACCCTACATTCGATACCTGCCAAGCCCTACATTTCAGCAGGATAATGCACGACCGCATGTTGCAGGTCTTGTACGGGCCTTTCTGGATACGGAAAATGTTCGACTGCTGCCCTGGCCAGCACAATCTCCAGATCTCTCACCAACTGAAAACGTCTGGTCAATGGTGGCCGAACAACTGGCTCGTCACAATACTACTCTTGACGAACTGTGGTATCGTGTTGAAGTTGCATGGGTAACTGTACCTGTACACGCCATCCAAGCTCTGTTTGACTCAATGCCCAGGCGTATCAAGGCCGTTATTACGGGCAGAGGTGGTTGTTCTGGGTACTGATTTCTCAGGATCTATGCACCCAAATTGCGTGAAAATGTAATCACATGTCAGTTGTAGTATAATACATTTGCCCAATGAATACCAGCTTATCATCTGCATTACTTCTTGGTGTAGCAATTTTAATGGCCAGTAGTGTATAACGTCTTCTCGACATCGCACAAGTCTGCTAACTCACGGTAGGATCATGTGGACTGGTCACTGACTGCCTTAGCCACAGAAAACGAGTCTTGGCGACAGAACAAGTCGGGACACAGCGAGGCAGAGCTTTTCCTGTGGGCGCTGTTTAAAATATCAGCTTTGGAAGAAAACAGCCAACTCCGCAGAAGTTTAATGTTGAATGCTTCATAGCTAAGCTGTTCTAATTTGGACTGTTTTGGGGCAGATTGCTTAGTCTCATTTGGTTGCCGGAAACTGACCTCTCGGCCAGAAACGCTTCTCTGGCACCTCTCACCTGTATTCGTTACGAAGGATCATAAAAGGTTACTAAAAGGGCCCCTTCACAACAGGAAACACGATCTTTGTAAAATTATTAACTTCAGAATTAATTTCAACTACGACCAGCAAAAAGTATGGACATTAGCTCTGTAATGGGTATTAATACTGCCTATTTAGTGTCTCTCGTCCGCCCTCGAAACACGCATAAAATCATGAATTAATGCACACGCTAATATCGTTGCTAGCCTCAAAGGCTTGTTAGTTCGAAAATTCTGATGTGGTAATAATGGTTTGACACCCCTGGAGACGCGCGCGCGCGCGCGCATACACACACACACACACACACACACACACACACACACACTGTTGTTTTTCCAAGGTTTAGTCTTAATATTTTATGGAACGTTCCCTTCAAGTTTCTCTGCTGTTGATCTGAATTTTTTTAAATTATGCGCTCGTTTTGCATCTCACGCTCCACGTGTGATATCTTTTTTTGAATGTTGTTCCCCAGCACTCTACTCTCTTGACAGTAGAAGAGGCAATTTAGATTTTTTGCGACGTCCAGAAACTGTTAACTTGGTGCTGGAAGAGGCAGTGGAAGATAACCGTAGCAGGTTTTACGCGATTTTTGGTGAAGTATTTACGACATTGACATGTAAACACTCGCACAGTATCGTAAAACATAATTTATATTATCATACCAGTCGATGTAACATTGACTTGTAAGTGTAACAAGTCGTATGTGTACGCTCCAGAGTAATTCCTAGACACACACCCGTACACGGACATATACACATAGTCTGAAACATAAGAATATATTACCAGACCCTTTCGTTTTTTTGACGCCTTAATATTGTGACATTAGGTATATTTTACATACGTAATGTCACTATGGCAAAAACGCTCGATAATGATAGTGCAGTCCGAAAATAGCTAGTTGCTCGTATAATAAAAGGATAATAAGGACAACATTCTAACCGGTAAATGGTTTTCGTGATTTTACCTAAAAGAAATAAAAATAAGTGTACGTTACTTTTTTGAATATAAATTAAATAAACACATCATTAGTGGCTGTAGCTCTTTATCGTTAAGTTCAAAGTAATATTCATTGTCAGTCACACTCATAAAAGCAACCAAAATAACCGTAGATAACTATTATAATCACACGCAGTGTTCCTGCATTCCACGCCTAATAGACTGCTTCATCAAAGAGAAAGAGAATATGAAAAGGGAAAAAAAGGAACTGTAACAGCTCGCATTATGGAAAATATCAACAGAATGTCAAATGTATTGACGTAGAAGCTTATATCTCGAAACAATTGCGCTCATTCGTTTCATCCCAAGAGC
Source organism: Schistocerca serialis cubense (assembly GCF_023864345.2). Taxonomy (NCBI): domain Eukaryota; kingdom Metazoa; phylum Arthropoda; class Insecta; order Orthoptera; family Acrididae; genus Schistocerca; species Schistocerca serialis. The sequence goes on along the minus strand of NC_064641.1, from coordinate 866,455,943 downwards.
AGCTGCGCGATTGTGAAATCGTGCCAGCGCTAAACCTCTCATCTGTCATACATTCATACACTAAAAAAGGCAGTGAAGCATATTAAAGTTTAATTGAAAGTGATGAACTCTGTATCCCTCGGCAGCAGGAAATTTAAATAGCGGGAAGAGACGGCGAAGGTGTATCATATGGATCTCCGTGTCAGCATAGAGGGCTCAGGAGGGTCCGTGAACTGTGGGTCACTGGTGTTGATGAATTATGCCCAGATACTCTTCAATACTCGTACAAAAAAATTGACACATATTACTGCTTTTAACACAATACGCTGTTTTGTTTTTAGAAAAACACAAAAGTAGTTTTCTTTGTACCGCTAAGTATCTCAAAGTTCACCTCGTTTCTAGGAGAGAATGGTAAAGAAAGGAAAATTGTCTTCCTTACTCAATGTAAAACTCTATTGGTTTAACACGCATCGAAAACAGCCGATTAATCGTTGGTTTCTGCTCTAGCAGGTATACTTTAAGTTTTTCAACATTAATATACCGTAGGACTATTTGCCAATAATCTGAGTGTAAACTTTTTGTCAACGGTTTTGCGTCGCTTTCCTGTCTCTGAAACAAAACATTATTCCTTTTCTGAATACTCGTTGTCAAAGTAAATTACAAAGCCAAAGATATACAAGGTGATTTTTTCCACCGTGTACAGAGTCTAGGGATCGATCGATGAGAGGATACAGAACAAAAAAGATCAACTGAAATTACGTCCGGAAATGCATGGTTTTCACGCTAGAGACCATTTATTCAATCATACATTGTTTCAGAGACTGCGGTCTAATAGCCGCTGTACCATATGTTCCATGGTTTTCATGTGGGTCAACGCATTCGTGTACGCGCCGTAGCGTGGTCTGTCTCAAACGTTCACATCGAACAGGCTGCATCCGAACAGCGCCAAAGGCAGCAAAAATGCACTGCTCCAGTGTCCCCACATCTGGAATGGACTCTTAAAATTTGTTAAAATTAAAATTTAAAACAGTCTTGATCGGAAAAAAATACTTTTTGATTGGAGTGAGTGACCGGTTTCGACTCTTTCATAGAATCATCTTCAGACTGTAAAGATACACTACTGGCCATTAAAATTGCTACGCCACGAAGATAGCGTGCTACAGACGCGAAATTTAACCGACAGGAATAAGATGCTGTGATATGCAAATGATTGGCTATTCAGAGCATTCACACAAGGTTGGCGCCGGTGGCGACACCTACAACGTGCTGACACGAGGAAAGTTTCCAACCGATTTCTCCTACACAAACAGCAGTTGACCGGCGTTGCCTGGTGAAACGTTGTTGTGATGCCTCGTGTAAGGAGGAGAAATGCGTACCATCACGTTTCCGACTTTGATAAAGGTCGGATTGTAGCCCATCGCGATTGCGGTTTATCGTATCGCGACATTGCCGCTCGCGTTGGTCGAGATCCAATGACTGTTAACAGAATATGGAATCGGTGGGTTCAGGTGGGTAATACGGAACGCCATGCTGGATGCCAACGGCCTCGTATCGCTACCAGTACAGATGACAGGCATCTCATCCGCATGGCTGTAACGGATCGTGCAGCCACGTCTCGATCCCTGAGTCAACAGATGGGGACGTTTGCCAATAACCATCTGCAGGAACAGTTCGACGACGTTTGCAGCAGCATGGACTATCAGCTCGGAGACCATGGCTGCGGTTACCCGTGACGCTGCATCACAGACAGGAGCGACTGCGATGGTGTACTCAACGACGAACCTGGGAGCACGAATGGCAAAACGTCATTTTTTCGGATAAATCCAGGTTCTGTTTACAGCATCATGATGGTTTGATCCGTGTCTGGCGACATAGCGGTGAGCGCATATTGGAAGCGTGTATTCGTCATCGCCATACTGGCGTATCACCCGGCGTGATGGTATGGGGTGCCATTGGTTACACGTCTCGGTCACCTCTTGTTCACATTGACGGCACTTTGAACAGTGCACGTTAAATTTTAGGTGTGTTACTACCCGTGGCTCTACCCTTAATTCGATCCCTGCGAAACCCTATATTTCAGCAGGATAATGCACGACCGCATGTAGAAGGTCCTGTACGGGCCTTTCTGGACACAGAAAATGTTCGACTGCTGCCCTGGCCAGCACATTCTCCAGATCTCTCACCAATTGAAAACGTCTGGTCAATGGTGGAAGAGCAACTGGATCGTCACAATACGCCAGTCACTACTCTTGATGAACTGTGGTATCGTGTTGAAGCTGCATGGGCAGCTGTACCTGTACACGCCATCCAAGCTCTGTTTGACTCAATGCCCAGACGTATCAAGGTCGTTATTACGGGCAGAGGTGGTTGTTATGGTTACTGATTTCTCAGGATCTATGCACCCATATTGCGTGAAAAATGTAATAACATTTCAGTTCTAGTATAATATATTTGTCCAATAAATACCCGTTTATCATCTGCATTTCTTCTTGGTGTAGCAATTTTAATGGCCAGTAGTGTATATTGCCACAGTAGTGTAGACATTATAATAAGCATATAAAAATATATAGCAAATATATAAAAATAAGATAAATAGTAATAAATTATACCCAGACCGGTGGATGTACACTGCCAGACGAGTTCTGTCGACCCTCGACGCTCGTGTAACTGCTGACAGCTCTTGGGTCCACCTGCTGTATACGTCATTACCTTAGTTTTATTTTTGTTTGAGTACATACTATTTCCATCAAGTAGAACACAATCCAACAAAAATCTTTCAGATGCCGATAGCAAACTCATGTCTCGTATATACCATCATTCATTTCCGACTGAAGCAATTCCACTTAAAAACGGCACTAACGACGCCCCCATTTATGAATCAGGTCATGTCTCAAAGAGCAAAACATGATGGGAAAAATAAAACTGTACCGGAAAATATTTTATAACCTTAAAATAATCGATTTAGCTTACGTCGTCTGCCATGGGAGTGGATAATATACGTTGTAATGTCTATCTTACGGTGTTTTATTTTGTGCCCGCCCCTGCTGGATGAAGAACAGATTTTAAGATAAGTAAATCACATTCATTAAAGAATGCAAGCTCTTTCAGTACGGAATCACCAGTCATAACTATGTTACTAAACTGCTTTTGCACGACAAAGAAATGTGAGTGACAAAAATGAAAATTAGTAGTTTCACCTAAACAAAATTATTTCCTGGTGCACACCACTCAGTTGCATTTTGTGTATTTATGGCAGCAAAACCTTCCTATTATGAATACTCGAGAAGTGATGAATGTGTTAATGTACTGTATTAACCATTTCAATATTAATTGAAATATAGTCTTTGATGCACATTCGACTATCTTCTCTGACGCACAGATGTTTCATGTAAGCACTATTTCCGGCTTTACGTGGGAACCAGTACATCTTTAGGCAGGCGCCGATCAACAAATGGCGCTCCGGCACGTTGTTCGGATTTTGCGGCAGGTGGGTTATCGCTTTTTGCCGAGAAAAACCTAAGCGTTTTGTGAGTGAACTTGGGAAGAATTGTGCGAAAATATTTGCACCATTTACCAGTGCAGACTTGTGTCTCAGTGGCATTTACTGACGGCACAAACTCAGATTGAAACCATGCAAAGTAAGCGTAGTGCATCGACTAGCTAACTCAGACACTATTGCTCGACATCAGTACGTCCTAAAACTTCTTGTTCCGATGAACCACGACTGAATTTACTGGGGTACGTAACCTCACCAAACAACGCTGGAGTTATGAAAATTTTTCATCAGTTTGTAATAATCCATCTCAGTCAGTATGCGACAGATTTAAAGATGCAAGAAAGTAAGTGCACCCACACATCCTATGATAATGGATGGATGTGTGTGTGTGTGCGTGTGTGTGTGTGTGTGTGTGTGTGTAAGTGGGAGTGAGTGTGTCTGCTCCACATCTCCGCCTAAATCACTGGACCGGTTTCAACCAAACTTGGTACCACATATCCTTTTCTGGCAGGCAACAATCGCTGTGGAGTTAAGAACCATCTACCTATCATAGTTCAGGAGATGTGACGTCACAAACAATGAGATGCATGAGAAACTGTCGCATCATGCATGACGTTTGAATTTATTACTTTTCTGCTACTAACATTATTCACATTTTTCGGACAATATCCACATATCCTGCTGAATGTGCCTACAAAATTTTATCATTGTGTGATACATAGTTCATGAGATATGACATCATAAACACTGTTATGAGTGAAAAACTGCCGTATCATGCATGATACGTATATGTATATTTATTACTTCTTTACTACTAACTCTATTCGCAACATATTTCGCATGCGATATCTACGTATACCGCTCAATGTATGTATACAAATACACCATTGTATGACATATAGTCCAAGAGATATGACGTCATAAACACTGAGACGCGTGAGAAAACCACACATCATGCACGAAGTTTTGACAAATTTATTCTTCATTACTAAGACACTCCTACAGTTGTGTCAACTGAAGGAAATCCCTGACACCTGGCAACGCTTTCGACAGCTTTCAATTGCGAAGTGCGAATGGCTTTAAGCGAAAAGAGTACCTTCTGTAGAGCTACGAAGAGGCGTTTCCATGGAGACGTTTACGCACCGCGTTACAGTCAAGCGACTGAATGGGATGATCTCACACCGAGTCTACTACAGGAGTACGTAAAAGGATTCGTTTCTAACAGAAAATTACCATAATGAACACCGAGGCAGTGCCGAGTTTACAGTTAGTTGTGGTTATAAGTATCCACCATTCTTGCACCACTTAATTATTACTGGAAGGAAATAGTTACAAACGAAATATGTTTTCCTTGTCTTCCTCTCTTGCTTGCTGCTCATTGTCTGTTCGAATTTGTTACGTCAGGATCCAGACACATCTGTTCACGTTTTTCGTCACTTCCTAATATCAGAAGAGCTATTCACAACAAACAAGTGAGACAATTGACAAACACCTTCAGACGAGTGGCATAGTATCTTTCATACAGTAAGTGCATAACAGAACGACTGATACAGTATCTTTTCAGGTCAAAAGCCAAACACATTATTGTAGAACTAGAATTCATAGCACCTAAACTCATAATATAACATTTCCTGAGATATTTTTCTCTAAACAGAAACGATTTAGTTTCAGGAACTATATAATTAGCGCGTTAATTGTAATAAGTGTATATATATCTTAGAAACCTATGAATTAAGGTTACAAAAATATACTATTTGTCATTCAAATTTTGCTCAATTTTACAAAAGAATATTCTAGAATGCGAGATTTTTAATGAATAACTTTTCAAACAAACAATTTTTGGAAAAATAAAATTGTTCTTTCAAAAGTGGAGAAAAGGTTGTTTCAAATCAGGTAGGTCAAGATTAATACAAATAACTTTCACCTGTGTAGAAATTTTAGGTAATATATACTTTGTAGGTATTGTAATTTTATCAAATTCCCTTAAGTAAAACGTTTTTAATAAAATTAACTGCGCTCTTACCAGCAGGAGCTTGATAAGTAAATACTAACCAATGAAATTTGATGCGAAAAAGTTTTAATAAAATTTCAGCAATTTATGGAATATATTAATTACACATGATGTATTTAATAGACGGAATAATAGAAATATAAGGTATTATTTGGATCGTTAGTTCTTCCCTCTGTTTTTAATTATTTCCTTAACTTAAGGTAAATGATGTGATGAAAAAACCTTCATCATTATATGTTAAACATACGTGTTGTAATTGATCACCTCTCAAAAGCAATGCTTTTATTAGTTGCAGCATATACTGAAAGAAATAATTACTTATATGTGATCACATCTGTTACGTAATTCAGATATAAGTTTGTATAGAGACATTTTATAAACATTGGTATCGATTACTACAGTAACGAAACTCTACCTCCCTCCACATCCCACACCAGAAATTCATTTCAAGTTACCTCTTTATGATATGGAAACAGGAGTGTTACGTGCAACTGATGCAACTCGAATTGTTAGAACGACTTTTTTTTTTCAAGCCCCATCTTCCATAAACAGGTGCCCAACACACTTTAACCTTTTTAGAAGGGATTCAACGACTAACGAAAAGACTAGCTGTTATTTTCTGCAACACAGCACAAGAGCATACACTAACAACGCTGAATTATGAGGTATATTTGATAATAGGCACTACCGTATAGAAAAAAACTCATAAGACTTGTATAAGCAATATTTTTCGTGATATGCAATAGTATGATAATCATTCTACATGATGTAATCAAACTGTACAATACGGTCTATGGAAATATCCACATATGAGGTATGACTGGTCACTTTACTGAAGCAGTCCCTTAAAAAGCTTGTCACTATAAACTATGTGCACCCCTGTTTTTCATTAAATGTTAGCACAATTTGGGGTGTAGACAAAACATAGAACTGGACTTGGATGTTCGATTCATTCTGAACGAGTAAATGTGTTTATAGTGTATGATAAGAAAAATTTGAAAAAAATTACAAGGAAACGTATGGAGCCGTCTGATCTACACCGCACAACAGAATTAAAGGATTACTCGGTAACAGCCACCTACTGTGACGTATGAGTTTTAAATTTGCTCAAAGGTACCTACAAACTTTCCGTGTTACGGTGCGAAAGCATGGCACCCCGTGACGTCATCCTCGGGCTCGATGGCGCTTCAAATTTGCGGAAAATTCCCACACCTCAGAAGTTCATGTGAGGTGTAAGGTGGGTTAATTATATCACATTGGCACCACATTTCGTCACAACTGCGCCTAGTGCCACCGTAGACGAGTCACGTGATCGAAAGGTCGTCGCACCCTCTCTTACCCATATTTCGCCTGTGCTTTCGACGTCAGAACAGTGACGCCCAGCGGTTAAATCGCGCTGCTTCCTTATCAGTAGGCGAGGAAAACATTGCAGACTTACCACCGCGCAGAATCGACACGAAAAGGTCGCAGGAGGTGGCAGAAAGAGCGTCAATGAAACAATGTATTTCACTAAAGCGTTGATTCTCACATAATTCTTGATCGAAAATGACAGTTCGCAGTGGATTGTGCAACAGAAAGAAACGATAATTTTTACTACGGTATACGGTGTAATGTTGATGCATTAATTTGTTCTGAAAGCGGTGCTGATATTCAAGACAATAAAAGCGGGTTAAAAGCTGTGAGCTATCTGGGAAAGTTAACCTTGCATTACTCAGCAACTGTTTCACCAGGTATCCAGTCTAGCTTACCAAATTCCCAACCACACTAACATTAATTATAATCTTTTAGCAGTCATCTTACGATAACCGGTGATATATATATATATATATATATATATATATATATATATATATATATAATATATATATATATATATAATAGAATTTAAATAAAAAGAAATAAATCAGTTTTCATTTGGACATTTATTTTAACATTGATCATTGTTCTGTTAAAATTTCAGCATATTAAACTTGATTCATAACTTAACTGGTGCCTTATTTAGGATTGTGAAAATGTGAGTTTTTAATCTTACGGAACACATCAAATATGGAGCCAAGATTGGGAGACTGCATATAACACTGCATTCATAAAATAACACACGAAGAACGTTGAAACATATGCAAGAGGAAATTAACCACAACCAACCGATTCAATTTTCACCCAAAGAAGTTACGTTCGTAGCGCAATCCTGTCCGTCATGAAATTACCACACACTGGTATACTAAATTCATACTAACTCTCTGTGAAATTTTCCCGAAAAGAATAGCTGAGGGCTTAGTTGATGATAACACCACATGCTTCACGTGGTCAACTTGGTTTGCACAAAGAGTGTAACTCAACAATAATTTTGATAATTAAAATAAATTACGTCGAACACAAATTACAAAAGAAAATTCTCGAACTGTTTACTATCGTCTTACTATTAACCTGATGGGTCAAACAATTGTATAAGCACGTGGTACTGGTCTCACAAAGTACACCCACGTGGGTTGAACATAAAGAAAAGTTGCTATATTGAAAAATATTGTCAAGACGAGACGTTATAATCTCACGCACATTCGCATTTAAGATTGATGATCTTAATTAGAGTTACGGATCCTCAACACGTGGTTCCACTTTACTCACAAAGTAGTGACAAAGCTACTACTGGAAGATATTCTGAACTTAACACTCGAATTACACTTCGTTGCAATTTAAGATAACATATTTTAGATCTAAACCTGAAACAAAGGTGATTAAATTTCCAGTTAGGCTGAACTTAAGAAATCCATTGTGCTACGGACTTAGCAGAGACGCGCTTAGCCGGAGATCTTACCACTTCAGACGCTCGACGCGGACCGACTGCCGTGGGTCCCTAACAAGGGTGCTTCCAGATACAAAACGGAAGTGACCAGAGAGGCAACTTCCTATAGCAACATGACAAGGGACGGACAGGACCATACTAAGGATAGAAACCTCTTTGCTTTTAGAAAGCGTAGCTACCTGTTCCGACGTTGGTCCTACTGTTCTCTAGCAGACAGGCTTGTCTGCTGCCATCAAGCATGCAACTAGAAATACATTTGCTCATTCACCCTTACACACAGAAGGCAAGGGGGATGACAGTATCTTATTATATACAGTATATAAAAGAAAGCGGATGTAGGTTCCGTATGAGACTGTGTGACATGAATTACGTATAAACTGTGTTTTAAAGTGTAGTAGTGTGACAGATCGTTCTTGATTATGTGTAAAAGTAACACGTTCCACTGCTCAGTCTCCTCCCAGATAGTCAGAAACACCGCAGTAAATTTAGAAGTGGAATGTATGCCGTAAATGACAACAGTTTTAAAAAATTAACATGAAAGGAATCCAACAGAGACCTTTCAATGGCAATTGACCAGCAACCTTCTACAGCTATAGAGTTTCATTTTTCATTTAGTATAAAATTTGATGAATTGTTTGGAGACTGTAAAGAAACTGCTGAGTGTTCACGATAAAAAGAATGTGGAATTTTTCGAATGATGCACGTTCAACTCTAACTCATATGACACCCGCAGCTCGGCGGTTAGGAGGACTTTCATTCTTTATTTTCCTTGTCCAAAGCATTAGGGGAGTTGCAGTAACTTCCCCTTTTACTTCTTCACGGTCTGTGTCTGCTGAACAGAGACTCTATTACAACGCGACAGAGCACGAAACTTGTTTGTTGTTAAATTGTGCGCGTAAAATCTATTCAAAGGCGCTTCAGCGTTCGCTTTTTCACTGGGAAAATGGCCGAGCAAGTACAAGACCTTGCTTTTTGTTCTATTTTGTAGAATTCGACTCAAAGACACGGCGACGGTAAGCGAGATATTAAGACGCGTTTGGGAAAAGGCACTAGTTTGTCGACACTTTTTTGTAAGCTTTTCGTGGGAGAAGCGACAAGAGAAAGTAAATAACGTTTCAAAACAGCGACAAAGGTGTAATCTTTCCAATGATAACCCTTCAAAACAGCGTGGGGCATCTGATCGCGAAGGCAGATGATCGGATTAGGCTCCTTGCCGAGATTATAGTTATAACTTGGCACAAATACTACACCTAGCGTGCGTGCACTTTTGCATTGTTAAACTAATTTCGTGTCAATTCTGCCTATAGACTGTCACTGAAGAGCAATGTCAGTTTCTGTCACATAAGCCTTTCGCTTATTATTTACCATTAAAAATCATAGGTAAATATTGGGATTTTTTTTCTTTAGGGTCATTAGTTTCCTGACCCGTTTGAGGCCGATCTCTTCATTCATCATAGAGTAGCACTGATACCAAAGGTCATGTCTTATTTGTTTTATGTATTATAATCAGTGTCTTCCTCTAAGTTTCTGCCTTGTATTGTGTTTTTCTAGAATCGTGTAAGACTTCATCACGCATGTCCTATCTTTCCACCCCTTGTTCTATTGTGTGTCCAAGGTAAAACAGCCTCGTGTCAGTAATACGTACATAATAGAATAAAACATAATTTTATTTATAATCAGAAAACACTTTAAAAATTACAACAATTTAAGAAATTTTAAAGTTCGATGGATGCCACAGAGTTGTCACATTTCCCCATTACTGCTTTCTTGACTTTCTGGACTGACTAAAATGCAGGCAGCATAAGGTTGCAGGAGTAAAAATGTGCCTAACACTATGTGGGTACTGTTTAGTAAATGAACTATGCTTTTGCACACTTCCTTAACTACTGAGAGTGCAACGACAGGTGGGTCCGCGAGGTCGATCAAAAATTCGTAAAATCCTGAACACCACGCTGCTGCTCAGAGTGCACCAAATCGAATTTGGAAAACTTTTCCAGAGTCCACAAACAAATGTAGCAATTTTACAAGTTTGTTCATCCGATTCATGAAAATTACAAACACGTTTGATTGAAAGTGTTACGCAACATATCCATACAGGTCGTGCCTCGACGAAATCGTATAATTAAATGCCTATGACCGATATGGCCGCCAGCATTAGTCTTCCAGTTATCTTTACAAAACTCGCAAAAATACATTAACTGTACAAAGTATTATTAAAGCTATACATTTAAACTTTTAAGTAAGTAGTAGTTACGCAATGATACGTTTGACAAGCTGAAATATGTCAGCTGGACGGCAATTTATAGGTAAATCTTGAATGAAGTCTCTAGCTTGCTACCTGCATAATTTTTAACGAATAAAAACTCCGTTAAACGAAACGCCATCTCAAGAGTTATACAATAAAGAGCACTAGAAATTCATCAGCTTTTACATGAGGGAATTTTTTTTTTTTTTTTTGTGAGGTGCTTAATCTGGGAGTTGGTTGCGTCCCATTATGATGAAGACGCCAAAATTAGCTATTCAAAGCCATGGAGAATATGCATCAACGTACAGCTATTTTGATTTATTATCCCATGATGGTTCTATATATTTCATTTCTCCAAATTATTTGAAACTTAAATTCCTTTTTTTTAGTACAATCAACACTGAAGCTTAATATTCAAATTGTACTGTTTAGTAAAAACAAATTGTTTTATTAAACAATTGATATTCAATTTCAATAGTATTCTTCAAGCATTATGAGCAGACATTTTGGTTCTTCCAATCGCTTGATGCGTTTCAAGGTTATTAATTTTCAAAGATAACAGGTATATCTACGTCTTCCATCGTCTGCAGCTAAGGTATTTCTTCACTCACAGAGCGGCTCTTTAAATGTACTTCGCCGCCTCGGTTTTCTCTTTCATATGGTGCTATTGCACAGTAGATTTATTAGCTACGTAATTTGATCACTGTTATTTGACTAGTTTGCTGCGGCCCACCACGAATCTTTCTTCTGTGCGAATCTTCCCACCTCAGAATAGCACTTGCACGCTGTGACGTCAATTATTTACTGTACAGATTTCAGTATTCGTCTTCTCCTACAGTATTTACCCTCTACAGCTCCCTCAGTATCCATTGGAGTTTGAAAACTTAACACACGTCTTATCATCTTGTTCCTCCCATTTCTCAACGTTTTCTATATGTTCCTCTCCCCTCCTCCAGTAACACCACATCTCAAACGCTTCGATTCTGTCCGTGTCTGATGTTCTGACGCTCCATGATTTACTTCTGTACAATGCTGTGCTTCGACTGTGCTTTCCCAGAAGTTTATTCCCCCAATGAACGCTGATGTGTGATACCGGTAGACTTCTTGTCTGCGCTATACTTCTTTTTATGTCATTGCTCCATCTCCCATGAATTATATTACTTCCAAGGTATCAGAACGTCTTCACTTCGTCTACTTCGTGGTGCCCAGTTCTGATGTTAAATTGATCGCTAATCTCATTTTTGCTGCTCCTCGTTTATCTCATGTCTCTTCAGTTCATTCCCAATCCATAATTTGTGCTCTATAAGCTGTTCATACCATCTAACAGTTTCTGCAGTTCTTCCTGTCACTGATGATGGCACTGTCGTCGACAAATCTTAAAACATTCCTATCATTTTACCATGAATTTTAATTCCACACCTAAACCAGTCTTTTAGTTACAACGTTACGTCTTCGATGTACCAATTTAACAGTAGAGGAGAAAGATTGCATCTCTGTCTTATACTCTTTCTAATCCAAGCACTTTGTTACTGGTCTTCCATTGTCTTCTTCCCTCGTAGCTGTCGTATGTATTCGCAGCAATCCTCACGCGCTCGTTGCTTTTCATATCGCTTCGCAACGTCGCGCGCAGAACTTTAAACGACATCACTGTGTCAAGCAGGCACTACTAATACTGTAACCGAAAATAACGTTTTTTTCCTACTCATCAGCATTAAGTTACACTTTTCTACATTAAGAGCCAGTTGTCATTCATCACACCAACTAGATCTTTTGTCTAGGTCATCTTGTATCAACCTACAGTCACTCATCTTCGACGCCTTCCTGTACACCATAGCATCATCAGTGAATAACTGTAGATTGCTGCCCACCGTGACTGCCAGATCATTTATGTATACAGGAAATAGCAATGATCCTATCACACTTCCCTGGAGCACTCCTGATGTTACCCCTGTCTCCGATGAATACTCGCCATCGAGGACAACATACTTTGTTCTGTTACTTACGAAGTCTTCGAGCCAGTCACATTTTGGGAGCCTATTCCGTATGCATGTAAGTCCGTCAACAATCTGAAATCTGCAGTGTCGAGTGCTTTTCGGAGATCTAGAAATATGGAATCTGTCTCTCGTCCTTCACCTATATTTCGCAGTATATTATATGAGAAAAGAGCAAGGCGGGTTTCGCAAGAGCACTGCTTTCTAAAGCCGTGCTGGTTCGGGGACATGAGTTTTTCGGCCTCTAGAAAATGTATTATATTTAATCTAAGAACATGCTTTATAACTCTGCAGCAAACTACATTTCACACACAGTAGTGTCGTAGGGCCGTTGCTATTCACAATATATATAAATGACCTTGTGGATAACATCGGAAGTTCACTGAGGCTGTTTGCGGATGATGCTGTAGTATATCGAGAGGTTATAACAATGGAAAATTGTACTGAAATGCAGGAGGATCTGTAACGAATTGACGCATGGTGCAGGGAATGGTAACTGAATCTCAATGTAGACAAGTGTAATGTGGTGCGAATACATAGAAAAAAAGATCTACTATCATTTAACTACAACATAACACGTCAGCAACTGGAAGCAGTTAATTCCATAAATTATCTGCGCGTAGGCATTAGGAGTGATCTAAAATGGAATGACCGTATGAAATTAATCGCCAGTAAAGCAGATGCCAGACTGAAATACATTGGAAGAATCCTAAGGAAATGTAATCCGAAAACAAAGGAAGTAGGTTACAGTACACTTGTTCTCCCACTGCTTGATACTGCTCACCGGTATGGCATCCGTACCAGATAGGGTTGATAGAAGTGTAGAGAAGATCCAACGGAGAGCAGCGCGCTTCGTTACAGGATAATTTAGTAATGGCGAAAAAGTTACGGAGATGGTAGATAAACTCCAGTGGAAGACTCTGCAAGACAGACGCTCAGTAGCTCGGCACGGGCTTTTGTTGAAGGTTCGAGAACATACCTTCACCGAGGAGTCAAGCAGTATACAGGGTGTTACAAAAAGGTACGGCCAAACTTTCAGGAAACATTCCTCACACACAAAGAAAGAAAAGATGTTATGTGGACATGTGACCGGAAACGCTTACTTTCCATGTTAGAGCTCATTTTATTACTTCTCTTCAAATCACATTAATCATGGAATGGAAACACACAACAACAGAACGTACCAGCGTGACTTCAAACACTTTGTTACAGGAAATGTTCAAAACGTCCTCCGTTAGCGAGGATACATGCATCCACCCTCCGTCGCATGGAATCTCAGATGCGCTGATGCAGCCCTGGAGAATGGCGTATTGTATCACAGCCGTCCACAATACGAGCACGAAGAGTCTCTACATTTGGTACCGGGCTTGCGTAGACAAGAGCTTTCAAATGCCCCCATAAATGAAAGTCAAGAGGGTTGAGGTGAGGAGAGCGTGGAGGCCATGGAATTGGTCCGCCTCTACCAAGCCGTCGGCCACCGAATCCGTTGTTGAGAAGCGTACGAACACTTCGACTGAAATGCGCAGGAGCTCCATCGTGCATGAACCACATGTTGTGTCGTACTTGTAAAGGCACATGTTCTAGCAGCACAGGTAGAGTATCCCGTATGAAATCATGATAACGTGCTCCATTGAGCGTAGGTGGAAGAACATGGGGCCCAATCAAGACATCACCAACAATGCCTGACCAAACGTTCACAGAAACTCTGTGTTGATGACGTGATTGCACAATTGCGTGCTGATTCTCGTCAGCCCACACATGTTGATTGTGAAAATTTACAATCTGATCACGTTGGCATGAAGCCTCATCCGTAAAGAGAACATTTGCACTGAAATGAGGATTGACACATTGTTGGATGAACCATTCGCAGAAGTGTACCCGTGGAGGCCAATCAGCTGCTGATAGTGCCTGCACACGCTGTACATGGTATGGAAACAACTGGTTCTCCCGTAGCACTCTTCATACAGTGACGTGGTCAACGTTACCTTGTACAGCAGCAACTTCTCTGACGCTGACATTAGGGTTATCGTCAACTGCACGAAGAATTGCCTCGTCCATTTCAGGTGTCCTCGTCGTTCTAGGTCTTCCCCAATCGCGAGTCATAGACTGGAATGTTCCGTGCTCCCTAAGACGCCGATCAATTGCTTCGAACGTCTTCCTGTTGGAACACATTCGTTCTGGAAATCTGTCTCAATACAAACGTACCGTGCCACGGCTATTGCCCCGTGCTAATCCATACATCAAATGGGCATCTGCCAACTCCGCATTTGTAAACATTGCACTGACTGCAAAACCACGTTCGTGATGAACACTAACCTGTTGATGCTACGTACTGTAGAGCAATGAGTCGCATCTCAACACAAGCACCGAAGTCAACATTACATTCCTTCAATTGGGCCAACTGGCGGTGAATCGAGGAAGTACAGTACATATTGACGAAACTTAAATGAGCTCTAACATGGAAATTAAGCGTTTCCGGACACATGTCCACATAACATCTTTTCTTTATTTGTGTGTGAGGAATGTTTCCTGAAAGTTTGGCCGTACCTTTTTGTAACACCCTGTATTGCTCCCTCCTACGTGTATCTCGCGAAGAGACCAGGAGGATAAAATCAGAGAGATTAGAGCCCACACAGAGGCATACCGACAATATTTCTTTCCACGGACAATACGGGACTGGAATAGAAGGGAGAACCGATAGAGGTACTCAAGGTACCCTCCGCCACACACCGTCAGGTGGCTTGCGGAGTATGGAAGTAGATGCAGATGTATGCCATCAGATCCATTACAAATACAGTTATAGATACCTTTTATTATATTGCATAATCACGATATGTAAAATTTCGTTTTTGGCTAGCCTTCGTTATGTTTGATTTTAATCGCCTGCAGTGTAGAACAGAGAGAATGTAGACATTCCCATAGTGGCTGCGTGTATCTGAAGGCGGCGCGCCACTTGTGCGGACGGCAGCAGTGAACCGGGAATCGGATAGGGCGCCCTGGGCCTTCGGCCAGTGGCCAGTACCTCCCTGGGGACGTGGTGCAGGTGGAGGTAGGGGTGGGGGCGGGTTATTAGCCGAGGCGACGGCCGCCCACGTACCGTGATCTCGGGAATTACACACGTGTGCTGTGGTGCGGGCCACCGCACGTGCCGCAAGGCGCTAATCACGGCCGCCTATGGTGTCAGTCACCCCGTGTGGTCCACCTCTAAACTCTGTCCGGAGCCCGGAGCGGCTGTCCCATCAATTTGTGCGGTTCTCGTTCTTCAAATCATAACTAAAGTCATAAAAATAAATAAATGTCATGTGACTAGGGCCTCCCGTGGGATAGAAAGTTCGTCGGGTGCAAGTCTTTCGATTTGACGCCACTTCGGCGACTTGCGTGTCAATGGGGATGAAATGATGATGATTAGGACAAAACAACACCCAGTCCCTGAGCGGAGAAAATCTCCGCACAGCCGGGAATCGAACCCGAGCCCTTAGGATTGACAGTGTGTCGCGCTGACCACGCAGCTACCGGGGGCGGACACTGAAGTCATACGACTGCATGATGTCTGTTCTTTCGAGCATGTCTGAAAGAACATACACCGAGCGAAACCCGCAGCTGAGATACATATTACGTAAACTGAAGGTGGACGGGGGAGGGGAAAGAATGGAAAAGCAGGGCACTGATGATATCATCTGCACAGGGACTTTATGAGGAATCAGCGGGGACGAGTGAAAATGTGCTCTGGACCGGGACTCGAACCCAGTATCTCCAGCTTAGTAGACAGTTACATTAACCGCTGCGCCACCCGAACACAGTGTTTATCGCAAATTCGTGGACAACCGCGGCACGATATTGTGCAGTGTAATGTGCAATTTACATACGAGGGTCACTCCAAAAGAAATGCACACTATTTATGTAAAAATACAGTTTTCATCCTGCATGTGTGAAAGTTTTACAGTGTATATACATCCTTCAAACTTAGCTCAACTTGTTCCCGTGAGGGGTGCCGTCACAGCATGTCTTCAAGATGGCTGCCACACTTGACGTTCGTCAGAAGCAACGTGCTGTCATAGAATTCCTGTGCTGTGGAAACGAGACAGTGGGAAACATCCACAAGAGGTTGAAAAAGGTGTATGGAGATGCTGCTGTCGACTGCAGTACAGTTAGTCGGTGGGCAAACAGGTTACGGGATGAAAGCGGGCACGGCAATATTGAGGATTGTTCTCGCAGCGGCAGGCCTCGTACTGCACACACTCCAGACAATGTGCAGAGAGCTAAATAATTGGTGACTGCAGAGAGACGCATCACAGTGAACGAATTGTCACGCTACATTGGGATAGGGGAAGGAAGTGTTTGCAGAATAGTGAAAGTGTTGGCGTTAAAAAAGGTTTGTGCCAAGCGGGTTTCCAGGATGTCGACAGGGGCTCAGAAAGAAGCAAGAAAAAACAGTGAACTTTTGGAACAGTGCGAGAATTGTGAACATTAATTTCTTGGAAGAATTGTGACAGGTGATGAAACAAGGCTCCATCATTTTTCAGCAGAGACGAAGAGGCAATCGATGGAGTGGCATCATGCAAATTCACTCAAGAAAAAAAAATTCAAAACCACACCTTCTGCTGGAAAAGTTATGGCTACGGTGTTTTTCGATTCTGAAGGACCCTTGCTTGTGGACATCATGCCAAGTGGAAACCACCTGATGCATATGTGACGACAGTGAAGAAGCTTCAAGCTCGACTGAGTCGTGTTTGACCACATCGGCAAAAGCAGGATGTTTTGCTGTTGCATGACAATGCACGGCCACATGTCAGTCAAAAAACCACGGAAGTGATCACAAAACTCGGATGGACAACACTGAAACACCAGCCTTACAGTCCTGACCTAGCTCCATGTGACTATCATCTCTTTGGGAAACTGACTCTCTTCGTGGAACAAGGTTTGAAGATGATGACTCCCTTGTGCACGCTGCCAAATAGTGCCTCCAAAAGGTTGGTCCAGAATTTTACCGTGCGGGTTCCATGATGGCGTAAGGCAGTTCTGAGGGATGGAAATGATGCGGAGAAATGAAAATATTGTTCCTACAGGATGTATCTACACACTGTAAAACTTTCAAACATGTACAATTAAAGATGGATTAAAAAAAATAGTGTGCATTTCTTTTGGAGTGACCCTCGTAATATGTAAAACAACTGTGGTGTTTGTTCTTTCGGAAAAGTCCGAAAGAATGGACACCACGTATTAATATAATTGATTCACCTCCATGGCCATTGATTCCACAACCTTTAGTGTGGATGCACATTTACGTTCGACCTCCAGCGGGAATCTAAAATCAGCGAGCAAGGAGGACATGAACGGGGACTGAGCATAGGTGGCTCTAGGTGGAAGTGTCCCTCAGCTGGGGAGCGTGCCCAGACAGTCTACGCATATGCAATAAAGACTGTGTCTGGGTGGTGCAGTGGTTAACGCGACTGCTTGCTATGCAGGAGATCCCGAGTTTCAGGTCCAGTCTGGTACAAATTTTCACTCTTCACGGCTGATTCCATATGATGTCTTGATACAGCTGATATCATTAGTTCTTTCCTTTTCGCTTCCTTTCGCTTCTCCCCCCCCCCCCCCCCCATCCAGTTTCAATTTACATAGTAATTTGTTTAAATGTTACTAAAGAGTAGTAAATCCCTCACCCCTGATTCTTTAAAGAATCAAACTCCAGTGTGTGAAAGAGCTTCAGACATCTGTTTATTTTACAAATGAATCAATGTTTTAAATATTTGACGTGAATTGTGTAATTGAGAAAAAGTTTAGGAAAGATTTGAAATTATTATTAAAATTTCTAATTGCTGTCGTTATCAAACACTGAATGAGTGTCGTCGTCGTATGAAGACGTATCAGGGATTCTACACTCCTGGAAATGGAAAAAAGAACACATTGACACCGGTGTGTCAGACCCACCATACTTGCTCCGGACACTGCGAGAGGGCTGTACAAGCAATGATCACACGCACGGCACAGCGGACACACCAGGAACCGCGGTGTTGGCCGTCGAATGGCGCTAGCTGCGCAGCATTTGTGCACCGCCGCCGTCGGTGTCAGCCAGTTTGCCGTGGCATACGGAGCTCCATCGCAGTCTTTAACACTGGTAGCATGCCGCGACAGCGTGGACGTGAACCGTATGTGCAGTTGACGGACTTTGAGCGAGGGCATATAGTGGGCATGAGGGAGGCCGGGTGGACGTACCGCCGAATTGCTCACCACGTGGGGCGTGAGGTCTCCACAGTACATCGATGTTGTCGCCAGTGGTCGGCTGAAGGTGCACGTGCCCGTCGACCTGGGACCGGGCTGCAGCGACGCACGGATGCACGCCAAGACCGTAGGATCCTACGCAGTGCCGTAGGGGACCGCACCGCCACTTCCCAGCAAATTAGGGACACCGTTTCTCCTGGGGTATCGGCGAGGACCATTCGCAACCGTCTCCATGAAGCTGGGCTACGGTCCCGCACACCGTTAGGCCGTCTTCCGCTCACGCCCCAACATCGTGCAGCCCGCCTCCAGTGGTGTCGCGACAGGCGTGAATGGAGGGACGAATGGAGACGTGTCGTCTTCAGCGATGAGAGTCGCTTCTGCCTTGGTGCCAATGATGGTCGTATGCGTGTTTGGCGCCGTGCAGGTGAGCGCCACAATCAGGACTGCATACGACCGAGGCACACAGGGGCAACACCCGGCATCGTGGTGTGGGGAGCGATCTCCTACACTGGCCGTACACCACTGGTGATCGTCGAGGGGACACTGAATAGTGCACGGTACATCCAAACCGTCATCGAACCCATCGTTCTACCATTCCTAGACCGGCAAGGGAACTTGCTGTTCCAACAGGACAATGCACGTCCGCATGTATCCCGTGCCACCCAACGTGCTCTGGAAGGTGTAAGTCAACTACCCTGACCAGCAAGATCTCCGGATCTGTCCCCCCCTTGAGCATGTTTGGGACTGGATGAAGCGTCGTCTCATGCGGTCTGCATGTCCAGCACGAACGCTGGTCCAACTGAGGTGCCAGGTGGAAATGGCATGGCAAGCCGTTCCACAGGACTACATCCAGCATCTCTACGATCGTCTCCATGGGAGAATAGCAGCCTGCATTGCTGCGAAAGGTGGATATACACTGTACTAGTGCCGACATTGTGCATGCTCTGTTGCCTGTGTCTATGTGCCTGTGGTTCTGTCAGTGTGATCATGTGATGTATCTGACCCCAGGAATGTGTCAATAAAGTTTCCCCTTCCTGGGACAATGAATTCACGGTGTTCTTATTTCAATTTCCAGGAGTGTATATCACTCCAGCTGCACATGCCTCACACCATTACAGAGTCTCCACCAACTTGAACAGTCCCTTGCTGACATGCAGGGTCCATGGATTCATGAGGTTTGCTCCATACCCGTACACGTCCATCCGCTCGATGCAATTTGAAACGAGACTCGTCCGACCAGGCAACATGCTCTTCTTGATGCAATAATTTACCAACAGCCGTATGTATTGTAGAAATTTATTTTATTTTGTGAACTTCTATGTGCAACCAGTTTCAGCATTACATTGATGCCATCTTCAGGCCCCACTCATCATAGTCGTAAGCTGTTGGTAAATTATTGCATCAAGAAGTTCATGCCAGGCGTCGTCCCACGATCCATAATGGATCAACGAAGATCAGGCAACATGTTTCCAGTCATTAACAGCCCAATGTTGGCACAGGTGAATCTTAAAAATTTGTGTCAGGCAGTCATCAAGTGTACACAAGTGGGCGTTCGTCTCCGAAAGCCCATATCAATGATGTTTCGTTGAATGGTTCCCTCGCTGACACTTGTTTACAGCCCATCATTGAAATCTGGAGCAATTTGGGGAAGAGTTGCACTTCTGTCACGTTGAACGGTTCTCTTCAGTCGTCGTTGGTCCGCTTCTTGCAGGCTCTCTTTCCGGCCGCAGCGATGTCGAAGATCTGATGTTTTACTGCATTCTTGATGTTGACAGTGCACTCGTGAAATGGTCGTACGGGAAAATCCCCACTTCATCGGTACCTCGGAGATGCTGTGTCCCATCGATCGTGCGCCGACTATAACACCATATTGAAACTCACTTAAATCTTGATAACCTGCCATTTTAGCAGCAGTAACCGATCTAACAACTGCGCCAGACACTTGCTGTCTTATACAGGCGATGGCGACCGCAGGGCCGTATTCTGTCTGTTTACATATCTCTGTATTTGAATACGCATGCCTATATTAGTTTCTTTGGCGCTTCAGTTTATTAACCAGGGAGACAATGATAATGGCAACCTCAGAATTTTTACGCGTGTTTCAGTAATCTTTAATGAAGTACTGTTTGAAAAAGAACCCATATATTCAAATATATTTTGATAAGATTTCAGACTGGTGCCAGAATTGATAATTAACTTTGAATACTTACGAATGTAAATTGTGCATCTCACAAAACGACGAAGTAGTATCCAGGCCTACAATACCCTGTTTCATGCACTTCACAGTTGTCTGTAGAATATGGATATAAAAAGAGGTGTAGATCAGCTTATGTCTAGAACGAGTCATTCCCAACGACAGATGACACTGCCTTTCTCAACCTACCCTCATTCATACTTGCCCAATGTCCATGCTGCAGGCGATAAACGAAGTACTCGCAGCTTAAACATAGTCGCTTGCGATGGACCAGGCTGTCCCAACGGCATCGCGTGGAGCGCAGGCGCCCCCTAGGCGATAATCAACTTGCCCTCGGGCAGGAGCATGGGGTGTAGGCTACCCGCCAGTCAGCACCGTTCTACTCATTCTGCTCATACGTGGGCCACTTGGTTACCCGTGATCACGCGCGCTCAAACAGAGCACTACGGTCGTTTAGGATCCAGACTGGCTGCTTGATGCCTGTTCATACCGTCTTTCGATGACGTCTATGTCGATGGGACGTTAAACCTTTCCTTCCTTTGTCCGCTCAACAGCTGTTTCTCCAACCTTAGGCGCCATGATGTCAGCGTGTAGGCGATGGAGCTGCAGCAGTATGTTTCAGACCATTGTAGAGACTGATTCAGGTACACGTTTTTGACAGGTCCAGCCACTTTCTCCAACCAGTCTATCAACTGATTCTATATAAAATAAGTTCCAGGCAATTGACTCACGTGGGCAAATGAACATACTGAGGAGCAGTGGAATCACAGATCTTCATAGGCATGTGATGGAGGGGGCGCATTCTTGTTGTCACGGTGACTGCAATATCTGAGAGCGTCACGTGTCTACACTCCAGTCAGAGTACAGTCAGTCGTACCTGGTAGCTGCCTGATAGGGGTACTCACTGCTTGCGATACTTAATCGCCATCATAATACTAGCACATCTGTCTCGATGGCCAGTGTGTCTCGTAGGTACCTTGACGTAGGGGAAACCACAACATCCAATGGCCGAGTGCGACACATCTCGACGACTGACCCTGCTGTTGACAACCACAGATTGCAGCAGCGTGAAGATGAGCTAGAGTGGAGGAAATCTGTCGACAAATCAGTGCTGGACAACAATAACCGGCGAACAAGTTTATAAGTTGTAACATAACTACGTAAAAGTTTCCAGTTGTCCAGGGAAATATTTGCTTTGTTATAATTCCAGTCATGAATTACAACGTTTATTTGTAATCAGGTCATTTATTTCGGCCGGTAATGACCATTTTTAGACGTGAGTAGAAACGTGTTGCAGTACACATATCATGCTATTACATGTTATGATGCAGTCAAAATCATTGGCAATTTCTGCTTCATCAAATAAATAAAACGGTAATATGCAAACAGTACCACTGAAACGTATATACTTCACATAAAAGGAGACTAAGTTAACTGACTTACACCGATAGATCACTCGGTTTTCAATTTTTTCTTCTTTTGGTCCTTGAAAAGACTGAATATTGTCCGCTTTTCAGTATAGTGTATACTTGCTTTATGAGGTTCCCAAATATGTTGCACCACTATATTGACGAATGGTTTTTCGAAGCCGACAAATCCTATCAACGTGTCTCGATATTTTCGTGACTGTTGCATTTGTAATAACGTGTAACGCTTTAACTGGCTCTGTGTTTCGTAAAACCAAATTGATAGTCACTCAAAAGATTTTCGATTGTTTTTTTCCATTTTATATTATTCTGGCCATTAAATCGGATGCTTCAGTTGTGAAACTGATTGTGCAATACTTTTTGCAGTTATCTCTTCCTGCTTTCTTCGTTATAGCGTGGATAATAGTCTTATAAAGAACAGATAGCACGTCTGCAGTCTTATTGATTCTACAGACTTGCATAGCGGTTCGGTTGACACTTCCACCAATTATTTTATTAAACTCCTCAGTAATGTTATGTATTCCTTCCGCCTTTTTTCGATGACAATTAGTCCAAAATTCAGTCAAACTCGGCTCTGATACTCGATCTCCTATGTACTCGAAATCGACATCTGTGTCATTCTTTTAAATTATTGCCTTTTTCTCACATGGTTGAGGTTTTCGCTATACCCTTGTGGTACATGCGAAAAGACACTTTCTGCTTTCTTCAATATTGTTCATAATCAATTAAACCAATAAAATTCATTGTCTTTTAGTTGTGTAATGGTAAGTACACAGCCAGTGCACGATATAGCTCCTACGTTTTGGAGCGTTTTTTAATATTTATGTTTTGATTAAATTATTATTCTCTTGTGAAGATTCAGAAATCTGCTGCCAGTTTTGCACCACTTCTTGGCTGGAAGAGAAAAGACTTTTCAAAAACTTAGGTATTGTATGTGACAGTTTATATGTCACCTGAAATCGTTTGCAGAAGGCGTAGCGTTCTCAAGATTAAGAACAGAGTTCGCATTGCCACTTAATTTAGTTGTGTCGTGATCATGTTCGATCACTACCGGATATGAGACATAGCAACTACGAACAGAGAAACCTAAGGGACCAGACAGAGCTGGAAATTTTCTTTTCTATACTACACCACACGTTAAAAGAAATTGGATTTAAATCACAAACAAGGTAAATGGCAATGCGCCTTCTGCCTTAACTACGACATTTGCCGACATGCAGTCGGTCCCTGGTAGCTGTATGAAAACTATAAAAACACCGTTATTTCTGTTGCCATTACTAGGAGATGGATAGCATGGAAATACTTTAAGTAATAAGCAGGCACTACAGCATTTGAGAACACAATAACCAATTTAATAACTTTAGTCAGTATTGCTAACAACAGACTCCATACAATTTCAGTTTTGTATCTTGCTGGCTGTTTCTTTAAATAAATTCCTTTAACATCTTCGATATTTCACCTTACAAGGAGACGGCACGAGCGTGGGGTCGGGGATTTGTCCGAAATTTTGTGTGGTGAAAGAGGACCCCTAACACCTCACGTGGTTAAAATATTAGGACTCACTACCCGGAAAGTCCCGGGAAAAATCGATCCAAAGTTTCTTAGATGCCTTATGACTATAGCATGTTAATCCATTGCCGAGCCGCCGTCTGGCCTAGATGTTTCGGGCTCTTACTGTTACGCCAGAGGTCTCGGGTTCTATTCCTCGTCTGGCACATTTTTTTTCTTCTGTTTCATTTTCTTTTGTTATTCCACCAATTATTCAGAAAGTTTCCCAAACCTACATTATCTTTAACAAATTAGTTACATTATTGAATAAAAATTATTTTTTTCTTGTCCAACAACACAATTGCCGGCCGAAGTGGCCGTGCGGTTAAAGGCGCTGCAGTCTGGAACCGCAAGACCGCTACGGTCGCAGATTCGAATCCTGCCTCGGGCATGGATGTTTGTGATGTCCTTAGGTTAGTTAGGTTTAAGTAGTTCTAAGTTCTAGGGGACTAATGACCTCAGCAGTTGAGTCCCATAGTGCTCAGAGCCATTTGAACCATTTTTGAACAACACAATTCATGGCGGTGGGTTTTCCATTTTTCATTGTAAAGTATATAAGGAGAATCATTGGGTTTTTAATCAGAATAACAAATTCGATTGGGAAACATTCAATTTCTATACATATAATAACTATAAACAAGAACCGCGGTGGTAATTATCCTAAAAACAAGCAAAGCAATAATTTTTGCGACATCTTGGGCAACATATAAAAGCGGATGTTTTACAATCACAGGGCGTTTGCAATAAATCTGTACAAAAATATGCCCCACTAACATTTACGAAAATGTTTTGAGTTTATGATAATTTTGAGGCAAACCAGGCATATTGAATCATGTCGCGGAATATTGGTGACGATAACTGGTGGTGAATTATAGAATGATTTTTTATACACTCTTCCCGGGAATTAATTTCACGATTCTCCTGTAACAATGCGCTGCAATTTTGCAAGCAACAGAAGAATAAAAAAGTGCCAGAGGAGGAATCGAACCCGAGACCTCTGGCGCAAGGGTCCGACCGCTAACCATGTAGGCCAGACGGCGGCTCAGCAGTGGACTAACAGTTTATACTCATAAGGCACCTAAGAAACTTTGGATCGATTTTTCTCCACATTTTCCGAGTAGTGCTTCCTAATATTTTAACCACGTGACGTGTTAGGGGTCCTCTTTCACCACACAAAATTTCGTAAAAATCCCGGAGCCCACGGTTGTGCCGTCTCCTTGTTAGATGCACACATAAATTCTTACATAGCACTGAACAATAGTAATATATTATAATAACTAATTAGTTATTGAAGACCGTGAGAAATAAGCGTCCGCCGTCTTTAAAAAATATATCAGGACAGTGGTAACAGAAGAGGATTGCAATTCTTCAGCTGTCAAAAAATAAGAAACACAAAATATCGCTATCTATACAGTTTATGAACAATTCGTATTCTGCGCCGTGGCGCGTAAGATATTCTTTGAAATATCAGGTGGTCGCTGCTCAGCGACGATCTAAGAAATTTTTGCGCAAACTGTATGGCTTTTATGAGCCGGCATGGTTAGATTATCGAATGTAAGTTTATTTAAGCTATCGAAACAGATACCAATATTAGACGTTGATTAAGAACGATATGGAAGTAAAACCATTTACTTAGTAAACGCTCCACAGGGTTCCTTACTGGTGCCATTCTTAAAGGGGCAATGAAGGCGGCG
The DNA here is from genome assembly GCF_023864345.2 of Schistocerca serialis cubense. Classification (NCBI taxonomy): domain Eukaryota; kingdom Metazoa; phylum Arthropoda; class Insecta; order Orthoptera; family Acrididae; genus Schistocerca; species Schistocerca serialis. The sequence goes on along the minus strand of NC_064641.1, from coordinate 866,430,333 downwards.
ACTCCTAGCTCCATACCGTCTGTGGCGGCGGAGAAATAAGTTATTCAGGGTGCGCGGGCCGGCATTAAACAAGCCCAAACTTAATTCCGGGCGACGACTGCCGCTCACGACTTTTTCCTCGCTTCCTCCTCCCTCACTCTGGCAGCTTGCACCACTCAGAGGATAGGGGGTGCTCCTACTTACACCACCCCCCACCTCCCCTCTCGCCGAGCACTGTCTTCCGTGACCGCGGGAGCTGAATGGCGACACCCGTAATGACATTAATTTGCATATCTGACGACGTGACCCCGCCCCGCGCACACATGCAACAAAGACGGCGTCGCTTCCGCGGCGTCACGCCGGTTCCGCGCGCGGCGGCCAGAGAAAGAAACGGCCGCAGCCGGGGCGGTATTTCTGCTCCGCGCGCGCAACTTCCCGTTCCTCTTCCTGCCGAGGCGGGCCTTTATTCTTTATTCCGGAGGGACTAGCGTGCCAGTTCTTTACCGCATTGTGCTTCTTTCCTGCTTTGCCGCCGCCTCTTCATCTCCGGTCGCGACCGAATTTCCTTTCTACCACGTACGGGATTAAACTCGTCGCGTCTCAGAAAATTGTGTACACATCACGTGGCACGTTCCTCTCTCACTGACTCCAACGGAGCAGTTGCTTCGAAATTTAATTTCCTTATTTCAGTCAACATTTATTGATTAGTAAACGACTACGTAACGATCGTACGTGTTTTTCACTCTTCTTGTATAATTTTTTCTGTTTTAGTCTTGTGGCTGCTTTGATACTGATTTTTTCCTGTCTTTAATTAACCCTCACACATCTCGTTTTTTTTTTTCACTCGTCTAGTCCTTGTCTTCCCCTACTGTTCCTTCCATCACCACATTATCTAACCTTGACAGCTCAGCACATATCCGACTAACCTGTTTTTTTCTTCTGGTAAGGATCTTCCCATAGATTCTTCTCTTCACTTCATCTTTTCACTACACTTAACCTAACCACCAACTTTTAATATTCTTCAATAGCACCGCATCATAAATGGTTCCAATTTCATTTTTCTCCGTATTTCTGGTATGTGCTCCAGATGTACCCTTTCAGCAACTTCTTTCTCATTTACATATCAGCACAGAATGACGATATGATCAACTTCACTAACTCCTGTACGGAAACCAACTTGCACAGTGGGCTGGACCAACGTGAGTGTGAAATCTTATGGAACTTAACTGCTAAGGTCATCAGTCCCTAAGCTTACACACTATCTAACCTAAATTATGCTAAGGACACACACACACACACACACACACACACACACACACACACACACACACACCCATGCCCGAGGGAGGACTCGAACCTCCGCCGGGACCAGCCGCACAGTGACTGGACCAGGTCAAGTATAGTACTTAATGTGCTAGTCAAAATTCTAGTAAAAACGTAGTACAGTATGGACAGAAGACTGGTAGGGAAATAGTTGTTTATAGCTTTGGTACTACCTTTATTATACCAGGTGATCAAAAAATCAATATAAATTTGAAAACAATAAACCACGGAATAATGTAGATAGAGAGGTAAAAATTGACACACATGCATAGAATGATAAGGGGTTTTATTAGAACCGAAAAAAATAATAAAGTATTGCTAGATGCGTGACAGATCTCTTGCGCGCGTCGTTTGGTGATGATCGTGTGCTCAGCCGCCACTTTCGTCATGCTTGGCCTCCCAGGTCCCCAGACCTCAGTCCGTGCGATTATTGGCTTTGGGGTTACATGAAGTCGCAAGTGTATCGTGATCGACCGACATCTCTAGGGATGCTGAAAGACAACATCCGACGACAATGCCTCACCATAACTCCGGACATGCTTTACAGTGCTGTTCACAACATTATTCCTCGACTGCAGCTATTGTTGAGGAATGATGGTGGACATGTTGAGCATTTCCTGTAAAGAACATCATCTTTTCTTTATCTTACTTTGTTATTGCTATTCTGATCAGATGAAGTGCCATCTGTCGGACATTTTTGAACTTTTGAATTTTTTTGGTTCTAATAAAACCGCATGTCATTCCAAGCATGTGTGTCAATATGTACCTCTCTATCTACATTATTCTGTGATTTATTCAGTTTTCAAATTTATACTGACTTTTTGATCACCTGGCATATTAGAATTATTTTGGCTTTATTCTAGTCTCTTCGTATCTTTCCACTGTGAAAACAATATGAAATTTTTTAGCTAAATGTTTTGAAGATTCGTCATCGTCAGCTTCAAAATATAAACCGAGAGGTCATCAATTACGTGGGGCGGTTGCTTTTTTCATCTTGTCTACAGCATGTTCGATCATACGAGGGTTGTCCAGAAAGTAAGTTCCGATCGGTCGCGAAGTGGACACCACGGTGAAAACCCGATGAAGCTTTGCACAGATGTGTTGGGTAGTGTCTCTAGTACGACCGACGATCGCATCAAGACGCTGTTTTCAGTTGTGAGCGCAGTGTGAGCGAGTAAAGGTGCCTAGAACAACGATGTCTCCCGCCAAGTAGGAGGGCCCGCTGAGAGGCTTCGCCTTAATGAATGAAGCCCACCTAACACAACTGCCACGCACTTCCTTCTTCATGGCAGTTCTCAGCCGTAGTCTGCATGGGCAGTGAAGACGCTCCTGCAGCCTTTTCGATGGGAAGTGTTCGATCACCCACAACACAGCCCTACCTGGCTCGTCCTGAGTATTATCTCTGTTCACAAGAAACACTGGATACGAAGATAACATTTGGGCACAGGGTACGCGCTATAGACCAGCGTAGACAATTATCGGAAAGCACAGGCGGCTGCCTTCTATGACAATGGTCCTGGAAATTTGGTATAACGCTGTGACAGATGTCTAAGTCGGAGAGGCGACTATGTAGAGAAGTATCTGGAAAGTGTAGCTAACTCTTGCAAATAAAATGTTTCTGATTTTCACTGTGGTTTCCATATAAAGACAGATCGGAACTTACTTTCTGGACAACCCTCTACGAGAGGAAGTTAAATAAGTGTCATCTCTCTCTCTAACTTGCCTGCATATATCCTGAAAACGCGTTCGATTCGTGCAGTGACTCAGCTGTCTTTAAAGCTCTAACAAAATAGAAGAGACCTATATTAAAGTTTTATACAACATATGCAAGACCTCCACAGCGCTTGCGAATGAAGTCGAATAAACCAATGAATGTCGCATCGAAAAATACGTAAAATAAGTTGACTGTATGTCTCCAAAACTACTTTCATCAGCCCTCAAAAAAGCAATGTCTAAATTAGATAGAAAAAAAGGGAATCCAGATTATAGAAAAGAGATTAAATAACGTGAGATTCACTGATGATATTGTAGTATTTGCAAACAGTATAGAAGAAGTAGCAAAGGAGTTTTGCTGTTTGGGGAGCAAAATAAATGATGATGGTCGAAGTAGAGAGGATATAAAATGTAGACTGGAAATGGCAAGGAAAGCGTTTCTGAAGAAGAGAAATTTGTTAGCATCGAGTATAGATTTAAGTGTCAGGAAGTCGTTTCTGAAAGTATTTCTATGGAGTGTAGCCATGTATGGAAGTGAAACATGGACGATAAATAGTTTGGACAAGAAGAGAATAGAAGCTTTCCAAATGTGGTGCTACAGAAGAATGCTGAAGATTAGATGGATAGATCACGTAACTAATGACGAGGTATTGAATAGAATTGGGGAGAAGAGGAGTTTGTGCCACAACTTGACAAGAAGAAAGAACCAGTTGGTAGGGCATGTTTTGAGGCATAAAGGGATCACAAATTCAGCATTGGAGGGCAGCGTGGAGGGTAAAAACCGTAGAGGGAGACCAAGAGATGAATACACTAAGCAGATTCAGAAGGATGTAGGCTGCAGTAGGTACTGGGAGATGAAGAAACTTGCATTGGATAGAGTAGCATGGAGAGCTGCATCAAACCAGTCTCAGGACTGAAGACCACAACAACAACAACAACAACATAGAAGAATTTCAAATATTGTTTACTGAACTTGAGTCGGTCTGCTCTGAAGTTGACCTAAAATGAACTTTTATAAACCAAGACCATGATGAATAAACGGACACCGGAGGCAAATATATGTTGGAAGTATGTAACTGTAAACAGCCACAGAATATGTCTATCTGGGTCAGCTGATAAATATAGAAGGAGACATAAAATCAGAAATATTTCGACGTATTTAATAAGGCTGTGGAAGATACTCTTCAGTTTTGAAGTACAAGATCTCGGCCAAGCTGGAGAAAAGAGTTTTTGACTAGTGTATACAGATTATCGCTATTAGATGCGCACATTAAATGAGTTCATTGTAGGGAAACTAATAGTAGCCCAAAGAGGAATGGAAAGACCAATATTGGGCTACACAAAGAAACGCGGAAAGAAAGCATTTGATATAGATATTCAACAAAGGTAGTGACGTCATGGAAAGAGTGAATACCTTCAGATGTCAGAGAGCCGGCCATGTGGCTCGAAGGAAAGATAGAAGTTGGTCAAATTAAGTACCGTATTGAAGCCTAGGTCACCAAAAAAGACTAAGTGGAAGACAACCGAACAGATGGGACAGAAACGGAAGATAAACAGCAGGACCATGATGATATCAGCAGAATTAGGAAGGCGTGCTGAAAAGTAATTCTACCGATTTTTTAAGTGAAAACTCTTGAAGATTTTTAACTGTAATGAACTTTACTAACGTTCTACATCTTTATTCATTGTAACTGAACATCCTCCTCTAGCACTGCTTTTCCGCAACAGTGGTTGTCCACACCAGTACTATCTTTCGAATTTTTAACCGGTCAGCACTATCTCGTTTGCTTTTCTGAAAACTTTCGTATAATTTTATACACAGTGTGTTATATTCCAAGCTAAAATTTATGAAAATGAATTACTTAATAAAAAATTTTAGTCTCGATGGTATAATCGATAAGTACTAGTTCTGAATGTACAGTTAAAATTATTTTTTTGGAAAAATTTGAAATTAGGAACTATTGGCACACTTATAATTTATATTATTAATTGCGCAATACTGTACTGATTAATATGTTTATTTCTGGATTCATTTATGTAATAATTATCGGAAGTAATAATGTAAGAGGAACTAGTAGACATTCATTTGTTAAGAAAAATTATCAACCCTTTGCAATATGGCTATCTCCGTAGAGTGTCAGAGTCGTAAGCATGCCTCTGATGTGATCGGACGTAGTTTTGTATTTTGTGCGAACATTGTAAGTTCGCCTTTGTTGATGAGAAAAATCAAAAGACGGTATGATATACTAAAATGTGAGAAAACGTAATTACGTAAAAACAAAAACTCTGCAGAAACAATCTTCAAATTTATTTAGATCATTGCAACAGTGAGCACATGAAATGTGACATTTTCAGCTTAAAGGATCAGACCACTAGACAAGAAGAACTGGAGCCAACACTACATGACGAGCTAAGTAAACTAGAAAGTTTACTGTAATCTACCCTCCCCTCAAATCTTCATAACAGAATAATGTGGAGAATAGGTGCAACAAGGAAGGACGAGGGAGATTGTCTCCACACTTATTTCCCAACATAGTCACTGTGGCTACGAAAACATTGCTCTCAGCGAGAGATCAGTTAGTTAATACTATCACTGTGGAATCTTTGACTTCGTTGGCAAAACCACAACCTCATCTCTGCTTTCACTGCTTCATTACTATCAAACTAAAGTACTCGAAGGTGTTCTTGAGTGCATGGTAACAGATGAAAATCGGATGGGACCAAGTCGGAACTGTTTGTAGGATGAGCAATGACAGTGAACCCGAGGCACCACATTGTTACATAGCTTACAGTGTTCAAGTCTGATCTAGCATTTTCATGCCGAGCAAGAGCGTGCTCCGTGTGTGTACTGCTCTGTACACAACTAAGGAGGGGTGGTTTGCAGAGCAGTGTAGCACCTGCTCTTCTAGGAAAGCTGCACAGGAATAGAAATGATTATCGAACACGAAAATACAGTAAACAGAAATTGTATTTAACTTGTAGCTTTCTCCAAGCATCGCGAAGAAACTTTACAAAAGAACAGGTAGCAATAAAGTCGAGCTGCTACAAGAAGCAAACTGACGAGTGTGAGGCTCACGCTACTAATGCACGAGTGAACTCTGGAAGGCTTGCTGACACTGAAGACTGTCGAAGCATGCGGCTGATACTGGGCCGTGTAGCTGCCGACAGCGATCCTATTTCTCGGCGACTAGGACGCTAATGGTCCGAGCCGCTTAAGCTGTGATTAAGTGGGCGGGCGTCATTGGATCCGTGTGTACCGTGATTTATTTTCAAAAAATATTGGTAAGAATTTATTCTACTTACTAGCGATTCATCAAGAACATTAACACATTTAATCACACTATGTGAGTGTGGAAGTAGTTGCCAGAGAGTAAATCATAAGCAAATTCCTTTTTAACAAATGGTGATTTTATTCACTTTAATGGTGCCTAAAAGCATTTTTTAAAAGAAGCAGATTTAAAATTATAATCAGAAAGCACCCTCCAAATATCAAGTTACAATTTATTCAGAGGCAGAAAGAAACAACTTTTGACTGTATGAGATTTCGGCCAGAGAACCTTGCCGCCCCCTTCTGACACGGCCGTAGTCACGACCGCTCACAACAGCATCTGAATGACTGCGATAGTGCAAATCTGCAACGTACCAGAATAATTTAAACTAAAAGTTTTAACAATTGACACAAACACGCAAACTATGCATTCCCCTGTAGGAGGGATGGAAATGGTACAAAACACTAAAAATTAAAATATTAACTTTGCCACTGAAGTTGCAACTTGATTTTAACTTCTAAGAAACGTCTTACGTTGAAAGGGTGGCAACTTTATATACTAAAATGATCATTTAAATAAAAGCCCATCAAATGCAATCTTATATAAAATTCTACAAGGTTGGCCAAACAAGTTAAGATGCTCTACAGTACACAGATACCGCCTCTCAAGATGATAGGCAAGACCAAAACATATTTCAGGAATTAGGCCGTTACACTCCAAGCAATAAATTCGTTAACGCACCAAATCCGACAAACATGACAGAGGAAGCTCCGAACGACAGACAAACACTAACTGCCTAACAAATGCGGACAAGAGACACACGAGCAAGCTGGGGACGAGGGACTGACCAAGAAAACAAGTAGAATTTAACAGGAGTAAACCACACAACATATCACCTATCACTTCTAATAAACTGCGATTTCTCTAGAAGACCTGACGCAGCACCCACAAATCGCTCTCCTGAACCGTCCGCTGCCAGCCGCTTCAACGGACGCAGGAAGGCGCACCGATCTTCCGTCTCATGACGTCACAGCTCGCACCGGCCAGACTGATGTCGTGTGTTGACTCTTGTTGCTTTCGTGTCGACCGCGAAGCCACTACCCCTCGCTGTACGCCGCGGCCCACTGGACTCACGTGGCGACCTCACATGCGCGACGCTCAAGGCGGACAAGTCATCTTGTGTCTCAGTGCGCGACCGACCAACCGCCAATGACCATTGCCTGAGCAACTCGAGCAGACTGGCGGTCTAACGCGCAGATGCAGGAACTAAGCCCCGACCGGGCGACCACTCGCTGAGGTCTCTTACTGGCGGAGTGGAAAGACCCTCATTTATCTGGCTTTAAAGATTGATCCGAACGAAAGACATACTAGCATTCCGGACAGACAGACAGACACTAACTGCCTAACAAATGCGGACGAGAGACAGTCTAGCAAGCTGAGGGGACGAGAGACTAACCCAGACTGACCCCAGACTGTCTGACTGGCAAGCTCATAGCGCCCCTTAAATGCACGTGAACAGGCAACCTTTCCCCTTTCCCACCAGAAGGAGACACCAAAGCTGCGATTGCCACAGCGGCGCCACCGCCAGAAACGGAGGGCGACTGCGTCACGCTACGCGCTGCGGCGCGCTCTTCAAAAGAGCAATTTTTACCAGGGCTCACCGTGCTACCGCTATCGGCGTCTGTCGGGAAAGTTGGTTTACTTTGGCAACTGTAAGAAGCCGCTCGGGGTGATGTTCTACGATACTACACTTCGAAACTCGATTAAGCATGCTGTTTCTCAGGTACTGACGTAGTTACGTTACACACCGCCGTATTACACGCTACAATTCCGAGCCCTCTAGAGCCAGAGGGATGCGAATATGTTGACAAGAACAGTGAAGATGTATAATGTCAATAACGTTTGTTCCATTTAAAAATCTTTACGAGTTTTCACAAAAAAAATCAATGGTGTTACTTTTCAGCAGTCCCTCGTATTTTACTGAAGACGGCTTTCTTCACCTATGCTATCCCTTCCTTTAGCTACCTCGTTTAATATTTCAGTTCAACTGATCAGCTGTCCAACAAGGAGTGAAAAGTAATTTTTTCAAATGTATATGCCGCCCTCCCATATTTGTTGTTGTAAGTTGGTTCTGAATAGCTACCCGCCTTATTTTTTTGGTATCAGACTTGGAGTATTTGGACAGCACCTCTGAACAGACTTACTCCCAAGGTACAGATATCACATTTATAAAATTCTAACCTTGTCCCTAAGTGACACGTGCCCCATCGAACTTGTAACGGGACAACCTTCTTTAGCATTACTTTTCCTCAACAGTAGTTGTCGATAGCAGTATTATTTTTCGAATTTTAGACAAGTCAGTACTATCTGAGCCGCTTTAGTGAAAACCTTCACATAATTTCACACTCAATATGTTACATTTCAAGCTAAAATTTATGAAAAGAAATTACTTTATTTTCGATGTTACAATCGATAAGTACTAACATTGAATGTACAGTTAAAAATTTTTTTTTAAATTATTTGAAACTACGAATTATTTGGCACATAAAATTTTTATTATTAATTACGCAGTTTAGTACTGTTTACTATGTTTATTTCTGGATTCATTTATGAAACAATAATCGAAATTAAAGGAAATTCATTTGTCAAGAAAAATTGTAAACCCTTTCGAATATGGTTATTATCGTAGAGTGAAGTGGTAGAAAACATGCCTCTGATATGATCGGATATATTTTTGTTTTTTGGGCTAACAATGTAATTTCGGGTTTGTTAATGTGAAACTTCAAAAGAATGCATGATATACTAAAATGTGACAAAATATATTAATGTAACTACAAAAATTCTGCAACAACAATCTTCAAACTTATTTAGATCATTTCAACCATGTGGACCTAAAATGTGAGAATTTTATCTTCAAGAATTAGGCCGCTAGACAAGAAGAACTAGAGCCAACTTTGCACAAAGATCTAATAAACTAGAAAGTTTATTGTAATCTTCACTCGCCTGAAATTTTTCATAAAAGACTTTTCTTATTGTGGACAATAACTGGTATTAGGAAGGATTTCTATTATTATTTCTTATGAATAGTTCCCCTGAAATGAGAAACAGTTGATAGGGAAGCGTGAATATATTATGACTGAAATTCAGACAAAACGCCCCCCCACGATGTAGAACTCTTATTCGCATCATAGTTCCATTCACACAATTTCATAGATCCGTTTGAGGTAGCCACTGCTTGCCTTAATACAGTGTGTTTATAAATTAGTTCCACAACATTAACCTTTGATTGAGAGAAAGGTAAGGAATTTGCAGAAATGTTTGATACAGCACTGAATGCAGTACACCTATAAGTTTTATTTACAAATATTCAATGCCGCTGCCTTTTTAACACGACTTGTGTAATCGATTTCCTGCAAACTCTTGATGTATGGTGTCAAATGCAAGTGTTATCCGATGTGGCAGCTCGTTGACGTTTCCCGGAAGAGTTAAAGCAGCCCCATACACAGAAGTCCATTCCAATTAAATCTGGTGATCATGGTAGTCAGAACATTGTTCCATCACCTCCAAGTCGGCACATTCCTACGGAGACGCGGACAATTTCACCACGATAATGTGGTGGCGCTCCATCTCGCTGGAAAATAAGTCTGTGCCCATTTACTACTGTAATTGAGGCATTAGATAACATTCAACCATGTCCAGCTACGGTATGCCAATTACAGTTGACTCAGCAAAGAAGGAAGGGCCGTAAATCTTATTACAGCTTACAGAGCAAAAATTTATCTTAGGCGAGGCACGTACATATGCGATTACGTGACGTGATTTCTGCTCACCCCATATCCGAACATTATGCCGATTCACTTTACCGCTGGCACCATTTTGTTAAATATTTCTACGTAAAACTCAGCTCGTGCTTCTTTGTCACTTTCTCTTAAAAGCTTTCAACAGTTCCAATTTGAATAGCTTCAATGACAGGCGTGTCTGTAATACCTTCCACACTACAAAATGGTTCAAATGGCTCTGAGCACTATGGGACTTAACATCTGAGGCCATCAGTCTCCTAGAACTTAGAACTACTTAAACCTAACTAACCCAAGGACATCACACACATCCATGCCCAAGGCAGGATTCGAACCTCCGTCCGTAGCGATCGCGCGGTTCCAGACTGAAGCGCCTAGAACCGCTCAGCCACACCAGCCGGCTCTGCACTACAACGCTAGGTATATTCAATTAATTGTAAGCTGGTACGGCTTGTCGATTTATTCGGACTACAAATGTAAGTCTGCCGAACTTGTTCAGTTGCTGAGATTGCTGGCCGACACTGAACCGGTGTCCTATGTGATACATAAACAGTTAATAATGGTTTGTCTTTGAGGTGTTAGTCCTGCATTGTCTCTGACTGTAGTAGCGGATCTGGATTCATGAAACCACAAACAACATTGCGCACGTTCTGCATCGTTGCTCGACTCTATGCCGCCTAGCTCCGTCGGGAACTAAAAATGTTAGGTGAGAATAAAACTAGATGATATACCGCATTCAGTGCTGTATCAAACATTTCTGTAAGTTGAAACTTCCTGGCATATTAAAACTGTGTGCCGGTCCAAGACTCGAACTCCAGACCTTTGCCTTTTGAAGGCAAGTGCTTTACCGATTGAACTACGCAAGCACAACACAGGACACGTTCTCACAGCTTCACTTCCGCCAGTACCTCGTTTCCTACCATCCAACAACGTACTGGCGGAGTTAAAGCTGTGCGAACGGTCGTGTGATGTGCTTGCGTAGTAACGCACATGCCTGCGAAAGGCAAAGGTCCCGAGTTCGAGTCTCGGCCGACAAGCAGTTTAATCTGCGAGGAAGTTTCATAACAGCGCACGCTCCGCTGCAGAGTGAAAATTGCATTCTGCCAACATCTTGCATGTTGTGGATGAGACATGTCTCCGCAATATCCTTCCTTCCAGGAGTGCTAGCTCTACAAGATTCGCAGGAGATCTTCTGTGAAGTTTGGAAGGTAGGAGACGAAGTACTGGTGGAAATTAAGTGGTGAGGACGCGTCGTCAGTCATGCGTGGGTGGCTCAGTCGGAAGCCGGCACGGTAGCTCAACGTGTTCGGTCAGAGGGTTAGCTGCTCTCTGCAATAAAAAAAAATTAAAAAAAATATAAAAAAAAACTGCGTGATCAACGATGAACCTGAACAGGTGTCATGGATGTCCGCCCTTAACATATGCAACGAACAATAACCAACAAAATGAGATAAACAAAGTCGGTAGAGCACTTGAATGCGAAAGGCATTTCGAGTCTCGATCCGGCTCACAGTTTTAATCAGCCAGGAAATTTCATAACAGACAACGCTCTGCTGTAGAGTGAAAATTACGTTCTGGATTTTTGTAAGTTATCTGTCATTTTCACAAATTTGAAAAACAAATTTATAAACACCCTGTACAGTGAAGCTTTCTAGCAGAAAATGCGAAACTAACGTTAACCCGTAATTACTGTACTTCCATGCACGATTGCGCACATCGCACTTACTAGATGGCTAAGCATTGGACTTCAAATTATCCGAGGGGCGTAGTGCAACACGTTTTTTTTCTATTCCAGTTTCGTCTGAAAAAATGCCGAATTTGTTGTGGAAGGTGGTGAAATATTCCTGCTTCAGCCCGTACAGTTTCACGAGGATCTGATAGGTGGCAGCAATGAACGCGAGCTTCAAAATGACGTCTGTCACGGATGTGCACTTTGAGCAGAGAGCAGTCGCTGAGTGTCTGTTGGCCGGAAACAAGACCGTCGCAGACATTAACAGGGCCTTGCAGAATGCCCACGGAGACCTGGTAGTGAACTAAAGCACGCTGAGTCGTTGGGCGAGGCGCCAGTCATCACCGCAACAAAGTCGCGCAGGCCTGTACGATACACCCCCCCCCCCCCCCAAGCCGGCCGTCCGCGGGCACATCTCTGATTGCTGCAACGTTGGAACGTGCGGACTCTCTCATTCGAGGTGATCACGGATCTCAGTTAAACATCTTGCTGCACGACTCGACACACTCGTCCACCAGTTGGGATACATAAAGTAGATGTGTGCCCATTGAGTTTCTCGCCACATAACACAAAGGGCGTTCAAAAAGTTTCGCACAGTAGTCTCTAATTTTTTTTATTTTTTCGAGGAGGAGAACGAAATTGTTTGTGAACATACTTGGAACATTTAGCTATACATTGAGCCTACTCAACGTAGCCTCCATCAGCTGTGACCCATCTAGCCCAACATTCTTTCCATGATGTAAATGCACTTTGGTAAAATTCTGGGGATTGACTTTTACACCATCGCTTGACAGAGGAAATAAGGTGTTTCCCTCTATAAAATGTTTCACAGCGCAGGTGGGCCTTCACACGACCAAAGAGGTAAAAATCAGACGGAGCTAAGTCCGGGCTGTAGGGAGGATGAGGAACAATTTTCCAACCCAGTTTCCTCATTTTCTCCTGCGTCATAAGCGCTGTATTGGGTATGGCGTTGTCATAGTGTAGTCTGATGAGCTCACCCTAAAGCTGTGGTCTGTGGGTGTTGACTGCACGTCGCAGCTTGCCCAATGACAAACAGTAACGGTCCCGGTTAACTGTGGAGCCAGGTACGAAAAAAAATCAATGAAAATGACACCTCACTGATCCCAGAAGAAGGAGGCCATCACCTTTCAGTCTGCTGTTCGTGAAAGTCTTGGTTTCTTCTTTCGAGGGAAGCCCAGATGACGCCAGTCCAGGGATTGGGGTTTGCTCTCAGATTCGGACAAAAGCAACCATGTTTTATCCTGGGCAATGATGCCGTCAAAACTATTTCCACTCTTCAGTAAAGGTCTTCATGAGACCCTCGCACGCATTCTTCCTCATCGTTTTCATTTCTCTTGTCAATAATCTAGACTCCCAACGTGCACAGATTTTTCTGTAACCTAGTGACTGTACCAGTAATACCACACTACCCAATGACGAAGGAGTCATTTCAGCAAACTGTCGTGTCGTCACACATCAATCATTTTGGATGATTTTATCAGTGGTCTCCTTATTCACATCACTCACTGCCGTCGATGGTCTACCGCATTGTGGATTATCCAGTACAGAGAAATCACCTTCTTTAAACCTCTGCAACGACTGCTGGATACTGCGATCCACTGTGTCCTCCCCATAAACAGGGAGCAACTTCCTGTGAATCGATGTGGCAGAGTCATCGCCGGTCTTGAAAAGGAACTCCATCACTGACCGTTGTCGCAATCTATCTACTTTACGGCCCATTATTGCTGACCTGTAAATAAGAGCAAATACTTTTTATAACAACTTATAGCTAAATGTTCTATGGATGTTGACAAAAAATTTCATTCTCCTCCTGCAAAAAATAAAAAAATAGAGACGACTGTGCAAAACGTTTTGAACGCCGATTGTACAAGACCATAGGGACCATCCGTGGGGAATCTCTTGCGAGTTGCGAGGCTGACCGTGAATATTTTTGCTAAAACAAGGTCACAGACGGTGAAACTTAGGTTCATCACTTCGAATCGGAAATGAAACAACTATCCGTGGAACATCACACCATCTCTCCTCCGGGGAAAAAGTTCAAGATTGCACCATCAGCCTTATCGGGTGTCTTCTGGGACTCTGAAGGGGTCATTCTGTTTGATGTCCTCCCTCATCGTGCAACGACTAGCTCTGAAGTATGTTGTGCTACTCTCAGGAAACTGAGGAAACCTCTTCAACATGTTGGTCGCCACAAAAATGCCAACGAACTTTTCCGATTCCTCGACAACCCAAGGCCTCACACTAGCAAATTTGTGATGAGTTCCTATGAGACCATACTGCTGAGGCCATCGGTCCCTAGGCTTGTACACCACTTCATAAAACTGACTTATGCTAAGGACAAGACACACACCCGTACCCATGGGAGGTGAACCTCCGACTCCGACGGGGGCAGCCATGCGAACGGTGGCAAGGTGCCTTAAACCTTGTGGCTATACCAGGTGCCTTAGACCGCGCGGCTAACTCAGGTACCTTAGACCGTGCAGCTAACCCAGGCCCCTTAGACAGCACAGCTAACCCAGGCGCCGCAGACCATGTGGCTAACCCAGGCGCCGCAGACCGCGCAGCTAACCCAGGCGCGTTAGACCGTGCGGCTAACCCAGGCGCCTTAGACTGCGTAGCTAACCCAGGCGCCTTAGACAGTGCAGCTAACCCAGGCACCTTAGACAGAGCAGCTAGCCCAGGCACGTTAGTCTGCGTGGGTAACCCAGTCGTCTTAGACAGTGCAGCTAACCCAGGCACCTTAGACAGGGCAGCTAACCCAGGCGCCTTAGACCGTGTGGCTAACCCAGGCGCCTTAGACCGTGCGGATAACCCAGGCGCATTAGACCGTGCGGCTAACCCAGGCGCCTTAGACTGCGTAGCTAACCCAGGCGCCTTAGACAGTGCAGCTAACCCAGGCACCTTAGACAGAGCAGCTAGCCCAGGCACGTTAGTCTGCGTGGGTAACCCAGTTGTCTTAGACAGTGCAGCTAACCCAGGCACCTTAGACAGGGCAGCTAACCCAGGCGCCTTAGACCGTGTGGCTAACCCAGGCGCCTTATACCGTGCGGCTATCCTAGGCGCATTAGACCGTGCGGCTAACCCAGGCGCCTTAGACTGCGTAGCTAACCCAGGCACCTTAGACAGTGCAGCTAACCCAGGCACCTTAGACAGAGCAGCTAGCCCAGGCACGTTAGTCTGCGTGGGTAACCCAGTCGTCTTAGACAGTGCAGCTAACCCAGGCACCTTAGACAGGGCAGCTAACCCAGGCGCCTTAGACCGTGTGGCTAACCCAGGCGCCTTAGACCGTGTGGCTAACGCAGGCACATTAGACCGTGTGGCTAATGCAGGCGCATTAGACCGTGCGGCTAATCCAGGCGCCTTAGACTGCGTAGCTAACCCAGGCGCCTTAGACAGTGCAGCTAACCCAGGCACCTTAGACAGAGCAGCTAGCCCAGGCACGTAGTCTGCGTGGGTAACCCAGTCGTCTTAGACAGTGCAGCTAACCCAGGCACCTTAGACAGGGCACCTAACCCAGGCGCCTTAGACCGTGTGGCTAACCCAGGTGCCTTAGACCGTGCGGCTAACCCAGGCGCATTAGACCGTGCGGCTAACCCAGGCACCTTAGACTGCATAGCTAACCCAGGCGCCTTAGACAGTGCAGCTAACCCAGGCACCTTAGACAGAGCAGCTAGCCCAGGCACGTTAGTCTGCGTGGGTAACCCAGTCGTCTTAGACAGTGCAGCTAACCCAGGCACCTTAGACAGGGCAACTAACCCAGGCGCCTTAGACCGTGTGGCTAACCCAGGTGCCTTAGACCGTGCGGCTAACCCAGGCGCATTAGACCGTGCGGCTAACCCAGGCGCCTTAGACTGCGTAGCTAACCCAGGCGTCTTAGACAGTGCAGCTAACCCAGGCACCTTAGACAGAGCAGCTAGCCCAGGCACGTTAGTCTGCGTGGGTAACCCAGTCGTCTTAGACAGTGCAGCTAACCCAGGCACCTCAGACAGGGCAGCTAACCCAAGCACCTTAGACCATGTGGCTAACCCAGACACCTTAGACCGTGCGGCTAACCCAGGCGCCTTAGACAGTGAGGCTAACCCAGGTGCCTTAGACTGCATGGGTAACCCAGGAACCTTAGACAGTGCAGCTAATCCAGGTGCCTTAGACAACGTGGGTAACCCAGGCACCTTAAACTGCCTGGATAACCCAGGCACCTTAGACAGTGAGGCTAACCCAGGTGCCTTAGACCGCATGGGTAACCCAGGAACCTTAGACAGTGCAGCTAATCCAGGTGCCTTAGACCACGTGGGTAACCCAGGCACCTTAAACTGCCTGGATAACCCAGGCACCTTAGACAGTGAGGCTAACCCAGGTGCCTTAGACCGCATGGGTAACCCAGGAACCTTAGACAGTGCAGCTAATCCAGGTGCCTTAGACCACGTGGGTAACCCAGGCACCTTAAACTGCCTGGATAACCCAGGCACCTTAGACAGTGAGGCTAACCCAGGTGCCTTAGACCGCATGGGTAACCCAGGAACCTTAGACAGTGCAGCTAATCCAGGTGCCTTAGACAACGTGGGTAACCCAGGCACCTTAAACTGCCTGGATAACCCAGGCACCTTAGACAGTGAGGCTAACCCAGGTGCCTTAGACCGCATGGGTAACCCAGGAACCTTAGACAGTGCAGCTAATCCAGGTGCCTTAGACCACGTGGGTAACCCAGGCACCTTAAACTGCCTGGATAACCCAGGCACCTTAGACAGTGAGGCTAACCCAGGTGCCTTAGACTGCATGGGTAACCCAG
Organism: Schistocerca serialis cubense; assembly: GCF_023864345.2. Taxonomy (NCBI): domain Eukaryota; kingdom Metazoa; phylum Arthropoda; class Insecta; order Orthoptera; family Acrididae; genus Schistocerca; species Schistocerca serialis. The sequence continues at coordinate 866,413,716 of NC_064641.1, read as the reverse complement.
GAACCTTAGACAGTGCAGCTAATCCAGGTGCCTTAGACCACGTGGGTAACCCAGGCACCTTAAACTGCCTGGATTATCCAGGCACCTTAGACAGTGAGGCTAACCCAGGTGCCTTAGACCGCATGGGTAACCCAGGAACCTTAGACAGTGCAGCTAATCCAGGTGCCTTAGACCACGTGGGTAACCCAGGCACATTAAACTGCCTGGATAACCCAGGCACCTTAGACAGTGAGGCTAACCCAGGTGCCTTAGACCGCATGGGTAACCCAGGAACCTTAGACAGTGCAGCTAATCCAGGTGCCTTAGACCACGTGGGTAACCCAGGCACCTTAAACTGCCTGGATAACCCAGGCAGCTTAGACAGTGAGGCTAACCCAGGTGCCTTAGACCGCATGGGTAACCCAGGAACCTTAGACAGTGCAGCTAATCCAGGTGCCTTAGACCACGTGGGTAACCCAGGCACCTTAAACTGCCTGGATAACCCAGGCACCTTAGACAGTGAGGCTAACCCAGGTGCCTTAGACCGCATGGGTAACCCAGGAACCTTAGACAGTGCAGCTAATCCAGGTGCCTTAGACCACGTGGGTAACCCAGGCACCTTAAACTGCCTGGATAACCCAGGCAGCTTAGACAGTGAGGCTAACCCAGGTGCCTTAGACCGCATGGGTAACCCAGGAACCTTAGACAGTGCAGCTAATCCAGGTGCCTCAGACCACGTGGGTAACCCAGGCACCTTAAACTGCCTGGATAACCCAGGCACCTTAGACAGTGAGGCTAACCCAGGTGCCTTAGACCGCATGGGTAACCCAGGAACCTTAGACAGTGCAGCTAATCCAGGTGCCTTAGACCACGTGGGTAACCCAGGCACCTTAAACTGCCTGGATAACCCAGGTGCCTTTGACAGTGCAGGTAACCCAGGTGCCTGAGACCATGTGGCTAACCCAGGCACCTTAGACTGTGTGGCTAGCCCAGGTGCCTTAGACAGCGCAGCTGACCCAGGCACCTTAGACTGCGCAGCTAACCCAGGCTCCTTAGGCTGCAGGTCTAACCCTGGCATCTCAGACTGTGCAGCTAATCCAGGTGCCTTAGAGAGCACAGCTAACCCAGGTGCCTTAGACAGCGCAGCTGACCCAGGCACCTTGGACCGCACAGCTAACCCAGGCGCCTTAGACTGCATGGCTAACCCAGGCGCCTTAGACAGCGCAGCTAATCCAGGTGCCTCAGACAGCACAGCTAACCCAGGCCCCTTAGACAGCACAGCTAACCCAGGTGCCTTACACCGTGCAGCTAACCCTTGCAGTGCCTCACACTAGTCTGTGTACCTGAGAGGATCTCAAAAAACGTCATTGGTCCTGTTGTCTGACATCCACCCTATAGCCCGAATCTCGTACCTTCAAACTTCCATCTGCTTGGTCCAGTGAAGGATGCACTTTGCGGGATGCAGAACCTGTAAGATGGGAACGTTAGTGATGGAGCAGGTCGTTGGCTCCGACGTTGACCAAAAGAGTGGTACCATGAGGGCATACAGATCCTCCCAGCAGGGTGTTGTGAGGCCGTCGCATTGAACGGAGATTAAGTTGAAAAATAGGGTTTTGTAGCCAAAACAAGTGGGGAATAATATGGTGTATTGGAAACCTGAACAAAACAAACCTGCTTTCAGAAAAGAAATCTGTTGCATTACTTACTGTACGCACCTCGTATAAGTATGAAAATTTCTAAGACGACCAGTCCGCAATATACTCTCGTTACTGGATAAACATGGTATTTGCAGAGGTGTATCTTACTTTAAATGTTGTGTCTCTGTGGCTCGATGTTTGAGCAAGTAGCAATTGACAGCGTATAAAACCGTTCATTAGCAGTTCCACACCTGTCAAGGAGTAGGAAAGGCCGCACGTGCAACGGACAGCGCGTTTCGGCAACGACCCGGAGCCACCCCCAGCTGTGCCGTGGGGGCGGGCAGGTGGGCACCGGCGCGTTATAATCGACAGGCAAACAAGCCCGCCGGCATTGACGGCCGTACTTAGCCAAGTTGTGAGCGGGCAACAGGTCTGCCTCCTCCTCGCCTCCCGGGCCGCCCGAAACTAGCAGGCAGGCAACCGAGGCGCAGGCGCTGCTGCTGCAAGTTTGCCAAGTTGGCAGCAGTGGCTGCGACAGCGCGCCTGCCGATACTAACAAGTTGCGCCCCGCGCCAGACTTGTTCATCAAGATTAATGTTGCGCGCGGAGCCGCCGTCAGCTGGCTGCAGAAACAGCACCGGCGTTGCCGGCGCCGCGCAGCTTTTACTCGCCCCACACCGCCGCATTTTGCTTGGAGGGTGACGAGTGACTCTGTGGATGTCAGGGGCCAAAAGTTATGTGCTACCGGGGTATTAGGATTTAAATGCCAAGCAGCATGTTAGTACCGTTGTAGAACGAGACAGTTATGGACTGTAATATCGTACAAAATTATCGAAAATAAAAATAAAAAGTAAGATACCAGAATGTCTCTTCTACGAGAGTAATCCCAAAAGTAAATGGTTCAAATGGCTCTGAGCACTATGGAACTTAACATCTGAAGTCATCAGTCCCCTAGAACTTAGAACTACTTAAACCTAACTAAGCTAAGGACATCACACACACATCCATGCCCGAGGATGGATTCGAACCTGCGACAGTAGCTGTCGCGCGGTTCCGGAATGAAGCGCCTAGAACCGCTCGGCCACCGCACCCGGCCCCCAAAAGTAAGGTCTACTATTTTTTATAAGTACATACACCTATTTATATCTACAATGGGTACATCAGTTTACAGCTTGAACATTTAGCTATTTTTCGACATAATCACCATTTCTGTCGATGCGTTTTTGTAGAAGTTGTGGCAGTTTTTGTCTGCCCATGTCATACCAACTTGCCGTCATGCTTTGTAGAAAGTTATGAACCTCGTCGTCGGAGCTGAATCGCTTTCAGGCCAAACGATCTTTTAACCTAGGGAACAGGTGATAGACACTGCGGCGCCAAGTCAGGACTATAGGGTGGGTGGGTGATTATGTTCCACTGAAACTGTTGCAGGAGAGCAACGGTTTGCCGAGTGGGTCAGCGTTGACATGGAGAAAGTGTACGCCTTTGCTCTTCTCCGGTTCTGAATTGCCCGTTTGAATTTTTTCAGAGTCTCACAGTAAAAAATGGTTCAAATGGCTCTGAGCACTATGGGACTTATGTTATCAGTCCCCTAGAACTTAGAACTACTTGAGCCTACATAACCCAAGGGGCATCACACACATCCATGCCCGAGGCAGGATTCGAACCTGCGACCGTAGCTGTCGCGCGGTTCCAGAGTGAGCGTCTAGAACCGCTAAACCACCGCGGCCGGCAGAGTCTCACAGTACCTGTCAGCGTTAATTGTGGTCCCAGTGAGCATAAAGTCGGCCAACAATACCCCTTTCCGATCCCAAAAAAAAAAAACGGTTGACATGACTTTACGTGCAGACTGTGTTTGTTTGAATTTCTGCGGCTTTGGCGAAGACGGATGCCGCCACTGCCGCGATTGTTGCTTGGTCTCAGGTGTAAAGTGGTAGGCCCAGGTTTCGTCACCCGTGACAGTTGAGTCCAGGAAGTTGTCCTGTTCGGCTGCAAGGCGGTGAAGAAATGCGCGGGAAGCATCAACTCGTTGCTGTATATGGTCCTCATTCAGCACGCGTGGCATCCATCTTGCGCACACCTTCCGGTAGTTCTATGTTTCCGTTAAAATTCTGTGAGCGGTGCTTCGGGAAACCTCAGGAACCAACGTGCAGAGATCATCCAGGGTGATCCGCCGATCTTCACCCATGCTTTGCTCAACCTTCAACACTGTTTCCATCGACATTGACGGTCTCACGCTCTTCTGTTCGTCGTGAATTTCGGTCCGGCCAACTGCAAACTCTCCACTTACGAACATATTTCACATCCATGCACGACTCACCATACACTTCCGTCAATTGGCGATGGATTTCAATCGGCGCAGTGCCCTTTGCGTTCAAAAACTGAATAACTGCGCGCAATTGACACTTGGTGGTAACATCCAACGGAAGCTCCATTCTCAACGGCTGCCAAGCCAAGACTGAGCGCCTCAGAGCGGCTTGCGCATGTTTACACACAGCGCGTGAAGCACTCTTCATAACAGTGTGACCAACTGCCATACAACAGAGTTCTGTACTTATAAAAATAATAGGGATTTACCTTCGAACAACAAGGGAGGGGCCGATATGGTATACACAGTGGTTCAAAATGGCTCTGAGCACTATGGGACTTAACATCTGAAGTCATCAGTCCCCTAGAACTTAGAACTACTTAAACCTAACTAACCTAAGGACATCACACACACATCTATGCCCGAGGCAGGATTCGAATCTGCGACCGTAGCTGTCGCGCGGTTCCGGAATGAAGCGCCTAGAGCCACTCGGCCACCCCGGCCGGCTACAAAGTGGTCAAAATAAATGTTTCATACTGCCGAAAGTTTAATATTGATTGTTGTGTCCCAGAAATAAGTTATGATATCAACACACTAGTTTGTTTATAATGTAATATTATGGGAAACAGTACTTGTTTCTATTGTTAGGGGGCGGTACGTGCGGTCTGTGAGAACCGTACCACCTGTAAAAACTGCAGTGCTTGTGGTTTGTGATTACGAGACTTGCGTTGCTTCAGAATAGTTCGTACAGCAGTAACGTACGATCAGAGGCTCCGTATAGTCACTTTAATGGTGCAAAGAATGGGACAGGTGAAAATGGCAGCCAATGTCGCTGTGAGTCAAAGTGATTCCTCTGGAAACTGAACATGCTTCTAGGAACGGGAGCAGCCGAAGATTGTCACAGAAGTCGCAGCGGAAGAAACAGAATAGGTGTGCAGAATTAATATCTCCATATGAAACTTCCTGACAGATTAAAACAGTGTGCCGGACCGAGACTCGAACTCGGGACCTTTGCCTTTCGCGGGCAAGTGGTCTACCAACTGAGCTACCCAAGCACGACTCACGCCCCCTCACCACAGCTTTAATTCCGCCAGTATAACAGCAAGCAGTGCGAACACCTGCAGGAGCGCACATATCAACAAAGATGACAGCAAATAGGCTCCATGAGCAGGGATTAGGTGTCACAACACCTCTCCAGGGGTTCCGATGGGGGCTTGTGTCTCTTGGGAACGAAATCACTCGTTGTGGGCTAGGCAGCAGTGGGACACAACAATTTTTTCTCATAAAACCTGTGTGAGTCTCCACCCTGGCAATAGTGATATTAGTGTGTGGCGGCACCTGTTCCCTAGATTAAAAGAACATTTGACCGGAAAGCGATTCAAGTCTGACAACGAGGTGAAAGAAGAGGTTCATAACTTTCTGAACAGCATGGCGGCGAGCTGGTATGACATGGGCATACAAAAACTGCCACAGCGTCTACATAAATGCATCGACAGAAATGGTTATTATGTCGAAAAATAGCTAAATGTTCAAGCTGTAAACTGATGTAATTCATTGTAAACAGGTCTATGTACTTATAAAAAATAGGAGACCTTACTTTTGGGATTACACAACCGTTCAATGCTAAGGAGCTGTAGACAAGAGGCTACGGAACAAGCCAGTATCTGCTGCATACCAATACTGCCAATTGTTGAAGAGTTACGAAGGTGGAGGCATTACTTTTCAGTCAGCCCTCGTATATACGCGTTTCCCTCTTCATACTTCCAAATGAATCTTTCCACTTCGGGTTAGCAGATAATAATGTACCAACCCACGTGTTGCTGAGTTCATAAAGTATTACAACTTTTTCCAATATTTAGGTAAGTTACCATCCGTACAGCATCTGCATCTTCTCTGACTGAGAATTTTCTTTACAGTCCAAGGTGAAGAACAATCGGCAACAAGGTAGGAAGGAAGCGTTAATCAAATGATACAGCACGAATTATGTCTTCTCCAACTGTTTCTGTGTAATCACAAAATCTGAGATGAAAAATAGCTTCAACAAAACTGTAATGTCTTCTATCGAAATCTATATAACAAAGCTTCGAAATTTGCCACCTTCAGTTCTGTAATCTGTGCTACCGCTGGCTTCAGTGCGCAGTGATCACCATTGTCTAAAGTGCATAATGAAAGTGAAGATATTAAAATAAGATGATGTCTACTCGCACTAAAACGAACTCTGTTTTTGTTTCCCCATAAACATCCAATTCATGTATACTTCTAAAGAGGATTCTGGAAGGCATGACGTCTGTAACTGTATGGTCTAACAAATTATGCAATAAAGTGCAGAGAACCGTCTTTCCTTTATTACTTAACGATACCAGTTAAAGGCATCTTGTAAATTAGTGCAGAGCTGAACTTAATTCATTGAGGTGAATGAAATTCAGCCTTGTACTAATTTACGAGATGTGTTAGCTGCAATGCACAGGCATGCAACTGACGTAAATTATGTTCTTGCATAGCTTAACGCATGATCTGCTAACAAGCATAGGCTCGAAACTAGTGATCAAGTAACAAACGAAAGTGATATTCAACTTCGACGGTTCTCTGCAATTGATTGCATAATTTTGTAACTGAAATATAGTTGTCTACCACTATTTGCACTTTATACTTATACCTTTAAGAACAAAAGAAACTGGCACACCTGCCTAATAGCGTGTAGGGCCCCCGCGAACTCATAGAAGCGCCGACACGGCGTGGAATGGACTCGACTAACATCTAAAGTAGTGGTGGAGGGAACTGACACCATGAATCCTGCAGGACTGTCAACAAATCCGTAAGAGTACGAGCAGGTGGAGATCTCTTCTGAACAGCACAGTGCAAAGCATCCCAGATATGCTCAATAATGTTCATGTCTGGGCAGTCTGGTGGACAGTGGAAGTGTTTAAACTCAGAAGAGTGTTCCTGGAGCCACTCTGTAGCAATTGTGGACGCGTGGGGTGTCACATTGTCCCGCTGGGATTTTCGCTGTCCGTCGGAATGCAGAATGGACATGAATGGATGCAGGTGATCAGACAGGATGCTTACGTACGCGTCACCTTTCCGGTTCGTTTCTAGACGTATCAGGGGTCCCATATCACTCCAACTGCACGAGCCTCGCACCATTACAGAGCCTCAACCAGCTTGTACAGTCCCCCGCTGACACGGATTCGTGAGGTTGTCTCCATACTCATACCCGTCGATCTACTCGATACAGTTTGAAACGAGACTTGTCCGACCACGCAACATGTTCTCATCAACAGTCCAGTGTCGGCGTTGACGGGCCCAGGCGAGGCATAAAGCTTTGTGTCGTGCAGTCATGAAGGGTACACGAGTGGGGCTTCGGCTCAGAAAGCCCATATCGATGATATCTCATTGACTGGTTCGCACGCTGACGCCTGTTGATGGGCCAGCATTGAAATCTACTGCAGTTTGCGAAAGGATTGCATTTCAGTCACGTTGAACGATTCTCTACAGTCGTCGTTGATCCCGTTCTTGCAGGATCTTTCTAGCCGCAGCGATGTCGGAGATTCGATGTTTTACCGGATTCCTGATATTCGCAGCACAGTAGTGAAATGATGGTACGGGAAAATCCCCACTTCATTCCTACCTCGGAGATGCTGTGTGTCCCATCGCTCGTGCGCCGACTATAACACCACGTTCAAACTCACCTAAATTTTGATAACCTGCCATTTTAGCAGCCGTCACCGATCTAACAACTGCACCAGACACTTGTTGTTTTATATAGATGTTGCCGACTGCAGCGTCGTATTCTACCTGTTTACATATCTCTGTATTCCAGGAAACATGCATATAACAAAAAAATGGTTCAAATGGCTCTGAGCACTATGGGACTTAACTTCAGGTCATCAGTCCCCTAGAACTTAGAGCTACTTAAACCTAACTAACCTAAGGACATCACACACATCCATGCCCGAGGCAGGATTCGAACCTGCGACCGTAGCGGTCGCGCGGCTCCAGACTCTAGCGCCTAGAACTGCTCGTGTAGATAGAGAGGTAAAAATTGACACACATGCTTGGAATGACATGGGGTTTTGTTAGAACCAAAAAAAAGACCCATATTGCTAGACGCGTGAAAGATCTCTTGCGCGCGTCGTTTGGTGATGATCGTGTGCTCAGCCGCCACTTTCGTCATGCTTGGCCTCCTAGGTCCCCAGTCCTCAGTCCGTGCGATTATTGGCTTTGGGGTTACCTGAAGCCGCAAATGTATCTTGATCGACCGATATCTCTAGGGATGCTGAAAGACAACATCCGACGCCTATGCCTCACCATAACTCCAGACATGCTGTACAGTGCTCTTCACAACATTATTCCTCGACTACAGCTATTGCTGAGGAATGATGGTGGACATATTGAGCATTTCCTTTAAAGAACATCATCTCTGCTTAGTCTTAATTTGTTATGCTAATTATTGCCATTCTGATCAGATGAAGCGCCATCTGTTGGTCATATTTTGAACTTTCGTATTTTTTTGGTTCTAATAAAACCCCATGTCATTCCAACCATGTGTGTCAATTTGTACCTCTCTATCTACATTATTCCGTGATTTATTCAGTTTTCAAATTTATACTGACTTTTTGATCACCCGGTGTATTTGATATTCAAACACTAGTCGAACTCCTGCAGCAGCCTAAATTTACTAGGGCGCTGATCTGACTTCCTCTATCACCCTAGGACTCCTAGCAGCGCTGGTGCGGTCTGCTTGGGGAAATGTTTATCTCGGTGTCAGAGGAATAACTTGCATCTCCCCAGGCACCTACCACAATACGAATTTGCGCGAAGTTCGGCCCCCTACCCTTCTCCTCCATCTCTGCCGTCCCTTATCGTTGCAACAGCAGTTCGTTTGCCCCCTGATCAGATTTGTGAATGTCCTCCCGCTTTCCGCTCGCTGCCTCTGAGGGAGTGTATTTTGGTTGCTGTAAAATCCGTCCCCTCTGCTGACGTCACGGCAGCAGCTACGCACTTCCGGTGTGTCCTCCTCCCCCACCCCGGATGCGTACCAAGGCCGCCCGTCCCCCCCCTCCTGGCCTTACTCCTACACCCCCTCCCCGCCACCACCACAGTTTTTCCGTCCGACGTCACCCAATAACATCAGCCGTGCGCTCGGCTGGAAGAATCCCGTTTCACAAGTTAGTGTGTTTGCCCCCGACGGCGGATTCAGAAGTTTCGAAAGCCGTGCCGCGTAGCGGAAATTACTGCAAAACTACTTCATCACAGGACGACAAGTATGAGCTTTGCAGTTCAGTTTTGCATCAAAAGCAGTTCATTTCCATCGAATAAGCTTACACGTCCGCTTACCTGAAGCGCTGGTAGTCGCGGAAAATCATTAATTTGCTCTTCTCGACGTCTAAAGCAACTTATAACACCAATCAAAATAGTAGCATACATTGTGCTGTCAGATCCGTAAGCAAATCTCAGTTAAGACATCGGAGAACAAAAGTGGCCATCATAGCATTTGATGCATTTTGACAATCGAAAACGACACGAAAGGAAGGAAAAAAAAAAGATGAAAAGAAAACGGGATACATCAGATGTCTGCATCACACAGCATTCATATTTAACTTATATTCTATAGCGGTGAATGAAGTAGTGTCGCCGACTACCCATGCTTTCTGCTTGCTATATTTGCTTCGTATGCATCTAAATTCAAAGTTCCGGTTTTGTAGTGCATCGAAACTTCCGATAAACCTTAGAACTTTACATGCAGCTTTAGTGTTAGTTACGAAAGGATGATACTTCTTAAATTATATCATCTCTTAGTACCAAAATAATTTATTTAAAAAAATCCACTATTGAGTGTCGGCCATTGAGATATTATCAAGCAGAAAATATCAAAACAACAAAAACAGAATATACATACCGTTTTCGAAGTGTTTTTGTGTTGCACTTGAATCTGGCTGAGTGGTCGTTGTTGCAATTGTGAATGTTATTAATAACTAATTTTTAACGATCAAAGACTTCGATGGTGTCATTCAAAAACGTTTATGTGGTTTTGAACCACAGCCAGGGTAAAACAAGATCTTTTTAAAAAAGTATTTATCTTCATTAGCATTCGCTGCATCAACGATTTTCTTTTATTTTTATATTCGAGCACGTATCATTTATTGATAAGACTATACATAATATCACTTTTATACTTCATTATTCACCACCTTACTTTAGAACATCTGCCCCTTAAACGTCCTTTTAAATGTGACAAATTTCTTCTGTTTTCTTTTTAATTTTATCTATATTGTGCAGCTTCAAACGTGACTGTACTCAATACACTCGAGATATGAATTAAGAAACGCCTTCAGTCATAATTTTTCGTGTTTTATTTAGTGTAGGATGCATTTCGGACCCTGTGGGTCCATCTTCTCTCTGTAACTATAAAACTCGATGAATGTTGAATCACAGTACAACAACCTGCAGACGCCTTTAGTCTGACAATTCATGCCTGTTAACTGATGAAGAGATTAATATACAGTAGAACAGAATGAAATACGTAAGTCGCACTAGACAAAAATCGGATTGGTTTCATGATGGAGTAAAGGTAGCAGAGAGGCAAGATATCGCTTAGTAATGGAAGGCAGACTGAAGGAAACCGACGGTACCTTCCTAGCATTTGTGGATTTAGAAAAAAAACGTTATGCTATTGAAGGTGGAATAACTAGTTGGCAAGATTGGGATTAATGTACAAAGACTGCTGAAAATCGAGAACAAGTACTATACCCAAAGATCAGGGAAGATATTTTCGTCTGATGTAGCATATAAGATTGGGGTTAAGCTTATCACCACTCTTGCTCAACTTTTGCACAGAAGAGGCGATGGAAGAAGTTGAACGCCTGCCTGTTCATTCGTCCATTTCATTTCTTCTGATTATATTTTGTTTTTAATATTGCTATAGTTATCTTCGCAATATTTACGCGTGTCTGATATACTCAGATTCGGTTAATCGATATAAGCCCTTTGAGCAACGTCTTTCATGGGACTAAGGGGAATTCGCATCTTTAGGCAGTCAGTTTTTTGTTTCGACCAAAGAGAAGCCTGTGCAGTTTAGAAGCCACGATGTAGCCTTTGTTTCAAATAGCTGTTCTGTATTCCGACTTGGAAGGAAGACTGGATTTGTCTGCGGACGATCTTTGTTCGTGTAGAGACTCTACAACGATTAAAGGTTTGGGTGAAATCATTCCATTTATTTGCTTTGGTGAAGCTTAGGCGAATTGTTCGGGTTGTTTTGGGGGAAAAATGACATCATTTATGCATCATTTGGTCGCGATTACTCTACGTTTAGGCATGTACAGCATTTATCGAGCCAGTGAACTGGAAGGTTGTAGATTGCTCAAACTTGTTTAAATGAAAGCTGAATATAATGACGAAGGTTATCTTTTTAATTCGTCGTGCGATAAATTCACCGTTACCATCCTTTTCTAAATTGTGAAAGAATAATTACTTTGTTTAAAATCGTGCACAAAGAACATAGTATTCCGATTACTCAATATAAAATTGAATTTTATGTCTGCTGCTTTGAAGACGCATATGGATTTGTAAATTAATTCATTTCGTTTGGCGCCAATGTACATACTTGTTAACCAAGTGCTTTCTGAATTATTTCGAACCAAACCAAGTCATACATTGGTACTTGTGCCACATTTCGTGGCCACCAACTTGTCGTCGTCCGATAAATTCACAGTTATCATCCTCTCCAAATTTGTGAAAGATTTATTACGGACGATGAATATTCTAATGAATAGGCAACCACATCGTTGGTTACTTGTAATTTCTCTCTGCATGCTATCAAGTCACAGACGCCGACAAGTTAAGTCGACGAATGTTAATTCGATAATCGCTACTTGCTAAATGTACTGTTGTATTACACAGCAATGATATTTACAAATTTAATGTTGGTTCTGACGGCTTACTTGTTCCTTTGAACTTAAAGCTAATGATTGTAAAAATGCGGAAATCTCCGTTCTTAATCATTTCTTAACGAATCATTATTCACTGCTTAGTACTGAATTAGTAGCTATGGAAACCCATTTTTCAGATGTGCTGGTACATGAAAGAGTTCGTTTCTGTGTGTGTGTGTGTGTGAGAGAGAGAGAGAGAGAGAGAGAGAGAGAGAGAGGGGGGGGGGGGGGGAGAGAGAGAGAGTCTCTTTATATTGAACATTATGGGGCAGGTTTACAAATTGTTTTCTGAGGCTTTAGAATTATTGTATAACATAAAGTGAAACTTCTTTGTTTAAATGTGTGAATCTGTACTTAAATTGTTGAATTACTGAGAAGATGAGGCGTCTGCATTATTTGATTCTGAAACAGCTGAGTAAAACTGAACGTACTGAGCATGCTTTCTCTTTACTTTTTCTTATCATGTCGACACTGACCCACAATATTCTAGCGCAACGCAGTCTGACAGCTCAAAAAATTGCAACCTGACTTTAAATAATTAATACAAAAGAATGGCCCTGAATAAGAAACAATCCTGACAATAACCTATACATTTCGAAATTCTTCCCGTCCATATGTGGCACAACAGCAAACCAGTGCTTAACAGTATTGGTTAATAACAGTCTTGGTTGCAATTTCAGTTTCTTTTATTTTTCAACGACGCGTTTCGCCTTATTTAGATAACCTGAAGATGCCTAAATAAGGCGAAACGCGTCGTTGAAAAATTTGAAAAGAAACTAAAATTACAACCAAGATTGTTTTTAACCAATACCCATACATTTCATTAAGCACTTACCTCACAAAAATCTTCATTATGCGAACTACTGCAATACAGTGAGCGTCAATACTGCCAGCTCAATAAAAGATTCTAACTACTAAAGCCACTAACTAGTAATAGGCATATGGTTAGCTAAGGAAAGATTTTATTGCAAAGCTTAACAACGTGACATCCAGTTCAAACACGAATATAAATCGTCATTGACATCCAGTACTAAGATACATAATCATGAATAATTTTCAAGCTCCAAGTCGGATACTTCGAGATCTTTAGCCTACGCTAACACTTCAGACCTCTACCCCCATCAGTGCTAACTACTCACATCTAACATCCATCACTGCTGGCTGTCTACCTCCAACTGCCCAACAGTACTTCCATCACTGCTGGCGACTAACTTCCAACTGCCCGACACTACTGGCGATTAACTTCCAACAACGAGTCCAACGAGCCACAGAGTCTATTACAAAGAAAGCGCAGTCAGAGATCCAATGCAAAGCGCTACACAGCGCTGCCAACGCAGAAGCAGCCCACTTACAAAAGGTTCAGATTTTAACTGTCCCTGATTATTGGTGCAGTTCACAGCATTTTATCACAACAAACACCTTTCAAAGTGAAAGAAAATTTCCGTTGAGGAATGAATCTTCAAAGAAGAACGACGTAGCGCTTAGAACACCTATTCAAAGACACGAACAGCTATCTTGGCGTATAATATAACTCAAGAGTAGACAAAGCAAAGACATTGATGCAAATTATTAGAAAGCTCAATAAGAACTTGCTTAATTTGAAATTTGGGATGATAGGATAGAGGAAGCCTGTCTATCAAGCAAGATTACACTGGATGGCCAAAGCAAGAAATATTTTTCAACTCGACTGGCATGGGCGGAAAAAGTTTTCTCAGAGAAAATAGCTCTCCTTGTATGAGATGTTGATAGGGAAATGAGGAAGAGGTTCTTGAAAGTGAACATCTGCATCATAGTGGTATACGGAAGTAAAACATGGGCCAAAGGGAATAGGGGTAAGGCGAGCGTCAGAAATAACTCTGCGTAACAGCTAGAATCAACGCTAGTTATAATTCTTCTCAACACTAATAAACGAAGAAAGAAATATTTTAATATTCTTCGGCAGGATATAAAGACTTAATACATTTAATATTTTTCTAAGCAAGTATTGCTGCAGCTTGTTTTTTAAGAGAGGATTTCAGTAAGTAGTGCAACACATTTTTTTTCTCGGTCAGTTTCGATTGAACAAATATGGAATATGTTGTGAGACATGATATGGCATTCCTGCTTCAGCCTCTTTAGTTTCATGAAGTTCCTATAAGTTCCGGGCGCTATAGCGTACTGAGCCTTCAAAATGGCGTCAGTAGCGGATGTGCGTTCCACACAGAGAGCCGTCACTGAGGTTCTTCTGGCGGGACAGCAGAGCATCGCAGATATTCACAGGCGTTTGCAGAATGTCTACTGAGACCTGGCACTGAACAAAAGCACGGTGAGTCGTTGGGCGAGGCGTCTGTCATCATCGCAAAAATGTCGCGCAAACCTGTCCAATCTTCCGCACATTGCTCCTGAAATGTGTCCATCGCCACAAAAATGCAAACGAACTTTTCCTTCTGTATGACAACGCGAGGCCTCACACCAGTTTGTACACCCGAGAGGATTTCGCAAAGCTCCACAGGACTGGTCTTCCTCGCCAGTCGTACAGCCCGGATCCCGCGCCTTCCGACTTCTGTTCAAATGGTTCAAATGGCTCTGAGCACTATGGGACTTAACATCTGAGGTCATCAGTCCCCTGGACGTAGAACTACAGAGCGCACGAAATGTGTTACCATTTTGTTTTTGAATATAAACTTTATTGTCAATACAATCTGAAAGGAACATATACTACAATGAAGAGCCGTCCATGGAGATTTGTTCTAAATCAGCACATGCGCAATATGTCCACCATTTCGTTTCTAACTTCCTTCAAACGAACACTGACGTTAGTGATTACCCTATGGCACATGTCTTCCGTAATTTCACTGCAAGCTTGAAAAATAAGTCTTATGAGCTCCATTAAATCACGTGGACGTTTCAGGAAAATGTTTTACTTTAGGTACCCCCAAAGAAAAAAAGTCACATGGATTGAGGTCTGGACTATTGAGGGGCCAATTTTGTCCGTCATTGAAGCAACCTGGAAACCTGAGTGAAATGATCCGCATGTCGAAATGCTCGTGTAAAAACTCCAGCACAGTGTTTGCAGTATGTGGCCTTGCTCCATCTTGCATGAACCACCGCGTGTTGTGTTGAAAGGCAAGGCAGTAGCAAGAGGCTGTGGAATGAAGCTATTGAGAAGCATGCTCAAATAACGCTCGCTGTTCACAGTTTCTTCAAAGAAAAAGGGTCCAATAAGACCGTGACTGGAAATTGCCGCCCACGCTGTAATCCTCGGAGCATTGTGTTGTCGTTCATGTAGCACTTGTGGGTTTTCAGTGGCCCAAAAGCGTAAATTTTTTTTTTTAACCACACCGCCTAAATGAAAATGCGCCTCGTCTGAAAACCAAACGTTGTTGAGAGTTTCCTCCCCTATCCTCCGCCCACTGAGCAAACAGTAGTCTCTGCTGCTTGTGTTCTTCAGTGAGCTTCTGTGCACAGGTCATCTTGTATGGGTAAATATGGGGGTCAGTTTTAAGAATGCGTTGAACGGAGCGTGTGGATATTCCCAGTTGCACTGCTGCCTTTCTACACGATTTCCCGGGACTTCTCTGTACAGCAACTCGTACCGCTTCAATATTCCCCGGCGAAGAAACAGGCTTAGGCCGAGGTCGCTTCGCTTCCAATACTGTTCCTTCCTGTACAAATTTATCGTACAACCAGTGGATGGTCTTCTTGGAAGGGACCCATCGTGTGTTAAACTGTTGTCGAAAACGCCTCTGAGTCACAACAAGGCTTTTCGTTTTATGAAAAAGTAACACAACTGCCGATCGTTGCTGTGTCGTGAGTCTTCCATTGTCAGCCATTGCTGGTTACTAGTCCCCTAGCGGCAGCATCGTGAATTACACGTCTTTTCGTAAATCATTTGTTTTTACAAGCTTTGCTGGTACTGCTTAGAGATCCCAGCGGGATATCTAATGTGCGTCGTAAATTGTGAAAGAAACAATTAATTGGTAACACATTTCGCGCGCCACCCTGTACTAAAACCTAAGGACATCACACACATCCATGCCCGAGGCAGGATTCGAATCTGCGAACGTAGTAGCAGCGCGGTTCCGGACTGAAGCGCCTAGAACCGCTCGGCCACAGCGGCGGGCTCCGACTTCTGTCTGTTTGATCCCATGAGGGGTGCACTTCGGAAGACGCAGTATGTGTATGATGGAGAAGTTATTGATGCATCAAGACGTGACCGACGCAGACTAATAGAGTGGTAACCATGCGGGCATACAGGCCTTCTCTGTGCAGTGGCGTAAGGCCGTCGCATAGAATAGAGATTACATTGGCTAAAAGAGTTTGGGGTAATAAGGTGTACAGGAATACTGAATAAAACCAGTCTGCTTCCAGAAAAATATGTGTTGCATTATTCGTTGAAAACCTCTCGTGCAACGTTCAATTAAAATATTGAAACAAATATTGTGTTATTGGTTTTCTTACATTAAAATACGCTGTCATTCTGCTTGCAGGTACCGTGCCTTCCTCCGAATCTGCTTAATTTCCGTTGCTGTGGTAAGTTAACCACTTTAACTTTGTTACAGCCTTGAACTATAAATATCTTAGTATCAGTTTATCACTGAAGAAAATAATAGAAAATAACGACGCAATTTGTGATTACGTAGAAAATTTCAGTTTAGTGTAATATCATACTGAAGACTTCAGTGTGTCGATTTTTGCCTATTAGCCTAACCTCCCTACTCGTTGTGAATATGATTCCTCCTTATTTGTTAGTTCTTGAACATGTATAGCATTTACATTGTATCTAAAACGAACAATTCAACAAAAATTAAATCTGTCCAAAATGATCTGACACTGATTTTATTCCTGGCGTATAAACGATGTCAGCGGAATAACTACGGTGCCAGCAAGAAAAAATTTGCATTCGGCCAGTCAACTCTGAGCAGCCGGTGTTCAGCAGTAAACATGCGGCCATGATGTGTCAACATTGTTGTGTCACAAATCGCACTGGAGCAACGTGTGTAAATCAAGCGTTTCAAGACATTCTGCAGAGCGATTTGAAGGAGAGGAAAGCTTGCGCAAAGTTTGTCCCGCACACTTTGACGCCCGAACAAAGACGACAACGTATGAACGAACGTCTGCCGCGACTTGGTTTAAATGCAAAACGCAGACAGTTCTGCCAATGCGACGCGAGAGTAGAGTAACATCCCAAAGAAGGACCTCTCTCACATTTTCAAATTGTTGAATGTTCTGTGTGTTGTTAATCCACTTTTTGAACTGGTGAGACGTGCAGTTGTGTCTAGTGCATGTGGAGTCACAATGAGTACAGGGAGCAACAATAAAACGTACGGCACAAGTTGCAGAATACCTTCGTCACACGTAAACGAAGAAATTGTGTTATATGAACATGGGTCTGGAAATGTTTTGTTTCCATGTTACGACTCGTTTTCTCTAAATTATTAGTCATGGGAAACACACACGAACAAAACGCACCAGCGTACCTCATGCAACTCTTCCTCACACAAGATGCTGAATGTGCCCCTACGTGGCTATTGATACATGCATCAACCCGCCGACGTCGCAATGAATCTCGTACGCGCTGATATATCCCTGTAGTATCGCCTCTTCCCGATGTTATTCAATCTGTATATTGAGCAAGCAGTAAAGGAAGCAAAAGAAAAATTCGGAGTAGGTATTAAAACTCATGGAGAAGCAGCAAAAACTTTGAGGTTCGCCGATGACATTGTAATTCTGTCAGAGACAGCAAAGGACTTGGAAGAGCAGTTGAACGGAATGGGCAGTGTCTTGAAAGGAGGATATAAAATGAACATCAACAAAAGCAAAACGAGGATAATGGAATGTAGTCAAATTAAATCGGGTGATGCTGAGGGAATTAGATTAGGAAATGAGACACTTAAAGTAGTAAAGGAGTTTTGCTATTTAGGGAGTAAAATAACTGATGATGGTCGAAGTAGAGAGGATATAAAATGTAGACTGGCAATGGCAAGGAAATCGTTTCTGAAGAAGAGAAATTTGTTAACGTCGAGTATAGACTTAAGTGTCAGGAAGTCGTTTCTGAAAGTATTTGTATGGAGTGTAGCCATGTATGGAAGTGAAACATGGACGATAACTAGTTTGGACAAGAAAAGAATAGAAGCTTTTGAAATGTGGTGCTACAGAAGAATGCTGAAGATTAGATGGGTAGATCACATAACTAATGAGGAGGTGTTGAATAGGATTGGGGAGAAGAGAAGTTTGTGGCACAACTTGACTAGAAGAAGGGATCGGTTGGTAGAACATGTTTTGATGCATCAAGGGATCACAAATTTAGCATTGGAGGGCAGCGTGGAGGGTAAAAACAGTAGAGGGAGACCAAGAGATGAATACACTTAGCATATTCAGAAGGATGTAGGTTGCAGTAGGTACTGGGAGATGAAGAAGCTTGCACAGGATAGAGTAGCATGGAGAGCTGCATCAAACCAGTCTCAGGACTGAAGACCACAACAACAACAACATCGCGTATGATTTCGCAGTCTTCCATAATGCGGACACGAAGACTGAACATCTTGTGTTCCATACACAGGAGTCTCCAAATACCCCCACAAATTTAAGTCCTGTGGGTTTAGGTCCGGACGGCGAGGAGGCCAGGCAAGTGGTCCACCTCCACCTATCCGTCTGTCACCGAATCTGTTATTGCCTCCTGGGATACATCAGCGGATCCCAGATTGACTACGAAGGCGGGTTGGCACGTGTCTCAAAGCCCACGAAAGGCATTTGAACATCTCTAGAGAGAAAGAGTTACATATGGTATTCTGGTGCATTCTTCTCGTGAGTGTTTCCCACGATTGATGAGTTGGAGAAAACGAGTTGTAAAATGGAAACAAAGCGTTTCCAGACCCAAGTCTATATAATATATAATTTCTCCGTCTACGTGTGAGGAACATGTCCTGGAATTTGTGCCGTACATACAGAATCCGCCAGAAAAATGTATACACTCTTTCTCAGGCTCTATCGAGATATCGATACTGTCGTTCGTTTTGAGTTAAGAGTGTGTTGTGGTATGGTCTTTGGCCCAACAGATGTTAGTACTTTCATGTCGGTATTGAGAAAACAAGATGGCTGGAGAACGCTTGACATTCGAGCAATGAAAATATATTGTGAAGTGGTTTTTCAGGTTTGATAATGCCCGAAGGGCAACGTCAGTGGCGGCGAGAGTAGGAAAGACAACCGCAGACCTGCCTAATAATTAAACGCATCATTGACGAGTTTCAATTGCCTGGAACTATTTGTGATATTCACAAACGAATATCGGGAAAGCAGCTTACAGCTACAAGTCCTGCTTCGTCGGCTCTCGTGTTAGAAACGTTTGTTAATGACATCTTGGGTTGTCGGGTGTTCTGCCGGATATCAGCGTCGTACTTGCACGATATTTCGGTCACGTAGCTCGAGACCTTCATCAGGTGCGACCTGAGACTGCTCCTCGAGTGGACCTGGTCCAGTATTTATGCCTATGGCCTTCCCCCTCCACCAACGGCTGCAGGCGCTTCCTCTGTGGTCCGCGCCCATTTAAACCCACATGCTTCTTTAGGTATGTAGATGACACCTTCGTGATCTGGCCACATGGGATGGACAGGCTCAATGAGTTTCTTGAACATCTTAACTCATGCCACCCTAATATCAAGTTCACCATGGAACTGGAGAAGAATGGCCAGCTGTCATTTCTGGATGTACTAGTCCACAGGAAAGCAGATGGATCAATTGGCCACAGTGTGTACCGAAAACGTACACACACTGATTTATATCTGCAGGTCAGCAGTTGTCACCACCCTGCACAGAAGAATGGGGTTCTGAAGACTTTGGTCCACAGAGCACGTGCCCTATCAGACCAAGAGAATCTACCCATAGAGATAGAACGTCTCAAAACAGTTTTCTCCAAGAATGGATACATGGACAGACAAATTGAGAGGGCACTCCGACCAGCCACTATACCACAGGTTCCTGAAGAAGACCAAGATGAAGCAAGGAAGGTGGCATATCTGCCCTATGCTGGCTCTATTTCTGCCAGAATCAGTAGGATCCTGCGTAAACACAATATCAAGTGTGTTTTCTGTCCATCCAACAAGATCGGGGGACTGCTGGGGAGTGTCAAAGACGACCTGGGGTTACGAAAACCAGGGATTTACAATATACCTTGTCAATGTGGCATGTCCTACATTGGCCAGACGACAAGAACTGTGGAGATCAGGTGCAAAGAACATCAGAGGCACACTAGATTAAGACAGGTGACTAAGTCAGCCATTGCCAAACACTGTCTAGAACTAGATCATGCCATGAAGTATGAGGATACCAAGATTCTAGCACAAACACCCAGATTTTGGGACAGTGTTATAAGAGAATCGATTGAGATTAAAATGGCTGACGATCTTATGAATCGTGACACATGGTACCAGCTAAGCAGAGCCTGGGATCCGGCTCTGGAATTGTTAAAGGAGCAACGGGGCCAGCTGCCACACTACACAAACAGAAGAACCAGAGACATGGAGATGGTAAACGAGCCCCTGACGGACTGCCAGGAACACCAGACCGAAGATGGAACACCCAGAAGTGGGACTGGTGGGCGCGGACCGCAGAGGGAACATCCAGAGCCGCAGCAGACAAAAAACGGAGCGGCAACGCTCCAACAGGTCGTGGTGAGCGGGCGCGGACCGCAGGGGGAACGCCTGGTACCCCAGACCGTAGATGAAACCCCCAGGAGCGGGTTTGGTGGGCGCGGACCGCAGAGGGAACACCTAGAACCGCAGCGGACGGAAAACGGAGCAGCAACGCTCCAGCAGGTCATTGGGAATGGGCACGGACCACGTCCAGCACGAACGCTGGTCCAACTGAGGCGCCAGGTGGAAATGGCATGGCAAGCCGTTCCACAGGACTACGTCCAGCATCTCTACGATCGTCTCCATGGGAGAATAGCAGCCTGCATTGCTGCGAAAGGTGGATACACACTGTACTAGTGCCGACATTGTGCATGCTCTGTTGCCTGTGTCTATGTGCCTGTGGTTCTGTCAGTGTGATCATGTGATGTATCTGACCCCAGGAATGTGTCAACAAAGTTTCCCCTTCCTGGGACAATGAATTCACGGTGTTCTTATTTCAATTTCCAGGAGTGTATATAGCCCCTCTATCGAATGCACTAGAAAGCAACAGAATCGACAATAAAAGTTCCACACACATAAATTGCCGGATGACGTCATCATTGGAAAATCGCCCTTCGTAAGGTACATATTGGCCTGTCGCTTTCACAGTAGGAATTTGTTACTTGATTGCTTTTTATTACGGTAAAAGTAAATGTAGCTCAAGATATCTTTAGTGCGCCATCCCTGAGGTTTTTCTGTATCCGCCAGTGCATACCCCATGAGCGTGTAGGGTTTTTCTGCACGGGTAAATCCCATCATCCAGTCACAACCCACTGCTTGGGTCACATACAGACTAGCAAGACGCAGTGCACTCAAGGGACACACCAGCACACTGTATATAAACATAACATCATACTTAGTAATTACGCAGTTGAATGGCGCAAACAAGTGTCGACCTGGAAACTTTTCAATATACGATATCTCGTAAACTACTTGCACTATAATACTGAAGAAAACACCACTGTCTTTCTCATTTATCCTAATTTTAGTTTGTTAACCTCAGCAGGCATTGTTCAATTTAAAATAAGTGGAAGCGGCACTATAGTGACTGTGCACGTTACCGCAAAGCTTCATCCAGGAGAGAATGAGGAAACTTTGCAAGATATAAAACAAAAGGACAGTCTACCTAAATTAAATAGTGTGAGTGACGGTGTAGCCAAGAAGTGTCCTAATCTCGTTATTTTACTCTGAATGACCTCACATGATTAATTCCACGTGTGGGATTTTGATATAAAAAGAATGAAATTATATTTACTGTCTAATTCAAAATAAATGATGCTGCACTGTATACTCACCCTGTACCTTTACTCAAGCGTGCTAAAAGCAGGATTAAGATAATTAAATAAGCATCGTTCTCTGAACTAAATATAATTACCACAAGCATATAATATGTGTGCACCCAGAAACGCACTCAGTCACTCGAAATACACTGACGTGCGCAACCCGCGCAGTTAGCGTAATATCGTAGCTAAACAGCTATGAAATTCGAGTACCTCGGGGGCTCCGGCTGTTGACCAGTCAGGACAACGCACATTTATGATAGGTTCGAATACACGCTGAATGAGTGCTGTTAGCAAATCTGCCCACTTCTGAATTTGAATCATTTATTACGTGCGAAATCAGAATGTGCGGGAAATGGCAAATTAATTTATTGATTGGGCGCGTGAGTGACTACTATTTTACTATTACAAATTAACAGAAATATTGTAGAGAGAAGGAGAGAGATAGATGTGCAGCAAACAGCATATTTTCCTGTTAGTACTGCTGTTACATTTCGTGACAATATTGTCCATCTGAGACAGCACAGCAACTGGAACAACATTTTGGTTTAAATTGATTTAGCTACTGAGAACCACATAATAGAACTTACATGTTATTTTTTTCTCCTTTCTTTCCTTCCAGTAATTTTTCGTTCTTTCCCTATCCACATCTACATCATACTCTGCAAGCCACCAAATGGTGTGTGGCGGAGGGTACTTTTTGTACCACTAAACCCTGTTCCACTATCGAAAAGCGCGTGGGAAGAATGATTGTCGGTAAGCCTTTGTATTGGCTCTAATTTCTCGAATTTTCTCCTCGTGGTCATTACGCGATACTTACGTGAGGGAAGTAATATGTTGTCCGACTCTTCGCGGAAAGCGCTCTCTCAAAATTTCAATAGTAAATCTCTCCGTGATACACAACGCCTCTCTTGTAACGTCTACAAATGTAGTTTGTTAAGCATCTCCGTAACGCCGACCAAACGATCCCGTGACGAAACGTGCCGCTCTTCGCTGGATCTTCTCTATATCTTCTATCAGTCCTATCTGGTAGGGATCCCAGATAGATCAAAAATACTCAAGAATCAGTCGAACAAGTGCCTTATAAGCCACTTCCTTCTTGGATGACTTACATTTCCTTAAGATTATTCCTATGAATCTGAGTCTAGCATCTGCTTTTCCCACTTATTTGTTTTATGTTGCCATTCCGATTAAGATCGCTCTGGATAAATTTTACGGCACAAAACTGTTTCCAGCGGTTTGTCATCGATAGTGTAGATGTACAGTAGTGTATTTCGTTTCCTATGTACACACAGTATGTTACGTTTGTTTTACGTTCAGGGTCAACTGCCGAACCCTGCGCCATTCATCAATTCTCTGGAGATAATTCAGCAAGTCGTTAATATCTTCTGGCGTTGCTACTTTGTTGTAGATAAGCGCATCATCTGCGAACAGCCTTAGAGAGCACCCGATGCTTTCTATTGGATCATTCGTATACACTGAAAACACTAACCGTCCTATCACACTTCCTTGGGGTCGTCCGGAAATTGCCTCTGTATCTGCCAGCTTTTTCCCTTAAGAGCGACGTGTTGAGTTCCGTCTGCAAGGAAGTCTTGAATCAAGTTGCATATCTGTTCCGATACTTTATAAGCTCGTATTTTTTTCACTAAACGGTGGAGCAAGGCGGTGTCAAATGCCTTCCTGAAGTCAAGGAACACGGCATTAACCTGAGCGTCATTGTCTACGGAGGCACAGAGCGAGCGGGGTATCGCAGGATCTCTGTTTGTGGAATACATGCTGATTTTTATTGAGGATTTTGGTTGTCCAAGAACGTTATAATGCTTGTTCTGCTTTCTTCTGTCCATATTTCACCTGTATTTGTTTTCTCCTGGAAGTCCTTGAAACCTTTTACGCTTGCTCTGAACCTTTCTCTTCCTCGTATTTCTTCTTCCAGTATTTCCATTTCCCTCAGGTCTGCTTTAACTTCTTTTATCCATGTCACTGATGTTTTGTGATTTCTGTCAAAGAAGTTAAAAATTCTTTTTGCTATCATGTTTTCATCTAGTCTTTTTAGGTGTTCATGGAATGCAACTCTTCTCTTCCTCGCCGTCTCTGACATTTGCGCTATTTTTTCATAAACTTCCTTGTTATTTCTTAATTTCCATTTGCGATACTCGTATTTTGGTGCCAAAATTGTCCTGATTATTTTCCTTTCGTTTTTTTTCTCTTTTACCTGATTGTTTGACTGTATTAAACGAAAAACATTATGATGCATAAAGGTATTCTGGTTTAATGACAGTACATTTGTAGCACACAACGGAACAGCAGTGGGGACAATCCATCTCCCTGCCTTATGCCAGAAACAGCATTTTGTTTTAAAGAGAAAACAATAAGCAGAAGTAGAAGCACAACACACCGGTTACAGCTTACTCAATGGTAATCACAGTGTTTCTGCAGTTCAGTCTGATGCTGTCCACTTTTTCATTTAAAGATTTTATCAGTGTTCTCATACACGGAAGTTACCCAACCAGTCGTTCCCTCACGACCACGACCCGCTCTATCGTCATCGAAGCTATCACTCGACTGTTCAGTTTTGGTAGTCGAAACCACCAAAGTTACACTAACACATTTATATACCGAGCGAGGTGGCGCAGTGGTTAGCACACTGGACTCGCATTCGGAATAAAAAAATAAAAGGAGAAAAACATTTTCATATGCTCTGTCATGTCTCTGCCGAAATCATGATAAATTTGTAACAGCTCTATCCGTTACGTAGTGTTGACCATTCATCAGAACTGAGGAAACCAGTGTTACAGTAACTACGCAACTCTCTTCTGAGTTTCTCTGAGCTCCGTTCTCTCGCAGTTAAAACCACATCAACACTGTCCCTATTGCCAATGTGATGAATGAAATTACGGTTGCACTAGAATCTGCTTAAAATTTTCGATCAAGAGGATGCGAGGTGATCGCACTTTATTCACAACCCACCTGTAGTGTGTGGAGGGGAAGTAGTATTTCATGCGACTGTTCTTAGACCATACTTAACGAAGATTCATCGGATCCATAGCGCATTGGTGTGAAAATTGTTTCAAAGTTTCCGGACGTAATGAAAAGATATGTAAAATTTATTTTAGTTTACTTGATATATTAATTACTAGATAGACCTGAATGAAGACAAAAATTAGTGCACGTAATTTAAGATTCATTACTGGTTAGAAATAGCTTTTTAAAATTTTCGCATGTACGTAAGTAAAATAAATTTAGGCTACCACTTTCGCTCTTTTACATCACAGTACCAGTCATGTTACAGTTCACGTAATGTTTTCAGTTTTTTCTAAAGGACATTTGTATTTCCAAAGCCCTTTTTTCTCCGAAAACAGACCAGAGACGCTCCTTTATAAGAATTCCCCGACCACTCGCTGATCTGCGTAAAATCGAAAATACCACTACCGTGATTAATTTTCTGTGAGTCCGCTGCTTCTCTCTGTTGCACTTTACGTGTTCCGTCACAATGTTGATAGAACGCAACTGCATCGTCTATTCAAACATCTAGGCGTAACGATGCAAAACGGTATGAAATGGAACGATCGTGTAAGGACTGTAGTGGAGAAAGCGAATGGTCTACTTCGGTTTGCTGAGATAGTGTGGTTCATCTTTAAAAGAGACCACATACAGAACACTAGTGCCACGCATCTCGAGTACTGCTCGAGTATTGGGGATCTCTAATATTGTATATCGAATTAAAGGAATACATCGAAGCAGTTCAGAGGCGGGCAGCTAGATTTGTAACCGGTTGGTTAGATCGACATGCAGGTATTACGAAGATGTTTCGGGAACTCAGAGGGGAGGCGACATTCCTTTCGAGGAATGCTATTGAGAAACTTTAGAGAACTGGTGTCTGAAGCTGACAACAGAACGATCCTACTGCCGACCACGTACATTTCACGTAAGGACCACAAACATAAGCGAAATTAGGGCCCGTACGGAGGCGAATAGATAGTGGGTTTTCCCTAGCCCTGTTTGTGAGTGGAACAGGTTGGAAAATGACTAGTACAAGTGAAACCCACTCACTGCCACGCACCAAGTGGTGGCCTGCGGATTAGGGAGCATTATGTATGTAGACGTAGATGAAAAGCACTTTTCAACAATCCATGCCCTTGCAGTTACATATCAAGGAAAAAAATAATAATTTAAGAATTTTATAATATTTTACGATACACACTCGTAACACATTTCCATTACGTAACAAAATAGGTTAGAAGAAAGTAAGACAGAAAAAAATTACTTAGCCGTGTATCGGCTCCTATCATTACGAGTTTTTCCCATATCGTATCTTGACTTCGTCACGTTGCAACATGTGCTACGGTGACCTGACTACGATGAGCCGACAGAGCAGTGGGCACCAGCCTGTGCCACTGTCTCTGAACGAAATAGGATATTAGATATACCTCCCCCTCCCCGTCCCCCCCAAACGTCATCAACATTAGCACCTAACTAAGCTTCAGAATGAAAAGGTATCTGAAGATATAAATAAAAGGTAGACGGCATTTAATTTTTGTAAGTGTATTATTAAACCACGAATTAATGAGTCTGTTAGACAATTCATACTACTTATATCTAAAGAACTTTTTCTACAGAATAGTGAAACAATTCTCAGTGCATCGCGAGTGCTACGTACAACTCTTCCTCAGGAAAGATGCTCAACAACCCACATTGAGAATATACACATGTTGTTAAACGTGCTGCCTTCCCTCCACTCCTCTCCCTAGGGACACATGCTTCGCCTACACCATGCACGCATTTAAATTCAGCAAAGGTTAAAATGTGTGCCCTATACTTACTGTTGGTAAATAAGTTGATTGTGGGAATCCTTATTTCTAATCTGACAGAAATTGGAGGACATCAGGCTGTCGGTTCTTTGTGTCTGACCATTGACACTAATAATTATGACAATAATATTGTGTAAGTGCTCCAGCAGTATAGTATCCATAAGATAGTTAGTGTTGCCTTGTGAAATAGTTCGTTTATTGTTGTGAAGGGAATAATGTAGCAATTTATGGTGTCTTGTGGAAGCTAACTACAACTCGGGGAAAGCATTTTCATGAGATATTTAAGCATGTATGACATACACTATGTCATTAAAAGTATCCGGAGACCTGGCTCGAAAGTCTTACAAGTTCGTGGCGCCCTCCATCGGTAATGCAGGAATTCAGTATGGTTTTGGCCCTCCCTTAGCTTTGATGACAGCTTCCACTCTCGCAGACATTCGCTAAATCAGGTGCTAGAACATTACTTGGGGAATGGCAGCCCATTCTTCACGCATTGCTGCACTGAGGAGAAGTATCGACGTCGTTCGGTAAGGCCTGGCACGAAAGCGGCGTTCCAAAACATCCCAAAGGTGTTCTATAGGATTCACGTCAGGGTTCTATGCAGGCCAGTCCATTACAGCGATGTTATTGTTGTGTAACCGCTCCTCCACAGGCTGTGCATTATTAACAGGTGCTCGATCGTGTTCATAGATGCAATCGCCATCCCCGAATTTCTCTTCAACAGTGGGAAGCAAGAAGGGGCTTACAACATCAAATGGTTCAAATGGCTCTGAGCACTATGGGACTTAACATCTATGGTCATCAGTCCCCTAGAACTTAGAACTACTTAAACCTAACTAACCTAAGGACGTCACACAACACCCAGTCATCACGAGGCAGAGAAAATCCCTGACCCCGCCGGGAATCGACCCCGGGAACCCGGGCGCGGGAAGCGAGAACGCAACCGCACGACCACGAGCTGCGGACCTTACAACATCAGTGTAGGCCTGTGCTCTGATAGTGTCACGCAAAATAACAAGGGGGGCAAGCACCCTCCATGAAAAACACGACCACACCATAACACCACAGCCTCCGAATTTTACTGTCGGCATTACACTCGCTGGCAGATGACGTTCACCCGGCATTCGCCATAGCCACACCGCGCCATAGGATCGTCACATTGTGTACCGCGATTCCACACAACGTTTTTCCACTGTTAAATCGTCCAATGTTTACGGTCCTTACACCAAGCGAGGCGTCGTTTGGCATTTACCGGCGTGATGTGTGGCTTGAGCAACCTCTCGACCACGAATTCCAAGTTTTCTCACCTCCCACCTGACTGTCATAGTACTTGCAGTGGATCCTGATGCAGTTTGGAATTCCTGTGTGAGGGTCTGGATAGATGTCTGCCTATCACACATTTCGACCCCTCTTCAACAGTCGGCAGCCTCTACCAGTCAACAGACGAGGTCGGTCTGTACGCTTTTGTGCTGTACGTGTCCCTTCATGTTTCCTCTTCACTGTCACATCGGAAACAGTGGACCTAGGGATGTTTAGGGGTGTGGAAATCTCGCGTACAGACGTATGACACAAGTGACACCCAATCACCAGACCACATTCGAAGTCCATGAGTTCCGCGGAGCGCCCCACTCTGCTCTCTCACGATGTCTAATGACTACTGAGGTCGCTGATATGGAGAATCTGGCATTAGGTGGCAGCACAATGGACCTAATATTAAAAACGTATGTTTTTGGGGGTGTCCGAGTACTTTTGATCACATAGCGTATATGTCCCAGTTTTACTGACATAGGTACGTGGTACGAATTGTGTGTGTGTGTGTGTGTGTATGTGTGTGTGTGTGTGTGTGTGTGTGTGTGTAGCGGGTGGTCTATGTCACGGAGACTTTCAGTCATTCGTTTCCTAAGATGTTGCAACCTCCACCACATTGTCTTACACATTAATTGTAGTATTTGAAATGAGAAGTATGTAATTATCGTAATTTATGTTCTCTGTATTACAGTCTTACAGAATAGTGATCTTAATTTAGTTTCGTGACTGAAACACAATTGAACCCATTTGCTTTAAGCCGTTAGAAAATTTCATTTTAACCCTCAGAGAACAGTTACCCCCATGTTCGGGACCACTGCGCCAGAGCATGCAACTTCCCTCGTCTGTGCGTTGTGTAGTCTGCAATATGGGTCCTTCGCACCTTCAGCTCAGTAGCGGCATTTCTTTTGCCAAGGGACAGCACGAAGCCAGCCAATGACGATCGACGCTTGAACAGGTATGACGAGCGACGTTGCCACATAGTGTTAAAAGTAGGGCCGGTTGTACACATGGCGGATTTTACCGTCGCCATTCCAATAGTACTGCACGGAATTAAATTAGGGCTTCCACTTTAAGCGAAAATGAGACCAGCGGTAAATTTGGCGTCGGCAGTAGCTGTGCGACTGCCGGCTGCCACTGGCGCCGAAAGCTGCTTTTTTCGTCACCGCCGCGGCGTACGTGACCAAATGCACGTTTGCACACAAAGCGGTTTTCTATTTCCAGTAATAGTTTTGTTCCGTGCGAATTGAGCCTTCGTGAGTGTACACAGTTGGGAACTGGTTTTTCTGTTGCAAACATGAATAACGAAATTTTACTTTAATTCAAGAAAGACCCTTTTTTTCCCATATTGCAGTAGAAGAAACGCGGTTCACAGATTCTAGAGCTGGTAATGGTAAAATTCTGTAGCTGCACAGTACTTTTAGATAGCAGACGTAACCTGATTCAATTATTTATTTATTTTTTATTTTCATTATCGTGACAACCATGGTGGGATATTATTAACAAATGTTTTATTTGTAGAGACATAAAAGTTGTTGGAAATTAAGTAACAAAGTCACATTTTTACTATTGGTTGCAATTTACTTCTGTTGCTTTAATAATAGAAGATCAAATGTTCTGTATTAAAAGTACTATGTTCAAATGAAATCGGTTCATTTGACAGTTATCTGTTGTCGTCGTCATGCAGTTCGCAATTCCGTCACATCTTCGATATCTGCCAGGAAACGCTTCCTACACTCTACACAAAATATTTACGCAGAATGTTTCCCACATTATTTGCTCTGAGATCAACTCTTGTAGTCAGAATGAGATTTTCACTCTGCAGCGGAGTGTGCGCTGATATGAAACTTCCTGGCAGATTAAAACTGTGTGCCAGGCCGAGATTCGAACTCGGGACCTTTGCCTTTCGCGGGCAAGTGCTCTACCAACTGAGCTACCCAAGCACGACTCACGCCCCGTCCTCACAGCTTTACTTCTGCCAATACCTCGTCTCCTACCTTCCAAACTTTACAGAAGCTCTCCTGCGAACCTTGCAGAACTAGCACTCCTGAAAGAAAGGATATGACGGAGACATGACTTAGCCACAGCCTGGGTGATGTTTACAGAATGAGATTTTCACTCTGCAGTGGTAGAGCACTTGCCCGCGGAAGGCAAAGGTCCCGAGTTCGAGTCTCGGTCTGGCACCCAGCTTTAATCTGCCAGGAAGTTTCAATTCTTGTAGTGTTCTCTCCTTGACTCTCTTCCAGCCGTATAACTGACGTTGTATCCTCAACCATATATTCATCTCTACCTCTAACATAACTATGACGAATAACGCAGGCTTTAACAACATCATTAGCAGATTGTGTTTGGACATTTACTGGCTGACGAAATGCTCTCCAGTTATTACCGAGGATACGGGGGGGGGGCTCATTCTATGTACTTCTTGTTCGGCGCAATCAATAGTTGAAGATTCGCTTGTCGATTGTTAAATGTGTCTCACCAAAAGAGCTTAGCAATTGTTTATGTAGCCGAAATGCTGCATATATAAAAAAGTGTCACTGCCGGACTAGCTGTGCCTTCCCATCAGGTAAATTTTTTGAACTGCTTCCTATTTATTTCGACAGCTGAATATGTTTACAAATCGACGAGTCACAATCTTCACCTTAACTAGCAATATGCGTATAAAAATCTGCAAATGACAAGAGAAGATTCCCAGTTGTAAATAAACGAAATTGATAAAACTGGGCGGATAGTTACAGGAGTCAAAATAATGCAGTATGTATTTTTTCGTTTTTGCCCAATTTCACTTTTAAGGGGTAAAACACACCACTACTAGATCGAGAGGGAATATCTTCGAAACCATGATATACAAAAAACGAGCTTCATACAGACGTTCAAAATAATTAACGTTCCTGAAAACTGTATAGTCAGCTTTTGTAATAATGTTAAATTTTGCTGTATACTCGACCATAATTAATTAAGTTTTAGTAATGAAAACTTTTATTATAGCATAAATTAAAGAAGCTTTCACATGTCATCCACCCATGTCTAATGAAGCTGGTTTCTAAACCACCAGTTTTGCAAAATTAACTGTGTACAATGTGCTGTCAGAGTATTTTCAACATACCTAAGTAAAATATCTAAACTTACACTACTATTACAATTCTTTCTTCTGCTTATTTTGTTTTATGTTTTAAGTTGCTATTTTACCCTTTTTAAATTCATGTTTTTTGTTCCTTTTTTAATTTTCCATTTCACACATGGATATTTCGTCAACTGAAAATAATAAGTAACTCATTATTATGATAAAAAATCGTTATCAGAAAGATCATCTGTAAAGAAATGCTTAAAACGGGACTTTTTATACCATGCACATCGAATGAATGAAATGTCTTCATATAATACACAGGACAGAAAACACAATACAAAACAAAATTGTGCAGGACTTACAAATTGTGGCGGGCGATCCGCTAAATATCCTGATTGGTATTAGGCATATCTCAGTACATTGGTAAGCCCTGGCGAAGAAGACAGATTATGAACTTGTGACTGCAGATTGATTATATTGTTTCTCAAGTGGACAAAGATATCGTAATCATTCAGCAGAACTAGATCTGCATATCTTCTCCAAAGTTTTTCCTACATCGAATGCCACATACGTCCAATGGCTGTCCCTGTTCGGTCGAGCCTTTCGACATAGCCAGATGAACGAAGTCTTGTCACTAATTACGATACTCAAAACGGTTTTTTTACATTAACCACCCCAAAAATCCGACAGTAATATGTAATTTCTTCTGGACTGGCAAAGAAAACTTTTGTCAAATAACTTCTGACGTGGTCAGAGGTTAATTTACCAGACTGCGATGCTGTCACAAGAACATTTGGGGCTACAAAGAGAGATTCGCGAATTCTCGGTCCAATCTCTCCACTAGCCTCTTTTAAAACAATGAAAACGTGGGTGGTCAGTGTGCAAAATCAGTTCTGAGTGACCCCAAAAGGTTCGACGGGACAAGTACAGCGCCTATGGACATTTACAGCTTTCGATGTTGGAAGAACTTTGTAAGAAGCTTTTCAGATCTAGTTCTGTTGAACTGTTGGCAATGTAATCTTTTTTCTGTGTGTGAAATTTTATGGGACTTGACTGCTAAGGTCATCGGTCCCTAAGCTTACACACTGCTTAACCTAAATTATCCTAAGGACAAACACACACGCCCATGCCCGAGGGAGGACTCGAACCTCCGCCGGGACCAGCCGCACAGTCCATGACTGCAGCGCCTTAGATCTGACAATATAATCAAGCGACAAGCACCAGTACATAATCATTTCTCTCCGCCAAGGTTTTCGAATGTACCACTATAATATGCCTGGTGCAAATCAGAATATTTGGAGCATCATTCGCCAAAATTTGAAATCCTGATGAAATTTATTTTACACTGCGTTTTCTTTCTTGTACACAATGTGAAGAAATTTCATTCGTTTGCTGTGCATGGAGTAAAAAGAACGCTATGTTTTAAGCATTTCTCTACAAATAATCATTATTGTAATGATTTGGTGTCATAATAATACTTACTATTTTCAATTATCAAAACACACACATGTAAAATGGTAAACTAAAAAGGCAAGAAAAACATGAATTTAAAACGTGAAAGGCAATACAAAACATAAAAGAAAAGTAGGTAGAACAAGTAATTAGAATAATGATGAACGTTTAGATGTTTTAATTAGGTATGCTAAAAATACTCCGACAGTACACTGCGCACAGCACTTTCCGAAAATGTTGTTTCAGAAAGCATCTTTATTTCCTACTTTACAACATAACTTCTTTAATTTATGTAGCAACGGAAGTTTTTCTTTCTTAAGATTAATTACTGGTGGCGGGTTATTTTTCGAAATTTTAAATTATTACAGAAGTTGATTGTACAGTGGAGATGGCGCCCGCCGAGTCTCTGCGGTGCCCGAGGCTGTTCACACTGGCCCACTGGAGCAGGCGCACTCGCTCAACTTCATTTGAGGAGACGAGCTGTAGGTCGAAGCGTCGAGCTGACGTCAGAGAGAGGCCGGCTGCACCTGAGCAACTAGCTGTTGGCGACCTCAGCCACTTGACCGCCTTAGTCCACCATGGACGACTAATTTAGTGAGAAGCCCTGGGCTGCAGCGTTTTGGTGTTTCCCAGGCAGTGACTCGTGTTCTGATATAAGATGAACCTCAGCTAAATTTGTTCGAGTTGCCAAGGTCATGGTGTTCTGCAGTGTTGGAGCAGTTCAGTATAGTACGTAAGCCGTGGCAGTTTGTTGTACCTAAAGTCATGTAAAACTTGCATAGTAGTTATTGGCACACAGCTTACTAACAACAAGAAACAGTGGTGAGTGCGTGTCTTTCTGAGATATCCCTCCTATGCTGGAGCGAATCTACAACTCATCTCTAATCTTTCCTGTCGTATTTAAACATCCTTAGGTTTCAAAAAATTACGGACAGTATTATTTAACACCTCCATTTTCGTTACATAAGTTCATTTTTCTTTGTAACTTGCCACTGTTACTTCTATTTTTAGCACCGAGTACAATATTTGCTTCAGATAAGGAACAATTGATGTTATCACATGAAAAACTGTAAAATGTATGACATGTTTTAGACAACAAGTCTCTAAATATCCAATAAATGAAATGAAAAAAGTGCTTTTATTTCTAGTTGTGTTTATAGTATAATTTTAAAACTGCGAACCTGTCCGACTGGGTTGACTTACTCTTACGTTAACAATGGTCTAATATCGGTATTGATTATTGCCTGTTGTATGTTATTAAAGTAAAAGGCTCTTTTATTTCATGTTATTAAATTTTTGTAAATATTTTCTGAAAATTTGGTAGTTTTAATTGTTTTATATGTAAGCTGAAGTTGTCATTTGCATATATTTTAATTCTATACCTTTGTTTACTGCCATGTTTTAATGGTATTTACTACTAAATACGGCCATTTTACTGCGGTGACTGGTCTAGTCTGATAGGCAGAGGGTGCGTCGAGTCTTTCTGACAGAGGTCGGTTCCTGACTACATTTTAAAACACGCTGTTATAATTCTCTAATTCCTCGTTTTTATTGTTAAGCCTCATGACATTAAATTTGTGCATTTTTTTATCTCTCGGTGCAGTACTGGCTTTTAAAAACAAAATAAATTGTTCATTTGTCATAAATTTTTTTCGTCGAGCCCTTTCAGTGCCACATCTTCGCTTTCCTACGTTTCAATTACTATGGGTCTACTTTGCCACGACAAAGTCTGCCCTGACGGCTCCTCAGAGGTGTACCTCTAGACGTGCACAGTCGAAGTGCACAGAGGTTGAAGGGATTATGCACAGAAATGTTGTTATCGCACATTGTTGATTTGTTAGTAAAAAGTTTCTTTTTTGTTTTTAGAAAAGAAGCCCTACTTTTTGACTAGACGTCGTAGATGCTCTAGGAGAAACGTGACTATCAGTATGCATGCTACTGCAAACTTGCCTAATTCAAAACACCGCGAATAAATACAGGATTTCCGGTGCTTATACATTGGGTTGTAAAGGCGATACAAAGGTAGGGTCAAGTGTTCTGGATAACCCTCAGGCTAGGGACCAGTTGTATACCCAACAGAGGGATCGTTTTAGTGTCACTGTACTACAGTATAGGGCCAAAGTATGAATATTACACACTTCCTCCTACTTTGACAAATAGAGCTAATCCATTGGTTCTTTTTGCAGTTGATGTGGTCTACGCTGGGCTTGATAATACGTGGAGGCGCCATTAGTTCGTGGGTGGTTCCTCGGAAAACTCCAAGAAAATGTTTTTTCAGCATACTTTCGCCACCAAAAGCAGACCGAAAACCAGCCGAGGATGCCGAGACGCATATGCACAGCAAATGGCTGAAATTTTTACAATATATGCCAATCAGCAACTCGAAAACCGGTGGAAAATTCCACTCTATTGCCGAAGCACTACTATTCCACCAATGGAGATACTTGGCGCCAATTTCTGCACCGATTTTGCTACGTCACGGAGCTATCCCATGAGCCAGCCAATCACAGTTATGGCTTTGCAGAAAACGCCAGAATTTGCCCGACAAGACTGCCTGGGAACACAAGTCATTCCCACGCCTCACTGGTAGCCCGTCAGAACGCGTTTTCACTACGTTTGTACGAACTAACGGAATCTCTAACCCCTGCCACTCCTTCAGGCTCCTGTGGGCGTGTCGCCCCCCCCCCCCTCCCCCCTCTTATGACGATGTCGGCGTCTGGAGAGCATCCACTCGACTCCCTCACACCCGTCGGCATAACCCTGTTAAGATCAGCAGAACCCGCCTGTCGCCGGGCCGCCCGGGTCACGAGAGAGGCTGCGTTTGAAGTCCGCATGTGAGGCAATAGCAACTTTTCACCACATGCAATTAGAGAGGAAAGTATTCATACCTTCTGAATTCCCAATGCTAGCGTTGTAATGACAATACTCCACCAGTCTTCCCCAAATCGAATTACTCAGAGTAAGATATAAATATGAGAGGGGGAAAGTCACTGTGTGCATCGTAAAGGCGTGCCACCTCTCATATACTCCTGAGATTCCACTTAGAACTTTGAAAATTTTCTTGATATCCTTATCCGTTTCCAATATACAGAGGTTTAAAGTTACCCCAGTTACATAAAATCTGGTATGAGGCGAAATCGGAACTATAAATAACTGCAGCAGATTGCTCAAATTTTAACAGTATATGATCTAGAAATTTATCTACCAGAGCCACATCCACGTTTTCAAAAATCCAGCCAGTGGTGATGAGAGACAGAGTATTTCACACTGACAACAAAGAAGAGAGAGCATCAGTAGCAGGGAAGGAATGAGATATTAGCAGTGAGAGGGAACGAGAGGCAGACAGCGACAGTGAGAGGATACTGTAGTAGGTGGACGGCACGAAGGGAACTGTGGCTACGACACAGCAGACAATTACAGAGAGACGCAAAGAGGTAGTGACAGTGAGTTGGGCTGATTGAGCGAGTGAGAAAGGGCAAGTGGGAGTGGGTGGGACTAGTAGGTGTGAGCGAGTTACAGTTAGGGGAACTAGTGAGAGTTTTAGGTGGGTTGCAGGTAAAGAAAAGTGTGAATATGATGGGAACATTTTTAAAGGTGCAGAGGCAAAGTAGAGTCTTTCAATTGCACCGGAACGTATTCGCACTTTTTGTACTCCGATAGGAGCTGGTATGATTTGGCCTAGCGGGACTGTGCAGTGAAACATGAGCACACGGGTTTCTCGTGAGACGGCTGTGCAGCACGGTAGCGCCCTGCGCTTCTGCAGCGTGTCCGGACTTGCGGGTGGTGGTGTGGCGGCCCTTTTCTGAGTACGTGCTCCGGCCGGCGTATCTGTGCAGGCCGGATGGGGAGCGCTCCACACACTGGCGGCGCCGCGCCGTGTGGTCCGTCTCCCTGTTATCGCGCCGCCCTCGCTGGCCGGGAAATTTAATATGCCCGACGCGGGGCGCCGGCTGCCCCACCGCTGAAGCTCTCACAGAGCAGGCTACACCCCGCAGGCGGCGACTCACCCAGCGGCACGAAAGCGGCATTACGGTGCGTGCACCACACAAGTCAGCATCATCACCTTCAACCACTCGGCGTATGACGTGCTTATTCAGAGTTCCTAACAGATTAAACCTGCCTGCTGAACCGTGCTTGGATACCGTAACATTGTGCCTTGCGCGGGGAAATGCGCTTACCGACTGAGCTATTTGCGCACGTCTCACGAAATCGTCTCAGAGGTTCCTATTCTGTGCCTAACTTCCAACCTACACAGAAGTTCTTCGTATATCCATAATTGAAACGGACGAATTGGGACGTCAGCTAGTATTATATATGTTAAAAAATGACGAAATTCCTCCAGCTGTAATAAGGTGTTGGTTTTATTGGCAACTAGTTTCGATGTTGTTACAACATCATCTTCAGGCCCATACTAGTTGACAGTAACCGTGTGTGTCTAGTAGTCAGTGGTGAGATAGGCGTGTTCCATGCGGAAAGCAGGTAGTAACTTACTACAAGTTACTACATATCGTAAGTTCATGAAACTATAGGGGCTGAAGCGGGGATATTCCACGATGTCCTACAACAAACTCCGCATTTTTCCAACCGAAATTGACCGAGGAGAGAACACTTTTGCATTACTTATTGAAAACCCACAGTATCACGTGTTCATTTTCTGATAATATACGTGAAATCCCTGTTTTAGGATAACATATACTCTGTGGCAAATTCTGCTGTAACGTTTCCCTGATTATTGAAAACAAGTAGCCAACGCTCGCTTCGTACGGTAGCACCAGCTATCTGTGGCCAGACGCCTTGTTCATAACACAATATGTAATGACTACACAGTTAACGGAAGGATAGCTGTCACATGTTGTTGTTGTGGTCTTCAGTCCTGAGACTGGTTTGATGCAGCTCGCCATGCTACTCTATCCTGTGCAAGCTTCTTCATCTCCCAGTACCTGCTGCAGCCTACATCCTTCTGAATCTGCTTAGTGTATTCATCTCGTGGTCTCCCTCTACGATTTTTACCTTCCACGCTGGCCTCCAGTATTAAATTGGTGATCCCTTGACGCCTCAGAACATGTCCTACCAACCGATCCCTTCTTCTAGTCAAGTTGTGCCACAAACACCTCCCCAATTCTATTCAATACCTCCTCATTAGTTATGTGATCTACCCATCTAATCTTCAACATTCTTCTGTACCACCAAATTTCAAAAGCTTCTATTCCCTTCTTGTCTAAACTATTTATCGTCCATGTTTCACTTCCGTACATGACTACACTCCATACAAATACTTTGAGAAACGACTTCCTGACACTTAAATCAATACTCGATGTTAACAAATTTCTCTTCTACAGGAACGCTTTCCTTGCCATTTTATACCGTCTCTACTTCGACCATCGTCAGTTATTTTGCTCCCCAAATAGCAAAACTCCTTTACCACTTTAAGTGTCTTATTTCCTAATCTAATTCCCTCAGCATCACCTGACTTAATTCGGCTACATTCCGTTATTCTTGTTTTGCTTTCGTTGATGTTCATCTTGTACCCTCCTTTCAAGACACTGTCCATTCCGTTCAACTGCTCTTCCAAGTCGTTTGCTGTCTCTGGCAGAATTACAATGTCATCGGCGAACCTCAAAGTTTTTATTTCTTCTCCATGGATTTTAATTCCTATTCCGAACTTTTATTTTGTTCCCTTTAATGCTTGCTCACTATACAGATTGAAAAGCATCGGGGAGAGGCTGCCACCGAACTTCACTAATTCCCACTACATCTAACTTAAACCTATCCATCTCCGTTTTTAAATTTTCTAACCTACCTGCCCGATTAAAGGATCTGACATTCCACGCTCCGATCCGTAGAACGCCAGTTTTCTTTCTCCTGATAACGACGTCCTCTTGAGTAGTCCCCGCCCGGAGATCCGAATGGGAGACTATTATATCTCCGGAATACTTTACCCAAGAGGACGCCATCATCATTTAATTATACAGTAAAGCTGTAAGATTTTTTACATAAAGAATGCTGTCACAAGGGTAGAATAATTCATCATTTACAGTCGGACAGCTCTGTGTAATTAATGTTGCCAGTACCACCTACGTACCAGACAGTTTCGCTGCTACAGCAACGCTGGCGATGCTCAGGGCTAAGGATCTTCTCGCAAGCGCAGGACTGACTGCACCGCGGCCGCCTTCTGCAGATTCAGAGGACAATCCAAGGCCGCACTGTGCCTGGGTCTCCAGCGAGAGTACTGGAAGAGTGATGGGCCCCGAGGAGCGACTCGCCGTGCTACGTCACCCCCCTCCCTCCCCCACCTCCCTAGTGTGCTGTTCCCCGTCGGGCATTATTAGCGCTCCCGCCACCTTCTGTCCCAGAGTCGCTTTTTCTTACAGGTGTCTACCTGCCAGAGATGAGTTATCGCCCCTCTAGGCCCGACAGCTGCTTATCTACCACAAGACAAAAAAGAACGTAGGTCAGTGACCGGAACTCGCAGAATATGCAATAAATTGCTGTATTCTTGCTCAGTACTTTCTGTAGATTCCTAGGACAGCTCTTTTTACATGAAGAATGGAACACATTATTTCTATACATCACAAAAACGTATGTTAACATCTTCTAAACAGCTTGGTCGGTTTCAGCCAAACTACACTCCTGGAAATTGAAATAAGAACACCGTGAATTCATTGTCCCAGGAAGGGGAAACTTTATTGACACATTCCTGGGGTCAGATACATCACATGATCACACTTACAGAACCACAGGCACATAGACACAGGCAACAGAGCATGCACAATGTCGGCACTAGTACAGTGTATATCCACCTTTCGCAGCAATGCAGGCTGCTATTCTCCCATGGAGACGATCGTAGAGATGCTGGATGTAGTCCTGTGGAACGGCTTGCCATGCCATTTCCACCTGGCGCCTCAGTTGGACCAGCGTTCGTGCTGGACGTGCAGACCGCGTGAGACGACGCTTCATCCAGTCCCAAACATGCTCAATGGGGGACAGATCCGGAGATCTTGCTGGCCAGGGTAGTTGACTTACACCTTCTAGAGCACGTTGGGTGGCACGGGATACATGCGGACGTGCATTGTCCTGTTGGAACAGCAAGTTCCCTTGCCGGTCTAGGAATGGTAGAACGATGGGTTCGATGTCGGTTTGGATGTACCGTGCACTATTCAGTGTCCCCTCGACGATCACCAGTGGTGTACGGCCAGTGTAGGAGATCGCTCCCCACACCATGATGCCGGGTGTTGGCCCTGTGTGCCTCGGTCGTATGCAGTCCTGATTGTGGCGCTCACCTGCACGGCGCCAAACACGCATACGACCATCATTGGCACCAAGGCAGAAGCGACTCTCATCGCTGAAGACGACACGTCTCCATTCGTCCCTCCATTCACGCCTGTCGCGACACCACTGGAGGCGGGCTGCACGATGTTGGGGCGTGAGCGGAAGACGGCCTAACGGTGTGCGGGACCATAGCCCAGCTTCATGGAGACGGTTGCGAATGGTCCTCGCCGATACCCCAGGAGCAACAGTGTCCCTAATTTGCTGGGAAGTGGCGGTGCGGTAACCTACGGC
This sequence comes from Schistocerca serialis cubense, assembly GCF_023864345.2. Lineage (NCBI taxonomy): Eukaryota > Metazoa > Arthropoda > Insecta > Orthoptera > Acrididae > Schistocerca > Schistocerca serialis. The sequence continues at coordinate 866,373,744 of NC_064641.1, read as the reverse complement.
ACTGCGTAGGATCCTACGGTCTTGGCGTGCATCCGTGCGTCGCTGCGGTCCGGTCCCAGGTCGACGGGCACGTGCACCTTCCGCCGACCACTGGCGACAACATCGATGTACTGTGGAGACCTCACGCCCCACGTGTTGAGCAATTCGGCGGTACGTCCACCCGGCCTCCCGCATGCCCACTATACGCCCTCGCTCAAAGTCCGTCAACTGCACATACGGTTGACGTCCACGCTGTCTCGGCATGCTACCAGTGTTAAAGACTGCGATGGAGCTCCGTATGCCACGGCAAACTGGCTGACACTGACGGCGGCGGTGCACAAATGCTGCGCAGCTAGCGCCATTCGACGGCCAACACCGCAGTTCCTGGTGTGTCCGCTGTGCCGTGCGTGTGATCATTGCTTGTACAGCCCTCTCGCAGTGTCCGGAGCAAGTATGGTGGGTCTGACACACCGGTTTCAAAGTGTTCTTTTTTCCATTTCCAGGAGTGTAGATACAAATATCACTTGCTGTCTGGAAAGAACCACTATGGGTTCTGAGTACCACCTACTTCTCAAAGGGATGGGGGTGAGTGAAAAAGAAGTATTTGAGAATGAGAGTACTTAACCACTTGGAACGAAAAAACTTTACACATAACTTCAAATCCTTATAAGACATTTTCTCGCTGATTATCCCCAAAAAACGATTGAACGAAAAAAGTTTATCGCTTGTTATATGTTTGCTGTTCGTGCAGTAAGAGTACCGCATCAGGAGTAGCGTTATAATTTAGTATTTCTTTACTACTAACTCTATTCACAACACAATTTGGAGACAGTGTCCACATCTAGCATTGAATATACTTGCAAAATTATGTCACTGTACGACATGTAGTTCGGGATATGTGACGTCATACTTAGTGGGAGGGGTGAAAATCTGCCGCGTCAGCCATGATCTTCCAATTTATTATTTCTTTACTACTATATTCTCAACACATTTCGCAGACAGTATTCACATGTACCACTGAGCTTACCTGCAAAATTACGTCACTGTACGACACATAGCTCGGGTGATATGACGTCATAAACACTGAAAAATTAAGCTGCGTGAAAAACTAGCTTTCCTTAAAACAGAGCCAAAAGTCCCCAGATACACTCATCAAGTGATTTATAATGAAAGAACTTAGCGACTTTTAACAAGCTTTAAACATATTTCCAAACCTTTTACATTTGCTCATTTACTTACTTTTGAAGTTGTTTTATACATGGGAGTTCCATTCTTTAAAGAATCTGAGGTTTACTGGTTACTATCTGTAAAGAAGCACTTCGAAGCTAAGAATCTCTTGCGTGCCACAGGGGAGGGGATGAAAAGGGGTTGGCATTGAAGTATAACTCGCGAGCATTTGGAGCAATTTCAGTCGAATTTGTTAGGTACATTACTTATTGTTTGTATAAAAATAGTGCTGGGGGAAGATTCCCTACTGCCACTAGGGACAGGGGCAGTCGTAAAAAGTGGTAACGTAAAGATATTCGAAAAATGATTTGATATTTATTTATTGTATTTAGTTGGCTTGGAATACTTTTGAAATTGTGAAGGGTAATTTTTTCTTTATTTGTGATGTTCGGTATGCCAACCACGTCGCTAGAATGAGCACTGCAGAGAGCTAATAATTTCGTCACTGTGTTTCGGGATCTGAGATCAGTCCAGCCGGGTGAAGCAAGAAGATGCCTTAATAGAAGATTGAAATAAATAAATACCGGGGCAATACCTTTCTCAAGTAGTACCGTACAAAGAGTCCTATACAGGTACAGAAGTAACTGAACATGTATACTGAAATTAGATACCCTCTCTTATCATGCTGTATGTTAACTGTCTCATTTGGCGGAAGTGTAGTTACCAGCTGAGCCTACCACAGAGAAAGAAACACAAAGCAGCCAATCTCAAAATTATAATAGTACGTTACTGTTACGCACGACTCATGTTATACGAGCGTATTGGTATAAGATCTTTAATAGGACAAGCGATCGTGATATACAGGACATAAAATCCCGTCTGAGGCCTGCGATCATTTTTATGTTAATAATTGGCAACCAATGTTGTACAATCGCAACAAAGTCATGAGGTGTTCAATTGACTCTTTTATTAGAAGATGTTACGCGTTTCGGGATTACACCCATGTTCAGACATCACAAACTTCAATTCCTTCCTAACCAACCAGGAGTACAGCCTTGACAACTCAAAGAAAGCGTCGAATGACATATGACTGCGACACAAGCGCTCTTGAAGCAGAGAGTATACGCCTGGTTGTTCTAATAAAAGAGTCAATTGAACATTTCATCACTTTCTTGCGATTGTACAGCATTGGTAGACAATTATTAATTGAAACGATCATTACACAAGCTGAGCGGCTTCACCCGTGTGGTTGACAATTATGACTGGATTTATGCAGTCAAACCATCTCAAGTGTGCACTTCAACAACAGTCGATTGTGACCAATTCCAGAGAGTAATCGGCGACAGAGTAATCAAACAACTTTTTAATCAATTTAAACACAGACAATAGTATTTGGTTACAAAGAGAGTCAAATTCCAGTATTTTTATCAGTCGCTCATTGCCTGTACATTTAAGTGGATTTCGAGCAAAAGTTTTATTCATACAACGTTTCTATATAGACCTCCTGACTGACAAAGTCACCTAAAGATATCATCACCCCACTTTCATATCTCGTCAGATATTTCATTCTGACAGATTTTATTTACAAGCTGGCCATTTGGAACTTCACTAATGAGTTTTCAAAAGTCAGTAAAAATGGCATCAACTTCTGCTCTGCAATCGCACTGTAGCACTAACGACAGAAAAACATGTGAAAGAGTAAGTGCTCAACCGCAGTTCGCAATATAATTTACTGATAACCGGTTTCGCTTCCCAAAGGGTAACGCCTTCTTGACCTTTACACACGTTATGACATTTACTGACAAAAACTTACACGAACGAGAGTAACATTGTGTACAGCTTAAGACTATATTTATGTAAAAGAGGTCACCCGGGAGAACGCCAGCCTCATCCAGAAACGCACCCTCTCGAAACCTGGACAGCAAGCTACACCGCGATGCAGAGCGCCTCTCTTGCAGAGTCTGACACTTGAGTTTGCTAAACATCCCCGTAACGCTATCACGCTTACCAAATAACCCTGTTACGAAACGCGCCACTCTTCTTTGGATCTTCTCTATCTCCTCCGTCAACCCGATCTGGTACGGATCCCACACTGATGAGCAATACTCAAGTATAGGTCGGACGAGTGTTTTGTAAGCCACCTCCTTTGTTGATGGACTACATTTTCTAAGGATTCTCCCAATGAATCTCAACCTCGTACCCGCCTTACCAATAATTAATTTTATATGATAATTCCACTTCAAATCGTTCCGCACGCATACTCCCAGATATTTTACAGAAGTGACTGCTACCAGTGTTTGTTCCGCTATCATATAATCATACAATAAAGGATCCTTCTTTCTATGTACTTAGCGTTAATACTTGCAAAAGAAAATATTGTTGAAACCGTTTTCCAAAATACCAGTAATTTCACGCATTAAAAACGCCACCACTTTTTAGCCAATTTGTGTGGAAAGTTGTTATATAATGACTTTGCTCTTCTTAATACGACCGGGAATGTGTTCCTTGATCATCTTATCTTATGAAAAGTACCCATACACGTTATAGTGCTCTAGGTGTAGCGTCTTTGGTTAGTAATCTAAACGTCTTTGGTCCCGGGTTCAAACCCGGCCACCGCTTATGTTTTGAATAAAAATCATCAGCACTGGCGTCCAAAGACTTCCGGCATCAGACGTCACCCCTTCTTCAACCAATGGCCTTGTCAAAGAGGACGGAGCAGCGCTCAGAGCTTCAGGGCACTCTCTTGCCCTTCGGGTTGAAAACTGTGATAATCAACGCCATGAGGATGCAGAAGGCGATGGAAACTACTGCATTAAAGACACATAATGTGTATCCAAAGGACATGTGGCCTGTATTTGAAGAAGTCTCATGATAATTTCCTTGGCAAAAGATTCCGGATTAGTCTCCCATACGGATCTCCGGGAGGGGACTGCCAAGGGGGACAGAATAGCTCAGTAGGCAGTTCAGTTGAAGAGGAATAGACATCTCTAAAAATGTCAGGCACACAAGTTGGAGAAAAAACCGTAGGTACGAGGAAGATAACTGGGAAAAAACCATGGGTAACAGAAGAAATACTTCAGTTGACCGATGAAAAAAAGAATTACAAAAACGTTCAGGGAAATTCAGGAATACATAGATACAGGTCACTTAAGGAATGTAATAAATAGAAAGTACAGGGAAGCAAAGAAGAAATGGTTGCATGAAAACTGTGAAAAAATCGAAAAAGAAATGATGGTCGGAAGGACTGACTCAGAATATAGGAATGTCAAAACAGCATTCGGTGAATCTAAAAGCAAGGAAGGTAACATTAAGAGTTCAATGAGAATTCCACTGTTAAATGCAGAGGAGAGAGCGCATAGGTGGAAAAAGTCATTGAAGGTGACTATGAAAGAAAGGACGTGTCCGGTGGCGTGATAGAAGAAGAAACAGGAGTCGGTAGGCAAGGGATACGTGATTCAGTATTAGAATCAGCGTTGTAAGACTTAAAAGCAAATACCGCAGAAGGGATAGATAACATTCCATCAGAACTTGTAAAATAACTGGGCAGCAAAATGACTATTCACGTTGGTGTGTAGAATGTGTGAATTTGGCGATATACCATCTTACTTTCGGAATAACATCATCCATACAATTCCAACAAATGCAAGAATTATCAATCATTTTAGCAGCTCATGCATCGAAGTTGCAGAATATCCAGAAGAATGGAAAAGAAAGTTGAGGATGTGTTGCATGACGACCAATTTTCGTAGGATCTGTCGACCTGGAAAAAGCGTTCGACAGTGTAAAATGGCGCAAGATGTTCGAAATGCTTAGAAAAGTAGGGGTAAGCTACAGGAAAAGACGGGTAATATACGTACAAGAAGCAAGAGGGAACAAACAGAGAGGGAAACCAAGAACGAAGTGCATGGATTAAAAAAGGTGTACGACAGATGTAATATTTCGCCCCTACCGTTCAATCTATGCATCGAAGATGCAATAACGGAAATAAAAGAAAGATTCAAGAGTGGGATTAAAATTCAAAGTGGAAGGGTGTCAATGTTGAGATTCCCCTGATTAACAGGATTTTCTGTATGGAATAAATAGACTAAAGAGCATAGAATTTGGTTTGAGAGCAGAGACGAAATTAATGAGAAGTAGCAGAAATGAGAACAGCGAGAAACTTGAGATTAGAATTGGTAGTCACGAAGTAGATGAAGTTAAGGTATACTGCTACCTAGGCATCCAAATAACCAACGACGGACGGAGCAAGGAGGATATAAAAAGCAGACTAGCACTGGCAAAAAAGGCATTATTGGCCAACAGGGGTCTACCTGTGTCAAACAAAGGTCTTAATTTGAGGAAGAAATTTCTGAGAATATAGAGTTGGAGGACAGCATTCTATGGTAGTGAAACGTAGACTGTGGGAGAAGCTGAACACAAGGGCATCGAAGCATTTGACGTGTGGTGCTACAAAAGAATGTTGAAAATTATGTGGTGTGGCAATGTAAGGAATGAGGGGGGTTTCCGGAGAATCGACGAGGAAAGGAATGTATGGAAAACACTCACAAGAAGAAGGGACAGGATAATAGGATATCTGTTAAGACTTCACGAAATAAGTTCCATGGTATCAGAGGGTGCTGTAGATGGTAAAATTTGTAGAGGAAGGCAGCAATTGGAAAACATTTAGCAAATAATTGTAGAGGTAAACTGGTGGGGATTCTGGACATTTTCTAATAAAATCTGTTCACCTTAAATCTACTGCGCTAATCTGCGATATTACACTCCTGGAAATGGAAAAAAGAACACATTCACACCGGTGTGTCAGACCCACCATACTTGCTCCGGACACTGCGAGAGGGCTGTACAAGCAATGATCACACGCACGGCACAGCGGACACACCAGGAACCGCGGTGTTGGCCGTCGAATGGCGCTAGCTGCGCAGCATTTGTGCACCGCCGCCGTCAGTGTCAGCCAGTTTGCCGTGGCATACGGAGCTCCATCGCAGTCTTTAACACTGGTAGCATGCCGCGACAGCGTGGACGTGAACCGTATGTGCAGTTGACGGACTTTGAGCGAGGGCGTATAGTGGGCATGCGGGAGGCCGGGTGGACGTACCGCCGAATTGCTCAACACGTGGGGCGTGAGGTCTCCACAGTACATCGATGTTGTCGCCAGTGGTCGGCGGAAGGTGCACGTACCCGTCGACCTGGGACCGGACCGCAGCGACGCACAGATGCACGCCAAGACCGTAGGATCCTACGCAGTGCCGTAGGGGACCGCACCGCCACTTCCCAGCAAATTAGGGACACTGTTGCTCCTGGGGTATCGGCGAGGACCATTCGCAACCGTCTCCATGAAGCTGGGCTTCGGTCCCGCACACCGTTAGGCCGTCTTCCGCTCACGCCCCAACATCGTGCAGCCCGCCTCCAGTGGTGTCGCGACAGGCGTGAATGGAGGGACGAATGGAGACGTGTCGTCTTCAGCGATGAGAGTCGCTTCTGCCTTGGTGCCAATGATGGTCGTATGCGTGTTTGGCGCCGTGCAGGTGAGCGCCACAATCAGGACTGCATACGACCGAGGTACACAGGGCGAACACCCGGCATCATGGTGTGGGGAGCGATCTCCTACACTGGCCGTACACCACTGGTGATCGTCGAGGGGACACTGAATAGTGCACGGTACATCCAAACCGTCATCGAACCCATCGTTCTACCATTCCTAGACCGGCAAGGGAACTTGCTGTTCCAACAGGACAATGCACGTCCGCATGTATCCCGTGCCACCCAACGTGCTCTAGAAGGTGTAAGTCAACTACCCTGGCCAGCAAGATCTCCGGATCTGTCCCCCATTGAGCATGTTTGGGACTGGATGAAGCGTCGTCTCACGCGGTCTGCACGCCCAGCACGAACGCTGGTCCAACTGAGGCGCCAGGTGGAAATGGCATGGCAAGCCGTTCCACAGGACTACATCCAGCATCTCTACGATCGTCTCCATGGGAGAATAGCAGCCTGCATTGCTGCGAAAGGTGGATATACACTGTACTAGTGCCGACATTGTGCATGCTCTGTTGCCTGTGTCTATGTGCCTGTGGTTCTGTCAGTGTGATCATGTGATGTATCTGACCCCAGGAATGTGTCAATAAAGTTTCCCCTTCCTGGGACAATGAATTCACGGTGTTCTTATTTCAGTTTCCAGGAGCGTATAATCTAGAATGTCACTGTCTACAAACAGATGCCTCACAGATGTTGCTTTTCGACAGGGTGCATTATCACGCTCATTCAGACAATCGTCGTACCCAAACTGTTCCTCTACTGCATGCCTCACACAATGATGTAAAATGTGTTCATATCATTTCTTATTTAGCGTTTTCTTAAGCGGAATGTGGGGATCAACAGGCCAGCCATGAAAAACGCTTTCATACACCTCCTCTGAGCTTCACTATTGGCAATATTCTCCAGGCACTCGCCAGACCTAAGACTTTCCATTGGAGGGCGCGCGGGGTAGCCGCGCTGACTGAGGCGCCTTGCCAGGTTTCGGGCGGCTGCCTCCGCCGGAGGTTCGAGTCCTCCCTTGTGTGTGTGTGTTGTCCTTATCGCAAGTTAGTTTAAATTAGATTAAGAAGTGAGTAAGCCTAGGGACTGAAGGTCACACCAGTTTGGTCCCATAGGAGCTTGCCTCAACTTTCCAACTTTTTTCCACTTTAGACCAACTCAAACATCGCTTAGCACAGACTACAAAAATGTTTGGCTTATGAGGAGCTGCTCGAATATTGCATTCTGTTCTTTGTAACTAACTACTTCTACACAATCATTATGTTAATTGGACTGTTTGCAGCACTCTGAAAATCACGAGTGATCCCTTCTGCTGATTTCATGAAATTTTTTACAACCACCCCCGCAACGCTCTATATCCGTGTCCGGAACTACATAAGACCTACCTAGCCTTGGTTTAGTTGTGATCGTTCCCTTGCTTTTCTACATCGCAATTCCATCACCACAGTCGAATAGTGCAGCTTTAGAAGGGTTGAAATGTCTGCGATGGATTTCGTACTCTGGTGACATCCAGTGACTAATCTGCGTCAGAAGTCATTGAAGCCTCCTGACGGAACCATTCCGCTGTCACTGTTTCTCCACTGGTAACACCAGACTCCCTGCCTCCTTTTGTACTGACGGATCTAGCTATCGTGTCATGCAACAGTCAAATCCCCTTTGCGCAGAGGTATTTAGAAGCATTTGATCAGATAAACATACACTGAAGCGCCAAAGAAAGTGGAATAGGCATGCGTATTCAAGTACAGAAATATGTAAACGGGCAGAATAAGTCGCTGCGGTCGACGGTATCTATATAAACAAGTGTCTGGCTCAGTTGTTACTGCTGCTACAGTGGCAGGTTATCAAGATTTAAGAGAGTATGGACGTGGTGTTGCAGTCGGAGCACTAGAGACGGGACGCAGCATCTCCGAGGTAGCGATGAAGTGGGAATTTTCCCATACGACCATTTCACGAGTGTACCTTGAGTATCAGGGATCCGGTAAAACATCTAATCTGCGACATCGCTGCTGCCGGAAAAAAAACTTGCAAGAACGGGACCAACGACGATTGAAGAGAATCGTTCAGCGTGACAGAAGGGCAACCCTTCCGCAAATTGCTGCAGATTTCGATGCTGGGCCATCAACAAGTGTCAGCGAGCGAAGCATTCAACAAAACATCATCGATATGGGCTTTCGGAGACGACGACACACTCGTGTATCCTTGATGACTGCACGACACGTACCTTTACGCCCGTCAACACCGACATTGGACTGTTGATGACTGGAAACATGTTGCCTCAAATTGTATAGAGCCCATGGATGTGTACGCGTATGGAGACAACCTCAAGGACCCATGGATCCTGCACGTCAGCAGGTGAGCAGGGGACTGTTCAAGTTAGTGAAGGTTCTGTAATGGCGTGGGTCGTGTGAAGTCGGAGTGATATGGAGCCCCCCATACACCTAGATACGACACGTGACACGTACATAAGCATCATGTCTGATCACCTGCATTCATTCGTGTCCACTGTGCATTCCGATGGACTTGGGCAGTTCCAGCAAGACAATGCAACAACCCGTTCGTCCAGAATTGATACAGAGTGGCTCCAGGAGCACTCTTCTGAGTTTTAACACTTCCGCTGGCCATTAAACTCTCCAGACATGAAAATTACTTAGCATTTCTGGGATGTCTTGCAAGGTGCTGTTCAGAAGAGATCTCCAGCCCTCGTATCTTACGGATTTATGACAGCCCTGCAGGATTCATGTTATCAATTCCCTCCAGTACTACTTCAGACATTAGTGGAATCCATACCTCCTGGCTGCTAATAACTGCTTCACCTTTTCAAATGTTCTCTTTCTCGTAGATGTCGTCCTCCTTACTTCTTCTGTACACCTTCCATACACGTCATTAAAGTTCCTAAGTGCAGAACGGATTTTACTTGCTCTGTCTTTTCTCTTCTAAGAATATGTTAGCTGTTGCTTCCTTCTTCTTCTTTATTCTCTTCATTTTTGTCTTACCTATATTTATCTTCGAGCCCAACTCCTCACCCCTGCTTACAATACTCTTCAACATCTGCTACAGCGGCACTTCTGGTTGCGCCAGTCCTCCTTGATTGTCCGTGCGTACAGAGCCTTTATCCTTTTGTCCTTCAATTATAATGACTCTTGCATCTTCTATGGTCTGACCTATCAGTGTTTCACCTCGTATGTTGAACAGCTTCGATGACAATGAGCATCCTTACCTTATAGGCATCACAATGGTCAACATTCATTCTCCTCAATCCCTACTCTATCACTTTTTCTTCGCGCGCATGTCCTTCATTAACGTATCTTTCCAGTATATACCAACATCTTTAGAAATTCTCGGGAGTAAACTCTATCGAATGCCTTCTTCCAGTTAATAAAAAAAATATACATCTCCTTTCAGTACCGCGCGGTCTCAGGCGCCTTGTTACGGTCCGCGCGGCTCCCCTCGTCGGAGGTTCGAGTCCTCCCTCGGGCATGGGTGTGTGTGTTGTCCTTAGAGTAAGCTAGTTTAAGTTAGATTAAGTAGTGCGTAAGCTTCGGGACCGCTGACCTCAGTAGTTTGGTCCCAAAAGACCTTACCACACATTTCCTAATTTTCCTTGCAGTATTCCACTCCACTCGTTTGTCAGTTTGTCAGACCTCGTTTCTGTCGTGACTATCGATTTCCAAAATTTTTCCAACTAGGTTCCCCCAGTTCGTTTTCGTTGTTCTGACGACCGGATTTTCATCCAGACGGTTTTATGTGCATATGATTGACATAGAGCTTCGGTAGCTGGCGCAACGAACATCATTTGGAAATTTTACGTGAGCGTTGTTTACGGTTTTAATTAAATTATTAGAGCAGCTTAGAGCCATGCCTTACAATGTTTGTAGGATAAATTTAACTAGCCTCCTTTTTCCTTTTGATAATTTCATGATGCCTAACATGACGAAACGCGTTATTTTGAAATTAAAATAACTTTGCAACACTGACTGCTTTATTTTCAATATAAATGTACACTTACTTCTCCGGGTTTACTTTTTTTTTTTTTTTTTTTTTTTTTTTGCAGTCGTTCTCAGACATGTTATAGCATCTCTTGTTCCTTTACCTTTACTGAAACTAACAGTAATTTTCCACAATTTTCTTTATAGTTCCCTCTAAGATGACTCTCGTTACCGCACTTGTAGCATGACTGACGGAAATGACCATTTGGCGTCATTGGCTGGGAGGCCCATTGCGGGCCAATTCCGGCCGCCTTGGCGCAGGTCTTCCTACATTCGACGCCACATTGGGCGACCTGCGCGTTGGATGGGGATGAAATGATGATGAAGACAACACAACACGCAGTCTCTGAGCGGAGAAAATCGCCGACCCAGTCGGGAATCGAACCCGGGCCCGTAGGATGGCAAACTGTGACGCTCACCACTCAGCTATCGGGCCGGACAAAATGACTGATAAAACTGTCCTATGTTCTTTGCATTTTTTTACGTTGCACTTTTCAGGTAAAGGTACAAGAATGGTGTTACGTATATGTTGAGAGCTAATTTTTTTGTCGTAACTTTGTTACCTCAACGGATCTGCCTGTTGGATTTGGACCTAAGACTTTCATTGCCTCGGGCAGTATTCTATCTCTACTGTCTCTGTCTTTCTCCCTTTTCAGCCCGAACACTTCGTTCTTGAGCTTCCATTATTGTTGGTCTACTTCCCTCTCACTTTTGTTACTGCAACTTGGTCAGGGTCCCACACTCTTAAGCAACACTACTGCACTACCCTGCTACGTTCAGAACACGATGAGTGAGCTCAGTGTTTGTAAAAACAGACATAATATCTGAAGGGATCACCACAATCAGTGATTTTACAATGTTACTTATAATCCGTCTTGATTGCAAAATGTTTATTCATAGGACCGGTTTCGTTTCCTCTAGAACCATCTTCAGGTCTGATACTACGGTTACAGGAGTACCCCGTCTACACACAGCAACCTTCACATGCTGCGTCACATAAACTCTTTGGGTGACGCAGCATGTGAAGGTTGCTGTGTGTGGACGGGCTACTCCTGTAACCGAAATATCAGATCTGAAGATGGTTCTAGAGGAATCGAAACCGGTCGTATGAATAAACATTTTGCAATCAAGACTGATTATAAGTAACATTGTAAAACCAGTGTTTGTGACGGAGCATGTGAAGATTGCTGTGTGTGGACGGGTTACTCCTGTAACCGAAATAAAAGGTCTGAAGATGGTTCTAGAGGAACTGAAACCGGTCGTATGAATAAACATTTTGCAATCAAGACGGATTGTAAGTAACATTGTAAAACCACTGATTGTGATGCAGCATGTGAAGGTTGCTGTGGGTGGACGGGTTACTTCTGTATCCGAAATATCAGGTCTGAAGATGGTTCTAGAGGAACCGAAACCGGTCATATGAATAAACATTTTGCAGTCAAGACGGATTATAATTAACATTGTAAAACCACTGATTGTGACGCAGCATGTGAAGGTTGCTGTGATTGGACGGGTTACTCCTGTAACCGAAAAATCAGGTCTGAAGATGGTTCTAAAGGAACCGAAACCGGTCATATGAATAAACATTTTGCAATGAAGACGGATTATAAGTAACACTGTAAAACCACTGTTTGTGACGCAGCATGTGAAGATTGCTGTATGTGGACGGGTTACTCCTGTAACCGAAATATCGGGTCTGAAGATGGTTCTAAAGGAACCGAAACCGGTCATATGAATAAACATTTTGCAATGAAGACGGATTATAAGTAACATTGAGCTGACTGTGTTTCCAAGCCATCCCACCGTCACACAGAAACACCACACGTTCTGTGTAATCGTCCTGATGAACATGATTTTCGCGAGGCGTCGCACAGCGCCCTCTAGCCTGCACCCTACGCCACTGTGCCAATCGCGCGCCCTCCCGTTCGCAGGTCCCGGGTGCCGGCCAGACCAAACAGTGGGCAGGGCGGGGGGCGGCGGCCGCGCCGTGTTGACGCCGTGCATCAAGGAAGGCCGTGATTACGCGCCGCTGAATTATTCATGGCCGCACATGTTAAATATTTACAGGCGGCACTCCGGCGAGCGGCGCTACACGCGTCGCGTCTCGGCCGCCGCTGCGTCTGTGCCGGCGCACACGTCGGCTGTCTCCAGTCGGCGCGGAGGGGAACTCCGGCGAGAGACAGCCCGCCGGCTCTGTCTGCCGAGGCGGTACGTCTCCACCCGCTGAACACAGGCCTAACCTGGCACCGGCGGCTGCGGCCCACGTCTGCGCACAGTAGCCACTACTAATCATAGCGTGTAGGCTTTCACGGCCGGCGTCTTCAGTAATTAAAACTTCCGGGCTAAGAGGCCGTGGTCCAATAGTATAAATACTTCTCCCTGACGTTTCGTTGCCAGCTGCGGGCAGCATCATCTGAGGTGAGTCTACGATGATGTTGCCCGCAGCTGGCAACGAAACGTCAGGGAGAAGTAGTTTTCCATTGGACCACGGCCTCTTAGCCCGGAAGTTTTAATTACTGAAGTAGCCACTACTGTTCAGAACAGACATCTTGCAAGATACCTCGTGTGGGAGGGAGAAAGAGGAGTGAATTTTTATTTAAACTCTATAAATGAAATGCAAGGAGGGCTGTTCATGATATAAGTGGTTTATTCAGTGAAAATTAAAGAGACCTTTGGAGAAAAGAGAACCACTTACATGAATATCAAGAGCTCAGATGGAAACCCAGTTCTAAGCAAAGAAGGGAAAGCAGAAAGGTGGAAGGAGTATATAGAGGGTCTATACAGCGGCGATATTCTTGAGGACAATATTATGGAAATGGAAGAGGAGGTAGATGAAGATGAAATGGGAGATATGATACTGCGTGAACAATTTCACAGAGCACTGAAAGACCTAAGTCGAAACAAGGCCCCGGGAGAAGACAACATTCCATTAGAACTACTGGCGGCCTTGGGAGAGCCAGTCCTGACAAAACTCTACCATCTGGTGAGCAAGATGTATGGGACAGGCGAATTTGCCTCAGACTTCAAGAAGAATATAATAATTCCAATCCCAAAGAAAGCAGGTGTTGACAGATGTGAAAATTACCGAACTATCAATTTAATAAGTCACAGCTGCAAAATACTAACGCGAATTATTTACAGACGAATGGAAAAACTGATAGAAGCCGACCTCGGGGAAGATCAGTTTGGATTCCGTAGAAATGTTGGAATACATGAGGGAATACTGACCCTACGACTTATCTTAGAAGAAAGATTAAGGAAAGGCAAACCTACATTTCTAGCATTTATAGACTTAGAGAAATCTTTTGACAATGTTGACTGGAATACTCTCCTTCAAATTCTGAAGGTGGCAGGGGTAAAATACAGGGAGCGAAAGGCTATTTACAATTTGTACAGAAACCAGATGGCAGTTATAAGAGTCGAGGGGCATGAAAGGGAAGCAGTGGTTCGGAAGGGATTGAGACAGGGTTGTAGCCTCTCCCCGATGCTATTCAATCTGTATATTCAGCAAGCAGTAAAGGAAACAAAAGAAAAGTTCGGAGCAGGTATTAAAAACCATGGAGAAGAAATAAAAACTTTGAGGTTCGCCGATGACATTGTAATTCTGTCAGAGACAGCAAAGGACTTGGAAGAGCAGTTGAACGGAATGGACAGTGTCATGAAAGGAGGATATAAGATGAACATCAACAAAACCAAAACGAGGATAATGGAATGTAGTCGAATTAAGTCGGGTGATGCTGCGGGAATTAGATTAGGAAATGAGACACTTAAAGTAGTAAAGGAGTTTTGCTATTTGGGGAGCAAAATAACTGACGATGGTCGAAGTAGAGAGGATACAAAATGTAGACGGGCAATAGCAAGGAAAGCGTTTCTGAAGAAGAGAAATTTGTTAACATCGAGTATTGATTTAAGTGTCAGAAAGTCGTTTCTGAAAGCATTTGTATGGAGTGTAGCCATGTATGGAAGTCAAACATGGACGATAAATAGTTTAGACAAGAAGAGAATAGAAGCTTTCGAAATGTGGTGTTACAGAAGAATGCTGAAGGTTAGATGGGTAGATCACATAACTAATGAGGAGATATTGAATAGAATTGGGGAGGAGTTTGTGGCACAACTTGACTAGAAGAAGGGATCGATTGGTAGGACATGTTCTGAGGCATCAAGGGATCACCAATTTAGTACTGGAGGGCAGCGGGGAGGGTAAAAATCGTAGAGGGAGACCAAGAGATGAGTACACCAAGCAGATTCAGAAGGATTTAGGCTGCAGTAGGTACTGGGAGATGAAGAAGCTTGCACAGGATAGAATAGCATGGAGAGCTGCATCAAACCAGTCTCAGGACTGAAGACCACAACGACAACAACATTCAGTGAAACTGCATTAAACTGCATATGCAATAATTATTGAAATTTTACCAAATTCATTAAACAATCACTCACAAATTATTCAAATAATGATAAACAAAAATAAAAAAAATTTGGGTTGCCAGATACTGTAGAAAGTTGTTGTTGTTGTGGTCTTCAGTCCTGAGACTAGTTTGATGCAGCTCTCCATGCTACTCTATCCTGTGCAAGCTTCTTCATCTCCCAGTACTTACTGTAACCCACATCCTTCTGAATCTGCATAGTGTATTCATCTCTTGGTCTCCCTCTACGGTTTTTACCCTCCACGCTGCCCTCCAATGCTAATTTTGTGATCCCTTGATGCCTCAGAACATGTCCTACTAACCGGTCCCTTACTGTAGAAGGTATATAAAAAAAAAGACATCAAACAGAATTGAATTGGCACCAAGAGCTCACAACAAGTGAATTATATAAGGTGCCTGCCCTGGTATTTGTCTTTTAACATGAGCATTGTATGACTTCTTTCTAATTTAACATAAATAAATTACACGAGACGGGTTGACCTGGTGTAATAAATGAGGAAGGAATAAAAAAAACTGAACATATGACTTTCTTAACCGGCAAATGGTGAATACTGTGCCTTGCGTCTTTATGAGCATCTAACACATTGCAAAGAAATGGAAGAAAGCGAAAGAAGAATGCGCAGCTAGCAGTGACCGAAACCTGCTACTGGAAGTTATCATGTTATCATTACTGGACGACGGTATGCGTCCATCTGCAAGTGCAAACCTACGTGAAACTGCATTAAACAAAGCTCAAAACTGGTCTGACAGTACTATCGTCATCGGACATGTAGTAAATCAAAATGATCCTGAGTTAAGCTCTTGATAACGCGCGCTGTGAGTGAAGCTCGCCTACTTGGATCTAACAAACTTTAGACTCTACGCTGTTTGCGACGAATGCAAACTGCACTGTCTCATGACAAGCGATAAGAGAATCGTTGCGACTTATCGGAAGCAGTCAAGAGTGAACTCCTGCCTCTTCAGAAGCAATATTCGGAATGCCCAATACTAGTGCGCTCCTCGCACCTGGAGAGAGAGAGAGAACCGCTCCTCTCCAGCGTCTTGTCTCCTCCCTGCCGCAAATTACGTAGCTCGTACTATTTTTCAAAGCGAACATTAGATTCTTGCCAATGAAAAGGTCTCTTTCAAAATTTCCTCCCTCCTTGCCGTCGCATTCTGCGAGGAAGAGGTAGCGACACTCTGGGTGAGACAGAGTATACAAATAAACCAAGACTTCTCCCTTTGAATATTGCCGCTACGTTCCCAGGTGTTCTGCTCGCGGGAAACGGCCAAAATTCCCCGGGTCAGTTGAGATTCTTGGACACCCTAGTCGTGCTGTTGCTATTCAACTCGCCGCTCTGTCCGCGTTACCTAGAATCGTGACAAAGCTGTTTTTCGCTCTAAGTTTGTAGTTTCCGCTGAGTCGGGCACACGTGCGAATGTCCACGGCTTCCCTCGGCAGCGTGTTGATGTATGCAGCATCTTCGCCTGTCGCTAATCCTCTGGGGCCCTGCCCTCTGTGAAGCGTGCCGACATGGGCGCGCGACCGCCGCTCCCCTATGGGCACTACCTGTGTCCACCTGGTCGCCGGGCTTCCCAGCTAGGAACGCATCAGAAGAATTCCTTTCACGCACAAAGTGTACCAAATTTGCAAAGAGAAGAATCATAAGTCTTTACCGATGCTAAATGACACAATAATTCACCCCCATCACACTTCATAAATTGCAATAAACTAATGACTGATTTTAAAAACAATTATCTCCTTTAATTACAAACATGAAAAGCTTTTTTGACGCTTTTCAACCTATAGTCAACGAAACTCAGAGGAGTGCTGAGCGGAGAGGTAACGAATGATGCAGGCGGACGCAGCCAACAGAAGTGTTACAGCGCCAGCGTTGGGCCTGAGATTTTTCAATTTTTTTTAAAAACTTATTTTTGTCTGTAGTGGTTACAGGCAAATCATACTTGATGAAATAAAACAGAAATTCTGACAGCGGCTGCAGTCGGGTAGTGAAATGAATTCTATGGCGACAAGTGAACGTATGTGCCGGACCGGAGGCTGGCTTTAAGCGAGCAGACAGTTTAACAGCTTCGGCTATCCGAGCACACTTCCGTCGAACCCAAACTCCCGAGTTATCGCGTACTACTGACCCAGCGCCCCCTGGCCACCATACTCACTGCACGCAGTGCATCCGCGCGGAAAAAAATCTTTGACGGCCGAAATTCGGTTTGGACAGGAAGTGTGTTTGGATAGCTGAAGCGGTTAAGGTGGTATCAGATCCCCCTGTACAGGCAGTGCAAATTTCTACCAAGCTTTAACCCATCCAACATTTTGCCTCCTCACACCATGGAAGGTCTCTGTTAGGTTCCTTTCATGCTATTTTCCTCGATTTATTGTTGTTTAGGTCATACATTTGCACCTCTCAATTTACTCTGGAATTTCTGAGTTTATCTGGGAGGAGACTGAGCACTGGAAAATGTTATATTGACATATAAACAGGAACAACTTGTCATACAACATTTTCAAACACAATTTTATATGTAATTCTTGTCATACAGTTTCCTATGAAACCCATATCCGCCTACTTTACGTAGTGTATTTGATGTTCTTAAGATATTGTCATCCCTTCTGGTTTGAAAGGATGAATAAGTGTGAGTATTTGTAGTTGCATGCTCGGTAGTAGCAGAGAAGTTCTGTCTGCTAGAGAACAGTAGGATCAACGACTGAGTAGGTAGATATGATTTCTAAGGCAAAGAAGTTTGACTCCTTGGTGTGGTTCTGTCCGTCCCTTGCCAAGTTGGTAAAGGAAGCTACTCTCTGGCCACTTCCTGTTGTATCTGTGGGACACCGTCGGACGGGGTTCCAAGCTAGTCAGTCTGCGGCCAGTTTCTTAAATGGTAACATCTCCGAGTTATCGCGTGATTGTTCAGTCCGAAGGACAATGAATTTCTTAAGTTTTCAGCCTAACTGAAATATTAATTACTTTTCTTACAGATCTACATCGAAAATGTTTTATACATTATTTTAAATCGGGATGCACTGGGATTTCAGTGCTGGTTTCGGAGTGTATTGCGATAGTTGCTTTGTTTCCACTCCAATAAAGGAAAGTGGAAGCACGTTGTCATGAGGCGCAATTCTGATTAAAATCATCGCTCTTTAGTGTGAATGTGCGTATAAGTGTTTTCTCTCGTTGAAATTCTTGAAATTAATAATTTCCCTTTCTGTTCAACCCACGTGGTGTGTGCTTTGTAATAGCAGTATCACGTGCTCGTAACATTGTTTGAGTCATCTGGTCAATACTAAGCCGTTATTAACGCAGTTCGGAAGTTTCTTTTGTAACTAATATGTTTGGATTTGATTTCGTCATTAAAATCATTGTAGAATTGCACATTTTCTGCCACGCGGAGTGGCCGCGTGGTTTGAGGCGCCTTGTCACGGACTGCGCGGCCCCTCCCGCCGGAGGTTCGAGTCCTCCCTCGGGCATGGGTGTGTGTGTTGCTCTTAGCATATGTTAAAGTTAGTTTAAGTAGTGTGTAAGTCTAGGGACTGATGACCACAACAGTTTGGTCCCTTAAGAATTCACACACATTTGAGCATTTGAACGTATTTTCTGTAAATGTACTTGTGCACGTGGAACATGTGCTGTATTAACAAAACTA
The DNA here is from genome assembly GCF_023864345.2 of Schistocerca serialis cubense. Lineage (NCBI taxonomy): Eukaryota > Metazoa > Arthropoda > Insecta > Orthoptera > Acrididae > Schistocerca > Schistocerca serialis. The sequence continues at coordinate 866,355,017 of NC_064641.1, read as the reverse complement.
GCCCCCAGCTACTCTTTTGCATAATATTTCACGTATTGAAACTTAATCGCTGTCGCGAGCAGTTTTCCAATTTCACAATTTCTAGAAAGATTTTGGTAAGATCGTCGATATATCGAAACATGTGATCTTTGTCTTAACTTCCAATATCAGTCTGTGATTACCCATTGGGAACACGACTACGCCAGAAGTGGAATGGGTTGGTCATGATTGTTTCTTTTTTTTTGTGTACCCTTGAACTTCTTTGTGTGCGTGTTTGAATGCGGTATCCCATCCTGTTTCCTATTCTTTGTTCCCTATTCTTTGAAAATCACGTTTTATGCTAATTAAACCGCCTCTGAGTAACACTTTTCTTAATTAATTCGCAACAGTAAATAAGGCACAACCTTTGAGGCAGAATTAGCATGTGTTATACGTTTTATTGAACAATGATGTATTTTCAAATAAATATCAAAGATTAAATTTGCTTTACTTTTCTTTAATTTTACCCATCATTTAATTACTTAAAATAATAAAATTATAAAAAATGAGCTGATAGTGTGGGTGACTATTCCATAGATTTAAAAATTCATAACAGTAGTAAAAATTTGTCAGTCACCCACTAGGCTCAATATAGCCATAACATGTACACTACTGGCCATTAAAACTGCTACACCAAGGAGAAATGCAGATGATATACAAATTGGACAAATATATTGTACTAGAACTGACATGTGATTACATTTTCACGCAATTTGGGCGCACAGATCCTGAGAAATCAGTACCCAGAACAACCACCTCTGGCCGTAATAACGGCCTTGATACGCCTGGGCATTGAGTCAAATAGAGCTTGGATGGCGTGTACAGGTACAGCTGCCCAAGCAGCTTCAACACGATACCACAGTTCATCAGGAGTCGTGACTGGCGTATTGTGACGAGCCAGTTGCTCGACCACCACTGACCATACGTTTTCAATTGGTGAGAGATCTGGGGAATGTGCTGGCCAGGGCAGCAGTCGAACATTTTCTGTATCCAGAAAGGCCCGTACAGGACCCGCAAATGCGGTCGTGCATTATCCTGCTGAAATGTAGGGTTTCGCAGGGATCGAATGAAGGGTAGAGCCACGGGTCGTAACACATCTGAAATGTAACTTCCACTGTTCAAAGTGCCGTGAATGCGAACAAGAGGTGATCGAGACGTGTAACCAATGGCACCCTATACCATCACGCCGGGTGATATTCCAGTATGGCAATGACGAATACACGCTTCCTATGTGGGTTCACCGCGATGTCGCCAAACACGGATGCGACCGTCATGTAATCAAAACGTGAATTATCCGAAAAAATGACGTTTTGCCATTCGTGCACCCAGGTTCGTCGTTGAGTACACCATCGCAGTCTCTCCTTGTCTGTGATTCAGCGTCAAGGGTAACCACAGCCATGGTCTCCGAGCTGATAGTCCATGCTACTGCAAACGTCGTCGAACTGTTCGTGTAGATGGTTGTTGTCTTGCAGACGTCCCCATCTGTTGACTCGGGGATCGAGACGTGGCTGCACGATCCGTTACAGCCATGCGGATAAGATGCCTGTCATCTCGACTGCTAGTGATACGAGGCCGTTGGGATCCAGCACGACGTTCCGTATTACGCTCCTGAACCCACTGATTCCATATTCTGCTAACAGTCATTCGATCTCGATCAACGCGAGCAGCAATGTCGCGATACGATAAACCTCAATCGCGATGGGCTACAATCCGACCTTTATCAAAGTCGGAAACGTGATTGTACGCATTTCTCCTCCTCACACGAGGCATCACAACAACGTTTCACCAGGCAACGCCGGTCAACTGCTGTTTGTGTATGAGAAATCGGTTGGAAACTTTCCTCATGTCAGCACTTTGTAGGTGTCGCCACCTTCGCCAACTTTGTGTGAATGCTCTGAAAAGCTAATCATTTGCATATCACAGCATCTTCTTCCTGTCGGTTAAATGTCGCGTCTGTAGCACGTCATCTTCGTGGTGTAGCAATTTTAATGGCCAGTAGTGTAGATTACCGAAACAACCGTTTTCGACAATGTGCCTGGGTGCACTATACCCCACTCCTCGTTAGTCCAGCCCGTATGCTGTTGGCACCATCGAAAACCTGCCGCCGGGGTGCGGGCGTCAATGGAACACGACAAACTGGTCATCGGGCAAAGAGACAACCCGCATGAAATCGCCGTGCCGCTCTGCAGTGTGAGATTGCGTGCCTTGCAGTCCTGTTAAATGTGGATGCGATCGCACACGCTTTTTGACGTAGGTCACTTCATGCCTGTTGCACAATGCAGCGGTCATCTGCAGCTGATGTTGACCTCCTCTCCTTCGGCCAGCAGTGTCTTTCTCTCGGAGAGGTCCCCCTGAACGCAAAACAATGCCATTAGCGGTACCAATCTCCTCGGGTACAGTCGTCACATTTCTTCCTTCCTCGAGCTTCCCAATGATCTTCCATGTTTCCCTCTTTGAAGTAATCCATATGTTGTCCGGACTGTTTTATGGCGAAGAAGCACTACCATAGTCACCGTAACTGCTCGTTGACTGGCACACATAGTTTTTCCAGTTCCTTCAACTGCCTCATGTTGCGTGGCCACCCCCGTTTAGCGTTATAGTCACGCTCAGGCCATGGACGTCCAACTTTCTGTGCGACATGCTCCTGCACTTTGATTCATTTCCACCGAGTAGCTAATTCGTTAAGTTTTCAGAGGAGTGTACTTTCCCTGCTGCGACACGTGCCCTAAAGCCACCAGGCGGCATTCAGTGTCGCAGTGGGCAGTGGTCGACATCTTTCTATTGCTGGTGGAAGGGAGTCTGCGAAGCAGCCGTAAAGATGAATGCAGCGGCCAACTACCCGCACCTCCGCTCACACTGTGCCGGTTTGCAACAGGCGGGCTGGTTGGTGGTGCAGCGGTTCGCGTTTGGGAACGCTGAGGCGGAGTTACGCCACAGCTGTTACGGAACACCTGCCGTTGATTGCTCGCAATTCCACGCAGTCCGCCGCGGTGCGATGTACGCCACCTAGCCTCGCGGGCGACGGTTGCCATGGCGACGAAAGCGCTCCGCAGGGACCGTGCAACTGCGCCTTCCATTCCGTATCTGCTCTTCAGGCAGTCCCACTCCTACAGCCTCGTCCATCAAGGATGCGGACCTCCTCTGTGTCATCTCAATACATAAAAGGCAATGCCCTGACCGACTGACTATCTGTCCAAACCGCTAAGGCTAGAAACATGAAATCTGGGGGTGTGGATCTTACACTGTAGGCGTCGCTTAAGAAGGGATTTTTCGAAATTCCAAGCGTACGAGGGTGAAACAGGGGATGAAGGTTTATTTTGGAAAATGTCGCAATTAAGGCAATTTAGAAGCGAGACCTACGAAAATTGGTGTTTGGCTTCTGAGTCAGAAATAAAGAAATACGTCTGTCAGAACTTTTAGAAATTTAATTCTATGGGGGTGAAATAGCGGGTGAAAGCTTTTTCTTTAATATATCGTTATTAAAGAACTACTAAAGTATTTCTAAAGCTAAATCTATGAAGATTGTTATTTGACTTCTCAGCTACAAACAAAAATACGTGTTTCTGTGCTTTTTGGAAACTGAACCCCTAAGGGGCTGAAGTAGAGGATCATATTTTTCGTAAAACTATTTTATTATGAAACCTAAATCTATGAAAATTTAACTCTGCCTTATCAGTTAGAAATAAAAAATACGTATTCCTTTGGATCTAACCCCTATGTGGGTCAAACGGGGGACGAATGTTTTTATGGAAATATTGAATTTGGTTTCTCTGTCTAAAACACACGCAAGTCACTGTTTTTGGAAATTCAACCCCTAAGAGGGTGAAATAGGAAGTGAAACTTTTTATGAAAGTATTTCATTGCCAAATCATTTTCAAGCAAAATCTTTGAAAATTTGCGTTGGCTTCTCGGTTACAGTTGAAAAAATACATGTTTCACTGTTTTTGGAAGTTCACGCTCTAAGGAGGTGAAATAGGGTCAGACTGATTCACTGACTCATCACAGCCCAGCCCAAACCTTTAAGGATAGAAACTTGTAATTTGGGGAATTTGGAGACGGTGTGGATCTCATACTGTAGCCGTGGTTTAAGAAGAGATTGTCCGAAAATCCGCTACTAAGGGGGGTGAAATAGGGTATGAAACGCCATAACATAAGTCTCGTCCAGTTTTTTGTTCTAACCGTTTTCCAGAGCACCCACACCTAACTCATATTTTTCGAGGTAGCACAGGCAGACGTAAGACTGACAGCACTCTCTGGGTATTTTGTAGACCCCAAGTAGTCTCAGTAATTGCTGAATTTCTGAATGAGGCCCGGAGATCGATTTGACTTTTGTATCTCATCATCAGTCGACTTATCATACAAGAGAAACAGCCACAGAATGTCAAAAATGCGAATTTGTTTTCGTGCTCCTCTGATGGTGGTCTTATTGAGATTGCCATCTGACAGCGTTTCATTTATTCGGTGGACTCTGTAGTTGTTGTTCCTGAAGAACTTGAGCGGGAGGCTCGGTTCAAGGGACAAATTGTGGGCAGCTAATATTCGTTCTGGCACAATGTACCAAAGTTTGTATCACAGTGTGCTTCTTCGCCGGGTGATGACGTTTGATGACGTGGAAGGAGAGGCGGAGTGTGTTGGTTTCCTGTAGACGCTGTCTATAACGTATCCAATCCGTTTGTGGCAGAAAAAGACGCCGATGAGGCGCAAGAATCGCGTTTTTCTACTTGCATAGTGAACTCGATGTTACTGTTTAAATAATGTTCAGATATTCCCGGAACTCGTTACAATTTTCACTTCCGTCTGTGAGGAAATAAGTGGTGCCTAAGAAGCAGCCCACAGGTTTCAGTTGTGTACTGACAGACGGAACGCGTCGAAAGACGAGCCATTTCATTGCAAAGCAAAACCCCTAGCAGCATGTTCCGTCGCAGCTATTACGCGAGTGCACATTTTTGCAGTAAGTTTTATTAAGTTATTGCAAGTTGTTTTCGAAGCCTGCAGTATAGTACGAGGGCAGTTCAATAAGTAATGCAACACATTTTTTTTCTGAAACAGGGGTTGTTTTATTCAGTATTGAAATACACCAGGTTATCCCCCAATCTTTTAGCTACACAACACTATTTTTCAACGTAATCTCCATTCAATGCTACGGCCTTACGCCACCTTGAAATGAGGGCCTGTGTGCCTGTACGGTACCATTCCACTGGTCGATGTCGGAGCCAACATCGTACTGCATCAATAACTTCTTCATCATCCACGTAGTGCCTCCCACGGATTGCGTCCTTCATTGGACCAAACATATGGAAATCCGACGGTGCGAGATCGGGGCTGTAGGGTGCATGAGGAAGAACAGTCCACTGAAGTTTTGTGAGCTCCTCTCGGGTGCGAAGACTTGTGTGAGGACTTGCGTTGTCATGAAGAAGGAGAAGTTCGTTCAGATTTTTGTGTCTACGAACACGCTGAAGTCGTTTCTTCAATTTCTGAAGAGTAGCACAATACACTTCAGAGTTGATCGTTTGACCATGGGGAAGGACATCGAACAGAATAACCCCTTCAGCGTCCCAGAAGACTGTAACCATGACTTTACCGGCTGAGGGTATGGCTTTAAACTTTTTCTTGGTAGGGGAGTGGGTGTGGCGCCACTCCATTGATTGCCGTTTTGTTTCAGGTTCGAAGTGATGAACCCATGTTTCATCGCCTGTAACAATCTTTGACAAGAAATTGTCATCCTCAGCCACATGACGAGCAAGCAATTCCGCACAGATGGTTCTCCTTTGCTCTTTATGGTGTTCGGTTAGACAACGAGGGACCCAGCGGGAACAAACCTTCGAATATCCCAACTGGTGAACAATTGTGACAGCACTACCAACAGAGATGTCAAGTTGAGCACTGAGTTGTTTGATGGTGATCCGTCGATCTTCTCGAACGAGTGTGTTCGCACGCTCCGCCATTGCAGGAGTCACAGCTGTGCACGGCCGGCCCGCACGCGGGAGATCAGACAGTCTTGCTTGACCTTGCGGCGATGATGACACACGCTTTGCCCAACGACTCACCGTGCTTTTGTCCACTGCCAGATCACCGTAGACATTCTGCAAGCGCCTATGAATATCTGAGATGCCCTGGTTTTCCGCCAAAAGAAACTCGATCACTGCCCGTTGTTTGCAACGCACATCCGTTACAGACGCCATTTTAACAGCTCCGTACAGCGCTGCCACCTGTCGGAAGTCAATGAAACTATACGAGACGAAGCGGGAATGTTTGAAAATATTCCACAAGAAATTTCCGGTTTTTTCAACCAAAATTGGCCGAGAAAAAAAAAGTGTTGCATTACTTATTGAACTGCTCTCGTAGCACTCGGCGGTGGCCGACTTGTGGCCTGCCGTATGCGTCATAGCCACTCCTGTCGCTAAAGCGGACCATGAGAATGCTCACTTATTCACCACACCGAAGAAACTAAATAACTATGTTAAATATTACCTGTTTTATTCCAAATTTGGTACGCGACCTTTTTTTATTCAGACGAACTTTGTTTCAGAATTTGATACCGCTACCTATAATAGTTTCGGAGATATAAAAAACCCATTAAAAAGTACTTAACCGACTCTTAAGAAATTAAATTCAGATAGGAACAATAACAGTTTATATTTCTTTTGTTATTTGAAAATGGTAATAGCACTCTTATTGTGCTGATTTATTTTATAATGATTTTCAATTCTTAACTTTCGATATTTTTTCTTTCTTAATGAAAATAACAGTTTAAAAGTTAATATTTATATTTTGTGTGAGGGTGAGAGTAAATGAGAGTGAATGTGAGTGTGTATGTGGGACATACGGCAAATTTCAATTCTATATTGTATTACACCTTACGTAACTAGCAAGTGTAACGCCACCAGGGTGTCATGAAAACTGTAAATCCCCCGAACTGGCGGATGACGTATGTCTACGAGTGTTTGATTTTGTAATAAGGCAGCCAGAAAGGTAATAAGAGGATAATCAGTTCTGAAGTATATTTCAAGCACAGTTTTCTCTTAGTTTCCGTTTGGTTTAGTTTCGTGGAACATTTTGTTAATATTTGCAGCATGAAATGACGTAAATGCATCTACGAATTCTGACTGGAGTAAAACAGTTTAAGCGCCAATATGATCTTGAAAGATTGATCTGATTGGCTGTTCGTTTTGATCAACCAATCAGAGTAAAGTCTTTCCTGCACAATGGAATGAGTTATATGCCCTGAAACCAACGGCATTCAGAGAGTCGTGGACTAGCTCCCGGACGAGGTCATGTTAGACGTGTCCGAAAATGTTATTTGTAAAATGAAGAAGTGACAGTTATTTCGCGTTCGGTTTATATCGCCGTGCAAGCAGATGTATTTACGGACAGTTCTGTGAAGTTTGGGAGATTTTGGAGTGTTTGTGGTATAGAAAACTGCATGTGAAGAATTCTGCGTGGCGTGTTCAGTATCCATTTACAGAACATTTTTTGGCGGGCATCTTTCTTTGAAGAATCCGCTGAAAAGGACAAAGTGTGAAATTCATTTCGTGGCAGAGTGTTCTGCATTAATCCCGTAATATTTCAGGTTGGACTTAGTACGCTTCTGGCTGTCTTGTGTGTGATATAAGCTACATGAACTAGTTGTAGATGTGCTATCGACGTAAATGTGGGCTTGTTGACACCATAACTAAAAAAAAGTAGTTCAAATGGCTCTGAGCACTATGGGACTTAACATCTGTGGTCATCAGTCCCCTAGAACTACTTAAACCTGACTAACCCAAGGACATCACACACATCCATGCCCGAAGCAGGATTCGAAACTGCGACCGTAGCAGTCGCGCGGTTCCGGACTAAACGCCTAGAACCGCTCGGCCACCGCGGCCGGCCCATAACTAAAATACAATAAAAAACATTAGTATCGAGAAGCGGACATTTTCAATGAAGGAAGGAAGCATCCACTTTTTCCCGTTATTACTAGAGATTTACAGGTTTATTTTGTTACCTGAGTTACGTGGACTATGCAGTCGTAAGTATGGACGATGGTTTTCCTCGATGCTGCTTTTAACGCCATCTACATAGTACCTACGAATGCAGAGCAACAGATGGTGAGCTGGCCGGTGTGGCCTAGCGGTTCTAGGCGCTTCAGTCCGGAACCGCGCGATCGCTACGGTCGCAGGTTCGAATCCTGCCTCGGGCATGGATGTGTGTGATGTCCTTAGGTTAGTTAGGTTTAAGTAGTTCTACGTTCTAGGGGACTGATGACCACAGATGTTAAGTCCCATAGTGCTCAGAGCCATTTGAACCATTTGAGCCAACAGATGGTGAACGAACGCTGTACTGAGTAGGTGGACATTAATTTGCAGCTCGTTTCACTCACTGCTAGCGAACTTTTTAACACCGCTCCGCCGCAAGCAGAGACGACCAGGGCTGAGCGCAAAGCCTTGTTTGTATGACCATAAAAAAGGACGACTGCTTATCCTTCATAGAATTTTGGATTCAGTCACAAAGCTGGTCTGATATTCCATAGGCCACTATTCTGTTTACCACATGGACATACGTAATTGCATGGGATGCCTTCCAGCAGTAATGAAAAATGACATTAACCAACTAAACTGAAATTAATTAATCAACTAACCACCAGATCAACTTCTGTCTGGAGGTAACCACACACCACAATAACAAGAGGCGCCGTTTCTGCAGATTCCATGTACTGTCATTTCATCGGGTCTTCCCAAAATAGCATTCGAGTCTTAGTGTATTCCATACATGGGGCGAGTCCAACGCCCCTTCAGTCGTCAGGATGGTGCCGAGCAGGGTCTGGTGTTGAGGATCTGTTTACGCTCGAGAGCTCCAAGTTATTGACAGCGACATATTTATTGTTCAGAAATAGAGAATTGTCTTCCCAGGGCCCTGACAGCACAGTTGGGCTAGTGGTGTGAGTTGCTGCGTAGTGGCTGGCTCATGTGGCAACCATTACGTCACGGACGGCTGGTGCCACTTGGTGCCGTAGCCGGCGCTAGACTACGATGGACAGCAGCTCTGCAAGCTACTTCCGAAGCACTCTCGTTGACATCGAAGATATGCGCCCAGGACTCACTCTGCAGCCCAACGAAGTACTCGTTCCCATGCAGAGTTCAACCTGTGGACTCCAGTTAGGAAAAGTTGGAAATTTGTGTTAAGTTCTGTGGGACCAAACTGCTGAGGTCATCGGTCCCTTAATCTAACTTACGCTAAGGACAACAAACACACACACAAATGCCCGAGGGAGGACTCGAACCTCCGACGGAGGACAGCCGCGCGAACCGTGACAAGGCGCCTCAAAACCGCACGGCTACCCCGCTTGGCTCCAGTTAGGAGACAGAGGCCAGTAGCAACCGTGTCGGTTCCAGGAACAGAGCGAGCGGGAACAGTGGTTCCCCTCACCATGACGGATGATGCTCAGCTTCCTGGCCCCGCTGGTCAAGCCTCCAGAAGGCCGGTAGGTTGATGGTGATCTCTTCACTCTATCAGTGGTTACCTGCAAGTTGGTACTGCAGCATACAATGGCAGTCTCTCCAGCGAGACATGCGGATCCATAGATGATCATAGATGATTAGGTACACAGAGTGTCAACTGTCGTAGCTTCCCACCACTACACGACAGTTCCTACTGAGACCATTGATTGAAGATAGTGTAGTATTTATACTGGTACTTCCCATGCACTGTGCTCCTGTCGGGTAGCAATGAAATCATGTGTACCAGTTTCACCTCTTTGTCCTAGTGCCTTCGCCGGCCGAAGTGGCCGTGCGGTTCTAGGCGCTACAGTCTGGAGCCGAGCGACCGCTACGGTCGCAGGTTCGAATCCTGCCACGGGCATGGATGTGTGTGATGTCCGTAGGTTCTAGGCGACTAATGACCTCAGAAGTTAAGTCGCATAGTGCTCAGAGCCATTTGAACCATTTTTTGCTAGTGCCTTCAGTATTTCATAAGTTCATCCATCTGATGCTCGTTTCTGCTGCATCAGTGGCTGAATAGTTAGTGTTGCGTTGTATCTGGGCCTTCTTGTGAATCTCTGCTTCGTCACCAGTATTACGGCATCTTTCTTTGCTATGAAGTCATTGTGCTTCGTTCGCAGACTCGGGCACTTGGCCGATCCTGCATGTCGCAGTCGTTTCAGTGTTCACCTCAACCCGCTCTGCGTTTCCCCCAGCTGGCTGTAGGCTGGTCGTCGACTCAGGCGTCTTGGCTTCTAGAACACCAGTGCACGACTTCAACGAATTGTTAGTGTTCACCTATTCTGGAGCGCAATATCAACAGCACAATTTTCCGTACAAACTTTTTGCGATATACGCTCGGTGTCTTTACTCTTACAGAACTTCTAACCACGTTAGTGAAGCACACGTACGCAATGTAAGTCAATTACATTATGAATGTCTATTACAGATTCCACCACAAATGAGACTGTATTATTTTGTAACATTCCAATCGTGAAAAATGGACATCCATAAATTGCATTTTTTTTTTTGTCCTTACTTGTCACTTTTCTACATATCCACTACTGTTTCAAATAAAAGAAAAAAAACTGTAGTCAATATCAGAAAGGAAGTAGGATATTTGTGGACATAGAGGTAGCACCATTCGCAGCTTTGTGTCTTGTATTTTTCTATGTATTCACTTTTGATTCAATCTGGTTCACTTAAAATGACTAAATAATTACTATATGTAGTTGGAAGTTCTATAACTAAGGACAGATTACTGTTACTATAGTAAAATTGTTTTCACGCCTTCTTATTAAGAGATACTGTATTTCCTGACTTCGAGACGAACTTGACTCGTTCCATACCCAACGTTTATTAAAGAAAGTACGATTCTAGGGACTATCAGAGTAAGTTTGTGACCAGGTTGAGGAGTACTTGTTAGAACGCAGCATTTTATTGTGGACTGAGTCATCGACGGAAATAGAAGTAACTTTAGGCGTGCTCAGGGAAGCGTGTTCAATCCATGGTTCCTCATGTTTTAAAGTAATGGTCTGACTAGCAATACAAATAGCAACGTTAAAGTTTTCGCAGATAATGCAGTTGTCCTTACTGATTTGCTGTCTCAAAAATGTTGTACAAGTATGCATTCAGGTCTTGATAAGATTTAAAAGTGCTGTGGAGACTGATTTAAAGTTCAGAAATGTAAAATTTTTCTCTATACAAAAAGAAAAAACAGTGTCATATGAACGCAACATCCATAATCAACAGTTATAATCAGTCAGCTCTTGAAAGTACATGGGTGCAGCATTTTGTACGGATATGAAATGGAATATTCACACAGGTTTAGTCGTAGGTAAGGCAGGTGACAAATTTCGGGTAATTGGCAGCTACTGGCAAAACTTGGTCAGTCTACAAAGGAGACGTATGCGTCCTATCTAAGGATATTGCTGAAGTGTGTTGGACCCGCACCAAATAGGTTCAAAATGGCTCTGAGCACTATGGGACTTAACATTTGAGGTCATCAGTCCCCTAGAACTTAGAACTACTTAAACCTAACTCAACTAAGGACAGCACACACATCCATGCCCGAGGCGGGATTCGAACCTGGGACCGTAGCGGTCGCTCGGTTACAGACTGAAGTGCCTAGAACCGCTCGGCTACACCGGCCGGCCACCAAATAGGACTAACAGCCGTTACTAAACAGGTACAGAGAAGGCCAGCGTGAATAGTCAGAGGTTTGTCTCACAGAAGAGTGTTACAGAAAACTTGAAAAGCCTCAATTGGTACACTCTTGAAAACAGACCCAAAATATACCGCGAGAGACTACTTACAACGTTTCAAGAAGCAATATTAAGTGAAGAATCTCGATATATTCTCCAGCAAGTGGATTAACCATTCATTGGGACTGCCATACAAACCTCCAGTCTGTCCACGTAATTGTTATCACTTACCAGGTATTACAGATCTAACGACCAAAACCGTATAAGAATTATCTTGAAAGTCAGAGTTGCGCCTGTTCTACTATGCATCATAGTCATTTCCCTGAGGAACTCCATATTAGTGTAGAATCGATGTTTGAAGGTTGGACAAGAGAAACGACGCACCACGAAGGAATTACTCGAAAGGGACGGAAATCGGTAGATGTGATGTGCATGTGTATACAAACAAATGATCACCATTTCAGAAAAATACAATGATTTATTTAAAGAAACAGCTTCACAAGTGGAGGAAGTCAATAACGCGTTGGTGTACCTCTGGCCCTTATACGAGCAAGTACTCGGTTTGGCATTCATTGATAGAGCTGTCGGATGTCCTGTTGAGGGAAATCGTGCCAAATTCTGTCCAGTGGGTGCTTTAGATAATCGAAATCCCAAGCTAATTGTAGGGCCCTGCCCATAACGCTCCAAACGTTGTCATTTGGGGAGAGATCTGGCGACGCGGCGGCCCAAAGTAGGGTTTGGCGAGCACGAAGACAAGTAGTGAAATCTCTCACCCTGTGCGGGAGGGCATTATCTTTCTGAAATGTAAGTCCAGAATGGCTTTTCATGAAGGGAAACTAAACGGGGCGTCCAGTATCGACCACGTACCGCTGTGCTGTAAGAGTGCCCTGTAAGAGTGCCGCGGAATGCAACCAAGAGGATCCTGCTATGAAAAGAAGTGGCACCTCAGACCATCACCTCTGGCTGTTAGGCCATAATGCGGGTGACAGTCAGGCTGTCATCCTACCGCTGTCCCTGAACTCTACAGACACGACTTCGGCCTCAAATCTCCTTGTCTGGACTAGACCTGTCTTCAGTAATGAATCCCGCTTCGAACTGAGCCCCTCTGACCAGCAAAGACGTCTATGGAGACGCCCCAGACAGCAGTGCTGCCCACCATACGGCCTACAGCCGGAAGTGATGCATCTTACAAGGGAACCTCCCCATCGCACCCCCCCACAGATTTAGTTATAAGTTGGCACAGGGATAGGCCTTGAAAAACTGAACACAGATCAATCGAGGAAACAGGAAGAAGTTGTGTGAAACTATGAGAAAAATAAGCAAAATAAACAAACTGAGTAGTCCATGCGCAAGGTAGGCAACATCGAGGAGTATGTTAGCTCCCGAGCGTCGTGGTCCCGTGGTTAGCGTGAGCAGCTGTGGAACGACAGGTCCTTGGTTCAAATCTTCCCTCGGGTGAAAATTTTAAATTTTTATTTTCAGATAATTATCAAAGTTCAGCCACTCACACATAATCAACTTCGCTCTCCAAAATTCCAGGACATGTTCAGATTTGCTTGGACATATACAGAGTTTGATGGTCTACGCACAGAAATATTTGAAAACGTAAAAAACATATGTTTTGACAGAGCACAGGGAAAACTGTGCGACTCCGAAACTGTTGCAATCATTTGATGCAGTTTATGTGACAAACTCTTATGTTTTCCTCACTTTTTTTGGAGTGATTATCACATCCACAAGAAAACCTAAATCGGGCAAGGTAGAAGAATCTTTTTACCCATTCGCCAAGTGTACAAGTTAGGTGGGTCGACAACATATTCCTGTCATGTGACGCACATGCCGACACCAGTGTCGTATAGAATATATCAGACGTGTTTTCCTGTGGAGGAATCGGTTGACCTATGACCTTGCGATCAAATATGTTTTCGGTTCACGTTGGAGAGGCACGTCCTTTCGTCTATTAATCGCACGGTTTTGCGGTGCGGTCGCAAAACACAGACACTAAACTTATTACAGTGAACAGAGACGTCAATGAATGAACGAACAGATCGTAACTTTGCGAAAATAAAATTTTCACTCGAGGGAGGACTCGAACCAAGAACCTTTCGTTCCGCAGTTGCTCACTCTAACCACGAGACCACGACGCTCATCTGCTGTCATCTCCTTTATGTTGCGTATGATACACATGGACTACTTAGTTTGCATATTTTGCTTATTTTTTTCATAGTTCCACACAACTTCTTTCTGTTCTCTCGATTGATCTGTGTTCAGTTTTTCAAGGCCTATCCACTGTGTCAATTTATAACTAAATCTGAGAGGGGTGCGATGGGGAGGTTCCCTTGTTAGGACCCCTTTGGTTATCATCCCGGCAGCCTTACAACACAGTGGTACGTTCACGATGTTCTTCACTCGTATTGTTGACCTTCAGGGCAAACCATGCTGGGCTTACATTTCAGCAAGATAATGCCCGCTAGCACACTCCGACTGTTTCTAGTGCTTCTCTTCGTGCCTTCTAGCCAGACGCTACCTTGTCCAGAAGGGTCGTAGGATCTCTCCCCAGCTGAGAACGGTGGAGCATTATGGACAGGGCCCTCCAACCATCTCGGGATCTTGGCGATCTAACGCATCCATTGAACAGAATTTGGCACCATATCTCTCAGGAGAACATCTAGTAACTCCATCAATTAGTGCCAAGCCGCATAACTGCTTGCATAAGAGTCATGGGGTCAGAGGTGGTGAAACTTCTCTATTTAAACTGCGTCCCCTTCGAAAAATTATTGAATTACTGTGCTGATAAATCTCTTACATTATTTGATTTTCAAACAGCTGATCAAAACTGAACGTACTCAGACATTTCGCTCTTTAGCTATTCTGATCAACACTAAACTGACACATAATATTTTTTTTTTTTTTTTTAGCGCAACGCAATCTGACTTTCAATAATTGGTTCAAATGGTTCAAATGGCTCTGAGCACTATGGGACTTAACATCTATGGTCATCAGTCCCCTAGAACTTAGAACTACTTAAACCTAACTAACCTAAGGACATCACACAACACCCAGCCATCACGAGGCAGAGAAAATCCCTGACCCCGCCGGGACTTTCAATAATTCCTACAAAAGAATGGCCCTGACTAACATTAACCTATACCTTTCACAAATCACTTACCTCACAAAAATCATCGTTACTCGAACTACTGCAATACGGCGAGTGCCACTACTGCCAGCTAAATAGAAGATTCAAACTACTGAAGGCACTGATAGGCATAGTTTGCAAATGAAAGATTTTGATAGAGAGCAAACAATGTATTTACCTTAATAGTGTTCAAAAGTCATAATATATATAGCAGTTCATGACATCCATTTTTACAAATGTACTGTTTCTGATGGACACACGTCCAGATCATTCGCTCTCAAAAATCCGCCATCTCACTTCCCCACATCCACCACTGCTGGCGGCTCACCTCCAACTGCCAACGCTACGCGCTGTTAACAGCCAACTCCCCAACACTACAATAGCGATAATTGCAACAATGCCGACCAGCCTCCGACTGCACACAGCACAGTCGGTGATTTTCATATAGAGCGCTACGTGGCGTTACCAATATAAGAACCTAAGCAGTCTACTTACAAAACGTGTGAATCTGTACTTAAACTGCTGAATTACTGAGAAGATGAGACTTCTACGTTATTTGATTCTGAAACAGCTGAGTAAAACTGAACGTACTGAGCCTACTTTCTCTTTACTTTTTCTTATCATGTCGACACTGACCCACAATATTCTAGCGCAACGCAATCTGACTCCTCAAAAAAAAAATTACAACCTGGCTTCAAATAATTAATACAAAAGAATGGCCCTGAATAAGAAGCAATCCGGACAATAACTTAAACATTTCATTAAGCACTTACCTCACAAAAATCTTCATTACGCGAACTACTGCAATACAGCGAGCGTCAATACTGCCAGCTAAATAAAAGATCCTAACTAATAAAGCGACTACCTACTAATAGGCATGTGGTTAGCAAAGGAAAGATTTTGTTGCAAACCAAATAATGTTTTCAGTCTCCAAGACGCGTAGTTCCAGATCGTTAGCCTACGCTAACACTTCAGACCTCTACCCTCCATCAATGCTATCTTCTCACATTTAACATCGATCACTGCTGGCTGTTCAACTCCAACTGTCCAACAGTACTTCCATCACTGCTGGCGACTAACTTCCAACTGCCCAACACTACTTGCGATTAACTTCCAACAAAATGTTCAAATGCGTGTGAAATCTTATGGGACTTAACTGCTAAGGTCATCAGTCCCTAAGCTTACACACTACTTAACCTAAATTATCCTAAGGACAAACACACACACCCATGCCCGAGGGAGGATTCGAACCTCCGCCGGGATCAGCCGCTAACTTCCAACAACGAGTCCGACCAGCCACAGAGTCTCTTACAAAGAAAGCGCAGTCAGAGATCCAATGCAGAGCACTACACAGCACTACCAACACAGAAGCAGCCAACTTACAGAGGACGAACGTGTTATTCACTTGCTCAGTTGGTGCAGCTCTTTCTCTTCAATAATTCATCCAATTTTTCTGAAATTGCAATCATGTACGTCACATCTAACGATTTCCGTTTCATTCGTGTAACTGCTTCGTGCTGCTTCGTTTTCTTTCTTTTTTTTTTTTTTTTGTCTTAGAGTGTACAATCAGAACCACGTTCATTTAGTCATTAATTATATCATTCGATACGAATGCTATACGGGCAAGGAATTGTCAAAACTGTTACTTTTAATAATCACTCTCAGCCCAAAATATTAATTCTGGGGTGGAGTAAGTCATTTATGTCGTTATACACGTATTTGGGCAACGGCCTTGCGGCAGTGGATGCACCGGTTCCTGTGAGATCACCGATATTAAGCGACGTCGGGCGTGGCCCGCACTTGGATGGGTGACCATACAGGAGGGAGGAGGAGGAGGACATTAGTGTTTAACGTCCCGTCGGCAACGAGGTCATTTGAGACGGAGCGCAAGCTCGGGTGAGGGAAGGATGCGGAAGGAAATCGGCCGTGCCCTTTCAAAGGAACCATCCCGGCATTTGCCTGAAGCGATTTAGGGAAATCACGGAAAACCTAAATCAGGATGGCCAGAGACGGGATTGAACCGTCGTCCTCCCGAATGACCATACAGGCCGCCATTCACTGTTGCCGTTTTTCGGGGTGCACTCAGCATCGTGATGCTAATTGAGGAGCTACTCGACCGAATAGTAGCGGCTCCGGTCAAAGAAAACCATCATAACGACCGGGAGAGCGGTGTGCTGACCCCACGCCCCTCCTATCCGCATCTTCAACTGAGGATGACACGGCGGTCGGATGATCCCGATGGGCAACTTGTGGCCTGAAGACGCAGTGCTTATACATGGATTTAAATTCTTACAAAAGCTAAAGAGATAGAACGAAAGTAGCCAATTAATTCACAGCTCCCTGGACGGATAAATTCTTTTTGAGTGGGTGAGAGAGGAGGAATGTGGTATAAATCAGTTAAACTGGAGAAAACGTGTATCGTATAGGAATGATCCAAAAACCCTGGATAGAAACTGTAAGATCAGATGTGAAGGAGAGAGGACACAAATGGGAAGTTGTCCTGGAACAGAAGATGTATGATGCCAGAAGGAGATGGCGAGCGCTTGTACGCTACGCTCGGGAAACGCGTCGGGTAACGGTGATGATGATGAGGAGGAGGACTGATCTACCGCCCAGAGAAATTTACGTCTGTTCTCTCAGAGAAGAGAGAGAGAGAAAGAGCACTTTCAGGAGAAGGGATACGTGTGTATGAGGGCATTATTCGCGGTGTAAGTCGACCGCGAACGTGGACTCCCAAATGATCGGAAAGATTACCTCGCTCCGTTTCATGCGCCGTATGGAACATTAAACATGGAGGACGATAAATTACTCTACAGTGGATGGTCGGGAGCCGGTTAAGGCGAACCACGCCGGTATTACGGCCTGCGGGCATTAGCGGCAATTTAAACTGCGTCTGGCTGGCTAATATTACATGAGATTCCGGC
Source organism: Schistocerca serialis cubense (assembly GCF_023864345.2). Lineage (NCBI taxonomy): Eukaryota > Metazoa > Arthropoda > Insecta > Orthoptera > Acrididae > Schistocerca > Schistocerca serialis. The sequence continues at coordinate 866,337,277 of NC_064641.1, read as the reverse complement.
AACCGTCGTTAAAAGCGAAGAATCTGAGAGCTCTCGCTAAAGCAAACAAGGATGCAGATAATATGGGAGGAGAGCGGATGGAGAGGAGTGCCCTGAGGACGACCTACCGAAAATGGCAGAAAAACGAGGAAAGAGTAGGGGCAGAGAGAGGGGCGATAGGGAACAGGGCAGAGTGTGGTGGGTTGGGCAGCGTGCTGAGGGGGGTTAGGGACGCGCCGGCGACTCGAGAGGAGGGCTTAATGAATTCTCCATCCCGCCGAGTCTCGGTTGCCGAGGGGACAAATCCGATTAGCGGTGGCGTAGCGGGTTCGTCTCCCAGCTCAGCCTAATGCCCACCTAGCGCGTATTGGCCTCATAGGCGGCACAGTGCATCATTTAGCACGTGGCTTCATCGCCGATGGGCGCCCTCAGAACGAAAAGCCTCCGTATGTCACGTATCCCTTACTCCCATCGATTATTCAACTGATTCGTGAGAACGTACCCAATAGGGTTCCGAAACGAGGCATCCGTTCTGCAGTAAACCAAATCGTTCATACGGCATTACCAACTGTTTCTCTCAACTGAAATATATTCATAGAATAAGTACTTGGCAGAGTCTGAAAGACACCATTAAAAAGATAGCTGTGCCTTTGTTGTTGTTGTTGTTGTTGTTGTTGTTGCATCGACAGACTCTAACTCACGTCTAATCTAAAAGCCGTAAATTCAACTAAATACCTAGGTATTACAATTGTTGTTGTTGTTACGGTCTTCAGTCCTGAGACTGGTTTGATGCAGCTCTCCATGCTACTCTATCCTGTGCAAACTTCTTCATCTCCCAGTACCTACTGCAGCCTACATCCTTCTGAATCTGCTTAGTGTATTCATCTCTTGGTCTCCCTCTACGGTTTTTACCCTCCACGCTGCCCTCCAATGCTGAATTTGTGATCCCTTTATGCCTCAAAACATGCCCTACCAACCGGTTCTTTCTTCTTGTCAAGTTGTGGCACAAACTCCTCTTCTCCCCAATTCTGTTCAACACCTCCTCATTAGCTATGTAATTTACTCTTCTAATCTTCAGCATTCTTCTGTAGCACCACATTTCGAAAGCTTCTATTCTGTTCTCGTACAAACTATTTATCGTCCATGTTTCACTTCCATACATGGCTACACTCCATACAAATACTTTCAGAAACGACTTCCTGACACTTAAATCTATACTCGATGCTAACAAATTTCTCTTCTTCAGAAACACTTTCCTTGCCATTACCAGTCTACATTTTATATCCTCTCTACTTCGACCATTATCAGTTATTTTGCTCCCAAAATAGCAAAACTCATTTTCTACTTTAAATGTCTCATTTCCTAATCTAATTCCCTCAGCATCACTCGACGTAATTTGACTACATTCCATTATCCTCGTATTGGTTTTGTTGATGTTCATCTTATATCCTCCTTTCAAGACACTGTCCATTCCGTTCAACTGCTCTTCCAAGTCCTTTGCTGTCTCTGACAGAATTACAATGTCATCGGCGAACCTGAAAGCTTTTATTTCTTCTCCATGGATTTTAATAGCTACTCCGAATTTTTCTTTTGTTTCCATTACTGCTTGCTCAATACACAGATTGAATAACATCGGGGAGAGGCTACAACACTGTCTCATTCCCTTCCCAACCACTGCTTCCTTTTCATGCCCCTCGACTCTTATAACTGCCATCTGGTTTCTGTACAAATTGTAAATAGCCTTTCGCTCCCTGTGTTTTACCCCTGCCACCTTTAGAATTTGAAAGAGAGTATTCCAGTTAATATTGTCAAAAGATTTCTCTAAGTCTACAAATGCTACAGTTTTGTCAGGACTGGCTCTCCCAAGGCCGTCATTAGTTCTAATGGAATGTTGTCTACTCCCGGGGCCTTGTTTCGACTCTCGTCTTTCAGTGCTCTGTCAAACTCTTCACGCGGTATCGTATCTCGGATTTCATCTTCATCTACATCCTCTTCTATTTCCATAATATTGTCCTCAAGTGCATCGCCCTTTTATAGACCCTCTATATACCCCTTCCACCTTCCTGCTTTCCCTTCTTTTCTTAGAACTGGATTTCCATCTGAGCTCTTGATATTCATACAAGTGGTTCTCGTTTCTCCAAGGGTCTCTTTAATTTTTCTGTAGGCAGTATCAATCTTACACCTAGTGAGATAAGCCTCTACATCCTTACATTTGTCCTCTAGCCACCCCTGCTTAGTCATTTTGCACTTCCTGTCGATCTCGTTTTTGAGGCGTTTGTATTCCTTTTTGCCTGCTTCATTTACTGCTTTTTATATTTTCTCCTTTCATCAATTAAATTCAATATTTCTTCTGTTACCCAAGGATTTCTACTAGCCCTAGCTATGAAAATTACGAGCAACTTAAATTGGAAGGAGCACATAGAGAATGTTGTGGGGAAGGCTAACCAAAGACTGTGTTTTATTGGCAGGACACTTAGAAAATGTAACAGACCTACTAAGGAGACTGCCTACGCTATGCTTGTCCGTCCTCTTTTAGAATACTGCTGCGCGGTGTGGGATCCTTACCAGATAGGACTGACGGAGTACATCGAAAAAGTTCAAAGAAAGGCAGCACGTTGTGTATTATCGCAAAATATGGGAGAGAGTGTCACAGAAATTATACAAGATTTGGGATGGACATCATTAAAAGAAAGGTGTTTTTCGTTGCGACGGAATCTTCTCACGAAATTCCAATCACCAACTTTCTCCTCCGAATGCGAAAATATTTTGTTGACACCAACTTACATAGGGAGGAACGATCACCAAGATAAAATAAGGGGAATCAGAGCTTGTGCGGAAAGATATAGGTGTTCATCCTTTCCGCGCGCTATACGAGATCGGAATAATAGAGAATTGTCAAGGTGGTTCGATGAACCATCTGCCAAGCACTTAAATGTGATTTGCAGAGTATCCATGTAGATGTAGATGTAGATGTAGAATTTTAATGACCTCAAGAAGGGTTCTTCGACTGGATCAGTTAATCACACAGCTGAACTCGGCAACTCTGTAAGCAGGTGGCAGGGCAGTTCGACTCCAGGTCCGAGACAATGGGTTTGGTGTTCTTGGCCCTCACTGAACTCGTCAGTTGTGTGAAACACAGGAACTCGCTAACATATGTGCATTATGACATAGTGCTACGTTGTGTGGTTCTGGTTACTCACAGAAGCGGAATATATACATTTAACTTACGATGGCTATAAATTCAAACATTACAGGAGAAATAAAGAACGTGGATGGCGATGCTGTGGTAAAAATCGCGGATTCGGTTAAATTGTTAACAGTATGCCTGTGGAAGGCACTCTTAACCACACTCCAGTTCCAGAACACTTGCTAAACAAGAGGATGTTATCGAATTCTGTTAAAACAAAGGGTGATGATTCGGATGAAGGACCATCAAAGCTTATACGCCAAGAAGTTGATGACAAACTGACAACCGTGAACACATTAACAAGGAAGAATTCAAGGTCTCTTCGCAACAATGTCAGTCAAGCTCGTTTGAAGAATATGACCAAAATGCCAAAATCTGCGATAGAAATTAAACCTACCTTATCGCAGATGTAGGTGACGATTACAATATGCGGAGCCTTTGTCCTCAGTAACGATATACAAAACGGTCATATTGCTTTTTTCAACCGACTCCAATGTACAATACTTAGTTATCGTGGTTCTTTTCAGTACGCAGCGAATCACTTTCTACAGTTATTCACACAATTAGTATTCAGCCTTATAAAAGATAAGAAGAAGGAACATATCTGAGAATTATATAGTGTGTTCAAGAAGAATGTAGAAGAGACAACGGCGGTAACTGATTTCGAACACCCCATCCATGAGAATATCAAGGTTGCTTCACGCTACCAATGGCTGTGTTCATTACTTATGAAGAGGACCTTAAAAATCATTAGTCTTTTGAATTTCCACAAGTATATTTCTTTCTACATTTTTCAGGCGGGGAAAAATACAAACCACTTGGTTTGGCTTCGATATGCAAAGACCAGAACAGTGAAGCAGGCCAGTGACTGCATTATCTTGGTTTAATTACTCAAATCCAAAATTTTCCTGGTGTTTTTGCTGACCAGGTCAGTATATTTGTCGATTACGTAACTGAAAATACATTGATGAAGATAAGTTACACTATTTCCTCCTCACAGTTCGCTCCCTTATAGAGAACGATTATCGCTTTGGAAGCTTCCATTCCCGTTTCAGTGTTTCATGTGAATCTCCTCACCCAAGCTCTTCATCTGCATTTACATTTACATGTACACGATTACTCTGCTATTCACAATAAAGTGCATAGCAGAGGGTTCAATGAATCACCTCCAATCCGTCTCTCTACCGTTCCACTCTCGAAGGCGTGCGGGAAAAACGAGCACTAACATTTTTCTGTTATTTGATCCCGATGATAATTTCTCCCTTTGTAGGTGGGTGCCAACAGAATGTTTCGCAATCGGAAAAGAAAACAGCTGATTCAAATTTCGTGAGGAGACCCCGCCGCAATGAAAAACGCCTTTGTTTTAAAGATTGCCACTCCAATTCACGTATCATGTCTGTGGCACTCTCGCCCCTATTTCACGATAACACAAAACGAGCGGCCATTCTTTGAACTTTTTCGATGTCATCCGTCAGTCCCACCTGCTACGGATCCCGCGCAGCACAGCAATAACTCCAGAACAGGGCGGACAAGCGTGGTGTAAGCGGTCGCTTTAGTAGACCTGTTGCACCTTCTAAGTGTTCTGCCAATGAATCACAGTCTTTGGTTTGCTCCACCCACAACATTATCTATGTGATCGTACCAATTTAGGTTATTTGTGATTGTAATCCCGAAGAATTTAGTTGAATTTACAGCCTTCAGATTCTACTTCTACATCTACATCCATACTCCACCAGCCACCTGAGGGTTCCCCCTTCTATTCCAGATATGTGTGACTTATCTAGTAATGGAAATTTAGCGCATTTCTTTTCGTACTCTTGTGAATAACTTCATACTTTTATTTATTCAGGGTCAACTGCCACTTTTCGCACCATACGGATATCTTATCTAAATGATTTTGTAATTCGTTTTGGTCATCTGATGACTTTACTAGACGGTAAATGACAGCATCATCTGCAAACAATCTAACAGGGCTACTCAGATTGTCTCCTATGTCACTAATACAGAACAGGAACAATAGAGGGCCTATCACACTTCCATGGGGAACGCTGTTTTACTCGATAACTTTCCGTCCATAACTACGAACTGTGACCTTTCCGACAGGAAGTCACGAATCTAGATGCACAACTGAGGCGGTATTCCATAGGCACGCAGTATAGCTAGAAGACTCTTGTGAGGAACGGTGTTGAAAGCCTTCTGGAAACCTAAAAATATGGAATCAATTCGACATCCCCTGTCGATGGCACTCATTAGTTCATGAGTATAAAGAGCTAGTTGTGTTTCACAAGAACGATATTTTCTGAATCCGTGCTGACTGTGTGTTAATAAATCGTTTTGTTTGAGGTAATTGCCGGCCTAAGTGACCGAGCGGTTCTAGGCGCTTCAGTCTGGAACCGCGCGACCGCTGCGGTCGCAGGTTCGAATCCTGCCTCGGGCATGGATGTGTGTGATGTCCTTAGGTTAGTTAGGTTTAAGTAGTTCTAAGTTCTAGGGGACTGATGACCTCAGAGCCCGTAGAGCTCAGAGCCATTTGTTGGAGGTAATTCATAATGTATACAGTATATGTTTTCAAACCCTACTGCAAATCGACGTTAGTGAAATGGGCCCGTAATTACTCCAATTCTTCTCTTTGGGTGTTGGTGGGACTGGTGCAATTTTCCAGTTTTGGATCTTTCTGTGAGCGAGCGGTTGTATATAACTGTTCAATATGGAGCTATTGTATCAGCATATTCTGCAAGAAACCTGACTTGTAAACAACCTGGACCGGAGGCCTTGCCTTTATTAACTGATTTAAGCTGCTTTGCTGCACCGAAGATATCTACTGCTATGTTTCTCATCTTGGCAGTTGTTCTTGATTGGAGTTCAGGAATATTTATTCTGTCTTCTGTGGTGAAAGACTTTCGGAATACGGCGTTTGATAACTCCTGCTTTAGTGGCACTGTCATCAGTGACTTCACTACAGTGCAGTCTTCCTTTGTGAAACAGAGCTCTCAGTTACAATACTCCTTACTTCAAAAGTGTCCTGACTAGGCCAACATTTTGACTATGTCATAATTACAATATTCTTTTTAAGTAGCTCCTTTAAATTAATTCTTTGACAGTTAAATATATGACAGCATTAATAAAATAGTAAAAGATACATATGACAGAATTGATATCAGTTAGATTACGGTTACAAAATTAATTATGAGAAAAAATTATTAGACACTGTGATGTCCTGTTTTAACACCAAAGTCTTATCGATTTTCTGACTTACATAGGTGCCAAAGCAGGATTGGTCGTGTTCTGCGGAAACGCTGCGTCAAACTGTTCCTCGACCACCATCTCAGATTGTGTCCATGTTAGGGTCTGTAAAGAATAATCTTCGTGTGCCTCAGACTATGGTATACACTAAGACAAAAAAACCTACCACAAAGGAATTACCAGACAGGGTGGAAATCCGTAGATGCGACGCACATGTGGAGACAAATAAATGATTACAGTTTCAGAAATGAACTGTATGATTAATTCTAGAGAAAAAGCTTCACAAATTTAGCAAGGAAAGGCAATAATGCGATGGTCCACCTCCATCTCCTACGCAAGCAGTTACTCCCCTTGGTATTTATTAACAGTGTTTCTGGATGTCCCCCTGAGGGACGTCGTGCCGAATTCTGTCCAATTGGCGGCTTAGATCGTCAAAATTCCGAGGTGGTTGTATGTGAGTTTTATTTTGTCAAGTTGTGCAATGGATTGATCCAACAAGTACCCTTTGGCTCCTGCAAGAAACAATTTCCATCTCACCTTCGCCAATTTAACTCTCCCTACGCCTTGATGAAGTCAAGGACTCCTATCCGCCCTAGTCTAACTATTGGCGTCGTACACCAGTCAGATACCCAGTCTACCGTGATGCCACTCAATATTCGCTCACAGGCGTTTGACTAGTACTCTGTCCATGTTCACACCACACGGTAAGTGTGGCGGCCAACAGAGTGAACAAAGCTTAATCACTAGCGACTCAGTATAGAGTATCACTCCGATTTGCTAACGACATAGGTGCTCTCCCAGTGAAGTACTGAGGAGAGACTTTGTTCCTCACTCTTTGCGTACACGTACGAGTGCACTCGCTCTTGTTACGTGTTCCTGCTCCAAGAGCGACAACGGAATGGCCCCTCTTTCTGGAAAAATTGCAAGGGTATATCATTCGCTGTCTTCCCTCACTCCTCTGGCTCTTTGCATCAGAAATATTCCGCCAGTCAGCGTTGCTCTTTTAAATGGGAGAATGACGTTTCGTTTAAGTCGACCAATGCGGAAATATGTAGCATCTCTGTTAGGCATATACTGTACTCCTGTGAGAACTCCATAACAGTCGGTCCGTCAAAAAATGCGTCTTCTGGGCGCTCTCCCACAATGTAGTGGAATTTGATTTTAAGTCGAACACGGGGTCGTTATCCCTTGGCTCTGGCAAAAGTTGTCCTCTCTCTAGGTGGTCGCTCAAGCCGAAGTAGGTGTGTTGACTCAGCCCTCTGAAGGGACGGCCCTCCCAGTCGGCTAGTTGCCTCTTTAGAACGAAAATTCCTGTGGCCATCATCTTGTGTACGCCAGCCTCGACTTTTTCAACCTCGATGTGCACTTGCAATTTACTTATTAGATCTGCATACAAAATTGACTCTACCTTATCAAGTTTGGGTTCGAATGAAGCATCTTGATGTGCAGAATACGATTGTGAGGACTCAATATGTAAGAAATGAAGGTCAGGAGACCACACCACCTTACATGGTGAAGGGCTCTTCCCATAATGCTCCAAACGTTCTCAATTGGGGAGAGATCCGGCGACCTATCTGGCCGAGATAGAGCCTGGCAAACGCCGTCTACGGACGGGCATTATCTTGCTGAAATGTAAGCCGAGGGTGGTTTGGCAAGAAGGCCAAGAAAACGACCAGTAGAATATCGTCGACGTACCGCTGTGCCGTGCGGCGGCCGCGGATGACAGCCAAAGCGGTCCTGCCGTGACAAGAAATGGCATCCCAGACAATCACTCCTGGTTGTCGGTCCATATACGGGTGACTGTGGGGTTGGTGTCCCAACGCTGTTCAGGGCGTCTCCAAAAATGTCTTCGCTGATCATCGGGACTCAATTCGAAGCGCGACTCATCACTAAAGACCTATTCCAATGACATTCCATGCAAGTGTCTGGAGGCGCCCAGGAACAGCGGTGAGAAACCATTCTGACTGTCGCCCGCTGTACGACTCGACAACCAGGAGTGATGGTCAGGGGTGGGCGGCATTTCTTTTCGTAGCAGGACACCTTTGGTTGTTATCTGCGGCACCCTTTCAGCAAATTGGTACGTAGACAAATTCAACGGCCCATTTTACTGCCCTTCATGGTCACCCATAATTCTGCCTGCACATGACGCTACGTTGGCCTGCACTGTCGCCGGCTCTCTCCCAATTGAGAACGTCTGGAGCATTATGGGCAGGGCCCCCCAAACCATCTCGGCATTACGACGATCCAACTGGCCAATCAGACAGAATTCGGCACGATGTCTCTCAGGAGGATATCCAACAAATATCAATCAATGCGAAGCCCAATAACTGCTTGCACAAGGGCCAGAAGTAGATCAATAGGTTTTTGACTTGCTCAATTTGTGAACCTCTTTCTCTTGAACAAATCATCCAATTTTTCTGAAATAGCAATCATTTGTCTGCAAACGTCAATAACGTCTACTGATTTCCGTTCCATTTGAACAATTCCTTCATAGCGTGCCATCTTTTTTTCCTCCGTAGAGTGTATAGGAATACAGAGATTCTGCTTTGCACTGTTAGCTATTGGCATTGGGTGATTAAGGAATCATTTGAGATTAAATTAGCAAGCGACTTTACGAATACAGACGGAGGCTTTTGCTCAAGAGTTTATGGCGTGTGTGTGTGTGTGTGTGTGTGTATTGTCTTTTTGGATATCCCCCACATGCTGAGGTTTCAAATTTCCTTGCAGAGAGCTCTCTCGTTGCATTTTTGACTTGCAAGAAACATGGAGTGACCTATCCAAATATCAGCGTTTGTCCAAGACGTCACCCAGGTGAGATACGTACGGGGTTTTTTGAACATTTTACACACTGGGAGAAACTCAAGTTTAACATTTGAAAAGGCCTGGTTGGAAATAGCACCTTTCTATTCCTGAGAGAGAGGGGGAGGGGGAGCAGCAAGTTGGCCAGTGAAATACGTGTGCTTGGCTCTTAAAGTTAATTGGGAGAAAGGTCTGAAAAAAATTGATAAGCAGTTTTTAGCTCGTAGAAGGTGAGTGTGAGGATAGTCGTTGCAGGTGTAGGAAGACCGTTGTAGTCGCCGTGGAGCAGAGTTGCGTTTAACTTCCAGCAGTTTGTGTTGCTTTGTGATGAACAAAGTTACTTCTCAAATACGAAAGTCTACCAGAATGGGAAGTGCTTTCTGTGGGTGGATATGGAATTCTGTCTACTCCCTTTCCGGTTTTGTAATCCTGTGATGCTATTTAGGAAGCTTCCAAGTGCTGGGTAAAAAGAGGCGTCTTAAAAGCTTTGAGCAATTACCTAGCAGGGAGGTTTTCTTTGATAAACGTGACCGACTTGGCGAGCTTTAATGAAAGGCAATAAATTGCTTTCCCGTCTGTGGGAGTGTGCTATTTTTGTGTAACTTCCGCTCATCAGTCTGAACTAAGATACCGTTTGGTGTCGTCAGAGATTATCGGCAAAAGTAGCTAGGAGCCAAATGGAGCTGCTGTACGACCAGTCAGTGGCGTTTATTTTTTTTCAGTCCACTCACTGAATCTCGAAATTCTCCTGAGAGTACCGGGTGATCGAAAAGTCAGTATAAATTTGAAAACTTAATAAACCACGGAATAATGTAGATAGAGAGGTAAAAAAGGACACACATGCTTGGAATGGCATGGGGTTTTATTAGAACAAAAAAAATCAAAGTTCAAAAAATGTCCGACAGTTGGGCTGGACAGCAAAAGGTCAGTGACTGCGCATGATAATCGTTATAAAAGGAGCTGCAATGAGAGAAAGAATCAGATGCACCAGCAGTCGCAGCATGGTGACGTTACCTGAAAAGGCGCTTTTAGTCAAGCTGTATTATCAGAATGAGGAATGTGCTAGTTCAGCGTTACGATTCTATCGCCATAGGAAGGGGATTCGAACGGGTAAAGGTCCGTTGACAAATGCAGCTGTGGCGAGAATGATTGCGAAGTTCGAAGCCACGGGTTGTTTAGACGATAGACCCCGTAGTGGCCGACCGAGCACAAGGCATAATGCTGCTGAGACAGTTCAGGAAGAAATGGAGACTGTAGCGGGTTCTTCTATGCACGGGGAAGTCAGCGCTCATGCAGTCGCACGTCGCACCGGCATTCCATACACTACTGTTTGGTTGGCACTTAGGCGTACCCTCAGATGCTATCCATACAAAATCCGTCGGCATCATGAACTGTTACCTGGCGATTTAGTGAAACGGAGGGCATTTGCGGAAGGTGACGATTGGTTGAGTAACGTGTTGTGGACCGACGAAGCTCATTTCACGCACCCAGGGTCTGTCAACGCCCACAACTGCAGAATTTGGGCTACCGAAAATCCTATAACTGTAGTGGAAACTCCATTGCACGGCGAGAAAGTCACGGGATGGGTTGGATTTACCACATCTACCGTTATCGGGCTTTTTTTCTTAGAGGAAATGCGTGATTCTGGTTTTGTAACCGCTACCGCGACGGGCGAGATGTAGGCCGATATGTTACAGAATCGCATCATCACCAGCCTGGCTGATAAACACCTGCTGGAACGTACGATGTTTATGCAGGATGGCGCTCCACGCAATACTGCTAGACGCGTGAAAGATCTCTTGCGCGCTTCGTTTGGTGATGATCGTGTGCTCAGCCGCCACTTTCGTCATGCTTGGCCTCCCAGGTCCCCAGACCTCAGTCCGTGCGATTATTGGCTTTGGGGATACCTGAAGCCGCAAGTGTATCGTGATCGACCGACATCTCTAGGGATGCTGAAAGACAACATCCGACGCCAATGCCTCACCATAACTCCGGACATGCTTTACAGTGCTGTTCACAACATTATTCCTCGACTACAGCTATTGTTCAGGAATGATGGTGGACATATTGAGCATTTCTAGTAAAGGACATCATCTTTGCTTGGTCTTACTCTGTTATGCTAATTATTGCTATTCTGATCAGATGAAGCGCCATCTGTTGGAAATTTTTGAACTTTTGTATTTTTTTGGTTCTAATAAAACCCCATGTCATTCCAAGCATGTGTGTCAGTTTGTAACTCCCTATCTACATAATTCCGCGATTTATTCAATTTTCAAATTTATACTGACTTTTTGATCACCCGGTATTTAGACTGCTGCAGGGTACTTGTTACTTGTATACTAGTAATGAGATGTTGAGCCCTGCCTAGCTGGTATAAGCGAGGCTGGCGGCCCATTTTAAAATGATTTGAACAGCGCAGCAGTCCAGCGGAAAAAGATTCTAACCATTCCGTAAATTGCTGCTGATTTCAGTGCTTGACCATCAACAAGTGTCAGCGTGCGAACCATTCAACGGAACTACCGATATTGGCTTTCGGAGCCGAAGGCCCACTCGTGTACCCTTTATGACTGCACGACAAAAAGCTTTACGCCTCGGCTGGGCCAGTCAACACCGACATTGGACTGGAAGCATCTTGCCTGGTCGGTGAGTCTCGTTTCAATTTGTATCGAGCGGATGGATGTGTACGGGTATGGAGACAACCTCATGAATCCATGGACTCTGCATGTCAGCAGGAGACTGTTCAAGCTGATGGTGGCCCTGTAATAGTGTGGACATGTACAGTTGGAGTGATATGGGACCCCTGATACGTCTAGCCACGACTCTGACAGGTGGTACGTACGCAAGCATCCAGTCTACATCTACATCTACATAGATACTCTGCAAATCACATTTAAGTGCCTGGTAGAGGGTTCTTCGAACCACCTTCACAATTCTCTACTATTCCAATCTCGTATAGCGCGCGGAAAGAATGAACACCTATATCTTTCCGTACAAGCTCCGATTTCCCTTTTTTTATCTGGTGATCGTTTCGCCCTATGTAGGTCAGTGTGAACAAAATATTTGTGCATTCGGAGGAGAAAGTTGGTGATTAGAATTTCGTGAGAAGATTCCGTCGCAACGAAAAACGCCTTTCTTTTAATGATTTCCAGCCCAAATCCTCTATCATTTCTGTGACACTCTCTCCCATATTTCGCGATAATACAAAACGTGCTGCCTTTCTTTGAACTTTTTCGATGTACTCCGTCAGTCCTACCTGGTAAGGATTCCACACCGCGCAGCAGTATTCTAAAAGACGACGGACAAGCGTAGTGTAGGCAGTCTCGTTAGTAGGTCTGTTACATTTTCTAAGTGTCCTGCCAATAAAACGCAGCCTTTGTTTAGCCTTCCCCACAACATTTTCTATGTGTTCCTTCCAATTTAAGTTGTTCGTAATTGTAATACCTAGGTATTTAGTTGAATTTACGGCTTTTAGATTACACTGATTTATCGTCTAACCGAAGTTTAACGAGTTCCTTTTAGCACTCATGTGGATGACCTCACACTTTTCGTTATTTAGCGTCAACTGCCACTTTTCACACCATAAAGATATTTTTTCTAAATCATTTTGCTGTTTGTTTTGATATTCTGATGACTTTATTAGTCGATAAACAACGAAGGCGGCTGCTCAGATTGTCTCCCAAATCGTTTACATAGATAAGGAACAGCAAAGGGCCTATAACACTACATTGGGAAACGCCAGAAATCACTTCTGTTTTACTCGATGACTTTCTGTCAATTACTATAAACTGTGACCTCTCTGACAGGAAATCACAAATCCAGTCACATAACTGAGACCATATTCCGTAAGCACGCAATTTCATTACGAACCGCTAGTGTGGTACAGTATCAAAAGCCCTCCGGAAATCCAGGAATACGGAATCGATCTGACATACCTTGCCAATAGCACTCAGCACTTCATGTGAATAAAGAGCTAATTGTGTTTCACAGGAATGATGTTTTCTAAACCCATGTTGACTGTGTGTCAATAGACCGTTTCCTTCGAGGTAATTCATAATGTTCGTACACCTGCATCCATTCATGTGCATTGTGCATTCCGGTGGACTTTGACAATTCCAGCAGGACAATGTGACACCCCATACGTCCAGAATTGCTACAGAGTGATTCCAGGAACACTCTTCCGAGTTTAAACACCTCCGCTGGCCACCAGGCTCCCCAGACATGAACATTATTGAGCATATCTGAGATGCCTTGCAACATGTTGTTCAGAAGAGATCTCCACCCCCTCGTACTCTTACGGATTTATGGACAGCCCTGCAGGATTCATGGTGTCAGTTCCCTTCAGCACAACTTCAGACTTTAGTCGAGCCCATGCCACGTTGTGTTGGGGCACTTCTGCGTGCTCGCGGTGCCCTACACGATATTAGGCAGGTGTACCCGTTTCTTTGGCTCTTCAGTGTAGCTTCATTTGACCGAATTTAGTCGCCGGTTGGAGTGGCCGAGCGGTTAAAGGCGCTACAGTCTGGAACCGCACGACCGCTACGGTCGCAGGTTCGAATCCTGGCTCGGGCATGGATGTGTGTGATGTCCTTAGGTTAGTTAGGTTTAAGTAGTTCTAAGTTCTAGGGGACTTATGACCACAGCAGTTGAGTCCCACAGTGCTCAGAGCCATTTGAACCATTTTTTTGACCGAATTTAGTCAATTAGCTTAAATAATATGTGTAGTTTTAAAATTAAGACAAAATTATTATAAATAGGTTATAGGCCATATCTACTTCGAACGTGTTTTAACTACTAGTACAAATTTTTTAAAGCCAAACAATATATTCCTATCAAAAACAGGATGTTTCACAAAGCGCATTTATCGGGTTTGTGAAAAGAAACGTTTCAACCGTACATTGATGAAGTGAATACGCTACTGAAAAAGACTCGCACTTTTGGTGACGTTCGGAATCCGAGAGAACTGTCACGACCTGGTGTTCAGCAAAAAAAAATTTTCATATGTGTGTGAAATCCTATGGGACTTGACTGCTAAGGTCATCAGTCCCTAAGCTTACACACTACTTAAGCTAAATTATGCTAGGGACAAACACACACACACCCATGCCCGAGGGACGACTCGAAACTCCGCCGGGATCAGCCGCACAGTCCATGACTGCAGTGCCTCAGACCGCTCGGCGAATCCCACGCGGCGGTGTTCAGCAGATTTACTTGGAAAACAAGTATTAAATTGAATAGTTGACCGATGATTCACCGGATTCCTGATATTCACGGTACACGCGTGAAATGATCGTACGGAAAAATCCTCACTTCATCGCTACCTCGGAGACGCTGTGTCCCATCGATCGTGCGCCGACTATAACACCACGTTGAAATTCACTTAAATCTTGATAACCTGCCATCGTCGCAGCAGTAACCGTTGCAACAACTGTGCTGGACACTTGTTGTCTTATGTAGGCCTTCCTGACCACAGGGCCGTATTCTGCCTGTTTACATTTCTCCGTATTTACCAGCTTCAGAGTAAAATAGAGCATACATTTATGCGAATCCGCACTTACACTCCGACCGCTATGCAAACTGACGTACTTCGAAGTCTCGCGGGCTAGCCTCACAGTAAGGCGTTGTCAATCTCCTGTTTAGGCGCTCTCAGGCCAGCTACGACCATCAGTGTACAAATTCTCCTTCCATCCTGCCTGCCGCTACCTCCGCCGCAAGCACTGAGGCAGCTCAACTGCCGCAACTGAGTCACAAGAGTGCATGTGTACTGAAGCACAGTTGTTGAAGCAGGCCGACTTGGGTTCTCGCAATCCCGGGAAGTTTCACGTGGCTCGTTCTGCCAACTGCACCTGACAACAGGTTGTATCATCAGTGCGTCGTTGCTTGCCAGGTGCCACATGCGTGCGTAAGAATTTTCACTACAGCTCATTTATCGTAAAGGTGGATGCAGCAAAATGTACAAACCAAACTTCAAGGAGGCTGAGGAGAAATTAAGAATCACGGAATATATACCAGTCACAAAACAGAGCCAAGACCAGCTCGGGAAAACTTTCCGTGTGTTCATGAGGCACCTTCAAATAAATCGCATTGCACATTGTATAAAACTTTACTAAACACTCTTTCGGAAACCTCGAGTATGTTACGATATGTTTGATAAATTTGACCAGTGCTCGAAATTCAATAAATATTTTGAAAGAGGACAAGGACTTGGTGGCTGACAAGTGTGTCGAAATGGTGCTAGGGACCTGAGAATATTTAGCAGTATTTAGGCTTTCTAAATTTAGAGCAAACATTGACTGAAATAGGAAAAAAATACGGCTCCGTGGACTTTAGAAACCACATTCTGATGGTATGTAACGTACTGCGGAGAAAGCTTAGTATGACAGAAAAGTTTCTTCTTTCAGGTGTGTACTTTTTAGATTAACATGATAAGAAAAGCGAACTTCATGTCTGCTACAATATCTTTGGGGAATTTAGAATGAACTATTTTGGCCACTTACAATGAATTTAGCGATTCCGCAGTACACATCCTGGAAAAAGTAATTAAAATTGGTTTAAATAGAGTCATATTCGTCTGAAACACGCTAAGGTTACAGAAACTAGACTTCCAAAACCTTAATTTAGTTGGCGTTGCAGCGTAATAGAAATCTGCAGGTTGTCATGTGCAAAGCATGTCGCATTTCAGAGATGTTTCTGATGACTACAGGAAACATGTGTTAGAGGTGACTGGACGATGGCTCGAACTGAGAGTAGCCGGTACTGGTCTAAAGACGATGAAGTTGCAGAGAAAACTGTTCATATCGAACTACACCGAAAAGGAAAGAAAATGACAAGTAAAATTCCTCATTTTCTGGCCTACGAAACCCAAAACAAATATATATTTCATTAAATCTCGTCTAGTGATACTCGGATATTTCATCACCTTCTACATCTACATCTACATCTACATGGATACTCCGCAAATCACATTTAAGTGCCTGGCACAATTCTCTATTATTCCACTTTCGTATAGCGCGCGGAAAGTATGAACAGCTATATCTTTCCGTACGAGCTATGATTTCCCTTATTTTACTGTGGTGATCTTTCCGCCCTATGTAGGTCGGTGTCAACAAAATATTTTCGCATTCGGAGGAGAAAGTTGGTGATTGGAATTTCGTGAGAAGATTCCGTCGCAACGAAAAACGCCTTTCTTCTAATGATTTCTAGCCCAAATCCCGTATCATTTCTGTGACACACTCTCCCATATTTCACGATAATACAAAACGTGCTGCCTTTCTTTGAACTTTTTCGATGTACTCCGTCAGTCCTACCTGGTAAGGATCCCACACCGCGCAACAGTATTCTAGAAGAGGACGGACAAGCGTAGTGTAGGCAGTCTCCTTAGAAGGTCTGTTACGTTTTCTAAGTGTCCTGCCAATAAGACGAAGTCTTTGGTTAGCCTTCCCCACAACATTTTCTATGTGTTCTTTCCAATTTAAGTTGTTTGTAATTGTAATACCTAGGTATTTAGTTGAATTTACGGCTTTTAGATTACACTGATTTATCGTCTAACCGAAGTTTAACCGAGTTCCTTTTAGTACTCATGTGGATGACCTCACACCTTTCGTTATTTAGGGTCAACTGCCACTTTTCGCACCATTCAGATATCTTTTCTAAATCGTTTTGCAGTTTGCTTTGGTCTTCTGATGACTTTATTAGTCGATTAACGACAGCGTCATCTGCAAACAACCGAAGACGGCTGCTCAGATTATCTCGCAAATCGTTTATATAGATAAGGAACAGCAAAGAGCCTATAACACTACCTTGGGGAACGCCTGAAATCACTTCTGTTTTACTCGATGACTTTCCGTCAGTTACTACGAACTGTGACCTCTCTGACAGGAAATCGCAAATCCATTCACATAACTGAGACGATATTCCATAAGCACGCAATTTTAGTACGAGCCGCTTGTGTGGTACAATGTCAAAAGCCTTCCGGAAATCCAGGAATACGGAATCGATCTGAAATCCCTTGTCAATAGCACTCAGCACTTCATGTGAATAAAGAGCTAGTTGTGTTTGACAGGAACGATGTTTTCTAAACCCATGTTCACTGTGTGTCAATAGACCGTTTCCTTCGAGGTAGTTCATAATGTTCGTGTGGTGTCACCGCCAGACACCACACTTGCTAGGGGGTAGCCTTTAAATCGGCTGCGGTCCGTTAGTATACGTCGGACCCGCGTGTCGCCACTATCAGTGATTGCAGACCGAACGCCGCCACGCGGCAGGTCTAGAGAGACTTCCTAGCACTCGCCCCAGTTGTACAACCGACTTTGCTAGCTATGGTTCACTGTCAAAATACGCTCTCATTTGCCGAGACGATAGTTTAACATAGCCTTCAGCTACGTCATTTGCTACGACCTAGCAAGGCGCCCTTAGCAGTTACCATTGATATTGTGAATCATGTACCGGCAAGACCGACGTTCTTCATTAACGGGTTAAAGTTAAGTATTCCACCAGCTACGTCCGTTTTCTAAATTCTAATTTCCTTGTCCTGTTCCAGACCTCACGCCAGCCTGCGTGAGCTAAAGCGCGTGCCTTTCGGCCTCCTCTAGTAACCCGGTGTTGGCTCTCCTGCCAACCAAAACAGTTCGAACAGAATGTATGAAACACACTCATAGCAATACGATGGAAGCGTACTGAATAAACTGCTACGCAGCATAGTACTGCAGGAAGACGGGCAGGCAAACAAAACTGCTTTAGCCTGCTTGGGTTGGGCACAGCTTGGCTTGGATGGAAGTAAAACAGCCTGCCCGCTCTGTAGCTAACATGCGGCAGCACGCATGCTTCACTAACGAGCACGGATGGTTTTATTAAATGCGGGATGCGTACCCCGGTGACTACGACCACAGCAGTTGCGAGTAGCAAGCCAGCGACAACAAATACCATGCGGCTTGTTATAGTCAGCAACTCGCGACGCAACCACTGCTGGCGCTGCTTTCGCCATCTCGCTGCTTTGCAGTCGACGACAAGAGGTGCAGCCAGAGCAAATCACGTGCTCACAAATAGTCCGCACCGTACACCTCTGCATCAGCTGCACTTACAAGGAGCGATCCCCAGCAGTGTTATCCACCTTGTGCAATTGTCTATACAGTGATGTAGGTTAAGATCTCATGTAACAGTCATTCACGCTGATTAGCTCTCTCTTGCGAGTAATAGACGAAAAAAGAACTCGGAATTTTGTGTGAGTGACACTCAGTAGCGTTAAAGAAGTCCTGGTAGCGTGGTCTACGGATAGAATAACAGCTCTGCATGCAGGCTGACGTGGGTTTGATTATTGTTAGGTGCACAATTTCTTTTTAACTTTAAAATCTTCATCGAAATGGCTTTGATTATCTTCCTTATACGGTTAATTGGTTTAAATGAAATTTTTCATTTATATTCCTTTACCGTCCTCCCGAAAGCGAGTCGAGCATACTAACCAATGCGCCATCTCGCTCGGTTACATTTAAATCAATTAACTGAACAAAAGTGATAATCAAAATCATTTCGATAAAGATTCAAAAATAAAAAAGCATTTTTGCGCCCCTGAAAATATTTAGACACTCAATCTCCGGAATGTGAAGCTGTTATCCTACCCACTACATCATGCAACCAAATTATGTAACACAACATTTAATGCTGTTGAGTGTCACACAAAATTCCGAAATTTTTTCGTCAATTAATTGCAATTGACGGCCCGCCAGGGTGAATGAGGGAAATGTGTGATACATGGGATCTTAACTTATATCACCGTGTAGATAGTTTCAAAAAGTCGATCACACTGCTACGAACCTCTCCTTGTTAGGCTGGCACACGGCCTCCGAGAACCGACTCATTGTCGGAAGATACGCCACACAATTATGCCCACCGCTCCAGTACCAACCTCCGCCCATCTGAAGAGTCATCTCTCGGCGGATCCAGAATCACCGTCCTAAGCTTCATGCTGCGCCTCATTGTGTTACGGTTTCATTACGAACTTTTGAACACAGTTACATGATAATGTTATCTCTTACTGCAACTCACATCAGAGCTGTACCGTAACCTCTAATGTTATCTCTTCTTTTAATTATATCCCGAACTAGATTACTGCTTCGCTTGTAATTTATGCAACTCCTTGCAATTTTTGGCACCCTTTCTTTTCACGCTTCTTCTCCGAGATTTCT
The DNA here is from genome assembly GCF_023864345.2 of Schistocerca serialis cubense. Lineage (NCBI taxonomy): Eukaryota > Metazoa > Arthropoda > Insecta > Orthoptera > Acrididae > Schistocerca > Schistocerca serialis. Next base: position 866,317,891 of record NC_064641.1, on the reverse strand, counting down.
CACATTTCGAAATTAATATGTGTAAAAATATAAGCTCTTCTACAGAAATGTGTTCCTTTTCGGGTGGGGTGTGATGGTCCCCTTCCACGTGAACCATTCTCTATTCTCCACTGAGTGCGCCCATATTCACGGCAATGTCGAGAAGCCAACGTGTGTATATAACAGTGTACACGACACGTGGAAGTCATTTAATTCTGGCTTCGTGTGCAACAGACAGCAGCATAATTCAGAAATCGATTGTATGGTCTGCACAATGATGTTGCTTTTTTTTAATCTAATTTTTATGTCGTTCACAAATTGCAACACCTTGTCAAATAAGATTACACATGAATGGTCTTCGCCGAATATACTTCTGACCAAAAAGCGATTATAATAGCTGCAGTCTAAGGTTTCTGTTAAGCATGCCTTTTGCGTTCTTGTGGTGATATTTCCACAGATACTTCATCATTTAACACATATTTTCTCACATCTAACCGAGAAGTGAAATACCAAGTTTCATAGATTAACCTTTAAAATTTTTAATATAACGAAGTAGTTGGTTGCCCCCCGCCCTCCCCATGAATGATGGACCTTGCTATTGGTGGGAAGGCTTGCGTGCCTCAGCGATACAGAAGGCCGTACCGTAGGTGCAACCACAACGGAGGCCAGACAAACGTGTGGTTCCTGAAGAGGGGCAGCAGCCTTTTCAGTAGTTGCACGGGCAACAATTCAAATGGTTCAAATCGCTCTGCGCACTATGTGACTCAACTGCTGTGGTCATAAGTCCCCTAGAACTTAGAACTACTTAAACCTAACTAACCTAAGGACATCACACACATCCATGCCCGAGGCAGGATTCGAACCTGCGACCGTAGCAGTCGTGCGGTTCCAGGCTGTAGCGCCTTTAACCGCTCGGCCACTCCGGCCGGGGCGGGTAACAGTCCGGATGATTGACTGAACTGGACCAAAACAGCATTGTTTCGCTGGTACTGCGAATGGCTGAAAGCAAGGGGAAACTGCAGCCTTAATTTTTCCCTAGGGCATGTAGCTTTACTGTATCGTTAAGTGATGATGGCGTCCTGTTAGGTAAAATATTCCGGAGGTAAAATAGTCCTCTATTCGGATCTCCGGGCGGGGACTACTAAGGAGGACGTCGTCATCAGGAGAAACAAAACTGGCACTCTACAGATCGGAGCGTGGAATGTCACATCCCTCAATCGGGCAGGTAGGTTAGAAAATTTAAAAAGATATATGGATAGGCTAAAGTTAGATGTAATGGGAATTAGTGAAGTTCGGTGGCAGCAGGAACAAGACTCTGGTCAGGTGAAGACAGGGTTATAAATACAAATTCAAATAGGAGAAATGCGGGAGTAGGTTTAATAATGAATAAAAAAACAGGAACGTGGATAAGCTGCTACGAACGGCATTGCAAACTCATCTCCAGGGGCAGATGTGGACTCTGATCACTCAAGAAAAATTTGGAGTAGGCATGAAAATCCAGGGAGAAGAAATGAAAGCCTTGATGTTGTAATTCTCTTCAGAGACAACAAAGGACTTCGAAGTGCAGTTGAACGGAATAGATAGTGTCTTGAATGGAGGATATAAACCGAACATCAACAAAAGCAAATTGAAGATAATGGAATGTAGTCAAATTAAATCAGGTGATGCTGAGGAAATTAGATTAGGAAATGGGGCAAAGTAGTAGGTGAGTTTTGCTATTTGGGCAGTAAAATAACTGATGACAGGCCGAAATAGAGAAGAGATGAAAGGAAGGCGTTTTTGAAGAAGAGAATTTTTTAACATCGACTATAGACTTAAATGTCAGGAAGTTTTTCTGAAAATATTTGTGTGGAAGTGAAACATGGACTATAAACCGTCGAGGCAAGAAGGAAATAGAAGCTTTAGAAATGTGTTGCTACAGAAGATTGGCGAAGGTTAGGGGGTAGATCACGTAATTAATGAGGAGGTACTGAATAAAGTTGGGGAGAAGAGGAATTTGTGGCACAACTTGACTAGAAGAAGGGATCGGTTGGCTCAAATGGCTCTGAGCACTATGCGACTTAACTGCTGAGGTCATCAGTCGCCTAGAACTTAGAACTAATTAAACCTAACTAACCTAAGGACATCACACACATCCGTGCCCGAGGCAGGATTCGAACCTGCGACCGTAGCGGCCGCTCGGTTCCAGACTGTAGCGCCTAGAACCGCACGGCCACTCCGGCCGGCCGGATCGGTTGGTAGGACACGTTCTGAGGCATGAATTTAATAGCGGAGGGAAGCGTGGGGATAAAAATCGTAGAGGGAAACCAAGAGATGAATACACTAAGCAGATTCAGGATGTAGGTTGCAGTAGTTACTCGGAGATTAAGAGGCTTGCACAGGATACAGTAGCATGGAGAGCTGCATCAAACCAGTCTTTGACTGAAGACCACAACAACACAACGAAATATTTTCTTAAAAATGTTCATCCTCTAATTTACTCTCTTAGTGGTTGAATTTCCAAAAATGCTGAAACGTGTACTTTTTTATTTCTGACCGAGAAATCAGGTACTAATTTTCGTAGTTATATTTTCAAAATTGCCCAATAGCAACATAGTTTCAAAAATCCTTTCATCCCCTATTTCACCACCTTAGGAGAGTAATTTAGAACAATCCATTCTTAAGCGATCCATACACTTTAGGATACACACGCTCTTGAAATTTCAAGTTTCTATGTTTAGCGGTTTGGGGTGGTGGATGCTGAGGCAATCAGTCCCCATAGGGGTTGAATTTTCAAAAACACGTACTTTTTCATTTGTCACTGAGAAGCCAACTACCAACTGTCATAGATTTAAAAATCCTTTAGTAATGAAATATTTCGCAAAACACCCCTTTAGGCGTTGAATTTACGAAAACACTGAATCACAATTTTTTTTTTGTATTTGAAATCGAGAAGTCAAATACGAGTTTTCATAGCTCTAGCTTTAAAAATATTTCAGTAGTTCTCTAATAACGAATTATTTTTAAGAATAGTTTCACCCACTATTTCACCCCATAGATGTTAAATTTCAAATGTTGCTGAAACATGTATTTCTTTTTTTCTGACCGAGAAACCAAATTCCGATTTTCTTAGGTCTAGCTTCAAAATTGCCTTAATAGTGATGTGTTTTCAATAAATCTTTAAACCCCTATTTCACCCCCTTAGAGGTGAAATTTCGAAACAAATTCCCTTCTTAAACGACGCCTACAGTATAAGATTAACATCCTCTGCAAATTTCAAGTTTCTACTCTCAGTGGTTTTGGCTGCGCGATGATGAGTCAGTAACTGAGTGAGTCAGCCGGGACATTGCCTTTTATAATCATATAGAGATAAACAAGCTGACTGCTGTTATTTCTGCATGCACCTTTACCACTCGCACACGCATATATACTATAATTTAGAAGCACAGTTTCATCATTACTACTTTAGCTGTTGTGGAAAGACTCCCACTGCGATGTCAACAAACCAGAAACGCCTATTTTTGAATTATGCTGCATTCTGTTGCACATAACGTCACAGATAAGTGATTTCCACATACCGTGTGCGCTGTTACATGAACACGCTGGCATGGTGGCACTGCAATGAACAGGAGCGCACTCAGTGGGGTGTAGAGGATGGTTCACAGGGACCATCACACCATCCCGAAGAAAAAGAACACATTTCTGTAGAAGCGCTTATATTTTTACATATGTTAATTTCGAAATCTCAAAGAAAACTTTCGGAGAATAAAGTAGTGTGGAAAGTACGAAGCCTGTTCAGAAAGTAAGCTCCGATTGATTGCCAAATTGAAACCACAGTGAACATCAGAAATGTTTTACTTGTAACAATTAGCTACACCTTTCAGCTACTTCTCTACGTAGTCGCCGTTCTGACTTAGACTTTTGTCATAGCGTTGTACCAACTTTTCAATAGCCTCATCATAGAAGGCAGCCGCCAGTGCTTTCCGCCAATTCTCCACGCTGGCCTACACCTCGTTGTCTGTGTCAAAATGTTGTCTTCAAAGACAGCGGTTCATGTGACCAGAGATGAAACTCAGGGGGAGACAATTGCGGACTGTATTGTGGGTAATCTCACATTTTCATTTGAAAACGATGCAGGAGCATCTTCATTGCCCCTGCAGAATGCGGCTGAGAATTGTCTTGAAGAAGAAACAGCACGACAGTTATGTAATGTTAGCTGCATAGCTTCAGGCGAAATTTCTCACCAGGCCCTCGTACTTGGCGGCAGACACTATTTTCTAGACATCTTTACGCACTCACTGCGAGCTCAGAAATGAGAAGAGCGACGTGATGCTAACTGGGGTTATACTAGAGACACTACCCAACACATCTGTGCAAAGCTTTATCGGATTTTCATAGTCGTTTCCATTTCGCGACCGATCGGAGCTTACTTTCTGAACGCCCCTCGTATGAGTGCCAAGAACGACAAGCAGTTACATAAATTACAAGCTGCATTTAATACAGGATACTTTCCAGTATCTTGTGTGAGGAGCTGCCTATGTGGATAGTCTTACGAGCAGACCTGTGACTTTCTAACTGGGTAAAGGGGCGTGTTTCCAGCCTGGCCCATCAGTTATAAACAACAAATATGGCACGGTTCGTAGTGCCACAGGGATAAGAGACAACCAGGGAAAGCTCAGTAGAGGGAGTGGAGATAGGACATCAACCTACACTAGAAAAAAGGAAATGACTGACTTCCCCAGCGTAGGTGGAAACGACTGAAAGAAACAGCACTCCCCTTATTTAATCGCTCATATAGACATAGTGTTGAGATGCGTGTTGACAGTCGCTGCAGCAAGTGAAATGTTGATACTGGTTGTGCACACTAAGGGGTGGTTCTTACATAGGTAATACAGGGTGCCCATAAAGTAAGTACCCATTTTCATTTTCCGGATGGGCTACAAGAAAATAAACGTTATATTTAGAGAGAGTAGCTAATACTGTTCAACATGTCCATCTTCATTGGCAACAGACTGTTCCCATCGCCTTGTGGTTGCGCAGAACACGCGCTGTAACATTTGAGGGGTTATTAGCAAGCATGCCTCTCGTATTCCCCGTTTGAGTTCATTCAAATGTGGCACCCCGGTACAATAAACTCGGCTCTTGATGAAGCCCCAGGCAAAAAATCCAGGGGAGTGAGGTCGGGTGAGCGAGCAGCCCACATGCGACCAGCAGCTCTTCCCATCCACCTGTTAGGAAAGGTCTCGTTCAGGTAGTCCCGGAAAATGTTTGCATAGTGGGGAGGTGCCCCACCTTGTTGATACATGACAGAGGCACGGATACCATCCTGTTGCAACTGTGGCTCCAAGAACAACAGCGGCATGTCCAGGTAGCTGTTTTTTCAACAAACATAAACGTCCCATAGATCCGATCTTCCATGAGACCAAGCCACACACTTTGTGATTGATCAGGTCCTCCTCGGCTACAGTCTCCAACAGATCATGGCACATTGCTGCTCATGCCGCATGGTCTTCATCCTCCAGCTGGTGAGGTACCTGGATATGATATGCCTTCTTTTTAAGGGTGTAGTGAAGCACTTTCCACTCTGCGGATTTCGGCGTGGATGATTCACGACTCAGCCGGCGGGTAGAAGCCGTTGGACTTCTTTCGATAGCTTCCCTCACACGCTGTACAGATTGTGGGCTGACCGGTGGTCGCCCATTGCGTCTCTCATCAGCTACAGATCCTGTACGCCGCAATTTGTTGACGAGCATCCAAATGGCAAGTCTTGTAGGGGCATCCTTCCGATACTTTCTCTCAAACAGCCTCTGGACCTCAGCATAGGTTTCGCCACGTAAACGATGTTCCAGAATTGTGATTCTTTCGGCAATTATTAACATTGTGATGTCTCTTCAGGGTACCTGTAACAGAAATAATCGGCATGCACGTTCTCCGCAAAATGGAAACTTACTTTATGGGCACCCTGTAAGATATGTGAGGGGTGATTCACACATAAGTAATACGATACGTGAGGGGTGCTTCTCACATAGGTAACACGATATGTGACGCGACGCGCGCTGTGACTTGCGATCAGACGGAGAGGCTACCCACACTGGTGGAATGCGACCTAACTGGTACACAGTGGGACGACAGTTATACAACACCAAAATGCTTCTCTGTCACACTGCGCAGCGCAACGGAGTGCTGGTTGCACCATGTAACTGTGTCATATGATACACGGGAAGGGAAATTTCGAACATCTTATATGCCTCAAAAATGTGTTACGTAGATGAAGCAATGCGAAGTTTGCCCCTGTAGCTAGTTTCTCAGTACAACTTTTACTTTTTGTGTGAAAAATGAAATATCTATGTTATGGGTCTCACGCATGTTCTCTGATACGCAGTCTCACTGAATTTTAAGGAAACTATTTAGTTAAAAAAAGACATTTTTGCATCTTATAGTCTGATTTCACAGCTTGATAATGAAAAAAAAGAATGCATATTTTGAAAGGTTTGCAGTAAGAACTGTATTCACTGACCAATTTAAGTTTGGTGCGTTTTAGGTCATTGAGTGCTGCATAGGAGAGTCATACCTCAACAGTTTTACCCCTGACGAAGATGACGGAGGTAGTCATCGAAAGCTTGGGATTTTATCCAAATCTGACGCGGCAAGTAAACCGAGAACTTTTTATGCATACCTCTTTCTAGTCTCGATTAAATTCGTGGCAAGTCTGGAAGATGTCCACTCTGAGGATGGCAGTGACACTCCATACACGAGGCTGCTGCCTCCAGCTGTGTCTTGTCGCTTGTTGTATCGCTCGTGTGGGAACACGAATGCTGCACTGATAACCACCGCGGCGCATGAGGTTCTTTGCTGCGTTTCGCATCGCATATCCTATCAGTAAGTAAGAATCGAGCCTTAAATTTTATACTGCATACATTGTGCCGTTGTCAGAGTCGTGAGCGTTTGGTACTATTATAGTTCTTAAAATAGGTGCGTAACATATGTTTTGAAATTTTAGGATGAATGCCATATACACTGATCAGCCAGAACATTATGACCATCCTCCAAATGGCCAGTATGTCCATCTTTGACAAGTATAACAGCGGTGACGCGTCCTGCAGTAGAAGCAATGAGGCCTGGGTAGGTCGCTAGGGGACTTAGCGCCACATCTGCACTCACAAATCAACTAATTCCTGTAAATTCCGGGAAGGGGGTGGGGAGGGGGGGGGGGGTGAGGCGATGAGCTCTGACGCCACGTTCAGTCACATTCCAGATGTGTTCGGTCATGTTCAGACCTGGAGAGTCGGGGAGCCAGCACATCGATTGGAACTCGTTGAAAAATACCACTACCGTTCGGAAACACGATAGTCACGAATGGGTTTACGTGGTCTACAACCAGTGTACAATACTCCTCGGCCGTCATGGTGCCCTGCATGAGCTCCATTGGACCCATGAACGCCCACCTGAATGTTCCCCAGAGCATAATGGAGCCGCCACTAGCTTGTCTCCATCCCGTCGTACAGGTGTCAAGGAGCTGTTTCCCTGGAAGACAAGTGGTTCGCACCCTACCATCGGCATGACGAAGAAGGTATCTGGGTTTATCAGACAATGCAGTGCTCTGCCAATCTCGAGTAACGATGGTCACGTGCCCATTTCAGTCGTAGTTGCCAATGTCGTAGTATTAATATTGGCTCATGCATGGGCCGTCAGCTGCGGAGGCGCATCGTTAAGAGATCAGTGGACAGTGAGTTCAGGAAAACTTGTACTTCGCCCAGCATTAAAGTCTGATGTTAGTTTCACCACAGTTCGCCGCCTGTCCTGTTTAACCAGTCTGCCCACCGTTCAACGTCATCTGTAATTACGGGTGGCCGTCCAATCCCGCAATGTCCTGATGCGGTTTCATCTTGGGTTTGCCACGTGTTTTAGACACTCACCACGGCACTCCTCGAACACCAGAGAAGTTTTGCTGTTTTGGGAATGGCCATGCCGAGCCTTCGGGCCATCACTATCTACCCGTGGCCACACTCAGACAGATGGCGCACCTTCCCTTCTAAACGTGGACAGAACGCTCAACGATACTACATCTACATCTACATCCATAATCCGCACACCATTTGACGGTGTGTGGCGGAGGGTACCTTGAGTACCTCTGTCGGTTCTCCCTTCTATTCCAGTCTCGTATTGTTCGTGGAAAGAAAGATTGTCCTTCTGTGTGGGCTCTAATCTCTCTGATTTTATCCTCACGGTCTCTTCGCGAGATATACGTAGGAGGAAGCAATATACTGCTTGACTCCTCGGTGAAGGTATGTTATCGAAACTTCAACAAAAGCCCGTACAGAGCTACTGAGCGTCTCTCCTGCAGAGTCTTCCACTGGAATCTATCCATCATCTCCGTAACGCTTTCGCGATTACTAAATGATCCAGTAACGAAGCGCGCTGCTCTCCGTTGGATCTTGTCTCTCTCTTCTATCAACCCTATCTGGTACGGATTCCACACCGGTGAGCAGTATTCAAGCAGTGAGCGAACAAGTGTACTGTAACCTACTTCCTTTGTTTTCGGACTGCATTTCCTTAGGATTCTTCCAATGAATCACAGTCTGGCATCTGCTTTACCGACGATTAATTTTATACGGTCATTCCATTTTAAATCACACCTAATGGTTACTCCCAGGTGATTTATGGAACCAACTACATGCGCCATGCGAGTGTCTGACTAGTAGGTATTCCTCGCCAGGTAACGCTGCTGTCTCCTGACGGCTTTATATCTGCAGCAGGTCGGTGGTCATAACGTTCCTGGCTGACCAGCGTAGGGTTTCCATGAATTCCAGTATCGTTTCAAAAACTCATAACTTTGAAACTGTTAAAGATAGAGAGTCATGATTTGTTGTAAAACTTTTTGCAGCTCTCAGTTCTTTTCCCTTTGTCATCTGTGACATATTCAACTTGGAGAGCATCAGGATGGCGACATACCAGGAGAACGCACAATATGTCATCTGGTATGCAGAATCCAAAGCTGTTACGAGGACACTAAAAAATCATGGACGCCAGTATGGAAGAATATCATCCAAAATTAAGCGAAATGAGTTAGTTCAAATCATTTAAAGCGACCTGCAGCCGTTCCTCATTCTCCAGAATTATGGTTCAAATGGCTCTGAGCACTATGGGACTTAACTTGTGAGATCATCAGTTCCCTAGAACTTAGAACTACTTGAACCTAACTAACCTAAGGATATCACACACATCCATGCCCGAGGCAGGATTCGAACCTGCGACCGTAGCGGTCGCGCTGTTCGAGACTGTAGCGCCTAGAACCGCTCGGCCACTCCGGCTGGCCTAGCATTATGATGACACCCTCCCCCCCCCCCCCCCCCACAACACACCATCCCTCACACACACACAGTTTGAATGTTCGGGATGTGCTGAGTTTGGGTGGGGCACACATTGAAATTCTGACATACTAGAAAAAACTTTAGTTTTTCTAGAGGTATTACAGCAATCCACAACGCTCTATCTCTCATAGTTGCCTTGTTATGATTTCTTGAAATGATAGTGGGACTTCATGGACAGGCTGTATTCCCGTGAATCGCAATTTCTTGTATGCCTTGCCAAAGCGATGATAAATGAGTGGCAGTTGGCCGAAGGATCTGAGGCCGTAGTAAGCTGGACAGGAAAGCAAACGATTAGTTGACACAAGTGCACTTTAAATAAATACAATTTACTCGGCTTGCGCGAAAGAACTGGTACACTGTTGAAGACTTGTGGCAGCCGTGGCTAGCTATAAGGAAAGGCCCGACACGGGTGTGTACTCTGAATGTTTGCTGGTAGAGTTAACTATCAACAGGTCGATATAACGTTCGACACCAACCAGCAACTGGAAGTAATCCTCAACTAGAAGACTGGTGTCCAGGTGCCCGCCACTTATAATACTGTACTGGTGGCCTTCATTGGTCCGCAGTCTGGAGGGTCTTCATTGATGGCGATGTTCAAAGCGCTGCTTGCGGCGCCCACGTGTATCTTCGTCGAGGCTCCAGCTCCAGTATTATCGAGCAGCTATAGTCCTTCACTAACTACTGATATAACCAAATAATAATAGTAATTATTGCTATTATGTCAAAACTGAGATGTGGCTGATTCATGTTATGCTTTGCATTAAACCTTGGTTTCTATTCTGTGATTAGTGTCCCGCGGTTATCGCGATTATGCTGTTATCCTCTCTCTCCGCAAGTGGCAGCAGCAGCATGTATCGATATTCGCACCCTTGTACTATCTTTGGCCTCGTGCTTATAGTTTCCGGCTGTGCCGTTGAAACCTTCCCGTCTCCTCTATATCTCTTTTTTTTTTACGCCAACTTTCCCTTCTACAATAACCTATGAAACCTTCCCTTAGGATTTCTATCTCTTTCTTAATAATACGAATGAAATCTTCCCTTTGAAATTAATTCCCTTCCTCAATAATAATAAGTGCAATCTTCGCATACAAATTTAAATGCTGATTATTAAAAGTGATTTGCTGATTATTTCGACGAAACATAGAATGTGTCGTCGTCGTGGCCCTCAATCGTTATCTGCAATAACCCAAAACTGTTCCTTACCTTTTTTACTGTTACTGGATCGCCATCTGACTGCTACATCGAACTGCGGCATGAATATACTTACTCTGGTTTACTATATTAACTGCTGGTGGGCTGTCATAATAAGTGGCTGTATTTATTACCAAAGCTGACGTTATTCTTTAATAGCAAAGCTGGCGTTATTCTTTAATCAGTTGACTGAAGTTACGTAATTCATAGTTACACTTTTTCTTGACAGCAATAAAATTTTTGCAAAGTTTTACGTTGATGGTTTTTGGGATGGATTATAATCAGTAATGCAACATTGCTGGCAAAAAGTAATTATATTCTGAAAACGCTCCAAATATTTACTGTTGGTAATGAAATGATTTTACAAACGTTCAAATGGGACTTTCTTTTTACAATAATCTTACAACTAGCATTGCACAAACATACCTTCAGTAGTCATGAGTTTGCCAAAAACATAATTCAATACTATTAGTTCCTCTTATGAGAATAGTTAGCTGATGTCTCTGTACATCCGTTTATAATCTCTTGTAAATCATAGCTGGTGGCTGGCAGGCACACCGCTCCTCTCAACCTCTCTCTTCAGACCTACTACCGACTCGCTTCACATCTCGCTTACTACTGACCTCCTACGAACGCTAAAGTGCGGTCTCTCCTGCCAACAATGCTTTCTGGTGCAGACAATCCCTGCGACCATTACAAAATGTATCAGTGCGCGGTCTTTCCCGCTCTTTTCTTAAAATGTATCCATACGCGGTCTCTCCCTCCCTTTTTAAAATTATATCAATTTGCGGTCTCTCTTGCCAACAATACTCTGGTGCAGACATTCCCTGCTACCACAATTATTTCCAACATGACAAATATTAATTATTCCTACTTAATCCTATTAATAAAATATAAACAACTTTCATAAATTGTGGTTTGACAATAAACAATAGAAATATACACGTCTTACACCGTGTGCTGGCAGTTGGTCGGTTGGCGTGCAGCAGCGAGGATGACTCCGTGGCACGTTTCTGGCCGGGGCCGCTGGCGGCGTCCACGCGCGGTCGGTGTGTGAGGTGGCTGTTCCAATTGCTACGAGGTCCGAGGCTCACCGATCCCGGACACGAAAGTTGAGTCTTTACTTAATCTACCAGCCAGCTCCAACTGTTCACGCTGTGTCGTTTGAATTTCGTTGTGGGGTGTTGGGACATTCCCACGAGCAACAACGTGTGTTTTCAAGTTGCCGAAATTCTAGCCGCCCTCCTGTGGAGTTTAACTTAACTTGATTATTTTGAACTGAAGTGCACCAGTGGAATCTTCTGCCATGTGACAGTTAACGTTTCGGTTACCTGCCCTGGGCGTTGACGTAAATTCGGGCAGAGTATTTTCATCGTCATATTGTGATTGTCCAGCATGGCGTGTAGTTGGAGAGCTGACTGTGTAATTCGTTGTGGTAGCCGATACCTTCTGCGCTGTTCCATAGAACTCCTTGTTGTGTGCTGGTCGGGTGGAGCGGAAGTTATCCTATCGCTTGGTCTGTTGACTGTCTGGCGGTTGGGTTGCCGTCGGATTGAGAATTGTTGGGCTGACTGCCTGTCTCACCTAAGTGAGCGGTAGTGTTTGAATTCCAGGCCGACCCTTGCAAACGTCTGAGCGTCATTTGATGTGCTGACTTTTCTTATTTGTCCTTGTTGTTTGTTTATGTATGGATTCTAGCCGATTTTAAATTGAAGTTGTTTTTGCCCTTAAGGCGTGAGATTGAATGGCGCATTTAGCCGGGAATTAAGTACTAAAACTAGTATTTGGCTTGCTTTTTTAAAATGTTTTCTTTACTCTTGTAATGTTTGTCGAATGAGTAAAGTAGTATGTTCGAGTGCAACTGACAGCCACTCATTTTGGCCCGTTTCCACAAATTACACTATCTGTCCTGTCCTGCGGGTATAGCAGGGGATCTCAAAAACATTTTATGTATTTTACTGTTGCTATTATCAAAACTGTAGGTTTCTGTGGCAGGTTAGTGGTGTTTCTGACCGCAAGTAACATTTATTGCCAGCGACTGGCAATGAAAGTCATTCGATAACAAATGAACCGGATGCTCAAGGATGCAACAGTTTTGTTATGTAAACACTCTTATCGCTTGGCGTTGGCGGTGCGCCAGCGGGTACGCGTGCTGCTAGAGCTACGATAGTACGCGTCCGGGATAACGTTCCGCTGGCCACTGCTAAAATGCTAAGTCCCTTATCTAAGAGCCGGCCGAAGTGGCCGTGCGGTTAAAGGCGCTGCAGTCTGGAACCGCAAGACCGCTACGGTCGCAGGTTCGAATCATGCCTCGGGCATGGATGTTTGTGATGTCCTTAGGTTAGTCAGGTTTAACTAGTTCTAAGTTCTAGGGGACTAATGACCTCAGCAGTTGAGTCCCATAGTGCTCAGAGCCATTTGAACCATTTGAACCTTATCTAAGGTCAAAGTTCTCGCACACTATATAAGGGAGTCCTCGCTCGCGCTACTCTCAATCTGCGTTTTGCTGCTGCACAGGAAACTGCATTGAACGCCGCCAACATGCCCTACAGGAGGGATCGTCGTACCCGCACAACAGTTTACAAAACCATAGAAAACATTGAACTTACAACATCAGGAGACAAGAAGAATCGCATTCCAGTGAAGAGTGTTGCAGCCAACGCCCTCGTCGATGGACCCTGTGTATTTCTTGTATGTGCTTCGAAATGTGGGTTGGAGAAGTGAAACCGTAACTTTTCCGGTTTTTACTCCCAAGTGTCTTTCGCGAATGCTGCACATCTCTCCTCTCTGTACCTCCGACTCAACTGTCTCGGAGCCGCGCGGGATTAGCCGAGCGGTCTCAGGCGCTGCAGTCATGGACTGTGCGGCTGGTCCCGGCGGTGGTTCGAGTCCTCCCTCGGGCATGGGTGTGCGTGTTTGTCCTTAGGATAATTTAGGTTAAGTAGTGTGTAAAATTAGGGAGTGATGACCTTAGCAGTTAAGTCCCACAAGATTTCACACACACACACACACACACACACACTCTGTCTCGGAATTACGAACGTCTATGATCAAATAATGCGGGCGCAATAGCGATACACAAGACTGAGTCAAGGCAGCGAAGGGCATTAAGCTCTCATTGTAGGGAGTTAATGACGAAAAAGAAAATTTGTAGCATTTGCTCTGACAGCATGGCCTGACGCCACCACTGAAGGAATCGTGTCACACATAGCTCGTCGCTGACCCCCCTCCCCCGCCCCTCCTCACCACTAGATAACTCGTCGACGCCACCCCCCTTCCCTCCCCTTTAACTTACCCCGCGCGCGCCTTTCCGCCGCCATTCGCGGCCTAAATTGGCTCCATTATTCAGACGGCACCGGCGCCCCTCCCTGCTTCGTCTTAGCAGCCGCCACGCGCAGTTAAATTTCCTGTAAACTGATTAAGCGCCACGCCGCCTGCCTCTGTAGAGATCTGAAGGCGGATGGCGCTTCCATTCCTAACGTGGATTCCCCGCTCCGCAGACTTAGAATTGGTCCTATCTCTTTCCACGCAGCACGCGTAGGGAACGCGATCGTCGCTGAAAGACCTTGTCACACTCACAGCGCCCTCGGTAATACACTTAGAGGTAGCAACTGCTCTACCACCTGAGCTACCCAAGCACGACTCACGCTCCGTCCTCACAGCTTCTGTGAAGTTTGGAAAGTAGGAGACGAGGTACTGGCGGAAATAAAGCTGTGAGGACGTGGCGTGAGTCGTGCTTGGGTAGCTCAGGTGGTAGAGCACTTGCCCGCAAAAGGCAAAGGTCCCGAGTTCGAGTCTCGGCCCGGCACACAGTTTTAATCTGCCAGGAAGTATCAACTGAAACATGTTTTATTTAAGTTTAATTTAAGCTTGAGGTAGTGAAATGTTTTCTTTATTTTAGTACAGTGTCTCTCTGTTTCACGTTATAGATCAACAATTTTCAAATAAAACCTCAATGAAACATTGAAATGTTCAATTTTTCTGTAAATGTTGTTTACTTTTAAGTAACATGCAGAAAGATAACTACATAGAAGGAAAATGTCCCAAGGTTTATGCGGCCCTTTATATAGCCTTACTCAGTTTCTAGACCACTGACCCCTTCCGGTTTTTTGGAGAATCTAGTAAGACACGGATCGGACACTTAAAGAAAGCTATCATTATGAGTTAACGCCCTATGTGCAAGAGTAACATAGCTACTTCTTTAACTGACCAAAGTTGCTTGAAGAACTACCATAGTCTACGCTTGCTTAAAAGTAGTCTTCCGTAACCTACAGTAGTTACAGCTCTACGCACACTACTCCCGATTCTCGCAGTTGCCGCCAACGCAGCTCATCACTGCAGCTTCAAGATTATGTTGTGTTCACCGTCATTCTGCCAAGTAGTCGAAAAGCAGAGCGATGTCAACTGCTAAATGCTGTCAAAAAACAAGTCATTTTTTTCGTTTCGGTTATTACATGCATACGGTTTCTAAGCCAGGTTGTTACCTCTTCAATTGGCTTGCCCAAACACATGAATAAATCGTGTGCTGTGGAACTTCAGCTGCTAAGATTAACCTATGAATATCAGTACAGAATGACATTTATTAAAATATTAATATTACGTTTATCTAGCATTTGACCAAAAGCCTCATAGCAAAAACTTCGTACAAAACATCATACGGTTACGTTCCGGAGCAGGAACAGTTTATGTCCATCAAGCCGTTACGGAAAGATTTTAAAGTTCACGATGCTTCAACTCCACTTGAATTCGGAAGCAACACCTTATGCATTCTCTAACACTTATTTCCAAACTTATAAGTTATCCCACATTTCATAGCGATAGTAAAAAACCCATAATACTAACAAAATATACATAGCTCAAAAACGAGCCCGTCTCAGAATTATTCCAATATAGATTTTAATGTGAACCTTTCATATACTTTCGGTCGTTCTATGTCCTCATATCTCCATACTGTAATTCTTATTTGAAGATTTTCGCTTAATACCAGTAATAGCATTACTAAAATCTGAAGTCAACAATAGCATTACTAAAATCCAAAACAGCAGTCTAATTCATTCATTAATGAATTTAAAAGCACATTAATTTAGAAAATAAAGATATTTACGTAACTTTCGAACATCAGCAGTTGCATCGTTTGTCACCAGCATGGTACGTTTCCATTCATCTAAACGCCTTTATTTGTTCCGGCCTTTCAGTTTACTGTCCACACAGATGTAGTTACCATACCAAAGGTTCATCTGCAACAGAGATATTATACGAAACAGCTCCTGCTGACAAGCAAGATACAGAAAAATCCACTTGAGGTCCAGTGACATGGTTAGCACCCCATAGTTAGACGAAAACGATTTTATACCAAATATACACTATAACCCAGTCCCCATATCACCGTACTGTAGACTTTATACTCGCACCACGGTATACGCACTAACCTGACGCCTAGTGCTCGAGTGTTTAGATCTCCGCCAAGTCGAAGCAGTGCTGAGGCGTACTGCTAGACTTGAACTCAAATGGCAATCCCTGCAGGGAAGAAGACGTTCTTTTTGGGGAAATACTATTGAGAAAGTTTAGAGAAGCGACAGACTGCAGAACGATCACACTGACACCGACATACGTGTCACGAAAGGACCGGGAAAACGAGATAAAAGAAATCAGGGCTCGTACAGAAGTATACAAACATTTGTTTTTCTCTCGCTACATTTGCGAGCGTATCAGGAGAGGTAATGCCAGATAAGAACCCATGGTGGTCTCTGATGCATTGGTTGTTAGCCTGCGGAGTTTTTGTTTGAATGTGAATGTTGTAAGGTGGGCTTGTCATTTTGATTTTTGAGAGTTATCAATCTGCACATCAGAAAGAGAGCAAGTTGTGTTACTGTTAAGAAATCTTTGGTCTTCTTGTAGCGCACTCAATGTCTCTACGCTTTCTGATACATTCTTAGTTGAAATGTGGTAGGCGCTATTTACTGTTAAGTCCAGCAAGGGTGAGTACAATGTGCATATTGAAAGGGGAAAAGAATACAATTTTTTTGGAGAGAAGTAGTTTGAGGTAATACTGCAGGATTGAGCAGCTAGTTTGTCGGAATGATTATTGTCAGCTAGTTACCTTTGTTCACTTTCTCAGAGCTGAAAGAAAGACCACCGCACTTCCCTGAGTCAACTCATTAAGCTTTTTGGTTTTTGTTGAAATTCTCTGTTAACATTGTACCTTTTTTAAATCGTTGCTCACTTTGTTAAGAACAATATTGTTCAGATCAATATCATGTGTGGAGATTACACTAAGTTTTGCTCTGTCTTTTCGAACATGTACTTTATTCTAATGTCGTCGTCTTGGAATATCATTTCATAGCAATATTTACTCTGCCCATCCGGCGGTTTAAAGAAGTTTTATCATTGCGCATGACCACACTTCACCATATGGTATGCAACAGTTAGTATATTCTTTGGAAATTCCATTTCAAATTAGAAATCTACCTTAGCCGCTGCAACTTGCTGTTTGGTATTGTGCTTTCGAGAAGTCTGCAACAGTGCTGTCAAGATGAGAGTGGAAATTTTGATTAGGGCCAGCTAACTGTTTTACGTCAGCTACGCATTTAATAGAAAAACAAGTTGTATTCATACCAGTTACCCTTAAACTCAAATTAGGTTCTGTTTGGTCAAAGGTCAGCATACGAGTTTTAGCTGGATAACGGTTTGTGGGCACATAGTTTCGGTAGTTTTGGTAACACGTAGACTTTATAGAGAAGGAAGTAAATTTGGGCTACATTTGATACAGAAACTCGTAGTGGAGAACTTACAGTGTAGATGTCGACTTACGCCCAAGACCAAAGTCCTGAGCACTCTTCCAGCACGTGTTCATGGGCTTCACATTAGGCACAGAGGAAAAGTGTCCGACTCTTGGAAGGTCTCAACTGCAGAGTTGTGCAAACTTTCTCTACGTCTTCCATTACATCTAGCGGGCTAGCCAGCTTTTTCATCTCACCAAGGAGACGGTTAGCAGCCTTTTTTTTTTTTTTTACTGTTGCATTAATTCAATCCTTCACCACTTTAAAAAAAAAGCACATACCAATAATGTTTGTCTACAAAAACTTGTTTAAAATGCGTATTTCAGTGATAACTATGTCCTGCAAATCTTATCATGTCCTTTGACTGATTTCCAGTTGTGCAAATAACGCTAAACCTGCTGGTCATGGTTTCAGAGGTTGCCTATGGCGGGAATATCTGGCGATAATCCGTTTCTAGGCAGCATGGGACCCCATCACATAAACACACCACCATGTTTTGTGGAAATCTGATTCATTCGCATAAAACTGGCACTGTTGTTATCGTAGCGGCCCCTTATCACTTAGAGGACCCGCACAACAGTCAAGTAAGGTGGGTTGCCAACCTCCCTTCAAGAGCTCATATCAAAACATCGCCAGTGAATGTAAATAGCAACAGACTTTCCGCATAAACACGGCACTACTTCGTGTAAAGCCAAGTCACAGAGCTCCACCAAGTGGAACTAATGTGACTAAATGTGGCAGTCCGCAGAATCAGTGATATAAGCACGCCAGCAGAGTCAGACCGGCAGTGTGTACCTACTGCTAGGACAGTTCTGGCCAACACCTACGCCAGCTCTAGCCCAGTAGACACTCGCGGTAGTCTTCAGTAGAAATTTGTATCTTGTTGGGCGTAACGGCACTTTGTGATTGTGTAGCGAAGTATTTTTGTTCTTATTATTTTTTCTCATTGTATTTAACTTTTATCTGGGTTTTACCAACACATGAATTACTGCGTTTCTTGTTGTTCTTGAGTTTGGAAATTAGTGCACGCCAAGATGGCGTTTCAGTTAAATAAAGTGTGTTCAAACTTGATCGTTAGTTCTTTCCTGCTGACCACAAGACACTACAGTTGTCTCGGTAACTGGTGGTAGTGTTGAAATTCACCTCCATCCACATAGTGTAAACTACCATTTATATTTCAGCAACATTTGTGAGACGTCTGTGCGTAGGCTTACAATGAGATATATCTTTTATTACTAGCAACGTATTACACATGCTGAAGTTTGTAGTACCAGTAAAACTCCGATTCTTTTAAGAATCGAGCTCCCATTTACAAAACAGGTTCTGACCTTGATTACTTTAGAAATTAGGTAATGCGTTACAATTTGATTTAAAGCATGCAAGCGAGAAAAGATTTAGAAAACGTTTGAAATTATGCTTAAAGGTTACTGGAAATCACTAAGTGCTCAAATTATGAAACACTGGATGAGTATAGTCTGGTTGATTTGTGCTGCATCTTAAGCAAAAAAAAGTTTTCCACATTTGGCACAATGGAAAAGTGTCCCACGCTAGGAGGACCTTAACTCCAGCGTTGAGGAAACTTTCTGCGCGCCTTGGCTTACACCTAACGGGTCAGCCAGGTTTTTCATGTCACAAAGGGAATTGTTAGCAGCTTTTGTTGCTGTAGCATAATTTGCGCTCCGTTTTAAGCAATAATAAGTTTTCCACAAATCTGAGTGTTCATGGCGTCTTGTATCTGAACTACGCGTGCAGGTACATTCAGTGTTACATTTGAATGCAGTGTGCAAAGTGTGTTGCTAATAGAATCGGTAGTAAAGAAGTAATAAATCAAAAAGACATCTTTGATGTTGGAGTTTTACTGCATTAACAGAGAAAATAAAATAAGCGATAAACTTTTTTCCTCTCATCAGTTTGTAGGGGGTGTCAAGGAGAAAAGTTTCGTAAAGATTTGAAATTACGTGTAGAGTTTGTCGGAAGACGCTACGGAATGAATAACGCTTGAATATTTGCTTGCCGTGGCCCCTGCAACTACAGTCAAGTTCGGGATAGTCTCTTAGTAATAGAGAGTGGCGTAATGTTATTCCAGAACTTTAGTAACATTCGATTAATTGCGACAAATGTAATTAATTACTTGTTTTATTCGAGTGTTCACAGTCCAAGCAACTACACTATAACCTTGTATGAATGGTAATGTAATCGTATTTTTAGCCAGCTCCCTCTGGGTGCATACAAAGTCCAACATTCATATTCGATTCTATACTCTGGCAGCAGACTTAATAGTGGCGTAGAAAAAAATGGTTCAAATGGCTCTGAGCACTATGGGACTCAACTGCTGAGGTCATTAGTCCCCTAGAACTTAGAACTAGTTAAACCTAACTAACCTAAGAACATCACAAACATCCATGCCCGAGGCAGGATTCGAACCTGCGACCGTAGCGGTCTTGCGGTTCCAGACTGCAGCGCCTTTAACCGCACGGCCACTTCGGCCGGCGGTGGCGTAGACAATGGCTAATAGGAGACAGACGTTTCTGAAAGTGCTGTTTCATTACCATAGGCTGTGTCGGTGGTGCGCGGTGTCAATTGGCTTCTGAATACAAAATTTTCCGTGTGGTGGAAGTTGTCTGCTTTGTGGTGGCCGACTCCAACTTGTACGGGCAAACATCAGTAATCGCTCCCTTATATCATTGCTTGGATGCAAGTGCACAGCCTTTAGCAGATGTAAGAGTGCCCCTCTTAAAGTCTAACAGCAAGGTGTTCCTGTATAATGTTTATTTTGTCGTTATTTTCTTGAGAAACTACAAACCCTGTGTCCTGTTGAGTCATAAATCTTGTCCCAGATTTCCACTATATGGTAAGTACTTCCTTTTTAGTATGAGCAGTCTCCTTTTCTGTATCTAAGTAGGGAAATTCCTTGCTCGGACTATTTTGTGGGAAAATTGCTTTCTAGCTTCTACAATTATTTCATTTATTCTCAGATTGTATCTTTGATTATTTTTATATAAAGCCAGTTCGTATCCTCCATTAGAGTATTCATCGGTTTCGTCTTAGTTTTGTTTGTTCTTTGTTGCTAATATAACTGGCATCACTACTAAGCATCATCTTACCGACACGCTGATAAGACAAGCTACATATGTCTACCACAAATACTATTGTTTGTGGAAGGGTGGTGAGGGGTGTCCGTGTGCTTTCTCTGTGTCTCTGAGTAGCATGCTGTTCTCTTGTACCAGCATATCAGAATTTCTTCAGAATTTGCCCTGTTTTTGTCCAGATGATTATGTCGTATGTGAATCTTTAGCGTTGGTAATAGTACCTCTTGTACTTTGTTTCTTATCACAACCTTCATTACCTCTTCTACATGTAACTTAGCGCGACACATGTGGTTCCATTCTGCGTCTAGCCATGCTCATTTAACTTTTATAGAATGTCCCTAGACCGACCAAGTCTGATACTACGACAGCTCCTTTGAACAGGACACTGTCGATTTCGATGTCCCATGTGTGCTTGTGCTGCGACGCTAAGAACATCATCGAGAGCTTTAGACCCTAATCTTTGTTTTCAGAAAACATAGTTGAAACCGGTATTACCTCGGCGAATCATAAGACGACCAAAGGGCTAAGCGGAAGGACTGGACCTTAGCGTAGGGGAGCATTCACCTTTTATTCTTCACAATACTTATTAAAGTCAATCAACAGAAATAACAACTGTCATAAACTTCAAGTGAGAGAATATTTGTGCATGAAGCCCAATAGTTGGCTTTCAATGCCAAAGTAAGTAAAAATTTTCAAATGAGAAAGATAATACCTGAAAAAAAAGGGTAACTTTGCACATGAACTGTGAATAAGTGTATTTTGTATTAACAAATAGTGAAAAAAATAACATTTATAATAATAAACTCCCAGTCAGAGAATATTTATACATGAAGTCTATTAGTTACTAACGAATTAACAAATTTCATTTAAAAGAAAGGGCAACCTTTCCGCTGTGGCCTAGCAGTTCTAGGCCCTTCAGTCCGGAACATCGCTGCTGCTACGGTCGCAGGTTCGAATTCTGCCTCGGGCATGGATGTGTGTGATGTCCTTAGGTTAGCTAGGTTAAAGTAGTTCTCAGTCTAGCGGACTGATGACCTCAGATGTTAAGTCACATAGTGCTTAGATCCATTTGTACCACGTTTGTAACCTTTCATACGGACTCCCAACTAGACAGGAAATAATATACATCAAACACTTCTCTTCCAAATAGTTCCCAGCTCACGACATCGGCCAAGTGCGGACGTGAACGTCCTGCGGAGCAGCCAACACTGGTTGTGTCGCTCGGACCCGATTTGTCGGACCGACCGAGAGCGCGAAGTACAGTAGTTACGTCAGACATCACTTCCCGGGTGTGTAGCCCAGACCCACCATGATGATCGAGCCTTTGGTGGATGCCGACATTCAAACCTCCGCACAAGTGTCTCACGGAGTTAGTGCACCTTGGCAGATCATACATTTCAAGATCCACAACATTGTCTGGAATAAACTAAACACGCAGTTTTAAACCATTATACACAATAAGTCTCACGGCTTGGATGGTAAGGCAAAATGCCGACGCTACTAGACACCAAGCAACAACAGTTCGCCTAGAATGGTGCAACAAATTGCGTAGCGTCCGACTACAACATGGGTTAATAACAGATTTTCATAACCGAGCACTCGCTAATAGTTTATCCCAGGCGAGGTACAGTTGCAATACGGAAGGCAGAAAGTGTATGGCCAGTGACAGACATAAATAGAATGATGTCACCTTATCATGTCAGCGAAATAATCGCCCAACAGCGACAGAGAAGTAGATCACCACTACAGTCTCCCAGTAAGATGTAATCGGTTAACGCCCACCAACGGCTTGGCTGCGCAGACCATCTCAAGTTAAAGCCGTTGCAACTGTAGCCTGTACAGTGCCTTTTCAAAACACCACTTCACCGACCGGTTTACTTACCCTCCTTGGGGAAACGCACCGTCTTCTCTCCACCTCCCAACTAAAACTCACTCTCGCTCAGTCGTCGATCCGCTCATTGCCGCGCCACCTCGCGACCGACTCACAAGCGCCGAAAAGTTAGCATCTCTGAACAAATATCGATAGCCGCAAAGCCAGCATGGTTCAATAGTTCAATATAATTTCAATGATTAGCGTTTTCGTTCGTTATGTGTGAACATTTTCGGAGCCGCATCTCGTGGTCGTGCGGTAGCGTTCTCGCTTCCCACGCCCGGGTTGCCGGGTTCGATTCCCGGCGGGGTCAGGGATTTTCTCTGCCTCGTGATGGCTGGGTGTTGTGTGATGTCCTTAGGTTAGTTAGGTTTAAGTAGTTCTAAGTTCTAGGGGACTGATGACCATAAATGTTAAGTCCCATAGTGCTCAGAGCCATTTTGAACATTTTCGGATGTAAATGAACCACTTAGTACTATAGTCAAACAAGAAATGGCACTGTGCGGTGGTTTTAACCTCAAAAGTGGTTGACACAAACGAAATCTTACCTGAAGATACGTCTGACGAGCGAAAGCGACAATCATTATTCACATTATACTCGTCTTTGGTGGTATTATCTGAACATTTCTATATGCCTGTCAGGTGATGCCTGTGATTGCCGAGTACTGGAGTTGTAAAACTACCGTAGGCTACCGTAATCGTAAGTATGTGTAGAACACGGTAGTTTTGCTACTAGACTTGATCAGATCACAGCTGCGTTACCTGTACGTCAAGTGTGTTCCGTGCGTATCGGGCGTTACCTTTTTCGGTAGCTTTCTTTGCGTATCTGATCAGTGCCTTACTAGATTCCTCTAGAAACTGAGTCAGGCTGTGTAAAGAGCCGTGTAACCTATGGAACATTTCTTTTCTAAATAGTTATCCTCCTGTCTGTTCCTCAAAAATATACAGTACTTACAGCAAAACAGAAACTGTCAACGTTCAGTTCATGTTTCCTTCGAAAACTTTTGATATATAACGTGAAAGAGGATTTTGTAGTAAAAACATAAAACAGTTCAATTCATCGTATAGCGCTAGAAAATGTAATATCCTCAAAGGAAAGGTGAAATTTAAATAAACTCAAAACAAGAACATGTGAAACATCGCTTCAACACGTCGTCGAGCTGATATAAAACATATTTGTACTATACATAAGCCGGCCGGGGTGGCCGAGCGGTTCTAGGCGCTTCAGTCAGGAACCGCTCGACCGCTACGGTCTCAGGTTCGTATCCTGCCTCGGGCATGGATGTGTATGATGTCCTTAGGTTAGTTAGGTTTAAGTAGTTCTAAGTTCTAGGGGACTGATGACCTCAGCAGTTAAGTCTCATACTGCTCAGAGCCATTTGAACCATTTTAATATACACAAACAACTTTCACACTTTTCAGTAATAACAGGAAACTCTTGCATTTGATCATGACGAAGAACATTCTAAAAAGTAACAACAATAATTATATAAATTTTTTATGTTTGTTTATTTAAACTGCACTTCCATCAAAGGAAGTGCTTACATCAAAGAGTATAAGCGATCAACTAGTTTTTACTACTCATAAAACACAATTTATTACTCATAAAACAATATAAAATTCTCAATGGAGTAACACTGTACGATGGGGCGGTTCTAATTATGTGCAAAAGAAACAAACAAATAACAAAGAGAAATCGGCGACTCTCACTTCCTCTCTCACACATTCATGTGTGTTTCTTTCTCTACCAGTGCTACCAGTAATCCCTCTTTTTACTACGTGTTTTTGTACTGAACCCACATTACCAAACCGTAGTTTTGGAAGAGTCCTTCTTTGCTCCCTTTCGCTGCTATACAATCTTCTTAACGAAATGAAACATCATAATCTAAAAAGAGGGGAATTTTAAAGAAGCAGACAACGAAGGCATCATGTCTGCTTCCAGAGAGCACAGCCCGCCTACGTGGCTCGGCTCGGTGTGCCGGCGGCAGACGAGACGGCGGAGCGCGCACGCAGCCGAGAGGCGTCCGCCAATCACATTAGCATAATCGTAATCATAATCTGCTTGTGCCGAGCCGCAGCCCAACGATACGCTGGCCGCCGTAATACGCCGCCGCGCGTGCGTTATTACGGGCTTAGCGCCGCGCCGCCTGCGCACCACATCGCCGCTACCCGCAACACAGTTCTGGCACCGCTCGCGCTGCCGCCAGAATATACAGTACTTGTTCGTGCTCGAGGCCATTGTTGACTGTCCCACTCCCAACAGGAGCCCTGCCAGTCTGGATCGAATGACATTACAGCACTAAATGTGTACAGGAGCGACTTCGGAGGGAACTGTTCGTCACTCGCAGAGCTACTGACATTAGAGATTGTAGCGTACATCTGTTTACATTCCTACTCCATAAGCCGGCTTGTGGCGTCCTCTCACGAGGACTTGGTCTAGTTTTGTGACATCACAGCGTGGAGTTTCTCGTTCCACTACATTGCGAAGCGTCAACGGAAGAAGCTGCCGAGATAGATTTTTGCCTCGTGGAGAGGCACATGGCCAATGAGATGGAACATCGGTGTAAGGCCACAAGCAGAACTTAGGAGACGCCACGTTGAATGAAGTCACAAGGTGCTGAACTTCGTACTTGGTGGCTTTCATTTTTTGCTATGAATATAAACTGTTTCAAAGCTCCGGCATATTGAGGAACTATCGAAACCACGTCGCTTTTGGTTCTGTCAGTTATAATAAAATTACGTGTAATCAAATCTCGCTAGTTCTCTTGTTTCATGCTTTTTGTATTATAAACTGTGTGCCATGACAGCATGCCATTCTTAATGCTGCGGTGCATCGATGTTTTGTCAGAAGTGAGTCATATTTTGTACAGATTGCTACAATTAATGAGCCCAGCTGCGGCTCGCGTTGGTGGTGTTTGTAGGTTTCCACCCTCTGTTGGAGGCCAGACGGTTTCGTTTAGATTGGCATGGTTGCGGTTGTTTGTCTTCTTCTAGTATTGACTGGCGCCACTAGCTGTCAGCAAGTGGCAGCAGCGGTGGTTATCGATATGTAGTAACTGTTGCCCTATCTTTGGGGCGACGTCGTTGTTTTTCCGGGTCGTGTGAGTGTGCCAGTTCGGTTGGAGACTAAGGAGGAGGCAGGTCCACGCAGTGCCAAAACACGCCGGGACTGCTGGCGGCATGCATGGACTGCTAGATGGAAGGGCTGTGGTCACGCCGGCCGCGGTGGTCTCGCGGTTCTAGGCGCGCAGTCCGGAACCGTGCGACTGCTACGGTCGCAGGTTCGAATCCTGCCTCGGGCATGGATGTGTGTGTGATGTCTTTAGGTTAGTTCGGTTTAAATAGTTCTAAGTTCTAGGGGACTGATGACCACAGCAGTTGAGTCCCATAGTGCTCAGAGCCATTTGAACCATTTGATGTGATCACGAGGGTGTACTATCTCGTCGTAAACCGGATCCAGCAAGCTTTAAGATGAGTGCATTTCAATCCAAGTAAAACCTCCACCATTGTGATATCTCGCGATTTTCCAGTGTCTTGGGTTCGTGTTGCTGCTCGTAGTGTCGCCGAAGGGAAGAGCAGCGAGTGGAATGCTTGGGGAAGGCGGATCTGATTAGCTTTCCTCGACTTCTTATTACTATTTACTGCGTTCAACTTGTTGCAATTTCTTAAGTTCAACCAGCGGTAATTTTTCTTGCCTGGTGGACGCTAACGCCCCAGTTACCTGCCCTGGGGACTAGTGTATGTAACGGCAGTGTACGTTTCCTTGCCTTGCCGCTAGTGTGCGGTAAGGAGTGTAGTTTTGACAGCTTTCTTGATTGTATGTCGATTGGTGATTCTTCTACTCTGATGGTAGTGGTTCGGTTCTCGTTCCGGGCGCACTAAACACAGTATTCTGAGGACGTAGTGCAGATCGCCGGTTCCGACTTTGGCGTATTGTTCCATCGCTGCATTTGGTTTATCGGACGTCAGGTAGCTTCAGCAAGATTATCATTAGTCATTCGTTAGACTGCCACTAGTCTGAGTTACCATACTGTGAAGTGAATGCAACTCTTGGCTGTCTATCTCATGGCTCGCGAAAGTATTTGTTGCCGGACCTTCTCAGAGGTCGATTCCTGGAGCTCCGTCTGTGGCCCGTTGGTTCTTGTAAGACATGCGTGTTATAAAAGAAGGTCTGATGACCAGTAGTTCAGTGTAACGCTCCTTCAGTCCACGCTTTCTGCGGGTATAATCTGCCTGAGTACCCTTTAACGAACAGTACTGGTCCTTGTGTTTTACTATTGTATTATTTATTACAATATCTTGTAATACCTACATTAAAGGTTATATATGTATGGTTAAGAGTTCTGGTCGCCTTCTGGAATAAATCTAGCAGTGTAGTGTTCAGTGGATGTTAAGGGCTGTGTTAAAAAAAGTTTATGATTATCTTATTTCACCCGTTTGATGATCAGTTGCTTTCTTTTTTTATTTACAGCAGGTTTCTAAAT
Source organism: Schistocerca serialis cubense (assembly GCF_023864345.2). NCBI lineage: Eukaryota > Metazoa > Arthropoda > Insecta > Orthoptera > Acrididae > Schistocerca > Schistocerca serialis. The sequence goes on along the minus strand of NC_064641.1, from coordinate 866,291,150 downwards.
GTTTTTATATTATTGCCGTTCCTGGCGTGTAAGCCCTTCAGCCGTGATTGTGGTTACTTGCCTTAAAACTCTAATTTGGTATTTGTATTTACGCAGTAAGTCTTTAAAACCTTATTTAGTGCCATTCCTGGCGTCTGGTGCCTTCTGCTGTGTTGGTGGCGACTTGCCTTTTATTTCAATACTTGTAATTTGTAAGTTGCAGCGCGTTTTAAACAATTCTTAATTTATTGCCATTCCTGGCGTGTAAGGCCTTCTGCCGATCACAGTGGCTTGCTTTTAAAACATTATCTGCTGTATCTGTACTTAAAGGTGATTTGCTAAATTGTAATTCACTGAAAGCACTATTATTTACATAGTTGTTTATTCCTTCATTTTATTTATTGTTGAGTCTGTAATTACTGGTTTTAAATAAATTTTGCTGCCTTCCCTTGACTACCAGGTTTCAATTAAATATCAAATAATGGTATATATGGGTGCAGCCTTTAGACACTTGTGTAAACTATATGATGTACAAATCAGACGGTTCTGGCATGTTAAAACCTCAGCGTCATCCAGAGAGGCATAAAATATTTAAAGGAAGGTAACAGATTCGCTTCTGCTTAACTGTGTATGCTATTCTCATCTTATACGTTCTCTAAAAGATTTGGGACTTCTACATTTTGGCCGTGCGGTTAAAGGCGCTGCAGTCTGGAACCGCAAGACCGCTACGGTCGCAGGTTCGAATCCTGCCTCGGGCATGGATGTTTGTGATGTCCTTAGGTTAGTTAGGTTTAACTAGTTCTAAGTTCTAGGGGACTAATGACCTCAGCAGTTGAGTCCCATAGTGCTCAGAGCCAGCCACTTCTACATTTACGTCTACATAACTACTCTGCAATTAACTGTTAAGTGCCTAGTAGACGGTTCATGGAACCACCTTCAAGCTGTTTCTCTACCACTCCACTCTCGAACAGCCACAGGAAAAACCAACACTAAAATATTTCCTTGCGTAGTATGATTTCTCTTATTTTAGTACGATGAGCGATTCTCCGTCTGTAGGCGGGCGCGAAACAAATATTTTCACGCCCTGACGAGAAATCTGGTGTTTAAGATTTCGTGAAAAAATCTCGCCGCAACGAAAGACGCCTTTATTTCAATGATTGCCACCGCAGGCCGCGTGTCATATCCATGACACACTCTCCCCTGTTTCGCGATGATACAAAATGAGCTGCCTTCTATGGTGTTTGTCGTGTCCTGCGCCATTCATATCTGCATAGCAGTATTCCAGAACAAGCGGATAAGCTTAGTGTAGGCCGTCTTTTTAGTAGACTGTTGTATTTTTTTAACTGTTCTGCCAGTTAATCGCAGTCTTTGATTTGCTTTCCCCATAAAATTATCTGTGTGATTGTTTCTATTTAAGTTACTCGTAACTGTAATCAGTAGTTATTTAGTTGAACTTAGAGCCTTTAGATTTGTGTGATTTATCGTGTAGCCGAAATCTGTCGGACTTTAGTACTCATGTGGTTGGCTTCACACTCTTCGTTATTTAGAGTCGATTGCTACTTTTTGCACTATATAGATATCCTGTCCAAATCATCTTGCAGTTGGTTTTGATCATCTGATGACTTTACTAGACGGTAAATGATACCATCACCTGCAAACAGTATAAGAGGGCTACCCAGATTGTGACCTAAATGGTTTATGTAGGGTAGGAACAGGAGAGGGCCCGAAATACTTCCTCGGGGAACGCCAGACATTACTACTTTACGAACTTCCAGCATGGTGCAGCTTGGGTCAGCAATGTCTGTTAATCAGTAGAACGAAAAACCAGTCCAAGTTGCAAATATTTACTTTTTATTCATTCGATGACTAGTTTCGGGCCGAGACCTAGTTTCAAATCATCATAACATAGTCGAAAATGGCATTTCCGAAGATGTCAAAAATTTGCAATGAACATCTGCAGTGGATACAGACAACAGGTCTTTCTCTCTCTCTCTCTCTCTCTCTCTCTCTCTCTCTCTCTCTCTCTCTCTCTCTTTGTCTCGATCCTACATGGTGAGGGTCACATCTGTCACTTCCGACTACCTTCATTTCTTTATCGCGCGCCCCATCCGTAGTGCCCTCATGACTGCCAGAAGATATTCATTTTGTAACCTATCATTGATAAATTGATAGGCAGTGAGTTTTATGTTACATAGGTCATCTGAATGATTCTTTTACCGAATTGAGTGGAAGCAGGCAGTTTTCATGACATGTTTACAAGATTTGTGCTAATTTCAATGAATATATTTTTAATCCTGCTCCTGCAACTACACTTAAAAACTAGTTTTTAATTTTTTTCTTACAACCTACCAGTGAACCCTATTGGTTCGTAAAGATTGCAATTTGTAGATAGTACCTGTGGTTCATTTCCCCACTGGTGCTCGGGTGGCGTTCTTGCTCTTCCGATTTGAAATGTTTGGAAGCGGGCGAGTGGCGGAACCGACAGTCACCGGGGTCGAGAAGGAAGGAAGTCGGTTGGAGGAAAGTTGTTTATCACGCGGCGGTGGTCGGTGTCTTCACCGATTCGTTCTGAGGGAATCATTGCAATGGGAACAACTTTGATTATGTGATTCTTCAGTTTCTACCGGCGTATTTCTTGCTCGAACAGTCCACGGGTATACTGCCGGTTCATAGTGTCCAACGGGCAAAATATTTCCGCGATCAGACATGTCGCCATCGTCAGGTGCGCTGACGAACTGAGCTCCTGAGGGCGGGCGGCCGATTTAAATCCCCTCCCCCCGCGGGCCGCTCTCTTCGCCGTCCGCGCGCCGGCGGTCGCGAAGACGTGGGCGTCGGAATCTGTCGTAGCGTCGATGTGCTTGCTACGTCCACCCTGGTCGCCAGTTCGTAGTTCTTGCTGAGAGTCTTCTTAATTACATTCAATGCCGGGTCCCAAGCCTTGCTGAGATTGTAGCCGCAATCTCGGTCGATAAGATCTTCCCTGGTGCGAATTTCGCTGGCCTCCCTTATAACGCTGTACCAATATTTAGACGTCTGAGCCGGGATCTTGGTACGCTCATAATCCATCTCGTGTTTCTCGGACAAACAGTGTCTGCTACCGCCGACGTATTTGGATATTTCAGTCGAGTGTGCCTTTGATGTTCTCGGCAACGATCTTCGGTGGTGCGTACTGTTTGCCCGATATAAGTCTTCCCACCCTCACAGGGAATTTGGTGTATGTCGGCCTTCCTCAAACCGTGGCCATCTTTTGCACTTCCCAGTAATGCCCGAGTTTTATTGGGCGGGCAAAAGACGGTTTTAACTCGGTGTTTCTTTAATATACGGCCGATTTTCCCCGATAGTGCGCCATTGTACGGAATAAAGGCAGTGGCTACCTCTTCTTCCGTGACTTCATCCGTCTCCACAGGTTGTGCTGTGGTGGCGGGATGGAGAGCGCGTCTAGTCTGCCATTCAGAATACCCGTTTTTTCGGAACACGGTTTTGAGGTGTTCCAAATCCTGGGGCAGATTCTCTGCGTCTGAGAATTCCCATCCATCCAACTCTTTCTGTGGCATCTCTCCCGCCGTTTGCCTTCCTCTTACATGTTCTGTCTTCCTCCATTCTGATCACGAGTTCTGACCAGCGCAGTCTTCTTATTTTAATGGTGGTGACAATGTCAGGTTCCCGAAAAAGTTGTTCTTGTTCTGCATTCGCACAGATACGCCAACCATCATGATCGTATATTGGGCCGTATATTTTACGCAGAACCTTTCCCTCCCAAATGCTATGGATCCTTTCCTCATTTTCAGATCAGGTCCACGACTCGGCACCATACATAACAACCGATCTCACAATTGTTTTGTAAATGAGCATTTTAGGTTTTCATAATAGAGGCGGCAAAGTAGCATCGATTGCCTGCTGCAATTCTAGCTTTCACCTCGCTGCCAATGCCGTTTGTCGCTGTGATAGTCTCTCACCCTTTCAAACTCCTTGTCAGCTATCCTGACATTTACTAGGAAATTTGGAAATTTGTGATAAGGTCCTACGGGACCAAACTGCTGAAGTCATCGGTCCCTAAGCTTAAACTAAGAACAACACACACACACCCATGCCTGAGGTACGACGCGAACATCCGACTGGGAGGAGCCGCGCGAACCGTGACAATGCGCCCGAGACCACTCGGCTACCCCGCGCGGCCATTTTCTAGGATTTATTTGTTGGTCATTGTCATATAATTGGTCCTTTCAACACTGACTGGTCCTTTGAACATTGACTGCCAGGGCAAGCTCCCTTATACCTCTCTCCAATTGTTGACAGGCATCGGCTAGCACATCAGTGTTTCGTGCGAGTAATGTCACATCATCTGCATAGGCCACGTATTGTAGTGAGCGATTAAAAACGGTTCCTCCTCTATTTAACTCTTTCTCACTTATGACTTTCTCTAGGCACAGGTTGAGCAACAGTGATGAGATTCTGTCACCCTCTCGCAGTCCGTCCTTTACTTCCACTGCTCTGCGTCAGTGATATGCTGTTCCAATTTGACGTCATTCTGAGCAGTAGTCCTCTTTCGAAACCGTACAGAAACTGAAACGATAATTGTGGACAGTATAATATCATCTCCATGTCCGTCTTTCGTGTGTTAACCTTCTACATATTGCTGCCACCTTTCAGCCTTTCCTCCTTGTTACTTGAAGTCCCTCACCCTTCAAAATCCTTGTCAGCTATCCTGAGATTTGCTAGTACACTTTCTCCTGTGTAATCCAAGTTTTTCTGAAATACGCCCCTGAAAACTCACGCAGGTGGAGCGCATCGTGTGGAAGACACATTCTTGCGTCAATCGTATCTCTGGAATTCGTAAACGGTGTCAAGATGGCTGTGCCGCAGTGTGCTCTTTAAGTTCCATATAGGCATCATTTCCCTTAGATATGCATTGCATTTCTTCTCTAGTCATTCTCGCTTCGCATTTTGCGCTTTCCGTGACTCATTTCTTAGATATCTGCATTGTCTTTCGCCTGCTTCATTTCCTACATTTTCATATTTTTTTCCTCTCGTCGATTAAGGGGCTCCGGAACGCCCTATACTTGCAATGTTAAAATAATGCTTATAAATTACATCTTTCCTCACAAAATATTTGAGGTAGGAAGTTGAACTTTTTACAGATTATTTATTGGAATATGGGCTACAACTTAACACAGGGATTTTACAAAATTTTAGTTCAGTTATTAAAGATGATTTTTTTTCAATTGTAATGAAAATTCACAACATTTTTTTGCAATTTTTTATTTATATATTCAAAAATATACAGTTTTTTGGAAAAAGGCTGTGTTAAATTATGCAGAAGGTACTGTGTAACATTTACTGAAAGTTTGAAACAAATATGTTTGGAAGATCCTTAGAACACATGTAATTAGTATGAGAAAATAAAAGTTTTGGGAATCAGGCGACCAAGATTGGATTAACTTTTTAGTGCATTCCAGGTCCATAGGATGGATTATCTTCATCCTCTGCAAACTCCTCCTCCAGCTTCCTCTTGTTCCTCCTCCTGTTTACTCTTGCTTGTATTTCTAGACTCTTTACAGCCCTGTCTGCAGCCCGAAGGCGTTCCTTGTCTAAAGCAAGCATCGCTCGTTGTTGTGTTCGTAGATTTTGCTACCATTTTCTTCAGTTGCAGTTACTGCAACACTGTTCCAAAAGGTGGTCATGTATGAACACTTATCACATTTCAGTTGTATTTCACTAGCAAATGCTACGTGCTTTATTATGGAGAGTTCCAGACCAACTTCACTACAATGAATACATCTTACACAGTTTGAAAAAATTCCTTTGAGAACCGACAAATCAAATATTTCATTCACATCCGATTCGCCCATAAAACATTCATAGTTTTCACTCATTGAACCAAGCTTCTTCTGTAAAGTATTTTCTTTCCCACTTTGACTGCTATGGGCAGGTGTACTTGAGAGGTTAGGTTCACTCACTTGGTTATTGTCTTTATTGTTTACAGTAATAACACATACCTTTGGCTTTCCAACATTTCTCCTTTTCTTAAAAGCCTTCAGAGGGTTTCTAATAACTTTACTTTTGCTCATTATTATACTTCAACAAAACAGAGACTCAAGAAACAGAATTAATTACGAATATTTTCGAGATAACGACAGAGTAAATAAACATGAAACAATCGACAATCACACCAGCGATATATATTGAACCATCACAGGTTAGCCACAACACATACTTTATCTCTCATCACTAAAATGTACCTGATGAACACGGACGTTAATAATAACACCATTTCACAGCAGTTTAACAGCACCACAGTGGGTCACGCCCATGTAGAACACATTTCAAAAAAAATTTAAAAATAGTTGTAGTCTTCGGAATTGAATAAATTATATATCTATTAAAAGGTAATAGTCTGCAGATTCAGAAAACGCAAAAAAGTAAAAATTGAACTTTTCATGATTTTGAACCTTTCCGGAGCCCCTTAAGTACACTTTCTCCTGCGTAATCGAAGGATTTCTGAAAGACGTCCCTGGAAGTTCTCCCAGGTGGAGAGCATTATATGGGGGAGACACTCTCGCATCAGTCCCTGTTCTGGAAATCGTAAACAGTGTCAAGGTGATTACGCCGCATTTCTATCCCCTCAACTCAAGATTGGGCGTGTGCTGTACCGTGTTGTCTTAGACAGTGGCTGCAAAGTTTTTGTCACCTGCTCGTCTTTTGTCGCGGATCGTGAGCTGGCGGCTCAGTTCGTGCTGACGATACGGTATGAACTCTCATGCTGTTAATTTCGAACGTAGGTGATACCGCATGATCCTCCAGCTGCAGGCAAGTAGGCAGAGGCTCCAGCTTAAAGAGCCAGCTCGTGAGCTTATATATAATGTATAATGCGTTCTTTCAGGGAAAAACTGACAACGGCACGCCTCTTGAACCAATAGCTTCAGCTTCGAAAATACGAACGACCTCTGTGTAGCAAATAACGAGGAATCAGTATGCTTGAGATGTGCAGGAAGCAGCTGCATCTCTTTCGACTGTGTAACTAACAAGAGTGCGAGCTACTAAAACGACGGAACTAGATAAATTTCAAGAGAACACAATTTCGCGACGTACTGAAAAGCTTGTAAGGGTGTTGCAGGGTAGTTTGTGCTGAGGAATACATGTTAAGAAAAAAATTGGATACCTTGCGCCGCTTCCGAGTTAATTAGCATTGCAGTTAGTCAATCAAGGCGTTGCGCGTAAAAATTGTAGCAGTCAGCCAAATAAAATTAGTGTCAGTCGCTCTCATAGTGTAGTTGGTGTACTGCTCGGTCTTTGGCTCGGGAAACCAAAGGAATAAATAACACGTCTTGCGACACCATCTCGGGCTGGGGGCTTGAATTTGGCACGCTGTGGTCTGATTGGCTAGCTTCAATGCCAACTAACTCGGAAACGAAATAACGTATCCGGTTTTTTTTTTTTTTTTTTGTAACAATGATTTCTCAGCACAACCTACCTTGCAACCCCATAAGCTCTTCAGATTGTTTCTGACCATCCAGGATATGCCTATCACGCGACGACAGAAGTACCCCACGCAGAAGGAGCTGCTTTCTCATTAAGAGATAGCGAGTTGTTTTTCGGAGGAAAAACATCCCTTTAAGTAGTACTAAAGAAAATGGCGTTTCAGTGGAAAACATCTTCTATAAAAAGAAGTCTGTTTGACAGGGAATATTTCGTTGCCTGAAGCCGCCGTTTTTTTCAAGGAAGTATCTAGATGCACGAAATCGTTTGAGTAGATGAAACATAGACAAGTGCTGATCATTCTAGACTGACTGACTACAGTGATGACAATGCACGAGAAACAAGAGAGCTCCAGTTTGAAAAGGCAGCTGGCTCATCCATTTACACGCTGGAATAATCGATGGTTTTGTTCCAAACGATTTGTTGTTGCTTACAGCAAAGAAAGCTGAGGACTACCACGAGAAAATGTCGGCAACGACCTTTAAAGAATGGTTCGTATACTATTTGCTTTAGAACATAGGAAAGAACTCCATAATATTCTGTCGTGTCCTTTTGCATGTGTCTGTGTCCCGAAGCGGCGCTGGGTTGGCATGGTTATCAACGGATACGGCTTCGCTTCCGTTCGTTAAAAAATTGCCGAGGCTGTTATTGAATGCACGATGTAATTGTCCTAGATTGGTGTTGAAAACAGCGCAGCTAAAGATGTGGACCAACGGAATTTTGTAATATAAATTGCACATAGCGGCCTGGTACTCGCTCTGTGCTGTGTAATTAGCTAAAATTCTCGGACTTGTTTCCCAAATGACAGCACTTTCAGCTCGTACAATAAGTGGAAATTAGAGATTGAAAATTTGTACTAAAGTGGTGGGTCGGTGGCATGTCGCTATGTTTTGTTTCTCTCATAAATGCAGGAAAAATTAAATTGGTAATACATTCGTAGTTTAGAATAAATAAGTGAACTGGAATGGCAAGAAGTATTCGAGCACATTTTTAATGAGGTTTAGCTTAATACATTACAAATCATACGGAGTTACAGAGCAGGATGCTTACATGATGAAAGTAAGAAGGTAAAGGACAAAAGCAAATAGCCTGGCATCCCGTTGCTGCCCGCAAAACAACTGAAGGCTGCACCTTCGTTTATTTGTACAGGTAACGGAGACGTGAGCATATCAACTCTTTGGTCGCAATCTTTACGTGGAATTTTACGAAAAAAATAATTTTTTAGAAAGATTGGTCGGCTGGGGGGAGGGGACCAACCAACGAGGTCATCGGTCCCGTCGTATTAAGGAAGGGTGGAGGAGGAAATCGGCTGTGCCCTTTCAGTGGAACCATCTTGGCATTTTCTTGAACTAATTTAAGGAAATCTCGGAGAAACTAAATCAGGGTGGCCGGAAGCGGGTCTGAACGGTCGTCCTCTCGAATAGGAGTCCAGTGTGCGCCAGCTGGCTCGGTTTTTAAAAAGAGGGTATTACAATGGTTAGTTTAAGGAGTCGTCAGATGCCCTCCCTATCGCCAACACGTTACATCTTGGGGTGATATATGTGTACCCCAGCCGGCCGGAGTGACCGTGCGGTTCTAGGCGCTACAGTCTGGAACCGAGCGACCACTACGGTCGCAGATTCGAATCCTGCCTCGGGTACGGATGTGTGTGATGTCCTTGGGTTAGTTAGGTTTAATTAGTTCTAAGTTCTGGGTGACTGATGATCTCAGAAGTTAAGTTACATAGTGCTCAGAACCATTTGAACCATTTTTATGTGTACCCCAACTGTCTGCATGGTGTGTTATTCACATGAAAGCGAGCCAAACTTCTTAAATTGTTAACGACTCCTATAACTGAGGAGTAGCTCCGTATTAACCTAATGGGTAATGGGATGTGCAAAAAAAAAAAAAAAAAAAAAAAAAAAAAAAAAAAAAAAAAAAAAAAAAAAAAGCCAGACTGGCCGGCACAGAAATCGTCAACATTTCGGTTGCAATAAAACTCGTGTGGACTTGGGTGAAATCATTTGTTACAGACAGAAAAAAACTTTAAATTAAAACAAACCGAATTTTTAGCGTGTGACGCATTCTACAGTATAATTTTCACAAACTGGAACAACGTTGCCACACATACGTGATACGTCTTGAAAGAGGCATTCTAACTAGAAGGTGCACATAAACAAAGAGTGGAACCATTAATAATAAAATTAGGTGGCCAGACCTGAAGCTCTGTATGCGGCAGAAACACTTAAACTAACAAGAAATGGAGATCTTGATAAACCAGAGAAGGTCGAAAGAAGAATTTTAAGGAAAATACTGCGCGCTAAAAGAAACGATAATGCTGAATACAGATTAAGACCAAACAGAGAGCTATACTTGGAAACTGAAAAACTAACTGATGTAATAAGAAAGAGGAGACTACAGTTTTTTGGACATATATTCAGAACGGATAACAACAAACTAACCAAGCTGATATTCACATTACTCAATAGCTACAAATTCAAGCCCACATGGTTCATAGAGACTGAAAAGGACATGGAAAACACTGGAATGACAATAGACGCAGTAGAAAACAGGATACAGTTCAAAAGGCGGAATTTCAGGAGAGAAAGAAAACAACTAGTCGCAAGTGGACTCAAGAAGAAAGGGAACAACACTCTAAAATGATTAAGGAAATTCGGAAACTAAGGAAATCTAATACAATGAAGAGTAGCCAAAGCTAATTCATCATTACCTGCAAATAGGTTATTCGAAAGAAGAAGAAAATTAGGTGATGATAGCAGCAGCAGCAGCAGAAATGAAGATAGAAACAGTGACGTAGGAGATGTGGTTAAAGATGACACCATCTTTGAAGACTGTGGTGTCTACCTTCTTCCGCAAGATGCAGGTAAGGTATGCATATGTGCGTGGAACTATGTATTAGAGTAGGGAAACATCGTAAAATTTACTTTGTCTCGACATACAAGTCGAAACTTTTTTTTAATTACGGGGAGAGTGTGTTTCGATTCCCCGAGGTTATTAGCATTTTTTCGCGTTTCAGTATTACGGCAGTGCAACGGCTCCAAATTTTCTGGCGTGACATTCGTGGTCGGGCGACCGACACGGCCTAACTACAAACAGCAGCGTAGTAGCTTTGGCGTCATACCCGCCGGCTGCCAGGGACGTTCTTTCAGCGGCCCGTCTATAGCCCTTGTCTTTGTACCGCTTTGATCCTCCGCTGCCATTAATATTTGGTCTCTCAAAGGTCCTCATTCGTCTTCTATTGTTTTCCTTTCCCTTGTTTCTGTCAATAATTGCCCAATGCTCCTTCTCAAAGTCATAACAACTCCTTGTTTATTCAGTTTATCCAGGTCGAATCGCCTTAATACAATAGTACCAGCCGCTATTTTGTGTGATCTTTTGGAGGCGTTTGATTGCGTAGATCATATTCCACTCTTAGAAAAACTCAAGTGGTACTGAATTTGTGGCATCACACAAGCGAATATATATATATATATATATATATATATATATATATATATATATATAATGTTATGCGCTGAATAATTAAAACTATATTCGAAGAGTAGAAAATTTTACTGACTGGAGAGAAATCACAAAGGGAGTCCCACAGAGTTAAATTTTGGGTCTACTCCTATTCTTACACATCTGAATGACCTTCCACTAAAAATTCAACTCGCAGAATTGGTACTTTTCGCAGACAAGTGTTATAATATATCCCATTAGAAAAAAACCAACAGAAGTGATTATTAATGTTGTTTCAAGAATTATTGTATGGTTTTCTTGAAAATAACCATCCCTTCATTATGAAAAAACACACTGCATTCACTCTCTGTATGCCCATCTTTTCAGAGGTTGTTGCGGTACTCGGTTGTCGGGTACAGGATGTCAAATCAAACACTTTCCAGCCGCCTAATTTCCAAACTGTTATTTTATTTGGCAACCAGTTTAAACGATTTACTCCGCCATCTTCAAGATGATTGTTGAAGATCGCTTAAACCATCATTTGTCGGCAGATGATGACTGAAGTGATCTCTGTATCAATCAGAAATCTACAGACACCAGTATTTGAATGCTAGCCCCTACTTTGACCTGAACCGAGGTTGTAACCATCCTACACCTCGGTCAGGGGGCCTGAGGATGGTGTAGTAAATCACCGAAACTGGTAGCCAAATAAAATAACAGTTTGGATATTAGACGGCTGGAAGGTGTTTCATTTGACATCCATCTACTCTGCATTCAGTTCTGCACAACAGAGAGAGATATCGAACAATTGATATAGCTTACGAACAGGAGTCAGTAAGTCAGGTGGTAAGCTCCAAATTTTTGGATGTTCATATTCATAGAAACATCAACTGTAAGAAGCATATTACTGAGCTTCTCCAACAATTAGTTACTTTTGCTCTTCGTAGAATTGCTAGTTTTGAAAACAAATGAATTAACCTCAAGACATATTTTGCATATTTCCGCTCAATAATTTATTACGGAATAATTTATGGCGTAACACATGGGTTAGAAAAAAAAGTATTTAGTGCACAAAGCCGAGCAGTGAGAATAATGTGCTCACACGTGGGCGTCATGTATTCACCTCTTCAAGAAGCAAGACAACTGCGTCGTCTCGGTAGTCCCTAATTAAGTTCCACGTAAATAATCCATCACAATTTGAGAGGAAGAGTGCTGTCCGTTCCCGCAACACTACAGGGAAAAATAACTTTTATAACCCACTGTCAAAGCCGTCAGTGGCTGAGAAAGGAGTTCACTACGCAGCGTCGATAACTTTCGATCATTTGCCAAATAATGTAAAATGTCTGACAAAGTTTTACATCTACCCTAAAACCATTTCTTCTGGACAACACCTAATATTTCACGGACGAATTTTTATATAGAAACTGGTACCCTGTAAAAAAAAACCACGTGTAGTTAAGTGTAATGGCATGAGCAGAAGTAAAAGGTAGTGTGTCCATTAATGTTAACAGTTAATCACTTATCCTGTAAACTGACTCGTTCAACATCTTTTCGATAACAGTACCATTCAAATGATCAGAGGAATATGCAACTAACTACCTGACTACCAAAGGCACGTTTTTGCTATTTCTTAAGTTTTCATCTGCAGTTTTTAACCAATAAATTATGCTCAGAATTCACACTGGTCTCTGGAAATACCTTACAATTTAACATCTCAATCAGAAATTTTGTTTTACCATTATGTAATCTACCTGTAACGTTCGAGTGTAAAATACGTAGGAGCAAATAAGAGTAATTTTATGAAAAACAGATGTCAGACCAAGATTCATTATAAGAATGTTAAGAAAATATAACCACTCATGCAATAAGTGGGTAAAAAAAAATTTCGATAGATTCTTTAGTATTGATAATTAGTTTTGGCCGTTACCAGGAGTGATTGTGGGTTCCAAAGAAAAGCAGTACGATTCATCGCAGGTTCATTTAAGAGGGACATCCTGAAACTAAGTTTTGTCATTGTTTCTGAAACATCTGACACAAACAAACGTTATATGAAGCCATACTTACTGCTCGTTCAACGACAATAGGGGCCTCAGCGGAGGAGGAACGACGCATGCGCAGAGCGCCGAAGAAGAGAGAGTCGCAGCAGACCGGCGTTCCCGCGGTTATTCGACTGCACATCATAGTGGCAGAGGGGTATGTATGGACAAAGTGGTCGCCAGTGGAAGCGCAACCTGTTATCAGTTATGAATGGGTACGTAGGGCTAGTGTGTCCATGATCCATGAACGGCTACAAACCGCGTGGGGTGAGGTGGTCCTGTCTTGTCAAATGGTTGGTCGCCGGTGTTACACGTTCAGAGAAAGACTTTCACCTGTTCCCTGCACTGAAAACCGCACTCTCGGGACGTCGCTTCCAAACCAAGCTCAGGCAGAGCTGGCTATGCGACAATTTGTTTCATCGCAGGGCACTGAGTTTTAGCAGAGCGGATTTTTTCCACCTCATTGCACACTCGGACAAATGTCTCAGTGTTATTGGCACCTATGTCTAAAAATAGTGCAGTATATCGGGATGGGATAGTGAAGTTTCCGTATGAAAAACAATGACGAAGCCTACTTTCGGAACGCACGTCGTAGTAAGAGTATAGCCCCTAAGCATTACAGAGTATCTGATCAAAATCCAGTGGCAGACTCTACAGTCGAGGCTTTCGCATTTCGGAAAGGTTTACCGCTAAAACTTCAAGAATTGTCTTTCAGAGAAAAGATACAGAGTGACAAATTGCAATGAAATGAATACCCCTAGCTGCATGCAGGCGTTGATATAAGTCAACGAGGACAGTTGAAAATGTGTACCCCGACCGGGACTCGAACCCGTGATCTCCTGCTCACATGGCAGACGCTCTATCAATCATTTTTTTTTCATTTTGTTCGGTATTGTTCATTGCGCTTGGTCTGGGCGGACGTCACAAGATATCTGTTCAAGTTGATCGTTGATTCCCTTAGTTTTTTATTGCAGAGATCGAGCAGCCCTCTGACCCAACACGCTGAGCTACCGTGACGGCTAAGCAAATACAGTTTATAAATATCCATCTGAGCCACCGGGGACACAGAGGATAGCGCGACTGCAGGGACTTATCTCTGGCACGTCGAGGCCAGAGATAAGTTGACCTTTGACCCCGCCTGGCAACGCGGGCGGGATAACGCGCTGCTGGCAGTGTGAAATATTCTAAGTCCAAGCCACCGCATGATACATAAGCGAGCGATCGCCGCGCAGCGGCTCATTCGCGCTGCTGCTGCCGCACACGCAACTGCATTGAACGCCGCCACGATGCCTTACAGGAGAATACGTCGTCGTTCTAAGCAGACAATTTACAAAACAATTGAGCCGTTCCAGACAGACAATTTATAAAACAATTGAGAACATCGAATTCTCTACATCTGCTGCAGACAAGAAGAAGAATACAGTGAAGAAAACAGCTGCTACTGCACTTGTCGATGGACCATGTGTTTTCTGTGGATGTAGACTTAATTTTAGCATTGACATTAACGATTCTTTTACGCATGGTAATGGTTGGCTTACTGTAGCCATTGTACGAGGTGGTACTGGAGTTCCTAACCTGCCAGGACTTGAAAGTTTTGTTGATAGAGACATTATTGCCTACCGTACCTATCATATATATATATATATATATATATATATATATATATATGAATGAAGACGGTATCGTTGCGAATATGGGTCTCACGGGAGGCGTGCCAGAGATAAGTCCCTGCAGTCGCATTATCCTGTGTGTCCTTGGTGGCTCAGATGGATAGAGCAACCGCCATGCAAGCAGGAGATCCCGGGTTCGAGTCCCAGTCGGGGCACACATTTTCAACTGTCCCCTTTGACTTATATCAACGCCTCTATGCAACTAGGGGTATTCATTTCATTGTAATTCCATTCTAACGAGCTGCATGATCACCGACGGTAAATGTTCTTTCGGACAGGTCCGAAAGAACAGATACCATCTTCATATATATATAGACAACTATTGTTACAGACTACAGCTTGTACACCTTTTATTCAACATGTAAACGTCTCTGCAGTTATTCGGATTTAGGTTATGGCATGTTCGATATGCCTGCTATCGTTGCCGATGATGTGGCGCAATGAATAGCTAAATTCTGCATGAGCCGCTGAAGTGCCGGGACATCGATTCTGTCGACGACCTAAATGTTGTTTCCAGCTCAGCAATGGTTTTGACGTTATTGCTGTACGCCTTGTCTATAATATAGCACTATAAATCGCATGTGTTGAGATCGGGAGAATATGGCGGCCAATCGACGCCAATGCCAGTGGCCTCTGGGTACCCCAGGACCAGAATGTCGTCCCCAGAGAGCCCCTCCAGAACATCAAACACTCTCATGCGACGGAGGGGTCGAGCTCCGTCTTGCATGAAATCTTGTCGAAATCAGCGTCACTTTGGATAATGGGGATGAAATCATCTTCCATAACCCTCACGTACCATTTGGTAAGTCCACACCCGGTAGCTGCGTGGTCAGCGCGACAGACTGTCAATCCAAAGGGCCCGGGTTCGATTCCCGGTTGGGTCGGAGATTTTCTCCGCTCAGGGACTGGGTGTTGTGTTGTCCTAATCATCATCATTTCATCCCCATCGACACGCAAGTCGCCGAAGTGGCGTCAAATCGAAAGACTTGCATCAGGCGAACGGTCTACCCGACGGGAGGCCCTCGTCACACGACATTTCATTTCCCATTTGGTAGTCACCGTGCCATCACGGAATATCCACCCGATAATTCCGTGACTGCACATTGCACACCACACAGTCTCCCGTCGAGGACGAATAGACTTCGCGACCGCGAAATGCTGATTCTCAGTCCCCCAAATGCGCCAATTCTGCTTATTGTCGAACCCATCCAAATGAAAGTGGGCTTCGTCGCTAAACCAAACCACGCATGAGCATACTAACTCTCATCATTCCTCGCAGCCAACCGTGCACTTTGAACGTCCTAACGCAAACCGTTCAGAAGTTATGACAATTTTGAAGTTAAAATCTTCTAGGTTATTAGGGCGTGTCGTGTTTCTTCTAAAATGACTGACGTTTCGACCCCTCTGCTGGGATCTTCCTCAGGATATTCTGGTGTCCACTACCGCTAGTGTACACTAGAAGATCCTGAGGAAGATCCCAGCAGAGGTGTCGAAACGTCATTCAATATAGAAGAAACATGAAGCGGCCTAATAACCCAGAAGATTTTAACTTCAGTGACAACGGCCACGAAAGTCTGCAGACTTACATATGACAGTTTTATTTCATATAGTTCAGTAAATGTCACCCTTTAGATACCGTATTATTTCCTAACGAGACATTTTCGTTCCTCCCACGCACCATTTGGGAATGGAATTGTAAATACCCTCCGTCACACACCATAAAGTAGTGATGTAAATATAAACGCAAATAAATTCGTTAGCAGAGCTATACGCCTCAGTTATAATTTCGTCGCGAATTGCATCGCTTAATTGCTAATTCTCCAGTTAGAAGTGTTTCTATCGCTGCATGCCATCAGCCAGCGTTTCGGAATAATTATTGCGAAAACGTTCAAAAATATTGACGTTCCAAAACTGCACCGTCGAAACTAAGCGTCCCGGGGTAATTCAGACTCGGTAATTTTCAGGCAAATCACGCACACAAACTTCTTTAAAAACTACGAAAGCAACGCCAGCCTTCTAACAGCGCTTTCAGGTTCTTTGTGTTCACTCTCTTTAGTCGGTGACCGCAAACTGGTCGCTTGCAACCTATGTGGGTGCAGCCAGCCGAACGCACGGCGAGCCAATCCGCCGTCGCGTCCGCGCCGGTGTATTCAGCGCGACGCAAATGAGCGGCGCGCACTCGCGGCACGGCAATTAACTGGCGGGCTGCGTGACGTCGGGAGTTTTTCTGCAGCGAAGCAGAGGCGGGTAGTCGCGAGATCTGGTGGTATAGTTACCCGCCGCCCGTCTCGCGAGATGGAAATAACTCCGTAATTGCTTCCCACGCAATTACATAAAACGCCGAATCGAGGGCCCCACTCGCCGTGCCGACTGTTGCCGCCCCGGGGCACGTATTTACATAGGCCGATTTCAATTTGGAAAGCGGAAATTAAAGTTTTTAATTAAAGCCCGTGCTTAGCGCAGTTTTGGCGCGATTCCGGGGCGTACGGACAGGCCACTCGTGGCGTCAAAAGTGCCACCACGGGCGCAGGCCAAAAGCCAACGCACTGTGCCTTGTTTAGCGGACCCCTGTCTCCACCGCTGCGAGCTGGGAGCCGTCAATTCCCTTGCATAATCATTCACTGGCAAAGGAAAAATTTAAGGAACTGTGGCCACTGTCTTAAGTTTATGTTTAAGTCAGGGCATGTCAGATTTTGAGGACGATATCCTCACACCACAACAAGAATTGTACCTTGTATATGGTGACAATTACTGTGCTATATGAAATAAAATCGTCACAACTTCTGAACGGGTTGCGTTAGGATGTTCAAATTCCTCTGTTAGCCACGGGGCATAATGGGATTCACACTACTGGCCATTAAAATTGCTACACCAAGAAGAAATGCAGATGATAAACAGGTATTCATTGGACAAGAACTAGAACTGACATGTGATTACGTTATTACGCAATTTGGGTGCACAGATCCTGACAAATCTGTACCCAGAACAACCACCTCTGGAAGTAATAACGGCCTTGATACGCCTGGGCATTGAGCCAAACAGAGTTTGGATGGCATGTACGGGTACAGCTGCCCATGCAGCTTCAACACGATACCACAGTTCATCAAGAGCACTGACTGGCGTATTGTGACGAGCCAGTTGCTCGGCCACCATTGACCAGACGTTTTCAGTTGGTGAGAGATCTGGAGAATGTGCTGGACAGGGCAGCAGTCGAACATTTTCTGTATCCAGAAAGGCCCGTACAGGACCTGCAACATGCGGTCGTGCATTATCCTTCTGAAGTGTAGGGTTTCACAGGGATCGAATGGAGGGTAGAGCCACGGGTCGTAACACATCTGAAATGTAACATCCACTGTTCGAAGTGCCGTCAGTGCGAACAAGAGGTGACCGAGACCTGTAACTAATGGCACCCCATACCATCACGCCGGATCATACGTGAATACATACTTCCAATGTCCGTTCACCGCGATGTCGCCAAACACGGATGCAACCGTCATGATGCTGTGAACTTGGATTCATCCGAAAAAATGACGTTTTGTCATTCGTGCACTCAGGTTCGTCGTTGAGTACACCATCGCAGGCGCTCCTGTCTGTGATGCAGCGTCAAGGATAACCGCAGCTACGGTCTCCGAGCTGATAGTTCATGCTGCTGCAAACGTCGTCGAACTGTTCGTGCAGATGGTTGTTGTCTTGCAATCGTCCCCATCTCTTGACTCAGGTATCGAGACGTGGCTGCACGATCCGTTACAGCCATGCGGATAAGATGCCTGTCATCTCGATTGCTAGTGATACGAGGCCGTTGGGATCCAGCACGGCGTTCCGTATTACCCTCCTGAACCCACCGATTCCATATTCTCTTAACAGTCATTGGATATCGACCAAAGCGAGCAGCAGTGTCGCGATACGTTAAACCGCAATCACGATAGACTACAATCCGACCTGTATCAGAGTCGGAAACGTGATGGTACGCATTTCTCCTACTTACACGAGGCATCACAGCAACGTTTCACCAGGCAACGCCGGTCAACTGTTGTTTGTGTATGAGAAATCGGTTGGAAACTTTCCTCATGTCAGCACGTTGTATGCGTCGCCACCGCCGCCACCTTGTGTGAATGCTCTGAAAACCTAATCATTTGCATATCACAGCATCTTCGTGGTGTAGCAATTTTAATGGCCAGTAGTGTAGTATGCGCATGTGGTTTGGTATAACGACGAGGCCCACTTTCATTTGGATGGGTTCGTCAGTACGCAAAATTGGCGCATTTGGGGACTGAGAATCCGCATTTCGCGATCGAGAAGTCTCTTCACGCTCGACGGGTGCGTGTGGTGTGCAATGTCCAGTCACGGAATAATCGGTGCAACATTTACGTTTTTTCCATATAGTTCAATAATTGTCAGATTTAAGGTATGTAATCAGCAATAACAAACGGGGGTTCCCGTTAAAGATTTCGAAGTTGCCTCCCGCCACCCATGCAGAGGGCGGGACGAGCTGTCGAATGTGGTATCATTGGATATCTCCCTCCGAGGAAAACAAAATTAGAATTATAACTTCTTTGATCCGATGTGTAATTTTCGAGATATTCCAACACCTTCAGTTAAAATGAACACTATATACAGAGTGAGTCAGGAGGAAAGAAAGGTACATTCTTTGAGGAGTGCTAGTGATTTTGAACAAAAAACTTTGTATGGACGTATGCCGTATTCCGAACGGTTTCCGAGATAGAACACATCCAATATCACTTTTGTGCGTTTTTCTTGAATAGCTCGAAAATCGCACCCTCCAGCGAAAACATGTCGCAGTACAAAACTGAGCTATATTAAATTTCCTAGGAAAAACGTTCCATTCATTTTTTTCTCTAGAACTTATGTTTGTGCGAAGAGAACGGGAGAATGCTGAAAAACTCGCTCGACGCGCAAGTGCTGTAGCTTAAGTAGTTTTTGTAGGCCAACTTGAGGTAGTTTCCCGACTTGATAGACCACAAGTGTCTGATATCAAACTGTTCGTCTCAACTTGCTCTACACTACTGTGGTACATTGTAAACAGCGACAATGTTTGATAGTACAGAAAATAAATAAAAATGAATATTAAATGTGTTCTATCTCGGAAATCATTCGGAGTAGGGAAAAAAGTCCAAAGTGGCACACTTGCCTGATATCGTGTATGGCCCCTTCGAACACGCAGTAGTGCCGCAGCATGACGTGGCATGAACACCAATAATATCTGAAATCTCAATAATGTTCATGTCTGGGGAGTTTGGTGACCATCGGAAATGTTTAAACCCAGGAAAATGTTCCTGGAGCCAATCTGAAGCAGTTCTGGACTTGTGTAGTGTCGCACTGTCCTGCTGGAAAGGTCCACGTCCGTCGGAATACACAATGGATACAGGTGATCACACAGGGTGCTTACACACGTGTCACCTGTCAGAGTCCCATATCAATCCGTACAATTTCACCCGCTTGATACGATTTGAAACGAGGCGACCAGGCAACACGTTTCATCGCCAGTCCAATGTCGGTGTTGATGGGCCCAGGTGAGACTTAAAGATTTGTGTCGTACAGTCATCAAGGATATACGGTTGGACTTTAGGCTCCGAAAGTCCATATCGATGATGTTTCGTTGAATGGTTCGCACGCTGACACTTGTGGACGGCCCAGCACTGAAATCTGCAGCGATTTTCGGAAGGGTTGCAGCTCTGTCACGTTGAAGGATTCTCTTCAGTCATCGTTGGTCCCGTTTTTGTAGGATCTTTTTCCGGCCGTAGCGATGTCGGAGATTTGATGTTTTACCGGATTCCTCATATACACGGCACTCTCGTGAAATGGTCGTACGGGAATTTTGTTTGTCTCTAAGGGAGATACCCAATGATACCACATTGGACAGACCAACCCACCCCGTGCGTGGGTGACGGGGGGTAACTTCGAAATGTTCAACGGGAACCCCCGTTTGTTATTGCAGATTACACACCTTAAATCTGAAGCATTTTCTTCATTTCGTCATTTCGCCATTTACAACATGCTACCCAACAGCCCTTGGATATTCAATGGCACCTCCATGCCGCGAGGGTAGGACGGCCCAGTATTTCATAACTTCTAATTAGAAAACCTGTCCGCTAGATTGCATTCTTCCGACGTATCAATCGAGAACTACTCAGCGCGCTACTGTGTCCGTGGCTCGAGGCGAACGCTTTTCCGATTAAAGTAAACGCAGTACCGCCAACTTCAATGCATTTAGAAATCCGCTTTTCAAAAATGGCTCTGAGCACTATGGGACTCAACTGCTGAGGTCATTAGTCCCCTAGAACTTAGAACTAGTTAAACCTAACTAACCTAAGGACATCACAAACATCCATGCCCGAGGCAGGATTCGAACCTGCGACCGTAGCGGTCTTGAGGTGCCAGACTGCAGCGCCTTTAACCGCACGGCCACTTCGGCCGGCCTCCGCTTTTCAAATGATCGTCCAAGCACAGAAGTGTATCTACGGGGACGTGAGCAAAGGCGCTTCTGACGCTGTCGACCATGTCTTCACGGCCTATTGGCACTTGCTGTTACACTGTATCTCTTAAATATCCCCACAGAAAGAAATCCGGCGTGTCAAATCCGGTGACGGCAAATACGGCGACCTAGCGGGCCAAGTAATAGGGCGACCTCTGCCGATCCTCCAACCAGGGTAAACTCGATCTAACACCTCCCATGCTTCAATTGCGTAATGCGCTGGGCAACCGTCATGCTGAATCCACATACGTTATAGAACGTCCAGCGCACCATCCTGCAGTAGTGTCGGTATTTACTGTACCAAAAACCTTCGATATTTGTGTTAGTTCAAAGTTCCGTCCATTAAATACGGACCAGTCAGTTTGTTGCCGGTGATGCCGCACCCTATGTTAACCGACCGAGGACGTTGATGATCAACTTTCCACAACCAGTTGGGACTGTTTACACTACAGTAATGCATGTTACGTCGGTTAACGCTACCATGGTTTGAGAACGTAGACTTATCGGGAAACAGTACCTCGGTAAAGAATTTGGGGGTCGTTTGTATTTATTGATATGCCCATTCTCCAAACATTACCTGGTTATGGAAATCGGCACCACGAAGTTCTTAATGCAGTGACACGTCGTATGGATGATACGACAACGGAGTATTGCGACGATACACATACGAGAAACGCAGTGTAATTGCCCGGTGCTTGTCCGTGCGCTATAGTGCACTGCCGCTACTACAGCTGTTTCATTAGCTTTTCCTGTTAGACGTTTGCTTCGTTTCATTTTGCCGGTCAGTGTGGTGCCATCACACATAAAGGCGTTCACAATCTTGTTCGACACACAACGCAATAGCAGTCTCAACATATCTCCTACATTCTCCATAAATCAGGATCGTATCTATTTTTTCTTCTGTGGTTGCAACATTCACCGTCCACTTGTATTTCTCTCTAGGTGTGCAGGCATTAAACACTGTGTAAGTATTCTAATGTTTAGAGCCGCTATCTGTTTTACGTCTGCACAATACGTGCGCTACGGTCGCAGTGTACTGTCGGTTATGACACATCCTAGTTCGCTGTACGGGCACATTGGCACGTGTTCTTCACTTTCAGAGTATAACAGTGTCATCAGCGAATCTTATCATTGACTCACCCGAAACTTTAACCAACCTGTTCTTTATCTCCCTCATTGCTTCTTTGATGTAAGATTGAACAGTAGGGGCTAAAGACTACGGTCCTGTCTTACACCTTTCTAATCTGAGCTCTTTCTTCTTGATGTTCCAGTCTCATTACTCCTTTCTGGTTCTTGTACGTTTTGTATATTACCCCGTCTTTGCCTATACCTTACGCCCATTTTTCTCAAAATTTCGAACATCTTGCACCATTTTACTTGTCACACAGTTTTACAAGGTCGACAGATCCTATGAACGCGTCTTGAATTTTCTTGTTTCCATATGGAGCTACGACTCCGTAAATCTTTTTCCCACAAACGACGCTAGCGTGGACTGCACCGATAATCAGATGCTGCTGTACGATGTGTGGTACAGAGTAATCATTTAAACCCCATCATACTTGTCTATTAAAATAACCATCTCGCCTCCACGCATTGGGGCGGGAGGGAGGAGGACATTGACCTCAGAGATAAGGAAAACTGTGGGTCCTTTGTCCTGAAAGCTGCATTCGTCCTTCCTCTCCGCACTCACCTATCACTCTCTGCCACCCCTGCGTCGTGTCTCTATCAACACGTACCTTCTTCCCTTCTCCTCCACTTAACACACAATCTCCATCAAAGTAACTTCAAACAACTCACGCACCCTGATCCAGACGTCCGTACACAAATCTATCCTTCATAACAGGTACAGCCCTCCGCTTCCTCGACTCTCCATAAATCAGTAATTCACCCCACCCCCGAATCTTAAAACCGAACTCGCAGTCCGAAATTATTTTTGAAGATTATTTGGAAGTTGGTAAATGCTTTCATTATGAAACAATGGATGGTTTGGTTTGGTTATTTGGGGAAGGAGACCAGACAGCGTGGTCATCGGATTAGGGAAGGATGGGGAAGGAAGTCGGTCGTG
The DNA here is from genome assembly GCF_023864345.2 of Schistocerca serialis cubense. NCBI lineage: Eukaryota > Metazoa > Arthropoda > Insecta > Orthoptera > Acrididae > Schistocerca > Schistocerca serialis. Next base: position 866,267,990 of record NC_064641.1, on the reverse strand, counting down.
CCCTTTCAGAGGAACCATCACGGCATTTGCCTGGAGTGATTTAGGGAAATCACGGAAAATCTAAATCAGGATGGCCGGACGCGGGATTGAACCGCGGTCCTCCCGAATGCGAGTCCAGTGGCTAATCACTGCGCTACCTCGATCGGTGAAACAATGGATGAAAACAGTTGCTAAATGTTTCCATTATGAAACACTGGATAACAGAGTCTGGGTAATTTGTGCTCCATTTTAAGCAAAAGCAATTTTTCCATGCATCTAAATGTTAATCACGTTATATCTCCTGAACTATATTTCGCAAATTCTATAATTTGGCAGGTAAATACAGTGTTACGTGGATACCGTCTAAACTGTATTGCGAATACAGTTGGTAATGAAGAAGCTATAAATTATAACATGACGCCTGGTGCTAAAGCTTTACTGCACGAACAGTGAAAATGCAGTAAACTATGAACTTTTTTCCTTTCAGCATTTCATGAGGTACGTCAGCACGAAAAATATTTTTGAAGTTTTGAAATTACGTGTAAAGTTTTTTGAAAGTCGCTGAGTGGTCTGATCCTCAAATACTGGATGAATAAAGTAGAGGTATTTGCGGGCCGTTAGTGAGGTTGCTGTTTCTAACTGTAAATTTTTCTTCTTTTGTTAAACTTTTAACATAAAATTGTACCTCCAGATGAGCAGATTATGAGAGCATTTCAAATTTTGACATTCGATCAATAATTACGCGAAATTTTGAAAAACAAATTTTTGTTGCTCCTGGAAGGTGTGGGACCGATAAGTAGGAAGTGGAACTGGGTGACGGTAACCGTTACTAAATTGGAAACATCATACGGAAAATGTTGTGGGCGAAGACGAGCCAAAAACTGCATTTCACTGGTACTCATAGAACATCTACAAGGTACAACAATCTATTAAAAAACCTTCCTACACTATGGTTTTCCAACCTTTTCTGTAGTACTGCTTCGCGGTATGGGAGCCTTACCGGGTACAATTGGCGATGGACGTTGAAAAAAAAGAGGACAGCTCGTTTTGTGTTATTACGAAATAAAGGAGAGAATGGCAAATGGCACAAAGGCGTTTTCGTTGCGGCGTGATCTTTATTCAAAACATCAGTCACAAACTTCCCCTCCGAATGTCAGAATACAAACGTACAAAGGGAGAAAATGCGAGCAATCAGAACGCGCATGGAAGGATATAAGTGTTCTTTTTTTCTGGTGCTATTCGAGAGTGGAACGGTGGAGAAATAGTGCGAAAGTGATTTTACGACCCCTCTGCCGAATATTAACACTTTGCCGTCCGCACGTCTCTTACAAATTTATTCGCTTGGCGCCGGCAGCGCTAATTCGGAGTACTTGGCTTGTCGCCGGCCTCTTGTCACCTTTCCGTTGATGACAAGCCTCAGACACACTGACTTTTGCGCGCTGTAATTTTTCTGGAAATCCTCTATTTTGCCGTATCGTTGCACAAACTCGAATTTTCTTTTCAAGTAACTTCTCTGCAAGTTCTACACTGTTACAATAACTATCCATGTAGAGGTGATGCCACTTTCCATAAGAAGGTGTCAGTAGTTCCATCACTGTTTTTGCTAAAGGTTGTCCAGCGCTGGAATATATCTTGAATGAGGAAATCACACAGCATCCGAATGAGTATGCCGTATTTCGCAATTTTCGACTGATTGTAAACTTTAACTGTCCACGCCACTGTATCATTCCTTCATCAATTGAGATGTTTTGACTTAGCTTAAACGTTTCTTTAAACTTTTTGGAAAAATAATCAGTCACGAATTAAGCTTTGAAAAGCCGGTCGGCATTATCCAGTTTATTGTTGTTGTCGGAAAAATGTAAAAATGATAGTATTTGTCTGAATCGTCTGCGGGACATCGTTTTGAAAAATATCGTTGGGTCTGTCAACGGATTCGTTGACCAGTAGTCATCGATCGTTGCTTTTTTTTACAGTTCCCATAAGGGTAGCAAGCCCAAACCATTTTCTAAGTTCGTAACGTCGACAAATTTAGCATTCTTTTTATCCAGTTTCCTTCTATTGCAAAGAATGTAATACTTGTTGGTTTCGTTGCTAATATATTGAAATAGATCATTCCTAATACATAATTCTACGATATCCACGACGCTATGTGTATCTGTCCGCAGCTCGTGGTCGTGCGGTAGCGTTCTCGCTTCCCACCCCCGGGTTCCCGGGTTCGATTCCCGGCGGGGTCAGGGATTTTCTCTGCTTCATGATGACTGGGTGTTGTGTGATGTCCTTAGGTTAGTTAGGTTTAAGTAGTTCTAAGTTCTCGGGGACTGATGACCTCAGATGTTAAGTCCCATAGTGCTCAGAGCCATTTGAACCATTTTTTAATGTGTATCTTTGGGAAATATGTGTGGACCCAGAGATTCTCCAATTTTGTTATTGGTCCTCAGTAAATTATAGTCTGTCTTCTTCGTCAGATTCATCCGAATCAGTTGGCAACCGTAGCGTTGGCCGAATTCTTCTTGGACGTATTTCACTGTCTTCCGACGATTCTGCTTCACTTTCATTTTTTTTTTAATATCCAGTGTCTTCTTCCCAATCTCCCAAGTCGTCCGGAACGTCAGACAAGACGTCCGTGGATTCTTCGTAAATAATCGTATCGTCTCTTTCGTCTGTCACGATGAAAGTGCAGAAGTACTTATAAAAACATAAAACTTGTTGACGTGTGGAACTTATTGTTACCTAAACAAAACACCACAGAATGCAAAAGATACTAAAGTGCTGTCACCGGGCACTGCGCGATACTGTGCACTCGACACTACTGTGGTGTCGCCAGCCGTTGACCGCTATTTCGCGCGCAGCACCACCGTGGTGTCGCCGGACGGCAAAGTGTTAAGTGTGGACAGGAGGTTGCTCAAGTAGATGAAGATGTACGTAGATGGTTCTGTTACGTATCCAATGAACTCTCGTTCCACACCTCCACTTTTTCGCTCTACATATAGTCACCATAGAAAACTCCTTTCTTCGATTCCCTCGTGAAGCCCACAAACAGCTGTTGCTAACGTCACCATGAGACGTCTCAAGTACGCACTGAGGAACAGCTACTCTTCACCAGTTGTGTCTAATAATCAGATATTTCAGATATCGTTTTACATATTTTAGTTCTTACCCTCTTTATGATGATTTAAAAATCGCGTAAATCACACACGCTATTGCAAAAATGGTTCAAATGGCTCTGAGCACTATGGGACTCAACTGCTGAGGTCATTAGTCCCCTAGAACGTAGAACTAGTTAAACCTAACTAACCTAAGAACATCACAAACATCCATGCCCGAGGCAGGATTCGAACCTGCGACCGTAGCGATCTTGCGGTTCCAGACTGCAGCGCCTTTAACCGCACGGCCACTTTGACGCTATGTGCGCCACAGTGGCAGCTTACGGGTTGACACTGGAACGAGGCAATTCACAGAGCAGTAAAAGAAAAGGAAACATACAGGGTGTTTCAAAAATGACCGGTATATTTGAAACGGCAATAAAAACTAAACGAGCAGCGATAGAAATACACCGTTTGTTGCAATATGCTTGGGACAACAGTACATTTTCAGGCAGACAAACTTTCGAAATTACAGTAGTTACAATTTTCAACAACAGATGGCGCTGCGGTCTGGGAAACTCTATAGTACGATATTTTCCACATATCCACCATGCGTAGTAATAATATGGCATAGTCTCTGAATGAAATTACCCGAAACCTTTGACAACGTGTCTGGCGGAATGGCTTCACATGCAGATGAGATGTACTGCTTCAGCTGTTCAATTGTTTCTGGATTCTGGCGGTACACCTGGTCTTTCAAGTCTCCCCACAGAAAGAAGTCACAGGGGTTCATGTCTGGCGAATAGGGAGGCCAATCCACGCCGCCTCCTGTATGTTTCGGATAGCCCAAAGCAATCACACGATCATCGAAATATTCATTCAGGAAATTAAAGACGTCGGCCGTGCGATGTGGCCGGGCACCATCTTGCATAAACCACGAGGTGTTCGCAGTGTCGTCTAAGGCGGTTTGTACCGCCACAAATTCACGAAGAATGTCCAGATAGCGTGATGCAGTAATCGTTTCGGATCTGAAAAATGGGCCAATGATTCCTTTGGAAGAAATGGCGGCCCAGACCAGTACTTTTTGAGGATGCAGGGACGATGGGACTGCAACATGGGGCTTTTCGGTTCCCCATATGCGCCGGTTCTGTTTATTGACGAAGCCATCCAGGTAAAAATAAGCTTCGTCAGTAAACCAAATACTGCCCACATGCATATCGCCGTCATCAATCCTGTGCACTATATCGTTAGCGAATGTCTCTCGTGCAGCAATGGTAGCGGCGCTGAGGGGTTGCCACGTTTGAATTTTGTATGGATAGAGGTGTAAACTCTGGCGCATGAGACGATACGTGGACGTTGGCGTCGTTTGGACCGCAGCTGCAACACGGCGAACGGAAACCCGAGGCCGCTGTTGGATCACCTGCTGCACTAGCTGCGCGTTGCCCTCTGTGGTTGCCGTACGCGGTCGCCCTACCTTTCCAGCACGTTCATCCGTCACGTTCCCAGTCCGTTGAAATTTTTCAAACAGATCCTTTATTGTATCGCTTTTCGGTCCTTTGGTTACATTAAACCTCCGTTGAAAACTTCGTCTTGTTGCAACAACACTGTGTTCTAGGCGGTGGAATTCCAACAGCAGAAAAATCCTCTGTTCTAAGGAATAAACCATGTTGTCTACAGCACACTTGCACGTTGTGAACAGCACACGCTTACAGCAGAAAGACGACGTACAGAATGGCGCACCCACAGACTGCGTTGTCTTCTATATCTTTCACATCACTTGCAGCGCCATCTGTTGTTGAAAATTGTAACTACTGTAATTTCGAAAGTTTGTCCGCCTGAAAATGTACTGTTGTCCCAAGCATATTGCAACAAACGGTGTATTTCTATCGCTGCTCGTTTAGTTTTTATTGCCGTTTCAAATATACCGGTCATTTTTGAAACACCCTGTAAAATGATGGACTTGTTGGTTGTTGTCGCGATTGTGCTTCTTTACTTCTACACGTATCCAGAAAATAAAATGTCGAGGAGAACAGAAAAAAGTGCACGCTTAGAGGGGTGCTCTTGAAGGCACTTGCCGCAGGCTTTTACAGCCGTACCCTGAAATGCAGAAGCCGTCACCACCGACATATGGTTTCGTGAGAGCCCTATCCAGTGGATTCGCACTTAGTACTCGGTGCCCAAGTCGCTGCGTCTGCCGCTTCGGCACACGGCGGGGGACGCGGTGAACGTGTGGAGGCGGGAACGGGCGGCTGCACTCCAGCGCAGTGCTAGCAGGTGCTTGACGCACCAACACCGAGACCAGCACCAAGCAGGGCGCCGTCACAGCCCCCGGCGCCTGTGGTGCTGAAGTGCTGCGCTTCCGCAGACGACACACCGCACCCGCAGCCCGTATCTTACTTCCTTTTTTAACAAGATACAACTATGTCCTTTTCTCTACGTGGCCAGTTTTGAAGCAAGTCTATTTTTAATACTGAAAACACAGAAGATGAAAGACAAGAAAAGTATGTGTATCAAAAAGAAGCATCCGATATTTAAAAAAACTCATAACTATGTTATATTATTTGAGATACGAGCGTGAACAGTGTACTGTTGGAAAGAGCAAACTCTCGAGCTGTACATGTTTCTATAAAATGACGTTTATCTTAATAATATGAATATTTATATATGTGTTTGGAGAGAGAGAGAGAGAGTGAGAGAGAGAGAGATAAAGTTCTGTTTGATTTTTACTTTAAGTCGTAACTGGTACCTGAATTTTTGGTTGCTGCCTCCTTGAATGATCAGATTCTGGATCATTTGGTGACGTATTATAATTTGGAGGAAGTTATTGTTCTTTAAGGCTTAAAATACGACTCAGTTACTTGGCCGCATTGCGTATAGTTTTGAGCCCAAGTTTTCGTAACTTTTCATACCTAAGGGACCATTGTAGTAAGCAAATAATATCAAACAGCAATCCGCTTTTCGCGAGAAAAGGAGATTGCTTGGCACACAAACTTCCTTCAAACTACACGTCCTGCTACATCAAAATTGCTCAGTGGAGTTCAGCAGTATACTATTGTACAAGAACATAATCCAGTTACTGTAATTAAGAAATTATCAGAGGTTGTTACTTGTTGAATGAAAACTATAGAGAATGCATTTATTTTCCTGTATTTTAGTGAACTTTGTACACTTAAAATTCTGTCGATTGATAGACGGCGACGACAATGAAGTTCGCCTCCTATTCCAAAAACAAGATATTTCTATTCCTCACTTCCAGAAAATTTGTATAGGCCCTACATAAATGTTTGGCAACTCTTACACATACTTTACTCGGTTTTATCACTAAAATATCAATTTTCATTAAATGTAACAATACGTTCTGAGCGACGGCCTAGTAGCACGTCCTCTTTCCACAAGATACCGATGAACAGTCCTCTTTTTTTAATAAATCAATTGTCTTTTTTTTTAGAGTCCATACTCAAAGATTCACAACTACTATCGTTGCGGGGATTGCGCGCTAAAGAGTTTCTTGCTGTCAAGCTGCGCTTCACTTCACTTCAAGTACTTTTTGAATCACATGTAAATTTACGGTATGTAAATACATTACTGAGCTTCACAGAATAAAATCAGGCACAAATTAGTTTAAAAAAAAAAAAGCAGTGAGTCACACACAACATTACAGTTCCCGCTAGGTAGCATGAGTGTAGTTGTAGTAGAAATGGTGTCGGGACAACAGAAAGCGTTTCATGTTCCATGTTTTGCGGAGTGCGGGTCAGTAATAACTGTTCAGCGTGACTTTCGTACTAAGTGTGGCGTGGATCCTCCTACAGCACAGAGCATAAGACAATGGCATGAGCAACGCCGAGAAACAGGTTGTTTGTGTAAAGGCAAATCGCCGGGCCCTCCCCGAGCGTCTGACACAGACGTCGAAGCATCCGCCACGCAGAAATCCGTTCGCCGCGCAGCTCGACAGCTCAGCATGTCCCCGATGTCCGTCCGGCGTGTGTTGCGTCGACGTTTACACGTGAAACCATACAAAATTCAGATCTGCAAGTTCTTCGTGAAGGTGACAACAACGTTTGGAGATCCGTAATTTCGTTTCTGGCAAGGTTACAGTTTTCTTCCACGTTTAGTGTTTAGTCACGAGGCAATATTCCATTTAAATCGGAAGGTGAACCGTCATAATGTGAGAATATAGGGTATAGAACAACCTCATCAAGATGTACAACAGGAGATGGACTCTCCAAAAGTTAATGCGTTTTCGGCAGTTTCACGGGAAAAGGTGTCTGGCCCACTTTTCTTTGCGGAGAACACTGTTACAGGAAGTACATATCTCGATATGCTTGAGAACTGCCACAGTTGGAGACTGATTCGAACGAATTCATTTACCAACAGGATGGAGCACCGCCACACTGGCATCTGGAAGTGCGAGAATTTTTTAATCTAAAGATTATTGAACGATGGATCGGTCGCACTGGACCAAATGATTCAGCTTTACATTACTGGCATCCAAGGTCACCGGACCTGACTGTATGTGATTATTTCTTGTGGAGGTTTATAAAATACTCTGTTTATATGCCTCCGTTACTAACAACAATGAATGAACTGAGAAATGGCGTAACAGCAGCTGCAAAAGCTGCAACTCAGGACATGCTGGCTGCAGTGTGAGAACAATTTGAATACCGCATTGACATATGCCGTGCATCTCAAAGGGGGCATGTTGAACACACATGAAAAGAAATGAAAAAATTTTTTTGAGTTTCCCGTTCATCAAAAAACAAAATTCATTACATTTTTATTAGTTTAAGAAATATAGTCGAACCAAATCGGATGATTCTTTCTCATACACCTTGTATATATGAAAAGCACAGTCTGAAAGTGGTGATTTATGGAGAACAAAGTAAATCTTATATTACAAAAGATATACGACAAGGCTGCTCTTTATCAACATACAAATTCTTTTCCCTATCCTTTATACCGTACTAGACGGGAAATTTGCTGTATTTTTTAACTTCGTGGCCGGATGCAGTTCCTGACACCAGGATCGTCATGGTAGCCAAAGGGATGGAAGTCGCATGCACCACCTATCTGTGAATCTCCGTAGTTCTTTGTGTTCTTGTATTTTAACTGTTTCTATATCGCATTCTCTGAACCGGGATGTGGAAATCAGCTCAGAATTTGCCTAAATGAGTGCGGAAATACTCCGAAAAGCCACACTCAGGCTGATCGATGTACCAGCCCGCGGTCAGTGTCATTATCAATAAAATGTATCCCTGATCGGGGAGTCAACTGCGTTGGTGTGTAGAATGTATTAGTCTGGCGACAAACCATCTGACTTTCAGGAAAATATCATCCACACAGTTCCGAAGACTGCAAGAGCTGACAAGTGTAAGAATTATCGCACAATTTGCTTAGCAGCTCATGCATCGAAGAAAGAAAATTAAGAATGCGATACATGACGATCAGTTCTACTTTAGGAAAGGCAAAGACACCCGAGAGGCAATTCTGAAACTGCAGTTGATAATGAAAGAAAGACTAAAGAAAAATCAAGACAGGTTCATAGGATTTGTCGACTTGGAAAAAGCGTTCGGGGATGCCAAATGGAGCAAGATCTTCAAATTTCTGAGAAAAATAGGTGTAATCTATAGTGAGAGACGGGTAATATGCAATATGTACGATAGCCAAGAGGGAATAATATAAGTGGACGACCAAGACCGAAGTGATCGGAGTAAAAAGGGTATAAGATAGGGATGTAGTCTTTCGCCCCTACTGTTCAATCTGTACATTGAAGACGCAAGTATGGAAATAAAAGAAAGGTTCAGGAGTGGGATTACAATTCAAGGTGAAAGGATATCAGAGATACGATTCGATGACGACATTGCCATCCTAAGTGAAAGTAAAGAAGAATTACAAGATCTTCTGAACGGAATGGATAGCTAATGAGCACAGAATATGACTTGAGAGTAAATCGAAGAAAGATGAAAGTAATTAGAAGTAGCAGAAACGAGAACAGCGAGAAAGTTAACAATAGAGTTGATGGCCACGAAGTAGATTAAATTAAGGAATTATACTAACTAGGCAGCAACATAACCATTGACGGAAGGAGCAAGGAGGACATCAAAAGCAGACTAGCACTGGCTAAAAGGGCATTCCTGGCGAAGAGAAGTCTACTAGTATCAAACATACGCCTTAATTTGAGGAAGAAATTTCTAACCATGCACGTTTGGGAGCACAGCATTGCGTGGTAGTGAAACATGGATTGTCGGAAAAACGGAAGAGAACAAAATCGAAGCATTTGAAATGTGGTGCTACAGACGAATGTTGAAAATTAGGTGGACTGATAACATAAGTAAGGAGAAGGTTCTGCGTAGAATCGGAAAGGAAAGAACATGTGGAAAACACTGGCAATGAGAAGGGATAGGACGATAAGACATTTGTTAAGACATCTGGGAATGACTTCCATGGTACTAGAGGTAGCTGTAGATGGCAAAACCTGTAGAGGAAGACAGAGATTGGAATACACCCAGTATAATTGAGGACGTAGGTTGCAAGAGCTACTCAGAGATGAAAAGGTCGGCACAGGAGAGGAATTCGTGGCCGGCCGCATCAAACCACTCATGAGACTGATAACTCAAAAAAAATTGATCTGATGATGGCAGCATCCGAAACGACGTAATAAATAAATACATGTATTAAGCAATCTAGATGTTTTTATTCACAGAATATTACAAGTTTAAGGCACTGTCATCCAATTAGCGACAGATCGCTGTAGCTTCCTTGTTCCTAATCGCTTACTTTCGCAGTGATACGTTTTCTGCAAGTCTTTTACCAGTTATGACACGCAAAAGTTCACATTTTCTGTACTCGGTGGGTGTTATGTGATTTACTGATAATCTTATTTTACTTTCTTGAGATAACAATCACAAATTTGAAATGCTTATGTCGTTACTGTTGCAAGAAAGTTAAAGACTAAACGTTGCTATTTTAAATTCGTTTATTCCTATATTGGTACGAGAAGTACGCAATGGACACTGCTACGTATTCCATGCACCACTACTTACTAAGAATGTCCTACTATGATTCGTGTAGTTGAAACATTAATATTTGATCTGTTGATCTGATGCTATCTCGTCTTCAGTCTAATATAACAGATATAGGTAGTACTTATGATAAACATTTCTACAATTTCAAGCAACTCCAGTGAACACCTGTTCGTCGATGAAATGAACAGTATGCGTACTGCTGACAAGTTCACCGCTGAGATGGGGAGAGAAGGAAAATTACCATCACATTGTCGGCTCGGCCACTCTGTTTATCACAATCCAATACGTACAGAGCTGTATCTAAGCAGAAAAAGCCTCCACCATCCAGCCCAAAAGCGAGCAGTTTTAAACACACTCATACACAGACCTAAAACTGTTTGTGACATCGACGACCTGGATTCCGAGACCAACTGCCTGAAAAAGATGATCTGTAAGAACGGCTATTTTGTACTAGATATTAACTTAGGCATCCAATAAACGAAAACGCAGAGATGTTCAACCATGACAAGACAATTAGCCTGTAGCAAATCTCCTCTCTTCGGAGCTACAGCAAATAAAGTAGGCAGAGTCCTGGGCAGACATAGTATTCAATCTGTTTCCTGTAAAGACAACATTGATTTCGGTGTTACTGAAATTTGTGAAATTTCTTGTTAATGCTGTAGTATTTTATATTGGTCAGTCAGTTTCAACGATTTCAGAAAGCTGCAGAGAGTACCGCTGCGATATTAAATAACACATTTCTAAAATTCTGCTGTTACCGAACACAGCCTCGTGAACAAGTATAGGTTTATGTTTGATGAAACGAAAATCTTACCCAGTGCATCTGACTAGTGACCGAGCGATGTAGCGATGCGGTTAGCACACTGGACTCGCTTTCGGGAGGACGATGGTTCAATCCCGCGTCCGGCCATCCTGATTTAGGTTTTCCGTGATTTCCCTAAATCGCTCCAAGCAAATGCCGGGATGGTTCCTTTGAAAGGGCCCGGCTGGCTTCCTTCCGCCTCCTTCCCTAATCCGATGAGACCGATGACCTCGCAGTTTGGTCTCTTCCCCCAAACAACCCAACCCCCAACTCAACACGACAAAGAGTACAGAGGAGTCTTCGAAAGCATGAGTTTAAATACGAACCTAAAATGGCAAGAAACCTGTAAAACGTCCGCCTCCGTTGCGTAGCGGTAGCGTTACCGCCTACCACGCAGGGGGCCCTGGTTCGATTCCCGGCTGACTACTGGGTGTTGTATGTCCATCATAATTTTCATCGCCATTGACTAGCAAGTCGCCGATGTAGTGTCACCTAAAAGGGACTTGCGATACGGCGGGCGAACTCCCCCGAATGGGGCCTCCCGGCCAACAATGCCATACGATCGTTTCATTTCATTTACCTGTAAAACATTTGTCGAACAACACGGATTGTTGGTGCTGACAATTCGGTTGGAACTCTCTTTCCTTACTATACTGTCGTCTTGGGAAAAAAAAAAGAAAAAAAACCATTGTTAACGCTAAACTACAATAACACTAATAGGGAAAACATATCTGGTTTTCAGCCATAAATATAATGTACATCATTAAAGACACAAACTGTTCGTATAAATGTCCCGAGATCAACCTAGGTACTTTCTGTGACAATTCACTGGACGCTTGACATTTGTAAATGATTTGGGAAAAGGAAAAGCAGTCAAAGAAAAGAGGGGCTTAGATTCTTACCTTACCTGTCCTTTCTTACACACAGACGGAGAAAACTGAGTTTCAGGCCACAAATATGCAAATAGACCACGCAAGAAAGCAGAGTAAAGTCAAAAGCAACGGCCGCTTTCTTAACTGTGTGAAGTTTCAGTTGTTGTTTGAAACTGAACAAAATTCACATCACTCGTACATTACTTTACCATGGTACTTGATAACGTATCCTTGCCCCCATTGCCATGTCAACTGCTTCATTCGGTCTCCTCTCTTTAAATTACATATACTTTTCTTTCTGTTTCAGGTCATCGTTTAATGATGGAACACCGGATTACCGAGGCTGACACAAAGGTACTTTTGTTTCAGATTGATTTTCCTAAAATATAGGCTAATATCAGTTACGCCTGCGGATATACTTTTATATATTACGTCGTTTCTTGAATTAATCTTCTTCGATGAAAACGTATCTTGCTGCTCGACATCTGTATGAAAGATTCCGTCGCGTAATGCTTACGCGCATCAAAAGAAATGTTAATAAACACACGACCAAGAGATGACCACAAAGTGAAGACGATCGCTCTTCCCATTTGCGTTAAATGGAGGTAGCCATATGCGTCGCTATGGGGGGGGGGGGGGGGGGGGGGCGGGAGGGGGGGGAGTTCTGCAGGGGGGGGGGGGTACACTGTTCTTATCAATAACAGAAACCTGTCGAATTTCTAGCAGTCATTGTCTGCGAATCCACTACACGGCAGATTTAACATTGCCGACCGCGATCGACAAATACTGTAGCATTAACCATCACTATATAACTTTGGTTGTCTTAGTTGTCGCTCTACGGACGGAAAATTATGTTGACTTTTTGGTGCGGTCGCGGTTTCGGCGCTAACCCGCGGCCACAATGGATACGAACCTTTACGACACCGTTCTGAAATAATGTCTTCAGTTTTTTTTCTGTTGATTCCTCGTTCACCCCTTACCGAATCGCGGAAAGAAGGCGGTCTAACTGCCTGGCGCATGGATTACGTCGCAGATTACCCGCACGTAGATATTGCTAGCAGCACACGTGCCCCGCCCCCTCCCCCCCGTTCCCATAATGATATACCATCCACGTGGTGCACAACGGAATCACAGCGGTAGTTTACCATTTGTTTGTGGAAAAAGAAAACCAAGACGGCTTGTTGGTTCTGCATTCAGTTTACACGGCAGTGCTGTTGCAGAACGGAAGAACACAGCCACGCTATAATGCAGGTGTGCAAGTTTATACTTAATCTCAAGTGCATAAGTCGAAAATATAAAACACTACTTTCTGTGCTGTAAGAGAGGAAAAAAGGGGAGAGGTCCCACAGAGGTACGAATTCTGCATTCGAGTTGGCATGCTGCACAGTAATGTGACAAACTGGAGAGGCGAGAATTACTTTGGTGCAGTCCTAGACTGCTAAAAGTTGATTCTACCTGTCAATACGAGGATGGTTTTTGGAGATTTCCCGCAGTATTCTACTCATGTATCGTCCCTGGGCTAAACTGTGCCCAACCAATCCAAAACAGAAGCTTCTAAAACGCATTTAGTTCAATTTCAGTAATTCCAGTCGGTGTGAAAAAGTTGGAAATTATGACTGTGACGTAATAAATCAATTGATGTGAACAGATGTTAAGCTTTATAAGCATACAAAGTGTTATAGTTAACAACAAAGTTAAATAATCTTATTTAAAACTTCATTTTTTGATTCTCCAATTGAACAGGTGTTAACGCGGTATTTTGTTTATGTCGAAGAGAATTCTCTGTACCTTCCTGGCTTTTTTGCTGTTTTTAATTTTCGGCTTCAACTAATGTTATTTGAGTACGAATAAATTATTTTTGTGAATATTTTTAGCTTTATTTTATAACTTACTGGATATGCTGAATTACAATGTAATTTCAGATTCCTCAGTCGAAAAGATGGTATTCATATCAGTTACACAGATACATTCTTATGTACTTACCACTTAGGTACCAAAGTAATCTTCGTTAAAAGTCTTTTGAGATATAATGGTTTTCATGTACTCCTTGTCAAATTGAGTTCTCTGAGCACCACACGATTTCAAGCTCACCAAGTAAGTTGTATTAAAAAATGCAAGTTTTGAATATTACCCTCTCCTGGAACAATTTCTCTGAACACCCAAGGAGATAGCCCCATATATGCACCTCCGTGTACAGACAAACATTCTCGTCTGTACGTATCTATAAAGTCAACAAGATGAAGGATATTTTAGAATTTCTGATGTTCAGCTTATATGTATACTTAATTTGTCTGTCACCACTGAAAAGTGTGTGTAGTAGATATCATAATGTGCTGTAACAGGAAGGGACTGAAGGGATACAGTTCTTTCTCTTCTTATTAACTGGTGTGACATGTCCGGACTACTACAAGTTATCACTATAAGAAAAAAGCTCGGATTCTGCACGCTCTGTGATTCTGATATTTACACAGACGTTTTCACCGTTTTAAGGTTCCATACTTCAACTGGTAAAAACAGAACCCTTATAGGGTCAACAGATGTTAGTACTTTCGTCTCGGTATTGAGAAAACAAGATGGCTGGAGTACGCTTGACATTCGAGCATCGAAAATGTATTGTGAAGTGGTTTTTCAAGTTTGATAATGCCGTTAAAGTGCAACGTCAGTGGAAGTGGGAGTTTGAAACAGAACCGCCAACCCACCTAACAATCAAACGCTTCACTGACAAGTGTGAATTGCATGAAACGATTTGTGATATTCACAAAGGAATAACAGGAAGACAGCGTACAGCTACAAATCCTCCTTCGTCAGCTCTCGTGTTGGAAACGTTTGTTAATTCTCCACAGAAGTCTGCTACGCAATGTGCACGCAAAGTGGGGGGTTAGCAGTACAAGTGTACGAAGACTTCTGAAAGCTGCAAAGTAGAAAGTTTACATTCCACGATCACTGCACGCAATTAATGACGATCCTGATCGCCGAATGAAATTTTACGAATGGTATCGGCAAATGGTAACTGATGATGAACATTTTGTGACGAAGGCACAATTTAAACTTAATGGAACGTGAATGAGCTTTCCTGGATGACTAATTTCCGGGGCATTGGATTGGACGAAGAGGACACTGTTGTGTACATAGTTCCGCGTAGTCAGCGCGTACACAACATTCCCGCTAGAGCGCGCTCTGCTAACCACAACAGCGCAGGCGCAGCGCTCGTCCGTCTCCGCACTACGAGATGGCGCTGCCATAGAGACGGACCAAATTCTGCTTCCGCCGATCCGCGTATTAATATATAACGCAGCCAATGAAATTGCTGCTTATGTAGAACCTTTTCTTCTCGCGGATCACACTCGCGCAGTGATGCATGAACGCGCGAGGTATTATAACGAGTGTACAGACCTCCGATTGGTCAATCTGCATTTGTCTGCGCTAGTCTGCACCAGTCTGCATTAGTCTGTACCAGTCTGTACGAGTTCTACATTTGTCTACCAGTCTATAGTCAAGTTTCAGTCTGCGCCTAATAAAATTATCATATTCCTGTACATAGCCATGAAGATAATAAATGTATAGACACTTTTGTCAAGTATCAGAGATATGTGAGAATAAGATTAACGTACCAATACCAAAGTAACTTCAGATTGTCAATTGTAAATAGCATCCGGAACCAAGTTATGTAATTTTATGATTGTTATTATTTTAATAAATGTGTGTGAATATTAATCAACTTGTGTTTAATGTTGGTTACCGTCAATCTGCTACTCTAAGCGTGCAAGTGGCATTTCTATGGTCTGACCTAACGGCAGAAGATAAACACGCCACGATAAGACCACGAGACATATTGCTGACACTCGCCTACTTCGTTAGAGCGACAAGTCAAATAGTCTGATGGTGTGTGTACTGAAGGTCTTACAGTACGCACACCACAGACACATTGAGTTCCCTCCACAGTAACCAGATCTAACACCTATGGGCTTTTACTTGTGGGGAACTGTGAAAGATAACGTCTATCAACGTAAGCCACGCATGCTGGAGGAACTTCGCCAGAAGATTACACCGACATGTGCAGCGATCTCCACTGTAACAATGACTGACGTAGCTGCAGCAACCGCTCGTCGTTCTGTTGTGTGTACAGCCGCCAACAGTGAACATTTTGAACATTTAAAGCAACCATCTGCTAAACTGAAGGTTGTACAACATGTGTGACCAATTATTAAATGTAAAATAAATGCATAAGTAATACTTCTCGTTCCTTAAAGTGTGTACACATTTTTCTGGCGGACTCGGTATACAATCATCGGACCTGGTGATCTAGCTGTGGTTCCACAGCGCTGTTCCGAGCTCTGTTGCTGAAGTTGGATTTCATGCATTTCAGTCGTGACATGTGGCCGTGAATTCAGAAAACAGTGGATGCCTTGGACCCGTTTCTTGCTTCCTATTTTTATTCTCATCTCATTGGGAGCCACATGAAGTTGGTTAACCTCTGCAGAGTTCCCCCAGCCTGGTACGGCGTACTCCGCGGCAGAGAAACAAAGAGCAAGTGTGGCTGGGTGGAGGATGCTGGGCTGTGCTCTCCACGTGATGTTTGTCAGTCTGCGGATATCTTCTGGCCGGTGTCCATACAGTGTTGTTTGTACTTAACCCCGGGGGTGAACACAAATTTAAAAGCGCCCTTTCCAGATGATGTTCAGTATTCTTCTTGCCTCCTTTTTGCGTAGGTAGAACGCATATACTTGAGCGTTATCCAGATTGGGTTTCAAGTTGTTGTCATCACAGCAGATAGCAAATCCGTTGAGAGCAGATATTAGCTTGGATTAATGCTATTTTTCTTCAAGTGTCACTCCCTGAGTAGCGACAAGCTTGTCATCTGCATAGATGAAGGACCAGTTTTCACTGTTGAGTGACTAATCATTTGTAAATATGAGGCTAGTCAAAATTTTCCGACCTCAACATGAAGACAGCAGCACTTGTCAACAAAAGTTGGGGAATTTATTTGCTCATGCGTAGTAAGGCACTCACCAAAATTTCAGTCATTTTGGAAGCGTAGTTGTTGTCTGACAGCAGTTTTAGTGAGTTGATGAGAGTGCTTTTATGTAAGTGGACAAAGCCGAGTGTCGGGCTATCGGTGGTTGCTTGATTTGTGGGAGGAGACCAAACAGCGATGTCGTCGGTCCCATAGGATTAGGGAAGGATGGGGAAGGAAGTCGGCCGTGCCTGAAGCGATTTAGAGAAATCACGGAAAACCTAATCAGGATGACCGGACGCGGGTTTGGACCGTCGTCCTGTGCCAACCGCTGCGCCTCCTCTCTCGATTGAGCTATCGTTAGATTTTTGTTTATGAAAGGCAATAAGCCTACACAAATTAAACACAAGTTGGACACTGTGTACGAGGACTCTGTACCACTATTTACCACTGTGAAATTTTGGGCAGCTGAATTTAAACGTGGCCGTATCCGCTTGGGTAACCGTGAACGTTCAGGACTGCAGAAAACTGCAAACACTGACGATAACGTTACTCGAGTTCATCAAATAGTACTAGTGAACCGTCTGATTAAGGTAAGAGAGATATCAGAGGCTGTAAGCACACCGCCCGCATCTCGTGGTCGTGCGGCAGCGTTCTCGCTTCCCACGCCCGGGTTCCCGGGTTCGATTCCCGGCGGGGTCAGGGATTTTCTCTGCCTCGTGATGGCTGGGTGTTGTGTGTTGTCCTTAGGTTAGTTAGGTTTAAGTAGTTCTAAGTTCTAGGGGACTGATGACCATAGCTGTTAAGTCCCATAGTGCTCAGAGCCACGAAATGTAAGCACACCTAAAGGACGTGTTTGTCACATAGCGATGAAGAATTTAGGGATGGGAAAGTTGACCACATGCTGGGTGGCACGACTGCGCCGTCTAACAACTCAGCGATAGTCATGCCGAAAATCCACGAATTTATAAGTGCTTGATCACCCTACTTACTCACAAAATCTAGTACCAAACGATTATTGTGCTCCCTCGGCTAAAAGTTGATCTCGAACAACTTTATTGCGCAGAAAGGCACTGGATCGGTTAAAGAGATGGGAGCATAGCTGGGAGGAGTGTTTAGACTTTCAAAAAAAAATATGTTAAAAAATAGAAATAATTCGAAGAATAAGTCTTACGAGATGTGGCTAGAAAAAAACCGGACTAGTACTGGTGAAACAATAAAACGAATGCAATAAGGCTGAAAGTCGCGTGGCCTGTCACGTGACTCTCGCTCCGCCTACTGCTCGAGTTTCATCTGCCTCCTGCACTCAGTCTGCCCGTGGCGTCCGTTTGAAGTAGTTGATGTTTTGTCTGTGCGTCGGAAAATGTTGAGTGTACAGAAAGAACAGCGTGTTAACATCAAATTTTGTTTCAAACTAGGAAAATCTGCAAGTGAAACGTTTGTAATATTACAACAAGTGTACGGCGATGATTGTTTATCGCGAACACAAGTGTTTGAGTGGTTTAAATGATTTAAAGATGGCCGCGAAGACACCAGTGATGACACTCGCACTGGCGGACCATTGTCAGAAAAACTGATGCAAACATTGAAAAAATCGGTAACTTGTTCGACAAAATCGCCGTTTAACAATCAGAGCAGTGTCTGAGTTAACAGGAGTTGACAAGGAAAGTGTTAGGCAGATTCTTCATGAAAGTTTCAACATGATCAAAGTGTGTTAAAAAATGGTTCCAAAGTGTCTAGCACTTGAACAGAAGGAACGCCGAAGAATGATTTGTTCTGACATCCTGGAAAACATTGAAAGTGATCCCACCTTCTTACAAAATGTTATTACTTGCGATGAATCGTGGTTTTTTACTTACGATCCCGAAACTAAACGCCCATCGATGCATTGGAAAACTCCTGGTTCTCCACGACCAAAAAAAGCACGAATGTCAAAATCGAAATTCAAGGCAATGATGATTTTTTTTTTTTTTGACATCAAAGGGATTGTGCACATTGATTGGGTACCAGAGGGACAAACAGTGAATCAGCATTACTACATTAGCGTCCTGGCTACCCTACGTGAGCGAGTACGGAGAAAACGGAACGATTTGTGGAGAAAAAAGTCATGGATCCTTCACCAAGACAATGCCCCAGCTCACAGTGCGTTGTCAGTGAAGACGTTTTTGGCAAAACACAACATTCCCATCTTAGATCATCCACCCTACTCACCTGATTTGGCCCCCTGTGACTTTTTTCTTTTCCATAAAGTCAAGTCAGCTTTGAAAGGAACTAGATTTGAGACTGTTGAAGCAGTAAAAGAAAAAGCGACGGAAGTAATGTATGGACTTACCGAAAATGATCTGCAGCGTTGCTATGAACAGTGGAAAATTCGTATGGAGCGGTGTAGAGACCGAGGAGGAGAGTACATTGAAGGAGATAACATGAAATTGTAAATAATTGTAAATAAATGTTTTTTCCAGCATCAGGCCGGTTTTTTTCTAGCCGCACCTCGTATTTCTTTGTTAGACCGGAATCTTTTCAGACTACTGCCATATCAAAAACAATATCGGAGCCTGCACACTTCCTGGGGGAAGGCCATTCTTCTGCATTCTCCATTGTTCAAATGGTTCAAATGGCTCTGAGCACTATGGGAGGTCATCAGTCCCCTAGATGTCAGAACTACTTAAACCTAACTAACCTAAGGACATCACACACATCCATGCCCGAGGCAGGTTTCGAACCTGCGACCGCATCGGTCGCGCGGATCCAGACTGAAGCGCCTAGAACCGCACGGCCACAACGGCCGGCTTTCTCCATTGTCGTCTCACGTGAGGCAATACTGACCTTACGACTTCTTAGAAGAAAGATTAAGGAAAGGCAAACCTACGTTTCTAGCATTTGTAGACTTAGAGAAAGCTTTTGACAATGTTGACTGGAATACTCTCTTTCAAATTCTAAAGGTGGCAGGGGTAAAATACAGGGAGCGAAAGGCTATTTACAATTTGTACAGAAACCAGCCTCTCCCCGATGTTATTCAATTTGTATATTGAGCAAGCAGTAAAGGAAACAAAAGAAAGATTTGGCGTAGGTATTAAAATGCAGGGAGAAGAAATAAAAACTTTGAGGTTTGCCGATGACATTGTAATTCTGTCAGAGACGGCAAAAGACTTGGAAGAGCAATTGAACGGAACGGACAGTGTCTTGAAAGGAGGATATAAGATGAACATCAACAAAAGTAAAACGAGGATAATGGAATGTAGTCGAATTAAGTCGGGTGATGCTGAGGGAATTAGATTAGGAAATGAGACACTTAAAGTAGTAAAGGAGTTTTGCTATTTGGGGAGCAAAATAACTGATGATAATCGAAGTAGAGAGGATGTAAAATGTAGACTGGCAATGACAAGGAAAGCGTTTCTGAAGAAGAGAAATTTGTTAACATCGAGTATAGATTTAAGTGTCAGGAAGTCGTTTCTGAAAGTATTTGTATGGAGTGTAGCCATGTATGGAAGTGAAACATGGACAATAAATAGTTTGGACAAGAAGAGAATAGAAGTTTTCGAAATGTGGTGCTACAGAAGAATGTTGAAGATTAGGGGGTAGATCACGTAACTAATGAGGAGGTATTGAATAGGATTGGGGAGAAGAGAAGTTTGTGGTCCAACTTGACTAGAAGACGGGATCGGTTGGTAGGACATGTCCTGAGGCATCAAGGGATCACAAATTTAGCACTGGAGGGTAGCGTGGAGGGTAAAAATCGTAGAGGGAGACCAAGAGATGAATACACTAAGCAGATTCAGAAGGATGTAGGTTGGAGTAGGTACTGGGAGATGAAGGAGCTTGCACAGGATGGATCAGCATGGAGAGCTGCATCAAACCAGTCTCAGGACTGAAGACCACAACAACAACAACAGTAACATAATTTCATGACCGTTCCAGAACATAACTCTCCTCTCCACCACTGCAGTGAATGTTTCGCTGGCCACTAGCACGAGCGCCGGCCGTTGTGGCCGAGCGGTTCTAGGCGCTTCAGTCCGGAACCGCGCTTCTGCTACGGTCGCAGGTTCAAATCCTGCCTCGGGCACGGATTTGTGTGATATCCTTAGGTTAGTTAGGTTTAAGTAGTTCTAAGTCTCGGGGACTGATGACCTCACATGTTAAGTCCCATAGTGCTTGCGACTGCTACGGTCGCAGGTTCGAATCCTGCCTCGGGCATGGATGTGTGTGATGTCCTTAGGTTAGTTAGGTTTAAGTAGTTCTAAGTTCTAAGGGACTGATGACGACAGATGTTAAGTCCCATAGTGCTCAGAGCCATTTGGACCCATAGTGCTTAGAGCCATTTTTGAACTAGCACGAGCAATTGCAAAGGTCAGCAGTTCTTAAGTACACAATAATATTCACTATGTATAGAAGGAGGAACCCATCACGAAAGTTTGGCGATTAATTTTTTTCTTCTTCATGTGAAATTCACACGCCATCCATCCACATAGCTCTCGAGGTATTAGCAAATCCTGGTCGCCACTGGCCAGCCGTGTCATTACAACTTCAATACTTTGCGGCAGCGGCCCATGCTTCTTCGCTGCTCCAACTCAACTGGTCCTCACGGCATTCGGCCGTGCCACGAGACATGGTGTTGTCAACTCCCTACAACGACAACATCGAAAGCACGTCACGTCACAGACTGACTCGGCTCATGCGCGGACCCACTCTCCTCGACTTGCACACGCGCGCCACCATAAATAGTTCAAAAATGGTTCAAATGGTTCTGAGCATTATGGGACTTAACATCTGAGATCACTAGTCCCCTAGAACTCAGAACTACTTAAACCTACATCACACACATCCATGCCCGAAGCAGGATTCGAACCTGCGACCGTAGCGGTCTCGCGGTTCCAGACTGAAGCGCCTAGAACCTCACGGCCACACCGGCCGGCACCATAAATAGCCTGCCTCAAAGACACAAAGAGAACAAGGCACAGGGACAACGATCAGAGATGGAAGTAAGAATCGATATCGCCTGGCGCCTGAAACCCACCTGCTCAGTGACCTTCAAAAGCGTTTTTCTTGAGTAACTCGAAATCTGTGACCTCCAAGAAAAACGCCTCCCGGTACAAAAGGTGCTAACTTCAATTTCCTACAGAAAAAGGCCCTGTTCATTTTTTTTCTGTTGGACTAATAGTCTGCGCGAAGCGAACAAGAGAATATGAAAATCCCGCTTGTGGTTTTTGAAGGCGTTGCGGGTTGCATAAAACCTATCGGTAGGCAGCTAAATCATCCTGCGAGTACATTGATGAAAATATAGCGTGGAAGGTGAGGTCTCGGAGCAGATAGTCACCTTACAATTGGCTGAAGGCTTTTAGGTGTATGTGCGTGTCCCCTGGAGGTAGGAAGAGGCAGCAACAGCAGCAGCAGCAGCAGGTGGTGGACAGAGGGGGCGGCGATAGCGTGTGTGGCGTGGCGTGCATCAGGCAGCCCGCGGGCCGGGCAGCAGAGGACAGGACAGCGGCGGAGAAGTGGGTGCAGGCCGGCACATCTGGCGGCTAATACGGCGCCGTAACCGCGTTAGCCGGCTTTGTGGGGGAGCCGGGCCGTCTAACTCGCAGATTGGATAACTCTGATTTGCTGCCTCTGTCGGTCCAGCCCTCCCTCCATTAAAGTTTGGCTCGGCTCGGCTCGCTCGTCTCACTGTGGACCGGCCGACCCACACCCGCCGCACACGGCCGTCACGGCGCAGTACACCGCAGAACGGCACGCAACGTCGGCGCAGTCGCTATTGTTCCGTCTCCACGCGATTAGCCGGCATTGTCTAGCTGTTTACTAACAACAGGGTTATACAGGGTGTCCCAAACACTGACAGCGCTTAGTATTTTGTGCAGGAACGCACACTGATCGGTTTGCAAGAAGGAACCCACACTCGGAGACAGGCGCTCGAGGGTGTCGAAGTCTGAGATGGGTGTGCGATCCATATTACGTCAATAAACACATCATGAGTAGCACATCGCGCTGTTTACATTGCAAACCGGCTTCGAACTGCGTAAGTCTGAGATGGGTGTGCGATCCATATTACGTCAATAAACACATCATGAGTAGCACATCGCGCTGTTTACATTGCAAACCGGCTTCGAACTGCGTACCTCCTACGTCAATGCAGAGCCTCCATCGGCGGTGCTGATCCTCATGCACATGAACTAAAACGTGCGGTTGTGTTTAAAGTATCGGGTGATCAAAAAGTCAGTATAAATTTGAAAACTGAATAAATCACGCAATAATGTAGATAGAGAGGTCCAAATTGACACACATGCTTGGAATGACATGGGGTTTTATTAGAACCAAAAAAATACAAAAGTGCAAAAAATGTCCGACAGATGGCGCTTCATCTGATCAGGAAAGCAATAACTAGCATAACAAAGCAAGACAACGCAAAAATGATGTTCTTTACAGGAAATGCTCAATATGTCCACCATCATTCCTCAACAATAGCTGTAGTCAAGGAATAATGTTGTGAACAGCACTGTAAATCATGTCCAGAGTTATGGTGAGGCATTGGCGTCGGATGTTGTCTTTCAGCATCCCTAGAGATGTCAGTCGATCACGATACACTTGCGACTTCAGGTAACCTCAAAGCCAATAATCGCACGGACTGAGGTCTGGGGACCTGGGAGGCCAAGCATGACAAAAGTGGCGGCTGAGCACGCGATCATCACCAAACGACGCGCGCAAGAGATCTTTCACGCGTCTAGCAATATGGGTTGGAGCCCC
This sequence comes from Schistocerca serialis cubense, assembly GCF_023864345.2. Classification (NCBI taxonomy): domain Eukaryota; kingdom Metazoa; phylum Arthropoda; class Insecta; order Orthoptera; family Acrididae; genus Schistocerca; species Schistocerca serialis. Next base: position 866,244,540 of record NC_064641.1, on the reverse strand, counting down.
ATCCTGCATAAACATCGTACGTTCCAGCAGGTGCTTATCAGCCAGGCTGGGGATGATGCGATTCTGTAACATATCGGCGTACCTCTCACCCGTCATGGTAGCAGTTACAAAACCAGAATCACGCATTTCCTCGAAGAAAAAAGGCCCGGTAACGGTAGATGTGGTAAATCCCACCCATACCGTGACTATCTCGTCGTGCAATGGAGTTTCCACGACACTTATAGGATTTTTGGCAGCCCAAATTCTGCAGTTGTGGGCTTTGACAGACCCTCGGAGCGTGAAATGAGCTACGTCGGTCCACAACACGTTACTCAACCAATCTTCAACTTCCGCCATCTTTTGAAACGTCCACACCGCAAATGCCCTCCGCTTTACTAAATCGCCAGGTTACAGTTCATGATGCCGATGGATTTTTTACGGATAGAATCGGAGGCTACGCCTCAGTGCCAACCATACAGTAGTATATGGAATGCCGGTGCTACGTGCGACTGCAAGAGCGCTGACTTCCCTGTGCATAGACGAACCCGCTACAGTCTCCATTTCTTCCTGAACTGTCTCAGCAGCAGTACGCCTTGTCCTCGGTCGGCCACTACGGGGTCAATCGTCTAAACAACCCGTGGCTTCGAACTTCGAAATCATTCTCGTCACAGCTGTATTTGTCAACGGACGTTTACTCGTTCGAATCCCCTTCCAGTGGCGATAGGATCGTAACGCTGAACTAGCACATTCCCTATTCTGATAATACAGCTTCACTAAAAGCGTCTTTTCAGGTAACGTCAACATGCTGCGACTGCTGCCGCAACTGATTCTATCTATTACATCTCCTTTTATACACGATTGTCATGCGCGGTCACTGACGTTTTGCTGTCCAGCGCCATCTGTCGGACATATTGTGAACTTTGTTTTTTTTCGGTTCTAATAAAACCCCATGTCATTCCAAGCAGGTGTGTCAATTTTTATCACCCGGTATTTTACTCGCTCCGTGAACTCAAGCAATGACGTCCTCCGCTATTAAAGTGTACAACACACCATATTCTTCTACTACGCTACAGAAAACACTCGAGAGTTGTCCAGACCCGGCGACAGGGCTGGTCGCGTAAGTGGTATACCTCTGACAGTCCATTGACTGGGATATGTGACGTTCGAGGTGATTCGGCATATCGACATCAATGTGCGCTAGAGCTCCGTCGTGTTGGGGCCGCATGTCCATCCGAACATTTAGTGGCACTATGAGGGTTGTCCAGAAATTATGTTCCGATCGGTCGCTAAATGGAAACCACAGTGAAAATCAGAAACATTTTATTTGCAAGAGTTAGCAACACTTTCCACATACTTCTCTACACAGTCGCCGCTCCGACTTACACATTTGTTCGAGCGTCAAATTCCCAACACCATCTTCATAGAAGGCAGCCACCTGTGCTTTCCGATAATTCTCTACGCTGGTCTTTAGCTCGTAGCCTGCGCCCAAGTGTTGTCTTCGTATCCAGCGTTTCATGTGAACAGAGATGATATTCAGGACACGCCAATTAGGGCTGTGTTGTGGATGATCGAACACTTCCCATCGAAAAGGCTGCAGGAGCGTCTTCCCTGCCCCTGCACAGTGCGGCTGAGAACTGCCATGAAGAAGGAAGTGCGCGGCAGTTGTGTCAGGTGGGCTGCATTCATTAAGGCGAAGCCTCTCAGCGGGCCCTCCTACTTGGCGGGAGACATCGTTGTTCTAGCCACCTTAGCTCACTCACAGTGCGCTCACAACTGAAAAGAGCGTCTTGATGCGATCGACGGTCATACTAGAGACACTGCCCAACACATCTGTGCAAAGCTTCATCAGGTTTTCACTGTGATGTCCATTTCGCGACCGATCAGAACTTACTTTCCGGACAACCCTCGTATATCAAATAGGGCAGGCGAAACATCTCTAATAAATGGGAGGTAGATCGTTCCCGTTAGTCTCCTTGGTAGTAGATATGACCCAATGATGCAGTCGCCAGTTATTCCAGCTCAGATGTTAATACCGACCCTGTGTTGGTGATTTTGAATGACTTGCCTACGCGGATTTTAGTCCACCCAGGCTTAATATGCCACCTCTAGTAAACGTCCATTCATCTGCAAAAAGCACCAGGGAATTGTAGCTGGAGTATGCATTGTAGATGGAGCCACATGGCACTTTCTCCTGTGTCCAGCGCCTGTAACACCTGCCGAGTACTAGTGGCCTGAGTCCTCTTTCAACATCGTCAGCATGTCCTACTAAAACTATAGTGTTCGAGCCGAGCGTAGACCATCCGCATTACGTTTTGACGCCTGCCAAGGGACATACAGTAAACTGGGAATAGTAGCAAGCACAGATTGCTACTGCTTTACTGTACAACGGGCACACCTCGGGCAACTTTCCGGCTTGCCCGAGGCGTCTCTCTATGTTAATTACTTTTGGATACATCGTGGGAGCAGACAGTGATCAATGATGTTACGAATAGTTAACTGTTAAAATCACTCTTGATCACAAATTTATTTATTCTGGTAACCGGTTTCGGCCACGGCTGTGGTCATCTTCAGACCTACAAGTCAAATACAAAGTCTCATCAGAGGGCTACATACATTAAAGAAAATTATATAAAACTGCAAAGTTATAAAAACTTTATAATAAAATGAAAATAATAAAATAATAAATAATAAAAATTTTTGTTATATGTTCGTTTTGAGTTGGACCTAACGCAAAGTCGTCATGTAGATAAAATACAGCACATTGTCTAAAGATCTGTAATAAATAAAAAGCAGTTTGTGCAAATGATAATGTCCACATGTGTAGCTCTCACAGCACTGTGAGCGCTTCGTATATGGACATGGCGACACGCACAAGATGCTTCTTGATCTTAAATGTTCTATTTATGACAAACATTTATGTATGAGTGCACTGTAATGGCTGCATGTTTGCTCATGGCCACATGCTTTTTGATTTTAAATTTTTGATTTATTACAAATCTTTATGTAACGTGCAGTGGCGGCTCGTGACCAAAGAAGATGGTGGTGCACTTTGCTCACGAAGGAAAACATCAACAGAAGAGAGAAAATCAGTACACTGCTCATGTTTTTGTAATGACTGATATAAACAGACAGCTCGCTCGTGTCACTCCTGCATCTACTCATAATAAAACCAAAATGTGTACACAGAAAAAAGTATTACTTTCGCAGAATAAAAGAAATTCAAATCAACTGCAGCACTATGTACTCAAAAAGTGGTAGGCATACCTTACTAATGTTTTTCAGCAGGACTGGTGTTAAAACCGTCCGATTTTATCTCTGAATTTGGATGTGGTGCTGATCACTTGTACAGGAACTCTATTCTTCATTCCTTCATATTAGCAAATCTTTCAATCACTCTTTGATTGAAGTCTGCAATTCCTAAAACGAGGTCTCGTTCAATAGAGAGCATCGCGAGTGCTGATAGTCTTTCTTGGTCCACAGTATTCCGCAAGAAGGTGGTGATGCGTTTCGGAGAAGAAAAACAACGTTCTGCTTCTGATGTGGTCATTGGAATTGTAATTATCGCTTTCAGGAGTTTCACATATTCACTCAGTGTATCACAAAGATTATTGTCTGTTATGTAATCCAGAAAGCTCAAATCTCCACACATGCTTTTGAACTCCTCTCTTCCATAAATAACAGAGTTCCGTTCGAAGTTTCTTTGCTTCCAAAAAAGAGCAGCAGTCAATAGCAGCTCTGAAAGATGTTTCTGGAAAACTGGAACAGTAAGTAGCGAATTTTTCTGGTAGAAAGAGAGAGGCTGCAACTAGGTGTCCAGTGAACTTGAATCTTTTTTTTGCCTCGTACCTTATGACATCACATACTTCTTTTGCCTCCCACAGTAGATTACACATCGCTGCGCCATCTTCAGTTCTCCCTCTTTTATGGTATTCGTGTAAACCTGTTGAGCTTTCACTCACTCCTTCCCTAATGTTCGCAATTTCAAGCTCAAAAGCTGTCAGCTGATTTTGTGCGTAAGTTGAGTCAATATCCCTTTTTTGTAGCTGGTTATACAAAATATGCACAAGGATCATGATTTTATGAAAAAATGAAAGCCAAAAAATGAACTTTTTATCCTCCAAAATTGTTACTAAGCCACGTGCTTGCAGGATCGTTTTCTCATTAAACAGTTTTTCCCCCTGGCTCATATTATTCGTGCAAGTGACAATATCTTCCCTATATTCGAAAACGGTATTGACGCTCGTTGACTGAAAATTCCAACGAGTAGGCACTGAACGTGGCAGTCGTTTTCGTACTGTTTCGTCGAGAACTGCTGTTCTTTGAAGAGATGCTGGAAAGAAGCTGCGAAGCCCCTTGTAAGTAGGCTGTTTAGGTTTTCATACTGGTAACGCCACGTAGCGCTCTGTATGAAAATCACTGGCTGTGCTGTGTGCAGTCTGTGGCTGCTTTGCATTGTTGTCCGCCATTGTAGTGTTGGGCAGCTGGATGTTAACAGCGTGCAGCGTGGCGCAGTTGGAGGTGAGCCGCCAGCAGTGGTGGATGTGGGGAGAGAGATGGCGGAGTTTCGAAATTTGTAAGACTGGATGTCATGAACTGCTATATATATTATGACTATTAAGGTAAATACATTGTTTGTTCTCTATTAAAATCTTTTATTTGCTAACTATGCGTATCAGTAGTTAGTGCCTTCCGTAGTTTGAATCTTTTATTTAGCTGGCAGAAGTAGCGCTCGCTGTATTGCAGTAGTTCAAGTAACGAAGATTTTTCTGAGGTAAGTGATTTGTGAAAGGTATAGGTTAATGTTAGTCAGGGCAATTCTTCTGTAGGGATTTTTGAAAGTCAGATTGCGTTGCGCTAAAAATATTGTGTGTCAGTTTAAGCACAGTCTTGTATAAATTTTTCTAAGGGGAAGTTTCATATGCATATGAAAGAAGAAAACCTAAACATCCTACTTACACCCTGAAGTTTAGTGAAGAATATTCGTACATTTTTATTAATGAAAGCGGGTTTAAGCGTAATGAGAATTAACTGGTGGGCATAACAATGAATGTTTGAAGCATTCGGAAACTTTTCCTTGACAAGAGCCTCCACCCCCCGTGACGAACCACTCACACTGCTGCACCATCATATGTTTGCGCTGTTAGCTTATGTGGACAATTCCTCAAATGATTATTTATCTGTTAGATGATGGACGATGCCAAAGACTCGGCATCATGCTTTTCTGGTGCTATGAAGTCCCAAAATGTTTCAACTAGTTCTCCGTTAATGATGTACCTATATACTATAACCATTTGGAAAACACAGGCTACGTCACTGCTTTCATCGGCTATTACGGCCAAAAACTCAGCACCCTTAATTTCCTTTCTAATTTCCTCTTGGCAGACTTGAAGCATGCACTGGAAGAGTAATTCTGGACGGTTTTTGAGGTTCCTTTGAAAACTGTAGCTTTCTCTAAATGCTATTTTAATACAGAGTCTAATTCTGCACTAAAATTAATCAAGGAACGAAAAACACCAGGATTAAATGATGAATCAGTCTGATCATGTCCTCTAAGGGAAGGTTCCCATGTACAACAGAAACGAATACAGTTAATTAGATTCAATATGTACCTATTATCGATAACTTTTTAGTTGTGTAATGCCACGGACCTTCTGTACCCACTGACTAATTGGGTTGCTATATTTACATTGCGTAGACTTTCCACATTCAAAACGTTATTTACATGGACTGAAAAAAGTCGGTGTTTTCTAATTTTGTCATGCAGGTGTTGAATGTCACAGACTGCGTGTTTAGACCATGAAAGATCTCCTCCAAATAATAAACAAGGAAAACAAAATAAGGCATTTTTCATGTCACAACCAAACAGCCATTCATGCTTGTTGTACAATTCAAAGTTAAATTTCCTACTGAATTGGCGACTTTTCGTTTTAACGGTCTGCGAAATTGTCAAAGCAAGAGTCGGCCTACCTAGCCTCTTGATTTCTCATTTTTCTTCAAACTTCCGTGAAGGATTTAGAGAGTAATGAAATTACCTGATTCATTATTTCACGTATTCACTTGTCACTTGAGCCTCAAAATTCACTGTAGCACACGCTAAAATGACTAACACAACGCGCAGGAAATAGCTAGTTCGCTCGCTGTTACACCTGAACTGGTAAGGTCACGCGAGAATCCCACTTTGTTCGAAGATCCGATAGTTCCGTTTCTTTTCGGAAGAGTTCGGGCCCTCTTCATTGCGGCTGTCAGGGTGGTCCGGGTGAGGTGTTTATACACACAAGGCCCGCATGCGAGTTCATTGTTGACAAGCGTTGCCCCGCACCCCGAACCCCCTCTGAGACGCGTTTGCAGCCACAGTGCAAACCCGCTGTCGCTGTTGGCACGTTGCGTCCAACTTCGCTGCGTTCGGCGTTTGGAGCCCGGGCATTTCAAAAGAGATAAACGGCGCGCTACTTCTCCACTAGTATAGAACGCTCAGAAGGCAAACACAGTTGAACAAAATTATTCCTTGGGGGTAGCACAAACCTGCAAGCCTATACCGGAGCCGCCCCTGGTAACGTGCTATATTTTACCTACATGACGACTTTAAGTGAGGTCCGACTTAAAACAAACATTATTTATAACAAAAATTTTTGAAGACCTGAAAATGACAGCGAAGTTTGTCGAAACCAGTTGTTTGCAAATAAAGTAATATTTATGCGATTACCAAGTAAACCAGACAGCTTCTAATTTCCCAGCATAACAAAATTTTATGCAGCATACCACGAGATGGAGAAAACGGCGTCCAGAATAGAAGTTTCCAAACATTCACTGCTAACTTTACAAGCCAAAGTAAAAACTCATGCCCGACAAGAAAGAACACAGCAAATAAGTGGCGTCACCTATCGGTAACAACATTAACTTTGGTAGCCTAAAGAGATCTCTTGCATCCCTGAAGCGACGATAGCAAATCTACTATAAGTACAGGGCTATTACAAATGATTGAAGCGATTTCATAAATTCACTGTAGCTCCATTCATTGACATATGGTTACGACACACTACAGATACGTGGAAAAACTCATAAAGTTGTGTTCGGCTGAAGCCGCACTTCAGGTTTCTGCCGCCAGAGCGCTCGAGAGCGCAGTGAGACAAAATGGAACCGAGAAAGCATATGTCGCGCTTGAAATGCACTCACATCAGTCAGTCATAACAGTGCAACGACACTTCAGGAGGAAGTTCAACAAAGATCCACCAACTGCTAACTCCATTCGGCGATGGTATGCGCAGTTTAAAGCTTCTGGATGCCTCTGTAAGGGGAAATCAACGGGTCGGCCTGCAGTGAGCGAAGAAACGGTTGAACGCGTGCGGGCAAGTTTCACGCGTAGCCCGCGGAAGTCGACGAATAAAGCAAGCAGGGAGCTAAACGTACCACAGCCGACGGTTTGGAAAGTCTTACGGAAAAGGCTAAAGCAGAAGCCTTACCGTTTACAATTGCTACAAGCCCTGACACCCGATGACAAAGTCAAACGCTTTGAATTTTCGACGCGGTTGCAACAGCTCATGGAAGAGGATGCGTTCAGTGCGAAACTTTTTTTCAGTGATGAAGCAACATTTTTTCTTAATGGTGAAGTGAACAGACACAATGTGCGAATCTGGGCGGTAGAGAATCCTCATGCATTCGTGCAGCAAATTCGCAATTCACCAAAAGTTAACGTGTTTTGTGCAATCTCACGGTTTAAAGTTTACGGCCCCTTTTTTCTGCGAAAAAAACGTTACAGGACACGTGTATCTGGACATGCTGGAAAATTGGCTCATGCCACAACTGGAGACCGACAGCGCCGACTTCATCTTTCAACAGGATGGTGCTCCACCGCACTTCCATCATGATGTTCGGCATTTCTTAAACAGGAGAGTGGAAAACCGATGGATCGGTCGTGGTGGAGATCATGATCAGCAATTCATGTCATGGCCTCCACGCTCTCCCGACTTAACCCCATGCGATTTCTTTCTGTGGGGTTATGTGAAAGATTCAGTATTTAAACCTCCTCTACCAAGAAACGTGCCAGAACTGCCAGCTCGCATCAACGATGCTTTCGAACTCATTGATGGGGACATGCTGCGCCGAGTGTTGGAGGAACTTGATCATCGGCTTGATGTCTGCCGAATCACTAAAGGGGCACATATCGAACATTTGTGAATGCCTAAAAAAACTTTTTGAGTTTTTGTATGTGTGTGCAAATCATTGTGAAAATATATCAAATAATACAGTTATTGTAGAGCTGTGAAATCGCTTCAATCATTTCTAATAACCCTGTAGGCTGTTTAGGTTTTTATGTTGGTAACGCCAGGCAGCGCTCTGCATTAAAATCGCTGACTGCGCTGTGTGCAGTCTGTGGCTGGTTGGACTCGTTGTTGGAAGTTATTCGCCAGTGTAGTGATTGGATGTGAACAGCCCGTAGCGTTGGGCATTTGGAGGTGAGCCGTCAGCAGTGGTGGATGTGGGGAGAGAGATGCCAGAGTTCTGAGATGTTAATATGAGCGGACGATCTGGACGTGTGTCTGTCATAAAAAAGAAATTTGTTAAATTGGGCTTTTGAACACAATTAAGGTAAATACATTGTTTGTTCTCTATCAAAATCTGTCATTTGGTAACTATGCGCCGGCCGGTGTGGCCGAGCGGTTCTAGGCGCTTCAGTCTGGAACCGTGCGACCGCTACGGTCGCAGGTTCGAATCCTGCCTCGGGCATGGATGTGTGTGATGTCCTTAGGTTAGTTAGGTTTAAGTAGTTCTAAGTTCTAGGGGACTGATGACCTCAGATGTTAAGTCCCGTAGTGCTCAGAGCCATTTGAACCATTTTGATAACTATGCCTGTCAGTAGTTAGTGCCTTCAATAGTTAGAATCTTCTATTTACCTGGCAGTATTGGCGCTCGCTGTATTGCAGTAGTTCGACGAACGAAGATTTTTGTGAGGTAAGGTTATATTTAGGAAGGGCTATTCTTTTGTAGGTGATGTGTTGGTAAATGTGCCAACACCTTGTAGATAGAGGAGGCCGAAAAGGAAGCTATCTAACGCAGACGGGCGTGAATTGTGGAACAGGATAAGTATTGAATGCTAATAAGAAAAGTATGCAGCTCCTCGAATACTTAACTTTTATTTATCCTTGTTGTGAATACAGCATTCCGGATGAGACATTTCATACGATAACTATCAAACTATCACTTGCTATGTAAGGCTAATGGCGCCTTGCTAGGTCGTAGCCATGGACTTAGCTGAAGGCTATTCTAACTGTCTCTCGGCAAATGAGAGAAAGGCTCGTCAGTGTAGTCGCTAGCAAAGTCGTCGTACAACTGGGGCGAGTGCTATATCGTATCTCGAGACCTGCCTTGTGGTGGCGCTCGGTCTGCGATCACACAGTGGCGACACGCGGGCCCGACATGTACTAAATGGACCGCGGCCGATTTAAGCTACCACCCAGCAAGCGTGGTGCCTGGCGGTGACATCACAGTAGGGATTATGGAAAGTCAGATTGCGTAGTGTGTCGATTTAGAAATGTTAAAAATAAGCAAAGAGAAAACGGTCTCAGTACGTTAAGTTTCACTCTGGAGTTCGAAAATGAAGTAACATAGAAGTTTTACCAGCACAGTCATTCTATTCATTCAAAGGGGAAGTTTCACTACTCTTGCCTCCCCACATAGTCAATGTGTAGGTGCTGAGGAACCCAAGGTTTCCAACCCCCCTTTCACCATTCCAGATTGGCGCTTGCATGCTTCAGACGAAGCTGTGAAAACTAATGCCCGATAAGAAGGAAGACAGCAAATAAGTGACGTCACCTATGGCTAACAACATTAACTTTGGTAGCGTAAAGAGGTCTCTTCCATCCCTGAAACAACGATAGCAAAACTACTCCTGCCTCCCGCATACGGTCAGTGCGTCGGGTAGGTGCTAAAGGTTTCCAAACCTCTCCCCCCCACCCCTCCCCCTCCACCATTCCGGATTGGCGCTTGCATACTTCAGACGAAGTTGTGAGCGAGTGGTGTTGCCCACTGTACGCGTGGTGCCATTTCATGCACAGGAAGCGCACAGGACGCTGGAAACAGTTGGCGGCTGCGTCAGAGGCTGCTGTGAAAGCGGCCGGCCGGTCACACAGGTGCGGTGGGCACAATGGCGGCGTGCTCGCCCTTGTCCGCCGTGACCCGAGGCCCACAATGGGACGACAGGGCGGGCCGGCGATGACAAGCGGCACACGGCATAGTCGGGCCTACACGCGCGCGCTCATCTACATCTGCATACGGGGGCTGGGCAAAAACACGGGAACACCGCGAGGAACGCATCCTTGAACATAAATACAGATGCTGGCCGAGCCTGCAGGTTGCGCCGTTGTATTTGACCCAGGACAGCGCCTGTGCAATGGCCTCAGTGCGTTTGGAGTGTCAGTAGTGGTAAGAATAGTGTTCTGAATTGGTGTGAGAGCATTATGTGACAGATAACTGAATCAGAACGTGACCAAATTGCTGCTGCTCGTTCGATGAATGCTTCTGTGACCAAGAAGCCGACGTGTTTGGTGTTATGAGAAGCGCCGTGCCGTGCATCGGGTATATTGTGACCGATATGCATATTCAAATGTGATTATCATGGCTGTTTTTTTTTTTAACTTTCGGGATATTAATCGTGTGAACATAGGCGCTTGTGTGAAAGCATTACACACTAGTTATTACAACACGTTTTCTAAACGGCAGACGAAGTAATGGAAATAACCTAGGCAGGCGAAATTAGCATGGATTTAGAGCTGAACTATACTTCCACCAAATAAGTCACGTACCATTCCGTTTGTTTTCAATATTTCAAAAACACAGTCAAACTCAGACCACACACACACACACACACACACACACACACACACACACACACAAATACATTGATCTACAGTTTTCTTCTGTATTTTATTAAACTTCATAAAAAACCTAGTATGCTACATAAATTAGTGTGATCTATCAGTGAAATTATAAATACGCTGAAGCGTCAAAGAAACTGGTATAGGTATTCGAATTCAAACACAGAAATATGTAACAAGGCAGAATAGGGTGCCTATATAAGACAACAAGTGTCTGGAGGAAATGTTAGATCGGTTACTGCTGCTACAATGAGAGGTTATCAAGGAGTGAGTTTGAACGTTCTGTTACAGTCGGCGCACGAGCAATGAGACACAGCATCTCCGAGGTTGCGATAAAGGTGGGCTTTCCCGTACGACCATTACACGACTGTACCGTGAATATCAGGAATCCGGTAAAACATGAAATCTCCGACTTCGCTGCGGCCAGATAAGGTCGTACGAGAACGGGACCAACCACAACTGAACAGAGTCGTTCATCGTGACAGAAGTGCAACCCTTCCGCAAATTGCAGCAGAGTTCAATGCTGCACCGACAACAAATGTCAGCGTGCGAACCATTCAACGAAACAGCATCAATATGGGCTTTTGGAGCCGAATGCCCTCTCATGTACCCTTGACGACTGCACGACAAAAATCTGCTGTTCTGACACTCCACTCATTTTCTCGATCGTCAGACATCAGCAAAAACACCCAGTGAATGCGTTAGCGTCTACAGAATGAATGACTGGAGTTAGGAGTGGACCCTTATTTTCTGACAGAGCACAACGGTGTTTAGCTGTACACAAATTGCTTTTAATTCAGGATTATTGTAAAAGAAGTACACGAATTTACATAGGTTGTAACATGACAACGTAAGGACGGTTGTCAAGCTAACGCATTACGCCCTGTTTAATCGAAATAATACCGAACACAACAATATCAAGTTTTAACCAGAAGGTTCTCTACAAAATTATTCTTACTACTGTATCTGAAGTTGGCCAATATTACGACAAAACATGCGATTCTGGTTTTAGGTTCGGTGCCATTTAGGATGACAGTAAAGTCTACAGAGGATAGTTAGCTTTTGTGATAAGCTGAGCAAAAATTACTCAAGGGTGCTCGAGTTCACAGTGGACGCAAGCTGATGAACCAACAAGTTTATGCCTCTGCCAGGAGTATTCACATTAGCTGCAATGAGCTGTCAGCTGCATGGCTGCTCTCGTCCTCTGAAAGTCCTATAAAAGCTAATTAAAATCTTTGCTGATTTTATCAGCAGAAACTGTCCCATGTTTCTCGTTAGGCGAGAAAAAATGCACTCATCCCTAGTCTTGAAATATGGCGACATGCACGTGCATGGATGAAGCAGCATGCATATTTCAATGACCTCTCAGTTCTCACAAGAACAATTAACTACATGGCTGTTTCGTTTCTCTGTTGTTGGAGCTCAACGACTCTACAGCTTATATCTAGCTAAATGTCAGCCGAAGCGAATGCAGTATTCACACAAAATTCCTCCTTTGCGTCGAACAGAGCGAGGTGCGTCCTGTTCTGCACTTGATGCTGGTTCAGAGGAGAGTCCCAAAACTTTTCGGTCTTGTGTCTCTCTTTGCAAAACTGTCCCCCGCCTGGGTCCTTTCGTGCTCCATGTCACAGCTTTTTCCAACCAATAGAAGCACTCCTTTCATCTTGTGGAAACTGTCTCTGCCAGTCTCAAAGCGCCTACCAACAAACTGTGTCGAAAGTTCGGCACTTTACTCCGTCCTGGTTCATTTCAGCCAATTGCACAATTTGTGCCTGCTCCTGACGCCTAAAGTTACAGGCGTACACCATGATCATACCATGCGTTTTTCACGTGATCAGCTGCGTTGCTGGTCTGTTAGTATCCATCTGGAAATCCCCCAATGCAGTTTTCTAAAGATTCTTTCCATAGCACACAGCGCTAGCCCGCTGCCTGTTCTCCTCCACGTGTTGCCCGGCGCGTTCGTTGTCTGTCGCCACGGGTCACCTTAAAAGCGTTCTGGCATGATGGCATATCTCGCATCTGTCCTCAAACTAAAACGTTCCCTCCAGCAGCTTTTTCCACTTCTTGCTCATTGACATGCAGGATTTAGGTTTGGTGTGTTAATACCATCGACTGAGTGTCATCCCTTTGCATTGAATACTTTAATAGGCAAATCTGCTCATTTTCATCGAAGTATGCCAAGTGACACATTCATCTTCTCGTTAAGATGTATAAAATCTCTCATGTAAGGTGCGAAATTGACATTCATTTAATGTGTCATCTTACACTGTCTTAATGTGAAAGTGAAATCCAAGTCTGGTTGCCGAACTTTCGCCATGACCATTAAAAGAAGATTGTTTAGTAACATTTTATTGTCACTGTAAGCCAGTAAATTCACGATAGGAGCAGTTGCTTCAGGCCCTCACTTTTATATATCGTCACGACATAAACAGAACAAAGCGATAGCATCACAATGTGTGGGATGACATAAATAATGTTCCATATAGAATCAAATCTATGAATGTTACTCTTAATATTATTTTTTCCTCAATCAGTCTTCTGATTGGTTTGATGTCCCTCACTATGAATTCCTGTCCTGTGCCAGCTTTTCCATTTCACAATGACACTTGCACACAGCACCTCAGTTATTTACTGGATATACTCCAGTCTGTCTTCCCCTACAGTTTTTACTCTCTACAGTTCTATCTACTATGATAATATGATGATTCTGACCCTTCTTCTTATCACTTTCTTTATGTTCCTGACTTTGCTGATTCTCTGTACAGTCTCCTCATTTCTTACCTAATTTTTACATCCTTCAATACCAGGACATCTCAAATGCTTCGATTCTCTTCATTTCCGTTTTTCCACAGTCCACGATTAACTACTATTCAATTCTGCTCTCCAGTCGTACATTGTTAGAAATGTCTTACTCAAATTAAGGCCGATGTTTGATACCAGCAGACTTCTTTTGCCATGAATGCCTTCTTTGCCACTGCTAATGTCCTCCTTGCTGTCGTGTGCTGTTTTGTTTCTTAGATAGGAAAATTTCTTCGTTTCGTCTACTTAGTAGTTCCAGTTTTGATATGTTTATCGCTGATCTCGTTTCTGTTAATCCTACTAATAGTTACTTTCGTCTTTCTTTGATTTACTGTCAGTCGATATTCTGTGCTGATTAAAACATTCCATTCGACAAGTTTTGCAATTCTTCACTTTCACTGAGTATAGTAATCTCATCAGTAAATCTTATTACCGATATCCTTTCACCCTGAATTTTATTTATTTATTTATTTATTTATTTATTTATTTATTTAACCTGGCAAGATTAGGGCCATCAGGCCCTCTCTTACATCTAACCAGGCATTCTACTTATTTTACATTCATATGTTTTAGTAGGCATGTTAAACTACATCTAGTACAAAAAGTGAAATAAACAATTTGAAAGGTACACCTGGAAAAATACATACATATAGAGTTTATATTCTTAGGTCACAAGTACTGTTATAATTAGACATTATTGAAGAGACAGATTTTAGATAGGAGTGCCGGCAGCAGGGAGTATGAGGGAGACTCATGGTGAAGGGAGGAGAAGAATAGAGACATGATGAAACATAATTAAGGAAATATAAAGGAAAAGGAGATTGCGTGGCTAATAGAGATAGATCAAGAGGAAGGCATCTCAGGAGCAAGATAGGAGACGCTAGCTTTGCTATTTGACAGATGAGTGGATTGTCCTTGTACATTAATTTTGTGGAGAACTTTGTGAGGATGATAGTAAGAAATGCTTCAACTTCTTCTTAAAAGCAGCAGGAGATCGAATTTTGCGCAAGGTAAGGGGCAGTTTGTTCCAGAGGCGGACAGCGGCAACTGAGAAGGAGTTTGCAAAAGTTTTTGTTTTGTGAGTGGGCACAGTTAGGATACCAAATAAGAGTGACCTCGTGTTTCGATTATGATGACATGACAGGTTTTTAATCTCTGAAGCAAGGTACTGGGGTGCTTGCGCGATGAGGAGTCGGTGGAGTAGACATAGAGTGTGGTAGTCACGCAATTTGTCCGGCCGCAGCCACCCTAGCTCGGAGTATGAAGCACTAACATGATCATATCGGCGAATGTTGCAGGTGTAACGCACACAGGCATTCATGGTTAGCTCTAGCCGTCTTTTGTTTTCACTACTCATGCCTTGTTGAATCACATCACAATAGTGGAGGTTCGGTAGAACGAGTGCTTGCACGAGCTGGCGTTTCAAGTCCTGTGGAAATATGTTCCGAAATTTTTGAGAGCATAGAGACAAGCAGACGTCTTTCGGCACACTGCGACTGTATTCTCCGCCCAGTTTAGATGCTCATCCAAAGTTACACCCAAGTTCTTCACTGTTTTCTGATATGGTATTGGAGTACCGTCGAGCAGAATAGGAGGTAGCCGTTCGCGGAAATCTGAACTTATTAATTTCTGATGGGCTATTAAGATTACTTGCGTCTTTTTTGCATTTAGTTTAAGCCCCAGGTTTTTCGCCCATCTCACTACTGAAGACAGATCATCATTCATCTGAGCGATTGCAGTGTTTACATCTTCAGGTCTGACGCTTAGGTAGAGCTGGAGGTCGTCGGCATAGAAATGATATTTACAGGAGGACAGAACCGACGAAATATCGTTGACATATAAAGAAAACAAAAGTGGTCCTAAGACTGATCCTTGTGGCACTCCCGAGGAAACATGTTTCCAGGAAGATGTTTCATTTACACAGACAACACATTGCTGTCTGTCTTTTAAGTAGCTTTCAAACCATCTCATTGCACTATCAGAGAAATTAAGCTGTTGCATTTTTCTGAGCAATATGTCAAAGTTAACAGTGTCAAAAGCTTTGCTGAAGTCCAGTAGCGTCAATATTGTTGCCTTTCGATTGTCGATGGCATATTTCAGGTCATCAGTTACTTTAATTAGAGCAGTGTTTGTGCTGTGATGTTTACGGAAACCGGATTGAAATTTGTCATATAGGCTGAATTCATGCAAGTGTTCAGTGATTTGGTCATGAACAATATATTCAAGTGCTTTGGAAACAGCAGGCAGTATGCTAATTGGTCGGTAATCACTAGGCAGTTGCGGGTTTTCGATCTTAGGGATGGGTCGAATTAGGCTTCTTTTCCATGCAGTGGGATATATTCCGTTCACGAGGGAAAAATTAAATATGTCATTTAAGACAGGTACTAAGATATCGGCAACATTCTTAATCATGGTTATACCGATACTGTCGTTGCCTATTGCATCAGAAGAGATTCTCATTATTGCTTTTCTTGCCGTATTTGTTGTTACATGTTTTAGATGGAAGGTATCGTTGTTAGTTATCCTGTTTGGGGATTCTTGTGGACGGTAACTATCAGCTGTGCTGGTATTTAGAGGTGCAGAGAAGAATTCATTTAATTCGTTAGCTGACACATGAAAAGTAATTTCCGATTTTGCCTTTCCGACCCCCAAGCTACGGAGATTCTTCCATAGAGTCGTGGGCGTCAGATCGCTGCATACAAGGGAGCGAGCGTGCCTGATTTTAGCATTGCGAATGCATTGTTTCACTCTGTTCCGTAGCTTTCTATATTCTTCGAAACGCTCGGGTTTCGGATCTGCCTTGAAACGCCTGTGGGCAGCATCCCTATTTGTCATCATTTGACGTAATTCAGCTGTCAGCCATGGAGCAGGAGATTTTCTTACACGGATTGTGCGCACAGGTGCATGTTTGTCATAGAGGGCAGTGAGTTTATCACCAAGTTCATTAATTTTGTCGTCGATTGTGGGTTTTCTGATTATTTGATGCCATGAGATTTCTGAGCAATCGGCTGTTAGAGCGTCAAGGTCAATACGTTTCATGTTCCTACAAGTTATGTAACGCGATTTGATCCTTGGGGGCTGCACAGAGTAGGCCAGGAATATTACATCATGTGCTGAGAGGCCATGGGCCGATGTTTGACCAACATCTCTTACTTTGTCAGTCTGTTTCGTTGCGATTACGTCTATAAGAGTGTGACTGTGCGCCGTATGGTGTGTAGGTTGTAATGGAAGAATGTTCATGCTATTGCAACTAAACAGTCTTCTTAGGTTTATTGCGGAGGGAGTGTCTCTTAGCAGGTCTATGTTCAAGTCAATTTTAATCCCATCCTTTTATCTTTCTTTTATTTCTGTCATCGTCTTTTCGATGTACAGACTGAACAGGCTTTAGGGGCGAAAGACCGCATCCCTGTCTTGCACCTATGCCGGGAACTTTGTTCTTGGTCTTCCATTGTTGTTGTTCCGTCTTTGTTCTAGTACACAATATGTTTTGCATGTGCTTGCGTGTAGCTTACACCAATTTCCCTGATAACAGACTTTTTTTACTGTTGATACAAGTTTATTTGAAAAAGGTTTTGATCTTTAAGTTCTCATTTATGTACAGAGCAGACTTTTTCTTCGCACCGAATCGTAAAACTTAAACACACGTTTGCCTTCAGTTATTTCGTCTCTCTCTTGGGAGAACATTAGTATGAAAAATACCAGGCCCTCCTGCAGCTTCTGAAATATGTCACGAACGCGATAGACCCCTGTTTCTGAGCATGTGCAGTCTTTAGAGTACTCAAGATTTTAGAGTTCTACCGGCGCCACAGTCAGTCGATCATCGACGTCACTGATCCACTTGTTGTCGGCTGATGTACACACAGGCACGTGATGCGCACCCACTACTGGGAGTAGATTGTGACCAGAAAGTGACTCGTGAAAAACGGCGTTTGGATTAACTTAGACCTTATTGAATGTTTTATTGTATCTCTGAAGTATTAATGTTTTTACATCTACTTCTACACCTTCACTCCGCAAGCCACATAATAGAGCGTGGGAGAGAGTACTTTGTACACCACTGCTACACAGTCCCTCTTCTGTCCCGGTTGCGAATGGTCCGCGGAAAGAACCATTCTCGGTAACTTTACTTATTACCGGATCTTCAGAAACTATATGGTCCATTCCGTCGATGAGCAAAAGGTATACGTAATGCACAGAAGATGCGTTGTTATACTAACAAAAAAGTCCGGATTTTGCACTATACAGATGACATAATTTGTGCATAGCTTCTCTTCCAATTCCTAGTTCTACATCCGCACGTCTTCCATAAATGAAAACTGTTTTCCTTATAATTACAGTTCTGCGAAGCATCTACATTTTTACCAGCTGGCACATGAATGAGCACCATAAAATTTTATGATAAATTAGATATTCTTTAAATATGCAGAATATGATTCGTAAAATAACTCACATAATAACGAAGAAATTTAAGACGACAATTCATTACGAGAAGTTTCATTTTAGGTCAGTATATGGTCATAAATTGAAGAAAAGCAGGATTGAAACGTAAAAACAACTAGAAACAGTGCAACACGCGCTTGTAAGAGGACATATCGCAGGACTGTACGTCGACCTTTCGTGGCGATCAATTTCAGTCAACAGAATGTTTATGTTGCTGGTCTTTCGCAAAGCGGCGCCGACACGCCTCAAAACGGGACTGCGCCTGCTAGTAGTCACCGATTTCGTCTAAATTTGTGATATAAACAGGACTTGGATAGGAATGAAATTTGAGAAGTTCGGGTGACCAAGTGTTTACAAGGAAGACATGATTCATTTATGTTAGCGTACTTATCGAATCAGCGGTTGGCACATCGGAAAGAGTACAGAATTGTAATCTGAGGGTCGCGTGTTCGAGTCCCTACGCGGTAACTTCCTTTTTTTGTGTTTTTCAATACACATTCACTGAAATTAAGCTGAAAATGAACAAAGTAAGTCACTCGTATATAACGCAATATGCTACATCCCTTTCTGTGGAATGCATACAAGAGAGCTCTGGCTCATTTGGACCTAGGATTCGAAAATGGGAAATGAGTATGCGGCAAAATACAGGAATGATGTCATTACTTCGTCGTAATATAAAATATTTACAAGTCCCCCTACACAAAAATTTTTTTGACTCGTGTGATTATGTCCTACGTGCAGGAGAACAAATTTCTTCTTCTACTTTACTTTTGAAGAAAACAAACAAATCCACAACCATACGATGAGATTTTCTCAAGATGAAGAAGAATTGGCATCTTGCAATATTCAATTAGTGCAACTCTGTGATGTCGCTTTTATGACCAGGTAAAGAATATGATAAGAAGAACTTCAAAACTGCTCTTACATCATCGAGAAAGAAAAAGGAATCACATCCCAATAAGACTGAATTAAAATACATTCCACTGTGCTTCAACAGCTGTCCTCTCCAATATTGGCTCAAGGATGTACTACTCGTGGTTTTTTGGCAGTACGTGCGATGAGAGCGAACCTTTTATGAACGTAAATCAATTTTGTTTTACTGAAACGCTAAAATAAATATGTGACTGTAAAATAGGCATTTACGTAATTGCAAACCACGCATTTATAACTTATGCTGGGAAATTACTGGTTCCCATGTTTTTACAATGAATGTCACTCCAGCAAGTGTAAATCATCTATTGTAAAATAATAAAAGTATTTATTTTGTATATGAAATTTTGTTGTAGGCCTTACAATCCCTTCCTGGCAATTCATTTCCAAACCCAAATTTTCCTTTGCCTAAATTTTTCATATCTTCTTTGTAAATATTAACAGATGCAATACATTAAACGTAATTTCGGTTTATTTGCAGTTTAAGTAACGCAAAAATTCGATAGAAAAAAGTTTCCACATACGCACCCGAACCCACAATTCTCTGATTATCGTTCTGTTCTCTTTCCGCTGTGCCCATCGCTGCAGATAAATCATGCCAACGTAATGCCCCACCCGCACCAGGAATGCAATTGGCCATCTGGAGCTCACACTTCTGCCAGTTTCATTACTGACCAACCCCTTTACGTACACTGAAGAACACAAAGAAACTGGTATAACCATGCGTATTCTAATACAGAGATATGTACACAGGCAGAGTACGGCGTTACGGTCGGCAACGCCTATATAAGACAACAAATGTTTGGCGCAGTTGTTAGATCGCTTACTGCTGCTACAATGACAGATTAACAAGATTAAATTGAATTTGAACGTGGTGGTACAGACTGCCCACGAGCGTTGGACACAGCACCTCCGAAGCAGCGATGAATAGCAAATTTTCCCCTACCACCATACCATGAGTGTACCGTGAATATCAGAAATCTAGTAATACATTAAATCTCCGACATCGCTGAAGATCCTGCAAGAACGGGACCAATGACGACTCAAGAGAATCGTTCAACGTGACAGGAATGCAACTCTTCCGCAAGTTGCTGCAGATTTCAGTACTAGGCCATCAACAAGTGTCAGAGTGCGAACCATTCAAAGAAACATCATCGATATGGGCTTTCGGAGCCGAAGGCCATCTCGTCTGCCCTTGATGACTGCACGATACACAGCATTATACCTCACCTTTTTCGCCCGCAGCTCGTGGTCGTGCGGTAGCGTTCTCGCTTTCCGCGCCCGGGTTCCCGGGTTCGATTCCCGGCGGGGTCAGGGATTTTCTCTGCCTCGTGATGGCTGGGTGTTGTGTGATGTCCTTAGGTTAGTTAGGTTTAAGTAGTACTAAGTTCTATGGGACTGATGACCATAGATGTTAAGTCCCATAGTGCTCAGAGCCATTTGAACCATTCACTCCTCACCTTTTTCATCAACACCGACGTTGGACTGTTAATGACTGGAAACATGTCGACTGGTCGGACGAGTCTGGTTTCAAATTGTATCGAACGGATGTATGTGTACGGGTATGGAGACGACCTCATGAATACATGGACCCTGCACATCAGCAGGGGGCTGTTCAAACCGGTAGAGGCTCTGTAATGGTGTGGGCGTGTGCAGTTGGAGTGATATGGAATCCCTGATACGACTCTGATAGTTGAAAAGTACGTAAGCATCCTCTCTGAGATCACCTGCATCCATTCATGTCCATTGTGCATTTCGACGGACTTGGATAATTCCAGCAGAAAATGCGACACCCCACACGTCCAACCTTGCTACAGAGTGGCTGCAGAAACAGTCTTCTGAGTTAAAAACTTCAGCTGTTCGCCAAACTCCCCAGACATGAACATTATTGAGCACATCTGGGGTACCTTGCAACGTTCTTTTTGTTGTGACTTGGCAAGACAGCCAAGCCACTAGGAGGTAGCCGAAAGGCACGCATTTAAAGCTCACGCAGGATGGCGTGAGGTCTGGAACAGGTCAAGGTCTTATAGTAGCAAAATTAGTATGTAGCTTCTGGAATACTTAACTTTAATTCATAATTGGTGAACATCGGTTTGACGGTACATGCATCACAAGATAAATAGCAAATGATAATGGCGCCTTGCTAGGTCGTAGCAAATGACGTAGCCGAAGGCTATGCTAACTATCGTCTCGGCAAATGAGAGCGTAATTTGTCAGTGAACCATCGCTAGCAAAGTCGGCTGCACAACTGGGCGAGTGCTAGGAAGTCTCTCTAGACCTGCCGTGTGGCGGCGCTCGGTCTGCAATCACTGATAGTGACGACACGCGGGTCCGATGTATACTACCGGACCGCGGCCGATTTAAAGGCTACCACCTAGCAAGTGTGGTGTCTGGCGGTGACACCACACTTTTCACAAGAGATTTCCATCCCCTCGTACTCTTACGGATTTACGGCCAGTCCTGCAGGATTCATGGTGTCAATTCTCTGCAGCACTAATTCAGATATTAGTCGACTCCATGTCGTGTTGTGGTTTTTCTGCGTGCTCACGGGGGCCCTACACGATATTAGGCAGGTGTACCAGTTTCTTTGGAGTAGGCGGTCAGTGAGCAGGTAGATTCCGGGAATACCTGACGCAAGTTTCACAGTTTTTTGTATGGAAAATAACTTCACAGGGTGTAGTTTTCATATATATGGGGATATTTATTACGAGCACTTTGGTGCTTCTTCTTAGGGCCAGATACCTGAATCTCGCTCCGCTGGCCAGCGCGTGTCTCCTTCCGTAACTGGCACACAATCAACTTACTGTTACTTCCGTCTCCATCGTCATCTCTTAGTCCTTCTCATTGTCGATAAACTAAATGACGTTTACAGCAATGCACAACGCTGCCTATGAAGGCATTCCATCTAACGAAATAACGTAATGACGATGAAGCAAAATTATTTATGTACTGTGAATTAAAGTTTAGGCAGGCATTTTGCATAACGGAACTGTAGACCTGTTGGCCAAGAAGGCTGCCGTTTCCGAACCCTCTTAAATATCAAGTTACTTTACACCGATTTATTACATAAAATTAAAATGGATGTCAGTTCCCAGTTGGAAGAGGAATGGAAGACACCTGTTAATAAAAGAAAATATTATAGTTGGCTACAACGCCACATAAGCTTATCGTGCAGGCCGGAGTAGCCAAGCGGTTCTAGGCGCTACAGTCTGCCTCGGGCATGGATGTGTGTGATGACCTTAGGTTAGTTAGGTTTAAGTAGTTCTATGTTCTGGGGGACTGATGACCACAGCAGTTGAGTCCCATAGTGCTCAGAGCCATTTGAACCATTTTTGAAGCTTATCGTGGTTTTACAACACGTCTATACGTCGCAGAGTTATCTCTACAATCACGAGAATCAGATTTAATAACGGCAATTTTCCTGCGCATTTACTTCGCCTACAACTAAGAAATTCTGACGTATGTGATTGCAACACCTTAGATGTGGGGGACATTAATCATTCAGTCTTCGTCTGCCCGAAGTACGATCAACATAAATATCTTAACAACTTTAGTATTCCAGTCCAAACAAGTATTATTAGTCTTTAAATAAGGAATGATAGAGCAGTGCTTTGATGTCCGTCATCATTTTTTTAATGAGTAATTCTCAAAACTGACCACAGTCAAGAAGCAACTTTATTTTTATTCTTTTATTTATCTATTTATTTATTTTAAGTCGAAAATTCCAGTGTTTATTATTTAAGTTTGCCTTTGTTTACACACTAGTGAAGAAGTAATTTTTAGTTAAATTGATTAATCATATTCATGTTTAAGAAATTCCAATTTT
The DNA here is from genome assembly GCF_023864345.2 of Schistocerca serialis cubense. NCBI lineage: Eukaryota > Metazoa > Arthropoda > Insecta > Orthoptera > Acrididae > Schistocerca > Schistocerca serialis. Next base: position 866,221,695 of record NC_064641.1, on the reverse strand, counting down.
CACTGTTAGTGGCTAAATTGTGTAGTCACGCTGAAGGAAAATAAACAATAAATGAATAAAAAAATAATTTCCGCAATCACTTTCCGCGCTTCCAACTGCGATTTAACAGCGTGCACTACTTTTAAATGGAATGTTGCTGTTAGACAGTTTCGTGACCTGGTTATTCGCCGCTATAACTGAGTTTACGGTCTATACATCTAAATACAGGGTGGCGCACGAAATGTGTTACCAGTTGTTTCTTTCACAATTTACGACGCACATTAGATACCCGCTGGGATCTCTACAGCATTACCAGCAGAGCTTGCAAAAACAAATGAGTTACGAAATGACGTGTAGTTCACGATACTGCCGCTAGGAGACTAGTAAGCAGCAATGGCTGACAATAGAAGACTGACGACACAGCAACGATCGGCAATTGTGTTACTTTTTCATGAAACGAAAAGGCTTGTTGTGACTCAGAGGCGTTTTCGACAACAGTTTTTAACACACGATGGGTCCCTTGCAAGAAAATCATCCACAGGTTGTATGATAAATTTGTGCAGGAAGAAACAGTATTGGAAGCGAAGCGACCTCGGCCTAAGCCTGTTTGTTCGCCGGAGAATATTGAAGCGGTACGAGTTGCTGTACAGAGAAGTCCCGGGAAATTGTGTAGAAAGGCAGCAGTGCAACTGGGAATATCCAGACGCTCCGTTCAACGCATTCTTAAAACTGACCCCCATATTTACCCATACAAGATGACCTGTGCACAGAAGCTCACTGAAGAAAAGCAGCAGAGACTACTGTTTGCTCAATGGGCGGAGGATAGGGAAGAAACTCTCAACAACGTTTGGTTTTCAGACGAGGCGCATTTTCATTTAGACGGTGTGGTTAACAAAGAAAATGTACGCTTTTGGGCCACTGAAAACCCACAAGTGCTTCATGAACGACAACATTATGGTCCGAGGATTACAGAGTGGGCAGCAATTTCCAGTCACGGACTTATTGGACCCTTTTTCTTTGAAGAAACTGTGAACAGCGAGCGTTATTTGAGCATGCTTTGCAATAGCTTCATTCCACAGCTTCTTGCTACTGCCTTGCCCTTCAACACGCAGTGGTTCATGCAAGATGGAGCAAGGCCACATACTGCAAACACTGTGTTGGAGTATTTACACGAACATTTCGACAAGCGGATCATTTCACTCAGGTTTCCAGGTCGCTTCAATGACGGACAAAATTGGCCCCCCAATAGTGCAGACCTCAATCCATGTGACTTTTTTCTTTGGGGGTACCTAAAGGAAAAAATTTTCCCGAAACGTCCACGAGATTTAATGGAGCTCAGAAGACTTATTCTTCAAGCTTGCAGTGAAATTACGGAAGACATGTGTCGTAGGGAATCACTAACTTCAGTGTTCGTTTGAAGGAAGTTAGGAAACGAAATGGTGGACATATTGAGCATGTGCTGAGTTAGAACGAATCTCCATGCACGGCCCTTCATTGTAGTGTATGTTCCCTTCAGATTGTATTGACAATAAAGTTTATATTCAAAATCAAAATGGTAACACATTTCGTGCGCCACCCTGTAATATTCTTGTTGTCCTCACGTCACCCGCACGCACCACGAGTAATCCAGTTATAGAAGACTGTAGTCCGTTGTAACGGAACATAGCATTACCTTTCCTTAACAGTAGTTGTCGACACCAGTATTATTTTTCGAGTTTTGGGTAGGTCAATACTATCTCAGTTCATTTTCTAAAGACATTAATGTACTTTTATGCACGGTATATTTAATGGTTCAAATGGCTCTAAGCACTATGGGACTTAACATCTAAGGTCATCAGTCCCCTAGACTTAGAACTACTTAAACCTAACTAACCGAAGGACATCACACACCCATCCCCGAGGCAGGATTCGAACCTGCGACCGCAGCAGGACTGCGGTTCGGGACTGAAGCGCCTAGAACCCCTCGCCCACAGCGGCCGGCTGTTATATTTCAAACTAAAATTTATGAAAAGGAATTACTTCAAAAATTATTTAAGCTTCGATGTTATAATCGATAAGTACTAGTTCTGAATGTACAGTTAAAATGATTTTTAAAGAAAACATTTGAAATTATCAATTGTCACACTTAAGATTTCTATTATTAATTCCGCAATCCTGTACTATTTACTACATTTATTTCTGGATTCATTTATGAAATAATAATCGAAATTAATAAAGTAACGGAAACTAGTAGAAATTGATTTCTTAATAAAATTTGTAAACGCTTTGGAATATTGTTATTTCCGCAGAGTGAGAAAGTCGTAAACGTGTTTCTGATGTGAACGGACGTATTTTTGTATTTTTGTGCGAACAATGTAATTTCGGCTTTGTTAATGTGGGAAATCAAAATGTTATATGATATACTAAAATGTAAGAATACGTACAAAAATGCTGCAACAACAATCTTCAGATTTTTTAGTTCAAATAAGCCGTGAGGACCTGATGTGCGATTTTTAGCTTCAAGAAGAACTGGAGCCATATCAACATGGCAAGCTAAGTAAACTTGAAAGTTTATTGTAACCTTCACTCCTCTCAAATCTTCGTAAAAGACGTCCCGTGCTAAGTACTTGGACTAGACATTGTTTAATGTGTACAATAGATAAGAGTAGAAAGGAGGCGGGAGATTACACCGTGTATATATGGCTCAAGTCTCCCATGTTCTACGCTATGCCACGAAACAATTTTGATAGATATCCTACAACTACGTTTTGTGCGACGACCGTAATTTCATTGAGTAACTCGTGTCTGAATACAGCTATGCACCGTGCGGATTCCAACGCGACTACAGATTAAGCGGGAACGCACACACAGCAGCGCCGCTGTAGACGGCTGCCATCTAGCGGATCGGGAAGGAAACCCGGGCAGCGAACGGTAGGGAGGGGGGAACGGGAACAGACAACGTGAATCTCTTCTCCTCTTCCGGGAACGGGCCGGTAGCGCCGTAAAAAAAAGAAGGAGAGGGGGACTGGAGGGGGAAAACAAAAAAAGCCCCGCCATCTGAGCACTGCGCGCAAAACGAAATTACCCCAAACGCGAGGCAATATCTACCGGGCGAACAGAAAGGGGTCTGCGAAATCGCTTTACCAGCGTCTCTTATTTCACTGTTGCGAGTGAGTGAGTCGACTCACCCGCTGGGCTACGTTCTCAGCGACGATCTATCGGCCCGCGCACGCAGCCGCGATACCGAAATGACGTCACTTTGCGGAATGTTACTCACTGTTACTCCATCGGTAAGGGCAGATTCAACATGCTCGGCTTGCTACATTCACGTCAAACGCAATCTCCAACGTAAGCGCTTGAGTAAAATGAAGTAGTGATAGGGTTTTCAATTTAAGCAGCAACAAGCCAAAAGTTTATTTAACTGAAACCATTACCGGTTTCAGATTTATTACAAATCCGTATTGAGATGGCTCTTAACACCTTTTCTTTCTTTCCTGTTGGGGCCTCGTTTTGTGTTCGTTAGTAGTGTGGTGCACAAACAAAAGATTTTTCGTTCACTATTCGCTAAAGGTTTTTTCATACCGACTTTCGCAGAAACATTCATGAAATGATTTTTGCGTTATTAAAGCATTAAATGAGAACTTACGTGGTGGAAGTTTCTGTGTGAGGAATTCGTCCTGTGTTTGTGTTTTGAATTATAAAGTTAAAGCATTTTTGCACATGCAGTATGAAAGTGCTGCTTGGTTCCCTATAAATTGCTATAATGTTTATGTTTAATGACAGCTGACGATCGATGTCTAATAAATATGAAAAGTAATGGTTTCAGTTAACTAACATTTTCAAACTGTCTGGTTGCTGCTTAATTCTTTTTTAGTCTTCTGTTGGCTTGATGCGGTCCGCCACGGTTGCCTCTCCTGTCCCACCCTATTCATCTGAGAGTAGCAATTGCAACCTACGTCCTCAATTATTTGCTGGATGTATTCCAGTCTATGTTTTCCTCTACAGTTTTTATCTTCTGCAACTCCATCCAGTAGCATGAAAGTTATTCCCTGATGTCTTAACAGATGTCCTCTCACCCTGTCCCTTCTTCTTGTTAGTGTTTTCCATATAGGCCTTTCCTCGCCTATTCTCCTTAGAACCTCCTTGACACACACAGTGGTTACGGTTACTACAAGCCACACCACAAGGTGGGAAATGGGGCCAAATTTCTAGTAGTTTACTGTCGAGTTGAGATTTTCACAAATGTTTTATCCGTATCTTACAGAAACTAGCAGTACGGCAACAAACAACCTTTTAAACACGCCGCCATCGGCAATAAAGTAATTTATAGCAATAAAAAAATTTAAATTAAAAAAATAAAATTAAACGGGTCTCAGCAAACACATGATTAATGGCAATAAAAGAAATTAAAAAAATTGGAGGAAATTAAAAAAATTTTAAACAAAAGTGTCCTGGAATATCATTAGAACATAACAGATATGACGGACCCGTGTAAGGCGGCCACAAAACACCCACTCAGGGATGCTCAGGCTAGACAGAATACTGACCAATTTAAATACGCCCGTAAACACAATTGCCACTCTCAGGCTGGTCATTGCACCGACTTTTAGGCAGCAAAAACTTGTAATAAGATGCAAGGGAACATTACACCACACAGTCCTGAATGAGCGACCACACGGTCAACCAACAAGAAGCGTGAATTTACTCATAACCCACGACAGAATAGCGAAACAATTAAACTGCCAAAACTACACCTCCCTCCGGACAGTAACGAGAGGAGGAGGAATGATCACTATCTTCAATTACACTGGTGCCAAGGAGATGAAACCCGGTCACCGGAGGCCACAAGGCAGAAGAGACGCTGGTTACACAAAATTATTACTTAATGATTAATCCTTCCAATGATTAATCCTTGCAATTATGCTCGAACAGGCAGTACACGACCTCCGATGGCAAGGATCCACACATCCGACCGCGCACGCGTCGCCAGCGAACCCAACACGCCACGGTCACGCGACAACACGCTCTGTCACCGGAGTTCACGTCTTCTCTGCAACGTTGACGGGTAGTGACCACTCCTTCATGTTAGGTGTCTCCTTTTAAACTACATTGTTGAAACGGAGGATTTAAAGAAGCTTCTTAACGTCCCACCAAGGCGAAATGAACAGCAACTAATCGTGGGGCGATTCTGTATACAACCAACACGCGGGGAGCTCTTCCGTCAACTCGACCTGCTCGTTACACACCACCGACATACACTCCCTGCGCGCAACGCCCCTACTTCCGCACCACCACACGAGGTTATACCGGTCAAAGATCTCACTTCCTCCATAGCAGTTTCCCGGAAACAAAAACGCAGATATCGATAGCAGAGGGAAACGACAACCAAGCAGCCACTTAATGACAGACAACATACCAAACAAACATGTCAGGGGAAGAAAAGGAAAACCAATGCAGTCTAAACACAAGGTGTAGCACGAGTCGACACACGGCTTACTCCTCATTTCTTAACGTATCATTTATTTTCAACATTCTTCTGTAACACCACATGTCAAATGGTTCGATTTTCTTCTGTTCCGGTTTTCCCACAGTCCATATTTCACTACCATACAATGCTGTGCTCCAAACGTACATTCTCAGAAATTTCCTCCTCGAATTAAGGCATATGTTTGATGCTAGCAGAGTTCACTTGGACAGAAATGCCCTTTTTGCCAGTGCTAGTCTGCTTTTGATGTCTTCCTTGCTCCTGCCGTCGTGGATTGTTTTCCTGCTTAAATTATACACTCCTGGAAATGGAAAAAAGAACACATTAACACCGGTGTGTCAGACCCACCATACTTGCTCCGGACACTGCGAGAGGGCTGTACAAGCAATGATCACACGCACGGCACAGCGGACACACCAGGAACCGCGGTGTTGGCCGTCGAATGGCGCTAGCTGCGCAGCATTTGTGCACCGCCGCCGTCAGTGTCAGCCAGTTTGCCGTGGCATACGGAGCTCCATCGCAGTCTTTGACACTGGTAGCATGCCGCGACAGCGTGGACGTGAACCGTATGTGCAGTTGACGGACTTTGAGCGAGGGCGTATAGTGGGCATGCGGGAGGCCGGGTGGACGTACCGCCGAATTGCTCAACACGTGGGGCGTGAGGTCTCCACAGTACATCGATGTTGTCGCCAGTGGTCGGCGGAAGGTGCACGTGCCCGTCGACCTGGGACCGCACCGCAGCGACGCACGGATGCACGCCAAGACCGTAGGATCCTACGCAGTGCCGTAGGGGACCGCACCGCCACTTCCCAGCAAATTAGGGACACTGTTGCTCGTGGGGTATCGGCGAGGACCATTCGCAACCGTCTCCATGAAGCTGGGCTACGGTCCCGCACACCGTTAGGCCGTCTTCCGCTCACGCCCCAACATCGTGCAGCCCGCCTCCAGTGGTGTCGCGACAGGCGTGAATGGAGGGACGAATGGAGACGTGTCGTCTTCAGCGATGAGAGTCGCTTCTGCCTTGGTGCCAATGATGGTCGTATGCGTGTTTGGCGCCGTGCAGGTGAGCGCCACAATCAGGACTGCATACGACCGAGGCACACAGGGCCAACACCCGGCATCATGGTGTGGGGAGCGATCTTCTACACTGGCCGTACACCACTGGTGATCGTCGAGGGGACACTGAATAGTGCACGGTACATCCAAACCGTCATCGAACCCATCGTTCTACCATTCCTAGACCGGCAAGGGAACTTGCTGTTCGAACAGGACAATGCACGTCCGCATGTATCCCGTGCCACCCAACGAGCTCTAGAAGGTGTAAGTCAACTACCCTGGCCAGCAAGATCTCCGGATCTGTCCCCCATTGAGCATGTTTGGGACTGGATGTAGCGTCGTCTCACGCGGTCTGCACGTCCAGCACGAACGCTGGTCCAACTGAGGCGCCAGGTGGAAATGGCATGGCAAGCCGTTCCACAGGACTACATCCATCATCTCTACGATCGTCTCCATGGGAGAATAGCAGCCTGCATTGGTGCGAAAGTTGGATATACACTGTACTAGTGCCGACATTGTGCATGCTCTGTTGCCTGTGTCTATGTGCCTGTGGTTCTGTCAGTGTGATCATGTGATGTATCTGACCCCAGGAAGGTGTCAATAAAGTTTCCCCTTCCTGGGACAATGAATTCACGGTGTTCTTATTTCAATTTCCAGGAGTGTATATCTTATAACTGCCTATCCCCGATGTTATTCAATCTGTATATTGAGCATGCAGTAAAGGAAACAAAAAAAAAATTCAGAGTAGGAATTAAAATCTATGGAGAAGAAATAAAAACTTTGAGATTCGCCGATGACATTGTAATTCTGTCAGAGACAGCAAAGGACCTGGAAGAGCAGCTGAACGAAATGGACAGTGTCTTGAAAGGAGGATATAAGATGAACATCAACAAAAGCAAAACGAGGATAATGGAATGCAGTCGAATTAAATCGGGTGATGCAAAGGGTATTAGATTAGGAGATGGGACGCTTAAAGTAGTAAATGAGTTTTGCTATTTGGGGAGCAAAATAACTGATAATGGTCGAACTAGAGAGGATATAAAATGTAGCTGGCAATGCCAAGGAAAGCGTTTCTGAAAAAGAGGAATTTGTTAACATCGAGTATAGATTTAAGTGTCAGGAAGTCGTTCTGAAAGTATTTGTATGGAGTGTAGCCATGTATGGATGTGAAACGTGGACGATAAATAGTTTGGACAAGAAGAGAATAGAAGCTTTCGAAATGTGGTGCTACAGAAGAATGCTGAAGATTAGATGAGTAGATCACATAACTAATGAGGAGGTCACAAAATTCAGAGACCGTGAATAGTTACAATTGAAAGAAAACAGCCCTCGATCACTATTTTTGAAGAATTAACCGGGTTTCAACACTCCTAGGAGTGTCTTCCTCAGAATTTAAACCAAAGAATGGTCTATATCATGGTCACAGAATTATGACTAAAAACGCATGATACAGAGTATAAGTACAGAATCATCGTGAAAGAGTTATTTATAAAATAATGAATATGCCAAAAGGGCATTAGTCACAATGATATTTAAGGTAAAAAATTGTGATGGCTGGCCACTAAGGGCTGCTCGTTACTTACGCGGTTACAGGTTGCAAACGGAAGAAGACATGGCGCCATATCTGGAGTGAAGACTACAACAACAACAACGTAACTGCACTATATCCACGTCCCTCAACATGTCAGATTTTGACAACACAGCGAAAATTAAATAATATTTCCAACAAACGGAATTATCCTTCTTTAATACAGGTAACACTACCCATGATTATTTGAAGAATCGAACTGCTATGCAGAAAAAACGTCTTCAAATGTCTAAATCGTTTACGAATGAGTTTGTTGGAAACCACCAAGAGCTCTCATTATTATTAAACACGGGTGAGTAGAGTTTGGGTAATCTGCTCTCCGTCTTAGGGAAAGCATCAATGTTCAGAACTCTGTGTCGTACAATGATATATTTTTTTTTAGATATGTTCAGTGGTATATGCGAGTAGTGTCTGCAAAGTGAGTTGCTAAGAGATTTAGTCAGAAAACGTAATAAATTAAAACCCCCTGCGTGTTGCTGAAGTTTTACTATATGATCTGCGAAAATGTAGCAAGCGGAGGACTTTCTACATTTCATTACTTTCTGGGAGAGTCAGTGAGAAAAAGTATAGAAAAGCTTTGAAATTATATCTGAGTTTAGTTGGGAGTGTTTCTTGGAAGTCGTTAAGCTCTCTCTTCCCCTGACACTGGATGAATATAATCTGGCTAATTTTCGTCTTGTGAGCGACACTGACGCAAGACATACACACACTTTCTAACTGTAACGATTATTGTATTTAGCCTTTAACGTAAGATCGCACTTCTTAAAGAGTAGGTTATGGCAGCATTTTAAAATTTTAAATACGGTCAATAGTCATATGAAATACTGGAAATGAAGCGGTTAAATAGGTAATATGTAACTGTGAATTTAGTAATATACAGATGCTCAGTGGTAGCAACTGGAGGCAAGTCTGACTTTTTCCTATCGTTTAATAATACTACAAAACTCTCTCTCTCTCTCTCTCTCTCTCTCTCTCTCTCTCTCTCTCTGCAGAGCAGTGGTTCTCAAAGTGCGCGCCAGGGCGCACTGGTGTGCCCTAGAACATTTACGGGTGCGCCCTGTAATATTTTAGGAAAACATATGGTCAAATATGAAAGAAGGTATAGTACTCAATTTTATTCATTTCACGACAGGTATAATACGGAACGAGTCCTTACGTTTTGTCGAATAGTTCAGTTTGGTTGAGGAAAAAAGGTGGCTTATTCTCCTTGTAGTGTCGACAGTATTCGGAACGTTTCATGCGGGCTATCTTCTCTCTTTCATTGCTGATAGTCTTAGCTATTTAACAGCAGCGGCTGTTTGGGAAATGGGCAAAGGTATTTTAAAGTAGTGACTGATGAGAAAGCCATTGCTGGCCCATCGATGTCATCCCTTGCACCACCGAGAAGTATAAGGACTTCCAGGGAAAGTGTAATTCGCAGTGTGGCGAGAAAAACAATTATTCGGATGGCAGACTGCTGCAGTCTGAAGAAACAGAATGGTAAGATAATTGGCACATAGCTACAGTCATAACAATATACAGTGGTGGGAGTGATTAATTCATTTAATAATGAATGTATCAATAAAAATAACACTTTATCCATGGTAAAGTTTGGTGTGGCCAACACAGTAACTTACGTGATATGTTGTAAAAAACTTGCAGTCCAAGACGGCAACCATCGAGTGCAAGTTTCTTACAACATAATGCTTCATGGTCATTCATAACTAAAACTGCCTCAAATGGCATTTTCTTCAACTCCTTGTCCTAGAACATTACAACAGCCTTACCTTAATTTCACAATTTTTGATAGAAATAATGCGAGATTTTAAACATGGCTGAAACAGCAACTGTTGAAATTCTTCACGGTAAATGATGACAGCCAAAACAGTTGCAGGATAAAGATTTATTAAAATTCTTGACCAAGGTTTCGGTATATATAAACATACCTTCATCAGAAGTAAAAAATCTAAAATTACATCCTGCAATGGAGATTAATAAAATGTCTTAATTACTGACGACGCCTTTGGCACAATTGTTTTATTAATCTCCATTGCAGGATGTAATTTTAGATTTTTTACTTCTGATGAAGGTATGTTATATACCGAAACCTTGGTCAAGAATTTTAATAAATCTTTATCCTGCAACTGTTTTGGCTGTCATCATTTGCCGTGGAGAAATATGCACTTTTAGTGAACGCTTTTTACTTTTGTGTTTAAAATGTAACTATCTTAGTAGCTGGTCCGTAGCAGGAGCACAGTCATCCGTGGATGACTAGCACTGGTCGTGAAAGTTTCCTAACCATTCTCCCTCTCACCACACTTAGCCCTGTAGACGCCGCGCAAATTATTTTCGCACGCCTCGTTCCGTGCCTTCTTTCCGTAACCAAACGGTACGACACTTGTGTCTCTCTTAAAGTTTGTAGATAAATATTGAGTTAATCTACAGTGTTGTCAAGCGTTAATGGATTTCTGGTCAGATCCAAACGTTCAGAATCAGGGGAGAACGGTGAAAAAATATTTGACGACTAACGGATTTTTCCGACAGAAACTCTTACGGATATTATCTGATCGTGTCGTGCTTTTGTTTCGCAGTTGATTTCCCTATGGACGTTTTTCTTTTATGATGGTAGCCGTGCTGAAATTGAGCCTTGCGCGCTATGCAGGTGATCACAACTCGTCCACAGAATTCGGAAGGTTTCTTGTCGTTTCCAATTATTCCAAAGCTATTCCACAAAAACTCCTAGCGGCGCTGCAACAGCACGTACGAACTGAATTTCACATTATTATTATTGACCATTATGACCTATTTAGGTACCGCGACAGTGTATCAAAAAATTATAAATGACATCCGCAACCAGTCACTTTTTAATAATATTTTATTGAAATGCGTACGTTTCTGTTGTCAGTAAAATATTATTGAAAAGAGAAACTGGGAGAGGAAATTTTCTATGACAGCTGCTTATTGTGCTGTTCGTGACTGAAAGAATTTAATTTCATGTTCTTTGCTAGAGATGAGTGGCACATGTGAAATGATCGTCGCTGTTTATGAAGCCTTGCTACTTCTGAACGTCATTTCCATTATACACTCCAGGAAATTGAAATAAGAACACCGTGAATTCATTGTCCCAGGAAGGGGAAACATTGTTGACACATTACTGGGGTCAGATACATCACATGATCACACTGACAGAACCACAGGCACATAGACACATGCAACAGAGCATGCACAATGTCGGCACTAGTACAGTGTATATCCACCTTTCGCACCAATGCAGGCTGCTATTCTCCCATGGAGACGATCGTAGAGATGCTGGATGTAGTCCTGTGGAACGGCTTGCCATGCCATTTCCAGCTGGCGCCTCAGTTGGACCAGCGTTCGTGCTGGACGTGCAGACCGCGTGAGACGACGCTTCATCCAGTCCCAAACATGCTCAATGGGGGACAGATCCGGAGATCTTGCTGGCCAGGGTAGTTGACTTACACCTTCTAGAGCACGTTGGGTGGCACGGGATACATGCGGACGTGCATTGTCCTGTTCGAACAGCAAGTTCCCTTGCCGGTCTAGGAATGGTAGAACGATGGGTTCGATGACGGTTTGGATGTACCATGCACTATTCAGTGTCCCCTTGACGATCACCAGTGGTGTACGGCCAGTGTAGGAGATCGCTCCCCACACCATGATGCCGGGTGTTGGCCCTGTGTGCCTCGGTCGTATGCAGTCCTGATTGTGGCGCTCACCTGCACGGCGCCAAACACGCATACGACCATCATTGGCACCAAGGCAGAAGCGACTCTCATCGCTGAAGACGACACGTCTCCATTCGTCCCTCCATTCACGCCTGTCGCGACACCACTGGAGGCGGGCTGCACGATGTTGGGGCGTGAGCGGAAGACGGCCTAACGGTGTGCGGGACCGTAGCCCAGCTTCATGGAGACGGTTGCGAATGGTCCTCGCCGATACCCCAGGAGCAACAGTGTCCCTAACTTGCTGGGAAGTGGCGGTGCGGTCCCCTACGGCACTGCGTAGGATCCTACGGTCTTGGCGTGCATCCGTGCGTCGCTGCGGTCCGGTCCCAGGTCGACGGGCACGTGCACCTTCCGCCGACCACTGGCGACAACATCGATGTACTGCGGAGACCTCACGCCCCACGTGTTGAGCAATTCGGCGGTACGTCCACCCGGCCTCCCGCATGCCCACTATACGCCCTCGCTCAAAGTCCGTCAACTGCACATACGGTTCACGTCCACGCTGTCGCGGCATGCTACCAGTGTCAAAGACTGCGATGGAGCTCCGTATGCCACGGCAAACTGGCTGACACTGACGGCGGCGGTGCACAAATGCTGCGCAGCTAGCGCCATTCGACGGCCAACACCGCGGTTCCTGGTGTGTCCGCTGTGCCGTGCGTGTGATCATTGCTTGTACAGCCCTCTCGCAGTGTCCGGAGCAAGTATGGTGGGTCTGACACACCGGTGTCAATGTGTTCTTTTCTCCATTTCCAGGGGTGTAGTTTAGTGGTCCAGCGCATTCGTGACAGAAGCTTCCATCAAGCTTAACGGAACTTGAAAATTATCGTTGGCGCACTGTTAACCCATGGAGGCACAAGAATCCACGCCCAGAAGGAAAACGAGTTTCCATTGTGCGCTTGACGTTATCGCAGAGCTTTCAGATGGTATGTCAGTGAGGTGTTGTCAGCGTACGTTGGACCCGTGATTTGTGTACTGCGTACTGCTTATTTTCAAGGCGCTAGAATTGAATCTTATACGCAAAATACAATCGAATAAAATGGAAAGATTTCTGAGAAACAAGCATGCCGTCGAAGTGTCCGATTCTGGAAGTGAACAAACGCTACGTGCAAGTAAAAAAGCAAAACAGCAGTCTACTCGCAAATACAATGAAAGCTACTTAAGCCATGGTTTCACTCGGACCGGGACTGAAGATTATCCTTTCCCACTATGGCAAATACATCTCTGCTTCCTAATAAACTGAACAACCATTTTAAAACAATGATTTCACATTTGCAAACCTGTGAGCTATTTCAAGAGATTGTCTAAACAGCAAACAAGGGCAGCAAATTCTTTTAAACGTGTAATGTCTGTTTCTGATAACACTCTAATCGCTTCCTACCTAATCTATGAACTAATAGCTAAGAGTATGAAAGCTCATACTATAGGTAAGTCACTCATTTTGCGCACTTGCAACAAAATGGCCATGACGATGCTAGGAAATGAAGCAGCTATGAAAACAAGCAAGATTCCTTTGTCGAATGATACAGTTCAAATGCGTATTATAGAAATGTCTGCTGATATTGAGAAAAATGTGTTCAGTAATAAACGCAAACACTCAAACTTTGCATTCCAAGCCACTCTTAGCATTTGTCCATTTCAGTTTCCTTTTTGAAAAGAATTAAGTGTGTTTATTAAAGGTGAGTACGTTTTTAACATTTTAAATGATTATCTTAATAAATGACAAAATGGTAGGCTGTGTTAAGGGCCTTAATTCTTTTGTAAAAAACAAAATGAAGATGTTATCGTAACTCACTGCTTTCTTCATAAGGAGGCCTTAATAGCAAAAACATTGTGAGATAAACTGAGAGAAGTCTTAGAGCAATTTGTTCAGATGGTAAATTTTATTTAAATAAGACTTGTCAAAACCCGTTTATTCGAAAAACTTTGTATCGATATGGAGTCAGGACATAGACATTTTTTGCAACCCCCGTCGGAGTGAATTTTGGATTGCCAGATTGCAGTATTTGGAGGCTATATTTCAGCAGTTCAATATTTTGAACAATAGTATGCAAGGGAAAGAAGAAAATATCCTCACATGCACCGACAAAATTAAAGCGTTTCACAGAAAACTACGAATATGGAATAGAAAAGCTGTTCAAGGTAACTTGGAAATGTTCCCGTTGGTAAGTAGAACGTGCATAAATGAAATACTTCCAATAGTAGTAGATCATTTCATAAGTTTAGAAGAGAAACTGAGTTCATATTTTCCATCGCTCAACACTGAACAGTACGACTGGATTTGAAACCCATTCATAGAGACTTCAGGTGATTTCGGCTTAACATTAACAGAAGAAAAAGAACTGGCAGCTATGTCTACTGATCAAGGATTGATGATGAAGCATAAGGAATTGTCTCTTTAAGCCTTTCAGATTTCTATAAAAGAAGAATTTGTGTCGGTATCTAAAAAGGGGTTGAACATTTTACTTCAATTTTCGATGTCATATTTATGTGAATTAGGATTTTCTGCCCTCACCACAATTAAATGTAAAAAGAGAGGATCTCTTCAATGTATTGACGAGGAAATCAGAGTTTTCTTTCAAGTGTATCTCCAAACATTGAAGAAATCGCGAGGACACATCAGACTCATGTTCTTCATAAACGCTAGAAAGGGTAGACGTAAGGTACGTTTCATTGGTATTGCATTGTTACTATTCTCTAAAATTTGAATTAACCGTCAGTTTTATTGCATTTTTTCATTGCAATACGTTTCATTTAATAGTTACTCTTGCCTTTCGTCATGACAGGGGTGGAGGCAACACGGCGCTCGCCCGTCGCATTTGGCTAACAATTGCGCTTCATGAATCTCTCACATTTTTTACACAAAAATAAATTATTTGTTCATATTGTAATAATGTATGCTTCTTATCAATATCAGTTGATTTTTCTGTAGTCTGAACGTGAAATTCAAAATAAAATAATTGTTACATTATCAGGGTATTTATTTCCTGTATTAACTGTTGTAAAATATTCCTTAGAAATGTGTATATAGTACGCCCACAGTTATTTGCAACTTTTTAAATGCCCCCAAAGTTCAAAAAGTTTTAGAACCACTGCTCTAGACAATATTCGCTGTTCAGAGCTGCAATTAATATTTCTTGTCTGGTGCATCTGCTCCGTCTTACGACAGATATCTACCGGTCGTTCTCCACTTTCCTCTATCCTGTGCTCCTGCTCTTCTAGTAACTTCTTCCTTTTTTAATGCCACCCATCATTTCCAGTGTTCTTCTGCCTCCCCTCTCTCACCAGCAGTGTTCCCTTGGACGACTGCTCGTTGCAGCCAGATATCCCAGTCCAGATGTCTCCCGCGTTCTTATCATCTCCCCTAAGTTTTCTTTCCCAGCTACTCTTGGAACTGTTCTTTCATCCTCATTTTGTCAGTACACTTCACTTCTAAAATTTTTGTTCGCAACCACACTTAAAAAGTATGGAAGTATTCTTCCTTTTTCTTTTCGATTCACCGTGCTTCTCTTCCACACAGTATTAATGTCACGTGAACAAAAACCGCAATGTGCCCATTGCTGTCACGGTCATTATACACCCAGGCACCTAGATTACAGTCTGAGCCAAAGGATACTTCGGGTGCTACTGTTACTTTCCCCTTTCCTGTTCAGTTCGCTCAATGGTGTGTGTTAAGAAAGACTGTGCGTAAGCTTCTGTACGAGCTATGATTTCTTGCATTTTTCTCATTGTGCTGAATTCTGAGATATACACTCCTGGAAATTGAAATAAGAACACCGTGCATTCATTGTCCCAGGAAGGGGAAACTTTATTGACACATTCCTAGGGTCAGATACATCACATGATCACACTGACAGAACCACAGGCACATAGACACAGGCAACAGAGCATGCAAAATGTCGGCACTAGTACAGTGTATATCCACCTTTCGCACCAATGCAGGCTGCTATTCTCCCATGGAGACGATCGTAGAGATGCTGGATGTAGTCCTGTGGAACGGCTTGCCATGCCATTTCCACCTGGCGCCTCAGTTGGACCAGCGTTCGTGCTGGACGTGCAGACCGCGTGAGACGACGCTTCATCCAGTCCCAAACATGCTCAATGGGGGACAGATCCGGAGATCTTGCTGGCCAGGGTAGTTGACTTACACCTTCTAGAGCACGTTGGGTGGCACGGGATACATGCGGACGTGCATTGTCCTGTTGGAACAGCAAGTTCCCTTGCCGGTCTAGGGGAATGGTAGAACGATGGGTTCGATGACGGTTTGGATGTACCGTGCACTATTCAGTGTCCCCTCGACGATCACCAGTGGTGTACGGCCAGTGTAGGAGATCGCTCCCCACACCATGATGCCAGGTGTTGGCCCTGTGTGCCTCGGTCGTATGCAGTCCTGATTGTGGCGCTCACCTGCACGGCGCCAAACACGCATACGACCATCATTGGCACCAAGGCAGAAGCGACTCTCATCGCTGAAGACGACACGTCTCCATTCGTCCCTCCATTCACGCCTGTCGCGACACCACTGGAGGCGGGCTGCACGATGTTGGGGCGTGAGCGGAAGACAGCCTAACGGTGTGCGGGACCGTAGCCCAGCTTCATGGAGACGGTTGCGAATGGTCCTCGCCGATACCCCAGGAGCAACAGTGTCCCTAATTTGCTGGGAAGTGGCGGTGCGGTTCCCTACGGCACTGCGTAGGATCCTACGGTCTTGGCGTGCATCCGTGCGTCGCTGCGGTCCGGTCCCAGGTCGACGGGCACATGCACCTTCCGCCGACCACTGGCGACAACATCGATGTACTGTGGAGACCTCACGCCCCACGTGTTGAGCAATTCGGCGGTACGTCCACCCGGCCTCCCGCATGCCCACTATACGCCCTCGCTCAAAGTCCGTCAACTGTACATACGGTTCATGTCCACGCTGTCGCGGCATGCCACCAGTGTTAAAGACTGCGATGGAGCTCCGTATGCCACGGCAAACTGGCTGACACTGACGGCGGCGGTGCACAAATGCTGCGCAGCTAGCGCCATTCGACGGCCAACACCGCGGTTCCTGGTGTGTCCGCTGTGCCGTGCGTGTGATCATTGCTTGTACAGCCCTCTCGCAGTGTCCGGAGCAAGTATGGTGGGTCTGACACACCGGTGTCAATGTGTTCTTTTTTCCAGTTCCAGGAGTGTATGTAGGGGGAATAAAACGGTGCTAAAAATTATAAGTATCTGCGATGTGTGACGATGTAGGTGATACAGATGAGCCAAAATATTAGGACCATCTTCTGAGTATCGTGTAAGCCCACCTTTTGAAAGCAATACGGTAGTGATTCTGTGCAGCGTGATTCGGTTAAGTCCTTGGTAGTTTTCCAAAGGTATGTTCCACCATATCTCTACGTACAGGTCATGCAACCCCCGCAAATTATGAACTGGTGATCTGTGGGCATGTAATTGGCTTCTGATAGTGTCCAGGATCCGTTGCATCGTGATCAGATCAGGCGAAATTTGGACCAACATATGCACGTAAGTTAACTATCACACACTTCAAACTACTGTAGTCCGATTGTGGCCGTGTGAAGCGGACAGTTATCCTGGTCGAAGATGCCATCTCCGACTAGGAATACGTCAAGCATGAAGGGATGCTAGTGGTCCGCTGTAATCTTCACATAGTCCACAGCTATCATAGTGCGTTTGTTAACTACCGCAGGTTATTTAATGCAAAAACCCATCTTCAACAATGAGCGTTGAACGATATGTTCAAATACTCTTGGTCACATCTGCCACACATCAGCACCTATCCCGCCTTACACAGTGGACAAACCTGCGACTTCTCACGTTTATGATGTGGGTGGATGTCCAGCACCTTGTTGTCTACTGGCAGTTTAACCGTCCTGCGACCAATTTGCGTATATGCTCAGGACAGTATGAAGTATCATGCAGTACGAGAGAAAGCAGCGTGACTTGTTGTGACGGTGCTAGAGAGAGAGACAAAGATATTCTTTATTACTCCGTGGCGGTTAGCGCTCAGATAATTATTCTTAGTGTAGGAAGGCCTTGTTCTTGTTAAGAAGTAATTAATTAGGAGTTTTCATTCTTGTAGAAATCGAAGCCATTGCGAGATTTTGAAGGAAATTGTATCATATATCTGTATCTAAGCCAGTGAACAGATAATTCATGTTACGAGAAGAATTTCATTGACGCAAAAGGCAATAAAAGATTGTTCATTTCAAGAAGGTACGTGTTTATTCCTCAACTCACGTGTACTTCAACTCGGTCGCAGGTTCGAATCCTGCCTCGGACATGGATGTTTGCGATGTCCTTAGGTTAGTTAGGTTTAAGTAGTTCTAAGTTCTAGGGGACTGATGATCTTAGAAGTTAAGTCCCATAGTGCTCAGAGCCATTTTTGTACTTCAACTATGATCTATTAATGAATACCAGCTCGAGAAAATTTCTGATGGGAGCGTTCAGTTCTAATTAAATAGTTTGATGCTTACTTCGGAAAAGGAGTAATTTCACGGATCATTTACATCCAACAGGGTTGGACATCTCTAAGAACAGAAAGCAAATCTGATTGCTATGCAACAGAGCGCAGACGAATATTTCTCCGCGACTCTGTTTAATACTTTCAGCTTCAATACAGCGTTTGTAGCAGCTGGAGCAGATCGCTACAACATCGGAAGCATGTAGTGTGAAAGCAGTTCCACACATCGCCCTGTATCAAACCAACGGTATGGGTATTCAACACAACAGAGCATACACAGTCACTCATACGTATAAAGGCAAACACAAAGTGGTGTGGAAAACATACACTCCTGGAAATTGAAATAAGAACGCCGTGAATTCATTGTCCCAGGAAGGGGAAACTTTATTGACACATTCCTGGGGTCAGATACATCACATGATCACACTGACAGAACCACAGGCACATAGACACATGCAACAGAGCATGCACAATGTCGGCACTAGTACAGTGTATATCCACCTTTCGCAGCAATGCAGGCTGCTATTCTCCCATGGAGACGATCGTAGAGATGCTGGATGTAGTCCTGTGGAACGGCTTGCCATGCCATTTCCACCTGGCGCCTCAGTTGGACCAGCGTTCGTGCTGGACGTGCAGACCGCGTGAGACGACGCTTCATCCAGTCCCAAACATGCTCAATGGGGGACAGATCCGGAGATCTTGCTGGCCAGGGTAGTTGACTTACACCTTCTAGAGCACGTTGGGTGGCACGGCATACATGCGGACGTGCATTGTCCTGTTGGAACAGCAAGTTCCCTTGCCGGTCTAGGAATGGTAGAACGATGGGTTCGATGACGGTTTGGATGTACCGTGCACTATCCAGTGTCCCCTCGACGATCACCAGTGGTGTACGGCCAGTGTAGGAGATCGCTCCCCACACCATGATGCCAGGTGTTGGCCCTGTGTGCCTCGGTCGTATGCAGTCCTGATTGTGGCGCTCACCTGCACGGCGCCAAACACGCATACGACCATCATTGGCACCAAGGCAGAAGCGACTCTCATCGCTGAAGACGACACGTCTCCATTCGTCCCTCCATTCACGCCTGTCGCGACACCACTGGAGGCGGGCTGCACGATGTTGGGGCGTGAGCGGAAGACGGCCTAACGGTGTGCGGGACCGTAGCCCAGCTTCATGGAGACGGTTGCGAATGGTCCTCGCCGATACCCCAGGAGCAACAGTGTCCCTAATTTGCTGGGAAGTGGCGGTGCGGTTCCCTACGGCACTGCGTAGGATCCTACGGTCTTGGCGTGCATCCGTGCGTCGCTGCGGTCCGGTCCCAGGTCGACGGGCACGTGCACCTTCCGCCGACCACTGGCGACAACATCGATGTACTGTGGAGACCTCACGCCCCACGTGTTGAGCAATTCGGCGGTACGTCCACCCGGCCTCCCGCATGCCCACTATACGTCCTCGCTCAAAGTCCGTCAACTGCACATACGGTTCACGTCCACGCTGTCGCGGCATGCTACCAGTGTTAAAGACTGCGATGGAGCTGCGTATGCCACGGCAAACTGGCTGACACTGACGGCGGCGGTGCACAAATGCTGCGCAGCTAGCGCCATTCGACGGCAAACACCGCGGTTCCTGGTGTGTCCGCTGTGCCGTGCGTGTGATCATTGCTTGTACAGCCCTCTCGCAGTGTCCGGAGCAAGTATGGTGGGTCTGACACACCGGTGTCAATGTGTTCTTTTTTCCATTTCCAGGAGTGTATGTAGAGAGACACGCACTCAATATAAGTGCTCATCAGAGTGAATTTATAACAATAGTACGCGAACAGCCGATCTGCTTTGTAGCTTCCGAGATACTGGTTCCCAAGCGCCGGACCATAACAATCTGCCCTTTGCCAAAGTCGCTTATATCATTGGATTCCGCCATTTGCGGTCCGGATAGCAGCTGTACGCTATTTCCCACTCGTCACTTCTCCACCTATAGGCTGTCCTTGCGGCACCACGTGACCGCATGGTCAAATGAAAGCACTCTGGGTCTCGGAGGTCAGTGGTCATAAACTTTTGTCAACACTGTGGGGTATCGTCAGTGAAGCTTCTTTCATTAAACCTGATAGGAGTTACGTGCGCATATGGCGTCAAAGAAAATTCCGAACGACTGAACCACTTGTGACGAGGTATGGACGATCTTTCGGCCCTTAAATTGTCAGAGGATTGTACAGGATTGGGCGACAGTGCTGTGTGTCTCCTGTGAAAATGAAAACAGATCTAGTCCTTGCAGTACAAGACATCTCAAACTGGTCATCTCATAATGTGTACACTCATCGTAATACACTCTAACACAAAAAACGACACAGCGCGAAGGAATTGTCCGAATGGCACGGAAATCGACAGATATGATTGAGGCGTGCTGCGGCTCAAATTGGTGCTGTTTGAAGGTTTCCGTCATCTGTTGGAGGCCAGACCGTATCGTTTAGTTAGCATGGTTGCGGTTGTTTGTCTTCTTCTCGTGTTGACTGGCGCTACTTGGTTTCGCAAACGTTGCCTGTCCGCTAGTGGCAGCAGCAGCGGTTATCAAAATGTAGTAGCTGTGGCCCTATCTTTGAAGGACGTCGTTGTTCTTCCGGGTAGGTCAGTGACGAGTTCGGTTGGGGACACCGGAGGAGCCACGAGTGCAGTCCGATAACACGCGGGACCGCTGGCGGCATGCATACATTGCCGGATGGAAGGGCTGTGGTCGCGAAGGTACACGACCTAGTCGTCAACCGGATCGAACAAGCCTTAAGCTGAGTGGACTTTAATCCAGGTAGTGAAACCTCCACTATTGTGATATCTCCCGATTCTCCAGTGACTTGGGTTCGTGTTGCTGCTCGCAGTGTCGCCGTGACGAAGAGCAGCGAGTGGAGTGCTTGGGGAAGGCGGATCTAATTAGCTTTCCTCGATTTCTTGTTACTAATTGCTGCATTCTATGTGTTACTGTTTGTTAAGTTCAACCAGCGGTATTTTTCCTGCCTGGTGGCCGCTAACGCCCCAGTTACCTACCCTGTTGGTAAGTGTATGTAACGGCAGCGTACGTTTCATCGCCTTGCCGGTGCTGTCTGGTAAGGCGTGTAGTTTTGACAGTTTCCTTGATTTGTAGGTCGGCTGGTGTTTCTTCTGCTGTGGTAGGCTCTAAACACAGCATTCGGAGGACGTAGTGCTGACCGCCGGTTCCGGCCTTGACGTGTTGTTCCGTCGTTGCATTCGTTATCGGACGTTAAGTAGCTTCAGCAGATTATCATTAGTCCTTTGTTAGACTGTCACTAGTCTGAGTTACCATCTTGTGATATGAATGCAATTCTTCGCTGCCTACCTCATTGCTCTCGAAAATGTTTTTGGCCTGATCTACTCAGAGATCGATTCCTAGAGCACCGTCTGGGACTGGCCCGCCGGCCGGGGTGGCCGAGCGGTTCTAGGCGCTACATCTGGAACCGTGCGACTGCTATGGTCGCAGGTTCGAACACTGCCTCGGGCATGGATGTGTGTGATGTCCTTAGGTTAGTTAGGTTTAAGTAGTTCTATGTTCTAGGGGACTGATGACCTCAGAAGTTAAGTGCTATAGTGCTCAGAGCTATTTGAACCATTTTTTGGACCAGCACGTTATTGACTCAATGGGTTTGTGAAGCTCTTTCTCTTTCATAAATCATCCAACTTTGCCTAAATTGTAATCACTTGTATGTACATGTACATCACATCTATCGTTTTCCGTCTCGGCCAGTTTTTAATGAAGAAAAACTATTCCAGCTAATTACGGCTACGATCCCTTGTTACTTTAAAAGATCTTCAAAATTAAAACCGACGCTAAAGTGACCACTTTAAGCATCAGTGCTGTTTCTGACAGTAACGAGTATAAAAGAAGTGTTTTCGATTACATTTTCAGGCCCTATTTCTTACAGAATTCGTCGTTTTCTAGCTAAAAGGTATGGGTGCAAAATTATCTTTTCCACTAGCAATAACTAGCAAAACAATCTTATTCACGATATCAAGTCCACAGTTGCTCCTATACACAGTTCAGGAGTTTATAAAATTACTTGTGCTACATGTCTCGTTTATTACATAGAACAAACTGGACTATCTTTCAGCGTCAGGTATAAGGAATATTTATTACGAAAAAGAGGCACTATTGGACATAATTCCACTTTTGCTGATTATTCATTTGTTAAATTGCGGCCACAAAACGAAAAGCGTTGAAGAAATTTCCATTTTACGTAGGAAAAAGAAGGGTCATAGGCTGGACGTAATCGAAGACCTGGGGATTTTCAAGCATATTTCTAAGAACGAAGGCCCCATCCGCAATGACCAGTTCCAACTACGTAACAAGAACTTTGTCAAAGCCTTTAATCTACTACTCGCGGAATTTTGATTCCTTTATTTTCTACTATCTTTCCCTGTCTCTAGTTCCGAAACACCTTTTTCTTCGGGTCTCATGGTTGTGTACTAATAAAGTTACCTTCATGCAGATATTTTTTGGATTTTACAGCTGTTTGTATTAATATTCTATAGTTAACTGTTGTTTAATTCAATTATTTCTGTTACAATGTCTCAAATGGGCGCATGTCACTGTTCGCGCCCGATAGGCGTCACACCTTGTATTGTTTTCTTGGTAGCAGTGTAAGCTAGTGGGCCGATCAGTCTGATATTGTTCCTAGCAAGGCATACATGCCAAAGGCTGGAACCAGTTTAGTTTTAATTTTTGACTTGAGCATATCTACTCAAAACTTTGACCCTTGCCGTCTCGCAATGTAATTTTAGAAAATTAATCTTTGTATGTCATGAAAATTGTCGCCTTGGTTAATGTTTTCGTCGAGCTTAATTTTCTATGCATTATTTTATACGGTTTCTTAAAATTTCACTCCGATGAAGACATCCGTTAAGGTGTCCACACTTAGGTCATTGTACTAACCAATTGGCTGTGTCATTCCTATGTTGAAACTAAAACACAGTTGCTGAAAGACAACCGTGTTTAAAACTGTATTAATTCAGTTCTTCATTTGACAGCCCAAGGACTAGCTTCCTACGCAATATGAATTACATATTAACAGTGTACAGTGCATCACTGTAAAAGCAGGCTGGTAGTGTTTTAAAAACACACTGACCCAGTAGTTTCACATTCATTATTGGTAATGTTGTGTCCGATTCACTTCGCTTGCTGACCCACCTTGTAGTGGATGTGATACAGCGTTGTACACAATGGTTCCGTATTCGAATCGACAGCTTGCTGATGTGGTGTTTACTTACGGAAAGGGAAATGGCAACGGGCGGCGTGCAGCAAGGTTGTACCAGGAGACCTAGCCCCGCCGATAACAACTACAGCATTCAATGTTTGCAATAGTTTCTCGCCGTTTGTCTGAGACAGGGTCGTTTCAAGAAGCAGAATATCATGAAGGACGTACCTGAAATATTCGGACACCAGATTTGAAGGATAATGTGGTTAACACTGTGGAAGGCGACCGCCATGTCAGTTCTAGGCAATTAGCCCAACAGTACAGGGTAAGCCAGACGACCGTGTGGAACATTCTCCATGACAATTGGTACTTACGGCCGGCCGTGGTGACCGAGCGGTTCTAGGCGCTTCAGTCTGGAACCACGCGACCGCTACGGTGGCAGGTTCGATTCCTGCCTCGAGCATGGATGTGTGTGATGTCCTTAGGTTAGTTAGGTTTAAGTAGTTCTAAGTTCTAGGGGACTGATTACCTCCGATGTTAAGTCCCATAGTGCTCAGAGTCATTTGAACCAATTGATACTACCCTTATCACATACAGCGTGTGCAGGGCTTACTAACGACCGATTTTCCACGTAGGGAGCATTTTTGTCACTGGTTTCTTCACTAGGCAACCAAGAGAATGGTGACAGCGAACCATCAGCGTCGGTGCAGCCGGAATGTGTGGCTCGGGATAATTTGTGACCGTATTTTGGGACCAGTCTTCCTTCGACGTCTCGTAATAGGATGGAACTATCGTCGTTTATTGCGGGTGACTTTGCCTCCCCTGCAGGAAGAAGTGCCATTGATGGTTCGAAAGGGTATGTGGCTGCTACACGATGGTGCTCCAGCCCAATTTGCCGTTAGCGTCTGAACGCATCTGAATCGTATCTTCCTTGGTCGATAGATCGCACGAGAGGGTCCAGTTGCATGGCCTGTTCGTGCACCGGACATCAACCCGTGCGATGTCTGGTTATGAGGCCTTCTCAGAAGTATCGTGTGTGCAGATTGCATTCCAGATGTGTAGACACTGGAGCAGCGTATTCATGCACGTTTCTGATGCAGCCTGGACGATGTGAACGTGTGAGACAGAACGTGCTACGGCGCGTACACGCCACATGGAAACCATTTTCAGCACATACTGTAACTGTGACTGGATGGTACAGCGCGTATTAGACCGCAGTCTCCGTAACAATGTATGACTGAATAAATGGTCTGTAGCATGGAAACCGTGCATTTCCGGACATAAGCTCATTAGACTTTTTTGGTCCGTGCCATTTCATTGATAAATCACTAGAGTTTGTACACGGTGAAAAAAATCATACAGTGTAAGCTAAGTGATAATTTTAACAGAAAAGGAGCAAATGGTATATGGACAGTGGCACTGCAGAATCGATAGATTTTATCCTTGACAGACGATAATCTATAGTTAAGTTTTATTGCTGACCAAATCTCTGATGATCACATGTATATTCGACCACGCATACTTTCCACAGCATTTATGTCTATAAATTTTGACAACATAGTCCACGGAGAGCAGCGACCTGATTCTATGTTTAAAAATGAACAGTCGAGATCGCAATAATATTTGTTTATTAACCGTGATAGCATGATCGCGGTATCACGAAAACATCCCAGCAGTCGCCAGCACCAACCATAACGGGCCAAAAAATTCTGAAGATGGCTTGTACATAAGCTGATAACTGATTAATAAAGAAATATTATTGCGATAGACCGTTCGTTTTTAAATCTGTGGCTCTCTCCAACTTGTAAGTCGGCAAGAGTCATAGAGATGGGGGATCCGCTCCTGAACTGATTCATAGAGTTGAATCTTTCAAAGGAGTGAACAATCAGTGATTCAGAAAAAAAGAATGGTAGCTCCAAACGTTTCCCACAGTAGAGAGAGAGAGAGAGAGAGAGAGAGAGAGAGACGGAGCATATCAGCGGGACCTCTGCTGGTCAGAGCACACTGCACGCCACACAACACAGCCAGCGCCGGTCTCTGCCCTGCTTCTACCTTGGCTGCCTGCATTGCGAAGTGCCCCATTGGATTTTGTGTTTCACATATGCCGTGCCGTCTTTGTGCTTCCTCTGCCGCGTGCAGTGTCTGGCGCAGCTTAACTTGACATCGCACTCCGTCGGCGACCGCGACCGTTTCAGTCGCACGTCCTGCCCTCTGGGCAGTTGATGCGAGCAACAGGACTGAGAGCCTCCTAGCGGAGAACATAAGAACTACTTGCAACAACCTGCTGGCAAGAGAACGGACGATTTGTCTTGGAGCGGGTGACTGGTGGCCGTTCACCACTCCCCCCCACCATCGGAACTCGCCCGCTCAACGCTCACCCCACCGTTCTCGACTCTAGCCAGAGCGTTGAGCAAAGCAACTCAGGTGTCACTCTGGTCTCTGCGGTCTTAGCTCACGCAGTAATACAGCTCGCGGCTCGACCTGCTCGACTCAGCGCCTCTGCATCAGAGTTCGTCTCTACTGGATATTGTTCTTCGTAGTAATACCGCTATGTGCATTACAATATTATGTTATGTATACATCATTTGTTTTTATTTTATTTTTATTTGTTTAAACTGATCAGATTAGGTTCCTGATGACTCCTCTTACTATAGGATTTCTATTACGGACACTCGAATTTACGCTTTAATTACGAGCGAACCGATAAACGTATCGCAAAATGTGATACGCCAATGTTTTCCTTGTTTTATTCTGCGTAAGGCTATATGCAGCACTTTAGTCTTACAGTCAAATATATATATTTTTTTCTTATTCTGGTACGGATTTTGCGATTTTAGGCGTCTTCAGAAGGAAATGTTCACTTTAAAAAATATATGGCTTGCAATGTATTTGTACGAGGTTAATGAAATTTTAGTACATTATAGCCAAATATATTGTTAATGTAAATCTCAAGTTACAACATTTTCCGATCACCCAAAAACCACGATAGTGCAAAATAAATCAATAATCAAAAACTTTGTCATATCGTGGAAATTTCAATAAACAATACAAAATTCTTACTCATTATTTGCGTTACTTCAAAATAGGATCAAATAAGTTCAAAATACAGGCATAGTACTGGAATAAACCAAGTTTAAAGGACAATGTGCCTTCCATTTATTTTCTATTGTGAGTGAGTGGTGAGTCATGAAAAAGAGCTAGTTCATTTCAAGGAGTGAACAGTCCCGATCTGATCTCTGAACAGAACAGTTTTGCCCATCTCTAGAGCCAGCGTCACCCGGAGCACATCCGAAGATGTCCGGCACTGTTCTGCAGGAAGTACCAGAAACCGAAATGTCCCTTCGACCACGGATTTACAGCCCGGAAGACTTATCAAAAAGTGTGATGGATGTAGGAATGCACTACAATCCTCTACGTATCGCTTACGTGGGTATGACGAAGACTAGATCAAACTAATTACAACGGGCAGAGATCCGTTTAAACAGTCATTCCTCCGCGCTCCGTACTCAAACGGAACGGAAGAAAACCGTAGTAACGGGTTCAATGGGAAGTA
Organism: Schistocerca serialis cubense; assembly: GCF_023864345.2. Taxonomy (NCBI): domain Eukaryota; kingdom Metazoa; phylum Arthropoda; class Insecta; order Orthoptera; family Acrididae; genus Schistocerca; species Schistocerca serialis. The sequence continues at coordinate 866,194,678 of NC_064641.1, read as the reverse complement.
CCCTCTGCCATGCGACTCTCCCTGGTTTGCGGAGTATGGATGTGGAATTATGGTCTTGTATCTCAGTTTCATTAACACAAATAAGTCGCCATTATATTAGCAATGTTTTGGAGATAATAAAACATTCTACGATATGTAGGCCTTGTTATTATTGTAGGAAGTGTCTGTACACAATAATGTGCTGTTCCATATATGTACCTGGAAAGCATTGAAAATGCAGTGTTGTTGACGACGGTTTCGATTCGGCGGAGAACTACGACGCGTGAGCCGCTTCTCTGAATAGAGAGCAGGTGGCGCCACTGAATGAAAGCGGGCGCTGACCCAGAATCTGCCCGTTATTCATGCCGCAGGAGGCGGCGGGAGGGGACCCGGGATATTGGCAGATCATGTATGCTGGATGCTCTGTGTCACGCTCCACTCCTGGTCCGCCCGACATCTCCGCGAGAGGCAGATTTTGCGCAATTTCGTAACCCTACCGAGCTCAAGTACTCTGCTTTCTGCTCGTGGGGTTCATTCCCCTTGCAAGAACCATCAACAGTCCCATCTCAATCCCCAATTCTTTAAGTAATCGAATCCCTTGCAAAAAAAAAAAAAATACAGTTGCAACCATATGATTATGTTTACAAATGTGTTACGGTATCGTAACTCAAGAAAGCTTCGAAAGCCAAGCATTCTATTGAATGGCCGGTTTCCACAGAGCTGTGCTGTCATCATCGGATCTACAAGACGATGAAAGAAAGTTGATGGGAAAGAAGTCAGTCACGATGTTACCACTTGATAAACTGTCTAATCAGAACGTAATTTACGCTTTTGAATTTTTACAACATATTATCTGTTAGTGTTACAAATAGCTTCATATTGCATAAGCACTTCCCACTACCAGGAAGCTCACCACACATCGGCAAATTAAAAAGTATTATATACAAACATAAACATAGCTATATTGCGCCGACTGCAAGTATTCATGTTCACTACTCGCCGGCAGCTGACAGAAAACAACGGCTTCCACGTACGTCCAATGGGTGGCAATGTGACTGGATTATCGTTTTGTATATAGCATAAAACATTGGTACATAATTCTACGTAATGCTCTGAAAAACTAATCATTTGCATATCACAGCATATTCTTGCTGTCGGTTAAATTTCGCGTCTGTAGCACGTCATCTTCGTGGTGTAGCAATTTTAATGGCCAGTAGTGTATCAACATTGTTTTGTTTATAACCTCAAAAATACATTTCAAGATGGCGAGTCCGCTTGAAACGTCCACATTAGTTGGACAACGTTCTGTTATTTGATTTTTACTTGCTGGACGCGAGAAACTAGTGAATATATGCTGTCGAATGTCTGAAGTTTATGGTGAAAGTTGTATGAATCGAGCAAATTTCGAAAATGGTCGCGGCTCAGTGACTGACGAACACCGTCCTGGAAGACTCTGTCACTTGAAAGTCGAATTGATGACATTATTCGTGCCGACCACCGTGTGACTGTGGAAATGATAGTTGATAAGATTCAAGTTACTAAGACAGTAACATTGTCTGTAAGAAGCTGAAGTACCGCAAAACCTGTGCAAGATAGGTCCCAAAGAAGTTGACACGGCTACACAAGGAAACAAAGTTGATATTGGGCACAAAGCTAAAGGAACGCTATGAAAGAGAAGGTGAGCACTTCCTCAAGAAAATTTTAACTTGTGATGAAAACTGTGTTCACTATTATTACCTAGAATCAAAATGACAAAGCATGGAGTGGAAGCACACCAATTCACCTGTCAAGAAAAAATTCAAAACCCAGGCATCAGCAGGAAAAGTCATGTTAACGGTGTTTGGGCTGCTGAACGTCCAGTTTTGTGTGATTATCTCGAAGAGCGGCTTACAATGTCAATACTACTCGGACTTGCTTTTAAACAAGGAGAAGCCAGTGTTGAGAGAGAGACGTCGTGGATCTCAGAGGACAGGTGTGATTCTCCACCAAGACAACGCACGTCCTCACATTGCTCAACCAACCGTAAAAACTTAGACAAAATGGGCTGGGACGTACTGCCTCATCCCCCTTATAGTCCTGATTTAGCACCAAGTGATTTCCATTTGATTGGTGCACTGAAGGAAACATTACGTGGTGAAAGATGTTCCAGGACAACGAGGACGTGATAAAGTTTGTGGGAATTTGGTTCAAACATCAAGATAAGGAGTTCTTTGCAACCGGAATAAAAAAGCTTGTAGCCTGTTTCAATAAGTGCATAAATGTTCAAGGAGATTATATTGAAAAGTAGATAAAGTGTTGTTTTGTAAAAATAAACGCTTTTTTCTCCAGACTAATTTGTGTCTTTAATTATTGAATGAGCCTCGTACCTTTAATAATTTAGTAGGCTAAAATATGTATGGCATACATTTTTTTGCACTCCGTCTTCAGGCCACAAGTGGCCCATCGGGACCATCCGACCACCGTGTCATCCTCAGCTGAGGATGGGGATAGGAGGGGCGCGTGGTCAGCAGACCGCTCTCCCGGTCGTTACGATGGTTTTCTGTGACTGGAGCCGCTACTATTCGGCCGAGTAGCTCCTCAATTGGCATCACGAGGCTGAGTGCACCCCGAAAAACGGCATCAGTGCATGGCGGCTCGGATGGTCACCCATCCAAGTGCCGGCCACACCCGATAGCGCTTAACTTCGGTGATCTGACAGAAACCGGTGTATCCACTGCAGTACATTAGGAAACAAGAATTAGGTTCGCAATATACTAAATTCAGACAATTTTTAATACGTGATTCTTCAGGCAGTATGTCTATTCTGGTGCGCTCTGTGAAGTTACCATATATCGAAGATCGTCCCCAGACTAATGGTCAGGGACATATAAATATGTTAAATACTTTGTTTTAAGCACACAAGCACAAAAAAGTTAAGGAGAAGTTTGAAATTACACTTAGTTTGTTGGAATTTACCAAATGCTCTCGTTTTGCAACACGGGGTGAATACAGTTTTAGTAATTTGCGCTCCATTTTAAGCAAAAACTAATTTGTCACGCATTGACTGGAAGAGAAGGGAGAACAGATAGAGGTACTCAAGGTACCCTCCGCCACACACCGTCACGTGGCTTGCGGAGTAGGGATGTAGATTTATATGTAGATCTCAATGTTTGACGTCATATCTTCTGAATTGTATGTCGCACAATGATATAATTTTGCAGATACGTTCAGTGGTATATTTTGATGCTGTCTGTAAACTGTGCTACGAGTAGAGTAGAAGATAGTAATAGAATAAGACGTCATGCCTGATCCTGTAGTTTGACTGTATGAACAGCGAAAATGTGGAGTTTTCAGCGGTGAAAAATTTCTGAAAAGAGTTTAAATTATTTGTAACATTTGTTGATGTCGCTAAGTGCTGACATTCACAAATACTGGGTGAATATAGTCTGGGTGTATGCGAGTCGTCAGTTACGCTGCCGCGGGACTAACACTCTGTTTCCAACTTAAATGCTTGTTTTATTGTGTTAAACCTTCAGCATATGATTATACGTCTTAATGAGTAGTTTATGTCCTAATTATAAATTTTTAAATTCGTTCAATAATTACGCGAAATACTGACATCGAATGTTTTGTTGCCTCCAGAAGCTGTCTGATAGGCAACCTTGCAACTTGATACACGCTTCCGCGAAAACGGCTTCGTAATACAGAAGAAGAACATGGATCCCTGGGACACATTTTAACTCACGCTCAAAAGAACCATCAGCTTTCACATTCAGTGGTGTGGCTATGAGGCCAAATATGTCGGAAGCTACACAGACAGTCTCTCACAAACCCCCACAAAAACATCGCACACCGGCAAATCAGACCTTGGAGGCCAGTGGTCCAGTTCCAGATTCGTGCGGCCATCTACGAACCAGCCATCACTGAGGCGGCGTGTTGTTAATAAGTAAAACTAAAAGCTAAACTCCTCCCGAACAGGCCACGAAGGCTCAACGGTGCCGACCGGCCGCCGTGTCATCCTCAGCCTACAGGCGTCACTGGATGCGGATATGGGGGGGGGGGGGGGGGGGCATGTGGTCAGCACACCGCTCTCCCGGCCGTATGTCAGTTTCCGAGACCGGAGCCGCTAACTTCTCAATCAAGTAGCTCCTCAGTTTGCCTCACAAGGGCTGAGTGCACCCCGCTTGCCAACAGCGCTCGGCAGACTGGATGGTCACCCATCCAAGTGCTAGCCGAGCCCGACATTGCCGGTGATCTGACGGGAACCGGTATTACCACTGCGGCAAGGCCGTTGGCGTTGTTAGTAAGTGCTCTTACATGAAGTTGTGTGTCTCAGGTGGTCTACCAAATAGAGTGCTAGGTTCCGGCCCTCGGTGGTCGACGTTCAACCCCCCTCTAGAACCGCTCCACGGCCAATCAGCCCAGTATCAAATGAAAAAAAAAACGGATCTTTGCCGGAGTAAAAGGGGGCCCGCCACACTCGCTCTCCTAAGATGAAAGGCTCCAGTCTATCTGGAGTCAGGCCAAAAGACCGGCAACAGACCGCTGCGCCAGAGTCAGGACGCAAGTCGGTCCTGCAACGCCATTCAGACGAAGTGACGATCTTCTCGGGGGAAGGTCTGGGTTGTGGGACCCGACCCATATTGTCCTGCTCTACGGCCTTCCGTGAGCCTTTCTGCACGCACGCGTTGCGCTGCCGAAACACTTTGTCCCACACAAGCAGCAGTTTCCTGGATGGATGTATCACATTCTCTCATGCCAAAAATGCGCCCTCTTTCAGACTCACTGATTTGACGGCACGGTTCGCTCATACGTCTGCAAAGAATCCGGCACGTCTGTTCAAGTCACACGGATGGATTACCTTCGATTTGTAGCGACAACGACAGTCACATTCTACTGGTAGGTGGTGTTGCGATATCGATGTTGATCGTGAACCCGCAGGCCGACTTGCTACAAATGCTAATCGTTTCTTCAGAACATACCAACGTTCATGTCTCGTGAATATGAACATCCCATTTCCAGTCATTCAAGGTATTCTGTTTTTCTCTGAACATGAGTGTATATGTGATCTACGTGTTGCGACTGGGTTTATTAGTAAACAAGTAATACATTAAATCGTCATTCCTGGTGCTGTAGTTTTGCTGCGTGAACAGTACAAATGTAGTAAGTTCAAAAAATGGTTCAAATGGCTCTGAGCACTATAGGACTTAACACCTGAGGTAAACAGTCCCCTAGAACTTAGAACCACTTAAACCTAACTAACCTAAGGACATCACACACATCCATGCCCGAGGCAGGATTCGAACCTGCGACCGTAGCGGCCGCTCGGTTCCAGACTGTAGCGCCCAGAACCGCACGGCCACTCCGGCCGGCAAATGTAGTAAGTGATAAACTTCTTTCCTTTCATTATCTTGTGTCTATGTGTGGGAGGAGGGGAAGGGGGGGATGAGGGGTTGGCGTCAGTGAGAAAAAAATTCATAGAAATTTGAAGTTCGTTGGAAGCGGCTAAGTGCTTTCATTCTCAAATACTAGATGAATATAGTCTGGGTTCTTTGCGTGCCTTGAGTTGCAAAAATATACACAGTTTCCAACTTTAATATTTGTCTTCTTGTTTTTCCTAGTCGAGGGAAAGGGAAATTTTATCAAACTTCAATAAAGGCGCGGTTGGGCGATGAAATCTGGGGCCGCTGGCAGAGTGTGGCAACAGTCAACAGCCAGCGGGCCAGGCAAGGTAAACATGGCACTCGCGGACGTGGAGCTGCGACGGCGGTATTGCACGCACTATTTGTTTTGAGTGTAGCTACAACGAGGCAGGAAACTGCAACGTTGCTTTAAGTTGCTGTGATGTATGAGGTGGGGCACTAGGCCAGAGCCAAGAGTGGCGATTTGTAAGTGGCTGAGGTTTGGGTCTTTACCCCTGCCATAGTTTCTGTCTCTCTCTCTGACACTACGTCAGAAGTGAGGTAAAAACCAATATAAATAGATGGCCAATATTAGCTTGGGACTGAGTGTGCGAGGTCAGTCAAGCATCAGGACGGACCAGTGCGTGTCTTTGCTTGTAGCGCCCAGTCTGGCAGCAATGTTATAAGTATTTTGCATAAACATGTATTCTGTTTTCTGTGCACTTGCTCGGGCCATATATCACCGGGGCGGGGCGGAACGGCAGTCTGGAACTCGGAGATCGCACGGTCTGCCTGAAAGAGGGCAGTGACAGCGGTCTGCAGCCAATGCAGGTGGGACTCGGTTCCACTCCAGTTTACGTGCCACATTCGCTTACCACCTGGTGTAGCAGGGTCCAGTCGAGGCATGCGCTGTGGGAGGCACAGCAGCGCTACAACAGCGCCAGAGACCGGCGGTTGTTGCCATCCGGCAAGCACCACTAGCAGCAAGTCGCGGCACAGCATCCAGGAGGGCGTGGGTTCGAGTCCGGTCCTGTCTTGGGAGGAGCGGCAACCAGAGGGCCAAGCGTGACCAGTACACCCACCTTCGTCCCATGACCGGACACAGCACACCAAACGGGGCAGAGGGCGGCGAGGACCAGGGGCTGTAGCAGTCTCCGGAGTCACGGGCAGCAGCACGGCGTAAGTCACAATGCATCGGCAGGCGGCAACCAGGACAGCGCGGCCGAATTCCAGCAGGGCGGCCTTGATGACAGCAGCAGCGGCGTCAGCATACCAGGAGTCTGCTGATCCAGCTGGACTCGCGGGACAGCGCGCGGGCGGCATGCTGACACTGCACTTCACCCATCAAGTACTGTAAATTATCAGAATAAACAAATGTTACTGAATACCGCTGTATCGCTCTGCACTGCCCCTTGATGTTCTTGAACTCGCTCAGCCTCCTGACAAAATACGGCGTGGTGGGTCCCAGCTTCAGCTCCGCCATCTGGAGTCCCGGGTTCGACCAACCGACCCTGCAACATTTTAAAATTTTAACGTAAGATTGTACCTCTAGATGAGGAGATTATGACATCATTGTAAATTTCTTTTTAATTCGGTCGATAATTAAATAAATCTCTGAAAATCAAAATATTGTTGCCTCCAGAAGTCAGTAGGCAGGCAATGTTGCAGGCTTTGTCTGGGTGACCGCTTTAGCTGTTCAATAATATACGAGTGCTTGCTGAAAAGTAAAGCCTCCAGTTTTTTTATTCTGTTCTCAACATTGGTTGAGGTGTTACATGTCATCCACACAGCATGACGATGTGAGGCCACACATGAGCGCTGCGACATCAGCAACAATCCAGCACGTTGGCCTCAACATCGTCAATTATCCCCCAAACTGTTGCAACCTGTCCCCATCCGATTTTCGTCTGCTTCCAAACACCTCCGAGGACTTCTCTTTCATAGTGATGAGGCGGTGCATCGAGAGGAGAGGTTGTGGCTCCTTCAACAAAGTCAAAACATTCTGCAGTGACGGTACCAACTGTCTCTTGCTAGTGGGAACGAGTTCATCGCCAGAGTCACTATGTTGAGAAATAAGTATGTAGACACGAAGAATAAGGATGCAGAATATTAATGACGTTTGTTTTGTTTAGACAGGTTGAAGAGTTTTCAGATAAAAAATTCCGAGACGTTGCTTCTGTGTATTCCCTCATAGACGTGCGTGAAGTCAAGACGGCAGCAATCAAGCAGCTAATGGCGTTCTACATTCACGGTTCCGTCAGGTGCGATTTACTTGACTACTGCATGTATAAAAGTAGACTATCAGAGGTATGATGTCTCGATGCTCGTCGTCCACAGCTCGTGGTCTGGTGGCTAGCGTTGCTGCTTCTCGATCACGGAGTTCCTTGTTCGATTCCCAGTTGGGTTGGAGATTTTCTCTTCCTGGCGACATGGTGTTTGTGTTGTCCTCATCATTTAATCATCACCATCATCATCAACATCATCATCCGTCAATTATTCAAAAACAGTCTTAATTGCATTTATTATTATTATACCGCCAACCGGTTTCAACCCGACGTAGGGGTCATCTTCTGGGTGTTTACACCATTGGCGACTCCTGGTGGTGTCACTCCTGTCTACATAACGACCGTTATACAGAAGATGACCCCTACGTCGGGTTGAAACCGGTTGGCGGTATAATAATAATAAATGCGATTAAGACTGTTTTTGAATAATTGATTAATCATACTAATCGCTGCTTCATCTCCACAACCATGTTGTCCAGAAATCATCATTCATACCAGGGGCTAGATTGGACTGCACGAAAACTGGAATTTGAAAAAATTGGGACTTTGTACAGGGGAACTGATATCGTGCCGTTGAGCACCCCACAAACCAAACATCATCATCATCATCATCATCATCATCATCCATTCTCGTCATCAAGTATGTGAGGTCTAGGAAACCTGCATGCTCGGTTCGCTAAACTAACATTCAAACAAATCATATTAATGAGTTTTGTTACAAAAGGAAAAGATTACAATACTTAACTTTGACAATCACACAGAAGTGTCACAAGCAAAGGGCGACATACAGACTAAGCAATCTTCTTCAGTATATACAATTCCAAGTCTGTGCAAGATATAGCGTGCAAGTGAAGTAATAAGGGTCGACACTTCTATCCAAGTCGTTAGTCTTGAAGCTGCTATTCAACTGGGGCGTCGCCGGTCGGTCGCAGCGCTTATGTCCCCTTCACATAGGGGCCACTACTGTAGCACTGTCGTCCTGGAGAGGGGTCGGTCATCGTGCGATTGGCTGACGCCTTCTCACAGCCATCTCTTCTCTGTCGTTCCCGACTAGCGTGTCGGCCCTTGACTTAACGCCGTAACAAGAGGTGACAGTCCGTCGCCGTTTATTATGGCATGGGTTACGTGCACGCCGTCCACTTCTCCGCCTATCTTTGACGATTGTGCAGAACCATGCTAGACGACAATGGTGTATGGAACGACGTCACTGGGTTCAGGAATGGCCGACCAATCCAGGTTCTGTTTTAGTGAAAATGATGGCCATATTTTAGTTATCCGGAGATAGGGAGAGCAGCATCACAGTGACTGCATTCGCACAAGGCATATAGCGCCAACTCGAGGCCTTATGGTGTGAGGTGCTACTGGGAACAGACACAAACCACAGTTGGTGCGTGTCCAGGGCTCTGTGGCCAGTGTGACCCACTTAAATGACATCCCACGACCTGTAGCCATACCCTTTCTGCACAACACTGCAGACGCCATTTTTCAGCAAGGCAATGTATGACAACATTTTGCTACACGAACAAGTTCCTACTTGGTGTCACAGGACGACAGCCTTTTGCCCTGGCCCGCCAGATCACCAGAGTTGTCACGAAGATGTGTGGGATATGGTGAAACGACTTGTCCAGTACTGTGATCCAATGCCAACCACCATACACGAACTTTCAAACCAGGTGAAAGAAGGATGGGTAGCTATACCACAGGACTCCATTCACGCTTTGTAGACGTCTACACAACTATGCATGGGAGAAGATATCAGGACCCATGGCGGACCCAGTGCCTACTAGGCAACAGGACACATGCTGAACCGAGGTGACTGAAATGCTAATCGTTTCTGCATAACATACTAACGTCCACGTCCTGTGAATATGGACGTCACATCTCTAGTCGTTCAAAATGGTTCAAATGGCTCTGAGCACTATGGGAGGTCATCAGTCCCCTACAACGTAGAACTACTTAAACCTAACTAACCTAAGGACAACACACACATCCATGCCCGAGGCAGGATTCGAACCTGCGACCGAAGCGGTCACGCAGTCCACACTGTAGCGCCTAGAACCGCTCGGCCACACCGGCCGGCATTAGTCGTTCAAGGTTTTCTATTTTTACTCAACATGAGTGTACTACTGAATGTACCTGCCGAGTTGTATCATGCACTTCACATAGTCCAGTACAGCTGACGTCATAAACATTGAGATGTGTGGGAAACTAGCTTTTCATAAAACGCATTTATTCATTTGAAATCAGACGCTGGAAGTTATTTTATATACATGGGAGTTCAATTATTGAAAGAGACGGGGGGGGGGGGGGGGGGGTGTCCATTACATTTGAGGAGGAAATTTAAAAGCAGTACATTAATTACCGGCCGCCAACATACCTTGTAGGAAGGCTTGCTTTTTCATTCCGGTTATTAACAAATGTAGACAGTCAACGATAGTCACAGTTTCGCATTTCAAAAGCTGCTGTATATCGGATGGTTTCGGATTTGTGCGATGACGAATGAGACACACTACAAGGACTTCTACTGAAGCAAGCACAAGAAAGATAGTGTCAACAAAATATGATTAATGAAATGTGAAATGAATATGTGATCTGTCACATACGCTACTTGATCAAATCTGCTGTATACTAGGTTGTCAGAGAGCAGATAGCGTGAACCGTGACAAGCCATTTTTGTTTACCGTCATAAATCTCTAACATAACAATGATACATCAGCCATGTCATTACAGATACCAAGAAATAATGTACGAGGATTTTCAAAGCTTTCAGATATTATCAGTATTAATCATCATAGTAGATAAACATTCAGACTTGTTTACCTTCAAGGAAACTGATCGTGCTTTTCCATTTTAATAAAAAGAATTACAAAGTTTGTGCTTACTCACTCTCCTCCCGCATGAAAGCAGGCATCTAATGAATTTATCGTCTTTTTAAAATCCCCAGTAGGGCCTTCGAGTGCCTCTGAAATTTTCCACCTATCATGTTTCATTTGTTTCACCACTTCCGCTGTGGATCCCTAGAATCATGTGTGATACCTATATTCTTCTGTCAGCAACATCACATTCTCTTAAGACCACTCCATCCCTCCCGCAGCTCATGGGAACAACAACAACAAAGTGGAGGAGATAGTAGAGGCAAGCCTATATGTAGGCTCCCTAACTCTCTGAACGTCCTTCTAGATAGCTGCGCGGTCAGTGCAACCGACTGCTAAGCGAAGGGGCCTGGGTTCGGTTCCCGGCCGGCTCGGAGATTTTCTCCACTCGGTAATTGGGTATTGGGTCCTCCTTACTTTCATATCGTCATAACTGACAATACTATTGAGATGGCCCAATGTAGGCGGCCCGAAAGCCGGTGGAAAAGAAACGAACTGCCTGAACTTCTAGCTCTGCAACAGAGACGATAGAGTCAACTGAAAACCAGTGAAGACAAGCGAATGCGAATCGAAAACGAATTCTCGACCGCTGTTGTACGTTCCCTTGTGTTCGCTTCGGTGTAAGTGGCGCTGCACGGACCATCGTGTAAGTGCTATACTGTGGGTACCTCAATTCAGCGTGGAATGAAGTCGCCAGAGCCAACTGCTGCGGGAGACAACGTGGTAGTGATAGGGCTCGCACTCGAGTGCAGCAAGCTTCTTGTCCACTTGGAAATATACCAGCACCAGTTTCAGCCACCAACCACTTGAATATGGCCTTGGTCACCGAAGTCGGTCGTGGTGATGGAAAACGAAACTACTACAGGAGCCTTGATTTAACTGCAACAAATTGTAAATGCATCTAGCCAAGCCGCCGTACACCAAATCACACGCCACTGCATTGCTGGAGACCAATGACAACAATAAGTCTCACCAAACTGGCACATAACAGTTCAGTAATACAGACCTAATTTAAGATCAAAAGAAAATTAACAACAGATTCTCATGCTGCAGGTGACACATATCATGAAACATAATTACTATTAATGTTGTGGTATACACTACCGGCCATTAAAATTGCTACACCAAGAAGAAATGCAGATGATAAACTGGTATTCATTGGACAATATATATTATACTAGAACTGGCATGTGATTACATTTTCACGCAACTTGGGTGCATAGATCCTGAGAAATCAGTGCCCAGAACAACCACCTCTGGCCGTAATAACGGCCTTCATACGCCTCGGCATTGAGTGAAACAGAGCTTGGATGGCGTGTACAGGTACAGCTGCCCATGCAGCTTCAACACAATACCACAGTTCATCATTATTAGTTACTGGCGTATTATGACGAGTCAGTTGCTCGGCCACCATTGACCAGACGTTTTCAATTGGTGAGAGATCTGGAGAATGTGCTGGCCAGGGCAGCAGTCGAACATTTTCTGTATCCAGAAAGGCCCGTACATGACCTGCAACATGCGGTCGTGAATTATCCGGCTGAAATGTAGGATTTCGCAGGAATCGAATGAAGGATAGAGCCACGGGTTGTAACACATCTGAAATGTAACGTCCACTGTTCAAAGTACCGTCAATGCGAACAAGAGGTGACCGAGTCGTGTAACCAATGGCACCCCATACCATCACGCCGAGTGATACCCCAGTATGGCGATAACGAATACACGCTTCCAACGTGCGTTCACCGTGATGTCGCCAAATACGGATGCGACCATCATGATGCTGTAAGCAGAACCTTGATTCATGCGAGAAAATGACGTTTTGCCATTCGTGCACCATGGTTCGTCGTTGAGTACACCATCGCAGGCGCTCCTGTCTGTGATGCAGCGTCAAGGGTAACCGCAGCCACGGTCTCCGAGCTGATAGTCCCTGCTGCTGCAAACGTCGTCGAACTGTTCGTGCAGATGGTTGTCGTCTTGCAAACGTCCCCATATGTTGATTCAGGGATCGAGACGTGGCTCCACGATCCGTTACAGTCAAGCGGATAAGATGCCTGTCATCTCGTCTGCTAGTGATACGAGGCCGTTGGGATCCAGCGCAGCGTTCCGTATTACCCTCCTGAACCCACCGATTCCATATTCTGATAACAGTCATTGGATCTCGACCAACGCGAGCAGCAATGTCGCGATGCGATAAACCGCAATCGCGATAGGCTACAATCCGACCTTTGTCAAAGACGGAGACGTGATGGTACGCATTTTTCCTCCTTACACGAGGCATCACAACAACGTTTCACCAGGCAACGCCGGTCAACTGCTGTTTGTGTATGAGAAATCGGTTGGAAACTTTCCTCATGTCAGCACGTTGTAGGTGTCGCCACCGGCGCCAACCTTGTGTGAATACTCTGAAAAGCTAATCATTTGCATATTCCAGCATCATCTTCGTGTCGGTTAAATTTCGCGTCTGTAGCACTTCATCTTCGTGGTGTAGCAATTTTAATGACCATTAGTGTATTAAGAATAGAGAAGGAAAGAGCTGCCGTATTGAACAGGAGCATAAAACTACTCACAACAGTCTTTGAAAATAACGTAATTTTAGCGTATAGCAATCTACAGTTTATTTTCACTAAAAAAATCGTGATAGCGAATTATTATTGAAACTACGATAGGGATAGCAGTTTGCGTGGAAGTGGGCCTACAGATCTCGTATTGTTTATCCGGTTTATTTGGTACTCTTCTATATTTGCCGCACGAAACGAACAGCAGCTCACTTTTCGCGCAGACAGTATGGTGAAGAGCGAGAAAATACCATACGCTTGCAGGCCGTTATGGAAGACACCTACTTACTGTAACTGCTGCTTCAAGTCCGCCTGATCCAGGTCATTAGAAGAATCACAGTACCTCACAGAAACGTTCTAGAGGGTCTACACCTACGTCTGCATTTGCACGCCACAAGTCACCTTACGATGTGTGACGGAGTTTAGCTTTGGTACCCCTATCATTTGCTCCCTTCTCTGTTCCATTAGCGTATGCTGCGTGAGAATGACAAGTCAGACTCCCGTATGAGCACTGATTTCTCAGATTTCTTTCGTCATGGTCATTTCATCTTCGAATTTACATTCACAGAATTTCAACAGTAGCCTTCTCCGAGCTACACATCGCCTGTCGTGTAGTGTCTGCCGCTGGAGTTTGTTGGACGTTCGTAACGTTCTCGTGATTACTAAAGCATACCGTGACGCAACGTGCCGATTTTCGATGGATCTTTTCGCTTCCGCCCCCCCCCCCCTTTCTCTCTCTCTCTCTCTCTCTCTCTCTCTCTCTCTCTCTCTCTCTCTCCTGTTAATCCTACTTGGTAACGGTCCCAGACTGATGAACACTACTCCAGAATCGGTCGAACAAGTATTTTGTAAGCCACTTTTTTCGTGGATGAATTAGTGTTCTCTAAGATTCTTCCAAATCCAACTCACAAGGGGACCGCCCCTACTGGTCATTACCGATTTAGATCAAATTTATGATATAGGCACAGCTTGGCCGCAAATGAAAATGACAGAAATAGGAGCTCCAGATGGAAAAAGTCTAGTAAAAAACATAGAGGGTGGTGGAGTCGTGTCCCCTTGTGGAAACACTTTTTTATTTTCAGTGTTTGCGGTACTTACACTGAGAATAGAAAATGAACTAAGTAACCAACTCGTATACAACGCAATATACTGAAAAATTATTGTCAATGGTCTACAAACTGGTACTCGCTGTTTTGGACCGAGGACTCAAAACACTGTGGATGAATACGCGGCAAAATGTAGGAATGTCGCCATTATTTCGTCAAAACCTGGGAAACTTGCAACAACCTCATGCAAAAATTGTTTGGCTGATGTGATGAAACCCTGCCCAACGGCCTGGCCACAATGGTAACCCGGTTCCCGTCGCATCACCGAAGATAAGCGCTGTCGGGCTTGGCTAGCGTCTGGATGGGTGACCTTCCAGTTCTGACGAGAGCTGTTGGGAAGCCCGGATGCACCCAGCCCTTGTGAGGCCAACTGAGGAGCTTCTTGATTGAGAAAAAGCGGCTGTTGTTACGAAAACTGTCAACGTGCTCGTAGGTTGAGGATGACACGGCGGTCAGTCGGTACAGATGTCAGCCGGTACTCGAGGTCTGTTCTGACGGAGTTTAGACGAAACTGTAGTTGTAGGAGGATTCCTGTTATTGTTTTACTCACGAGAAAGAGAAAAATCTACAACAATGCGACAGTATCTCTCAAGATGAATAGGGATTGAAATCCTGCAGTATAAAATTACTATCCCAAAACGCACTCCGCCAATGCAGTCTTTCGATATCTGTTTTAATCGTCACGGATGGAGGTTGGTCAAGAACCTTCAAAACTGCTCTTATCTCAGCCAGAGAGAAAGAGAAATCACATCCGGAGGAAACTGCATCAAAATACATTCCGTTGTATATTACCAGCTATGCTCGGCAATATTTTACGAAAGGATACGTTACGTGTGATTTGTTGACAAACTTTGCGATGGCGGCGACTCTTTTATGATTCGAAATCAAGTGTGTTTTTCTGTCAAAATTTTAAAACAAACATGTAATTGTTAAAATGAGGCTTTTATAACCTGTGCAAGATGCCGATAAAATTACTACTCCCAGCGAGTGTAATTCATCAAATTTAATTTTACACTCGAAGTTCTTGTGTACACCTCATAATCCCTTGCTGGAAATTTATTTCCTATCTCAAATATTCCTTTTTCTCTTCTTTTCATGCCTTTTGTAAAATATATTAGTAAAAACAACACACTGAACATTATTTCAATTTGTTTGCCTTGTAAGTAACGTAAAAATGGAAAATAAAGCTAAGTTTATACATAGGGACCCGACTCCAAGACCCTCGCACTACCGTTCTGTCCTCTTTCCGCTGCGCTAACCGCTGCCTATGAGCTAGGCCAACATAAATGGCTCCTGCCTCGTCAGACCCGTGCCAGAATGCTGTTTTTTTTTCCAAACGCTTGTCTATCTTGAGTTTCCCACTTTTGGCTCTTTCATTTCTGGCCGAGTCCTGTACGTACCATAAATTTGGGCGAAATCAGCTCTGACCAATGGGCGTACCCCCCTTGACAGCCTTTTCCTACAATTTGTGTTTTTGGTCATCCTACTTAAAGTCGCTCCGTTCGGTCACTCCTAGATATTTTACGATTGCTACTGCTTCCAGTGAGTTTTTACCAACAGTGTAATCGAACAGTAATGGTTATTCTGGCTTCCGTCTTGTATTTTTGCAGTCAACGTTTGTTTGATAATTCTTCTGACGTTTCGCCAGCAAGAGTAGCTGTCGTCGTCAAAGCTCCACCCTCCATTGCAGGTGATGGAGGGCAAAGCTTTGACAATGCCAGCCACTCGTGCTGGCGTAACGTCAGAATAATTACCAAAGACAGAAGCCAACAGCCAATTTGTCAACAAGTTGCCACGAAAGCCTTAACAATTCTGTAGTAACGTATCTCTTCGGCTACTTAGGCCCACTGTGTCACGTTTATTTATGTGGAAGGTTAACTGCCGGTCCTTGAACCAATAATGGATCCTCTACAAGTTACTCTGCGTTTCGCTACAGTATTCATGCACTGAAACCTTCCTATAGATAACAGCATTGTCAGCAAAACGCCTTTATAGGAAGTGAGGTACTGGCAGGATTGAAGCTGTGAGGACGGGTCGTGAGTCGTGCTTGGGTAGCTCAGATGGTAGAGCGCTTGCCCGCGCACACATTTTTAATGTGTCAGGAAGTTTCGGCCTTTATAGAGTTTTCTAAGTTATCCACTACTTCATGCATATATATATATATATATATATATATATATATATATATATATATATATATATATATACAATAGTAAATTGTGAGGACCCCATAGCATTCCCTCGTGGCATCTGTAGATTTCATTCCGTACTGAGTTATGCCTCTGAGAAAGTTCTGAATACAGTCACAAACCTGCTCCTATTATCTGTAAGATCACTAAGTGCGTATGCGGAATTCTATTCAGTGCCTTCCGGAAATCGAGGCACACGGTATCCTTGTGTACTCCTTTATCTACGTCGCTCTGGATTTCGTGGACGAAGAGAGCAAGATCTCCTTTTAAGGCATCTACGTTGGTCTCCAGAAACATCCTAATCTGTGAATTCGCAATTCTACAGCAGATTGGCACCAGCGTAACAGGTAGTAATGTTTGCTTCTGGTAGTACTTTTACGCTAGTGGTTGCAACGTTTCCCACAAGTGTTTACCGTAACCGAATCTTACAACAAAACGGGAGCCACGTTACTACGATAGGCTTCAGGGCCACCAGCGACCGACAGAGAACGCTTCCGCGCCTTCGTGCCTCTAAGTCCCGCACACGCCGTGCTGTTCACTGTGGTGTTTGCACAACAGACTTTCTGTTTGCTCTCATCTGTTCACAAACCTGCAGCAGCGCCCGTTGGGTATTTTCGCTGTGTGTTTGCTTCGGTTTTATTTCCAACAAATACCGAGGCGCCTTATTTCGACCCCTTCTCCGTAACAACCGTAATATTTACCTAACTGTGGATTGAGCTAAAACCGTTGATCGGCTAATACGGCGCTTCCCACCAAACCTCAGGGTGTGCTGCGCTCAATGAAATTTGCCCCCAGAAAGATAGAGGATAGGTCCACTACCTCTTGTATGAATTCCGCAACTTTCCTGACAGGTAGAAGAGCGAAGGCTCTTTCGCAATGTACTGATGGAAAGGACTGCAGATGCCCGAAGAAAAACAGTAATCCCGAAATTTTTAGAATCGCCAGTACTCATAATTTATTTCATTTTCTGCCAACACAATCACAGAATTTTTACTTATTATGGCATCTTGAGAAACTACAATGGAAAAAATAAAGACCAAATTATAAGTATGGAAACTTCCTGGCAGATTAAAACTGTGTGCCTGACCGAGACTCGAACTCGGAACCTTTGCCTTTCGCGGGCAAGTTCTCAGATGGTAGAGCACTTGCCCGCGAAAGGCAAAGGTTCCAAGTTCGAGTCCCGGTCCGGCACACAATTTTAATCTGCCAGGAAGTTTCAAAACCAGCGCACACTCCGCTGCAGAGTGAAAATTTCATTGTGTATAAGTATGGAATTTAAAAACCGTACCTTTTTTACTTGACAAAGCATGCTTTGAAATAAATATAAAATAATTTATGGTCATTACGCGCTGATCAGTACATGGTACACGTAATGTGCATAAGATGCATTGCCATACTAACTAAAAGGCTGGGAGTATATTACCACCCTTGCTGTTAATTTCACCGAAGGTTGTTTTGACTTTCCTATACACTGACTCAGTACTTCCGACAATCATTTCTTTTTCGATTTTTTCACATTTTTCATGCAGTCACTTCGCATCTGCTTCCCTGAATTTCCTATTTATTTCAGTCCTCAGTGACCTGAATTTCCGAATTCCTAAATTTCCCTGAACGTTTTTGTAATTTCTACTTTCGTCGATCAACTGAAGTATTTCTTCTGTGACTTATGGTTTCTTCGCTGTTAGCTTCTTTGTACCTTTGATTTTCTTTCCAGCTTCTGTGATGGCCCTGTTTAGCGATGTACGGTCCTCTTCAAATGAACTGCCTACTGAGCTTTTCCTTATCGCAGTATCTATAGCCTCACAGAACTTCAAACGAATCTCTTCATTCCTTGCGCACTGTTCCTTCCTGACTAATCTCTTAAACTTCAGCCTAGTCTTCTTCACTACCAAATTGTGGTCTGAGAATATATCTGCACCTGAGTACGCCCTACAATTCAGTATCTGATTTCGGAATCTGTTCCTGATAATGACGCAGTCTAACCTAACTCTTCCCGTATCTCCCCGCCTTTTCCAAGTATACCTCTTCCTTTTGTAATTCTTGAATAGAGTACTCGCTATTACCGACTGAAATTTATTGCGTAACTCAATTAGCTTTTCTCTTCAATCACACCTAACACCAAGCCCATATTCTCCCGTTACCCTTTCTTCTGCTGCTTCTCCTACAATCGCATTCCAGTCCCTCCTTTTACGTAATGAATTACCTGTTCAGTATCCTCATACACTCTCTCTATCTCTTCATCTTCTGCTTGCAACGTCGACATGTGTACCTGAACTATCATTGTCGGTGTTGGTTTGCTGCCGATTC
The DNA here is from genome assembly GCF_023864345.2 of Schistocerca serialis cubense. NCBI lineage: Eukaryota > Metazoa > Arthropoda > Insecta > Orthoptera > Acrididae > Schistocerca > Schistocerca serialis. The sequence continues at coordinate 866,176,006 of NC_064641.1, read as the reverse complement.
TGGTAAGAACAACCCTATCACTGAACTGTTCACAGTAACACACTCTCTGCCCTACCTTCCTGTTCATAACGAATCCCACTCCTAACAGATTAATCTGTCCCTGTAATCTCTGACACCAGTAAATCATCACCCATTAAATTATTGATAAAGGACTGCAACTGATTACTAAATGAAACAATAATCTCAAATAACTCAGTTTATTACGTATAAGTAATCACATTCACTATAAACAAATTGAGATCGATAAATTAAGGCCTTCGCAAACTTGAGCAACACACCTAGAATTCAAGTTCACGCTTAATTGCACAAAAGTTATATTCACGGAGGATGTCCTGCGATTGACGTAACTTAGTACACAGAGATAGAAAATACTTCAGACGGATATGTGTGTGCATCTATTGACTGCGTTGAAAGCATGTTGAACCGTGTGCACAAAATAAGTCGTCGAGTTGAAGACCGGAATTACTAAACATTATTACAAAAAACTTCGCCTTTCCCTGACGTTCAACGGCCGCTATGGCCGAGCGGTTCTAGGCGCTTCAGTCCGAAACCGCGCGACTGCTACGGTCGCAGGTTCGAATCCTGCCTCGGGCATGGATGTGTATGATGTCCTTAGGTTAGTTAGGTTTAAGTAGTTCTAAGTTCTAGGGGACTGATGACCTCAGATGTTAAGTCCCATAGTGCTCAGAGCCATTTGAACCATTTTGAACTAGTTAAGGCAACGGATACGCAGTTCTGACGTTGTGATTAGTGATGAATGTAAGACTGAAGGAAAAATTAAGACACGTTCATAGGACTTATCGAATTGCAAAGGAGTTCGACAATGTAACATGGTACAAGATGTTTGAAATTCAGAGAAAAGTAGTGGTAACTTAAAGGGAAAGACGGGTAATACATAAGTTGAACGAGTACAAGAATCAAGAGGGAACAATAAGTGTCGCAGACCAAGAACGAAGTGCTCGGATTAAAAAGGATGAAAGATAAGGGTGTAATCTTTCGCCCCTGCTGTTCAATCTACAAGTCGAAGAAGCCGTGGCGGAAATAAAACAAATATTCAAGTGGGGTACTGAAATTCCAGGTGAAAAGATATCAGTGATAAGATCCACTGATGACGTTGCTAACCTTAGCGAAACTTAAAAAGAATTAAAGGATTTGTTGAAAGGAATGAACAATCTAATGGATACAGAATAGGGATTGAGAGTAAACTGAAGGGAGACGAAATTAATAAGAAGTAATAGGGCTTCAAACTTATCACCAGGATTGGGGAACACGAAGCAGACAAAGTCAAGGAATTCTGATCTCTAGGCAGCAAGGACGATATAAAAGGCAGACTAGCATTGGCAAAAAGAGCATTCCTGGCTAAGAGAAGTCTGCCTGTACCAAACATAGGTCTTAATTTGAAGAAGAAATTTCTGAGAATGTACGTTTGGAGCACAGCATTGTATGGTAGTGAAACATGGACTGTGGGAAAACAGGAAAAGAAGGGAACAGAAGTATTTGGGATGTTATGCTACAGAAGAATGTCGAAAATTAGGTGTATTGATAAAGTAAGGGGTGGAGAGTTTCTCCAGAGAATCGGCTATGAAAGGCGTATATGAAAAACACTGTCAAAAGAAGGGACGGATGATAAGACATGTGTTAAAACATCTGGGAATAACTTCTATTGTACTAGAGGGAGCTGTAGAAGTAAAAACTGTAGGGGAACACAGAGACTGGCATACAGCAAGCAATAATCAGACAGGACGTAGGTTACAAGTGCTACTCAGAGATGAATCGGTTGGCAGAAATTCTACGGCTGTCCAAAAATTTATTAGATCATCATGTGAAAATTTTAACTAAATAGATAAGAAAAGTTTGAGATTTTTTCTAACAGTGTTTCCTCCTTATATATTACATATATATTTATATACGATGTATATTTCCAAAACATATAGCCTCTCTCTGTTCCAAGGTTTGATAAAGTATCGTGTAAAAATTGAAGTAAATTGGTTAGGAACTTTTCGAGATTTTTGGTGACAACGTTAAACAACGCCTTGTGTTTATGTAGTAGTATAGCCATATGTACATATATTAAAATACATGTCTGTAATCCACCGAGCGAGGTGGCGCAGTGGTTAGACACTGGACTCGCATTCGGGAGGACGACGGTTCAATCCCGCGTCCGGCCATCCTGATTTAGGTTTTCCGTGATTTCCCTAAATCACTCCAGGTAAATGCTGGGATGGTTCCTTTCAAAGGGCACGGCCGACTTCCTTCCCCGTCCTTCCCTAATCCGATGAGACCGATGACCTCGCTGTCTGGTCTCCTTCCCCAAACCAACCAACCAACCAACATGTCTGTATAAATGCTCACTGGAATACTGTGGAAAAATCTGAAGTAAATGGGTCAGGAACTTGCCAAAATTTTTGCTAACAATGTTTCCGTCTGTATAACGTAAAAATATTTGTAAAACATATATTAAAAACGTAGTGCGTATCCGCCTGAATCTTTATTGGAGTACTAAGGTATAATTTGAATTTTTCGAAACTTTTGCAAACAACGTTTCCAATTCATATTCAGGGTGAACATTAATGAAACCGACAAACTGCAGGGACGATTTCCTGACTGAAAATGGAGGAAAAAAGGTCTTACGATCATGTGTCCGGAGACGGACGGTGTGCGTGTAACGGCAACAAATCGTCCCGGAACACATTATCGATCGGCATTGCATCCACGTCACAACAGTTGTTGAAAGGGGCCTACTTGTTGGCCGTTGTCATGCAGGGCGCACATAATCGTACTTTGGCGGGCCACTTTCCTGGAGCTTGCAATAGGGTTCGTCTCGATATCCTGTAGACCCCGGTCCACCCTGCACGTTCGCCTGTCTCAAAGGACTCATGATCACAAAAACGCTCTTAAAAGGCTTGAAATGCTGTATGGTATAGTTTGTGTCTGTGAGGGTACTTGTTCTGAAATAGCCGTGCTGCCTCTCGACCGTTTCCACCTTCTTGGCGCACACAAACACCATCTCCCGACGTGAACGCCGGACCATTCTGCTGCTTACAGTACACTGCGTCAATGACACAGCCTGCAACACGCAAGCAACACACCACGTGTTCATAGGAACGTTCATTCCTCAGCGCCATCTACTGTGGCAACGATGCATATCCGCACACATGCTCATACGACTCCTTTTCCTCCGTTTCCAGTAACGTATCCGTCCCTGCCGTTTTTTTTCCTTCATTTTATTTCAGTTCTCCATATCGGGGCGGGCTGGCAGCAGCATATGCGCTGTTCTTCAGCCGAAAAGCATAGAACAAACAATAGAAGACATTTAAAAATAACAAAGAAGAAAACATGGTGAACATAGATATAAAAAAGGGGAACATCATGGAAGACAATAGACAAAAAGGGACGACTGTAAAATGGAGATAAAAACCGTAAAAAAGTAGCGCACACAACAAACCACACACTGGGAGAATTAAAAGAACACAAGGCGCAGTATGACCGGAGCATAAAAGTATCGACAGATGGCGTAGCACATAACAAACAATGACAGTAACATTAAGTACAAGGCCAGCACACAATTAAAATCACACCTCTCATCCGCCCCTGCCGTTTGTCGGTTTTATTAATATTCACCGTATATAAATGTTTGTTTGAGTACAATATAAAAATGTGAAGTAATTCTGTCAAGAACGTTTCGAGATTTTTGCTAACAACGTTTCTCTTTTATACAGGGTGTAAATTTTAAGTTGACAAACCAGAATAACTAGAAAAATAAGCTTCACACAAAAAAATGTGTAGAATCCAAAGTTGATTATTTTCGAGGGGGACATCTGCTGGTGCTAAAATTATCCTGTAACCCCAGCCCCCTGTGGGTGGGGCAGGAGGCAACTTCAAAATTTCAAATGGAAACCCCCATTTTTATTGCAGAATCAGATTGTACATAAAAATACATACATTTTGTCTCAACCATTTGTTTTGATTCTTGGTAGTTGGCGCTGTAATTCAAGAAAATCCATGTTCTCATTTCTGCGTCGAAAATGGTTACGGATAAATAAAAAATACTTATTTACTATGTAAATTTTGATTCGCTAAAACTAAAACTCTCCCCACATGGCAGCTGTGGCCGAGCGGTTCTAGGTGCTTCAGTCCGGAACCACGCGACTGCTACGTTCGCAGGTTCGAATCCTGTCTCGGGCATGGCTGTGTGTGATGTACTTAGGATAGTTAGGTTTAAGTAGTTGTAACTTCTAGGGGACTGCTGACCTCAGATGTTAAGTTCCATAGTGCTCAGAGCCATCTGAACCATTTTTTAATTAGAGATTCACAAATGTTGAAACATATTTTAATTATTTCGGCAGATTCGAATAAGTGGGTCAACATTTGTAAACCTCTAATTCCTCTCCCTCAAACCCCACCCTATGGGGAGAAAGAGTTGTAGATTTAATGAACAAATTAGGAGCATATGGACTAACAACCAATTGTGTGACTGGATTGAAGAGTTCCTAGATAACAGAACGCAACATGTCATTCTCAATGGAGAGAAGTCTTCCGAAGTAAGAGTGATTTCAGGTATGCCGCAGGGGAGTGTCGTAGGACCGTTGCTATTCAAAATATACATAAATCACCTTGTGGATGACATCGGTAGTTCACTGAGACTTTTTGCGGATGATGCTGTGGTATATCGAGAGGTTGTAACAATGGAAAATTGTACTGAAATGCAGGAGGATCTGCAGCGAATTGACGCATGGTGCAGGGAATGGTAATTGAATCTCAATGTAGACAAGTGCAATGTGCTGCGAATACATAGAAAGAAAGATCCCTTATCATTTAGCTACAATATAGCAGGTCAGCAACTGGAAGCAGTTAATTCCATAAATTATCTGGGAGGACGCATAAGGAGTGATTTAAAATGGAATGATCATCTAAAGTTGATCGGTGGTAAAGCAGATGCCAGACTGAGATTCATTGGAAGAATCCTAAGGAAATGCAATCCGAAAACAAAGGAAGTAGGTTACAGTACGCTTGTTCGCCCACTGCTTGAATACTGCTCAGCAGTATGGGATCCGTACCAGATAGGGTTGATAGAAGATATAGAGAAGATCCAACGGAGAGCAGCGCGCTTCGTTACAGAATCATTTAGTAATCGCTAAAGCGTTACGGAGATGATAGATAAACTCCAGTCGAAGAGTCTGCAAGAGAGACGCTCAGTAGCTCGGTACGGGCTTTTGTTGAAGTTTCGAGAACATACCTTCACCGAGGAGTCAAGCAGTATATTGCTCCCTCCTACGTATATCTCGCGAAGAGACCATAAGGATAAAATCAGAGAGATTAGAGCCCACACAGAGGCGTACCGACAATGCTCCTTCCAACGAACAACACGAGACTGGAATAGAAGGGAGAACCGATAGAGGTACTCAAGGTACCTCCGCCGCACACCGTCAGGTGGCTTCCGGATTATGGATGTAGATGTAGAATCAAAATTTACGAAGTAAATAAGTATTTTTTTATTTATCCGTAACCATTTTCCACGCAAAAATGAGAACATGGATTTTCTTGAATTACAGCGCCAACTACCAAGAATCAAAACAAATGGTTGAGACAAAATGTATGTATTTTTATGTACAATCTGATTCTGCAATAAAAATGAGGGTTCCAATTTGAAATTTGAAAGTTGCCTCCCACCCCACCGCCAGGGGGCTGGGGTGGCGGGCTAATTTTAGCACCCGCATATGTCCCCCTAGAAAATAATCGGCTTTGGATTCTACACATTTTTTTGTGTGAAGCTTATTTTTCGCTTTATTCTGGTTCGTCAGCTAAAAATTTACACCCTGTATATTACCTATATTTTTATATTCCATGTATACTGAAAGAAGTAGTAGCTAATATCTGCCCGAAGGTTTGTCAGAGTAACGTGTAAAAACCTGAAGTAAATCGATGAAGAACTTTTCGAGATTTTTGGTAACAACTTTAAACAACGACTGGTCTTTATATAATGTTGTAGATCCAAGCTTCTTCGCTAGTTCAAGGATATCTAATTCAAAGATGCTCATGCTGCTAAAGTAGGCAACAAAAGTCCGAATTTCTTGTGAAAGGGATAAATTATAAAATCCTTTTCGTTGCATAAGAATTAATTTCACACCCGCAGCATCAAGTCCAAGAACACTATTACTCCGTCTCCCTTTCCAGGTACCACCATCGCCTCATACCATCATCCAGCGTTGCCGCAGACAGACTAATGCGAAGAGCTGCATCAAACCAGTCTTCGGGCTGAAAGTGGAACAACAACGTTTTAAATGATCAGTCCACCCCTTCTGGGCAGATAGGTACCCAGATATACGGTACTGGCCATTAAAATTGCTACACCACGAAGATGAAGTGCTATAGACGCGAAATTTAACCGACAGGAAGAAGATACTGTGATTTGCAAATGATTAGCTTTTCAGGGCATTCACACAACGTTGGCGCCGGTGGCGACACCTACAACGTGCTGACATGAGGAAAGTTTCCAACCGATTTCTCTTACACAAACAGCAGTTGACCGGCGTTGTCTGGTGAAACGTTGTTATGATGCCTCGTGTAAGGAGGAGAAATGCGTACTATCACGTTTCCGACTTTGCTAAAGGTCGGATTGTAGCCTAACGCGATTGCAGTTTATCGTATCGCGACTTTGCTGCTCACGTTGGTCGAGATTCAATGACTGTTAGCAGAACATGGAATCGGTGGGTTCAGGAGGGTAATTCGGAACGCTGTGCTGGATCCCAACGGCCTCGTATCACTAGCAGTCGAGATGACGGGCATCTTATCCGCATGGCTGTTAACGAATCTTGCAGCCACGTCTTGATCCCTGAGTCAACAGATGGGGACGTTTGCAAGACAACAACCATCTGCACGAACAGTTCGACGATGTTTGCAGCAGCATGGACTATCAGCGCTGAGACCATGGCTGCGGTTACCCTTGACTCTGCATCACAGACAGGAGCGCCTGCGATGGTGTGTACTCAACGACGAACCTGAGTGCACGAATGGCAGAACGACATTTTTTCGGATGAATCCAGGTTCTGTTTACAGCATCATGATGGTCGCATCCGTGTTTGGCGACATCGCGGTGAACGCACATTGGAAACGTGTATTCGTCATCGCCATACTGGCGTATCACCCGGCGTGATGATATGGGGTGCCATTGGTTACATGTCTCGGTCACATTGTTCGCATTGACGGCACTTTGAACAGTGGACGTTACATTTCAGATGTGTTACGACCCGTGGCTCTACCCTACATTCGACCTTTGCGGAATCCTACATCTCAGCAGGATAATGCACGACCGCATGTTGCAGGTCCTGTACGGGCCTTTCTGGATACAGAAAATGTTCGACTGCTGCCCTGGCCAGCACATTCTCCAGATCTCTCACCAATTGAAAACGTCTGGTCAATGGTGGCCGAGCAACTGGCTCGTCACTATAGGCCAGTCACTACTCCTGATGAACTGTGGTACCGTGTTGAAGCTGTATGGGCAGCTGTACCTGTACACGCCATCCAAGCTCTGTTTGACTCAATGCCCAGGCGTATTAAGGCCATTATTACGACCATAGGTGGTTGTTCTGGGTACTGATTTCTCACGATCTATGCACCCAAATTGCAATGAAAATGTAACCACATGTCAGTTCTAGTATAATATATTTGCCCAATGAATACCCGTTTATCACCTGCATTTCTTCTTGGTGTAGCAATTTTAATGGCCAGTAGTGTATTTGTGGGAGGCACTTTTTGAAAAAAACGGCAGTCGGTCGTGTTCGTTTCGCATTCGCTTGTGTTCACTCGTTTTCTGTTGATTTTGTCGTCTCTGCTGGAGCGCAAGTAGTTCAGAAAGTTCATTTCTTTTCCACTGGCTTCCGGGCCGTGTACATTCTGCCATCTCAATAGTAATGTCAGTTATGAGGATATGAAAGTAAGGTCGACCCAACAGCCAATTCCCGAGTGGAGAAAATCTCCGATCCGGCCGGGAATCGAACCCAGGCCAGTAGTGTAGCTATCAGCGTGCGCTAGCGACCTAAGTCAACAGAGGAGGTAGTTTTGCAGCGACGACAGGTGTTGGAGACTGATAGCTGGCAGCGGAGGGCGGACACACGGTGAACTTTTGAGGGCGAGCGCATGTCGGAGAACGGCGAAGCTGAGCGTAACTAAGGGGATGACGCGGGCCGCCGCTCGGAATCACGCGATTACGCGTCCAGCGCGCGCCGTGACGCACGCGCCGTTTTCCCAGGCGACGCCGACGTCACAGCACGCAGGTGGCACGCACGGCGCCGAGGTATGCGTGGCCGGCGTGCCCTCGCGTGCCACACGCGTCTGCCGGGACACCCCGCGTGCAGACGCCAGCTGCCACCCTCTGGCGCGACTCTCCGCGGCACATGACCTACATCCGGACGTTGCCGCCATTCCGTCAAATTCGTACTGTGTAGGTGCAGAGGAGGTGTGGCCAGGAGACTGAAGGATACGGGCATCTGGAGATGGTTCAAATGGCTTTGAGCACTATGGGACTTAACTGCTGTGGTCATCAGTCCCCTAGAACTTAGAACTACTTAAACCTAACTAACCTAAGGACATCACACACATCCATGCCCGAGGCAGGATTCGATCCTGCGACCGTAGCGGTCGCGCGGCTCCAAACTGTGGCAGACAGTTCCCATTTGGGCTATTGATAAGACATCGATATAACGATATTACTCCAAAAAATATCGATATAATTCGGCGGTAATTTCTCACCAATATCGATATGTCGACGTCGAAATGGCATGGTCGTGTGCCGATATTTTTATTTTATATTCTATTTTTTCCCAATTTTCGATAAATATTTGAAGTTGCCCCTTTGAATTTGTAGCAGAACATAATTTTACTTTCACTGTGTGAAGGAGACTCACTGCTTTTTAAGCTTTCATCACGTGCAGTCTTTGATTGTGTCAAGCAAGTATTGTTGGCAGAAAGCTGAAATCCGACTGCACAGGGGAGTGGCGATATGAATGGAATAAAAAGATTTCCGATGTGAAGAAATATGTCACCAGTTGTAATGAAAAACTATTTTTAACTCAACTAATGTACTATTTCTTCACATCGCCATTCTCCAAAACCAGCTACAGACACTCACGAACAAAAATACCAAGATTGATCGGTCTTTTCGGTGGGCAGAGACATGTGAGGAGAAGTTCTGACGTAATCGGCGCTCGGTGCAACCAAAAGCAACTGCAACGTTTAACTTCACCACGCAATGTTGACACTACTACTGCTAGGTCGCTTGCGTTTGTAGAAATGAAAAAAACAGGGAAGTCGACACGAAGTGTTCCAGAGAAACCCGATATGTGACTAAACCAAACGACGGACCAATAGGACACCTTTTACGTTGCCAATTACATGCAGTTACCATTGTTAGCAAAGTGGTTATCGCCAAGCGCTAACATGCATCGTCCGTCTTTCGTTTCTTGCTCTAATGGGGATAGGCTGGCTGCTAATTTGTTGATGTGCAGAATATCCAATAATAAATCAGTACTTAAATTCACAGTTATAAAACTGGCAGTATATTTACAATGTGCACCCGATGTTTTTTTGGACTGTATGTCGATATTTGTTTCGTCCGTATATCAATATGAGGACAATATTATTAGATATATCGATGGCGGTTAACGTCATTTATCTAAATGTCGATTTATCGGATTCACGATATTTTTCAAAATATTTGTACCCTGATGATAAGCTTGATTTAAGTCAAGAACGGTAAACCAAGACGCTCCTGAAAACCAAGCAAAGGAATTGTGTAGATCAGGCAACGGAACTGACTCCAACACCACCTTCTCATTCAAACGACGGTAATCGACCACCGCCCTGAAATCGCTACCCTGATCCTTCGGTACCAAGAATATCGGAGAGGCATACGGAGAAGTCGAGGGACGAATAACCCCTTGATTCAACATCTTCTGTACCTTTCCCAGCAACACTTTCATCTTAGGTGGTGAGAGACGATATGGGGACTGCCTAACCGGAATATTGTCAGTCAAACGAATATGATATTCAAATTTATTCGTTACTCCAAGTTTATCGCAAAATAAGTCAGGAAAAGCCTCCAGTAACTGATGGACCTGTTGAACCTGACTCGGGGAAAGATGATCGATATTATCGAGAGTAGTGACCGACAAGGAAGAAGGCATGGATGACACCACCGCTCGACATTCACAAAATCCGAACTTCCGACTTGGCGCAAATTAAAAAAACCTTACCTCCTGAATAATCCATGACAGGTTGAGTTTTAGAAATGAAGTCAAAACCCAGCACCATATTTACCGGTAGGTTAGCAACGATAGCAAAGGTCATTGGCCAGGAGAACCGTCCTACCGAGACACTACCGTCAACCCACCACGCCAGAGGCAACACCTGACCACTGGCCATACGACATCTCCGAAGACGGATCTTTACAGGTTTGAGCCTGGTAAGATTGCCAAATTCCAGAAACCAAGCCTCATTAAGCAAGGAATAAGTGCTATCCGTATCCAATAAGGCGCAGAGGGGTTCCTGATTCAAACTCAGACAAAGGTCGACGTAACCGGAAATCAGCAACTACGGCACGCCCCTCACTAAACAATAAGTTACTCCTGGAAACATGCCTCCTGCCCTTACGTCACTTAGTACTTCTTGCCCCACGTAAAACGGACAACTCCTAACCAAATGCGTACTAGCCCCACATCGAAAACTCTTCCTGTGTACGCCTCGATAATTACTACTTGGCCGATTTGTCTCCACTCCAAAATTTTCCTTCGCTTGTCTCAACACACTAACATTCCTAGAGTCCTCGCTTAACTTTAGCGCAGATGCAGAAGTAACAACAACAGAGTTCTTCCCAGGTCTTCGGGAGTGACTTGAAAATAAAATTTATTTTGTCAGCAGCCGCCATCCCTTGCAAAACTACTGCAATTAATTGTTCTTCTGACAAATCACTTAGAAAGGCCTGCGAAGCTACCCTCACCCTTTCCACATATCTTACATCGACAAATCTTCACTAGCGGCATGCACCTTCCAAATATACTGACATTCTAGATGTTTCCTATAACCCTCTGTGAGTCTCTCAGCGATTATTAGTTGTCTAAGTTGTCCGAAAGAGCTCTAGAAATTAATTCGTTACACTTCCCCTTTGCTAACGGGCACAGCAGAGCTAACAGGGTGGAGCGCGATATTCGAAAAGAAAAGGAATGCTGCTCAAAATAAACCAGTAACCACAGAATTTCCTGTATCTTCGCCAACGATTCTACACTTAATTCTCCAACATCCTTTAACAGAAGTGCAATCGGGTTAGGTTGTTGTTGTTGTTGTGTTGTTGTGGTCTTCAGTCCTGAGACTGGTTTGATGCAGCTCTCCATGCTACTCTATCCTGTGCAATCTTCTTCATCTCCCAGTACCTACTGCAACCTACATCCTTCTGAATCTGCTTAGTGTATTGATCTCTTGGTCTCCCTCTACGATTTTTACCCTCCACGCTGCCCTCCAATGCTAAATTTGTGATCCCTTGATGCCTCAAAACATGTCCTACCAACCGATCCCTTCTTCTAGTCAAGTTGTGCCACAAACTTCTCTTCTCCCCAATCCTATTCAATACCTCCTCATTAGTTACGTGATCTACCCACCTTATCTTCAGCATTCTTCTGTAGCACCACATTTCGAAAGCTTCTATTCTCTTCTTGTCCAAACTGGTTATCGTCCATGTTTCACTTCCATACGTGGCTACACTCCATACAAATACTTTCAGAAACGACTTCCTGACACTTAAATCTATACTCGATGTTAACAAATTTCTCTTCTTCAGAAACAGTTTCCTTGTCATTGCCAGTCTACATTTTATATCCTCTCTACTTCGACCATCATCAGTTATTTTACTCCCTAAATAGCAAAACTCCTTTACTACTTTAAGTGTCTCATTTCCTAATCTAATCCCCTCAGCATCACCCGATTTAATTTGACTACATTCCATTATCCTCGTTTTGCTTTTGTTGATGTTCATCTTATATCCTCCTTTCAAGACACTGTCCATTCCGTTCAACTGCTCTTCCAAGTCCTTTGCTGTCTCTGACAGAATTACAATGTCATCGGCGAACCTCAAAGTTTTTACTTCTTCTTCATGAATTTTATTACCTACTCCGAATTTTTCTTTTGTTTCCTTTACTGCTTGCTCAATATACAGATTGAATAACATCGGGGAGAGGCTACAACCCTGTCTTACTCCTTTCCCAACCACTGCTTCCCTTTCATGCCCCTCGACTCTTATAACTGACATCTGGTTTCTGTACAAATTGTAAATAGCCTTTCGCTCCCTGTATTTTACCCCTGCCACCTTCAGAATTTGAAAGAGAGTATTCCAGTTAACGTTGTCAAAAGCTTTCTCTAAGTCTACAAATGCTAGAAACGTAGGTTTGCCTTTTCTTAATCTTTCTTCTAAGATAAGTCGTAAGGTTAGTATTGCCTCACGTGTTCCAACATTTCTACGGAATCCAAACTGATCTTCCCCGAGGTCCGCTTCTACCAGTTTTTCCATTCGTCTGTAAAGAATTCGCGTTAGTATTTTGCAGCTGTGACTTATTAAACTGATAGTTCGGTAATTTTCACATCTGTCAACACCTGCTTTCTTTGGGATTGGAATTATTATATTCTTCTTGAAGTCTGTTGGTATTTCGCCTGTCTCATACATCTTGCTCACCAGATGGTAGAGTTTTGTCATGACTGGCTCTCCCAAGGCCATCAGTAGTTCTAATGGAATGTTGTCTACTCCCGGGGCCTTGTTTCGACTCAGGTCTTTCAGTGCTCTGTCAAACTCTTCACGCAGTGTCTTATCTCCCATTTCATCTTCATCTACATCCTCTTCCATTTCCATAATATTGTCCTCAAGTACATCGCCCTTGTATAAACCCTCTATATACTCCTTCCACCTTTCTGCCTTCCCTTCTTTGCTTAGAACTGGGTTGCCATCTGAGCTCTTGATATTCATACAAGTGGTTCTCTTCTCTCCAAAGGTTTCTTTAATTTTCCTGTAGGCAGTATCTATCTTACCCCTAGTGAGACAAGCCTCTACATCCTTACATTTGTCCTCTAGCCATCCCTGCTTAGCCATTTTGCACTTCCTGTCGATCTCATTTTTGAGACGTTTGTATTCCTTTTTGCCTGCTTCATTTACTGCATTTTTATATTTTCTCCTTTCATCAATTAAATTCAATATTTCTTCTGTTACCCAAGGATTTCTATTAGCCCTCGTCTTTTTACCTACTTGATCCTCTGCTGCCTTCACTACTTCATCCCTCAAAGCTATCCATTCTTCTTCTACTGTATTTCTTTCCCCCATTCCTGTCAATTGTTCCCTTATGCTCTCCCTGAAACTCTGTACAACCTCTGGTTCTTTCAGTTTATCCAGGTCCCATCTCCTTAAATTCCCGCCTTTTTGCAGTTTCTTCAGTTTCAATCTGCAGCCCATAACCAATAGATTGTAGTCAGAATCCACATCAGCCCCTGGAAATGTCTTACAATTTAAAACCTGGTTCCTAAATCTCTGTCTTACCATTATGTAATCTATCTGATACCTTTTAGTATCTCCAGGATTCTTCCAGGTATACAACCTTCTTTCATGATTCTTGAACCAAGTGTTAGCTATGATTAAGTTACGCTCTGTGCAAAATTCTACAAGGCGGTTTCCGCTTTCATTTCTTCCCCCCAATCCATATTCACCTACTACGTTTCCTTCTCTCCCTTTTCCTACTGACGAATTCCAGTCACCCATGACTATTAAATTTTCGTCTCCCTTCACTACTTGAATAATTTCTCTTATCTCGTCATACATTTCATCAATTTCTTCATCATCTGCAGAGCTAGTTGGCATATAAACTTGTACTACTGTAGTAGGCATGGGCTTTGTGTCTATCTTGGCCACAATAATGCGTTCACTATGCTGTTTGTAGTAGCTAACCCGCACTCCTATGTTTTTATTCATTATTAAACCTACTCCTGCATTACCCCTATTTGATTTGGTATTTATAACCCTGTAATCACCTGACCAAAAGTCCTGTTCCTCCTGCCACCGAACTTCACTAATTCCCACTATATCTAACTTTAACCTATCCATTTCCCTTTTTAAATTTTCTAACCTACCTGCCCGATTAAGGGATCTGACATTCCACGCTCCGATCCGTAGAATGCCAGTTTTCTTTCTCCTGATAACGACGTCCTCTTGAATAGTCCCCGCCCGGAGATCCGAATGGGGGACTATTTTACCTCCGGAATATTTTACCCAAGAGGACGCCATCATCATTTAATCATACAGTAAAGCTGCATGTCCTCGGGTTAGGTAGCTTTGCGAAAAACTCCGAGTTAGGTTCAATTCCGCGGATTGGGTTATTTAGTTCGGTTCCTGTTCGTGCCGGATCGACTTGGACCTGCCCACTAGATTCTTCGGAGCTAGACTAACCCAGTTAATCTAACCTGCAACGCTGCCACCTTTCGCTGCAAGTTGTTCTAAATCAGAGACCCGGTTAAACACGTGCACCAAATGCGCGCGTAGTCCAGCTAACTGCTTGCGACTCGGTTGATCAACAAAAAACCAGTCTAAATGTTGTTGGAACTCACCGACCTCTCCTGCGGCCGCTGCCACGGCTGTCGGAAAGGAACCAATAACTTCCGTTGAAATTTGGACCGGATTGAGCGAGGCATCTTTTAAATCCACAAGCAACTCAGGAACAGTGCCTTGTTTTGTTTGTATTACGAATGCGCAACTCAGATAAGATTTGATTTTTGCGCAACAGGCCCGAATCCTGGACATTCTCTGGCCGCCATCTTTTAAATCCGCAAGCAACTCAGGAACAGTGCCTTGTTTTGTTTATATTACGAATGCGCAACTCAGATAAGATTTGATTTTTGCGCAACAGGCCCGAATCCTGGACATTCTCTGGCCGCCATGACAACCTGAAAGATGCAGCTAAACAGTCACTTGGCCAAAGTGAAATATTACTAAATTATAAAATAAGTAGAACCATAATTCCATCAGTTACTCAAAGAGTAATAGCAAGAACGCTAACCACGCTCTGCTACCAGTAATGAACCGTGAATTTACTTTCAAAACTTTTTCTGAAGCATTTACTTTATTTACTAGCGACTCATCAAGAACATTAACACATTTAATCACACTATGTGAGCGTGGAAGTGGTTGCCAGGGAATAACTCATTAAATCAAAATGAAATTGCTTTTAACAAATGGGAATTTTATTCCTAAAAGCTTTTTTTTTTTCAGAAACAGATTTAAAATTATAAGCAGACAGCACTCTCTAAATATCAAGTTACAATTTATTCAGAGGCAGAATGAAACAAATTTTTGAGTGTATGAGCTTTCGGGCTGAGAACCTTGCGGCTCCCTTTTGACAAAGCCGTAGTCACGACCACTATCAACAACCTCTGAAAGACTACACAGGTGCAAATCTGCAACACACCAGATTACCTTAAAGTAAAAGTTTTAACAATTCACACAAGCACACAAACTATGCACCCCGTATGAGGGATGGAAATGGTACAAAACACTAAAATTAAAAGATTAATTTGGCGCAGAAGGTGCAGCTCCATTTTAACTTCTAAGAAAAGTCTTACAGTGGAAGGGTGGCAACTTTAAATAAGAGCCCATAAAATGCAATCTTACATAAAATTATACAAGGTTGGCCAAACATGCTCTACAGTGCATATATACCGCCTCTCAAGATGAAAGGCAAGATAAAAACATATTTCAGGAATAAGGTCGTTACACTTCAAGCAATAAATTCGTTAACACACCGAATCCGACAAACATGATAGAGGCAGCTATTAACGTACGGCAGATTGATAGGGAGATTACCGAACAGCCCGAACCGCAGGTTGCTCTAACCCGCTCCTACTCCAAAATGGAAAAACGGACCACCCAACTCATAAATAACCACCTTCCCGCGGGTGGGCAAACGGAGAAAAATGATGGGACGACACCAAAACAAAGCGGCTGGTGACCTCACCAAGAAAACAAGTAGAATTTAACAAGTAAATGACTCACCAATCACTTAACTTCTAATAAACTGCGATTTCTGGCGAAGACCTGGCGCAGCACTCCCAAAACGCTCTCCCGAACCGTCCGCTGCCAACCGCTTCAACGGACGCAGGAAGGCACGTCTCACGGCGTCGCAGCTCGCACCGGCCAGACCGATGTCGTGGGTTGACTCCTGTTGCTCTCGTGTCGGCCGCGAAGCCTCTACCCCTCGCTATACGGCGCGGCCCACTGGACTCACATGTGCCGACGCTCAAGGCGGACAAGTCATTTTGTGTCTCAGTGCGCGACCGACTATCCGATCGATCCAACCGCCAATGACTGTTGCCTGAGCAACTCGAGCAGACTGGCGGCCTAACGCGCAGACTCAGATGCAGGAACTAAGCACCGACCGGGCGACCACTCGTTGAGTTCTCTCGCTGCGCCACAAAGTCGGACGAGAGACAGACTAGCAAGCTGGGGACGAGAGACTGACCCCAGACTGACCAACTGGCGAGCTCATAGCGCCCCTTAAACGCACGTGAACAGGCAACCTTTCCCCTTTCCCACCAGAGGGAGACACCAAAGCTGCGATTGCCACAGCGGCGCCACTGCCAGAAATGGAGGGCGACTGCTTCACACAACGCACTGCGGCGTGCTCTTCAAAACAGCAATTTTTACCACGGCTCAGTGGGTGTTTATGTACTGTGTTCACTGACTGTATTTGTTTTTTAATTTTTTTTGGTTAATTTGGTGACTAGATCCCTATTTGTACCCATTGTTTGTTGCTATTTGTGTGATGATGTCTAGTTCTTTCTGGTAATTTTCTGTGCTGAGTGGTACTGTGTTGAGTGTATGAAGCATGTATATGAGTGCTCATTGTTTCTGTGAATGTGAATGATTAAAAGTCTGATGCAGGATTGTGTCAGTTGTTGTAGGTTTACGGTAGATTTCAAAGCTATTCTGACTGCTGTCTCTTTTAATTGTTATATCTAAAAAGTTTGTTTGGTTGTTCTGTTCTTTTTCCATTGTGAATATTATCTTTCCGTGTATTGTGTTTATATTTGTATGCAACTGGTCAATTTTGGCCTGAGGTTCACCCATTAAATAAAGGATGTCATCCATGTATCTGATCCAATAAAGTATGTTGTAATTCTTTTTGATAACATTTTCGAAAATCAAGTTTTCTACATGGTTTATGAAAATGTTTGCTAGGGCACCTGATACTGGGGATCCCATTGGTAACCCATCTTCATGTAAATATTGTTCATTATTGAAATGAAGGGCCGGCCGGAGTGGCCGTGCGGATCTAGACGCTACAGTCTTGAACCGCGAGACCGCTGCGGTCGCAGGTTCGAATCCTGCCTCGGGCACGGATGTGTGTGGTGTCCTTAGGTTAGTTAAATTTGAGTAGTTCTAAGTTCTAGGGGACTGATGACCTCAGAAGTTAAGTCCCATAGTGCTCAGAGCCATTTTTAACAATTTTTGAAGTTAAAGTAGTTCTGTTCAGTTATCAGTTCCAGCAACTTGTGTATTTCTTTGATGTGTTCACCTGGTAGCCGACGATGGTCATCCGCGATTCAGCGCTGAGCACAGTGCCACACCGTTCATCAACATGTCATGCTTCCTGGTCACAACACCATTTCCAGTGCAGCCGTTTGTGTTGTGGTGTTTTCAGCAGCGTATGCTTTGGATGGTAATTACCTGTTCCGGCTGCTGCAAGGCTACGGCCTATGGTGCGTGATAGTACAGAATGGTGCAGGCAGTCTGTCACTTGTTCTCGGACAGCACGAGTGGTCTACTGGAACCTTGACGACGACTATGCCTGCCCTCACGTTCACACGCAGTCCAGTATGGGGTCACTGTCACATATGAATGCTTCAAAAATCTGGATACTGCACGATTCGACCAGGTGGCCAAACGGAAACCCACAACGCGTCCCTTTCATTTACATACGCGGCGATGCACAAGCTACATGTACGACGTTATGTAGATAGCTGATCATCTCTTACGGGTGCTTCCCTTTTTTTTGTAAGGCAGTGCATAATTTGCCTGTCTCTGCATTTTAGCCCCAACCTTCTGAAAATTGTTAACATTTAATTCCAACTACACTTTCAAAGACTTCTGCAGGTGCACACTACTTGCAAGTTATGCTTTTTCTATTCAGTATGTCTTCCGTTACCAAGGGCAGTGTCATAACTGCTCCTCTTGTACCTTTTCCCATCTTCAAACCAAACTGATCTTACTCCAGTAATTCTTTAGTTTTTCTTTCTGTCCTTTTATATATTGCTCAACAGTTTACAAGCCTGATTTGTTCAGACAAATCATCCATTCTCTCTCTCTATTCGTTTAGTCGGTTCCGACTCTTCGTGACCCCATGAACCAAATCACGCCACTTTTTCCTGTCTTGCACTTTCTCCCGTAGACCTTCCAGGTTGGAACACATTGCTTCTGTGATGCCATCGATCCATCTCATCCTCTGACGTCCTCTTCTTCTAGTTCCTTCAATCTTCCCCAGCACTAATGTTTTTTCCAGCGAGGCATGCCTTCGAATTGTGTGTTCAAAGCAGGTCAGCTTTTGTTTTAACATTAGACCTTCCAGGGAGAAATCTGGTTTAATTTGCTCCAATATTGATCTGTTGGTTCTCTTTGCAGCCCATGGAACTCTACGAAGTTTCCTCCAACACCACAATTCGAAGGAGTCAATTCTTCGCCGTTCAGCCTTTCTAATGGTCCAGGTCTCACATCCACACATCACAACTGGAAAGACCATAGCCCTCACAATACGGATCTTTGTTGCTAGTGTTATATCTCTGGACCTTATAACCTTGTCAAGGTTTGACATCGCCTGTCTACCGAGCAACAGGCGTCTCCGGATTTCATGGCTGCAGTCGCCGTCAGCAGAGATCTGGGAACCGAGATAACTGAATGTGGCCACTACCTCCGTGATTTCTCCTGCTATATCCCATGAATTGGTAGCTGTAGTTGCCATAATTTTCGTTTTCTTCACATTCAGCATAAGACCGGCCTTTTCACTTTCGTCTTTTACCTTCAGTAAGAGTGTTCTCAATTCTTCTTCACATTCTGCCAACAGGATCGTATCATCCGCGTACCTGAGGTTGTTTACATTTATTCCAGCTATTTTAATTCCTGTTTCTCCTTCATCTAGCCTCGCATTCCTCATGACATGTTCTGCATACAGATTGAATAAGTACGGCGACAGTATGCAGCCTTGCCGGACCCCTTTCTGAATCATCCATTACCTTCCCCATTAACTTGCGCCTATCTTTTTTGGTAATGTTCTGAATAAGCACTCCAAAGCTGGTTGCGCGTTGCTTTTCATGAATACATTAATTATTTTTTATCTCAGCTGTGACTGCTCATAACATTAAAAATGTCCGGTACAGCACTAATGGTTGCTTTAGCGCTTAAAGCAGAGCAGAGGGCGAAATTATGAAATTCCTTATCGCTCACTGACCACCACACTCGTCGATCAGTTAGAATAGGAACAGACGTGTTCTTAGTTGTGTACGTCACAGGATCTTGAGTGGGGTTTCGCGTGGGTGAAGACAGCAAGGAAAGCATAATTAATCAAAGCAAAAGAATTTGAAAAGCGTGTTCTGTTAATGCGATAGCTTTTTTGCTTTCACTTCTTATGCAAATTGTTTTCATTAGCAACCACTGATCTTTTTTGATAACCATTTTAGGGAAATAGCACAGCGGTATGCCTATGATCAAGTGATGCAGTTAATTTATATATATTAATTTTTTTGTAAAGAAAGCTTCAGACGTGATCGCGTGTATGTACACTTGATTACTAGTTTCAGCAGGACTAAGCTGTCATCCTCAGATCCACAGTATAAAGTCTATGAAATCACGCTGTGCAATAAACTGCACGCTTATCTTCGGATCGTCGTCACGGATCATAGTAAAAAAGAGAGTAGAAAATCAAAATATAATGTGTATCTACAGGGCAAGACAGTGTCATTCAAGTGTGGCACATAGAGAAGTAACCGGGTTGAGCATTTTCTCTGCCTGGGGATTGGGTGTTTGTGTTGTCCTCATCATTTCATCATCATCCTCATCATTCGTGCCAGTGGCTAGATTGGACCGTGAAAAAAATTGGACTGTGCAATAATTGGGACTTTGTATCATCATCATCATCAAAAAGTGCCGCATGTTTCTGACTCGGCAAAGGCTACGCACTCAGTACACTGAGGATCTGAAGATAGCAGATTAGTCCTCTCGACACTAGTAATACATTATACCTATAAGCGATCAAGGCAACAAAAGCTTCAAATCTGAGGCCTTCATTACACCGATCGCTCTCCAGCCGACAATATCAGGTATTTGCAGCATTAATTTTTATTCAGTGTAGTAAACACAATATGTTCAGTAGAAGTAAACAGTTTCACATAGTAAGAGATCTTTTACTTAACTCTACTTGAGGAACTACAATCCTAGAGCTCTCATACACACGTCACAGTACATTTAACAAAGTGACTGAATCTGTAATCTTCCTCTGGTTATAAAAAGAGAAGCTATCATTGATTTCTTTCTCTGTTATGCACGGTAACAGGACAAATATTCGTTGCTGCATACAGAGAGTAAGTCAAATGTCACCCATATTTGTATAAAACTGCTGTGACACTTGGACAATAATTAAAAAAGTACGAGAGGCTGAGATCAAGCTAATTGCAGAGATCCGTTCTTTTCAGCGGGGATATTTGGTAGAGGTTGGGAGATTCGGCATTCCGCTTATAACCAAGGAAATCCTCCTGATAACGTTGAATGGGACAGGCGGATTGGAGATATTTGTAATTTTTTTTCTGGGACAATATGTTCCAGATTAAATTATGTGTGATTTTATATCTGTTTGTGTACTTGCTCAGCATGTACACTGCTCTCTATTGTCATTACTGTCAGTAATAATCGTATTTTCTCCCTGGTCATTAAAGCACGGCGATCTGTTGTAGAACTTAGTTTTCATCGGCTCAAACTTCTCGCAGGCTGGAATCGGAACATGGCGATTCTCAACTGGGAATGACTGGAAGATTGTTTCCAGTTACTGCGTTCGCGTGATAACAATGGAAATCCACCTGAAAGCCTTTGACGGAGCTGGTGAGATGAACTATTTTTAATTTATTTCTTAAGCAACGCTGTCCAGCGCCCCAGAACGTCAAAAATGTGTGTGTCGTTTTATTTTGAATTGATTTTTTTCATCTTTCCCTGCTTACCCGGAAGGGGGAAGTGGGCACATGGAGACCGATGTTCTTTTGTACTTTGACTTAACTACTGTCATTGTGGTTCGACTCTCTTTACTGGTAGATTTGAAAAGGCAGAAATGTATAGCTCTTGCTTGAAGAGGAGGAGCGGGGTGGGGAGATGGAAGTCCCGGCATTTGTCTACACGGGCAATGGAATATGGACTTGTGAATATCTTCAGCTACACAAATGTTTAAGTTTCGTAGACGAAATTCGAATTTAAAACTCTCCCATTTGTTCGGCAGATAAATTCGTATTTCCGTTACAAATTTGTTTAATTATCCTGAATGTTCAACATAATTTAGTTTCACTATTTCTTTCAATCAGCTACTGGTGACATACCATCTGACTCTCGGAAAAGCATCATTCACGCAGTTCCGAAGATTACAAAAGCCGACAAGTGCGAGAATCATTGCGCGATCAGCGTAACAGCTCAAGCATCCAAGTTGCTAACAACAATAATATACAGAAGAAAAGAAAAATGAGGAAGTGTCATATGGCGGTCAATTTGGCTTTAGGAGAGGTAAAGGCATTAGAGAGGCAGTTCTGACGTTGCGGTTGATAATGCAAGCAACAGTAAAGAAAAATCAAGACAAATGTATCGACATCGAAAAACCATTCGACAATGTAAAATGGTGCAAGATGTTCGAAATTCTGAGAAAAGTAGGGGTAAGCTACAGGAAAAGACTGCTAACATACAAGATGTACAAGAGCCAAGAGGGAACAACATGAGTGGAAAACCATGAACGAAGCGCTCGGATTAAAAAGGGCTTACCACAGGAATGTAGCCTTTCGCCACTACTGTTCAATCTGTGCATCGAAAAACCAATGACGGAAATGAAAGAAAGATTCAAACGGGGTATTAAAATTCAAAGTGAAAAGATATCAAGATTCGCCGATGACATTGCTACCATTAGTGAAAATGAAGAATAGTTATAAGATGTTTTGAATGGAATGAACAGTCTGATCAATACAGTAGATGGATTGAGAGTAAATCGAAAAAAAACGAAAGTAATGAAAAGTAGCAGAAATGAGAACAGCGAGCTACTTAACATCAGGATTGGGATCACGAAGCAGGTAAGTTAACCAATTCTGCTACCAAGGCAGCAGAATAACCCATGACGGACGAAGCAAGGACGACATGAAAAGTAGACTAACACTGGCAAAAAGGCCATTCGTGGCAAAGGAAGTTTACTAATATTAAGCATAGGCCTTAATTTGTGGATGAAATTTCTGAGAATTTACGTTTGGAGCACAGCATTGTTTAATAATAAACATGGGTTTGGGAAAATCGGAACAGAAGAGAATCGAAGCATTTGAGATGTGATGTTGTAGAAGAACATTGAAAACTGGGTGGACTGAAAAGGTAGGAATGAGGAGGTTCTCCAGAAAACAGGATGGTAGGGCATCTGTTAAGATATTGCGGAATAACTTCCATGGTACTAGAAGGAGCAACAGAGTGTAAAAACTATAGAGGAAGAGAGAGAGAGAGAGAGAGGAATACACCCAAAAAATAATTGAGGATGCAAGTTACAAGTTACAAGATGACGAGGTTGGCAGATGAAAGGAATTCGTGGCGGGCAGCATTAAAAAAAAATAGGAGAGGGGCACGAAAAGTCAAATCATATAGCGTCGTTACTTGTTATCTTTACACGTTTTTCGGCAGCACGGGGAATCTTGGTTTTTCGTGGGCCGCAATCGTGTCCTACGTGTCTATGTGGATTGAAGACAGCACAGTTCCGCAGGCTGAAACAGCAGATGCCGTTAATTTCTCCATTCACATTTGACGCACTTTCGGAAATTTCACAGATAACGATTTCATTGTTGGTTGCAGGTAGTTTATTGGCAGAAAACAGCACAGGTATTAACGTAAAGAAATGCCCTAGCGAATGAATTCTTTCAGGTATTACACATGTTCTTAATATCATTGAGCGTAAATTACAATTAATATTTCCGCTTCAAGTATTCCCTCAGCCGCAACCAACATTTCCACGTAACATTTCAACTTCAGAGATTGTTTGTTAGGCAGTGTTTGTATTCTCTGCGTACGTAACACTCAGGTGTTATTATCTGCTTCTCCCAGAATGTTTCACATATATACAGTATGTATAAGACCACCTTGTCTTCTGTAAACCGCACCCAACTTCCCAGCACAGTACTTGAGAACTTTGCATTGCAGCAACCTACTTACCGCTGCACTAGCGTTACCATGTCTTGCTCCCATAACGTCCCAAAACTATGTCTCGAGATATGAAAGTTCGCTTCTCCAGTCTGTGGGGTAAGATCATATGAGCGCCTAAAATATGTACACATCTACAGCTATATCTTTACCCTGCAAACCATCTTATGTCGTGTGGTGGAGGCTTTTTCTAGTACTCCTTCTCCTGTTCCATTAGCGAATTGTGAGTATGCTTACACTTAGTTGTGAACATATTTCACCAAAACGAGTCAACTCAATATCAGTGGATGAGCAGACTTATTCTTGTCCCCCTTCGGAAGGACACTCCGGCGTCGTGCGCAGTGTCATAAAAACAACATGCATTAATGGTTCAGCAACTGTGTTGTTGTCTGTAAGTGAATAAAAACTGTAATAAGTAGCGTGAATGGAAGACTTACATTTAACTGAGTGCATAGATTTCTGTTACCACGCACATTTATTGTTCTTTTCATTTTTGGACAACTATGTCTTCACCACCAGCCGGATGTATCAAAATTAAAAATGCGTAGACGCTTTGTGTGTATGGTTTTTAAATCAACTTGTTGGACTGCAGTAGTATACAAGAAACTGTATTAGTACAAGGCTCAAAGGCGTGTTGATACTTCCACTGCTTCGATAAATAAACATATCTTTCAGTGTCTATAGGCTGCTCTTCCAGTAGTGTTTACGTCACATGCAGTTTCCATAAACATGAACTAAGGAAAGTGACATAAACACCACACACACACACACACACACACACACACACACACACACACACACACACACACACACACCATCAACTTAATAAAAAACAATTTAAAATGTTAAAAATTTGCCACTGTAGGTAGTGTTATTATTTCTTTTTGTTTTCACTCGTTAGTTATCGGATGTAGTCATGCCATTTCACCGGCAATCTGGAAAACATGTCCATGGTCTCAGCTGGCCCATAACAGAGTAACGACATTTCGAATGATTTCTTACCCCCATTTATCCTTGTATATATTTTGCACTGGAATATGTGCACAACCTTATCAAGTTTGATGGTGTTTGCGGTGTGTCTTGTCTGCAAATAGATTTGTTCTTTTCAGTCACGATACAGACTGTGTAAATTGAAGAGTGAGCGAATGAGTCCCCACTCTGCCTACCCAGCTAATTCACGAGGCGCTTTCACAGCGTAGTACCGACCCTGCAGCGGTGCGCTCTTTAAATCTGTGGCGACTCCGTGTACAGATACGTCCCAGCAACGCTTATTTTTAGACAAATGCGTTAAGACGATAAGGAATACACAAGACGATAGCTTCTTCCGAAACACAACATTATAGAGTAAATAATATTAACATAAAAACAGAAGACAAGATTCTACTACAAACATTTCACGTGAACGTATGTTCCTCTATTGCTGTTCGTGAAACGAGCCCCATATGGTGCAACCAGTCTGTAGAATTTATGGCTTGTTCTTACTTTGTGTTTCTATAAAAAGGTAGAAGTTTTCTTTGAAGGGCTGCGTTGAAACTCAACAATTCTTGCAACACGAAGAGTGTTTAAGAAGTAACGAGAAATTTATAATTTCGTGTGTTGTATTAGTCCGATTTTTTGTCACTGTATTCGTAAACATGTCTGAAAAGTATGTGTACAGTGTTATGCGTATTGGGTATTTACTCTTTCGTCAGTTGCCGAAAAGGTTACAAGTCTTTTGGTAGCGTCAACGATTACTTGTTTTGTATAAAAATAGATTACAGAATCTGTATTAAATTTTGTTATAAGAATGGAATGAAGTGTATCAGATTTTTAGAAATGTTAAATATTGCTTTTGGTGAGTCTGTTATGAGTAAAGCAAGGGCATAAAGGTGGTAAAAACATTTCAAAGCAGGTCTTAAGGGACAGCGGTTTTTAAAGCATGGATGAGATTGAACATGCTCACTTAAGAGACCTATGATCTGTCCCGAAGAAACAGTACGTAAAGTGTTTCAGGAACTGGAAAAAGCACTGGCATAAGTTTATAGTATGTAATGGTGAATATTTTGAAGAAGATAACATTGCAGTAGATTAACAAATAAAGTTCTTACCAAAAATAAAAATGAATATATGAACGCACCCCGTATGTCAAGCTTTTTACATAGAAGTCCAGAATCGGTGTACATGTTACTAAGGACATTTCGGTAGCGTTTAGAATAGTTAATTCGCACATGTATTAAGCAGTATGTCTTAGAATCATAGAGACTTACTGACAAAATACATTTACATGATGCTGTTCCATAAGTATCAAAGGTATTACGTGACTGAATCACATTCTACTAGCGAAAAATTAATTAACTGTACCATGAAATTCTTAAATTATTACTGATTTTGTACAACTAATGATAAAGGTATTTATTGATTTGAGCCACATTTCACTGTATTTATCTTGAAAAACTGTTTAACACTTTTAGTGCAATGTAGTATATAACTACCAAGAGAAACTTTATGGCATATGAGCAGAGTCAGGCTTGAAAGCACACACAAAGTATTTTTTAAGAAATTATTCGTTTCCTATTTATATACATCGTATTTTAGACGTCATCATCAACAGTGTTACTGTCATTATTAAAGTCGTCGTCGTCGTCACTTTCTAAAATAATAACTATGGCGTCTAGTATGTCTTCAATTATCCCTTCCTTAACCCAGTCCTCTCAAGTTTCTCCACGTGGAGGCAGGATGCACTCCAATCATCTTGAGTTATCGTTTCCAAACCCGTAACAATTGAGACAAGTGTTTGTATACATGCTTATTTTCGGTTACTGTCAAATTAAGTTTTGAATAAATAATGGAAGCTTAGAAAATCGCTACATACCTTCTTTCACCAACTGCAACAACTTCGTCATGCAAATATCTCCAAGAATATTGCCTCCTCTGGCGAATTTGTGAATTTTGCTCACACCATTTCAATTGGATTTAAGTCACAGTTGTATGGTGGAAGTCACAGCACGGTGTCTCCATGAGCTTGAGGTATTTTATTAATTTCAAATACCTTGTCTTCCGACCTACGTTGTTTAATTAAATCAAATAATTTTGTTTTTCTCATTGACAAATCAGCTTCCGCCTTATTTTTTATATAACCATTCAATCATTTCCCTTTTGTTCGAATACCTAGTTGTAGCTTTGTTATGCTCTTTGTTGTGAAATGAATCGTTGTCCGTAACGATAACACATTTCCGTGGCAGATTCGGAATTACTTTAGTCGCTACCCAATTTGAAAAATTTTCGTTCACATCCCGCTTAATAAATCAGCTGTGCGTTGGGTCAAAACCCATCTTTTGATGCAATATTGACCTCTATAGCCTTATTGTTTCCGATAACATTGTTCCAAATGCCATCAACGCCAGCGTTTCTGTAAGTAATGTTGTTATAAACCCAAGTTTCATCAATACAAAAAAATTTTCTGCCTAGCGCCCTTAATTTTCTCACTTGGATCGCGTACTTACATCGCCAGTCAATTATATTCGTTCTTTCTAACATTTCACGCAGTGTCTTGTGTGAAACATCTTTCTGCCAAGGAAAATGGATTTTTTTGTATCACGGCAGTAAGTAAATTCCGTAATGTCGGCACTATTTTTTGGTTTATGTAAAAGTCCTTCATCGTTCGTTGAATGACCGATTTTGTGACACTGTCTATAACGATGGGTTTTTTCCAAAAATTATTAGTTTTCCTTCTTGGCGATTCCAGTAAACCATACGGTTTATTTTCGCGTTCCTTCCTTAACGTCCTACTGTGGCGATGCTGATGCTTGCATAAACTGCAGTCCTTTGATTAGGCCTTGTAATATTAGCCAACAGGATACTGGCGTGTAGTATCTGTAAGTGGTTGTTCTTTGGAGGGCGACAATGCCCAGTGGCGCAGAGAGTCGCAAGCAGAGGCAGTTGTTGAGAGGCTGTGGAAGGTGTAGGCTGCGTGAGCCAGAGGCGGTTGCATAGTGAAGGATTTATCTCTATGTTTAATAGTAGTGGCACACAGTTTGAATAATAGTGTGTTTATGTTTGTGCAGTGTGATAAAGGAGATAAATTAAATTTTACCACTTCTTAATGTGTCTCCAGCAGTTTGTACCACACCATTGCATTTAACAATGAACGAAGTCTCGATATACACGGTCAACTACAACAAGAGGATTGTAACATAATAATCACTAATTAACCCATATAATCTCCAAAGGAGACGGGAGCTTATACGTTCTTTCTGTGTCGCCTCCTTAACACACGCTGTAATAACATTAGAGACGATCGAACGCTCGTTACTCCGTAAATACCTCCTCTTCTTCGTATTCTGCACATTTTCTTGCAATGCAGGGCGATTAGCATCGCTTTCGGATACCGAAGCATATCAGTGAGTATACAAAGTTAACTGACTGACACTGGCAGCTAATATCTCACGAACAGAAACGACATATTGTATGCCACTGCACGCCGATCTACACCGCTAGACAGGTAAAGGGTAACTGATTTTGGGTGCCTCTGTAGCCCAGTGGCAGCGTTCTTCCGGAAAAGGCCACTTACCTCACCAAAAGCGCTGCTTGCTCTTGAATTCACAGACAGACTATACTTGCCGTTGACAACAGTAATGCCATTTTGATTTTCGTTCTCAAAATTACATTCAAGACAAGACTACTCGTGTCTACGTCTCGTTTGTTTTCCTGGCAGTATTAACTGCTCGTCGACAGTGATCTGCAGCAGTATGAATATGTTTACCAACGAAGAGCTGACCAATATGCACCCTGCGTATGTGTTCACTGAATACAATGCAAGAGCGGCACATCGACGCTATCTATGCTCGGCTGCTCCAGCAGCGACGGCAACAACACAACAGTAGTTTAGCAGATGTGCGTAGCCACCGAGTCGAGATATGCAACCATCCAAGCGAACGACTGTTCGAAACATGGACCACGATATGGACAGAGGCCACTGGGAGGTAGTATGATGCTATGCGAGGCATTCAACTGGGCGTAGTAATCGAAGGCACCATATCTATGGACTGCCTAAAGACTGTTGTGGACCAGTTGCATCCCTTCATGCTTCACGTCTTCCCCGGTAACGATGGCATCTTCCAGTGAATCACGTTGACGTATCGGCCACCAAATTCGCCTGGGCTGAACCCGATGGAACGAACTGGAACGCTATCGGACGGCAAGCTACCAGGTAAAATTCACAGGACTGACTCCACAGATATCTGGTGCTACATACCACTGGATAACTGTCAATACCTTGTCGAATCGGCGCCGTGCAAAATTTCTGCTTTCTTATGCTCTAAAGGAAAACCAACACGCTGTTAATCAGGGGGTCATAATGTTTTAGCTAATAAATGTGTGCCGTGCGGGGTAGCCACGAGGTCTCAGGCGCCTTGACACGGTTTGCGTAGCTATCCCCTGTCGGAGTTTCGAGTCCTCCCTCGGGTATGGCTGTGTGTGTTGTCCTTAGCGTAAGTTAGTTTATGTTAAGATTAAGTAGTGTGCAAGCCTAGGGACCGATGACCTCAGCGGTTTTGCCCCACAGGAACTTACCACAAATTTATCACCATAAATGTATTTTGACCGAAATGAAGGTAACTGGGGTTAAGAAAAAACGAATGAATCATAACGAAAATATTGCCCTGTAATGAGCCACTGGAGATCTCAGGCCCGTTTTACCAAAATACTCAGCAAATAGCACTGAAAAACTCTGACTTTGGGTTCAACTTGTGTACTGAAGTATCTAATCTTACGCTCCCGGTCCAATAAAGTGTAGTCTGTTTTTCGCCTAGTCAGGTAGCCTCCTCCAAAGCGTCCTGTCGTCCTCATCTTCCTCCATTGCTCTAAGTATCTGAAGATCATTGGCCACTTCGGCTCTCAAGCTTATTTCCGGCCTGTCTTAAGGTCTTCACCCTTCGAATTTGTACTGCGACACGTCTCTGAACTTGATTCCTCCTTTCTGTTGTAGACATTGTCAACCCATCTCAGTCCCATGACTTACTTTCCTCAACAGGATCTGGTTCGTGATGTACCTCCCTGAGCTGCTTGTTCTTTCTTCTTCGCCTTTCTCCTACCTCACAAATTGCTCCAGCTATCTTCTGCAGGACATTATTTTTCAAAAACCTTTGTCTTTCTCTCTGCATACTCATCTAATCGCCATGTTTCTACCCCATATAGTAACAGTAACACTGCTCTCATTATTCTCTTGAAAAGGAATTCGGATGACAATTTGTTGTATGAATACGACGCCGTGGATGCAGCTTTCATCTTCACTTCTATTTCTTGTGTCTCATCAGTTCTCTGTTGTATTACAAACACCTGATATTTAATCTGTCTTCACGGTTTTCTGCCTTTTTGTTAAAAAAAATGGCTCTGAGCACTATGGGACTTAACATCTGAGGTCATTAGTCCCCTAGAACTTAGAACTACTTAAACCTAACTAACCTAAGGACATCACACACATCCATGCCCGAGGCAGGATTCGAACCTGCGACCGTAGCGGTCGCGCGGTTCCAGGCTGAAGCGCCTAGAACCGCTCGGCCACACCGGCCGGCTGCCTTTTTGTCGTCTAATTAGTTTCTATCCTGATGATTCTCGTATTTCCGTCATTTCGCTCTAATCAAATTTCCCATTCTTTTTTAAAGTCATCTACAAAGGAAAGTACTTTCATTTTTATTCCTGTGCTAATTCCGTCTTCTGCTTCGCTCATTGCATCCAGTGCGTCCTGTTTTACTGTACTGAACGAGACAGTTGGTGTTCTATTTCCTTGCCTGATTCCTGTTTTAAATGAAAAGCCGTGGAATGTTCTCTTTACATTTCCACTATCCCTTTCGAGTAGAGTTGCGCTCTACCGAAGCTACAATTCGGTAGTTTGGGTACACTACACATATCACATAGTAAATGGAAGGGTTACCTGTGGTATTGGCAGCATTGGTAGGGACAGAAACTGAAATGAATGCCTAAGAGAGAGACTGCGAACCGACAACTTCTCTTTGTTTTTGGTAGTTTTTTTCTTTCTTTTGCACTTCATTACAACCGCACATCATTCAGTGATAGTTCATCGTGTACTTTATATCCTTATAGAAAAATTCCATTTTATAAGTAATAAAAATTAGTTTATCGTGTAATATCTGCGCTTTTATGTAACCAAAGCAATTACTTTACGGTTTACATGCAAAACCATTAAAATATGTATAATTATTGTTATTTTTTGTACTCAGTGATCAAAGGCAAGAGTTTTCTGTTGTTATTGATAACTGCGGAAGTTGTTTATGGATAACCGAAACATGTTTTGTGTAAGTTTGACCAAGTATTGAAACGAATTTTGATATATTGTTGTTTTGTTGGTTTATTATTTTACCTTTTCGTTGAGTAAATTGCCTTTCTAGCGCTATTTGAAAGTCTGTATTGTTTCTTTTATTTCTACTACAACATCCCTCTGTTTCACGTTATGAATAGTTTTATAGCTCTACTTTCGAACTTAGCAGTGTGGCTTTTATGAGATTTGTAATCTTCTTTTGTATTCCAAACTTTTCCATTTTCCCCACAACTTTTCTCTGTTTTTGATATCATAAGTTTTCTTAAAATGATCAAACTAAATTTCCATTGTTCTGTGATGTTCCCAGTGTTTTTATACTGCTTGTTTTAGCAGAAACATTTGACTTGTAACATTTGACTTGGAATATCAAACCAGCTGTGTGGCTGGACTGAAAAGTTTTTAGCAAAAAGACCATAGAACGTTGTTCTCAATGGAGAGACGTCTACAGACGTTAAAGTAACCTCTGGCGTGCCACAGGGGAGTGTATGGGACCATTGCTTTTCACAACATATGTATAAATGACCTAGTAGATAGTGTCGGAAGTTCCATGCGGCTTTTCGCGGATGATGCTGTAGTATGCAGAGAAGTTGCAGCATTAGAAAACTGCAGCGGAGTGCAGGAAGATCTGCAGCGGATAGGCACTTGGTGCAGGGAGTGGCGACTGACCCTTAACATAGACAAATGTAATGTATTGCGAGTAAATAGAAAGAAGTATCCTTTATTGTATGATTATATAATAGCGGAACAAACGCTGGTAGCAGTTACTTCTGTAAAATATCTGGGAGTATGCATACGGAAAGATTTGAAGTGGAATGATCATATAAAATTAATTGTTGGTAAGGCGGGTGCCACGTTGAGATTCATTGGGAGAGTCCTTAGAAAATGTAGTCCACCAACACACAAAACACGCGTTCGATCTGTACTTGAGTATTGCTCATCAGTGTGGGATCCGTACCAGGTCGGGTTGACAGAGGAGACAGAGAAGATCCAAAGAAGAGTTTCGCGTTTCGTCACAGGGTTATTTGGTAAGCGCGATAGCGTTACGGAGATGTTTAGCAAACTCAAGTGGCAGACTCTGCAAGAGAGGCACTTTGCATCGCTGTGTAGCTCGCTGTCCAGGTTTCGAGAGGGTGCGTTTCTGGATGAGGTACCGAATATATTGCTTCCCCCTAATACCTCCCGAGGAGATCACGAGTGTAAAATTAGAGAGATTCGAGCGCGCACGGAGGCTTCACGGCAGTCGTTTTTCCTACGAACCATACGCGACTGGAACAGGAAAGGGGGGTAATGACAGTGGCACGTAAGGTGCCCTCCGCCACACACCGTTGGGTGGCTTGCGGAGTAGTAGATGTAGATGTAGACGTTTGTAGTGGCTGAAATGATTAGTCTGCGAATTACGGAACGTGAGGAGCCTGTGACGGGAATGGCTCCAGCAGTGCTGTAGCAGAGAGACCGGCGCGTCCACAGCCGTTACCAGCCGGCCGTCTGCTTTAACACGCGGCCGGCCGGCCCCAGCCTGTGATTAATACGTCGCGGGCGGACGGCGTGGTACAGTGGCGGCGGCGGCGGCGGCGGTCGCGTTTCATTAGGCCGGCAGGCTCTGCCTTTGCTTAAACGTCATCGCCGCAGGTCTCCGCCGCAGATGAAGACCTCGCCCTCGTCTCCACACACACACACACACACACACACACACACACACACGACGCAGAGCTCAGAATAGACGCCGACTCCGGGTGGCGTGTGTAGAGTTGCCCGAGGTCTTGTACCACAGCCAATCGAGTTCAGCTGCAGTACGTTTGGGCGCGTACACACTAGGGCGACGGACGACGGCCAGTCAGTTCGCTGAGCGAGATTTGCTTAGTGTGTACGAGCCGCAGATTGCAGCCAACGAAGTGGTTGGCCTTGGTTGTGGTTCGGTCTTCTGGCGGTAGCATCAAAGCCTTGGCAGTGGGTCGGCGTAGGGACCCCTCTCCTAATGTGGGTTCCGGGTAGAATTTTCGTTGGTTCAGTAGCAATTTGTTGTGTCTCTAGAACTTGGGTGTATTCAGGTTTTTCAGGACATCCAAAAGTCGCACGCAGTATGTTTAATTGAACAGCTTACAACACCCTCATTGGCATTGTAGCGAGAAGGAAGTACTTCTGTGGGCGGTGTCAGTAACCTGGTGTCTTACCGCTTCGGTAAGTCCCTTGTCGCACAGTAGTAGCGCTCAGTCGCCAGGTTCCATGTAGGTGGTGATCTTGCTGGAGAGTTTAGGGATGCCAGTTGTTAATTGTCAACAACGTTTGTACTATACTTGTTTTAATACAGAAGTTTCTTTGTCACACACGTCGCAGAATCAGCATTTGCAATATGGCGGCTCTGGACTACGCCGTTATTTTCGACCCTTTTACACACATTAACACAATTTTCTGAGTTTACATAATAGACACTGGCCACGACACGCGGCGGTCTTATAGCTATTAACTTCACTTTATATCTTGTTTAACATCTGACATATCCACTCGCGACCTTTCTTTTAGAGCCGCCCCAGTTACTGGACCGTGCGTTTTGAGTGGCTCCTCGCGACCAACTCACCCTGCCTTCCCGAAGGACAAGAGAGACCCCCTCCCTTTCTTCCTCAGCCAATATATATATATATCCAAACCTTCAGCCAATGGGCGCTCAGATCGCTGTTGCTAGGCGGATCTGACGTCACGTTTGCGGACATTGTGACGGAAGTTTGTCTCGGAACACTGTGTCTGTGTGATCCTACTCCCGAATAGTCGAATCTTGTCCCTACTAAAGTTGCACAAATTTGCCTCCTATGATTTCATCACTAATGGTCCTTACTGACGCTTAATTTTTGAAAGTACATGTGTCCTGGCTGCTACTGAGCATTCCCGATCGCATAAATATTCATAATACTTGGCTTAAACACGTGAAGGGAATGCACATATGCATTACAAGCTATAGCTCTTTAATTTAAGAAGAATATCATCGGGAAATAATGGAATTTACAGTTCAAATTACAGTAGTTGGGTGTTCAATTAAAGAGCGGAACCTGTTAAAAAAGCATACTGAGTGCGACTTGTGGCTGTCGTGAAAAATTTAATTTCAGCAGTCGTTGTTTCCCCTGCAGGCAATGCCTGCTCTCTCTAAGGGTAGGTACTTATTATGTTTACAAACATTACAGTATAGAATGCAACTCCCTCCCCCCCTCCCTTCCCCCGTGAACCACGGACCTTGCCGTTGGTGGAGAGGCTTGCTTGCCTCAGCGATACAGATAGGCGTACCGTAGGTGCAACCACGACGGAAGGGTATCTCTTGAGAGGGCTGACAAAGAATTGGATCCTGAACAGGGACAGCGGCCTTTTCGGTAGTTGCAGGGGCAACAGTCTGGATGACTGATTTTTAGTAGTAAAACAGCACCATAGTTACCAAGGCGGCGGGTTACTCTCTAGCGTTAATGTTAACAAATAAATAAATGTCCCAAATTTTTGTACATGGCTGCACGTTCAGAAATCGTGAATAGTTACAATTGAAAGAAAAACAGCCCTCCGTCACAATTTTTAACGAATTAACCGGGTTTCAACACTGCTAGGAGTGTCCTCTTCAGAATTTAAACCAAAGAATGGTCTATATTCTATAACATGGTCACAGAATTATGACTAAAAACGTATGATAGAGTGTAAGTGCGGAATCATCGTGAAAGACTGGCAGTACTTGTATGTCATTTATAAAATAATAAATATGCCAAATGGGCATTAGTCACAAAGATATTTGAGATAAAGAAAACAGTGATGGCGAGCCACTAAGGGCTGCTCGTTACTTGCGTGACCCGCCATCACTGTTTTCTTTATCTTAAATATCTTTGTGACCTTTTGGCATATAAGTACTGCCAGTATTTCACGATGATCCCGTACTTACACTCTATCATACGTTTTTATTCATAATTCTGTGACAATGTTATAGAATATAGACCATTCTTTGATTTAAATTCTGAAGAAGACACTCCTAGCAATGTTGAAACCCGGTTAATTCGTTAAAAATAGTGACCGAGGGCTGTTTTTCTTTCATTTGAAATAAATGTCCCTCGTGGAATGGTAGGCCTCCATTCCATTCTTTACAGTGCAGTTTGCTCACATTAAGAGGGATCACTAAATTTTCCTGCTAACATAGTGGATGGGCAGCACTACCTCAACTGACAGACGTAGCAGACGGTTTCACTGTTATGACAGGTATCGACGCTACCATCCGTGTCCTGTAACTTACAACCATCCAGATACACGCAGTAAACTCCAACAGCATGACAGCTTAAAACACCGAATGCTGCACATTAATAGTCTCAAGAGGACGGTCCAAAGGCTATAGGTATTGCTTTGCGGTCAAATAATTATAGGAAGTTTCCTTCTAGTTTTGACCAGTACTGCATCCTGTAGGAAATTGTGGCACTTTTTTTTAACAATCTGCATGTTTATGATAAACAGCAATGGCCCTAACGCTTCCTTGAAGTACTTCCCATGTTACCTTCACATTTGATGACATCGCCCAGTTTACGTGTTGAGTCGTAGGCCTATCTTCTAGGAAATCTTGAAGCCGGCCACGAAACGGATCTGTTTTTCCACACAGTACTGAACTATGCTGCATGCCTTCTGGAACTCAAGGAAGACGACATCAGCCGGGAGACCAGTGTTATGGCTCTCTAAGTTTCAAGGATATTTGTATAAAGAAACCACAAATGGTCATATAGAGGGCATTAGCGTTCACAAGAAATGTCGTAGTACGCCAGTATAAAACGTTATCTATAGGGTGATCCACAGACACGGAAAATTGAAAAAAAATTAAATATTGCTATGGAACAAATAAGTTAAAATAAATTTTTTATAGAATAAGAAAATGTTCAAATGAGTGTGAATTCCTAAGGGACCAAACAGCTGAGGTCATCGGTCCCTAGACTTACACACTCTTAAACTAACTTATGCACACCCATGGCCAATGGAGGACTCGAACCTCCAGGGGGGGGGGGGAGGGGGGGGGGGTGCGCAATTTGTGACGTGGCGCCTCAGGTCGGGCGGCCACTCCGCGGTGCATTTTATAGAATAGATTTCTTTTATTTCCATCTATGATCACAAAATTGTTAGGTCTTTAGACTACCGGTTTCGATCAGCGAGGACCATCTCCAGATCAAATTAAAAAAGTCCTATGCTTATCTTGTGTATACCTTTGGAAGACGCCACTTTGGCCTCATTATATTACGACACGTTTTTGAAACAGATCTGAAGATGGTCATCGCTGATCCGAACCGGTAATGATAGATGGTTCAAATGACTCTAAGCACTATGGGACTTGACATCTGAGGTCATCAGTCCCCTAGACTTAGAACTACTTAAACCTAACTAACCTACGGACATCACACACATCCATGCCTGAGGCAGGATTCGAACCTGCGACCGCAGCAGTGGCGCGATTCCGGACTGAAGCGCCTAGAACCGCTCAGCCACAGCGGCCGGTCATAGATAGAAATAAAAGAAATTTATTCTACACTTTCTGGGTCGCTGTTCTGTTCTAATTTATTTATATCATTTAACTGTAAAAAATATGCAACTTAACAAAACATGAAGTTATTTCATGAAGATGGCATCTGGTAGGTGAGATCCATTTTTGAGGAAACATTCTTGCAGTCTTTTAGATATAATACGCATGGTCCGAAGCAGCAATTCAACTACGATACGATTTACTTCTTAAGATCTCCCCCCCCCCCCCCCCCCGCCCCCCGAGAAGAAATCGGAAGCTGGGAGGCCATGGAATGTCACCGCTTCTTGAAATTATGCGGTTGCCAAACAACTGGCGTACAGCAGCCATGGATATTTGTACTGTGAGTGCCGTTGTTCGGTTTACTGGTAGTCGTAGTCAAAAGTTCTTGAAAATGTGTGTGGCTTTAGTGCAACATAGGATTATAGTATTGCGACGTACCGATTCCATGTGACTGCAGTCGCAAGGCCATTTTCGCCTGGGACTACGGTGTCATATTTTATGATGACACAGAATACCACATTGTAACTTTGATGCTTTGCAGTGGACCTCGCTATACCTGATTTGGATTTTCTTGTGCTCAGTATCGAAAATTTTGAATGTTGGACATTTCATTAAAACCTTTATGTGGCCCAGATTGGAATGTATAAAACATTGACTACTAGTTTCAACCGTTTGAACGGTCTTCTTCATATTTGGAAACTGTTACAAAAATCACAAGTCAAAAACATCTCGGAATATAATGGCATTAACAAGAACAATTATGCAAATGCTCTTAGAAGCGTATACTAGGAAGCAAAGGTGAGGTGTCAAAATCAGTAGGTACGACATTTTGTCGTTAGCGTGTTAACATCCTTCAGCAAGGGTCAACTATAAAACAAAATAGAATAAAATTAGATGGACATAATCTAAAGCCAATGGTACGAAGCAGCGTGAAAACGTATCTTACACTCATATTTTCTATATACGTCTGACTATGTCAGGTAATTATATCGAAAATTTTGTTCATTAAAATAACAGTTAAGATGGAAATGAGCACCGTCTGTGTTCAGTTGTTGTACGATCTGCAACTTCTGTAGATGGTTATGTAAAGTCCTGTATCGACATTAGTTGAACACTTGAGCTATACAACTACACTACTGACCATTAAAATTGCTACACCAAGAAGAAATGCAGATGATAAACGGGTATTCATTTGACAAATATATTATACTAGAACTGATATGTGATTACATTTTCACGCAATTTGGGTGCATAGATCCTGAGAAATCAGTACCCAGAACAACCACCTCTGGCCGTAATAACGGCCTTGATACGCCTAGGCATTGAATCAAACAGAGCTTGGATGGCTTGTATAGGTACAGCAGAACATGCAGCTTCAACACGATACCACAGTTCATCAAGAGTAGTGACTGGCGTATTGGGACGAGCCAGTTGCTCGGCCACCATTGACCACACGTTTTCAATTGGTGAGAGATCTGGAGAATGTGCTGGCCAGGGCAGCAATCGAACATTTTCTGTATCCAGAGGGTCGTACAGGACCTACAACATGCGGTCGTGCATTGTCCTGCTGAAATGTAGGATTTCGCAGGGATCGAATGAAGGGTAGAGCCACGGGTCGTAACACATCTGAAATGTAACGTCCACTGTTCAAAGTGCCGTCAATGCGATCAAGAGGTGGCCGACACGTGTAACCAATGGCACCCTATACCATCACGCCGGGAGATACGCCAGTATGGCGACGACGAATACATGCTTCCAATGGGCGTTCATCGCGATGTCGCCAAACACGGATGCGACCATCATGATGCTGTAAACAGAACCTGGATTCATCCGAAAAAAATGACGTTTTGCCATTCATGCACCCAGGTTCGTCGTTGAGTACACCATCGCAGGCGCTCCTTTCTGTGATGCAGCGTCAAGGGTAACCGCAGCCATGGTCTCCGAGCTGATAGTCCATGCTGCTGCAAAGTGGTCGAACTGTTCGTGCAGATGGTTGTTGTCTTGCAAACGTCCCCATCTGCTGACTCAGGGATCGAGACGTGGCTGCACGATCCGTTACAGCCATGTGGATAAGATGCCTGTCATCTCGATTGCTAGTGATACGAGGCCTTTGGGATCCTGTACGGCGTTCCGTATTACCCTCCTGAACCCACCGATTCCATATTCTGCTAACAGTCATTGGATCTCAACCAACGTGAGCAGCAATGTCGTGATACGATAAACCGCAATCGCGATAGGCTACAATCCGACCTTTATCAAAGTCGGGAACGTGATGGTACGCATTTCTCCTCCTTACACGAGGCGTCACAACAACGTTTCACCAGGCAACGCCGGTCAACTGCTGTTTGTGTATGAGAAATCGGTTCGAAACTTTCCTCGTGTCAGCAAGTTGTAGGTGTCGGCACCGGCGCCAACCTTGGGTGAATGCTCTGAAAAGCTAATCATTTGCATATCACAGCATCTTCTTCCTGTCGGTTAAATTTCGCGTCTGTAGCACGTCATCTTTGTGGTGTATCAATTTTAATGGCCAGTAATGTATAAAGACGTTGCATGACGACGGATTGGAAGGTGTGGGCTGGTCATAAAAGAAGCCTCGAACAGTTCCAATATTGACTGGTGTACAAACGCTACGCTCAAGGCCTGGAGGTGTTTTTTCCATTGCTAACTCTGTTTGCTCAAAAATACATATGCCCCTGTTAACTGTTGGAGATAATGGAACATGATTCTGGCGTTTTAAATAGAGATGGTGGTGAAATTCTCTGCGTGCAGCATCCACTTTGTCACTGCGTTTGTAAGAAGCTTTGATACCAAAGGCATACTTCGAACCACTTGAAGTATTCATGTTAACTAAATGACAAGATGGCGAGAGCTGGCTGCCGTATGTTACTAAGCGTTAATAATCGCTCAAGGGTTAGGACTGCTGATATTTTTAAAAATATCGGGATCCAATATATCGATATTTGAAAACTGTCTCTATGGGCCCTCGATATAACGAGGAAAGTACCGCCATATCGAAGTGCAGACCTGTAAAAATATCGGCTGCAAATTGTAAATATAATGCCGGTTTTGGACTGTGTATTTAAGTATCGATTTTTATTAGATATTCTGTACATCAACACGCTAGCAGCCTGGTTATCCCCCTCAGAGCAACAACTGAAAGGAAAACGATACACATTAACGCTTGGCTACAGCCACTTTGCTAACAATGATAACTCCGTGGAAGTGGGACAATGGAAGGTGTCCGTCGTTCCGTTTCCTCACTCATCGGATTTGTCCAGAACACTTCATATCGACTTCGCTGCTTTTTATTTATTTTTTTTTTTTTCATTTCTGCCAACGCTAGCGACCTAGCAGTTGTAGTGTAAAAATGGCGTGGTGAAGTTCAATGTTGGACTTTCTCTTGGTGGCGCCGAGCGTCGATTACGTCAGCATTTCCCCTCCTACGTCTCCGTCAACCGCAAAGACCAGTCTTGTCATTTAGACTTTCGTTCATCATTTTCAGCGACATTTTTTCATGAGTATTGACGTGAGAAAGTAGCACACTAGTTGCATTAAAAATTGTACTCAAGTTTTTTTTTTATTTACGCAACGGGTGCGCTACTTCTTGACATCGGGGGAATTTCGTTATCCCATTCGCACCGGAAGCCCCCCTCTCCCCCCCCCCCCCCCCCTCCAGGGCAACGGAACTTCTTGTTTGTGTAATCTGCACTAGCTTCACTTCACACCAAGAGGAATACTGGTCGTGATGAAAGCTCAGAAAGTAGTAAGACTCCTTCACACAGTGAAAGTAAAATTATGTTCTACTACGACTTTAAAAGAACAATTTTACATATTTACAGAAAATTGCGAAAAAACGTAATATAAAATAAAAATATCAGCGCTCCATACATCATGGAAAATGTCGGATACATACACTACTGGCCATTAAAATTGCTACACCACGAAGATGACGTGCTACAGACGCGAAATTTAACCGACAGGAATAAAGATGCTGTGATATGCAAATGATTAGCTTTTCAGAGCATTCACAGAAGGTTGTCGCCGGTGGCGACACCTACAACGTGCTGACATGAGGAAAGTTTCGAACCGATTTCTCATACACAAACAGCAGGTGACCGGCGTTGCCTGGTGAAACGTTGTTGTGATGCCTCGTATGAGGAGGAGAAATGAGTACCATCACGTTTCCGACTTTGATAAAGGTCGGATTGTAGCCTATCGCGATTGCTGTTTATCGTATCGCATCATTGCTGCTCGCGTTGGTCGAGATCCAATGACTGTTAGCACAATATGGAATCGGTGGGTTCAGGAGGGTAATACGGAACGCCGTGCTGGATCCCAACGGCCTCGTATCTCTAGCAGTCGAGATGACAGGCATCTTATCCACATGGCTGTAACGGATTGTGCAGCCACGTCTCGATCCCTGAGTCAACAGATGGGGACGTTTGCAAGACAACAACCATCTGCACGAACAGTTCGACGATGTTTGCGGCAGCATGGACTATCAGCTCGGAGACCATGGCTGCGGTTACACTTGACGCTGCATCACAGACAGGAGCTCCTCCGATGGTGTACCCAACGACGAACCTGGGTGCACGAATGGCAGAACGTCGTTTTTTCGGATGAGTCCAGGTGATGGTCGCATCCGTGTTTGGCGACATCGCGGTGGACGCACACTGGAAGCGTGTATTCGTCATCGCCATACTGGTGTGTCACCCGGCATGATGGTACGGGGTGCCATTGGTTACACGTCGCGATTACCTCTTGTTCGCACTGAACAGTGGACGTTACGTTTCAGATGTGTTAAGACCTGTGGCTCTGCCCTTCATTCGATCCCTGTGAAACTTTACATTTCAGCAGGATAATGCACGATTGCAAGTTGCAGGTCCTGTACGGGCCTTTCTGGATATAGAAAATGTTCGACTGTTGCCCTGGACAGCACATTCTCCATATCAATCACCAATTGAAAGCGTCTGGTCAATGGTGGCCGAGCAGCTGGCTCGTCACAGTACGCCAGTCACTACTCTTGATGAACTATGGTATCGTGTTGAAGCTGTACACGCCATCCAAGCTCTGTTTGACTCAATGCCCAGGCGAATCGAGGCCGTTATTACGGCCAGAGGTGGTTGTTCTCGATACTGACTATGCACCCAAATAGCGTGAAAATGTAATCACATGTCAGTTCTAATATAATATATTTGTCCAATGAATACCCGTTTATCATCTGCATTACTTCTTGGTGTAGCAAATTTTAATGGCCAGTAGTGTACATATCGACACTTTTTGGAAAACTTATTGATGTAATATAATGATCAACAATCTTACCAAGGGTACTAACACAAATTTCAAAACCTCCCGTTTCCCTGAATCACTCTCTATATTCTGTACAACAGACCTACGTCAGCGGTATGGATCTGTAACTATGCGCATCTGTCCGTCGATTCTTCCTGGAAGCAGAAATGACCTATGCCTCCTCTGCTCCAGCGTCCTACCTTCTTGTTTGCCTGCGCTGGCAACTTTGCCGGCAGTGGAGCGCGAGGCATCTGTGTCGCGAGCGAAACCCACGTGCTCCCCGTCCGGCTGGCGGGAGTCCAAGCCGGCTCGGCAGGAGGCCGGCCGACATGTGGCCACGATTGCGACCGCGCATACTTCAGTTGTGACGTCAGCGGCGCTGCCATCCGAGTTGTCTGAGACTCGAGGTCGCCGGCTGTCCCCAGGAGGTCAGAGAGCAGCTCCCGCCACTGCAGCTTCGTCAACATCACTGTCGCTAGTAAACGAACGTCGATAACGTTGGATAAATTAACTCTGTGGGAGACATATCCGCTGAGTCTGCAGATGTGGATCATAACGCTAAACACAGGCCTTTAGTTGTAAGTTACGCTCATCTGGTGTCACCCCATTACGCGTTAGAAATTCTGAAGGTGTACCATGTACACTGTACAAAATTCACTAGCTCAGCGTTGTTAAATAACGAAGTGGGGTGAGCA
The DNA here is from genome assembly GCF_023864345.2 of Schistocerca serialis cubense. NCBI lineage: Eukaryota > Metazoa > Arthropoda > Insecta > Orthoptera > Acrididae > Schistocerca > Schistocerca serialis. The sequence goes on along the minus strand of NC_064641.1, from coordinate 866,133,710 downwards.
TGTGCTGGGGATTCTCCTTGTTTTGAATCTTTTCCGTGCAGGTTCTGCAGTTGCTCCGTAGCTACCGAACCATAATTCCTTAATAGCATCTTAGCATGGTAAACTGCTAACGTCAGATGCATCGTAGTTTTAAAAATTTGCCCGCATCTCGTGGTCGTGCGGTAGCGTTCTCGCTTCCCACGCCCGGGTTCCCGGGTTCGATTCCCGGCGGGGTCAGGGATTTTCTCTGCCTTGTGATGGCTGGGTGTTGTGTGATGTCCTTAGGTTAGTTAGGTTTAAGTAGTTCTAAGTTCTAGGGGACTGATGACCATAGATGTTAAGTCCCATAGTGCTCAGAGCCAGCCAGCCAGCCTTTTAAAAATTTGAAACAAACTTCGGAAGGTGATTCTTGTAAGCAAAAGCAAAAATATTTTAAGAAATAGTTTGTACTGCTTCAGTCGCTTTTTAGTAATATTTATTAGCACGACGCGTTTCGGCAGCACGCTGTCATCCAAAGGTGCGTTGCAGCTAGATGTGCATTAGTATGATGTAAAATGAAGATTATTTCTTGGATGTGCCAGTGGCGTTATGCACCGAAATGTACAAGTGCCACCGTCAACAACCAGAAGGGCAGTTGTCGCCACCGCTTCAGACTTCCCATTAGAAAACCATAACTGGAAACAAAATGGTCAGATCGATCAGCTTCGCTCATCTTCGAAGTATAATCAATAATCACATTTGCTTTGATTATTTCTCCCCTTTCCTTTCTGTTTCCCCTGTCTGTAAGTGACACTGAGTTATATGCTTTTGTAGAAAGCATGAGAACAGTTCGTTTATCTTGCCATGCCAGAGGCATCGTTTTGTTATTGCGGAGGTATTTTATGTCATACTGCTTCAGACGCAGAAATCCTTTCTTGGTTGCAGTTGGAACGTTTTTTTTGCACTGGATCGTTCCTGTGAAATACACGTTCTGTTTCAACATTTCATCAGCTGATGCATCAACTATATAAAAACGATCAGAGTACGAATTGCCCTGTAGCATTTTTGATATTAGTTAGCAATTGAAAAACTATTCTCTCAGAAAAATTTAAGCCTGGACGGATCAATGACTGTTGTTACAGCGCCAAAATAGGGTATCAAACTGCAAATATAACCGTTTGATGAATCCGAAATCACATAAACTCCGAGTCCCCATTTTGCTGGTTTTTGAGGATTCTACATTTTAAGTAACACACGACCGTTGAATGATACTGTGGATTCATCAACAGCTAAATACCTATATGGTCGATAAATTTCGAGAAACTTGAGGCAAGTTCCAACACATTCTTCACTTTACTCGGACGTGACTGAACCTGAGTGTTGACTTTCTGGATCAGAAACACAAAGTGCCCAGAAAATTGGCATAAATCGTCTGCGAGTAGAACAGTCTGTAAAGAAGCAAGACGGTTGTAACCACTCTCGAAAAAAAGTCCTTCAAGTTCTCACAGTTTTGTAATGCCATAGTGAGCAGTACACCAATGGAGGCGTATCATTTCTTCCTTGGTAACATTTCTCCACTACCACCAAGCAGAATGTTGTGGAAGTGGTGTCACTTTCACTTTTTCCTTTTTTCCTGATGGGAGAAGGCGAGCACGTGGAGAACCTAATGTTCTTTGGTGCTTAGCTTAGCTTATGCATTGCTGCTGGGGCTCAATTTATTATATCAGTTATTCCTATGTAATCTTATATTTTCTTGACTTTTGAGAGGATGTTATGATCCTGGCATTCGCCCAAGTGCTAGACAGAAACCTCTCAAAAACCTCAGCAAGGGTCATTGTGTTGCTGTTTGTTTTATGCATCTGCCTTTGTTTAGTTTTAGCTTCTGTCATCTGTCAGATGCTTTAGAATGTCTGTTCTGACATTTTGTATGGAAATCGTCTGCCATTGCCATGCACTCTTTGATGACACTTGGTGGAAATAGATGCTTGTGTTGTGGCAAGTTCAACTCTCTGGGCGTATGATTGTGGATGAAATTAAAACGAATCCAGACATTTAGCTGCTTACAGGCTTTGATAAACATCAATGGGGACGGTTGAAAATGTGTGCCCCGACCGGGGCTCGAACCTGGGATCTTCTGCTTACATGGCAGACGCTCTATCCGACTGAGGACAATAAATGAAAATAGACCTTTTTTATATAAGCGTATTCACATCATGGCACATATTAAGTAGTATGATTATTTGGTAATTCCTGGGCGTTTAGTAGTGTTGACATCTTTTTTTCTTTTTTCAGATAACTCTTCATATTAATAAAATAAGCATTGTACATTGCAGAAATTTTTGAACAAATTCACATTGATCATTCGGGTAGGATTTGGAGGTTTTAATCTTTTAGAACTTCAAAAGAGCTAAGTCGTCCTTAACCCTTCGCACTCCGTAAGGCAAACACAAGGGCGGTTCTGCGCTCCGTTATTTAAACCGCCGCCGCCTGGGCAGCGAGCGCGCCACAGAGAACTGCGCGGCCTCTTTGTGGAAACAATGAGTACAGTACGCCTTAAAACAAAAAGTGCGATTTCTTCAAATATATTTCTAATACATTACAGTACAGAACTTTTCAATGTACGATATTTTTTGAAACAGTCATCATGGTGGAGAGCTGGGTTTCGTGTGCATGTTCCGCAGTAATAGCAGTTTCACACCTGCCACCTTTCTTTTTTCTGTTGAACACACCGCACAATCCTTATGCTTCTTCCCAGGATGCTTGTTGATAATGTGCAATTGTCCAATCAAGCGTTCCTCATCATCAGGACTTGAACGACGTCCTCGTTTCTGCCCGGGATTCTAAGTCTCTTATAACACTTTTACGGAATAGTTTGTGAGACAGTGTGTTCAAGTTGTTTTTCTCGCAGTGATTCTTGTATAGCAAATAGCTATTTACAAGTCGTACCTTCAACAACCAAAGGTATAGTTTTCGCTACCGCATCAGAGTTTTCTTTAGAAGACCAAAACTGGAAATAAAATGGTCAGATCGATCTATTCCGCTCATCTTCGAGGACACAGAGGATAGTGCGACTGCAGGGACTTATCTCTGACACGCTCCCCGCGAGACCGACATTTCCAACTTACTGTCCACACACTACATTTGTAGTGCCCCTCCCACTATACTCGTCACTCGCGGCAGTCAATCTACCGATTCCCGTAAGAGTTTGAGCAATGTGAGTGCATCCGCACTGAAGAAGATCATTGGCCGGTAACCCCTGTCCATGTGAAGATGGTATCTGTTGTTTCGGACATCCCGAAAGAACAGATACCATCTTCAAATACAATTTAGGAGGTCTGTTGTTAGCGTTTTGTAGGTTGTCTGTTTTTAAGTATTTTCCCTGTTAATTCCTCTCTGTTTTACGGGGGGGACTTCCGTGTTTTGCCGGCCGGAGTGGCCGTGCGGATGTTATGATCCTGGCATTCGCCCAAGGGCTAGAGAGCCGAGCGGCCGCTACGGTCGCAGGTTCGAATCCTGCCTCGGGCGTGGATGTGTGTGATGTCCTTAGGTTAGTTAGGTTTAATTAGTTCTAAGTTCTAGGCGACTGATGACCTCAGAAGTTAAGTCGCATATTGCTCAGAGCCATTTGAACCATTTGAACTTCCGTGTTTTGGTACACCACTTAGTTCCTTGCTCTTCTGTCTAGTTGTCCTGCTACTCGTAGGATTTTCCTCTCCAGCGCCAGCAAATTTTGTGTGCTGTTTTTACTTGCTATCTAGACTGGGGCGGTATATTCCAGCACCGGTCGTACGAAGTCTACGCAGGTAGTGCTTTTGCTGTAGTGTACCAGGTCTGTTATTTGTTAAAATAAGGTTGTCTGTAAAAATCGACTGAAAGAAACCAACTGGCGATGATGGAACATTACGTTTCAGTGGTAAAACCACACTTTGAATCGTCAATAGGGAAATCCGTACAGTTAGACTCATTTTCGCTCCACTTTCGCCACAAATCTTCTGCTGAATCACTAGAAAAATACACATTTCACGGTTTTTTATCGTCGTTTTCATTAGAATTATTCAGAAATGAACCACTCGCCTCGTCAAAATCACTTTCACTACCGTTGTCACTTAGAGATACGTCTAGAAGCTGTAAAACCTCTTTTTCAGAAAGAATTGAACATGAGGAATTAGCCATTGCGCGCACTCGAACTTGAACGTAGTAATTCCAAGATTCCTTTCAACTCAACTGCAACAGTTTGACACGGAATTAACACACATTCCCCTAGATGGCAGCAATAACCACCGTTGATGTCTAGTAAAGTCAGAATCAGTAACTGAGCACGTGAGCCGTGAAAAATCGTGTCGAATGAGGCTCGACATCGGAGCGAAAGCAAAATCCACATTGTCGGGCGCCATTTGAGGCTGAAATGGAAAGGGTTAATATTGTAAAAGCGGCTACATTGGATTTTCACAGATAAAGTAGAAGTTAAAGAGGACTTTTGTAGAAAATAGTTTTTCGAATAGATTTTCTGTATTAATACTAAGGAAAATCAACAATGTGATCTTGCACATTTAAAAAAACCATAAACGACATATTCAGGCATTAACTTCCGCCGTCATAAGTAGTGCGATGGACAGCTTTAAACACCGGCCGCTGTGGCCGAGCGGTTCTAGGCGCTTCAGTCTGGCACAGCGCGACTGCTACGGTCGCAGGTTTGAATCCTGCCTCGGGCATGGATGTGTGTGATGTCAAATGTTGAAATGTGTGTGAAATCTTACGGGACTTAACTGCTAAGTTCATCAGTCCCTAAGCTTACACACTACTTTAACCTACATTATCATAAGCACAAACACACACACCCATGCCCGAGGGAGGAGGACTCGAACCTCCGCCGGGACCAGCCGCACAGCCCATGACTGAAGCGCCCAGACAGCTCGGTTAATCCCGCGCGGCTTGTGTGATGTCCTTAGGTTAGTTCTGTTTAAGTAGTTCAAAGTTCTAAGGGACTGATGACCTCAGATGTTCAGTGGGTGCCTATGGGACTTAAGTTCTGAGGTCATCAGTCCCCTAGAACTTACCACTGAAGTAAGAAATATAAACGTGAAAGTCGAACGTAATTCTTCGGTACGAAGAGCGACAGTTACACGATGTGTATAGCCCGTTCCTCATCAGTTTTTGTAGTCACTCTTCTGACCGGATTCATGCGCCCTGTCATGCCTACCTCCACTGCGCCAATCTCTTCATCATAAACTACCACTTGTATCGAATTTCTTCTATTATTACTTGTCGGATATATTCCAGTTCCCACCCTCTACGGCTCCCTCTTCTCCACTGTTCTAACCCATCTCCCGTCATCCTCTCAGTTCTCTTAGTCAGTCGTTTTCACTATCTTTTTATCTTATCAGCGCACTTGATTTTCAGCACCCCTATATAACAGCAAATATAAAACGCGCGATTCTTTTCACCTCTATTTTACCCAAAGACCATGGTTCACTTCTCTATAATGCTGCTCTCTAGAAGTTTCTCTCCCAAGTGAAGGAGTATGTTGTCAGCGAATAACTAATACACACCTTTGTGTAGGAATGACCTCTGTCGGATGAACAGTCAGAATGTGGACTGAAGGTAAACTGAACAAAGACCAAAGTAAGGAGGAGTAGCAGAAATGAGATAAGCAATAAAATTAACATCAAAATTGGAGACTACAAAGAAGGCGACGACAAGAAATTCTACTACCTTCAAAGCAAAATAACACAGGACGTAATACGTAAGGATGGCATAAAAAATATAATAGAACAGCTAAAAGAGTATTCCTGGCTAAAAGAGAGCTACTCTGGAACATCACTCAACTTGAAGAAGAAATTTCTGGGAATATCAGTTTGGGACACAGCACTGTACGAAACTGATTCATGGGCTATGCGAGTACAGGAAGAGAAGAGAATCGAAGAGTCTCACATGCGGTGCTATAGAAAGGTACTGGAAATTCGGTTGACTGATAAGATAAGAAATGACGTTTTCTCCAGAATCAGCGAGGACTGAAATACATGGAGAACACTGACAAGAAGAAGGGAGAAGATATAGGATATTTCTGACATCAAGGAGTAGCTTCCATGGTGTTAGAGGGAGCTGTAGAGGGTAGAAACTGTAGGGAAAGGCTGAGATTAGAACATACGCTTTATCAAACAAATAATTAATACATTTGCGGTTTCCACTCTTTCTGGCAATTCAGAGGGAACATACGCCATTCTTGATCCCGAAGCTATGATTAAACGAAATAATTTCTGACATCGGCCGCAATTGGGTATTAAAATGAATTCGGTGGCGGCAAATGAAAATTTGTGCCAAACAAGGATTCGAACCCGAATTTCCGGCTTTACAGCTTTGACTGTCCAAACACGCTTTTCGTCCGACACAAATTCCCAACCTGTCACACAATAGTTATGGCTTGACGGCCATTAAGATCATTTCAGTGCTGATATACTCTCCTGAACTCTTGCCGGGAGCCGGCCGCTGTGGAGGAGCGGTTCTAGGCGCTTCAGTCGGGAACCGAGCTGCTGCTACGGTTGCAGGTTCGAATCCTGCTTCGGGCATGGCTGTGTGTGATGTCCTTAGGTTAGTTAGGTTTAAGCAGTTCTACGTTCTAGGGGACTGATGACCACAGATGTTAAGTCCCATAGTGGTTACAGCCATTTGAACCATCTAGCGGGGATCTAGTAAGTTGTGGGGAGCAATGAGAGTGGTGGGCAGGGGGCGCTGCACGTGAGAACTGTGCGACAAGTTGGGTCAGACGGGAAGCGTGGTCAGATAGTCGAAGCAGTTAAGGCGGATACTCACGTAAAGTAGGAAATTCAGGTTTGTGTCCCAGCCTAGCAGAAATTTTCACTTGTCGCCACTGAACTCATTTCAATACCCAACTGCGACCAATGTCAGAATTTATTTCATTTCACCAAAATAATAACTGATGAAAGTTGCAAGTGCTGCTCTAAGATCAAAAGATTCGGACAGGAGAGAAATTCATGTTGGGCTGCTTCAAACCAGTCAACAGACTGATCACCAAAAAGATTGTTCCTTCTTTGTTATTGTTTCAAACTTAAAAAGGTAACGCCTGTGGTGTACACCTGTAACCACGTTATCAGCCTAGCTGCAAGTAGAGAACTACCTTCTGCGGCAGTAGGATTAGGATGGGTGGTGGGCCTTCTCCCTGCTGACCTTTTCCCCTGGGAAATATCCCTTGCACTCACACAGAGTGGACCTGGAGAATTGCGCGCCCCCCATCTTGGATTTACACCAGGATTTCTAGGGTTGGACTCAACCAGGGAACTATAAAGCAAAATTATTTCACAAAACAAACCGAAAATCAGTCCAATGCGAGTAGCGAACTGTGCTGAGTGACTATACGCCCAAAGCAACATTAAATTCCGAGTGGTGACGCTGGACATGGTGAGCACTGAGACGGGGGACCTTGAGGCGCTTAGTTCGCGACGGTGATCTCTCTGTCCTTAGCATATCGCACATTGGCCAGACTGCGGGCCGGTGCAGTGGTCACCGCTTTCTACAGCGTTCTGTGGGAATGCCAGGCGGACGGCAGTCGTGAACGTGGCCGGTGCGGCGAAAATTCCTGGCCTGTGTCAGTAATTAGCTGAGTTATTAGCAGGGTGGGGTGGGGCGGAGTGGATATCGGGCCGCGCCGTTGGCAGCCCTGCGCGCCTTGTACCGCGGCCGGCCGGGGCTTCCCCGATACACGCGCGCCCCTCCCACGGGGCTCAAGAATTTAATTACGGTGACATGGGCCGGCCCGCAGCGGTGCCACCGACTGAAGGCCGCCGCCGCCGCCGCCGCCGCCGTTCCTCTGCAGACAACTTCCCCAAGACTTTTTTAATAACACTCGTCCGTCCGCGGGCGTATATTCTTAACAAAAGTATTTATTAACGCAGCTCTCTTCCTTTCTCCCCACACCGCCCCCTGCCTTCTCTTTCTCTCTCTCTCCCTTTTCGGAAAGTTGAAATTAGTGTTTTGTTCACAGTCACAACAAAGTTTTCCCCGCTACTGCTTGTTTTTCCTGCTGGAGCAATTAGTTTCGGTAAACGGTCGCTTTGGTGTTTAAGTACTTCTGACAAGTCTCCAGGGAAGGTTGCTTTCACGTGTACGGGCCTTACCGACAACTGCCGTAAAACTAAATTGGTTTCATTCCGCGCGTGGATTGCAGTAAAATGATTCTTTAGAAAGAAGTGTCGACCGTGCGTGGTTTCATCACGTCCAACATTTCCTTTCTTCCACATCAGTTTCTCTTATGAAAGGTATTTCGTGTTTTCTTCCCATTTCAGCGAACCTAGTGTCATCTTCTTACGTAGAGTTCTGCATTTCACAACAACCCATTCATTTCTTCATTTTCTTTTGGGTGATTGTCGCACTCATCTGTTCTGTTCGCATAAATGGGAGTCCAGTAAAAAAAAAAAAAATACGAAACGGCAATTGTTTACACGCCATTTAGCGTGCATTTCTTAATTTTCTTCTCGATTTGAGGCCATACACTCAGTTCATTTTGGTCCAAGGTACAGCCATCTTTAATCTGCTCATTTCATAGATACACGGTCACACATAGTTCTCGAAACAACTGTCCAGTTATTTGTATCTGGAGCAGTTTAAGAGTACTGGATTGATAGCAAAGAAGTAAATAAACTGGAAATAGAAAATGGTCTAGCCTGAATCTAATTGACTGAATAACTTTTTCGAAACGAATTTCTCAAGTTTCCTGAAGCAAGAAATTAAAAATCGATGTTCTTCTTGACTTAAGAGGTGTGAGACAAGAATGATAAAACCAATCAGTAACTGAGGGGTGCTCAGTGGGTCACTGGAGGCATGGGTGCTGGGAATTACTAACAAGGGGAGGTCACGAAATTGGGATCACGGATTTACTTCGAGCTTTGTACACTTTTAGTAGACTATCAGCAAATCACGAGAGGCATACATTTTCAGGAAAGCCCTATGCGTTTCTTAATTTACTTGTAGATAGTTATGAATATGTTTGTTCCAATTATCAAATCTAATTAAAAACAGCAAGTACTCAAATAACATGAAACTCAGTAAAACTTTATGCAGATAAACGTGTTTTTTTTAATTCTATTACATCTGAAATGTAATATAAATTAAATAATATCACTAGAGTTCAAAAAACGTAGATTAAAAATTGAATTTGAGCAGGAGGCGTACCGTCGCCACATACACGTTCCCCTTACGTAGGCCGAACGCTAACCGCTTGACCACCATGAACTCTAACGTTCGGCACCTACGCACAGCTACATCAGTTACATGATAGATGCGTAGCACTTCTCTTGTGATTACCTCGCAATTTCCAGAGTAGTGCACCTTACTACTCTCACATGATGTCGTTTTAGTGGCCTACTAAAGGTGTATCAAAGCTCGAAGTAAGTCTGTCATCCCAACGTTGTGGCGTCCCCTTGTAAGATCAACTGGAAAACAGACAAATGCATCAGAGAACGCTCTGGTGTGGTAGACATACTTGTGAGACGTACGTAGGGGTGTGAGGATCATGTGATCAGGCGAATGGACAGTAGATGCAAAAAGAAAGATCTTTCTGACTCCAAGATAGCAACAAAGATCGAGATCACTATTTAAATGAATGTGGCAAACCCTACAACAGCGGGCGGCTACAGACCGTAATATGCACACAAGTCTGAGGAATGTTTTCAACCAGCAGTCGATGACGAAGGGGTCTTACTGCTGATAAATACATACACGGTGATCCGAGCTTATGCCGTAACTGAAATGGCAGATACGTTCCTGATTGTGAAATGTGTATTTAAACGAAAGTTATTATAATTAGTAATTTTCATCTACCAGAGTAACAAAGAAACCGACAGGTGGTCGTGGAAAGGAGGGCGGTGTAGGGAGGTTGTTCTCAGTTCGTTATTACGTGCAATTTCGATACAGTTCCGGCAGCAACAACTGTGCAGTTTCGTAACGAGTACTCCAAAGGCCGCTTGGCCTCCGTCAAAGTCTGCAAAGAAAATAGCAGAAGCGTTCGTCTTTGGCACCGTCTTTCTTCCGCTTACAGTCCCTGGTCATATTATTATGCGCATCCGATTTTTTTGACAATTCACTTACATCTGTGGTTTGATTTTGTTAACTGCCGCGTGGTCTAGGGCGCAATGCCACGGTTCTCGCGGCTCCCCCGTCCCTCGGGCATGGTGTGTGTGTTGTCCTTAGCGTAAGTCAGTTTAAGTAGTGTCTAAGCCAAGGGCCGATGACCTTAGCAGTTAGGTCCCATAGGAACTTACCACAAATTTTGTTAACTGGCTTGCCTACCGTTGTTTAGTAGGTTGAATGTTGTTAAAGAGCTATTATTGAATGAAATGAGCTCGTTTATTGTGCTGCATCATTCTTGTGAGAGCTAATTGTTGATGGAGAATTACCAGTCACAGATTTGAGAACAGCAAGATCTGACGTGTCTGAAGCGTGAGTGCATTATCAGCATCTAGTATCGTTAGTTTCCTATAGCCTTTAAGATAAAGTTTGCTCATTACTGAGTGATTTACGAACAATAAGAGACGAAAATCAAGATAAATGATTTGACGCCTCGAAAGATAGCGGAGGTAAAAGAATCAATTGGCACTAACCGTGAACTTTCTCGAAGGTTGAGTATATCAGAATCATCCGTAATGCGTGCAGAGAAGAGGAATTATCCCTCAAACGGCGAATGAGTGTGGCAGAAGACCAGACATTAACCCAACTGAAAATGTTTGGGAGCTGGTGAATAGGGAAGTGTCATCTCGTTAAAAGATTATTCAGGTCTGGTAGCATCATCCACAGGTGTGTACCATCCCGTATTAACAGGACGCCACGGCTAACTGATGCATTAGTTGCTGCTAAAGACGGCGTGACAAAATATTAAGAAGTTAGGCCTAGTTGCGCTATTGAACATTTTTAAAAAACAACAATGTTAAAACCATGTGGTTCAGCAGTTATTAGTAATCTGTAATGTTTAAAGGAACTAAATAACTTCATTTAGACTGCAGCGTTTTGTGTCTTCTAAACCCGCATTGTGTTAAATACAAACACAGAACAGCGGAACACAGACCAGCCAGACTTTCGTCACGGAATTTTAGCTGCCCGTGCTATGCTTCACAGACTTGAACAAGACCGGACGATCAAGGGACCAACTTGCGGTAGTGACCTCATGTACTGTATTATCCGCATTGGTCAGTCGATGTACTACCGTAACTTGTAGGGTTTCAGTCGTTGTTCGTGCGGTGCTCTGTGGGCAGACGCTACTGACACGCCATTGTGGAGAGTTAAATGGCGCAACGAGTTTCCCGGATTACTTGCCAAGGACACTCCTATCTCGAAAAGTACCGCTAAAACCGATACGCCGCGTTCCATAGACCGAACTGCCGACTGCAGCCTGTTATATAACTCTATTGAAGTCGCCACTCTCTCCATTAATCCGACTTCAGTTCGGACCAGTCGATCTATTCCAAATTGATTGCTTCACATGAAAATTATCGTGTAATCTGCAATTTAAAATTCTACGTAATAAAAGTTGATTTTGATGCAACGTAACTATCGCTTTCGGCCACTGCATAAAAATGTTTTAAATTATCCGTTCCTTTAGGAATCGCTCTTTCTACTTCTGTTTATTTTGGCAGCTTTCTCTACGTGGTTGAAATTTTTCTTATTCGGTTTCTCTTTTAGTAACTATCCCTGGGCTAGTAGCAGATACCTTCCATCAGCTAATCGAGCAAAGCCTGGTATCAGAATAAATAATACCATAATTTTGTCTCTTTTGAAGCAGTGACCGTATTTTAATCAAAGTACGAGGTCGAAATACTTTTATTCTGGTAAATAGGTTTGTTTAGAAGAAGAATTTTTATGTAATATTGAAACATGGATAAAGTTATATCAATAACTCACGTAATACACTACTGGCCATTAAGATTGCTACACCAAGAAGAAATGCGGATGATAAACGGGTATTCATTGGACAAACATATCATACTAGAACTGACATGTGATTACATTATACGCAATTTGGGTGCATGGATCCTGAGAAATCAGTACCCAGAACAACCACCTCTGGCCGTCATAACGGCCTTGATACGCCTGGGCATGGCACAGCTGCCCATGCAGCTTCAACACGATACCACAGTTCATCACGAGTAGTGACTGGTGTATTGTGACGAGCCAGCTGCTCGGACACCATTGACCAGGCGATTTCAGTTGGTGAGATATCTAGAGAATGTGCTGGCCAGGGCAGCAGTCGAACATTTTCTGTATCCAGAAAGGCCCGTACTGGACCTGCAACATACGGTCGTGCATTATCCTGCTGAAATGTAGGGTTTCGCAGGGATCGAATGAAGGCCACGGGTCGTAGACATCTGAAATGTAACGTCCACTGTTCAAAGTGCCGTCAATGCGAACAAGAGGTGACCAAGACGTGTAACCAGTGGCACCCCATACCATCACGCCGACTGATACACCAGAATGGCGATGAGGAATACACGCTTCCAATGTGCGTTCACCGCGATGTCGCCAAACACGGATGCGACCATCATGATGCTGTAAACAGAACTTGCATTCATCCGAAAAAATGACGCTTTGCCATTCGTGCACCGAGGTTCGTCGATGAGTACACCATCTCAGGCGCTCCTGTCTGTGATGCAGCGTCAAGGGTAACCGCAGCCATGGTCTCCGAGCTGATAGTCCATGCTGCTGCAAGCGCCGTCGAACTGTTCGTGCAGTTAGTTGTTGTCTTGTTAACGCCCCCATCTGTTGATTCAGGGATCGAGACGTGGCTGCACGATCCATTACAGCCATGCGGATAAGATGCCTGTCATCTCGACTGGAGTGATACGACGCCGTTGGGATCCAGCACGGCGTTCCGTATTACCCTCCTGAAACCACTGGTTCCATATGCTGCTAACAGTCATTGGATCTCGACCAACGCGAGCAGCAATGTCGCCATACGATAAACTGCAATCGCGATAGGCTACAATCCGACCTTTATCAAAGTCGGAAACGTGATGGTACGCATTTCTCCCCCTTACACGAGGCATCACAACAACATGTCGCCAGACAATGCTGGTCAACTGTTGTTTGTTTATGAGAAATCGGTTGGAAACTTCCCTCATGTCAGCACGTTGCAGGTGTCGCCACCGGCGCCAACCTTGTGTAAATGCTCTGAAAAGCTAATCATTTGCATATCACAGCATCTTCTTCCTGTCTGTTAAATTTCGCGTCTGTAGCACGTCATCTTCGTGGTGTAGCAATTTTAATGGCCAGTAATGCACTTCCGCATACAGTGAAGCATGTGGGCTGAGGATCACACGGCGACCAGTCGGTACCGTTGGGCCTCTAAGACCAGTTCCAGCGGAGTTTCGTTATAGTTTTTTAATAACAGGGTAAGTTAATCCGATGGAAGTCCTACAAATTTAAAACACTGGGACACAAATTATTATTCTCTCGGAATTATTGGCTTGGCTTCGTATTTCCTCGACCATGTAAGTGATATTACAAGTGTGATGATTTAACTCGTGCTGTGCAATCGGACTTTTTAATTAAATGAAGAGCAGATTATCTTGGTTATGAGTGCCGGAATGGCGGCTATGAAAACTTCGATCAAGCCCACCCACTTCTCCACTTGGTAATCTGTTAATAACATAAGAGACATGTTAATATTAACAAATAACAGCACGAATGTCATTAATGGTATAAAATAGATTATTATTCGCACCAATACATATGCAACGATACATACATAGTAACACACGAGGGCCAGGAGGAGGAAAGATAACAAAGGAAGTCACAGAACAAGAAATAGAGAAAAATTATAAACGTCACTTCAGGAAGATGTTGTAGTTTATACCCCTTCCACCAGATATGGATTTAATGTCTCATTACATAATTGTACACAATGTGAGCAAAAGTATCCGGACACCTGGCTCAAAATGACTTACAAGTTCGTGGCGCCCTCCATCGGTAATGCTGGAATTCAATATGGTTTTGCCCACCCTTAGCCTTGGTGACAGCTTCCACTCTCGCATGCATAAGTTTAATCAGGTCAGTCCATTACAGGGATGTTATTGTCGTGTAACTATTCCGCCACAGGCCTTGCATTATGAACAGGTGCTCGAACGCGTTGAAAGATGCAATCGCCACCCCAGAATTGCTCTTCAACAGTGGGAAGCAAGAAGATGCTTAAAACATCAATGTAGGCTGTGCTGTGATAGTGCCACACAAAACAACAAGAAGTTGAAAAACACGACCACACCGCCTTCGAACTTTACTGTTGGCACTCCACACGCTAGCAGATGACGTTCACCGGGCGTTCCCCATGCCCACACCCTGCCATCGGATTGGCACATTGTGTACCGTGATTCGTCACTCCACAAAACTTTATTCCACTGTTAAATTAACCAATGTTTACGCTCCTTACACCAAGCGAGGCGTCGTTTGGCATTTTCCTGCGTGATGTGTGGCTTATGAGCAGCCGCTCGACCATGAAATCCAAGTTTTCTCACCCCTCGCCTAACTGTCATAGTACTTGCAGTGGATCCTGATGCAGTTTCGAATTCTGGATACACGTCTGCCTATTACACATTACGACCCTCTTCAACTGTCGGCGGTCTCTGTCAGTCAACAGACGAGGTCGGCATGCACGCTTTTGTGCTGTACGAGTCGGTTTGCACTTCTCTATCACATCGGAAACAGTTGACCTAGGGATGTTTAGGAGTGTGGAAATCTCGCGTTCAGACGTATGAGACAATTGACATCCAATCAAACTAACCAAGTTCGAAGTCCGTGAGTTCCGCGGAGCGCCCTATTCTGCTCCGTCACGAAGTCTAATGGCTACTGAGGTTGCTGATTTGAAGTACCTGGCAGTAGGTGGCAGCACACTGCACCTAATATGGAAAACGTGCGTTTTTGGGTGATGTCCGGATACTTTTGATCACATAGGGTATTTCGTTAAGGTAATTTTCCTAGCACAAGAATAAATACTGATATGTTGTTATAGGATGTACACAATTATGCATCTATCCTTGATAACTATGTCCACCTCTACACGCAATTATTTTTTCCTCTCCACGATTTCATCTACCAGCAGGACAATGCAACACGTCACGCAGCTCGCAGTGTACGTGCGGGGTTCGAAAGGCACCACGATGAGTTTACTGTACTCCCCTAGCCACCAGGCTCCTGGATTTAAAGACAATAGAGGATCTGTTGGATCACCTCGATCGAGATGTTCCTGCCATAGATCTTCAACCGAG
Source organism: Schistocerca serialis cubense (assembly GCF_023864345.2). Classification (NCBI taxonomy): domain Eukaryota; kingdom Metazoa; phylum Arthropoda; class Insecta; order Orthoptera; family Acrididae; genus Schistocerca; species Schistocerca serialis. The sequence continues at coordinate 866,118,489 of NC_064641.1, read as the reverse complement.
AAACCTAGGGCAGCTGGCCACTGCAGTAGAGCTGGCATGGCTCCACAACCCTGTTGGTACCTCCCAGAACCACACTGACCACCCTCCTGCACATATCGTACCGGCGCTGCATAACGTGATTATTCTGGCTTTTGACAGGTGGTCACATTAATGCTATTGGAGGGTGTACGCTGACGTGACAGAAGTCATGGGGCAGCGATATCTACAAGTACAGGTGGCCATCGTATCGCGTACACAAACTACAAAAAGCGGAGCTGTCATTTGTACTCAAGTGAAGCAGGTGGAAGGGTTTCCGTGTGATAATGCCCGCACGACGGGAATCAACAGATCTTGAACGCGGAGTGGTAGTTGGTGCTAGACTCATGGGACACTCCATTTCGGAAATCGTTAGGGAATTCAATATTCCGAGATCCACAGCGTCAATGATGCGCTGAGGATACCAAATTTCAGACATTACTTCTCAGCACGCAGTGTTCTACGGCCTTCACTTAATGACCGAGAACAGTGTCGTTTGAATAGAGTTGTCATTACTAACACACAAGCAACACTGCGTGTAATGTGGGACGTTTAACGAACATATCAGTTAGGACAGTGCGGCGAAATATGGCGCTCACGGGCTACATCAGTAGATTGTAAGGTGGCTATAACTTCGCACCTTACAAGCACTCACAAGCTCTGGGTGAAAGGCCGGCACAGGTGTTGGTCCTGCTTAAAAACAGGAAGTAGCTAGACGGACGCCGTGGCACCTGAGCTCTGGAGCACAGTAGGGTGACGGCCAGCCGCTGTTGTAGCAGGATCGGAGGAATGGTTCAAATGGCTCTGAGCACTATGGGACTAAACATCTGTGGTCATCAGTCCCCTAGAACTTAGAACTACTTAAACCTAACTAACCTAAGGACATCACACACATCCATGCCCGAGGCAGGATTCGAACCTGCGACCGTAGCAGTCGCGCGGTTCCGGACTGAGCGCCTAGAACCGCTAGACCACTGCGGCCGGCGATCGGAGGAATAACCAAGCACTCTGCAAATCTTGAGCGCAGGTGAGATGAAGGAAGAAACGGCACCTCAGAAACCACGCACGCGGGTTATTTCCAAGGATTTTTACTCAGAAGCGTTCCTCGCAAACTTTCCGTGCTCGACGACTCTGTAGAGAGGGAGATTATTCCGTGGTCTCGGGAATATGATTCGTTTTCGAAATTTCGTGGGTGGGGAGCCGAGCCTCGCTGGGAAGCCAGCGGTGGAGAGACGAGGTCTTCTGTTGTGAGCGCCCGTGTGTGACGGTCGCTCGATATCAGCTTTGTTGGTACAGACGGACTTGCTGTCGTAGCTCTCAGGAGAGTTTATAGTTACAACTGTTACGCACTGTAGTGTTTCGAACCTATACGATTCTGAACTTCACCTCCAGGTTGGAAGCCGTCGTTGACTACACAGTGTTCAGTAATTGAGAGCACTTCTTCTGCCAATACGTTGAGATGTTATCTGAACTCCGTCCTTGTGGCTGGGAGTTCGCGTTTCTCGTCTGTAGAACACAGAGAGGAGAAGGCAGTATTACAGTATATTAGTCAGAGGGCCGGCCGCTGTGACCGAGCGATTCTAGGCGCTTCAGTCTGGAACCGCGCGACCGCTACAGTCGCAGGTTCGAATCCTGCTTCGGGCTTGGATGTGTCTTATGTCCTTAAGTTAGTTAGGTTTAAGTAGTTCTAAGTTCTAGGGGAGATGTTAAGTCCCATAGTGCTCACAGCCTTCTGCGTCCTAGTGTTTGAATGAGTTTATTTGTGGCTGGAGTTCTTCCATCGTCGCTGACGAGTATGAGAACCATCACTTCGACGCACCGGACGCAGTGCATACGTTGATATCGCAAATTGCTTCAGCTTATTAGGGCTAAAAAGCTAAACAGCTATGATCACCTTAGTTTATTTCCACTGAGGTTCCACACCACTATAGATCATCTTTGAAAGTAGTGTCTTCAAGGGTTTGGTACGTAGATGATGTCAGTGATTTCACGTTACTGATATTAGACCGTGCAGTCAGAAAAAGGGGCAGAATTGGCCAATTGATTAATAATTTTAGTTAGAAAATAAAGACAATTGTACTTAAAGGGTTGATTTTAATCTATAATAAATATATATGGAACAACAACGTTTTTTTGTAGTAATAGTTGCCTTCATCATTCATTCATGTTCAGATTGTAATTTATATGTTAAAAAGAGCATTAAGAGATCCTAAGATCTGCTTCATGGGGTAGCCAGACAGGGCCAAATCTTCATTTTAGAGTTTATTATTTTCCGTTGCGCACATTCATTTTTACACCCGCCTGGAGTAGCATCTTGGAAGCTGATTGACGCAAATGCCTTTGATAACAGCACTACGCATTTTTCACGCTTCTCCTGGGCTTGTGACCATATCGACTGGACCCTATATGAAAACCATGGCCTCGTCAGATGAGTCCTGATTTCCTTTAATGAGAGCTAGTGGTAGGATTCTAGTGTGGCGCAGTCCCTACGAAGCCAGGGACCCAAATTATGTACAAGGCACTGTGCAAGCTGGTGGTGGCTTCATAATGGAGTGGGTTGTGTTTATATGAGGGGTCTGGGACCTCTGGTCCAACAGAACCGATCCTTGAAATGGCCATATTCGGCTACTTAGAGGCCATTTTCAGCTATTCAACGACGTTATGTTCCCAAACCACGATGAAATTTTTATGCTTGAGAGTGCGCCGTGTCCCCCGTCCACAATTGTTCGCGATTGCGAATTGAAGTACGTAACTGTTCGTGATTGCGAATTGAAGTACATTCTCGAAAATTACAGCGAATGGTTTGGCCATCCAGATAGCCCGAAATGAATCCCATCGATTATTTATGGAGCATAATCGAGAGATCAGTTTGTGAACAAAATCCTGCACCGGCAACACTCTCGCAATTATGGACGGCTATAGAGGTAGAATAGCTCAATATTTCTGCAGGGATATTTTAACGAGTTGTTGGATCCATACCGCGTCGAGATGTTGCACTACTTCGCGCAAAAGGAAGTCCGACGCAATATTAGGAGGTATTCCACGACTTTTGTCAACTCAGTAGATATCTTCGCAGCTGACTATGAGCATAGCTTTAAGAAAAATTAAATTTTATTTGATTCATAAGACACACCGTTGTTCTGACATGGTGCTTGTTTGACCCCATGAGAATGACGTCACAGGCCTCTAGAATAGAAGCGGCGCCCTTAGCTGAAGGGGGCAGATGTGGTGACGGTCTTTACAGGTTATCGACGGGTGTAGGAATCAGACGCTCTGAGAGCTACAGGTGTGTGCATGTTTACAAGATGATGCTCTATCGTTATTGCCTAGAATGAGGGAAGCAGCACTGAGATATCAAGATATTCTAGTCTGTCATAATCGCGCAGAAGTTTTTGTTTATTCCTGACAAAATAGACTTGCGGATCTGCAAGCCTGTGCAACCAACAACCACCAAAGATAAATATATCAAAGGGAGATAACTGCATGGGTTTCTACATTACTAGTGAGGCTCAAAGTAATGACTCAAGGTAACTACACAAGCAGATGTCAAGCGTTAACTAGACGATGGAGCCTGTTCCCCGGTTTCGATCCCGCGCAACAGTTGAATTAACACGGTCCTCGCCTCACACATTCTATGTTGTGTGTACTTTTGTGGGATAACTTTGTTTGAGCATAGAAGACGAATGCGGTGAATTCCGTTTTATCAGATATAACTCAGCTCTGGCTTTTTACCTCCTCTCACGTACTTTTTTAATTACTTTTTTCATCAGCTTGTTTGATGCGACGCATTACGACTTCCTCTACCGTGCCATACTATTTTTGACCTCTACAGCTCTCTCGAGTACCACGAAAGATACGGCAATCCCTGATGTCGTAACAGACGTCCTATCATCCTGTCCCATCTTCTTGTCATTTTTTCCCATGTGTTCATTTCTTCGCCGATTCTGTTGAGAACCTTCTCAATTCTTTCCTTGTGAGTCTACGTAATTTTCATCTTCCATCTGTAGCACCGTATCTCAAACGCTACGATTCTGTTCTTTTTCGTTCTACATGGTCCATGACTCACTTATATACAATGTTGTGTTCCAAATTCACATTCTCAGAAATATCTTTCTCTGTTTAAGAACTATATTATTTAACAACTATTCCAGTTCATACGTGAAATGTATTCGCAGTTGTGAATGTGGACAATCACCAACTGTATAATGAAATGACGACAATGAATATTTGCACTGGGTCGGGACTCGAACCCGAATTTCCGGCTTATCGCAAGCGGACCCAAATTCCCAACTTGTTGCACACTACCTACAGCTTGACGGCCAATAGGATCATTTCAGTGCCCTCGCACTGAACGCGGCCTCTCCCGTCGGAGGTTCGAGTCCTCCCTCAGGCATGGGTATGTGTGTTGTTCTCAGCATAAGTCAGTTTTAGTGTGTACGTCCAGGGACCGATCACCTCAGTAGTTTGGTCCCTTAGGAATTTACACACATTTGAACATTTTTTCCTCCTGAACCTTTGCATTAATCCAGCATGATGCAGCGAGCAGTGAGTATGGTGGACAGGGGCCGCTACGTAAGTAGTGTACGACAAGTCGGGTATGTGGGTCAGATGGAAAGCATGCTCGGGTAGCCGAAATGATTAAGACAACCGCTCGCCTAAAGCAGGAAATCCGTGTTCGAGTCTTGGTCCGGCACAAGTTTTCACTGTCGTCATTCCGTTATACAGGGTGGGGCAAATAAAAAGTGTCCCGGAGAACAGAGCTCCAGGGTACAAAGGAATCCAGCAGAGGGAAGGAAATGCAGTACTAACCTGACTATATCAGATGTCGAAAATGACCACCATTCATCTCTTGGCACTTTTGGATCCTGATCAGCAAACTGATGAAAGCGGTTGTAATTTGGGCTGCTGGAATGCTGCGGTATCATCCCAAATGTTCTGCTGCAGTTCGTAAATGTTATGAGGGGTGTTGTGATACACTTTTAGACGTGAGGGCTCCCTACACAAAGTAGTGGCGCACTGACAGACCAGATGGCCTGAGTGGCCAGCTAGGGCCGCGACAAGACTGGCTTCTGCTACCAACTCTTTCAGCCCTGAAGATTGTGTAAACGTGCTCCAAGGTTCGGCCAGTTGTATGGGCAGTTGCTCCAGCCTGTTGGAAGTAACTGTAGGACTTGTCCTTCTCCATTAATGCTGCCATTCATCGGGACTACTCTTGTTTGTCCCACCGTGTACGAGGTGTCTTGTCACATCCCTCGCGGCTCCCCCCGTCGGAGGTTCGAGTCCTCCCTCGGGCATCGGTGTGTGTGTTGTCCTTAGCGTAAGTTAGTTGAATTAATGTGTAAGCCTAGGGACCAATGACCTCAGCAGTTTGGTCCCATACGACCTTACCACAAATTTTCATTATAACCTAATGTTCAAGGACTGACACGATAATCTAACTATTACAGTTAGTAACTGCGCATACGTCTTGAGGAAGCGTAAGTCGTGGCGGCAAAACACCCCGTTTATATTCTTCAAATGCTTGAGAATGAGAACACTTACTAATTTGCAGCAAATTTTGCACCTAATTCCAAACGTATGTGAAACTTTTTCTTGCTAACATCTCCCACAGAATGATGAAAGGGAAAAAAGTTTATGACTTACTACATTATCGCTGTTCGTGCAGTAAGACTGCCGCATCAGACACGACGATTCAATTTATTTTCTTTACTACTAACTCTATTCGCAACACATTTTACAGATACCACTGAATGTACCTGCATAATTATATCACAGTACGACTGTTAGTTTAGGACATACCATGTCATAAAGAGCGAATGCCTGAAAAAGTAGTTTGCAAATGGAGCGCGTATTATGAGAGCATTTAGCAACTACGGAAAAACTTCAAACATAATTTCGAACCTTTTCTAAACTTTTTCTCACTCCCATACTTAACTACAAATATTTAAGACATTAACTCATTTGTAAAATAATCAGAAGTTTGAAGCTGTTTTATACATGGAACTTCGGTTCAACAATGGTTCAAATGGCTCTGAGCACTATGCGACTTAAGTTCTGAGGTCATCAGTTGTCTAGAACTTGGAACTGCTTAAACCTAACTAACCTAAGGCCATCACACACATCCATGCCCGAGGCAGGATCCGAACCTGCGGCCGTAGCGGTCGCTCGGCTCCAGACTGTAGCGCCCAGAACCGCACGGCCACTCTGGCCGGCAACTTCGGTTCTTCAAAGAATCTGGTGGTGTACTGGTTTGATACCAGAAGACTTCTTTCTATTAAGAATGACTTCTTTTCTTAGGCTAGAATGCTTTTTATTTCCTCCTTGCTATCTCCAACAAGCGTAATTTTGTTTCCAAGGCAGCAGAATTCCTCCACTTTGTCTACTTTGGTGGTAAACATCTCATTGATCAAATTAATGCTACTCCACTTTACTTTCGTCTTTCTTCTGTTTGCTCTTAACCCTTAGTCCGTGTTGACTCCATGCACTATGTTCTGTTATTATTCCCTACTTTTACTGAGGATATCAGCGTCAGTAGCGAATCTTATCACTGATATTCTCTTACACTTAATTTTAATTTCCCTCTTGACTTTATCTTTTATCTCTGCCGTTACTTCTTCGATGAAGAATATTGAATAGTGGTGGATAAAGAATACGTCCATATCTTACGCCAATTTTAATTCGAGGACTTCGTTCTTGTTCTTGCATTCCTATTGTTCCTGACTAGGAGCGAGTAAAGACTGATGTCCGAATGTCCGGGCACAGCACAGGACTGTCCGTGGCAACATTCCCCTTCTGCGCAGCGGAGAGGCCGCGAGCGACGGGTGAATCATTTGGGAGGAAGCCGGCAATTACCGTGGCCCACGCGGCCAGCAAGTAGTCCTAATGTCGACGCCCACCGCGCCACCGCTGCACCGCGGCCCGACCAGCTGCAGCCGCATCAGACTCTCTGTTTCCCTCGAACAGGCGTCCCTTCGTTTCTTGTGAATTCTACCCTCCAGGATACTATCACTTTTTAGAGATGTTATGAAGTTTTTATTGATACACTACTGGCCATTAAAACTGCTACACCAAGAAGAAATGCAGGTGATAAACGGGTATTCATTGGACAAATATATTATACTAGAACTGACATGTAATTAGATTTTCACGCAGTTTGAGTGCATAGATCCTGAGAAATCAGTACCCGGAACAACCACTTCTGGCCGTAATAACGACCTCGATACGCCTGGGCATTGAGTCAAACAGAGCTTGGATGGCGTGTACAGGTACAGCTGCCCATGCAGCTTCAACACGATACCACAGTTCATCAAGAGTAGTGACTTGCGTATTGTGACGAGACAGTTGCTCGGCCACCATTGACCACACGTTTTCAGTTGGTGAGAGATCTGGAGAATGTGCTGGCCAGGGCAGCAGTCGAGCAAATTTCTGTATCCAGAAACGCCTGTACAGGACGTACAACATGCAGTCGTCCATTATCCTGCTGAAATGTAGGTTTTCGCAGGGATCGAATGAAGGGTAGAGCCACGGATCGTAACACATCTCAAATGTAACGTCCACTGTTCAAAGTGCCGTCAATGCGAACAAGAGGTGACCGAGACGTGTAACCAATGGCACCCCATATCACGACGCCGGGTGATACGCCAGTATGGCGATGACGAATACACGCTTCCAATGTGCGTTCACCGCGATGTCGCCAAACACGGATGCGACCGTCATGATGCTGTAAACAGAACCTGGATTCATCCGAAAAAATGAGGTTTTGCCATTCGTGCACCCAGGTTCGTCGTTGAGTACACCATCGCAGGCGGTCCTGTCTGTGATGCAGCGTCAAGGGTAACAGCAGACACGTTCTCCGAGCTGATAGTCCATGCTGCTGCAAACGTCGTCCAACTGTTCGTGCAGATGGTTGTTGTCTTGCAAACGTCCCCATGTGTTGACTCAGGGGTCGAGACGTGGCTGCACGATCCGTTACAGCTATGTGGATAGGATGCCTGTCATCTCGACTGCTAGTGATACGAGGCCGTTGAGATCCAGCACGGCATTCCGTATAACCCTCCTGAAGCAACCGATTCCATATTCTGCTAACAGTCAATGGATCTCGACCAACGCGGGCAGCAATGTCGTGATACGATAAACCGGAATCGCGATAGGCTACAATCCGACCTTTATCAAAGTCGGAAACGTGATGGTATGCATTTCTCCTGCTTACACTTCACCAGGCAACGCCGGTCAACTGCTGTTTGTGTATCAGAAATCGGTTGGAAACTTTCCTCATGTCAGCACGTGTCAGCTCATGTCCCAGTGTCGCCACTGGGTCCAACCTTGTGTGAATACTCTGAAAAGCTGATCATTTGCATATCACAGCATCTTCTTCCTGTCTGTTAAATTTCGCGTCTGTAGCTCGTCGTCTTCGTGGTATAGCAATTTTAATGGCCAGTAGTGTATTTATTTCCGTACCCCACCAAAATCCACATTCAATGGTAAGAAACTTGGTTTTCAAATTCCAGTATCAGAAACTTGCAAACCTTCTCATAGTGGATTTTGAAACAAATTGATCATTCACATTGAGGCGACAAAAGTCACGGGATGCCTCCCAATATTGTGTCAGACCTCGTTTTGCCCGACGTCGTGGAGCAGGTCGACGTGGCATGGGTTCAACAAGTCGTTTTTAAGTCCCTGCAGAAATATTGAGCCATGCTGCCTCTGTAACCGTCCGTAACTGCGAAAGCGTTGTCGGTGCAGCAGCTTGTGCACAAACTGATCTCTCGATTATGTCCCACAAATATTTGATGGAAATGTCGGGCGATCTGATTGGCCGAATCGTTCACTCGAACAGTCCAGAGTGTTCTTCTAACCAACTGAGCCACACTCGACCCCTACCATCAGGTCTTACCAACTGAAATCGGGACCCATCTGACCAGGCCACGGTTTTCCAGTCCTCTAGGGTCCGACCGATGTGGTTACTAAGCCGGGACAGGCGCTGCGGGCGATGTAGTTCTGCTAGCAAGAGCACTCGCGTCGGTCGTCTGTTGCCATAGCACCACAAGCCTCATTTGGCTGCGCTGTCCTAACCGATACGTTCGCCGTACGTCCCGTACTGATTTGTGCGGTTATTTCATGCAGTGTTGCTTGTCTGTTAGCATCGGAAACTACACAAACGCCGCTGCTCTAGGTCGTTGAATGAGGGCGTCGGCCATTGCATTGCCAATGGTGAGAGGTAATTCCTGAAACTTGGTATTCTCGGCACACTCTTGACACTAAATATCGTGGATTATTGAGTTCCCTAACTATTTCCTAAATGAAATGTCCCATTGGTCTAGGTCCATCTACTACACCGCGTTCAAAGTCTGTTAGTTCCCGTCGTGCGCCCATAAACACGTCGGGAACCTTTTCACATGACTCACTTGAGTACAAATGACAGCTCCGACAATGCACCGCCCTTTTATACCTTGCGTACGCGCTACTGCTGCTATCTATTTATGTGCATATCGTTACCCCATCACTCTTGTCGCCTCAGTGTACATCAAACCTTTCAGTACCCAACTATACCATCAAAACTCCAGCACTAAAAATAGCAAATTTTATTCATTGTCTCTATACAGCATAGTAAATCAAAGCCTTTTGGCATCGTGGCGTACTGAGCTTGTATAACAGAGATGAGTACAGCATTCCATATTGCCACAACTCGACGTCACGTTTCTTCAATCGCAATCATTGGTTAGTGGTGCCGTGGCAAATTCTCGGATACCTACAGCATCTGAGAACATGCTGGCCACGGCAACAAACCGAACATCCTCTGTATCGAGGTAGGTCAGAACAGCGAGGGCAACATGCGGTCTTGCGTTATCTTGTTGAAATATAAGGCCACAGAGACCTCAGGACACAGCCACAATCGCCTACAGACGCTCATGATATTGACCGAAAGTGTCAATTTTCGGTTTATTTTTTATTTCTTAGTATAACTCACGGAAAACAAGTTACTAACGTTTCAATGTCGCATCCACTGCGCCTGAAAAATAATTGTGTCAAGCGACATTCCTGCCACCCCACTTTTCGATGCAACACTTCAGTACTAGCATGGTGAGCAACCATTCTGTGGATTACATACATGGACTGTGCGGCTGGTCCCGGCGGAGGTTCGAGTCCTCCCTCAGGCATGGGTGTGTGTGTTTGTCCATAGGATAATTTAGTTTAAGTAGTGTGTAAGCTTAGGGACTGATGACCTTAGCAGTTAAGTCCCATACGATTTCACACACATTTGAACATTTGATTGCATTCACAAGGAGAGGCTTCCAACTTGGACTCTGGATGTTGTCAAGCCCATTTACAGGGTTCTTACCGATTCCGAATTTCTAAAAAAGTGAGTTCATGGCAAAATGCAGAGGACAAGTGAGTCTCTAAAATCACTCGTGTGGAAATCATGCTCTAAAAACACACACGGAACCCCTCGTACATCTAGTTAAGAGTCCGGCCGGTGACACGTACGTAAGCATCCTGTGTGATCACCTGCGTCCATTCGTGACCTTTATGCATTCCGACGGTCTTGGGCAAATCCAGCAGGACAATGCGACACACCACACGTTTAGAATTGGTACAGAGTGGCATTATTGAGGCTATCTGTGGTACCTTGCAACGTGCTGTTCATAAGAGATCTCTACCCCCTCGTACTCTTACGGATTTATGGACAGTCCTGCAGGATTCATGGTGTCAGTTCCCTCCAGCACTACTTCAGACATTAGTGGAGTCCATGCCGCGTCGTGCTGCGGCATTCCTACGTGCTCGCGGGTGGTCACACGACATTAGGCAGTTGTGCCAGTTTCTTCGGCTCTTCAGTGTAATTGTCCTGTTTGTTGCGCGAATAGAAGCTCTTGCTCTTATACGAGGTGCGTCAGCTAAGATACAAAGCCCAAACATATCCAGAGTGAGTAAACATATAGAGCAGTGGTTTTCACTAAGTAATGGCGTGCAACGTGGAAAATTTCAAACGTTTATAGTCCCTGAACTTTGATACCTACTTGTTTATCTGAGTGTCTTCTCCTGACGGCACCTCAGTAGTTTGCACACTGTTATTTTGTTATTATTTCATCAATTCCATATTTGTAAAAGTCCGCAGGATCTTCCTAGTATCACAGAAAAAATTACTTGCGTTGGTCTGAAAATATGTCAAATGGTGTGCTGTAACTTAGCGATATTCGTTCGTTCTGGATGTGTCCCCCTTTTTTTTTAGTAATGTAGTAGCCATCACGTCGGCTGTTCTCGAACGTGTGCCTATGTTACTACAATACTAATAATTCACATGTTAAAAAAACGAAATAAATACCCGGGAAAGCGTAGTAATAAATGAAAGCCCACTTTTATTGTGCTGGTAGTGAAACAGTCATGAAACAAGAACGATTGCCTGACTCTCCGTTTCGCTGGAGATGGTCAGACAAAAAGGCGAGTGAAATGTAATATCAGTTACTCGCGTTCCTCTTGCGTAACAGCTGAATGGAACGTCGCAGCAACGACGTGGACTTTAAACGAGCTTTCCAATCGATCTTAATGACGCGTGTCTCTACGGAAAAGGGGACGAGCAGAATAAAGGTAGATGCGTGGCAGGTCACAATCTATGTTTACCAGCCTTGCAGCTTCTACAGTTTCGATTCTTTTTTAAACTGATGAACATGTGTGTAAAATGTCACATCAGTTTGTTGTCCAGGTCTTGCTGGCTCCTCTCGTGCGCAAAGGGTCCTCACCGTTCTGTCTCACCCTCCTTCCTTAATCTGCCCCCTCCCCATCGTCTCCTTCCACCCGCCACTCCGTAATAACCTCCACTCTATAATTGCCTCGACCTCGCGCAGTCCATCACCCAAGCAGTGAGCGACTGGAACTACGCACTAACACAACACCACTGCACTGGTAGCAACGGTTTTTCGTTGCAGTCATCCTGTCTGTTGTTGCGTCTTAGCTATATATCTGTGAAAATCTATACATAAAAAGACAATTTCCAGACTTACTGACTTATCATTGAATCACCATCACCCATCCAAACCCTCTAAAAGTATAGAAACTTGAAATTTCAGAGGGTGTGAATCGTATATTGTAAGCTTCGTTTAAGATGGGATTGTTCAAAATTTTGAAAATACATCACTCTGAAGGGAATTTTGAACTTACAACTACGAAAACTGGTAATAAATTTAAAAATACGTGTTTCGACGTTTTTGGAAATTCAGTCCTTACCGGGGTAAATTCGGAGTAGGTATTAAAATCCAGGGAGAAGAAATAAAAACTTTGAGGTTCGCCGATGACATTGTAATTCTGTCAGAGACAGCAAAGGACTTGGAAGAGCAGCTCAACAGAATGGACAGTGTCTTGAAAGGAGGGTATAAGATGAACATCAACAAAAGCAAAACGAGGATAACGGAATGTAGTCGAGTTAACTCGGTTGATGCTGAGGGATTTTTTTTTTTTTTTTTTTTTTTTGTCATCAGTCTACTGACTGGTTTGATGCGGCCCGCCACGAATTCCTTTCCTGTGCTAACCTCTTCATCTCAGAGTAGCACTGGCAAACTACGTCCTCAATTATTTGCTTGACGTATTCCACTCTCTGTCTTCCTCTACAGTTTTTGCCCTCTACAGCTCCCTCTAGTACCATGGAAGTCATTCCCTCTTGTCTTAGCAGATGTCCTATCATCCTGTCCCTTCTCCTTATCAGTGTTTTCCACATATTCCTTTCCTCTCCGATTCTGCGAAGAACCTCCTCATTCCTTACCTTATCAGTCCACCTAATTTTCAACATTCGTCTATAGCACCACATCTCAAATGCCTCGATTCTCTTCTCTTCCGGTTTTCCCACTGTCCATGTTTCACTACCATACAATGCTGTACTCCAGACGTACATCCTCAGAAATTTCTTCCTCAAATTAAGGCCGGTATTTGATATTAGTAGACTTCTCTTGGCCAGAAATGCCTTTTTTGCCATAGCGAGTCTCCTTTTGATGTCCTCCTTGCTCCGTCCGTCATTGGTTATTTTACTGCCTAGATAGCAGAATTCCTTAACTTCATTGACTTCGTGACCATCAATCCTGATGTTAAGTTTCTCCTGTTCTCATTTCTACTACGTCTCATTACCTTCGTCTTTCTCCGATTTACTCTCAAACCATGCTGTGTACTCATTAGACTGTTCATTCCATTCAGCAGATCATTTAATTCTTCTTCACTTTCACTCAGGACAGCAATGTCATCAGCGAATCGTATCATTGATATCCTTTCACCTTGTATTTTTATTCCACTCCTGAACCTTTCTTTTATTTCCATCATTTCTTCCTCGATGTACAGATTGAAGAGTAGGGGCGAAAGGCTACAGCCTTGTCTTACACCCTTCTTAATACGAGCACTTCGTTCTTGATCGTCCACTCTTATTATTCCCTCTTGGTTGTTGTACATGTTGTGTATGACCCGTCTCTCCCTATAGCTTACCCCTACTTTTTTCAGAATCTCGAACAGCTTGCACCATTTTATATTGTCGAACGCTTTTTCCAGGTCGACAAATCCTATGAAAGTGTCTTGATTTTTCTTTAGCCTTGCTTCCATTATTAGCCGTAACGTCGGAATTGCCTCTCTCGTCCCTTTACTTTTCCTAAAGCCAAACTGATCGTCACCTAGCGCATTCTCCATTTTCTTTTCCATTCTTCTGTATATTATTCTTGTAAGCAGCCTCGATGCATGAGCTGTTAAGCTGATTGTGCGATAATTCTCGCACTTGTCAGCTCTTGCCGTCTTCGGAATTGTGTGGATGATGCTTTTCCGAAAGTCAGATGGTATATCGCCAGACTCATATATTCTACACACCAACGTGAATAGTCGTTTTGTTGCCACTTCCCCCTAGATTTTAGAAATTCTGATGGAATGTTATCTATCCCTTCTGCCTTATTTGACCGTAAGTCCTCCAAAGCTCTTTTAAATTCCGATTCTAATACTGGATCCCCTATCTCTTCTAAATCGACTCCTGTTTCTTCTTCTATCACACCAGATAAGGCTTTCAATGTAATCTTTCCACCTATCTGCTCTCTCCTCTGCATTTAATAGTGGAATTCCCGTTGCACTCTTAATGTTACCACGGTTGCTTTTAATGTCACCAAAGGTTGTTTTGACTTTCCTGTACGCTGAGTCTATCCTTCCGACAATCATATCTTTTCGATGTCTTCACATTTTTCCTGCAGCCATTTCGTCTTAGCTTCCCTGCACTTCCTATTTATTTCATTCCTCAGCGAGCCGGCCGATGTGGTCGTGCGGTTAAAGGCGCTGCAGTCTGGAACCGCAAGACCGCTACGGTCGCATGTTCGAATCCTGCCTCGGGCATGGATGTTTGTGATGTCCTTAGGTTAGTTAGGTTTAACTAGTTCTAAGTTCTAGGGGACTAATGATCTCAGCAGTTGAGTCCCATAGTGCTCAGAGCCATTTGAACCATCCTCAGCGACTTGTATTTCTGTATTCCTGATTTTCCCGGAACATGTTTGTACTTCCTCCTTTCATCAATCAACTGAAGTATTGAAACGTCCCCTTTCGAACAATTCTACAGGACTGTGCTTAAACTGACACAAAATATTTTTAGCGCAACGCAATCTGACTTTCAGAATTCCCTACTAAAGAATGGCCCTGACAAACATTAAACTATACCTTTCACAAATCACTTACCTCACAAAAATCTTCGCTGCTCAAGCTACTGCAATACAGCGAGCGCCACTACTGCCAGCTAAATAAAAGATTCAAACTACTAAAGGCACTAACTACTGATAGGGATAGTTAGCAAATGAAAGATATTAATAGAGAACAAACAATGTATTTACCTTAATATCATCACAAGTCATAATATATATATCAGTTCATGACAAATTGCAAAGTTCCGCCATCTCTCTCCCCACATCCACCACTGCTGGCGGCTCACCTCCAACTGCGCAACGCTACGCGCTGTTCACAGCCAGCTGCCTAACACTACAATGGCGAGTATTACAACAATGCGAAGCACCCACAGACTGCACACAGCACAGCCAGTGATTGTCATACAGAGGTGGTGTTACCAATAAAAAACCTAAACAGCCTACTTACATAGAGAAAACATAAACAGCCTACTTACATAGAGAAAACATAAACAGCCTACTTCTGCCTAACACTACAATGGCGAGTATTACAACAATGCAAAGCACCCACAGACTGCACACAGCACAGCCAGTGATTGTGATACAGAGGTGGCGTTACCAATAAAAAACCTAAACAGCCTACTTACATAGAGAAAACATAAACAGCCTACTTACATAGAGAAAACATAAACAGCCTACTTACATAGCCCCCATGCTCCCCACAAAAATTTTTACAAATGGTGTTGGGCACTGGCCAATACAGATTTGACAAAAATTTTTCACAATTACAGTAACAAAGATATAAAATGCACACACTTATTAATATTATGTTGGTCAAAAGATCAAAATTTCTCACAGTCCATAAAGACAGTCCACATTGTTCATCACAGTAAAAATGCAGAGTTTTTCTCAAAGTCCAAGCAGTAAAAGAAAATGCACATAGAAGTAGTGGATTTCCATGCAGTCTTGAAGAAGTAGTGTTGTCCTTCCAACGGAAAGACAGTGCTGACTCTCGACATGCAGACAGGTAATGGGCCACAACAGAGCAAACCCACAGCAGAGTCATTCGAAGTTTGGAAGAATATTGGTAGGTAGGTCATCACAGAGCAGACCCACTGGAGTCCTGGTAGAGATTGTGGTATTGGTGGGCCACCAGAGGTGCAGACCCACTGCAGTCCTTGTAGAAATAATGGCGTTGGTGGGTCATCACAGATGCAGACCCACTGTAGTCCTTGCAGAGATAATGGTATTGGTGGGCCACCAGAGGTGCAGACCCACTGTAGTCCTTGTAGAGGTAATGGTATTGGTGGGCCACCAGAGATGCAGACCCACTGTAGTCCTTGTAGAGATGGCCAGCAGCCATCTGTAGCGATTGTGCAGGTGCACATTCACCATCAAAGAGTCTTGCAGAGAATATAGCAAGTCCATAAACCACCACTTGTGCACTCACAACGTTTTTGGAATTGTCCTTAGAACCAGCAATGCTGTTATCCAGTCCCTTGCAGAATTATTAACACACGTGCAAACACTAACAGTCCCTACTTCTCACATATTGTCCATATACTATGACCAACAGAAACGTGTGCAGTGAAATGTAACTTAATTGGAAGAACTGGTAACAATTACAATTTGATAACATAAAAATACAATAACAAAGGTACAAAATACATCATTAAAAACATAATAATACAGATAACATCTGTAGTACAGGCTTTACAAAAGAATCGAACTAACATATACATCAGTGGAATTATGACATGAGTACATACATAAAAGATCACAATAATTTTTGAAACATCAACTTCACACATGAGCATTAAACAGAATAAATAATGTGTAAGCATATTTATAAGGTAAATAACATATTATTAATGCCAATTATATTCGAGGATAACAGTATTCCTCATCATAGTGAATGTAGCTTAATATTAAAAGAAGAAAAAATTCTATGAAACTACACAGAGACAGGAAGAAAACAAATACTCAAGGGTACACAAACACATAGTGGGATAACACCAATAGGAAAGGACAGGGTTCGTTTTCAGTGTAACATTTGGTACTGCAGTCCAACCCAAAACTTCATATATCTTTCCTCTTATTTCATCCTTTGTTTCCACCAAAAAAATCTTATCCAAGCATGCTTTCTGTATTCTGTTCATATTTCTTTCAAAATAATTATTTCTGATTGTACAATACTCATTTGGGCCCAAATCCTTTTTATATAACTTCGCAATGCATTCTTTACCTATTCTCCATAGTCAGTTTCTCATATAGTCTACCCCCTCTTAAGCTAACTTAAATCTACTGAGCTCAGATGCTAAACTAAGGGACGAGACAATGCAGCATCACATAACAAATTATCACAAACAGCAATGACAAAAAAATGCCAATTTGCAAAGCAAGCAGCAGCAAATCTAAATTAACAGATAAAATGCAAAATTACAACTAATATGAGCCAATGAGCAGCAACAAAAAAAAATCAGTTGTAAAACTGGCTTAACAGAGTAATGTAATGTGAAATTTAGTAGCACTATGCCTGGCAAACAGCAACAGCAAATGCAATAACTTATATCTAAACATGACATAGCTCAAGCAGAAAAAATATTACAGTAAAAACAACAATGCAGATAAGGGAAATATATAATCACATCTTAATGTCTAAGTAATTAAAGTGGTGCACCACAAGAAGTTATTCTACCAAAAAGTTACCAATTACTTGAAAAGAAAATTATGAATGCAGTTACTAGTTCCTTCTTATTGTTCTTTCCTTTCCAAGTGCTCCTTTTTTAAAGAATGTGGATCATAAAATAATTATTTAATAGATCTGTTGACAGAAAGTG
The DNA here is from genome assembly GCF_023864345.2 of Schistocerca serialis cubense. Taxonomy (NCBI): domain Eukaryota; kingdom Metazoa; phylum Arthropoda; class Insecta; order Orthoptera; family Acrididae; genus Schistocerca; species Schistocerca serialis. The sequence continues at coordinate 866,101,016 of NC_064641.1, read as the reverse complement.
TTCACATTAGCAAATGCATTTTATTTTATAAAAGCAATGCTGCAACACAGCTGAAAAACAGGTATCAAATGAAATAAGCAACTATGAAAAGCAAAGCATAAAAATATCATTCAATAGTCATGTGACATTTCATAAGTTAGTAGAAATTCTCTCAACTCTCATAGAAAGACGCTTGTCGTAATCAGGTGTGCAGATGTACGAATATTTCCCATCAATTCATAAGCATTTCAGTAATTAGCACAAAGTGCGAGTAATCATATGTTTTCAAGTAACGAGGGTGTCGCATTAGCGATGAAAGGCACACCCTAATGGCTTGTTCTCCAGGTGTTTGACACGTTCCACGTCCCCTTTTTTTTTTTTTCTACCTGTGCCGCTGAAAAGGGCTCGCAATAATGGCTTTTTCTCCAGGCGTCTGACACAGCTGGGTGCCCGCGACGCATTACGTGCAGATGGTCACTTAACTTTCGTACGGAAATATTTACGACAGGAGATTCTGCTACCGTGGTAGTCTCATATAAAAATATTTCACAGGTCAAGAATTAGCGTTGCAAATCTGTAGAAACAAAATCCTATAAATATAAGTGTCCAAAAAAAAATATTCGTCAGCATTGTGATACAGTCACACATTTCATAACTCTTAAAGTACGTTTCTTGGTTTCCAACAACCTTTTCATAAATCAGAGTCCCTAAACACTACTCATTATTCCTTACCTCATTATACATATACATATTCGTCGACACTTCTTCAATATTTCATCGTGAGAAATACGTAGCATAATAAACATTCCTCAACAACATAATACACATCGTCGTCGTAATAATGACATCATAACACTTCAGTCAAATCTCAAAATCGTCGTAACTTCCTCCAATAATTTCTAAGCCTAAAATAATTCTCTGCTCATGTCAAAAGTGTCAGCTGCCTCAAACGTACTTTAAAAATCATGATCTCATACCAAATACATCATTCAAAGCTCTCATAGTATCACAATGATTCCGAAAAAATATGAACAGTTTACAACGTACAGACAAAATACAGTTTCATAAGTGTGAAGTTATACAACGGTGTAATTGCGTAAACATCTGTCACTGATGTAGTAAAAAGAATGTTTGTTTCTCTGTCAAATAATCAGATAGCTGTGTAATTCTGTGTTAGAGAAATATGGTACCGATGTGTAAAGTTGTATAAGCAAATACCATATTAGCTAGGGCTCCTTGTGCTTGCCAAACACATGGTACACAAAGTAAGCGTGTACCCCCCTGAGGATTAATGTAATTATACCCTCAGGTGTTACAGATTACAGCAATGAAATGAAATGTATCACTGAAAACTTTCTTTGTAATTCAAAAATCTTTAAAAATAAATGTTTTAAGTACAAAATTAATCACTGAAATGCGTGTCCTGTAGCGCTAAATGTGCATATTGTTGTAAGATAATCTCTGTGAAAGTGTCGTAGTTATTTTCCTCCAAAAGCTAAGTTCTGCAGAAGCCAATGTACTTACCTCATGATAAACAAAAGTGAAATACTTTGCGTAGAGATATCTTAGTTATTACGCTTATTGTTGTGATGATGAAAGTACTGTGCTGTAACGTATTGTTGTGCTATGGAAAAGGCTGTCTCCTTGTAGCTATACCACAAAAGTTACTAATAAAACATGTTTTGATTTCCAGAAGAATTCAGAAAACTGTGCAGATATAAAACAGATACACCGCAAAAGCAACATTGTAAATTGTCACTCATTAGTAGCGTCGTGATAAAAATCGTGTAGCTGTCACATAAACTAACCTCTGTGTCATCTGGTATCTCTCAGAAAGCACTTTAAATTCAGAATGTATTTTCAAATAAACCAAAATGTTGCATTAAAATCTCATTAGCAGTACCAGATATAATGTTATTTTTCTCGGAGCCAGCCGGCGCACGTGTATGCCTGCCGTGCGAGTCATTGTCTGTCTCTTTGTTGCCGCGCGTCGTTACTGGGATTAGGAGGCCTAACTTCCACAAATTCGCCTTGCCGAGAGGGCCCAGCTCTGTTTAAAGCTCGCCAGTTCTGATGGAATTCAGGTCTGTCGTTTTGTCGGTAGTTTACATAGTTTCTTGTTTGTCGGTCATGTGGTGGAGAATTTCTCCCTGAGTCGTAACTGCGCGCTGAACTGTTGCGTCTGAAGTTATTCTGTCTCCCTTGATAATAATAGTTCTGGTTGTCATATTGTCTATTTCTATGATTGTCTCTGTCATATTCATTACTACGGAAATGCGATCTTTCTCTGTAACTATTATTACTCTGCCCGTGGTTGTCATACGGGTGGTGTCTGTTTTGGTCACGATTTACGTTGTAAGAATAGGCTTGTCGTGTATAGTTATTGCTTCTGTCGTCACGAAATTGTGACGGATGTGACCTGTAATTGTTGTGCTCCTGTTTCCGCGTTCCCCGATTGTCAGTGTCAATTTCCAGTTCTTGTAACAGTCCCTGAAATGCTTCAATGTCGTCTTTGCAACGTCCTGCTAAAATAATATGTCGTAAATGTTTAGGCAGTTTGATTAAGCAAATGCGGATGAGTTCTGAGGGGCTGTATGGGTTTGACAGGTATTGATTCTTGTGCAACATGTCTTCAAAATATTTCACAAGACTGGAAAATTCAGATTGTTCGAAGTGTTTCATCATTATGATGTTATGTTTTACACGGTCTTGTGTAGCTTGAGACCAATATGCTGAGAGGAAGGCATGGTAAAATTCTCCCTCACTGTGGCAATCGTGAATGACCGATCGCATTCTTACAGCTGGTTCATTCTCTAAGTAGCCACACATAAATTCTAATCTGTGTTCTAACGACCAGTTGGGAGGAAAACAATGAGAGAATTGATGGAGCCATGCTTGTGGATGAATGTCGTTGCCAGAATTCTTAAATGTTTTGAATTTACGTGTAGTAATGAACAGCTTATAGTCAAAATCATCATGTCGGCAAGTCGCATAACGATCATTGTTACGTCGCTTCGGCGGTTCCAACTCAAAATTCGGTGCACATTGCCAATTTCTTTCATAACTTCCAAAATGCCCTGTGTTATTATTTTGTGTCTGTTCCGTATTTGTATGTCCCTCTTCCCGTATTGGGGCGCGAGTGTCCTCTGAAATACGTAATTCTTGTACTACTTGTGCCAACTGATCTTGCACTTCCCGGATTTCTCTTTTGTACTGTGTATTGATTTGATTTTGATTTTGTTTGAATTTTCTAATTTGTTCATACTCTTCAGTGTCCATGAAAGCTACAGGTGTTGTGTCATTCAGATCATCATCTACCTTTGTAGATAAGTTAGTGAACTGATCTGAAAGTTCGGCTACTTTATCCGATAGTGAAATCATTTCCTCTCTATGTTTTTCTGAACCAAGTTTCAGAGTGTCCATTTGTGTTGCAATCGTGTCTACTGTGACCTTTAAGTTTTCCTGAGTTTTTGCAAGTTGCATAACCGTATCGGTAGATGCAACTGAGTCAAATTTTGCTTGCAAGGTCTCATGATTTTCATGAACAATAGTTTGCAGTTCTTTTATAGCTGCTTCGTGATTCTGTAGTGCATTTTCATGACGCGAAAAAATAGGTTGGAAATGCTCACAAATTTGTGTTTTTACGTCATTACAGACTTTTTGACATTTCGATTCAATGTGATGTAACTCAGCAGTTAAATCCTCACGTGTTCGTTCAAGAGTTTGCTCCAATGAGTCTAACTTTTTAAGATTTTGTTCCATTGTGTCTAACTTTTTGAGATTTTGTTCCACTGTGTCTAACTTTTTAAGATTTTGTCCCATTTGTCTCTGATTTTGTTCCATTTGTTGCATTAATTGCAATAATAATGTATTAGTGTCTGGAATCTGTTTCTCTACGCTTTTCGGCAGTGCATTTGCACCGGCAACATTCACATTTTGACAAGCAGAAAATGCGTCTTGACTTATTTGAGAAAACGGTGATAACCCAAAACCTGAATCTACAGTATTTGCGAAATTGTGTCCTGTCATTTCGGATTCCTGAGGCGAGCTGTTGCCGACCGATCGATCGATAATGCTTCCCTCTTCACTAATTGTTTCACTGTCCGTGTCATTGTTTGCCGCCCGCTCCATTTCCCTATGCACGATTACCAAATTACTACTTTGAACATCAGTTAATTCATTACTCTGCGGCGCTAACACACTGCCTTCGTCTTCACTGTCATTTCTCAGTTTACTTTGGAGCCTAGTATTACGTTTTTCACACGCCATTATTGTCACAGTATTTCACACGACAACACAGAAAAACACAATTTGAAGAGCAAAATAAAATAACGTAGCAATGGAAATAATGTCTAGTTAATTGCACCTGCGAAATACTTGGTGCAAATCTACATGCATGCCACAACTGTTTTACTCTACAACAATGAAAAACTACAACTACAAAGGAGATTCTCTCTACAATTACGCGCTAGCAATAAACAAAAGCTACACTAAATACACAAACTACAAGAAAAAATCAGAAGATTCCAGTGAGGTATCCTAGGCTAAGGGTCGACATATGAAACGTCCCCTTTTGAACAATTCTACAGGACTGTGCTTAAACTGACACAAAATATTTTTAGCGCAACGCAATCTGACTTTCAGAATTCCCTACTAAAGAATGGCCCTGACAAACATTAAACTATACCTTTCACAAATCACTTACCTCACAAAAATCTTCGCTGCTCAAGCTACTGCAATACAGCGAGCGCCACTACTGCCAGCTAAATAAAAGATTCAAACTACTAAAGGCACTAACTACTGATAGGGATAGTTAGCAAATGAAAGATATTAATAGAGAACAAACAATGTATTTACCTTAATATCATCACAAGTCATAATATATATATCAGTTCATGACAAATTGCAAAGTTCCGCCATCTCTCTCCCCACATCCACCACTGCTGGCGGCTCACCTCCAACTGCGCAACGCTACGCGCTGTTCACAGCCAGCTGCCTAACACTACAATGGCGAGTATTACAACAATGCAAAGCACCCACAGACTGCACACAGCACAGCCAGTGATTGTCATACAGAGGTGGCGTTACCAATAAAAAACCTAAACAGCCTACTTACATAGAGAAAACATAAACAGCCTACTTACATAGAGAAAACATAAACAGCCTACTTCTGCCTAACACTACAATGGCGAGTATTACAACAATGCAAAGCACCCACAGACTGCACACAGCACAGCCAGTGATTGTCATACAGAGGTGGCGTTACCAATAAAAAACCTAAACAGCCTACTTACATAGAGAAAACATAAACAGCCTACTTACATAGAGAAAACATAAACAGCCTACTTACAGTATTTCTTCTGTTACCATGGTTTCTTCGCAGCTACCTTCTTTGTACCTATGTTTTCCTTCCCAACTTCTGTGATGGTCCTTTTTAGAGACGTCCATTCCTCTTCAACTGTACTACCTACTGCGCTATTCCTTATTGCTGTATCTATAGCGTTAGAGAACTTCAAACGTATCTCGTCATTCCTTAGTACTTCCGTATCCCACTTCTTTGCGTATTGATTCTTCCTGACTAATGCCTAGAACTTCAGCCTACTCTTCATCACTACTATATTGTGATCTGCTCCTGGGTACGCCTTACAATCCAGTATCTGATTTCGGAATCTCTGTCTGACCATGATGTAATCTAATTGAAATCTTCCCGTATCTCCCGGCCTTTTCCAAGTATACCTCCTCCTCTTGTGATTCTTGAACAGGGTATTCGCTATTACTAGCTGAAACTTGTTACAGAACTCAATTAGTCTTTCTCCTCTTTCATTCCTAGCCCCAAGCCCATATTCTCCTGTAACCTTTTCTTCTACTCCTTCCCCTTCAACTGCATTCCAGTCGCCCATGACTATTAGATTTCGTCCCCCTTTACATACTGCATTACCCTTTCAATATCCTCATACACTTTCTCTATCTGTTCATCTTCAGCTTGCGACGTCGGCATGTATACCTGAACTATCGTTGTCGGTGTTGGTCTGCTGTCGATTCTGATTAGAACAACCCGGTCACTGAACTGTTCACAGTAACACACCCTCTGCCCTACCTTCCTATTCAGAACGAGTCCTACACCTGTTATACCATTTTCTGATGCTGTTGATATTACTCGATACTCATCTGACCAGAAATCCTTGTCTTCCTTCCACTTCACTTCACTGACCCCTACTATATCTAGATTGAGCCTTTGCATTTCCCTTTTCAGATTTTCTAGTTTCCCTACCACGTTCAAGCTTCTGACATTCCACGCCCCGACTCGTAGAACGTTATCCTTTCGTTGATTATTCAATCTTTTTCTCGTGGTAACCTCCCCCGAGGCAGTCCCCTCCCGGAGATCCGAATGGGGGACTATTCCGGAATCTTTTGCCAATGGAGAGATCATCATGACACTTCTTCAATTACAGGCCAAATGTCCTGTGGATACACGTTACGTGTCTTTAATGCAGTGGTTTCCATAGCCTTCTGCATCCTCATGTCGTTGATCATTGCTGATTCTTCCGCCTTTAGGGGCAATTTCCCACCCCGAGGACAAGAGAGTGCCCTGAACCTCTATCCGCTCCTCCGCCCTCTTTGACAAGGCCGTTGGCAGAATGAGACTGACTTCTTATGCCGGAAGTCTTCGGCCGCCAATGCTGTTTATTTATCGAAATTTAGGCAGTGGCGGGGATCGAACCCGGGACCGAAAACGTTTTGATTATGAATCAAAGACGCTACCCCTAGACCACGGGTACAGCCGAAGATTAGGAAGATTAGGAAATGAGACACTTAAAGTAGTAAAGGAGTTTTGCTATTTGGGGAGCAAAATAACTGATGATGGTCGAAGTAGAGAGGATATAAAATGTAGACTGGCAATGGCAAGGAAAGCGTTTCTGAAGAAGAAAAATTTGTTGACATCGAGTATAGATTTAAGCGTCAGGAAGTCATTTCTGAAAGTATTTGTATAGAGTGTAGCCATGTATGGAAGTGAAAGATAGACGATAAATAGTTTGGACAAGAAGAGAATAGAAGATTTTGAAATGTGGTGCCGCAGAAGAATGCTGAAGATTAGATGGGTAGATCACATAACTAATGAGGAGGTATTGAATAGAATTGGAGAGAAGAGAAATTTGTGGCGCAACTTGACTAGAAGAAGGGATCGGTTGGTAGGACATATTCTGAGGGATCAAGGGATCACCAATTTAGTATTGGAAGGCAGCGCAGAGGGTAAAAATCGTAGAGGGAGACCAAGAGATGAATACACTAAACAGATGCAGAAGGATGTAGGTTGCAGTAAGTACTGGGAGATGAAAAAGCTTGCACAGGATAGAGTAGCATGGAGAGCTGCATCAAACCAGTCTCTGGACAGAAGACCACAACAACAACAACAGCAACCGGGGTAAAATCGTGGGTGAAATCGTGGGTGAATGGTTTATTGAAAATAAAGAACTAGTAATGCCTTTTTAAAGCTATATCTATGAAAACTGGTATTTTACTTAGAAATAAAAAAGTACCTGTTTAAATGTTTTTGGCAGTTCACCCCATAAGGGAGTTAAATAGGGGATGAATATTTGTATGAAATTAATTTATTGTGAAATTTTTTCCAAAGATAAAGCTATGAAAATTTGTATTTCGTTTCTCGGGTGATAATCGCAAGATAAAAGGTATCTAAATTTACCGCCTAAAAAAATTTATAAAGAGTAGAAACTTTTAATACCTAGACTGCAATTTTCCTATCACAATTAAAGTTCGATTACCAGATCGTTTAAAATATGAAAAGGCGATGAATAAGTACCGTAAAGCATCGTCAGCTGTAGTCATGCAACAATGTGCATTCGTAAATAACAGAACAATAACAGCAAGTAGTTGAAAACGTCACCGCGAAAAAGTCAGATTGTAGACGGCAATTTTGCAGGCTGATGGTCATATAAGAAATTTTCCCGTAGCATGAGTGAAAGTTGGATCAACTGGATAATTTCCTATTAACCGTCAACTTGTGAAATTATCGTCTACAACCCGGACTGCCTGCGGTCACTTTGTTTCTGGCCAACTTTCTTTCAAGGTCTTCATCAGTATCAAATCTTATTCGAAAACCCAAATGGCTAAATGATAATACCTACTCTAATAATAAAAGACTGCGTGGTGTCAATGTTTCCAGCTCATGGCAGATGCAATCAACTAACAGTTCTGCCAGCTACTTCCGATGCCCAGTCCCCTAAGGCAAAAGCCATGGGGCTCCCAGGAGATGCACACGACTTGGAGTGTAGCAACTGGGAGAGATGAAAGGCTAGTACCTGGCTCCATAAAACTGGAACAGAAGACATCACACCACGAAAATCTGTTAGGTTAGTAGGTCTTGAGGCAGTGTCCTCATCAAACAATTAGACTAGACGTCAACGACACCTAGAGAAATTTTACCCCAGCACTAAATTCACTCACAAAAAACAGTTGGACGGAAATCTGAATAATAATACTTTTTTTGTTATTGCTGTTGCTTGGTTGGTTCGGGGAAGGGAAACAGACAGCGAGGTCATCGGTCCCATAAAGTTAGGGAAGGATGGGGAAGGAAGTCGGCCGTGCCCTTTCAAAGGAACCATCCCGGCATTTGCCTTCCAAGATGCTTCTCCAGGTGGGTGTAAAAAGGAATGTGCGCAATGGAAAATACTGAACGCGAAAATGAAGATTTGGCCCTGTCTGACTACCCCCTCAAGCAGATCTTAGGATCTCTTAATGGTGATATTATTTCCTCCTTGTTACTCTTTAACATATAAATTACAACATAAAACATAAATGAAAGATTAAGGGCCGACCGCGGTGGTCTAGCGGTTCTAGGCGCTCAGTCCGGAACCGCGCGACTGCTCCGATCGCAGGTTCGAATCCTGCCTCGGACATGGATGTGTGTGATGTCCTTAGGTTAGTTAGGTTTAAGTAGTTCTAAGTTTTAGGGGACTGATGACCACAGATGTTAAGTCCCATAGTGCTCAGAGCCATTTGAACGAAAGATTAAGGGAACTAGTAACTACAAAATGACAAATGTTGTTTCTGCTTACACATTTATTGTAGATTGAAACCCTTTATATATATCAGAATTGTTATAAATCAATGCCCAATGGACATAGAGAGGTACAGATGGATTTCCTAACTAATATTACTGATCAATTGTCCAAATCTGCCCCTTTGAAGGACACGCGATCTAATATAAATAACGCGAGATGACTGACATCATCTAGGTACCAAATACTAGAAGACAATACTTTCAAAGACGATCAACAGTGGTGTGCATCGTCAGTGAAAGTAAAGTTACGTGATCACAGCTATTGAGCTTTACAGCCCTCATAAGCCGAAGCAATATCACCGTATGTACTGCAACCGGTGCATCGGAGTGAAGGTTCTCGTACATGTCTGTGACGACGGGAGAGCTCCAGCCACAAAATATTAAACAAACTCATTCAAACTCTAAGGCGGTAGAATACAGTCCCCTGACTAGTATAATCTAATACTGTCTTCCCCTCTTTGTGTTCTACTGACGAGAAACGCTATCTCCCAGCCACAAGGACGGAATTCAGATAGCGTTTCAAATTGTGTACAGACAGAAGAAGTGCTCTCAATCACTGAACGCTGTGCACTTAACGACTCCTTACCCCGAAGCGAAATCCAGAATCATGTAAGTTCGCAACAGTACAATGCCTGACCGTTCACTAACTATAAAATCTCCTGAGAGCAAAGACAGCAAGTCCGTCTGTACCAACAGAAGCTGATACTGCGTGACAGTCAAACACGGGCACTCAAAACAGAAGACCTTCTTTCTTTCCACCGCTGGCTTCCCAGCAAAGCTCGGCTCCTCTCCTCCGTAACTGCAGAAGACGAATCATATTCTCGAAACCACAGAATATTCTCCTCGCTACAGATTCTTCTGAACGCCGACCAGCCATATTTTAGTCTTCACCGCCCAGCCGCTGCTCTATTGTGTTTCAGCGCTCAGGTGCCCCGACCGTCCGTCTCGGGCTACTTCCTGTGTTAAGCAATCAGGATCCCTCCCACACCGACAATTTCCTGTCACTCATCCTGTGTTAAGCTGGACCAACACACCTGTGTGGGCTTTTCCACCCAGCGCCTGAGTTACGCCTGCATTTCGTTTCCACTGGCGTTCCGACCTCTGCTAGTATAAGCAATCATTCATTACGCCGTTTTCATAATAAAAACAATCCATCAGGTTTCATGCAATAAGCGTTAACAGCTATTTACAAGGTGTACGTGACAATGTTAGTATTGTTTAAATATTCATATATACGATGTACAACGAATCAAATGATACCTAATTCCAATAGTAAATCACGGCAAAGTATGTAGATGAGTTCTTGTAAGGTGCGACATTATAGCCACCTTACAGCCAAAAGCAATTTAAGGAAAGCACGGAACACCTGAATCAGGATGGCCGGATGCGGGTTTGAACCGTCGTCCTCACGAATGCTAGTCCAGTGTGCTAACCACTGCACCACCTCGCTCGGCATTATTGTTATTTCACTAAGCGCTGCCCTCTTCATCCTCTATTGTAGATTATTTAACACATTAGTGACAATTTTGATACAGTCCGTTATTGTTAAAATTACAATCACGAAGTTATTTGTTGCAAAGCAGAATTTTTAACCTTAAATAATCAGTACAATAAAACATAGTGAAATTCGCATAACACTGCCACCAATGTTTTGTTTTTGTTCTACCGCGAATCAATGTTGCGCGGCTGTCTTGCCAGTCCCTTGCCGTGAACCCTAAGGCCTAATTGTGTTCTCTGTATCTGATCCACTCAGTGCCCTGTAGCACACCTTGACACTCGTCCAGTCGTCATGCATTCTATAAATTCACCAGACTACTTACGGTAAAAACGTACAGAACCACCAAGTACAAAACGAACACTATCAAAAGTAAACAATGACACATAATTGGCAATATGTATAAAATAATAACAGCAGATGACTAAAATTGGAATACCACTGACTTAGGGCTACATCAAAGTTTGGCCAGCACTATCCATGTTAAGACGCACAAAAAGTGACCGGTTTCCATTTACAACCGGCAGAGATGCACATAACTCAAAAAATGTGGGCCACCTTCCAGCGTGAAGTACACTCTACTGTAAAATGACACAATACTAAGGTTTCGCAAAGGAAAAGTAACGAATAGGTGGGAAAAAACAAAGCTTTTTCAATTTCGGCGCTTTTATCCCTCGGGGATATCCCAGCCGACAGTGCGATATTCTACATTTACATTTAATCTGCTGACTGTGGCACTTGGTGATTGCGTCTTTGTAGCCCAAATGAAATGACTTTAGAACTAATATGGGACTTTTTGTGTCTTTTATGGCTGTAATAACAGTCTTATTTTGGCCAGATGCGTTTTGCACTATAACAGTAATGGTTTTGCTTACAAATCGGTTCATGGAGATAATAAACAGTCACCCTATTAAATCGTTACCTTTATTACTCACGCTTTTTGGCTCCTTCCATGTGTTCTTCGACGCATAGGCATTCCATTTTAGTACACTTCGCTGCGATGGCACAAATTATTTCGTTCTTTTCATGTTATCATCTGTCTACACTCACCTTTGTTTTCAAATTGCTCTAAGCACTATGGGACTTAACATTTTGAGATCGTCAGTCCCCTAGTCTTAGAACTACTTAAACCTAACGACATCACACACATCCATGCCCGAGGCAGGATTCAAACCCGCGACCATAGCAGCAGCGCGGTTCCGGGCTGAAGCGCCTAGAACCGCTCGGCCACAACGGCCGGCTACTTTGTTTTCAGCGTGCTGGATCCGATCGTCTTATATTTTGTTTTGTAGCCTGTTTTATTTTAATCTTGTGGTACAAAGATTTTTCCGGCTTCAAATAAATAAAAATGTGTCTGATGCGAATAAGACTTTATTATAGTCGCAAAACACGAAATAAGTCCCGTATTACGAGGTGCGATGAATAAGCAATTCAACACGTTTTTCTGAAAGCAGGTTAGCTTTATTCAAGATTTCAATGCATCATATAATCTCCCACTCTTTTGGTTACAAAACCCTATTTTTCAATAGTATCAATGCAACAGCCTTACGCCACCGTACTGGAAGGTCGTGTATACCCGCGTAGTTCCACTCCACAGGTCGACATCGGAGTCCTGTTCTTGCTGCATCAGTAACCTCCCTACCAGCCACACGATGCTTCCCGCAGAGTGAATCCTTCATTGCACGACACGGATGGAAGTCGGAAGGAGTGAGATCCCGACTGTATGGTGCCTGAGGAAGGACGGTCCATTTGAGTTTTGTGAGCCCCTCTCGGGGCCGTAGACCTGCGTGAGTTGTGGTGGGAAAGAAGGGGCTCGCTTGGATTTTTGTGGATGAAGTCGTTTCTTCAGTTTCCTGAGAGTATCACAGTACATTTCACAGGTGGTCGTTGCGCAATGGATAATCCATTTAGAGTCTCACAGGACTGTCGCTATTACACTACTGGCCATTAAAATTGCTACACCACGAAGATGACGTGCTACAGACGCAAAATTTAACCGACAGAAAGAAGATGCTGTGATATGCAAATGATTAGCTTTTCAGAGCATTCACACAAGGTTGACGTTGGTCGCGACACCTACAACGTGCTGGCATGAGGAAAGTTTCGAACCGATTTCTCATACACTAACAGCAGTTGACCGGCTTTGCATGCTGAAACGTTGTTGCGATGCGTCGTGTAAGGAGGAGAAATGCGTACCATCACGTTTCCGACTTTGATAAAGGTCGGATTGTAGCCTATCGCGGTAGCGGTTTATCGTATCGCGACATTGCTGCTCGCGTTGGTTGAGATCCAATGACTGTTAGTAGAATATGGAATCGGTGGGTTCAGGAGGGTAATACGGAAGGCCGTGCTGGATGCCTACGGCCTCGTATCACTAGCAGTCGAGATGACAGGTATCTTATCCGCATGGCTGTAACGGATCGTGCAGCCACGTCTCGATCCCTGAGTCAGCAGATGGGGACGTTCGCAAGACAGCAACCATCTGCACGTACAGTTCGACGAAGTTTGCAGCAGCATCGACTATCACTTCGGAGACAATGGCTGCAGTTACCCTTGACGCTGCATCACAGACAGGAGCGCCTACGATGGTGTACTCAACGACGAACCTGAGTGCACGAATGGCAAAACGTCATTTTTCTCGGATGAATCCAAATTTTGTTTACAGCATCATGATGGTGGCATCCGTGTTTGCCGACATCGCAGTGAACGCATATTGGAAGCGTGTATTCGCCATCGCCATACTGGTGTATCACCCGGCGTGATGGTATGGGGTGCCATTGGTTACACGTCTCTGTCACTTCTTGTTCGCATTGACGCCACTCTGAACAGCGGTCGTTACATTTCAGATGTGGTACGACCCGTGGCTCTACCCTTCATTCGATCCCTGCGAAACCCTACATTTCAGCAGGATAATGCACGACCGCATGTTGCATGTCCTGTACGGGCCTTTCTGGATACAGAAAATGTTCGACTGCTGCCCTGGCCAGCACATTCTCCAGATCTCTCACCAGCTGGAAAGTCTGGTCAATGGTGGCCGTGTAACTGGCTCGTCACAATACGCCAGCGACTACTCTTGATGAACTGTCGTATCGTGTTGAAGCTGCATGGACAGCTGTACCTGTACACGGCATCGACCCTCTGTTTGACTCAATGCCCAGGCGTATCATGGCCGTTGTTACGCCAGAGGTGGTTGTTCTGGGTACTGATTTTTCAGGATCTATGCACCCAAATTGCGTGAAAATGTAATCACATGTCAATTCTAGTATAATACATTTGTCGAATGAATATCGGTTTATCATCTTCTTGGTGTAGCTATTTTAATGGCCAGTAGTGTACCTTACCGGCCGACGCTTTGAACTTTTTCTTCGGAGGAAAGGTGATGTGGCGCCACTCCATGGATTGCCGTTTTGTTTCCCGTTCGAAATGAGGAACGCATGTTTCATCGCCCGTGACGATATTCGACAAAAAATTGTCACGATCAGCCTCGCAACGCGCAAGCAGTTCCATACAGACGGTTCTTCGTTGCTCTTTACGGTCTTCTGTTGGTTGGCGAGGAGGCCAGCAGGCACACATCTTGTGTTCTCCAACAGGTGGACGACCGTGTCAGCACTACCAACAGAGACGACCAGTTGAGCAGCGAAGCCTTTGATTGTGACCCATTGATCACCTCGAATGAGTGTCTCCGCACATTCCAGCAATGCAGTAGTCACAACTTTGTGCGACTGGCCGGACAGGTTTTTGCGACTTTCTTGCAATGATGACAAATACTTCGTCCAACGACTCACCGTGCCTTTGTTCTGTATCAGGTCTCAGTAGACATTCTGCAAGCGCCAACGAATATCCACTACGCTCTGGTTTTCCGCCAAAAAAACTGAGTGATAGTTCTCTGCTTGGAATGCACCTCCGTTACAGACACCATTTCGAAGACACCATATAGCTCCGCCAATCATCGGAACGTCATGAAACCACTGGGGCTGAAGTGGGAATATTCTACGATCTCTCAAACAAATTCCGCATTTTTTCATCCGTAACTGGTCGAGAAAAATAGTGTCGCATTCCTTGCTGAACTGCGCCTGTAGAAGAAAAACCACAAAAATAACAAGCTACGAGGGTCGCCCACAAAGTAATGCACCAGATTTTTTATCTTCAGCAGTTATTTATTGAACATAATCAGAATTATACACACGGAAGAACGATGTTTTATCTACACACCCTATTTTTGCACGAAATCTCCATCCCATTCTATGGCCTTCCTCCAGCGTGAAACAAATGCGTGTGTGCCCTGCCGTTGCCAGTCGTCCTGGCGCTTGAGTCAGTGATTCGTTGTGTGAATCATCTCCTCATCGTCCTTAAAATGTCTTCCACGAATGACATTCTTTAATGGCCCAAACTAGTGGAAGTCCGAGGGGCCTCGGTCAGGGCTGTAGAGTGGATGGGGTAACACTGTCCAATCCCGTTTTGCGATGTGTTCAGCAGTCATCAGAGTTGTGTGGGGCCGAGCAAAAAATGTTCAAATGTGTGTGAAATCTTATGGGACTTAACTGCTAAGGTCATCAGTCCCTAAGCTTACACACTACTTAACCTAAATTATCCTAAGGACAAACACACACACCCATGCCCGAGGGAGGACTCGAACCTCCGCCGGGACCAGCCGCACAGTCCATAACTGCAGTGGGGCCGAGCGTTACCGTGCTGCAGCAAAGCATCTCCTAGATTGCTGTGGCGCCAAAGTCACAGGAAGGGCGTCTTGAGTTTTGTGAATGTGTTGACATAATCTTTTGAATTAATGATACCGCCCTTGGGATAACATCAATGAGAATCGCGCCTTCACAGTCCCAGAACACGGTATGATCACCACCTTACCGGTGGAAGCAGTTGCTTTGAATTTTTTTCTTCTGTGTGGAGCGGGAATTGCGCTATTCCGTCGATTGTCGTTTCGTTTCAGGCTCAAAAAGGTGAACCCATGTTTCATCACTTGTCTGAATCTGGGACAAGAAGGCCTCCTCCCACAGCTTCAAAACGTTGCAACAAATCAAGACAAATGTTTTTCTGTACGATTTGTGATCCACCAATAAACACCGCGGGACCCATCTTACACAATTAATCATCCAAGAGTGCGGATAATTGCATCCCCACTTCCTTCGCTGATTGACAGATGCAGCGCCAATTACCGAGTCGTAATGCGTCTGTCCTCGCGAATGACAACAGCAGTTCGCTGCAAGATGTCAGGTGTGACAGCCATGGATGGTCTCCCCGACCGCTGCAAATCTTGGGTCTCCGCCAAACCGCCTTCTGATGGCCTCACCCTCCGTGTCCAGCTACTAACTGTACTTCTGTCGACAGCAGATGCTCCATAGACTCTGCGCAAGCATTTGTGAATATTCCGACAGTTAGTTTTCTGCAGTGAGAAATTCAATGACGGCACACTGCTTGTAACGTACGTCACCTACAGACGCCATTTTGAAACTGTCCTGCAGCTACGCTATCTGCCGGAAGTGATGGAAAGTTGACGTGCTCGCTCAGGAGACCTCAAATAATACATATTAAAAGCGGTGGCTCTTTTTTTCAGGTCCCTTGCTGTAGGGGCTGTAATTTTTGATATTTTTTCTAAACCAGCAAGGTAAAACAGAGGCCACTACTTTCACCACATCAAGTGGATTTAGTGCTCACGTACTCACAGTGAGCCGTGAACAGTTCCCAGTTTATCAGTGGGGGATAACTGAAAATTATTATAACTATTATCGGTGCCATGCGTGCAACGGTCGTGCCAGGGGCGCAATATTGAATTTGTATCCTATCATTAATGGCGCGAGACCTGCGCGACCTTGTAGTAAACGTTCTTCGTTATTCTACTGTGACACTAAGGGTGGTTTCATGTAATGAAAGGGAGAATGTAAAGATTAAAGGACTCATTTATTTAACAGTTGAATACTGAACAATTGTACAAACAAATGGGGGTGGGGGAAGAAAGAATTAAGTTCAGCAGCCTGCCCCAACGCTCGTTCATAATAAGCCACGATAGCAGGAGAAAAGGAATATTAGGAACGATCGCGGTATTATGAAATGAAGTCCAAATTACTAGAAGGAAGGGGTTGCTGGCGTGCAACGACCACCACCATGAATCCGCCAAAAACTAAGAAAGATGCTACTGTGAGAGAATCGCTAGGTAGCCTCCTGTACTAAAGGAATAAAACCAGCAAGACGCGAAACTATTCATACGGGCTATACTAGATAACTTTGGCTCGCGGTCCGACTACGTTAACGAAACGTGAAGGGGCACGAGGCACCCATCACGTGGCGTAGGACAAAGAGCACAAGTTTTCTAGCTAGGAAGACCTAAGTTCTGAGTCGAATTTTGCACGGGAGAACTGAAAGAGCTACTGCCAGACGAAGCGGAAAAGCGAGCATGAAAGTATACACTTTAGTTCTGCACTGCAAGCTACTGTGACTAACCAACATATCGCGCATATTATGCCCAACTGTACACGGGAAAACCTACAGTCTTATAACCAGGAAAAATTGCGTAAACCGTAATTTAAGGAACGCACATCAGTAAAATGAACTATAAGGTTCCCTCTGGGCCGCAGGGCGCGAAGCTACAGTGCACGTCGGCGCCCATGCTTACCGGAACTTCATCTTCCTGGAAGCAGCACGTCCAGTCTCTGGCAAGCTCTCACTAGAACTGCCCTCACTGCCCCTTTGTCCACTATCCACTCGCGGAGGGCGGTTGGCGCCTACCCGCGAAAAACGGGCACGCACCTGAACTGGCCAATCAGAGGGCCGGAGTCTCACAGGGCGGCGACCTCGCGACGATAAAATCGAGCGGAATTAGCAGTTACATGGTTGGTAAGGCAGGTTGGGGAACTGAGAACAGGAGAAACTTTGGCCACTACCGAACGTTCAAACGACAGCACGTGCTAGCCTGGCTATCGGCACAAGGATGGGAAACAGGAAGCCATCATGGCTGCTAGGAAGACTGCTGCCCTCGCCCGTAAATAAAAAAAAATTCCTAGCGCCAAGCTCCTCTCACAGATCAGTGTGAGACAAACTGTAAACATCGTCAAATAAATTAGGCAACCCATAGAAATTATTAACACGGCGTGAATTATTATATTACCGGATACTAGTACGCTGGGATTAGAAATATGCAATACGGGCACTGAATAGTGGATGAATTGTACGTCTTTCAATATGTAACGTTTCGCATTAGTAGCATTGTTTTCGGTTGAGAAAAAAAAAAGGTGCGTTACTTTCTGGGCAATCCTTGTAACTTTACTATTGTCAAATTGCAACAGATAACACAGTGAGCACGAAGTACTCGACAACCGACTGCGATTGGCTGTCTGCTGGCTGTGACTAACCGACTCGCTCAAACTTAAACCACAGAGCTGTTTTATCCAAAGCGAAACTGTAACTGTTTAGGACCTGACAGGCGGTTAGTACCTCTCCCCGTGGGACATCGGCTGCTGGCAGGAGGCCATTCCACAAGTCTGGACAACAATCCCCATCAGATCTGCGGTGCTGTTGTCACTGCCGAGCAGCACGTGGGAACAATGAAGTGTGCGGCTGAAGCTGGCGGGAATTCCCCGATCGGCGGAGTGCAGCCGGGCCGGTGCGGTGTGTGGTTCGGTCTGCGGCCGGACGGCGCGCCGCAGCGCCGGAAGTAATTAGTGGAGAGACGGGCGAGCGGCCTTTCCGGCGTGGCGCGGCGCGGCGTGGCTGGTCCCGTTGTGGCGCGAATCTCGCGCACTGGCCGGTACTCGTCCAACCAGGCGGCCGGCCGGCTTGCAGCCCTCCAATCACAGCGGTGCCGCCAGCCACGGATTAAAAGTAACGGCTCCGTTCCTGCTCTACTGGACCCGGAAACTGCCATAAGTAGAGTGCGCGCAGAGTAACGTGGTCGGTGGATGCCACAGTCTAACATGTCGCGACACTCACTGCTCTTAAAAGCTGTTACCGTTTGTCAGATGGAACGACACAAGCGCTCCAAGCGGCGAGTAAGGTCTACATCTACATCTACATACATACTACGCAATCCACCATACGGTGCGTGGTGGAGGGTACCTCGTACCACAACTAGCATCATCTCTCCCTGTTCCACTCCCAGACAGAACGAGGGAAAAATGACTGCCTATATGCCTCTGTACAAGCCCTAATCTCTCTTATCCTTGTGGTCTTTCCGCGAAATATGTTGGCGGAAGTAAAACTGTAATGCAGACGGCCTCAAATGCTGGTTCTCTAAATTTCCTCAGTAGCGATTCACGAAAAGAACGCCTCCTTTCCTCCAGAGACTCCCACCCGAGTTCCTGAAGCATTTCCGTAACATTTGCGTGATGATCAAACCTACCAGTAACAAATCTAGCAGCCCGCCTCTGAATTGCTTCTATGCCCTCCCTCAATCCGACCTGATAGGGATCCCAAACGCTCGAGCAGTACTCAAGAATAGGTTGTATTAGTATTTTATAAGCGGACTCCTTTACAGATGAACCACATGTTCCCAAAATTCTACGAATGAACCGAAGACGACTATCCGCCTTTCCCACAACTGCCATTACATGCTTGTCCCACTTCATATCGCTCTGCAATGTTACGCCCAAATATTTGATCGACGTGACTGCGTCAAGCGCTACACTACTAATGGAGTATTCAAACATTACGGGATTCTTCTTCCTATTCATCTGCATTAATTTACATTTATCTACATTTAGAGTTAGCTGCCATTCTTTACACCAATCACAAATCGTGACCAAGTCATCTTGTATCCTCCTACAGTCACTCAACGACGACACCTTCCCGTACATCACAGCATCATCGGCAAACAGCCACACATTGCTATCCACCCTATCCAAAGGATCATTTATGTAGATAGAAAACAACAGCGGACCTACCACACTTCCCTGGGGCACTCCAGATGATACCCTCACCTCCGATGAACACTCACCGTCGAGGACAACGTACTGGTTTCTATTACTTAAGAAGTCTTCGAGCCACCCACATATTTGGGAACCAATCCCATATGCTCGTACCTTAGTTAGGAGTCTGCAGTGGGGCACCGAGTCAAACGCTTTCCGGAAGTTAAGGAATGTGGCATCCGTCTGATACCCTTCATCCATGGTTCGCAAGATATCATGAGAAAAAATGGCGAGTTGCGTTTCGCAGTAGCGATGCTTTCTAAAGCCGTGCTGATGCATGAACAGCAACTTCTCTGTCTCAAGGAAATTCGTTACATTCGAACTGAGAATATGTTCGAGAATCCTGCAACAAACCGATGTTAAGGATACTGATCTGTAATTTTGAGGATCCGTTCTTCTGCCCTTCTTATATACAGGCGTCACCTGCGCTTTTTTCCAGTCGCTCGTGACTTAACGTTGGACAAGAGATTCGCGATAAACGCAAGCTAAGTAAGGAGCCAATGCAGTACTCTCTGTGAACGTCAGACGCGTCGTAAGCATAATGTTTGTTTTGCATTCATTTTCTACGTAATTCACGAAATATTTGAGTTATTTTCTTGCCTCCAAGGGTTTGTGTAGTATCAGAAGACATACGTATCTAAAAATGATTCTAAAATAAGAGCAAGTATGGACAAAAACCGTGAATCGAGTGGCAAGCTACAACACATTCGTGAAGAAACACTTGTGACGTTGGATAGAACTGCAGCTTACCGTGTTGATATCAAAAGAATATAAACACACAGATTCACACGTAAGAAGCACAGACATGTAGATCTACATGCAAAAGCGATCGACAGCTCATTTATCGTTCTGTAGGCCTACTGTGTTTGTCATTGTCGTCGCCTGTTGCCACAAGTACGACCTTCATCTTTATATCATTCTAAGTGGGACGAGCAAGTGCCAAATAGTGGGAGAAATATGTTGAAAACATTATAATGAGCTGATTACATTACATTTCGCGCAAAACCAAATATTTGAATAATTTTCAAATGATCTGTCAGTGAACAAGGTGCTAACAAAATAATGTCATCTCACGAAGGAAGCAAGGAAAATTAAGTGACTAACAACAGAAGTGAATGAAATACATACCAAACATTACATTTTTGTAAGACACGAATAACTGCACTGAATCTAACCACTTCATCGTTAAAACAGGTCTGTGTTAAAGATTCACACGAATCTGGCACTGATACATGGAGAGCTGAAACTGGCAGCTTCTGTGTCATAGGGCTGTTTTACAACTTTAGATAGATTATCGAATCTTTGTGGCAGTTTCCTCTTCATCGTACTGTGGATACTGCATTCCACACGAATTTATTATTGTCTGCATTCATGAACTGGTTTTGTTCGAAATGTAGCGAACAAAACCTAATATTATTATACAGGTAAACTGGGTCTTTTTTCATAAGGTCTTCTCGTCTGCTATTAACTAGACATTTTCTGTTCCTAAAACGAAACATTAATCATTAATACATATTTAGTTTGCAAGTGAATCCCGACGATGCAGTTTAGTAACATGATGGTATATACCTCTCAGGATCCTTAGGAAACCTAAAAAAAGACAGCTGTGGTGTCTTCTTGTTGTCGCTAGAATTTATTGCGCTAAAAACACTTCCGCTTGTAAAAACCATTGTAGAAATCAAAATAATCAACCACTATTCTCTTTCACGATCACGCCGAACTCACAGTTTAAGTTACTGGCCGCTTGGGGCGCTGCCTGGCACGGTAGGCAGCAAAGTCGAGGCGAAGTGTCGCGACTGTAATGTAGACTGTGGTAGATGCGCAGTCGGCAGGGCCAGCGTGAGCGGAGCAGTAGTGGTGGGGGTTGCGGGCAGGCAGTCAGCCTGGGAAATGTCGAGTGCTGGAGGGGAGCCGCCGTTCTAAACAGAAAGCTGCCCTCATGTCTTCCATAAATATTACGTGGAGCTCCTCCACGCCCACACTTACGTACATAGTGACCACCCAAAAATATCTAGTCACCTGTGCTCTGGTTAGTACCTAAAATGGATTCCGCTGAAAATGCAACAAAAGCAGCGATTTATTTTCGCCTGACTTCTTAACCAGTTGTAACTTTCAGACTAGGGTCTTGAGTTCCGAATTTTGGGTAAAACACACATTTCTCTTGTTCCCATCTTAAAATTTGCTTCTTTTGCCAAAACACAGCGGAGTTTACACAGTCTGCCGTCACTAATACGTTGTGCAGACAACTCACTAACATGTTGCGCAGACATGAGAACAGACATGAGAACTCTGAAACAGTGATTTATTAAGTTTATTAACTGAGGGAAAGTAAGGTCAGTATAGGTTTGTTCATAAATAAATGTTCTGCTACCAGTCACGATTTTTCTTTATTTTAATTTTCGCACGACGCGTTTCGGGAAATGATTCACATTTTCAAGTGCGTTTTAAGTGTGTATTAAGTCATACACTCAAAAAAAGGTACTTGAAAGTGGGAATCATTCCCCGAAACGCGTCGTGCAAAAAGTAAAATAAAGAAAAATCGTGACTGGTAGCAGAAGATTTATTTATAAAAAAAAAACTATTGTTTTCACACTCGCAGGCTTTCAAAAACCATTTATAATGGATCAAATCAGATTAAGGTCAGTATTATATGAAAACGCACATTCTCGGTACAAAAATTAACGTGTAATGTCTTCACTTATATTGTTCGAAAACCCACAGCATTTTTCTTTTCACCAGCGATCAATGGCTTTTAAAAATTACATTCTTCCATCGACGGTGTTTGTACCTTATGCAATAACGCAGTCGATAACGAGGTTTGCCATTTGGCAAAATACTCTCTCCTCTTTGCATGCTGTCATTTGCCAAAGTCTCTTCCAAGTATCTCAAACCATTTATAATATCTGAGGAATGTTACTGATATTTCATTCTGGCCTTATCGCTAGAGCGGGCGATCGTAAACGAGTGCTGACAGATAGAGCCGTCTACAAAAATCTGAAAAAAAATTAAACAAGTTAGTTAAACTTCATACACAGCAACGTATTATACAATATGGACCAGACGCAAAAACATAGCGACCCCCTATTTTTCATAGTAAACTTATTAGAATTCGCAAATGTCTTATTAAATGCAAAATTACACTAACTATGACCATTATATTATGCGGACGTCATCAGAAGTTGACGTATAAAGCTCTAAATAACGCAAAAAAATTTATTGAATAATTTCTGTAAAATCGTTTGACAAAGATTGTAGGACATGCTTCGGTTATGTTATCGAAGCACTTCGCCAACGGGTCGAAAGCGAACGAACCATGTCTGCCTCCCCTGGCCCAGCGTTTCAGTCGAAAATTGATTAACGTGCGCCGGCCAGACTGTAGGAATGAGCTATGGATGGATGGAGAGCGTTTTTTTGGGCGCACGACGGCAAGGTCTCCAGCGCCCGCTCGGTAACAGATTGAGACGGGTGTCAGGAAAATACTCAGAACAGTAAGTTAAAACAGAACGTAAAACACAGGTAACAAGGTTGGAAAAATGTGTGCCTCCCCACACCGAAACGTGGGATGAAGCATGCAGTCAGCAGTAAAACATGGACAACACAAGAAGATAGTGGTGGAGGGAGCTAAAACAATAGCAGATGGAAGTGGCTGGCTGACCGCAAGGAAAAAGGGGAGGAGCCAGCCAGTTTGCAATACACTAAAACCTCCAGCCTAAAAGTTTAGGCCAGAGTCCAGACACATCACAAAACTTTAAAACCCTAGACACACACGTCTCATCATTAGCTAAAACACAGGGCAGATCACCATCAACTTGTGCTTCTGCCTTTGCATCACGGTATAAAATGCAGTCTGTTAAGATGTGACGGACAGAGATGCGCACACCACAAGCATCACAAAACGGGAGATACTGGTGAGTTTCCGATAACTGGTGATTCCTATGAATCTCATTTTTAAGTAACTGCGATTTTCAGTTGCGATTTGTCACAATTTAAAATGGCAGTTAACGAATTCACAACATGTATTCCTCCCCAGCGTTAAAATGCACTCTCTGCGACTAATCACCGTAGATGGTACACTGTTGTTAGTTGCATGCAGCAACTACGTTGATAAGTTGCAGAAATCGCATTTTATCATTGCAGGATCATATGAGTGTATCGGCTACGTGGTATTTGTCACCCAGTGCAATGGAAATGATACGTGTCGCCTGTAAAGTGTGCAAACTGAATATAACAAAGTGCCATTGAAGTCACTCTGCGGTTGGAAAGGGGTGGCAAGTATATGTGAAGTGAAAACTGGAACGATCGTATGGCATTGGCGGCCGTGAGTCCCCACCTGGGCAAGTTCGGCCGCCCAATTTAGGTGATGCCACATTGCGCAACTCGCTTGTCGATGATAATCGAATGATGATGAGAACAACACAACATCCAGTCACCTAGCGTAGAAAACCTCCGAATCGGCTGGGAATCGAATCCTGGCCTGCTACATGGCAGTCAGACGCTTTCTTTTTCTTTTTAGATCAAAACTGCGTGCCGGACGGAGACTCTTAGCCGAGACCTTTGCCTTTTGCGGACAGGTGCTCCACCAACCTTTTTTATAATCAGTCATTTGAATAAACTTAAACTGTTACATTTGACGAGTCTTTTTTATTTTCAGAGTGAGTGAGTTAAATAAAGAAAATAATAAAGAAAAATTAGTTCGCCCATAGGGACTCGAAGCTGTTTTTTATAGTGACAAACTAAATACAATTTCTCAATTCTGTGAAACAAGTAAAGTTGCAACTTCTTTATTTATTTGAGTGTGTCTGTACTTGAATTGCAGAATGACTGAGAATATTAAACTTCTACGTTATTTGATCCTGAAACAGCTGAGTAAAACTGAACGTCCTGAGCCTGCTTTCTCTTTACTTTTTCTTATCATGTCGACACTGACCCACAATATTCTAGGAAAACGCAATCTGACTGCTCAAAAAAATCACAACCTGACTTCAAATAATTAATTCAAAAAAATAGTCCTGACTAAAAAGAAATCTTAACAATAACTTATAGATTTCATTAAGCACTTAACTCATAAAAATCTTCTGCAAAATGCGAACGTCAATAGTGCCAGCTAAATAAAAGATTCTAACTACTAAAGCCACTAACTACTAATAGGCATGTGGTTAGCAAAGGAAAGATTTTGTTGCAAACCAAATAATGTTTTTTTTTACCTTAATAATGTGACATCCAGTTCAGATACGAATATAAATTATTGACATCTAGTACAAAGGTATATAATCATGAAAAATATTCAATCTCCAAGTCGAACATGTACATATCGTTAACCTACGCTAACACTTCAGACCTCTACCCTCCATCAATGCTAGCTTCTCACATCTAACATCCATCACTGCTGGCTGTTCACCTCCAACTGTCCAACAGTACTTCCATCACTGCTGGCGACTAACTTCCAACTGCCCAACACTACTGGCGATTAACTTCCAACAACGAGTCCGACCAGTCACAGAGTCCCTTACAAAGAAAGCGCAGTCAGAGATCCAATGCAGAGCACTACACAGCGCTGCCAACACAGAAGCAGCCCACTTAAAAGCATCTATACCATCTTTGATTCCACCAGGAAGTGTCTTGCATAGCGGCAGTAGGCTAATAGGAAGGAGAGGCATACAGCAGTAATTCACAATCCCATTAGTTCTTATTACTCTTGCATATCTAGATTTCGGCTACAGATAGCCATGTCAGTGTATTGGAGTTATTTTCCGACGAACTCGCGGCAGTACATATCACCATACGATCTTATTGGTGCACAGGCAGAAGTTTCCTTCTGCCTACACACCAGTTAAGATCGTTTGGTGATATGTACACTTCTGCCTGTACGCCAGTAAGATCGCACAGTGACGTGTACTGCCCCGAGTACACGTCATGCAGTGAACATGGCTATTTATAGCCGAAATCTAGATATGCAAGAATAATACATACTAATGGGATTACGACTGATTGTCCGCAGCGCGTGGTCGTGCGGTAGCGTTCTCGCTTCCGGCGCCCGGGTTCCCGGGTTCGATTCCCGGCAGGGTCAGGGATTTTCTCTGCCTCGTGATGACTGGGTGTTGTGTGATGTCTTTAGGTTAGTTAAGTTTAAGTAGTTCTAAGTTCTAGGGGACTGATAACCAGAGATGTTAAGTGCCATAGAGCTCAGAGCCATTACGACTGATTGCTGTGGGCCTCCCCTTCCTTGAAGCGTATGTCTCTTTTTTTATTTATTTTTCGATTCAAGCTAGCTAAAGACTGGAGGAGACATAGTGGGCAGTGTTAAATGCCGAGGCCTGGCCACGGTGCCTCCCCCCTCGCGTCGCTAAGCTGCACCCTCACTCTGCTTTTTTTTCTCATATACATATTTTAAAAACAAATTAAAACTAGTCCACCCATGCGGAACTCTGAAACCCCTGCAAGGCGATACAGGATGTCCGTCAGACTGAGTTCAAGGGGTAGACGTGTCATGTTTAGTTCCGAATAGGGCAGAACTGTCACACCGGCATCATGCCAACTTAGTGGGAGTATGTAAAGACGCTTTCAAGATAAATGGAAAAATACGCGCGTTAACGGCAACAGAGCGCAACCTCCGCCTGTGCAGTCTGCAGTACTGCCAAAAATCGAGGCGCGAGTGATGAGCATCTCCACCCCTTCTGTATATTCTTCTATACCCAGGGGTGTGATTTGTAGCACACTTTATTGCACTGACACACAGTCACGTGTTACATCAGGTCTATGGTCGTACACAGGTATTCCGTCATCGAAACGAATCCCCGAAACACGCATCACGCAACAGACGGATGCCGGCGGGGACTGTATTACGCAAAGGGGGACATACGACTTTGCTTCCATAGGACCTGCGGCAGTAATCAAAGCTGTGGGTTACGTTATTGTGGACCGCCTGCATCTCTTCTTGCTTGATGTCATCCCTTGTAAGGGGTGTTCAAAAAGAAACGAGCCAGACTCTGGTATGCGCAAACCGGTGAAAGGAGGGTAATGTCGTGACGTCTGCAACGAGGTGTGGTTCCGACCAGAGCGTGGAAGTTCACAGCCCGTTGCTACACGGCACGCGTGCACGTCACGTGACGATAAGAGCTAGCAGCAGCATGCATCGATCTGAAGTTTTCCCGGCGTACTTCCAATTTGAACAGTTTTCGGGCATCCGACCGGGTAGCGTCGTAATTTCTCCACAATATTTCGGCAGACGTACGCGCTGCCATCTTCGGGTGGTTCCTGACGAATGCTGTGCTGTTCCTCTCGGCGCCCTATATACACTAGCCGTTACCGCCTCCACCGTTCCTCTCCTGGTGTCTTCTGTGCGGCCGGCGCGGCGGCTACTGGAGGTGGTGGGGGAAGGGGCGTCTGGGTCTGAACTAGGTTCTGCAGTCTCCCTGCTGCCGCCGTAGGGGGCGGTCCTCGATCTCTGCGACCGCATCTTTCTCTCCAGGCTGAGTGCAGTGTTCCAAGCCTGACTAAGTTGAAGGCCGTTGTCTTTATTAATTAGATCGTCCTGTAGTCGGATTCCGATGGCCTCTTTAGTAACGCAATCCCAGAAGTAGGAGGATTCACAGAGTATTTTTGTTTTTTCATAGTCCATAGTATGGCCAGTCCTTATACAATGGTCAGCCACGGCTGATTTAGTGGCCTGGCGTAATTCGGTATGGCGCTTGCGTTCGCGGCACCTCTCTTCTACAGTGTCTCCCCAATGTACGAGTTTCTGCACTGACAGGGAATTTGATAAACGCCTGGTTTTCGAAGGCCTAGGTCGTCTTTCACTGAACCCAGTAGCGTCAAGGTTTTTGCAAGGGGTGGCAATACGCATTTCACATTGTGTTTCTCCAGGATTCTACCGATTTTTCTTGAAGTGTTTCCGACAAACGGAATGCACGCCAATGACTTGTGTTCTTCTGTTTCTTCTTCTTGTTCTCTTGGCACAGTCTGAGTGCGTGTCTTATTTGCTTCTGGTTGTACCCATTTTTCCGAAATGTTGTCTCGAGGTGCTGCAGTTCTGCTGGAAGACTCTCCTGATCGCAGAGTTTTTATTTATTTTCCTTTCTTAATTCGCTTTCCGTATTTCTTCTTGGCTTCCTTTACAGCTTGCTCAATGTACAGCTTGAATAAGAACGCGAATAGGCTATATCTCTGTCTGTCTCCTATCTGTACCAATGTCCTTCGCATCTTGTACCTGTAGACTGATTTCCGTAGAAATTGTAGGAAACCTCTTGCTCCCCGTATTTTATCCCTGCCACTTTCAAATTCTAAGTGTGCAGTCCAGTCCATATTGTCAAAAGCTTTCTCATAATTTAAAAATTCTATAAACATAGCTGTGCCTTTCTTCAATCTATCTCTTAAGATAAGTCGTTAAGTCAGTATTGTGTGACGTGTTCGTACGTTTCTCTGAAATCCAAAATGACCTTCCACAAGATAGGCTTCAACCAGATATTACATATTTCGCTAAATAATTGCTGTCGGGAGCTTTCAGCGGAGGCTCATGAACCTGATAGTTTGGATTATCTTAAAATATTCCTCTTCGTGAAGTGATGACGTGTCTTCTTTCCTCGACTGTGGTTGCGCAGCCTCGCAGGGTGCGAGAGAAACTGAAGCGTTCTTGTCAGTTTTAAGATATTGCAGACGCTCTTACTCAGATACTGAAACCTGAAAGTCTTCTCCAGACAGGCCGACGCGCTGATAAATTGCGCGCCTAATTAATTATTCCCCTTCCCCATCCCCCCTTACACCCCGCTTTTCCACGCGCTTTAATTCTAATTGAAGAGCTGGAACGGCGAACTCATTTGATTATGCGCGGCCAAGTTTGTATCTCAAGTAAGTTAACACAGACAGACAGAGACGCGCGGCGCGGGCACCAAGTCGTCCGCACTGCTCTCCGACGAATGGGAGTGTGGCGTGCCAGCTAACGGAGGAGGTAGGGGAAGGAGGGAGGGAAGACTGGTGGGAGGGGGCCGAGATGGCGAGACGCTGAGGGGGCGCAAAGCCCGCGGCAGGCGTAGCTTGCAACCCGCACAACAGAGAAGTAGGTTGGGTTGCAGATCTCGGTGGCGTGGGTGGCGAAGGTTAATAGGACGCGCGTGCACGCGGCTCGGCCAGGCGTGCTAATGACGACTGCACACCGCTGCAACCACGGCGCCCGGTCGGTCGACCTGAGACGATGAAAGGGATGGGAGGGTTACACGAAGGGTGAGGGGAGGGGGAAGTAGGGGTTGCTACCGCACCATTTAATTACGTCGCCAGTACTCGACCAAGCCGGCGGTCGCGCGGCTGACCGGAGTAATGGCCACGGACGGCGCTTATAAATAAATTCCAGAGGGCGTCGCATTCCCCGGCTTTATTGCGGGCCGGCGGCCGATGGCGTCTCAAACCTCGGGACGCCTCCGCGAGCAGGCGCTTAGGGAGGCGTGTTTTCGGTGGCGCGACAGATATTTCGGCTATTTTTTCTTGAAATGCGAGAGAAATTCTAGCGGGGGAGCCGAGAGAGAGAAATCTCACCGGGCATTCCTCGCTACCAGGAGGGCAGCCTCGCATTCGTGACTGCTTGGTTATTCACTGTGCCCTATGATTACTGAGAAATGATTTAAGACTACAGACCAGATTCGTGTTTTACACACTGTGTCCAGCACGAAACACAGGAACTTCGTTTTCTTTTTGACTAATGAAGGTTACACGACAAATCACACAAATCTAAAGGCTCTTAATTCAACTAAATACTTAGGGACTACAATTACGAATAACTTAAATTGGAATGCTCACATAGATAATGTTGTGAAAGCAAACCAGACTGCTATATATTGACAGAAAGTGCAAAAGGTCTACTAAAGAGACTGCTTCCAGCACGCTTGTCCGCATTCTTCCATAATATTGCTGTGCGATGCGGGATCCGGATCACATGTGACTGGCGGAGGACGTCGAAAAAGTCCGAAGAAGGCAGCTCGTTTTCTACAATCGCGAAATAGTAGAGAGGGTGCTACGAATATGATGTGTGAATTGGGGTGGCAGTTATTAAACAAACGCGTATTTCGTTGCGGCAATATCTCCTCATGAAATTTCAATCACCAACCTTCTTCTCTGATTGCGAAAATATTTCGTTTGCGCCCACCTGCATAAGGAGAAATTATCATCATAATAAGAAAAAGAGAAAAGCCAGAGCTCGAATGGAAAGATTTAAGTGGCCGTTTTTTCCCACTTGCCATTCGCCTTACCGACTGTAGATTTGCTTAAGCAGTACGGCGCAACTCAAAAAAAAAAAAAAAAAAAAAAAAAAAACCGAAATAATCGTTACTGAAAAATATGATTTCCTAGCGTAGTTAGGTACAAAATATCTATAAGTTTATTAATGGAGTAGCTTGCAGCGAATTGTGTAACATAACGCCATTGTGTAACATAACGCCCCTGTTATCTTGAAGTCCCTGGTTCGAAGGTTCTAATAACAACTCGTTTTTCAATTTCATTAAATTAAATACATATTAACAAATGGAATTCTTAATTAACAGATACTGAATCATAAACTGAATAGAAGTATCATATTTTATATTGTGTTAGTGGTATAGGAACATATATCGTGATCATTGGTACGGTAATATGTACACACTTCACTTTGTCTATTGTTCTTTCTCTGTGCAAACAGTCTTCCCTCAAACCCTTCACATAATTTACTGCCTCGTGTTCTCTGCATAGTCGTAACGGCGTTACTAAGTGGAACAAGCCCGTCAGTATAGACAAACCGTTTTGTGTACACACATCCACACTTCAGTACCTAACCTGCTGCCTAGAGGAAAATGGGCGTACTTGGAAGTACTGTCCAACCTAAAAAAGTACTACTCTTAACAACTAAAATTATTAGTCTGTAAATGAAGGAAATACTGATGTAACGTTGTTCTGTACACTGTTCTCAGTCACCAGTAAAATATTCTGCACTTACACCCCTAAAACGGCTGCCAGTGTTTCGCTTAGACATTCGTGTTCATTGTCTTACCCATGCTACCGCTACTTCCGGTAGCCCTACCACTTCATAGGGTCAACTGAAGAATTCGACACAACCCGTCGGCTTTGACTAATGACGTTAATCTCTTTATTTTCGGGCCATACACGATAAATCGGTTACCTTCTGTGCGGAGGCGTCATCATTGTAAATTCAGATAAATGGAATGTTTTTAAAAGACAGTAAATTGTGTGCGATTTGCGTCGCTTGTTTTAATGTAAATCATTTGTTCATTCCAATTCATTCACTACTTATTTTCATTCTTAGTGCGAGTCAGATATTCCGGAAGAACTGTTTTTCATTCTGGACAATTTTTACATTTTGATTTTCGTTAGTATGTATGGATTTATCTATTCCTATGATTATGGAAGGCATGAAGCAGGATTAGTCTACTGCAGTACGGAATACAAATTTTACAGTTGTCGCTTTATTTCGCTTCCGGTTGCACTAGCATTACTACGATATTTTTCAGTCGATACTATCTGAAGTACTATCGAAGGCAAAAAGACCGACACACGAAAAACTTGTATCCCGTACTTCAGTTTACCTATATAGGTCAACAGAAGAATAGTATACTAGTGCTAGCAAAGACGAAAAAAAGAGACATACATAACTTTGGCATCCTGTACCTCAGTTTAACTATGAAGGTTCTCCAGTTGACCTATACAGATCAACTGAAGAACAGGATACAAATTTTACTTATGTCGAGTTTTTCGGCTACGCTAACACTAATATCCTATTCTGCAGTTGCCCTACATAGGTCAACTGAAGTACGGGATACAAATTTAGTGTTGTGTGTTTCATCACCATCGCTAGTACTGCTACGATAATTAACAGTCGAAACTATTAGTTTCTAAGAAGGAGAAAAAATTGCATCCGTAGGTTATTTGGCCTATATAGCTCAACTGAAATATGCGATACAAATTTTACGTATGTAGCTTTTTTTCAACTGAGGTACAGGATGCCATTGTTACTTACGTCGATTTTTTCGTCTTCGCTAGCGTTAGCATCCTATTCTTCAGTTGACTCATGTAGTTTAGCTGCAGTATGGGACACAAACTTTATATATGTCGATCTTTCCGTCTTCGCTAGTACTAGTATCAACTGAGGAACAGGATAGTAGTATCAGCGGAGGCGAGAAAAGCAACACCTATAAGCTTTGTATCGCATACTTCAATTGACCTACATAGGTCAACTGAAGAATAGGATACTAGTGCTAGCGAAGGCGAAAAAGTCGACATACGAGTACGTTAAATTTGTATCCCTTACTACAGTTAACCGCAGTTAACCAGATAAACTGAAGTTCAGGATACAACCCATATGTGGTGTAAGCTGAGGTACTCCATGATAATGTTACTTGTGTTCCTTTTTTTCTTTCTTTTTTTGCACTAGTATTCCATTCTTCAATTGAGCTTTATAGGTCAACTGAAGAACACTACACTTGGACGCAGAAAAGCTATACATTTAACATTACTTTCGAAAAATGAATGAAAAATTTTGGGAAATTTGTGGTAAGTCTTATGGGACCAAACTGCTGAGGTCATCGGTCCCTCAGCTTACACACTACTTAATCTAACTTAAACTAACTTACGATAAGGACGACACATACACCCATGCCGGAGGGAGGAGTCAAACCTCCGACGGGGAAATATGAATGTACGAGATTTATATCTACCATCTGTTTTCTCTTTCCTGCATTCCTTTGTATGCACTTTTGCGTGTTCAAACGGGCATAGAAAGAGTCCAAATTGTCGCAGAGAGCTGCGGTTTGCAGGAATCAACAGAGGATGAAATGACGCTTCGTTTGATGTACAGCAAGTTGGGTTTTCAGCAAAACAAATTCAAAATTTTGAAATTCGCGAATTTTAAATTCGTGAATTTTATCGTAACTCATGTTTTCCTAGAAGTGCGTTTCGTTGCATGCATTTTATAGTTCTCATCATGTAGATATTGGCCAGGGTGAAAAAAGTTCCATTTGCCAAATCCTACTATTTTTAATCTGTTTTTAAATTCGAAGCTGTATGTACTTTTGCGTGTTCAAACGGGTTTAGAAAGAGTCCAAATTGTCGGAGAGAGCTGCGGTTTGCAGAAATCAACAGAGGATGAAATGACGCTTCGTTTGATGTATAGCAAGTTGGGTTTTCGGAAAAAAAAAATTCAAAATTTTGAAATTCGCGAATTTTAAATTCGTGAATTTTATCGTAACTCATGTTTTCCTAGAAGTGCGTTTCGTTGCATGCATTTTATAGTTCTCATCATGTAGATATTGGCCAGGGTGAAAAAAGTTCCATTTGCCAAATCCTACTATTTTTAATCTATTTTTGAATTCGAAGCTGTGTGTACTTTTGCGTGTTCAAACGGGTTTAGAAAGAGTCCAAATTGTCGCAGAGAGCTGCGGTTTGCAGGAATCGACAGAAGATGAAATGACGCTTCGTTTGATGTATAGCAAGTTGGGTTTCGGAAAAAATTTCAGAATTTTGAAATTCGCTTGCACACACCCATGCCGGTGGGGGAGTCAAACCTCCGACGGGGAAACATGAATGTACGTGATTTATATCCACCATCTGCTTTCTCTGTCCTGCATTCCTTTGTTTCTCAACATTCGTCTTTGCTGTTAAATCTGTGCAATACATCATCTCTCGTACTTTCGGACGTCATTGGTCAAAGCCGACGGGTTGGATCCCATTCTTCAGTAATCCCACTTCATACGTCACATATGAAATGTATCAAAACTACCGAACCGTAGTTTTGGTGGAGCGCAGCTCTGCGTCGTCGTTTCTGCAGCAGTGACGCAGACACGGCCTAACACGTAGCACCCCGTCGTCGCACGGGGCCGCTTACAGCGAAGGCGACAGGCGGTGACGTCACCCTGCTGTCGTGTCCCGCCAAAGAGGATCGGATCGCGCGTCAGCCGGCGGCATCGACCGGCAGCCGCGCGGTGACATGACTTTAATATGACGCGTTGCCCGGCGACGGCCGCTCGCCGGCCCGCCGCCTGCTGGCTGTCCGCGGCCGATAAAATATGAATCCGGCCTTATAGTTCCGGAGGGAGTGCGATCGCTATCTCTGCTGATAAATGGGGCCGCCCTTCCCTCTCTTCCCCCCACCCCAAGCCTACCCCTTCCCCAGCTTTTATTATTTATGAATCTGTTATTTTAACTTGTAATTAAACCTCGTACCCCACCAAATTGCAGCCAGTGGCTCGTTTAACGCCCGTCGTCCGGATGCGCGAGGGAAAGGTGGGGAGTGGTAATGTGCATACTTTGGATCCAGCGGATTACTGTAATCTCATTTCCTCTGTTAGCAATCTCAGCGCCAAACGACGACTGAAACTGTGCCATCTTCCAGCTGAAATGGCTACGTATCTATGCGTACAGATCCCCAGTGTTTCTTTTGGTAAACTCTTGAGGCTTGTAGAAGTGGGTCTACTTTTTTCCAGTCATGATCCCGGCGTAAGATGCGATGATGTCAGCAAGATTCTGTCGAAACAGATAATTTTAAAATGACATAAAAATACCAAGCGATCTTGGGTGCAGACAATTTTCCTGTTCACCAATGACAGATTCCTACAAATATGTGCAACCGTAAATGTGGCACTATTCATAAAGTACTTAAAAAAAGATCAGACAGAAAACGAGAGTAAAATTTTATAAAACTATCACCTTTCTAGTACCTCTTCGTGGTAGTGCATGCTGGGCACATACACAAAAAAGAATAGGAAAAATACAAAGTCTAGAAATGAAATTGCTTAGAACAACAAAAGGTCACTCAAGAATACACCCCTTAAAAACGAAACGATGTGACAAGAACTAAAATTAGGGCCAAAATTGTACAAATACGGAACCATAAACTTTCAAAATCAGCCGTAGCTTGAAAATTGGTAGGAAGAAGAGATGTTGGTAGACATAAGAAAAGATGGACACTTAAGTAGTGAAGACGAAGCAGGCTCAATGCCTAATCCATGAAGTGCAGAAGAAGAAGAAGAAGGAGAAAAGAATGATGCTCGTTTCTATTTTGAGAATTAAACCAAGGACTTAAAATTTCGACACAGGGTAAAGTCATAAATTATCTATAGTAGACGCCCAATTTATTCGTTGTTCAAATGGTTCAAATGGCTCTGAGCTCTATGGGACTTAACTTCTGTGGCCACAGTCCGCTAGAACTTAAAACTACTTAAACCTAACTAACCTAGGGACATCACACACATCCATGCCCGAGGCAGGATTCGAACCTGCGACAGTAGCGGTCACGCGGTTCCAGACTGAAGCGCCTAGAACCGCACGGCCACACCGGCCGGCTATTCGGCTATTCGTTGTGATGCAATTCCAATTATTTAGTGACTTTCACACATAGAAATTCGATTCCATGCACAAGGTCAATAAGCGACTCTTCCAGAATGGAATTTGTTCGGTTCTTGGATTAAATTTAAGCCAAGTTATATTCCGATTGTTAATAAATACATCAAATATACATCTGATATAATTTTTCTTGTAATTTTCAGAAATGTTTGGTACCACGCACACCAAATACATTTACACGTGAAGATATGTAAGACTGAAACCGAATATTTAATTCCAGTTCTCAGTTCAGTGTGCACACCAGATTTTGTCAGCATTTACTGAAATCGCATTTTGAAGGGACGGAAATTCAAATGTCAGTCCAGCTTTCCAAATTTAGAATTTCGATGGTTTTCATCTACATCTACATGGATACTCTGCAAATCACATTTAAGTGCCTGGCAGGGGGTTCATGGAACCACCTGCACAATTCTCTATTATTTCAATCTCGTATATAGCGCGTTATAAACGAACACTTATATCTTTCCGTAAGAGCTCTGATTTCCCTTATTTTATCTTGGTGATCGTTCCTCCCTATGTAGGTCGGCGTCAACAAAATATCTTCGTATTCGGAGAACAAAGTTGGTGACTAGAATTTCGTGAGAAGATTCCGTCGCAACGAAAAACGCCTTTCTTTTAATGATGTCCAGCCCAAATCCTGTATCATTTCTGTGACACACTCTCCCATATTTCGCGATAATACAAAATCTGCCTTTCTTTGAACTTTTTCGGTGTACTCCGTCAGTCCTACCTGGTAAGGATCCCACACCACGCAGTAGTATTCTGAAAGAGGACGGACAGGTGTAATGTAGGCAGTCTGCTTAGTAGGCCTGTTACATTTTCTAAATGTCCTGCCAATAAAACGCAGTCTTTGGTCTTTGGTTAGCATTCCCCACAACATTTTCTAAGTGTTCCTTCCAATTTAAGTTGTTCGTAATGGTAATACCTAGGTATTTAGTTGAATTTACGGCTTTTAGACTGATTCATCGTGCAACCTAAGTTTAACGAGTTCGTTTTAGCACTCACGTGGATGACCTCACAATTTTAGTAATTTAGGGTCAATTGCCACTTTTTGCACTATTCAGATATCTTTTCTAAATCGTTTGGCAGTTTTTTTTGGTCTTCTGATGACTTTATTAGTCGATAAACGACAGCGTCATCTGCAAACAACCGAAGACGGCTGCTCAGATTGTCTCCAAAGCCGTTAATATAGATATGGAACAGCAAAGGGCCTATGACAATACCTTGGGGAACGCCAGAAATCACTTCTGTTTTACTCGATGACTTTCCGCCAATTACTACGAACTGTGACCTCTCTGTCAATGGTTCAAATGGTTCAAATGGCTCTGAGCACTATGGGACTTAACTTCTGAGGTCATCAGTCCCCTAGAACTTAGAATTACTTAAACTTAACTAACCTAAGGACATCACACACACCCATGCCCGAGGCAGGATTCGAACCTGCGACCGTAGCAGTCCCGCGGTTCCGGACTGCAGCGCCAGAACCGCTAGACCACCGCGGCCGGCCACCTCTCTGTCAGGAAATCACAAATCCATTCACATAATTGAGACGATATTCCATAAGCACGCAATTTCACTACGAGCCGCTTGTGTGGTACAGTGTCAGAAGCCTTCCGGAAATCCAGGAATACGGAATCGATCTGAAATCCCTTGTCAATAGCACTCAACACTTGGTGTGAATAAAGAGCTAGTTGTGTTTCACAGGAACGATGTTTTCTAAACGCATGTTGACTGTGTATCAATAGACCGTTTTCTTCGAGGTAATTCATAATGTTCGACCACAATATATGTTCTAAAATGCTGCTGCATATCGACGTCAACGATATGGGCCTGTAATTTAGTGGATTACTCCTACTACATTTTTTTGAATATTGATGTGACCTGTGCAACTTTCCAGTCTTTGGGTACGGATCTTTCGTCGAGCGAACGGTTGTATATGATTGTTAAGTATCTACATCTACATCTACATCTATACTCCGCGAGCCACCTTACGGTGTGTGGCGGAGGGTACTTATTGTACCACTATCTGATCCCCCCTTCCCTGTTCCATTCACGAATTGTGCGTGGAAAGAACGACTGCTTGTAAGTCTCCGTATTTGCTCTAATTTCTCGGATCTTTTCGTTGTGATCATTACGCGAGATATATGTGGGCGGTAGTAATATGTTGCCCATCTCTTCCCGGAATGTGCTCTCTCGTAATTTCGATAATAAACCTCTCCGTATTGCGTAACGCCTTTCTTGAAGTTTCCGCCACTGGAGCTTGTTCAGCATCTCCGTAACGCTCTCGCGCTGACTAAATGTCCCCATGACGAATCGCGCTGCTTTTCGCTGGATCATGTCTATCTCTTCTATTAATCCAACCTGGTAAGGGTCCCATACTGATGAGCAATACTCAAGAATCGGACGAACAAGCGTTTTGTAAGCTACTTCTTTCGTCGATGAGTCACATTTTCTTAGAATTCTTCCTATGAATCTCAACCTGGCGCCTGCTTTTCCCACTATTTGTTTTATGTGATCATTCCACTTCAGATCGCTCCGGATAGTAACTCCTAAGTATTTTACGGTCGTTACCGCTTCCAATGATTTACCACCTATGGCATAATCGTACTGGAATGGATTTCTGCCCCTATGTATGCGCATTATATTACATTTATCTACGTTTAGGGAAAGCTGCCAGCTTTCGCACCATGCATTAATCCTCTGCAGGTCCTCCTGGAGTACGTACGAGTCTTCTGATGTTGCTACTTTCTTGTAGACAACCGTGTCATCTGCAAATAGCCTCACGGAGCTACCGATGTTGTCAACTAAGTCATTTATGTATATTGTAAACAATAAAGGTCCTATCACGCTTCCCTGCGGTACTCCCGAAATTACCTCTACATCTGCAGATTTTGAACCGTTAAGAATGACATGTTGTGTTCTTTCTTCTAGGAAATCCTGAATCCAATCACAAACCTGGTCCGATATTCCGTAAGCTCGTATTTTTTTCACTAAACGTAAGTGCGGAACCGTATCAAATGCCTTCCTGAAGTCCAGGAATACGGCATCAATCTGCTCGCCAGTGTCTACGGCACTGTGAATTTCTTGGGCAAATAGGGCGAGATGAGTTTCACATGATCTCTGTTTGCGGAATCCATGTTGGTTATGATGAAGGAGATTTGTATTATCTAAGAACGTCATAATACGAGAACACAAAACATGTTCCATTATTCTACAACAGATTGACGTAAGCGAAATAGGCCTATAATTATTCGCATCTGATTTATGACCCTTCTTGAAAATGGGAACGACCTGCGCTTTCTTCCAGTCGCTAGGTACTTTACGTTCTTCCAGCGATCTACGATAAATTGCTGATAGAAAGGGGGCAAGTTCTTTAGCATAATCACTGTAGAATCTTAAGGGTATCTCGTCTGGTCCGGATGCTTTTCCGCTACTAAGTGATAGCAGTTGTTTTTCAATTCCGATATCGTTTATTTCAATATTTTCCATTTTGGCGTCCGTGCGACGGCTGAAGTCAGGGACCGTGTTACGATTTTCCGCAGTGAAACAGTTTCGGAACACTGAATTCAGTATTTCTGCCTTTCTTCGGTCGTCCTCTGTTTCGGTGCCATCGTGGTCAACGAGTGACTGAATAGGGGATTTAGATCCGCTTACCGATTTTACATATGACCAAAACTTTTTAGGGTTCTTGTTTAGATTGTTTGCCAATGTTTTATGTTCGAATTCGTTGAATGCTTCTCTCATTGCTCTCTTTACGCTCTTTTTCGCTTCGTTCAGCTTTTCCTTATCAGCTATGATTCGACTACTCTTAAACCTATGATGAAGCTTTCTTTGTTTCCGTAGTACCTTTCGTACATGATTGTTATACCACGGTGGATCTTTCCCCTCGCTTTGGACCTTAGTCGGTACGAACTTATCTAAGGCGTACTGGACGATGTTTCTGAATTTTTTCCATTTTTGTTCCACATCCTCTTCCTCAGAAATGAACGTTTGATGGTGGTCACTCAGATATTCTGCGATTTGTGCCCTATCACTCTTGTTAAGCAAATATATTTTCCTTCCTTTCTTGGCATTTCTTATTACACTTGTAGTCATTGATGCAACCACTGACTTATGATCACTGATACCCTCTTCTACATTCACGGAGTCGAAAAGTTCCGGTCTATTTGTTGCTATGAGGTCTAAAACGTTAGCTTCACGAGTTGGTTCTCTAACTATCTGCTCGAAGTAATTCTCGGACAAGGCAGTCAGGATAATGTCACAAGAGTCGCTGTCCCTGGCTCCAGTTCTGATTGTGTGACTATCCCATTCTATACCTGGTAGATTGAAGTCTCCCCCTATTACAATAGTATGATCACGAAACTTCTTCACGACGTTCTGCAGGTTCTCTCTGAGGCGCTCAACTACTACGGTTGCTGATGCAGGTGATCTATAGAAGCATCCGACTATCATATCTGACCCACCTTTGATACTTAACTTAACCCAGATTATTTCACATTCGCATTCGCTAATAACTTCACTGGATATTATTGAATTCTTTACTGCTATAAATACTCCTCCACCATTGGCGTTTATCCTATCCTTGCGGTATATATTCCATTCTGTGTCTAGGATTTCGTTACTGTTCACTTCCGGTTTTAACCAACTTTCCGTTCCTAATACTATATGCGCACTATTTCCTTCAATAAGAGATACTAATTCAGGAACCTTGCCCTGGATACTCCTGCAGTTTACCAATATTACGTTAACTTTTCCTGTTTTTGGTCTCCGAGAACGGACATTCTTTATCAACGATGATAATGCCCTCTCTGGTAAGCCGTCAGGTATTTTATCGTTTCGCCCAAGGGGGGGTCCCTCTAACCTAAAAAACCCCCGTGTGCACGCCACACGTACTCTGCTACCCTAGTAGCTGCTTCCGGTGTGTAGTGCACGCCTGACCTGTCTAGGGGGGCCCTACAGTTCTCCACCCAATAACGGAGGTCGATGAATTTGCAACCATTATAGTCGCAGAGTCGTCTGAGCCTCTGGTTTAGACCCTCCACACGGCTCCAAACCAGAGGACCGCGATCGACTCTGGGCACTATGCTGCAGATATTAAGCTCAGCTTGCACTCCGCGTGCGATGCTGGTTGCCTTCACCAAATCAGCCAGCCGCCGGAAGGAACCAAGGATGGCCTCAGAACCCAAGCGGCAGGCGTCATTCGTTCCGACATGTGCTACTATCTGCAGCCGGTCACACCCAGTGCGTTCAATATGGAGCTATTGCATCAGCATACTCCGAAAGGAACCTAATTGGTATACAGTCTGGACCAGAAGACTTGCTTTTATTAAGTGATGTAAGTTGCTTCACTACTCCGAGGATATTTACTTCTACGTTACTCATGTTGGCAGCTGTTCTCGATTCGAATTCGGGAATATTTACTTCGTCTTCTTTTGTGAAGGCATTTCGGAAGGCTGTGTTTAGTAACTCTGCTTTGGCTGCACTGTCTTCAATAGTATCTCCATTGCTATCGTACAGAGAAGGCATTGATTGTTTCTTGCCGCTAACCCACTTCACATACGACCAGAATCTCTTTGGATTTTATGCCAGGTTTCGAGACAAAGTTTCGTTGTGGAAACTGTTATAGGCATCTCGTATTGAAGCCCGCGCTAAATTTCGAGCTTCTGTAATAGATCGCCAATCTTGGGGATTTTGCGTCTGTTTAATTTTGGCATATTTGTTTCGTTGTTTCTGCAACAGTGTTCTAACCCGTTTTGTGTACCAAGGAGGATCAACTCCGTCGTTCGTTAATTTATTTGGTATAAATCTCTTAGTTGCTGCCGATACTTTTTCTTTGAATTTAAGCCATCTCTGATCTACACTTATATTATTAATTTGGAGTGAATGGAGATTGTCTCTCAGGAAGGCGTCAAGTGAATTTTTATCTGCTTTTTTGAATAGGTATATTTTTCGCTTATTTTTCGAGGATTTGGGGATTACAGTATTCAGTCTCGCTACGACAACCCTGTTTTCACTAATCCCTGAATCGTTTGTGATGGTCGTTATTAACTCACGATTATTTGTTGCTAAGAGGTCAAGTGTGTTTTCACAGCCGTTTACTATTCGCGTGGGTTCATGAACTAACTACTCGAAATATTTTTCAGAGAATGCGTTTAGCATAATTTCGGATGATATTTTGTGCGCACCTCCGGAATTAAACATGTATTTTCGCCAACATATCGAGGGCAAATTAAAGTCACCACCAACTATTATCGTATGAGTCGGGTACGTGTTTAAAATCAGACTCAAGTTTTCTTTGAACCTTTCAGAAACTATACCATCTGAATTGGGAGGTCGGTAGAAGGATCCAATTATTATTTTATTCCGGTTGCCAAAAATGACCTCTGCCCATACTAACTCACAGGAAGTATCTACTTCAATTTCGCGACAAGTTAAACTACTTCTGACAGCAACAAACACATAAATTGTTTATGGCAAATTCTGGGATTGTTCCTTTTAAACGACACGACCGATTTCTTTCCTCATACTTTCCTAGTCCGAGTTTTTGCTCTAATGATCTCTACGTTTAATCCTAGCCTTCCTTTCTTTACTGAAAGATATGTGCACACAACTGAGTAAGTTTCATGTTGTTCACGGTAACACAACAGTCTTAATGTGGGACTTCCTCATTAAGCAGCTCCATGAAATCTGCATACGTCGCATTCCATCACCTTGATTACGTCACACGTCAAAGTGATTGCGGTACTGTAGACGACGCAGGGTGTCCAACCAGCTTGGTACACGCAA
Organism: Schistocerca serialis cubense; assembly: GCF_023864345.2. Classification (NCBI taxonomy): domain Eukaryota; kingdom Metazoa; phylum Arthropoda; class Insecta; order Orthoptera; family Acrididae; genus Schistocerca; species Schistocerca serialis. Next base: position 866,059,393 of record NC_064641.1, on the reverse strand, counting down.
CTGGATCCGAATAATACCCAACATTTTAATTAGCACAGCCACGTCAAAACAATGGCGCGTTGAACTTTCAGCACGGTAATATTCGAATGTCAGAAATAATTCTAAATCACGCAATGTAACCGAATGTTATGAAACAAAGTAGGAACTTCATCATTTTAAATTTTAATGGAATCATATTTAAACATGTTTTTAAATTTCAACAATTTTACCTGTTCCTAACAAACTCAATTCAAACAAACTATTGCAAAAAGTGTTTCCATGAGTGCAGTACCATATGCATGATGTCCGTAAAAAAAGTCTGGGACTCCATTCAACATAGCACAAGCGCCCCACTAATGCAGCTTGCGGATTTTATCAGTGTAATGTGATGTGATGCATATGATGGGTGCAATCGAATCCAGGTCTCTGCTCACGAAGTTCCTTTATGGTGTTTGGTTTTGTAACCATGTGCAGTGTAAATTAATGCATGTCCGGACGAATATTTCATTGTTGTTGATAATTCTTCCGGGTTATATGGCCGTGGTCCATGGAATTCTTCTATTCCTAACGTTTCGTCCAATACTACGTTGGACATCTTCAGACTCGGCAGGACTCAGCAGGACCAGCCATACCTCTGAAGATATCCAACGTAGTATTGGACGAAACGTTAGGAATAGAAGAATTCCATGTACCACGGCCATATAACCCGGAAGAATTATCAACAACAGTACCATCCGGTCGTGAAAGCTTTCATTGTATGAATATTTCATTGTACTTCTTATAACACGGGGACTGCTATTTCGTATATATTCGCCAACATCAGGTCCTGAACTGTCAATAAATATGTCATACCTGGAGGGCAATATACGTAAAGTACGAGTGCACATTGTTCCCAAGGACGACGACATGTGGAAATTTGGGTCTGGCCATGATTCGTGTACGGATAGCCGAAGCTGTTAAGTCGATCCCTCACGTAAAGCAGTAAATCTGGGTTCGAAATCCGGTCCGGCACAAATTTTCGTTGTTATCATTCTAATGTAGGCCGAAGATAGTTCATATTCGCAGCTGCGAATACATTTACCATAATTCAAAACATGTAGTAATAGCTTAGTATTTATCTTGATAGAGGGCGCTCGTTGATATTAGGCGTGTTTGGTTGGCATTCGAAAAAAATTGAAAGTGTTATAGGTCTAAATGACCTACCACAATTTCAAAATACGCCAAAAGTGGCACTCAGCGACCACCTAAAATATATTTAAAAACATGAGTCGCCCCGACAGTTTAAGGAGTGCGATGTCACAAAACGAAGTATAAAAATGTATTGAATTATAGAGCTAAGCTACCTGAAGCTGAGCTGTATCTTTATTTTTATTAGTATTAACTTACAATAGTTTTTCTGTTGAATATTTAATTTATTTGGCTCCTCGTTATATTCGAAAACCTGTCTGCCATTTCAACAAACTACAAGTGAAATTTTTACTAAATTAAAAAGGACTCAGAATTTGTGTATAGAGCGTCTCATCTTGAAGGAACTTTTGTGCTGGTTCCAGAACCGCTCTTAGATTTTTCGAGTCTATAATACTTTTGAAATTATGCAGGATTTAATATTTCGATTTGTATTTAGTGATATTAATTCCGCTAATGCGTTTGATCTCAGTTTTATGTGTAAATCTTGATCTTTTGTTCTCCAGCATTAACTGAATAAATGTCACTTCTCAAAATATCCATTTAATTGAAGGCAGATATTACGCAGCCGTTTGCTTTGCTCATAAACTGCACAGTATTGTAATTAGTGAAATGAATTGGTCCCGCTTGAAACCTATTATCGCGCTATGATATTAAACTGGTTTCAACATTCTAAATACAGATGTCTTACAGGGATTCCAAAATACAGTTTTGGAGGGATTGTATGGTATCAGTAGAATCAGAAAGGAATCAGCAAAATTGTACTATTGTCATTAATATGGCTTATGAATAAAAACCACAATACACGTGATACAAATTTCTGGATGAGTTCAGATCGTTAATTGTTAGTTTTTATGATCGATTTTGCGTCGATAATCGATACTGAGATTATATGATACAAGCAACAATAGAAATATCATTCAGTAATCTGTTTATTTAGGTGTGAATCTGGCTTTCAACCACCAATATTGCCACTGCCTGTGTTTTTCACCTCTAAATGACGATGTTGCAAGTGTCTATTGTAAGGTAACCGCTACAAGCAGACAGTTAGTTGGTGAAGAGCACTTTTATTAAACAAATGTGCAGTAGGCATGAAGAATTTGTTATTAAGAAGGCAAAGGTTTTCTTGATGTCTTAAAGAGAAAAGGGCAGCCATGAAACATGTTGAGCAGTCCTTTTTTAATTAGGAAGATGTTGATCGATAGCCCTTAGTTACTTCTAGGGGCTCGACTTGTAGATTCAGAGACATCATTGTTAGACGGTGAGTGACTTAAACATTCAGTGACTTAATGTATTAATAAACAAATCAAGGGGATCAGTTTAATGTTACACTAAAGTAATTACAGATAACAATTTTTATTTGAAAAACACAATAAAAATTCACATTTCATACAATATTTTTAGTTTTATATTGAATAAAACTTTTCTGTACCAGATAAATTTTGTTTCTTATTGTCTTAGACCCAGAACATATCGTAACATGTCCCTCTTCACACTAAAGATCAATGAATAGAGAAAATAGTAAAATTAACACTGCTGTTTCTGTCCGCCCCTCTCTGCAGCTTGTATGGAAATGCCAAGTTTTTTTTATATATATGAAAGCAAGAGCTGGAGCCCAAATGTAATTATAAGTTTAAGGTTGGGCACAAGAACTGTTATCCCAAATAATTTCGATTTTCATATTTCATTTTAAAATTATCATTTTTTTCCTTTAAACCTGTTAATTGTTTCTACTCATCCCATTTCAACGATGCTTGAAAGTAGTCAATATCATCGTCAACAGTGTTTTTTAGACTGCGCTGCAGATTGTAATGATGTGTGCTTTTTTTTTTTAAATAATAAACACATAATATTTCCAACGTGTTTTGTATTTATAAGCTGCCACCCAACAAGCGAAACCGATAATTCAGAAATAAGGAAAGTAAACTCTAAACTAGGCAACTGAATATTTATTATGCATGTGTACATCCTGCACTCCTGGTACGTGACACAATGATCTCTGCAAGTACTTCATTCCGTGTCAGAACTGGCCAAAAAGTCACAAGACATTAGTTTGAGTGAATAAACCAGTAGAACTGGTCTCATGGCCTGTGATCCCAATCAATTATATACAGTTGTGACGAACGGTAGAGACCACAAGCCACGTCCGTACCTGGCAACGAAATCTCTATTGACACACCTGTTCCTCAATACTGCAACGTCTAGGACTCTAGGAGAACTTCGGAATGTGTGTAATACGTATAGTCTAAGGGAGGGATTTCCAAACGTTTAACGGGATATTTTGAGAATCTTTGTACTTTGACACACATTGTTTATTTTGGAGGTTAATAATATCTTTAAAACTGAGAAAAACTTGTTTCTTTTTCAGTGAATCCTTCAATTTCAGATCGTAACTAACAATACAGAAACCATAAAAAAAAATTTAGAAAATAATTACTATCGTCAAAATGTCGAAAAAACAGCCATGTCATCAAAATTTTTTCGCTGAGCCCCTTCACCTCCCGCGGACCACTTGTTCCACAGAACACAGATTGAGAAACCCTGGCGTAGGGGGACTCCCGGCGAGCTCGGTAATGGGAGTAGCTGAATCGATAGGTGCCAAATTACGTTGTTCAGTTTACCGTCGTTACCAACGTTAGCTACAAAGCAACACTACGTTTAATCCGACCAACATGTCTGTAAAAAAAGGCGATTTAAACTGCAATGTTACAACAATGCTTCGATCGTTTGCACTGCTTGTCGAAGACGTTGATGCATTCGCATCCACCCCCGCCTCTATAATATGTGAATTACTTTGAAATTAATGACAGATAGTACTTCTCGCTGTACCGCATATTAGGGTTTCGTCGCGTTCCATCCGCATTTCGAGTACGCGGAAAATTGACAGCTGCATGGGCTCCGTGAGCGCTATAATTTATCTAACATGTCTTCGTGCTCCACAGTGGACTCGCATTCGGGAGGACGACGGTTGAATCCCGCATTCGGCCATCCTGATTTGGATTTTCCGTGATTTCCCTATATCGTTACAGGCAAATGCCGGGATGGTTCCTTTGAAAGGGCACGGCCGATTTCCTTCCCCTTCCTTCCCTAATCCGATGAGACCGATGACCTCGCTGTTTGGTCTCTTCCCCCAAACAATCCAATCCAATCTACTACATCTACTCTTCGTGCTGTCTTCTGCAGCGACATGTAGGGGGCTCTGATATATCTCTAATTTCCTCACATCATACTCGTTCTTGAAATTATGTAAGTAGGCTATCGCACAATAGTTGGTGTATGACTTCAAGAGTCTGCCAGATCATGTTTATCAACTTCTGCGCCAAATAAACCTGTGGCCATTCGTGGTGTCCTTCAATATCTTCTATTATTCCTACTTCGTGTAGGCCCATACTTGAGAAACATTTTAGGATGGCTGGCACGCGCGTTTCGTAAGCAATTCTCCATCCAAAATAACAGGCTGCTTCCACCCTACCAAAAAATCCCGAGTTCAGTAATATGCTCGGTAAGGCACGACATACGATCGCAGAGTGGACGTACAGCATACCTAAAGAGCACCGGAGGTACAAATAACACAAAGCATTACAACCAATGGCGGATGGGGAGGTACATAGACATCAAGTAAAGCTTGTGATTTGGTCACGTCAAACGAATGATATTAATTGATCAGAGAGCAGTGTACCTATATACGACAATCCTCAGATAGCGAAATAGGGTATTTAAAAGGAATTACTTGTATACCTCAGAATAACAAAAAGTTATAATAAACTTTTCTCTGAGAGGAGTCAGTTGATCCTGACGATGGAGGCTGTCGTCGAAAGCTCGAGATATTATCCGGAATTAAAGCGGCAAGGAAACTGAGAATGTCTTACATAAATCTCCTCTCTGATGGTTATCGATTACGAAGGTTGTTACATCGATTACAAGCCGTCATATGAGGGTTTTATTGCCTTAAAACAATACGTACATTCACAGTAGCTTTTACAGATCGTCAGGAACATATAGTTTGCCCTTTCAGTACTGGAAACTTAAAATATTAGCAACAAGGTCGCGAAACTATCGGAACTCGACGTAAAAAGACGCCAGTGACAGAAAAATAACGTAAATTGTGCTAGTACAGTGACAGTCAAGCAGGCGCCAGAGCTGAATTTTGAAAATACAACCACGTATGTTTCAGCAAATTGTATTCTCTATCGGAGAAAATCGAGTAATGCGGCAGTACGAAACATGTTAAACTAAGTGGCGTATTAGTAGTTATGTATTCCCTTTACAGCAGCAGTGACAGAAACGTCAAGTGCTTTTCGTTTTGTCCGACGGTGTGTTAATATTCAGGCGTGTCAGACCTTAAACTGGTAATAGATCTAAATAATATTAGTCACAAGCAAGCGACCGAATTGTTCACTGTCAAGATGGAAATGAGTAAAATGCTTATTTCCTTTGGCAAGAACGTTTAAATTTACGAAAAGAGACTGGATTCTTCTCTTTGTTATAGGCATTGTCTTGCATGTACAGTATTGATATTCATGACATTGGAAATTTTGTACAAATATTTCTGCATTGCCTTACGAATTTACAGTTACAGTACTTTGCCGTAGACAACATCATCGTCATTGAATGATATGACAGTGCTGCTAATGCTACCCGATAAGTCTTTAATGTACATCAATCCAATGAAATGGCGAGCTGTAGTCGCATGAGGTCTCTGTGGTGTACGGCGAGATCTGCTCGCAAATGCGCGTTACACCATGTGGATGCATGCAGTTCAGTTTGTAGCTAACAGTTGGCTCTCAAATGTATTCTGAAGCGAAGCAAAGGTCATGTGTGTTACGTGGTAACCGATCTCAGTTAATAGCCAAACGGCCCAAAGAGTAGTTGGTGGTAACCGTCACAAAGGTTTGTAGCAAGTGCCAGGGAGCGCACAGTTACCTGGCTGCGCTTTTCGCAGCCGACCATCAATGAGAATCACCACTATGAGACTTCAGCCAAACGCTACGTCGTTTCTGAATGCCCACACCCCCAACTGAGAAGAAAAAAAGTCACGGATAGGTGTGTTATATGTGCTCAAGATGAACAAAAAGTGAAAGTGCATGCTAGTGTAAAACGTGTGGCGTTGCTCTACATTTAAAAGACTGTTTTGAGGACTAGCATGCCCAGCAATCATACCGTGTGATATACAAAAAAAAATCATATTACCTGATATACAGGGTGATTAAAAAAGAATACCACAACTTTAGGAATTTAAAACTCTGCAACGACAAAAGGCAGAGCTAAGCACTATCTGTCGGCGAATTAAGGGAGCTATAAAGTTTCATTTAGTCGTACATTTGTTCGCTTGAGGCGCTGTTGACTAGGCGTCAACGTCAGTTGATGCTAAGATGGCGACCGCTCAACAGAAAGCTTTTTGTGTTATTGAGTACGGCAGAAGTGAATCGACGACAGTTGTTCAGCTTGCATTTCGAACGAAGTATGGTGTTAAACCTCCTGATAGGTGGTGTATTAAACGTTGGTATAAGCAGTTTACAGAGAATGGGTGTTTGTGCAAAGGGAAAAGTTCTGGACGGCCGAGAACGAGTGATGAAAATGTAGCACGCATCCAGCAAGCATTTGTTCGCAGCCCAGGAAAATCGACTCGCAGAGCTAGCAGAGAGCTGCAAATTCCACAATCAACTGTATGGAGAGTCTTACGAAAAAGGTTAGTTATGAAACCTGAACGTCAACTACCCGAGGCGATGGATCGGCCGCCAGGCAGCCCGTGACAGAGCACTTCATCACTGGCCTCCAAAAAGCCCTGATCTTACCCCCTGCGATTTTCTCTTATTGGGATATGTTAAGGATATGGTGTGTCGGCCACCTCTCCCAGCCACAATTTATGATTTGAAACGAGAAATAACAGCAGCTATCCAAACTGTTACGCCTAATATGCTACAGAGAGTGTGGAACGAGTTGGAGTATCGGGTTGATATTGCTCGAGTGTCTGGAGGGGGCCATATTGAACATCTCTGAACTTGTTTTTGAGTGAAAAAAAACCTTTTTAAATACTCTTTGTAATGATGTATAACAGAAGGTTATATTATGTTTCTTTCATTAAATACACATTTTTAAGGTTGTGGTATTCTTTTTGAATCACCCTGTATATTAAATCTGATTTCACAACAACCAGTATAGTATATAAATACAATGTCGTCGGTTTAAGAACATTAAAGGTCCTTACGGAGTACCTAGTGTTCCCTTTGCTTCACTTGAAAATATTCCGCCCATTGTAAAATGCTGTCTGCTATTACTCAAAACGTGAACGACCCAAATATGCGAAAACACTCCTTATGGTGGTATCTTGGTTGATAGTTGACGGCATGGTACAGTATGGAACGCCTTTCGGAAATCGAGAAACATGGTCAAAAAGTCAGCTACCCCTGTCACACAACGCGCTAATACTGGTAACATCTATCTAGCTTTGAAAACTTCCATAACTTGTTAAGAAGGATAGTCAACAAGTTTCGTCAGGTATGTCACATCCAGCTGCAGCCGTGCATTCACAATGAGATTTCTTAGATGCGAGGAAGTTAAGTGCTATGTCTCATCCCCTGTTCAGAAAAGTTGCATACAGTCTATGGCAGAAGATTTTGCGAGCATGTTGCCTGAGTGCTCGTCAAACCAGGAAAATACAGGGTGACAATAATTGAACTATATGAAATAAAATCGTCATAACTTGGGAAAGTTTCGCTGTAGGACGTTCAAACTGCACGGTTGCTCGCGGGGCATGATGGGAATTGGCATGTGCGTGCAGTGTGCTTTAGCGACGAAGTCCACTTTCATTTGAATGGGTTCGTCAGTAAGCAAAATTGGCGCATCTGGGGGACTGAGAACCCGCATTTCACGATCGAGACGTCTCTTCACCCTCAACAGGTGACTGTTTGGTGTGCAATGTCTAGTCACGGTATAATCAGTGCGATATTTCTTGATGGCAGGGTGACAATCGAAGGTACGTGCACGTTTTGGAAGATGATTTCATCCTTATTATCCAAAGTGACACTGATTTGGACAATAAGGGATCCATGCAAGACGGCCCTCGATTTCATCGAAGCAGGACAGTGTTTGATGTCCTGGAGGACCACTTTGGGAACCGCATTCTGGCTCGGGGGTAGCCAGAGGCCACTGGCATGAGCACATGCGAATCCTTTTTGTGAGGCTATATTAAAGGCAAGGTGTACAGCAATAACCCCAAAACCATTCCTGAGCTGAAAACAGCCATTCAGGAGGTCATCGACAATATCGATGTTCCGACACTTCAGTGGGTCATGGAACATTTCGCTATTTCTCTGCGCCACATCATCGCCGATGATGGCACGCATATTGAACACGTCGTAGCCTAAATCCGAATATCTGTAGTGACGTTTACATGTTAAATAAAATGTCTAAAAGCAATAGTGTGTAACTAATTTACGTTTTTTTTCATATAGTTCAATAATTGTCACCCTGTGTGTATTCAGGTCTGTCAACACGACTGTTGTTACTGTAATCATCACGGTGATGTAGAAAGGGTAACACTCGGTCAGCGAGAATGTCGAATTAAACAACCAGGACCATTTTCATGGTATCTTTAATGAGTAGCCCCAAGCCATGGTATGAGAAACACCCATAAATCACCACAAAACCACCTCCGGCCTCAACTACACTACCCTTCATATTTTTGGAAACGCAGGGCTGTGTATTACAACGGATCAAACGGGGAGTGATCTTTGTGAGTTATTGATTAGAATACAGAATAATGTGCTCAAATTACGATTAATAATGACAGTATTTCAGAAATAATTATTTTTTATATACATACATGTTGGCACATAGTGTATTCCTCAGTTTTATATAAACTGACTTTACCTGCCCAAGCAGTTCTACTAAACACGCCAGGTGGGGCCAGTAAACTGTACAGAGGAAGTTGTTCCCGTTCAGTTCAGTTATAGTTCTGTTTGTATGGAGGTAGTACACATGACAAAAAATTAGACAGGGTGGTCTATTGATAGTGACCGGGCCAAATATCTCACGAAATAAGCGTCAAACGAAAAAAACTACAGAGAACGAAACTTATCTAGCTTGAAGAGGGAAACCAGAATGGCGCTATGGTTGGCCCGATAGATGGCGCAGCCATAGGTCAAACGGATATCAACTGTGTTTCTCTAAATAGGAACCCCCATTTTTTATTACATATTCGTGTAGTACGTAAATAAATATGAATGTTTTAGTTGGACCACTTTTTTCGCTTTGTGATAGATGGCGTTGTAATAGTCACAAACATATGGCTCACAATTTTAGACGAATAGTTGGTAACAGGTAGGTTTTTTAAATTAAAATACAGAACGTAGGTACGTCTGAACATTTTATTTCGGTTGTTCCAATGTGATACATGTACCTTTGTGAACTTATCATTTCTGAGAACGCATGCTGTTACAGCGTGATTACCTGTAAATACCACATTAATGCAATAAATGCTCAAAATGATGTCCGTCAACCTCAATGCATTTGGCAATACGTGTAACGATATTCCTCTCAACAGCGAGTAGTTCGCCTTCCGTAGTGTTCGCACATGCATTGACAATACGCTGACGCATGTTGTCGGGCGTTGTCGGTGGATCACGATGGCAAATATCCTTCAACTTTCCCCACAGAAAGAAACCAGGGGACTTCAGATCCGGTGAACATGCGGGCCACGGTATGGTGCTTCGACGACCAATCCACCTCTCATGAAATATGCTATTCAATACCGCTTCAACCGCACACCGGATGTTCAAATGGCTCTGAGCACTATGGGACTCAACTGCTGTGGTCATAAGTCCCCTAGAACTTAGAACTACTTAAACCTAACTAACCTAAGGACAGCACACAACACCCAGCCATCACGAGGCGGAGAAAATCCCTGACCCCGCCGGGAATCGAACCCGGGAACCCGGGCGTGGGAAGCGAGAACGCTACCGCACGACCACGAGATGCGGGCACCGGATGTGCCGGACATCCATCATGTTGGAAGTATATCGCCATTCTGTCATGCAGTCAAACATCTTGTGGTAACATCGTAGAAAATCAGCATACGTTGCACCTTTTAGATTGCCATCATTAAAATGGGGTCCAATTATCCTTCCTCCCATAATGTCGCACCGTACATTAACCCGCCAAGGTCGCTCATGTTCCACTTGTCGCAGCCATCGTGGATTTTCCGTTGCCCAATAGTGCATATTATGCCGGCTTACGTTACCGATGTTGGTGAATGACCATTCGTCGTTAAATACAACGCGTGCAAAAAATCTGTCATCGTCCCGTAATTTCTCTTGTGCGCAGTGGCAGAACTGTACACGACGTTCAAAGTCGTCGCCATGCAGTTCCTGGTGCATAGAAATATGGTACGGCTGCAATCAATGTTGATGTAACATTCTCAACACCGACGTTTTTGAGATTCCCGATTCTCGCGCAATTTGTCTGCCACTGATGCGCGGATTAGCCGCGACAGCAGCTAAAATGCCTACTTGGGCATCATCATTTGTTGCAGGTCGTGGTTGATGTTTCACATGTGGCTGAACACTTCCTGTTTCCTTAAATAACGCAACTATCCGGCGAACGGTCCGGACACTTGGATGATGTCGTCCAGGATACCGAGCAGCATACACAGCACAAGCCCGTTGGGCATTTTCACCACAATAGCCATACATCAACACGATATCGATCTTTTCCGAAATTGGTAAAAGGTACATTTTAACACGGGTAATGTATCATGAAGCAAATACTGTCCGCACTTGCGGAATGTTACGTGATACCACGTACTTATACGTTTCTGACTATTACAGCACCATCTATCACAAAGCGGAAAAAGTGGTCCAACTAAAACATTCATATTTCCTTAGGTACTACACGAACATGTAATAAAAAATAGCGGTTCCAATTTTTGAAAAAAAAAACGCAGTTGATATCCGTTTGACCTATGGCAAAGCCATCTAGCGGGCCAACCATAGCGCCATCTGGTTTTCCCCATGAAGCTAGACGAGTTTCGTTCTTTGTAGTTTTTTCGTGTGATACTTATTTCGTGAGATATTTGGCCCGGTCACTATCAATGGTCCACGCTGTATATCTTGTAATCTGACTTTTTCCACATCATATCGATAATATAATCGGGAAAATGATCTATGGAACATGACATAACTAAAACTAAAGTAAAACTAACTATTCGTGCAACGTACAAATGTGTAAGTACAGTACCCTGGCGAATCTGTGTACGCTGAGCGCAGCTGCTTCGCATGTCTACAACACGATTTTGCAAACGTCTGTGTGGCAACGTCTCTTTACAGCTCAATAGACGGCTGTTGTTTACGCCTACAGCTGTTTATACTTCGCTGCTGAAAGCTGTCAAAAGCGGTGCCAGATGTCAGGGATTTCGTCTAATCGACTCGACTGTAGGAGCGTCTTGGTAGTAAAGAATAAATGTATTAAAACTTCATGCAATGATGCGGCATTTTTTTACGCATCTCAGTATTTACATCATATCTGTTCAACTGTATGTCGTACAATCACTATCACATGCTAGGGTCGCTGCGAGAACAATGTTCTCTGAAATAGTGCGAGGACAATCATCTCCGCACCAACTGAGGCCAACCCGGCAAGTTAGGTCAAACGCAACACCACACCGAGAGGTTCTGCAGGAATAACATTTAATGCTTAACCCCGCTCAAATGCCGCGCTAGCAATGCTCGACAATTACAGCGACCAGTGTGTCCTACAATGATATGTTTGTGTACGTTCATTCAGAGGCATATGCTGATACTGTCTAGGAGATGTGTTGTGAACAGATTTAGTAGCAAAGAAGAAGTAAATTTAAACGTCAAGCACAATGCGCAGTGCCGGAAGGTGTGGCCGTGCGGTTCTAGGCGCTACAGTCTGGAGCCGAGCGACCGCTACGGTCGCAGGTTCGAATCCTGCCTCGGGCATGGATGTGTGTGATGTCCTTAGGTTCGTTAGGTTTAATTAGTTCTAAGTTCTAGGCGACTGATGACCTCCGACGTTAAGTCGCATAGTGCTCAGAGCCATTTGAACCACAATGCGCAGTGTTTATGATGTCGTATGAGTAGCATGATCTAATTTTGTAGGTAACTTGAAGTAAATACGTAGGAATTACAATTACGGAGTACGTAAATTGGAAAGAAGACACAGAAAATGTTAGGGAGAAGGCCAATCAAAGACTGTGATTTGTTGGCAAAACGGTTAGAAGATGAAAATAAAGAAACTGCCCGTCCTCTTTTGGAGCGCTGCTGCGCCGTGTGGGATTCTTACCAGATAGGATTAACGGAGTACATCGCGAAAGTTCGAACAGGACCAGCACGTTTTGTATTATCGAGAAATAGGGGAGAGAATGTCACCGACACAATATAGCATTTCAGGTGAGCATCATGAAAACAAAGCTGTTTCTCGTTGGGAAGGCTCCTCTCACGAAATTTCAATCACCAACTTTCTCTTTCGACTGCGAAAATATTTTATAGACGTCGGCCAAGTTACCTGTGGAGAAACGATCATTGTAATAAATTAAGGGAAATCAGAGCTCACGCGTAAAGACACAAGTGTTCGTTTCTCCAGCGCGTTGCTCGGGAGTGGAATAATAGACAAAATTGTCAACGTGGTTCGATGATCCCTCTGTCAGGCACTTAAGTTTGTTTTGCAGAGTATCCATGTAGATGAAGATGTACTTAGCGGCGTATATCGATACTGCCTGCGAAATTCATTGCGAATGAAGTTCGTAGTACAGAAGTAATAGATTTAAACGCCATGCATGACGCGCCACTTTTTCATGCATCTCATTGTTTACGACGACGTAGCTCCTGATCTGTGACAGGTAGGTTGTTTATTACACTCACAGCGATCATTGTCTGACAATAAGAAAATGGCTCTGAGCACAAGGGACTTAACATCTGTGGTCATCAGTCCCCTAGAACTTAGAACAATTTAAACCTAACTAACCTAAGGACGTCACACACATCCACGCCCGAGGCAGGATTCGAACCTGCGACCGTAGCAGTCCCGCAGTTCCGGACTGAGCGCCTGAACCGCTAGACCACAGCGGCCGGCTGACAATAAGAGATACACTACTGGCCATTAAAATTGCTACACCAAGGAGAAATGCAGATGATAAACGGGTATTCATTGGACAAATATATTATACCAGAACTGACATGTGATTACATTATCACGCAATTTGGGTGCACAGATCCTGAGAAATCAGTACCCAGAAAAACCACCTCTGGCCGTAATAACGGCCCGGATACGCCTGGGCATTGACTCAAACAGAGCTTGGATGGCGTGTACAGGTACAGCTGCCCATGCAGCTTCAACACGATACCACTGTTCATCAAGACTAGTGACTGGCGTATTGTGACGAGCCAGTTGCTCGGCCACCATTGACCAGATGTTTTCAGTTGGTGAGAGATCTGGAGAATGTGCTGGCCAGGGCAGCAGTAGAACATTTTCTGTGTCCACAAAGGCCCGTACAGGACCTGCAACATGCGGTCGTGCATTATCCTGCTGAAATGTAGGGTTTTGCAGGGATCGAATGAAGGGTAGAGCCATGGGTCGTAACACATCTGAAATGTAACGTCCACCGTTCAAAGTGCCGTCAATGCGAACGAGAGGTGACCGAGACGTGTAACCAATGGCACCCCGTACCATTACGCCTGGTGATACGCCAGTATGGCGATGACGAATACACGCTTACAATGTGCGTTTACCTCGATGTCGCCAAACACGGATGCGACCATCACGATGCTGTAAACAGCACGTGGATTCATCTGAAAAAATGACGTTTTGCCATTCGTGCACCCAGGTTCCTCGTTGAGTACACCATCGCAGGCGCTCCTGTCTGTGATGCAGCGTCAAGGGTAACCGCAGCCACGGTCTCCGAGCTGATAGTCCGTGCTGGTGCAAACGTAGTCCAACTGTTCGTGCAGATGGTTGTTGTCTTGCAAACGTCCCCATCTGTTGACTCAGGGATCGAGACGTGGCTGCACGATCCGTTACAGCCATGCGGATAAGATGCCTGTCATCTCGACTGCTAGTGATGCGAGGCCGTTGGCATCCAGCACGGCGTTCCGTATTACCCTCCTGAACCCACCGATTCCATATTCTGCTAACAGTCATTGGATTTTGACGAACGCGAGCAGCAATGTCGCGATACGATAAAACCGCAATCGCGATAGGCTACAATCCGACCTTTATCAAAGACGGAAACGTGATGGTACGCATTTCTCCTCCTTACACGAGGCATCACAACTACGTTTCACCAGGCAACGTCGGTTAACTGGTGTTTGTGCATGAGAAATCGGTTAGAAACTTTCCTCATGTCAGCACGTTGTAGGTGTCGCCACCGGCGCCAACCTTGTGTGAATGCTCTGCAAATCATAGCATCTTCTTCCTGTCGGTTAAATTTGGCGTCTGTAACACGTCATCTTCGTGGTGTAGCAGTTTTAATGGCCAGTAGGGTATAAGAGGGTGAAGTGGCGCAGTGGTTAGGTGGACTCTCATTCAGGAGGACGACGGTTGAAACCCGCGTCCGGCTACCCTGATTTAGGTTTTGCTTGATTTCCCTAAATCGCCTCATGTGCCCTTTGAAAGGGCACGGTCAACTCGCATCCTTCCCTTCTACATCTATATATACATTTATACTCCGCAAGCCACCCAACGGTGTGTGGCGGGGGCCACTTTATTTGCCACAGTCATTGCCCCCTTTCTTGTTCCAGTCGCATATGGTTCACGGGCAGAACGACTGCCAGAAAGCCCCCGTGCGCGCTCAAATCTCTCTAATTTTACATTCGTGATCTCCTCGGGAGGTACAAGTAGGGGGAAGCAATATATTCGATACCTCATCCTGAAACGCACCCTCTCGAAAACTGGACAGCAAGCTACACCGCGATGCAGAGCGCCTCTCTTGCAGAGTTTGCCACCTGAGTTTGCTAAACATCTCCGTAACGCTATCACGCTTACCAAATAACCGTGTAACGAAACGCGCCGCTCTTCTTTGCATCTTCTGTATCTCCTCCGTCAACCCGACCTGGTACGGATCCTACACTGATGAGCAATACTCAAGTGTAGGTCGAACGAGTGTTTTGTAAGCCACCTCCTTTGTTGATGGACTACATTTTCTAAGGACTCTCCCAATGAATCTCGACCTCGTACCCGCCCTACCAACAATTAATTTTATATGATCATTCCACTTCAAATCGTTCTTCACGCACACTCCCAGATATGCTACAGAAGTAACTGCTACCAGTGTTTGTTCCGCGACCGTATAATCATACAATAAAGGATCCTTCTTTCTATGTACCGATGACCACCCTGTTTGGTCCTCGCCCCCCCCCCCCTCCTCCCCCAACCAACCAACAGTAGCAAGTTCGATTGAAGTCGGTCCAGTGGTTTAGGAGGAGATGTGGAATACACAGACACATACACACATTTTTATAGTATGTACGGATTTCTAGACAAAGCCAGATTCAACACTTTTGCCTGTCGCTTCTACTGCGATACTGACAGAGCGCTAAGTCGGGTAATCGATCGCTTGCCTGTCTGGAATGAACAGTCACGCGCCGTATGTGCGTAGAGGGTCCGGAGGGTGAATTACATTAGGGGGTGCCGGGGGCGCGGTGTCGCCGCCCACTCCCCTTCCTGCTGTAATCTGGCGGTGCGGTCTGCCCGCCACACGGCCCCCGCTGCAAACACCGGCGCGCCTCGCCCACGGCTCTCCTACGTGACTCAGCATGGCGGCACGCGCTCTGCTCCGCTCCCACTACGACTCCGCCTGCCGCCCTCACATGTGGGAGAAAGTGCCGGAGGTCTACGCGGGTAACTGGAACGCTTCGCGCGTCCGAAACACACTCGCGTATCCATTATCCACATTCAGGAGGCTTTTATCCGCCTCCGCGAATATTAATATTTTGTGGACCACTTTTAAGCCGTTACGCACGCCGGTGCTCTGGCGAAAGGCGTGCGCCAGTCCGGATTTTTGTCTGCTGAATGATCTCGTAATTCACAGTGTGGCCTGTGGATGGATAACAAAAATCAGTAGACGTACAGATAATGCTAAAACGAAAAAATAAGGCTGAACTCACATATCTTATTACTAAGGACCATTACAATAAACAAGTGTCTTTCTAAAGGTTACTTGCTAATTTAATTTCAACTGTTTCCTTAATAACAACATCCCAATAGCTGGAAGCGCATGCCAGAATCTCCGTACTGTTATATTCTCCATAGCATGACCGTTGCTAAGACAATTTTCTGCAATGGAGGATTTCAAAAAATGGTTCAAATGACTCTGAGCACTATGGGACTTAACTGCTGAGGTCATCAGTCCCCTAGAACTTAGAACTACTTAAACCTAACTAACCTAAAGACATCACTCACATCCATGCCCGAGGCAGGATTCTAACCTGCGATCGTAGCGGTCGCCCGGTTCAAGACTGTAGCGCCTAGAACCGCTCGGCCACTCCGACCGGCTGAATGACGACAGTCTACCGAACTTGTAGTTAGTGGGTTTAAAATGTGCATTGATTTTGATCTCTACAGTACCTCGCAATTTCGTCCGTGAAACCATTTTCGGGTAAGTCTGAAGTAAACACCGTTTGTAACATAATAATAATGCAGGTACGAAACAACAATTGCTTGCTTCGTCGAAAGAATAAAATAAAAAATATCGCCTTGCAGCTGGCGGATTTCTTCCGTTGTTGTAAACGTATGTGACGCTTATGTTCAGTACACCGGTCTGCCACAACCCTAATACTATGACCAGTATATGACGCGCCATAACTGCAAGGAATACGGTGGACAACCGCCATACGCAAACCAAGTTCATCCTTTACGGAACCTAAAATACCCTGATATTAAATGGTGATCGAAAAACACATTTCACTTCATATTTCCACAAAATACTGCCAATCCTGTTCAAAATATTCCTTGTGTCAAGCCGAAAAAACCCTAGATTTTAGTGCCACCGCTTAATCAGCACCATTCAGCCGGTGCACAGCCGATGCCTCACATCTGTCATTCACTATAATATTTCTGACGAATGAATTAGCAATTCCGAATATGGACTAATATCAGCTGTAGTCCATATTCGTAACTGCGAGTTCATTTCTTGTCTTCCATGCGCAGTGGTTAGCATACTAAACTCGCATTTGGGAGGACGACGGTTCAGTCCCGCGCCCCACCATCCTGATTTAGGCTTTCCGTGATTTCCCTAAATAGCTTCAGGAAAATGTCGGGATGGTTCCTTTGACAGAGCTCGGCCGACTTCCTTCCCCATCCTTCCCTAATCCGAAGAGACCGAAGACCTCGCTGTTTGGTCTCTTTACTTGTACATTTAATTACCTGGCAGAAGGTTCATCGAACCACCTCCAAAACATTATCTGCTATTCTAATCTCGTACAGCGCGCTGGAAAAAAAACACCTATATCTTTCCGTGCGAGATCAGATTTCCCTTATTTTATCATGATGATCGTTTCTCCCTATGTAGGTCGACGTCAACAAAATATTTTTGCATTCGGAGGAGAAAAGTGGTGATTGAAATTTCGTGAGAAGATTCTGCCGCTACGAAAAACGCCTTTGTTTTAATAATGTCCATCCCAGATCCTGTATCATTTCAGTGACCCTCTCATGTCCACCCCAGATCCTGTATCATTTCAGTGACCCTCTCATGTCCACCCCAGATCCTGTATCATTTCAGTGACACTCTCTCCCCTATTTCGCGATAATACTAAACGTGTTGCGCTTCTTTGAACTTTCTCGATGTGCTCCGATCTGGTAAGGATCCCACACCGAGCAGCACTACGCTAAAAGAGGATGGACAAGTGTAGTGTAGGCGCTCTCCTTAGTACATCTGTTACATTTCCTGATCGCATTCGGGAGGACGACGGTTCAATCCCGTCTCCGGCCATCCTGATTTCGGTTTTCCGTGATTTCCCTAAATCGTTTCAGGCGAATGCCGAGATGGTTCCTGTGAAAGGGCACGGCCGATTTCCTTCCCAATCCTTCCCTAACCCGAGCTTGCGCTCCGTCTCTAATGACCTCGTTGTCGACGGGACGTTAAACACTAACCACCACCACCACATTTCCTGAGTGTCCTACCGATAAAACGCAGTCTTTGGTTAGCCTTCCCCACAACAGTTTATAATTGTTCCTTGCAATTTAAGTTGTTTGTAATTTTAATACCTAGGTATTCAGTGAATTTACGGCTTTTAGTTTTGATTGATTCGTCGTGTAACCGAAGTTTAAAGGATTCCTTTTAACACTCACGTGGCTGACCTCACACTTTTCGCACCATACAGATATCTATTCTAAATCGTTTTGCAATTTGTTTTGATCTTGTGATGACTTTATTAGTCGATAAACGGCAGCGTCATCTGCAAACAACCTAAGACGGCTGCTCAGATTGTCTTCTAAAGCGTTTGTATAGAGAAGGAACAGCAAAGAACCTATAACACTATCTTGGGGAACGCCAGAAATCACATCTGTTTTACACGATGACTTTCCGTCAATTAGTACGGAATGTGACCTTTCTGACAGGAAATCACGAATCTAGTCACTGACGATATTCCATAAGCACAGAATTCCACTACAAGTCGCTTGTGTTGTACAGTGTGAAAAGCCTTCTGGAAATCTAGAAATACAGAATCAATTTGAAATCCCTTGTCAGTAGCACTCAACACTTCATGTGAGTAAAGAGTTAGTTGTGTTTCACAAGAACTATGTTTTCTAAATCCGTGTTCACTGTGTCTCAATAGGCCGCTCTCTTAGGTAATTCACAATGTTCGAACACAACATATGTTTCAGAATCCTGCTTCATATCGAAGTTAAAGATATGGGCCCGTGATGTAGTGGGCTACTCCTACTACCTTTCTTGAATACCGGTTTCACCTGTGCAACTTTCCAGTCGAGCGAACGGTTGTGTTTGGTTGTTAAGTGTGGAGCTATTGTATCAGCATACTCTGAAAGGAACGTAGTTGATGTACAGACTGGACCGAAAGAGTTTTGTTTTGCAACTCCGAGGCTATCTACTTCTACGTTACTCATGTTGGCAGCTGTTCTTGATTAGAATTCTGGAATATTTACTTTGTCTTCTTTGGTGAAGGAATTTCGGAAAGCTGTGTTTAGTAATTCAAGGCAGCAATGTCGTCCGTAGTTTTTTTTTTTCACTGATCTCTGTGTCTGTAGGTCTTTTGAGCTGGCGCAAGACAGACGTATGTAGTTGCGTTGTCTCAATTAAGTAAAAGTTATAATATGCGGAAGTCTCAAGTTTTCATTCTACTACAGAGCTACGTCCTAACTTCCTTCTGCCGTTGCGAGGAGTACTTTCCTAAATGGACCTTTTCGGAGACAAAAGTCAACACGAAGAAAGAATAGCAACCGCAGCCACCCCGGCTTTGTTGTACATCGTTGGGGAGGAAAGGTAAATACCAAGCCGCACTGAAAGTAATTAACATTTATTCAGTGTTCCAGAACTGCCACAACCTATGCCTGAGCGCGTTACTGGGCAGTCAGTTTTTAGTGCAGCTAAACGATAATTATAGCAGCTCTGAAAAATCCACATTATTTCTCTACTCAACCACTATAGTCATTTATATTTAGAGTTTTTATAAACTAGTTGCACAAAAGTGAAATTTAATTGTGAAAAGAGTAAATAACTTAGAGAAATATTTGATACATCACTGAATGCAGTATACCTTCAAGTTTTATTCCCGCCCAGCACTGTTAGTTCCCGACGTTGCCGCTAGGTGGCATGTGCTAATGAGTTATTCCAGCAGTCATCGTGGAGTCATAACGGTGCACAGCATGCGCAGTGTTGTTTATCACACTCCGTCTTCACGCCACGAGTGGCCTACCGGGACCATCCGACCGCCGTGTCATCCTCAGTGGAGGATGCGGATAGGAGGGGCTTGGGGTCAGCACACCGCTCTCCCGGTCGTTATGATGGTACTCTTGACCGAAGCCGCTACTATTCCAGCAGTCATCGTAGAGTCATAACGGTGCACAGCATGCGCAGTGTTGTTTATCACACTCCGTCTTCACGCCACGAGTGGCCTACCGGGACCATCCGACCGCCGTGTCATCCTCAGTGGAGGATGCGGATAGGAGGGGCTTGGGGTCAGCACACCGCTCTCCCGGTCGTTACGATGGTATTCTTGACCGAAGCCGCTACTATTCGGGCGAGTAGCTCCTCAATTGTTCATGGTTTCCGCTGCTACAGCTCAGAGACAATTCAGGACTAAATATCACAAGTCCAAACCTCAAATACAAACTATTATTAATTGATACAACTCTTTCACCGAAACTAGCTGTGAATCACATAGTACGCCTGGTCGGCCAGCAGTTTTCGGCGCAGCGATTGAACGAGTTTGGCGGTCTTATATTCGCAGCCTGCATCTACATCGATAGTCCGCAAGCCACAGGTGTACTTTGTACCACTACTTGTCACTTCCTTTCCTGGTCCACTCGTAAATAAACCGAGGGAAAAACGATTGTCTGTATGTCTCCGTATGAGTCCTAATTTCTCGTATCTTATGTTAGTGATCCTCACACGCAATGAATGTCGGCGGCATTAGAATAGCTCGGCAGTCAGCTTGACATGCCGGTTCTCTAAACTTTCCAAATAGTGCTTCTCAAAAGTACATCACCTTCCCTCCAGGGATTTACATCTGAGTTCCCCCCGACTCTAAATGGTCCGGGTAAATCAACGAGACGAGCCAGCTTAGAACTGAATATGCGTAGTGTCACACTGTGGAAGGTATCACGTTAGCGCCTGTCAATCAAACCTACAAACAAAAAACTGTTTCAAGCTTTAAGAGGGAGTGACAAGGAAAAACGAGCTAAGTTTCGTGTATAAATGTTTAGCATTGCAGGCCCAAGACAATTTTCTTAATACAATTATGTTCAGTAGCGAAGCCATCCATCCTCCATATCTGCGGTAA
Organism: Schistocerca serialis cubense; assembly: GCF_023864345.2. Taxonomy (NCBI): domain Eukaryota; kingdom Metazoa; phylum Arthropoda; class Insecta; order Orthoptera; family Acrididae; genus Schistocerca; species Schistocerca serialis. The sequence continues at coordinate 866,038,253 of NC_064641.1, read as the reverse complement.
AGTGTGTCGGCATAATATTCGGACATGGGATGAGCAGAGACCACGCTATGTAGTCGATCGTGTGCGGGACTCGCCTAAGGTAAACTTTTGTGCTGTAAGCTGTAACACGATTTACGGTCCTTTCTCTCAGGCCTGTCGTACCTGGACATGCCTGAGCATTACCTAATGCTTCAGTTACAGCAGGATATGAGCACAGGATTTATTTTCCAGCAAGACGGTGCGCCACCACATTATCATCGTCAAGATGTCGCGTATCTCCGTAGGAATGCGCCGATTTAAGACTGAACGTGGTGGAACAATATCCTGCCCACCACCATCACGTGATTGAACCCCAATGGACTTCTATGTACGGGGTTACATTAAAGACAGAGTATTTGTTCTTCTGTTCCCGGGAAAAGTCGACGAGCTGCGACAGCGGATAACACAAGCAGTTGCCAGCATACGTCAATACTTGCTTCATAGTACTGGATTACACATGGGACATTTGTACAAATGGTACTCACGTTGAGAATCTGTAAATAAAATTCTAAGATATTTTGTATTCAGTGCTGTACTAAACATATCTCTGGCGTAATGAATGTCGTACACGCCGCAGTACATCTGGTGTAATGGCGCCGCAGGCTGCCACAATACGCCAGAGATTGCAATTGTGTGCAGCAAATGATGGCCACCACATTGAACATCTATTGGCCTGACATGTCGGGACACACTCTATTCCACTCCGTAATTGAAAACGGAAACCACGTGTGAACGTGTACCTCACCCCTCATGGTAATGTACATGTGCGTCAGTGAAAAAGACCAATAAAAAGGTGTTAGCATTTGGACGAAATGTGCTGTTCCAGTCTCTTCTTTACCTAAGGTCCATCACCGTTCCCTTTGGATCCCTACGTAATTCGGTGCTCTCCGATTCACACGATCGAACAGCGGAGGAGTGGTACTCAAGCGTCAACTTTAGGTTACAATATCTCCGGATGTAATTAACATTTTACAATGCAACAAACGGCACTGATTACGTATTTGTTTATATGTTCAGATGTGCTAACAAAACTAACGTGGTTCCATTTAAAAAAAACGTAGGTTTGTATTAAAAAACATACTTCCGTGCGTTTTTGTATGGCTTGTATTAAACAATTACACTAGCCCCTCTCCTCACGTTCGGTCTGTGGAATCGGTTCGTCAGTATTTGATGTGGTTTACGAAATATATCCAGCGGTAACGTTAGGTGACTCACCTTGTATAAGACAACAAGTGTCTGGTGCAGTTGTTAGATGGGTTTCAGGTGCAACATGGCAGATATCAGGATTTAAGTAAGTTTGAAAATAGTGTTATAGTCGGCACACGAGCGATGGGACGCAGCATCTCTGAGGTAAGTCGAATTTTCACGTACGACCATTTCACGAATGTACCTTGAATATCAGAAATCCGGTGAAATATCAAATCTCCGCCTTCGTTGCGGCCGGAAAAATATCCTGCAAGAACGGAACCAACGACGTCTGAAGAGCGTCGTTCAACGTGACAGAAGTGCAGCCCCTCCGCAAACTGCTGCATATTTCAATGCTGGGCCAGCAACAAGTGTCAGCGTGCAAACTGTTCAACGAAACGTCATCGATGTGGGTTTTCGGAGATGAAGGCCCACTCGTGCACCCTTGATGACTTTACTACACAAGGCCTTACGCCTCACCTGGGCCCATCAACACCGACATTGGACTGTTGGTGAGTGGGAACATGTTGCCTGGTTCAAAATTGTTCAAATGGCTCTGAGCACTATGGGACTTAACTTCTAAGGTCATCAGTCCCCTAGAACTTAGAACTACTTAAACCTAACTAACCTAAGGACATCACACACATCCATGCCCGAGGCAGGATTCGAACCTGCGACCGTACCGGTCGCGCAGTTCAAGACTGTAGCGCCTAGAACCGCTCGGCCACCACGGCCGGGTGTTGCCTGGTCGGACGAGTCTCGTTTCAAATTGTATGTACAGATGAGGAGGCAGTGACACGAATCCGTAGACCCTGCATGTCAACAGGGGACTGTTCAAGCTGTTGGAGGTTCTGTAATGGATTGGGGCGGGTGCAGTTGCACTCATATGGGATACCTAATACGTATAGATACTACTCTGACAGGTGACGTACGTAAGCATCCTGTATGATCACCTGCATCCATTCATGTCCATTATGCATTGCGACGGACTTCGGCAATTCCAGCAAGACAACGCGACACCCCACACGTTCAGAATTGCTACAGAGTGGCTTTAGGAATACTCTTCTGAGTTTAAACACTTTCGCTCGCCACCGAACTCCCCAGACATGAACATTATTGAGCATATCCGGGATGCCTTTGCAACGTGCTGTTCAGAAGAGATCTCCACCACCTCGTACCCCTATGGATTTATGGACAGGCGTGCAGGATTCGTGGTGTCAATTCTATCCAACACTACTTCAGACAATGGTCTGCCGTTGTGTTGCGGCACTTCTGCGTCTCGCTGGGGCCCTAAAAATGTTCAAATGTGTGTGAAATCTTATAGGACTTTACTGCTAAGATCATCAGTCCCTAAGCTTACACACTACTTAAGCTAAATTATCCTAAGGACAAACACACACACACCCATGCCCGAGGGAGGACTCGAATCTCCGCCGGGACCAGCTGCACAAGATATTAGGCAGATGTATCTGTTTCTTTGGCTCTTCAGTATAGAAACACCCTGCAATGGTCATAAAACGCTCCCTCGGGATACGCCCGAAGATATTTTTGCGTCTGAGGATTTCTCTCCGTTGAGAATTACATGCTACGTTCTGTTTGCTAGAAATTCTTCAGTTCCATCACACGTCCACTTCCTCTTTGAGGAGAATTAGACTCTGAGCAGAAACTTTGTACACGTGCTGGCAAATGTGGGGAGGGAAGCAGACGCGGCAGCAGAAGCGGGGATCGTGGAGTACGGCACTCCAGCACACGTGGGGCAGGCAGGGGCCCTGCTTGCCCCAGGGGGCGTGTCCGCTGCTTAAGATTCTCTCACAGCCCCCGCGCATCGCGGAGGGCGCGTCACAAGTTCAGCAACGGAGCACGCCGTCTCCATACCGCGCCACCTGGACTACAGGAAGACTTGCACGTCTCGTTTAGGTGGCACCTCGTGTATCTGCACTGACGGAAAAATAGCGCAGCCCCAAGGAGGAGTTGTGTGACATGAACGGAAGTTGGTACGCGTGTTTCTACATCTGAAAGATGATGTCTGTTCACATTTCGTGACAGTAGCATGAGAAAGAAGCTAGTAGCGCCACTATGACGCTTCAGGTCAGGTTTGCTTTAAACACAGGCTGTTACTATCGTGAGCTGGGTTGTTGTTGCTGTTGTTGTTGTTGTTGTTGGGTGGTTTTGGGGGAAGCAGACCAAACAGCGAGGTTATCGGTCTCATCGGATGAGGGAAGGATGGGGAAGGAAATCGGCCGTGCCCTTTCACTGGAACCATCCTGGCATTTGCCCGGAGCGATTTAGGGAAATCACGGAGAACCCAAATCAGGGTGGCCGGAAGCGCGACTGAACCGTCATACTCCCGAATGCGAGTCCAGTGTGCTAGCCACTGCGCCACGTCGCTCGGTACGATCATGAGCTTTAATTACCTTTGAGAGTGGACGTGCTGAGGTAAGCTTAGTCAAGAATGACTTTGCGGCGACAAAGAAACCATTATCAACAACTCACTGAGTTTGAACGAGGTGTTCAAATGGTTCAAATAGCTCTGAGCACTATGGGGCTTAACACCTGAGATCATCAGTCCTCTAGAACTTAGAACTACTTAAACCTAACTAACCTAAGGACATCAGACACATCCATGCCCGAGGCAGGATTCGAACCTGCGACCGTAGCAGTCGCGCGGTCCCGGACTGAGCGCCTAGAACCGCATGACCACCGCGGCCGGCTATGACTGGCTTCCCTTCCTTGATGTGTTGGTCAGGAGGAAGGTGGATGGTACGTTGGGACATGCTGTTTATATCAAGCCTACTCACACTGACTTCCATCTGCAGGCTGACAGTCATCACCATGCGGATAAACGTGAGGGGTTATTCCTTACCTTGGTTCACAGACCGCGTGTCATCTCAGAACCTGAGAGAGCAGACTGAAGCCCGGCCACGCTGGCCGACTGAACGAGGTGTAAAAGGTCTACGAGAAGCTGAATGTTCCTCCTGAGATACTGCAAGAAGACGTGACAGAAATATAGCCACTGCACGTGATTGCTGGCAGCGATGGTCATAGGAACGCACTGTCGTAAGAAGTCCGCGCACCGGACGGCCACGTGGCACTGCCGAGAGGCAAGAACATCGTCTTCAGCTGCTGCTCTCCTATTATGACTTCATCACTGTGAGGATGTTCGATTGGAACTTTGTGGCCTGTTGGCCTTTACTCCCCTGGGAATCTTGTCGAATCTTCTTTCTGTACTGATGGGTGTTTCTAGACTGGCAAGAAGTGCCGATGACCTATTTCTTGAGCTTGTCGATATGACGATTTTTCTTTTTCTTCTTACTTGTTGCTGAGGTCTCTTCCTCGGCTGGGATACCGTGCATACGGATTCCTAATTTATCATATTCTCCGTTGACCAGAGAGATGATGATACAGCGCCTTTGCAACTATGTGAAGATAGGGTAGGATTCAATCAGATTGAACTCCTCCCTAGAAAGAACAATAAGGCCTTCTGGATACCCAAGTGGGTGATGTGGGAGTAGAGGTTTAGGATGGTTAGGTGGAACGAAAGGATGAGGGTGGTCGTGGTGGGGGTATGTACCATCGCGAAGCGAGCCAGCGATCTTCTTCATTACAGCACTTGGGCTGTACGTGTCTGGAAGCGGGAGGAATTGGACTGCTTCCCACTCTTCTTCTTGCGCTGCTGCTTCGGTGTCCGTCTTGTGCTGTGTCGCCTCCCCTTCGGCAGGCTCGTCGGTCTGCGTGGCCACCGTCGCGAACTCCTTCTCACGTGGGGGAGTCGTCTGGGTGGCGGTGTCTTCTGTTGTGGCGGGAGCTGCTTTGGCTGAGCGAAGCTCCTGCGTCAGCACAGCAATCTGACGCCGAGCCTCGCCCAGTTCCGCCAGCATGGCCGCCCTCTCTTCCGCCATGGCGGATTTGAAGGCGGACATGGCTTCTTCTACGGCGTCGTTGAGGCGCCTGGTGATGACATCTTCTGTGCGAGTGACCACCTCTTCCTGTGTGGTGGTCACTTGTTTCTGCGTCTTCTTCTCCGGCCCGCGCCAGTTTCTCCTGTACGCGCAGGAACGGGCGTTGGCCGCGTGTGCGCCGCCGCAGTTGGCGCAGGTACAGGGGGCGTCCTTCTGCTTTTTGCAGTCGCGTGTGTCGTGTGCTTGCGCACACTTCAAGCACGCAACTGCGCCGCTGCAGTGCTTGGCGACGCGGCCAAGCTTTTGGCAGCGAAAGCACTGCGCTACAGTCTTCCTCTTCTTCTTGCCGGAAGTCCCTGCTATCGTGAGCAGCAACTCCGCCAAGGCAGCAGCTTTGCGTCCCCTTCCGCGTCCAGGCATCTCCAGTAGCAACAGCGACAATCAGCTATGCGTCACTCACCGCAGCGTGAGCGGGAATGACCGTCTTCAGCGTATGACTGGCGAGCATCGTACAGCATCTGGAGCAGTAATTTCAGCAACCGTTGGCAACACGGTGACACAACGAACTGCCGAAAACCGGTTACTGAGGACAGCTCCAAGCCAGGCGCCCTGTAGCGTGCATTTGACTGGCCCCAAAGCTCATTGGAAGGCCGGGTGGAAGTGTGTTGTGTTGTCTCGTGAAAACTGGTTATGCCTCTCTGCCAGTGGTGGTCGTGTGGTGGTTAGATGGAGGCCAGTTGAGGGCCTGCAACCAACGTGTCTGCGGGCTGGACGCAATGGACCTACACCTGGGACGCCATCTCGTATGACGGAAGGAGCACTTCCACGCAACCTGGCTGCAGATTCGTGCGTCAGTCTGATGATCAGACTTGTTGCGCTGGCATCTATGAACAGCATGAGAGAGGGGGTTTTCCAAAAGGATAACGCTCGCTCACATACCGCTGTTGTATCTCAGTGTCAATTATTCAAAATTACAATCAAAATCGCATTATTTATATAATATATAATTCAGAAACAATTTTGTGGATCGACGGCAGCTTGTGAAGGGAGGATTGTGGTACATCGATGCTACGATATCGAATGCCGTGCTACAGCCAGACGACACGTACGAGGAGGCCAAATAGGCTAAGGGGCACTTGATAAACTTCTTTCTAATATGTTAATTTTATAACGGAGAATACAATGATTTTGAGGTGTTTTACTAATTACTAGGAACAAGTTTTATGGATAGCAGCCAGAACACACCACGACAACGCATGCTGTGCGAAGATAACGTCGCAGCAGAAGACCACATGGACTGAAAACAACATGGCGGAAGAAGGGTTATGGTACGCCGTTACCATAACAACGAACGCCGCGCAAGCGGCTACCATGACGACAGCGTCCCAACCACACAGGCTAGGTGGCGCTTGACATATACGAGGTGCATTCATTTTCTAAGGCCTCCGATTTGTTTTCTCTGGACTGGAAAGAAATAGAAACATGCGCATTGTTTTAAAATGAGGCCGCGTTCATTGTCAATATGTCCCAGAGATGGCAGCACCATACGGCAGATGGAATTTTACCGCCAGCGGCGAGAATGAGAACTGTTTTAAATACTTAAAATGGCGACGTTTTCCTTACTTGAACAGCGTGCAATCATTCGTTTTCTGAATTTGCGTGGTGTGAAACCAATTTAAATTCATCGACAGTTGAAGGAGACATGTGGTGATGGAGTTACGGATGTGTCGAAAGTGCGTTCGTGGGTGCGACAGTTTAATGAAGGCAAAACATCATGTGAGAACAAACCGAAACAACCTCGGGCTCACACAAGCCGGTCTGACGACATGATTGAGAAAGTGGAGAGAATTGTTTTGGGGGATCGCCGAATGACTGTTGAACAGATCGCCTCCAGAGTTGGCATTTCTGTGGGTGCTGTGCACACAATCCTGCATGACGACCTGAAAATGCGAAAAGTGTCATCCAGGTGGGTGCCACGAATGCTGACGGACGACCACATGGCTGCCCGTGCGGCATGTTGCCGAGCAATGTTGATCCGCAACGACAGCACGAATGGGACTTTCTTTTCGTCGGTTGTGACAATGGATGAGACGTGGATGCCATTTTTCAATCCAGAAACAAAGCTCAATGGAAGCACACAGATTCACCGCCACCAAAAATAATTTCAGGTAACCGCCAGTGCTGAAAAAATGATGGTGTCCATGTTCTGGGACAGCGAGGGCGTAATCCTTACCCATTGCGTTCCAAAGGGCACTACGGTAATAGGTGCATCCTACGAAAATGTTTTGAAGAACAAATTCCTTCCTGCACTGCAACAAAAATGCCCGGGAAGGGCTGCGCATGTGCTGTTTCACCAAGACAACGCACCCGCTCATCGAGCTAACGTTACGCAACAGTTTCTTCGTGATAACAACCTTGAAGTGATTCCTCATGCTCCCTACTCACCTGACCTGGCTCTTAGTGACTTTTGGCTTTTTCCAACAATGAAAGACACTCTCCGTGGCCGCACATTCACTAGCTATGCTGTTATTGCCTCAGCGATTTTCCAGTGGTCAAAACAGACTCCTAAAGAAGCCTTCGCCGCTGCCATGGAATCATGGCGTCAGCGTTGTGAAAAATGTGTACGTCTGCAGAGTGATTATGTCGAGAAGTAACGCCAGTTTCATCGATTTCGGGTGAGTAGTTAATTAGAAAAAAAATCGGAGGCCTTAGAACTTGAATGCACCTCGTACTATCGCCCATGGCAACGGCGTCTCTACCACAAAAGATAGAGGGCTCTGCTCTATCTACAAATGATGTGAAAAGTGAATGGGACAACAGCTACCTGAATTTTAAATAATTGTAAATTTCTGGAGGTTTAGTTAGTTATATATATTATTTATTATGGATTATATTACAACTGGAACGAACTTTAAAATTTACGATTCGTTGCTTAAGCATGTAACTACCGTTGGTCACCGTGGAGGGCGCTACCGTCTGCCCACGTGTTGTTGGCCGTTATTTAAGCTCATGCAGGGAGCCACCCGTAAACAGGCAGGGTGACGACTCCAGCGAGCGACCAAATGGGTATAAAAATCTGTTTATTTAGTGTAACTTTGATTAATTGCTTGTAGATTACGTACTTAATTACTTATTAATACTATAACTTTACAGTGTAAATTGCCCTGAAGGTGACCCCATCGCTGGTTGAAACCGGTTAGCGGCAAAATAAATAATGCGATTGTGACTGCCGTTTTGAATAATTGATCATAAGTAAATTAATCGCTGTCTATTTCCATACAACTATGTTGTCTAAAAACAGTAGCTCAGTATGCTTTACAGAGTGTCGACGTGTTCCCTTGGTCTGCTTGATCATTAGATCTGTCTCCAGTCGAGCACATGTGGGACGTCATCGGCAGCCAACTCCAGCGTCAAGCAAAAATCTACATCTACATCTACATCTGTACTCCGCGAGCCACCTTACGGTGTGTGGCGGAGGGTACTTATTGTACCACTATCTGATCCCCCCTTCCCTGTTCCATTCACGAATTGTGCGTGGGAAGAACGACTGCTTGTAAGTCTCCGTATTTGCTCTAATTTCTCGGATCTTTTCGTTGTGATCATTACGCGAGATATATGTGGGCGGTAGTAATATGTTGCCCATCTCTTCCCGGAATGTGCTCTCTCGTAATTTCGATAATAAACCTCTCCGTATTGCGTAACGCCTTTCTTGAAGTGTCCGCCACTGGAGCTTGTTCAGCATCTCCGTAACGCTCTCTCGCTGACTAAAGGTCCCCATGACGAATCGCGCTGTTTTTCGCTGGATCATGTCTATCTCTTCTATTAATCCAACCTGGTAAGGGTCCCATACTGATGAGCAATACTCAAGAATCGGACGAACAAGCGTTTTGTAAGCTACTTCTTTCGTCGATGAGTCACATTTTCTTAGAATTCTTCCTATGAATCTCAACCTGGCGCCTGCTTTTCCCACTATTTGTTTTATGTGATCATTCCACTTCAGATCGCTCCGGATATTAACTCCTAAGTATTTTACGGTCGTTACCGCTTCCAATGATTTACCACCTATGGCATAATCGTACTGGAATGGATTTCTGCCCCTATGTATGCGCATTATATTACATTTATCTACGTTTAGGGAAAGCTGCCAGCTGTCGCACCATGCATTAATCCTCTGCAGGTCCTCCTGGAGTACGTACGAGTCTTCTGATGTTGCTACTTTCTTGTAGACAACCGTGTCATCTGCAAATAGCCTCACGGAGCTACCGATGTTGTCAACTAAGTCATTTATGTATATTGTAAACAATAAAGGTCCTATCACGCTTCCCTGCGGTACTCCCGAAATTACCTCTACATCTGCAGATTTTGAACCGTTAAGAATGACATGTTGTGTTCTTTCTTCTAGGAAATCCTGAATCCAATCACAAAGCTGGTCCGATATTCCGTAAGCTCGTATTTTTTTCACTAAACGTAAGTGCGGAACCGTATCAAATGCCTTCCTGAAGTCCAGGAATACGGCATCAATCTGCTCGCCAGTGTCTACGGCACTGTGAATTTCTTGGGCAAATAGGGCGAGCTGTATTGACCGCATGGAACTCCAGGCCACAAGCTGACATCTGGTACCTGTACAGCACAATGCATGCAACTGTGCATGCTTCCACAATATTCTGGCGGTTACACCGGCTGTTAATGAAAACTTCCTGGCAGATTAAAACTGTGTGCCCGACCGAGACTCGATCGGGCACTCAGTTTTAATCTGCCAGGAAGTTTCATATCAGCGCACACTCCGCTGCAGAGTGAAAATCTCATTCTGTTAATGAAAAGTTGTAGTGGCTTATGAGACACTGACTGCTTAACTCCAACAGAATCAATCCGCTTCGTACTGTTGTCCTACAGGGCTCGAACCCATCACCCAATGGAATGTGCAGCTACAGTTACAATCTCTTGGTTTTTATCACGTGTTCGTGGTAACATTTCGTACGTCCATCGAACAAATTCCCCCAGAATAGCGGTGCCACCGGAATTTTGAGGCTTGTGAATCCAGACCCCAGCCCCCACCCCCACCTCCCCAAAAAAAAATCAGTGGTTCCAAAATTGGCTGACATGTCCTTCTAGTGTTCGGGGAGGGGGGAGGGGGGAACTATAAACCTCCAAATGAGAACGAAGAGGGCATATTCTCTGTTACGAAGTAAGAAAATGCAGCGATAGCTTCGAAAGTCGCAATGAAGGAGCCACCTGAAGGTATAAGGAATAGCTGCATGATCACAACAGTCTGACCTCAGAGACTTGTATCGTGCACTACTAAGCTGCCTGTCTTATGACGTCATGAACCTTACTCTGCCTGCCCCAAATTGCACGCCAAATAGATTTATCCATTCATTACATCACTTCAATACTGCGTTTACTCCATTCTGCTGGAGTACAGAAATGTTGCTCATAGCACTGCTTTGTTGTCAGACAGTTACGAAACACTGTGTATATCGCACATCTCTAAAACCGCATTTTCGGTTCTGCCGTGGCTTGCCACGACGCCATTTTGAGCGGAACTCTGCCGGGAACGCAGCCTGAGGATGGCTTCTGGCGGTATCTCGTCACACGGCCTCTTAACTTTTTAATTCCGCGTTACTAACTCAATTACCTAGTGCTCCCCTCCACTCCAGAGATTAATTATCAATTAGGAAATTATTAAATTAATTACGGCGAAGAAACGAGTCGAATTTTCCTTTCCGTATAAAAGCGGCAGTAAAATATTTTAATGTAAAAATTTGCGTCTTTTGGTGCTGAAACAACAGAAACAATTAGAGCATCTTAATTTAGCGGAGGTCCAGGCGTGGCGGGCATTCCTCTAATTCTGGGGCAGCGACCCTCCGGCATCCGGCTGCAGGTAGCTAGAGGCGGCGCTGCTCACACAGGCGCCTGCCTGCCTGCCTGCATATTGCGTGCCGCGGGCAAATTCTCCTCCGCGGCGCAGAACAGGTGCGAATCCGGAGGCACCAACAGCTGCGCGGTGGAATTCGTAAACAACTTGTCGGCGGAAAGCGCGCTTAGTACACCAGCAGGAAACAGGTTAGTAGGTCATAAGATTATTCAGGCGCCTCCCTAATGAGAATTTTTTTTCCCTTTCTTTTACGATTTATTCTCTACCCAGAAGGGTAGAGAGGATGTTTCATTGGCCAGTCGTTGTCATCTGAGTTTCTAGCCAAGTACGAGGCATTTGTTAGTGGTGCAAAGTTGGTTATGGGGGGGGGGGGGCTTTGTTGGTAAATAAATCGGGAATGGCTTTAAATTGATATGGCCATTATTGCTACACCACGAAGATGACGTGCTACAGACGCTAAATTTAACGGACAGGAAGAAGATGCTGTGAGATGCAAATGATTAGCTTTTCAGAGCATTCACACAAGGTTGACGCCGGTGGCGACACCTACAACGTGCTGACATGAGGAAAGTTTCCAACCGATTTCTCATACACAAACAGCAGTTGACCGGCGTTCCCTGGTGAAACGTTGTAGTGGTGCCTCGTGTAAGGAGGAAAATGCCTACATCACGTTTCTGACTTTGATAAAGATCGGATTGTAGCCTATCGCGACTGCGGTTTATCATATCGCGACATTGCTGCTCGCGTTGGTCGAGATCCAATGAATGTTAGCAGAATATGGAATCGGTGGGTTCAGCAGGGTTATACGGAACGCCGTGCTGGATCCCAACGGCCTCGTATCACTAGCAGTCGAGATGAAAGGCATCTTATCCGCATGGCTGTAACGGATCGTGCTGTCTCGATCCCTGAGTCAACAGATGGTCGCGTTTGCAAGACAACAACCATCTGCATGAACAGTTCGACGACGTTTGCAGCAGCATGGACTATCAGCTCGGAGACTGTGGCTGCGGTTACCCTTGACGCTGCATCACAGAGAGGAGCGCCTGCGATGGTGTACTCAACGACGAACCTGGGTGCACGAATGTCAAAACGTCATTTCTTCGGATGAATCCAGGTTCTGTTATCAGCATCATGATGGTCGCATCCGTCTTTGGCGACATTGGAAGCGTGTATTCGTCATCGCCCGACTGGCGTATCACCCGGCGTGATGGTGTACTGTGCCATTGGTTACACGTTTCGGTCACCTCTTGTTCGCATTGACTGCTCTTGAACAGTGGACGTTACATTTCAGATGTGTTACGACCCGTGGCTCTACCCTTCATTCGGTCCCTGCGAAACCCTACATGTCAGCAGGATAATTCACGACCGCATGTCGCAGGTCCTGTATGGGGCTTTCTGGATACAGAAAATGTTCGACTGCTACCCTGGCCAGCACATTCTCCAGACCTCTCATCAATTGAAAACGTGTGGTCAATGGTGACCGAGCAACTGTGTCGTCACAATACGCCAGTCACTACTCTTGATGACCTGTGGTATCGTGTTGAAGCTGCATGGGCAGCTGTACCTGTACACGCCATCCAAGCTCTGTTTGACTCAATGCCCAGGCGTATCAAGGCCGTTATTACGGCCAGAGTTGGTTGTTGTGGGTATTGATTTCTCAGGATCTATGCACCCAAATTGCGTGAAAATGCAATCATATGTCAGTGCTAGTATAATATATTTATGTAATGGATAACCGTTTATCATCTGCATTTAATGGCCAGTAGTGGAATATAATTTATTCATTAATGGCATTCAAGAATATAATGGGATGAAATGTTACTATCAAAGTATTCAAAGTGCTAGGAATCAGAGTCGAGGCACTTGATAAGCAATCTGACCTTAAATTAGAATTAATGTCTCCTAATACGGAATCTAAATTTGGAATGTTAAAGACTCTTGAAGTGCAATCTTACTTCAAAGTAAATCAAACACTGACGCACGCTACCTGACTATAAAGTTACATAGACACGTGTGACTTAATGTGATAACAGTGGAAAGCAACTAATTGAATAAAATGTGCAACGGAGGGATGAAAACGCATCGAACAAATATAACCGAAATCAGGCCATTAGCAAATGCAAACCTGAATCTGGATTCTAAACCGGAATAAGTGAAGTTTATTGAGCATTGCTCGTGCAGCGAAATTCCCCGCGTCCTGACTGCTGCTGGTTCGCGCTCAGCATCTGCTGAGATACCGAAGCGCGAGGCGGCGGCAACTTGCGAATTATTGCGTCCCCTGCTGTGAACGTAACAGTCTCGCGTGGGCTACACTGGATCACGGCGGTAGACAGCTGTGGCAAGTGTCGCGGTGCGACGCTTCTCGGACGGAGTAAGCAACAACAGACTCACTAGACGGCGGCAACAAGAGCGTCTTCCGAAGTTACGAAATTACCTTTTCGGTCGTTTTATGGGGGGGGGGGGGGGGGTTGGACTTTAGCGAATCAGTATTGTTGTTACTTTTATAAAATTCTCCTTCCTATTATTTGGTTTATTGTGGTTAGCCACTAGTCTTTCAGGAGTTGTAAATGGCCTCTCGACTCCCACTTGGCTGTCCCAAGCCGCCCGGTGTGGCCACGCGGTTTGAGGCGCCATGTAACGGACTGCGCGGCCCCTCCCACCGGAGGTTCGAGTTCTCCCTCGGGCATGTGTGTGTGTGTGTGTGTGTGTGTGTGTGTGTGTGTGTGTGTATGTGTGTGTGTGTGTGTGTGTGTTTTGCTCTAAGATAGTTTAAATAATGTCTAGGGACCGATGACTTCAGCAGTTTGCTCCCTTAGGAATTCACACACACATTTCGTTGTCTCCAGCCACTGGTTGGATTCGTTTCCATTTCCAATATTTACTTTGTCCCCTACAACCAGTCCCCTCGGTTACTGTTATTTTCATCTCCCTGTATCTCTGTCGCTCTCTGCTCGACGGTTTGTTGCCGTCAACCAATGGGAAGCTTGCATTTCATGTGGAAAAAATCCTCTGATTCTGATTTCCCTTTCAAGTGGCTAAAAGTGGAAAAATCCTGCTGTTTGGGGGCAGTCTGGTCCCTGACGGTGCATCAGGTGTGTCTGACAGTCTTCCGGCTTAGACTGCGCGCAGAGCGCACACTGACACCGGTCGTCAGACGCCGTTGCCCGACGTGGACCGATGACATCGGGCGACGTCGGCCACAGTGCGTCTCATCTCATTCGTCATTTTTTGGCGGGGTTCCAGCAGGTTACGTTAGCTATGTATGAGGTAGATTAGATTTCAACCAAGCATGGGACGGATACCACGCCGTCTCTATTCTTGGAGACGAATTCTGCAATGCGGTGTTTGCTATTAAAGAGATGCCGAATGAGGTGTATCTGCCTCGAAAAGAACATAGTGTTATAAGAATTACCAGACAAGTCTTAAGAAATATCCAGGTGATACGAAAATATAGTATAGTATACACCGCATTAAGAATATCTCCAAAACACGTTGTTCTGATAATGCTTTATTATGCTACAGTGGCGACTCCGGTGTTTAAAGGTTTTTCCAATGAGGTTATGAGCACGCGGTTGTTAATTTGCGTGATCAGAGTAGATCTTTCTATTATATGATGCATGGATAAAATTTGTGTGTGACCTAACCAAATATTATTTAACCAATGGAAATTTTAGATTTGTGGTTTCACAGCAGCTCACTTTATTCTACAACCGGTGAATATTAAAGCAATATATTCAGATAATCAGATTCCAGTACTGGAAACTTCACTGCTCTTTGAACACTTGAGATATAACGTAATAAGATTTCTGGTGACAGTATTACTTCAGATTCAGCGCAGCTTATAAAAAAGAAAATCAGTTGCATTACAGTGTGTTTCTGGGCACTTGAACGAAGCATAGCTCCAAAATTCGGTATAGAATAAATTAAAAATTTCATACCACTTTTAAAGTTCTTATTTTTATTCTCTCTATTATTTAATGAGCGTTTCATTAATGTGACTGCGTATTATTATTAACTGATTTTTTATTTACGCTTTGGTTTAGCGATTCCTTTTAACTCTTTGCTCTTTTTATTTAAGTTGAGTCCTTTTAATTATGTTTGCGGCGGTTATTAAGTCTATATTGCATACTGTCCTCCGTGAGTCAAAGAATACGGTAATACCATATGCGTTTCGCAGCAGCAGATCTCGCTGAGTCTCCTTGATCGAACTTCTCCACCTGAACTCGTTAAAGATAATTTATCGCTCTACGGAAATCGATCGGTAAAGCCAAGTGCTATGCTGTGTCATGTGTATGGAATGTGGCGTCCAACTTTATTTCGTGAAGTTATCCCAAAACCGTGTAAAACTGCAGGTTCGCACCATCAAACCACACAACACTTCCGAACGACTTGCGTCTTGCAATCACTGAATATTTCTTTTTAAATGATTAAAGGTTGTGAACTCTTCACATCTGATACTCCTTTCGTGCTTTTATACGTATTTATTTTCTTCAATACCACAAAACATAGATTACTGCCTTAATGCCGGCTTCCAACAATCTCCTGTCAATCCGACATAGAACATCTCTCTTCCAATGTCCAACATGGAATAATATCTCTTTGCCGTAGCTTAATACAGTCTTTATATCTTTTTTATCGAGTTCGCACGGAGATGCTTAAATTCCACAGAGTATTTATCTCATAGGAAAGATGTGGACGTCAGATGTCAATTACTAAAGTGTCGCTTCTAACATTACTTGAGCCAGAATTGCATCTTCAATGTAAGTATCGGACTTTTTAATACAGCGGAAATCGCGTATATACGCAAGCATCCTACATATGTTTTGCTGAATTTTTTTGAAATTGTGCAGAAAGATGTCAATTAAACGTAATTCAGCATAAGTGTGACGTGCAACACAAAGTCTGGAATAAGGTACTCCAATCATCTAAAGCACTGTAAAGTGGAAACACGTACCTACACCACATTTTTAAACCACTTCATGTAACAGAATTATCACCCTACTAGCATAAAAACGCCAGTTAAGCAGTAACAATAATTTGTAAAAGGTAATGTCCAGCTACCACAACCCAAAAAAATACAATAAAGTAACTTTAATCATAAGATACATCATCCTTGTCGCTTGAACAAATTACTTTTCGAAGTTATGATCTGCACCTAAAATTTCCGATAAATTGTGGTTCCCAATAAAATTGCGATTTCATTGCATAGATTCCGAACTGTATCCTGATTATTATTTTTTCATCTTCATGCCACAAGCTACTCCTTTGGCTAAACTCATTAGTTTTCTCACAGTCCATGTTTCGTGTCGTGTCGGCCATTATGACCGAAAAAAAACAACAAATTGATTTGAATTTCACCGACTGTCGTCCGAAATCTGTCTGTTCGGACGATGAGATCGGCTACACTGTGACCGCGCACGTGGTGGCAAACTGATTTGAAAAGATCGGCCGTCTTCGGACGATGTCGGTCGTCGGCGGAATCGACCGTGCCGAGAACCATAAAGGCCTAAAGAACACCGTCGTCGATTTCGAGATTCCTGAGCTCTGTTGAACTTACGATAAACCGGCATTGTCTGTGTTGTTCAGCCACAATTAACCGTATATACCCGTATGAGCGTTCACGAGATTCTGTTTCACTGATTTCTCTCGTATTCGTTTCCACATGGGCCCAAAGCAAAAAGCATAATATTGTTGCTCTGCACTGCTCAATTGTTATCTATGGTTGCCAACATGATTTAGTGTCCGCACCATGAACGTAGCAGTGCTTTGTGATAGGAGTTATATTTGCAGATTTTTCTGAGCATCCAGCTACAAATGTGCTTAATCTAATCAATGGCAACAAGGACAATGAAGTGTTGGAATAAGTCACAACTGCGTGGGTGCTGCATTCAATACGTGCTCCTCACGTGGCAGAAAGTTTTACTTGTTACAAGTGCAGTGAATGAGTACTTGTTACTCATTAAAACATTTTAAAACCGTCAAGACAAACTATCATTAGCCTACAAATGGAAATATTGTGAGTTAACATTAATAACAAATACAATCCTAAATATTGATTAATATTTTCTTAATACAATGTAGGTACATTATTTTTCCATGCGGAATATAGGATTCTGAGTTGGTTAAAAAACACGTCGGATCTATGAGGCTGGCGGTTAGTCTACAAATCTGATTTTTACAAACGGCTATTTTCCTCAGAACTTCGTGTCTATGCTTTGGGCCTTGTTGATAGTCAGTGTCTCAATTGTTGAAGGTTTTTTCAGTCCGTCCTTGCAACACGAAAAATCGTATATTGTCACCAAACGTGTGTCGTTTAACTGAAATAAAACACCATCATTGGTCTGTAATGAAACATATTTATGATTTACATTGCTTTCTATATCTGAAATCACTTCGATACAAAAGATACTGATGTTACGGTATTTTTGTCTGATTTTCGTTCACATCAGGAAGCGAGGGCTGCTTGCTTATTGAGTTTCATGTCAGATATTCTACAGTTCTGCAAAGCAATGAGGCATTTGCGGAAAACAAAAGTGCCAAACGAAGGAATATCTCAAGAGCCTGCAAGCACACGGCGTTTCCTAATGTCACCCTGTATAAACCAACACTATGGTGAATGCCAATAAAATGTTCCTTTTACTCTATTGATTATTGAATTGGCCATAGCTGTGTTACGTCTGTTGTTTTACAGGTATTACGAATTACTGTAAGTTCGTTTAACAGTACAATGGCGTTCACTTAGCATCACAATGGTGTTAAGTGAACGAGTGCGTTGGGACATCAGCACAACATGATTTGTGTTTTATATTTGTGGTATTTTATGTTTCACATAGTGATGTTCCTTGATACCTTTTATTGAAAAATGCACATCACCATGTAATCTGCAAGTTCGTAAACATCATGAACTTCCGTCAATATGTTACAAGATCCGATGTTGACAGGAGATATCTGTCGAAACCGGTTACTAATAGAAAGATTTACAATACATCTTGGTGAACGTGGTTTTTAATAATAATATACCATTCACATTTCGCCCCAAGAGTGGACACAATGTCAAACATACATAATGATTTTACTTGTATTGCCAATCAATAGCTTCCAATTGAACATGTATTTAACTTGTAACTGGTTTCTGTTAGCACTACTGCTTAATTTGATTTCACTTACTGATTATTGTCGTATAGTAGAGTAATAATGTAAGAGATAGACGATTAAATGCATTGTTGAGAAGACTTTCTCGATCGTAACGCTTTTAATTTTGAATAAAATGTTTTTTCTTAGGTACATGACAATTTCGTACCTTGGGACAAGTGTTCACGTTTGGGAACAAATTAATCTTCCGGAGTAATTATTGTAATTTGAGGAAAAGATTGCAGCACATAAAAAGTGAATGCCTTTGTTTCAAAATGAAATAATAAGATACGACAAACCACGAAAGAGTTATTCTAATGGGACGAAAATCGGTAGGTATGATCCACATGTACAGGCAAACAAATGACTACAACTTCAGAAAAATTGGACGATTCATCCAAAAGAAAGAGCTTCACAAATCGACAAATTCAATAACGCGTTGGTCCTCCTCTGGCCCTTATCAAAGTTATTCGGATTGGCAGTGGTTCATAGGGTTGTTGGATGTCCTCCTACGGGATGTAGTTCCAAATTTTGTCCAATTGGCGAGTTCGATCGTCATCATCCCGAGCTCGTTGAGGGCTCTGGTCATAATGGTCCCAACTTTCTCAGTATGGGAGAGGAGATCTGGCGACTCTCCTGGCTAAGGTAGAATTTGACAAGCAAGAAGACAAGCAGCAGAATGCCCGAGGTGCCTTGCCATGAATGGCAACAAAAAAGGACGCAGAATATCGTCGACGTACCGGTGTGCTGTGAGGATTCCACGGATGACAACTTCAGGACTCCTGAAATGGTGCCTCTGATCATCGCTTCTTGTTGTCGGCCCATATGTCGAGCGACGATCAGGCTGGTATCCCATCAGTGTCTGGCGCGTCTCCAGACACGTTTTCGGCCTGAAATCTCATTGATTGGAATAGCATTGTCTTCACTGATGAGGACCAGATGACCAGTGAAGACATGTCTGAAGATGCCCTGGACAGGGGTGCGATACCAAACTGACTCTCACCGCCATAAGGCCAAACAACCAGTGGGGAGTCCCATTTCTTTTTGTAGCAGAGTCCCTTTACTTGCCATCAGCAGGACCCATAAAATCCAATGGTACATCGACGATATTCTACATCCATTATGGCAAGCCATGAGCAATTCATTTCAGCAAGATAATTCCCGCCTGAACACGGCGAGAGTGTCTACTGCTTGTCTTTGCGCCTGGCAAACCCTAACTTCACCAGAGATGTCGACGGATCTCTCCCCAATTGAAAACTTTTGGATCATTATAATCAGGGGCCTCGAGCCAGCTGAGGATGCTGACAATATGACGTCCAGTTGGACAGAATTTGGTACAACATCCCTCAGGAGGACATCCAGCAACTGTATCAATCAACACCAAGCGGAATAGTTGCCTGCATAAGGGCCAGAGATGGAACAACGCATTAATGACTTGCTCAGTTTATGAAGATCTTTCTCTCGAATAAATCCTGTAATTTTTCCGAAATTGTAATCATTTGTTTCTCTAAACCTATTTCCGTCGCATCTACATCTACATCTACATCCATACTCCGCAAGCCACCTGACTTGCTATATTGTAGCTAAATGATAAGGGATCTCTTTCTATGTATTCGCAGCACATTACACTTGCCTACATTCAGATTGAATTGCCATTCCCTGCACCATGCGTCAATTCGCTGCAGATCCTCCCGCATTTCAGTACAGTTTTCCATTGTTACAACCTCTCAATATACCACAGCATCATCCGTAAAAAGCCTCAGTGAACTTCCGATGTTATCCAGAAGGTCATTTATGTATATTGTGAGTAGCAACGGTCCTACGACACTCTCCTGCGGCACACTTGAAATCACTCTTACTTCTGAAGACCTCTCTCCATTGAGAATGACATGCTGCGTTCTGTTATCCAGGAACTCTTCAATCCAGTCACACAATTTGTCTGATAGTCCATATGCTCTTACTTTGTTCATTAAACGACTGTGGGGAACTGTATCGAACGCCTTGCGGAAGTCAAGAAACTCGGCATCTACCTGGGAACCCGTGTCTATGGCCCTCTGAGTCTCGTGGATGAATAGAGCGAGCTGGGTTTCACACGACCGTCTTTTTCGAAACCCATGCTGATTCCTACAGAGTAGGTTTCTAGTCATTATACTCGAACATAATACGTATTCCAAAATCCTACAACTGATCGACGTTAGAGATATAGGTCTGCACATCAGTTCGACGTCCCTTCTTGACAACTGGGATGACCTTTGCCCTTTTCCAATTCTTTGGAAGGCTACGCTCATCTAGAGACCTACGGTACACCGCTGCATCCGGATAATTCTTTCGTCCCGCGCCTGTACATATACACGCCTGCTCATAAATTAAGGATAATTGCAGAATGTGGTGCCACACAACGTGGCACTACACCAAACTGGCGCTAATAGCATAGGCACATAGGAAACACACAGGACACAGATCTGTAAGTCAACGGTATTGGTGATAAGTTGAGAAAACCGTCCCGAAACACATGTGCTACAAAACGCCACTGTTTCCTGCGCATGTACCCCGACACCAATATGGGATATGATCACCATGCACACGTACACAGGCCGCACACCGGGTCGGCATACTCTGGATCAGGTGGTCGAGCAGCAGCTGGTGTATAGCTTCTCATTCTTGCACCAGTGCCTGTCGGAGCTCCTGAAGTGTCGTAGGGCTTTGAAGACGTGCAGCGATTGTCGACCGAGAGCATCCCAGACATGCTCGATGGGACTTAGGTCTGGAGAACAGGCAGGCCACTCCATTCGCCTGATATCTTCTGTTTCGAGGTACTTCTCGACGATGACTGTTCGGTGGGGCCGTGCGTTATCATCCATCAGGAAGAAGGTGGGACCCACTGCACCCTTGAAAAGGCTGACATACTGGTGCAAAATGACGTCCCGATACACCTGGCCTGTTACAGTTCCTCTGTCAAAGACTTGCAGGGGTGTACTTGCACCAATCATAATCCCACCCCAACCCATCTAACCACGACCTCCATACAGGTCCCTTTCAAGGACATTAAGGGGTTCGTATCTGGTACCTGGTTCACGCCAGGTGAAAACCCGGCAGACTATACCTGGACTCGTCTGTGAACATAAACTGGGACCACTGTTCCAATGACCATGTACTGTGTTCCTGATACCAGGCTTTACAGGGTCCCCTGTGGCCACGGGTGAGTGGAATGCACCTTGCAGGTCTCTGGGCGAATAAACCATGTCTGTTCAGTCGTCTGTAGACTGTGTGCCTGGAGACAACCGCCCCGATACACCTGGCCTGTTATAGTTCCTCTGTCAAAGACCTGCAGGGGTGTATGTGCACCAGTCATAATCCCACTCCACATCATCAAACCACGACCTCCATACAGGTCCCTTTCAAGGACATTAAGGGGTTGGTATCTGGTTCCTGGTTCACGCCAGATGAAAAACCGGCAAGAATCACTGTTCAGACTATACCTGGACTCGTCTATGAACATAAACTGGGACCACTGTTCCAATGAGCATGTACTGTGTTCTTGATACCAGGGTTTACGGGCTCTCCTGTGACCAAGGGTCAGTGGAATGCACCTTGCAGGTCTCCGTGTTAATAAACCATGTCTGTTCAGTCGTCTGTAGACTGTGTGTCTGGAGACAACTGTTCCAGTGGCTGCGGTAAGGTCCCGAGCAAGGCTACCTGCAGTTCCCCGTGGCCGACTGCGGGCACTGACGATGGGATACCGGTCTTCTAGTGGTGTTGTACACTGTGGACCTCCCGTGTTGTAGCGCCTGGACACGTTTCCTGTGTGCTGGAATCGTTTCCATAATCTTGAGATCACACTTTGTGGCACACGGAGGGCCCGTGCTACGACCTGCTGTGTTTGACCAGCCTCCAGTCGCTCTAGTATTCTACCCCTCATAACGTCATCAATATGTGTTCTTTGAGCCATTTTCAACACACAGTCACCATTAGCACGTCTGAAAACGTCCGCAGACTTACTCGCTGCACTGTACTCTGGCATGCAGCAACACACCTCTGAGTATGTGGACTGCTGCCAGCACCACCGTGCGACGACCACAGGTCAAATGCACCGCATGGTCATACCCCGAGGTGATTTAAACCCGCAGTCCGTCCACCAGAGCGTTGTTTCACCACGTATCAGCATTATCCTTAATTTATGAGCATATATATGTATCAAATTTCTATTACAGGGCTGACGGAAAAATGTATCACGGTACAACACTCTCCCCTAGGTTCTTTAACAGCAATGCTCCAATGTCTCGAGTGCTTTAGACCCTATATGGCTGCTCCATAAAGAACACTGGTGTCCAGATCTCTTTAATACACCTTGGTTTCCTTCGCTTTGTGCGGAGCCGCTAAACTACGACGTCGGTGGTCTGGAGACGCGTCTTAGTCCATCGATGGCATAGATGTAACACGATGAGCACAAATTTTACTAGCAGATAATTTGCGAAAGAGAAGCCTCCTTGATATCTAGGAGTGACTGAAGTGTGGCGACGTTGGATCGTCGTGCCCAGTGCCCACTGCTGGCGGACCTGCAGGTGCAGGTGGAGGGCGGCTGACGGCGAATTGAAGTCTCTCTGGGGCGCCCTCGCTCTGGGGCGCTGGGACGCTGGGATGATCCCCTCGCAGAGCCGAGGGGAGGCCAGATTCTATCTGCCCGGCTTTCCGCCGCCAGCCCCAATATCCTCTCGCGCAGTCGAGCACGGATTCGGCAGCGGCAGTTGCGTGATAAGCAGGAATAACAACTGCTGCTCAGAGGGTCGGTGCAACGGGGAGTGACGGGACATTTTCAGGGGCGTTATAATGAGGATGAGGGGCTGCTAGGTACCACTGCCACGGTTCAGAGGCAATGATAACAAGTAAGGAAGGCAGGATGAAAGGAACGGCTTGCTTAAAAGAGCACAGACTTCAGGATGAACAAAGCAATGGTGAAATTGTGGCAGTGCACATTCTGAATGCTGCAGCGAGACATGCGACGTTTAGAATTTGCTTACAGTGTGAAGAAGAACAACAACCTGCACCAACGTCGAATCGAGCAATTCTTTCTTTCTTTCTTTCACTGGTGCCATGTCCAGCGCTATCGCAGGGTCGGCATTGTTAGGAACAGATTTGGCAAGGTTAGTGGAAAGGGGTGGCTGGGCTGTTCGTGTCGCCACCCTGTACCCCACGGGACGGAATTAGTGTACCCCTGCTGTCTGCGTCGAGTGTAATTAACGGAAAAGTGCGAGCATGTTCATATGTCTGCCAGTCGTGTAACTGAGGCGAAACGTAGGGACCGGCCCAGTATTCACTTAATGGGATGTGGAAAACCGCCTAAAAACCACATCCAGGCTGGCCGGCACACCGACCGACGACGGTAAATCCGTCGGGCGGATCCGATCCGGGGCCGGTGCACCTACCCGAATCCAGGAAGCAGCGCATTAGCGTTCTCGGCTAACCTGGCGGGTCAACGTCTAATCGAGTAATATTTTCCAAATAACCATACGTCGAAATGCACCGTTAATCTGTGAGTTAAGTGACAAAATGTCCTATCCACCATAAACATCAAAACAATTAAATACGTGACAGTACGTTTGAAATTAATTATGTCTAGATCGCAAGCCACGTTTATTAAAAGGTGAGCGGTTTCGATCATCACATGATCATCTTCAGAACTACAGCTATATTTATTGACAATGGCCGTACGTGGAGCAGGAACCGCTGAATGACGATAGTCAACAAAATAAAAGTGAGTTGTGTCAAAATGACGTAAAAACCGGAGTTGACTACCGTCGTTCAGTGGTTCCTGCTCCATACACAACCATTATCCGTCAGTATAGTTGTAGGTCTGAAGATGCTCATGTGATGATCAAAACTGGTCACATTTTAATGCACGTGCCTTGCGATCTACACCTTCATAAAGTCATTCTTACAGATTTAAAAGATCAGAATGATCCCTCTAACTATAAAAATCAATTCAAACTCAGTTAATAAAATTTAAGTGTATTAAGAAACTGTTCGTCGTGTTACAGTTTTCAGTAATAATCCTACAAGTGCGCTATCGGCAGAAATATTTATATTATATCAATTTATACTATATCAGCGGCTAACATTTTCGAGATAATTTGTGAATTATATACAATATAATGTTCAATGTTCAGTCTTCGTTAGAAGAAGAATTTCGGAGCATATAATCAGCAAACTTTGATGTAACTAGGAACTGAATACACGATAATCTTTTTCTTTAAATGTACGACGCGGAGGAAAACTAGGTGTAAATATGAGTACAAACAATTCCTGTATTGATTTTATACTTTATCATCACAATCATTATTCCTCCCCCACGGCCGACAATTCATTGTTTTTTAGAAGTCTGTTTTCCTTCATTCTATCAACAAGATCCTTCCATTTCGCCCTTTTCCATTCTACCTAGTCATTAACTAAAATGATTTCAAATCTGCTCTCAGTGTTTCATTCCTTAATTTATCCCTTTTATTACAGTCTCTTACATATCTCATTAACTTCAAGTATGCTGCTTCTATAAGAGATTTTTCTTTTTTGTCGCTGTCCATGATTCAGAACCATATACAAGAGTAGGTACAGCCATAACTCGTACATCACATCCTAGGCAACTGAAGTGATATACTTGTTCTAAAATTTTATCATTTATTATTATCTTCGATCTCACTGGATTCTTGCCTTTGAAAGCCATTATCGTTGTCTTTGGTGTTTTGGCTTAATCTAGATACTGCTCTCTAAATTATTCTATGTTTCCTATAAAATTATTTAGTCATTAGCACGTAACACAGTATTTAATGGTACGCTAGATCCTATTTTAATTCCTAAGGGTATGTCACCTTTCCACTTCATAACTAGGTCTTTAATACATAAATTAAATGAAGTGGGTGATAGATTGCACCTTCCTCGAACACCTGATTTATTAAAATTTTATCTGACAGTTCCGAACCTGAGTTTATAGTGTATTTGTATTTACATATAGGCTGTTTACGGCATTAATATGATGTGCAGTAAAACCTTTTATTTCCAGTATTTTCCACTGAAGGGATCTTTTAACCATATCAAAAGCTCCCTCAGAATCAATAAATGCTAAATGCGTTTCTAAGCCAAATTCCCGACGTCTTTCAATAATTTGTCTTATTATAAATACATTGTCATTACACGAACGTTCCCTTTTGAAGCATAATTGTTGCTGTGAGATTATTGCGTTAGTGCTAGTTTGTAGTCTTTCATTAAGAATATTCCCGTAAGTTTTATATGCTGCATTTAGTAAAAATTCCTCTATTATTTGCTGCGTCTTTCCTATTGTCTTTTTAAAATACAGAAATTACTTTAGCTGTGTTCCATTCTTGAAGTACAGAACAGTTCTTCCAACAAGCATTTAAAAAATGGAGGAAGCAAAATTCTAAAACGCATCCTCCAAATTTGATTAATTCAGCATTAATGATTAATTCAGCATTAATGCCATCTAGGACAACAGCTTTTGTTTTTTTTAATTACATTAAAGGCTGCTTTTAGTTCTTCAATTTCTATTGGCTCTATAGAGTTACTATAAATTTCGGTAGAATAACTTTCTTCACTATTTTCATCATATTATAAATTTCTGTAATGTTATATCCAATGATCGTCTATTATTATATTAATATTTGCGGTATCTTTCTCCGTTTTATTCACTCGCTTCATAAGATTAAACGCTAAACGCTCTTCCGTGAAGCCGGCCGCGGTGGCCGAGCGGTTCTAAGCGCTTCAGTCCGGAACCGCGAGACTGTTACGGTCGCAGGTTCGAATCCTGCTTCGGGCATGGATGTGTGTGATGTCCTTAGGTTAGTTAGGTTTAAGTAGTTCTAAGTTCTAGGGGACTGCTGACCTCAGATGTTAAGTCCCATAGTGCTCAAAGCCATTTGAACCATTTTGAAGCTCTTCCGTGAATGTCATGTTCAACATTAGCAATGAACCTTTCCCAGGATTCTCTTGGTATCTTTTTATTAAATTTTTTGTTTTATATCTTTCTGTTTATATATTTCCCAGGCTTCATATGTTCGTTTTCGTAAACAGGCGTTACAAGTCCTTTTTTAATATTTTACCTATTTCTGTATTCCATATTTTCAGTCCCCTTTTCCGGTTTGATACTTTACTTTTCCCTAGTACCTCATTAGATCTTTCCAACACTGCTGTTTTCAATGGTTCCCATTCTGCTTCTTTATAGTTTCAACCATTTGCGATTGCTGTGCGAGTCTTTGTTGAGCTTTAAACACAAGAAAGGAGAATGTTGTGCGTTCCAAGAATGTAGTTCGTAAGTGAACATGTGTGGAGATATGGAGCACGTGTAATGTCAAGTTGACCACAGAGCAAGAAGAATGAAAATAAGTTCGTAAAAATCACAAATTACGCTCACATCTAAAATAATGTGGAATACTTGAGTGCAAGATACCATATTTCACAAACAAATAGAGTTCAATGTACCATGTGCCTAAACATTACCATCCGGATACAACAGAAAAAAGAAATCACCACTTATTAACATCAATGACTGAAATTTTATTTGATGTGTGGAAGAGCAATGAGCTTTAGCAGCCCAGAGATGGGAGGCCACTTCAGTGTGGTGTTGAGGTGCAGCGGGGGTTGAAGATGGTGGTGCTGACTAGGCAAATACAGTTTGGAAGTTTAAACATTTTAACTTTTACTGCAACATTCATAGTCCGGTGACGCCCCCTTGGGCGTACAGCATGGCTCTGAGCACTATGGGACTTAACATCTGAGGTCATCAGTCCCCTAGAGCTTAGAACTACTTAAACCTAACTAACCTAAGGACATCACACACATCCGTGCCCGAGGAAGGATTCGAACCTGCAACCAGAGCAACAGCGTGGTTCCAGACTAAAGCGCCTAGAACAGCTTGGTCACAGAGGCCAGCTGGGCGTACGGTGTGCGGACGTTTGCCACACCGGACATTTGCCACGATTTTACCTGCTCCGAAGAGTTGGGTCCCTTGTCTCCCCCTCCCCCTCCTCCTCCTCCTCCTCATCGCTTACTGAGCCTTTCCGCTGGTTTGGTTAACATAGAACCAGAATCTCTTTGGATTTTCCGCCACATTTCTAGAGAGAGTTTCGTTTTGGAAACTATTAAATGCATTTCGCATTGAAATCGGCTCCAAATTCCGACCCTCAGTAAAACTTCGCCAATCTGGGAGATTTTACGTTCGTCTAAATTATACTTGCCGTTTTCGGTGCTCCTGCAGCAGCTTTCTGTCGTGTTTTGTGTACCATGGGGGATCAGTTCCATCTCTCATTAATTTATTTGGTATGAATCTCTCATGTGCTGTTGATACTATTTCTTTGAAATTAAGCCACATATGGTCTTCACATATATAGTTTGGGAGGATAGGAGACTGTCTCTTAGAAAGACGTCAACAGAATTTTTGGTTGCTTTTATAAATAGATATATTTCGCGTTTAGTTTTGGTGAATTTCTTTGTCACGGAATTGAGCCTCGCTACGACTGTGTGTTCACTAATCCCTGTATCCATCGTGATGCTCAGGATTATTTGTGGCTAAGAGGTCAAGTGTGTTTTCGTAACCATTTACAATTTGAATGACCTCGTGAACTAATTGTTCAAAATAATCTTAAAAAATAGCATTTAGAACAATTACGGAAGTTGTTTTCTATCTACAACAGGATATGAAAATGTATTTTTGTCAACATACGGAAGGTAGATTTAAGTCACTGCCAACTATAATTGTATGGGTAGACTACATATTTGTGATGAGACTCAAGATTTCTTTGAACTGTTCAGCAACTGATTCATCTCAGACCGGTGTCGGTTGTCGAATATAGCCACTGCCCATAGTAAGTCACAGGAACTATCTGCTTTAATGTCGCTTGTGAGCTGAAACACACATTACATTATTTTTCCTTAAATTGTGCTTCTTGTTTCTGTTGTAGTGCAGATCATTACAATTACAGCTTTTCCCTCCAAAACCT
The DNA here is from genome assembly GCF_023864345.2 of Schistocerca serialis cubense. Taxonomy (NCBI): domain Eukaryota; kingdom Metazoa; phylum Arthropoda; class Insecta; order Orthoptera; family Acrididae; genus Schistocerca; species Schistocerca serialis. Next base: position 866,010,144 of record NC_064641.1, on the reverse strand, counting down.
AGGATGCTTTCTCTGCGACCCTGTAAATACTACAGCTAAACAATGTAGAACAACAACGTAAGTTACAAGCGTAGCGTTCTGTATTACTTCATTTCCTTATTTCCAACATTTTAAAAATGTACGTCGACTTTAGATGACATGTCAATCATAGATGTTCTTATCTCTATTTAGTGAACGTATTTTCAGTCATGTTTTGAACATTGTCCCCCTACACACTATTAACTAATGTTTCACCGCAAGGGATATCGCATTTTAGAGAGTAAATTAAGATGGAGTATGTCGTTCTTCTTTTGAAACATTCACATACCCATTCCTTCTTTCCTTATTGTCTTTTGGGCATGCAGTTGTAGTAATTAAAGTAGGCACAAACGCAGTGATCAAAAAGAAATGAATAGCATACTTTCGCATTCTCTTTACATCGTTCCTTTCTTGTTGCTCCCATGGTGATGGACTGTTTCTATCGCAATCAGTAAGCGTGAAAGAAAGCTACCGTACAGACAGAGGAATCTATATTTATATTTGGCAGAACTAATTACATACTGACATAATCGTCAGTATTGCTTTCGCTTCCCAAAAGTTATAAATATTTCGATTTCGGAAAAGAAGCTCTGTATTTGGCCAAGATGTCGAAGAAGAAGGTCCCTTACGTACTGGTTATATCGAGTAAGATGTGGAGTCGACGGTTTGAAAGCGGACAGAAGAAGTATGAGAAAGGGCGTCCCTTACCTGAGGGATTGCTACCTGGCGAAGGGGCAAGTGTGGCAAATGTCCGGCGTGGCAAATGTCCGGCATGGCAAATGTCCGGCGTGGCAAATGTCCGGCATGGCAAATGTCCGGCGTGGCAAATGTCCGGCGTGGCAAATAACCGGCATTCTGGCGTACAGCATGGAGGGCCGGCTGTCCACTGGGGAAGCCAGCTGCCAGCGGCTGGTCTGGAAGTGACGTCTGCGCCCAGTGTAGCAGCATGTGCCCCAGTTTGCACAATGAGACAACAGCGTGGCAAGTGCTAGCAGCGCGTCCGTCTAGCCTCTACTGGAATTCTCTTGAGACATCAGGAGCTGGTGCAAGAGCTCTCCCCTACAGCTGGGTGCTCTAACGGTTGCCAAGGTGATGGAGCGCGATGGACCACTACCCTGCAAAGCAAAAGCTCGGGTGCTGCCGTGGGGAGAGGCTGGGAACGGAACGTTTGCATGGTACTAAGTCCACAGGTGGAGCTAGTCTGGTGGAGATGGCGGCGCCGTACGACGTCAGCTACTTGTCGACCTATAACCCGGTGATGACCAGTTTGGTGATCGCTTCGTGGAGGGTACTGCCAGACTATGCAAATCTGTGCTAAAATCAACGAGTACTTATACTGGTTAATGACACGTTTATTATGTCTATGCACGAGTCAGTACCCCTGTGGCTCAATGGTGTAGAAACCTCTGGACCATGCTGTTCCAACCGAGCTCCAGGGAGCCGGAGCGCTCCGGAGCGCTCACTGCGGCAGCTCGGAGCCCGCGTGGAGGGGGGAAAGCGAACTCACTGCCCCCTGGCGGCAAGCAGCCGCAACTGACGCAATAATCCGTGTTCAATGACAGCTATGACTAGCCGTGGGAGCCCTGTACTTCTATTGGAGGATACCTTTCTATTGATTGAGAGGGATGGTCGTCCGCAGTGTGTTGTATGTCATAAAGTATTTAAATCTGCGAAGAGGTACAATATGCAACGACATTATACATGTCTTCAGGTAAATGAAGAACAATTGGATGTGGTACCACTTGATTACACCGCACACAGGACGTGACATTTATGAAGCTGTTTGTGAATCAGTGGACAATATGAATTTGCCGTGGGATAAGCTCCATTCTGTAGCGACAGACGGTGCAAACAAATGATCGGGTGTCACCAAAGTTTTGCTTCTCGTTTGAAAAATAAACTCAGGGACGAATTCGGGAAAGACATTTTCACTCTTCAGTGTTTTATTCATCAAGAGGTACTGTGTGCTGAAACAGTAGAGCTAGGTGGCGTAATGAAAGATGTCGTGAAGTGTGTGAATTTTGTGCGGCGTCACGGTATGAATCATGGCCAATTCAAAGGATTCCTGAAAGATATGCAAGCAGAGTATGGGGATATACCTCACCACAGTACAGTTCGTTGACTGAGTCAGGGAAAAATTCTTGATGTTTTCTTTGCTATTCGTGAGGAAGTATCCCTTTTTTTCGAAATGAAAGAGGAAGAAATGCGTTGTCTGAAAGATATAAAATAGATATCAGACCAGGCGTTCCTATCTGACATAACTATGCATCTGAAGAATTTAAATCTGTCATTGCAGGGCAAAGGGCAGCTAATCGTTGACATGCACGACCAGATCAAAGCGTTCAGGGGAAAGTTACGTTATTTTGAGAAGCAGATGAGTAATGGACATTTGACGTTCTTCAGTAGTCTTGCTTCTTTAAAACTACATGAAGGTACTACTTTCGACGATTACCAAGCAAAGTTAAAGCAGCTCATCACGTCGTTTGAAACACGATTCCGAGACCTCACTAGTGTGGAAATGGAACTTAAGGTGTTCAGCACTCCTTTTTCAATTTCCTCCGATGACTTGTCATCGTCAGTTCAATTGGAGATTATTGATTTGCAAAATTCAACTTTGTTGAAAGAGAGGTACTACCCAACACGTTGCATTTGTCACGATGGTATCGTTCATTACAGCAAAAAACGTTTCCCAAGCTACACAACAATGTGGCTCAGATCATGTGCATGTTTGGATCTACGTATTGTTGTGAGCAGCTTTTCTCAGCAATGAAACGACTAAAAAGTAAGGAACGATGGTTTTTTTCAGCATGCAACAATGAAGGACATCCTCCGCATTAACGCTGCGAACACTTTGACGATTGATATTTCCGATCTTGTAATGAAAAGAAAATTTCAAGCTACAGAGGCCCAATAAATTTAGTATGCAATTTCTTGTAAAACAGTTGTTTCTTATTTATTTCCTGAACATCGTATTTCCTGGTGTAGCACGTCACCACGTCTTAGCAGCTAAGAGTATGAGGTTGTCGATCCTGTAAGACGCAGCTGGAACATCAAAACGCTTGCCTTGCCGCCTGCCTCAGCCAGCCGTGCCACGTGCCGGCGTGCCGGCCCACTTGCGAGCGACACGGCTCCCTGGAGCAGGGAGCGCTCTGCGGCTCACAACGGAGCCGACGAGCTGGAACAGCCTGCTCTGGACCATCCAAAGCTGCACTGCGCTTCTGTTGCGTCACCTGGACTGCGAGGTGCGGCTTTTCCCGCCTCGTGCTAGATAACCACGGCTGTTGATGAAACTGACAGTGTCCATCGGCTGTTTTTAGTTTTCAACACAACCACAGCTGAGCTCAAAATTTCACGGTAGTGCCACAATTTGGTGGCGGCGCTAAAAAGCTAAGCTACTTGAAGGCTTGGATGACTGAAACAGAATTCGATATTGAGCCCATGTGTTCTGAAAAGTTAAACGTGCGATCAAAACTCTTCCGTTTGTCATGTTAAACTCGACTGCAAAGTTTGCCATGGAAAAAAATCTAATGCTGTTTAATCTGAAAAAAGTGCATAGTAATTCTTCCTACCTGTTATGTCCCTTCGCAGAGCCGTTGCAGTGCCGTGGATAAAATCTAATACTGTTTAATCTGCTGTTTAATCTGAAAACAGTGTAACATATAACCACGTAAACGCAGTGCGTATGTGTAAGCCAGTAACCATTGCAAGATCTACCCGTTAGTAGACGGTGGTATAAGGAGCGTTCGGTGCAAATGGACACACTTTCCTACCCTAATTTTGCGATAATTACACCAGGTCGTCCTTGAACTGACTTAGTGAGGCGCCGCGTAGGAATTCTTCCTACCTGTTATGTAGAGATGCTCTCGTAGTTTTTGTATCCCTTGCAGAGCCGTAGCAGCGCCGTCGGATTCTGACAGTGCAATACCAGCGTCTATGTTTTACGTAATGAAGCGGGAAGAAGTTTTATGTGCAAATAATTTATACACGGGATGCCATTATGTTGCGTTTATTTAAGAAACACCGTACAGTGAACTTGTTCACACTGATTATAAGTTAACTATTAACGATCTTCCGCATGGCTAGATCGACGACTGTCGACCTATTTATGAACCGTAGACTCCTCGTAATGTCTAAGTGGCAAAAGACAACTTTCGTTAGCGAATATTTATTAATAACAATTGCTCGATTCGCGCCAGAATAAATATACTTTTCGTCCGTATCTCTTCGCCGACGTCACAAACGATTTCAGCTTCAGCACCTCATCCCACTGGCTCGGTAAGCGCCAAACGGCCAACCGCCTCTGCTAGCCAGTGTGGGAACATACCGCCCCCTTCTTACTCTGTATGTACTGCAGCACTAACACATTCCTTCTCGTATATGTATAGCAAAATTGGAAATAAAGTAAAATGTGCTCTCATTTACAAATAAGGAGTGCCTTACACCATCATACCATAATCCACAACAAAGTCGATTGAGTCTGGCCATTTCACTTCCCCAACACAAAACGCCTATACCACAGTGTAGAAATGGCACTTCAACATTACAGCAGCAGGTGAAAGGCGCGAATGTGCGTGACCTTGTCTGCCGGACACAGAGCGTTGTGAAACTTTGCACCCACCAAACTTCCCTGTCGGTTGATTGCTGTCAAAGGCCGGGTGACTTACTAACCAAGTATGTACTGCCACAGCAGGCGGATTGGTAGCCACAGATCTTGGAGGCAGGCAAGCACATGTCATCACGTGCACGAGTACGTGGCGTCAAAGTTGTCTGCCGAGTATCATTCACAGTAGACCTGCAATTCTCAGCTAAGACGACTGTGAAAAGGAAAAGAAAGAGAAATTTAAATTTAATCCCCTTACATTTCAAACCAAATGTTTTACGGCAAATGCTCATAATTCCTCTCTCCAACATGGCTACCAAGTTGTTCTCGAAGAAATGACCCCAGCAGCTTAGTCGAAGGGAATTGCACCGTCAGACAAGCCAACACTGCCTCGCGCTCGTAGCTTATTGCCTTTCTTAGTAGCACCGACCGATGGTTAAGTGGATAATTTTCTTCGATTCGCATCTCCTGCCTTGCTCTCCATTATCAGTTTAATCTCATCCATCCTGTATAATTAAGAGAGCTAGTTTTTTAGAGCAAATAGAATTAACATAACGTTATTTATTACTGATCACTTAAACGTTAGATCAAAATTTAAGAATGTTCTGCCTGACCCTCTGAGTACCAGTGGTTTCTGCCTGAAACCACTTTCCTTTAAGTAACCTTTAGCAAGAAACCAACGATGTTGTTGCAAGATGCAGACGCCTACTGGAATACTGACGTAGTGCTACGAACGTAGCGCATTGTAGAAGTCGAAGCGTTCAAACCAACAGTCGGCGCGGAGATTGTGTTACGTGATTGTAGAAGATTGTCATATGCGGTTTTTTTTGTGACCATATTAAGGGGATCATTGACAGTGAGTAAGTATATATAAAGTTGTTGTAATGTAAATCTGAGTTCGTACTTCTGCTGTAATGAGTGGTTTCGAAATGAAACCATTGGGGCAGTATGTCGTTTTGTATTTATTAAATTTTAGGACCATATTTGTTGGTTATTTAGTACTAGAACTTGTTTTAGGCGTTACGAGCTCATGGAAGTTTCGAGATGTGGTATTTTGTCTACGAAAAATGTGAGTTTGCTTTCAAATAGATGAAATGATGGGTGGTTGACTGCATCTCCCAAAGTGAGATCGCCTCCTTAAAACAACTAATTGTATACCTTTTGCGAATTCTTAATGTCTTTGTTTCCTGGTGTGGCAATAAAGGTTAATTTTTTTAAAATATTAAATTTGTATTGCTAAATCAAACCACCGACGTAAAACAATTTATGTATACTTTTTGTCATTTTCTTCTTGTTTTTGTTGCTTACTTTAGTAACAAAGGCTAATTTTGTGAAAAATTTTAAAATTCATTTTTTTCGTTCTGTTTGGGCTTAATTGATGAAAGGAAATACAAGAAAACTAATGAGATAAATTTTCTGAATGACGACAGTATACCGAACTTGTAGTTAGTGGGTTTAAAATGTGCATTTATTTTGGACTCTACAGTACCTCGCAGTTTCGTCCATGGAACCATTTTCGGGTAAGTCTGAAATAAACACAATTTGTAACATAATTAAAATGCAGGTGCGAAACAACCACTGCTTGATTCGTCGAAAGAATAAAATAAAAAATATCGCGTTACGTAATATATACCGTCAACTGCACGTTTCTTTTGGTCACAATGTGACTGTTCGGTTAGTCAGACATTTTACATTTATCTACCCTTGTCTTGTAAATATTTGTTCGTGCAATGACGTAATTAACCGTATGATATTAGCCCGTTATTACACTATGTCTCATTGTTTTTCAGTACACAAAGCTCCTATTTCTTCTATAATAATTATAATTACACCTTCACCTATGGAAAGTAAGCTTCTCCTCTATTGGCTTATTTCGATTTGTATCCGTAGTGGTAACAATTATTCATCGCATCTGTTGCCTATAAATAAATGTGTAAAAAAGGGCCGATACATCTACCAATAAAAATTTCAGTCTTTGTGCAAAATGCAAACAAACAGCGTTATTCCGAAGTAACAGTCCCACTTTGTTTATTGAAATACGTCTTGTATACATCATGAGCAGCACTAGAAATGTTTTTGCGAAAACAGTTTTTCTAGTTTATTACCCATCAAACCCACCATTCTCTGCCCCGCACCCCATGAACCATGGACCTTGTCGTTGGAGGGGAGGCTTGCGTGCCTCAGCGATGCAGATAGCCGTACCGCAGGTGCAACCACAACGAAGGAGTTTTTCTGTTGAGAGGCCAGACAAACGTGTCGTTCCTGAAGAGGGGCAGCAACCTTTCTTGCAGTTGCAGGGGCAACAGTCTGGATGATTGACTGATCTGGCCTTGTAATATAACCAAAACGGCCTTCTGTGCTGGTACTGCGAACGGCTGAAAGCAAGGGGAAACTGCAGCCTTAATTGTTCCCGAGGGCATGCAGCTCCGCTCTATGGTTAAATGGAGGTGGCGTCCTCTCGGGCAAAATATTCCGCAGAAATCAACAAAAGCAAAACGAGGATAATGGAATGTAGTTGAATTAAATCAGATGATGATGAGGGAACTAGATTATGAAATGAGACACTTAAAGTAGTAAATGAGTTTTGCTATTTGGGAAGCAAAATAACTGATGATGGTCGAAGTATGGAGGATATAAAATGCAATTGCAGCGGCAAGAAAAGCGTTTCTTAACGTCGAGTGTTGATTTAAGTGTCAGGAAGTCCTTTCTGAAAGTATTTGTATGGGGTGTAGCCATGTGTGGAAATGAAACATGGCCGATAAATAGTTCAGACAAGAAGCTTTTGAAATGTGGAGCTACAGAACAATGCTGAAGATTATATGGGTAGATCAAGTAACTAATGAGAAGGTACTGAGTAGAATTGCGGAGAAGAGAAATTTGTGGTACAACCTGACCAAAAGAAAGGATTGATTGGTAGGACACATTGTGAGACATCAGTAGATCACCCATTTAGTACTGGAGGGCAGCGTGTGGGGTAAAAATCCTGGAGGGAGACCAAGAAATGAATACAGTAAGCAGATTCAGAGGTATGTAGGTTGCAATAGTTATTCGGAGATGAAAAGGCTTGCACAGGGTAGAGTAGCATGGAGAGCTGCATCAAACCAGTCTTCGGACTGAAGACCACAACAACTGAGGCGTGGTAAAAATTGCTGTTTTGAAGAGCGCGCCGTAGCGCGTAGTGTAAAGCAGTCGCCCTCCGTTTCTGGCGGTGGCGCCGCTGTGGCAATCGCAGCTTTGGTGTCTCCCTCTGGTGGGAAAGGGGAAAGGTTGCCTGTTCACGTGCATTTAAGGGGCGCTATGAGCTCGCCAGGGGGCGATTATTAGAAGTTAAATGATTCGTGATATGTTGTTTCATTTACTTGTTAAATTCTACTTGTTATCTTGGTCAGTCTCTCGTCCCCAGCTTACTCGTCTGTCTCTCGTCCGCATTTGTTAGGCAGTTAGTGTCTGTCTGTCTGTCGGTCTGCCGTACGTTAATAGCTGCCTCTGTCATGTTTGTCGGATTCGGTGTTAACGAATTTATTGCTTGAAATGTAACGGCCGAATTCCTGAAATACGTTTTTATCTTGCCTATCATCTTGAGAGGCGGTATATGTGTAATGTAGAGCATGTTTGGCCAACCTTGTATATTTATGTAAGACTGCTTTTCATGGGTTTTTATTTAAAAGGTCATTTTGGTATATAAAGTTGCCACCCTTCCATCGTAAGACTTTTTTTTTTTAAATCAAGTTGCACGTTGTTAGTGTTTTGTACCATTTCCATCCCTCCTACGGGGTGCATAGCTCATGTGCTTGTGTGAGTTGTTAAAATTTTTAGTTTAAAGTAATGTGGTGTGTTGCAGATTTGCACCAGTGTAGTCTTTCAGAGGTTGTTGTGAGCGGTCGTGACTACGGCCGTGTCAAAATGGAGCGACAAGGTTCTCAGCCCGAAAGCTCATACAGTCAAAATTTATTCTTTCTGCCTCTTAATAAATTGTAACTTGATATTTAGAGGGTGCTTTCTGATTATAATTTTAAATCTGTTTCAAAAAAATAGCCTTTTAGGAATAAAATTTCCATTTGTTGAAAGAAATTTGATTTGTTTTCCATCAGTTACCCACTGGCAACTACTTCCACACTCACATAGTGTGATCAAATGTGTCAATGTTCTTGATGAATCGCTAGTAAATAAAGCAACTTCTTAAGAAAAGGTTTTGAAAGTAAATTGACGGTTCAAACAACAACAACCACCCATCATCAGTGGCATATTATGCACTTCTATAACAATAACATGCTTGTCAGTTAATACGACAGGGTCTGAAATATGTCCTATAACACAGTAGACAGTATGTCATTTACGTCACTGTTGTCAAATTTTAGACAGTCATAATTCTTGAAAATCACGAATTGTTCCTGCCTAAAATTTGATAGCAATGATGTACATGACAATCTGTACACTCCCTTACAGAACATATTTCATATAAGTGTCAAGCATGTCATTGCTGTGGAAGTGGATAATATTCCACTGATGATGGATTATAAACCCGAAAACCGGTTTTCGCTAACACATTTCTAGCGCAGCTCATGGTGTATACAAGATGTATTTTAATAACTGTCTGGAAGCTGGGAAGCACCAAGCGTCCAAGATTTATCCCGGTTTTTTGTTGGGGCCATGTGCAGTACGTTAGCTCACTCGACAGACGCTCGTGCTTCGGTGCGTCGCCACACGTGTGCCTGCACAGCGACGCACAGCAGGAAGTGCCATCGCAGGACTGACTGAGTGACGTGTCGCGCCACGCCTCACGAGCCAGCGATGAAGACGCAGCCACTCCCAGCCGTACTCTCACGCGTGTACCGGCCGTTTACGACGAAAGTCCACTGCGTCACTGTGCTATGTAGCTATCGCCCGTACGTTGCGCCATCGATATTAAAGTTAGCGCTTGCGCTATACTAGTATTTGCCGTAGTCGGTTGGTTGGCTGATTTGGGTGAAAGTACCAAACAGCGCTATCATCAGTCCGTGGATAAGGGAAGGATGGGGAAGGAAGTCGGCCATTCCCTGTCAAAGGAACCATCCCGGTATTTGGTTGAAGCGTTTTTGGGAAATCACGGTAAACCAAAATCAGGATGGCTAGATACGGGTTCGAACTGTCGTCCTCCAGAATGTGATTCCAGTGTGCTAATCACTGCGACGTCTCGCTCGGTTGGCCATTGCTCACTTGACGTATACCTGCTTCTCGTTCTATGAGTCAGTCAGTGTGCTTAATTTTGCTCAGCAAATTTTTAGTGACTCAAACTCTGTCGCAAAGGATTAGCTTCTCGCCGACAGGATAAAGAGCATTTGGCGGTGGGGCCTCAATGCGTTGACAGCTGCAGGAGTGGTTCAGTTCTGACGCAGACACGCACGCACGCACGCCGTCTGCACGCTCCCCTCTGTTTAGTGCAGTATGTAGCGCAACACTGTGCATCACTTTGTATTTCTTGACTGAGTTGACGCCGGTGTTTAGGAAATCTTGTTCAACTTTTTCTGTAACTCTATATTCAACAGAGCTTTTATTATAAATTCTTACGGAATTTAAACGTCGCTCTACGTGCATCACAAAATTGGTTGTTAATTTATATTTTGGTACGAACAGTGAGATTTTGTCTGTCGTATAATACGAGCATTAACGGTTTTAGCGTAACTGGATATCGTTCCGTCAACCAACGGGGTGGCGCGACATTGTAGACGTTGAGAAACGACTGATTTCACTGATGAAGCCTCCTCCCACACCCGACAAGTTGTGCAGTTTACGAAATGCTCGTGCCGAGCCTCCGGGCCATCACAATCGGCCCTCGGTCAAAAGACAGATCGCGCACCTACCCCATTCCACACACGGACAGCACGCTCATTGATACAACAAGCGCGTGTCTGACTACCAGTCATTCCTTGCCAGGTCACGTTGCTACCGCCTGAACGGGTTCATATCCTAGCAGATCGGTGGTCATAATCTTCTGGCTGATCATGGTATACTGTGCTAAGCAGAGAGGAACGTGCCCACGTGGAAGGCAATGTGCTAGAGCGACTATTCCATTATTCACCCGAAGTGATATACTGAAATCATAGAGACTCTAAATATGGATGATTCAGTGCGGATTTGAATCTCACGCCTCAAAAGTAGTCCATTGCCTTTCCAACTGCGCCATCTCCTTCAGAGAATCGTAAGTGTCATATGATTTTCTGTACGTCTTTCACGAAAGAAATATGCAGTACTCAATGCACAACAAAACGATATTGTTAAGCTTCGAGTGGCTGTAGAGGTTATCTTCCGGAACAAATTGAACACAGGAACTTATGTCCTCAAAAGTCATACAACGACGCTACAGAATGTAGAATTTGTGAGGTGAGTACCACAGGTTACCACTAGGCCAAAACTTGGGCAGCTGAGGCGCCATGTCACGGATTGCGCGGGCCCTCCCGCCGGGGGTTCGAGTCCTACTTCGGGCTTGAGTGTGTGTTGTTCTTACCTTAAGTTAGTTTAAGTAGTGCGTAAGTCCAGGGGTGATGACGTCAGCAGTTTGGTCCCTTAGGAATTCACACACATCTGAACATTTTTTCGGCAGCTGATGTGTTAGTGGGCTGACGTCACTGCGCCTGCCAATCTCTGCAACGTTTTCACAGACGGAGAAAAATTCAGAGCCAACTGTCGTCCTGAATGCTGCGAGAATTATCGCGGCATGTTCCGCGTAGCTGCCTCTATAATATCGACGTTCTGTAGCGTCGCTGAATGACGTTCGCGGCTTTGCGGACGTGGGTTCGTATCTTCACTCAGTTCCTCAATACATCCTGTGCATGCTCTCTAAGATTGTCAGCATCGTCCTATTACACCCTACACAGCAACATAACATGATGTAAGGGCACTGGTTTTTCGCATTAACCTCATATTTGTGTCTCCGGACTCATCTAGTTCCTGTTTCTCTGTTTCATTATTTCGACTACTTTTTTGCTCTATCTGTACTTTCCCCTCTGTATTCAGTCGCGATGTTACTAAAATGAGGCTTCTATAACCTCGCTTTTATGGGAATTACTATTCTGCATTCGTTACTTGCGCTATATTTAAACGTTTATATATAACATTTTCAGTTTTCCTCTCACCGTAGAGCTTGCGTAAATGCGTTTTTGCCAATCAAACTTCCTCCCCTTTCTCTTTCCCGGCGCTGGAGATTCTCTGCTGTACGCGGAGAAGTATGATACTACGAATTTATTCAATCGTTTATCTACTTTCATTAGGTAGTATTTTACTGAATGTTGTTATTCATTCAGCATTTTAATACAATATACACGGAACATTTCAGTAATGAAGTTTGGTTATTAGTAATCTTATACTGTAACGGTTATGCCAAAGTTTTTCGTTTTTCCGCTATAAAATGATTGTAAAAGCGGCGATTCGAGCAGTTGTTTCGTTTTCATCATTAAAACACTTTCTACTGCCTGACATGAGTTTATTCGTTTAGATTATCTTGTTCGCATTCTGTTCGGGAAACATTTCCAATTGTCAAGTGTTGTTTTTTATTATTCCATTACGCTGACGTAAGTGTGGTGCTTGTTCAAGCTACTGCATCGTTCCAAAAACTTCATTTTAGAACAAAGAAGCGAAAGTTTTATAGATACTAACGTCCAGTGTTCTACCTGGGATAAAATGGTTGGGTTTTCACACTAGATTTTCGGAGTCCGTAAGTGCTTTATCACTCTAAAGATACACAAGATCAGAACGTTTTAATTAGACCACCCATTGAATAAAGGTAGGGAAATTGGTTTATGGAAAGGATTATAACTACACTTACATTTCTTTTAAAAATGAAAACAAAATACTAAATTGGAAAACTCGAATCAATTAGTATTATCTATTTATTCGAGTCAGAAACAAATATGCTACATGGTTATTACCATTAAAACAAATTGAAAAAATAATAATCAGGTTAGCCCAGTTGCTCATCAAAATCTTGCAATCTCAAACACGCTCGGAGTCGCGAGATGAAGATGGTTTTTGTGCGAGGTGAAGCGCACAGTAGGTGCTCCGTAGTCTGTGACTCCCCACAGTCAAAGTTGTTTCTGTCCACAGGGAGATGCCATTTCTAGATTTAATCCTGGATCTCTCAGCTCCAGAACTAAGACGATTGAGCGAGCTCTGTACGATCCAATTCCGTTCACGCCCAGGGGAGAGTATTTAAGAAGGGAGATGCCAGGTAGAGTCATTATCAAGTCGATATATGGGTAATTGTTTCTTTGTTTTAGTTGCTGTTGCTTTCGAGACAGAAGTGGTCCGGACAAAACTTTTTCTGGACCTTGGCTGTGGAACCACTTGAAAGTGCCCATGTACTGGATAGCTTTCATGATGAGCCTGATTTGTTGTCTCCACGCTGGCAACTACTACCAACCAATATCTGGCGGCGCTAAGCCTGCGATAAGGTAGTTTTACAAGTGGACCTGTGAAACTCATTCCTGCTCGCAGTACCCTGAACTGAACATCAGCGCTTCAGAAGAAGAAGAAGGACAAATTATTAAATTTGTTCAGGTGTTCACGTTATCTTCTCACACGAATCGAAATTAAAAGAATAGTGTGTAGCAGATATAGGCATATAGTTGTTGCGCGGAGAAACTTCTTAGGATGAACGCCAAGTGTAAATTTTGATGTTGGAAACACTGATTCGGAAAAGACTTAATCGAAAATTATAAGCGGAAATAAGAAAATTTATAAATTACTGTTGGCCTGTTGAGGACGAAGCTCCAAGTGCAGTCATTGTTTAAATAATTATATCTTCGAAACTTGCACAAGATGCTGTGTACTCAATCGTTGTTCACTGTGGCGACGCCAGTTTCTTTGCTAGCGTGATATCATGGCAGAAAGTTGTGTCCCGGCAACCTACGCCCTGAATGAATTTTCTCTCTCCAGAGGAGAATGCTCTGATTTGAAACTTCCTGCCAGAATAAAACTGTATGGTTGTCTGGAACTCGAATCCTGAACCTTTGTCTGTAGCCGCCTACTGCTCTAACGACTGAGCTATCCAGGCACGACTCCATCGTCGTCCCCCCCCCCCCCCCCCCCCCCCGCCCCCCTTCGCCCAAGATATGCAGTACATCTTATGCCAAGCTTGGAAGGCAGAAGGAAGAGAGGTACTGGCTGAAATAACTTGTGAGCCCTATACGAGGAGATCCTCTTTAGTCTCGACAGATCTCTCGTACACAATACGTTTCACGTGTCCAAACTCTAACCAACAAGAAGTTAAGGAGGTTAAAGATTAACCAAGTGAATGAACTGGCAACGAAGCAGGACCTCTGCTTTCCAGCCACCTTATAAGAAATTTCTAACGTTGCTAGTAGCCACGTACAGAACAAATCAGTTTATCATAGTGTAGAAACAACGATTCAGATGTTCTCAAATTCCATTTGGTACAGTTGACTCATTAAAAGTTTGGCTCAGTGACTTTCGAGTCAGTCGTTTCGGGACCAGGCTTCCTTGTCTCAAACTGGTATGTTTGTCCTCCCCATACTGTTAGCAATCCCTAAAATCATGTCTTTCTGGTTGATTTGTCTGTGTTTCTATTTTGGCGTGTGAGTCACATCCGTGTGTCTGGTTCACTTTTTTGAAGCTCGCAACTAAACTGTGTAAGTGATAAAACGAATGAATTTCTACATAAAACGTCTCCCTCAAAATTCTGTGAGTAATATTATTTCACATTTTCTAAAATACATAAGAGTCAAAATGTAATACAAATTTTCGCTTATTTATATTACGGTACATTTTCCAGAAAGCTGCAACTGCTAACACGCACCAAGCAGTCACAACTCGATAATTTAAAAAATATTTCCTGATTCAGATGAATAAGATAAATAAAACAAATAAAAATGGTGGACGGCTGCAGCAAATGTTTTGACAACAAAGCAAAATCATGTTATAACAACACCCATGTTGCGGAATACGATATACTTGTCTGATGATAAATCTGACACTCACACAGTGCGACTGCGCTTTGTTATTCGCTACGGTGGGCGATGTAATGCGCTTCCATTCGTGGAGGTGACGAGAAATGGTAGAGTTGTCTCATTAAAAGTTATCATACTGATAACTGATCGCGGCCCCATTGTGGACAACCCAAATTGTCCTCTCGACAAAGACGAGGCATTGTTCCGACCAGGTGTAAAGAGTGCTTTCGCTCTGTAATTTTTCTCGTACTCCAATAGAACAGAAGCTAGAAGGTCTGACGTCTGAGGTTTTCTTGTCCTAATTGGTTTATATTACATTTTCGTTTGTCCAATCAAATTGACGGCTTCACATTAGCACGTTGTAACCTTCATAAAGTGCTGCGAGCAATGGTCTTACGTGAACTGGCCGCCAATGTGTTTATAATTAAATAAGATAGTCACTTACGGCAAGTTAGAACATAGAGACGATCAGACAATAAGAAATTCAGGCTTCAGTTGCAAGGTAAATTTTTTCACTTTACCTAGGTTTCGATACCAATAATGGTATCTTCTTCAGAACAAAAATTAATTTATTTTGAGGGCCAAATGTTGGCCATGTCACAGAATAAAACAAATACAAAATAAAGAAGCATAATCGTAAGATTATGTCTGTTAATACTAAGAATAATAACAAAAACGTAGACGGAGCTACGCCGGGCCAGGAAATAAGGATCACACGTAAGTAACAAGGAGTTTAATTTTTGTTCTGAAGAAGGTACCATTATTGGCATCAAAACCTAGGTAAACTAAAAAAAAAATTACCTTGCAACTAACGGCTGAATTTCTTATCGTCTGAACAATTCACGGTTGCTGAAGCGCTGCATTATGTTAAAGATTTACAGAGAGGATCGCCTAATGTCACAGTTGATATAGGAAGCTAGACTTATGAAAAATTATGACACTTTCAGACGACTTGACTGTGCAACGGTGATGGAAGATCTTCAAAATCGTCGGGAAAACACTTACACCTGTGGGGGGAAAGACGAGTAATACATAATATGAACGAGGACCAAGATGGAACAATAAGAATGGAAGACCAGGTGAGAAGTGCCCAGGTTAAAAGGGCGTAAGTTAATGCGCATGTCTTTCTCTTCTATTGTTTAACTTCGAAGAAGCAATGAGGTATATAAAAGATCAGCTGTAGAATTAAAGTTCAAGGTAAAGGACAACAAATATAAGATTCGTTGATGAGACTGCTATCCTCAGTAAAAGTGAGAAGAATTGCGGGACGTACTGAATGGAATGAACATGCTACTGAACACAGAATGAAGCTTGAAAGTAAAAAAATAAAAAAAAACATGACGGAAGTATTGAGGATAAGCAGAAATGAGATTAGCAGCGAACCGCATCAAGACTGCAGACCACATAATGGAAGAAGTGACGCAAATCTGCTCCTATGCAAGCCCTATGACGCACGACGGTCAAAGCACAAGAAGTACGTAAGAAACACACTAGTACAGACTAAGTCAACATTACTCAACAACAAAAGACTACTGGTGCCAAACACAGGCGTTAATTTGAGAAACTAACTTCCAAAAATATGCACCTGAAGCACAGCATTGTCTCGAAATGAACATTAATGACGGACAGTGGGAAAACCATATATCGAAGAGTTTGAGATACTCAAGAGCTTGAGAAGGATCTTGAAAATCGAGAGGACTGACACCATAAGAAATGAAGAGGATCTCCGCAGATTCGACAAGGAACGTCTAGGTTGATAGAGGAAATCGTACGAGGTATAAGCTATAGGGGAAGACAGAGATTGTAATATATACAAGTAATCGAGGGCATTCAGTAAATGCAACTCTGAGATAAAGATTGCATAAGGAAGAAGATCCCCTTTAAGGGTGAGGCTATGCTATTCGTAATTTCAGGAATTGATGAAAAAGAAAGGGGGCACTCTCTTTCTCCCCATTGAGAATTTATACAGGGGAAATCAGCACAGCTTCTTAGCTGAGAAAGTTAACGCTCTCTCGTGTGGTGGGTCTCGTCAGAATTCTGTATGAAAAAACCTTTTCAGCGTTAGTATTTGATCGACATAGGAAGGGGACATGGTGTCGGCAAGTTGTCGATCATCTGTGTCCTGAGTTAAATGACAAAGGTCTCGACATTTCTCACGGTGTGACAGCCTGTTGCGGGTGACCTGTCCGTCAGAAGACGTCACGATCGACGGCCTCCTTGCTGCTATTCAAGAGGAGTGGCACCTGGTTTCAGCCTCTCGCTTTCATCTCATCGTCATCAAGAACACAAAGGCGACATAAAACATCACACGCCCTTGTTATATAACATCTGCATTTGGCGAACGAAAGGTGATAAAGTACACGTAGAAAGAAAACGTTTCCAATTGGGCCACTGAATCTCTCTCTCTCGGAGTCTTCCACTCAATAATACCATACGAATTTATTTTGCACGAGGAATTTGAAGAAGGAAGGAAATTAGTGTTTAAGACCGCACGACGGCGGGTCCATTTAAGCCGTAACACAAGCTCGGATTTAAGTATGATGCGTAAGAAAATCTGCAGTGTCCTTTTCAAGGCAACTGTCGTGCAATTTGCCTTAAACTATTTCAGGATTATTAGAAAAAACTAAAACTCAATTTTCGTAAGAGGATTTGAGCCACTGTAATCCTGAGTCCAATTTTTTTACCACTGCCCCACCTCCACTGGTGGGAATGCACGGTCGGAGGGACCACGAGAGATTCACCTTAGCGCCAGAGAAAACCGCCAGAGTTCATGTAATTGGGTGCTGAGATCAAACGTGTGCTGTGGTCCAGGGAGCAGGATGCCAAAGAAAGGTTGGCACTTCGCAACGAAACCACAGAAAACTACAATTGCTGCATGCCGCATCAAGATGACATCATCAGTTTATGTCTATTAAATGTTTAGGCAGAACTTAATGCGAAAATTATGTCAGTTATTCTTCAAGTGAAAACTCTTGTAAAATTGTCTGCATCAAATGGCACTTAAATATTTCGATACAGTTGTAAATATTCAGGACATTCCTGTAGGAATAGATTGTACAAAGTTAAGTAAATCTTCATGTGTATATTGTTATAGTGTGAACCAATATTTACGTGTTACCGTGTTTGCTCCTCCCGGAGCAAAACAAAGAACCCACCAGTGTGTCAGCGAGTGTCTTTTCAAACGACAAACAAGCTCCTTTGTTAGATTTCGGTTCTTTTCAAACCCTGACCAACTGGAAGCACAGCAACGGGAGTTCCCAACCAGGATTTCTTTTAGTGGCAATAGTAGTTCCGGCGCGTACCTTAAAACCAATGGAAACCTCTCGAAAACCTCGCTTTATAGTACCGTTCGACTCGCGTCACCCATTTCATCGTAACACGTATTGTTCTTCGGCGCTCCCGTGCCGTTATTCGGCGAAACGTACAGTGTCTTTTGACTATTGAACCCACCATTGCTGCATGTCGACTATTTTAGACATGTTTAGTCTACTATTCAGCTATATACAATCGATACAATAACAGCCACGACGAGATGCCATAACGAGTAGTTCTGCACCATTGGGCTCTCGCCCCTGGTTTTCGGTGTTACTAAATTTTGAGCGCATTCTAGCGCGGCAGTCGAGTGCTGTGGTCAAACGGAACGACAGCGAAATTGAACACTTGTCTTTACAATCGCATTTACTGCGGAATGATTTTGTCGAGTTTCGGAAACAGACAGTATCGTCTGTGGAACATTCATGAAAGTTATATTTAAGTTTCAGTTCATCAGAGGAGCTCGGCTGATGAAGGGTTTGGCATTTGACCTCGAACGTAAGTAAACGTAGCGTATTCCTGGGGAAGAGGTCAAACACTGCTCGATTACGCTGTTCATTGAAAAAATGGTTCAAATGGCCCTAAGCATTGTGGGACTTAACATCTGAGGTCATCAGTCCCGTAAACTTAGAACTACTTAAACCTGACTACCCTAAGGACATGACACCCATCCATGTCCGAGGCAGGATCGAACCTGCGACCGTAGCAGCAGTGCGGTTCCGGACTGAAGCGCCTAAAACAGCTTCGACCACAGCAACCGGTTGTTGATAGAAAACCACTGGAAATATTAACAACCGTAAACGGCTTGGGACAAACCATCCGGAATGACGCACGGTGGAATGACCACATAAAGTAACTCCATGAAAAAGCTCGTCGCTGTGCGGAGAATATGTCTCGAACTGTCGATTTATTGCTTTTTATGATGTGTAACCTTGAAACTTTCGTTGCCCCAAATTACCCAGTCTTCGATTATCTGAATAGGTTGAAAGTCAGATTTTATCTGACTTACATTTATCTCCATGTATGAATACCTACGTTACTGTAAATTAGCTTTTTTATTGTTCTTGAGCTTCTTGGGCATTTCTTCCGCCTGTAACAACCACCCACGCTATTTTCTACCTGTATTTAGTGCTAATTACGTTCAGTTATTTATGTTGATGAGAAGATGAATTGGCAGTCGCATGCTATTGGTGTTCTACTTCTTCTGCAACTTTTGGGTTACGGGTAACAGCAGACTTATAAATTTTAAAAAGTTGTTTTAATTTTCCTGTTTTCATTCCTTAATCTTCTATGGCATCATGTCCTAGGGTAACACTTAACACTGTAAGAAAGTGTTGCATATAAGGATGTGAAATGATAATATTTGTTGTCCATTCTAGAACGTTTTGGAGGCAGTTCTTTAAGCAGCTGAGAATATGAACAAGGGCCTGACAATTTATTTAGTCCCACAGCAAATTTGTTGTCAATAATCAGTCGCAGTTCCAGGACAATAGTAACAATAAGTACTGTACAATACTAGATAGGAAGCGACTTATACTATTTACCACTGATCGTTATCGTGGCGCAGATAGGAGCGAGGTATTTCAGCCAAATGAATTTTTACCTAGTGATGTAAATTTTATTATTAACATTGCGTGTGTGTGTGTGTGTGTGTGTGTGTGTGTGTGTGTGTGGTGAGAGAGAGAGAGAGAGAGAGAAAGAGAGAGAGAGAGAGACAGACAGACAGACAGACAGACAGAGATTGCACATAGAGTTAACTATAAACCAGCATATGTGAGAAATTGTAGCTTAAGATAAATGTGAAATTCAAACACACAAATGCTCAGTGTGTTACGTTATTTTTCACTGAGAAATAGGTTACATTTGAAAACTGACTCGTTCTACACGATCGCTAGAAACTGGAATTATGACCCATGGAACACGCAAACAACTTAGTAACTGGCGAATATGCCTTTAGTGTAGCCCCAAGCATTAGTTCCCCTAAGGATGGGAAATCGTGTGCGCTAATTCTCTGTGAGTCATGTAAACGTCCGTCCCCCCGTATCTGTTTACGCAGAGTGAATCACCTAAAACTTGCATCCCAGATATTTCAATAACCGAAGGCGCCATTTACACGCGCATTTCACAGACTGGAAGGCTAGGCAGGGGCCCTCCTTTGCAGCCCATACACTGAGTGTTACGAGTTTCAATTCTGTATTTATTTACAAAAGGTACAAATATTTAAATGGAAAAATGCCTACTGACAGTATCACAATCAAAGTAGACGAAACCGGAACGTCGATGGTGATCGTTGCAGGAGTCTAGTACAAATAGTTCACGACATATCGCAGTTTAAACATCGTTAACACCGACAGTTGTTGGCTACATGTTGTCGCCCGTGGAAGCGTATGTACAGCCCTACACAGATGTTAATACGTCTCCACAGGGGTCGTGTTGCTAATCGGGACATTGCCTAGGAGAAATTAAAGACAAACAAAGGTGAATACATTACCTCTGTGGTGTCTGACACGTATAGAATCAATGTATCCTGAAAGCCTGTGCACAAAATGACAATCACCAGCGTCAACACAAGCTTGCAGTCTGCCACGCAACGATTGCTGCGCATGTTCTAGCATTTCAGTGGAAATTGCAGCGTAGCGCCGTTTCATATCAACTTTGATTGTTTGAACAGGTTGATGTCTATTGGGATATCTTTCGGGGTGCACGATAAACAATGAGCATGTTCGACTTTTTCGCACTGGGAAGTACCATTTTCGAAGCACGTCCTAGAACGTCCGCTATCACACAGTAAGTGACAGGTCCCCACGATCCATTCGCAGTGTACACACAACGCAATGTAAACAAACATAACATCATTGCCTAGCGTCTAAGCACTAGAATGGAACAAACAGCTGTCGGCATTTACAATGTTGACAATACGATAACTCGTAAACTACTTGTACTAGCTTCCTGCAACAAACACCACTGACATTCTCATTTACGCTATTTTCAGGAGTTTACTGTCAATAGGAATTGTCCGAATTAAAAATTTGTAACTGTTGTAAAAACACTACACTTCCTTGAACGCCAGATAATCTGTGTATTGGCTTCTAATACGCGCCCTTGTCTACAAATCAGTCCTGTGAAAACCGCATATCAACAGTGCACTCCATGTCAGAAACATCTGCAGTGCACGTGTGTGTGATGCGCAAACATCTGAAGTGTCTTCTCAAGCCCAGGGTGTTAAACAGACATTCTAGATAAATATGGAGCTAGCCCTGTAATGCAGAAAATGTTAGGTGCGATTAGAAATGCTGCTGTCATGTAACTAGAATGCATAAATTAAAAAAAGTGAAAGGTTGTGATCTGTCCTAGAAAGATAAAACAGCTATTCCCCTTTTTATTCTACATATTATCACTGTGCTTTCAGGAGTCAATTGATACACAAGAATCATGGTCAGTTACTTCCAACACTCAATCACAAAATATTTAGCTGTTGGACCTATTGAATTGGCAATTATTAAATTCTTTATCGCTATACATGACAATTTTTTTCACAGGCAAGATTGATTAAAAATCTTCATCAGCTAACTTACATCTACGAAGGCGTAGCTGGTCAATGCACTGAATTGGTGGAGAATAATTTTACTTTTTAAATCAATGAAAACCTATCATGTACTCAGTGTGAGGGTAGCTTAGTAACCTAGCTATTGATATTCAATGGTCAAAGCATACACAAACTGGAGTCAGCAAAATATTGACTGAACATTTACTGTGGCCTAATGTGTGATAGTACTTTACCAAGCTGGATCTGCGACGGCGTTATCTCTGTTAAGGATCTGAAACGCTAATTTCCTACTCTGGCCTTGACTGAATTCACTCAGTCTCAACTTTCCTACATTCCGTAGATCTTTAATTTTTCCCTAGTCGAAATAATGGCTATTGCACACTTGGTAAGGGTTGGAGTGACGCGCACAATTTCTTTGCCCGCAAAAATTCCCGCAGGAATAATTAACTGTCTCTTTGCTATCTCTTACCATGATACGTGAAGCATATCGTCCACACTTCTCAACGCCCTCGCTACCCATTTGTGTGGTCCGCCGCGAGATGAGAGAGATTCTAGAAATTTTAGTTCTCAAAATGCTTTTATATAATGGGATCTCCCCACCGCCTCGCATCTGTGTCGACCAGTATAGCTTCAGCCAATCGCCGTTAGAGGTGAATTTTATTTTTCTTGCTGGGTAGCCGCCTTGCCCATTTAAATCCATCCAGCCACTTACCCTCGGTCCCGGCCGTATTTACGTTAAAAGGAATAATGTATTGTTCTGTCCTTATCGCTTTCTGTGCTGAAGCTAGCTGTTCTCTTGTTAAGTGGGGTTTTCCAAAGCCACTAACCACCTGCTCGCTTCATCTCCAAAATGCGTTTCACTTTAATTTATTTATGCATGCCCCTGTCCATATATTCTTAGATATTCTTTTGTTAGTTTTCAGTACATGAGATTACTGCAGTTGATTTTTGTTGATATAATATACTAATTATTTCCTGAGGATGTAATACTCTATTGTACTGTCATTCTGGATCAGGCTCATGTAACATACGTAAAATCAGGATGCCTTACAAGTGTTAGATGATTCACCTTGTATATGAAACTATGTACTGCGTTTCCGAGCTAGAAATGGGTATCTCAGTCCCGTGTTCATGCAGACGAGTGTGGAAAACCGCCTAAAACCCCACTGGTGTGTGTACAAGACCTACTGCTCGGCCCGCCTCACCTGTAACGTAGACAGATTCCAACAAGCTGCGGCGTAGACAGGTTCCACTGCCACATTTGATACCATATTTGGTATCGATGCCAACACCAAAAATTGTATCGGTGCCTCCATCATATCTAACAATAGTATCGAAACCGACAATATCACAAGACCCTCATTGCTTACGTATTTTTAAGCCTTTTCTAGAAATATGTAAATTACGTTGTGTTTTCATGAACCAACTTGAGTATAAAATGACATATAGGGAGTGTAGAAGAGGACACGCAAATTTATATGCTATGTAAACAGAAATAAAATGTACTGCATACGGTCAATGTTCACTAGCCAGCCTACTGCTTGTGTGCTAATAAGGCAGCCCTCCGCCAAATGTGAGACAAACTTTATAAACATTTAACAAATAACAAACATGTTTATTATAACCCGCCAGTTAGCCGAGAGCGCTAATGCGCTGCTTCTTGGACTCAGGTACGCGCGCCGGCCCCGGATCGAATCTGCCCGCCGGATTAACGACGAGGGCCGGTGTGCCGGCCAGCGTGGATGTGGTTTTTAGGCGGTTTTCCACATACCTCAAGGTGAATACGGGACTGGTCCCCACGTCCCGCCTCAGTTACACGACTCACAGACATTTGAAACACATCCGCACTTTTCCATGATTTACACTGGACGCAGACAGATTGGATACTCTGATTCTGTCCCGAGGGGTATGGGGTGGCGGCAGGAAGAGCATCTTGTCACCCCTTCACATTGACATGCCAAATCCGATTTAACCACGCCAACCCCGCGCACAATGCGAGACAACGGCGCAAGCGATAGAATGGACACTTGATTATTATAAGAACAAAGCATAACCAATACACAGACTGCATGGGGGCTTAATTAAATATAATGAAAATACTTTTTTAATTTTTTGTAGCTGTAGCAGTATGTCCGATTACGCTGTGTCTCGTAAACGGTGGCCCTGACTAGTTTTAGTACGCAATCTGACTGCATAGAACAACAACAAAGAATGAAATGAAAATTTTCGTTAACAGAATTAATTAATTAAGTCCCCAGCAACTATAAAACCTACAAAACCAAAACACAAGTGTAACTGTTCTGTGTGTGGAAGTATGACTCAACATACACATCTGGCACGGTTCTTCTTCAATAAGACAAGAAATTTCAAACACCATTTATACTGACATAATTAAAAAATAGAAATACTATAATTGCGTAGGGAAAGCAGAATTACACTCTAATACAAGAACACAAGCCAGATGCTTTGTTGACTGAACCTGTAATGCTGCATTATTTAAGACATTGAGATAATAAAAAGAAAAGGAAAAATTTTTTTTCTTTTACCTTCATATATTGACGAAAAGCACTCTAATCATTACAATATATCTCCACACCGACTCTCTACTACCACATCTCAACAAGAACTCTTCAGTATCACATCTCAGCAAGCACTGCCTACTACGAGTTCTCGACCAGCACTTTTCACTAGCACATCTCAACAAGCACTTTTCACTAGCACATCTCTATAAGCACTGACTACCACGAGTTCTCCCCAAGCACTGCCTCCGCTACTTCTCAATAATCACTGCCAGTGGAGGCGGCGAAACAAAACTCTCTGGCGCTGTGGCTCAGTGTAGCCACCTTTCATATGCCCTTCCTCCACAGGCCAGAATTTGATGGTATTTTTGCCAGCATTGGTGGTGAAAATACCACCAAATTCGTCCACAAAAATACAGACAAAAATAAAAGATAATATTAATACCTAAATATCACATAATTAGTTAAAACTTTGGCTTTGCACTGACCTTTCAATAACCTAATATATGAAATACAGTAAGCAATACAACTTCTTTCATACATGTGACTTTATATAATAGTTCACACAATACACAAAAAAATCAGTTTATACAAATGTTCACATAAAATGCTTTCAATGATTAAAAAAAACAGTTGATAGTTCCAGCAGTAGCACCCAGCAATGGTCAACAGGTGCAAATACCAACAAGTGACATCATTTAAGTAGAAGCAGTTCATCAGTGGCACCCAGCAATGTTGAACAGGTGCAGACACCAACAAGTGACATCATTTCAATAGAAACAGTTCATCAGTGGCACCCAGCAATGTTGAACAGGTGCAGACAGCAACAAGTGACATTATTTCAGTAGAAGCAGTTCATCAGTGGCACCCAGTAATGTTGAGCAGGTGCAGACACCAACAAGTGACATTATTTCAGTAAAAGCAGTTCATCAGTGGCACCTAGCAATGTTGACTAGGTGCAGACAGCAACAAGTGACATCACTCAGCAGAAACAGTTCCATTAGTGGCACCCAGCATTGTTGAACAGGTGCAGACACCAACAAGTGACATCATTTCAGTAGAAGCAGTCCATCAGTGGCACCCAGTAATGTTGAGCAGGTACACACAGCATCAAGTGACATTATTTCAGTAGAAGCAGTTCATCAGTGGCACCCAGTAATGTTGAGCAGGTGCAGACACCAACAAGTGACATTATGTCAGTAGAAGCAGTCCATCAGTGGCACCCAGCAATGTTGAACAGGTGCAGACACCAACAAGTGACATTATGTCAGTAGAAGCAGTTCATTAGTGGCACCCAGTAATGTTGAGCAGGTGCAGACGGCAAGAAGTAACATCATTTCAGTAGAAACAGTTCCAACAGTGGCACCCAGCAATGTTGAGTAGGTGCAGACACCGACAAGTGACATCATTTCCATAGAAGTAGTTCATCAGTTGCACCCAGCAATGTTGAACAGGTGCAGACACCAACAACTGACATTATTTCAGTAGAAGCAGTTCCATCTGTGGCACCCAGCAATGTTGAACAGGTGCAGACAGCAAGAAGTAACATCATTTCAGTAGAAATAGTTCTAACAGTGGCACCCAGTAGTGTTGAACAAGTGCAGACACCAACAAGTGACGTTATTCCAGTAGAAGCAGTCCATCAGTTGCACCTAGCAATGATGAGCAGGTCCAGAGAGCAGTCCATAATATTCACTATCACTGATCACACTGTTCATCAGAGTTTATAAGCAGAAATTAAACATGTTCTAGTGGCACCAATCATGTAGAAAAAGTACAAGTAACAGTCCATAATATTCACTATCACTAATCACACAGTTCATCAGCAGAAATTAAACATTTCTAAGTGTCACCCATTATGTTGAAAAAGTGCAGGTAACAGTTACATGCAAATTCTAATAAACACACAAATGATATCAGATAATTGTCATATTAACTATTACAAGTACTCAAATATCAGTAAACCTATAATATTTATGGGTGTCAGTGCAAGCCACTACAAACAAATAAAATAATATTTAGGAGATATGTGGGTAGGATTAGGAAAGGAAAACACACAAAACACACTCACTCATCTTTCATCCACATTAAGTACTACTGTGTAATTGAGTAGTGTTAACTGTGTAAATGCAATTCTGTCAAAATTTGATGTTCATCTTGTGTATCAAGTAGTAGTGGCAGCAATGTATAACAGTCAGTAATAGTTAGTCAACGTCATAGTCATCATGTCAAGACCAATGTTTGCCAAGCCAAATCAAATGTACTGTTGCTGAACAACTGTCGGTGTGCCAAGATATGCAAATACTTCCTCTCCTCAAAAAAAAAAAAAATATATATATATATACTGCTTAGTGATTTAACAATGTGTGTGTATAGATTATCTTCCTTCTACTTTAGCGTTCTAGTCTGCTATCTTCATCCTCCTTGTTCCATATAGACCAACAAAAAAAAAAAAAAAATAAAATAAAATATGCAGCTCACTTACTTTACCTCTTATCCACCAAAACTCCAATAATCATCAGCATCACATAATCTCAATACTTGAATAATACCTCTTACGTCGATACATATAAACCTTATCATCAATATCATTTACCTTACCTCTTGTCCACAAAAACTCCAATAATCAACAACTTCACATAATCTCAATAATACCTCTTCAATACGTCGATACATATAAACCTTATTAGCAATATCATTTCACTTCCATAACAACTCTTTCCTTTAGTCAGTCTCCTCGAACAAGTACAGATAAAATCCTAATGCAAACCTCATCATCCTATACCATCCGAAGACACATTGTCAACACACAACCTCTGTGTAATCCATCTGACCCAAATCTCCTACTCATTATGAATTATAAACAAAATAAATGCATACATGACCTCTAACAGACTTAGTTCGAATAACTCTCAGTAATTAAGTACGATTACGGAGTGTGAATGATCATAATATTTCAGTGTGTACACCACTTCAAGAATTATGGCAAACAGAAGCAAACATGTGGAGTATTTCTTGTGTCAAGTGTCACTTCCTATTTCAATTGCTCACGAAAAATGCAGTGTAATAATTGTCAATGGTCTAAACCTAGTGCTGGTATGCCATGTCGTTAGCTTCCTTCCTATTAGCATAAATTTATACAGCTTCCATAAAACCTCCAGCTCATGTGACTTCTATGAAGTTTCTTGTACTAATGTCGTTTATGTCGAATTATAGCAGTTCATTTTCCTATCTTAAAAATATAACGCACTGAGCGTAAGCAAAACATGCAATAGCGAGTAAATATACCAGTAGAGAACAGAATGTCAACAAGTGGATGCAGCACAATTCTTACAACGAGGCTCTGCCAAGCGAACAATCTGTAACTAATACCATAGTGTAACCTAAACTCTATGTTCGTACACTGTACATCAGCATTGCTATATACCAAATTAAAGAGTAGTTGTGACGACAAACAGAAATGTATAAATATGCAATCCATACGCATAGCAGTAAACATATATCTTACGTAATAAACGGGTCATTAGCATCATATCAGCATAAGCAAATAAATGTTCATATGTCATCTTAATAAGTAAACATGAAGGCGCAAGCAGATAAATCACAAAGTATAACTTACATACATATTAGCACAACTAATTAGGTGACAATTATAATTTAAATAAATAAGCACAGCAGACACATAATAAAAAATATGACATCAGTGAAAAAGCAGTGCAGGCAAGCGATGCATAATATATACAAGTTACAACCCAGTTCAATCATCAATCATTGTCAAAATCAGTTAACGTACGCAAGCACGTCGCTTCACAAGTAAATTCATAGAACATGCAATTAGCACAAAGTATGAATCACGTAATTGCGAGCAGCAACTTACATCTTAAGTACGTACCTAAGTGGAAATATGTTACCTGAAAAAATAAACTCAATTAATAGTTACCTTTTTAGTTGATTGGTTTCTTCTTGGAAATTACATTCTTCCTGAAAATTTCTCGATAGCAAGTCGTCTTAACGTCGGACACGCACAGAATTTACCTGAAGTTCTTAAATATTTTATAGAACCGTATCCTGAAAAATACTGAATGTTAATAACATAATTCATCAAGTCACTATAGCTTTATACTGAATTTAGTCGGAGAAATTAGACTGTGTATTTGTTTACGGCTGTCAGTGCATTCGCACTGAGCGCTCGATCAGCTGTAGGCGCGTGACGTAGGAAGCAATTGTTTGCGGTCAACGACTGCCTTGTGCGGCGCGCAGAGTTGACTGTTGCTTTGAGTATGTGCCGCCGCCAAAACACAGGGCGGTATCCTTGTATTCTCTGCATGTTTACATGTAGCTGTTAGTTTCTCAGAAGTATGTCATTCCACAAAAATTTTAACGTTAGATATATGATGTATTCCCTTAGAGCGTCGTGATTTAAGAGTTTCTACTTCAACAGTGTTATCATGAATAAGTTTGCGAATTCTATATGGACCGTTATAAAGCAGAAAAAATTTGCGACACAAGCCTTTTCCTTTGTGAGACAAACGATGAGACTTAATTAACACCTTCTGACCAACTGACAAGATTTTTAATCGACCAGGATGTTTAGCTGATTTCTCTCTTCTAGCAGCCGCAGAGGCAATATTTTGTAGAGCCAGTTTGACAACTTCAGAATGCCGCAGTTTCCGTGAAGGCGGAAAAGGAACGATTTCAGATATGCGATTTGTCGGTGCTTTGTTTTTTAATATCGGTATAGGCATTAAAGAAGTTGAGTCGTTAGGAAGTTCATTCAGAATGTTTTGAAAAATATGAAGATACTGATCCCAAGTTCTGTGATTCTGATGACAATAAAGACGACACAATTTATTGATTTCCTTCATCCATCTCTCTGAAGCGTTAGATTGAGGGTGAAAAAGTGAAATGAAAATTGGTTTAATTTTACGACGCCGTAGAGTACGAAGCCAAATTTTAGAACGAAACTGTGATCCAATATCTGATATAACCGTATCAACATGACCAACTTCTTTAAGAAAATGGTTAATGAAAGCATTAGATACTGAACGAGCTGTTCCTTTGCGTAACGGTGTAAAACACACATATTTTGATGTCAACTCCACTGCTACGAAAATGTACGCAAAACCATTAGCAGAACGAACTACTGGACCGAACAAATCAACTGCAGCCATCTCCTTTAAGTTCGCTGGAATGATAGGAAACAACGGTGCTCTGTGAGAAATTGTTGGCGGCTTAGCCTTTTGACATAATTTGCATTTGGCCAGAACAGATCGAATACGTTTTTCCATATTACTGAAGTAGCAATTTTCTCGTAATTTATGAAAGCATTTTCTGGGACCAAAGTGTGCATAACTGAAATGCGTATACCAAATCAGCTTATTAACCCACTCATCAGGAATACAAACTAACCAAACAGAGTTGTCGACCGATTTTCGTTTAAAAAGAATGTCATTGCGGACTAAATAATGCTGTCTAATCGCTACGCTTTCCTTTCTCCTCCACTTCTCCTTAATGTCCTTCCAGATTGGATCCTTATTTTGCTCCTTAGCGATGTCCTGGAGCGAAGACGAAATAAAGTTCTTAAACGCAACACCTTGAATATACATCAAACAATAATTGTTTTCTATACCGTCCTCTTCAGTACATTGTTTCAAACCCATTGGTGCACGTGATAAAGCATCAGTAACAATATTTGAAGAATCCTGTATGTAAACAATACTAAAATCAAACTCCTGTAGGTACAACGCCCATCGTGACAATCTGCCGTGAGTTAATTTTGTTGACATAAAAAATTCCAGAGCTCGATGATCGGTATAAACCTTTGTATGTCTGCCAAACAAAAATGTCCGAAATTTTGTAAAAGTCCAAACAACAGCCAAAGCCTCAAGTTCCGTAATCGAATAATTCTTTTCTGATTTAGAAAGAACACGACTTCCAAATGCAATAGTTTTCTGTACTACAACGCCGTTTTCTTCTATCTCTTGAAATAAATGTGCACCTATGCCTTTGTATGATGAGTCCGTCGCCAAACAAAAATCTTTAGATAAATCCGGATGTGAAAGAAGTGGAGCAGCAACTAAAGCATCACGAAGTTGTTCAAATTCTGACTGAGCTTCCTCATACCAACACCAATTAGATTTCTTTCCAGATAGTTCACATAAACGAGGTGTGGCCAAATCGTCCAATCTAACAAAGCGTCTAAGAAAATTACAGACACCAAGGAAACTACGAACCTCACGTTTTGTGGTAGGAACAGCATAATTACGAATAGCGTCTAATTTTTCTGGATCAGGAAGAATACCTTCTGTAGAAATAATGTGACCGAGAAATTAACCTGAGAACGACCAAATTCAGATTTTTCTAAGTTCACTGTAATGCCAACTCTAGCAAAAATACGTAATAATGAATCCAAAATTTTGTTGTGCTCACTCCAAGAACGTTTAGCAATAATAATATCGTCAACATATGAAGTAATACTGTCACGAAGATAAACAGGTAAAATTTCGTTTAAGCTACGAATGAATGCTGCTGAAGATACAGTAAGTCCAAACGGTAATTTTCGAAATCACTTTTAGGTAAAATAGTCATATCCGGTTATTGTTTACTTACTCTCTAGATAGATTGATAGTAGAAGAGTTGTTTTTGACAGATGCAAAGAATAGTAAAAGAGTAGGCAGCGGTGCAGAAAACTAAAAGGGAAATAGCACCACTACAGCTCGGGGCCCTATGCACGCTACGGCACATATTCACTTAGTGTAGTGAATCCCCTGAGGACATTAATATCCGCACATAATTTCCAGTTTGTGACTTAGTGGCCAATTTGGTGGGAGTGCGTACATAAATTGATCTAACCATGAACATGGATGTATGTCATTCTTAGAATTGCGGAAGATCTTAAATTTCCGAACAGTCAAAAAGTGTTTATAGTCAAAGTTTTCGCCTCGTGGCGACAAAGACCTACCGCGCCTGTCCCAGTCCCAATGTTGATTATTATCAAGTTCGCGCGCCTGACGCTCTCTTGTTGCATCCCGTAAATGAAACAAATTACTTTCTTCAAACCCCACTGGTATCTGTGATTCTAAATTTCTTTTGCCGTCTTTTCCTACGATTTCGCCTTCAATTTGTTTGACTTGCTTTTTTTAATGCCTCAAATTCCCTTTTCACGCGTTCATTAAATTTTCCTTGATTTTCAACATGCTTATTTATGTTCTGATACTCTTCGGTTTCTGCAAATGGCAATGGTGCTGTATCATCTGAATCTCTGTCCCCATTTAAACTAAGATTTGTCAATTTGTCTGAAATCTCCTCAACTCTTTCCGATAAATCACCTATTTGTTCTTTCTGTTTATTTACGTCTTCCGTAAGTGTCGCGACTCGGGTTTCAGTATTAACACATTTAGTAGTTAACTGTTCATACTGTTGTGTTAGGATATTTAATCTGTCATTTGGTACGGATTCCTCGATTCTCTCAAATATTTCTTCCTTATCTTTTGCACGTTGTAAATTTAACTCTGAAAATTTCTGTACTATCACGCGAGCACTGCCTACTACGAGTTCTCGACCAGCACTTTTCACTATCACATCTCAACAAGCACTTTTCACTAGCACATCTCAATAAGCACTGACTACCACGAGTTCTCCCCAAGCACTGCCTCCGCTACTTCTCAATAATCACTGCCAGTGGAGGCGGCGAAACAAAACTCTCTGGCGCTGTGGCTCAGTGTAGCCACCTTTCAACACACAGGTCAGGACTGCACAGTATTACAGTGCAATGTGTCTTGAGAAGCAGGATTGCGGATCCATGACACAGAACACAGGGATTTCTCAAAATTACCCTCTCTGGCAACCAATGGCATTAAGCAATGCTCACCATTGTTTCCCCGTTGTTGTTGGATGAGATTAAAACCGCCACAGGCCCCCTGTCCACCAGGCAAGGCAGCATGCTTAGAGAGTCGGTTTCCAAGCCGCAACTCCCCACTGCCCGAGCAGCAAGCAAACAGCCGCTTCTAACAGCGTGGCCACTCCTTCATGGTCAACACGACTGCCTCGATACTCCATGTGGACCCAGGTGCCGAAGCCAATCCCTCGGTCGTTTTACGGAGCCATCAACAGAATGTCGCCCACACATTTCAGTATTGTTGTGGAAGCACAACCAAGAACCTCACTGGTGTAGCTCATGCTCGAGCATTTATCATCGCGAAGCAATTACACTACTGGCCATTAAAATTGCTACACCAAGAAGAAATACAGATGATAAACGGGTATTCATTCGACAAATATATTATACTAGAACTGACGCGTGATTACATTTTCACGCAATTTGGGTGCATAGATCCTGAGAAATCAGTACCCAGAACAACCACCTCTTGCCGAAATAACGGCCTTAATACGCCTGGGAATTGAGTCAAACAGAGCTTGGATGCCGTGTACAGGTACAGCTGCCCATGCAGTTTCCACGCGGTACCACAGTTCGTGACCATTGACCAGACGTTTTCAGTTGGTGAGAGATCTGGAGCACGTGCTGGGCAGGGCAGCAGTCGAACATTTTCTGTATCCAGAAATGTCCCTACATGACCTGGAACATGCGGTCGTGCATTATCCTGGTGAAATGCAGGGCTCCGCAGGGATCGAATGAAGGGTACAACCACGGGTCGTAACACATGTGAAATATAACGTCCGCTGTTCAAAGTGCCGTCAGTGCGAACAAGAGGTGACCGAGACGTGTAATCAGTGGCACCCCATACCATCACGGCGGGTGATACGCCAGTACGGCGATGACGAATACACGCTTCCAATGTGCGTTGACCGCGATGTCGCCAAACACGGATGCGACCACCATGATGCTGTAAACAGAATCTGGTTTCACCCGAAAAAATGATGTTTTGCCATTCGTGCACCCAGGTTCGTCGTTGAGTACACCATCGCAGGCGCTCCTGTCTGTGATGCAGCGTCAAGGGTAACTGCAGTCACGGTCTCCGAGCTGATATTCCATGCTGCTGCAAACGTCGTCAAACTGTTCGTGCAGATGGTTGTTGTCTCGCAAACGTCCCCGTCTGTTGACTCAGGGATCGAGACGTGGCTGCACGAACCGTTACAGCCATGTGGATAAGATGGCTGTTATCTCGACTGCTAGTGATACGAGGCCTTTGGGATCCAGCACGACGTTCCGTATTACCCTCCTGATCCCATCAATTCCATATTCTGCTAACAGTCATTGGATCTCGACTAACGCGAGCAGCAATGTCGCAATACGATAAACCGCAATCGCGATAGGCTACAATCCGATCTTTATCAAAGTCGGAAACGTGATGTTACGCATTCCTCCTCCTTACACGAGGCATCACAACAACGTTTCACCAGGCATCGCTGGTCAACTGCTGTTTGTGTATGAGAAATCGGTTGGAAACTTTCCTCATGTCAGCACGTTGTAGGTGTCGCCACTGCCGCCAACCTTGTATGAATGCTGTGAAAAGCTAATCATTTGCATATCACAGCATCTTCTTCCTGTCGGTTAAATTTCGCGTCTGTAGCACGTCATCTTCGTGGTGTAGCAATTTTAATGGCCAGTAGTGTATGTCACTGACCTCTGTCAGGACGCCCGAGCAGTTACCGGCAACGGACCAAAGATGTTGCGCTGGAGAGGCAGGTACCGTTAAAGCCTCTCACACGGCTCAGTGTCCGGACATCTCTATGTAACGTGGGATTCACTACTAGATCACGAAAGGTGGTACGTCAGTATGAAAGGAAGTGGGGAGAACTGTGTTGTCAGGAGAGAAGCAGTGACTTCAGAATGGGTCCATCAGGAGAACCCACTGACCACTCATTGCCGGCCGAAGTGGCCGTGCGGTTCTAGGCGCTACAGTCTGGAACCGCGTGACCGCTACGGTCGCAGGTTCGAATCCTGTCTTGGGCATGGATGTGTGTGATGTCCTTAGGTTAGTTAGGTTTAAGTAGTTCTAAGTTCTAGGGTACTGATGACCTCAGAAGTTAAGTCCCATAGTGCTCAGAGCCATTTGAACCATTTGTATGCTTAATTAGTGTAAAGGAAATGCAAGGGCGATAGTAAGAGAGTGTATCACGAACAGTGTACAGTTAAGACACTGATCAAGAGTATGTGGACACCTGTTAGTAGACGTTAATATGTAGTGTCTCCACACGCGGTCGCTCGGTTGCAGACTGTAGCGCCTTGAACCGCTCGGTCAATTAAGCATACATTTTAATCCTCATTTAACTAGCAGCGAGATATTTGAGGTTGAATTGCAAACAAATATGAAATTGTTCTAACAACATGTGTCGGAAGAATCCATTAACATGACTAACAGTTAAAGGTGGTTGCATCTCCAAAGTCACTCGATATCACCGATAACAATACTCTCATATATCTTACGATAGTTTTAAATTATTCAGTACTTGCTATCGATGCCGATATCTTAGGTAACGAAACAACGCTACCAATATTTACTTGTATCAGTTATACCGCAACGTCCTTAGTTGCGCATTAAGTTACACGAGCAATATCGAAAGGAACTGCCTTTTCATAATAAAACACAAATGGTCTGTGTCAGTGTCGTTCTCCGCAACACAACTTTTTAAGTTATTCTGACAACTGTCTGTAAGTAACATAATTGTGAACCAGTAGCTGAAGAGCCCTGTACTAGTATGAACCCAGCAGACGATCGGGGTGAAAATCAGTAGGATTATAAGAATAGTAAAGCTACCGCCACTGGTGACATTCTTCAAGGAGAACAAGCGCCGGATGCAACACAAATCGGGTTTTTTCCTCGCATTCGCTCAAAGCTGTGCAGCTATCGCGAAAGAATCGCTAAACAATGGAAAAATAACACCCATTGCCGGTTCGAGTTGTTGTCTTAGCGCTTTTCTTCCAAAGTTCAATATTTGTTTTAATTAATTCGCTGGCTTTCATTTGCATTCAGATAGAAGACGAAAGAGAAATGTGTCTGTCCTTCAATACACGCAGCTATACTGAAATTAATTTCACTTCCCTCTTTATGTAAAGACACCCATTTAAGTCTTGTTGGACGTCGCAGACGGAATTTGTAAGAATAAATTTATGTATGATTTTATTTCATTTAACGTTCCATGATGCAGTGAATCAGACAAAGACTACTCTCGGTTTTCGGTATTTTTAGTGTAAAAGCTCAATTTGACATTATATAAATATCGAACATGCGATAAGAATTAAAAAGGATTAATCGTATGCTGTTTATGAAGCTATTTTGTATGGTGCAAGAATTAGAAGCAAAGAAAGCAGCAATTTGACGTTATTACATCTTACACGGGGCCGTCGTAACAGTGTCATCTCGAAGCAAAGTTCGCCATGTTTTCTAGATTTTATAGTCAGCGGATTGTGAAGTCGCTGCGAAAAATAGCAATCAATTCGAAGCTACACTCACCACGTGTGGCAGTCTGTGAACGAATTACTGAGTTCTTTGTGACACAAATGGAAGACACGATAATATTGTAGTTGTAAGTAGGCTGTTTATGTTTTCTTTATGTAAGTAGGCTGTTTATATTTTCTCTATGTAAGTAGGCTGTTTATGTTTTCTCTATGTAAGTAGGCTGTTTATGTTTTCTTGTTGGCAACGTTACGTAGCGCTCAATATGAAAATCACTGGCTGTGCTGTGTGCAGTCTGTGGCTGCTTTGCATTGTTGTAATACTCGCCATTGTAGTGTTAGGCAGTTGGCTGTGAACAGCGCGTAGCGTTGCGCAGTTGGAGGTGAGCCGCCAGCAGTGGTGGATGTGGGGAGAGAGATGGCGGAGTTTTGAAATTTGTCATGAACTGCTTTATTTATATATGATGATATCAAGGTAAATACATTGTTTGTTCTCTATTAATATCTTTCATTTGCTAACTATCCCTATCAGTAGTTAGTGCCTTCCATAGTTTGAATCTTTTATTTAGCTGGCAGTAGTGACGCTCGCTGTATTGCAGTAGCTTGAGCAGCGAAGAATTTTGTGAGGTAAGTTATTTGTGAAAGGTATAGTTTAATGTTACTCAGGGCCATTCTTTTGTAGGGAATTTTGAAAGTCAGATTGCGTTGCGCTAACAAAATATTGTGTGTCAGTTTAAGCACAGTCGTGTATAATTGTTCAAAGGGGACGTTTCATATGTCGACCCTTAGCCTAGGATACCTCACTGGAATCTTCTGATTTTTCTTGTAGTTTGTGTAATTAGTGTAGATTTTGTTTATTGCTAGCGCGTAACTGTAGAGAGAATCTCCTTTGTAGTTGCAGTCTTTCATTGTTGTACAGTAAAACAGTTGTGGCATGCATGTAGATTTGCAGCAAGTATTTCGCAGCTGCAATTAACTAGATATTATTTTCAGTGCTATTTTAATGTGTTCTCTTATTTTTGATCTTCAAATTGTGTTTTTCTGTGTTGTCGTGTGAAATACTGTGACAATAATGGCGTGTGAAAAACGTAATACTAGGCTCCAAAGTAAACTGAGAAATGACAGTGAAAATGAAAGCAGTATGTTAGCGCCACCGAGTAATGAATTAACTGATGTTCAAAGTAGTAATTTGATAATTGTGCATAGGGAAATGGAGCGGGCGGCAAACAATGGCGTGGACAGTGAAACAATTAGTGAAGAGGGAAGCATTATCGATCGATCGGTCGGCAATAGCTCGCCTCAGGAAGCCGAAATGACACGACACGATTTCGCAAATACTGTAGATTCAGGTTTTGGATCCTCACCGTTTTCTCAAATAAGTCAAGACACATTTTCTGCTTGTCAAAATGTGAATGTTTCCGGTGCAAATTCACTGCCGAAAAGCACTGAGGAACATGTTTCAGACACCAATGCATTGTTATTACAGTTAATACAACAAATGGGACAAACACAGCAAAAGCTTCAAAAGTTAGACACAATGGAACAAAATCAGAGACAAACACAGCAAAAGCTTCAAAAGTTAGACACAATGGAACAAAATCAGAGACAAACACAGCAAAAGCTTCAAAAGTTAGACTCAATGGAACAAAATCTCAAAAAGTTAGACACAATGGAACAAAATCTTCAAAAGTTAGACACTACACTTGAACAAACACGTGAAGATTTAACCACGGAGTTACATAACATCGAATCGAAATGTCAAAAGGTCTGTAATGACGTAAAAACACAAATTTGTGAGCATTTCCAACCTATTTTTTCGCGTCATGAAAATGTATTACAGAATCACGAAGCAGCCATAAAAGAACTGCAAACTATTGTTCATGAAAATCATGAGACCTTGCAAGCTAAAATTGACTCAGTTGCATCTACCGATTCGGTTACGCAACTTGCAAAAACTCAGGAAAACTTGAAGGACACAGTAGATTCGATTTCAACACAAATGGACACTCTGAAACTTGGTTCAGAAAAACACACTGAGGAAATGTGTTCACTATCGGAGAAAGTAGCCGAACTTTCGGATCAGGTCACTAACTTATCTACAAAGGTAGATGATGATCTGAATAACACAACACCTGTAGCCTTCACTGACACTGAAGAGTATGTAGAAATTAGAAAATTCAAACAAAATCAAAATCAAATCAATACACAGTACAAAAGAGAAATCCGGGAAGTACAAGATCATTTGGCACAAGTAATACAAAAATTTCATATTTTAGAGGACACTCGCGCTCCAACACGGGAAGAGGGACATAGAAGTACGGAACAGCCACAAAATAATAACACAGGGCATTTCGGAAGTAATGAAAGAAATTGGCAATGTGCACCGAATTTTGAGATGGAACGGCCGACACGACCTAACAATGACCGATATGCAACTCGCCGACATGATGATTTTGACTATAAGCTGTTCATTACTACATGTAAATTCAAAACATTTAAGAATTCTCGCAATGACATTCATCCACAAGCATGGCTCCATCAATTGTCTCATTGTTTTCCTCCCAACTGGTCGTTAGAACACAGATTAGAATTCATGTGTGGCTATTTAGAGAATGAACCAGCTGTAAGAATGCGATCGGTCATTCACGATTGCCACAGTGAAGGAGAATTTTACCATGCCTTCCTCTCAGCATATTGGTCTCAAGCCACACAAGACCGAGTAAAACATGGCATCATAATGATGAAACATTTCGAACAATCTGAATTCTCCAGTCTTGTGAAATATTTTGAAGACATGTTGCACAAGAATCAGTACCTGTCAAACCCATACAGCCCCTCAGAACTCATCCGCATTTGCTTAATCAAATTACCTGAACATTTACGACATATTATTTTAGCAGGACGTTGCAAAGACGACATTGAAGCTTTTCAAGGACTCCTACAAGAATTAGAAATTGACACAGACAGTCGCCGGATGCGAAAACAGGAAAACAATCACTACAGGTCACATACGTCACATTTCCGTGATGACAGAAACAATAACTGGACACGAAAAGGTTATTCTTACAACGCAAATCGTGACCAAAACAGACACCACCCGTATGACAACCGTTGGCAGAGTAGTAATAATTACAGGGAAAGATCACCTCTCCGCGGTAATGACTATTACAGAGACAATCAGAGAAAAGACAATATGGGAACCAAAACAATTATTATTAAGGGAGGCAGAATAACTTCAGACGCAACTGTTCGGCGCACAGTTACTATTCAGGAAGAAATTCTCCACCACTTAACCGACAAGAAAGAAACTACAGGAACTACCGACATGACGACAGACGAGATAATCGTAACGACAGACCTGAATTGCATCAGAACTGGCGGGATTCAAACAGAGCAGGGCCCTCTCGTCACGGTGAATTTGTAGAAGTTAGGTCTCCAAATCCCAATAACGACGCTCGCCAACAAAGAGACAGACAATGACTCGCACCACAGGCAGCCGCGTGCGCCAGGTGGCTCAGAGAAAAATAACATAGACGCTAGCCTTGAGAAAAATTCCAGTACTTTTTACCGACGTATACCGCCTGGCAATTGCATTCAAGTTCAAACTCTGAGTACTATGAAGAGTAAAGGTTTACACCACATTTCACATGTAAAACCGTTTACTGAAAGATAATCTGCTTTTTAACTTTGTCTTTGCCATATAACTTTTCACTTTACATTACTAGTATGCTGTGTCAGACTTAAGAAACTGTT
This sequence comes from Schistocerca serialis cubense, assembly GCF_023864345.2. NCBI lineage: Eukaryota > Metazoa > Arthropoda > Insecta > Orthoptera > Acrididae > Schistocerca > Schistocerca serialis. The sequence continues at coordinate 865,971,098 of NC_064641.1, read as the reverse complement.
AACATACAACAATGTTTGAAGTTAAATATCCAGTCAAGAACCAAGAGAACTTATTTAAACAGAAATTACGAATGCATTGTTATAGTGAACAGACGACACAGTGTTGTGTTTGTACATTCTTGCTTGTTAGTTGCACGATTATGTAACAACTATCAGGCTCACATACTTAGAACATATACTGGTACTGCTAATGAGATTTTAATGCAACATTTTGGTTTACTTGAAAATACATTCTGGGTTTAAAGTACTTTCTGTGAGATACCAGAGGACACAGTGGTTAGTTTATGTGACAGCTACACGATGTTATCATGACGCTACTAATGAGTGACAATTTACAATGTTGCTTTTGCAGTGTATCTGTTTTATATCTGCACAGTTTTCTGAATTCTTCTAGGAAGAAAAACATGTTTTAGTAGTAACTTTTGTGGTATAGCAACAATGAGACAGCCTTTTTCGTGGCATAACAATATGTTACTGTACAGTACTTTCCTCATCACGGCAATAAGCGTAATAACTAAGATATCTATACGCAAAGCATTTCACTTTTGTGTATCATGAGGTAAGTACATTGACTTTAGCAGAACTTTGCTTACAGAGGACGATAACTACGACAGTTCCACAGAATTATCTTACAGCAAGACGCGCATTTAGCGCTACAGGACACGCATTTGAGTGATTAATCTTATACTTAAAACACTTATTTTTAAAGATTTTTTAATTACAAAGAAAGTTTTCCGTGATACATTTCATTCCATTGCTGTAATTTGTAACACCTGAGGGTATAATTACATTTATCCTCAGGGGGGTACATGCTTACTTTGTGTACCATGTGTGTGGCAACCACAAGGAACCCTAGCTAATATGGTATTTGCTTATACAACTTTACACATTGGTACCATATTTCTCTAACACACAAATTACACAGCTATCTGATCATTTAACTGAGAGATAAACATTTTTTTACTACATCAGTGACAGATGTTTACGTAATTACACAGTTGGATAACTTCACACTTATGAAACTGTATTTTGTCTGTACTTTGTGAACTGTTCATATTTTTTCGGAATCATTGTGATACTATGAGAGCTTTAAATGATGTATTTGGTATGAGATCATGATTTTTAAAGTACGTTTGAGGCAGCTGACACTTTTGACACGAGCAGAGGATTTTTTTTAGGCTTAGAAATTATTGGAGGAAGTTACGACGATTTTGAGATTTGACTGAGGTGTTATGATGTTATTATTACGACGACGATGTGTATTATGTTGTTGAGGAATGTTTATTATGCTACGTATTTCTCATGATGAAATATTGAAGAAATGTCGACGAATATGTATATGTATAATGAGGTAAGGAATAATGAGTAGTGTTTAGGGACTCTGATTTGTGGAAAAGGTTGTTGGAAACCAAGAATCGTACTTTAAGAGTTATGAAATGTGTGTAAATGCGTGTATGTATCACAATGCTGGCGAAAATTTTTTGGACTCTGTTATATTTACAGGATTTTGTTTCTACAGATTTGTAACGCAAATTCTTAACCTGTGAATTTTTTTATATGAGACTGTCACTGTAGCGGAAACTGCTGTCGTAAATATTTCCGTAAGAAAGTTAAGTGACCACCTGCACGTAATGCGTCGCGGGCACCCACCTGGGCGACAGCCGCCCGAAAAAAAAAGCCATTAGCCTTTCAGCGGCACAGGTAGGAAAAAAAAAGGGGGATGCCATTCTCCTCGTTATTGACGTTCCTTTGTAGAAAGCATCACAAAAACGACACAGTCGAACTTGAAAACATATGTTTTTATGCTTTGGTTTGCGTAATTGCTTATTTCATTTGATACCTGTTTTCCAGCTGTGTTACAGCATTAGTTTTATAAAATAAACTTAGATGCATTTGCTAATGTGAACACTTTCTGTCAACAGATCTATTAAATGATAATTTTGTAATCCACATTCTTTAAAAAAAAGGAGCACTTGGAAAGGAAAGAACAATAAGAAGGGACTAGTAACAGTAACTGGACACACAATTTTCTTTTCAAGTACATGGTAATATTCTTTTTACAATAAGTTGTTGTGGTGCACCACTTTAATTACATAGACATTAAGATCTGAATATACATTTCCCTTATCTGCATTGTTGTTTTTACTGTAATATTTTTTCTGCTTGAGCTATGTCATGTTTAGGTATAAGTTGCTGCTGTTTGCCAGGCATAGTGTTATTGAATTTGACTTTACATTATTCTGTTAAGCCAGTTTTACTAATGATTTATTTTTACTGTTTGCTGCATATTGCCTTAGATTAGTTGTAATATTACAATTGCTTTGCTAATTTCTTAATGCTGCTTGCTTCGTAAATCTGCGTTTTTTTTTCATTGCTGTTTATATTAATTGTTTTATGTGATGCTGCATTGCCTCGTCCCTTAGTTTAGCATCCGAGCTCAGTAGATTTAAGTTAGCTTAAGAGGGGGTGGACTATATAAGAAACTGACTATGGAGAATAGGTAAAGAATGCGTTGCGAAGTTATATGAAATAGCTTTGGGCGAAAATGAGTATTGTACAATCAGAAATAATTATTTTGAAAGAAATATGAACGGAATACAGAAAGCAGGTATAGATAGGACTTTTTGGGAATAATGACGAATGAAGGGAGATCTCCGAGAAATAAAGAAAGTTTTGTTTGCAAAATACTGCAGTACAACAAACCCTGTCCTTTCCTTTTGTATTATTCCGCTATATGTTTATGTACCCTTGTGTATTTGTCTTTTTCCTGTCTTTAAGTGTTTAGCTAATAAGATTTATGTTGTAGAATTTTTCAAATACCATGTTATTTTCTTTGTAAAGATGTTTATACATTATTTATTCTGTTCTGTCTTAATGTTCATGTGTTGGTGTTTCGAAAGTTATTCTGATCTTTTATGTATGTACTCATTTCATAATTCCTGGAACACTGACGTATATGTTATTTCGATTCTTTTGTAAAGCTTGTACTACAAATGTTCTCTGTATTGTTATGTTCTTTAATGATGTATTTTGTACCTTTGTTATTCTATTTTTATGTTATCAAATTGTAATTGTTACCAGTTCTTCAAATTAAGTATCATTTCACTGCACACGTTTCTGTTGGTCATGGTATATGGACAATATGTGAGAAGTAGGGACTGTTAGTTTTTGCACGTGTGTTAATAATTCAGCAAGGGACTGGATAACAGCATTGCTGGTTCGAAGGACATTTAAAAAAAAAAAACTTTGTGAGTGCACAAGTTGTGGTTTATGGACTTGCTATATTCTCCGCAAGACTCTTCGATGGTGAATGTGCACCTGCACAATCGCAACAGATGGCTGCTGGACATCTCCACAAGGACTACAGTGGGTCTGCACCTCTGGTGGCCCACCAATACCATTATCTCTACAAGGATTGCAGTGGGTCTGCACCTCTGGTGGCCCACCAATACCGTAATCTCTACCAGGACTACAGTGGGTCTGCTCTGTGATGACCTACCTACCAATCTTCTTCAAAACTTCGAATGACTCTGCTGTGGGTTTGCTCTGTTGTGGCCCATTACCTGTCAGCATGTCAAGAGTCAGCACTGTCTTTCAGTTGGAAGGACAACACTACTTCTTCAAGACTGCATGGAAATCCACTACTTCCGTGTGCATTGTCTTTTACTGCTCAGACTTTGATAAAAGAAACGGCAGTTTTACTGTGATGAATGATCAGGACTGTCTTTATGGACTGTGAGAAAATTTTAGTTTTTGACCAACATTGTATCAATAAGTGTGTGCATTTGATATGTTTGTTATTGTAATTATGAAAAATTTTATCAAATCATTATTGGCCACTGCCCAAAAATATTTTGCAAAATTTTTTGTGGGGAGCATGGGGACTATGTAAGTAGGCTGTTTATGTTTTCTTTATGTAAGTAGGCTGTTTATGTTTTCTCTATGTAAGTAGGCTGTTTATGTTTTCTCTATGTAAGTAGGCTGTTTATGTTTTCTTGTTGGCAACGTTACGTAGCGCTCAATATGAAAATCACTGGCTGTGCTGTGTGCAGTCTGTGGCTGCTTTGCATTGTTGTAATACTCGCCATTGTAGTGTTAGGCAGCTGGCTGTGAACAGCGCATAGCGCTGCGCAGTTGGAGGTGAGCCACCAGCAGTGGTGGATGTGGGGAGAGAGGTGGCGGAGTTTTGAAATTTGTCATGAACTGCTATATTTATATATGATGATATCAAGGTAAATACATTGTTTGTTCTCTATTAATATCTTTCATTTGCTAACTATCCCTATCAGTAGTTAGTGCCTTCCATAGTTTGAATCTTTTATTTAGCTGGCAGTAGTGACGCTCGCTGTATTGCAGTAGGTTGAGCAGCGAAGATTTTTGTGAGGTAAGGGATTTGTGAAAGGTATAGTTTAATGTTAGTCAGGGCCATTCTTTTGTAGGGAATTTTGAAAGTCAGATTGCGTTGCGCTAACAAAATATTGTGTGTCAGTTTAAGCACAGTCATGTATAATTGTTCAAAGGGGACGTTTCATAGTGCATTAACATCTGAATATCTTATTTACAGCACAGAATTTCAGAGAACGAAAAAAATTAAATATTCATTCTATAAGTTAAACACCTTTTTCGTGCTGCAGTCTTCATTTATTTATGTTCCATGAACGTTTCGCCTCTTACTTTGTCATCTTCATTGGATCTGATACGAGACAATACAGTCTTGTTTCTATATGCGAAACTTATTGATCAGAAAAGAGTTCAAGCCCTTCTTTTTTACGCTAGTAAAATATTACTGACGGTTATTCGTTACTCTGGCCGGAATCTGCGTTTCATCTGTTCACAGGTCAGAGGTTGCACTGTCATTCACTTATACAACACCGACTTATTTTCGCATCACTATCTTTTTGTTTTGTAGTCTTCGTATTTAGTTCGCTAACAGGTGTGGAACAGTACTACTGATCGGGCAAAAGTTGCAGAACTGTGAGCGATTCCTGTTGTAACACTACCCATTTGGTGCCTCTTCTTATTATGTCTTTACGTAAATGTTGCCTCTCTTACCACTGTTCATTTCTGTTCTCTCTATGGTCTTCCTCGCGTCTGTGACTAATAGGTCCATGTACAGAAACACCTTTAATACAAAAATAATGAGCGGTAAATGGCTAACTGTCAAGAAACGATCGCACAATAAAGAACTGTGTGCGTTGCCTATCTTAAGAATACTAATGAAATTTTAAAATGTAAGACGGGCCGAACTTATAGAGTTGTTAGTGTACTTTCTTAATATACCCACACAATATGTAGTGTAATTCAGACTTTGTGTATTTGCCGTGACTTTCGAGTAATTACATATTCTATAAATCACTTACCAGTGGTGTTTCTACAGACTGAATCAATTGAGAACGTCGACAGCTCGTTGCGGAAGTAATAAAAGAAACGACGCCACGTGGCACAGTGTTTCCGAAACGTACGGTTTGGGCATAAGCTAGGGCTTCCGTTGAGTTCATCATCTGATCACGGCCATCGCGATTCGTAAACTCATTTCGGAAGTTTCACGTAATGAGCCACATTTAAGTGGAGACGCATTATATTTAGGAGTCTTAGCAGTGTCAGAAAGCAGGGATATCAGTTGTCCCACGCAAGGCTCACTCCGTACGGGTCGTGACGACGTTAAAAACTCAAACATCCGCCGAAAATTGGGAGGTCGGGCAACGTGTTCTCCTCGGTTACGCCCTCTCTTTCATATCCTCCGACTCTTATCACTGCAGCCTGGTTCCAGTAAGAGTGCCAGGTATTCTCTCGTTCCCTACATTTTGTCCGTTGTAACTTGGCTGTGTGGTAAAGTGCTAGACTACCTACGAAGGTCTCGTGTTCGACTCTCCGAAATTCACTGAGTTTTACCTGTCACGGTTGCATTCACCTCTGTCAATGTTTGTTAACGTGAAAAGTGCTGAGTTGCGCCGTGGTTCGAAGTCTTCGTCACACTGTAGGCCCCCTATGACTGGCTGAGTAACAGGATGGCGGTTATTGATGAAACAACCCGTTTTCGGTTACATCGGTTTTTCCACACCAGTTTAAATCGACTGGTAAAACCGCTCAAAATACTGGTTTCTGTTATAATCGGTTCTATTTCGTTCTGTAAACTTGAAAATCGAACAAAGATTGAAAAATTTTGACTCACTCAATTTCAAGATAGATAGAATCAAAATATTAAATTAAATGGGCAAATAAAAGTCTATCAACCGTTCGCTGCTTTTTCCCAAAAGTGATAAGTGGTTGAGTACTGCAAACAATCACCAGTATTCTCCTACTGGTTCTAAATTTTTTGGAACTCTGCTCAAAAATCGGTTTGTAATCGAGAATAGTGGCGTATTTCGGCATTACGAATAGTCGGTGCTAAATGGGGAAAACTGTGGTTGAAAAACTTTTTCGTTTTAGTTTGTCCGTTTTCAAGGGCTGCAGGCAGATAAAGGCGTGTTATATAAACAAAGACAGCAGATAAGATACTTTCTGTTGTTATTATATACTATGAACGAAATGTTAAATTTTCAATATGTTACTCTTACCATAATTTCCTTCCTCTTTCATTATCTCATAGAAATGACAGAAAGGTCTTTAATCTTTTAAAACAGATACACTATTTATTGCATTGCTTTGTCACTTTGCAAAAATATTTGGTGCCATTCTGCAATGTAACGGATGTCCGGAGGCGACAGAGAGAAACCACAGTGCAGACAAGCTGCGGGCTAGTCTTGCATACTGCAGTACATTAAACTATGACACACAGCGACATGAACATTATTCCCTCAGGAACGCTGAATCAGTTCTTATCCCATGTGTTGGTTGCCTGTTTCTGTCAGCACTGTTATTAAAATAGCATTGATAACTTTTCCCATTTACTGTAGAAAAGCAATATTTCAGTCTACATCTACATTTATACTCCCCAAGCCACCCAACGGTGTGTGGTGGAGGGCACTTTGCGTCCCACTGTCATTACCCCCCTTTCCTGTTCCAGTCGCGTATGGTTCGCGGGAAGAACGACTGCCGGAAAGCCTCCGTACGCGCTCGAATCTCTCTAATTTTACATTCGTGATCTCCTCGGGAGGTATAAGTAGGGGAAGCAATATATTCGATACCTCATCCAGAAAGGCACCCTCTCGAAACCAGAGCAGTAAACTACACCGCGATGCAGAGCGCCTCTCTTGCAGAGTCTGCCACCTGAGTTTGCTAAACATCTCCGTAACGCTATCACGCTTACCAAATAACCCTGTGACGAAACGCGCCGCTCTTCTTTGGATCTTCTCTATCTCCTCTGTCAACCCGCCCTGGTACGGATCCCACACTGATGAACAATACTCACGAACAGGTCGAACGAGTGTTTTGTAAGCCACCTCCTTTGTTGATAGACTACATCTTCTAAGAACTCTCCCACTGAATCTGAACCTGGCACCCACCTTACCAACAATTACTTTTATATGATCATTCTACTTCAAATAGTTCCGTATGCATACTCCCAGATATTCTGCAGAAGTAACTGCTAGCAGTGTTTGTTCCGCTATCATATAATCATACAATAAAGGATCCTTCTTTCTATGTATTCGCAATACATTTGTCTGTGTTAAGGGTCAGTTGCCACTCCCTGCACCAAGTGCCTATCCGCTGCAGATCTTCCTGCATTTCACTGCAATTTTCTAATGCTGCAACTTCCCTGTGTACTACAGCATCATCCGCGAAAAGCCGCATGGAACTTTCGACACTATCTACTAGGTCATATACAGGGTGAGTCACCTAACATTACCGCTGGTTATATTTCGTAAACCACATAAAATACTGACGAACCGATTCCACAGACCGAACGTGTGGGCTAGTGTAATTGTTTAATGCAAACCATACAAAAATGAACGGAAGTATGTTTTTTAACACAAACCTACGTTTTTTTAAATGCAACCACGTTAGTTTTATTAGCACATCTGAACATATAAACAAATACGTAATCAGTGCCGTTTGTTGCATTGTCAAATGTTAATTACATCCGGAGATATTGTAACCTAAAGTTGACGCTTGAAACCTCCGACGCTCAGTTGCGTGTTGTAACAAACACGGGCCACGGTCGGCGAGCAGCATCTGCAGGGACATGTTTACGATGAAGACCGTGGTTACGAGTGTGGCTGTAGTGCACTGTTGTGGTTTGGTCTAGCTGTCGCAGTGTCCGCATGTAGCGCTTGCTGCTATTGTTATTCTGCATTCGTCTCCGCACGCAGACCAACTGTAGTACACCGTGTTACCAGACGTCTGTGATAGTGTGGTGTTGTAGGAAGTGTGACCATGGTGTATTCGAACTCTGAAAAGGCGGAGATGATACTCATCTATGGCGAGTGTCGACGAAATGCAGCTGAAGCCTGCAGGGTGTATGCAGAACGGTATCCGGACAGAGAGCATCCAACGTGCCGCACATTGCGAAACATCTACCGCCAACTGTATGCAACAGGTATGGTCGTAGCACGCAAACGGGTCCGTAACAGGCCCGTCACAGGAGAAGCGGGTGCAGTTGGTGTGTTAGCTGCTGTTGCCATGAACCCACACATGAGTACACGGGACATTGCGAGAGCCGGTGGACTGAGTCAAAGTAGTGTCATGCGCATACTGCATCGTCACCGCTTTCACCCGTTTCATGTGTCGCTACATCAGCAATTACATGGTGATGACTTTAATCATCGAGTGCAATTCTGTCAATGGGCATTAACAGAGAATGCGTTGCAGTTCTACCCGTTTACCGATGAAGCGGGTTTCACAAACCACGGGGCAGTGAATCTACGGAACATGCATTACTGGTCCGTGGACAATCTTCGCTGGCTCAGACGGGTAGAGTGACAGCGACCGTGGACTGTAAATGTATGGTGCGGAATCATTGGCGACCACCTCATTGGTCCTCACTTCATTGCAGGGGCCCAAACAGCTGCAACATACATCGCGTTTCTACAGAATGATCTGCCAACGTTGCTCGAAAATGTCCCACTGGAAACGCGTCGACGTATGTGGTATCAGCATGATGGTACACCTGCACATTCCGCAATTAATACTAGGCTGACCCTTGACAGTATGTTCGACGGTCGTTTCATAGGACGTGGAGGACGCATAAATTGGCCAGCCCGTTCTCCTGATCTTACACCTCTGGACTTCTTTCTGTAGGGTACGTTAAAGGAGAATGTGTACCGTGATGTGCCTACAACCCCAGAGGATATGAAACAACGTATTGTGGCAGCCTGCGCCGACATTACACCAGATGTACTGCGGCGTGTACGACATTCATTACGCCAGAGATTGCAATTGTGTGCAGCAAATGATGGCCACCACATTGAACATCTATTGGCCTGACATGTCGGGACATACTCTATTCCACTCCGTAATTGAAAACGGAAACCACGCGTGTACGTGTACCTCACCCCTCATGGTAATGTACATGTGCCTCAGTGAAAAAGACCAATAAAAAGGTGTTAGCATGTGGACGTAATGTGCTGTTCCAGTCTCTTCTGTACCTAAGGTCCATCACCGTTCCCTTTGGATCCCTACGTAATTCGGTGCTCTCCGATACACACGATCGAACAGCGGAGGAGTGGTACTCAAGCGTCAACTTAAGGTTACAATATCTCCGGATGTAATTAACATTTTACAATGCAACAAACGGCACTGATTACGTATTTGTTTATATGTTCAGATGTGCTAACAAAAATAACGGGGTTCCATTTAAAAAAACGTAGTTTTGTGTTAAAACACATACTTCCGTGCATTTTTTTACGGTTTGTACTAACCAATTACACTAGCCCCTCTCCTCACGTTCGGTCTGTGGAATCGATTCGTCGGTATTTGATGTGGTTTACGAAATACATCCAGCGGTAATGTTAGGTGACTCACCCTGTATATATTGTGAAAAGCATAGGTCCCATAACACTTCCCTGTGGCACGCCAGAGGTTACTTTAACGTCTGTAGACGTCTGTCCATTGAGAACAGCATGCTGTGTTCTGTTTGCTAAAAACTCTTCAATCCAGCCATACAGCTGGTCTGATATTCCGTAGGCTCTTACTTTGTTTATCAGGTGACAGTGCGGAACTGTATCGAACGCAAATTTTACGAATAAAAAAGACTCCTTTTTTAAAAAAAGGTTAACTTAAAAGCGAAAAAATTTAGCACTGCTGCTATCGTTAACTGACCTATCGGTTTTTGTACTGGTTACTAGTAAAAAGTTAAAAACACTTTTTACCACCGAAACCAGAAAAAAAACGAAAAAATAGTTGTCATTCCGAACTAAAATAACGGTTTCGGTTTTAACAGGTCGGTTTTCCCCATCGCTACTGAGTAACTCAGCTCGAAGCTCGGGCAGAGGCAACGGCATACAATCTTCAATAGCACCACGCCTAGAAAAGTACTGTGGTGGTCAAATCGGTCTCCGCGTTGATGACAGCTTTACGCTTTTAACTTGAGGATTTCAAAGAGTGCTTTCCAGTTAGCATACAAAGCTCGAAACCTTAAAGCGTCAAGAACGCCGGCAGATGGGAAAGCTAGTAGTGGCGCCTGCACGTGGAAGCGTCCCCGCGCGCACGTGGCCGGGCTTATTGCGCTGTTCCGCGGCGCCCTTCAGGCGACGCGCCCTTCGCCCTTCGCCCTTCGCGGTGCGCCCTGAGTGGCGGCCCTGCCACTCACTTGTCGCGCCGACGCCACGTGGAGGGCGACAAACAAGACCGCCGGCCCTTCCCCAGCCCGAATACCGCACCGCCACCACTTCTCTGTCAAGCCCCTTGTTACCCTCTAGGGCTCATTCTCGCCGCTCTTGCCTTCACGTGTTAATCAGCTTCCGTCTGTTACTCTTATTATTTTCATTAATTCTTTTATACTCTTTCACATATTTTACTTTCATTTTCATCATGTGCAGAAGCTGGAAAGCAGACATGCGGTTACTAAGTCGACAGGGTTAGCTCCAATTATTGTCACAATCTATTATTTAGATTAAATTTCCTTTACTTTATGTCTATGGTCACAATTTTGTTTTTTGTCATCTGACTACAGGTTTCGGTCTTTAATGACCATCTTCACATCTGTTTTATAAAAACATGTCCTAATATACTAGAGCATAGTGTTATCTTCAAATGGTACACATAAAATCAGCACCAGCAATGTGTTTAACATTTGACGATACCACTATGGCTCCAGTATATTAGGACATGTTTTTATAAAAACGAATCTGAAGATGGTCATTATAGACCAAAACCGGTTGTCTGATGACAAAAAAAAATTGGGACCGTAGACGTAAAGTAAAGGAAATTTATTCTATAATCAGGTCACTGTTTTATTTGCGACCTTGACTCAGCTTCTGGTATTATTTACACTACTGGCCATTAAAATTGCTACAGAAGTGGAAATGCGCATGATAAACGGGTATTCATTGGACAAATATATTATACTAGAACTGACATGTGATAACATTTGCACGCAATTTGGGTGCATAGATCCTGACAAATGTGCCCAGAACAACCACCTTTGGCTGTAATAGCGGCCTTGATACGCCTGGGTATTGAGTCAAACAGAGCTTGCATGGCGTGTACAGATACAGCTGCCCCTGCACTTCAACACGATACCTCAGTTCATCAAGAGTAATGACTGGCGTATTGTGACGAGCCAGTTGCTCGGCCACCATAGACCAGACGTTTTCAGTTGGTGAGAGATCTGGAGAATGTGCTGGCCAGGGCAGCAGTCGAACATTTTCTGTATCCAGAAAGGCCCATAAAGGTCCTGCAACATGCGGTCGTGTATTATCCTGCTGAAATGTAGGGTTCCGCAGGGATCGAATGAAGGGTAGAGCCACGGGTCGTAACACATCTGAAATATAGCGTCCGCTGTTCAAAGTGCCGCCAGTGCGAACAAGAGGTGACCGAGACGCGTAACCAATGGCACCCCATACCATCACGCCGGGTGATACGCCAGTATGGCGATGACGAATACACGCCTCCAACGTGCGTTCACGGCGATGTCGCCAAACACGGATGCGACCATCGTGATACTGTAAACAGAACCTGGAGTCATCCGAAAAAATGACTTTTTGCTATTCGTGCACCCAGGTTCGTCGTTGAGTACACCATCGCAGGCGCTCCTATCTGTGATGTAGCGTCAAAAGTAACCGCAGCCGTGGTCTCCGAACTGATAGTCCATGCTGCTGCAGACGTCGTCGAACTGTTCGTGCAGATGGTTGCTGTCTTGCAGACGTCCCCATCTGTTGACTCAGGGATCGAGACGTGGCTGCACGATCCGTTACAGCCATGCGGATAAGATGCCTGTCATCTCGACTGCTAGTGATACGAGGCCGTTGGGATCCAGCACGGCGTTCCGTATTACCCTCCTGAACCCACCGATTCCATATTCTGCTAACAGTCATTGGATCTCGACCAACGGGAGCAGCAATGTCGCGATACAATAAACCGCAATCGCAACAGGCTACAATCCGACGTTTATCAAAGTCGGAAACATGATGTAGGCATTTCTCCTCCTTACACGAGGCATCACAACAACGTTTCATCAGGCAACGCCGTTCAACTGCTGTTTGTGTATAAGAAATCGGTTGGAAACTTTCCTCATGTCAGCACGTTGTAGGTGTCGCCACCGGCGCCAACCTTGTCTAAATGTTCTGAAAAGCTAATCATTTGCATATCACAGCATCTTCTTCCCGTCGGTTAAATTTCGCCTCTGTAGGACGTCATCTTCGTGGTGTAGCAATTTTAACGGCTAGTAGTGTAGATAATGGATGTCCATAACAGAATTCGCACGTTTCTTTGCTTAACACTGTAGATGCCCTCTTTCCGCTCTGCTTTTCTACGCCTACATTTACATTCCGAATTCCATCTTATGATGTGCGATGGAGGATAATTCTGGGAGTAGTATCTACTCCTCCGTTCTCCGTCCCATTCACGGATAGTGCACGGGAAGAATGAATGACGGTAAACCTCTGGTTTAGCTGTAATTTCTCGTATTCCCTCGTTCTGATATTTCGCAGGACGTATGTGGGAGGAAGTAGTTCGTCCCGGAACGAAGTCCCTTGGAATTTGCATGATAAACCTTATAGCGATACGCAACGCCTCTCTTGTACCGTCTGCCACTGGAGTTTGTTAAGCATCTACATTATCTTGTCTATCTCTTCTATCAGCCCAACTTGGTAGGGATCCCACACTGATGAGAAATACTAAAGAATCGGTCGAACAAGTGCTTTGTAAAGCACTTGTTTCGCAAATTAATTGCATTTCCTTAAGGTTGTTCTTATTAATCTCAGCCTGACAACTGATTTTCCTACATTTTGTTTTATGTGCTCTTTCCACATAAGGGTGCTCCGTATGGCTATTCCTAGGTCTTTTATGGCAGTTACTGTTTCCAGTGATTTGTCACCAGTCGTACAGTAGTCGATTTCGTAACTTATTTTTCTTTCACTATCTACTGTCATTAAATCACTGTTGAAATCTGCTTTTCTTTGCCATCTGGTATCACGCACTTTCAGAATGTCTATTTCGTTCTTGTTAATAATAATTTTGAGGTCACTCGTAGTTTTTTTCCCAGTGGATATGTTCAGTTTATGACTCTCGGCTTTGCCACCCGATCGCTGTTTGTGTGTCCCACAATATTTCGTCGAGGCAGTATTGTCAGTTGGTGGCTGCTGGTGCCAAGTAGCAACTCTCAGAAGTTGCCTCGAGGGCATATTACGGGATACACAAATGATGACCCAGCAGGGTAATCTAGAGCCAAATATTATATAATTCTGAACTTTTGTGTCGTCTCGTTGTCAATGTAGGCTTTGTATCACGAGAAGCAAGGAGAGGATGTTGTTTGGTGACCGGTATCCTCTTTGTGTAACATAACTGCACGCATGTATTAACTGGGTTATTTATTAACATAAACAAGGAGCTACTTAACTCGAGCTTCCATGTGCTGTCGTACAAGCTCTTCCTTAATAGTACACATGAGCCTCACAGCTGGTGAAGTAAAAGTCCCGCTATGTACACTACTCTGGTCGCTACGCACTGACTGACTCTGAGCTAGAGGCTGAGAGCTAACTGCGACTGCGACTCTCACTGGGCTGGGACTCGTGGGTCCTCCGGTCTGCGGCGGCGATCTAAATACTGGAGGTCGGGAGGGCGTTGGCGGTGCGTTTCTTGCGAGTTTGTTCAACTCAAATCTATTGGCTCTGAGCACTAAGGGACTTAACATCTATGGTCATCAGTCCCCTAGAACTTAGAACTACTTAAATCTAACTAAGGACTTATTGATTGGCGACTCCATGGAGTGTTCTGTGCACCACGACCAGATAATGGATATAATTGGAAGGAGAAACAGCATTGGTCGTCACTAAGTAACCGAAAATCGATTTTGCGGAAAATAAAACAAAAAAATACGACCAATGCTGTTTCTCCTTCCAATTATAACCTAAGGACATCACACAACACCCAGTCATCACGAGGCGGAGAAAATCCCTGAACCCGCCGGGAATCGAATGCGAGTTTGTCTTTGGCCTCTCTCCTGACAGGCTCGCTCGCTCCGATGCGTATTATCGATCTTCTTGCAGACTCTTCGCTGCCTGGTGTGCTGGCGACAGCTCATGCCAGCACATGATCTCTTACAATTGACATGCTTTTTATTCTATCCTTCTTAGTTTCTTCGATTTCTTCACAGAGTGAAGCTTTCACTGGATATCGACCAGTTACACTACTGGTCATTAAAATTGCAACACCAAGAAGAAATGCAGATGATAAACGGGTGTTCATTAGACAAATATATTACACTAGAACTGACATGTTATTACATTTTCACGCAGTTTGGGTGCATAGATCCTGAGGAATCAGTACCCAGAACAATCACCTCTGGCCGTAATACCGGCCTTGATGCGCCTGGGCATTGAGTCAAACAGAGCTTGGATGGCGTGTACAGGTACAGACAGCTGACCATGCAGCTTCAACACGATACCACAGTTCATCAAGAGTAGTGACTGGCGTATTGTGACGAGCCAGTTGCTCACCCGCCATTGGCAAGACGTTTTCAATTGGTGAGACATCTGGAGATGTGCTGGCCAGGGTAGCAGTCGAACATTTTCTGTATCCAGAAAGGCCCGTACAGGACCTGCAACATGTGGCCGTGCATTATCCTGCTGAAATGTAGGGTTTCACAGGGATCGAATGAAGGGTAGAGCCACGAGTCCAAACACATCTGAAATGTAATGCCCACTGTTCAAAGTGCGGCCACAAGAGGTGACCGAGACGTGTAACCAATGGCACTCCATACCATCACGCCGGGTGATACGCCAGTATGGCGATGACGGATGTGCGTTCACCGCGATGTCGCCAAACACGGATGCGACCATCACGATGCTGTAAACAGAACCTAGATTCATCCGAAAAAATGACGTTTTGCCATTCGTGCACCCAGGTTCGTCGCTGAGTACACCATCGCAGGCGCTCCTGTCTGTGATGCAGCGTCAAGGGTAACCGCAGCCGTGGTCTCCGAGGTGATAGTCCATGCTGCTGCAAACGTCGTCGAGCTGTTCGTGCAGATGGTTGTTGGGATCCAGCACGGCGTTCCGTATTACCCTCCTGAACCCACCGATTCCATATTCTGCTAACAGTCATTGGATCTCGACCAACGCGAGCAGCAATGTCGCGATACGATAAACCGCAATCGCAATAGGCTACAATCTGACCTTATCAAAGTCGGAAACGTAATGGTTCGCAATTTTCCTCCTTACACGAGGCATCACAGCAACGTTTAACCAGGCAACGCCGGTCAACTGCTGTTTGTTTATGAGAAATCGGTTGGAAACTTTCCTCATGTCAGCACGTTGTAGGTGTCGCCACCGGCGCCAACCTTGTGTGAATGCTCTGAAAAGCTAATCATTTGCATATCACAGCATCTTCTTCCTGTCGGTTAAATTTCACGTCTGTAGCACGCCATCTTCGTGGTGTAGCGATTTTAATGGCCAGTAGTGTATGTACCAGTTCCGGATCTTAGCTTACGACTCCCATGATCATTAAAGTGAAAATTAATTACTGTAGTTTTCTTGGTTGCTTTACTTAGGAGATACTGCGGTGGTGTCCTGTTACCTTTAAAATTGTAGAGTTACTTCCATCCACACTGCCCTGACCACACCAGTAAATACTGTCACAATCTACATTAACAGTCTGTGTCTTTTGCATTTTGCTTACTGACGACGATTTCTCATCATCAAGACAAAAGACCGCTCCTCCTTGTATGCCGTTGGAATTATCCACCATTGAAGTCTTTCTCTTGTAATCCATCAAGGAAAGTGGGACAGCAACCGGATATGAAGTACTTGAATCATGATGGCAAAATTAACAGTCTTATTGGAATAAACGAGGTTAGATCCCAACGCAGCTGTTGGCGTTGTTACCATTATTCAATTCTTCATCTGCAGGCCTCGACAGGTCCCTTTACGAGCTACCATCATGTGGAGGCAGATGATCCCTGATTTTGTATCAGTGTGTTACTCCTCCTCTTCCTCCTTTTCCAGCCTGACATATAACTGTGGTATATGCAGGGCAGTGCCCCTGCGTATACAGCCATTACACTCACAGATACGGCCCTTTCCTCGCCTCGGAGATTGTTTCTCAACGGAAAAGTCACTGAGTGGTTTACCACCAATTCCTCCTGCAGCGGCCACAGACCGAGCGAGGTGGCGCAGTGGTTAGACACTGGACTCGCATTCGGAAGGACGACGGTTCAATCCCGCGTCCGGCCATCATGATTTAGGTTTTCCGTGATTTCCCTAAATCACTCTAGGCAAATGCCGGGATGGTTCCTCTGAAAGGGCACGGCCGACTTCCTTCCCCATCCTTCCCTATTCCGATGAGACCGATGACCACGCTGTCTGGTCTCCTTCCCCAAACCAACCAACCAGCGGCCACAGGGACTGTCGGCGCAAGCCGCGTCTATATGCGGCGTGCAGGTCTCGGTAAACAGCGCTGCAGTCCCAGGCACCTGTTTGCATCCTATCGATCACGTGTCGATGTAAAGCCGCGCCTATAGTTTTCCACGGACGAATACTTAGGTTGCCGCTCAGAGCCTCGAGAGCCAATTGCGCTCTGGGGTCCAAACCGACTGTGGCATCCTCGACTCTCCGCTATGGACCCAACGCCTGCCTTAGTTGCTGTCCGTCAGGCAGCGCCACCTATCACTTTCCATGAGACACTCCCGAGGCCTCCATTTCGCTGGACCTGCATCTGGACTGTCCACGAGCATCAGTCTCAACCGACCATGTCGCTATGGCAGTTGGCTGCTCGTCAGTTGACTGTCCACAAGCTCATAGCCTCGTGGAACTGTGTAGCTACTCTTTGAGCCATGCGTGGTTCATGTTCCCGCCATCACGTATTTCACACCATGTTTTTAACGTACTTCCACCTCACTACGTTAATTTAAATTACTACTGTCACTGAGTTGCCGCTTTCCCTGACCGTGAGCGGCGTTAGCAGCGCGTATCGATATATGCCCTCTTGTAGTATCTTTGCTCGACTGCTATTACTTCCCGGTCGTTGTTTGTCGTAAGCCGGGTTCCGGTCGCGAGTTCGGGCTGCCAGTGAGTTGGAACGCGTCTGGAGCACAGTCCGGACCTGCCAGTTGGGGAGTTGCAATGCGGCACTAGTGCAGTCGGCTTGGAGCAGCAGTGAGGCCTGCTTCGACATGGCTCGTCCGACCATTGCCGCCACGCATCACTTGAGACGATCCACGGCCTTCGTGGATCGTCGGTCGGTCGCCCACCGGACGACGCATTTTCGCTCGCCTATCGTTCAAGAGTCGGCTGTGTGTGTGTGCATCGACTCCCGGTTTGTCTTTGTGCGTGCTTAGTTACTGTTGGGTATCGTTCAGCTCTTCGTGCAAGCGGCGGAGGTTCGAGTCCTCCCTCGGGCATGAGTGTGTGTGTGTGTGTGTGTGTGTGTGTGTGTGTGTGTGGTGTGTGTGTGTGTGTGTGAATCCTTAGGATAATTTAGGTTGAGTAGTGTGTAAGCTTAGGGACTGATGACCTTAGCAGGTAAGTCCCATAAGATTTCACACACATTTGAAAATTTGATTTTCTTTGTGCAAGTGTTTGTCAGGTTGTGTGTATAGTTGGCGTTATTTCCACTGACGACTATTTTAGATGTTGTCGGCATTCTGAGAGGAGTCGGTCGGTTGCTGCGGACCAGGTAAGTTAACTCCTCGTGGTGCAGTCGGCTTGGTCCGCTGGCGGTCCCTGCGCAGTGTCGGAGCGTGTGTGGAGCTGTCCGATCGCTACGAGTTTCGTGGTTCACCGACCCAGGACGTCAAAGTTGAGTAGTGGTTTCAAGTACCCAAGCCACGTCCATCCATGTTGTGTGGTTCGTTTCGGTGGTTCGCTGTTGGGGAGGTTTTCCTGTAAGCAACACCGAGTGTTTGTATTGCTGAAATTTAGTGTTTGTATTGCTGAAATTTAGCCGCCATGCGGTGGAATTAACTATATTGGTTGATTACAATTCAAGTGCATCAGCGGAATTTTCTGCCTTCTGGCCGTTAGTGTTTTGGATACCTGTGCTAGCCACTAACGTAATTTTAGGCAGTGTCCTTTCCTCACCTGTAGTCACTGTCCAACACGGTTTGTAGTTTTGAGACCTTAATACATATACTTATATGATTGTTGATAATCACGCCCGTAACATTTTGTGTTTGAATTCTCATGTACCAATTGGTGGCAAGCAAGTCGTTTGTCGGTCGGTCCGTGGCTGTCCCTTGGTTGGATTCCGACGGATCAAGTGTAGTTGGGCTCACCACCTGACTCACATAAGTGAACGAGGGCAGACCGACCTCCCTGGAGGCTTCTGAGTGCCGTTGTCTTTATTGTCTTTCCCACCGGTGTTAAATGTCTGTTTATAATCTGTCATAGCCAATGATAAAAGAAAAATTCTTGGTTTTACTGTGTTTTATGTAAGTAAGTTTGAATTCCGGCAAGTGGATATTTGCTGAAAGGTTATTGCCATAGTGTTGTCTTTTTTTTTTTAAGTCCGGTTTCAGCTACTTAAAACTTGAGGCTTATTGTTATATTCTTTTTTAAAATTTTGGAAAAGTAATTGTGGGCCTTGCGGCTTGGAACCTTATTCTTAAAATTACCTTTCAAGCTTAAACATTGCGGCCATCTGCCTCTGAAAGGTTATGGTAATTTATTTTAAAATCTTGAAAATTTTATTGTGGCCCTTCAGCCGTTTGTATTGCATCTTTTTTATGTTTGTCCATCCACCCTTGCCTTGAGGCTTTCAGCCTAGCTGTGATTATATATATATATATATATATATATATATATATAATTGTTTTATTAGTAATTGTAACTGCCTGTTTTCAGTCGAAATTTACCTTATTGATTTTTAAGATTTCTTGTTCCTTGGCCTTCAGCTGTGAAAGATTTGGAGTTTGAAACTCGTAGCTGTAAAAGTTCGGATATGTGCCGCTTTGGTTGTAAATGTGTTATTAAATTACAATAAATTACAATTTTAGGGTGAAACTGACCCCAGTCATATTTGGCCATTTCCCCATCCTAATCATCTGTTCTGCCGAGCGGGTTTAGCGGGCGTTTCACTCTTCCACGGCACCCGCTGCTCCTCGGCACTCCAGCTTCACCTACTTCGTCACAGTGAGCACCTGTTAGGCGTCTTTAAGGATCGACATTTCAGTTGTAATCAAGTTGTGTGGACACCCGTCCTCAGGAGCTGTACTGAGTTTAGCGCTTGGTTAATAAATGAACTGATGTTAATGTGCATGTTTACTTCAGTTCTGTCTGTTGAAAATCATGCAGCAAACAATAGAACATCACTGTGGCGGTGTGACGAGGTAGAGCCTCCAGACGTTGATGCGGAAGACGCAAAGGTAAAATAAACAGGATATAAACTAGAGTTTTAGAAAATGACGTTATGTGTCATGAAACTGGGAAAATATTTCCAGCTTAGTGGTTGTCACTTCCAGAAAATAAGCGCACATGAGAATATAAAAGGCGATAATAACTTTTATTATTGCGAAAGAGGTGATTCATTGATAATTGTACCAGAGGCATCGTATACATTGCTGTATATATGTTATAATCACTCTGTTCTAATCGCTTTTGACATTTATACACAGAATGTGCACTGTCTACATAATATCTATCTACTGCAATCGCATTTTTGGAAAACGAAAGTTAAGTTATTGAATATTAAAAATACCATACTGTTCACGATTATGCTGAAGCACATGACACGCTGTATAATGTCTTGTGAGAAAGAAGAGGGGTAGAGGAAACGAAGCTCAGTTTGTAACAAATCAAAACTGAAAACTGTTGAAAGATTGTGATTGTCAGTCATCAAACATACCATTGTTAACTACCTTATAATAGACACCTACTATCTACAATGTGCTTCACTCAGACAGTAGAGTTTGCATGAGATTTGTACAAAATATTTTCTGCGAAGCCGATAACTTTCAGGCAAATGTGAATACCGTATTTTCTAGTCACATTTTAGTACTCTTCGAGACTGTTTGGTAACACAAGAAAACACATTGCTTACAGAAGTTACAGCACTACTTAAAACCTCTAGAATGCAGAGCCGCCTGGCATTTTCGGTTGCAGGGAAGAGAATGAGAAAGATTAGAGTTTAAATTCTCGTTGACAGTGAGGTTATTGGAGACTGATCACAAGCTCGGAATACGAAACGGTGTGGATGGAAATCGGTAGTAGCCTTACAAAGGAACCATCCCACCATTTCCTGCACAGATGTAGGAACATCACGGAAAACCTAAAACTGGATAACCGGACGGGGATTTGAACCGTCGTCCTTCCGTATGCGAACGCAATTGCAACCAGAACAGTGGTGAAGAGAGAAATAGTTTTGAGGTTTCACTACACTTCTAGTCAATGTTTATTGCATCTTGTGCTTTCGTCAATTTTCCATATCGCACAGGATGAATAACGGACTAGTGCACGTCCCCCCACCAGTTACATGACACGCAAGTAGGTAGCAAACTTTCGTTCATTTTCGCGTGACTAACATTATATGCAGACAATTCGGGTACTCACATCCCGTCCCGTCGAGTAACCACTGGATACATGAAAGGCATCCAGCCACCCCTTCAATTAACCGTGCCACATCCGTTGACAACCACGCCGATTCGGGACAAAGGCATGAGAAAAAGAAGCAGAAGAAGATGATGAGTGTTGAGTTTCGTCAGAGTGATACGTCTGTCTGTATGGCGGGGCACCATGCGAGATGAATTTTCGAAAATCGTAATTTTTTTCGTCTTGGGAGAGGAGGCCAGATTATGTGGCTTCCTGTTGGGTACAGTCTTGACACTGCATGCATTAGTAAAAAGCTTTTGTACGTGTTGCAAGCGAATGGGCAGGTGAAAATGGAAATGTCGTGTGGCTAGGGCCTCCCGTCGGGTAGACCGTTCGCCTGGTGCAGGTCTTTCGATTTGACGCCACTTCGGCGACCTGCGCGTCGATGGGGATGAAATGAAGATGATTAGGACAACATAACACCCAGTCCCTGAGCGGAGAAAATCTCCGACCCAGCCGGGAATCGAACCCGGGCCCTTAGGATTGACAGTCTGTCACGCTGACCACTCAGCTACCGGGGCGGACTAATGGGCAGGTGAGCTATTGTTGTTGGTCTGCGCGATTGCCTGACCTCGGCAGCAACTGACAATTGCGAGAGGGCCCGTGGTGCGCCTGCGTGATGCGCGGTCGTAGTCGGGTAAATAGAATACAATCAGCGAGCTTAACAACCACGATCGTTACGGTAACACTGGTGCAGAAGTACCGAGTTTAGATTCTGTTGCAATAAATTTGGGCGAAGATACGCCCCGATACGAAACGCCGCGGTGGCATACGCACTGGGAACTGCGGCCGTTAACTGTTTGTTGTCCCAATGTAATGTCTGCACCGCTCCACTTAACGTTCTTGAACGAATTTCAGTACACTCCATTTGAAACTCAAAGGGCTTTTAGGGAAGTTTCAAAGTCACTGTCCTCCCCATGTTTACTGGTCTGCTTACGTAAAAGAAGCATAACAAATTCAGGCACTCACTGAGTATCGTAGTCTTTTACGCAAAATTATATTTTACTGCGATGTAAAGAGGTTGCCTTGTGTTTGCGTGCGGATATGATACACGCTAACACGAGGTTATTACCACCCGGTCCGACCCACCCACTTGATTTGACCCACCACTGCAGACAACTAAATATGAACTTCAACTACCAACACAAACCACAAAAGCTCAAAAATACTGCTCCAGCATCAACTTTGATACCCACACAAAGAAAATTACGAACGCAAATAAGCACACTACACTTCTTCCAATAAAGCTAAAAAATACATAAAAACGAACGTGGCACCCAAAGTTAGCTAAAAAATAAATCTGGACTGACACAACACACACACACATGCATACAAAATTAACGGTACTGTAACCCACTGAAAACGCCACTACAAAAAGTCTTCTCTGGTTTCAGAAGCAGAGACTTTGCTTAACCTCATAAATTTAAAGCACTGCTGACACTTCACGCACACTACCACGTGGCCATATACCTGGTGAAAGACAACTGTAGACGCCACATCGTCGCCCGTACCAGCAAACGACGAACGACTAGTAAATTGCGTTGCAAGATCTATCGTAGCACTAAACGAAATATCCAAAAAAAACTTTCAAACCATGAACAACACGGCGAACTAACAATTTCAAAACCGAAAATAAATCAGTACCCAATAACTAACGATATTAAAATAATTCACTAACAAGACAACTAAAATGAACTACCGAAACACCGACTAACACATGAAGGGCTTATTTCAATAGTGATACAAGTCCATTACCTCCACTTTTCTGCCTATAATGGTTTTGAAATTAATGATCCAAACAAACAGAAAGAAAAGTTCATCTCTAGCAAGAACCCATATGCTTGAATATTTCTGGTATCTCAACTGCAGATTTTTCAGCGCTCATTTAACTAGGACTCTGTATCTCAATATGAAAAAAAATGGACTTGTACCACTTTGAAATAAGCCCTTCACATAGCATTAACTCTAATGACGCGCTAACATCACTCACAACTAATTTAGAAACATAAACATTCCACACTAGAATGCGCCACCGCTTACTACAACACGCCCTCTACGAACAATTCATTCCAAATGCTCCGCGCCTCTATGACGTCACAAACGCAACACAAATACGTCACGGGTCAAAAACGACGAATGTGGGCCAGAGTGAACGGTAAAACCTGGATTAGTTTCCTTCCATGTTCTGATTTCTCCTGCTACGAGACGGAACCGACGTTGTTGTGAATCTGCGATCCCGATTAATCTTTCCCACATTTACATGATGTTGGCGATGCTATTTTCACTTGTATGAAATGCTAATAAAATCAGTGCGTGTTTATGTGTATTACTTTGTGAGAATTCTATTTTCTTACTTACATCAGGGCATACCGTCATACTGTTTATCCCCTATACTGCCAATAGCAACCTCAATGGTGAAGGCAGAGGGGGGGGGGGGGGGGGGGCGGTCTCTTGCAACCCTCCCTCCCCTGAAATCTGAAGTACAGAGTCCTTATTCATATACTGAGTGGCCAACTATCAGTTCTCTGGGACAGAATAAGTTTTTAGGGTCATATATAAAATTTGGTCGGTGTGGCCGAGCAGTACTAGGCGCTTCAGTCTGGAACCGCGCGACCGCCGCGGTCGCAGGTTCGAATCCTGCCTTGGGCATGGCTGTGTGTGATGTCCTTAGGTTAGTTAGGTTTAAGTACTTCTAAGTTCTAGGGGACTGAGATCTCAGATGTTTAAGTCTCATGGTGCTCAGAGCCATTTGAACCATTTTTTTTTTTTTTAATTTGGTTCTTGTGGCACAACATGTTTCGAAACTCGCCAATTCATTTATGAACTTTCAGCACGCTAGAGTAATTGCAGGGCATTAACTTGTGTTAACAGTGCAATAGAAAAATAGCCAAAATTGCAAATGTCACTTTTGCTTATTCGATCTCTAGTTTCGTGTCGGGGCCCATTTTCAAATAGTCCCAACAGGCAAAAATGGTATTTCCCAAAGCATAAGAACCACGCCAACACAACTGTATGCTCTGTCACTGTCCATTTGCACTTTCTTATACAAACGCGTTTGTTATCTTGTATATTTTAGAAAATACCATTTTGAGTATCTGGATTATTTGAAAGTGGGTCTGACCCAAAGCTAGTCATCAACAGCCAGCGTGCGTATGTATATACGAGGGCGGTTCAGAAAGTAACCTCCGATTGGTCACAGTGCGGGTTGTGGGGGGAGTAGCGACGCCATCTGTGCGTTCACGCACTCAACAGGTCAGTCGGCATCAAGCCGTGGTCGAGTGAACGTCGTACCTGCGCTAGTTTAGTTTTTGTGGCAGTTTGAAATGTGTGCTGCAATAGAAAACCCCGCCAAATGTGAAGTGCGTGCAGTCATAAGGTTTTTTACAGCCAAAGGATATTCTGCAGCAGCTATTCATCGTGAGCTTTGTGCCGTGTACGGACCAAGAGTTATGAGTGAAGGAGTTGTCCGTGAATGGGTACGTTTATTTAAAAGTGGACGAGAAAACGTTCATGATGAAGAGAGGAGTGGTAGACCATCATTGGTGACTGACGAACTCGTTCAGACAGTTGATGCAAAAGTTCGTGAAAATCGACGTTTCTCAATGTCGGAGTTGTCTACTGGTTTTCCACAGATTTCTAAGACTCTCTTGTACGAGATAGTGACAGCAAGATTGGGTTACCGTAAGTTCTGTGCACGATGGGTGCCCAAAATTCTTACCGACCACCACAAAACTCAAAGAATGGCCTCTGCATTAGACTTTCTGTCACGTTATGAGGACGAAGGAGAACCATTGTTAAACAGAATCGTGACCGGTGACGAAACCTGGATTAAGTACGTGAACCCTGAGACAAAAGAACAATCAAAGATGTGGGCACATTCAAATTCGCCTACCAAACCAAGAAAAGCCTCGCAAGATTTTTCTGCCAGAAAACTGATGGCAACGGTGTTTTGGGATGCCAAAGGGGTGTTGTTGGTTGAATTCATGGAACGTGGTACGACCATTAATCAAGACGTGTACTGTGAAACAATGAAAAAGTTACGACGGGCTATACAGAACAAACGCCGTGGTATGCTGACTTCCGGTATCGTTTTTTTGCACGATAACGCCCGTCCTCACTCTGCTCGCAGAACAACGGCCCTTTTTGAGTCCTTCAAGTAGGACGTTATCAACCATCCACCTTACAGCCCAGACCTGGCGCCAAGTGATTATCACCTCCTCATGCATTTGAAGAAATGGCTCAGGTCACAGCGGTTTGATGACGACGAAGAGCTCAAATATGCGGTCACAGGCTGGCTCCGGCCGGCCGCGGTGGTCTAGCGGTTATAGGCGCTCAGTCCGGAGCCGCGCGACTGCTACGGTCGCAGGTTCGAATCCTGCCTCGGGCATGGATGTGTGTGATGTCCTTAGGTTAGTTAGGTTTAAGTAGTTCTAAGTTCTAGGGGACTGATGACCATAGATGTTAAGTCCCATAGTGCTCAGAGCCATTTGAAACATTTGAACAGGCTGGCTCCAGGCACAAGCGGGTGATTTTTATGCAGAAGGAATTTCAAAGCTTGTGAAGAGATACGATAAGTGCCTCAATCGCTATGGAGACTATGTAGAAAAATAGTGCAAAGATGTAGTTGTAAGATGTATATATTAAAATATTTTTATTTAACTTGGTGTATTTTTTTAAATCAACTGGAGGTTACTTTCTGAACGGCCCTCGTATATTTTCCTCTGGCAAATAATTTCTAAATTCAGTCATTAAAGCGTATATCTGCAAAGCAGTGTAAAGACATGCAGGCACATTAGTGAGGAGAATGGTCCTCGATAGGCCGACCTTATAAAGAGGGGCGTTAGTAAATCGGTACACTTTATCATTATAGTTATTTTAAACATTTCATTCTCGTCTTGTGTATCGGACTTTGGACATAATTTTTATCTGTCAAATTACAGTCGTTCCGTTTTTATCGGTCAAATTACAGTCGTTCCATTACACGCGGACATGGCTGGTCTGGTATCTACAGAATCACGTGACACTGTGACATTACGTGTACAGGACACACACAAGGTACATGCAACTGCAAATCGCTACCGCGAATTCCAAGGGCGGATCTGGATATTACAGGCAAGCAAACCTGCTGTGATACAGAAGTGACACGCAGAGCTGTATGCAATGGACTACAGCACGATCGACATCCTTCCCCATCCTTCCCTAATCCGATGGGACCGATGACCTCTTTGTTTGGTCCTTTCCGCCCCAACCGACCAACCGATCGACTACAGCTAAACGAAGCTTCTGGTACAAAGTGTTCACTATTTGTAGTGCCGTGTAACAGAAGCAACTGACATTACATTTGTACACAGTCAAACGTGTGACGTATCAAGAACAGAATAACCTCCTCCATGCCACTAGAAGTCTTTATTGTCTTTCTAAAGCATTTAAATCAGAACCACGTCAACGCCTGTTAACAAAAGTTTGACCATGTGGGACGTAAGACATTTTGCGACTGGACTGAGAATTTCTTGACAGGCAAGACACAGAATGTTATCTTAGATGGGGAATCACCGACAGAAGTAGAAGTAATCTCAGTCGTGCTCCAGGAAAGCGTGTTACAAAGCATGCTCTTAGCGTTGTATATTTATGTCGTGGCAGAGAGTTTTGAAGACAATCTCAGTATTTTTCTTGGTGATACATTTATCTACAACGATGCGCTATGTGGGAAAACAGCCGAATAAATATCCCGTCAGATCTTCATAAGGTTTCAAAGTGGTTCAAAATCGGCAACTTGTTTTAACTATCAGAAAAGTAAACCTGAGCTGTGCACAAAATGCTCCAATGTACTATTCTATGACTACAACTTCAAAGACCTATATTTGTAAAGAGTCAGTTCATGCAGATACCTAGATGTAACAATTAGTGGCGATATAAAATGGAAATGGTAAAAAAAACATCGCATCCCAGTTGTTGATGATGTAGTATTCTTAGCAGATTCTGAAAAGATCGTGAACTGAATGTCAAAAATTTTATATGACGCCTTGGGTAAACACAAACTGAAAACAAAATACAAGACTAAAATAACGGCGATAGATAAATCCGATACACAAGTAAGGGCAAACATTAAGATAGAAAATATAATTCTAATGCAAGTAAATTAAATTTGCTACTTGGAGAGTGCAATAACAGATGACAACAGAAGTATAGTGGATGTTAAAAGAAAAACTGAAATGAATAAACAAACACCAGAAATAAGAGTAACTTATTAGCAAACAACCACCTTAATTGAGAAAGAGGAATGAAATTGATCAAAATATTTATTTGGAGCATTTTGAACTATGATTATGAATGGTGGTTTCTGAGGAATCGAAAAATGAAAAAAATTAGGATCAGTAGAGATGTGAATATGGAGAGGTCCCACAAAAACATTCTCGATCGGAGGGAAATCTAACGAACAATTATTGAAAGAAATTAGAGGGAAGAAGACATTGATTAACATGATGTAGGGCAGAATACTAAATTAATTGGGCACATAATTTGGCATAAGAGGTTCATGAGAAACATCTTAGAAGGAAAAATATCGGGAAAAAATCAACAGTTAGACCAAGAACATCCACACTGGTATTCCAAAGCGTCGTCAATGGAATGAAATGCAGTAACTGCAACCAGATGGTACGGGCGGTAAGGGAAAGAGGCGGATTGCTACATCAACAAGGCGCTGCTTTTAGCGTCTCGCGATGATAAAATGAAAAGGTAACCTATGGTGAGCCATAGGTAAAACATCCGACAGACTTCCGTTCATTGGTACGATACTGGGAAAATGTAGTCAGTCTATAAGGGAAGTTACTTACAAATCCATCCTAGGATAACCATTAATGCGTGGAACCAATACCATATAGGTCTAAGAGGGGATATTGAACGTGGACAAAGAAGGACAGCAAGAATGGTCATTGGATTTCTTTTTAGTTACGGTAGAATGCCATAGAAATGCTGAAAATCCTGAAGTGGCAGATTCTTGAAGAGTCACGGCAATTACCCCGCAAAAGCCTACTCACAAAGTTCCAGTAACTACTGTATTACGAAAAAACTAGAAATATAATCCTGCCTCGTATGTATAGCTCTTGTAGGAACCAGGAAGACACGACTAGTTGAATTACAGCGCTCCTTGGGTGAATGGGAGAGGAAGATATTCTAGTACATTATACAATGGGAAGTATCCTTTGCCACGCACTTGACAGTGGTTTGGGAAGTATGGATGTAGGTGTAGAGAGGCCGCTACTGCGAATTCTAGTTTAACAAAACCAGGAAACCCGATTTTACAACAATTAAAAGTCGCAACGGGTACCCATTAACATCATTTTCACTGCTGCGTTCACCTGATACCTTTGGGGTCAAACATAAAAGCTTCAGGGAGAGAATCACCTAGCACACAAAGTAGCTGCTGTTACTGAGGTGGCTTGCTCGCACCCAGTCTTGCCACAGTGCCTCATAAGATTAGGCAAACTACGGCAAAAATGGTGCCGACACAGATCAGCAACAATTTACAGCAATTTATTAAATGAAAGTGTGCATTACGTAACTTGAGTGTGAAGAGGATAGGTGGCAATGTAACTAAATGTCCATTTGCACTGACCAATCTTTGAACACTGCTCTCGTCCTGAATCCAGGTAATGAATATAACTTGTAGAATACCCAGTTGCGCTCATCTGGACGGCGACTATAGGTGCTGTTTTGAGGTACAGTTGGCACTTATCTTTTTTTTTTTTTTTTTTTTTTTATCGTGTGACGAGGGCCTCCCGTCGGGTAGACCGCTCGCCTGGTGCAAGTCTTTCGATTTGACGCCACTTCGGCGACTTGCGCGTCGATGGGGATGAAATGATGATGATTAGGACAACACAACACCCAGTCCCCGAGCGGAGAAAATCTCCGACCCAGCCGGGAATCGAACCCGGGCCATTAGGACTGACAGTCTGTCGCGCTGTCCACTCAGCTACCAGGAGCGGACACTGTGAAATGAACTCTCTGGAGGCTGCCCATGCCGTGTGGCGCACTCTCTGAGTATGGCTGTTTTTCGCATCTCTGGCAGGCACGGCAAACAAATTTCTGATACGAGCGAAGCACCAACCAATCCGCTGTTCATCGAATACTCCATTGTGCGTGAAAATCCGACGGACGCCAGGTACGCCTCAGAACCGTGGAACGAACTTCTGCTGAACCGACGCTGGAGGCAAGCGTGTCTGTGGGGCGCCTGGGGGTAGCAATATGTTGACCAATATAAGCGCCCCTTGCTCAGTCAGTTCGACAGTGGTCGTGATAAAAGCAACGTGGTCCTTTGCCCTCACTGGGCACCCCAATCAGATTCTGCACTTGTGAGCTCATCTGAATTATTGTCAGAGGACAAAAGTAACTTGGGACCTAATATAGAATTTTTTAACTTAAGTTCAGTCTAGATCCCAACACTTATGTCTCAATAATGTAGGTGACCGGTTTCGGTTACATTTATGTAACTATCTTCAGACCTGTGAATTAATTTTAGAAAATACTAGAGACCAATCTTAAAATAAAATGAAAAATGTCTAATGATGACAAAATTTTAACAAGATAAAATAAAACTTATTATACCCATGGCTTCCTTGGAGGATGGTAGGCGGAGCTCTCCTCAGCTGCTACGAAGTCAACTGGTGGTTATGAGTGCTGAGCGTGAGCTTAAATATGCAGAGGCTCCACCTACTTCCTCTCACACTACTTCACAACTGCCAATCAGCGTTCATAATATGACACTATCGTCAAAGTATAAAAGTTCAAAATACACTAATAACATAAACTTGATTCACTTAAAATGTCTGATTAACAGATAGTTAGTATGTGTAAGACATTTTAGATAAAAACGGTAAACTACGATGTGTAATAGCTGTACCCCCTATGGGCAACCTTAATACTACTACAGTGTCAGTTAAATCAAAGATGTAAAAGTCCTTGGAGTTGTGGTATATATCGATTATACCGAGTCGCCTACGTCACAATTGCATCTTCGATGGATGTTGGAGAATCGTCTTACTATAACTGTAGTTTTCATAGTGACATTCTTTACAACTGTAGGGTAGCAGCCAAGAGTACGTTTCGCATTATGTATGTCTGAATAACTGATGAGACCGCTGATTAAATATTTAGAACTCATCGATCTAATAGTTTTAATAATAATCAATCTCAATTTAATAAAAATTGTATATGTTGTATAGCATATTTTTCATACATAGCTTTTGTCATGGGTATAACTAATCTTATATTTTAAAACAAATAGTAGGTGCATCTTCTTTATAAAATTTCGTCAAAAAGGTCGTAAAAATATTTTTTGCGAAAATCTAATTGTTCATTGAGCAGCATTGATAATTTGGTTTTCGAATGAGCATATATCTCGATTTCTTCTAAGATATTCATAAGTAAGCCCCTATTTGCATAATGAAGAACTTGTAGATTCTACTCTACTGTCCCCTCAGCATGCTTATTAATTGTTACGTGATGGCCGAATACAGACTTTGTTAGTGAGGTACCCGACGTAGGCGACTCTGTATAATCGATATATACCACAACTCCAAGGACATTTACATTTTTGATTTAACTGACACTGTATTAAGGTTGCCCATTGAAGGCACAGCTATTACACATGGTAGTTTACCGTTTTTATCTGAAATATAAATAAGTTTTACACATACTAACTATCTGTTAATCAGACATTTTAAATGAATCAATTTTATGTTATTAATGTATTTCGAACGTTTATACTTTGACGACAGCGTCAAATTATGAACGCTGATTGGCAGTTGTGAGGTAGTGTGAGAGGAAGTAGGCGGAGCCTCTGCATATTTAAGCTCACGCTCAGCACCCATAACCATCAGTTGACTTCGTAGCAGCTGAGGAGAGCGCCGCCTACCATCCTCCAAGGAAGCCATGGGTATAATTAGTTTTATTTTATCTTGTTAAAATTTGTCATCATTAGACATTTTTCATTTTATTTTAAGATTGGTCTCTAGTATTTTCTAAAATTAATTCACAGGTCTGAAGATGGTTGTATAAATATAACCGAAACCGGTCACCTATGTTACTGAGACTTGTGATCAAGACTGACTCTATTGATCACTCTTTCCGAAGATGTTTACCAAAACTGTGCCTAATGTAGAGCCTTGGGGTACATCATAGCTAATCATGACAAGGCGTGTCACGCTTTTGTCAGGTTGACAATGACGCCTTTGGTTTCGTCATTCAGAGAGGTCTCTGTGAGCCCAGCTGAGCCAGTGGCAGTGGCAGGCAGCAGCTTCGCCGGCATTCTGGTCACGGCGGCCGCGACAAACTGTGCCTCTCTGGCGGAAGGGCCCGGCAGGGGATCAATATCGGCGCGTCACACGCCGCCCGTCCGTCCTAACATTTCCGCTGGCCCTCGCCCTAGCCCTAGGCCTCCCTACAACCCACCCCCGTCGCCTACCCCCCCCCCCTCTCTCTCCCCCACCTATAGCGGAGACATCGATCCGGATTTTAACCTTCGCGACCGCCGCCCCTTCTCTCACAGGGTGTCCTGGCAGCTGGACCACGGCAGCCTACCGGCTGGCTGCTATGGTCGGCCAGTAGACTGAAGATCGAGCAAGAGAGGTCCACTTCTTTGCACCGAACTACGGCACAAACTACAACTACAAGCAGTTTCTCAAAAACATGTGCCGGCCGCAGTGGCCGAGCGGTTCTAGGCGCTACAGTCTGGAACCGCGCGACCGCTACGGCCGCAGGTTCGAATCCTGCCTCTGGCATGGATGTGTGTGATGTCCTTAGGTTAGTTAGTTTTAAATAGTTCTAAGTTCTAGGGGACTGATGACCTCAGATGTTGAGTCCCATAGTACTCAGAGCCATTTCCACCATTTTTTTTTCAAAAACATGTGAATCATCCCGCAGCGTGCCATTTAAATCATCCGCGTTCAGGGAGTGTCTGTGTGTCTCTAAATGTGGTAACACTGCTTGGAGTACTGAATGGCATTTCCTTTCTTCAAATTATAGCATTATAAAGTTCGTACATACGGAGATCATAAGACTTAAAAGTTTTATGTTAATACCTATGGCTCCGCTGCGTAAAAAGTGGCCCAAAGCTTAAATTCGAAGTGGTCTGTATTAACACCCTTAGAAAGGCGATGCCGCTGAACTGGTGTACAGACTACCGCCCGCAACGTGTCTAGTTGGATATCTACAGAGAAATGCTAGATCCATTGTCGATGTTCATCCAGTGTCTACATCTACGTGATTACTCTGCTATTCACAATAAAGTGCCTGGCAAAGGATTCAATGAACCACCTTCAATCTGCCTCTCTACCGTTCCACTCTCGAACGGCACGCGGGAAAAACGAGCACTTAATTTTTTCTGTGCGAGCCCTGATTTCTCTCATTTTATCGTGATGACAATTTCTCCTTATGTAGGTGGGTGCCAACAGGATGTTTTCAAAATCGGAGGAGAAAACTAGTGATTGAAATTTCATGAGAAGATCCCGTCGCAACGAAAAACGCCTTTGTTTTAATGATTGTCACTCTAATTCATGTGTTATGTCTGTGACACTACCTCCCTTATTTCGCGATAATACAAAACGAGCTGCCCTTTGTACTTTTTCGATGTCATCCGTCGGTCCCACCTGATGCGGATCCCACACCGCACAGCAGTACTCCAGAATAGGGCTGACAATCGCGGTGTAAGCAGTCTCTTTAGTAGACCTGTTGCACCTTAAGTATTCTGGCAGTGGATCGCAGTCTTTGGTTTGCTCTACCCGCAATATTATCTATGTGATCGTTTCAATTTAGGTTATTTGTAATTGTAATCCCTATGTATTTGGTTGAATTTACAGCCTTCAGATTTGTGTGACTTATCGCCTAATCGAAATTTAGCTGATTTCTTTTAGTACTCATATGAACAACTTCACGTTTTTCCTTATTCAGGCTCAATTGCCACTTTTCGCACCATACAAATATCTTATCTAAATCATTTTGCAATTCGTTTTGATCATCCGATGACTTTACAAGACGGTAAATGACAGCATCATCTGCAAACAATCTAAGACGGCTACTCAGATTGTCTCCTGTGTCGTTAACATAGATCAGGAACAATAGAGGGCCTATAACACTTCCTTGGGGAACGCTGGATATTACTTCTGTTTTGTTCGATGTCTTTCCGCCTATTACTACGAACTGTGACCTTTCTGACAGGAAATCACGAATCCAGTCGCACAACTGAGGCGATACTCCGTAGGCACGCAGTTTGGTTAGAAGACGCTTGTGAAGAACTGTGTCGAAAGCCTTCTGGAAATCTAAAAATATGGAACCAATTGACATCCCCTGTCGATAGCACTTATTACTTCATGTGTTTCATAAGAACGATATTTTCTAAAACTGTGCTATGTGTCAATAAATCGTTTTCATAATGTTCGAATACAGTATATGTTCCAAAACCCTACTGCAAATCGACGTCAGTGATATGTGCCCGTAATTTAACGGATTACTCCTGCTTCTCTTTTTGGGTATTGGTGTGACTTGAGCAATTTTCCAATCTTTAGGTACGTATCATTCTGTGAGCGAGCGGTTGTATATAATTGCTAAATATGGAGCTATTGTATCAACATACTCAGACAGGAACCTGACTGGTAGACGATGTGATTGAAACTGCTTCGTTACTCCGAGGACATCTACTTCTATGTTCCTCATATTGGAAGTTGTTCTTGATTGGAGTTCAGGAATATTTAACTTGTCTTCTTTGGTGAAGGAGTTTCGGAAAACCGTGTTTAATAACTCTGCTTTAGTGGCACAGTCATCAGTGACTTCACCGTTGTTATCGCGCAGTGAAGGTATTGATTGCGTCTTGCCACTGGTGTGCTTTATGTATGACCAGAATCTCTCTGGGTTTTGTGCCAGATTTCGAGTCAGAGTTTCGCTGTGGAAATTATTAAAAGCATCTCGCGTTGAAGTAAAGGCCATATTTCGAACTTTTGTAAAACTTTGCCAATCTTGGGAATTTTGCGTTATTTTAAATTTGGCATGCTTTTTTCGTTGCTTCTGCAACAACGATCTGACCCGTTTTGTGTACCATGGGGGGATCAGTACGATCACTTATTAATTTATGTGGTATATATCTCCCAATTGCTGTTGATACTCTCTCTTTGAAAAAATTCCACAACTTCTCAACGCTTACATGATCAGATCGGAAGGAGTGAAGAGTGTCTCTTAAAAAGGCGTTAAGAGCATTTTTATCGTCTTTTTTAAATAGATATACTTTGCGTTTCATTTGATGGTTGTAAGTGTTATGGTATTCAGCCTAGCACCAACTGCCATGTGGTCGCTAATCCCTGTATTCGTCACAGTACTATTTGTCCAGGATTATTTGTTGCTAAAAGGTCAAGTATGCTTTCGCAACAGTTTACGCTCATGAACTAATTGTTCAAAAAAATGTGCGTAGTTTTTGTCGATAAAGCGAGTCCGCTAGTGTTCCCCGTAGGCAAAAGTCCAGAGCGTTAAGTCTGGTGCATACTCCACAGCACCTACTCTGTCTGTCCAGTGTGCGGGTAGATTTTCGTTGACATACTCCCCGACACTATTGTGGTAATGGGGTGGGACACCATCTTGTTGAAAACAAAACCTTTCTTCCTCGTACAACTCACGGATGGCAGGTAAAATGGATGTCTCAAACTTCCTAGCTACACCTCACCGGCAACTATGCCATCAAACCCAATCAAACCCCGATAACAAAACTAGCACCATACATTCATTAGCGGTAAATTCACGGGTTTGTCCACACTGACGTGCAGACTTGCAGCGGGGCAGCAGATACGATTGTCGCAGTTTTCTGTACCGCTGTGTCTAAATTGTTCCTCTTCAGACGACACAAGTGTCTCTGGAAACGTTCATTGATGTGAACGCGAGGTGCCTCTTCTTTCAGACATAGCCGAAAGAACTGACACTGCGAATTCATATCACTGGTACGCCTCGATGAGCGATGAATCCACACCTTCAGTGCGGATGCACATTTACTCGTACGTTCGACCTCCAGCGGGAATCAGAAATAAGCGAGTACGGAGGACAAAGACGGCGACTGGAGATAGGCCGTGCTAGGTGGGAGTGGCAGTCGGTCGGGGAGCGTGCCAGGGTAGTCCGCGCGTTTGTGATAGACACCGTGTCCGTGGTTAACGCAACTGCTTAGTTCGCAGGAGATCCCGTGTTCGAGACTCGGTCTGGCACGCATTTTCACTCGTCCCCACTTATTCCGCATTCGGTCCTGATGCAGCTGATATCGTTAGTTCGTTTCCCCTCTCCTCCCCCCCTCCCCTCCACCTTCTGTTTACATAGACCCTTCATTATTGCGCACCATTCCATTAAACTAACCGCAGTACTCCGTTCTACGATCTGGGTCGTCCTTGATCAATGAAGATAACAGTCTTGTGATGCAACACTATTTAGCAGTCTTTAATATGCACTTAACATTTGAACGACTCACTCTGGTTTCACAGGCACGCTGTCTCAAAGACTGCTATAACACAGCGCGGGGGTTCAGTGGACTTGTTGCTGTCACAGGTTGTTCAGGTTTTTGTTTGTGTACATCAGTAACACAGCTCAAAAAATGGTTCAAATGGCTCTGAGCACTATGGGACTTAACATCTGAGGTCATCAGTCCCCTATAACTTAGAACTACTTAAACCTAACTAACCTCACACACATCCATGCCCGAGGCAGGATTCGAAACTGCGACCGTAGCAGCAGTGGGGTTCCGGACTGAAGCGCCTAGAACCGCTTTTTTTTTCTTCGTTTTGTTCGCTTTCGTTCGCTACATCTGCTCGGGGCGGATGTCGTAAGACACCCGTTTAAATTCGTTGTTGATCGATCAACTCAGTTTTTTTTATTACAGAGGGCAGCTAACCCTCTGACCGAACACGCTGAGCTACCATGCCGGCATTCGGCCACAACGTCCGGCAGTAACACAGCCTTAATATGTCTCTCAGATGCGTTAGTGTTACATACTGTATGTCGGTGTGTCTGTTTTGAAACACATTCCGCCATTGATGTTGTACATCATTAATGTTTTCCTATTTAATGAAGCACTTAAAAATTGCATTCCTTTCATCGAATGTCAGAATTGCATCAGCATGTCTACTCACGTATCTGAAAGCAAAACAAAACACTATGATAACGAAACAAAATAACCCTTATATGGCGGCTATTACATATCAAAACGGAACAACGCCTGTGTAGCGAAGCTAGTACAATTCTGTCAATTAATTTGTAATGTACAACTCAACTGTATGTGCATTTTTGGTGTCCTCTCCGTACATGGAACTCAGTACTCATCCATATGAATACTTGAATTTTCTTTAAGTCCTACCACACGGATAGATGGATTTCACGAAGATTATCCTGAAAATTTGACATCGTCTATTATTTAACAAAGTATGGTTTATCACTGAGACTGCATTGAAAAATAACAGTTCAAGTACGAATGACATTTTTTAGCGTATAACTGTACGAATTTCGATGGCGCATTCACTAGTATACACATTAGCTGATGCGAAAATATTTTATGTCAGTAGCTTTTCACGTTTCTGACTGCTAAGTTGTGTCCATGTACTTGCTCTGTTATGATCTCGTTTGTTCGAACACTTCTTAACCCATCTAAGGAGGAGGCGTTACTTCCTGACTTTTGCACAGCCGTTTCCTGCGCTGGTACAGCTTTGCTAATGCCTCTTGTATCACACATGGTCCATTGTGACGGATACACAATACTACATACTGGGCGCATTTATCAAATGAGCCGTATAGCTAATATTCATCAGCAAATGATGAACTATGAAAGAAAGATAGAACTGCAGTAAATCAGCCATAGTAACACCTACGTTTAAGAAAGGAGATAGGAAATGAGTGCAAATTCTACGATCGTTTCTTTACCCAACACTGGATATAAAATATTTAGGAAAATAATATCACGAAGACTTGCAATAATTTTAGAAAATATTCTTGCTGGAGAGTCAAACTAGCTACAGGAAGGGTATCGTCCCGGTGAGACAACACAATTGTCTTCAGACACATAATCGAAATGTAATAGAGAAACATCTGTTGTTTGTTGACCACGTAGAAGCCTTTGAAAACGAATATACGAGAATGTTCTGGAAAATACTAGACAGGAGAGGTATAACACAGAACTTAATAAGAGTTATTTAGTAAGAGTAATCCAACAAATGTACCAAGACTCAAGTATTGCTACTGCCGGAGAATACAGTGTTAAAACAACGGCAAATTTAGGTTTCGAAAAGGACGCTAATATATTGAGACAATGGCTAAAAGAAAATTTGAAAATGTAATGTGGCATGTACTTCACTCATTCGTCATACATCGCAAAGGGTTGAGCTTAAATCAGTACTCGTTTCGTACTATAGTTACTGTCATAATTTGTGCTAGGCTTCTGAACGCTTTCATTACCGTTCATAGAGCAATTCAGGCAACCGTATATAATTTCTTGGCATTCTCTTTTCTTCGTTGTTGGTACGAGACTCCATAATTCATATTCTTGTATAACGGCACAATATGCAGGGTGAGGCAAAAATGTGGGTACACCCCCATAAAAGTCGAACGGTGTGAGGAATCATAATGGCAACTGGTATGGGGTGTCTGCACTCAGGGGAGGAAGTTACCTTACTTTGCCGACAGCGGTGGCCGTCTTGAAATCCGCCATCTTGAATTTGGGATACGTGTTTCAAATGGGAAGGGGGTAATGTAACACAATCATTTTCAACTGCCTGTTTCTCAGGAAAACACAACTGAAATCTGTTTTAACCCCTTAGCTTACAATGTCGTGTGAGAGATGTAGCGTGCCGACCTGGCCAAACATCAACTAGACGTATCAGAGACGTGGTACGTTTATCGCGCCGAAAAAGCGAATGTCGTGTGAGAGACGTCGTCCGCCATACGCGCCAAATGTAAACAGAACGTCTCTGACACGTTGCGGAGCTGATAAGAGTACACGCGGCATACACGAAGTGTTCTTCGTCGCATTCGGACCTGCCGACATTACAAAAATACTTTCACAATGTTCCCGACGTGTAGAAAACGTGTTCACGAGGAAAGGGAGGACATGTGGTGGCACAGCCAACAATGAATTGCAGGATGTTTTGACAGCGGCAGTGACAGTGGTAGCGACGTAAACCTCCCATACGAAAACGGCGTAAGCGGCTGGTGATTGAAGATGATATTGACGAAGAAGGGCAAACCTACCAGCAACAATCAGAGTCGTGGCTGTGGCTAAAGGAAGACAATGAACCAACAATCTGGACGTATACGGAAATTCCCGGAACAAAGGAAGCAGCTTTACAGCGCGTGAGTACAAGCATAAGGAAATTAGACGTTTTCTATGTAATATTAAGAGTACATTTTGGGAAAACATCATAACAGAGACGAATAGATATGCACAAGACGTACTCAACAATGAAGAGAAGAGGCGAAAAATAGACCAAAAGTAGTCTCCTATCGGCTGTAATGAAATAAAAATATACATTGCGCTATGTATAATCATGGCTGAAGTAAGGAAACCGTTGAATCAGATGAATTGGTCTAGGAGGGCCGTTATAGAAACGCCAATATTTAGGAAGGCGATACCATTCAGGAGATTTCTGCACATAAGTAGATTTCCGCATCTAGCGAATAACAGTTTTGCCAACAACACAGGTAAGCTGTACAAACTAAGGCCAGTCATAGATATGTTCAAGCAAAAATTTAAGGAAGTGTACCCAATGCAAGGGAATATTGCCATTGATGAATCATTAATGAAATTTAAGGGGCGCTTATCCTACAAACAATTTAACCCATCAAAAAGATCGAGGTTTGGTATTAAAATTTATAAATTGTGTGAGTCAAGTTCAGGATACTGCTTCGATTTTAAGATATACACGGGTAGTGACAAACGTGTTTCTAGTGGTAGTGCCTCTGAAAGTGTAGTTCTACAACTACCACAGTCGGTGTTACACAAAGGGCATACCCTATAATTAGATCAGACGCTCGAATGCTTCCCTGTGATGAGAAAATGTATGAAAGGATACCGCAAGATATTCTTTTACCTATTTGATGATACTTTATTCAACACGTACATTTTGTATTACAAAATACATTGCGGCAAACGACAGAGCTACGCAGGATATAGGATTCACATTGCAGAATCGTTGTTGAAAACTACACCTTTACCGGAATATAATCGGAAGGGGCGATTAGCATCCGGCGATATACCACAAAGACTGCAAGCGCAACGTCGGGCACATATTGATCCAACACCACCACAAGTAAATGCTGCGAGAGCTTGTGTAGTGTGCAGAAAGCATAAACGACGCAGCGAAACAACGTGGGAATGCAAGAAGTGCAGGACTGCATTACATGTGCCACATTGTTTTGAACGATATCATACAATCGTGTACAATTCGTGTACATGTCATTGTGAAGACGTTGCGTTTGAGAATATGTTTGCCAACGTACTAACATAACACGTTTTGAACAAAATATTATACAGTCTTAAATCATTGCATTGTCGTGAACATTATTATTAAGATGTATTTCATCAATGTATGCTTACAAAGGGAAATAAAACGTTTGTGAATATATCGTTGCGTTTGAGACAATGAATGTTTAGTTTCCAATGGGCAACTAGTGGTCATTATTTATGATACCTGTAGAAATGTCACGTTACTGGTATCTCACGCACTGAAACGTCCCCTTAGAAAAATTATACAAGAATGTGCTTAAACTGACACACAATATTTTTAGCGCAACGCAATCTGACTTTCAAAAATCCCTACAAAAGAATGGCCCTGACTAACATTAACCTATACGTTTCACAAATCACTTACCTCACAAAAATCTTGGTTACTTGAGCTACTGCAATACAGCGAGCGCCACTACTGCCAGCGAAATAAAAGATTCAAACTACGGAAGGCACTAACTACTGATAGGCATAGTTAGCAAATGAAAGATTTTAATAGAGAACAAACAATGTACAGGGTGATTCAAAAAGAATACCACAACTTTAAAAATGTGTATTTAATGAAAGAAACATAATATAACCTTCTGTTATACATCATTACAAAGAGTATTTAAAAAGGTTTTTTTTTCACTCAAAAACAAGTTCAGAGATGTTCAATATGGCCCCCTCCAGACACTCGAGCAATATCAACCCGATACTCCAACTCGTTCCACACTCTCTGTAGCATATCAGGCATAACAGTTTGGATAGCTGCTGTTATTTCTCGTTTCAAATCATCAATGGTGGCTGGGAGAGGTGGCCGAAACACCATATCCTTAACATACCCCCATAAGAAAAAATCGCAGGGGGTAAGATCAGGGTTTCTTGGAGGCCAGTGATGAAGTGCTCTGTCACGGGCTGCCTGGCGGCCGATTCATCGCCTCGGGTAGTTGACGTTCAGGTAGTTACGGACAGATAAGTGCCAATGTGGTGGCGCTCCATCCTGCTGAAATATGAATTGTTGTGCTTCTTGTTCGAACTGAGGGAACAGCCAATTCTCTAACATCTCCAGATACTGTAGTCCAGTTACAGTAGCACCTTCGAAGAAAAAGGGACCAAAAACTTTATTGGCTGAAATGGCACAGAAAACGTTCACCTTAGGCGAGTCACGTTCATACTGAGCTGTTTCCCGCGGATTCTCAGTGCCCCATATACAGACATTGTGACGGTTGACTTTCCCGTTAGTGTGGAAAGTTGCTTCATCACTAAACACAATCTTTGAAACGAAAGATTCATCTGTTTCCATTTGAGCAAGGATAAAATCACAGAAATCGATTCTTTTAATCTTATCAGCTGCAGACAGTGCTTGAACCAATTTCAGACGATAAGGTTTCATAACTAACCTTTTTCGTAGGACTCTCCATACAGTTGATTGTGGAATTTGCAGCTCTCTGCTAGCTCTGCGAGTCGATTTTCCTGGGCTGCGAACAAATGCTTGCTGGATGCGTGCCACATTTTCATCACTCGTTCTCGGCCGTCCAGAACTTTTCCCTTTGCACAAACACCCATTCTCTGTAAACTGTTTATACCAATGTTTAATACACCACCTATCAGGAGGTTTAACACCATACTTCGTTCGAAATGCACGCTGAACAACTGTCGTCGATTCACTTCTGCCGTACTCAATAACACAAAAAGCTTTCTGTTGAGCGGTCGCCATCTTAGCATCAACTGACGCTGACGCCTAGTCAACAGCGCCTCAAGCGAACAAATGTACAACTAAATGAAACTTTATAGCTCCCTTAATTCGCCGACAGATAATGCTTAGCTGTGCCATTTGTCGTTGCAGAGTTTTAAATTCCTAAAGTTGTGGTATTCTTTTTGAATCACCCTGTATTTACCTTAATAGTGTTGAAAAATCATAATATACATAGCAGTTAATGGTATCCAGTCTTACAAATTTCAAAACTCCGCCATTTCTCTCCCCACCTCCACCACTGCTGGCGGCTCACCTCCAACTGCGCAACGCTACGCGCTGTTCACATCCAGCTGCCGCTGCCCAACACTACAATGGCAGACAACAATGCAAACTAGCCACAGACTGCACACAGCACAGCCAGTGATTTTCATACAGAGCGCTACGTAATGTTGCCAATAAGAAAACATAAACAGCCTACTTACAACACGTACTTACAAATCCCGAGGGCGTTGCACGACTCCGGACGCCACCAAGCGTAGTGCACCGCAGCCTTAGCATGTGTAAGAGCTGGGAATCGTAAGGTGCATCCGTACCTCGCAGCCACTTACGGCTCACGCTAACGGAACTTACATCATAAGGCAAAGGGTTAAGACGTCTTTATTTCTGTAGGAGTCATGATCTGTTAACATTTGAAATTGCGAGGAAGTGGTCAATTCCGTCTATTGTTTCAGGTGATCAACAATGGCGGTTACACAGCAGGAACGCATTGAAATTGTGTTAATGAGTGGTGGACGAAGTAACAGTGTGATTGCTGCTGACTTTAGTGCCCAACACCCTGAAAGAAATGGCATTACACCTATACTGATAGGCTAAAACCGGAACGTTGGATGCCGCCTGGTGGCGTTCAGGGCAATTGACACTTAACAAAAGTACACAAAGGGAACAGACACGGACGGGAATCACGCTAGCGAAGACATGGGCTGCAAATGGGTGAATCCACTGAGATGAGCGACACTGGAAAAGGGCAGATTATTTTTCTGCAGAGCCTGTGAACGATTATCTCGAAAACGGTGAAACTGGTC
Organism: Schistocerca serialis cubense; assembly: GCF_023864345.2. NCBI lineage: Eukaryota > Metazoa > Arthropoda > Insecta > Orthoptera > Acrididae > Schistocerca > Schistocerca serialis. The sequence goes on along the minus strand of NC_064641.1, from coordinate 865,928,708 downwards.
AAATGTTCACGTGCTACTGTCGTGAGCACCTGCAGTGAAACCACCACTAGGCGATAAATGGTTGGACGTCCACAATTCTCCACAGAACGTGGGGTTCGGAGGTCTGTCTGCTCGGTAAAGTAGGATAGATGGCGATTTGCGGCATCTCTGCCGAAAGGGCACAATCCTGGCGCACGCACAAGTGTTTCGGAGAGCATCGTTCATCGTACATTATTGAACATGGAGCTCTGCACCAGACAGCCCCTACGTGTTCACTTGTTGACCCGACGACATCGTCGGTGACGATTGCAGTGGGCATGGGACCATCGGGATCTGATCGCCGATCAATGGAAACGAGTCTGCTCTTCGGGTGAATCACAGTTTTGCTGCACTAGGTCGCTGGTCATTTCCACAAACGCCGTCATCGAGGTGAACGGCGGCTCGAAACGTGGAGCGCGCCACAGACACAGGCTGTTGGGAGCAGTATTATGCTGTGGGAGGCTGCGCTTGCATGTGATCTGTGGTAGTAATCGAAGACATTCTGAAAGCAGCGAACCACCTTCTAAACATTCTGCGTGGTGTCTGTTTGTTCTATATCGTGTCTCCCTACCACTTTCGCGCAACGACGCTCTGAGCGTTTTTTTTAGGGAATTGACTAGTTTGAACCTGGGACCTGTTGCTGGTAAGGAGACGCCAGACCACACATGACATGTAGAATTCAGAAGAGTTCAGTGAGAATAGCGATGATATAACCAAATACTTAATGATTTCAGCGTCAGCTCCACTGCACTCCCTGTAAAAGAATCTTAATACTAACTAAATTTAGTGGAAGGGGTTCAAGGCTTTCCTATTTTTAGTTAGCTGGTAAAATAACGTCGAAAAAGCAGTTAAGTTTACCATTGGAAATTTTATTCTACTCAAAAAACATTGTTTATAAATTGCACTATTGATAAAAGGAAATGTTTTAATACAGGATGGTAAAAACCAACTGCGTTCAACAAAAATGTGAACGAATATTCCCTGAATGGGTTTCCAAGTTCTACAATGGATCGAAGAAATGACCTATGCCATATCACATCTATAATCTAGGTTTAAATTAAGTTTCACAAAAGAGAAAACTATCCAAACGGTCTACAGTGACCCTCAATTATCTTTAATTACTTATCTAACTTGTCGTAAATTACAGTGGCTGATGTGGCTTCTCAATAATTATATAACAGAAAAATCATCGCGTTTCTGAATTTTACTTCAAGTGGCAAATGTGAACACCATGAGCTTTAATTGATGATCGACACTAGTATTACGCAAAATGGGGATGTAACAGATGAGGCTTCTGGAGTTCTGAGTGAAGATTTATGCGCTGTTATGCGGCATCGTGTGCGTTCATTACCTTATCGGTGTTCGTCAGGGGGCGGCGGACAGCACAGTTCCACTCACCTCCCCGTCTCGGAAGCAACTCCCTCTTAACTTCCCCTTACTACAATTTACCGAAGTTGGTTTAAAAAAACTATCTGGCTGTGTTTTCATCTGACCAATCAGGGTCTCAATGTTAACCTTAAGCTCCGCCTACAGACATTCTGTCTATCCAATGAGAAACGTTATGCTTTTCGTGGTGGGGCAATGTTTTTAAAGTTTGCAACGTAACAGAGACGCGAAAAAGTCTCACGCTAAAACTTGCTGTTGGGGTGGCCCTTTTTGTGTTATCGTAAGATCTATACTGTTCTTCTGGAGGGCCCTAGCTTTTAACATGGGCTGGGGGGTGGTCCTGACGTAACAGAGACGCGAAAAAGTCTCACGCTAAAGCTTGCGGCTGGGGGGTGGCCCTTTTTGTGTTATCGTAAGATCTATACTGTTCTTCTGGAGGGCTCTAGCTTTTAACATGGGCTGGGGGTGGTCCTAACGGTTAGCTGGCGACGTGGGTGTTCGTCCCTTATCGTAGGGCCTTCTAACTTAACACGGTTCTGCTCTCGACTTCTGTTCTCGTTTCTCCCCTCGGAACTGCGTCTGTCTCACGGTGGGAAGATATGACATGCATTTAGGCATTCTTGTGTTAGTCTGTGGTATTCCATTTGCTCACTCGTTACTCGTATTACTTTGGTTAATTTAATGTCACAATTTATTCGGAGCTATGTGACATACTACTGGATTTGCTTATCATATCAGGGTTTTCATGGAAGGTGTTGAATTTGCCTGACACCTTACAACCTTCTTTTCTTCATGCTTGATGTCCTCGCTCCGACGGCGATGTCATCTTTCGGCTGTATAAGTGTCCGAGTCTTTGGGCCAGAACCGTGCTACAGCGATTTTTGGAACATTACAGTGAACTCACATGGATGATGTGGTGACCAAATTCGTCTGATGTAAATTCCATGGAACCCATTGGGGCGCTATCAGGCGTCATCACCGCGTACGCAAATCAGCGACCCGTTAATTACACGAATTACATGACGTGTGCGTAGATATCTAATGTCACATAACTCCAAAAACCTACCAACGAACTGTCCGATCCCTGGCACGCAGAATCAGTGATGTATTTCGTTCCAAAGACCGACAAACAAGCTATTACGCAGCTGATTATAACGTTGTGGCTCATCAGTGTATGACAGTATCCAAGTTATTGGACAAATTTCATGCAACGGGTTCTGTGCCAAACAAGCCATGCAGTGGACGTCCAAGAACAGTCACCGACGAGGAGACTGCGACGCAATTGCGGCATCGTTTGTGAAAAGTCCACATCGCAGGACGCGCCGGTTATAAGCAGCAGCCGGTGTCAATCAGCGTTCCATCCTGCGTGTGTTGCACAGTCACCAATGGCACCCTTACGAGTTAATTTGCAACATCATCTCTCAGAGTATGGCCCTGATCGCCGGATGCAATTTGCAGACTGTACTCTGGAGCAGTGTAACAGAAATCCAAACTTCATACGATAGGTGTTTTTCAGTGACGAATCTAATTTTTGTATACAAGGAGAAGTAAGCAAACAGAACCATCGTTACTGGTTAGCTGCAAGTCCCTGATGGGTCGATCCCTATAAAAGTGCTTGTGGTGAAAAAGTGATAGTTTGCTGTAGGGTTTGGGACACAAGAATAGTGGATCCACTGTTTTCTGATGGAACCTTGAATGGGGAGAGGTATGTTAACATGCTCCGTGATTATGTGCTTCCAACATCTTCCCAACAAGGTGCTGCACTTCCCCGGTATGCTACTGGTCACACAGTTTTTGGGTGGAAAGTTTGGAGGTTGCTGAATTGGTAGGACCGGCCCTATGGAATGGCCACCGCGGTCCCCTGGTGTTACACCTTTTAATTTTTATCAAAGGCGACTTTAGAAACTAATCGCGTATGAGGTAAAAATCCACAGTACAGCCAGCTTTCCTGGCGTATTGAGGAGGCGTGTGCCTCTGTTGGTTCACAGATCATACGACGTGTGCAGCAGGACTGGCAAAAAAGACTCCTTTTGTGTGTCCACCTCAATGGCGGTCGTAGTGAGCATATAGTGTAATGCCGACTCTGAAAAATGCCCTAAACTTTAACAAATTACAACTTATACACAAATAAAGATGTCTTACAACAAATTCCACATGAGTATTCCTGAGAAACAGCCGGTTCAAAATGATGTGCCACATGACCCGCTTCCCATATGAAACATGTAACCCAAATCCAAGATGGCGGGTTTCAAGATGACCACCGCTGTCGCCATTGCTCATATACGAGGGTTGGAACTATTTATTCACAACCGATACAAAAGAATTACATGTTTGCACCTGTTACTGTCCTTCAAAGTAGTCACCAGCGTTGTGTAGAACACGTTTCCAGCGATGTGGAAGGCGTAGTATACCGTTAGCAAGCCCGCCCGGTTGGTTTTCTTGCGAAAGGAACAACGACAATAATAATAATAATAATCATTGCAGTATACTCGAGGCCTTGTATAATCAAGATATATAGTAATGAATGGCGAGGAAAAGAAAGTTTATGCATCGAAACACACTGACGGAAGAAAATTGCAACACCAAAAAAATAATCAATGGAGAGTAACGAAATTTGGGGAGTACCTTTGTCTGTGTGACATTCGTAAGTGATAACATTGCAAATGTGGAATGTTGATACATTAATAGCAGACGTAACCCCCAGAACGTCTAATGGAATCATGGAGACATGCAAACATTTCGTCATACAGGTGTCTAATGTCAGTATGAGGGATGCAGTTCGTGCCTGTTGCACTTGGTCGGTCAACACAGGATGCTTGTGGATGACGCTGGAACTGTCCTCCGATGATGTCCCGTAAGTGCTCGATTTCAGACAGATGTGGTAGTCTAGTACGCCAAGGCAAGATGTCGACACCCCGTAGAGACTGTTGTGTTACAACAGCGGTATGTGGGCGAGCGATATTCTATTGGAAAACACCCCCCGGAATGCTGTTCATGAAAGAACGCCCAATCGAATCACGAGATTGACGTACAGATTTGTAGTCAGGCTGAGCATGATAACCACGATAGTACTCCCGTTGTCAAACGAAATCGCGCCACAGACATTAACTCCAGGTATAGGTCTAGACAGGTTGGTTGCAGGCCTTCAACTGGCCCCCTCCTAAACAATACACGGCCGTGACTGGCATCGAAGCAGAATCAACGTTCATCAGAAAACACAACAGACCTCCACATTGCCCTCCGACGACCTCTCACTTGCTATCAGATAAGGCACAAATGGCAATAGTTTGGGGTCAGTGGAATGCAAGCTACAGGGCGTCTGGCTCGGAGCTCTCCTTGAAGTAACCTACTTTTAACAGTTCGATGTGTCACTATGGTGTCAACTGTTGTGACTTAGCAAGACAGCCAACCCACTATGAGAGGAAGCCGAAAGGCACGCGTTTAAGCTCACGCAGGCTGGCGTGAGGTCTGGAACAGTTAGAGGAATAGAGACTAGCAAAAAAGGTACGTAACTTCTGGAATACTTAACTTTAATCCATAATTGGTGAACATCGGTCTGACGGTACATGCATCACAAGATGAATAGCAAATGATAATGGCGCCTTGCTAGGTCGTAGCAAATGATGTAGCTGAAGGCTATGCTAACTATAGTCTCGGCAAATGAGAGCGTATTTTATCAGTGAACCGTAGCTAGCAAAGTCGGTTGTACAACTGGGGCCAGTACTAGTAAGTCTCTCTAGACCTGCCGTGTGGCGGCGCTCGGTCTGCAATCACTGATAGTGGCGACACGCGGGTCCGACGTATACTAACGGACCGCGGCCGATTTACAGGCTACCACCTAGCAAGTGTGGTGTCTGGCGGTGACACCACATCAACTGCTGCTCATATTGCTGCTGCAGATGCAGTACGATGCGTCAGAACCATACGCCGAGCACGATGGTCTTCCCTCTAGGTGGTGGCACATAGCCGTCCGGAGTCCGGTCTTTTTGTTACCTTACGCTCCCGTGACCACCGCTGTCAGCAATCATGTACAGTGGCTACATTCCTGCCAAGTCTTTCTGCACTATCACAGAAGGAACATCCAGCTTCTCATAGCCCTATTACACGATCTCGTTCAAATCCAGTGCCGAGTTAATAATGGAGCTTTTGTCGCCTTAAAATCATTCTTGACTACAATTATCTCACTACGTATAATCTAAAAGGTAACCAACGCTAGCGACCGTTATAGCGATTTTGGATGACACCAGCGGCACTCTCGAGGCTATCCCACGCACCCTGACTGCAAATTTGTAGGCCAGTCTTGAGATTCGACCTGTTGTGCTGCCATTTCCAAGGGGTGTTTTCCAACACGATAACGTCTGCCCACATACCGTTGTTGTAACACAACGTGCCCTACAAAGTACTGACACATTGCCTTGGCCTGCTGTATCACCATATCTGTCACGTATGGGGTATCATCAGCGACAACTCCAGCGTCATTCACAAAACCGTCCCTGTATTGCCAGCAACGGGTATGGAACTCCATCCCACAAACTAACATCCGGCACCTTTGCACGTTTGCATTCAACATTCAGACGGTTACACCTGTTATTCACGTACCAGCATTTTCGTGTGCTTATCTGGCGCTTACACTAACCTTGCGACGCTAATCACTTAAATACACTCCTGGAAATTGAAATAAGAACACCGTGAATTCATTGTCCCAGGAAGGGGAAACTTTATTGACACATTCCTGGGGTCAGATACATCACATGATAACACTGACAGACCCACAGGCACATAGACACAGGCAACAGAGCATGCACAATGTCGGCACTAGTACAGTGTATATCCACCTTTCGCAGCAATGCAGGCTGCTATTCTCCCATTGAGATGATCGTAGAGATGCTGGATGTAGTCCTGTGGAACGACGTGCCATGCCATTTCCACCTGGCGCCTCAGTTGGACCAGCGTTCGTGCTGGACGTGCAGACCGCATGAGACGACGCTTCATCCAGTCCCAAACATGCTCAATGGGGGACAGATCCGGAGATCTTGCTGGCCAGGGTAGTTGACTTACACCTTCTAGAGCACGTTGGGTGGCACGGGATACATGCGGACGTGCATTGTCCTGTTGGAACAGCAAGTTCCCTCGCCGGTCTAGGAATGGTAGAACGATGGGTTCGATGACGGTTTGGATGTACCGTGCACTATTCAGTGTCCCCTCGACGATCACCAGTGGTGTACGGCCAGTGTAGGAGATCGCTCCCCACACCATGATGCCGGGTGTTGGCCCTGTGTGCCTCGGTCGTATGCAGTCCTGATTGTGGCGCTCACCTGCACGGCGCCAAACACGCATACGACCATCATTGGCACCAAGGCAGAAGCGACTCTCATCGCTGAAGACGACACGTCTCCATTCGTCCCTCCATTCACGCCTGTCGCGACACCACTGGAGGCGGGCTGCACGATGTTGGGGCGTGAGCGGAAGACGGCCTAACGGTGTGCGGGACCGTAGCCCAGCTTCATGGAGACGGTTGCGAATGGTCCTCGCCGATACCCCAGGAGCAACAGTGTCCCTAATTTGCTGGGAAGTGGCGGTGCGGTCCCCTACGGCACTGCGTAGGATCCTACGGTCTTGGCGTGCATCCGTGCGTCGCTGCGGTCCGGTCCCAGGTCGACGGGCACGTGCACCTTCCGCCGACCACTGGCGACAACATCGATGTACTGTGGAGACCTCACGCCCCACGTGTTGAGCAATTCGGCGGTACGTCCACCCGGCCTCCCGCATGCCCACTATACGCCCTCGCTCAAAGTCCGTCAACTGCACATACGGTTCACGTCCACGCTGTCGCGGCATGCTACCAGTGTTAAAGACTGCGATGGAGCTCCGTATGCCACGGCAAACTGGCTGACACTGACGGCGGCGGTGCACAAATGCTGCGCTGCTAGCGCCATTCGACGGCCAACACCGCGGTTCCTGGTGTGTCCGCTGTGCCGTGCGTGTGATCATTGCTTGTACACCCCTCTCGCAGTGTCCGGAGCAAGTATGGTGGGTCTGACACACCGGTGTCAATGTGTTCTTTTTTCCATTTCCAGGAGTGTATGTTACCTAGATTAAGTTATTTCTGATATTTCATTCCTCTCCATTAATTACTTTCTGGTGCTACTATTTTTTTTTCTGTCAGTCTTTAAACAGTTCGGCTTGCTAAGCTTGTTTGAGTTTGTAACAGCTTTTTGACTCATTAAAGCCTCTGATGGAGTCTCCAGCAGTGAAAGATGTTAGGCAGAGAATTACGCCTTGGACGACGGCTTAACGCCCGTAAATCAAATACCAGCGATATCATCTAGTAGTCACAACGCAGAGGAAAATGTACGTCGAATGATCGTGACAGGCGGTAACTGAAGACGATTGTGAAGAAAAGTGAGAGGACGACAACTGAAAAATGTCGTACTAGTGAACCGTGTCGGCACCGAAACAATTGCAGGGCGAGTTGGAATTCCAAAAGCACTCATCAGTGATGAAACATCTACATAGATACATCTACATCTACATCTATACTCCGCGAGCCACCTTACGGTGTGTGGCGGAGGGTACTTATTGTACCACTATCTGATCCCCCCTTCCCTGTTCCATTCACGAATTGTGCGTGGGAAGAACGACTGCTTGTAAGTCTCCGTATTTGCTCTAATTTCTCGGATCTTTTCGTTGTGATCATTACGCGAGATATATGTGGGCGGTAGTAATATGTTGCCCATCTCTTCCCGGAATGTGCTCTCTCGTAATTTCGATAATAAACCTCTCCGTATTGCGTAACGCCTTTCTTGAAGTGTCCGCCACTGGAGCTTGTTCAGATACTCTGCAAACCACAGTACGGTGCGCGGCGGAGGGTGCGCTGTACCACAGAGCAAGGGAAAAAACGACTGTCTGTGTGCTTCCGTATGAGTCCTAGATTCTCGTACCTTATCTTCTTGGTCCTTACGCGCAATGTATGTTGGCGGCAATGGAATCGTTCGGCAGTCAGCTTCAATTACCGGTTCTCTAAATTTTCCCAATAGTGTTTCTCGAAAAGAACGTCGCATTTGAGTTACCGAAGCATCTCCGTAACACTTACGTATTGTTCGAAGCTACCGGTAACAAATCTAGCAGCCCGACTCTGAATTGCTTCGATGTCTTCCTTCAGTCCGACTTGGTTCGGATTCCAAGTGTAGTGACTTGGCAAGACAGCCAAGCCACTCGGAGGTAGCCGAAAGGCACGCGTCTAAGCTCACGCAGACTGGCGTGAGGTCTGCAACAGGACAATGTCTTGAGAATTGCAAATAAAGTACAAAGATCTTGGAATACTTAACTTAAATCCATAATTGGTGTACATCGCTCTTGACGGTACATTAATAACAATATAAACTGGTAATGGCGCCTTGCTAGGTCGTAGCAAATGACGTAGCTGAAGGCTATGCTAACTATCGTCTCGGCAAATGAGAGCGTATTTGTCAGTGTAGCATCGCTACAAAGTCGGCTGTACAACTGGGGAGAGTGCTAGGACTTCTCTCTAGACCTGCCGTGTGGCGGCGCTCGGTCTGCAATCACTGACAGTGGTGACACGCGGGTCCGACGTATACTAACGGACCGCGGCTGATTTAAAGGCTACCACCTAACAAGTGTGGCGTCTGGCGGTGACACCACACCAAGCATTCGAGCAGAACTCAAGAATAGGTCGCACAATCGTTCTATGTGCGGTCTCCTTTGCAGTGAACCACTCTTTCCTCAAATTCTCTTAATGAACCGAAGTCGACCATTTGCCTTCCCTATCACAGTTCTCACGTGCTCGTTTCATCTCATATCGCTTTAAAACGTTACAATTTTGGTAAACATTTTTGGAAAGCAGTGATCAATAAATTGTTATATTTTGACTAAAGTTCAGTCTTGATCACGTCATGTATGTTTTAATGATACAGGTGACCGGTTTCGGTTCTTTCTACAAAACCATCATCAGACCCTGGCTCCTTTAGTCAACTGCGTAGCAGCGAGGAGAGCTCCGCCTACCATCCTAAAGGAGCCAGGGTCTGATGATGGTTTTGTAGAAAGAACCGAAACCGGTCACCTGTATCATTAAAACATACATGACGTGATCAAGACTGAACTTTAGTCAAAATATTAAAACGTTACGCCCAGACATTTAAACGACTTGGCTGTGTCAAGCAAGACACTAGTAATACTATATCTGAACATTACAGGTTTGATCTTCCTACTCATCGGCATTAACTTACATTTTTTCCACATTTAGGGCTAGCTGCCATTCATCACACCAACTGGAAATTTTGTCTAAGTCTTCTTGTATCTTCCTACAGTTACTAAACTTCGATACCTTACCGTGCACCACGGCCTCATCATCAGACAACCACAGATTGCTGTCCACCTTGTCCGCCAAATCATTTATGTATATACAGAACAACAGCGGTCCTATCACACTTCCCTGGGTTCTATTATTTAAAAAGTCTTCGAGCCACTCACATACCTGTGAACTTATTCCACACGCTCGTACATTCGTTAGCAGCCTCCAATGGGGCACCGTGTCAAATGCTTTCCGGAAATCTAGAAATATGAAATCTGCTTTGCCGTAGTTCGCAGTACATCACGTGAGGAAAGGGCGAGCTAAGTTTCGCACGAGCCTTGGTTTCGAGAAACATGCTGATTCGTGGTCATACGCTTCTCAGCCTCAAGAAAGTTTGTTACACTCGAACGGAGAGTTTGTTCAAGGATTCTGCAGCAAATTGAAGTTAGGGATATTGGGCTGCAACTTTACCGGTCCGTTATTTTACCTTTCTTGTAAACTGGAGTCATTGTAACAGTATTGCCCGTTTAGGCAGCCTGTCCAACAACTTCTTAATCTGAAGGCAACCCACCTGGCAGACAGCCGACCGACCGATCAACAAGATCAGTTCCCCTCCACGCAACCAGCAAAGCAGCAACAAGATTTCAATACAACGACACACAGAATACTGGCGCCCACAACGACCAACAACACCTCAGCTGTCGAACTACAAGCCGCGCTGGACAGCAACAACACGACGAGGAAAATACACTGCCGAAAATTACGTCAACGGCCAGGGCAGTTAACCGGAACGTCAGTGGCCACAACGCAGAAGATACCGCTCGTCAACTTCAACAACAGGTAATAAATTAAGTTAAACTCCACAGGAAGACGACTGGAATCTTAGCCGACTTGAATACACACACGTTGTTGCTCGCGGGAATGTCCCAAAAGCGACAACCAGGATCAAACGAAGAAATGAAAACAGTTGAGGCTCGATAGTAGGTCAAGCGAGGACTCAACTTTCATGTCCGAGATCGGTGGGCGACGAGCGTCGTAGCACTCGCAAGCGGCACCTCACACTCCAACCGCGCGAGTACGCCGCCAGCGGCCCCGGCCAGAGTACCGCCACGGAGACTTCCTCCACGCCAACCGACCGACCGGTCACACACCGGCCAGCCGGATACTATACCCGCCACACCAAAGATAGTACAGCAGTACTAGTATCGATACACGATGCTGCTGCCACTCACAGAGAGGACAGCAACATTATCGCGATAACCGCAGGAGGGAAAAAAAAAAAAAAAAAAAAACACAGGATTGCAACCAACGTTTAACCCTAGACAAGAACGACTCGAGCCAGCCAAGGCTCAGTCACCTGTCCTATTTTCTCTTTATGCTGGGCGAGAGATTCACGATAAATGCAAGCTAGATAAGAGGCCAATGCGGTAGAGTACTCTTTGTAAAATCGAAATGGGATTCCACCCAGACCTCGTGATCTATTTGGTTACAAATCTTTCAGTTGTTTCAGTGTTACCAATGACCAACCGATCAGCATGGACGCTCGCTCCTTCATCTATGCAGACGATACAGTCGTTGCCACCCAGGGAAAAACCTTTGAAGAGGTAGAAAGTAAATTAACTTTAGCGGTTGAAAAGCTGGGTGACTATTATGATAATAACCACCTCAAGCCAAACCCAGCAAAAACCCAGGTCTGTGCTTTTCACCTACGTAATAAGGAAGCAAGGAGGAAACTCAACATTAGCTGGAAGGGACAACATCTATCTCACTGCGACACACCAAAATATCTTGGGATTAAACTTGACCGTGCTCTCACCTACAAGGAACACTGTTTGTCCACAAAGATGAAAGTGAATGCCAGGAACAACATGATCCGCAAGCTAACAAATAGCAGATGGGGAGCGCAACCTACAGTTCTCCGCACGTCAGCTTTAGCTTTATGTTTCTCCACTGCGGAGTACTCGGCACCCGTTTGGCAAAATTCCACCCACGCTGAACAAGTAAATATAGCATTGAATGAGACTGGACGCATCGTGACGGGATGCCTCCGCCCAACTCCCACAAAGCAGCTGTACCACCTCATGGGCATAGCCCCGCCAGACATCAGAAGAATGACTGCCGCAGAAATCGAGAAACATAAACACTAGACAGATCCCAGGCATCCAACCTCGCCGACTTAAATCAAGGAAGAGTTTCCTACGAACAACTGAAGCAACTCTTTTATCGCCTAGAGCACGACGAGAAGAGCTGTGGTACAATGTGGACCCAGGAAGACCAGGGAATAGCCCCAGGGAAGAACCCACAGCCGGCTCTGAACTCCCATATACGACCTGGAAAGCCCTGAATAGACTACGAACAGGCGTATCAAGATGCAGAGCAAACTTGGAAAAATGGGGCTACATCAGTGCAAACGAGCCCTGCGAGTGTGGAGAACAGCAAGACCCACAACACCTACTGGTCTGCAGGAAACTAAACAACCCGTGTTCGACTCAAGACCTATTTGAAGCAAATGACAAGGCTATTCAAGCTGCAGTGTATTGGGCTTCACGTGGGATATGAAAATCGCTCTGTTTCGCATCCTTAGCGCTTATCATTATATGTTACATACTTTTCTATATTATTGTAGTTAATTTACCTTATAACCATGTATTATTGCATTATAACTGCTTCTCTTGGATTGTAATATATATATATATATATATATTTTATTTTTTTTTTTTTGTAAAATGGTGATGTCTTGGATACGATAAATAAAATAAGTTGTTTCTCTACGCCAGATATGCTTATTACTGTATCGTCCACACGGGAGTCTGTCCGATGTTCAAATGACGGTATGTTTGTACGATTCTCTTGCGTGAACAATTTCGTGAATGTACTAAGGACAGATGGTACCAAACCCGTCAAACGTGACCGATGGAGCGAAGGAAGAAAGTCATTTATCGGGTGACTCTTTTTTCGAACTATTCCCAATTGCCGGTCGACTTAACATCCCAAGTTTGATACATGACGGAGGATCGGTGATTATCAGGATAGCCACACCGTGGTACTTCGTGAGCCCCATGGGTAATCTGCTTGATGGCATTACTGCCAAGGATTATGTGATCATTTTGGCCGATCACGTCCTTCTAATATACTTTGTTTGTTCACCAATGGTGATGCTGTGTTCCAAGACGAAAATGCCCTGCACACACAGCTCGCATTGTCCAGTACCGCCGGCCGAAGTGGCCGCGCGGTTCTGGCGCTGCAGTCTGGAACCGCGAGACCGCTACGGTCGCAGGTTCGAATCCTGCTTCGGGCATGGATGTGTGTGATGTCCTTAGGTTAGTTAGGTATAACTAGTTCTAAGTTCTAGGGGACTAATGACCTCAGCAGTTGAGTCCCATAGTGCTCAGAGCCATTTGTCCAGTACTGGTTTCTGAGCTCGCCGATGAATTGTCACGTCTTCGGATGAACTGTCACGTCTGGCCACCTCAGTGACCAGATCTCCATATTATTGATCGTTCGTGGCTTACTTTAAAGCGAAAGTTGCATGATCGCTATCCCCCTCCATCGACGTTATCTTCCTGTTTCGCAGGAAGAATGATATAAGAATCTCTTCAAAACCATACAGGATTCGTGCTTAACCATTTCGAGATGGTACTAAGTTGTTTTGAATGCCAATCGCTTTCCTACACCATATTACACATAGTAACTTGTCTTTTGTACTTTAATATTTTTGTCTCCTCTCCGTATATTTCGTCACAAATATAACACATTGATTATTATAACGAGAGTGAGTCAAATGAAAACCTTAAATATTTTTAAATATTATTTATTGTGCAAAAGTGGTACAAAGCTGTATCACTTTTCAACATAATCTCCCCCACGCTCAATGCAAGTCCTACAGCACTTACAAAGTGCATTTATTCCTTTAGAAAAAAATTCTTTTGGTAGTCCGCGCAACCACTCATGCACCGCGTGGCGTACCTCTTCATCAGAACGGAACTTCTTTCCTCCCATTGCGTCTTTGAGTGGTCCAAACATATGGAAATCACTTGGGACAAGGTCTGGTGAGTATGAAGGATGAGGAAGACACTCAAAATGCAGATCTGTGATTGTTGCAACTGTTGTACGGACTGTGTGCGACCTTGCATTGTCATGTTGCAAGAGGACACCTGCTGACAGCAATCCACGTCGCTTTGATTTGATTTCAGGTCGCAGATGTTTTTTCAGGAGATCTGTATACGATGCACTGGTGGCAGTGTTCCCTCTAGGCATGTAATACTCCAAAATGACGGGTTTTTCGTCCCAAAAGAGAGTCAGCATAACCTTCCCTGCTGATCTATTCGAAACTTCTTTGGTTTTGGTGATGAGGAATGGCGCCATTCCTTGCTCCCTCTCTTTGTTTCCGGTTGGTGAAAGTGAACCCAGGTTTCGTTCCCAGTAACGATTCTTGCATGGAAGCCATCACCTTCTCGTTCAAAATTGCCGAAGAAGTTCTTCACAAGCATTAACGCGTCGTTCTCTCATTTCAGGAGTCACCTGCCGTGGCACCCATCTTGCAGACACTTTGTGAAACTGGAGCACATCATGTACAGTGAGGTGTCTTGACCCATGACTAATCTGTAAACATGCTGCAATGTCATTCGGTGTCACTCGGCGGTTTTCCTTCACTATGGCTTCAACTGCTGCAATGTTCTGTGGAGTCACAACTCGTTGTGCCTGACCTGGACGAGGAGCATCTTCCACTGAAGTCACACCATTTGCGAACTTCCTACTCCATTGGTAGACTTGCTGCTTTGACAAACATGCATCACCGTACTGAACTTTCATTCGTAGATGAATTTCAATAGGTTTCCCACCTTCATTACGCAAAAACCAAATAACAGAACGCTGTTCTCCCCTGGTGCAAGACGCATGTGGGGCGGCCATCTTTATACTGATACTGCGACGGTATGTGTGCATCTGCACTATGCTGCCACCTACAGGCCATTCTGCACGCTGTTTGTAGCACGCTTACCAACTTACAGGATAACGGCACGAAATTTCGATTTGTTATTACAAATTTAAGGTTTTCATTTGACTCACCAACGTATTATCATGATTATTATTGTTTAAGATTAGGAATACAATTGCCTCTTAATACAAAAATTATGTTTAGTTTCTTTCTATTGTGTCAGGATCGATTTTAGTTATACAAGTCCCATTCTTGTAAATACGTGGTATACACACTTATAAGTTGCAATATTTGTGATTTACTTATTCTAGGATTGAAGACAACTGTGTAAGATGAAATGACATGTTTAATGTCGCAATATTAGCACAAAAATACATGCTTTTAAACAGTTTTCAATGTGACAAAAAAAAGTTGTCAGGACAACGCATCTGATCAACATCAAAAAGTGAAATAATCGTAAACACAACAATATCGAATATTAACCATCAGAAGGTTAAATTTTCCTAAACACGACAATATTAAAGTTTAACTGGAAGTTTCTTTCCTACACTTACGTTATGATGTTGGTCAGTACTACGAAAATCGTCCGATTCCGGTTCAAAGTTCGGCACTATTTTTAGGATGACAATCAGGTCTATGGTGGGTGGTTTGTTATGTGACAAATTGAGCAAAAGATTACCCAAGGTCGCTCGAGTTTACTGTGGATGCAAGCTGGTGAACCAACAAGTTTACGCCTCTGCTGGTGGTATTTACCTTAAGCTGCGACGACCTGTTGACTGCTAGGCCACTCTCTTCCGATGAAATTCCTATAAAACTAATTACACCTTTGCTGAATTCTCCAGCAGAAACTTTCGCTATGTTTCTAGTTATGCGAGAGAACATCTACTCATCCCTAGTCTTAGAATGTGGCGATATACACGGGCATGGTTGGAGCAGCGCGCGTATCATAATGCCCTCTAAGTTCTCGCAAGAACAATTAACTAATTGGCTGGTTCGTTTCTCCGCAGTTCGAGCTGAACGATGCTACAGCTAATTTCTAGCTGGATATCAGCCGCTGTGAACGCAGTCGTATAGAACGTTATGCGCTCCGTTTTGCACTTGACACCAGTTCAGAGAAGAGTCCACGAAAATTTCCCGTCTTGTCTTACTCAGAGCCTAACTGTCTCCCCACCTGAGTTCTTTTGTTCTTCATGTCATGCCTTTATTTGACCAATAGGAGCGTTCCTCTTATTTTGTGGGAACTCTCTCTACCAATCGCAAGGTCCCTACCATTAAATTGCATCGAAACTTCGGCTCTTTTCTCCTTCCTAGGGCGTTTCTGCCAATCGGACGTTTGGTGCCCATTCCAGATGCCTAAATGCGTACATTGACTCTCTCACGTGTGTACCACTCGCTGGACATGTGATCGAAAATGCGTCACTGGTCTTGTTTCATCTCCATTTAGTCGAAAATGCGTCACTGGTCATGTTTCATCTTCATTTAGAATTCTGAAACGCAGTTTTCTAAAAGCTTTCTTTCCTGTCCTCCCTCTGATGGGCCGTTAGCTCCCGCTCTCCCCATATGAGTCACCTTGTCAGTCATTGATTTTTTTTCCTCCTGGGACACCCCTTTAAGTGGTTTCTGTGGTACCCCCTGTACTGAGGCCTTGCCCCTGCGTCATCCCTCTGAATTCCAAACTAAAACGCCTCTTGCTGCTTCATCTTCCGCTCAAACATGCATTATAGGCATGGTGTGTTAATTACCGTTGATTCAAGGGGTCTTCCATTTTTGCATTACATACTGCTAGGCAAATTTGCCCATTACCACTGAATTAAGTTAGGTGCCATTATACCTTCCCGCTGCGATGTATAAAGCTCTCATGTAAGGTGTGAATCTGACATTCATTTATTCTGCCACCATACAACACATGTGATCGATATGAGGCATATTTTCCCTAGGATCACAGTTTGCTGTCTTCACGGTCCAGCAGTAGCTATGCATTTGCATTGAAAGGTCGCATCGTGAGTGGTGTTGCGGCCACAACTTTTGAGATTCTAGGAGAAATGACCTCATATTGTGTGGCTGAAATGAATGTAGAAAATGAGAGGGCTGGTAGACTGGGCCACAACAATCATGTTGCATGTAGCAACCCACATCTGCATCGCTTAGCATACAGCGCTAGACGCCATTGAACAGCGTCTTGTGCCATCAAGTGGGTAGGCGCACAACATGGTAGCAGGTCGGCAGGGCAACGATTTCAATGTACAGGTAAAAGAGATGTCGGGCTGAAGTTTTATGACCTTTACTTGCACACGCTGTAGTCGACATAGATGCAGATATTCCAGGTGGGACAACAACACACGTTTTCCTCCTCTTAATTGGACGTGAACGCGTTGTTTTTGGCTGTGCAAATACACTCCTGGAAATTGAAATAAGAACACTGTGAATTCATTGTCCCAGGAAGGGGAAACTTTATTGACACATTCCTGGGGTCAGATACATCACATGATCGCACTGACAGAACCACAGGCACATAGACACAGGCAACAGAGCATGCACAATGTCGGCACTAGTACAGTGTATATCCACCTTTCGCAGCAATGCAGGCTGCTATTCTCCCATGGAGACGATCGTAGAGATGCTGGACGTAGTCCTGTGGAACGACTTGCCATGCCATTTCCACCTGGCGCCTCAGTTGGACCAGCGTTCGTACTGGTCGTGCAGACCGCGTGAGACGACGCTTCATCCAGTCCCAAACATGCTCAATGGGGGACAGATCCGGAGATCTTGCTGGCCAGGGTAGTTGACTTACACTTTCTAGAGCACGTTGGGTGGCACGGGATACATGCGGACGTGCATTGTCCTGTTGGAACAGCAAGTTCCCTTGCCGGTCTAGGAATGGTAGAACGATGGGTTCGATGACGGTTTGGATGTACCGTGCACTATTCAGTGTCCCCTCGACGATCACCAGTGGTGTACGGCCAGTGTAGGAGATCGCTCCCCACACCATGATGCCGGGTGTTGGCCCTGTGTGCCTCGGTCGTATGCAGTCCTGATTGTGGCGCTCACCTGCACGGCGCCAAACACGCATACGACCATCATTGGCACCAAGGCAGAAGCGACTCTCATCGCTGAAGACGACACGTCTCCATTCGTCCCTCCATTCACGCCTGTCGCGACACCACTGGAGGCGGGCTGCACGATGTTGGGGCGTGAGCGGAAGACGGCCTAACGGTGTGCGGGACCGTAGCCCAGCTTCATGGAGACGGTTGCGAATGGTCCTCGCCGATACCCCAGGAGCAACAGTGTCCCTAATTTGCTGGGAAGTGGCGGTGCGGTCCCCTACGGCACTGCGTAGGATCCTACGGTCTTGGCGTGCATCCGTGCGTCGCTGCGGTCCGGTCCCAGGTCGACGGGCACGTGCACCTTCCGCCGACCACTGGCGACAACATCGATGTACTGTGGAGACCTCACGCCCCACGTGTTGAACAATTCGGCGGTACGTCCACCCGGCCTCCCGCATGCCCACTATACGCCCTCGCTCAAAGTCCGTCAACTGCACATACGGTTCACGTCCACGCTGTCGCGGCATGCTACCAGTGTTAAAGACTGCGATGGAGCTCCGTATGCCACGGCAAACTGGCTGACACTGACGGCGGCGGTGCACAAATGCTGCGCAGCTAGCGCCATTCGACGGCCAACACCGCGGTTCCTGGTGTGTCCGCTGTGCCGTGCGTGTGATCATTGCTTGTACAGCCCTCTCGCAGTGTCCGGAGCAAGTATGGTGGGTCTGACACACCGGTGTCAATGTGTTCTTTTTTCCATTTCCAGGAGTGTAGCTGTTTGATAATTTTTGTGTAGAGGGTGGAACCTGTGCAGAATGTGGAATTTGGTTCTCCCTGCATTAATTTGTCATCAAATGGGGACGCTTACGTTTGTTACTGTGTGGAGCAGACAGGAAATGGAGTCCTATTCTTGGGAGGAAAGTGCAGACATGCACTGTGCTTACTGAGCGGTGGATGGAAATGCTCACCCTGCCCAACATTTGTACCTTTGGCTGCTTCCGAATCGTCGAGTGCCAGATCCATGTACATTTGCTGCCATGCACAGTTCCCAACGAGAGACAGGTTCACCTGAGGTGCGTTCTCCACTGGCACCTTCTCGTAACGCCGTACGTGCATTTAAGGGCTGCTTCGAAGCCCGGTGTACTCATTTTGTGTTCCAGGTGCGAAGGCCTGATGGAACCGGTCGTCAGTGCAGAGTGCGTACAACAGGGCTTGAAAAGGGGGCGTCAGCACTGCTGGAAAACACACGCTCAACAAACTCGCGGCGTGTTGCGCGGGAAATGCGCGTAAGCCATTCCACAATTTGGCGTGTGTGGCATGATGATGATATGCGCCCCTAATGCCTTCAGAAGGTTCACGCCCTTAACCCAGGCGATTTTCCATGTCGTACTGATTTCTACCAGCGGTTGCTGATGTGTTGGCAGAAGAGCTAACACTGTGTTGCTAGAGGTGGCCGAAATGCACGCGTTTAATTACACGCTGACTGGCGTGAGGTCTGGAACAGTTAAGGGAATTAATAGTAGCAAATAAAGTACGTAGTTGATATAATACTTAACTTTAATCCACAATTGTAGAACATCTCTCGTTACGGTACATGCTTCACAATATTAATTATCAAATGCTATGGCGCCTTGCTAGGTCATAGCAAATGACGTAGCTGAAGGCTATGCTAACTATCGTCTCGGCAAATGAGAGCGTATTTGTCAGTGATCCATCTCTGGCTAAGTCGGCTGTACAACTGGGGCGAGTGCTAGTAAGTCTCTCTAGACCTGCCGTGTGGTGGCGCTCGGTCTGCAATCACTGATAGTGGCGACACGCGGGTCCGACGTATACTAACGGACCGCGGCCGATTTAAAGGCTACCACCTAGCAAGTGTGGTGTCTGGCGGTGACACCACATTTGTAGCAAAGATGTGCCATTCAACTGGACTTTCCAAACCATGTACTTTTGGAAAAAACGACGTTTTGTCTATGGAGTGCGTTCTTTTGCAAAAATTTTTTGTTTATTTATAGACACAATCACATGCTTATGACACATTCATAACCGGTTTCGGCCATACAATGACCATCTTCAGATGCCAAAACAATACTAAAGAAAATTTATACTAAAACCTAAAAATAAGTGCACTATTTAACCACGCTTATCAGTGATCTAACGGAATTTGTGCGAAATACATATAGTTCACACCTAAAGGCGGCATACACTGAAGCCAGGTTCATGCGTTGTGAAACTAGCTATAAAATGTAAAACACCGGTCTTGTATGGATATAAAAATTTGTTAGATTTTCTTCACGCTCTATGCGCTAGATGCGCGCGTCCTGTCCTGATTTTTCAAAAGCCTAAAAAATAAAAAAATTCTGTTAATATTTAGGTCGAATGTACATAAAATTTAAGATTGCAGACAGATCGTCAAATAAGCAAAACAACATTTCAGAACAAGGAGGTTGTTGGCATCTGCTGCCGCCCGCACTAGACAGTGCAATACTCGACCTCAGCTGAAGCACGTATGTAGTAAAAACGATTCGATCAGGTGAACCGATCGTCGTACATGTTGAAGTATGTGTCTGTTGTAAATTCATTCTGTTCATTGAGGAGTTTGTCAGCTTCTCTGCGTCTCGTAACATAAATCTCCATTTGTTCTAAAATGTCTAATCGTTTACTTTTTGGAACTTCATGTAGAATTTGAAGCTGTTCCTCGATGTTACCAATAGTATGACCCTCTTCTTGCATATGTAAGCCTCTAAGGCGGAGGAGGGTGCCATCCACCTGCAGCAGAGCACTGCACTCGTCGTCCTGCCCGTGTCGTCCCTGTCGTACCGATGGACAACGGCGCAAACAGGCAATAGCTGGAAATACAGCGCCATCGGGCGTCAGAAATACACTCTACAAGTGCTACTACTATTTTCATCTATAGCAATATTTTCTCCTTGTTCTGAAATATTATTTTGCTGATTTAACGATCTGTCTGCAATCTTAAATTTTATGTACATTTGACCTACATATTAATAGTAAATTTGTATATTTTAGGCTTTTGAAAAATTAAGACTATCTTATAGAGGACGCACGCATCTAGCGCAAAGAGCGTGAACAAAATCCAACAAATTTTTATATCTATATAAGACCGGTGTTTTATATTTATAGCTAGTTTGACAACGCATGAACCTGTGTATGCCGCCTTTAGGTATGAATTATATGTATTTCGCGGAAATTCCGTTAGATCACTAATAAGCGTGGTTAAATAGTGCACTTATTTTTAGGTTTTAATATAAATTTTCTTTAGTATTGTTTTGGCATCTGAAGATGGTCATTGTATGGCCGAAACCGGTTATGAATGTGTCATAAGCATGTGATTGTGTCTATAAATAAACAAAAATTTTTTACCATGTACTTTTTCCAGAAGGGCATCCTTTACGTGAGAGGGTATATTCAACAGCCACAGTCAACTCGTGTGGGCACGGGAAAATCCGCAAGCCGACTTAGTTCGTGGTCACCAAAATGGCTCCGCTATAAACATTTGAGCTGGCTTGGCAGACGACAATCCGCTCGTTTCATACATGTTGCACCAGTAACTGAATGCAAATAGATTATTAATCTTTTTCGAGAAACTCTGCCAGAGTTGTTGGAACATGTTCCACTCAACGTGCGACAGGAAATGTGGTACCGACATGATGGCGCAGCTGTGCACTTCGCAGCGTGCAGTGCGAATACATTTCGACGAAACCTTTGGACAGAACTGGATACGGTTTGGGGAGCCGGTGGCATGGCCTGCACGTTCCCCCGACGACATCCGTTGATTTTTTTCTTCTGGGGCCACCTGAAATCTATTCTCTATGAGACTAATGATGAAGAGCTGATAGCGAGCATTATGGCAGCCCCCAACGCAGGAGTGTTTGAAAGCGCGTAACAGTCGCTCCAGCGTCGTTACGCGGAGTGACATCGAGCACTTTTTGTAAATGTTTCCGAGTAAAGGCCATAAAATTTCACTTCGACTTCTCATTTACCTTGAAGCCACAAATACATTGAACACGTTGCCCTGCAGACCCTGCTACCTTCACGGCTCGGATGGCGTGTTGTGGGCCTACCCACTTGGTGGCGCATGACGCCGTTCAGCGACGTCTAGCGCTTTACGCTCAGGGATGTGGACGTGGGTTGCTATGCTTGTTATAACCAACGCTACCAGCCCTATCATTTTCTACAGTCTTTTCAGACACATCCTGTATACACCAGATCCATCTGAGAATGGGGCTGGTATTGTTTCATGTGACTTTACAATCCTACATCTACATCTACGTATTACCACTGCTAGTCATGTCCATTCCTGTTCTACTTGCAAAGAGGGCGGTGGAGAAACGACTGTGTTTCTCGTACGAGTCCTAATTTCTCGTATCTTATGATCGTGCTCGTCACGCGAAACGTACGTTGGCGCCACTAGCATGTTTCTGCGGTCAGTTTGTAATATCTCCTTAGAAAAATTATGAATTACTGTGCTGGTAAACCTCTTGCGTTATTTTATTTACAAACAACTGAGCAAAACTCAACGTACTAAGACAGTTTTCTCTTTACTTATTCTGATCATTACTAAATTGACACACAATATTTTAGCGCAACGCAATATGACTTTCAATAATCCCTACAAAAGAATGGCCCTGACTAATAATAACTTTTACCTTTCAAGAATCACTTACCTCACAAAAATCTTCGTTACTCGAACTACTGCAATGCAGCGAGCACCAATACTGCCAGCTAAATACACTACTGGCCATTAAAATTGCTACACCACGAAGATGACGTGCTGCAGACGCGAAATTTAACTGACAGCAAGAAGATGCTGTGATACGCAAATGACTAGCTTTCCAGAGCATTCACACAACGTTGGCGCCGGTGGCGACACCTACAACGTGCTGACATCAGGAAAGTTTCCAACCGATTTCTCATACACAAAAAGCAATTGACCGGCGTTGCCTGGTGAAACGTTGTCGTAATGCCTTGTGTAAGGGGGAGAAATGAGTACAATCACGTTTCCGACTTTGATAAAGGTCGGATTGTTGCCTATCGCGATTGCGGTTTATCGTATCACGACATTGCTGCTCCCATTGGTCGAGATCCAATGACCGTTAGCAGAATACGGAATCGGTGGGTTCAGGAGTGTAATACGGAACGCCGTGCTCGATCCCAACGGCCCCGTATTACTAGCAGTCGAGATGACAGGCATCTTATCCGCATGGCTGTAACGGATCGTGCAGCCACGTCTCGATCCCTGAGTCAACAGATGGGGAAGTTTGCAAGACAACAACCATCTGCACGAACAGTTCGACGACGTTTGCAGCAGCATGGACTATCAGCTCGGAGACCATGGCTGCGGTTACCCTTGACGCCGCATCACAGACAGGAGCGCCTACGATGGTGTACTCAACGACGAACCTGGGTGCACGAATGGCAAAACGTCATTTTTTCGGATGAATTCAGCTTCTTTTTACAGCATCGTGATGGTCGCATCCGTGTTTAGTGACATCGCGGTGAACGCACGTTGGAAGCGTGTATTCGTCATCGCCGCACTGGAGTATCACCCTGCGTGATGGTATGGGGTGCCATTGGTTACACGTCTCGGTCACCTCTTGTTGGCATTGACGGCAGTTTGAACAGTGGACGTTACATTTCAGATACGTTACGACCCGTGGCTCTACACTTCATTCGATCCCTGCGAAACCCTACATTTCAGCAGGATAATGCACGACCTCATGTTGCAGGTTCTGTACGGGCCTTTCTGGATACAGAAAATGTTCGACTGCTGCCCTGGCCAGCACATTCTCCAGATCCCTCACCAATTGAAAACGTCTGGTCAATGGTGGCCGAGCAACTGGCTTGTCACAATACGCCAGTCACTTCTCTTGGTGAACTGTGGTATCGTGTTGGAGCTGCGTTGGCAGGTGTACCTGTACACGCCATCCAAGCTCTGTTTGACTCAATGCCCAGGCGCATCAAGGCCATTATTACGGCCAGAGGCGGTTGTTCTGGGTACTGATTTCTCAGGATCTATGCACCCAAATTGCGTGAAAATGTAATCACATGTCAGTACTAGTATAATATATTTGTCAAATGAATGCCCGTTTATCAAGTGCATTTCTTCTTGGTGTAGCAATTTTAATGGCCAGTAGTGTAAAAGATTAGAATCTGAAGGCATTAACTAGTGATAGGTATAGTTAGCAAATGAAAGATTTTGATAGAGAACAAACAATGTATTTACCTTAATAATGTTCAAAAGGCATCATACTGCACACAGCACAATCAGTGATTTTCATACGGAGTGCCATGTGGCGTTATCAACATAAAAACCTAAACAGCCTACTTACATGTCTCAGATGTCTGTTTTCTAAATTTTTTCAACTGCATTCCTCGTACAGAATGTCGGCTACCCACTTCAGTTCCCCGAGCATCTCCATAAAATAGGTACTGGACAACGACACTTCCTGTACACCAAGGACCATCAGCAGACAGCCGCAGATTGCTGCTCACCCTGTCCGTCAGATTATACAGAGAACAATATGGTCCTATCACGCTGCCCTGGGACATCTCGAACGATACCCTTCTCTCCAACGAACACTCGTCGTCGAAGAAAACGTACTGAGCACTATCACTAAAAACTAAACTCCTCCCGAACAGGCCATGAAGGCCCCACGGTACCAATCGACCGCCGTGTCATCCTCAGCCTACAGGCGTCACTTGATGCGGATATGGAGGGGCATGTGGTCAACACACCGACCCGCCAGGTTAGGCAAGAGCGCTAACGTGCTGTTTCCTGGACTCGGATAGGCGCGCGGGCTCCAGATCGAATCCGCCCGGCGGATTGACGACGACAGCCACTGTGCCGGCCAGCCTGAATGTGGTTTTTAGGCTGTTTTCCACATCCCGCTAGGTGAATACCGGGCTGGTCCCCACGTTCCGCCTCAGTTACACAGCTCGCAGACATCTGAACACATTCACACTATTTCATGGATTCCACCAGTTGGTGTATTCTAATTCCTTCCTGGGGAAAGGGGGGGGGGGGGGGGGGGGTACGGGGTGCCGGCAGGAAAGGCGTCCGGGCACCTCCTAAACTTAACATGCCAAATCCGACTAACCATGGCTGACCCTGCGTAGCCGTGGGACAAGGCGCAAGCGATACAATGTGGTCAGCACATCACTCTCCCGGCCGTATGTCAGGTCCTCAATTTGCCTCACAAGGGCTGAGTGCACCCCGCTTGCGAACAGCGTTCGGCAGACCGGATGGTCAGTCACTCTTCCAAGTGCTACCCCAGCCCGAAGGCACTTAACTTCGCTGGTCTGACAGGAACCGATGTTACAATTGCGGTATGGCCGTTGGCTCGGCTACTGTCACTTACGGGGAGGTTCACATCTTTGGCCCGAAAAAAGCATGTTCTTTGAGAATTTTTTTCTCGGGATGTGTTACAGATATGAATGTCGAATTTGGTCAAAATGTTTACTGGTATTTCCTCTACAAACTAGAGTTTTCCGACCGGAAATGTCGAAGAGTAATGGCGGAAGTGCCGTGGGAACGAAACAAAATTTCGATGTAGACCTCCACGCGCGGTATGTCACAGGTCAGCAGGCTCGTCTGAAATCAAAATCGAGTTGACGTTAGCGAAGTATATAAGATTCTTTAGGAGTTGGACCTCGCTTAAGTTATTTGGACCATAGTAAAAAAAATGGCTGCCATTTGAGGAAAAATAGGGGTTCTTCGACTTCGTCGGCCAAGTAAAAATATTTGTAGTTGATGGATCGGAATAAAAGTGGTACAACTCCTAGATAGTTAAGTTAGCTTCGTCGGAAACAAAGAATCATTCCAATCTGTTCAGTAGATCTGAAGTCACCATGCCGCGCGATAAAAAAAACGGCTTTTCGAGAAAAACGCGTTTGAAGTTTTGATTACATATAAATACAATATTATGCAACTTACATTCAATCTGCTATTCCGGGTCCATAAACTAGTCCTCCCTCTTTCTCATAGAGGGCGTTCTGCTCGATCTGGGCCATCCTGCGCTGCTCCAGAGCCGCTCGTACGGCCGGACACAAGCGGTTTTCGGCCGCTTGAATCCGGTGGTCGTCCGAATGCTTGGCGAACTGCGTCGAATAGAGTCCCAGGGTGACGTCCATGGTTGTCATGGTCTTCAGAATTGCTGAATACCCTTCGTTGAAGCTGCTCACTGCCAGGAAAGTCGCAATCTCCACAGTCTTCGTACCAGAATGCAAATGCTTGGGGGCCAACTTCCAAACACACGCGTTCAAACTTTATTTGAATTTTGTGTGTTTCCTCCCAAGCACCGGTACAATAGTTGGTGCTTGAAAAAGACCGATTTGAGGCAGGTGCAGTTTCTTGTTCAACCGCGAATAACACACATTTCCGTTCCGTATTCGGAAAAACCGCTTCAGGGGTGGATTCTAAATACT
The DNA here is from genome assembly GCF_023864345.2 of Schistocerca serialis cubense. NCBI lineage: Eukaryota > Metazoa > Arthropoda > Insecta > Orthoptera > Acrididae > Schistocerca > Schistocerca serialis. The sequence goes on along the minus strand of NC_064641.1, from coordinate 865,902,568 downwards.
TTTATGGATCCAAAAATGCAACTTCAGATTTTTTGAACCAAAAGTTAGTAAACCTCCCCTAAGAAGTTTTCACGCCATTCACACATTTTGTAACGTATTGTGTATGCCAGTACCCCAGTCAACAGCGTGCAGTGGGACACCGTGGTAGCCCCGAAATCAGTCACGGCACAATAAAAGGAAAAACATCTAAACCTATCACACAACTTCGCTCCTGGGTTCCATCACATTGGAAAGATCCTTTCAAAGGAACATGACTCCTTGTAGCGATACATTTGCAATAACATTAGGAAAAAAAAAGTGATTCAATCGCAGTATGTGTAGATGTTTATTCTGCAGTGTCTGTCGATTGCGCTAACTTCACTGCTAGACCGTATGGTATTCGACTTTGACCGTTTTTTTTTTCTCGAAAACCCTTGACAAGCACATTAAAAGCTTTTTTCAGTATTCCAATGTCTACTGTTTTCCTCCTATCTGTTCACCGTACCAAAAACAGCAAATAAGTGGGTGACAGTGATGCAATACGCAAGATATGTGGCGAACCAATCGCGATTTGCTCTCTTCAGTGGACCAGATGAATAAAATCATCATGAAAGGCACTCCGCTATAAATGTTATTCAAGTATTTGCACTGACGATAGAAATGAATATCGGCTGCCTGTTTCACGCGTTGAAATTCATAAACTGGAAAAAGGGAGTTTTATACGGCATTATTTCTCTCTCCTCAAAGAAATAATAAATTTCCTCGGCTGTTCCTCCTTTTTTTCCCGGTGGCAGTAGAAGCATTTTTCGTGTTTACGGAATAGTAGGCTGGTTGAACGCTTTAGCACAAAGGAAAATGTTATTAGCGGGCGTAAAAAGATAAAAAGAAGTTGCGCGGAGGAAAAGTATCGAAGTAAAGAGCGTATATTCACCGACAAACATTGCCGTCAAAGTTATTGTGATCGATAAAGCCTCTAAAAGAATCGGAAGGCCGCTGACGAGCTGAGGCTGGCAAAGCTGGCGAGAGAGCCGCTTTATTTCGACACTAAACGAGGCCGCCGGCGATTAGAAGTCGACAAGTGACACATCAAACAACAATGCGAGCAGTTTCCTCGCCTGCCGGCTAAAGTAACCTGCTCCCTCCCTCCCGCCGCCTCGCCATTCCACTCCCGAGATAAATGGCGGCCCTCTTTCTGCTCCCTGTCACCGAGCTGTCTCGCTTTCCCCCCTCAGGTCGGAACAGCCCGCCTGCCCTTAATGTAAACGCGACGTCGAGGACTGTTCGTAAAGGCGATGTCGCTAAACCGCGCCCTCGGGACGCAATACCAGAGGTTCAGTGTTTGCACAACTATCAAATACTGTCGACACTAGCGTAACGCATTATTACTTTTCTTGCTTCAAGCACTTCGCAACGGTAATTATCAATGTATAGCTTACAGACTCCAGTTTGTAACGGGACATCCTCCTCCAGCATTACTTTTCCTCAATAGTAGTTGTCGATACCAGTAATATTTTTCGAAATTTGGGAAGGTCAGTATTATCTCAGCTATTTTTCTGAAAAATTTCATATAATTTTATAAACAACATATTTCAAGCTGAAATTTATGAATAGGAATTATTATTTTGGATGTTACAATCCATAAATACCAGTTCTGAATGTGCAGTTAAAATTATATTTTTTAGAAACATTTGAAATTACGAATCATGTGGCACACTTAAAATTTCTACTATTAATTACGCAATCTAGTACTGTTTATTATGTTTATTTCTGGATTCGTTTACGAAATAATAATCGAAACTAATAGAAATTCTTTTTTCAAGAAAAACTGTAAACCCTTTGCAATACCTTATTAGCGCAAAGTGAAGGTGTAGTAAGCATGCCTCTGATGTGATCGGACGTATTTTTATATTCTAGGCGAACAATGTACACTCCTGGAAATTGAAATAAGAACACCGTGAATTCATTGTCCCAGGAAGGGGAAACTTTATTGACGCATTCCTGGGGTCAGATACATCACATGATCACATTGACAGAACCACAGGCACATAGACACAGGCAACAGAGCATGCACAATGTCAGCACTAGTACAGTGTATATCCACCTTTCGCAGTAATGCAGGCTGCTATTCTCCCATGGAGACGATCGTAGAGATGCTGGATGTAGTCCTGTGGAACGGCTTGCCATGCCATTTCCACCTGGCGCCTCAGTTGGACCAGCGTTCGTGCTGGACGTGCAGACCGCGTGAGACGACGCTTCATCCAGTCCCAAACATGCTCAATGGGGGACAGATCCGGAGATCTTGCTGGCCAGGGTAGTTGACTTACACCTTCTAGAGCACGTTGGGTGGCACGGGATACATGCGGACGTGCATTGTCCTGTTGGAACAGCAAGTTCCCTTGCCGGTCTAGGAATGGTAGAACGATGGGTTCGATGACGGTTTGGATGTACCGTGCACTATTCAGTGTCCCCTCGACGATCACCAGTGGTGTACGGCCAGTGTAGGAGATCGCTCCCCACACCATGATGCCGGGTGTTGGCCCTGTGTGCCTCGGTCGTATGCAGTCCTGATTGTGGCGCTCACCTGCACGGCGCCAAACACGCATACGACCATCATTGGCACCAAGGCAGAAGCGACTCTCATCGCTGAAGACGACACGTCTCCATTCGTCCCTCCATTCACGCCTGTCGCGACACCACTGGAGGCGGGCTGCACGATGTTGGGGCGTGAGCGGAAGACGGCCTAACGGTGTGCGGGACCGTAGCCCAGCTTCATGGAGACGGTTGCGAATGGTCCTCGCCGATACCCCAGGAGCAACAGTGTCCCTAATTTGCTGGGAAGTGGCGGTGCGGTCCCCTACGGCACTGCGTAGGATCCTACGGTCTTGGCGTGCATCCGTGCGTCGCTGCGGTCCGGTCCCAGGTCGACGGGCACGTGCACCTTCCGCCGACCACTGGCGACAACATCGATGTACTGTGGAGACCTCACGCCCCACGTGTTGAGCAATTCGGCGGTACGTCCACCCGGCCTCCCGCATGCCCACTATACGCCCTCGCTCAAAGTCCGTCAACTGCACATACGGTTCACGTCCACGCTGTCGCGGCATGCTACCAGTGTTAAAGACTGCGATGGAGCTCCGTATGCCACGGCAAACTGGCTGACACTGCCGGCGGCGGTGCACAAATGCTGCGCAGCTAGCGCCGTTCGACGGCCAACACCGCGGTTCCTGGTGTGTCCGCTGTGCCGTGCGTGTGATCATTGCTTGTACAGCCCTCTCGCAGTGTCCGGAGCAAGTATGGTGGGTATGACACACCGGTGTCAATGTGTTCTTTTTTCCATTTCCAGGAGTGTAATTTCGGCTTTGTTACTGTGAAAATTCAAAAGACTGTGTGCTACTCTAAACTGCGACAAAAAATCACGTGAGAACAAAAAACTCTGCAACGACAGTCTTCAAAATTATATATATCAATTCAACCATTGTGAGAATTTCAGCTTGAAGAATCAGACCCCTAGACATGAAGAACTGGAGCCAACCCTACAAGAAAAGATAAGTAAACTAAAAAGATTGCTATAATCTTACTCCTCTCTAATCTCCAGAAAAGATTTTGCTTTATGGACAGCAGCGCCAAGCAGAAAGGAGGGAGTAGATGACAAGTTTCAGTATAGTTTTTGTAGTACAAGATGTTTAAGTTAGTCAGTGGGTTTAGCGATATATGTTCATACCTTTAGTGTCTGAAACATTCAGTTCATTATACATAATGTTTTGTACCCATATTAAACTGAAGCATTGCAATTTGTGTTTTTTGTATAGGTGCATAATCTTCAAATCGTCGTTTATCCTTAGAAATAACTCTTTGTATAGCCAGAAGCTCTCGCTGATATTAATTATAAGTTACGTGATGTCGCCTAGAAAGACGAAAATTGATTCACAACGAAACGTAAAATACTGTTGCAGAACGGTAACGCTGTGAGTCTCAGTATTTAAGAAAATTTTAATCGTAAACGTAATATTAGGGAAGTACCCGAGGGTCTTACGTGCATGTATGTAAATGAAATACATTGTAATATCTGATTGTTCTTTTGGAAATAAATACCCCATATTCTTCATTCGTGCAGAAGACATAGTCTTGAGTAAACAAATGTATCTCCTTGAAACACCATTCAGTTTCAGTTTCTGATGTAAATGAAACTTCATTTATAGCCTTCTGTAGGGTACTCGAATACAGTACTGCGTTGTCATCTTACTGCAATTTAACCCCGCTACAACCAAGTATAGCTGTGAGAGGAATTAGGTCAGTACAGCAATCCACTGTTGCGTGACTGTGACTCGCAAATACTGTTTCCATCCCTTGTTATTGACCCTGGACATGCAGTCCAATTGCATGTCTTTGTTTCACGAATCGCACTTCAATATGACAGATGGTTATTGCCTTCCAGATTATTCCCAAGGAAATTACCCACACCAAGCAAATAGAATATTGTGGAAACTGCGGTGTTACTTGCGACCATGACAGTAATGCTACATTCATTTTGGCCTCTTATCAGAGGGGATCGTGTTTCGACAATTATTTTCGAAAATCGACGAAGAAGATGGAATAAGGGCTTAACTCAAACGTAACTATGAGATACAGACTTACAAAAAAATAGTGCCCTCAAAAATACTCCTAAAAATAGCTCTCTGTTACAGTATACTATATTACACACATCAAAAAAAGAGTTTTGCATCACCTCGGTTCCGAGAGTTCCGGAATAGAGATCAACATAAACATCATTTCCGCCATTTTTATTGCTCATGAAAACTACACATTGCATATTCCACCACCATACAGCGAGACCTTCAGAGGTGGTGGTCCAGATTGCCGGTACCTGTAATACGCAGTAGCACGTCCTCTTGCATTGATGCATGGCTGCATTCATCGTGCCATACTATCCCCCAAAATATGCAGTCAGGCTGGCGATCTGTTAGATGAATCGCAATTACTCTCTGATGAAGCCCTGAAACCTCAGTAGATGCCAGTGTGTGTGAGACTCTTGTTCGCCGATCATATAACGTACCAATTTGACTCACTTATACGCCAGTGCGCACAAGGAGATCAAACGTCAGGGCAGCAGACCTGATATGAATAAGATTTTCCTGGGCACTGCGAGTTATCCAAGTTCACTGAGGTCTAAACTGTCGGTACTGCTCTCCAGTCAAGACCAGCGCCAGTGCGAAGTCACCCTCAGGGCGACTGTCCCAAGTGCAACCCACTCACAACAAGAGCCAAGATCGTAATCTCCTCTCCAGACTGGTGTCTGAGTCAGAAGCCCTGTTTCTCCACACCTCCCTTTCCATCAAACCTCATTAAACTTACAAAGAATGCCCACGCAAATGCCTCCACAAAGGTTTTGTTCCAATCACATGACTCCATGAGCGCCATGTCTTCCATCCCGCTTGTCTGCTCCACTTGCCAGCCAATCCTAACCAAAGCTAATAATATTCTTTCTCTGCTGAATACGCAGCCAATCCCTGACTCATAAATTACAGCACACGGAGGAGAAGACATTACGCTCCCAAATTGTTTATACCTCGCCCACTTTTGGCAGAGTGTTTTGAATTTTTGTTATGATCTAAAGTGAACAGCATATTTATCACAGACATCATTATCTGGACGGACCAAATTTTACAGCATGGCGGACCAGGGACCTTGGCTAAACTAAGAGAAGTGCTTTTGTGTTCCAACATAGACCTTTTCAGAGCTGTCATAAATGTTGTATATTATCGTAAAATACTTCCAAAGGCCTGAGACTTCCCAAAAACAACTCGACAGGCAGAGGGACGACACCATCTTATGGCTCCCTCAATAACATCCGATCGAAGGTGAACGTGGAAACTCGCGGATTTTTGTGGACACTATCTCTACATCTGCATTTACATCCACACTGCGCAAGCCACCTGACGGTGCGTGGCGGAGGTTACCTTGAGTACCTCTATCGATTCTCCCTTCTATTCCAGTCTCGTATTGTTCGTGGAAAGAAGGATTGTCGGTATGCTTCTATGTGGTCCCTAATCTCTGATTTTATCCTCATGGTCTCTTCGCGAGATATAGGTAGGAGCTAGCAGTATACTGCTTGACTCTTCGGTGAAGGTATGTTCTCGAAATTTCAACAAAAGCCTGTACCGAGCTACTGAGCGTCTCGCCTGCAGAGTCTTCCACTGGAGTTTATCCATCATCTCCGTAACGCTTTCGCGATTACTAAATGATCCTGTAACGAAGCGCGCTGCTCTCCGTTGGATCTTCTCTATCTCTTCTATCAACCCTATCTAGTATGGATCCCACACCGGTGAGCAGTATTCAAGCAGTGGGCGAACAAACGTACTGTAACCTACTTCCTTTGTTTTCGGATTGCATTTCCTTAGGATTCTTCCAATGAATCTTAGTCTGGCATCTGCTTTACCAACGATCAACTTTATATGATCATTCCATTTTAAATCACTCCTAATGCGTACTGCCAGATAATTTATGGAATTAACTGCTTCCAGTTGCTGACCTGCTATATTGTAGCTAAATGTTAAGGGATCTATCTTTCTATGTATTCGCAGCACATTACACTTGTCTACATTGAGATTCAGTTGCCATCCCCTGCACCATGCGTCAATTCGCTGCAGATCCTCCTGCATTTCAGTACAATTTTCCAATGTTACTACCTCTCGATATCCCACAGCATCATCAGTGAACTTCCGATGTCATCCACAAGGTCATTTATGTATATTGTGATTAGCAACGGTCCTACGACACTCCCCTGCGGCACACCTGAAATTACTCTTACTTCGGAAGACTTCTCTCCATTGAGAACGACATGCTCCGTTCTGTTATCTGGGAACTCTTCAATCCAATCACACAATTGGTCTGATAGTCCATATGCTCTGACTTTGTTCGTTAAACGACTGTGGGGAACTGTATCGAACGCCTTCCGGAAGTCAAGAAACACGGCATCTACCTGTAAACCCGTGTCTATGGCCCTCTGAGTCTCGTGGACGAATAGCGCGAGCTGGATTTCACACGACCGTCTTTTTCGAAACCCATGCTGATTCCTACAGAGTAGATTTCTAGTCTCCAGAAAAGTCATTATACTCGAACATAATACGTGTTCCAAAATTCTACAACTGATCGACGTTAGAGATATAGGTCTATAGTTCTGCACATCTGTTCGACGTCCCTTCTTGAAAACGGGGATGACCTCTGCCCTTTTCCAATCCTTTGGAACGCTACGCTCTTCTAGAGACCCGCGGTACACCGCTGCAAGAAGGGGGGCAAGTTCCTTCGCGTACTTTGTGTAAAATCGAACTGGTATCCCATCACATCCAGCGGCCTTTCCTCTTTTGAGCGATTTTAATTGTTTCTCTATCCCTCTGTCGTCTATTTCGATATCTACCGTTTTGTCATCTGTGCGACAATCTAGAGAAGGAACTACAGTGCAGTCTTCCTCTGTGAAACAGCTTTGGAAAAAGACATTTAGTATTTCGGCCTTTAGTCTGTAATCCTCTGTTTCAGTACCATTTTTGTCACAGAGTGTCAGGACATCTTGTTTTGATCTATCTACCGCTTTGACATAAGACCAAAATTTCTTAGGATTTTCTGCCTAGTCAGTACATAGGACTTTACTTTCGAATTTAGTGAACGCCGCTCGCATAGTCCTCCTCACACTACATTTCGCTTCGAGTAATTTTTGTTTGTCTGCAAGGTTTTGGCTATGTTTATGTTTGCTGTGAAGTTCCCTTTGCTTACGCAGCAGTTTTCTAACTCGGTTGTTGTACCACGGTGGCTCTTTTCCATCTCTTACGATCTTGCTTGGCACATACTCATCTAACGCATAATGTACGATGGTTTTGTACTTTGTCCACTGATCCTCAACAGTATCTGTACTTGAGACAAAACTTTTGTGTTGAGCCGTCAGGTACTCTGTAATCTGCTTTTTGTCAGTTTTGCTAAACAGAAAAATCTTCCTACCTTTTTTAATATTTCTATTTACGGCTGAAATCAGCGATGCAGTAACCGCTTTATGATCGCTGATTCCCTGTTCTGCGTTAACTGGTTCAAATAGTTCGGGTCTGTTTGTTATCACCACGAGTCGTTTCTCTGTTTAACTGCTCAAGGTAGTTTTCAGATAAAGCACTTAAAAATTTCACTGGATTTTTTGTCCCTGCCACCCGTTATGAACGTTTGAGTCTCCCAGTCTATATCCGGCAAATTAAAATCTCCACCCAGATCTATAACATGGTGGGGAAATCTACTCGAAAATGATATCTCTTCACACTATGGGCATTTACGATACAGTCGAAGCGTATTGGCTGGGGGACCCGCTTCTCTCCTGCACTCCTTTCCCTGCTGTGGTGAGAAACGCCTGGCAGGTACATCCAGGTAGGCAGGTTTTCCGCCTCTTTGGACAAAAGTTTGTCTGCACCCCAGTGTGAGAAATTCTTGAGACCATTGTTCTATCCCCAGTAAGTGCTTCTAGATGTTCCTCTCCATAATAGCAGCACGTGGCTTCCAAGCCCCAAATGTCCTCTGCAAGAGCTACTATTAAATAACCAAACTGCCTGCTTGTTCTCAACTCCAGAAAAGACTTTTCGAAGGAGAGCTACCATAAAGGTCCCGGTCCCGCATGCATTAACAATGTACATACTCCCATCAGTGCCTGCTCATTTTGATAACTTCCTGTAGCCTCACATAAATAATATCTAGGTTGGAATAACAACATTAAACTGTAGCCTTGAACATGAAAATAACTGACCTACCCTCTCTCTAAACAAAAACACAGAAATGGTGGAGGTACAAGCAAAAGCTTTTCAACAAGTGACATTTAAAATAATTTAAATGTATATGGATCAGCGCCGTCTGTATTCACCTTTAAAATTTCTTGTAACCAAACGACCACCTTAAAGTGGACAATAATTGTAATTAATAGCTGCACGTACAGTAATGTGGGGACGTAAAAAATGTTGCGATGCTGTCCAGTGCAGCTGTACAGACCTGCAGAGACACACAGAGAACGTTGGTTACCCGCTAGTGAAGATGCAGCAAGCAGTGCCGCTACGAACAGAACACCGCACACACTCGATTAGATCTGCGGTCTTTCTCACACTATTTTACAGGCACTATACAGTAAAAAAATGAATTTTGCATTACTTATACGTATATGGGTGTAAAGTATGTATGTAGAACTGTAAAAGGAGCCTAGCCAAGGCTTGACATACGTTACGTACCAATAATAATGGATATGTAACCCTTGTGCGCAATTTCTGGTTAACCACCTCACAAGGACAATTGTAAATTTAAAGATTATGGGGTCGCCACCAGCCCAAGCCCTTCCTGACAATTAAGAAAAGACCGAACTGGAAATTATCAGTTTAATTAAATTAAGAATTTAATTATAAGAATGCAAATTTTTCAAAGGAACTAACAAGATGAAGAGCATCGTATATCGTACATCAACGAGCTTGTTTAATTAAATGTAAATTCCCTAATTTTGAGACAGTTCACCTGTTCACTTTGATTTTTCCTCCCATTTTTGTTCATCACAAGCAAGCAGATTAATTTTTTTAAAAAATCAGGGAATAGAATATTCATTTGAAAAGTGGTATCAGGGAGAAATATAAAGGACGCAGAATTTATCTTTTACGTAGCACGTGATAAGCTTCATTACGAGTTAACTGTTCAGAAATTAGACATTAATCAACGCAAAAATGTAAGATATTTTAATGGTGCAATACCAGAGTGATTTTGCCACCACGAAATAAAATTAACTCGTCAACTTACACGTGGTCCTTTCAGATACAAACCGTTACAAACATTTCCTCTATGCGCACGAAAAACTGATATTTTACTGAAATTATAGCACACGAAACAATTAAACTGGTAATATGAAAACCTATTGCAATCCAGTAGTAGACCAGAAGGATCATCGGTTACCAAACACGAGGTACAAGACGAACACAAAGAGATAATAGCATCTTACACGAAAACATAGAAAATAAGAACAATAAAAAATCACACTTGCTCGAAAACACTATTATTATCACGTTCACCCGAAGTTATACCGACTAGCTTTTCCTAAACATATTCACTGCCAGAAATTCCGCACCATGATGTCCGAAAAGAACAAAGCAACTTCCGCACTTTTAATTTCAACCACCATCATCGCCGATTTTAATGCCACATTTCGAAAATACATAACTACACACACGCATCAGAATAGGATGCACAGAATCCAGTGAGACAAGCGTCTTATGAAACGACTTCACAGACACGTTTCATGGGGTGAACATTAATAAAACCGACAAACTGCACGAACGAATTTCTGACTGTAAATGGCGGAATAAGGTATCCGCTAATGGACGGTGTGCGTGCTACGACAACGAATCGTCCAGGAACAAAGTAGTGCTGGTACAATTAAAAAGCCGCGCGGGATTAGCCGAGCGGTCTCAGGCGCTACAGTCATGGACTGTGCGGCTAGTCCCGGCAGAGGTTCGAGTCCTCCCTCTGGCATGGCTGTGTGTGTTTGTCCTTAGGATAATTTAGGTTAAGTAGGGTGTAAGCCTAGGGACTGATGACCTTAGCAGTTAAGTCCCATAAGATTTCACACACATTTGGGTATTTTGAACAGGAACAAAGGTACAGATCTGCATCGCATCCACGTCACAACCAATGGTTCAAATGGCTCTGAGCGCTATGGGACTTAACATCTGTGGTCATCAGTCCCCTAGAACTTAGAACTTTTTTTTTTGGTCATCAGTCTACTGACTGGTTCGATGCTGCCCGCCACGAATTCCTTTCCTGTGCTAACCTCTTCATCTCAGAGTAGCACTTGCAACCTACGTCCTCAATTATTTGCTTGACGTATTCCAATCTCTGTCTTCCTCTACAGTTTTTGCCCTCTACAGCTCCCTCTAGTACCATGGAAGTCATTCCCTCATGTCTTAGCAGATGTCCTATCATCCTGTCCCTTCTCCTTATCAGTGTTTTCCACATATTCCTTTCCTCTCCGATTCTGCGTAGAACCTCCTCATTCCTTACCTTATCAGTCCACCTAATTTTCAACATTCGTCTATAGCACCACATCTCAAATGCTTCGATTCTCTTCTGTTCCGGTTTTCCCACAGTCCATGTTTCACTACCATACAATGCTGTACTCCAGACGTACACCCTCAGAAATTTCTTCCTCAAATTAAGGCCGGTATTTGATATTAGTAGACTTCTCTTGGCCAGAAATGCCTTTTTTGCCATAGCGAGTCTGTTTCTCGCTGTTCTCATTTCTACTACTTCTCATTACCTTCGTCTTTCTCCGATTTACTCTCAAACCATACTGTGTACCCATTAGACTGTTCATTCCGTTCAGCAGATCATTTAATTCTTCTTCACTTTCACTCAGGATAGCAATGTCATCAACGAATCGTATCATTGATATCCTTTCACCTTGTATTTTAATTCCACTCCTGAACCTTTCTTTTATTTCCATCATTGCTTCCTCGATGTACAGATTGAAGAGTAGGGGCGAAAGGCTACAGCCTTGTCTTACACCCTTCTTAATACGAGCACTTCGTTCTTGATCGTCCACTCTTATTATTCCCTCTTGGTTGTTGTACATATTGTAGATGACCCGTCTCTCCCTATAGCTTACCCCTACTTTTTCAGAATCTCGAACAGCTTGCACCATTTTATATTGTCGAACGCTTTTTCCTGGTCGACAAATCTTATGGAAGTGTCTTGATTTTTCTTTAGCCTTGCTTCCATTATTAGCCGTAACGTCAGAATTGCCTCTCTCGTCCCTTTACTTTTCCTAAAGCTAAACTGATCGTCACCTAGCGCATTCTCAATTTTCTTTTCCATTCTTCTGTATATTATTCTTGTAAGCAGCTTCGATGCATGAGCTGTTAAGCTGATTGTGCGATAATTCTCGCACTTGTCAGCTCTTTCTATCTTCGGAATTGTGTGGATGATGCTTTTCCGAAAGTCGGATGGTATATCGCCAGACTCATATATTCTACACACCAACGTGAATAGTCGTTTTGTTGCCACTTCCCCCAATGATTTTAGAAATTCTGATGGAATGTTATCTATCCCTTCTGCCTTGTTTGACCTCCAAAGCTCTTTTAAATTCCGATTCTAATATTAGATCCCCTATCTCTTCTAAATCGACTCCTGTTTCTTCTTCTATCACATCAGACAAATCTTCACCCTCATAGAGGCTTTCAATGTATTCTTTCCACCTATCTGCTCTCTCCTCTGCATTTAACAGTGGAATTCCCGTTGCACTCTTAATGTTACCACCGTTGCTTTTAATGTCACCAAAGGTTGTTTTGACTTTCCTGTATGTTGAGTCTGTTCTTCCGACAATCATATCTTTTTCGTGTCTTCACATTTTTCCTGCAGCCATTTCGTCTTAGCTTCCCTGCACTTCCTATTTATTTCATTCCTCAGCGACTTGTATTTCTGTATTCCTGATTTTCCCGGAACATGTTTGTACTTCCTCCTTTCATCAGTCAACTGAAGTATTTCTTCTGTTACCCATGGTTTCTTCGCATCTACCTTCTTTGTACCTATGTTTTCCTTCCCAACTTCTGTGATGGCCCTTTTTAGAGATGTCCATTCCTCTTCAACTGTACTGCCTACTGCGCTATTCCTTATTGCTGTATCTATAGCGTTAGAGAACTTCAAACGTATCTCGTCATTCCTTAGTACTTCCGTATCCCACTTCTTTGCGTATTGATTCTTCCTGACTAATGTCTTGAACTTCAGCCTACTCTTCATCACTACTATATTGTGATCTGAGTCTATATCTGCTCCTGGGTACGCCTTACAATCCAGCATCTGATTTCGGAATCTCTATCTGACCATGATGTAATCTAATTGAAATCTTCCCGTACCTCCCGGCCTTTTCCAAGTATACCTCCTCCTCTTGTGATTCTTGAACAGGGTATTCGCTATTACTAGCTGAAACTTGTTACAGAACTCAATTAGTCTTTCTCCTTAGAACTATTTAAACCTAACTAACCTAAGGACATCACACACATCCATGCCCGAGGCAGGATTCGATCCTGTGACGCTAGCAGTCGCGCGGTTCCTGACTGAGCGCCTAGAACCGCTCGGCTACCGCGACCGGCACTTTTTTTTCTCTTTATTGAATTTCGATTCCCCCCTGAAGGGGGCGGGCTGGCAGCAGCTTAGTATGCCGCCCTTCAGCCTACAGACGTAGTTAAAAAGATGAAGAGAATAAATAATAAAAACAGGCGATAAAATCGGAGACTTAAAGAGTAACACGGCGAAAAAAAAAATCGTGGAACTTAAAACATAGAACAGAGAGATGATGATGCTAAGAAAATACATACGAAGCAGACAGGTAAAACAATAGACAGACAATTAAAAAACACGGCGACAGTCTGGTTTCTGTTCGCAAAAGACATAAAATTCACACCTAATGACAGCATGGTTTCTGTTCGCAACACGAGAAAGACGAACAGCACTGAACAGGAACTGGAACACTGCACTAAAAAGTTGGCAAATGTGACATACCACAGCCGAGAGCAGGTGGGGGGAAACTGGACAGATGATGGGAACATAAAAAAGGGGGGAAGGAGAGGAAAAGCGAAGGGGGGAGGCGGGAAAGGAGCCGATGTAGGACGAGGACTCATAAGAGGGGTGGGGGGTGCTGGTCAGACGCGACAGGGAGTGGGGAAGGCAGAGGAGGGGAATTCAAAAGGACTTGGGGGGGGGGGGGAGAAGGCAGGTAGGGAGAGGTTTGGTGGGGAGAAAACAGGATGGAATGGGGGGAAGAGGGAGCCCAGGGAAAGGATGGAGGAAATGAGGGGGGATGGGGATCAGAGTTGATAGGAGGGATAGATGGAGTGAGAGAGGGCATCATCTTGGAGGGGGAGTTGGTGGAAGCCACCTTTGGAAAGGAGATGAAGGGTGTAGACATGGAGGGTAGGGGGGACACAACAGTGAAGGCATGGCAGGGGGTGGGGATGGGAGAGGAGAGGAGCAACCAGGTGGTGAGGGGGATCAAGGCGGCGGGAGGTGTAGAGTATGTGGATATGTTTGAGGAACAGGAGCAGATGGCGCATGCGGCGAAAAGGTCAAGATGATTCTGGAAAAGGTGTTGGGACCGTTGGAGGGTAGGAGAGGGCGAGGAATGCGGTGTCATCGGCATATTGCAAGAGGTGTACTGGAGGGGGGGGGGGGGGGGTTGGGGCATATCTGCCGTGTACAGGAGGTAGAGGAGAGGGGAGAGGACAGAGCCCTGGGGCACACCTGCAGAGGGGTAGAAAGTGTGGGAATTGGCGCGGCCGCCACGTCACAACACACGTTTAAAGTAGCCTCCATGGGTTTGTGCATGTGAGGCCGTGCTGCCTCTCGACCGTTTCCATCTGCTTTGCCATACACAGACACCATCTTGGCTTGTTTCTGACATGAAAACTGCACCTTTCTTACAACACACTGCGCCAATCACGCAACCGGCAACACACGAGGAACACGTGGCATGTGGTCAGAGGAACTTCCATTCGTCAGCGCCACCTACTGTACAGCTCGTGCCCCAGGTAGCGCTAGTGGTCGTGCAGTGTCACGAGGGTTGCCCATCCCACGGTCAACACTACGGAAAGTTTTGCGGTCTATTTTACACTGGTACCCGTACAAGATCCAGACGGCGCAGCAGCTGAAACCTCGTGATCCGCAGCAACATTCTGAAATTCCTCTTCGATTTCTGGCACGGATTAAGGTTGATGACACATGACCGGGAAATATTTTATGGAGTGGCAAAGTATATTTTACACTACAGGGTGCAGTGAACACACGGAACTGCCGGATTTCACGTGTTGTGCACGAAGAGACCCTACACTCGCCTTGTCTGACTATATGGTGTGGATTCACAAGCTTTATTCACAGTCCATTCTTCTTTACAGAGAGTACACGAAGAGTGGTTCTAGGCGCTTCAGTCTGGAACCGTGCGACCGCTACGGTCGCAGGTTCAAATCCTGCCTCGGGCATGGATGTGTGTGACGTCCTTAGTTAGATTTAAGTAGTTCTAAGTTCTAGGGGACTGATGACCTCAGATATTAAGTCCCGTAGTGTTCAGAGCCATTTGAACCATTTTTGAAGAGGTCCTGTCAGGTGTACTGTGACGTCTGCACGTTATCGATAGCTCGTACAGCATGTGATTCCTGCTCTGGAAGGGCGCACCTGATTGGAAGCTATTTATGCAAGGTGTGGCAACACCTCACCTCGCTCACCCAGTGTAAGATCTCCTTCATGTAACCTTCCACGAACGTGTGTTGTTCAGAGGTTTTCCAGATGCATGACCTGTAATTCATCTGATCTGAATCCATGTGACTTTTGGCTCTGGGGATAGCCAAAAGAACGTTCGGTCTCTACCTGACATGAACACCATTATAAAGGAACATGTTGCTCAGATTCCAATGGAATTGCGGCGAGCAACTGTCGATCACATCGTTTTACGGATGCAGCACCTCGTCGACGTTTCCGGTGGTCATACTGAACAAACTGTGTAAGGGGTGGCTATTAATAAAATCAACATTATCCCTTTCTCAGTTGTTTGACGTTTTCTGCCCATGCCCTGTTCGTAAATCGTAGTGAACCGCGGCAGCACTGAGTTAGTAGACTGTTCTTTCTGGCGCCATTGGCTCACGGGTAGTAGCGACTATCCCTCTTGCGACCCCATTGCCAATATCTATGAGGAAGATTTGGTATCTGTGGGCTGTGTGCTAACAAGGTCTTTGCTTGCCGATGTACACACATCAAAAAAAGTTTAGCATCACACCTGTCCCCATAACCTGAAGACAGAAGTTGACTGTGGATATTGTATTACAGGCACAGTACCTTTGACTGTTCAGAGATGTCACTAAACCCGCCCAAAGATGAAAACAACCATGCATCAGTTTCAGTCATTCCACCAGGAAGGAGGTATACCACTCCTGTTGTCTTTAGTTCAACCACGCCTAGACGGTCAATACCGCGGTTCGATCGCTTCCGCATTGTTACTTTGTGCCTGGAAGGGCTCTCAACAAGGGAAGTGTCCAGGCGTCTAGGAGTGAACAAAAGTGATGTTGTTCGGACATGGAGGAGATAACAGAGAGATAGGAACTGTCGATGACATGCCTCGCTCAGGTCGCCCAAGGGTACTACTGCAGTGGATGACCGCTACCTACGGATTATGGCTCGAAAGAACTCTGACAGCAGCGCCACCATATTGAATAATGCTTTCCTTGCAGCCATAGGACGTCGTGTTATGATTCAAACTGTGCGCAATAGGTTGCATGATGAGCAACTTCACTCCCGACGTCCATGGCGAGGTACATCTTTGCAACCACGACACCACGCAGCGCGGTACAGATGGGCCCAAACAATATGCCGAATGGACCGCCCAGGACTGGCATCACGTTCTCTTCACCGATGAGTGTCGCATATGCCTTCAACCAGACAATCGCCGGAGACGTGTTTGGAGGCAACCCGGTCATCCTGAGCGCCTTAGACACACTGTCCAGCGAGTGCAGCACGGTGGAGGTTCCCTGTTGTTCTGCGGTGGCATTATATGGGGCCGATGTACGCCGCTGGTAGTCATGGAAGGCGCTGTAACCGCTGTATTATACGTGAATGCCATCCTCTGACCAGGATCGCTCGACTAGAGTGGCCAGCATGTTCTCCAGACATGAACCCTATCGACAATGCCTGGGATAGATTAAAAAGGGCTGTTTATGGACGACGTGTCCCACCAACCAGTCTGAGGGATCTACGCCGAATCGCCGTTGAGGACAATCTGGACCAACAACGCCGTGATGTGGATAGTATGCTACGACGAATACAAGCTTGCATCAATGCTAGAAGACGTGCTACTGCGTATTGGAGGTACCGGTGTGTACAGCAATCTGAAGGTCTCACTGTATGGTGGTACAACATGTAATGTGTGGTTTTCATGAGCAATAAAAAGGGCGAAAATGATGTTTATGTTAATCTCTATCCCACTTTTCTGTACAGTTTCCGTAACTCTCGGAACCGAGGTGATGGAAACCTTTTTTGATGTGTGTATATACGGGGCTCGCTGACACGAGAGGATAGCACGAAGTTTGGGGATTGGCGGTAGCGTCGCGACAAGAGGTGGTCACGAGGCCCGAGCGACCGAAACCACGAGCTGCGCAAGGAGGGCTTGGGCAGTGCGGAGATACCGGAGTGCTTCACCGGCGTAAGCGTCGACTACAAGCAGCACTCCGACATCCCGTCGGTTGGCTGGCAACATTCGTGCCGGACGACCGCTGCCCTTCTTCATCGGCACCACTCAATAACTGCTGCGACGCACCGTGGATCCATGGAATTGCTTGCCGATAAAGGGGAGTAACATTCTGTAATCCTCGTGGTGATTTGTTTCATTGTCTACTTGCCTTGCTTATTATTTTCTGGTTTGTACCCGACCCTCAGAGTTTTACTCGTTCGGCTCTTTGGTCGTAAATATAGGCGGTAGTCTTCTACTAAGACCCTAGTTGTCTTTTGAAGATTTGTCCCGCTATTATATTGCCTTTCCTTTTTGATTTGTACCCGAACATTACTGCTGTAATTAATCAGCCGGAACAGTTGTACTAAGGCACAGGTTGCCGTTAACCAAAAGAGGGACCTTGTGGTTAGATTTAACAGTTTCAATTCTTTGATTGTAATTGCATTTCTCAGTCACTAGTTATAATCTGAACCACCTTTTATACTAAGCTGTGCGTCGCTGTGTTTGAAAGACGGGGTCATAATTGGTGTATTTTAGCTGGATCTTGTGGTTCCGCCGAGTAAGTTCTCCTGTAATAAGTGTTCACAAGTAATGTTTTAAGACGTTCCTTCAGAGCAGTCTTAATAACTGACCATCAGTTTAACTCTGAAAATATTAACAGCCAACTGTCACCAGGGCTTTAGTCAAAATAAAATTGGACTCCAGTAGTACCTTGGTTGCCGATTGAAATTAAGAGGTTGATTGCTTTGAAGTAAGCCTTATCATTGTCACATTATTAATCTGTTTAACCTTTAAGCACAGGTGCGCATCTTAACCCCCAACCTTTCTATACACAGCTTTCAAATTGAATGTTAAGTCTTCTGTTTTGAGTAACTGAATCACTCTTGTCATCAATGGTGCTTATATACGAGGGTTGGAAATTAAATAGTGGCAACTATTTATTCAAACCAATACAAAAGAGTTACATGTTTACACCTGTTACTGCCCTTCAAAGTAGTCACCAGCGTTGTGTAGAACCCGTTGCCAGCGATGTGGAAGGCGTAGTATACCGTTAGCAGAGCCTGTTCTGTTGATGGTGCGAATGGAGCGGTCTACTGCCTGTCGAATCTCTGGAACAGTTCTGAAGCGAATGCCACGAGCCGGCCGCTGTTTTCGAGCTGTTCTAGGCGCTTCAGTCCGGAACCGGCTGCTGCTACTGTCGCAGGTTCAAATCCTGCCTCGGGCATGAATGTGTGTGATGTCCTTAGGTTAGTTAGGTTTAAGTAGGGGACTGATGTCCTCAGATGTTAAGTCCCATAGTGCTCAGATCCATTTGAACCATTTGAATCTGCTTGGCGGCCTCGTCATCCCAAATGGATGTACAAACGAGACAAACACGTTTCGCTTAACCTGCGGAATCAATGCCTGTTGGTTGGAAGCAAGATAACAGGCTTAGCTTGGCGCTATTCATTAAAGATTTGCCCACACGATTCTATAACTTAGGGTGGATACGGCTACTGCAATGTTACTAGTGAGTGGAAAATGCACAAAATACGCGCTAGTTTTCCATAAGTCTCTGAACTGGAGTATATATGCAGTCTCCCCCTCCCCTTCCCACACCCCATCTACACCTACATACATGTTCCGCGTAACCACTACTTGTCATTTCCATCCCTGTTCCACTCGCACACAGAGCGAGGGAAAAACGACCGTCTATACGCCTTAGTATGAGCCCCAATTTCTCGTATTTTATCTTCGTGGTCCTTAGGCGAAACTTGTTTTAGCGACAGTAGAATCGTTCTGCAATGAGCCTCAAATGCCCGTTATCTAAATTTTCTCAATAGTGTTCCCCGAAAAGAACGTCGTGTTCCCTCCAAGGATTCCCATTTGAGTTCCCAAAGCATCTCCGTAATACTTGTTTGTTGTTTGATGATGATGATGATGATGAGTCCCATACTTCTACACAGAGCGTAGGGGAGCGACGCGGGAGACCCGCGCCGCCTTACTAGGCAAGGTCCTAGTGGAGGTGGTTTGCCGTTGCCTTCCTCCGACCGTAATAGGGATGAATGATGATGATGAAGACGACACAACAACACCCAGTCATCCCGAGGCAGAAAAAATCCCTGACCCCGCCGGGAATCGAACCCGGGACCCCGTGCTCGGGAAACGAGAACGCTACCGCGAGACCACGAGCGGCGGACGTTTGTTGTTTGAACCTACCGGTAAAAAATCTAGCAGCCTGCCTCTGAACTGCTTCGATATTTTCCTTCAATCCGACCTGGTGCCGATCCCAGACATTCGAGCAGTACTCAAGGATAGGTCGCACAAGCGTCCTATAAGCGATCTCCTTTGCAGATGAACCACTCTTTCCTAAAATTCTCCCAATAAACCAAAGTCTACCATTCGCCTTCCCTACCACAGTCCTTACAACCTAGCTCCACTTCATATCGCCTTGCAACGTTACGCCCATATATTTAAACTACGTGACTGTGTCAGGCAGGATAGTACTAATATGGTATCCGAACATTTCTGGATTATTCTCCTCCTCATCCGAATTTCTCTGCCATTCATCAGATCAACTACAAATTTTGTCTAAGTCATCTTGTACCCTCCTGCAGTCACTGAACGACTATACTTCTCCGCAAGCTAGAGCGTCATCAGCAAATAGTTGCAGATTGCTGCTCACCTTATCCGCCAGTTTATTTATGTATACAGAAAATAATAGCGGTCCTATCACACTTCCCTTGTCTCTGATGAACCCTCGCCATGCAAGATAGCGTACTACGTTCTATTACTTAAGAAGTTCTCAAGCCAGTTACATACTCGTATCTGGACACTTGTTCCGTATGTTCATACCTTCGTTAACAGTCTGCTGTGGAACACCGTGACAACAGATTTTCGGAAATCTTCGAATATGGAATCTGCCTGTCACCCGCCATCCATAGTTTGCAGTACATCATGTGAGAAAAGAGCAAGCTGAGTTTCTAACACCGTGCCGGTTCGTGAGAGAAACTTTTCGGTCTCAAGAAAATTTCTTATATTCGAACTGAGAATATGTTCAAGAATTCTGCAGAAAACCGAGGTTAGAGATGGTCTATAATTTCGCGGATCAGTTCTTTTACCTTTCTTACATACAGGAGTCACCTGCCCTCTTTTACCGTGAACAAAATAGTTCAAATGGCTCTGAGCACTATGGGGCTTAACTTCTGAGGTCATCAGTCCCCTAGAACTTAGAACTACTTAAACCTAACTAACATAAGGACATCACACACACCCATGCCCGAGGCAGAATTCGAACCTGCGACCGTAGCGGTCGCGCGGTTCCAGACTGTAGCGCCTAGAACCGCTCGGCCACCCCGGCCGGCTAGCGTCAACAGTAGTGGCGACTTATCTACGTCAGGAAAAATCAGTGAACTGGCTGCTCCGTGGTTAAGACCCACCGGACGTGGTTCACCGCTCGACCCTATATACGTTTGATTAAAAGCTTAACGTTATCTCCTCATATCGGTGAACCTATTACATCAGTTTGCGTTCAACGTCACAGCTTTTGACTGCGATGGAAGAGCCAGCTGGCACGCTTTCGGCCGATAACTGGGATCGGGTGTAAACAGTGATTAGCGTCTGCCTTTGGTGCGGCCCTTCTTTGTCACGGCGCAGCGCTGCAAAGCCATCTATCACGGGAGAGGCGCGATCCACCTCGCCGGAAAAAGAGTCGTTCGCCCTGATCCGCTTTGGCCGCCCTTGTAGTTTATAGATATATATATTTCCCAATTTGTAGCCATCGAGCTGTGTGATAGCGGTACGGTGCGATTCCAATACAGCTGCCCCGCGGCGAGCTTTCAAGCTGCGGCGCAATTTACGGAGTAGGACGGCCATTTTGTAACTGCCGGTCCGTTTCACTCGGATAGCCCTGAAAGGGCGATCTGTATCCGCCCCAGCCCAGCGACCCGCCGCGTATCGCCGCTTCCGATGAACACACCGATCCGCGAGCACTGCACATAATGAACATCGCGTACCGGCTCCTACTAGAGAACTCAGCAGGTAATCTCGCAGCTTCCTGGAGGACTGAAACTGTATACCTAACGAGACATTAGACAAGGAACCTGGAACAAGTGACGAGGTCGTGTACCTAGTTAGAGGACACAAACAGCCAGGTCCTAAAGGAAGGACTGGGGAAAACTATTGATTTGGTTGGCTGATTTGGGAGAGGGGACCATGCAGCAAAGTCATCGGTCCCATAGGATTAAGGAAGGATGGTGAAGGGAGTCGGCCGTGCCCTTTGAGAGGAACCATCCCGGCATTTGCCTGGATCGATTTAGGGAAATCACGGAAAACCTAAATCAGGATGGCCGGACGCGGGTGTGAACCGTCGTCCTCGCGAATGCGAGTCCAGTGGCTAATCACTGCGCCACTCCGCTCGGTGGAAAACCACTGAACATCATTTGCTATTAATCAGCTCCGACAAAAATGTACTAACTAACAAGAAATTAATTAATACTTGTGCTTCCAAGCTTATAAATGATCACTTGCAGAGAACACTATTCTTATCTATTAAAAAAGGAAAAAAATATTAATGGTCAGCCCCAAGAAAAATTACACTACAGGCCACTAAAATTGCTACACCAAGAAGAAATGCAGATGATAAACGGGTATTTATTGGACAAATATATTATACTAGAACTGACATTTTCACGCAATTTGGGTGCATAGATCCTGAGAAATCAGTACCCAGAACAACCACCTCTGGCCGTAATAAGGGCCTTGATACGCCTGAGTCAGAGCTGGATGGCGTGTACAGGTACAGCTGCCCATGCTTCAACACGATATCACAGTTCATCAAGAGTAGTGACTGGCGAATTGTGACTAGGCAGTTGCTCGGCCACAATTGACCAGACGTTTTCAATTGATGAGAGATGTGGAGAATGTGCTGGCCAGGGCAGCAGTCGAACATTTTCTGTATCCAGTAAGGCCCGTACAGGACCTGCAAAGTGTGGTCGTGCATTATCCTGCTAAAATGTAGGGTTTCGCAGGGATCGAATGAAGGGTAGAGCGACGGGTCGTAACACACCTGAAATGTAACGTCCACTGTTCAAAGTGCCGTCAATGCGAACAAGAGGTGACCGAGACGCGTAACCAGTGGCACCCCATACCATCACGCCGGGTGATACGCCAGTATGGTGATGACGAATACACGCTTCCAATGTGTGTTCACCGCGATGTCGCCAAACACGGATGCGACCATCATGATGCTGAAAGCAGAACCTGGATTCACCCGAAAAAATAACGTTTTGCCATTCGTGCACCCAGGTTCGTCGTTCAGTACACCATAGCAGGCGCTCCTGTCTGTGATGCAGCGTCAAGGGTAACCGCAGCCATGGTCTCCGAGCTGATAGTCCGTGCTGCTGCAAATGTCGTCGAACTGTTCGCGCAGATGGTTGTTGTCTTGCACGTCCCCATCTGTTGACTCAGGGATCGAGACGTGGCTGCACGATCCGTTTCAGCCATGCGGATAAGATGCCTGTCATCTCGATTGCTAGTGATACGAGGCCGTTGGGATCCAGCACGGCGTTCCGTATTACCCTGCTGAACCCACCGATTCCATATTCTTCTAACAGTCATTGGATCTCGACCAACGCGAGATAAATCGCAATTGCGATAGGCTACAATCCGACCTTTATTAAAGTCGGAAACGTGATGGTACGCATTTCTCCTCCTTACACGAGGCATCACAACAACGTTTCATCAGGCAACGGCAGTCAACTGCTGTTTGTGCGTGACAAATCGGTTGGAAACTTTCCTCATGTCAGCACGTTGTAGGTGTTGCCACCGGCTCCAACCTTGTGTGAATGCTCTGAAAAGCTAATCATTTGCATATCACAGCATCTTCTTCCTGTCGGTCAAATTTCGCGTCTGTAGAACGTCATCTTCGTGGTGTAGCAATTTTAGTGGCCAGCAGTGTAGTTCTTCTCGATATCTCTTTTTGCTTGGAGGTATTCTACACAGTCTGTGTACCATACGTCTGATGGCTGCCATTTTTTGATAGTCTGGGTGGTTTCATATTTTTTGTATTACCATATCTGTAGCTGCTTCCTTTCAGAAAAAGTTGAAGCTGTGCCTTTTGTTAGATTTTGTGAGTTTGAGATTACGGTAGGGCATTGTTTCTTCTATTTCTTTTTCCACATTGAATTAAATGTTGTGATGTTCATCATTAATTTTTTGTGTAAACTGTTTGGAAATTGCTTGCGCTATCGACTGACATGAATTCTATTGAGTACGCTTGGAACCAACTGAAACGTCCACGGAGTCGCACGAAATCTCCTCGCGTAATGCCTGACCTCAGGAGAGCTAGAGAACCAATGTCTTCATGAATTTCTGGACGGCATCCAACGCGGACAAAAGCGTGTTACAATGCACAAGCCGAGCAACCCGGCTGTGAGTATTACACAGCAATACATTTTGAGTCCAGCTATCTGGTTATTTTCTGTACGTTCGTAGACTTACACGACCAGTGCCAATTTCAATAAAATGTTTTTCGTATAAGGCTGATTCATCAAGAAACGCTGAAAACAACTAGAATACCGACGTTTCGACCAGCTTTCCTGTGGCCTTCTTCACCACGATGTACTTTTGGATTCTGGAGGTGGTTTTCTCCTATATACTGTCCTAGTTAGGTTCAAAGGTGGCTATCGATGTCACATTGTGGGATGCCATTGGACAACTCGAAAATAGCTATAAAGGCGTCGCTGTACCGAAGGCTGTTGCCCGCGCCACTCTGACAAGTGATTGGTAGTCAACAGCGAATCGGCAGCTTGTAGTTAGGGGTAGTGTTTTCCTACCGCACGGCAGTTCTCTTGCGGCTGCTTGTTCACAGCACTGACCCCACGTCACGTGGAGCTGCTGCTGGAGATCACACCCGGCCCGCTGGAAAGGGATCAGTGGCATTATATCCATCCTCTCTGTTCATACTGTTACGGAGTTATTTTACGCTGCTGCACCCACAGCTATCGAGCAAGCACACGAGAGTCTCGAAAACTGATAGATTGGCCACAATGCTGGTGGTATTCATGATGAATGTCTGAAGGAACAGACACTGTTCTGACGATTAGAGCTATGGTAAATATTACAAAACTGATTAGTATTTTGTGAATCCGGATTGACGTCAGCTGTTTGTGACATGATAATCTGTGATGGACTGGGACTCGTAACCAGGTTTCCTGCTTATCGCGAGCGGTCGCCCTAACCACTTCGACTATTTGAGCACGCCTCCAGGACCGACCTATAATTAGTAGGCCTCCAGGACCGACCTGAACATAGTACGCCTCCAGGACCGACCTGGACATAGTACGCCTCCACGACCGACCTGGACATAGTACACCTCCAAGACCGACCTAGACATAGCACGCCTCTGGGACCGACCTAGACATAGTACGCCTCCAGGACCGACCTAGACATAGTACGCCTCCAGGACCGACCTAGACGTAGTACGCCTCCAGGAGTGACCTAGACATAGTACGCCTCCAGGACCGACCTAGACATAGTACGCCTCCAGGACCGACCTAGACATAGTACGCCTCCAGGACCGACCTAAACATAGCATGCCTCCAGGACTGACCTAGACATAGCACGCCTCCAGGACCGACCTAGACTTAGTAGGCCTCTAGGACCAACCTGAACATAGTACACCTCCAGGACCGACCTGGACATAGCACGCCTCCAGGACCGACCTATAATTAGTAGGCCTCTAGGACCGACCTGAACATAGTACGCCTCCAGGACCGACCTGGACATAGTACGCCTCCACGACCGACCTGGACATAGTACACCTCCAAGACCGACCTAGACATAGCACGCCTCCGGGACCGACCTAGACATAGTACGCCTCCAGGACCGACCTAGACATAGTACGCCTCCAGGACCGACCTAGACATAGCACGCCTCCAGGACCGATCTAGACATAGTACGCCTCCAGGACCGACCTAGACGTAGTACGCCTCCAGGACCGACCTAAACATAGCATGCCTCCAGGACTGACCTAGACATAGCACGCCTCCAGGACCGACCTAGACTTAGTAGGCCTCTAGGACCAACCTGAACATAGTACGCCTCCAGGACCGACCTGGACATAGCACGCCTCCAGGACCGACCTGGACATAGTACACCTCCAAGACCGACCTAGACATAGCACGCCTCCAGGACTGACCTAGACACAGTACGCCTCCAGGACTGACCTAGACATAGTACGCCTCCAGGACCGACCTACACATAGTACGCCTCCACGACAGACCTAGACATAGTACGCCTCCAGAACTGACCTAGACATAATACATCTCTAGGACCGATCTAGACATAGTACGCCTCCAGTACCGACCTAGACATAGTATGCCTCCAGGACCGACCCAACCTTCCATATGTCATGGGCTCCACAACATTTACACTGGCACATTTCGTGATTCGCTCACAAGGAGAGATAAATCTTTTATGGTCATTTTAGCCCGTCGAGGTGTGGATACGTCAGTCATGGTTACAATGTCTGTGCTTACACAGTGTCTGCATCTTTACATTACAACGTCATTCACACAAGCATGTATGTATACATGCATATGTGAAGGAAAAGGCACTGTTCTGACAATTGTAGCTGTTGTACATACTACGAATTTGATTGGAATTTTGCGAATCCGGGTCCGAGCACGCCTGAACGACACTGTAATGTGAAGATACAAATACCACTCGGAAGTACTTGTTTAATTCCTCCGTGCGCAGCCCGTTGCCCACAGGGTCACTGACGAACCTCACATAAGCGAGCAAGAGAAAATTGTTCTTGTCTTCTTTTGTTTGTTTTTTCTTGTTGTCCATCATAGATCGTCGTATGTTCTCGTTGCTACATCCACTCACACGGCATGTTGTCCAGAACTCACCCGTTTCTTCTTGGAGATTGTCGGTGTCGCTAATCTGATCAGCGTACGTAGCACAGCGTTCTGGATTGTGGTGGACTCCATTTACAGATATCTCTTGGTGTATATTGGCGCTCGAACGAGTCGTACTTTAGTCAACAACCTGGGTGCAGCAGGCCACAGCTGTTCGTATGCTTCCATGAATGCGTTACCTGCTGCAGGTGAAAAGGGAGAGCCCATTGCCATCCCTACCGTCTGCCCTTATTCCTGGTTTTGTTTGCATTTCACAGTAAAGATATACACTGAGCTGGCAAAAATCATGGAATGCCTCCTAATATCGTATCAGACCTCCGTTGGCCGGCGTAGTGCAGCATCTCGACGTGGAATGAACTCAACAAATGGTTGAAAGTCCCCTGCAGAAATACTACTGTCTCTGTAGCCCTCCGTAATTGTACAAGCGTTGCCAGTGAAGGATTTTGTGCACAAAGTGACCTCTCGATTACGTCCCATGAATGTTCGATGGGTTTCAGGTCGGACGATCTAGGTGACCAAATCATTCGCTCAAATTGTCCAGAATGTTCCTCAAACCAATCACGGACAAATGTGGGCCGGTGACAAGTTTGGGAATGAAGTCTACTAATGGCTGTAAATCGTATCCAAGTAGCCGAACGCAACCATTATCAGTCAATGATCGGTTCAGTTGGACCAGGGAACCCAGTCTGTTCCATGTAAACACAACCAACACTATTATGGAGCCACCACCAACTTGCACAGTATCTTGTTGACAATTTGGGCCCGTGGCTTCGTGGGGCGTGCATCACACTTAAACCCTACCACTAGCTATTCTCAGCTGGAAACAGAACTAATCTGACAAGGGCACGGTTTTCCAGTCGTCTATGGTCCATGAGCCCAGGAGAGGCGCTGCAGGCGGTGTGCTGTTAGCAAAAGTACTCGCGTCGGTCGTCTGCTGCCAAACTCCATTAACGACAAATTTCGCCGCACTGTCCTAGTGGATACATTCGTCGTACGTCCCTCATTGCGATTATTTCACACAGTGTCGCTCGTCTGTTAGCACTGACAACTCTGTGAAGATGGTATAAAATGGAAAACCTACAGCCGTCCTTACAATGTTATTTATTGTCTGGCTACCAGTTTCGGTTCTTCAGCGCACCATCTTCAGGCCTTAATTGACGCTGAAGTGGTTAACTCCAGTCGTATACACTACTCATCGGTGGCCAACGTCTATGAACTGGTTTTCGCAGACTGTAACAACAATATTGTGTCGCTAACCATGGCACCAAAACTGGTAGCCACATAATAAATAAAATCACAAGGAGGACGGCTTTAGGTGTTGCATTTTATTACATAAGTGACGGCCGAAGTCCCTCAAACCTCCACTCAGAAGAATGGATATACAAAAATTACGCAAACGACGCTGCTCTCGGTCGTTACGTGAAGGTCGTCGGCCACTGCGTTGTCCGTCGTGAGAGGTAATACCTGAAATTTGGTATTCTCGGAACTCTCTTCACACTGTGTCTCTAGGAATACTGAATTACCTAGCGATTTCCAGAATGAAACGTCCCATGCGTCCAACACCAACTACCATTCCGCGCCCAAAATCTGTTAATTCTGTTCGTGTGGTCATATTTAATAACATCGGAAAATTTTTCACATGAAATAAAATGAAGTAATCGCACGGCATTGTTGGCCGGGAGACCTCATGCTGGGTGTTCGGCCGCCGAATTTGCAAGTCGTTTCTAGCTGACGCCACTTCGGCGACTTGCGAGTCAATCATGATGGAAACACAACACCCAGTTATCTCGAGGCAGTGAAAATCCCCGCTGGGAATCGAACCCGGGACCCCGCGCGCGGGAAACGAGAACGCTACCACAAGACCACAAGCTGCGGACACTTTTTCGCATGAAAAACCTGATTACAAATGACAGCTCCGCCAATACTTACCCTTTTGTACGCTGTGTACGCGATACCACCGCCATCATCTGTATATGTGCATCTCGCTATCCCGTGATTTTTGTCACCTCACTTTATATTTTTCATTGTTTGCTTCATAGGGCTCGTTCTTGCATTCGCCACTCTCCTTGACTCTGAGCGCATACACGTTCGCAGCTGTGTAAGCGGTGCAGGATCTTATTTTTGAGATGTTTATGGAACGGTGGCGACGAAAAACCGCGTCAACATGCAAAGCAAGTGAAACTGGCGAGGGGCGGGGTGGGGGGGGGGGGGGGAGGGAGTCGTGCGTGCGAATCTCCAAAAACTACAGCACTGCTGTACCTGGTTTCCAGTAACTCAGTTCTTTTGGTTGCAGAGTTTTGGCTGCAAGTTTCCCGCCGGCAAAGAATCGCCCCGCGGCGAACTGGCGGTAGATGGTAACTCGGCATCCTCGTACTGGCGCGGTTTGGCTGCCAATTCTGCAGAGTTAGCCCGCGGGTTAGGGAGCATAAAAGCTGGCTGGCGCGCGCCGCGGCAGCTGCCCGGGGCCGCCGTAAAACGGAGATTCTTCTCTCTCTCCGGCCGTTCTTTTATTTCGGGAGACGTCGGCGATGAGGGATTTTTAAGAGTCGTCGACGCGGCAGCGCAACGCAGGCAGCCCCGCCGTCACGGATCGTATTCTTCTCGCGTTCCGGCTGACGCAGCCTGTGCGGCTACACCTTGTATTAACGGGCTCACACGTCACACCCCGGCAGCCGATGAGGAACCACTTGGTTCTGCTTCACGTCTTCAGTTGGGAGGCTGGTTCGATGCAGCTCTCCACGTTCCCCTGTCTTGTCCAAATCTCTTCCTCTTGAACTAACATCCCACCTGAACCTGTTTACTCTATTCGAGCCTGAGTTCCTACCGAAATTTTTACCTCTAAAACTATTCCTCGATACCCCAGGATGTGTTGTGTCAAACTGTCCTTACTTTTTGTCGGGTTGTACCTGTAACTTCTTTTCTCCACCATTGACTTTCGCAAGGCGTTCGATACAGTTCCCCACAGTCGTTTAATGAACAAAGTAACAGCATATGGACTATCAGACCAATTGTGTGATTGAATTGAAGAGTTCCTAGATAACAGAACCTAGCACGTCATTCTCAATGGAGACAAGACTTCCGAAGTAAGAGTGATTTCAGGTATGCCGCAGGGGAGTGTCGTAGGACCGTTGCTATTCACAATATACATAAATGATCTTGTGGATAACATCGGAAGTTCACTGAGGCTTTGTGCGGATGTTGCTGTAATACATCGAGAGGTTGTAACAATGGAAAAGTGTACTGAAATGCACGAGGATTTGCAACGAATTGACGCATGGTGCAGGGAATGGCAATTGAATCTCAATGTAGACAAGTATAATGTGCTGCGAATACATAGAAAGATAGATCCTTTATCATTTAGTTACAATATAGCAGGTCAGCAACTGGAAGCAGTTAATTCCATAAATTATCTTGGAGTACGCATTAGGAGTGATTTAAAATGGAATGACCATATAAAGTTGATCGTTGGTAAAGCAGATGCCAGACTGAGATTCATTGGAAGAATCCTAAGGAAATGCAATCCGAAAACAAAGGAAGTATGTTACAGTACACTTGTTCGCCCACTGCTTGAATATTGCTCGCCAGTGTGGGATCCGTACCAGATAGGGTTGATAGAAGAGATAGAGAAGATTCAACGGAGAGCAGCGCGCTTCGTTACAGGATCATTTAGTAATCGCGAAAGCGTTACGGAGATGATAGATAAACTCTAGTGGAAGACTCTGCAGGAGTGTCGCTCAGTAGCTCAGTAAGGGCTTTTGTTGAAGTTTCGAGAACATACCTTCACCGAGGAGTCAAGCAGTCCTAAGTATATCTCGCGAAGAGACCATGAGGATAAAATGAGAGAGATTAGAGCCCACACAGAGGCATACAGACAATCTTTCTTTCCACGAACAATACGAGACTGGAATAGAAGGGAGAACCGATAGAGGTACTAAAAGTACCCTCCGCCACACACTGTCAGGTGGCTTGCGCAGTATGGATGTAGATGTATTGGTCTGACCCATCCAGTCCTTCAGTATTATTCCGTAGCACCATATTTCAAAAGCTATTCTTTTATTTTGCATCCTATTTATGTTCCTCGTACACTTACTTCTACATAAGGCTACAACCCGAACAAATACTTTCAGGAATGACTTCCTCGCGCTTAAATTTATATTTAGTGTTAATAAGTTCCTTATTCCAGAAAAGCCTTTCCTTGTTATTGTCACTCTGCGATTTACATCTTCATTTTTATCATAATCAGTTACTCTGCTGACCAAATAGCAAAAGTTATTTAATAGTTTTAGTGCCTCTTTTCCTAATTCAATTCTCCCATCAACGCCTCAGTTAACTTCACTGCATTCCATGACTTTTGTTTTACTTTTTTACGTACATCTTATAACCTCTTTCCAAGACACAATACACTCCGTTCAGCTAATCTTCCACGTGCTTTGCGTTCTCGGTCAGAATTATAATGTCATCTGCAAACTAAATTACGTTTTCATCAGCAAACCATAAAGTTTTACATTTCTTTTCCCTGAAGTTTAACTCCTTCTTCAGTTTTTCTCGTCTATAAATTACATCAGTTAGGGAGAAGATAATATAATCTTAGAATATCAACAAAGAAAACTAAAGTCATGTCTCATTATGGAAAATACCCGACGCACTGAAAAATAGAGAATACACCATTGGAGCAGGTTTTAATTTCAATTTTTTACGATGCAACGTAAGCTATGACATGTACAAGGACATATAAAATAAGATTAACAGCCGGCCGCGGTGGTCTAGCGGTTCTAGGCGCTCAGTCCGGAACCGCGCGACTGCTACGGTGGCAGGTTCGAATCCTGCCTCGGGCATGGATGTATGTGATGTCCTTAGGTTAGTTAGGTTTAACTAGTTCTAAATTCTAGGGGACTAATGACCTCAGAAGTTGAGTCCCATAGTGTTCAGATCCACTTGAACCATTTAAGATTAACAAACATCAGCCAGTGTACAGAATGATAGACAAAACATTCCAAAGCAAGATACAGAAGGAAACGTAATTAAAATTTTATAAAACCATGGCTACATCTTTATTGCTATGGAAGCGAGTCATGAATCCCTAAAGCACTCGACGAAATCAAACTACGAACAGCACAAATGAAATCTCTTAGGAAAGTGAGAGGAGTTACCATCGAAGATGGTATGAGAAATCAACATATGAATGAACTAGGCATTTATAATATTAAGGAAAAGATTAAACAAAACAAAAAAATATGGAAACATCACCTACAAGGAATGAATGCAGAGAGTATCCACGTCTGACGATGCTGTACCAGCCACGAAGAAAAAGGGACGTAGAAAGACTCATAATGAAGTGGAGACAGAACAGGCACAAGTGCCTTGAAGTGCAGAGGAAGAAAAATTTCTCCTCGTTGAGTTCCTTTACTGCTTTTCCTCTATATACACTGATTCACAAGGGAGTAAGCTGCAGCCCTGTCTCACTCTCTTCGTAACAGCTGCCTCAGTTTCACTTCTTACAACTCTTCACACCGCAGTTTAGTTTCAGCACAAGGTCTGTAAAATCACAACTCCCTCTCTCCTGTTCCTCCTAGCTTCAGAATTACTAACAGAGCATTCCAACCAACACTACCATCTAATGCTTGAAACAGGAAATTCATCATTTTCTTCACAACCACCAAAACCTATTAGTCCCTTACTCACTTCTCTTTCTGCTCTGATATAGTTTTCGCGATATCCATATTTTCTTCTTTATTGCCTCGGAAGAATTATGATATAGATATTATTCATTTGCAAAGATTGCATTTCGTAATGTTTTTACGTCACACACTTGAGAAAAAAATTGAATTTTTCCTATTTGAAGTGAAAGAAAAAGAAGTTGAAATTACATCGCGTTGTAGACATCGAGATCCACGAAGATGGAGAGGACATTTCTCTTGTCTTTTTTTTTTTTTTTTTTTTTTTTTTTTTTTTTTTTTTTTTAGGAAACATCCTGTTACATTGGACTGAAGTTATTTTCATCTCTCCCTCACACACACACACATACAGGCACACACACGCGTGCGGCCACTGGTTCACGCGCTCGGGCACGCCCCCTTGTTCCCACGCAAAATATAAGTATTCAGTAATTGAAGACGATCTTATGTTATTTTGTCTACTGTAAAAAAACTTGTAGAAACCAAGCAGTCAACAGCATGGAAATAGAATATGTATATTGAATTCTTCTTCTGATTCATCGAAGCACCATGTGAACAAAGCACTCCAACTCAGCGCAGTACAGTTGCTACGTATGTGAAATACTCTGTGTAAGTAACTGAAGTTCGGAGACGCGCCTGCAACCGATTTCGCAAACTAAGTTCAACGTTAGCCAGCGACTGGCTATTGTCCTATTCCACAGATACCGAGTTGATCCGATGCCTTCCGGATAAAACATTATTCCTATAGCTACAAACTTCATTCATAATGTTTATTTGAAGGGTCGTAAAAAATCAGATTGCTTCACAAATGATCAGTAAACGTTTTCTGACGAGAGAATATCTTTTTGGTAGTAGACATTCTTTATGCCTACGTGGATTTTATGAAGATATTGAGGCTTATTTCTCTGTTTTGCATTCCTAAGAAGGAATTCTTAAATGTCTTGTTTAGTTCCGAGTTGTCGAATACCTCTAACTAACTGTTAGAGGTATCCACTAATTGTTTTATTTAGCCTGATAAACACACTGCAAAAAAAATGGCTCTGGGCACTATGGGACTCAACTGCTGAGATCATTAGTCCCCTAGAACTTAGAACTAGTTAAACCTAACTAACCTAAGGACATCACAAACATCCATGCCCGAGGCAGGATTCGAACCTGCGACCGTAGCGGTCTTGCGGTTCCAGACTGCAGCGCCTTTAACCGCACGGCCACTCCGGCCGGCAAACACACTGCACAAAACATTATTCAAGCAAAGCAGACGTCAAACTAACACCGTCCAACACCGCCTCCCGCCTTAATTATAATAGCCTGAACTCGCTGAGGTGGGAAGTCGACAAGTTTCTTCAGGTGTGCCAGGTCCGTCTGATGACACTCAACGAACAGTTACGAAACTGCAGAAATGTAGGTTCCAACGCTTCACCCAAATAGTTCTAGACATTTTTATAAGATTAAGATTGTGTGAATTAATGGGCCAGTCGAGGCATGATAAGGTGCCTGTGCCTTTTATTTCACTACATGATGTATACACATTAGTTATTGGTTCCACATACTGCCTTGTATATAGAGCGATTCAGCTTCCCCTACCGATTCGTTTCATGCAACCTGCACTACATCTATATCAGGAACGGTATCCAGACAGGAGCCAGCCATGTCATCGACACGAGTTTCCTCTAGAGCATTGGGCGACTGTCAGCAAACGAAACCATACTTTTAAAAAATACAATGAGGATTGGCCATGTGTTACGTGGTATTTTTGAACCAAGGTACACCTTTCTCCTGCCATACTTATCCAAATGTCTCCAATCGTTCTTTGTGTAATTAGCGGTGTACTCGAAAATATTTTATATGACTCTGCAAGTTTTTTTCCGTTTATAGTGCTTAATTTTTCGTAAATGGTTCAGAAACGTTGCCATATGAAGTGTGATTCACCACTGGGAAAAATTAAATCAACGGGAAGTTTGTAAATGGGAAGCATGGAAGAAATAGCTTTCCCAGTATATAACGTCTGAACCATTTACGAAAGATTAAGTACTGTAAACGGAATAAATTTACAGAGATATCCAAAACCTCTGTGACCACACCGATAATTACGCAAAGAAATATTGGAGACCTTTGGATAAGTGCAGCAGAAGTAAGGTATATTTTTGGTCCAAAAATACCGTGTAGGTCGTGGCCAATTCTCACTTGTATTTTTGCAATATGATTCCATTTGCTAACAGTCGTCCAGAAGCTCTGAGAGAATACCAGCAACGATTACGTGGCTGTCACGTGTCTAGATTCCATTCCCCATACGTAGTGCAGGTTGCATAAACGTATCTGTAGCGGCAGCTAAATTTCCCTTTATAATCGACAGATATAATTAAAGTGAATTAATTTCTGATGCCGTATGAAGTGATAAATCAAACACTATATAAATGAGCTTATGAAAGCACTTCCTTGCTAAACTGACGGCTTTCGAATTTTTTGCAAAAGCTAATGTTCCTTCACACGACATCGTTACAAAAGCAACGGGTAACTTTACCGGCGTATTTCTCTGAATTACCTTCTATCCAGGTGATTAATTTTTATTTATTCATTTATTGTCATTTTGTCAAGACGTGCCCATTCGCCCTAACTCTCCACGTCGTTTGACATACAAGGGGCACTACATTATATCTATTAGGGCTCAAACTGCTATCGTAAAAAAAAAAAAAAAAAAAAAAAAAAAAAAAAAAAAAAAAGAAAGAAAATGGTTTTGAAGGAAAACAGTCGAATGATTTATGAAATGACTTTTCAAAAAGATATAAATAAAAAAGATTAGACAAACACATGATGCGCCTTTGAATGTTGCTGGAAATCAAGCAAGCAAATTAGGCATGTCGCAGGTTTCTCTAATCTATTCTATTTCTTTATTTAGACACATCATTCGCAAATTATTTGACCTTTCTCGTGGTTTTTTTTTTAATTTAAGATTTTCTTCAGACAACATAAAATATACTATGCACACATCATTTAGCATCACCTTGGTACCCAGAACTCCTGAGGATAGATATTGACTGTGGATATTGTATCAAAGACACAATCCTTTTCATTGTTCAAAGATGTCACTAAACTCGCCCAAAAATGTAAACAACCATGCATGAGCAGTGCCTATTAGACGGAGGGGGTCCGACAGGCGATCAGTTCCAATCATTCCACCAGGAAGGGGGTACACGGCTCGTGTTGTCTGTAGTTCAACCACCCCTAGACGGTCAATACCACGGTTCGATTGCATCCGCATTGTTATTTTGTGCCAGGAAGGGCTCTCAACAAAGAAAATGTCCAGGCGTCTCGGAGTGAACCAAAGCGATGTTGTTCGGACATGGAGGAGATAGAGATACAGGTGCTCCCGATGACATGCCTCCCTCAGGCCGCCCAAGTGCTACTACTGTAGTGGATGACTGCTACCTATGGTTATGGCTTGGAGGGACCCTGACAGCAACGGCACCATGTTGAACAATACCTTTCGTGCAACCACAGGACGTCGTGTTACGACTCAAACTGCGCGCAATACGCTGCATGATGCGCAACTTCACTCACGACGTCCATGTCGAAGTCCATCTTTGCAGCCACGACACCATGCAGCGCAGTACAGATGAGCCCAAGAACATGCCGAATGGGCCGCTCAGGATTGGCATCATGTTCTGTTCACCGATGTGTGTCGCATATGCCTTCAACCAGGCAATCGTTGGAGATATGTTTGGAGGCCACCCGGTCAGCCTGAACGCCTTAGACACACTGCCTAGTGGGCGCAGCAAGGTGTAGGT
This sequence comes from Schistocerca serialis cubense, assembly GCF_023864345.2. Lineage (NCBI taxonomy): Eukaryota > Metazoa > Arthropoda > Insecta > Orthoptera > Acrididae > Schistocerca > Schistocerca serialis. Next base: position 865,866,966 of record NC_064641.1, on the reverse strand, counting down.
TATTTGCTGCTTTGAGGTCGCATTATGTGGCGCTGACGTACGCCGCTGGTGGTCATGGAAGGCGCCGTAACCGCTGTACTATACGTGAATGTCATCGTCTGACCGATAGTGCAACCATATCGGCAGCATACTGGAGAGGAATTCAGGGACAACAATTCGCGCCCCCATCGTGCACATCTTGTGAAACTCTTCCTTCAGGATAATGACACCGCTCTACTAGAGTGGCCAGCATGTTCTTCAGACATGAACCCTATAGAACATGCCTGGGATAGGGCTGTTTATGGACGACGTGACCCACCAGCCACTGTAAGGGATCTACACCGAATCGCCATTGAGGAGTGCGACAATCTGGACCAACTGTGCCTCGATGAACTTGTGGATAGTATGCCAAACAAATACAGGCATGCATGAGTACAAGAGGTCGTGCTACTGGGTATTAGAGGCACCAGTGTGTACAGCAATCTGGACCACCACCTCTGAAATTCTCGCTGTATGGTGGTACAACATGCACTGTGTGGTTTTCATGAGCAGTAAAAATGGCGGAAATGATGTTTAGATCTGTATTCCAGTTTTCTGTACAGGTTCCGGAACTCTCGTAAATGAGGTTATGCTAAACCGTTTTTGATGTCTGTATTTAAGTCTTGTTCGTTGCTGTATAATTATTAAGAACATATAGATGAAGAGAAATCAGAGGTTCGAGTTAGCCGGCCGGAGTAGCCTTGCGGTTCTAGGCACTACAGTCTGGAACCGGGCGACCGCTACGGTCGCAGGTTCGAATTCTGCCTCGGGCATGGATGTGTGTGATGTCCTTAGGTTGGTTAGGTTTAAGTAGTTCTAAGTTCTAGGGGACTGATGACCTCTGAAGTTAAGTCCCATAGTGCTCAGAGCCATTTGGACCATTTTTGGTTCGAGTTATGCTGTAATTCGATATTTATATTATGTTTTAAGATTTAAACTTCTTATATGCACAAAAGCTAGCCCTTGAGGAGATGAACCTTTTGGCTTTTCATTTACATAGCTCGCAGCAGTTATTCATGAAATATTTCCATTTTTCTCAAACCACTAATTAAGTTTGATTAATTACGCTGATTGCTGTCAAGTAGTGAAATCATTTGGTCCCTTAGGAATTCGCACACATCTGAACATTTTGAAAACTAGAGATTTGGCTGGTGAATTGGATACCCCGTTTGTCCATTTCCCACCCTTCTTTTCGCTATGAAAATTCGAACAAAAATCCATTGTGTAAGATTCCCTCAAGCCGCTAAATTTTTCTTTACTACCCTGGTTACTTTCGAGCAATTAAGTAGTATTTTGCAGAACTAAACTTCACGCTGGTGAATTTGATACCCTATATGTCCATTTCCGACTCTTCGTTTGGCTATAAAATTCGGACAAACATCCCTTGTACAATTTCTAGTGCATATTCTTTTCGCTCCTTTGAAACAATCGACTTATACAATTATTTGTAGCAAAACAGAGAAATTAAGATAACAGGGGGTTAATACTATTGTTCCATAGATGAATCTAACGTTAATGCGAATTTTGTGTGAAAAAGCACCGAAAGAAAATGCATCGAACGTACGTCACCGTCACACACACACTGGTTTCACAGATACGCGGACCGTAATGTTATTGGTCGGGACAGAGGAGTATCTGTGGAGCGATTCGCGAACGCTGCTGTCGGATCGAACGCAGGTAGAGCCTTGTTACAGACAGGTCACTCAGGCGTGAAATGAGGATAAATGAAACGGGAGCGACGAACTCAGAACGACAAGCGTGTTCAGATTAAAACTGGAAACGTCGAGAGCAGCTGCGCGCAAATGAAGCGGCGCGCGTTTGAGGCTGTGAACTGTAATTGTGCGTAATCCCGCGTGCCGCGCCACGCCGCCGTCTCGCTAATTGATGGCCGGCCGGGCGCACGCATCTCCCACGTGTGCGCGTCCCCACAGCGGGGCCACGTGGCGCGCCCTGCGCTTTGCATAATAGCGATTGCAGCCGGTGGCGGCGCCACTGCTGCAGTAATTTTGTGTTTGACAGCGGAGGCCGGCTGTTCTCGTGCGTGTAAATGTCCAAATAACGTGTTGCCTGCTGTTTCAAAGTGGTGTCGCCCATGCTTCTACACAGCACTGCCCGAGTTTCAGGACTGCAAAAATCGTTCCCGTAACTCCACCGTGTTTGCAACTACAGAATGCAAGCAGTGTTACAGAGCAACGTCGCGTCAACGACGACGTGACGTAACGCTAACCAGTCTCATACGGAGTAAGGTCAACACCGACTCAAAGGAAGGCCTCGGCGCTTGTTCGTGACGTCACGTCAGCTAGGCACGGCGAACGCCAGGTCTGTTGCAGGCATACTCATAATGGTGGTGTCTCCCTCTCCGACACAGGAAAATGTGAAACTATTGGCGGTAGTTGACCAACACACATTGTTCTGAGAGATTTCTGCAATCAATTAATTGTGCAATTCATTACACTTCTTAACAAATAGTGTACTCCTGAACTTAAATTTCCACCTGTTTTAAGGATTGACATACAAAAACAACTTCATGGTCCAGCAGCAACAGAATTCGTGCTTCTGTACCTTATTTGTAAATATGAGGAAGTTACGTTTGTACTGGGTTGCTTTTACAAGAAATTATTAACATATTGGTGCTCTTCTTTAGGTATCTTGGTTGACTATGGGGTGAGGAACACTGAATGTTAATGAAATATCTTGCGATTCTACACGTTGGGGGAGGGGGTGGGGGACAGAAGAGGAGGCAAAAGAGAGATACTTGTTTTATCAAATACTTTTTTTTTTATTTTATAAAGTTTCTCCTTTCAGTTGCAAGAGGAAGATATTTATCTCTTCTAATGTGCATCTTTAAAACAGTTTAAGCTCAGCAGTATTTTCGATGTATGAAGCTATTTTGTTTCCTGTTTAGAGTTCCTTTCGTTGAAAACTACTGTAATCTAATGACTGGCAACTGTTGGACATTTACACATGTAAATTAGTTCACATTTCCAGTGACGATGTCAAACGAAAATAAATAAATAAATAAAAGAAACGAGTTCATTGTAAGGGGATTGGGGTAAGTTTCGATAACAAAATGGATCAAGTAAATATAGTTACTTGAATGTAAAATTTCCGAAGCTTGCAATGGGGCAAAGCATCTTCTCATATTGATCTACGTTTGTTTCAACAGGATTCAGTAATACAGAACTATGATCTTCATCTGTAGCTTTACGATAGTAAGAAAATCTTTCATCTAAATAAAACCGCAGAATCCAAAACAATACCAAACATTTTGTCCAAAAATAAGAGATTTATAGTGATAAGCACGCCCAGGTGTTTCTGCCTGCAACGGACCTGGCGTTCGCTGTGCCTAGCTGACGTGACGTCACCAACAAGTGCCGAGGCCTTCCTTTGAGTCGGTGTTGGTAAGGTTCACCAAAGTTCGATAGCTGGCGCGCTTGACTGTTCGGTATCAGAGAGTGTGGACGGTTAGTTCGCATGCTGAAGTTGTAACACTGTATAATACAGTGTGATTCAAAAAGGATACCACAACTTTAAAAATGTGTATTTAATGAAAGAAACATAATATAACCTTCTGTTATACATCATTACAAAGAGTATTTAAAAAGGTATTTTTTCACTCAAAAACAAGTTCAGAGATGTTCAATATGGCCCCCTCCAGACACACGAGCAATATCAACTCGATACTCCAACTCGTTCCACACTCTCTGTAGCATATCAGGCGTAACAGTTTGCATAGCTGCTGTTATTTCTCGTTTCAAATCATCAATGGTGGCTGGGAGAGGTGGCCGAAACACCATACCCGTAACATACCCCCATAAGAAAAAATCGCAGGGGGTAAGATCAGGGCTTCTTGGAGGCCAGTGATGAAGTGCTCTGTCATGGGCTGCCTGGCGGCCGATCCATCGCCTCGGGTAGTTGACGTTCAGGTAGTTACGGACAGATAAGTGCCAATGTGGTGGCGCTCCATCCTGCTGAAATATGAATTGTTGTGCTTCTTGTTCGAGCTGAGGGAACAGCCAATTCTCTAACATCTCCAGATACTGTAGTCCAGTTACAGTAGCACCTTCGAAGAAAAAGGGACCAAAAACTTTATTGGCTGAAATGGCACAGAAAACGTTCACCTTAGGCGAGTCACGTTCATACTGAGTTGTTTCCCGCGGATTCTCAGTGCCCCATACAGACATTGTGAAGGTTGACTTTCCCGTTAGTGTGGAATGTTGCTTCATCACTAAACACAATCTTTGAAACGAAAGATTCATCTGTTTCCATTTGAGCACGGATAAAATCACAGAAATCGATTCTTTTAATCTTATCAGCTGCAGACAGTGCTTGAACCAATTTCAGACGATAAGGTTTCATAACTAACCTTTTTCGTAGGACTCTCCATACAGTTGATTGTGGAATTTGCAGCTCTCTGCTAGCTCTGCGAGTCGATTTTCCTGGGCTGCGAATAAATGCTTGCTGGATGCGTGCTACATTTTCATCACTCGTTCTCGGCCGTCCAGAACTTTTCCCTTTGCGCAAACACCCATTCTCTGTAAACTGTTTATACCAACATTTAATACACCACCTATCAGGAGGTTTAACACCATACTTCGTTCGAAATGCACGCTGAACAACTGTCGTCGATTCACTTCTGCCGTACTCAATAACACAAAAAGCTTTCTGTTGAGCGGTCGCCATCTTAGCATCAACTGACGCTGACGCCTAGTCAACAGCGCCTCAAGCGAACAGATGTACAACTAAATGAAACTTTATAGCTCCCTTAATTCGCCGACAGATAGTGCTTAGCTCTGCCTTTTGTCGTTGCAGAGTTTTAAATTCCTAAAGTTGTGGTATTCTTTTTGAATCACCCTGTACACTGAAGAGCTAAAGAAACTGGTAAACCTTCCTAGTATTGTGTAGGGCCACCGCTGCTGCAGAACCGTTCTGGAGTCAGATTCAAATGTCGATTGTCTAAATTATCTCAACAGCTTATGTGGATATCCGAAACAACAGCCAAGACGCATTCATACAATTTGATTTTCCTACCTGGGCAATGGATCGTCTGCCTTCAGTGCGGATGCACAAAAACGTCCACCCTCCAGTGGGAATCCCAGAGAGCGAGCATGGAGCAGCCGGCCGCGGTGGTCTAGCGGTTCTAGGCGCTCAGTCCGGAACCGCGCGACTGCTGCGGTCGCAGGTTCGAATCCTGCCTCGGGCATGGATGTGTGTGATGTCCTTAGGTTAGTTAGGTTTAAAGTAGTTCTAAGTTCTAGGGGACTGATGACCACAGATGTTAGGTCCCATAGTGCTCAGAGCCATTTGAACCATTTTTTTTTTTTTTTTTTTTTTTTTTTGAGCATGGTGAAAATGTGTGGATATGTGGCGCTCGATGGGAGGCGTGCCGACGTGGACCGCGCAGTTGGGATAATGCTGTGTTGCGGATGGCGCAGTGGTCACTGCACCTGCTTAGTAAGCAGGAGGTCCCGGGTTCGAATCACGGTCCAATACACATTTTTCACTCCTCGCCTCTGATTCCGTGTAATGTCCCGATGCAACTGACAGGAGCGATCCCCTTCCTTTCCTTTCTTCTCCATCTCCAATTTACATATCTTTACAGTGTTTCGGCAAAGAGAGAGTCATTTTCCCTCTACGCATTCTCATTTGACTTAACGAAGCATCTCCGTAATACTTCCGTGTTGATCGAACCTACCGGTAACAAATCTAGCAGCCCGCCTCTGAATTGCTTCGATGTCTTCGGGTGTTTCTAATGTTCTATACGTGGTCTCCGTTGTAGATAAGCTACACTTTCTTAAAATTCTCGCAGTAAACCGAAGCCGACCATTGGTCTTGCCAACTACAATTCTTCCACGCTCGTACCATTTCATATTGCTCTGCAATCGTACGCATAGATATTTAATCGACGTGACTGCATCAAGCAGAGCACTACTAATGCTGTGTTCGAACACAGCTTTTCCTACTCATAAGCATTAAATTACCTTTTTCTACCTTTAGAACAAGCCGCCATTCACCACACCAACTACAAGTATTGTCTAAGCCATCTAGTATTCTCCAACGGCCACTCAGCGACGAGACCTAACCGTGTACCATAGCATCATCAGCAAACTACAGCAGATTGCTCCTCTGCCTTTCCGTCAGATCATTTATGTATAACGGGCGATCAAACAGTTTCCGCTTGTCGGCGTTGCTGCAGCGTGCAAGCAACCTAGCACGACTGCGTTGTGGTTGTATAACCACCGACATGTAGGGGGGTTAGTGTGGCCGTCGAATGTAAGCTTCTGATCGTGACCGGGCCAAATATCTCACGAAATGAACGTCAAACGAAATTACTACAGAGAACGAAACTTGTCCAGCTTGAAGGGGGAAACCAGATGGCGCTATGGTTGGTCAGCTGGATGGCGCTGCCATAGGTCAAACCGATATCAACTGCGTTTTGTAAGATAGGATCCCCATTTTTATTACGTATTCGTGTAGTACGTAAAGAAATATGAATGTTTTAGTTGGACCATTTTTTTCGCTTTGTGATAGATGACGCTGTAATAGTCACAAACGTATAAGTACGTGGTATCACGTAACATTCCGCCAGTGCAGACGGTATTTGCTTCGTGATACATTATCCATGTTAAAATGGACCATTTACCAATTGCGGGAAAGGTCGATATCGTGTTGATGTATGGCTATTGCAAATAGCTCAAAATGATGTCCGTCAACCTCAATGCATTTGGCAATACGTGTAACGACATTCCTCTCAACACCAAGTAGTTCACCTTCCGTAATGCTCGCACATGCATTGACAATGCGCTGACGCATATTGTCAGGCGTTGTCGGTGAATCACAATAACAAATATCCTTCAGCTTTCCCCACAGAAATAAATCCGAGGACGTCAGATCCGGTGAACCTGCGGGCCATGGTATGGTGCTTCGACGACCAATCCACCTGTCATGAAATATGCTATTCAATACCGCTTCAACCGCACGCCAGCTATGTGCCGGACATACATCATGTTGGAAGTACATCCCCATTCTGTCATGCAGTGAAGCATCTTGTAGTAACATCGGTAGAACATTATGTAGGAAATCAGCATACATTGCACCATTTAGACTGCAATCCATAAAATGGGGACCAGTTATCCTTCCTCCCATAATGCCGCACCATACATTAAGCCACCAAGGTCGCTGATGTTCCACTTGTCGCAGCCATCGTGGATTTTCCGTTGCCCAATAGTGCATATTATGCCGATTTACGTTACCGCTGTTGGTGAATGACGCTTCGTCGCTAAAGATAACGCGTGCAAAAAATCTGTCATCGTCCTGTAATTTCTCTTGTGCCCAGTGGCAGAACTGTACACGACATTCAAAGTCGTCGCCATGCAATTCCTGGTGCATAGAAATATGGTACGGGTGCAATCGATGCTGATGTAGCATTTTCAACACCGACGTTTTTGAGATTCCCGATTCTCGCGCAATTTGTGTGCTACTGATGTGCGGATTAGCCGCGACAGCAGCTAAAACACCTACTTGGGCATCATCATTTGTTGCAGGTTGTGGTTGACGTTTCACATGCGGCTGAACACTTCCTAACGTAACTATCCGGCGAACGGTCCAGACACTTGGATGATGTCCAGGATACCGAGTAGCATACGTAGCACACGCCCGTTGGACATTTTGATCGCTATAGCCATACATCAACACGATATCGACCTTTTCCGCAATTGGTAAACGGTCCATTGTAACACGGGTAATGTATCACGAAGCAAAAACCGTCCGCACTGGCGGAATGTTACGTGCTACCACGTACTTATACGTTTATGACTATTACAGAGCGATCTATCATAAAGCGAAAAAAGTGGTCCAACTAAAACATTCATATTTCTTTACGTACTACACGAATATGTAATAAAAATGTTGGTTCCTATCTAAAAAAAAATAGTTGATATCCATTTGACCTATGATAGCGCCATGCGCCATGTAGCGGGCCAACCATAGCAACATCTGGTTTCCCCCTAGACGAGTTTCGTTCTTTGTAATTTTTTCGTTTGACGCTTATTTCGGGAGATGTTTGGCCCGGTCACGATCATAGGACCACTCTGTATACAAGAGTTACCTGTGCTTTTTTTGCCAACCGCTTAGGATTTTGCGCTGGCTGAGAGATCCGAGACAAATGAAAGCTAAGTAACGCATCCGTGCAGCAGGGTACTCTTTGTAAAACCGAACTGGCGTTCCATCCGTACCACGCGACGTGTTTGTTTTCAACTCTTCCGTTTGCCCCTCCGCGCCAGGGGTGCCTGTTACTACGTCTTCCATACAGTAGTCTGTGCTACAGTCAAGCAACAGTATGTACGTACGATTCTCCTCCGTGAATGATTCGTTAAACGTGAAATTTGAGACTTCAGCTTTCCTTCTGCTGTCTTCTATTGCCACACCAGACTGGTCAACGAGTGGCTGCATAGGAACTTTCAACACGCTTAGCGATTTTGCGGAGGACAGAATTTTCTCGGAGTCTCGACTATATCCTCTTCTAAGGTATAATGGCAGTAGTAGACGCACGCTTCACACTTTGATCTCCTTACGGACGCACAAATTTCTGCTATGTTTTGACTGCCATCATTTGAGCGTTCCTTTTTAGAACCGAGTGTGGAACGGTGTCTTACATCATTCTATTACAATAAACGTGTGTTTTCTGTCCAACAAACAGCGAGAATTATTTCAAGCACCCAATACGTGCAAGACGTAAAACAGATTTTGAGAAGTTGGTAACTGAAATAGCATGAAGGCAGAGCGAGGGGGGTGAGACAGCAGACCAAGTTGCAGGAGACGTTGCGATTCTCTTTGATTTCACAAAGTCGTATGGATAGACAGATATCGAGGAAGCAATAAGGAGCTCGATGGGGGAGTTTAAGGCTGCCTCATCGAGCAATGTAAGGGGGAAGATATGTGGATATTTTAATAAATACAAGTCGCATACTGCATGTCAGGCAACATGTTATTGAGCAAGCTAGTTATTGTAACTGAAAGTGTGATAGTCTTTTTATGGGTAAAGCATGCACCAAGATAGTGTCATAGTCAATCCGTCTGTTAAGCTCTTCTCTTTTAAGTACAGCGAAGTCAACGTAATTGTGGCTGTGGTGGGTTGTGATCAAATCAGTCCTCTCCCGGGTATTAGCCAATGCTGTCGAAATGGTTCTCATGGCGCTCCTTCAGGCAGTTCACCAGCTGTCTTCACGAGGCTAAATAAACGCCAGTCCCTTGGTGACACCGGATTCTGACCCAGGAATTACATTTCTTTGTTCATAGCGTGTAGGCTTTCACGGCCGGCGTCTTCAGTAACTAAAACCTCCGTGCTAAGAGAGTCGTAGATTCACCTCAGATGATGTTCCCCGCAGCTGGCAACGAAACGTCAGGGAGAAGTATTTCTACTATTGGACCACGGCCTCTTAGCGCGGAAGTTTTAATTACATTTCTTTAATTCGTGACAGAAGCATCCGAAAAATTTAAAACAAGAGAAAAGAAGTACAAGTATAGGAAGAGAACTGTTGTACACTTATGGTACTTACAATACATTACGAAACAGAACGTATTAAGTATGGTAGTTTGGCACGGAAACGGGCGATGTTAGCTGCATTTGGATTATCGGTTGCTGACATGAGATTACACCGGATGAGATAATAGGGATAGGAAAACACTTATTGGGTTGTTAGTGAGAACAAAGGCAACTCTCTTAAAAATTTTCTTCCACTCAGCTGTGTTTACTGTTTTAATTCATTTGCTACTGTTTTTCAAGCAACTGCGGCTTCATCTTCAGGCGATGTACCAGCACAAAGACTAGTAATACACCCGGTCCACACACCCCATCGTACCCTATAGGACTGTGGTATATACTTGGGATTGTAGATGAGGCTGTAGTTGCTGCGAAATTGATTGCAAGTAATTTAAAACAATAAATGGGATAAGAGTAGAATGAGAGTATTTCACAACTGACGTCCCAATTTCCAAGGCAACGGAAGCAGCTAACTGTGCTGAGAATAACACAAATAAACTTAGGCCATAAGAAATACGCTAATTCTGAAATGGATTCTACATACCGGCTGTGCTGACAGTGCTTTACAGCACAGACTGTTGTTGAACATGCTTCGCGATATAAGCGCCTGCGAATTAACGTATTTACAGCAGCAGAAGAAAATGAGCCAGCCGCTTTGATCGAGCGGTTCTAGGCGCTTCAGTCCGGAACCGCTCTGCTGCTATGGTCACAGGTTCAAATCCTGCCTCGGGCATGGATGTGTGTGAGATCCTTAGGTTAGTTTGGTTTAAGTAGTTCCAAGTTGAGGGGACTGATGACCTCAGATGTTAAGTCCCACAGTGCTTAGAGCCATTTGAACCATTTGAAGAAAGTGACTGCGAAAATAAACTCTGTGTCGGGGATGCTCATGGAGGTAAAAGAAGAAAAGAAAGGAGTTGTCATTACGTCACAAACTTGCAACCGATGTCCGCCATCATAAGTAGCCCAAAACATTGTGTTCACCACATTTGTACATCCATGGTTCACCGCAGTGATACTTTCCCCTGACGTCACTCTGACTAGCCTGTGCCCAGTTTCGACCGTGTGGGGTGCTTTGATTATGTGGAGACTTAGTTGGTTCATCAAAAATGCCAGCTTGCGTTGTTAATGGCTGTAATCAATACGATCGTAGTCCAAACATTTGATTCTTAACTAGAGCCGTTCAAGCAATATTTTCTTTCATGTACATGAATTATGGTTGCACTGTTTACTTTTATCGTAGTGGTTTTATTTCTGTCATTTGAGTTTAGATTTGCCGTACTTTACTCAGTGTCCGTTCTTCCTCTTCTTTCCTGTGTTTTTCATTGTCTTCGAAGCCGCAACGCTCCGACATCCGAGCCACACTGTATCAACGGCCACGTCCCCACACAACACACGATTATGTAACTACCATGATGGTTGCGGCTGCATCTTATGCCCTAAGTTCCTCCCGCTGATAATTATTCATTGTGTAACATTGTATGAATGTGTACGTGCGCTTTGTTTCCTTTCTGAAGAAGGCTTTGGCTGAAATTTTATGTGAACACTGTTTGCGCCGTGTAGCGATCTATCCGTTTCACACTATATTTATTCCATCAATAAGTTTGTTGTAAATAATCCACTTCACTTCAACAGTAACAATGTTGTATATAGTTACAATATCAGAAGGAAAAAAAAAGACATTCATTACGCCACGACAAGGTGCCTGTCTGTAGCACAAACATGGGTTCAAAATGCTTCAGTAAAATGTTTTGATCACTTATACATTGATATAAAATGCTTGGCAGACAGCAACATAACTTTTCGAGCTAAACTGGAAACGTTTCTCTTTGATAACTCCTTCTATTCTGCGAAATATTATCTATTACTCTAATGTATAAATGGTGATGGGTAGAAACTACTAACATCAGTCTTTAACCAAAAAACGAAAAAAGACTAGTAAATAATAATCATGGAGGCATATTTACAAAAAAAAATTGATGTCAATATATAGTGACTCGTTCCACATCATTATGATTTATCGTGTAAATGATACATGGAACATTAAACTAACACAGTAATTATTAGTATATCACAAAGCATGGTATAGGCTTATATACTTTGGAAACCTCAAAATGACATTAAAAAGTCGACTCAAGCAGATGTCCATTGCAGTTGTGTTTTGTTTGGTTAGCCCTACACCTCACACAGGTTAGGCAATCATTACTAGACAAATTTCTTACATACACGTTAAAGAAAAATATCCATTTTATGGGGTTTTACGCTTTTGAGACCATTCCCTTAGTCACATTCATAGCTCCGCAACGCTGGAAGATGTTTAAAGAATTATATCTTTTTTTTTAGCCTGTACTGCTATTATTGGCCATACACTGACTGACGCGTCATAGATAAGATTTCAGAGTGAGAATATGTGTAAGCTACAGAGAAAGTAATGCACTGACAATCTAATAGAAAGAGGAACTCTATTCTTCATGTCCGCCTGCTTAGCTGCGAGGTAATGTGCTCGCCTCCCATGCAAGTGGGCCTACCTCTATGCAGTTCTGTTCCTTTGGCATTTCAATAATCGTTCACTTAGTTCACATGCATAAGATATGACAGAAATCCTTGCTTCTTTATTCATTACACACGTTTATGGTCTGACAAACAATACGTAGGTAAGTTCTTTGGAAACGTGAACATTAGAAATGTTGTGCATACGAGTTGAAAGCTGAAAATGTAACGAACAAGAAGCATTACCAGTAAGCAAACGAGTACTAGTTTCGGAGTTCCAGCGTCATTTGCTATAGCTACAAATACTGTAAAAGTGGAATAAAGTGCATTACGAAAGCTTCCTTTTCACATCACGTCCTTCTCTTCTTCGTTATTCGAAGTGCATCAACAAAAACAAGTTACATTAACAAGGCCAAATGTGTCGTATTACGAGAGCAAGCACGCATTCAAGAACTGAAAGACGTCCGAAATAGCCTTCCTGACTATTATTCATGTAAGCATTGTAATCTTCAGTATTTAAAATGGTTCAAATGGCTCTGAGCACTATGGGACTTAACATATGAGGTCGTTAGTACCCTAGAACTGCGAACTACTTAAACCTAACTTACCTATGGACATCACACACATCCATGACCGAGGCAGGATTGGAACCAGCGACCGTAGCGGTCATGCGGTTCCAGACTCAAGCGCCTAGAACCGCTCGGCCACATCGGCCGGCCTTAGTATTTAAAACAGGTGTTGCATACACACGACACAAATAATGAGCAAGAAGCTATCGTAAACAGTAGTCTGCTAAAGTTTTGGGCTACTTAAAATGGCGACAGGCCCTACTCACTCTGGCTTCAAAACAACATACGGCGTAAGTCTATAGTGCCACTTACTTCTCTTTTTTACCTCCTTATCGATGCTACTCTTTGCTGTTACAGCATCCTTACGCTGGACTTATTATACTTTTTAGTATGGCTTGAGATACTGGAACAGAAAGATGTGTGGTCGGAGCGGATATAATTATATTGTCGCAAGGCAACCATTACGGTATTAGTTACAGAATTAACTTTTTTTACACTGAGGCGTAATATATTGTGAATAAAAATACCAAAGTGGTTGTTTTGTTAAAGATAACTATCGTCTAAATAAATATTTGTTCGAAGGTGACCAATTTCATCATTTTAACTGTTTTGGAAATTTGTGCTTCAAGTTTACATGTACATCGGCGGCTGTTAAGTGTTAGTTAGAGCCTGCACAGGATCCAGTTCCGTCGCAACCGGCCATTTTTGCACTGGATCTGTAATTTACTAATTTTTTCTCCCCTCAAAACTGAGACGACTACATTTAGTCATGCCAGAATGTGCCACGAGTGTAGGTGGCCACCCATGTCTAAGGTGAGAAATAAACTTACGGTAAATAAGTTTTTCAGGAGAGCGACGTGCAACAGTTGCAGACCATGGAATGACGTGAGCAAGTGCTCCACAGACTGAGCTATCCAAGTACGACTCATGAGCCGAGCTCACAGCTATACTTACACCAGTATCTCATCTACGTTCCGAATTACACAGAAGGTCTTCTGCATACCTTGCGGGACTAGCACTCCTGTAAGAAACGCTTAGTAGAACAGACCTCATAACTGCACTGAAGATGTGCGAAACTTAGATTTTATGTAATATTCAGTTATTTTATGTTATTAATAATGCGTACATCAATTAGTTCTACTATGAAATACATCAATGAAGTAGAAAGAGATGATAACCCATTAAATCCTTTCGGAATGTGCGGGGTGGCAGTTACTGAGGTATAAAAAAAAAACGTAAATCAGCTAACTTTATTCAACATGCAAACGTCACTACAGATTTTCGGATTTTGGTTACGATATGTTCGATATGCCTGTCGTCATTTGCGATGATGTGGCGCTGACGGATAGCGAAATTCTGCATGGCCCGCTGAAGTGTCGGAACATCGATGCTGTCGATGACTTTGTGAATGGCTGTTTTCAGCTCAGCAATGGCTTTGGGGTTATTGCTGTACACCTTGTCTTTAACATAGCCCCGCGAAAAGGAGCCACATGTGTTCAGATCCAGAGAACATGGCGGCCATTCGAGGCCCATACCAGTGACCTCTGGGTACCACAGAGCCAGAATGCGGTCATCAAAGTGCTCCTCCAGGACATTACTAACCTGAAACTTCCTGGCAGATTAAAACTGTGTGCCGGACCGAGACTCGAACTCGGGACCTTTGCCTTTCGCGGGCAAGTGCTCTACCATCTGAGCTACCCAAGCACGACTCACGCCCCGTCCTCACGGCTTTACTTCTGCCAGTACCTCGTCTCCTACCTTCCAAACTTTACAGAAGCTCTCCTGCGAACCTTGCAGAAAATGGCTCTGAGCACTATGGGACTTAACATCTGTGGTCATCAGTCCCCTAGAACTTAGAACTACTTAAACCTAACTAACCTAAGGACATCACACACATCCATGCCCGAGGCAGGATTCGAACCTGCGACCGTAGCAGTCTCGCGGTTCCGGACTGAGCGCCTAGAGCCGCTAGACCACCGCGGCCGGCGAACCTTGCAGAACTAGCACTCCTGAAAGAAAGGATATTGCGGAGACATGGCTTAGCCACAGCATTAGCATTACTAACCTGCTTCGAAGGGGTCGAGCTCTGTCTTCTTGTCGAAATCAGGATCACTTTGGATAATGGGGATGAAATCATCTCCCAAAACCTTCGCGTACTTGTCAGTAATCACCGTTCCATCAATGAATATCGCACCGATTATTCCGTGACTGGACATTGCACACCTCCAGGTCACCCGTCGAGGGTGAAGAGACTTCTCGATCGCGAAATGCGGATTCTCAGGCCCCCAAATGCGCCAATTTTACTTATTGGCGAACCCATCCAAATGAATGTGGGCTTGGTCGCTAAACTAATTCCCATCATGCCCCGCGCTCAACCGTCCAGTTTGAACGCAAACCGTTGAGAAGTTATGGCGATTTTATTTCATAACGTTGGAGGCAGAAGAAGTTAGTTGCAATTTGTGCTGTGGCCGGGACTCGTACCCGAGTCTTCTTGCTTATTTTTTTTAACGTATTCTGTCTTCTTCCTTTTTTTTTCAATAATCTTTACTGAACAAACTAACAGTACATATATATACACTATGCAAGAGTTCTTCAAGGTACCATTTAAACATACACTCCTGGAAATGGAAAAAAGAACACATTGACACCGGTGTGTCAGACCCACCATACTTGCTCCGGACACTGCGAGAGGGCTGTACAAGCAAAGATCACACGCACGGCACAGCGGACACACCAGGAACCGCGGTGTTGGCCGTCGAATGGCGCTAGCTGCGCAGCATTTGTGCACCGCCGCCGTCAGTGTCAGCCAGTTTGCCGTGGCATACGGAGCTCCATCGCAGTCTTTAACACTGGTAGCATGCCGCGACAGCGTGGACGTGAACCGTATGTGCAGCTGACGGACTTTGAGCGAGGGCGTATAGTGGGCATGCGGGAGGCCGGGTGGACGTACCGCCGAATTGCTCAACACGTGGGGCGTGAGGTCTCCACAGTACATCGATGTTGTCGCCAGTGGTCGGCGGAAGGTGCACGTGCCCGTCGACCTGGGACCGGACCGCAGCGACGCACGGATGCACGCCAAGACCGTAGGATCCTACGCAGTGCCGTAGGGGACCGCACCGCCACTTCCCAGCAAATTAGGGACACTGTTGCTCCTGGGGTATCGGTGAGGACCATTCGCAACCGTCTCCATGAAGCTGGGCTACGGTCCCGCACACCGTTAGGCCGTCTTCCGCTCACGCCCCAACATCGTGCAGCCCGCCTCCAATGGTGTCGCGACAGGCGTGAATGGAGGGACGAATGGAGACGTGTCGTCTTCAGCGATGAGAGTCGCTTCTGCCTTGGTGCCAATGATGGTCGTATGCGTGTTTGGCGCCGTGCAGGTGAGCGCCACAATCAGGACTGCATACGACCGAGGCACACAGGGCCAACACCCGGCATCATGGTGTGGGGAGCGATCTCCTACACTGTCCGTACACCGTTGGTGATCGTCGAGGGGACACTGTATAGTGCACGGTACATCCAAACCGTCATCGAACCCATCGTTCTACCATTCCTAGACCGGCAAGGGAACTTGCTGTTCCAACAGGACAATGCACGTCCGCATGTATCCCGTGCCACCCAACGTGCTCTAGAAGGTGTAAGTCAACTACCCTGGCCAGCAAGATCGCCGGATCTGTCCCCCATTGAGCATGTTTGGGACTGGATGAAGCGTCGTCTCACGCGGTCTGCACGTCCAGCACGAACGCTGGTCCAACTGAGGCGCCAGGTGGAAATGGCATTTCAAGCCGTTCCACAGGACTACATCCAGCATCTCTACGATCGTCTCCATGGGAGAATAGCAGCCTGCATTGCTGCGAAAGGTGGATATACACTGTACTAGTGCCGACATTGTGCATGCTCTGTTGCCTGTGTCTATGTGCCTGTGGTTCTGTCAGTGTGATCATGTGATGTATCTGACCCCAGGAATGTGTCAATAAAGTTTCCCCTTCCTGGGACAATGAATTCACGGTGTTCTTATTTCAATTTCCAGGAGTGTATATAAACGACTGTTAGTTAAACAAAAAATATTAGAAAAACATTAAATACAACAAAATATAACACATTCTGTCTTCTTCCTTTTTTTTGTTTTTGTTCGATGCATGACAACGTGGATAAGGGTGTTGCATCATGTGACGGGTAGGCATGGCACACCCCAACTGTGAGGGGGGTCAAGGAAGACGCTGCGGAGATAACCGGCAAAAGTTCGTCGGTAAGATGGTTTTCGGGTGAGGGTGCTACGCGCGGTCACTACTTTGAACCAGAAGTCAAGGACTGTATGCGGACCACTCTGAAAGAGGTATTCTAAAGCCCAGATTAGGGTATGGTGCTTAGCAAGAGGGTAGTGAAATGTCTGGCTTATTAGGTAGATATGCTGACCATTACGCCACTACAGCATTACGGTCAACAGAGCTGCACGAATTACCGAAGTCGAGGGGGAAAATTTAATTTAAAATTTTATTTCATTTAGTTCAAGTATTAACTTGTGAGTAACAGGTATTTTTTATGGGTCGTGACAAGTTACTGCAAACCTATGTTCCTGAAAAATGACACTTTTCGGGATCGATGTTATTGGTTTTAAATCTTTACATTATTTATTCTTATTTCAGGTATTGAAAGGTATTTATTACCAGTTTGATTAAGGAATAAATACGTTGGGAAGCAGGGGTAGTTAGTATTCGCAGTTCCTTAAGCAGTTCTCCCCAGGATAGGACGTTAGTGAATTCAGACTACAGTGAGCAGTCAAGAAAAACTAAACAACAGCTTCCTTTTACAGCAATTACTGTTGAATCTCAACCCCCAAGACATGAGATTCGAGTAATAACACCAGATGCCGTGAGAACAGCAGGGTAATTAACTTCACAGCTCATCGATTCAATTTCTCTTTCGCGTGTATTACGCGCAGAGAGCAGTATTTACATAAACATGACTGAAAACTAATTACACGGCCTAGGTTTGTCGGCCGCGCCACGTTTTTGCCGCGCCCACGCGCCGCACCGACTGTCCTGTCGAGCATTCAAATGAAAACGGCAATTAGCACCTCATTACGCGCCGCTCCGGCGTGCACAGAACAGTAAGGGCCCGCTGTAGTAGGGGCTTTTTCCGGCAAAACTCGATAGCGGCCGGCGGGCAGCGCGGCGTGGCATTCGCTTTGGTGTGTTAGCTCCCATCCGTGACGCCATGTGATGTGACGGCTGATTACTGAGGGCAGGCAGTAGCAGATGGCCGCAGGCAAACGAACCACGAACCGGATTCTCTGAGGTCCCAGCGCCGGCGCGGCGCAAACCGCTCTCGATGCTGCTCTCTCGCTGCGTTCTGCTGTCCCTGCCACTGTCCTGCGTCCGGCACACATCTCTCCCATCCCCACCCCCACCCCCATCCTGCTATACTCACCACACTCGCAGCAGCAATAATTCATACGCCTGTCAATTAACAACCTGCCACTTATCATGCAGAATAATTAACTGGCGAATAAAAAGTGACAGGTAAACAGTACCTCCCTGCAACCCCCACCCGCTTTCCCCCAAATCTGTGAGTATACATCGCTTTCAAATGCGTTATTATACGCGGTTGAAATATTTTTAAAAAATTCGTTGCATTTTCCACCTGTCCGGAACAAATGGTCGAATTCATTTTTCTCCCATTCAGAGTTACTCAGTGATAACGACTCCGTTAGACTGATTCATCGTCACGTTGGTGCTATAAGGTTCTACATCTGCATATACATACATCCTCAGCAAGCCACAGTACGGTGCGTGGCGGAGGGTACCCTGTACAATAACAAGCCGTTTCCTTCCCTGTTCCACTCGCCGACAGAGCAACGGGAAAACGACTGTCTGTATGCCTCCGTATGAGCCCCAGTTTCTCGTATCTTACCTTCGTGGTCCCTATGCGAAATCTATGAAGACGGTAGTAGGATCGTTCTGCAGCCAGTTTCAAATGCCCGTTCTCTAAACTTTCTCAGTAGCGTTCTTCGAAATGAATGTCTTCTTCACTCCAGGGATTCCCACTTGAGACCCCGAAGAGTATCGGTAACACTTGCATGGTGATTGAACCTACCGGTAACAAATCTACTACCTCGCCTCTGAATTGGCTCGATGTCTTCTTTCGGTCCGACCTGGTGCGGATGCCAAACACTCTAGTAATATTCAAGAATAGGTCGCACTAGCGTGCTGTATGTGGTCTCCTTTATAGATGAACTACACTTTCCTAGAATTCTTCCAAATACCGAAGTCGACTGCTTGCCTTCCTTACCACAATCCTCACATGCTCCTTCCATTTCATATCGCTACGCTCAGATACTTAAAAGACGTGACTGTTTCCTTTAATTTACGTCTATGGTCACAAACTGTTGGATAACAGATTACCGGTTTCGGTCTTTAATGACCATCATCAGATCTGCAGCAAATGGGAAAAACATAAATACACTCGCAAACTGTATACAGCTTAAGAACAATACATAGACGATATCGAAAAGTAGTATTGACAAAATTTACATTTGTGCGCTTTAAATATGAAGAGGCATACCTGTTTCATAAAAACAAAGTTCTAATGTACTGCAGCCATAGTGGCATCGTCAAATGTCAAAAGCGGAATCATCACCAGCATCGTCAAATACCTATAGATAACATCACATGCACGAGTCATGTTGTCAGTAGTGCTACTGTAAAACAAGCTGCCGTACAGTAGCCACAAGTTGTTTGTGTTGTAAGTTCACCAGATGTCGCTAATGTCGGCATACACTAGTTTTCAATAATTAATTGAAACAGCGAAAATAAAGGGGGATACAATAACGTATAAAAGGCATTACAGTAATAGAAAGCAATAAAAAGAAGAACACGACAAAAGTAATACTGTTAAAAGGAAGAAGAGTTAAGAAAACAATGGTTGACATGTGCTCTAGTGCCAATATTCTAGATAATGACATAAATATTAAACACTTTTGATAGTGTACCGGGTAATATTAAACAACCATAAAATAAATCACTAAAGGACACACAAATGAAAGAAAACATAGTGCTGCACATAATTAGCGCCCTCTGTTAGCCCTAACGCCAGAATTTCGCACAGGTGGGAAGTGGTTGGAGGAACGTGACCGGCAGAGGGCCCGTCGTTTATGAAACAGGTATGCCTCTTCATACTTAAAGCGCACAAATGTAAATTTTGTCAGTACTACTTTTCATTATTGTCCATGTATTGTTCTTAAGCTGTATACAGTTTGCGAGTGTATTTATGTTTTTCCCATTTGCTGCAGATCTGATGATGGTCATTAAAGACCGAAACCGGTAATCTTTTATCAAACAGTTTGTGACCATAGACGTAAATTAAAAGAAACTTGTACACATACGGGTCACTGTTTTTTTCGCGACGATGTCGCAGCTTGTGAGACGTGACTGTGTCACGCAGGATACTACTAATGCTGTATCCGAACTTTAGGGGTTTATTTTTTCTCCTCATCCTCATCTACTCAACACTCTGTGCCTTAAGAGCCAGCTGCCATTCATCACACCAAGAAGAAATTTTGTCTAGGTTAATTTGCATCAACCTACAGTCACTTACAGGGTGTTTCAAAAATGACCGGTATATTTGAAACGGCAATAAAAACTAAACGAGCAGCGATAGAAATACACCGTTTGTTGCAATATGCTTGGGACAACAGTACATTTTCAGGCGGACGAACTTTCGAAATTACAGTAGTTACAATTTTCAACAACAGATGGCGCTGCAAGTGATGTGAAAGATATAGAAGACAACGCAGTCTGTGGGTGCGCCATTCTGTACGTCGTCTTTCTGCTGTAAGCGTGTGCTGTTCACAACGTGCAAGTGTGCTGTAGACAACATGGTTTATTCCTTAGAACAGAGGATTTTTCTGGTGTTGGAATTCCACCGCCTAGAACACAGTGTTGTTGCAACAAGACGAAGTTTTCAACGGAGGTTTAATGTAACCAAAGGACCGAAAAGCGATGCAATAAAGGATCTGTTTGAAAAATTTCAACGGACTGGGAACGTGACGGATGAACGTGCTGGAAAGGTAGGGCGACCGCGTACGGCAACCACAGAGGGCAACGCGCAGCTAGTGCAGCAGGTGATCCAACAGCGGCCTCGGGTTTCCGTTCGCCGTGTTGCAGCTGCGGCCCAAATGACGCCAACGTCCACGTGTCGTCTCATGCGCCAGAGTTTACACCTCTATCCATACAAAATTCAAACGCGGCAACCCCTCAGCGCCACTACCATTGCTGCACGAGAGACATTCGCTAACGATATAGTGCACAGGATTGATGACGGCGATATGCATGTGGGCAGCATTTGGTTTACTGACGATGCTTATTTTTACCTGGACGGCTTCGTCAATAAACAGAACTGGCGCATATGGGGAACCGAAAAGCCCCATGTTGCAGTCCCATCGTCCCTGCATCCTCAAAAAGTACTGGTCTGGGCCGCCATTTCTTCCAAAGGAATCATTGGGCCATTTTTCAGATCCGAAACGATTACTGCATCACGCTATCTGGACATTCTTCGTGAATTTGTGGCGGTAAAAACTGCCTTAGACGACACTGCGGACACCTCGTGGTTTATGCAAGATGGTGCCCGGCCACATCTCACGGCCGACGTCTTTAATGTCCTGAATGAATATTTCGATGATCGTGTGATTGCTTTGGGCTATCCGAAACATACAGGAGGCGGCGTGGATTGGCCTCCCTATTCGCCAGACATGAACCCCTGTGACTTCTTTCTGTGGGGACACTTGAAAGACCAGATGTACCGCCAGAATGCAGAAACAATTGAACAGCTGAAGCAGTACATCTCATCTGCATGTGAAGCCATTCCGCCAGACACGTTGTCAAAGGTTTCGAGTAATTTCATTCAGAGACTACGCCACATTATTGCTACGCGTGGTGGATATGTGGAAAATATCGTACTATAGAGTTTCCCAGACCGCAGCGCCATCTGTTGTTGAAAATTGTAACTACTGTAATTTTGAAAGTTTGTCTGCCTGAAAATGTACTGTTGTCCCAAGCATATTGCAACAAACGGTGTATTTCTATCGCTGCTCGTTTAGTTTTTATTGCCGTTTCAAATATACCGGTCATTTTTGAAACACCCTGTATCTTCGATACCGTCCTGTACTCCACAGCATCGCCAGCGAACCATCGCAGATTGGTTCCCATCCTGTCTGCCGATATTGCTGCTGTAGCCGACATACAATGTCTGCAAGAGCAAAGTGAACGTACTAAATGTTTTAAACAACAAAGACGAGATAGTGCTAAGGAGCATTTAAGATAGAGCTGGAACCTATCTGCACTGCTATCGGACGAGGATACCATGAAGAAAGTCATGTTTCAGAAAAGGAATAACTGTGCAATCGGAAGAGATATAATAGCTAGGTTTTGAGCTACGGGGTGGGGAATATAGTTTGCTACAAGGGGAGAGAGCTGGAGGAAACGAAGCCCAACTACTTAAAAAATAAAACCCAAAAACTATTGATAAAAAAGGCTTATTAATCATCATGGGTACTGTAATGGTATCGTGTTTGTTTTGACCGCTACACTTACACCAATGTTGCGGGATGGGCACTTCTGCCCCCAGAATAACGTGTGGCCGTCAGGCTGGTATTTCCCAGTACCACTCCGCGGTGTCAAGAATGTTGGTTGAGTGCAACAATACATGTGACGTCGTTGAGCTATGTTTGTCTTCAGCATATTTCAAATGGCAGCGAAAATGCCATGAGCAAACAGACGGCACAGCAGTGGGGTCTCCCCTATCCCCTTTAGCATCAAATGAATTCATGGAGGCCCTTGCAGCAACGACACTTTGTTCTCCTCTTTAATCCCCACAGTGCTGGTTCAAATACGCGGACGATACGCTCTCTACATGCTCTCATGATGAAACGGTGTTACACGGATTTCACGAACATTCGAATGAAATACACGGAAAAGTGTTCGCGCGATAGGAAGAGAAGAATGGAGTAATTCCATTACTGAACATGGAAGAATACAGGACAACCGACGACAGTCTAGGACACAGAGTGTATCGGGAAACTACACGTACTGACAAATATTTGCATCCCCAGTCCGACTGCCACTGAGCGCAGCAGAAACCAGTTGGCCATCCGTGCGCAGCGTCTAAGCGATGTCCAAAACATAACACATGAGCGCAAAAGGCTACGCACAACGTTCGATGCCAATGGCTACAACCATAAATCGTTCCAAGCAGCCATGACAATGGAAGCGAGGTAGGCAAGAAATTAACACACTGCAACCACAGCGCGTTTACCTTAAGGGGCTCCGGAACGCCCTATACTTGCAATGTTAAAATAACGCTTATAAATTACATCTTTCCTCACAAAGTATTTGAGGTAGGAAGTTGAACTTTTTACAGATTATTTATTGGAATATGGGCTACAACTTAACACAGGGATTTTACAAAATTTTTGTTCATCTTTTAAAGATGATTTTTTTTCAATTGTAATGAAAATTCACAACATTTTTTTGCAATTTTTTATTTATATATTCAAAAATATACAGTTTTTTGGAAAAAGGCTGTGTTAAATTATGCAGAAGGTACTGTGTAACATTTACTGAAAGTTTGAAACAAATATGTTTGGAAGATCCTTAGAAAACATGTAATTAGTATGAGAAAATAAAAGTTTTGGGAATCGAGCGACAAAGATTGGGTTAACTTTTTAGTGCATTTCGGGTCCATAGGATGGATTATCTTCATCCTCTGCAAACTCCTCCTCCAGCTTCCTCTTGTTCCTCCTCCTGTTTACTCTTGCTTGTATTTCTAGACTCTTTACAGCCCTGCCTGCAGCCCGAAGGCGTTCCTTGTCTAAAGCAAGCATCGCTCGTTGTTGTGTTCGTAGATTTTGCTACCATTTTCTTCAGTTGCAGTTACTGCAACACTGTTCCAAAAGGTGGTCATGTATGAACACTTATCACATTTCAGTTGTATTTCACTAGCAAGTCCTACGTGCTTTATTATGGAGAGTTCCAGACCAACTTCACTACAATGAATACATCTTACACAGTTTGAAAAAATTCCTTTGAGAACCGACATATCAAATATGTCATTCACATCCGATTCGCCCATAAAACATTCATAGTTTTCACTCATTGAACCAAGCTTCTTCTGTGAAGTATTCTCTTTCCCACTTTGACTGCTATGGGCAGGTGTACTTGAGAGGTTAGGTTATCGTCTTTATTGTTTACAGTAATAACACATACCTTTGGCTTTCCAACATTTCTCCTTTTCTTAAAAGCCTTCAGAGGATTTCTAATAACTTTACTTTTACTCATTATTATACTTCAACAAAACAGAGACTCAAGAAACAGAATTAATTACGAATATTTTCGAGATAACGACAGAGTAAATAAACATGAAACAATCGACAATCACACCAGCGATATATATTGAACCATCACAGGTTAGCCACAACACATACTTTATCTCACACCACTAAAATGTACCTGATGAACACGGACGTTAATAATAACACCATTTGACAGCAGTTTAACAGCGCCACAGTGGGTCACGCCCATGTAGAACACATTTCAAAAAAAATTTAAAAATAGTTGTAGTCTTCGGAATTGAATAAATTATATATCTATTAAAAGGTAATAGACTGCAGATTCAGAAAACGCAAAAAGGTAAAAATTGAACTTTTCATGATTTTGAGCCTTTCCAGAGCCCCTTAAGTGAAAAATGTCACTGACCGGATCGGTAAACTGCTTCGCCGGTTTGGCCCTTCGGTACCCGCATGTGCCAGGCTCCACAAAAGAAAGGATAGATGCTTTACACACTGCAGATGCGTACGAGGTGGAACGCCAGTATGGAGATGTATACATCGGTGAGACAGGTAGGCCAATAGCAATCCGCGTACGAGAACATAAGCTCTACATTCGTCTGGAGCAGCACGGCAAATCTGCAGTGACCGAACAACGGCAAGACGGCGGCAAGGAAGTCAAATTTAGCGAAACCCACGTGCTGGTTGAGCAGATGGGTTTGACGAAATGCAAGATGAGAAAAGTCATAAAAATAATAAAACGTCCTAATAAAATGGACAGGATGGATACAGGCTAGCCCCATCCTGGCTGCCAGCCCTTAGAGTCCAACAGGCCCCACCAACAACTACACGTGACGTAGAGCTACTGGCGAGTTGCTGCAGCCGCGCGGCCTGCTTCCAGCAGGAGGAAAACAGGAGCTCATGCCTCGTTCGCCGATGAGAATCAGTCATAACAAACAATGCAAGAAGCAACAGGCGATAGATCTCCACTACCTCCAGCGTAGCAACCACTACACTTAACCACTAAGGAAACTGGTGTGGGCATGCGTATTCAAATACAGAGATATGTAAATAGGCAGATTGCGGCTCTGTGGCCGGTTACGTCTATATAAGATGACAAGTGTCTGGCGTAGTTGTTAGGTCGGTCACTGCCGCTACAATGGCAGGTATCAAGATTTAAGTGAGTTTCAACGTGGAGTTATAGTCGGCGCACCAGCGATGGGACACAGTATCTCCGATGTACCAATGAAGTGAGGATTTTACCGTACGACCATTTCACGAGTGTACCTTAAATATTAGGAATCCGGTGAGACATCAAATCTCGGACGTTGCTGTGGCCGGAAAAAGATCCTGTAAGAACGGGACCAACGACGACTAAAGGAAACCGTTCAACGTGACAGAAGTGCACCCATCCGCAAATTGGTCAGATTTTAATGCTGCACCCTCAACAAGTGTGAGGGTGCGAAACAGTCAAAGAAACATCATCAATATGGGAGTTCGGAGCCGACGACCCACTCGTTTATCCATAACTGCACGACACAAAACTTTACGCCTCGCCTGGGCCCGTCAACACTGACATTGGTCTGTTGATGACTGGAAACATGTTGCCTGGTCGGACGAGTCTCGTTTCACATTGTAACGAGCGGATGGACGTGTACGGGTATAGAAACAACCTAATGAATACATGGACCCTGTATGTCAGTAGATGAGTGTTCAAATTGGTGGAGGATTTGTAATGGTGTGGGCCGTATGCAGTTTGAGTGGTATGGAACCCCTGATACGTCTAGACTCTGACACGTGACACGTACCTAAGCTTCGTGTCTGATCACTTGCATCCATTCATGTCCATTGTGCATTCCGGCAGACTTGGGCAATTCCAGCAGGACAATGCGACACGCCACATGTCCAGAACTCCTACAGAGTGGGTGCAGGAACACTTCTGAGTTTAAACACTTCCGCTGGTAATCATACTCCCCAGACATAAACATTATTGAGCATATCTGATATGCCTTCCCACGTGCTGTTAAGAAGAAATCTCCAACCCTTCGTAATCTTACGTTTTCATGGACAACCCGCAGGATTCATGGTGTCAGTTCCCTTCAGCACTACTTTGGACATTAGTCGAGTCCACGCCACGTTGTGTTGCGGCACTTCTGCGTGTCTGCGAGGGCCCTGCACGAAATTAGGCAGTTGTACCAGTTTCTTTGGCTCTTCAGTGTATAATAAAGTTCTCGGTCCCCGCATTAACTGACCAGTCATAACAATGAAGTCATAATGATCAAATGGTTAGCGTCTGAACGTTATAAGACGAACGTGTATGAGGCGACGGTTCGATTCTAACTCAATTTTTAATCTACAGTTTCTTCATCACTGATCATATATGGTTTGCATCCAAACTAGCGGAGAAATGTCAACGAGGATGTGTCCTTAGAAACTCTGAACATTCACTGTAAATGCGGGAAAACTGCGTTGATTCGATGTAGCTAGATACCGTGTCAGTTCATTTTTTTCCATGTCTGTATGACAAATACTAACCTGCAATGTGTGACGTCGAGAGCTCAAGTGACGAGTAATCTCGTGGTCTGGCACATTGTGACTTGCTATATTACTGAAAAACGTCGTTCGCATCAATATTTTTGGAGGTTTTACTTGGACTTTGCCTCGCCCTTGAAAAATTAATTAAAAATATTAAATAGTCAAGTAGAGTATGAAATTCACTACAACTTCCTGAAAATGCACGTGGGTGTTTTTTAGTTACATTACTTCTCAAATGACATATAAATTAAATGACGTGAGCAGTGATGAAAACAATATAGATTAAAAAATAAGTGTTGACGGTTTTTTTTTTCGTTGCGTTTGCTCGGGGCGGACGTCCCATGACACCCGATCAAGTTCTTTGTTGCTCCATTCACTCAGTTTTTTTTAATACAGAGGACAGCTAACCCTCTGAACACGCTGAGCTACCCTGCCAGCTGATAAGTGTTCACGGGATTCGAACCGTCGTCTCGTCCGCGACCCTCTCGCTGAGTGCGAAAACTAACCGCGTGACCACACTGCCATCTTGCGGGTGGCACTTCCGCACATACACATTGTGTACATAATAGATGCGTAAAACTTCTCTTGCGATTTTCTCGGAATTGCCAGGGTAGGGCACCTTAATACTTGCTCGGCATGTACTTTCAATGGCCTACTAAAAGTGTCAAAGCTTGAAGTAAATCCATGATCCCAGCGTCGTGGCCTTGCCTTGTCAGAAAAAAACTTTTATGTCAACTGATTCTGGCCGCGGAAGCCTACGCAATTATGCAATAACACATTATTTTATTAATGACTATTTTCCATGCGGCAGGTCGACAGCTGCGGTCCAGGTACTGACCGTGGCTGGCAGCAGTGAGTGGATCTGCTGAGACGGCGTAACAGCATTTGGCTTCTACGACGGCCTTGAGACGTTTTTCCGCTCCGCAACACACTATGACCGTGGCACAATATGGCTCGCAAGCGGGTGCAGGCGTCCAGAGTCGAATCCCTGAGTCTCGGACCCTGGCTGGGGTACCAGGCAACGGCAGCCAATGAGAGGCCTCACCCTGGCACTACCAGATCGGAGGCTGGAACTGTCGGAGGTAGCCGACTGCTCCTAGACCAGCGGCTTTGCCAAGTTTGTGGAGCTGCTTAATGAAGCTGTAACTGCTAGGCTGCTCATGTGGCTGATGACCGGCACAGAGAATGCGCCAGACAAATACACGACGCCGATGAAGTAAAGCTACCGGCTGAACTGGTGGCGTCATACTTGCCATGGCCAGGTGTATTGTGACAGGAGCTCAGTTCCCGTCACGTACCCGGCTGTGAAACGTTGCTTTGCGCCACAGCACGTAGCAATCTATGCCGCCGCTACGGCAGACCGCTACACTGCACAACACTGTGCCACGATTAATGCAGCAGCAGAACTACAAAGGTGACTGATCCACATACATGTTGGCTGTCTGCTCCAGTCCGCCTGCTACCGATGCAGAACCAGTGGTAATGCTGACACTTCACAGTAGGTACCTGCTCTCTGCTATGTACTTAGCTGACAAGATGTGGTACGAGATTTGTACATATTATTTTGCTTTCAGGCAAATGACGTTTAAATATTGTTTTTTTAGTGGTCTTCAGTCAAAAGACTGGTTTGATG
Source organism: Schistocerca serialis cubense (assembly GCF_023864345.2). NCBI lineage: Eukaryota > Metazoa > Arthropoda > Insecta > Orthoptera > Acrididae > Schistocerca > Schistocerca serialis. The sequence continues at coordinate 865,838,863 of NC_064641.1, read as the reverse complement.
CAGTTCTCCATCCTCTCCACTCAATGGTCTTATTTTAGTCACAGTAGGACATTATACAGACGATGGGTAGGCAGTACGTTGTTTGATATTTTATTCTTCTATATAAGATTCACGTCGAAACAAGGCCCCTGGAGTAGACAACTGACGGCCTTGGGAGAGCCAGCCCTGACAGAACTCTACCATTTGGTGAGCAAGATGTATGAGACAGGCGAAATACCCTCAGACTTCAAGAAGAATATAATACTTCCAATCCCAAAGAAAGCAGGTGTTGACAGATCCGAAAATTACAGAACTATCAGTTTAATAAGTCACGGCTGCAAAATACTAACGCGAATTCTATACGGACGAATGCAAAAACTGGTTGAAGCCGACCTCGGGGAAGATCAATTTGGATTCCGTAGAAATGTTGGAGCATGTGAGGCAATACATCCCTACGACTTATCTTAGAAGATAGATTAAGAAAAAGCAAATCTACGTTTCTAGCATTTGTAGACAATGTTGACTGGAATACTCTCTTTCAAATTCTGAAGGTGGCAGGGGTAAAATACAGGATGCGAAAGGCTATTTACAATTTGCACAGAAACCACATGGCAATTATAAGAGTTGAGGGGCACGAAAGGGAAGCAGTGGTTGGGAAGGGAGTGAGACAGCGTTGTAGCCTCTCCCCGATGTTATTCAATCTGTATATTGAGCAAGCAGTAAAGGAAACAAAAGAAAAATTTGGAGTAGGAATTTAAATCCATGAAGAAGAAATAAAAACTTTGAGGTTTGCCGATGACATTGTAATTCTGTCAGAGACAGCAAAGGACCTGGAAGAGCAGTTGAACGGAATGGAAAGTGTCTTGAAAGGAGGATATAAGATGAACATCAACAAAAGCAAAACGAGGATAATGGAATGTAGTTGAATTAAATCAGGTGATGCTGAGGGAATTAGATTAAGAAATGAGACATTTAAAGTAATAGATGAGTTTTGCTACTTGGGGAGCAAAATAACTGATGATGGTCGAAGAAGAGAGGATATAAAATGTAGACTCGCAATGGCAAGAAAGCATTTGTGAAGAAGAGAGATTTGTTGACATCGAATATAGATTTAAGTGTCAGGAAGTCGTTTCTGAAAGTATTTGTATGGGATGTAGCCATGTATGGAATTGAAACATGGACGATAAATAGTTTGGAAAAGAAGAAAATAGAAGCTTTCGAAATGTGCTGCTACAGAAGAATGCTGAAGATTAGATGGGTAGATCATATAACTAATTAGGAGGTATTGAATAGAATTGGGGAGAAGAGGAAATTGTGGCACACCTTGACTCTAAGAAGAGATCGGTTGGTAGGACATGTTCTGAGGCATAAAGGGATCACCAATTTAGCATTGGAGGGCAGCGTGGAGGGTAAAAATCGTAGAAGGAGACCAAGAGATGAACACACTAAGCAGATTCAGAAGGATGTAAGTTGCAGTAGGTACTGGGAGATGAAGAAGCTTGCACAGGCTAGAGTAGTATGAAGAGCTGCATCAGACCAGTCTCGGGACTGAAGACCACAATAACAACATACAAGTTTCTGTCGGCTTTATTGCCTTCATCAGTACATCTGCAAACAGTCGCATTTATTCATATTTTACATAATAAATAATTTGTAAAGGTTTTTTACACTGGATCTTGACTCACGTCCTGACGTTCTAAACGGACATATTTCAACTTTTGCTGTTGTCTGTAGTTGTTCTATGCAATATTTTTCAGTAACGTTTACAGTTGTCCGATGATTTTATGGTGCACGTATATTATAACAGGTTTTCAATTATTTTGACAGTAGCAGAGATTAACAGCCGCTCCGTGTTCTGGCTTTCTTCAGACAGATACAGAACTGACACTCGCCAGGTCATTGTGTGAGTACGGAATGCGAATATCATTTTTTATCTAGTTTTGGGGGCGACTGAGAAGGAGCTGCAGCTGCCTTTCCCAGATACGCACTCTGACTCCAATGTACAACTTGCTTGATTGATTTCCTGTCAGCTTTGCTCACTGTCACCTCTTACGCCCTCGTGCACCACGTAGGTTGAGGTTCCGGCACTGTGCTTGCCAGTTCGTTTGTTGGCAGACTCTAGAAGGTGCCTCAACATAAAATTTAAGAATTCCGAAATCGTGTTGCACGTGATTTAATAAATTTTCAAAGAACACAGGTGTATGAGCAATTAGTTGAGTAAACAGCAATCAATGCTAAGCTCAGTCCGTGACGTAACCATTCTGACAGAACTGTCGAGTAGGATGTGTAAGATGTTTTGTGCTGTTGTAAATAATTTGCATATGCTGTACTGGGACAAAGATGAATGAGCGCACTGCATGTGTAGCGAATAAGATCCTTGACTCTGAGTTTAGTTTTATCTGTGGTTGACTTGCTGGTCTGTCTGTTGTGCAACTCTGCGCATTCATATTTGAGGCATGGTAGAGAGCAGTTCAGTTCTTCCGACAAGATATCTGTATTTGTAAATCTGCGAAAAACCATCTGGAATATTTTAATATGGAGAAGAAAAGTGATATATAATATTCTCTTGTTTTGTACTCGGAGGAACTGTAGAGATATGTTTGTACTTTTTTTTATAAAGGTCTCTTATGTTGTGCTGCCTTTTTCTCAACGATCAGAGTTTGAAACTTCCTGGCAGATTAAAAGTGTGTGCCGGACCGAGACTCGAACCAGGGTCGTAGGTTGTGTTCCAAAAATAAACAGCATATAGACAGAGGTGATGACACTTACTGCAGGACCTGATCATCATTTTTCAGGACAATGCTGAAGCACGTACAGTGCAAGCTGTTACTGGTTTGTTTGACTGATGGGGCTGCTAAGTGCTATACCACCTACTGCACTCCCCTGACTTAAGCCCTCGTAAGTTCAACTCCATTTCTAAACTGAAGGAAACACTGCACGGCATTCGCTTCAGAACTGCCACAAATTCGTCGGGCAATAGACTGCGCCGCTCGAGCTGTCAACACAACTGGCACTGCTAAGAGTATCTTACAACTTCCACATCACTGGCAACGGGTTATACACAATGCTGGTGACTACTTTGAAGTTCAGTAAAATTTTGAAACAGATATCTATTTTGTACGAGCTGTAAATAAATAGATGCCACATTAAAGTTCCAACCCTTGTAGATAATGTGTTGTATTTTTGTTGCTTGTATATTTTTGTGCCGGCCGGTGTGGCCGAGCGGTTCTAGGCGCTTCAGTCCGGAACCGCGCTGCTGCTACGGTCCCAGGTTCGAATTCTGCCTCGGGCATGGGTGTGTGTGATGTCCTTAGGTTAGTTAGGTTTAAGTAGTTCTAAGTTCTAGGGGACTGATGACTTCAGACGTTAAGTCTCGTACTGTTCAGAGCCATTTGAACCATTTTTATATTTTTGCCCGAGCACTGTACACTGAGAACAGTAATGATGTTGTGACCTGCACGGAAATTTTATTGTGCGTAATTTAAGAAGGAAAGCTATTCGTGAATTAAGGCGGGATTTGTATGTAGGTTTCGTGGGTTTATCGCAATTACAGAAATTTAAGAGAGCACTGTATTACGTGACTGTTTATTAGTATTGTGTGGGAAGTTGGCGGGTTCTGACTTCTAGATTATGAAAAGAGTGAAGTAGGGAGCAAAAGTGCAACCGGTACTCGCTGCCGGGTTTTATGTGTGACCATTGTGCAGCACGCAATCTCCTGTGCTGTGGGTTGGCGATATGCGATACGCGCTCCTTAGGAAAGCACAACGGAGGCGGTTTCTGTGCCACAGCGAGATAGCGCATTCAGTAGCCGTGTATCTGCCAGCCAGGTGTACGCAACCGGCGCTCGCACCAGCCCCTATCGGCTGGGGCCACGACCCGCGTCACGCCGAGCCGTATCTGCGTCTCAGATAACGCCGGCGTCTCAAAAAATGGCTCTGAGCACTATGGGACTCAACTGCTGAGGTTATCAGTCCCCTAGAACTTAGAACTACCTAAACCTAACTAACCTAAGGACATCACACACACCCATGCCCGAGGCAGGATTCGAACCTGCGACCGTAGCGGTCGCGCGGTTCCAGACTGTAGCGCCTAGAACCGCTCGGCCACCCCGGCCGGCGCCGGCGTCTCGAAGCCTGCCGAGGTGTCTCTGTACCGCTCTCTGTGGGGACAGGACTAACTGCAGAATGCCAGTCGCGCTCTACAAATGAAGACCACAGCACAAAACGGAGATATATGTTTGTACACTCTAAGACAGAAAAAAAGATGACCCACCGCGAAGGAATTATCCGTATGGGACGGAAATCAGGAGAACTGATATACATGTACAGACGAACAAACGATTACAATTTAAAGAAAGCTGGATGCTCTATTCTACAGAAAGAGCTCCACAAATTGAGCAAGTCAGTAACGCGTTAGCCCATCTCTTGCCCTTGTGCAAACAGTTATTCGGTTTGGCATTGACTCATGGAGTTGTTGCATGTCCTCCTGAGGGATATCGTGCCAAGTGAGCCGTGGTAAAAATTGCTGTTTTGAAGAGCGCGCCGCAGCGCGTAGTGTGAAGCAGTCGCCCTCCGTTTCTGGCGGTGGCGCCGCTGTGGCAATCGCACCTTTGGTGTCCCCCTCTGGTGGGAAAGGGGGATGGTTGCCTGTTCACGTGCATTTAAGGGGCGCTATCAGCTCGCCAGGGGTCAGTCTGGGTCAGTCTCTCGTCCCCAGCTTGCTGGTCTGTCTCTCGTCCGCATTTGTTAGGCAGTTAGTATCTGTCTGTCGTTCGGAGCTGCCTGTGTCATGTTTGTCGGATTTGGTGTGTTAACGAATTTATTGCATGGAGTGTAACGGCCAAATACCTGAAATATGTTTTCATCCTGCCTATGATCTTGAGAGGCGGTACCTGTGTACTGTAGAGCATCTTAACTTGTTTGGCCAACCTTGTATAATTTTATGTAAGATTGCATTTCATGGGCTTTTATTTAAATGATCATTTTGGTATATAAAGTTGCCACCCTTTCACTGTAAGACTTTTCTTAGAAGTTAAAATCAAGTTGCACCTTCGGTGGCAAAATTAATATTTTAATTGTTAGTGTTTACTACCATTTCCATCCCTCCTACGGGGGTGCATAGTTTGTGTGCTTGTGTAAATTGTTAAAACTTTTAGTTTAAATTAATCTGGTGTGTTTCAGATTTGCACCAGTGTAGTCTTTCAGAGGCTGTTGTGAGCGGTCGTAACTACGGCCTTGTCAAAAGGGAGCACATACAGTCAAAACTTGTTTTTTTCTGCCTTGGAATAAATTTTAACTTGATATTTTTAGAGGGTGCTTTCTGATTATAATTTTAAATCTGTTTCTTAAAAAAATGCTTTTAGGCACTATTAAAGTGAATAAAATTCCCATTTGTTAAAAGGAACTTAGTTGTGATTTCATCAGATACTCCCTGGCAACTACTTCTACGCTTACATAGTGTGATTAACTGTGTTAATGTTCTTGATGAATCTCTTTGTAAATAAAATAAATTCTTAAGTATATTCTTTGAAAATAAATCATGGTTCACCAAGTTCTGTCCAACTGACGCGTTAAGTCGTCAAAATCCCGAGCTGATTGGAGGGCCCTGCCCATAACGCTCCAAACGTTCTCAGCTGGGGAGAGATCGGTCGACCAGGCTGCCCAAGGTAGGGTCTGGCAAGCACGAAGACAAGCGGTGGAAACTAGAGATGGGCAAACTCTTTCACCTTTGGGAACTAGTTCACTGGTGATCGCTCTCTTTTTGGGAACCGTTCATTTTTACTAGTTCACCGTTCATTTTTACTCGTTCACCGTTCATTTGTGCATGCTATACGATTCTTACGAAAAATTGAAAATTAGTAGCATATGTGACTGAAGGATGGAAGGCTCCTAGAATTCCCCCTGCAGTACAGAGTTTTTATTCATTATGGAACTCTCACACACTTACAGAAGTAATTTCCGTGATTCTGCAAAACCTCTCGTTTAGCCACCTGTAGCGTTATGTGGCTGATTGCAGTGAAATAATATGTGGCCCACGAGAAACCGGCCCCGAGTACAGACTGCTCGCCAATTACGCACGATTTGTTGACCGCTACGAGCAGAGTAGATAAACACGTAACAATTACGCAGTAAAGAAATAACAAAACAAGCTAATGCAAACAACGACTTCGAAACAACAGATGACGATTGGTGGGCGACAATGAGCAGTCTAGTACTCGGGCCGACTTTTCGTGCGCCACCCTGTACCACTGAAATAATACTGTGAAGTTATCATATCCTGAATAAAACGTTCTCGGTTTTCAAGCAGCGTCAATTCGAATAAAATCCTCGAGCTTTCGATGACCATTTCCGCCCTCGTCGTCATGAGTTCACTGACTGAAGGGGCGCTTATATAGGCATGATGACATCATCAGCGGCCAATCAGATAGATCCAATGTGGCGCGCGTGCGTAAGTCGACCCGGGCAGCACCGGTGACGTCAGGCGTCGCCAGGTGCAGGCGCCACGTTTGAAACTGCCGCTCCCGCGTCGCGCATCTGTCTCTGCTTTCTGTCGATGTCCAGCGCCCGTCCCCATGCCCTCCTGAGTGTGTACCCCTGCTCTCTGTTGAAATTGTTGTTTAAACGAATCTCGGCCGCTTCCTTTATAACGGAGTCCCAATATGTAGATGCATGATCCAACACTTTTGTATTTTCGAACTGTATTTTATGTCCTTTGTCTAGGCAATGCTCCGCTATGGCCGACTTGTCAAGCTCGCTTTGTTTTATATGGCGCTTGTGTTCAGCACAACGATCCGTGCGAATTGTTTGTCCGTTATAGATGCTGCCATATTCACACGGTACACCATACACACCGGACACTCGAAGAGCAATGTCGTCTTTAACACGGCGCAACATATCTCGTATCTTGGGGGCCCAGCCCACGCTGTTTTACCCTGGATCAAAAAAAGATGGAAAATGGCCACTCGTGTGTTCCGTGCCGACTTTCTTTGCACGTGTAATGACGAAAAACTTGCCTTTTTGTAAGTATGTCGAAATAACGAAGTAAGCTGATATGCCCTTTTGCTACCTAGAAAGATGTATGTATTACATACAATGTAATTTTTATGTAATTTATGTAATTACAAAATACATTTTTATTACCGGTCGTGGACGCTGAACAGAATACGAAAAGAACCAGAAGTCCAGAGTTCAAGAAACGCTTGAAGCAGATCTAGAATGGGCGTGCGCCACGAACGTACCGGCATCTCTATACTGAACTAACTGGGCGCAGTCGGCAGTGGAACTGCGACGAGCGGCCACGTGAAGAAGGACGACTCCGGCCGACGGAGACCGAGATAGAGACGGAAACGAGACCGGCCTAAGTGACGCTGCCGGAACGAGACCGACCGTTTCCCGCTCCCGGGAACTACAAGGGGCGTTTGAAAAGTCCGTGAAAAGTCCGAGAGATGGCACCACCGGCGCGTATCGAGGTCATGTTTAGTTAGTAGCATCTTTGGAAAGAGCGCACACCAAGTTTCAGCCATATTGGGCTATTTCTTCGTGTTTGGCATTCGTGTGAACCAAGGAAGTCGAGTGATTGTCAAAAAATGGACGAAATAGAATTCCGTGTGGTGATTAAACATTACTTTATGAAAGGCAAAACGGATGAGGAGCATAAAGAGAAGCTTGATAAACATTACGGTGACTTTGCATCTTCGATTAGAATAGTTTATAAGTGGTTTCAAAATTTTCGGTGTGACCATATGGGCACAAGTGATGCTGAACGTTCTGGACGCCTTGTGGGCGTTACGACTCCAGAAACCATTGATAAAATCCATGATACGGTGATGGATGACAGAAGAGTTAAGGCGCGTGAGATTGTTAGTGCTCGAATGAACGGGTACTTAATATTTTGCATAAGCATTTGCACATGAGAAAGCTATCCGCAAGATCGGTTCTGCGATTGCTCACGCTTGACCAAAACGGAATTGTGTGAAGTGTTGCAAGGATGGTTTGCAGCTGTTCAGGAAGAATCTGCAGGACTTTAAGAGTCGTTTCGTCACTGTGGATGAAACATGGATACATTACTATACTCCTGAGACCAAAGAACAATCTAAACAATGGGTTACCAAAAAAAAAGGCGAAGACCTTTCCTTCGGAAGGAAAGGCTATGGCGACTGTTTTGAGATTCGCAAGGGATAATTCTCATCGACTATCTGGAAAATGGTAAAACTATTACAAGCGCATACTATTCATCGCTACTGGACCGTTTGAAAACCGAGCTGCAAGAAAAACGCCGGCGATTGGACCGCAAAAATGTCATTTTCCATCATGACAATGCACCAGCACACACCTCAGCAGTTGTGGTAGCAAAATTTATGGAAATAGGATTCCAGCTCTTTTTCACAATCCCCCCTGTTCTCCAGAATTGGCTCCCTCGGACTACTATTTGTTCCCCAATTTGAAGAAATGGCTGGCGGGACAAAAATTTTATTCAAACGAGCAGCAACTAATAGCTGTATTGCAGACTTGGACCATTCCTATTATTCAGAAGGGATCAACAAATTAGAACAGCGTTGGACGAAGTGTATAAGTCTAAGAGGAGGCTATGTCGAAAAGTAAAAAGGGTTTACCCCAGACACGTAAGTAGTTTCAATTTTTGCACGGACTTTTCAAACGCCCCTCGTATAAGTAGAAAGCCGCGACCGATGTGAGCTATGAAAGACCGTTCCTTAGAATTCGTTTCTCGCACCCTCCGTTCATCTAGGTGAATGGTTCCTTTGGACCCGTTAGTTCGCGAACAACCCATCTCTAGTAGAAACTCTCTCCGTGTGCTGGTGGGCATTGTCTTGCCGATGTAAGCCCAGGATGGCATACCATGAAGGGCAACAAAAAGGGGTGTAGAATATCGTCGACGTAACGCTGTGGTGCGACTGTGCCACTGATGGCAGCCATAGGGGTCCTGCTATGCCGTACATCAGGTGGTCGTTAGGTTGATATCGACTGCTGTCCAGAGCATCTCCAGGCACTTCTTCTCTTGTCTTCGGGGTCCAGTTCGAAGCGGGGCTCAACACAATTCTCCTCCAGTCAATGAGATTTCAGATCAAATGCGCGCAAAACCACAGCAAACGGGCTTGTTGTCAATAGTTATCGACGCAAGGGACACCGTGATCTCAGTCCCCACTTTTTGAGCTGCGTGTTAGTGGTCCTTGTGCTCGCTGAAGCACCAATTGAGCGTCTGATCGATGATAATGGTGAATCCGGGGCTCTGAGTGCCTCTCTGACGATTGCTCGGTCCTCACCTTCTGTCGTCTCTCTTGGTCGACTGCTTCCTTCTCGACACTGCGTTCGGCCATGGTTCAGCCATCCCTGGGAGCATCGTCGAATATTGGCATCTGCCCTGGTGCTGACATGTCCCCCTTTTACTCTCCTTGCGGTGAAACTGAACTGCAGCATCACACATTCATCCGTCGGCCGCCAAAGTTTACAATTTTGCACATTCCGTCGATACTTAGACAAATATCAGTTCGTGACCAACTTACAAAATTCCTTAGTAGTGCGATGGCTTTCTTATTTTTTTAAAAAAAGAGGGAGAGAATATAATTTTTACGTGAAAGAAATTTCAAAAAATGAAACACTGTGATTCCTGATGCTTTCCTCTATTTTTGTCATGTGTCCTCTCCTGACAAGAATGCCAAATCTAATCAAACATTTGGATCTTATACGGCTCGCCAGTTTATTGTTATGACTCTTATATCAAGGGTCTAAACGATGCCGCGCGACCGCTACGGTCGCAGGTTCGAATCCTGCCTCGGGCGTGGATGTGTGTGATGTCCTTAGGTTAGTTAGGTTTAAGTAGTTCTAAGTTCTGGGGGACTGATGACCTCAGATAGTGCTTAGAGCCATTTGAACCATTTTTTTTTCTAAATGATGACCTTAAGCACTGATAGTGATCTATAAAGCGATTCGGGACAGACAACACCACGCTGAATATCGTCTGGACCAATCACAGCATGGGCGTGTCTAATATGGCATTTCATGTCCTCGGGAGTCGTCGGTGTTTCCTTGTAGCCCTCTTGTTGTACCCCAGATACGTCTACAGATACTACGTCTAATAAGCATGCAGACCAGTATGTGCTTCCCAAACAATTGATGCAGTGATCTCAAAATTTTCTATTAAGGCTTATAGTTCTTTGGCCCAGGCCATCAGTCTTGTTGATACATCTACCGTTTTATGTCCAGTGGGAAATCTTCCAACAACTACGCGTTTAGCAACTACAGATACGTGTACCTCTTTACAATTCCAGCTATAACACAGGGATCACTGAAAAGGCTGAGGTCTGACAAACCAGCATTGATGTTTGTCCACCGTGGACTTTCAGCTGACCAGTTGTGCATATCTTGAAGACTGATTTGTCCTTCGTTTCTAAACGATGCTTCATTCGCAAAAAAAGTCGCTGTACACTGGAATAAGAGTTACGGCCGTAGAAGTTCGAAATAAAGTTGGCAGAACATAAGTTGCGAAAATTTGTTTACTCATAGATAGGCGACTGACTTTTAATTCGTGTAACTTCTGCGTACCACTTATCTGTTTATTCAGTTGATGAAAGCTATTTAACGCGAATTGTAGTGTTTAGATGTTAAGCTCGTTTTTTAAATAACGCTACCGTCAAATGAGATACTTATTTTTCTTGTAGAATGTGTTATTCGACAAGGCGATAAATACGCAGATTTAGTGCCCTTTTGAACGATCTCGGCCGACTTCTTTCTCTTTCCTTTCTCAATTAAAATTTGTGCTCCGTCGCTAATGATCTCGTTGTCATTTTACATTGTGTGAATTCCTATGGGACCAGACTGCTGAGGTCATCGGTCCATAGACTTACGCACTACTTAAACTAACTTAACTAAGAACGGAACACACACCCATGCCCGAGGGAGAACTTGAACCTCCAGCGGCAGCGGCCGCGCAGTTCGTGACAAGGCGCCTCAAACCGCGTGGCCACTCCGCGCGGCTAAATTGCGAATGATATAGTTGTCGACGGCGCGTTACACCCTATCTTCCGTCCTTTTATTCACGTTGAAACAGCCAACACAAACCACCCAAGGGGTACCCAAACGAGTAAATTTATCGACTCGCGTCTTTTGCTGAATTACAGTGGATAATGTAGCAGATGTTTTGACGTACACAAATTTTAAGGTTTATAACAGCTGAAGTATGAGATCAACTACTATTATTAACAGAGCCTCATACACAGTATTCGGAAAGTTGCTGTGCAGTTATCAACATAATTATTTGGAAATAACGTCCACAGGGCGGCTGTACAATGCTTCTCACCTACGTGGTTATGGAAGTTCTTAAGTCACAAAGCGTGCGTGGGCTATTGTGATACACTCAGATTTTGCTGCTGCCCAAAGAAAAAAAGTCTGGTGCAGTAAGGTCCGGGGGGTCTTAGATACACTACTGGCCATTAAAATTGCTACACCACGAAGATGACGTGCTACAGACGCGAAATTCGAACCGACAGGAAGAAAATGCTGTTATATGCAAATGATTAGCTTTTCAGAGCATTCACACAAGGTTGGCGCCGGTGGCGACGCCTACAACGCGCTGACATGAAGAAAGTTTCCAACCGATTTCTCATACACAAACAGCAGTTGACCGGTGTTGCCTGGTGAAACGTTGTTGTGATGCCTCGTGTAAGGAGAAGAAATGCGTATCATCACGTTTCCGACTTTGGTAAAGGTCAGATTGTAGCCTATCGCGATTGCGGTTTATCGTATCGCGACATTGCTGCTCGTGTTGGTCGAGATCCGATGACTGTTAGCAGAATATGGAGTCGGTGGGTTCAGGAGGGTAAACAGAACGCCGTGCTGGATCGTATCACCAGCAGTCGAGATGACAGGCACCTTATCCGCATGGCCTTAATGGGTCCGCGCAGCGACATCTCCATCCCTCAGTCAACAGATGGGGACGTTTGCAAGACATCAACCATCTGCACGAACAGTTCGACGACGTAAGCACCGTCATTGACTATCAGCTCGGAGACCATGGCTGCGGTTACCCTTAACGCTGTTCACAGACAGGAGCGCCTGCGATGGTGTACTCAACGACGAACCTGGGTGCACGAATGGCAAAACGTCATTTTTTCTGATGAATCCAGGTTCTGTTTACAGCATCATGGTGGTCGCATCCGTGTTTGGCGACATGCGGTGAACGCACATTGGAAGCGTGTATTCGTCCTCCCCATACTGGCGTATCGTCCGGCGTGATGGTATGGGGTGCCATTGGTTACACGTCTCGGTCACCTCTTGTTCGCATCGACGGCACTTTGAACAGTGGACGTTACATTTCAGATGTGTTACGACCCGTGGCTCTTTTGTTCGATCCCTGCAGGACCGCATGTTGCAGGTCCTGTATGGGCCTTTGTGCATACAGAAAATGTTCGACTGCTGCCCTGGCGAGCACATTCTCCAAATCTCTCACCAACTGAAAAGTCTGGTCAATGGTAGCCGAGCAACTGGCTCGTCACAATACGCCATTCACTACTCTTGATGAACTGTGGTATCGTGTTGAAGCTGCATGGGCAACTGTACCTGTACACGCCATCCAAGCTCTGTTTGACTCAATGCCCAAGCGTATCAAGGCCGTTATTACGGCCAGAGGTGGTTCTTCTGGGTACTGATTTCTCAGGATGTATGCACCCAAATTGCGTGAAAATGTAATCACATGTCAGTTCTAGTATAATATATTTGTCCAATGAATACCCGTTCACCATCTGCTTTTCTTCTTGGTGTAGTAATTTTAATGGCCAGTAGTGTATTTTGATGTGACATGTTCCCCATAAACTTACAAAGATACATAGTGTTGTTGCCTGTTTGTGCAGTAGCGGCAGCTTATTGAAATTATGAGTTCCTGATCTGGTCTTCCTCTAGCAGACCAATGAAATCGTGGATCCTTAACAGTAACGTTCACTGTTCACTGTTGGCGGTTTCTTCAAAAATAAAGGCCCACTAACGCGCCGGCTGGATGTTGCACCCAAAACCCAAATTTCTGATCATACAACGGCGTTTCAAGTACAGGATGAGGAGTCTACTTCGACCATAATCGTGTGTTTTGTGTGTTAACACGACCAGAGTGCTGGAACCCGGCCCCGTCTGTATAAAATGCGGCATCAAGGGTGTCAGTATCAAGATGAAAACCATTTGTAGTTATTGGATTCGCTTTTGCTGATTCGCATCTTTCAATTCATGCACTGCTATCGCTTTGTACGGAAATAATTTCAGTGTCTGCCCAACCGCTTTGTGCGTGGTTGCAAGCCTGATAGCTTTTTCTTGTGCCAACTTGCTCAGTGATTAGCTGGGCTCTGCTGCATAGTCAGCAATATGGAACAACTTCTGTTCGTCTAGTTTAGCCCGTTTACCAGTTCGTTCGGCATCTAATACTGAGCCTGTCTCTCGAAGTTTCTCAATAAGTCTACGAACTTGATTAGGGAATTTTTCGGCAAATGACTACTTAAACTACATGAGCTATGTGGCGTCACTGAGTTTCATCTAAGAAATTTATTTTAAGTTCTATATTAAAATGTTTGTTCTAGGATTATTATAATTATTATTTTTAGTTCGTCTCATGCAAGCACTAGTTTATTTAGTTTTGCTATTTGGCCATTGTTCATTTACTTAATTAGTAATTCCGTGACTTCAGTGGATTTTGAATAGCTCAAAAAATTTCAGAGAATTTCCAGAGATCCATGTGCTGGTCTGAAAAGATCTCGCCGATTAGCTACAACTCTGCTAATTAATACATGATCGCCTGAAACTCGATATTGTACTTGCTCTCACACAAAGGATCTTCGGAGCCTGTACTAGTGAATTACAGCACTCAGATGAGGCATGAATGTCTTAGCCGGATACATAGATTTCCACACAATAACAACGGGTTTTAAATTCTCCCGCTGAAGTGACCGCGCTTGCAGCCTCGCCAGGAAACGTCCAAAAAACAAAGTCAGAAAATCCTACGTCGGTATTAAACGTGCCCGGTTAGATTAGTCACTGTTGGATAAATATATGAAAGCTGTGTACCTTAAACTTTTGCTTTGTTATTTTACTGAAAATATTACACTACTGTAAACCGAGATAACATTAATTGAACACTATTTGTGTCGAAAAATTGACCCTGCACGAATACAAGTTGTAATGGGGCCAAAAATAGTACAAGTTGCTCCTAATCAATAGAAAGGTCCGTACTCGTTAAGTCTCCTAACCAAAGTAAGTCACAATCGTTGCATACTTTCATTACAAGATTTGCTCTCCTAGGAGAAGCGCTAAGGTTACAGGACATGTACCGCGCTCTCGTAGTCGAATTAAAGTCGATATATCATTAAAAACATTGTAGTAGCATGTGACATGCCGTAAGTGTAAATCAGTGTGTAAATGTATGTTACGCCACTGCAGCGTGTGATGTATAAAACTCTAACATAAACTAGTAGTAAAACTTCTTCGAAATACCGAAACGTTCTTCTGCAGATGAAGTCGATATATCATTAAAAACATTGTAGTAGCAGATGATATGCCGTAAGTGTAAATCAGCGTGTAAATGTATGTTACGCTACTGCAGCGTGTGTTATATAAAACTGTAACATAAACTAGTAGTAAAACTTCTTCGAAATTCCGAAACGTTCTTCTGCAGTTCAACACATCACCTGCTAAATCCAACGCCCAGGATAAGACTTCTTTCGTACTGGAGGATGTCGACTAAATTTTGGAGACGAACAAATGGGAATGAATTTGGGACGTAATGTAAATCGAACTCCTGATAGTATCTGTGTATGCATGCGAGATGAGTGCAGCCTGACACTTGTGTGTGTAAATGAATAAATAATGTAACATTCGTTCTGGCGTAACTAGCTAACTTGTTTGGAAGTTTGCACGCACAAAAAAATCAATGCGCACAGTGTATAAATTCTACTCAAACTAAACATGCACGTAATTATGTCTACATGTATGAATTTGTTATCTCTTTGTATTAAGTTGATTTATCAAGTATATTGGTTCACATGATTTGTGTGTAAATAAATCAACAGCTGCTAGTGTTAATATTACTGCAATTGACTCTCAAACAGTTTAGTTTGGGATGACGTAAATTATTTTACGTCAACCAAACAAAACGCTTCCTCTTAGTAAAGGAAATGTTTGAATTTAGACGTTCAGTTCAGTCTAGAATGTTGTTTAAAACAAAAATTTTAATTTAGAGGAGAGAAGGCTAATACGAGGTATTGAATACACTCCTGGAAATTGAAATAAGAACACCGTGAATTCATTGTCCCAGGAAGGGGAAACTTTATTGACACATTCCTGGGGTCAGATACATCACATGATCACACTGACAGAACCACAGGCACCTAGACACAGGCAACAGAGCATGCACAATGTCGGCACTAGTACAGTGTATATCCACCTTTCGCAGCAATGCAGGCTGCTATTCTCCCATGGAGACGATCGTAGAGATGCTGGATGTAGTCCTGTGGAACGGCTTGCCATGCCATTTCCACCTGGCGCCTCAGTTGGACCAGCGTTCGTGCTGGACGTGCAGACCGCGTGAGACGACGCTTCATCCAGTCCCAAACATGCTCAATGGGGGACAGATCCGGAGATATTGCTGGCCAGGGTAGTTGACTTACACCTTCTAGAGCACGTTGGGTGGCACGGGATACATGCGGACGTGCATTGTCCTGTTGGAACAGCAAGCTCCCTTGCCGTTCTAGGAATGGTAGAACGATGGGTTCGATGACGGTTTGGATGTACCGTGCACTATTCAGTGTCCCCTCGACGATCACCAGTGGTGTACGGCCAGTGTAGGAGATCGCTCCTCACACCATGATGCCGGGTGTTGGCCCTGTGTGCCTCGGTCGTATGCAGTCCTGATTGTGGCGCTCACCTGCACGGCGCCAAACACGCATACGACCATCATTGGCACCAAGGCAGAAGCGACTCTCATCGCTGAAGACGACACGTCTCCATTCGTCCCTCCATTCACGCCTGTCGCGACACCACTGGAGGCGGGCTGCACGATGTTGGGGCGTGAGCGGAAGACGGCCGAACGGTGTGCGGGACCGTAGCCCAGCCTCATGGAGACGGTTCCGAATGGTCCTCGCCGATACCCCAGGAGCAACAGTGTCCCTAATTTGCTGGGAAGTGGCGGTACGGTCCCCTACGGCACTGCGTAGCATCCTACGGTCTTGGCGTGCATCCGTGCGTCGCTGCGGTCCGGTCCCAGGTCGACGGGCACGTGCACCTTCCGCCGACCACTGGCGACAACATCGATGTACTGTGGAGACCTCACGCCCCACGTGTTGAGCAATTCGGCGGTACGTCCACCCGGCCTCCCGCATGCCCACTATACGCCCTCGCTCAAAGTCCGTCAACTGCACATACGGTTCACGTCCACGCTGTCGCGGCATGCTACCAGTGTTAAAGACTGCGATGGAGCTCCGTATGCCACGGCAAACTGGCTGACACTGACGGCGGCGGTGCACAAATGCTGCGCAGCTAGCGCCATTCGACGGCCAACACCGCGGTTCCTGGTGTGTCCACTGTGCCGTGCGTGTGATCATTGCTTGTACAGCCCTCTCGCAGTGTCCGGAGCAAGTATGGTGGGTCTGACACACCGGTGTCAATGTGTTCTTTTTTCCATTTCCAGGAGTGTATTTTACGATACTCCCCAGTATAACATAAATTAAGCAGGTGATCCTGCAAACAGTAATGGTTCCACGAGGCACCTCGGGAACAAGTGCGTTGTTGTAACCAGAGTTGGGACTAACATACAAGTAACCAGTGTAGGCTGGAGTTTTGTAAACAGAAAGGCCGGGGTCAGCGATCCTACCTTCCAGTTACAGTACTCACACACAGCGGTCGACAGTCTTAGCCACATAAATGTACTATTGTTCTCGTATAGTGACTTAAACGCCAATTTCTGGAATACAGCGTCCTTTTTCGAGGATGTACCACGTGTTCGAAGAAATGCTTTGTTTGATTTGCACAGTACGACTGTTAATTCTCCTCCTACTGATCCTGGCAGAAATATAAGAATCAAAGTGAACGGAATCCGTAACAAATACGGCCTGTAATGGAACTCTGTTTTAAATAGTGGCGCACAGTCTCCGCAAGGACTGTACGAATAATCGGCGACAATATCGAGGACTGCATCTTACTTGCCACCAGAACATCTAGGTCAAGGCAGAAGTGGAAACCGTAGTTGAAGGTTAATTTGAATAAATTTCTTATTAAAATGCGTGCTTTTGAAACGCTGTTTTTCCAATCGCTTCTCCTCACAGTAACGCTTGCATTCTACGTCCGCAGTTATTTGTTGGATGTATTCCAATCTCTGTATTCCTGTGTAGTTCTTAGCCTCTACAGTTACATATGGTACTATGGAAGTTGTTCTCTGATGTTCAACACGTTATCTATAGTGGCGTAGCGGCAATTCTGGATTTACTTCTAGAGGAGGCCACATGTGCTATCTGTAGTGGCATTGTAGCAATTCCAGATTTACTCCTGGAAGAGCCCTAAGGGGTAGTACAACGCACACAAAATATTAGATCACTTTATTAAAAATTGAACAAGATAAATTACTTAATTTCGAAACAATCCAGGTCCACAGGAATGTCGCTATATACAGGGTTATTACAAATGATTGAAGCGATTTCACAGCTCTGCAATAACTTTTTTATTTGAGATATTTTCACAATGCTTTGCACACACCTACAAAAACTCAAAAAGTTTTTTTAGACATTCACAAATGTTCGATATGTGCCCCTTTATTGATTCGGCAGACGTCAAGCCGATAATCAAGTTCCTCCCACACTCGGCGCAGCATGTCCCCATCAATGAGTTCGAAAGCATCGTTGATGCGAGCTCGCAGTTCTGGCACGTTTCATGGTAGAGGAGGTTTAAACACTGAATCTTTCACATAACCCCACAGAAAGAAATCGCATGGGGTTAAGTCGGGAGAGCGTGGAGGCCATGACATGAATTGCTGATCATGATCTCCACCACGACCAATCCATCGGTTTTCCAATCTCCTGTTTAAGAAATGCCGAACATCATGATGGAAGTGCGGTGGAGCACCATCCTGTTGAAAGATGAAGTCGGCGCTGTCTCCAATTGTGGCATGAGCCAATTTTCCAGCATGTCCAGATACACGTGTCCTGTAACGCTTTTTTCTCAGAAGAAAAAGGGGCCGTAAACTTTAAACTGTGAGATTGCACAAAACACGTTAACTTTCGGTGAATTGCGAATTTCCTGCACGAATGCGTGAGGATTCTCTACCGTCCAGATTCGCACATTGTGTCTGTTCACTTCACCATTAAGAAAAAATGTTGCTTCATCACTGAAAACAAGTTTCGCACTGAACGCATCCTCTTCCACGAGCTGTTGCAACCGCGCCGAAAATTCAAAGCGTTTGACTTTGTCATCGGGTGTCAGGGCTTGTAGCAATTGTAAACGGTAATGCTTCTGCTTTAGCCTTTTCCGTAAGATTTTCCAAACGGTCGGCTGTGGTACGTTTAGCTCCCTGCTTGCTTTATTCGTCGACTTACGCGGGCTACGCGTGAAACTTGCCCGCACGCGCTCAACCGTTTCTTCGCTCACTGCAGGCCGACCCGTTGATTTCCCGTTACAGAGGCACCCAGAAGCTTTAAACTGCGCATTCCATCGCCGAATGGAGTTAGCAGTTGGTGGATCTTTGTTGAACTTCGTCCTGAAGTGTCGTTGCACTGTTATGACTGACTGATGTGAGTGCATTTCAAGCACGACATACGCTTTCTCGGCTCCTGTCGCCATTTTGTCTCACTGCGCTCTCGAGCGCTTTGGCGGCAGAAACCTGAAGTGCGGCTTCAGCCGAACAAAACTTTGTGAGTTTTTCTACGTATCTGTAGTGTGTCGTGACCATATGTCAACGAATGGAGCTACAGTGAATTTATGAAATCGCTTCAATCATTTGTAATAGCCCTGTATAAGTTACTGTCGCTGAACCGTAAAAATTACCACTAGCTTCGATACAGAATGGTAGTCATATCTCAATGTACAATTGTCGATAAACTTCGATACACAGTTCTGCGTTCTAATAGAATTCGCGCTGCTGGATCCGAAGCAAGATGACGCTGGTGTCGCAAGCGATGGTTAACGAGTGGGCTGACCTGCGCTACGCTCTGATGTAAGTAAATATAGGCCTCGCAACAAGTTTGTGACGTCACAGTAGTTGCCTTGCCCAATATACATTTGCACATGCAAAAAAAAAAGTGGACACCGCCCTGAATGAAACCTGCAGGCCGATCACAGGCTGCCTGAAGCCAACGCCAATACAGAAGCTGTATACACTTGCACGTACAGCCTCATCCGATATTAGACGCGAGATAGTGGCTAGCAACGTGAGGCAAAAGGTCTGAAATAACCCGGAGCACCCCTTGCACGAACATCACGCACCACCACTTCGACTGAAGTCCAGGAAGAACTTCCTACAGTCTTCTGTTCCCATTGACAGAGAGCAAAGTATAGCCAAGGTTGAACTGTGGAGAAAAAGACATCCTGTCCATCCAGAGCGAGACGTAGTTGAAGAAACTCTGCTACTTGGTCACCAAAAAGGATGGAGCACATGGAAGTCCTTGAACAGACTGCGTGATACACCCATTAAACTCGCTGGGCAGAACAGGTAATAGAGTTGTGGAAAGGGCCAAGGGTTGAGGTCAGTTTCTGCTTCTAATTGTAATTTAGTAATTCTTTCACGGCTGAAGGCCTCCAACAAGAAATCTTAACAAGATAAAAATCCAATTAAGATAGCAATACAATAATTTAAAGAAACAACATAAGCAAGGTGTAATACGAATGGCTGAGGGCCACAATCAAACTTCAAAATTTCAAAATACATTACCATAATCTTTAAAGGCAGATGGCCGCAGTGTTTAAGCTTGAAAGCTAAATTTAAAATTAATTTTGCAAAATTTTAAGAAACAAACAATAACCATAAGCCTAAAAGTTAAAATAGCTGACAACAGATAATTAAACACCGGTGGCACTCAGAAGGCCTCCAGGGAGGTCGGTCTGCCCTCGTTCACTCAGGTGAGACAGGTGGTGAGCCCAACTACACTTGATCTGTCGGAACCCAACCCGGGGACAGCCACGGACCGACCGACACAACAACTTGCTTCCCGTCAATCAGTACATGAGAACCTCAACCGGCAAAGTTACAAGCGTGATAATTCATAATGGAGTACGTATTAGCTGTCAAAATTACACACCATGTTGGACAGCGACAACAGGTGAGGAAATGACGGTGCCTGAAATTACGTTAGTGGCCAGGGCAGGTAACCGGAACACTAACGGCCACTAGGCAGAAAATTCCACTGGTACACTTGAATTTGAAACACGATAATAGTTAACCCGCTCAAAAGAACACTGCCTGAATTTACGTCAGTGCACAGGGCAGGTAACCAGAACACTACCCGCCACAAAACAGAAAATTCCACTGCTGCACTCAAATCGCAGTCGACCAAAATACTTAATTGCACCGCATGGCGGCCAAATCTCAGCAGTAGAAACACTCGATGTTGCTCACGGGAAAACCTCCCCAACAGCGAACCACCACAACACGAATAAACGTCGCTTGGGTAGTTGAAACCACTACTCAACTTTGACGTCCTGAGTCGGTGAACCACGAAGCTCGTAGCGATCGTACAGCTCCACGCACGCTCCGACACTGCACAGGGGCTGCCAGCGGCCCCAGCCGACTGCACCGCGCGGAGATAACTTCCCTCGTCCGCAACAACCGACCGACTCCTCTCAGAGTGCCGACAATGCCTAAAATCGTCGCCAGTGGAAATAACGACAATTGTACACACAATGTGACAAACACTTGCACGAAGACCTGAACGATACCCAACAGTAACTTAACACACACGAAGACAAATCGGGAGTCGATGCACACATACAGAGCCCACTCATGAACGATCGTCGAGCCAAAACGCGTCGTCCGGTAGGACGACCGACCGACGATCCACCAAGACCGTGGCCCGGCTCAAGTGATGCGTGGCGGCAATGGCCGGGCGAGCCATGTCGACGCAGACCTCACTGCTGCTCCAATCCGACTGCACTAGTGCCGCATTGCAACTCCCCGACTGGCAGGTCCGGACTGCGCTCCAGACGCGTTCCAACTGACTGGCCAACATGAACTCGCAACCCGAACTGCCACCGGTCGAGCAAAGATAGTACAAGAGGGGATATATCGATAAGCGCTGCTAATGCCGCCCACGGTCAGGCAAAGCAGCAACTCAGTGACAGTAGTAATTTAAATAACGTAGTGAGGTGGAAGTACGTTAAAAACAGGGTGTAATATACATGATGGCAGGAAAACGAGCCACGCACAGCTCACTGCGCTGCAGCGTTGCAAGAACGATGGACAACTAGAAGAAATTGTGCACCGCACAATGCGGAGACACATTGTGTGAGTGTGGAGATGAACAAACTACAAGCCATCTCCTGAAGTGTCATCTCTGTCCATACTCTTGTGCAAGACTGGAACTGGCTTGTAGCAACGCAGTCAACTTTGCCAAATACTGGATACAACGAGAGTAAATGTGTTTATTATGTAAAAATTGATTTCTTACTCCTGTGCGTATTTTGTAAATACTGATTTCTTACTCTTTTTTCCCTATGTGTTCATTTTATTACGTTTATACGTCTCTGAGTTACTCACATATTCAAATATGTATATTTTTAAATGAGCACAGTCTGTGTCCTGTTACTTCTGACACGAATAGATAAATATGCACATTAAGAAATGCAGTCTGAGGCTAAGTAACAATGTAATTGAACAGAATATCCGTGCAACGTAATAACGAAGGAATGACACAAATTTACAGATTTTACTGGTCTCATACAGATATGATTTCATGTATATAGACTGAAGCAACGAGTAAAACTTTGTACCAAGGGCAGGAATTAAACCCGGGTCTCCTTCTGACTAGGCAGGATCGTATGCCACTAAGCCACTTTGGCACAGCATTTACACAACTGCACGGATTACGCTGGCATGCCTCTCTTCTTGATCCAAGTTCTTAGCTGTATGAGACGAATAAAATATCTGAAATTGTGTCATTTCATTTTTATGAGTACCTGCACCTGGGTTTCAGCCTGGATCCCTCATTTATATTTGATGCTGAGATGCTGTTCCAGAACATGGAGAACCTTGGCAATTCGTGTGTCAGGAGGAACTTAAAGTAGACTGGGATGGCAGTGAGACTTTGGATCGAGGAGGGAGGCGTGCCATGGTAGTCAGTGAAGTTGTGTGAACTACTGTGCCAAGATGGCTTAGTGGCCTGCCTAGTAAGCAGTGGACCTGGGTTCGATTCCCGGCCTTGGTACAAATTTTCACTCACCGCTTCAATCTATATACATAAAATAGTAATACCGAAGGCTACTTTTTTTAACCTCTAATTTGTTGTGAAACGCAAATCACAGTGAAAATCAAATATGTTATACATGCAACATTTAGGTACAGCTTCCAGCTACTTGCCTTCATAGTCACTGCTCCGACTTAGATATGCGATGTAGCGTGGAACCAGCTTTCCAATAGCCTCGTCATAGAAGGAAGCCGCCTGCAATATCCGCCTCTTCCCTACATTGGTCAGCAGCTCGTTGGCTGTGCCAAAATGTTGTCTTTATAGCCAGCGGTTCATGTGGGCGAAGAGATCAAAATCAGAGGGTGCCAAGTCCAGGCTGTATGGCGGATCATCAAACACTATCCATCGTAAATGTTGTAGGAGTGTCTACATAGAAGCTGCAGTATGTGGCCGAGAACTGTACTGAATAAAGAATGTTTGATAGTTAGTTAAGTGGGCTGCATAAAATCAGGCGAAACCTATCAGCAGGACTTCACACTTAGCGAGAGACACTACTTTCGTGATCATTGTGCGCTCAGAACTGAAAAGCAGGACTTGGAGCGATAGCCAGCCGCTATGCCCAAGCGGTTCTAGACGCTTCCGTCCAGAACCGCGCTGCTGTTACGGTCGCAGATTCGAATCCTGCCTCGGGCATAGATGTGTGTGGTGTCTTTAGCTAAGTCTATGGGACTGATGACCTCACATGTTAAGTCCCATAGTGCTTGGGGACATTTGAACTCGGTGTGATAGACGGGCATAGTAGAGACACTGTGCTTGCTGGTGTTAATTTCACGACCGATTAGAAGTTGAAAAAAAAAGATAGTCCTTATACACTCCTGGAAATTGAAATAAGAACACCGTGAAATCATTGTCCCAGGAAGGGGAAACTTTATTGACACATTCCTGGGGTCAGATACATCACATGATCACACTGACAGAACCACAGGCACATAGACACAGGCAACAGAGCATGCACAATGTCGGCACTAGTACAGTGTATATCCACCTTTCGCACCAATGCAGGCTGCTATTCTCCCATGGAGACGATCGTACAGATGCTGGATGTAGTCCTGTGGAACGGCTTGCCATGCCATTTCCACCTGGCGCCTCAGTTGGACCAGCGTTCGTGCTGGACGTGCAGACCGCGTGAGACGACGCTTCATACAGTCCCAAACATGCTCAATGGGGGACAGATACGGAGATCTTGCTGGCCAGGGTAGTTGACTTACACCTTCTAGAGCACGTTGGGTGGCACGGGATACATGCGGACGTGCATTGTCCTGTTGGAACAGCAAGTTCCCTTGCCGGTCTAGGAATGGTAGAACGATGGGTTCGATGACGGTTTGGATGTACCGTGCACTATTCAGTGTCCCCTCGACGATCACCAGTGGTGTACGGCCAGTGTAGGAGATCGCTCCCCACACCATGATGCCGGGTGTTGGCCCTGTGTGCCTCGGTCGTATGCAGTCCTGATTGTGGCGCTCACCTGCACGGCGCCAAACACGCATACGACCATCATTGGCACCAAGGCAGAAGCGACTCTCATCGCTGACGACGACACGTCTCCATTCGTCCCTCCATTCACGCCTGTCGCGACAGCACTGGAGGCGGGCTGCACGATGTTGGGGCATGAGCGGAAGACGGCCTAACGGTGTGCGGGACCGTAGCCCAGCTTCATGGAGACGGTTGCGAATGGTCATCGCCGATACCCCACGAGCAACAGTGTCCCTAATTTGCTGGGAAGTGGCGGTGCGGTCCCCTACGGCACTGCGTAGGATCCTACGGTCTTGGCGTGCATCCGTGCGTCGCTGCGGTCCGGTCCCAGGTCGACGGGCACGTGCACCTTCCGCCGACCACTGGCGACAACATCGATGTAATGTGGAGACCTCACGCCCCACGTGTTGAGCAATTCGGCGGTACGTCCACCCGGCCTCCCGCATGCCCACTATACGCCCTCGCTCAAAGTCCGTCAACTGCACATACGGTTCACGTCCACGCTGTCGCGGCATGCTACCAGTGTTAAAGACTGCGATGGAGCTCCGTATGCCACGGCAAACTGGCTGACACTGACGGCGGCGGTGCACAAATGCTGCGCAGCTAGCGCCTTTCGACGGCCAACACCGCGGTTCCTGGTGTGTCCGCTGTGTCGTGCGTGTGATCATTGCTTGTACAGCCCTCTCGCAGTGTCCGGAGCAAGTATGGTGGGTCTGACACACCGGTATCAATGTGTTCTTTTTTCCATTTCCAGGAGTGTATATGGCAAGCACAGTACGAGAAATTGAATAGTGGTAAAGAAGAAAAATCACTTAAAAGATCCTAACAAGAACTAACATGTTACAGTGAGCTACTTACAGTTGATCACCGTGCTGTGGCGATGTAGAATCCATACTTTAATCACACTATTCAAATATGGACCGCTGAATAACTCCTAGCAATACGACTTAAAGTCGGTTGAAAGATGTTGCTGTGGTATCATGTATCGATACCACCCCACTGGCGTTCTACAGTTGGTAACGGAACTGCAAGTCCCCGTTAGGTGCCACCAGCGGTCACACGGGAACTGGTGGACCCAATGGTACGCGCCTGCTGGGCCATCTCTCCAACAGCTCTGGGCTACGAGCGCGCTCTGCTGCCGCGATATGGGACGGCCGGCGGCAGAAACACGGCCCACCTGCGCTCGGAATAGTGGCTCTGAGCACTATGGGACTTAACATCTGTGGTCACCAGTCTCCTAGAACTTACAACTACTTAAACCTAACCAACCTAAGGACATCACACACATCCATGCCTGAGGCAGGATTCGAACCTGCGGCCGTAGCGGTCGCTCGGTTCCAGATTGAAGCGCCGAGAACCGCTCGGCCACACCGGCCGGCACTTGCGCTCGGAGCCACTTCGCCATGTGACGCTATGCGGACGCCGTCTATTCATAGCCCCAACACCGTCGTTCGTGCTTTGGTACAGAGAGGCTGTTCCTTGTTGACATTGATAAGCTGGACTCGGCCTGTAGCTGCATTGTTTGTAATGAGTCTTCGCATGCTTGGAGAAGTACAAGTTAAGTAAATCTTCTGTTTGTTGTGTTAATTTGTTCGTTAATTATTTCTTTTCCTGTACAGCTCTCACACTATGACAGTTATCGCACCACCCTGCAGCCCACTTCTCCTTACCGTTGTGTATGAAGTGTAACCTCGCCGTGAAAATATGAAAATGATAACAATTGATTACAATTGCAAATATTGCCAAATGTTAGCTTCCCACAGTAATAAAACTCAATGATAATAAAAATGTGCAAAAATGTTAAGTCCCCACAAAATTAACGTTAAGGTGAACCTGATAAATTTTATAAGGGCAGCTGCGCTGACCTTAGGCCCTGTGCAATAATTAATCTGATAAATTGATTCTGGGAGGAAAAGCATAGGAAATATTGTTTCAATCGGAATTATCCTTTTCTTAAAAACGATTGCTTTGAAAACAAAATTATTAATGGGGCATTTCTTGAACAAATTAATTACAATTAACATACATTACATTATCAGATGTGCGCAATGCTGCTTCATTACCTTATTTAACAATATACCTCGTCCCGAACCTTGACCAGAGACCCATGTCGACGCCCGCCGACTCCTCACACACAACTCCGACTGAGTCCAACTCGCAACTGAACTGTCACGCTGTCAAGCGCAGACTAGCAACGATAAACAACTCTCTGGTCAGAGATTCTGTCATGCCTCGCCATCGCTGGTACTGAATACGTACGCGTTTCATAACCCTCTACTGGGGGGGCAAAAATTTGGCAGCGATGGTGAGTCATTTGGACTAGCCATGAGCAACAAATTTTTTCATAATTAATTAACTTTACAATCACAGAATATTCAGATGTAGAACATGAAGTAAATGTGGTGCACATGCACCGAGTACGAAACATATTAGGCAATAACAAGATGTATATACAATGAGTACAAAACATATTAACAAATGACATAAGTGCACACGCACTGAAAAACTCTTTAGCATTTTCACAACAAATAAACATAATGGCAAAAAAATCATGTTGACAAGTGACATAAGTGCACATGCACTGTAGTTCAGAATATATCGAAAAAATGTATAGGTCATGAATACAGATAATGTTATCAAAAAAATGATTTTCACTATGTTACAAGAATTAGGATAGGAAAGGGAAGGATTGCATCATGGTTGTAGCACTTTAGGTTGCACGCAGCTGCACTGAAAGTCCATATCTTTCCACAGAAGTACAACACCAAGTGAGACAATTTGAAGTTATTTTCCCAGAAGTGTTTATCAGCGTAGCCAAGACACTGAAATGTCGTAGTAATATTCCATGTTATCATTTTGGCAGTACATCAGGTACACCAAACAGTGGGACCATAATAACATCTCCATCGCTCACGGTGGTGGACAGCATGTCGTGTCAACACCGCGCTCTTACAAGGCACACCAACGTAGAATTAGTGCAAAAACCAAATATAGTGCTCCATGATCAAGAGGATATACAGGACAAATGGGTATTGCAGTAATTCAGGGTAGTTAGGTCAGAAGGTGAAGGACATTAAGTCACGTACTAGTCTTCATTGGGAATTACATTCGTAGTTGCTGGCATTCAGTGCCCAGTTATTGAACATTTCTGTACCATGCATATAGTATTACAGAAAAATGTTCATAAATTGTTTTACAGAGAACATTGGCATTCATTGCCTAATTACAAATCATCAGTAGTCATTCGTTTTACAGAGAACATTGAAATTCATTGTCTGGTTACAAATCATCAGAAGTCACTCGTTTTACAGAGAACATTGAAATTCGTTGCCTAATTACAAATCATCAGAAGTCGTTACTTAAAAGAGGAGGTAGTCAATAACATAGTATTACAGAATAATGTTGATAATTAATCATTTTTCATCCCAATACAGTAATCAGTAGCATTCATTTCCCAGTTACAAAGCATTATTAATTAATCATTGGTCATCCCAATACAGTAATTAGTAGCATTCATTTCCCAGTTACAAAGCATTATTAATTAATCATTGGTCATCCCAATACAGTAATCAGTAGCATTAATTTCCCAGTTACAAAACATTATTAATTAATCATTGGTCATCTTAATACAGTAATCAGTAGCATTCATTATTCAAGTGACATACTATTCAGAGCTAATCAGTATTACTCAGAACTCTCTTAAACTGGTATCATTATTTGGGACTGGTAATACTTTTTTTTTTGTTAGCAATGCATTGCTTTGGGTAATTATAGGGGAAAGCAAGAAGGAAAAAAAAATTGCTTCTGGGTTGTTCCTGTAAATGAAAATATGTAACGTCATTCGTCATGAGTCAGCTGTAGCAAGGTTATGAAACAAGTAGAGTATATGTAATCACATTCATAAATGATATAGATTTAATGAACAACTGCTTATAGCACATTAATTTCATAAATAATTTCTCCTGCAAAAATATATTAAAAAAATGGATTATTAAGCTGAAAGAAGAAACGCATTTTATGCTGAAAAGTAGTGAACTTCGAATTAACAGGTAGTGAAATGTGTATAAAGATGTGTTCCATAGCTGTCCTTTCCAAAACCTTCAGTCATTATACTATGCAATATAACACCTGCTGTCAAAGCGAACTGCAACAAATACTTAAATAACTACACAGCATGAATACATAACTTCCACATTATCCTCATCTGTAAAGAAAAACTTCATTACATCACTTCATTATCTATATTATCATAACTCCATTATTATCATCACCTGTAAAGAAAAACTTCATTATCCATAGTAGCATATTCTTCATCACTATTCATCAGCATTCATTATCATCTGCAAAAAAATCACTTCATTACTCATTATACAACTATTACTTATCTCTAGCATATTTCATCACTAAAACTAAGATGTGTAGTTCTGTCTGACAGCCTGCATCAATCGCCTTGTATTAGTTAAGACTGCTATACTACGATGTGTATAGTATTCTCTTGTTAATGCTTGTTAATCCTGATCCATTTACTCTTCCTCACGAGGTTTGCATCTTCTTTCGATAATTACGAAGGTGAAATTCCCATTTCTGTTTAATTTATTTCTTTCACGCATCATTTCTTTCTGAAATTGATGAACAGAGATTAATGTCTTGCATTTAAATCATATACTCATTAAATAATGACTGTTTTATGGTAACATAATTAAGCATACAGCATAACATGACAGAAAACGTAATATGTGAAAAACTTATATAGTGTTCAGAGGCAAAAATGTACTCAGTGTATCACAATGTAACAGTAAAGTAGTCACGGTGTTGAGATATCATAAGGCAAAATGTCAAAGTCAACTGGTGTTTGCTATATCTTAACTATTTCATAGTGCATACAAACAAAACATGAAACAATCGTATATACCTAAGAAAGACAAAAAATGTGACGTTCGTTGTGTTCAGCTTGTATGTTGTGTAGTTAATAGAGGCGAGAATTAAAGACTTTAATGGAGAGAAAATTTAATAAAATTAATATGTCACTAGATAACATTGCATAATTATTCATAAGATACGTAAGTTTCTCTGGAAAAAAATGTGCACAGTCTGATATGTAACGACAAGAAGAGCGACCTGCTAACCTTACCTTGCCGGGCACTTGCCAAGAAAAAATACGATAATCATCAATAAGTAGTCACATAAATATAATTGCATAAATGGTCATAAAATGTGTAAATTCATCTGGAAAAATATGCACGGTCTGATGTATAACGACAAGAAGAGCGACCTGCTAACCTTACCTTGCCGGGCACTTGCCAAGAAAAAATACGATAATCATCAGTAATTAGTCATGTGAATATAATTGCATAAGTGATCATAAAACTAACAAAATGGCATTATAGCATGTTAAATCATAAAGTGTCTTCATTCAATAAATCGTTTGATCTTTGACCAATGGTGGTTGCCTTTGGATTTTCTGGTTCTCAAAGTTTCGACGTGTACAACATTGAGGTGAGGAATGCTGCGAATCCGATATGGACCTGCATATAGAAGTTCAAATTTACTGCACCTACCTTTTCCTTTGTTGAATAAACAGTGTGTACGTACTAATATTTTCTGTCCAATGTGAAAGTCACGGCGTGTACAAACCTGTTTTTGCTGTCTTCTCCGACGCTCTGCGGCACGTTTGATGTTGTTCAGCGCAATGTCGATTATTTCGTGGTGTCGTAATCGACGAGATGTAGGAAAGTTTACTGATTCTGTAATTTTGTTAGGTGGTTCAACATTTTTCAGTATAACAGACGGAGATAGCATAGTGGATTCATTTGAAATGGAATTAATTACATCTTGGAATGAGAATATGTGTGTGTCCCAATCAATATGTCTTTTGTGGCAGTATATTCTACACAGTTTACCAATTTCTTTCATTAATCGTTCACAAGGGTTCGAAGAAGCATGGTACCTGAATATATAGATCGGAGAAATGTTTCTAGCTCGTAACATACGTGTCCATATAGCAGATCGAAATTGTGATCCATTGTCGGAAATTACTTTCATCACATGCCCTACATGAAATAGAAAATGTTTTACAAATGCTTTCGAAACAGTTTTAGCAGTAGCTTTGCGTAACTGAGTGAAGGTAACAAATTTTGAAGTGAGTTCAACAGCGACAAAGATGTAGCAAAAACCTCTATTAGTTCTGGGAATCGGACCAAAAATGTCTACAGCGGCCATATGTCTTAATTTAACAGGTACAATGGGATATAATGGAGGAATATGTGAAGTTGTGTCTGACTTAGCTTTCTGGCAGATTTTACATGACGCTAAAATTCGTCGTATACGTTTCTCCATGTTGGCAAAATAACAGTTCTGTCTCAGTATAAGAAAACATTTTCTAGCTCCGTAATGTGCGTAACTTAAATGAGTATACCATATTAATTTGTTAACAAGTTCATCAGGAATGCATAATAACCAATTGTTGCTGTCAGGATGAGAGCGGCGAAATAGAATGTCATTGCGTACAGTGTAATGGTTTCTAATCGTAACATTATTCCTATCTTGCCTGAGGTGTTTAATTTCTTTCCACACGTTGTCTTTATTTTGCTCTTTTGCTATGTCCTGTAATGACGACGAAATAAAATTTTCAAATGCAACTTGTTGAATGTACATGACGCTGAAATTTGCTTTGCAGAAGTTGGTTGCTATGTCTTGCTGATTGTTGCTGAGAGAACGAGATAGTGCGTCTGCTACAATATTTTGTGTGCCGGGAATGTGAACTATTGTAAAATTAAATTCCTGCAAGTAAAGTTTCCATCTGCTTAATCTGTCGTGAGTGAATTTAGCTGAAAGTAAGAATTGTATCGCTCTGTGGTCTGTGTAAACGGTGGTGTATCTTCCATAAAGAAAATGCCTAAATCTCGTAAAAGCCCAAACAACACATAATGTTTCAAGTTCTGTGACAGAATAATTACGTTCAGCAGGTGATAGAATGCGACTTGCAAATGCGATGTTTTTAATTACTGTTGAGCCATCTTCTTCAATTTCCTGAAAAATACGTACGCCTAAAGCGGTGTTGGAACTGTCGGTGGCAATGGAAAAATTTCTGGTAAGATCTGGGTGCGACAAAAGTGGTGCATTCAACAAAGCATGTTTCAGGTTCACAAATTCAGAATGTGCTTGCTTATCCCAGGACCAAATAGTGTTTTTTCCAGTCAATTGGCATAATCTAGGTGTGTCTAAAGCAGAGTGATGAATAAATTTACGAAAAAAGTTAATTAAGCCCAAAAAACTGCGTAGTTGTTTCTTCGTCGTAGGAACAGTAATGTCACGTAGAGCTTGAAGTTTTTCCGGATCAGGCGCAATGCCTTCTGCTGAAATTACGTGTCCAAGAAATTTTATAGAAGTTTTGCCAAAGTGCGATTTACTGAGATTAACTGTGAGTCCTTGAGCATGAAAAGTTTGCAACAGTTGTTCTAGAATCAGATTGTGTTCAGTCCAGTTAGCTTCTGCAATAAGAATGTCGTCTACGTACGTCGTAATTCTGTCTTTAAGTTCTGTCGTAAGTATTGTATTCAAACCGCGAATAAAAGCTGCTGAAGAAATAGTTAAACCGAATGGTAATTTGCAAAATTGATAACAGTCGCCAAAACAGAGAAATGCTGTGTACTTTCTGCAGTTCGGATGGAGCTGAATTTGCCAAAATCCCGATTTTAGATCTAATGTAGAATAAATAGCAGTACCGTGAAATTTCTGTAGAAGTTCCTCTAATGTCTGTGGTCGATCTGTTTCATTAATAATTATGTCATTGATGTGACGCGAATCAAGTACGAGGCGAAGTGAGCCATCCTTTTTCTTAACAATATGTAGCGGGTTTATGTACGGACTAACTGCCGGTTCAATAATTCCTTGGTCAAGCATAGCTTGCAATTCTTTCTTGACCTGTTCTCTGTGGATATATGGAGTGGGATAATGCTTGGCTTTAAATGTGTCGTGCTGTTTGACTTGAAATTCATACATAAAACCGGACATAGTACCAGGAATGTTGTCAAAAACTGGAGCTTGCTGTAAAAGAATTTTGTGTAGTTGCGTGCGTTCGTCGTCTGTATTTGTACTGCTTTGTTTAACTTTATCAGAAATCATCTGCATTACGTCGTAGTCAGCTTCGTCTGGAGTATTGTAGTTATGTACGTACGTATCCGTGAACAATGTGAAATTACAGTCTGTTACGTGATGCGGAAATGACCTCTGTGCGATTAATTGTTTGTTCTTCCGCAGATAGTGAGTGCTGAAATTCTATAGCAAATTGTATATTTTCATCCTTCAACATTAAATAGGAATTCTGAAAATCGATAACTTCGTCGTGTTGTACCAGAAAATTCGTACCTAAAATAACGTCTGTTGTTAATAAAGGAACAATTCAAAAATTTGAGTGAAAAGTATGACCTGCAATACAAAATGATAAATGCGTCTGTAATTTAACATCTACTCCTTTACTCGATACTGCTCCTTTCACTTTCGTTTTGCCTAATGGTAATGTAGGATAGGTATTCTCTTTGTTACACTCGTTGAAAGTTTCTTCATTTATTACTGACATAGGTGATCCGGAATCGATTACTGCTGAAAATTTCGATGAACCAATTTTAATTTCGATGACAGAGTGTGAAATAGTTTTTTGAACAACTGGTCTTTCCTGTAAAAGATGTCGTCAAAAGTAATAACATTTTCGTGAACAACATTATGCGTGTCTAACGTAGTGCTTGTGTTACTGGAAGATGCGACCTGTACAGTATCTAGTCAGATTCTATCTGACGTGTTATTATTTTCAGGACAATTCTGTGGCATTTCTACTGTTTGAACTGTTCTGTTATTCCTTCCAGACGTATTACGTTCTGGATGATATCTACTATCTGGTTCATTCATGAGAATATGTTCTTGCGGATGATTTTGCTGTTGGTAAGACCGACTGTTATTATATGTACGCTGAAAATTTTGCTCATTATCTTTACATCTGTCGTGATAGTCATTCCTATACGGTGCATTGCGATACGAATTGGAGTACTGTTTTTTCTGCACGTAGTTATTTCCTTGCTGTTGTGCGTTACTATTTGTTGTAGCTGAGACTATAGGTGCACGCGGCGAAACATTGAAGCCTGGCTGACCTTGCACACTGCATTGTTGGTTAGGTATGCTAACCGGCTGACTTTGATGCTGTTGCGGAGAAAAACGTCTATTGTTATTAAAATGTGGTTCTTCCTGCTGATAATTTTGTCAATACTGATAATCAAAATTTTGTCTGCTATTAAGGTTCTGGTGGTTGTCGTTCCTAAAGCGTCTGTTACCTCTGGTATTGGAATTACGTGGCTGATCGTAATTGCTGTACGTTTGTTGACCTTGGTTATTAAAAGAAAAAAATTTTTATAAAGGAATAATCCGATTGCTGCACTTCCAAAAGCTGTAACAGATCTCTGAATGCCGAAATGTTTTCTTTCTGCTGGCCCGTTAAAAGTGACACTCTTAATGACTGTGGTAATTTAGAAATACATAATTGAATAAGTGCAGATTCACTGTAAGGTTCACTTAGGTACTGGTTTTGTTGGACCATGTGCTCAAAAAATTTGAGTTCTCATAATTTGGTAAACTAATTAATTGATCTTTAATTCCGCGCTGTGTCGTCTTCGACCAATACGCTGACAGGAAAGCATTCTGAAATTCTTCTACTGAGTAGCATTGCCTCGCGATAGGTCTCATATGAGTTGCCGGTTCGCCTTCCAAAAAACTGCAAATAAATTAAAGTTTATGCGTTACGGGCCAAGTCGGTGGAAAAGCAAAGCTAAATTGTTGTATCCAATCCAGTGGGTGAATCTGTGTTCTGTCATTTTTAAACACTTTAAATTTTCTCACTGACAGAAAATGTTTGTAATCAAAATTATCGTCTCTGTATGATGGAACAGGTTCATGATTGTAAGAGAATCTATTTGTCTGTGTCTGTTCAGAATCTAAGTCGTGTACTCTCTGTAGATTACCTAAATTATACGCGCTGCATGAGTCTGACAAATGTTCGCAAAGTGGCGTCTGCTGTGATGTGTAATTAACTGAAATATTTTTCATCTCTGTTACTTCTTGCTGCAAACATGACAATTTTCTACGCAAGGTGCTATTAGATGAATCGATCTCATTGATTGTCTGTTGTAGATTTTGAAATTCAGGTGTTTGATTAAATGAAACCGGTGAGGTATCGTCTGATTTGTTGTCATTATTACTTTCGATAACATCAATACGACTGGCCAATTCATTACATTTTTCAGTCAGTATTTTTACCTGATCATCGGTTTTAATGTCAGAGGCATTAATCTGTTTTTGTAATTTATGTGTGGTTTCGTTCAATTTTTTGACGTCAGCTTTGACGACATCGGAATCCTGTGTTAGTTCTAATTGTTCGAATCTGTCTGTCACTGTCTGAATATCTGCTGTGTGTGTATCTGTTTTTGATTTAAGATCAGAAATTTCATCACGTAATTATATGTTCAACTGTTTTATGGTATTAATTTCGTCGGACACTGTAGTAATATTGTTGTCTACGTATGTTTTTGCTTTCGCAAACAATTTACGTTTGTCTTCTTGTCTCTGTGCTGTGATTGTTTCCATTACTTGTCATTTTACTTTATTCTGTTCCTGTATAACTTTACGGAAACGCGTATCACTGTTTTGTAGGTGTTGACTAAAACGTTCGTCAATTTGACTGTTCTGTTGTTCGAATTTCTCGTCTACTTTTGCATCCAGTGTGCGCGAAAATTCTGCTGTCATTACTTTAAACTCGTCGCGTAACTGTGTTGCTTTTTCGGAGCATTGTTTAGCGACTCCGCTAATTTCGTCTCTAAGTGTTTCTGTTGCAGCTGTTTGCATATCCCATAATTCTTGAGCAACAGATCTAATTTCTTCGCTACTTTTCCTACCGCAAGCCTCAATTTCCTCGCGTAATTGTTCCTTAGTGTCATGACATTGTGCGGTAACGGCTCTAATCTGTTCACTAAGCTGTCTGGAATTGTCTAATTTTTCATTTAACTGTCTGGAATTGTTGTCTAATTTTTCATTTAACTGTCTGGAATTGTTGTCTAATTTTTCATTAAGCTGTTGTTTGAGATTTTCGTTATTTTCATTAAGCTGTTGTTTGAGATCTTCTTTAAGATTGTCTTGTTTTTTATCTAGTTGTTTGAAATTTTCACTAAATTATTGTTGTAGCAATCTTGCCATAATTTGTTCCAAGTCAAAATTAGCATTTCTATTCTCTGTGCTGTTTAGTGGTGTACCTGCAATTGTTACGTTTTGTGTATCCATTTGGATATTCCGTGATTCTTGAAAATGTTTGCCAATCGGATGTGCACTATTGGTCAGTAAATCGGAATTAAATAAATCTGTCCTACTTTGAGTATCCTGTTCATTTTCATTACAAAAATTCGTCTGTTCGTTACGTGAATTTTGCAAACCGATTGTGTTAAGCTGGGCAGCGCTCATTACAACAGAACGCCCCACGTCATCAATTCTCGTTAAATTAACAGACGACGAAATTGAATTTATCTGTTCATCAATAAGATCAAAATCAACATTGGTGGTCGGTACGTACTCATTGTCACTAAATGGAGGATTGTCAGCATTACATTGCGTGTCACAATTACTATCGGTCAAGATGTTTAAGTTGGTAATTTCATTCATTACACCTCGCGATGTACTATTAATAGTTTTTCGCGGCATTTTAACACAAATCACAATTAT
Organism: Schistocerca serialis cubense; assembly: GCF_023864345.2. Lineage (NCBI taxonomy): Eukaryota > Metazoa > Arthropoda > Insecta > Orthoptera > Acrididae > Schistocerca > Schistocerca serialis. The sequence goes on along the minus strand of NC_064641.1, from coordinate 865,803,228 downwards.
TCACAAATGAAACAAAGACAATGCAAAATTCAACAAATACAAATACAACAAAGAGCAACGAATTGCCGATGATCTGAGGAAAGAAAGTCACAAAATTAGTAAAAGCGTTGCGCCAAATGCTAATTATATTTTAGTAAATAAGAGCAGATATCTGACTATCTCTTAGAAGATTCACAAAGAAACACGATGCTGGCCGGATGTCGCCAAGTGTAACCTCCCCGTGAAAATATGAAAATGATAACAATTGATTACAATTGCAAATATTGCCAAATGTTAGCTTCCCACAGTAATAAAACTCAATGATAATAAAAATGTGCAAAAATGTTAAGTCCCCACAAAATTAACGTTAAGGTGAACCTGATAAATTTTATAAGGGCAGCTGCGCTGACCTTAGGCCCTGTGCAATAATTAATCTGATAAATTGATTCTGGGAGGAAAAGCATAGGAAATATTGTTTCAATCGGAATGATTCTTTTCTTAAAAACGATTGCTTTGAAAACAAAATTAATATTGGGGCATTTCTTGAACAAATTAATTACAATTAACATACATTACATTATCAGATGTGCGCAATGCTGCTTCATTACCTTATTTAACAATATACCTCGTCCCGAACCTTGACCAGAGATCCATGTCGACGACCGCCGACTCCTCACACACAACTCCGACTGAGTCCAACTCGCAACTGAACTGTCGCGCAGACTAGCAACGATAAACAACTCTCTGGTCAGAGATTCTGTCATGCCTCGCCATCGCTGGTACTGAACACGTACGCGTTTCAGAAGTCATACACAGCAGTTGCTGTTTGAAAGATTTTTGATATGCATGGTTTGCCAAATCGTGCTAGATACCTCGAGATAATATCTGATATGGCTTGTGGGAAATGGTTTAATGCACTTTTCAGGCTCAAGCACAGCGTCTCTCCAGGAACTGTCCGTCGCCAAAACCTACCTTGTTGGCTGAAATGTGTGCATGGGTGAAGGACAATTATCGTTAATGAAGTAAATGATCCACGCTGTGGAGACCAAGTGAAATGCTATTCCTTATGTTTCAGATCTAGACTGCAATAATAAAATGAGAAGGAACTGTTAATTAGAACTCAGGGAGAAGTTGTAGTCTAATTGACATTCTATTTATTCATCTTAAACGTGACAAGGCAACAAAATTATGAAAGAAACATCACAGAGACATTTTTATTTAACAAAGGCCTTACTAACATGGGATCTATGGTGGACAAAGTGATGTGATGGGGATCGACACACGACACTAACCAGAACACTAATCGCTCTATCTCACTTCATACACGTGAATCCAGGTTATGGCACCAAACTACGCCACTACCAAGCATCTATATTCTACCACACAAAAAAAGAAAAATATGGTTCGAAAGAACAGGGTGCTGAGAGCTATAGCCCTACATCACAGCAGTGAATACTTTACCCTCCTGCTGGTCAAGGCGGCACACCACGATGCGTTCGGTGACTGAAGTCATGGACGGACGCAATCTGTTATGAAATGCATGTTCCCGAAAAATGCAACTACGCGGTGTCGCGTTCGCTTAATTCAGAACGCAGGCACTTCCCTATGAGCCTTTGGAACCCCGATGGATTCCAGTGTGCAGGTGGACCTGTTTGCTGGTCTGCCAAACCAATTTGACTCCGTGCCATAACTGTGCGTGTTGGAATACGTCAAATGTTTAGACGGCAGACTCAAGACAAATAAGTACACCCACGCGTCACTCGTGACCGTGATGATATGAGCAGTACCTCTGATTGTTCAGAAGGTGACTGGCACAGGCTCTAAGTCGCACACTAGCGCAAAGGACACAAGTCTCACCATTTAGATAGAGACCTGCAGTTCTTTACTAGCGAAGCGCCACTACAAGAGACTTGTACAAGAGTGATCCTTCTTCCTTTCTCACCGCTTCCTCCTCAGCAGAAATAGTATTAGAAATCAGATTAGACAGGGTGTTACAAAAAGGTACGGCCAAACTTTCAGGAAACATTCCTCACACACAAATAAAGAAAAGATGTTATGTGGACATGTGTCCGGAAACCCTTAATTTCCATGTTAGAGCTCATTTTAGTTTCGTCAGTATGTTCTTCCATCTACGCTCAATGGAGCACGTTATCATGATTTCATACGGGATACTCTACCTGTGCTGCTAGAACATGTGCCTTTACAAGTACGACACAACATGTGGTTCATGCACGATGGAGCTCCTGCACATTTCAGTCGAAGTGTTCGTACGCTTCTCAACGACAGATTCGGTGACCGATGGGTTGGTAGAGGCGGACCAATTCCATGGCCTCCACGCTCTCCTGACCTCAACCGTCTCGACTTTCATTTAAGGGGGCATTTGAAAGCTCTTGTCTACGCAATCCCGGTACCAAATGTAGAGACTCTTCGTGCTCGTATTGTGGACGGCTGTGGCACAATACGCCATTCTCCAGGGCTGCATCAGCGCATCAGGGATTCCATGCGACGGAGGGTGGATGCATGTATCCCCGCTAACGGAGGACATTTTGAACATTTCCTGTAACAAAGTGTTTGAAGTCACACTGGTACGTTCTGTTGCTGTGTGTTTCCATTCCATGATTAATGTGATTTGAAGTAATAAAATGAGCTCTAACATGGAAAGTAAGCGTTTCCGGACACATGTCCACAAAACATATTTTCTTTCTTTGTGTGTGAGGAATGTTTCCTGAAAGTTTGGCCGTACCTTTTTGTAACACCCTGTATAATTGGTTCGAAACCAGATGAAGAAAGGGTATTAACACATGACCACTTGCCACCACAAAGACACGTGGACACAAGTCGAATTTACCAGCATCACATGAGCTCAGTTGCATACGCGACGCAAAGCAAATCATTCAATAAACTAAACTGAAGCGGTCTACAGAGTTAACAATGACGTAAACCTAGAGCAACACCTCGCAGAACAGTTCTTCATACCCGCAGTTAATAGCCAGTTTAGCAACACGAAATCAGTGAAAAATTTAGCCTAGCAATGTGAACACCTCACGAATGATATAACAGAATGATTTTGCATATGAAAAATTCATTCGGATAACCGCAGTAAGTTAAACAGTCTCACCAACACTGCACAGCCGCTACAACCGCAGTCCCCTCTGTGAAGCACCAGGAGCCATGTGTTGTTTGAGAAACAACTCGCCGGCATGCATACAAACCGACCAAGCGCTCGTTGGTCAGTACACCGGAAACTTATGACCAAAGCTTCAGTCAAACACCACAGAAGAAACACTTCATAGATCTTGACTGTCAGTAGTCGATACTGGTTACAATAATATCTTTAGAAGGTTTCTGCAATGCCTAGCTCGCGAGATAAAGAAAATACACTGAAGTGCCCCGTGTCGTGCAGTAACTCGACTTGGCATGGATTCAACAAGTCGTTGGATGTCCCCTGCAAAAATATTGAACCATGCTGCATCTGGTTGGTTGGTGGGATGGTTTGTGGGATTGAAGGGACCAGACTACTAGGGCCATCGGTCCGTGCTGCGTCTATTGAGAAAGTGTTGCCAGTGCGGGATATCGTGCACGAACAGGTCTCTCTATCATCTCCCATATACAGGGGTATTACAAATGATTGAAGCGATTTCATAAATGCACTGTAGCTCCATTCATTGACATATGGTCACAAGATACGTAGAAAAACTCATAAAGTTTTGTTCGGCTGAAGCCGCACTTCAGGTTTCTGCCGCCAGAGCGCTCGAGAGCGCAGTGAGACAAAATGGCGACAGGAGCCGAGAAAGCGTATGTCGTGCTTGAAATGCACTCACATCAGTCAGTCATAACAGTGCAACGACACTTCAGGACGATGTTCAACAGAGATCCACCAACTGCTAACTCCATTCGGCGATGGTATGCGCAGTTTAAAGCTTTTGGATACCTCTGTAAGGGGAAATCAACGGGTCGGCCTGCAGTGAGCAAAGAAACGGTTGAGCGCGTGCGGGCAAGTTTCACGCGTAGCCCGCGGAAGTCGACGAATAAAGCAAGCAGGGAGCTAAACGTACCACAGCCGACGGTTTGGAAAATCTTACGGAAAAGGCTAAAGCAGAAGCATTACCGTTTACAATTGCTACAAGCCCTGACACCCGATGACAAAGTCAAACGCTTTGAATTTTCGGCGCGGTTGCAACAGCTCATGGAAGAGGATGGGTTCAGTGCGAAACTTGTTTTCAGTGATGAAGCAACATTTTTTCTTAATGGTGAAGTGAACAGACACAATGCGCGAATCTGGGCGGTAGAGAATCCTCACGCATTCGTGCAGAAAATTCGCAATTCACCAAAAGTTAACGTGTTTTGTGCAATCTCACGGTTTAAAGTTTACGGCCCCTTTTTCTTCTGAGAAAAAAGCGTTACAGGACACGTGTATCTGGACATGCTGGAAAATTGGCTCATGCTACAATTGGAGACAGCGCCGACTTCATCTTTCAACAGGATGGTGCTCCACCGCACTTCCATCATGATGTTCGGCATTTCTTAAACAGGAGATTGGAAAACCGATGGATCGGTCGTGTTGGAGATCATGATCAGCAATTCATGTCATGGCCTCCACGCTCTCCCGACTTAACCCCATGCGATTTCTTTCTGTGGGGTTATGTGAAAGATTCAGTGTTTAAGCCTCCTCTACCAAGAAACGTGCCAGAACTGCGAGCTCGCATCAACGATGCTTTCGAACTCATTGATGGCGACATGCTGCGCCGAATGTGGGAGGAACTTGATTATCGGCTTGATGTCTGCCGAATCACTAAAGGGGCACATATCGAACATTTGTGAATGCCTAAAAAATCTTTTTGAGTTTTTGTATGAGTGTGCAAAGCATTGTGAAAATATCTCAAATAATAAAGTTATTGTAGAGCTGTGAAATCGCTTCAATCATTTGTAATAACCCTGTATGTTCGATGGGACTCACATCGGACGATCTGGCTGGCCACACCATTCGCTCGGACTGTCCAGAATGTTCTTCAAGCCAATCGCGAAGAGCTGTGACCGGACGCTGTCATGCATAAAAATTCCATTGTTGTTTAGGGACGTCCATGAATTGCTGCAAATGGTTTCTTAGTAGCCGATCATCGAGAGGACGGAGTGCATTCCATGTAAACACAGCCCACACCATTATGGAGGCACTGCCAGCATGCACAGTGCCTTGTTGACAAGTTGGGTACGGCTTCGTGCGATGTGCGCCAAGCTCGAGCCCTACCATCAGCTCTTAACAACTGGAATCGGGAATCATCTGACCAGACCACGGTTTTCCAGTCGTCTAGGGTCCAGCCAATATGGTCAGGGACCCAGGGGAGCAGCTGAGGCGATGTCGTGCTGTTAGCAAAAGCAATCTCGTCGGTTGTCTGCTGGCATAGCTCATTAACGCCATACTTCGCCTCACTGTCCCAACGGGTGCGTTCCTCGTAAGAGCCACATTGATTTCCGTGGTTGCTTGTCTGTTAGCACTGACAACTCTACACAAACGCCGCTGCTTCGCGTCGTTTAGTGCAGGCCGTCGGTCACTGTGTTGTCCGTGGTGGTGTGAGAGGTAATATCTGAAATTCGGTTCAAAATGATCAAATGTGTGTGAAATCTTATTGGACTTAACTGCTACGGTCATCAGTCCCTAAGCTTACACACTACTTAACCTAAATTATCCTAAGGACAAACACACACATCCAAGCCCGAGGGAGGACTCGAAACTCCGCCGGGATCAGCCGCACAGTCCATGACTGCTCTTGACACTGTGTGTCGCGGAATATTGAATTCTCTGACGATTTCCGAAATGGGGCTGTCCCATGCGTTCGGCTCCAACTACCATTCCGCATTCAAAGTGTGCTAATTCCCGCCGTGCGACCATAATCACTTCCGAAGCCTTTTCACGTGAATCACCTTGATATAAATGACAGCTACGCCAATGCACTTCCCTTTCGTAGTTTGTCTAGGAGATACTGCAGCCATTTTTATACGTGCATACCGGCATCGCATGAATTTTACCACTTCAATGCAAAGGAAAAATTGAAGTGGCCATTTAACAGGCACCTTTCCAACTATCTTCTTGTAACATTCATTAAGGAATGTAAACTGTGTTTATTTTTTTCTGAACTATACTAGTTACTAAATTCTCAGGGAGCGAAAGGCTATTTACAATTTGTACAGAAACCAGATGGCAGTTATAAGAGTCGAGGGACATGAAAAGCCCGCATCCCGTGGTCGTGCGGTAGCGTTCTTGCTTCCCACACCCGGGTTCCCGGGTTCGATTCCCGGCGGGGTCAGGGATTTTCTCTGCCTCGTGATGGCTGGGTGTTGTGTGCTGTCCTTAGGTTAGTTAGGTTTAAGTAGTTCTAAGTTCTAGGGGACTGATAACCATAGCTGTTAAGTCCCATAGTGCTCAGAGCCATTTGAACCATTTTTTTGACATGAAAAGGAAGCAGTGGTTGGGAAGGGAGTGAGACAGGGTTGTAGCCTCTCCTCAATGTTATTTAATCTGTATATTGAGCAAGTAGTGAAGGAAACAAAAGAAAAATTTGGAGTAGGTATTAAAATCCGAGGAGAAGAAATAAAAACTTTGAGTTCGCCGATGACATTGTAATTCTGTCAGAGACGGCAAAGGACTTGGAAGAGCAGTTGAACGGAATGGACAGTGTCTTGAAACGAGGATATAAGATGAACATCAACAAAAGCAAAACGAGGATAATGGAATGTAGTCAAATTAAGTCGGGTGATGCTGAGGGAATTGGATAAGGAAATGAGACGCTTAAAGTAGTAAAGGAGTTTTGCTGTTTGGGGAGCAAAATAACTGATGATGGTCGAAGTAGAGAGGATATAAAATGTAGACTGGCAATGGCAAGGAAAGCGTTTCTGAAGAAGAGAAATTTGTTAACATCGAATATAGATTTAAGTGTCAGGAAGTCGTTTCTGAAAGTACTTGTATGGAGTGTAGCCATGTATGGAAGTGAAACATGGACGATAAATAGTTTGGACAAGAAGAGAATACAGCTTTCGAAATGTGGTACAGAAGAATGTTGAAGATTAGGTGGGTAGATCGCGTAACTAATGAGGAGGTATTGAATACGATTGGGGAGAAGAGAAGTTTGTGGCACAACTTGACTAGAAGAAGGGATCGGTTGGTATGACATGTTCTGAGGCATCAAGGGATCACAAATGTAGCATTGGAGGGCAGCGTGGAGGGTAAAAATCGTAGAGGGAGACCAAGAGATGGATACACTAAGCAGATTCAGAAGGATGTAGGTTGCAGTAGGTACTGGGAGATGAAGAAGCTTGCACAGAATAGAGTAGCATGGAGAGCTGCATCAAACCAGTCTCAGGACTGAAGACCACAACAACAACAAATTCTCTTTAATGTCATATACTATATGTAACTTATAAACCCGCCAGGTTAGCCGAGCGCGCTAACGCGCTGCTTCCTGGACTCGGGTACGCGCCGGCCCCAGATCGACCCCCCCCCCCCCCCACCACCGCTGATTAACGACGAGGATGTGGTTTTTAGGCGGTTTTCCACATCCCCTAGGTGAATATCGGGCTGGTCCCCACGCACCGCCTCAGTTACATGGCTCGCAAACATCTGAACACTTTCGCACTATCCCATGGATTACACTAGTCGCAGACAGTTAGGGTACACTGATTCCTTCCCGGGGGCTACGGGGTGGCGGCAGGAAGGGCATCCGGCCACCCCTTCAACTAACATTGCCACATCCGATTAACCATGCCGACCCTGCGTATCCGCGGGAGAAACGGCACAAGCAAAAGAAAGAAAGAAAGACTATATGTAACTTATTACATATTTATCGTAATGAGAATAGTGCAAAATATGTAGAAAGTCTGATTAGTGTCACAAGTTCGCCAGTACGCATCCTCCACGTATTGTCAGCACAAACCGCAAGTCTCCCACTTTGCTGCTTGTTGCAGTATCTCCTTGCATGTTCTTGCGTAGGAGGTTTCTCCAACTGGTACCTTCAAGGAATGAAACGAAGAAAGGCTATTGACTAAACCGTCAGACAAACAAAAAACTGAAAGAAAAACTTCCATCTGAAAATTGGACTAAAGACATCTGGCGTGAAAGTTTTCAAAGCTGCTGTGCAAGTATTCGTCTTATTGGTTTAGGAAAACTCTTGGAAATGTCGTTCGTAACATAGACAAACGTAAAAGTTCATAAATGAAATCGTGATTTTCCGCAGCTAATATGCGGCTAGTGTTAGCAGCTATATGAGGAAGCAGGCTTCTTGGCGAACTGTTCTGATGAAGTCTTGGGGTATCAGTCTAGCGGCAGCGTAGTTTTGTGGCAACGTTTCAACTTGTTCCTCACGCGTCGCATTTAGCGAAGTCCGGAAAGATTTTACCTGAAGAACATGAGTAGGAAACTCATTGAAACGTTGCTTCATGATGACTTTGTCGACTAGCTGAAACCCGAAAAATTTCATCAAATGCTAGTAATTATGTTTTTTTTTTTTAATGCAACCATGTTCTTTTTTAACGACACTCGACAGCTCGCGGAAATAGGACAGTGAAAAGCACATGCCAACATACTGAGTGAACTTTTCTTAAAAATAGTCGGAAAATGTGTGTAATCTAAAGCTAAAATTTTGCATATTACAGAGCGTCCATATGTGTTTACCCTGATTTCAATATTAAATAGCAATTATATTTTATTTAGTCGTATGGCTAGGGCCCCCCGTCGGGCAGACCGTTCGCCGGGTGCCGGTCTTTCCATTTGACGCCACTTCGTCGACCTGCAGTCAATGGGGATGATGATGAGGAGGAGGACAGCACAGCACCCAGTCTCTGGGCGGAGAAAATTCTCCGACCCAGCCGGGAATCGAACCCGGGCTCAGAGGATTGACAATCCGTTAAATGATTTCTCCCCAGTAGAAAGGTCAGTGTGTTGTGTGGCTAGCAGAAACCAAATCACCGCCTGTTGTGCAGTGAAAGTTTTTCTGCCATTACGGAAAGAAAGCACCTGATGCCGAGTTAATCAGACCATGGATGACAACTTTTTTTAGCAACGGAATCGGTTAAGAAACGAACAAGCTGCGGCAGACTGAGTGTTTCGGAGGAGACTCTGCAGGCAGTTCGAACCGCATTCCCGAGGTCGCCACAAAAATAGTATAGACAAGTTTCGTAGGAGTTGCATAAAGTGCCTCGTAAACGTCTTAAATTGTACGCGTGCAAGGCCGAGTTGTTCAGGCCTTACAACCAGATGTTGTGGCTCAGTTGACAGCTATAACGCCCGGATCTGGAGATCAGAAAGTCCTCACGTCGTACGAGAACACATTCAGGACAGTCCAAAGGTTAATGTGTGTTGAGAGTTAATGTGTGATCGAGTGATTGGTCCATTTTTCTTTCTTGAAAATAATGGAAGTGAATATGATTATCTAGAAATATTGGTGAACTACGCCGTTCCCCAGGTATAGCATGTAAAATACACTACCGTCTTTCAGCAAGATTTCGCTCTGCCTCATTGGGCTCTCGAAGTCCGTAAGTTTCTTAATGAACCCTTCCCCAAAATGAAACTTTCTCCAACGGGTGGATAAGTAGAGACTGACCAGTTCCATAGTACCCGACATTACCCACTTAGATTTCTTTCTTTTGGGGTACGTGAAAGATATTGTGTACAAAACGGCAGTTCCTGACGTAGTGACATTGCAACAACGCATCAGAGGTGCCGTTGGTATAATCACACCAGGCATATTGCAGAATGTGTGGCAAAGATATTGAATACCGGCTTGATATTTTGCGTGTTGCCCCGAGGATGTAGGGGAGCGGCACACGTTGAAGTGATTTAAGGGGACCAGCAGAGACACCACAGGAATTTTTAATCTCCACTGTCTATACTTTTAAAAATAAATTCATAAAACTTTGTCAGAATGACCAGAAAGGATTCAGGATTTACACTTATAGTGGTGGAAGTTCAAAAATATAAGAAAATAATTTACTTTTTTACATTTGTATTTCACTAACCATTGGCTGCATTTGTTGCTATAGGTACGCTTTTCTTCATAAGTAAGGGAAATTCTTCGATGAATTTTGCACAGCATACAAACCATACTTAGAGGTGTATGAAACTCTAGAATTTTCCAAATCTATTAAAAACTGTGGTAAAAATTGAGATAATTAACTATAAAATTTGAGTTTTTTCTAAACGTGAAGTTTAAAATGTAACAGCACATTCATTTTTTCATAAATTAAATAATTTATAGAGTTTCATACACCTGTAAGTATGGTTTGTATGCTATGCAAAATTCATCGAAGAATCTCACTTACTTATGAAGAAACGTGTACCTATAGCAACAAACGCAGCCAATAGAAGTGAAAAAATGATGAACTTTCACATGTAAAAAAAATTTATTTCGTTATTTTTTTGAACGTCTACTGCTATGATTGCGAATCCTGAATCCTTCCTGGTCATGCTGACAATGTTTTATGAATTTATTCGTAAAAGTATAGACAGTGGAAATTAAAATGTCCTGTGGTGTCTTTCCTGCTCCAAGACGACCCGTTTGACGTCCTACGCCCCTTAAATGCTGATGTGTATTACATGCATCAAAAGTATATCTAATATTTAAAACTACATTATGAGTAGAGGCATATGTGGTACATAGCATGTTTCATTTACTGTATCCAGTTTAGAGTTACGTTATTTTGTTACCAGGGTAAACATTTATTGACATCCTGTATTTCGTGAACGGCACTCATTCGCAAGGTAATTCCAATCATATCTCACTTTGCCTTGTATGTCACAGAAAAGTGCAGTATAATTGCTCATAATTCCGTCGTTTTACATGAAATTTTGTCGTACCTTGCACCAGAGCGTAGATGTATGACGTACATGATTCTGGCGTCCCAATATTCCGTCACTGAATCTAATAATGTCGTTGTCGGACAGGATCTTGATATAATATGCTCTCGCATTACAATGGTAATCCCATACAGGGAGTGCTTCCGAGAATAACTCGTTGAAGATACATTTGACAACATGGGCTTGCCAATGACATAGCTTTAATGTTGTACAAGGTATCCGTCGTCGTCCTTCTATAATGAATTGTGTTGCAGTGAGCAGCAGTTCTACGTATTTATACTCCTCTGCCTAATAACTCATTCGTAAAGCCGATTATAGTGATGCCGCTATATGTCGAGCAAACATTAAGTGGCGTATTTAGCTGAACCCGTAACCTTTTGTGGAAGTTTCTGAATATAGCGCCGACCTCGATGGAAATCAATGGAGAGCGTTTAGACTTTGGTGTCTAGACAAAAAGTATATTCATTGATAAGAAGCCCTTATCCAGCACTAACTTTCAAATTAGTTCGCACTGTAAGGGACTTCAAAATGTCAAAGAGCGTAACATACAAAGGGCCAAAAAAAGAGCAACGAGTCTGTTTGCCATACTGCCTTTCTTGTGACGTATTAGTACGTGACTGTTTCTCGGTCTCCAGCTGTGTCTGTATTCTTCTAGTTTTGCGAAAATAGATCGACTAAGCGACAGTATTCTTGCAATGTACCATAGACGTGTTTTGACTCTCCGCAGAAAAGTGTTGTGTACATCATCTGCTGCAAAATAATCGAGACAGGTGTGTGCTTATCAAAGACGTTGAATTAGCGCTAGCGATTCCGTAGTAGAGCCCGTTTGACTCTAGAACGACTGCATTCTGTTTTGCATCCCAGGCAGAGCTATCCAACACGGGTCGAAAAAAAGTTTTACGAGAAATTGTTAATATCAAAAACTTTTACACTGTTATTTAATTATTTGAATTTAATATACTCTCCGCATATCCTAGATAACTAGAAAACAGAAGATAGAAATAATCGTCATCTTTTCCTATCTTTTTTTGAACGAATGTAATTTCGAAGCGAGTAAATTAGTGTTACAAATGAATAGTTTCAAGAAACAACCATAAAACTATTTGATGAATTTGGAAAATTCAAGGAATCTATCCAATGCTTAATTTCTTCAGTCTGATGCAGTGGTTCTTTTACGTTGCTCTCAGGTGCCACAGTGTAGTGGGTATGGGTGGTAAACTCTCTTCGCTTATCCCCAACGTTGACCCAGTGTGGCCACTATTCATAGATATATTTGTACGGTAAACATCTGCCATAATTAACCTTCCCACCACAAGACGGTGTCGGATCCGACACGTCGTATTTGTTTTCGCTTGCACAGGAAACGACGCTAGTGTGTAATTTTGTCATATGATGACGTGGTTGGAGACTGTGGCTGTTATCTGAAGACAAATAACACACTAGTGTGTGTTATGTGTGTAAACAAAATTGACCTGATTAATAAGGGGAAAAACAGTTCTTTAACTAACTGTCGTATAAGACACGACCTTGTGTCCCCTTGTAGCAGGAAGGTTAATGTATGTGATCCTCACCAATTATTAAATGCTTCTTTGTGGACATAAGAAGAATTGGGGTAATAAGAAGAGAACCTCCCTGTCACTGCAGAAAATTATTTTCTTCGCATCATTTTACTATAGTTATATAGCAGTGAGACTGGTTGGGGGGGGGGGGGGGGTGGCCTCAATCAACGCAGTTTTTAATATGTTCATTTAGGAGGCAATAACAACAGTGAAACAGAAGACGTCTGGAATCTAAATTAATAGTATTAATAGTATATATAGTCACTGCATCAGGTTTGCCGATGATGTGATTTTAAATCAAGAGATAACAAAACTAAAAATAAATACGAAGAATACAAAAATCATCGTTATAGACAAGAATGGAAGTTGAAGTAAGACTGACGTAAGATCAAACAATGAACAACCCAAGGAGGTTTGCCAAAGCAAAGGAGGAAAACAATAGATGTCTTAAATAAATCAAGAGAAAAAGAGGACTGGCCGCATTCCAAAAAAAGAAGAACCTTCTGCTGAAGAAGCATATCAGCTTCGTCACTAACGAAAGATTTGTAAAGATCTTTGTATGAAGTGTCTTGACATGAGGATGTGAATACTGTAGGCTAGCAAAACAGGAGAAATCTCTTCTCGATTTGTGGAAATGTGATTCTGAAGGAGAATTACAATAATTGGCCGAACTGACAGAAAAGCGAATGAGATGGTTCTACAACAAATAGGAGAGAATACAAAACTAATGAACGTTATAGGCCAAAGCAAAGGAAAACACATTGGACAATTCGTTATAATCCGTTCATCACAAGAATAAACCTGATGTAAACATTGCACTATGTATTCTTCCGCGTTTTCTAGAACCTCATTGGATTTCCGTTTCACGTGGGACTGCAGCCAAGCCGTCTCGAGTACTGTCAAGGACGATAATAAGGGTACGTTTTGTGCTGTGCGTTACGCGCACATCGATTGATCGATAATACGGGACAACAGCTGTACCGGCGCATTTAGCTTGGACAGCACTGGCCAGTTAGCTGGTACAGCTAGCCTGCAGTTCAAACATAGAAAAGAGCAGAGGAGCAATACAGCTTGGAATGTCATTAATTTTTAAGCAGAATGCTGCAGATCTCCGACAATACGCTCCGTTGACGACTAGACGAAAACCGCAACTTGTTATCGTTTTTAGCTAACGGACTATTGTAATTAAAAACAAGAACGATGAAAATTCCTGACTTAACCACAGGGTAATGTTTCTGCATACCAGTCTCAGGACTCAAGACCACAACAACAACAACATGCTGTGTGTAACGTAAGAGAGTATTGAAGGATTTCACCTTATAGTTAAATACTGAAGCCACAGAATGTATTAATTATAGTCATTCGCCTGGTAATCTCTTAGCTCCTTCCTTATCCGAATCCGAGAAATACATTTCAGTTCTGGGAGTGTCACCTACTACGTTGATAACGAGCCTATCAACAACAGAATCCACGAAGCCAACAAAGCGCAGCATTTTCTCTTCTTCTTTTATGACGTTCCGTTCTATATCCCGCCAGCGATCGCCAGTGACGTGTGAAAAAGCTGCGTGCGCTAGTTCCAGTACGTCTGGCAGATAAGAATGTTGTTACTTCTCGCGCCAAATCCCGCAGCTTGGCTCCAGATCAGTTCTGTTGGGTTCATATTGTAGTGGTAAAGTAGCAAATGTAAAAATGCAGCATTTTTATGATGTGCTCGATGCTGTGAAAATGATTGTTTTTCATGTTTCTAAGACACTTATCAACCTCTGTGGTATAAAACGATGGACATAGTCCAAATAAAGAGGATGTGGTTTTTCATTTTTGCCTTAAAAATTAAATTGTTATGTTTCCTTAATTTAAACAACTTTTATGAACAGTATTTCATAAAACATCGATAATTAAGAATTTGTATTTGAATTGGAAACAGGAAATCAGCGTCCAAATGTAATTAGAAACAAGAAGACGTGCATTATTCATAAACAATTATGTTTTATAATTACGAGCTGTAGGTATTTCAAATTGAACGAGAAAAAAACGATACTGAGAAGATCTGAACCAACGCACGAATAGACAGATTTGTTTTACATTTTATTACGCTACTGACTCCGCTACACGTCCATTGCGAGTTTGTGTATCAATTGCAGTGTATAAAAGCTAGGAAAACTTCAAAGCCCATTATCTCCGTGAATTTATGAAAAACATTAAGAACAACCTATTCTCGGCACTTTCTACCGTGTTCCACGCGCGTGTTTTACTACGGAACAGAAAGCAGCCTCAGCCATTTTCATACTGCACATTAACAGCGCGACAATCAGAGCAACATTGCAGAGGCAGTGACTATACACGATTTTTGAAATTAAAAACTACGTAACTTAAGCGTGCTTAAAAAAAACGTTGATGGCTGTTAATACATTTGAATATCTTGAAGTTTCATTTTACGTAATTTAGTAATAAGATATCTAATACATAAGTAGGACCTACGTCCAAGAGCGTAACAACACCAGAGTACGTGTGCTACGGCTTCCGACCAATCATTGCGTTTGTGTTTGTTTGCAGCAGGTTTATTCTTATGATGAACGGATTATAGACATGATATTCTGTGGTGAACGTGGGGTTGATCTGCTATTCTGTAATTCTGCGCAACGGATTAATCTGAGATGTACCCTTTACCCTGTGGCTCCTGCAAGTTGCAATTTCCACCCTCACACTACTACAGAAGTCAGACAGCCGCTCCTAACGTTCTAAAGAGAAATGCCTGAAAAACTTTCAGCAATAAATATCTTCTGGAGTCGTCCACTGTAAGGAAATGACACAAAAATTCACAAAATTTCTTACGTAACTAGTGGGATACTTGGGTACTGGAGTAGTGCTAGTTAGTGTAAGAAAAACATGAAACTAACGAAAATTATTATTTATTTTGCAAAAATTCTGAGAAATCACAATGGCACTTTTAGTTATGAATTGAACAAGTTATATCCTGGTTCTTTTCGGAATGTGAAGGTACCTCGCAAGGATAGGATTCGCTAATGAAATTTCTATACAAAGTTTAAGCTTGTTATTGACTTGGCAGAATTGCTGAGAGGCGCGCCTACTCAATTTGAATAATTATCCTTTAGAATGTTGCTAGGTACGGTCGAGGCTGTAGCGTGTGAAATGCAGTGAAGTGTACTGCTGTGGAGGAAATATGGGGCTCGCAATAGCTGCAGCGCACAATACCGTAAGCTGCGATGACTGCTGTCTGCGCCGCTCGCTGCTGACAAATAAGATAACTCTCGTTCTATCTGGATTGACCTTCGCCTTGATGAAGTCAAGGATTCCTATTCGGTCCTAGTCTAACTATTGGCGTGGTACACCAGTCAGATAACCAGTCCACCGCGATGCCACTCAAAAATTCGCTCGCAGGCGTTTAACTATAACTCTGTCCGTTCACACCGCACAATAAGTGTGGCGGCCAACACAGTGAACAACGCTTAATCGCAAGGACTCAATACAGAGTCGCACTTCGATTTGCTCTCGACAGAGGTGCTCTCCCAGTGAAGTACTGCGCCTCTCCACGCGAGACGTGAAGGGGTATATCTTTCGATCTCTTCCATTACTCCTTCAGCTCAAGGTGTCAGAAATATCATCTGCCAATCAGTATTGCTCTTCTAAAACGGGAAAATGGCGCTTCGTTTAAGGCGACCAATCCGGAAATCTGTAGTATCGGCGTTTGGCGTTTGCTGTCTCCCTGTGAAAATCTCTGAAACTGCGTGCTATGTGTAAAGAATGCGTAGGCTGGATGCTCCCACACAATGTAGCGGAATTTGCATTTACGCTGAACATGGGGTCGTTCCCCCTTTCACTCGGGTACACGCTGTCTGCTCCGCAGGCGGCCGAGGTTGACTCGTCCTCTGAAGGGACCAGCCTCCCGGTGTGTGGTGTGCCTCTCTCGAACTAAAAGCTCCTGTGACCGTCGTGTCTGGAATGTATGTGTGTACGCCAGCCTCGAGTATTTCAAACCCAGTGCGCACTTGTTATTTGCATATCGTTTACATGAATTCATACAACATTGACTTTATGTTATCGAGTTTGGGTTCGAATGAAGCGTCTTGATGTGAGGAATATGATTGTGAGGGCGGAATATGTAAGCAATAAAGGTCAGGAGACCACGACGTCTTACAATATTCTTTTACAAAACATTTTCGAAGGCAAGATCGTAGGGAAGAAAATGATGGAATGACCGAGAACATCCTACTTACAAGGGAACCTCCCCATCGCACCCCCCTCAGATTTAGTTATAAATTGACACAGTAGATAGGCCTTGAAAAACTGAACACAGATCAATCGAGAAAACAGGAAGAAGTTGTGTGGAACTATGAAAAAATAAGCAAAATATACAAACTGAGTAGTCCATGTGGAAGATAGGCAACATAATGGACATTATCAGCTGATGAGCGCCGTGGTCTCGTGGTTAGAGTGAGCAACTGCGGAAGGAAAGGTCTTTGGTTCGAATCCTCCCTCGAGTGAAAATTTTACTTTCTTTATTTTCGCAAAGTTACGATCTGTCCGTTCATTCATTGACGTCTCTGTTCACTGTAATAAGTTTAGTGTCTATGTTTTGCGACCGCACCGCACAACCGTGCGATTAGTAGACGAAAGGACGTGCCTCTCCAATAGGAACCGAAAACATTTGATCGCAAGGTCATAGGTCAACCGATTCCTCCACAGGAAAACACGTCTGATATATTCTTTACGACACTGGTGACGGCATGTGCGTCACATGACAGAAATATGTTGTCGACCCACCTAACTTGCACACTTGGCGAATGGGTAAAAAGATTCTTCTAACTTACCCGATTTAGGTTTTCTTGTGGATGTGATAATCACTCCCAAAAAAGTGATGAAAACATAAGATTTTGTCACATAAACTGCATCGAATGAATGCAACAGTTTCACAGTCGCACAGTTTTCCCTGTGCTCTATCAAAACATATGTTTTTTTACGTTTTCAAATGTTTCCGTGCGTAGACCGTCAAATCCTGTATATGTCCAAGCAAATCTGAACATGTCCGGGAATTCTGGAGAGCGAAGTTGATTATGTGTGAGTGCCTGAACTTTGATAATTATCTGAAAATAAAAAATTAAACTTTTCACTCGAGAGAAGATTTGCACCCAGGACCTGTCGTTCCGCAGCTGCTCACGCTAACCACGGGACCACGGCGCTCGTAAGCTAACACGCTCCTTAATGTTGCCTAGCTTGCGCATCGACTACTCAGTTTGTATATTTTGTCACATAAACTGCATCGAATGAATGCAACAGTTTCACAGTCGCACAGTTTTCCCTGTGCTCTATCAAAACATATGTTTTTTTACGTTTTCAAATGTTTCCGTGCGTAGACCGTCAAATCCTGTATATGTCCAAGCAAATCTGAACATGTCCGGGAATTCTGGAGAGCGAAGTTGATTATGTGTGAGTGCCTGAACTTTGATAATTATCTGAAAATAAAAAATTAAACTTTTCACTCGAGAGAAGATCTGCACCCAGGACCTGTCGTTCCGCAGCTGCTCACGCTAACCACGGGACCACGGCGCTCGTAAGCTAACACGCTCCTTAATGTTGCCTAGCTTGCGCATCGACTACTCAGTTTGTATATTTTGCTTATTTTTTTCATAGTTCCACACAACTTCTTCCTGTTTTCTCGATTGATCTGTGTACAGTTTTTCAAGGCCTATCCCTGTGCCAACTTACAACTAAATCTGAGGGGGGTGCGATGAGGAGGTTCCCTTGTTAGAAAAAATATGATCAGAGAGATAGGATGTTCCCCCTGACATGAAGAGCACTGCTGAAGAGAGGAAGCTGCAGCTGCTGAGACAAGGCTTAGCCTTTTGAAAGAAGAAATAATAAGCAATCAGCGATGACATGTTCAACGCCATGAATGGTTGAACAGATGGACACTCACTGATTCATTTACAATATCATGATGTTTGATATTGTTAAAATAAGACAATCCTCTTTTTAAATAATGTACAACAATTGAAAAACAGCGATTGCAGCAACATCTTCACTTGTGGGCTGGTCGTAGGCTGGAAGATCCTCCATGACCGGTGCGACTGGATACGTCACAAAGCAAGTTATGCTGGTCCTCTCTGTCTACCGAGCGAGGTGGCCCAGTGGTAGCACACTGGACTCGCATTCGGGAGGACGACGGTTCAATCCCGCGTCCGGCCATCCTGATTTAGGTTTTCCGTGATTTCCCTAAATCGCTCCAGGCAAATGCTGGGATGGTTCCTTTGAAAGGGCACGGCCGACTTCCTTCCCCATCCTTCCCTAGTCCGATGAGACCGATGACCTCGCAGTTTGGTCTCTTCCCCCAAACAATCCAATCCTCTCTGTCTCGCTCGGTGACATGAAACAGAATACATAAACACAGTTACGCAGTTCAATTTACTGCTTCGAAGCTGCTACTGAGAGTTTATAAATTAGTTATACAAAAGTAACCTTTAATCTTGAAAACGGTAAATAACTTACGGAAATGTTTGATAAAGCACTGAATGCACTATACCCTCACTTCCATTCCCGCGCAACATTGTTAGTTCCCGACGTTCCCGCTAGGTGGCATAGGCGAATGAGTTACTCCAGAAGTCATTATGGAGTCTTACAAAAGTGCAGGACGTGAGCAGCGCCGTTTAGGGTTTCATGAATCCAAATCCGCTACCATTGTTCAGAAACAATTCAGGACGAAATATCACAAGCCACAACTTCAAAGGCAAACTGTTGTTAATTGGTACAATCGTTTCACCGAAACTGGCCGAGTATCAGATAGGACGCCGGGACAGCAGTCTTCGACGCAGTGTTAAACAAGTTCAGCAGTCTTACATAGTCTCGGGAAATCAACGAGACGTGCCAACTTAGAGTTGAATATACCTAGTGTTACAGTGTGAAGCGTATTACGCAAACGCCTGTCATTCAAACCCTACAATTTTAAACTGTTGCAAGCTTTAACAGAGAAAGTGACAAAGAAAAACGAGCTAAGTGTAGAAATGTTTGTAAAAAGCAGAATGAAGATTATTTTCTTAATAAAATGGCTTCATCAGTGAACACAAAAGCCATTTTCCGCACCTATGGTAGTGTGAGTCGTCATAACGTTCGGATATGGAGTGAGCAGAAATCACGTCACGTAATCGAAAATGTACGGTACTCGCCCAAGGTAAATGTTTCTTGTGCTGTATGCTGTAACAAGATTTACGGTCCTTTTCTATTTGCCGAGTCAACTGTAACAAGCCTATCGTTGCTGGAATGCTTGAACGTTATGTAATGCCTCAATTACAACAGGATATGAGCACAGAATTTATTTTCCAGCGAGATGGCAGGCCATCACATGTCGCGTATCTCCGATTTGGATTGGACGTGGTGGGACAATATCCTGGCCGCCACGAACAAACTGAAGAGCGTTGACGCTCATCCACTGTTTGGCCATCAGTAGCCTCAACGTAGGTTCAAAATCAAGGAAAACTTTGGAAGTACCTCCAGATAAGGCAAGACTTTTGTGTGAAAATCTAATCCCCAAGACTGGATGGAGCCACGTGAACTTCTTCTGGCTGGTTACAACGAGAGCTGGGATGTTTGGAGGTCCCTTAACTTAATGACAATTGCTGTCGGCAGCACTAAGTCACCGATTATGTCATGAGGCTTTAAACCACTGGACAGGAACTGCGTGTATGCCCAAAAACAGTCATACATTTGTGCCTGAGATCTCTCTGTCCACTTTCACGCTCTGAATAGCATTTATTACTTGTCAGCGACTGCTTTGGCTCAATTTTGGAGAGGTTATCTGGTCAATGACCAGTTATATATTTAGCGTTTCTGACACGAATAAAAAGTCCTTTGGTCGTTCAAAAATGGTTCAAATGGCTCTGAGCACTATGGGACTCAACTGCTGAGGTCATAAGTATCCTAGAACTTAGAACTACTTAAACCTAACTAACCTAAGGACAACACACACATCCATGCCCGAGGCAGGATTCGAACCTGCGACCGTAGCGGTCGCGCGGTTCCAGACTGTAGCGCCAGAACCGCTCGGCCACCAGCGGCCGGCCCTTTGGTCGTTTTTACGACAATATAAGCATGTCACATTCTTACGAGGTACACAGTCCGCCACACAGAATGGAGCTAATACACTGGTGTGCAAAACTTCAGGACGAAATTAATTTTCGCACGATGTATAACTGGCAGGAACGTAGCTCGATGAAACATGGACCATACGTAGAAGGAACTGCTACAGCATAGTACAGTATAAAAAGATACGCCATGACAGCAACAGAAACTTGACAATGATTACACTTAATTCACCGTGATTTATGATTGTTGCCTGGACAGTAATGAAAGTGGGACATGGTTCTTAGTAGGCAGTGTGATCACGGCCGACGGCACTGCATCCTCTGCAACGTGGTCCAATGCTGACCACAAGGTTGGCAACTGCTGGCGGTCATTGATGCATGCGGACATATTGTAATACGTCTCTCCAACGCATCCCACATTTGCTCGACGGGATTAAAGTCGTGGGGACGGGCATGCCAGTCCATTCTCCGAATATCCTGTCGTTCCAATAGCTCCTCCACCTGCGCATGTCGATGCGGGCCGCGCATTGTTATCTGTTAAAATGGAATCAGGGTAGAATGTATCTCTGAAAAGATGCATATGGGGAAGAAGTACACTGTCACAATAATGCTGACCGATGACTGTTCCATGTTCAAAGATTTGGTGGTCTGTGCGCCCATGCAACATTATACCTCCCCTCATTGCACACTACTGGCCTTTAAAATTGCTACACCACGAAGATGATGTGCTACAGACGCGAAATTTAACCGACAGGAAGAAGATGCTGTGATTTGCAAATGATTAGCTTTCCAGAGCATTCATACAAGGTTGGCGCCGGTGGCGACACCTACAACGTGCTGACAGGAGGAAAGCTTGCAACCAATTTCTCATACATAAACAGCAGTTGACCGGCGTTGCCTGGTGAAACGTTGTTGCGATGCCTCGTGTAAGGAGGAGAAATGCGTACCATCACGTTTCCAACTATGATAAGGGTCGGACTGTAGCCTATCGCGATTGCGGATTATCGTATCGCGACATTGCTGCTCGCGTTGGTCGAGATCCAATGACTGTTAGCAGAATATGGAATCGGTGGGGTCAGAAGGCTAATACGGAACGCCGTGTTGGACCCCAACGGCCTCGTATCACTAGCAGTCGAGATGACAGGCATCTTATCCGCTTGGCTGTAACGGATCGTGCAGCCACGTCTTGATCCCTGAGTCAACAGATGGGGACGTTTGCAAGACAACAACCATCTGCACAAACAGTTCGACGACGTTTGCAGCAGCATGGACTATTAGCTCGGAGACCGTGGCTGAGGTTACCCTTGACGCTGCATCACAGACAGGGGCGCCTGCGATGGTGTACTCAACGACGAACCTGGGTGCACGAATGGCAAAACGTCATTTTTTGGGATGGATCCAGGTTCTGTTTACAGCATCGTGATGGTCACATCCGTGTTTGGCGACATCGCGGTGAACGCACATCGAAAGCGTGTATTCGTCATCGCCATACTGGCGTATCACCCGGCGTGATGGTATGGTGTGCCATTGGTTACACGTGTCGGTCAGCTCTTGTTCGCATTGACGGCAGTTTGAACAGTGGACGTTACATTTCAGATTTGTTACGACCCGTGGCTCTACCCTTCATTCGATCCCTGCGAAACCCTACATTTCAACAGGAAAGTGCACGACCGCATGTTGCAGGTCCTGTACGGGCCTTTCTGGATACAGAAAATGTTCGACTGCTGCCCTGGCCAGCACATTCTCCAGATCTCTCACCAATTGAAAACGCCTGGTCAATGGTGGCCGAGCAACTGGCTCGTCACAGTACACCAGTCACTACTCTTGATGAACTATGGTATCGTGTTGATGCTGCATGGGCAGCTGTACCTGTACACGCCATCCAAGCTCTGTTTGACTCAATGCCCAGGCGTATCAAGGCCAGAGGTGGTTGTTCTGGGTACTGATTTCTCAGGATCTGTGCACCCAAATTGCGTGAAAATGTAATCACATGTCAGTTCTAGTATAATATATTTGTGCAATGAATACCCATTTATCATCTGCATTTCTTCTTGGTGTAGCAATTTTAATGGCCTGTAGTGTAACACTTGGGACAGCAAATCACTTAGGTTCGCGAGAGGTGGGAACACGTAACACACCCAGGAATATTTTTTATGTGATGGTTGAGATTTCAAGTGTTTCTTAAATGTAATGCCTAGGTATTTGGCTGAATCGATAACCTTTAAGTCTATGTGATTTATCGTGTAACAGAAATTTGGCGGAATCGTTTTGAGCTATCAAGTGAAATACCTCACACTTTCTGTTGCTTACAGTTAACTGTCACTTTTCGCACTGTGGAGACATCTTGTCTAAACTATTTTCCAATTCTTTTTAATCTTCCAATGCGTTTAGTCGACGGTAAACGACGGCATCGTTGGAGCAGGATAAAAAAAATAATAATTTATGGAATAACTCATACCTTTACCTACGTTGACAGTTATGGTTCTTCCATTATTCATCTGCACGATAACAGTATGCTGTATTACAAGCGATGAGAGGGAAGGTAAGGTACCAATCTCCTTCCAGTATTCTTCGTAGGAAGGAGATGGGCTGCTTTGATGATGCAGGATCTCGGAGAGAAGGTCTTGGAGAGCGCCCTGAAAGGGTTGTTACGTAGTTACCGCTCCGAGCCCAGGGATCCCGACAGAGCAAAGTAGCCAACCCTGGCGCCAGGGCAGGAGATGAGCTGACGCGAAGCGGCTCCTCTCTCAGAGACTCTCCTTGTATCTGCGAGGATTTTTAATTAACGGCTTTGTAAAGTGCCGGGCGTGATCAAAAAGAATCTGCAAGTAGCCGTAAAAAATTTAGGCATTACTCTGGCGTGGATGAAGGTCAGAGTCTCGCGGCGGGCATCTTGCTTCCTGTCGCGAACTCCCCCAGTAATTACTTCTTTACTTACCTCTTCAGTGACTCATCGTGACTGTACGACGTCAGATTATGGTACTCAGCTGGTCTTTAATGTTTACTCGGTGCGAACGACTTAGGGGTTGGACAAATTAACGGAAACACTGCGAGAAATCCATTTTTGGATATAAATGCAGGTTGCGCTGTTGTCTTCAACCACGGGTGGCACCTGTTCAATTGCCTCAGTGCGTTGCAAATGCGAGCTGTGGCCAGAACAAGGCTCTGTTCGGTTGTATGGTCATCACACCACCATTGCAGTACAGGTGTAGAAGTATGAAACCGGAATTTTGTTGCAATGATTACAGGTCTGTTATTACAGGTATGTTGTTTAAAACTGATAAGGAATATGTTATTCAAAATAATCTCCATTGCTATTTACATCTTTCTCCCACTTCTCCGGTAGGCTATGAATGCCACGCCAAAAGAATAGTTCTTCTTTCGAGGCGAACCAGTCTGCGAGGCATCTTCGTACATTTTCATACGAGTTGAAGCGTTGTTCAGCGAGAGCGTGTCCCAGTGGTGCAAATAGATGATAATCGGACAGAACCAAATCTGGAGAATAAGCGGCATGCCCTAATATTTCCCTGACCCGTTTTGCTGTGTTTGATGGGTCGTTATCATGGAGCCCTTTTCCATATTCCTGTTGTTTTTCATGTAATGCTCGATTTAAATTCATCATTCGCTGTTGTTACCGATCAGTGTTAACGGTTTCATTGGATTTTAGCAGTTCTTAATAGATGACACCTCACTGATCTCACCAAACACAGAGCATTGTCTTCTTTCCAAAGCGATTTGGTCTTGCAGTGGATGTCGATGGTTTGCCTGGATTCATCAATGATTTGCGACGCTTAGGATTCTCAAAATATATCCATTTTTCATCACTTGTCACTATTCGATGGAGAAACGACTTTCTTTTGTATCTGGCGAGCAGCATTTCACAAGTGGTCATTCGATTTGCTTGCTGTCTTTCATTCAGTACATGAGGAACCCATTTTCCCACTTTCTGCACCTTTCCTATAGCTTCCAAACGAAGAGAAATAGCTTTCTGCGTCACATTCAGTTGTTCCGCGAGTTCGAGTATCCTCTTCGTCCAATAACGCCTGCAATTCGTTGTCTTTGAACTTTTTCGGTGGTTTCCCGCGCTCCTCGTTTCTCACTTCAAAATCAACACTTTTGAATTTTCTGAACCAATAGAAACACTTATGTTTTCCCAAGAGCATGTTCGCCGAAAGTTTCGACAAGCATCAGATTTGATTCTGCAGCAGTTTTCTTCAAATGATAACAGAAAAGCAATGCTATCCGCAAATCGCACAAAACTCGACATGTTTACAGGTTTGAAACAGATACCGATGTATGGAACTTGCGTTACTGTTTGTTGTCATCTGTCGTCAGCCGTTACAGGGAGCAGATGGCGCTGCAGACGCGGTCTCACGGGCCCTATAGTGACCGCTAGCACCATCTATAGGGAAATTCCGGTTTCATACTTCTACATCCGGTATGTAACAAACCTGCACAGACTACTGTGCAGCTGTGTTACCACTGCTGCTACGGTGGTTTAGTGACTAGCACACCTGCCTAGGCAGTAAGGAGACCCGCGTTCGAGTCCTCGCCATGGAACAAAATTAATTCATTCTTTTTTAGCTTCCATCATTATGGTAGATGAAGTTGAAACTGATATGTCTCAAGGAAAATTTAATTATATCAGATCTATGTTTACTAAACGTTTCGATGACAGTCTACTCTTTGTGTTGAATCACAACATCCATAACTAATTTTATGTTCCTTTCTATAAATAGGCTTAATTACAGAATTTGAGGGCGACTGTCTCTGTCACGCGCATTTGCGCATGTATGTTACTTTTCTGTCAAAATCTATATCATAGCATGCGCACGCCTGTGTGTTGTCAGTACCGGAAGACAAAAAATACAACAGTACCCCTCCCACACCCTCTAACCCGTCAGCGACCACGCTACGTGCCCCTCTGCCACTGAGGTAAGGGGCCAAATTTATTTATCTCACAGTGAAATTCACCAATATCGATTACAATTAAGCGGATCTTAAAATATTACTTTCTCTGTAAGTCTTTTTCTTTGTTACTGAGCAAGAAAGATGCTCTTAAGGTTAGTTGAAGCTATTGGCTTTGGCTGTTAGTCACTAGTTGCATAATATTGTAAAAAACGGCTGAGAATCATTTACCGCACGAATACTTGAATCGGGCCGTAGTTTGATGACCAGTGATATAAATCCACCTTCAGTAACGACTAACTAAGACTTGAAGTAATTATTAGTGTCTCCATGTTCTGATGGTGCTGACTCCGCACCTGTATGTTCAGTTAATCAAGACCCGCTCCCAGCTGCTAATGAGAACTTTAATTAGGTACACGACCGGTTTCGGTCTGTGGAAAAGCAACGTCAAATGATCAGTCGACATTGTTCCCGTGCAGCACAATATTCATATTGGCCTCGTAGACATAATAAAGTTCTCATTAGCAACTAGAGCGGCGTCTTTTTTACTTGAATTTATATGCTACTAGCGACCCGCCTCGGCTAGCACTGGCTCCACCAAATATCTACGTCCGGGCGACTTGTCTAGCGTAGCGGTCATAAATTGTGTGCACAAACTCCCTCGTAAATCTGTCAATCTGTGAAACCTGCATCAAAATCCCTGCAGTAGTTCCTGAGATTGCCTTCGCACACAGACAGAAACTGCCCCGGGAAACTATAAATTATATACAGGGTAAACCAGAACTCCATCGACAAACTTTCAGAGGTCGCAAAAAAAAAGAAAAAAATGTCCAGTAAACGTCGGCTCTAAAAACCGTACCTTAAGAGCTATTAACATCTCTTGAGTAAAAGCTCTTCAGATAAAGTCCATTTCCACTAGACGTATTTTTCTGTTTTGGTACATACTATCACCAGTCAAAATATTGAAAGCAAAGAATTTTCAGTAGAAGAGAAGTGTCTCACACTAGCGAAGATGAAAAAGCGTTCGTCGAAGGTACCGTTTTTACAGCCAAAGATTACTAGACTTTCTTTCCTTGTTGTGGTCCATACTCTCACCTCTAAAAGTTTGTCGATGGTGTTCTGGTTCAGAGACAAAACAATAGTCAAAGCAATGGAAACATGCTGATTCTCCGCCACCAAAGCAACCAAAGACAATTCCTTCGGTGCGAAAGGTCATGACATCAGTGTTCTGGGATGCGAAGGGGATTCTGTTTGTAGATAATTTCCCCACTGGGCAAACAATTAAGGAAAATACCATGCTAACCTCCTGGACAAATTGCAACGGAAGATACGGGAAAAAGGCCAGGTTTAGCAAGGAAGAAAGTCATCTTCCATCAAGATCATGCGCGCCCGCACACACATGCCGTCGCGGTGGCAAAATTACACGAAATAAGGTAAGAATTGTTGCCACACACGCCTTATTCACCTGATATGGATCCTTCAGACTTTCATCTCTTCCCAAAAATGAAAATTTTTCTTGGTGGACGAAGATTCACTTCAAATGCAGAATTCATGGCCGCAGTCGACAACTATTTTGCAGGCCTGGAGGAAATTTTCGAGATGGGATCAGGGCACTGGAACATCATTAGACTAAGTGCATTAATCTACAGGGACACTATATTGAAAAATTAAAAAGTTTCAGTGATGTAAAAACTTTTTTTCTATTCCGTTCCTGGAACTTTTCAAACAACCCTCGAATGTTCACACAGCAAAATTACGTTTAGATATAAAGTAATGTGGAACTCGCCAGTCAAATCGTCATTAACTTTATTTAGTTGTTGATATGAAGCTACCAGTATCCGACAATGCTCAGAGGGTCCAACATGAAGCTATAATGTAAAATTACAGTTAATGACAACCTAATTTTCGTAGATTAGTTATCATTTAAAATATGCTTCTGAAGTCCGTTATTATGTCTAAAGCATATAAATCCACGCATCCGAAGCTGTATTAATATTACTATGCACTAACCCTACGTCATGAAGTCGCGTGTTTTTGTGTTTCCATGCTCAGTCACTCGGAAATAACGATTAAAGTTCATTCAAATATTGCAGACCTCTCAACATCATCGGATGACACCTGAGAAGCGTCATCTTTTTACGCCAGCATCTTGTTTAGCAGATATTGATGTACTATTAAATTATCTCGCCAGGTCGGCTAGCCCTTTACACCGAGTATTCCTACTTTCCCGCTACCTTGCCAGTGGTATTCTTATGAAGAGGATGAAAGTGCACTGAAATTAAATGTTTAATCGATTGGGATAACGTGAAGATGCAATGGCGTGCGAAGACGTCGCTGTCAATCGTTCAGATATCCTGAAGGTGTAGTGTAATCAATGTAATATTTAACCTACTGTACTGATACCATTTGATGTCATCACACCTTTATTGATTTCATCCCCATCTCTCTAGCCATTTTATTTCAGTATATTTTAATTCATTTCACACATACCACGAACCTCCAAGGCCCCGAATCTTTAAAAAAAACGACTTCTGTTCTAAGAAAAGCTAGTTTGTTCACGCACATCAATGCTTAGGTCTATATATCGTATAATGGCAAAGAAAAGCGTTTCTGAAGAAGAGAAATTTGTTAACATCGAGTATTGATTTAAGTGTCAGGAAGTCGTTTCTGAAAGTATTTCTATGGAGTGTAGCCATGTATGGAAGTGAAACATGGACGATAAATAGTTTAGACAAGAAGAGAATAGAAGCTTTCGAAATGTGGTGCTACAGAAGAATGCTGAAGATTAGATGGGTGGATCACATAACTAATGAGGAGGTATTGAATAGAATTGGGGAGAAGAGGAGTTTGTGGCAGAACTTGACTGGAAGAAGGGATCGGTTTGTAGGACATGTTCTGAGGCATCAAGGGATCACCAATTTAGTACTGGAGGGCAGCGTGGAGAGTAAAAATCGTAGAGGGAGACCAAGAGATGAATACACTAAGCGGATTCAGAAGGATGTAGGCTGCAGTAGGTACTGGGAGGTGAAGAAGCTTGCACGGGATAGAGTATCATGGAGAGCTGCATCAAACCAGTCTCAGGACTGAAGACCACAACAACAACAACATCGTATAATAATATACTTTTGCTTATTCATTCAGTACTGGGCCTGGATAACGTCCGAAAAATGTATTGCGAATACAGTACGTAAGAGGGAAGTAAAAAATACGAAGTCTGTCTAAAAAGTATCCGACCTTCGATTTCCCCGCGGAAAATGGAGAAGATAGCGCGGCGCCACTGTACACAGTAAAGTAAGAGACCTTTATGTCCAGGTGTGAATTTTGTCCCTGCCTTTCAGGTCGTCAGTCGATGAGTGAGGTGCGACACAACGTGTTCATCGGATTACCGATTCTCTCAAGATAACTCAATGTGTTGAGCAAAGATACTGCATCAAATTTTGTCTAAAGCTTGGTGATTCTGAAATCGAAACAATTCGTAAGATTCATCAGGTGTTTGGAGAAGATGCGATGGGTGTAATACAAATTAAGGAGTGGTTCAACCCATTCAAAAATGGTCGCACATCAGCGGAGAGTGACCAGCGCTCTGGCAGGCCCCAAACTACACTCCTGGAAATGGAAAAAAGAACACATTGACACCGGTGTGTCAGACCCACCATACTTGCTCCGGACACTGCGAGAGGGCTGTACAAGCAATGATCACACGCACGGCACAGCGGACACACCAGGAACCGCGGTGTTGGCCGTCGAATGGCGCTAGCTGCGCAGCATTTGTGCACCGCCGCCGTCAGTGTCAGCCAGTTTGCCGTGGCATACGGTGCTCCATCGCAGTCTTTAACACTGGTAGCATACCGCGACAGCGTGGACGTGAACCGTATGTGCAGTTGACGGACTTTGAGCGAGGGCGTATAGTGGGCATGCGGGAGGCCGGGTGGACGTACCGCCGAATTGCTCAACACGTGGGGCGTGAGGTCTCCACAGTACATCGATGTTGTCGCCAGTGGTCGGCGGAAGGTGCACGTGCCCGTCGACCTGGGACCGGACCGCAGCGACGCACGGATGCACGCCAAGACCGCAGGATCCTACGCAGTGCCGTAGGGGACCGCACCGCCACTTCCCAGCAAATTAGGGACACTGTTGCTCCTGGGGTATCGGCGAGGACCATTCGCAACCGGCTCCATGAAGCTGGGCTACGGTCCCGCACACCGTTAGGCCGTCTTCCGCTCACGCCCCAACATCGTGCAGCCCGCCTCCAGTGGTGTCGCGACAGGCGTGAATGGAGGGACGAATGGAGACGTGTCGTCTTCAGCGATGAGAGTCGCTTCTGCCTTGGTGCCAATGATGGTCGTATGTGTGTTTGGCGCCGTGCAGGTGAGCGCCACAATCAGAACTGGATACGACCGAGGCACACAGGGCCAACACCCGGCATCATGGTGTGGGGAGCGATCTCCTACACTGGCTGTACATCACTGGTGATCGTCGAGGGGACACTGAATAGTGCACGGTACATCCAAACCGTCATCGAACCCATCGTTCTACCATTCCTAGACCGGCAAGGGAACTTGCTGTTCCAACAGGACAATGCACGTCCGCATGTATCCCGTGCCACCCAACGTGCTCTAGAAGGTGTAAGTCAACTACCCTGGCCAGCAAGATCTCCGGATCTGTCCCCCATTGAGCATGTTTGGGACTGGATGAAGCGTCTTCTCACGCGGTCTGCACGTCCAGCACGAACGCTGGTCCAACTGAGGCGCCAGGTGGAAATGGCATGGCAAGCCGTTCCACAGGACTACATCCAGCATCTGTACGATCGTCTCCATGGGAGAATAGCAGCCTGCATTGGTGCGAAAGGTGGATATACACTGTACTAGTGCCGACATTGTGCATGCTCTGTTGCCTGTGTCTATGTGCCTGTGGTTCTGTCAGTGTGATCATGTGATGTATCTGACCCCAGGAATGTGTCAATAAAGTTTCCCCTTCCTGGGACAATGAATTCACGGTGTTCTTATTTCAATTTCCAGGAGTGTACTCGGAGTGTAGCTGTTTTTGAGAGGGTGCAACATTTGGTGATAGCAGATCGTCGTTTGACCTTGTGGGAGATTGCCCAAGAGGTTGGAGTGAGTAAAGAGTCTGCACATGCAATTTTGCGTGATGATTTGAACATGCACCGAGTGGCTGCGAAATTTGTGCCCAAGATGTTGTCGCTGGAACAAAAAGACCTCCGTTTTGATTTTGCACAGGACCTTCTCGGCACCACCAACACTAATACTGGGCTTCTGAACACCGTGATAACTGGAGATGAGTCATGGGTATACGGGTACGACCCAGAAACTAAGAGACAGTCGTCGCAATGGAAGCATTCCGTGTCTCCAAGGCCGAAGAAAGTGAGGCAGGTGCGAAGCAAAATCAAGGTGATGCTGACTGTCTTCTTTGGTGTCCACGGAATTGTGCGTCACGAATAAGCACCGGAAGGACAAACAGTGACAAAAGAGTACTATCAAGATGTTCTCCGGCGACCCGAGCGGTTCTAGGCGCTACAATCTGGATCCGCGCGACCGCTACGGTCGCAGGTTCGAATCCTGCCTCGGGCATGGATGTTTGTGATGTCCTTAGGTTAGTTAGGTTTAAGTAGTTCTAGGGGACTGATGACCTCAGCAGTTAAGTCCCATAATGCTCAGAACCATCTGAACCGTCTCCGGCGACGCGGTATGGGTGTCTGTTCTTTCGGATATGTCCGAACAGATGCCATCGTCATATCGTTTAAGGCTAGCCGGCTTATGACCTTCTTCAGTGCGGATGCACACAATTTGCCTGAACTCTTACGGGACTCGGTGGATTGTATGCCGCCAGTAATGGATATAATGGCAGGGGCACTATGCGTGTAGTGTGGGGACTATAAGCTGAGAATGTGGGTCTCACGGGGAGCGTGCCGGCGATAAATCCCTGCAGTCGCACTGTCATCTGTGTCCTCGGTGGCTCAGATGGATACAGCGTGTGCCGTGTAAGCAGGAGATCCGGGGTTCGAGTCTCGGTGGGGGCACATTTTTCAACTGTCTCCGTTGATGTATATCAACGCCCTTCAGCAGCTAATGGTATTGATTTAACTGTAATTTCATTCTAAAGAGCTGCACGGGCATCTGTTCTTTCGGACATGTCCGAAAGCACAGATGCCATCTTCATAAGAAATACAGCTTTCCTACTTTATGTTAAAGCCAACTGCGAGAGAAAAAAAGAAGACAGCAGATCGTTGTGCATACGATTCGTGTTTAAAATTACACGTAAGGAGAAAGACTATAACTATAAGGGAAAAACAATTTGTCTAATAGTTTAAATACGCGGGTACCGAATTAAAACTGACTGCGAGAAAGAAAATGATACTGCACATTTTCACACCACAGTATGGCACAATATTTTCTTTCTGACACTTTATTTTAACAGAAAAGCGGTACATTGTTGTTTAGAAAAATATAGTCTATGTCCGTCCGAAAGTTTATTGAACTGTTCGAGATTTTTGCTAACAACTTTTCTCTATTATGTGCTATATACAGTTATATATTAAAAATACACCCTATCTCCGTCAATATGTTTATTGTTTAAAATTTCAAAGAAAATGGGTCAAGAACTTTTCGGGATTTTTGCTGAAAACGTTTCCCGTTTATGTGGTATACAGAGATCTGTCAGAAACTGTCTGAAAAGCTTCAAAGGGTGTTAAAGGGAAAATTATACTGAGAAATAACTGTTCAGAAAAAAATTTCGATACGTTGCGCCGTTTCCGACTTAACATTGAAGTTAGCAAATCAGCTCTTCACTCACGCAAATTTAAGGTTGAAATGGTTCAAATGTCTCTGAGCACTATGGGACTTAACATCTGAGGTCATCAGTCCCCTATAACTTAGCACTACTTAAACCTAACTAACCTAAGGACATCACACACATCCATGCCCGAGGCAGGATTCGAACCTGCGACCGTAGCGGTCGCGCGGTTGCAGACTGAAGCGCCTAGAACCGCTCGGCCACCACGGCCGGCGCAAATTTAAGGAACCAAAGAGTCACCAAACGTGTTATTCTGTTGGTTTCCTCAAACCGAACAAACGCATATTTTTCTCACTCCAAAAGAGGGACATTTTAACTGGTAATGAGCATCTAAACTAGTAGTAGCTCAGGGACCCACAAATATCTGTACATCATCGCATTTTAGGGCGTGTAAGTGTTTGAGTTTGCGCACGTAGCGACGTGACAGTAATTTCAATTCTAAATAACTGGGAAACGGCGGAACTTATCGAATATTTTCTTAACAACTGTATCCCAGCCCAACCTCCTCCTGCAACACCTTACAAGCTCTTTCCAGCCTGTTTCTGACCACCCTGTACAAATATTTGAATACCATATATACTTATTTAAAAAATACGTAGCCCAAGTCCATCTGAATGTTCGTTAGAGTGACGTGTAAAAATCTGAAGTAAATCGGTCAAAAAATTCTCAAGTGTTTGGGTAACTGCTTAAAATAACGACTTCTTTATATAGCAATAAATATTTTTTTTCTGGTGTGATAATTTTGTCCTGAAAATTTCGCTGTTTCTCTTTTTTACAGCCTGTATATTTGTCGCGTCATACCATGAGTCGTTCACGTGCTCTAGTGCGACGATACAGGGACGGTTGCAATGTTACGGCTGATGTGCGGGGAAACGAATTCATGTAATTTGTCAGCGTTTAGTGTGTCTCGTGGTATTTCGTTACTCCATCGTTTGAACTGAGTGGATAGTTACGGGAACGCGGCTGCTGTACATCTCTTCTAGTTCAGAGTACAGTTGACGACCTTCAGCCAATTATTTTGGATTCTACCTAATTGTTTGCTGCGGTGGGCGGGGCGGAATGCCATCCAGTCATACAGAGCTTTTCCTACACATAAATTTAATCCGCCAGATCTAAATTTCCCTCGTGGA
Organism: Schistocerca serialis cubense; assembly: GCF_023864345.2. Taxonomy (NCBI): domain Eukaryota; kingdom Metazoa; phylum Arthropoda; class Insecta; order Orthoptera; family Acrididae; genus Schistocerca; species Schistocerca serialis. The sequence continues at coordinate 865,769,906 of NC_064641.1, read as the reverse complement.
TTTCTGCTATTAAAGTGGAAACTGTCAAAGGTAATCAGCGCTTTATTTGTGTACCAGGAACAATCGATTCGCCGAAAATTAATTTCCGAGCCATTAAATGTTCCTGAGAGTTGACACGGCGCTCGAAAAAAAAACCCCAATTCGTTCATTAATATCATCCTACGACGCATGATAATAGTACTGAGCACGGTGTATCACAGATATTTGACAGTCCTCTAACATCGGCATTACTGTACCGATGTGCGCCTATACCACAGACGATAGTAATAACAGTAGGAATAAAGAAGAAGAATAAGGATTAGAGAGAAGGTCAGCATTGGCCGTAATATTGATGGTTTATTGAGAGCAAAATCGATTTTCAATCACATAATGATCATCTTCAGTGCTGTGGTGTACAAATTAAACTCATAGGCACTGGTGTCAAGTTATTTATCAGTAACCAAAGCTATGAACTTAGGTTACTGATAATAACTTGACACCACTGCCTATGAGTTCAATTTGTACACCACAGCACTGAGGATGATCACTATGTGATTGAAAATCGATTTTGGCTCTGAGCACTATGGGACTTAACTTCTGAGGCCATCAGTCCCCTAGAACTTAGAACTGCTTAAACCTAACTAACCTACGGACATCACAAACATCCATGCCCGAGGCAGGATTCGAACCTGTGACCGTAGCGGTCGCGCGGTTCCAGACTGTAGCGCCAAGAACCGGTCGGCCACTCCGGCCGGCTAAATCGATTTTGCTCTCAATAAACCATCAATAATACGACCAACGCTGACTTTCTTTCTAGTTTCACGTATATGGTCGTTGTGCACACAGCACTCCGTGGAGTCGCCAATCAATAGAATAAGGATTAATATCTCGTCGACAACGAAGTCATCAGAGAGAGAGAGAGCACAATCTCGAATTGGGAGAGGTTTGGGTAGGAGTTAGGTCGTGTCCTTCTCGAAGTAGCAGTTTCGCAGTTTGCCTTAAACTGTTTAAGGGAGCCCCAGAACATAGAACATTATGACCACCTGCCTAATACGCGGTGACGCGTCATGATATGGAAGCAATGAGGACTTAGTAGGTCGCTGGTTGGAGTTGGCACCGCACCTGATCCCACAAATCACCAAATTCCCGTAAATTCCAGGGAGGGGGCGGTGAGCTCTGACGCTCCGACACCACCTTCAATCACGTCCCAGATGTGTTCGTTCGAGTTCTAATCTGGCAAGTTGGGAGGCCAGCACATCAACTGGAACTCGACACTGTGTTCCTCGTACCATTCCACAACTCTCCTGGTCTTGTGACATGTCACATTATCTTGTTGAAAAATGCCAATGCCATCGGGAAACAAGATCGTCATGAAGGGGTGTACGTGGTCTGCAACCAATATACGATACTCCTTGGCCATCGTGGTGCCTTGCACTATCTCCACTGGACCGTTGTATGCCAACGTGATTGGTCCCCAGAGCATAATGGAGCCGCAGCCAACTTGTCTCTGTCCCGCAGTACAGGTGTCAAGGTGATGTTTCCCTGCAAGATGGCGGTTCCGCACCCTCTCCGCGGCGTGATGAAGTTATCGGGCCTCATCAGAGGCAGCAGGGCAGATGAGTAGGTAAAATTGTGCAACACTGACTGATACCGCAATGAATTAGAATTCTTCTGTATCGTGACTGGGATCTACGTCTACATCTACATGATTACTCTGCAATCCACAATTAAATGCCTGGCAGAGGGTTCATCGCTCCATCTTCAAGCGATGTCTCTACCGTTCCATTCTCGAACAGCGCGGGAAAAACGAACACTTAAATTTTTCCGTGTTAGCCCTGATTTCTCTTCCTTTATTATGATGATCATTTCTCCCTATATAGGTGGACCCCAACAAAATATTTTCAGACTCTGAGGAAAAAACTGGTGATCTAAATTTCACGAGAAAACGCTGCCGCAACGGAAACCTCCTTCCTTTTAATGATTGCTACCGCAGTTCGCGTGTCATATCCGTGGCAGTCTCTTCCCTATTTCGCGCTAGTACAAAACGAGCTGCCCTTTCTGAACTTTTTGGATGTCCTCCGCCGACTCTATCTAACGTGGATCCCACATCGCTCTGCAATACCCCAGAAGAGGAAGGACTAGGGCATTGTAAGCAGTCTCTTTAGTAACCCTGTTGCATTTTCTAAGCGTTCTGCCAATAAATCGCAGTCTTTGGTTTGCTTTACCCACAACATTATCCACGAGATCGCCCCAATTGAAGTTATTCGTGATTGCAATTCTTAAGTATTTAGTTGAATTTACAGCCTTCTGATTTGTACGACTTATCGCGTAATCGAAGTTTAGTGGATTTCTTATAGTACTCATGTGAATAACTTCACACTTTTCTTTATTCAGGGTCAGTTGCCACTTTTCACGCCGTACAGATATCTTATCTAAATCATTTTGCAATTCGTTTTGGTCATCTGATGATTTTATAAGACTGTAAATGACAGCATCATCTGCAAACAAACTAAGACGGCTACTAAGCTTGTCTCCTATATTGTTAATATAGATCGGGAACAATAGAGAGCCTGTAACACTTCCTTGGGGAACGCCGGATATTATTTCTGTTTTACTCGATGACTTGCCGTCTGTACTAAGAACTGCGTGAGCCTTTAGATTTCTGTCATTTATCGTGTAACCGAAATTCAGTGGATTCCTTTCAGCAAACGTGTGGACGACTTCACACTTTTCATTATTTAGAGTCAATTGTCACATTTCGCAGGATACAGATAAGAAGGTATATTAAGTATGTTCTGGCGCACTTTGGGGACGTATATACCTAGGTATACGTCTTAGCACTGCAACTCAGCGCGTCACACCGCACCGTAACCGAGGCCCACGAGAAAGATAGGACGCGGCGCGTACGTCACGAAGGTAGTCCTGAACTCGCTCGCTCAGCTCAGCAGACAAAATGCGTTTCTAAACCTGTTAACTCGCAGCTGGGCGTGTAAGTACTAATGAGGATTGCATCTTCCACTGGAATCTGCTATTATGAAGTCTTACTGATTAACAGTACTACACCAAAATTAAATTTAAGATCAATACTCCATATAAATCGTATAACGGCTTGTTTATAGCATTTAGTCTCTTCCGCTTAACAGTACTCATTACATGCTGGAAGTGGTGCCTTATGCAACTGATAATAATTTTAGCATAATTTTATTTTATTGTACGCCAGTACAGCCGTAATAAATTATATGTAGGCCCATGGACTTCCCTTCATTATAGGATTAATGACAGTAAGATTCCATAATAGCGGGTTCCAGCAGAAGATTCAGTTTTCGTTTGTACGGACACGCCTAGTTACTAGTTAACAGGTGTATAAACGTAGTTTGTCTGCTGATTTGAGTGAGCGAGCGCACCGTGCGCAGCCTATCTTTCTCCTAGGGCTCGCACCGTACCGAAGTGACGTCACGATTCTTGATATTCTTACCTCGCCTTACTCCAACAGGTGTCAAAGCTTGGCAGCTATCCATCCAGAACATCTATGTAGGCACCCACCCATACACACCCTCACACACACACACACATATATATATATATATATGAAACATCCCCTTAGAACAATTATACAAGACTGTGCTTAAACTGACTCACAATATTTTTAGCGCAACGCAAACTGACTCAAAAATCCCTACAAAAAAATGGCCCTGACTAACATTAAACTATACCTTTCACAAATCACTTACCCCACAAAAATCTTCGTTACTCAAGCTACTGCAATACAGCGAGCGCCACTACTGCCAGCTAAATAAAAGATTCAAGCTACTGAAGGCACTAACTACTGATAGGCATAGTTAGCAAATGAAAGATTTTAATAGAGAACAAACAATGTATTTACCTTAATAGTCATAATATACATAGCAGTTCATGACATCCAGTCTTACAAATTTCAAAACTCCGCCATCTCTCTCCCGACATCCACCACTGCTGGCGGCTCACCTCCAACTGCGCAACGCTATGCGCTGTTCACATCCAGCTGCCCAACACTACAATGGCAGACAACAATGCAAACTAGCCACAGACTGCACACAGCACAGCCAGTGATTTTCATACAGAGCGCTACGTAACGTTGCCAATAAGAAAACATAAACAGCCTACTTACATAGCCCCCATGCTCCCCACAAAAAATTTTACAAATTGTTTTGGGCAGTGGCCAATAATGATTTGATAAAATTTTTCATAATTACAATAACAAAGATATCAAATGCACACACTTATTGATACAATGTTGGTCAAAAGCTAAAATTATCTCACAGTCCATACAGACAGTCCTGATCATTCATCACAGTAAAACTGCCGTTTCTTTTCTCAAAGTCTGAGCAGTAAAAGACAATGCACAAGGAAATAGTGGATTTCCATGCAGTCTTGAAGAAGTAGTGCTGTCCTTCCAACAGAAAGACAATGCTGACTCTTGTCATGCAGACAGGTAATGGGTCACAACAGAGCAAACTCACAGCAGAGTCATTCGAAGTTTTGAAGAATATTGGTAGGTAGGTCATCACAGAGTAGACCCACTGTAGTCCTGGTAGAGATTACGGTATTGGTGGGCCACCAGAGGTGCACCCCCTGCAGTCCTTGTAGAGATTGTGGTATTGGTGGGCCACCAGAGGTGCAGACCCACTGCAGTTCTTGTAGAAATAATGCTACTGGTGAATCAGCAAAGGTGTAGACCCACTGTAGTCCTTGTAGAAATGGCCAGCAGCCATCTGTTATGACTGTGCAGGTGCACAATCACCATTGAAGAGTCTTGCGGATAATATACCAAGTCCATAAACCACCACTTGTGCACTCACACAGTTTTTGGAATTGTCCTTAGAACCAGCAATGCTGTTATCCAGTCCCTTGCTGAATTATTAACACACGTGCGAACATTAACAGTCCCTACTTCTCACATATTGTCCATATACTATGACCAACAGAAACGTGTGCACTGAAATGGAACTTACAAGTTAATAATATGATGAACTGGTGTCAATTACAATTTTATAACATAAGAATACAATTACATAGGTGCAAAATACATTATTAAAGAACATAACAATTCAGATAAATTTGTAGTAGTACAGGCTTTACAAAAGAATAGAAATAAACAGATACATCAGTGTTACAGGAATTATGACATAAGTGAATATATAAAATAATGAGAATAGTTTTCGAAAACATCAACTTCACACATGAGCATTAAAACAGAACAGAATAAATAATGTCTAAGCATCTTTACAAGGTAAATAACATATTATCAGAAAAAATTCTACAATGTAACTCTCATCAGATAAACACATAAAGACAAGAAGAACACAAATATACAAGAGTACACAAACACATAACAGAATAACACAAGAGGTACACATTTGGTACTGCAGTCCAACCCAAAACTTCATTCCATAGATCTTTCGTCTTATTTCAACATTTGTTTCCACCAAAAAAATCCTATCCAAGCATGCTTTCTGTATTTATGTGTTCACATATTTCTTACCTCATTATTTATTTTCCATTATCTTACCTCATCATTTATTTCCAAGAAAATCCTACCTAAACCTGTTGTCCCTAAACCCTACTTTTTTGGTTCATATCCTCTTTCAAAATACTTTTTTGGCCAAACCATTTTCTTATAGCTTCTCAATACATTTCTTCCAATTCATCATAGTTAGTTTCTTATATAGTCTACCCCCTCTTAAGCTAACTTAAATCTACTGAGCTCAGATGCTAAACTAAGGGACGAGGCAATGCAGCAGCACAAAACAATTAACACAAAAAGCAATGACAAAAAATTCAAATTGGTGAAGCAATTGCAATATTACAACTAATATAAGGCACTGTGCAACAAACAAGAAAAATAAATCCGTAGTAAAACTGGCTTAACAGCGTAATACAAAGTCACATTCAGTAGCACTATGCCTGGCACACAGTAGCAGCAAATGCAAAAACTTATATCTAAACATGACATAGCTCAAGCAGAAAAAATATTACACTAAAAATGGCCATGTCTAATACCTATGTCACATCTTAACGCTAGAGTGATGCATCACGAGAACTTGCACTTGCAGATAAGTTACCAAATCGTAAAGAAATTATTTATGCAATTCCTGTGAAGGGAAATGTCTATTTATGTGCCCTCCTTTTGTTGGAAGTAGATCATAAATTTCTTATTGACTGGATCTGTAGGCATAAAATAACTATATTAGTACAATTATTAAATTTTATTTTAACCAATGCTGCAGTGCAGCTAGAAACTAGATATTAAAGAAAATGAGCAAATATGTACAAAGGACGGCATGAAACATCATTCATTAGCCATACGGCATTTCATAAGGCAGTAAAAATTCTCTCAATTCTCGAGAAAGATGCTTGTCATAATCAGGTGTGCAGATGTAAGTATCTTCCCAAGTAATGAGCGTGTCGTATTTGCGGTGCTTTCTACAAAGGAATGTCAATAGCGAGGATAATGGCCTCCCTTTTTTTTTCTTTTCTACCTGTGCCTCTGAAAAGGCATGCACTAATGGCTTTTTCTCCAGGTGTCTGACACAGCTGGGTGCCCACGACGCATTACGTGCAGGTGGTCACTTAACTTTCTTACGGAAATATTTACGACAGCAGTTCCTGCTACAGTGACAGTCTCATATAAAAATATTTCACAGGTCATGAATTTGCGTTACAAATCTGTAAAAACAAAATCCTATTGACATAACAGAGTCCAAAAAATTTTCGTCGGCATTGTAATACATTCACGCATTTACATACATTTCATAACTCTTAAAGTACGGTTCTTGGTTTCCAACAACCTTTTTCACAAACCAGAGTCCCTAACCACTACCCATTATTCCTTACCTTATTCATCCACACTTCTTCAATATTTCATCATAACAGATACGTATCATACTCAAATAACTCATATAGCATCAGCTTATTCATCATAAACATACCGCAACAGCATAATACACATAGTCATCGTAATAATAACATCATAACACCTCAGTCAACTCTCAAAATCGTTGTAGCTTCCTCCAATAATTTCAAAACCTAAAAAAATTCTCTGCTCATTTAAAAGTGTCATCTGCCTCAAACGTACTTTAAAAATCGTGATCCCATACCAAATATATCATTCAAAGCTCTCATAATATCACAATGGGTCCGAAAAATTATGAACAGTTCACAAAGTACAGACAAAATACAATTTTGTAAGTGTGAAGTTACCCAACTGTGTAATTGCGTAAACATGTGTCACTGATGTAGTACAAAAATGTTTGTTTCTCTGTTAAATAATCAGGTAGCTGTGTAATTCTGTGTTGGAGAAATATGGTACCGATGTGTAAAGTTGTATAAGCAAATACCATATTAGCTAGGGCTCCTTGAGCTTGCCACACACATGGTACACAAAGTAAGCGTGTACCCCCCTGAGGATTAATGTAATTATACCCTCAGGTGTTACAGATTACAACAATGGAATGAAATGTATCACGAAAAACTTTCTTTGTAATTCAAAAATCTTGAAAAATAATTGGTTTAAGTACAAAATTAATCACTCAAATGCGTGTCAAAAAAATGGTTAAAATGGCTCTGAGCACTATGGGACTTAACATCTATGGTCATCAGTCCCCTAGAACTTAGAACTACGTAAACCTAACTAACCTAAGGACAGCACACAACACCCAGCCATCACGAGGCAGAGAAAATCCCTGACCCCGCCGGGAATCGAACAAATGCGTGTCCTGTAGCGCTAAATGTGCGTCTTGCTGTAAGATAATTCTGTGGAACTGCCGTAGTTATCGTCCTCTGTAAGCAAAGTTCTGCTGAAGTCAATGTACTTACCTCATCATAAACGAAAGTGAAATGCTTTGCGTATAGATACCGTAGTTATTACATAGCTTACCGTGATCAAGAAAGTACTATAATGTAACGTATTGTTGTGCTACGAAAAAGGCTGTCTCATTGTAGCTATACCACAAAAGTTACTACTAAAACATGTTTTACTTTCCCGAATAATACAGAAAAACTGTGCAGATATAAAACAGAAACACTGCAAAAGCAACATTGTAAATTGTCACTCTTTAGTAGCGTCGTGATAAAATCGTGTAGCTGTCACATAGACTAACCACTATGTCACCTGGTATCTCTCTGAAAGTACTTTAAATCCAGAATGTATTTTCAAGTAAACCAAAATGTTGCATTAAAATCTCATTAGCAGTACCAGTATATGTCCTAAGTATGTAAGCCTGATAGTCGTTATGTAATCGTGCAACTAACAAGCAAGAATGTACAAATACAACACTGTGTCGTCTGTTCACTATAACAATGCATTCGTAATTTTTGTTTAAAAATGTTCCCTAGGTTCTAGACTGGATATTTAACTTCAAACATTGTTGCTTGTTAACAGTTTCTTAAGTCTGACAAAGCATACGAGAAATGTGAAGTGAAAAGTTTTAAGGCAAAGACAAAGATAAAAAGCAGATTATCTTTCAATAAATGGTTTTACATGTGAAATGTGGTGTAAACCTTTACTCTTCCTAGTACGCAGAGTTTCAACTTCAACGCAATTATCATGTGGTATACGTCGGATTCTGTAAGGTCCATTGTAAACTAGATAGAATTTGTGACTCAAGTGTTTCTTCTTATGTGACAATGAATGAGCTTTAATGAGAACTTTCATTTGCTTTACCGTGTAGTTTTCTCCTTTTGTCTGCTGCAGATTTTATATTTATAATAGCCAAATCAATTATGTCGAAGTTTACGTGTATTCGGGAAAGGTACAAGCTCTCTGATTCTGTTCGGTGGTTCTTCATTCTTTAGTACAAGAGTAGGTGGTAAAGCAGTGGAGTCGTGAGGCATTTCATTCAGCACGTTTTGAAATAAGTGTAAATATCTGTCCCAATGCTGATGCTTTCTGTGACAATAAAGTCTGCAAAGCTTATTGATTTCTTTCATAATCCGTTGAGACGGGTTACAATGTGGTGAGTACAATGAAATAAAAACAGGTTTGATTTTATGATTCCGAAGCATGCGTGACCAAACAGCAGATCTGCATTGCGGTCCATTATCTGAAATGACTTTACTAACGTGTCGAACTTCACGTAAGAAATTTTTAACAAAGGCGTTGGATACAGACCGTCCAGTGGCTTTACGTAACGGAGTGAAAGAAACAAATTTTGAAGTAAGTTCAACAGCGACTAGAACGTACGAAAATCCATTAGATGTTCTGACAAGCGGTCCCAAGATATCAACAGCAGCAAATTCTTTTAATTTAGAAGGAATAATAGGAAACAACGGAGCACGATGTGAGACAGTAGATGGTTTCGCCTTTTGACAAAGTTTACAAATAGACAAGACTCTTCGAATTCTCTTTTCCATATTGTTAAAATAACAAGTCGTTCGAAGAATATGATAACATTTTCGTGGACCAAAATGTGCGTAGCCGAAATGAATGTACCAAATGAGCTTATTAACAAAATCGTCTGGAATGCAAAGTACCCATAGCTTGTCATCAACAGTGCAGCGTTTGAAGAGTATGTTGTTTCTAACCAGGTAACAATGCCGAATCTGTGTGTGTATCTTTTCATGCCATTTGCTCTTGACGTCTTTCCAAATCGGATCTTTATCTTGTTCATGAGCAATGTCCTTTAAAGATGTGGTGATGAAGTTTTCAAAGGCGACTTTCTGAATGTAAAGAATACTTAAATTTTTCTCGAGGTTGCCTTCTGTGTTACTTTTCTCAAGCCCAACCGGTGCGCGTGACAGTGCGTCCGCAACAATGTTCTCCTTGCCGGGAATGTAGATTATTGTGAAGCGGAATTCTTGCAGAAACAATGCCCAACGTTTTAACCTGTCATGATTTAATTTTGAAGACATAAGAAATTGTAATACACGATGATCACTGTATACTTTTACGTGCTTACCGGAAAGAAAGAAACGAAATTTGTTAAATGCCCAAACGATAGCTAAAGCTTCTAATTCAGTAACGGAATATTTTTTTAAGATTTTGTTAGCACTCGGCTAGCAAAAGCAATCGTGTTCTGAACAGTAGTGTCATTTTCTATGGCTTCTTGAAATAAATGCGCACCAAGACCGACTTTAGAAGAATCCGTGCTAAGGCAGAAATCTTGTGACAGATCTGGATGAGCTAGTATTGGCGCGTTAAGTAGCGATTCTTTCAAAGAACTGAATTCCAACTGTGCTTGTTCGTCCCAGTTCCAAATAGTATTTTTTCCAGTGAGAGAACAAAGTTTTGGTGTAACTAGAATTTGCATATTCAGAAAACGACGGTAAAAATTTACAAGACCTAGAAAACTGTGGACTTGTTTTTTTGTGGATGGAACTGGAATGGCTCTTACTGCTTCTAACTTCTCAGGATCCGGCTGAATACCTTCATAAGAAATAATATGTCCTAAAAACTTCACCTTTGTCCTACGAAATTCAGACTTTTCCAAATTAACTGTAATTCCAGATTCTGCAAAAATATGTAACACGCTGTTGAGGATGCGATTGTGTTGTTCCCATGAGGCTTCTGCTATCAGAATATCGTTTTAAGAACTCAGGTAATATGGAATTTAGCCCGCGAATGAATGCTGCTGAAGAAATGTTCAAACCGAAAGGAAGTTTCCGAAACTGATAACAAACGCCGAAACAAAGGAAAGCTGTGTATTTTCTACATTCTAGATGAAGTTCGATCCGATAAAAGCTGGATCTGAGATCAATAGAAGACAACACTTTTACGCCATTAAAATTTTGAAGAAGTTCTTCCATCGTTTGCGGCCTGTCTGTTTCAGGAATGATGATAGTATTGATTTGTCTCGAATCTAAGACAAGTCTGATCGATCCATTTTTCTTCTCAACAACATGTAATGGATTGTTGTATGAGATTACTGCAGGCTCAATAATGCCCTCATTAAGCATAGATTGTATTTCTGTTCTAACACGGTCCCTATAATGTGCTGGAATTACGTATGGTCTAACACAAAATTTAGTATGCTCACGAACACGAAATTGGTATTGAAATCCCTTGATCGTTCCTGTTTTGTGAGTAAAAACTGTGGAATGTGCTTGTAAAATCTCAAAAAGGTCTTGCCTATCAGTGTCATTACAATTCTCGATTGTTCGAATTTTATTTTGAATTAACTCATTAGTATCAAATATGTCGTCGATATCATCCCTGTCAGTACCTACAGAGTGATTGTTAGTGTCTAGTTCCATAGAAAATTCCGAACTGTTCTCTAACAGAAGGTAAAGCCGATTAATTTCCTCGTCATGGTTTGAGAGGCAATTTTCAAATTTCAAAGCTGTTGACTTACCTTCTTTCTCTAAACTTATTTCAGCATCGTGAAAGTTTAAGATTGCTTTGTATTCATTCAAAAAGTCTACTCCCAATATAATTTCCGTCGACAATAATGGAACAATGAGAAAGTTTATAGAGAAGCTGTGGCTTTGACAAAAGAATTCTAAGTTGGTTTGTTGGCGTACATCTACACTTTTTCCAAAGATTGCACGTTGTAATTTAATCTTACGTAACGGAAGTGTGGGGCAATCGTTCGATTTGTTACATTTGCTAAAGGCTGTTTCACAATTACTGAAATGGGACTGCCAGAGTCAAGTACTGCCGTAAATTTTACGTCATTTACTGTAATGTGAATCACAGGATATGCAATGTTGTTATGTTTTACGTTGTGTTCCTGGAGTAAGATGTCCCTAATGTCTTCCATTTTTACGTAATTACTAGCTACGGCAGCTGCGTCGTCAGTTTCATACATACGTTTCGTGGCTGCCAGCGGTATGAGTCACTGCCTATTGTCTCTTTGTTGGCGCGCGTCGTTATTGGGATTTGGAGACCTAACTTCTACAAATTCAACTTGTCGAGAGGGCCCTGCTCTGTTTGAATCCCGCCAGTTCTGATGCAATTCAGGTCTGTCGTTACGATCATACCGTCTGTCGTCATGTCGGTAGATTCCATAGTTTCTTTCTTGTCGGTCACGTAGTGGAGAACTTCTCCCTGAATCGTAACTGCGCGCTGGTCCGGTGCATCTAAAGTTATTCTGTCTCCCTTGATAATAATTATTTTGGTTCCCATATTGTCTGTTTCTCTGATTGTCTCTGTGATAGTCATTAAAGCGGAGAGGTGATCTTTCCCTGTAGTTATTACTACTCTGCCAACGGTTATCACATGGGTGGTGTCTGTTTTGGTCACGATTTGTGTTGTGAGAATAGCCTTGTCGTGTCCAGTTATTATTTCTTTCATCGCGGAATTGCGACGGATGTTACCTGTAATTGTTGTGTTCCTGTTTTCGCGTTCCGCGATTATCAGTGTCAATTTCTAATTCTTGGAAGAGTCCCTGAAAAGCTTCAATGTTGTCTTTGCAACGTCCTGCCAAAATAATATGTCGTAAATGTTCAGATAATTTGATTCAGCAAATGCGGATGAGTTCTGAGGGTCTGTATGGGTTTGACAGGTACTGATTCTTGCGCAACATCTCTTCAAAATATTTCACAAGACTGGAAAATTCAGATTGTTCGAAATGTTTCATCATTATGATGCTATGTTTTACTCGGTCTTGTGTAGCTTGAGACCAATATGCTGAGAGGAAGGCATGGTAAAATTCTCCTTCACTGTGACAATCGTGAATGACCGATCGCATTCTTACAGCTGGTTCATTCTCTAAGTAGCCACACATAAATTCTAACCTGTGCTCTAATGACCAGTTGGGAGGAAAACAATGAGGGAATTGATGGAGCCATGCTTGTGGATGAATGTCGTTGCCAGAATTCATAAATGTTTTGAATTTACGTGTAGTAATGAACAGCTTATAGTCAAAATCATCATGTCGGCGAGTTACATGTCGGTCATTGTTACGTCGTTTCGGCGGTTCCATCTCAAAATTCGGTGTGCCTTGCCAATTTCTTTCATAATTTCCGAAGTGTCCTGTGTTATTATTTTGTGGTTGTTCCGTATTTCTAAGTCCCTCTTCCTGTGTTGGAGCGCGAGTGGCCTCTGAAATACGTAATTCTTGTATTACCTGTGTCAGCTGATCTTGTACTTCCCGGATTTCTCTTTGGTGTTGCGTATTAATTTGATTCTGATTTTGTTTGAATTTGCTAATTTGTTCGCACTCTTCTGTGTCATTAAAGACTACCGGTTTTGTGTCATTCAGATTATCATCTACCTTCGTAGATAAATTATTTAGCTGATCCGAAAGTTCAACTACTTTCTCTGATAATGAACTAATTTCCTCCATGTGTCTTTCTACTGTGTCCTTTAAGTTTTCCTGAGTTTTTGCAAGTTGCGTAACCGAATCGGTAGATGCAACTGAGTCAATTTTAGCTTGCAAGGTCTCATGATTTTCATGAACATTAATTGTAATAACAATGCACTGGTGTCTGAAACATGTTCCTCAGTGTTTTTCGGCAGTGAATTTGCACCGGCAACATTCACATTTTGACAAGCGGAAAATGTGTCTTGACTCATTTGAGAAAACAGTGAGAACCCAAAACCTGAGTCTACAGTATTTGCAATATTGTGTTCTGTCATTCCCGATTCCTGAGGCGAGCTGTTGCCGACCGATCGATCGATAATGCTTCCCTGTTCACTACCTGTTTCACTGTCTACACCATTATTTGACGCCCGCTCCATTTCCCTATGCACAGTTACCAAATTACTACTTTGAATGTCTGTTAATCCATTACACAGCAGTGCTGGTAAGCTACGCTCGTCGTCACTATTATTTCTCTGTTTACTTTGGAGCCTAGTGTTACGTTTTTCACACGCCATTATTGCCACAATATTTCACACGATAACACAGAAAATAAGAGAACACATTAACATAGCACTGAAAATAATATCTAGTTAATTGCAAGCTGCAAAATACTTGGTGCAAATTTACATGCGTGCCACACCTGTTTTACTGTACAATGATGAAAGACTGCAACTACAAAGGAAATTCTCTCTACAATTACGCGCTAGCAATAAACAAAATCTACACCAATTACACAAACTACAAGAAAAAATCAGAAGATTCCAGTGAGGTATCCTCGGCTAAGGGTCGACATATGAAACGTCCCCTTAGAACAATTATCCAGGACTGTGCTTAAACTGACACACAATATTTTTAGCGCAACGCAATCTGACTTTCAAAAATCCCTACAATAAAATCGCCCTGACTAACATTAAACTATACCTTTCACAAATCACTTACCTCACAAAAATCTTCGTTACTCAAGCTACTGCAATACAGCGAGCGCCACTACTGCCAGCTAAATAAAAGATTCAAACTACTGAAGGCACTAACTACTGATAGGCATAGTTAGGAAATGAAAGATTTTAATAGAGAACAAACAATGTATTTACCTTAATAGTCATAATATATATAGCAGTTCATGACATCCAGTCTTACAAATTTCAAAACTCCGCCATCTCTCTCCCCACATCCCCCACTGCTGGCGGCTCACCTCCAACTGCGCAACGCTACGCGCTGTTCACATCCAGCTGCCCAACACCACAATGGCAGACAACAATGTAAACTAGCCACAGACTGCACACAGCACAGCCAGTGATTTTCATACACAGCGCTACGTAACGTTGCCAATAAGAAAACATAAACAGCCTACTTACAATATGTATGTATATATTGTGCATTGCTGAATCCAAGTCATTTTACCAGAGCTTTGTTCCCTTGATCAGTTTGTAAGTGAACTGGAGCCCACCTCTGCTTTCTGTGTAAATTTTTTTTAAGCTCGTTTGCAGCTGCAACGCCGCTTTTAGTCTTCAAAGCAGTAACCCATGAGTTGTTGGAATAAACATCAACCACTGTTAATAAATATTTACATCCAGATTTCCATTTAGAATATGTAATCATGAGAGTTAAGTCTGGAGATCGTCAAATCCTTTTGTGATAACTGCCCGCCTAGGATGCGTTCGGCGAGCACGACGATGAAGCTCATCAGCAAGCGCAGCTTGCATCTCTCTTTAACTAGATGCTTATTGAAAACAATATGATTTTGAAATGCGAAGACTGTGATAAAATGTTTACTTATATGAACTGTGTGTGTAGGGGAGGGGGGGGGGGTTGAGGGAAAAGACAAAAAAGGAATGGAGGGGATAGGACGGAATGAAAACAAAGAAATAGTTATATATACACTACTGGCCATTAAAATTGCTACACCACGAAGATGACGTTCTACAGACGCGAAATTTAACCGACAGGAAGAAGATGCTGTGATATGCAAATGATTAGCTTTTCAGAGCATTCACACAAGGTTGGCACCGGTGGTGACACCTACAACGTGCTGACATGACGAAAGTTTCCAACCGATTTCTCGTACACAAACAGCAGTTGACCGGCGTTGCCTGGTGAAACGTTGTTGTGATGCCTCGTGTAAGGAGCAGAAATGCGTACCATCACGTTTCCCACTTTGATAAAGGTCGGATCGTAGCCTATCGCGATTGCGGTTTATTGTATCGCGACATTGCTGCTCGCGTTGGTCGAGATCCAATGACTGTTAGCAGAATATGAAATCGGTGGGTTCAGGAAGGTAATACGGAACGCCGTGCTGGATCCCAACGGCCTCGTATCACTAGTAGTCAAGATGACAGGCATCTTATCCGCATAGCTGTAACGGATCGTGCAGCCATGTCTCGATCCCTGAGTCAACAGATGGGGACATTTGCAAGACAACAACCATCTGCAGGAACAGTTCGACGACGTTTGCAGCAGCATGGACTATCAGCTCGGAGACCGTGGCTGCGGTTACCCTTGACGCTGCATCACAGACAGGAGCGCCTGCGATGGTGTACTCAACGACGAACCTGGGTGCAAGAATGGCAAAATGTCATTGTTTCGGATGAACCCGGGTTCTGTTTACAGCATCATGATGGTCACATCCGTGTTTGGTGACATCGCTTCCCCAGGAGGTTAGCATGAGAAAGGCCCTCGCAATATTCATATCGCAAAACGTATGGTCTCCCAGAGGCTGGCAGGGACTGAATTTATTTTCTATTTTTTGATCTCTCCTCCAGGTTCATGGCCAATGCATCGAATGTACTAGCTGGCAATGCTCCGAGTTCTTAAACTGTAGAAGATACGCAAACATCTGGTCTCCCAGAGGCTGGCAGGGACTGACTTTATTTTCTATTTTTTGCTCTCTCCTCCAGGTTCATGGCCAATGCATCGAATGTACTAGCTGGCAATGCTCGGAGTTCTTAAACTGTAGAAGATACGCAAACATCTGGTCTCCCAGAGGCTGGCAGGGACTGATTTTATTTTCTAATTCTTGCTCTCTCCTCCAGGTTCATGGCCAATGCATCGAATGTACTAGCTGGCAATGCTCCGAATTCTTAAACTGTAGAAGATACGCAAACATCTGGTCTCCCAGAGGCTGGCAGGGACTGGCTTTATTTTCTAATTTTTGCTCTCTCCTCCAAGTTCATGGCCAATGCACCGAATGTACTAGCTGGCAATGCTCCGAGTTCTTAAACTGTAGAAGATACGCAAACATCTGGTCTCCCAGAGGCTGGCAGGGACTGATTTTATTTTCTAATTTTTGCTCTCTCCTCCAGGTTCATGGCCAATGCATCGAATGTACTAGCTGGCAATGCTCCGAGTTCTTAAACTGTAGAAGATACGCAAACATCTGGTCTCCCAGAGGCTGGCAGGGGGACCGAGTTTTATTCTCCCACCTCTTTAAAGCTCACTGTAAGACGCCTCCAGGTTCATGGCCAACGCATCAGATATACTAGCTGGCAATCATCCGAGTTCTTAAATTGTACAAGAAATGCTCAGATGAGGCACAAAAAACAATCTGTTTCGCTTTTTAGAATGTGCTAGATGGCAAGCGTTTGAGTTTCTTAACCTGTACCAAGTATGCTGATAGGGGTAAAAAGTTTACTTTGCAACACTGTTTTATTTCCTTAATATCGGTCTCTCTCTCTCTCTCTCTCTCTCTCTGTCTCTCTCTCTATGCTAACATGCAGTAACAAAAAACGTTTTGGCACATGTAAGGATAGTATAAAATCCTCTAAAAGTGTGTCAGAGGTTCCCAGTTTGCGAGAGTGTCGAGTACGAGCCAGTACTGACATCACTACTAGCACCATCGATCTCAACACTATCATTATCGATTTTATTCATCGATTCCTTTGGAGACACATACACACAAGAATCCAAAATGTAAGTACAACATATATATAGCTTACAGTAACTACTAATTATCATCATATATTTTTCCTATGATTACTTGACTCAAGAGAACAAAGGATGCGCCTCGTTCAATTTTACAGAATGTGAAGCAGCTATGCAAGGAAGGAAGCGCAAAACTTACGCAGCGGTTGCCTGCTTTAGAACTGGGCGAAAAGTAGCCAATAGTGAGTGCGAGGCGCACAACAACGAAATCCGGAGCAGCTGTCGTCGTTCACGTGCAGGACTGCAAAGTGTATCTTCCGGCACGCTTTTCCGCTCTCACCGAAGAAGAACTTGAGGTTTTAAACTCTGTTTACATCGCGGGAGGACAAACAGTGCATATATAATTGACTTCGAAACTGTTTATGTAAATACTAATTAACAAGACGAAACTATCGATCGTCGGGAAAATATGTCTTCGTTATCGCCAATTCATCATGTTTTAGGTACTGCCTCGTACTCGACACTCTCGCAAACCGGAAACCTCTGACACACTTCCAGAGAGCTTTATACTATCCTTACAGGTGCCAAAACGTTTTTTGTTACTGCATCTGCATGTTCGCTTAGAGAGAGAGAGAGATAGAGAGAGAGAGACCGATATTAAGAAAATAAAACTGTTGCAAAATAAGCTTTTTACCCCATCAACATACCTGGTATAGTTTAAGAAACTTAAAAGTTTACCAACTAATGAAACGATAACAGAGACCGAATACCAAAGAGTGTGCAGTGTTTGGAATGCATTCAATTATAAGACACTTGGAGAATACTCAGATTTATATTTAAAGGTCGATGTTTTACTCATTGCAGATGCGTTTGAGAACTTTCGCAGTCTTTGCCTTAGGACATGTGAACTGGATGATGCTCATCATATTACTGCACCTGGTTTGGCATGGGACGCTTTACTGAAAACTGCTACAGTAGAATTGCAGGTCGTTACCGACACTGAACAACATCAGTCTATCTAACGTGGTATCAGAGGTAGAATTGTTCATTGCTCATGTCGACATACTACTGCAAACAACAGGTTCATATCTCGTTATAACGAAAACATTGATGAATCTTACATTATATATTTCGATGTTAATAGCCTCTGCAGTTGGGCAATGATGCAACACCTTCCTGTCTCAGAATTTGCATCGGTTGACTCAAAGGGAAAGAGTTTGAATACTTTTGATGTGAGGAACATACCGGATGATCCTGATGTGGGCTACATTTTAGAGATTGATCTTGAATACCCTGAAAGTATTCATGATCTACATTCTGATTTACCATTATGCGCTGAGAAATTGCTACCACCAGCTAGGCGCACCAGCAACAATCCTAGTGTTACAAAAAAAATAATTTTCTTCTTTGCATGATAAGAAAAATTATGTGATACACTTCAGAAATCTAAAACAGTGCCTGAAGCACAATATGGTGTTGAAAAAATTTCACAGAATACTGTTGTTTAGACAAGCACCATGGATGAAATTATACATTGAAATTAATGCAAAGGAACGTATGAAGCCAACAATGATTTTGAAAAAAATTTCTTCAGGCTCATGAATAACAGAGTCTAAGGCACAACTATGCAGAATATATGAAAGATGAGTGACATAAGAATAGCAACATCCTGGAAAGGTAGATATTTAGCATCTGCATTAATTTCGAAACTTAATTTCAAAAGGAGTGCTATATTTTTTAAAAAATTAGTTGCTGTTGAATTAAGCAAACTTAACATAGTGTTTGATAACCCATTAGCAGTAGGAATAGCGATTTTAGATATTTCAAAGACTCTTCTTGTAAAATTTCATTGTGAATTTCATTATGAATATATGCTAAAAAAGTTTCCCTGTAAATAATAAATATCAGATTTCACTTATAAATAAAAAGAAAGTTGGATTATTGAAAGATGAGTGAAGTGGTGATCATATTGTTGAATTTATCGGTCTACAAGCTAAAATGTATGCTCTCGCGACTGAATCACAGCGTGTAATGCGCAGAGCAAAAGGAGTGAAACAGTCTGCTGTTAATCAGCTAACCATTGATCATTATTGACAATGTGTTTTGAAATCTAATGTTAAATCAACTGTATAGTGTATTAATCAATGCAAAGGCCATGTAGTTTCCACTGTTAAGCAACATAAGCTAGGTTCATGAGCACAAGATGATAAAAGTTTTATACTGTCAGATAAAATGAATACCTTAGCATGGGGTCACTATCACTAGAAAAGAATAATAATAATAATAATAATAATAATAATAATAATAATCCCGTGGAGGCCCGGGAAAAGAATAGGCCTCCGGTATGTTCTGCCAGTCGTAAAAGGCGACAAAAAGAACAAACCACTAATAGGGCTAACCCCCCTTTTAGTGTGATTACTTGGTTCAGGACAGAACTAAAGAAGCCTCGGACAAGTGCCGTCATGGTCGGGGACGATGCTTGAACCCTATGCCCGCCCACAATGGTAACGAAACTGCTAGCCAACTGGAAAAGGATTTAAATCCGAATAGAGGTGTTTTGCAGGATATGCTTCCTGCAACCACCCTAGAAGGAAAACAAAGACAGAGGATGAGATGGTCAGATGAAGTTAATCGACACCTCATGTTCTGTTATTACCAAGCAACGAACCTAGGAACCAACACAACTGGATACAGATCACAAGTATACACAACATTTATTACCAGATACCCGGAATTAAAATTTTTAACAGAACAACGACTAGCTGATCAGATCCGTGTAATAATCAAAAATAACAGGATACCCCAGTCAGAATTAGAAAACATCAAACAACAAGTACAACAAATACTGGAACAAAATAATGTGCAATCAGAAGAGGAAGAAAACACAGTAATGGACTCAAACATCCCAGAGCAAACAAACAAAGACCAACACGCATCAATTAAACAATCAGAGGAAAACGAAATCTTAAGACAGCCACCAGAACAAGCACAAATAGAACACGAAGAGAGACACGTGTTAGATATAGAAGAGAAATTTCAGCTGACATATATAGAATACAAAGACACAAATACAGATATTAGACCATTCTTGCATAGACCGCCAAATAACCCACAAGTCGAAACAACAATAAAAACTATCAACACAATCATACACAACAAAATAAATGAAAACACAACTATGGAAGAGTTACAACTACTGGTTTATATAGGAGCACTCACTACACTAAATATACACACTAGGCAGAGATCAGAACAAACCAACACACAGAAGAAACGCACAAAACCAGCATGGCAACACAGGTTACAGATCAGAATAGAAAAACTGAGAAAAGACATCGGACAGCTAACACAATTTATAAGAAATGAAATATCAGACAAAAAACGAAAAAGGTTAGGTAAAATCTCACAACAAGAAGCAATAGAGCAATTAGATGAAAAAAAGCAGAAATTGCAAGCATTGGCCAAACGACTTAGAAGATACAAAAAAGTGAAAATAGAAGGAAACAAAACCAAACATTCATCACAAACCAAAAGAGATTTTACCAAACAATGGATAACACACACATTAAAATAGACAATCCACCAAACATAACAGACATGGAACACTTCTGGAGCAGCATATGGTCAAACCCGGTACAACATAACAGGCATGCACGGTGGATACAAGCAGAAACAGACACATACAAGATGATACCACAAATGCCTGAAGTGATAATTTTGCAACATGAAGTCACCCGAGCAATTAATTCTACACACAATTGGAAAGCCCATGGAAATGATAAAATAGCAAATTACTGGCTAAAGAAGTTCACCTCAACACATTCACATCTAACTAAATTATTTAACAGTTACATTGCAGACCCATACACATTCCCTGATACACTTACACAGGGAATAACATATCTGAAACCTAAAGATCAAGCAGACACAGCAAACCCAGCTAAATATCGCCCCATAACATGCCTACCAACAATATACAAAATATTAACTTCAGTCATCACACAGAAATTAATGACACATACAACACAGAACAAAATTATAAATGAAGAACAAAAAGGCTGCTGCAAAGGAGCACGAGGATGTAAAGAGCAACTGATAGTAGATACAGAGGTGACATATCAAGCTAAAACTAAACAAAGGTCCCTACACTACGCATACATCGATTACCAAAAAGCCTTTGATAGTGTACCCCACTCATGGTTACTACAGATTTTGGAAATATACAAAGTAGATCCTAAATTGATACAGTTTCTAAACACAGTAATGAAAAACTGGAAAACCACACTTAATATCCAAACAAATTCAGATAACATCACATCACAGCCAATACAGATTAAGCGTGGAATATACCAAGGAGACTCATTAAGTCCTTTCTGGTTCTGTCTTGCTCTGAAGCCACTATCCAACATGCTAAATAATACAAATTATGGATACAATATTACTGGAACATACCCACACAAAATCACACATTTGCTATACATGGATGATCTAAAACTACTGGCAGCAACAAATCAACAACTCAACCAATTACTAAAGATAACAGAAGTATTCAGCAATGATATAAATATGGCTTTTGGAACAGACAAATGTAAGAAAAATAGCATAGTCAAGGGCAAACACACTAAACACGAAGATTACATATTGGATAACCACATCGACTGCATAGAAGCGATGGAAAAAACAGATGCCTATAAATACCTAGGATACAGACAAAAAATAGGAATAGATAATACAAATATTAAAGAAGAACTAAAAGAAAAATATAGACAAAGACTAACAAAAATACTGAAAACAGAATTGACAGCAAGAAACAAGACAAAAGCTATAAATACTTATGCTATACCAGTATTGACCTACTCATTTGGAGTAGTGAAATGGAGTGACACAGACCTAGAAGCACTCAATACACTTACACGATCACAATGCCACAAATATAGAATACATCACATACATTCAGCAACAGAAAGATTCACATTAAGCAGAAAGGAAGGTGGAAGGGGATTTATAGATATAAAAAACCTACATTATGGACAGGTAGACAATTTAAGAAAATTCTTTCTAGAACGAGCAGAAACTAGCAAAATACACAAAGCAATCACTCATATAAATACATCAGCTACACCATTGCAATTTCATAACCACTTCTACAACCCTTTAGATCACATAACATCAACAGATACAAAGAAAGTAAATTGGAAAAAGAAAACACTACACGGCAAGCACCCGTATCATCTAACACAGCCACACATAGATCAAGACGCATCCAACACATGGCTAAGAAACGGCAATATATACAGTGAGACGGAAGGATTCATGATCGCAATACAGGATCAAACAATAAATACCAGATATTACAGCAAGCATATTATTAAAGATCCCAATACCACAACAGATAAATGCAGACTTTGCAAACAACAAATAGAAACAGTAGATCACATCACAAGCGGATGTACAATACTAGCAAATACAGAATACCCCAGAAGACATGACAATGTAGCAAAAATAATACATCAACAACTTGCCATAAAACATAAACTAATAAAACAACACGTTCCCACATACAAGTACACACCACAAAATGTACTGGAGAATGATGAATACAAATTATACTGGAACAGAACGATTATAACAGATAAAACAACACCACATAACAAACCTGACATCATACTCACCAATAAAAAGAAGAAATTAACACAACTAATTGAAATATCCATACCCAACACAACAAATATACAGAAGGAAACAGGAGAAAAAATTGAAAAATACATCCAACTGGCTGAGGAAGTCAAGGACATGTGGCATCAGGATAAAGTCGACATTATCCCAATTATACTATCAACTACAGGAGTCATACCTCACAATATTCACCAGTACATCAATGCAATACAACTACATCCAAACATATATATACAACTACAAAAATCTGTAATTATTGATACATGTTCAATTACCCGAAAGTTCCTAAATGCAATATAACATATACCATACAGTTACAAGGAAGTCACGCTTGACCGAGGTCCGCGTCACGTTCCATTTTTAACCAGACTTAAGTCTGAGAAAAAAAGTCAATAATAATAATAATAATAATGGTGGTGGTGGTGGTGGTGATGGTGATGTGTAAAAATAAACACAAGAAATATTATTTGTAAAAGTTAAATATTAAAATTTTTTAAGTGATTTAGTTTGTCGAAAAATAAAAACATATATTACATAAATGTGAGTTTGTAACTGTTTGATTTTGTGGAAAAAATAAATAAATAAACTTAATTCAATAATTACTTCATTTTATTTTATCTGAAAGTTCCTTTCTACAACCTTCACAGTTCATTTTAAATGGAGGTGATCCATCAATCTGACAATGTGCATTCAAATCATAATGTTTATAGCAATTTTCATACTTAGAAATAATATCATCATTCTGAAATATTTATGGTAACCTGTTAAAGTTGTATGAAATGTCACATAAAGAGGGTAACAATTGCTTAGGAAACAGATAATAATCAATTCCATTCAAATTTTTAGATCCTGCTACAAGTTTACCATAAATTTCACAAATCAGTTTGCAAACATTTTTCGATTTGATCCAAACAAACAAGAAGAATACATCAGCAGTGTCAGTCTCAGCAGTAGCAGCAGCTCGCTCGTCGAATCCATAGTCTTCCAATTGTAGCATTTTAACGTCTTCAGGGATAATTAGTTTCAAAATATTTAGGATAAGTGGACACAGTAGACTTCACGTAAACACCAATGTTTTACAGTCACAGATTCCATAATCAGAACTTGTAGTACACATTCGTTTCCATCAATGAAATTAGTGACTAACACTCTCAATGAATGTTGGTCTGAATTAATGTTAATTATCATAACTTTGTTCACATTTATTCCTTTAGCTACTGGACTGATAAGATGCAAATGGTGAAATGAATGTAGCTCTCTACACATTTCTCTCTTTCTATATTTGACTACGCTTTGTGACCTGATTTTTCACAGGCAGTATCTCTTTTTCCCCTGGTGAAATATTCTTCTAAATTCTTACATTTGTCCTCTAGCCATCTGCCTTAGTCATATTCCAAATCCCATCCATTTCATTTTTTAGATGTTTGCATTCCCTTTCACCTAATTTATTTGATGCATTTTTATATTTTCTTATTTCATCAATTTAGTTCAGTATCTCCTGTGTTGACCAAGGATTTCTACTAGGCCCTGTCCTCTTACCTATTTGATCCTCTGCTACCTTCACTATTTCATCTGTCAAAGTTACCTATTCGTCGTATACTGTATTAATTTCCCCTGTTACTGTGAATCATTGCCTAATGCCCCCTCTGAAACTCCCAGCAATTTCTGGTTCTTTCAACTAATGTAGGTTCAGTCCCTTTTTGAAATTTCTTTAGTTTTAATCTACTGTACATAATTAATGAAATGTGGTCCACTGTTCTTTTCCTATCACAGCAAACATATTTCTGTTCATGGCACTAGGATACATTATGGCCACCCACTCACAATTTGATCCTATGTCATGTCTCTAAGTCCATCATCATCTTACAAGGTGGTTGATGGACCTCGTTTGTTGAATATGAAATGTCGAATCGAAACAACGTCAGCCGTCTAAATTTCGAGATGTTATATGTGTTGACCAACCAGTTTCGCCGCTACATTACGAAAATGGTGCCAATGGCTCTGAGCACTATGGGACTGAACATCTGAGATCATTAGTCCCCTAGAACTTAGAACTACTTAAACCTAACTAACCTAAGGATATCATACACACCCTTACCCGAGGTAGGATTCGAACCTGCGACCGTAGCAGTCGCGCGGTTCCGGACTGAAGCGCCTAGAACCGCTCGGCCACCGCGGCCGGCCGCTACATTACATCTTTTTTTTATTTTGATCCTACGTCTTCCACTGGTTCTGCTCTTACGAATAGTCTCTCTTCCCGATCTAGGTCCAACAAAGCACAGCATAATTAACAACTACGCTCTTCGCTTGGCCGTTTAGAAACAATCAGTACGTAAAAGTGAAGGCACGAAACACCAGACAGTGCTAACATGATCGACACTGACTTACACACACACAAACACACACACACGCACGCACGCAGCTGGATGTTGAGCTCCCGCGTGCCAGTGTGGTCTGGCGCCAGAGACTGCTATCGACCGCACGCAACTTCGCGGCTGTTCCAGCACTCGGCAACTCGGGCAACGTTGGCGCCAACTTGGCTGGCGCCAGCTCGTTACGTACGGCCGGCGCAGCGCTCATACCGGGCCAGCTGCATTTCGTCACACCCGCGTCTGGAATACCGCACTTGGCTATTCAAATTTCGCCCATCTGGGAAAGGCATACGTTTATTACTTCCGTGTACACCGCTGCAATATAATTTCACGCGTGTTTCTGTACTCTGTTCGACTTGGCAGCATTCTTATTTGAATTTCTGCCTGGTGTGCGGAAACTGAAGCGTTGGGGTAATGTACCACTAAACCACAAAGACGTGGACGGTAGCGGAAAAAATTAAGGTCTGTGACAGTTTTAATGTAAAGTGTTTCCGCCCGGAATCAAACTGGGGACCTTTTGCGTGTTAGGCACACGTGATAACCGCTACACCACGGAAACTGCTACCCTCTGTGCTGCACCTCAGATTGAACTCGTAGGAAAATCGCTGTTTTGCCGTAAAAGTCACTTTGCGGAAACGCACCGTGCAAGTACTTCCACTCGTCTGCAACAATCGACAACACCTTTGGCAGTCTGAATGCCATCACGAGTAAGAGCTTAAGTGGTGAAAGAAAATGCTCGCGTGCGAGTTCTCAGTAGCATGATTAGCTCTATCTCTCCGTACGAGATACCGTCGATTCGAACAGTCGTTATTGCAAAAAGATTTCACCAAAACCAGTCACTTCGTTGGCAGCACGGAGTTTGGGCCCAGGGGTTATCAGCCCACATGCCATTCAAATTTCAAATTTAAAGTCCCCTCATGTAGACACTTAATTGAACACAGAGACTGTATGACAGAAAGCGCTAAGTTGAGATAGAAAAGGAATGACGGGGAGACGGGTGTCTATTGATACACCCATCTCGGCTTTCGAAGTAAATCATTCCCTACAGCAACGCGATTTTATTTAACTTTATTTTTGTTTACACGATCTTCCTTATAATCACAGGACTAGGAAGCTCATTTGACTATCAATCTTTGCCACCAAACTCAGTTTCAAACGCCAAAAGAAAAACTGTGAGGAGACACTGATACGCCTCTGTTTCGACTAAGAATATGGAAAGACTCGCATTGCATAATTAAGTTTCCGAGCGTCATCTTATCGCGAAAGCTATATGTCCAAGGACTTGCGAAAACGTATACGAACTCACAGCTCCCTGGATACGTTCGTTGACCTTTGTTTAAGATGGTTATCGAGAAGGAAACAAATGTGAAATCTGGCGAATGTGGGCGACTGGTTTCATGGAATGAATTAATGTCTGTATATAAACATAATCTTAATACAACTTAAACATATTGGCTTATTCTCATATTGACTAAGTGGTATGCCAGATTTTACCGGGAACTGCATGGATTCTGATCTATCCTTAACAGATTTGCGAGTCTCCACTCATGTCCACAACAGTTTGTTTGTGGCCACTGGCGGAAGGAATTCTTTCACGGCGAGAAGGAGATGGGTTGCTGCTATGGTACAGAAACAAGGACGTAGCCAAAGGGTGAGGAGGAAGTAGACGCCTCCCCCCCCCCCCCCACCCCCTATCAACTGAACTAAATTACACGCAATGTGGTTGCCGTGTAGAGAAACTGAAAGATACAAGGGACGACCAAAAAGTTTTTGTATGCGGTCGTTACTGCAACGTATAAGCAATGTAGTGCGACTCCGATTCATTGCTGGCGTATAAGCATTGACATGAAGGTAAGGGATTGGTGTGGAATTCGTGTCTTTCCGAAGGGAGTGCGGTAAATGCGAAAGCGTGAACTATGGCGCCGTTGTTACCGAACGCGTCGAAACGAGACGAGCGTGCTATTATTCTCTCCTTGACTGCCGAAGGGCAAACACCGATAGACGTCCATCGCAGAATGAAGAATGCGTATGGGGCAGCATGTCTGTATAAGACTGACGTCGTGGAATAGTGTGACAAAGACTGCTGCTGCTTCATTATAACGTCCGTCCCCACATTGCAAACGTTGTAACGCTGAAGTCACGTCAACTTAAAGGTGGGAGACACCCGAACACTCAACCTACAGTCCTGATCTCTCCCCATGCGTTTATCACGCTTATAGCTCCTTAAAAATAGGCCTTGAAGGGTCAACTATTGCTGTCGGACGAGGATGTGAGCAGGCAGTCACGGACTTCACACAGTCGACGGCGTGTTTCACCAAACGGGTATCTTCAAAGTGATTGTCTCAATACCCACGACGACTTTCTCTGAGTGACATACCGAATCTGGATTCTACGGGCGTCGAAGGGAACCTTTTTGATCGTCCCTTACATTCTGATTTTCAATCATACGACGAAAAAGGTGAACGCACTATCGATAGTCAACAATACCGTCGATAGATTTAAACTATCGATAGTACTGTCGGCTATAGCCCATACTTTACTTATATTAAAAAAGTCAGCTGTGTTTTGTTAGCAACGAATTTTAATTCGTTTGGCAGTGCCAAATAAAGAAATATTTAATTCCACAACTGGGTATCTTATATACAGGGTGATTCGCAAAGATATACAAATATTTTAATATATTATTCTACAAGTAAAACTAAAGAAAAATGTTCGCATAAACAAAGATCCGAAAATGTTAAGTTACTGAGTTACGGCTAATACAATATTTTGCCGGAAATTTAGGAACTTCGCTAATATAAGGCAACCACAAAACTGTACGACGTTAAAGTAAAGCATGATTGTCATTTATTTTCTTGTTATTGGTATGGTGAATCTAATACAACCTGTCCCAGACGTGTATCTGTAGCAGTTTTCCAGAACATTCAGAGAAGCAGAGATTATTATGCCAGTAAATTTGTTGACTTTTCATTAAAAATGTAGAATCGTTTATGTCATTGTTGACAGCCGTTAGTGAGTTGCTTCAGTAGTTTCCTAACATCGTTTATGAGGGCAAAGTCAATACACGTGAGGCAATGCCTACTCGCATGAGTGCAATAGACGAAATTGAGAACAACAATGTGAAACTGCAACGAGCAACAAAATCTGTTCATACATGTGCAGCAAAATGCATTGAACTCGGTGGAGACGTTTTTGAACATTTATTGTGAATGTATTGTGAAACTGTATGTACACTGTACAACTTCTTTAACACTGAGCTTTGTTTTTTCCGGTTTAACATGAAATCACTTGTCCTATGGTATTAATAAAAGCAGATTATCTAACACATACAATTTCTGTTAACGTCATTACCATCATTTTTCCAAAGTTAAATTCTCTACATATTTGTTGAAAACTTTGTCGCAACTGTCTGGGATTTCAAAAACAAATTGGACCAGGTAGTTAATAAAGAAAAAGTTTTACGAAATTACTTCTTTGCTTCTCTGGATGTCCTGGAAAACTACTGCAGATTTCCGGCCAATCCTGACAGGTTCCCCATCATTCCCTCAGATCATTAGAAGCAAATGAAATTTCATTAACATATGCCATGGATAGCAATGGACTAACAAATTTTCTTGGGACACATCGTCTGCTATGCTGCCTGTTGAGAAATCTTCAATCCAATCGCGAACAGCGCTGGATACGACATTCGAAAGTAGGCCTTGGGGTTGCTCCAAATCAAAAGATTTTGACCAACGTGTAGATAAATATCGAATCTACGTGGCTACCTCCATCGTGGCACTGGGGATGTGTGTGTGTTTGCGTGCGAAGAAGGGGAGGGGAGGGGGGGGAGGGGGGCATGTGTGTGCGAAGAGCAAATGAGACTTTTTACGTTGCAACAATGGATTTGTAAACGGCAATAGATCATATTTGAAACTGGTAACTGCGTAAGTAAAACCTGTGACTGGCGTCCGGTTAAATAACGGTAAAGAAGGAAGGGAACCTACAAAAAAAGATGGAGAATTTTTTAAAGTCTAGAACAAGAGAACATAGGCAATTGTTACATACAGTTTGCTGTGAAATACACACATCAAAAAAGTTTTGCGTCACCTCGGTTGCGAGAGTTGCGGAACCTGTACAGAAAATTGGAATAGAGATCAACATAAACAGTAGCACGTCTTCTTGCATTGATGGATGCCTGTATTCGGCGTGGCATACTATTCACAAGTTCATCAAGGCATTGTTGGTCCAGATTGTACCATTCCTCAATGGCGATTCGGCGTAGATCCTTCAGAGTGGTTGGTGGGTCACGTCGTCCATAAACAGCCCTTTTCAATCTATCCCAGGCATGTTCGATACGGTTCATTTCTGGAGAACATGCTGGCCACTCTAGTCGAGCGATGTCGTTATCCTGAAGAAAGTCATTCACAAGATGTGCACGATGGGGGCGCGAATTGTCGTCCATGAAGACAATGCCTCGCCAATTTGCTGCCGATATGGTTGCAATGTCGGTCGGAGGATGACATTCACGTGTCACGCAGCCGTTACGGCGCCTTCCATGACCACCAGCGACGTACGTCGGCCCCACGTAATGCTATCCTAAAACAGCAGGGAACCTCCACCTTGCTGCACTCGCTGGACAGTGAGTGTAAGACGTTCAGCCTAACCGGGTTGCCACCAAACACGTCTCCGACGATTGTCTGGTTGAAGGCATATGTGACACTCATCGGTGAAGAGAACGTGATGCCAATCCTGAGCGGTCCGTTTGGCATGTTGTTTGGCTCATCCGTACTGCGTGCGCTGCATGGTGTCGTGGTTGCAAAGATGGACCTGGCCATGGACGTCGGGAGTAAAGTTGCGCATCATGCAGCCTATTGCACACAGTTTGAGTCGTACCACGACGTCCTGTGACTGCACGAAAAGCATTATTCAACACGGTGGCGTTGCTGTCAGGGTTCCTCCGAGGCATAATCCGTAGGTAGCCCTTGGGTGTCCTGAGCTAGGCGTGTCATCGACAGTTCCTCTCTGCATCTCCTGCATGTCCGAACAACATCACTTTGGTTCACTCCGAGACGCCTGGTCACTTCCCTTGTTGAGAGCCCTTCCTGGCACAAAGTAACAATGAGGACGCGATCGAACAGCGGTGTTGACCGTCTAGGTATGATTGAACTACAGACAACACGGGCCGTGTACCTCCTT
Organism: Schistocerca serialis cubense; assembly: GCF_023864345.2. NCBI lineage: Eukaryota > Metazoa > Arthropoda > Insecta > Orthoptera > Acrididae > Schistocerca > Schistocerca serialis. The sequence continues at coordinate 865,739,563 of NC_064641.1, read as the reverse complement.
CCTGGTGGAATGACTGGAACTGATCGGCTGTCAGACCACCTTCGCCTAATAGGCGCTGCTCATGCATTGTTGTTTACATCTTTGGGCGGGTTTAGTGACATCTCTGAACAGCCTGTGTGATACAATAGCCATAGTCAATGTCTATCTTCAGGAGTTCTGGGAACCGGGGTGATGCAAAACTTTTTTTGATGTGTGTATAAGTTAGCATTATCTACGATGAGTGTCATTCTTTAGCGACAAGCAGTTACATATATTATCACGTCTACAAACAGATGGTTCGCCTTGTGCACTGTAGAAACGTAGATCGCGTGTTCATGAATTGTTCTCTGAAGACAAGTTTAGCAACAGGCTTCTCCACCTCCTCGTGCCCTCACCCTTTAGGTTTTTTTTTTCGTCCACTTTTCTGCCTCCCTTAAATTTTTTTTTATTTATTTCTGCCACTTTGAACTTGACAGGGTGTCAGTCCTTGGCAGCAAAGTGGCTTGGCATGTACCCGCCTCTGAGAAGCTGCCAAGCAGTATCGCCAGCGACGCTTCACGGAAATCCGGAAATGACTTTCTCAGAATCCGGCGAACGAAACGCCAGGTTTATTTCCATGTGTTACAGTCGTAAAGTTTTTCGGAGAATCGGGAACGCTTCGTATAGCTTAGAATTCGTAGCTCAGCTATGGTACGCCTGTAACTGGCCGCTATGGAGTATGTTTCCTAGACGCTGTCATACTGCTGTCAGTCTTATTGGGCAGCCATTCCCGTTGTCTAATTAGGTGCCACAGCGAAATTTTGAACCGTGAACGAAAGATACATTCAGAATGAGATTTTCAAAAAAATGGTTCAAATGACTCTGAGCACTATGCGACTCAACTTCTGAGGTCATCAGTCGCCTAGAAATTAGAACTACTTAAACCTAAAGACATCACACACATCCATGCCCGAGGCAGGATTCGAACCTACGACCGTAGCGGTCACGCGGTTCCAGACTGAAGCGCCTTTAACCGCATGGCCACACCGGCCGGCAATGAGATTTTCACTCTGCAGCGGAGTGTGCGCTGATCTGAAACTTCCTGGCGGATTAAAACAGTGTGCCATACCGAGACTCGAACTCGGGACCTTTGCCTTTCGCGGGCTAGTGCTCCATCAGCTGAGCTACCCAAGCACGACTCATTCCGACACCTTTACACAGATTGAACAGTCCAATCTCGATGATACCGTGCTAGCTTTAATCATAATTGATGATGTCGATGGGTAGATGTAGGTGTCGTAAGGTTCTCATATCTTTTCCGCTATCGTAAATAATTCATCATTACTTTACTGGAACAAAGATGAATGAGCGTACTGTAATAGTAGTGAATAAGATCCTTGACACCGTGTTTAATTTTATCTGTGACTGATGTGTTATTCAGTCAATTATGCAACGCTGGGGCATTCTTATTTGAGGCGTAGTAGCGTGCAGTTGAGTTTTTCAGAGAAATAGATCCGTTATTTGTGAATCTGGGAGAAATTATCTGGAATACTTTATTATCGTGATGAAAACACATTTATAATGCTTTCTTGTTTTTTATATTGATGGAGAAAAATTTGGAGAAATTTTAAAGTTGTTTGTAATGTTTGTAATAAGAGAATTTTCTAATTTAGAGGTTTTTATGTTGTGCTGTCTTCTTCTCAATAATCAGAGTTTAATTTCTTAAAAAAAGACTTTCTCTAACGTAAAACCTACCTTCACAATTCATAGTAAAGTTTCGAATTTTTATTGTCTGAATTACACGTTACGGCACACGAAGCAGGAGATCGTTTCTGACAAAAGGAAGATTATGTTCAGCTGCTGCATCTTCTGATTTGTATTTGCTTTCGAAAATGTACTCCAGACACAAAAAAAAATTAACACAAGGCTGAGCATTTTTTTTATTTCAGTGCAGATCCTACCTAGCATTCTTGTGCAGTGTGTAGTGAGGCTTGTCAGGAGTCGTGCTAGCAAGTACATTAATCATGAGTGAACAGTTTTGCTAACATCACTTATTTCCTTCCGTGTCTAGCAGCACTTAGTATCTGAGAATATTCTTAGACTAACATTACACTTCATATTACACATTGTTCATAAAGTGTTTACGGTACTGAGTGTTAGTTGTATAGTTTTCACTGAGCACACAGCTAGTTTCTTTTGGCATTTAATTAGTTTCATTTTATTTATTTCAAATTTTGTATTTCATGACGTTCTACAGGGTTATTACAAATGATTGAAGCGATTTCACAGCTCTACAATAACTTTATTATTTGAGATATTTTCACAATGCTTTGCACACACATACAAAAACTCAAAAAGTTTTTTTAGGCATTCACAAATGTTCGATATGTGCCCTTTTAGTGATTCGGCAGACATCAAGCCGATAATCAAGTTCCTCCCACATTCGGCGCAGCATGTTCCCATCAATGAGTTCGAAAACATCGTTGATGCGAGCTCGCAGTTCTGGCACGTTTCTTGGTAGAGGAGGTTTAAACACTGAATCTTTCACATAACCCCACAGAAAGAAATCGCATGGGGTTAAGTCGGGAGAGCGTGGAGGCCATGACATGAATTGCTGATCATGATCTCCACCACGACCGATCTATCGGTTTTCCACTCTCCTGTTTAAGAAATGCCGAACATCATGATGGAAGTGCGGTGGAGCACCATCCTGTTGAAAGATGAAGTCGGCGCTGTCGGGCTCCAGTTGTGGCATGAGCCAATTTTCCAGCATGTGAAGATACACGTGTCCTGTAACGTTTTTTTCGCAGAAGAAAAAGGGGCCATAAACTTTAAACCGTGGGATTGCACAAAACACGTTAACTTTTGGTGAATTGCGAATTTGCTGCACGAATGCGTGAGGATTCTCTACCGCCCAGATTCGCACATTGTGTCTGTCCACTTCACCATTAAGAAAAAATGTTGCTTCATCACTGAAAACAAGTTTCACGCTGAACGCATCCTCTTCCATAAGCTGTTGCAACCGCGCCGAAAATTCAAAGCGTTTGACTTTGTTATCGGGTTTCAGGGCTTGTACCAATTGTAAACGGTAATGCTTCTGCTTTAGCCTTTTCCGTAAGATTTTCCAAACGGTCGGCTGTGGTACGTTTAGCTCCCTGCTTGCTTTATTCGTCGACTTCCGCGGCTACGCGTGAAACTTGCCCGCACGCGTTCAACCGTTTCTTCGCTCACTGCAGGCCGACTCGTCGATTTCCCCTTACAGAGGCATCCAGAAGCTTTAAACTGCGCATACCATAGCCGAATGGAGTTAGCAGTTGGTGAATCTTTGTTGAACTTCGTCCTGAAGTGTCGTTGCACTGTTATGACTGACTGATGTGAGGGCATTTCAAGCACGACATACGCTTTCTCGGCTCCTGTCGCCATTTTGTCTCACTGCGCTCTCGAGCGCTCTGGCGGCAGAAAGCTGAACTGCGGCTTCAGCCGAACAAAACTTTATGAGTTTTTCTACGTATCTGTAGTGTGTTGTGACCATATGTCAATGAATGGAGCTACAGTGAATATATGAAATCGCTTCAATCATTTGTAATAGCCCTGTATTTTACAACGCTGTTCACATGTGCAATACGGGGCCATCCAGCAGTGGTTTTGTTAGGCAATTGAATACTGTACCTAATGCACACGTTCAATGAGGAGAAATTTTTCGAAATCAGTGTATTCAGTTTTCCTGTAGTCAGACAAAAGCTTGTTGAAAGTTTGTATCGTCTCCCACGGGGCTCCGCGTTCAACAATGTGCGCTGAATAGTGTCATCCTTAACATTTGCGCCTGCACCTGAATTGTACTCTGTCCTCAAGTCTGACACTTTGTGACTGATTAAAACTGTGTGCCGGACCGGGACTCCAATCTTCTATCTTAGAAACTTTACAGAAGTTATTCAAAAATGGTTCAAAAGCCTCTAAGCACTATGGGACTTAACATCTGAGGTCTACAGTCCCGTACACTTAGAACTACTTAAACCTAACTAACCTAAGGACATCACACACATCAATGACCGAGGCAGGATTCGAACCTGCGACCGTAGCAGCCGCGTGGTTCTGGACTGAAGCGCCTGGAACCGCTCGCCACCGCGACCGGCTGAGAAGTTATTCTCCAAAACATGCAGGACTAGCAGTCGCGGAAGGGAGGGTACTGGAGAAAAGGCAGAAGATGTACTGGGAACCGTGCTTGCGTAGCCCAGTCGGCTAAGCACTTGGGCGCGTAAAGCGAAGCTTCATGGTTCGATTTCCGGCCTGACACATACGCTACGGGCCATTAAAATTGCTACACCACAAAGATAACGTGCTACAGACGCGAAATTTAACCGACAGGAAGAAGATGCTGTGATATGCAAATGATTAGCTTTTCAGAGCATTCACACAAGGTTGGCGCCGGTGGCGACACCTACAACGTGCTGACATGAGGAAAGTTTCCAACCGATTTCTCATACACAAACAGCAGTTGACCGGCGTTGCCTGTTGAAACGTTTTTGTGATGCCTCGTGTAAGGAGATGAAATGCGTACTATCACGTTTCCGACTTTGATAAAGGTCGGATTGTAGCCTATCGCGATTGCGGTTTATCGTATCGCGACATTGCTACTCGCGTTGGTCGAGAACCAATGACTGTTACCAGAATATGGAATCGGTGGCTAATACGGAACGCCGTGCTGGACCCCAGCGGCCTCTTATCACTAGCAGTCGAGATGACAGGCATCTTATCCGCATGGCTGTAACGGATCGTGGAGCCACGTCTCGATCCCTGAATCAACAGATGGGGACGTTTGCAAGACAACAACCATCTGCACGAACAGCTCGACGACGTTTGCAGCAGCATTGACTATTAGCTCGGAGACCATGGCTGAGTTTACCCTTGACGCTGCATCACAGACAGGAGCGCCTGCGGTGGTGAACTCAACGACGAACCTGGGTGCACGAATGGCAAAACGTCATTTTTTCGGATGGATCCAGGTTCTGTTTACAGCATCGTGATGGTCGCATCCGTGTTTGGCGACATCGCGTTGAACGTGTATTCGCCATCGCCATACCGGCGTATCACCCGGCGTGATGGTATGGTGTGCCATTGGTTACACGTCGCGGTCACCTCTTGTTCGCATTGACGGCACTTTGAACAGTGGATGTTACATTGCAAATGTGTTACGACCAGTGGCTCTACCCTTCATTCGACCCATGCGGAACCCTACATTTCAACAGGATAATGCACGACCGCGTGTTGCAGGTCCTGTACGGGCCTTTCTGCATACAGAATATGTTCGACTGCTGCCCTGGCCAGCACATTCTCCAGATATCTCACCAACTGAAAACGGTGGTCAATGGTGGCCGAGCAACTGGCTCGTCACAATACGCCAGTCACTACTCTTGATGAACTATGGTATCGTGTTGAAGCTGCATGGGCAGCTGTACCGATATACGCCATCCAAGCTCTGTTTGACTCAATGCCCAGGCGTATCAACGCCGTTATTATGGCCAGAGGTGGTTGTTGTGGGTACTGATTTCTCAGGATATATGCACCCAAATTGCGTGAAAATGTAATCACACGTGAGTTCTAGTTAATATATTTGTCCAATGAATACCCGTTTATCATCTGCATTTCTTCTTGGTGTAGCAATTTTAATGGCCAGTAGTGTAGTTTTAATCTACCAGGAAGTTTCACATCGGCACACACTCCACAGCATAGCGGAAACTTTATTCTGCCTAAAACTTGTAAATATGTGTATACACTGGGACTTGTCAGAGTACAGAACAGTAACGTAATGCCGTTAAGAGTAGGTAGCCTTCCAGAGTTCTTTGGAAACCAAACAAATAGCTGTACAGGACCTACCACAACGCTCCTCCCTTGTTGATTCAGAGAACTTACGTTGGAGACACGTAGAGCTGACCACCGACAGCGACGCGCGCTGGAATAGTTGCGAATTAGTCACGATTTGCGTTAAATGGCACTTTTCGTGAGTAGCAGCGAGCCGGGTGGTGCGTGGCAGAAGTTGCAGCCAGCACTGGCGTGATCCTCGAGCACAGAGATGCACATGGGAGCCCGGTGGATTGTGGAGCATGATCATCATCCGATGCCACCTTAACGAACTGTTCGTGGCGCTGTTTAGACTGTTATAGCACGAATTGGGAAGCGTAGCTTATGTGTTGGTTAAATAATTACCATATAGCTGTGTCATTGTAACTGTAATATTGTATAATAAAGGAATACATTTTCCGTTGCAGGCTGTATTGTGCTTTATTAAAATCGTGCTGTTAGCTAATTTCGGTCGTGAGTCATTATCAAGCACATTTGCTATGTCATGTATTTATTACATACCGTGCTCATCACATTCTTTTATGTCACACAGATAAAACCATAAGTCGTACTCCATCGTAACTTACTCTAAGTGCTGCGGCCACACCAGGCACGATATGTAGTACATGATTTAGCGAATGTACTTAATAATAGCTCACGGCCGAAGTTAGCTAACAGCAGACTTTTAATAAAGCACAATGCTGTGTACAACGGACAATGTATTCTTTTATTAAACACATAGAGGCTGTGGATCACCACTGAAGCAAACTTTTCATGTAATATTGTAGTTACAGCCCATAATTGTCATCGTGTTATTATTAGCTCTCCCTATTCTTAATTACAACCTATCATCGTAGTATTTGTTAAATAACCGTAAAATTAGTGCCAAATTTAGCCATTAAATTTGTTTTTAATACTGATAAATTTTGCAGTAAGTAAAATTAAATTTCTTCCTGATTAAACTGTCTCAGGAATAAAAGTACATATAAAGATCTTCTGTCTTAAAATCAGAAAGTAATTAGTGCCTTTAAAGAAATATTAAGTAATTTCCTGTGCTACGTCGTATATCACATATCATGCTCATCACATTCTTCTATATCACATACATAAAACCAGAAGTCGTACACCATCGTAATATACTCTTACGTGCTGCAGCTTGACATAGCAAATGTGCTTGATAATGGCTCAAGGCCGAAATTAGCTAATATCACGATTTTAATAAAACACAGTACAACCTACAACTGTCAATGCATTCTTTTATTAAATACTTAGAGGCCGTAGTTTCTCACTGCATCAAAATCTTCATGAAATAGTGTAGTTAGAACACAAAATTGTCCTCACGTTATTATCAGCTCTCCCTATTCCTAATTACAACCTAGCATCGTAGTATTAGTTAAATAACCCATAGCATTAGTACCAAATTGAGTCGTTAAATTTGTATTTAATACTGGTGAAGTTTGCGGTAAGTGAAAATTAAATTTCTGGCTCAGCAATTAGAGTACTTACAAAGCTCTTGAGTCTTAAAATCAGAAACTAATTAGTGCCTTTAAAGTAATATCAAGTAATTTGCTTTGCTGGCAGAAATTTTTCATTAATGGTCTAACGATTTTTGTGCACCTGAGGTTTTACTGATTACGCAATCAATGCTCGTGATGATTACTGTTTCCTCACCTCGGATCCTCTTGTCCTGTGAATCTGTGGCATTCTCGATCTAATAAGAGGTCTTTTATTAAAGTGTGCACCCACCAACCTCCTACCATTTACTTTAATCATCTTAATCATTTCTCATCTTTTATCTGATAGCGGTGCTTCTATTTCTAGAGCTACTAAGACTTAAGAGCAGTGAATGTGGACATGAAGGCTCGTTCATCATGTCAAAATAATGTGGCCAAGTCGTTAGGGTCATAAGTCTCCAGTTTTATATTTATGTAGTTTTACATTTTTTAGATTTTTGTACTTTTACATTTCTGTTCTTGCAGTTTTGATCCTGTTATCCAGAGATTCTCTGTTGACTGCTGTGTTTAAAAAAAATGTGGAGGACGATGAATGTGGACTTAACTGTATTTGTGATTACATACCAATTCAAACTAAAATGTCACGAAAGTAGTGTCACTTATAGTTGCATAGTTCATCATTTTATCCTAGTCTTCGTAATAGCTCTGTCATTTTAAAGAAGGAAGATTTAAATGCCTACATTACCTCGCTTCATTGTATTGTTGCAAATTGTGTACAACAATGGTTATAATGGTGTTATCGGAACAATTAATGTTTCGATAGTATCGGTTACGATCCTTGTACATAGAATAAAAAGAAAATAATCCTTCCCTTTCTAACACTCATATTAATATTTTAGATAACGCAGACGACACATATACCTGTCCATACAGTATTATACGTATCTGACTTGTTTGTTACGAGGGTCGCTGCATACAGTTCATTGCTCAGTGACAACAGTAAATGGCGTGGCTGTTCATACTAAACAGAATATAATCGATACAGATAAGCCCGGTAATGTAATGAACCATTTTGTTATGTAACGTTTTCAGTTATTGCCTACGACTATTTTCCATTGTACTTACACAGTGTTCAATTTTTATTTATTTTATTGTACATCGGGCGCAGTACGGAGTGCCCACGAAAATGGCTGTAACCCAAAACATATGTAGTTAAGAGCTGTAACTTTATAAATGATCTTTGTATTCCGATTTCATTCTGGTGGCTGTAACCAATGGTTGCTTTGGAATTTGCATTCTAATTATCTTTTTTCTGACATATGTACAGTTACTTGAGAATGGCTACACAGCCGAAACGTCGTGCCACGTAAAATTAAAATGAAACAGAAATGAACAGCAGCCGATGCAGGGAAGTTATTTGCTTCAAGAAGGTTATCACGGCTGCCGAACTCGTTGTAACTAAGTTAATTGTCAGTACGGCCCGTCGGAAGGCGGCCCAGTTTTCAGCAGCTCCACGCATCCCCCTCCACTAACTGCTAGCAGCCAATTAGATTTATGCTGCTTCCGAGCCATTAGCCGATAGTTAACGCTAGGCGACGCTAATTGCTCTACGCTGTTGCCATATTTAGCGACGATACAACTTCATTCATTCAGCGACTGAATTATTCATTGCAGATGAACTGTCGATGCTGCATTGTGATTATCGGCATTGCTTGTGAATGTGAATGTGTGTGTGTGTGTCTGTGTGTGTAACCATGCTACCAGATTTGTGAATAAATACGTCATGTGACGGCAGGAAACGCAAAATGCTTCACCGGCAGACGCAGGGGCTATTTACCACGTTTGCAACGTTTACAAACAAACGCGGCTCTGCAAACACTACTCCTATTGTTAAAATTTTAAATACAGAATAACGGGATTGTAAGAGCATGTTGTGTTCTTGAAAGAACTGTGTAGAGAATTGTGAACGAAATACCAAAGTTGTAGAAAGGTTACGAAGATTTGGTTTCGTGTCGCCCGAAAGCATCCAAACTGCGATAATGCAGCAACTCTCCGAAGTCTACTATTAACCATAATGGAAAAATTACAGAGAATACAGTTACGTGCGTAAGATGATACGTAATACGTGATTTCCAGTTCATATTCGTATCGATAAGCGACTGTGTATTTGTATTTAATTTACAACACAGTCCGAATCGAACTAAATTGACAAATATTGGAACTGGTTTTGATGGTCTTGTCGTCGGCGAAAACCCTTCTTGAGAAAAATTGTTCTTGTTGGCTTCAGGAGGTTTCTTAGCCACTCTGCATCTCTTGTCTGGTGTCGATGGGAGCTTCTCTCTTTACCATCAAGTATGATGTTTCTCAAGAAAGCGATTGTCTGACAAACTGATCAAAACCGGCCACAACATTTGCTCTTTATTTAGATATAAGAAAAATAACATTACTAAAATAAATATTCGGAAAATAAAAATTAAAATGTGAATCTTAAAATTCGAATCATATCATGTATCTGAACATTTGAAGCGATGTACTGTAGAGAAATAAACCTGTGCGTAGTAGAAAGCGTGTCTTCCCCTTCCCAAGTCTTCTTGCACCCTTTAATGTGCCCGTACCCTGATTAAATTATGTTTTATATATTCCTGGAAACTGCTATTATTACGTTAATTAAATATTACTATTTCAGTGAAATTGTCTGTACATGATGTAATATTGCTACCATTGATAAATCAGTAAAAACAATCTAGCAACGTTATGCAAATTGTAAGCCACATATGATAGATATCTTACGAACATTTTAAAACAAAACCAAACGCATCTTGATAATTATTCATGCAAATAAAAATGCTTTTTAGTTACCACACTGATTTTCAACGTGCTAGGTCATTCTTTGTAATGAAAGTCGTCGTCCTTTGGACGACCTAATTCCACACAACACCTTAAAATGACTGGCAGATTCATGAATAAAACTGCCCGGTCCAGGTCTTCAGCTTTGCTAGAAGGAAAATTATTGAACAATCTGGGCTGATAGTAAAGCGCCTGTAAGGCAATACTGTAAATTTTAAATACGCCGCGTAATGTCGGCGGACTGCAGCATTCCAGCGAAGCTATTTTCGCTCCGCTGTAGACAGTGGTGTAATTCTGAAAACGGATTATTTGACACAGGTTAACACTTCTGTAAATAAAACTCAGCTTATTAACTTATTATCTATTTGACATCATCCCAGTAAATTACATTACATTACAGACCTGGATAAGCAGTATATGCGTTGGACTCGCATTCCGGAGGACGACGGTTCAATCCCGCGTCCGGTCATCCTGATTTAGGTTTTCCGTGATTTCCCTAAATCGCTTCAGGCAAATGCCGGGATGGTTAATTTGAAAGGGCACGGCCAACTTCCCTCCCCGTCCTTCCCTAATCCGATGAGACCATTGACCTCGCCGTTTGGTCTCTTCCACCGGATCAACCCAGCGGTGTATGTGATAACGCTTCGGAAGCGAGAAGGCCTTTACGTACCTAAATCGGTTGAAGACCACTTGTCAGTACAATGATACCGTTTATTTTTCAAATACGATGGTAACTCAATTATTATCCGCAAACTAGTTACAAAATATTATTGTAATCAAACAGGAAACTTACAAAGACATCATTGTTCGACATAGTCTCCTTGCATTTCAACGCACTTGGTCCATCGTTGTACAAGCTTCCTGATGCCCTCATAAAAGAAGGTTCTCGGTTGAGTTGCGAGCCAGGAATGCATCGCTTCTTTCACTGATTCGTCCGAAGCAAATCGGCGGCCCATTAATGCCTGTTTGAGTGTACCAAGCAAGTGATAGTCAGAAGGCGCAAGATCGTGACTATATGGAGGATGATCCAGTACTTCAAAATTGAGTTTCTGGAGCGTTTCAGCAGTGTGGGCAACAGTATGCGGACGGGCATTGTCGTGCAACAACACAACACCTTTTGACACACAGTCCTTGGTGTTTGCTTCGAATTGCAGGCTTTAGCCTGGCAGTAAGTATCTCACTGTAACGTACACTTTTTATTGTTGTGCCCCTTTCCCCATAACGTTCAAGCACTGGACCTTGTGCGTCCCAAAAAACTGTAAGCATCAGTTTTCCTGCGGACGGTTGGGTCTTGAACTTTTTCTTGCACGGCAAATTTGGATGTTTCCATTCCATACTCTGCCGTTTACTCTCCGGCTCATAATGATGGATCCATTTTTCGTCACCAGTAATGATCCGGACCAAGAAGTTGTCCCCTGCGTTACCATAGCGATCCAAATGTTTTTTTTGCACATGTCCAAGCGCGTTTGTCTATGCAACTGTGTGAGATGTTTTGGGACCCATCTTGCACAAACTTTACGAAACTCAAGTCTGTTGTGGATGTTTCCGTAGGCAGAACCGTGATTAATTTGCAGACGATATGCCACTTCTTCAATAGTTAATAGTCTGTCAAAGAGAATCACTTCACGCGAACGCTCAATGGTTTCTTCATTTGTGGCGGTAAACGGTCGTCGGGCTCCTTCATCGTGCGCAACACTTAATGCGAGCATTTTGGAATTTTTCAACCCATTCGTAGACACTCCGTTGTGGCAAAACACTGTACCGAAAGTCTTCGATGAATTTCGGCCCCTGATACGCCTTCCGACCACAAAAAACCGATCACTGAACGTTGCTCTTCTTTGGTGCAAATAGACAGCGGAGCAGCCATGATTAACAGCACTGCAGCGATAACGAAACTAACCCAGCAGCTTGAAAATGACAAAGATATAACAACAAATAAACAAAGCATGCGTCGTCAACGTAAAACGACAGTACTACCAAAATAAACAAAAATATAACTACATTTCGTAATTGTTTGCACAAAACACTGTTTTCACGTTTCATAGCCATACGAACTTTTCATAATTTTTTTACGTCTCATTTCACCTGCAACAAACTTTATTACTACATATTGGTATGGGGACGCTATAATACGTTACAGTGTCTCTCCCTATACGCCTGACTGCGATGCCGCCTATGTCTCGATTAAAAAATGTGACAGTCAAGCATGGAAGGACGCGTTGTTGGCCAACACACGGGTTCTGGGTACGTTCGTACGCTCCTCGTTAATCGGCAGTACTGGCTTTCGTCAGCGGAATGGTAATAGCCTTATCAATATCCTGCATAGTTTTTATACATTCTGGCACGCACAAGAAACATGCTGAATAAAGAAGCAATTCAAACAACGAAAACAAAATCCACATTTTCGTTACTGGCTTAAGCGTCGAAACTGACTGTGCAGGAGTGCGCACAAAATAAATATTCACGTAGTTGCGCAGATGGCGCGCTAGGGCGGGGGGTAAACGGTCGGTGCGGTCTTTTGACAGGTGAAGCCTATGCGCAAACATGTCTCACGTAACTTGTAAGCCACGGCTAACGAGTCTACACATAATCGTACTAACAGGTTATCTCAGTAAGACCAACAATTCGACAAATATAGGCCTTCAAAAAAATAACTGATGATGGTCGAAGTAGAGAGGATATAAAATGTAGGCTGGCAATGGCAAGGAAAGCGTTTCTGAAGAAGAGAAATTTGTTAACATCCAGTATTGATTTAAGTGTCAGGAAGTCATTTCTGAAAGTATTTATATGGAGTGTAGCCATGTATGGAAGTGAAACATGGACGATAAATAGTTTGGACAAGAAGAGAATAGAAGCTTTCGAAATGTGGTGCTACAGAAGAATGCTGAAGATTAGATGGGTAGATCACATAACTAATGAGGAAGTATTGAATAGGATTGGGGAGAAGAGAAGTTTGTGGCGCAACTTGACCAGAAGAAGGGATCGGTTGGTAGGACATGTTCTGAGGCATCAAGGGATCACCAATTTAGTATTGGAGGGCAGCGTGGAGGGTAAAAATCGTAGAGGGAGACCAAGAGATGAATACACTAAGCAGATTCAGAAGGATGTAGGTTGCAGTAGGTACTGGGAGATGAAAAAGCTTGCACAGGATAGAGTAGCATGGAGAGCTGCATCAAACCAGTCTCAGGACTGAAGACCACAACAACAACAACAGGCCTTCAAAGTGAGGAGTTTCTCACTAGTGTACCGAAAAATGAATAATTGCATCAAGAAAGGACCGACCAAAGCAGAACAAGTCCAACTACACGAAAAAATCGCCCCGGGTACTCATTGTCGTCCTCCCATTGTTTTGAAGTTGTTTTGCACTGTCAGTACGAAAGTAGTTGCGACTTGGTTAAGAAATCTGAAGCAAATACCTCAGCGAGATGTATCCTCTTCAAGAAAGAATTGCAATAGTAGAGGCGTCCGTTGTCTACCAGTCCATTTAAGGAAACACGGGACGTTTTTGCAAAGACGTTTCCTGGCGTTTCCATACCAGCGAAGAGCTATATACAGGATTCGGTGACAAAGTGGCGACTACAGGGGCAGCTGCAAACGCAAAACGGAACTGAGGCCCGTTCATTCGTACACCTGCTGTGATCGTGGATACTCGTGCTCGAACAATTCAGCGTCCAGAGGAGCCGGAATGTCAATTGTGGCAACGAGTGAACGTTTCGCGTAGTTCTTGTGAACGTGATTACCATCATATAGGGATGAAGCGGAACAAAATGACGTATGTCCAAGAACTGAAGGAGGAAGATACGGCAAAACGTGTGAATCACTGTATGTGGCTATAACAAACGTCTTACAATGGAATTTTGGATCCGCTGCTGTGTTTTATGAGTGATGAAGCCTGGTTCCGCTGACAGGACATGTGAACTCCCAGAATATCAGATTCTGACCAATCCTATACGATTAACGAGGAATAACTTCACGATGAGGAATTGGTGTGGGGTGTGCCATATCAGCAAGTCAGATTGTGGGTCCCGTACGTTTTGAAACAACAGTAAACACTGATGTATAGCCTATATTTGAATCTTTGACGAATTGCCTTCTCGCCCCCCCCCCTCCCCCAGTCGTTGTGTCCTTCAGCCGGATGAAGCTACCTGTCGCACTTCCAGTGAGCGAATCTCACAAATTCCTGAAAAATTCACAGAAGAAAGGCCTGTCAGCAAAGTATTGTGACCACCATGGCTCAAATGGCTCTGAGCACTATGGGACTTAACAGCTGAGGTCATCAGTCCCCTAGAACTTAGAACTACTTAAAGCTAACTATCTAAGGACACCACACACATCCATGCCCGAGGTAGGATTCGAACCTGCGACCGTAGCGGTCGCGCGGTTCTAGACTGAAGCGCCTAGAACCGCTCGGCCACTCCGGCCGGCCGGTCACCATGTTCGCTGGACCTAACCACTTGTGACCTTTGTCTGTTGGGCAGTCTAAAGGGAGAAGTGTACGGGAATAACCCAAACGTTTGAAGACTTGAAGGACAATATTCGTAACGAAATTTTGAGCTCTGATTCGTCAGAGTAGCGCAACATGTATATTAGTGAACTGTGTGCGCTGGCTTCGCGGCCAGAGTAGTGCCTGTCTGATTGTCGATGGTCGTCCGTGGTTTAGTCTTCCGATCAGAGACGCTGGTCTGAGGGTCTTTGACTGGAAGACTATTTAAGCTGGTGCAGCGCGTCGGTTGATCTCGAGTCTTTAGGTTTCTCGAGACCTTCAAGTTATGTTCCGAGGAGGTGCGAGGATACTCCGCAAGGTGACGGATCACGCGGCTGCTGGCACAGTGAAAGAGCGAGTGGGCGGTGTAGTGATGTTTTTTTTTCTTTATTGTATTTTCCCTTTATACAAAGGTTGGCCGACAGCGGCGTACAGATGCTACTCTTCAGCCAACAGAGAAAACATATATCTAACATGGAGGCATAGAAACAAAAATACATGAAAGTTAAAAACAGAAGACCCACACAAAAATAAGAATGAAGGCGTTCGTCGGAATGCTCTGGGTTCATAAAGAAGTATGATACGTCCCCTTAGCAAAATTATGAATGACTGTTCTGGTAAACTTTTCGTTATTTGATTTTCAAACAGCTGAACAAAACTCAACGTACTCAAACAGTTTTCTCTTTACTTATTCTGATCATCACTAAACTGACACACAATATTTTTAGCGCAACGCAATCTGACTTTCAATAATCCCTACAAAAGAATGGCCCTGACTAACAATAACCTATACCTTTCATGAATCACGTATCTCACAAAAATTTTCGTTCCTCCAACTACTGCAACACAGCGAGCGCCAATACTGCCAGCTAAATAAAAGATTCTAACTACTGATAGGCATAGTTAGCAAACGAAAGATTTTGATAGAGAACAAACAATGCATTTACCTTAATAATGTTCAAAGGTCATCATATATATCTAACAATTCATGACAGCCATATTTACAAATTTCCTTTTTCTGGTGTACACAAGTGCAGATCGTCTGCTTGTAAGTAACCTCTCAAACCTCTGGCAAGTCTCTCTCCACATCCACCACTGCTGGCGGCTCACCTCCAACAGCCCAACCCTACGTGCTGTTCACATCCAACTGCCCAACACTACACAAGCGAATATTCCAATAATGAGTCCAACCAGCCACAGACTGCCCACAGCACAGTCAGTGAGTTTCATACAGAGCGCTACGTGGCATTACCAACATAAAAACCTAAACAGCCTACCTACACAAGGTCCACAGTGCTCACAAATGAGGGTAATCAGTTGTACACTCGAAAGCAGGAGCACACCGAAGATAACACTGAGGCACAGAAAAGAAGAAAACGCCGTTGCACTAAACACTGGTGACGATCTTTGGCACAGAAAACACTGAACCTACGTGATGAGATTGTGTGGGGGGTGGGGGCTGCCACTGGGTGTAGGGGACAGGCAAGGGGGGGAAAGAGGGGGGAAGCAACCAGTTGGAGTAAAGAAGGGAGAGGGGAGGGGAGGGGAGAGGGTAGGCTTAGGTGTGGGGGCTCAGGGAGAGGGGAGAGGAGGAAGAAAGGATGGTAAGAAAGAAGAGAGAGAGAGCTCTGGAGGTAAATGGAGGAGAGGGGGAGAGGAAGGGTGCAGTGATTTTTTTTCTTTATTGAGCTGCGATTCACCCCCCCACGCCCACCCACCCACAAGGGGGCGGGCTGGCAGCAGCTTAGTACGCCGCTCTTCAGCCTACAGAATTTGTTTTAAAAAGATGAAGATAATAAACAACAAATCAGGCGATAAAATCGGTGACTTAAATGGTAAAATCCGGCCGTAGTGGCCGAGCGGTTCTAGGAGCTACAGTCTGGAGCCGCGCGACCGCTACGGTCGCACGTTCGAATCCTGCCTCAGGCAGTTAGGTTTAAGTAGTTCTAAGTTCTAGGGGACTGATGACCACGGCAGTTCAGTCCCATAGTGCTCAGAGCCATTTGAACCATTTCTTAAATGTAAAATGGTGGAAAATTGTGGAGCTTAAAACATAAAAGAAAGGGTTGATGATGCTAATAAAATGCACAGGAATCAGACAGGTAAAATAATAGACAGACAATTAAAAAACATGGCGACAGTCTGATTTCTGTTCACAAGATATATAAAATTCACACCCAGCGACAGCATGATTTCTGTTCGCAACATTTTGGACAGATGCAGAACGCTGAACACTCACTTGAACACTGCACTAAAGAGTTGGCACAAATATTACAACAGCAGTGGGCAGACGGGGGGGGGGGGGGAATCTGGACAGAAGATGGGAAGGAAAAGGGGGGAAGGAGAGGATAAACGAAGTGAGGGGGAGGGGGGAAAGGAGCCGACGGTGGACCAGGACCCATAAGATGGGGGGGGGGAGGTGGGGGGAGCCTGGCAGACGCAACAGGGAATGGGGAAAGGCAGAGGAGGGGAATGCAAAGGGACTCGGAGGGGGGGAGAAGGGACGCAGAGAGAAGTTAGGCAGGGAGAAAATAGGATGGGAGGGGGAGAGGGGGGGGAAGAAAGTGCAGTGATGGGCGTGTTTATGATTGTGTGGAGCCGGCGTGGTCGCTGAGAACAAGTCAGAGAAGGGTACTGTACTCGAGTCTGAGGGGCCAATTTGTATTGACAGTCACAGACAGCGGTGATCTTTGATTGATTTGGTGACTAAAAGGCCCATCCAAGAATAGCCGCCTCCGCGGGCGCAGGGCAATTGTAGTTCAGGGCCCCGCACGCGGTCGCGTGTCGCTAGTGTTGGCATAGAAGTGAGAGAGACAGCTGCGGGGAGAGTGAGAACGCACAGTGCTGCTCTGAGCTGGACTGTCCTGCGGTCGGATACAACGAAAACAAATTAACAGCGGAAGCGCAGCTCTGTAAAAGCGGTCGATGAGCGGTAAAACAAGCAAACCACTTACTGTTTAGGTAATAGTTAGTGTTCGTTTGGCAGAATTACTATGCAAAGCCTTAGAAAACAATGTCCTAAACAAGAATCGAAGAACAACTTAGTAGTTTTCTGACCCACAGGTTGATTCTATTAGTATTGCACATGCATACTCGTCATACGTACAGTAGGCGTCGTCTGAAAGATATATCAATTTCTTATATGAAATAGCGTCGTAAACATTCTATTTTAGAAAAAATTGCCTTCCGGTTTGGTCGAGCGGTTCTAGGCGCTACAGTCTGGAACCGCGCGACCACTACGGTCGCAGGTTCGAATCCTGCCTCGGGCATGGGTGTGTGTGATGTCCTTAGGTTAGTTAGGTTTAAGTAGTTCTAAGTTCTACGGAACTGATGACCTCGGAAGTTGAGTCCAGTAGTGCTCAGAGTCATTTGAACCATTTTTTAGAAAAAAATTTACTTAAGGGATAGGGAGACTCATTCTTAGTGATTGTAGTTACAAGTAAATATTTTTTGTTGTATTGCAAGTCCAGTGAAGGACCTACCATTTGTAAAACTAATACCAATATTGTGACGCATAAACAACCCCCATCCCCCTGACC
Source organism: Schistocerca serialis cubense (assembly GCF_023864345.2). Lineage (NCBI taxonomy): Eukaryota > Metazoa > Arthropoda > Insecta > Orthoptera > Acrididae > Schistocerca > Schistocerca serialis. Next base: position 865,721,444 of record NC_064641.1, on the reverse strand, counting down.
TCGCAAGTTAAGTACAGATGTTTAGCCCTTGGTTGTCAATGCACTCACAAGGATTGTATCAGTTGTTCAACTGATTGTCTTGAATGATTTGTCAAGTCAGCCGTTTGTGAATTTATGAGTTGTAATTAATTTTTAAAGAGAAAGGTCGTACTGGAAGATTCTTGGAATTCTTTGTACATATTGTTTATTGTCAATTTTATTTAACTGTCAGCAATCAGAGTTGTAAAGTTGATAATGTTCTTTAATGTCACAGTTTGATTAAGGTTTTCTGAACCGACCATTTGTATTCATGTGTTTAAAGTTTTGAAGAGACTAACAATAAATCTGTTTTTAAGGTACGTTTGTAAAGTGGTTGGCACCTTGTAACCTCTCAAAAGTTTATTTATTTCCGTAACCTCGCAATAAAAAATGGTGACTAACCTCTCAATAAAACTGTGACTCATGTATAACCTTTCAATAATTAACTGCCTGTGAATCTAAACTGGTAAATCTGGACGTCAGCAGTGCTGCGTCATGGCCCTGAAAAGTCATTCTGAATAAACTGAAAATTCTTACCTCATTTATGTCGCCGGATAACGCGTATATACCTGCTCTTATAAGAAATTTTTCTGACACAGCCCAGTGCAGTGCTGGCCACTAGATACTGTTATGTATGAAAAACAAATGATTTTACTTACGATAACTGGCATGACTATGGATAGAAGAAATTAGTAAAAACTTTAAATTCACAAGGGGAGGCCGCCAATTGTGAAATTCAGATTCGATTAATACTGCGCATAATAAAAGCTCATGGCCAGAGGTGTAATGTGGCAAAGCACCAAGATGCACTTCTCAGCCGTTGTTGAGAAAATCGACGTTAAAAGAAACCGTTGCGGTGAAATACTCTCTACGATTAATGATTTTCTACAGCGTCATAGCCAGCGGTAAGCGCTGGGGTTCGTAATCCGAAGGTCGCCGGATCGAATCTCGCGCCAGGCAATATTTTTTTATTATTAGTTTTTTGCAATTCAAATAATGAATTGCTTATACATGTTGGTGAAGGCGGATCGCTCTCCAATTGTACCGCCTCCATTTTTCCGTTTGTTTAACAGGGTGTACCAAAGCTGTCCCGTCCACACTGATTTTCGACCATGTTATAAGTTGCGCTAGGGACCGCATCTACCTTCTTTCGAAGTTAGCAGGCAACTACGCTGTTATGGGGCAGCTCGTTTCGGCCCATTCAACATCTGTCCTTCAAGTGTAACGAGCGAGTAACGGAGTTTATATTTCATACCTGCCACTGCAAGTTTGTGTTCGTGGGGTCTCTATTCTAATTCGAACGTTTGGCTTACGCTATATGTATTCGTTTCTACGTCTTCCGTTAACTATACGTGGTTAACATTATGAAGACAATTAATAACATTTGTGAAATACAACTTTGTTTGCGGAAAACATAATGATGTTCGAAGTCGCCAGTTTTTCCACGACAAACGACTTTCAACAACTTATTATATGCATAATTGTTGCAACTGATTGCCGGGAATTATATATATATATATATATATATATATATATATATATATATATATATATGAATTACAAAAAACAAACAAATACTAAAAAAAAGTTAAGTTGCATGGAGCGAGATTCGATCCGGCGACCTTCGGATTACGAACCCGAGCGCTTACCGCTGCACCACCACGCTGTAGAAAATTACTAATCGTAGAGAGTATTTCACCTCAACGGTTTCTTTTAACTGTCGATTTTCTCGACAACGGCTGAGAAGTGCATCTTGGTGCTTTGCCACATTACACCTCTGGCCATGAGCTTTTATTATTCGCAGTATGAATCGAATCTGAATTTCACAATTGGCGGCCTCCCCTTGTCAGATGAATGACTGTCAAAATTTATCTTTATAAGAAAGATTATTATTGAAAATTATTTACATGTGACTTTGATATAACAATAGTACAAAATGAGTTGTTGCAAATTACATATGCGCGTGGCAATAATTAATAACTTTCGCTTTTACCTTATACTACAACGCTCAGGCACCGCCAACGTTCTCCACGACCGGCCTTGGTAATTCCATACAGGACAGAAGTGCTCTCTGTGAGCTATACAACTAGACAACTGGTCGCTAAGAGAGACCTGACCCAACCTCTCGACTGCGAGCTACTACCACTACTGCTGCTACCGAGACTGCTCTCTGGTCTGCGATTCTATTGTAGCTTAAATATCGCAGGGAGCGGGTGAGCAATCCATCGATATTACATCTGCTCGAGTGCGCTAGCAATAAATTTCTTAGCCATGGACCTCTTACAACCTTACCACTCCACTCCCGCTCCTACCATTTCAGTTAACATGTTTGGGTGCGCGCAAAAGCGCACTGAAGCACGAAGAGGTTATTTTCAGCACCTAATGTAACGTAACGTGAAATACATGATCAATTCAGTAAATAAAGGCCGTTGCATTAGTTTATTTGTTATTTCTTTGTTATATAATTATTACACGCTTAGTTATTTGTTGTTGTATCTGCTCGTGGCGGACAACAATTCGTACGTAACTGGCGAGCAGTATGTACTCGAGACAGTGTTTCGTGCGCAAACCTGTACAAGCTAGCAGAAGAAAATCTCATAACACAAAAAACATGAAAAAATGTAACGTAACAGACGAATAATCTTACTACGATATTGACAGTGTAAAATAAAAGAGCATGCGTCATGCGGAAACTATGTGTGAGTCCCCTGACAATATACTGGCCAATATTACCCAGAAAATAAAATTTCTTCTTCTGCACGTGACCGAAGTACGCAGTGAAACTTTGGGAAGTACTTGTAGCTATGCTTTGTTCTCTTAACTGAGCGACAGGAACAGCTAGTGGTTCCTGTAATTCTCTCAAGCACAATATCCACGAGGATCACTCCAAAAGAAATGCACACTATATTTTTTAAATCCATCTTTTATTTTGCATGCTTGAAAGTTTTACAGTGTGTAGATACATCCTTTAGGAACAATATTTTCATTTCTCCACATAATTTCCATCCCTCTCAACTGCCTTACCCCATCTTGGAACCAGGGCCTGTATACCCACATGGTAAAATTGGAGCCACTGTTTGGCAGCGTGCGCAAGGAAGTCATCATCTTTAAACCTTGTTCCACGAAGAGAGTCTTTCAGTTTCCCAAAGAGATGATAGTCACATGGACCCAGGTCAGGACTGCAAGGCAGGTGTTTGAGTGTTGTCCATCCGAGTTTTGTGATCGCTTCCATGGTTTTTGACTGACATGTGGCCGTGCATTGTCGTGCAACAGCAAAACATCCTGCTTTTGCCGATGTGATCGAACACGACTCAGTCGAGCTTGAAGTTTCTTCAGTGTCGTCACATATGTATCAGAATTTATGGTGGTTCCACTTGGCGTGATGTTCACAAGCAAGAGTCCTTCGGAATCGAATAACACCGTAGCCATAACTTTTCCAGCAGAAGGTGTGTTTTTGAATATTTTTTTTTTCTTGGGTGAATTCACATGATGCTACTCCATTGACTGCCTCTTCGTCTCTGGTGAAAAATGATGGAGACATGTTTCATCACATGTCACAATTCTCCCAAGAAATTCATCTCAATCCTTCTCGTACTGTTCCACAAGTTCGCTGCATACCGTTTTTCTTGTTTCTTTGTGAGCCACCTGGCACAAAGCTTTTTTAACGCCAACACTTTCAGTATTCTGCAAACACTTCCTTCCCCTATCCCAACGTAGCGTGACAATTCGTTCACTGTGATACGTCTGTCAGCAGTCACCAATAAATTCGTTAACTCTCTGCACATTGTCTGGAGTGTGTGCAGCCTGCCGCTACGAGGACAATCCTCAATATTTCCGTGCCTGCTTTCATCACGTAACCTGCTTGCCCACCGACTACCTGTACAGCGATAGACATCAGCATCTCCATACACCTTTTTCAGCCTCTTGTGGATGTTTCCCACTGTCTCGTTTTCACAGCACAGGAATTCTATGACAGCACGTTGCTTCTGACGAACGTCAAGTGTAGCAGCCATCTTGAAGACATGCTCTGACGGCGCCAGTCACGGGAACAGGTTGAACTAAGTTTGAAAACAAGCGGGAAGGCTGTATCTAAACACTGTAAAACTTTCACACATGCAGAATGAAACCTGTATTTTTACAAAAATAGTGTGCATTTCTTTTGGAGTGACCCTCATAAGAAGATTTTAGCTTCCTCATTTGTGACTGTTGACAAAAATTTAACGGCACTGCATATAATCACACGTGCCTGATTATGAAAAACTTTTCCTGAACCATAGTGTACAAACACTGCGATGTAGGGCTATGCAGCGAAGAGATAACGACGGCAGTCAACAGAGATGACCATCCCTTCAGAACAGAGGGATGGATCCACGCAGCGCTCACGACGAGAACGCACTCCTGTGAGAGCCCTGACTGGCGCTTGAGATAGCAGATGGATATGATAACGTTGACAGAATTAGAAGGCGAGACCGTGCTCATTTCCTGATTGGTTGTTGATATGGTACTGTACTGTACTTTACGCTGAGGTGACGAGACTTAAGGGGTACCTGCTAATAGCGTGTCGGACCTTCTTTTGCCTGGCGTAGTGCAGCGACTCAGTGTGGCACGAACTCAACAAGGCGTTGGAGTATCTGCAGAAATACTGGGCCATGATAACTGTATAGCCGTCCATAACTGCGAAAGTGTTGCCAATGCTGGATTTTGTGCACGAACTGACATCTCGGTTATGTTCCATAAATGTTGGATGGGATTTATGTTTAGCAATCTGGGTGGCTAAACCATCCGCTCGAATTGTCCAGTGTGTTCTTCAAACCAGTCGCGAACAATTGAGACCCGGTGACATGACATCATTGTTTGGGAACACGAAGACCATGAACGGCTGCAAATGGACTCCAAGAAGCCAAACATAACGATTTACAGTCAATAATCGGTTCAGTTGGACCAGAGGACCCAGTCCATGCCTTATAAACACTGCCCACACCATTATGGAGTCACCATCACCTTGGACAGTGCCTTATTAACAACTTGGGTCCATGGTTACGTGGGATCTGCGCCGCACTCGAACCCTACCATCAGCACTTACCAACTGAAATCGGGACTCATCTGAACAGGCCAAGGTTTTCCAATCGTCTAGGGTCCAATCAACATGGTTCACGAACCCAGGAGAGGCGCTGCAGACGATGTCGTGCTGTTAGCAAAGGCACTCGCGTTGTTTGTTTGGTGCCATAGCACATTAACGCCAAATTACGCCGCACTGTCCTAACTAATACATTTGTCGTACGTCCCACATTGATTCCAACGGTTATTTCACGCAGTGTTACTTGTCTGTTAGCACTGACAACTCTTCGCAAACCCCGATGCTCCCGGTCGTTAAGTCTAGGCTGTCGACCACTGCTTTGTCCATGGTGAGAGGTAATGCCTCGCCAGTCGATATGCAGCAAGGAAAGGCAGACCGCGTTCAGAGTAAAGACACTTCGATTGACAAAAATTTAACAGTAAATTATCTAAGTATTCGTAACAAAGTTCCTGAATTATCGGCCCCCGCGGATATTTCTCGCGCTCAAATTATTCTCGGGACCGAGAGCTGGCTGAAACCCGAAGAAGCTCTGAGTTATTTACCGATTCATAGTACACCGGAAAGTCAGATTAGAGGCCATAGGAGAAGGAGTGTTTAATGCAGTTGATAAAAATATTGTCTCTATTGAGGTGGAAGTTGAGTGTACAGTGAAGTTACTTGGTCATGTATAACAGGTCTAGGTGAAACTAAGCTAATTGTTGGATGTTTTTATCGGCCACACAATTCTGTTGTGACATTTCTAGAGTCTGTGATCTGAGGCTTTCCCGGCGAATGTGCTGTATCCAAGGTTCTCGGGTGTCCAGCCGGATCCGATCGTCGAAGTTCCATGATATTTCGGCGAATAACCGTTCCGCTGTCATCAGGTGGTGCTGATAAAATGATCTGCCTGCGTCGTGTCCGTGGTATTTATGTCGACGGGGTCCCGAGCCGTTCCCGGCGCGGACGGCCGGCGGAGCGTCGCGTGGTGGGAGGGGTGGGGGTAGCTGCAGCCACGCCCGGTGGTAGGCGCAGTTCATCTCCGTCCGCCGTTTCCCTGTTGATGAGGTTATCTGTTACGCGAATTTCTATGGCATCCTTGTAGCTACTATACCCGCTTACGCCAATCCAGCCATTCGGCCCTAGCAGAACACTGCATTGAAACCGGACACATAGCGAAATTCGAAGAGACAAAAATCCTGACGGCCACAAGTGCGTACTGGGACAGTATCTACAAGGAGGCCATAGAAATTCGCGTAACAGATTACCTCATCAACAGGGACACCGGGTTTCAGCTTAGCAAGGCCTGGAAACCATTATTAAACACCATCAAAGAGCGACGGCGCGAGCGGACGCGAGATCCTTCCGCCACGGCGGACGGAGATGAACTGCGCCTACCACCGGGCGTGGCTACAGCTATCCCCACTCCTCCCACAACGCGGCGCTCCGCCGGCCGTCCGCGCCGGGGTACGACTCGGGACCCCGCGGACACAAATACTACGGACATAGCGCAGACAGTTCTTCAAGTTACAAAACAGCTCGAAGAACTAAATGGAAAGAGGGCTGGAAGACCAGACCTTCTAGCAAATGAGCTGTTGAAGCAATTACCACCTACCGCTGTACCATTAGTAGCGGCCGCTTTCAATGGGATTCTGGCAACTGGCGACTTCCCCCTCACATGGAAACATACTGAGGTCGTCGCCGTACCGAAGGCAGGAAAGGACCCTCGATCACCTGCTAGCTACAGACCAATCAGTCTTTTACCTGCCATATAGAAACTTTTTGAACGTTTATATATAAAGAGACTCCAACAGCATGTGGAAGCAGAGCACCTGATACCAGACGTCCAGTTCGGCTTTCACCGAGGCCTTTCCACCACCCAGGAGCTACTACGCCTAGTTGAGGAAGCATTCGGCGCCATGGGAAGGAAAGAATTCTTTGGGGCTGTATTTCTGGATGTCTCTCGTGCCTTTGATTGCGTGTGGCACGAGGGACTCCTGTATAAACTCCTAGATATAGGCGTCCCCGTGTCACACGCAACACTCCTGAAGAGCTGTCTAGAAAACCTGACATTTCATGTCCGCACTCAAGATGGTACATCGTCCACCAGACCAATCAAAGCTGGAGTACCTCAGGGCAGTGTACTGGGACCACTATTATACATCTTGTATACATACGACCTACCATCGACGGCCAGAACACACCTATCTTTTTACGCCGATGATACAGCCATCTACTCCCGAAGTATGAATGCTGCACACCTCCAGGCAAGACTGCAACAAGCATGTAATAAGCTGAGTGAATGGGCAACGAAATGGCGACTAGCTTTCAACGCCACAAAGACGCAGGCAATAGCAATTTGTAGAAGACCACTTCCACCTAACAACCAGCCCATAGAGATAAGGGGCACCCCAGTCCCGTGGTCAAAAACAGCAAAATACTTGGGTGTGACCCTTGATAGGCGATTGACATGGCAACCTCATATAGAAAATGTTCGAGAGAAAGCCAGGAGAAGAATGGTACAGCTGTACCCATTATTAAATCCAGCGTCAACACTACCATCAAGACTGGGGGTGATATTGTACCTTACACTGGTGCGACCAATCTTAGACTACGTCGCTGTTGTGTGGGGCAATGCTGCTCCAACCCACATACAACGGCTACAAAGAATTCAGAATCGTGCTCTGAAAAGGGCACTCCTTCTGCCATACCGGTTCCCAACCCTATTTGAAAGACCGATTCAGAACCACTGCCAAAACTTTTTACGAAAACACACAACAGTCAGATAACGAACTTGTACAAGAACTTGGACACAGGGTGCACTACCTGGCCTCCACCAGATGGCCCGATGATCTACGTGAATAACAAGACTACACATCTTGTGTATATATTTTTATATAATTTTAACAATTTCAATAATTTTAATTTTTAATTCTAATTTTTTTAAATTTTAATCTTAATTTTATTTTATTTTAATTATATTTTAATCCTATTTTATTGTATTTATTATTTATTTATTTATTATTTTATATAAAAAGGTGAATGAATGAGTGTGAGAATGTGTTAACTGTAATACGTCTGTGTGAGTACAATGTATATATTGTGTGAATATGTGAGCGAACGGAAAAAAATGGAAAAAATGGAAAAAAGAAAATAAAAAAATAATAATAAAATAAAAAAATAAAAATCTACCATACAGCTAATGTATTTTTAAATCATTTAAAAGCAGAAAAAAACATGACAACCAAAAAGCTATTGTTTTAATGTCAAATATTATTATTGAAGGCGTAGCCGCATGGCTTGAACTTCTATTCTCAGACTGGGCAACCCTTGATGCCCCAATATATTCTGCAGCGGCAGACAGATCATTCCATCAGTACCACCTGATGATGGCGGAACGGCTATTCCGCGAAATATCGTGGAACTTCGACGATCGGATCCGGCTGGACACCTGAGAACCTTGGATACAGTTCTAGAGTCATTCAAAGAATGTCTACGGTCAGTAGCGCGTAAATACCCAGATCATGCATTACTAGCTGGAGGCGACTTGAACCTACTGAGTATAGACTGAAATTCCTATGGATTCGTTGCCGGGGAACAAACAGACAGTCATGCGAAGTACTTTCGAACACGTTTCCTGATAAACTGTCTTGAGCCGCTAGTTCGGCAGCCCAAACACAAAGAAAATATCTTAGATCTTTGTAGCTAAAATAGGCCGGAGAAACGGGGATTAGCGATCATGATGTCCTTATATGTCAACGATGGTTACGGAAGTTAATAAATCAGTTAAGAAGGCTGAAAGAGCGTTTTCGCTGGAAAGAGCAGTTTTAGCATCTCACTTAGCCAGCGAATTTACTTTACTTAATTCCAGTAAGATAGACGTAGAGGAATTGTGGGCAAAGTTTAAGCAGATTATAAGTCTTGGTCTGGAGGATTATATATCCAGTAAGTGGATTAAGGACGGAAAAGACCCACGAGATTCAGAAAATGCTGAGGATTGAGAGGCTTCAAAAGAGAAGGCGCAAATGATGACAAGCAAAGCTTAAGAGTGATTTGTGCGCCTGTAAAAAGATCTATGCTCGAAGCATACTTCAGTAAAAGATATGGTAGAGGAACCGAGAAAATTCTGGTCTTACGTAAAAACCCTAATTGGTTCTAAGGCTTCCACCCGACCACTTTTTAACCAGTCTGGTGTGGTCTGGTGAAGATAGTAAAACGAAAGCCGATGTTCGAAATTTCACGTTCAAGAAATCGTTCGCGCAGGAGAATCGTACAAACATATCATTGTTTGATCGTCGAACGGACTCCCTAGTAATAAGCACCCCTGGCGTAGAGAAACAACTGAAGGAATTGAAAACAAGTAAGTCACCAGGCCCGGAGGGAATCCCAAATCGGTCTCTCAAATAGTACTTTACGTATTGGCCCTTTACTTATTAGCTTCCATTTATGGCGAATCTCTCGACCAGCGCGAAGTCCTGAGCAACTGGAAAAAAACGCAGACATACCTAACATAGATTTTCTGCGGAATCCTTGAACATATTCTGAGCTCGAATACAACAAATTTTCACAAGACTGAGAAGTTATGTTCACGGATCAGCATGGTTTTAGAGAGCATCGCTAGTACGAATCTCAGCTTGCCCTTTTATCGCGTGATACACTGCGCACTAGAGATGAAGGGCAACGGGCAGATTCCACATTTAAGGATTTCCGGAAAGTGTTTGACAAGGTACCCCGCCACAGCCTGTTAAAGGAGGTACGAGCATATGGAATAGGAAACTTCCTGGCAGACTAAAACTGTGTGCCGGGACGAGACTCGTGGCTGTGGCTAACCCATGTCTCCGCAATATATTTTCTTTCAGGAGTGCTAGTTCTGCAAGGTTCGCAGGAGAGCTTCTGTAAAGTTTGGAAGGTAGGAGACGAGGTACTGGCAGAAGTAAAGCTGTGAGGACGGGGCGTGAGTCGTGCTTGGGTAGCTCAGTTGGTAGAGCACTTGCTCGCGAAAGGCAAAGGTCCCGAGTCCGAGTCTCGTACCGGCACACAGTAGTAAGCTGCCAGGAAGTTTCATATCAGCGCACACTCCGCTGCAGAATGAAAATCTCATTCTGGAAATATGGAATAGGTTCACAGTTGTGCGAGTGGCTCGAAGACTTCTTAAGTGGTAGAATCCAGTACGTTGTCCTCGGATATCACCAGGAGTGCCCCGTGGAAGTGGGATAGCAGCGCTGTTATTCTCTAAATACACAAATGAGTTGGCGGACAGGGTGGGCAGCAATCTATGGCTGTTTGCTGATGATGTGCTGTGGCGTACGGTAAGGTCTCGAAGTTGAGTGACTGTAGGAGGATACAAGATGACTTAGACACAATTTCTAGCGGGTGTAATGAATGGCAGCTAGCACTAAATATTTAAAAAAATGTAATACAATGCGAATGAGTAGGAAAAAGAAACCCGTAATGTTCGGCAATAGTGTTAATAGTGTCCCGCTTGACACAAATCACGTCGTTTAAATATCTGGATGTAACGATGCAAAGCGATATGAAATGGAACGTAAGGAATGTGGAAGGAAAGGCGAATGGTCGATTTCTGTTTATTGAGAGAATTCTAGGAAAGTGTGGTTCATCTGTAAAGGAGACGGCATGTAGGTCGCTAGTGCGACCTATTCTTGAGTACTACTTGAGTGTTTGGGATTCATACCAGGTCAGATTACGTGATACGGCTGCCATCTGTTTATGTGTGTATCGCTGTCCCATGACTTTTGTCATTTCAGAGTAAACAAATGTCAGTAGCTTGTTATTCTGGGTCAAGGTATTTCACAGTGCCTATGACGAGCTTCTAGGGGTTGTAGAGAGGATAAAGTTGTCATAAGAAACCCATGTTCGTAAATGTAGCATTTGGACATAAAATATGTTTGTAGATCGGAACATTTTCAAATCTCCCACATCACCGTACTCCCACAGCGGAGGTATCATCTGACCTGTGTGAGCCGTGTCACGGCTCAGCATTTTTGATTTACCCGTGAGATTATTTCACTTGTTTTCGCCCCAGCGATAGGGGGCGTGGTCGCCGAGCGCTGTGGGCGCCGGTGCGCGAAGCTAGAGTTTTGGGAAGGCGACAGGACGGAAGCTGCGGGGAGCCAACTGGTGCCTGCCGATTAAGGACTGCGATGAGTGTGGCTGTTTGCGAGCACGTGCGGAGGACGGAATGCTCGCTTGCTTAGCGTGGTTCTCCATGACCGGCTGCTGTTTGTTGGACCTATTAAGGACTGCGATGTGTGTGGCTGTTTGCGAGCATGTGGGGAGGACGGAATGCTCGCTTGCTTAGCGTGGTTTTCCATGACCAGCTGTTGTTTGTTGGACCTATTAAGGACTGCGATGTGTGTGGCTGTTTGCGAGCATGTGGGGAGGACGGAATGCTCGCTTGCTTAGCGTGGTTCTCCATGACCAGCTGTTGTTTGTTGGGCTTAGCACTCGAGTGTAACAGGAAACTGCATTGGTGTGGTTCTCGTCACCAGCCTAAGGCCGAAATTTTCATATACTTTTATTATATTTCATGATCATTACCTTATTATGGGGTTGGTACTTGTAGCCAACATTTTGTGATTTGAAATACTTCACAGAAGTGCGAGAATTATCGCACAATCAGCTTAACAGCTCATGCATCGAAGCTGCTTACAAGAATAATATACAGAAGAATGGAAAAGAAAATTGAGAATGCGCTAGGTGACGATCAGTTTGGCTTTAGGAAAAGTAAAGGGACGAGAGAGGCAATTCTGACGTTATGGCTAATAATGGAAGCAAGGCTAAAGAAAAATCAAGACACTTTCATAGGATTTGTCGACCCGAAAAAAGCGTTCGACAATATAAAATGGTGCAAGCTGTTCGAGATTCTGAAAAAAGTAGGGGTAAGCTATAGGGAGAGACGGGTCATATACAATATGTACAACAACCAAGAGGGAATAATAAGAGTGTACGATCAAGAACAAAGTGCTCGTATTAAGAAGGGTGTAAGACAAGGCTGTAGCCTTTCGCCCCTACTCTTCAATCTGTACATCGAGGAAGCAATGATGGAAATAAAAGAAAGGTTCAGGAGTGGAATTAAAATACAAGGTGAAAGGATATCAATGATACGATTCGCTGATGACATTGCTATCCTGAGTGAAAGTGAAGAAGAATTAAATGATCTGCTGAACGGAATGAACAGTCTAATGAGTACACAGTATGGTTTGAGAGTAAATCGGAGAAAGACGAAGGTAATGAGAAGTGGTAGAAATAAGAACAGCGAGAAACTTAACATCAGGATTGATGGTCACGAAGTCAATGAAGTTAAATAATTCTGCTACCTAGGCAGTAAAATAACCAATGACGGAAATGACGGACGGAGCAAGGAGGACATCAAAAGCAGACTCGCTATGGCAAAAAAGGCATTTCTGGCCAAGAGAAGTCTACTAATATCAAATACCGGCCTTAATTTGAGGAAGAAATTTCTAAGGATGTACGTCTGGAGTACATCATTGTATGGTAGTGAAACATGGACTGTGGGAAAACCGGAACAGAAGAGAATCGAAGCATTTGAGATGTGGTGCTATAGACGAATGTTGAAAATTAGGTGGACTGAAAAGGTAAGGAATGAGGAGGTTCTACGCAGAATCGGAGAGGAAAGGAATATGTGGAAAACACTGATAAGGAGAAGGGACAGGATGATAGGACATCTGCTAAGACATGAAGGAATGACTTCCATGGTACTAGAGGGAGCTGTAGAGGGCAAAAACTGTAGAGGAAGACAGAGATTGGAATACGTCAAGCAAATAATTGAGGGCGTAGGTTGCAAGTGCTACTCTGAGATGAAGAGGTTAGCACAGGAAAGGAATTCGTGGCGGGCCACATCAAACCAGTCAGTAGACTGATGACCAAAAAAAAAAGAGAATATCATCATGTGCCAGGTGTCTACTGTGAATAATTCTTAATTTGTTTCATAGTGTATGGCACGATATCCATTATCATCGATTATTTTATGAAAGTTGCATGGGGGCTTAATTATATAAATATATGAAATGCAAATACTTTTAATTTTTTGATTTAGTAACTGTCTGTTCGGTTAAGAAGTCTCGTAAACGGTTGGCCCTGACTAGTATTTGTACGCAATCTGACTGCATAGAATAACAACAAAGAATGAAATGAAATTATCAGTTAACACAATTAATTAATTAATTAAGTCCCCAGCAACTATAAAACCTACGAAACCAAAACACAAGTGTAATTGTTCTGTGTGTGGAAGTGTGATTCAACGTACACATCTGGCACGGTTCTTCTTCAATAAGACAAGAAATTTTAAATACCATTTATACTGAAGTAATTAAAAAAAATAGAAATACTGTAATTGCGTAAGGAAACCAGAATTACACTCTAATACAAGAACACAAGCCAGATGCTTTGTTGACTGAACCTTTAATGACGCATTATTTAAGACACTGAAATAATGAAAAAACAGGGAATATTTTACCTTCATATATATTGACGAAAAGCACTCTGATCATTACAATATCTCCATTCGAACAACATCTGCTGTCTAGGCTATCAAACAACTGCATAAAACATGGAACAAGCACTCTCCACTACGACTTCTCGACATGAACATTTCACTACGACATCTCAGCAAGCACTCTACTACGAGTTCTCGACAAGCACTGCCAGTGGAGGCGGCTGAATAATACTCTTTGGCGCAATCTCTGGCGCTGTGGCTCAGTGTAGCCACCTTTCATATGCCCCTCCTCCACGGGCCAGAATTTGATGGTATTTTTGCCAGCATTGGTGGTGAAAATACCACCAAATTCGTCCACAAAAATACAGACAAAAATAAAAGATAATATTAATACGTAAATATCACATAATTAGATAAAATTTTGGCTTTGCACTGACCTTTCAATAACCTAATATATAAAATACAGTAAGCAATACAAATTCCTTCATACATGTGACTTTACATAATAGTTTACACAGTACATAAAAAATCAGTTTATACAAATGTTCACATAAAATGCTTTGAATGATTAAAAAAAAAAAAAAAAACAAGTAGTTGATAGTTCCAGCAGTAGCACCCAGCAATGGTCAACAGGTGCAAATACCAACAAGTGACATCATTTTAGTAGAAACAGTCCATCAGTGGCACCCAGCAATGTTGAACAGGTGCAGACACCAACAAGTGACATCATTTCAGTAGAAGCAGTTCCATTAGTGGAACAGGTGCAGACACCAACAAGTGACATTATCTCAGTAGAAGCAGTCCATCAGTGGCACCCAGCAATGTTGAACAGGTGCAGACACCAACAAGTGACATTATTGAGCAGAAACAGTTCCATTAGTGGCACCCAGCAATGTTGAGTAGGTGCAGACACCAACAAGTGACATTTCAGTAGAAGCAGTTTCATCAGTGGCACCCAGTAATGTTAAGCAGGTGCAGACAGCAGTCCATAATATTCACTATCACTAATCACACTGTTCATCAGAGTTTATAAGCAGAAATTAAACATGTCCTAGTGGCACCAATCATGAAGAAAAAGTACAAGTAACAGTCCATAATATTCACTATCACTGATCACACAGTTCATCAGCAGAAATTAAACATTTCTAAGTGGCACGCATTATGTTGAACAAGTGCAGGTAACAGTCCATAATATTCACTATCACTAATCAGACAGTTCATCAGAGTTTATCAGCAGAAATTAAACATCTCCAAGTGGCACCCATTAATGTTGAACAGGTGCAGGCATGAACAACAGTTTGAATGCACACACAATTGCTTTTACAAAATTATTCTCAATGCTCTTACACTAAACATACAAATTATAAGAAACACACAAATGATATCAGATAATTGTCATATTAACTATTACGAATACACAAATATCAGTAAACCAATAATATTTATGGGTGTCAGTGCAAGTCACAACAAACAAGTAAAATAATGTTTAGGAGGTAAGTCGGTACCACTTTTCTGGGATTAGGAAGGGAAAACACACAAAACACACTCACTCATCTTTCATCCACATTAAGTACTACTGTGTAATTAAATAGTGTTAACTGTGTAAATGCAATTCTGTCAAAATTTGATGTTCATCATGTGTATCAAGTAGTAGTGGCATAGTGTATAACAGTCAATAATAGTTAGTCAACGTCATAGTCATCATGTCAAGACCAATGTTTGCCAAGCCAGATGAAAATGTACGGTTTCTGAACAACTGTCAGTGTGCCAAGATATGCAAATACTTCCTCTCTCAAAAAAAAGTATATACTGCTTGGTGATTTAACAAAGTGTGTGTATAGACTATCTTCCTTCTACTTGAGTGTTCTATTCTGCCACTTCATCTTCCTTGTTCCATATAGACCAACAAAAAATATATATATATATATATGCTCCTCACTTACTTTACCTCTTATCCACCAAAACTCCAATAATCATCAGCATCGCATAATCTCAATACTTCAATAATACCTCTTACGTCGATACATATAAACCTTATCATCAATATCATTTACCTTACCTCTTGTCCACCAAAACTCCAATAATCATCAACTTCACATAATCTCAATACCTCAATAATACCTCTTCAATACGTCGATACATATAAACCTTAGCACCAATATCATTTCACTTCCATAACAACTCTTTCCTCTAGTCAGTCTCCTCGAACAAGTACAGATAAAATCCTAGTGCAAACTTCAGTTCATCATCCCATACAATCCGAAGACACAATGTCCACACACAACCTCTGTGTAGTCCATCTAAGCCAATTCTTCTACTCATTATGAATTATAAAATACATTTTGGTTACCTTGTCCATCATTAAACAAAAGAAATGCATACATGACCTCTAACAGCCTTTAGTTCGAATAACTCTCAGTAATTAAGTACGATTACGGAGTGTGAATGACCATAATATTTCACAGTGTGTACACCACTTCAAGAATCATGGCAGAAGCAAACATGTGGAGTATTTTTTGTGTCAAGTGTCACTTCCTATTTCAATTGCTCACGAAGAATGCAGTGTAATAACTGTCAATGGTCTAACCCTAGTGTTGGTATGTCATGTCGTTAGCTTCCTTCCTATTAGCATAAATTTCTACAGCTTCCATAAAACCTCCAGCTCATGTGACTTCTATGAAGTTTCTTGTACTAATGTCGTTCGTCGAATTATAGCAGTTCATTTTCTTATCTTAAAAATATAAGGCACTGAGCGTAAGCAAAACATGCAATAGCGAGTAAATATACCAGTGGAGAACAGAATGTCAACAAGTGGATGCAGCACAATTCTTACAACGAGGCTCTGCCAAGCGAACAATCTATAATTAATACCATAGTGTGACCTAAACTCTACGAGGTGCGGCTAGAAAAAAACCGGACTGATGCTGGAAAAAACATTTATTTACAATTATTTACAATTTCATGTTATCTCCTTCAATGTACTCTCCTCCTCGGTCTCTACACCGCTCCATACGAATTTTCCACTGTTCATAGCAATGCTGCAGATCATTTTCGGTAAGTCCATACATTACTTCCGTCGCTTTTTCTTTTACTGCTTCAACAGTCTCAAATCTAGTTCCTTTCAAAGCTGACTTGACTTTAGGGAAAAGAAAAAAGTCACAGGGGACCAAATCAGGTGAGTAGGGTGGATGATCTAAGATGGGAATGTTGTGTTTTGCCAAAAACGTCTTCACTGAGAACGCACTGTGAGCTGGGGCATTGTCTTGGTGAAGGATCCATGACTTTTTTCTCCACAAATCGTTCCGTTTTCTCCATACTCGCTCACGTAGGGTAGCCAGGACGCTAATGTAGTAATGCTGATTCACTGTTTGTCCCTCTGGTACCCAATCAATGTGCACAATCCCTTTGATGTCAAAAAAAACAATCATCATTGCCTTGAATTTCGATTTTGACATTCGTGCTTTTTTTTGTCGTGGAGAACCAGGAGTTTTCCATGCATCGATTGGCGTTTAGTTTCGGGATCGTAAGTAAAAAAACCACGATTCATCGCAAGTAATAACATTTTGTAAGAAGGTGGGATCACTTTCAATGTTTTCCAGGATGTCAGAACAAATCATTCTTCGGCGTTCCTTCTGTTCAATTGTGAGACACTTTGGAACCATTTTTGAACACACTTTGTTCATGTTGAAACTTTCATGAAGAATCTGCCTAACACTTCCTTGTCAACTCCTGTTAACTCAGACACTGCTCTGATTGTTAAACGGCGATCTTGTCGAACAGGTTTACCGATTTTTTCAATGTTTGCATCAGTTTTTGCTGACAATGGTCTGCCAGTGCGAGTGTCATCACTGGTGTCTTCGCGGCCATCTTTAAATCGTTTAAACCACTCAAACACTTGTGTTCGCGATAAACAATCATCGCCGTACACTTGTTGTAACATTACAAACGTTTCACTTGCAGATTTTCCTAGTTTGAAACAAAATTTGATGTTAACACGCTGTTCTTTCTGTACACTCAACATTTTCCGACGCACAGACAAAACGTCAACTACTTAAAACAGACGCCACGGGCAGACTGAGTGCAGGAGGCAGATGAAACTCGAGCAGTAGGCGGAGCGAGAGTCACGTGACAGGCCACGCGACTTTCAGCCTTATTGCATTCGTTTTATTGTTTCACCAGTACTAGTCCGGTTTTTTTCTAGCCACACCTAGTATGTTTGTACACCGCATATCAGCATTTCTATATACCAAATTAAATAGTAGTTATGACAACAAACAGAAATGTATAAATATGCAATCCATACGCACAGCAGCAAACATATATCTTATGTAATAAACAAGTCATTAGCATCATATCAGCATAAGCAAATAAATGTTCATATGTCATCTTAATAAGTAAACATGAAGGCGCAAGCAGATAAATCACAAAGTATAACTTACATACATAACCACAGTCAGCACAATTAATCAGGTGACAATTATAATTTAAATAAATAAGCACAGCAGGCACATAATAAAAAAAAGTGTGACATCAGTGAAAAAGCATGGCAGCCAAGCGATGCATAATATATACAAATAACAACCCTATTCATTAATCAATCAATGTCAAAATCAGTTAATGTACGCAAGCACGTCGCTTCACAAGTAAATTCATAGAACATGAAATTTAGCACAAAGTATGAATCACATAATCGCGAGCAGAAAATTACGTCTAAAGGACGTACCTAAGTTACCTGAAAAATAAACTCAATTAATAGTTACCTTTTTAGTATATTAGTTTCTTCTTCGAAATTACATTCTTCCTGAAATTTTCTCGATAGCAAGTCGTCTTAACGTCGGACACACACAGAATTTACCTGAAGGTCTTAAATATTTTATACAACCGTATCCTGAAAAATACTGAACGTTAATAACATAATTCATCAAGTCACTATAGCTTTATACTGAATTTAATCGGAGAAATTAGACTGTGTATTTGTTTACGGCTGTCAGTGCATTCGCACTGAGCGCTCGATCAGCTGTAGGCGCGTGACGTAGGAAGTAATTGTTTGCGGTCAATGACTGCCTTGTGCGGCGAGCAGACTTGACTGTTGCTTTGAGTATGTGCCGCCGCCAGAACACGGCGCGGTATCCTTGCATTCTCCGTGTGTTTACATGTAGCTGTTAGTTTCTCAAAAGTATGTCATTCCACAAAAATGTTTCAAAAGTATATCATTCCACAAATATTTTAACGTTAGATATATGATGTACTCCTTTAGAGCGTCGAGATTTAAGAGTTTCTACTTCGACAGTGTTATTATGAATAATTTTGCGAACTCTGTATGGACCGTTATAAAGCAGAAAAAATTTGCGACACAAGTCTTTTCCTTTGTGAGACAAACGATGAGACTTAATTAACACCTTTTGACCAACTGACAAGATTTTTAAATGAGCAGGACGCTTAGATGATTTCTCTCTTCTAGCAGCCGCAGATGCAATATTTTGCAGAGCCAGGTTCACAACTTCAGAATGCCGCAGTTTCCGTGTAGGCGGAGAAGGAACGATTTCAGAAATGCGATTTGTCGGTGCTTTGTTTTTTAATATCAGTATAGGCGGTGAAGAAGCTGAGTCATTAGGAAGTTCATTCAGAATGTTTTGAAAAATATGAAGATACTGATCCCAAGTTCTGTGATTCTGATGACAATAAAGACGACACAATTTATTGATTTCCTTCATCCATCTCTCTGAAGCGTTAGATTGAGGGTGAAAGAGTGAAATGAAGATTGGTTTAATGTTACGACGCCGTAGAGTACGAAGCCAAATTTTAGAGCGAAACGGTGATCCATTATCTGATATAACCTTATCAACATGACCCACTTCTTTAAGAAAATGTTTGATGAAAGCATTAGATACTGAACAAGCTGTTGCTTTGCGTAACAGTGTAAAACAAACATATTTTGATGTCAATTCCACTGCTACTAAAATGTACGCAAAACCATTAGTAGAACGAACCACTGGACCGAACAAATCGACTGCAGCCATCTCCTTTAATTTCGTTGGAATGATAGGAAACAACGGTGCTCTGTGAGAAATAGTTGGCGGCTTAGCCTTTTGACATAATTTGCATTTGGCAAGAACAGATCGAATACGTTTTTCCATATTACTGAAGTAACAATTTTCTCGTAATTTATGAAAGCATTTTCTGGGACCAAAGTGCGCATAACTGAAATGTGTGTATCAAATCAATTTTTTAACCCACTCATCAGGAATACAAACTAACCAAACAGAGTTGTCAACCGATTTTCATTTAAAAAGAACTTTCCAGATAGTTCGCAAAAACGAGGTGTGGCCAAATTGTCCAATCTAACAAAGCGTCTAAGAAAATTACAGACACCAAGGAAACTACGAACATCACGTTTTGTGGTAGGAACAGCATAATTACGAATAGCGTCTAGCTTCTCTCGATCAGGGAGAATACCTTCTGTAGAAATAATGTGACCAAGAAATTTCACTGTAATGCCAACTCTTGCAAAAATACGTAATAATGAATCCAAAATTTTGTTGTGCTCACTCCAAGAATGTTTAGCAATAAGAATATCGTCAACATATGAAGTAATATTGTCACGAAGATAAACATGTAAAATTTCGTTTAAACTACGAATGAATGCTGCTGAAGGTACAGTAAGTCCAAATGGTAATTTCCGAAATCACTTTTGGGTAAAATAGTCATATCCGGTTATTGTTTAACGACTCTGTAGATAGATTGATAGTCGAAGAGTTGTTTTGACAGATGCAAAGAATAGTAAAAGAGTAGGCAGCGGTGCAGAAAACTAAAAGGGAAATAGCACCACTACAGCTCGGGGCCCTATGCACGCTACAGCACATATTCACTTAGTGTAGTGAATCCCCTGAGGACATTAATAGCCGCACATAAATTCCAGTTTGTGACTTAGTGGCCCATTTGGTGGAAGTGCGTACGTAAATTGATCTAACCATGAACATGGATGTATGTCATTCTTAGAATTGCGAAAGATCTTAAATTTCCGAACAGTCAAAAAGTGTTTATAGTCAAAGTTTTCGCCTCGTGGCGACAAAGACCTACCGCGACTGTTCCAGTCTGAATGTCGATTATTGTCAAGTTCACGCGCCTGGCGCTCTCTTGTTGCATCCCGTAAATGAAACAAATTATTTTCTTCAAAGCCCTATGCTATCTAAGATTCTAAATTTCTTCTGCTGTCTTTTCCTATGATTTCGCCTTCAATTTGTTTGACTTGCTTTCGTAATGCCTCAATTTCCCTTTTAACGCGTTCATTAAATTTTCCCTGATTTTCAACATGCTTATTTATGCTCTGGTACTCTTCGGTTTCTGCAAATGGCAATGGTGCTGTATGATCTGAATCTCTGTCCCCATTTAAACTAAGACTTGTCAATTTATCTGAAATCTCCTCAACTCTTTCCGATAAGTCACCTAATTGTTCTTTCTGTTTATTTACGTCTTCCGTAAGTGTCGCGACTCGGGTTACGGTATTGTCACATTTGGTAGTTAACTGTTCATACTGTTGCGTTAAGTTATTTATTCTGTCATTTGGTACGGATTTCTCGATTCTCTCAAATATTTCTTCCTTATCGTGTGCACGTTGTAAATTTAACTCTGAAAATTTTTGTACTATCACGCGATCTCTTTCTTCCTGTTCTCTATCCTGTTCCTTTTGTCTAATCTCTACTGCAATTAATCTATTATTGTGAGAATTCAAAATCGGTTGTACTTCTTCTCTGATTTCTTTCTTTGATTCATCTTTCATGTTTTTGAAACATGTCCCTATTCGTGAACTTAACCGTGTTGCCATTGCTTCCATCGCTGTTTTTAATTCAGATCGCAAAGTTCCCATCTGTGATCCCAAATGTAATATAGCACCCATCAACTGCTCCATGTTAATTGATTCGAAATTCTTTTCACCCCTAACAATTCCCGCAAAATCAACTTCTTTCGTCATAGCTGTAAAGCTATCTGTGTTCGATACTATTTCAGAATCTTCTATCGTTAATCTCGTATTCTGTGAATTTTCTGATTGAGAAAAATTTTGAAATGGTTGCGGACTATTTTCCCGACTTATTAAATTGTTTTCAACTTCATTATTCATCACACTGTTCTCCTGTGTTGGCGAGTTCGCCATGTTAACAATTTCGTCATTCTCACTATCCATCATTTTTGCCTTTTTCATCGATCGCGTAATCATTTACAAAACATACAAAACTCGTCACAATACGAAAATTACAGAGAATATAACACGTTATCACCAACAATACCATTCACACGAAATGCTTCCCTCAAACACAATTAACGAACAATTGAAATAATTGCACTAAATTATCAAACCCTTAGACAAGACAACAAAAATTAAATTCTACAAACAAACAAAAAATACCATTAGAAGAATGACAATTACCAAATCTACACATGCAATATAGACTACAATTACTAAACTACAAATTACTACAACAATACTACTGTCTACTATTTTTACAATCAGAAGAATTCCAAGGGACGATCCGAAGCAGCGGTCGCCACGTGCATGGGGGCTTAATTAAATATTATGAACGCAAATTCTTTTTAATTTTAAGTAGTTGTCTGTCCGGCTACGCAGTCTCGTAAACGGTTGGCCCTGACTAGTATTTGTACGCAATCTGACTGCATAGAATAACAACAAAGAATGAAATGAAATTTTCCGTTAACACAATTAATTAATTAATTAAGTCCCCAGCAACTATAAGACCTACGAAACCAAAACACAAGTGTAATTGTTCTGTGTGTGGAAGAGTGATTCAACATACACATCTGGCACGGTTCTTCTTCAATAAGACAAGAAATTTTAAATACCATTTATACTGAAGTAATTAAAAAAAATAGAAATACTGTAATTGCGCAAGGAAACCAGAATTACACTCTAATACAAGAACACAAGCCAGATGCTTTGTTGACTGAACCTGTAATGACGCGTTATTTAAGACACTGAAATAATGAAAAAACAGGGATTATTTTACCTTCATATATATTGACGAAAAGCACTCTGATCATTACAATATCTCCATTCGAACAACATCTGCTGTCTAGGCCATCAAACAACTGCATAAAACATGGAACAAGCACTCTCCACTACGACTTCTCGACAAGAACTTTTCACTACGACATCTCAGCAAGCACTCTACTACGAGTTCTCGACAAGCACTGCCAGTGGAGGCGGCTGAATAATCCTCTTTGGCGCAATCTCTGGCGCTGTGGCTCAGTGTAGCCATCTTTCAAAGTTCTGCCCAAATTGTTAAAATTGGTGCATTTAAATTGCAAATTTCCTAATTCTACTAATATTGCTTGGGATAATCCGAACTATTTCTTGACATTGCCGTATTCGTGTATTAAGTTGTGTTTCTTCTCGAGACTGACTGAATCGATTTTGGAACACGTGGGGGGGGGGGGAATATTTAATTGAAAATTTGCTAGATAACACAACCGTTGTGAAATTGAAAACTTGACAATGTTTACTCATGTCACCAGTCGTTAATGTTATTTCTGTCTTGTAGCTTACTTAACTGACATAAAATAATTTAGAAATTTTGTGTATTTGCCACGAAAGGTGAGCTGATGTCACATGACATTGACATTTGTGTAGGATTTACGTAAGCTTAAGTGAAATCACGAGGTTAAAAAAAAAGGAAAACTGATTATCATTGCCACATTTTTTTTAGCAGGCAGTAGGGAATTTGTTGCACTCTTGCCAAATTGGGTTTTTTAAGGTTTGATTTACATGTAGTACAAATCACAAGTTCAATATTTTTCTGGTGTAATTGTTAATATCTGTACATGTTGCACTATTGTACGATATAATATACCCTTTACTAACAACACCTTTATGTAATGTTTCAGAGTGGGGCTGCATGTTCTTCTAGAGAATGTTTTAAAATTTTTTTTTATTGCTAAAATTTCCTTTTAAACTGTTAATTGTATTAACTTGGATGTATAACCAATTATTGTTAAATAATACATTTGTGTCAACAAGGCTTGGACCAAATAAATGTGCCTACACCTTCCCCATCCAGACTCCGCTACCGTCTGTATTTCACACTGTGCTCTACAGGAGCAATGTTCCGAGCACTCGTCACTGGGTTTCTTCTGTGTGAGTGAGGACGTCCTCATTGTAAACAGCCTTGAACGTCCGTGGAGCACCACAGTCAACCGTCCTAGTCGCAAACGTACCAGTTTCTTGCAGTCGTCGTTGTACTCGTAGAAGTGTAAATAAAGACTTGCGATTACTGCGGTCCACAAGCACGTAACTGTGGCTATTTAAAGGCTGCAAGCAAAATAAAAGAAAAATTAAATTATTATTTCACTTAATCTGTTGCATGAATATTTATTATATTTAAGAAATATAACTACAACAGCGTAAATTTAGAGAAACATTATTTACACAGTTCAATTTGAAACATGACGCTCCACTGATTTCACAATCGCTTCTATGTTTGGCTCTATATATACGAACGAACGATGAAGGGCGAGCCGTCGTCAGAAAAATGGCGGGCGGCGATCTGTATTCCCTGTTGCAGTCGGACGAAAATGGTATGTGATGTCATAATTACAACAACGACTGACTATGGCGCCTTCTTCCCAATTTCTGTGTGTGCGTGAAGTGGGGTATTTGAAAGTGGTCCGATCATCAATCTTATTTTGTATCCAAACTGTACATTTCCTGGCATTGGTTCTCTGTCAAAACTTTACCTACTAAGTCTCCTCTGTAGCCCCTAGAAGCCTGTAATAGAGATTGTGAAACACCCTGTATGTTAGCAAACCATTCATTCTTTTGCTTTAATTATGAAAGGTTTATATGCTCCATCCTTCCAACTGTTAAAAAATGCATATTTATATCGCCCTCTGAGGTCCATTTTATTGATTGAAGACATCTTCAGTGGTAGCATTTGTCCCAACATCTGCTTTCAGCTGGTAGCGTCGTCTCATTGCACATTTTCCAGGTGTTCCTACGTTAGGCACTGATTGTTTCGACGTAATTTCGTTTGCAACACAACACATATCTTTACATGCAGTACGAAGAAATACATGACCACCACAGTCCGATTAAAATTACTTGATAGCTGACATCTGTCACTTGACGCTACAGTGTTGCCACATCCACTGCCAGCTACCATTCGGTTATAAGCGACACACAAACACGGTGGGTCGCTTCACAAATGCTCTTGAAGTGAAGTGTAATGCGGAGCAATGTTGGAAGCGGCTGACACGACGTATAACTGAAATGAAAGACCCTCTGTCCACAGATAATCAAGTTACCAATGTCTGAACTGCGACAGATAGCGTGTTTTATAACCCTGAATTTAAACTCGTGTCCTAACCTAACCACAACCTCGTGATGTGCAGTGTATTCGAGAAAACGGCAATCAACAATCTGCAGCAGAACTAAAATCACGGTTGCTTTGTTCATGGCGTTTAACGTTAACCTCTACGAGCAAAATTCCATAATATGATCGTTTCTATTGCTATCTTCCGTGGCAAAATTTCAATTTTAGCGGTAAAAGTAAACTACAATTTCTCGCTGTCATCGGTTGGCTGAAATTTTCCTCAACTGGCTACAAGGAAAGCGGCTCTGCCAACCGATGGGCTGTTCTGATTGGCACTTGGTTGCAGATTATAGGCGACGCAAACGAAAAAAGGATGGTAGGAAGAAAAATAAGAGCAAACAAAAAAAGTCAATACGATTATGGAAATGACGCGGTAAAGTATTAGAAATAAGAAAATTACATTTAAACCAACTAACTGAATAAAAATGGTAATCAGAGTCTTTTGCGAGTTTTAGAAGAATAAAGATGCCGCTGCATTTGACGAGATTTCAACCTTGTGCCTTCTACACGGCAGGTTTATACCGTGACAACTATGCTATTCCATTTCACTGGAATAAGCTCTTGTGCTTCTAACTCCGGTGACGCATTCGCAACTATTAATTGACAGTCTTCAAAAATTCAACTTCACGCAATGTCGTGCGAAGCTTATGCAATGTGATCTTCGTTGGTCCATTACGGACCCTGGGGCAACGGCTCGCATGTATTTCTTCATGCAATAATTTACCAACAGCCGTATGTATTGTAGAAATTTATTTTGGGAACTTCTTATGTACTACCAGTTTCGGCATTACATTGATGCCATCTTGAGGCCCCACACGTCATAATCGTAAAAACGCTATACACGATGTTTGTAAATCGCCTCAGTCTGTGTTGCCTGGCCACGAAGAGCTGTTGTATAACGATTTGATTCACGGATCCAGTTATATGGCTCCGTCCGTCTATAGCGTTTTTACGGCTATGACGCGTGGGGCCTGGAGATGGCATCAATGTAATGCCGAAACTGGTAGCACATAAGAAGTTCATAAAATAAATTTCTACAATACATACGGCCGTTGGTAAATTATTGCATCAAGAAAATTATGTAATGTAAGCGGATCTCTGTGATTATAATAACTGTTTAAATGTCTTGTGTGGAAGGATTCAGTAGGATTTGGTTAGTGCTTTGTATGAAACGTGTGTATTTCGTTAGTATCGTTGTGTGTGTGTGTGTGTGTGTGTGTGTGTGTGTGTGTGTGTGTGTGTGTGTGGTGTTGTTGTTGTTGTTTTTAGTATGGATATCATGTGTGATGCAATACAAAATAAAAAGGCCAGAGCTAGTGTTCGGGGTTCAAACACATCAAGAAAGAAAGTCGTGGAAGGAATTGGAACTAATTGTTATGGCAGTTAGGCAACTGATCGGGCGTGCCGTTGAGCACTCCGGTTGGACGAAACCAGCTACAACAAGTTCCAACTATCAAGTAATTTTAATCGGACTATAGTGACGATCACCAGGTACAGGGCCACAAATTTTTTTCCAGGTGAACATCATTGGTTCTACATCTCGTAGTATATCACGTCGCGAAATGTGTTGTGCTGCGAACCAGCGTGAAATTAAGCCCGGAATACCTGGGAAAATGCAAGCACACGTCGTTGCCAGATGTAAATAGAGATCAGGAAGAAACGTTGCCGCTGAAGATAGTTCATGTAAATAAAACGCAGTGCATATAATACACTACTGGCCATTAAAATTGCTACACCACGAAGATGACGTGCTACAGACCCGAAATTTAACCGACAGGAAGAAGATGCTGTGATATGCAAATGATTAGCTTTTCAGAGCATTCACACAAGGTTGGTGCCGCTAGCGACACCTATAACGTGCTGACATGAGGAAAGTTTCCAACCGATTTCTCATACTAAAACAGCAGTTGACTGGCGTTGCCTGGTGAAACGTTGCTGTGATGCCTCGTGTAAGGAGGAGAAATGCGTACCATCACGTTTCCGACTTCGATAAAGATCGGAATGTAGCCTATCGCGATTGCGGTTTATCGTATCGCGACATTGCTGCTCGCGTTGGTCGAGATCCAATGACTGTTACCAGAATATGGAATCGGTTGGGTCAGAAGGCTAATACGGAACGCCGTGTTGGACCCCAACGGCCTCGTATCACTAGCAGTCGAGATGACAGGCATCTTATCCGCTTGGCTGTAACGGATCGTGCAGCCACGTCTTGATCCCTGAGTCAACAGATGGGGACGTTTGCAAGACAACAACCATCTGCACGAACAGTTCGACGACGTTTGCAGCAGCATGGACTATCAGCTCGGAGACCGTGGCTGCGGTTACCCTTGACGCTGCATCACAGACAGGAGCGCGTGCGATGGTGTACTCAACGACGAACCTGGGTGCACGAATGGCAAAACGTCATTTTTTCTGGCGAATCCAGGTTCTGTTTACAGCATCATGATGGTCGCATCCGTGTTTGGAGAAATCGCGGTGAAAGCACAATGGAAGCGTGTATTCGTCATCGCCATACTGGCGTATCACCCGGCGTGATGGTATGGGGTGCCATTGGTTACACGTCTCGGTCACCTCTTGTTCGCATTGACGGCACTTTGAACAGTGGACGTTACATTGCAAATGTGTTACGAGCCGTGGCTCTACGCCTCATTCGACCCTGTGAAACCCTACATTTCAGCAGGATAATGCACGACCGCATGTTGCAGGTCCTGTACGGGCCTTTCTGGATACAGAAAATGTTCGACTGCCGCCCTGGCCAGCACATTCTCCAGATCTCTCACCAACTGAAAACGTGTGGTCAATGGTGGCCGAGCAACTGGCTCGTCACAATACGCCAGTCACTACTCTTGATGAACAGTGGTATCGTGTTGAAGCTGCATGGGGAACTGTACGTGTACACGCCATCCCGACTCTGTTTGACTCAATTCCCAGGCGTATCAAGGCCGTTATTATGGCCATCGGTGGTTGTTCTGGGTACTGATTTCTCAGGATCTATGCACCCAAATTGCGTAAAAATGTAATCACATGTCAGTTCTAGTATAATACATTTGTCCAATGAATACCCGTTTATCATATGCATTTCTTCTTGGAGTAGCAATTTTAATGGCCAGTAGTGTAGAAATGCGCGTATTTTAGTTCTTACAATGACTTTAAATACCTTTAATAACAGCAAAATAGCTATGGCCATTATGACCTACGAATGAAGAATTTCAGTTGAGAACGTTTTCCCTCCCTGTGGCAGTGAGACACGCTTGCCATTCAGTCACGCACGCGGTAGAAGTTTGTGTCAGGACATAGTTTGCACGCTGCGTGTCCAGTTTACTGGTTTTCCGTTTTGCTTCTTTCAGGGCGGCAGCAGTTTGGCGCGGCACGCTTTGGTGGAGTGAGTGCCTGTGAAGACGGCGGTGGCGTGGAGTGGCGGTGCTAACTGCTAGTGGTCCGGAACGGCGCCGCAGATCGACCTGGGCGGTCGTACATCGATCTCAGCAGCTGGGCCGGCGCGCCGTGTGACGGAAATACCGCAGTCCTGCTCTGTTCTCTTCTGTTCCTCCCACACCCCTCCGTCGCGGTGCTTGCGGTGGGCGGCAGAGAACGAGCGGCAGCGCGTAAACCCGCTCGAGGCATGCAGCCAGATACCTGCCATAATTCCAAGAGCGCCGTAAACCTCCTACAAATTCAAACGCCTTTTTCTTACCGCAATCAAATATTTATTTACGCACCAAACTCATATCACTTTTCATAATAAGGTACCTTCAGTAGATTTAATACACTGACTAGAAAAAAAATCGCAAAACCGAAAAACAATTAATGTAGAGTAGTGAAATTCCAGGAATACATTCGTCTAGGTAACACATTCCAGTGATTAACTTTACAAGATCAAAGGTTAAAGTAAGCGCAATATAAGCTATTGCAGATGTGACGGAGTAAGCTCCGTTTTATTGTATTATACGTCATTTGTGTACAAAAATTCGTACGCAGCAAACAGCTCGCATATTCTGCACCTCCAGATACATCCATACTCTGTGAAGTGCATGACACAGGGTACTCCCGTTGAACTAGTGGTTAGTGCTTACACCCATTCAGTTCGCATACAGAGCGCGGGAAGAATCATTAAATGCCTTTGAGCGCGCTGTAATGTGTCGTATCTTCTTGTCGTGATATGCGACACCGGCAAGCTTTCAAGATCGTCTGACCTCTCAGTCCTCTGGATTTTTCCGTCTGGGGTCATCACAGAAATGAAGTTTTCAGCACTCCCGTTGATAAGGCGAATTTTAGTCTTGTCAAGCTTTGCCAGACAGTCTGTGGGTGTTTGAAACAATTCTTATTCGCTATAGTGACGACTGCAGAATTGCATCCAAATGCACACGTACCGGTGTAGGGTAAATCTACGTAACTTTGAGATATTAAGGGTTGTAAATGAAAAAGAAAAACAAATATTCTATCTAGAAATTGTATATTTTACATGTAAGAGACCTCTACATTGTCCTACTAACCCGTGATAAAGAACATTTAAGAAATGAAAAACTGTTAACAAATCTTTCGTTCTTTCTTTTCCTGAGCCTCGTCCTGCAGTTACGCTGGGTCGACCATGGTTTATCGGATGTGGCATGTTAAGTGTAAGGGGTGGCCGAATGCCCTTCCTGCCGCCACACCGTACCCACTGGGAAGGAATTAGTGTACCCCAGTTGTCTGTGTCTAATGTAAGCCATGGAAGAGTGCGAATGTGTTGCAAATGTCTGTGAGTCATGTAACTGAGGCGTAACGTGGGGACCAGCCCGGTATTCACCTAGGGGGATGTGGAAAACCGCCTAAAAACCACACCGGCCCTACGTCGTTAATCCGCCGGGCGGATTCGATCCAGGGCCGACGCGCCTACCCGAGTCCAGGAACCAGCGCGTTAGCGCTCTCGGCTACACTGGCGGGTTGAAAAACTGTTAAAAATATAGTAAACAAAACGGGTATGCTACCTAATTTCGTTATAGCATACCTAATTGAAAATTAGGTAAACCTATGGACTGACGACTTTCATGGGACCATCGCAGACGAAAGCAACACTGAATACAAGCACCTTTATTCTTTCCACAGCTGTAGCTCTCTTTACAAGTGGCGCATATGCCATAATTTTTTTTCTGCTTTGACTTCTGTTTCCCTTTCGACATTGATTTCATTATGCTACAATGTTCGGATAAAGTTCAGACTGAGCGCCATTTCCTGC
The DNA here is from genome assembly GCF_023864345.2 of Schistocerca serialis cubense. Classification (NCBI taxonomy): domain Eukaryota; kingdom Metazoa; phylum Arthropoda; class Insecta; order Orthoptera; family Acrididae; genus Schistocerca; species Schistocerca serialis. The sequence goes on along the minus strand of NC_064641.1, from coordinate 865,691,301 downwards.
ATTTCTATTGGAAATTGACCAACTTAACTTCCATTTCACTCGTAAGGGCAAACAGTCTATCCATTTTGCCAACGATCGCATTGTCTCTCCCATCATCACTGAGGTCTACATAGTACTTTAAAGTGCTCCATGGAATGGGGAAATGTTTAGCACCTTTGCATATCGATCACTTATCTCCCAAAACCTTATGAAGTGCTCCACGAAGTCATCAGTATAGGATTGTCTTCTCTTGCTCGCATAAGTCGATTTTGGCTTCTCCTCCTTCGCACAGTTGCTTCGAAATGGAGCCAATGTTTCTGAAATGGGCACATACCTTAAGAGTTGTTGCCGTTTTCCTAAGCGAATGAGTCAGCAATACGGAATTTAAGTCCAACTGTGGTGACTAAGATTATTATCATGTTTCATTGCCAATACAACTACATGTAAGTGTCTGACTAATTACTAGAAAACTTACCTAAATGAAACTATATTACAAGATCAGGGAGCAAAAAACGTGTTTTTCTTTCCACACAAAACAAGAAATACCTGTTCCGCACACAGCGTTCATTCCCGCCCAGAATGTCTTTCCCGTGTGAAGAAGATGTTCCTGCCATTTGTTGAGGACGGTTGGAACTGTGATTACAAGGGCTACCTTACTTAAGAAGGAAGAATGTGTCAGCTGTAACGAAATAAAGTACGTCACGGAGTTATTTAGATTTACCCTATTGTAAATTGTAACATGTGAAATATAGCGTATATTGAGTTAGGCCATGGGCGAAATTTGAGCCCAGTTACATGCGGAGTTAATCGAAAAGTTTACATTTAAAATATGTGTGCACTTATCAGCACAGTAGTTGATTACTTCGCAAAATGCTCGCTCGGGGAACCATATTCCCTGGCTTGTTTTTCCTACTTATCGTGTTTTTCACCCGTTTCAGTTTGTGCTGTTAATTATGATACACACTGTACGTGGGTATACAGGAAGGTTTCTGCTCATAGTAACTGACGGTAAGTCATCTATTGAAACAAAAGTTATATCTGGGGCACCTCGAGGAAGCGTTATAGGCTCTCTGCTGCCGCTCTTACTCCACGTAAACGATTTGCGAGACAATCGGAGCAGCCCCCTTGGATTGTTTACAGATGGTGCTGTCATTTACCGTCTAGTAAACGTATTAGAAGATAAAAATGAATTACAAAATGATTTGGCATGATATCTACGTGATGTGAAAAACGACAGTTGATCCTGAACAGTAACAAGTGTGAAGTCTTCCACATGAGTATTACAAAAATTCAGTGAAATTTCGGTTACACAATGAAACACATACATTTAAATGTTGTCGATTCGACTAAGTACTTAAAAGATCACATAAGGAACAGCTTACATTAGAACTATCACATAGAAAATGTTGTGGTTAAGGTTAATCAAAGACTGCGCTTAGTTGGCAGAACACTAAGAAGTTGCAACACATTTACTAAAGAAACTCCCCACACTGCACTTATCCGTCCTCTTCTGGAATACTGTTGCCCGATATTGAATCCTTACAAGATAGATTTGACGAGGGACATCGAAAAAGTTCAGACAAAGGCAACTCTCTCTGTAATACCTCGAAATAGATGAGAGAGTGTCACAGACATGATACGTGAACTGTGGTGACAATCATTAAGACTAAAGTTTTTTTCGTTGCTATACGATCTTTTCACAAAATTTCAGTCACTAAATTCTCCAAAACTACATAAACAAAAATGTAAATGTTCTTTTGTTCAAAATCGTGTATCTCCGAAAGTTCTTGACCGACTGCTTTGAACTTTTGACACAGCGTTGCATACGAATACTCAAGAGTTTTTATATACCTGCTGGAACGCCATGTGGTGCATTTGTAATATACATGTAATAAAAGGGGAAACAATGTAAAAATGTAAATGTTGGTTTGTTCAAAATCGTTAATCTCCGAAAGTGCTTGAACGACTGCTTTGAAAAACTGACACACTGCTGAATCCTAACATGGGCGTATTTTCAGATACTTAATGCCATGTATATCAAAATGTATCTGTCCGATTTACTTCAAATATTTACACGTTACCGTGAATTTTTTTTGTCAGTTAGAGTAAAATTATTGCACCAAGTTGGTTTCTTTACATGTGTGGCACAGCGAGGGCCCTCAGTAACTGTCGTCCCTCTTAAGCTTCCAAGATCTTTTAGACTGAGATATTGAGGGTACGTATTTTTTTTTATTGTGAAACTGCGTATTCCTACCAACCGGTTTGTAAACTCTATGGTAAATGGAAAATACATTCGACGCGACAATGGGCGACCTGTGCGCCGGATTCCGATGAAATGAAAAGACAACACGCAGTCCCTAGCAGGGAAAAATCACCGATCCAGTGGGAATCGATCGCTGGCCCCTTACAACAGCAGTCTGTAACGCTGACCATTTTTTTTTAAATCTCAGTTTGTTCGTCTTCGTTCGTTGCATCTGCTCGGGGCGGACGTCGTAAGACATCCGTTTAAGTTCGTTGTTGATCGGTTAGCTCAGTTTTTTATTACAGAGGGCTGCTAACCCTCTGACCGAACACGCTGAGCTACCATGCCGGCACCATTCAGCTACCGGGCAGACGACTCTATGATACATTCTCGTAAGTATTTGTGTTGACTCTTTACGGCTCGGCGTTCACTGCGACTCTGGTGTATACCTTTCCGCATAGCTTGTTACCTTCTTCGGTTCCGAATTTATTGTCAGTTGTGGGAACTCGTTCTGCTCAGCTACATTCGGCCTATTATCTTGTGCTTGCGGCCATGGCCATATCTAGGCGTGTGTAAGTACTTTGTCAGTTGTCTACCAGCGCGTACTGTACTCTCTCAAACTTTTCAGTTGGATCTCTGATCAAGACGCTGTGCCCTTCTGCAGACTTTAAATATGTCACTGTCGTTCGTATTAAGTGTGAAGTGCGGGACGCGGCATCAGTCGCATTGTGGTTTTCCCCGGCGCTGCTTGCTTAGATTTCAGAATCTCAAACTGTGGTGTCACCGCCAGACACCACACTTGCTAGGTGGTAGCTTAAATCGGCCGCGGTCCATTTAGTACATGTCGGACCCACGTGTCGCCACTGTGTGATCGCAGACCTAGCGCCACCACAAGGCAGGTCTCGATATACGATAGAGCACTCGCCCAATTGTACGACGACATTGCTAGCGACAATACGGACGAAGCCTTCCTCTCATTTGCCGAGAGACAGTTAGAATAGCCTTCTGCTAAGTCCATGGCTACGACCTAGCAAGGCGCCATTAGCCTTACCTAGTTTGAGAGTTATCGTATAAATGTCTCAAGAAGAACGCTGTATTCATCAAAGAAAAAACGTTAAGTATAAAGCAGCTACGTACTTTTCTTGCTACCATTCAATAGTTATCCTGTTCCAGACTTGACGCCAGTCGGCGTGTGTGTACGCGTGCCTTTCTTTCGGCTCCCTTCCCAGTGTGGCGTAGCAAACTTGTTACGCCACAACACAAACTATTTTAGCAGCCTCTCACCGGCGAAAAATGTGATTTTACCTCGTATTTGTATTGTAGTAGTGTGTGCTCGGGTATTGCACAGGTCGATTGAAACTTGCTGCCCCTCAAATTGCTTTTTATTTTCATCTTTCGTTGTAGACCAGCTAAGGACGACGTTCAAAACCTCTGGGTTAGATTCATGTTTTCTCCAATATTCCTTCATCTATCACTTTTCTGTCCTCTCATCTGCTTTCTATTTTCTTTCGTGCCTTCTTGAAACTTTTTGTCTTGTAAGCATTCCCATTTCATTTTGTTCTGTCTTCAGTTTCTTATCTATATTTATTTCTCCTAGACTTTCAGGCATTTTCCTATACTGGTTGAAATTTCCCGTATATGTCAAAATGTTATATAGTTTTCTTGTTTGCCGGCCGGTGTGGCCGTGCGGTTAAAGGCGCTTCAGTCTGGAACCGCGTGACCGCTACGGTCGCAGGTTCGAATCCTGCCTCGGGCATGGATGTGTGTGGTATCCTTAGGTTTAATTAGTTCTAAGTTCTAGGCGACTGATGACCTCAGAAGTTAAGTCGCATAGTGCTCAGAGCCATTTTTTTCTTGTTATTCTACGACAGCTTCTTTGAATATGCCCATGCATAATGTTCTTTTCCAAATTCAATCCATTTTTTTTCTGCACGTTTGTATACCTCTGAGTTTTTTTCTCAGTTTAAATGCTTCTACTGCTGTTCCGTATTGTATCTTCGTCACACTCCGTTTTTCCTTTTTCCCGATTCGTGTTTTTTTTTTAATTTTTCGCGTACATAACAGACTCGTAATGATGAATTTCTTCATTTATAGCGTTTCCTTTTTTTATATTAAGAGAGTCTCTTGTCGGGTGGAATGTTAGGTCCATATTTCGTAATCGTCGTCTGATAATGCATATATTAAGACTGGTGATTTCCCCTATACAGGGTGAAAAGTATTTAAACCGACAAACTCTGGGAGGTTGTAGGGGGCATCAAAACAAATAGTTTTCCCCGATGTCAGTTTTTCCTATGAGGAGTATTTAAACCGGTAGAGGAAGATTTCTCTGGCGGCAAATTAATTAAACCAACAAACACTTTTCCATTTTTTATGAGCAAGAGACAACACATTAACACAATCCAATTTCAATTACAGTAGATTTTCAAAAATGCCTTCATTGACACGTAAACAAAGGTTACACCGTCGGATCACGTTCTATCTGACAGGGGCAAAACCCCCAGGAGTATCCTGAATTGTTACTGCTGCTGCTACTATCCGGACAACCAGATCCTCTTCTGATGCAACAGGAGTTGCGTAAAAGAGGTTGTGAATCTCTCCCCACACAAGAAGTCCAGAGGGGACATATCTTGGGATCGAGCAGGCCATGGTACAGGACCACCTCTGCCAATCCATGTTTCTGGGAACCGTCGGTCCAGGAATCGACGCACACGACGACTGAAATGTGCCGGCGCCCCGTCATGTTGGAACCACATGCGTTGTCTTGTAGGGAGCGGGATGTCTTCCAGCAATTCTGGCAACGTTCTGGCGAGAAAATTGTAATAGTAACTGCCATTTAATGGCCTAGGTAGCAGATACGGCCCAATTAAACAGTCCCCAACAACACCGGCCCACACATTAACGAAGAACCGCAGTTGATGAGCGCTAGTAACTGTGGCACGTGGGTTATCCTCACTTCAAACATGCGAATTATGCATGGCGAAGACTCCATCACGCCCGAACATTGCTCCATCGGTAAACAACACAGAGGATGGAAATGTAGGATGCATTTCACACTGTTCCGGGTACCATTGCGAAAACTGTGCTCTGGGTGGATAATCAACTGGTTCCAGGTTGTGGACACGCTGTAAGTGAAATGGACGTAACAATTGCTCTCGAAGGACTGTTCTTATATTCGTCTGATTCGTCTCCATGTTAAGCGCAATTGCACCAGTGCTGATTGAAGGATCCCGCTCCACATGCTGCAAGACAGCTTCCTCCAATTGCACCGTTCTTACCGTGTAACGGCGTCCCTGTCTAGGTAATCTGCTAAATGACCCGGTCTCACGCAGACGTTGGTACACAGCAGTAAAGGTCCTATGATGCGGGATACGGCAATTAGGAAATTGTTATTGATAAACCCGCTGTGCAGCTCGCTCGTTGTGGTGCGGTACGTAGTACGTACCAAACATTTCAGTGTACTCACTCCAGGTGTATCGCTCCATTAGTAACCAAAGACAATGCACTACTACACTGGTGGACAGCAGTTGCCTACAACTGAAGAGCGCAATACGCCCTCTGAAACAATTGAAGATCGTAATACGGCCTCCACCGCTTTAAATAATCCTCATAGGAAAAAATGACATTAGGAAAAAATATTTGTTTTGATGTCCCCTATAACCTCCCAGAGTCTGTCGGTTTAAATACTTATCACCCTGCATAGTTAAACTGGTCTGATGTTCTGATTTTACCACATTATACGCTTAACTCTGGCAATGTTGCTCGTCATTCCCTATCTTTTTTTAATTTTGGGAAAAATATTTTTGTAGTGCCGCTTCTCCTGCTGATTAAATGTTTTCCTTTGTCACAGCTGCTAAATCATCTACAAGTGGCCGGCCGGAGTGGCCGAGCGGTTCTAGGCGCTACAGTCTGGAACCGCGCGACCGCTACGGTCGCAGGTTCGAATCCTGTCTCGGGCATGGATGTGTGTGCTGTCTTTAGGTTAGTTAGGTTTAAGTAGTTCTAAGTTCAAGGGACTGATGACCTCAGAAGTTAAGTCCCATAGCGCTCAGAGCCATTTGAACCATCTACAAATGATACACGCTCAATTTTGACTTTATCCATTTCTAAGCCATTTTGTATTCCAATTTTTTCTTTGTGTTTCTTTCTCCACTCTCTGATCACGTTTATGTGAAGTTGCTCAAGACAACTGACCAATGTGACGCAGTCGTTAGCACACTGAACTCGCTTTCGGGAGGACGAAGATTCAGACCCCGTCCGGCCAACCAGATTCAGGTTTTCAGAGATTTCCCTGCATCGCTCCAGGCAAATGCCGGGATAGTTCCTTTGAAAGGGCACGGCCGATTTCCTTCCTCACCCTTGACTCAATCTAAGTTCGTGCTCCGACTCTAATGACCTCGATGTTGACAGGACGTTAAACCCAATATTGCTTCCTCGTTCCTGCTCAGGGTTTTAATATCAAATGACTGTGACATTTTAGTTTAGATTTTAGACTCTGCATTTGTTCGCGTTTCTAGTAGAACCTCCTGTAGTGTCTTTTCCATTCCAACTTTTTACAGGGTTTTGAGTATCATCATCCAGTCCGCACACTCCTAACTTTTACAGTTACAGAACACGTAATGAGATGATGTTCAATAGCGGCCGTACCACATGTACGCTCTATTTATTTTCGTTATTTCCTGGATTGCGCTATACGCCTAGTTTCTGCGTACAGTCCGTATAATATACAGCTGGTACAGAGTGTTACGTCACGGAATGTATTTTTACACATCTGCGCTGCATCGTGTTGGTGTTAGATGTAGATGTTTGCAGCGACAGTATATTTCCAGAACATCTAAGTTGTTATGACCCTGCGTTGTTAGCAGCGCCGCCACACTGCCTGGGATCTTATGTCCAAACTTCACAAGTTCAAGTAAAAGGACTGCCGTAATATCAAGTCGCCTGGAATGGCCAAAGAAAGAAGGAAGCAAGATTAATATCTAACGTCCCGTCTAGAACGATGTCGACATAGACGGAGCAAAAGCTCGGATTAAGAAATTATGGGAAAGGAAGTCGCTCGTGTCCCTTCAAAGCAACCATTACGGTATTTGCCTTAAGTGACTGAAATAAATCACAGAAAATCTCAATCACGATGACTGGACGCGAAATTGAACCGTTGTCATCTTGACTGCGAGTCCATCGTGCTAAATACTGCGCTACTTCGCTCGGTTATAAGATAATCTGCGTCCTCCTCTTCTCCGAAACGGGAAGAATTATTCATGGTATGCGGCTATTTGTGAAAACGCCTGTGGTTAAATCTGAGTCCAGCTATTAAAGATATCAGCCTCCTAGAGACTGAGCATGGATGGGATTTATGGACTAGAGAATCGCCAGCTGAATTACTGCACAGTTCTTGTCTCAGTGTCTTGTATGCTGCCACTCATACCACCAGTCTTCTATTATACCTTTAAATAAATCATGTCTACTCCAAAAGTGGAGACCTCTGTGCAAGTTATGTTCCCCGCCCTTGACAGTGATCAGCTTCATTACCCCTAGGTTCTCCTGATCGAAGGTAATAGATTTGCCTTTTCGCATGGATACTAACATTTCAATTATACTATGTGCAATAGTATTTTTTGTCCCGCTGCCACCAAAATTCCTCGTCACTTTTAGATCAGATAGTGAATCACTGGGTACGCAGTTCTAGTATGGCCTCGAGTTCCGCAGTCCTAAACCCCGTTGCCTCTTCTAACAGAGACATTGGGTTTGAAGTGATTATACGTACTGCTTCTCAAAATTTGGATCAAGATATTAAGTACGTGTTATGCTCAAAAAGAATGCTAGTTATTGCCCTCGCACTTCCTAAGCGTCGCTATAGTCCAGAAGAGTGTAGTGTACCTTCTCTCCTTGAACAAGGAATACCCAAATAGTTTGTTGTGCATTCCGCAATATTTTTAAAAGTGTGGTTTGTACGCCCGACTATGAAACAAACCTGTACTTCAAGGTGCATTTTTCGAGACATCTTTTATGTCCACGGTCCTCTGTGCAAACGTCACAGGATATTCTGCGGACTACTGAAACATTTCTGTCCAGCTTTTCTTAAGTTGCATTCATTTTCAATCGTGGTATAAAATCCTGCACGATATTACATATTTATGAGACAGATGTTTTATTATTGCAACGAAGTATCAAAGAACAGAAGACTTAGTAGTTACGGACATCCGATAATAGGATTATCAAAAAACATGTAGCTGGCAGAGGAATAATTACCAAGTCCACACTTATTTTCATCAGGCATCGTAAGGAGCTGGAAATCAGCCATTGCAGCTGAAGCGAAAGACAAGTACTTTACAATTTGATCGCTGAAGGCATTAGCACAGGCGTGAACTTACATTGGCTCACCGTTATGGAACTTCTTGTATCGACATGAGCCAGTTTTGTCCCGATTTTGCTAACAAGGGAACCTCCCCATCGCACTCCCCTCAGATTTAGTTATAAGTTGGCACAGTGGATAGGCCTTGAAAAACTGAACACAGATCAATCGAGAAAACGGGAAGAAGTTGTGTGGAACTATGAAAAAATAAACAAAATATACCAACTGAGTAGTCCATTGTTATGATATGCAACATCAAGGCTCCCTGCAGTTCAGGAGCGCCGTGGTCCCGTGGTTAGCGTGAGCAGCTGCGGAACGAGGGGTCCTTGGTTCAAACCTACCCTCGGGTGAAAAGTTTAACTTTTTATTTTCAGTTTATGTAACAAACGCTTATATTTTCATCAATTTTTGGGAGTGATTATCACATCCACAAGAAAATCTAAATCGGGCAAGGTAGAAGAATCTTTTTACCCATTCGCCAAGTGTACAAGTTAGGTGGGTAGACAACATATTCCTGTCATGTGACACACATGCCGTCACCAGTGTCGTATAGAATATATCAGACGTGTTTTCCTGTGGAGGAATCGGTTGACCTATAACCTTGCGATCAAATGTTTTCGGTTCCCATTGGAGAGGCACGTCCTTTCGTCTACTAATCGCACGGTTTTCCGATACGGTCGCAAAACACAGACACTAAACTTATTACAGTGAACAGAGACGTCAATGAACGAACGGACAGACTATAACTCTATAGTCATTGATGTTGCATATCTTCGCATGGACTACTCAGTTTGTATATTTTACTAATTTTTTTCATAGTTCCACACAACTTCTTCCTGTTTTCTCGATTGATCTGTGTTTAGTTTTTCAAGGCCTATCCACTGTGCCAACTTATAACTAAATCTGAGGGGGGTGCGATGGGGAGGTTCCCTTGTAAGTACTGTAAGAGCTTGTCTCAAGTACTGAAGTAACACCATCTGTTAGAACAACATGTAAATGCGGCCTCAGTTTTATTTACAAGTCGTCTGACAGATGGCGTAGCATGTTGCATGTCCTGTATCGACGAATCGACGATACAACCACCTTCTAGGTCTAGCGCCATCATTCTGAAAATACAAGTCTCCTCCAGTAGAAAGGGGCTGGAACTATTTAAGCAGCGCCGCGCCGAAGAATCGGACAGTTTCCATTTGAATAGCGACCTGATCACACGATTCTTTCTAAACTTAATACGAACTGCAAATGCAAGTTAGTAATGGGTTAGGTAGGAATGTTTGGGAGATGAGACCAAACAGCGAGGTGATCGGTCTCATCGGATTAGGGAAGGATGGGGTATGAAATCGGCCGTGCCTTTTCAAAGCAACCATCCCGCCATTTGCCTGGAGCGATTTAGGGAAATCACGGAAAACCTGTATTAGGATGGCCGGACGCTGGTGTGAACCGTCGTCCTCCCGAATGCGAGTCCAGTGTGCTAACCACTCCGCCACCTCACTCGGTCAAGTTAGTAATGTTTGTAGTGTTTACTGCAGTTATATAGGGCGTGAAGTGTGTAGTGACGTGTACATCGATGACTAAAGTGTTATTGTTGACTGTTTACCGTCTAATAAACTTATCGTAGCTTACAAAAATGCCTAAGGATGGAAAGAGAAAGTGACATTTGCGATTGATTACACAAAAGAGTAATTTGTAGCTGTTTCATCTCACTAAAACATGGAGGTAAGGCAGATCACATTTCTACGCACAACTATACAAACAGATTCGCGGTAGCCTCGACATCCAGGCCTATTTCTACATTTATGGTTAAATAAGACATCCGAGAAGAATCGCTACTTGCTTCTGCAGAACTAACAACAGCTTATAAAGCTGTCAAGCATCATCAGTCTTTCAGTTCTCTTGACTGTGCCGTAAAACAGAATGCCGCAATGTATCCTGACTCCAAAGTCGCTTCAAAGCGGTCTACAGCCAGGACCAAAGCTACACCGTGTCCGAATACATAAAACAATTGCAAGAAGTTTCATTTTACGTCATAGGCACCGACGCATCGAACCACAAGGCTGAAAAGATGTTTCCCTTAGTTGTTCAATACTTTACCGAAACTGACGGAATCCAACAGAAGCCGTTGAAGTTTGATTTGCTCAATAACGAAACATCGGAGACAGTTGCAAAGTTTTTCCTAGACACATTAGGACAACTGCAAATTCCATTAGATAAATTAATCGGTTTTTGGGGGGACATTACCAATACCAACTTCGGAAGGCTTCATCGACGTGGCCAACGGAATGTATTCACCAAATTAAAGAAGAACTGTGCAAGCCCGTATTCTCCATAATACTATTTCAAGCGCTGCTGGAGTCTTAACATTCGACATTGAAATAATTGCAAACTAGTGTATATTATGGGCAACTGCAGCTGTCGAAAGCCATGCTCTACATTTACATCTACGTGATTACTCTGCAATTCACAATAAAGTGCCTGACAGAAGGTTCCATGAACCACCTTCAAGCTGTCTCTCGTTCCACTCTCGAACGGCGCGCGGCAAAAACGAGTACTTAAATTTTTCTGTGCGAGCCCTGATTTCTCTTATTTTATCGTGATGATCATTTCCCCCTATGTAGGTGGGTGCCAACAAAATGTTTTCGCAATCGGAGGAGAAAACTGGTGATTGAATTTTCATGAGAAGATCTCGTCGCAACGAAAAACGCCTTTGTTTTAATGATTGCCACTCCAGTTCACATATCATGTCTGTGGCACTATCTCCCCTATTTCGCGATAATACAAAACGAGCCGCCCTTCTTTGTACTTTTTCGATATCATCCTTCAGTCCCACCTGATGCGGATCCCACACCGCACAGCAATACCCGAGAATAGGGCGGACAAGAGTGGTGTATGCAGTCTCTTTAGTAGTCCTGTTGCACCTTCTAAGTGTTCTGCCAATGAATCGCAGTCTTTGGTTTGCTCTACCCACAACATTATCTATGTGATCGCTCCAAATTAGGTTATTTGTAATTGTAATCCCTAAGTATTTAGTTGAATTTACAGCCCTTTGATGTGTACGACTTATTGCGTAATCGAAGTTTACTGGGTTTCTTTTAGTACTCATGTGAATTTATAAGACTGTAAATGACAGCATCATCTGCAAACAAACTAAGACGGCTACTAAGATTGTCTCCTATATCGTTAATATAGATAGGGAACAATAGAGGTCCTGTAACACTTCCTTGGGAAACGCCGGATATTACTTCTGTTTTACTCGATGACTTGCCGTCTGTTACTAAGAACTGTATGGCCTTTCTGACAGGAAATCACGAATCCAATCGCACAACTGAGGCGATATTCCATAGGCACACAGTTTGGTTAGAAGACGCTTGTGAGGAACGGTGTCGAAAGCCTTCTGGAAATCTAAAAATATAAAATCAATTTGACATCCCCTGTCGATAGCACTCATTATTTCATGAGTATAAAGAGCTAGTTGCGTTTCACAAGAGTGATATTTTCTGAATCCGTGCTATGTGCCAATAAATCGTTTTCTTCGAGGTACTTCATAATGTTCGAATACAGTATATGTCTCAAAACCCTACTGTAAATAGACGTTAGTGATATGGGCGTGTAATTCAACGGATTACTCCTACTTCCCTTTTGCGGTATTGGTGTGACTTGAGCAATTTTCCAGTCTGTGAGCGAGAAGTTATATACAATTGCTAAATATGGAGATATTGTATCAGCATACTCTGAGAGGAACCTGACTGGTAGACAGTCTGGACCGGAAGCCTTGCCTTCATTAATTGATTTAAGCTGCTTTGCTGCCCCGAAGATATCTACTCCTGTGTTCCTCATCTTGGCAGTTGTTCTTGATTGGAATTGAGGAATATTTACTTCGTCTTCTTTGGTGAAGGAATTTCGGAAAACCGTGTTTAACTCTGCTTTAGTGGCACTGTCATCAGTGACTTCACCGTTGTTATCGCGCAGTGAAGGTATTGATTGCGTCTTACCACTGGTGTGCTTTATGTATGACCAGAATCTCTTCGGGTTTTCTGCCAGAATTCGAGACAGAGTTTCGTTATGGAAATTATTGAAACTATCTCACATTGAAGTACGGGCTATATTTCGAACTTCTGTAAAACGTTGCCAGCCTGGGGGATTTTGCGTTATTTTAAATTTGGCATGCTTTTTTCGCTGCTTCTGCAACAGCGATCTGACCCGTTTTGTGTACCATGGGGGATCAGTACCATTACTTATTAATTTATCTGCTGTCGATACTATCTCTCTGAAATCATTCCACAACTTTTCTACGCTTACGTGATCAGATCGGGAGGAGTGAAGACTGTCTCTTAAAACGGCGTTAAGAGCATTTTATAAGCTTTTTTAAATAGATATACGAGTACTTTGCGTTTCTTTTTGATGGTTGTAGGTGTTAACGGCATTCAGCATAACAGCAACTGCCTTGTGGTCGCTAATCCCTGTATTCGTCACGATACTCACTATTTGTCCAGGATTATTTGTTGCTAAGAGGTCAAGTATGCTTTAGCAACCATTCACGCTTCGAGTGGGCTTATGAACTAACTGTTCAAAATAATTTTCTGAGAAAGCATTCAGAACAATTTCGGATGACGTTCTATGCCCGCCGCCGGCTTTAAACGTATAATTTTTCCAACATATCGATGTTACGAAGGACTCCGCTAAAAGCTTGTAAAATTGTTGTTTATTAAAACACAATCGGTTTCGCGGTCTAAAGCCGCATCATCGGGTGGAATAACGTTAAAAGATCATAGACACACCCATCGCTCCTAATCAAAATTTGCTATTCAGTGACTATTGTCGGTACTACAGCGACCGAAAAGTAAAGAAGACGTGCTCCAGTCTTCAAAATTTTGAAGAATTGAGCACGTCTTCTTTACCTTTCGCTCACCGAAGTATTGTAGATATTCACTGAATAGTAAATGTTGACTAGGAGCGATGCGTATGCCTATGATCCTTTAACGTTGTCCACCCGATGATGCGAATTCAGCACGCGAAACTGGTGGTGTTTTAATAAACAACAATTTTACCAGCTGTTTGTAGAGTTCTTCCTAACATCACTGAAACAATCGACATGAAGTATTGAATTGTTTTTCAATATACACTGTAAGGACAGAGAAGCTGAAAGAGTTCTGCCTTTACGATGATTGTCAATCATCAGACTCTTGTATTTCACTCAAAAACTGGATGGCTATCGTTAATGGCCGTAGTTAAGAGAAGCTTTTGATTCCATTAAAACAATTTTTCGATGCCGAGGACAGACCACCTAAAATTATTAATGATTTTTTCAGTACTCCGATCAATGAAATTTACTTCCTTTTCTGCAGTGAAACTTCGCTGTTTGAAAAAAAAAAAATGTAAAAAGCGTGGAGAAGAAGAAAGTCTCGATAACTGAAATAAGAAATATATTGACCGACACTCAAAGATGTCTGAATGAAAGGAAGATGGCCAGTTTTATCGACATTGAAACCAAGATGAATCTGAACAAATTAAAATATGAGAATCCTAACCAAAAAATAATTAATTCGATTTTGAAATTTGGGGAAGAGACAATGGCTTTCTATATTATGGCATTCGATTACTTAGAGAAATGGGCTATTTCTTTTAATAAATATCAAGTATTTGATTGGATGATGCTATCTGAAACTCCAAACTGTGTGATGATTGAAAACACGCCTGATCAAAAATAGTGCAAAGATTCCAGGCGACAATTGTTTTCCGGAATATATGTATCTGAAGAGCTTTTTAGAAACTCGGAAGACTGGAAGTATAAACACCTCGTGGAAGAAAGGTGGCTTTACTTTCTTAAGGAAACGTAAATGCCAACTGCTAAAATTACGTGAGTATCAGTTTCCTATTACCGGACACAACGCCACTGTGGAAACGTGACGTCGGCCTAATGGACTGCTGAAAGAACGATGTTAGGAAGAACTCTGTTAACAGCTGGCAAAATTGTTGTTTTAAAACACAACTGCTTTCGCGGCCTAAAGCCGCACCATCAGATGCAACAATGGTAAGAGGCCATAGGGATACGCATCGCTCCCAGTCAAAATTTACTATTCATTGAATGTAACAGTAGATTTTGACTACTATAGGTACGCCTATGATCTTTTAAAGGTGTTGCACCTGATGATGCGGCTTTAGGCCGCGAAACCGGTTGTGCTTTAAAAAACAATAATTTTACCAGAGGTTAGCGAAGTTCTTCCTAGCATCACGCCTTCCAACATCTGCGGTTGCCCGTTGTATAAAATAGTTTCCAAACAGACTGCTGCTATGGACTGTGGAATCAATCATACAGTGCCCCTTTAATAACAAGCTGACTTGCACTGAGGTTTAGAAATATATGAAAGGGAAAAAAAGACTTGCTGAAAAACGTGAAATCTTCTGAAAAGTATAGTGCACCAACTACTTCTGTTGCAACAGGTTCCGTGCAAAAAGTAATTATATTAAATAAATTTTTACTTCATTCAAGAAAAAACACTGCATTTAATAAACAAGGTTCCAGGCATGATCAATTCTCTCTTAGTCCCTCAACCACAATAGTCAACGAAAGAACTGCGCCACATCTCCGAAGTTGAGGATTTTCTCGTTCACTTATTTTATTTGATCAGAGCGGAAGGCGAAATCGAATGCAAATGTATGAAACACTACAGTCGGAGTTTCGGCGGGAACTGGGTTCAAGCCCAGATACAGACATCTTGATTTTCTGTGGGTTTCGAAAATCATTTAGGAAGGTTCGACACCTTTTCACCTCCCAAGAGTAACCAAGTTGGTTTTAGAATATTAAAATGATAGATGTTAACAAAAGGAAGCCATTGTACGTTAAAATCACTATTGAAACTGCCTCTTATCTGCGAAGGAAACCATTGAAGGTATCACTGTGTGGAAACGTGAATCACATTACGCACACAGAATCTAGGATGGGAATTGGTGAAGCCTATGCAAAGGAGAGTACAACAAACTGTGCGAAACACACAATGTCTCCTGCGTATATGGGCTACTCAGAATGTTAAAATTAAGTGAAGTAGTACTAACACAGTTTGCTCTTTTCCGAACGAGAAAGTATGTCGGACGTAACATCAAGTCGATCTTAAGTGAGACGGATACACACTCAGTAGAAATGTGATGGATAAGCAAATCACCCACGGCCGTTCTTAAGAATTCATCCCGGCATTCACCAAAATATTTAAGGAAATCAAAACAAAACAAGACGAAAACCTAAGGATAGCCAGGCACGGGGATTTGAAGACCCGCTCACTTTTACGATGAACTGCAAGTGTTTACATCGGAAGAAGGTACGTTACAAGCCTTAAGTCACAGTGAAAGATCATGCATTGATATTTACGATGGTTAATTCACTCCTCGAGAAAGAGTAAATTAACAATATCCCAAATTCCATACCTTGTTAAACTCTATTGCCGACTACAATTTCGGAGTTGTTATATCGACCACGCAGGACTTGCGTCCTATATAGTTCACGCAGTGGCCGTTAAGAGCAGCAGCGCTCACATCTCGCATGTAGTTCAGCGCGTTGCCGCTCGAGGGCAGTAAATGTACTTTCAGCGCTTCGTCGTTTGTCGATCTAGCTTTGTTTATACATAAACAGTGACAAAATAGATACTTAAATTTTATAAATGTATTTTTGACAGTGGACTTACTTTATTAATTTTATATGATGTGCCTTAAATGCGTGTGTTGTGTGTGTCAGAATGATAAAGAAAAGATGTTTTGAAGAGTGAAGATTCGTTGACTGGTAAGAGTTTGGAATGCAGTACTATGTAGTAGTACACATGTTCAACGCATATGTATGTATTCTTTGTTTTTGTGACAAATGAAGACAACATAAACGTACAGTGTCCCGACCACTGACTATTGAGACCTGAAATAAATTAATAAACCTCCTTAGTTCGTAATTTTCGAGTAATATTTTCAGATTTCCGTAGTTTAGTTGAAATTAATAGTCCAGTGATGTAAAAGACTTTTGAAAGGACGCCAAAGACTTGTTGAAACTCGAAATCGCTTCGTAACAGTAGAATTTTAGTACAGTGTGCCTACGTATAGAAGTAACATTTGTTTACGTTTGTAGTCATGCACTCGATGTTACCACTGCCTCTGTCACTTGCATCTCCTTTTTCCACATTATTATTCTTGGAAGTGGGTTTATGATAGTTTGCTTATGATTTGAATAGATTTTGTTACCCAAACAAACGGAAGAAAGTCATAATGCCACTGTGGAAGCGTTGCATGTAGAAGTGTGTTTTGATAAACAGACTCGCATTTGTCAAAGAATACCTCCAGTTTGCAGCTGACGTTGCAGTAGTGTGTTTCCTACTATCGTTAAGAAATATAGACCATAATTACATATTCTAATGGAATCTGTCGGCCTCAGTCCCTAGATAAGAGATTGTTACGATTTCCATTTATACTCTGATTTCCTGCAGGCAGGAAAATCTTTACTTTTCTTTATTTTGTGATTTCGGAAAACAAGCGAATGATGTTTGCATTAGAATCTTTTTCCAATACTACAGCATCTGAATGTTTTCATGGTGCACTGTTGCCGGTGTTGTTAATTAAACACGTTTATGTTCATTTAGTGGCTTTTGTAGTTTACTACAGGTTCTGTTTACATCATGTAAACAGTTCTCGTCTGAATTAACCATACATTCTGTAACAAAAGTTGGCCAATATGTTGCTCAAGGCCTGCCTTAAACTACTTAAAAATTATTTCAGCACTTAGAAAGCCAAAGTATGCAACACACATTTGAATATATGCTTTCCACTGAAGGCATAAACGTGTATAATTCACAGGCAACTTATTATTCGGATCTTAAATGTGTGGTGGCAGCCGGCACTTTGTGCAGCTAATACATACAGGAAAAAGATCTAAACAACAGCCTTCATTATGTGAAAGTTTCATAATGAAAACTATAAAAAATTGCAATACAGGATGCAGAAAAGGTGTATTGGCATTGCAGCAGTAAACAAACTCTTGGGCACAAGGACTGTAATTCTATTTTCTGTTTTGTCATTTCAGTATTAGTGAAAACACAGGTTTTATTTTGCAGAGCAACGAACTGACGTTGCAGACAGTTCGCTGTGACTTATTGGTTTATTGTGTGCAGGTAACACACATAAGTTAAACATGTTATAATGAGAATAGACCTATATGGGAGAGAGGGACATGTTTGGATTCTTGAGTTACTAAAACCTTCAGTAGAAAATTTGTGGTAAATTACATCTAGAATGGTGCATTTTACACAACGGTTTTTACATAATGGTTGCACATTGCACTGCAGGTCTGCCCATTTCATAATGAGCTGCAGTAATCACAGGAATCTAGTTGTTCTATTGTTACCTGAAACATGAATTCTGTTATATTGAGCCTATGAGTGTGAAAATTTCCATCTAGAGTAACTGATACGGGTTAGGCTTCCGAAAACATTCTGAATGTGAAAAAGTTTTCCACTCGTGCAGTGAACAATATATTTGTGATGTTTGTTTCTCATGTTTCTGGTAAATATTTTGGTTTATGAACAGTACTTGAAAATTTATTTCCTGTGTAGTGTTGTAACAATATTGTGTGACAGTGTCACTGTATTTGTCTCCATCTTTCTAACCGTTCAAACAGAATTAGTCTTTAGTAGACCTATTTGTCAACTTTGAAATTGCTTCTTTGTGGATTTTTGTTTATTGACTTCATTGCTAGATTCCAGTGAGCTGTATTATCAACCAGTGCTTAATTTCATATATGAAAAAAAAAAAAATTAGGAGTATTAATACTGACATTTACTCTACGTTGGTATTGCTTAACTATGTTACAACCTGCTCATCTGTAGACAATCATGCAAAATGTAGTTAAGTATGTGTTGCTTAAGGTTTTCCTGACACAAGAAATAATGTCACATGGCACATTGCCTAAAAACCTCCCACAGTTTATTACATACATTTTGAGTTTCGTTTCTTCCTGTTGGTACTAACGGTAAATGATTTCACCTGTGAAACATTTGTTATCCCTGTGATCATGGAGTACTTGAAATTAATATTTTTGATTGCAGCACCAGTTATTTTTATTGTATATCTGTTGTAGAATAATGCTGCTTCATTACTGGGTTAATGTAGTGTTGTGATCAAAATTCAGTGCCAAGTAATTTCATTACCTTTATTTGTACACTGTTGTTTACCATTCATTGCACACAAGTTCTATTAGAGTTTTATGTGAAACATTTCACTGTTATCAAGTGGTTTTAAGTCAGAGTACAGTGCATCAGTTAAACCTCTGAGCTGCTTACATTAAATGTGCAAGAACAGTACTGTATTTGCCATATCTTTCTTTAGGAAAAAAGAAAGAGCATGATCTCTGTGCTCAGGTCATACTCTCCTTTTAGTCTTGGCAATTCATACAGAATATTAGTTAGCTATCATGTATGTACCACAGTGTTACCGTCCTTACTTTTTACAATTAGCATTTTGTGGCTTTGTCCAATTTTAGATACCTGCTAACTGCTTTTGTATTAATTAATCTGAAATTGCTCAGCATCAGCTTTATTATCATATGACAGACTTTTACAATTTTATGCATATATTGCCACGAACATGGTTTGTTAGTTTTACTTGCTTCTCAACAAATATTTTGCTGGGAACTGAACACATGTTCAGATGTACATAGCATTGATGCAAGATTGGGCAGGCTTGACAGGAGCAATGAAGCATATTTTATTTTTAAGTATGTAAAATATTTCTTATTATAGTCTAAAATCTGTTGAAAGTATTGTCTGTAATTGACATAGCTGTGCCTTATTTAAAGTAAGTTAGGCTGTTATTTCGATGATGTTTGGTATCCAATAAATGTGTCAGAAGTTCTTTATGTCTTATTCCATTACTTCATGTATTGTGATGTACTTGGTCAATTGAACCTACTGACACTCTACTTCGTATTTGACCTGTGAGATATTAATATGTGTGTTGTTGTATTTTGTCATATGTAGTAACACAACAGAACATAATACTGAGGATATTTGCTTTGTGTCCATTATTATTTGGAATGTAGCATATGGTACCAGGCATATCTGTATTGTAGTCCAAGGTCTAGGTTACGTTGATTGGTGATGGTTTGGTTTTAAGTTGGTGAATCCAAGAAATGTGAATATAAAATATTAGTTGTGGTGATTTAATAATCTGTAGTGTAGCTCCAAGTCTAGGTTATATTGAAAGTGAACAATTTAGTTAACCCATAATTTTTGTGTTCTTATTACATGCAATCAGATGCATTGGTTGGGATTACGGAAGTGTCAGATTCCACCCATCTGCTTTGACCATGACGTATGGCGGAAATGGCTATTCTAAGAATCTCCAATATGGCACCAATGATGTCACTACATACAAACGATAACAAACACAATCCCAAAACACACAAAATGATGAACAAAAAAAATTATTACAAAATCTACAGGAATTGGACACTTCCCTTGACCTGTGTAGGTCAACCGCAGCTGACGATACCAAAACACCAATGCCTACAGCAAACACTATGGAAATTGGAATCAGATATTTCCCTTGACCACAGCTGACGATACCAAACACCAATACTTATGCGTAAAACTACGAATATTAGAATCGCTCATTTCACTTGACCTACATAGGTCATCCATAGCTATTGATACAAAAAAAAAACACCTACAACTACGAAAAACAAAACTAAAACCACACACACACAGAGGGCGCCATCATACACAACAAGAAAACTCCGCGCCTTAATGACATCGCACACCATAACACCCTTACGCCTTGGGTCAAAGCAGACAGGTGGAATCGGACACTTGCGTTCACCCCATTGGTCTCAGGCCAAATGTACTAGTCAGTTTCGCTTATGTTGGTTCTTGTCTATTTTTGTTTTGGGTGTTGCAGTTATATTGTGTCATTATGTGACAGTGTTACTGGATTCAATAAAATTTAAAACATTGATTCAGAAATGTTGTATACTGTTCTTCGAGCTTTGGAGGGTAATGGAGCTTTATAGAGTGTTGCTCCTTGCTTTGTGCAATGTTATTTAAATAAAGTGTATTAGGAATTTCTTATGCCAACTTGTACAATGTTCTCATTTTGTATGTTGTTCAGCAGATGTAGCTTTTGCTATGATGTACACGTTGCTGCATAGTTGGGGCATACAATTTAAAAGATTTAAGGTTTTTTTTCCAACTTAGGTGGTTCTGAGACATTAGCTGGATGATATTTTATTTGTGTGGAATGTTATACATAAAATAAAAATTATTTTTATCCACCCGTTTTTTCACTTATGTGACTTTCACCTCATTATTTCCACAAAATTGTATGTGTAACAGGTTTCACCTATATGCATTTGATGGTCATCTTTAAATGGATTTCATAAGCTACTACTTCTGAGTATTTAGGTTATATTGTGATTGAGTTACACTTATTCATTTTCTGCATTTCTCTCAGAATTAAACAAGTACTGTAACTGTTCCATAAAAACACGCGAGAACTGCCGGATATCAGTAATGTCCTGCCACTCTGCGCCGAAATATCGTGGCAGGACGTTACTGATATCCGGCAGTTCTCCTGTGTTTTTATGGAACAATCAGTACGCCGGGAAAGCTTTAAACATCACATCAAGTACTGTAACTGTCCAAAGGCTTGTTTTCCACAGGGCATTAAATCTGAAACAGGAAAAAAAGCATCATAAAAATAATTTGCATATCAACATCTCTAAATATGTCAATAATGATGAGCAACATTGAGTCAGCGTAGTTTTCCATGGTCATTGTTGCCGTAGCTAAAACTTTCCAGTTACGTAACAGAAACTGTGGCGTACAAGACAGCATGACTATGTGATCACATACCTGGAGAAATTTTAATAAAAGTGCAACATTGTTTTCTGTATTTGATACATGCTACTTGTCCTAATGCTGAGAGATAGCACTTCTGTTTAGAGGATTCATCTTCAGTTTGATATTGCACAGTTCTTCAACACTTATGCTTGTCTTACATGAGCTACTGTGTTGCTACTTAGAGGCAAGACAGCTTGTCTTGGGAACAGTGTGATAAAGAAGCTAGAAAAGCAATTATGAAGACAGGAAACCAGAGGAAAAAATACAAGTAGACTGTAAAAATTAAATGTTTTTAGCATTTTGAAAAGACAAATACTCATAAGTAATCGACAAATTTTTTTTTTTCCTTCAAGTTTTAGTTTCCGACAAAATGAAATGAAATCACGACTGTGATATTTTGCAGATGCCTCAGTTTGTGTGCAAGATAATTCTCTGTTGGTTTTTCTTTTTTTTTTTTTTTTTTCTAGCAGGCAGCAAATTATAATAATAATAGTCTTTGTTTTTGAAGCTTATTGTGTTTTATTTATGAGGGCAGTCAAATGAAAACAGAACACCTGCCACAATGGGACCATCAAATGGTTTCTTTCAAAGTAATCAATGCATGCTTTAAGACATTATCCCATTGGGAGATGAGATGATCAATTCGTGTTTCATAGAACATGATTGGGCCACTGACGGATTCAAAATCACACCCAATCATGCATTTCCATGTTTGACTAAAAACGATGCCCACATATGCATTTTTTGGGTCACCAAAGACATAAAAATCACATGGTGAACAATCTGAGCTTTATGTAGGATGTTACAGTGTTTCCCGACCATATCACTGAAGTGTAGCTATTGTACAGTTGGTAGTGAGGGGCAGGCATTATCATGCAACAGGATGATTCCGTTTGACAATATTCCGACAGCCTGAAGGCAAACAACAAAGTCAGTGGCAGAAACATCCCACATCTCCACTACCAAGGAAATCCAAAGCTTTTCACACAGGTTCCGGTAAGCTCCTGATGATTTCCTCCTTTGACTTCGGGGCCCCTGTGCTCATCGAGTTCCTTGAGTATGGAACCACAATCAGTGGGCAGTGCTATGAATACACTTTGCAGAAACTGCCATTAAGTCAAAACACCCAGAAATTCTGTTGGACAGAATAATCTTGTTGCACAATAATGCCCGCCCCCACAATCAATCAGAAAAAGGCTGCACTTCATCGATTTGGTTGGGAAACATTGCAGCATCCTCCAGATCTTTCACCATTTGGTTTTCAACTCTTTGGCTACCTGAAGAAGTACATGTGTGGATGTCCCTTTCAGTAGTGTATGTCATCCCTGCAAGTGCACAACTAAATCTTTGATAAGTCAAATATTTTTCTGAGTTTTACAAAAAAGGTGTTTTTGACTTTTAATTGCATTAAAATTAAACCCTGCTAACTTGGGCCACATTATTTCAGGGGCATTAACGGAGTGGAGGGGGAGCCACCATAACTTCTTGACAACGGCGCCACAGAACTCTCACCCTCTGCCCATACATGGTAAGTATGTAATGATCTATTGCAGTTTCAATCATTGATTTGTATTGTCATTAAGCCAGTGAGAAGTTTAAAGTGCTGCCACAAATACACAAGTATTTCAAAACATCAGCCTACACATTGGTGAGGAAAAACATATTAACCTATCACAAATTGTAACATATCTGCCCCTCACCCATCTCCATTTTCTTTCTCATAATTGTGTTGCCTAAGTTAGTCCATTCAGGGATCTCCTTATACAAGCTGACTCATGATGACACCGCAGTGACAGGGCGATGATGGACTCTGAGTAATCCGCGAATAGTGTGGAAAGGGAAGTAAGGAACAAGTGAATTGAGCCAAGACCATACTGCTGGGTGCCTGAAGTGTTGTTGTCACAAGTTACCATTGCCAAAGTGGCAAATGAATGTGGTCACACTTGCTCACTGAGATGACATATGAACAGGGTTGGTTCAAACAGTAGCCAGTTTCTACTCCAGTCTGGGGTAAAACACACTCATCTTTGTTTACAAGAATATCAATAGTTGTTAAGAAACGGTTCTGTCAGATGCATTTTCCAGGATATAAGGAAATACTCATTTGTGAAACATTTACAAAGGCAAGTTGTGGAATGCTGAATTTGGACAGTCTAAGTGTCATTGCAACCAATAAGAAACTGCAATAGGCCTGTTTTCTGTACTCTCATTATCTCTTCATTCTCCTCTTCATACAGCATTAGTTTAAAATAGCAAGGCAACTAATGTTGAAGCTATTTATTTGTATTAGAAATGAATTGAATACTCATGTACCAGTTAGTTAAAAATACGAGAATAAGTAACGAACTATTGTCTGTCTCGTTTCAGATATAGTATTAACATGAGACACTTCACAGATGATGCAGTTATCTATAAAGTAGACTCAATTTCTTCGGCACAAAGTGCACTTCTGGAAGACAAGTTCATCTGCAGTAAAGAAATCATTTTGTGCTTCCAGCCGCATTAAGTAGTTCAGGCTCAATAACCTTTCTACTAATCCGTCATTGTTGTCATTATGTGTCAACTATTCAGTGCAAAGTGGAAGACAGCAGTGTTGATGAAAGCCCTTGGTGGGATATAAATAATTTAAGACCCAAAAGTTGGCAACAGTCCATTTCATTAATGTGACCACTGACAGCTACGCCTTGCAGACAACACTTGTGTGTCTTACGTTTATACATGTTATCTGCCTTTCTTTTTCTTCCGACAGAAATGAAACTGTATAATAGTCATAAAAACTAGACAGAGAAGGAGGAGGTCTGTCAGCTCACATGTAATTGTTGCTAAGAAATGCATTTGGCGGTTGTCTCAAGCATTAGACACTGAGAGAGCTTCTTGAGGATTGTATCGAAATGATAAATGTTTTCCAAGTACCTTAAAGATTGCTCCTCTTCCACCACTATTTGGAAAACAATTTCACACAAACATTGAAAAAATTAATGTTTTCAATACAAGAGACAGTACATTCAGATCTTCTAACATTTTTCGGACGACATGAGACAGTGTGGTACTGGTGTGCAAGAGACACATGTCTCTCGCAGTTGACTTGCGTATTGTGTGCAGCCGATCCTCTTCTCTGGGTAATCAGTTACATCAATCTCTAAAAGCTTCTTCTCCAAAGACTATAGCAGGTTCCAGGAATTTATTAAGCTACTTCTCTATTCTTGAAATAATTTGTGTACTCGTGGAACACTTTCAACTCATTCATGGTATATTTTTAACTCTCAACACAAAGCAACATTTACTCTTTTTCACATAAGTATGTAAGCTCTGGCAAGCCAACTGGTGTCTTTAAACATCAGACTCGATAAAACACAAGTACAATATCATAGATTGTAACAATCCAATAATTTATAGACATCACATGTGCCCTGCCTCATGCAGAGCTAAGACATGAAGTAAGTTATAAGTATATAGTCAGTTGTTTTCTTTTCTTTTTCTACAATAATCACTTTCACTAACACATCAAAGAATATTCCATAATTATTCCTTGAGCTTTCATCAAGTCTTCTGTGGCGCTGGCGGCAAACACTTGTCGTCGTCTGTGACTCGCCCCTCTTACAGTCTTCTAATAACAAACTTCCAACCTGCACATAGAAACGGGTGGATCGATAGAAACGTTCTCACTCTCACGAACTCGTGCCTAAAATATCGGGTGTTCGATACGGTGGAAGGCTGAGTGTTTCCAGAATTTACACCGAAATTCTTGAGGCACTACAATCTATTGATGTGCGTGGCTGTTCTGTCAGAAGATTCTAAATGTTTCTTCAGCAGTTTATGTTTATGCATCGTATAACATGATAAAAAGCACATCTTGTTGAAGAATGTTGTGAAGTTTAATAGCTTACGAGCCTTGCCCTAGTTCTTTGAGGCTTTTTTCTTGATCAGTGTGTTTCATAAATTTTTCCGGTGATGTTAGAAATCTTGAACTCAGGTGTACATAAAGCAACAAGTTTTCTCATGTGGTTACTATTCTCTGTGTTTTCTTGTACCATGCAAGACATACTGAAGTTTCATTCAGGTGCATCTAAATTACCATCCCGGTTTAGGTTTTGCTTGCTTTCACCCAAGCAATGACTGTTAAAATGAGTAATGCCTGCTTTATTTCTCCAGTACTTCTACAACCAAGCAACTACTGCATCTTTGTTAGTACCAGTGAGATGTTGAACTCTTAACCATTCATCCTTTTTACATCTACATCTACATTGATACTCCGCAAGCCACCCAACGGTGTGTGGCGGAGGACACTTTATGTGCCACTGTCATTACCTCCCTTTCCTGTTCCAGTCGCGTATGGTTCGCGGGAAGAACGACTGTCTGAAAGCCTCCGTGCGCGCTCTAATCTCTCTAATTTTACATTCGTGATCTCCTCGGGAGGTATAAGTAGGGGGAAGCAATATATTCGATACCTCATCCAGAAACGCACCCTCTCGAAACCTGGCGAGCAAGCTACACCGCGATGCAGAGCGCCTCTCTTGTAGAGTCTGCCACTTGAGTTTATTAAACATCTCCGTAACGCTATCACGGTTACCAAATAACCCGGTGACAAAACGCGCCGCTCTTCTTTGGATCTTCTCTATCTCCTCCGTCAACCCGACCTGGTACGGATCCCACACTGATGAGCAATACTCAAGTATAGGTCGAACGAGTGTTTTGTAAGCCACCTCCTTTGTTGATGGACTACATTTTCTAAGGACTCTCCCAATGAATCTCAACCTGGTACCCGCCTTACCAACAATTAATTTTATATGATCATTCCACTTCAAATCGTTCCGTACGCACACTCCCAGATATTTTACAGAAGTAACTGCTACCAGTGTTTGTCCCGCTATCATATAATCATACAATAAAGGATCCTTCTTTCTATGTATTCGCAATACATTAAATTTGTCTATGTTAAGGGTCAGTTGCCACTCCCTGCACCAAGTGCCTATCCGCTGCAGATCTTCCTGTATTTCGCTACAATTTTCTAATGCAGCAACTTCTCTGTATACTACAGCATCATCCGCGAAAAGCCGCATGGAACTTCCGACACTATCTACTAGGTCATTTATATATATTGTGAAAAGCAATGGTCCCATAACACTCCCCTGTGGCACGCCAGAGGTTACTTTAACGTCTGTAGACGTCTCTCCATTGATAACAACATGCTGTGTTCTGTTTGCTAAAAACTCTTCAATCCAGCCACACAGCTGGTCTGATATTCCGTAGGCTCTTACTTTGTTTATCAGGCGACAGTGCGGAACTGTATCGAACGCCTTCCGGAAGTCAAGAAAAATAGCATCTACCTGGGAGCCTGTATCTAATATTTTCTGGGTCTCATGAACAAATAAGGCGAGTTGGGTCTCACACGATCGCTGTTTCCGGAATCCATGTTGATTCCTACATAGTAGATTCTGGGTTTCCAGAAATGACATGATACGCGAGCAAAAAACATGTTCTAAAATTCTACAAGAGATCGACGTAAGAGATATAGGTCTATAGTTTTGCGCATCTGCTCGACGACCCTTCTTGAAGACTGGGACTATCTGTGCTCTTTTCCAATCATTTGGAACCCTCCGTTCCTCTAGAGACTTGCGGTACACGGCTGTTAGAAGGGGGGCAAGTTCTTTCGCGTACTCAGTGTAGAATCGAATTGGTATCCCGTCAGGTCCAGTGGACTTTCCTCTATTGAGTGATTCCAGTTGCTTTTCTATTCCTTGGACACTTATTCGATGTCAGCCATTTTTTCGTTTGTGCGAGGATTTAGAGAAGGAACTGCAGTGCGGTCTTCCTCTGTGAAACAGCTTTGGAAAAAGATGTTTAGTATTTCAGCTTTACGCGTGTCATCCTCTGTTTCAATGCCATCATCATCCCGTAGTGTCTGGATATGCTGTTTCGAGCCACTTACTGATTTAACGTAAGACCAGAACTTCCTAGGATTTTCTGTCAAGTCGGTACATAGAATTTTACTTTCGAATTCAATGAACGCTTCACGCATAGCCCTCCTTACGCTAACTTTGACATCGTTTAGCTTCTGTTTGTCTGAGAGGTTTTGGCTGCGTTTAAACTTGGAGTGGAGCTCTCTTTGCTTTCGCAGTAGTTTCCTAACTTTGTTGTTGTACCACGGTGGATTTTTCCCGTCCCTCACAGTTTTACTCGGCACGTACCTGTCTAAAACGCATTTTACGATTGCCTTGAACTTTTTCCATAAACACTCAACATTGTCAGTGTCGGAACAGAAATTTTCGTTTTGATCTGTTAGGTAGTCTGAAATCTGCCTTCTATTACTCTTGCTAAATAGATAAACCTTCCTCCCTTTTTTTATATTCCTATTAACTTCCATATTCAGGGATGCTGCAATGGCCTTATGATCACTGATTCCCTGTTCTGTACATACAGAGTCGAAAAGTTCGGGTCTGTTTGTTATCAGTAGGTCCAAGATGTTATCTCCACGAGTCGGTTCTCTGTTTAATTGCTCGAGGTAATTTTCGGATAGTGCACTCAGTATAATGTCACTCGATGCTCTGTCCCTACCACCCGTCCTAAACATCTGAATGTCCCAGTCTATATCTGGTAAATTGAAATCTCCACCTAAGACTATAACATGCTGAGAAAATTTATGTGAAATGTATTCCAAATTTTCTCTCAGTTGTTCTGCCACTAATGCTGCTGAGTCGGGAGGTCGGTAAAAGGAGCCAATTATTAACCTAGTTCGGTTGTTTAGTGTAACCTCCACCCATAATAATTCACAGGAACTATCCACTTCTACTTCACTACAGGATAAACTACTACTAACAGCGACGAACACTCCACCACCGGTTGCATGCAATCTATCCTTTCTAAACACCGTCTGTACCTTTGTAAAAATTTCGGCAGAATTTATCTCTGGCTTAAGCCAGCTTTCTGTACCTATAACGATTTCAGCTTCGGTGCTTTCTATCAGCGCTTGAAGTTCCGGTACTTTGCCAACGCAGCTTCGACAGTTGACAATTACAATACCGATTGCTGCTTGGTCCCCGCATGTCCTGACTTTGCCCCGCACCCGTTGAGGCTGTTGCCCTTTCTGTACTTGCCCAAGGCCATCTAACCTAAAAAACCGCCCAGCCCACGCCACACAACCCCTGCTACCCGTGTAGCCGCTTGTTGCGTGTAGTGGACTCCTGACCTATCCAGCGGAACCCGAAACCCCACCACCCTATGGCGCAAGTCGAGGAATCTGCAGCCCACACGGTCGCAGAACCGTCTCAGCCTCTGATTCAGACCCTCCACTCGGCTCTGTACCAAAGGTCCGCAGTCAGTCCTGTCGACGATGCTGCAGATGGTGAGCTCTGCTTTCATCCCGCTAGCGAGACTGGCAGTCTTCACCAAATCAGATAGCCGCCGGAAGCCAGAGAGGATTTCCTCCGAT
Source organism: Schistocerca serialis cubense (assembly GCF_023864345.2). NCBI lineage: Eukaryota > Metazoa > Arthropoda > Insecta > Orthoptera > Acrididae > Schistocerca > Schistocerca serialis. The sequence goes on along the minus strand of NC_064641.1, from coordinate 865,662,445 downwards.
CCATAGCGACACACATCATTGGTGCCGACATGAGCGACCACCTGCAGATGGGTGCACCCTGTACCCTTCATGGCATCCGGAAGGACCCTTTCCACATCTGGAATGACTCCCCCCGGTATGCACACGGAGTGCACATTGGTTTTCTTCCCCTCTCTTGCTGCCATTTCCCTAAGGGGCCCCATTACGCGCCTGACGTTGGAGCTCCCAACTACCAGTAAGCCCACCCTCTGCGACTGCCCGGATCTTGCAGACTGAGGAGCAACCTCTGGAACAGGACAAGCAGCCATGTCAGGCCGAAGATCAGTATCAGCCTGAGACAGAGCCTGAAACCGGTTCGTCAGACAAACTGGAGAGGCTTTCCCTTCAGCCCTCCGGGATGTCTTTCGCCCCCTGCCACACCTTGAAACGACCTCCCACTCTACCACAGGTGAGGGATCAGCCTCAATGCGGGCAGTATTTTAGATGCGTGATGAGTTATCTCCTCAAAACTTGCGGTTAGATTCGTATGCTAAAACATTAACCCTAGTATCAAAATTAACTCCGTAACACCAAGGGGCAACGTACCACTGAAGCACTATTGTTTGGCTCACTTTTGCACCTTAATTCATTGTTTAATCTTCTGAGAATTGTGTTAACAGTGTGCTTGTGGATATTCAGCCAAGTACTTGATTCCACTTTTGTGCACAATATTTCAGTGACTTGCACAGTCACCATCTTCAGATGCTGTGAGCTGTGTTTTTATGTACACTCACTGCCTGTAGGTGCCACACCACTAGCAGGGTTCAACATCTTGCATCTTCTATGCCCTTTAATGCTCATTTGTTATCCTGTGAAAAGCACATTCTCTCAGCTTTTTTTAGCTCTGATAGACGAGATGGCTGGCTAGATTGTAAAAAGTTGATTGCGAGATCTTAAGCATTGTTTAATTTGCCACTTCTGTCTCGGTTTGTAATGCTTTCTGACATTGTAATTTTGATATGCTCCTTAATTATGCTGTTGTACAATACTGGGTTCATTGTATTTCATTTCATGATTATATCTGAAGCATTGCCCATCAACAGCTAATTTGCATGGTTCTTTTAGTCAAGTGTATTGCTGATGTTCATTGCACCCCTCAGCAACTGTTCCCTACCAGTTGAAGTGGTGCAGTGGTTAGCACACTGAATTTGAATTCAGGAGGATGACTGTTCAAACTGACAATCCAGATTTTGGTTGAAAATGATTTCCCCAAATCACTCCAAGCAAATTCCAGAATGATTCCTTTGAAAGGGCATGGCCAATTTCCTTCTCCATCTTAAAATGATTCAAGCTTGTGCTCTGTGTCTGATCCATCATTGTTGGTGTGATATTAAATCCTAATCTTTTTTCTTTCCTTCCCCTGTTGCAATAGTCTGCCCAACGTAAGACATATCACATTCACTCTGGTTGCCTGGTTTTGAGAGATCTAGATTGTCTTCAAAATTATGAACAGTGCTTTTTATCTTGACGGGAGCAAAATGCACTGCATGCTATATTTCTGTGGTGGTTTACTGATCTTTCTGAACACGGGACCAGTATAAGGCAGATGAGCAATTCTTGTCTTTTCTTTTTCAGTCTCAGCCTCTTCCTCAGACATTGCAGTGCCCTCTCAGTATGTTGACCTGGGTAACCACTCCTTCAGAACAGTATTTTTAGGTGTAGCAATTCTTCATTGAGGATCTCATTCTCTGATAGTCCACAGCACCTGAAGAAAAAGAAACATGGTCTGTTGTCAAAACATTGTTGACTGAATACTCAAAAGCATACCATTACTCAAACACACTTAGAAAGTCTGAGAGATCGCAGCTTTCAGTGCACTTACGAAGCGACGTTTAACACTAGGAAATGCCCTACGCAACGTGATTCTGTCAGGAGATGGTACAGAAGTACAAAAGTAACAAAATAAAATTGATTAATGTGAAGGGGAAATGTGACACTGCTTTGGAGACTTACATGTCAGATTCTCTGTTCATTTTACCAAGGGGTGACTCATTTGGCCTCACGAAACTGCGTGGACCCCATTCCCGACCTTCCCACTACACGGAAATCTGAAGCACCCACTGGATTTCAGCGTTAGTAGCCATCAATGCTAACCATTACACCATGAGGTGGCACACAATATGTAACTTTATTTATTTTATGGGTCTGAACGAGGTCTGTACAGAATTCAAACCTCCTACTGAATAACGTGTTCCGCATGGTCACTTATTTACCTTACAAATTCTTGAAGTCACATCTGCTTTACGGTGAGGATTCTTTTACACAAATAGTGCAAGTACATTTATTTTGTTTTATATATAATTTTTTTGTGAAATATTTTTTGTCAGAAATCGTCAGGAGAAAAGCCATATGTCAGTGCTGTGATACAGCCGAATATGCTCATCTTCCTGACATTCTGGTAATCCATTCAGTGTGGCGTGAATGCCAAATCTGTTGTGTGATAAATCGGTGGTGTGTCAGTGAATGCCATCCTGCACTAAACACTGTGTCCACTGTTGCTACAAATGTTGCTGTAAGTTGGCGACAAAAGTGTTTCCACACCATGGCTACGTTCTGTTAACTGATTACAGTGGCATCGAAGAAAACTGGAACCACATATTCCATAATTTGTCGCTTTACTGACACACTAAGTTTTTCCTGGTACAAGGCATAATCAAAAAGTAGCAGATATTTTTTTTTAAAGAATCATTTTTTTTCATCCTCTGAACTTTGTCCCTTTCGAAGTAATCCCCCTTAGATATAATACACTACTACCAATGCTTTTTCCGATCTTGGAAGCACTTCTGGAACTCACTTTTCATTATGGAGTTTGGCTTCTTCAACAGTTCTGTTTTTATCCCATCAAAGGTGGCAAAACCTTTCATGGTTCTCTGCAGCCCAGGGAGTAGAAAGAAGTCTGAGGGGGCCATGTCCAATGAATAGGGTGGCTGAGGCATCATAACAGTTCTGTTTTTTGACAAAAAAATTATGAACAAGCATTGAGGTGTGAGTGAGAGTATTATCATGATGCAATTTCCACGAGTGGTTTTGCCACAATTCTGGCCAAAATTTTGTACATGGCTGCATGTTCAGAGACCGTGAATCGTTACAAGTGAAAGAAAACAGCCCTCGGTCACTATTTTTAACGAATTAACCGGGTTTCAACACTGCTAGGAGTGTCTTCCTCAGAATTTAAATCAAAGAATGGTTTATAACATGGTCACAGAATTATGAATAAAAATATATGATTCAGAGTATAAGTACAAAATCATCGTTAAAGACTGGCAGTACCTGTATGTCATTTATAAAATAATAAATATGCCAAAAGGTCATTCCTCACAAAGATATTTAAGATAAAAAATTGTGATGGCGAGCCACTAAGGGCTGCTTGTTACTTACGCGGTTACAGGTTGCAAATGGACTCGTTTACAACTCTGGCCATTTTCATCAGATTGCTTCACACAAATGGTGCATGAAACTTGCAGGTAGTATTCTTTATTGAATGTAGGAGCATAAAGTAGGTACTCATGATTCACTATCTCATTGTAATCAAATAAAACAGTGAGAACAACATTCACATGAGATCAACATTGTTAAATTTTTTTTATTAGTCTTTGTTCTTCAGGCAGTTTCCATGGGAACAATTGGGCCTTGGTTTCAATGTCATACCTGTATAACCATGTTTTGTCACCTGTTATAGAAGTTTTCGGGTTGTTACCAACCTCATTCGGCTATTCCTGAGTGATGTTTGTGTGATGTTGTTTCTGGTTGAAATTCAACAATTTTGCAACAAACTGTGCTGCTACAAGTTTCATGCTCAAATGATCCAAAAAAATTGCTTAGCATGAGCCAAAGGATATGCTGACATCAGCAACCTCTCTGATGATGCTTTGGCAGTTTTCCAGAACCATTTTCTTTAGGTCTTCCACATTATCATCTGTAATTGATGTGCTAGGATGTCCAGGGTGGTCGTGGTCTTCAATGTCTTCTCGACCCTATTTGAAAAATTTATAGCCCTCGTAAACTCCTGTCTTACTCATAGTAGATTTACCAGAAAGCACAGTCAACATTTCAAATGTGACGCTGCACTTTATTCCATTTTTCAAGCAAAATGATCCATGTCTTTCAAAAGTCAAAATTCACCAAGCACTCAAAACCACGATTTTTTTTAATGTTAAATTTAAAAAATGACATTAATTTTTGATTATGCCTCAAACATTTTTCTCATGCACACATTTTATTAATGTTCTTTCTCCCTTTACCAAACATCCTATTAGTCTGCAAAATCATTCATGGGGAACCCTTTGTTGTGGAATGTTCTACTTGCTGATTCACCAGTTTGAAAACTGTAATCTGCACTCTATGCATCCCGCCTCAAGCTTATGTACGGCTGTCATCATGTCAGAAGCAAGTTAAACTCTTTTTGAGTAACAAATTAAGATAAAGTTGCAGTTTGGTGATGGCTCTTCATGTTGAATTTCTATGACATCATGACAAAGCCACTGGCTGTGCTTCTGGTGTGGGAGTACTAGCAACATGTGGCCATTTATTCTATGAAATACCCCCACTATGCTTAGTTTGGCAAGATATCCTACACATTGTCTGTGTACACAATCCCAGCCATGCACCGAAGAAGCATCAAAATTTATATGTGGCACTCTTTGTTTTTGAGAGTTGCAACACATCTTTTGCCCTCTTTGAAACACTTTCCATTCATGGTTCACAATTATTACAAACTGATGCGATAATCTGTATTCTGTGAATTCATTTTGCCTAATTTTAAAGCTGATACCACAGTTGTTAAGAATAAAATAAACCTGGAGTCCGTTTGTGTGCTGTCCTGTAGTTACCAGCAACTAATAGGTAATAACATTCAAATTAGATTCCAGAGATACAAATATTTTGATTTGTGTCCACAAAACTGGATGTGTAATATTGAGGCAATGAGGCATTTTTAGAAATAAATATTTAGATATATATATATTTTAGGTGTATATAAGGGGTCCCATCTAAGAGTCGCCTGACACATTTTTTCTGATGTTTTGGCAGATTTTTGCAATTTTGGTTTTGCAGTGTGTAGCTAGAGTCAGCCTAAGCAACTACTGCTCGTGACATCTTTCATGTGATGGCCGGTGTCTATGGAGTGCAGAAGTTTGTTTCACAGTACAAATAAAATTATGTTTAAAGTGGTCCCAAATTGATCTAGTCTGACATTCATTTTATCTATCTGTATTAAGAGGGCAGTAAAACACAGAAGAATATATCATACTCTAGAAGCGACAGCACTGTCATGACCCGCACTGACTGCTACCACCATCCAGAAGTGCTGCTCAGTTGCTACTGGAGTACTCGTTATTCTTTGTGTTTTTTCTGTTTCTATTAGTACGTATTGAAAAAATTATTATTGCACTGGATTAATTTGGGGCTGCTATATCAGATGGATGCATAAATTTCCATTTTAAAAATCATTATTTGTTGGGGCTGACTTCAGCTGCACATTGCAAAAGCAAAACTGCAAATATCTGCCGAAATCCCAGAGAAAATGTGCCTGGCGATGTTTAGGAGGGACACATTATATACGACAAAACTGTGTACATGATGCACATTTGGTGACACATGCCTCTAGGTTGGATATTGGAGAGAATGTTGTACAGTAGCCTCTTATTGGGATGGGTAGTGAGATTGAGACTACTAATTTCAAACTCAGTGTGGAAGGCAATGATATTGACAATCGAATGCCTCGTGTAAAGTCTGTCTTACCACAAAACCTACCAGAAACAAATTCTTCTCTTAGTTCTGTGGGAAGAGCATGCCTACAGCACCAGTTGGGTTGGCAATATGGTAGCCACCCACTACCCAGCATGGGCTAACATAACCTCTAAATGAGCAATGTTAGAGAGGAGACATGTTGCGTGACAGTCTACACGGAAGATGGAGCCTTTGCTTCCATGCAGCAATGAGGTTCATGCCATTGAAGTAATACATCTTGCAGTATAATGCTAAATTCTTCGTGTGGAGCAAAACAATTTGGCTCAGTTGTTCCTCTGATTTCTCCTACGCTTATCGGATTTCTATATGATTTTTTGATTGTAGTTTGGGCACTGCAATGCATTAAGAATATATGCCATACTTACGAGAATTCCAAGTTCTTTACATGACCAGCCGAAATAATAAACTGCATGTTGCTACCCCACCCATCTCTCAAGCTCTGGAATTGGTTGTCTTTCACAGTATTGCTGTTAAACTGTGCAAGTAAACTGATGCCCTTTGATACAGAGCATTTCTGTTTCGATTATTTGTTCCTCATTCAGAGGAATCATGCAGTAAGATTAATCTGGCAACCCTATTTCAGTCTGTTTCTTCGCTAACCATACGGTCTCGGTCTGCCTGAGTAAGCAGTGAGTCGTGGGCAATTAATTAATCTTAGCTGGAGACCATCAGAGGGGGCACTAACGTGGGATGATAGGCAAATGAACTGATCTAGGTGTAATTAAATACATCGTAAGTCAGTGTATCATAGTCAGTGCACAGTGCATGCCTGAGGGTACATTGTACCAGTATTAGCAATTTTCTGTCCTGTTCCATTTACATATTGATTGGAGGGGGGGGGGGGTGGAATGTCTGTGTGTATGTACCTGTATGTCCTTTAATCTCTGTCAGTTATTCTCATTACTGCTAAACAAATTATCCAATGTTGGCACCAGAATTGCCTCACACTTTTTATCCAATACTGGTCACTAAATTTATCCAACAGGATTTCACAGTAACTGTATCTCTATTCTTCAAAATATTGCTATTTAACTTCCAAAAACTCCAAATGCTGGAACCGGTCTCTAAAAGTTGCTCACACTACCATTTTGTATACGATTTTCCTTACAAATGCACCACACTTTCACAGAAGCCTTGAAGCAAATCTAAGTCTGCCTTTGCTAATATTGATTTCACATGTTCGTCTCGTTTAATATTGTTTCTCGGTAGTAGTCTGGATCAATGTTGCTAATCTTCCCAATAATTGGAACCTTTTTTAATGCCCATTTCTGTTGCAGAAAGCCTAGTGATTTCTGTACTATTTTCTCAGTGCTGCATTTTATAAATGGATTATTTGCAACAAAAATGACAGTTATTTTAGTTAATATTTATTTGCTTCAAAAACTATTTCCACAGTTAACCCAAGAGTTCTTAAATAACTCAAGCTTAAAACAACATGCTACAAAAGCACATTGATATCACTATTTTAATGACATGAGTGATATTAGTTCTTTGTTGCACGTATCGAATTAGACTTTATGTATCAAAATAGACTTCTCTTGGCAGGTTTGTTATCAACTTGTTGGGCAGTAATTTTTTTGTCAACACATTAGCTGAGAACACTTTTTCACATGTATCTGTGGCAGCAAATGGTAAAAGTACCATAAAGGCCTTAAGTGATAATTGAGGTTATTCGTCTTTTAAACTGCACCAAAATTCCACTATTGGCATTAATTTAAAATTTTCTTCCAACCGTGAATCGGATATCAGTTTGACAAAAGTTTTGTATTCTTCTGGCATCCTCAAAGGCAATGCATCAACAGTAAGTGGGTTTTCAAACCACAGTTCATATTGATATGTAATGTACTGTTCATTTGGAGAGTAGTGGTGACAGACCACACAGTGATACAGACTGTTGTGGTTGCAGATGCACTTCTAGATGGATGACGCATGCACTTTGGATGACCTGCTACACTCAAGCCTTGTGCAATCGTTTGCTCATTGTTGATTTGGCCATCTGCAGCCTTGTTTACTATCAGTGTGTATCATATTTGTACTGACTATCCAAATTGTTAAATAGAAGGCATTAGTTGTTTTTTCACATGGAGATGAAATATTCTAATGCTTTTCGTTCAAGCTACTTTCTTGAAAGTTACAATTAAGAGACACACAAGTTTTGTGGAATCGTTAAGTTATTTCCATGGAAACCCAGAGTTCCACTGAACACAGTTTAGGTAAAATTGGTCTAGCTGTTTGCCACTAACATTGTGATGACTACTGTCAGGTTATTTCTCTTTGCTATAGACATTGCCAAACATTTACCCACATTTAAGGAGAGCTGTTTTAAGATTCTCAAACGATAATACTTTCCTGTCAACATCAGCATCAACTGCGAACAATCTGATAGTGTTGCTAAAGCTAGGGGCATTGATCATTGTTCTGTGCATTCATCTGTGTTCCTACAGTTTGTTTACAGAGTAGAAAAGGGAAACTGATCATGCAGTGTTGAAATTGGTGTTCTGTTACACTTTGAATCCCATTAACTTTGATCCCCATTATATTTTTAGTTATTGATCATACTTCTTTTTCATGCCATCATACTAACATTTCTTATGGAGCCTATTTAATTAGAGACAGGATGCTTATTACTCTGACGGTTGTGAATTGTCTGAAGTAGTTCTCTGTCCCACAGTGATGAGAACCCATCATAAAAGACTGTGTCAGAACATGTGAGTAGTCATGAAGAATGGCTACATATTAGGCCTATCGAGCAGGTTAAATGCTGCATATCTGGACCTCAAACTTTCTAAATTGTCGTAAGTTCCTCTAGTGGTTTGTCTTTGTATGCGAGATGAATGTAGTGGGACATCATCCCATAATTTAGCACATCGTGCTCCTAAGTGTCGCAGTTTGTTTTATACTAAAAACAGGTTCTTGTCCTTGGCCATTGTCTTCCCATGAATCCTGATCTTCCACCATTTCTTATATTTTATACTGATAATCCTCAAAATTCTTCTGTCTCCTACTAACCACAGCAACTGTTTTCGCTAGTGGCAGTGGTATTTCCAAACTGAAGTTTCTTCTTTAATTTTACTAATTTTATATTTGCCTATCATCCCTGAAACTTATTCCAGTCACTCCATATCATAGGTAGTCAAAAATAATACATTTATGTAAGTTATGACCAAAAGAGAAAAGATGGTTCTCTTGTCTTAACTTAAAATATAAACTTTGAACAGAAGTAAAGAGAAGTGATATCTGGTTTTTGAAGTGCACACAGTGAGTTAGACAGAGATGTACCAAAATTAAACAGAAATGATAGCTAAATTCTTAATATTTCACTTTCATTTTGTCCCCTTTGATTTCAACAACAATGATGATGATGATGATGATTGGTTTGTGGGGCGCTCAACTGCACGGTCATCAGCACCTGTACAATGTCCCAATTTTTACACAGTCCGATCTAGCCACTGTCATGAATGATGATGAGGATGAAATGATGAGAAAAACACAAACACCCAGTCCCTGGACAGAGAAAATCCCCAACTCGGCTGGGAATCGAACCTGGGACCCTGTGATCCAGACACAGCAAGTCTAGCCACTAGACCATGAGCTGCGGATTTTGTGTGACAATGAACATTAGATACCACATACTTTGCGAGCCATATTTTGGGTGTGTGGCGGAAGGCACCTTGTACCATTACTAGTCGTTTCCTTTCCTGTTCCACTTGTGAATAAAGCTAGGGAAAATGTTCACCTGTATGTTTCCATACGACCCCTAATCTCTCTGATCTTATATTTATGTCCTTATGTGAAATGTACATCAGTGGTAGTAGAATCATTCTGCAGTTGGCTTCAAATGCCGGTTTCCTAACCTCCTGAATATGCTCCCCGAGAAGAATGTCACCTTCTCTCCAGTGATTCCCATTTGAGTTTCTGAAGCATCTCCATAATATTTATGTGTTGTACGAACCTACTGGTAACAGATCTAGCTGCCCACTTCTGAATTGCTTCGATGTCTTTCTTTAATCTGACCTGCTGCAAATCCCAAATGCTGAAGCAGTACTCAGGAATAGGTCGCACTGTGTCCTACATGTGGTTTCCTTTACAGATAAACCATAATTTCTGTAAAATTCTCCCAATAAACCAAAGTGAAGTCGATCGTTTGCCTTCCCTCCTAAAATCGTTTCACACTCATTCTGTTTCATATCTCATTGAAACGTTACGTCTAGGCATTTAATTGACATGGCTGTGTCAAGCAGCACATTTCTAATGCTGTGTTTGAACATGATGGTTTGTTGTTCATACTCAACTGCATTAACTTACACTTTTCTACATTTAGAACTAGCTGTCTTTCATCACACTAACTAGAAATTTTGTCTAAGTCATCATGTATCATTCTATAGTCACTCAGTGATGACACCTTCCCACAAACCACCGCATCATCAGCAAACAGCCACAGATTGCTGCTTACCCTGTCTGCCAGATCATTTATGTATATGGAAAATAACAGTGGTCCTATTGCACTTCTAGAGCACTCCTAACATTACCTATGTCTATGATGAACACTCGTGATCGAGGACAGCATGCTTGTCAAGTCTTCGAGCCACTTACATATCTGAGAACCTGTTCAGCACTCTATATCACACAAAATAAGCATCTCAGCAATGGAAATGGCTTGTAATCAACTTGTGTGCCTGTAGAAGTATTTTAGTTCACGGCAAAGTAATTAATGTTACCATAGTTCTCATAGAATAAACCCATTTTGAAATCATATCATCTTGTTCCTAGTCCTATTACCCATCCCTTCTTATTATGCTCATTAAGCATGAAGAACTGCCAGACTGGCGAGATCTGAGTAAGAAAACGGCTACTCCTGGATTTCAGAGCATTCTTGCAGTTTGCCTTCAGTGTTTTAGGAAACTGTAAAAAACTTAGATTTTGGTGCCCAGATTACTTTGTCACATGTTACAATGAATATTCAGGCACATCTCATCTTTTTATTAGTATCTCAGTGGCTAAATGAGTAAGTGCCAGACTGCAATCCTTAGCTAGTCTGAAGGGTGTTTCTGATCACTTAACTGTCTGAGGTACATTGTAGACTGGGTAAGCCAGATCAGAGGTTAGAGGAAGCCAAGAGAATACTATCTCCAAAAGATACATGTCAGAAAATGCATTCCATTGTTCACACAAACCCCCAGGTTGAAGGCAGATTTAATTTTATCAATTACTCCTAAAAATGGGAAAAACTTTACCAACTGACAAAAAATTTTTTGTTGTCCTGATAATCGTTATCCTCTTCAGTACAAAGACTGGTCTGTTGCAGCTCTCGTGCTACTGCATCCTTTGCAGGCCTCTTCTTGTCTACGTAACTACTGCAACCTACATCTATTTGAACCAGCTTACTGTGTTTATCCCTTTGCCTCTCTCTACAGTTTTCACCCCTGTCCTCCACACTGCTCCCAATACCAAATTGATGATCATTGATGCCTCAGGCTGTATCCTACCGACCAATCTCTTTTCTTAGTGAAGTTCTGTGGTAAATTTATTATTTTCTCCAGTTCAAATCATTAACTTGTTAGTTATTCCATCTACCCATCTAATCTTATGCATTTTTTTTAAAACTAAATTTCAGAAGCTTCAGTTCTTTTCTTGTGTGAGCTCCTTGTCTGCATTTCACTTCCATTCAGCAAATACTTCAGGAAAGGCTCTGTAACACTCAAATTTATATTCAGTGTTAACAAATTTCTCCTTTGCCAAAATGCTTTACTCTACATCTACATTTATACTCCGCAAGCCACCCAATGGTGTGTGGCAGACGGCACTTTACGTGTCACTGTCGTTACCTCCCTTTCCTCTTCCAGTTGCGTATGGTTCACGGGAACAACGACTGCCGGAAAGCCTCCGTGCACGCTCGAATCTCTCTAATTTTACATTCGTGATCTCCTCGGGAGGTATAAGTAGTGGGAAGCAATATATTCGATACCTCATCCAAAAACGCACCCTCTCAAAACCTGGACAGCAAGCTACCCTGCGATGCAGAGTGCCTCTCTTGCAGAGTCTGCCACTTGAGTTTGCTAAACATCTCCGTAACGCTATCACGCTTACAGAATAACCCTGTGACAAAACGCGCCGCTCTTCTTTGGATCTTCTCTATGTCCTCTGTCAACCCGACCTGGTACAGATCCCACACTGATGAGCAATACTCAAATGAGTTTTTTGTAAGCCACCTCCTTTGCTGATGGACTACATTTTCTAAGGACTCTATAACGATATGTTTACGTAATGTGTATACATAAACATACAGTTATAAATGTCCCCGTTCGTAGCCGCTAATTATAACAATATGCTTACTTTTGTGCTGCAACATATAGCTATAATCAGCGGTGGAAACATATTTGCGAACGCCGACCGTGTGCGGCTGTTTCTTGTTGGATCGTCTGATCAGTCGGAAGTTGCATTGCGGAAGAGAGTAAATGCCTATTCAAAATATAATTATTTTTGGATAGCTCAACATGAATTTCCTAAGGGACCGTAGTTTATCATGCATTTACCAATAGAATATGGCGCGAAGAAAATATTTCGCCGCATACAACCTCCGTCCGATTTCGACGAAAGAATTCGTGACTGTGAACTCTCTATTTAGCAGAAACATAAAGAAAATTAAATAACTTCATGAAAGAGTGAGACATAGATTCTACATTAAATAAATAGTCCATACACCAGTTCCATTTAAATCTGAATTTATGGCAATTAATAGACGAACTTACACTGCAATGAAGGATTTAACATGGATGCCGTTTTGACTGGCACTTCTCGTAATGAAAACAATTCCTTTGACGCTTTCACATACACGTCGCACAATAAATCTACTGCTAGGCACTTTACACTAGAACAATATTATTTTTAACAATAATAATACGGCGGCAAGACATGCGCGTCCGACACACGTTACGGGAGACAAGAGAAGAATGAGTAACTGTTCATCGAGAATATCTCGTACATCAAAAAAAATGTGTAAAAAAGTATTCTTCTTCTGTCCGTTTTTCGCGCCGCGGTTTTCAAAGTCAATAACTCACAGCATCTCTGACGGCGCTTCGACAATAAACAAGTTACGTCACAGGTCGTTCACCTTTTACATTCTCGCAACATTATTTGCTAACTGTAGCTGTTGCCGAGCGACTGCTCGATTAGTGAATGATTTAAAATGATAAGGCAATCACATAATGTTACAACTCTCCCAATGAATCTCAACCTGGCACCCGCCTTACCAACAATTAATTTTATATGATCATCCCACTTCAAATTGTTCCGTACACTTACTCCCAGATATTTTACAGAAGTAACTGCTACCAGTGTTTGTTCCCGTATCATACAATCGTACAATAAAGGATCCTTTTTTCTATGTATTCGCAATACATTACATTTGTCTATGTTAAGGGTCTGTTGCCACTCACTGCACCAGGTGCCTATCTGCTGCAGATCTTCCTGCATTTCGCTACAATTTTCTAATGCTGCATCTTCTCTGTATACTACAGCATCATCCGCAAAAAGCCGCATGGAACTTCCGACACTATCTACTAGGTCCTCTCTACTTCGACCGTCGTCAGTTATTTTGGTTCCCAGATAGAAAAACGCTTCATCTGCTTCTAGTGTCTCATTACCTAATCTAATTTTTTCTGCATCACCAGGTTAATTCAATTACATTCCATTACCTTTGAATTACTTTTGTTGATGGTCATCTTATAACTTAATTCAAGACACTACCTGTTTTGTTCAGTTATTCTTTCAAGTCTTTTGCTATCTCTGACACAGTTACAATATCATCAGCAAACTTCAGAGTTTTTATTTCTTCTCCCTAAACTGTAATTCCCTATCCAAATTTCTCTTTTTTTCCCATTACAGCTTGTTCTGTGTACAGATTGAATAAAATCGAGGATGGGCTAGAATTCTGTCTCACTCCCTTCTTGACCACTACTTCCCTTTCTTGTTCTTTGAATCTTATAATTGCAGTCTGGTTTCTGTGAAAGTCATTAGTAAACTCTGGCTCCTTGCACTTGGTTCATACTCCCTCCAGAATTTCAAAGAGTGTATTCCAGTAAGCATTGTCAACAGCTTTCTGTAAATCTACATATGCTATAACTGTAGGTTTGCTTTAGGATCATTAGTGCCTTGCTTATTCCTACATTTCTTCATAACCCAAACTAATCTTTCCTAAGATCATTTTCACACAATTTTTCCATTCTTGTATAAACTATTCATGTCAGTAATTTGTGAAAAACGTAACAAAACTGATTAATAGGAAATCCCCTTATTCTTCTCTTTGCTTCTTTGTGACAACTGCAAAGCAAAAATTTACCTCCATATCTGCTTGTGTGCAAGTGTGGTACTTTTTTGATCATACTTTCCTTTCTGTTATGTAACATCTATCACTTTCTCTATTATTGCAAGGAGACCTCAAGAATATCATAGCAATAGTATTTTATTCATTCTGTATTTATTTTCATGAAACTCTATAAGGTAATAAGAAGAAACTAACATTGTGAGAGATTCCTTAAGATATCACCAAATGATTAATTGGCCAGTGTGTAGTATTGTGACAATGAATGGAGAACTTTTCTCTGGGTTTTTTTAAATGTTGATTTTCCAATAGGCTATTGTGTATTTTCACAATGTATCCATGTGTGGTTGAAGATGTGGGACATTCTTTGTGTGATCTTTATTGAAGAGAAGTATGACAATGTTTTAATTTGGCTGTCCGTATCTTATGTGAGAAAATGAAGCAGCAGACTCCTCAAACCATTAAGAAATAAACATGAATTGCTGTTGGCAGTAAGCCACACAGAATAGTGTTTTATGACAAAATGGTATTCCTGTTTACCCATTTGAACAAAACTACTTCAAAGGCTGTTTCCCAGGTCGGTTATTCCAACTTAAAATGTGTGCAATTAGATGTTCTAGTGTTCCTTGTCCATGAAGCCATGCTCACGAAGTTTAAATGAATCGCGTGGAAGTACAAGAGAGGAAAGCAGAGAGACAGAGGGAGAGAGAGACAACAACATTATAATGGGAAATACAGCAGATGGTAACGTACCTGCGTAGGGTATGAATCTTTTTCCCCTCATGAAAGTATTCAAATAGCATCCATCAGGATTGATTCGTACACCAACCCGTCGTCGTGTGGATTCCAGTATGCAGCAATTTTTCCCGGAGGTATGTTTCACAGCCTTGTACAGTATCGGAAACCGGTAAGAACAGTGACACAACTCAAAATGCAATACTTGAGGAAACTCGATTTTAAGAATTAATTCTTTGAAACTTATTGAAATAGTATAAGCTTCTGTTAAATTTCAAGTAAGTGCTGTTGCCAGTAAATTCTGGTGTGTTTTACATGCTCTTTGGGGCAGTCCACACTTATTTTTCAGTGATTAACTAAAAATGGCTGTTTTTAGTGTTGTCGCTTTTATTGCCGGAGTGCGATACTTGCAAGAAAGTACTCTGCATCTTTTACCGAAGCTATATAAACGAGATCTTTTAAATGTCCTCACAAGGAAAGTCTGCTGGACCAGGTGCAGACAATGCATAGGCTAGGGGATTGATTCACCTCTGCTCTCCCATCTGTCACTCGCGGTTAACTTACGAATTACATCTTAACAATATATGAGAGCACTTGGAACGCAAAACCTGCAAATTGAGTGAAACTGCGATAGACACTGAAGCGCCAAAGAAACTGGTATAGGAATGCATATTCAAATATACAGATAAGTAAACGGGAAGAATACGGCGCTGCGGTCGGCAACTCCTATGTAAGACAAGTTTCCGTTGCAGTTGTTAGGCGCAGTCTGGAACCGCGCCACCGATACGGTCGCAGGTTCGAATCCTGCATCGGGCATGGCTGTGCGTGATGTCCTTAGGTTTGTTAGGTTTAAGTAGTTCTAAGTTCTAGGGGACTGATGACTTCAGATGTTAAGTTTCATAGTGCTCAGAGCCATTTTGAGCAGTTGTTAGATCGGTTAGTGCTGCTACAATGGTAGATTATCAAGATTTAACTGAGTTTGAGCGTGGTGCTGTAGTTGACGCAAGAGTGACAGGACGCAGCATCTCTGAGGTAGCGATGAAGTGGGGATTTTTCCGTACAACCATTTCACGAGTATACCGTGAATATCAGGACTCCGGTAAAACATCAAATCTCTGACATCGCTGCGACCGGAAAAATATCCTGCAAGAACGGGACCAACGACACCTGAAAAAATCGTTCAGCGTGACAGAAGAGCAACCACTCCGCAAATTGCTGCAGATTTCAGTGCTGGCCCCTCAACAATTCTCAGCATGCGAACCATTCAACGAAAATTTTTTGATAAGGTCTTCCTGAGCTGAAAGCCTGCTCGTGTACCCTTGATGATTGCGTGACACAAAGCTTTACGCCTCACCTGGGCCGTCAACACCGACTTGGATCGTTGATGACTGGCAACATGTTGCATGGTCGGACGAGCCGTAGTTCAAATTGGATGGACGGGTACGGTTATGGAGACAACCTCATGAATACATGGACCCTGCATGTCAAGACTCTGACAGATGACGCGTCCGTAAGCATCCTGTCTGATCACATTGTGCATTCCGATAGACTTGGGCAATTCCAGCATGACAATGCGACACCCCGCGTGTCCAGAGTTGCTACAGAGTGGCTCCATGAACACTCTTCCGAGTTTAAACACTTCCGCTGGCCTCCAGACTCCTCAGACATGAACATTGAGCATATCTGGGATGCCTTGCAACGTGCTGTTCAGAAGAGATCTCCACTCCCTCTTACTCTTGTCGATTTATGGACAGCCCTGCAGGATTCATGGCGCCATTTCCCTCCCGCACTACTTCAGAAATTAAACGAGTCCACGCCACGTCATGTTGCAACACTTCTGTGTGCTCGCGAGTGTATCGGTTTGTTTGGGTCTTCAGTGAGTTTTTGCTGTGTTACCAACATCCTAAGTTCTTATCTACTTAGACGTGGAGTAAACTATGTGTTACTGCAAGCTGTAGCACGATGTACGTAGAGGCATAGTTTATTTTGCGTCGTAATTACTGCGTCATCTCGTTTGATGCAAACTTGTGTTTGACAGTTTGATGCAAGTGTGGAAGTGCTTCACTCGGTTGTGACCGGGAACGGAAGGCAGAGGGGACGGACAGATGCCGCAGTACCCTGCTGACCTTCACTGTGACCCGTGCTCTCGTTGCAGCGTAGGCGGATGCACAAAGGCCAGCGAGTGCCGTCAGTTGCGAAAAACGTTTACCGTCACACCCAGCTCCGGCAGAAACTTTACGTCAGACATTTGCGCAGCGAGTGTCGTTTAAAAAGCGAAACCTATCTGTGCTTCTGTAATCCCGCATGCGGTGATACAGGGCGTACGGATATTACCGACACTTCCTTTAGGTACCTATGGATATCGGTGGCGTAATAAATGTCAGAGTAGCTAATCAGAAGTATCGAATACAGATGGAGAAAATAATAATCTCTCACTGTGACGCGTATTTCAATAAAGTAGCAAGATTTGTAAAACTGAAGTTGTCAAACTAACTTAATTTCTCTCTTATGAGGGGGAGCAGTGGAGCAACGGTCATCAATGATGGTGATGCGCATTCCTCTTACTTCATGTGATACATTTCAAAATGACTTGGCTCTTGAAGTTTTTACCACCGTTTCTGTATAGTTTGTATCTGACAGAAGCGAGAGCAGCAGATTCACAGTTCGGAGACAATGGCCGGATCGTACGTAATTTGCGCTTCCTCAAAATGATCCAAATCACTGGTAAGTGATCCGCAAAAAATCTCAGGGAAGCGCATTGCTTACAGCAGAATGAAATCAATGGCTGAACGCGAAGTGCATTCGGCACATTGTCCTCTGCTGAGCTCGCGATTCCGGCTAGTTGCCATGTCTCATCAGGCCAACTGTTTCACCTCTGAACTCCTCGGTTCAGCTATTGGCTACAGGGTGTCAGTTTCGAGGTCTTTCAGGAGGGGTTAATTATGTTAAGCGCCTAGTCGGACACCAACATCAGAAAATAAAAAATCATGTTTGGCGTGAGTAGCGCATTACACTGCCTCAATATATGCCGTAAAAAAGCGACGGGAAACCTGATGTGGGGTTACCAAATTCGAGCATTAAGCAAACAGTCTCGCGTATTTTCAACGTCTCACAGTGGTGATTCATATGTAACCAATTTATTTCCTGCAGTGCCACTTACCCGTTTTATCGTTTTGTGTTAGGATTTTTCCAGTTAGTCGTTGGATCTGTTCCTCATTGTTTGCTTCAAACGGAAAGGACCTCACCGCAGTTTGGGTTTCGTGAAAGAGAAAAATAAAAAATGAGTTGTTTCGTTTGTGTCCGTTTCATCTTGGGGTTGAAGCTCTTTTTTTTCTCCGTGTTTGCTTTAATAATACGTGTGTTTTTGCATATGGTCCGCCTTTAGAACGAAAAAGTTATCCATGCGATGATTCGGGGTGCATTTCAGATAATGGTGTAAATACTCGTAAAACAAGCTCTTAGTGCTGGAAGTAGTGAGGCATTTGAAAATATAAACTATTTTCAGATAATATAGTTATGTTGACAGCTTATAATAATGTTTGTAGTTTTCTGTCTCCTAGTCTGACAAACGTTCGTATTAATTGCCGTGTAACCGGTGAATTAGCTTGCACTATTATTATTGTTATTTAGAGAGTGTCTTCTCAGGTAAACTAGGATCCAGTCAACTTTTAAAATAACTTGGAGCGCAATATTCATGTCTTTTTTTTTTTTTTCCCCACAAATAATGTCAACATAAAGCGTCATCTCTAGCACTTCATATATCTTTATATGGAACAGTTCAGTTTACGTTTGTTGTTAGATGGCCGTAATTCATTTAGAGTATTAGTTGAATATATATTTAACGTCTTAGCCGACACAACCGTTAGAAAACAAAATTCCTGTGTATCAAGGCCGTTAGCAGATCGATCTCTAGTGACCCCGCGGAGTGGAGCCATCTGTGGCGGCGCTGCGAACTGCTGGGACAGCAGCGCTCTGGTGGCGACTCTGGCAAGCATTGAGAAATGTTGCCTGACGCGTATTGTAGCACCAACTGGCGGAGCGTCCACGAACTGCTTGCTGTATCATGATGCCTTTGAGTTTTTTGTTCTCTTGTGTTTCACTTAGAGCGTGGGGAAGTGACGAGGCTACTGCAGAGAGCGGGAATCAATAAAAAGGAGATTTTCATACCATTGCTTAAGCTGCCCACAGACACGTACAGGATATACGGTGCTCAAAAGTACTTCGTCTTATTATGAATAGTATATTCATTTTAAGGCTCAGTAGTCGTAAAGTTCGTTTCATGAAGTAGCAGTTTGAGTCGCAAAACGTCGTCGCGAAGTTGCCTTGTGGTTTTATAGCGCAGTGGGCACAATTAATCAACATTTTTCCTCCTGTATAGGCTAAAAATAATTGTGTTAACTGCTTTTTAATTTGTAGTTTTTTTTCCCTCTTTATAGTGCTGTACGTATTTCGAAGATCAACTGCGTGTAGTTCACTTTGATTTTTTTCCATTTTGCGAAATACGGCGAAGTCTCCGCAAACAGATTTCGAAGGAATGCGTTTAGAAGTTTCGAATGATTGTATTGGGTTATTGCAGATAGTCGCTGATGCTTGTTGCTCTAACGTCTAACCTAATGCTTTTACATCGCCAGGCGCTCGCACCATAAGTTAATTATTGACTGTCGTTAAAATTTGTTTCTAAATGTAACTTACGAAAAGATTACCGAAAAACATAGGAATGCAATATAATGCTTCAGCCTCTCTCGACGAGTTTAGTGGCTTATAACACTGCATTTCTGTTGACGGATCACTGATAGTGATCTCCGACAGCAGTTAAATGTCAGATGTTTCGCATTGTTTTCGCTAATCCTTGCTGGAAACGGTTGTGATCAGATAATTTCAAGTTAATGTCGTTCGGTAACACTCGAAGTATTTTTTTTTTTTTTTTCCTAATGAAGACCAGATGAAATCAAGTCTCATACGTGGACGTTAATTTTATTGCATTTTTGGCCCACACGTATCAAATGAACTATTTTTTAATGACTCAGGTTGTATCCCATCAACCGATTCCATCTTTTGTTCAAGTTGTGACATTTATTTTTTATCTCCCCGATTGCATTCAGTACCAGTTCATTAGTTTCCGATCTAATCATCTAACCTTCAGCATTATTTTGTAGCACCGCATATGAAAAGCTTATATTCCGTTCTTCTCCTTACAGCTTATAATCCGCATTTTGACTTTCGTATAACGCTACGGTCCAGAATAATAATGTCGGAAAATACTTCCAAACACTTAAAAAAAATTTATTCGTTGTTAACACGTTTCTCTATTAAAGAAACCGTTCCGTTGCTGTTTCAGGTCTGCGTTTTATGTTCTCCACTTCGCGCCACCATTTTGCTCCATAAAATTTCCTCAGTAACACATTATTTAACGCGATTACATTACATTACCCTTACGGAGACGTAGTATTTTTAATGTACACACGTGAACGAAGGTGCTGTCTCACTCCGTTGTGTCGTGCAGGTTTGTTGCTATTGTGACAGTCCCCGTAGCGATCGGAAGGTCATCCCTGACATACAAACAGCCCCCATGAACGCTACTTATGAGTAGAATGCCGCACTCGAATGGATTGCAGCATTTCAGTTGAAAGTAAAACGCTAGTAGGACGCGTTAGAGTGCATGGAACGTGTGAGTGAAAATCCGGCATGCCACAAAAACAGCGCATGCCGTCCACGCTTGACAGATGATCGTTATCTACAACTTTTGAGTCAAAGGAAACGTGGGTTGACTGCTGCGGAACCGAATTCAGCTTTCGAAGAGGCTACAGAACAGCGTGCATCGCATCAAACTGTTAGGAGACGATTGCATTCTCCGTTACCAATGAACGTGGCGGGCGCAAAGTACACCACTACACCAAATACTCCGTTATAGATGGTCAAGGAATCATGCAGAATGGACTCCCCGCGGCATCGGGCGTTGTTAACGAACGAAACTAATTTGTGTACCCTAGTAATCTCAGTGAACGTGTTTGGAGAATATGAACGACTCAAACACTGACGTGGGCAACAATGCGGTGGTGTAGTGATGCTCTGGAGTGGCATTACATAGGGGCACCGTATTACACGTGCAAACTAAAGTGACACTCGGCGCGGTGTCTGATGGGAGTGACTGTAAAGACGAAATGTATTTACGGTCGTTCCCATCAGCCGCCACGCCGAGTGTCAATTTAGTTTGCGGGTATAGTACGCCGCTCGTGGTTGTTGAGGGCAGTATCACTGACTTTCGATATGGCAACGATATTCTGCAAGCAGTAGTGGGATTGTATCGCCAACATTTTGGTGACAATTTCATTTTGATGGATGATAACTCTCGTGCTCGTTGTGCCGTTCTCAAAAACATGCTCCCTTAGCACGCTAGGATCACCAGAATGGAGTGGACTGCCAGTTGCCCAGGCATGAACCCAATCGCACATGTGTGGGATCGATATAAGTGAGATGTTTTTGGACATTGTCGAGGAGCCCGTACTCTGCGAAACCTATGAAGAATCACCATTGGAGAATGGGACAGTTTGGACCAGAACTGGCCAGATGGTCTCATCGATGGAATAACACGACGGATCCAAGCCTGGATCCAAGCAGGGGGACGTTCCACCATGTATTGACGTCACTCGTAAGTGCTGCGAACCCTCTCCCCCTGCGAAACAGACGATTTTGTCGTTCAAATATGTTTGTTTTTTATCTGATTATCTGGACACATTGCAAATGAATACATACGCATGTCTCAGGCCCAATTTTTGTTTTTTGTACCATGAATTTTGAAATGAAAGGGTGATGTAAAACTTTTGTTGATGTGTGTAGTATTTTTATGACCTAACGCAACCCACAAAACAAGATAACAGAAGATCATTAAAGATCTTACCAGTGCTACAAAATATCTGAAAATAAAGACTACAGACTCAGCCAAGTACTTCAGATGGGGTAATGTCTCTCATTATATACATATCAAAGGTGCTATTTTCTTTCATTCCCCACAGACGGTTTCTACATAAAACAGGAAAATTGTATTTCTGGCTTATCTGCTTGTGATTGCAATGCTACTATAAAATCTGAATTTGCAATAACAAGAAACGAGGCTCAGAGTCAGAGTGGGAGAGGAGAGGAGATAGAAAGAGGGGTGGGAGGAAGTGGGCATAGAGATCCGGAAGGAAGGGGAGAGGGGAGGGGAGTAGGAGGAAACGGTGAGGGGGGGAGGTATGATTGACAAAGAGAGGAGGAGGAGGAGATCGACTGGGACAAGGGAGAGGAGGAGATTAGGACGTGTACCTAGTTCCCATACATACTAGAAACGTGTGCATTCTCTATTCTTTCTTTTCCATTTAACCAGACTGAGCCACAACAACGCGTGGCTGGGTACAGCTAGTGGTATAATGGAAAAGTAATGGGTGTTTCCGTCATGCCCAGTACATTACATTTATATTTAGTAATGTCGTGTACCGTAGATTATTTTCACGATTATTTTATCGATATGATGTGGAACAAGTCAGATTACAAGATATACAGCGTGGTCCATTGATATTGACCGGGCCAAATATCTCACGAAATAAGCATCAGACGGAAAAACTACAAAGAACGAAACTCGTCTAGCTTGAAGGGGAAAACCAGATGGCGCTATGGTTGGCCCGCTAGATGACGCTGTCTTAGGTCAAACGGATATCAAGTGCGTTTTTAAAAATAGGACCCCCCATTTTTTGTTACCTATTCCTGTAGTACGTAAAGAAATACGAATGTTTTAGTTGGACCACTTTTTTGCTTTGTGATAGATGGCGCTCTAATAGTCACAAACGTATAAGTACGTGGTATCACGTAACATTCCGCCAGTGCGGACGGTGTTTGCTTCGTGATACATTACCCGTGTTAAAATGGACCGTTTACCAATTGCGGAAAAGGTCGATATCGTGTTGATGTATGGCTATTGTGATCAAAATGCCCAACGGGCGTGTGCTGTGTATGCTGCTCGGTATCCTGGACGACATCATCCAAGTGTCCGGACCGTTCGCCAGATAGTTACGTTATTAAAGGAAACAGGAAGTGTTCAGCCACATGTGAAACGTCAACCACGACCTGCAACAAATGATGATGGCCAAGTAGGTGTTTTAGCTGCTGTCGCGGCTAATCCGCACATCAGTAGCAGACAAATTGTGCGATAATCGGGAATCTCAAAAACGTCGGTGTTGAGAATGCTACATCAACATCGATTGCGCCCTTACCATATTTCCATGCACCAGGAATTGCATGGCGACGACTTTGAACGTGGTGTACAGTTCTGCTACTGGGCACAAGAGAAGGTACGGGACGATGACAGATTTTTTGCACTAGTTCTATTTAGCGACGAAGCGTCATTCACCAACAGGCGTAACGTTAACCGGCATAATATGCACTATTGGGCAACGGAAAATCCACGATGGCTGCGACAAGTGGAACATCAGCGACCTTGGCGGGTTAATGTATGGGGCGGGATTACGGGAGGAAGGATAATTGGCCCCCATTTTATCGATGACAATCTAAATGGTGCAATGTATGTTCTACCGATGTTACTACAAGATGTTTCACTGCATGACAGAATGGCGATGTACTTCCAACCTGATGGATGTCCAGCACATAGCTTGCGTGCGGTTGAAGCGGTATTGAATAGCATATTTCATGACAGGTGGATTGGTCATCGAAGCACCATACCATGGCCCGCACTTTCACCTTATCTGACGTCCACCGATTTCTTTGTGTGTGGAAAGTTGAAGGATATTTGCTATCGTGATCCACCGACAACGCCTTCCAACATGCGTCAGCGAATTGTGAATGCATGTGCGAACATTACGGAAGGCGAACTACTCGCTGTTGAGAGGAATGTCGTTACACGTATTGCCAAATGCATTGAGGTTGACGGACATCATTTTGCGCATTTATTTCATTAATGTGGTATTTACAGGTAATCACGCTGTAACAGCATGCGTTCTCAGAAATGACAAGTTCACAAAGGTACATGTATCACATTGGAACAACCGAAATAAAATGTTCAAACGTACCTACGTTCTGTATTTTAATTTTAAAAACCTCCCTGTTACCAACTGTTTGCTAAAATTGTGAGCTATATGTTTGTGACTATTACAGCGCCATCTATCACAAAGCGAAAAAAGTGGTCCAACTAAAACATTCATATTTCCTTACGTACTACACGAATATGTAATAAAAATGGGGGTTCCTATGTAAAAAAAAAAAAAAAAAAAAAAAAAAACCGCAGTTGATATCAGTTTGACTTATGGCAGCGTCATCTAGCGGGCCAACCATAGCGCCATCTGGTTTCCCCCTTCTACATCTACATCTACATCTATACTCCGCGAGCCACCTTACGGTGTGTGGCGGAGGGTACTTATTGTACCACTATCTGATCCCCCCTTCCCTGTTCCATTCACGAATTGTGCGTGGAAAGAACGACTGCTTGTAAGTCTCCGTATTTGCTCTAATTTCTCGGATCTTTTCGTTGTGATCATTACGCGAGATATATGTGGGCGGTAGTAATATGTTGCCCATCTCTTCCCGGAATGTGCTCTCTCGTAATTTCGATAATAAACCTCTCCGTATTGCGTAACGCCTTTCTTGAAGTGTCCGCCACTGGAGCTTGTTCAGCATCTCCGTAACGCTCTCGCGCTGACTAAATGTCCCCATGACGAATCGCGCTGCTTTTCGCTGGATCATGTCTATCTCTTCTATTAATCCAACCTGGTAAGGGTCCCATACTGATGAGCAATACTCAAGAATCGGACGAACAAGCGTTTTGTAAGCTACTTCTTTCGTCGATGAGTCACATTTTCTTAGAATTCTTCCTATGAATCTCAACCTGGCGCCTGCTTTTCCCACTATTTGTTTTATGTGATCATTCCACTTCAGATCGCTCCGGATAGTAACTCCTAAGTATTTTACGGTCGTTACCGGTTCCAATGATTTACCACCTATGGCATAATCGTACTGGAATGGATTTCTGCCCCTATGTATGCGCATTATATTACATTTATCTACGTTTAGGGAAAGCTGCCAGCTGTCGCACCATGCATTAATCCTCTGCAGGTCCTCCTGGAGTACGTACGAGTCTTCTGATGTTGCTACTTTCTTGTAGACAACCGTGTCATCTGCAAATAGCCTCACGGAGCTACCGATGTTGTCAACTAAGTCATTTATGTATATTGTAAACAATAAAGGTCCTATCACGCTTCCCTGCGGTACCCCCGAAATTACCTCTACATCTGCAGATTTTGAACCGTTAAGAATGACATGTTGTGTTCTTTCTTCTAGGAAATCCTGAATCCAATCACAAACCTGGTCCGATATTCCGTAAGCTCGTATTTTTTTCACTAAACGTAAGTGCGGAACCGTATCAAATGCCTTCCTGAAGTCCAGGAATACGGCATCAATCTGCTCGCCAGTGTCTACGGCACTGTGAATTTCTTGGACAAATAGGGCGAGCTGAGTTTCACATGATCTCTGTTTGCGGAATCCATGTTGGTAATGATGAAGGAGATTTGTATTATCTAAGAACGTCATAATACGAGAACACAAAACATGTTCCATTATTCTACAACAGATTGACGTAAGCGAAATAGGCCTATAATTATTCGCATCTGATTTATGACCCTTCTTGAAAATGGGAACGACCTGCGCTTTCTTCCAGTCGCTAGGTACTTTACGTTCTTCCAGCGATCTACGATAAATTGCTGATAGAAAGGGGGCAAGTTCTTTAGCATAATCACTGTAGAATCTTAAGGGTATCTCGTCTGGTCCGGATGCTTTTCCGCTACTAAGTGATAGCAGTTGTTTTTCAATTCCGATATCGTTTATTTCAATATTTTCCATTTTGGCGTCCGTGCGACGGCTGAAGTCAGGGACCGTGTTACGATTTTCCGCAGTGAAACAGTTTCGGAACACTGAATTCAGTATTTCTGCCTTTCTTCGGTCGTCCTCTGTTTCGGTTCCATCGTGGTCAACGAGTGACTGAATAGGGGATT
Source organism: Schistocerca serialis cubense (assembly GCF_023864345.2). Taxonomy (NCBI): domain Eukaryota; kingdom Metazoa; phylum Arthropoda; class Insecta; order Orthoptera; family Acrididae; genus Schistocerca; species Schistocerca serialis. Next base: position 865,636,591 of record NC_064641.1, on the reverse strand, counting down.
TAGATCCGCTTACCGATTTTACATATGACCAAAACTTTTTAGGGTTCTTGCTTAGATTGTTTGCCAATGTTTTATGTTCGAATTCGTTGAATGCTTCTCTCATTGCTCTCTTTACGCTCTTTTTCGCTTCGTTCAGCTTTTCCTTATCAGCTATGATTCGACTACTCTTAAACCTATGATGAAGCTTTCTTTGTTTCCGTAGTACCTTTCGTACATGATTGTTATACCACGGTGGATCTTTCCCCTCGCTTTGGACCTTAGTCGGTACGAACTTATCTAAGGCGTACTGGACGATGTTTCTGAATTTTTTCCATTTTTGTTCCACATCCTCTTCCTCAGAAATGAACGTTTGATGGTGGTCACTCAGATATTCTGCGATTTGTGCCCTATCACTCTTGTTAAGCAAATATATTTTCCTTCCTTTCTTGGCATTTCTTATTACACTTGTAGTCATTGATGCAACCACTGACTTATGATCACTGATACCCTCTTCTACATTCACGGAGTCGAAAAGTTCCGGTCTATTTGTTGCTATGAGGTCTAAAACGTTAGCTTCACGAGTTGGTTCTCTAACTATCTGCTCGAAGTAATTCTCGGACAAGGCAGTCAGGATAATGTCACAAGAGTCTCTGTCCCTGGCTCCAGTTCTGATTGTGTGACTATCCCATTCTATACCTGGTAGATTGAAGTCTCCCCCTATTACAATAGTATGATCACGAAACTTCTTCACGACGTTCTGCAGGTTCTCTCTGAGGCGCTCAACTACTACGGTTGCTGATGCAGGTGGTCTATAGAAGCATCCGACTATCATATCTGACCCACCTTTGATACTTAACTTAACCCAGATTATTTCACATTCGCATTCGCTAATAACTTCACTGGATATTATTGAATTCTTTACTGCTAAAAATACTCCTCCACCATTGGCGTTTATCCTATCCTTGCGGTATATATTCCATTCTGTGTCTAGGATTTCGTTACTGTTCACTTTCGGTTTTAACCAACTTTCCGTTCCTAATACTATATGCGCACTATTTCCTTCAATAAGAGATACTAATTCAGGAACCTTGCCCTGGATACTCCTGCAGTTTACCAATATTACGTTAACTTTTCCTGTTTTTGGTCTCTGAGGACGGACATTCTTTATCAACGATGATAATGTCCTCTCTGGTAAGCCGTCAGGTATTTTATCGTTTCGCCCAAGGGGGGGTCCCTCTAACCTAAAAAACCCCCGTGTGCACGCCACACGTACTCTGCTACCCTAGTAGCTGCTTCCGGTGTGTAGTGCACGCCTGACCTGTCTAGGGGGGCCCTACAGTTCTCCACCCAATAACGGAGGTCGATGAATTTGCAACCATTATAGTCGCAGAGTCGTCTGAGCCTCTGGTTTAGACCCTCCACACGGCTCCAAACCAGAGGACCGCGATCGACTCTGGGCACTATGCTGCAGATATTAAGCTCAGCTTGCACTCCGCGTGCGATGCTGGTTGTCTTCACCAAATCAGCCAGCCGCCGGAAGGAACCAAGGATGGCCTCAGAACCCAAGCGGCAGGCGTCATTCGTTCCGACATGTGCTACTATCTGCAGCCGGTCACACCCAGTGCGTTCAATAGCTGCCGGAAGGGCCTCCTCCACACTACGGACGAGACCCCCCGGCAAGCACACCGAGTGCACACTGGCATTCTTCCCCGACCTACCCGCTATTTTCCTGAGGGGCTCCATAACCCGCCTAACGTTGGAGCTCCCTATAACTAATAGGCCCGCCCTCTGTGACTGTCGGGACCTTGCCGGAGAATCTGCCACTGGCCCAACAGGCGAGGCACCCTGTGGTGGCTCGGAAACGATGTCATCACCACTAGGAAGCACCCCGTACCTGTTGGAAAGGGGTAAGGCAGCTGCCACGCGGCCAGATCCCACCTTCGCCTTTCGGCCAGGCACGCGCGAGCCCACCACTGTCCGCCATTCACCCTGGAGTGATGGCTGACCGGTAAGATGCTCACTGCCGGAAGACGCAGCGACATCAGGGGTTCCATGTGATTCCAAGGCCACCGAAGTAGGCATAGGTCTCACCACAGTTGCCCCAACGCCACTACGAGCCGACGCCTGCGCCTCGAGCTCGATGAGCCTAACAGACAAAGCCTCCACCTGCCCCCGAAGAGTGGCCAATTCTCCTTGCGTCCGCTCACAACAACCACAGCCCCTACACATGACTATGTTTACCCTACTCTATACGGTGACAAATTCCCAAGATAACCTTCTGATGAGCTACTCTGATAATCAAGAAACACTCACTGAAATACGAGACGCGCAAACTATGCTAGGTTTTCCCAGAAAAACTATTTAAAAGCTAAGCGCAGCAAATAAGTACAAAAACGCTTTATACAAACAGTACTCGCTGCTGCTGGTGCTGTCGCTCTGGCTGTCACAAGACAACTGCTGATTCAGGTGACTAGTGGCTAACGGCCGCGAAACAAACAAAAGACGGTTTTAGGGCGCTTTCTGTTCTAAACGATCAAGAAAACACTAAGAAATCTAACACGAAAACTACGTAAAGTTTTATCAAGAACTGTTAGTTACTATGCAGAGCAGATAAACACAAATAGAACCCCTTCCTTAGTGGAAGGTCGTAAACAAAATGCAAAATAAACGCTTTATACAAACAGTACTCGCTGCTGCTGGTGCTGTCGCTCTGGCTGTCACAAGACAACTGCTGATTCAGGTGACTAGTGGCTAATGGCCGCGAAACAAACAAAAGACGGTTTTAGGGCGCTAGATAAGCTTCGTTCTTTGTAGTTTTTTCGTTTGACGCTTATTTCGTGAGATATTTGACCCGATCACGATCAATGGACCACCCTGTATATACATACATGAATAGTGATAACATTAATATTACTGAAATTTTTAGTTCTACACATGCAACTACATTTAGAGGCACAATTTTTTTTTTACCAGTTTTGATACAGAAACTCGTCCATGGAATAGAAGGAGTTGTCCAAAAGAAATGATTTTAGGCTAGATTTAAAACTTGATCTGCTACCTGCCAGACACTTTATGTTGTTGGGCAAATGATCGAAGATTTTTGTTGCTGAACAATGTACTCCTTTTTGAGCTACTGACAGCTTCCATAACGGATAGTAGGTCATTTTTCCCTCTAGTGTTGTACGTATGAACATCACTGTTCTTCGCGAATTGAGACGCATTATTTATAACGAATTTCATTAGTGAATATATTTGCTCTGGTGGTGCAGTTGAAATACCTAACTCCTTGAATAGGTGCCTACATGACGTCCTTGGGTGAACACCACTAATTATTCTCACTGCTCTCTTTTGTGCCTTCTGCCTGTCCATGCACCAATTGTCGATCCTCTGCATTTCGCTACAGTTTTCTGGCGTTGCCAAATTCTTTTACAGAATGAGCACGAGCTCCACCTACAAAATTTGATGGTTGTTAAAGGGTTTTTATCAACTATTCATTGGCTGGATAAAGACTTTCTCTTGAATGTTCCATGTACTATGGTTTTTTCTACACATCCACGTGAGTCCCGTATATTTGCCGGTGTCATTTCCTTACTTTCTGTTAGGTTGTTGTCACCGTGTTTTGGAATCCAACAGAGGATGTCTTAGTCCGCCTGGCATCTTGCCTTCATGTCCCGCCCACCTCGATCCTAGTAATGTTCAACATGTACCCTTCCTCGCTGTTCAGCTCTTAGTGTTCGAATTGTCTTCCTATTATCAATCCAGTCTCACTTTTGTAAGTCAATATTGTTCATATCTACTGGTTGTAAACTTTCCTTTTCAGACGCAGCAGAAGGTTATTTTAGTTTGCCAGACACGCCCAGCCGATTTTGCTCTTGTGTACTCTTACGGATGTCAAACGGCTTCTCGTGGTCGTGCGGTAGCGTTCCCGCTTCCCACGCCCGGGTTCCCGGGTTCGATTCCCGGCGGGGTCAGGGATTTTCTCTGCCTCGTGATGGCTGGGTGTTGTGTGATGTCCTTAGGTTAGTTAGGTTTAAGTAGTTGTAAGTTCTAGGGGACTGATGACCTAAGATGTTAAGTCCCATAGTGCTCAGAGCCATTTTTTGTCAAACGGCTGTTGATGGCCCTGCTAAAATTAATTTCTTACTGTAAGTTCTGATTAATCCTTAAGTGAGACGAAACTTAAATCTACAATGTGAAGCAATGGTAGGAAAGTAGAGGGGTGAACGGACAAAAGCTGCTGTACAGAAGAAGGGGAGAGGACTGAAAGAAATGCAACCCAAGTTCAAAGCTGCAGAAAAACTTAAGATTAGGGGGAAATGGACGTTTATCGCATTCGTGAGCTAATACACTGACGAAAACAAAACTCGCACCAAGAACGAATCGTGCGACATAAAAGAAAGTTGGTAGGCGGCTTCCTACATCTGAAAGATGATGTACCAGCATTTCACATGCGTAATGACTTATTTCGCGCTTGCATTAACCTGTGATTTTGCGATGTTAATCACTTAAATATTTTACCTAGACAGATGTATTCCTGAAATTTCATTACTCTCCATTAATTATTTTTTGGTGTTGCGATTTTTGTTTTTTTTCGTCCGTGTATAATGTGCGAGCAAAGCGCGAGATACAGGCCATAGGTGGGAAACTGTGCAGGGTCATAACAGGTCGCACTACGCCTTTTAGCCGCTTCCCTGCTCTTGTAGCCGACACAACCCGCTGACAGTAATTTCTTTCGTTTGATGTTAGGAGAGGAATGCAGTATCGACCTATGCTGCGAAGTCTTTTCACACCACTGCAACACACAGTAACGGCTGCAAAACTGTTTGTGATCCCCGCTAACAACAAGCATTTTTTTCTCCTTTTGTTCACATGCATGATGTCACATTTTTTAAATTCCTGTTTTTACTCGTGGTACAGTACTCCGGTTGCACTACACATCTGAAAATAATAATGAAAAAAAAAGTTAGACCCGGCTCGTGTTTGTGAAATTTCAAGTGCTCCACTCGCCTGTGGCATCATGTGCGTGGCGTGTGCAACACGAGTAGTGACGCTGTTCGGGATGCCGGCCATAACCGTAGCGACTTTTGCCCTGCACAGAATCACTGTCGCACAGGCATTTTAATTCTATTGCTATATTAGACCTCGCCATTTTAGTCATTCGTGCCAAATGCATGCGTTGGAGTCCTTATGCAGTAAATTGATATCACAGCAAATTAATCTCTCACTCGGCGGCAGAGTGTGCGTTCGTGTGATACTTGCTCATACGTTAAAAAATTAAATGCGGCCCCGGGAGACGAACCCGGACGCTTACCTTTCGCAGAGAGATCTACCCGGGCAGAACTGGCATATCTTCGCAGCTACATTGCAGATATCTCGCTCCTACATTCAAAACTCAAAAGATATGTTGAAACTTCCTGCCGGCCGGGGTGGCCGAGCGGTTCTAGGCGCTACATTCTGGAACCGCGATACCGCTACGGTCGCAGGTTCGAATCCTGCCTCGGGCATGGATGTGTGTGATGTCCTTAGGTTAGTTAGGTTTAAGTAGTTCTAGGTTCTAGGGGACTGATGACCTCCGATGTTAAGTTCCATAGTGCTCAGAGCCATTTGAAACTTCCTGGCAGACCAAAACTTTATGTTGGACCGAGACTCGAAGTCGGGAACTTTGCCTTTCCCGGGTAAATGAGCCATCCTGGCGCTGCTAGTGACCCACTCTCACTGCCATACTTCTTCCAGTATCTCTCTGCTGCCCTCCAAACTTAACAGAAGTTCTCCTGCGTACTTTGCGGAGCTGTCAAAGAAAGCAATGTAAACGTTGTTCACTTACACGCAGGGAATTCTGCGTGATACAGAGATGGCGATTGTGGTTGTTTAAACTCTTGAGGGAAGGTACTGTCAAGTGCCGAAGCACCAACCTGCGGAAGAAATCTGCACAAAACTGACGAGAAGTCATTATGAACCAATGGAGAGTCTGGTAACAAAATCGGAGAATGATGTTACTTGCGAAACAACCTAACAAAAATGTAGGTTCGTGCCTGTTTGTACGCAAAGTGTTAGATTTGTCAATATTGAGGGTGAACCGCCAATCCCAGCACTATCCGTCGATTTGCTGCGGGTCTTGATGTATTTGCTTACAATTCTCTATCGTTTTGACAGTTCAAAATGGTTCAAATGGCTCTGACCACTATGCGACTTAACTTCTGAGGTCATCAGTCGCCTAGAACGTAGAACTAATTAAACCTAAGTAACCTAAGGACATCACACACACCCATGCCCGAGGCAGGATTCGAACCTGCGACCGTAGCGGTCGCTCGGCTCCAGACTGTAGCGCCTAGAACCGCACGGTTTTGACAGTACTGTGACATTCTTCCTTCTACGGATCTCGCTCCCTCTGCCGCCAACAGCAGCCATAATGGCGGGAAAAAGCCTGAAGATGGTCTGAGAAAAGGACCGATACCGGTTGCTAAGGAATAAAAATCTGAAAACGCTGTCGAGACTGCTTTTGTTTGATTTTTAGTGCTGTGTACGATGGCATTTGTTGTAGACAGTCTCTCGGAGCTCCATGTATTATCCACTACGTCATATACAGGCTGACTCAACATTCGCTCCCTCGGACGCTGCAGCATGACCCCTTGGATCGGACGGCCATTGGCACACGGTACGAGACAGCTAACGTCGACGCGCACGTAGATGGAATGTCCAGCCACACGAGACAAAGCGGCGTCAGCTGACGGGACGATCTGGTTAACGTGACTTAGCGCTCTGCAGCGGAGTTGTCGGCTTTATTTGGCTTGCAGACAAGAGACTTTGTTCACGAAAATGGACGGGCGTGAAATTACGTTAAAACGCACATTTCCTCGCTTATCAATATGCTAGTCGTGTTGTTCCATCTGAGGTATACTTAAACGAAAAATTCAGTATCTATGAGGATTTAATAATACGAAAAAGGAAAGCTACATATCCTTGTCAGTGATGACATCAGCTTATAAAAGTTGACCAAATAGAACAAACTCACTCCTGACACAGAACGCAGAGAACGCAATTGTATTTACGTAACATTAAGTAGTACAAAAATTATTTCTATAAATTTCGTAAGAAAGTCACACAACCGTTTGGAAAGCGTGAAGGGGAAGAAAAAAAAATTAGATACGGGAGGGCTCGAACTTTATACCGACCTAACCTTCGTACTGTAACATAGTGTGTTTACACAGTACGCTAGGCTGTAGCTTCGTCACAAGAGTCTTCTACAGGCTTTTATCGCCAATATGTTATTAATTTGCATTTAATTATAACAAATCTTAACAAGAACGACACGTCTTTCATTAATCTTTAATGTGCCGTTGCTTTAAAGCGGCTTGCTCTCACAACACGCGATATTAACGAAGTACGAAAATTCATTAACCACCAGTATGACTTTTCGCGTGGTGTTTACTGCTACATGTCGTACCACTAACAATCCATTCTCGAGACATTCAATGTGCTGGTGTGTAGCAACAGCATGTATTCGTCGGGTGTAAGATATAACATAAAATCAACCGAATATGGGCTTCTGCTGAACAAGACAAGTACAATATGACGTCTTGCTTTCTACGAGCCTGTAGTTTTCTGCTTGTGGCGTTGGTTCTCCTTTACGGGACTCGCCGAAATATCCCAGAAATGGCTTTTCGGCGTGAAGTAAGAGGAAGTGACATTAGAAAACTCGTAGAGCCCAACATAAATGTTAACCAACTCGTCCCCTGTGCCACCGGCTGAACAGTACAAAAATGTGTCTCAGACAAATTTGAATGGAGAGAGTAAGTGGCTGCCATGCGGAGGACCCGGGTTCGATTCCCGGTACTGCCAAGGATTCTTCCTTGATGGGAGGACTGGACCGCGGTGCACTCAGCCACGTGCCGCCAGTTGAGGAACCAGCTGATAGAGAGGTGGCGGCCCCAGGGTCTACTCGTATAATGTCGACAAAGGTCGGCAGTGCGGTTTGCTGATCTCATGTCCCTCTATACCGCATTCGCTTGGCACCACACGGCAGCAGATGATTCGGCGGCATATCGACATCGCGTGGTCTTCAGCTCCTGATCACTGCTTTTCATTCTTCACATATTTTCGAAAGAAAAAGGACGTCAGCGACAGGCAGTGTGGCGGCAGTGTAATATCACATGTGGCAAGTATCTTCATATGATACAGTTAACTGTGCTATCCACTTAGTGCGGTGGATAGGATTCTGCGTTAGAATACTCGAGTCCGATTCCGAGCCTGGATGTAATTTTTATTTTCTGGTTTCAGACTGCATGATATAGTATCTGGCTTCTTAGTCGTTATACAGCCACTACAGCAAGTCTTATACAAAACACGTTCAATTATTTAATACTAACACAGAAACGAGAGGACATTTTAGTTATCCGCCTTTCCGGAAAACTACCCATTCTTGCTGAATTAGTATGTGTTTTTAACACCACAAAATTGATAAATCTTGTAGTTATTTCTGTCCTCTGACAGATCATTTTGTTAACTGGTTATAAATAGAGCATGATCGAGAAATTAAGCAACCCTAAATTCAAAAAATTAAGATATTTATTAATAATGTATATAATCACAATATGTATTTTCTCGAAATGCCTACCGTCAACTTCAACGCCCGCCTGAACACGTATCTTTACGATAGCTGGTACTTTTTGGCACTGAACTTATGCAGTATATTACTTCTTCGTTCATTTAGTCTGTTGTGTGAGGGATGCCCTTGTAGTCGTCATCCTTCAGATGTCTCTAAAGAAAAAAAGGTCTACAAAAGATAAATCGGGGGATTTAGGCGGCCAGAGGTCACGTGAAATGGTGTTCCCTAAAGAACTCGTGCAGCATTATCATGGTGCTATTCGTCATGTACGCTGTTCTGCCGTCTTGCTGCAGCGACCATAGTCTTTTATCAGCCTCTAACAGTACTGCGAATTTCATGTTGATGTCCTTGGGCGTTCAGCTGTTACCGTTCCCGAGAAAAAAAAGGGCCTACAATTCGTTTGAGCAAAATTGCACACCAAACAGCAACCTGCTGTTAATGTAATGGTGGCTCCTGGAAAACTTGATGGTTTTCTGAACTTTATTGTCTGTCGTTCTGACTGTTTACGTAGCCACTTGATGAAACCCTGCTTCATAAGAGTGGGAAACATAGTCCAAGACCGAAACGTGAAAACCATTGACAGTAAGGTAGTCTTTTTTCCTCTATCAGGTTCTCGAAGCTCATGCACAACGTAAATATGATACGGACGGATTTCAGCTTCTTCGTGCCTCTGAACATTCCTGCAAGACATTCCAGTTTTCGTATCGACTTTCTAGGTGTACCTAGCAACGATGCGCAGTTATTTTCCAGTGAGGTATCACTTAACACCGCACTATTAGCTTTTTTTTTTTTAAACTAGCGGCTATGCGTGAAATCGTTGATTTGTTAAGCAACCTTGTTTCAGGAAAAGCTGCCGTGAAGTATTCCTGACATTTTAAGAAAGATTGCGAGTTGAAATATTTTTCAAGAATCAGCACACGTTCAACCTGTGAAAAACACATTTTTGTTCGTATGCAGGTACCTCAACACTGACATCAAACTGACTGGAAAGTACGTGGATAACACGTTCTATGCGTCTTCCGCAAGATCATCCATTGCCGACAACAAACATTCCCGCAAGCAAGAAACTCCATTTCCCACAACACTATTATTATTATTTATTTTTTTAGGAACATGTAACTTCTAGCTGACCCTGTATTTCTCACATATCTGACGACTAATTGTTAAGTTCAGCGTTAAAATAAAAGTCGTAGGAGGCATGTATCGTTTAAGAAACATGGTATTCTATACCATTGTGCAGCAAATCAAAATTTAAAAAATTTAAAAAATTGAACGTAGATCGCGAATTGAATTCGAGTGTTCTACTGCAAAACTTAACCCACTGCACCAACTGGGCAGCAGAGCTACGGAGTATTAAATGAAGACATTTGTATATTTAATTAGTTTTGCCAAATTGACTTTGAAGCCCTTTTTTTACCGAGAATATGTACGGGGGGAAATTTTGTTAGAGACATTTGTGTACTATGAGTATGCACGGAATTGCATTGTGGTGTCCGATTCCGGGAATTTTGATTGGTCCTGTTTAGTGAACAGTAGCGAGCGCCTCACACACCTTTGCATAACCGGAAACCGCGTATACTTTGACCGATTTTCAGATTCAGAAGTGATTCCATGACTGTTTTTTAACTTCTGTGATATTTGTGTTTATGGACATAAGGCTTGTATGAAAGGATTACATGTACAGTACATTTTATAAAATGCAGAGGGAGTAATCGGAAAAAAATGCAGGTGGTCAAAGTTAGCATGGATTTGGGGGTCCATTGATCGGCCTGTACTTCCACCACGTCTGTCAGGTAGCATTCCATTTGTCGTCAATATTTTGAAAACAGAATGGCACTTTGACCACCCAGAAATAAGCGGTTCAAATGGCTCTGAGCACTATGGGACTTAACTTCTAAGGTCATCAGTCCCCTAGAACTTAGAACAACTTAAACCTAACTAGCCTAAGGACATCACACACATCCATGCACGAGGCAGGATTCGAACCTGCGACCGTAGCGGTCGCGCGGTTCCAGACTGTAGCGCCTAGAACCGCTCGGCCACCTCGGCCGGCCAGAAATAAGTGCATTGATCTAAAGTTTCGTTAAGTGCTTTATTAAGCCTCATAAAAGAAAAAACCTAGTGTGGTACATAAATCAAACTTTGTGTGATCAGTCATCAAAATTATAGATACAATGAAAGTTACTGGGATGGAGTACCATACCCTTAGCTCCAAACTGAGCTGAGCATAATACATTGAATTTCATCCATCTTAGATCTAAATCCTCGTTTCAAAGCATCCATTGCAGTTATTATTAAGGTTATCTGTTCTTATTTTTATCGAGGCAATATCTGGCTCGTGTGGCCAAACAAAATTAATTCCTCGTTTCCGGAGGTATTTGACAGTATATGTTACATCTGAATCACTATCTGAACGACAACAGCATGTGACTGACATTTGTTTTTCTTATTTTTAAGCACGTTAACAATTACAAATGAGCCTTCTTTATATACTAATGGTTATGTGTTCCTTAGTTCCACATTGTCATTGGCATAAACATTGTTTGACCGCTATGGTCGCAGGTTCGAATCCTGTCTCGGGCATGGATGTGTGTGATGTCCTTAGGTTAGTTAGGTTTAAGTAGTTCCAAGTTCTAGGGGACTGATGACCTCATTTAAGTGCCTGGCAGAGGGTTCATCGAACCGCCTTCAGAATTCTCTATTATTCCAATTTCGTATACCGCGCGGAAAGAACGAACATCTATATCTTTCCTTACGAGCTCTGATTTCCCTTATTTTATCATGGTGATCGTTTCTCCCCATGTAGGTCGGCGTCAGCAAAATATTTTCATATTCGGAGGAGAAAGTTGGTGACTGGAATTTCGTGAGAAGATTCCTGCGCAACGAAAAACGCCTTCCTTTTAATGATGTCCAGCCCAAATCCTGTATCATTCCTGTGACACTCTCTCCCACATTTCGCGATGATACAAAACGTGCTGCGCTTCTTTGAACTTTCTCGATATACTCCCTCAATCGTACCTGGTAAGGATCCCACACTGCGCAGCAGTAATCTAATAGAGGACGAACAAGCGTAGTTTAGGCAGTTTCCTTAGTAGCTACATCTGTTCCATTACGTAAGTGTCTTGCCAATAAAACGCAGTCTTTGGTCAGCCTTCCCCACAACACTTTTTATGTGTTCTTTCCAATTTAAGTTGTTCGTAATTGTAATCCCCAGGTGTTTAGCTGAATTTACGGCCTTTAGATTTGGCTGATGTATCGTGTAAAGGAAGTTTTAACGGATTCCTTTTAGCACTCAAGTGGATGACCTCACACTTTCCGTTATTAGGGATCAGTTGCTAATTTTCGCAACACCACACACACAAACAAACACACACACACACACGCATATGTATATATATATAAACGGTTTCGACAGATGTTGCGCAAGACAATCACCACTAAATCACTCTATTTAGCATTGGAACTTTTCCGCCAAAGAGTATACAATACGAAACACCGAACTGAGACTCAGCAGAGAGCTGTAAATCTTTTGGCGTATGAGTGGTCAAAGTAATCACGGCGGTCAAAGTATACCCGTTTTACGGCGTTTGAGATGTTACTTTTAGATCCGTCGATTACGCGTCATTAAAGAACGACATTAGGAACTTCCGAGTTCAGTAGCTAAGCTGGTCCGATATTCCGTAAGCCCGCATTTATTCGCTAGGCAACAGGCATTTCAGCACTGTAGTTGGTCTTTGGAGCTTGGCCGACGTACGATTTTTTTTTTTTAAGAAGGAACTATTCGTAACGTTTATGTAGGAGGAGGCGGGAACGTACTTAGAGCTGATTACACTGGCAAACTCGGCGCCTGATACGATCTGAGGCGGAACGCAAACAGGCGGCGCGTGGGGCTGCTCAGCTATTCCGGCGGGTTAAGCAAGGCGTAGCTAATACTCGGGACCGCAGCACACGCAGGCGAACAATGGCGGCCCTTGTACAACAGCCGCGAGCCGCCTCCCATTAAGCGCCGCCCGCCGACCTGTTGACGATGTTCCGCTGTGTACCTGTATCGCTGTCAGTGACGTCACGTCGTCGTGCACACTGCCGACGGACTGAAGGGACAGTTTCTCGTCCCACGAGGTTACCGCAGTGCTACTCGATCAAACCAGCTGTGTAATATTATGTGATTTAATGAAAATGAGAGCTCCAAAACTAGCTGCAATAAGTTAATGTACAGGGTGTTTCGAAAGAAATTCTATACTTATTGATAAAAACATACTACAAACATGGAATGAATTGCAGAATACTCACAAAATCTTGAAGTTATAGCTATGCCGTTACAAATGCTCTCTGTATCCACTAGCAGCAGCACGAACAATATTTAGACTATAGCTAAATTTCTCGTAAACGTTACACAGTGCCTCTCATAAGTTTTGGGGCAAAAATTCTGCACAGTATGTTTGGGTATGATAGAATTTATGATGGTTAACACGGAAGCAAAGATGTACGTCTGCGAATTATCAGTGTGCATATCTGTTATTCGTTAATTCCTGCGGTGTCAGTCATTACTTGTTGAGAGCTCAAAGAAAACACAAGTGTCTGTGTGTACAATGGTACGTAGAGGTAAAAAAAAGTACTTTTGAACAGAGGCAGTTAGTAATATTCCACCACGAAAAGCGAAGAACATGCTGGGAAATAGCAACGTTACTGAATATGAAGAAAAGTGCTGTAGGGAATATCGTCCGTCGATATACCGGGTGATCAAAAAGTCAGTATAAATTTGAAAACTGAATAAACCACGGAATAATGTAGATAGAGAGGTACAAATTGACACACATGCTTGGAATGACATGGGGTTTTATTGGAGCCAAAAAAATACAAACGTTCAAAAAGTGTGCGACAGATGGCACTTCATCTGATCAGAATAGCTATAATTAGCATAACAAAGTAAGACAAAGCAAAGATGATGTTCTTTACAGGAAATGCTCAATATGTCCACCATCATTCGTCAACAGTAGCTGTAGTCGAGGAATAATGTTGTGAATAGCACTGTAAAGCACGTCCGGAGTTATGGTGAGGTAACCCCAAAGCCAATATTCGGACGGACTGAGGTCTGGGGACCTGATGATGAAAGTGGCGGCTGAGCACACGATCATCACCAGACGACGTGCGCAAGATATCTTTCATGCGTCTAGCAATACTTTTTTTTTTTGTTCTAATAAAACCCCATGTCATTCCAAACATGGGTGTCAATTTTTACCTCTCTGTCTACATTATTCCGTGGTTTATTAAGTTTTCAAATTTATACTGACTTAATGATCACCCGGTAAATATAAAGACAGGATAGAAAATTTACCACAGACAGGCCGTCCAAGGACATTTCTGAGGAGAGAAGAGAGGGCAATAGTACAAAAGCTCAAGAAAGATCCACGAATCACAGCTACACGAATTTCCATTGAGTCTGACGAAGCGTTTGGGAAGAAGCACAATCACACAAGTACTGTACAGAGAGGATTACCATGGGCGAACTGCAAGATGGAAGCCTGAGTTCAGCCCTGCCAATAGGAAGAAAATGCTGCTAATCGCAAGGGAACACATAAACAAGAACACGGAGTGGTGGCATCAAGTAATTTTTTCGGATGAATCAAAATTTAACATATCAGCACCTGATGGACGAGTAACGGTCTGGCGGCAGCTCAACAAGGAGCTGGAAGAAAAAAAAAATGCAAGCTACAGTGAAACGTGACAGGGACCATGTTACGGTTCGGGTTTGTATGTCGGCGCAGGGAGTGGGTGAGCTGGTCTTCATTGACGAAACAATGGATAAAAATGTATACCTGCAGATTCTAAGGAACAATTTGAAGAAGAGCGCAGAAAATGTAGGAATTGGAGACTGTTTCAAATTTTGTCAGGACAACGACACCAAACGTACCGCATATATAGTACGGTTGTAGCTCCTGTACAACTGTCCAAAAGTTGTCAGTCCCCCTCCACAATGTCCCATAGAGAATTTATGGGATGCGTTTGAAACATATATTCGAAAAGTCACCCTACATTCAAACAAGACGTCAGAAGACGACTGCAAGAAAAATGTGAAAATCTCAAGAATTTCGTACTTACAGAAGCCTGCACAAAGTATGCCAAAACGACTGACACAGGTGTTTCAACGTCGGAGTGGAAGTGCAAAGTACTAATTCCACATTATTTCCTAGTTTTTTGGTTTATTTCCGCAGTTCGTCCCAGGACATTTGCGAAGGCAAATCTATGTTTTTTCATATAAATATGAAATTATTTCTATTTTATGAGTCATTAAATGAAGTAAAATGTTCATTTTATTGCTCTGTGAATATCATTCTGTCTGTTGGAATAACAAACATAATACGTTTAATTGTTTGTCTCTTATTTCTCCAAAGTAAATACAAAACAATTCTGTTTGTCCCAAAACTTATGAAAGGCACTGTATCTGCTTTTACAAAAGTTATGGCGGGTGTTATTCTGTTCTTCACTTCTATGTAGGGGAATAACTACTACGCATTCTCTGTATAGCTCCTACTGCATAGATATGAGCTTATTAAACCTCTAAAAGCATAAGACAATGTAAATTCGTCAAATAATTTAGCAGAATATATAACGTTTAATTAACTGAACGCGGAGAATGGCTAGGTTCGTTAAGCTTATCCAACATTCACTCGTAACAGTCCTTAAATCTGTGTGTTTCTTTGTGTCGATTGCCTTCCATCAGTTATGTGTGTATTGGAAACTTTGTTGCCCGATGCCGATTTGTTTTTTAAACATTCCTGTTTTTAATGACCATTTAACCCTCAATGCATCATCTCTTCAGCGTTACAAAATCCTCGCACCAGGCAACGAGCTTTGGAATGGGTATTCGTATTGATGTAATCGTGAACAACATTTTGTAGTATCGCAGTGCTTTCTGTTTGTAATGCTCATTGCCTACAATTCATTTTTTTTTTTTTTTTATAAGAGAACAGATTCTATGCTGTGTATATCTGCATACTTGACGAACTGTACTCGTATACACACGCGAGAGTATTAAGCCGTGTTTAACTATAATACGGCGTAATCACCCGCTCTGGAATCAGGGTAATCCAAACTAATTGGTGCGTTGCTTTCTAATGAACGTCGGGATGAGGACTCCTGGTGCCCGGTTACTCATGCGCAAAGTCTGGGAGCGGCCTTGGCGCGCAGCCGTCTAACCCGAGCTCCGGGAACCACCACCGACTCAGGCGTGTGTAGGCGCAGTCGCTCGCCAAGTGGGGAAGCTGTTACCGCCGGTTACTGAATCGATCCCTCAGTAATTTCCAGCGTTGTGTATTTCTCTTTCGAATATCGTGAAGTCCTTGCTGTAAGAGCACAGAGGCTTTGGTGTTATTATCGACGATACAAAATACCGCGTTGTCTACTTGCTTTGCTAGATGCACCTCTGAATCCGTTCTTGTTCGAAATTCGCCTTCGTAAGTTCTCTCTCGTTCGCCCGCCAGGGTAGCCGAGAACGCTAATGTACTGCTTCCTGGACTCGGGTAGGCGCGTCGGTCCCGGATCGAATCCGCCCAGCGGATTAACGACGAGGGCCGGTATGCCGGCCAGCCTGGATGTGATTTTTAGGCGGTTTTCCACATCCCGCTAGGTGAATAGCGGGCTGGTCCGCAAGTTCCGCCTCAGTTACACGACTCACAGACATTTGAAAACGTTCGCACTATTTCATGACTTACACTAGACGCAGACAGCTGGGGTACACTAATTCCGTCCCGGGGGGTTCGGGGTGGCGGCAGGAAGGGCATCCGGCCATCCTCTGCAATTAACACTGCCAAATCCGTCATAACAAAGCCGACCCCGCGTTGGAGCGGGAGAAAGGCCCATGAAAGAAAGAAAGAAAGTTCTCTCTCGTTCGTGAAAGAAAAACCATACCTATTTCGACTTTTGCTCTGGTCGTACTCTGTAACCATTTTCGTTCAGTTGACTGGTCAGCGGAAGACGGTAGAGGGCTTGCCAGTTAGTCGTTAAGTAGGGGTTGTAAATTTACCGACTGAATATCGATATTTTCGAGACAATTTCCGTTCCAAAGTATATTTGCTCGTTACTTGGGCTACTGGACGTTGTTACTACTGTAGCGATTACAAATAAATACTATTTTTGTAACCTATAAAGCTTTGGGTATTACCATGATCGTGAAAGCGCCATTAGAGTGGGATGTCTTTGCTGAAAAGGTTTATCTCTTTTACATACTGCTGATCAGTCAACAATAGCGTTAATGGTAACTGCTGGAGGTAAATGTTATCATATTAAAATAATTACTATTTGAGCCACGTGGTTAGACACTGGACTCGCATTCGGGAGGACGACGGTTCAATCCCGCGTCCGGCCATCCTGATTTAGGTTTTCCGTGATTTCCCTAACTCGCTCCAGGCAAATGCCGGGATGGTTCCTTTCAAAGGGCACGGCCGACTTCCTTCCCCCCTAATCTGATGAGACCGATGACCTCGCTGTCTGGTCTCCTTCCCCCAAAAAACCAACCAACCAACCATATGAGCCACCATGCCACTACCTCGCGCAACTCCACACCCAGACACGGTAATTCTGTCGTACGCCTGTCGGCGTCTGCAGTGGCAAACCAAAAGGGTTATTTTGCGATACCAGTTATTTCAACAACATTTATGTCTCTCTAAATTATTTTTATCGATTGCAGATAATTTGTAGATATCTGTGCTATGGTCGCCTGACAGGGAGCACACGGAGCAAACGCCGTATTTGATTTCATAATTCTGAAGTTTGTATGTCGTATTTGGTGGTTCAAGTGCAACGAATAAAATGCAGTTTTTAGCAGCCATTGCACAAGCGCCAAGGAAGGCGGAAGTTAAAAAGTTCTATCCTAACAAGCACCACTGAGAAAGAAATCCTGTTAGATCTACAGCAGAAGAAGCAGGCAAAGCAGAACAATACAAGAAAGAGAAGCCTTAAAATGATATAAGGAACAATAAAATTACTAGAAAGGTTAGAGCGACTTAAAGAAAACTTGAATTTCAAAATTGTGATAAGTTCCTCTTCGGAAGGCGACATTTATTTTCGTTGTCTTTCGTATGGATAAACTTTCAAACATTACCGAACGAGCAGTGGGCGCAGTTGTTTATCGGATTTGTTGGTAGATTTTTTTTTATTTGTAATCTTTATGTACAGCGAGTGATACATTTAATGAAGTTTTGTTTATTTAAAAATATGAAAGTGTTAAAAATGATAATATTAATAATTAATTGCTTTGTTATAATGTAATTAGTGCGGTAAAATTTGTATAACCTGGAAATGTTATTGCATGTTTTAATGTAATTACGGTGTGATTAGACGGAGGAAATAACAATGTAAGAATGTGTTTGTTCACTTCATTAGTTTTGTGTTGTAACGCATCATTTCAATTATACAGGGTTATTCAAAAAGAATACCACAACTTTAGGAATTTAAAACTCTGCAACGACAAAAGGCAGAGCTAAGCACTATCTGTCGGCGAATTAAGGGAGCTATAAAGTTTCATTTAGTTGTACATTTGTTCGCTTGAGGCGCTGTTGACTAGGCGTCAGCGTCAGTTGATGCTAAGATGGCGACCGCTCAACAGAAAGCTTTTTGTGTTATTGAGTACGGCAGAAGTGAATCGACGACAGTTGTTCAGCTTGCATTTCGAACGAAGTGTGGTGTTAAACCCCCTGATAGGTGGTGTATTAAACGTTGGTATAAACAGTCTACAGAGAATGGGTGTTGTGCAAAGGGAAAAGTTCTGGACGGCCGAGAACGAGTGATGAAAATGTAGCACGCATCAAGCAAGCATTTGTTCGCAGCCCAGGAAAATCGACTCGCAGAGCTAGCAGAGAGCTGCAAATTCCACAATCAACTGTATGGAGAGTCCTACGAAAAAGATTAGTTACGAAACCTGAACGTCAACTACCCGAGGCGATGGATCGGCCGCCAGGCAGCCCGTGACAGAGCACTTCATCACTGGCCTCCAAGAAGCCCTGATCTTACCCCCTGCGATTTTTTCTTATGGGGGTATGTTAAGGATATGGTGTTTCGGCCACCTCTCCCAGCCACCATTGATGGTTTTAAACGAGAAATAACAGCAGCTATCCAAACTGTTACGCCTGATATGCTTCAGAGAGTGTGGAACGTGTTGGAGTATCGGGTTGATATTGCTCGAGTGTCTGGAGGAGGCCATATTGAACATCTCTGAA
This sequence comes from Schistocerca serialis cubense, assembly GCF_023864345.2. NCBI lineage: Eukaryota > Metazoa > Arthropoda > Insecta > Orthoptera > Acrididae > Schistocerca > Schistocerca serialis. The sequence goes on along the minus strand of NC_064641.1, from coordinate 865,617,793 downwards.
CTTGTTTTTGAGTGAAAAAAAACCTTTTTAAATACTCTTTGTAATGATGTATAACAGAAGGTTATTATGTTTCTTTCATTATGTTTCTTTCATTATGTTTCTTTCATTAAATACACATTTTTAAAGTAGTGGTACTCTTTTTGAATCACCCTGTATTTGACTACATCTATCAGTCACAGTTATTATTTTGTCGTCTAACACCTGCATTTTCATAAAAATTATTACATTCTTATTGATGAGATATTGTTTTTAGAACTTAAAATATTGTGTTACAACAGTCCGACATGCCTGTTACAACTGACGGCGAAGCGTGGTCGAGTGTAACACTGCACATTGATCCGAATAAACGAATAAATGTGCGTTAAAATAAAATTTTAATGCAAATAATTATGCAACCTTACAAACGCAGGACTTCGTTGAGTAAGCGCGGAGATGATCTTCAAATTCCAGTGGTACGCGCCTCAGACACGACCAACCGATTCGGCTTATATTGGCTGGTCGCGTGTACAAAACCGAAAAATGAAACTCTGGAACTTTCCAAATCTGTTGAAACTGTCGTAAAATTTGAGATAATTAACTATAAATTTTGAGTTTTTTCTAAGCATGAAGCTTAAAATGTAACAGCTCATTCATTTTTTCATAAATTAAATAAATTCTATAGTTTCATACACATGTAGGCATGGTTTGTATGCTGTGCAAAATTCATCGAAGAATCTCTCTTACTTATGAAGAAAAGTGAAACTATACCATCAAGTGCAGCCAATAGCAAATGGAAAAAATGGTGACATTTCGCATGTAAAAAAATTATTGTATTATATTTTTGAACTTACACTGCTATTAGTGTGAATCCTGAATCCTTCCTGGTCATGCTGACAAAGTTTTATGAATTTATTTGTAAAAGTATAGGCTGTTCCAAGTCGGCCTGTTTTACGTCCTACCCACCTTAAAAGAAGGTCGTTTAGAGACTCTGAAGGGCATTCAAAATGATGTGACCGACATGTTAAAGGCCCTGCCAGCGGAAGCCTTGCAACACTGCTACTCGTTCTTCACATGTTGCACCATTCGCGAGTGGATAAGGGAAAGGGGGAAAATGAGAGTGGTGATAAAAGTACACTCTGCCATTAGCCGAAAGGAGACTCGCGGAGCCACAGACATAGATTGGATGTAGAATTACGACGAGGTGACGACCGTGCCGGGTGACCGGCCGTTTGAGGCGGCGAGTGCTTGACGTGTACTGAGTGGAAACCCGCGTACCGTTGCGGCCTCGCCGTCGAGTGGCGGCAGCTGCGGGGTCGATCCCTGCCCTGCCCGTTAGCGCTTTGTGTGCTGCCTCCTCAAACGACCCGCCTCTTGCCACATACACACACACACACACACACACACACACACACACACACACTCTCCCCTGCGCGGCGCTGCGCCGATCCCGCTATTCACACCTGCCGTCGCCAGAAAACGAAACGTTTCCTTCATGTCACACCGAGAGACGGAACACTGTGGGTTAAAAACGCCAGACAACCATCGTCCGGATTTAGGTTTACCTCGGTTCCTCTGATTCATTCTATGCGGTTGCCGAAGTAGTTCCTTGAGGCGTCGACATCCGTACAGACACCCCGCTATGTATGAATTTTCAGGCCGGTGGCAGGAAGATACGTTCAACATTTTCTCTCTTGTATGAGGTGTAATGTCCACATTGGATGAAGACATTTTAGTCGCTGCCGGCTGTCTGTTCGTGGCCTGTGCTAAATAAGCGAGAAAAGTGCCAGAGTAGTATTATCGAGCGATCTGTGGCTATTGAAGGCAGAAAAGTCTCCCAACTAATCTTTTTTCACAACTGAAAACCACTTCCACAATATTTCAGAATTAATAGGGATGGATGAAGATGCTTCAATGGAGTGTCCTCTTTTAACTACTTGGGAGCCCTAGTAACAAATGATAACAGTATTGGAAATGCTATAAGGGAAAGAATACAAGCAGGAAACAGAGCTTACTTTGCAAATATGCAAATTTCCAAAAATAGCCTTGTTACAAGAAAAACTAAACTGCTGATATATATAATTCCCTAGTCCGCCCAGTTATCACATACGGCTCAGAAGTATGGACGTTGACATAACACGATAAAAATACACTAAGAACCATTGAGCGGAAAATACTACGCAAAATCTATGGGCCAATAAGGGAGGAAGAAGGCTGGAGAATATGCTACAATGCCGAATTACAAGAGTTAATACAAGGCAGGGACATAGTAAAATTTGTGAAATCACAGTGAATACGGTGGTTAGGACACTTGGAGAGAATGGCAGAGAATAGAATTCCCAAGAAAATGATGAAAGGTGTGATCCATTCAGTTAGGCGAAAAGGGAGACCTAGAAGAAGATGGATGGACGAGGTAATAATGGATATCACTAATATGAGAGTCCGGGGGTTGAAAAGAGCAGCAAATAACAGAGAAGTGTGGAGGGAGATTGTTGAAGAAGCCAAGGCTCACCAAGGGCTGTAGCGCTACTGAAGAAGAAGAAGAAGAAGAAGGTGGCTACTTTCGTTTACTTCATTGTTCACATAGTTTATTACGGAAAATAGGTAATCAACAGCTATGCAAGCAGCCATTTATCCCTGTTAACTAGGACCAAAAATACAACAATCAGAAAGCGATATCGAGATAAATCGAGAGACAGTAAAATGTTTAACACTTGGCTAACGTATTACAGTTTCGGTTGGCATATGCTGTCAGCAGGCGCGTATGGATTTATTTCTTAATTTTATTCTTTTCTTTCTTTCCGGAAGGCTTGTATGCTATTATTCATCTTTTCGAATACATAATCTTTCTTGGCATTTGTCTCCATCTCACTGAATTTTACTAAGAGGCTTGCATATTTATGCCTCCCGCCCCCCCCCCCTCCCTATCACCCTCTCCATCACCCTCTCTCTCTCTCTCTCTCTCTCTCTCTCTCTCTCTCTCTCTCTCTCTCTATGTTATGTAGTTCGCTGGTAGCAGAAAGACTCAATCGTATGTTGTTTCGCTACGCACTTTTACGAAAAGTACGGTACACGAGAGACATCCATGCTGTTCGTTTTTCAGCAGCATGTCAATCTTTAGCGTCATTTAATTACAGCGAAAAAGGTACTCAATCATACAGACGTTGATACTTTGGCGACCCTGTATCATTGTTACCGAGACCCAAGTGACAGTAGGCAACGTTAAGGGACGTTGCTACCTCCATGAAGTCATTCCTATAGATCCGAAAGAAATATTCACGAATGTCCGGATGAACTCTGTAACCGCAAAAACCAATCAAAACCGAGCAAATAATATGCCTATTACATTCAAATGTTTGCGGAAACTGTCTTCGTCATGTTGCGTATTTTCAGCGTTCATCCTACAGATGCACCGGTAGCGGAAATAATTTACATCATCTCAGCGTCTAACATATCCGAGATAATTTGTGAAACGATATTATCCCCAATGTTCATTCTTCATTAGAAGTAGCATTTCACAGCATAAGTCAAATTGGATGTAAAGAGAATTCAATCTATTTGTTGTCATGTGCGGCACAGAAGAAAACAAGTAGTGAAAAAAGCATACACACGGCCCCCGAATCAAGATCTGTTACTGTGATGTAACATGCAGTCTTTCATGTCAGAAGATATCAGAAGAGTAAATCCACAGAGGGCAAATGCTAGCTGAATAAAAACCAGCTCAGCAGACTAGTGACTCAGGAGGCCATCGGTAAATATTCATGCCATTTCTCAATTCTTCGATGATATCTCGGGCGTACGACTGAGTTAGGAACGTAAAAATAGTATTCATACATATCAAAGAAACTATTAGGAATATATCAATACCAGTTAAACGACTGTCTGTTGTAAGTAAAATATTAAACAGCCTTTAAGACCAGTGGCATACATATTTACCAGTGTCCCAGTTTTACAGCGTCAATCGAATATAGACGGTCGTTTCCCCTCTATGTTATGTTCTTCGTAGTCACCACACATTTGCAATAACTGATATATTGTCCCAGGCACGAAATAGTGACAGGACACAATTCACAGTGGTATAAGCACGTTACTACTGTCGCCTTCTTTTCTCCTAATTTGCACTGGATGAGACTGTAAAAGCACGAATTCCGCATAATTTATTGTGGAATTGTCTATTGTTGTACATGATTGCCATTTCGATAAATTATGATCATATCCAGGTCAGTCCGAGTTAATAAAATGGCTTTAAAAGAAAAAAAAAGTTGACCTAGAAGATTCCTGCTGTTATTTTACTATCAGAGACCTATCTGAACATGATCGTAATTGATCGAAACTTAAAATAAGGCACAAAATTCCATGCGATCAAAGGCTAATACGAGGGTGAGTCAAATGAAAACCTTAAATTTGTAATAACAAATCGAAATTTCGCGCCGTTATCCTGTAAGTTGGTAAGCGTGCTACAGACAGCGTGCAGAATGGACTGTAGGTAGCAGCATAGTGCATATGCACACATACCGTCACAGTATCAGTATAAGGATGGGCGCTCCACTTGCGACTTGCACCAGGGAAGAACAGCGTTCTGTTATTCGGTTTTTGCGCAGTGAAGGTGTGAAACCTATTGAAATTCATCGACGAATGAAAGTTGAGTACGGTGATGCATGTTTGTCACGGCAGCAAGTCTACGAATGGAGAAGGAAGTTCGCAAATTGTGTGACTTCAGTGGAAGATGCTCCTCGTCCAGGTCAGGCACAACGAGTAGTGACTCCACAGAAATTGAAGCCATAGTGAAGGAAAACCGCCGAGTGACACTGAACGACATTGCAGCATGTTTACAGATTAGTCATGGGTCAGCACACCACATTGTCCATGATGTGCTCCAGTTTCACAAAGTGTCTGCAAGGTGGATGCCACGGCAGCTGACTCCTGAAGTGAGAGAACGACGTGTTGATGCTTGTGAAGAACTTATTCGGCTCTTTCAACGAGAAGGGTATGGCTTCCTTGCAATAATCGTTACTGGGGACGAAACTTGGGTTCACTTCCACCAACCGGAAACGAAGAGAGCGAGCAAGGACTGGCGCCATTCCTCATCAGCAAAACCAAAGAAGTTTCGAACAGAACCATCAGCAGGGGACGAAAAAGGCATGCCTAGAGGGGCCACTGTCACCAGTGCATCATACACGGACCTCCTAAAAAATCGTCTGCGGCCTGCAATCAAATCAAAGCGAAGTGGATTGCTGTCAGCAGGTGTCCTTGTACAACATGAGAATGCATTTTGAGTGTCTTCCTCATCCAGCATGCTCACCAGACCTTGCCCCAAGTGATTTCCCTATGTTTGGACCACTCAAACACGCGATGGGAGGAAAGACGTTCCGTTCTGATGAAGAGGTACGCCACACGGTGCATGAGTGGTTGCGCGGACTACCAAAAGAATTTTTTTCTAAAGGAATTTATACACTTTGTAAGCGCTGGAGGACTTGCATTGAGCGTGAGGGAGATTATATTGAAAAGTGATGCAGCTTTGTACCACTTCTGCAAAATAAATAATATTTTAAAAAAATATTTAAGGTTTTCATTTGACTCACCCTCGTACAAGTTCTACAATGTCAAACACTGGATCGCTGTACCTTGTTCATGTCCATGTCGCCCTACTCATTCGTTGATGCTCTTACCGTCTTTCTGTGGACCAAAAAACCTGTTTCGATTAGTTCGTGCAGTGTTCTTCCTGTAATCGGAAATATAAATGTAGTATGAGCAATATCAATGTTCGGGATACATTTTACTCGGTGCTGAGGACACCGTAGAGCGTGCCAGATGTGCCATGCGGCCCGCCTCGTGTTAAGATCTTTCCGGGAACGAACGGTCCATTGTCATCTGCCACGCGCCACCGCAAAAAGTAATTTTCGCGAGCAGTGAAGCACGTCCGCGTCTCGCCGCTAAACGCTACCGAATCTTTCGACCGGAAAGTGCGCCCCGAGCGTTTCCGATTGCCTTCCGCGCTGTCGGAGAGGGGCAGTCGGATGAGGCGTGCGCGCTCAACTTTGGCGAAAGAACAATGTGGCGGCGGAGGCAACGGGGGTGCGTGGTTCCGCGGTCTGCTCGCTGTGGCGGGCGGTATGACGCTTGACTTACCGCGCAATCTAGCTATAGTTGGTTGAAACTGTGTCCCGGACAGAGACTCGAACTCGGGACCTTTGCCTTTCGCGGGCAAGTGCTCTACCGACTGACCTACCCAACCACGACTCACGCCCCGTCCCCACAGCTTTAATTCCGCCAATACCTCGTCTCCTACCTTCCAAACTTCACAGAGGCTCTCCTGCGAGCCTTTCAGATCAGCGCACACTACGCTGTAGAGTGAAAATTTCGTTCTAGCTGTAGTTGCTTCTGGCTGTAACGCTGACGCCTGCCGGAATTACCCCTAGTCACACGGATGCTAACAAAATATTTTCGGCACAGGCCGCCGAAGCGAAGTGTGTGCCTGGAGTGACAGCAGAACATTTACGAACTTTTCACCGGCCATCTGCTGTTACGAAGCTTTATTGCTGACCCGAGCAGGGAAATGGGTGGCATTATGGAAGAGATCTGTCCGGTTGTCATTGAAGGTCAACGAATGACAAGCAACTGATTCGGCCGAATGTTCGTAGGCAACGCATTTGCGTTCGGCCTCTCATCGTCATTTAGCCAAGGGGTTGGGGCGATGGGCACTATGGGACTTAACATCTATGGTCATCAGTCCCCCTAGAACTTACAACTACTTACACCTAACTAACCTAAGGACATCACACGACACCCAGTCACCCGGGAATCGAACCCGGGCGCGGGAAGCGAGAACACTACCGCACTACCACGAACTGCGGACTGGGGCGATGGGATCTGGCATCTAGAATCGCAGCTGGTTCTGGTAACTTGTCGAGGTTGCTCCCATTTTGATGTTATAAAGTATCGTTTTAATTACAGGTTCACCGGCTGATTCTTTCTTTCTTTTGCTACTGCCTGTATCCCGCATTGTGCGCAGGGTCGGAGGGGTTAAGTACGGAAGTGGCATGGTTAATTTTAAGGGGTGGCCGGATGCCCTTCCTGCCGCCATCCCAAACCCCCTGGGACGGAAGTAGTGTACCCCAGCTGTCTGCGTCTAGTGTAAATCGTGAAATAGTGTGAATGTGTGTCAAATGTTTGCGAGTCGTGTAACTGAGGCGGGACGTGGGGACCAGCGCGGTATTCACTTAGGAGGATGTGGAAAACCGCCTAAAAACTACTTCCAGGCTGGCCGGCAACCGGCTGATGTTGTTAATCCGCTGGGCGGATTCGATCCGGGGCCGGCGCGCCTACCCGAGTCCAGGAAGCAGCGCGTTCGCGCTCTCGGCTATCTTGGCGGGTTTTGACCGGCTGATACTGTGAAGGAAGAAAACTGTTTAGCAGTCGTTGCATTTATTTTACTGCAAAGAGCTGATCATCAGAAAAAAGATGATGATAAAATTCTTCTGGACGAACTTTCTGTGGGAGCAGCGTGGTGGGACAAAATTCCTCTCTTACTTTAAAAGCTGAACTGGAATATGAGCTATTTCTAATTTTTTGGGAATGAAAGCTACAAATTTCGCATCGTTATAGAATTGTGTAGGCCCTAAATTTCGAAAGGTGAGGAATATACCAGCAGCAGAAAGATTAATGGTTACTCTGAGATACGAGGAACGTTCATTAAGTACAATTTATTTTCTCCGCCAATTTCGGTTGAAAATGTTCCGGTCTAACGACAAGCGCCGGCACAAAGATCAACAACGACACAGCAGAGAGGGCTGTGAGACGACGACAGCCAATAGCACGCTGACTAGGACGTCACCACGACAGGAGCGGCATCTACGCGAAGAGAGAAAAAAACGATGCGCCGCCTAGCCTCGGATCCACCTGTACAAGAAGAGAGGACTAGAAGAGCCGCAGTGATATTAACGATAGCAATGACTTATGTGATTAGCTTGCATGGATGTCGTATATATGAAAGGACATTGATTATTTGCATGTCGACAGTTGCTTGCGACCCGTCATGTAGAAACGAAAGTTAAGTATTGTCAATTCAATTACTACACTGAACTCCATTAAAATGATTTGTTTGTATGTTGTCTAGGTATCCGAGAAAACAGCTTCCTAGGCACTCTATAAGAGACGAGCGGGCAGGATCCCACAAAAAAAATGCGGAATTTGTTGTGGGATATCGCGTAATATTTCCGCTTCAGCCCCTATAGTTTCGTGAAATTCTGATTGGTGGCGGCGCAATACGTAGTCTTCAAAATGGCGTCTCCAACGGAAGTGCGTTCCGAGCAGAGAGCTGTCTTGAGTTTCTTTTGGCGGAAAAATAGAGCATTTTCGGAGACGTGGCAGTAAACAAAAGCATGGTGAGTCGTTGGGCGAGGTTCTGCCATCATCGCAACAAGGTAGCGTAGACCTGTCTGATGTCCCGCGTGCTGGCCGGCCCCACAGAGCTGTGATACCTGTAATGCGTTCGTCGCCACAAAAAATGCAAACCAACTACTTCTTCATCACAACGGACGGTCTCATAGATGTGTGCACACCTGAGAACACTTGACGAAACGCCACTGGGCTGTTCTTCCTCATCCATCCTACAGTCCGGACCACGCACCTTAAGATTTCCATATGTGTGGCCCAGTGAAGGGCGCAATGCGCGGCAATCAGTACGTGGATGATGGAGAGGTTATTGATGCAGTAAGGCTTTGGCTCCGACGTCGACCAGTACAGTGGTAACATGCAGACGTACAGGCCCTCCTAGTAAGGTGGCGTAAGGCCGTCGTATTGAAGGGAGATTCTGGTGAAAAATAAGGTTTTGTATGGAATCCGGAATAAAACCAACCTGCTTTCAGAATAAATGTGCTGCATTACTTATTGAACTCCCGTAGCATTTAGCTGCGGGACATTCTGATATGTCAACATAATGTGTACCTTTAAAATACCAAAACAGTTCATTTTCAAGATTGTACCTGAAGTTTCAAATGGTTCAAATGGCTCTGAGCACTATGGGACTCAACTGCTGTGGTCATAAGTCCCCTAGAACTTAGAACTACTTAAACCTAACTAACCTAAGGACAGCACACAACACCCAGCCATCACGAGGCAGAGAAAATCCCTGACCCCGCCGGGAATCGAACCCGGGAACCCGGGCGTGGGAAGCGAGAACGCTACCGCACGACCACGAGATGCGGGCTACCTGAAGTTTGTTCGGCTGTAATTCAAAGAGTACAGGGGTATATTAAGGTAAGATCACGGCGAAGAGATGTCAATAAAGCCTCCATTTTCTTTTTCACATCGAGTACATCACTTTGTAAGAGCTCACGTCTTTCCCTCCAAGCACATAATCTTTTCGATTTCTTTTTGTAATCGCAAGTCGTAGGATCCCATCAACTTTCCCATTCACGATAAAGCTCCCTCGGCTTTTAATACTGTCTCTGTATTCCACTCCACTCCGATACTATTAAACATAATGTATGCTCACCTGTTCGACAGACGCAGTAAATCGCTGTTGAACCAGCGAACACTCGATGCGGCACCCACATTGGGGAGGGTCGCAAGAAAAATCCACCACGAACCTTTTAATTGTACCGTCTGCAGCCCGAACCGCAATCACGGCCAGCTGCTTCGTTGGCTTCGATTTTCCGCCCGTACACACCGAGCAAATATAGACCAACGAAGCGGTTTTGTAGTTCTTCGTTGGTCTAGTGTGTACGCACCTTTCAGGAGAATTCCTGATCTACGGTGTAGGCTAAGCCGTACAGGCTGTTCCTTCAGCTGTTCTGTGCCCGTCTCTGTTTTCTTTCCTTCTTCGGCTACTCTTTCCCTGAGGCCCTGATGTGAAACAGGGTGTTGCACCAAGCAGGAAGCCTCCCACAGAAGCGGTTCCACGTCACACCATGTGCCTTCTCAGTAAGACATGTATGTCTGTGTGTGTGTGTGTGTGTGTGTGTGTGTGTGTTGCTCTGAATATCTGCCTTTTGGACTGGACGTAGTTATGACTTCGGACTCGCAACTTCGAATCTTCTATCTGTGGGTGACGTACAAATAAATTGTGCTCTATTGACAACACAACATTATTATAATAGTTCAATTGCTTCAGTACGTATGGCTTACGCTCATGGGCCTACAGATTTCGAGAAATTTATGTTCTTTGTAAGGATTCAAAGGAAAAATCGTCTCCAGGGGCAATGAGGCGTTTGGAACCGTTCCAGTGGGCGCATCACTATATTATTACTCTGGGGCTGTGCCTGTTGGACTTGGTAACATGAAAAGACACTACGAGGTCTTTACTAAAAATTCTGGAACTTTGTCCACAAAATTATTCTACGCGTACCTTTTACATGTTGTGCATGCTCTCCTTCGAAATACTGTCCTCCACAATTGATTTACCGCTCCCATTGCCGTTTCCACTTCCGGAAGCAGTCATTGTATACCTCTGGCTGGACTGCGCGAAGCGCCAACACAGAACCCATGGCGACACTCTCGAAGAGAACCCCATGGCAACGCGCACGGACCCCACATAACCTCCCGTTCTCCGCACAAGAAATCTGACAGGAAGATTTCGAGATAACATTCGAATTTTCCAAGAAGTTAGGTCAGCAGCAAAACCATCGCAGAAGAATTTAATAAAAGCAAGCCGGACGACGTACGGCTACACAGCTTACAGGACTGGTGAATGGCCGAAGGGATAGCCGAAGAAATGTACCATTCTCAGCTACCATATTTGAAGTGTATAAAATCATACAGAGCCACGTTGCAATATAAGACCTTACCACAAACTTTTGTGTTCTTTTCGACGGCTGCACGAGTAAGACTTCTCCGGATTCCTTTCTCTCGCGCTCTTGTCAGTTACGGAAAGGGAAAAGTCCTTTGTCTGTAATGACGCCCACGCGATAACTCTGGCGACTTCGCGCAGCCCCAAATTCGCAACCTCCGAGGCGGGAGGAAACTGCAGTCTCGCAGCGCCGTGGAGTGCAGTCCACTCGAGACGCGAGCGGGGTCGCCGGGCGCACGTTCGCTTTTGTTTACCGACCTGGCGGTGCAAAGAGGGCGTGAAACCGCCCGCCAGTGGAGGGGAGGAAGCAGCACGACAGTGCCCTCTCTCTCTCTCGGCTGCTCTCCTCTTTTCTCCCCTCCCCCAATCTTTTCACTCGGCGTCCCCGCGCGGCCTTTGACTCAGTGCTGTAGCCACGGTGTAACGGAGCGCTGCCTGGCAAAGTAGCGGCGCTCGGCCGGTCTTCCTTTCAGCGCCCGCTCGCCCGCCTGAATGGCGCCTGCGCTGTCGCTGCATTAAAGTCGTACGTCCCCGCCGGCCGGCACGGTTTTTAAAATTATTCTCGCCCTCGGCGCGCCGCCACGACCGCCCGTTCGTTCTTCCGTCCTCCTCCAGTGGCTGGCGGCGACAGAGACCGAGCCGCCCGTTTAGAATTAATTCCCGATACGTGTCCCGAGTGCCGATGGCGGGCAGACTCTTTAATACATCGCGGAGCCAGTCATCTCGTACCCAACTCCACTTCACCCCCCCCCCCCCCCGTCTCTCTCTCTCTCTCTCTGTCTCTCTCCCCCTCAAGTGTCGCTTTATTGATTTGATAGCTTCTGCGGCAGGCCATTCAAATACATGCCTCACCGCCACCGCAGGCGCCATGAATTCGCATTAGCTCGAGTGGGGGGCGGTGTGGAAGGGGGCGGTATTCGCCGCGGGTGGTGCGGTGGGAGGAGGCAAATGGCACGAAAAGTTAAAGACCCGCCCTATGAAATATACATGAACTACGGCCAGCCCGAGACTGTATTTCATGTCTGAGACCCAAAAACATACATTCTGGACGGCGGAGAGTGTTCCGTGTTGGGACGGCGCGCATTACGGATGCGGGATGAGCGAGTAATCGCGCGCTCCGACCCGCCGGTTTATTTCCTTTCAGCGTTTCCGTCCCTCCCTCTTCTCTGCGCCCAGCGATGGAATCCACGTCGTTGCAGTTATGCAGATTTATTGGGCTGAGAACCTCGTGATCGTCCGACAGGTTCCTGCTCTTTTTTTTTTCTGGCGTCCTAAAGGAGTATCGCAGCATAGAATCAGCTCTTCACTTATTCTTCTTTCTACCACCCCCATTTCTTTCCTACCTACACCTACACCGCCCTTGACAATAGACGCCGTGGATGACAGATTGTAACAACCCCGTTACTTTGTTTATAGAAGAGGTTCACTGAATACTGAATTTTACCCACAGGCGGTTACTGTTTGATCCACGTTCATCGACCTACCTGCGTGTTGCTTTCTCTGTATTGCAAGTCTCTCCTAAGAGTCGCCAGGCGCAAGTTCTCTGGTGCTTCCAGTTTTGTTTTTGCAATGTGTAGCTGGAGTCCGTCCCCAAGCACAAAAAAAAAAAAAACTGGTTATAGCTCGTTTTATGCGACGCTCAGCTTCGATCGAATGCCTAGGATTGATTCCCGTTACAGACAAGATGATTGTAAAGCGGAATTTTGCGTGCTCATAAGACTTGTGCGACACTCATTTTATTGATATGTATTAACAGGGGCAGTAACACACGTAGAATAAACAGTATTCCAGCAGCTACCGAGCAGCGCTGCTGCACGGCGTTAGCAGTCAACGTGCGCCAGGGCGCTGCTCACTCGCTGCTGGAGTACTGGTTATCCTTCTTGTTTTCCTGCCCTGTTAAAACACATCAATAAAATGAGTGTCGCACTACTAAAGTGTGACCGCTTTATCGAATGGACACGCAAAATTCCGCTTGTTTGTAACGGGAAACAATGCGAGGCTTTCGTCGACGCTGGGCGTCGCATGAAAGACATGATAAGCGGTATTTGTTCGTGCTGACTCCGGCTACACATTTCAAAAACGAACTTGCGAATATCTGCCGAACACTAGAGAAATTGCGCCTAACTACTCTTTTTACTCTAGCTTTCTACTCGCAGTGAGTGTGTGTCACATATGTGCCGATCCCTCCCCTAATCTTCCTTCGACCTTCCACGCTCTTCCACGTCCTTCATCACCTGTCCCTCATCCACCCGCCTCCTCACATTCCCTCCCCCTTCCACCTCACACCCTCTCCGTTTTCCACTTCCCGACTACCCCTCTCCATCTTCCACCTGCTTCCTACAGCTCTCCTTCTTTCCTGCTCCTTGTCCATCTCCTCCTTCTCCTCCTCCCCCTCCCCCCTCTATTGTCCATCTTCTCCTCCCCCTCTCACTGCCCATTTACGATGTCATCCCGTTTTCACCCCCTCCCAATGGGAGGTAGGTGGTTATTACCTCCGCAGTACTTCTTTCGAGACAATAACTGACATACGTACCAAATCTGGTTAAAATTTATCCTGTGTTTTAGGAGGAGATGTGGAACGTACACACATCCATATATAAACTTTTATTATAGGCATAGATATAGGGATCAGTAAGGACGTATAAACAGGGCTGCGCAGTCTGCAGAACGTTTTTGTTGTACATAGTTATTCTCCTGTCTTCTTCTTAAAAACAAACTGTGTTTACAGCAAAATTATTAATTAACTGGCAGAATGTTTATTATTCCTCCGATTCTCTCATTCTCTTCGCCACAGATGTCGGTTACTTTCGACTGCCTCACTTCAATTTCACAAAATTACTTTTTTTTAATATTTAATGATGTACACAACTACTGTGCCCTTTGTTTTCGCTTTTAGACTCGATATACTGAAAATTGTACTTCTACTTATGCGTGTGGACCTCAGCCCGACCATCCACCTTACCTGCTCACCACCGACTCACTCACCCTCACGATATAGAACTGCGCTAGCCTCCTAGGGGTTCCCCTAGAGTCGGCGCATAATTGTAACATCGCGGCCTCGCAGAAAATGAGGTGCTGATACCTAAATTTTTTTATTAGGGTGTCGATAATGGTATCATTCCAAGGTGTAACCAAAGTGTTGTCACAAGTAGTGACAGACGTGTGTCGCATGCGCTAGTGTTTGCAAAAATTTGCGTCTTGGAACGGGCGTAGAGAGAAAAGCCATTAGTTCATTGGGAGTTTATAATATCTACAAGTGGTTTTTGATGTTGTACAAGCTAATAATTAATGCAGAGATGTTGGTCGGCATAAAACCTTTAGAATAGAACAAACGGATAGAAAGTAAATAAGAATGAATACAAATGTCAGCTAAGTTATCGTTCCCAGTTATCGTTGCCAAAGACAGTTCTTTGAAATAACCCAAATCTTAGCTCGTTTTAGCCACTGTTGGCGAAAACTATAACAGTAAATACACTGATGAGGCAGTAAACTATGATCGCCTGCCTGATAGCTTTTTTATCCGTCATTGGAGAGAAATACTGATTCTCCGTGTCAGGAATCGGACAGTTTGTTGGTAAGTGGAGGTATGTGGCATTAGATGTCTACGCACAGATAATGTAATTCGTATAAATAACGGGCCGCTGATTTGCGTACGCGTTGATGGTGCCCAATAGCGACCCAGATGGGTTCCATGGAATTTACATCGGGCGAATTTGGTCACCGAGACATCAACACGAGTTCACTATAATGCTTCTCAAACCACTGTAGCACGGTTCTGACTCCTGAGTGACGGGCAATTGCACTGTTCAAATATGACATCGCCGTTGGGGAAAACATCAGGCATGAAGGGATGCAGATGGTTCGCAGCTATCGGCGTGTCTTCGAGTACTACCACAGGTCCCAGGTTCTAGGCGCTACAGTCTGGAACCGCGCGACCGCTACGGTCGCAGGTTCGAACCCTGCCTCGGCCATGGGTGTGTGTGATATCCTTAGGTTAGTTAGGTTTAAGTAGTTCTAAGTTCTAGGGGACTGATGACTTCTGATGTTAAGTCCCGTAGTGCTCAGAGCCATTTGAACCACTTTTGAACAGGTCCCATGCAAGTGCAGGAGAATGTCTCCCAGAGTATAATACTGATCCCACCAGTCAGCGTTCGTAGCGCGCTGCACGTTTCGAGCCGCCGTTCACCTCGATGACGGCGTTTGTAGAGACGGCTGTCCCCTTAGTGCAGCAAAAATGATTCACCCGAATAGCCGACACGTTCCCTTTGACCTACGGTCGGATCCCAGTGGTCCTGTACGACGACGTCGTTGGGTGAACATAGGAACACGTAGGGGTGGTCTGTAGCGAGGCTCAGTGTTCAACAATGTACGATGAACGGCGTGCTCCAAAACACCTGTGCGTGCACCAGCATTGAGCTCTTTCGGCAGAGATGCCACAGGTCACCACCTGTCCTATTTCACAGTGCAGACAAGCCTCCGTACCCCACGTTGCGTGAAGAGTCGTGGACGACCAACAGTTTAGCGCCTGGTGGCAGGTCCCCTGTCCTGCCTTTCACCGTAGATACTTGTGACATGAGACGTGAACATTCGACCAGCTTTGTGGTTCTCGAGGTACTCGTTCACAGGCTCTGCCTAATAATAATCTGCCCTTTTCAGAGTCGCTTATCTAAATGGATTTCCCCATTTTCAGTGCATATCTTCGCTAGGGTGATCCCCCGTCTTTGTCTGCTCCGCTTACATACTTCTGTTACCGCGTCACGTGCCCGCAACGCCAAAGGCGGCACAATGTTTTGTCTGATCAGTGTGTATTGCTGTGAATACTTTTGGCTTCATATGTCGACTTCGGATAGGCGCCAGCTATTTTATGTGGAGTATTAATAGCATGACGACATCTCCCGCGATGGGCAACTTCAGAAGTGTATATACATTGTCTGAAGCTGAGTTATAAAAGACAAAACAGAACGTAGCCATTATACCGCACGTTTATTGTGGAAGTGTAACGCGTATCTTCCGTATTTTACAAAAGTTAGCAGTACAGAGATTCTGTTGTGTGGAGAGTTATATCGTATAGTCTTCGGACGGTTTCCTTGTGTGTGTGTGTGTGTGTGTGTGTGTGTGTGTGTGTTTTGCGGTAAAGAATTAAATTGTTCTTGATTGTTCACAGACGATACTATTCACGCTAGTTTGACAGATAGTCGATGCATGAAGAACGATAAAGACGAGGAAAGTATTAATTCGTCACTTGTGTCTGAAACGCTCTGGCTTAGTGCGCGGAAGAGTAATATACATGGTAAATCCGATCACTGCCGACAAAAATTCGAAAGTTGTTCGGGAATATTTACTCAGTACTTTGTGTAAGAGATCTATCTCTCCGGTGACTCGCAGCAGAGTAATTGCATTTCGTTTGACTGCTTACCCCAATTTGTCTTTATATCTGTAGTGCACTGAAAATATCTGTATAACAGTGCAATGTTGACACTATCGCGTTCTGAAACGAACTAGGTAGACACCTTTGTGGTACTTGCTGACGTTTTCTAGAAACGCTTTACTTTTCGCCGTTAAGCTGGCATTCAGTACGCGTCGGTTCCGTCTCCGGTTCATTTTTCAAGTAGTGTTAGTTTTTGAAACCAAAGCAATTACTGGTGATGAAAGTTCATTTTACATACACAAACGTAAAAAATATATATAATTATTGTTGTTATTTTGTACTCAGTAGAACTTTCTTCATAATTATTTTCGGCCATAGTGTCTTCGTTTGTGAACAGTGATTGTGTGGGATAATTATTTATTTATAGTTTCTGCTACCAGTCACTTTTTTATTTGTTTTATGTTTAATCTAACATAGTACAGCGCGTTTCGAACATATCCTGTTCATCATCATGTATAAACGCCTGATGAACAGAACATGTCCGGAAAGGGTTATGTTAAGCATAAAACAAATAAAAAAGTGACTGGTAGCAGAAATTACAAATAAATAAGAACTTTCTTCATCTTCTCAAATGGAAAAGTTTCTTGTTATCACTAATAGATGCGAAACTTGTTTATGAGTAAGAGAAACTTGTTTTATATAAGTCCGACGAACTATTGAAGCGATGTTTGATTTTTTTTTTCATTGTAGAGGACATTCCGTTTTCTAGTGCTATATGATAAATCGGTATTGTTTCCTACATTTTTATTGCATCATCCCTCAGTCCCACGTTACAAATCAACATATTTTAAATAAAAGATAAATTAAATATTAATAATTTCAGTTTTGCTATAAACACAGTTTGTTTTTAAGTAGAAGACAGGGGGATAACTATGTACAACAAAAACGTTCTGCAGACTGTGCAGCCCTTTACATGTCCTCACTGAGTTTTTGGACGATCCACCGCTTCCGATTTCTAGGGGCATCTGGTGAGAGACAGACCCCAGACGCAAACAAAGCGATCGAAATGAGGTAACGCGCGGTAGGTATGCAACAAACCTAACGTACAGGTAATGCGGTTCCGATCTTAAGTGACCGAGGCTACTACGGAAACTATCGTACGCTTAACGATAGTCTGCGGTAACCAACGGTAGTTTTACAAGTCCAGGTATCTGCAGGGCTTGGCCAGGCGAAAGTGGGAGCTCCAGATGGTCAATCGCGTGGAAAAAGAGTAGTTGTTTTGGAGGGGGTCGGGCGAGACCTGAGCAATTTACAGGGCAAAATAGCCGCGCGGTTTGAGGCGCCATGTCACGGATTGCGCTGCCCCTCCCGCTGGAGGTTCGTGTCCTCCCTCGGGCATGGGCGTGTGTGTTGTTCTTAGCATAGGTTACTTCAAGTAGTGTGTAAGTATAGCGACCGATGACCTCATCAGTTGCGTTCCTTAGGACGTCACACACATTTGAACATGGCAAAATAATGTGAACAGTGGTAGTAATGGGATGGTTGTGTTTGACGGTCAACAACGCAGGTAAGGCAGGTGTGGCGCTGGTCTGTGCGCGTTCAGTACGAACTAGGCATCAGTGCAGGTTGTTTACGAGTAGTGCACACTTCGTACTTGCATTCAGAGGCCGAGGTCGAAGTGCAATGAAGACCTAACAGAGCTCCAAAGAGGGGGTGTCCCACTAGCTGGAGCTTCAATAACCAAGACAGCGAAACAATTGAATGTTTCAAGAGCATCTGTATCAGCAGTCATGACAGCCTACACAACAGATGGAAACACATCATCGTGTAAACGTAACAGTGGGCGCAAATCAAAACTAAGTGACAGAGATACACGAATTGTGTCAAAACAACACAAAACTACGGCGGCTGAAAGTGAGTGCAGAGGTGAATAGCCATCTTCGACACGTCTTATCTGTCAATACTGTCCGCCGAGAACTCCATAAAGCGAAAATTCATGGACGAGTTGCTAACCATTAGTGATGACAACCAACGGAAAGAAGCGTAAAAGATGGTGTCAGGAGCGTAAATCCTGGGCGGCTGATCAGTGGAAACACGTCATATGGTCCGACGAGTCAACGTTTTCGTTATTTCCAACATCGGGCTGGGTTTACGTCTGGAGAACGCGAAAACAAGCCTACAAACCCAATTGCTTGATTGCAGCGATTAAGCATGGAGGTGGAAGTGAGATGGTGTCGACAGCCATATCATGGCATTCTGCAGGTCCTATCATTACTCTCAAAGGCCGTGGTACAGTCAACGATTATGTAAACATTTTAGGTGGCCAGGTGCTCCCCATGATCAAATGTTGTTTCCCAACAATGATGCCATATTTCAGGATGATAATGCACCCATTCACACAGCCAGGACAGTACATTGTGGTGTGAGGAGCATGCAACTGAACTGCAACGTCTTCCCTGGCCAGCACAGTCCCTGAACTTTAACATTATCGAACCCTTGTGGGTGGTATAGGAGCGCAGACCGGAGCAGATTTCCGCCTACCTCGTTATCACAGGAACTACGAGGGTCACTCCAAAAGAAATGCACACTATTTTCTTAAAGCCATCTTTTATTCTACGTGTTTGAAAGTTTTACAGTGTGTAGATACATCCTTTAAGAACAATATTTTCGTTTCTCCATATAATTTCCATCCCTCTCAACTGCCTTACGCCATCTTGGAACCAGCGCCTGTATACCCGCACGGTAAAATTCTGGACCAACCTGTTGGAGCCACTGTTTGGGAACGTGCACAAGGGAGTCATCATCTTCAAACTTTGTTCCACCAAGAGACTCTTTCAGTTTCCCAAAGAGATGATAGTCACACGGAGCCAGGTCAGGACTGTAAGGCGGGTGTTTCAGTGTTGTCCATCAGAGTTTTGTGATCGCTTCCATGGTTTTTTGACTGATATGTGCATTATCGTGCAACAGCTAAACATCCTGCTTTTGCCGATGTGGTTGAACACGTCGAGCTTGAAGTTTCTTCAGTGTCGTGACATATGCATCAGAATTTATGGTGGTTTCACAAGCAAGAGTCCTTCGGAATCGAAAAACACCGTTGCCATAACTTTTCCAGCAGAAGGTGTGGTTTTGAATTTTTTTTTCCTTCTTGGGTGAATTTGCATAATGCCACTCCATTGATTGCCGCTTCGTCTCTGGTGAAAAATGATGGCGTCATGTTTCATCACCTGTCACAATTCTTCCAAGAAATTCATCTCCACCACTTTCGTACTGTTCCAAAAGTTCGCTGCATGCCGTTTTTCTTATTTCTTTGTGAGACACTGTCAACATCCTGGGAACCCACCTGCCACAAACCTATTTTAACGCCAACACTTTCAGTATTCTGCAAACACTTTCTTTCCCTGTCCCAACGTAGCGTGACAGTTCGTTCACTGTGATGCGTCTGTCAGCAGTCACCAATTCGTTAACTCTCTGCACATTGTCTGGAGTGTGAGCAGTACGAGGCCTGCCGCTGCGAGGACAATCCTCAATATTGCCGTGCCGTCTCTCATCACGTAACCTGCTTGCCCACCGACTAACTTTACTGCGATTGACAGCAGCATCTCCGTACAGATTTTTCAACCTCTTGTGGATGTTTCCCGCTGTCTCGTTTTCACAGCACAGGAATGCTGTGACAGCACGTTGCATCTGACGAACGTGAAGTGTAGCAGCCATCTTGAAGACATGCTGTGACGGCGCCACTCTCGGGTACAGGTTGAACTAAGTTTGAAAACAAGCGGGAAGGATGTATCTACAAAACTTTCACACTGTAAAATGAGTATTAGTTGAGGACAAATTGGATGAAAATCAGTGTGGGTTTAGGCCTCTTATAGGTTGTCAGGACCGGATCTTTATCTTACGGCAAATAATGGAGAAGTGGAACAGGGAATTGTATCTATGTTTTGTAGATCTAGAAAAGGCATATGACCGGGTTCCTAGGAGGAAGTTATTGTCTGTTCTACGAGATTGTGGATTAGGAGGCAAACTTTTGCAAGCAATTAAAGGCCTTTACATAGACAGTCAGGCAGCAGTTAGAGTTGACGGTAAATTGAGTTCATGGTTCACAGTAGTTTCAGGGGCAAGACAAGGCTGCCACCTGTCTCCACTGTTGTTCATATTATTTATGGATCATATGTTGAAAACAATAGACTGGCTGGGTGAGATTAAGATATGTGAACACAAAATAAGCAGTCTGGCATATGCGGATGATTGAGTTGTGATGGCAGATTCGATTGAAAATTTGCAAAGTAATATTTCAGAGCTAGATCAGAAATGTAAGGACTATGGTTGAAGATTAGCGTCTCAAAAACGAAAGTAATGTCAGTGGGAAAGAGGTATAAACGGATTGAGTGCCAAATAGGAGGAACAAAGTTAGAACAGGTGGACGGTTTCAAGTACATATTCTCACAGGATGGCAACATAGTGAAAGAATTGGAAGCGAGGTGTAGCAAAGCTAATGCAGTAAGCGCTCAGCTACGATCTACTCTCTTCTGCAAGAAGGAAGTCAGTACCAAGACTAAGTTATCTGTGCACCGTTCTATCTTTCGACCAACTTTGTTGTATGGGAGCGAGAACTGGATGGACTCACATTACGTTATCAATAAGGTTGAGGTTACGGATATGGAAGTAGCTAGGATGATTGCAGGTACTAGTAGATGGGAACAATGGCAGGAGGGTGTCCACAATGAGGAAATCAAAGAAAAACTGGGAATGAACTCTATAGATGTAGCAGTCATGGCGAACAGGCTTAGATGGTGGGGTCATGTTACACGCATGGGAGAAGCAAGGTTACCCAAGAGACTCATAGGATCAGTAGAGGGTAGGACGAGTCGGGGTATACCAAGGAGAAGGTACCATGATTCGGTTAAGAATGATTTTCAAGTAATAGGCGTAACATCAGAAGAGGCACCAATGTTAGCACTGAATAGGGGATCATGGAGGAATTTTATAAGGGGGACTATGCTCCAGACTGAACGCTGAAAGGCATAATCAGTCTTAAATGATAATGATGATGCAAAATGAAAATTGTATTTTTACAAAAATAGTGTGCATTTCTTTTGGAGTGACCCTCGGAAAAGAGGTTCGCATCGAAGAGTGGCATAACATTCCACAGGAGAGTATAATCATTATATGCCAGTATTCCAAAAAGAATCACAGCTGTATTACGGGCAAATGGGGTCCAACGTATCATTAATCACCCATTCCCAAGCAGTTACGGGTGTTCACATTGTTTTGCCTATCCCCTGTGTGTTAGCATATTTTCCAAGCAGCGACTGGCGCAGCGCAAAGAGTGCAATATTGTAATGCAGGGGTCGTGTGGTCGAGTTCCTCTGCGGAAACTTTTTTTCCGTTTTTACGTTATTTATACTGCAGATAAACCGAAATTATGTTGTTTATTGGATTCATTAACATTTTCGTGAAGGGAAAGGCAAAGAAGAATCCGGGAGTGCACAATTCGCACGCGCTCACAGCCAGCGCCCCGACCGCGGAAGCAGAGGGTAAGGAGCAGTAGGAGCTGTTGTTCTCGGGTGTTTAGCGGCTGCGCGGCCCCGCCGCCACCGCCAACAAATGGCGGAGTCGTCCGCCGCCGGGCCCCGGGGCGCCTGCAGTGTGACACTGCCGTAAACGGGGCCTAACTGCGGCCGGAATATCTCGTGTAAATAGCGCCAGATTGCAGAATAAACAAGCGGCCGCCGCCCCGCGCCGAGCCACGCCGCGCTGTTTGCGAGCCTCCTTAAGAGCGACAACAAAAGGAATTTACACTCGCCTCGCCTGCTGCGCAGACCCCGCGCGGCTGTTCATCACCAACCCTCTCCACACAGCGCGCTCTTTCCCCGCTCGCTACCCATCTACCTCGACCTGTTTCTTTTTAGCCACCCTTCCCCCCTTCCCCTGCCCCCTCCGCTGTCCTCCTGCGCGCATTCTCCAGGAGGGGGAAGTCGCGAATGTGCGGCTGCCGCGACCTCTCGGAGAGGGAAGCGCACTCGGAAGTGGAGAAGTCACGCGCCAAGAATTTCTGCCGCTGTTTCGGCGCAGGTGTTTTCGTGCGCCATCCCGTCCCATCCCATCCCGGGCGGCTCGGTTTTCTCGCAAGACTGCCTGTGCGGAGTATGTGACGCCGTTAAGGTCTCTCGCCTACTCTTGCCGTCGCCCAGGCCGTGCCTTCCCTCTACCACTGCCGTATTCACGCTTTCTCTTTTCCGTATACTCTGTCTGTATTACTGGTTATTTGTTAATATGTCGTAACACACACCTGACTAAAAATGCAGACGTAACCCAATCAGCATGAACACCGAAAACATCGCTCATGGAAAACCCAACTCGCGTTTTCGTTGTGGAAGAAGGCAGTCTGGTTCAAATGGCTCTGAGCACTATGGGACTTAACATCTATGGTCATCAGTCCCCTAGAACTTAGATCTACTTAAACCTAACTAACCTAAGGACAGCACACAACACCCAGCCATCACGAGGCAGAGAAAATCCCTGACCCCGCCGGGAATCGAACCCGGGAACCCGGGCGTGGGAAGCGAGAACGCTACCGCACGACCAGTCTGGTATGTACAGTATTTCTTGCCTCACCACCGTACGACGTACGGGCGTATGGAGTAGCAGACAAAATTTATAACTGCACTGAGGTTTCTTGGCAAAGAGGACGCAGCTTGTTATCTTGAACGAAGAGTAAGAGTAGTAAAACTACCGTTGACTAACGTAAATAAGCGTAGACTACGGTAGTTCTCCTAGTACTTTTCGTCAGTTAAGGTCTGACCCTCGTTACCTGTACGTTAGATGTGTTGCATACCTATAGGTATGCAACACGTCTTTCCTTTTGCTATCAGCGTCTTAATATATTCCCCTAAAAAAACGGAAGCAGTGAACCGTCTAGAAACTTAGTGAGGATATATAAAGGGCCTGTTAACCTATAGAACATTTTTTTCTACATGGTTGTCCTCCTCTCTGTTACTTAAAAAGAAGCAGTATTTATAGCAAAACTGAAATTGTAAAACTTTAATTCACGTTTTATTCGAAAATTGTTGATTTGTTACGTGAAACAGAGATATATTGTAGAAAAAATAAAGAAAGCAATAAAGATTTACCATGTAGCTCTAGAAGACGCAATTTCCTCGACAAAAACAACACACACCGCTTCAAATCGTCGTTGAATTTACGTGAAATATGTTTGTGTTATTCATAAAGAACTTACGCATTTATCAGTAATAACAGGAAACACTTTCACGATGAAGAACGTTCTGTCGAGTACAAAGTAACACTAATATACACATATATCTTTTTTATATTTGTATATGTGAACTGCACTTACATAAAAAATAATTGATTTGGTAATATAAAAGCCGAGAAGTTGCGCTAGCAACTAATTTTTATTACTTATAAAAGACCGTTTATATTCTGTAAGACACAGTGGAGTAACACTGGATTCCGTGCTGTTGTAATTATGTCGAAAGCAACCAAACAAAAGAAACAAAGATAAGTCGTCGGCTACCAGATTCTCTCTTACACATTCTTTTATGTTTCTTTCCCCAACCGTGCTACATCGCAATTATAATAGAGACTCATTGCCCATTGTCGATGTAGCTTCAAGTGTGCACCAGGGAAGAGTGTTGCTACCTCTGGTGTTCATGTTGCGTATTGATGACCCTGCAGACAATAGTAACCTCATGAGGAGTAACAGTGTAGATCGCCCATAAAAATGGACTGAAAGCACAGAATTTATGTATTTTCGCGGTAAATAAATTCCTGACATGTTAATATGATTTGTGTAGAAGCGGGAGAGCCGGCCGAAGTGGCCGCGCGGTTCTGGCGCTGCAGTCTGGAACCGCGAGACCGCTACGGTCGTAGGTTCGAATCCTACCTCGGGCATGGATGTGTGTGATGTCCTTAGGTTAGTTAGGTTTAACTAGTTCTAAGTTCTAGGGGACTGATGACCTCAGCCGTTGAGTCCCATAGTGCTCAGAGCCATTTGAACCATTTGTGGAAGCGGGAGAAACTCTTACCATACCAGATCCTTATTAAAAATTTACGTAATAGTTTGTTTTATGGAGTGTTGTTGTTATTTTATTTGCTGGGTGATATTATTGTCATTTGTGTTGATGTGTGGTGGTAAGTTCCTATGAGACCAAACTGCTGAGGTCATCGGTCCCTAGGCTTACACACTACTTAATCTAACTTAAACTAACTTATGCTGAGGACAACACACAGACCCATACCCGAGGAAGGACTCGAACCTCCGACGGGGGGAGGCGTGCGAACCGTGGCAAGGCGCCCAAAACCGCGCGGCTACCCCACGCGACTGCGAGTGGCGAATGAGGGTACAACCGCGTCGTGTATGCGAAATTTGCACAACTGATATTCTGAGTAACGTAGTGTGAGTGAGCGTGGGTATCAGATTGTGCAGTCCTGGTGTGTCACTTATATGGCACAAAATGGTGTTGTAAAGCAGCCAGTTTTCGGTAGCGCAGAAATATAAAACTTACTTCCGTACTTCAGAAGATTAAAGATGCGGTTATTTCATTTTTTATTTTTTTTGCGTCTTAGGTATGTGTTATTCTGCAATTTCATATAAATTTATTTCGTAATGGGGACGGGTTCGGAATGTGGAGCACCGATTTGTGTAAATCGAAATATGAAGCTGATTGGATAAATCGTTTTCCGGCCAAGCGTAGCAGAAATCTTTCGCGCCATTTGGCGCTGCGACAGAAGTTCCGCGCACGACTTGAGAAGAATCTGTGGTCAGATCTTGAGACGAAAGGTCACCGACCCTGGAGCTAGGGCAGATTCGGTAAGATTGAGTTACGCAATGTGATCAAAAGTATCCGTACACGTGGCTGAAGTTCGTGGCGCCCTCCATCGGTAATGCAGAAATTCAGTATGGTATTGGTCCACCCGTAACCTTGATGACAGCTTCCACTCTCGCAGGCATACGTTCAATCAGATGCTGGAAGGTTTCTTGGGGAATGGCAGCCCATTCTTCACGTAGTGCTGCACTGTACAGACGTATCGATGTCGATCGGTGAGGCCTGGCACGATGTCGGCGTTCCAAAACATCACAGAGGTGTTCTATAGTATTCAGATCAGGATTCTGTGCAGACCAGTCCATTACTGTCGTGTAACCACTCCGCCACAGGCCGTGCATTATGAACAGGTGCTGGAGCGTGTTGAAAGATGCAATCACCATCCCCAAATAGCTCTCCAACAGTGGGAAGCAAGAAGATGCTTAAAACATAAATGTAGGCCTTTGCTATGATAGTGCCACGCATAACAAAAAGGGGTGCAAGCCCCCTGCATGAAAAACACGACCACACCATAACACCACTGACTCCGAATAATTTTACTGTTGGCACTACACACGCTGGCAGATGACGTTCACCGGGCATTCCCCATGCCCACACCTTGCCATCGGATCGCCACATTGTGTACCGTGATTCGTCACTCCACACAACGTTTCTCCACTGTTCAGTCGTCCAATGTTTACGCTCCTTACACCAAGAGAGGCATCATTTGGCATTTACTGGCGTCATGTGTGGCTTATCAGCAGCCGCTCGACCATGAAATCCCAAGTTTTCTCACCTCCCGCCTAACTGTCATAGTACTTGCAGTGGATCCTAATGCAGTTTGGAAATCCTGTGTGATGGTCGGATAGATGTCTGCCTATTACACATTACGACCTTCTTCAACTGTCGGCGGTCTCTGACAGTCAATAGACGATGTCGGCCTGTACGCTTTTGTGCTGTACGTGTCCCTTCACGTTTTTCACTTCACTATCACATCGGAAACAGTGGGCATAGGGATATTTAGAAGAATGGAAATCTCGCGTACAGACGTATGACACAAGTGACATCCAATCACCTGACCACGTTCAAAGTCCATGAGTTCAACGGAGCCCCCAATCTGCTCACTCACGATGTCTAATGACTACTGACGTCGCTGATATGGAGTACCTGGCAGTAGGTGGCAGCACAATGCACGTAATATGGAAAACGTATGCTTTTGGAGGTGTCCAGATACTTTAGATCACATACTGTACACTGTTTTAGTAGAATTGGATTTATCGATAAAAGTTTACGATAATTCGTGAATGACGTCCACGGAAATTTCGTATTTTTTAGTGATAAACGATACTTACTTTTGGAGGGTAAAAATTCTGGTCTCGCTGTGCAGTCATAATTGCAAACTTTCAGAGTCCAAAAGTGTTGATTTGCGTATAATGGAGCGAGCGTTCAAAACTGTTAAACCCTATGTATTGTTTACAGATTGTCTATTAACTGACCAGTAGTGGAGTTCTTTTGGCATCAGATCTAATTCAAAACCTTAAACGGGTCACGAGAGAGAGAGAGAGAGAGAGAGAGAGAGAGAGAGAGAGAGAGAGAGGACTTTCCGCAGATGATGCACTTGTCTACAATTATGTACTGGCCGAGAATGGCTAGTCATGCATGTGGAAAAACAGAGTTCTTCTGTGGTTAGGATAGGATCTATAATCCTGTGTTGGAGGAAGAAAGGACATTACCGGCATCTGTTCACTATAAAGCACTTTGCTATCAATACGTTTTGAATATTGTCTCAATCTAAAACTAAAGGTGCCGTCTATCCGAATGCTGGTTTTGAAGGGCAGAGAGCTATACTAGGCATCACGCTATTGGAGGTGTAGTACCCTCACTTTATTCACCTTACCTAGTCACTTGGGTGAGACGCGTAGTTTGATGTGAACTTCTAACCCTGGTGAAACCTTCACGTTTTTCACGTGCATAAATCATTGACAGAGACGGAAGAAATGAGAAGTAGTACACCCGCTGAGGATTACAATCCTGGATCGTATGACTTGAAGTCTGATACTTGTCCAATCAGCCTTCGAGGCACATATTATTTCTAAACAAAAGATATATTGTTGTAATTAAATGACTTTTAATTACAAGGTGTCGTGTGATGAAAGTAAGTTGGATATAAAATTTTTAATGCCACAAACGCTTTCTCAAATAACGAATCAAAACAACGTCTTTTTTAAAGACCCACCCTAACCAAACAGCGACAGTGCGGTATGCACTGTTCGTTTCCTTTGTTGGTATTTTATTTTCGTTCGTAACGACACTGATAAATCTAACTGGTTACAGAGGACTCAATATTATCAAGAGGAGACTGCTTCTGGACGCACTGAGTGTCGGTGTTATCGATTAATGTGCATCTTAATTCAGTTTGTCTTTGGCACTCCGCGCAGATTTTGTGTTTGAAATTAAGCGAGAAGACCTACTGGTTAAGGCACAGCACTCGCATTCGGAGTCCAGAGGTTGAGACGTCCCGTGTTCAGTTTTTCCTATTTCCATAAATCGCAAATGGAAGTTACCTCATAAGAAAAAGCTGTGGCAAGTTTCCTGCCCCCTACTTCTCCAGCCCAGACTTGTGCACCCTCTCTGGTGTCTTTATCGTCGACTGGACGTTAAACCCAAATCTTTGTCTTTATTGAGCGAGATGAAGTAGCGGTATAAGGCGGGCGATGTCCACAACAAGACTTCTATCACCCACCATTTACAGTACCTAGTAACGTGCTGATTTCTGGACGCTGGCGAACAAAGCACCTCATTTCGTTCTGTGTCGGGTTTTCCCATCAAGAAGTTGTTCAAAAAATTAAGATACGCCGTAGCTTTCAGTTTCTCCTACCGCCCATCAGACAAATCGTTCTTAATCTTTTCTTCGATCTGTGGCATCTTTCACGACTTACCTTCTGGCACTGACTGCTTTTTTAAGGGTCTCGTGTTTCTGTGCCTTCGCGGTTGCGTTCTTCATCGGAAAAGTGTCTCCCTCAACCTCACTCTCTGCCCACCAACGCTACCAGTATTACCGGCAGAAGACCAGATCCAGCGACACCCCGAAGGAAGACCAAACTAACTACGAGAAGAACAAACTTCGAACCTGTTGTGTGATGTGGAGAGTTATTCGTTGTATCAGTCGAAAGTGCATCTCGCTCGTGTAAATTTGGTGATTCTAATTCCGTAAGGTCTTCTTCTTTTCGTTGGTAGCAGTTGCATCTAGTGATCTTGTTTTTCAACCAATTTTGAGTCCATTTTTTCTGCGGACACCGTGAGTTAGATTCTTCGCATATGTATTGTTACCGTGATTTAGAGATTTCGTCTCTATATTTCTGCGTTGGGTTGTGGGTGATGTATTCCATGTTTTATTCCTGGTCCTTAGATTTTTCTCACAACTTTACGTTTTTCTGTTCCTAATTGCTCTTTTAATGTTTTTCGTCGGTTTCATTTTTAGAATGCGTTTCTAATGGTCTTTCGATGCTCTTTCTGTTTACTATAGCATAAAAGAGATGCTCACATTCTGGTAGCGAAGTGCTATTTCTTTGCATTTCGCAACTTGCGCAGTTAGTGTTGATTCAACACCGTGTTTTCGCTTCTGTGCCACAGTGGAAACCAATCGCAAATTTTACCTCGTTTCGTTGACTCGTCCGCCGTTGCTCGCACTGCCACTGCTCGACTTGAAACAAGTTCTCCCCCCTACGCTTGTTATCCCGCGGGGCACTTCTTACCTGTTAGCTCGTTCTCTTGGGGAATGGTGAAAAAAGACGTTGATTAAAAAACAACCAGCTGAGGACCCTTGTCTGTTATTTTAATTAATTAGTGCGCGGGAGGCAGAAGGGGGGGGGGCGGCGCCCACCGCTGTTTGTGTTTGGTCTCCCCGCCGGATGAGAATCCTCTCGTCTCGCCGCCCAAGTCTGCCACTGGCGACCCCGCCAGGCACCCCGCCCACGCCCTGCCGGCCGCTTTTCATTCTGCGCCTTTAATTATACGTGGGCTGATAGATTCCTCCAGTTTGTATACGGAGAAAAAGTCTGCCGCTCCGGCAAAAATTTAGCTCCCACAACTTAATGACTTCGGCTGTTCCGTCTCCTGTAATCTACGGAAGAATAAAACTTCGCAAAATTCACTTGCTTCATGTTACGTCTTCATGTTCAGCTTCCATCAAATATTTTGTCGCTGCTCACAAGAAATTACGAACAAAATATCCTCACCGGCAAGGCACACAGGTAGTTTACTACGCTCCATTGTGGAGGTTATCAGCTACTGGCTATTTCACTGTGAAAACAATTTTCCCAAATATGTGTGCTTGCTCTCTGTACCCATACATAAACAGTGTGACAGATAGGCTGAGCAGCAGTCTGCGACTGTTCGCTGATGACGCACTAGTGTACGGGCAAGTGTCGCCTTCGACTGACTGTACGAGGAAAAGGTTGTCGTGGATATAGTTACTTCTCTGTGGTGTTACTTATGTGACCTTGCTCTGAATGTGGGAAAATGAGTTGGGAAATCGATTCCGTTATGTTATTATACAGTATTAATATTTTCTGCTTCTTGACACAGCAAGTCGACTAAATATCAATACTTAACGTAAAGCCGGTTTTAGGTGAAGTATTCGAGGCTCAGAACAACAAGGTAACAGAACTATGTCTCCATTTATTAATAAAATGGTTTTCCTCAACTTAATACAAAAATGGTATCCTTTGACCAACACTGAAGCTCAACACAGGCTATTTCTATCGCTTGCGCCTTGTCCCGCAGTTTCGCAGGGTCGGCCACGGTTAACCGGATTTGGCATGTTAATTGTAGGGGGTGGCCAGATGCCCGTCCTGCCGCCATCCCGTACCCCTCAGGACGGAATTAGCGTACCCCAGCTGTCTGAGTCTAGTGTAAATCGTGAAATAGTGTGAATGTGTTTCAAATGTCAGTGAGCCGTGTAACTGAGGCGGGACGTGGGGACCAGCCCGGTATTCACCTAGTAGGATGTGGAAAACCGCCTAAAAACCACATACGGGCTGGCCGACACACCGGCCGTCGTCGTTAATCCGCCGGGCCGATTTGATCCGGGGCCGGCGCGCTTACCCGAGTCCAGGAAGCAGCGCGTTCGCGCTCTCGGCTATCCCGGCGGGTTGAAGCTCAACACAGGCAAAGTGCAAAAATGTCAGTATTCTGGTAGAAAATCTTAGGCTAAACGGTAAGTTCACTGAACGTTTGATAACGCGACCCGTCTTTTAACTGGACACCCAAAGATATTCTCTACGATACGATACAGCCTTTTCACTTGCCCGAACACTGTGAAAACTAAGTACACGCTCCCACTGGGAAGCTAAGTCAGAACAGAATGAATCTTAAGGTTCCGTCGAACTTAGCACTGTTCACTGGACGCGAAGGCGGCCTGCGGTCGGAAGCCTTGCTGGGTCCGTAGCAGATGACATTAGTTGACGGGGTTTCAAGGGAACTGTGTGGGTCGGGGTCGGCGGGGTCCTAAATACTCGCATGGTGGAGATATATTTGCATTCGACTGGCCGCTCTGACACGGTGAATGCAGCAGAAGGTCCGCAGCAGGAACGATCCCGTTTGCGGTTGTGCGCGCCACCTGTTCTTCGTGTCTGGTGAAGGCGAAGACCCTCTGCGGGCCGGGTTGCAAGTTTCTTGGCTCGCTGGACTGTGCAGTCACAGGATCTGTACTTGGTGCAGCTCGCCTGGCAGAGATATGTTGCAGGGTGGCGTCGGCGCTTGATGAGTTTCGCAACACGCCTGTAGACAAGGCGAATGATCGACTTCGGTTTATAGGGAGTATTCTTGGAAAGTTAAGCTCAGCTACAGAACACTTGTGGTACCCATTCTTGAGTACTGCTCGAGTGTTTGGGACCCCAACCAAGTCCCAAGTCCTGATCAAAGGAAGACATCGAAGGAAATTAGAGATGTTGGTTGGTTGGTTGATTTGGGGGAGGGGACCAAGCTGCGGGGTCATTGGCCCCCTCGGATTAAGGAAGGATGGGAGGGAAGACAGCCGTGCCCTTTCAAAGGAACCATCCCGGCATTTGCCCTAAATCACGGAAAACCTGAATCAGGATGGCCGGACGCGGGTTTGAACTGTCGTCCTCCGGAATGCGAGTCCAGTGTACTAACCACTGCGCCACCTCGCTTGGTAAATTAGAGATGTACTACTAGGTTCGATCAACACGCGAGTATAAAAGAAATATTCCGTGAAGTGGGAGTCAGTGGACGGACAATTTCTTCTCGCAAAAACGCTGTTCGAGAATGATTGGAGATCCAGCATCTGAGATACACTGCAGAACAATTTTACTGCCAACGCTCTACATCTCGCGGAAGACGTACATCCATTTGCGACTGGGACAGGAAAGAGAATGGCTAGCAGTGGTTCGGGGTACCTTCAGACGTCTACTGTACGCTGGTTTGCGGCGTATTTATCGTGATGTACACGTTGGCTCTTCATCTTTTTGTTGATCAGATAAAGGCATCTGTTGGGGGCTCGTATGACCCTGAGTTCAACCGACAGCTAGAGAACTTACAAAAGTTGGTTATACCATGGATCTCTAGCAGTTGACTCAAAGTTACTCATGTTGGTGTTGTAGTCTTTAGTCCAGAGACTGGTTTGATGCAGCTCTCCATGTTAGTCTATCCTGTGCAAGCTTCTTCATCTCCGAATAACTACTGCAATCCACATCCTTCTGAATCTGCTTAGTGTATTCATCTCTTGGTCTCCATCTACGATTTTTACCCTCCACGCTTCCCTCCAATACTAAATTGGTGATCCCTTGATGCCTCAGAACGTGTCCTACCAACCGATCCTTTCTTCTAGTCAAGTTGTGCCACAAATTCCTCTTCTCCCCAATTGTGTTCAGTACCTCCTCATATAATTTACCCATCCAATCTTCAGCATTCTTCTGGCACCACATTTCGAAAGCTTCTATTATCTTCTTGTCCAAACTATTTGTCGTCCGTGTTTCACTTCCATACATGGCTACACTCCATATAAATACTTTCAGAAACGACTTCCTGACACTTAAATCTATACTCGATGTTAACAAATTTCTCTTCTTCAGAAACGATTTCCTTGCCATAGTCACTCTACATTTTATAACGTCTCTACGTCGACCATCATCAGTTATTTTGCTCCCCAAATAGCAAAACTCCTTTACTATTTTAAGTGTCTCATTTCCTAATCTAATTACCTCAGCATCACCTGACTTTAATTCGACTACATTCCATTATGTTACTCATATGACCCCAAAAAAGATACTACTATGAAACGAATAAAATGACAAAGAAAACAGCTGTAAGGAAAATACATACAGTGAGAACAAAATATTCGCCTGTTACTCTGTTGTGATCAATAACATTTTTAAAAATGAAAACTGGTAAACATTATCAAATACATAACTCTCGTTACATCGTAAAAATTTCGCAAACACTGAATTCATTGATTAAATCAAACCCGTTAGTCACGTACAATAATTGCAAGTCGTCCTTATGGCCGAAAAAAAAGAAACAGAATAGGGCAGCGTCTTGCTCTGCTGAGCCTGTTCTGCCGCCGCTGCTCAAAAATGGTTCAGATGGCTCTGAGCACTATGGGATTTAACATCTGAGGTCAACAGTCCCCTAGAACTCATAACTACACTCCTGGAAATTGAAATAAGAACACCGTGAATTCGTTGTCCCAGGAAGGGGAAACTTTATTGACACATTCCTGGGGTCAGATACATCACATGATCACACTGACAGAACCACAGGCACATAGACACAGGCAACAGAGCATGCACAATGTCGGCACTAGTACAGTGTATATCCACCTTTCGCAGCAATGCAGGCTGCTATTCTCCCATGGAGACGATCGTAGAGATGCTGGATGTAGTCCTGTGGAACGGCTTGCCATGCCATTTCCACCTGGCGCCTCAGTTGGACCAGCGTTCGTGCTGGACGTGCAGACCGCGTGAGACGACGCTTCATCCAGTCCCAAACATGCTCAATGGGGGACAGATCCGGAGATCTTGCTGGCCAGGGTAGTTGACTTACACCTTCTAGATCACGTTGGGTGGCACGGGATACATGCGGACGTGCATTGTCCTGTTGGAACAGCAAGTTCCCTTGCCGGTCTAGGAATGGTAGGACGATGGGTTCGATGACGGTTTGGATGTACCGTGCACTATTCAGTGTCCCCTCGACAATCACCAGTGGTGTACGGCCAGTGTAGGAGATCGCTCCCCACACCATGATGCCGGGTGTTGGCCCTGTGTGTCTCGGTCGTATGCAGTCCTGATTGTGGCGTTCACCCGCACGGCGCCAAACACGCATACGACCATCATTGGCACCAAGGCAGAAGCGACTCTCATCGCTGAAGACGACACGTCTCCATTCGTCCCTCCATTCACGCCTGTCGCGACACCACTGGAGGCGGGCTGCACGATGTTGGGGCGTGAGCGGAAGACGGCCTAACGGTGTGCGGGACCGTAGCCCAGCTTCATGGAGACGGTTGCGAATGGTCCTCGCCGATACCCCGGGAGCAACAGTGTCCCTAATTTGCTGGGAAGTGGCGGTGCGGTCCCCTACGGCACTGCGTAGGATCCTACGGTCTTGGCGTGCATCCGTGCGTCGCTGCGGTCCGGTCCCAGGTCGACGGGCACGTGCACCTTCCGCCGACCACTGGCGACAACATCGATGTACTGTGGAGACCTCACGCCCCACGTGTTGAGCAATTCGGCGGTACGTCCACCCGGCCTCCCGCATGCCCACTATACGCCCTCGCTCAAAGTCCGTCAACTGCACATACGGTTCACGTCCACGCTGTCGCGGCATGCTACCAGTGTTAAAGACTGCGATGGAGCTCCATATGCCACGGCAAACTGGCTGACACTGACGGCGGCGGTGCACAAATGCTGCGCAGCTAGCGCCATTCGACGGCCAACACCGCGGTTCCTGGTGTGTCCGCTGTGCCGTGCGTGTGATCATTGCTTGTACAGCCCTCTTGCAGTGTCCGGAGCAAGTATGGTGGGTCTGACACACCGGTGTCAATGTGTTCTTTTTTCCATTTCCAGGAGTGTACTTAAACGTAACCAACCTAAGGACATCACACACATCCATGCCCGAGGCAGGATTCGAACCTGCGCCCGTAGCGGTCTTGCTGTTCCAGACTGAAGCGCCTAGAACCGCTCGGCCACAGCGGCCGGCGCTGCCGCTGCATGACGTTACATCCGGCTACTGCCGTGGGTGCGTTCACCACCCTGCTACAGTTTGGTGTAGATAAGCTATTGCTTACATTTCGATGCGCAAGTCGCCGCAGGGGCGTCTAATCGAATGACTTGCACCCGGTGAACGGTCTACCTGACGGGAGGCCCTAGCCACAAGACATTTATTTTTTATTGGTTACATTTACAATACGGCTGTGCCTTGTATTATTGCAGCTTAAACTTAAAATGTAAAATTTTCTTTTAGATATATTCGCGCGTGTCTGGCCACCTGGACCGAAACCACACAATAGTTGCCCGCATCTCGTGGTCGTGCGGTAGCGTTCCCGCTTCCCACGCCGGGGTTCCCGGGTTCGATTCCCGGCGGGGTCAGGGATTTTCTCTGCCTCGTGATGGCTGGGTGTTGTGTGCTGTCTTTAGGTTAGTTAGGTTTAAGTAGTTCTAAGTTCTAGGGGACTTATGACCACAGCAGTTGAGTCCCGTAGTGCTCAGAGCCATTTGAACCATTTTTTGAACACAATAGTTGTCGGCACGTAGATTAGCCGTAGAGTTGTTTTTGCGTGGTTTTCCATCTTGTAGATAAATGTCCCCCCCCTCTCTCTCTCTCTCTCTCTCTCTCTCTCTCTCTCTCTCTCTCTTTCTCTGTCTATTATATATAAATTCGAAGAAAGTACAGCAACCCACCGTTTATGAAAACAGGTGCTACTCGTATGTACATGAAAGGTAATATGTGTCGCGCAACAGTCGACGTCAAAAAATATGGCTCTCATCTGTACATAATACGTGTTGCTCACGCAGTGGAAACACTTGCGCTTGATGATCGGAAATAATCAGCTGTATAACGGAATGACGACAACGAAAATTTATGCCAGACCGGACATCGAACCGCGATTTCCTGCTTATCGCGAACTGTCGCCTTAACATTAGACTGTCCGACCAAGACTAACAGCAAGACCCAAACTTCCATACGTCGTCGTAGCCTAAAGTTAAGGCGACTTTTGCGATAAGAGGGAAATCCGGGTTCGATTTCCGATCGGGCGCATATTTTCGTATTTCGTAACGGCTGTGGTCGCCGCAGTGCCTGCTGCTCTGGACATGCATGAATATCCAAAGTAGCATTATTGCATCGTAATTCTGAACAACAGAGGCAGAGCAATATCGTATCGTATCTGTACACAATTCGGCGATATTTCTAAAGAAATGATGCATTAGAGTCATATTTCACCGCCGGATCATGACGCTTGCACCAAAGCCACCGTCGGATAGCCTGAAATATTTTTCCATTGTACACCATTTCACCTTCAGTGACCGCCCTTCTAACATGTCCACGGTCGTTTTCCAGTCTACTTATAGGCCTTGCGTGGCAGCTAAAAATCGATAATTAACAACTCACGTGAAGCTGATACTAAAAGAAAATTTTTTATGTTTTGTTTTGAGATACAGTTCCCTTCAGAATTCTTGGTCTGTGTTGATACTAAATTAAAGTATACTGTTAAACCATCCCAGGAGGAATGTGTTGTTAATAGAACTTTTCTAACTGCCGACAGATGACAACACTGTAGCTTCCAAAATGAATTATTGACAATAAATGTTAACCTGTCGCACATTTCTTGCAGCTGCGGAAGTTGCGAATGGCTCAAATACGCTAGGAAGACGACGAATAAACGCAAACGTGTTCTAATGATCGAAAAGAAATTAGAAGCTACAGAAAAGTTTGTGAATGGCGTATCTGCTGTAAATTATTATTTCCCGGAAGTGATATGAAATATACTGTGTGTTAAGAGTAATTTTGTAAAGAAGCTTGGAAATTCCGGCAAGTATCGGTGTTACTAATGCAGTAGGCAGTCACATGTGACATACAGATTATTTCGTAAATACAGTAGATATTTTCCGGTAAAAATACACATACTTCTTGTTGTCCATGTTTTTTGGTTTTTTGAGCAGTTTCGGGTCCGCGTTAACCTGGATAATCATAAGCTACAAAGACCGTTGGTGCACAGGAAGTTCATCTGTTAAGGGTTCC
Source organism: Schistocerca serialis cubense (assembly GCF_023864345.2). Lineage (NCBI taxonomy): Eukaryota > Metazoa > Arthropoda > Insecta > Orthoptera > Acrididae > Schistocerca > Schistocerca serialis. Next base: position 865,581,582 of record NC_064641.1, on the reverse strand, counting down.
CTTTAGTTTCAGCGTACGAGGTACACGGCGTGTGGAAGACGGATCTAACCGGAGAACTCGTCACAGCCACGCCTCCGCTTGTAGGAGAGGGTTTCTCGTTACAGTGGAGACCCTCTCATATGAAGGTTGGAAGGCACGCTAAGTAACTATAAATCTATTGTACCTACCCAACATGCCAACCAATAATGTGTCTCCTGAAGGCAAGGCACAAAAAAGTGCCGACACTTGAATTAGTACAGTAGCAATAAAGAATTAAACAGTTCGTAAGACGAATTTATCATTGCTGAAAACAGTATTACGTGCGGAAATGAAAGCAATCTACGTTTCTGTTTACTATGTCGAATACAGCTTGGTATTACTTCGCTGCTCAATAGTTTACATGCTTTTAAGATGAAAGACATCGTGCAGAGGAATGAGGCCAGCACAGAGTTTCGTGACTGTGCGCTGATCCATCTTTAATACGAAGAGCTATTTCCTGTAGGGCGTGTATTCTGCTACAACGTTTCGTTGTGGCTCTTGCGTAATTTCATTTCGCTGTTATGGCTCTTAATGATAGCGTTTCTGTGTACTTTAATTTCATTATTAAGCAGAATTCAGTTTTTTGTAACCACAACAAATGTATAGATATTTGACTGACGCCACATCCTTTCAAACTGAATTAATACCATGTTGTATGGTTCAAATGGCTCTGACCACTATGGGACTTAACATCTGAGGTCATCAGTCCCCTAGAACTTAGAAGTACTTAAACCTAACTAACCTAAGGACATCACACACATCCATCCCCGAAGCAGGATTCGAAACTGCGACCGTAGAGGTCGCGCGGTTCCAGACTGAAGCGCCTAGAGGCGCTCGGCCACTCCGGCCGGCTATAATAACATGATTTGTTCGTAATGATTCGAAAAATATGTTACATTACTATTTAACGAATGTCCTTAGCATTGTGAACGTGACAAGACTCTTTCAGTGAACAACAAACGCACCCTTTCCATGTAAGAACCACGCGCGTCTGATTGGATCCCAACAGCATTATTGTAAAAGTTCTTCTACTGCTTAGATGAAAATTAAATGAAAATTAAGGAAAAAGTAAAAATTCATATTTCGGGTGTTTTGCTTGCTATTTTATTTCCTCCGCGTCCTGTTTCTGCGTTGCCGTGCCGTCTGTCATCATAATATTATTTTGCAGTCCTCCATTCAATAAATTATGATGTGTCGCCCATTTTCGAATATACAATGGGTGTCGGTGGGCAATACTTCCAAGAAGCGTTGAATACTGACAAATCTTCATACTCCGAAATCTTTTCTACTGCTGTTAGGTCGATGCGTGTGTTACGAGTGTTGTTCGTTCTTTACCACAAAAATACTATGATAGTAGAGTGTTAGAAGATACTTGTCCTCCATTTCTTATTAGCAGTCTTGAGCTTGTAGAAGCCCCATGATAGTTTTTCTGATTTGAGAAAAGCTTGTGGTCTTTGTGAACTAAAGAAGATGAAGAGTCAATTAGAAAGTAATTCGACACGATTAGCATTCGTTGGAGACGGAAAAGCAGCGGAGAGGGCTCGCAACATAGTGGTATGTACAGAAAACTGCCAGCGAAGAGAGCTCGGCAGGAAAATAATCTCCCCCTTTGAAACAGACTACTTTAACGTGGGTGAGTGGACACTTCCAGGCAGATCATTGATATATTATGAAAATCTTCAGAATATGATAACTTTAGTCAGTCAATTCAATCAGAAGTGATTAATTGCCGCTAGTCAAGCATTGCGTGACATTAACGTTCCGTGGTAAAAGTATGGACATTGTAGGTGGAATTCAAAACCACAAAAATCGTCTCTTCTTGCTTACTGTCAAGTACATCGAACATTTATAATCGAGGTTGTTACCAATGTCAAAGGAATATCCTTGAGGGAACACCAGAACAAAACGGGGAGCTGTGAGTCAGCGCTAATCAGGAGGCAACAAACCGCAGAAAATATTCCGCCGCTCCAAAAAAAATTCGAGCGTCTGATGCTATAAAGAAAGCCATATGCACTTGTCAGCTATTTCACACTAACATTACTATGATTGTTGGTGTATCCTACCTACAGCAGATACACCTTGCAGTATTAGTTGAAAACGATGGGGAAGACAAGAAAGGTACATACCGCGATTCTACAGCATGATAATGAGTGCATCTAAGCCAATCAAATTGCGGAAGTAACTTTCTAGGATCTTGGTTGGGACGTTCTACCAAGTCCACTATAATCTGTCTGGCACTGATCTGTCCTGTAGTGTTCGAGAAAACATGTGTTCGAGGTACATCATTTCATGACAGAAATATGCTTAGAACTAGATCTGTGGACTCAGAAGTCGAAAGCAGCAAATTTAATGAGACTTGGAATAGAAGAATACCATTGCGCTGGAGAGAATCGTGGACGATATAAGGCAGTTTATTACAGATCCTTTTCATGTTCCGTTGGTCAAAATAACAAACTGAAGCATAAAATGTTGCATTACCACAATAAAAAACAGTCTCTCAATGTATTACATCATTCCACACATTTATTGTAAAATCACCGCGACAGGAGATTTACGACTGATGACACACCGGAATGTGGCTTGCGAAGTATAGACATAGATCTAGTTTGCACATGCGTCTCTGTAAATGAATTTGTTTAAAGAGGTTGATGTGTTTGACAGTACAAGAATATTGCCTGTATGCCCATGTTCGATAGTTGGCATGCTTCTACGACTATAGCTTAACGCGCTGCGCGCTATCTTAAGAGTCAAAGGAGGAGAGCCCGTCCTTGATCGAACCCACGCTGTCGAATGACGAACATTGGTCCGGTAGACGACCCAGTCAGTGTGTGGCTTTTAGGCGGTTTCCCATGCTCGTCGAGGCGAATGTTTAGTTCCCAACCTGTGCGCTAGAAAACATAGTGCGCAAGCACTTCCAAATCGACAACACGCAAAATAAAGATTTCATGGTTCACCACAGATGGCACACATGGCTCTCCGCCCCCACCTCTCACCGTGTTAGGTAAACGGATAACGGTGACTACATGAAGTTTATCCAGACACAAAAGATGTTACAAATCATGATATAGTTAACCCCGTTGCCCGTGTGGGTTTGCCGTCTGAGTTGTCGGCCGCTTCAGCCACCGTTTCTCTATGGCGTATTTTGTAGACCTTTCTCCACGTCCCTATTTGTAACTGTCTTATCTTCCGTCCATCGAGACTGACGGGATCTTCTCATGAAATTTCAATCACCAGTTTTGTCCTCCGATTGCGAAAACATTCTGTTGGCACCCACCCACATAGGGAGAAATGATCATCACGATAAAATAAGAGATATCAGGGCTCGCACAGAAAAATTTAAGTCCTCGATTCTCCCGCGTGCCGTTCGAGAGTGAAACGGTAGAGAGACAGCATGAAGGTGGTTCATTGAACCATCTGCCAGGCACCTTATTGTGAATAGCAGAGTAATCACGTAGATGTAGATGTAGACGTATAGTCCTCTCTTTGTCTTTGTGTTCCACAGTTTTGACATGTGCGCGTATGACCCAAGTTACTTTTGCGCCCTAAAACAAAACAAATAAACATTGACTGTTGGAATGAATGGGAATTCTACGAAAATATTGAGTTAGAACTTAGTAGAAGTGTATTTTCCAAGAATCTTTTCTCCTGTGATCCATTTAATGCACTGATACTCTGGCTATCATCATTACATGTAGAGCAACTTTTTCACTAACGGTCACAAGACTTTTCGGTCCAAGAGGAGGCCAAGTTCTTATGTCTTGTTAAAAGGAAGATTGTTGTAAATAAGAGTTTTGTTTTAAATAAAAGCTTTAATGAACATGAGTTAAAATTACACAGAAAATGTATCAGTTCTTGGAGAACAGTCGATATCGGTAGTTTCGTTTCGATATTATCGTGGTATCGATACAATTTTGTACGCTGGTGAGCAGTGTAGCTGCCCTCAACCCGGAGCTAAGTTTGAACACCGCATCGCTTTACTAGGCATTGTCTTATTGAAGACGGACTTACGTAGCCTGTGGTAGCGGGACCTTCAGTAAAACGTGCATTCCGAACTAAGATGCACCTTGTTAATTTTTACAACTACTATTTTTCGGTGGTGAAAGAGGCGAAAAATTACGAGAACCAACTGGGGATCGCAATTTGGATTTGTAGTCCAGCGTTTATATACCAAGCCTCCAAGCCACATGGGTACCAAATGCCGTATAGATTCTGTCTCGGGATCAGGCGATGTTCTAGGATTTGGTTCTGTTCTGAGGACTGTGAGTTGCACAGTCTGTTACTGCTTCCCCCCCCCCCCCCTCCTCTAAAATTTTACCTTTATTTATGGTTATCCATGCTTTTAACGTGCCACAGATGTTTACTATTTTGATGATAATAATAACAATAAAATTCATAAAATGTTTTAGTATAATAAGAATTATGTTATAAGAATTGTCACTCTGCAGCTGAGTGTGCTGATATGAAACTTGCTGGCAGATTTATACTGTGTGCCGGACCAGGACTCGAACCCTGGACGTTCGCTTTTCGCAAGCAAGTGTTCTGCCAACTGAGCGAGCCAAACAAGACTCACGACGTGTCCTCACAGCTTTCGTGTACGCCAGTACCTCATTTCGTATCTTAAAAACTCCACAGAAGTTAGAAACTTGCGGGACTAGTACTCCTGGTAGAAAGGTTACTGTGTATTTACATCAGTACGTAGTACACTGCTTTAGAAATTGCAGTTCAGAGGACAGTAGCATTAGAGAGGAACTTAAGTCGTGCAATTAATTTAAAAAGATATACGGGGTGTTCAAAAGAAAAGTTACGAAATAAAACTGTGGGTGTAATTGAAATCTTCATTCAAAAGTAGACATCAGAGGCCGGAGTAAAACTACCCCACTGCTTCACGATGCGAAGGGTTAATTGTTCCCAGAATTCCTGATAATGATAGGAGCCAGTCCTCCACTGTGTCCTTCAATTCGTCGTCTGAGTTCGTCGTTCTTTGAGATGTTTTTTGTAGCGGACCAAACTTACGGAAGCCAGAGGGCGACATGTCCGATCTCTTGGGCGGACGCTCAAGCTGCTGGCACTTGGACTTAGCCATTACACTTATTGTGACCTTGGAGGCGTGCGGACGCACGTTATCGCAGAGGAAAATCTCACCCTCAGTGAGCAGCTGAGGCCGCTTCCTCTTGATGGGCTTTCGTAAGCTGCAGTGTGTCGCACAGTACACGTCACTGACAATGGGTTTTCCGTGCTAGAGGAATTCAACGAGAATCTGACCTCGGACATCGAAACAGGGGGTGGACATCACACAGCTTTGAATATTTTCGCATGAGGTGAAAAGGCTACATTCGCGTCCCTAGATGTCTGTCTACGTTATCCAAAAGCACCGTATATAGATTTTAACTGGTGTGGTTGTTACGACTTTTCGTACTTTTTCATTTGAACACTCCTTATAGCAACAAACCCCACAAAATTGACAACGTCATAATTTGCGCAGTATAAAATAGAAATGTGCAGTCAGTAGTTTCAGTTTTTTACTTAGTACTGCGACTGTGTGAGCATATGTCTGGAGAGTTTGGGTACATGGGCATCTATATGAGCGGAATACTGTTCCTTACAGACCGGCCAATGTGGCCGAGCGGTTCTAGGCGCTTCAGTCTAGAACCGCGCGACTGCTACGGTCGCAGGTTCGAATCCTGCCTAGGGCATGTATGTGTGTGATGTCTTTAGGGTAGTTAGGTTTAAGTAGTTCTGAGTTCTAGGGGACTGATGACCTCAGATGTTAAGTTCCATAGTGCTCAGAGCCATTTACTGTTCCTTACAGTCGTTTCCACCTACGTTCGGGAAGTCGTATTTGTTGTTGATAGCAGGTGCTGTCATCCTGGGAATATGCGCCTTTGCCCGGTTAGAATATGACCGGCCGGGCCGTGAGCCCATCCTCGTGGGCAGTCCCTCACGCAAGGAACTGAAAATGTAGCTTGTAATTCTTCACGGTAAATGATGACAGCCAAAACAGTTGCAGGATAAAGATTTATTAAAATTCTTGACCAAGGTTTCGATATATATTATACAACATGATTATGGACACATTGTCGATGCGAACACAGTTTTATAAATGGAGATGATATCTTAACTACTGACGACGCCTTTGGCACAATTGTTTTATTAATCTCCATTGCAGGATGTAATTTTAGATACTTTACTTCTGATGAAGGTATATTTATATATACAGAAACCTTGGTCGAGAATTTTATTAAATCTTTATCCTGCAACTGTTTTGGCTGTCATTTACCGTGACGAATTTCAACAGTTGCTGTTTCAGCCATGTTTAAAATTTTGTAGCTTGTAATTTATACAATGCCTGGTCATTTTGTAGATCCTTACTTGTCACGCTACTTTATTGTTCAGAAGCTTGGAGATCGATACAATACGTAAAATGCTGAAATGTGTTTTATGGAGGTGATGACTCCCCCCCCCCCCCCCCCCCTCCCCCATGCAGAAAATGAAGACAGCTGGAACCTTATGGTGAACTACCTGTTGAGACCACTACAGCGTCGTTTCTTCTGGAATCATTTCCGTCAGGGTACGTCACAGGCTTGGCGAGAAGCACGCCAGCAGGTAGCGAGTTCTTTTCACGGACTCCTTCGCTACGATTCGGGAATATTAATTACGGCCGTGGGAGTGGTCGCGTTTTGTACTCTTGTTCTTGGCGCCTTCTGCGGCATCGAGCGTACACGGTGTTTTTGACGTGGGCCCGTCTTGTTCCGCGGACGGCAGGAAATGAAACTTTGGCTTTGTGCTAATGAGCCCCGGCGCCTAAAGACCGCGAATCCGGCAAGGCCGCCCGACGTCCGTATTCGGCGCGCGGCCGGCTCGCTCCCTGCCACCACAATGGCGCGCCCCGGCCCTTTGTGGCGGCCGACCGCTGATAGCGCGCTCTTGTTTTCTTTTCAGAGCGCCCGCAAGACAAAGCCCAGTTTGTACGTACGCTTTAACATGAAACGCCCAGAATGGGCTTTTTAGAAGAGCGCGACCTCCAGCGCGCAGATAACGGCGTTTGTTATCTCGCCGCGCCGCGGCGCCCGCTGCCTTTCCCCTGGACCTTAGCAGCCGGCGCCGGCGTTTGTTTTATTTCCTTTAGGGAGATGCCTCGCTAAACACGTGCCCGCCTTCCGGAGATATATTGCTTTCGCCTTCGGCGTGATATATATCTCCGCGGCCCTCGCCGTACGCGAGCGTCTCGTCGATGCTTGCGTGATTGCCATCGGCTGAAAAACGATTGAAGCTCCAATTCCCTTTGCCGCCGACTTCGTCTACTCCTTCAACCTCCCCTCCCCCAGTGTTTTTTCACGGAAATCATGTAGCGTCTCAGCCGTTCGCAGTCCAATAAATATACACAGTTGTGAAACTTGTACATAATTTGCGCACAGTAAATAAAATCCTGCCCCTGCCACAATATCCTTTACTAAATGCTTCCAGTTTCGTAGGGTTAATACTTCGTCTTCGAGTATTATAATGTGTATAATGAGAATCTCATGACGAAGGGTAAGTTAACAAACTCAAATTTAACTTGGACGGTGGCACCATTACTAGTACTGTGCGGGTTGAGAGATCGACAAGCTTCTAACTGACTGCAGTTAGAAAAGAATGGATGCTGTGAAATAGTGTCAGTCCGTCCATAAACCCCCAAGTCTCTCGTAATCCTGGAAACATCCAGCGAAAGCCAAACATGGTACGTTGTCCAAATTCGCAGCATAGGTCATCAAGAAGGAGCAGGTGGCGCACGTGTTGTAAGCGTATAGGCTGAACACGACAGTGGCACAAATTTTTTGACTACGTAGGCGATTCTGACTTCAAAGTGTAGGCAAGCAGATGCAGGGAGTCATTTTACTAATACATTTTTGGCGTCAACTTGTCAGGGCTCATACGTCCGTCGGTAAGATACCTTCAACCGATGGAATGGCGTCATATTGTTGTTGTACCAAAGAGCGTGGCACCTTATATCTATGTCGTGCGAGGGAAACAGTCCGGCCTAGCGTTTTTGTGGTACGTACAGAGTCTCGCAGGACATCACTCTTGCGGTGCAATTTTGTCGTCTGTGTATATACTGCTTTCGTGATCGTATCCAGACGGAATTCTGCATGTAAATCGGCGATGTGCGTCTACCGTCTGGCACCCGGTAACCACCTAGGGACCTTATTTTGAAGAATGTGCGCATGGCCGATTTGTGTTGCGATAGCTAACGCCTTGACCAAGGTACCGCACAGGATCGCGGAGAGCACCGTCGTTTTGGATAGCCCAAGTATCGCTGTGCTGAAACTTCTTGGCAGATTAAAACCGTGTGACGGACCGAGACTCGAACTCGGGTTCAAATGGCTCTGAGCACTAAGGGACTTAACTGCTAAGGTCATCAGTCCCCTAGAACTTAGAACTACTTAAACCTAACTAACCTAAGGACATCACCCACATCCATGCCCTAGGCAGGATTCGAACCTGCGACCGTAGCGGTCACGCGGTTCCAGACTGTAGCTCCTAGAACCGCACGGCCACCCCGGCCGGCCTCGAACTCAGGACCTTTGCCTGTCGCGGGCAAGTGCTCTACCGTCCGGAATATCCTTTCTTCCAGTAGTACTAGTTCTGCAAGGTTCGCAGGAGAGATTCTGTGAAGTTTGGAAGATAGGAGACGAGGTACTGGCAGAAGTAAAGCTGTGAGGACGGGGAGTGAGTCGTGTTTCGGTAGCTTAGCTCGTACAGCACTTGCCCGCGAAAGGCAAAGGTCCCGAGTTCGAGTCTCCATCCGGCACACAGTTTTAATCTGCCAGGAAGTTTCATATTAGCACACATTCCGCTGCAGAGTGAAAATCTCATTATGGAAATATCGCTGTGCTGCACAATTCAGTCCTCGTAAAAATGGGACGAGTTGTTTGGCCATCCCATACGCTTTGTGCCGAAGTGCTTCAGTATGTTTATGGAGGAAAAACAGTTTCTCCAAAATGACCCCCAGATACATTACCATCAGATTCCAAGGGATGTTTCGCCCATGTAATCTCAAATTGGCAGGAAGCAAATGCCGTTTCCTACTAAACTAGGTAGCCACCGTCTTACCCAAATGAAGTTATAACCTTGTTAGTCGTACAACAAGCAGCCGTGGCGTCCGGGCATCTTGTCGCAACGCGGTGAGCTTTATATCGCTCCGGAGACGTGACAAGAGAGAGGAACGCTCGCTGCCTGCTGCATGCGTTTGGGGCCGGCGGTCGTGGGAGAGAGTGAATAAATCTTGCTGTGTGAGTCGCTGCGTGCAGCAGACACCAGCAGCACCGTCGTTCACAGATGGCGAGGACAATTTTAGTTTTAGGAAGGCGTTACAGCGTGGTGCACTACGCACTTTGTGTGGGGTCTCTTCACGCTACCACGAAACGGGCAGACCTGCAACGTCGACGAGTTTCTGCGTTCTAGGTGGCGCCGTTGAAAGTTAACTACTCTGGAAGGATTCAGCTTATAACGACTGCGTTTTTGAAAAATGAAATCATTGTCGAAGATGAGGAAGCAAGTTCCGTTCCAGTTCTGGTAGGATCTATATAACAGTCGAAATTAATGGAAATTTATTTATGTAATTATCAGGCCCAAAACCTAGTAGTTTTCGAGAAATCGGAGAGTTAATTATTTCGATTCATAGCAGATACACTTGAGGACTGAAACTTTGTGATAAGTGGAATGGTGGATAAGGCGTGTCTTCTTATCACATGTTACTTCCATGTGTGTATATTAGAAACGTACATTTTGCCTAATTTTTAACGTCTGGCGAATGAAAACGTTCACGTGATGTATAGGCCTTCCCCTATAACTTGGCCGCATCATATATTTCCGAAATGAAACAAAATGTAAAAAATGTTGTTGGCGAGGGATGCACCCTATGTCGGGGGCTCACACGAAGGGCAGGAATACACAATCATTACAAGTAAACAAACATCACATTCAGCACAAAGTTACATTTTTTGTTATTTTTTTTATTTTTTTATTTTTTTTAAATAGCACATGTACTCGTATGTTTTTTCTACCGCTGTGAAAACTGGAGGTACAGGTAGTGTTTGGCAGACTTTGTGTCACTGCTCTAAACCTTATACCTTCTGGAATACTTAGGGTTTAAATGTTGTAAACGATGCCACAGTTCTGCTGCGGTGCAGTAATGCGGGTTGCCTGCACTGTGCTGTAGCCAAACGTTGCTCTGCGCAAGGCTGCAGAAACTGTGGCGCTGTAATCATCCTATAAAGTCGACGTATGTGAGAAGGTATACGGTTTGGAACAGTGAAAATTTTACGTCTAATTTTCATTTCCGCGGAGAAAAACGTACATGTGGCTTTTAAAAATGTAACTTTGTGTGGAAAGTGATGTTTGTTTACGTTTGTGGATTATGCATTGCTGCCCATTGTGTGGAGCCCCAGCGTAAGTGGATTACTGGCCAGTTGCATTTCTCACATTTTATATCGTTTGGGTTACACATGAGGTGGCACAGCTGCGTAGGACGCCCTGTATATGTTGTTATTTGAAACAAAATAAGTAAAATAGCGAACACAATACTGACTACTCATTTGGAGACACATCTTTGATCATCGGGCCGGGCTGTATGTTTTTTGTATTTTTTTTGTATAATTTTTCCCCACAAAATGTTTTGCAACAGATAAAAAGTAAGACTTCGACAAACAGAGAGAGAGAGAGAGAGAGAGAGAGAGAGAGAGAGAGAGAGAGAGAGGGGGGTATCAGGAATAGTTGGGTAATGCATTCAGTTTTCATTTTCAAATCCTGTGTGCTGTAAACATAATTTAATTTGTGTGTGACATAGATAACTGAAACATGTATTATTTTATTTTTAATCTGCGTTTTTTATTTTTTGTCAAACGTGATCTTCTAATGACTTTTGTTGTTGTTTTACTATCTTTTATTTACTCGTCAAGTTCCGTAGGACCAAGGTCATGGAACGTGTCAGTACATGAAATTACAACATAAACGTAATAACAGATAAAAATAAATGTTCATGAACCTTAAAAAAGTCAGTCCATAATTTTAAGTAAACCCTATCAACAGTACAATAAAAGTCAGCTTAATTTTTCAAGGAGGTCCTCGACAGAATAGGAGGAGTGACCCATGAGGAGACTCTTCAGTTTCGATTTGAAAGCGCGTGGATTACTGCTAAGATTTTTGGATTCGAGTGGCAGCTTATTGAAAATGGATGCAGCAGTGTACTGCACACGTTTTTGCACAAGAGTTAAGGAAGACCGATTCAAATGTATGTTTGATTTCTGCCGAATATTAACCGAGTGAAAGCTGCTTATTCTTGTGAGTAAACTAATATTGGTAACAAGAAACGACAATAAGGAATATACGTATTGAGAGGCCAATGTCAAAATGCCCAAACTCGTGAACAGAGGTCGACAAGAGGTTCGTGAACTAACACCACTTATTGCCCGAACCGCCCGTTTATAAGCCAAAAATATCCTTTTAGAATCAAAAGAGTTACCCCAAAATATAATACCATACGACAATAGCGAATGAAAATAAGCAAAGTAGACTAATTTTCGTGTCGAACGATCACTCACTTCTGATACCGTTCGAATAGTAAAAAATGGCAGTATTAAGTCTTTGAACAAAATCCTGAAGGTGGAATTTCCACGACAGCTTACTATCTATCTATCTGCCGGCCGGGGTGCCCGATTGGTTCTAGGCGCTACAGTCTGGTACCGCGCTACCGCTACGGTCGCAGGTTCGAATCGTGCCTCGGGCATGGATGTGTGTGATGTCCTTAGGTTAGTTAGGTTTAAGTAGTTCTAAGTGCTAATGACCTCAGAAGTTAAGTCCCATAGTGCTCAGAGTCATTTAGCCACTATCTACCTGAACACCTAGAAATTTGAACTGTTCCGTAATCGTATGCCCATTCTGTGAAATTAAAACGTCAGGTTTTGTTGAATTGTGTGTTAGAAACTGTAAAAACTGAGTCTTACTGTGATATAGCGTTAGTTCATTTTCTACAAGCCATGAACTGAGGTCATGTACTGCACTATTTGAAACCGAGCCAATGTTGCACACAACATCCTTTACTACCAAGCTAGTGTCATCAGCAAACAGAAATATTTTAGAGTTACACGTAATATTAGAGGGCATATCATTTATATAAATAAGGAACAGGAATGGCCACAACACTGATCCCTGGGGCACCCCACTACTTGACAGTACCCCACTCAGATCCCACATCACAGCCGTTATCCACATTGTGAATAATGACCTTTTGCTGCCTGTTGCTAAAGTAAGAGGTAAACGAATTGTGAGCTACTCCCCGTATTCCATAATGGTCCAACTTCTGGAGCAATATTGTGTGATCAAGACAATCAAATGTTATCATCTGGTAGCTTGACAATGCCCGTGGCGGCGAAGTTAGGTCATCGCTAAATGAAATTAAAGAAAATGCAGCCTGAAGGAAAGAAACGATGTATTTCAAGATATTTGCACCGTTTGTGAAACCAGGCATGGAAAAGTGTGTTACTGCCATTGTGTTACAAGACCTTTGCAAATAGATTGTTAGGAAGACATGGAAGAAATAGAGAGTTGTAGTGGTAGGATCGCTACACAGCGTCAGTATTATACGCTACATTATAACTGCGTGTTGAGAAACTAGATCCCGCGGGCAAATTCTATTAGGCGGTGGGAGGACGAATGCGAGCGTCTAGAGGGCGACAGTATTTCTGGCGGTGGCGCCTGCGGGCGAAGGCCGCGGCGGTCCTCCAGCAGACCAGGAGAGCGTGCGCTTAATGCGGGCCGCGCGATTACGACCTGGCAGCGGAGAGCTGCTTTTAATTGCCGGCGGCGCGCGCTGGCGCCGGCCCAGCGCCGCCCTGCCGCCGCCTCCAGCGCCGCGGGGGCGTGTCCGGCAGCGGGGGCTGCCCGGGCGGGCACTTCATATTGGCGCGGGCCGCGGCCAGCCGCAGCGCCCACGTAGCGTTCTAATGTGCTGGCACTGCCAGTCGCCCGAAGGATGACAATCTGCCCGTAGTTCACAGTTTCCTCGACGTCCGTATGATCAGAACACTAAAGTGCGCGTCATTTACGACGGCGGCCGAGTTTAGGTTCGTTCTGCGCATCTGACGTCACAAAACACAGTCAGCCAATGAACAGAGAACGACGTTGCCAGAGCTCGACTGCAGTGCAGAGCACGGGCCAGTGTCTTCAGTTTTAGAAACGTTCAGTCATAAATAAAGTAATTGCACAAAAGCAATGTCTTGATAGCAGACTAAAGAAAGTCTGCTATCAAGACATTGCTTTTGTGCAATTTATAGAAAGTTTCTTTATACCAACTGCTTCATATTCTATTAATGAATGAAACCAAACAAGCAATAAGCCTCCTAATTCAGGCGATAGCAAGGAGAGGTGTTTGTATCATTCTCACTAACCGCTTTTTCCCAATAAAAAACAGCGGCAATTTTTTCTTTCCTATTGTACTTCGACGAAACGTGAGTAATTCATAGTCATACCAACAAAGCACTTGCCCCCGAAAGGCAAAGGTCCAGAGTTCGAGTCTCGGTCCGTCACACAGTTTTAATCTGCCAGGCAGTTTCATATCAGCGCAGACTCCGCTGTAGAGTGAAAATTTCATTCTAGATACCAACAGTGTTTGTCGGTATTTTGCGTGCTAGTTTAGAGTCCTTTGGAAGGTCTATGAAACGACGAGTTGCGTTAGCGTAATGGTTAAAGTGTTTGGCTACTAAGCGAAAGGTTCTGAGTTCAAACGTTGTTCGGTGCTTAATATTTTCTTTATTTTAAAACAATATCGAAGTGTCTTACTTCATAAATTTTATTCGTTTGAATGTAGTTTTTTGAAATTTCTAGTGGCAACTAAAATCGACGCTACGGGAAGTATACTGTATGGACTTTTACCTCTGCAAACTGTTCAAAATTTCGTGCAATGGTTTACTACATCTAATGCTGCACAATAACTGCGTTGAACATCGAAACAAAATTAAGTCATTTATGGGATGAAGGTATCAGTCAAGAAGATGTGTAAAAATCAAATGATTGGGCCAAATAGTTTTTTTGAAATCGAATGATAAAGTGTGTCAAAGCAGTCAAAACACTATGTGTCTGCACAGGCAAGCAGTGCAGTGATGCAAAATCGCGCACAGAGCGGAATGCGGGGAGCACGTCTCTGTAGCAACGAAAGGGTTAATGCTGCCGTGGTGGCTTTACTTCATAAACTGCGCGCTTCCCCCTAAACGTAATTTTGCGAACTATACTATGGCGCTGCTTCTCTTGGCGCGTGCAACTGGCAACGCAGCAATCTCCCGCGTCTGGGCGGGCATGCGCGAACCACCAAGATAAAAGAATTGAGCTAAAGCATCGCAGAAAAAGCAACCCTACAGCAACTGCAGTGGCTTAGTGTTGCGGTGTACACAGAAAAAAAAAGGGCTAGAACGAAAGGGACTACCTGCGTGAGGCGTCGCGGCTAGGGCGCGATCGCCAGTTTGTCTATTAAAGCTTTCTTGTATGAATATATGTGGGCTCCAGTGTAAATAGTCAGAAACTTATACGATCTGCAACGGGCGAGTTGTGCCCTGCAAACGTACGTCGTGACCATATGGCGTGACTGCAGCGTGTGAAAGTAGCGGAGAGGCGCTTACAGAGTAGTTACATTCTCTGGAACTATAAATATTAATAACTGATCTAGAAATAGCCTGAGGAACTTCATATTAGATACTTAACCTTCTGATGTGTAAACGAACAATCTGTCAAAATCTGAAGTCAATAACGATCATAATTTGGAAGTTACAAAAAAAAAGGCAGTAAAAAACGTAATTATCCGACATTTAAAAAAGTATATATACAGTATATAATGTCCTTAGGTTAGTTAGGTTTAAGTAGTTCTAAGTTCTAGGTGACTGATGACCATAGATGTTAAGCCCCATAGTGCTCAGAGCCATTTGTTAATAGAAGCTGTACTGTGAGTGATCAAATTGCCTTGAAGAAGGAAACGCACGGTTATGTTATGTGGCCTGCAGCCGAAATTTCTCACCAGGTCCTCGTACTTGGCGAGACACACCGTTTTCTAGTATTTTTACGTGCTCACTGTGCGCTCAGAACTGAAAACAGCGACGTGACGCGATCGACGGGCATACCAGAGACACTGCCCAACACGTCTGTGCTAAGCTTCATCGGATTTTCACTGTGGTTTCCATTTCGCGACTGATTGGAACTTTCCGAATAGCTCTCGTAGTTACCGTCACCCGGTTGTGGCCAATATTTTCGGCAGCTTTCCTCAGATTGTAAGGCAATGCCGAAACTGGAAATCCCAACTGCGAGTGCCTGGTATTTGACTGAAAACGCCCCAACTCTACAACAGCCCGTCTGCCTCTAGGAGAAAAGAGTGAGAAGTAATATAAACATTCTCTATCTAGGGTAATTAAACCTTTTGGGTAATATTAGACTTTCTCGGGGGAGGGGTATAAAAACAAAAAATAATCAGTGATTAATGGTTAGTCACGGCTCTAAATTACTTTTTTGGAAAATTTCTACTAACATTATTACGTTTGAATATGATATTTATTAGATCATCATCCATTATGGCACAGCTTGACTAGAAAAACGATCGATTGATAGGTCATATCTTGAGGCAAGGAATCGAAAATATGGTAGTGAAGGGAAGTTGGAGGGGGGGGGGGAGTGGGGAGGGAGGTAAAAATTGTAGATACAGACCGGAAGTAGTTATGCAGAGAAGATGTTTGCGCAGGATAGGCAGAGAAGATGTTTGCGCATGATAGGTTATCGTGGAGAACTACATCAAACCCTTCCTCCGACTGAAGTCGACAACAGCAACGTAATATCATCGTCAAAAAGTATCATTGTCAAAAAGCATCAGCCGTTAAACATCCGACCTGGATAAAGGCCTTCTTTAACCCTTTCTGTACACTGTGGTCCCCAAATATACGCATCCACGTTTTTAATGGCATATAACCACGTACCATTAGGTTCTCGTCTTGAACTTTTCTTGTCTCTTGGAATACAACAAACAATTCGTTGAAACATCTGCCATATACTCGCTGGATACACGTACTGCTCCACCCTGTTCGCCGATGTATTCGTTTGTTTGCCGACGTGGATGTCTCCCGTCACTTTTTAATCGATTTCTCACGAAAAGTCCATGTCTCATCGACTTATGTCAAAACTGGTAATAAGCACCGATTATCAGCTTTCAGTTTAAGACAAACTGGAAACTTAATTTTGAAAATTCTATTTACAGGGTGTTTCAAAAAGAATATACATATTTCGAA
Source organism: Schistocerca serialis cubense (assembly GCF_023864345.2). Taxonomy (NCBI): domain Eukaryota; kingdom Metazoa; phylum Arthropoda; class Insecta; order Orthoptera; family Acrididae; genus Schistocerca; species Schistocerca serialis. Next base: position 865,565,269 of record NC_064641.1, on the reverse strand, counting down.
TGTATATATTTATTAAACTTTAAGACATACGAATATGAAACTGTACACACATATTTACGAACCTCTTAAGTTCAGATTACAGATGTTCAATATGTCCTCCATCTGCGACACGATCGATATCACATCGATACTCAAATTCTTCGCATATTCGGGCAAGAATGTCCTTCGTCACTGATGTTATGGCAGAACGGATCTGGTTCTTCTCCAGGTTCTGTGGGAGTGATGGTGCATAAACGTTGTCTTTAACGAAACCCCACAGACAGAGGTCAGAGGGTGTCAAATCTGGTGACCGTGGAGCCCAGCTGAGACACGCTAAGTCGCCTGCTCCTTGACGACCAATCCAACGGTTCGGTAGAGTTTCATTCAGATATTGTGGCAGATGGCGACTACAGAGAGGGGCTGCCCCACTATGTTGAAAAAGTAGGCTTCGTGCAACCTCGGAAACAACCAGTTTTGTAACATAGCTAGATACTGCTGACCGTTAACCGTGTTTCCATCGAAGAAGAATGGGCCGTAAACAGATGATCGGTATATCGCACAAAACACACTGACGTTAGGCGAATCTCGTACATGTTCAGTCGCTGCATGTGGGTTCTAACATTGTGTTTGTTTACCTGATCACTAACATGGAAAGTCGCTTCATCACTGAACATCATGCGTTGTGCGAAAGTGTTACCACTGTCAATAGCATCAAGAATCTCGTTACAAAATGCCACATGTTTGCGTTTGTTATCAGGACGCATAGCTTGTAACAGCTGTACCTTGTAGGCTTAATAACCAACGGATGTCTCAAAACACGCCAAATTGTTGTTGTAGGCCCCACTGGCACGACGAGTTGATTTTGAAGGACTACGTTCGAAAGCAGTTTGAATTCGTGCAACATTTTCTTCAGGAACACGAGGGCGGCCAGGACTCTTTCCTTTACATACACATCCTGTCTCTAGAAACTGTCGATACCATTTGCGAATGCTCCACCCATTCGGAGGATCAGTTTGGTCCCTCAATCTGAAACGTCTGAAGATGAAGAGGTTAGCACAGGAAAGGAATTCGTGGCGGGCCGCATCAAACCAGTCAGTTGACTGATGACCCAAAAAAAAAAAAAAAAAAAAAAAAAAAAAAAAAAAAAAAAAAAAAACTTGGATTCTAATGCAGTTTTCCTGTTTTCCGTAAAGACAACACTCGGAAAACAGTTGTGTTAAAACATGGTTGGTCACGCACCAGATATTCGATAGCAACCTATAGGAAGATGCCTTAAGTATAGTGATTCTGTCGCTTACAGCTTGCAGATGTGATGTCGATTTACGACAGTGTTCGTAAAGAAAAATTGGCCAAGTGGGAGTATTAGTTACGTACTGATGGTTCCGTACGAACTTAATTATGTATATAGACAGTTCATCTATCCAGGGAACCGACAGTCTCGATCATCTTTGCCTGTTGTCGAGATTGATACTGGCGAGATATCGGTCCTGGGAATTCCAAGCCTGTCTACAACATTTTAATTTGGAAGCCGAATTATAAACGACAAAACGAATATTTTTTAGTGTAGTATAACTACAAATTAATACTTTTATGACATTTTTTCGCGTACATGTACTGTGAAACCTTTCTTCTTGCCAAATGTATAGAGTCTAAGCTAGCGGGGCCGCGCGGGGTAGCCGTGCGGTTTGAGGCGTCTTGTCACGGTTCGCGCGGCTTCCGCCGTCGGAGGTTCGAGTCCTCCCTCGGGCAGGGGTGTGTGTGTTGTCCTTAGCGTAAGTTAGTATAAGTTAGATTACGTAGTGCGTAAGCCTAGTGATCGATGATCTCAGCAGTTTGCTCCCATAGCCCTTACCATAAAATTTCTAAGCTAGCGGGAAGTAACCTATTGGTTTTGATGAGTGAATTTGCTAGTATCAAAATATGTCTTTTGTTTGCATTAACCTAGGAGCTTAATTTTTTTTTTTTTTTTGCAGCGTCGAGGAACCGTAGGTCTTAGTACGTGACATTAATGTCAATTCGATACATCTACCGCTCCTGAGAAAATGGGTTTTGTTTTTTGTCGGACAGACAGGCGGGACAACGAAGTGATCGTGTAAGTTTTCGGCGTTTCTACCGACTGGGGTACGGAATCTCAAAATAAATAAATAAATAATTAATTAATTAAATAAATAAATACAACGAGGCACTGAATAAAATTTAGAGGAGAGAGATAGGGAACATGACTGATGTTTTGTCTTGAGAAATCTTACGTGGTCGCTGCACTTTATAACGCCGCTAATGCTGAAACCGATCGGTAATGCAGATTAAAATAAAAATATGCGAACTGAAAAAACTGTGCGGAAATCATGCGTTGCAGCTGCGGTGCACGGCGATAAGAAATTAATCAACACGTAGAATGTCTTGGTTGATGTTAAGGAATTTTTGTATGTGTCACCTTCTTACATGTACCATCATTACGGTCAGCGAAACATACACGTAATTAACTGTGTGCTACATGACGCCCACCTGGTGGAGAAACAGACAGTGGCGGCACTGTTTCGTGACACTCGCTGCCAACTGTTCGCGTATTACCTGTTTGTCTCGTCATCTCTCGCAGCCAGCGCCGCGGCCCCCGTAATAAATACCGATAGGGGGCATACAAATAAGGGATTATAACCCGTCCGATCCGCTCCTCGGCAGACGAGGGGCGCGGGAATCCTTATTTGTATGGTAATGCCGCGGACTCGGCCCTATCACCGCCAGGGCGCCGCGCGGCCGCCCTCAGCTAACGGCACGGCCGGCAAAACCCCGCCGCGGCCACGGTTATTATGTTTTTTAATTTAATTTTCCGCTCACTGCACTCCGCGGTACTTTTTCTCGCCGTCCTTCCATCATCTTCCACCCTCACCCCCTGCCCCTTCCTACACTTCCGTCTACAGATAAATGTTCGTAAATACGGCCTCGCGTCGAGGCTACGCCGATCTGCTTTGTGCCGGGGCGATCGACTGACGTGGGGGAGTGCGATCGAAATGGCACGCGTCGCGCGGAGAATTAGCGGCTTAGCGGTTACTGGGCGCGACCACTTGCCGTTGCGGCATCGCTCCCACCCCCTCCCACCCCCACCTCTCCCCTTTCTCCCGCCCCTCCAGCGTTGCCGCCGCGGCCATCGCCCTGGAGAAAAGTGGCAATTACGTTAACGGGCCGCACCCTGCTCTCCGCTCCCTGCCGTTCTTTCGCCTCACCCCGACCCACACGGAACACCGGGCGTCGCTATCCGTAAACCCCGTCCGCTGTTGATCTGATTATATCTGCTCCTTTTTTATGTGCCCCTCGCCGCTGACAGTTTCCAGTTTGGCGTGTTTTGTGAAGTATTATTGTGGGCAGAGGCTCACACACACACACACACACACACACACACACACACACACACACACACACGAGCTGGGACGGATTAGGGGAGGCAGCGCAGCGCATAGGAGGGCCGTGTGTGCTCAGCCGAGCGGCGCCGCTGTTTGGATTGAAAATTGAATCCGTCCGCGGCTATAACCCGGCGCTACATCCTCTCTATGGACTCATTGTGCCGCCGCCGACGCCTCGGTACCGTCGGCTGCCCTGCAAACAGACTCCTCCCACATGTGAACAGACTGTCCTGTCCACTGTGAGGCGAAATTGGGTATTGTACCACATACGTTCCAGTGAAGAATACGACCCACCGCGTTAGGTTTGTGTCGTTGTCGTAACTCCCTCCACTTGCATATGCTATTCTCCTACGCCTATTTATTCGCACACAGATTATTCATCTGACGTCAAAATGACACCCAAGTAACAATCCAGTTTAAGCAGTTTAACAATAATCGCCATTTGAACTATGCTTTGATATTACATCTATAACGATTTTATATGCCTTCTTTCTTTTTCTTTTTTTTTTTAATTAAAGAGAGAGAACTTTCCTTTCCTTCAAATTTAGTGACCATTTGAACTTGAATGTACCAGTAATTATCTGTTTTCATAACCACATAATTTATCATATATTTAAAAAAAAAAGAATAATTTGGGAAATTAAAGCAACGTAACCTCAGAACTGTTGTTTTATACCAATTGGAAGCTGTTATGTCTAATTACTGCTTGTAGACAAAATAATTAAAACTTGTGTAATTATGAAAATTGCTCTGAGTGAAAACAAGAATACTTGTTTTTATGTAATACGCATGAAAAGTACCTAAATCAAGATATGTAAACACTTATTTAAACATAAGGCATTATAAAATCCTTCGTTGTCTTAAAAAAAATTGTATGAAAAAGTAGCAGTACGTGCAACATGAAGTTATTAGAGAGTGCTGTCTCAAAATCTTACGTCATGCGTAAGTTTTGGATGTTAGTTGAAGATTGAATGCACGACGAGTTGGGTGTGCAGATGATTGTGAACTGGCCAGAGCTGGCGCTATTGTCATTGCACCGTAGACGAAGTCGTAACAGTTAATAAAACTGTTAATGAATGAGCAACCAAAAGTGTGTTCTATTTATGAACGAGTGTTTTACAGTGAAAAACTTTGGTAATACTTACAGGAATAGGCGACAAAAGAAAATATCTAAAACGAAGATAAGTATGTTCGAGCAGTAATTTGTTATTTGTATTCAACTGTTCAGTTCTGCAGCCAACTTGCAGGTATGGCTACGGAATGTATTACCTCTCAGTCACCCAATGTGAGGGTGCATTTGAAAGCGGCCGAAAATTTTATTTTCCTTCATACTTGATACGAAGCACATATTGTTGTATTGATCAAAGAGCTTGTTTGAACTGTTCGTACCCATTATACCTGTATGCCTGGGACAGTTGCATCGCAGTTATTAAAAGTGCGATAACATTAATTCATTTATTGTCTTCTGAATTTGTGGCGACAAACCTTATTTTCCCACCAGTCCCTGTAACAAGTGGAACTCAAGGAAAGTGATTTCGTCAAGTGTAACTTCGGAACCATCGCATTCGATCCTAGTTACAGGCCCCAATCAAGACTGAATTGATTAATCGTCAGTGGTAATTTTCTTTGGCCTTCCTGCATTTTTTTAATGATTACATGACTGTGTGCAACTCCCCATGTGACTGTGTGCAACTCCCCATGTTCTTCTCTGATTCTAAATACCACTATACATTTTCGTCCTTAGCTCGTTTTTAGATACACTGTATGTAAAGGATGATGCGGTACCGCGATATCCGTGGTGGTCAGTATTGCCATACTGGTCTTCTTTACAGTCTTGTATATAAATGCATGTCCTGAGCCTTGCACATTCAGGACCCATATACACGTATAAATGAAGTATTGATTAGCACGTCGCGACCGGCCAGTAAGAAATAGGTTTTCTTATTAAGGCGAATGTCGGGTTCATTGCATTGCATTTCTCAAGCCGAAGAAAATTCCAAGAAACTCATCTGTGTGGGCTTCCTTCGTGTTGTTGCCGGTCTAGAATGTGATAAAAATGCCTACGTTAATTATTATTGCATATGCATATGAAAAAATACATGCAGGATGGAGTAGCAAAATTAATGACAAGGCGAGCATCTCAGATCAGAATGATGCACTGTTGATGCATTTAATGGTGTCTGAAACAGCATCGCATCACAGACTTCCAGTAAAAAGTTTTCAAAATTGAGGAAATCCTCCCAAAACAGCAACTTAGTAATTGTTCTGCTCAAATGTATCAGCAAGTCTTCTAGTCGTTACTGTCGGGTCGTATTCACCAGAAAATAATACGAAATTTGTCGAAACGTCGCTTCAGAGCGAGTTTGTCGCAATTATGATACGAGGGCTATTCATAAATTAACGTCCGCTCGCTTTTCTTTTTTAACAATTAAGAAATTTTATATGCCGCGTGGTTGTTGACAGCATTCTTGAGTTCGTTTTGGTGAAGACAGAAAACCGCTACGTGCCAAGTCCGCTCTACAGGGAGGCTGTTGGAAAACTCTCATCCAAAACATTTCAATTTTTCGGTCGTTCCATTCGCAGTATGGAGTCGCATATTGTCATAAAGGACCTTTTGGTAATCATCGCGCTCCTTTCGCTTTGGATTGCGCTTCGGAGTTTCTTAAGTGTGTCACAATAAACCTGTGCCTTGAGGATATTATCCAGCGTTACTGTAATGAAATCCGTTGTCAAAATTCCTTCGCGATCGCAAAAAACTTCAGCCGTCATTTTGCTGCTTCACAGCTTTTGCTTCAGTGGGAGACTGAATGTGCATTCACTGTTCGGACTGTTCCTTTGTTTCAGAGTTCACGTACTGCCCTTACGAGTAGTCTGTAGAGTTGCGGTCTACCAAAACTACAGTTCGGTGGTTTTTGTACAGTACATAAATGGTATAGTAAATGGTAGGATTGGTAACATTGGTAGGAAAACAAACATAAATGAATGTGTGTGAGAGAGAGAAACTGGGAGCCGACTGCTCTCCGCTTTTTTTTTTCCTTCTACATAATTAAAACCCCACATCGTTAGTCTTAGTCCATATAAACTTCAATTTATAAGCAATAAAAATTAGATGATCTCGTAACTTCGGCGCTTTTATGTAACCGAAGCAAGTACTTTTGATGCAAATACAATTTAAATGCACTAACGTAAAAATCTCTATAACTGTTGTTGTTAATTTGTACTCAATGGATTGTTCATCATCTTGATCATTTCCCGTTCTTATTGATCAGTGTGCAAGTTGGTTGTAAATAACGGAAACGTGTTTTATGTAAGCTCCACAAAGTAGTGAAGCGATGTTGGATATGTTTTTGCTTTGCGTTTTTTATTTGAGCTTTTTGTAGGAAATTGCTTTTTCTAGCTCTATATGATAAATCTGTATTTTTTTTTAATTTTTACTGCAACATCCCTTTGTTTCACGTTACACATCAACAATTTTCGAAAAAAAAATCGAAATTAAACTTCGACGGTTTCAGTTTTGCTACAGATACTGTTTATTTGTAAGTAACAGAAGAGGATCACTAAATAGATCAAAAATATTCCGTAGATTACGCGGCCCTAAGTATATCCCCAGTCGGTTTCTAGACGGTTCACCTCTTCCGGTTTCTAGGGGACTTTAGTAAGACACTAGGGGCGATAAGCAAACAATGCGATCGAGGTGAGATTACGCCTGGTAGTTGTGCTACACACATAACGTACAATGCTACCAGGAAACCTACCTTACTTATTGTATTCTGCCTTAGCTTTAAGACTCTAGTTGTCTCCAGTCACCATTCTGTTCAGAAAGTCCTGGTAGCGGTGAAGGAATGTCTAGGCCGAACCCATTCTTCAACATCGGTTAGACACTTCGGCACCCACCGTGCACATAAATTCGGTAACATATCCTTTCTGTGACAGTATTGAACAGGGCTAGCACAGCAGAACGTTCGCAAATTATAACCGACGTCTCAGCGGCCGCAGTTTTGTCAACATGTGGTCAAAGTTCATCAGTCATATACGTATGTCTTCCTCGACCACTTTCATCATGCATTTCTGTGCGGCAAGCTTTGAATTTTCCGCATCACTTTCTCACAGCATCATTACAAATAACTCGGTCCCCTTACACAGCACACAGTCGATGATGTGCCACGAGGCATTGACTCCTATTTTCGGGAAGCGAATGACAGTTTCTGAGCTGGCGGGAGACACATTATCACTGACTATTCCAATCGCTTGCTGCTCACACACTGACGAATGCAACAAGACGTATCTGATGCTAACTGACCTTCAAAGTCTCCTTTCACAACTATGCAAGCGCCATGAAGTTACAAGTATTAGTTTATTTTTAATAGCCAATCGGAGGTTAATTATAGGGCCCGACGTAAAAAAGTGCTAACCCTCAATTTAATAACGATTGGCTTGATCACGTTATCTGTTACACAATATTTGCCATTAAAATTGCTACACCACGAAGATGACGTGCTACAGACGCGAAATTTAACCGACAGGAAGAAGATGCTGTGCTATGCAAATGGTTAGCTTTTCAGTGCATTCACACAAGGTTGGCGCCGGTGGCGACACCTACAACGTGCTGACATTGGAAAAGTTTCCAACCGATTTCTTATACACAAACAGGAGTTGGCCGCCGTTGCCTGGTGAAACGTTGTTGCGATGCCTCGTGTAAGGAGGAGAAATGCGTACCATGACGTATCCGACTTTGATAAAGGTCGGATTGTAGCCTATTGCGATTGCGGTTTATCGCATCGCGACATTGCAGCTCCCTTTGGTCGAGATCCAATGACTGTTAGCAGAACATGGAATCGGTGGGTGCAGGAGGGTAATACGGAACGCTGTGCTGGATCCCAACGGCCTCGTATCACTAGGAGTCAAGATGAAAAGCATATTATACGCATGGCCGTAACGGATCGTGCAGCCACTTCTCGATTCCTGAGTCAACAGATGGGGACGTTTGCAAGACAACAACCATCTGCACGAACAGTTCGACGACGTTTGCAGCAGCATGGACTATCATCTCGGAGACCATGGCTGCAGTTACCGTTGACGCTGCATCACAGACAAGATGTTGTACTCAACGACGAACCTGGGTGCACGAATGGCAAAACGTCATCCAAGTTCTGTTTACAGCATCATGATGGTCGCATCTGTGTTTGGCGACATCGCGGTGAACGCACATTGGAAGCGTGTATTCGTCATCGCCATACTGGCGTATCACCCGACGTGATGGTACGGGGTGCCACTGGTTACACGTCTCGGTCTCCTCTTGTTCGCATTGACGGCACTTTGAACAGTGGACGTTACATTTCAGATGTGTTACGACCCGTGGCTCTACCCTTCATTCGATCCCTGCGAAACCCTACATTTCAGCAGGGTAATGCACGACCGCATGTTGCAGGTCCTGTTCGGGCCTTTCTGGATACAGAAAATGTTCGACTGCTGCCCTGGCCAGCACATTCTCCAGATCTCCCACCAACTGAAAACGTTTGGTCAATGGTGACCGAGCAACTGGCTCGTCTCAATACGCCAGTCACTACTCTTGATGAACTGTTGTATCGTGTTGAAGCTGCATGGGCAGCTACACGTGTACAGGCCATCCAAGCTCTGTTTGACTCAATGCCCAGGCGTATCAAGGCCGTTATTACGGCCAGAGGTGATTATTGTGGGTACTGATTTCTCAGGATCTATGCACCCAAATTGCGTGAAAATGTAATCACATGTCAGTTGTAGTATAATATATTTGTCCAGTGAATACCCGTTTATCATGTGCATTTCTTCTTGGTGTAGCAATTTTACTGGGCAGTATTGTAAATGTGTATGGACCACAAGGTAGTAACAAGTAATTCCATATATGGTCATGTCTTTAAATTTAACCATTCATTTAACACGCAGTAACTGAAAACACGCTCGTGTGAACTAGCACTCCCTTCAATTTCTGAATATCCCTCGTAACTGGAGAAAATTTCGTCAATGAAATTCGTCGAGAACTGTCGTATTTTCTTACTCTGTTTGCCGTACTTGACCACAATGAATTTCAACGCGTAGAGATAATTGTTGACAGTAAGGGGAGCGCTGAACCGGCTTGTGCCAAGTGGGCTATTGGAAAACAGAGCTGGCGCACGGCCGTTGAGCGGCTGATCGGCGTATAATGCAGCTCTGTCGGGCTGGAGTTTTCCGGCGCGCGCGGGTAATACGCGAAATGTTTCACGCGCGGGCCGTCATTTATCACGGCGTCGCGGCGGAGTGGGCGGGGGACGGCGCGCCAGCGTGGCAGCCAGGTATCGGGGCGTCGCGGCGCTGGGCTGCGCTGACAAATGGCGCGCCCGTCGCCGGAAATATGCGCAGCCCTGGAGGGAGGCCGCGCCGGCGTCGTCTCGGCTCGGCTGTGTACACGGCGGCCACAGCTGGGCGGCGGGTCCGCCTGACCGGAGACCAAGTCTGCGTGCGGTCAGCCACTGTCGCCGAAGTCGGCGCATTCCGCCGACGACCGACGGCGCCCGACGACGGTCGATCTTTCAAATCAGTACGCCAGTACGCGTGAGCAGTCTTACGAGGAGAACACGGCAAGTGCCATAACTCGGTTTCCCAGGAACTGCGCTCGGTGGAAGAGGGGTCAAAATAAGCGAACACGTGTCTCGGCTTATCCTTAGATAGTCGACCTTTTCTGAGAAAACGACGAGCCATGTTTCGACGTACCTGAGATTCCTTTTAGAGCGCGCTGATCTCAGCGAAAATGGTGTCCTAGCGGGTAGCGTCGCGGACTTTCACTTTTGCGCTTCGAAACCCTATTGTTGTTTTTATTTATTTTATTTTAATTTTTTCATTTATGAAGCCATCCACGTCCGCAGAATGTTAGTACAGGAATCTTTCTTATCAAGTTAAAAAAAGGGAGTTATATTACGTATGTTTTTGGATAGGATCCGCCTTTAGCAAAACACAGTTTTGTTTTTTAACCCAAACATGTTTCACTCCAGTTCCAGCATCTTCAGTGCGCTTTTATTTCTCATCTGTTAAAGATAAAGAAAGTTCTTTACTGTTTGTGTACATTTAACTGTTGGTTTTTAAATCGTAATTACAGATATTTGAAAAAACACACAAATTATGAATTCATACCTTTTTACCACATGGTGTGGTTTTTCTGATGTGTTGTGTTTTTACAGTGACTGTTCTGTTCCACAGTTTGTCATCTGCAACCAGTTACACCTTAAAGTAATAAATTGTTTAAGCTAAAATTACGATTTGAAATAGTTATTTCTATCTGTGAAATTAATTAATTCTGTGTGTGTGTGTGTGTGTGTGTGTGTGTGTGTGTGTGTGTGTGTCTATTTACATAATGTTTCACTTACGTTTTCTTTTTCCTCATCTTCATCACTGTCAAACACTATATATTGAGTTGCCACTGCCACTGTCACTATTCCACAGTTTACCAGCTGTAAAAACAAACATGGCGGGCAGTAGAACAATTAAAGGTGTAAAAACAAGATGGCTGACAGTGGAACAGTTGAAGGTGTTCCTGGTGGTTGTTCTGAATCTTTCAGACGTGTCTGTGAATTTGTGTGTGTGTGTGTGTGTGTGTGTGTGTGTGTGTGTGTGTGTAGAGAGAGAGAGAGAGAGAGAGAGAGAGAGAGAGAGAGAGAGAATGAATGAATGAATGTGACGGTAGGTTTTAGGATTTTGTGTGGTGTGTGTGTGTGTGTGTGTGTGTGTGTGTGTGTGTGTGTGTGTGTGTGCGTGTGCGCGAGCGAGTGTCAAGGGAGATAGAGAGAGAGTAAAATTAAAATTGCGTTTCACAATGTTATATATATGTGTGCACATGTGTGTGTGTGTGTGTGGGTGGGGGGGGGTTAAGATGTTTTCAGGGGTTACAATCTTTTTAAATGCTCGTATTCTTATATTTCATTCTTATATTAGTTCTTCTGTTTTATTTTATGTTTATTCTTCAGGAAGATTGGGTGCATTCCCTTCGTTGATACCCATAGTAGAAACTCGAAACATAAAAATTCCGAACATCACGAGTTTAGCGCGAAGACAGATTTGCCACATTGGCATTTCTTCGTACGAATCTCACTCGGGAAAGAAACATAGTTAACACTGCTGAAGATTACGCGGCAAATCACGCATAATGCATCACTTCTCCGTAAACTGACGCTTGCAATTGCTTATGAGCAAGGTGCAGTATTGGAACTTCACCTAAAGCAACTTCAAATAATTTTCTTGTTCATTTATTATTATTATTATTATCATTTAATTCATTCACGAAACATAAAATTATTAGGCCAATAAGAACATCATTATTTCAATGTACATTTGAAAACATTCGTGTAGTAATCTTCTCTGGACGTGGGTAATAAATAACAACAAAAATAAATGTAATCTACATCTACATCTACATTTATACTCCGCAAGCCACCCAACGGTGTGTGACGGAGGGCACTTTACGTGCCACTGTCATTACCTCCCTTTCCTGTTCCAGTCGCGTATGGTTCGCGGGAAGAACGACTGTCTGAAAGCCTCCGTGCGCGCTCTAATCTCTCTAATTTTACATTCGTGATCTCCTCGGGAGGTATAAGTAGGGGGAAGTAATATATTCGATACCTCATCCAGAAACGCACCCTCTCGAAACCTGGCGAGCAATCTACACCGCGATGCAGAGCGTCTCTCTTGCAGAGTCTGCCACTTGAGTTTATTAAACATCTCCGTAACGCTATCACGGTGACCAAATAACCCTGTGACGAAACGCGCCGCTCTTCTTTGGATCTTCTCTATCTCCTCCGTCAAACCGATCTGGCACGGATCCCACACTGATGAGCAATACTCAAGTATAGGTCGAACGAGTGTTTTGTAAGCCACCTCCTTTGTTGATGAACTTCATTTTCTAAGGAGTCTCCCAATGAATCTCAACCTGGTACCCGCTTTACCAACAATTAATTTTATATGATCATTCCACTTCAAATCGTTCTGCTCGCATACTCCCAGATATTTTACAGAAGTAACTGCTACCAGTGTTTGTTCCGCTATCATATAATCATACAATAAAGGATCCTTGTTTCTATGTATTCGCAATACATTACATTTGTCTATGTTAAGGGTCAGTTGCCACTCCCTGCACCAAGTGCCTATCCGCTGCAGATCTTCCTGCATTTCGCTACAATTTTCTAATGCTGCAACTTCTCTGTATACTACAGCATCATCCGCGAAAAGCCGCATGGAACTTCCGACACTATCTACTAGGTCATTTATATATATTGTGAAAAGCAATGGTCCCATAACACTCCCCTGTGGCACGCCAGAGGTTACTTTAACGTCTGTAGACGTCTCTCCATTGATAACAACATACTGTGTTCTGTTTGCTAAAAACTCTTCAATCCAGCCACACAGCTGGTCTGATATTCCGTAGGCTCTTACTTTGTTTATGAGGCGACAGTGCGGGACTGTATCGAATGCCTTCCGGAAGTTAAGGAAAATGGCATCTACCTGGGAGCCTGTATCTAATATTTTCTGGGTCTCATGAACAAATAAAGCGAGTTGGGTCTCACACGATCGCTGTTTCCGGAATCCATGTTGATTCCTACATAGTAGATTCTGGGTTTCCAAAAACGACATGATACTCGAGCAAAAAACATGTTCTAAAATTCTACAACAGATTGACGTCAGAGATATAGGTCTATAGTTTTGCGCATCTGCTCGACGACCCTTCTTGAAGACTGGGACTACCTGTGCTCTTTTCCAATCATTTGGAACCCTCCGTTCCTCTAGAGACTTGCGGTACACGGCTGTTAGAAGGGGGGCAAGTTCTTTCGCGTACTCTGTATAGAATCGAATTGGTATCCCGTCAGGTCCAGTGGACTTTCCTCTATTGAGTGATTCCAGTTGCTTTTCTATTCCTTGGACACTTATTTCGATGTCAGCCATTTTTTTCGTTTGTGCGAGGATTTAGAGAAGGAACTGCAGTGCGGTCTTCCTCTGTGAAACAGCTTTGGAAAAAGGTGTTTAGTATTTCAGCTTTACGCGTGTCATCCTCTGTTTCAATGCCATCATCATCCCAGAGTGTCTGGATATGCTGTATCGAGTCACTTACTGATTTAACGTAAGACCAGAACTTCCTAGGATTTTCTGTCAAGTCGGTACATAGAATTTTACTTTCGAATTCACAGAACGCTTCACGCATAGCCCTCCTTACGCTAACTTTGACATCGTTTAGCTTCTATTTGTATGAGAGGTTTTGGCTGCGTTTAAACTTGGAGTGAAGCTCTCTTTGCTTTCGCAGTAGTTTCCTAACTTTGTTGTTGTACCACGATGGGTTTTTCCCGTCCCTCACAGTTTTACTCGGCACGTACCTGTCTAAAACGCATTTTACGATTGCCTTGAACTTTTTCCATAAACACTCAACATTGTCAGTGTCGGAACAGAAATTTTCGTTTTGATCTGTTAGGTAGTCTGAAATCTGCCTTCTATTACTCTTGCTAAACAGATAAACCTTCCTCCCTTTTTTTATATTCCTATTAACTTCCATATTCAGGGATGCTGCAACGGCCTTATGATCACTGATTCCCTGTTCTGTACATACAGAGTCGAAAAGTTCGGGTCTGTTTGTTATCAGTAGGTCCAAGATGTTATCTCCACGAGTCGGTTCTCTGTTTAATTGCTCGAGGTAATTTTCGGATAGTGCACTCAGTATAATGTCACTCGATGCTCTGTCCCTACCACCCGTCCTAAACATCTGAGTGTCCCAGTCTATATCTGGTAAAGTGAAATCTCCACCTAAGACTATAACATGCTGAGAAAATTTATGTGAAATGTATTCCAAATTTTCTCTCAGTTGTTCTGCCACTAATGCTGCTGAGTCGGGAGGTCGGTAAAAGGAGCCAATTATTAACCTAGCTCGGTTGTTGAGTGTAACCTCCACCCATAATAATTCACAGGAACTATCCACTTCTATTTCACTACAGGATAAACTACTACTAACAGCGACGAACACTCCACCACCGGTTGCATGCAATCTATCCTTTCTAAACACCCTCTGTACCTTTGTAAAAATTTCGGCAGAATTTATCTCTGGCTTAAGCCAGCTTTCTGTACCTATAACGATTTCAGCTTCGGTGCTTTCTATCAGCGCTTGAAGTTCTGGTACTTTACCAACGCAGCTTCGACAGTTCACAATTACAATACCGATTGCTGCTTGGTCCCCGCATGTCCTGACTTTGCCCCGCACCCGTTGAGGCTGTTGCCCTTTTTGTACTTGCCCAAGGCCATCTAACCTAAAAAACCGCCCAGTCCACGCCACACAACTCCTGCTACCCGTGTAGCCGCTTGTTGCGTGTAGTGGACTCCTGACCTATCCAGCGGAACCCGAAACCCCACCACCCTATGGCGCAAGTCGAGGAATCTGCAGCCCACACGGTCGCAGAACCGTCTCAGCCTCTGATTCAGACCCTCCACTCGGCTCTGTACCAAAGGTCCGCAGTCAGTCCTGTGGACGATGCTGCAGATGGTGAGCTCTGCTTTCATCCCGCTAGCGAGACTGGCAGTCTTCACCAAATCAGACAGCCGCCGGAAGCCAGAGAGGATTTCCTCCGATCCATAGCGACACACATCATTGGTGCCGACATGAGCGACCACCTGCAGATGGGTGCACCCTGTACCCTTCATGGCATCCGGAAGGACCCTTTCCACATCTGGAATGACTCCCCCCGGTATGCACACGGAGTGCACACTGGTTTTCTTCCCCTCTCTTGCTGCCATTTCCCTAAGGGGCCCCATTACGCGCCTGACGTTGGAGCTCCCAACTACCAGTAAGCCCACCCTCTGCGACCGCCCGGATCTTGCAGACTGAGGGGCAACCTCTGGAACAGGACAAGCAGCCATGTCATGCCGAAGATCAGTATCAGCCTGAGACAGAGCCTGAAACCGGTTCGTCAGACAAACTGGAGAGGCCTTCCGTTCAGCCCTCTGGAATGTCTTTCGCCTCCTGCCACACCTTGAGACGACCTCCCACTCTACCACAGGTGAGGGATCAGCCTCAATGCGGGCAGTATCCCGGGCAACCACAGTCTTAGTACGATCGGGGGATGCGTGGGACGAGCTGGCCGTCCCCGACAAACCCCCATCCGGACCCCCACAGTGATGCCCATTGGCAACAGCCTCAAGCTGTGTGACCGAAGCCAGCACTGCCTGAAGCTGGGAGCGAAGGGATGCCAACTCAGCCTGCATCCGAACACAGCAGTTGCAGTCCCTATCCATGCTAAAAACTGTTTTGCAAAGAACGTCTGAACTAATCTACAGAGAGCGCAAACAAATCGACAACATTTAAACGGTTATTAAAATACAAGATTGCCTAGTAAATGCGGTAATGCTGCTACTTGCGCACTGCTGACACTGCTCAGCGGCGGAAGGAGACTACGCGATTTTACACTATTCAGGTACTAAAACGCGATGCTACAACTCTCAAATACTATAATACGCCCGAAATTTATGACTTAAACAATGCAAGTACCAAAAACACGGGAACAAATTAAGAATTAAACTATGTAACAAATGAGTGAGCTAGGAGTATACGACTTGCTGCTGCAGCTGCTTATCCAACGGCGCAGGGAGCACACTGACTGTGACCAACCGACACTGGCCGTTCAAAACAAAAACAGAAGACAAACGACTACGCGAATTTACACTATTCAGGTACTAAAACGCGATGCTACAACTCTCAAATACTATAATACGCCCGAAATTTATGAATTAAACAATGCAAGTACCAAAAACACGGGAAGAAATTAAGAATTAAACTATGTAACAAATGAGTGAGCTAGGAGTATACGACTTGCTGCTGCAGCTGCTTATCCAACGGCGCAGGGAGCACACTGACTGTGACCAACCGACACTGGCCGTTCAAAACAAAAACAGAAGACAAACGACTACGCGAATTTACACTATTCAGGTACTAAAACGCGATGCTACAACTTTCAAATACTATAATACGCCCGAAATTTATGAATTAAACAATGCAAGTACCAAAAACACGGGAAGAAATTAAGAATTAAACTATGTAACAAATGAGTGAGCTAGGAGTATACGACTTGCTGCTGCAGCTGCTTATCCAACGGCGGCAGGGCGGGTCTCGGAAACGGGGCACAAAACTGTCAAGTCGCTACGCCTGCCACTGTACCACCGCTAAAAGACATAAAATACCACGAAAACTCTGACCGTTTTTTCTCAGAAACGGTCGAGTATCTAGGTGTAAGCCTAGACACGTGTTTGCTTATTTCTACCCCTCTTCCACTGAGAGAAGTTTCTGGGAAATCGAGAATTGGCACTTGACGTGTTCTCCTCGTCAGTGCAACCAGTCTTAGCGCCCGGACTTACCGACTTCCGGCGACAGTCGGTGGAATTCAAATTACAGTAATTTGTTTTCTTTGAGCGAATCGGGCGACAGTCCTACACGCAAAACATACGTATTCTGAATGTCAGTCATTGAAGAGCAATTGACATATGTCTGTTTTGCTGAATTTATTTGAAATAATGTAAAGTGTTTGTAAGCTCGCCTTTCAGTGTCATCACTAAAATATGTAATAGAATGTTTCTCTCTTGACCTGGTATATTTGTAAAGCTTGCCTGATTTTTCCAGTAAACCGAGGAAAGTGTATCCAGTACTCGCCACGTAATTTTCTGCGGAACGGGTATAGCTCTTTCATGTGCTTTCGGCGTTGCTTTAGTAGCACTCTTATCCAAGCACGGAGGCTACGTAGCATCCAGCCCGCCCAAGATGGTTAGAATAGATTCGGAGGTCTGCCGGAGCTGAACACAGGTTTCTATATGCAACTAGTGCGACGCGACTCCGTCCCCACTCGGGAGGCGTCACCGCAAGTTAACGTCACTTTAACTTTGCGATGTCAGTTTCCTTCCCACATCCTTCTCACACCACTGCCTAGTCTCATTTGACTGCCATCTCGTGCCCAAACTGCGAAGCTCAAAAATGGCTCTGAGCACTATGGGACTTAACATCTGAGGTCAGTCCCCTACAACTTAGAACTACTTAAACCTAACTAACCTAAGGACATCACACACATCCATGCCCGAGGCAGGATTCGAATCTGCGTCCGTAGCAATCGCGCGGTTGCGGGCTGAAGCGCGTAGAACCGCTCGGCCACAGCGGCCGGCAATTGCGAAGCAGCTCCGCTGTATTCTGGTTTTGGTGTTACTTAAACTCGTCTCCAGTCAGTTTGAGAAAGGAAGTAACAAGCCTTCTGGTGACAGTATAATTTCAGCTTCACTCTCCCTTCTAATAAAGCAGCATGAATATTCAGTCATAAACGAAATTACATGATTTATTTTTTTTTATCTTGGAGTTCTTCCATTGGTCTGTGTTTGCATAGAGGAAAGGTGCCTAATATGAGACACACTTTTGTAAACCCATTTGAAAGACCTAAGAGTAAGGGCAATTGTATTTTTTATGATGGTAATAATATCTTGTATTATTTAATTTAATCATACAATTATCGTATTTGCAATAATAAACAATCTTTCAGAGTAGTTATTAAATCTTCACAAACAAGGCATTTCGTAGAAATGAGATCAAGGTTTCCTAATATGAGACAGGAATAATATTTTGCTTTAATTATTTTATTACAGAATAAAGACGTATGAATATACAATTTTTACATGTTCATACACTTCTGTTATCCTTCACTCATTTCACACTACTTAGGTTTATATTTACGACTTCCGGGGCAAAAAAAAAATTGTCTTCTGTGATACCACAATCTTCATGAGCCCAGCGATAACATTTTGTGCACTGTGTCCATTTCTCCCCGTGTTCGTCTTCAGAAAAGCGCGCAGTACAGAACAGACAATCTGTGTCATCGTCAACACTGCTGTCTGAATCCGCACTGTCCTCTAGATGGACATCGGATGCCGAGTCACTAGACGATTCTTCTGCTTTAGGTCTACCATTTGAAGATTTTCCACTCTTCTCCCCAAATAACTTTCTGGCTGCTTTCTTAGCTTCAGCCTCTGATTTCTTCTGTTTAGATTCTTGCAATTGCTTCACATAAGGAGTTGAAGTTAGTAACGCAGCAGAGCACGAACGCGATGTTTGACCTATTTGAATATCTCCAGGTGGTTTTTCGATGCGTGGGTGAGGTCTGATGTCTGCCGGGCTGACAGCTTGACCATCATCATTTCGTTTTTGTCTTCTTTTTCTTGAAGAGCGTCAGCATGGCGATGAACTGATAATTCATGTTCCTTAAAGATGTTTCTCTTGCGTGGGATGAGACCTGTTTCTCTGAAGGCATTCACAAATGCTTCCATTGTTGCTGCTCGGTTGTAAGCTGCTCCAAATAACCTGGCTATTAATAATGGGGTGATAACACGACCTGGGTTACTTGCCAACCACGTTTTTATATCTTGAGCATAGTAGGTTTTCGAAGGCCCCGTAAATCCGACATCAAGTGGCTGCATTTTGTGCGTTGAGTGAGGTGGCAAACATACAATATGAGCATTGTGTTGACGTGCTTTATCTAACACATCGAGATTCTTTGTGTGGGAATAATGCCCATCAAGAATCAAAATGATAGGGTCATTTGAAGAGGGCTTTGCATGACTCACAAAATGATCAAACCACTGAGTAAAAATGTGAGTTTGTATCCAGCCACTGGGATGACAAACTGATATTGATCCTGCAGATGCACCGTCCATGAATTCCTGCTTCATATTCTTCCTTGGGAAGACTATTAGTGGTGGAACATAAGTGACAGCTGCGTTCATACATGTTACAACTGTGATTAGATTTCCCCTTTCTGCTGAAATAAAGGCAGCAACTTGTCTCTTCCCTTTCACAGCAATAACCTTGCTGTGTTTGTGCTTCACTGACGTCACCCCAGTTTCGTCAACATTGAAGACTCGATGCGGGTTATTGTTGACTTAAGGTAGCACAGATTCGTAAATACGAAAAAATCTCCCCACATTTTCTGGAGTGAAAGCTTTCACTCTTGCTGCTGCAAGACCCTGAGGAGTTCTCACTGATAAAATGGGGTGTCTCTTAAGGAAAGATCGGAGCCATTTCTTTCCTGCTGAAGCCTTTTCTGGATTGAAGGGATTCTTCAGCCTATTCCTTACAGCTAACTGGAAGGCTATGCTTCGTATGTCCTTACATTTAAGAGCATAAAATCTCTCTTCCATTGCACATACCTTTCCAAACTACGTTTTAGTACAGCAAAAATTTTTGAGGCTTTTAAGTACCCCATCTCGCCGTTTCTCACACATGTAATGGCACGAACCATGGCGTCTTTATCCCATGTTTTCCTTTTAGGTGCCAATGCCATCTACAAAGAATAAATACAGTAATCTGACATACTTCTTAAAGGACTTCAACTTCTATGATTTTATTTGTTAGATTGTTTTTTATAAGTACTGTGAACGGAGTACTTTGAATCTGGAGTAATATTAATTAGCTTTTGAGCAAAATACTGCCTTGAAAGAAAGTTCCAGAAAACATTCCAATTTCTGATCATAAGACTAGTCAAAGTAATCCCTGCTGATGATAATTTAATCGAATTAAAATAAACGCAGTTGCCAAAATTTAACTACAATAAATGATAAAATATTGTTATCTCGTGATAGTATTGCGTAAATTACATATAACAAATCGCGAGAGAACGAGTTCCCCCAATATACGATACGTATCGTAATATGCGACACTGTCGCGTATTTGGATCCCCATACTATCGCATGTTAGGAATTTCGCCATCTTACGCAAAGAATCACGTACTTGCTAACAACGTTCGTTGGAAAATGAACCTAATTGTCAATAATTATAGGTAATACCGTCACAAATAACAACAATAAAAGAGTGCAGTAATATCCACCTACCTGTAAGCTGAAATATTGTCTTAACACCGATGTCGCAAAAACTCCAAACACAAGAAATTTTGTATGAACCTGTACGTACTGTGTCCGGCTCAACTATGGCGTCCTACTCTCTGTGTGGTCGTCTGGCACGCAATAGTCGTGTTTACGAAACTCTCCACCAGAGTGCAACCCCTAACACGAGCACAGTTGGGGTGTCTCATATTAGGGAACTATAGCATAATAGGCACCTTTCCTCTACAAACGCAACAGTATGGGAATTGTGGAGCTGCCTTGATTCAGCAATGCTAGAGTATAGCAATTCACGTGTAACGCTTGTCAGGCCCAATGTATTAGACGAACAAGCAGAAATTTCCGAACGAGATACACAGAGCACATGAGAACTCTAAAGAGTGAACAGCCTAAAGAACAAAAAACCATAACCCCACCGAAATCGAAAGTGATCTGCAAATCCTGAAACACAGCAATATCTTATACCGACAACCAACAACAGAGGAAAATTATTACATACAAAAGGCTGTATTGGAAGGGCAAACCTCAATAAACGAAAACCCAACTCTTTGCAACAAAGCACTCTTCACCGCTATGAGAGGACCGATCCAGAACACTGAGCAGAAAGCACAAACACACAAAAGAATCACTCCCCCATCACACGCAGAGACATAAATAAGGAACAGATGTCGTCAGAACTCCCGCTACAATGATCACAGCCATGTGATATATTTCTCGCGATACACGCGAACAACAAGATGGCGTTTTGTTTTGCACTATGAACGAAGTCCGAAAGTTATGCTTTTCTGAGTATAAAAGTAGCTACAAGCTGCCCAGTAAACGTGAGTACATGACAAGCTAAGTAACAACACAGTACACACCAAAACTGTATCCTCAGTACTACCGCAATCCCAATTGTATGACGCTGTGACATACGTAAGTTCACGTTTCCTGTGTTTGTTTACTAACAGTCGGTCACACAATTGCAGATGACATGATGTATGCCGAGAAAACCGGCAACACAAAAACGCAGAAAATATGCCGCAAAAACCGAAAGCAATCTTAAAACCATGCTGTAACCTATAGTAAGTAGGGTATTGTGAAAGTATTCACAGAGAGCAATAGTTAAAAAACAAACAGTAAATGTGTTATAATTTTTACAATGTTTTATAACTGTGCTGTTTCTGTATGTTTTAGAATTAAAAAACCCACTGAAGATGGCAATATATGTCTCTGAAGCTAATTTGTAGAGTAAATAAATCAATCAATGAATAACAAAAGTGTTTTGCGTCAAGGGAGACCCACAATTCCCACATTGTATGTTGTCTTTTATTGCACTTGCACAAAGTTCAACTCTAGTATTCGGTACAAAATAACATTTGCAAGATCTGTGATGTTTCGTGTAACTAATCGATATGAGGTGAACAGTGTAAATATTAGCCTCCAAATGAGTCTTCAGAGTATCGTAAATAGTTGTACTTCGCGTGACGTGGTACATGCGTTGTAATGGAGAGACGACAGGTAATCGTCAGATTTCAAATATCGAAGTGCCACTTATTATACCACTCGAGCTAGTACTGCATCTCTGATACATCACATTTATATAGAGCTCTGTACGCAGCTAAACAACTCCCCGAAATTGCTTCTGTCTTTCGAAATTGGTTCCACAATTAACGTTCGTTTACCAGTTATACTTTCTTTAGAAGTATAATGGCCGCCTGTTATTTCTGCGCTAAATCCTCAAATCCAACTTTTATACTTTCTTTTCTTCTTACTGGATTCTTGACTCAGTTCTGATGCCGTAACCTGAACAACATCGTCCGAATAATCTCAGTTGACGCCATAATGTAGACAGTGCCACTAGAATTTTGAGAGGAGCGTGTCGAAAGAACAGATCACGGCGCCACTGCTGTTACCAGTCGGCATGCCACTCTCTGTGGCTTCACTTCAGTTGCAGGTGGAAATGCGGCTTAACAGATGACGCGAAGTTACTGACTTGGGCACCCCCACCGGGCATTTCCGACACTGTCAGAGGAGACTGTGAAAAATGATCAAACGGTCTTCCGTCTTCTGTACATATTTTCCACATATTTACAAAGAATAATACTGCATTTTTATTCACGTAACCTATTACGTTTAAGGGGCTCCGGAACGCCCTATACTTGCAATGTTAAAATAACGCTTATAAATTACATCTTTCCTCACAAAGTATTTGAGGTAGGAAGTTGAACTTTTTACAGATTATTTATTGGAATATGGGCTACACCTTAACACAGGGATTTTACAAAATTTTAGTTCAGTTATTAAAGATGATTTTTTTTCAATTGTAATGAAAATTCACAACATTTTTTGCAATTTTTTATTTATATATTCAAAAATATACAGTTTTTTGGAAAAAGGCTGTGTTAAATTATGCAGAAGGTACTGTGTAACATTTACTGAAAGTTTGAAACAAATATGTTTCGAAGATTCTTAGAAAACATGTAATTAGTATGAGAAAATAAAAGATTTTGGGAATCGAGCGACAAAGATTGGATTAACTTTGTAGTGCATTCCAGGTCCATAGGATGGATTATCTTCATCCTCTGCAAACTCCTCCTCCAGCTTCCTCTTGTTCCTCCTCCTGTTTACTCTTGCTTGTATTTCTAGACTCTTTACAGCCCTGTCTGCAGCCCGAAGGCGTTCCTTGTCTAAAGCAATTATCGCTCGTTGTTGTGTTCGTAGATTTTGCTACCATTTTCTTCAGTTGCAGTTACTGCAACACTGTTCCAAAAGGTGGTCATGTATGAACACTTATCACATTTCAGTTGTATTTCACTAGCAAGTCCTACGTGCTTTATTATGGAGAGTTCCAGACCAACTTCACTACAATGAATACATCTTACACAGTTTGAAAAAATTCCTTTGAGAACCGACATATCAAATATTTCATTCACATCCGATTCGCCCATAAAACATTCATAGTTTTCACTCATTGAACCAAGCTTCTTCTGTGAAGTATTTTCTTTCCCACTTTGACTGCTATGAGCAGGTGTACTTGAGAGGTTAGGTTCACTCACTTGGTTATCGTCTTTATTGTTTACAGTAATAACACATACCTTTGGCTTTCCAACATTTCTCCTTTTCTTAAAAGCCTTCAGAGGATTTCTAATAACTTCACTTTTACTCATTATTATACTTCAACAAAACAGAGACTCAAGAAACAGAATTAATTACGAATATTTTCGAGATAACTACAGAGTAAATAAATATGAAACAATCGACAATCACACCAGTGATATACACTCCTGGAAATGGAAAAAAGAACACATTGACACCGGTGTGTCAGACCCACCATACTTGCTCCGGACACTGCGAGAGGGCTGTACAAGCAATGATCACACGCACGGCACAGCGGACACACCAGGAACCGCGGTGTTGGCCGTCGAATGGCGCTAGCTGCGCAGCATTTGTGCACCGCCGCCGTCAGTGTCAGCCAGTTTGCCGTGGCATACGGAGCTCCATCGCAGTCTTTAACACTGGTAGCATGCCGCGACAGCGTGGACGTGAACCGTATGTGCAGTTGACGGACTTTGAGCGAGGGCGTATAGTGGGCATGCGGGAGGCCGGGTGGACGTACCGCCGAATTGCTCAACACGTGGGGCGTGAGGTCTCCACAGTACATCGATGTTGTCGCCAGTGGTCGGCGGAAGGTGCACGTGCCCGTCGACCTGGGACCGGACCGCAGCGACGCACGGATGCACGCCAAGACCGTAGGATCCTACGCAGTGCCGTAGGGGACCGCACCGCCACTTCCCAGCAAATTAGGGACACTGTTGCTCCTGGGGTATCGGCGAGGACCATTCGCAACCGTCTCCATGAAGCTGGGCTACGGTCCCGCACACCGTTAGGCCGTCTTCCGCTCACGCCCCAACATCGTGCAGCCCGCCTCCAGTGGTGTCGCGACAGGCGTGAACGGAGGGACGAATGGAGACGTGTCGTCTTCAGCGATGAGAGTCGCTTCTGCCTTGGTGCCAATGATGGTCGTATGCGTGTTTGGCGCCGTGCAGGTGAGCGCCACAATCAGGACTGCATACGACCGAGGCACACAGGGCCAACACCCGGCATCATGGTGTGGGGAGCGATCTCTTACACTGGCCGTACACCACTGGTGATCGTCGAGGAGACACTGAATAGTGCACGGTACATCCAAACCGTCATCGAACCCATCGTTTTACCATTCCTAGACCGGCAAGGGAACTTGCTGTTCCAACAGGACAATGCACGTCCGCATGTATCCCGTGCCACCCAACGTGCTCTAGAAGGTGTAAGTCAACTACCCTGGCCAGCAAGATCTCCTGATCTGTCCCCCATTGAGCATGTTTGGGACTGGATGAAGCGTCGTCTCACGCGGTCTGCACGTCCAGCACGAACGCTGGTCCAACTGAGGCGCCAGGTGGAAATGGCATGGCAAGCCGTTCCACAGGACTACATCCAGCATCTCTACGATCGTCTCCATGGGAGAATAGCAGCCTGCATTGCTGCGAAAGGTGGATATACACTGTACTAGTGCCGACATTGTGCATGCTCTGTTGCCTGTGTCTATGTGCCTGTGGTTCTGTCAGTGTGATCATGTGATGTATCTGACCCCAGGAATGTGTCAATAAAGTTTCCCCTTCCTGTGACAATGAATTCACGGTGTTCTTATTTCAATTTCCAGGAGTGTATATTGAACCATCACAGGTTAGCCACAACACATACTTTATCTCACATCACTAAAATGTACCTGATGAACACGGACGTTAATAATAACACCATTTGACAGCAGTTTAACAGCGCCGCAGTGGGTCACGCCCATGTAGAACACATTTCAGAAAAAAAAAAATTTAAAAATAGTTGTAGTCTTTGGAATTGAATAAATTTTGTATCGCCGGCCGGAGTGGCCGAGCGGTTCTAGGCGCTTCCGTCTGGAACCGCGCGACCGCTACGTTCGCAGGTTCGAATCCTGCCTCGGGCATGGATGTGTGTGATGTCCTTAGGTTAGTTAGGTTTAAGTAGTTCTAAGTTCTAGGGGACTGATGACCTCAGATGTTAAGTCCCATAGTGCTCAGAGACATTTGAACCATTTTTTTAAATTATGTATCTATTAAAAGGTAATAGTCTGCAGATTCAGAAAACGCAAAAAAGTAAAAATTGAACTTTTCATGATTTTGAGCCTTTCCGGAGCCCCTTAAATAAACGAAAACGGTGTAGCTGGGTACTCAGAGGTTTCTAAGCTAAGCTCCGTCAGAACATTTCTTGCGGAAGAACGAAATGGACAGCAATGAGAAAATAATCTACGTGACAAAACTGTTCAACGAGATACACTGCAATGTGAAGATGTCTCGCATCGAACTGTGGCATTGGTGGGAAAACAAGCCGCACTTATTCCCCTCAGAATTCGGCCACAAAAAGTTTTAGGGTGCGACTTCACTGCGCCGCCCTGTAAATAGTGTTCGTTCCTTAGCTGAGAAATGGGGTAACAGTATCGCTAGTGTTTGGAAATTAATGGTAGCACATTGTGTTGCAGTGTAATCGTATTCGATCGCTAGCATTTCATTTAGGTACTACTATTATCATACTTACAGGGAAGCTAATATATGTGACAGTACAGGCTAAGTTTTTTTTTTTCTTATCTAAAGAACAAAATTTAGTCTTTACCAGTAAGCAGCAGTGTGGAAAGATATATAATACCCGTCATGAATATTCGATGTAGACCCTGATGCTGTACTCCTCACGGCCTCTAACCAATTGAAGCTGTTCAGTTAAACACTTATGGGAGACTGTAATTTAAAATCACCATTTCGATGTCTAGCACATCTTTGTAAATATCGTTTTCCACCTTACTTTTCCGTAGTCATTTCTAGGGTCAATTAAATGTTCTGAGTAATGAGAATATCCTCATCACAAATCGGTACTTCGATGCGATGAATAATATCACGCAAACGGCTCACTTACAAAGGAGAGAAATAAAGAAGGTGTCGCGGTAAGGATGGGAATGTAGAAAATTACGCAGAAGTGAAAAAGTTGGTTATTGAGTTCTGTCTGCAACTTTTTCTTGGTGCAAATGTTTGTGTTTGAGGCTAGTTGTAGGTCAGAGCGAGAGAGGGAGACAGAGGGGGGGGGGAGAGAGAGAGAGAGAGAGAGAGAGAGAGAGAGAGAGAGAGAGAGAGAGAGAGAGAGAGGGAGGAGGAGGCATTGTTTCCCATGCTTTTTTCCTTGGCCACGTGAGAGCCTATCTTGGCAGCAGTATCGGAGTTCATATTTTCAGCTAACTAATTGAATCGCACCAGCAGGTACGTTCCGTCTCAGTTTTCTGGCCTCAGAGAAGTTAAACATCGTCGGTTTGCGGCGGCTACATGCTACGCTTTTGCCATTTCCGTTGCACAGGAACGGGAAAAACAATATTTGCTTTTCTCTGTGTCTCTGTGTGTGGGAGCTGGCGAGCTCGTTTTCCCCCTTTGAATTCGTTTTAGGACGACTCGCGTAAATGGGAGACATAACAGTCGAGTAGGAGAAGGGGGAGGGAATCTAGTTATAGCTATCGATTTTATCTGCGCCAACCGTGCGGCGATGGTGCGTGTTCCATTGCTCGGCGCTTGTGTAGTGCATTCGAGAGCGTAAGGCCATTACGGATCTTTGCGGAGGGGCGAGTATCGTCGATCCCGTGGGTAATTGATGACCGAGTATGCAATTACTAGAAAAGATATTTCTGATGACTTCCGTAGTGCGTGTGCGGAAACATCGTATTGCTGTCGCTTTGTTAACCTTGCAGTGGACCGTAGTGAAGGCCAGATCGCTTGCTGGCGATGATAGGCATTCACCACGTGTATCTATAAACAGTTTCAGGTGACTGGCTATCGAGAATGAGTTGGTCACACAGGTCAGCATTTCGTTGAATTTGAAATCTAGACTGATTGGTAATTTGTTGGTGATTTGTTTGTCAGATCTGAGACATGGCTTATACAGCCGAAAACAGGTGAACATTCTTTATGGTTCGAATTTTGTTTCGAGAAACTGAGTAACTTTTCAGATATGCCTTGGCTTTGCGAGGGTTGTCTTGGCTTCGCGAGGAAATATACACGACATATTGTACGTCCGATTAACCAAGAAACGTTTGCAGGTGGCCACGGAAGAATTATCGCCACTGCAACCTATATGTATAAAAAAACTCTTGAATAAGGAACACCTAGGCCGTTTAGATTAGCGAGATACGATTAAAATTGTCACTATTCCAGCACAAATAATAATTGCCCCATGCCAACCTAAACCACATTTATACACATTCAGAGATTCGGCCACTGGAGTGGAAACCAGACATCGCTACTTTACATCATGGCAAAGTTTCTAATATCCAAACGAACCTACAAAACGCCGACCACAGCGTTCAGTGTGCAATGTGGGTCTTCCCTAACGTCGGATTACTGAAGCCCAATAGGTCAGGGCCGCAGTGGTACAGAAAACACCGCCCGTCAAAAATTCTTGTCTCGCTAACGGTCAGTATCGAGACCATACGACACGGCCATCAATTGGGTAGGCCTTAAAAGCAAATAAAACAATTTTTCTGAACAGTAGATTCTAAAACTCTGTTCTAGCTTAGAATGGGAACAATAAAGCAAGAAAATCAGCTCCCGGTTGCAGGTTTAACCATTTGGCGCTTTGGGTTGACACTTCTCCCTCCTGTTCTTTCCTGCTGTATCTCTGGTGACCCATGTCCGCGATACTGCCTCATTTTTATCATCAGTGACCGACTAAAATGACAATTATCCTGCGCCAGCCTGAATGCGAACGAAGTGCGGAGCGTTACCGTAATAATTCGGCTTGCGCTAAAAGCCCCGCATGCATTTATCATGGGAGAGCAGATGGCCGTTGGGTGATTAAGCTGCGCGTCCGGTTTGAAATACTGTTACAGCGGTGCGCAACCGGCCCTTTCGGCCGTTTCCAGACAGATGGCCCTCACTGCGGCCGACAGACACCAACTGAACACTGCGCGTGACCCACTAACCTCTCCTGCGTCCAAAATGTGTCGCTGACATACAAGGCGTGCGAGAAAAGTAATGGCATTGATTTTTTTATCTACCGAAGTTCGTATTTTTTTTAAACAACAATATTATCTCCTTCAGAATAGTTTCCTTCGGCAACTATACACGGGCGGAATCGTTGTTCCCAATCTTGGAAGCACCGCTGAAAGGATTCAACTGGTAGTGCCTTCAACATGTCGGTCACATTCTTTTGAATGTTCCTCAGAGTCCTAGAATTTAGGGCAGAGAAAAACGTCACAAGTACTCAGTTCAGGTAAATAGGGAGGAGGGGGGGTCGGGTCTGTGGAACAACAGGAATGCCTTCTGAGGCTAAACATTCCGTGACGGAAGAGGTCGTGGGACAAGGGGCGTTGTCATCATGCAGCACCCACTTATCTGCAATGCCCAGTCTCACACCATTCACCTTTTTCCTGTTCCTTTCAAGGACATCTTTGTAAAACATGTAGTTGACTGTTTGTTCTCGAAGAACAATTCTTTATGCGCGATACCCCTGCTGTTAAAAAAGGAAATCAGCATTGTTTTGATCTTTGATGCGCTCACTCGAGCTTTTTTCGGTCGAGGAGCTGTCTCAGCGTGCCACTCTTCACATTGCCGTTTTGCCTCAGGATCGTGCTAAGAAATCCAGGAGTCTCGCCTGTTATCACACCACCAAACGATTCGTGGTCACTGGCAAGTCTCTCAAGAAGATCACGTTTCTTCGAGTGTCTTTCTGTTCAGTTCCGAGATTTTTCGGCACCCTTTGGGTCAAACCATTCACATATGCAGAACTTCGGTCAAAATGTGATATACGATGAAAGTATTTAACAGTTCAATCATCATCCTTCTTGTTGAACGTCGGTCGAATCTCAAAAGACCACGCACACGTTCGTCGTCTTTCTCCGTTTCTGAAACTGAAGGTCTTCCTGAGCAAAGTTCGTCTTCAACGTGTTCTCGGCGGTCCAAAAATGATTTGTTCCGGCGAAAAACTTTTGCTCTTCCTAAGGAATCTTCCTCATTGGCCTGTTTCAACTTTTTAAGGGTCACAATGGCGGATTTCCCAAATGTAACACAAAACTTGATGGCATAATGTTGCTCTAAATTGCGTTGTTCCATTTTTGTAACACACAGCAAAAACGCAACTTCACTGATGAGGCCGTAAAAGAAATCATGTGTTGGCTGTACGAAGCTGAAACTCGGATTGAGCATCTGGAAGTAATGATTGGCTCAAATGGCTCTGAGCACTATGGGACTCAACTGCTGAGGTCGTAAGTCCCCTAGAACTTAGAACTACTTAAACCTAACTAACCTAAGGACATCACACACATCCATACCCGAGGCAGGATTCGAACCTGCGACCGTAGCGGTCGCGCGGTTCCGGACTGTAGCGCCTAGAACCGCTTGGCCACTCCTGGAAGGGATGAACACACCGGTCTGCACAAGTGGAACAGTACAGTGCTGCCAGATCGCTCGCAGTGTTGTCAGTCTCATTACTTCTCTCACATATCTCATTGTGTCGCCTCGTTCGGTAATCTATACCAAAACTGCCTGATAATGCTTCGTCCAAATATTTTTTTGCAGGGTAGGACATTAAATCAAAATTACTGCTATCAGTGCACAGTCTCAAGTCGTGAGTAGAGCTCTCACTATCTGATTCGGGATTCGTTGGTACTGGGTCGATAGCGGTGGAACTTGGAAACTGGCGAAATTTAAAAATGAAGTTACTCCGAAGTATCCACTTGCGAATATAAAAACAGCGGTAGAGGTAGCCAGACGTGTAAAACAGAAACGAGAAATGATGTAGATAGAAAGGAGATGCGAGGTTAATATGGAAAGAACGATACTTAGAGACAAAACTATATTTAGCTCATCTAGGAATAGGAAAACTATTATAAGATCCTACATTTGACATAATTATGTAATTGATTAATGAATATGATAAAAATCTACATCAAATGATTAGACTGTGGAATTAGGAAAAACATTATGCGCTAATGCAAAATTATAAAGACAGTAGAACAGCAGTAGAATGTGACACAAAATTTAAATTTTTCAGTAGAGTAAAAAATATGTCAGAAACAGAATTTAATATCAGTACAAAGATTTATTACAACACGCCCACAAAGCTCAGCGAATCCTCCCGGCGGATTAACGACGAGCACCGGTCTGTCGGCCTACATGTACGTTTTTAGGCGGTTTCCCACATCTGATTAGGTGAGTAATGGGATAGTATACAAGTTCCGAAGTCGCGCTTTAGTTACACGATTCGCAGGTATTTATGAAACGCTTGCACATTTTCACATGAATTATACAAATTATACAACACACAGACATTTGAGCGCGGGGGGGGGGGGGGGGGGGGGGCAGGATGGGTATTCGTCGGCCACCCCTAACATTAACCATGCCAATTCCGATGGAACAGAAAGGCCTGGTGTATAATTTGTCCAATAAACCAACTCATAGTACCATATTAATACGCAAACATTACTGTAAATGTAAAAATAGCAGCTGACACAGTTAAGCTTTCCATCGAAATTACAGTACTAGAAAAATCTCGAAAATGATTAGCAATCACAGTTATGACAATAAAAATAAAAAATTCTACAACAAAGATAACGAAAATATCCACGCATTTAAAGCTGAAGAGTACTGTACTAATCATGTCCCAAGCGGACTAAATAAATAAAACCAGAAAATTTTAAGAAAAAATAATCACTCACAAAAAAAGACCTGACCAACGGGTTCTAGGTCTCAACAGCAAAGCTCCAAATAAAACTGTACAGGGTGTTTCAAAATGAATATACGTGCTTTAAGGCTCTGTACTATTTGTTCCATTCAGCTGACAGCTATAAACAAAACCTCAAATGAAAGAGCAACCCAAACAGTTTTGTTTGCATACCTGTGCACAAAGGGAAGACTATGGAACGACCAAGAGTGGCGGAAGAACATGTTGAACGTGCGACTCTTTCGCACGTGGCCCCAGGAAATCAGTTGTGAAGGCTAGTCGTGAATTAGCAGTTCCAGTGACTTGTGTGTGGAGACTTTTAAGGAGAGGCTTACAACTACATCCTTACTGTTTACAGCCTTTACAAATTCTAAAACCTGCAGACTCCGGTTTACACGCCAATTTTGCAAACCAAATGTTGCTGTATGACGACGAAGATTTTCTGGGTAGCGTCGCCTTCAGTGATAAATCGACATTTCACTTAAGTGGAAATGTGAACATACATAATTTGCGCATCTGGGGGTCAGCAAATCCCAACTAGATGGTACATTCGCAAGAGAGACCCCTAAATTGAATGTTTCCTATCGCGGCGGAAAGTTTACCGGCGTTTCTTTTTCTGTGAGGCAACTGTGAGTTATGTTACTTATCTTGATACGCTAGAACTATGGGTCTTTCTCAGCTGCAAGAAGCTGAACCACACAACTTCATTTGTCAGCGAGGTGGTGCACCGCCTCACTGACGTAACTCAGTAAGCGATTGGCTAAACAACGTCGTACCCGACCATGCGATTTTTACCTTTGGGTGTTTATAAGGAATGACGTGTATGTGCCTCCGCTACCAACCAAACTACCCGACATTAGATACAGCGTCGTCGCAACAGTTACTCCAGACACACTGATCAAGGTTTGGGAAGAACTCGCCTATCGATTCGATGTGTGACGAATGATGCTTACATTGAACACTCGTAGGAAAAACTGTTTGAGTTGCTCTTTGATTTGATGTGTTATTTGTAATTATAAGATGAATGTAACTGATCCGTGCGTGGCTCGTGTTCCCGCCATCAACTATTTTACACCCTGTTTTTAACGTACTTCCACCTCACTACGTTAGTTTAAATTACTACTGTCACTGAGTTGCTGCTTTGCCTGACCGTGGGCGGTGCTAGCAGCGCGTATCGATATATTCCCTCTCGTTGTATCTTTGCTGGACTGCTGTTACTTCCCGGTCGCTGTCTGTCGTAACGAGAGAGAGTTGCTCGCAGTTCGGGTTGCGAGTTCGAGTCTGTCGGTCAGTTTGGAACGCGTCTGGAGCGCAGTCCGGGCCTCCCAGTCACGGAGTTGTAATGCGGTACTAGTGCAGTCGGGTTGGAGCAGTGAGGTCTGCGTCGACATGGCTCTCCCGACCACTGCCGCCACGCATCACTTGAGCCGGGCTACGTTCTTGGTGGATCGTCGGTCGGTCGTCCTACCGGACGACGCTTTTTGCCTTGCCCATCGTTCGTGAGTCGGCTGTGTGGGTGCGTGCATCGACTCCCGAGTTGTCTTCGTATGTGCTTAGTTACTGTTGGGTATCGTTCAGGTCTTCGTGCAAGTGTTTGTTAGGTTGTGTGTGTAGTTGGTGTTATGTTCCACTTACGACTATTTTAGATATGTCGGCATTCTGAGAGGAGTCGGTCGGTTGTTGCGGACGAGGGAAGCTCTCCACGCGGTGCAGTCGGCTGGGGCCGCTGGCAGTCCCTGCGCAGTGTCGGAGAGTATGTGGAGCTGTCCGATCGCTACGAGCTTCGTGGCTCACCGACTCAGGACGTCAAATTTGAGTAGTGATTTCAACTACCCAAAAAAATGGTTCAAATGGCTCTGAGTACTATGGGACTCAACTGCTGTGGTCATCAGTCCCCTAGAACTTAGAACTACTTAAACCTAACTAACCTAAGGACATCACACACACCCATGCCCGAGGCAGGATTAGAACCTGCGACCGTAGCAGCAGCGCAGCTCCGGACTGGAGCGCCTAGAACCGCACGGCCACCGCGGCCGGCCTCAACTACCCAAGCTACGTGCGTTCATGTTCTGCTGGTTCGCTTCGGTGGTTTGCCGTTGGGGAGGTTTTCCGGTGAGGAACACTGGGTGGTCCTAATGCTGAGATTTAGCCGCCATCCGGTGCAATTATCTATTTTGGGCGACTACAATTCGAGTGCACCAGTGGAATTTTCTGCCTAGTCCCTGTACTGTTCCGGGTACCTGACCTGGCCACTAACGTAATTTCAGGCAGCGTCCATTCCTCACCTGTTGTCGCTGTCCAACATGGTGTGTAATTTTGATAGCTAATACATACTCCATTGTGGATTATCACGTTGGTAACCTTTCCGGCTTGAGTTCTCATACAGCGATTGGTCACAAGCAAGTCGTTTGTCGTTCGGTCCGTGGCGGTCCCTTGGTTGGTTTACCAACGGATCAATTGTAGTTGGGCTCACTAATGTCTCACCTAAGTGAACGAGGGAGACCGACCTCCCTGGAGGACTTCTGAGTGCCACCGGTGTTTAATTATCTGTTATCTGCTATTTTAAATTTCTAGCTAATGGTTATTGTCTGTTTCTTAAAATTTTGCAAAATTAATTTTAAATTTATCTTTCAAGCTTAAACACTTCGGTTTTCTGCCCTTAAAGATTATGGTAATATGTTTTTAAATTTTTAAGTTTGATTGTGCCACTCAGCCATTGGTATTGCACCTTGCATATCTTGTTTCTTTAAATTATTTTATTGCTATCTTAATTGGATTTTTATGTTGTTGATTTTTAAGATTTCTTGTTGTTACACATGCTGGCCTTCTGCCTTTAAAGGTCTATAGTAGTATATTCTGAAGTTCTGAAATTTAATTGTGTCCCTCAGCCATGTGTGTTGCACATTGTATATGTTGCCTTTTGGGTTTTAAATTATTTTATTGCTATCTTAATTGAATTTTTGATTTTTTTTTTTTTTGGATTTGTTGTTGGCCTTCTGCCTTCAAAGGTGTAGGGTAATATATTCTAAAATTTTGGAAATTAATTGTGTCCCTCAGCCATTTGTAATGAACTTTGTGTATGTTGTTTTTTGAATTATTTTATTGCTTTCTTAATTGGTTTTTTATCTTGTTAAGATTTCTTGTTGGAGGCCTTCAGCCGTGAAGGAGTTGCTAAATTACAATAAATGACAATTAGAAGCAGAAACTGACTTCAGCCCTTGACCCTTTCCACAATCCTATTACCTGTTCTGCCCAGCGGGATTAGCGGACGTTTAAGTAACAAATACAACGAAGTCTTAAAACTCGTATATTCATTTTGAAACACCCTATATTTTTACTCGACAAGAGGTGAAACCATGATGAACCCACGTGCACGTGAATAGCGATTTCAACTAAAAATTCATAAAGCAAACACTCCTATCTGACAATAGTCCGTTATGTGAGAAGTCTAGTGTATAGTGTACCAGCTTACCAAAAAATTAAATTATAGTCTGACCCAAAACCGCATATATGATTATCAGTAAAGTACTCGAGCGACACGATAAGACAGATTAGAGGTCCTGAATTTTTGTAACTGTCGTGTACATGATTGTAATGCGTTCTGCGAAACTTCGTCTCTGGATCTTGGAGAGTACGGTGGCCGGCGGACTCGGGTAGGAACACTGGCAGCGCCTGTACCGCCAGCAGCCCCGGGTCGGGCGCGGCGTGAAAGCTTGGCACCTGGCTGCGGCCGGCTGTCGCGACTCATCTTATCCGCGGCACAATCGATACGCGCGGCGTGTAGCCTTCCGCCGGCCGGCGCGGCGCGCGGCCTCCTTGGTATTCACCGGCGGCGGGCCACGTGTTTACATTCAATCATCCGCCCCCGCGGACGCCCGGCTCGCCCCCCCCCCCCCCTTGGCACACTGCCCGCTCTTTCAATATCCGCGGGCGTCCGGCCGGCGCGCCTCTTCGGGGGCTATTTTTCTGGCGCCAGCAAAGCCAGCCCCGGCGGCCCGAGAGCCGAGCACGGGAGAATCAATATGTTAATGGCGCGGCTGCCTCTCCGCCGCGGTCCGGTTTGTTTAATATTTCGTTCTCGGGTGCGCCGGTGTGCGCGCCGTCCGTCCAAAAATGCACCCTCTCGGCGCTTATCCTCGAGAGCGGTCGCCTCTAAAAGTTCGGAGATATAGACGATTCTTCGTCATCACTACACATTGGCCTACTTGGCGAAGTGATAAGCAGACGAGATTGGCATTCGGGAATGTCGTGGTTCAAGTCCCCTTTTGACCGTGTAGGTATTACAGGGTTTCCGTGAATCGAAAATGCCAAAAGGTTTCCTTTGAAAAGGATGCTGCAAACTGCATATCCCAGTCCGATCTTCGGCTCAGTCTCTGATGCTCTCGACGTAGACGGGTCGTTAATCCCACATCTAGCGTTCGTCACTACCTGTTTTAACCACACAGTACTGTCATTTTTTAGTTTGCTTATAATTTAGACGGTAGACTTTTTTTTTAGAATTTCCTCATTTTTATTAATTAATTACTGATGTTTTTGATAATCAAAGCAATATTGGAGCAGAGTCTTTTACAGTACTATGATTCGCTGTTGATTTCGTTTGCTTTTAGCGATGATGGTTTTTGTCACTCATTGTCGTCTTAGGTGGTCCATTGACAGTGACCGGGCCAAATATCTCACGAAATAAGCATCAAACTAAAAAACTACAAAGAACGAAACTCGTCTAGCTTGAAGGGGGAAACCAGATGGCGCTATGGTTGGTCCGTTAGCTGGCGCTGCCAAAGGTCAAACTAATATCAACTGGTTTTTTTTAAATAGGAACCCCCATTTTTAATTAAATATTCGTGTAGTACGTAAAGACATACGAATGTTTTAGTTGGACCACTTTTTTCGCTTTGTGATAGATGGCGCTGT
Organism: Schistocerca serialis cubense; assembly: GCF_023864345.2. NCBI lineage: Eukaryota > Metazoa > Arthropoda > Insecta > Orthoptera > Acrididae > Schistocerca > Schistocerca serialis. The sequence goes on along the minus strand of NC_064641.1, from coordinate 865,529,342 downwards.
AATAGTGACAAACGTATAAATAAGTACGTGGTATCACGTAACATTCCGCCAGTGCGGACGGTATTTGCTTTGTAATACATTACCCGTGTCAAATTGGACCGTTTACCTATTGCGGAGAAGGTCGATATCGTGTTGATGTATGGATATTGTGATCAAAAGGCCCAACGGACGTGTGCTATGTATGCTGCTCGGTATCCTGGACGACATCATCCAAGTGTCCGGACCGTTCGCCGGATAGTTACGTTATTTAAGGAAACAGGAAGTGTTCAGCCACATGTGAAACGTCAACCACGACTTGCAAAAAATGATGATGCCCAAGTAGGTGTTTTGGCTGCTGTCGCGGCTAATCCGCACATCAGTGGCAGACAAATTGCGCGAGAATCGGAAATCTCAAAAACGTCATTGTTGAGAATGCTACATCAACATCGATCGCACCCGTATCATATTTCTACGCACCAGGAATTGCATGGCGACGAGTTTGAACGTCGTGTACAGTTCTGCCACTGGGCACAAGAGAAATTACGGGACGATGACAGATTTTTTGCACTAGTTCTATTTAGCGACGAAGTGTTAATGTACGGCGCGGCATTATGGGAGGAAGGATAATTGGCCCCCATTTTATCGACGGCAATCTAAATGGTGCAATGTACTCTGATTTCCTACGTTATGTTCTGCCGATGTTACTACACGATGTTTCACTGCATGACACAATGGCGATGTACTTCCAATATGGTGAATGTCTGGCACATAGCTCGCGTGCGGTTGAAGCGGTATTGAATACCGTATTTCATGACAGGTGGATTGGTCGTGGAAGCACCATACCATGGCCCACACGTTCACCGGATCTGACGTCCCCGGATTTCTTTCTGTGGGAAAAGTTGAAGGGTATTTGCTATCGTGATCCATCGACTACGCCTGACAACATGCGTCAGGGCATTGTCAATGCATGTGCGAACATTACGTCAGGCAAACTACTCACTGTTGAAAGGAATGTCGTTACACGTATTGCCAGATGCATTGAGGTTGACGGACATCGTTTTGAGCATTTATTGCATTGATGTGGTATTTACAGGTAATCACGATGTAACAGCATGCGTTCTCAGAAAGGATAAGTTCACATAGGTACATGTATCACATTAGAACAACCGAAATAAAATGTTCAAACGTATCTACGTTTTGTATTTTAATTTAAAAAACCTACCTGTTACCAACTGTTCGTCTAAAATTGTGAACCATATGTTTGTGAATATTACAGTGCCATCTATCACAAAGCGAAAAATGTGGTGCAACTAAAACATTCATATTTCCTTACGTACTACACAAATATGTTATAAAAGATGACGGTTCCTATTTTAAAAAAAACGCTGTTGATATCCGTTTGACCTCTGGCAGCGCCATCTAGCGGGCCAACCATAGCGCCATCTGGTTTCCCCTTTCAAACTAGACAAGTTTCGTTCTTTGTAGTTTTTTCGTTTGCCGCTTATTTCGTGAGATATTTGGCCCAGTCGCATTCCAAAGCTGTAGAAAAGGCGATTACAAACAGGTGTAGCTTGTTCTAACTTTTCGGAAAAAAATCTGAGAAAAAGTGTTTAAAATCCCTAATATGAGCAGGGTATTAGGTTTTCGGTGTAGAGTGTAAAGGTTGATGGTGGGTAATATTCGGTGACCTAAGTATCTAAAGTCATCTGAACAGCAACTCCTCTGCATTTAATACACACTTTCCTGGAAGCTAAGGATTTAGAGAAATTTCAGGCATCGCAGAGCATGTTGGCAACGCCACTGTGTTATGCGTGCAGCGAAAGTGATGTGGATTCAGATGTAGCGAAGCAGCCGTTGGATGAATGTTGCTGTTTGCCACGATGGAAAGGAACACGTGTAAATGTTGTCGCGTTGTAGATTGCCTGTCATTGCGGTGACGTCTCTGTACATAGCGGTGTATTGTAGTGTGTGTGTGTGTGTGTGTGTGTGTGTGTGTGTGTGTGTGTGTGTGTATGTATGAGAGAGAGAGAGAGAGGTATGCCGCCAGCTTTGATTGCAACTGCCAGGCACCCCCGCTTCCACTTTGCATCTTGTAGCATTAATGCGTTTCGCTGATGTGCCGCTCATTCGATTACGTGCTGTGGCACAACACATTGATGACATCTGTCGGAATGAATATAACGCCACGCAGCACAAATAACACTCACAAGCTAATAATATCCACTCCGTAGAGAATCAAATCACGTCTGTTGTGCATTATATTCCGCAAACGATTGTCGGTTAATTTCATATCGCAATTCTTTTGCTAGTTTGCCGGTTCGGAATTCTTACCCGAATTTGGTTATTCGGTAAAGTGAAAGAATGAGTCCTGTTCGAGATGATGCGTTTGATAAAAACTTCTTTATTCCAGTCGCGGAATAGAAACATGTTTGCGGACTTTTACTCCAATGTAATTCCTTTATAAGTTCTGTTACGTAACGTGTGCTCAGCTATCACTCTTACACTAGTGGATAGTAACGCCTGTTCTTGAGACCAGACTAGGACGTCAATAAGCATAGCTTTATTTGCAACTATTTCTAACACTTCGTTTGTTTTGACTGAGGTTTAACTTCTCGATAACTGCTGGTCATCAAATATGGGTCGTTAATTTACTTAAAGAAGAAAGAAGAGAGTACAATGCTGAGGTCTTATGCCTTCGCATCACTTTAATCGAAGTATAATAAGGTATAAGAATCTTTGGATGTTTCTCAAGCTTGACACAGAGCGAGGTGGCGGAGTGGTGTGACAATACATTAGCGTTATGCACTGAAGCGCCAGTGTATATTCTGGAGGACGTCACTCCAGATCCCACCCGGCCATCTAAATTTTGGTTATGCCTAGGTCGCTTAAGGTGAATGCCAGGATTGTTCCTTTGAAAGCGTACGGCTAGCGTTGCGCTCTACCAAAACTACAGTTCCGTAGTTTTGGTACAGTACATAAGTGACATAGCAAATGGCGGGATAGCGGGTAGTTCTGGTAGAATTGAAAGTGAACGAAACATAAATGACTTTGTGTGAGAAACTGGAAGCCGACGACTTCTCTTTGTTTATTGTTTGTTTGTTTTGCACGTAATTAGAACCGCACATCGTTCAGTGTTAGTCCGTTGTGTATTTTACATCCTTATGAAATATGAATTGTATTTAATAAGTAAAAAATTAGTTGATCGAATACCTTCTGCGCCTTTGTGTAACACTTTTGGTGCAAATACGGTCTAAATGAACAAACATTATATAATTATTCTTGTTATTTTGCACTCAATTGAACAGGAAGACAAAAGTTTCTTGTTATTATTGGTAAATCTGCAAATTGCTTATGAATAACAGAGAAACGTTTCATGTATGCTCGGCTAAGTACTGAAGCGATGTTTGATACGTTTTCGTTTTGCGTTTTCTTTATTTTTACTTTTCCTTTAAGGAAATTGCGTTTTCTAGCGCTGTATTATAAACTGGTACTCTCTCTTTTATTTGTACTACAACGTCCCTCTGTCTCACGTTACAAATCAACAATTTTCGAATAAAACCGAAATAAGCATTGACAAATTCAGTTTCGCTGTAAGTATTGTTATTTTTAATTAACAGACAGGGATGTGACTGTGTAGAACAATGCATAGGTTACGCTGGCTTGTATATATACTCACTCCGTTTCTAGAGGAATCTACTGATCGCATACGCAAAAGAAGTGGTCGAAATAAGGTAACCCCCGGTTGGTATGCAACACATCTAACGTACGGGTAACGCAGTCACGATCTTACCTGACCAAAGCTACCAGGAAAACTACCGTAGTCTACGCTTGCTTAATGATAGTCGGGGTAGTTTTACAACTCTAGGTATGGCTAATTTTCTTCCCTAATCCGAACTTCCTCTCCATCTTTGTGACCTTGTCGAAGACAAGACCACTTAACGAGTGTACCGTGAATATCAGGAAACCGGTAAAACATCAAATCTCCGACATCGCTGCGACAGAAAAAGACCCTGCAAAAGCGGGAATAACGACTACCGAAGAGAATCGTTCAACGTGACAGAAGTACAACCCCTCCGTAAGTTGCTGCAGATTTAAATGCTGGGCCATCAGCAAGTGTTCGTGTACGAACCATTCAGCCAGTCATCGATATGGGCTTTCGGACCCGAAGGCCCATTGTGTACCGTTGATAACGCGCGACAAAAACCTTTGCACCTCGCCTGGGCCCGTCAACGCCGTCATTGGACTGTTGATGACTGGAAACAAGTTGCCTGGTCGGATGAGTCTCGTTTCAAATTGCATGGAGCGGATGGATGTGTACGGGTATGGAGGCTACCTCATCAATCCACGGACCCTGCATGTCAACAGGGGACTCTTCAAGCTGGTGGAGGCTCTGTAATGGTGTGGGGCGTGTGCAGCTGGAGTGAGATGGGACCCCTGATGCGCCTGACACGACTCTGACAGGTGACACGTACGTAAGCATTCTGTCTGATCACCTGCATCCATTCGTGTCCATTGTGCATTCCGACGGACTTGGGCAATTGCAGCAGGACAGTGCGACACCCCACACGTCCAGAACACTCTTCTGAGTTTAAACACTTGTGCTGGCCAGCAAACTCCCCAGACATGAACGTTATTGAGCGTATCTGGGATGCCTTGGAACGCGCTCCACAAAGGAGATCTCCACCCCCTCGTACTCTTACGGATTGATGGACAACCCTGCAGGATTGATGGTATCAATTCTTTACGGCACTACTTCATACATTAGTCGAGTCCATGCCATGTCGTGTTGCGGCACTTCTGCATGCTGGCCGGGGCCCTAAACGATATTAGGCAGCTGTACCAGTCGCTTTGGCTCTTCAGTGTATCTCTGTGCGCGCTGTAATTACTCTAATTTTACCTTCGTTGTGCCAACTGTGGGCTATGCTGTATTCGTAGATTCCTCACCGATTCCTTAAACTTTAGTTACAGAATTCTTACCGTTAAGCGTGGTCGGGTGTGACCTTCGTTGTAGCACAGCGACGTTCGGCTATGAGGTGTAAACATGACGGATACGGGCCACGACCAGTAGAAAAGTGTACAGTCTGAATTTTATTGTACACGCCTATCCATTTCACATGCATTCAATTCTATCTACGTTTCTCTAGTGTTAGGCATATTATCTCTCAGTTAACCCTCGTAAAATTTATGATTGTTGTTGGCAGCAATTCGCGGTTACCACCAATCTGGTATTGTCTGTATAGGCTGCAGAACAGGACATTTTCTACTTACTATTGTATGTTACCTACCATTGGAGACCTTGCAGTTATAATTAACTAGTGCATAAACGACACAAATGACTTTCTATGAATTGAATAAGGAGTACGTAGTAAAATTTACGATGGTTTAGAAACTATATAACATTCCCCCTGCATGTACTTTACAAACATACACTGCAAGTCACTGTAGAGTGTGTGGCGAAGGGTACCATGTGCCACTGCTAGTTGCTTCCATTCGCAGACAGAGCGAGGACAAAACTACTGTCTACATGCCCCCGTATGAGCCCTAATTTCTCGTGTCTTATCTTCGTGGTCCTTACGTGAAATGTTTGTTGGCGGCAGTATAAATCCTGTGGCAGTCAGCTTCAAATGCCGGTTCTCTAAATTTCCTCAGTAGTGATTCCCGAAAAGAACGTCGCCTTCCCTCCAGGGATCCCCATTTCATTTCCCAAACGATCTCCTTAAGACTTGCGTGTTGTTCGAACCTACCAGTGACAAATCTAGTAGCCCGCCTCTAAATTGCTTCGATGTCTTCCTTTAATCCGACTTGGTGCGAATCCCAAATATTCTGGCAGCACTAGCATCCTGCTGGCCGGTGTGGCCGTGCGGTTCTAGGCGCTTCAGTCTGGAACCGCGTTACCGACACGGTCGCAGGTTCGAATCCTGCCTCGGGCATGGATGTGTGTGATGTCCTTAGGTTAGTTAGGTTTAATTAGTTCTAAGTTCTAGGCGATTGATGACCTCAGAAGTTAAGTCGCATAGTGCTCAGAGCCATTTGAACCATTTTGAACTAGCATCCTATATGCGGTCTCCTTTACAGGTGTACCAAAGTTTCCTAAAATTCTCCCAATGAACCGCTGTCGACCATTGCCTTTTCTACCGCAGTCCTCAAATGCTCATTACATTTCATGTCGCTTTGCAACATTACGCCCACATATTTAAGCGACTTGACACTGTCAAGCAGGGTTAATGGTTCAAATGGCTCTGAGCACTATGGGACTTAACTTCTGAGGTCGTCAGTCCCCTAGAACTTAGAATTACTTAAACGTACGTAACTAACCTAAGCACATCACACACATCCAAGCCCGAGGCAGGATTCGAACCTGCGACCGTAGCGGTCGCGCGGTTCCGGACTGAAGCGCCTAGAACCGCTCGGCCACACCGGCCGGCGCAGGGTTAATCATACGCGACCCATTATTTCCTCATGGCTTTGTGTGCGTTTTTGTTTCAGCCGATAACTGCTTACCTTTCGCGTATTCTTAGTCTAAGGGGCAGTGGTCCATTGTAACAACAACGAAAAAAAATCACGTCAGTCGGAAATGTGACGCGAGATGTTGATGTGGCAGGCATCGTCACAAATTTTCTACTTTAACATGGCCTGCACATATCCAAGTGACATTTCAAAAGTGTTGGATGAGCCCTCCTCCTGCGATGCCAGGTCGACATGGAACTGTGCCCGCACTTAGAATATGCAAGGGGAAATATCGAGGGGCCGTAATGGGCACGTGCCCTCAGTGGCGGCGTGTTTGTCTTAATGTAAGGAGAGCGCCGGCGGATGCCGCGGCGCTCATTTTTCTCTATTTATCCGGCGCTTTTATTTGCGGGGGCGGGCCGCGGCTGGAAGCTGGATGGAGGCGGAGGGGCGCTTATTGCATTCCTGGGCGGCTTCCGTCTCGTCTGCCGCAGCCGCGTTCCTCGCCCTCTTCTCGGGGTATTGTCGTTCGAACCCAGCGGCCTCCCCCCCCCCCCCCCCCCCCGGCTCCGCTAACCCCACCCCACGCTTCCCCACCCCTCGTCCAGCACGTCTCACGGGTAATCACTTCGCAGGCCGGCCATCTCTTCTGCGCCGCGCGCCGTAACTGTGCGCGGCTCCAAGACGCTATGCTCGTCCCAAGACGCTACAGTCCTTCGTGCCTTGTTATCTCTTCCATATTGCTCCAAAGGAACTCGATTGTAGAAGAAAAGGTCAAAGCTATCCGCCTAGTATTGCTCATTTTTCCTCGTTGTAGTCAGCTCCGGTTAAATGCGCAGTATATTGCGAGGATGTGACAAAGCGGCAAACTTAGACATCGTTGCGCATTTGAGGGAATCACGAAGAACGCGGTAGAAGAATGAATGACTATCCCTTTGTCCCTGTCCCCCAATAGGTTCTAAATGACTGCAGTGATACGTCTGTAATTTAACCACGCAAGCTACAAAAAAAAAAAAAAAAAAATTCATTTATTTGTTACAATGAGCAGCCCCTAGACGAATGACGGTACTTGGGTCGCAACGACGAAAGCGACATACGTCCCCCCAGATGAGGAACGTGGGTCGCGCATATCCATTGAGTGTGAAAACCCACCTGATGTCAGCGGCCATTATGATGCCTACTGATCTCGTACTGCCCATTATAACATATACCTTCAATTACTCCTTAATCACCGGCCGGTGTGGCCGAGCGGTTCTAGCCGCTTCAGTCTGGGACCGCGCGACCGCTGCGGTCGCAGGTTCGAATCCTGCCTCGGGCATGGATGTGTGTGATGTGCTTAGGTTAGTTACGTTTAAGTAGTTCTAAGTTCTAGGGGACTGACGACCTCAGAAGTTAAGTCCCATAGTGCTCAGAGCCATTTGAACCATTTTAACTCCTTAATCGTAATTTCTTTCCTTGTGGCCTGGAAACAGAAACCAGTTAAGCCGCCACAAAAAAAGGACGTTGCCACAGCACCCTCTGATTACCGACCTGTTCGCGTTCTTCCTGCACAGTCCAAGGCCTTAGAATATATAGCCCATGGCCAGCTAACAAACTACCTAACTACAAAGAACCTTGCAGACGAATACCGGTAAGGTTTCCGTTAACATCGGAGCACACCATCTGCTGTAATAAAGGTAACAGATGGCTTGAAGCTTGCCACTGATGCAAAAGAGGCGACTTCAGCAAAGCTTTTGACACTGTCGACTTCGACATTTTACTTGCCAAAGTTAGCAGCTTAAATATCTCGCAAAGTGCAGTGCAGTGGTTTCGCTCATACTTGAGGATTCCCCAGTAGTGCGTCATGTGGGTCACCGTAAAGTCACAATGGACGCAAGTAGTATCACCCGTCCCCCAGCGTTAGGTTTTAGGCCCTGTACTCTTTTCACCCTGTGGCAAAGATGTCTCAGTAGTTTAGTCCTTCAGCAAATGCCACACGTACACTGATGGCCTACAGTTGTAGCTAAGAGCAAGACCAATAAACCAGGAGACAGCGAAAGAGTACCTATCTGTATGAACTATCAACATGGGCGTAGATATAGGGTTAAAGCTCAGTCCGTCCAAAACCCCAGCGGTACTGATTGATGCTTCTAGGTTCCTTAGCCCAATATATCGAGAATCCCCACCATCTGTAGCCCTAACTTCTCTTCCTGAACAAAGAGCCCAGGACTAGCAATACATGAAAATCTAATTTGGACTCAGCAAGTAAACAGTTTGCAAGAAGGCATCAGCATCTCTCCGTGCCCTACGGAAATATAAAAAAAAACTCTTACCTCTTGATCTGAAACAGAAACTTGTACTAACACTTATACTTCCAGTTATTGTTTACAGCAACGTTATCCTGCAATGCGCTTCTCAGGGAAGTTCATGGCGCTTGGAGCTGGTTCGTTGTATCGGTGATGTTCGACTCGCTGATCATATTTCACCATCGCTTCCACAGCTATCCTGGCTGTGTGCAGATAAGCGCAGATATTTCCAGGCCCTCTACTTTCTCCTTTCTTATCACCGTACACTGTTCCTCATATGTCTCCTCGCTCTTGACTGAACAACACAGCGTTCGGACAATCTCATAAACCGAGACACAGGTTTTCAAATGAGCAAGGCATGGAAACCCTTACTTAGCTCCATCAAGGAGTCACGCCTCAAGCGAACACAAGATCCTTCCACGACGGCCGCCAGGGACTCTCCACGGGATTTTGCATCTTCCAGCACCCGGCGCGGACGGGGGCCGGCGCCAGCAAACGGATTGTCGGCGGCCGCAATCGGACCGTCGGCGCAGGGAATCGAAGCCCGACTGACGGACATAAATAACCCCGACAATGAACAGACAGACCATTCCATCAGAGCCACCTGGTGATAGAGGAAAGGTTATTCGCCGAAATATCGTGGGACTTCACCGATCGCATCCGGCTGGACATCCGGGAGCCCATGGAAACAACACATACGCCGGGAAAGCCTCCGATCACATATGATTACCACTGTCCCTGTACACACTGGTTACCCTTGTACCTCCCTCTTTCAGACCAAATCTTCCACATTTCCCATTATTCTTACTGCTACAATATCCTTAGATTTTCTTAGAGAATTCGCTATATCAGAAAGTATCTATTTGGTACACCTATAGATGCTTTTTATGTGCCACTATCATTGTTGTTATTTTTATCATTATTATTGTCATTGTTATTATTATTATTATTATTATTAGTAGTAGTAGTAGTAGTAGTAGTAGTAGTAGTATTTACTCACGTTATCATGATGGACACATCATTTTAATACTATTTTTCATATTAAAATTGTTATTTCTTAGGTAACTATGATGTAAAAAAGATGCTGTAAGTGTGAAACCGCAGTCCGATGTAAGCAGATCAGGCTGAATAGATAAATAAAGTATGTATATTATCGTGGAATATTCTTGAGAATTTGCGGCTCTGGTGCTATCCAACAATCCCACCTGCAGAGAGAGAGAAACTTTTACACAGTATGTTACAAAAAGGTATGGCCAAACTTTCAGGAAACATTCCTCACACACAAATAAAGAAAAGATGTTATGTGGACATGTGTCCGGAAACACTTAATTTCCATGTTAGAGTTCATTTTAGTTTCGTCAGTATGTACTGTACTTCCTCGATTCACCGCCAGTTGGCCCAATTGAAGGAAGGTAATGTTGATTTCGGTGCTTGTGGTGACATGCGACTCATTGCTCTACAGTACTAGCACATCAGTACGTAGCATCAACAGGTTAGTGTTCATCACGAACGTGGTTTTGCAGTCAGTGCAATGTTTACAAATGCGGAGTTGGCAGATGCCCATTTGATGTATGGATTAGCACGGGGCAATAGCCGTGGCGCGGTACGTTTGTATCGAGACATTTCCAGAACGGTGTCCCGACAGGAAGACGTTCGAAGCAATTGATCGGCGTCTTAGGGAGCACGGAACATTCCAGCCTATGACTTGCGACTGGGGAAGACCTAGAACGACGAGGACACCTGCAATGGACGAGACAATTCTTCGTGCAGTAGACGATAACCCTAATGTCAGCGTCACAGAAGTTGCTGCTGTACAAGGTAACGTTGACCACGTCACTGTGGGAGAGTGCTACGGGAGAGCCGGCCGCGGTGGCCGTGCGGTTCTAGCGCTGCAGTCCGGAACCATGGGGCTGCTACGGTCGCAGGTTCGAATCCTGCCTCGGGCATGGATGTGTGTGATGTCCTTAGGTTAGTTAGGTTTAAGTAGTTCTAAGTTCTAGGGGACTGATGACCTAAGATGTTAAGTCCCATAGTGCTCAGAGCCATTTGAACCATTTGCTATGGGAGAACCAGTTGTTTCCGTACCATGTACAGCGTGTGCAGGCACTATCAGCAGCTGATTGGCCTCCACGGGTACACTTCTGCGAAAGGTTCATCCAACAATGTGTCAATCCTCATTTCAGTGCAAATGTTCTCTTTACGGATGAGGCTTCATTCCAACGTGATCAAATTGTAAATTTTCACAATCAACATGTGTGCGCTGACGAGAATCCGCACGCAATTGTGCAATCACGTATTTCAACACAGATTTTCTGTGAACGTTTGGGCAGGCATTGTTGGTGATGTCTTAATTGGGCCCCATGTTCTTCCACCTACGCTCAATGGAGCATGTTATCATGATTTCATACGGGATACTCTACCTGTGCTGCTAGAACATGTGCCTTTACAAGTACGACACAACATGTGGTTCATGCACGATGGAGCTCCTGCACATTTCAGTCGAAGTGTTCGTACGCTTCTCAACAACAGATTCGGTGACGGATGGATTGGTAGAGTCGGACCAATTCCATGGCCTTGAAAGCTCTTGTCTACGTAACCCCGGTATCAAATGTAGAGACTCTTCGTGCTCGTATTGTGGACGGCTGTGATACAATATGCCATTCTCCAGGGCTGCATCAGCGCATCAGGGATTCCATGCGACGGAAGGTGGATGCATGTATCCTCGCTAACGGAAGACGTATTGAACATTTCCTGTAACAAAGTGTTTGAAGTCACGCTGGTACGTTCTGTTGCTGTGTGTTTCCATTCCATGATTAATGTGATTTGAAGAGAAGTAATAAAATGAGCTCTAACATGGAAAGTAAGCGTTTCCAGACACATGTCCACATAACATATTTTCTTTCTTTGTATGTGAGGAATGTTTCCTGAAAGTTTGGCCGTACCTTTTTGTAACAGTCTGTATAAACGATACTGTAGCTAGTATTGTACGTCCTGGCAAACTCCCTTTGTGAATTTGCAAACGGAATGCTCCGTAGTGCGCAGATATAGCTTGAATATATGATTCTGAAAGTGTAAGTGTAAACTGGAGTATTTGCCTTCGATTGGAGATGGCCGTGTCATTGTAAAAATAGGAGGCAATATAAAACGAGCTGCGAGGGTAGACATAAAAATCTGGTAATAACCTACGAAATAGCGGCAGGTTTTTGCTAAGCAGCATAAATGTCGATAGGCGAAATTTTGGTGGCGATATTCTGCAATCTTACATGAAGGTGCAACGTATAGTTTGTTTTTAGCCCCTGCTTTGACTGGTAAGTGTCAAAGTCTTTATCAAAATTCAGTCAGATGGGTGCCGCGGAGTGATTAAAACTTTAAATTTTTCAAGGTGGACTCGGCCAGGATACAGCAAAAAAAAAAAAAAGTGAAAAATGACAGAGTTGCTCGCTGGAATTTCATGGACTCTGTTTATTACGGGATTAACGGATTAAAACTTGCTCGTATGAACACTGGAAATCTGGACACCCTATTACGGTTTCTCCTGAACAAATGTTCCACAAAACTCTTTATGTACAAACTGTTGTGTACACATTTGTGAAATTTTTCAGATGATAGCAATCGGTTACGCAACGTACTGAATGTTTATCAGCATACGAAGAAACGGAATGAGCTCTGGATGCCGCTTTTGAAATGAAACTAGTCAACGGGGATAAAAGGAATGTACAAGTGGGTAACATGAGACGACGGCACTGAAAATCGCTCAGTAGCTCTGAACCGGAAACGTAACGAACATGTGGTAAAGTAGTAAAACTTCCAGTGCAGCCGACTGAATCATCTTGAGAGATTCAGCGACTGCATTGATATTTAAGATAATTCCCAGTTGTTGTTCCGTCTCAGTTGAACATTATTGATTAGATTACATTTTCGATCCCTCTGGATCATCTTCCAGTGGGATCGAAACATGTAATCTAATTAAAATGTGCATTGCTCTGATACGTGCTTCTGAGTAGACAGGACGACTTGCTAACGCAACTACTTACAGGGGAGCCTCCCCATCGCACCCCCCTCAGATTTAGTTATAAGTTGGCACAGTGGACAGGCCTTGAAACACTGAACACAGATCAATCGAGAAAACAGGAAGAAGTTGTGTGGAACTATGAAAAAAATAAGCAAAATATACAAACTGAGTAATCCATGTGTACGATATGCAACATTAAGGGTTACATGAGCTCAGGAGCGCCGTGGTCCCGTGGTTAGCGTGAGCAGCTGCGGAACGAGAAGGCCTTGGTTCAAATCCTCCCTCGAGAGAAAATTTTAATTTTTTATTTTCAGACAATTATGAAAGTTCAGGCACTTACACATAATCAACTTCGCTCTCCAAAATTCCAGGACATGTTCAGATTTGCTTGGACATATGCAGGATTTGGCGGTCTACACACGGAAAAATTTGAAAACGTTAAAAACAAATGTTTTGACAGAGCACAGTGAAAACTGTGTGATTGTGAAACTGTTGCATTCATTTGTTGCAGTTTATGTGACAAAATCTTATGTTTTCATCACTTTTTTGGGAGTGATTATCACATCCACAAGAAAACCTAAATCGGGCAAGGTAGAAGAATCTTTTTACCCATTCGCCAAGTGTACAAGTAAGGTGGGTCGACAACATATTCCCGTCCTGTGACGCACATGTCGTCGCCAGCGTATTATAGAATATATCAGACGTGTTTTCCTGTGGAGGAATCGTAAGACCTTGCGATTAAATGTTTTCGGTTCCCATTGGAGAGGCACGTCCTTTCGTCTACTAATCGCACGGTTTTGCGGTGCGGTCGCAAAACACAGATGCTAAACTTATTACAGTGAACAGAGACGTCAATGAACGAACGAACAGATCATAACTTTGCGAAAATAAAAAATTAAACTTTTCACCCGAGGGAAGACTTGAACCAAGTACCTCTCGTCCCGCAGCTGCTCACGCTAACCACGGGACCACGGCGCTCCTGAGCTCGCCTTATCCATGATGATAGATATGTTGCGCATGGACTATTCAGTTTGTATATTTTGCTTATTTTTTTCATAGTTCCACACAACTTCTTCCTGTTTTCTCGATTGATCTGTGTTCAGTGTTTCAAGGCCTATCCACTGTGCCAACTTATTACTAAATCCGAGGGGGGTGCGATGGGGAGGTTTCCTTGTTAGACCTGAATAAGATCAAGAGTCGAAGCCGGGTTTCCTGCGTTTCGCGTTCTGTCTCCTTATCCTAGAGGCTATCTCATCACCCATACGAACTTGATCCAGTCATTGAGTGTATGTTTTCATGTTATTAAATCTTCCTTTGTTTCATTTCCGTGATTTGAATCAGGTGGTGTACATCCATATGCCAGAGTGCGCCACTGTTTTCCACCAGATCAGTTCCCCCAGGCCAGCCGGTGTGGCCGAGCGGCTCTTGGCGCTACAGTGTGGAATTGCGCGACCGCTACGGTCGCAGGTTCGGACCCTGCCTCGGGCATGGATGTGTGTGATGTCCTTAGGTTAGTTAGGTTTAAGTAGTACTAAGTTCTAGGGGACTGATGACCTCAGATGCTAAGTCCCACAGTGCTCAGAGCCATTTGAACCATTTGAGTTCCCCCAGTGGCGCTACTGCCACATACCACCATGGGAGAACCTCTGTAGTGTTCAGAATTAATAAAAGGGAAACGTAGTGACTATAAATGTCTAAATCTGGCCAAAAGACGGCTTGAATGATGATATATATACGGTACGTGATACTAAAGTTTATAATAAGACAGAAATTTGTCTGCTAATTCTGTCTCACACTAGCACTTCTTCTTGATCTCGCAGGCAAGTCCGTTATAGAGAACGTTATTACGCTCGTACGCCTGCTATCGGTGTTCGCTACAATACCTTACGCAAGACAGAAGTGGTACTCAAGTCTAATTACCAAGGACTTGAGATGTCAATGTGGCCCTGTTTCTGGGAGCATTACTGCTCGTTTTGCTAACCAGAAGAGTAACTGAATCTGGTGGAGCGTTACATTTTCTTTGTGCAGGTTGTTCACGCTCGACTGGCCCGGTTTATGAAAAGGCTATCGCTGCAAAACATGCCCTAGCGGCACCAAGCGCCATATTTTCCAAATTCAGTGTGTCAGCGCCACAGTGTCTCATTTTCCTACGAGAGTCGTGGCAACTGATCTGTTCTCTTTTTTTTCCACAGTAGCGGACAGCAGGTGTAACTGCGTGCTACACCTGAGGATAACAGCAGGCCACGGTTCACAGATGTCGAAACAAAGTAGCAAATGAAAGGTAGAAACAGCAGTATTTACATATGAATTCGTAATGTTCGGCCACGGAATATAAACTCGTCTCACCGTGAAATTACAGAAAATGCTGCGATTGTCGAAACAGCGACCGCGTTAAAACGTAAAAATGAAATTCCAGTCGGAGGCAAAGTATCGCCAAATCTATTCAATCAGGCGTGAGCTTCGCCTGCAGCATAGCGGTGACCCAGGTAGAAAAGTTCTCACGAGGCTGTTATGTGCCGAGGTCGCCCTACTACTGTCACTGTTTGTTTGTTAACCTGTGCAAGCAAACTTCATTCTGCCACAGAATTCCGGGTGATAAGTTTGTATCGACTCCGTGAAAACACAATACCAATTGCCAGCGATTTTTCGCTGTTGTAGTTCTAGTTTCGGGGAGCAGTAAACAAAAAGAAATAGTTGGTCCATGTGTTTTCATTACTCTGATTGTTCTGTGAGACTTGCCCTGTGTGGATACTAAAAGGACTGAGAAACAAAATGTTCGTGGCTAATAACAGGAGGCTCTATTTTCCAGGAACATGTTTCCGCTTGAGTTATTCCACCTTACTGAACTGTAATGACTAAGTCCGTAACTATACGAGATGTTGGATCAAGGCGTTGGGGCAGGGTTGTACGGGGTTCAGCCAAGACTGGAGAGCAGCATCTCTTTAGGGAAACTGGCCTCTGTATTCCAAGCCGAAATTACTGCAGTCAGGGGGCATGTGTGGAAGAGAATATGAGTAGGTGCTACAATGACTGTAGCAGCTACATCTATCCAGACAGACAGGCAGCCCTGAAATCATTGGCAGCTAAGATTGTTGCAGATTGCCACAGGGCTCTGGTGGAGCTAGGGGGAAGCAATAGTGTGTACCTAGTGTGGGTCCCTGACCACTCATGGATCTGCGACAGTGGACAAGCCGATAGATTGACTAGGATGGAGGCAACAACTCCATTTATTGGACCGGAACCTGTCTTGACAATTGCCAAGGCTATGATCAAATTAGAACTACGAAATTGGCTTAGGAAACAGCACGTAGGATATTGGACCAAGGTCCATAAACAAAAACAGTGTAAGGCAATGATGCCCAAGCCATGTTTTAAAAGAAGCTCTGTAATCCTGGAATAGAACAGGAAAGAGATCAAACTCATGACTGGACTGATGACCGGCCATGGGAACTTCAAAAAACACCTACACACAATGGACATAACGGGAGAGGACCCTAAATGTAGGATCTGTGATGAGGGTGAAGAAACTGCACCACACCTAATCTTTGAATGCATGGCATTGGAGAGTAAAAGATACAGAATCTTTGGGACAACTAGACCTGAAGAAATTGTGTGTAACAAAAAAACTGGTAGAGGGACTCCTTGCACTATTTAAGGACATTGGTTGGCTTTACTAGGTAGCCTATATAGGCGGGTCAGACCTAAGCTGTTTTAGCTCTCCTGTTAAAATCAATCAATCAATGTTAATTGAACTGAATGTATGTGATTCGCGTGTCGTTCTTTGGGCCATGGCAATCTTTAAACTCAGTTCTTCAATGTTAAGGAAATCTATAATAATAATTTAATAAAGTCCTAACGGCATAGAAAACAATATACACCGGTGCCCATGTTGATGCCATGTTCTTTGACTTTCGAAAGACGTACAATACAGCCGCCTAATGTACAAAATACAAATGGAGTGAATATTAGCACAACTTTCAGAATGGGCTCGAACCCTTCCGAGCAAATAAAACACATGTCATTTTTAACGGAGAGAGTTCTTCAGGCGTAAAATTAGTTTCGGATGCACCGCAAGGAAGTGCTTATATCCACTCTCTGTTCGCCGACTTCTCCGTTCGAAAGCCAGATAAAGTAGCACTTGCGGTATTAATCGTTAAAATCAGAATTGCAGCATGTTTCCTTTACGTCGTGACGATTAATTCCACCTCAAAAGAGCGATACTATTTGATAACACGAGTGGTTTTGGAGAATGTTTCAATTTTAGATCACTACATACAGGAAAAACTACTTGCTGGAAGGTTCGTGCGATGGCTAGTGAGCTCCACTTGACCAGAAAAGATGCGTTTGGAGTGGTTAAGGGAGGTTGGCAGCAATGTAAGCTAAGCGTCGAGTAGCGTGACAGGCATCATTCTGGGCCGTGTCGTGCTTACACGGTGGCAGTCACGCTGCCTATCAATACTGCTAATCCCCTTAGCAGAGATCTGTCTCTCGTAGTTTACCAACAGTCTGTGTACAAATATCACGGACTATTGTTGTTTTGTTATTATTATCAACTGTTTGCGTAAAGATTATTCCATCGGAACGTGGCTTTTCCCGTGTGTTAAGAGAGTTGACAGATAACCAAAAATGACTGTGGCGCAAACTAGCATTGGGACGATCAATGTGGCGACTTTGTACAGTAGTTAGTGGTGGGAATTAAACGGCGTTCGAGTGTTTTACAGCTATAACAAAATGGTGAAGAATAAAAGCAGTTAAATGAAACCATTCAGCTACTGGGGCAGTGGAGAAGTAATTCAGATATAAATACCCCATTTTATTCTCAAAATCTCTTAAGGGGAATTCCGGAATGGTTCCTTTGGAAGGGCACTGCCTTCCCTAATCCGAGATTGTGCTCCGTCTCTAATGACCTCGTCGTCGACGGAACTGAAAATCGTAAGTTCCCGTTCTTTTTTCCTCTAGTAGTTGACAAATTCAAGTTGCGAAATCCTATATTTTCGATGTTTGCCTAAATAATTCACCTCATAGTCAACCAAAAGTACCAGTTTATTTATAATGTTATTATTATTATTGTTGTTATTTTTCGTTCTAGACAACAGCTTTGTTGCGTCTACCAGTTACAAACGGAATAAAATACTTCGGTCCATTCAAAACTGTGTGTGTTAGTTGAGGGTGGAAGAGGGCTATTCTAAATCTACGTCCATGCTCCGAAAGCCACTGAGCGGTGCATGGCGAATGGTTCCCCGTACCACTACTAGCCACTTTCTTTTCTGCTCCACTCGCAAATAGAGCGAGGGAAAACTGACTTTCTATATGCCTCCGTTTGAACCCTAATTTCTCGTGTGTTACATTCGTAGACCTTAATCGGGGAGTCCACGCTAGTCCTAGCAACATTAGAGAACGTACAAGCTCACGTTTACGGGCGACTGGCTGTTGCTTGCGGCTCTGGCTGTTGCTATAAGCGGAGCAAACTTCCAGGGTGCCTCACGGACGTGGTAGTGGTCAGTTCCTATGGGACCAAACTGCTGAGGTCATCTGTCCCTAGGCTTACACAGTAGTTAAACTAACTTATGCTAAGAACAACACACGCACGCATGCCCGAGGGAAGGGCGCCTGAGACCAGGCGACTACCCCGCACGGCTCCTCAGACACGTGTGCGTGAACCGTACAGTCAAATCAGTGAGTTTTACAGATGGCTCATTATTGGCAAGAGAGTATGTGATGCATCCATCCGCGAAATTGCTGCTCGTGTGGGACAAGGTATTTCGGCAGTGCGGCAAGTGTGTGCAAAGGCCGTGGAAGACAACGAAATAGCTCAGGTCGCACTATACAGACCCCCGCTCGTGAAGATGGACACCTCACCCGAATGGCATTGCAGGACAGATCTGCGTCTTGCCTGGCTCTGGGGCAAGAGTGTAACGTATCGTACACTGTAGGGGGTGACAGTCCGTGGCCATTTATTACAGGAAGGATTAGACGCGCGTCGTCAACTTCTCCGTCTACCTTTGACAAATGTGCAGAAACGTATTCGACGGCAGTGGTGAATGGAACGACGGCACTGGGGACAGGAATGGCATCAGATAGTGTTTTAACGCGAATCTAGGTTATGTTTGAAATGACATCCGGATTTTGATTCGCTGTGGACACGAGGAGCAGTACCACAGTGACTGCATTCGCACAAGACATACAGCGCCAGCTCAAGGCCTCATGGTGTGGGATGCTATTCGGTACAGCCACAAATCACAGCTGGTGCGGTTCCAGGGCTCTGTGACCAGTGTCACGTACGTGAATTACACCGTGCCACCCGTAGCTCTACCCTTTCTGCACAACACACCAGACGCCACTTTTCAGCAAGGCAATGCACAACTACATTTTGCTGCACGAACACATGCCTTCTTGGTGTCACAGGATGTCAGCCTTTTTCCGTGGCTCGCCAGATCACCAGACTTGTCGCCAATCGAAAATGTGTTGGACATGGTGGAACGACGGGCGCAGCGCTGCGACCCAATGCCAATCACCACAGATGAACTTTGGAACCAGGTGAATGCAGCATGGATGGTTGTACCACAGGAAGACATTCGCGCCTTATACGCGTCGATCACATCACGCATGGAACAAGTTATCAGGGCCTATGGTGGACCCTGTGCATAGCAGGGAATAGGAGCATGCTGAACCGAGGTGGCTGAAAAGCTAATCATTTCTGCAGAATATAGTAATGTACATGTCCTGTAAATATCTACATCTACATGTACATCTACATTTATACTCCGCAAGCCACCCAACTGTGTGTGGCCAAGGGCTCTTTACGTGCCACTGTCATTACCTCCCTTTCCTGTTCCAATCGTTTATGGTTTGCGGGAAGAACGACTGCCGGAAACCCTCCGTGCGCGCTCGAATGTCTCTAATTTTACATTCGTGATCTCCTCGGGAGGTATAGGTAGGGGGAAGCAATATATTCGATACCTCATCCAGAAACGCACCCTCTCGAAACCTAGCGAGAAAGCTACACCGCGATGCAGAGCGCCTCTCTTGTAAAGTCTGCCACTTGAGTTTGCTAAACATCTCCGTAACGCTATCGCGCTTACCAAATAGCCCTGTGACGAAATGCGCCGCTCTTCTTTGGATCTTCTCTATCTCCTCGGGTCAACCCGACCTGGTACGGATCCCACACTGATGAGCAATACTCAAGTATAGGTCGAACGAGTGTTCTGTAAGCCACCTCCTTTGTTGATGGACTTCATTTTCTAAGGAGTCTCCCAACGAATCTCAACGTGGCACCCGCCTTACCAACAATTAATTTTATATGAGTATTCCACTTCAAAACGTTCCGCACGCATACTCCCAGATGTTTTAGAGATGTAACTGCTACCAGTGTTTGTTCCGCTATCATATAATCATACAATAAAGGATCCTTGTTTCTATGTATTCGCAATACATTACATTTGTCTATGTTAAGGGTCAGTTGCCACTCCCTGCACCAAGAGCCTATCCGCTGCAGATCTTCCTGCATTTCGCTGCAATTTTCTAATGCTGCAACTTCTCTGTATACTACAGCATCATCCGCGAAAAGCCGCATGGAACTTCCGACACTATCTACTAGGTCATTTATATATATTGTGAAAAGCAATGGTCCCATAACACTCCCCTGTGGCACGCCAGAGGTTACCTTAACGTCAGTAGACGTCTCTCCATTGAGAACAACATGCTGTGTTCTGTTTGCTAAAAACTCTTCAATGCAGCCACACAGCTGGTCTGATATTCCGTAGGCTCTTACTTTGTTTATGAGGCGACAATGCGGGACTGTATCGAACGCCTTCCGGAAGTTAAGGAAAATGGCATCTACCTGGGAGCCTGTACCTAATATTTTCTGGGTCTCATGAACAAATAAAGCGAGTTGGGTCTCACACGATCGCTGTTTCCGGAATCCATGTTGATTCCTACAGAGCAGATTCTGGGTTTCCAGAAATGACATTATACGCGAGCAAAAAAGATGCTCTAAAATTCTACAACAGATCTATGTTAGAGATATAGGTCTATAGTTTTGCGCATCTGCTCGACGAATATGAACGTCCTGACTCTAGTCGTTCAAGGTGTTCTTCTTTTTCTGAACATGACTGTACATACATCAACATGTGCCAGTTATGTACAGCTTATGGATATAACCTAGGAGAGTAATGTAGTAGTTTCGAAGATTAACGTCTGTAGGGTGCTGCATTCGTAATAACATTAACGACGTACGCCTCTGTCATATCACAGCTTTCCGATAATTTCTCCGCGGTATTCCAATTACAAACACGTGACGACAAGATGCGTCTTACTGTGGTGATGTAGAAACAGTGAGTTTTGAAAAGTAAATGTGCGGTATCTCTCCTGTTTTCAGACCGAAGTAGGTACCGGAAAACTCCTCTTTCGGGCTGGGTGAAAAGACGGCGCTGTGGTGAAACGGATAGGGCTGCAAGCTTTTAGCGGCGTCGGGTCCGGCCGGCGTCGGCCTGATGCGGTCTATTCACGCGGCTATTTCCTGTCGCCGCTCGAGGCGCAGGCAATTACGGGCGCGTCTTTCAAGCGCTTTTCAGTCGCAGCTGCAGCTGTGGCCACCGCCGGGGTAGTCGCCCCAATTTGCCGGGCGGCGGGCGCGCGTCACTCAGCGACCGGGCAGTGGTAGCAGCGGCAGCGGCAGAAACGTTCCCACCTGTTAGCGCTCCCAGCGGGCCTTTTTCTTTGCTAATTTGGTTTACGCCGCAACACCTGCTGCTCACCGGCTCGGACGCGCGGAAGACGCCGGCCGCAACAGCCGGTCCCAACTCCTCCACCTCGAGTCACGCATCTTCCTGCCGAAAGGAACGGAATCGTTTCTTACCTCTAGAAATGCTTAGTCGCGACTGGAAAAAAGTCTGCTTAGTGTGCAGTAATCCACACTCCCCTGAACAAAAATGAGACGTAACAGATTCCGGTAGTTCCAGGGGACTCTCAGTCCTCACAGTAACTTAAAAGAATGTTTGTGGTGCAGTACTAACAACGCTGGAATAGCAACTCGATAAACACATGGGGGAATATCAAGGTGGTTACCTCACAGGAAGGTCATGTGTGGAACAAATCTTTGACCTTGATTCAATAATAAGACACTACAGTGAAATGGAGTAAATTACATCAGTGTAAAGATCCTCCCGTTATGCGACATTTAAAGATCTGAGTAATACAAAAGTATCGCATATACACTCCTGGAAATGGAAAAAAGAACACATTGACACCGGTGTGTCAGACCCACCATACTTGCTCCGGACACTGCGAGAGGGCTGTACAAGCAATGATCACACGCACGGCACAGCGGACACACCAGGAACTGCGGTGTTGGCCGTCGAATGGCGCTAGCTGCGCAGCATTTGTGCACCGCCGCCGTCAGTGTCAGCCAGTTTGCCGTGGCATACGGAGCTCCATCGCAGTCTTTAACACTGGTAGCATGCCGCGACAGCGTGGACGTGAACCGTATGTGCAGTTGACGGACTTTGAGCGAGGGCGTATAGTGGGCATGCGGGAGGCCGGGTGGACGTACCGCCGAATTGCTCAACACGTGGGGCGTGAGGTCTCCACAGTACATCGATGTTGTCGCCAGTGGTCGGCGGAATGTGCACGTGCCCGTCGACCTGGGACCGGACCGCAGCGACGCACGGATGCACGCCAAGACCGTAGGATCCTACGCAGTGCCGTAGGGGACCGCACCGCCACTTTCCAGCAAATTAGGGACACTGTTGCTCCTGGGGTATCGGCGAGGACCATTCGCAACCGTCTCCATGAAGCTGGGCTACGGTCCCGCACACCGTTAGGCCGTCTTCCGCTCACGCCCCAACATCGTGCAGCCCGCCTCCAGTGGTGTCGCGACAGGCGTGAATGGAGGGACGAATGGAGACGTGTCGTCTTCAGCGATGAGAGTCGCTTCTGCCTTGGTGCCAATGATGGTCGTATGCGTGTTTGGCGCCGTGCAGGTGAGCGCCACAATCAGGACTGCATACGACCAAGGCACACAGGGCCAACACCCGGCATCATGGTGTGGGGAGCGATCTCCTACACTGGCCGTACACCACTGGTGATCGTCGAGGGGACACTGAATAGTGCACGGTACATCCAAACCGTCATCGAACCCATCGTTCTACCATTCCTAGACCGGCAAGGGAACTTGCTGTTCCAACAGGACAATGCATGTCCGCATGTATCCCGTGCCACCCAACGTGCTCTAGAAGGTGTAAGTCAACTACCCTGGCCAGCAAGATCTCCGGATCTGTCCCCCATTGAGCATGTTTGGGACTGGATGAAGCGTCGTCTCACGCGGTCTGCACGTCCAGCACGAACGCTGGTCCAACTGAGGCGCCAGGTGGAAATGGCATGGCAAGCCGTTCCACAGGACTACATCCAGCATCTCTACGATCGTCTCCATGGGAGAATAGCAGCCTGAATTGCTGCGAAAGGTGGATATACACTGTACTAGTGCCGACATTGTGCATGCTCTGTTGCCTGTGTCTATGTGCCTGTGGTTCTGTCAGTGTGATCATGTGATGTATCTGACCACAGGAATGTGTCAATAAAGTTTCCCCTTCCTGGGACAATGAATTCACGGTGTTCTTATTTCAATTTCCAGGAGTGTATATTTCGCCGCGTTATAAAAGCACATTCCAACAGCGATGGTGTGCCTTCTAACGTCTGCGTAGTTGCTGATGAAAAAACTTAATTATTAGGACCGTAAATAACTCCATTCCTTTTCTCCCATCGCTGGATGATCTGGCCAATACGTTGTGGTTGGCTTCCGTCATTGGCTGGTTCAAATGGCTCTGAGTACTATGGGACTTAACTTCTTTGGTCATCAGTCCCCTAGAACTTAGAACTACTTAAATCTAACTAACCTACGGACATCACACACATCCATGCCCGAGGCAGGATTCGAACCTGCGACCGTAGCGGTCGCGCGGTTCCAGACTGTGACCGTAGTGGTCGCGCGGTTCCAGACTGTAGCGCCTAGAACCGCTCGGCCACTCCGGCCGGCACTACCGTCATTGTTTATTGACTTTTTTGACCGCGAAATTTCGATACAATTCCCACCGTGCGAAAGTGTAGCGAAAAAAAGAAAATTAAATTATTGGACATCGTCTCTGCGAAGATAGGTTCTGTCTTTGATGCTGCAGTCAGTTCCACAAGAAAATGTACGCCATAATTTTAAATGCAACGTCCGCAGCGATATCTGTTGTAGTGGTCTCGAATCTGTAATCAATGCGTCTTTGCACAGTGTGTAAACAGTGGGAGAGTTGAACGTTTCGTTGTGTCAGTTGCAGTTGAAAATGAGTGCAACATATCTGAAGCATCATGAGGCAGTGTTCCTTGTAAATCATCCAAAGGGATCGAAGTTTTCATATGGAGCTGGTGCTGAATTACTTGAAAGACAGAAACACTCAAAGTGGGTCAGACAATGTTTAGAGGTTGGAAACATGGACAATTCACCGGAGGTGCCAAGCTATAATCGATAATGGCGGCGAGTGAATTAACTACTAGGTAATTGTGCAATTAGTAATAAAATGCGTTTTCATGTAAACATATGTATCAAACATCTTGCCTATAAATATGTCTTTTATTTCATACAGATAGCGGCGTACACATTTTTTTGTCGAGCTGATTGTAAATGTTCGTGGTTCTCAGATCGTTTCGTCACTTAACAGTGGCGATTGTAATCCTGTTGAAATCGGCGTCCTGTGAAATAGTGACTTACAATTTTGATTAGTTCAAGATGTATAAAAACGTGTACTTCCCATATTTCTACTAAATAAAACACCTCTACACAATCGGTTAACTAATTTTTCACAATATCCTTTTACATGAGCTACACTCACAGTATACTACCATCCAAGAAATAGTCAGAGAATCAAGTGACACAAATCTTGTCGGGACAGAAGAACAGTAGCCTTTTCTGTTTTAAAAGATAAATGATAAAGAATGCAACCAGCTTCTTAGAATGCAAAAAAGTGATATCTGTATTACAATTCCTTGTCATTATGTAATAGAGTAGTTCATCATTAGTTCTCTAATGTATTTTTTATGATTTTTAAATAAAAAGTGATAATCGTATTCTCCACAATATAAAAAATTGGAGTAGGCAATAAACTGTTTAATTTGTTCGCACAATCTCATACGAATGATAAATCGAAAGTTAAATTCCAAGGCTAAATTTCTGAACCATTTGAAATCAGAATAGGAGTCCTACAAGGGGATGGATTGTTTCCTGTACTCTTTAATTGCCTTTCTGAAAAAAATCATTGAAGAATAGGAAAATTCTCTTCAAAAAAATAGGAATAAATCATCAAATAAAACTAGGATCGGAACATAAAGGAATCAAAATCAACTGCATGGTCTTTGTGTATGATCTTGCAGTCTTATGCCAGACGTATGGAATCAGCTCTCACCCAAATAAACCTCTTCGGAAGAATATCAGAGGACGGCAGCTACAGATACCAACATCCAAAATGTAGTGACTGTCACAATTATCGTAGGTGCCGCAAAATCGTTGAAAACATTTGGAAAATCGTCATTTTCCTGTTTTCCGTCTTTACATTAGTTGCTTTAAATTCGTGGAAGTATGTACCGTCTATGCAACTAATTGAAGGCACTTTGGTTCTTGCCATATGGGCTTCGATTCTTTTATTTGGGAAGCATCATCATTGGTGTGTAATACTTGTCTCCTTTTATACATACAATAAACGTATTATGTGATAGATATAATATGCTGCTGTATTACATATTGTCGTGGTTTTGTTTTTTACGTTAGAATCAACTTTGAAAAAAGTAACAAACTTCAAAAATATGAGTATCTCGGAGAAATCATTCAAACCTGTGGAACGACCAAAGAAGCAAACACCACTAGATCCCAGATGATGGTGTCGGCGTTATCAACTTTTCAAGGGCACCTGCAAAAAAATCGGAACGCATTATGGAGCTGAGAGATTTGTCACACTTGAACTTGGGCAAACAGGAGAAATGAAGAAAAAAAGAGAGGAGCGAGCTCCGAAAAATCCTGGCACGCACCATAGACGAATATGTTCACTGGAAATTAAGAAGCACCAAAGGAATCTATCAAAAAATTCACACTCACACACAGTCATCGAGAAGGCGGGTCAGTTTCTTTGGACATGTGAAAAGAATGGAGGACGAAAGATCAACTAAAAGAATGTTCCGATTTTTCAATAACAAAACGAACAAAAATCAGGAGAGCAAATATACTCAAAAGGTGAAGAAGAGATGAACTTAACAAGTCGTTCAAAACAGAAAAATACGAACCAGAACAAAAAACTTCAAAGGTTTTCGAGAAAAGACAGAAAATCTTCACCCAGGAACAAAAATACAAGCATAACGAGAGAGAAAATAATAGGAAGATAGGAAGAAAAAAGCCACTCGAAAGAACCACGTTTCTCAGCAAATCATTTTACATTATCCATAGTTTGGCGGATTCAACGTAAGAGAGGCATTAGCTTGCTGGAGTTCCAATCATATGTGACGCCATCAGAATAATTTTCTCCTCAGATCAGAATGGACGCACTTCAGGACTTATTGGAGCACTTGTTCATGGAACACTTGCTCTTTGGTTCGGAAGAATCGTGATAGGATCAACATTTCGGATCCTGGACATAGATACACTAAATAAACACAGTACATCTGATCAAAAATATCCCTTCGGCGTCATGACGTTTTGAACTATTCTGGCGACAATTGCAGCGCGGTATCTCGGGAGTAATGGCAGCCCATTCTTCCTCAAGAGCTGACACTAGAAAATGTAGTGATGTTGGACGCTTGGGTCTGGAGCGAGGTCCACGTTCTGTCTCATTCCAGAGGTGTTTTGTTGGGTTAAGGTCGGGACTGGAGGCAGGTCAGTCCGTTGAGGAATGCATATTTTTCACATACCATTGCTTTACGTACGCTGCTTTATGAAGGGGTGTATTGTCATGCTGAAACAATCAGTCATCGTTTCCTAATTGTTCCTCTCTTCTACACAGTACACAGTGCTGTTAAATGAGTTCATACCGTTCCACATTTAGCATTTTCTTAAGCACAGTAAGGGGTCCATACCCTAACCACGAAAACAACCCCTTACTGTAACACCACTTCCTCCGTACTTCCCTATTCGCACTACACATGATGACAGGTAACGTTCTCCAGGTATTCACCAAACCCAAACCCTTCCATCGGACCGCTGCATGTTATAGCGTGACTCTCCACTCCGCATCACCTGTCTCCTGTGTTGTGACTCTCCACTCCCCATCACTCGTCTCCTGTGTTGTGACTCTCCACTCCCCATCACTCGTCTCCTGTGTTGTGACTCTCCACTCCCCATCACTCTTCTCCTCTGTTGTGACTCTCCACTCTGCATCACTCGTCTCGTGTGTTGTGACTCTCCTCTCCACATCACACGTCTCCTGTGTTGTGATTCACCGCGTCACTCGTCTCCTGTATTGTGACTCTCCACTCCGCATCACTCGTCTCCTGTGTTGTGACTCTCCACTCCGCATCACTCGTCTCCTGTGTTGTGACTCTCCACTCTGCATCACTCGTCTCCTGTATTGTCTCTCCTCTCCGCATCACTTGTCTCCTGTGTTGTGACTCTCCTCTCCGCATCACTCGTCTCCTGTGTTGTGATTCACCGCGTCACTCGTCTCCTGTGTTGTGACTCTCCGCTCCGCATCACTCGTCTCCTGTATTGTGACTCTCCTCTCCGCATCACTCGTCTCCTGTGTCGTGATTCACCGCGTCACTCGTCTCCTGTGTTGTGACTCTCCTCTCCGCATCACTCGTCTCCTGTGTCGTGATTCACCGCGTCACTCGTCTCCTGTATTGTGACTCTCCACTCCGCATCACTCGTCTCCTGTGTTGTGACTCTCCACTTCGCATCACTCGTCTCCTGTGTTGTGACTCTCCACTTCGCATCACTCGTCTCCTGTGTTGTTACTCTCCACTCTGCATCACTCGTCTCCTGTGTTGTGACTCTCCACTCCGCATCACTCGTCTCCTGTATTGTGACTCTCTGCATCACTCGTCTCCTGTGTTGTGACTCTCCACTCTGCATCACTCGTCTCCTGTGTTGTGACTCTCCACTCCACATCACTCATCTCCTGTGTTGTGACTCTCCCCTCCGCATCACTCGTCTCCTGTGTTGTGACTCTCCACTCTGCATCACTCGACTCGTGTGTTTTGACTCTCTACTCTGCATCACTCGACTACTGTGTTGTAACTTGTAACATCGCTTAGCATTGAGTGCAGAGATGTGTGGCTTATGAGGAGCTTCTCGACCATTGTACACAATTCTTTTACATGGAAACATGCTACTGGGGGTTGCCTTGACAGGCAATCAGCTTTTTTATGTCCCTTCTCCCCACACTTAGCGCAGGTTATTCATTCATCATCACAATATTTGCTTGTGTGGCCTATCCCATAGCATTTAAAACATTTCCTTGTTGCATTGCAGTCCTGCATGTACAGTGCCAGGAAATTCGTAAAAACTCGTTCTCGATTCAAAGGAATTGTTCTCATCTTTGGTGTAACGAGTGCGTCCATGCAGTCCGGCAGGTGACTCCCGCAGCCACGGTGGCGGCTGCAGCCTTCTGTTCCCTGCCGCGGCGCGGCCGAGCCGCAGGGCAAGCGGTGGAGCGGCGCCACTTGGGGCCGGTCATCTTTATTCATGGATACTGCCAACCGCAGCGCCCTCACCTGTCGCCAGGACCGCCAACCTCCCCCTCCAATTTTCTGCACGCTGCCTCTCGAGTACGTCTTGATTGTCTGGGTCACCGCATTAATGGCTGGATTTGCTCGGCAAACCAAACCCCTCACACGAAACGCCACTTTAAGCTTAGGAGAATAATTTAGGCCTGGATGACAACCATACCTGTTGTATAAAAGTCGTCCAAACGACTGGTGATCATGAAAATGACCTGGAGCAACCAAATCATATGGCATCGTTGACTGGAAGACGATGAAGGGTGGGTTCTGCTCCCAAAGAAAGGTTCGTCGTCCTTCGCGTACTACGGCACGTTTCCTTCGCATAGTGTGAGAACTGCGTTGCGTGTTATGTTATTTGTTCACTATTGGTGACTGTATTGGTGTGTACATGTAAAATATTCGAAGACTGCTGTAAAAGAGTTTAAACAAGAATACAACCATTTTGTTTGTATTGAACAAGTACGTTATCCTTATGAACTGTGGACTGCGGCATCTAACTTTTTCCAAGCACCACTCTTCATCTTGTGCAGCACATCTGCAACTGTACGCACTGCATCTCTTAATTTGCCTCTTACAGGCCCAACAGTCTCAAGAATCACATCTTCATCAGAGGTCGTGTGATCCTGGGAGTCGGTCATTTTAGCCCTTTCAGTGCTACACCGTCACGGCAATATCGTTCATTCAACTTGCGTACTAAAGCAGGACTAGCCTCACAGTCATGCAAGTTTCAGTAAGAGGAAAAGAGGAAGGAAGCCAGCCTAACATTGCCGTAAAAGCGGCGCCTTAATTTCTTATGTATGCAACCCTCAACACTACAGTTGTAGCCGGCCGGGGTGGCCGAGTGGTTCTAGGCGCTACAGTCTGGAACCGCGCGACCGCTACGGTCGCAGGTTCGAATCCTGCCTCGGGCATGGGTGTGTGTGATGTCCTTAGGTTAGTTAGGTTTCATTAGTTCTAAGTTCTAGGGGACTGATGACCTCAGAAGTTAAGTCCCATAGTACTCAGAGCCATTTGAACTACAGTTGTACTTGCTCCGTTTCTGATCTGTATGGTCTAATTTGAAATTGTAGATAAAATGGAAAATCTTTCTTTCGTCGTCTTTTGTGGAAATGAGCGATACACATACTTCATAAATAATTATACAGAGTTCTGCTGCATATCGTATTACTCCTTTTTTTTTAAAGTATTAGTAGTACGAAATGTGAAGCACATTCTTAACAGAAACGATTTTAGCACCTGTAAAAATGCAAACAAGAATGCCTATTGGAACACAGGAATACATAATCCCTCTCTGTAGCAAACGGTGTTAACGGACGCCTCTGCGGTGGCACTGTACTTGCAAGGTAAATTGATTGGAATCCTGTCGACGGAAGAAATTTTCACCTGTAGTATTTGGCCAGCAAGCGGAACGGTAATTCCTGATCACCACACTTAGCGTCATTCTCCTGCATTAGGCTATGTGCCGGCACCCTCTCACTTCTGTCTTCAAAACGCTCTCTCTCTCTCTCTCTCTCTCTCTCTCTCTCTCTCTCTCTCTCTCTAGGATATCCTGTGGGAGGAATGGTCAGATATTCAGAGACGTGACAAGAATGATCATTTAAAGCAAAGAAGTCTATTAAACGTGGACTCTGTGGACTCTAATTTGTGTACCTTGAGAGCCATAACACTTCGTCTTCGATAGTGTGAAACAAATCTCTTCATCTGCAGGCGCTTAGCTTTCCATGTTTTGAGAGGCAGTAATGTGGACCAAAGCAAGAAAAAAAATTGTCCGCTAAACATGAGATCTGAACTGTATGCCTGAAGAGCAATGCGCACTTGTTTATCGTCGCTACTATGAAAGACATCTCATATCCTGAACAAGGTATGCAATTTAGAGCCCATTTTCCTTGTTTTGGTCCATACTACCTCCTCCCAACATATGGAAAGCAAAGGGATAGTAGTAGAGGAGATTTGTTTCACAGTATCGAAGACGGACGACTCATAGGTCTTCAGGTGTGCATTTTAGAGCCCATATTTGCTAGACTTTTTGGCTTCAAATGAGCGTTGCTGTGATGTTCCTTAATATTGACAATTCCTGCTGGGACACCCTCTAATTCATAAATCCATAAACATTATAAAAATGTTTGGTTCGTTGACTTTCGGGGAGGGGACCAAACCGCAAGGTCATCGGTCCCATCGAATTGGGAAAGGACGGGGAAGGAAATCGGCTGTGCCCTTTCAAAGGAACCATCCCGGCATTTGCCTGGAGCGCTTTAGGGAAATCAGCAAGGCCGGACGCGGGTTTTGAACCATCTTCCTCCCGAATGCCAGTCCAGTGTGCTAACCACTGCGCCACTTCGCTCGGTGTCCTGTGAGGTACTGGAAGCAGGGCAGGGATCGGAACACATACATTATATTTTGCGCCAAGCGCGTCAGAGTGGGATTAGCATCTGTATAGTCTGGCAGATGTTCTGCTGTGATTAGTTATATTCCTTGTATGGTGCAAGCAAGTTGCACAATTTGGACTATTTTCTTTACTGTAAGGTTAGTTGATTGATTCGCGGAAGGGGACAAAACAGCGAGTCATCGGTCCCATCGAATTAGGAAAGCATGTAGAAGGAAGTCGGCCGTGCCCTTTCAAAGGATCCTTGCTGGAATTTGCCTAAAGCGATTTAGGGAAATCATGGAAAACCTAAATCAGGATGCCCGGAGACGTGTTTGAACCGTCGTCCTCCTGAATGCGAGTCCATTGTGCTAACCACTGCGCCGACTCGCTCAGTATAAAAATGAATGTAAGTATACATTTACGTATGGCTAACATCTCAGACCGATATCAACCAATCTTGGTACACATATCGCTTACTGTCTCGAAACCCCGCTGTGCTGGTGAGAATTACTTACATATCAGAAAGGTAGGGTTAGTATTGGGAAAGGAGTGTACCTCACGACCCGCTAATACCCACACTTCAGTGATCTGTTGTTGTTGTTGTGGTCTTCAGTCCTGAGACTGGTTTGATGCAGCTCTCCATGCTACTCTGTCCTGTGCAAGCTTTTTCATCTCCCAGTACCTACTGCAACCTACATCCTTCTGAATCTGCTTAGTGTATTCATCTCTTGGTCTCCCTCTACGATTTTTACCCTCCACACTGCCCTCCAATACTAAATTGGTGATCCCTTGATGCCTCAGAACATGTCCTACCAACCGATCCCTTCTTCTGGTCAAGTTGTGCCACAAACTTCTCTTCTCCCCAATTCTATTCAATGCCTCCTCATTAGTTATGTGATCTACCCATCTAATCTTCAGCATTCTTCTGTAGCACCACATTTCGAAAGCTTCTATTCTCTTCTTGTCCAAACTATTTATCGTCCATGTTTCACTTCCATACATGGCTACACTCCATACGAATACTTTCAGAAATGACTTCCTGACACTTAAATCTATACTCGATGTTAACAAATTTCTCTTCTTCAGAAACGCTTTCCTTGCCATTGCCAGCCTACATTTTATATCCTCTCTACTTCGACCATCATCAGTTATTTTGCTCCCCAAATAGCAAAACTCCTTTACTACTTTAAGTGCCTCATTTCCTAATCTAATTCCCTCAGCATCAGCCGACTTAATTAGACTACATTCCATTATCCTTGTTTTGCTTTTGTTGATGTTCATCTTATATCCTCCTTTCAAGACACTGTCCATTCTGTTCAACTGCTTTTCCCAGTCCTTTGCTGTCTCTGACAGAATTACAATGTCATCGGCGAACCTCAAAGTTTTTATTTCTTCTCCATAAATTTTAATACCTACTCCGAATTTTTCTTTTGTTTCCTTTACTGCTTGCTCAATATACAGATTGAACAATATCGGGGAGAGGCTACAACCCTGTCTTACTCCCTTCCCAACCACTGCTTCCCTTTCATGTCCCTCGACTCTTATAACTGCCATCTGGTTTCTGTACAAATTGTAAATAGCCTTTCGCTCCCTGTATTTCAGTGATCTAGTATTTGAGAATGTAAGCAATCAGCGACTGGTAGCAAACTTAACAAGTAATTTCAAACCTTAACAAAACTACTTCTCGCTGAAAACCTCCACAAAATGATGAAAGGAAAAAGGTTTATCCCTTACTACATTTTCGCTCGTCTTGTAGAAAAACTAACGCACGAAGCATGACGTTCTAATTTATGTCTGCTTTACTGTTAACTATTTTCGCGACACACTTTGCAGGCATTATTCAAGTATACCACTGAATGTACCACCAAAATTATACCATTGTACGATGCACAGTTGTTCGACGTCGCAAACACTGAGATGCGTGGAAAACTGTCGCGTCACGAAAGACTTCTAGCTCTATTCGCAACACTCTTCGGAGACGGTATCCACACATACCTACACGAGTATATCATGGTACGACGCAAAGTTCTGGAGATATGACGTCAAATACTGTGATGCGTGACAAACTGCCGCATCATGCATGATGTTTAATATATTACTTCTTTGCTACTAACTCTACCCACAATACGTTTCGCAGATAGTAGCCACGTGTGCCACTGGATGTACCTGCAAAATCATATAATTATAGAGCACGTTGTTCAGGTGATACGAACATTGAGTTGCGTGAAAATGAAACTGAACGGCGAAATTCGTTGGAGATAAAAGGTGAAATACGCGTACAAATATGTGTGACGTGTTAAACATATGTGAAATATATTTGACGTGGGTAAAAAGCTCATTCTAAATCCCTGGAGCGATTTCAATCAAATTTGTTTCGCATATTAGTTGCGCTCTGGAAGCAAATATTGCGAGCGTGAGAACCACCAGCCTCCCATTAGGGTGAGCGTGAAAACGAGGAGAGAGGGGAGGAGGAGGTGGATAGACAGCGAGGGGGGAAGGTGGACAGAGAGAGGAGGAGAGGGAAATGGCAGACAGAGGGGAGGGTAAGAGAAGGGTGGAGAACAGAGAGAGGGAGATGAGGAAATGGACATGGAGAGGGAGATGACTAGGGAGAGGGGAATAGGAGGTGAGCAGAGAGAGTGGGAGGAACAGATGGACAGAGAAGGGGGAGAAGGTGGTTGACAGAGGGGGGAGGAGACGATGGAATTAGGGGGGGGGAGGATGTGTGGAATAAATAAATACCTGGGAACGCCAAATACTCAGTATATTGGTATATAATAATCGTTATGCCTAACAGTTGCGTCTATAGTCGCAATGCAGCGTGCATCGGTTATACTTGCGAATTCGTGTTCTCGCTCTCTTTTCTACGCTGGTACTGCCCACTTGTACCCGCAAACTGACTCAAGCGGCGAGTTTTCAGTTAAGTAGGGAGCGGCGTAGACTGGCGAGTCGAGTGTCTGCGTGTAAGGAGACAGCGAATTCGGAGATGGATGGGTTCATAGGAACCTCACTTCTGAACTCTACTAGACAACAGATGGTCACGAGTAGCTCTGTCTACGCTCATCCAACCTCCACCAAACATTGGATGGCGTTGTGATAAGCCACTGGGGACGATGGTTTAGATCTGTCGTCAACCAGATTGAGACTTTCTGCGGTTTTAGTAAATCGCTTAAGGCAAATGCTGGGATGGACCTTTAGTTAATTTGATTCTGTATTTTAGTTTCCTAACGCTTTCTGCTCCCCTTTTATTTCCTTTTAAACACATCATCTGAGGATGACTTGCTAAGAATTCAAAAGCGTGTTACGTCACTCCGCTATGTTTTTCTGCTTTTTTTTTCTTTTGCGGCGATCCGATCGGATATTTGTACGCGGTGTAGCTCTACAAAAATGTGTCTCTTTTCTTTATTAAAATTTTTCACTGTCAAGTAAAAAAGATTGCCCTGAAGAAATACCATTTACTTCGTTTATTGGGTTCTTAACTAACACACTTATTAATAATAGCTATGCGGCCGCTGTGGCCGAGCGTTTCTAGGCGCTTCAGTCCGGAACCGCGCGACTGCTACGGTCGCAGGTTCGAATCCTGCCTCGGACATGGATGTGTGTGATGTCCTTAGGTTAGTCAGGTTTAAGTAGTTCTAAGTTCTATGGGACCGATGTCCTCAGATGTTAAGTCCCATAGTGCTCAGAGCCATTTGAACAATTTTGAATAATGGCTAGACGCAACAAGCCTCACTTTCACATTGAAGTTCAAATTTTAATCGTCACGGTAGAACAATTTACGATATCCTTAATAATGGTTAAACAAATAATAGAGACTGGCAACGGATGCTACTGAGTGATGACGATAGAGATTTGGCTGCTGGTTTCGTGTGTAATTACCGTGTCGCATTCTGGAGGAAGACAGTTCAAATACGCGTCGGATGATCCTGATGTAGGTTTTCTGTGGTTTCCCAAAATGGCTCCAGGCAAATGCCGGGATGATTCCTTTGGAAGAGCACGGCCGATTTCTTTCCCCATCTTTCAAACACTCCGAGCTTATGCTCCGCCTCTAACGACCTTGATGTCGACGGGATTTTTTCGTGTGTAACCATCCGCGAATGAACCGATTAATCACTCATTGTTGCCCTACCGTTTGATGGAAAAACTTCCAGACGAATATATTCTCACTATCTGCAGACTTTTTCAATTCTACTAGACGCCATGCAGCCGTTCCACACGAAACCTAAACGCCCGCCCCCGCCTCACGTAAAGGAGCGAGAACGGTAGCGCTTGGGGTTTGTTGAACGAAACGGCAAGACAACGCCTCCTGCTGGAGGAAGCGTGCTCAACTGCGAACGCTCCAGACAAACAGCAATGCATAAGGGGTACGAGTGACTTTATTGCACCATTATCTATAGTACCTGGTGCCTCTCTTAGCCGTTACTGGTATCATCTGTCTGACCTGAAATATGTAATTTTGTAATGAAAAAAAAAAAAAATATCCGTGTGATCTAACGGTCATCTTACATTGTGACATGCTCCACCAAGATCCAGCAACTTAGTGGCCGTCGACGAGCAGATGTGTTCTTGTGTTGAAGTTTGGAAAACAATACTGCGTTAACATGCAGTGGCAAATACAAATTCTTTCCGACAGCCCCGTTACTTTTCTGTCGACGTGGTATTGTCAAATAGAACGATACGGTGAATTCAGAATAGGCAGAAGAGAGGGGAATTACTGCGTCTTTATCGTCATGGAAGCGAGGTAAGTTCTAGGAATATCTGATAATGCCTAAAAGGAGTGTTAGAACTCTGAGTTTTGGTAGACGGTGCTCCGGAAGGTAGCTGGAGACTAAACTTGGAGGACGTCTCACTGGCGTCCACTTTCAGTAATGCAGTAAGAATTCCAGGAGGCAGCGGTGTGTGTGTGTGTGTGTGTGTGTGTGTGTGTGTGTGTGCTTTGATCTCGCTACCCCCCGCTGGCGCCCACTTGCCGACAGCACGGCGGGCTGAATCTTCGTGACTTGCATCGCTACGTTGCGCCCATCCGTGTCGGCAACCCTCCCCCGGCCGTTCTGGAACAGCTGCCAGGAAAGAGGGAAAGATTCCACAGGGCGCTGCAGCAATGATTGACGTGTTTCCAAGAATCATAGCTCGCTCCGTCGTCTTGGGAGGGGGGGGGGGGGGGGGGGGCAGGCAGGCGCATGATTTTGGGACATGTCTAGTTGACTATTTGCGGCGTTGGAATATACTGTGAAAGTCTTAACTGTCACGTGAACACTCCGGTTCTTTTACGAAAGTTACAACCGTTTTATATAGGGCAAATTTCATAACTGAGTTGTGTTGTCGTAAATGAAACAGGAATGACTCAAATGGCAACTACGAGCGTCGCGGGATTTGGATACACGTTAATTGTACGTAAAACCGCGAAGAATGCTTTGTGGGACGATCTGCAGCCCCCGAAGATGTCAAGAAGGCATCTAACCTCTCCTAGAAACTGTGCATACAGTGGATCTGCCGACTGGCAGATTTCAGCGTGTCTTTACAATCAAGTGCAGTGCCTCTTCGTACATTCGTGTATATTGGCAGGAGTTTTATGCAAGTAAACAACTCTGGCCTTTAACTATCAAACGCAAGAATTATTGTTGCGGTATCAGCAGCTGTAACCGCACCTAACCGCATGGGCGCAGTATTTGACCTGCAAAGAAATTATTACTGCGGTTACCCCCTGATATATCCGTGTATATTCCAACCCGCGCAGACCTCTCCTGAGCTGTATTCCAACTCTCTCCAGCATGTCTATATGAACTTCATTGGTGGCATCAGTTATTCAAATTATAAACAAGGTGCATCTGAAGAGTTTCGTGAATGGTCTCATAAAATGAAGGAAAGAAGAATTACGGACAAAATACCTCTACTGGTCTTCAGATTAATCACAGTTAGCTGCAGTGCACACTTCTGACATCGGTTGTAAAATTGATGGAAACTATCATCTTAAGGAATCGCTTGAAGGACCATGTTCACGCGCAACGCCTATGAAGCGTACGCCTTTCAGGGCTAATTGAAGGTGCGAAGCAGTGCCCGAGCGGTTCTAGGCGCTTCAGTCTGGAACACCACGACCGCTACGATCGCAGGTTCGAATCCTGCCTCGGACATGCATGTGTATGATGCCTTAGGTTACTTAGGTTTAAGTAGTTCTAAGTTCTAGGGGACTGATGACCTCAGATGTTAAGTCCCATAGTGCTCAGAGCCTTTTTTTTTTCAGAATTTAAAAGGTGCTGTAAGTTTTGAAACTGACGTACCGTTAGCTTAGAGATATGAGTCACATAGTTACGACCATGACATTAGTTGCATGTGCTAATATCGCTAGTTGTCTTGGCAACGAACGACAACAGCTACACGCGGGGGCCGAAAAATACGCAGTTGTCTGCAATTATGAGCAGATTTATTCATCACAGTTACGCAGTTAATCCCCGCTAGTCATACTAAACAAGAACCTGGTCGGGTAAAGTATTTCTTTGGAAGAGGTGACTGTGATATAGACCCAATTAGTACTGGTGGAGGAGCTTCCGACATTCTCGTAAAATTAAGGCCTTAGCAGTGTGATCTTATTAGCCACTGCGAAGACTAGGAATCTGCTATGAGCACTGAAAGACCGAACAGTTCAGCACATAGCGTGAGTTGCTAATATCGTTGTAAACGTATTGCTATTAACAAATTAGACGGTCAGATCGATCAACGGAAACGGTGGAAAATTAGTATGCGCCCGTCGACCCGCCGCAAGTGTGTACCGGAAAGGCAACTGTTGTTCTGATTTTATTTCAGTAGCTTAACCACGATCTTTTTCGCGGGAGATTTGTCGTATTAAATGTTTTCGGTACATTTGTTCGGCTAACACTCGAAGAAAATCTGAGCTTTCGACAATATCCATTGTTGTCAACGTCAGAAAAGCAACTAACTGTCGAAGAATAAGTAAAAGAATTCCACAGATGTAGTTGATGTAATGACACATTACTTGAAAAGTGACTCGCAGCATGTTGCTTTCTGTAACGATATACAGGGTGGTTGGAAACAGTCTGGGAAGTTTGTAAGGGCGTTGCAGCAGAGGTTGGGCTGAGAAATAATAAGTCCCAAAGTGCTCAGAGCCATTTGAACTATTTTTGAAGATGCGAAAAGAAAATGTCTGCTGCGCCAGATCTGGGGAGTAAAGAGGATGTTGAAGAAAGTCACCTTGCGTTGAGCAAGAAAGTTGAGCGCACAGCCATTGCGAATATTCAGCAGCATGTGACCACGGTGCTTCGAGCGAATCCGCAAGAAGCGTGTGCCAACAGTTTCCTACTGCCTTACAACCGATGTAAGACGCGTGTTCTGTCTAATGGTGACTACACTAAAGGCCAGTAAAGGGATTTTGTTTCTAACTCCATCTTCCTTTAAATTCTGAGGCCATGCGCCGAACTTTTCAGACGCATCTTGTACATCGTTAGGAGGCGTTTCGAAAACATCGATAACCACCGCCTTTGCACCGCAGAAAAGAATCCAAGGTGTGATATGATATGACTGGGTTAAACTCGCAGCTCTTTTCATAAATCTGAGGTCAACTGCGACCACTCGATCGATATCGAAACAGATTGCTTCAGATGGAAACTGCTCTGACTTTCAAGTAACATAGAGGAGAGCTGAGTTTGCGTGCTTGGCCGTGTGCGAGTCAGCGGGATGAGTACGTGACGTCACGGTGCCGTCCCAGTTGAGCTCAGGGAGCGCGTGGCTCGATATGGGGTAAATCCCAAAGCGGGTATTCTGGACGGCTGTTGATCACATAGCCTTTGTGCGGGACAGACAATGCTCCTAGAAGCGACGGAGTGCCAGACAAGCTGAAAGATGGCTTCTTACACCTCTACAAATATCTACAATAATTCAAAGTCAAATATTAACAGCACTATTTCAATATCTTCAAAACTACAGAAGTTAATATTTCGTATTGAATAAATATTTTCACAGTGAACCTCTGAATTAACAGCTTTTAACTACTTCTTGCGATTTGAACAAACGATATAGGCCTATCAGGTGATAGCATTGCAGCACGAAAGCCTCTCATATTTATTTGCTTTATTTATTGACTTATGACTACTTTTTGATCTTTAATCACGTCCAGTCTTTCTCCTTGACTATGTGGAGGAAGTATTTATGGCACAAAGAAGAAGTCCGATTGCAATGGAGGTGGCGGCGTGAATGGAATAACAACATTTCGGATGTGAAGATGCCTAAATAAGGCGAAACGCGTCGTTGAAAAATAAAAAACTAAAATTGCAACCAAGACTGTTTTTAACCAAGACCAATTCACATACTACTGCTAGACAACAGTATTACAGGCTGAACACGATAACACACGTAAAAAACTCTCAGCAGTCACAAATAACCGTGCCGTAGGGGGGGGGGGGGGAGTATAATCACGGAAAAAACACCTAAAATCGCACAACAGAAACAACAGATTCGACGGAGAATCTGTACGAGACAGACAAAATCATTAACTTAAGTTTAAGTCCTGTACGCAACGAGATCATCACAGACGGGCCACTTGTTCTAACAGAGGATAAAGGACAAGCATTGAAATTATCACCGCCGTTTTAGGGAGACCATACTCGCGTTCACCGATGCGATTTAGGAGATGCACGGATAGGCCAGCTCAAAGGCCGCCCAGATGATTTTAACACAGGCCCTTCCAGCCAGGAGTCCAGTGTATTAGCGATTGCCGCACCAGCCGATACCGAGTAAAACAGAATTAATGGCGGCGCGGCGAACTGCTCTGGTAACACGGGCGGTCCCCGCTAAATCGGCGAGTGCCGTGCTTTGACAGTGCGTTGGGTCAGCACGGGGAACGCTTTCCCATGGAATATTCCGCGTCACCCTTGGCTCAAAGAACACTCAACACAACAGCAATTAATAGACAAACAAATTAGCAAACCTAATAATGCAAAGAGCAGAAACCAAATCAACATTATTACCGAGAGCCGAGTCAATAGAAGAACACCACGCGCCCTGACATTTTAGCGTGTAAACACCGTGCGCTGAATTTTCCGCCGCCCACCGGTTCGCCGAAACCACAGGATAATATTAACAGCGGCGATATTCAGCACTACAATATCGCATGGTCAATTAGGGGGAAAACTGTCAACGATGAAAAATTAAACAGTCTCAGACAAAAGCACCGCAGATTAATGAAAATTTTAATATTTATATGGAAACGCTTTAAAGGGGAACTCGTTTATTTTTTTTTAATACGTGTAACTGATAAATGTTGCATTAATAGAGTTTTCCGGCGGTGTTCGGCGGAGCGTGCTGATAAACTGAAACGCAACGCACAGGCGCAGCCTTGCTGCCGAATTTAATTGCGAAGCGATTTTCGGCTTGTTAGCGCTTGGCCGCTTGATGATGGTCTGCACCGGTAGGAGGCCAGTTCGTAATTAAATAAATGTTCTGCAGCGGGCCTTAACGAGTACGGTAAACAGATACCGCGGCAACACGTGACACACGACCGGCGTCACCGTTACAAACGACGCGAAACCGCATCACTGACAAGACTAACACTGACTATGATCTATTGCGGAAAAGCTAATATTCACAGATCCAACAGAGAATACACGATCGCTTTTTTACCATGGTTCTTACTTGAAGTCGACGTAAGGCCAGTGGTCTTGTCTCATGACTGGTCTCCTTGCTTGTCCATTTCTGGCATTTATCTCGGTATGCTGCAGTTCTATCTACATCTACATCCATACTCCGCAAGCCACCTGACGGTGTATGGCGGAGGGTATCTTGAGTACCTCTATCGGTTCTCCCTTTCTGTTCCAGTCTCGTATTGTTCGTGGAAAGAAAGATTGTCGGTATGCCTCTGTTTGGGCTCTAATCTCTCTGATTTTATCCTCATGGTCTCTTCGCGAGATATACGTAAGATATACGTAGGAGGGAGCAATATACTGCTTGACTCCTCCGTGCCGGCCGCGGTGGCCGTGCGGTTCTAGGCGGTGCAGTCCGGAACCGCGGGACTGCTACGGTCGCAGGTTCGAATCCTGCCTCGGGCATGGATGTGTGTGATGTCCTTAGGTTAGTTAGGTTTAAGTAGCTCTAAGTTCTAGGGGACTGATGACCTCAGATGTTAAGTCCCATAGTGCTCAGAGCCATTTGAACCATTTGACTCCTCAGTGAAGGTATGTTCTCGAAACTTCAACAAAAGCCCGTACCGAGCTACTAAGCGACTCTCTTGCAGAGTCTTCCACTGGAGTTTATCTATCATCTCCGTAACACTTTCGCGATTACTAAACGATCCTGTAATGAAGCGTGATGCTCTCTTTTGCATCTTCTCTATCTCTTCTATCAACCGTATCTGGTACGGATCTCACACCGGTGAGCAGTATTCAAGCAGTGGGCAAACAAGTGTACTGTAACCTACTTCCTCTGTTTTAGGACTACATTTCCTTAGGATTCTTCTAATGAATCTCAGTCCGGCATCTGCCCCCCCCCCCCCCCCCCCCCCAAATCTCATGTGAGATTTTTCAAGATGCGTATTTCTAGTGTAAATACGTTAATCTGTGCTTGATTGCGTTGGATTTATTTTTAAAAAAACGAAATTTCCTTATCATCTAGAATCGCAGTGAGAAAATCGAACAGTAAATAGCTTAAATAAAATGAACTACTGAAATCCGTAAACGAATATTATTCTAATTGAGTCCACGGGAACTCATGTGTGGTCTCAAACAATGACTATTGCAACCAAGATGTCCATGTGATTTTTAGTAAAATCATCTGCTCACTCGACTCCGCTGTGGTGTAGCCATCCTAAACCGTTGTCGCTTGCACACAGAAACTCAGTACCTCGACGTGTGACAATTTGTGAGGCTCGCACTTTGCGCGGTGGTGCACTGTGGACGGCACGCCGGTGCTCTGCAGCTCTTGTGATGGATGGAAAGTAGATACCGCATGCACTCAACATCTCTTTTCTAGATCATCACTTACATTTGGGTCATAGGGGGCATGCTGAGGAGTGCATGCAAAGGTTGAATCGGTAGACAATGGCGGATCAAGAAGGGAGCAAATGACTTTCCGTTCACTGAGCCGTTGAGTAATGGAACATTTATGGGCGTAAACACACCAGCAGGTGGGGGAGGGGGACCCATCCGCGCGTCGCTGCCACCCGGCTCCTACACCGCAGCGGTCGTTGAGTCGCACATTACGCTGGCCGGTGGCGGCTAAACAATCCAGACGGTACTCTGCTACTTTGTGGCGCTTGCATAACCGCGATAAATATTATTGTGTAGGATTTAGCAATATTTTAGTGAACAAACATGTTTCACTCAATTTCACCCAGTTTTCTCACAGTTTTGCACTGTTTTTTGCGGATAAAAGAAATTATGTGGTATTTGCCGAGACCCCCTCTCCCCCACGTGAGGTTAGATGAGTATCTGCTCAACCCCCTTCTCGCCCCCCCCCCAGTAAGCATTTCACGTAATTAATGGACGCCCCCCCCCCCCCCAACTAAACTGCCTCACTCGTGAGGCTGTTCATCGTCTCTTCACTATACAGGGTGTTTCAGAAGCGATGGTCAGTATGCAGGAATATGACAGGAATGATCATTCGAAACAAAAAAGTCAAGTAAACGTGGGCTGTAAAACGCATACCTTAAGAGCTATGAGGAATTCTTGATCTTCGCTACTGTGAAACAGATCTCTTCTACTGCAAACTCTTTGCTTTCCGTATTTTGGTTGGTGGTAGTATGAACCAAAACAAGAAAAGAAAAGTCCAGTAAACATGTGCTCTAAAATGCGAACGTTAAGAGCTATGAGCACTTGTTCATCTTCGCTACTTTGAAACGCAACGCTTCTAATGAAAAAGTGCTCGTAACTTTTAAGGTATGCATTTTAGAGCACTGAGTAAATGAAATGGCGCCTTGTGTGGACCAGAACTATCCCCACCACGACCACCTCCCACCATTGCGCCCTCAGTACTACGCAGTTCAAAACCGTCCGTCTCCCGTGCGTCACCATGTAGAGATCTGTAGTCGCGGCTGACCATCGTCGGGACCAGAACTTCAGTACTGTGGCACGGGCGCTGTCCTTCCACTGTGCCGTGAGGGACAACAGGTCGCGTCCCCTGTATCTCGAGGGGTGTGCGGCAGGCGGTAGCGGCGTCTCCGCTCTCCGGGAGATAATTAGAAGGCCCGTCCTCGGCCGCGGCGGCTAAACTACTCCGGGGCGTAGTGTGGCCGACCGGCGGAGATTTTTAATTAACGACCGCGCAACACGAGCAAGTGTTTCTGGCCGCTCGGCCGGGCTTAGGTGGCGCTCCGCAAGACGCCCCCGGCCAGCCTTTCTCCCTGCGAGCGGTTAATTAGGCGTGCGGGCCACGTCGTTAGCACGCCTACCTCTCCCCGCGAGTGCGATTGGTTTCACCGGCAGCCTCGCAGCGCAAAGCCAGACTGCCCTTTTTTACCTCGGGTTTAGTTACGCCCTCGAAACGTTACTTTGCCAACAGAAGGCGATATTTCGTTTGAAAGTCTGCCGCACTTGCGTCGACGTCAGGCGCTGGGTTCGCTCTCTTTAACATAAGACTTCATCACAAGAATAAGTTAACCAGCGCTCCTCCTCAGAATATTGTTTGCT
The DNA here is from genome assembly GCF_023864345.2 of Schistocerca serialis cubense. Classification (NCBI taxonomy): domain Eukaryota; kingdom Metazoa; phylum Arthropoda; class Insecta; order Orthoptera; family Acrididae; genus Schistocerca; species Schistocerca serialis. The sequence goes on along the minus strand of NC_064641.1, from coordinate 865,485,884 downwards.
TCGACAGCTAATTGAGACCCGATACTGGATGAAGGAGCCCGTTACATTTTTTCTGTGAATTGCGGTTGTCGGCTATAGACATCCGTGTCATTCCTGAGGGATTCTCAAGGTCACCTACCGGCTTTCCGTTCTATTCACGTCTCGGTGATTTCCTATCTCTTGCTAGCCACCAGAAAACTTCTTCCGTCCACCTGCTATCAAATTACCTACTTACATGTCTCCTTTTTTTTTTATCAGTCTTCTGACTGGTTTAGCAACGCCCTTGCCGCAGTGGATACACCGGTTCCCGTGAGAGCACCGAAGTTAAGCGCTATCGGGCGTGGCCGGCACTTGGATGGGTGACCACCCAGGCCGCCATGTGCTGTTGCCATTTTTCGGGGTGCACTCAGCCTCGTGATGCCAATTGAGGAGCTACTCGACCGAATAGTAGCGGCTCCGGCCAAAGTAAACTATCATAACGACCGGTAGAGCGGTGTGCTGACCACACGCCCCTTCTATCCGCATCCTTAACTGATGATGACACGGCGGTCGGATTGTCCCGCCTGATTGTGGCCTGAATACGGAGTGCTTTGACTGGTTCAATATGGCGCTCCACGTCTTCAGCACACAGTAACACTTTCACGGAACGTTTTCAATCGTTGATTAGGTATATTCCGGTCCTTGTCTCGCCCTACAATTTTTACTCTGTACAGTTTTTATTCTATACGTCTTCCTCTAGTATCATGGATATTGCACCCTTATGTAACACATGACCTGTCAACCTGCCAGTATCCTAGAGATGTTCCTTTTATCGCCATTTCTGCGAAGAATCTTATTTCCGCGCTCCTGCTGCGGTCGCAGGTTCGAATCCTGCCTCGGGCACGGATGTGTGTGCTGTCCTTAGGTTAGTTAGGTTTGAGTAGTTCTAAGTCTGGGGGACTGATGACCTCAGAAGTTAAGTCCCATAGTGCTCAGAGCCCTTTCTTTGAGAATCTTATTCCTTATCAGTCCACCTAATCTTCAATATTCAAGCTTTTCTTGGTCAATAATGCGCTCTGCGTCTTTGCTAGTCTCCCGTTGATATCCTCCTTGCTTCGTCCTTAGTGTGTTACTTTGTTTCCAAAGAAACACTGTTCCTTCACTTCATCCACTGTGTAGTAATTTTGATGTTAGGTTTATCGCTAATCTCATTGCTGCTACGCCTCTACTTACAAAAAGATGAAGCATCTTCATTATAATTATAAAGCATTCCGTCTTCAGGCCACAAGTGGTCCATCGGGACCATCCGACCGCCGTGTCATGCTCAGCTGAGGATGCGGATCGGAGGGGCGTGTGGTCAGCACACTGCTCTCTCGGTCGTGATGATGGTTTTCTTTGACCGGAGCCGCTACTATTCGGTCGAGTAGCTCCTCAATTGGCATCACGAGGCTGAGTGCACTCCGAAAAATGGCAACAGCGCATGGCGGCCGGGATAGTAATCCATCCAAGTGTCGCCCACTACCGACAGCGCTTAACTTCGGTGATCTGACGGGAACCGGTGTATCCACTGCGGCAGGGCTGTTGCTTATTATAATTATGCTGAACATATAATTATGAGCAACTGAGTCATCACAGCACATTTATAACAAGGATGCTTCCTCTTTATGAACGTACAGATATATTTTCGACAAATACTGCCTTGCCACTGACAGTTGTTCCACTCGTATCTGTTTAGTCAAAAGCAAATAATTTTCTTCGTATTTGAACAGCGACCTCCAGCAATATAAATATGTACATGAATGTATAAACACCTGAGGATGGGCACAAGCCCGAAACCGGCCGTGTGACGGGTAAATAAACTTCTGTTGTAACTGGTAGCGGAAATTTTTCTACACGTTATAAAGGGACAGTCACGGAGTTCAGCAGCATCCACTATGGATAAAATTCTTTCTTATGTTTATCTTCAATCCATAACCTATAATTTTGAGACTATTCATTCCACAGAACAAGTGCTGCGGCTCTTTCTCACTTTCGTTGAGGATAGCAGTGTCATCGCGAATCTTATCACAGATATCCTTTAACGCAGAATTTTCCATTCCCAAGTTGTCTTTCATTTCCGTAATTGCTTTTTCGATTTATGGATGGAGCAGTAGGGGCGAAAGACTGCGTCCCTTTTGTTACGATCTTTTTAATCCGAGCACTTCGTTCTTGGTCTTCCTTCCTCTCTTACTGCTCACTCTTGTTTTCTGTATGTATTAGCCGTCTTTCCTTACAGCTTACACCTGCTTCTGTGACAATTTCGATCATCGTGTCTCTTAAACGTCATAATTACGTCTTATGTTCAAGGCTGTGTCCTGATCCATGTTTGTCTTCTTGTCTCTCACTATTTAGTATATCAAAAACGCTCCAGGACATTTGTACCTCGTCTTAATTTCTTCCTATGTCATCTATCCATGCCTTAACTGTCCTATACATGAAACCTCAACCACTGGTTCTGAGATTTCATTGATAATTTATACTATTTCCCTTTCTGTACGTTTGTTATACAATTTTATAGTCATGTTGTAACTGTTTTTCAAGCTTACTTTCAAAGTTGATTTGTAAAGTTGTTGCATTCGTTGCTGAAGTTTATCGACACTTCTAACAAACGGGACCGTGTCATCAGCAAAACGAATGACGTTCAGATAGGTTGCGTTAACACATGTTACTACTTCTTCTTCAGTATGTTAACATAGTTTCAAGGAATGCTGCATTTCTCAGGGGCTGGCGGTTAATACATATTTTGTTGAAAGCGAGTCGAAAGCCTCCAAAAACCTATGAGTCCCAGATAAAGTGGTAATTTCGTTCAGGACTCGCAAATGATTCGTCGTGCTGTACCGATTCACTTGGTCATCTTGTTTGTGTGCCTTCTTAAAATCCAAGTTTTTTTTCTGTGTGTTTTGTGGCATTTTTAATGAGTATGCTGTACTTTACGGATAGAAAGTTGATAGATCATTATATTTTTATCTTGTGAGTCTCCTTTCTTGAATGATTACAGTGTTCGTCCAGTTTAGGGGAATTATTGTAGTTCGAAAACATTTTGTAAATAATTGTGCAAATTCTTCGTGTAACACTTTTTGTCCGGTTTAATAATTTTCGTTGCAGGACAACCATCTGCCAGCACCTTCCGTGTCATCTTAGTTGTACTGTCTTTTTGTAGTCGTGAGAAAGGTAAATGCCACGTTCAGTTTTGTTGTAAGAATCTTAGGGAGGTTCAAAAATGGTTCAAATGGCTCTGAGCACTGTAGGACTTAACTTCTGAGGTCATTAGTCCCCTAGAACTTAGTACTACTTAAACCTAACTAACCTAAGGACATCACACACATCCATGCCCGAGGCAGGATTCGAACCTGCGACCGTAGCGGTCACGCGGTTCCAGACTGAAGCGCCTAGAACCTTACGGCCACACCGGCCGGCCGTCTTAGGGAGGCATTGCGCCCTTTGGCTGAGTGATTTAACTGACAGTATTGCAATACCTCGTACACACAATGCAGTAGCAACTGTTTGTTTATTAACAGGAACTACACGAAGTACAGCTTCTGCACACGAATGGCCATGAACGTCGCAGCAGCGTGGAGCAGGGAGGATAGTAAGGACACGGCCCCACGGGGAAGGCACTTGCAGATCCTGCGAAGCGGTGCCCTCGGGAGCGGCTGACAGCGAGGCCGAGAAGACGACTTGGCAGGCAGCGAAGGCTTAGGGTGTGTAGCGGACGGCCGTGGCAGCTTATGTTCGTTCGGAGCCCGAAGTGTTAACTGGCTCTCGAAGGGTCGACTCGCCGCCTACGTACGCTTCAGCGGAAGGTTACAAGCGCGGCGTCACGTGGACACGTGACCGCGGAGACGTAATAGGTGCCTGCGACTGCAGCGCTGTTAACCGCGACCTGCACGCCATCTGACGGTGTGGCGGCTGCAGGAGGTTTGACGGTAAACAGTTCAGTGGCTCTTCTATGGACAAACAACGTGCGACATGACGCAGGGGCCGTACCTGGCCTGCGAAGCTCGCACATAAATGTGGTGGCCGAGTATGCAGGGGCGCAGCCATGCAAATATCACAGGAAGTCAGTTAATACACACGAGAGAGGTCACAAGTCTTCCCTACTGTCGTTCATCGATCTAGGAGCCTTGCCACTTTGGATTAACGAAAGTGTAAGAAAATATTCAAATATCACCAATTTGGATTAACGGAAATAATAAAGAAGAGATGAAGGAGAGTTGCACGTTTCGTCACGGGTTTGTGTAGTCAGCGTGAGAATGTCACAAAGATGGGCATCAAAATGTAGTGACTGACGCTACACGAAAGGTTGTATAGGGTAAACCTACCTAACATCGTGGTTTAAGGATTGTAAGTGAAAAATCAAGCCGCGCGGGATTAGCGGAGCGGTCTAGGGCGCTGCAGTCGTGGACTGTGCGGCTGGTCCCGGCGGAGGTTCGAGTCCTCCCTCGGGCATGCGTGTGTGTGTTTGTCAGTAGCATAATTTTGGTGAAGTAGTTTGTAAGCTTAGGTACTGATGACCTTAGCATTTAAGTCCCATAAGATTTCACACACATTTGAACATTTTTTTGAAAAATCAAAACAAATATTCAGTCTAGAAACTGTATATTTCACATGTAAGAGAACACTACATTCATCTACTAACCCATGATAAAGAACATTTAGGGAACGAAAAAGTACTGAAGCTATAAAATGTAGTAAACAAAGTGGCCGTGCTACCTACTTTCGTTGTAGCATAAATAATTCTGTGACACAATATACTTCGTGATAATGTGCTTTTGTTGAAGTTCACTTAACATACTTTCACTTTCATCATCGGTGTCACTGCACTAACATTTGCAAAGATATTGCTCATAGATACCGTAGCATCACTTGAATTGGTTGACTCAAATGTTCAAATGTGTCTGAAATATTATGGGACTTAACTGCTAAGGTCATCAGTCCCTAAGCATACACACTACTTAACCTAAATTATCCTAAGGACAAACACACACATCCATGCCCGAGGGAGGACTCGAACCTCCGCTGGGACTAGCCGCACAGTCCATGACTATAGCGCCTAAGACCGCTCGGCTAATCCCGCGCGGCAATTGATTGACTGACAACTTTCGTGGAACCATCATTGACAAAAACAAAGCTGAATCCAAGCACTTTTAATCTTTCCACAACTGTAGCTCTTTTTACAAGTGGTGCAGATGTCATCATTTCTTTTGTTCTTATGTCTGTTTTCCCTTAGATACTGATTTTGTTGTAGTACATTGGTTAATATATTATCCGTTCGTATATCGACGACTTTTCCTCCCTAACCTTCTTAAGTACTTCACGAACGCCATCAGTTGAATAAGATTGTCTTCTCTTGCTCGCGTAACCCTTTTTGGTTAGTCCTTCTTCTCACTTTTGCTGATAGACGGAGCTGTTCTGTCTGAAATGGGCACACAAGAGTTGTTGTCGTCTTTCTAGGCGAGAGCTTCAGTAATGAGGCATTTCAATCGAACTCTGAGAATATAAGTATACTCCATTGGTAATACAATTGCACGCCAAGTCGGCAATAGACACTCCGGAGTCGATCCGACAGCCGCAGTCGGAAGCGAGACTCATCGTTACAGAATGTCGCTCAGTGACGCAGTTGACTTTGGCTCCGTCTTGTCTTTAGTACTGTTTCAGCGGAGAACGCCTCATAGCAACTCGTGATATCAACCCAGTTTCTGATCATCTCCGCCGTATTTCTGTTGTTATCATCTGTCTAGTCGTCAGGGCCAGTGAGTTAGTCGTACGATTTTGCAGTGGTTGTCTCTCTGAAAACACCCGTACCTATTTGTGCCACAACTGTGTTCTCAGTCTGTCTTGTCATCACTCGTTCTGAAATTATCTCGTTACACCCAGCTGCCTTTGCGGTCTGTTAATGCTGCCATGCTCCTCGTAAACTGACGTTCCTCAGAGTCCTAAAGACAGCCTATCGCTGCACGTGGACTTCCTCCCGGGGTACTATGTTGGGATCGACATCTGAAACCTTAGAGCAACGCTGGATACTGCCGATAGCCATCATGTATTCACCTCGTTCTTCGCCTGCATTTAAAATCATTGAAAATAATTTCACATAAATACAGGATGTCGCAGCAGGAATGGTCAGTATTCAGGGATATGACGGGAACGATCTTAAGAAGCAAAAAAGTCCACTGGACATGGGTTCAGAAACGTATACAGTCAGAGCTGTGAGCACTTCTTCATCTTAGATATTATGAAGCATATCTCTCCTACTAAAAATTCTTTGCTTTCAGCATTTTGGGCATATGGGCCAAAACAAAGCAAAAGAATGATATTCAGTAAACGTGGGGTCCAAAGTGCATACCGTAAGAGCTATGAACACTTGTTCAGTCGAAGAGATGGTTTCTCGGTAGCGGAAGATGATCAAGTGCTCACAGCTCTTAAAGTATGCATTTTAGAGTCCATATTTACTACACATTTCATCTTTTGATCCGTACTATCTCTTCCCAAAATATGGTATGCAAAGAGTTCCCAATAGAAGACGTTTATTTCACAACATCGTAGTTTTTAAGTTATGGACTTTGTTTACTGGACTTTCTTGCTTCGAGTGATCGTTCCTGTCATATTCCTCAATGCTGACCATTTCTCCTGCGATACTGTGTATAACATTTTAATCAAAATTTCTCACAGACATGAGGATGTGTCCGGTCAAGGTGGTATAAAAGTTTACAGTGCATATCTCGCGGAATGAGCATCACGACAGGATTAGAGAAATGCTGGTTTATACAGAAAGATACCGAAAATGTTCTTCTCGCGTACCGTATTCAGATAACAGGAGGAGACAGATTTGTGCTGGTACGCAAAGTGTCTTCCGCCACACGCCGTACGGTTAATTTGCAAAGTGTAGGTTTGGTCATAGCAGGGGTCTGGGTAATCGGACAGCGACGGGTAATCTGCTACTTGTGAATAACATAAGAGAGACAGATTGTTTGAGGTATTATCATAATCAGAATATCGGCGGAGACCAGCTCTAAGGAGTTCAAGAGAAGCCGCACTTGTTTCAGTGGCGAGACACTGCCTTACTCTTATACTCTTGTACTTGTTCACAAAAGTCTGCAAATCGTGTTTCTTCCACTACTATCAAACTCAGTTCCTTACGTGTAAACAAGCACTAGTAAAGGCTGCAGGTGGTGCCATTGTTTAGACTCTCCACTTTGCGGGCGTCTGTTACGGGCCGGGCGACGCCTGCGTTTGCCAGCTCCCGCACGCGCGCGTCGTGCTCGCTAGAGACGCGGCCGTGATCCAATTGTTCCGCACGAATGCGATAATTTGTCCTCATTACGCCCTAATTACGCGTGGGTGGCTGTGCCATTGCTGGACGGGCCCGCCACAGTCCGCAACGTCCCGACACTATGATCACAGGGCTGGGCCGGACCATTAACACAGCCGCTCATACGCTCTGTTGGCCGGCGACCGAACCCGCCCTTCTTGTGACCGCGAACTGGGCGGCTGTCGGCACTGTCTCTCACCTGAATAACCTGTTACAGAGTCGCAGTTATTCCAGAGGTCTCGGATGGGCGCAGCCGCTAGGCGCTTAGGCGATACGTGGTCTCATCGGAGCCAGCCTAGCGCTGAAAAGACCTCTCGCACGTTCATTTTGGCCCGCGAAGTTGGCAGACCGTCTAAACTAGCAACTCCCATCCTTCTACTGCGTGTTGCACGGACCCGTACTCAAGTTTATATCCGCGCGTAAAGACGCACACGATGGTACACGAATGTTGCCGACAGGAGCCGAAGCGTTCACTCACACGGGTATTTTCAAGCGGGGATGACGTCAGTAGATATCAACTTCACAGCTCCCGAGGTGCGCTGACAAAGGAATTTCGAGAACAAGGAACATAAAATTCGGCAGTGTGGAGCAAAGAAAACCTGTTTTAATTGAACCCTAAGGACTTTAACCCGTGTCTTTTTGACGTCAGAAATAAAGATCATTACAGCAGGAAGAAATGTGATACAGCATTAAGCGAACGAAATATGCAGTGCATTAAAAGAACTTAGGCAGCAGACAACAGTAGATGGAAACTGGAAAGAAAGTAAGAACTCTGCCGAGAAAGACATGTCATTGAGATCTCGAAGAGAATTGGCGCTACCAGTTTTTTGACAGACTTCGATTCGCCAATGACATGGAATCTTAAGTGTAGCCGACAGCTTCTCGGAAGAAGTAATTTCCTGTCTCATCACAGTATCCTGTAACCTTAACTTCTGTTGCACAAGGTGCAGTAGGAACACATAATTATCCTCGCTCAACCTGAATTTCCAAACGAATATTCGTGCTGTAAAAAAACAAAAGTCAAGCTTACCCTCTCATTCTGATAATGACGGTTTTCTTCTTCCCGTATTGTTCACTGCCACTGCATATAATACAGCGGCTGCAGAGAAAGCTAGAATTGCTGGTTTCCTTTGAGCAGTCCACGCCATAACAGCTTGCTTTCTGTACATGCAGTAGGGTCTGCTGACGTGAGCTTTGTTGCGTCTCTAACCATACACGATTTTAACCTTTCGAATAAATGTGCGCTTTAAGGAATGTGCTAATGGCCACTGACGTAGCGAACCTAGAATTGATATCTACTTAAAAATAATTTTAACAAATCTACGTTCTACCCTTCGACCATGTGGCGCAGAGATGTGTGTTCACCCGGAATCCAGAAGGCACATGCTACTGGCCTAGTGTACTGTACTACATTACTTCATAACAGATTTTTTATTTTATAGTTCTTTACTACATTACTGTTCAGCACTACACTACTGATTACTGCACTGCTCTACTGTACTTGGTATGAGAACCGTGCTAGAGTCCTCCTTTGTCTGTATGGTTAGCCCCTAGTGTGCTGAGGTACAATATAGGACTCCCAGGAGCTGTGCCACCCAAGGTGTAGAGATTGGGAGATGGCTGTGAGGGCCTCAGGAAGTCCTTCCTGGTTGTCCCTGAGGCTCATCTCCTCTCTGATTCGGAAAGGTTGTGGATGTTTTGCCTTGATGCATCTCATTGCGTGATGAAGGGCCTCCAGTTGGTTGTCTCTTAGCCATGTAGGCTTGCAGTTCCTCACTGACTCGGGTCGGCAGCTCGTGGTCTCGCGGTCGCGTTCTCGCTTCCCGAGCTGGGGGTCCCGGGTTCGATTCCCGGTGGGGTCAGGGATTTTCCCCTGCCTCGAGATGGCTGGGTGTTTGTGTTATCCTCTTCATTTCATCATCATACATGAAAGTGGCGAGATTGGACTGAGCAAAGGTTGAGAATTTGTATGGGCGCTGATAACCGCGCAGTTGAGCGCCCCACAAACCAAACATCATCGTCATCATCACTGACTTGGGAAAGGCTGTTGCAGGTGGATGTTCTGCCGTGATGCATCTCATTGCGTGATGAAGGGCCTCCAGTTGGTTGTCTCTTAGCCATGTAGACGTGCAGTTCCTCACTGACTCGGAAAGGCTGTTGCAGGTGGATGTTCTGCCGTGACGCATCTCATTGCGTGATGAAGGGCCTCCAGTTGGTTGTCTCTTAGTTATGTAGACTTGCAGTTCCTCACCGACTCGGAAAGGCTGTTGCAGGTGGGTGTTCTGCCGTGATGCGTCTCATTGTCATGATTTAGGACCTCCCCTCTTGGTTGTTTCTCAACAATGTAGACTTGCAATTCATAAGTTTTATTTTAGTTCTCAAGTTCAGCTTATACCACAGTTCCTCATTCCTTATTGTGTAAAGACTTTTGTATAATCAATGACATTCCTGTCATCACGTGTAACGTCAAATGCCACAAGTCCAGACGATGTGCTCCATGATGCCAGTTTCTCCACATGAATTGTCTATGGTGCGTTGTCGTATTTTCTGCAAATAGCTGCGATGTGGACCGTGTCCCGAACGGTAGGAAGGAAGCATGACATTCTTGCCTTTCTTTCATGTTAGGAAGGAGCTGGTAAGTTTTCCTCCCTGTTTCAGCCCGTCCCACATTTCTTACCATTCTCTATCAATGCGTGCCTCTATTTCCTTATTCGATGTGGCCTTTGTGCGTAGTCTCTCCTTTACCTTATCATTCTGAGCAAACACTGTGCGCCTCTCTTTCTTACGTTTAGGTCCAGTAGCAGGCCCGGTGTCACTAGCAGCGCCTCAGTAGGTGCTGGTCTGTACTCGCCTGTCCGGTGCAGGAGTACTCTTCTCGGCGCTCGCCGTAAGGCCTGTGCTGTCCTCACCTTTCTAGCCCCATGAGTCCAAACGCTCGACCTGTGGACCACAATAGCGATTAAAACTGCGTTGTGCGGTGGTCTCGCGGTTAAGGCGCTCAGTCCGGAACCGCGCGACTGCTACGGTCGCAGGTTCGAATCCTGCCTCGGGCATGGATGTGTGTGATGTCCTTAGGTTAGTTAGGTTTAATTAGTTCTAAGTTCTAGGCGACTGATGACCTCAGATGTTAAGTCCCATAGTGCTCAGAGCCATTTGAACCATTTGAGCCAAAAACTGCGTTGTGGTACTTTCTTATTGCGCGTAGTGGCACCTGAAAAATTCTTCGGCCAATTTTTGCTCTTTTGTTCAGCATTTTAATGCATCTCTGGCAGACGAGTTCTGCATCTGCATGAAAGTTTTGTGTTTCATTGATGTACTTATTAGAAACAGACTTCAGACCCCACCGAACGAATTGGAACAGTTGTAAGCAGTGGAATCACATTCGGAGAACGACAGGTCAAAGTCCTCCCGATTTCTGCGGTTTCGCGATGCTTTAGTCAAATGCTGGGTTAATTTCTTGAAAAGGAGAGATCGATTCCCTACCCAACTCTTTCCCAATTCGAACCAATGTTCTGTCGTCCTGATCCTCGGTAAGACCAACGTATTTCTTCGTCTTACAGTCAGCATTGTTCCTGTCCCAAATGGATTAACAGTCGATAGGAAATTAGTCTAGCTTTGTGACTGGGTCCGCAGTAGCGGAGCGAAGTGTTGACCGTGTGCAGCCAGCTACACTTGACAAAGCTCTTCTTGTACCCACAAACCAGGCAACACAACGAGCGCTTGGTCACTGGAACGAGAACCACCGCCTGGCTGCTGCTTCTAAGCATCGGAACAACCGAATGAAGACGGTCGGTTCAGTCTTCTGTAGTTTTTGACATAGACTGAATTATTTTATCTTTATTTTCAAGTGAAACCATTCTGTAGTCTTCTGCCGGCAACTTCCAGTGTGATTTTCCGGCAGCTTTCTCACACTCGTCTTGGTGAATACTGGGCTAATTAACCAGTCAAAGATATTTACGAATGATGACAAATATTTCTCGCGAAAAAATACTTCCGACTACTGGCAGTATATACCGGGTAATCAAAAAGTCATTATAAATTTGAAAACTGAATAAATCACTGAATAATGTAGATAGAGAGGTACAGATTGACACACGTGCTTGGAATGACATGGGGTTTTATTAGAACCAAAAATAAATACAAAAGTTCAAAAAATGTCCGACAGATGGCTCTTCATCTGATCAGAATAGCAATAATTAGCATAACAAAGTAAGACAAAGCAAAGATGATGTTCTTTACAGGAAATGCTCAATATGTCCACCATCATTCCTCAACAATAGCTGTAGTCGAGGAATAATGTTGTGAACAGCACTGTAACGCATCTCCGGTGTTATGGTGAGGCATTGGCGTCGGATGTTGTCTTTCAGCATCCCTAGAGATGTCGGTCGATCACGATACACTTGCGACTTCAGGTATCCCCAAAGCCAATAATCGCACGGACTGAGGGATGGGGACCTGGGAGGACAAGCATGACGAAAGTGGCGGCTGAGCACACGATCATCACCAAACGACGCGCGTAAGAGATCTTTCACGCGTCTAGCAATACTTTTTTTTTTTTTTTTTTGCTTCTAATAAAACCCCACGTCATTTCAAGCATGTGTGTCAATTTCTGCCTCTCTATCTACATTATTCCGTGGTTTATTAAGTTTTCATATTTATACTGACTTTTTGATCACTTACGAAGCAAATCTGAAAAAAAACGTGTATTTTATGCTCCGTATTCACGTTACATCAGTATCTACCAAAAGCGAATTACCGGTGGTGGATGCAAACCGGCGGGAAGAGACAGAGCTTTATTAAATTTAAATTAAAAAATCAATTTAGTACTGGAGGGAAGCGTGGGGAGTAAAAATCGTTGAGAGAGAATACAGTAAGCAGATTCAGAAGTATGTAGATTATACTTCCTCGGAGATGAAGATGCTTGCCCGGGGTAAAGTATCATGGAGAGCTGCATCAAACCAGTCTTCGAACTGAAGTCCACAACTACAATAAGGAGAAATCTCGTACAGCATAGCTGAAAATAGTAGGAAAACGGTCAACGGGAAATGGTCGCCTGGAGCAGCAAGTACAGTTAGCCCTCATGAGGTGATGTGTAAGAATGTGAAAGAATGCGTTTTGAGGAGGCAAAACAATAACGACCCAGTTGCCAGAGTGCTGACTAGTACAGTGTGTTTGCGGACGTAGGGCGCCCAACAGGAAGTAGTTAGCCCTCTAATGACTAGTACACGAGTAGTTAATATCAAGAGGAGGTAAAATTGGTTGCTCGTGCTCGGCCAATTACTGAAGCACGGAATGTACAATTGATGATGACAGCTGCAAGACGAACTGTAGTTGTACTCGCTCATAGATAATTACCTGATGAATAGGCGTTGCTGAGGAACTATCTTGTTTGGATGCGCCATACGACGGTTCACTTCTGCAGAACTCTATGGAATTGTTTCCAGAAGTGACGCCTCAGGGACCTGGGAAAACACAACAAATCTTTGCTCACATAGATCTGATATGTAGAAATGGTTCAGATAGCTCTGAGCGCTGTGGGACTTAACATCTATGGTCATCAGTCCCTAGAACTTAGGACTACTTAAACCTAACTAACCTAAGGACATCACACAACACCCAGTCATCACGAGGCAGAGAAAATCCCTGACCCCGCCGGCAATCGAACCCGGGAACCCGGGCGCGGGAAGCGAGAACGCTACCGCACGACCACGAGCTGCGGACTGTGATATGTAGAAATCAATTGCAATTACTACTGGTGACTGTTAAATGTAGCCGCGCGGGATTAGCCGAGCGGTCTCAGGCGCTGTAGTCATAGACTGTGCGGCTGGTCCCGGCGGAGGTTCGAGTCCTCCCTCGGGCATGGGTGTGTGTGTTTGTCCTTAGGATAATTTAGGTGAAGTAGTGTGTAAGCTTAGGGACTGATGACCTTAGCAGTTAAGTCCCATAAGATTTCACACACATTTGAACATTTTGTTGAGTGTAGTACTGTTACTAACACCAACGATAAAAGAAAATAAACGAAAAATTAATATCACTTGATTTGTAATCACGGAGCAATTAGTTGTAGGTTTGTTTCGGACAGAAAACTATGGATTTGAGGGATTCACTTCATATACACAAGGCTATCATCCAACCCATTATATTGTATGGATGCTTATCACGGGTAATCACGAGCCAATCAAACAAAGGACTGCTGCAAGTACTACAAAAGCGGTGTCTAAAATTCGTTCTAAACGTACCATGGTGGACAAACGTAGACCTCATCCATGCAGAACTCCTAATGCCAAATGTGGAAAACTTTTCGACAAGATAGATTGGCTCAGATCTAGTCGCAACCAACTACAAGACCTAGCAACAGTTGAACCTGCACCCTGGCATAAAGTAGGAGTTCCCAACCGACGCTCAACAAAAAATCTACAAGATAACACTTTTAGCCCTACCAGGAGTGAGTGCCTAAAGGACCTAAATCAGTGTTCAAAGGCTCTCAAAACCTTACATCGGTGCCCCAACTTATGAAAAAAAAAAAAAATGGAGTCCCCAGTAAGAAACCCTATCCCGTACACTCGAGGGACCAACCCCCGGCTGGCTACCTCTCGATGTCGAAACCAGTAATGGCTATAAAAGTTGTTCGCGATTTTGGCCAAAAATAAAACTTATATAACTGATGATAGTTGATGCTCCGTCATGGTTGGCTAATTTAAAGGACGAACGTATAGGCTAGCAACTGAAGCGACAAATGATTTGCTTCTATGAGAAGTATCTACTACACTCCCTAGAATATGCTGTACAGCAATGGCGATTCTATCGCATATAAGGTTACGAATTTTACTTCAATAGGACGGGTAAAAATTACTCTTCGAAACACTGAGAGAGACGAAAAACTAAAATAACTTTTCGGCATTGTTCGCCGTGGAAGTAATTTTGTTCGTAAGCAAAGGACGCATTTCATATATGAAGGGACGAATTTGATATTTATAGACTGAGCGGTGGGAACTCTCAACATAACTACTTTGAGGAAGGGTACCTCTCTGTCATGATCCCCAATCTCGGTAGGTGTTTCCGCGCATGACGTGGTGTGCATGTGTGCGTGCGTGCGTGTGTGTGTGTGTGTGTGTGTGTGTGTGTGTGTGTGTGTGTGTGTGTGTGTGTGTGTGTGAAAATCTAACAAGGGAACCTCGCCATCGCAACCCCCTCAGATTTAGTTACAAGTTGGCACAGTGGATAGGCCTTCAAAAACTGAACACAGATCAATCGAGAAAACAGGAAGAAGTTGTGTGGAACTATGAAAAAAATAAGGAAAATATACAAACTGAGTAGTCCATGCGCAAGATAGGCAACATCAAGGACAATGTAAGCTCAGAAGAGCCGTGGTTAGCGTGAGTAGCTGCGGAACGAGAGGTCCATGGTTCAAGTGTTCCCTCGAGTGAGAAGTTTACTTTCTTGATTTTCGCAACGTTATGATCTGTCCGTTCGTTCATTGACGTCTCTGTTCACTGTAATAAGTTTAGTGTCTGTGTTTTGCGACCGCACCGCAAAACCGTGCGATTAGTAGACGAAAGGACGTGCCTCTCCAATGGGAACCGAAAACATTTGATCGCAAGGTCATAGGTCAACCGATTCCTCCACAGGAAAACACGTCTGATACATTCTATACGACACTGGTGACGGCATGTGCGTCACATGACAGAAATATGTTGTCGACCCACCTAACTTGTACACTTGGCGAATGAGTAAAAAGATTCTTCCACCTTGCCCGATTTAGGTTTTCTTGTGGATGTGATAATCACTCCCAAAAAAGAGATGAAAACATAAGAGTTTGACACATAAACTGAAAATAAAAAATTAAACGTTTCAGTGGAGGGAAGACTTGAACCAAGGACCTCTCATTCCGCAGCTGCTCACGCTAACCACGGGACCACGGCGCTCCTGAGCTCATACTGTCCTTGATGTTGCTTATCTTACGCATGGACTACTCAGTTTGTATATTTTACTTATTTTTTTCATAGTTCCACACAACTTCTTCCTGTTTTCTCGATTGATTTGTGTTCAGTTTTTCAAGGCCTATCCACTGTGCCAACTTATAACTAAATCTGAGGGGGGTACGAATGGGGAGGTTCCCTTGTAAGCAGAGTTGTTTACATTTAGTAAAGATATTCTGGTTGCATCATATACCGGGTGATCAAAAAGTCGGTATAAATTTGAAAACTGAATAAATCACGGAATAATGTAGATAGAGAGATACAAATTGAGACACTTGCTTGGATTGACATGGGGTTTTATCAGAACTAAAAAAATACAAACGTTCAAAAAATGTCCAACAGATGGCGCTTCATCTGATCAGAACAGCAATTATTAGCATAACAAAGTAAGACAAAGCAAAGACGATGTTCTTTACAGGAAATGCTCAGTATGTCCACCATCATTCCCCAACAATAGCTGTAGTCGAGGAATAATGTTGTGAACAGCACTGTAAAGCACGTCCGGAGTTATGGTGAGGCATTGGCGTCGGATGTTGTCTTTCAGCATCCCTAGACATGTCGGTCGATCACGATACACTTGCGAGTTCAGGTAACCCCAAAGCCAAGAATCGCACAGACTGAGGTCTGGGGACCTGGGAGGCCAAGCATGACGAAAGTGGCGGCTGAGCACACGATCATCACCAAACGACCCGCGCAAGAGGTCTTTCACGCGTCTAGCAATACTTTATTTTTTTGGTTCTAATAAAACCCCATGTCATTCCAAGCATGTGTGTTAACTTTAACCTCTCTATCTACATTATTCCGTGGTTTATTAAGTTTCCAAATGTATACTGACTTTTTGATCACCCGGTACATTAGTAATGTGTGTAGATTGTTAATGAGGAAATGGAAGGATTCTCGAATCTACTACAGTTTGCCTACTTTCCAAAAATATTCAGAATCAATTCGCAACAGACTTCCCTTGCGTATTAGCTGCTTATTCTCTGGTACGGTATTTTGCTTTCCCGAAGCGCCTTTCCTAAAAACCGTTGTACTTGTTTCAGCTGCCGCCGGGAGAGAACTGCGAAAGTTACGCGATACGGAACACATTATATGGACGGCAGAGCGTAACCTGATGATGTAAATACTGAACGCTCCCCCGAGTCGGGAAGCAGAATTAAAAATGACGCGGCTCGCCTAAATGAGGGGAAACTAATGCATTGCGTAGATGTACACACAGCGGAAAAGATAAACAAGAGGCGGCCCGGCGGCGCAGCAAGTTGCGATACGCGGAGCAGTCCGTGGTGTATGGGGGGGGGGTCCGAGTGTTTGCCCGCCGCGCAGCGCAGCGCTCGCCCGAATAGCTCTGTTTTGTTAGACGCGCCGTTGTAACCAGAAACGTCTGCGCGAGTCTCTTATTTAAACCAAGCAGAATTTATGCAAACGGTCGTTCGTTAGCAACTTTAATGGGCACCTATTAGATTACAATCTCAAACTGCAGGTAACTTTGTGTAACGTGCTGTCCAACGTTTGTGCTACTGTACCCACAGTTTTTTTGTCTTTCTTTTGTTTATTGTGCTCGTCATAAAATGCCTTTGAGCTCTGTTGATTGAGCCAGAGCACTGTTCTCAAACGTGTGTTTATTGTATTTATTACCATTTTAATAATTATAACTGTATGACTATTACTCGTGCTCGTGTAATTGTCTCTTAGAAAAATTAGAGCTATGTAATTAATTCTTACTTTGTTCCCAGCTACATTTCTGTAGCTCTGCTATACATTGAAATCCCCCCGCCCCCGCCACAGTATGGTGGCACATGGCTATAGGAGCCCATTGATGAAGTGGAGCGTCGTAGGGTAATTTATTTTCTCCCTTTGTATTAGAACGCCAACAAACTATTTTCACACTTTGAGGAGAAAATTGGTGATCGAAATTTTTTGAGAAGATCCTGTCACCTTTGTTTTAATGTCAGCCACCCCAATTCGCGTATCATGTCCATGGTACTCTCTCCCTTATTTCGGTATAATACAAAACGAGCTGCCCTTCTTTGAACTCTTTCGATGTCCTCCGTCGACCCTATCTGATACGGATCACACACCGCTGAGCAACACTCCAGAAAAGGACGCACAAGTGTAGTGCAGGCGGTCATTTTAGAAGACATGTTGCAGTTTCTCAGTGTTCTGCCAATAAATCGTAGTCTTTGGTTTGCTTTACCCGCAACATTGTCTGCGTGGTCGTTCCAGTTCAAGTCATTCATAAATGTGATGCCTGTGTGTTTAGATGAATTGATTTGTGTGATTTATTGTGTAACCGAAACTTAGCTGATTCCTTTTAGTACTTATGTAACTTCACACTTTTCATGATTTAGAGATAGAAAGTTTGCAGTTGGTTTTGATCATCTGATAGCTTGACAGTTCATGACTGTATCACCTCTAAGGAATATAAAAGGCCTGCTCAGATCGTTTTCTAAATCGTTTATATAGGTAAGTACAAGAAAGGGCCTGTAACACTTTCTTGAGGAATGCCGAAAATTACTTCTGTATTACTCAGTGACTAATATAATAATTTCAATCCCAAAGAAAGCAGGTGTTGGCCGGCCGAAGTGGCCGTGCGGTTAAAGGCGCTGCAGTCTGGAACCGCAAGACCGCTACGTCCGCAGGTTCGAATCCTGCCTCGGGCATGGATGTTTGTGATGTCCTTAGGTTAGTTAGGTTTAACTAGTTCTAAGTTCTAGGGGACTAATGACCTCAGCAGTTGAGTCCCATAGTGCTCAGAGCCATTTTAGCCAAAGCAGGTGTTGACAGATGTGAAAATTACCGAACTATCAGTTTAATAAGTCACGGCTACAAAATACTAACGCGAATTCTTTACAGACGAATGGAAAAATTGGTAGAAGCCGACCTCGGGGAAGATCAGTTTAGATTCCATAGAAATATTGGAACACGTGACGCAATACTGACCCTACGATTTGTCTTAGAAGCTAGATTAAGTAAAGGCAAACCTACGTTTCTAGCATTTGTAGACGTACAGAAAGCTTTTGACAACGTTGACTGGAATACTCTCTTACAAATTCTAGAGGTGGCAGGGGTAAAATACAGGGAGCGAAAGGCTATTTACAATTTGTACAGAAACCAGATGGCAGTTATAAGAGTCGAGGGGCATGAAAGGGAAGCAGTGATTGGGGAGGGAGTGAGACAGGGTTGTAGCCTCTCCCCGATGCTATTCAATCTGTATATTGAGCAAGCAGTAAAGGAAACAAAAGAAAAATTCGGATTAGGAATTAAAATCCATGAAGAAGAAATAAAAACTTTAAGGTTCGCCGATGACATTTTAATTCTGTCAGAGACAGCAAAGGACCTGGAAGAACAGCTGAACGGAATGGACAATGTCTTGAAAGGAAGATATAAGATGAACATCAACAAAAGCAAAACGAGGATAATGGAATGTAGTCGAATTAAGTCGGGTGATGCTGAGGGAATTAGATTAGGAAATGAGACACTTAAAGTAGTAAAGGGGTTTTGCTATTTGGGGAGCAAAATAACTGATGATGGTGGAAGTAGAGAGGATATAAAATGTAGACTGGCAATGGCAAGGAAAGCGTTTCTGAAGAAGAGAAATGTGTTAACATCGAGTAGAGATTTAAGTGTCAGGAAGTCGTTTCTGAAAGTATTTGTTTGGAGTGTAGCCATGTATGGAAGTGAAACATGGACCATAAACCGTTTGGACAAGAAGAGGATAAAAGCTTTCTAAATGTGGTGCTACAGAATAATGCTGAAGATTAGGTGGGTAGATCACATAACTAATGAGGAAGTATTGAATAGGATTGGGGAGGAGAGAAGTTTGTGGCACAACTTGACCAGAAGAAGGGATTGGTTGGTAGGACATGTTCTGAGGCATCAAGGGATCACCAATTTAGTATTGGAGGGCAGCGTGCCGGGTAAAAATCGTAGAGGGAGACCAAGAGATAATACACTAAGCAGATTCAGAAGGATGTAGGCTGCAGTAGGTCCTGGGAGATGAAGAAGCTTGCAGATGATAGGGTAGCATGGAGAGCTGCATCAAACCAGTCTCTGGACTGAAGACCACAACAACTCAGTGACTTTCCGTCAATTACTACGAACTGTTACCCTTGTGATAGAAACTCACGAATCCAGTTGGCACGCAATTTGATTAGAAGACGGTTGTCAGGAAATGTGTCGAAAGTCTTCTGGAAATCTGTTGTTGTTGTTGTTGTTGTTGTTGTGGTGTTCAGTCGTGAGACTGGTTTGATGCAGCTCTCCATGCTGCCCTATCCTGTGCAAGCTTCTTCATCTCCCAGTACTTACTGCGTCCTACATCCTTCGGAATCTGCTTAGTGTATTCATCTCTTGGACTCCCTCTACGATTTTTACCCTCCACGCTGCCCTCCAATGCCAAATTTGTGATCCCTTGATGCCAGAGAACATGTCCTGCCAACCGGTCCCTTCTTCTTGTCAAGTTGTGCCACAAACTTCTCCCCAATCCTATTCAATACTTCCTCATTAGTAATGTGATCTACCCATCTAATCTTCAGCATTCTTCTGTCGCACCACATTTCGAAAGCTTCTATTCTCTTCTTGTCCAAACTATTTATCGTCCATGTTTCACTTCCATACATTGCTACGCTCCATAAAAATACTTTAAGAACGACTTCCTGACATTTAAATCTATACTCGATGTTAACAAATTTCTCTTCTTCAGAAACGCTTTCCTTGCCATTGCCAGTCTACATTTTATATCCTCTCTACTTCCACCATCATCAGTTATTTTGCTCCCCAAATAGCAGAACTCCTAAACTACTGTAAGTGTCTCATTCCCTAATGTAAATCCCTCAGCATCACCCGACTTAATTCGACTACATTCCATTATCCTCGTTTTGCTTTTGTTGATGTTCATCTTATATCCTCCTTTCAAGATACTGTTCATTCCGTTCAACTGCTCTTCCAAGTCCTCTGCTGTCTCTGATAGAATTACAATGTCATTGGCGAACCTCAAAGATTTTATTTCTTGTCCATGGATTTTAATTCCTACTCCGGATTTTTCTTTTGTTTCCTTTACTGCTTGCTCAATATACAGATTGAATAGCATCGGGGAGAGGCCACAACCCTGTCTCACTCCCTTCCCAACCACTGCTTCCCTTTCGTGCCCCTCGACTCTTATAACTGTCATCTGGTTTCTGTACAAATTGTAAATAGCCTTTCGCTCCCTGTATTTTACCCCTGCCACCTCTAGAATTTGTAAGAGAGTATTCCAGTCAACGTTGTCAAAAGCTTTCTGTACGTCTACAAATGCTAGAAACGTAGGTTTGCCTTTACTTAATCTAGCTTCTAAGACAAATCGTAGGGTCAGTATTGCGTCACGTGTTCCAATATTTCTATGGAATCTAAACTGATCTTCCCCGAGGTCGGCTTCTACCAGTTTTTCCATTCGTCTGTAAAGAATTTGCGTTAGTATTTTGTAGCCGTGACTTATTAAACTGATAGTTCGGTAATTTTCACATCTGTCAACACCTGCTTTCTTTGGGACTGGAATTATTATATTCTTCTTGGAGTGTGAGTATTGTCTCATACATCTTGCTTACCAGATAGTAGAGTTTTGTCAAGACTGGCTCTCCCAAGGCTGTCAGTAGTTCTAATGGAATGTTGTCTACTCCCGGGGCCTTGTTTCGACTCAGGTCTTTAAGTTCTGTGTCAATGTAAAACTGTGAAATAGGTTTCACATCCCCTGTCGAGAGTGTTGTATAAGTTTCATTTCTGCCTAGTAAACCGTCTTGTTAACTGCACATGCTCTAGCACCCTAGATATTAGTATATTTTTGTTTTTTTATTTCTTGAGTCAGATCTGTAGTGCTCCTGGAGCAGCAGCACTAGCTGGAGATGCTGGATAAAGCTAGCGCGGGGTACCGACTGCAGGTGCGTAACGAAGCCAGCGCGCCCTGCGGCTGCAGCGGCGGCGGCAGGCGGAAGAGCGACACCAATTACAGGCGCCGTGTCCGCCCGCGGATCGCCAACTTGGCCAGCGGCGGCGCTGTAATCCATCAAGCGTAGCGTCCGCGCCCAACTTGAGCCCCGGAGTTGGCCTCTGCCTCTGCCGCCGGCGGCAAGTTGGTGCGGGGCCCGGAGCGGGAGAGGGCGCGCCGCGCGCCGCGCGCCGGCCCGACCTGCCGCCCGCCATCCATCGCGCGCGCTGCGCTGCTCGCTCTCCCCGCTTCCCCGGCTTCTTACCTTGTTAGCCGGGGCGCCACTTAGGGGGCTTTGTGCAGCCACGACCTGTAGCCGGCTCTCTTAACAGACACCTCGCCTAAATTAGCTTCGGAACTTGGCTGCCGCTACTTCTAAGGATACAAGCTGCCGCGACCTCCGGTGCCGCCGCTTTTCATTAATAACGTCCAATCCTGTCCCAGAATGCCTAGCATAGGCGAGCGACACTGGCGGAGCGGCCGGCCGAGTTCCTGCCTCGTGCAGAATTTCTCACGCGTGCCCTCAGAGTTTTCGCGCTGACACCGACGGCGGACGTCGAGACTGTGACGGTACAAACCCCCGTTACTAGATGAATATTTCTAGTGTGCAAGGATTGCTTTGCGGAGACCGAGCGCGCGACATGGTGCGCGATTCGCGGAAACGCGTGGCACGGTCGCGCGAGATTTGCGACGGTCGGTGGGATGGTCTCAGCCGCCGGGCTGCCACGTGGCCCGCAGCTTGGGGCATTGCTTGGTTTTTCGCGCATTTCATTTTAAACTAGTTAACTAGTTAAGCTGTACTATACACTTAACTTGCAATGGTTTTAATTGTTTGCAAAATATCGCCCATAATTAATTAATTATTATAGATATGAAGATTTTGAGTAGCACAATGTGTAGATGGCTATAGATTACGTCTAAAAACGTTGCTATATGCAGTTCTGTGTTAAAACTTAGCAGCACATCTGTCAACAAACAAATTTGTGCTAACAGGCGAAATCTTGTGGAAACTAAAACTTGATTTACGGGTGATAGAATAATTTTAGAAAGTAATGTAAAATAATAAATAAGATGTACTATTTAGCGCGGCTCAATTGGTATACTTACTTTTGTCGAGCGATGTATGTGTCAAAATTTGTAATATTAACTGGTGAGATTGGTACTTCCATAACAAGGGAGGGGGGGGGGGGGACGACGACGATGACATCAGAGCCTATATAAGCGAGCCGTCTTGGCCAGGGGCCAGTCGTTGGTCAGACTTTTGGAGGGTGGGTGGCGAGCGAGCCCCACTTGAGGGTGGCCCATGTGTTCGTTTGAGAATTGTTTTTCGCGCCGATTTATTTCGACAGAGAGTATTGTGTAATAGTGCAAGTGTACAAGCATATATTTGTTGAACTGGACGTGCTACGATTATTTGTGTGAGTACGAATTACGAGGTATACATCGCCGTAAGTGAACATGTGGCGATCTGTGATTTCGCGCCAAA
Source organism: Schistocerca serialis cubense (assembly GCF_023864345.2). NCBI lineage: Eukaryota > Metazoa > Arthropoda > Insecta > Orthoptera > Acrididae > Schistocerca > Schistocerca serialis. Next base: position 865,463,157 of record NC_064641.1, on the reverse strand, counting down.
ACTGCTAGCACAAAGAGGACATTGGGAATTGTGGTTCTGTTCGAATTGATTGAGTGATTTTCGTTCATAGCAGCCTACACTACTGCTATTCGGGGCTCGGAGTCAGTTTATTATTAAAGTAAAACTGTAAATTGTCTCACCAGTGCTAATTTCATTGTGTGAAAGAAAAGGACAACGCCAAGAAATAGTGATTGAACAGTCTCGTGAAAAACTGGTTTTGCTATAATAATCGCCTAATTTTGTTCCCTAGCATAAACTATACTCATGTATGAGTGAATAATTAATTCAAAAACTATAACAAATGCGCGGGTGTGGAACAGTGTACTAATTCACCAAGTATGGAAATCATCCCCTGAGATTTACGTGAGAGCCAAAATTTGCAATAACATTTTAAGGAACATTTGTATACGCACATTCGTGTGAACACTCTGCAACCGCACTTCTTATTTACCGGCCCGTCGCAAGACGCACGGTGAGCCGACGCAGTGGCTTGAAGCAGGAAGTCCCTCGAGCCTAAATCCCGATTCGAGATCATACCTAGACTAAAGAGCCAAAGGAACTGATAACTGATATAGGCATGCATATTCAAATATAGAGATACGTAAACAGGCAGTATACGGCGATGCCGTCGGCAACGCCTATATAAGACAGCAAGTGTCTGGCGCAGTTGTTAGATCTGTTACTGCTACTGAAATGGCAGGTTATCAAGTTTTAATTGAGTTTGAACGTGGTGTTATAGTCGGCGCACGAGCGATGAGACACAGTATCTCCGAGGTAGCGATGAAGTGTGTAATGGTATCTGAGCCTCACTGCCCCCTTTTTTTAACTAATTTGTCTCTGATTTTATTCTGAGAAGCTCAGTAATGTATGTAAATACCGTAAATGTAAATTTGATTCAAAAAGTACTTGAAGTGATGTGAAGCGCAGCTGCACAGCAACAAACTCTTTAGCACGCAATCCCTGCAACGATAGTAGTTGTGAATCTTTGAGTATGGACTCAATTGATTTATATAAAAAAATAGAACTGTTAATCTGTATCTTGTGGAAAGAGGACGTGCTGTTAGGCCGTCGCTCAGAACGTATTGTTACATTTAATAAAAATTGATATTTTAGTGATAAAACCGAGTAAAGTATGTGTAACAGTATCCAAACATTTATGTATACAAATTTTCTGAAAATGAAGAACAGAAATATCTTGTTTTTGGAAAAGGAGGTGAACTTCAATATAGTCGCCGTCTATCAATCGACAGAACTGTAAGTGTATAAAGTTCACTAAAATACAGGAAAAGAAATGCATTCTCTATAGTTTTCATTCAATAAGTAACAACCTCTCATAATTTTTTAATTACAGCAATTGGATTATGTTGTTGTACAATAGTACGGTGCTGAACTCCACTGACCAATTTTGATGTAGCAGAACGTGTGCTTTGAAGGGAGTTTGTGTGCCAAGCACTCTCCTTTTCTCGCGAAAAGCGGATTGCTGTTTGATCTTAATTACTTCAACAGTGGTCTCTTGCCGGCCGGAGTGGCCGTGCGGTTCTGGGCGCTACAGTCTGGAGCCGAGGGCCGCTACGGTCGCAGGTTCGAATCCTGCCTCGAGCATGGATGTGTGTGATGTCCTTAGGTTAGTTAGGTTTAATTAGTTCTAAGTTCTAGGCGACTGATGACCTCAGAAGTTAAGTCGCATAGTGCTCAGAGCCATTTGAACCATTTTTGAACAGTGGTCTCTTAGGTATGAAAAGCTACGAAAACTTGGGCTCAAAGCTATCCGCGATACGACCAAGTAACTTACACAGTCCTGTTTTAAACCTTAAAGAACAATAACTTCCTCCAAATTGTAATACGTCACCAACTGGTGCAGAAGCTGATTATTGAAGGAGGCTGCAACCAAAAATCCAGGTATCAGTGACGACTTGAAGTAAAAATATCAATCAAAAATCAATCTCTTTCTCTCTCTCCAAACACATACATAAATATTCATATTATTAAGATAAAAGTCATTTTATAAGTGGGGATTTTCCCAACCGATCATTTCACGACTATATCAGGAATCCGGTAAAATATCGGTGCAAGAATGGGACCGACGACGACTGAAGAGAATCGTTCACCCTGACAGAAATACAGCCCTTCCGCAAATTGCTGCAGATTTCATTGCTGGCCCATCAACTAGTCTCGGCATGCGAACCATTCAAGCAAACGTCATCGATATGGGCTTTCGGAGCCAAAGGTCCACTCGTGCATCCTTGATGACTACACGACACAAAGCTATACGCCAAGCCTGGGCCCGTCATCACCGACATTGGACTGTTGATGACTGGGAACATGTTGCCTGGTCGGACGAGTCTCGTTTCAAGTAGTTTCCAGCGGATGGACGTGTACGGGTATGGAGACAACCTCATGAATCCATGGACCCTGCATGTCAGCAGGGGACTGTCCAAGCTGGTGGAGGCTCTGTAATGGTGTGAGGTGTGTGCAGTTGGAGTGATATTGGGCCCCTGATACGTCCAGATACTACTCTGACGGGTGACACATACGTAAGCATCCTGTGTGATCAGCTGCATCCATTCATCGCCGTTGTGCGTTCCGACGGACTTAGGCAATTCCGGCAGGATAATGCCACACCCCACACGTCCAGAATAGCCACAGAGTTGCTCCCCACCAAACTCCCCAGACGTTAACATTATTGAATATATCTGGGACGCCTTGCAACGTGCTGTTCAGAATAGATATCTACCCCCTCGCACTCTTACGGATTTATGGACAACCATGCAGCACATCTGCGTGCTCGCGGGGGCCCTACGCAATATTAGGCAGGTGTACCAGTTTCTTTGGCTCCTCGGTGTATATGCAACGTAACAACAACCTCCAGAGGGTGGACAGCGACACTCACAGTGACAATGAGAAAGAACCGGAGGAGGAAGACGATATGTAACATTAAATAAGCGTAAGGTGTTTGCGATCTAGCCAAGAAAGCACCAACTCTTGTACCCGGATGAACACCTTGGCGGTCGAAGAAACCATTCCGAGGCATTCAGCGCCAGTCACAGTCGGTGATGGCACTAAGAAATCTCTCCTGTACTCTGTCGTGTTTTTATATTCTTCTTAAAACAAGGAAATTTTGTTTATATATCAACCTTAAATTATTGTTATTTTGAAAAAAGTATTACTCTTTGTAAAATGTTGAAGAGGAAAACAAATGAAAACTACAAAAAAGATGTAAAATGAGAAGTGTAAGATGTACTACCTGTTTTAAAACATCAGGTAACAGGTCCATAATTTGGCAATAAATAAATGAATAAATAAATAAATCACACTGGACGTCAAAGCAACGGAGCGGCACCGCAGAATCATATGTCTACAAAAGAGGGAATGTCTACCTAGGTCAGCCCAGTTTTGAAAGGTGAAAGCGAGGTTACGAGGGACAGACCACCTTGCAAAATGTCCGAATACGATATCAGCAGGAAGAAACTAGCCGTGAATACAGTCGAGGAGTTGGTGGTGGGGGAAGAGGGTCATGCGCTCCCCCTCCTCAAAATAACTTTACTGAAGACGTTTATATTTTCCAGGCAGGATTCGGAAAATAAAGTAGCGTGAAAACTCAAAAGTGCCGAAGCCGAGAAGGATGCTTCTCAGCTACCTGCTCGAGAATCAGCTCACGTGGATTAGTCTTGCGGCCTGACCGACTGCTGCAAACATTCCAGCCCGGTACTGCCCGACCACGATATAATGACACTTGGCCTCCCGTGGCCGTTACGGGAAAAACGCCGTGGCGTTGCAGTAAACAAGCACTGTGAAGTGAAGACGTAACGGCATCGCATTGCAGATGTTTTCTAGACTGTTCAATGAGATTTCGGGATTGCAGCCTGATCATGTTGACTTCTTGCCACGATATTTCGGCTGGCAATCGTCCAGCCATCTTCAGGTGAGTGTCCGTCACTGGAAACTGCAAGTTCCCGGAGTCAACTTTATAGCAAAAAATTGGCGCTAAAAGGCATGCTCATTAGCCTCCGTCACAGGAGCGTCCTCTATCGAAATCCGCGCCCTCTGGAGCTACTGTTCTATCTGTGGCGCACAGGCGCATGCGTAAGATGAAAATTACATGTCCGCGCTCTGTCGGAATGCGCGCCGCGTCGCTAAAAATAGACGTCAGATGTCGCCAGACGTGCCATTATCAATAAATTGTCTCCTCTGAGAGGAAATTGCAGAGATCACCGGGTCGCAAGCCTTGTCCAGTTGAAAACCGCCAACACGATTTGTAAGATTTTGCGCTTGGCGTATCTCCACAGATTCTTTAATTACTGAATCGCAGAGAGTTTTCGCTGGGGCCAAGATTTTCGTGGCAGAAAAATCCATAGCGTGTCCTGTGGTAATACAGTGCTCAGCTACGGCCGACTTACTTCGCTGCGAAAGGCGAGTGTGTCGTTCGTGACGCCGGGAATTTGCAGTCTGCGGTGACGGACACTCACCTGAAGATGGTTGGAAGAGTGCCAGCCGAAATATCGTAGTAAGAAGTCAACATGATCCGGCTGCAATCCCGAAATCTCATCGAAAATTCAGTACGCCAGGAAAACTTCAAGAATCACGATTTCAAGACTTGTGCATATACTGTCAAGTGGTTCAGCGGGTCCTCGTTAAATATCAGGATAAATATCTCGCCATAAGCCGAGCGAAGCGCCCTCACATCCAGGTGCAATAATATGGTATTGTGGCCGACTAATAGTCGTGAAGGCTCAAAGTACTTGAATAATGATAATTAAAAGCAACAGCTGTATTGTAATCCGACGTCGTTTATTCAAAACATGCTACCAGTTTAGGCGCCAAAAAGCGTCATCTTCAGGCCGCCAGCGTAATCTGCCATCAGCGTACAAACCACAGTGACAAAGACCAACTGATTCTTTAAATGGAAACGGTACAACTTATCAAGTACGTTACCCCAACATGTGCAACCAACAAAGTTAAATACAGCGGAGCTAAAATCAACAGGATTCCGTATCTTCCCTCAGATACTGAGTCTCTATAATGACCTCTTGTAACCTTCGCAGAATGCCAAGAGAACAAAGCAAAAACAAAACAAGGATTAATAAGTGATAGCAGCGTAAAATCCCGACTTAAAGATTTGTCAGCTTCGCGAGATACAGGGTGTCCGAAAATTCTTTCCCTGATTGCATAAATTGATAACTCAGGCTAGAAGTATGGTACAAATATGAAACTGGTGTCTAGTTGTTTACAAAATAAGTTTTTTTCACACATCAGTAAACTTCCATTGTTGCCCAATGACAGTAGACGTCGATATGACTTTGCGGTCGAAATGCTATCACGTATTGAGGACGATGATGATTATCTCAGACGATTTGCCTTTTCCGACGAAGCGACCTTTTTTGTCAGTGGAGTAGTGAATCGCCATAATGTGCGCATTTGGGGTTCACAACCCCCTGACGAGGTCATGGAGTGCACCAGAGGCAGTCCAAAGGTAATGTTTGGTGCGCGCTATTGCACGATCGAATTATCGGGCCCGGCGATATGATACAGTATCACCCACAAAAAATCTGCGGTTGTTTGGGAACTTTAAGTCCATAAATGACTGCAAATGATCTTCGTTTATCCGAACATAAACATTTTCTGTCAATGCTCAGTTAAGTTGGACCAGAGGACCCACTCCATTCCACGCGAACACAGCCCACAGCATTATGGAGCCACCACCAGCCTGCACAGTGCGTTGACAACTTGGGTTCATGGCTTCGTGGGGTCTCCGCCTTACTCGAACGCTACCATCGGATCTTACGAACTGAGAACGGGACTTATCTGACCAAGCCATTGTTTTCTAGTCGTCTAGGATCCAACTGATACGGTCACGAGCCCAGGAGACGCGATCTCGCGTCGGTCGTCTACTAGTCAATTAACGCCAGATTTCGCCGCGCTGTCCAGACGAATACATTCGTCGTACATCCCACACTGACGTCCGCGGTTACTTCTCGCAGTGTTGCTTGTCTGTTAACACTGACATCTCTACGCAAACTCGGCTGCTGTAAGTCGTCAAGTGAAAGCTGTCGCTCACTTCATTGTCCGTGGTGACATGCAGTGCCAAGAATTTGGTATTCTCGGCGCACTCTGGAACCGTGTATCTCGGAATACTGAATCCCCTAACGATTTCCGGAATGGATTGTCCCATACCTCTAGCCCCAAGTACCACTCCGCGTTCACAGTCTGTTAATTCCCGTCGTGCCTGGTCCCAGCACGGGGCTCACAACCCGAACCACACGCCACTGTTAAGCACTAACGAAGGACTGGGTCCCTTACTTCGATTGCACTTAATTCATTAAGGTCAATCCAACACATTTATTTCAAATAACATAAATGAAGTTACATTTGAATCTGTCTGACATTAAACAGGAATTAAAAAAAAGAATTTCAATATCAGCTGATTTAGTGCGTGAAGCGCGAGTTAAGCCAATAACCAGATAAACTAAACAGTTCTCCGCAGTTCAAAAGAAGGAGAAAAACTAAATTGAATCAACACACCCCACTGACAAATATCCAAAAAACCTTACAATACTACTGAAAAGAATACACTGAAGTGGGAGCAGTCATTCACCCGACAGAACACTTCAAAATGAGTTCAGTAACACAGCTGCGTGCCCCAGAAAACTACAAGACATTAAATACACTTCATTTGGCGAATAACAAATACTCATTAACATTACGCCTCTCCTGTTTGAACTGCAGTGTCCTAAAGAAACAGGCGCTTATTCCGAAAGAACAATTTCTTTATATGTTTAAATTACAGCATTAAGGAATTCCAAAAGATGTCCAATCGAACCCCCCCCCCCCCCTTTCAGTTGAGGCACAAATCTTTCCTCTTTCTAGGCGGAGGCTGAGCCAGAAACACAGAATACCACCAAAACATAGTTTTGCTGTGAAATCTTCCAGGGCTCCCGGAAGCAGTTACAGACAAGGGGTCGGCACCCACAAATAACGCAGGCAAAGAGTCAGGCTGGGAGCACATCCTACGAGAACTTGTTCACACTATGCTCACCACAAACTGTAGACATTCCGGCCGAACATCCGCTTGCGGTGGCTGCCAGAAGGCCGAAGCAACCAACAGGCCCACGCCGTGTTTCTCACACAGGCACCTCAATTTGTACAAACATCTGGGCCAACACCAACTCCGGACTCCCCTCTCACTGCGAGGCTTGGCACAGTTTATATGAAATGCCTTCCAGGCAACCAGTAGCCGCCGCAGCGTAACAGACATCACACATGTGCTTACGCCCGAGCCACAACTCCGCCAGTCTCACCGGCCGCCCCAAACCGACTGCCTCTCGCCGTCCCGCGCGCCCCAGCCAAAAACGCAAAGATGCTCATGCCAGGGGACGCGCCAAAGATAACAAGCCGATCGCTGATGATTGACCAGCGATCTGGCTCAGTGCGGCTGTAATCGTGTCGGAAAACTTTTAACGTGAATCGTCTGAATAAATATGACATCTGCCGTTCTCATACGTTGCGTACGCGATGCTACAGCCATTGTATATGTGCGTATATCCCGCGACATTCGTCACCTGAGTGTATTGTTATGTTAAGGTATTTCTGATGATGACGGCGTGTCCATTCGAGAGGCGTAACTTTTTGCATTGTGAGAGGTTGTGCCCATATTCTTGCTTCCAGATTTTTAATTATACGGGCCGTCCATACATTCAGTCTTCAGAGCAGAACGCAGCCATTCTCTTTGGTCGTTCCCATTGGCCGCTAAATACTAGAAATTATTGCCTCTTGCAAGGATTTTTAGCAAGTTTATTTCGAGCAAGTGCTAGAAAACAGCTGCCGTCCTGGGAATCACTAACCCGCCAACAATACTGTTGAGTCAGGGTAGGGAAAGACTAACCCATCATCCCAATTGCACGATGGCTCTCGCATCCCGAGCAATTACGAGGACGACTGGTGCGGTTGGGAATTACTTGTTAGCCTGTCAGCACGCAGGTGGCCTGTCTGCCTTGGCGCGCCTGGGCAGAATCCGGGGAAGCCCCGCCGGCGGCGCCGAGTGGAGCAGCCATCGGGCGCGCGGCGTTGTTTCGATCCGCCAGCTCCGGGCGCTCGCGCGCGCGCGTACACACACACGCATACACACACACATTACTGGCGTTATTGCGGCTTAGTCCGCCGGCGCAGACGTCAGGCGCCGCGCGCTCTCCCTTTAAGTAATGAGCGCCGGAACGGCTGTGAAAGCCCCAGTGATTGATTGTTGCGCGCGGTGGCGGTGGAGGGCCGAGCCGAGCCGCCGGCCCGGTATTAACCTGCCGCTGGAGCGAGGGGCCGAGTATCGACTGCGCCTGCGGGGTGCTTTCCCTCGCTGCTCCTGTAGCGGAGGGCTCCCGCGGGAGCCCGACGTCGCACTAGCGCGCCACCTGCCGCATTATCCGGGGACAACGCGCGCGCACTTGGCCGCCCGCCGGCGAAATATCGCGCGGCCCGGCTCCTTGCTGCACGGCCGGGGTCGATGCGGACCGAGGACTGTGGAGGCGTAGCGGCGGCGCCTCCGGCTACTCCCTGTCGCCGGCAGCGAGCAGCCGCTGCCCGGCGAAGGCGGGGTGTTTCATTAGCAAACCATTAGCACAGCCAGTCACAGTTTGGCACAGGCAGTAACCGACTACACGGAGCATAACATCTAAGCAATTATACGGAGTGTAACATCATTCGTAATCGGATGAACAAGGATATGCGGAAATTAAAAGACCGGTATTGGGAGCGATTTACGAAAGGTATGCAACGAGACTTTTATGAACCGCAAGAGAAAGTGTGGTGAATACTCCAGAGGCAAAAGAAGGATAGTAATGCACACATTCAGAAACGCAATGTAAGAAAGAATTGCTGAGGTCATTAGTCTCCTAGAACTTAGAACTACTTAAACCTAACTAACCTAAGGACATCACACACATCCATGCCCGAGGCAGGATTCGAACCTGCGACCGTAGCGGTCGCGCAGTTCCCGACTGTAGCGCCTAGAACCGCTCGGCCATCCCGGCCGGCTTACGCAATGTAAGAAACATTATTTTAAATTACGGCATAAGAACGTAGCATAAGTGGAAAATGAAACTAGTCACTAAATCACAGAAAATGACAGACAAATAGACTTTTCATTGGAGGAAATACGCACTGTAATAAAAAGAAATTACAATGAAATGAATACCCCTAGCTGCATATAGGCGCTGATGTAAGTCAACGGGGACAGTTGAAAATGTGTGTCCCGACCGGGACTCGAACACGGGATCTCCTGCTTACATGGCAGACGCTCAATCCATCTTTTTTTTAAATCTCATTTTGTTCGTTTTCGTTCGTTATATGTGCTCGGGGCGGACGTCGCAAGACACCCGTTTCAGTTCGTCGTTGAACCATTAACTCAGTTTTTTTTGTTACAGAGGGTAGCTAACCCACTGACCGAACACGCTGAGCTACCGTGTCGGCATCCATCTGAGCCACCGAGGACACAGAGGGACTTATCTCTGGCACGCCTCCCGTGAGGCCCACATTCCCAACTTATTATCCCGCACTATATTCATAGTGCCTCTGCCCATTACACTCATGTCCGAAAGAACAGATACCATCTTCATCTATATATATAGCTAAGGCTCACCGGCCATTTGACCACCTTCTTCTGTGCGGATGCACAAACAGTGCCCGAACTCTTACGGGAGGCCGTGCGGGATTAGCCGAGCGGTCTAAGGCGCTGCAGTCATGATATGTGCGGCTGGTCCCGGCGGAGGTTCGAGTCCTCCCTCGGGCATGGTTGTGCGTGTTTGTCCTTAGGATAATTTAGGTTAAGCAGTGTGTAAGCTTAGGGACTGATGATCTTAGCAGTTAAGTCCCATAAGATTTCACACACATTTGAACATTTGAATCTCACGGGAGTCAGTAAAAAGCCGCGAGTATGTAATGAGCATAATGGGCAGCGGCACTATGAATATATTGCGGAACAATAAGTTGGGAATGTGGGTCTCACGGGAGGCGTGCCAGAGATAAGTCCGTCCAGTCGCACTATCCTCTGTGTCCTCGGTGGCTCAGATGGATGGAGAGAGCGACTGCCATGTAAGCAGGGCATTCCGGGTTCGAGTCCCGGTCAGGACACACATTTTCAGCTATCCCCGTTGACTTATATCAACGCCTGTATCCAGCTAGGGGTATTGATTTCATTGTAATTTCATTCTAACGAGCTGCATGGTCGCCGATGGTATCCGTTCTTTCGGATATGCCCGAAAGATGGCATATACAGGATGTTCGGAAATTCCGGTTACAAACTTCTAGGAAACTGTTTTTGATTTTGCTCAGTAACAGTCCTACAATATTTTTTAAAAGAACACACCGCCATTTGAGCGATGTATTGTTTATTTAAGTACAAGACGTGTTTCGGCCGTATATGCCATTTTCAAGTATTTGATTTTATGTGTTTAACATATATTGCAGGACCCTTAAGATGTTGTCAAGCCCAAACTTGGCAATAAATTAAGAAAAATATTGGCTCCCCCCCCCCCCCAAGAAACGCCAGACGTAGAACCACCATCTTGTAACAGATCAGTAAATAATCGTGGGATCACGTTGTATTTAATAAAAACAGGCTTACGTTGGTGAATAAAAGATGAGCACATGTTCTTAAAACGTAATGATAGTGAAGTCAAAGAGTGCGAGTAATAGAAGAACTGAACACTTGGGGTGAGGTTATTGAGGCAGCAAGACGTTGGATCCGAAGTCAACTAGTAGTTTGGTACCATGTAGGAATACACGCCCTCCCGGTAAGGTCACGTAAGGCTGCCGCATTCGATGCGGGTTCAGTTGAAAAATTCGGTTTTGTAGCCAGAGGAATGAGGAATGGTACTGTGGGTCGACGTGAAGAGGTGACAATACCAGGAGCGAGCGAGCATGTTTGGACGTGCCCACGACGAACGCGTGAATGAACTTGTTCAATTCTTTGGTGTATCAAAACGGACTGTCCAGAGAATCTCCAAGGAACTGTGTGCAACTCGCGGCTATGAAAAATGGCTCTGAGCACTATGGGACTTAACTACTGTGGTCATCAGTCCCCTAGAACTTAGAACTAATTAAACCTAACTAATCTAAGGACATCACACACATCCATGCCCGAGGCAGGATTCGAACCTGCGACCGTAGCAGTCGCGCGGTTCCGGACTGAGCGCCTAGAACCGCTAGACCACCGCGGCCGGCTCGCGGCTATGAATATGGCCTAAACACAATGGTCGTAGAACGATGCTAACAGACAGAGACCAGAGACGGCTGCCACACCTCGTCAGTGACGGTCGGTTTCAGTGTCAGTGAATGTACAAGCGCGTCTCAACCAGTTTCGTTGGGAACATTGCGTCCAATGGACATTTGGATTCGGATACCTACCAAAAGGTCGTTGCTCACAGCGGTACGTAAATCTCCATGTCTATAAAGAAAAGAACAGAGGTGGTAGCGAATATACGCATATTATGTGGTCCGACGAGTCGCGGTTTTTTTTTTCCCCTCCAAATTATGCAAGGCGTCAAGTGCACACGTCGCGATGAAGCATTTTTGTCCTGTATGCTTGTTTCTCCGTCTACGTGAGGCCCTGGGTAGTAGCTTGGGATACTTCCACCCGAGTGGGCGATAAATTGACAGTGAGATGAATTGTTATAAATTTGTGCGAAGACAACCGCACAACCGTAATGAATACCTCACCTGGCTGCTAACGCACATTACACCCAGAACGGAAACAGACGTGTCAGCGGTAACGATGCATGTAGACAATGTTGTACTGTCTCAAGGAATTCCCTGGCCTGTTGAAATCGGTCATCAAAAATATACGTTCGGCAACCGGAGAGGCAAATCGCTTGTTCGATTTTGTCAGTGCCGCATTTACCTAGTTGGGACAGCTGTAACCAGTCGAATTACCTGACCGCTACATGCTGTCGATACGTCGTCCGATTCTGACTTCCAAACACCTCGCGTTGCTTTATAACAGTAACACAAGAACTGACTTCACTCGCATCCTTGCTGTACCCGTCTGTAAAACGAAAACATTCTAAATCTTCATATCCACTGCTTCTTCCTGCCTATTGAACAAGCTACCCCGTGGTGTATGCAAAAACCGGCTCCAGTTTGCATTTGAGAAAGAGCTAAGTAACTTCCTTTTGTTGCTGCAGTAATTTTTCTTTCAACGATTAACATAATGGCCATTCCCTCTTGTTCAACAGTGAAGCAAATGCCCTTTTACTCCTTCTTTTCCCAGCCATTTTTTCCCTCCTTCAGTCATTAATCCTAGCTTGCTTTTTCTCGTCTCTTCTTTAGTCGCATTCGTCCTCGTTCTCATCTTCTGTTATTTATATTTCTGTCTCTTCTCATTTTGATTGCTGCCAAGGTAAAAATATCTACCGACTTGTCTAAGTTATTTGTATCACCTTTCTCTTCGCAAAACAAGCAGAACGATATTTATTTCTGTTGTAGCTTTTACTGTTATCAGTCCCTTTAGATTCCATGCTACGAGCATTGTAACATAGTTAGATTAAGCAACATTCGTCATCTATCAAACAATCGATCGATCGTATCTTGTGGCAGCGACTCTGTTTCATGATTGATCTATTAATAAAACAAGGTGAGTTCCAGGTTGAAACAGAAGGCCTTTCGGATATTGCAAGAAAAATAAATCAATGAATTTAATAAAAATGACACACACACACGGGCTTCTTTTTCTCTATGCTTTTACTGTTCTTTAATGTACACTCGCAAAAGTGACTGTTTTGCATTCCATTGCGCGGGTGTCGAAGGACTGATCAACACTGTACATTGCGAGCTGTTTCAGTCAAATTGGTGGCCGGTGCACGTGACAGCAATCGGCAACAATTTACCGCGAGCTTACCAAGTTGAGAGATTTTCGAGCTTAATCGTCATTTGTTAACGAAATAAAAGCGAAATCTGCTTGTATATCTCGTCGGATAAATAGGATAAGCAACATTATTTCTCTACTAATAACCATTTGTGTGTGTGTGTGTGTGTGTGTGTGTGTGTGTGTGTGTGTGACTGGCGGTTAACTGCTCGAAGAAACCGTCAGTCACATTCGGTGATGGTACTATCAAATCTCTCCTGTATCCTATCTTCTTTTTATATTCTTCTTAAAAAACAACAAAATTTTAGTTATATTTCAACCTTAAATTATAGTTATTTTGAAAAGTATCACTCTTGGTAAATGTTGTAGATAAAACAAAAGAAAAGAAAATTGTAAAAAATGAAGAACGAAAATTGTAAGATGTACGACCTGTTTTAAACATCAGGTGACTGGTCTATAATTTGGCAATAAATAAATAAAAAATAAATATCTCGTCGAAGCTGCATTTAGAGAAGAGAAATTTGTGCCCTTCTGAAAGACATAAGACACAGAGATGGTAAAGGAGATACAACGGCATGCGTACATCCATTGACTGGTAATCGGATAGTGATTATAACATTTGCCTTTCCCCAAAAGGAGTGTAGGTAAGCTTCCGGTCCCTGTTGATGTCAACGAGCGAGATGGCGGACTGTTTTGAGGCACAGCATTCGTGTTCGTGAAGAGCGGGCTCAAACCCCGAACCGATCGCAAAATTGACATCACTACTCTGGTCTTGATGACTACATTGAATATTACGTTCGGTTCGCATATACACAGGACGAAATCATAGCTGTAGTTAACCCAGGCTGACACGAGAGTGTGACTTATTTATCAGAATACTGACAACTTATTAATACTGCCAAGAACAGAAAACGATGTTCCGCAATGCGTGAAATGAAAGTGCTCGTAAGACTGTGTCTCCCAACACATTCGTCTTTACGATGTTCGTGTGGAAAGTGTGGGTCGCTATTAATGCTATCTTCTGGCGCACTCTAATGCAGCCGCTTGCACTTAATTTTTTTTAATTTTTTATTTTTTTTAAATCAGCTAGAATCGCTGCGTTGACGTTACTTTGATGTGTCCTGCTATGTAAATTTCTACTCGTAAACGCCATATAAACTAGAGTGCGTTTCTGCTCTATCTAAAAACTCTGAAGATGAAACTCACTTTAATTATACACCTAGATGCAGTAGTTTTACTCTTTTATCTCCTGAATTTGTGAGACACTTCGTGTCCTAGTTTATAAAGTTGCATTGCTCCAGGAATAGTTTTTCGCTTTAGCGTTTAAGTCGTTCCAGAAAAACATAGTTTATGGATTCTGTTTGTGTGTCAGTTGGTACGCTGTTCAATAAGTCCTCAACTTTTTCTAACCACTTTTGTTTGTTTTGTTTCAGATAACCGGTGGCAAAAGTACTCCAAGGTAAGGCGCTGTTCCATTTCATCGGTAAAGTAGAGCAGCAAGCGCTACTTTTATTGTCTACTTATTACTATTGGATTACTGTGCGTCTGTCGTATTTTACTATTCGAGAGTCACTTTCTCCTAAACGTGGAAGTCGAGTGCCATGGAAGCGCATTGATCATTGCGCCAGCGTAACTTGAGGCATTCGGAAGAACAGACGAAGGCGTTCTCACTCCAAAAATCTCCCCGTGGATAACTGTTAAATTGTCATGTTTCCCCAAGAAATAAGAGACGAGCGAGAACTGTTAATCTGGATACTGTAGGATCATTGTCTGACCATCCAGATCCACCAGCAGTCACTGTACTAAGAAGTCGCATTGGCAGACTTTATGTGGGATGACTCCATCAGTACCAGACAAAAGCGGAACAGAAAATTTGTTAAGGGGTCCCAGAGGGAAGCCACCAAACTCTGAGGGGGATGTGGCTATCATCCGCGCATAGGCCTATTGGGGTTCTCGTCTTCAGTTCAGTGCACTTTATTTTAGTATCTCTCGCTATGATTGTGCCGTCTTTAGAATGAGAATTTTCTTTCGGAAACATAAGGCGCTAGCAAGGAAGAAAAGTAAGACTGATACTGGGGTCAAGCGGCACTACATCTACTGCCTCTACTGGACAAGAATGAGGCCTACTTAATCATCCCAAAATGTTCCTAAAGTTATTTGAATTAGTGTCGCCGGAAGGAACTGGTACAATGTCTTAACCATACATGGAAGCCGCACATGATCGACGTCCATAATGTCCCTTTATTATTGGAGACTAGAGCATATCCTAAGCTCGAACGTAATTTCGTTTTCAGGGGGGAAAAAAACCTTCTCGACAAGTCAACACAAGTTGAGGAGACAGCGCTCGTGTGGCAGCACAGCTCGCGGCTTCCCACGCGTTGTCATGCTGATTACTGGATGCTGATAAACCTACTGATTCCCTCTTTCTAAACTTCCAAAAGGCTTACGACGCATGTGTTCCACTGCCGTCTGATAACCGAGGTTCGATGAGACAAAGTATGATTGATTCGAAGAATCTTTGAAGCCTGTGCTACATCTACATTTATGCTCCGCAAGCCACCCAATGGTGTGTGGCGGAGGGGACTTTACGTGCCACTGTCATTACCTCCCTTTCCTGTTCCAGTCGCGTATGGTGCGCGGGAAGAACGACTGCCGGAAAGCCTCCGTGCGCTCTCGAATCTCTCTAATTTTACATTCGTGATCTCCTCGGGAGGTATAAGTAGGGGAAGCAATATATTCGATACCTCATCCAGAAACGCACCCTCTCGAAACCTGGATAGCAAGCTACACCGCGATGCAGAGCGCCTCTCTTGCAGAGTCTGCCACCTGAGTTTGCTAAACATCTCCGTAACGCTATCACGCTTACCAAATAACCCTGTGACGAAACGCGCTGCTCTTCTCTGGATGTTCTCTATCTCCTCTGTCAACCCGACCTGGTACGGATCCCACACTGATGAGCAATACTCAATTATAGGTCGAACGAGTGTTTTGTAAGCCACCTCCTTTGTTGATGGACTACATTTTCTAAGGACTCTCCCAATGAATCTCAAGCTGGCACATGCCTTACCAACAATTAATTTTATATGATCATTCCACTTCAAATCGTTCCGTACGCATACTCCCAGATATTTTAGAGAAGTAACTGCTACCAGTGTTTGTTCCCCTATCATAGAATCATACAATAAAGTATCCTTCTTTCTATGTATTCGCAATACATTACATTTGTCTATGTTAAGGGTCAGTTGCCACTCCCTGCACCAAGTGCCTATACGCTGCATTTCGCTGCAATTTTCTAACGCTGCAACTTCTCTGTATACTACAGCATCATCCGCGAAAAGCCGCATGGAACTTCCGACACTATCTACTAGGTCATTTATATATATTGTGAAAAGCAATTGTCCCATAACACTCCCCTATCGCACGCCAGAGGTTACTTTAACGTCTGTAGACGTCTCTCCATTGATAACAACATGCTGTGTTCTGTTTGCTAAAAACTTTTCAATCCAGCCACAGAGCTGGTCTGTTATTCCGTAGGCTCTTACTTTGTTTACCAGGCGACAGTGCGGAACTGTATCGAACGCCTTCCGGAAGTCAAGGAAAATAGCATCTACCTGGGAGCCTGTATCTAATATTTTCTGGGTCTCATGAACAAATAAAGCGAGTTGGGTCTCACACGATCGCTGTTTCCGGAATTCATGCTGATTCCTACAGAGTACATTCTGGGTTTCCAGAAATGACATGATACGCGAGCAAAAAAGATGCTCTAAAATTCTACAACAGATCGATGTCAGAGATATAGGCCTATAGTTTTGCTCATCTGCTCGACGACCCTTCTTGAAAACTGGAACTACCTGTGATCTTTTCCGTTCCTCTAGAGACTTGCGGTACACGGCTGTTAGAAGGGGGACAAGTTCTTTCGCGTACTCTGTGTAGAATCGAATTGGTATCCCGTCAGGTCCAGTGGACTTTCCTCTCCATCATGGATATGCTGTTTCGAGCCACTTACTGATTTAACGTAAGATCAGAACTTCCTAGGATTTTCTGTCAAGTGGGTACATAGAATTTTACTTTCGAATTCACTGAACGCTTCACGCATAGCCATCTTTCCGCTAACTTTGACATCGTTTAGCTTCTGTTTGTCTGAGAGGTTTTGGCTGCGTTTAAACTTGGAGTGAAGCTGTCTTTGCTTTCGCAGTAGTTTCCTAACTTTGTTGTTGAAGCACCGTGGGTTTTTCCCGTCCCTCACAGTTTTACTCGGCAAGTACCTGTCTAAAACGCATTTTGCAATTGCCTTAAACTTTTTCCATAAACACTCAACATTGTCAGTGTCGGAACAGAAATTTTCGTTTTGATCTGTGAGGTAGTCTGAAATCTGCCTTCTATTACGCTTGCTAAACGGACAATTCTTCCTCCCTTTCTTTATATTCCTATTTACTTCCATATTCAGGGATGCTGCAACGGCCTTATGATCATTGATTCCCTGTTCTGCGCTTACAGAGTCGAATAGTTCGGGTCTGTTTGTTATCAGTCGGTCCAAGATGTTATCTCCACGAGTCGGTTCCCTGTTTAATTGCTCGAGGTAATTTTCGGATAGTGCACTCATTATAATGTCACTCGATGCTCTGTCCCTACCACCCGTCCTAAACATCTGAGTGTCCCAATCTATATCTGGTAAATTGAAATCTCCACCTAAGACTATAACATGCTGAGGAAATTTATGTGAAATGTATTCCAGATTTTCTCTCAGTTGTTCTGCCACTAATGCTGCTGAGTGGGAGGTCGGTAAAAGGAGCCAATTATTAACCTAGCTCTGTTGTTGAGTGTAACCCCCACCCATGATAATTCACAGGAACTATCCACTTCTGCTTCACTACAGGATAAACTATTACTAACAGCGACGAACACTCCACCACCGGTTGCATGCAATCTGTCCTTTCTAAACACCGTCTGTGCCTTTGTAAAAATTTCGGCAGAATTTTATCTCTGGCTTCAGCAAGCTTTCCGTACCTATAACGATTTCAGCTTCGGTGCTTTCTATCAGCGCTTGAAGTTCCGGTACTTCACCAACGCAGCTTCAACAGTTTACAATTACAATACCTGTACTGGACTGCGAATGTTCGGCTGACGTGACAGTAAATCTGGAAATGTTCTCAATAAAAGTTAGTGATTTGATCAAATACGGTCAGCATCAGCTAAAAGAGTCACTCGAATGAAAATTAGCCGGATGGAAAAAAGTAAGTAAACTGTTCATTACTTCGAAAGTAATCGCCATATCTGTTAATACATCTGTCTCACTTTGAGACAACCCGGTGAGTGCCTTCATGAAAAAATGTTTGCTGTTGCCTACGGAACCATGACTGTACACAGGTGAGCACTCTTCGCCCGAAGCAAATCGACGCCCACGAATGTCTTTCTTCAGGGCTCCAAAAAATATGGAAATCGCATGGGGAGAGATCGGGACTGTATGGAAGATATTTAAGGGCTTCCCAGCGAAACTTTTGCAGCGTAGTCTGAAACAACCTTGGCAACATGAGGGCCCGCCCACAACCTCCACACAGTCATCTTGCGATTCCCATATTTGGAGCCCTGAAGGAAAGCATTCGTGGCCGTCGATTGTTTTTTTTTCCGAACATCTGGGTATAATTATGGTTCCGTAGGCAACCACAAACATAGCTCCATGAGGGCACTGACTGGCATATCTCACACTGGGACAAATGTATTAACAGATATGGCGATTACTTTACAGTTTACTTACTTTTTTCCCATCTGTCTCGTTTTTATTTGACTGCTCCTTGTGTAGGCCTGCTGTATGCTGGCTATGCTGTTTCCTACAAGAAAATCTCATTGCTGGATGACTGTAAGGAAGTTTAGAACATCTTAGATGAGATACTTAACTTGCATTTCTGACATTATTTATTATCGCCATAACTGTAACTTCACATCTTTCAGTGTTTGCTCTGTATTTCTTGTACAGTTTTTGTGTCTGAAGATAACAAGTAGACTTTTGCGAGTGTTAACTTTAATGCGCGGCGAGCTGAGCCATTTTTCTAAACTTTTGAACATGGCTGTGTGGTCAGCTACCGTTCACAAAGTAAAATTAAAGCAATAACAGCCCGCGGTCGCATAAAGAAATCTTTTGACTTAGGTTTCGGCGCTACTATGAGTGCCTTCATGAGAAGTAAAACACTCAAACTGGTCTATGACACAAGTACAAAATTATAGGAGAAAAAATTTTAAGTCTAAGTAATGACTAGCGGCACAAAAAGAAACAGTACTTACATGTCACGTATAATAATAAATATCAAGCGATAAAGCTTTAGTCACATTTTTCTAAGTTTGCTGGTATATTGCTTTTTCATTTGTTTTACGCGTTTTTCATTTGTTAAATTAGTACTTTCACAGAATATAGAGTGAGAACAGAAAAATAAAGAAAAAATTGCGTCACATGTGGGGAACTAATAGTAGTAATAATAATTAACAATAAACAAAATAATAAGATCAGTATTAAGTACGTAACGTTCAACTAACGAAGCGAAAGCAAATTGCCAAAAGAACATTGCTACAAACTCCGAAATTTCGTTTTACATGTCAGGAATATTTTCTCCCATGCAACAGTTCCACGCGTAAACAGTTAAAAAAATCATAAGTGGGATTTGAACGCGGGATCTTTGGTGCGACGACCGCGCGCTGTATCTCGTCACAGATCTACAATACCATCCCTCACAGATGTGCTCTTCCTGTCCTCCGTAGCGGCAGCGATACTTTTAATTACCGTTTGCGCATGTTCTGCTGGACGACAGCATACAGTACGAACTAAATTGATGTTTTGGTTTTTTTTCACTAGCAGCTTATTTTTTATGACTCACCGTCTAATTTCTTATGGTGGGTCGTATGTTGCCACTTGGCCGCTGTGACTGGGTCCGGGGTCCGGAGTGACTGGAAGTAACACCACACCGGCTCCCGTCCCCAGTCACACCGTTGCCCGTGTCCCGCCACGTGGAGGCGGGCTTTATTTGTTTACATCCATTTGATATATTTTTTGTGCAGCATTACGAAAACTTATAACTAATACACAAACAAGTGAGATATTAATAAACAAAACGAAATTAAATATTTAGAAAGAAGGAAGGAAGAGAATTGAATAGAGAAGAGATAGGTATAATATTGCCCGTCTTGGAATGACCCTTAAGACGCTGGCCATCGCTCACCATGCCTTTAATATCTAACATCCTAAAAAGCAACTTAAGAGATTAGGGTACGCTAAAGCTAGAAACTAAGACTAAGACCTCCATGTCCAGCCTGCTAAACTATTTACGATATACAATAGAGAGGTAACTGATTTTGTGGTTGGCTCAAAGTTGCTGATAAAAGGGTACTTGTGGTAAAAGTGTTGAGGTAATGACGCTAACGGTTTGTGTTGAGCCTACAAGGCTCCTACTAGAGTACATCAGGCGCAAGCACCTCTCGGCCCCACCGACAACACGACCTGAACGGTGGTTTTCCCCGATCTACCATAGGTATCCGTCGGGTTGGGCTCAAAAGAGAGGAGCCACAATTAAGATCCTTCCATCCAGACCGTGCGCCGCCTCTTACCAGGAGGCGTAGGTCCCTTGACGAGGTGCCTAACTTTAAGCTTCAGATCAGAATTTATTATTGTAGTGGGGGTTGAGGTATAGGCTGTGTAGGTTGGTTGTACAAACAATTCATGCTGAGGCAATGAGACTTACAGTGATACGTGGTGTGGCAGTTAGTACCTTCCAGCCCCGCCAGCAACACAGCCAGAACGGTGGTGTTTTGGTTTGTACTCCATCGACATACAATGTTCGTTACCGACAGAGCCACGAGGTCTGGGTGTCAGTGGTGATCCGGCTACTCTAGCGCCTGACGTCAGGCAACCCGTTCCACACCCGTCAGATGTGGTTGCCTGTTTTTCGCGTTTGTCCGACACCTTGCCGTTTGAAGCGTAGCACTCGGGATGTGACGTCACTAGAGACAGTGGCGAGCTCCCTTTCTCGTTGGCCTCACACCATTGCCTGTGCTCACTCTCGCTCGCGCCGCGCCGGCCTGTGGAGAACACCAGCGCCCCTCGGGTGGCAGCCGAATAAACAGTTGGCCGCGCCTCGCGTACAGTAAGAATATCGAGCGGCCGGCGGCCTGGAGCCTGGCCGGAGTCACGCAGGCGCGGCCCACGCCGAAAGGTTAAACGCGGCGCCGCGCCGTGCCGTGCCGCTATCTCGCATGCGACGACCCGCGCGGCCGGCGGCGCGCCTCGCATATGCAAGTACTGTGGCGCTGCGGCAAAAACTGCGAATGAAATGTAATGGCCATCTTCGGTCCGCGCGGCCTAATTAGAACCGCGCCGCGTCGCGTCGCGTTACGTTACGTTACCATTCCGCCTTTGCGGCCTTTGTTTTTGTGTGCCGGCGCGGGGCTACGTGCCGGACCATCACGTCCGCCGGCTCTGGGCGCTTCTTGCTTTTATCTGCCGCGGCGGTCGCCCGAGCACTGTGCAAACACGATCCGTGCCGGGTCGAAAAAGGCGGGCCCACTAGATTCCAGGCGCGACCACGTATGCTTCCGTTTGCAGTTTTCGTTGGCGTGCCTCTACAAATGATATATCTGGCAGCGTAATACGCCCGACTGGTCCGTAAAAGTAGAAAAACTAATACGTAGAACGCCCAGAGCAAAATTATTTTTTCCAGTTATGGGAAAATTCAATAACGAGCATGCAGTTTGTACGAATCGAGAGATTGTAGCAATGGAAAATTGCACTGAAATGCAGGAGGATCTGCAACGATTTGACGCATGGTGCAGGCAATGGCAATTGAATCTCAATGTAGACAAGTGTATTGTGCTGCGAATACATAGAAGGAAAGGTCCTTTATCATTTAGCTAAAATATAGCAGGTCAGCAATTGGAAGCAGTTAATTCCGTAAATCATCTGGGAGTAGGCATTAGGAGTGATTTAAAATGGAATGACCATATAAAATTAATCGTCGGTAAAGCAGATGCCAGACTGAGATTCATTGGAAGAATCCCAAGGAAATGCAGTCGGAAAACAAAGGAAGTAGGTTACAGTACACTTGTTCTCCCACTGCTTGAATACTGCTCAGCGATGTGGGATCCGTACCAGATAGGGCTGATAGAAGAGATAGAGAAGATCCTACGGAGAGCAGCGCGCTTCGTTACAGGATCATTTAGTAATCGCGAAAGCGTTACGGAGATTATAGATAAACTCCAGTGGAAGACGCTCAGTAGCTCGGTACGGGCTTTTGTTGAAGTTTCGAGAACGTACCTTCACCGAGGAGTCAAGCAGTATATTGCTGCCTCCTACGAGACCACGAGGATAAAATCAGAGAGATTAGAGCCCACACAGAGGCATACCGACAATCTTTCTTTCCACGAACAATACGAGACTGGAATAGAAGGGACAACCGATAGAGGTACTCAAAGTACCCTCCGCCACACAACGTCAGGTGGTTTGCTGAGTATGGATGTAGATGTAGAATGTGCTTCATCCAAATTCTAGTGCAACGGTACTGAGACTACTCTACGTATATCTATAGTACTGACACAGAAGTTTTCCCCATACTGTTAACTGACATTTTTGCTTGCCAGCAAGTACATAGTCCAGTGAATCCTTAAGTCTTTAAGTAATATAAGCCATCCGTGAAACAAATGGCTCTCAAAATACTGGTTCAACCGTCTCTAGAACACTGTACGTCTATCTGGGGCCCTTGTCAGGGTGTAATAAAAATATGTGGCCAAACTTTCAGCAGAAACTCCTCACACGTAGACGAAGAAAAACTTCTTCGTATATAAAAGGCAGTGTCCTGACTGACTGACTCACTCACTCTCTCATCATCGTCCAGCCCAAACTACTAACGGTAAAAACTTGAAATTAGCAGATAGTTTGACGTTACACTGCAGGCATCGTTTTAGCAAACGATTTTTCTAAACCCCACTCATAAGGGGGTAAAATATGGGATGAAACGCCTTTTAAAAACTTGTGTCTATTAAGGCAATTTTTAAACTGGAACTTCGAAAATAGACATTTTATTTCTCGGTGTGAAAAAAGAAATACGTGTTTTGGCATTTCAAGAAATTTAACCCCGTTGGGGGTGGAATAGTGGGTGAAATTTGTATAAAATTAATCATTATTAAAGAACATTTTAAAGCTGCATTTATGAAAATCGGTATGGACTTATTTGACTTCTCGATTAGAAGTAAGTACGTGTTTTATTGTTTTAGTAAATTCAACATTTATGTTGTTTTATGAAAAATTTTACTGTGGAAACATTTTTAAAATTAAATCTATGAAAATATGAATTTGGCTTCTTGATTGGAAACGAAAAAAACTCGTTACCCTCTTTTTCGAAATTGAACCCCTTTGGTGGTCAAATAGGAGATGAAAATTTTTATGGAAATATTTCGTTATGCAAGCATTTTTGAAGATAAATCTATGAAGATTTTTACGTGGCCAACCTGTTAAAAAAAAAAAGAAAAAAAACATGTACACTCCTGGAAATGGAAAAAAGAACACATTGACACCGGTGTGTCAGACCCACCATACTTGCTCCGGACACTGCGAGAGGGCTGTACAAGCAATGATCACACGCACGGCACAGCGGACACACCAGGAACCGCGGTGTTGGCCGTCGAATGGCGCTAGCTGCGCAGCATTTGTGCACCGCCGCCGTCAGTGTCAGCCAGTTTGCCGTGGCATACGGAGCTCCATCGCAGTCTTTAACACTGGTAGCATGCCGCGACAGCGTGGACGTGAACCGTATGTACAGTTGACGGACTTTGAGCGAGGGCGTATAGTGGGCATGCGGGAGGCCGGGTGGACGTACCGCCGAATTGCTCAACACGTGGGGCGTGAGGTCTCCACAGTACATCGATGTTGTCGCCAGTGGTCGGCGGAAGGTGCACGTGCCCGTCGACCTGGGACCGGACCGCAGCGACGCACGGATGCACGCCAAGACCGTAGGATCCTACGCAGTGCCGTAGGGGACCGCACCGCCACTTCCCAGCAAATTAGGGACACTGTTGCTCCTGGGGTATCGGCGAGGACCATTCGCAACCATGAAGCTGGGCTACGGTCCCGCACACCGTTAGGCCGTCTTCCACTCACGCCCCAACATCGTGCAGCCCGCCTCCAGTGGTGTCGCGACAGGCGTGAATGGAGGGACGAATGGAGACGTGTCGTCTTCAGCGATGAGAGTCGCTTCTGCCTTGGTGCCAATGATGGTCGTATGCGTGTTTGGCGCCGTGCAGGTGAGCGCCACAATCAGGACTGCATACGACCGAGGCACACAGGGCCAACACCCGGCATCATGGTGTGGGGAGCGATCTCCTACACTGGCCGTACACCACTGGTGATCGTCGAGGGGACACTGAATAGTGCACGGTACATCCAAACCGTCATCGAACCCATCGTTCTACCATTCCTAGACCGGCAAGGGAACTTGCTGTTCCAACAGGACAATGCACGTCCGCATGTATCCCGTGCCACCCAACGTGCTCTAGAAGGTGTAAGTCAACTACCCTGGCCAGCAAGATCTCCGGATCTGTCCCCCATTGAGCATGTTTGGGACTGGATGAAGCGTCGTCTCACGCGGTCTGCACGTCCAGCACGAACGCTGGTCCAACTGAGGCGCCAGGTGGAAATGGCATGGCAAGCCGTTCCACAGGACTACATCCAGCATCTCTACGATCGTCTCCATGGGAGAATAGCAGCCTGCATTGCTGCGAAAGGTGGATATACACTGTACTAGTGCCGAAATTGTGCATGCTCTGTTGCCTGTGTCTATGTGCCTGTGGTTCTGTCAGTGTGATCATGTGATGTATCTGACCCCAGGAATGTGTCAATAATGTTTCCTCTTCCTGGGACAATGAATTCACGGTGTTCTTATTTCAATTTCCAGGAGTGTATTTCACTGAATGAAGTTTGGAAGGTAGGAGACGAGGCACTGGCGGAATTAAATTGTGAGGACGGGTCGTGAGTCGTGCTTGGGTAGCTCAGTTGGTAGAGCACTTGCCCGCGAAAGGCAAAGGTTCCGAGTTCGAGTCTCGGTCCGACACACAGTTTTAATCTGCCAGGAAGTTTCATGCATTTCACTGTTTTTGGATACTCAACACCTAAGGGAGTGAAATAGGGGGCAGTGTTTTATGAAAATATTTCATTGTGAAAGCATTTTTATGCTGTATTTATGACAATTTGTATTTGGCTTCTCAGTTAGAAGTGAAAAAAAATACATGTCTCGCCGTTTTTGGAGAACCAACCATTAAGGGAATGGAATAGGGCCAGACTGATTCACTGGATTATCATCGCCTAGCCGGAACAGAAACTTGACGTTTGGACAGTGTGTGAATCTTACTCTGTAAGCATTATTTCACAAGAGATTTTTCTAAATTCCACGCCTAGAGAGACGGAGTAAGGGATGAAAGGTGTTTTGAAAATATTTCGCTATTAAGGCAATTTCGAAGCTAGAATGACGAAAATTGGTATCTACTTTCTCAGTCACAAATAAAAAACACATGTTTCAGTATTTCTCGACATTCGTGTACTAGATATTCAACTACGAAGGGGGTAAAATAGGGAATGAAAGTTTCTAAAAACATATTTCGCTGTATTAAAAAGTTTTGAAAGGTAATCATCAAAACTGATATTTCACTTCTCGGTGTTAGGGGATGAACTTTCTGTGGAAATACGGAAATACTACCACAAGAACATAGAACGCATGATTAATAAAAACCGTGTATTCCAGCTACCAGAATCGCTTTTTGATCAAAGTACATTTCGAAGACCATGCCTCTATGACCTTATTGAGCGTGGAAAGTTTAGAGGAGGCTTCAGTTGGCGAACAACGTAAAAATTCGATTAAAGGAAAAAAAAAATCTGTGGAGACCACAGAGTCACATTAGCGAAGCTGCCGGCGCTTAGGTGGTCTATTATGTGAATCCGGGCCTGGAAATGCCGTATTTCTACGTTAGAGCTCAGTTTCTACAACTCTTCAACACATCAGTAACACACAGGAAAAGAAAGTGTCGGCACAGTATGAAACACATTCCTAAATGATATCTTCAAAATGTTAGCAAGGATACGTGCAACAGCCCGACGTCGCGTTAAATCTCTGATGTGCTGATGTATTCTCGGAGAACTGCATATTGTCTCACAACCTTTCTCAGTAAGACTCATGCACACCTTGTTCTGGGATTCCGTGCACAGGATCTTTTATAAGCCTCCACAAATAAAAATCCAGTGCGTTGACATCCGCAGCGCGTGGAGGCCGACAAGTGGTCCACCTCTACCTAACCATCTGTCACAGAGTCTGTTACTTAGAAGCGTACGGACATTACCACTGAAACGAGGAGTAGTTCGATCGCGCATGAAGTACATGTTTTGACGCACTCGTGAAGGTACATGTTCCACAGAACAGGTGGAATATTATCTAAGAAAGCATGCTAAGTTTCTCCCCTGAGCATGGCAAAAAGCCACCAGTTATTCCTCCGCATACATTGACAGAAAATCATTGTTGATGACATGAGGACTCTCGATAAACGTTAATAAGGAATAGTAGCGGACCAGAGATTGAACTTCATGGGACCCCCATTGTGATTCCTAAACGCGAAGAACTTTATGCACTCACTATTTACATAAAAAATAGACGTGAATTTTTTATAATCTTCAAATATCACACATATTACAACAAAACTGTATCATTCTAGAGCCCACTGATGATACCGTAAAGCGAAAAAGGCGAAAAGCGTCTAGGAGAAATGAAATTCACGCAGCAAGAACAGGCGGTTTTTATTTTTTTAAAAAAAATATTTATGTGCTTGCTGCAGAGAATGGCCACGCAAACAAACTCGTTATTTGCGTTCTGTTTGTTAAGTGTGATTCAAAGAATTTGTGTTCCCCATGATTAATGATTAATGTGATTGTGAAGAGATGGTAGAAAACATCCTTTAACATGGAAATAAGGCGAGTCCATACCCTTACGACACATTTTATTCCTCTATGTGTGAGGAATATTGCCTGGAAGTCCGCCTGCTTAGCTGGGTAGTAGCGTGCTCGCTTCCCATGCAAGCGGGCCCGTGTTCGATTCCCGGCCGGGTTGGAGATTTTCTCCGCTCGGGGACTGTGTGTTGTGTTGTCCTCATCATCATTCCGCGGATGGGGCCTCCCGGCCAACGATGCCTGCGCTGATATCCTGGAAGTTGGCCAATACCTGTTCGTTACACCCCATAGAGAGGATCCAACGGAGAGCGGTGTGGTTCATGCATTGCGGATATGCTCAACAAACTCCAGTCCGAGATACAACAGAAGCGTTTCGCTTCACAGAGAAGCTTATTATTAAAATTCGAAGGCCTTCCGTTCCAAGAGGAG
This sequence comes from Schistocerca serialis cubense, assembly GCF_023864345.2. Classification (NCBI taxonomy): domain Eukaryota; kingdom Metazoa; phylum Arthropoda; class Insecta; order Orthoptera; family Acrididae; genus Schistocerca; species Schistocerca serialis. Next base: position 865,435,918 of record NC_064641.1, on the reverse strand, counting down.
TCGGGAAACGTAATACTTCTTTGCACATATGTGTCGAGAAATAATCACGACTAAGAAAATCACGGATATTACAGCTCACGAGAATGCAGCGAATATGGGGACAAATGACAGTGGTACCAGTAGTACCCTCTGCCACACACCCTAAGGTGTGATGTAGTGGCAGAACGAAAGCCAAAACCAGAAAACTCGAATTGTACCCCATGAAAATGGAGTTTAGTTTCGATACATATTAATATAGAAACAATTAGCGACTGGAACTGTTTATTATTATTATTACTACTGTTATCATTATTATTCAATAGTATGGCTCACTGTAGTTTACAACTCCTATCACTAAATATATAAAAACGTCCTTGGTTCAGAGTCTACGTTTAACTGTACATTCCCATATAATTTGTTGGGGAAGTTTGACCTAAGGAGACGGGGGACTTTGAATAGGACTATGGTGTCAAATGAACATTCTGGAAGGCAACAGCTTTACATTTACTATATTATTAAATACAGGTTTTATTATTTAATTTAATCGTATGGTTTCGGCCCCCCGTCGGGCAGACCGTTCGCCGGGTGCCGGTCTTTCAATTTAACGCTACTTCGGCGACCTGCAGTCGATGAGGATGATATGATGATGATGATAATGATGATGATTATGAGGACAGTACAGCACCCAGACCCTGGGTGGAGACAATTCCCCGACCCAGCGGGAAATCGAATCCGGGCCCAGAGGATTGACAATCCGTCACGCTGACCATTCAGCTACCGGGGGCGGACATTAAATATCGTAACCTAACCTTTCAGTAAGTTCACAGCGATACTACCTCAGTGGAAACTTTTCCTGCGGTTGGCAGCATCAGTAGTTGTAAGAACGAGGGCCAAATGCTGGAGTAGTTGTAGTCTTGGTCGAAGCAAACTGAATGTCAGATCACAATGCTTGCTCTCTCCCACCTTCGCATCCACTGACATCTTAGCCACCGAGCGAGGTGGCGCAGTGGTTAGCACACTGGACTCGCATTCGGGAAGAGACGGTTCAATCCCGCTTCCGGCCATCCTGATTTAGGTTTCCCGTGATTTCCGTACATCGCTTTAGGCAAATGCCGGGATGGTTTCTTTGAAAGGCCACGGCCGACTTCCTTCCCTAATCCGATGAGACCGATGACCTCACAGTTTGGTCTCCTCGTCCGCAGCTCGTGGTCGTCCGGTAGCGTTCTCGCTACCCACGCCCGGGTTCCCGGGTTCGATTCCCGGCGGGGTCAGGGATTTTCTCTGCCTCGTGATGACTGGGTGTTGTGTGCTGTCCTTATGTTAGTTGGGTTTAAGTAGTTCTAAGTTCTAGGGGACTGATGACCATAGATGTTAAGTCCCATAGTGCTCAGAGCCATTTGAACCATTTTGGTCTCCTCCTCCAAATCAACCCAACCCGCACCTTAGGGGTGGGTTGATCTTCGACGAGATATGTCGTAGTTGAGACCCCAGACCCTCATTTGACAGAGTATCCAGATTCAATGATTTTCGTAAATCACTGAAGACGTATGCCGGTGTGGTTCCTTTCAAAAGGACACAACTGATTTTCTTTCCACGTCATTCCTTAATCCGTGCTTGTGCTTCGGCTATAATAACCTTGTATACAGTCAGTCTAAAGAATCTTCAAAAGAAACAGCGACTACAGCATAATTTTCGTAAAAGCATAAGTCTACACCTAGAGAGAGAGAGAGAGAGAGAGAGAGAGAGAGAGAGAGAGAGAGACGCCGACTGCTAGTATGCCTTGCTCGTCAAACGACGCCATTTGCATTAGTACTGTCGCTGTGTGCTGCTTACAGTATCAGTTCAAAGTGTTTAAATCGATTGATCAGCCCGCCGAATGTGAAATAGGTCATGATTCGGTTTTTGACAACCAGGAACTTGGCGGCGGCAGCAGCAGAAATCCATCGACAGATACGTGATGTGTATGGTACCAATGCAGTGAATGATCGCGAAGTGCGTAAGTAGGTGAGAACTATCAAGGATTGGCGGGAGAATGTCCATAAAATTGTGCGCACTTTGTGTTCACAGGCTGCTTACTGAGAAACAGAAAATGGAAAGAATGGCTTGTGCGCTTGATTTTTTTTAGACCGATATCGTAAGGAAGGGGATCAGTTTTTAGAGAATTCTGTTGCGGGGGAGGAGACGTAGGTTTCTCAGATGACTCCGTAGTCTAAAAGTCAGTCAATTGAATGGCGTCACATGACATCAAAGCCAGTCTCAACACATAAGGTTATGGCAACCGTGTGCTGGGATGGACATGGTTTGGTGTTAGACGAGTGTATGCAGCAAGGGACAACGATAAACGCAGCCACTTACTGCGCTATCCTGACTAAACTTCGACAAGCAATACACAATAAGCGATGTGCCCTTCTGACGTCTGGAGTTTTGTTGCTGCATGACAATGCCAGACCCCATTCTGCCAGTCGGACCAAAAATCTGATCAGATCTTTTGGATGGGAACAGATTGTCCACCTACCGTCAGATCTTTTGGATGGGAACAGATTGTCCACGTACCATACAGTCCAGACCTGAAGCCGAGCGATTTTCACTTTTTCTGCTACCTAAGGGAGTTTCACGGCGGCAAACGCTTTTACAGTAGATGGCGAGGTGAAAAAAGCAGTTAAAAACTGATTATCCACATAGACGCCAGACGTCTGTAACTTAAAGATACAAAAGCTTGTAGTACGTAATAAAAATGTTAAAACACGTGTGGAGAGTATGTAGGTAAATAGAGGAACCTGAAAGGACTTAAATAAAAGCTGTTTTTTGAAATAAAGAAATCAGACCTTACTTTCCGAATGATCCTCGTACATTTGTTGTCACTGTGTTGGAGAGACTTAGCAATTCATGCATTTTCAGTTTTTGATGGACTTGGCAGTTCATTATTAAAAAGAGACAAAATGTGTGTGATAGTTATAGGCCAGCCATTTAGTCTAATTTTGTATTAATCTATTTGAATCCATTATGGCCGGCTGAAGTGGCCGTGCGGTTAAAGGCGCTGCAGTCTGGAACCGCAAGACCGCTACGGTCGCAGGTTCGAATCCTGCCTCGGGCATGGATGTTTGTGATGTCCTTAGGTTAGTTAGGTTTAACTAGTTCTAAGTTCTAGGGGACTAATGACCTCAGCAGTTGAGTCCCATAGTCCTCAGAGCCATTTGAACCATTTTTTGAATCCATTATGTCAGTTGGGTGATTGTAGTAGCTAAATAATTTTTTACTTATGAATCTATCATGTTACTGGATGAGTTATAACCCCCAGCCGTCTTTATGACCCTGAGTGCATTTTCGTATTACAGGGTGATAGAGGCCCAAAAGGAAAACGATTACTATATGGTTATCAACTTTATGTTTCTTTATTCTCTCTTCGCCCTTGAAGCAGGGAACAGAAACTCCTTGCGCTCTGTGCGAGAGTGTGGTTGCTCAAAAATTAAAGTATGTACGGTACCGTGTCCAAATACTGCACCCATATAGTCGTAGTGCCGCCATTGCGTTCGGCTACCGCTCTGCACATGTGCCGGGTATCGCTCGCGGATGCCATGTCCAGAAGCCACACCTGTAACGGTGGTAACGAGTCACCTGGTTTTCTGCCAGCATCAGAGGTCGGTATTTCGTCTTTAACATCGATTTTGCGAAGATTAAAGGACTCAAGTTTCTATTTTCAAGCTCCAGATATCGATATTTTGTAAATATGGATAACCATCCAACATCCCTAATCCAAATACGGCATGGCTCTGTGACGCATGAGTCCCTAAGATTTATTTGCTTTTAAAAGTGCATTTTTAACTAAGGACTACGTATCTATATTTTACATGCTTTCGTGTGATTTAAGGGAGGCTGAGAGGAAGTGAGTGCGAACAGAAGTAGAATACTGTTTTATTGTTGATTTCATTTTAGATATTTTAAACAGATTCGTCTCAAGGTAATTTACATTTTACATCGCTTGTGACACATTAGCTAAGCTGATGAATGTGCGATAATTCAGAAGAGTTTCACTTCGGATTGCACGAATTCTAAGGAGTAAACGAATGTTTCTGTCTACGTAGCGAGATTACATTGGATAGCTTGAGGCAAGGGAACAATCAGAACGATATTTACACAGGCGGGGAAAGCTTTTTCCGGAGAAAGAGTTCTCTAGCTACCAGACATTGATTTGGAAATAGGAAAGAAGTTCCTCAAAACGTGCACGCGGAGGACAACGTTGCCGCGAACCACCGGAAATCCGCGAAAGAAGAACCTCAAAGCATTTGAAAGGTGAAGCTATCGAAATCGGAGAATGTGAAAAAATAAATAAATGGATAGACGAGGTACGGATTGAAGCAGTATTAGAAAGACTAAAGTGAGAAAAGACGCTTTTAAAAGGAAGGGGCAGGTTAGTGGGGCATCATCTGCGGCATTCAGCGATAGTTAACGTGGCGCTGTAAGGAGCAGTGAAGAGAAAAAAGAACAACAGGGGCAGTAGACGATACAAAAATAAAATGTAGAAAATGTGTGGCGTAGTAGTTACGCATGATTGGAAAGATATGTCACTAGACAGGAAAAGTTTAAGGACGCATAGAGTATGTAGGCGTAAAGCCCCGCAGTTCTCAGTGTTCCTAATATTCTGCTCAACGCGCGGTAGATTTTACTGCGATTTCAAATTGAAGTCTTAGGCTGGGTTGCTATCCTACGACTAACCCATCCAAATTCCAACTCTACCTGATTATTAACTATAGATAAAATTACAATTTAGCTAAAGCAAGAATTACGGGGTTTTGCTTCATTTGAGATAAACATGGATAAAAATGGATGACTGCGCACTATAAAAACACTTAAAATAACCCTCTATTACAATCTTATGTTGTAGCCAAGTTATCCAACACATACTGAACGGAAGTGTCTCGTAAATTGCATCATAGTCCTTTCAAATATTTGTAAAAAATAATATTGTCTTCTCCACGAAAGGAGGATTAATAGGGTAACCTGAAAGAGTTACATTACTGAAGCTAAGCTGCCTAGATACCTAGCAAATAGCATACTTTGGTAGGTCCTCTGATTCTTCCTTGAAATCGCACTCTTTTCTCTTTCTTCTTCTTCTTCTTCTTCGGATACTTCTTCGCCAAACAGTAGGCCCCTATCTATATCTGAGCTATTGTCTTGATGTGAAAGGTCTGAATCCGACACAGGAGAATAATCAGTTGGCTTTTTCATCTGTTTTTTATTTCAGTTTTTTTGGCACTGATATAATAAAATCTAGCTTACACCGTTTTGTTTTCAATAGCATGCCCTTTTCTTTCTATGGCACGTCTTTACTTCACAATAGCAAGCCTCTTTTTCTCCCATGAGTTCTGCTTCCATTCGTCCTTTGTTGGCTGTCGACATTAGAAGCACAGATTTCAACGCTTCGCTGGGAAGTTTCCCCTAAATATTTATTTTACACATTGGAATCATATCTTGAGGTAAGATACACGTAGAGTGTGTTGAGTGTCATGTTTTGCGAGAGTTATCATTGAAAAATTGTCAAAAAAAAAAAGTCTCTGAGCACTATGGGACTTAACATCTGAGGTCATCAGTCCCCTAGAACTTAGAACTACTTAAACCTAACTAACCTAAGAACATCACACACTTCCATGCCCGAGGCAGGATTCGAACCTGCGACCGTAGCGGTCGCGCGGTTCCAGACTGTAGCGCCTAGAACCGCTCGGCCACACCGGCCGGCGAAAAATTGTCGTCACCGTGTTAGATCTGCATGTATTTACCCAAAAACACCTACGGGGATTTGACCCATTTCGCCATTTTTTTGAGGAATGCGCCATGTGGCAGAGCAGGCATCAAAAACTTAAATGTACCATTGTTGATTTTGGGGGCCAGATGTAACAACTATTTCTACGTCAAAGTGAGGCAAAGTGTCGAAGAGTAATTCGTTGATTCTCCTTTTCAAAACTAGCATTATACAGTGTTCCAGTAAAATAGGGAAGTTACGTGTAAGTAGTAAAAAATAGACTTATTTTCGCACTCTTGGAGCGACCTACAGCGAGGACTCCCCCCCCCACCCCCCACCCCCGCCCCCGCCCCTTCCCTGCCGCACGATGTATTCTAAAGAATTATGTGTTAAAAACAATTACAGAGTTTGTAGGTTTCTACGAGCAGTGGCAGTTTGAATCAGATCCTTTTGGGTGTTGGGCCTCGTCTTTATAAGGCACAAAAAGGACAAAGAAACACAGAAAGCCCTATTGCGTGCAGCCAAATTAATGTTTGCTCGCCCAGAAGAGAACCGAGGCAAAGTTTAATAATGGCGTCGCCCAACATCCAAAAAGATTTTATACATTTATGTCTAATAACTTGCTCGAGGGAAGATCGGAACGTGCTTCAGACAGATCCCTACATGTGAAGTACTGCGACGCTTTAATTCGGTGGACTAGGTGATAAAACAGTCCACAAAAAAGAATTTTATTTCGGGCACAGTGTTGCAGCTCATTCATTTGATCGAAATACAGATACAACCCTTACCTTATACTATCGTAGTAACGCAACCGTCCTGTAACTTCAGCCGACAGTTAATTTACGTTCTTTTGCAACGTGTGCCAATGTAACAAAACTAAGATATTGCCGATATCTACTCCATTGCCTTCGTAACAAGCAGAGATGCAACGGAAAGTTGTGCAGAAAAAGTTGTCAGCTGCATCGTTATTGTTTTACAGCAGCAAAGTAAAATACTGCAAAGTGTTTACTGAAATGGTTCCCCGGAACGATACCCTATTTGGCGAGTGGAGAGCTATTTTGTACGCTAGCCGCATCGTAAACCGCTTACCTAAAATTACACTTTGTTCCCTGTCGGCATTTCACCGAGTGATAATAACTGAACAATGAGGTCAAGTTATATTGGAGTGAGCCGCGTTATTAAAACGTTATTTTGAAGCGGTAACGCATATGTTATTACTGAATAATAAAGGCTGCGATACTCCTTTTTTAATGAATGTGTAATTCAGAATATTAACCGCTTCGTCACCATTGTGCGCGGAGAGGCTGCGGCCGTTGATGATCCTGGGAGAGTGCTTTCGGATGTCATACGCTACGTCATACAGCATAAGCGGATTGGACGCATAGTGAGAATTAATTTTTGTTACTGCGTAAACTTGAATTTACTCCAGTATGCTAAACTATCTGATAAAACCAGCGGTATGTATAATACACAGAGAGGTAAATGTGTTTGGAGTTACTTGTGTCCTCGTGAATGTCTGAACGTATAATATTTAATGCAGAGCCGGATTGTTCCTTGTTTACGAAATTAAGCACATAATGTATTTACGATGGATATTTTTACAAATATCTTTCCATACCTATGATGTAGCGTCATATTTTATTACTACATGACATGGACTGGTCGCAGAATAAAATTCTGTCTATCGATTGAACGTTTTATTGCAATATAGTATATCACTGCACAAGCATCACAGGACTAAGCGAACGTACTGCCTTTCTGTTACTTCCCCACGCTGTTGTCCGGATGTGTCCCCACAGCATGTTCCATAGATATTTAGCAGTAATCGTTAGAAGATGCTGCAGAATGAAAACGAAATGTTATAAGCTTCTTCTTCTTTTTTTATGGAATAAGGGTGTCTTGGGGTATCAAATGTCCGCTCAGTCCCCGTAATCTCCCGACATTGCACCCGGTGTCCTCTTCGTTGTTCTTCGTATGAATAGGCTGGAAGTAGCGAAAACGACTTTCTTGAAGTACTCACAGTAACAACATATGCCGTAACCAATATATATAACACTGATTGTTAAATTTTACGATCGCCCCACTCGGCAGTTGTAGCAGTGTTGCTGTTCTCATTTCGCTAGAAAGTGAGTATTTATTTGTGGATCATGTCCAATTCGTCCCTGAGAGGCAAGGACATATATTGCAATCAAGAAGCCGAAGACAGTACTGGGAGGTAAAGCTGCCGTGGTATTAATGTTTAAACCCAAAACAGGCCGCAAGAGAACGCCGGGCGCCAGATGGTAACAACTAAAAAAAGAGAGATGAATTTTGTAATAAATGTAATTATAGTCAACAGACGGTACCAAAACCAATGTAACTAACACTAATGGTTAAATACTAAGATTGGTTCAGTCAGCGTATATAGCAGTACCGCTATTTTTACTGGCTGGTAAGTGGGTTCGTATTTGTCGGCCACTTCCATATCATACCTGACAGGCAAAGGCTTCTGTCGCAGTAAAAGGGACCAAAAATAGTACTCAGAGGTAATGCACAGTGCTATATTTTCACCACGACATTTCTTGTATACAATGATGGAATGATTATCTTTTCTCCCTTTAAATTCTGAGTTTCCCTTCGCAAAACAACAAACACATAAATATCGTAATTGGGTCACTAACTGCAAAAGAAGAGAAAGAAGTAAAGTTTCCGTTTTGTGAATTTATTAGAAAAAGGCAAAAAAATCGACATTCAGTTTACCACGTTAGCAAAGTGAGTACCTGAAGATTAATTTTAACTTGAAGAAATCAGATGATTTTAAGTGAAATTTAGCCACTTCTCCTTCTTCGGTTACAGTAAAATAAAGCAAAGGGGAAAAATAAAGATTGTTATTAATTAATGATTAGTTAGAAAAGAGGTACTGAAATGAGAAATGTTAGCGTGAGCAGTTTACTCACAGGGCTTAGGAATTAAATAGTGCTTCAGTCTTCGTAATTAATTAAATTCCGAAAAGCGCTCCATTGACATATGTCAAAGATTCATAACCATATTCGATAATATGACAGAACTCAACACACTCGTATAGTCGGACGATATATATTTTTTATTCGGATCTCCGCGAATGCTGCGTTCTTATGGAACGTAAACGATAACCAGTCTGCCGCGTTTACGCTGACACATATTTTAGAAAAAATGACTGGCGCCGAGAAACGTTCGTGAAAAGAACGTCGCAAAACCATTCTGTGATAAACATTTCTAGAATGGCGACGAGGCGATTTTCCAGAGGGAACGTTTTAGCGAATAAGCAAAATCCAGTGTTTCACAATGGAGGTTTCCACCAGCTCATCTACCGTAGAAAACAGTGTGGCCAATTGTGGGATGAATAGTATCTTCCACCCTGCGTGTCGTGTACGCCACACGAAACTAGTCACTTTTATTTTCGTACAGAACTCACGTAACGCCAAAGATGCTTGAGACAGTACTTTGCTCACATTCCACAATGTGTCATTGCCTACTGAATCAGGTTTCAGGACGCTTGTGTGGTCAGTTACACGCAACAGAAATACGAGGCCGTCCAGTAAGCAATGAAACCCTTTTTATTCTCAACCAGTTGCGGTTGGAGAAAGGAGGAACTTGTAGTGAGATATCGTGGAATATTCTCCTTCAGCCCCTATAGTTTCATGAAGTTCCAGTAAGCGGTGGCGCTGAACGAAGCCTTCGGAACGGCATCTGTAACAGAGGTGTGTTCCGAGCAGAAAACTGTCATTGAGTTTCCTTTGGCGGAAAACCAGAGCATCGCAGGTATCCATGGGTGCTTGCAGAATGTCTACAAGAATGCCGGAAATTTGCCACACTTGCGCCTTCGCCAGGTAGCGATCCCTCAGGTAAGGGACGCCCTTCCTCGTACTTCTTCTGTCCGCTTTCAAACCGCCGTCTCCACATCTTACTCGATACAACCAGTACGTAAGGGGCCTTCTTCTTCCACATCTTGGCCAAATACAGAGCTTCTTTTGCGAAATCGAAATATTTGTATCTTTTGATAAACGAAAGCAATTCCGACGATTATGTCAGTATGTAATTAGTTCTGCCAAGTATAAATATAGATCGCTCTGTCTGGGCGGTAGCTTCCTTTCGCGCTTACTGATTGCGATAGAAACAGTCCATCGCCATGGGAGCAACAAGAAAGGAACGATGTAAAGAGAATGCGAATGTACGCTAACCATTTCTTTTTGATCGCTGGATTTGTGCCTACTTTAATTGCTACAACTGCATGCCCAAAAGACAATAAGGAAAGAAGAAATGGGTATGTTAATGTTTGAAAAGGACGACATACTTAAATTTTAATTTACTCTAAAATCCGATATGCCTTGCGGCGAAGCATTAGTTAATAAAGTGTACCGGGACAATGTTCAAAACATGACTGAAAATACGTTCACTAAATAGAGATAAGAACATCTGTTATTGACATACCATCTAAAGTCGACGTACAATTTTAAAATGTTAGAAATAAGTAAATGAAGTAATGCAGAATGCTATGCTTGTAACGTACGTTGTTGTTCTACATTGTTTAGCTCTGGTATTTACAGGGTCACAGAGTAAGCATCTAGGTTTTGGAGGGAAAAGCCGTAATTGTAATGATCTCCACTACAAAAGAAACAAGAAGCACAATTTAAGGAAAAATAATGTAATGTGTGTTTCAGCTCACAAGCGACATTGAAGCAGATAGTTCCTGTGACTTACTATGGGCAGAGGCTATATTCGACAACCGGAATAAGTTAGTAACTGGCTCCGTTTACCGACCCCTGGTCTCAGATGAAACAGTTGCTGAACAGTTCAAAAAAAAATTGAGTCTCATCACAAATAGGTACGCTACTCACACAATTATAGTTGGCAGTGACTTCAATCTACCTTTCGTATGTCGACAAAAATACATTTTCAGACCCTACTGTAGATAGAAAACAATTTCCAAGATTGTTCTAAATGCTTAATATAAAATTATTTTGAACAATTAGTTCACGAGGCCATCCAGTTTGTAAATGGTTACGAAAACACACTTGACCTCTTAGCCACAAATAATCCTAAGCATCATGACGGGTACAGGAATTAGTGAACACACAGTCGTAGCGAGGCTCAATTCCGTAACCAAGAAATTCACCAAAACTAAATGCGAAATATATATGTTTATAAAAGCAACTAAAACTTCGGTTGACGTCTTTCTAAGAGACAGTCTCCTATCCTTCCAAACTATGTAAGTGAAGACCATATGTGGCTTAAGTTCAAAGAAGTAGTATCAACAGCACTCGAGAGTTTCATACCAAATAAATTATAATATCAGACGGAACTGATCCCCCATGGTACACAAAACACGACAGAAAGCTGCTGCAGGAGCACCGAAAAAGGCACGTATAATTTAGACGAGCGCAAAATCTCCAAGATTGGTGAAGTTTTACTGTGGCTCGCAATTTGGTGCGGATTTCAATGCGAGACGCATTTAATAGTTTCCACAACGAAACTGTCTTTAGAAATGTGGCGAAAAATCCATAGAGATTCTGATCCTATGTTAAGAAAAGCAGCGGTAAGGCTCAGTAAGTACCTTTACTGCGGGTCGGGCGGCGAGTGAGGAGGAGGAGGGGGAGACAAGGGACCCAACCCTTCGAAACAGGTTAAATCGTGGCAAATGTCCGCACACCGTCTACAAAGACCTGGCAATGAACGAAAGCATGGTGAGTCGCTGGGTGAGGCCTCTGTCATCATCGCAACAAGGTCGCTCGAACCTGTCCGATCTCCCGCGTGTGCAGGGTGGCCACACACAGCTATGACTCCTTTCATGATGGAACGTGTAGTGCTGACACACTCGTCACCACTTTGGGTACTGGCCGCCTAACTGAAGACCGTAGTGAGCAAAGAAGGCCATATTTGTGTGGATTTGCTTGCGCGTTACGAGGCCGATCGTGACAATTTTTTTGTCGAGCATCGTCACAGGCGATGGAACATGGGTTCATCACTTCGAACCGGAAACAAAACGGGAATCCATGGAGTGGCACCTCAGCACCTCTCCACCAATGAAAACATTCAAAGCCTCACCCCTCGGCGGATAAAGTCATGGCGACGGTCTTCGGGTACTCTGAAGGGGTTATTGTGTGTTATGTCATCCCTCATGGTGCATCGATCATCTCTCAACTCCGTACTGCTATGTTCAAGAAATTGGAGAAACGACTTCAGCGTGTTCGTCCTTGTCCGTGACAACGCAAGGTGTCACACGAGACTGCCTGCCCGAGAGCTCATAAAACCTCATTGGACTGTTCTTCCCAATCCACTCTACTGCTCGAATCTCGCACATTCCGACTCCCGTCTGTTTGGCCCAATGAAGAATGCACACCACGGGAAGCAGTACCTGCATGATGATGAGGTTGTAACTAACCTGTTTCTACGGGTTATTACGTTAAGATTAGGGTCGCCATCGACTCTAACCAAACAACTAATGAAAGGTTTGGCCGAGTCGGAAAATAAATTAATTTGATCACAGACCAAAAACTCACAAAAATGCATACGTCGTGATATCGCTCATAGGGGATGCGATAGTATTTCCCGTGCACTGTTCAAGACAATCAACCATTTAAAATAAAATAGAAAATGGATGAACACTGTGCATAAGATCAACTCCCTGCAACACACGTGAAAATAAGACTTAATCTAAAGCAGTTGATTGTTTTAAAATAAAAGGGAAAACTAATCATTGGACCTGTGCGTAAGGAAACGCGTTGGATGTGCTAACGGGAAAGGTATGATGTGAGTGGCTTACGTGCAAAAACGTAATCTCGGAATACAAGAGAAAATTGTGGATAAAATCATTTATTCCTAAGATATGGACGTGAGGCATGTACACAATTCCTGATAACATTAATTCCTAAAACATTAAAGAAAAGCATCGATACATTCACCGTTATAATCTACACCTAAAAGCACTAATGTGAATCATTCATACAACTGTTGTTGCCTGATAACTGATCGCAATAACTCGTGAAACGGTACACGTTTCGCAGTACACCCGCGTGCCTACGTGGTTTGTGGAGACGCAATCTCTAGGTATCGTGGCCGAGTTGCAACATCACATCACGCTATCATGAACAGTTAACATTTTTTGAAGCAAACATGAGATCGGACAGTCAGTGATGACGGTAGCCCAACGAACTCTAATGTTCAACCACGTGGTTGGCACAGCTGAAGGCAAGCAGACAATCATACAGAAGCGAGTGCTCACTTGTTATCGACACCTTTGTGTGGCGCTCTTTCGGCGGATCCAAGTCTGCTGTAGAAATTTACTAAAAGAAAAATCTGCCACAGTTTTGCGTTCCATGTTGCGACAAGGCAAAGCAATCCTTCAGAGTTGAAAAGCGAGACCAAAAGCTAACAAGCCGGCGGTTCTAGGCGCTACAGTCTGGAACCGAGCGACCGCGATACGGTCGTAGGTTCGAATCCTGCCTCGGGCATGGATGTGTGTGCTGTCCTTAGATTAGTTAGGTTTAATTAGTTCTAAGTTCTAGGCGACTGATGACCTCAGTAGTTAAGTGCTCAGAGCCATTTCTTCCAGCAGCAGACTACGCCACCGTCTAGCAACGTGACACACAACCACATTCATTCAATCACACCACTATGAGAGCTATGAGAAAAGAGAAACAAGGAAAAGAAAGAGAAATGCTAGTGAAAATGGGCTACCGGAATAATGAAAGGTGGCTACAGGACACTTCCAAGATTACTGACGCAACAGTCCGTTGGTTTCGACGAGGACATGTGTAGTGGTAAGCTTGCCGGCATACAGATCGTCCCAGTACAAGGTGGTGTAAGGCCGTCGCACTGAACGCAGATCACGTTGGAAAATCGGGATTTTCAGCGAAAAGAGTGGGGCATAATATTGTGTATTGGAATCCTGAATAAAACCAATCTGCCGTAAAAAAAAAAAAAAAAAAAAAGAAAGAAAATAAAAGGTCGCATTCCTTATTGAACGCCCCTTGTATAGGGGGATAAAAATACACTACTGGCCATTAAAGAATTGCTACACCAAGAAGAAATGCTGATGATAGACGGATATTCTTTGGACAAATATATTATACTAGAACTGACATGTGATTACATTTTCACGCAATTTGGGTGCATAGATCCTGAGAAATCAGTACCCGGAATAACCACCTCTGACCTTAATAACAGCCTCGATACGCCTGGGCATTGAGTCAAACAGAGCTTGGATGGCATGTACAGGTACAGCTGCCCATGCAGCTTCAACACGATACCGCAGTTCATCAAGAGTAGTGACTGGGGTATTGTGAGGAGCCAGTTGCTCGGCCACCATTGACTAGACGTTTTCAGTTGGTGAGAGATCTGGAGAATGTGCTGGCCAGGGCAGCAATCGAACATTTTCTGTTTCAAGAAAGGCCCGTACAGGACCTGCAACATGCGGTCGTGCATTATCCTGCTGAAATGTAGGGTTCCGCAGGGATCGAACGAAGGGTAGAGCCACTGTTCGTAAGACATCTGAAATGTAACGTCCACTGTTCAAAGTGCCGTCAATGCGAACAAGAGGTGACCGAGACGTGTAATCAATGGCGCCCCATACCATCAATCCCGGTGATACGCCAGTATAGCGATGACGAATACACGCTTCCAATGTGCGTTCACCGCGATGTCGCCAAACGCGGATGCGACCATCATGATGCTGTAAACAGAACCTGGATTCATCCGAGAAAATGAAGTTTTGCCATTCGTGCACCCAGGTTCGTCGTTGAGTACACCATCGCAGGCGCTCCAGTCTGTGATGCAGCGTCAAGGGTAACCGCAGCCACGGTCTCGGAGCTGATAGTCCATGCTGCTGCAAACGTCGTCGAACTGTTCGTGCAGATGGTTGTTGTCTTGCAAACGTCCCCATCTGTTGTCTCAGGGATCGGGACGTGGCTGCACGATCCGTTACAGCCATGCGGATAAGATGGCTGCCATCTCGACTGCTAGTGATACGAAGCCGTTGGAGTCCAGCACGGCGTTCCGTATTACCCTCCTGAACCCACCGATTCCATATTCTGCTAACAGTCATTGGATGTCGACCAACGCGAGCAGCAATGTCGCCATACGATAAACCGCAGTCGCGATAGGCTACTATCCGACCTTTATCAAAGTCGGAAACGTGATGCATTTCTCCTCCTTACACAAGGCATCAGAACAACGTTTCACCAGGCAACGCCGGTCAACTGCTGTTTGTGTATGAGAAATCGGTTGGAAATTTTCGTCATGTCAGCACGTTGTAGGTTTCGCCACCGGCGCCAACCTTGTGTAAATGATCAGAGAAGCTAATCATTTGCATATCACAACATCTTCTTCCTGTCGGTCAAACTTCGCGTCTGTAGCACGTCATCTTCGTGGTGTAGCAATTTTAATGGCCAGTAGTATATTTCTCGAACTGAAGAGAATATGTAGATAAGGCCTGATGCCGCGACCATTAATCACGGACACGGCTGGATTTGTGGTGGGATAATCACAAGTGTACGACTAACCCTCCGTGTTGCTTACGCGCCGGAGAGGACCTGCACCTGGATGCAGGTGGCTGATAGCTGTAATAGCGGGTGATCAACCTTTAGTGCTGGCCGTGTGTCACGTATCGGGAAGAGCCGCCCGGCTAATTTCTGGCAGCGGACCGCGCGCTCGGCGCCGCCTGCGCGCAGCACATTAACGTGCCGGGATGCGCCGGCGATTCCCGAAAACCGGCGCCGGCCCGGCCACGCGCACGCGCGCTCACTCGCGCAGGTGGCGGCCCCGGGCCGGCGGGCCGCCATATATCGCGTGCTGGCCGGCGTAATTACACGGCGGGGGTTAATAAGAGGCATGCCGCCCGAGGACGGCCGCGGCCGCAGCTGCGCCCAACGACCCCGCCGCCCGCCCGCCCGTACGCAGGCTGCCTACCTGCGTGAGTACGCACTTGGCAGCACTTGCGGTCCTGTTGACTTCAGCCCCGCAGGTTTGAGCAGGAGGCCTGCCGCTCCAACAAAAGCAACGCTTGCGGCGTTTGTCAAACGTTGTTACGACTTCAGCAGAGTGAGTAAGACAGTTGTGGCATTTTCCGCAAGAAAGTCTGCTAGCACCAGTGGATACTTGAAATAATACAGAAACGCCGAAGAAACTGGTTATCAGCTTGCGTATTCAAATACAGACAGGCAGAATACGGCGCTGCGGTCGGCAACGCCTATATAAGGCAATAAGTATCTGGCGCAGTTGTTAGATCGGTTACTGCTGCTACAATGACAGATTACCAAGATTTAAGTGAGTTTGAATGTGGTGTTACAGTCGTTACACGAACGATAGGACACAGCATCTCCAAGGTAGTGTTCAAGTGGAGATTTTCCCGTACGACCACTTCACGAGTGTACCGTGAAAATCAGGAATCCGGTAAAACATCAAATCTCTGCGGCCTGGAAAAAGATCTTGCAAGAACGGGACCAACGACGACTGACGAGAATCGCTCAGCGTGACAGTATTGCTTGTTGCAGATTTCAGTGCTGGGCCATCATCGATATGGGCTTTCGGAGCCGAAGGCCGACTCGTGTACCCTTGATGACCCTACGACACAAAGCTTTACGCAGACATGGTGCCAGCGACCTACCAAGGCTTCATTGCTTCCGTGTCAAGACGCGTCGCCGTTGTTATCCGTGCCAAAGGTGGACATGCTGGCAATTTAGTAGCTGATGATAATGTCCTCGCTGATCAGTGTATATATATATACAGGGTGGTCTATTGATCGTGACCGGGCCAAATATCTCGGGAAATAAGCGTCAGACGAAATGACTACAAAGAACGAAACTCATCTAGCTTGAAGGGGGAAACCAGATGGCGCTATAGTTGGCCCGCTAGATGGCGCTGCCAAAGGTCAAACGGATATCAACTGCGTTTCTTAAAAGAAGAACCCCCATTTTTATTACATATTCGTGTAGTACGTAAAGAAATATGAATGTTTTAGTTGGACCACTTTTTTCGCTTTGTGATAGATGGCGCTGTAATAGTCACAAACATATGCCTCACAATTTTAGATGAACAGTTGGTAACAGGTAGGTTTTTTAAATTAAAATACAGAACGTAGGTACGTTTGAACATTTTATTTCGGTTGGTCCAATGTGATACATGTACCTTTGTGAACTTATCATTTCCGAGAATGCATGCTGTTACAGCATGATTACCTGTAAATACCACATTAATGCAATAAATGCTCAAAATGATGTCCGTCAACCTCATTGCATTTGGCAATACGTGTAACGACATTCCTCTCAACACTGACGTTTTTGAGATTCCCGATTCTCCCGCAGTTTGTCTGCTACTGATGTGCGGATTAGCCGCGACAGCAGCTAAAACACCTACTTGGCCATCATCATTTGTTGCAGGTCGTTGTTGACGTTTCACATGTGGCTGAACACTTCCTTTTTCCTTAAATAACGTAACTATTCGGCTAACGGTCCGGACACTTGGATGATGTCGTCCAGGATACCGAGCAGCATACATGGCACACGCCCGTTGGGCGTTTTGATCACAATAGCCATACATCAACACGATATCGACCTCTTCCGCAATTGGTAAAGGTCCATTTTAACACGGGTAATGTATCACGAAGCAAATACCGACCGCACTGGCGGAATATTACGACATACCACATACTTATACGTTTGTGACTATTACAGCGCCATCTATCACAAAGCGAAAAAAGTGGTCAAACTAAAACATTCATATTTCTTTATGTACTACACGAATATTTAATAAAAATGGGGGTTCCTACTTAAAAAATAAAAAACATAGTTGATATCCGTTTGACCTACTACAGCGCCATCTAGCGGGCCA
Source organism: Schistocerca serialis cubense (assembly GCF_023864345.2). NCBI lineage: Eukaryota > Metazoa > Arthropoda > Insecta > Orthoptera > Acrididae > Schistocerca > Schistocerca serialis. Next base: position 865,418,358 of record NC_064641.1, on the reverse strand, counting down.
ACCATAGCGCCATCTGGTTTCTCCCTTCAAGCTAGACAAGTTTCGTTCTTTGTAGCTTTTTCGTTTGACGCTTATTTCGTGAGACACTTGGCTGGGTCACTATCAATGGACTACTCTGTATAAATCAGAAACGTTGTTATCAAACACGTCGAAAGTACTTGGCGTAGTTACCTCAAAATTCTTGGCCGATTTACTTCAAATTTCACCGAGCGAGGTGGCGCAGTGGTTAGCACACTGGACTCGCATTCGGGAGGACGACGGTTCAATCCCGTCTCCGGCCATCCTGATTTAGGTTTTCCGTGATTTCCCTAAATCGTTTCAGGCGAATGCCGGGATGGTTCCTTTGAAAGGGCACGGCCGATTTCCTTCCACATCCTTCCGTAACCCGAGCTTGCGCTCCGTCTCTAATGACCTCGTTGTCGACGGGACGTTAAACACTAATCTCCTCCTCCTCCTTACTTCAAATTTCTACATTGAGGAGAAAAAATTAAGAAAATGAATGAAAAAATAAATGCCTAACAAACGAATTATATCGTGGTAAAGTGACGGTAATTCATGTCGCGAGAGTAGATTACAGCTGCAATACTCATCTTGGAGGTAGTACCATCTGGTGTCATTAGAGCGAAGGACGGGCGAAAGCTCTGAAATTTGACAGAAGTTTGATTGTAAATCCTTATTTATTGTTTAGTTGCCGTTGTTATATGTGGCAAATGCCCTATAAGATACTTTAGTCCGTTCTGCGCAGTTATTTCTACTATTAAAATCCACAGTGCCATACAACCGCTAAGGCAGGTCGTGGATGTAGTACCAACAAAAATCACTAGATAACGGGCCGATCAGAAGTTCTAACACAACCTGATATTTGCCGAACAGACACATAAACTGTTCGTACATATGGAGTCGCGCTCAAACACCGCCGTGCTTGAAACAGTCCGAGCGAGTTGGCGCAATGGTTAGCACACTGGATTCGCATTCGGGAGGACGACGGTTCAAACCCTCGTACGGCCATCCTGATCTAGGTTTTCGAAGATATCCCTTAACTGCTTCAGGCAAATGCCGGGATGGTTCCTCTGAAAGGGCACGGCCAACTTATTTCCCCATCCTTCCCTAATCCACGGGACTGATGACCTCGCTGTTTGCTTCCCTCTTTCAAATCAATCAACCAACCAAGTTGAAACTGTGAAAACTGAGCTGGAACAATAGAAGACGAATTCTCCAAATACACAGGTAGATACTTGTCGCAAAATGTAACAACAGGCGCAAGTAATAGTCCTTTCATACAGGAAAAATATAAAGTATGCGAAAACTAGCTTGAATACATAAATTAAAAATACTAATAGAAAATCATTAAGTTCCTATCAGAGTTTAACTGAAATATAGAAGTTCCCTTTATCGAATACTGATAACAAAGCAAACTGTGCTTTCTCCTGAAACGAAAGTTTTAAACTCGTTTACAGCGCCATTCTTATTTGAGGGCTGCGTAGTATGGCCGTTAGGGTGGCTCTTAGCTGGGGTTACCATATAAACCATTTGCTTGCTTTACGCAGGTTTTTAGTACTATTAAGTTCTGATTTGTTCATTTTAGCTAGAACAAGAAAAAGATAAGTTTAACCATGGTAGATATAAATTCATCCCTATCATATTATTACGCAACATCGAGCCTCCTTCACTGTGCAACGAAACAAGGCTGGCCGTGAAGAACCTATTGCCGAACGTAATAGAGACCTCCGTCGTCACGATATATGCCGCAGGTGAAGACGTATTCATTCCTCGTATTCCGTTAATACCCAGTGGTCTTTGATTTCAAGCGATTGGAGTTTCCCATCCCAGTAGGATTTGCTATGACTGTGTGTGACAGGCATTAACTTGGACACGCCGTGTTTTTCACATGGCCAATTAAACATAAAGATTTGGCACGCCGGATAATTTGTTTACACTTCAGACTAACAAGTGAATAACATTGTTTACCATCAAGCTTCGCAAAAAGAGTTTTATTTTACAGTTTTGTTCGAGATTGTTAAAATTATACTTTTGTTGACGGTAAATAGGCTCTCTTATGTTCTCGCGAAAGGAAACATTCGCAGCTGCCAATGTAGAAATGAATAGGCATGTCTTTATGTAAATAGTGGTTTTTTCACCCTTGCTGACAGTAAATATATATTTAAATGGTTCAAAACATTAACAAACATGTGAAATATTTATTCATTAAGCATATACACGTATTTTTAGTGTCAAAATATTTCTTGCGGGAATTAAGTGTATTGAAATGATAAAAGTATGCGTTTTACATTTGGAATGTAGGTACATTATGTGTTAGAGATGTATTACTTTAATTTGTAATTTAAAAAGGAATCAAAGCTTGATCTGTGGTGTAATTGTTATTACTACACATTCGATTTAAATTGGTTTATAGCTGCAGAAGTCGGAACGGAAGCCTAGAAGCTGATTTTTATGGATGCCACAGGTGAAGCCGTATTCATTCGTCTTTTTCCATTGACACCCAGTGATTCAGATATGCCCTTCGATTTAAAGCGATAGCAGTTTCCCTCGCGGCTTGCATTCGCCATGAATATCAACTACGCACAGGGCCAATTACTTTGTGTGGCAGATATTAAACATCCCAGGGAACGCCATGCTAGTCACAAATAGATTCCGTGGTGCAAAAAAATGGCTCTGAGCACTATGGGACTTAACATCTGAGGTCATCAGTTCCCTAGACTTACAACTACCTAAACCTAACTAACCTAAGGACATCACACACATCCATGTCCGAGGCAGGATTCGAACCTGCGACCGTAACGGTCGCGCGATTCCAGACTGTAGCGCCTAGAACCGCTTGGCCACACCGGCCGGCTACCTTTTATATTCCTTACTTATGTTCTCTTTCCATATATAACAGTAAGCCAAATTACTTCAAAGAATCGAATGGGCTCCCCTTTTCCCTCCCCCAATCAGTGGGATCCCTGAATCATTGTCTTATTAGGTCGTTTAGCCGGCTGCGGTGGCCGAGCGGTTCTAGGAGCTTCAGTCCGGAACCGCGCGACTGCTACGGTCGCAGGTTCGAATCCTGCCTCGGGCATGGATGTGTGTGATGTCCTTAGGTTAGTTAGGTTTAAGTAGTTCTAAGTTCTAAGGTACTGATGACCTCAGAAGTTAAGTCCCATAGTGCACAGAGCCATTTGAGTTTTTTGAACACATCCATGCCCGAGGCAGGATTCGAACTTGCGACCGCAGCAGCTGCGCGGTTCCTTGGTACAGAAACAGCAACATCCACCTGATCGTGATGATAGCCCGACCATCAAAACGCCTATTGCACTGTAAAATAAAAGGTGGCTGAAGCAGTAAACTGACGTTTGTGTTAGTCTGTAGTAGCGTGTGCTTTCCCATCACATTGACTTAGCTAGCGCTACGGATGCTGTCTTCCAAATTATACGCCTCGGACAGATAAATTCTCTTTCTCCTTCTTCCCTCACACACACACACACACACACACACACACACACTGATGTAGACTGCGGCAGAGGGGGGCAGGAGCAAAATAAAAAAAAAAGGTAGGGGAGAGAGTGGAGCCCTGCGGGAAGCGCTCAGCAAGTAAAGACGCCGCTATATCAGGCAGTTAGGGCCGGCTGCGCGGTTCTTCTCCTTCCGCCACGCCCCTTTCCCGCCGCTGCCGCCGGGTATATAAATATCCGTTATGGTTTATTTTTCGGGGCTGATATACCTACGTGCGAGTCGTATATCATCGGTTTTATTCCGGCGGACTGCGGGGTAATCCTGGGAAGTAGGCCGCCCCGACCGCTGCGGCCGCGGCGTGTGACGTGTGTGGCGCCTAATTTAATACGTCACCCCACACTCCAGTCGGCGGGCAGCGACGCACGGGCAACATTTCCCGCCGCCCAAAGTAAATCGTGCTTACATTATTAATTTAACACCGTAAACGTGTGGCCGTCGAGGCGACGAAGCTTCGCGACGTTGACTGATGGGTCCGAAACACCAACCGGGTACTAGCGGCCTGTTTCGCTTCGAAAAAAATTCCACAAGAAAGGCGCTTGTTACAGCGACGTACACGAGCGACAGTGCTGCTGCCTCGGAGTAGAGTACTGCGGTCTGTCGGTAATTTTACATGTTAACGGTGTTGAGCTCCGTGGCTGTGAATTGAATTATTTGTAGCGATACAGCAACCTTCCATTCTTTGTGTAGCTGTCTGCATGTACGAGGGGCGTTCAGAAAGTAAGCTCCTATCGGTCGCGAAATGGAAATGACTATGAAAATCCGATAAAGCTGTGCACAGATGTGTTGGGTAGTGTCTCTAGTATAACCCCAGTTAGCATCACGTCGCTCTTCTCATTTCTGAGCTCGCAGTGAGTGCGTAAAGATGTCTAGAAAATAGTGTCTGCCGCCAAGTACGAGGGCCTGGTGAGAAATTTCGCCTGAAGCTATGCAGCTAACATTCCATAACTGTCGTGCTGTTTCTTCTCCAAGACAATTCTCAGCCGCATTCTGCAGGGGCAATGAAGATGCTCCTGCATCGTTTTCAAATGGAAATGTGAGATTACCCACAATACAGTCCGCAATTGTCTCCCCCTGAGTTTCATCTCTGGTCACATGAACCGCTGTCTTTGAAGACAACATTTTGACACAGACAACGAGGTGTAGGCCAGCGTGGAGAATTGGCGGAAAGCACTGGTGGCTGCCTTCTATGATGAGGCTATTGAAAATTTGGTACAACGCTATGACAAAAGTCTAAGTCAGAACGGCGACTAAGTAGAGAAGTAGCTGAAAGGTGTAGCTAATTGTTACAAGTAAAACATTTCTGATGTTCACTGTGGTTTCAATTTGGCAATCAATCGGAGCTTACTTTCTGAACAGGCCTCGTACATACACCCATGAGCCAAACCATTATGACCACTTCCCACAGCGACGGGGTATGCCGCCTGTTGGCGTTGCGGGCATGTGACTCGGTAACAAAAGTGTGTAGCGGAGCAGACCCTGACGGGGACCACCCTAGCGAAGATGTGAGCTCCAAATGGGTAAATCCACTGAGGTAAGCGACTGTGACAAAGGGCAGAGTATTATTACGCATAGCCTGTGAAAGAATACCTCAAAAACGGCGAAGTTGGTCGACTGTCCACGTGCTACTGTCGTGTGCATCTACAGAAAGAGGTAGAAGATTGACGACCCTTCACAGAACGTGGGGTTCGAAGGCTTGTCTGCTCTGTAAAGTAGGCGAAAGGACACAATGCTGGAGCGCGCAAAAGCGTTTCGGAGCACACCATTCATCGTACGTTGTCGAACGTGGGGCTCCGCGGAAGACCAGCCCTACGTGTTCCCGTGTTGACCAACGGCATCGTCAATTACGATTGCAGTGGGCACGGGACCATAGGGATTAGACTGTCGATCAACGGAAATGTGTCGGCTCTTCGGGTGAATCACGTTTTTGTTTCACTGTGCATGACACATGTCACATGTCGTCTCCACAAATGCCGTCATCGAGCTTTTTACGGCGGCTCGAAACGTGCAGCGCGCCACGGACGCAGGTTGGTGGGAGCAGTATCATGCTGTGGAAGACATTCTCCTGCTCTTGCATGGGACCTGCGATAGTAACGAAGACATGCTGACAGTTGCGAACCACCTGCAAGCCTTCATGTTTGATGCTTTCACCAGTATTACTGTCCGTGTCTCGGAGTCAGAAACCGCAGAACAGTGGTTGGTGGAGCATTATCGTGCACTCAAATGGTTCCAATGGCTCTGACCACTAAACTTCTGAGGTCATCAGTCCCCTAGAATTTAGAACTACTTAAACCTAACTAACCTAAGGACATCACATACATCCATGCCCGAGGCAGGATTCGAACCTGCGACAGTAGCGGTCGCTCGGTTCCATACTGTAGCGCCTAGAACCCCTCGGCCACCTCTGCCGGCTATCGTGCACTCGGGCTGATGTCTCGGCGATGAGATTCGCCTGATGTAAATCCTATGGAGCCATCTGGGTCGCTCTCGAGCGCCATCACCGTGTACGGAAATCAGCGGCCCGTTATTTAAGCGAATTGCGTGATTACTGCGTAGACATCTAGCGCCACATACCTCTACAAATCTACCAACAAACTGTCGGATCCCAGACGAGCAGAATCAGTGGTGTATTTCGCTCCAAGGACGGACAAACAAGGTATTAAGCGGGTGGTCATAATGTTTTGGCTAATCAGCGTGTATGCCCCGCAAGCCACATACTACTAGCAGTCATTTCCTTTCCTGTTTCACCTGCAAGTAGAGAGAGGGCAAAACGACTGTCTGTATGCCTCCGTAGGTCCTAATTTTTCTTATCTTCGTGGATCGTAAGCGAAATGTATATTGGTGGAATTAAAATCGTTCTATTGTCAACTTCAGATCCCGATCCTTTAAATTTTCTCATTTGTGTTTGTCGAAACATACATCATCTTTCCTGTAGTAATGCTCATTTCCCGAAGCATTTCGGTACGACTTGTTTGTTGTTCGAACCTACCGGTAACAGATCTAGCAGCCTGCCTCTAAAATGCCTCGATATCTATCTTTAATCCGATCTACTACGGATCCCAAACATTCGGGCAGTACTCAAGAATAGGTCACACTAGGACCCTAAAAGTGGTCTCCTTTGCAGGTGAACCACTCTTTCCTAAAATTCTCCCAATAAACCAAAGTCGACCACTTACCCTCCCTACCACAGTCCTCACATGTTCGTTCCATTTCATGTCGCTTTGCAACGTTACGACCAGATATTTAAACAATGTAACTCTGTTAAGCAGGACAGCACTAAAACTGTATCCGAACATTTCACACAACTAATGCTGTATCCGAACATGGCCGGCAGCGGGGGCCGAGCCGTACTAGGCGCTTCAGTGTGGAACTGCGCGATCGCTGCGGTCGCAGGTTCGAATCCTGCCTCGGGCATGGATGTGTGTGATGCCCTGAAGTTAGTTAGGTTTAAGTATTTCTGAGTTCCATAGTGCTCAGAGCCCTTTGAACAATTTTATCCGAACATTTTTGGTTTTTTTTTTTTCTAACCATCCGCTTTAAGTTACAGTTTTGCATATTTAGAGCTAGCTGTCTATAGCCAAGTATAAATTTTGTCTAAGTCATCTTGTATCCTCCTATACAGTCACTCAACTTCGACACCTTCCCGTACCGTCATCAGCGGACAACAGCAAATTGCTGCCGCCAGTTCATTAGTGTATATAGAAAATAATAGCGGTCCTGTCACAATTCCCTGGAGCGCTCCTGAAGATATCATTGCTTTATTTATACCAAGACCTTTTCGGCCCGAGCGAGGTGGCACAGTGTTTAGGACGCTGTAGTCGCATTCGAGAGGACGACGGTTCAAACCCGCGTCCGGCCATCCTGATTTAGGTTTTCCATTATTTCCCTAAATCGCTTCAGGCAAATGGCAGGATGGTTTCTTTGGAAGGGCACGGTCGACACCCTTCCCCATCCTTCCCTTATCCTATGGGACCTATGACCTCGTTGTTTGGTCCCCCTCCCCCAAATCAACCAACTAACCAACTCTTTTTGGACTTTCACCCATTTTCTACTGGCGTTCTACATTTATGTCTTCTTCAGCACAATGCTTTTATTATCGATTGCATACTGAACTTTACAACCGTCAAGTCCAAAATAACTATTTGTTGAGACATCTTCTTTATCGTGTTGTCTATTTATGTTTAATTAATACTTACTTTTGACCAGTAGTTTCCGGTTCGCTTTTCCGCCTGTAGCACAAACGTATGGACTGACGCTGCGTAGCAGTCGCCATGTCTCCGACTAATGCATTTCTTTATATTACACAAAACCCATCAGTGCTTCGCAAATGCTAAATATGTATGGAAATTGGATATACATCGTGATCTCTTTCATTCTCTTTGTCCATCACCTCCTTTGCTGTCTCTCTGCCTTATCTCCTCCTGCCTTGTTTCTCTCCATCTCCTCCTCTCACTTCTGTTTGTCCATTACCTCCGTCCCACTCTCTACATCTATTTCCTCCCAACCTCCCTGTCCATCTCGTATTCACTCTTCTCATCCTGATACTGATCCTCATTTATCGTTACTACAAATTCGCATTTTCTAGTACTACGCTAGCCATAAGCCAATAAGCCGTATATACAACTTTTTATTTTTTCTGTGAAAACCAGTTGCGAGGTAGAATATAAAATTACACATAGTTGCGTATACAATTTTTAAAAAATATATGCAGGGTGACTGAGGAGGAATGTCACACACTTTTTGAGGTGATGGTACGTATGAAAATAAATGGAAAAATCCGTATGAACATGTGTCCGATTTTCGATCGTTACGCAACTGGAGCGGGTTGAAGACTACACACATCCTCCAATGATGATTAAGAAAAGTGTGAATGTTACTTACCGAAATACTGTGTAGACGCTGTGGTGGACAGTGTAATGGTGAGACGGATGACTGGTCCATCGTGCAAGAGCTGTTCAAAAAGTCCCCCACCTATCTGAATGCATTTGTCAACGCGTTGGAGGGTGTCTTGTGTTGCACGTCGAACATCACCACGGCGGGCGTTAATGCGGGCAACTGGGTCGGCGATGCGAGCGACAAGTAAACGTCCCCCTTTAACCAGACCCATAAACAGAAGTGTAATGGGATTGGGTCTGGTAATCTGGATCCGACGCGGGCAATCCACCGTTGAGCATAAGTGTTCTTCGCATACTGGGATGCTTATCTGATGCATCATATTTCGGTACATTTTCCGTCGTTGTTCTGACGTCACGTCTTCCAAAAGTGCAGGTAGGTGTTCTATCAAGAAGTGTCCTTATGCTGCGGGTATCATGCGATTTGGCTGAAACACAGGCCCTATCACCAGGTTATCAGTATACCACATCAGGCGTTCACTGGGAACCTATCTTGGAATCTAGTTTCCGTCTGCGTACGATTATTTTCCGAAAACCGCATCTCGGTATCTTGAAATGATCAGAAAATAAAACGATTTTACGCTTGATCTTCACGCCCTGTATAGCCGTATAAAACATCCGTTTCAGTAACGTTACGAAATGCCACGCCTTCTGATTTGTTAGTGTGGTACTCTCACACGTTTTTCAACCAATCATATCGTCGGATGGATGGGCTATCGAGAATACCTGTCGTTACGACTGCGCCTTTCTAGGACAACATATGCGCAGTGATGTGGTCGCTTCACGGGCTGGCGGAATGGATAAAGCAGTAGCTAATTAACACTGAAGCCAGAGACGTGACCGTAAACATGCGACACATTCCATCCCCAGCGATAATGAAGGCCAACTACGCGTCTCGTGCGAGATACATGTTTCGCGGCGCTCTAATTATACTACACAGTCGAGCTTAAAGCGCGCGTAATTTTCCGCGAAACGTGACATCATTGCAGCAACAGCGCCGAAGTCGTTTCCAGGTACTGCAGCAGGTAGAGTGGGCCACACATTTAGGGAGTGGCTGATGGCGAAACGCGAGGGAGGTTACCGGGTAAAGTAGTTAGCGGCAATCGGAAGGCACGTTAGACGTGTCCCTTTCTGGAAACAGCAGGCTGGACGTTACCCGACGTCTGAATACCGAAGATAGCTACGTGCTGCCGCTTCCCACCTCTCCGACATCCGCGTCCACATTATGCACTGAAGCGCCAAAGAAACAGGTATAGGCATGCGTATTCAAATAGAAAGATATGTAAACGGCCAGAATGCGGGGCTGCAGTCGGCAACGCATATATAAGACAACAAGTGTCTGGCGCAGTTGTCAGATCTGTTACTGCTGCTACAATAGCTGGTTATCAAGATTTAAGGGAGTTCAGTCGTGGTGTTACAGTCGGCGCACGAGCGCTGGGACACAGCATCTGCGAGGTAGCGATGAAGTGGGGATTTTCCCCTACGACCATTTCACGAGAGCACCGTGAATATCAGGAATCCGGTAAAACATCAAATCTCCGATATCGCTGCGGCCGGATAATGATCCTGCATGAACGGCTACAACGACTACTAAAGAGAATCGTTCAACTTGACAGATCTGCAGCTCTTCCCGCAAATTGTTGCAAATTTCAATGCTGAGCCGTCAACAAGTGTTAGCGTGCGAACCATTCAACGAAACATCATCCATATGGGCTTTTGATGCCGAAGGCCTACTCGTGTACCCTTGATAACTGCACGATACAAAGGTTTACGTGTCACCTGGGCCCGTTACACCGACGTTGGACTGACTGGAAATATGTTGCCTGGTCATAAGAGTCTCGTTTCAAATTGTATCGAGCGGATGGACGTGTACTGGCATGGTTCCTGCATGTCACCACGGGACTTTTCAAGTCGGTGGAGGCTCTGTAGTGGTTTGGGGCGCATACAGTTGGTGTGATATGGGACCCCTGATACGTCTAGATACGACTCTGACAGATGATGGGTATGTAAGCATCCTGTCTGATCTATTCACGTCCATTGTTCATTCCGACGGACTTGGGCAATTCCATCAGGACAATACGGCACCACACACGTCCAGAATTGCTACAGATTGGCTCCAGGAACAGTCTTCTGGGTTTATACACTTCCGCTGGCTACCACACTCCCCAGAAACGAACATTATTGGGCATATCTGGGATGCCTTGAAACGTACTGTTCAGAAGAGATCTCCACCCCCTCGTACTCTTACGGATTTATGGACAACACTGCAGGATTCATGGTGTCTATTCCCTCCAGTCCTACTTCAGACGTTAGTCGAGTCACTGCTACGTCGTGTTGTGTTGCGGCACTTCAGCGTGTTGACGGGGACCCTACACTATATTATACAGGTATACCAACCAGTTGCGGCCCTTATGACCGAGCGGTTCTAGGCGCTTCAGTCTGGAACTGCACGACTGGTACGGTCGCATGTTCGAATCCTGCCTTGGGGATGGATGTGTATGATGTCCTTAAGTTAGTTAGGTTTAAGTAGTTCTAAGTTCTAGGTGACTGATGACCACAGATGTTAAGTCCCATAGTGTTCAGAGCCATTTGAACCAGCCAGTTTCTTTGGCTCTTCAGTATATCAGCAGTAATGACGCACTTCTTAAAGGCTGCTTATCACTCGATGAGTGCTGTCCAATGTACGATTATTCACCGTTATCCTGTATCATCTGTCTGCTGCAGAATCCTAAGCGTGTTCAAACCCCGGATATAATGAGTTTCCCAGAGAGAAAAAAGCGTGATAAAGCAGCGTGGGTGTAGGAAGCGTCGTTCGTGCGAAACACAGCTCACTCCAGCCAGATTAGTCGTAGAGTTTCCGAAAGTCCTCGGTGGGCGGAAGTCTGAGACCGTATGTTGGTGACGTTGTGGTATAGTGGAAAGTGTCGTGGATGAGTGACAGCGGGAGTCAAGATGGCTTGGACGTAATTTCTGTCAGATACAGTCAACGATAGTTAACTTTCAGCGCGCATTTCACAAATGTAAGTTAATACAGATGCCCAGCGAGAATGTTACTGTATCTTCTAATGCAGTACTAGTGCTATGCTCCTTGGCGGAGTCACGGTGATTAAACAGCTGGGCGTGAAGTAACGTGAAATCCACTGCATATCGAAGTCCAGCTATAGGGTATGCCCATGGCTGATTATGGTTTATTGGGCAAGTTCACGAAACTGTACAGTTTCTGTGAAGCACGCTACTTTCAATGGCTCTGAGCACTATGCGACTTAACTTCTGAGGTCATCAGTCGCCTAAAACTTAGAACTAATTAAACCTAACTAACCTAAGGACATCACACACATCCGTGCCCGAGGCAGGATTCGAACCTGCGACCGTAGCGGTCGCTTGGTTCCAGACCGTAGCGCCTAGAACCGCTCGGCCACTCAATGAACTTTTGTGTAGTCCTGGTGTGTTTGCGGTCCGAATTAATGAAAAATACCGGAGCAATCACGGACGGTTCAATCAGTTAGAGTGTGCTGCGGAAATGCTCGTTGTATTGACAATCATTTTAGTGAAGAGGACGACCTTCGCGAAAGAAAGTATGGAGAATCAGCATTTTCGACGGAGCTCAGGAAGATTCTATTGCCTCTTCCCATAATGACCATGAGAAGTAAATAAGTGGAGAAGCATTTATGCAGTCATTCGCGGGTGGAGCTCGTCTGAATCTGCTCAGCGGACAAAGTATTGAACACTTCCGTAAAGAACACAGTGCTCGCTTCGAATCGCTTTAGACCCTGTACATTCCGTGTCCATAGCTGAGCGGTTAGCGCAGATGGTTGCCCTGTAGAGGACCCAGATTCTATTCCCGCTACTGCCAAGGGTTGTTGAGCACTGGTACAGGATGCATTCAGCCTCGCGAGGAGCTACTTGACTGAGCAGTAGCGGCTCTACGCTCAAGAGAATGGTGTGCAGACCCTCCAACCGGCATCTACATGACTCCGCAAGGCAGTGTACAAATTTGTACCAGTCAGTGATTTCACCCTAGATTAATACTGTGGGAAATCGTGACAGTGTAATAGTATGTATCTGCCAGCCGGTTGTATAGCATCGACGTCGTAAGATGGGTCGAAGTTATGACGTGACAGAATGACAGGAAGGCGTATGTCACGTTTGGACGTGCCCTTGTGTACGGCGTGAATGAAGTTACCCATTTTTTGGTGTATCAACGCGCATTGTCCAGCGCGTGTACAAGGAATGATATATCCATCGTAGTCGTCGTAACACAGCATCACAACAGTGGTCGTTAAAAAGTACTCATGACCTCATGACAGTCACCGTCCTGCCACTGGCAGCAGGTTTCAGTTGCAGGAATTGCTGTTGTAGTGAATGGAGGTCCATCGCATCCAGTTTTCGAGTGAACCCTGCAATGGGAACAGCACGCAGTGAACGTTTTAAAGTCGATTATCTCGCACGAAAAGAACATTGCTTACAGCAGCGCATAAGGCTGCACGTCTTCTGTCGGCTAAGCAACACAGAAACTCGACAGTGACTGAGTGGAGGTATGTAGCGTGGTCCGACGAGTCGCGGTCCTCGTCCACAATGAGGCGTTTAAACTACAGTGTGCCGGCCGAAGTGGCCGTGCGTTTAAAGGCGCTGCAGTCTGGAACCGCAAGACCGCTACGGTCGCAGGTTCGAATCCTGCTTCGGGCATGGATGTTTGTGATGTCCTTAGGTTAGTTAGGTTTAACTAGTTCTAAGTTCTAGGGGACTAATGACCTCAGCAGTTGAGTCCCATAGTGCTGCGAGCCATTTTGAACCAAACTACAGTGTGTTGTGTGTGTGTGTGTGTGTGTGTGTGTGTGTGTGTGTGTGTGTGTAGGTTGTTATGCAGGCCAGAGGAGTGATTCTCTGATGTTTTCGAGGTGCTTTTTATACCTTGACTCACTCGTTCAGGTTACCGTGAACATGAAGCAGTATGTTTATTTCAACATTCATAGCCCCAAGAGTCGCCCTTTCTTCTACGGGGACTGTACAAAAATATGAAAACATCGTGAGAAGTATACGCTTGAGCATAAATCCAGTTACTGACCAAGGCTGTGGATTGCGCTGTTGCATTTGGTCACGAACAATACCTGTTCAGTGACCTCAACACGTTGAAAGCGATAATCGTGGTCCAAACAGTGAACTGTGTGGTTGCAAGCGCATTATGTTGTAGCTAAGTGAACTAAAATAGGACACGTACTCTGTGTATCAAGATTCACCGCATCGAAGATTTATACCACATACAGGGAAATCGGAAAGATATTTGCGAAGGCATATGGTGGACGAGAGTATGTGTTGTGTGATTGTGATAGACGGTCATTGAAGAGCATTTTCATCAAAAATAAGAAGGCGATAGCCACAAAAGTCACTGCTAAACTGAATATCGCACTTGCGAACTCTGTCAGCACCGAAACAACACCAGTGGAGCTCCATAGGCGAGGAACTGCAAGGCGAGCTGTAACTCCAAAACCACCCGTCAGTGATGCAAATGTCTATAACAGGAAAAAAGTGCTCCGAGGCAATAAAACTTGGAATGTAGAGCAATGGAAGAAAGATAATTGGTCAGGTGAGCCTTGTTTCACACTATTTCCAACTTCTGGCCCTGTTTACGTCCCAAGACTAAAAACTGGTGGCGGTTCGGTGATGATTTGGGCAGCCCTATCGTGGTATTGCATGGGGCGCCATGGGTACTGTGCAAGGTCGCATTACTGCCAAGGATCCTGTGACCATTTTGGCTGATCAGGTCCCTCTCGTGGTACAATATTTGCTTCCAGTTGAGCTGTTCTAAATGGTTCAAATGGCTCTGAGCACTATGGGACTCAACATCTTAGGTCATAAGTCCCCTAGAACTTAGAACTACTTAAACCTAACTAACCTAAGGACATCACACACACCCATGCCCGAGGCAGGATTCGAACCTGCGACCGTAGCAGTCCCGCGGTTCCGGACTGCAGCGCCAGAACCTGAGCTGTTCTCTCTGGTGACATAGCTCACATCATCCAGGACTGGTTTTGAAAGAGGGAGGCCGCGTGGTATTAGCCGAGCGGTCTAGGGCGCTGCAGTCATGGATTGTGCGGCTGGTTCCGGCGGAGGTTCGAGTCCTCCCTCGGGCATGGGTGTGTGCGTTTGTCCTTAGGATAATTTAGCTTAAGTAGTGTGTAAGCTTAGGGACTGATGACCTTAGCAGTTAAGTGCCATAAGATTTCACACACATTTGAACATTTTTGAAAGAGGGAGGTTGAAGTGTCGCATATGTCTTGGCCAGCACAGTGCCACCATATCTCGCTGTTATTGACCCTTCGTAGTCTGCTTCGGAGAGAAGGGTGTGCGATCGCTGTCCATCTCCGTTACCTGATCCTGCCAATATTTTTGGGGGAAGCATGGTACAAGATTCCGTTGAAAACCGTGCAGAACGTGTATTTAATTCTTCCGGAAAGACCGAAAGCTGTCTTGAATTCCAGTGGGAGTCCTGCACCACATTACGGATGGTTATTTCTTGTCTTTTTTGAGTTTCCGTATTTATGTGCATCCTGCATGTTCATGTGTGAACACTTACGTCTTTCAACTTTATAGCAGCCGTACACATGCTCTTGGTTTGACGGACGCCCGTGCACCGCATTGGACTTCGACTGGCCCGCTAAATCACCAACTCTTAATT
Source organism: Schistocerca serialis cubense (assembly GCF_023864345.2). Lineage (NCBI taxonomy): Eukaryota > Metazoa > Arthropoda > Insecta > Orthoptera > Acrididae > Schistocerca > Schistocerca serialis. The sequence continues at coordinate 865,403,280 of NC_064641.1, read as the reverse complement.
GTTTTAGCAGTCCGTCTTCAGGCCACGAGTGGCTTACCGGGACCATCCGACCGCCATATCATCCTCCGTGGAGGATGCGGATAGGAGGGGCGTGGGGTCAGCACACCGCTCTCCCGGTCGTTTTGATGGTATTCTTGACCGAAGCCGCTCTTCAGTTAGCATTACGAGGCTGAGTGCACCCCGAAAAATGGCAACAGCGCATGGCGGTCTGGATGGTCACCCATCCAAGTGCCGACCACACCCGACTACGCTTAACCGGTGTAGCCACTGCGGCCAGGGCCGTTGCCACCAACTCTTAATGGCATAAGAAATATCTTGAGACTACTTCAAGCAGCTGGTCAAACACAAACCAGCAAAATCTCTGCATTTCAGCATCTCTGCTGGATATGATAACCAGTGAGTGGCTTCGTTTGTATATGGCATATTCGAATAAACTTGTCGACACTTTTGCTCGCCGATTTGAGGCCTCTGACAAGATTAGAGGCGGCGATTTACGGTATTGCCGGCCGACGCTCTTGTGGGTCACTAATTTTCGTCGAGTGCGCTTAGATGCAGAAAGCGCCTGTTTGGAAGTAACTTCAGAGAACACGAAGGAGCTGAACTGGACTAGCGTAGCGTCTGCCCCAGGAGAGGCGTTCAGGTTTCAGCATTGTGCCACCCTTTCGGCAGTCGACAGACACCTTCCCGAAAGAGCAGATCGCGCGCTGCGAGGCGTCCGCCGTGAGGTGAGGTGGCGCCTGAGTATTTGCAACGCGACGCCGCAGCACATGAGGCCCGCCTCCGAACTGGAGAGGCGGAGACAGGGTGGCGGCGGCGGCGGCAGCTGTACTACAGACGTAGACGCCCTGCGCTCGGCAAGTTAATCTCTGTGTCGGGGGGCTTAGCGTAACACGAGTGGCAGCATTATGCTTAGTAGATTATCCCGACAGGCAACAGGCAGGAAGGCACCAAGGCGGCGGGCACGGCGTTTAATTAACAAGCGGCTCGGGTGAAGCGGGACGTGGGAGGGGGTTGAGGGGGGGAGGGGGATCCCCCGCTGCGACCCGCCCCCGGCGCCTGACGGCAAAACAATGCTGTCACTTGACAGGCCGAGTGACGCAATCGCGGCGATTGCCGGGGCGCCGCCACCGCCGGCGGGCTGACGTGTCCCCCACGCCCACCCCCCTCCCGCGACAGGCCCCGCCCACTGTAGGCGGTGCACCTGCTGCCGCCCGCGCACTCTAGGGCTGGGATTATTCGACGCGCTACGTGGCAGACAGCCCCACGACGCGGCAGTCCATATAGCAATATGCGGTATTGCATTTTAGCCACCTGTTGGGTTAATGCATAAGTTCGTCATGTTTTGTTCAAATGTGTGTGAATCTTACGAGACGTAACTGCTAAGGTCGTGAGTCCCTAAGCTTACACACTACTCAAACTAAATTATCCTAAGTACAAACACACACACCCATGCCCAAGGCAGGACTCGAACCTCCGCCGGGACCAGCCGTCGTCATGTATTCCCATGCGGTTAATAAACACAACAGATACACATGAGAGAGACTTTAGTCATCAGTAATACATTCTCCTTCACTGTCTACAACAGTCTGCCAACGCTGGAGTAACTTTTCCATTCCGTAAGTGTAGAAATCACGTGGTTTTGAGGCGAAGAACTTTGGAGACGTCTTTGCAGTGCATCTTCTCCCGAAAAGGAAGTTCCTGGAAAGTTGTTTGCTAGAGAGTAGAAAATGTGAAAACCTGAGAGCATTCAAGATCAGGGGAATAAAGTGGGTGCGGACTGATGTCCGATCTGTTATATCCTAGCCAGTAATGCCACCCGAGCCCGCTGCCAAAAGGTTGGCAGCATCAATGTCCGGACGCCGTCCGCATAAGCAGCGCCAGCGAGACAGGAAATCGCCGCAAGTCTGCGCGCGCCACCGCTGGCTTCTGGGTTCTTAAGCGCTGGAGTCGTGAGCGCTAGGACAGTTCTGTATTCGCCGCTCAGTTGTATACTCGCCACCGAATTGTGTACTTGCTAGTCAGTTGTGTGTTCATCGCAGCAGAGTTGTTGTTTGTCGTCAGCCGACGCTGACCTAGCCGCTCCGACTCGAACTAGACAGATTTCTGTAGACACGGAGTTCACTACTGTTTCTGTATCTTCGTTAATAAAGATAAGTACCGACTTTTATTTAATCAGTGTTTGGGTTTTCATCTTTCTGTTCACTGTTCCAGCGGACCGGTCGGCCCGCTATTAAAAGTGTGACGGTGACTTCGTAAGCCGTTTCTACAGCAAATTGCTTGTCGCTACGAACGCCGCCACAAAACGATCTCAACTCTCAACTCCCGTATAGTGTTTTTCTCAGTCTAGCAGAACGCGGGCGCAGCTTGATTTCACGCAGTCTTCCTGGTCGTTGTTCCTGGATTGCGTCTGCAGAATGGCTCAGTTGTTGACAACAAATAAAGCTGTGATAGTTACACCTCGGGAAAGTAGCTCGTAGTACAGCACACCATCGCCGCACCACCAGACGCATAACATTGTCTTTTGTGGATTCGCGTGTTTGCGCAAGCACACTCGTGGGCGTGTGGTTGTCAAGCAAGCGATTATTTTTTAGGTTGAGGAGGCCTCACAAAAAATAGTTTTAATGCCTCTAACCACTATGGGACTTATCATCTGAGGTCATTAGTCCCCTTGACTTGTTGTTGTTGTGGTCTTCAGTCCAGAGACTGGTTTGATGCAGCTCTCCATGCTACTCTATCCTCTGCAAGCTTCTTCATCTCCCAGTACCTACTGCAATCTACATCCTTCTGAATCTGGTTAGTGTATTCATCTCTTGGCCTCCTTCTACGATTTTTACCCTCCACGCTGCCCTCCAATACTAAATTGGTGATCCCTTGATGTCTCAGAATATGCCCTACCAACCGATATATTCTTCTAGTCAAGTTGTGCTACAAGTTTCTCTTCTCTCCAATTCTATTCAATACCTCATCATTAGTTATGTGATCTACCCATCTAATCTTCATCATTCTTTTGTAGCAACACATTTCGAAAGCTTCTATTCTCTTCTTGTCTAAACTATTTATCGTCCACGTTTCACTTCCATACAAGGCTACACTCCATACAAATACTTTAAGAAACGACTTCCTGACACTTAAGTCTATACTCGAAGTTAACAAATTTATTTTCTTCAGAAACGCTTTTCTTGCCATTGGCAGTCTAAATTTTATGTCCTCTCTACTTCGACCATCATCAGTTATTTTGCTCCCGAAATATCAAAACTCGTTTACTACTTTACCCCTATACTTTGAACTACATAAACCTAACTAACCTAAGGACATCACACACATCCATGCCCGAGGCAGGATTCGAACCTGCGACCGTAGCAGCCGCGTGGTTCCGGTCTGAAGCGCCTAGAACCGGTCGGCCACAGCGGCTGGCGAGGCCTCACACACCAGTCTCACTATACTGCGCGAAAGTGCGATGCCAAGAACGGCAAAATATTATTTCGCAATAATTAGACATACTCCAGAAAGTATTCGTGAGATACATGAGTTAATTGTAAGGTTGTGTGGACACTGGAAAACTGTCAGAATGAAGTACTGCAGGGTCGTCGACTTGTTGGTTCATCAGTGAAAAGAATAATATAATAAAGAAACATAAAAGATATGGTTAGTACTCAATTAGTAGATCTTGCGTGCACTTACGCACTTCTGTCGAGTGTTTTTACAGTGTAGGTATTAAATATTATGTAATCAGACTACTCTCGTGAATATACTTCAACAGACGATTCCTGCCATCGGTCTTTCTTGATGTATTCTTGTTCCTATGGCACCGCTGTATCACTTGTTCGCAATATCCGGCAGAGCGGCTTGCTGGGTTGCCTACATAGCTGGCGCCGTGGGCGAGAGCGGCTTCTTGCGTCCGGCGGCACTGATGAAATGTTGATTACGTTGCAGCAGCCCACAGGGCGACGCCTACTCCGCAGCACTGCCATAACAGAGTTCTGTTATACTCTGCCTGTGCCGGTGCCGTACTTAACGATTCGCTACACCGTGCCAGCCCAAGTTGTCTTCCCGGAATGTACGATACGGTCAGCTCTGCCCTGACCGCAGTCGGGTGCATGGCTGCAGATGCATCGTATTACTGATTTTGTCCTCAATATGAGATGTCGCGTGTAGTGTAAATACAGGCAGGCGTACTTATAGCCAACGTACTCGAGTATTACGCTTAGCTGAAATAATTTTCGGTGTCCATCTCAGACACTTTAAACAGCAGGGGTGGAAAGGGCGACTCCTTGAAATTACCTCTACATTACGCTCCGCAAGCTACCTTGTGGTATATGACAGAGGATATTTCTTACACCGCTATCATTACACTCTGTAACGGGATATCCTTCTCTAGCATTACTTTTCTTCAACAGTAGATGTCGATACCAGTATTATTTTTCGAATTTTGGACGGGTCAGTATTATCTCAGCCGCTTTTCTGAAAACTTTAATATAATTTTAAACATAGTATGTTATATTTCGCCAACGGCATTGCCGCAGTGATAACACAGGTTCCCGTCAGATCACCGACGTTAAGCGCTGTCGGCCTGGGCTAGCACTTGGATGGGTGGCCATCCGGTCTGCCGAGCGCTGTTGGCAAGCGGGGTGCACTCAGCCCGTGTGAAGCAAAACTGAGGAGCTACTTGATTGAGAAGTAGCGGCTCCGGTCTGTGAAACTGACATACGGCCGGCAGAGCGGTGTGCTGACCACATGCCCCTCCATATCCGCATGCAGTGACGCCTATGAGCTAAGGACGACACGGTGGCAGGTCGGTACCGTTCGGCCTTCATGGCCTGTTCGGGAGGAGGAAGATAATTGGCAAACTATGCTGTACAATCGCAATAAAGGCATGAGATGTTCCATTGACTCTTTTATTAGAATATGTTACTCGTTTTGAGATTACACCCATCTTAAGACATCACAAACTTCAACGCCTTCCTAACCAACCAGGCGTACAGCCTTGACAATTCAAAGAAAGTGTCCAATAACATATGACTATAACTGCGACACAAGCAGTCTTGTAGCAGAAGGAATGTTATATTTCAAGCTAAAATTTATGGAAAGGAACTGCTTTATAAAATAGTTTGATCTAGATGTTGTAATCGGTAAGTACTAGTTCTGAATGTACAGTTAAAGTTATTTTTTAGAAACATTTGAAATTACGAATTATTGACAACTTAAAATTTCTATTATTAACTACGCAATCCCGTACTGTTTACTATGTTTATTTCTGGACTCATTAATGAAATAATAATCAAATTAATAATGTAACGAAAACTAGTAGAAATTAATTTTGTTAACAAAAATTGTTAACCCTTGGGATTATAGTTATTTTCGCAGACTGGTAGTCGTAAGCTTGCCTCTCATGTGTTCGGACGTGTTTTTGTATTTTTGTGCGAACAGTGTAATTTCGACTTTGTTAATCTGAAAAATCAAAATTCTGTATGATATACAAGAATGTGAGGAAATACATTTACGTAGAAAATACTGCAACAACAATCTTCACATTTATTTAGTTCAAACCACCCTTGAGGACCTGATGTGAGATTTTCAGCTTCACGAATCAGACCCCTAGACAAGAAGAACTGGAGCCATCTCTTGAAAGTTTATTGTAATCTTCGCTCCTCTCAAATCTTCATAAAAGATTTTGCCTGTTAATTACTTGGACCGGACATAGTTTAATATGAACTATAGATGGATTCAGGAAGGAGGGGGGAGATCACATCTCTCATCTACCTCTTTTTCTATCCCAGTAGTTAATAGCGTGTAAGAAGCAGGCGGGTGAAGCATTCTCTTCTGGAAATGGAGTGGGTAAACACAATTTGCTACTTTTCCTCTCTCCACCCTCCTCCCTCTCCATCCCCCAATATAGAAATAATACAACTCTCCATCACCCCCACTTACGACGTGTGACAATTCTTTACGATTTTAATAATAATAACAGTAAAATCTTTTGTATGCAATAATAATAGTTTTGTAATTAGGTTAGTCGAAGATATGTATAAAATATTTTAATGTAATAATAATTATTATTTTTTACATTAGCGAATAGTACATTGCCTTAGCATAATGTACAAGAAATTGCAGTTGAGAAAAATTCTGAAGTGTGCGTCCAAAATATTAGAGAAGTAAATGTGTCGTGCAATTCGTTTAAAAACCAACACATTCTGACGATTTCGATACTGTCATAATTTACCCAATATGCTGTTTCTTTTACTCGTTTACGCCTACATTCGGAAAACCAGTATTTTCTGACCTCAGTGAAAGGTATTCCTTGTTGACAAGAGGTCAGACTGTGACTGGGCGCCTTTACCTAGTTTACTGTCAGAAAGTTCTCTGTGAAATTTAGAAACTGATATGTCTAAAAGTATCAATACTTCTTGTAGTTTATTTGTCACTGCACTTGGCGCGAAGAAACAATAGGTTAGCGTCTGTATGACCTCAATTTTGGTGCCCTGGGCTTCCTAAACGTGGGCTTTGCTATTCGTGACGTCAACGTCGTGTTTCCGACCACAGACATACATTTTTCCCTTCACATTTTATCCAGTCTAAGGTCTGTAGCCTACATAGGCACGTTTGATTTTTTTATGTGTACATTTTTAGTTTAATTTTTAACCCTCTTTTCTTTCTACAATGTTACTGCAGCGAGTGATTAAACTTCTTAACTTTGTGATACTTTTCTTAATCTCTCAGTTTTTCTTAATAAAGCCAGAGTTTTGAAATATCTTCATAAATGCTTCGAGTCATAAATTCTTATAGTGCCTTTCAGCCTTTTGTCAAGATCTATTTGTCTTTTTCTTCGTTTTTGAAGAGGCAGCCCAGTGGAATCCTTTTTAATTACAGATGCAGGATTTAGCGCTTCCTGCTTTATCTTATTTATCTGAAAGTGTACGTTCGGAGGTTTTAGGTTTATTTAGGAGTTAAGTTCCATATGCCAACCTTCGACAACATTCGTGCTTCTGTGCCGCTGGTTAAAAACATCCACATTGCAATTGGTATACTGGGATTTTCCATTCATTGATTGACCACGTGGTCTGAGAATTCCGTAATCTTTCATCCATTGGGCATTCTATCCCTTATTACCATCCACTCTTCATCGGCTCCGTAAAGTGGAAGACGTACCACAGTAGCACACATGCGGCAAACAATAAGACTTCTTCTAGATCAGTGTGTTCCACCGTTCATCCCAGTTCTTGTATTTTCCTCCACATACACTGATTGGAGTGAAAACTGCAACAGAAAAGGGATGTTTCGGAGAAGACTGTTTTCATAGCTTCAATTGTAGCAATTTAAAAGTTTAACACTGCAGTTTTGTTGGCCACACAGGCATCACATCTTTTACTCCGGAATACAGTCTTTCCTATGTATTTTGACTTCTGTGTGGGACCGAAGAAAATCAGAAAATAGTTTCGTCTCTTCTTCTGTTTTTCCGATGTAATCGAGTGTGGTGTACAGTTATTTGAATTGTTTTGAACAACTGTGAAATGGCCCATTAAAAAAAAAAAAACACAATTACCTTCAGTTAATTTCCAAATGTCTTCACTCAGATGAATCTCCCTACTAGTGCCAGAATTCTAGGTCGTCCCAATAGCTTCCTTTACACGTGAAGTCTTCGGGTTCTCATAATCTGGTACAGCCGCGCTGGGTAGCCGCACGGTCTGGGGCGTCTTGCCGCGGTTCGCGCAGCTCTCCTCCCTCGGGCGTGGGTGTGTGTGTTGTCCTTAGCGTAAGTTAAAGTTAAATTAAGTAGTGTGTAAGCCTAGGAGCCGATGACCACAGCTTTTTGGTCCCATAGGTACTTACTACAAATTTCCAAATCTGGTACATTCCCGACAGAATTTAAACCTCTCTTTCTAATCTTGAAATTCCTCTTTAAAAATTGGGAAACAGCCAATCTGCGAGGAACGCTCGGGTGTTTGCTTGTGTCGATTGATGAGCAACATGTTAGCAATTTCTGAGAGGTTACGCCAGTCATTTCATCGTCGGTGTCAGCTATGTAACAATGGTGGTGGCAGGAAATTGTATCATTTGGTATAAAATGTAACTTCCTGGCAGATTAAAACTGTGTGCCCGACCGAGACTCGAACTCAGGACCTTTGCCTTTCGCGGGCAAGTGCTCTACCAACTGAGCTACCGAAGCACGACTCACGCCCGGTACTCACAGCTTTACTTCTGCCAGTACCTCGTCTCCTACCTTCCAAACTTTACAGAAGCTCTCCAGGTTCGCAGGAGGGCTTTAGGGTGGATGGAGTAACACTGTCCAACCCTGTTTTGCGATGCGTTCAGCAGTCCTCAGACTTGTGTGGGGCCGAGCGTTTTCGTGTTGCAGCAAAACATCTTCTGGGGTGCTGTGGCGCCGAAGTCGCCGGAAGTACGGCTTGAGTTTTGTTAATCCGTTGACATATGGTTCTGAATTAATGGTACCGCTTCTTGGCATGACATCAATGAGAATGACACCTTCACAGTCCCAGAGCACGGTGATCATGACCTTCCCGGCGGAAGCAGTTGATTCTTTTTCTTCTGCCGGGACTGGGAATGGCGGCATTCCATCGACTGTCGTCTTGTTTCGGCCTCGAAATGGTGAACCCAGGAACCATCGGGGACAAGAAGGCCTCCCCCTCAGCTTCAGAATGTAGCAACAAATGTCTGGAACCGCGTGACCGCTACGGTCGCAGGTTCGAATCCTGCCTCGGGCATGGATGTGTGTGTGATCCTTAGGTTAGTTAGGTTTAAGTAGTTCTAAGTTCTAGGGGACTGATGACCTCCGAAGTTAAGTCCCATTGTGCTCAGTGCCATTTGAACCATTTAGCAACAAATCGAGACAAATGTTTTCTGTGCGATTTGTGATCGACCGTTAGACGGCTCAGTAACCATCTTGCACACACTTTTGAATATCGAAGAGTGCGAATAATTGCATACACACTTCCTTTGCTGACAGAAGAAGCAGCGCCAACTGCCAGGTCGTAATGCTTCTGCCATGATCTCCCCGACCGCTGCAAATCGTGGAGCTCCGCCGAACCGTCTTCTGATGACCGTGCCCTCCGTGTAACTGTACTTCTCTCCATAGACTTCGCACTATCGTTTGTGAATATTCCCCATAGTTTCTTTCTCTGCAGTGAAAATTTCAATGACAGCACGTTGCTTGTAACGTACATCACCTACTGACGCCATTTTGAAACTGTCATGCAGCTACGCTGTTTCGTCCAGAAGAGACAGAAACTTGACACGCTCCCTGAGGAGACTCCAAATAATACATACGTAACGTTTCACATTCGTAGCATTGTTTCAGGCTGAGAAAAAAATGCGGTGCCTTACTTTCTGGACAACCCTCGTACTTGCTTATCCACTGTATTTGTCGGAATAAAAGTTAATTCACCCACTCTGTTTGTTAGCAAAAATTAAAATGCTTGACCTTTAGATTTAATTTTTAATAACATGCACCCTGCAGTACTACAATTTGGCCATCTTACTGCACTGCTATTTCTGCAGTATAGTTTATTATCTTAACGAATTACTGACATTATGGTACGTCTAGATAGTTGATTTAAAAGTCAAGGTTTGCAGAGCAAAACAGAAAATTGAGGTCTAACCCAACTAGCCATGGCCAGGAATTTAAAGTTTGCCTTACTTTGGCTGTTCAGCTGAAACTATTACACCGAACTAAGTTAGTTAATAATTCCGTTCCCTAGCGTAATGCTTGTTAGTGTTGGCAAGTTTGATTAAATGCACACTCTTCGCTGATTGGTTGTCATTTCATGGGCATAACTTCACAACGATTATTTGGCAAATTTTGGTCGTTTCGACCTGCCCTAACCTGCATTGACATTATTAGATTGCCTCTCCACCTTGTACGTTGCCCGATTCTTGTTGGAATGTATGCTGTCGGAATTGTAACATTAAACCCTTCTGTGATGCACAACGCCTCTCTTTTTGTGTCCGCCACTTGTGCTTGCTGAACATCTTCGTAATTCCCGTGAGCGTACTGAACAAAACGTTGTGTAAACACGCTGCTGTCTTGTACCTTCTCTGTCTCCTCTGTTAACTCACGGTAGGCTCACACTGATAACCAGTACTCAGTAATCGGTTGAACGACTGTTTTCCAAGCCGCCTCTTTCCTTTTCAGTAAACCTCGGACGGCCATCAGCGTTTTTTACATTTAGTTTTTGTGGTCGTTCCACTTCCTGTCGGTTGGGACGGGAACTACTAAATATTTTACCGTTTTACTGCTTCCAGTGATTGACCGGCAGTAGCGTAACCGGCCAGTACTGCGCCTTTCCGCTTGTTTATGCGCAGCTCCCAGTACTGACACAAATCGTGCGTCCGCTGCAAGCGCTCCTGCATTTCTGTAGTCTTCTGGCGTTAAGAGTTTGCTGCATACGACAGTATCATCTTCGCGCAGTCTTATGGAACATCCAACGATAGCCATCATATCATTTATTTCCATCACGCACATTTACGGTACTCCTAGCACTATTTTTGGGGTACTCCCTAATTTACTTTTATATCCGATCAGATTGCTCGTAAAGAACGTGTTTAGTTCTCAGCTCGATTGAACTGAACTCATTCCCCATCCCTAGCGACGTGAGTATAAACTAGATGTTGAAGTCTCTCCTGTCTTTAGCCCACACGCTATTTGGTATGTCACTGGAAACTGGAACTTTGAGCTGGCATGATTTGATGGACTGTTTTCATTTCTAGAGAGGTTAATTTCCTATTGCCTCTGGAGCTTTCCCTTGCCTATAGTGATGCTCTGCCAACGGATTCTAATTTTTAGGAAGTGCTATATGAAAACACATATTATTTCCAAAAGGTAGAAGTCATGGCTTCCAATGGAGTGTAAATTACGATAATTACACACTGAAGAGCAAAAGAAATGGTACACATGCGTAATATCGTGTAGGGCCCCCACGAGCACGAAGACGCGCTGCTACACGACGTTGCATGGACTCGATTAATCTATGAGGCAATGCTGGAGGGAATGACACCATGAATCGTGCAGTGCTGTCCATAAATCCGTAAGAGTGCAAGGGGGTGGAGATCTCTTCTAAACAGAACTTTGCAAGGCATCCCGGATACTCTCAATAATGTTCATGTCTGGGGAGTTTGGTAGCCAGGTGAATGTTTAACCTCAGAAGAGTGTTCTTGGAGCCACTCTGTAGCAATTGTATACGTGTGGGATGTCGCGTTGTGCTGCTGGAATTGCCAAAGTCCGTCGGAATGCACAATGGACATGAATGGATGCAGGTGATCGGACAGAATGCTCACGTACGTGTCACCTGTCAGTGTTGTATCTAGACGTATCAGGGGACCCGTATCACTCCAACTGCACACGCACCCCACCATTACAGAGCCTCCACCAGCTTGAACAGCCCCTGCTGACATGCAGGGTCCATGGATTCATGAGGTTGTCTTCATACCCGTACACGTCGATCCGCTCGATAGAGTTGGAAACGAGGCTCGTCCGACGAGGCAGCATGTTTCCAGTAATGTCGGTGTTGACGGCCCCAGGCGAGGCGTAAAGCTTAGTGTCGTGCAGTCATCAAGGGTACATGAGTGGGCATTCGGCTCTGAAAGCTCATATCGATGATGTTTCGTTGAACACTTGTTGAAGGCTCAGCATTGAAATCTGCAGCAATTTGCGGAAGGGTTGCACTTTTGTCACGTTGAACGATTCTCTTTAGTCGTCGTACTTGCAGAATCTTTTTCCGGCCGTAGCTGTGTCGGAGATTTGATGTTTTATCGGATTCCTGATATTCACGGCACACTCGTGAAATGGTCGTACGGTAAAGTCCCCACATCATCTCTACTTTGGAGATGCTGTGCCCCATCGCTTGTGCGCCGACTGTAACACCACGTTTAAACTCACTGAATTCTTGATAACCTGCCATTGTAACAGCAGTAACTAATTTAACAGCTGCGCTAGACACTTGTCGTCTTATATAGGAATTTCCGACCGCAGCTCCGTATTCTGCCTGTTTGTATATCTCTGGATTTAAATACGCATGCCTATACCATTGTCTTTGGCGCTTCAGTGTATTGTTTAATAACCAGTCCACAGAACAGGTGTCACGTTTCATCTGTATAGGGTACTAACTGACCTACGGCAGAACTGCATAAAAAACTCAATATTAACGTATATGTAGTACAGTACACCCAATACTTACGAATAATGCTAGAAATGTCAGATTACTATAATTCCGTTAGACGAAGGAAACTGTTTCAGTAATCTACGATTGGGAAATATGAATCATTCAAAAGGAAATATGAGATGTGGCGGAGAGCCAAAGATTGTACTACAAATTATGAACAGAATAGTTAAAATATGAAACAGGAACCCAGTCAACATGATATGTAACTCTTTAGAAACGAACCGGTAGAAAATAATTTGAGAATGTGACGTTCTGCCATCCGGTGCAGAAGAGGAATCTAGAGAGGGACAACGTTGATCATCGAAGTTTGAAGCTGGAAGGCAGTCACCGATATCGGCATACATACTCCCCAACATAACCAGTATTACCGACTTGCTGCCCTGTTCCAGTCGCCGGGTGAATGAGTGTTTATGTGAATCTCTTTTCTCCTATTTTCTTTATACGTACGCGAGACACACGATAGTGATGGGCAGAAATGCTACACAGATCTCAAAATTTGCTCAACACGAAGTTGCGAAAACTATGTCGCTTTTCTTCCGTAAACTCCTATTTAAACTTTCGTGGCATCTCATCTGCACTTTTGTGTGAGCAAGTAACGAAGTTACTTGTTATCAGCTCTTATACCTAATACTCGAGGAAGGGTCGTCTTTTATCTTAAATGCAATTTCTTTTACCGATGCACTACACTTTTGCAGAACTCCTCTAACAAATCACTTCTGCCCATTGACTATGCAGTTTGCTGGATACAGAAGTATACTTATGGTACACAGTTGCATGCCTAAATATTCTACCTCCTCCAGTACTTACGGCAGTGCAGTACAGGACATACGCTGCCGTTTTTCACCTGATATCTGTTGCATAACACTGCTAGTTCCGCGATTGTAGAATTACTACATGTTCTTCCGCCGGCCGGGGTGGCTGAGCGGTTCTAGGCGCTACAGTCTGGGACCGCGCGACCGCTACGGTCGCAGGTTCGAATCCTGCCTCGGGCATGGATGTTTGTGATGTCCTTAGGTTAGTTAGGTTTAAGTAGTTCTAAGTTCCAGGGGACTGATGACCTCAGAAGTTAAGTCCCATAGTGCTCAGAACCATTCGAACCATGTCCTTCCTCTGTAATCGACACAGGATGCTGACGAAAATTGCTGAAAGTAACAGGATTTCTAAGTATTTCAGGTAGTTTAAACGCGGAAGAGTGTGGGAACCACGATTTGCTGACATTCCTTTGAAAAATTGTCCAAAAACACTGACGGGTGTCGAATTTACGTCCTTCGGGTCCGTCAACAGCGGCCACCTCGATTGCGTGCCTGTTCCGGTCTGCAGATACCGTGCTACGCAACAGAGTACAGGCGATAACTCGTAATTTTTGGCCCTGCTATTATAATTAAATCGTTTATTGGACTGCACATATTGGCAAACAGAGCATCACGCGAAATCACAACATTGCTCATTGGAAATAAATTGTCGTAATTTATTTCGTAATTACTTATGTCGCACGAAGTTTTGTTACGTAGCTAGATTGAAAACGATAAAACTGCACACTGTCCACATTACGTCGGAAATGTGTTTGGCGGACATAAGACATGTTTCCGTGGCGCTCGGCAGGCGTGACTGAATGGGGTTGGACCGCATATTTCTTCAGGGCTTTCATAAAAAACACAAATAAATTTAAAGTCTTTCCGATAGTTTGCAAATTACAGTTGCCCAACGCAATGGATCTGTGAGAAACGCTTCCGAGCGTTCAACAGGCCAGGAGTTACATAAATTGCACGGCATATAGCAACATACTTATGTACCATACTTCTTCTCAGTGGAATATGTTTCCAGCGCGTTGAGTCGGTAGCGCAGAACAGAATTGTAGAACGAGATGCGGGTAATTTAGAAGGTATGTTGAATAAAATGCTCGTCTGCTCATACTTTAGAGGCACTCTACGAAGCTGTAATTACGTCTACAGATTGGCGGACAATATAAAACTATGAACGGTACGCGAATCACCCTGTTTGTTTTCATCTTCGAGCAGTTCACAGTCTTTAAAAGAGAATTATATGCCTACCGTAGAGTAGTTGGTGTGGGAGTGGGAAATTTTTGATGGATATTTCTTTTATCCTTCAGCACCTATTCGAAGGAAGGTAAGCACGGGTTTAGTTTTCGAACTGTACCATTAAATCGGGTATGCTTCAACCGTTGCTTCATCGCACCCATTAGCTGGAAACATACCTCACTCATTAGCCGGAAAGATCCCAAGATTAAATTCTGGTTGATTTTAAAGCTAAATCTGCAGAGTACAACGAAGCATTGTACAGGTCATGAAAGACCACTGTTGGAAAATAGACAACTTCTCTGTGGTCAAACTACGACCGTACTGGTATGTTTGTTTCGTTTGCAGGCAGTAGTAATTAAATTATAGATATTTCTCACTTTTGTGTATGTACCAGTAACCCCTCCAGCTCCGATTCTTTAAAGAATAGAACTGTCGTCTATAAAACAGGTACAAACGTCTCTACTTCAGAAATACCTTATGTGTTTAATATTTGCCGTTATACGTGTAAAACTTTCATGGTTGAAGACGCTAAAAGGTAATTATTCTGTGGGGCTGTAAGCGTGAATAAATATAGAAAAGGTTTGAAATTATATGCAAAATTTGTTCGAAGTCTTAAAGTTCTCTCGTGCTCAAAAACGGAATGAATATAATCAGGTTAATTTGCACGCCGTGTGTTGCGCTGCTTCTAGAGACAGTTTGTGAATTTAATAATTAACTTATTGCGTTAAACCTTCAACGTAAAATTATATCTTTTAATGAATAAATTATGACAGCTTCTTAAATTCTAAAACGTGATAATTAATTATGTAAAATACTGAACATCAAATTCTTTTTTCCCCTGGAAGCCGTTAGATATACAACATACAGCTGGAACTAGGTTGTCGTTTAGTAATCTAGATTCCCAGCCGTTTGACTATTTTACAAGCTGTTAATTGGCTGCTCGCCTGTTGTTTGTTTTCGTACTGATTCGGCATCGAACTACACTGCCAGGTAAAATTAGTACATCCTTTTAGAGACTTCCATTTCACTCAAGATGTATTGTTGCGACAGAGCATATGGAATACATGAAATGAATACATTTACAGACAATAGCAAAAGCGGTTCAGAGGTATCAGTTATCGACTCATGCTGAAACATTGATATTAGTACGTGGTGTAACCTTCCCAGGCGGCAGTTTAGGAGCTGACTCTGGCGTCCTGTCGATCGTACAGTGGGTGAATACTGTCCTGGGTTACGTTACGCCACCCCTTCTCGACCTGTTCACGTGCTTCTGTAAGAGTTTATTGTGTGATGCGTTTATGAGACGTCTCTACGACGATCTAAAATTCACTCACAGTACAGTACACACTATTCAATTTTTTACTCAGTGATCCATTGACCTTCAAAGATTCCGTTCTGTCACCGCAAAGGAAAGCATGCTGTTCCATATTGGACTATACTAATCGTAGAATAAATACTTCGCACCACTATTCACGCCACTTTCGTAGACTTACTAGTGCGCGCCTTTTCTGCAGGCGCCAAAAGCTGAACTCATTGTCTACCTCACGGGACATTCTCGCGCCTCCTGTGGTCTTGGGTCCAGCAGATACTTCGTGGCAATACCGGTATCTGTGCCTATACGATATATAGAGGGTTAACATCAATGAAACCGAAAACTGCAAGGACGGATTCCTTACTGGAAACGGAGGAAAAAAGGTCCCATGAACATGTGTCCGGAAATGGACGGTGTGCGTGCAACAAACTGTCCGAGAACACAGTGCAGAGCTGCATCGCATCCACTTCGCAACAGATGTTCAGAGTTATCTCCCTGGGACTGTAGGTCATAGGGATATTAGCGTAGGGATTTTAGCGTTTGTCATGCAGGATACACATAATCGTAATTTGGCATACATCATATTGGTGGGCCACTTACCTGGAGCTTGTACTAGGTTTCGTCTCAATATCCAGTAGAAACTGGTCCTCCAAATCCGGTGTACGCACAGTTCCCCGCCTCCCTGCACGTTCGTCTGTCTGAAAGGACCCATGACTACACACAAACGCCCAAAAAGGGCTGCCTCTCGACCGTATCCATTTGTTTGGCCGCACGCAAACACCAGTCGGCTTGTTCCCGACGTGAATACCGGACAATTCTGCTGCTTACAGCACGCTGCGCCAATCGCACAACCTGAAACACACAAGGAACACACGGCACGTGGTCAGAGGAACTGCCATTTGTCAGCGCCACCCACCGTGGCAGTGATGCGTTTCTGGACACCTGTTCATGGTGAAACGTCGTGGTATGGGAAAACTTTAGCAATATGGCACAGACCAGCAGAACAACTAGAAACTTCACCAACGTGGCGAATCGTCCACATAGGACATGACAGCAACACTCTATAACACAAAATAAAAATTACTAAACATTCAAACATATGGTTCAAAATATAACGCCTATCTAGGCAGGAGCTGTTAATGACGCCCACTGGCCTTCGTAAATCTTCGACTTAGTAAATGTGACGGCCAGTACTAAATAATAATACCGCTCAACAAATTGTAAAGTACAAGATCGTTATTGCACTTGGGTCAGAATAAAATTTCAACCACAGATAATATTTTAGGTTCAGTTATTAAGGCACAAAGAGTTAACATTCTTTTCTAGTGATAGTTACACTTGACAATATAACAGCAGATCATTGAATCGCCGGCCGGAGTGGCCGAGCGGTTCTAGGCGCTACAGTCTGGAACCGCGCGACCGCTACGGTCGCAGGTTCGAATCCTGCCTCGGGCATGGATGTGTGTGATATCCTTAGATTAGTTAGGTTTAAGTAGTTCCAAGTTCTAGGGGACTGATGACCTCAGAAGTTAAGTCCCATAGTGCTCAGAGCCATTTTTGAGATCATTGAACCGCGATTTCGGGCACACCTGAGCCTGCTGAAATTGCGAAACACCATGGCACACCACCTTAGAGCAAAACACACCCGACGACACGGGCAGAAATTCTCACCGTTAGTCCCGAAGGCAGACAAGCATTCGGCGACAGGTTGCAACCAGCACTAACTCGAGATGTCAATCGCCCCAGTTCCGCCATAGCAACGCGGACACACCGCGTCAACAGTTGCCACGCCGAGCTTCCTTATCACACAGCTCGTCCAGAACGACTGCCGCCGTCCCGAGTACACATGCTCGTAGGAATCACGTGCGTTCACAGGAAGTTATACCACCTTTCCCGCAACATTGCGCTGCCACACAACCGGAAACTAAACTCCCCGTCTCACTCCGGCAGCTGCACTCGATACTCTCGTCGTCAGCATGTCTCTCCCCAGAACGCTGCGCCCTCCGAAATTTAAAATCAAACGGACCAATCGCGGCAGAGCAAAGCCAAGGCTCCGGAAGACGACACACCACACCTAGGCAAAGATGATGATGATACGGTTCACATGGGACCTTTTTTCCTCCATTTCCAGTAACTAATCCGACCTTGCACTCGTTCGGTTTTATTAGTGTCCACGTGTGTAGTGTTTAAATTTGTCGGGGTGGTACTCTACATCGCAGCGACGGAAGTGCGAACCCTTGACTGACAGCAGATTGCCCATCCCTCCGCCGCGGGTAATCGTCGCTACACCGGCAGAAAGCTGCGCCGCCGGAGATGGAATTTTCTCATCGGGCCGCTCCTTGCGGCTGACGGCTGCACATCGCACACTCTGTCACCTGCCACGGGGACGATAAATCAGCAGGTGCCGTGGCGCTGGCCCGGGAACAGAGTGGAATTTCCGGCCAGACCGCCGAACAAATTGGGCCGCGAGTTCCAGCTGCCCGTCCTACACACCGGGCTCTGGCGCCGTCTCTGATTGTCGGAACAGCGGATCACGTAGGCGTTACATCATCGGTACTGTGTATCCAGTACCACGATAACACTGCCTATCCACTTTGGTCTGTGTGACTAAGTATTCGGTTCAAGCATTTAATTCGCAGACGAATGGCTGCGGGAAGTATCAGTTGCAGAAGTAAACTGGGTACCAAGTGAAAATCGTCTAAAGCCGATAACAACTAAAAATCAAATCCATCGTGAAGCAGCATCGTTGGTCATGTATTATATGGCCCTTGATGATAGGCTTATTGGAGCAACAGCAGATGTGTTCCGAGGGGATGGCGAGATATGCCCCCGCCGAGGCGCAGGCCCAGAGGGAGCGGAAAAGTGACGGAAGAAAAAGATAGATATTCGGTTTGAGAATTTACCGGGAGAGGTACGTAAGTTCCCCGATCAGGCATCTGTCGCTCCCACGGTTCATTTGGAAACAAGCGCGCATGATTCACGCAAGTGCCGCCTACACAGCTCCCACAGGTTTAGCTACGGAGATGTCCCTAAGGCATTGTAGAATCTCAAAGGACGGCGGGTCCTATATGATCGAAGACTTCCGTCTTTTGCCGATTTCTACCGAATGAGAATTGCAGAGAGACATGATATGGAAGATGAAGCAAAACAGGTGGATGAGATTTTAATTTACTTGCTTCTCCGGCCAGTACTTCTTGCTGCTCCCAAGAGCTAGTTGGAACGATCCACCGTCTGAATAAACAAAAAGAATTCAAGAATAAAATGGCTGAAACGTAATGTTACGGGGTTGTTAGTCTACGTGCCGATTGGCAGCTGTACATTGTTCATCGAAGCTCAACCCTCGTGTAAAGAAACACATACTCTGATACTGGGCATGGTCAGCTCAAGACAAGGAAATGCAAACAAAAATTACAATGAAATCACATTTCCTGGTAAGATATATTTTCTCAAGTCTTAAATATAGCCCTTTTTCTTTTATTTCTAATTAATACTCTACACTTCGGTAATAATTTGCGAGAAGCAAATACGATCAGTTGTTTAATATACAACTCACTAAGATGTATGTGCAGTGTCTGTAACATACAATAAGATACAGATTTCGTTTTAGTTCTAATTGCTTTATAAACTTTAACAATTTTTAATACATTTACTACAATTATACAGGTAATTTCTTTATCTGCTGTATTTTTCTATAATATAATTCATAGCAGTACTTATGATAATACACTAATTCTCTTCAATAATGTCTCATTTTTATTAAATCTACTTACGAAATTATAAGTTTTGCTGAATCTTCGTGTTAGGAGTTTTAGAAGGTTAGTTTTACGAACGGGTGGAGGAGGGGGGGGGGGGGGGGTTAATTTTGACACTTCTCAGGATCACCTCAGTACGGCTGTGCGACTGTATTGTAGTGTGCCACTCGCTAACCGACGTACCGGTTCTTATGATCGATAGCAGATTTGCCCCTGATTCAGTGTCATAGTCGCTACTGAAATATCGTTCCTGGAAGTGGAATAAATCGTCCGGCCAACTGAATAAATTGCCCCTTTAAAAAGGTACTTGATTTAGGTTGTTCGTTAATAATGGTTAATAACGGTGTAAAGGAAAGGGAAATGTAGATGCACTTCACAATTCAAGCTAATACAATAATGAAATTAACCGCTGGACCATTCTGTAGAATATGTTCAAAATGGCTCTGAGCACTATGGAACTTAACTTCTAAGGTCATCAGTCCCTAGAACTTAGAACTACTTAAACCTGACTAACCTAAGGACATCACACACATCCATGCCCGAGGCAGGATTCGAACCTGCGACCGTAGCTACACTGTGTTAGTCAGTGTTTCATCTCAATATATTTGCAACAGAGAACTGTGATGAGTCTAGTATGCTTTTATGGTCTTGATTATGAAAGTAAGAATAATGCTGGAATAAATGAGTCGGCAGATTTCGTCTACTCATATCGACGATAACCAAAGGGACTCCCTCCAGCATAACGCTTCGACTGTCGGACGGGTCACGACCTACAATATCGTACGCCACCTACGTCCATACTAACGCCAGGCTCCTTATGGCGTGTGGTGGAGGTAATACTGATGACACTATTTACTCGTCCCTTTCTGGTTCCATTCGCGAATGGTGCGTGGAAAGAACGGCTTTGCGAGATCCAATTTATCAGATTTTGATGTCGACATTTCGCGAGATACTTGTGGAAGGGAATAATATTTTGCACGACACATCTTGAAACGTAGTCTCTCGTAATTTGAGCGGTAAGCCTCTCCCTGACGCGCAACGCCGCCTCTAACGACTGCCACTGGATTTCGATGGGCATCTAGGTAACGCTCTCGAGCTAAACTGACTGTAGAAGAAACGTGACGATCTTCTTTGGATTTTTTTCAATGTCCTCTATTAATTGTAAGTGGTAAGAGCCCCGCCTCGTTAACAGTGCTAAAAAATGTGCGCAAGGACTGTTTTGCAAGGCACTTTTTTGTGGATGAATTACATTCACTTAGTTAGGAATCTTCTGTAAAATCGCAACCAAACATCAAATATAGCAAGACACTTCAAAAATTGGAGAGAGATGTGACGGATCGATGTTCGTCATATGATAGAGCTATAAGAGGAGCTCGGAGCCAGGTATCAGTCTTTATGAAGAAGGTAATAATTGCAAAACTGCGCAGAAAAGAGTTGGGACCATACCACTGAGCAACCCCAGTACTGCACGTTAATTGGGAGCGGAAATTCACAGCTGTTGCTACCTCAAGCATATCGTGTGCTTTGGATGAGACGAACCACCAACATCGCTCGTATACTCTGAAGTGACAAAAGTCATGGAATACCTCCTAATTTCGGGTCGGATCTCCTTTTTCCCGGCGTAGTACATCAACTCGATGTGACATGGACTCAACAAGTCATTGGAAGTCCCCTGCAGAAATATTGAGCCATGCTGCCTCTATAGCTGTCCGTAATTGTGAGACTGTTGCGGGTGCAGGATTTTGTGCACGGACTGTCCTCTCGTTTATGTCTCATAAATGCTCTATGGAATTCATGCCGGGTCGCTAAAACAGTCGCTCGAATTGTTCAGAATGTTCTTCGAACCCATCGCGAAAAGTTGTCGCCCTGTGACGTGGCCCATTGTCATCCATAAAAAGTCCATCGTTGTTTGGGAACATGAATTCCATGAGTGGCTGCATACGGTCAGTGATCGGTTCAGTTGGACCAGAGAATCCAGTCCATTCCATGTAAACACAGCCTACACCATTATGGAGCAACCGTCAGCGTTCACAGAGCCTTGTTGACAAGTTGTGTCCACGGCTTGATGGGGTTTGCGCCACAATCGAACCCTACCATCATCTCTGACGAATTAAAATCAGGACTCACCCGACCAGGCCGCTGATTCCTATCCGTCTAGGGTCCATCCGATATGGTCACGAGCCCAAAAGAGGCGCTGCAGCCGATGTCGTGCTGCTGGGAAAGACACTCGCGTCGGTCGTCTGCTGCCACAGCCCAGTAACGCTAAATTTCACCGCACTGTCCTAACGGATATATCTTCGTCGTACTTCCCACATTGATTTCTGCGCTTATTTCACACAGTCTTGTTTGTCTGTTAGCACTGTCAGCTCCGCTGCTTTCAGTCGTTAAGTGAAGGCTATCGGGCCCTGCGTTGTCCGTTGTGAGAGGTAATGCCAGTGCTTTTGTGTTCTCGACACACTCTCCGTAATGGGACGTCCCATACGTCCAGCTCCGACTACCATTCCGCGTTGAAAGTCTGTTAATTCTCGACGTGTGGCCATAATCACATCGAGAACCTTTTCATGTCAGTCACCTGAGTACAAATGACAGCTCCGGCAATGCACTGCCCTTTTGTACCTTGTATACGCGATACGACCACGATCTGTATATGTGCGTATCGCTATCATATGACTTTGTCAAATGGCTCTGAGCACTATGGGACTCAACTGCTGTGGTCATCAGTCCCCTAGAACTTAGAACTACTTAAACCTAACTAACCTAAGGACATCACACACATCCATGCCCGAGGCAGGATTCGAACCTGCGACCGTAGCGGTCGCGCGGTTCCAGACTGTAGCGCCTAGAACCGCTTGGCCACTCCGGCCGGCTATGACTTTGTCACCTCAGTGTGGATGCCCCACAGTTAATCTCTTAGTTAATATGAATCAGTTTTATAGTTTCACGTGACAGGATGACAACTCAAGAAAATCCAGAGATAAGGTGGACGCTTTAACATTGTTGTCAAATTATAACAGACGTTATTATCTCTGAATACATGTTGTTACGAGCTGCCACTGACATCGGTATGGAATTGTTCTAATTAAGAAAATGTATTTAAAAGATAAACTTTTCGATTAAGTTTCTCTTTAGTTGGGCTTAATTCGTGCCCATGTGACATTGTTAGGGAACGTGGTACATGAATGATGCGGCACCGGCACATTTCTCTGCTGATGTAAGAACACACCTAACTCTGCATTATAGTCCAAGACGGATAAGTCGAGCAGGGCGTGAACGTGACCTCAATCCACTGGATTCTTCTGCCTGGATTCACCCCAGTAGTGAAGTGTGTGGCATGCGGTTGAAGGACTGGATCAGTCAATTGCAGAAGGTGATCCGGACGTGTTTGAAAGAATTTATAACTCACTGGAGAGACCAGTGTAGTACCGCATCTAGATTTTAGTACGACGCATGGAAAACTACTTCTAGCAGATACGAGAGTACAGTAAATCGTAATGTTTAACGTGCTGGAGTAGTAGTCTTTTTCTCGTTAGAGTAGGTCATGGGTGAAATATGATCACATTTACAATGAGATCATATAAGTCTGGAGGCTATCGTGGCAGTTGTCGCTGGTATTAAAATCTTGTGGGTTTGTAAGCCGTGTCATATTTCTTCAAACAATCGACGTTTCGACCTCTCTGATGGGACCTTCTTCAGGATCTTGCGGTGCCCACTATAGGTTGAGCCGTGGACACCACAAGATCCTGAAGAAGATCCCAGCAGAGGGGTCGAAACGTCGATTGGTCAACCTATAGTGGGTACCGCAAGATCCTGAAGAAGGTCCCATCAGAGAGGTCGAAACGTCGATTGGTTCAAGAAATATCACACGGCATAACAACCTGGAAGATTTAACTTCAAAATGAAACTTAATCGAAAAGTTTGTGTTTCAAATATTTTAATAACTAGGATAATATTTACTATTGACATCTATGGCAGCTGGTAATCAAACGTTCGCAATTATCTCGCAAAAATCTTGTTTGCGGATCCATGTTTACCGAAACTTTTTTCTTTCTAATATCCCTTACAATCACGCTCGTTGGATTTCGGTATTAGTTTTGATACATCCTGTATTTACTGATCACAACAATTATTGTGGTTTACATACAATTTTTCTCCCTCATTCCATCTCGCCGACAATTAAACTGCAGATATAATGTTTGTGGAGAGACGCAGAAACTTACAAACTAGCTATATGTGGCAGTCATAGCGGCGATTTAACAGAAACGTTTACCGTTTCGGTGGCTATCGCTGTCTTCAGATCATTTCAGTTCACATTGTAACGCGTCAACCTTGTTGTCGTGTGTGGTTGCGTGAAATTTAAAATGTTTTTGTGTAGAGACAGCC
The DNA here is from genome assembly GCF_023864345.2 of Schistocerca serialis cubense. Classification (NCBI taxonomy): domain Eukaryota; kingdom Metazoa; phylum Arthropoda; class Insecta; order Orthoptera; family Acrididae; genus Schistocerca; species Schistocerca serialis. Next base: position 865,379,624 of record NC_064641.1, on the reverse strand, counting down.
ATACACGACAAGGAAGTTGGCGCGTTACACTCCAACTGAACTTTAAAGACTGAAGTGGGTGTTAACGGCTCAAAATGGCTCTGAGCACTATGGGACTTAACATCTATGGTCATCAGTCCCCTAGAACTTAGAACTACTTAAACCTAACTAACCTAAGGACAGCACACAACACCCAGCCATCACGAGGCAGAGAAAATCCCTGACCCCGCCGGGAATCGAACCCGGGAACCCGGGCAGTGTTAACGGCAGAGACGGTAATAGCTACTGTTAAATCACAGTTAAAGGCGCTTCAGTCTGGAACCGCGTGACCGCTACGGTCGCAGGTTCGAATCCTGCCTCGGTCATGGATGTGTGTGATGTCCTTCGGTTAGTTAGGTTTAAGTAGTTCTAAGTTCTAGGGGACTGATGACCAAGATGTTAAGTCCCATAGTGCTCAGAGCCATTTGAACCATTAAATCACAGTTTTTCCTTAAATAAATTATGAGTTAAAAACAGAAAATATGCCGGAAACGGCGGCAACAATCGTAAAAACCATGCTGTGACGTAAAGTAAATTAGATATTCTGGAACTATCACAGAAAACAATATTTGGAACTAAACAGTACACAGGTAAAACTGTTTTAGAGTTTATAAATTTTAAGTATGCTACTTTTGCATTAAAGAACTCACTGATGGTGACGATACTGTCGCTGAAACTAGTTTGGTTATATACAAATTAATAAATTAATAACAAAAGTGATTTGGATCAAGGCTGACCCTTAATCCGCTATTGTTGTTTTTATGCAAACACGGACCAGTAGAAGAGTTTAAAGATAAAATTATTGTTATAAGTAATTCGTAAATGCAGTACAAATTATGCCTGAGTTACGGGTCTTTATCATACAATTACGTTTTGCGCATCTATAACTCTAAACGATATCCCTCAACTAATGGCACCATCAGACAAGCCAAATATCATACGCGTGATGTGGAGGCTGCCTATCTTATTCCACGCTTTCGACAGCTGACAAACTTTACTCAGATAACCACATTTAGTTAAAGGCATGCTGTGACGAGCATATGTGGTACGAGCAGATTGGTTATGGAATGATGACACACATTGTGATTCTTGGGCTCTGTCATTCCGTAACTATCGATTCCTTCTCTTTTTATCAGATAAGCAGTTCATTACCTCCACCGAAATTCTTCTGTCACCGTACCCGTGACATCGTTGGACCCCTAATCACAGTGTGGGAGTTTCTGCCGAAATTTGCTTTTGTGAAGAACTGGATTAGGAGGCCGGTTACAGACAAGAAACAATTAGAAGATTTACAATGTGATATAGATATATTTTTCAGGCCAAGTGAAATTTTGAAACAGCCTTTCAAGTAGGGGAGCCAATAATCAACTGTTGAATTATCAGTGTAAATAGCCGCGTTTCACACGGGAAAACGTCTGAATAGAAAAAATACTAAAACTATAGAGATGTTCGCTTACTCCTACCCGTGGCACGCAAAAACGGAACAACAAAATGGCAGCAACCGAAGTGCCGATCATGCTTGCGAGAGAAATAAAGAAAATGGTTCGAATTTCAAATGCACTCGGGGGGGGGGGGGGGGGGGGAGGGGAACAACAACACAGAGAGAGAAAGAAGCTGAGTTCCAGAAATGCGTTGCTAAGGGCAAGGTAGACTGTAGCGCTTACCAGCTTAGCAACAGAACGTAGTTGGTCGAGAAATTGCATCATCGACGCCAGGCGTTCGTGGCCGCAACTCTGGCGTCCGTCTTACATACTCTCGCGACGCGGCTGAGTTAATTGCAAGGCTGGAACCTGCAAGTCTGACTCCCTCGTAATGGAGGTCAGGGCATTCCATTATCTAACATGGCGACGTACTGCTTCGGCAATATTGAAGTTAGCAAAGAAAGAATAAGCAGCTGCTAACAAACGAGAAACGAATGAGGCAGAGCTCGGAGTTTCCGGATGTTTGATAACCTAGGTAGTTTCTATCCACTGTTAAAAATGCACTCCGCGTTGGCAACCTTTAAGGAAGCTGTACTAACCTATTCTTCTTACGTCTTTATGGCGGAAACGAACACTGTTTTAGCTCCAGGGCTGCCGTCTTACGTGGCGACAACGCGACGGCCAGCAGATAATGTCTCCTTCCGCGATCGCATGGGCCACGGAAACGAATTGTACGGAAATAGCTTTTCCTAGTAGCCAACATTGTTTTTTTGTAAAGGTGGTTATGGTAATCACATCCTTGCACAACACATTGGTACTTTACCGAGCGAGGTGGCGCAGTGGTTAGACACTGGACTCGCATTCGGGAGGACGACGGTTCAATCCCGCGACCGGCTATCCTGATTTAGGTTTTCCGTGATTTCCCTAAATCACTCTAGGCAAATGCCGGGATGGTTCCTCTGAAAGGGCACGGCCGACTTCCTTCCCCATCCTTCCCTAATCCGATGAGGCCGATGACCACGATGTCTGGTCTCCTTCCCCAAACCAACCAACCAACATTGGTACTTTTACAACTAGATTGGAGTAGATTCGCATATTAAATAAATACATGCGCGTAGAAAAGAATTTTGTTCGACCAAGCTGTATTTCAAATTGCTATACCACATTACTGTTTTGTCCGCTACCGGTTTCGGGGACAGTGTTCACCAGGTGGGCAATTTTTGGTTCATTGTAAGCGCAGTCGGAAAAAATTAAGTCACTCCTAGAGAAATCGTTACAAGCATCATTTAATACCGTGTAATTCCGCCCCTGGATTTGATAAGCGTTTGGATTCTGGTTGGAAGTGAGGTACGTCGCATATAGATCAAGCCACTCGCTGGGCGTTTGATCAAGCAATTAGGGGGATTCTACGGTGTTCCAACGCGTCCCAATGATTTCTATGGGGTTCGTGTTAGGTGATTTTGCAATCCATTCAAGATGTAAAAGGATGCTGTTCCCTGTTTTCGTCTTAAATGCATCTGTGTGGACTTTCATTCACTGTGTGCAGCGATTACTTTCGGATTTGGAAGCGATTTGGAGTCTCAAGCCGTGAAAAACGTCTGTGGTCCCTCTAGGACAGCATCTTTTTCCGACCGCAATTCTGACGCCCTGTTTAGTGGCCATGTGTGTTATACCACTGCCTGTAGGCACCTTGAGCAGTCCGCCAAGAAACGCCAAGAGATCCAGCAACTTTATACACCGCATGGCCATGGGTACGGGCAGACACGACTGCCCCTATCTGCCACTCTGTTATGTTCTCATATTTACCCTTGATTACGTACAGTATGTGTCTCACTGGTTGCTACTGCCGTATGCCAACGTAGAAATGCTGCGCGCACGATTGAGCATGTGACTCGATCGCTGCGCCATTTGTAAATACTAAGCGATTCATCTGCGCGTGCGCACTGGGGTGACTAATTTCTTGTCTAGTGAGCTTATAATCTTATGCAATTACAAAAAGTATCTCGTTTAGATTTTTAACAGTCTTGTGAAGAACAGTTACATTGTGTAAGGTATATTTGTTGTCCTAACGCCAGCCACGTAAATAGATTTTACAATGTAACGGTATGTATATCATGTTAATCACTGTGTACATATTGGCGTTTGTGTGTTATTCGTTTTATCCTGAATCGACTGTGCTTATTTTGCCTCAGTTGTTCTTTGTACTGCGGAAGTGTTATTTTATGAGACATAGTAAATATTGTTTTACCCCTACCTAGCTTCTGGCGTCTGTCCAACATGTTGTGGTGTACTGTGTGTTGTTATCACGTTATTTTTAGTGTGAATGTGAACGCTTTGTTTTGCACCAAAGACTCGTGGATAATTTCAACCATACTTCAGTTTCATGTACCAAGATTACTAAAAGTGTAAATAATAGATGTGGCTTAAATATTCTTTTGCTGTTTGTGAATTACATATTGACCGTTGTACAAACAGTTCTTTGTATCGGTGCTTACGTAGGGCGCCGATTCGTAAATATTAAAGTGATAAGTCACAATGCCTTCCACGTAATCATCAGTAGAAGATAAATATGTATTTAGAAATCGTATGGATAGTACTGTAAAATTCTTTTAATGTACTCTCTGACAGTTACAATATCCCGCGCACAGTCATACGCGTACGAGTTTGAACAAGTGTATGTAATTGCGATCTATAGCTCCGCTTTTCAAGGTTTGTCTTCGTATTAGTTTTGGTTAAATGCGGCGGTTTAATAGTGTGGGAATACTGCTGTTCTCGTAACCACTATGGTTTCGTACACCTTACATTTTAGATGATGAACGTTGACGACCGTGCTATGCACAAAGACGCTTGGCACATGATTTTTTGACTATATGCTGACAACGTATTCACATTTGTTGCCATAAGTAATTACTATGTGCTTGTTGCGCTACACCGGTTGTGGCTCTATAATTTTTGATCTTGTAGTTTTCTCGTTTCATTGTGGTGTGTTGTTACGTCCTGAGATGCAGTTGAGAATAGACTGTGTCGGAAACTGGTAGCTCACACTAAAGTAACTTCGATGAAAAAACCTTACGGAACAGTGTCGTTCTTCAAATTTATTTAAGCTGTGATGTCACCCAGAATAAAATTGTGTATGCAATTGCTTAACCCATTAACTGCCGGTAATCCCCATTTGTATTTGTCATTGTGCTGGCAGCAATTGTTACTATTTGCGTTGGTGTCTAGACCCTAAATTTTTCAAAATTCATCTCGTGATGAGCTTGCTGAATAAGAATTTCATGAAATTTCAAGTTTTTTTCTGACAGCCTGACTACTGATGAGAAAATGGTTCGATGTTATGGACACCATTATCTAAAACAATTCATTCGCGGGAAACGAGTGAGATTCAGATTCAAATAGTGGATCACGTATTGTTCCCGTCAGGAATAAAAATATTCCAGTGCTCCAATTCAGAAAACAAGGGCATATTGTGCTCAATAATCCGCTGCTTCTCATCCAAAACGGGCAGGACGTCCATCATAACCGAAGGCATTCACTTAACGCGGTTCCAGTTGAACTCTGGACTTCTCGAACGGGACACGCACAATATTGGGGAAAGAAAGAAAATGTGGAATTTGCAGGAAAAATCCAAGGAAGCAGTGCTCTGTGTGCAGTGAAGCACTCCATGCTGAATGTTCTGTTGTCTGGCACAAAAAGTAAAAGAAACTGTAAAAAGAGAGTGGCATATGCCATTACCCCCATTTGGGGATCGACTAAAATACAGCGTTTATTTCAAGATTGTATCATTTCTTATTTTACATTCCTTTTCCCAGCGTCTATTTTTATTCATAGAATCTAAAGGATATACATAAATCACTAGGGCGCAACTAAATAGAGCAATATTTCAGCTGCAGATTGTCATTTTTCCACATAGTCATCACCATTAGTTATGCACTTTGCCGACGATGCGACGCTTGTAAAAATCGGAACTAATTGAGGCTAACCACTTCCTTACAGCTTTGACAACAGCATCCGAGGCTTGAAAATGTTCGTCACGTAGTCCATCTTTCAGAGGCCCAAAGAGATGGAATTCTGAAGGCGGATGTGGGAAGACAGTCCAGCCGAATTTTACAATGAGTTGCGCCGTCACAAAACTGGTGTGGGGCTTGGCGCTATTATGATTCAGGAAATTCTGGTTTTGAGCTTAGTTACTGTCGTCTTGTAGCGTGCTGAATTGACAGTTTCTCCAGGCTCCAGGACATCCATAAGAACCACACCCTGGTTATCCCAGAAGAGTGTACACATCACTTTGCCTGCAGACGGCTGTGTCTTCAATTTCTTCTTTGACAGAGAATCCACATGTCACCATTCGATTGACTGTCTTTTGGATTCTGGCTCGTACTGGTGACACTACGTTTCATCTCCGGTGACGATGCTATTCAGAAAATTGTCGGCTTCAGCTTCATACTGGTCCAGCAGGTCCCAACAAATTTCCATTTGATTATTTTTATTCTTCTGTAAGCATCCGCGGGACCCATCTCGTACACACTTTGCGATACCCGAGATGTTCCATCATTGTTTCCTAGGCATTACAGCCGACGTTCAGCCATGCTCACAAGTCTCTGGTCGCAACGGATGAGTTGATCAAGATGCACTTCATTGCGAGGGATGACAGCTTTGTAGGGTCGACCGGGCCGTGGCTTGGCATGCACAACTTTTTCACCACCTTGAAAATGCCGCACCCATCGCCTCACATTGGTCACGTCTCCATACACCTGTAGCAAGCGTCGATGGATTTCAATCGGCGCAACTTCTTCAGCGCGGAGGAATTAAATCGCTGTTTTATACGCGCGCCTGTATCAGACTCCATTTTGGAACAGTCCTCTGCTGGCACCAACTATCGCAGAAAGGGGGACCACCTGTAAATGAAAGCGGAAGGTTCAATCATTAGCACTAAAACAACGACGTCTGTCACGGACATCCAAAATCACCACAAAAAAGGGAGGCACTACTTTCGGAACGACTCTGGTAGATTAAAGGGGAAAAAAAATTGGCAGTTGATGTGTTAATGCACATGTAATCGACCCGTGATTGTGGTCATTCGGTTCGTAATTTTGTCAGATGTTAATATCCATGTTAGGGATTTAGTTGTATTGACGTAGAACGCGATCTTTCTTTGTATCGATTTGAGGTAATGGTTGACTTGTCCCGGAAAATACGATCTAGAAAACGACGTGTGGATGTACTGCGATCCTGGAGAGCGTGTAGTTTGGGGAATCGCTTGAAAAGCGGTTATACCGCGCAGCAGTTAGGGGCTGGCGCCGGCAGGGAGGGATTAATATGCATGAGATGAAGCGGCGGCGTAGCTGCCGCCGAAGCCGACACCCGGCGGCTCGCATAGTTCTGCAGAGACGCGGCTGGCCGCCCGGCCGGCCGGCCAAGTTTATTCACTGGCCGTCCCAGGTGCCCAATCAATTGCCGCGGCCGCTCGCCCATTAGAAACACAAGCCGGGCCGCCATTAAGGGGGCGGACGGACTTCCTGGCGCGAACAAAACCCCGGCAGCGTTACTCACGGGCGCGCCGCGCCATCAGCATAACTCGCGCTAACTTGGTTATCATTTCATCATCGCCCGCAGAATGGGCTCAGCGGGCAGTCGGAGCGCTATATATAAGGCCGGATTAGGACGCCCCGGCTGGACCGGTCCAGCGCCGCAGGAAGTCGCCCGCCCATTGTTCCGCGCTACGCTGCGCCAACTCTCTCACTGGGCCCGCCCGTCACTTCTTCGTCCGCGAGCGTAAACAGGCACACCACGATACACTCGCAGTCTCTACGTTATATCGCAGTCCAACACGTACAGTCGCGGCACTCCTGCTCGTTTTCAGTTATACACTGCGACGGCAGCGCTACAAGCGGAGAGGAAGCTACATTGTTGAATACGATATCCTACGAATGCTAATAGTATCGTTCATATTGATTCGTGACGTGACCGTTAATCCATTAATCTTTAATTAACGAAGAAACGAGTAACTTTTAAACTAATTTTAAAAACCTACATATATGCGGACGACATGGTCATCGGATGGAACTCCAGACTCAATATGCAAAGAGCAACCAACCATATGCCTTCAACCAGACAATCGTCGGATACGTCTTTGGAGGCAATCCGGTCAGGTTGAACGTCTTAGACACACTGTCCAGCGAGTGCAGCAAGGTGGAGGTTCCATGCTGTTTTGGGGTGGCATTATGTGGGGCAGACGTCCGCCGCTGGTGGTCATGGAAGGCGCCGTAACGGCTGTACGATATGTGAATGCTATCCTCCGACCGATAGTGCAACCATATCGGCAGCATATTGGCGAGGCATTCGTTTTCATGGACGACAATTCGCGCCCCCATCGTACACAACTTGTGAATGACTTCCTTCAGCTTAACGACATCGCTCGACTAGAGTGTCCAGCATGTTCTCCAATCATGTACGCTATCGAACATGTCTGGGATAGATTGAGAAGGGCTGTTCATGGACGACGTAACACACCAACCACTCTGAAGGATCTACGACGAATTGCCGTTGAGGAGTGGGACAATCTGGACCAACAGTGCCTTGATGAACTTGTGGGTACTATGCCACGACGAATACAGGCACGCATCAATGCAAGAGCACCTCCTACTGGGTATTACAGGTACCGGTGTGCACAGCAGTCTGGACCACCGCCTCTGAAGGTCTCTCTGTATGGTGGTACAACATACTAAGTGTGGTTTTCATGAACAGTAAAAAGGGCGGAAATGATGTTTATGTTGATCTCTGTTCCAATTTTATGTACAGGTTCTGGAACTCTCGGGGCCGAGGTGATGCAAAACTTTTTTTGATGTGCGTATCAAGACTGGGAACAACAACTCCGCCGGTGTATAGCTGCTGAAGGGATTTTCTTTGAAGGGGACGGTTTTGTTTGAAGGGGACGGTATTGTTGTTTGACAAAAAAAATAAATAAATAAATAAAAACTTCGGTGAGTAACAAATCAGGCCGGCTGCTGTGGCCGTGCGGTTCTAGGCGCTTCAGTCTGGAACCGCGTGACCGTTACGGTCGCAGGTTCGAATCCTGCCTCGGGCATGGATGTGTGTGATGTCCTTAGGTTAGTTAGGTTTAAGTAGTTCTAAGTTCTAGGGTATTGATGACCACAGATGTTAAGTCCCATAGTGCTCAGAGCCATTTGAACCATTTTGAACAAATCAGTCTCATCACTTTTCTTACACACTTCGTAGACAAGAGGGCAACTTCGAACTGCAGGACGAGGCATGGAAAGGTGTATGTTGCGATTTTCAAGGGGAAAAAAAGGGGAGGCGACAAAAGATAGAGCGTGTCCATGAGGAAGATCGGGAGACCGATGGGACTAAGACCTGCAGAAGATCGTTGTCAAGTTAACTCGCTGAATATAGTCCAAAACTCATCGAAGAAGAAATTGTAGCAGTACCAAAACTCAGCACTCCATTTAATAGTAGAAATGGCTGGTGGTGTGGTGTTGGTGTGGTAATGATGATGATGATGATGATGATGATGATGATGATGATGACGACGACGACGACGACAGACCAAAAGAGGTATGAAAACCACAGGAGATATCAAAAAACATATTACAGACTGTTTAGTGACGATTTTCTTGTACTGCAACCATTTACTGAAGTATAACCTTTGTTTTTAAGAATGAAAAATAGTGAACAGCAGAAAAGATGATGAACTGCAGAAAGATATCGTACATTATTCAATAAAGTGATGTTTTGTTTAATACACTTCCAAGCAAACCAATTTATGAATGGATAATATAGGATATTTGTGTCGAATGCAGTACGTAAATTACTTAAGATGCCACACAAGCAACCGCAACTGTAGCTGAAAACGCCACATAGACATGATAATGAAGTGATTAAAAAGAAACCAATTCCACAATTGTTACTACATTAGAGCATTCCGGAGCTTTTCAACTCTGTTGTCTTTCGAAGAAGTAGTAATTATATTGAACAGGTGTTTTTGTGTTGGAAAGTCGAAATATTGCAACAGTGAGCAAATCTTTGGACTTCGTGCAAAGTTGTTGCTTGTCAAAGCAAGTGCCAATCATAAGACGCGAGACATATAATGATGGCAGCATAATGCTTCCACAGATATCATCCAATATAGGTTCTGCAAAGTTCCGCAACAGTTCTCCACGTAGACTACGTCGTCTTTCTTCCAGTGATTCGCTTTCAAGTTCCCTTAAAATTTTTGTTACACTCTCATATGGACTATCTCTGAATTCAACCTATGCCAGTTGCTTGATAAAAACTCTCAAAACATTAAGCAGTTTTTGACACCATCCTTTATAAAATCTTGTTTTCCAGTTGAACTCAGTTGCTCGTATGACGTTTAAAATTTATTAATTGCTTAATGTTACAAATGTGTATAATAGATAAAAGCAGTATGTTATAAAATGGTTTTAATTTATTTCATTCTAGACATGCAGTGTCGCAAACTTGCCGTCCTGCGCCCGTGAAAATTGCAGTTCGTGGTTGTGTATATCTATTGGATAAAAGTCATCCGATAAAAAATACTTTAACTGAGCTACACGTCCATAAACGGAAGAGAGGGAAAGGAAAGTAAAAGTATTGCCGCGCCCAACCCTAAAGGGTTACTTGGTTTGCGGTATGATCCTAAGAAATACGGATGAAGGGCATTTGCTTTTAGACATCTTCATGATCGTAACCATTCTATTTATCAGTACGAGGTCGTTGGTAGTATTCACATTGTTCTACTGTTCGAGCAGGAGTTGTTTCACAAGAACTGGCATAATTTCTGTAGAGAGCTACAGCAATTTTTCCAAGTTCGTAACCGATTATTTATTGAAGTCACGTTTGCGATGTACTGTAGATGATTATGGGCTTTGATTGTCATGGGCCATATTCAGGCTACCTGCGTGGTTACAGTGTATCATGTCAACTTTGTGGCCGTAGTTGTACCAACACTGTAGTTTCGGCAATTGTCGACATATGTCTCGGGTTCAGAGGAACTGTCGCAGCATCGTGATGGTATGGATGAAGGGCCACTCTTGGATACTAGAAATGACGAAGGAGATGCCATGGCAAAGCAGGCATCTCTGCTTGGACTAATTAAAGATGATAAACTCCCTGTCACGGATTGAGAGCGGTTGTTCACGGACTGGCAAGAGGAATGTTCGCGGACATCATTTCAAGAGTACCATGGTATAAAGAGACACAAACATCAAAGAGCTTCACGACTATTACAGGACAGTTGAAATTTAATCATTGAAAGTTCAAGAAAGATTTCTATCGGGTCAACCTAAGCGTCATCGCTTTATGTTTTTGCGGAGAGGAAGAAGATCCAAACCATTTATTTTTACAATGCCCACGGAACACGTATCACATAAACGTCCTTTCAAGTAATCTTTGGGGTCTCGGTCATCAGTTCCCAACCAGCCTACAAAACTGGTTAGCATCCAACGATGTAGCAACGTATAAGCAACTGTACGAGTTCGTCGACAGTTCCAACAAAAATATATAACTCGCTGAGCTCCTAATCTAATGCTCCTGGTACTGAGAATGCCAGTGGAAGATTAAAGGTCAATTAACTGATTATATCCCCACTTGCTTCCGTGCAGAATTTGGAACGCTCATCCTCTGAATGTATGCACTACGTACCTCCTATACGTACGCGTCTGAATACTGGTCTATAAGTGTGGCTGTAATGCAAAGTCTGGTTCTTGTACACTCTTCCGTTCTTTCTAGATGGTACTTACAGACCTGCACAGCTTAGGAATCAGTTTTTCCAGGACATAAAAAGAACATTGTATTGTTAATTTAGATGTGTAGTCGTTAATAGGACTGAACTGAGACTATCCAAAATGTGTACCGACGGCGATCTGTCGTTTCTTATTGTGGTATCAGTAGGATTTTTATGCACTGAAGCGCAAAAGAATCTGATTAGGCATGCGTACTAAAATACAGAGATACGTAAAGTGGCAGAATACGGCGCTGCAATCGGCGATGCCTATATAAGACAAGTGTCTGGCACAGTTGTTACATCTGTTTCTGCCTCTGAAATGGCAGATTATCAAGATTTAAGTGCGTGTGAACGTGGTGTTACAGTCGGCGCACGAGCGATGGGATACAGCATCTCCGAGATAGCGATGAAGTGGGGATTTTCCCGTACGATCATTTCACGCGTGTGCCGTCGTGAATATCAGGAATCCGGTAAAACATCAAATCTCCGACATTGATGCTCCTGGAAAAAGAACCTGCAAGAACGCGACCGACAACGACTTCGAGAATCGTTCAACATGACAAAAGTGCAACTCTTCCACAAATTGCTGCAGATTTCAATGCTGGGGCATCAACAAGTGTCAGTGTGCGAATCATTCCAAACATTGTCGATATGGGGTTTCGGAGCTGAAGGCCCACTCGCCTACCCTTGATGACTGCACGACACAAAGCTTTACGCCTCGCCTGGGCCTGTCAACGCCGACACTGGACTGTTGATGACTGGAAACATGTTGCCTGATCGGACGAGTCCCGTTTAAAATTGCATCGAGCGGATGGATGTTTACGGGCATGGAGACTACCTCATGAATCCATGGACCCTGCATGCCAGCAGGGAACCGTTCAAGCTGACGGAGGCTCTGTAATGGTGGGGTGCGTGTGCAATTGGAGCGGTATGGGACCCCTGATCATTATTGAGCGTATCTGGGATGCCTTGTAACGTGGTGTTCAGAAGAGACCTTCACCCCCTCGTACCGATACGGATTTATGGACAGCCCTACAGGATTCATGGTGTCAGTTCCCTCCAGCAATACTTCAGACATTAGTCGAATCCACGCCACATCGAGTTGGAGCACTTCTGCGTGCTCGCGGGGTCCCTACACGGTATTAGGCGGGTGTACCAGTTTCTTTGGCTCTTCAGTGTAGTGCAGTATCACTGTGTATCGTGTGTTCCATTTTAGTCCTGTTTACACGTTTTCGTATACTCTGTTTTTACGTCTTGTTTTGTGTCGAACCAGTGCTTTGTTAATCCTGTGTTACATCGTACCAGTGTATGACTCCGCCACACACCGTCAGGTGGATTGCGGAGTATGTATTCTCGAAACCAGTTGTAATATAACATTCTCTATGTTGAGACGTCTGTGTGGGCACATTCTGGGGAAAAAAAGAAGAAGAAAAACCCTGTCGCCATCTTTTGCTACCTCAAGCCGAAACCCAGTAATAATGAGCGTTACATCGCAACTGCTGCTGTGATAAAAATCTATTATAGGAGTTCCTTCGACCATAAATGTGTCACGATGTTGCCGAGACGGAAAAACCAACTAAAGAGAAAGCGAAGTGTTTAGGCTGTGCGTGAACGAATAGTAAAACGGGAGAATTCGTTTTGACCGGACCGGAGGGAAAGAACCACCGCAGAAGTGTTCCACTGGCCGCTAGCTGCAGTGATTCGTTGCCGGAATGTTTATTTGCGTTTAATCTCATCACTCGTGACAGCTGTTGTAAACGCACCGGTGGATGCCGGCGTGCACGCAGTCGGTGAGCCGTTCCCCTTTGTTAGCGCCGGTGCAACATCATCTCCATATTTATTGCCCCGGGTCCTGGCAGGTTGGGCCTAATTTATAGGCGGCTGCTTCCTTAGCGCCCGCTATAGGTTATCGCTATAATTTTATTTACGACCGCCGCAATCGTTGCGCGCCGCCATTTTAATACGTCGGGCAGAATTAGGCAGGGCAGTGAAGTACAGCGCACCCGCGTTCTGGGAGGTGGGGGAACAACGTGAGATCCCTGCCACAGCCACAGCCCCCACGGCGTGCCTGCAGCACTATAAATATCCACCTCCCACCCCTTTCCGGAAGGGTCGCGTGGTGATTATCCAGGGAGTGTATTCGTTTTGGGCCGCGAGGCCGCCGTAAAAACCCACACCTTCCGCAGCCCCGTCTGCTTATCTCTGCCCAGAGCCACGCTTCGGTCATATATTTCCCCAATTTTATCATAGATCGTGGCTCATTATTCTGCCGCCGACGAAAAGACATACCGACCATTAAGTTGGAAAAAGGAAAACACGTGGTGAGTTTACTCAGAAGCTCTCAGCGGAATAGGGAAAGAAGTTGAGAAATGGAGGCAGTATATGGGGCAGTGTAGGCGGGGTTGAGTTTTTCTCTTCCTTGCTCATTCCAGAACGGTCCTCGGGACACTTTGGTTGGTAATTTGCAAACAATGAAAACTTATTACTTCCGATTTGTTGTCCCCGTGCTGAAAAATAACTGTTTCTTCTGTGACTCGAATAGCACTAGTGTTGTAAGGCAACTAACAAATCTACATCTACGTAATTACTGTGCTATTCACAATTAAGTGCCTGGCACTTCAAGCTGTCTCCCTCCCGTTCCACTCTCGAACGGCGCACCGGGAAAACGAGAACTTAAATGTTTCTGTGCGAGCCCTGATTCATCTTATTTTACATTTGAGACGGAGTTCTTAGGCACTGTCCGTCTTCTCTTCGTTTCATACTTGAAGAATTTAAAGATCAATCCCTTCAGTTTCGTAGAGCAGTAAGATGAACCACTTCTCAAAAACACTCGAAAAAACTGAATTGAATGATTTTAAGATACGAAGTACAGAAAATGTTGACCTATTTTTACACAGAGCTACAAGTGTTTTTATTTTGACTTTATTCGATATCTATATTTATTATAAAATCTAAGTGTTAATTAACAACTGTTAAATCGCAGTTTCATAATAAAAATGACGTTTTATTTTGAATTACCAATCGCAAGTAAATTTAAGTACTAATAATGTATTAAAATTGAGGAAAAATGAGTGAAACATCAAATAGAAAACGAAATAACATTTTATAATTAAACGTATTAAACATAACACTAAAAACATAAAAATAAACTTAATATAAATAAACATAATATTACAAAAAATATAATTTCTTCATTCAGCACTAAGACACGACGAATTATTCTGCTCTCTTAAAATATAGCTTTAAACTCTCCATGCTTAACAGCGCTCTTATGTTGAAATCATGGAAGTAATTCGTGTCGAGTGTTTTTAAGAAATTTATGTTCGGGTACTTACTTCAAATATCATAAGTAGCTTATGAAAAAGTCGAACAGAGCCACACTGTTAAGAGCCTATTGTGAGTTAATAAAGAATTCCGCGTCTGTAACTGTGTACTGATTCAAAATAATCCACACCCAAGCAAGGCATTTGCAGATTTCACGATTTCTTTTACACAACGAACACTTTAACAGTACCATGCACATTTTGGAATTGAGAAGATTGTGATGTTTCACTAGCACAGCGCATGTAATTGTAAATTATTGGCAGGCAATTTCAGAAAAAGTAGGGTCGCCATACAGTGCATAGTACAAGGCGTAATCGGAAAGTAAGGTCCGATTTGGCGCGAAATGGAAAACCCTCTGGAAATCCGATGAAGCTTTGCACAGATGTGTTGGGCAGTGTCTCTAATATGCCCATCGATCGCATCACGTCCCTTTTTTCAGTTCTGGGGTCACAGTGAGCGCGTAGAGATGACTACAACAACCATGTCTCCAGCCAAAGTACAGGAGCCTGGTGAGAAATTTCGCCTCAAGCTATGCAGCCCACATTACATAAACGTCATGCGT
This sequence comes from Schistocerca serialis cubense, assembly GCF_023864345.2. Classification (NCBI taxonomy): domain Eukaryota; kingdom Metazoa; phylum Arthropoda; class Insecta; order Orthoptera; family Acrididae; genus Schistocerca; species Schistocerca serialis. The sequence goes on along the minus strand of NC_064641.1, from coordinate 865,364,554 downwards.
TTCTTTCTTCAAGACAATTCTGTGCCACATTCTGCAGGTGAAACGAAGACGCTCCTGCAGGGTTTGCGATGGGAAGTGTTTGATCACCCACAATACAGCCATTAATTCGCTCCCTCCGATTTTCATCTCTGCTCACATCAGCTGTTGGCTACGAAGACTATATTTTGGCACAAACAACGAAAGGCAGACCAGCGTAGAGAATTGACGGAAAGCACAGGCGGCTGCTTTCCACGACGAGGGTACTGAAAAGTTTTTACAACGCCACTAACTACACTACTGGCCATTAAAATTGCTACACCAAGAATAAATGCAGATGATAAACGGGTATTCATTGGACAAATACAATTTCTACTAGAACTGACTTGTGATTACATTTTCACGCAATTTGGGTGCATAGATCGTGAGAAATCAGTAGCCAGAACAACCACCTCTGGGCATTGAGTGAAACAGAGCTTGGATGACGTGTACAGGTACAGTTGCCCATGCAGCTCTAACGTGATACCACAGTTCATCAAGATTAGTGACTGGCGTATTGTGACGAGCCAGGTGCTCGACCATCATTGACCAAACGTTTTCAGTTGGTGAGAGATCTGGAGCATGTGCTGGTCAGGGCAGCAATCGAACATTTTCTGTATCCAGAAAGGCCCGTACAGGACCTGCAACATGCGGTCGTGCATTATCCTGCTGAAATGCAGGGTTTCGCAGGGATCGAATGAAGGGTAGAGCCAAGGGTCGTAACACATCTGAAATGTAACGTCCACTGTTCAAAGTTCCGTCAGTGCGAACAAGAGGTGGCCGAGACGTGTAACCAGTGGCACCGCATACCATCACGCCGGGTGATACCCCAGTATGGCGATGACGAATACACGCTTCCAATGTGCGTTCACCGCGATATCGCCAAACACGGATGCAACCATCACGATGCTGTAAACAGAACCTGGATTCATCCGAAAAAAATGGCGTTTTGCCATTCGTGCAGCCAGGTTCGTCGTCGAGCTCACCATCGCAGGCGCTCCTGTCTGTGATACAGCGTCAAGGGTAACCGCAGCCATGGTCTCCGAGCTGATAGTTCATGCTGCTGCAAACGTCTTCTAACTGTTAGTGCAGATGGTTGTTGTCTTGCAAACGTCCCCATCTGTTGACTCGGGGATCGAGACGTGGCTGCACGATCCATTACAGCCATGCGGATAAAATGACTGTCATCTCGACTGCTATTGATACGAGGCCCCATGCGGATAAAATGACTGTCATCTCGACTGCTATTGGTACGAGGCCCCAGCACGGCGTTCCGTATTACCCTCCTGAACCCACCGATTCCATATTCTGCTAACAGTCATTGGATCTCGACCAACGCAAGCAGCAATGTCGCGACACGATAAACCGCAATCGCGATAGGCTACAATCCGACCTTTATCAAAGTCGGAAACGTGATGGTACGCATTTCTCCTCCTTACACGAGGCATCACAACAGCGTTTGACTAGGCAACGCCGATCAACTGCTGTTTGTGTATGAGAAATCGTTTGGAAACTTTCCTCATGTCAGCACGTTGTAGGTGTCGCCTCCGGCGCCAACCTTGTGTGAATGCTCTGAAAAGCTAATCATTTGCATATCACAGCATCTTCTTCCTGTCGGTTAAATTTCGCGTCTGTAGCACGTCAACTTCGTGGTGTAGCAATTTTAATGGCCAGTAGTGTATTTAGAGGTAGCTAGAAGGTGTGACTAACTGTTACAAATAAAACATTATTTATTTTCTCTGTGGTTCCCATTTCGTGACCGGTCGGACCTTACTTTCAGAACGGCCCTCTCATATCCTGCTGAAGTTCGACTTGCCAAGCAGTATGTAATGCAGGGTACGCACTAGTAACAGTAGGAATTTGCTAAAGCTAGTTGCAATTACTTCACATCTCCTTAACGGTGACACATACGAAGCATCTGCTAACGGTTCCTTTGCGACGCAGAAATAAACAGTTCTTGACTTAGTACAGCTCAGTTATGTCACTCCGAAATTTTCCTTACAAATCGATTCACTATCAGCGGCCTCCGAGGACCGCGTCCCTCTCTAATATTTTTGCTGACAGGACTCTATAGCAGAGACCGTTATGGTTCTGTGCGGCGTTTTTGAGGATGGTTTGTGTGTAGGACAGCATAGTCAGCGCCTGTTGGAACCTCGACTAAATCTGGGCTAACGCCTACTGAATTCATCTACTTCTTCGTTTAGTCGCTCATAGCTTTCCCATTTGGGACGTTTGTTAAGAGAGGTATTTTATTTACGGCAGAGGCCAATTTCCCAGTGACATTGGAGAAGTAGGATTCCCTCTCCTTCCACAAACCTTTCTAACACAAAATGTAACAGGTAGTGAACAAAACCCCTTCACATCCAACGCATTATGTTTGAAATTCACTGCAGTACGAACTATTAAGGACACAGCTACAAGTTGAAATGGATCAAATGGCTCTAAGCACTATTGGACAACATCCGAGGTCATCAGTCTCCTAGACTTAGAACTACTTAAACCTAATTAACCCAAGGATATCACACACATCCATGCCCGAGGCAGGATTCGAACCTGCGACCGTAGCAGGAGTGCGGTTTCGGACTGAAGCGCCTAGAACCCGTCTGCCACAGTGGCCGGCAGCTACAAGTATTGGTACAGATTTGTGACTTGGTCAGCTAAAAATGGTGCTGAAATATCTAGGTTATATTTAGACTTTAAAGGTTAGTTGATATACTATGCTTTTAGGGTTTATAACAGAGGTTTTACATTCTCTCTACAACTCGAAATACAATCTAAACATTCATAAATAAGCCTGTGGCCGATGTTTTTCTCTGGAACACACGTTATGAAAATTACTCCGTAGCTGTTGTTTCCAGCGGCCCTAAAATTAACGGAAAAATAAAATCTTTCGATAACTTAGGGAAATAAGTCAAACTTTGTTTTATTTACTTATATCAGTGACACCAGAGCAGGTTTGCTAGGTATTATAAAGTTTTATAAATTTTCGATCAGTGGGCAGCTGGAACCAGAAAAGGATCTTCCTCCGCTAAAACTGGAGACCAGAAGAACAAAAGAAGACTGATACTTTTTATCAGACCACGAGAAGCATTCGTCGCAAAATTTTTGTTTTGTTATGCACTCTAAAACAAAAAAAGGACGCACTAGGATGGAATTACCAGAATGGGATGAACATCGACAGATATTATGTACATGCACAGACAAAAAAATCGCTATAATTTCAGGTAAATTGGATGATTAATTCCAGAAAAAGAGCTTCACACATTGACCAAGGCAATAAAGCGTTGGTCCACCTCTGCCCCTCATGGAGGCAGTTATTCGGCTTGGCATTGAGTGACAGAGTTGTTGGATGGCCTCCTGAGGGATGTAGTGCGATATTCTGTCCAAGTGCCGCGTTAGATTGTCAAAATGCCGAACGGGTTGGAGGGCCCTGCCCATAATGCTCCAGTCGTTCGCAATTGGGGAGAGATCCGGAGACCTTTCTGGCAGAGGTAGGGTTTGGCAAGCACGAAAGTAAGCATAGAAACTCTCTCCTTGTGTGAGCAGGCATTATCTTGCTGAAATGTAAGGCAAGTATGGATCGCGTACGACAACCAAATGGGTGCTACTGTAAAATGAAACGACGTCCCGGAGCATCACTCCTTGACGTCGGGCCATATGGTGGTGGACAGATTGGGTTCCCACCAGTGTTCGAAGAGCCTCCAGACACGTCTTCGCTGGTCGTCGGGGCTCAGTTCAAAGCTGGACTCATCGCTGAAAACAATTCTACTCCGGCCCAATAAGCGTCCAGGCTGAAGATGAATCTGGATATGCTCCAGATAGCTGTGGTATACCAACCTGACAGTCGCCCGCCAAACGGCCTGACGTCGACGATATTCTACACCCTGTTTTGTTGCTCGTCATGGCAAGCCAATCTGGACGTACATTTCAGCAAGATAATGCCCGCCTGCACATAGCGAGAGTGTCTCCTGGTTTTCTTCGTGCGACCTTTTCCAGGAATTTTTCTTGAATAAATCATCGAATTTTTCTGGAATTGTAATCACTTGTTTCTTCGTACATGTGCATCACATCTACCGATTTTCATCCCATTCGGATAATTCCTTGGTGGTGCATCCTTCTTTATTTTGTCTTGGAGTATATTTACTCATTGCTTTATTTCACGTTATGATCCTTCACCTTATAATTAAAGAGAGCATTGAGTTACACTGTACTTAGTACGGAGTTAACCACTTCGTAGATAGCAATTATTTTGGAACTCATTCGTTAGCTTCTATAAAAATTTTAGACTAAAGCATATACAAGAAGTGAATGGGATTTAAGGATAGAAACATTGCTTATAATTCTAAATGATTTATCAACGTCTTAATGTTGATATCAGTACTAAGAAGGAGAGACGATAGGATAGATAACAGTCGTACCCCAAAGATCTCGCACATTTTCATTATCTGCTCATATACAGTGTTTTGGACTATCGCCAAAAACTTGGAAAAAGCTCACTTATTCTTAATTGGTGATCTACTCTGTAACCTTTGTTGTGGAACAGTTATTTGACGTTTAAATTTAAAACCGTGCTTGCTTATCTTACTTTACGATGTGCATTTTTGTTGGGTAATTACCGCTGCGTTGGAGATAACGTCGGCGTTAAAACTTGCCGCCGTAAGTAAGCTGACCTCAGCGTTTTATTCTCTTCATAACACGCTCTGAAAGAATTACACTTTTAAACAGTAAACGCACAGCCAACGGATCTAAGTGAGCTGTATGGAAGAACAAACACACACACACACACACACACACACACACATTCTGCACCGTGTTGGAGGATGGAGGAGTAGATAACTGTTAAACGTCCGTCGACATCGAGGTCATTAGAGACAGGGCACAAACGCGGATCAGGGGAGGATGGGGAAGGAAATAGGCCATGCTCTTTCAAAGGAACCATCAAGGTATTTGCCTGAAGCGTTTTAGGGAAAACAAGGGGAACCTAAATCAGGACAGCCGAACGCGTTTTTCAACCGTCGCCTTTCCGAATGCGAATCCGGTTGCTAACCACTGCGCCACCTCGCTCGGTTGCACCAGCCAAAAACCCTATGATGTATGGTCGAGGTTCAAAAACTCAAAATAGTCTAGATAAATGAATACCTGATGTCGCAGACCCTTACAGAAAAAGCCCAGCGAATATATATTTTTTTGTATTTTGCTGTGCCTGATTTCATCAGCGTGTACTTCCTTGTTGACACACTGACATGTCAGAGGAAAACGATAGTGTCACCGAGTTACGAAGTCAGACTACAGTTTCAGCAGGCAGAAATAGTCGACGGCTACCGACAATAGGAGAAACGTGATGAGTTACAATTGTCTGTCCTTGGAAGCAGCTTTTGTCGTCCCATATTCTCTTCGAAACCGTCACCAAATTTGAATATTAGAACATCCTCTGTTCCTTTGACACGTCACGCTAGTTTTAACGGATTAAAACCGTTACCGCAGTGGAGACCGTGAATAGAAACAGAGCCTTCTTTCAATAACCGCTTGTTACCGCGCTGTTCGCAAATTAAAAAGGCCGCGTTCAAATCCATTTCATCGTAATCTGCTAAGGGTGCTTCACTATTAAATGAAAAATCTTTCCACGTAAGTAAATCTGCCGTGAACCCGAAGGTTGGCTTGAATACCGCATTTTCTCAGCTTCGTGATGACTGGGTGTTGTGTGATGTCCTTAGGTTAGTTAGGTTTAAGTAGTTCTAAGTTCTAGGGGACTGATGACCATAGATGTTAAGTCCCATAGTGTTCAGAGCCATTTGAACTATTTTTTGGATACCGCAGCCCTTTACTGGGCATGGTTGGAGTCCGAAGGACGGTGCAATTTTGCAAATTAACAAGTGGCTGCTTTGAAAGAAATGCCATTCAAGTAACCACGTGTTTTCTATTGTAGACTAGTTTAAGAGTACATTAAATGTATTTGCAATTGAAAATGTGGACAACCATCAGCTGCTTAACGGAATGACGAGAATGACATTTTGTTTGGGACCGGGACTCGAAACCGGGTTTCTCGCTTTCGCGAATGGTCGCCTTACCACGACCCGCGGGCAGACTCAAAGTTCCATATGTCGTTAATCGTGGATCTACAACCAGTAATCGTACATCCGTTATGTATATTCCCGTACAGGTGAGGCACTTTACTTGAAAGCCGCTTGCCCGGTATCGGCGGATAAATACGATTACAGTGCCTTTGTTATTCTGAATTACCACGTAAAGTTCTTTTGAACAAGAATACATGTCCAAAGGAACTTTGTATCGTAAATCCGATTAAGGAGACATTCTATGTCTTATGATTATCAAATTTTGTGACCTATTATCTTGGAAACTTGTTAAGACACCAACTTACAATTTTCCATAATTTTTTTTCAAAGACTCAATTTTTTGACAGAATTTTGTAAATAAATGAACATAAAAACAAAACAACTCAGGACATTTTAATTATTCTAGTTCCATATGTGCTGAACCTCACACTTGGCATGCTGCGAAAATTTCGTGTCTCTACCATTAGTACTTTTTTAGAAAACGGTTCATTTATTGTAAAAAATGTGGTTCAGAGATATTTAGGTTTAAAACATTTTTTATTACAAATTCTTATACAGACTTACATTTGCGCGTCTTTTATGCACTAGAATTGCCCTGGCCCATAGTCTGTGTCTTCTTCAGTGTCACAACAGCCCAGTGCTTCCCTCCTCCTTTTCTTTCTTGCTTCTTTTGTCATTTGGTGAACAGCTAACATTGCTTCAAGTACACGAAGCTCATCCAGTTCCCGCAGTCATTTAGCTGTGTTCTGTCCAGTTCGTACCCCTAACTTCTCCAGAACCATACGTCTTTCATAGTTTCCACCATTAAAGTTATAGTCATGAGGCCAACAAATAAATTTTTAGGCGCAGGGCACCACACAACATTATTGAAGGACTCATTCACATTCTGGGTCTTGTCATGAAAACACTTCTTTAGTTTCTCAGGATTTGCCAAATCTCTGTAAATATGTTTGATTGCCTCCATTACTGCCAAAGGAAGAGAATGTTTATGTGTAAATTCATGCAGGGTGCCAGAAAATTCACCTTGCCTATATTTACACCAAGTGTTTGGTGGAGGTGGGCACAAAGCATGACATGGCTTTTCATCGGTTGATATTCGATGAAGGAAAGTGCTCCACACTGCTCTTTTCGTCTTCTTTTCATCTTCATCTTTCCTAGTCATTTTATTTACGTATAAAAAGCAATAGAAGTTAGCTCACTACAAAAATAGCCGATAATCACACTACTTTCAACGAAAACTAGTATCAGAAGCAAAGGACTGATTTGTGTATTCGTAATGCCAACTTCTGAGACGTAGCAGTAGGCACAAAACAAAGCAATTCACAGATTCTAGACTGTATTTCCCAAGATACGACTGCTCAACTGTGGCAGTATAAGCGTAGCCGCGAAATTTGACAGTCACACGTCAGCATTCAAAGTACACTCCTGGAAATGGAAAAAAGAACACATTGACACCGGTGTGTCAGACCCACCATACTTGCTCCGGACACTGCGAGGGGGCTGTACAAGCAATGATCACACGCACGGCACAGCGGACACACCAGGAACCGCGGTGTTGGCCGTCGAATGGCGCTAGCTGCGCAGCATTTGTGCACCGCCGCCGTCAGTGTCAGCCAGTTTGCCGTGGCATACGGAGCTCCATCGCAGTCTTAAACACTGGTAGCATGCCGCGACAGCGTGGACGTGAACCGTATGTGCAGTTGACGGACTTTGAGCGAGGGCGTATAGTGGGCATGCGGGAGGCCGGGTGGACGTACCGCCGAATTGCTCAACACGTGGGGCGTGAGGTCTCCACAGTACATCGATGTTGTCGCCAGCGGTCGGCGGAAGGTGCACGTGCCCGTCGACCTGGGACCGGACCGCAGCGACGCACGGATGCACGCGAAGACCGTAGGATCCTACGCAGTGCCATAGGGGACCGCACCGCCACTTCCCAGCAAATTAGGGACACTGTTGCTCCTGGGGTATCGGCGAGGACCATTCGCAAACGTCTCCATGAAGCTGGGCTACGGTCCCGCACACCGTTAGGCCGTCTTCCGCTCACGCCCCAACATCGTGGAGCCCGCCTCCAGTGGTGTCGCGACAGGCGTGAATGGAGGGACGAATGGAGACGTGTCGTCTTCAGCGATGAGAGTCGCTTCTGCCTTGGTGCCAATGATGGTCGTATGCGTGTTTGGCGCCGTGCAGGTGAGCGCCACAATCAGGACTGCATACGACCGAGGCACACAGGACCAACACCCGGCATCATGGTGTGGGGAGCGATCTCCTACACTGGCCGTACACCACTGGTGATCGTCGAGGGGACACTGAATAGTGCACGGTACATCCAAACCGTCATCGAACCCATCGTTCTACCATTCCTAGACCGGCAAGGGAAATTGCTGTTCCAAGAGGACAATGCACGTCCGCATGTATCCCGTGCCACCCAACGTGCTCTAGAAGGTGTAAGTCAACTACCCCGGCCAGCAAGATCTCCGGATCTGTCTCCCATGGAGCATGTTTGGGACTGGATGAAGCGTCGTCTCACGCGGTCTGCACGTCCAGCACGAACGCTGGTCCAACTGAGGCGCCAGGTGGAAATGGCATGGCAAGCCGTTCCACAGGACTATATCCAGCATCTCTACGATCGTCTCCATGGGAGAATAGCAGCCTGCATTGCTGCGAAAGGTGGATATACACTATACTAGTGCCGACATTGTGCATGCTCTGTTGCCTGTGTCTATGTGCCTGTGGTTCTGTCAGTGTGATCACGTGATGTATGTGACCCCAGGAATGTGTCAATAAAGTTTCCCCTTCCTGGGACAATGAATTCACGATGTTCTTATTTCAATTTCCACGAGTGTATTATTGGAAGGTCTCACAATTGTCTGATTTTATTGTATTAAGTACCAAAATGTTCTGGAAAGTCCAAAGTACATTATGGAGTAGAATACAGAAAATGGCAAATTTCAACGAATTTCACGTACAATGTCCCGTTAACACAGGCACTGCAGTATCGTATCGTAGTTTAAGAGTAGTCGTATCCAAGTAAATACCTGTTGTCTCTCCTAAGAACCATCAGGCACATGGTGTTTCGCTAGATAATTGCAATTTCATTTTTATAATGTGTAGTTAGGGTCAGGCCAAACAAATAGTATTCATCACGCCTTTTACGTCCAGTGTCGACAGAAACCGTCGGTTTGTTTTGCCTTGTAAACAAAACTATTTTTAAAGTGGAATGTTACGTGCTCATTCAACAGAGCAGTCCCAGATTAACCTAGTGCGATACTCGTTTAATTGATATCTGTGACAGTAAAACCCGAAGAATAAGCAGGGACAACACAGCGCTGGCTGCTGTCGCCGTGGAGCCGCGCTACTCAGTCGCTGTTGGAGCACTGTGTATTCGTCGTGTTTCACTGTCCCTGTTAAAACATACTAGCAAAACGAATTTCGCACTAATCCGGAACCGCTCTATGGCATGAGCACGTAACAATCCACTTTAAAAATAATTTTGTTTAAAACGGGAAACAACGCAACGGTTTTGTATAAAACGGGAAACAACGCGACGGTTTCTGTTGGCACTCGGCGTCGCACGACGGACGTGATGACCAGTACTTGTTTGTGCTGACTACGGTGTACTGAGACAACACGCGAGAGGAGTTTTCGACAATTGGTACCAGAAGTACTGAGGATGTCCGTGCTCAGCAGTAGAACATGGCTGCGCCTAAACCAGTCACACTGCCCGCGAGAATGACGCACCCTGGAGCGGCAGCGTCACCATGAAGAGAGACGCGCTCTTACGTAATCGTGCGCGAGCAGAAGTTGTCAGTTGCAAGTTGTAAGTCAGTCCTAGTCTTGTTAGGTAGTTCTTGCAGAAAATTCATCGTGTGAAACTTCCTGGCAGATTAAAACTGTGTGCCGGACCGAGACTCGAACTCGGGACCTTTGGCTTTCGCGGGCAAGTGCTCTACCAACTGAGCTAGTCAAGCACGACTTACGCCCCGTCCTCACAGCTTTACTTCTGCCAGTACCTCGTCTCCTACCTTCCAAACTATACAGAAGCTCTCCTGCGAACCAAGCACAACTAGCACTCCTGAAAGAAAGGATACTGCGGGGACATGGATTAGCCACAGCCTGGGGGATGTTTCCAGTGTCTTCAAGTCGTTGAGTGAGACAGAAACAGTCTGCAATAGAAATAGTAGAGTGGAGAGATTTATCGTGTATGGACAGAAACCGCCTACCTAGAGATTTAAACTGTGTGTTTTTGTTTGGAGCTGTTCTTCGAGTAGTACATCAAGATTAGTTAGAACAGTACATTAAGACTAATTTTCTTCCGTCTTTACTTCAGAGAACATTATTTAGTTTGCGTTTATGGAACTGTAGTCAGCACAGGACACATGGGCTAAAGGTGCATTCTACATGTGTTGGAACCAGCGTTCCAAAGTTGAGTAATGTATTTTACTGTCCGCCCGGTTAGCCGTGCGGTCTAACGCAGGGCTTTCCGGGCGGCAAGGAGCGCCAGGTCCCCGGCACGAATCCACCCTGCGGACTTGTGTCGAGGTCCGGTGAGCTGGCCAGTCTGTGGATGGTTTTTAGGCGGTTTTCCATCTGCCTCGGTGAATGCTGGCTGGTTCCCCTTATTCCGCCTCAGCTACACTATGTCGGCGATTGCTGCGCAAACAAGTTCTCCACGTACGCGTAGACCACCATTACTCTACAACGCAAACATAGGGGCTACTCTCGTCTGGTGAGAGACGTTTCCTGGAGGGGGGGGGGGGGGGGGAGGTTCAAGGGGGGCCGAACCGCACAATAACCGTGAAAGAGTGGTTCGGTGTGGGGCGGCGGAGGGGTGAAATGGACTGCGGTAGTCGTCGTGGGGTTGTGGACCACTGCGGCTGCGGCGGGGACGGAGCCTCTTCGTCGTTTCTAGGCCCCGGTTAACATACAATACAATGTATATCACTATTCAGGGTTACTTTCACTGTTTTTGTGTGCTGTCCTAGAAGCCAAGCATCCGTCCTACCAGGTCACCTTCATTAGTTTATTTCAGCGGCAGCGAACCGCCAGTCCACAAAATTAACTACAGCTGCACAGTGCAAATACGAATTTCTAAATATCTGCCGTAACACCAGAGAAAATGCGCCTGGTGACTCTAAAGTGAGACCCATCTGTATATTAATAACTAACTTTTTATATGAGATTACTATGTATCAGTAATTGTAATGTAAAGTAGCAAATATGTCCTTCGTGTATTTCTTCTACACTAGCTTTAAATCCCTGTAGCTCGAAAAAGTTTATATTTCACAGTGGTGTCTCTTCCATAACATAACAAATGTTTCAACCACTGAAAATAATACTCATGAGTGACTTCTCAGATCAGTTTTTCTAATTAACTAATCAGCGTTTTCAAAAGCAAGGGTAGGTTACTTAGTTCTCAGTTAACTTCCATGCGAGAAAAAAAGAAACAAAGGGCAGCACAAGGTTTAACGTCCAATCGTCCATGCAAGAAATGCCGCAGACACGTTTTGTGAAGAAACTAGTTAATGAAGATTAAAATTTAAAACAACATCGTTAGTACGCTCTGGCGTGTTTCCTTTACGGTAGCTCTGCATGCGATCAAACTCGAAAGAGGTTACATTTTGCTGTGTTATCTGTTCCCTGAAAGCAGCTGACCCATACGTAGAAATAGCTCCTGTACGACCTTCACAAAAGGTATAATGACCAGTGAGGTATTAGGATAGGTTAATTAGTTTCCTTTTTTCGCTCCCACAAGCCCTGTTGCAGACGGACTTAATGGAGATATTAGTTGTCACCTTGTATAGTTGAACGACACGTAGTCTCTGTGAAACGGAAAGTGAGAGTCGAAACAGGATTTGAGACAATACGAACGAGAGGCTTAATCGCTTTGCCCGAACGAAAACGTTGGTGCAAACTCCAGCGATTGTCGCATCAATCACTCTCCATCTGGGAGCTTTTTCCGTGTTGACAGCTTTCGTATTCGTCGCCGATGATTCCGTCCAATCTCGCAGACGACGTTGCTGTAGCGACTCGGCAGCGGGAGGCATTAGTTACTCCGAATGGTCAGGCGCGGCTGTCAGCCGTAATCTCCTCCGCACAAGTTAGATGGCCCGCTTCCAGCGCCGGGTAATATATTTTCGCCTAGTGCCTGATGCTTGATTACATTAGGTAGATCGTCGCAGTGCATCAGATAGGGGGATTAGCTGGAGTGGCTTTCGCAAGTGTGTCTTGAAACTGTAGTGGGCTCACCTAGACGAGGCTAGCTGTCAGCAGCGCGAAGTTAAATGTCTCGTGCCTCGTGTTTGGTTTGTGGCTGACTACTCTGAAATGACAGAGTGAAAAAAATGGCTCTGAGCACTATGGGACTTACCTTCTAAGGTCATCAGTCCCCCAGAACATAGAACTACTTAAACCTAACTAACCTAAGGACATCACACACATCCATGCCCGAGGCAGGATTCGAACCTGCGACCGTAGCAGTCGTACGGTTCCAGACTGTAGCGCCTAGAACCGCTCGGCCACTCCGGTGACAGAGTCAACAGTTGGTTTTCGTAATTCTCAGAATTTCTGTCGAGCGAGGAGATCGTATCTGAGAAGATATTGCGTCAAATGTGAGTTTGGCTCTTCCGATTTGGATTCCCTGTAGCTGTCCTTAATCACTTCACGCGAGAGACGAATGACTATTTCAGTAACACCAAGACCTGTTAGTTCCTAAATTTCAGTCGAATTGCAGTATTGAAATGAAGCGAAAAAAACGAGGATGAAATCAGTGATGATGGATTGGCATAAAAGGATAAAACAGAAAGCTGGCCAGACGTGCTGAACGCGCAATGTAATGAATGTGTTGCGATAAAAATTTGTGGCAGACCTGGAATCGAACCCGAATTTCCTGCTTTCCGCAAGCAGTCACCTTAACCGTTAAGATATCTGAGCACGCCTGCATGCTGAGTTCAAGCAATCATTTTTACTGAAGTTTCCACAAATGATCTTCTAACGCTGTTATCACACGTTCTCTCTTAACTGTCCATTTCTCCATTTGGAATTACCGACTGAAGCGACATCACATCACAGTAGGAAGTCAGTCAATTTCTACACAGGGCACAACGATCTGTCCGTACAGTCAGTCGCCGCCTTAGATGTCGAAGGCGAATAACTGCGAAAGCTTGAGGATCGAGACGTGGCTGCACGATCCGTTACAACCATACACATAAGCTTACACACTACTTAACCTAAATTATCCTAAGGACACACACACACACACACACACACACACACACACACACACACACACACACACACACCTATGCCCGAGGGAGACTCGAACCTCCCCCGGAACCAGCCGCACAGTCCATGACTGCAGCGCCCTAGACCGCTCGGCTAATCCCGCGTGGCAGTTTATTTTCAGTCATCGTGACCCGCTCGAACAGACATGCTGATACAGCGCCCTTTGCATCGACGGAGCGTGATAACTCTTCCTTTCACGTTTGACGACTGTTCATTGCTCGGGAACGATACAAACCGACACATGCGGGAATACGTTGTAGGGCCTGCTTGTATACTGGCTGCCTATATTAGTAATTACACTACTGGCTATTGAAATTGCTGCACCATGAAGACATGCATATGATAAACCGGTATTCATTGCACAAATATATTATACTAGAACTGACATGGAACTACATTTTCACGCAATTTGGGTGCATAGATCCTGAGAAATCAGTACCCGGAACACCCACCTAAGGCCGTAATAACGGCCTTGATACGCCTGGGCATTGAGTCGAACAGAGCTTGGATGGCGTGTATAGGTACAGCTGCCCATGCAGCTGCAACACGATACCACAGTTCATCACGAGTAGTGACTGGCGTATTGTGACGAGCCAGTTGCTCGGCCACCATTGACCAGACGTTTTCAGTTGGTGAGAGATCTGGAGAATGTGCTGGCCAGGGCAGCAGTCGAACATTTTCTGTATTCAGAAAGGCCCGTACAGGACCTGCAACATTAGGTCGTGCATTATCCTGCTGAAATGTAGGGTTTCGCAGGGATCGAATGAAGGGTAGAGCCACGGGTCGTAACACATCTGAAATGTAACGTCCACTGTTGAGAGTGCCGTCAATGCGAACAAGATGTGACCGAGACGTGTAAGCAATGGCACTCCATACCATCACGCCGGGTGATACGCCAGTATGGCGATGACGAATACACACTTCCAATGTGCGTTCACCGCGATGTCGCCAAACACGGGTGCGCCCATCATGATGCTGTAAACAGAACCTGGATTCATCCGAAAAAATGACGTTTTGCCATTCGTGCACCCAGGTTTGTCGTTGAGTACACGATCGCAGGTGCTCCTGTCTGTGATGCAACGTCAAGGGTAACCGCAGCCACGGTCTCGGAGCTGATAGGCCATGCCGCTGCAAAACGTCGTCGAACTGTCGCGCAAATGGTTGTCGTCTTGCAAACGTCCCCGTCTGTTGACTCAGGGATCGAGACGTGGCTGCACGATCCGTTACAACCATACGTATAAGATGCCTGTCATCTCGACTGCTTGTTATATGAGGCCGTTGAGATCCAGCATGCCGTTCCGTATTACCCTCCTGAACGCACCGATTCCATATTCTGCTAACAGTCACTGGATGTCGACCAACGCCAGCAGCAATGTCGCGATACGATAAACCGCAATCGCTATAGGGTACAATCCGACCTTTATCAAAGTCGGAAACGTCATGGTACGCATGTCTCCTCCTTACACGAGGCATGACAACAACGTTTCACCAGGCAACGCCGGTGAACTGCTGTTTGTGCATGAGAAATCGGTTGGAAACTTTCCTCATGTCAGCACGTTGTAGGTGTCGCCACCGGCTCCAAGCTTGTGTGAATGCTCTGGAAAGCTAATGATTTGCATATCACAGCATTTTCTTCTTGTCTGTTAAATTTCGCGTCTGTAGCACGTCATCTTCGTGGTGTAGCAATTTTAATGGCCAGTAGTGTATTTTTAAGGGGATTAGGTTGTTTTGTAAACAGTTTGAAAATAATTCCGGTTTTTTGGGTACCACTTCGTATATTCCTTTCCAGGAATAACGGGTTGGCAACAGGGAGGCATCCTGCCACACTTAAATTTCATCATGCTGATTCCGTTAGTAACCATGATGACCCTGCGCCGATGCAGGACAAGGGCACAAGAAAAAGAAGAAGAAGAAGAAGAAGAAGAAGAAGATGGACTGAACTAGTAACTAACGAAGAGGTACTGCAAGGACTTGTGTGGAAAAGAGCATAATGCATGACTTGATTAACAGAAGTGGTAAATTGATAGTACACGTCCTAAAGGTTTTAGGAATAGTTATTGTGTTAACGAAGAGAAGTTTGTGTGGGGGTAGGGGGGCGAATTATAGAGGGAGACCAAGTCTTAGGTAGAGCTAGAGGGTTTGAAGTGAATGTAGCTTACAGTAGCGACGCTCAAATTAAGATAATATCGTAGATTAGAATAACGTGAAGACAGCAGTCTGACAGCACACCACAACAATAGTGTCAAGTACAAGTGTGAAACCGTGCGAGGTGGCGCAGTGGTAGCACACTGGACTCGCGTTCGGGAGGACGACAGTTCAATCCCGCGTCCGGCCATCCTGATTTAGGTTTTTCATGATTTCCCTAAATCGCTCCAGGCAAATGCTGGGATGGTTCCTATGAAAGGGCACGGCCGACTTCCTTCCCCATCCTTCCCTAATCCGATGAGACCGATAACCTCGCTGATTGGTCTCTTCTCCCAAACAATCCAATCCAATCCAATCCATACAAGTGTGAAGCCGCTATAAGAAGGTCGTTTACAGAGTGTTACGTTTGGCTGTGAACAGTTGCATCCTCGCTGTGCATGCGTGGCCGGTGCGACGCGGCGCGGCGGTCAGATTGCGGGCGGCGGGAGCCGGCAGCGGGAGCCGGGGCCGGCAGCGCGGCCTAGCACTAGCGCTGGCTTGCCCGGCGACGCGCTGTCAGCCACCTGCCGCCTGCTAATGCGGCATTAGCGCCAGAAATTGCTTGTCCGTCCGTCTCGGCGGCGGCACCGCGCGGCGCTGGCGAATAATTCACGCGGCTGCATTAAAGATGACGGCCCGCGCCGGCATCACCGCCGGATTACCGCGTTGTGCTCTGCCGTGCCGCGCCGCGCCGCAACCCTGCTGGCGGCCGCTGGTAGCACTCCAGCGTGCCCGGCCCCACTGGATCCGCGGAAAATCGGCAGCTGCTGTCACAAACAACCGATCCTCTGTACAGGCACAGAGAGCCGGATTCTGCAAAAGGCACCAAATCCGACAGGGATGCTGCACCTGCCATAGTATGACTACTTGCCTTTTTTGCATGGCTGCCCTCGTGTACACTTTCGACACATTGCACTCCTGTCTTCTTTCACCCTCTGTCCACCTCTTCCTCCACCCACCTCTCTATGCACGTTACCCCCTACCATTATCTCCCCAGACCCCTCAGGCGTTCCACTTGCTCACTACTCCATGCAGTCTGCCTGTTTCCTGCACCTCCCCTTCTCCCCCTCTGATCTCCTGCTCCCCCTCCCTTTCTTGACTTCCGGAAGGCATTCGATACAGTTCCGCACTGTCGCCTGATAAAGTGAGAGCCTACGGAATATCACACCAGCTGTGTGGCTGGAATGAAGAGTTTTTAGCAAACAGAACACAGCATATTGTTCTCAATGGAGAGTCGTCTACAGTCGTTAAAGTAGCCTCTGGCGTCCCACAGTGGAGTGTTATGGGACCATTACATTTCACAATATTTATAAATGACCTAGTAGATAGTGTCGGAAGTTCCATGCGGCTTTTCGCGGATGATGCTGTAGTATACAGAGAAGTTGCAGCATTAGAAAATTGCAGCGAAATGCGGGAAGATCTGCAGCGGATAGGCACTTGGTGCAGGGAGTGGCAACCGACCCTTAACATAGACAAATGTAATGTATTACGAATACATAGAAAGAAGGATCCTTCATTGTATGATTATATGATAGGGGGACAAACACTGGTAGCAGTGACTTCTCTAAAATATCTGGGAGTATGCGTACGGAACGATTTGAAGTGGAATAATCATATAAAATAAATTGTTGGTAAGGCGGGTACCAGGTTGAGATTCATTGGGAGAGTCCTTAGAAAATGTAGTCCATCAACAAAGGAGGTGGCTAACAAAACACTCGTTCGACCTATTATTGAGTATTGCTCATCAGTGTGGGATCCGTACCAGGTCGGGTTGACACAGGAGATAGACAAGATCCAAAGAAGAGCAGCGCGTTTCGTCACAGGGTTATCTGGTAAGCGTGATAGCGTTACGGAGATGTTTAGCAAACTCAACTGACAGACTCTGCAAGAGAGGCGTTCTGCATGGCGGTCTAGCTTGCTGTCCAGGTTTCGAGAGGGTGCGTTTCTGGATGAGGTATCGAATATATTGCTTCGCCCTACTTATACCTCCAGAGGAGATCACGAATGTAAAATTGGAGAGATACGAGCGTCCACGGAGCCTTTCCGGCAGTCGTTCTTCCCACGAAGCATATGCGTCTGGAACAGGAAAGGGAGGTAAAGACAGTGGCACGTAAAGCGTCCTCCGCCACACACCGTTGGGTGGCTTGCGGAATATAAATGTAGATATGTCTGTCCCCTCCATGGCCCTTGTCTGTCCCTCTCCTTAGTTTCTCTTTCTATGTCCATCTCGTCCACTACTACACTCTCCCTGCCCATCTTCCCTTCCCCCGTCTTCTCTCCACCTCATCCTCTCTCACGATCCTCCTTCCCCTCTCTCTATCGATGTGTATAGCCCCTCCACAACTGGTCGATAAAACAGACTGATACTACTCCCACAAGATGCCTTTCGTGCAGGACACACTACACATAAAGGGCTTGGAAACTGTTTCTTGTCCCTGACATGTAGCGTACCCTGCAAAAGCAAGTCGATAAAGCAGGATGATAATACTCCAACACAACATGTCTATTGTGCAGGGCAGCATACAGTCTGGGGTTGGTAAAACATTTTTGCCTCAGATGTGTAAGCTGACCTTAAAAGCTGGTGGATAAGGCAGGTTGAAACGATTACCACACAACACGAGTGTCATGCAAGGCAGTCCATGTGACATGGGCTTAAAAAAATGGTATAACCACGTTTTTTCCTGTATCTCTTTTCCTATTGGAGCCAGGAGGTTATTTAATTCACGCAGCTGATATGCATGAAGTTTGTGTAATATATATGGTGAACATTAATAAAACTGACAAACTGCAAGGATTGATTCCTTAATGGATATGGAGGAAAAAAAAGTCCTGTGGAAATGCAGTGTTGCGTTTCCGGACACATCTTCATAGGACCTTTCTTCCTCCGTTTCCAGTTAGGTATTCGTCGCTACAGTTTGTCGGCTTTATTAATGTTCACCCTGCATATATATCAGAAGAGCCAAGGTCAGTGATGAAGTATCGCACTCTGTCGCCAAGATTGTGCTGGTATGCTAGTGCTGTGTTAATGACCATGAGGTTGAGTGTGGGTGGCTAGAGAAGTTTTTCGTCATTAATATGTGCCAGAGAAATCAAAAAGAAATGCTTATGAGAATGACAGATTCATCATATAGAAAAGTCAAAACAGCCTGTGGCGAAATTAAAATCAATGGCATCAAGCTTAAGAGTGTAGGATCAGTATCATTGTTAAATGTAGGGGAGAGAGCAGATTGATAGGAAGAGCACATTAAAGACTCTATGACGGTAATAAACTGTCATCATAGAAGAAGAAATTAGAGTCAGTATGGAAGACATAGGGGATCCAGTATTAAAGTCGCAGTTTAACATAGCTTTCAGTCAAATGAGACGGAAGGTGTCGATAACATTCTTTCACAATTTCTCATATAATTAGCGGTAATGACAGCCGAACGAATATTGTACTTGGCGTGTTGACAATATGACACTGAAGGCATACCATTGGACTTTCGGGTGAAGGTTGGTTACTGCCGCCGTCCCTACATACGCTTTCTACTGTCTATGTCTCCAGCGTCCGTCCCCATCCCCCCCTCCACCACAGCTCAGCGCCATATTAGGCAATGTTTCCGGTTCAAGCCCGCTTCAGTCTTCCAACTGCTGGGTTGCAAGCTGTGTTTGACTGTTGTCTGTATTGAGGATGCTGTCAGATATTACTGTCTCGAAAATGGTTCAAATGGCTCTGAGCACTATGGGACTTAACATCTGAGGTCATCAGTCCCCTAGAACTTAGAACTACTTAAACCTAACTAATCTAAGGACATCACACACATCCTTGCCCGAGGCAGGATTCGAACCTGCGACCGTAGCAGTCGCGCGGTTCCGGAGTGAAGCGCCTAGAACCGCTTGGCCACCGCGGCCTGCTATTACTGTCTCGATCGCCTTTTTTATGTCACTAGGCCGAGTGGTTCTAGGCGCTACAGTATGGAACAGCGTGACCGCTACGGTCGCAGGTTCGAATCCTGCCTCAGGCATGGATGTGTGTGATGTCTTTAGGTTAGTTAGGTTTAAGTAGTTCTAAGTTCTAAGGGACTGATGACCTCAGATGTTAAGGGGAGCCGGAGGTGGTCAAATCCAAATAATTTCGATTTTTTTTTTTTTTTTTTGCTACCGAAAATTAATTGGAACATTCCTCTTTAATGTAAACTTTGAATTATTGTTCTACTCGCCCTAGAAGTGGAGTTATTACCATTTTCCCCCACGCTTGCAGAGGAAATGGGCGGCCGCAAAATGCATCTAACACCTTCTCATGACTTCCTGGCGAACTGCTTGGGATTTTCTCGGCCTGTTACGCATACAGCGCCTTATGTTACGCATACAGAGAGTGTGCAAGGGTTGGCTACATTGTTTTCTGTGACAGATGAAGCGCTAAGATCGCGGAACATCGTCTCTTTGCTGTTTACCGTTTCGAATTAGTTCAGTGTTGCGCCTGTTGTTGGTAGTATTATACTTCTTGTGTAAAGCGTTGTTCTGGTTACGATGTCACGTTTTAGTAACCGTGTATATAAGAAGAGGAAGAACGTAGGGAAAAGAAAATTGACGGTAATACCAAGTTGCGATACTACAATTACTGATACAGTGCGTTCTTCTGCTAAGCAACATATGGCCGGCCATAGCCCTGTGACATCTTCTAGCAAGAAGCTGACTGGTGGAAGTGACAGATTTCGTGAATATGTTAGTGACAGTGATAATATTAACGAAGTACTGAATATTGGATTATTATCTTCTGTGCTGAAAGAAAGTGTTCTGTGCAAAAGTTTTCAAGTGTAGGAGTGGGACTAGAGATAACAAAGCACTTTTGTTTAGCTTGTGAGATGAAGATAATCTGTGCATGTTGCAAGTATCAAGTGACTTTCTACAATTCACATGCCGGTGAAAGTGGACGATCTAGAGTGTTTGATGTGAATGTTCGACTTGTGTATGGTCTCCGATCCATTGGAAAAGGGTCTGCTGCTGGTAAACTGTTTTGTGCTATATGAACTTGCCATCGCCTCCAAGCAAATTTGGGTACTACTGTGAACTGGTAGGATCCTCTGTTGAAGATGTGGCTTTGAAAACCATGAAGGAAGCAGTGGAGGAATCTGTAGAAATGAACGGTGGTTCTAGTGATTTGGTAGTGGCATTAGATGGTTCCTGGCAAAAGAGGGGTCATAAATCCCTGAATGGGGTTGTAACTGCTACTTGTGGTGATAGTGCAAAAGTGATAGATGTTGCAATATTATCAAAACATTGTAGGTGCAAAAATAAAATCAAAGGAGAGCACAGTGGAACCTGTGAGGCAAATTTTAGTGGATCAAGTGGAGCAATGGAAGTGGATGGAGTGAAACAAATTTATGAACGTTCAGTTCCCAGATACAACGTTAGGTACAAATACTACCTTGGGGATGGTGATTCCAAAGGTTTCAAGACTATAGAGGAACTGAAACCATATGGAAATGAATTTGTAGTTGAAAAGTTGGAATGCATTGGGCATGTGCAAAAGCGTATGAGTGCACGGCTTCGAAGGCTCAAACAAACTTTGGGTTCAAGTAAGCTCAGTGATGGAAAGACAGCCGGCCGATGTGGCCGTGCGGTTAAAGGCGCTGCAGTCTGGAACCGCAAGACCGCTGCGGTCGCAGGTTCGAATCCTGCCTCGGGCATGGATGTTTGTGATGTCCTTAGGTTAGTTAGGTTTAACTAGTTCTAAGTTCTAGGGGACTAATGACCTCAGCAGTTGAGTCCCATAGTGCTCAGAGCCATTTGAACCATTTTTGATGGAAAGACAATAGGAGGGAGAGGCAGGCTTACTGATGAGGTGATTGAACGTCTACAGAGATACTATGGGTATGCTATAAGGCAAAATACTAGTAACGTTAGTGACATGCGAAAAGCAGTGTGGGCATTGTTCCTTCATACTGCATCTTCCAATGAATACCCTCAACACAGCCTGTGCCCAAAAGATTCCAGGTGCAAATATAATGCAAAAAAGGACTATGATCACAAACATGGTTTGCCAGCAGCTGTGATAAATGCAGTAAAACCAATTTTTCATGACTTAGCACAGCCAGAATTGTTACACAAATGTCTACACGGAAAGACGCAGAATCCTAATGAGAGCGTAAACAATTTGATTTGGAAAGTGATTCCTAAAAGGGTGTTTGTAAGCATAAAAATACAGCACTTTGGCATTTATGATGCAATAGCAACCTACAACCAAGGGAACAGTGTGAATTGTGAAGTTCTGAAGGCATTAGGATTTACAGCTGGGGGGAACATTGTACGAGCACTAAGAAATATTGACAGAGAAAGGATAAGAGGAGCAGAAAGAAGAGAAAGGCATATGAAGTAGATGGAACAACAGGCCAGAAAAGAAGACAGAAGAGGAAGCTTTTTGAGGATGAAGAAGAAGACCCTGATAATCCATCCTATAGTGCAGGAATGTATTGAGAAACTTTGATAGCCATTTCGCGTAAAATAGAATTTTTCGAATATAAGGAACATTTTCTCAAAATCCACTCAAGCTAGAGAGATGAAATTTTTATACAGCACTCCTAGCGGTCAAACTTACATTGTAACACAGCCATTTGGCAATATGTTCAGTAGTTTCATTTCAGTTTAATTATAAAGCAATTGTTTGTAAAAAAAAATTGGGTCATTAATAAAAAAAATAATTGGAAGGAAACTAGAAAAGATACTCCAAAATCCCTCTGTCATAACTGCAATACTAAACCACTCTATATGTAAAAAAAAATTCAAATTTTTCTATTTGGTAGTTTATTCATAAATGTTCCTCAGACTTAGTGATTTTAACATGGGCAGCATAGGCACCTCCGGCTCCCCTTAAGTCCCATAGTGCTCAGAGCCATTTGAACCATTTTCGAGACAGTAATATCTGACAGCATCCTCAATACAGACAGCAGTCAAACACAGCTTGCAACCCAGCAGTTGAAAGACTGAAGCGGGCTTGAACCGGAAACATTACCTAATATGGCGCTGAGCTGGGGGGAGGGGGACGGGCGCTGAAGACATAGACAGTACAAAGCGTAGGTTTAAGTAGTTCTAAGTTCTAGGGGACTGATGACCTCAGCAGTTAAGCCCCATAGTGCTCAGAGCCATTTGAACCATTTTTATGACACTATGTCAGAAGTTGTTTGTCCATTTTCTAGACCATATTCTGCTACCGCTGATACTTCAAGCGGAAACACCGCTCGTGTTCTGTATGGCGCTGTTCCGTTGTGCGCACGATCTGCCCGGAATGAAACTGCCTACACGCGCAGAGTATTTTGTACACTACTGGCCATTAAAATTGCTACACCAAGAAGAAATGCAGATGATAAACGGGTATTCATTGGACAAATATATTATACTAGATCTGACATGTGATTACATTTTCACGCAATTTGGGTGCATAGATCCTAAGAGATCAGTTCCCAGAAAAACCACCTCTGGCCGTAATAACGGCCTTGATACGCCTGGGCATTGAGTCAAACAGCATCTTCAACACGATACCACAGTTCATCAAGAGTAGTGACTGGCGTATTGTGACGAGCCAGTTGCACGGCCACCATTGACCAGACGTTTTGAATTGCTGAGTGATCTGGAGAATGTGCTGACCAGGGCAGCAGTCTAGGACCTGCAACGTGCGGTCGTTCATTATCCTGCTGAAATGTAGGGTTTCGCAGGGATCGAATGAAGGGTAGAGCCACAGGTCGTAACACATCTGAAATGTAACGTCCACCGTTCAAAGTGCCGTCAATGCTAACAAGAGGTGACCGAGACGTGTAACCAATGGCACCCCATACCATCACGCCGGGTGATACGCTGGTATGTAGACGACGAATACACGCTTCCAATGTGCGTTCACC
This sequence comes from Schistocerca serialis cubense, assembly GCF_023864345.2. Classification (NCBI taxonomy): domain Eukaryota; kingdom Metazoa; phylum Arthropoda; class Insecta; order Orthoptera; family Acrididae; genus Schistocerca; species Schistocerca serialis. The sequence goes on along the minus strand of NC_064641.1, from coordinate 865,341,126 downwards.
GCCAAACACGAATGCGACCATCATGATGCTGTAAACAGAACTTGGATTCATCCGAAAAAATGATGTTTTGCCTTTCGTGCTCCTAGGTTCATCGTTGAGTACACCATCGCAGGCGCTCCTGTCTGTCAAGCAGCGTCAAGGGTAACCGCAGCCATGGTCTCCGAGCTGATAGTCCATGTTGCTGCCAACGTCGTCGAACTGTTCGTGCAGATGGTTGTTGTCTTGCAAACGTCCCCATCTGTTGACTCAGGGATCGAGACGTGGCTGCACGATCCGTTACAGTCATGCGAATAAGATGCCTGTCATGTCGACAGCTAGTGATACGAGGCCGTTGGGATCCAGCACGGCGTTCCGTATTACCCTCCTGAACCCACCGATTCCATATTCTGCTAACAGTCATTGGATTTCGACGAACGCGAATGCTCCGTAAAGCTAATCATATGCATATCACAGCGTCTTCTTCCTGTCGGTTAAATTTCGCGTCTGTAGCACGTTATCTTCGTGGTGTAGCAATTTTAATGGCCAGTAGTGTATATCCGCGACAAAGCTTGTATAGTTTTTGGTAGGCAGTAGGGTATTCGCAATGTTTCTTGAGGCCTCAAAACGGAATCGATTTGTGCTTCTTTAGTCGCCGGTTACTCTTACTGAACCGTATAGTGGCAAAAAGTCGAGCATCTTCGTGTCGTCTTCAGGATACTTTACAAATCGCAGAACGGTGAAAACGCCATGGATATTTAGCAACTTGTCGCGGCTGGAAGCTCTAGAAAATATTATTAGCCTGTATCACGTGACAGCAAATATTCATACAAAAGTACAAAGATGGCTCTGAGCACTATGGGACTTAACATCTGCGGTCATCAGTCCCCTAGAACTTAGAACTACTTAAACCTAACTAACCTAAGGACATCACACACACCCATGCCCGAGGCAGGATTCGAACCTGCGACCGTAGCACTCGTGCGGTTCCGGACTGAGCGCCTAGAACCGCGAGACCACCGCGGCCGGCACACAAAATTACAAACTTCATTCATAGTTCAAATGTTACTTGCAGCAGTGGATTTAAAGTTACTAGCATCTCGAATGTTCAGGAAAGTGCTGTCGTTCCTGCGCATGCATGCACGAATGAATGACCAACAGCTCGTGGATCTCTGCGAGCAATTTTCATCCACAGGTGATTCAAGCAGTGAGGTGAGTAACTCGATTCCTACGCACTGCACTTTTTGGACTCGAGCATAACGCTGAAATGCTGCACTAGATATTAAGCGGCCGCGGCTATATACCGCCTGCATCGTGTCATAAACCAACAGACGGATACCAGTTTGCGCGGAAGCTATTCCTCAGCTGAATTCCCCGCCACGAACCGGGGCTGAAGTAAACACATGGCGACGATCGACACACGGTACAGGAATTGATTCGGCTGGCTCGTTAGAATGGGACTCCCAGCTCGGCTGTGAACGACTCTTGCCAACTTTTCCGCTGTGTGCCGACGTTAATTCACTGTTGACCTTTTCACCGGACATTCGAGCACTCGCTGCGCTGTTCGCTGAGATGAAAAGTCCTCATCAGCCATGTGTCACTGCTCGTAGGTCATCGGGACAGAAAATTAAATTCGCCGCATTTTTGCTTAAAACGCATTTGCGCAACTAGCTCAGTTCGAGCGCGAAAGTGCATGGACGCGTGAGAAGTGTTCGCAGAATTGGGTGAAATAAAATATACCTGCTGACATTGCAGAAGTATCATGTACGTCACATGTTGCTCCGAAACTGAGCGAAAAAACTGCTCTCTCCGTAACATACAATTATAACCTTCCTAAAGGTTGTTTTTAACAGCGTAATGCCGCGCTAGTCATGGTCATATTGGAGAGGATTACGTTGTTGACTTAAAATGCGTCCTGAAATTCGCCTCAACCAGCCAGTTACAAGAAACTCTAAAAATTGCGGTAGACTGTCCTTGTCATTTCGCACTTTGGTGTTTCTCAGACCACAGCAAATATATTACGTAAATTGCCAGCAAAAAATCCAAGAACCAATCTTGTATCCAGTAAAGGAGAATTGGTCACACATTCTGAACCATGCTGCCACGTGGCCACTCTCCTTTCTGTAACGTATATAAATGTGATGCTGCTGAGTACACAAAGCCGGCCGGTGTGGCCGAGCAGTTCTGGGCGCTACAGTCTGGAACCGCGCGACCGCTACGGTCGCAGGTTCGAATCCTTCCTCGGGCATGGATGTGTGTGATGTCCTTAGGTTAGTTAGGTTTAAGTAGTTCTAAGTCTAGGGGACTGATGACCTCCGATGTTGAGTCTCATAGTGGTTAGCGCCATTTGAACCATTTGATGGACGTGTACGGGTTTGGACACAGTCTCATGAATACATGGACTCTGCATGTCAGCACGAGACTGTTGAAGCTGGTGGAGGCTCTGTGGGACGTATGATATGGAGTGATACGGAGTGCTACATCTAGATACGACTCTGACAAGTGACGCGTACGTAAGCATTCTGTCTGATGATCCGCATCCATTCGTATACATTGTGCATTCCGACAGACTTGGGCAATTCCAGCAGGACAGTGCGACACCCCATACGTCCAGAATTGCTACAGAGTGGAGCCAGGATCACACTTACGGATTTCATCACTTCCACTGGCCACCAAACTCCCCAGACATGTATTGAGCATATCTGGGATGCCTTGCAACGTGCTGTTCAGGAGAGATCTCCACCCCCTCGGACTCTTACGGATTTGTGGAGAGCCGTGCAGGATTCATGGTGTCGATTCCCTCCAGCACTACTTCAGACATTTGTCGAGTCCATGTCACGTCGTGTTGCAACACTGCTGCTTGCTCGCTGGTGCCCTAACAATATTAGGCATGTGTATCAGTTGCTTTGGATCTTAAGTGTATTTGTCCAGAAGCTAAATCAGGATGGATGTACAACCATATACACTCCTGGAAATTGAAATAAGAACACCGTGAATTCATTGTCCCAGGAAGGGGAAACTTTATTGACACATTCCTGGGGTCAGATACATCACATGATCACACTGACAGAACCACAGGCACATAGACACAGGCAACAGAGCATGCACAATGTCGGCACTAGTACAGTGTATATCCACCTTTCGCAGCAATGCAGGCTGCTATTCTCCCATGGAGACGATCGTAGAGATGCTGGATGTAGTCCTGTGGAACGGCTTGCCATGCCATTTCCACCTGGCGCCTCAGTTGGACCAGCGTTCGTGCTGGACGTGCAGACCGCGTGAGACGACGCTTCATCCAGTCCCAAACATGCTCAATGGGGGACAGATCCGGAGATCTTGCTGGCCAGGGTAGTTGACTTACACCTTCTAGAGCACGTTGGGTGGCACGGGATACATGCGGACGTGCATTGTCCTGTTGGAACAGCAAGTTCCCTTGCCGGTCTAGGAATGGTAGAACGATGGGTTCGATGACGGTTTGGATGTACCGTGCACTATTCAGTGTCCCCTCGACGATCACCAGTGGTGTACGGCCAGTGTAGGAGATCGCTCCCCACACCATGATGCCGGGTGTTGGCCCTGTGTGCCTCGGTCGTATGCAGTCCTGATTGTGGCGCTCACCTGCACGGCGCCAAACACGCATACGACCATCATTGGCACCAAGGCAGAAGCGACTCTCATCGCTGAAGACGACACGTCTCCATTCGTCCCTCCATTCACGCCTGTCGCGACACCACTGGAGGCGGGCTGCACGATGTTGGGGCGTGAGCGGAAGACGGCCTAACTGTGTGCGGGACCGTAGCCCAGCTTCATGGAGACGGTTGCGAATGGTCCTCGCCGATACCCCAGGAGCAACAGTGTCCCTGTTTTGCTGGGAAGTGACGGTGCGGTCCCCTACGGCACTGCGTAGGATCCTACGGTCTTGGCGTGCATCCGTGCGTCGCTGCGGTCCGGTCCCAGGTCGACGGGCACGTGCACCTTCCGCCGACCACTGGCGACAACATCGATGTACTGTGGAGACCTCACGCCACGCGTGTTGAGCAATTCGGTGGTACGTCCACCCGGCCTCCCGCATGCCCACTACACGCCCTCGCTCAAAGTCCGTCAGCTGCACATACGGTTCACGTCCACGCTGTCGCGGCATGCTACCAGTGTTAAAGACTGCGATGGAGCTCCGTATGCCACGGCAAACTGGCTGACACTGACGGCGGCGGTGCACAAATGCTGCGCAGCTAGCGCCATTCGACGGCCAACACCGCGGTTCCTGGTGTGTCCGCTGTGCCGTGCGGGTGATCATTGCTTGTACAGCCCTCTCGCAGTGTCCGGAGCAAGTATGGTGGGTCTGACACACCGGTGTCAATGTGTTCTTTTTTCCATTTCCAGGAGTGTAGTTCGACGTGACAATGTCCCGCACCAGAACATTATTGTCAGAAAATTAGTTGCTGTTATTGGCATTGTCGCGGTCCTCGGTCCAAAGATTCGTTCGATGCAGCTCTCCACAGCAGTCTGCAGTGTGCAGGCCTCTCTATCTCTGCATCACTGCTGCAATGCATATCTGTTTAAACCTTTTCGCTGTGTTCAAGGCTTGGCAAATGTCTCGTTACAAATTCCAGAAAAAACTGCGTTACGTTCGGAAAATTATTTTGATTCTATACTGTAAAAATAAATAAGACGGAGATGGAGGAGACGAAGAGGAGTAGGAAGGAGAATATTGACTTCTCAACACGTCAAAACTGGAAACAAGAAAGTGGTGAAAGAAGTGAAAGAATTGTTGTATCTAGGAAACTAGACTGCGCAGGATGGCCGAAACAAAGGAAGATGCCAGAAGTAGATAAGCACAGGCGAGGAAATTTTTTTCGCTAACAGAGTTCTGGTGAAGTCGCATATTGAATAGGACTGAGGAAGTTGCTGCACGTCTATGTCAGGCGTATACCACTGCATGTGAGTGGAAAGTGGATAATCGGAAATCCAGAGAAGAAAAAACTGCAAGCATTCGACATGTGACCTTATAGAAGAGTGTGAAAAATTAACGTCCTATAGCTTGCGTGTTATTTTACTAAATTTTGACTGTGATGATGTTTTTGATAGTTTGCTTAGGAATTATTTACTTGTCTCTGGAACACACGATAATCAGAATACAGAAAAATACACGTTTTGTACTTTTTTTGTACAATAGCCAACGGCCAATGCAAATCGCACGTGTGTTTTAATAACCAAAGAAATTGCAAACTTTAAACTTCAAATTTCAGTAAGAAAATTGGATTTTCTGTAGTAACTTTTTGTTGAGAAAACTGTTTCACAAAATCGTTTTTCCACTGCAGTATTAATTTTGCACTTCGCTATGTGACGCTAATTAAGAAGACAAACGCTCCCTCCCATTAACTGTTACGAAAATATCTGAATGGTTCTGAATAAAGCTACAACTAAAGTAGAAATTAGTCTGCAGGTCTACTTTCTTTATGTTAAATATTCTCTTACCACAAGTACACATGGATGGATGCACACTTGTCTATCACAAAATAGTGAAATGCTGAACAAAATTTAAACATTCATCTTAAATATTTGCTTGAATAGTGCTGTCAGAATCAACTTATTTTCAAAACAATCATTACCTGTTTATGAAGTTTAAATTTTAGTTCAATATTGCACGAATTTTTTGAGTGTTTGCTCATTCGATAAATTGTCTTACAAGCAATTGCTAATCTCTAACAGTCTTAGTCAGGAAAAACTTTAATATTGTAGGTGTATTATAAGATACGGAACAGGATCCTATCACAGGCACCGTGACTAAAGTCAGGAGCAGTGTCGATGGATCATAAAGCGTATATCAGGCGCCCTCTCGTCTGTGTAGCGAGGACGCCGTGGTCATGGTAGCAGCTGGTGTGTTCGTATGGTGTTACCTTTGCCCAGGCCACGGCGTCCGTATAGTTTCCTGCCGTTATGTAGACAGGAGTGACACCACCAGCAGTGACCAGTGGGTAACATATTTCAAATTTACGCAATTTTAGCTGTTGTATAATGGAGTCTTTCTGACGGATATCTATAATTTCACAGTGTAAACGCCCAGAAGATGGCCCCTACGTTTGGTTGAAACCGGTTGGCGGTATAATACTAATAAATGCGATTAAGACTGTTTTTGAATAATTGATTAATCATACTAATCGCTGCTTCATCTCCACAATCATGTTGTCCAAAAATTTTATGTTGGTGTTATTCTCACGATAAGTTTTATTGCTGCAATATTATTCTGCACTAGTGGGCTAAAGTAAAATTCTGTGTTAAAGCATCAATTCTCGCCAGTCAAAACTACATTAATTTAACTGAAAACTAAAACAATGAAAAATTCCCGGTTTTCTTCAGGGTTTTTCTCAGATGAAAAAAGTCCCACGTTTTTCCGGACTGTCCCTGAGAAACCCAACAAGATCCTACAGGATAACTTTGTTTTTGGAAGTAACTACTCAATAAAATATAGCTTCTCATTTGCCACTGATCCGAAAGACATACAAAGTACTAACAACCGCCGAATGATCCCTCTAGATGTAACAAATCTTGTACTAACACCTCCATTCACGATGCTTCATCTGTTATTAAACAAAACCTAATAAAATACAAAAACATCTCCCTGGCATAAATCACAGATTTCATTACTCTTCTCGAGCTGATAATGAAATACAATTATTTCTCTTTCAGTGAAAAAATCCGCAAACGAACAAATGGACTAGCTACGAGTGCCAGCAGGAATGTTCCTCAACCACCTAGAGCACAGAAGGTTTCACGAAAAGTCAACAAGCGTTCAAAAATTTCAGTTCTAAAGAATATATGCAGGCTGTACATTTCTGATCTTTGATGGGGAAACAAAGATTATGTCCAAGACGTCCTGCAAACGTTTAACAAAATGCACAGGAATATTAAATTCACCTGTGAGCATGCAAAGATGATCAACATGTCTTCCAGTTTTACAGGAAACCAGCCACCACAGACATAAACATACATCTCCCTTCTGTCACCCCAACATGCACAGACTAGCAGCATGCTGCTCAGTGATTCGTAGAGCTCTAAAAATCCCACTGACTGTCAAGAGCCTCCTGAATGAAGCGAAATCATAAAACAAGTAGCAGCAGATAATGAGTAAAAGCCCTGACTAATAGACAATATACTTAAAAAAAGTAAATGAACCAAGTGAGTGTCAAGAAGCTAGTAACACTAACTGCTTACATCCCTCGGTAATACCTCGCAAAAAATTGCCAAATCTTCAAGCGACACAAAATAAGACTGGCTTTTCGAAGGAACAATAAAATTTTCCAAATACAACCTCATGTCACAAAATGCAGTCAACATTGATCCTTCCTTTGGCACATATAAAATCATACACAGTAAATGCCCCGCTCAATACATAGGTTAAACAGGCCGTAACTTCTACACCAAGATTCTTGAACACATCAACGCCTTCTGATTCAACACATCACACAAACCTGCAATAGCCTCCCATCCAAAAGATACAGGACACCCATTTGAGAATGTAGAAAGCCACCTTAAAATATAGATAAACTGAACAAAGGACTCGGAAAATCTCTGTATAAACAACTAGAAATCTATATCCACAGAGAGAATCTTGGGGAGCATCTACTCAACAACCATAGTGAAACAGACAGGCTCATCCAACTTTTCATAAGCTTTGCCAAAGCCCATTAGTCATTCTCATTACTATTTCAGTGCACACCAGTTTCTCAATAAGTTCACCCTACAATATATGTATGTATGTATGATGTGGTGTAATCATTTTATATATAAGAAATTAACAGAGTAATTAAATTGTGCACATGTCTATATTCTGGTGCAGCCTATTCACATTTTCTAACACGAACCATTTAAGCACTCTTTTTTTTTTAAATACATATTTCGGTATATGCACCTGCCTAATGTATTAACTAACTTAGGGCCGGCCGAAGTGGCCGTGCGGTTCTAGGCGCTGCAGTCTGGAACCGCGAGACCGCTACGGTCGCAGGTTCGAATCCTGCCTCGGGCATGGATGTGTGTGATGTCCTTAGGTTAGTTAGGTTTAACTAGTTCTAAGTTCTAGGGGACTAATGACCTCAGAAGTTGAGTCCCATAGTGCTCAGAGCCACTTTGAACTAACTTAGACAAATGCCCATATCCTGCTGCAGCCATTCTTATTTTTTTAAAAGGTAAACGTATTTGTGTAGAAGTAATTCAGTCTGTTATCTTTGTATCTAATGTAAGTAAGCACATCTGTAACATTTACATCTTTAAATTGACGATGTAAACACAATGTACAGTGGAGAGAACATACAACAAGCAGTAGTATGCAGAATTTTTACGACTCTGTCGTCCCTGTAAGTACAATTCACTGTCGGAAATTCATTTCGCCGGCCATAGGGGCCCAGCGGTTCTAGGCGCTTCAGTCCGGAACCGCTCGACTGCTACGGTCGCAGGTTCGAATCCAGCCTCGGGCATGGATGTGTGTGATGTCCTTCGGTTAGTTAGGTTTAAATAGTTCTAAGTTCTAGGGGACTGATGACCTCAGATGTTAAGTCCCATAGTGCTCAGAGCCAGTTGAACAATTTTTAAACAAAATTCATTTCTTTAACCTCAAAAACACCTTTTCTAAATAAAGTTTATATCACTAGCAAAAGACTCAGCATAATCCACACTACCCTTGGTCTGCTATATTGAAAAGAAGTCTGTACTCTTCACCAAAACCAGCTATGTAAATAAACAGTTATCTACTTGAAGATGATGGTGTAAACCATCGAAACGCGCAGTGGCAAAATAAACAAATGACTGAAGCAGAAAACTATTTTATTTGTATTCATCAACTATGGCAGCAAGTCACATCTGCAGCGAACAAGTGCTTTGTGTCGTCTGTGGGGCGACGGTAAGCTGGCAGAAAGAAGTCCACACGACAGCCACTACCGATACTTGTACGGAAAGTAGTTGGTCACTGGTTAATATGGAATGACAATATAATTCAACGAAGCAACACAGATCCACATTTCCGCCGTATGTGAAAATTCTGCTCTGCTAACTGTAAAACAAACCTTTTTTCGAGAAAAAGTCTTTATTATTTAATCTGTACTCTTTTTTCTGATATGTCTTATATAATAAACATTGTATTACTTATTATGTTATTTAAAAATAAATATTTGTAAAAAGAAATATATTTGCTTTCCATTCACTTTACTAAAAGTGTTTTTTTTCTTTTGTTTTAGGAACCTCGGCGCGTTGGTAGCTAATTGGAGGTAAGAACAAATCCAGTATCAGATACATCTTCCAAGGGTCTCACATTGTATCAATACATATGTGTCAATATGTTTCCATGTTTGTCTAAGTTGAACAAATATGTGTTTTGTTTCAGCTGTTACCGTTTCCGTGTGTAGTATCTGAAGACAATGAGATGTCGTACGTGAAGTGTTACAGTTACTGTCTACGAATTAACTGATTGTAATGACGTAGGATTTACGAGGAAAACCTCTGTCACAGTGTTCTTCGTACAGATTTATATGTCATTTACATCATGTAATTCCTTTTCAGGACGAGAGTTTCCAAGAAAAGACGTCATACATTTTATACCATATACATGCAGAGATGGTGTCTCTTTGATTTTCAGGGCTTTTAAAATCCTGTGGTTGTATAGTGTGTTGTGTTATACATCTTTTATATGCACGTTTGCAACTCTTCCAAAGTGATTTAGAAAACCTGAAGGTATACTTGTTGTTACCGACTCAGGCATGAGGTGCTACAGCTACCGTCGTTAATAACACCCGAAGATACCGTGGAATTCTGCGTCGGAGACTCTTTCGCAGGTAGATGTTTCATTCTCGCGGGCACGTTCTGCACAGTGAGCCATCAAAGGATGCAATACGGACAGCCTCAGAGATTCAGTTTTGTAGCACTAAATAATGGAGTACTAAGTCCAATGAGTTAACAACAGTTTGTTATGGGCTGTTTATTAGTTACACATTGAAATAAAAAATAATACGACAGTAATGTTCCAGAGCTGCACGCAATGTTTAACACTTACTCATATGATTGCATTTTTGAAGAGTAAATGTACAGAAATTCGTCCTGTACCTATTGGTGACAGTAATTTAGGTAATTAGAAGTTACGAGATGTTAGGGAATGTCAGTAGTATAACTATCCAGTGCCAACAATGTAAACAGCCTAAATCCCAGGAAACCGAACTTGCAGAACAAAAAAGCACTGAAGATCATTGCTACCATCGCTTCCTGATTCAGATAACAAACCTGAGCACATCTTTTCTTTATTACACCACATCCTTAGTATGTCAAGGGAGCGAAGCTAGAATTATTCGAATAACGTCTCAAGTGTGCTCTTTCGTTACTCACAAAGGGAACTCCACATCGCACCCCTCTCAGATTTAGTGGTAAAATGGCTTAGTGGATAGCCTGTCAAAAACTGAACACAGATCAAGAGAGAAAACAGGAAGAAGGGTTCAAAAATGGCTCTGAGCACTATGGGTCTTAACATCTGAGGTCATCAATCCCCTAGAACTTAGAACTACTTAAACCTAACTAACCTAAGGACATCACACACATCCATGCCCGAGGCAGGATTCGAACCTGCGACCGTAGCGGTCGCGCGGTTCCGGACTGAAGCGCCTAGAACCGCTTGGCCACACCGGCCGGCGGAAGAAGGGTACTGAACTGCGAAAAACTCAGCGTATGCTAGCTACATCGAGCAATTGTGAAGAATCACAACATCGTGGCTGTGTGGTCACAGTGTTGGACAGCGAAGCAGGGGATATGTGTTCAAATCTCCCTTCTGCCCCAATTTTTTCACAAAATTGTCAACTTCCCGTCTAAGTGACGTGTCTGTTCTCCTCCTGTAGTTAAATTATACATTGGTAATAGTGTGCGAGTCGTCTGGTAAGAAGATATTACGGTCACAAGTAAATGTGATGAATAGTGAGAGCAGCTGAGGTGCCGCATACACCTCTCACAGAAATGACGACAAATAAGCGGGTGTGAATTATGTTACAACAAAGTAATTCTGGAGTCAAAACTTCCAAAACGGAACGCAAGAGTCGTAACATGTGATACTTGAGGCGAACAAATAGGAGGTACCTACATGTGGAGGTTCCTTCTCTACACCTCGCTGTTGTAAACGGACGTTAAACCACGACACAGACACAAATATGAATACAGCGAGCAGTCACGTCAGTGACCGGACGGAGAATTCATAACCGGACAGTTCATAGTTTCGTGTAAAAAATAAATAAATAAAATGGGGGAACGACGGAGAGTTGAACTCGGATCCCACCCTTCGCAATCCAACACGCCGACCACATAACCACGACGCCGCCGCTATGCAACTGCGCCCATTGTTGCTCATCTTGAGCTTGGGCCGTTCACTGTTTCCATTTTGCTTCTTTTTTACACAGTTCAGTACGCCTTTTTCCTGTTTTCGTGCTTGATCTGTGTTCAGTTTTTGACGATTACCCACAGGGCTATCTTACCACTAAATCTGATGGGAGTTTCCCTTGTGAGGTACATCCCTATTGTGCTGCGCAGTAGTACTCCGCACTGAATCGGGTTACTTAAAGAGACAACGATTTATTGCTAGCCTTTATGAAAACATGTATGATATGCAGACATGTGCTTCGATACACGAGTATGGCTCTGAGCACTATGGGACTTAACATCTATGGTCATCAGTCCCCTAGAACTTAGAACTACTTAAACCTAACTAACCTAAGGACATCACACAACACCCAGTCATCACGACACGAGTATGGTCTTGAGACGAAGAGGTAGAGCATAGAGTGTAGAAAGGTGGTGACTAGCAGACATAAACGAGCCAGATTTTCAAAATAAAATAACAAAGGCCATTCTGATATTTTTTTAGTTTTTACTCTTATGGAATAGTGACATAGAATGGTTCCCGAAGGTCTGTCAATTCTGCGTACTACGGGCACATTACGAAAAGTTTGCGTGAAATACTTCGCAAAGTGGAGACCTAATTCGCGGTAACATAAGTGGCAGTGCCTCAGAAGGACACTTTCCTTTTATACGACCTCTGTTAGCAAGCAGATTTTACACACGAACAGGAAGCACAGCCCTCGAGGAACGGCCTGGTCGCCCCCTAGCCCGCTGTGAACGGCGAGTCTTCGAGAATGCCAGCCACTCGTGCTAGCGAAATGTCAAAAACGTCATCCGGAGATTCCGAGACGAAAGCCAGAAGGCGATACGCGGGCAAAACAGCAACTTCGCTCACGGCTCGAAGGCTAGAATAATAACTGGGGAAGTAAAACAAAACTCAGAGGCCTGGCTTTGAACTGTGTCACGTGTTTTTAGTTGCTTGTATGCGAATTTCCTGACACGTCATACGTTTGTTGCCTTTGGAGTCCTCCAGCGGAACACGCGGGACACTGCGTTTTCGTAAGCGTCAGGTTACCTTGTATACTATCACAACAAATGGAGCAAGAAAGCAATCTTTTGTTAATGAAAATAGGTTAGTTCGGCTGCGTAAAGCGGCCGTGAACGAGATGTCTCTTTTCCTACCTGGTAACCGGAGAGGTTGTAGCGTTCCCGCAGCTCTCCACGGCAGTCGCACGCAGACTGCTTTTCCTGTTGGCTTGCTGCCACTTGCTTTATCTCACGTTATCTCGTTGCTCGTTACCACCATCCGGAAACGCGTGGTTTCGTATGAGGGTCCCGTGCATTATCCACGCTGCCTTGTTGACGAGAGCTTTTTTCAAACTAACATTCGCTCACATCTCGCTAATACTTAGTCACAAAATTGTCCAAGCACATTGTATACTTACATACAAATTACTCACTTTCTATTCACATTCTGTTTAATAATTTTCGGAGTTCATTTCCACTAAATCAAAAGAAGATATTGGCAGCATCCGAGATCAGACTATAAGACAGATTAGGCTGCATTATATGCACTGTACATTCCATGCACCCACAGTGAGTACGTACTGAATATGCCAAAAAGAAAAAAAAACGTATTTTCAAAGGAACTTAAATGCTAATGGTGCTTCGACACATCAAAATAAGGTTCTCAAAGACGAGGAAAAGACCAAAAACTTCATACACGGTTTTTCATTTACATGTTAATTAAAAGCTTACTCCAAACGTTTAAAACTGCACGTACTAACTTCAGCCTGTGTACATTTAAATGTTCATAGTAAGATAATTCGTAGGCTGTATTCTACAATCGTCAGAACATAAACAGTTCACAAAGGTTACTTACAGGTATTATCTTTCTCTATTGAAGCTGTGTCACATTCAGGTATTATGTAGCATTCACGAAATGTAATATCATTAACAATATAGACATCCATTGTTTCTGCCAACAAAGTCATTGCCTGCCAATAAATCGCTTAGGCTGCTCTTAAACTCAAATTTATTAATGGCTAAACGTATTTTTGTAGTTGCTGCGAACTAGTTGAAAATGGTGCGGACACATTTCTGAACTAAAGTGAGTCACCGTAAGAGTTTATGAAAGGTCATTAATAAACACAAAAAGTAAGTGCCCCTCATATGAGCATCTTCTACGAAACTGCATACATTTCGTTCCCATTTAGATAAATAGATAACTGCGTACAATCTCTTCCTACTAACACTTTTTGTTTTCTGTTGGATAGAGTGTGAGCTGTTACATAATAACACTCTTATATTCTAAAAAGGATAGTGTGATTTACACGGTCGAATGCCATTGAAAGATCACGAAATGTAGCGGTAATTTAGTTCCTAATGAATTAAGTAGATGCTAATTACATGTGCAACTAGCCTTTCCAGTATTAGACCATTTAGAAATCCAAGCTGTAGCTTTGACAGCACGTTAACGTAGTCGAATTAGAGCCCTGCAACCGCGTGGCCCCAACGTGCCTGTTGTGTGCGACAGAGAGCGCGAATACGCTTCGCGAACGTTGGCGGAAGTTGCCGAATGTAACCGATGCTAATGACAGCCGCGTGAGCGTACGTACAGCCGGCCACGCGGCTGACACAGCCGCGTGAGGACTCGCCTGCAACCACGCGGATTGCATGCTCCTGCACTCACTTGCACACAGGTTGCGAATTTATAGTGTGCGCATGCACGATGCTCTTCACTTAGTACTAGGCTTGGGCGAAATTTATGTGAACGGCGAGTAACGAATACTGATATAATTTACTGTTCATCATTCGTGAATAACAAATATTATTTGAAACATTACTCACTCACAAGAATAAAAACACTTATTTGTCATCTGTGAATTAGAAGTGTTAAGAATACTAGGTAAATTTAAAATCCAATAGCATTTATAGCTCCAATTCTTTGTCATTTAGTAAACAACTGAACTTTTCGTTTATTTTAAATTAGTTTTCAGAAGTCTTCTTTTTTTAATTGTCTCGTCAGAAACTTTATTTGATTTATGGAGCTTTACCGTTCTGACACTAAAGAAAATATGTTCAACACAAGCAGTGCACTCCTAAATTTGCCTTTAATCATGGCTTCGATGCATAACTTTCAGCTCACCATCTTTTTCAGCAGAAATTTAGAAATCATAAATTGTGCAGTAGCTTTTTGCAAATAATTCGTTGTGATTCCACTTTAACTTCAATTCTCAAATTAGATTCCAAGTAAAATCTTCTTTTTACATCATCATGTCATTCGAAACTCGTGACCCATTTATTTGTCTGTTGTACGGCTGAAGTTTGTTGTAAGCCTCCCTTGGTCATGTACTGCAATAGTGGTGAACTGCTTGTTTTTAAATAGTGGGTAAGACTTTCCTTCAATAATTGCACTTGGTATAGAAAACTGATAAAGTCTTCTAGTCGTCTTTTGACACTTTCATGATAAGCAGGTTGCAATTGTGCTGCAGTATTACTAACTCCGTTTTGTATACTCGAGCCCAGTGTCTCTTCCGAACTTTTTGAATCTCAGAGGTCTACATAACTGGATAGATGGATATCGAGTCGAAAAACTATTCCATATTCTAACAGCAAGCTCACTCATTGTTAATCATAAAACTCTCTGGAATGCTCTGCAAGTTCAGCAGCATTCCGTAAACGTTTTTGGAGAACTAAGGTTAGAAGTCTGGTTATGTTAATCGTTAGGAACCACTGAGTGTTTGCTTGATTCTCTCGTTTTGTAACACTGCAATCACGAATTGCGTAATTACTTATATATATCAAGGAGACACACATAGTGTTAGCAATCTGAGGAAAGTGTTGACGAATAAGTTTTTGTCGGCTGCATTCTCATCGTTGGCTGCTTAGGTGGACTTCTTACGCGATATTCGGTGGGAGAGACGTATTGGCAGGTGCCGAGACAGTTACAGGAGGCACGCATCCTGAAACAAAGTTCAGGATGACTTTCGATGGCTTGTGGGACCTGGGAGAATTTCCATTTCTCGAGGGAGGTACAGTATGTCTTCAAATGTTTAGCCATCTCTTTCTGGCACATTATTTTGTAAAACACAGCATGTGTTTATCATGCAAATTCATCTCGAACATCCATTGGGCGATAAAAAAATTTCCGTTCACCATTTATTTATGAGTCCCAACAGTACATTCTATAAACCGTCTAGTCCGAGACAGTCGGTCTTGAAAGGTTCTTTTATTGTTCGTTAAAGTCTGCCTCCGTAGCGTAGAGGTAGCGTTTCCGCCAATCAGACAGGGGGCCCGGTTTCGACTGGGTGTTGTGTGTCCTTCATCATCATATTCATCATTATTGACCCACAAGTCGCCGAAGTGGCGTAAGGACTTGCAATACGGTGGCCGAACTCCCATGCATGGGGCCTCCCTGCCAACAATTCCATACGCTCATTTTTTTGTTTCTTAAATTCCTTCCTCCATAAAGACGATTTAATTTTCGGATATACCAAGTACCTCGTCTTCTATGATGACGCACGGCATCGGAGCTCCCGTGTTTGATATGGAGTTGGTGTCTGATGTTCGTAAATTTTTACCAACGAGATTTTCATTTAACATTAACTACATAAAAATAGATGAGTCACCGTTTCTTTCGTTTGCCCCAACATTTATGTAAGTGAACTTATAAACCGCAGCGTATAAAGCAAGTAAAACGACGGAAAAATAGTTTTTTAATAATAGTTAAGTACGTTTGTCATGAGAGACAAGGTATAACATAGTCTACGCCCTTCTCGCTCAGCTAATCGGTCACGATCTACCGTCAGCTGGCTGGCTAAATTGGCTGCTTAACATTGCGTCTGCCTGGTACGCTATAGCCCAAACTGCTATAAGCAGTTTTTTGGCTCATTTGTTACGCTGTAAATCAGCTAAAG
Organism: Schistocerca serialis cubense; assembly: GCF_023864345.2. Lineage (NCBI taxonomy): Eukaryota > Metazoa > Arthropoda > Insecta > Orthoptera > Acrididae > Schistocerca > Schistocerca serialis. Next base: position 865,324,873 of record NC_064641.1, on the reverse strand, counting down.
CTGTATTCAACTTGAAGGGTGGTTTCAACACAGCAGTGCTTTACTAGCCATGGTGGTGTGCTCTTGACTTCCTCCCATCTCGAAACAGATCAGTAAAGCCGGTTAGAGGGGGATCTACATTTCAGCAAGTACTCTGACGTACAGTGCAACTGACTAGGCATTATTGTCCTTATTATACGAGGGCAGTTCAATAAGTAATGCAACACATTTTTTCTCGGCCAATTTTGGTTGAAAAAAACGGAAATTTCTTGTGGAATATTTTCAAACATTCCCGCTTCATCTCGTATAGTTTCATTGACTTCCGACAGGTGGCAGCGCTGTACGGAGCTGTTAAAATGGCGTCTGTAACTGATGTGCGTTGCAAACAACGGGCAGTGATCGAGTTTCTTTTGGCGGAAAACCAGGGCATCTCAGATATTCATAGGCGCTTGCAGAATGTCTACGGTGATCTGGCAGTGGACAAAAGCACGTTGAGTCGTTGGGCAAAGCGTGTGTCATCATCGCCGCAAGGTCAAGCAAGACTGTCTGATCTCCCGCGTGCGGGCCGGCCGTGCACAGCTGTGATTCCTGCAATGGCGGAGCGTGCGAACACACTCGTTCGAGATGATCGACGGATCACCATCAAACAACTCAGTGCTCAACTTGACATCTCTGTTGGTAGTGCTGTCACAATTGTTCACCAGTTGGGATATTCAAAGGTTTGTTCCCGCTGGGTCCCTCGTTGTCTAACCGAACACCATAAAGAGCAAAGGAGAACCATCTGTGCGGAATTGCTTGCTCGTCATGTGGCTGAGGGTGACAATTTCTTGTCAAAGACTGTTACAGGCGATGAAACATGGGTTCATCACTTCGAACCTGAAACAAAACGGCAATCAATGGATTGGCGCCACACCCACTCCCCTACCAAGAAAAAGTTTAAAGCCATACCCTCAGCCGGTAAAGTCATGGTTACAGTCTTCTGGGACGCTGAAGGGGTTATTCTGTTCGATGTCCTTCCCCATGGTCAAACGATCAACTCTGAAGTGTATTGTGCTACTCTTCAGAAATTGAAGAAACGACTTCAGCGTGTTCATAGGCACAAAAATCTGAACGAACTTCTCCTTCTTCATGACAACGCAAGACCTCACACAAGTCTTCGCATCCGAGAGGAGCTCACAAAACTTCAGTGGACTGTTGTTCCTCATGCATCCTACAGCCCCGATCTCGCACCGTCGGATTTCCATATGTTTGGCCCAATGAAGGACGCAATCCGTGGGAGGCACTACGCGGATGATGAAGAAGTTATTGATGCAATACGACGTCGGCTCCGACATCGACCAGTGGAATGGTACCGTGCAGGCATACAGGCCCTCATTTCAAGGTGGCGTAAGGCCGTATCATTGAATGGAGATTACGTTGAAAAATAGTGTTGTGTAGCTAAAAGATTGGGGAATAACCTGGTGTATTTCAATGCTGAATAAAACAACCCCTGTTTCAGAAAAAAAATGTGTTGCATTACTTATTGAACTGCCCTCGTAGATAAAGGAAACGAGAAGAACAGAGAAAATCGTAGGACCAAACGGGTATCGAACCCTAAGCCTAAGTTTTGCATTCGCATTCTGGAGGACGACGGTTCAATCCCGTCTCCGGCCATCCTGATTTAGGTTTTCCGTGATTTCCCTAAATCGCTTCAGGCAAATGCCGGGATGGTTCCTTTGAAAGGGCACGGCCGATTTCCTTCCCCATCCTTCCCTCGCCCGAGCTTGCGCTCCGTCCCTAATGACCTAGCTGTCGACGGGACGTTAAACACTAATCTCCTCCTCCTCATAAGTTTTGCTGTTTGGAACTTAGGCCACTGGTAGGGTTGCCATAATCCAAGGACGAAAATCAAGGACAGAATTGGGTGATTATAAAGATGTGGTTGAAACACGGACCGATATGTTGTGCAAGCGACCATTGGTTTGCATTTCAGTTGAATCTTCATCATTACTTTACAGTGGTAATTATGAAGATGTGGTTGAAACCTGGTATCACACAATGTCCTTTCACCTTTCTGTACATCAGCCAAATCTTCATAATTACCATAATTCAAATAGTAATTCTGTCAGCAAAGAAGCTGTAATTAACAAGGAAAATTAATCCAAGCATTAATGGTGTCTATAAAGGAGTGGTCAATGATGAAGAAAATTAATTGCAATTGACATTAAATAACTTTTTAATTAAAGCACTGAACACAAATTAAACCAACAGCGGAAAACTGAAACAATCGCAAAGAATCGATTATTGCACTGCTTCCACAGTGTGTTCTGAAAATAGCCGAGCGATTCTGGAGTGTCACGGAATATCAGCACAGGTTTCAACGGCTATCGTCAAGTTTGCAGGCGTTTTGAAACACTTGATCGGTGGCCAGTGGCAAAACTTGCGTATTTTTTTTTTTATTTACTAGCCACTTTTTTCGCGGACATTTTCCTCTTCGTCTAGGATACCCGTCTTCAAGCATAAAATCACGGACTGTCCGCGAAATCCGCAACGTATAGCAACCGTAGCCACTGGGCCACAAAGGCACATTTCTGGACAAACCATTAAGTTTTATCAAACAGAAACTGGACTGAGCCAGGGGACCAAATACTAATTCTGCACAAGAAGTAAACAAAGAAAATACATTATATGTTATTCATTAATTAGTTTACAGATATTTATTGGCGAACAAATTTGTTTGAAAGATGTACTTATTTGAATAATTTTCCATCCAGACAGAAATCTAGTCGAATAATACCAATCTCTTTTAACCACTGAACTTTCCCTTTCTGTTCATATTATCAAATGTAATGAGTCCTACTAGTTCATGTGCTCAATTTACTCACAAAAGCATACAGTGTAGCTGGATTGAAGTGTACTTGTTAATTCTAAACGAAGTTGATATTTATAGTCTGTTGTCACACTTCTCAATGTAAACCTTTTTAATTTCTTCTGTTCAAAAGAAGTCTAAATGTCAGTGTGAGTTTAGCAACTGACTCAAAGCGAGCATTAATTCATCAGCTGTTATTTCAACGAAATATACAGTTCCACAGCTGAAACAGTGATCTTCAGTAACATTCAGTATTCGTTTATCACTTCAATTTTAACGAAAATTGAAGTGATAACACTTGTGGTAACACTTGGTGAATTTCAGCTATACAGCACACACTGTCTCTTTGGAAAACATGAAAAATCGGCAGCTAAAAATAAATTCTAATCCTGGAAGAATTTGAACGGTTTGCCGGGCCCATTAGTGCCGCTCCGTTGTGTCGAAGCTGTGTGGGCTGCGCGCGTTTTCTTCGCACGCGGCATGCAAGGGCACGCGGCTGTCGCCCGTCACTCCACGAGTGAGCGCTGCGCGATAGTGAGTAAACTGACACCGCCAGCCGCGTGCATTGCGAGTGATGTAGGCGAGCGCTAACTGCTCACGCGGATTCGCCACACGGATGCTGTGCTCTAGTCAGATAGTAAACAACCAATGTACACATTAAAATTTCTAAAATTTGTGAGAATCTTGGCAAAAGTGATATTGCGCGGATTTTGAAGGTGATTCTTTACCCTTTTCATTATACAGTGCCTTAAGCTCATCATACGAAGGTCACTCCAAAAGAAATGCACACTATTTTTTTTTTAAATCCATCTTTTATTCTACATATTTGAAAGTTTTACAGTGTGTTGATGCATCCTTTAGGAACAATATTTTCATTTCTCCACATAATTTACATCCCTCTCAACTGCCTTACGCCATCTTGGAACCAGCGCCTGTATGCCCGCACGGTAAAATTCTGGACCAACCTGTTGGAGCCAATGTTTGGCAGCGTGCACAAGGGAGTCATCATCTTCAAACCTTGTTCCACGAAGAGAGTCTTTCAGTTTCCCAAAGAGATGATAGTCACATGGAGCCAGGTCAGGACTGTAAGGCGGGTGTTTGGTGTTGTCCATCCGAGTTTTGTGATTGCTTCCATGGTTTTTTGACTGACATGTGGCCGTGCATTGTCGTGCAACAGCAAAACATCCTGCTTTTGCCTAAGTGGTCGAACGCGACTCAGTCGAGCTTGAAGGTTCTTCAGTGTCGTCACATATGCATAAGAATTTATGGTGGTTCCAGTTGGCATGATGCCCACAAACAACAGTCCTTCGGAATCGAAAAACACCGTAGCCATAACTTTTCCAGCAGAAGGTGTGGTTTTGAATTTTTTTTCTTTGGTGAATTTGCATGATGCCACTCCATTGATTGCCTCTTCGTGTTGTGTCTAGACAAGACAGCCTAGACACAATGAGAGGAAGCCGAAAGGCATGCGCTTAAACTCACGCAGGCTGGCGTGAGGTCTGAAACAGGATACGTAGTGAATGCTATAAAGAAAAGTACGTAGCTGCTGGAATACTTAACTTTAATCCACAATTGGTGAACATTGGTGTTGTTGATACAGTATTATCATCTCAATATAACTTGGTGATGGCGCCTTGCTAGGTCGTAGCAATTGACTTAGCTGAAGGCTATGCTAACTATCGACTCGGCAAATGAGAGCGTATTTGTCAGTGTGGCGTCGCTAGCAGAGTCGGCTGTACAACTGGGGCGAGTGCTAGTACGTCTCTCTAGACCTGCCGTGTGGTGGCGCTCGGTCTGCGATCACTGACAGTGGCGACACGCGGGTCCGACGTATACTACCGGACCGCGGCCGATTTAAAGGCTACCACCTAGCAAGTGTGGTGTCTGGCGGTGACACCACACTTCGTCTCTGGTGAAAAATGATGGAGCCATGTTTCATCACCTGTCACAATTCTTCCAAGAAATTCATCTCCACCATTCTCGTACTGTTCCAAAAATTCGCTGCATACCGTTTTTCTTGTTTCTTTGTGAGCAGTAGTTTCAAACTGTGCTGCGCTCTGCTGTATTACTTGCTCGAGTCCTAAAATTTTTCCGCTTTTCGTAGGCTGTACCTCGCAGTTTTGAAGAGAATTTGCAAATGGCATCGCACGAAGACCTCACAGACCGACAAACTCGTCAATTTTAAGAGCGGTTGCTAGCGGGTTTTAACGTTCGAATTCTTCTGGAGGCGTTTTCGAGGGCAGGGCTTATCCGTAGACAAGTGTGCACTGGAGGTTAGCTTGATTTTGGTCTTACAGTTAGTTGGTGGAATGTCGATTTGTGATATTCGTATATTCAGTAACACAATGAAAATAATGTTACCCCAATTTCGTCAGTTATTTCGCTGTTCAGTAGCCCCCGTGTCCACGTACTTACAGTGATGAGACTGTAAGTCATTGTCTGGCAGTGAATAGCCCTCTTTCTTCCGTATTTCGCGTGAATAGCGATCCAGTCTTCTATTACACATGACGGTATTAAGGCAAACGAGGGTAAATAACTAGCACTTTTCTTCATCTGCCATGACAAATTTATCTGACGGTAGTAATCGGCTGAAAATTTAAAATTCGACTTTCTGATTCACAGTGTTACCGGTCTGAATAATTTATTCTATAGTCCGTTTCCCGGGCTGGAGAGTATTTGTTAAAACATCGTTCGCTTTGGCATTAAACAGTGAATAACAGTTCTTGTTGGCGCAACGTTTTAAATTTAACTTCACTGCGGGACCAAATAAATCTTGTTCAAAGCTTGACTCCCATTTACATGACTCATTTAACAGAGGCCTTATTTTTTCCGGTTGTTTTGCAGTCGCGAATGACAGGCGGGAAAAACACACTGGCAGTAAATCAAGTCACCGGCGTTGTAGACATTGAAATACTGCCGGCGGAAAGCCACTTTCGCCTGATTATCATATCTGATCAAATGGCTGGGTCTTGCAAAATAACAGATTTTTTTAATTTTATTTATTTATTTATTTATTTTTTTTATTTTTTTTTTGGAGTAGCTTTCCCTAAAGAATCAGAAGACCTCTGTTCGAAACATGTTGAGCTTCGGCGTAGTCTTCGCTGTGTAATTTTTGCCATAGTTTTAGCTCAAGGGGGAAGTACGTTAGAATTGTGTGCATGAGACTGTGAAGGTGCACTACTAAACATTCCCGAATAAAATAATAAGTATAATTTCGGCTTTGATGTACGTAATTAACGAGCTTAATACGGCTAAATAACTCACTGTATACGTATTGCACAGTACGGTAGCGCATTATTAGGAATAACAAAATAATTGTCGTCAGTGAATTTGAGAATACATTTGACTTAGGTGCGACAATGACAGACTACTGGTGATGCAGCGAAGTAAAGTGAAACTCGTTTCGCCGAAATAAAGAATTCTGACAAATTTAATCATATTTTTAATTCATTTAAGTATTTGTTAAAAATTTTTGAATCTTCTTTTTAATTATTATAGGTATTTGTTGCGCCTGAATTACCAATTAAATGGAAAAAGCAGCTTGGTATGGTGTATAACGGTAGACGGTCGAACGACGCAATGTCAGACCTAGAGTGAACACTGCATGTAAAGAATAACCCAAGGAAATCTGTTTTCACTTGAGAAACATTCCTGATCCATTCTGTGCACGAGCATCGGACAGTCTTGTTCCCTCTACGTGGCTGCGCATTACAGACGTGTCGCCTTACGCAACGAAAAAATGGTGGTAAACAAGTCACGTGTGTTCTCTCTTGCCAAGTGTGTGTATTTTAGAAGTGAGAACTCCAGATTTTCATCATCGTAAGTGGTTCTATTTGGGAAGTGAGTGGTTTTCAAGAAATCACCTTTTGCTATAGCTTAAAGCGGACTGAGTTTTGTTGTAGGAGGGAATGTAACTAGAATTGGTGAAGAGCCGTATTTATCAGTAAGGCAGTGTAAGCTTCCCGTAATCCTTGTTTTCAACCTGCGATGGGAGGATCCTCTACAGGTGAAACGCTTAGAGGGAACGCAGCCTTCTCGAAGACTGATTTGAGGAGCCAGATGATTTTCATAAATATCGGCTATTTTTCACTGAAATGAAAAGAGCAACCAACCATGCTCGCCTACATAAACATTGTGATTAATTTCAGTTGGAAGATCGTAGCTGATATTTTCTAATCATTTATGAAATTCATTTACAATCTAACATTCGAAGTTATTCGTTGGGCTACTCATGACTACTCAAGAGAGGCTACTTATGATGACTCAAGAGAGCAACAGGTTTTTGACGTTGTACATGTGTAACCAGTGTGTACTTGTTTTCTGAGAGCCAAGATTTGCAAAAAACGTATTTAATTTTTTGAAAGTTACCAGGGCTATTAAGGAAAACTTAATTAGTGATTTGAGGAATGAACCTGCTTGCTATGAAAATGAATCGTCAAGCAGTTCATCTCTTCAAGGCCTAGCTATTTTGTGCATAAAAGTGTGATATTTAACTGTGAGAATTGAATCTAGTTCAAAATTTAGAACTTTTCCAGAACAGAAGACGCTTGGACGTCAAATTAGGTATCAAAAGGATGATGCTTTGTGAAAAAAACTTGAAAATTTAAAAAAATGAACGATCGGTCATATGTTTTGTGAAGTGATTTGTCTAAAAGTAAGAAATAAAATATGTTACAGAAATATCTGACGTGCCGAATGATGTTCGAAATCATGTACATCAAATGAGGTGCGTCAGAATGTTTCTCTAAATTGTTGTTTGTTACTTTCAGACAAATAGTTTGACGAAACATTTAACAGATGTATTTTTCAATTGTTTTTACTTTAAAAAGGCAAAAATCTTTTTTGACGTGCCTTTGAATGATGTTCGAAATCATGTACAGCAAATTAGGTGCGTCAGAATGTTTCTCTATTCTGTTTCATTTGTTACTTTCAGACAAATCGTTTCACAAAACATTTGACAGATGTATTTTTTCAATTTTTTTATTTTAAAAAGGCAAAAATCTTTTACTTAAAACTCATCTACATCATGATTGCTCTTGAATTCGCAATTAAGTACATAGCAGAGGATTTATCGAACCACTTTAACGCTACCTCTCTACCGTTCCACTCTCGAACAGCACTCGTGAAAATAGAAGACTTAAATCGTTCCGTGCGAGCTCTTGATTTCTCTCATTGTATTATGGTGATTCTTCCTTTGTTGATGGACGCCAACAAAATACTTCCTCAGTTTACAACAGCTTGTTTTAGAAATTTTAAACACGTGCACATATTTTACCTTCTTTTGCATTTGTTAGGTTGTTGATATTAGCTGTGGATATTAAAACCTGTAAGTTAAATAGGTTTTTAATGCGGCAGAATACACAAAACACTAGGATGCAACACAAGAAAGGATCCAGAGTTAAAATTTTATAAAGTAATGACCACCCTGTACTAATACATGGAATGTTTGACTTTAAGAAAGGGAAAAGACGAATACAATCTACTGAAATGAAATGTTTAACGAGAGTTAGAGTTATCAAATGTAAAATACAATTACAAAAGAAGAACGTAATGTATTCCTCTTGTTCGGCTTTTATGGCCTGATTGGTCCACGTACTTCAATCATTTTCTGGTCATCTGCTTCGGTAGGTTCTCTTTCCGAATTTCCCGGTATCTTTTCATTCGTTCTGATCTTTTTCTAGGCGCTTCAGTCTGGAACCGTGCGACCGCTACGGTCGCAGGTTCGAATCCTGCCTCTGGTATGGATGTCTGTGGTGTCCTTAGGTTAGTTAGGTTTCAGTAGTTCTAAGTTCTAGGGGACGGATGACCTCAGATGTTAAGTCACGTAGTGCAGAGAGCCATTTGCACCATTTGATATTTTTCGTCGTTTCTCGTCTTTAAATACCGTTTTACTGCGTGTCGATATCAATTTTTGGTTTGAAGCTTATCTGTATGTTTTTCAATTTCTTTAAATTTTGTCTTTTGTTTTGCAAATAGTCCATTGTTAATTGTAGCTGTTTCACATTCTCCCCGATGACCTTTATCCTAATTGTTGCTCTATGTTCCAGAGTTTCTCTATATTTTTTTGTTGATAATCTGTTTTCCGTTGTCCTCTTAATGTGAACAGAAAAGAGATCGTCTTTTCCGTATCGTATATGTAATGGGCTCCAGTTCATTGTACAGCACTTCATTGGGCACTATCCGTCATTTTCCACCATTTTGATATTTCTTATTTATGCATAGCCTAGGTATTCTTTCCTTAACTATTGGGATTTTGTCGATTTTGTTTTTCTGGGTGACTTTGAAACCAGTTTCACTTCCGTATGTCATCTTGTCATACTTTATTTTTGATTGATAGACGTACTGTTTGTTTGACACTACAATAGTGAAGTTATAGTCACAGTACATAATTTTTTTCTTAAAAAAAGCGGGTTAAATTACCGGTTTCAACGAACTGCGTCGTTATTTTCAAATGTAACACATCAGTCGCAGAATATATAATGGGAATTGTGAGGATACATCTGACAACAGTTACGAAAAATAATGAGACCAGGCAACTGAGGCAAAGGTGGCACAACCAAGTCACTACATGTTTTGGCCATGTCCTAATGAAGAATAGATAAAATCTTCACCAAGGTAAAAATTGCCAAAGATTCTTGCAACGTGTCCTGCTGTGACACAACCATCTGATGGCTGATATAAATTCACAAGCCGTTGTGTATCAATCACAGCGAGCTTCCATATGGATTGCAGTACATAATTTTACTATGTTCCGAAAAAGGAATCCCAAAAACTCTCTGTACTCTCATGTAGTACTGACATTATGTGCTGCATTCCACATGGAAGTTGGCTGTGCTTGATACACGTACGACTTGTGAATTTATATCAGTGACCCGATCGTTGTGTCACGGCAGGACACATGGCAAGAATCTTTGGCAATTTGACCCTGGGGTAGTTTCTATCTATTCTACGTTAGGACACGGAATGAACAGTCGGGCAAGCATTGGCATAACTTGTAGTGACTTGGTTGTGCCACCATTGCCTCGCTTGCCTGGTCTCGTTATTTTTCGTAATTGTCAGATGTATGGTCACAATTCCCATTACATATTCTCCAACTGATGTTTTACATTTGATGGGCGCTGATGACCACGCTGTTTAGCGCCCGAAAACCTCAAACCACACACACATTTTACATTTGAAAATGACGCCGTAGTTCGTTGAAACCGGTAATGTAATCCCTTTTTTGAAAGAAAAACTTTGTGTACTGTGACTATGGCTTCACTATTGTAGTGTCAAATAAACATTTAACTGTAAGTCACACTCCTTTACGACAATTATATCGGAATTTAGACTGATAGACATACAATAAAAATGTTTACCAATCAAAAGTGAATTAAAACTTAGTATATACTGTATGAACTGAAAAGAACAGAGCAAGGGCGCATAAAATGGAGACAACATATCAAAAGAATAAGGAAAGACGGATTAGTTGAACAAGTAGTCAGTTATAAAGTAATAGGAACGGGAGATCGAGGGTCAGATGGCTTCATTGAAGACGGAATGGGCTGCAAGCCTACTCCATGGAGTGAAGAAGAAAATGGCTCGTTATCTAATCTTGGATATGCAGATGGCTGATAAACAGATAAAACTAACAATTATGAAGTTTGTTATTGCGATCGAGAGTGTAAATAAATACTGTACATCTTGTTTACTTTATTTTAGGCAAACATGAGCCGTTAGCAGTGCGCTCTCTCTCTCTCTCTCTCTCTCTCTCTCTCTCTCTCTCTCTCATGACTCTCTCCCTCTCTCACTCTCTCTCCTGCCGGCCTGGGTGGCCGAGCGGTTCTAGGCGCTACTGTCTGGAACCGCGCGACCGCTACGGTCGCAGGTTCGAATCCTGCCTCGGGCATGGGTGTGTGTAATGTCCTTAAGTTAGTTAGGTTTAAGCAGTTCTAAGTTCTAGGGGACCGATGACCGCAGAAGTTAAGTCCCATAATGCTCAGAGCCATTTGAACCATTTCTCTCTCTCTCCCTCTCTCTCTCTGACACACACACACACACACACACACACACACACACACCTACCTCTATGTGGACGAGAGCAGTGGAAAGCCAGCACGCTCCTGCTGGTGAGCAGTTAACTGCCTTCTGACGGCCAGTGAGGCGAGCGAATGTTCCTTCTGTCACAGCGACGAGTACCGACCACAGACGGCGGCGTCCACCATAAACGGATGCAGAGCTGCATGAGAGGTCTGAGATCCACGAGCGCGTGTAATGCGCGGATTTGCTTTCTGTCGGGAGGTAGGAAGGAAGGAAAGGCCCTGGCGAAGAGTGTTGCGAGAAGCAAGGAGAAGCGGAACAGAACAGAACAGAAGGCAGGGCGCGCCGCATCGCGCCCGCCGGCTGCTGAGAGGACCTCGTCATCAGCTGCGCGGCGTGGCCGGCCTGCGCCCTCGCCGCTTTGGCAGGCCCGGACGCCGACTACGTCATTCGCGCCCCGCTCTTTCTGCGGTCCTTAGGCGGCTCGCCGTTTTGTTCTTCAGCGCTTCGCGAATGCGTTTAAAAGACTGCGCCCGCCGCGCCCTCGCCCGCTCCTGATCTTTTACCGGAATGAATTCGCGAATCCGTCCTCCACGGCGCACTGGGTACAAAGTGAAAGCGGACCAAAATATTACACGTCTGCTCTACCGCCGTAATCCCGCCATTCAGCGCTAGCATAGAAAAAATATCTCGTCTACTGCCCGAGCGAGCATTTGTTTGCTGTGATGTCTGAGACCAGCCAAGTCACTTGTATACGGCGTGTTTCACAGTCAGCTTTTTCTTACGGTACAAATAAACTGGCTGCTTACCCAACGTCTTAGCGAGTCTAATCCGCTAATGGTGGGCGCAAGTAAGAAATAATTACTCAACAAGCGTCCGAAAGCAGCACGAACGGACTAAAATTAAGAAGCTTCAAAAAGGATGTGACGTCCTTTCGAATTTTCAGTATCATGGAGAATACATCTGAGGAAGATGAAAAAGTCATGCAGACGTAGTGTTACTGATAAATCAAAACGACATTTGATGTGAATAATATTGAAACACCACCTTAGAAAAATTATAAATGACTGTGCTTAAACTGACACACAATATTTTTAGCGCAACGCAATCTGACTTTCAATAATCCCTACAAAAGAATGGCCCTGACTAACATTAACCTATTCCTTTCACAAATCACTTACCTCACAAAAATCTTCGTTATTGGAACTACTGCAATACAGCGAGCGCCAATACTGCCAGCTAAATAAAAGATTCAAACTACTGAAGGCACTAATTACTGACAGACATAGTTAGCAAATGAAAGATTTTGATAAATAACAAACAATGTATTTACCTTAACAGTGTTCAAAAGTCATAATATATATCAGTTCATGACATCCAGTCTTACAAATTTACTGTCTCTGATGGACACACGTCCAGATCATCCGCTCTCAAAACTCCGCGATTTCTCCCCCCACATCCACCACTGCTGGCGGCTCACCTCCAACTGCGCAGCGCTACGCGCTGTTAACATCCAGCTGCCCAACACTACAATAGCCAACAACAATGCAAACCAGCCACAGACTGCACACAGCACAGCCAGTGATTTTCATACAGAGCGCTACGTGGCGTTACCAATATAAAACCTAAACAGCCTACTTACAATATAAATGAAGATTATAGACAACATTGGCATCAGACGGTACGACCGTGAAACCGTCGTATGTAAAGGTTTGCTCCCTCGAACAACACGGGATAGCAGAGAAAAAGGAGGGGACGTGTTGGGCGATCCTATTTGTTTCTCATATACAATCGACCAAGAAGATCGTTTCATCGTAACCTCCGCTGCTAATTCAGTTTCACATGTGAAGGTAACAGGAGGAAGAAGACTGGGGAATGACTCTCACACAGTCCTGTTGTAACTGGGATTGGTTACAGACGCTCTTTAGGTATGATGAGTATTGAAATCATTAACGCCATATTTGTCAGGCTGAGTGATCTATAAGAAAGAGAGTGAGAAAACATTTATCATGAACATAGTGAAAGACAAGATTAAATGGCATGAATAGGCTAATGAACACAGAATATGGATCGAGAGCAAGCCAAGGAAAGGTGAAATTAATGAGGAGTTAGCGATGAACTTACATCAAAACGGGCATGGACGTAGTATACGTACTGAAGGAATTCTGGGGAAAGAACTCATAGTGGACGGAGCAGGAAGGACGTAAGAATCGATCAGAACGTGCAAGTAGGGCATTCCTCTTTAAAAGAAGTTTGCTAGTGTCAACACAGGCCTTACTATGTGCAAGATATTTCTGAGAATCTGCGCCTAGAGCACATTTCTGAGGTCACCAGTCCCCTAGAACTTACAACTACTTAAACCTAACTAACCTAAGGACATCACACACATCCATGCCCGAGGCCGGATACGAACCTGCGACCGTAGCGGTCGCGCGGTTCCAGACTGAAGCACGTAGAACCGCTCGGCCACACCGGCCAGCAAAAATAGAATCGAGGCGTGTGAGATGTCTTGTTAGGTAAGGATGCTGAAAGTCTAGTGACTGGTAGGATAAGAAATGACGCCCTGCGCAGAATCTGTCATGAATATAATATGTGAAAAAAACTGACAAGAAGGAGCAACAGCATGGTACGACATGGAATCGCAGTTCCGTTTTACAGAGAGCTATCTGCGGCATTGGCCGCTTACTTAGCTTGCATATGTTGCTAATCTCTTCCCCAGCGCAAAGCCCAAACGATGGGAAAAAGGGGGCGGGTGACACCTGTATAAAAGAAGGGCAAAAGAACGGATCCGCAAAATTACCGACTAATATTCCTATCATCGGTTTGCTGCAGAATTCTTCAACATATCCTGAGTTCGAATATAATAAATTTCCTTAAGCTGAGAAAACTTCTCGCCACAAATCAGCATGGTTTAAGAAAGCAACGCACGTACGAAATTTAGCTCGCCCTTTTCTCCGCCCTTATCCTGTGAACCACGGATCAAGGACATCGGTAAGCCGGCCGCTGTGGCCGAGCGGTTCTAGGCGCTTCAGTCCGGAACCGAGTTGCTGTTACAGTCGCAGTTTCGAATCCTGCCTCGGGCATGGATGTGTGTGATGTCCTTAGGTTAGTTAGGTTTAAGTAGTTCTAAGTCTAGGGGACTGATGATCTCAGATGATAAGTCCCATAGTGCTTAGAGCCATTTGAACCATTTTGAAGGACAAGGAGCAGATTCCAAATTCCTAGATTTCCGGAAAGCATTTGACACGGTGCCCCACTGCAGACCGTTGACGAAGGTACGAGCATACGGAGTAGGTTCCCAGACATGTGAGTGCCTCGAAGGCTTCTTAAGGAACGGATCCGAGTACGATGTTCTCGATGGCGAGACAAAGGTATCGTCAGCAATGCCCACGGAAGTGTGACTGGACCGCTGTTGTTTTCTACGTACATAAGTGATCGGGCGGACAGAGAGGGCGTCAGTCTGCCGCTGTTTGCTAGTGATGCTGTGGTGTACGGGAAAGTGTCACAGTCTACTGATCGTAAAGAGGATACAAGATGACTTAGTTGGTGTGATGAATGGCAGCTAGCTCTGAATGTAGAAAACTGCAAGTTAATGGGGATGAGTAGGACAAAGAATCCCGTAGTACTGGAATATATTATTATGGTATGCTGGTTGACACAGGTGGATTAAATTCCTAGGCGTAGCGTTGCAAAGCGATATGAAATGGAACAAGCATGTAATGATTGCAGTAGGTAAGGCGAATAGTAGTCTTCGGTTTTCGGGAGAATTTTAGAAAAGAGTGGTTCCCCTGTAAAGGAGACCTCATATAGACCGCTAGTGCGGCCTATTCTTGAGTACTGCTCGAGTGTTTGGGAATCCGCACCAGGTCGGATGAAAGGCTGACTACGGAACAGCTCAAAGGCGGGCTGCTAAATTTGTTACCGGTAGGTTCAGTCAGCACGGAATTATTACGGAGAAATTTCGGGAACTGAAATGCGTATTTCTGGAGTGAAGGTGATGATGCTGTCGTATTGAGAAAATTTCGAGAACCGGTATTTGGAGCTTACTGCAGAACGTTTGTGCTGCAACCAAAGTACATTTTGTGTGAGGAGGACGAAGGTAGGAGAAATACAGGTAGCCGTTTTTATCTCGCTCTCTTTGCGAGTGGAACAGGAAGGAAAATGACGACTAGTGATAGAATGTACCCTCCACGACGCACCGTACTGTGGCTTGCGGAATGTGTATGTTACTGTAAAGGAAGTCAGATGTTGGAATATATGAAACAGTCTGGGTGTTAGTTAGAGATGAAGACCTAAAGAGCTTGTCTACAAGTAGCAGTTTCATATGGATTGTAGTTCTGCAGAGATTAAGAGAATAGCACTGGGTAGACGAGCGAGGAGAGTTGCGTGTCCTGTCTTCGGTCTGAAGACTAAAACAACACCCAACTGCCAGACGTTTATAGGCAGAAAGGGAAGGTGGGCGAGTTCACTTGCCGTGAAGTGTTGACAGAGCCGGTGAAAGGTGTGGGGCAACAAACGAACGTCGGCGGCCAGTGGTTACTTAGGCGGACGGCATATTCAGCCGGCGGGCGCACGAGCAGCGTCGGGCAGTAAAGTACCTTGCGGCCGCTGTGGCGCCCCCTGGAGGCCGTCGCGTGCGGCAGTTTATGCTGCCTGGGCCCGGCACGGCACGGCAGGGTGGGACCCTCCCTGGGGACAGGGGCGGCACTCCCCACGCGGCGGTCTGCCGCACGGGGTCGCCGGCGTCGCAGCCAGCAGGTAGCGCGCCCGAACACCCGCCTCCTGTAACATCTCATCTACGCGTTTGCACCCAGTCACGGGTGAGCGAGAGCCGTCTCACTGCGCCCGCAGGTCGTTTACAAGTGGCACTCAGTTATGCAGCCAGGAAAATGGGTACTAGTTAAAACACCTCACTTGAAAGGGGATACTGCCACTTTACGTACAGCTTGTTGCCTTGACCCCTAAACTGTAGCACTCTGGGGAATGAATAAATTGTTGTGTACATAGTTCCGCGTAGTCAGCGCGTACACAACTTTCCCACTAGAGCGCGCCCCGCTAAGCACAACAGCGCAGGCGCAGCGCTTGTGCGTCTCCGCACTACGAGATGGCGCTGCCATAGAGACGGACCAAATTCTGCTTCCGCCGATCCGCGTATTAATATGTAACGCAGCCAATGAGATTGCTGCTAACGTAGAACCTTTTCTCCTCGCAAATCACACTCGCGCAGTGATACATGAACGGGCGAGGTGTTATAACAAGTGTACAGACCTCCGATTAGTCAGTCTGTATCAGTCTGTACCAGTCTGCATCAGTCTGTACCACTCTATAGTCAAGTTTCAGTCTGCGCCTAATAAGATTACCATATTCCTGTACATAGCCATGAAGATAAATGTGTAGACACTTTTGTCAGTATCAGAGATGTATGTGAGAATAAGATTAATGTACCAATACCAAAGGAACTTCAGATTGTCAATTGTAAATGGCATCCAGAACCAAGTCAAGTAATTTTTATGCTTGTTATTATTTTAATAAATGTGTGTGAAAATTAATCAAGTTCTGCTTAAAGTTGGTCACCGTCAATCTGCTACTCTAAGCGTGCAAGTGGCATTTCTATCGTCTGACCTAACGGCGGAAGATAAACACACCACGATAAGACCATGAGACATATTGCTGACACTCGCCTACTTCGTTAGAGTGACAAGTCAAATAATCTGATGGTGTGTGTACTGAAGGTCTTACAGTACGCACACCACATAAATCAACTATGTTCAGGACACCGCAGGAAGAGCGTTTCTTACATATACGTATCAAAATAAACATAGCTTTACTTATTACTTTGTAAGTTATAGAGAAAAACACCTTACCTGAAACATTAAGATAGAGGGTGGTTACAAACAGTCTGAAAAGATAGTAAGGATGTTGCAGGGTAGGTTGTACGAAGAAATAATTGTTAAGAAAAAATTCGATAGATTGCGCCGTTTCCGCGGTAATTGGCATTGAAGTTAGCCAATCAGGCCGTCACCCGTGCAAATTCAAGCGTCCCACCGGAGACTGTGTGGCCAAACGTGTTCTTCGTTTGGTTTGCTATAACCGATCAAGAGAGAGATACAAAAACTGAACATGGGACGGTAGTTATTTTTGTGTCGTCTCTTTGTCACTGTTGGCTTGTGCCATGGGGAGCAAGGAGAGGATGTTGTTTGGTGGCTTGTATCCTCCTTCTATAACATAAACGTCACGCAGGTATTAACTGGGTTCATTATTCATAAGAACAACAAGTTACTTTCGATAGTCCAGGTGGTGTGCTACAAGCTCTACCGTTCTAGTCCACGTTAGCCTCACTGTTGGTGAAGTGCAAGTCCCGCTGTAACGCAACTCTAGTCGCTAGGCACTTACCGACTCTGAGGCCGAGACTGAGCTAACTGCGACTGCGACTCCCACTGTGCTGCTACTCATAACTCGCTGACTCACTGGATGACCGACTGAGCTGTCCGGTCCGTGTCGCCGAACAAAATACTGGCGATCAAGACGGCGTTGGCGGCCCGTTTCTTGCGAGTCTGTCGTTGCCCTCTCTCCCGATAGGCTCGCTTGCTCCGGTGTCCATTATCGATCTTCTCGCAACCTCTTTGCCGCCCGGAGTGTTGGCGTCAGCTTATGCCTGCACAGTAAGGACTGAACCTGAGCTGAAGGCTGAACAGTCTCGTTCGTTATCATGTACGCTACGAGAACAACTGAAATTATTGTATGTGGTGGGCCGCTTGAATTTTCATGCGCGACGGCCTGCTTGGCTAATTTCAGGCTAATTTACTTGGAAATGGCACAGCATATGGATTTTTTTCTTAGCAGTTATTTCTCAGTACAACCTACCCTGCAGTATCCTTTCAAGCTTTTCAGACTGTTTCTGACCACCATTTGTTGTTCACACAAACAATACTGCGATTGAAATAGTTCAGTAGTTTTTAGCGTTATGAATAGAAACAAAGTAGTGTAACTCCAGACAACAGAAAATACGAGGGTTGCCCAGAAAGTATTGCACAGTATTTTTTTCTTCAACAATTCTTTATTGAACATAATGAGAATTACACACACGAAGGAATGGTGTTTTATCTATACACAATATTTTTCCACGTAATCTCCATCCCGTTCTGTGGCCCTCCAGCTCGAAACGAAGGCGTGTATGCTCTGTCGGTATCAATCCTTATCCTGGTGGCGGAGCCAGTGCTTCACTGTGTGAATAACTTCATCATCCTAAAAATGTCTTCCACAAATGGCATCCTTCAATGGCGCAAACAAGTGGAAGTCCGAGGGGGCTAGGTCAAGTGTGACAGCCGTGGATGGTCTCCTCGACTGCTGCAAATCATGGAGCTCTGCCGAACCGCCTTCTGATGACCTCACCCTCCGTGTCCAGCTACTAACTGTGCTTCTGTCGACATCAGATCGTCCGTCTACTTTGCACGAGTGTTTGGAAATATGCCCCGCAGTTTTTTTCTCTGCAGTGAGAAATTCAATGACTGCGCGTTGGTTGTAACGTACATACCTACAGACGCCATTTTGAAACTGTCCTGCAGCTACGCTACCTGTCGAAAATTATGGAAACTTTGCGCGATCTCTAATTCAAATAATACATCGTAACGTTTCGCATTCGTAAAGAAAAAAAAATGGTAGTGCCAACCGTCATAGCATCAGGTAACGTAGTAAAATCACAACGTTTAAGGACGCAGTACCATATGAATTTCACGTATCAGCAAAACAAATATCAAGCGTTTGCGTAAAATTAAGTGTGTTACATTTAGAGATGTATGCTTGCAGAGGATATTAAGCTTATAGATACTGAGGTATATACTTTCCGTGATACCAGAGGCTACATGCAGGAAACAAATAGTATGTAACACTTCAAACAACGGTGCATTCTCTGAATGTTAACATTTAATTCCTCCTTGATGCACATTGCGTGTTTTGTAGCCTCTGGCACTGGAGACAAATCAGCATCTCCTCATTGCTCCCGCGCTCAGTAAACGAACCCATCACGAGACGAACTGCTCTTATTCGATCCTGTCTATCTCGTCTACTGACCTTCCCTGGTAAGGATTCGTGTCTGACGAGCACTGCACAAGAACTGGTCATACAAACTTTTCGTAAACCATTTCTTGCAAGTCTGAGTTACATTTCCTTAAGGTGCATTTACAGCTGTACAACTTTCCGCGGGCACTACGCGTAGGTAGGCGTTGCACGAAGATACGAGGAGGCGCATGAAACGGTTTAAAGTCACGCGTGCCTCTGCTTTGCGCGCATGCGCCACCGTGTGCAGGTGTCGGAGTGGCTGTTCCAGCGGGCAAAGAAACGTTGACTGCCGAAAAGTTAAGTTTCTCGCAAACGATCAAATTTGCCTTTGCGTTAGAGTAGTCAAATGCGAAACACGGGGAAAGAAGAAAGGAAGCGAGGAATATCAGATCAGGGTTTAACGTCCCGTCGACAACTAGGTCGTTGCAGATGGAGGATAAATTAGGATTGGTTCAAGGATGAGGAAGGAAATCTGCCGAGGTCTTTGAAACACATGATAGTGTTTGAACAGTATTGTCGGGCATCCCCTTGTTTGATGTTTGGTAATTCCGCGCACTGTAAAGGAAGCGTGAAACGAAGTGACTGTCTGCAGCGCCTCATAAATACGTACAACCTGGAAACAAAAGTGGCTACTCTGCACAGAATGAAAAGCCTTCGTTCTTACATCTGGCGCGTACTCAGGTAACACATGTGGAACAAGAGGAGTGCTTCGAGAGCTCTCGAGTTTCCGAAGCGGATTTGGTCCTCGGCGAGTTGCTTCGATTCATTACAATCTGCATCGGCGAGAGCAAATAACACCGAAGTAGTGCTGATAATTGAAATAATCCTCCCCGAAGAAATACGAAAAGCTATAAACGAGATGCAGAATGGCAAAGCAGGGGGGAGGGGGGGGGGGGGGGGTCATGACAGTCTGAAAATTGACATACTGAAGGGGAGGAAACAGAAAAACATCTGGCTAAAGTCTTTACTTCGTGTGTACAGAATGGCAGTATCCCAACCTGCTGGAACAAAGCAAACATAATCTTCCTACATAAGTAGGAAGTATTCACGATCTGAAGAACTACCGCCCCATTTGCTTACTTTCTGTTACGTATAAAGTGTTAACTAAAGTCCCGATAAGTCGCATTAAAATGGTTGTGGAGACTACACAGTCCATAGAACAAGCTGGATTCCGCAGTGGTTTCTGTACAATTGACCGTATAAACACACTGTGTGAGGTAATTAGTGGAACTAATGAGTATGAAATGCCACTATGCATAGCCATCATTGACTTAGAAAAAACCTTTGATTCTGTCAGCCACACTGCAGTCATACAAGCACAGGCTGAACAAGTAGTGGAAACAAAAGATATAAACATATTGTGCAACATTTATGACACATCTGTAGCAGCTGTCAACATAGGAAAAAGCAAGTGCGAATTTCTCATTGGAAAAGGAGTAAAGCAGGGCGATCCTATATCCCCGAAGTTATTTATAGCAGTTCTCGAGATGGCTCTGTCCAGAATTATTTGGAACAACAGAGGAATAAGGATAAATGGTGAAAGGCTCACCAACCTGAGATTTGCTGACGATATAGTGGTCCTAGCTAAGAGTAAGATGGAAATGCAGTCCTCTATAGAAGACTTAACAGATCGCTGACAGGAAGTTGGACTTAAAATAAATCACTCTAAAACTAAGGTTATGCATAATAAGTGGGTAGCTGCAGGACAAGTAACACTGAACGGCAACATCCTAAATAATGTTCAGGATACTTTTATCTGGGGCAATAAATTCACACAAAAGGGGATTTGAAACCTGAAATTTTTCGTCGAATTAAACTGGGTTGGAGGCGGAAGGAATGCAACAGTTTTCAAATCTAACATGCCGGTTTACTTAAAGAAGACAGTTTTGATCAGTGTGTCCTACCGGTTTTAACGTATGGTGTGAAATTTTGACTTTAAATTAATTTTTCAAAAGGAAACTTAGAACTGCTCAGAGAGCTATGGAAAGGTCAATGTTGGGTCCCACTAAGAAAGATCGACAGAAAAGTGAAGACATTCGAGCAATAACAGGAGTAAAAGATACTACAGAACAGCTTAAGACTCTAAACTGACAGTGGGCAGGACATATTGCACGAACGAAGCATGGAAGATGGACAAAATCAGTTTTAGAGTCGAGTCCCAGAGAAAAACGAACACCACCAGGGAGACCACGTGATCTCTGGTATAAGGAACTCAGAAAGTCGTGGGCTTCAACTGGCAGAAGACAGCGGCGGACAGAGATGCATAGAAAAACCTCTTAAAATGTAGTTGATAACTTAAAGAGGCTACATCTTGTATATAATGAATTAGATGGACAATAAATAAATAAATTGAAATAGCTTGTTCCATTGTTGTTTGGACACTACAGAAGCACATGTTTGGCGTAAAAAGCACCAGACGTTGGTACAAATATCGCCGCACTTCAAAATCTCTCGCTTCTTCCAGCCACTACGACGCAGTTTTAAGGTATTCATTAACGCAGCACTTGCGCTTTTTTTCTACGATTTCTGACTATGGCCACAGCTGCTCCTAGCCAAGCAGACGGATTCATCACTGGAAGTAGATGAGAGAGATACCACGCATGGACACTTGTCGAGAAAGAGGCGTGCACGCAGTGGCTAGGAGCAAGGGGCACAGGTCCACAGTTACTCTTACGATATTTTCCAGTTAATGTCAGCCTAGTACTATTAGTATGTACTTGGCAAGCCGTTGGTCGCTCTAGACAGTTGTTAAGAGGAGTGTTCAATAATGTGGAACATCTAGGCTGATTTGGGGTAAGAAATGCGTTATTTGTTGTCGGACATATTCCCGCTTCAGCCCCTTCAGTTTTCGATAGGTGTCGGTGCTATACGTAGCCTTCAACGGGGTTTCTGTAACGCAGGTGCGTTCCAAGCAGAGAGCTGTCATTGACTTTCCTCTGGCAGAAAAACATAGCATCGCAGATATTCATAGACGCTTGCCGAATGTCTATGGAGACCTCGCAGCGAACAAAAGCACGGTGAGTCGGTAGGCGAGGCGTCTGCCATCACCGGAACAAGGTCGCGCAAACCTGGTCGATCTCCCGTGTGCCGGCCGACCACCCACTGCCGTGACTTGTGCAGTGTTGGAACTTGCGGACACTCTCATTGGAGATGATCGACGGGTCACAGTCTTAACACCTCGATGCACTACTGGAGGTCTCTGTTGGTGCTGCTGACACGTTCATCCACCAGTTGAGGTACGCAAAGGTGTCTGCCTGCTGCGTTCCACCCTACAGTCCGGATCTCGCACCTTATGAATTCCGTCTGTTTAGCCCAATGAAGGGGAAGCAGTACGTGGGTGATGGCAGCTAGACATTGGCCCCGTCATCAGCCAGTAGAGTGGGGAATCATATGGTTTATTGGAGTCCGAATAAAAACAATCTGCTTACACGAAAAAATAGGTGTTGCATTGATTATTGAACGTCCGTCATACTAAATATTTTACAGTTGTTGTTGTTTACAGCGTAATCATACTATAGTGAATCAGGGGGACGCGTTTGATCCGGAGCGGATCTCTACTACGTACACTAAAGGCCATTAAAATTGCTGCACCACGAAGATGACGTGCTACAGACGCGAAATTTAACCGACAGGAAGAAGATGTTGTGATATGCAAATGATTAGCTTTTCAGAACATTCACACAACGTTGGCGCCGGTGGCGACACCTACAACGTGCAGAAATGAGGAAGGTTTCCAACCGATTTCTCATACACAAACAGCAGTTGACCGGCGTTGCCTGGTAAAACGTTGTTGTGATGCCTCGTGTAAGGAGGAGAAATGCATACCATCACGTTTCCGACTTTGATAAAGGTCGGATTGTAGCCTGTCGCGATTGCGTTATATTGTATCGCGACGCTGCTGCTCGCGTTGGTCGAGATCCAACGACTGTTAGCAGAATATGGAATCGGAGGGTTCAGGAGGGTAATACGGAAGGCCGTGCTGGATCCCAACAGCCTCGTATCACTAGCAGTCGAGGCAACTTATCCGCATGGCTGTAACGGATCGTGCAGCCACGTCTCGATCCATGAGTCAACAGATGGGGACGTTTCCAAGACAACTACTATCTGCACGAAGAGTTGGACGACGTTTGCAGCAGCATGGACTATCAGCTCGGAGACCATGGCTGCGGTTACCCTTGACGCTGTATCACAGACAGGAGCACCTGCGGTGGTGTACTCAACGACAACCTGTGTGCACGAATGGCAAAACATTTTTCGGATGAATCCAGGTTCTTTTTTACAGCATCATGATGGTCGCATCCGTCTTTGGCGACACCGCGGTGAACGCACATTGGAAGCGTGTATTCGTCAGCGCCATACTGGCGTACCACCCGGCGTGATGGTATCGGGTGTCATTGGTTACACGTCTCGGTCACCTCTTGTTCGCATTGACGGCACTTTGAACAGTGGACGTTACATTTCAGATGTGTTACGACCCGTCGCTCTGCCCTTCATTCGATCCCTGCGAAACCCTACATTTCAGCAAGATAATGCTGGTCCTGTACGGGCCTTTCTGGATACAGAAAATATTCGACTGCTGCCCTCCAGATCTCTCACCAACTGAAAACGTCTGGTCAGTGGTGGCCGAGCAACTGGCTCGTCACAATACGCCAGTCACTACTCTTGACGATCTGTGGTATCGTGTTGACGCTGCATCGGAAGCTGTACCTCTACACGCTATCCAAGCTCTGTTTGACTCCATGTCCAGGCGTATCAGGGCCGTTATTACGGCCAGAGGTGGTTGTTCTGGGTACTTGTTTTCTCAGGATCTATGTACCGAAATTGCGTGAGAATGTAATCACATGTCAGTTCTAATATGATATGTTTGTCCAATGAATACCCGTTTGTCATCTGCATTTGTTCCTGGTGTAGCAATTTTACTGGCCAGTAGTGTATATCCCAAGTTCTTGTGCGTCGTTCGATTAAATAAATAATGGGAACGCACGTGGTGTTACTGCAATAGAAGGCGGAAGCGCTATTTACGGGCGTAGTGGGTGGCTGCGGAGGTGCGATCGCGGCGACCTTTTACGAGTTTTGAACAAAGTTGGCAGGCGCTCGCCGAAAGCGGCGTGTGCGGCGCAGCAAACTTTGCACTTAGCGTGTAAGTCGCGGCAGCCGCGCGTGCCTCCGTCATTACGGCGATGGCGATGGAGGGGGCAACAGGTGCGCCGTACACAAAACTGGAGCGCCGGCGCCGTTACGACGCGCCGTCACGTGACACCGTCGTAAATACCGGGCGCCGCTGCGCGCGCTTTTTATTCGCCGGTTCGCCGCCTCGGAATTTACTCCGGGGCCCCCACCGCCTTAAGATTATCCACTCCGCGGAACTGGCTTCACCGCTGATAAAAGTTTAAGGCGCCACGCTGCGCCGTGGCCGAGTGCGGAGACTTTGTTTTCCGTGTTTGATTGCCAGTCCGAGCTGCGAGGGGCGGCCTCTCGCAGAGTAGACCGTGTTCTTTTCAGCGACTTCCACCGGTCTGCGGCTGGGAAAGACCGCGCAGGTGGTCTGTGCTGTGTGGACTTGTCCTGGCGTGAGAGACGGAAGTCACCTCTGGACGGAAGTCTTAGGCCGCGGCCGGCGTGCGTGGGTGTTGTAGGGTTACGTATACCGGTATTACCACCGCTACGATATGTAGCACCTTACAGTTACAGGGCTATTACAAATGATTGAACCGATTTCATAAATTCACTGTAGCTCCATTCATTGACATATGGTCACACCACACTACAGATACGTAGAAAAACTCATAAAGTTTTGTTCGGCTGAAGCCGCACTTCAGGTTTCTGTCGCCAGAGCGCTCGAGAGCGCAGTGAGACAAAATGGCGACAGGAGCCGAGAAAGCGTATGTCGTGCTTGAAATGCACTCACATCAGACAGTCATAACAGTGCAACGACACTTCAGGACAAAGATCCACCAACTGCTAACTCCATTCGGCGATGGTATACGCAGTTTAAAGCTTCTGGATGCCTCTGTAAGGGGAAATCAACGGATCGGCCTGCAGTGAGCGAAGAAACGGTTGAACGCGTGCGGGCAAGTTTCACGCGTAGCCCGCGGAAGTCGACGGATAAAGCAAGCAGGGACGGTTTGGAAAATTTTACGGAAAAGGTTAAAGCAGAAGCCTTACCGTTTACATTTGCTACAAGCCCTGACACCCGATGACAAAGTCAAACGCTTTGAATTTTCGACGCAGTTGAAACAGCTCATGGAAGAGGATGCGTTCAGTGCGAAACTTGATTTCAGTGATGAAGCAACATGGTGAAGTGAACAGACACAATGTGCCAGAACTGCGAGCTTGCATCAACGATGCTTTCTAACTCATTGATGGGGACATGCTGCGCCGAGTGTGGGAGGAACTTGATTATCGACTTGATGTCTGCCGAATCACTAAAGGGGCACATATCGAACATTTGTGAATGCCTAAAAAACTTTTTGAGTTTTTGTATGTGCGTGCAAAGAATTGTGGAAATATCTCAAATAATAAAGTTATTGTAGAGCTGTGAAATCGCTTCAATCATTTGTAATAACGCTGTACCTATCTCTGCGGAACCCAAGATAACAGGTGGTGCGGGTAAGTCCCGACGGCTAGGGAGTGCGGTGAGCTTTTGGAGGGTGCAGAAAAAAAGGCACGTAGACAGTCTCTGCAAGATGGAGTGAACGAGTCGGAACGCGAGAAAGGTGATGCCAGTAGTGGCATGAAGTTATTATTTTGCGGTTAGCGTTGTGATGTATGGAACAACATATTTTTATTTACGGTATCTTCTGTGTTTATTCCCCCCACATACCATACCTTTGCGGTATCTGCGTGTTAATCTGGATTTGCCAGTGTCAGTGGTAGATGGTGGCCGGATGCCCTTCCTATTGCTGCCGCCGCCGCCGCCGCTGTATGGAAGTCGTGCACCTTATCTGTGTGCGTTTAGATTTATCCAAGTAAAATGGTGATGTCGTTTTCGAAATGTCTGCGAATTGTATAACTGAGGCGGGGCGTGGGTGCCAGTCCGATATTCATCTAGTCGGCTGTGGGAAACACCTAAAACCACATCCAGGCTGGCCGGCGAACCGGCTGTTGTCGTTAATCCACCAGGCGTAGTCGAACCGGGGCCAGCGCCTCCCTGAAGCCCAAATGTGGCGTGCTAACACGCGCGGCTATTTCGACGGGTAATATATTTTTTTCTTTGCGGTGACCAAACGAAATAAAAAAAAAGGTAATGGCTAATTTAACCGAAAATGTGAACAGTGTGCGTGGATTTCACTTTGATGTAGTGACCTTTCATGAACTTATGGAATCGTAAACTCCGTGATAATCATAAACTAATTTCAAGATACTTTTTCATCGTAATATATTCATCTAATCAGTCATATTGATGCGTGGCAGTAGCGGATTGCGAAGGCGCGTGTCCACTAAGCACACGGTTATCGAAATTATTACAGCGATACGTTACCTTGGGAGTAAGTTGCCCGGTAATGTTGTCTACAAATAGTCCGATGGCGAATCAATACTACGACAGCGGGACGATGTGGCCGAGCGGCTCTAGGCGCTACAGTCTGGAACCGCGCGACCGCTACGGTCGCAGGTTCGAATCCTGCCTCGGGCATGGCTGTGTGTGATGTCCTTAGGTTAGTCAGGTTTAAGTAGTTCTAAGTTCTAGGGGACTGATGACCTCAAAAGTTACGTTCCATAGTGCTCAGAGCCATTTGAATACTACGACAAACAACGGGATTATAAAATCGTCAAACGACCGTCGTACTTGCGACAAATTCCTGCAACAGCTTGAGCCAAAGACCTCACTGGTCGCACCGAGAACAAATACTTTTTTCAGCTATGTAAACAGAGTACGAGTATTTGAAACGTGATGCTGCCCGAAATGTTTTAAAAAAAGTAAGTCAACAAGCAAGATACGAAATGAAATACTAAAAAAAAGGTACGGTCAGGACTCTATGGAAGGAACTTAACGGAAGAAACAACAGGTTAGTGGAACACCTGTGCGGCAATCGGGATAGTCAACCTGTCGTTGGAAAACAGCTATAGACGAAAAAAAGTAGTAGAAGCAGATTAAGAGAAGAATGTGAAATTAGATTATAGAGGGTATATATGAAAAGACGAGTAGATCGTAGGGAAAGACTGACGACAGCATCATACAAGTCGAATGACGGATGACTTGTAATTCCTTATGAAACTAGTTTCCACAGAATTGAAACAGCCTTTAGACATACGAAAGACATTTTTAACAAAAGCTGCTTCTCAGAATACACAAAATTGAGGTAAGAGGACGTCGTCCGAGTGTCCAACGATATTTTCAAAAAAATGGCTCTGAGCACTATTGGACTTAACTTTTGAGGTCATCAGTCCCCTAGAACTTAGAACTACTTAAACCTAACTAACCTAAGGACAGCACACACATCCTTGCCCGAGGCAGGATTCGAACCTGCGACCGTAGCGGTCGCGCGGTTCCAGACTGAAGCGCCTAGAGCCGCTCGGCCACCAAGGCCGGCCGATATTTTCATATTTACTTCATGTCCATAAAAATAAACAAGGTTCCTCGTCAACAATGAAACGATGGGACACAACATGTCAGTTAATAATTACTAATGAATTCAGTGTAAGTCTGGCTCCCTTTTTACCAGTGTGTGCACCACCGTATCTGAGCGACGAGCGTCGTTGACTGTCATGTTGTGGAGGCGGGTCCAATTCTCTCTTCCGCCAGGGATTTTCTCTCGGTTGGAGGACTGGAACGGGGTGCAGTCAGTCTCGTGATCCCAGCTGAGGAGCTTCTTGATTGAGAAATAGCGGCTCCGAGGTGTAAGTCTGGCTCCCTTTTTACCAGTGTGTGCACCACCGAGGTTTGGAAAGCAGACGACTGCCGGGACAGCATTGTGCTGACCCCGTAGCTCTCCACATCGCATTCGCGCGACGTCATAAGGCCCAAGATGACGCGGCGGACAGTCGGTATCGCACGGTCCTCTAGACTTAATCGCAGTGTTCCTTCAATCACCGTGGGTACACCGGATATGACATGTGTCAACGGAGAACGAGCAATCGCGTTTGTCCGAAGCAGATGATATGAAAGATGTAGTTGGACACGGGGACGATGTCCTCTTAACGGTAAAGAATGTGTATTGACGCTCTTCACGGCGAGTTATCACTTGAGAATGGCGCACACGCCGAAATCGTGATTGTGGAACAAATACGAGTAAATAAAGCCACTGATGCTCCAGGCGAAACGTATCGTCACTTCTGAAATTGTTACTGGGTTGTGGACTCAAGTAAACAGAATACAATCGCTTCCAGCAATGATTTCTTGTCTTCTTTTTCGGTATGTTTAACAATTTATTTTTTTAAATGACTGTCGTGTTCGTATATCGAAAGCATCCAGTCTTCTGCTGTCT
The DNA here is from genome assembly GCF_023864345.2 of Schistocerca serialis cubense. Taxonomy (NCBI): domain Eukaryota; kingdom Metazoa; phylum Arthropoda; class Insecta; order Orthoptera; family Acrididae; genus Schistocerca; species Schistocerca serialis. Next base: position 865,296,544 of record NC_064641.1, on the reverse strand, counting down.
TCTCACGGTGTACTGGCTTACCATACATTCAGTGCTGTACATGGAGTACTACATTCGAGTCTTTTAACGCATCACGAACTGGAATTTGTCGAAAATAGCGTACTGATCGTCTACCAGAATGTACTGGGGGAAGCCGAACTCCACTGACAAGGTTTCGGAGGTTTTCACCGATATTATCTGACTGCGTAAAAAATTGGTATCAGAAACCTTTGGTCTCCGATGACTAGTTACAGAAGAACTGCATCACGTTTGATTTCTTACCCAAGTTTATCTTTTTTCTGCATTCCATCGAAAATGTACGCACAGCAGTGTAGACGTCTATAGTATGCGTTTTGTGTCTTTTTGGAAAAATTTGGCTCACTGATTGACTGTACTTGCAGTTGGCAACACTAATGTCCACACTACCATTCACCCTAAAGCTTGCAGGCCGGCCGGGGTGGCCGAGCGGTTCTAGGCGCTACAGTCTGGAACCGCGCGACCGCTACGGTTGCAGGTTCGAATCCTGCCTTGGGCATGGATGTGTGTGATGTCCTTAGGTTAGTTAGGTTTAAGTAGTTCTAAGTTCTAGGGGATTGATGACCTCAGCATTTAAGTCCCATAGTGCTCAGAGCCTACTGTGAAAATGTAACATGTGAAATGGTGGAAAATGTGAAACACTGGAAACGTGAGGACAGGAGAGGACAACAACTCACCTTTGTGCTCAACGTGAACTGAACAAATTAATCCGAAGACATCTTTGGTCGGAACTTAAAAAGAAAGTGCTTACTGAGGGAAATGAACCGTCTTGACGAATTTTCCTATCTTTTCTGGTAAGTTTTTCTCCCGTTTAGCGCATTTCTGCTCATCTTGATTAATGTACTACAGTGTATCTCATTGCCTGCTGTCATGATCCGAGAGTATGGTATAGTTTACATAAAAGTTTTCTGAGTATGTTGCCGCGTCAAAATGTAAAGAACTGTACCGGAGAAACCCCGACTGTAGCGCCTAGAACTGCTCGGGCACTGTGGCCGGCTGATCAAGATAGACACGAAGCCCACGCATACTACAGCAGTACAAGTTTATATGCCAACTACCTCCGCAGATGACGAATAGATTGATGAAATGTATGATGAGATAAAAGAAATTATTCAGATAGTGAAGGGAGACGAAAATTTAATAGTCGTGGGTGACTGGAATTCGATAGTAGGGAAAGAAAGAGAAGGAAACGTAGTAGGTGAATATGGATTGGGGGTAAGAAATGAAAGAGGATGCCGCCTGGTAGAATTTTGCACAGAGCATAACTTAATCATAGATAACACTTGGTTCAAGAATCATAAAAGAAGTCTGTATGCATGGAAGAAGCCTGGAGATACTAGAAGGTAACAGAAGATTATATAATGGTACGACATAGATTTAGGAACCAGGTTTTAAATTGTAAGACATTTAAAGGGGCGGATGTGGACTCTGACCACAATCTATTGGTTATGAAGTATAGATTAAAACTGAAGAACCTGCATAAAGGTGGGAATTTAAGGAGATGGGACCTGGATAAACTGACTTTGACTAGAAGAAGGGATCGGTTGGTAGGACATGTTCTGAGGCATCAAGGGATCACCAGTTTAGTACAGGAGGCAGTGTGGAAGGGAAAAATCGTAGCCGGCCGAAGTGGCCGTGCGGTTAAAGGCGCTGCAGTCTGGAACCGCAAGACCGCTACGGTCGTAGGTTTGAATCCTGCCTCGGGCATGGATGTTTGTGATGTCCTTATGTTACTTAGGTTTAACTAGTTCTAAGTTCTAGGGGACTAATGACCTCAACAGTTGAGTCTCATAGTGCTCAGAGCCATTTTTTTAAAAAATCGCAGAGGGAGACCAAGAGATGAATACAGTAGGCAGATTCAGAAGGATGTAGGTTGCAGTAGATACTGGGAGATGAAGAAGCTTGCACAGGATAGAACAGCATGGAGAGCTGCATCAAACCAGTCTCAGGACTGAAGACCACAGCAACAACAACAATCAGTTACAGACTTTTTCGGACGTCCATTGTAGGGGTACTCTATATATGGTCGTAACGCGCACATATTCATTGGTTTGTTGTAACTGTTGGAGAATATTCACAACTGTTGAGTCCTCTTTCTCTTAAGCTGAAGAAAAGCTTCGTCTTAGAGAGTTTTTAAGCAATGAAAATTCCAATTTAACTGCAAACGACCGATTTGCAACGGAATGGAAAGATTCTTCAAGATTGGAGAACAGGGGAGTTGAGTAGTAGCAAGTAGCTAGAGGAGGAAGCAGGCAATAAGTAGCTGTTGTAGCTGTTCTTCTGGTTGCTCCTGTCGTATAAATGAAGACTCGACAGCGCCACTCGGTGCGTACGTGGGCCGCTGCCAGGGAGAACGAGGAGGTCATTCAGCAGCGGTCCCAGAAGCGGCCGACTGCGAGCAGCCCAGCTCGGCACAGAGGGACGCGCGGGTAATGAAGTGGCTCATTACCTGCCGAGTGGCGGGGAAGAGGGCCGGCCCGGCCTCGCCTATCCCCTGCGTCCCGGAATAATGCGCGGCCGCCGTGGTTTCGTTTAGCTGCGCCCTCAAAGACGCTGCGGAGCATCCATTAGAACCGCCGTTTGCTGCGCCTTTTCTTCTCGAGGGGGCTCGCTCCGGGTAAATGCTCCTTATTATTTTCGATACGTATACCGGCACTCGACGGTCGACCAGAAAGAAATCTCTGGCTGAACCTCCAAATTACCCTCAGGCCTCACTCAGGAGGAAAACCAACTATCTTGTCTCCCGTTCTTCCTTGAGTGCATCGTACTCATACGCTTACTTTTTGTGAAATAAATGACCTGGTAAATTCTAAATTTACGCATCACTTGAGCAGAGAATCGCTGACTAGGGCAGAGACGGGCAATTCATCCTGAACGTAAATAAATGTAAGTTATTGCTTACAAATAGGAGAAGAAAGATCCATTACTGTTCGATTATGCTTTTGAGTCATCAGTCGTCTGACTGCGGCGTCCCTCTACAAATTTGTCTCCTGTGCCAGCCTCTTCGTCGCAGAGTAGCACTTGCAGCCTACATCCTCAGTTATTTGCTGGGTGCATTCCAATCTGTGTCTTCCTCTACAGTTTTTACCCTCTCAAGCTCCCTCTTGTACCATCGAAGTTATTCAAAAAATGGTTCAAATGGCTCTGAGCACTATGGGACTTAACATCTGAGGTAATCAGTCCTCTAGACTTAGAACTACTTAAACCTAAGTAACTTACGGACATCACATACATCCATGCGTGAGGCAGGATTCGAACCTGCGACCGCAGCAATTGCGCGGTTCCAGACTGAAGCGACTAGAACTGCTTGGCCACATCGGCCGGCCATGGAAGTTATTCCACGATGTCTTAACAGATGCGCTGTCATCCTGTCGCTGCTTCTTCTCAGTGTTTTCCATATATTCCTACTAATACTACTAATAAACATTTGTGTGTGTGTGTGTGTGTGTGTGTGTGTGTGTGTGTGTGTGTGTGTGTGTGTGACTGGCGGTCAACGGCACGAAGAAACCATTCCGAGGTATTCACCGTCAGTCACACTCGGTCATGGTACTAACAAATCTCTCATCTATCCTATCTACTTTTTATATTCTTCTTAAAAAACAACAAAATTTTATTTATATTTCAACCTTAAATTATTGTTATTTTGAAAAGTATCATTCTTTGTAAATGTTGTAGATAAAACAAAAGGAAAGAAAACTTTAAAAAGATGAAAAACGAAAATTGTAAGATGTACGACCTGTTTTAAACATCAGGCAACACGTCTATAATTTGGCAATAAATAAATAAATAAAAATATATTCCTATCGCCTTTGATTATGCGGAGAACATCCTCAGTCCTAACCTTACCAGTACATCTAGTTTTTAATGCTCCGATTCTCTTCTACTCCGGTTTTTCCACAGTTCATGTTTAACTACCACACAATACTGTACTCCAAACGTACATTCGAAGAAATTTCTTTCTCAGATTAAGGTCTGTGTTTGATACTAGTAGAATTCTCGTCGCCTGGAGTGCGCTTTTTTGCGGTGCTAATCTGCTTGTTACGTCCTCCTTGCTCCGTCCGTCATGGGTTAGTTTGCTGCCTGGGTCGCAGAATTTCTTAACTTTATTTACTTCGTGATCACCAATTCTGATGTAAAGTTCATCAGTAATCTCATTTTTTGTACTTCTCATTGCTTTCGTGTTTCTTTTACTTACTCCCAATCTATATTCTATACTCATTAGACTCTTCATGCCATTCAACAGATCCTGTAGTAGTTCTTCACGGTCACTGACGATAATAATGTCACCAGCGAATTTTATGATTGATATCCTTTCGTCTTGAATTCTAATCCCACTCTTGAACCTTTCTTTTATTTCTGTCTTTGCTTGTTCGATGTACGGATTGAACAGTAGGGGTCAAAGCCAGCATCCCGGTCTTTTTACACCTTTCGTAATCCAAGCACTTCGTTCTTTGTCTTTCACTCTTATTATGCTACTTGCGAAAAATCACTGGAAACATTAACCGCTCTAAAATTTATAGGAGTAACCGTTTGGCCCGACGTAAGGTGAATCGGTTCAAATGGCTCTGAGCACTATAGGACTTAACATGTGAGGTCATCAGCCCCCTAGAACGTAGAACTACTTAAACCTGACTAACCTAAGGACATCACACACAACCATGCCCGAGGCAGGATTCGAACCAGCGACCGTAGCGGTCGCGCGTTTCCAGACTGAAGCGCCTAGAACCGCAGGGCCACAACGCCTGGCAAAGTGGAATGACCACGTAAAACAAGCCGTACGGGATGCAGGTGCCAGGATGAGTTTCATTCGAAGAATCTTAAGGAAATGTAGATCATCCACGAAAGAAGGAACTTAAAAAGATCCAACGAAGAGTGGCACGTTTCGTGAAGGGATCGTGTAGTAAGTGCGGCAGCGTTACGGAGATGCTCCGCGAACTCCAGTGGCAAATTTACCGGAGAGATGTTGTGTACAGCGGAGAAGGTTACTGTTGAAATCAGTGGACCATTTGTTCATAGAAAAGTTGAACAACATATTATTTCCTACCACACATGTTCCTTTCGAAATGACCACGACGAAAAAATCGGAGAAATTTGAACTCGTGTTTAAGATTATGGACAGTCATTCTTCGCACGAACCATTCGCGAATGCAACAAACAAGACTGGGAAGTCGTGGTGGTAGGAGAAGCACCTTGCACCACACACCCTAAGCTTGCGGTATATGAATTTCGATATTGTGTCTCTTTCAAGTACAAAATAATTATTAATAAGATTATCCTCTAATTTTCCCGCGGATATCCGCATCGGGCCAGGCTTTCAACTGAAAGTAGTAATTACGGCGGATATATGCATCGGCTTAGGCATATAGTTGCGTTTTCTTTTTTATTTTGTTTTATTGGCCTTCGGAACTCGCCCGTACGGCCGTCTCAACACAGCAATCGTTATATTACAATTTGTCTTGATGATTCATTGTAGACTTTATTTTTAGTCATACGTAGTGACACAGGCTTAACAAAGGACTGATTCAACAAAAGCAAGATTTACAGAGTACACTAAAATAAATAGATAAGACGGAAATGAAACACAAGATAGATAGTGGTAGTATATTATAATATCCTACCGATGACACAATAAGAAACGATAAGTCGTCGTTGGTACACATGTGATATTCCCAGTCCAGTCCGTACTGGTGGTTGTGTATCTAAATTGACAGTAAAATCTTCGAATGTGAGAATTTTTTCATAGTTTCGGATAGCGAAAAGAAATATTCGTGCAGGTCTATGAGTACCATCTAGACAGAACACAAGAACAGTTAAAAAAAACGGATTTTTGCATTACAGCCACACGTGTAGATACGTCAGTATTCAGATACATACATATACGAGTTACATTAAGAGGCTGAGCTTTCCATATTCTGCAGAGCACCATATGGAAGTATAGTGGTTTAATTGAGGTTTTGTTCTTTCAAAATGACTAAAATGGCTCTGAGCACTATGGGACTTAACATCTGAGGTCATCAGTCCCCTAGAATTTAGAACTGCTTAAACCTAACTAACGTAAGGGCAACACAAACATCCATGCCTGAGGCAGGATTCGAACCTGCGACAGTAGCAGTCGCGCGGTTCCGGACTGAAGCGCCTAGAACCGCTCGGCCACCGAGGCCGGCTTTTTTGGTCTTTCACTGGCTTTACATTAGCAGCATCATGTTGACACTGCTGGCGGTCTCATACAGTAGCTTATAAGTTGCTGTATTATTGGATGCTAACAAGGTTTGGAGGCTGCTTGGTAACTGACGACCAAAAGGCCGACGATTACGTGCAAGAACGTTTATATGACTCGTGTTCCGAGGGCACTTTGGAAATATATGGTTTCGATCGTCTTCCTCTCCGCAGACACACACAGGGATAGCGCTTAAGCTGAGCCGATAGATGCATATATTGAACTTCCAGCGGTTAAATTTCAGTCGTGCTGTAACAGCCGCAAAGCTCTTCGATGTTTGTGTCTTATTACACCATGATACTCTTGAAATCGTGGACTGGATGTCTATGTTCGTTAAATGAAGTGCTAGATGAAAATCGCTGATACGTTTTCAACCATTCCGAAGTAAGAGTGATTTCAGGTGTGCCGCAGGGGAGTGTCGTAGGACCGTAGCTATTCACAATATACATAAATGACCTTGTGGATGACATCGGAAGTTCACTGAGGCTTTTTGCGGATGATGCTGTGGTATATCGAGAGGTTGCAACAATGGAAAATTGTACTGGAATGCAGGAGGATCTGCAGCGAATTGACGCATGGTGCAGGGAATGGCAATTGAATTTCAATGTAGACAAGTGTAATGTGCTGCTTATACATAGAAAGAAAGATCCCTTATCATTTAGCTACAAAATTGCAGGGCAGCAACTGGAAGCAGTTAATTCCATAAATTATCTGGGAGTACGCCTTAGGAGTGATTATGGAATGATCATATAAAGTTGATCGTCGGTAAGGCAGATCCCAGACTGAGATTCATTGGAAGAATCCTAAGGAAATGCAATCCGAAAACAAAGGAAGTAGGTTACAGTACGCTTGTTCGCCCACTGCTTGAATATTGCTCAGTAGTATGGGATCCGTACCAGATAGGGTTGATAGAAGAGATAGAGAAGATCCAACGGAGAGCAGCGCGCTTCGTTACAGGATCATTTAGTAATCACGAAAGCGTTACGGAGATGATAGATAAACTCCAGTGAAAGACTCTGCAGGAGAGACGCTCAGTAGCTCGGTACGGGCTTTTGTTGAAGTTTCGAGAACATACCTTCACCGTGGAGTCAAGCAGTATAGGCCTATTGCTCCCTCCTACGTATATCTCGCGAAGAGACCATGAGGATAAAATCAGAGAGATTAGGGCCCACACAGAGGCATACCGACAATCCTTCTTTCCACGAACAATACGAGACTGGAATAGAAGGGAGAACCGATAGAGGTACTCAAGGTACCCTCCGCCACACACCGTCAGGTGGTATGCGGAGTATGGATGTAGATGTAGATATATTGCAGTGTCGCACTGCTATCTCAGTTAGCTCCATGCTCAGTTCATTAGTTGGTCGTGTGTGTGGTGAGCTGTTGATTCGACATTCGAACCAAGGAGAGGTTGGACGCTCTGATTAAACAGCTGGATTTCGGGGGTGCACGCTGCGCGGGACGTTTTGACGCTTGCAGAATAGCGTGCGAACTAGCCGGCCACCAGTGTGGGACAACCGGTTGGAGGGTCATAGCGGGGCAGTTGTTTTGGCGGTGACAGGCCGGCATTGTGGGCGGCGCCGCATCGAGGGCCGCCTTTGTCCGCCGCTGGCCGCTCTGCGCTCAGCGCTGGGCACGCTTTCAGCTGGAGGGCTTCTCTCCTGTGCCGGACACTCGGGCCGTCCGCGCCAGCCAACCTGCTTCCCGGTCCACCGGCACTCCAACACCGCGCCGCGGTCACGGCCACGTGTCAAACACGTCAGCCCGCACTGGACGGCACTGCAAAAATCCTATACCGGCAAGTGTGAAACCGCGGAGCAACGTTTTACATTTCGAGGTGTATGGAAACGTATCCTGCAGAAACTACAGGTAGCTTGCAGGTGAAAATTTGTCTTCCACTTTTTTCTTTTTGGCCAAAGGTTTAATCGGTACTAGAGCTGTGAAAGTACCGTAGGCTACCGTATGTTAGCTTAGACTACGGTAGTTTCTCTAGCGTCTCTGGTCAGTTAAGGTGGTAACACTGTTGCCTGTACACTATGTGTGTTGCATACCTATCGGGCGTTACCTCGAACGCCTTGTTCTTAAAAAAAAAAATCTTGTTTCAAACCAATAATGTCATACATGATAACCCACCACCTGATACATTAGTGGGTCTTGAGATCTACAATACATTCAATAATATTTAGCAGCATTACTAATTCTAATTTTAACCTTATTACCTGCTATAGACCCATATCTCTAACGTCGATCAGTTGTAGAATTTTGGAACACGCATTATGTGCGAGTATGACTTTTCTGGAAACTAGAAAAAGACGGTCGTGTGAAACCCAGCTCGCGCTATTCGTCCACGAGACTCAGAGGGCCATAGACACGGGTTCCCAGGTAGATGCCGTGTTTCTTGACTTCCGCAAGGCGTTCGATACAGTTCCCCACAGTCGTTTAATGAACAAAGTAAGAGCATATGGACTATCAGACCAATTGTGTGATTGGATTGAAGAGTTTCTAGATAACAGAACGCAGCATGTCATTCTCAATGGAGAGAAGTCTTCCGAAGTAAGAGTGATTTCAGGTGTGCCGCAGGGGAGTGTCGTAGGACCGTTGCTATTCACAATATACATAAATGACATTGTGGATGACATCGGAAGTTCACTGAGGCTTTTTGCGGATGATGCTGTAGTACATAGAGAGGCTGTAACAATGAAAAATTGTACTGAAATGCAGGAGGATCTGCAGCGAATTGACGCCTGGTGCAGGTAATGGCAATTGAATCTTAATGTAGACAAGTGTAATGTGCTTCGAATACATAGAAAGAAAGATCCCTTATCATTTAGCTACAATATAGCAGGTCAGCAACTGGAAGCAGTTAATTCCATAAATTACCTGGCAGTACGCATTAGGAGTGATTTAAAATGGAATGATCATATAAAGTTGATCGTTGGTAAAGCAGATGCCAGACTGAGATTCATTGGAAGAGTCCTAAGGAAATGCAATCCAAAAACAAAGGAAGTAGGTTACAGTACGCTTGTTCGCCACTGCTGCTCAGCAGTGTGGGATCCGTACCAGATAGGGTTGATAGAAGAGACAGAGAAGATCCAACGGAGAGCAGCGCTTTTCGTTACAGGATCATTTAGTAATCGCGAAAGCGTTACGGAGATGATAGATAAACTCCAGTGGAAGACTCTGCAGGCGGTAGCTCGGTACGGGCTTTTGTTGAAGTTTCGAGAACACACCTTCCCCGAGGAGTCAAACAGTATATTGCTCCCTCCTACGTATATCTCGCGAAGAGACCATGAGGATAAAATCAGAGAGATTAGAGCCCACACAGAGGCATACCGACAATCTTTCTATCACGAACAATACGAGACTGGAATAGAAGGGAGAACCGATAGAGGTACTCAAGGTACCCTCCGCCACACACCGTCAGGTGGCTTGCGGAGTATGGATGTAGATGTAGATGTGGATGTAGATGTAGATATGAGATGTTAGTTATTCAATGGGTAAGAACTAGTCTGTATAATCTAACTACTCTAGAAGCTACTCTTGCAGCGTTACAGGCGTGCCGGTGAATGTATCAACCTGCTTTTTGGCCGTGCCCACCGAGCTAATCCCAGTGGGTGTGCCCCTGGCACCGCGCTGGCCTTTACAGAAACCGCTGCAGGTACTGTTCAAGGGTATCCTAATCTACTTTCTACTTAAAAAGTGTCTATCTACTGAGTCATTATCGGTGTGCAATTGTCAAGTCCGAGATATTTGCGCACCTTCCCCCATCTTCCAGGACGTGGCGGATTCCTGCCGTTACTGCGATTAGCCAATCCACGCCCTGGCGAAATGGGATAGGTCGCAGTGTGTCATATAGTGATCAATAGTTCATATGATTTCCATACGATATTCCCACAAGACCTTTGCCGATACCTCGCTGGCAAGACTGTTTATGATCTTGAATGTGGTCGGGTTCCTAATTAGGTGATAAGTGTCATTATTTGGTTGCTGATGTCTAGGTCAGTGGCTACATAATCGAAAATGGGACACTCGTAGATCACATTATCCAGAGTGCCCATTTCAGCTCCACAGTCACACGAGGGGTTAGCTCGTTACCCGAACCGGCAAAGATATGTAGGGTACGGTCCATGACCTGTGAAGAAGAGCAGCAGTCCCTTGCTAGGTTGGAAGGGCGAAAGTTGGAGCCGTTCTTTAATGTTTGGCAGCAGTTGGCGTGTCCTGCCTGTTTCGTCTCTGTCCCAGAGTTCCTGCCACAATTCTCCTCCTTTTAATTGCGAACTTATCCCCCACCCACACCCCCAAAATACTTTCAGTTTTTTTTACTTCTCTTCTCTTTACCGCCAGTTCCTGAATTTTCATATCCAGGGGACACACCCCCATGTGAACAGTAGTGCCCCCTGTAGATGTTCTGTATGCTCCAGTGGAACTTAGAAGCATGTTCTGCTGCAGTCTCCCCACGGCCATGGCAGGCACGACCCTCGTGAGTCTGTGTGCCCAGACTCCGGATCACTAACCTACTATGGAGGCAAGAATGGTGTAATGATATAACTTTATGAGTTCTGTTGGAAGGTGAAGTCTTCTGTCTTCTATCATGACGAGGTTGTTCAAAACTACTAATGACCTTTGTGTTGCTGCTTCGATATGCTTAGCAAACCTCCATTTCTCATCAGTGGTCACGCCCAGATACCAGGCCTCACGACGCCGAATTACTGGTGAGCCCCCTGATCCTCACCGTCGGATTTCTGGTGAGCTGTGAAAGTACCGTAGGCTACCGTATGTTATCTTAGGCTACGGTAGTTTCCCTAGTGTCTCTGGTCAGTTAAGGTGGTAACCCTGTTGCCTGTACGCTAGGTGTGTTGCATACCTATCGGGCGTTACCTCATTTAGATCGCCTTGGTCGCGTACGCTATCAACATCTTACTTTCTCCTAGAAACCAGCAGCGGTGAACCATTTAGAAACTGAATGAGGATATATAAAGGACCGCAGAACCTACGGAACATTTTTTTCGTTATCCTTCTGTCTGTTACTTAAAAATAAGCAGTGTAGTAAAATTTAAATTGTTGATGCTTGATTCTGGTTTTATTCCAAAATTGTTGATTTATGATGTAGACTCGCGGTTCTAGGCGCGCAGTCCGGAACCGCGCGACTGCTACGGTCGCAGGTTCGAATCCTGCCTCGGGCATGGATGTGTGTGATGTCCTTAGGTTAGTTAGGTTTAAGTAGTTCTAAGTTCTAGGGGACTGATGACCACAGCTGTTAAGTCCCATAGTGCTCAGAACCATTTGAACCATTTTTATGATGTAGAACAGAGAAATGTTGTACTAAAAGTAAAAAAAAAAAAAACAAAATACATATATATACCTCTGGAAAACGCAATTTACTCAAAAAGGGGTAAAATAAAAAACCACAAAACAAAAACATATGAAACATCACTTCAGTACTTCGTCGAGCTTACGTTGAACATGTTTCTGTTATTCATAGCCTCTGACCACTGTGGCCGAGCGGTTCTAGGCGCTTCAGTCCGGAATCTCGCTGCTGCTACAGTCGCAGGTTCGAATCCTGCCTCGGGAATGGGTGTGTGTGATGTCCTTAGGTTAGTTAGGTTTAAGTAGTTCTAAGTCTAGGGGACTGATAACCTCAGATGTTAAGTCCCATAGTGCTCACAGTCATTTGAACCATAACCAACTAAAAAGACGATAGCTAACGATCCACAGTGAAAGGCTAAGAACGTCGCTCGTACATATGATCAGCCTCTTGCAGCCTCAGCTGAGCACCATGCTAAAATCGTCCTGTGACTTCCGCGTGCACACTTGTGAGGACGGGACAGGTTTAGCAACTGTGCGGCCTCCGTACTCCATTCACAGCAGCGGAGCTATGGCAGGCAGGCAGGCCGCAGACACGTGTGTGTGTGTGTGTGTGTGTGTGTGTGTGTGTGTGTGTGTGTGTGTGTGTGCGCCGTATCCTGTACATTGCACCAAGAAAATGGCAGGCAGTCAGTCACCACTCGATGCCCATAACTCCACAACATCCATCCGGTCGTCATACTCTGTACACAGCAGCGAAAAGTGGCAGAAAAACAGCCTGCACTCGATTTCCCAACCTCGGCGCTGCCTTCGTAACTCACCGCTCGCAGCAACAGGGTGACTTAACGGAACTATATAAAATAAATCGTCATAACTCCTGAACGATTTGCGTTAGGGCGTTCGAACTGCACGGTTGGCCGCGAGGCATGACGGAAATTAGTAAGCGCATGCGCACGCGCCCTTTTTTTGTCGGCCACATGCACGTGAAAATTTCACGGTACTGCGTGCCTGAGCGTATAGCGCTTGTGGTGTGCTATGCCAGCTGTAACATACCAACTGCGGCTCAGAGAAGTTTGCGAACGAGTTCAAGCAGAAGACAACCGGTCCAAGTGTGCTAACAATCAAGAATTTGATTCGCAACTTTGAGAGAACGGGCAGTTTTCGTGATCACAGTCTTGGTAATGTCGGTCGTCCAAGAAGGGTGAAGACGCCTGAAGACATCGAGAAGTCACGTGCTGTGTTTCAAACCAGCCGCAGGAAATAGGTCAGACGAGCTGCACAACAGATGGGAGCCAACCGGTAGACACTGCGACAAATTGTTGTTGCCGACCTGCATCTCTTCCCATACAGAATTCAAACCCATCACCCATTAAGCGCCAGGGCCATGGAACAGCGGTTGTGTTTCGCGAACACTATTGTCCACGGAACTGATGAATATGATGTGAATATGGTTTGGTTTTGTGACGAAACCCACTTTCATTTGGGTGGGTTCGTCAATAAGAAAAATTGGCTCATTTGGGGGGCTGAGAATCCGCATTTCGCGATCGAAAAATCTCTTCACCCTCAACGGGTGACTGTATGGTGTGCAACGTCCAGTCACAGAGTAATCGGTGCGATATTACTTGATGGCACGGTGACTGCCAAAAGGTACGTGAAGGTTCTGGAAGTTGACTTCGTCCCCATTATCCAAAGTGACCCTGATTTCGACAAGATGTGGTTCATGCTAGACGGAGCTCGACCCCATCGAAGCAGGAGAGTGTTCGATGTTCTGGAGGAGCACTTTGGGGACCGAATTCTGGCCCTGGGGTACCCAGAGGCCGCTGGCATGGGCCTCGGTTGGCCGCTATATTCTCCGGATCTGAATACATGTGACTCTTTTTTGTAGTGATGTATTAAAGACAAGGTGTACAGCGGTAATCCCAAAACCATTGCTGAGCTGGGAACAGCCATTCAGGATGTCATCGACAGCATCAATGTTGCGACACTTCAGCGGGTCATGCAGAAATTCGCTATTCGTCTGTGTCACATCATCGCCGATGATGGCAGGCATATCGATCATGTCGTAACTTAAACCCGAATATGTATACATCTTGAGTAGAGTGTGTGCACACTATAGTTTGTAACTAATTTACGTTTTTTCGTATAGTTCAATAATTGTCACCCCGTACATGACTCCAGTACACAGGCTGGTTCGACCGTTTGCTGACTTGCTTGTTCCTAATTAAGACTAGCCGCTGAGACGCCAGAGTAGCCGACGTTGCTTTACTTCGGTCATGGTCACAGGTGACGTGATCCACATCACACTCGCTACAAGGCTCTCTGATATCGACTGCCAGAGACATTCGTGGCGCGGCTCCGGTTTTTTGCTTATAACATGGAACTCCGGAAAAAGTCTGTGGTCGGAAGTTGCAGACGTGTCCATATTTCGTCACAAGCAGTCATGCAGGAAACTTGCTGGACTTACATTGACAATACAGGGTTATTACATTCGTAAGTAGCTCTCGGGTTTCACAACAAACTGTGCAAGAATTTCAGAGAGAGATTAAGGGATAGATCATTTCTCCAAGCTTTTAACTCACGATGTTGGTGGTCAATATGGGCACTGTTAGTCAACACGGCCAGAAGAGCATGTGCCCACAGTTCATTGAAACCGCAGCTGCGGTATCAACGACAGCAACGCGCCTAGAGAATCCGTCGGGTTGCCAATCTTCAGGGTCGAGCTAATTCGATGCACTAATATAGAGCACTTGTTAAAAATCATGGTGAATCCTTCAGCTGTCAGTTATTTTGCACAATTCGTTACTAGTTTCGGTCAGTGACTACTGTCAAGCTTAGCTGACAAAAACGGCAGGTAAGCTAACCGTAATTTGAATAAAAGTAATTTGCTCTCTTAAGCCCACCATAGTACGTAAGAGATTCCTCATAACAGTAACAGACTAAGTGTGTTACTAGCTATCGATGAAGCCTTGCTTCTTGACGAAAATTATAGTACACGGTTATTGTTGCGAGAATTTTTTTCGTTCTATGGTGGGCTTAAAAGAGCAAATTACTTTTGTTCAAATCGTGGAATAACTTTCTTGCCGTTTGTGACGCTAAGCTTGATAATGGTCATTGACCGAAACTCGGAGCTCAAGGTTTCTAAACTTGGAAATATGCTCTACGCACTGATATGGCTCCTTTTTCTCTCCGTCTTGTAATATTTGAGCAGTCGACTTCTGAAACCCCAGGGGCATTTAGGAGAAAAACCTCCACACAGTGGATAACTACGTTTCCACCGTCTTTGCTGCATTTCTTTTCAGGGCGACCAAGCGGAGAACCGCTGTAAAGACGATCGTCGCTTGCACAGTTGTTTTAGTGTATCACGTTGGCGCGGACTGACCCTTTATTCGAATTGACACTGGCCGTGGAAACTGCGGACTTAAATATCATTCTACTCGCTATGTCTTGTATACTGTACCCATAGAGAAATAGCTTTTTCTTACCTCTCGTCACAATAGGCAGGTTGGCGACTGTATGTAAGTAAATGGCAGCCATTGACAGTTATGAAAAAAAACCTCCATTAGGACTTTTATGCGTATGAAATATACATAACAGAATGTAAAATCGAAAATCTGATTTGGTCGTACAGATAGATGTAGATTTGTTGGTACAAGATGCCTAGACGAAAGAAAAAAACGTTACGTCGAAAACAGGTTGCGGAAACAGACGTGTTCAGTGATCGCCATTCTGAAGCAATGCTGCGGAAAATATTCGACAAAAGATCTTTGTTACAGGTAGAATATCAGTCCTGTCGTTTCGACACTTTCGTTTGATAAAAAGCTGTGTACGAAATGAAACGGTTCCGGCGTGACAATGGATTGAATTATTGTTCGGGATAAATATTGACCTCTTCAGACCGCAAATTCCCATTTTTTGTTGCCATTAATACGGCCGCGGACGAGTGCGTACACGGACATATGCGCGCGCGTAACTCACGCACAACATGCAAACGCGCGGCGGCCATTCCTGCGCGGATTAAATCTATCCGCCGGCCGACTTTATGGCCATATAATAACGGCGCGTTTTGCCGGCCAACAATGCGGACGGTGGGCCCCGCCGGGCAGTTTATCACTGTATAGGGAGCGGGCGGCCAGATAGAGCAGGTGCCATCGGCATTACTGTCTGCAGCGGGCGGAACAATGCCGGCCGCTGCCGCGCACTCGCACAAAGCGAGACAGCCTCTGCGCGGCGCTGCGCCACTCCGGCAGCCTGGCTGCCGCGGGGATTCCCCCGCCACGCCGGCACAAAGCGAAAAGGCCGCGGGAGTCGAACCGCGCCGCGCGGATCAAATGCAAGCGCTCCGTCTCTCGACGTGCGCGCGCGGGATGACCGGAAAATGCTTCTCGTTACCTCGTTCACAATGACTGACATACTGGCTGGCAAATGAACTCGTGATTGATGTTTACGCTCGCCGGGCCGTCCTGGGCCGTGAAGCCAAGAGCGAGCTGCCTAATGCCGGAAATTAATTAAACGTTCTGCGCGTAATTCCGAAATACCTGTGTAATGCAGAACACTGTGCAGGCTGTCCAACAAATGCCCCCTGATTTTCAAATTTAACAACAAAGATCGGTTGAAGAATTCAACGAACGGTAAGAAATGTATATACGGGGGCACTTTAATACATTAAGTTACATGTTTCGTGCAACATAAGCCCATCTTCTTGTGATATTAGGCATCTTGTAAAATTTCCTGGCCGCGCGGGATTAGCCGAGCGGTCTAGGGCGCTGCAGTCGTGGACTGTGCGGCTGGTCCCGGCGGAGGTTCGAATCCTCCCTCGGGCATGGGTGTGTGTGTTTGTCCTTAGGATATTTTAGGATAAGTAGTGTGTAACCTTAGGGACTGATGACCTTAGCAGTTAAGTCCCATAAGATTTCACACACATTTGAACATTTTATGAAAATTTCCTGCTGTTTCATGAATGAGGTGAAATCGTAGTAAACTGCGTTCCTACTGTGAAAAACCGGCCGAGGTGGCCGAGCGGTTCTAGGCGCTACAGTCTGGAACCGCGCGACCGCTACGGTCGCAAGTTCGAATCCTGCCTCGGGCATGGATGTGTGTGACGTCCTTAGGTTAGTTAGGTTTAAGTAGTTCTAAGTTCTAGGGGATTGATGACCTCAGCAGTTGAGTCCCATAGTGCTCAGAGCCTACTGTGAAAATGTAACATGTGAAATGGTGGAAAATGTGAAACACTGGAAACGTGAGGACAGGAGAGGACAACAACTCACCTTTGTGCTCAACGTGAACTGAACAAATTAATCCGAAGACATCTTTGGTCGGAACTTAAAAAGAAAGTGCTTACTGAGGGAAATGAACCGTCTTGACGAATTTTCCTATCTTTTTTGGTAAGTTTTTCTCGCGTTTAGCGCATTTCTGCTCATCTTCATAAATGTACAATGTACCACACTGCAGGCTGTCATGATCCGAGTGTATGGAATAGTTTACATAAAAGTTTTCTGAGTATGGTGCCGCGTCATAATGTAAAGAACTGTACTGTAGAAATAACGGCTTCTGTGGTCTTCATCTAGCTCTAGAAGACAAAGTAGGCCCAGCAGAATGCCACTGCGACCGTGGCCGACACGTTGGTTTCTCCACTATAGTCGTTCGCGTTATGTCGCGGTACCAAACTCAGAAAACTTTTATGTAAACTGACTCTCGCCGCCGTACCGTGCACAATTAATTATAGAATAGGTTCGTAAATATGTGACTTTCCCCAAGACGTTTTGACTTACGTAATGTGCAAATAAACGACTTATCTGATAGAATGAGACTGTCAGTGACGACGATGTTGTTTTCGGAGAAGTCTAGTTCAAAATGTTCAAATGTGTGTGAAATGTTGTGGGACTTAACTGCTAAGGTCATCATCCCTAAGCTTACACACTACTTAACCTAAATTATCCTAAGGGCAAACACACACACCCATGCCCGATGGAGGACTCGAACCTCCACCGGGGTCAGCGGCACAGCCCATCACTGCAACGCCGTAGACCGCCCGGCTAATCCCGCGCGGCACTCAGCAGACATTCGGGCATGAACTTCATGACACATGTTCCGTAGCCAAAAACGCACAAAAACTCGCTGTTCCTGTTTCCCGCCCTCCTTAGTGAAGTCGGACTGACACGCGACCCGCGGACCTCAAGTCGAGCACGTCTAACAGACAAAGGGCGCAGCAGTGAACGTCCTCGCTGTTCCTTCCTGTCTCCCACATCTGTACACAAACCTACCTGCGTTACCAACGTCCGCGCCATGCTCTTTATATAGACTCTGTTCTTTTGATTTGACTGTCCCTTATTCAGTAGTTTCGAAATAGTAGTTAGAAAAGTCGCTGACAGATGACGCTGCAATCGCAATATGTAACGCTTAAGAATAGTACTACGCAGCCCAAAGCTATCTGCTCCACCAGTGAAACGTGAAAGGAGGTTGGCGTACCGAAGGTTCAAATGGCTCTGTGCACTACGGGACTTAACTGCAGAGGTCATCGGTCCCCTACAACTTAGATCTACTTAAACCTAACTAACCTAAGGAAGATCACACACATCCATGCCCGAGGCAGGATTAGAACCTGCCACCGTAGCGGTCGCATGGTTCCAGACTAAAGCGCCTAGAACCGCTTGGCCACCGCGGCCGGCCGTACCGAAGGAAGTGGTTGAAACCATGCATTTGCTTGAACAAGAGTGTTCCAGGTACTGCAGTATTTCTGCAACTAGGCGCAGTTTTCACACGGGCTTTAATGTTCAAAAAGGACTATGTGAAAACAATTCGCAAGGTGTCGAACAGACTGGCAGCGCCACTGCTGATGTAATGGGGAATGTTGGTCCTACGCCGACTTTAAAATGTCGCCACAGTTTCTGGACTTAACAGCATCCGAAGAACTATACCAGAGACTGGTTTGAGGCATTCCACCGGGTATACAATACTGACAAACAGTCCACACATGTTTCCACTCAAAATCCGTTCCCACTGCGCGACCAAGGGCTGAGTCTCTCAATGATAGGTAAGATACTTTTTAACTGCAGTCGCCCACATTTTGTACTCGACGCTCAGAACTGACGAGGCTCACCAAGATCCACTTCGCTGCTTCGTTTGCTTTCCTCTTTTGCCTGCCAAGCAAAGAGTCAGCCAGGTTTGTAAACTCACAGAACTACTGGGAACCGAACCCATGCCCACCGCATAGTAGTCAGAAACGGTACCACTTAGCTATGGGGACAGAGTGAACAAACAGCTGTTTTGTTGTGTGTGTGTGTGTGTGTGTGTGTGTGTGTGAGAGAGAGAGAGAGAGAGAGAGAGAGAGAGAGAGAGGGAGAGAGAGGGGGGGGGGGGGGGGGTTGCGGGCGAGGGAAGCGGGGAGTCGCCAGAATAACCATCCAGAATCGGGTGAATCTCACCACACGCTTTTTTATCCAAGAGCAAAATGTGAATCGTTGAATGATACGGCACTTTTTCCAGCTCTTCGAAAATCCGCGAACCACAACGTACTGGTATGGCCGCCAGATCCCAACCAACCTTGTATCAGCACGATTTCGGTTTCATTTTACCGTAGTTTGACGTACAGGCAACGATGCGCCTCGTGAAACAGAGAAACTTATTTGATCGCCCTCCAAGTACAAGTTGTGAAAAATTTGCTAGTCCCTCTCACTCAGAGTAAGATACCCTCTAAGGTTACTTTCTGGTTCGCGTGACGTCTCCCAAGCTGGCATCGTTGACTGCTACACAGCATCCACGCTAGACAGGGCTCCACTGGAACGTAACTTCAGTACGTTTGAAGTCACTTTTACTTTTACACGGGCGACTTAGTTGTCACAATGGATTACTGGTTGCAAGCAGGTCTACCGTAGCGCAGCCAGCGTTTTATTTGTGGACTGAGTCTTGTGTATCGCGAATGCTCATTTTCACTTACACGAAGACGGCAAAGGTGCTTGGGTTGTGTGAGAGCAGTCTGCTGAGCTGTTAGTCGCCTGAAAGCTGAAAACAAGATTAGGGCAGACCATCCTTTCTAGAAGAAAATCGAAACGCGGTAACAGACTGTAGGAGGAAGGGGTGGTAATAGTTTATTAATTACGAAAGCAAAATTCATAGCGGATGGTGTTGACAAAGGCCGTATGGTTAATTGTTCAAATGTGTGTGAAATCTTATGGGACAACTACTAAGGTCATCAGTCCCTAAGCTTACACACTACTTAACCTAAACTATCCTAAGGACAAACAAACACACCCATGCCCGAGGGAGGACTCGAACCTCCGCCGGGATCAGCCGCACAGTCCATGACTGCAGCACTTTAAACGGCGCGGCGGCGGTATGGTTAATTCTCGACATTGATGAGAACTGAAAGAACAGGAAACGTGTCATCCAAACATTTCATAACAGCTACATTTATCTTCTCGTGAAAACAAACTCATTAAACAGTATTTAGAAGGCAGGAAACAGTGCCTTTTCACTTGATGTTTCGTATCTCGTTTTATTTGTAAGTGCCAACTAACGTCGAAAATAATTTTTCTCGTTATACAGTTCTGACCTTTTCAGCAATGAACAGTTTTCATTGACAAAAAAACCTTGTCTAATTACGTTTTATTTATGCATGGTGTAGGTTCTGTCTTTGTGTGGGAATATTAAAAAGTAAATATGTTCAGATGTTCCATCTCCCTTGAGGGCGAACACTAGTAGGAAAAATAAAAAGATGTTCGTGCAATATTTGCAATGTGCCACGAAAACAAAGCAAACAACAAGATTAAGAAGCCACAAAGGCTCAAAAACTACTGGTATAAAGAGAGAGAGCTCGGAGGCTGCGAATACGCAGTCTGCAGCGTAATCAAGATTTTAGAACTCCACACTCCGCGCCTTAAGTTGCTCATTGACGTGACTGTCCCATTCGCTACGTGGTTGTCGCCCAATCGATGCGCAAGCACGCGACGCGCACCCACGACGAGTAGTTTATTTTTACCGGAAAGTAGCTCGTTTGAAACGGGCTTCATTCCGTGTGAGACGGACTCAACAGGAAGGAGGTGAGGTAGCGCGCGAGTGAGCGAGCCCAGGGTGAAGCACCGCTGTGAATGCCGCAGCCGCAGCCGCGCCGCAGAGGGAGGCAGACAGCAGTGGGTGTAGAGGCGGCCGGGCGGACGCGCCAACACGTCACGTGACCGGCTGGGAGCCGCAGGTGCACCGCGCGTCGCGGAACACGCGGCGCTGGCGGCGCGCCAGC
Source organism: Schistocerca serialis cubense (assembly GCF_023864345.2). Taxonomy (NCBI): domain Eukaryota; kingdom Metazoa; phylum Arthropoda; class Insecta; order Orthoptera; family Acrididae; genus Schistocerca; species Schistocerca serialis. Next base: position 865,275,776 of record NC_064641.1, on the reverse strand, counting down.
TGCGCCCGCCCCGCTGCCAGCTGGCCCGGCCCGGCCAGCGGGGGAATCCCGGAGCCCGGCTCGGGGACTTCCCTCCTCACACACACACACACACACACAGGCCCTCGCTCCGCGCGCAAACCGCCCTTTTATGCACTCGCCGCCGTCACCACCACTCCCTCTTTCGCGCCCTCTTAATCGCTCGAGTCCCTGCGTCCGTTCTGCGGCTGCTTTCGCCCCTCCTCTTACCTCCCCTTACCCTCTCGACATCTAGATCCTAGAGAAATGTGCGCATTGTAGTCCTCTTTTCGTAGGTTTGTGCAGGCGAACAGTATCATTGCTTTCCATTCTACTCTCATAGAGACGTCCAGATCAGGACATAATACAATCCGTTACTATATGTCCATATATTATGAAGAATTCAAATATTTTTTTTTACGTTGTAAGAACTATCTCATAGTTCAGTCAAAGCTTAAATTTCCATGCAGCATAAAATTCGTTATATTTACCTTGCTGAAGTTGGTCTCAGTTTCAGGGCTGCTTCTTTGTTTTTTGTATATAATGTGTCCAGGGTTGATTTAAATCATAAATCGCCGGAACGTTATGTTGCTGTTCACCATTTGCTTCTTTTGTTTGCATTTTCTTGAAACTTATTTTATAATTAATAATCAAAATTTTTTTCAACATACATCTGCAACTTGCTCTCACTATGCAAGGAATATAACAAATCACAGCGCACATGTTCCAAACTACGAGGGTTGGAACTTAAATAGTGGCAAATATTTATCCACAATCGAAACAAAAGAGTTACATGAAATTTCCTGGCAGATTAGAACTGTATGCCGGACCGAGACTCGAACTATGGACCTTTGCCTTTCGTGGGCAAGTGCAAGGTTCGCAGGAGAGTTTCTGCAAAGTTTGGAAGGTAGGAGAGGAGGTACTGGCAGAAGTGAAGCTGTGAGGACGGGCCGTGAGTCGTGCTTGGGTATCTCAGATGGTGGAGCACTTGCCCGCGAAAGGCAAAGGTCCACATTTCGAGTTTAATGTGCCAGGAAGTTTCATGTCAGCGCACACTCCGCTGCAGAGCGAAAATCTCATTCTCAAAAGAGTTACATGTTTGAAACAAAAAAAAAAAAAAAATACTAAACTAAGGTGTAGGTAGCCATCGACACCTAAGGCAAGGGGTTTCTATCCGAAGTTCACATATTTTGTATTTTAATTTTGACTCGTATATGTTGAATGTTTGTGCTTGGTTCACATCAGGTCTGTATTATTTGAACTTAATCGAAACACTGCGTCCCCATCGAATTACTTGGACACATTTGAAGCCATTGAGTTTTTAGACCTATTTGGTGACGTTAGAGTTGTTTTAGACTTACTTCTGATAACATTCCCCGGTTATGTATTCGTATAACCTTACTGCAATTTAGTTATAAGGGGGTGTTTACCACAGTGTGTATGTGGTTAGCTGGTATCTAGGCTGGATGAACAGTTTTACAGACACAGCGTTATAGGTGTTACCCCCTCTAGATTTAATGATATCGATATGCATAAATAGGCAGTGACTTATACACTCCTGGAAATGGAAAAAAGAACACATTGACACCGGTGTGTCAGACCCACCATACTTGCTCCGGACACTGCGAGAGGGCTGTACAAGCAATGATCACACGCACGGCACAGCGGACACACCAGGAACCGCGGTGTTGGCCGTCGAATGGCGCTAGCTGCGCAGCATTTGTGCACCGCCGCCGTCAGTGTCAGCCAGTTTGCCGTGGCATACGGAGCTCCATCGCAGTCTTTAACACTGGTAGCATGCCGCGACAGCGTGGACGTGAACCGTATGTGCAGTTGACGGACTTTGAGCGAGGGCGTATAGTGGGCATGCGGGAGGCCGGGTGGACGTACCGCCGAATTGCTCAACACGTGGGGCGTGAGGTGTCCACAGTACATCGATGTTGTCGCCAGTGGTCGGCGGAAGGTGCACGAGCCCGTCGACCTGGGACCGGACCGCAGCGACGCACGGATGCACGCCAAGACCGTAGGATCCTACGCAGTGCCGTAAGGGACCGCACCGCCACTTCCCAGCAAATTAGGGACACTGTTGCTCCTGGGGTATCGGCGAGGACCATTCGCAACCGTCTCGATGAAGCTGGGCTACGGTCCCGCACACCGTTAGGCCATCTTCCGCTCACGCCCCAACATCGTGCAGCCCGCCTCCAGTGGTGTCGCGACAGGCGTGAATGGAGGGACGAATGGAGACGTGTCGTCTTCAGCGATGAGAGTCGCTTCTGCCTTGGTGCCAATGATGGTCGTATGCGTGTTTGGCGCCGTGCAGGTGAGCGCCACAATCAGGACTGCATACGACCGAGGCACACAGGGCCAACACCCGGCATCATGGTGAGGGGAGCGATCTCCTACACTGGCCGTACACCACTGGTGATCGTCGAGGGGACACTGAATAGTGCACGGTACATCCAAACCGTCATCGAACCCATCGTTCTACCATTCCTAGACCGGCAAGGGAACTTGCTGTTCCAACAGGACAATGCACGTCCGCATGTATCCCGTGCCACCCAACGTGCTCTAGAAGGTGTAAGTCAACTACCCTGGCCAGCAAGATCTCCGGATCTGTCCCCCATTGAGCATGTTTGGGACTGGATGAAGCGTCGTCTCACGCGGTCTGCACGTCCAGCACGAACGCTGGTCCAACTGAGGCGCCAGGTGGAAATGGCATGGCAAGCCGTTCCACAGGACTACATCCAGCATCTCTACGATCGTCTCCATGGGAGAATAGCAGCCTGCATTGCTGCGAAAGGTGGATATACACTGTACTAGTGCCGACATTGTGCATGCTCTGTTGCCTGTGTCTATGTGCCTGTGGTTCTGTCAATGTGATCATGTGATGTATCTGACCCCAGGAATGTGTCAATAAAGTTTCCCCTTCCTGGGACAATGAATTCACGGTGTTCTTATTTCAATTTCCAGGAGTGTATTTCAACTTTGGTCCAGGTCATCAGTGATGTACCAGCAAAATTACTTATATTCTCATAGATATTGTTAGCTCAATGTTGCCATACATCTTCAAATGAGATACTTATAATCCTTGAGTACTGATGATCATGGGGATTGTAGTATAATACTTTGGAATTTTGTGTACTATACTTTGATATTATTTTGATATTTGCCAATATAAGGCACTTATGGTCAATACTATATTTTCCCCCTCCGATGGAAGTTGTCCACTGCCATAAGTTACAAATGTGCCCCACATCATTTTCTAACCCTTTTGGATTACTGTACTGTTCAACTATCGTTGCAGTCTTGAGTTGCCACTTAACCAATTTTATACTTGATGCAACATTGCATTTCCTGACACTCAGCCAATGGGTATAAGTCCGTTATTGTCTGACTTTAACTAGTCAAATACTTTGACCAGTTTTTAGGTACCGTGGCATGTCGACCCATGCAGTGAGTTTCTGACTCATCAAGGTCCTTAGACAGAATATGATGACACTGGATGATGTACTTAAGATCCGGACAGTCATCTCATACGCTACTACACTTGCCCTTAATGCAACCTCAGAATGATTTCACATGGTTGTACGTCATACCCTTAGTCTTAGAGACTGTATACATTTCAGTTTGAGATTTATCTTCATACATATAGACGGCCTCCTATATTTCTCTTTTTCTTACTTTCCTTTTTATTCAATCCATTCCACTTGGTATAATACTGCATAATTGTATAGGACTTATATGTAGGGAGATAGACATTTCTTGATATACAGAGATTGAGAAACTTCTTTGTAACCATGACTACATGAGGCAGCTACTGGCATTGCATTAATCCACTCAACACAATGTGGGGTTGTCCTACATAAGGGTCCTAATGAAGTGTCTACGATGACCAGGTGTTTGATGATTTTATAATACGATTGCATTGGTTTACTTCGGGAATGCAGTTGGTTTTTAAGACAGACGCTTTTATGCTTTTTATCGTTAATATTGCAGCAGCTGTTTGTCGTACTACACATAATACGATCTAGACCACACTATGTATTCTGACATGGTTGTCACATGTCCTTGTATTTTAATTTACTTTATTGTTATTTATATTAGTTAATTTTTATTAAAAAATAATTCTTCCACTGTTCCACTGGACGTATGAATGTATGGAGTACATATGATGTGTTTCACGGCCTACTACAACTGTGTGTTACGGTTTTATGAATAATAGCTTACACATATGTTCATATTTCATGCGTCATTTGAGTAAAACAGGGAAAACCACTAACAACAGCATGACATAGGCAGAAACATATGTTCCCTAATGTTACCTATAGTTTTAATGATATACAATATATCTATTTGAGCCACTTACATAGTTAACATGATACCTGTAAATTGTTAACGTATATTCTGTATTTTTTATAAATTTTTTGTATTAGTACATTTCTTCTACTCATTGTACACGGGCCTGAAGATGGCATCAATGTAATGCCGAAACTGGTAGCAGCACATAGAAGTTCATAAAATAAAATAAACTTCTACAAATCATACGACTGTTCGTAAATTATTGCATCAAGAACTCCTTGATAGGTTTCCGAAGGTATGTGGCACCAGATGTGTACACACATGTCACGCAATTTCCCGTAAACTGTGGGCCGGTGGTTTGTGGAAGCATAGGTGGCGTCGATAGCGTCCCAGCAGTGTTCCGTCGACTTCAGATCGTGCGTATTTCGTGGCCAGGACATCGACCTTGGTTCACTACTGTCCTCCTGGAACCATTACTCCACGACTGTGGCCTTGTGACATGGTGACTCGCACTATTGGAAGATGACCATGTTATCGAGGAAGACATCAAGCGTGTCGGCTTCCGGACCCAATTTTTTCCTGGATAACAGGATTTACGAGGGGCAGCGTCTGTTGCTTGACATGGGCTCACAGGAACATATTTTAATCGGTAGAGTGGTGACAGTTCGTGATTTTAACACAAAGTGGACATTCATCCCGGAAGATGGTTTTTATCACTTGAAGACGGCTGAGAACTTTGCCTAGCCACGCCAGCTGTTACTCTGCTACATTCTGTAATAACTCCCTATACTACATGACATAGCATTATATACACCTGAAGATACACCTTAGAAGTAGCGAAACCGGTTGTATGAGTCTCTAATTGACTTAAATAAATACAGCGACAGCGGACAGTTGAACTTTTCATTCGGTTTTATATTTTAATAGTCTTAGCACCAGTATGGAAACACCTGTTTTACTGTATAAATCGGTTAAACAATTATGCACAAGTACGAAGGGGTGCAGGTTGTCCGCAGTAATGTTCACGCAGTCCACAGCTGCCGTGGTACGTTTAGTTACTGCCACAGGTCCCTTGGAATCCAAGGTAAGAGTTCCCCATAACACCAATGTCTCTCCCCCTGGCCGGCGTCCGTGGCGTGGCGTTTGCATAAAAAGAAACGTGACTCATCCGACAACGCGACGCGTTTCCACTGATCGACGAGCCAGTCTCGATGCCCGCAATTGTCGATGTTGTTCGATTGACAAGGCCACCCGTCTGATGCAAAGTTCCACTTCCAACAGTTTGCTCCGAAATACATGTGACTGCACCAGCATTGTACTCTGTCGTCATATCAGCGGTAGATCGTCACATATCCTACTTTACAGAGCCGGCAATGCTCCTCCCTTCACGTTCTGTAATGCTGGTCACGTACTCGTGGTTTCTTAGTTATTCAAACCTTTTCCATACGTGCTCACGAAATTAGCTGCCCATCAGCTGACCACCATACCAGCATCGTAATTTTCGAGTCACATCTTCGCAAGCTCTGGGTCGTAACAATCTACCCTTTGTGGAAACAGCTATGCCACCGAATTTCCTCGTTTGCGACTTGTATCATCGCTGAAACGATTCGCCTTTGTCAGCACTCCGTTTGCTCCAGCAGTAATAACTTGAGCTCCATTAGACGTGGAGTAAATTAACCTGTGACGAGTCGAGCAGGTGCTCTTGTCACAAAGTGTACCAGAGCGACGAGCAATATTCAACATATCGTCGAACAACATCGATTTTGTGAGCTACATATTGTCAATATTCTTTCAGTAAATCTGGGCTGTTACCTGCCTTCCTCCTCAACATTAAATTTGTGTGGTCGTTCTGTTCTATTACTAAAGGTAAGCGTTGGCATAAATTAATTTTTTAGAACGTTTCAGTGTTCTTAAACTAAAGTTCTGGCGGCTCCCCTTTTCTAAGAAGTTTGGAAAACGGTTTATAACCCGAGTTCCAAGTTAAGTCTTTTACATAGTTCGACAAGGTTAGCCGTAGCTATTAGCGGCGTCAGATAAAAATCCCCGAAAATACTAATTTATCAGCATAAAAATAAAAGCTAAGAATAAAGTCTGGTCCCAGCTGCACGCAGCAGTTGCCAGTGAAAAGAAATGCACACGCTGCAATTAATTGAAAACAAAATTATCTCAGTCTCTCCCCATTTGGTTTGTAAGTATAAACGGCGAGCTACGGAGAGCAAATAACGTGATATTTCTTAGAAGAAAGTTATAGCAACTGCGTATCGTAATATTAAACTTTTTAACTTTGTGCTTGACTAGTAGTAGCTTGGTGTAATCATATTTACCTCAGGCTAAAATAGATACAAAACAACAAGTGACGAATACATTTTACAAAGGCTTTTCTTTAATAATTTTTTCATAATGTAGGGCACAGTAATAATATATTTCATTCAAGTCAGTACCGCCATTTGACTGTTTTTTATTTGCAGTGTTACATTACATGATCATGATTTCGGCTTTAAAGTGCCATTATCAAGTGTTTCAATGTTATATTTCTGTTTTATCACTCAAAGCAGTAGGCTTTTAGCAGAAATATTGACCAAATGGCTCTAAGCACTATTGGACTTAACATCTGAGGTCATCAGCCCCCTTGACTTAAAACTACTTAAACCTAACTAACCTAAGGACAGTACACACATCCATGCCCGAGGCAGGATTAGAACCTGCGATCGTAGCAGCAGTGCGGTTCCGGACTGAAGCATCTAGAACCGCTCAGCCACAATGGCCGGCAGAAATATTGACCCTTAGACAATATGTCTAATAGTGTATTTTAAATATGACAGTATGCCATCGTAGATAACATTAAAAGCCGGCCGAAGTGGCCGTGCGGTTAAAGGCGCTGCAGTCTGGAACCGCAAGACCGCTACGGTCGCAGGTTCGAATCCTGCCTCGGGCATGGATGTTTGTGATGTCCTTAGGTTAGTTAGGTTTAACTAGTTCTAAGTTCTAGGGGACTAATGACCTCAGCAGTTGAGTCCCATAGTGCTCAGAGCCATTTGAACCATTTAACATTAAAACACATGATAATAGCACTTTAGAGCCGAAATCAAGATCGTGTAATGTAACACTGCAAATAAAAAACAGTCAAATGGCGTTACTGACTTTAAAGAAAGGGTTTTCTTGTTTCTGTACCAGAACAGGGTGTTGTGTTCTCGATGTTGTTGCGCACACTTTTCAGTACCACCACCGCACATTCATCAGTGTTCTGGGTGCTGCACTACTCGTAACTCGATCAGGGTAGCGCCCCAAGTCCCTGGTTGACGACAATATGAAACAGATTTTTTCCACAGATATCAATAAAAGGGTTCTTGCCCTGTTGTCGCCCTTCTCGCCCCGCACAGCAACAGTTTGGGATTAAAACTTTTTAACACATTTGAAATTAACACCTTATCATTGAATAAAACATCGTATATAACAGGACCGTTACAAAGCGTAAGGCTAATTTGTGTTTATTGTTTGGTGGAAGTTTACTGTCACTTTTTTTGTCACACGAAGCGCACAGTGAAAAATGCGCTGCGACCCACTGGTGTTTTGCTCCAACCCGCAAGTAGGAGTGAAGCGGTAAGGGGTGATTCCGCACTGCCGTGTTTATTATTTGTACTTCGTTTGTCACTAAGGGAAGTCCAAACTCCCCCCTCCCTCCCCCTCCCTCCCCCTCCCCCCCCCCTCTCTGGGGTGCACAGACGGTTTTTTGGTGAGCTGTAATAATTCATCTACGTTCGCCATATAAAGCGAGGTTTATCGTAGAAAGCACCGGTTGAAAAGAAATTTTAATACGTGGCTGAATTATTCAGGTATCTTTGTTCATCAGCCGGCAAATTAAATTTAGTGGGCCGATTTAATCTTTAATTAGCGCCCTTTTTACATATCATCTCATTCGCTGCGCGTATCTAATTTGAATTAGTCTGTTGGCGTCGTGGCTGCTTTGTTCGCCGCGTCCACTGGCTCCCACAGGTTTTGCGCCGGGCTGGTGTTAACTTGATCGGCGCTAATCGCGGGCCGAGGAACGCTAGACTGCCTCCAGAAGTAAATGTTAATTTGCCTCTTTAATTTGTCTGGTGTCTTTCTGTTAACGAGGCGCGCTCGGAACAGCTTAATCATAGACAGTAATCCACACAGAGAGGGCCAACATTTTATTTTGTACGCGGCAGGCACGAACAGACGACTGTGCCGCTTATAACAATGTGACGAGACCTGCGGGTTCTGGGCGTTCCTCAGAATGTCCAGCATAATAAAAGGAATTTTGTCTAGTGCCTTAATGTGGATGAAGGTACTAGAAGTGCCTCGAAGTTTTAAAGTCTTTCTGGACTAGTGAAATTTACTTACACAGCGTGTTTCGGAGCTCCTGGCACAGGTCCCTGAGGGTCGTAAAGGGACCTTATGGTTCCTTATCAAAACTTTATCCACTGAATGCCCTCTACATCGCCCAGAAGCCTGTAATTTGAATTTTAGATACCCTTGCTACTTACCTGCGCCGTAGGCGAATGGACGAACTACTTACCATAGAATTACTAGAAAACCCAATATGTAAGAGAATAGTTGAGAATTAATTTTTGTCTAAAACTCAGAACGAGCGCACGCTGTAGCGTCGAAGTTAGAAGAGGACAAAGAAAATATGAGTTTGTGCTGTCCGCACTGCTGTTGTGGCAGCCATTAACGTATGTAGCGAAATGCAGCACGCGTGCCTGCACGCTGAAGTGACGCGCCCGGGTCGGCCGGCACGCGCCTAATGACAGTCGATTGGCGGCGGCAAACGGCCGGGAAGGCGCCCTCGCATGATTTAGTGGGCCAGCGGCGACCGGCGGCTGACGTATGCGGCTGGGAGCCTCGCCATGCGGGGGCATTGTGGCCCCTCACTCCCATTGTGGCCTTCGCGTGCCGGCAATTTCCGTCACTCGGACCTCCCCTTGGGCAGACCGCTGCTTCTGAGAACGGCTAGCTTCCCCCCACGGTAGCTTGATCTCGCTGCTTACCAGAGAACTGTAAGTTGGACAGTAGCCACAATATTTCTCATATACCGCTTTTACGTCTACAACTACATTTATACTCCGCAAGCCACGAAACGGTGTGTGGCGGAGGGCACTTTACGTACCACTGTCATTACCTACAAATGGCTCTGAGCACTATGCGACTTAGCTTCTGAGGTCATCAGTCGCCTAGAACTTAGAAGTACTTAAACGTAACTAACCTAAGGACATCACACACATCCATGTCCGACGCAGAATTCGAACCTGCTACGGTCGCTCGGTTCCAGACTGTAGCGCCTAGAACCGCACGGCCATGCGGCCGGCCTTCGTTACCTCCCTTTCCTGTTCCAGTCGCGTATGGTACGCGGGAAGAACGACTGCCGGAAAGCCTCCGTGCGCGCTCGAATTTCTGATTTTACGTTCGTGATCTTCTCGGGAGGTATAAGTAGAGGGAAGCAATATTCGATACCTCGTCCAGAAACGCACCCTCTCGAAACCTGGACAGCAAGCTACACCGCGATGCAGAGCGCCTCTCTTGCAGAGTCTGCCATTTGAGTTTGCTAAACATCTCTGTAACACTATCACGCTTACCAATTAACCCTGTGACGAAACGCGCCGCTCTTCTTTGGATCTTCTCTATCTCCTGTGTCAATCCGACCTGGCACGGATCCCACACTGATGAGCAATACTCAAGTATAGGTCGAACGAGTGTTTTGTAAGCTACTTCCTTTGTTGATGGACTACATTTTCCAAGGACTCGCCCAATGAATCTCAACCTGGCACACGCCTTGCCAACAATTAATTTTATATGATGATTCCACTTCAAATCGTTCCGCACGCATACTCCCAGATATTTTACAGAAGTAACTGCTACCAGTGTTTGTTCCGCTATCATATAATCATACAATAAAGGATCCTTCTTTCTATGTATTCGCAATACATTACATTTGTCTATGTTAAGGGTCAGTTGCCACTCCCTGCACCAAGTGCCTATCCGCTGCAGATCTTCCTGCATTTCGCTACAATTTTCTAATGCTGCAACTTCTCTGTATACTACAGCATCATCCGCGAAAAGCCGCATGGAACTTCCGACACTATCTACTAAGTCATTTATATATATTGTGAAAAGCAATGGTCCCATAACACTCCCCTGTGGCACGCCAGAGGTTACTTTAACGTCAGTAGACGTCTCTCCATTGAGAACGACATGCTGTGTTCTGTTTGCTAAAAACTCTTCAGTCCAGCCACAGAGCTGGTCTGATATTCCGTAGGCTCTTACTTTGTTTATCAGGCGACAGTGCGGAACTGTATCGAACGCCTTCCGGAAGTCAAGGAAAATGGCATCTACCTGGGTGCCTGTATCTAATATTTTCTGGGTCTCATGAACAAATAAAGCGAGTTGGGTCTCACACGACCGCTGTTTCCGGAATCCATGTTGATTCGTACAGAGTAGAGGGGGCAAATCGTGAATTTCCCCAAGGAACTTTGCAGTGAGCGGAATAAAGCGTTGTAATAAAGTATAGCATTTCTGTTACGTCGAAAAGTCTCTGTTTAAATCAGTAATAAGCGAATTACAGCAGTCGCGTTTTAGCTGGAAGTTTTACAAATTTACCCACATTGCATAAAAGTTTAATTGAAGCCAAAGGAGAAGTGTTCTGCTGTTAATACAATTGAACCATAACGTGCCAACTAAGGAAATGTGAAGTCAAAATACAGCTGATAACATTGTATATAAGAGGTGAAATTCCATGCCGGCCGCGGTGGTCTAGCGGTTCTGGCGCTGCAGTCCGGAACCGCGGGACTGCTACGGTCGCATGTTCGAATCCTGCCTCGGGCATGGGTGTGTGTGATGTCCTTAGGTTAGTTAGGTTTAAGTAGTTCTAAGTTCTAGGGGACTTATGACCTAAGATGTTGAGTCCCATAGTGCTCAGAGCCATAGAACCATTTGAAATTCCATACACATTTCCATTAATTAGGGCATTTTAATTAATAAGGCATTTTCACTGTCAACATAACAAATTAAATCTTATTACTACACTTGAAATAAAACATTAAAATCGTGAGTGTCACACTCTCAGTATCTGTTTTGTCACACTCTCAGTATCTGTTTTGTCACACTCTCAGTATCTGTTTTTGTAACCACAAGAGAAATAACTAAAATAACTGTACAAAAAGTAAAAGTTAAAAGATTAATCGTAAAGTTAGAATCATAGCAATTCTACTCTTGTAACTTTTTCTAATCAAAGTTTGCTAAAAATAGAAGCAATTATACAACATTATTATATAAATATTATGCAAATAAATAAAGTCTATACACCCTGATCACCTAACAATTTACCAGAACAATATTTAGAAGACTGATTAGTAATAACATTTTTTCCATGGTCAGTATCTTACGTATTTAATTGAAAGCAATGATGGTATAAATCGTACCTAACCAGCAAACGAAACAATAGACAACATATTTAAAGAAAACATATTATAACAAATGTCAAAATTAGATGCATTAAAATAGCTCTAGCAAGTGTGACCTACTTCAGACAATAAGAGAAAGTAATGTTATTAACAGTAGAGAAAATCAGTTATGACAAAAGAGTATCTTCAGATACTATAACAGTAATTAAAACAATTATATCAGAAATAATATAATAACCTGTATGATGAAGTGAAAAATTTGAAGTAACAGATGTAATCGTGTACTGAACAAGAAATATTAAGGCATGTAGAATGGAATGTGAGGAAAAACTAAACATTTAATTCATCTCAGGCAAACCATTTCAGAAATAAGGAGTAAATGATATAAAATTAACAGTTGAATAGTAGGAACTCAATATTCTAATAATTCTTTAAATTGTAAAATACAGCTTGTGCACAGACAAATGACGAGACCTTAAATATAGCATGAGCCATTAGATGAAAAAAGTAAATGTCGAGTAACCCGTACCAAAGGTCCTTATTGTTATTCTATATAAGTTCTCTTGCAGTAGACCTTATTCTTGAAATCAAATTCAATATTAGTATGTAACAAATGAGGAATATCTCAAGAAAATGTCTTCTCCAGCTTGTAGATAGCATCTGCAGTAGTCCAGAAAAATGAATTAGTTGACAGCACAGCTCAGCAGTAACTACATAAAGTCTGTTTCCAGGGCTCTCGGGTGTCCAGCCAGATGCGATCGTTGAAGTCCCGCGACATTGCGGCGAATAACCTTTCCGCCATCATCAGGTGGTTCTGATGGAATGGTCTGTCTGCGCAGGGAATCGAAGCCCGACTGACGGACATAAATAACACCTACAATGAGCAGACAGACCATTCCATCAGAACCACCTGATGATGGCGGAAAGGTTATTCGCCGAAATATCGTGGGACTTCAACGATGCATCCGGCTGCACACCCGAGAGCCCTGGAAACAACGCATACGCCGGGAAAGTCTCCGATCACATACATAAGGGCCACTATAGTGCGGTGGACAGTTTGATTATTGTTATTGGAGTGGTTAGATACGAAGCATTAACACTTAACAGCCTGCAGTCATGGACTGTGCAGCTGATCCCAGCGGAGGTGCGAGTCTTCTTTCGGGCATGGGTGTGTGTGTTTGTCCTTAGGATAATTTAGGTTAAGTAGTGTGCAAGCTTAGGGGCTGATGACCTTAGCAGTTAAATCCCATAAGATTTCACACACTCACAAGCCTGAAGTCGTCCAAGTAAGGAGTGCAGCAATGAAGTGATTTACGAACAGTAAGTGTAGTTCACACATCTGAAATTGTGTGATTTTTAAATGGGGTTGCAGTGTGTAGATCAAGCAAGTGCCGCAGTGGAGAGGAGTAATGCAGGGGAAGTATGTTTTGTAACAAGTGTCTACCCTCACTGTGGATAGTTAGCTTTCTTTTCTTAGAAGGAGTTGTGGGGAGCACTTGCGATGCACCACGAATTCCTTCGTCATTCGTTCTAGCACACACACAAACTAAATGACATTCATCTTTCATCATTTTAAAACTAAAAGTGTTCCAAGAAAAGTATCTCATTCCACAGTTTAGTTCGGTGCTAAAGTAGATTATAATGGCAAGGGGGGAGGCAAGAGTACTAGCTAATGTGTAATTGCACTTGGGGGGGGGGGGTGTTGTGACCGTAGAAAATTAATTTTTATTCTTGCTTTTGTGACCATAATAAGAGTCCAGGCTTCATAGGGAAACAGCCAGCCGACATTAAGAAATAGTAGGGACGTAGGGACAAGATAAGTGGTGGAGGCTGCCAAAGTATGGCTTGTTGATCAAATAACTTACTGTTTGATTTCCTGCCAGAGGAAGCAGCATGAGTCAAACATTCGCAGTGGAAGACGCAAACACCAGGGCGATAATACAGCAAGAGAGAGTGCGAGTCACGTGCGGAAAAGACTCGTGTGGAACCAAATTGTGTACAGCTAGAAACGAAAGTGTCGTGTGGAACCGAAGGCATTCTTGTGCAATCCGATCACTTAGAAATGAAAGGGTCGTGTGAAACAAATTAACTCGCGTACACCCAAATAAATGAGGAACGAAATAAAAGGCCAGGCAGCGGAATAGCTAGAGGCAGAGATTCAGATGCAGATTCAGAGCCAGTGCCGGCAGTTTGGAGATTCCGCAGCGAGACGCCAGCGGGGCCGAGTAGGCCCATAGCAGCCGATACAGCTGATAAAGACTTCAACTACGGGAAGACGATGATAGACTCTGGTGGACACTCAGGAACTGCAGGTCAAGTAGGATTTTTAGAGTTTCATTGGAATAGTGTTGAACAGAGGCTGCCAGTATTTGCCTCAATTACTTAGAGAGATTTCAGTGCTAACCAAGAACAAGTGATTGCTTTATACTTGTTTCTTATATGTAGTGGCAAGTAGCTTTGAAGTAGTGTAATATCTCTTTATATTCGATGATTTATTCTGATACAATTCTACCCTTGAATGACGTTTACTAATTTTGTATCTTCATACTCGCAGAATCCATGCGCAAAGTAGTTTCATACAATAGCTATTCCATGAGCGCATAATTATTCTTTGTAGGATTTTCTCTGGTGTTTGTTAGAAAAAAGCTTCCGAGATTGTCTTCGTGTTGATTAGCCTGAGCATTGTTTGAAGAATTGTAATCTGAATTTTGAGATTTATGACAAAAGATAACTGATACGAAAGTGTATGATTAAAAGGGAAATATATATATTGCTCCTTCATACAAAAGGTGTGTAACAATTTACATTATTTGACATTTGAGAATTAATGATATTCATCGATATATTGCGTAGTTGTTAATCAGAAGGGAACTTCCGAAAGGCTGGATACGAACCTGCATTTAATAATCCAAGAGCTCCATTACTTCTTCGGAAGGTTAAACTTCATCAAAGCCAAAAATCCGCTTGATCTGATATTTCCCGACTGATTATACAACGCTCTTAAAAATACGAGGCATTTTATTTGTACAGATTAGCAGACTGCCGCAAAGCACGAGCCTGCAGAGAAGAATCATCGCCTGATTTCATTCTAACAAGTAAAATTTCTGAATAATTTTGACTGACTGAGTTATGACTGTGTTTGCTATTATGAATGATTGATTGCTCGAACGAATTGAGAACTACATAATTACATAGATAGGAGGAAAAATTACAGTAGCAAGTCTGAATAAATAGACTGAATCTTACTAAGGGATTTATGGTCCAACACCTCACATAAGTAAATGTGAGAATAAACCTGATAGAAACTAACCAATCTTGTCTGCCTGTTGCAATTCTGTAATCTATTTTCAGGAAACTTATTTGCTTCAAGCCAAGGAGATTCTCTCCCTCTCATCTCTGAAATAAAGGTTGACAGCAATTTATAACCAACCCATTGTCGTTAACGTCCCGATTACGCTACGCAGTTCGCACTTACTTCATTCTGGTACAGTGAGGCCGTGCCGGGACGTGACAGGGGGTACGGGGGTAATGTCTAAGAAAGGTTGGGAACTACATCTACATCATTACTCTACAATTCACATTTAAGTGCTTGGCAGAGGGTTCATCGAACCACAATCATACTATCTCTCTACCATTCCACTCCCGAACAGCGCATGGGAAAAACGAACATCTAAACCCTTCCGTTCGAGCTCTGATTTCTCTTATTTTATTTTGATGATCATTCCTACCTATGTAGGTTGAGCTCAACAAAATATTTTCGCATTCGGAGGAGAAAGTTGGTGACGGAAATTTCGTAAATGGATCTCGCCGCGACGAAAAACGTCTTTGCTTTAATGACTTCCATCCCAGCTGGCGTATCATATCTGCCACACTCTCTCCCCTATTACGTGTAATACAAAACGAGCTGCCCTTTTTTGCACCCTTTCGATGTCCTCCGTCAATCCCACCTGGTAAGGATCCCACACCGCGGAGCAATATTCTAACAGAGGACGAACGAGTGTAGTGTAAGCTGTCTCTTTAGTGGACTTGTTGCATCTTCTAAGTGTCCTGCCAATGAAACGCAACCTTTGGCTCGCCTTCACCACAATATTATCTATGTGGTCTTTCCAACTGAAGTTGTTCGTAATTTTAACAACCAGGTACTTAGTTGAATTGACAGCCTTGAGAATTGTACTATTTATCGAGTAATCGAATTCCAACGGATTTCTTTTGGAACTCATGTGGATCACCTCACACTTTTCGTTATTTAGCGTCAACTGCCACCTGCCACACTATACAGCAATCTTTTCTAAATCGCTTTGCATCTGATACTGGTCTTCGGATGACCTTACTAGACGGTAAATTACAGCATCATCTGCGAACAACCTAAGAGAACTGCTCAGATTGTCACCCAGGTCATTTATATAGATCAGGAACAGCAGAGGTTGCGAGGTGCCGGGGCTAGCAGTGTATTTAACACTAAATTCTTATCGAATCTTCATATGGAAATGATGCTCTATGCCCCCCCCCCCTTTCTAACTCCTACTTTCGCTGTTGCACATGGATTAAGAAGAAACGCGAACTGACTGTAATGGACCCTGCAAGTGGAGTAGAAAAGAGTTTGGCACCTGCAATAATTTAATTTGATAGACATTAATTAAATAAAGGAAAGTTTCAGTAACGTAGTGAGAAATGAAAGGGTTGCTCTACCGATTAACAGAATGAAAGTTCTGTCCAAAATAACAATATGCTTTATTATGACTAAACTCAAAATGATAAACAAAACACATGAAACATTTACAATACATCGAATTGGATATTCAAATAAATGCGGGTGAGGTTGTCCATAAACTAGATTGTGACATTTATGACGAAGTGGTATGTGGAGCCAATTCCTTGCAACTCAAATCTTAAGAGAAACACCCAGCCAACTCAACATTAATTGCTGCTGCGGTAGTGATAACTCAGACAATGAACACCCAAGACAGAACAAAGTTAGAAAAATACGAACAGGTGCGCTCTGCTGAGCTCTGATTATCACAGTGCAAATTCCCTAGTCTGCCGGTGCTGCGGACATACATTACCAAGCTGTCTTCTTAACTGCAAGGACACGATCTGGCGTACCGGAAGCGATGGCTGGTTGCTTCGACGTCCCGTCGTGGTGATGATAATGTCGCGAGTATAGCCCGAAACAAATTGTCCTGGTCTGGTTGTTCCAGACTAAAGACTTCCTACCGATACAAATTCGCCTCTGAGGGAGACGAAGAAGGCTCGCTACACAATCACTGACGGTACAGTGATTGATTTTAACAAGCGAAGTCACACAGTAACTCCGATACAGTCAACTTTAGCCAAAACTGCTCAAGACAGACAACATAGGCCGCTTGTACGCAGAACGCTCTATTGCCAACTGTACTTGGAAAGTTACGTTGAAGTCGAAACTTCAGCAACTTCGTTAAACAGTTACCATCAAATAAAAGTATATTAGACAGCCAACGGAAGGCAGGCTGTCCAGAGCAGCGAGAGCTCAGTCTTGTAACCTACTCCGACCGAAAGGCGAGAACCCACTCTCAAGCCGAACACAGAACATTCCCGACCCCACGGCAGTGGCCGTGGTTAAACGTTCCAATCAGCAACTCGAAAACCGGCGGAGAATTCCACTCTATTGCCGAAGCACTACCATTCCACCAATGGCGATTCTTGGCGCCAATTTCTGCGTCGATTTTGCTACGTCACGGAGGTATGCGCTGAGCAAGCCAATCACACCGAGCGAGGTGGCGCAGTGGTTAGACACTGGACTCGCATTCGGGAGGACGACGGTTCAATCCCGCGTCCGGCCATCCTGATTTAGGTTTTCCGTGATTTCCCTAAATCGCTCCAGGCAAATGCCGGGATGGTTCCTTTCAAAGGGCACGGCCGACTTCCTTCCCCGTCCTTCCCTAATCCGATGAGACCGATGACCTCGCTGTCTGGTCTCCTTCCCCGAAACAACCAACCAAGCCAATCACAGTTACGATTTTGCAGAAAACGCGGGAATTTGCCCGCCCAGACTGCCTGGGAACACAAGTCATTCCCACGCCTCGCTGGTAGCCCG
Source organism: Schistocerca serialis cubense (assembly GCF_023864345.2). NCBI lineage: Eukaryota > Metazoa > Arthropoda > Insecta > Orthoptera > Acrididae > Schistocerca > Schistocerca serialis. The sequence continues at coordinate 865,257,986 of NC_064641.1, read as the reverse complement.
TCAGAAAGTGTTTTCGCTAAGTTTCTGCGAAGTAACGGAATCTCTAGCCCAGCCGCTCCTTCAGGCCCCTGCGGGCGTGTCTCCGCCGCTATTATGACAATGTCGGCGTCTGGAAAGCATTCACTCCCTCACACCCGTCGGCTTAACCCTCTCAAGATCAGCAGATCCCGTCTGTCACCGGACCACCCGGGTGACGAGAGACGCTGCGTGGGAAGTCCTCGTGTGAAGGAATAGCAACTTTTCGCCGCATGCAATTAGAGGGGAAAATCGAATTACTCAGAGTAAGATAGAAATATGAGAGGGGGCTTCTGCCACCTCTCAAGGTCCCAGGACACTTCCCTGGGGAACACCTGATATCACTTCAGTGTGTACTTAAAAAGGGTAGGGTAGTTAGGGACATCAGAATGGAAGCCACTATTTTAATTTAGCGGTCGTCCGCAGTTATAGTGGTATGTAGTGCAATCCAGCTGGACAGTTGCAGGTAGATCGGACGTCTATACAAACACCCTCCAGAGGAGTTGAGAGCTGCAGAGATCTGAGCGCCGCCGACGTTTAGGCCATAAAAAGGGACGGTTGGCGATCCAGAGGTGAGGGCGGCCTTTTTCCGCGCGAGAGGAGAACAGCAATCCCGCGGCGAGGAGGCCAAGTTAAAAAGACGGCTGCAGCGGCCCTGGTGTGGTGTGGTGGGGTGCGGTGAGGCGGGCAGCCGCAGCCGCAGGCGCACACCTGAGCCGCGCCGCGCCGCGGCCGGCCGGCGCACGTGACGCCATGACGCCAGGACGTGCCCCGCCGCGCCTTATTACCACAGCACCGCCGCCGCGAATGAGATGTCCCCGGCGGCAAATCCCTCTGCGAGTGCTCGCCAGATTCAGCGGCCCGCCCGCTCCCGTCCTCACCGCACGGCCACTTACCTGCCGCTGCCGACCTCTCGCTTATTCCGCGCCACGGCACCCTCACTGCCTCCACTCGACACCCTCCTCCACCGACACCTGATATGCCGTTGCGAATAGCCAGACATTCCTACCGTGTTACTCGCGTCTCGTGTAGCAGCCTTTTGGACTGTGAGCCCGTTTTACAAGATCGACTTTCTCGTGTCAGTTGACTAATCGTGACAAGTGAGGCTACAGGAACTCCCCTGCTATTTTATTCCTGTACCGACGAGGAGAACACGGCAAGTGCCACGTCCTTAGCTTGTGGCCTAGTGGTGGCGACTAAGATGATCCACATGGGTCAGGTCCTACCGATGTCGACAGCGATGGCATACAGACTGCAAGCAGCGCTTGGATATTACCTTACCGCCGGACACCTATTCAAAGTCCGCTACGAAACACCCTTCCTTCGCGTGATGGCGGACTGGGATTTATAAATGTACGAGCGAGCGAGAGCTACAGCTTTATACTTGTGCACAATGATGAAATTGTGGACCCACAAAGATGCTTCCCCTACGGGACGTCTGTTAGAGGAATCGCTGATCGCCACCGGCGTCTCTTCTGCCATCTGTCACGATTGCGCACAGTACACCCTCACTCTCGCACCTCTCGGCATTTATTCTTGAGTATAGTTACGTGCACCCAGACCTCCCCAACACTCCCACTCCCAAGGCGAGAGACGTTTACAGCCTGCTGCTAAGGTCCATCCCTCGCAATGTGATTGAGAGGAAGAGCCCTACGACCCTATGGCCTGCAGTGTGGAGAGCGGTCCAGAAGCCGTTCCTCAAAAAATGGCTCTGAGCACTATGGGATTTAACATCAGTGGTCATCAGTCCCCTAGAACTTAGAACTACTTAAACCTAACCAACCTAAGGACAGCACACAACACCCAGTCATCACGAGGCAGAGAAAATCCGTGACCCCGCCGGGAATCGAACCCGGGAACCCGGGCGTGGGAAGCGAGAAGCGAAGCCGTTCCTCCCCACGCGGGTACGAGCCGCGTGGTACCAGGTGGTGAACGGGAAGGTTGAAACACGACAAAGGCTGCACGCTATTGGGGTGACGGATTCCCCCCTTTGCCCACGTTGCCACCTCGTGGATATTGACGAACACCGTTTAACATGTGGATCGGCGTTAGAGGTATGGCTGCTAGTGCAGAAGATCCTCGCCTGCTACCTACGTATCGCGCCTCGCGCAATTGAGCCACGGCTCCTTCTTTGTCCAAAGGATACTTATATCACACCTGCGAAGACTCACGCTCTCACATGGTTTAAAGGCATGTCCATGTACTACCTCTTTCGAGATGATGAGAAGACGGCACTTGATTACTGGCAATTTCTCCAGGACAGTCATAGCACACTTGAGTGTACACCCCGATACCGACAACTATTTGCGCAGTGTCTTCGATGACCCCCCTCACAGTTGGGGAGTACCGGGCAGAGGATGACTGCCGTCATGGAGCTCCACAAGCTGCGAATGTTTTATCAATTTGGAACATGGAATCGGTACGCAGATGGGCCATGCACGTGGAATGGCGTGCGGGATTTGGTTACATTTTTCTTTCTTTATTATCTATCATCATACTATTAGTTTCAAATTCTATTTCCTAGCTTAGAAGGAACTCTTGTTCTGTTTGTTGCTACGGATGTACATTCTAATTTTGTTTGTCGTAAATGAAAGACGCCTTTTTCCATATAAGAAAAAAGTTGTTAGAGAAATTATTTACAAATAAAAAAATTTAAAGAAATAAATTTTTTTTAAAAAAAAAAGTGGCTAGCGTTGCTGCCTCTGGATCACGGGGCCCCGAGTTCGATACCTGGTCGGCTTGGGGATTTTCTCTGGCCTGGGACTGGGTGTTGATGTTGTTCTCATCTTTTCTTTTTCTTCTTCTTCATCATCATCGTCATTCGTGACTGTGGCATAGAATGGACTGTGTAAAAATTGGGAGTTTTCACGGGCGCAGATGACCGCGCAGCTGAGCGCCTCAAAAACGGGCAATCGTAAAATGCGTTTTAGACAGGTACGTGCCGAGTAAAACTGTGAGGGACGGGAAAAAGCCCACCGTGGTTCAACAACAAAGGTAGGAAACTACTGCGAAAGGAAAGAGAGCTTCACTGCAAATTTAAACTCAGACAAACAGAAGGCAAACGATGTCAAAGTTAGCGTAAGGAGGGCTATGCGTGAAACGTTCAGTGAATTCGAAAGTAAAATTCTATGTACCGACTTGAGAGAAAATCCTAGGAAGTTCTGGTCTTACGTTAAATCAGTAAGTGGATCGAAACATCGTATCCAGACACTCTCGGATGATAATGGCATTGAAACAGAGGATGACACGCGTAAAGCTGAAGTACTAAACACCTTTTTCCAAAGCTGTTTCACGGAGGAAGACCGCACTGCAGTTCCTTCTATAAATCCTCGCATGAACGAAAAAATGGCTGACATCGAAATAAGTGTCCAAGGAGGAGTAAAGCAACTGAAATCAGTCAACAGAGAGAGGTCCACTGGATCTCACGGGCTACCAATTCCATTCTACACAGAGTACGCGAAAGAACTTGCCCCCCTTCTAACAGCAGTGTACCGCAAGTATCTAGCGGAACGGTAGGCTCCAAATGACTGGAAAAGAGCACAGTTGGTTCCAGTTTTCAAGAAGAGTCGTCGAGCAGATGGGCAAAGCTATAGGCCTATATCTCTGACATCGATCGATCATACGCGACTGGAACAGGAAAGGGAGGTAATGACAGTGGCACGTAAAATGCCCTCCGCCACACACCGTTTGGTGGCTTGCGGAGTATAAATGTAAATGTAGATGTAGATGTAGAACCAGACCTCGTCATCACGGCAAGTGCCATCAGCCAATTTCCCAATAACACCACTCAGTGGTAGACGAGTCAAAATACGCGAACATGTGTCTAGGCTTATCTGTAGATACTCTACCGTTTCTGAAAAAACGAAGATCTTAATTTCGTAGAGGTACTTTATGTCCGCTTTACCACGCGATATCCTCACATATATCGTGACTAAGTGGTTAGGGTCGCGGTTTTTTAATTTTGGGCCCCATGTTCTAAACCCGACTGTTTCACTTTCGTTTTTGATTTATATGCTCATCTTTGTAGAAGACAACTACACAGATGTTTTGACCCCTCTTCCAGCGAACGAAATTTGTGGGAAATTGGGTAATGGCACTTGCCGTGTTCTCCTCGTTAGCCTCGCTGTGTCACGAGTGGTCGCCTATCGTGTACACGTCAGCGCCAAAATTGCGTATGTTGCGTCATCTGCTTGCCGTGCCGTTTGGCATCTAAACGGTGAAAGTTAGCTGATAAAGGACTACCCTTTTTACGAGAAGATCTAAATTTAGTAACGGTACATAGGTACAACCAGTGATAATTTTTGACGAAAACAAAAGTCGTGCTGAATGTTCTTGACAAAAGTCATTTAATAAATTCTCCACATTCCTCAAAACTGAAAGAATACGAAAGTGTTGTCCAAACGTTGAAATATCTACATTTATCTGTTCTAGAAAACAGATACTTGCAGACACATCAAATAATATTTACAAGATGGTATAATACCATCTATTTGTATTAACCTTTCTATCTTTTCTTTCTGGTAAATAACGTCGAAAATTATTTTCTTGTTAAATAGCTCTGATTTTTTTCACTGCTGAAATGATTTTCATTAAAAAGAAGCTTTCATCTATTTACTTTATTATTTATGCAAAATATAGGCTTTTTCTTAGTCCACGTACCGGTATGGCAGAACGTAAATACGGAACATTTTCGCCTTCCGGTATTTCGTTTCTCGGTTGTTCGAGAACACTAGTAGGTTCAAAATGGTTCAAATGGCTCTAAGCACTATGGGACTTAACATCTGAGGTCATCAGTCCCCTAGACATAGAACTGCTTAGACCTAACTAACTTAAGGACATCACACACAAGCCGCCGGAGTGGCCGTGTGGTTCTAGGCGCTACAGTCTGGAACCGCGAGACCGCTACGGTCGCAGGTTCGAATCCTGCCTCGGGCATGGATGTGTGTGATGTCCTTAGGTTAGTTAGGTTTAAGTAGTTCTAAGTTCTAGGGAACTGGTGACCTGAAAAGTTAAGTCGCATAGTGCTCAGAGCCATTTGAATCATTTGAACATCACACACATCCATGCCCGAGGCAGGATTCGAACCTGCCACCGTAGCAGCCGCGTGGTTCCGGACTGAAGCGCCTAGAACCGTTCGGCCACCGCGGCCGGCGACACTAGTAGGAAAAATGTCGGACCCTAGTGCAAGCTTTTCAGTGTGCAAGGAAACAACAAAGTGAAGATTAAGGAGTCACAAAATGCATTACTGTAATACGTGTCAGCTGGGCGAGCAGTCGACGCTGTAGTCACCTATTTCTGCGCATGCGCAATCTGCAGCATACTCAAGACTATAACTCCACACTCGGCATAGTCAGTTGATTATTGATTGTCCCACACGAGACGTGGTTTGTAATTGACTTACACGCAAGCAGGTGACGGGCACCCACAGTTAGTACTCGATTGCCGCGCGGAGTGGCCCCGCTGTTTGAGGCGCCATGTCACGGATTGCGCTGCCCCTTCCGCCGGAGGTTCGAGTCCTCCTTCGAGCATGGGTGTGTGTATTGTTATTACCATAAGTTACTTTAAGTAGTAATTAATTCTAGCTATCGATGACCTCAGCAGTTTCGTCCCTTAGGAATTCAGACACATTTGAACATTCTTTAGTAATCGATTTTACTTCGAAAGTCACTCGCGTAAACCGGGCTTTACACCGCAAGCCACTTTATGGTGTGTACACGTGGGTATACATTCCGTAACAGTATCAGCCCGTCCAGTTACATTCGCGGATGCTACGCGGGAAGTAAGATCTTCGGTACTCTGCCAGCTGGAATTTCCTCTGTTTCAGGATCGTGGCCATTAGGCGAGATTTACGAAGTGTTTTGGAGGAATTCATACTTGTTTTCGTTCAGTTTGGACCGACGGCCCTTGGATTTAGTGAAGGAGGTTCTCCGCGTGCACGTCTTTCTTGTCACGTCTTCCAGTGCAAGGTCGTTGCCGGTTTGCGTGACGCTGTAGTGCTGACTAAACAAATACATGACATATCGTGCAGCTCTTCTTTGAATCTTTTCCGCCTCTTAATTCAGTTTCATAAGGGTCCCACCCTGGTGAACAATACCCGTGAACTGATGGAATAAGTGTGAAGCCGAGTCTGGCATCAATTCCCCTCACGTCTAGGTTTTGTGCAGGGATTCGCATTAAGTCACTACGGGAAGAAACTTCTGGATTCATTGATAGTAAGTCGTGTAGTCAGATTACATCAGATGTTATCGTCCGTTTACGCGCGTTACATTTCAAAATGGCATAGACGCTTTCAAGTGATCGTTAGTAAATTTTTGTGTTGAAATAAGGTGCTATGTATTTATATTTATGGCAACAGCAACTGAATAAGTTTTTTTTTCTCCCATGTTCACGAATATTCCGTGTGTGAATCGTTAGCCACGTGGCCCACTTCCAATATATAATTCTATTCGGCCCACACTCGCCCCAGTGTCCCACACCGATGTCTGTCGCAACTTCCCTATATGCATCCTCGTCAATGAATGATGTTTTTGGGGAAGATGAGGTGCGAAAACAGTCTCTTTAACCTAAACCGCACAGCTAAAAAGTCACTCCATATCAGGTCCGATGCACGTAGGGGCCATGCTGGCATCAGCAGACTGCTGTCTGATGCAGGACCGATCCATGCTCGTTGTAACTTAGTATACGAAAACTCGTGGCTTCTCTGTACGACGTCCTTGTTTTCGTCGGGAGGAAGGCCCACACAACCGCATGCCAATCCCTGAGGCGCTCGACGCTGCTCAAACCAGCAGGTTTCTGAATACAAAAAAAGTACGTCATACAGAGGAGCCACGACGTGCCGCCATTGAGACCACACTCCGGATCTCCTATCGATATTTTAATTTTTATTTAATAGTCACTGCTTCATTAATTACCTAACAGTTATGTTTACGGTATCTGATCTGTCAGGCTGTAAGTTTTTATTTTATAGGTGTTTTTAATGTTATAGTTTTTACACTGGCTTTTATATAATTTTATGTTTTACCTTGCCATGCTTGGAGCTTCACATTATTAGTATTTCCTTTTTATATGGATTTTAAGTATGTATGTAATTCCACGTGCATTATGTCAGTACATGTTTTATTGTCAGACGCGTGTTTTGTCATGTGAAGTAATTTAAATTAAGGACTACGCATACCACATTTTAACCATTGCATTTGCGATACTGGTGAATCATGTACCCCAGCTATTGTGCCCACTGCTGGCCTCAGTTTCCTTATATAAATACAAAACCCATTCTCACCATCACCAGCACTTACTATGTACCTACATGTTTAGTTTGTCGTTGATACTACATCAGAATATTTTATGGTATGTATGGCTGGTATTGTAATTGTGTCAGAGACTGCAAAGGACTTGGAAGAGCAGTTGAACGGAATGGACAGTGTCTGGAAAGGAGGATATAACATGAACATCAACAGAAGCAAAACGAGGATGATGAATGTAGTCGAATTAAGTCGGGTGATGCTGAGGGAATTAGATTAGGAAATGAGACACTTAAAGTAGTAAAGGAGTTTTGCTATTTGGGGAGCAAAATAACTGATGATGGTCGAAGTAGAGAGGATATAAAATGTAGACTGGCAATGGAAAGGAAAGCGTTTCTGAAGAAGAGAAATTTGTTAACATCGAGTATAGATTTAAGTGTCAGGAAGTCGTTTCTGAAAGTATTTGTATAGAGTTTAGCCATGTATGGATGTGAAACATGGACGATAAATAGTTTGAACAAGAAGAGAATAGAAGCTTTCGAAATGTGGTGCTACAGAAAAATGTTGAAGATTAGGTGGGTAGATCACGTAACTAATGAGGAAGTATTGAATAGGATTGGGGAGGAGAGAAGTTTGTGGCACAACTTGAATAGAAGAAGGGATCGGTTGGTAGGACATGTTCTGAGGCATCAAGGGATCACAAATTTAGCATTGGAGGGCAGTGTGGAGGGTAAAAATCGTAGAGGGAGACCAAGAGATGAATACACTAAGCAGATTCAGAATGATGTAGGTTGCAGTAGGTACTGGGAGATGAAGGAGCTTGCACAGGATAGATTTGCATGGAGAGCTGCATCAAACCAGTCTCAGGACTGAAGACAACAACAACAACAACATCGCTGGTATACTGGTATACATGGCTGTTAATCATGTAAACACTTTTCATCTCTCTTACGTAGCACCAGGCCTTTTTATAGATTTAACGTCAGCCAACTGAACTAAAATAAATAAATGTCGTGTGACTAGGGCCTCCCGTCGGGTAGACCGTTCGCCGGGTGCAAGTCTTTCGATTTGACGCCGCTTCGGCGACTTGCGCGTCGATGGGGATGAAATGATGATGATTAGGACAACACAACACCCAGTTCCTAAGCGGAAAAAATTTCCGACCCAGCCGGGAATCGAACCTGGGCTCTTACGATTGACATTCTGTCGCGCTGATCACTCAGCTACCTCGAGCGGACAGCAAACTGAATTTAATTCGTTACACACTGTTTTTATAGTGAAGTGTATAATTTTGTGTGATCAAGACGGGCCTTTTAAATAGAGTGAAAAAAAAAACGGATTTAATTTACCAACCGAAAAAACGGTAACAGTTATTTTCAACCGCAGCGAGATGATTAACGGACTCTACAATAACGCAAAATGTTATTGTGTATACATTGGAATGGTAAAATTATTAAGCCTTTCGCGCCTGCCGGCTGTTGGATACCCCTAGTGATTGATTCTCAGCTGCGCACGCGATTGAGAATGGTTTGCAGCGTCCCTGCATGAGGGCAGCTGTTTCCCGCGTGTCCGGCACGGGCCCGCCGTGGGAGAGCGCCCTTTGTCCCGCAGGTAGTCAGTCGTTTCCTGTCCGCGCGCCTGGAGGAATGCGAACGCCTCCGAACGCGGTCCGCGAGGTGGCGGCTGCAGCGCGTCGCAGAGTCACGCATTTCCCAGTTACAGGTAATGTCCGTAGATCGCTGCTTATTCCGGCGTCTTGTTGTACAAGCATAACGCAGTTCTAACTATCATCCAAACCTTAGGGGTCCGGGGTATTAATGATTATTTAATAAGCAATAGAAAACCTTGAGAACAAAGTCTGTCGCGACGGCACTGCTGTGTACAGCTTGTTCGGACTTCTTGCCTCGTCAGTTCAGGGTACATTCTCGAGCATTTGACGATTACCTCCATCGTCTTCGTCAGAAGCAACTGACTGCCAAAATTGCTGTTGTTGGGGTCTTATATAGCCCATAGGCCATTTCTGCCGGCCGGTGTGGCCGAGCAGTGCTAGGCGCTACAGTCTGGAACCGCGCGACGGCTGCGGTCGCGAGTTCGAATCCTGCCTCGGGCATGGATGTATGTAATGTCCCTAGGTTAGTTAGGTTGAAGTAGTTCTAAGTTCTAGGGGACTGATGACCTCAGTCCCATTGTGCTCAGAGCCACTTCAACCATTTGATGACCGTTTCTGATAGGTGGGTAATTACGTAGTGCTGTCTTCATTTTCTCGTTATGTTGACGACACGATTATGGTCTGGTCATACGGCGTAGAACCTCCTGGGCACTTCCATGAGAACATCTGAACAGTATGAACCCGAACATCTACGAGTAGTTCACTGTCGAAGCAGAGAAAGAAGGACGGCTGTTATTTTTAGATGTTTTGATACATCGAAAATTGGATGTCACTCACTGTACCTCGCAAGCCGATGCACACTGATTTATATATTAGCGCCCAGAGTTTTCACCATCCAGTGCAGAAGAGGGGAGTTTTGAATACACTAATACACAGAGAAAAAACAGTTGCTGACGAGGACCACTTGGCTTGCGAATTTAATCCTCTGAAGTAAGTGTTCCGAAAGAAAGGCTAGGGGGCGCATGATGTGAATTCAGCGTTCTCCAAGGAAAGGAACCATGAAAAGATTGTACATTCACGTGATGAGCCACCGATTGCATTTCTTTCTTTCTGCGGCGCTACATCCAGCAAAATGGGTAGAGCCATGGGGAGACAAGGTAGAAGATCAGTGTTCCGACCTAAGAAGGTAGAGGAGATGCTACGCTCTGTTAAGGACAGTCTTGGCCTCAGGATCCCTGTGATTTATAACATCCCACGTCAGTTCGGAAGCAATTGTATTAGTCGGTCTATCCGTACCGTTTGTGCAGGACATCGACGGCATAATAAAAATTGAGAGCTGGAGAAATCTGCAGCTGCAGAACACGGTGTCACAAACAAATACAGGGCTATTACAAATGATTGAAGCGATTTCATAAATTCACTGTAGCTCTATTCATTGACATGTGGTCACGACACACTACAGATACGTAGAAAAACTCATAAAGTTTTGTTCGGCTGAAGCCGCACTTCAGGTTTCTGCCGCTAGAGCGCTCGAGAGCGCAGTGAGACAAAATGGCGACAGGAGCCGAGAAAGCGTATGTCGTGCTTGAAATGCACTCACAACAGTCAGTCATAACAGTGCAACGACACTTCAGGACGAAGTTAAACAAAGATCCACCAACTGCTAACTCCATTCGGCGGTGGTATGCGCAGTTTAACGCTTCTGGATGCCTCTGTAAGGGGAAATCAACGGGTCGGCCTGCAGTGAGCGAAGAAACAGTTGAACGCGTGCGGGCAAGTTTCACGCGTAGCCCGCGGAAGTCGACGAATAAAGGAAGCAGGGAGCTAAACGTACCACAGCCGACGGTTTGGAAAATCTTACGGAAAAGACTGAAGCAGAAGCCTTACCGTTTACAATTGCTACAAGCCCTGACACCCGATGACAAAGTCAAACGCTTTGAATTTTCGGCGCGGTTGCAACAGCTCATGGAAGAGGATGCGTTCAGTGCGAAACTTGTTTTCAGTGATGAAGCAACATTTTTTCATAATGGTGAAGTGAACAGACACAATGTGCGAATCTGGGTGGTAGAGAATCCTCACGCATTCGTGCAGCAAATTCGCAATTCACCAAAAGTTAACGTGTTTTGTGCAATCTCACGGTTTAAAGTTTATGGCCCCTTTTTCTTCTGTGAAAAAAACGTTACAGGACACGTGTGTCTGGACATGCTGGAAAATTGGCTCAAGCAACAACTGGAGACCGACAGCGCCGACTTCATCTTTCAACAGGATGGTGCTCCACCGCACTTCCATCATGATGTTTGGCATTTCTTAAACAGGAGATTGGAAAACCGATGGATCGGTCGTGGTGGAGATCATGATCAGCAATTCATGTCATGGCCTCCACGCTCTCCCGACTTAACCCCATGCGATTTCTTTCTGTGGGGTTATGTGAAAGATTCAGTGTTTAAACCTCCTCTACCAAGAAACGTGCCAGAACTGCGAGCTCGCATCAACGATGCTTTCGAACTCATTGATGGGGACATGCTGCGCCGAGTGTGGGAGGAACTTGATTATCGGCTTGATGTCTGCCGAATCACTAAAGGGGCACATATCGAACATTTGCGAATGCCTAAAAAAACTTTTTGAGTTTTTGTGTGTGTGTGCAAAGCATTGTGAAAATATCTCAAATAATAAAGTTATTGTAGAGCTGTGAAATCGCTTCAATCATTTGTAATAACCCTCTATAGAATATTGTTTGATGAAACGTAAGTGTTGTTGCAGGCCCCTAAGTACTGGTGTTCTGTAATTAAAGACGCTGTAGTTATTTGCAGTGTGTGAGAAGAAATTCAATTGTGACAGCCGATATAATCTTAGCGGTGCGTGGAAGCGAGCTCTCGATGCAAAGAAGAGCCACATATACTCATCGCAATGTTTACACTGCTACGGGAGCGGTGGCGCCATCAGCGGAGATGTTGATACCACCTACGACAGCACTGCGTAGTTACCGACCTATCAGAATCGGTATGTGGGCTATGTAAGGCCATCACAGCAGTAGTTTTGACAGCCAGTTGCTTCTGACGAAGACGATGAAGGTAACTATCGAAAGCTCGAGGTTTTACTCTGAACTGACGCGGAAAGGAGGCCGCGAATGTCTTACACAAAACAAAGCCTTGTATGTCATACATAATCCAAACAGTTTTCTACAGTAGAATGAGATTTTTCACTCTGCAGCGGATTGTGCGCTGACATGAAACTTCCTGGCAGATTAAAACTGTGTGCCCGACCGAGAGTGGAACTCGAGTTCGAGTCTCGGTCCGGCACACAGTTTTAATCTGCCAGGAAGTTTCAATTTACTACAGTGTCTAATCGGAGTTAACAATTTACAACAAAGTCAAAAATTTCCGTCTGGAAGATGTCTGATCCTGTATTGTCCCGTTCATATCCATGACTAAACTACTTTTTTTTGTTTCAATGGACAGCACGCCAAACACGATTTTACTCTTGTTACGATAAGCGTTTCAGAAATTTGTTCTAGCGACGGATATGCAAAAATTTACGTCGTACGGTGCACAGTCACCATTAGATCATCTTAGAACTGTATTATTTCTGCTCTGTGCTACGGGTTCGTAGCTGTTACCACTATTTATTTCGACAATATTACCTATTTTTTAAGCAGTCTTCTCCTTCTCTCCTTTTCTCGAAGCTGCACAGAACACCATGTTCACCTTGCTCGACTAGCTCTCCTGGAAAGAAGATACGGGATTCTGGTCCCAGTTTTCATCTACATCTACATCTACATCTATACTCCGCGAGCCACCTTACGGTGTGTGGCGGAGGGTACTTATTGTACCACTATCTGATCCCCCCTTCCCTGTTCCATTCACGAATTGTGCGTGGGAAGAACGACTGCTTGTAAGTCTCCGTATTTGCTCTAATTTCTCGGATCTTTTCGTTGTGATCATTACGCGAGATATATGTGGGCGGTAGTAATATGTTGCCCATCTCTTCCCGGAATGTGCTCTCTCGTAATTTCGATAATAAACCTCTCCGTATTGCGTAACGCCTTTCTTGAAGTGTCCGCCACTGGAGCTTGTTCAGCATCTCCGTAACGCTCTCGCGCTGACTAAATGTCCCCATGACGAATCGCGCTGCTTTTCGCTGGATCATGTCTATCTCTTCTATTAATCCAACCTGGTAAGGGTCCCATACTGATGAGCAATACTCAAGAATCGGACGAACAAGCGTTTTGTAAGCTACTTCTTTCGTCGATGAGTCACATTTTCTTAGAATTCTTCCTATGAATCTCAACCTGGCGCCTGCTTTTCCCACTATTTGTTTTATGTGATCATTCCACTTCAGATCGCTCCGGATAGTAACTTCTAAGTATTTTACGGTCGTTACCGCTTCCAATGATTTACCACCTATGGCATAATCGTACTGGAATGGATTTCTGCCCCTATGTATGCGCATTATATTACATTTATCTACGTTTAGGGAAAGCTGCCAGCTGTCGCACCATGCATTAATCCTCTGCAGGTCCTCCTGGAGTACGTACGAGTCTTCTGATGTTGCTACTTTCTTGTAGACAACCGTGTCATCTGCAAATAGCCTCACGGAGCTACCGATGTTGTCAACTAAGTCATTTATGTATATTGTAAACAATAAAGGTTCTATCACGCTTCCCTGCGGTACTCCCGAAATTACCTCTACATCTGCAGATTTTGAACCGTTAAGAATGACATGTTGTGTTCTTTCTTCTAGGAAATCCTGAATCCAATCACAAACCTGGTCCGATATTCCGTAAGCTCGTATTTTTTTCACTAAACGTAAGTGCGGAACCGTATCAAATGCCTTCCTGAAGTCCAGGAATACGGCATCAATCTGCTCGCCAGTGTCTACGGCACTGTGAATTTCTTGGGCAAATAGGGCGAGCTGAGTTTCACATGATCTCTGTTTGCGGAATCCATGTTGGTTATGATGAAGGAGATTTGTATTATCTAAGAACGTCATAATACGAGAACACAAAACATGTTCCATTATTCTACAACAGATTGACGTAAGCGAAATAGGCCTATAATTATTCGCATCTGATTTATGACCCTTCTTGAAAATGGGAACGACCTGCGCTTTCTTCCAGTCGCTAGGTACTTTACGTTCTTCCAGCGATCTACGATAAATTGCTGATAGAAAGGGGGCAAGTTCTTTAGCATAATCACTGTAGAATCTTAAGGGTATCTCGTCTGGTCCGGATGCTTTTAATCTGGCAGGTAGTTTCAGGATACTGCAGTGCCAGTGCTTAAGCCGGTGTTTATTAGCTTTTTTAAATTTTGCCTCTTCCAAAAAACAGGAGTAGATTTGCACCTCGTGCAAGACACGGTACACCACTTTATGTTGAGTGTGCAGCGTTTCTTTTTCTTTTTTCTGCCACACACAACGCTACCGGTTACTCTGCGCTGTAGAGGACATCATCAGACTCGTTGACAAACTGTAATGACTGCATCACATACGCCGTTTCTAGCACAAAATAACTTACAGCATAATCTGAGGACAGTAATGAAAGGAGAAATTGAAGATACTGTTTCACCACGTATAAGTAAAAGAAAAATTTATTGCGTCCTGCAAGAGGCGGAAATTTTCTCCAGTTTTTAGTGTTTTGTGGAATGACATTTGATGCGTAATCCGAAGTCTCGTTTGATTTGGAAGATGATAATTGGGTGCGATTTGGTGAAACCAACTGATATGACTTCATAGGGAACCATCATAATATTCCTGCTGCTTGCATTAAATTCTCTTATTCGTTATATTTGACAATAAAGTGACAATTCGTTTATTTGCTTATTTGTAATTGAACTTTTTTCCTGGCTGATAGAATTATTAAGGATTAAATAAATTATACTAGTCGCGTTTTTAAATTAAGTACCGTTTTGAAGTATGGCTCTTAGAGCTTCGAGTCCGCCGTACGACAAGTGTTCCCAAACGTAGCAGGCTACCCACAAACGCCATTTCTGTAGCGTTTCTGTGGCATATGCGTTTTTTAATTCGTGTTTGGTTCAAATGGCTCTGAGCACTATGGGACTAAACTTCTGAGGTCATCAGTCCCCTAGAACAGAGCTACTTAAACCTAACTAACCTAAGGACATCACACACATCCATGCCCGAGGCAGGATTCGAACATGCGACCGTATCGGTCGCGCGGTTCCAGACTGTAGCGCCTAGAACCGCGCGGCCACTCCGGCCGGCGATTTCGTGTTTAAAATTAAATACAATAGACTTGAGTGCTACCGAAATTGCTCGAAAAATTCAAGAAGTGTGTTAGAGAGCAACGTGAGCGCTGGAATGATTAGATAGATAGAGTACAGCATTTAAAGGTAACCGCACAAATGTGCAAGACGAGAAACTAAGTGTGCAACCGTCCTTCCTTAATGACGACCTAGTGCACAAAGTCAACAAAAAAAAGTCCACGAAGCAGATGCTACATGGTTTCATCATTAGCTCGTGCCTTTCCTCACGTTTCAGTAAGTGCTCTGTATGCAATTGTGACAAAAGGCTTACAACATGGGACTGGTTTTAAAAAATCAGGCGGCAGAATTCTAGGAGGGTGGATCTCAGAAGCCGATTTATAATATGATGGGTGCCGTAATATAGGTGGCAGTTACGTCGAAAGGTTAACACCCAGGTTTTAATGTAAAAATAAATTATGTGTTACCTATTTTATGTAACTGAAAATAAAATTGTTGTAATATTGGTTTTGTTTGTCGAACTGCTGTCATCACTGTAGACTATGTTAATAATTTTAATTACGTGTCAGATCAGAAAACGTTAATAATTTTAATTGTATGCAGCATACTCGGGCTCTCAGGCGCATGGAACAGACCGGTGACAAACAGGATGAGGTAACGAGACCCCAGGCAATCCAAAGCTGTTTTCTGCTCAGCTACTGACCAAACACGCCAGTGAGGATAAAATTCTTGACGGTTCGCCAAGACGAAGGCTTCAGTGGTAACATTCTGATGCATACAATGGACGAATTTCTGGTGGGAGTTAGAGTGATAGTCAATCGTTAAGACGACCACACGACGACATCTTTCTAGGGAATATACGCGATAGATATTGTAGAGGGCCGTGTGCACCAGAATCAATGTGGAAAGGAATAACAGCTCAGAGGGGGCACATGAAAGGAGAGTAGAGATTCAGCGGGTAATCGGAGCAGCCGGAATGCAGTGGCGCTTCTTAACCTGCACTTGATGGAGCAGTAGACACTTCAAATAGGAGAAGACGTTGATGGACTCAGGTTGGCCTACGGCATCTACAGGCTAAGTAGCAATTTTTCAGTATTCGTCGGAACAGCACTGAACATATACTGCCTGTCTCTCTGTGTCAATGAAGCGAGTTAGAGAAACTTTTTTAGTGAATAGCAGGAAGAAGTTACTCATTGATACTTGTCTCTTGCACTGTAGGTCAAGTGAGCCTTGATTGATAGTGAACTGTTTCAAAGTGTTGTTGATTTATGATTTAGGCCAAGAGGTCAGTAGTGAGTAGCGCTCGTCTCTGATAAAGGTCCTTCCTAGTTATTATTGAAAGCATCTGACATTCTGTTAGGGGGTTTGGTCTGACACGTCAATAAAGAAAAGTGTTCGTTAGAACAGTAAATGAATTGGCTCACAGTAAATACCTGATACATCAGCAAATCAACATACCAACTGCACGAGAATTACTAACCTGTTGTAGTGTAAAATGCAGCTCAACCAGGGAGAGCTCCTACCTCTCCTCTCTGCTATAAAGTGTTGACATACAAGCTAACTCATATTGTCGTTAACGTCCTGATTGCGCCAGGCAGGTAACACCGAAGGCTAAAGAAGAATTTGAGTTTTTGAATTTTACTTATTGCTCGTTTAGAGACCTGTTGCTTGGTTAAAATTGGCTCTGAGCACTATGGGACTTAACGTCTGAGGTCATCAGTCCCCTAGACCTTAGAACTACTTAAACCTAACGAACCTAAGGACATGACACACATCCATGCCCGAGGCAGGATTCGAACCTGCGACCGTAGCAGTCGCGCGGTTCCGGCCTGAAGCGCCTAGAACCGCTCGGCCACCGCGGCCGGCTAGACTTGTTGATTTACTTGTTATAATAGATCGTTCATTTTGCAGCTTCTCATGTAGATTACAAAACATATTCCATATTACAAACAGCAATGATAGTTTTCAGCAATTACAATGGAAGTAATAATTAATTAAAAGTAGATTAGAAATTGAAAGAAAAATCAAAAATATTCAAATTTTAAGAAGATGTGGTAACTTGGATAGAGAGAGAGAGAGAGAGAGAGAAATGTTTCCGTTTGTGAAACAGCCTGTTGTGAAAGCCTCGGAACTACTTCGAGCCTTGCAGTCCCGGTTCGCTATAGTTTCATTTACGGATTAATATTTAAAAAAAAACACTACTTAGAAAAACAATATAACTATCATGTTCATTGTGGAAAGCGCAGTGGTGTGTTAGTGTGAAGGGTTGTATTTCGTGAGGTTATTAATTAACCTTCAGTTGCTATATTTTGTATCATGAATTTTGGCTGTTATGTTGCTTATATACTAAATGTTGAGTTACAAGTGTTACATCACAACAGCGCTATTACGACCGCGGGACGGATATGCCTGCTATTTGTACTAAAGCTAGAACAAGTTTACAGGGGTGATTGTATTACACTGTTTACTCTAATAGAGTTTGATTATTCTAGACGTTGTGTAAGGTAGCCAGCGATAAGTGTTAGTGAAAGTGTTCGCTGTTTGAGTGTGTATTTCAGTACTGCTGCCTGTGTTGGTCCACACATTGGCACTACTGTCGTATCAGGCTTCGTATGAGATGTAGTGTTCTGCTACACGGCCCTGTCTGTCTGTATTCGTCATGTAATGTCCTTGAGACATCATCTGCGATTTTATCATCTCCAACTGGTCTTTGTTTCTTATTCCCCGTGGCATCTCATTGTCGTGCTGCGCCGGTGTCTGGTGTGCTGTTCTGTCTCGGTGACAGTGAAAAAGTACGTGTTCTGGGGATCCATGTTCTCCACACGTACGAGTAGTACTCTGCCTGCGGCCTGGGCGGAGCAAGTGCGCAGGGTAAGGGCCTTTACCTGTTAGAAAGTGAACCGTACCCCCTCTGGGATTGATATGGCTCAGTCTCAGACGCGCCTTGATTTCCGGGAAGAAATGATATACCCTACGGCCCTTATCGCTTGGTTGCCATTCCATTTGCCAGTTACTCACCCGACGTTTAACGTGTGGGCGCTTCTCCGGATGTCTCCCCCTCTTCAGCCAGTACGTTGCAGTCCAACACAAATGATTATGTCCGTAGGGAATGTTTCAAGCACCAAGCAGAGAAGAAAAAGAAGTAATAAGTGGTGTGGGGGAACTGTGCCGGGACGCGAGACTGCTGGTTTCGAGTTGTAATGTAGAAAGAGAACAAACTCCCGAACATCTGCGTTGCGATTGGTCGTAAAAGTAGGTGCTGATTAGAATGGGATAACATGAAAATGGTACTTCAGTTTCTAACAATACCACCACTTGCAAAGTAGGTTAGAAATCAGATAAATAATGTTGCTCACGTAGCATATGTTCGCTTTATCGGGCAACAACAAGGTTATTGACTGTGGATGGTATCGTCAGAATGGAAATAGTGAAGTCATTAGTTTTGGTACTTATCTTGAATGGATTCCCACGTAGATTTCGTCGAAGTTGTTATGGCTCATTTTGTTGATTCTAGGGTGATTCCACTATGACTGCTAGAAGGTCCAGATCTGTATTTTAGCAATATTTGAAGACCTAACAAATGCGTTTTTCAGGAAATTCTAAATGATCAAACAATCCCAGATCAGAACAATGGTATGGTAGAGATAATTTTTGACTTGGTGTTCACGATCCACATTTTTATTAAACTTCTTGTAAATTCACATATACTTCTTCTTAATTGTCACATCATCAAGAAAACAGTTTTGTATCAATCTTCATATATTTAATTTCCACTTTAACCAAACGCTAGACCTGACTGTTCTTCTACAAAACGAAATAACCACTTAACTTCTGCAAAGTGAAACAAATAGTGCTCTGTGCGCATTCGCACCAAAACGGTTACAAATAAGTCAAAGATTATGACAGTTTCACAGAAATGAATACACACAAGAGCCATATCACTGTAATATATCGATACATCAGAGTACCTATACATTAATAAAACCAAATGTGAATATTGTCACAAAAATATGTCTGTTACTTCGCAGAAAAGTGGTACAATATTACTGGTATCGAGAACTGGGGTTGGAGTGCCGTAATGGTCACGTAAATAAAGAACCATTACAAGTTCCAATACCGGGAGAAATACTAAAATGCTTGAACCATGATGGAATAAGAAATATTGAGGTTATGTAATAAAATATATGATGTGGTGAATGGCCTGAGGACTTTCTGACAATAGTAATGATTCCATCACCGAAAAAACAAGGAACCAAGAAATGCAGCGAGCACAGGACAATCAGCCTCATTTCACATGCAGCCAAAGTGATGTTAAGAATAATTAATAAAAGAGTTGAAAAAGTAATGGAGGAGAATCTTGGCGAGGAGCAGTTCGGCTTTAAACGGAATACGGGCACCAAAGATGCAATAGGGCTCCTGCGAATCTTGGGAGAAAGGTTTATTGAAAAAGAAAGAGACCTATATATTTGCTTCATCGATGTAGAAAAGGCATTTGACAGTGTGGTTTGGTACAAGCTGGCGACTATAATGAGGGAAAAGAGAGTGGACTGGAAAACCAGAAGACTTATAAACTCATTATATTTTAATCAAAAAGCTTCAGTTAAAGTGAGAGGAGAAAGTACAAACTGGATCAGACTAGGAAAAGGAGTAAGACAAGGATGCTGTTTATCAGCTGCTCTTTTCAACCTCTACTTGGAAAATATGAGTGACCAATGCTCATTAGATGACAAAGGAGTAGAAATTGGAGGAAGAAGAGTAGGGTGTTTGAGATTTGCTGATGACATGGTCCTTCTAACCACAGGGTAAAAAGAATTACAGGATTTGGTGGACACGATTGCAACTAACGGAAAAAAATATGGAATGAAAATTAACACAAATAAAACAAAAGTATTGGCACTAGGAGGAAATAAGGGAATAAAAATTATGCTGAATCGAGAAATACTAGAACAGGTGCAAAATTTTAAGTATCTTCGAAGCAGGATAGACACCGACTGGAAGTGCACCACAGGAATTAAAACAAGGATAGCAATGGCAAAAGAGGCGTTTTATAAGAAAAGGAGAATTTTCTGCAGCTGTCTGGACCGAGAACTCAGAAAGCGACTCATAAAATGTCTTGTATGGAGTGTCCTTCTATATTGTGCTGAAACATGGACTGTGAGGAAAAAAGACAGAGAAAGGCTGGAGGCTTTTGAGCTCTGGACATGGCGGAAGATGGAAAGAATAAGTTGGATGGATAGAGTAAAAAAATGAAGAGGTACTGAGAAGAGTGGGAGAGAAAAGACAGTTACTAGATGTAATAAAGAGAAGAAAAAGTAATTGGATTGGGCATATACTAAGAAAGAATGACGGACTGATAAAAACAGTTTTAGAAGGTTATGTAGAAGGGAAAAGGAAGCGAGGAAGGAAGAGATTCCAGATACTGGATGACATGATGGACGGTACAACATACAGCAGCCTTAAGAAGGAAGCAATGGATCGCAGAAAATGGAGTGGCAAAGGACCTGCTAATATAGCAGATAACTGATGATGATGACAAGTTCCAATCAGGATAAACCTCGACGCTGACGTCGCTCGCGGCTAGAGAGCAGCCGGCGCCCGTGTGCTGTGCCGGCGCTGGCGCTGACCGCTAAGCCGCCGAGTTGGGCGTGAAATCTGGGGGGAGGGGGGGGGGGGAGGCAGAGTGCGATGTGCAGCACGGTGGCCGGCTGTGTGTGGGAGGGTCGGCACGTACCGTGGTGTGGTGTGGTGCGGTGCGGTGCGGTCTGGCCGCCTGTGAAGCGCCGGATTTCGGAGCGGCGCAGCAGCGGGGGCGTGGCCCGGCAGTGCTAGGAGCGCGGCGCGCGGCTCCAGCCTGGAGCTGGCTGGCTGGACCCGGGCGGGAATGGCGCACTCAGCGGCCGCGCCCGCCACGCCACGCCGGCTAATGGGCTGGAAAAGCCGCAGTAAAGGATGCGCCGCCGGCCGCTTTTAAAGGCCTTCCGCCACCCCAGTCCCAGTAAAAGCCAGGCCGCGCCGCCAAGGCCGGCCGGCCGGCAGCTCGTCCGCTGCGCTCCACTCTGCCCTGCCCCGCGTGCAGCGCGTCCTCTGTTCGACTCGCCGCACTTCTGCGCTGCTGGCCGGTAACATTACGACACCTAGGCGGCGGCATGCCAGAAACCTCACGCTGCCGTCAGCTGCACTACGTGCTTGTACACCTAACTGAGTAACGATGTTGTAATTAAATTTTCTCCGAGACATTTAAGTCTCATCTTTATCTACCATAATGCTGGAAGCTGAAGAAATGAATTAAAATTCGTGCCACGGCGGGACTCGAACCCGGGTCTACTTGCTTTTTGTTTTTTACCAATACGAATGGTTTCGGGGGCAAAGTGGACAGGGGTCGTTGGACAAGGCCTGCGCACGAGGTTTGATAAATGGCCATAGGGGAATATTCATTTATTTATTGTCCACGGCTCGTGGTCTTGCGGCAGCTTTCTCGCTTCCCGCGCACGGGGTTCCGCGTTCGATTCCCGACGGGGTCAGGGATTTTCTCTGCCTCGAGATGACTGGGTGTTGTGTGTCTTTCATCATCATTTCATCCTCACTCACTCGCAAGTCGCCGTAGTGGCGTTAAAGAACTTCGAACCGCCATACGCTTTCATCATTCATTTATTGACACTCCCTGATGTCTTAACAGATGTCCTTTTACCCTGTCCCTTCTCCTTGCGTTTTCCACATACTCCGATTCTGCGCAGAACCTCATTCCTTACCTTATCAGCCCACCTAATTTTCAATATTCGTTTGTAGCACTACATCTCAAATGCTTCGACTCTCTTCTGTTCCGGTTTTTCCATCACGGGCGTGCAGATTTCTGGGGCCGAGCCTGAGCGCAACTTCACTCAGTGAGAGCGCTGAGGCTCCGACAGATGTCCAGCGCCACACCGGGCTGTAGCGATGTGGCGGCCGACGATCCCTTCTAACAAGGGAACCTCCCCATCGCACCCCCCTCAGATTTAGTTATAAGTTGGCACAGTGGATGGGCCTTGAAAAACTGAACACAGATCAATCGGGAAAACAGGAAGAAGTTGTGTGGAACTATGAGAAAAATAAGCAAAATATGCAAACTGAGTAGTCCATGCGCAAAATAGCTAACATCAAAGACAGTGTGAGGTCAGGAGCGCCGTGGTCCCGTGGTTAGCGTGAGCAGCTGTGGAATGAGAGGTCCTTGGTTCAAGTCTTCCTTCGAGTGAAAAGTTTACTTTCTTTATTTTCGCAAAGTTATGATCTGTCCGTTCGTTCATTGACGTCCCTGTTCACTGTAATAAGTTTAGTGTCTGTGTTCTGCGACAGCACCGCAAAACCGTGCGATTAGTAGACGAAAGGACGTGCCTCTCCAATGGGAACCGAAAACATTTGATCGCAAGGTCATAGGTCAACCGATTCGTCCACAGGTAAACACGTCTGATATATTCTATACGACACTGGTGACGGCATGTGCGTAACATGACAGGAATATGTTGTCGACTCACCTAAGTTCTACACTTGGCGAATGGGTAAAAAGATTCTTCTACCTTGCCCGATTTAGGTTTTCTTCTGGATGTGATAATCACTCCCAAAAAAGTGATGAAAACATAAGAGTTTGACACATAAACTGAAAATAAAAAATTAAACGTTTCAGTGGAGGGAAGACTTGAACCAAGGACCTCTCATTCCGCAGCTGCTCACGCCAACAACGGGACCACGGCGCTCCTGAACTCATTCTATCCTTGATGTTGCCTGTCTTGCCATGGACTACTCAGTTTGTAGCCGGCCGCGGTGGCCGAGCGGTTCTAGGCGCTCAGTCCGGAACCGCGCGACTGCTACGGTCGCAGGTTCGAATCCTGCCTCGGGCATGGATGTGTGTGATGTCCTTAGGTTGGTTAGATTTAAGTAGTTCTGAGTTCTAGGGGACTGATGACCTCAGATGTTAAGTCCCATATTGCTCAGAGCCAGCCTACTCAGTTTGTATACAGGGTGTTTCAAAAATGACTGGTATATTTGAAACTGCAATAAAAACTAAACGAGCAGCGATAGAAATACACCGTTTGTTGCAATATGCTTGAGACAACAGTACATTTTCAGGCGGACAAACTTTCGAAATTACAGTAGTTACAATTTTCAACAACAGATGGCGCTGCAAGTGATGTGAAAGATATAGAAGACAACGCAGTCTGTGGGTGCTCCATTCTGTACGTCGTCTTTCTGCTGTAAGCGTGTGCTGTTCACAACGTGCAAGTGTGCTGTAGACAACATGGCTTATTCCTTAGAACAGAGGATTTTTCTGGTGTTGGAATTCCACCGCCTAGAACACAGTGTTGTTGCAACAAGACGAAGTTTTCAACGGAGGTTTAATGTAACCAAAGGACCGAAAAGCTATACAATAAAGGATCTGTTTGAAAAATTTCAACGGACTGGGAACGTGACGGATGAACGTGCTGGAAAGGTAGGGCGACCGCATACGGCAACCACAGAGGGCAACGCGCAGCTAGTGCAGCAGGTGATCCAACAGCGGCCTCGGGTTTCCGTTCGCCGTGTTGCAGCTGCGGTCCAAATGACGCCAACGTCCACGTATCGTCTCATGCGCCAGAGTTTACACCTCTATCCATACAAAATTCAAACGCGGCAACCCCTCAGCGCCGCTACCATTGCTGCACGAGAGACATTCGCTAACGATATAGTGCACAGGATTGATGACGGCGATATGCATGTGGGCAACATTTGGTTTACTGACGAAGCTTATTTTTACCTGGACGGCTTCGTCAATAAACAGAACTGGCGCATATGGGGAACCGAAAAGCCCCATGTTGCAGTCCCATCGTCCCTGCATCCTCAAAAAGTACTGGTCTGGGCCGCCATTTCTTCCAAAGGAATCATGGCCCATTTTTCAGATCCGAAACGATTACTGCATAACGCTATCTGGACATTCTTCGTGAATTTGTGGCGGTACAAACTGCCTTAGACGACACTGCGAACACCTCGTGGTTTATGCAAGATGGTGCCCGGCCACATCGCACGGCCGACGTCTTTAATTTCCTGAATGAATATTTCGATGATCGTGTGATTGCTTTGGGCTATCCGAAACATATAGGAGGCGGCGTGGATTGGCCTCCCTATTCGCCAGACATGAACCCCTCTGACTTCTTTCTGTGGGGACACTTGAAAGACCAGGTGTACCGCCAGAATCCAGAAACAATTGAACAGCTGAAGCAGTACATCTCATCTGCATGTGAAGCCATTCCGCCAGACACGTTGTCAAAGGTTTCGGATAATTTCATTCAGAGACTACGCCATATTATTGCTACGTATGGTGGATATGTGGAAAATATCGTACTATAGAGTTTCCCAGACCGCAGCGCCATCTGTTGTTGAAAATTGTAACTACTGTAATTTCGAAAGTTTGTCTGCCTGAAAATGTACTGTTGTCCCAAGCATATTGCAACAAACGGTGTATTTCTATCGCTGCTCGTTTAGTTTTTATTGCCGTTTCAAATATACCGGTCATTTTTGAAACACCCTGTATTTTGCTTATTTTTTTCATAGTTCCACACAACCGCTTCCCGTTTTCTCGATTGATCTGTGTTGAGTTTTTCAAGGCCTATCCACTATGCCAACTTATAACTAAACCTGAGGGGGATGCGACGGGGCCGCAGCTGTGACCTATGACAAAAATCACAGAGCCTGCGCCAGCAAATTCCTCGCCTGGCTCTGAGCGCAACTCTGCGCCTTCGTGCAGCGCGGGCTCTGGACGTCCGCTGCTAGGCAGCGCTGGCAACAAGGCGTACTGAATGTAAAACTCTCGCTAATTATGATTGGTAACTGAATCATGTTTGATTAGCACCCCGGCATTCCACAGGAGTCTACCGCCACTCGTCTATCCTGCCTCTGGCGGGCTCCTATAGTGTTTCGAATATAACGTGGCTGTTTATCAGAGGTGGAAACGATGGCTTGGTCTTGATGAAATTTCCGAATCCTGTCGGCCGACACCAGTTCCGGACGGACGGGGCAGATAAGCAGGCAGTGGCGCAGCTAAGGTTTCCGCCGCATAAATCTGGTGCGGTAGGGCGAGAGTGCAGGGCAGCCGGGGCTAAGTTTGGACGCGATCGGCGGCGGCAGGATGTCCCCAGCGGCCGGCCGGCCCGCGGGGAGCAGCTAGTTGGCCTCGCAGCTGCAGCTGCGGCGGCAGCGGCAGCACAGCGCGATGCGGACGGCCCGGCGTTCATTATTTAGTAAAGGAGCTTTTACCGCTCGGCACATTAGCCGAGCCTGGCGCGCCGTCCCGAATGGCGATGTCTCCCCCCCCCCCCCCTCCAACTCACCCCCCACCTAGCCAGCCGGTCAGCCCCTGCTGTGCTGACGCGTTCCCTGGCGGCAGTGCGCGCCTGGGTTGCTCACTGACGCATTTGTCTGCCACAGCAGCGTTATAAAGCACGCACAGCTCTGGCCTGCTCCACTGAGGGCCTCGGTGGCACTACTCTTTCCGATATAAAATCGGAGCCATTTTTGTCCATATTGGACGTGTTGCGGCGGCGCGGTTCCTTCCGTCCCTTTACGACAAACCTGCACCTACCTGTGGACATTGTCTCAGCATATCATCAGTAGGGAAGCCGAGCGAAACCTACTGTACTTACAAGGGGAGGCCGCCAATTGTGAAATTCAGATTCGATTCATACTGCGCATAATAAAAGCTCATGGCCAGAGGTGTAATGTCGCAAAGCACCAAGATGCACTTCTCAGCCGTTGTCGAGAAAATCGACAGTTAAAAGAAACCGTTGCGGTGAAATACTCTCTACGATTATTAGCTTTCTACAGCGTCGTGGCGCAGCGGTTGTCAGTTTTCTCTATATGTCCAAGGTTGCGGGACTCGGTTGTTCGATACAGGATGTCAAATCAGACACCTTTCAGCCGTGTAGTTTCCAAACTTATTTTATTTGCATACCAGTAACGGCGATTCGCTACACCATCTTCAGGCCCCTGACCGACCTGTAGGAAGACTCCACCTCGGTTCTCGTCAAGACAGGGGTCAGCAGTACTGGTATTATTAGATTTCCGCTTGTTACAGCGATCACTTCAGCCCTCATCTGCCGCCTGCCCATCCGCTGAAGTGATTGCTGATAGGTTAAAACTGTGTCCCTAACTGCGACTCGAACCTGCGGCATTTGCCTTTCGCGGGGGAGTGCTCTACCATCTGAGCTACCGAGCACGACTCAGGACCGACATCACGGCTTTACTTTTGCCAGTACTTCATCTCCAGCGCTGGATACCTTCAGTGAAGTCTGGCAGGAAGGAGACGAGGTACTGGCGGAAGTAAAGATGTGAGGACGCGTCGCGCGTGAGTTGTGCTCGATGTAGCTCAGTTGGTACAGCACTTGCTCGCAGAAGGCAAGTCTCAGAGATTATAGTCGCGATCCGGCACACAGTTTATCTTTAAAACATCTTCGGCAAAAAATCGTACGTGAAGATCGCAAATTTTCTTTACTGACAACCGATTTGAGCTGATTACCGAGCTATCTTCAGATTAATCTGGAATGCTGCTCAATGTGTGATAATCATTAAACAGCATCGCACTAGTTAAATAAAAAATCCTCAAGTGAAAATTTTAATTTGTTATATAAAAATTTTAGTTTGTTACGTAAACTGATAACGTTAATCACTAATCAAATGTTGTTACAATCCCCATTTTGCCGCACGAATGTACAGACGATGGACAGCAAGGTTGCATCGCCCATGAATGGATGTAAACAACACACCGCATTTCTAACATTCATGTCCGGAACAATGAAGTGTCTTTGAGACAGCTGACAGCTCTCAGTTTACATAACCGAGTAAGATTTTTACTTAGGATTTTTATTATTTAAGTAGGGCTACTTAGCTCTAAAAATATGACCATGTGTAATGAGCGTCATACAATGAACAACGGTTTAGATTGATCTGAAGGTGTCTCGATAATGAGCTCAGATGGTAGAGCACTTGCCCGCGAAAGTTCAAAAAATGGTTGAAATGGCTCTGAGCACTATGGGACTTACCATCTGAGGTCATCAGTCCCCTAGAACTTAGAACTACTTTAACCTAACTAACCTAAGGGCATCACACACATCCATACCCAAAGGCAGGATTCGAACCTGCGACCGTAGCAGTCGCGCGGTTCTGGACTGAAGCGCCAGCGAAAGGCGAAGGTCCCGAGTTCTAATCTCGGTCCGGCACACAGTTTTAATCTGCCAGGAAGTTTCATATCAGCGCACACTCCGCTGCAGAGGGAAAATCTCAGCCGGCCGGAGTGGCCGTGCGGTTCTAGGCGCTACAGTCTGGAACCGAGCGACCGCTACGGTCTCCGGTTCGAATCCTGCCTCGTGCATGGATGTGTGTGATGTCCTTAGGTTAGTTAGGTTTAAGTAGTTCTCAGTTCTAGGTGACTGATGACCTGAGAAGTTAAGTCGCATAGTGCTCAGAGCCATTTGAACCATTTTTGAAAATCTCATTCTGGATGAGCCGAAACAGCTAATCAGCAAAGAAAGTAAGCGATCTTGACATAGGATTTTTATCCAAACATGTTTTCAATCAACAGATAGCGTCTCTCTCTCTCTCTCTCTCTCTCTCTCTCTCTCTCTCTCTCTCTCCCTCCCTCCCTCCCTTTCCCCCCTCCCCTCCCCACCCTCCTTCCGCACTGATATTGCCAAGGAAGAACAACCAAGCGAGGTGGCGCAGTGGTTAGCACACTAGATTCGCATTCGGGAGGACGACGGTCCAATCCCGCGTCCGGCCATCCTGATTTAGGTTTCCTGTGATTTACCAAAATCGCTCCAGGCAAATGCCGGGATGGTTCCTTTGAAAGGGCATGGCCGACTTCCTGCCCCGTCCTTCCCTAATCCAATGAGACCGATGACCTAGCTGTTTGGTCTCTTCCCCCAACCAACCCGATCCAACCCAAGGAAGAACAAGTTTATCCTTCTTTGCATTTCCAAAGGTTTTTGTACCATAATGTATCAAAAATAGACGGAAACAGAAGGGGGTCATCTCGAGCCACCTACATAACGCTTCGTCTCACCGTTTAGTCGGAGGACAGAAATGATTCGAAACGTCTGGCCTCCGGGCAGCATTACAATAGATGGAAGCGTTTTGGGAAAGCACAGAGAGATAACGATAGGCAGACGGCGATGTAATTCCGCCGTATACCAGACTCCCGTGCTGATCAGCGTTTCGGCTGATTCTGCAGCACAAACGGATCACGAGACACGTTCCCCGCCCGGTCGCAGGCACGGGCGGCGCTGTCGCACGGTACGGCGGAGTGTTAGGACGCGTAGGCGTGGCGTGGGTGGGCCGCGGGTGCGGCTGGGGCGCGCGGCGCCGGCCGGCAGCCGATATTTCTGGTTTGCAGATAAGGCCGGCCGTAATTACGTGGGGGTCTTGGCGGTCGGGAGCGATGCGTGATGGATGCGCGCCGTGACAGCGGGCGTCAGGACCAGGAAATGAGCGCCGCGGCGGCTGCCGGGCCGGGCCGGCCTCCGACCTCCGACCGCGCTTGCAGCGGGCAGCGGTTAGCCGCCGCCCACACTGGGCGCCACAGCGAGGCGTAGGCGTAGAGCAGCGCGGCCGGAGTCTGGTAAACAAACACTCCGAAGACTAAACAGTTTCCACTTGCGGAGGAATCGAGCAAGCTCCGATCGCGTGAAACCCGGCTTGCTCTGCTCACTGGTGAAGAAACCAGAAGGAAGTCGATTGCGGTGCTCAGCTTCATGTCTTTCTTCAATACATTTACAAACCGTCGTCTAGTGTACGAGGGCTGCACAGAAAGTAATGCACCGAATTTTTTCTTCACCCACACACACACACACACACACACACACTCTCTCTCTCTCTCTCTCTCTCTCTCTCTCACTCACTGGTCATACCGGACTCGAGAGTCCATTACCGCAGCAACGTATTTTCGCCATCTGTCCCTGCCTTGGGCTATTTCCTTCCATTCACCTTCAATACCTGTTGTTGTTGTTGTTGTCTTCAGTCCTGAGACTGGTTTGATGCAGTTCTCAATGCTACTCTATCCTGTGCAAGCTTCTTCATCTCCCAGTACTTACTTCAACCTATATCCTTCTGAATCTGCTTAGTGTATTCATCTCTTGCTCTCCCTCTGCGATTTTTACCCTCCACGCTGCCCTCCAATGCTAAATTTGTGATCCCTTGATGCCTCAGAACATGTCCTACCAACCGATCCCTTCCTCTAATCAAGCTGTGCCACAAACTCCTCTTCTCCCCAATTCTATTCAATACCTCCTCATTAGTTATGTGATCTACCCATCTAATCTTCAGCATTCTTCTGTAGCACCTCATTTCGAAAACTTCTATTCTCTTCTTGTCTGCCGGCCGCGGTGGCCGTGCGGTTCTAGGCGCTCCCGTCCGGAGCCGCGCTGCTGCTACGGTCGCAGGTCCGAATCCTGCCTCGGGCATGGGTGTGTGTGATGTCCTTAGGTTAGTTAGGTTTAAGTAGTTCTAAGTTCTAGGGGACTAATGACCACAGCAGTTGAGTCCCATAGTGCTCAGAGCCATTTGAACCAATCTCTTCTTGTCTAAACTATTTATCGTCCATTTTTCACTTCCATACATGGCTACACTCCATACAAATACTTTCAGAAACGACTTCCTGACACTTAAATCAATACTTGATGTTACCAAATTTCTCTTCTTCAGAAACGCTTTCCTTGCCATTGCCAGTCTACATTTTATATCTTCTATACTTCGACCATCATGAGTTATTTTGCTCCCCAAATAGCAAAACTCCTTTACTACTTTAAGTGTCTCATTTCCTAATCTAATTCCCTCAGCATCACCCGACTTAATTCGACTACATTCCATTATGCTCGTTTTGCTTTTGTTGATGTTCATCTTATATCCTCCTTTCAAGACACTGTCCATTCTGTTCAACTGCTTTTCCCAGTCCTTTGCTGTCTCTGACAGAATTACAATGTCATCGGCGAACCTCAACGTTTTTATTTCTTCTCCATGGACTTTAATACCTACTTCGAATTTTTCTTTTGTTTCCTTTACTGCTTGCTCAGTATACAGATTGAATAACATCGGGGATGGGCTACAACCATGTTTCACTCCTTTCCCAACCACTGCTTCCCTTTCATGCCCCTCGACTCTTGTAACTGCCAACTGGTTTCTGTACAAATTGTAAATAGCCTTTCGCTCCCTGTATTTTACCCCTGCCACCTTTAGAATTTGAAAGAGAGTATGCCAGTCAACATCGTCAAAAGCTCTCTCTAAGTCTACAAATGCTAGAAATGTAGGTTCGCCTTTCCTTAATCTATTTTCTAAGATAAGTCGTAGGGGCAGTATTACCTCACGTGTTCCAACATGTCTGCGGAATCCAAACTGATCTTCGCCGAGGTCGGCTTCTACCAATTTTTCCATTCGTCTATAAAGAATTCGCGTTATTATTTTGCAGCTGTGACGTATTAAACTGATAGTTCGGTAATTTTCACATCTGTCAACCCCTTCTTTCTTTGGGATTGGAATTATTATATTCTTCTTGAAGTCTGAGGTTATTTCGCCTGTCTCATACATCTTGCTCACCAGATGATACCTAGGCTCCTCAAATCAGCCTTCACATTGTCCTCCCATCTACGCCTCGGTCTCCCCACAGGACGTTTTCCCTCTAGGTGCCCTACCAGTACTCTGCGCGCTGCCCTGCCCTCATCCATTCGAGCTACGTGACCCGCCCATCGCAGCCTAGGTGAATACTGATTATGTCAAGGCTTGAATAGAGTTCGTGAACCTCTTCGTTATGCAGTTTTCGCCACTCTCCGCTAATGTCATCCCTTTTTGCTACAAAAATTTTCCTCAAAAATTTTTTTTCATATGCTCGAAACGGCTGTTCATTTTGCACAGTGAGAGACCAAGTCTCACACCCATACAGCTTAACTGTTAGAATAATAGTTTTGTATATTCCAATTTTTAAATTCCTAGACAATATCCGTGATGAAAGTAATCTATTCAGTGAGAAGTAGCACCCATTTCCCGCCCGTAATCTCTTCTTCAGTTCGGATTCAATCTCATTTCTCGAAGTGATGTCCACGCCTAGATATTTAAGTGTGTTCACTTTATCAAACCGCATGTCTCCAACTCTTAACATTTCCTGATCTACTGCCGTGGGCATTCCAGTAGTAACCAGATATTTAGTTTTGTCTTCACTTGTCCTTTGACTTACATCTTCACTAGTCTTGATTAACGCATTCGCATTTTTTTCTTCAACAATTATTTATTGCACATAATGAGAATTACACACACGAGAGAATGGTGTTTTATCTTTACACCCTATTTTTCCACGTAATCTCCGTGAATCACCTCCTCATCATCCTCAAAATGTCTTCTACGAATCCACGCCCGGGTTCCCGGGTTCGATTCCCGGCGGGGTCAGGGATTTTCTCTGCCTCGTGATGTCTGGGTGTTGTGTGCTGTCCTTAGGTTAGTTAGGTTTAAGTAGTTCTAAGTTCTAGGGGACTGATGACCATAGATGTTAAGTCCCATAGTGCTCAGAGCCATTTGAAGCATTTTCTTCTACGAATGGCATCTTTCAATGACGTAAAAGAGTGGAAGTTCGAGAACGCTAGGTCAGGTGTGTCAGATGGGACAGCCGTGGATGGTCTCCCCGGCCGCTGCAAGTAGTGGAGCTCCGCCGAAACGCCTTCTGATGACCTCACCCTCCGTGTCCAGCTACTACACTACTGGCCATTAAAATTGCTACACCAAGAATAAATGCAGATGATAAACGGGTATTCATTGGACAAATATATTATAATATAACTCACATGTGATTACATTTTCACGCAATTTGGGTGCATAGATCCTGAGAAATCAGTACCCAGAACAACCACCTCTGGCCGTAATAACGGCCTTGATACGCCTGGGCATTGAGTCAAACAGAGCTCGGATGGCGTGTACAGGTACAGCTGCCCATGCAGCTTCAACACCATACCGCAGTTCATCAAGAGTAGTGACTGGCGTATTGTGACGAGCCAGTTGCTCGGTCACCATTGACTGTTGCCTCCTTGAGTCCCTGGTTCTCGATGTACGCTTGGCGGTTGCTGGCTGACGCGGCTGGTCAGAAGTGTGGATATCCCGGACGCGTGCAGTAGTCGCACTAGCAGCACGCGTCTCTTGGTGCGTCATGCTTGTAAACACAGAGAGATAAGCGGTTGCGTAACGACACAGAGTATCTCGTATATGGTTTCTTTGTTTAATATTATTATTTTTTTGGTTAGGGTAAGGGAAAGGGAATATTTCATTTCATTTCTGTAATAATGGGTAAGGTCACCGACGAGTTTAATTTTTTTACAATTGTCAGCATCTTTAACACACACTGACACAGATTCGAATTCGTTTATTTTACGATGATTCCTGGTCCTGAGATCGAAAGGCACTGTCGACAGGTAATATGGTTTACCTGTATCTCTACTGTAGACCTCTGCGATGTGAAATGTCCGATTTTACCGTTTTCAAATGGTTCAAATGGCTCTGAGCACTATGCGACTCAACTGCTGAGGTCATCAGTCGCCTAGAACTTAGAACTAATTAAACCTAACTAACCTAAGGACAGCACACAACACCCAGCCATCACGAGGCAGAGAAAATCCCTGACCCCGCCGGGAATCGAACCCGGGAACCCGGGCGTGGGAAGCGAGAACGCTACCGCACGACCACGAGATGCGGGCTTTTACCGCTTTTTGACGAGCTGCGTCAGCCATCAACCGCCAAGCGTACATCGAGAACCAGGGACTCAAGGAGGCAACAGAGAACTATGTCGGTGCACAAGTCGTCCTTCATGGTCCATCAGTGTTCTGTGGTGGAGTTCTCAACTTAACTATTAGCAACAGTGATACCCTGCAGCATGGCAACGGATGGGTAACCGTAGCCCTTGTCCGTAGATGACAGCTCACGAGACTGCTCAGCCCTTGGCTTGGGTTCGATCCTTACTACCGCCCCATGTCCAATTTTTTTATCGCTCTCTTGTTCGGTTTTAGGAAACCAAATGAAGAATTCGTTTGACACCAACGTCTATAGCGGGCCGCTTGAACTTGCGCGCGCAACATCCTGATTGGCTAATTTTCAATTCTGATTAACTCGGAAACCGCGCAAAGCATCGATTTTTTTTTTCTCAGCCCAACCTCTCCTGCAACGCCCTTACAAACTTTCCAGACTGTTTCCGACCACCCTGTATATAGTTACAGAAAACAACTTTCTGCGAGTGACTTTTCAAGCGCTGTGTGGTCACTACATCAACTACATCTGTGGAATTCTTTTACTTATTCTTCGACAGTTAGTTGCTTTTCTGACGATGACAACAGTGGACATTGTCGAAAGCTCAGATTTTCTTCGAGTGTTAACGGAACAAATGCTCCGAAAAGATTTAATACGACAAATCTCCCGAAAAAAAAGATTGTGGTTAAGCTACTGAAATAAAATCAGAATAACAGTTGTCCTTTCAGGTACACACTTGCGGTGGGTCGACGGGCGCATACTATCTCTTCACCGTTTCCGTTGATCGACCTGACCGTGTTATTTGTCAATAGCAATACGTTCCCAGCGATATTAGCAACTCATGCTGTGTGCTGAACTGTTCGGTCTTTCAGCGGTCTTAGCAGATTACTAGTCTTCACAGTGGCTAATAAGACCATACTGCTAAGGCCTTAGTTTTACGAGAATGTCGGAAACTGTTTCACCAGTACTAATTGGGTCTATATCACAGTCACCTCTTCCAAAGAAATACTTTATCCGAGCAGGTTCTTGTTTAATACGACTAGCGGGCATTAATTGCGTAACTGTGATAAATAAATCAGCGTATAATCGCAGGCAATTACGTATTTTTCACACCTCAGCATATAGCTGTTGTCGTTCGTTGCCAAGACAACTAGTGATATTAGCACATGCAACTAATGTGATGAGCGTAGCTGTGTAACTCATATCTCGAAGCTAATGGTACGTCAGTTTCAAAAATTACTGCATCTTTTCTCTTTTAAAAACTCTAAACCACTTAAAGAACTTGTAATAGCCATTCAAAATTGATCATGGATGTTACTATTGCCTCCAGCGCCCAAACTCAGCTCACCGAAAATCGTCAGTCACGAAGACTGTCCACTTCCCTATTTCCTAGCCTCACTCAATTTTTGATGCGTCGTCTGTTCAGTAATATGATTTGGTTAAGTTGTAACACGATGAGCATATAACAAATTTAACAATTTTAAATTTCGATTAAGATCATCTTCTGTTCAGTTTTTATTCGTTTTTCATAACACATTTGTATCGTCAGTGTAATAACAGAAACTCTGATTGCTCACACGTGTGAGTGCGACTTACTGCCGTAAGACAACCAGGCAACAACTGATATTGATACATCTTCTTTTCTATCTACAACAGAATGCACTATCTTTTTTAATAATAATCAAAGGCCGTTGCCCCAACGATGACGTCTTTCAGCTTGGCATGGCCGTCGGCTTCGCTCGTATGGTGACCAGCATTCAAAGACGCCGTACCTTGTTACAGCAAATCCGCCGCCGTTCCTTCTGGGTCCTCGAACCCATGTAACAGAAGGGAACAAAAACGCACAGTACACGCTATTTATAACATAAAACTACACGTATCACAGATATACTCGTCTTATGATCCAATAGAGCTTAACTACGTTTCCTTTAATGTGAGAATTACATACTTTGCGTATCCGAAGTTTTTACTACAAACTATGCAGCGAACGGTGTTGCTGAAGGAAGGTAGTGCTGACCAAGGATGTGCTGTATTCTCTCATGAATATGTGCACTCACTTTACGTGGTGCGGCTGTAAATTATTGTTGTCTTGACGCACTAGGGTAATCCCAAAAGTAAGGTCTCCTGTTTTTTACAAGTACTTAGACCTGTTTATTTCTACAGTGGTTTGCATCAGTTTACAGCTTGAATATTTATCTGTTTTTCGACATAAGCACCATTTCTGTCGATGCATTTTTGTAGACGCTATGGCAGTTTTTGTGTTCCCATATCATACCAGGTCGCTGCCATGCTGTTCAGAAAGTTATGAACCTGTTCTTTCGCGTCGTCGTCGGAGCAGAATCGCTTTCTGGCCAAATGTTCTTATGACCGAGGGAACAGGTAATACTCACTGGGCGCCAAGTCAGGACTATAGGGTGGGTGGATGATTATGTTCCAGTGAAACTGTTGCTGGAGAGCAACGGTTTGCCGAGCGAGGTGTACGCTCTTGCTCAGCATTCCTCTTCTCCGGTTCTGAATTGTCCGTTTGAGTTTTTTCAGAGTCTCGCAGTACTTGTCAGCGTTAATTGTGGTCCCAGCGGTTCAGCTCCGACGACGAGGTGAAAAGAAAAGGTTCATAACTTTCTGAACAGCATGCCGGCGAGCTGGTATGACACGGGCATACAAAAACTGCCACAGCGTCTACAAAAATGCATCGACGGAAATGGTGATTATGTCGAAAAATAGCTAAATGTTCAATCTGTAAACTGATGTAAACCAGTGTAGAAATAAACAGGTCTATATATATACTAAGATGGTATCTGTCCTTTCGGAAATGTCCGAAAGAACGGACATGACCATGCAGCTCGTTAGAATGAAATTATGATGAAATGAACACCCTTAGCTGCTTACAGGCGCTGACATACGTCAACGGGGACAGATGAAAATGTGTGCCCCGACCGGGACTCGAACCCGGGATCTCCTGCTTATATGGCAGACGATCTATCCATCTGAGCCACTGAGAACACAGAGGATAGCGCGACTGCAGGGATATATCTCTGGCACGCCTCCCGCGAAATCCACATTCTCAACGTATTGTCCCGCACTACATTCGTAGTGCCCCCGCCCCGCGCGTTGCCGATTCCCGTAAGAGTTCGGGCCCTGTTTGTGCATTCGCACAAAAGAAGAAGATGGTCAAGTGGCCGGTGAGCCTTAACTATATATATACTAAGATGGTATCTGTCCTTTCTGACATGTCGGAAAGAACAAGATACCATCGGTGACTATGCAGCTCGTTAGAATGAAATGATGATGAAATGACCTTTGTGGAAGCCCTGAGAAGCGACGTGAGGGAGATTTCCGATGGGCACCAGCAGCTGCCCCCTACGGACACCAACGGACTGGAACTCAGACCACCGGTTCCACCTCAGCAGACACAGGACACCACACAAGAGATGCAGCTGACGGCCGCTCCAGGCTCATCCGTGGTGGCTGCCAGTGCTTCCACCGAGAGCGTGATAGGCCAGGACCAAGACGGAGGATACGCAACCCAAACAGACGATGCGGAAGCAAGGCAACGGAAACAGCGTTCGCCGAAGAGAAGAAAGAAGCGTCGACTGACTTCTGCTGACGATAGCCATAGTCCCGAGGGGACAGTGGACGACAACGACAGTATCGACCTGAGACCCGTGGATTCAACAGATACCGAGATGGCGGTGGAGGAATTACACAGCGACGATAACTTGAACTCTCCTTCTGGTGACCGGAAGGCAGAAGTGGAGATGACAACTGTCCAACACCAGAGCGGTGACAACGTTGCCTCCCATCCTTCGACCAGTTCCGGAAATATGCTGGGGGACTGGGCGCATGAAATGGACTAACAGGAACAGAATGAAAATACG
Organism: Schistocerca serialis cubense; assembly: GCF_023864345.2. NCBI lineage: Eukaryota > Metazoa > Arthropoda > Insecta > Orthoptera > Acrididae > Schistocerca > Schistocerca serialis. Next base: position 865,221,256 of record NC_064641.1, on the reverse strand, counting down.
AACGCGACGATTGAGGATAGTCCTGGCCAGAGGCCGGGAGGGGTCGGGAAATGTTGAACAACTTAGTGTGGCGAGGAGCGCCGGGGGTGCAGATAGACGCTTAATGACACCGCTCTCCAACTGATGAACACACGCCAGGCGTACCGCATTGCGACGATAAACATTATTGGCATTCGGACACCGCTTAAAATTCAAATGCTGAAAGATATGTTACGCGCTGCGGACCTGGATATTGTACTCCCACAAGAAGTACGTTTCACATCGCCGCCAGAGTTCTACGGCTACGAGGCACATTATTCAGTGCACGATGAAAGTGGATGCGGTGTGGCGATTCTCACCAGGGAAGGAATAGGACTGGAGGACGCCATGTCTCTCCCTTCGGCGCGTGGCATAGCGATCACTGTCGACGGCGTTCGTTTCATCAATTTATACGCGCCTTCTGGCTCCACAAAACGAAGAGAAAGGGCGACATTTTACACCGAAGAGATAGCACCGTTGTTCGCTGGACACTATGATAACTACATAGTGGGCGGCGACTTTGTGTCGTCGACAGAAAGGACCAAGTACCTCACTACGTGCCATGCATGGAACTGCGTGCGTTGATTACCGAAATGGCGCTTCTGGACACCTGGGAACTGCAGCATGGCGACAGACCGGGTTATACGTTTGTAACGAGACACTCGGCGAGTAGACTTGATAGAGTGTATGTGACACGAGCTCTACGGACGGCGATACTGGATGCCGAAATCTGGCCAGCGGCTTTTACGGATCATATGGCGTACGTCTGTACGATTTCACTAACGCGTCAGAAGATATGGCGGAGTAAGGGTCCCTGGAAAATGAATTGTGCACTTTTTCGTGACGCTGCATGTCGCCGGTCGATAGAGGCGGTATGGGAGACATGCGTTCGCCGCCAACGAGCATACACCTCAGTTCTCCAGTGGTGGATCAAATGCGCTAAACCAACGTTACGGAGAACGTTGATACGATACGGGCAGGACAAATCGCAGTGGAACCGCACGACGGCTGATTTTTATTTTACAACCCTGAGGGAGCTGATGACCCAACAACCATCGCCGGAAAGGCACACGGCCATGCGCAGCATAAAAGGCAAGTTATTACAGCTGACGAGACTAAGAATGGAAGGTATAATGGTCCGGGCGAGATTGCCGAAACCCCTCCATGCACCACGTAGTACGTGAGCGCCAACGACGACGCAGTACATTGATCAGGGAACTAATCTCTGAAACTGGCCAGCAAGTTGTGAACGAGCGTGATATTGCTCATGTGTTTACTGACTATTTCCGCCAGTTATATGGACCTGTACAACTGAACCACGAGACACTACATGATGTCATCTCGGAAATGCCAGATAGAGGACCACCACTGGATGCAGAGACTTTCATCACAGCGATAACAGAGGACGAGCTGACAGATGCAATTGCCAGGGGGGCTCCGAACAAGTCCCCAGGACAGGACGGCTTCCCAATTGAATTTTACCGCGCCTTTGCATACCTCATGGGGCGGACCTGGATTCAGATGTACAACGAACTCCTGTTACCACAGACTGAGATACCTGCCGAATTCGCAGAGGGTATCATCATCCCAATACCCAAACCACGCGGTGGCAGAAGGCCAGGAGATTATAGACCACTCACTCTCTTGAACTGCGACTATAAGATTTTCGCGCGCATCCTTGGGGCTCGCCTGCGGTCTTCACTTTCTGATAGACTCCTCATAGATCAAACTTGCCCCGGCGGTAAGAGTAACGTACATACGGCGCTCGGTGACTACCGAGATATCACCGCATTAGCAGCGGCATGCCGAGTGCGTGGAGCACTCGTCGCTATTGACTTCGATCATGCGTTCGACAGAGTGGGTCATACCTTTTTGCATGCGGTGATGGGCAGATTGGGAATCCCACAGGCCTTCGTCCTAGTGATCATGCGACTGTTACACGGCGTGCGATCAAAGGTCTCGGTGAATGGACGGGGCACTGACTACATTGTTATTTCAAGGTCAGTTCGCCAAGGTTGCCCCCTTTCGATATTTTTGTATGCAAGGGCTTTGGAACCCTGTCTATATGGTCTCCGAAGACGGTTGGAGGGAGTGCCGTTGCCACAACTGACCTTTCATTGCCGCGCTTATGCTGACGATGTGATGCTGGTGGCAAGGACAGGAGACGAAGTACCTACGGCGTCGGCATGGATACAGCGATACGGGATGGCGGCAGGAAGTGTGCTTAATCTACAGAAATCGCGCTGCATGAATGTCTGTCGAGGATTACAACCGGGGGAGGAAGGCCCGCTCATGTTAGTTAGGACCATAAAATGTCTAGGTGTTACATTCCACACGGATGTGCAGCGGACAGCAGCGGATAACTACCGACACATATTGAAGCTGATGCGGACAATGGTGATGTTACAAAAATTAAGAGCGTTGGATATGATTCAGAGGGTGACCTATGTTAACGTATACATAGCACCGAGACTCACTCACGTCGCGCATGTCCTGCCTTTAACGCGCACAATGGCATCACGGATACAAGCAACTTTCGGAACCTACGTAAGTGTGGGACACCTGTTTAAGATCCAATACACAACGCTTACGCTACCACCTGGAGAGGGTGGACTTGGTCTAGTGAACGTATATGAAAAGGCACGCGCCTTATTCGTCAGTACGATTTTCCAACAGTGGCGCGGTCAATTTCGCAATATCTCGGGTGCGTTGGCCGATGTACTAGCGCCCACTTCAATGGTGCCCTCAGTCAATGTGGGACATATTTCACCGAAGCTGTCACATTTCAAGTCTTTTTTTTTTTTTTTTTTTTTTGAGCTTAGCTATGTCAGAGATTGCTTCCCAACAACACGACTACCGACGACGCGAGATGTATACCAACTCTTACTGCGCAGGTGCCCCAGGAATACCCTGGAAAAGAAGTACCCAGACAAGAACTGGCGACAGATATGGCGCGTTGTACGGAACGTTTACCTCCCAACGTCGGTACGCTCAACATGGTATGTGGTGGTAAATAGGAAGTTCGCAACGAATCAACGGCGGCACGCGATTCATTTGGCAGACACTCCACTATGTTTATGCTTCGCAACAGTAGACACTGATGAACATCGTTTATCATGTAGTGGGACGGCTCCAGTGTGGCACTTAGCACAACAGATATTGGCGTTCCTGTTACACTCCGCCCCTCACACAATTTCGTCACACACACTTTTTTTCCCCCAAGAATCTTATTTTCCGGTCCAAAGAACCAATGCAGTGACGTGGGTACGGGGAATGGTGGTGGGCTACGTGTATAACGAATCGGAAAAGGATAAAATTGATTTTTGGCATTTTCTCCTGGATGGACACACGAAGTTGCAACAGCATAAGAAATATGGGAAGACTTCGCTAATTACTTGCGACTTACATTTACCGACCCGCCGGGCAGATGGGGTGTGACGGGTGAGAGATGAGATAGACGAAGAAGCCGAGATAGACATCGATCACACTTACGGACCCTTAGTTAATTTCGAGAAGACGACCCAGTCATACACCAACGTCTGGGGAACGAGTCGATAGATGGCTCTCTTGCTCTATCGAACGTCGGGCCGTGAGCAGGTGTCGCCCCCGACACGAATTTCATTTCATTGCTACAGGAGCATGTTTCTTTTGTATCTGTACTATCCGCAATGTCTTCCTGTCTTTCATTTGGGCATTTACAGTTTTCTTCATTGCCTTAATTAATTAATTTTCTAATTAGCCACTATTTCTCAACATAGGACATTGTAGACACAATTTATGCGGTAGTACAACAAAATGTATGTCAGCAAAGGTGGTAAGCCTGACATTGGGGAAAAAAAAAAAAGTTGGTAGAGCACTTGCCCGCGAAAGGCAAAGGTCCCGAGTTCGAGTCTCGGTCAAAAAAAAAAAAATGGATAGAGCGTCTGCTATGTAAGCAGGAGATCCCGGGTTCGAGTCCCGGTCGGGGCACACATTTTCATCTATCCCCGTTGACGTATGTCAGCGCCTGTAAGCAGCTAAGGGTGTTCATTTCATCATAATATCATAAAACAGGTCTATGTATTTATAAAAAAAATAGGAGACCTTGCTTTTGGGATTAGCCTCGTATCGAACTAGTCATACAGACCGGACATCCTATTCACTTAGTGGGCGTCGAATAGATCGGACGCAGAAGCAGAAAAGGAGAATGGGATCCACGAAGACAGGCGTGCCCGCGGTGCTGTTACTGCGGCGAACGGCTGTAGGCGCCGCCGAAGACACGCTCCAGGGCCGTTAGGCGGCGTTTGGGCCGCCGTTAGCCGCGGACGGCCGTATCTGCGGCCGAGCACGTCGTTCGGAATGGGCAGCCGCGAGGGCGCAGCGGCGCTGCGTCACGCGGGATTACGCCCACTGCAGCGCGTCGCACTGCCGGCCGAAAGAGCGCCGAGCAGAGCTCCCAGCAAACAGTCTGTGGCGGCCGCCGCAAGGGCGCACCTTCACTGTGGCCATCAGTTGTCAGCGCTGCTTCAGTACTCGGGACAGAAACAAACTACGTGTCTACTGTGGCGATTTCCCGTACAGCGCAGGCCGCATCATCATAAACGATATTTCTGTCAGGTATTGGACTGACCCTAGGTATCGTAGAAGACAGATCAAAAGAAGGCAGATCTTCATTTATACCATTTGCAGATGTACAGAAAGCTTTTCACATCGATGACTGGAATACACATATTGAAATTGGGAAGATGGCGGGGGTAAAACACCTAGAGCGAAAAAGGTACCAACAACTTGTACAGAAATCAGACTGCAGTTATAGGAGGGGGCGTTCAGCCAGTAATGCAACACTTTTTTTCTGAAAGCAGGCTGTTTTTTTTTAGTTTTTCAGGATTCCAATACACTATTTTATTCGCCACTCTTTCGGATACAAAACCACATTTTCAATATAATTTCCGTTTAATGCGACGGCCTTAGACCACCTTACTGGGAGGGTCTTTATGCCCGTATGGTACCACTCGAGCGGTTCTAGGCGCTTTAGTCTGGAACCGCGCGACCGCTGCGGTCGCAGGTTCTAATCCTGCCTCGGGCATGGATGTGTGTGATGTCCTTAGGTTGAAGTAGTTCTAAGTTCTAGGCACTGATGACCTCAGATGTTAAGTCCCATAGTGCTCAGAGCCATTTGAACCATTTGGTACCACTCTACTGGTCGACGTCGCAGCCAACGTCTTGCTGCACCTGTAACCTCCGCATCTTCCACGCATTGCTTCCCCGCAGAGTGCATCCTTTATTGGCCCAAACAGGTTGAAGTCGGAAGGTGCGAGATCCGAGCTGCTGGGTGGACGAGGAAGAACTCTTACGGCGTAAAGTCAACGCCGGCACGCCAGTCGGGTACGACAGAGAAGAGAAGGGTGTGAGAAGAGATCAGCCAATCGCACGGTGACCGACCTCGACGACGAGACAGCAGTGGCCCCTAGGTGAAGACGACATAAGCGCCGCGCCCTACTGGTGTCCGCCCACTTCGATGGCAACTGCAGTTCAGTTGGCAAACTTTTGTTAGAAGCGGCCGCTAGGACCAGAAGCGTTACTTGTGTTTGTCTATTCTGTAGAAGACCGATTATTTTGTATGTTACCCTTTGTTTTCGACACGTTTGTGTAATTGTTCTTGTGGATGGTCATGTATAAACTTAAAAGAATTCTCAGATCGAAGTTAACTATCTGTACTTGTCTTGTTGTTATAAGGCAACGGCCTTGCCGCAGTGGATACACCGGTTCCCGTGAGATCACCGAAGTTAACTGCTGTCGGGCGTGGTCGGCAGTTGGTTGGGTGACCATCCAGGCCGCCATGCGCTGTTGCCATTTTTCGGGGTGCACTCACCCTCGTGGTGCCAATTGAGGAGCTACTCGACCGAATAGTAGCGGCTTCGGTCAAGAATACCATCATAACGACCGGGAGAGCGGTGTGTTGACCCCACGCCCCTCCTTTCCACATCCTCCACTGAGGATGACACGGCGGTCGGATGGTCCCGGTAGTGCACTCGTGGCCTGAAGACGGAGTGCTTGTTGTAATAAAACTTTTTAATACGAGTTGTTTCATTGTCTAGCGGATCGACTATGCACGATTCCTAGACACAACAAGAACAGTCCAGTGAAATCCTCTCGGGTGCACAGATGTGTGTGAGGCCTTGCGTTGTTATGGAGAAGCAGAAGTGCGTTTGCACTTTAGTGGCGACGAACACGCCAAGTCCTTCCTTCAGTTCCCTGAGGGTAGCACAGTACACTTCAGAGTTGGTACTTGCACCATGAGGGAAGACATAAAACAGAATAACCCCTTCAGAGCCCCAGGACACCATCTTCATGACCTCACCGGCTGAGGGTGCGGCTTTGAACTTTTTCTTCAGAGATGTGGTGTGGCGCCACTCCATAGATTGCCGTTTTGTTTCCGGGTCGAAGTGATGAACCGATGTTCCATGGCCTCTGACGTTTAGAAAAAATGTGTTACGATCAGCCCCGAAACACGGAAGCGACTTCGCACTACATAGCTCTGAGTACCGCAAGTGTTGGAAGAGTGCGTCAGCAGTCTCAACAGAGAGTTCCAGTTGAGCAGTGATGTGTTTAATTGTGTTGAGTCGGTCGCCTCGAATGAGAGTGTCCACACGTTCCAAAATTGCAGAAGGCACACAGGTGATCTAACAGGTTTGCACAACCTTGTAGCTATGCTGACGGACGCCTCGCCCAACCAATCACTGTGCTTTTGACTCTGTAAGTAGTGTGTAAGCCTAGGGACCTCAGCAGTTCGGTCCCATAGGAACTTACTACAAATTTACAAATGTAGTTGCTTGTACAGTGAACCTTGCAGTTACGGACTTGATTGCTTCCACCACATGGGTACTCAGAACGCCAACGTTGAGGATACCGAGTTCAATGTTCAGCTCAACGCTCAAAAGCTATGCGATCTCTGCGTACGATACGCTTTCTCAACGTGGCATACACGATCGCAGCGCTCTCCAGCGGCAGTTGTCGACTGTATCTGGCCTGCACACCACGTTGTTTACGAAATGGACGGTCGTAAAATTCCTGCGTTAGTCCCCTTGTCCATATGCTACACGTATTGTTCTGTATGTTGTATACATGAATAAAAGCTTCAATATCGATTGATATGTTATATGGCAAAGAGGAAAGTACCATGTCCAGTCAATAAGGAAAGCGGCTTATAAACGTTCCTTACGAATAGCACGATGCAAATTTACAATAGTTCTCCAAGTAAGATAAAAATTATTTCATCATACTCACTTTTCAGTCAAATCCTAAGGTCATTCTTAACCTGATCACTGTTCATGATCACCAACAGAATCTTAAGAATATGTGAAATACAAAGCTGGGTAAAGTATCTTACTGCGATTGGTAGAAGTTGTCGTGTAGATAAAGCCAACCGAACAGTCGGATACCAGAAAGAGCGCACTTATATTTGCATAACATCAAATATTATAGAATATACTTTTATTAAACTAATAAGAGAGTATCAGAACCTACCAGAAAACGCGAAGGCTAATAAAAAAAAATTTTTATCCAGCGAGAAACGAGTCTGCAACACATCGCCCAATACTTCGCAAGTCTGCGACTCTGCCCATTGCACTACACCGAGCATAAGTGTCGTACAACCGGAAGTTGCATCTTATCATGAAAACTTTAATCGTAGATGTGTTATTTACTGATATGTAATTATGACAAACTGTACCAAGCACATTGCGTTTCTTATGCGTCCTCAGTCTACCGCTGCTTTGAAACGGGGACTGGTTTTTGAGAGATCCTCAATTTGCTAATGCTTAGAAACAGCATACATACATGTGGGCTTACACTGAAAACCAGTATGGCATCTCTGGACTCTGTACTGAAGAGAGATGGCGTGCATATGACGTAGAGGGCGTTCTTCGTCCCAGTGGTCAACCTTCAAACGCACATTCAGAACATCTGTCGTGCTAGATATTGATGCGGACGTTCGGAAAGACTCCCTATCGTGCTTTTACCACGTTAGAAACTCGCCACGCTCGACGCTCGAAAGCACGGTCCATGTGCCGACGACTTTACTGTTACGACGGTGTAGACCGTGACGTATCTGGACGCCTTGGTACAGAAGCCGCAAGACACAGTGAGAGCTCGCAGGCGCAGGTAGCTGCCAAGTGGCGGCTGCGGGCCGTGCGCCCAGATAAGAGGCGGCTATCGGCCGTGTAACGAGCGTCGGCCCACAGTGTCTCCCTCCAGCTGGCCGGCTATCCAAGCCTCCAGCCGCCATTTCTGCTGGAAGTGCCCCCCAGCCGTCGCCGTCCTCCGATAAGCGGCAGGCTGTGGCGAGACTGCGGTGACTTAGGACTGCCGAGGCGGGACCGGGCAATACGGGCCGTACGAGCAGAACAGCTGCTACTGCTGTTAGGGCCACCTCAGTCAGTCGGCGTCCGTGCAGTTCTACGGACGTTAGTCCTTCCTAGCAAACTATCACTGCGTGAGATTCGTGATTCCGGTTTTTTTTTTTTTTTTTGTGGTCTTCAGTCCTGAGACTGGTTTGATGCAGCTCTCCATGCTACCCTATCCTGTGCAAGTTTCTTCATCTTCCAGTACTTACTGCAACCTACATCCTTCTCAATCTGCTTAGTGTATTCAAATGGCTCTGAGCACTATGGGACTTAACGTCTGTGGTCATCAGTCCCCTAGAACTTAGAACTACTGAAACCTAACTAACTTAAGGACATCACACACATCCATGCCCGAGGCAGGATTCGAACCTGCGACAGTAGCAGTCGCGCGGTTCCGGACTGAGCGCCTAGAACCGCTAGACCACTTAGTGTATTCATCTCTTGGTCTCCCTCTACGATTTTTACCCTCCACGCTGCCCTCCAATGCTAAATTTGTGATCCCTTGATGCCTCAGAACATGTCCTTCCAACCGGTCCCTTCTTCATGTCAAATTGTGCCACAAACTTCTCTTCTCCCCAATCCTATTCAATACTTCCTCATTAGTTACGTGATCTACCCATCTAACCTTCAGCATTCTTCTGTAGCACCACATTTCGAAAGCTTCTATTCTCCTCCAGTCCGAACTATTTATCGTCCATGTTTCACTTGCATACTTGGCTACACTCCATACAAATACTTTCAGAAACGACTTCCTGACACTTAAATCTATACTCGATGTTAACAAATTTCTCTTCTTCAGAAACGCTTTCCTTGCCATTGCCAGTCTACATTTTATATCCTCTATACTTCGACCATCATCAGTTATTTTGCTCCCCAAAAAGCAAAACTCTTTACTACTTTAAGTGTCTCATTTCCTAATCTAATTCCCTCAGCATCACCCGACTTAATTCGACTACATTCCATTATCCTCGTTTGCTTTTGTTGATGTTCATCATATAACCTCCTTTCAAGACACTGTCCATTCCGTTCAACTGCTCTGCCAAGTCCTATGCTGTATCTGACAGAATTACAATGTCATCGGTGAACCTCAAAGTTTTTATTTCTTTCCCATGGATTTTAATACCTACGAGTTTTCTTTTGTTTCCTTTACTGCTTGCTCAATATACATATTGAATAACATTGAGGAGAGGGTACAACTCTGTCTCACTCCCTTCCCAACCACTGCTTCCCTTTCATGCCCCTCGACTCTTATAACTGCCATCTGGTTTCTATACAAATTGTAAATAGCCTTTCGATCCCTGTATTTTACCCCTGCCACCTTTAGAATTTGGAAGAGAGTATTCCAGTCAACATTGTCAAAAGCTCTCTCTAAGTCTACAAATGCTAGAAACGTAGGTTTGCCTTTCCTTAATCTTTCTTCTAAGATAAGTCGTAGGGGCAGTATTGCCTCACGTGTTCCAATATTTCTACGGAATCCAAACTGATCTTCCCCGATGTCGGCTTCTACCAGTTTTTACATACGTCTGTAAAGAATTCGCTTGATTCCGTAGCGCCAACAATTTTCGTTTGACGCAATTCTTCATGCGGCTGCTGCCCATGCTTGAATAGTACTGCCATATGTACCACATTTCGCAGGCTATCCTGACTTTTTAGTGATATCGTGAGTAGAGCTATGAAACTACTGTAAGCTGCCGTACACTACCATTAAGTAACCGTAGACTTCGGTAGTTCCCCTAGTAGCTTTATCAGTTAAGGTCGTACCAGCGTTATCTGTATGTTAAGTGTGTTGCATACTTGTCGGGCGTCACAGAGATCGCTTACTTTATGTATGCGACAAAGCTCTACCATCTGGTGAGCAAGATGAATGAGACAGGCGAAATACCCACAGACTTCAAGAAGAATATAATAATTCCAATCTCAAAGAAAGCAGGTGTTGAAAAATGTGAAAATTACCGAACTATCAGTTTAATAAGTCACAGCTGCAAAATACGAACGCGAATTCTGTACAGACGAATGGAAAAAGTGGTAGAAGCCGACCTCGGCGAAGATCAGTTTGGATTCCGCGGAAATGTTGGATCACGTAAGGCAATACTGACCTTACGACTTATCTTAGAAAATAGATTAAGGAAAGGCAAACCTACATTTCTAGCATTTGTAGACTTAGAAAAAGCTTTTAACAATGTTGGCTGGAATACTCTCTTTCAAATTCTAAAGGTGGCAGGGGTAAAATACAGGGATCGAAAGGCTATTTACAATTTGTACAGAAACCAGATGGCAGTTATAAGAGTCGAGGGGCATGAAAGGGAAGCAGTGGTTGGGAAGGGAGTGAGACAGGGTTGTAGCCTTTCCCCGATGTTATTCAATCTGTTTGTTGAGCAAGCAGTAAAGGAAACAAAAGAAAAATTCGGAGTAGGTATTAAAATCCATGGAGAAGAAATAAAAACGTTGAGGTTCGCCGATGACATTGTAATTCTGTCAGAGACAGCAAAGGACTTGGAAGAGCAGAATGGACAGTGTCTTGAAAGGAGGATATGAGATGAACATCAACAGAAGCAAAACGAGGATAATGGAATGTAGTCGAATTAAGTCGGGTGATGCTGAGGGAATTAGATTAGGAAATGAGACACTTAAAGTAGTGAAGGAGTTTTGCTATTTGGGGAGCAAAATAACTGACGATGGTTAAAGTAGAGAGGACATAAAATGTAGACTGGCAATGGCAAGGAAAGCGTTTCTGAAGAAGAGAAATTTGTTAACATGGAGTATAGATTTAAGTGTCAGGAAGTCGTTTCTGAAAGTATTTGTATGGTGTAGCCATGTATGGAAGTGAAACATGGACGATAAATAGTTCGGACATGAGGAGAATAGAAGCTTTCCAAATGTGGTGCTACAGAAGAATGCTGAAGATTAGATGGGTAGATCACATACGTAATGAACAGATATTGAACAGAATTGGGGAGAAGACGAGTTTGTGGCACAACTTGACGAGAAGAAGGGACTGGTTGGTAGGACGTGTTCTGAGGCATCAAGAGATCACCAATTTAGTATTGGAGGGCAGCGTGGAGGGTAAAAATCGTAGAGCGAGACCAAGAGATGAATACACTAAGCAGGTTGAGAAGGATGTAGGTTGCAGTAAGTACTGGGAGATGATGAAGCTTGCACAGGATAGAGGAGCATGGAGAGCTGCATCAAACCAGTATCAGGACTGAAGACAACAACAACATGTATGCGACAAGTGTCTTTCTACATTCCCCTCAATACCAGAAGCAGTTAACGTTCTAGAAACTGAGTAAGGCGGGTAACCTATGGAACATTTTTGTTCTACATAATCCTTCTGTATGTCACTTAAGAATAAATAGTATTTATAGCAAAACGCAGTTATCGATGTTTAATTCAGGTTTTATTCGAACTATGTTGATTTGTAACGTAAAACAGATCGATATTGCAGTAAAAATAAAGAAAACAGATTTATCATACGGCGCTAGAAAAAGCAATTTCCTCAACAAAAGGTAAAATAAAAAACCGCAAAACAAAAATATAGGGTCTGCCAAAATGAACATACCTTTTTTAAGGCTTTGTAGCATTTATTACGTTCAACTTATAATTGTAAATAATACACCAAATAAAAAAGCAACTGAAACAGTTTTGTTTGTATACCTGTGCGCAATGGGAAGAGTATGGAATGACAGAGTAACTGACGAACGTGTTGAACGAGTGCGACTCTTTCACGCGTAGCCCCAAGAAATACTCCCGCGGAAACTTTATGGGCCTTTCTTTTTCGGTGAATCAACTGTAACTGATGTTTCTTATCGTGATGTGCTACAGCTTCGTGCCTCAGTGAGAAGAAACTGAACAAAACATCTTTATTTGAGAGCAAGAGAGTGCGCCGCTTAACTGGCATAACTCAGTACGCGACTGGTTAAACGATGTTGTATCCGACAGGTGGATTGGGTGCAAGGGGCCGGTTGACACAGCATTTTATGCGTGACCTCCACGTTCACACACGATCTGACGCGATCATGTGTATGTGCTTCCGATACCAGCTGATCTATCCGACTTTAGGAACAGTGTTATTGCAACAGTTACTCCTGACACATTGACCAAGGTTTCGGAACAACTCGCCTATCGATTCGATGTGTGATTGCTTTTCACACTGAATAATTGTACGAAAAACTGTTTGTGTTACTCTTTCATTTGGTATATTATTTATAGTTGTGAGGTGAATGTAATACGTACTACAAAGCCTGAAAATCCGGACATTCATTATGTAACACCGCGTACATCAAACATCGCTTCAATACTTCGTCAAAATTGCATCAAAAATGTTTCTGTTATTTATTAACAACCTTCGCATGTTTCTGTAATAACAGCAAATTGTTGACTTAGATCATGATGAACGAAGTTATACTGAGTGCAAAATAACAATAATAATTATATGTATTTCTTTATGTCTGTGCATGTAAACTGCACTTGCATCAAAAATATTGCTTTGGATATATAACAGCGCAGAAGTTACGTGATCAGCTAATTTTTATCACTTATAAAATTCAGTTTATTTCCTGTAAGAATGTAAAGTACGCTGTGCACTGTGGGCTAACAGGGATGCTATGTCTTTGTAATTTTTTTTCCCCCCAAAACAAACCGCCAAACAAACCTGGAGTATTCGTCGGCTCCCTTTTTCTCATTTACGCATTAATTTATGTTTTTTTCTATAGCAGTTTTACCAGTACTGCCGGTTATCATATAATTTACTACGCCATTTATGTAGTTTCCAAAACTGCGGAACCGTAGTTCTGGTGGAAAGCAACCCGTCCCGCGTTAGCCTTACGCGTGTCGCCAGATATCCCGACTTTTGGGCACAGCCAACATTTCGAAACATAATGAATCTTCACATGGTCAAGTACTTGAAAGTTCCAAAATGATTTACTGAATGCGGCAGTGGTGGTAATCAAGGCAGTTAGAGCACCTTGCACTATGAGTTCTCGATAACTCAATGCCTCAAACTGTACGTTTCGAAAACATTCAGGCACGTGGCTTCCATTGTTGTATTATTGCCGCTACTTCGCGGCGTTGTCAGCTCGCCTTGTAGCCCCGAAGGTCCCCACTGACCACGAACCACGTCGACCGCAGTTCAGCTTCCGGCGAAACGGAGACCCGGGAGGGGCAGCGGCAGTTCAGTAATTCGTGCGCGTTAAATTATGCGTAGTAATTTCTTTAATCCGGTAAGGCGAGAAGGCCGGCGCGGCGCGCCATCGTTGGGGCGTTACGTTACGTTACGTTACGGAGGGCGCCGTAGATTAGCGCGGATTACCTGACGCGCTTCGGCAGGTGCGCCGCGCCGTCTTCCTGGGCCGTCTTAATCTGGCGATTTATCAGCGGCCGGGATCCCCGGCTGTCCGCCAGCGCCGCTGCTACTTGCACGCACTGTGCGTGCAGGCGAGCTGCCCAACTCAAACTCAGCGGGGGGCGGCCGCTCGTCTGCATTTCTGGAGCCGGACCAACGCAAGTGTGCCAAACGCACGTAACAAATTGCTGCATTCCGTAGTACGTGCCGGCTGTTACAGACACCGCTGCGAAACTCCTGTATTACCAGATAATGTGTTTTAAGAGGGTGTCATAGAGCCCATGTTTCTAGCGTTGTCATAACGGTGTTCGGCTCAATTGACATGGAGCCATCAGCTGAGGACTGCGCAGACAAGAGAGATGAAACACTGATGAACCAAACATTATGACTACCTGCTTAACAGCTTGTTTGTTCGCCTTTGGAACGAAGTACATCACTGATTCTGCGTTATCAGGGATCCAACAGTTTGTGGGTAGGTTTTGGAGGTATGTGGCATTACATGTCTTCGCACAGGACATGTAATTAGCGTAAATAACGGGCCGCTGATTCGCGTACGCGTCGATGGCGCCCGGTACCGACCAAGGTGGGTTCCAAAGCATTTACTGGGTGATCAAAAAGTCAGTATAAATTTGAAAACTGAATAAATCACGGAATAATGTAAGTAGAGAGGTACAAATTGACACACATACTTGGAATTACATGGGGTTTTATTAGAACCAAAAATACAAAAGTTCAAAAAATGTCCGACAGATGGCGCTTCATCTCATCAGAATAGCAATAATTAGCATAACAAAGTAAGACAAAGCAAAGATGATGTTCTTTACAGGAAATGCTCAATATGTCCACCATCATTCCTCAACAATAGCTGTAGTCGAGGAATAATGTTGTGAACAGCACTGTAAAGCATGTCCGGAGTTATGGTGAGGCATTGGCGTCGGATGTTGTCTTTCAGCATCCCTAGAGATGTCGGTCGATCACGATACACTTGCGACTTCAAGTAACCCCAAAGCCAATAAGCACGGACTGAGGTCTGGGGACCTGGGAGGCCAAGCAAGTGGCGGCTGAGCACACGATCATCACCAAACGACGCGCGCGAGAGATCTTTCACGCGTCTAGCAATATGGGTGAATAAAACCCCATGTCATTCCAAGCATGTCAATTTTTACCTCTCTATCTACATTATTCCATGGTTTATCAAGTTTTCAAATTTGTACTGACTTTTTGATCACCCGGTACATCAGGCGAACTGGGGTGCCGAGCCATCAACGTGGGTTCACTATAATGCAGCTCAAATCACTGTAGCACCGTTCCGACTCCGAGGCACGGACAGCTATACTGCTGAAAGCAGGGAAGACGTCAAGCATGAAGGGATGCAGTTGGTTCGCAACTGTCAGGATGTTTTCGGTTACTACCAGCCATCACTGTTAGAGTCGCCGTTCTCCTCGATGACGGCGTTTGTGGAGACGAACATCGACCAAGTGTAGGAAAAATGTGATTTAAGAACAGATATGTTTCCATTGGTCGACGGTCGAATCTCTATGGTCCAGCTATCCTGCTTTACAGAGCGGACAACTCTCCGAAATCCACGTTCTGTGAAGAGTCGTAGACCTCCAGCCATTTAGCGCCTAGTGGTAGTTTCGCTGTCCTCCTACCCCTTTCCGTACGGGCTCACGACAGTAGCTCGTGAACATTCGACCAGCTTCGCCGTTTGCTGGTACTGGGTCACAGGCTGTGCGTAATCATAATCTGCTCTTTGACAAAGTCGCTCTCTTAGTGGATTACCCAGTTGCAGACCATATCTTCGCTAGGCTGATCCCCCGTCCACGTGTGCTTCGCGTGCGTACTTTGGTTACCACGTCACGTGACCGCAACGAACCAGGCGGCATCCAACGCCGCGATGGGCAATCGTCATAATCTTTCAACTCATCAGCGTACATCTGCAACCGCAAGTCTTTTATCCGCATCTGCGAATTTTAATGGTTGCAACCCTTTTAAAACTCATTTCGCTGCTATGAGCGTGTATACACATCGTGCTGCGCCGTTCCCCAGGTGTTACAACTCTCTGTCGTAATTACTCAAAAAGATTTCATGAAATTTTTTTGACAAATTTTGCAGTCCCAAGAAGTCAGATGAAATCATATTACAAGTAGTCGTAACACCTTGGTTGACGTATTTTAGTCCTGTAGTTCAGATGTAAAATTAACGTTAATTCGTCGTAACGTTAAATCATTTTAACGTGCCACCCCTTCTCAGTGTAGCAAGCGTTGTGCTCTCTACTGCCGTACATATTACAAATAAAAGTTCTCCGCCGCGTTTTTCTGCCTACATGTGAAGGCTAATATCAGGGACTTCTTTAGGGATTTTGATACGGTTGTCACTAACAGGTGGACTGTTTCCAGAAGAATGGTTCTGCATATAATTTATTACCATACGTCTGACAAGTAGTACGGTCGTAGATACTTAACAGCTACCTGTGCGAACCCGGGGCAGGGCGCTAGTGTAAATATATTTCGATAGATTAGCTGATTTTATGCCAAACATTATGTATCTGCATGTGATGGAAATTAACTAAAATCTGGATAATACAAGCGCCCTTTAACATTTTACCTAAAAGTAGTTATTATTACGGGTATCCACAACAGTGCATGCTTTCACCCTCAAAGCAAAAAATGGCTCTAAGCGTGGGTCTTAACATTTGAGGTCATCAGTTCCCTAGACTTAGAACTCTGGCGCATTCGTTTCAGCGGAGTATCTTACAAGAGTTCCCATTATCAAAAGATTCCACTTTGTGGGAGTATTGTACGCGTGGCACAAAAGGCAAGTCATAAACGTAATTAGTATTCTCTTTCATAACGGCGGAAGCTTTGTGAATAAAATGGCGAGGAAAGACGTGTGGTGGAATGGCGGGTAGATCGGCAACTCTGCCGCGCGGCCCCACACAGGCAGTCAATATTATTAGCATCGCTGTCATTTTCCATCGAAAATCGATTTGTATATATTAAAGCGGCATCTGATACCGGTAGCGGCTGCGGCGGCGGCCTGGTCGGGAAGACTGTAAACCTCCGCAGTGATGCGCGCGTGGCTCTCGCATACAGTGTTCTAAACGTTTGTCATATTCTTCTCCTTTGCTGTTTGCCTTCTTCTGTTTCCTCTACGTTCCAACTGTACAGTTTTCCCCCCCCTGTTCGTGGAACGAAACTTACCCTTTCAGAGGTTCCCCACCATAGTGTCATTCTGAAGTGAGAAGACACGTTCTTAGCTGCGCATTTGGTCCATTGTGCTATTAACAGAACGTATGTGATGGGAATTTTGAGTAGAGTGAGGTTTCCCAATGTAATTTTGTCAGAGGCCCAAAGGACCTGGAAGATCAGTTCAAGGGAGAGGATATGAAATGTGTGGTGTCGATAGCTACGATTCCACGGCGCAGGTGAAGTTCTTGGGTTGGCACTACGACACAGACATCGACGGCAGCGCCCTCTAGCCGGCGCTGTGCAGCTCTACGAGCGCCGCTCCAGATTCAGCGCATTTGATTCCGAGGAGACGACCTAGCAACATTGTTTCTACTTCATAGGGGGCTAACAATTACAGACTGTGTTACTTCAGTGATAGTTTGTCCAACTACTAGTAGCTGTTAGATTTGATGGATGAACGGCTTCGCACCTACGTGCTCATCTGTACGCAAAGTTATGTAAATGAGGTAAAACCTAATTGCAGTACCAAGCATTTCACCTTTTCCTGTCCCTACTCACTCCCTACATTCGGCCTACCCTTCCGTTTACAGGAGAAGACCCACGCGCCGACTTCAGGCGGGATAGAAAACAATGGACATCAACAGAAATATTGTATCAAGATATGGCGAGGGAGTTACATTAGGGACTGACACACTAAAAGTGGAAGGTCAGTTTTGTTACTTGTGCAGGGAAATAACGGACGATCGCCAACTGCCAAAAAAGCGTTGCACAAAATGAAAAATTTGCTAACACGGAATATAAATTGAACTGTTAGGATGTCTTATCTGAAGATACACTCCTGGAAATGGAAAAAAGAACACATTGACACCGGTGTGTCAGACCCACCATACTTGCTCCGGACACTGCGAGAGGGCTGTACAAGCAATGATCACACGCACGGCACAGCGGACACACCAGGAACCGCGGTGTTGGCCGTCGAATGGCGCTAGCTGCGCAGCATTTGTGCACCGCCGCCGTCAGTGTCAGCCAGTTTGCCGTGGCATACGGAGCTCCATCGCAGTCTTTAACACTGGTAGCATGCCGCGACAGCGTGGACGTGAACCGTATGTGCAGTTGACGGACTTTGAGCGAGGGCGTATAGTGGGCATGCGGGAGGCCGGGTGGACGTACCGCCGAATTGCTCAACACGTGGGGCGTGAGGTCTCCACAGTACATCGATGTTGTCGCCAGTGGTCGGCGGAAGGTGCACGTGCCCGTCGACCTGGGACCGGACCGCAGCGACGCACGGATGCATGCCAAGACCGTAGGATCCTACGCAGTGCCGTAGGGGACCGCACCGCCACTTCCCAGCAAATTAGGGACACTGTTGCTCCTGGGGTATCGGCGAGGACCATTCGCAACCGTCTCCATGAAGCTGGGCTACGGTCCCGCACACCGTTAGGCCGTCTTCCGCTCACGCCCCAACATCGTGCAGCCCGCCTCCAGTGGTGTCGCGACAGGCGTGAATGGAGGGACGAATGCAGACGTGTCGTCTTCAGCGATGAGAGTCGCTTCTGCCTTGGTGCCAATGATGGTCGTATGCGTGTTTGGCGCCATGCAGGTGAGCGCCACAATCAGGACTGCATACGACCGAGGCACACAGGGCCAACACCCGGCATCATGGTGTGGGGAGCGATCTCCTACACTGGCCGTACACCACTGGTGATCGTCGAGGGGACACTGAATAGTGCACGGTACATCCAAACCGTCATCGAACCCATCGTTCTACCATTCCTAGACCGGCAAGGGAACTTGCTGTTCCAACAGGACAATGCACGTCCGCATGTATCCCGTGCCACCCAACGTGCTCTAGAAGGTGTAAGTCAACTACCCTGGCCAGCAAGATCTCCGGATCTGTCCCCCATTGAGCATGTTTGGGACTGGATGAAGCGTCGTCTCACGCGGTCTGCGCGTCCAGCACGAACGCTGGTCCAACTGAGGCGCCAGGTGGAAATGGCACGGCAAGCCGTTCCACAGGACTACATCCAGCATCTCTACGATCGTCTCCATGGGAGAATAGCAGCCTGCATTGCTGCGAAAGGTGGATATACACTGTACTAGTGCCGACATTGTGCATGCTCTGTTGCCTGTGTCTATGTGCCTGTGGTTCTGTCAGTGTGATCATGTGATGTATCTGACCCCAGGAATGTGTCAATAAAGTTTCCCCTTCCTGGGACAATGAATTCACGGTGTTCTTATTTCAATTTCCAGGAGTGTATTTAGAGTCTAGCCATATAATGAAGCGAAATGTGGCCAGTACCCGGTTCAGACCAATAGAGTAGCGAAGCTTTTGAAAAGTGGTGCAACAGAAGAATACTGAAGATCAGATGGCTAGATCGTTTAACTGTTGAAGGGGTGCTGAATCGAATCTGCGAAAAAAAAATCTGGCGCAGGAAAAGAAGTCGTTTGGTAGGACACATCGTGATGTATCAAGGAATCATTGGTTTGGTAATGGAAGTGCGCGCTTGTGTGTGTGTGTGTGTGTGTGTGTGTGTGTGTGTGTGTGTGTAGGGGATTGGGGGGGGGGGGGGGGGGGGAGGATTAGTAGAGCGATATACCAAGGCGACAATAAGCAGCTTCAAATGGATGTAAGTTCCAGTAGTAGTTATACGGAGATGAAGAAGCTTATACAAGATGCCTGTCGTAGCTTGTTTCTTTCCTTCCTTCTGGTACGTGAAAGAAACAGTCAAGTTAAATTTTACTTTGATACTAGTTACAACTGTATTTCTGTTTCACGTTTCTGTGCTCGCACTGTGATACTGTTTTACAATAGGCGTCAGGATTTATTGTACTTAGTTAATATTGGGGCAAGTATTACTGCTCTCATAATTACAAACCCAGTGGAACTTTGTTACGAGTCCGGACTCGTAACTATATTGTTGTTATATTACATGTGGACAAATCGGTTTTGTTGGCTTACTACAGTAGTATTTCCTGCGACGCCATGAGGATATACGAATATTGTAGAAGTGTCTGCAATGTTCACATATTAACAATGCATTCATTAAATCTGTTTCCACTGCAGCTGTATGTTATACCGTAATTACATTTTGACGTTTCTACATCACACTTGTATAATTATGGCTGACTGCGCGAATACGGACCGATTAGCATACAGTACACAACGTAAAATGTAAAATCTTTAAAATATATACGAATCGCTCTTTGTGGCAACGATAAATTGTTGTTCTTGGCTTTCTTGTGAATAAATAGACTTTGTGGAGTCTTTGTAGACTTCTAAGGCACAATAAACTTCGTCAAATTTTTTTTTCAGTTTTTCTAGTTCCTGAAGCCCTCTAAACTTCTCCAACGTCTGATTTTTGAAGCTTTGGGGCAGTTCAGCTTTGTGGATCACCGAATAGAATCTTATAGCTCTCTCTTCATTCTCGTCTTCCTTCGATTGTTACGTTTTTGTGTACTCCATCGAACTACTCGAATATATGGTCTCTTCCGATCTCACGACGTGTATAATCACAGCTCATACTCTGCACATGACGTGAAGATTAATAAATACCACCTTCCGAAGTTTATTTTTTTATCTTTTTCTAAGCCTCTGTATTGTTACCAGCATGTAGTTGCTTTGGAGAGCCTTACAATTCGCGAGGATCGTCATCACTACTGCCATCATCTACATCAGGGCCTGAGCCTTTTGATCTGTTCTGCCTCATGGCTCCTTAAAAATTGGTCAAATCATCTTTTCATTGTAATTCCTGAAGACCTTTTTCCTTTTGGTTTATACAGGTTGTGTCATAATTAATGACGTAAACGCATACAGTTAAAGTACACGATACTAGAAGCAAGAAAGTCTTAGTAAATATAGGTCCGCAAGTAAATAAGTAAATATAGGTCCGCAAACCAATCGTTAGTCACGTAATTGCGACTTTGTGGTAACCTGCCATTACTAACTTGATTATGTGTAAATACAGCTTGCCGGTCGATGGTGTGGTCTTTATTTACAATCACGAGGCATGAAATTGTAAACAGAATGCATACGACAATAAAGTACATAGTCAGTGCGTGTTATGTCATGTGTTTACAGAGCGTCAGTTGTGTTGTACGAGTGTTGGTGTTAACACGGAACGTTACTGTTCAAATGGTTCAAATGGCTCTGTGCACTGTGGGACTTAACATCTCTCATCAGTCCCCTAGAACTTAGAACGACGTTTAACCTAATTAACCTAAGGACATCACACACATCCATGCCCGAGGCAGGATTCGAACCTGCGACCGTAGCAGTCGCGCGGTTCCAGACTGAAGCGCCTAGAACCGCTCGGCCACCCCGGCCGGCAACATTACTGTAAAGAGCAGTGTGCGGATATGCATTTCATGTATGGCTTCTGCGGCATCATCTTGCAGGGTTTCTTGAGGACGTTCGCTTTGAGCAACGCCAGAGGACGCGGTACATGCGTGATAGAGCACAGCCGATATGGCCACAGATGGTTTGGGAGAGGATGACCTGTACCGTGGCCTCCAAGTCCACCTGATCTGAACCTCATGGGTCTCTGTGTTTGGGGCCATCTTGAAGATGTAGTGTACGCAACTCCGGTTAACTCGGTTGAAGACTTGAGGCAGAGACTTATCAGTACTTTTCGAAAAGATGCAGGCGATTTTGAAAGGATTCGAAAGTCATTGTGGCGACTGGTGAAGACCTTCATCCGGGTGCAAGGTTGACACTTTGAACATCTCTTTGAACTATGCGTACAGCCATGTAACTTCTGTGGTGTTCATTGGAGACTTCTACCAAAGTATCTCTAATAACTTTTCTTACCGTTACCGTTTCCTAACTTGGATTGACGTTTACATGGAAACAAGTCAGCGGTGACTGGTAACCACAAAGTCACAGTTATCTCGCAAACAGTTCGTCTTTGGACCTATTTTTACGGAGACGTTTTTGCTTCTAGTATCGTGGACATTCAACTATATGCGGTTATGCGATTAATTGTGATACGCCCTGTAATGTTTTAGCGAGTCTTGCTTCTGGCATACTTCTATTCTCCTTTCATTTCGCTTCTTAAGCATGTAGTGTTTGCATCCATAGCGCAATGCAGGTGTAGCCATAGCCTTATAGAACTTTCTCCACAATTATATTAGAACAAATAAGCCCTCGGTCACAAATATTAAAGTCAGAATTGACCAGGTTTCGACGCTACTATTAGCGTCGTCTTCAGAATTAGACTAACTGCCCTAAGACATATTAGGTATATAATACATTAATAAAATTAAAGTTTGTACTGACTGGAAAAAGATGCACTACTTACAAGTCACATATTAACAAAAATCTAAGCCGGAAAGGCGACGTCATGAATAGTTGTGAGATGGCAAGCCGCGAAGGGCTGTTCGTACTGTTAACAAGGGTTGCAACAAGACTCTTGCGTCTTTCTCTTTTCCCCAATTCCATTCAATACCTCCTCATCAGTTGCGTGATCTACCCGTCTAATCTTTAGAATTCTTCTGTAGCACCACCTTGCGAAAGCCGCTGTTCTCGTATAAACTATTTACTGTCCATGTTTCACCGCCAAACATGGCTACACTCCATACAAATACTTTCAGAAAAATTCCTGACACTTAATTCTATATTCGGTGTTAACAAATTTCTCTTCTTCAGAAACGCTTTCCTTGCCATTGCCAGTCTACATTTTATATCCTGTCTAATTCGACCATCATCAGTTACGTGGCTTCCCATATAGCAAAACTCATCTCCCACTTTCAGTGTATCATTTCGTGACCTGATTCCCTCAGCATCACCTGATTTAATTCGACTACATTCTATTATCGTCGTTTTGCTTTCATTGATATTCACCTCATATCCTCCTTTAAAGGCACTGTCCATTCCGTTCAAGTGCTCTTCCAAGTCCCTTGCTGTCGGAATTAGAATGTCATCGGCAAACAGCAAAGTTTTTATTTCTTCTCCACCGATTTTAATTCCTACTCCAAATTTTTCTTTTGTTTCGTTTACTGCTTGCTCAATATACAGATTGAATAAAAATGGGGATAGGCTACAACCCTGTCACACTCCCTTCCCAACCACTGCTTCCCTTTCATGCCCCTCGACTCTTTTAACTGCCATCTGGTTTCTTTAAAAATTGTAAATAGCCTTTCGCTCCCTGTATTTTACCCCTGCCACCTTCAGAATTTGAAAGAGAGTATTCGAGTCAACATTGTCAAAAGCTTTCTCTAAGTCTACAAATGCTAGAAACGTAGGTTTGCCTTTCCTTAATCTATTTTCTAAGATAAGTCGTAGGGTCAGTATTGCCTCACGTGTTCCAACATTTCTACGGAATATAAAGTGATTTTCCGCGGTGTAAAAGGCGGTTTTTCAGGGTCTTGACAGGTGGTCGTATTAATGTGAGTGGACAGTGTAGTTTGTAAAGCCATATTGCAGCTTTCCGGCGGTTACGTCGTCCTTTTTCAAACACTTAAAAGCTATGGAGCAGCACCCGCACAAAATATATCGTACAGTGTTAATGTACTATTTAACTGTGTTTGTATGATAACTAGATGAAGCACTACGTTGAAACACTATCTCTTCAACAACCTACGTAGATGTAGCCTCATTTCGCATAGCAATATGTCATTGTAACATCTTTCTGAATCATGGATGGACGATTAAATGAATGGGTATACATTTCTATGACGTCCAAGTGTTTCATATTCGCTGCCACGCACTTACAATCCGCACCAAGTTCATTTGTGCGGTATTAAAGTATTTTCCCGGTTTGTGTTTCTGCCTTTGTCATTCAAAACGCGGAAAAATTAATCTTTTTTGTCGTTTGTTACCGGGCGAAATGAGATCCACTTAGACTGCTGCGAGCGCTAATCCGGGTGTACGTGCTACACCAGCGCAAATTATGCGCCCTGTGTTTACATTTAAGGAGATTATAATATGTAATTTTTCTGCTGTCTGGCGTGGCGCCCCGCAAAAATGAGAATAAAAGCCACGGGGCCCGCGGCGTAGCTCCCACCTCTGTGGGCCGTACGTGGCAGGCATTCTCCGCAGCACGAGGCAACTCTACCTTGCGGTGGTCTCGCGTGTTCTGTGGAGAGAACAGCGGTTGTTCATGTCAGGCAGTAACACATGTGTAAGATGAAACTGCTAGACGCAAAGCGCACAAGGTGTGTGACGCTATCACATGCTGGTTGCAATCTTTGTAGTATAGGCTGTGAGTTCTTAGTAAGTAAATATTACGTACACTAAAACACAGCGAGCAAAATATATAAGGCTGACCCAAACTGTATCCTGGAGGCGTAGCACAGTTCTATGAATGACATGAACTGCAAAAGGTGTTGGTGGCACTTGATGGGAACACAGTCCTCTGTCATCTTCAGTCTGATCTTGTCCCTTTAAAGGTTTCCACCTGAAGCAAGCTTTCCGGAAAGGTTCCTTAGAAAAGGACACGGTTTATTCCTTTCACCTTCGCTTCCCAGTCCGACGATGTTTTCCATTTTTCCCAAATATCGGCTATGCCACTGTAAGTTGTTCCGTGCAAGAGTAGTGAGGAAGCTTAGAGGTAGGTTTTAGTCCTCTTTAAATTGTGCTGAAGGGTGCTGAAATAATATGCGCCTGTGATCTTCCACTGATGACCTCCAACACTGTCGACACACATCTATATTACTAACAGGCTAAAATGATCACCCAATTGTAGGTTGCAGTCTAACGGCTTGCAGGGGCTACAAAAATTTCATTTTCAGTGTTCCACATAACTACCGACCGAATTCAAGAATGTCATATGCTGTCAAAAATTACTTTTTAAGGGGTATAATCTTACGTTAAAGGTTGAACGAAATAAATGATGCAGTCAAGTTAGAGATTTTGTTTATATGTCCTGAGGTAACGCAAATTACCCAGACCATATTCATCTAGTGTATGATAATAAGAGCATGTAGTTAGTTCAAGTGTACTTGACACATAATTGGAAACATTTTCTAATTTTCTTTTTCTCACAGCCCCACAAAATTAGAAAAGGAAAACACTTCATGGCACACTAAATGTTCGTTGATCATGTGGTAAAAGTTCAGCGTAAAGCATGACGTTTTACTTTATTACCTAATTTGGTTTTCACTTTTTCGTTAGTCCGTGGATGAATAATTCTAAACTAATGGGAACAAAGTCCCACCTGTGCCCAAAACGTTCGTGACAGTTGTTTTACAGTATGGCATTACCTTATCCCCAGGAAACTTTCACGTTAACTGACTTGCAGAGCTTTTCATTGATTTATGGATTTCGACTGTTTCTCATGTAGCACTAATTTTGTTATATTGGCAGATATAAGTGGCGTCTTATTTCACTTGGGCAAGTAAACAAGATGCAGTCCCTATTTCTGAAAGTTAAGGCTTCATACATTATTGTAGTATACTAGTAGCAATCCCAAAAGCGATACCGAATTCTGCTGTCAAAAATAGCTGAAGAATTGCAAGGGGACAACGAGACAGCTTTAGAAGAAATGAGGTAAGTAGGCTTCTTTTCTCAATCAGCCAATGAGTGCAGACTGGTAGCATCTTGCAGTCCTCCATATCCAACTTCATAGACAACTTACGGTAATAGCGTACTTGCATGCGGTAATGTATCACGGCAGGAAGATTGCCTATTTTGATCTTTTTCAATGGAAGAGACTGGGTGTGAACAGATACAAGTAGATGATTACGGCATGCCGAGGACATCGAAATGTGACGATGAGCGGAACGAAGGGCAATTACTGTGCCCCCACGAGAGGAGCAAGTGCAGAAAATCTAAGAGGAATTTGGCGACCCTGCCAGGACGCAAACGGCTGAGGGGAGGCGGACCGCGCAGCCTTTGTGCCTTAACGCGGCATCAGACCAGTACGCAGTGGTGCTGTCTGTGTTAAAGCGTTACGGTTGTCGCGTCGCGGTTAGACACGATTTAACCTCCGGCGAGCCTTGAAAAGGTGAGCGCAACACAATATAACGAGAAAGTCGCGCACGTGGCGAGCGGGCGGCAGCGACAGCCGCGCGGGAAGCGCAGCTGACGATGTGCCGTTTCATATTTATGCCTGCCCGGCTGTTTGTGTGCATACCACTTCAGAAATACGAAGCGCGCCGCCTCGCGCATTGTGCTCTTTGTCGAAGTGTATTCCATATTTTTTAACATAAAAGCAGACTGCAGGGGACAGCAGAGGCAAAACGCGCGGGCCGTGTGTATGTGTCTGGCAGTGGCCACGCAATCCGGCAGCTCTACTAGACCTCTGGGGAAAGGGCGCGCCAAAAAGTAGGGAAGGGGGGCGAAAATAACGGAAAAAAAAGAAGGAGAAGGAAGAAGAAACGGAGCTGTATATTTCAGCGGTAACAAAAGCGCACCGGGCTCAGTACAACGGCGGTAGCGAAAAAAAATATCGGAATGAATGTGAAAGGCAGAGGAAACGCGAACAGGGCGAGGCGATTTGGAGCGGCTTCCTGAGGGTGGCGGCGGAAATGCGAGGCGAAGCCGGAGGAGCGGAGGAAGGAAGCGGGGGAGGAAGGAAGGATGGCAGGGGGAGGGGAAGAGGTGTCAACTTGGCACGCGTGCCGCGCCACAGCCGCTAAGAGAGGCCGCTGCCACCCATCTGGCTACTCGCTTTCCATTGCGGTGACTCCTCAGCGTACGCAAGCAGCCACGTGGCTCTCCTAAAGGAGGCGCAGCATTTCAGTTGGTTATGTCTTGCACCAGAGGACGGCTATCTGTTCTCAAGCAACCAAAGCGCTGCTATAGTGATGTGTTATGGCGTCGCGTCCCAGCACAGTTTTTTAGTGCGATCGGAACGTTGACGACAATCTGGGGGTTGTTGGAGTGCCCACCTTTATTGACGGGGATGAGAGGGAGAATGCTTTCCAAGGTAGACTGAGTGGTTATTGGATACAGTGGTAATCTTTTAGAATTAACGGCAGGCTGGGTATGCTGAAGAATTCAGTATTCATTTAAGTAATATCTTTATTCTCTTTGACAACTTATAAAAGAGGTGCCAGTTCCTAACCCCTTTCTGTACTACTTGTCACACTCAGTTTACTCTTATCAGAAAAAAAAGTTCAAATGGCTCTGAGCACTATGGGACTTAACATCTGAGGACATCGGTCCCATAGAACTTAGAACTACTTAAACCTGACTAACCTAAGGACATCACACACATCCATGCCCGAGGCAGGATTCGAACCTGCGACCGTAGCGGTCACGCGGTTCCAGACTGAAGCGCCTGGAACCGCTCGGCCACACCGGCCGGCTCTTATCAGCAGGCCACTCGCCTAAGCTTCCAAGAGACAATTACTCTTCCATAAATCGTTCTGGTTAATTACGAATTTACAAATACTACTAATAACCATTTGTGTGTGTGTGTGTGTGTGTGTGTGTGTGTGTGTGTGTGAAAGAGAGAGAGAGAGAGAGAGTGTGACTGGCGGTCAACGGCTCGATGAAACCATTCCAAGGTATTCACCGTCAGTCACACTCGGTGATGGTACTAACAAATCTCTCATCTATCCTATCTTCTTTTTATATTCTTCTTAAAAAACAACAAAATTTTATTTATATTTCGACCTTAAATTATTGTTAATTTGAAAAGTATCATTCTTTGTAAATGTTGCAGATAAAACAAAAGGAAAGAAAACTGTAAAAAGATGAAAAACGAAAATTGTAAGATGTACGACCTGTTTAAAACTTCAGGTAACAAGTCTATAATTTGGTAATAAATAAATAAATAAATAAATAAAATGCTAGCTGTTCCTTGAGACAAATACAGATTGTCTCTGTTCAGAGCTATTCCCCAGAATAGATAATGATTACTTATCTTGCTGTTGCTGTGTTTGTCACCAGATCTGATCACCGACTTCTCGCTGCGAATATTACTTCTGCATACTCATGTTGCGCGGCGGACTGGCGTACAACTGCTTTCGGACTCCTCCATCAGACTGACACTTCTCATTTTATCTCTTGCTTATATACCGTTTAAGTGGCGGCTGATCCTCGATTTGATTCCTCCTAGAGGTTTCCGCTCGATGTTACCACTTACGTACACTGGAAAGCTTCCGTTGAAGTTAGGGCTTGTATCCCTTGGCGCAGTCTCAAATAGTTCCATCACGTGTTTAGTCCGTGATCTGACGGGCTACTGGAGGTCCCTACTTTACATAACATATGGAAAACTTCTGTTGTCGTCCAACTGCTGTTCAGATAATGTCTTAATGTGCGTGTTTTGATCGTATGCGTTCTTAGGTCTCTCTCTCCTTCACAAATATCCTCCACTAGGGTTTCTCAATGCTTAAATTCGGAGGCTTCTAACTTCATGAAGTGACAATCGTTCTCCGCTCATTTTATCTGACAAGCATTGCTTAATAAAATCATTATTAATTTGTTTTTTGCTTGGGACTGGACAATGGTTCCCATTCGCCTTCACCAATGAACGTCACAGACTTCAGAGATTGTAATAAATAACACATTTAAAATTATTTGATGTAATGTACAATCGGTGCCTAGCAAACAGCTAGGGAGGAATGGAAAGGGCTGGGGAGTGTGTTACTTTTTGCTTGTAGGACCCTTAGAACTGCCGAATGATCGCGACAGTGTGGAGTTATCAGAATTATTATCTGCAGTGTACTTAAAAAAATTAAAATAAAAAAAGTAAATAAATAAAAAGACAGAGGTGATATCAATTCATATGTTGCTCTGCACATCCCAGTGCACTGCTGTGGAGTTGGTATACCCTTTCCTTCTTCCGACGTTACCAGGAAAGGGGGGGGGGGGCATGAAAAAATTGAAAAAAAAATCGGGAAGGGATTGCGTGGCATTGATGGCCGGGAGGCCCCAACTGGGGGAGTTCGGCCGCCGGATTGCAAGTCGTTTCCAGGCGTCGGTCCATAACAACCTGTCCTCTGATAGAGGGCAGTGGATTTCCTCATTTTCAGTCCGTATTTTCCGTACAACGATTCCTCATTCGTCTCTGCTCCGCTTATAAACTAAGGTGAAAAAAGCCAAGGAATATTTCCTAATACCCTGTCGGATCTCCATTTGCCCTGCGTAGTGCAGCAAATCGAAGTCGCATGGACTCAACAAATTGCTGAAGTCCCCTGCAGAAATACTGAGCCATACTGCCTTTGTAGCCGTCCGTAATTGCGAATGTGTTACCGGCGCAGGATTTTGTGCGCGAACTGACCTGTCGATTATGTCCCATAAATGTTGATGTGTGGCCAAATCAAAAATGGTTCAAATGGCTCTGAGCACTATGGGACTTAACATCTATGGTCATCAGTCCCCTAGAACTTAGAACTACTTAACCCTAACTAACCTAAGGACATCACACAACACCCAGTCATCACGAGGCAGAGAAAATCCCTGACCCCGCCGAGAATCGAACCCGGGCGCGGGAAGCGAGAACGCTACCGCACGACCACGAGCTGCGGACGTGGCCAAATCATTCAGTCGAATTGTCCAGAATGTTCTTCAAATCTGTCGCGAACGATTGTGGCCCAGTGACATGACATCGTTGTTTGGGAACATGAGGTCTGTGAATGGCTGCAAGTGGTCTCCAGTTAGCCTAACATATCCATTTCCATTCAATGATAGTTACAGCTGGACCAGACGACCCAACCCATTCCATGTAAACACAGCCCACACCATTACGGAGCCATCACCAGCTTGCACAGTGACTTGTTGACAACCTGGGTCCATAGCTTCGTGGTGTGTGCGTCATACTGGGAACCCTGCCATAGGCTTTTACCGACTGAAATCGGGACTCATGAGACCAGGCCACGATTTTCCAGTCGTCTTGGCTCCAACGGTCAAGAGCCCGGCAGAGACTGCAGGCGATGCCGTGCTGTTAGCAAAGGCACTCGCGTCGCGCGTCTGCTGCCACAGCCCATTAAAGCCAAATTTCGCCGCACCGTCCTAACGGTTATGTTCGTCGTACATCCCACATTTGATTTCTGCGGTTATTGTTGCTTGTCTGTTAACACTGACAACAATATGCAAAAGCCTGTGCTCTCGATTGTTAAGTTCAGTGCGTTGCTCGTGGTCAGTAGTAAAGCCTCGAATTTCATATTCTCGGCACACTCTTGACACTTTGGATTTTGTGAGTTTCCTAAAGATTTCCGGAATGGAATGTCTCACGTATCCATCTCCAACTACCATTCCGCGTTCAGAGTGTGTTAACGCCCGTCGTGCGGTAATAATCACGTTAGAAGCCTTTCCACACTAATGAGCTGCGTACAAATGAGTAATGCACCGCGCTTTTATATACTGTACCTTGCGATATTGTCGTCATCTGTATATGTTCATACCGCTATGCCATGACTTTTGCCACCCCACTGTATAGTTTCCTTACTGGGTCACGAGTCGACAACACTGCCACACTGCATTCGATCTCACGGTGGACAGTGGACAGGTTGTAGTTCATCTTTGTACCCTGGGATGTAGATGTACGAGGCGTGTTTTTTAATTAAGTACCGTTTTGAAATTAAAAAAAGATGTGCTGAGATACCTCAATAATTGTATTTTTACATGAAAGGCTGTACCTTCATCTACGCACTGACGCCATTAAAGTCTGATTCTTCCTTATTTATGTTGTGTACTGAGTGTTTAAGATTCCTCCGATAATCGTGAGTCCCGCCGACTGTGAAGTACGGGCTGTTATAAGATTTCTTAGTGTTAAAGGCCTAAAAGCGATCAATATTCATTGTGAGATCTGTGCAGTTTACGAAGAAAACATTATGAGTGATGGAATGGTAAGAAAGTGGGTGAGAGCATTTAAAGATGGCCGCACAAATGTGCATGATGAACAACGGAGTGGGCGTCCTTCGGTCGTTAATGTAAGTTTGGTGCAGGAAGTGCACAATAAGGTGAGATGAAACAGACGCTTTACGATTTCCTCCTTGCGGGATGACTTTCCTTATGTTTCTCGTAGTGTTTTGTATGGCATTGTGACCGAGCACTCTAATTACCAAAAATTGTGAGCACGTTGGGTACCGAAAATTTTGACACATGTGCACAAAACCACACGTTTAGACGGTAGCGTTCTCGCTTCCCACGCCCGGGTTCCCGGGTTCGATTCCCGGCGGGGTCAGGGATTTTCTCTGCCTCGTGATGCCTGGGTGTTGTGTGATGTCCTTAGGTTAGTTAGGGTTAAGTAGTTCTAAGTTCTAGGGGACTGATGACCATAGATGTTAAGTCCCATAGTGCTCAGAGCCATTTTCTCCACACGTTTAGACTTTCCTTGAGCGGTAACACCACAACGACGGTGATGATTTCTTAATTCAAATTGTTACGGGCGATGAAACATGGGTAGCCTACGTCACACCAGAATCAAAACAACAGTCCATGGAAGTTGAGCAAGAGCATCGTTTTGCTGCCAGGCAATGCCCGTCCGCATGTGGGGAATCAGACCAAAGATCTCATCACATCTTTTCGATGGGAAACTCTTAGATCATCCTCCGTACAGCCCCGATCTTACGCCCAGTGACTACCATCTGTTCCTGCACTTGAAGAAACACCTGGGCGGTCAGCATCTTCAAGACGATGACGAAGTGAAAACAAGTGGTGTGCAGTGGTTAACAAGTCAGGCGGCAGACTTCTATGAGGAGGGTATTCAAAATCTGGTACAACGGTATGACAAGTGCCTCAATATTGATGGAAATTATGTAGAAAAGTAGATTAAGGTACAGGCTTTCATGTAAAAATAAAATTATTAGGATATTTTAGCACATCTTTTTTAAATTTCAAAACGGTACTTAATTAAAAAACACGCCTCGTAGTTGTGTAACACTGATGTCAACTGGCGCATGATTACTGATATTTTCGCTCACCAGTGTATCTTCCATCGCTTAAGTCACCAGCGTAATTATACAGGGTGTTACAAAAAGGTATGGCCAAACTTTCAGGAAACATTCCTCACACACAACTAAAGAAAATATGTTATGTGGACATGACTCCGGAAACGCGTAATTTCCATGTTAGAGCTCATTTTAGTTTCGTCAGTATTTACTGTACTTCCTCGATTCACCGCCAGTTGGCCCAATTGAAGAAAGGTGCTTGTGTTGACGCCCGCCCATTGCTCTACAGTACTAGCATCAAGCACAAATAAAGATGGGAAAGCATCAACAGGTTAGTGTTCATCACGAACGTGGTTTTGCAGTCAGTGCAATGTTTACAAATGCGGAGTTGGCAGATGCCCATTTGATGTATGGATTAGCACGGGGCAATAGCCGTGGCGCGGTACGTTTGTATCGAGACAGATTTCCAGAACGAAGGTGTCCCGACAGGAAGACTTTCGAAGCAATTGGTCGGCGTCTTAGGGAGCACGGAACATTCCAGCCTATGACTCGCGACTGGGGAATGCCTAGAACGACGAGGACACCTGCAATGGACGAAGCAGTTCTTTGTGCAGTTGACGATAACCCTAATGTCAGCGTCAGAGAAGTTGCTGCTGTACAAGGTAACGTTGACCACGTCACTGTATGGAGAGTGCTACGGGAGAGCCGGCCGCGGTGGCCGTGCGGTTCTAGCGCTGCAGTCCGGAACCGCGGGGCTGCTACGGTCGCAGGTTCGAATCCTGCCTCGGGCATGGATGTGTGTGATGTCCTTAGGTTAGTTAGGTTTAAGTAGTTCTAAGTTCTAGGGGACTGATGACCTAAGATGTTAAGTCCCATAGTGCTCAGAGCCATTTGAACCATTTGCTACGGGAGAAGCAGTTGTTTCCGTACCGTGTACAGCGTGTGCAGGCACTATCACCAGCTGGTTGGCCTCCACGGGTACACTTCTGCGAATGGTTCATCCAACAATGTGTCAATCCTCATTTCAGTGCAAATGTTCTCTTTACGGATGAGGCTCCATTCCAACGTGATCAAATGGTAAATTTTCACAATCAACATGTGTGGGCTGACGAGAATCCGCACGCAATTGTGCAATCACGTATTTCAACACAGATTTTCTGTGAACGTTTGGGCAGGCATTGCTGGTGATGTCTCGATTGGGCCCCATGTTCTTCCACCTACGCTCAATGGAGCACGTTATCATGATTTGATACGGGATACTCTACCTGTGTTGCTAGAACATGTGCCTTTACAAGTACGACACAACACGTGGTTCATGCACGACGGAGCTCCTGCACATTTCAGTCGAAGTGTTCGTACGCTTCTCAACAACAAAAAAAATGGTTCAAATGGCTCTGAGCACTATGGGACTTAACTACTGTGGTCATCAGTCCCCTAGAACTTAGAACTACTTAAACCTAACTAACCTAAGGACATGACACACATCCATGCCCGAGGCAGGATTCGAACCTGCGACCGTAGCAGTCACGCGGTTGCAGACTGTAACGCCTATAACCGCACGGCCACTCCGGCCGGCTTCTCAACAACAGATTCGGTGACCGATGGATTGGTAGAGGCGGATCAATTCCATGGCCTCCACGCTCTCCTGACCTCAACCCTCTTGAATTTCATTTATGGGGGCATTTGAAAGCTCTTGTCCACGCAACCCCGGTACCAAATGTAGAGACTCTTCGTGCTCGTATTGTGGACGGCTGTGATACGATACGCCATTCTTCAGGGCTGCATCAGCGCATCAGGGATTCCATGCGACGGAGGGTGGATGCATGTATCCTCGCTAACGGAGGACATTTTGAACATTTCAAGTGTTTGAAGTGACGCTGGTACGTTCTGTTGCTGTGTGTTTCCATTCCATGATTAATGTGATTTGAAGAGATGTAATAAAATGAGCTCTAACATGGAAAGTAAGCGTTTCCGGACACATGTCCACATAACATATTTTCTTTGTAACACCCTGTGTAATAGGGCGAAAGGCTACAGTTCTTCGCGCGGGACCTTAATTTTTTTGGATTTTAATCCAAAGACGCCACTGTGCGGCCTGTAGCGGGGGTACGTATCGATGTACCGCCCTTCCTCTTCCATTCTTCGGCGAAAAATGACGCTGCGGCGCTGTTGTGTACGGCAGAGGTCGTAAACAGGGCTACCAACGTGACATTTGACGGGGGCCTCTCAACAGGCTTTGACATTTGCACCATATGTGAAACTCGGCTCTGCGCGGTGGCGCCGGCGGCTGTACTGGGGCTGCCAGTGATATGTGGATAACGAAGCTGAGCCAGCAGTGCATCTTGCCGCAGCCGCGAGTGATGAACGGGCCGTAAGACGGGAGTCGCGCTCGGGCTTAGCGACACTCGATGTAATTACCAGGCCAGAACGTCAACGCCTGCGACAGAGGCGGGCGAGGACCGCGTCGGCGCGCCGGCGTCGCTGCTGCGCGGCGTCATTAGATTTATCGAAACGCGCGTGTGCGGCCGGGCCCAGTTATCCGATTAGGCGCGCAGTAAATCAAAACGGCGGGGATAATACGTCAGAGTAATCGCCAAGACCAACAGCGCAGCGCCGGCCTGCTAAGCTCTTTACGCGGGGGCGGCCTAATGAATACCCACGGCACGCGCCGTCGCTCGCGATTGGCCGCTGACGAGTGACGCGGTCTAATTCGGCGAATGTCCCGCACGCCCATTGAGTCCGGAGCCGGCTGACGCGGATGCGACGCTCATTTCCCTGCGTCAGCCCCCTAATTTGACATGAACTCTCCCGGCTGTTTTCCTGCATGTTTTCAGCTCTTCCTCTGCATCTTTACTGGTTTCCTCGCAGTTTCCGCCATCGTATCCCTCTGACGTATCAGTCATCGCGACTGTCGCTGGCAGCTCACTTTTCTTTGTTCTACCACAATCTACTGATGATTGGCGAACTACAAATCCGTCTATCAGACTAAGGAGATGACAGGCACTACACATTGGTGAAAATAAATATAAAGGCACATGTCCATTG
The DNA here is from genome assembly GCF_023864345.2 of Schistocerca serialis cubense. Taxonomy (NCBI): domain Eukaryota; kingdom Metazoa; phylum Arthropoda; class Insecta; order Orthoptera; family Acrididae; genus Schistocerca; species Schistocerca serialis. The sequence goes on along the minus strand of NC_064641.1, from coordinate 865,186,499 downwards.
AGATCCCTGCTATACCCGCAGGACAGGACAGATAGTTTAATTTCTGGAATGGAGCCAAAATGAGCGGCTGTCAGTTGCACTCGAACATACTACTTTATTCATTTGACAAACATTACAAGAGTAAAGAAAACATTAAAAACACAGCAAGCCAAACATTAATTTGAGAATTCCCAGCTAAATGCGCCATTCAATCTCAAGCCTCAAGGGCAAAACAACTTTAATTTAAAACCGGCTGAAGTGCAATCACTTAAGACTCAAAAACAAGAATTTGAATTTTAAAAGGCAGAAGGCCCATTCCTATTTTTTTTTTTTTTTTAAAATCACGCTGAAGGCCCAAACTATCTCACGCCTTAAGTGCAAAACAACTTTAATTTAAAATCGGCTAGAAGCCATACATAAACAAACAACAAGGACAAATAAGAAAAGGCAGCACATCAAACGGCGCCCAGAAGTTTCCAACGGTCTGCCTGGAATTCAAACACTAACGCTCGCTTAGGTGAGACAGGCAGTCGGCCCAACAATTCTCAATTCGACGGCAACCCAACCGACAGACAGTCGACGGACCAAGCGACAGGATGACTTCCGCTCCACCCGAACAGCACACAACAGGGAGTTCAGTGGAACAACGCAGAAACTATCGGCGCAGACAACGAATTACACATTCAGCTGTCAAACTACACGCCGTGCTGGACAGCCACAACACGACGAGGGAAATGCACTGCCTGAATTTACGTCAACGCCCAGGGGAGGTAACCGGAACGTTAACAGCCACAAGGCAGAAGATTCCGCTGGTGCACTTCAATTAAAAAATAATCAAGTCACGTTAAACTCCACAGGAGGGCGGCTGGAATTTCGCCAACTTGAAAACACACGTTGTTGCTCGCGGGAATGTCCCAACAGCCCACAACGAAATTCAAACGACACAGCGTGAACAGTTGGGGCTGGCTGGTAGATTGAGTAAAGACTCAACTTTCGTGTCGGGGATGAGTGAGCCACGGACCTCGTAGCAATGGGAACAGCCCCTCACACTCAAACCGCGCTTGGACGCCGCCAGCGGTGCCGGCCAGACACGCGCCACGGAAACTGCCTCGCTGCTCCAAGCCAACCGACCAACTGCCCGCAGACGGCACGGCTGGAAAGTACGAGGGCAGTTCAATAAGTAATACAACACATTTTTTTTCTCGGCCAATTTTGGTTGAAAAAACCGGAAATTTCTTGTGGAATATTTTCAAACATTCCCGCTTCGTCTCGTATAGTTTCACTGACTTCCGACAGGTGGCAGCGCTGTACGGAGCTGTTAAAATGGCGTCTGTAACGGATGTGCGTTGCAAACAACGGGCAGTGATCGAGTTTCTTTTGGCGGACAACCAGGGCATCTCAGATATTCATAGGCGCTTGCAGAATGTCTACGGTGATATGGCAGTAGACAAAAGCACGGTGAGTCGTTGGGCAAAGCGTGTGTCATCATCGCCGCAAGGTCAAGCAAGACTGTCTGATCTCCCGCGTGCGGGCCGGCCGTGCACAGCTGTGACTCCTGCAATGGCGGAGCGTGCGAACACACTCGTTCGAGATGATCGACGGATCACCATCAAACAACTCAGTGCTCAACTTGACATCTCTGTTGGTAGTGCTGTCACAATTGTTCACCAGTTGGGATATTCAAAGGTTTGTTCCCGCTGGGTCCCTCGTTGTCTAACCGAACACCATAAAGAGCAAAGGAGAACCATCTGTGCGGAATTGCTTGCTCGTCATGTGGCTGAGGGTGACAATTTCTTGTCAAAGATTGTTACAGGCGATGAAACATGGGTTCATCACTTCGAACCTGAAACAAAACGGCAATCAATGGAGTGGCGCCACACCCACTCCCCTACCAAGAAAAAGTTTTAAGGCATACCCTCAGCCGGTAAAGTCATGGTTACAGTCTTCTGGGACGCTGAAGGGGTTATTCTGTTCGATGTCCTTCCCCATGGTCAAACGATCAACTCTGAAGTGTATTGTGCTACTCTTCAGAAATTGAAGAAACGACTACAGCGTGTTCGTAGGCACAAAAATCTGAACGAACTTCTCCTTCTTCATGACAACGCAAGACCTCACACAAGTCTTCGCACCCGAGAGGAGCTCACAAAACTTCAGTGGACTGTTGTTCCTCATGCACCCTACAGCTCCGATCTCGCACCGTCGGATTTCCATATGTTTGGCCCAATGAAGGACGCAATCCGTGGGAGGCACTACGCGGATGATGAAGAAGTTATTGATGCAGTACGACGTTGGCTCCGACATCGACCAGTGGAATGGTACCGTGCAGGCATACAGGCCCTCATTTCAAGGTGGCGTAAGGCCGTAGCATTGAATGGAGATTGCGTTGAAAAATAGTGTTGTGTAGCTAAAAGATTGGGGAATAACCTGGTGTATTTCAATGCTGAATAAAAAAACCCCTGTTTCAGAAAAAAAATATGTTGCATTACTTGTTGAACTGCCCTCGTATAAGCGCGAGGACAAAGATAGTACAAGGGTGCGAATATCGATACACGGTGCTGCTGCGACTCGCGGAGAGAGAGGATAACAGCATAATCGCGATAACTACGGGAGACTAATCACAGAATAGCAGCCAAGGTTTAATGCAAAGCATAACACGAGCCAGCCACGGCTCGTCTGTTTGTGGCAGAAACGCGTTTATTAGGTATTTGGTACTGCACGCATTTTTCCAGTACGGTTTACAACAAAGCAAAACGGATCCGAAGTTGGTATAAAGACAGGTCCGTTAGATGCCGCGCCCAGTAGTAAATGTCAATAGTTCACTACAATTACAGTGTGGAGGCATGTCTGCTAATGTCGTAGCGCAGTCGAAAGACACTATCGGGTGAAGAGCAAGCAAGTATTACGGCGTCACAAAGAAATGGGCCTGTCTTAAGCGCCAGACTGCTAAGAAATTAGGACGTTCCAGTTGTGTTAGTGATAATTTTGTCTGATTGCACCGTACGGCACAAACGGTAGATACGGCCAGACACGAGAATTGTCAGTATCAGACACGAGTTTGATTCTCCGTAAAGCATAAGGTAATAGTTTGTGTTCCTCTGAAATCATGACTGGTTTGCGGTTATCAGTCACTCCCAGATGTGTAAGACAGATCCCGGCGCAAGAAACGAATCTGACATTCCAGAAACGGATCCTTAAGACAACTTTAAACAATGCGCGTAAGCAGGCTCGACTGCAGTTTGCGGAAGAACGTAGAATGGTACAAATTAATTTTCAATGATTAGAAGTAGTTTAACGTTTCCAGAATGAGATTTTCACTCTGCAGCGGAGTGTGCGCTGATATGAAACTTCCTGGCAGATTAAAACTGTGTGCCGCACCGAGACTCGAACTCGGGACCTTCGCCTATCGGGGGCAAGTGCTCTACCAAGTGAGCTACCCAAGCACGACTCACGCCCCGTCCTCACAGCTTTACTTCTGCCAGTAGAGTGGTAGAGCACTTGCCCGCGAAAGGCTTGGGACCTACATTCTAATTCGGACTCTGGATCTGGTGTTCGTTCGTTCACTATTTGCTGTGTCGGTTGAGCGGGCATGTTTTTATTCTATCTAAGAACACTGGGGTATTCAGTGGAATGCGGAGACAGCATTAAAGCTGATAATTTTATCCGAACTGGAATGTGTATGGGACCCGACGAACTGCGGCTGTAAAAAGAAATTGAAAAGATCAGTTGCTTGGGGAGAAATAAGTGAGCTGTTAGAAAATAACGTGCACGATGTTAAAAAAAAGAAAATTGAAACTTTATGGATATCTTTTTACTGCAGGTGTAGCTCTCCTAAAAGAGGTGTCATCCTTCGTAATTTTAGGCCTACATAATGCAATAACAATTCGAAGTCTGTAGCTTTCATTGGGAAAAAATTATGATATAGCCTATTTTCCAAAACTGTTTTAAGGTGACACATTCATTTTATTTCGTTTGAAAGAGAGGTTATCCAACGGTATCGTTTTTTCTTCTACTTCTTTTTCTGATGATGATCAGCTTCTTGCAGCAAAATAAATACTGCACATGCGACGACTGATAAATCCTCTTCTCCCCTCGTAATACCAGCCGGTGAAACTGTTATCAAAATGCTACTTCGTAATAATAACAAAATGGGAGAAACCTCGACAAGTTATCAAAGCCCTATGCGATTCCACATGACCGAATCTCTTGGTCCCAACCTCTTGCTTCGGTGACGATGACAGGCCGACCGCAAATGCCTTGGCGACCAACGGTAGGCCGAATCCACTGGCTGTCGTTTGTTTGCCTTCGTTAGGGTAGTGCGTACACGCTTATACAGCAAGGGATATTGAAAATCTGTTGCGGCGTGCGTGCGCTGTAGCTTTAGGCTATTTTGTTACGCACTTTCAGGTTGCTTCCCTGCTTGATAGACCGCAACTGTCCTACATCGAAGTGATCGTCTCGACTATGGTCATCCTACACACGCCGTACTCGTATATCCACAGTGACATGTTGTAGTTTGTTTTGACCGCGCCGAATGCGACCGTCTTTTGTTTTATTTTTGTGGCTGTGGCAACATCTGCTGTTCCGCTGGGTATTGTATGCCTGCCTCGTATGTATGTATGTATCTCCACAACACAAAGTCATATACGGTTAGCGTCGCTGTCTTTGATGCGGAAGGAGCTGGTTTTGATTCCTGGTAACTCATATCTCTCTCTCTTTTTTTTTGTTTTATTTTCTTTTTTTTTTTTTTAGTTAGAGAGGTCTAGTACGGGATCCACTCAGCCCAAGTGAGGCCAAGAGACAGGCAGGCTGCTTGACTGAAGAAGCAGCGGTGACGTCAGGATTCACCTACTGGCAATAACGACTGGAAGGATTAGTGACGTGCTGATCACATGTCCCACGACCATACATCGATCCTCGCACTGCCTTGTAAGCAGCGCTTGGCCAATCGAAAGAAGACAACATCCTAATCAGTGTGCGGTGTTTCTAAATATATAACACACAAAGTAGAATAGCAAACGCTGCCACAGCCACTAAAACTATGCAAAATACAGTCGAATTTCGCAACAATAAAACAGAGTACACGAGGTATCACCACATGCGAACGAGAAAATATTGCGTGTCAGTACAGTACACAGACATATGTAGAAGAACGCGTGAAAATAAGGCAGGAGTCAAAGAACGTGAATAACAGGGTAAAAAAAATAATATTAAAATAACTAATTGTTATGAATGAAAACACTCACGACATTGTGTAATATTCTACAATATTTATTATTTATTTCACAAACCTGTTTTCGCGCGTTATGCCCGTCATCAGGTACAAAGATAAATATGCTGCGCAGCCAAACTTTTGTAGAATCAAAGATTTTAAAGTACTGCATCTCAGAGTGTCTCTGTTTCCGAAGATGAAAATTGTTAATGTTAGATTTAGGAATAAAATGAGAGGAATTATTTCAGTGAAAGTGTATTCCTAAATATAACGTTAAGAATTTACATCTTTGGAAACGGAGATACTCTGTAGCTGCAATGATTTAAAATCTTTGATCCTACAAAAATTTCACTGCACATTTGTACCTAATGAAGGCTAATTGGCCGACAACCTGTTTGCGAAATAAATAATAAATATTGCAGAATATTACACCAGCGTCTTGTATGTTTTCATTCGTAATGCATAGAATATATTACCAAGAACCATCGGCACAGTCTGCCAATGCAGCAAATGTTTATGATGTCGCTAAAAAAACTTGTAAACAAAACCGAAATTGTTACAGTGACCACTGAAGATTTTAAAAGTAATTCTCAACGCGTGTGGTCCAATAAGGTTTTTACCGCCAAAAAATAAGAAAAATTCCCGAAATTACTTGTAGCTTAAGTTTCTTTCCATCTGTTGGCGCTTCATAAGTTGATGATCCTGTGCTCGCATTGGATTAGTACCTCTCGGAAGTCGCTATTCTTGTAAGCGTGAACGGCAATGGTGGCCAGGTGTAATTGGTCAGAAGGCGTGTAATGCGGACGGCGTCAAAACCCCGCCAGCCAACAGTCAGTGTAGCAGCGGTTGGCGGCACTGTAAGCAGCGGTGGCGGACACCTGCGGTAATTCCCCGGCGCGCCACCCAGCGAGACCGGCCTTTTGTCCGCAAGCCAGGCCGCTTTTGTGCCGCCGCGCATAGAAATGCGCCTCCCTCGCTAATTCCATAAAATCTACGCGGCTCGCCAACCTTTCACAATTACCCCGCTACACCATTTAATAAGATAAATGAATTAAGCGGGTAAATAAATGGAAACATACGGTCGGCGCGGTAGGCCGGCCCCCCAGTGTTTGCTGGCGTTCGGAAGTGGAGAGGGCTGCGGTGTGGCGTTTGCGGGCGGCGCGAGGCGCGGGGATGTAAATTTCAGCGATGCGGTCGCATTTCGCCCAATCGATGACCCACCGCGCAGGCCCTCGCATCGCAATGGAATGCAAGAGGCCTCTGTGCAGGGTAGGGGAGCCGCGCCGGCGGCTCCGTCATCTCACTTATTATGCAAGTTTTATTTTGACTTCTAGATGTCTAGCAATTTGTATATTTCTAAATTAATTCGCTGACTGCGAGTTCGTTGACATCAGCGGTGTTAGATCTAATACACTGTGGTGTCACAAGAAAATTTGTGCCAGACCGGTACTCGAACCCCGATTTCCCGCGTTTCCCGAGCGGTCGCCTTCACCACTTCGGCTGTCTATACACGCTTCACTGACCTTCCCAGACTTGCATATGTCACAATGCCCACATCCATATACGAACCTTCAACATCGCAGCGCGTCAGCAATCGTTGGTTAATATATTAAAAAACTAAAAACCCGCCTCGATTGCGAAAAAAGCACCTAGTGTTAAGTGTTAACCCAGGTTTCGGCGTAGATAACTACAGCTTCTTCAGAACAACAATAAAACCCACAAGTGCCTAAGAAGGCCTTTGTCAATGATTTTTCGCAATCGAGGCGGGTTTTTAGCTTTTTAATACATCCATATATCGTCCCGCGCGGGGTAGCTGCGCGGTCTTAGGCGCTTTGTCACGGTCCCTGCGCCCCCCCCCCCCCCCCCCTCGTGGAGGTTCGAGTCCTCCCTCGGCCATGGGTGTGTGTGTTGTTCATAGTGTAAGTTTATGTTAGATTAAGTAGTGTGTAGGCTTGGGGACCGATGACGTGCAGTTTGGTCCCATAATACCTTGCCACAAATTTGCAATTCCATGTATCGTACTGTATTGTTGAGTAGGATATCTATACCTAAAACAGCTGACACCGAGGAATTTGCAGTTAGCTAATTAATTTCGAAATATTTCGTATAGTTATGTGTCGCCAACAATGTGTGTTCTTTCAAGCGTGCATGTAACTGTTTGGATATTATCACACTCAAACAATTACATACAGGGCCTGCCATTAACATTCGGCCACTCAACTATTTCTACTAGTATATGTCTTCTTTGGTACCCACATTTACCAGACAAATGAAATTTCAATAAAAAAAATGAATTTTCTTAATAAATGTAAACTAAGGCCCATAAGTGATAAAGTAACATAATGAGACAATAATTTTGTAAATAATACCCTTATAAAAGTTTCCAGTTCACTCAAGATCTATTGTTGCAAAAGTGCATATGGAGTACATGAAATGATAACATTTACAGATCAACAGCAAAAGCGATTCTGTGGTACCAGGTATCGACCCATGCTGATACTCCCATACTAGTGCGTTGTGTAGCCTACGCGGGCGGCAATGCAGGCGCTGACTCTGGTATCCAGTCGATCGTACAGACGGCAAATACTGTCCTTGGCTGACGAGTCACATGAGTCACTTCTCGTCCCATCATATCCCCCATACATGTTCGACTAGAGACAGGTGCGGAGATCGTGCTACCCAAGGAAATTGCTGAACGTCTTGCGCACCACGTTGAGTTCCACGAGAAGTGTGCAGCAGCATGTCATCTTCTGTTGCGAGGATGGCAAAACAACGAATCTAACAACATTTTGCACGTACGGAGTGCTGTTCAGCATCCCCTCCAGAAACACCGAACGAGAACGAGATATGTAGCTCTTCGCGCCCCAGACGATGCAGCCTGTTTGTCTTGGACGAATGCATTCCACGACACAGCGCTCACCAGGTTTACGCTGAAGACCACGGCGCGGCATTCCATGTTCTGAGTGATTGGCTGACGGCACCAGTCGAGCCCTGCACGTCGATGCTATGACTTGAGTGGAAGAGATGTGCGTGCCCGTAGTCCCTGTGCTAATAACCGATTCGCAACATTTCGTGTTGATACGTCTGTGCTGTGGTAGCTGTACGATCTGCCGCTGCTGCCCTTACAATACGACCCTGGCGGGCGTCCGTGCTGCGTGGACGTCCAGAACATCTTCTACGGGTGGGAGAAAGTTTATGTGATCCACTGATACCAGCATCGTAGCACAACAGACTCAGTTCTCCGAAAGGACCATTCCCCCGCTCGGAAGACCACACAAAATGGCCCCTTTCAAACTCGCTCACTTGGCTATAGGAAACACGCGTGATTATTGGCTACTTGCTTCACACGTTTGCACCGCACTGGTCCCTCTGGTTGTGAGCATTCCCTATTAAACGGTAGACACAGACGGCGAACTGGTAGCTATCCCACTGCGCTATCTGTGGGCGGTCGACGTTGAAACCATTATCAGTACATCTACTATCTCCCAGGTGGCGTATGATGGCATCGGATGAAAAACTGCTTTGTCTTTGCAGGTGTACTAATTTTTTTCTGGCGGCGTAAATCACATCTTCACACTACAGCGTCGTTAATATCGGGTCACAGCATAATTGATTTTGCATCCCGGAATAATATTGGATGTCGGTACAGCGTGGGATATCGTTTCTGCCTTACAATAGCTCTCAAACGCTCTTGAATTCTTATTGTTGTTGTTGATGTTGTTCATTTCAGAAGAAATATGATTCGCTGTAGCGGTGCAAGTGTTTGATGGAGGGCCTGGCGCTGTGGCCGAGTGGTTCTAGGCGCTTCAGTCCGGAACCTCGCTGCAGCTACGGTCGCAGGTTCGAATCCTGCCTCGGGCATGGATGTGTGTGATGTCCTTAGGTTAGTTAGGTTTAATTAGATCTAAGTTCTAGGGGACTGATGACCTCAGATGTTAAGTCCCATAGTGCTCAGAGGCATTTTAACCATTTGTTTAATGGAGGAGTGGGGGAAAAAAATGACGTGACTCGAAAGCCGCCTCAATCGGTTCTGCTAACACCGCTGCTCTCCTCTTTTATTCAGACGGCTCGTGAAACTGTGAACCAAGATTTCTCGAAAACTTGTTAGACGGGCATCGTACGAGGGCAGCACTCGTTACGTCTGACGAGGGGATGGCAGGCACAGGCCCTTTTCTATTTCTTTCTCACTCGTACAATTCGAACGTCAGTGTCCTAATGCAGTGCGATTCAGTTCTCAGAAAAACTAGAGAAAAACGCTTTTGGAGGTTAGATTTTCGAGCGCTGTTAAGTACAAAACACGTCAAGCTTATTTACACAGTCGTAGCTAGCGCAGAGCACAACGTGAAATTCTTGAAATCTTTATTTCTTACCAAATTTAAATGTTAATCTACAACTATTAAATAATATTGTAAAAAATAAAACGATTTTTAGTTACTATTCACATGAAAAGAAATTAAAATTTATTACAAACATGCAAAGTGCCTTATTGGTGGAAATTTTTTTTTTGTATATCCGCAGTTCTATTCAGTTTCTAACAATAAAAAACTTTTACTTTTTATTCGATGTTTCGCATTTTTAACCAAATTTTAATGTATTGTGAATACTCGCATTTTCATGCAGTTCATAATTAAAAATAGAAAGATGTTAATTTTATTTATAAAACTGTAAATCAGTATTTGTTAATTAATATTTCCATTGTTTAATATATGCATTTCGAACAGAATTTTTTTTTTAAACTTGTTGCTAGCAAGATTCGAACCAGCGACTTTATGAAACTTTTACGTTATACTCCAGTTTTCCCTTTTAGTGCTCATTATACAATACGATTCAAAACTAACTGTACACACTCCATGGGTGTAATGTATGCAAGTGAAGTTACTTTTGGGCTGAGCGGCGCTGTGCTCTGCTGTAACTGACTGTTCGGCAGCGGCGGCGTACGGAAACTTGACTGCGTGCCTACGTCGGCGTGTCTCATTCGCTGCTGCGTCTGGCAGCGACTGTCCTTAACTTGTGGTTCCGTCGTGAGGTACCATCTTTGACATGGCACTTAGTTCTTCGGACAACACAGCATATGCACTCATAAATAAAACATTGCGTTGTCACAGATCTTAAAACAGTAATTCCCTTTCGTTAGATGAAAACTGCAACAAAATCAGCGCTGTGTTCGTACGACCTGCTGCTGAACACACAAGAGCTCATAGCTGGTAATATGGCTACAAGAAAGTCGTAATTCACACTTATCTCACTGTCGGGCAGTACAAGAGGTACGCATTTTGTGGTAGTGGTACAAATTAGGAGGCTGTACGATGCAGGCTACTCTCCCCTACATTTTTGGCGCTAATTACAGCACTCTGCGTTTGTCGTAACAGCAGTTTTATTTAAAAACTTAACGTATCTTTCCTTGTAATTTTTTTATTTTCTGTAACTTATGATGAAGCGTTGTCAGGTACATCCAGAAGTCTTACCTTCTCTAATGTTCTACTTGTGGAGTGTTGTTAATCGTATAGCCTTTTTTTAGCTAATTTGCAGCATTTCTTTTCACATTAGAATAAGGTGTGGCATTGGGCTACCTTCGACTGTGTAAATAATCCTGAAACGTTTTGTACTTAAAAGCGGCCGGAAATCTAACCTGCAAAAGCGATTTTTCGAGTGTTTTTAATAATTGCGACGTACTTCTTTGGTATATTGGTGGTCATGGACTGACCTTCAAATGCTGTAAGTATAAAGGGATTCGCCAGTCGCCTTGCCACGGAAGTAGCACATGTTCCTGTCAGATCACCAAAATTAAGCGCTGTCGAGCTTGGCTGGGATTTTGATGAGTGATTGTCCCGATCTGCCGAGCGCTGTTGGCAAGCGGGGTGCACTCACACCGAAACCTCCAGACGTCAGTCACTCAGATCGGTATCGAACGTTGTATGTCGATAGGGTAACAACCAAAACTCGGATTTAGTTCGTGCTATGAGCTGTCGTCCAGCTGAACAGGCGTAAACGTTAAACAAAAATAACACCAGGACTCCGGAGCAAAGGGAAAAGTATAACTGTGAGTAACTGGAAAATATAGATTCCGTGGCGAAGTTTGTAGAGCGTTAGATTGTCGTACGCATGGTCTGGGGTTCAAATCCCAATTGTGCCAATGGTTTTACTGTATTATGCGTTAAAGTGTTACATAAGAGTATTAATAATTTTAACGACATAGTCTACGGAGAGCAGCGACCTGATTTACATCTGTGTTAGAATGAACAGTCGAGATCGCAAAAATATTTCTTTATTGAGCGGTTTCACCTTATATGCAAGCCATCTTCAGAATTTCTTGGCCCCCTATGGTTGGTGCTGACGGCCCCTAGAATTTCTTGTGGTACCATGGAGTGTACGATCGTGGTACCACGAGAAATCCTAGGGGCCGTCAGCACCAACCATAGGGGGCCAAGAAATTCTGAAGATGTATTGTATATAAGCTGGAACCGGTCAATAAAGAAATATTTTTGCGATCTGGACTCTTCACTCTAACGCATTAATATTTCGTTAGGGCCGCGCGGAGTGGCCGCCCCGTCTAAGACGTTATGTCACGGATTGCTTGGCTCCTCCCGCCGGAGATTCGAGTCCTCCCTCGGGCGTGGGTGTGTGTGTTGGTTTTAGCATAAGTTAGTTTAAGTAGTTGTGTAATCTAGGGACGTCTGCAGTTTCGTCCCTTAGGAATTCACACACACATTTTTACTTCGGCACGTGTGATGCAGTTGTTTCTTTACTCTGCAGTTCCGATTGTTTTTGTTTATTCTAAAAATGGCTCTGAGCACTATGGGACTTAACATCTATGGTCATCAGTCCCCTAGAACTTAGAACTACTTAAACCTAACTAGCCTAAGGATAGCACACAACACCCAGCCATCACGAGGCAGAGAAAATCCCTGACCTCGCCGGGTTCGTTTATTCTGTGAAACTACAAATGCACTATCTGCTTCATGACGAGTCGTGTCTGTTCTGTCGCACATGTCCGACAGAACATCATATCTATTTATACAAGTGTACTCTATACGTTTGCTACCTTCAACTAACGATGCGAAAGCTAACTGCAAAAATATCATTGCTACAAACTCCGAAAGTACTTTTACACGCCAGGAAAATGTTCTCCCATATACCAGTTTCACGCGTAAACAGTTAAAAAAAAATTGAAATCAATGGGTTTTGAACGCAGGACCTTTATTACGAAGATCTCAGGCTCTACCCACTCACCGACACGAGATTTGCGAACTATTTGTTCACAGACACGCTTTTTCTCTGCTTCATAGTTTTGGTGTTAGTTGTAACATCTGAGAGTCTGACACCTGGAGGTCTGGATGTCAGCGTTTGGTGAGTGCAATTGAGGAGCTCTGGTTACGAAAGATGACAAGGGACGGTAGAGTGGTATGCTGACCACATGCCCCTCCATATCAGCATCCAGTGACGCCTGCTGGCTGGGGATGACACCGCCGGGCCTTCGAGGGACTATCTGGAAAGATTTTTAGTTTAGTAAGTAAAGATAATCCATGAGTCTAGACAAATCTATCAGGTGCCATTGTGTGTACTACAATCATATGAAAGAAAAGCCGAATGGATGATCCGTTGGCTGTAAACTTTCCTTGTCAGGCACTGCGCTCATAGAAACAGTATTTCTCTTTACACGATGGCTGCAAGTCTGTTTATTTAATTTTTTTATTCTCGTGCATACTGGTTCTCGTACGAGGGTCAGAACGGTGTCAAGTCCTTGCGTGGCATCGCACCGCACCGCGCAGGTTTGCAGATCGGCTATGACGACTGCAGGCTGACTCCGTTTCGGCCGGACGCGCCACATCGCACCGCACCGCACCTCACCTCGGCGTAAATGGCAAAGCCGGACCTAATTCCGCGGCGGTGTTTTCGCAATCAGGGCGTAACGAATTGTATGTTAATCCGGCAGCGGTGTTATGCGGGGAATGCCGGCGTTAATTTAAACGTCTGGCCGCGGCGGCCCTGGCCGTGGTCGCGGCCCGCATTCATTACCGACCACCGCGGCAGTAATTGCGGCGCCGCCACCCACAGCCGCCGCCGCCTGCCGGAGCAACGCACGCCGCCCGCGCTGCGCTGCGAGCGGTCGCGGCCTCGGGACGCGTGGGTGGCCAAGGTCGCACCCGGCTCTCCTTTCCTGTTGAGAGTAGGCTCGTGCTGCCCATTCAGCAGGTGTCCTGGAGAGGAAATGGAGGGGTGGGGGGAGAGGCGGCGGTCGGTTGGAGAGGAGCTGACCAAAAGTCACGATGCAGGACACTAGAGTAGTAACACAAACGTACGCCTAGTACACGCATTACCTGTACGTCAGGTGTGTTGCATACCTATCGGGCATTACCTCATAACGATCGCTTTCTTTACGTATGCGAAGAGTGTCTCACTGGGCTCACCTCGAAACTGGGAGTGGTGAGCTGTCGAGAAACTGAGTAGGGATGTATAAAGTGCCAGGTAACATACAGAACAATTTTTTCTTCGTAGTTATCTCCTGTCTGGTAGTTAAAAGTAAATAGTATTCATAGCAAAATTGAGATTGTTAACGTTTGATTCAGATTTTATTCGAAAATTGTTGATTTGTAACGTGAAACAGAGGGGTGTTATATCAAAAATAAAGAAAACGATACAGATTTATCACGCAGCGCTAGAAAACGCAAAACAAAAATATATCAAGCATGGCTTACATACTTCGTCATACTGTGTGTTTGTGTTATTCATAAACAACTTTCGCATTTATCAATAATACCAAGAAACTCTTGCCTTTGATTATTATGAAGAATATCCTGTTGAGTACAAAATTAAGCAATATTTGTACTGATGAGCAAAAGAAACTGGTAAACTTGAGTAATATCGTGTAGGGCCCCCGCGAACACGCATTAAGTACCGCAACACGGCGTGTCATGGACTCGACTAATGTCTGAAGTAGTGCTGGAGGGAATTGACACCATGACTGTGCATGTAAATCCGTAAGGGGGTGGAGATCAGTCTGGAACCGCGCGACCGCTACGGTCGCAGGTTCGAATCCTGCCTCGGGCATGGATGTGTGTGATGTCCTTAGGTTAGTTGGGTTTAAGTAGTTCTAAGTTCTAGGCGACTGATGACCTGAGAAGTTAAGTCCCATAGTGCTCAGAGCCATTTTTGAGAGAGTGGCAGGCAAACGATTATTAAATTCGGTTTGAAGAGTCTTTGTGTTTGGGGATATACAGTCAGACTATCGGTAAAACGTCTTCCACAGAATCCCAAAGATAGCAAGGGCAGATAAGGGCGAGAACTATTACACAACCATTTTAGCATCACACGCACGCAATTTGCTCATGAGAACAATATACAGGAGAATGGAAAAATCTGGGAATCTCTTAGATGACGATGACTTCGGATTCAGGGAAGCCCAAGACAGCCAGTCTGAGGTTGCACTTGATATTGGAGGCAAGACATGAGAGGAATCAAGACGTTTTCGTAGGAATCGTGGACCTATTAAAAGTGTTTGGCGATGTAAAATGGTGCGTGTTCAAAATCCTTACGAAAATAGGTCTAAGCTACAGGGAAATATATAACATGTATAAGAAACAGGAGGAACCCAACCCTCCAGGCTGTACTTCAGGAGCAGTAAAGTAAAAGAGAGGTCCTGGTGTGGGACTGAAATTCTGGGTGAAAGGATATCAATGATAAGATTCTATGATAACATTACTATCCTCAGTGAATGCGAAGAAGAATTACAGGCTCTGTCGAATTGAATGAACAGTCTAGTGAGTGCAGAATATGGATTGAGACAAAAAACGAAGAAACAGTATGGAAAGAATGAGAATTACCAGAAATGAGATCAGCGATATACTTAAATTGAAGATTGAGGACCACGAAATAGACGAAGTTAAGGAATTGTCTTACCTTCGAAGACAAGTTATGCAAAACAGAAGAAGTAAATAGGATATAAGAAGTGGTCTAGCACGGGCAAAGAGGGTGCTCCTAGCAGAAAGATATCTTGTACTATCCGATATTGACCTTAATTTGAGGAAGAAAGTTCTGAGAATGTACTTCTGGAGCATAGTATTGTATGCTACTGACTCACAGACTGTGAGAAAAACGGAAAATAAGAGAATCGAAGGGTTTGAGATGTTGACAGTTAGGTGGACTGGTAAGATACGGAATGAAGAGGTTTTCTGCAGAAACGGCGAAGAAAAGAACATATGATAAACATTATCAGGAAGCGGGGCCATGTTGATGTGGAACATGTGTTAACACATCACTGAATAACATCCATGGTACTAGAGGGAGCTGAAGAAGGTAAAAACTGTAGGGGAAGGCAGAGATTAGGAGAGATTCAACAAGTAACAGAACGTGGGGTGCAAGAGCTGTTCTGAAAAGAAGAGGTTGGCACATGGGTGGCCATTCAGACCAGGCGCAAGACTTTCTTTCATTTATTTTATTCGGTTTCAGGCAGAGTCTATTTCACCAGCTACCAAAGCAGAAGACGCAAAGTAAAAAATTTGTGATCTGCCGACTGAAAAATCGTTCATCCGCACCTAGACTTGTTCGCCAGTTTACCGGACCCACTATTCTAGCCACAGCGACTGTCTCTGGTGGATGTGGCGTATCGTGGCATTCACCCTTTACGCTTGGCCGGGTGTCTCGCAAAACGCCCAGAGCTCGCACGAGCTCTGTTATGGGCGTGTGCTGTGCGCCAGACAGCCGCGATGTGGTCGCCGTCAGGCGAGCTGGTATCGTACTCTGGTATCACGCCGACGGCCTCTTATTGGCGACTGAGTGCGAGATGCTCAAGTATTCCTTTCGTCGCTGTAACGGGGACGCTCTGTTACCCACATTATCTCTCATCCGATTGCTGATGAGTATAAATGACAACGTAACAGGATTTATGGTACAATTGTCGGCCATAGTGTGGCGGAGTTCCGGTCCTCGGACGCCTCTGATATCCTTATACGCAGTACAACCAACACCACCGCGCTGCTCGCAGCCTCGGCTGCTCGTAGGTGCCCGGGCCGCGGTTCACTAGCTCCGGAAGGGAAGAGGTGACGCCGGGTGGGGGGTTGGTCGGGCGGCGGCGGCGGCAGCAGGAATGACTCCAACTAATTAGAGCTGCTTTCTTCCGCAATTAATTACAACTGAGGGGCGACGCAGCCTTCCGGTGGAACCGGCGGCGGGCCGGCGCGGGATTACGCCCAACTCTCCCTCCCACCCCCCCTCCAACCTCTTTCCCCCACTCGCCCACTCCAACCCACCCCAGGGTACCAAGTTGAGCGCAGCGAGGAAACGAACGGAGATAATCTGCGCGGCAGTTGCCGGGAGAGCCCTCAGCCGGAACCTCCGCAGGCAGCGGTCGCTTCTCAGGAGAAGCCGTGTGTTACCGGCGATGAAGTAGCGCTAGTCACTCTGGCAGACCGCCGATAAATGAGACAGCTAAATATCACCATCGCCCTCATCTTACCAGCTTTCTTCCAATGACTCAATAAGCACGGAAGTTATTGAATACTTGGCGAAACAGCTACGATTCTTATGCTAACACAAGGGACTATTGCTGCATGAAATAATAAGAAATTCATGTTGGTGCGTACGAGGGCGTTCAATAAGTAGTGCAGCACATTTTTTTCAAGGCCAATTTCAGTTGCAAAATGCGGAGTTTGTTGTGGGAGATCGTGAAATATTCTTGTGCTGGCGTAAGCTGTCGCCAACACACCGGTTGGCAAAGATGTAGCGCGAAGATCGATAGTAGGCTCTGGATCAAGCGCGCCTCCCACGAGAGAGGCCAGAGACACACCGACAAGCAACATGCCGCCAACGCCTTCTCGACAGCAAGTATTTACGCCAAGGCCGCTGACCGGAGGGCCTCACTGACTCACACATTTCAGTTTTGCGTCTGTCATTCAATCGCAGAGCGGGCTGACTTCGTGACAGGCTATGACAGTGCATAGTGACCAGATTAGTGACTATAGCGAGACTAAAGCTTGTAACAGCAGGGTTACCAATATTGTCTGCAAGAGGACTAATAAAATGGTTCAAATGGCTCTCAGCACTATGGGACTTAACTTCTTAGGTTATCAGTACCCTAGAACTTAGAACTACTTAAACCTAACTAACCTAAGGACATTACACACATCCATGCCCGAGGCTGGATTCGAACCTGCGACCGTAGCAGCAGCGCGGTTCCGGACTGAAGCGCCTAGAACCACTCGGCCACCACGGCCGATGTGAAGACTAATACTGAAGAGTTTGTACCAAAACACATGGACTCATGTAAATAAAAGAACTGTATCAACCCAAGTGTGCCTTTATGTTGTAGAAAGTGGATACCGGCCACCCATAACAACATCCTCTTCCTTACGGTACAAGACTCTACAATTCGCGCTTCGCGAAGTTCCGATAGATCGCAGCCCTATATGTTGCCTCCAAAATGTCCTCTGTAACGGAAGTGTGTTCCAAGCAGAGAGCTGCCATTGAGTTTCTTTTGGCGGAAAACCAGAGCGACGCAGATATCCACAGGCGCTTGCAGAATGTGCACAGAGATCTGGCAGTGAACAAAAGCACGATGAGTCGTTGGTCGAAACGTCTGTCATCGCAGCTTCATTGGTCTGTTCTTCCTCATCCATCCTACAGCCCGGATCTCGCACTTCCCTGACTTCCATCTGTTAATCCCAGTGAAGGATGCATACTGTGGGAAGCAGTTCGTGGTTGTTTGGATGATTATTGATACAAGAGGTTGGCTCTTACGTCGACCAGCATAGTGATAACATATGGCCATACAAACCTTCTTAGTGAAGTGGCGCGCGTCACACTGGACGGAGGTTATGCCGAAAAATTGGGTTTTGTAGCCAAAAGAATGGAAACTACTATAGTGCATTGAAATCCTAAATAAAACCAACTTTCAGAAAAAAATGTGTTACATTACTTATTGAACGCCCATCGTAATAAGCAGATTGTGCAAACAAATGGAAGCAAAACAACGCATGCTGGACCAAACATGGAAGACATACAGAGGAGATCAAACAAACGGAGCATTCCTCGTCAAATTAAGCCTGTTGCTACAGGGTAGGCGTAACAAAACCGGCCCATCCATGCACTTTAAGGTAGGCAACTTAACTTACATAATCTGCCCCAGGTAAGGATGAAGTAAGTTCGCTTGCCTATCTAACGGTGCATGAAATACTTTCTGAGCCATTTTTATTCGGAGCACCCTGTGTAAACATAAGTCTTAATTTGAGAAAGAAACCTCTGAGAATGTACTTCTGTAGTGTACCGCTTAAATGGTTCAAATGGCTCTGAGCGCTATGGGATTTAACATCTGAGGTCATCAGCCCCCTATAACTTAGAACTAATTGAACCTAAGTAACGTAAGGACATCACACACATCCATGCCGAGACAGGATTCGAACCTGCGACCGTAGCGGTCGCTCCGCTCCAGACTGTAGCGCCTAGAACCGCACGGCCACTCCGGCCGTGTAGTGTACCATTGTATGGAGGTGAATCAAGGAATGTGCAAAAATTGGGAAAGAAGAGAATAGAGTATGCTGCTAGGTGGAGTACTTAAAATGAAATGGAAAGATAATAAATGAGGAGATTCTCCTCAATATTGGCGAGGAAAGGAATGTGTGGGAAGCACTGACTAGTCAGGACGGTATGGTAGGACGTATGTTACAATATGCAGCAGGGAGCAGTGAAGAGGATGACAGAGAGTAAAGTATACAGGGTGTTAACTTATGTGCGGGAATGCTCTGGCGAATGGATAGAGGACTCACAAAGCATCAAAAAAGTTCGTATGGTCAATTTTTATTTATTTTCGTAGTTACAGACACTTTTTTGTTGTTACACGTTTGCTTCGTTTCTATATTTTTGTTTTCAGGTTTTCGGCTTGCTTCTACAAGCACTTTTTCTTTTCAAATTTAGTCTTCTAATCGCTAAACGAAGTGCTCAAAATGTCTATCATTAGTTCTGACACAAGCTTCTAAACGCCATGTCATTGATATGCCTACTCCCTCCCACATTCCAGGCGTCTTCTGTATCTGCTGAAATCCTTCTCGAACTAGCTGGCGAAGAACGTCAACGTTTGCAGTATGTCTTACATACACAGTGTCTGCGCCCGAAAATAAAAGTCCAATGGCTTGAGATCAGTAAATCGAGCAGGCAAGGATGTTATTGCCTCATGACCTACCCATTTATTTCGAAGGAGCTGATTTAAAATTGTTCTCGTCTGCAGGGTAAAGTGAGGTCACACGCCCAGTCGTTCATAACCACATGTTCTGATGTAAGTGTAGTGGGATGTCTTTCAGCAAAACATTTAAAAGCTTCATTAAAATTTCATCATATGATCCTCCAGTCAGTGCTCCACGGAAAATGAAATGTTACAGTTAATCCGTTTCCAGTTATGTCAGCCCATACATTAACGCTAAACCGTTGTTGTCTCGTTTCCAAAACTGCAAAAGGATTCTAATCCGCCCGTACGTGAATAAATTCGGCACTCCATTTCTGGTAAACTTCGCTTCATCAATAAATGACATGGTGTTCAGAAAGTGTTGGTCCTGGTCACGCATTCCCAGTAACCAACAACAAAAAGGTTGTCTGGACTTAAAATCTGTTTCAGTATGACGTTGCAGTCTATGAAGATAGCCCAGATAAAGGAGTTGTTCTGCTAACACTTTCCACACTGTCACGTGAGTCACATTCTCAGTTGCTGTTGTTTGCCTGGTACTGCGGCTATCATTGTCCTCAATCTGACGAGGTACTCAATGTTCTGAATCAGCTATTCTGACACAGTTGGGTCTTCCACAGTGAAATGTTTTCAGGAGAGCTGGTCTCCACAAGATGTTCATGTATCCTGTGAAACGTGTTATTGTTCGGCCTCTGCTGATTACAATACACTTTACCCAGAAATGAAAAGTACACACTAGTCCAGTAAGAATACGGCCAAGCGGGCGTCACGCGTCATATGCAACATGTCGCTCTCGAGTTGACGGCGCTAAAGCACGCTTGTCCTTTGGCGCCTGTCTCGAAAATAGCCGTTCGATGCGTGGTAGGGGAAGGCTGTTCAGTACGTGCTGAATACCAGTCGAAGAAGAAGTGTAGAGGAAGCTTCCACTACTGATTGTGTTCTCCATGATAAAAGGGTTTGTTTATTTATTAGTATCATGACAAGTAAGGTAAACAGAAGAAGACTTTGACTTAACACTTCCCTGCACAAACAACATTTGAAACGAAAAATAAAGATATCTCTAGAACCAAGCAGCAAATTTGAAAACAAAAAGACAGAACGGAAACACGTAACAGTACAAACGTTTCTGCAAATAAGAAAATAAAAAAATTTGTTCGTATGTATATATTAACTTTCTGCTTTTTTTAAAGTCCTCTATTCATTCCCCAGAGATTTCCCTACATGTAAGCTAAGGGAAAATGTAAGAAGGGAACTGGTGGCAAACCGCAAGAAACCAGTAAACCAGTCACAGCATTGATAACAAAACCCATTAATGAATCACAATGGCAGTGTGCGGAGATATGAGGAAGAAAGATTACACAGGTTCAAATGTAGAAAATGCAAGTGGTTCCTTACAGTTCATTGATAGGTTCCTTTTAACTGCAGTTTGTCCACTAAAAGACTTTGTTCACCGTACACTTGTATGCTACTAAAGTGTATGAGATCTGTATCACCTCGAACTAACAGCAAATATTGAGAGAACGCGAACACGTACCCATCGAATGGTCACAGCTTTGTTTCACCTTGGAGAGAGATTAACAGAAATATTGAAAATCTTACGTGGCAGACACTCGAAGAAAGAAGCCGGACATATCGTTTAGGAAACTCCAAGAACAGTCATTCAGAGCAGAAACTGCTGATGCTCTTAAGCTCCATTTGCACCTCTCCTGCAGAGACCGAGCATATAAAATTTGACGAGTAAGATGTAGGAGGTTATGGGTGTAGGTTACAGGAGACTGGTCACAGATGTAGATTACGTGAGACTTGAACTGCCAGGTGAGCCACCCTGATTTAGGGGCTTAGCGCCGTTTCTCTGAATCACTATAGCACAGAAGTATGCTCCCTTCTCACGCTCCATCTGGGACTGGGACGTGAAGATACCTTTATACAATGAAGAGTCAAAGAAACTGGTACAACTGCCTAATACCGTGTAGGGCCCCACGCGAGCACGCAGAAGTGCGGCAACACGAACGTGATATGGACTCGACTAATAAGTAGTGCTGGAGGGAACTGACGCCATGAATCCAGCAGGGCTGTCCATAAATCCGTAAGAGTACTAGGGGGTGGAGATCTCTTTTGAACAGCACGTTGCAAGGCTTCCCAGATCTGCTCAATAATTTTCATGTCTGGGGAATTTGGTGGCCAGCGGAAGTGTTTAAACTGACAAGAGAGTTCCTGGAGCCACTCTGTAGCAATTCTGGACGTGTGAGGTGTGCGTTGTCCTGCTGGAATTGCCCAAATCCGTCGGAATGCACACGGGATATGAATGGATGGAGGTGATCAGACACGATGCTTACGTGCGTGTCACCTGTCAGAATCTTGACATGCAGAGTTCATGGATTCATGAGGTTGTCTCCATACCCGTACACGTCCATCCGCTCGATACAATTTGAAACTAGACACGTCCGACCAGGCAACATGTTTCCAATCATCTACAGTCCAATGTCGGTGTTGACGGGCCCAGGCGAGGCGTAAAGCTTTATGTCGTATAGTCATCAAGGGTAGACGAGTGGGCTTTCGGCTCCGAAAGCCCATATCGATGATATTTCGTTGAATGGTTCGCACGCCGACACTTGTTGCAGGTCCAGCATTGAAATCTGAAGCCGGCCGCTGTGACCGAGCGGTTCTAGCCGCTTCAGTCTGGAACCGCGCTGCTGCTACGGTCGCAGGTTCGAATCCTGCCTCTGGCAGGGATGTGTGTGATGTCCTTATGTTAGTTAGGTTTAAGTAGTTCTAAGTCTAGGGGACTGATGACCTCAGATGGTAAGTCCCATAGTGCTCAGAGCCATTTCAACCATTTTTTGAAATCTGCAGCAGTTTGCAGAAGGGTTGCACTTCCGTCTCGTTGATCGATTCTCTTTAGTCGTCGTTGGTCCCATTCTTGCAGGATTTTTTTTCCGGCCGCAGCGATGTCAAATTTGATGTTTTACCGGATTCCAGATATTCACGGTACACTCGTGAAATGGTCGTAGAGGGAAATCCCCACTTCTTCGCTACGTCAGAAAGGATGTATCCTATCGCTCGTGCGCCGACTATAACACCACGTTGAAACTCACTTAAACCTTGACAAAAGAATGGTTCAAATGGCTATGAGCACTATGGGACTTAACTTCTGAGGTCATCAGTCCCCTAGAACTTAGAACTATTTAAACCTAACTAACCTAAGGACATCACACACATCCATGCCCGAGGCAGGATTCGAACCTGCGATCGTAGCGGTCGCGCGGTACCAGGCTGTAGCGCCTAGAACCGCTCGGCCACACCTGCCGGCAAATCTTGACAACATGCCATTGTAGCAGCAATAACCGATCTAACAACTGCGGCAGACACTTATTGTCTTGTGTAGGCGTTGCCTACAGCGCGGTATACGCCACAGTAAGAGGTATCCTCAGGCGCACAGGTCACAGTGTTCTTCAAAAGACGCTGTGCTAATATTCTCCGCCTTATACCTCCCCGTTAGGTCAGTTCACAGTACAGGAATGTATAGCGTTCGATTTCTGGATTGGCTGCTACGCAGAATGGAAGAAAGAGGGCTAAGGTGAGAGACGGCGGAGGGTAAGTAGGACGCCTTAGGGAAACACAGGAGGCGCCCACGACGGCTGGGTTTCAGCTTGGAGGGGCTGAGGAGCCGCGGAACGTGTCCGCAGCCCCGGCGCCGGGAATCAGCGCGACCCACTTTGTGTTTATGAGAACCAAAGCCAGAGCCGGCTGGAGCATCTTCGCTGTAGGCCGGGCCGCGGGCCGCGGGCCGCAAACCGTCTCTAGCCGAAAGCGAATCCTGCTACTGGGCGATTCCCTAGGAGGCGATATAGCCTGCAGCGTGGTACGCACTTGCTGCCAAATGTTATGTCGGCGTGCAGAATACTTCACATGCGCTTCATAAAAGCCAAACGTGGCAGTCTGTGTACAGGGTGAACCTTAATTCTCCTTTTTGCTGCCCTATCCCGTGTCCTCACGGGATCAGCGTCGGCATGTTAATCTGGATTTGACAACGTTAGTGATAGAGGTTGGTCGTATGTCTTCCCCCCACCGCTCTCGTGAGGGTTTTGTGTAGCCCATCTTCTGCGCCTACTGTAATCCCATGCGAAAATTTCCGAAATCATTTATTTTTCAAAATGTTTCGGCACGTATCTTCAATGTCGTGTTTGGATTGTTTGAATCGTGTCAATGCAAACTAATAGTATATATACTAAGATGGTATCTGTTCTTACGGACATGTCCGAAAGAACAGATACCATCTTAGTATATAGACTGCTGGCCACCGTAAATGCAACACCCTGAAGGAAGCATCCGAATCAAGTGAAATTTACACCATGGTTTTGCAGCGATTAGATATGCAACTGATTAGAATTTCATCGCAGACGCGCATCACGCGCGCCTGTGGCGCCACCTCATAGCGGCATTTAAGGCTTGGCGATTTCGACGAGTGTACGTTCGGCACGTGTGTTTACCTTGTGGTTGTTTCACAAGACGATCAGTTATGCCTCGTAGACAACAGCGAACATCTTTTGATCAAGTATCCGAGTTCGACAGAGGAAGGATAGTGGCTTACCAAGATTGTGGATTATCATACAGAGAAATCGCTAGTCGTGTTGGACGAAACCAAACAACTGCAATGCGGATATGTGACCGTTGGATGCAGGAGGGTACGACGGACCGACGTGGTCGATCGCATTCCCCTCGGTGCACCACTGCACGTGCTGATAGGCAAATTGTGCGCATGGCAGTGACGGATCGCTCAGTGACATCCCGAACCATAGCACAGCACATTGCGTCTGTAACGCATCATCCAGTGTCTGCGCGTACCATTCGACACCGTTTACAGCAGAGTGGTCTGTCCGCAAGACGTCCATTGCTTCGTCTACCATTGACGCAGAACCACAGACGTCTCCGTCGCCAATGGTGTGATGACAGACGGATGTGGAAGGCAGAATGCAATGACGTTGTCTTTACTGACGGGGCACGCTTCTGTCTGCAGCACCACGATGGTCGGATTCGAGTGTGGAGACACCGTGGAGAGAGGATGCTGGACAGCTGCATTATGCACCGCCACACTGGTCTTGCACCGGGTATTATGGTATGGGGCGGTATTGGATATTGCTCTCGCACGCCTCTAGTACGCATTGCCGGTACTTTAAATAGCCGGCGCTACATATCCGAGGTGCTGGAGCCAGTTGTCCTTCCTTACCTTCAGGGCTCGGCCACAGCCATATTTCAACAGGATAATGCGCGACCACACGTGGCACGCATTGTCCAAAGGTTCTTCGTCAATAACCAGATTGAATTGCTTCCCTGGCCGGCTCGCTCTCCGGATCTTTCGCCGATAGAAAACATGTGGTCCATGGTTGCTCAACGAGTGACCCAGATTACATCCCCAGCTGCCACACCAGATGATCTTTGGCAACGTGTGGAAGCTGCTTGGGCTGCTGTACCCCAGGAACACATCCAACGTCTCTTTGACTCAATGCCGAGACATGTGGCAGCGGTGATCTCCAACAATGGCGGCTACTCTGGCTACTGATTCTGGCAGGAACCACATGTCACAGACGTCTGTAAACGTAATCATTTGATACTTGGTCAACATGTTATCTACAAAATAAATTTTGTTGTGCTACCTCTCGTCTTTCTTGGTGTTGCATTTACGGTGGCCAGCAGTGTATATATAGCTAAGGCTCACCGGCCACTTGACCATCTTCTTCTTCTGTGCAAATGCACAAACAGGGCCCGAACTCTTACGGGAATCGGCAACGCGCCGCGAGTAATGAGTATAATGGGCGGGGGCACTACGAATGTAGTGCGGGACAACACGTTGAGAATGCGGGTTTCGCGGGAGGCGTGCCAGAGATAAATCGCTGCAGTCGCGCTATCCTCTGTGTCCTCGGTGGCTCAGATGGATAGAGCGTCTGCCATGTAAGCAGGAGATCCCGGGTTCGAGTCCCGGTCGGGGCACACATTTTCATCTGTCCCCGTTGACGTGTGTCAACGCCTGTAAGCAACTAATGGTGTTCATTTCATTGTAATCTAATAGTGCCCATGACGTCTTTCATGCAACGCCCAGTGTCGACATGTATCATTGGCTTACTTTTCGTTGCAAACAGAATGTTACTAACGACTTGTGTTAACAGAAAGAGTAAAACAGGAAGAATAACCAGTACGCCAACAGCAACTGACTAAGGTTCAAATGGCTCTGAGCACTGTGGGGCTAAACATGCACGGTGCAGGGTTATTCCAACTGTCCCACGAGTTAGCGTCTCTTCCCGTTCCGTTAGCGAGCGGAGCGTTGTTATCAGTGTAATCTTGTCTACGACGTCCCTACGGAAGCAATAGATTGGAGGCTGCAACTCTACTCTTTCGCAGCTGGCCGTTGTGGCCGAGCGGTTCTAGGCGCTTCAGTCCGGAACCGCGCTGCTGCTACGGTCGCAGGTACGAATCCTGCCTCGGGCATGGATGTGTGTGATGTCCTTACGTTAGTTAGGTGTAAGTACTTTTATGTGTAGAGGACTGATGACCTCAGATGTTAAGCCCCATAGTGCTTGGAGTCATTTTTTTCACTCGGTGCGGAAGCTGAATTGTCCCCGTGTGTCTCTAGAGGATGATTTAGAAGTAACTATAGACACATCGTGTCTGTAATGTATGCATCAAAATAAGAGTAAATGCTAGATAAAGTGTTATGTGGCATTCCTTTACTTAAGAGTTATGCAGTAGAGCAGGGATCACGAGTGGAACACAAACAAAACAAAAATAATGCTTTTCACAAAGCAACTATACTAAGGTACCCGAAATTCCACATAACTACGTACTGTACATTTGTCCCAGAACTTGTTCAAAATGATGTCCACGTAGATGAAGACATGCCCTGCGTCTTGCCGCTCCAGCAATGTTGCTGGCTCCGTTTATCTCATTCTGCACATCTGCGCGGCCTCATTCACTATGCTGCAGTAGTTGTGAAACATTCTCAACTGCAACACCATACACGAGCTCCTTGAGACTGCCGCAACGGTAAATGTCCGGGGCTTAAGATCCGGGGAAGCCACTTGTCGGGATAAGCAGTAGCTTGCCTCCCGATTGAAATATCCACAGGCACAGTCGTGCATAAACTGTATGTTAGTTCGTGTAGCGAGTGGGACACCAAATAGTAGACTACCTAATTCATGTTCCAAAAACTGTTCCGAGTAACTGATTGTCCACTATACCACATCAGATGTTCACTTTAAAACGATGTTGATATTCTCGTATTGTAGTTACACGAGGATTCTCATACTCCACAGATGTTAACGCTACGGCATCCGTAAACAGTACCCGACGACTGAACACTGAATCGGCAGCAAGGTGCTCCAGTAACCACTGACAGAAATTCTGACGACAGTGATAGCCCACAGGTATCAGATCCTGTATTTTCTGCAGGTGAAGTGGGTGGGACTGCTGTCTCCGATGCAGACGCCATACAGTTAATTGAGGAATCCCTACAGTGGCACTTCTATAGCGGGTATTTATTGTTGGATATTCATGTACCATTTCCAAGTTGCTCTGAACACCCACTCCATCCAGATAAGCATGACCTCACCGTGGCGCATCACGAAAACCGTATTCCCTTAATCGCCTGTCCACAGCTGTGAAAGTCTGATGGTTTGGTGGTAGTCTCCTGTTTGGAAACGTTTCCGTACACCACCGTCATGCTGCTCGGGTGTTGCCCTCTGCTACTGAATGGTTCGCACGCTGACACTTCTTGAAGGCTCAGCATTGAAATCTGAAACAATTTGCGGAAGAGTCATTTCTGTCACGTTGAACGATTCTCTTCAGTCGTCGTTGTTGCCGCTCTTGCAGGGTCTTTTTCCTACCGCAGCGATGTCGGAGATTGGATGTTTTTCCGGATTGCTGATTCTCACGGTACACTCGCGAAATGGTCGTACGGGAAAATTGCCACTTCATCGCTACCTCGGAGATGCTGTGTCCTATCACTCGTGCGACGACTCCTATCTTGATAACCTGCCATTGTAGCAGCAGTAAGCGATCTAACAAGTGCGTCAGACACTAGTCTTATATAGGCGTTGCCCACCGCAGTACCATATTCTGCCTGTTTAGATAAGTTTGTATTTGTATATGTATCCCAGTTTCATTGGCGCTTCTGGATATTTTGATGCATACGCTACACCCACGAGGTGTGTGCATTTACTTTTGAATCAGGCTGTATAATAGCCGAAATCAAACTTGGTGAAACGTACACAACTGGCCATGAAAATTGCTACACCAAGAAGAAATGCAGATGATAAACGGGTATTCATTGGACAGATATATTATACTAGAACTGACATGTGATACATTTTCACGCAGTTTGGGTGCATAGATCCTGAGAAATCAGTACCCAGAACAACCACCTCTGGCCATAATAACGGCCTCGATACGCATGGGCATTGAGTCAAACAGAGCTTGGATGGCGTATACAGGTACAGCTGCCCATGCAGCTTCAACACAATATCACAGTTCATCAAGAGTAGTGACTGGCGTGTTGTGACGAGCCAGTTGCTCGGCCACCATTGACCAGACGTTTTCAATTGGTGAATGTGCTGGCCAGGGCAGCAGTCGAACATTTTCTCTATCCAGAAAGGCCCGTACAGGACCTGCAACATGCGGTCGTGCATTACCCTGCTGAAATATAGAGTTTCGCAGGGATCGAATGAAGGGTAGAGCCACGGGTCGTGACACATATGAAATGCAACGTCCACTTTTCAAAGTGACGTCAAAGCGAACAAGAGATGACCGAGACTTGTAACCACTGGCACCCCATACCATCACGCTGGGTGATACGCCAGTATGGCGATGACGAATACACGCTTCCAACGTGCGTTCACCGCAATGTCGCCAAACACGGATGCGACTATCATGATGCTGTAAACAGAAACTGGATTCATCAGAAGAAATGACGTTTTGCCATTCGTGCAGCCAGGTTCGTCGTGAGTACACCATCGCAGGCGCTCCTGTCTGTGATGCAGGGTCAAAGGTATCCTGAGCCATGGTCTCGGGGTTTATAGTCCATGCTGCTGCAAACGTCGTCAGACTGTTCGTGCAGATGATTGTTGTCTTGCAAACGTCCCCATCTGTTGACTCAGGGATCGAGACGTGGCTGCACGATCCGTTACAGCCATGCGGATAAGATGCATCTCGACTGTTGGTGATGCCTTTGGGATCCACCACGGCGTTCCGTATTAACCTCCTGAACCCACCGATTCCATATTGTTTGGAGACTTTCGTCATGTCAGCACGTTGTAGGTGTCGCCACCGGCACCAACCTTGTGTGAATGCTCTGAAAAACTAATCATTTGCATGTCACAGCATCTTCTTCCTGTCGGTTAAATTTGGCGTCTGTAGCACGTCATCTTCGTGGTGTAGCAAGTTTAATTGCCAGTAGTGCATAATAAATGGAGGCAGCACAAGAGAAAATAAGCACCGGAACGATTACTGATACGTACAAGGGATGAATAACAGAAGGCTTCTCAAATTAAGTTTAGATTATAAAGTGTATGTGAGGCGAATGGTCGAGGGAGCTAAGAAGAGACGGGTGGTTTGTGTGAAGACGAAAATGACTTAAAATTTTAATCCAAGTCTGTAATTGTTTACACGAAAGTTCGTTTCTCAGAAACTAATTTCGCGACACTCGATGTTCTGTATTGGTAACTTCGGTTCCATTAACACTAGAGACGAGAGTTGTGTCTGACAGCAAACTGGCCAGCGATGATCATACTGAGTCCCCCATAAATAAGGCGTCGTTCCAGCTTTTATCCCGGCGGCGCCTCGATCTGTTGGGAGAGGCGGTGCCGGGGGCTGGAGCCGGTACAGCGGGTGCCTGGGACACGCCGGCGAAGGCAACGCCCCCCTCCCAGTTAAGCCGCACAGTAGCCAGCCATTGTAGCGCGGCGTTCCCCAGGACGCGCCCTTAATGAGCTCCCCTCCATCCAGAATGGCTTTGTCGGCAGAGACCTCCGGGCCAGTCTGCCGGACTGCATACCAGACCTGCGACGGGGCGCTCGGCTGCTCAGGCGCTCCTTGCATCTGCATCTATGGTAGTGGCAATCAGTATAAAGGGGTGCGTACTTGCAGGAAAATTAGCATTGTCGGTTGGAATAGTTGCGCACAGTGTATCCACAGTAGTGTGAAATCCATTATACCGACAACTGCAGTCAAATAGTATCACATTCGATTGCTGTAGTAAAGCATGTACAAGACATCAACAATTCTGGTGGTAGAGTGGATCTCGGTATACAGGCAGTCGGTGTTCGTGTGTGCGTACGTGCCTATACTGCACATAGGAAACTGGCACCCCTAGCGACAGTGTGGCTTGTGTACATAAACCACGATTGTGACAATACCACGCGGAAAACAGTTTTCATGAGATGAGAAACTGAAAATCGGGGGTACAACAAAAAAGGAACTCCCTAATCGTCAAGAATTTCAACTGTTCTCGTATACTTGATTGGTAATTTAGTTAGATTGTGCACACGATAAGGACAGAACGGAAAATATGGGTAAAGTAGAAAATAATCTGAGATATAGGAAGGATTACTTTTGCTCAAAGGCCACAAACCTCTATTCTTCGTGTCTCATATTGCGTAGCACATTTAAATGTAAGTACGGTTACTGTTATGAATCAGTTAATCATCTGCTCACAGACGCTGTCTAACACCACATCGCCAGACAGTTACAGTGTATCAACTTTTGGATCGTTGACGGTAGCAGCAATCGGGATAACAGAGCAGCCGATACAAAGTGTTCCGAAAGGTTCAGACTTTCAACAATCAGTGCTTGGAGACCGGCGACCACCTTATCGCACCGTTACCACAGCTAGTCGTTGAGGGATCACAGAAAACTTATTTATGTTGTTGTTGTTGTTGATGATGATGATGTTCTTGTGGTCTTCAGTCCAGACACTGACTTCCGCGCTACTCTATTTTGTCCGAGCCTCTTCATCTCCCAGTACCTACTGCAACCTACATTCTTCTTAATCTGCTAAGTGTATTCATCTCCTGGTCTCCCTCTACGATTTTTTCCCTCCACGCTTCCCTCCAATACGAAATATGTGATCCTTTGATGCCTCAGAACGTGTCCTACCAACCGATCCATTCTTCTAGTCAAGTTGTGCCACAGATTCCTCATCTCCCCAATTCCATTCAGTACGTCCTCATTAGTTACGTGATCTACCCATCTAATCTTTAGAATTCTTCTGTAGCACCACGTTTCGAAAGCTTGTATTCTCTTCTCGTCTAAACTACTTACTATCCATGTTTCATTGTCATACATGGCTACACTCCAAATACCGTCAGAAAAATTCCTGACAGTTAATTCTATATTCGATGTTAACAAATTTCTCTTCTTCAGAACAGCTTTCCTTGCCATAGCCAGTCTACATTTTATATCCTCTCTACTTCGACCATCAGTTATTTCGCTTTTCATATAGCAAAACTCGTCTACTGCTTTAACTGTCTCATTTCCTAATCTGATTACCTCAGCATCACATGATTTAATTCGACTACGTTCCATTATCCTTGTTTCGCCTTTGTTGATGTTTATCTTATATCCTCCTTTCAAGACACCGTCCATTCCGTTCAATGCCTCTCAATACACAGATTGAATAACAATCCTGTCTCACTCCCTTCTCAAAAAAAAAAAAAATGTTCAAATGTGTGTGAAATCTTATGGGACTTAACTGCTAAGGTCATCAGTCCCTAAGCTTACACACTACTTAACCTCAATTATCCTAAGGACAAACACAAACACCCATGCCCGAGGAAGGAATCGAACCTCCGCCGGAACCAGCTGCACAGTCCATGACTGCAGCGCCCTAGACCGACTCCCTTCTCAACCACTGCTTCCCTTTCGTGTCCCTCGACTCTTATAACAGCTATCTGGTTTCTGTATAATTTGTAAATAGCCTTTCGCTCCCTGTATTGTATGAATGCCGCCTTCAGAATTCGAAAAAGAGTATTCCAGTCGAAATTGTCAAAAGCTATCTCCTTAGCCTATCTTTTAAGATAAGTCGTAGGGTCAATATTGCCTCGCGTGTTCCTAAATTTTTGCGGAATCCAAACAGATCTTCCCGGAGATCTTCTTCTACGTGTTTTTCCATTCTTCTGCAAAGAATTCGTGTTAGTATTTTGCAGCCGTGACTTGTTAAACTGATATAAATGGTTCAAATGGCTCTGAGCACTATCGGAACATCTGAGGTCATCAGTCACATAGAACTTAGAACTACTTGAACCTAACTAAGCTAAGGACGTCACAGACATCCATGCCCAAGGCAGGAGTCGAACCTGCGACCGTAGCAGTCGCCGGCGTTAAACTGATAGTTCGGTAATTTTCACATCTGTCAACACCCTGTTTTCTTTGGGGTTGGAATTATCATATTCTTCTTGAAGTCTGAGTGTATTTTGCCTGTCCCATACATCTTGCTCACCAGATGGAAGACTTTTGTCACGGCTGGATTTCCCAGTAGTTCTAACGGAACTTATGTAGGTTACCAGTCGGCAATGGGATCGGTAGGTATGCGACCCGAGGCGTCGGCCTTCCATGTCAGTATTGGCTCTTCAACAAAAAAGTTTGGCGACCAATGAGCAGAAGAGACGTGTTTTACACTATCGAAGATGAGCAAGTGCTTTTAGCTGTCAAGGTATGTATTTTAGAACACATGTTTCCTATACTGTTTTGCTTCGAATGGTGGTTCATGTCGTATCTATGAATGAACCATTCCTCCCGGAACAATCTGTTCAAAAATGGCTGAGATGGCTCTGAGCACTATGGGACTTAACATCTGAGGTCATTAGTCCCCTAGAACTTAGAACTACTTAACCCTAACTTACCTAAGGACATCACACACACCCATGCCCGAGGCAGGATTCTAACCTGCGACCGTAGCAGTCGCGCGGTTCCCGACAGTAGCGCCTAGAACCGCTCGGCCACCACGGCCGGCGGGACACTGTATCTGGGGCGTTCTTACTACAGTTTGTGCTGGTATGGCCTTCAGCACAGGTTCAGCCTAGGCGTCTATAGATCCTAAATACGGCCCTGCGTAAGAGGAAGTTAGCATGGGGGAGTGCAAAGGGACGTTGCCAGTTACGATGCGGCACCTGCGCTGTGAGCCTTCAAGCTGACTGCTGGCGGTGGCAGGGCGCCCCGGCCGTGACCCTTCGCACGCCGGCCAGTGCAGCGGCCTTTATCGGCGCCAGAGGGGACCACAACAGCGTCCAGGCGCGGCCGGTGGCAGCGGCAGCGGCAGTGGCGGCGGTGTCGTGCCCGCCCTACCGGGAGCGTGTGACGTGCGGCGCGCGAATCCAGATAACACTGTTTGCAATTACGCCCTCCTTAACTGCCGTCTGCCGTGCATCTCGATCGTCATTCCTTAACAGATTTTTGCGTGACGAAAGCTGTAAAAACGATCAATATGCCCACAGCGTTCCTTCTTTCACGAAAAAAAATGAGGCTGACAGGAAACCTGCGGTCGCTACTGGCTGCATGAATGAAGTCCTCCAGCCGTGAGAGGACGTGACTTTTGTGATAAAACGACATCCATATTTATGAGCAAATCCACTTAAAATTCGTATTCTTATGTGTCTTGTTCGTATTCCTCTATTTGGATACTTAGTTTTCTC
The DNA here is from genome assembly GCF_023864345.2 of Schistocerca serialis cubense. Lineage (NCBI taxonomy): Eukaryota > Metazoa > Arthropoda > Insecta > Orthoptera > Acrididae > Schistocerca > Schistocerca serialis. The sequence continues at coordinate 865,153,468 of NC_064641.1, read as the reverse complement.
CAACATATCTTACGAATGTAGGAGGTTTTATGCTTATACAGACGTCTATCAGTTGTAAAATTAAGTAACAAGTTTTTCTCATTTTGGAGAACGAAAAACATCTCTGTGACAATCAACACGGATTCCTCAAATTCTGAAACAGCTCAGTCTGCTCGTACCATTTTTCTGACGTGGTACACTGTATTGTTTTCCCCTTTGTGTTTTGATCCGATGATGTCCTGCCGAAACGCCTAATGTATCTGACTACGCAAAGTACTACCCAGATAGTTAATTTTGTACAGTTGGAAAGCTCTGTAGCTGCTGTATTAAAATTAATCATCGTCAGAGATTGAAATCATCTCAGCCCCACACTAAAATTTTGATAGCGAGAAATTTAGAGACACGAGTAGCACAAGAAAAGCTTCAGTGACGTGTTCAAAAAAATATAGTAATTTTCAGTCGTGTATGTGTTAAGTGCTCATGTATGTCAACTACACTTAATAGAATTGACTCATCGCGTCGGACTTTATGGTAGTCTTGAGTCTTGGTGCCCATGGTGAATAAGGTAGTGCTTCATGGGGCTGATATTTTGCCCCTGATTAGAGTACCAGGTGACCCAGACAATTACAAGGGGAGGGGGTGGAGGGGGGGATGGCTTACGGCTAAACGCAGAATTCTAACAGGTGGTGATTTTGCTGGAAAACCTAGAATTCTCAGGATATTACATTTTACCTGAAAAAATGAGGAAAATCTCTTGGAATGTCATAAAATGTCTGGAATTCTATACTTTTAAACCTAGCATTTTTTTATGTAGCTTTATAAACCACAAATTATAAAGCACTCATTGTTACGACGTAAAGTCAGCGCCGGCACGCCAAATCGAGAACGACAGGGGAGAGAAGACTGTGATAAGACGTCAGCCAATCGCAAGCTGACATACCCCTCTCCAGGACGACAACGCGACAACAGCGGCCCGTATGTGAAAAGGACATAAGCGCCGCAACCGAGTGGTCATGGCCCGGCTGAATAGCAACCTCAAGATTAGGCACTTGTATAACAGCGACACCTATCGTTACTTCGCTTGTACACTTTATGTAGTTCAGACTTGGAATTGTTTTTACTGAAGAAGATTCGTTATTGTGTATGTCGCCCTTTGCTTGCGACACATCTGTGTAATTGGCAAAGTTAAGAATTGTCATTCACTTTTTGTAATAAACCTCATTAATACGATTTGTTTGAAATGTTTGTCTAGCGAACCGAGTACGCAGGTTTCCTAGACCCCACATGGAGGGGAGACAATACTTAATCTTCAAGACAATGTTGATCATATGAATATTATTGGTTGTGAACTATCGATGTTTAAATACCTCGGTTAAACTACTGGTATAGTGAAATTACTTGAAAAATTAAACTTTTCTGCCTGTGCCAAATTTCTACACGTATTGCGTGTTTCGAGTTGGGCCTTTGATGTTTCAATAAATCATTGGGGCTTGCATAAACGAAACATTAAAAAATAATATCTAATACTCGTTTTGTAAATTATTTAAACTCTTTGATTTTTAGCAGAAAATTCTGTTATGTTGTATGCCTGCTTAAGTTTAATTAGATTGCTCTCAGTTGAATAATTTTTCTTTTGTTTTGAGTGGCTTGTATCAGGTGTCACAACATTATAAACCTATTGTCTTTGTACTGTTTTATAGGAATTCGTAGCTCTTACAAATTTTTTTAATCAAATGTTTTTTATTCCAGTCTTTGACCACAATATGAATTCTTTAGACGATGACCGGTTTCAGTCCATAATGACCATCCGCAGATCTTTTTTACACCATGTCCTAAAGTGATAAGGCGATAATGGCACCGTCAAAACATATAATCAGCATAGCATCGTCATATAGATCTAAAATAAGGTGTAGAATAGGCCGCATCGTCCACACAATCATTATTGCAACGGGATGAGTAGCCAGTTGCAATAATGACTGTGTGGACGGTGCGGCCTATTCTACACCTTATTTTAGATCTATATGACGATGCTATGCTGATTATATTTATATGTTTTGACGGTGCCATTATGGCCGTATCACTTTAGGACATGGTGTAAAAAAGATCTGAGGATGGTCATTACGGACTGAAACCGGTCATCGTCTAAAGAATTCATATTGTGGTCAAAGAGTGGAATAAAAAACATTTGACAGTATTGGATCAGTGTTTGTATACGCGACCGTGTCGCAAAAAAATTTTTGTGAAATCTTATGGGACTTAACTGCTAAGGTCATAAATCCCTAAGCTTACACACTACTTAATCTAAATTATCCTAAGGACAAACACACACGCCCATGCCCGAGGGAGTACTCGAACCTCCGCCGGGATCAGCCGCACAGTCCATGAATCGCTGCACCTCAGACCATATCGCAGTTGGTGACATTTTTTGTATGCTGTAAAGTTCCATTCCATTCCCATCCCCTTGTTGACAAAGATCCATAAAATTGTTACTTATACATTTCTTTGTGGAAGTTCATAATACTTACGTGGAAAAACTAGAAATTCTCAGGGAATTTATATAATTTTATTTTCAAGTTTGAGTAGGCACCCTGTCTAAACAGATGGGCCTTTGAGCGTTTTACATACACAGAACTTGCATAAAGGTTCCAGATAAAACACCGAATCATTGGAGTTCTTACCTGCAGCTTGCGAAAAGCCACACAAGAGCCACACAAAAGAACGTTCTTCAACGCGAGGAAAATAAACCTGTGTGCGAAAAGAATAGCAGACTTCGGGACAGAGCTTCCAGCCAATACAGAGTGTTGTTTTGAAGGCATCACGAACCTTGGCAAGTGTATGGCCAAAGAACGCAGGCATTGGCGGGCTTTAAAAAGTGCCTCACTTTGCGCTGCGGCCTCTCCGCACATTATGGCGCTTATAGCCCCCCCCCCCCCCCTACCCCCTGCGGGCGGTCTGCAGTTTACGCAGTGGCGCCGCGACCGCGAGGGCGCCTGTATCCGAGAAGGCGGCCGCCCAGGGGTATTTTTCATCTCTTTATCGCTTCCGCGTCTTCCCCCCGGCTTTGACACATGACTGTATATAGGAGCCAGCGGGGGCTGACGCTAAACGGCGATGGAGCGCGCCGCGCCACCTGGGGCATTTGTCACGCGTTTTATTGAAAATAAGAGTAGAGAAATAGGTCGGCGAGTGTTTATAATATATCACGCCGGCGGCAGTTAGTAATTGCGCCCTTCCCGGCTGGCGGCGGTCCTCCCACTGTCGCGTTATGTATCTTGGCGGCGGCGGCAGTTTGTTTAGGGTGTCGATACGGCGGGGTGATTTAGCGGGCCCGCGTCAAGGGTGTAGTGTGTGCCAACTGCTGCTGCCAGAATCCGCTTCGTCTGCCGCAGCGTCGCTCAGCGCAAAGGGCGCCGTCGTCTGAATGGGAAACCCGTAGGGTATGCGGCCGCAGTCTTAAGAAGGGCGGACGGAGGTGCCCAGTGTTCCAGAGATCGACACCTGGGTCAGCTATTAACGACAACTCCCAACAATGTCCTGATCAAAAACAAGAATGTTGACTCTATTCAAAGGTACTATGTACGATGGCTATTCGGAAAGTAAGGCCCGATTCGTCGCGAAATGGAAACCACAGTGAAAAGTCGAAAATGTTTTAATCGCAGCAGTTTGCCACACGTTCCAAATACACTACTGGCCATTAAAATTGCTACATCAAGAAGAAATGCAGATGATAAACGGGTATTCATTGGAGAAATATATTATACTAGAACTGACATGTGATTACATTTTCACGCAATTTGGGTGCATAGATCATGAGAAATCAGTACCCAGAACAACCACCTCTGGCCGTAATAACGGCCTTGATACGACTGGGCATTGAGTCAAAAAGAGCTTGGATGACGTGTACAGGTACAGCTGCCCATGCAGCTTCAACACGATACCAAGAGTAGTGGCTGGCGTATTGTCACTAGCCAGTTGCTAGGCCACCATTTACCAGACGTTTTCAATTGGTGAGAGATCTGGAGAATGTGCTGGCCATGGCAGCAGTCGTACATTTTCTGTATCCAGAAAGACACGTACAGGACCTGCAACATACGATCGTGCGTTATCCTGCTGAAATGTAGGGTTTCGCAGTGATCGAATGAAGGGTAGAGCCACGGGTTGTAACACATTTGAAATGTAACGTCCACTGTTCAAAGTGCCGTCTATGCCAGGGCTTCACAACATACGTGCTCGCGGAGCAAGCTGTGAGCAGCAAGGCGCGAGCACGGAGCAGCGCGAGCACGCTACCCCCACTACCGGACCAGAGCGGAGAGTGGGGAAAGTGACGTGGGGCACACAACAGCTGCCGCCAGTCAATGTAAATCCGCGGCCACCTGCAGGGATATCACTCACGAATTATTACTGCGACAAATGAAACAAATAAAGGAGAATGTACACATGCCACATAGTTTTATTAGCTTAGTGTATGCCTCTACATTCGCATTAATTTGTGAACTGTTACACAATAAAAGGTGTCACTGAAGTGTGGGATTCTCGGTTATCTTGTACTTTTGCGTCTATGTTCGGAGTAATTGTTTTTGTGCATTTTAGGCGCAGCGTGCAGTTTAAATTTCGATCAGACAATGCGTTTCTCAGGCGCGTCTTGTTACATTTCATTGCAGAGAACAGTTGTTCACAAACATACGTGGAACCGAACATTGATATTATTGTAGCCGCCAGTTTGTGCAAACGAGGAAATCTATCCTGAGGGAAGTGTCTGTAAAATTCCAAAATGTTTTTCTTGTTCTGAAATTTGTCCCTGTATTGTCTGTCACACTGCAGGTCAGTAATTTCTTGCTGCAGCTCAGGACGAATCTCTTAAATATTCGCTGAATATGGAGAGAACAGATCAAAATCACTGTCTAGTGCTGTCAGATCTTGAAAGCGCTGATCAACTAAACTATGTGTATAACGTTCACAGTCTTTGTGAACATCTTGCATGGATGATAATTTAGGAAAATGAGCTAGGTTTCCTGTTTCGAGCTGACTCACCCAAAGTGAATTTCATTTTAAAAGCTCGTATTCGATCTATGAAATGAGTATTTAGCTGATCTTTACCTTGTAGTGAAATGTTCAAAGCATTCAGATGGCTAGTTAAATCTGCTAAGAACGCTAATCACATTCAAACGTGCGCGCGCATTTCCCCTCCCTCCCTACTCCGCGACCTTGCATCTGATCGCGAGCACGTGCCTGAGCAGACGCGAATACTCGTTCTCAAAACCGGCCAGTTGTTAAGCCCTGGTCTATGCGAACAAGAGGTGACCGAGACGTGTAACCAATGGCACCCCATATCATCACGCCGGGTGACGCCATGCCATCATGATGCTGTAAACAGAACCTGGATTCATCCGAAATATGACGTTTTGCCATTCGTGCACCCAGGTTCGTCGTTGAGTATACCATCGCAGGAGCTGCTGTCTATGATGCAGCGTCAAGGGTAACCGCAGCCATGGTCTCCGAGCTGATAGTCCATGCTGCTGCAAACGTCGTCGAACTGTTCGTGCAGATGGTTGTTGTCTTGCAAACGTCCCCATCTGTTGACTCAGGAATCGAGACGTGGTTGCACGATCCGTTACAGCCATGCGGATAAGATGCCTGTCATCTCGACTGCTAGTGATACGAGGCCGTTGGGATCCAGCACGGCGTTCCGTATTACCCTCCTGAACCCACCGATTCCATATTCTGCTAACAGTCATTGGATCTCGACCAACGCGAGCAGCAATGTCGCGATACAATAAACCGCAATCGCGATAGGCTACAATCCGACCTTTATCAAAGTCGGAAACGTGATGGTACGCATTTCTCCTCCTTAAACGAGGCATCACATCAACGTTTCACCAAGCAATGCCGGTCAACTGCTGTTTGTGTAAGAGAAATCGGTTCGAAACTTTCCTCATGTCATCACGTTGTAGGTGTCGCAACCGGCGCCAACCTTGTGTGAATGCTTTGAAAAGCTAATCATTTATCTTCTTCCTGTCGGTTAAATTTCGCGACTGTAGCACGTCATCTTCGTGGTGTAACAATTTTAATGGGCAGTAGTGTACTTTCTTCCATAGTCGCCGCTCCTACTTAGACATTTCCGTAGCGCTGTACCAACTTTCCAATACCCTCGTCACAGAAAGCAGCCGCCTGTGCCTTCCACCATCACTCTACGGCAGCTCGTCTGTGCCTAAATGGCGTCTTCGTAGGCAGCGGTTCGTGTTAGCAGAGATGAACATCAGAGGGAGCCTAGTTCGGACTGTACAGTGGATTATGGAACACTTCCCATCCAAAAAGCTGCAGGGGCGTCGTCCATGCTCCTGCAGTGCGCGGCCGTAAATTCTCATGAAGAAGGAAATGCGAGACAGGTGCGTTGTGTTGGGTTGCATGAAATCAGGCGAAACCTCTCAGCGGGCATCCATACTTAGCTGGAGACACTACTGTTCTAGGCATCTTTACTTGCTCACTGTGGGCTCAGAACTGTAAAGAGCGACGTGACGTGATCGACATACATACTAGAGACACTGCCCAGAACATTTGTGCAAATCTTCATCGGATTTTCACTGCCGTTTCTAATTCGCGACCTATCGGACCTTACTTTCCCAATAGCCCTCGTATATGATTAATCACAGATAGCCTACCTGCGGGTTTCCAGAAGATGACTGTGCGAAAACTACGAGACATACAGAAAGCACACACACATCAGTGGATAGAGAATCTCTCCAAGTTTTAAACTCACGTTGCTCAGTGATGTGTCGACAGAAGTGCCGACACAGTGTGATTTGAGGGGACCGCAATGCACGCTATAAACACACGAAGGATGGCGTGAGGTCTGAAACAGGATACGTAATGAATGCTATAAAGAAAAGTACGTAGCTTTTGGAATACTTAACTTTAATCCATCCTTGTTGTATACATCGTTCTTGATGAGACATGCTTTATACGATAAGTATCAATTGCTATGTAAGGCTAATGGCGCCTTGCTAGGTCGTAGCCATGGACTTAGCTGAAGTCTATTCTGACTATCTGCTCGGCAAAGGAGCGAGGCTTCGTCAGTGTAGTCGCTAGCAAAGTCGTCGTACAACTGGGGCGAGTGCTAGTCCGTATCTCGAGACCTGCCTTGTGGTGGCGCTCGGTCTGCGATCACACAGTGGCGACACGCGGGTCCGACATGTACTAATGGACCGCGGCCGATTTAAAACTACCACCTAGCAAGTGTGGTGTCTGGCGGTGACACCACACTCAGTATGTGCTCCGTTGGCAACACAGCCAACGTCAATAGATGCGCGAAATTCATTGAAGCCACTGACAGTAATTGCCTGGAAAGGGGCAACAGCAGCTGCTCCCGAAATCTGTTGGTTTGCTTAGCATCTGCAGACGTGAACTAATTCAGTGCGATTCGAGTGGATAATTTGCTCTCCAGTTCTGATACGCGTGTCCCCGAGAGCAACTTCACGATGGCGCGTGTTACGAGCACAAACTTCGAGAAATTCTCTCTCCACTGATACATGCAATTTTTTGACCGCCCAGTCTGAATCTGTGAAAACGGAACCTTTACAGGCTCAATTTGCTGTGTGTCTGTCCGACTGTTAGGAGCCCTTCTTCTCAGGAATTAGTTGGTTCAAAAATGGCTCTGAGCACTATGTGACTTAACATCTGAGGTCATCAGTCCCCTAGAGCTTAGATCTACTTAAACCTAACTAACCTAAGGACATCACACACATCCATGCCCGAGGCAGGATTCGAACCTGCGACCGTAGCAGTTCCGCGGTTCCGGACTGCAGCGCCTAGAACCGAACGGCCACTGCGGCCAGCAGTTACTTGGTGTATCTAGTTTTAATTTACGTCACGTCTGTTGTCCCTTCAATCAATAGGTGCGGTCATTTATGTCGCGCAATTTGACTCTCGTAAACTCACTTATCACATCCTGTAGGGTGCTTCCCGTTGACCTAGTATCATGAAATTCGGCAAGAAGCACTCCAACCCTCTCGGAAGTGAAGTGTACAGCATCTCCATTGATACGCTGGAAGGACTGTAGCGGCGAATTGTACAACCTCCGTAATCCACTACAGAGGCGAGTGCAGTTTTGCATATTAATGGAAGGTAGTATGATATTCCTTGTTAGGGTTGGCTATGTCTCAAATGTGAGCCCACGTAGATGGGGACTTAACCGAAAACTTTACGTTACTAATACTTTTGTGGTAAATACACTAGTATTTCATTATGAAGCTAGCGGCGGTTGCTTTCCGCGCAATTGTACACGAAAAGCTACTTGCACGCTTACAAATCGTGTCGAAGGAAAAAGTACTCTTCAGACGTTTTCTAGAAATAATGGACACCCAACACCAATTTTTCTCAAAATATTGCCCTTACTGTTTTAGAAAAAACTCGTTTTAGTGTAGTTCTGGCTGATAGTGAAAAGAATGTCTTCGCGGTTTTTGATGTCTTCGTAATTTTGAGTAGAACGCGCACTTCACTCTGCCTCATTTTAGCCCTTGTAATAAGCTGTGGTTTACGTTTCGCCACGATTCACACACTTTTCAACAGATGGTGGTACAGACGTTCTCCATATCCATTTTTCCATAGTCCATAACAAAGCTAGATACAAAATTATCTCGATTCTTCCTAGCGGTATCAACATTTTCAGAGATTTTATTTCCTCTCTTGTGATTGGTGGTCGAACCTAGTATGAGGGTTCCATGTCTCTGCCGTTGATAGTGTGTGAAGCGAATTGGCTATTACGGGTACTAAGTGTTCCGTGGAAATTCTTCACGTTTCAGTGAAACTGGACGTTATCGAGGGGGGTCAAAAAAAGTAGTACTGCGCTAGGCAGAGGAGAGTTAGGTTATCCAATAGAAGAAAAGATGACGCAGGCGGAGACAGCGAAACGTGATGACGTCATTTTATTCTTTGCATGCTATGGAGAGTACCTTGGGAGGGAGACGCGGAGGAGTAATATTCATTAATATTGGATGCTTGGCACTGAATAGCTTATAGGCAATTCAGTAACGTGTAGTAAACAATATTTACTGCTTTTAGAGCGTGATGCAGACGCGCTAATTTATGTAATAGCGCCGCGCAAATTATCTGAACTGCATTTAACAAAAACGTTAATAGCAATAAATAGTGGTTTCCCCCAACAGATAGAGCGGCAGAATTGTACAATTTTATGAGTGTACATATTTGAAACTAATGTATAGTAACTGTGCGGAAGTACAAATAACAGATCAATGTATTAAATGGCCTCTTTCACTCGCGTTACATCTATTATTAATGAAAAGCATAGCGAACTGATGAACTTGTGAAATGAACCTTCCTTATGGTCCTTGGAGTGTCCGCGGGCTCGTGCAATATCTCACCATCAGCATGGCCAGAATCCACTGTCTTTGCAATGTGCGGCGCGCAGGACACGTGACTCGATGCGTTTGCTCAGCAGGTTTTCTCAGAAATGTTTATCGGCAGATCCGAATTAATCCTCTGCATTGTTGTTCTATCAGATGAGTCAAAATAAGGGTCGCCATCCTCGTTTTGTCGGCGCAGCGTTAACATTGTCATTTTTGCAAAGTCAATAATTATAAGCCATGTTGCTCTCTCTAATTTCTAGAAGATTTCGAGATCTGAAAAATGGACTGGAATATGTGGACCGCTCTCCGACGCCCGACTCGTCAGTCGGCAGGACTCAGCAGGACCAGCCATACCTCTGAGGATGTCCAACGTAGTATTGGACGAAACGTTAGGAATAGAAGAATTCCATGGACCACGGCCATATAACCCGGAAGAATTATCAACAACAGTACTATCCGGTCGTGAAAGCCTTCATTGTATGATTACTTCCTTCTTTTCAGTGTATACAGTAGTGAGAGCAGGAGATCAAAGGCGCGACCAGGAAATGACCTTCTCGTGAGTCATCCTGTGTGCTAGATCTGCTGTCTTACAAAGTAGACAAGACAAAGGCGTGGGGTGACATTAGCGACATCTTAAACAACAGCTTTTGGAGGAAGTCTGATGCTCTTTTTGCAACCGTCTGTGTAGTGATAAAGGGTGAAGAATGAAAGTAATACCCAGTTCACTATAACGTACACGGAAATGCTTAGGCCTGTCAAGTTCGTGGAAACACCCGTACAATGTCCTGTGCACAAGTAGAACTTCTTTCTGCGAATAAATGACTTTCATTTCCCTCCCCAAGAATCCAGGGGCGACTAGACGCAGATATTACGACAGGTGATTTGTGACTCTTCCTAGCGTCGTCGTCGTTTCTTGTGTAGCGATGCGGTCTGAGAGGGGTGGTGCCTCTCGTGTTGGCAACATGTCAGTTTCAAGTTCTCAGCGAGCGGGAGAAAACTCTCTGCTGCACAGTACGGAGCCTGCGCCGGCGCTACACAAAGGGAAAACACACTGGTCCAAGTTTGGGCAGAAACTCGGCGCCTGGAGGCCCACGGCGTCGGCGCCGGCGTTGGCTGCGATTGCAGACGCTAACCTCCCACTTTGAGAGGCAAATGGGTCGCAATAAACTGGCACGCCCGCGGGGATCACGCCGCGGGGGACGCGTGGGTGGGGGCCTCCTTTAATTGCGAGTCAGTGGGAGGTCCCTTAACGGCTCTGCGGTTTTATGGCGACGCTACTTTGGCGGGCGGTTTCGGTCAATCACTCGACGTCACTCGAAGCCCTTATATTATCGCAGCGCTCCTGACCGCGACAGTAATCAGTCCGTTCAAATTCATAAATAATTAGAACGACGTATTGCGATCTTGTCGCCAGTAAGTGATGCTGCTCTTGAAGAGGAAGATCGCTGACGCCGAGGTTACCTTCAATTATCACATAGGGCATGAAATTTGCAGACGGAAGAGTCACTTTATTTGATGTAAGGATTCACTGTGTTACACTTCAGTTTTGCACTAGTTCAGCTGCGGCACTTGTACGCCGTATTATATTCTCTAATTAATATTTGCTAGAAGTTGAGTGGAAGTTTGAAGGAGGAAGTATGAAGAATCGAAGTCCTGTCACGGTCGCCAAGTTGTGCTATTCCTTTCTGTGGTATAAATGTTTTTTATTCTCACACAATATTTCGTCGCATACTCGGACGATAATTCCTGCTCTTCTGTAAAATAGCTCCCATACTTAATTGAAGAGAGAAGCAACGAATGCTCAACACGAAGCTTAAACTTCCTTTCGCTTTGCACTGTCGCCATTACTTTCAGAGCTGTTGAGGCATGCGTCATAGATAACCTCACAGCTTCAATGTGTCAGTACCTCTCCCTTTACCTATTAAACTGCAAAACAACGTTGAAGCTAATGAACAACGTGCTGAGAGAAAGGAAGTTCAGGGTCAAATTAAATGGTGAAACCAGCAAGTGCCATATCCTAAAAAATGGTCTTCCGCAAGGATCAGTCTTGGCTCCCTGGCTCTTCAACATCTGTATAGCAGACTCGCCTGATCTGCGCTCACGTAAACTTGCCTACGCAGATGATTTAGCTATTACAGCGCAAAGTAACTAGTTTGAAAACCTAGAGTCAACACCAAATGAAGATGTAGCAACACTGAAAAAATACTATGACACATGGCATCTAAAAATCAATATGACAAAAACAGTAAGGACAGTCATGCATCTGAACAACAAAGAAGCGAGAAGGTTCGTACAGCTACACTTGCCCACTTATCACGGGAAGACCCATTTATTTCGGTGTCGGTGCGTTCGGCAGGGGTCATAGCCAGTAACGCAATGTCTGTATCCTTGTAAATTATCGTGCATTGAGGCTGCTGCTGAATCGTTCTACCTGGTTTTCCTGCATTTTCTTCCTCTACTTGTAGCTCCTTCTAGCAAATCTTGCTTACTACTAATTCTTGCAGTGTGTGGTTGCTTTACATAACAAGTGCATTGCTCTTTCAGTATTTTAGTTCCTTTTCTTACAGTAGGTACTGTCATTCAGCCCATATTTGCGATTTAAAAAGGTAACATTATTTTAGAAATGCAATGATCATATGGTATTGTTAGTCAGAGACCTAACAGGCTGTTCTGCCGTCTGGTGCAAGTATTTCTGTTTGACACCAATTCGGTGACTTACGCGTCGATGAAGATGAGTTGAAATGATTAGGTCAGCAAAGACACTCAGTGAATAAAATCGCTGATCCTGCCGGGAATCGACGCCGGAACCACGCGATGTAGAGGCAATGCCGTTAGCCACTAGACAACGAGCTGCAGATACTACTTTAGAAATTTATCACAATAGCCAGTACTTATATCCAACTTTATGCTATCGCATTGGCTTTCTCGGCCAGTTGAACTAACAGAAAGAGCTCGAGTTTCCAGCTGACTTAGGAAATAGCTCAGTGAGACTAGTACTGCTGGCTGAGTAATAACAGTTTGACAGGCTATGCAGACGCTAACACTAATCATCCAGTGATAACACTTTATAGTTACTGCACTTCAGATAATCACAGTTATGGTAATTGGTATGACTTTATGGCCCGCATCTCGTGGTCGTGCGGTAGCGTTCTCGCTTCCCACGCCCGGGTTCCCGGGTTCGATTCCCGGCGGGGTCAGGGATTTTCTCTACCTCGTGATGGCTGGGTGTTGTGTGCTGTCCTTAGGTTAGTTAGGTTTAAGTAGTTCTAAGTTCTAGGGGACTTATGACCACAGCAGTTGAGTCCCATAGTGCTCAGAGCCATTTGAACCATTTTTAGCCATGACTTTATGGTACATGTTATGACCTGACCAAACTACAGTCGTCTGGTCATAATAGTGGGTTCTTTGATTGCTCTTGGAGATGTTTGATCCGAACTACAACATATGATCTATTAATTGACTGTATTAATGAACGATAAAAAGATTTACCTAACTTTATACAGTCCATTGCCACAGGAGTGTGTCGAATATTTACCACTGACTTTGAACAGTAAAGCATCACTTGATGCACACAACTAGAAACACTTCTCTTGTAGTTCTCTTATAGTAGAAATTCAACACTTAGAGTAGTACAATTCCGTCTGAGACTTCAATAGGACTGCTTTCCTAACTAGATGATGCCGACTACTTCATCAAGGTCACGAACTGAGTGAGTCGATGGTCGATGTTGTGTAGGCTACTGTGAGAGTCAACACCGACTCAAACAAGGGGGAGAGAAAGAGAGAGAGAGAGAGAGAAGTTGCAGTGGCCGGTAGCGGGAATCCAAAATTATCTCTACGTAACACGTTCATTAATACACTGACGAGCCACAGAAACTGGTACACCTGCCTAATATCGAGTAGGGCCCCCGCGAGCACGCAGAAGTGCCGCAACATGACGTGGCATGGACTCCACTGACGTCTGAAGTAGGGCTGGAGGGAACTGAAACCCCGAATCCTGCAGTGCTGTCAAAAAACATTGCAAGACATCCCAGATATGCTCAATAATGTTCATGTCTGGGGAATTTGGTGGCTAACGGAAGTGTTTAAACTCAGAAGAGAGCCACTCTGTAGCAATTCAGGATGTGTGGGATCTCGCATTGTCCTGCTGTAATAGCGCAAGTTCGTCAGAATTCACAACGGATATGAATGGATGCAGATGATCAGACAGGATGCTTGCGTACGTGTCACTTGTCAGAGTCGCATCTAAACGTGTCAGGGGTATTATATGACTCCAACTGCACACGCCGCACACCATTACAGAGCCTCCACCAGGTTGAACAGTCCGCTGCTGACATGCAGGGTCCATGGATTCAGGAGGTTGTCTGCATACCCATACACGTCCATCCTCTCGATACAATTTGAAACGAGACACGTCCGACCAGGCAACATGTTTCCGGTAATCAACAGTCCAATTTCGGCGTTGACTGGCCTAAGCGAGGCGTAAAGCTTTGTGTCCTCCAGTCAACAAGGGTACACGAGTGGGCCTTCCGCTCCGAAAGCCCATTTTTATGATGTTTTGTTGACTGGTTCGCACGCTGGCACTTGCTGATGGCCGAGCATGAAATCTGCAGCAACTTGCGGCAGGATTGCACTTCTGTCACATTGTTCCCGTTCTTGCAGGATCTTTTTCCGGCCGTAGCGGATTGTGAGATTTGATGTTTTATCTGATTCCCGATAATCACGGTACACTCGTGAAATGGTCGTACGGGAAAATTGCCACGTCATCGCTACCTCGGAGATGCTGTGTCCCATCGCTCGTCTGCCGTCTATTACACCACGTTGAAACTCATTTAAATCTTGATAACCTGCCATTGTAGCACCTAACAAATGCGCAAGACACTTATCGTCTTATATAGGCATTGCCGACCGCAGCGCCGTATTCTTCCTGTTTACATATGTCTGTTTGAATACGTATGCCTATGCCAGTTTCTTTAGCCCTTCAGTGTATAACGTTTTATTTCTACAAAGAAGTGAACTGTTACTTAACTTGTTGTGTCTCCTATGTGTAAGTACTTGACAGTGTATTACTACTCGCAGGTCGCTGGCTAAGTATTGTCTTCCTATTACGCAGTACTGATGCTCTTGAAGACTGCGACCGAACCGGGTGACCAGCGATAGGCGGCTGGTTAAATCAGTGTTGATAGAGGCGCTGAACTCTTGGCTTCCTGGAGGTTTGGCTCTGCCCGCTCGTTCCATTGGTGCGCGGGTCAGCGCCTTCTTGATACCGTTCCGTGGCGCTTCGCTGCTCTGTGTGCAGTCGATGCTTTAGGTCTGCATACTCGGCTCTATATCTACCTCTGTGTGGTGGCGCTGCGGTGCTACGTGACGTGTCGTCAGGTGTGCCTCCCATTCGTCGCAGTGGATTGCAGTGAGACGTCGCTAATGCCTGTGTTATCGATGCATATTTCTGACTTTGGTATGGCATCACAGTCTGAATTATACCACAGAATGAATGCTGTTCTTAAAGTACACTGTGGGATTTGATGCTTCCCGCCATTTACCGAGGCGAAATTTCGGACAGTTAGTTCGTAAAATTTATGTTCTTCGAAAATGCTTAACAGGACGTTATGATGCGCCTATATTTAGACCACATTAGGCAGTGTGATTTGAGAGGAGTTGCTTTACAATACTAATCGGAGACGGCTTCAGAAAGATTGGGTAAAGTGCTTGAGAAACATGCAGAAAAACTGTGTTAATGTCAAAAGAAAAGAGTCAAAGGGTGCCTTCCTTCCTCTCTCTCTCTCTCTCTCTCTCTCTCTCTCTCTCTCTCTCTCACACACACACACACACACACACACACACACACACACACACACACTCTGTCCAGAAAGGGATGTAAGCAATGTGTTAAAATTTTTATATACTAACAAGTGAGTGCCCATTACGCCTCAAGTGTGCATAAAAAACCACCCAGAGTGTGGTATAGCAAAATATCGCTGATTTGTTAAAAATCGTTCTTTGCGTTTTTCGAGAACATCACTTTCATAACCACAGAAAATATTTCACATGTTTGTTTGTTCACAGATTTGTTTGCTCCGTCTGAGCGGATAATATGCTCGAGCAATGGATATTATTTCTCTGTTTAGCGCAGAATTCGACTGTACAATCCAAAGCGATTCGCTCGCTTTTCAGCTCTTCATTGAGTACGTTTTTGAGCGGTTGGTGGCTCCACTATTGCAGAAGACTCGTTATGTGTAGCTCTCCGTATGAACTTGGTGCAAAGACCGTGTGATTCGTGCGTTAATACGGCGCTGGAAATCGGTTTCTGGACTCTTTACATTTCACTGATCCGACAGGTGAAAGTTTGTTTCAGAGGGAAATTTTTAGCTTTTTGCGCTATACAGAAGAATGGCATGTTTGGTAACTGTGAGAAAACGGACTGGAGAACATAAAACAAAATCGCTAGAGCGAAGAAACAGACTTGGCGTCCAGGAGATACAGTGTTTTGTGGCTTCTGTGAAAATAGACCCATGTTTTCAATCACGTGAGCTTGTGGACAGGCACAATCGCCCTACCCCTTGAAAGGTTGTGAAGGTAGGTCCTCGTTTGCCCATTTTCAGCATACTGTATGTATGAAACATGGTACCTACCCGGTATTCAAAAAATGAATACGCTATTTCAAACAGGATAATTATGTGAGTAAAGCACACGGATATACAGTTTGTGCGATGTTATGTATCTTAAAGCTTTCAATTTTCAGGATGGTTACGTTCCGCCACTGCACACTATAGACAACGAGGCAAAACAGAGCGACATTGGTTCAAATGGCTCTGAGCACTATGGGACTTAACATCTGAGGTCATCAGTCCCCTAGAACTTAGAACTACTTAAACCTAACTAACCTACGGACATCACACACATCCATGCCCGAGGCAGGATTCGAACCTGCGACCGTAGAAGTCGCGCGGTTCCGGACTGAAGCGCCTAGAACCGCTTGGCCACCGCGGCCGGCCAGAGTGACTTTCACAGACCATTTACTCCTTGGTTACTGACAAGTAACGATAATAAAATGAGATAAAAATTAAAACATTTCATTAATTCATACGTTCAATGATATTATTAATGGTAGGATTATCTGACAAAGGACTTAAATGATATGTACAACACTTTTTTTGTAGATACATGCTTATAAAGATAATACACTATCGCAAAAAAAATGCTGCTACACTACTTATTCATATTGTTAATATTTTCAGCCATTCTTGCTATGCTGCTATTTTAACGCTATATATCTTGCAGACAACAATAGCTACTAATCGTCTTTCGCGAGTGAATGTTATTGTTTTTAAGTTAACGTGTTTCACTTGATAGGCTTAGCAGTCTTCAGTGGTCTATAAAGAATTAAGGAAAGAGAGAGTTGTGTACTTAACTGCAAGTATTTTGTTTTTAAATATTTTGTAGTATTTCACAGCAGCAATTTCGATTACATTCCTATCCCAACATCCCACTCAGTGCTATCCTCTCCAGTTTCCTCGATGCCTCAGTTAACCTAGCAGGAAGCCTAAGTGCAGTGAACTGAAAAGTTGTGACGTACAGTTAATTGAAACATTATCAAAGACGTTTGAGTCGTGAAACACTCACCCGAGATCTAGTGGACGCATATAAAGCGTACGAGACATAAAAGTAAATAGTAAATTACAGTCTTGTATTTTTGAATAATACTCATACGCACTTTTTTCTCAAATTCCCCAATGGTAAATGGCTTGGGGCTTACGTTCAGAGATCTCTCCAAGACGTTCCATAGTAAGAAACGAGCTCCGTACACTCTCTCTGAACTCGCCAGCCCCGAAGTCGCCATCCCCTTGTGTTCGTAGACTGGAATTGCCGGTCTCCTACCCTGCCCATTTAACTGGAAACTCGTCACGTGAGTCCGTTGTCGGGTGCAAGCGGACTCTATGCGCGTAGAAAGGAGAGCGGGTACACGAGTTCGCAAGCATTGCCGCGGACTCGCGCCGTGGCCGCCACGTAAGCAACTGTTGGGCATGACGATTATAATGTACCAACGCCAGTACAATGAATGATCGATTAGGAGTTATATTATTTTGTATATACACTCGTATTCAAAAACCAGAACTCCTTGAACGGTTAGAGATGGGATGTTCATATTCACATTAGTATTGTTACGACTTCTGCACCACTTGTTAGCAGCAGACACAGTAGCTGCGCCAAAGACTGAGACGGCGTGGAGTTTTACAATTATTTATTGAACTTTCTTTACAATTTCTCCCTCGTCGTCGCTGCCCAGCCCTGCGGATCCCTCCGCCTGGCTGCTGCTGTGTAAATTCTCCGACAATGCGCGCAACGCGCGCCGCTGATCGCACACTGGAGCTTCAGGCCACCAGTGCTCCGCTGAAGCCAGGATGACCTGTGGTTGAGATGAACTCGTCGCCGCTCGGCGCCCCAGTACGGGCACGCCCACGGAGCCGCGTCGACGTGACGTCAGCTGCCGCCGCCTGCTGCACTGGCGGTTGGGAAGCCGTCAGTCGCGATGTGCGCGAGCTCCCGTCATGGACGGACCACGCGC
Source organism: Schistocerca serialis cubense (assembly GCF_023864345.2). Taxonomy (NCBI): domain Eukaryota; kingdom Metazoa; phylum Arthropoda; class Insecta; order Orthoptera; family Acrididae; genus Schistocerca; species Schistocerca serialis. The sequence continues at coordinate 865,135,562 of NC_064641.1, read as the reverse complement.
CGTGGGGCCGGGTTGCCGTGAAGTCCGGGCGTCAGTCCCCGGCGGCGCTATAGTTAGTCAGCCATGGTGCCGACCGATCTGAGGCCGACCTCCAGAGCTGCAGTTGACATCTGGCGCCGAACAGATGACTCCTGCGAGCTGGAACAGACTTCCGGAATCGTCACCTACGAAGATTGAACATTCAGACACGGACCACGGCCGTCCTCAGATCCGAACTGCTTCCTAATGGCTTCTGTCTGTTGCTGCCTGCGCTCTGCGCTCCACTATTTATATCCGGCAGGAGGACTTTTTTTTTACCCTCGGTGGTAGCTTTTTGTTATTACTCCCGCAGTATATTGCAGCGTAACTTAGCGTGCTCGCCTCACCTCCCCTTACTCAGCACTCTCCAGGCTTCGCTCGGCGATCGGTCTGTGTGCGTCCTTGCGTCAGCCTGTTGGTAGACTGCTGCCGTCAGCAAGGCTATCTGTGTTTGCCTACTTCGCAACGTCTCGGTCGCCGGCGTGCCTCTGTTTTACCATTCTCCACTGCGTGAAGCAATGGTTACTACATGTGGCTGCAACAGTATGTTCTGCAGAAATGATTGCCGTTTCAGTCACCTCAGTTCAGTATGTGTCCTGTTGTCTAGTAGACACAGGTTCTGCCATGGGCCCTGATTACTTGTTCCATGCGTGATAGCATCGACGCGTATAAGGCGCGAATGGCGTCCTGTAGTACAGTCGTCCATGCTGCATTACATTGCTCACCTGTGCTGGTAGGCATTGCGTTTCACCATATCCCACACATTTTCGACTGGCGACCAGTCTGGTGATCTGGCGAGCCAGAGAAAAAGGGTGATATCCTGTACACCAAGAAGGCATGTGTCCATGCAGCAACGTGTGGTCGTGCATTGTCTTGCCGAAAAATGGCCTCTCCTGTAAGGTGTTGCGCAGAAAGGGTATGGCTACAGGTCGTAGGATGTCATTCACGTAGTTCACACTGGTCACAATGCCCTGACATGCGCCAACTGGTTCAAATGGTTCAAATGGCTCTGAGCACTATGGGACGTAACTTCTGTGGTCATCAGTCCCCTAGAGCTTAGAACTACTTACACCTAACTAACCTAAGGACGTCACACACATCCAATCCCGAGGCAGGATTCGAACCTGCGCCAACTGGACTTGAGGTTGTGCCCATTAGCATCCCACACCACAAGGCCTTGACTTGACGCAGTACGTCTTGTGCGAATGCTGTCACTGTAACGCCGCTCCTCCTGTCTGCGGCGCACCAAAATGCGGTCATCATTTTCAAACAAACAGAAACTCGATTCGTCTGAAGACATAGTCTGGTGCCATGCCTGTCCCCAGTGTCATCGTTCCTCACATCATTGCCGTCTAGCACGTTTCTGCACATTCGTCAAAGGTAGGCGGAGGAGTGGACGACGCGCGCGTAACGCACGCCGTGATAAACGGCGACAGACTGTGTACGATGTGTTACAACGATCCACTTTGCCAGAGCCGAGGAGGACGCAGACCTGTCCTGTAATGCCATTCTGAGTAGGTGTCCATCTTCTCGAGGGGTGTTCTGGGTGGTGCGACCTGACCCATCTCGTCTTGTTCTACGGCCTTCCGTGAACCATTATGCACACACCCGTTGCACTGCTGAAATGCTTTGTGCCACACGAGCAGCAATCTCCCAGATGGATGCATCACATTGTCTCATGGCAATATGGCAACAATGCGCTCTCTTTCAAACTCACTGATCTGACGGTAAGATTCACACATACGTCTACGAGGCATCCTGCACGTCTGCTCCAGTCGCACTAATCCATTACTACGAGAGTCGCTGTCACATTTTACTGGTAGGAGGACTTCCGAGCCTAATAAATGCAGGGGTGTACCAGCGCGTTATTCACCTGCTCAGTATGTGAAGCTCTTTCTCTTGCGTAAACCATCCAATTTTTCTTACATTGTAATCACTTATTTGTCTGTACATGTACATAATACCTATCTTTTTCCGTCCCATTCGGATAGTTCCGTCGTGGTGCGTCGTTTATTTGCTTTAATACTGTATTAAATGGAAGTCGTAAAGGTACCTGTGTCGCAATGTGAAACCCACACAAAGCCAATCCTCTAAATCCGATGTAATGTCGACTTTCACTGTCGCCCGCACTTTTTTCGTTTTCCTGTTTCTGTATATTACGAATCAAAATTAAAAAGAAAGACTTTCATATTACACAAGTCTGAATATCAATGTGTCACGGCTAACTGAGAGGACAAAATATTTGTTATGCTAGGAAAGGATTATGTGGTAACGGATCGTATATTGTAACACAACTAAGAGCAGGTTCCGTGGTCCCGACGTCGAATATTAGAATGTAAATTTGTGCAGTTATTCGCAAAACGAAGTATCGAATAAATTAATACAAAAGCCATTGCAACAGTGTTAATGTGATACAGCACGGAATTAATTGCACCAAATACTTTCAGTTATTAAGTTTTGCACGTTTGCAGTCCTAAACCAGTATTTTTCCTACCTAAAAATGACATTTGATTATTAGTCTTCCTGACAAGGAATTTATGGTCTGAGGCGAGAAACTTCTTTAATTTCCGAAAGTTTAATAGCTGCGTGAAGTAAGACCATTTTACTTTCGGTGAAAAGGCAACTCCCTGCGTCGTTTCATACAATTTTCGTTATTATCGATGTACTAAAACTCCAGTCTGTTTCAGCTAACGTATACTAAGCATTTTTCTCTGACCCACAAAATCCTTTCTTTGCCTGTGACTTGTTTACACATTCAGCTCATGAGGCGGTACTTAGATGAGATGTGCCGTGTTCAAATGGCTCTAAGCACTATGGGACTTAACATCTGAGGTCATCAGTCCCCTAGACTTAGAACTACTTAAACCTAACTAACCTAAGGACACCACACACATCCATACCCGCGGCAGTATTCGAACCTGCGACCGTAGCGGCGGCGCAGTTCCGGACTGAATCGCCTAGAACCGCTCGGCCACAGCGGCCGGCTGTGCCGTGTTCACTTGCCAAACTTAACAGGTTAGGCGACTGTAGCTCACTCAGTATTTGTTTTCATTTTCTGTACTGATCTGTGGGTAAAGGAAAATTCTTGAAGAATAACACTATTAATTTGCAACACTTTACGTGAGTGTTCATTTTTTTTTTGTCCGTCGTTAAGACGTAACAATGTCCATGCATAGCTGGCCTATGTTTTACGTGTTATTCTCTTTTTAAATAATACTTTCAGCAAAATTAATTGGCTTGTAAAACGGTTCGAAATGCCCCACACACTAGCCACAGTATCACATTGTCAGTGATTCCTTCTCAAAATGATTTCTTGCATGTCTAACGCTTACCCCTGATCTACTCGCATTACTGTCACGGAAAAAAAACCACTGTGCTACACGTAGCCCGTTCGCAATAGACGGGGCATTTGTCCCTTTCCCCTGGAATCTGAAGTTCAGAGCTTTTATTCATTACTGAATTCTCATACACTTCTAGAACTGAGTGGGTAACCATCAGTTCTAGAGCTTGTGCTCCGCCTCTAATGGCATAGTTGTCGAGGGGACACGTTCTAAAGGATTTAATAAGTTTTTTTGTGTCACTTATAAAATGTAGTTGTTGTGGCATCACACGTTTCGAAACTGACCAAGTCATTTATATAAAAAATGATAATTTACTCCCCTCCCCCTTCCCAAGATAATTTGCTGCGGGCGCTCGTGGCTTTTTTTTTTTTTTTTTTTTTTTGTTTTTTTTAATCCATTAGCAACTAAGAAAAAGTAGGAACGAGGTCACGGTTTTTCGCCTTCCACAGAGACAGCACGTTTGGCATGTTACCCAATAAAGTAACTCAAGCGTCAGTTTGATCTGCGAAATTTCTTTGGTAATAAGTTTTCTTCAAGCACTCAAGTTGTGAGTATATCCCTGAAATACGAAAAACAGAACACTGTAACATCATTAAACTATTTCTTTATGACAATATACCCCGCCGAAATTTTTCCAGAATGTTGAACACTTATTAAATCCTAGCCAACAGAACAAGGAGGGTCAGTTCGTAAGATGCGGGACTCTTCACATTCGTGAGGGGCGGAGTTCGGTTCCCCGTCCAGGCTTCCAAATTTGGAAATTTGTGGTACGTTCCTATGGGACCAAACTGCTGAGGTCATCGATCCCTTGGCTTACACACTACTTAATATAACTTACGCTAAGGGCAAGACACACACACACACACACACACACACACACACAAAAACACAAACACACACACACACACACACACACACACACACACGCCCGAGGGACGACTCGAACCTCCGACGGGGGGATCCTCGCGAACCGTGGCAAGGTGCCCAAGACCGCGCGGCTCCAGGCTTGCAGATATAGATTTTGCTCAGTCCCCGATTCCAGTACGACGAATGCCTGAAAAAGGAAACAGCCGCCTTTATTCGCCATATGCTGTTTGAGGCTTTCCGAACGTAATACGTGCTTGAAACTTTCTCTGGCATAGCACCGGATCGTATTGTCTACCGTGCGCAATACCTCCATAAGGCAGCTAGTCGTCATTTACAGGTTCAACTGTGGCTGTCTGTCGCGGCTCGCCAATTTATACATCGGTACCCTGGAAAAGCTCAGGTGCCGAGTGGCGGGACTGTCATCGGAGGGGTCGTTGTCACACAGGGCCCTCTGTCGGCGAGGATAGCCGCATGCGCGGCACGGCAAAACCCTGCTGCTGACAATTTGTTGCCCGGCTTTGCCGTCCTGGCTTCGACTCTCTATTGACGTTATCTCGCTGAATTCGTCTGTCTGCGGCCGACGATGCCGTGGTGCCGCCAGGGTGTCGACTCCCATGCTTTCCTGAATTGAAAACCTCCGTCACTGTTAATGAAGTCGACTTTTTCGCGTCATCAGTCTCCTGCCCGTACGTTCTCAGAAATTTCTTCCGCAAGTTGAGGCCTACGTTTGATACTGGGCGCTACTCTACTTTTAATGTCAGTCCGTTACGTGTTGTTTTACTTCCAATGTAGCAGTCCTTTAACTTCGTCTACTTCTTGAACCCCTATTTGTTGTTAAGTTTATGAGTAATTTCATTTCTGCTGCTCGTCATTACTTCTGTCTTTCTTCGGCACACTCCCAATCTGTAGTCTTGTCATTTGATATCCTTTCAGCCTGTGTCTTAATCCCAGTCTTGAACCTTTATCTTATTTCCGTCATTCCCTCCTCGATATATAAACTGAACAGCAGGGGCGAAAGGCTGCATCGCTCTCTTACACCCTTCCTAATCCGAGAACTTCGTTCTTGGCCCTCCATTCCTATTGATACCTCTTGTTTCCTGTACATATTGTATTGTCCTTTTTTCCTTATAACTTAATCATGATTTTATCAGAAGTCCGAACAGTATTTTTCTGAGAATTCGAGCATATTGCACGGTTTCACATTGTCGGACGCCTTTTCTAGGTCAACAAATTGTATGAACGTATCCTGATCCTTCTCTCGTCTTGCTCCCATTACGGGACGCAACGTTAGAGCTGCCTCTCCGTGCCATTACCTTTCATAAAGCCAAACTGACGTCATCTAACAGATCTTCAATTTTCTTTTCCACTCTTCTGTATATTCCTCTTGTAGCAACGTGGGCGCATGGAATGCTAATCTCCTTCGAAAACTGCAACGCGTCTGATCAGAGCAGTATTTCCCGCACTGACACGGGTCTCGTACGTTCTCGGTTACCTTAGATTTACGGTCGTCCTTTACGGAAAACATCATTTGTACTCGAGCCAGAGTTTTGGTTGAAGAGCTTGCCGATCATGAAGTACACACTGCCAACATATGGTAGGAAAACCATTCTAGTAGAGTTTTCCTTTCCTTTCAGCGTGTCGTGAGGTCTGACGCGTGCTGGTCGAAATGCATTTCGAGTCTGCTTACCGCAGTACCCGTTCTGAAATGGACGAACACAGACCAGAATTTTCTAAGCCCTGCTTACAAGCTCTCCGTATCGAAGTTAGCTCGAGCCCTCCGTGATACACCGCTGTGCTGGGATGCGCGAGGACAGCTTGATGCTCTCAGGAACACATCAGTTTCCGAAATACACTGTGACCCACGGAGCCGTCTTTTCTACGAACCATATCAAATTTTGGTAATTTGTGGTAAGGTCTTATGCGACCAAACTGCTGAGGTCATCGGTCCCTAAGCCTACACACTACTTAATGTAACTTAAACTATCGTACGCTACGGACAACACAGACATTGCCCAAGGGAGGACTCGAACTTCGGACGGGGGGAGCCGCACGGACCTTGACAAGGCGCCATATCATCCAATTTTCTGACTGACCCAGTCTAGTGTCCGACTTGCAGTGATCTCGGCGCCGACGGATATTCAAATAAAAATAAAATCTTTGCGTGGAGTTTGCAAGCATTGTCCATCTAAAAAGGTGTGTACTTAGAGACAGAAATCGCAGCCCGCACGCTTCCGCATGAACCTCAACTGAATTTAGGCCAAGCGACAGGATGAATGGATGCACATGTTGAGAATGCGGCAGCACACATTATTCCCGTGCTAACCCCAAGGGATCGGACGATGCTCGGAGCGGAGCACTTTAAATTTCGTAAGCTGCATACAGGAAGCGGCAGGCAGCCAAGCAAACTCCACAACAGTTTCGGAAGCTCGTCTGCTTGCAGATGCGAAACGTACGCCAGTCGGCGGCTTACGCTCGAAAAATAGTATTTGCTCGGAGAGAGAGAGAGAGAGTGAGAGATAGGGAGGGGGGCTAGGGGGAGTGGGGAAGAGTCGCTGTGTTCCGCTTCATTCCATTATTCCGAGCTGCGAACGCAAGAAAACCCGAAATAAATCAGTCCCACAATTCAGCCGCGGCGCCGCGAAATTAAACAGAAACCTGCAGCGCACAGTGGTGGCGCATACTAGCTGGCCCGGCCTCGTCCCGCTCACGCGGCGATACGAAATGAAACCCGCAGCGCACAATGGGAGCGAGGATATGCTAACAGCCGCGGACGGCTTCATAGTCGAGCCGGTTGGGCCGAGGTGCGCCGGCGAAAAGCAAAGGCGGCGAGTTTATTTTGGCAAGAGCGCGTGCCGGCCGCCAAGTTAGCGGCTCACTTCAAACAATTCCACTTTCACTTAACGCCGCGCCGGCCGGCCGGAGAGCTGCTCATTATAAATGCACGAGCGGGGCCAACGTAAACAGAATAAGAAATAGGGCGCGCACTTAATCTAGGGGGCTGAGTGGCACTGACGGGCACAAGCGCTGCGGTAGCCCAGGCCGTCCAGCCACTTGACAGCGTCCCGGGCCCGTACCCACGTTCTCTTTGCCGATCGGACTTATACGAGGTTTGTCCGGAAAATACGCATAAAAGTTGAATAATAACTTTATTTTACACTTATTCAGGTATTAGAAAATGGTCTCCTTCAAAGTACTCGCCCTGAGACGCGATACACTTCTGTCAACGCCGTTTCCACTGTTGATAACATTGCTGAAACTCTTCAGTTGTGATGTTGTTCAGTTGTCGTGTCGTTTCCGCCTTGATGGCTTCCACATCTCCCAAGTGCCGCCCCCAAAGCACCATTTTGCATTTCGGGAACATGAAAAAGTCACATGGGGCTAAATCGGATGAATAAGGCGGGTGGTCTGTCACGGTGATTGAGCTTCGGGCCAAAAACTCGCGTACAACGAGCGACGTGTGAGCGGGCGCATTGTCGTGATGAAGGATCCACGTCCGCAGCTCGTGGTCGTGCGGTAGCGTTCTCGCTTCCCGCGCCCGGGCTCCCGGGTTCGATTCCCGGCGGGGTCAGGGATTTTCTCTGCCTCGTGTGACTGGGTGTTGTGTGCTGTCCTTAGGTTAGTTAGGTTTAAGTAGTTCTAAGTTCTAGGGGACTGATGACCATAGATGTTAAGTCCCATAGTGCTCAGAGCCATTTGAACCATTTTTGAAGGATCCACCTGCCCCCTTTTGCCAACTCCGGTCGAACTCGGGCCACACGAGCTCTCAGACGTGTCAGAACTTCAATGTAAAAATTTCCGTTCACTCTCTGGCCGGGAGGGACAAATTCCTTGTGAACAATGCCCCTAGAATCAAAGAAAACAATCAACATTATCCTCACATTGGACCTTGATTTTCGCGACTTTTTTGTTCTCGATTCTCCTGCTAGTTTCCATTCCTAGCTTTGAGATTTGAGCTCCACATCGAATTGGTAAAACCAGGACTCGTCTCCAGTGATGACTCGGTTGAGAAAGTCCCCTCGTTCCTCAGCTTCCAACCAATCCTCACAGCACTCAACCCTCTTTGCTTTCTGTTGTGGCGTCAGGAGCTTCGGTACAATTTTCGCACACAATTTCTTCATTTCAAGTTTTTGTGTCAGGATTTCGTGAACGATTGTTTTGGGGTTTGACAGCTCGTCAGCAATCATTCTGACTGTCAATCTGCGGTCTCTAAGAACACAAGCCCGAATTCGTTCAACATTTGCATCGGATCTCGCTGTCGACGAGCGTCCTGGGCGAGGGTCATCGTTCACTTCTTCTCGGCCATCCCGGAACGTTTTTAACCACTTGTTCACGGTTGGTTCCTTTAGATAATTGTCTCCGTAAACCTGTTTCAAACACTCAAAAATCTCACGGCCATTCTTGCCTAGCTTTTCAAGAAACTTGATGTTGACGCGCTGTTCCTCAATCAGAGAGAGCTCCATGCCGACGGCAGGTGATTTATGATGTTCTTAACGTATGTTACGTTAAGTAGTGTGTAAGTCTAGGGACCGATGACCTCTGCAATTTGGTCCCTCACACACATTTGAACATTTGAAATAGGCGACCCTGGACAAGGAGGAAACAGTATTGCACTGTCTCAGTACTAAATGTAACATCCGTTCTGTCTGTATCGCTGGTCAGTTTGAAAAAAATAAATGGCTTTCACAAACCGAAAGACACTACGAGTGCTTATTTACTAAGAACGCTGAGGGAACGCGAAAAAAACAGCTGAGTTTCACGCACGAAGGTATCCCGACAGACAGTGCCCAGCAAGAATGACAATTCAGGGATTATGGAAAATCTTGTTATTGGGACACTGCAGTGCCTGTATCTTGACATTAAAAACTGATGGAGCGAAGTTGTTAGTCCACAGTCTTTATTCAAATGGTTCAAATGGCTCTGAGCACTATGGGACTTCTAAGCTCATCAGTCCCCTAGAACTCAGAACTACTTAAACCTAACTAACCTAAGGACATCACACACATCCATGCCGGAGGCAGGATTCAAAAATGGTTCTAATGGCTCTGAGCACTATGGGACTCAACTGCTGCCGGCCGAAGTGGCCGTGCGGTTAAAGGCGCTGCAGTCTGGAACCGCAAGACCGCTCCGGTCGCAGGTTCGAATCCTGCCTCGGGCATGGATGTTTGTGATGTCCTTAGGTTAGTTAGGTTTAACTAGTTCTAAGTTCTAGGGGACTAATGACCTCAGCAGTTGAGTCCCATAGTGCTCAGAGCCATTTTGGACTCAACTGCTGAGGTCATTAGGCCCCTAGAACTTAGAACTAGTTAAACCTAACTAACCTAAGGACATCACAAACATCCATGCCCGAGGCAGGATTCGAACCTGCGACCGTAGCGGTCTTGCGGTTCCAGACTGCAGCGCCTTTAACCGCACGGCCACTTCGGCCGGCGAGGCAGGATTCGAACCTGCGACCGTAGCGGTCGCGCGGTTCCAGACTGTAGCGCCTAGAACCGCTCAGACACCTCGGCCGGATCCACATCTTTATTGTTCAGTTCCCTGCTCCACAGATCCATTCAATGTTTGACGTTCACCTTACTTTCAAGGTTTTACGAGAAAGAAGAGCGTAACTGTTCCCGTAGTTAGCGCGTGAGTCTTCATTAGATGCTACGCCCATTACCTTCCGGTTGGTGTGTCGATCTAATCACACACAGTCGAGTGTGCTCATTTCACCTTGAAATTAAACTTTCCTCCACTATTCCGCTTTTTTAGGCAGACTCCCTTAGCTGCGTCATCTCGACGCGACAGTTACGTAGAGCAACACGAACTTCGCATAAAAGAGCAGTGGTTTCATGTCCGAAACAATTAATCGTAAGTTCTAAATATTGTAATTTCTTTGGCACTGCTAAATGGATTTTGATGAGTGAAACGTGTTTCAGCGCTAAGATGCTACCAACGGAAATTACCATGGTTCCATTTAAGCAAACAAAGTTCATACTAATTTCTCTGTAATTAAGATAATTATGACGAGGGACTATATGCCATTTTGTGATTTTTTCACAATTCATTTAGGTGGAAACAGAATTACAATACCGGTATCTCGTAGCGGAATCACCCGGTATAATAGGCTTACTAAGTTTTTTAATTGTAATCATATAGATGAGAAGATATTAATCCTTTGGTATTTTTGTTATGTAAATTATAAATGAAAAGCACAATATTATGTGTGTGCTACAGGTTTATTCATTTAGTTAACCATTTTTCGGCTTACAGGTTGTAACTGGCTATCGTAATCAAAGAAGTTACAATACTTGTAAACAACATTCGAAAAGATGTTACTCATATAGATTGAGGCACTAACACACAGCAGATGTCATCTTTAACAGTAGGACGGTAACACAATTTAAAAAGGTGAAAGTTCATCAGATACTGGGAATAACTTTAACAATATCTCGAAAACAGTGCCTATATAACAATTTAAATTAAGAGTCCCAATAAAATAAAATTAGTAGGCCTACTTAGCAAGATTAGCAAAGAATGGCTTGTGAACTAAGGTCATTGTAAACAGTATGTTAGAACACTGATTTGTAGTGATTTATGTGAAGGATTGTGAAAGGGCTCATTTTTGACGATGACATGTATACGTGTCGGAGGATTTTGAAGCGTGACATGTGCTGAAACAAAATCTTTTGCAGTACTAATTGAACATGGCGCTGAGACTGAAGTTGCAATATTGTGAAGTAAATAATTTTTACAATCAACGGCTAATATGATGTCATTTTAAAAAGAAATTTCATTTCTTTATTTCTCAAGTAAAGACCTGCTGCCTGTTATTATATAACAGGTCGTACATTGTGTGACTTTACATGTTATATCATACAAATTCAGTTTTATTAGTAGTATTTTTTGTTGAAAATTTTACGAAAGGATAAATTAAAAAAGGCAAACAAATGCATATAGACAATTTTGTTTAAACTTGTTGCTAACTTACATAATAATAACAAAAGAGATAGATGTGGATATATTTTAAATTAAAAGTAAAAGTGTATTTAATGGAAGAAACAGTAGATGGCAATTTGACTTAGATATCGTGTGAAAGTTCTTCCCATTATACCTTCTGCGTTTACGATTACATGTTACATATTTTGTCTTGACAATGGTAATATTTAATTTAATGTTTTGATTCGTTTTTTTTTAAAAAATACGCGCTTTTGTTTTTTCATTTATAGTTATGTTGTTCTACCAAGAAGCGACGAAAGAGCAGTTAACATAACTGAAATTAATTAGCTGAGGTCCAGAACAGAACGCTTAATGCAAATAAGATGACTGCAGTTCAGTGTATTTACGTTCGTGCAGTTGGCGCAGCAACTGTGAAGCTCAGGCGTTATTATTTTACAGTTAGTAAATCAACACTAATTAGACTTCCCAGTATGGGCCTTTAAATAAATATATCAGTACAAGTTCTTGGACGAGCTAAGAAACTTTGTTTTCCTCCGTATACATCTCACGTAATAACGACGATAATATAATTACAGAAGTTTTTGCTATTATGGAATTGTGCTGACATTTCTTCCCGTGTGCTATCCGCAGTTCGGATAAGAAGGCAGTGAAACGAAAAATGGCTTTGAGCACTATGGGACTTAACTGCTGAGGTCATCAGTCCCCTAGAACTTAGAACTACTTAAACCTAACTAACCGAAGGACATCACACACATCCATGCCCGTGGCAGGATTCGAACCTCCGACCGCAGCGGTCGCGCGGCTCCAGACTGAAGCGCCTAGAACCGCTCGGCCACTCCGGCCGGCGCAGTGAAACGATGCTGGTACACCATACACACAATTCTGGAACACGGTTGTAGGTGTCGTACATGCTTTTAGGAAGGTTTGGTGTGCTAGTGAATACTAGTGAAAGAGGTGTGTGAATACTAGTGAAAGAGGTGTTGCCCGAGGATGGAGATGATGTATTACTGTTATTTCTGACTGCCTCAACTACAGTGCTGTGAAATTCTGTTTAGCTTATCAACCGAACGACGTGTATGGGAGATGTATTAAAGTTTTTTCAGTCAGCTTCAACTAATATGCTTTTAAATACTATTCAGCATGAGAAATGAAAGACTTACTTCAGGAGATTAACTACTCAAGCAAATTTCGTACAAGAATCGTAACACAGCTCTCGAAATAAATAAATACTGGACTCCGTATTCAGATATTTTATTAACTAATGTGTAAGCATTCTTAAATGAGGTTTGCCTGAGTGTGGGAGACTCATCTCCTGCAGCGACAACAATACGACGTAAGGCCATTGTTCCTCGCGCCCGTTAATGGTGGTGGCATCTGGTTGTCTTTCTCGTTTTTACTTTGGAGAGCTTGTCCAGGAGGAACATCTTTACAGTCCTGCTGGAGTGAGGCTGGCAAGTGGGACACGGTGGCGTTTCTACTCCGCCACCGCCTGCTCCGCCAGTGGCAGCACAATGGGCTTTTGTCTCCGCCTCCAAACCTCGCCGCCGGCTATCTCCATGTCTTTATCGTCAGGAGGACAAGTTCCGTCTCTTTCATCGGCCAACAGAGTTAAATCTTTAGTGTCTCGACAAAACAATTCTTTCGCGAAAGGAGTCGCTCGCGGAAAAAAAAATAGCGGAACGGCAGCAGGCAGCGAACGCGTGCGGAGTGGCGGTCGGACGGTGGTAGGAAGAGGCCCTCAGCTGGCGGAGAAACTGATATTGTTGCCTCAGTTAATGAGGACCGCGGAGGGCCGAGAACACGGTTACCCTTCCTTCCCGCTGCGCCCCATTCCATTCCTCCTCCTTTACAGACTTTCGTTCCTTTGTATTGGCCTGTATAACAATGAGTGTTACCGAGACCAAAGCCCTTCAACATTCGTAACGTCCTGCTAAAGGCAGAGAGCCGACGCAATACAGAGTGTTCGGAAATACTCGTTACGAACTTCTAAGACTTGTAGGGGTGAGTGAATACGTAACATTTTCAATAGGAACCCATGTCCGGAAATTTACCGTTCCGTTATACGACGGTTTCAATTCTGATGTGTAACGCGTCCAGGTCTGCTGAGGAAAATAGAAAAGTCTCCGAATTGCTTGTTCAGGTATGCAGTAGGGCACACAGAATGACGTGTACCACAGTGTGTCAGACGGTCACCTGATGTCACATGTATGCGAAGTTTAATTTACTAGACACCTGTAGGGACACAGAAACATCTCCTGTCAAGTTCTGGCAGCTGCGCCAGAAACTGAAGAGACAGCAGGTGAGATATAGAGTGTGTAGCACTGTGTATTACACTGTAACTGTGTTGGTGGTCGCCACATCGAGCAGCTTTCGTAATGCATCAGTAGTGTTCTGTACGTGCAGTACGCTGGGTTGTTTCTTGTTTTGGAATAACGTAAAGACGTAATGTTCAAGTGTTAATAGAAACAAATGTGCTTAAGTGATAATGGATGTTTCGTTAAGTTTCCTTTCAAATTGTTACCTAATAAATACGCTGCGTCACGTCTAATTCAGTTCCCCAAGCAGAACTGGATGAGTTAAACATCTGAACTGAAACCGTCGTAGAACCGAAACAGTACGTTTCTGGACTTGGGTTCCTGTTCAGAATATTATGTACTGTACTCTTTCTCTCTACAAGTCCTACAAGTTTGTAATAGAACTGCCGGCCGGTGTGGCCGAGCGCTTCTAGGCGCTGCAGTCTGGAACCGCGCGACCGCTACGATCGCAGGTTCGAATCCTGCCTCGGGCATGGATGTGTGTGATGTCCTTAGGTTAGTCAGGTTTAAGTAGTTCTAAGTTCTAGAGGACTGATGACCTCAGATGTTAAGTCCCATAGTGCTCAGAGCCATTTGAACCATTTTGTAATAGAACTTTCCGAACACCCTTAATATTGTGGATTGAACTGTCGGCAAGTTCAAAAACGAAACAGCGTTCACAGTTTAAAAGAAATCAACAAAAAGTGTTCAGAGAAACCTTGAATATACGAATATACTCTACTGTTTATGAATATCGCAACAACAAGGTTGAGACCTGAGTACAAAGAAATACGACGGTGAGTCAAGTGAAAACCTAAATTTGTAATAACAAATCGAAATTTCGCGCCGTTATCCTGTAAGTTGATAAGCGTGCTACAAACAGCGTGCAGAATAGCCTGTGGGTGGCAGCATAGTGCAGATGCACGCATACCATCGCGGTATGAGTATAAAGATGGTCGCCCCTCTTGCGACTTGCACCAGGGAAGAACAGCGTTCTGTTATTCAGTTTTTGCGTAGTGAAGGTGTGAAACCTATTGATTCGTTGGCGAGGTGTAGCAGTCTACCGATTTTTTTTATATAAAAAGCTCTCATTCTATCTTCACATTTAGCTAGGTGACAAGCAAACGAGTATCTTCTGTTCATGTGGTTAGCATCAGCGTAACAAAATAGGATGTAGGTTTCGTTCAGGAACATCACCGTCTCCTAATCGCTTACCATTATCTGTGTTAAGATCCCTGATAGTTGCGATTTGTATTTGGAACACCGTACTGAACAAACGGCAGAGATGATAATATGGGCTCAAGAAAGTTGTAGTTAATGTAATTAACAAAATAGTTATATCATCTTTGATCGCTTTTTTAATTTTATGAACTGAAAACTTAACGCCTTTTGGCTTAAGCTATCATCACAAGTCTGTCAGATAAGAAAGAAACAAATGAGAAGTAGTCCAATCAGAGCACACTCACCATATACTCTCTGTCCGCCCCTGGTAGCTGAGTTGTCAGCGCGACGGAATGCCATACCTAACGGCTCGGATTCGATTCCCGACTGGGTCGGAGATTATCTCCTCTCAGGGACTGGGTGTTGTGTTGTCCTTATCATCATCATTTCATCCCCATCGTCACGCAAGTTGCCGACGTTGCGTCAACTCGAAAAGGACTAGGCTAACGGTCTGCCCGACGGGTGGCCCTAGCCACACGGCATTTTCATATACGCTGTTAGACAGAAAAGGAAAGCGCCCGCAAGGAGAGCGGGACACACAATGGAAATTCACCGCGTGAGAGGGTAAATGATGTTACTTCAGTAATTGCAAAATCGAATTGTGCCATTTTCTGAGAAGGACCTGTGGCCCCCTCGGGATTAATGGCCCCACACTGGCTCTGCCGTCTCTGCTCCAGCACGCTTCACTCAATGTGCATTCAAAGAGACTCTCAAGTACTCAGTTAAGTAATCTTTCAGAATAAGAAATTAGCGTGGAATTTGAGCAGTGACATTAACTTTATCAACAGTTGTACCTAAATTTCTCGATGGAAATTAATTTAGATTATACAAATGCATAGTTTCGCGGCGACATACCGGGTGATCAAAAAGTCAGTATAAATTTGAAAACTCAAGAAATGTCCGACAGATGGCGCTTCACCTGAACAGAATAGAAATAATTAGCATGACAAAGTAAGACAAAGCATAGATGGTGTTCTTTACACGAAATGCTCAATATGTCCACCATCATTCCTCAAAAATAGGTGTAGTCGAGGAATCATGTTGTGAACAGCACTGTAAACCATGTCCGGAGTTATGGTGAGGCATTGGCGTCGGATGTTGTCTTTCAGCACCCCTAGAGATGTCGGTCGATCACGATACACTTGCGACTTCAGGTAACCCCAAAGCCAACAATCGCGCAGACTGAGGTCTGGGGACCTGAGAGGCCAAGCATGACGAAAGTGGCGGCTGAGCACACGATCGTCACGAAACGACGAGCGCAAGAGATCTGTCGGACATTTTGCGAACTTTGTTTTTTTTTGTTCTAATAAAACCTCATGTCATTCCAAGCATGTGTGTCAATTTTTACCTCCCTATCTACATTATTCCGTGCTTTATTAAGTTTTCAAATTTATACTGACATTTTGATCACCCAGTATACTGAAAAAATTTTCCATTATTACGCCGACCACAAGTTATTTGGACAGTGTTATAAAAGAAGCGATCTAGTTAAACATTTCTGACAACACCGTCAGTGAAGAAGAAGGTCTGCAGCTAAGCAGAGCTTGAAACCCAACCATCGGAAAGTTGAAGCGGGCGGCAAGCGTGCAATGAAAACATGGGTACCACTAAAAGAATTGTTTCAAAACGTCTGGAAGAGCACAAGGGCAATTGTAGAAGCGGAGAAACGGAACGATCCGCTGTTGCGGAGCATGGTTTCTAGCCAGGTAACCACCATATTCGTTTCGAGGAGACGCAAGTACTAGCGGCCACAAGCGGATATTACGAAAGGCTCTACAGGGAGGCAATCTAAATCGCCAAACACCCTAATAATTTCAGTTAAAAGGAGGTGGGCGTGAAATTAAACGGTGTATGGATGCCGGAGTCGAAGAAGGTGTGTACCACCCGTCCACCACTGGGTGATGGCAACGGCGATCGACGGCAGCGGGCAGCGGCCAATTGCATTGACGTTTTCAAAATGCGTGACGTCACGCCTCGGCGCGGAGCGCGCGGAAACGGAATTTAGCAGCAGTCAGTAGCGAGCCAGTGGGTGTGTTGGACCTTCTATCGTGCTACAGACCCCGTGAAGATGTCCTCCGCAGACGGGGACGAAACGTTGGTAACTGACACAGAATTCATCAACCGACCACGGCATAACAGTCCGGATAGTTATAACGGATACAAATGAAAACATTACCATTATGGCGCTGGAACGAGCACGAGTGACGTCACTGGAGACAGCGCGGCTATATAGGGACGGCAGCAGCAGCCATTCGACAGTCACCACTTGGTAATGGCCGAGGAGAGCTCGGCCGAAAGCTCGTGCATTTTAAACCAGTGGACGTGGCTGGAAGCCCGAGGAAATTTTATCAGTAATTTAGGTTAGTTGTATTTATTAGTTTAATGGACTTATGAAGCGTGGTGTATTTGATAAAAACGGTCGCCTATCGACTCGCTCGTTAAACCAGTTATTAGTGACAGTTGGAGAACGCCGTGTGTACCGAGGATGTTGGACGGGGCCGGCCGCTGTGGCCGAGCGGTTCTAGGCGCTTCAGTCCGGAACTGCGCTGCTGCTACGGTCGCAGGTTCGAATCCTGCCTCGGGCATGGATGTGTGTGATGTTCTTAGGTTACTTAGGTTTAAGTAGTTCTAAGTCTAGGGGACTGATGACCTCAGATGTTAAGTCCCATAGTGCTTAGAGCAATTTGAACCATTTTTTTTGTTGGACGGGGAGGAATGGCAGAGTCGTGTGCGCCGGGACGATGACTTAGTGAAAGAGACAGCGGGCGCGGCTCGGCGCGGCGCGCGCCGCGACCACATTCGGACTAATGGTCGTCGGCGCACAGTGGTGTGTCGTGTAGCGCCGTGACGAGGCGGCGTTACGGCCGCCTGGGGAGCGCGCCGGGCCCGCTGCTGATTGGCGCGACACGGCGCCCGGCGGCAGCGGCGGGGGCGGCGTCGGCGTCGGTCAATTCCCAGCGCAGCGCAGCAGGCCCTGACCCGGCGGCGCGTGGGATCCACGTGTAGCGCGCCGTCCCTGCCGTAGCAAATCGAACAGGTGCCGGCCGGCTCTAGGCGGCTGCCTGCCTGCCTGTTTGTTCGGCCGCGCCGCATCGACTCGGAATGAATTGAATTGAATTTGTAATGGCCGTCTTGACAGGCGGATGCTAATATCCGGCCCCCACCACCAGGACTTCACCGTTCACGTCGCCGCTCCTCACTGCCCGACTCTTCCGCAACGACTAGTGCGAGCTTCTACGTCACGTGCTGCTACAAAATCTTTTATTGTTATCATTTTTATTAGAATTACTGTATACAGGGGTTACAAAAAGGTACGGCCAAACTTTCAGGAAACATTCCTCACACACAAATAAAGAAAAGATATTATGTGGACAAGTGTCGGGAAACGCTTAATTTCCATGTTAGAGCTCATTTTAGTTTCGTCAGTATGTACTGTACTTCCTCGATTCAGAGCCATGATTTCATACGGGATACTGTACCTGTGCTGCTATAACATGTGCCTTTACAAGTACGACACAACATGTGGTTCATGCACTGTGGAGCTCCTGCACATTTCAGTCGAAGTGTTCGTACGCTTCTCGACAACAGATTCGGTGACCGATGGATTGGTAGAGGCGGACCAATTCCATGGCCTCCACGCTCTCCTGACCTCAACCCTCTTGACTTTCATTTATGGGGGCATTTGAAAGCTCTTGTCTACGCAACCCCGGTACCAAATGTAGAGCCGGCCGGAGTGGCCGTTCGGTTCTAGGCGCTACAGTCTGGAACCGCAAGATCGCTACGGTCGCAGGTTCGAATCCTGCCTCGGGCATGGATGTGTGTGATGTCCTTAGGTTAGTTAGGTTTAAGTAGTTCTAAGTCTAGGGGACTGATGACCTCAGAAGTTGAGTCCCATAGTGCTCAGAGCCATTTGAACCATTTGAACCAAATGTAGAGACTCTTCGTGCTCGTATTGTGGACGGCTGTGGCACAATACGTCATTCTCCAGGACTGCATCAGCGCATCAGGGACTCCATGCGACGGATGGTGGATGCATGTATTCTCGCTAACGGAGGACATTTTGAACATTTCCTGTAACAAAGTGTTTGAAGTCACGCTGGTACGTTCTGTTGCTGTGTGTTTCCATTCCATGATTAATGTGATTTGAAGAGAAGTAATAAAATGAGCTCTAACATGGAAAGTAAGCGTTTCCGGACACATGTCCACATAACATATTTTCTTTCTTTGTGTGTGAGGAATGTTTCCTGAAAGTTTGGCCGTACGTTTTTGTAACACCCTGTATAGCAACAGCATTGTTTATGTGTATGAACACGGAGAGCGGTCTAGGGGGTCGGGTTGATGGGTCCTTCCCGGACGGCGCGCACTGCTAGTATAGTCTGTCTGTAAACTCAAGAGCGAGCAGCGCTTTTGGTGGGGGAAGTGACCTTTCCCGGAAGAACCCTGCCACTGGCCTACAGGGCAACCCAAAATCAGTTGCCCGTTACCTATCTAGCAGTGTACTTCGGCATGCAGTGATATACGTCGTTTCTGTTCGTGGGATCTTAGTTGCCAATCTCAGTCAGTTGACTCTGTGTACTCACTGATATACTTCAGTATCCGGAAGTGACGGATAATCGCCCTCCATTTGCAAGAAAATGTGCAGAATACAAAGAAGATACTTGCGCAGAACGAGAGTTCGATCGTCTCTAACGTTATTACAGCTTGTGTTTAAAGGAGGCTACACAAAAAGAACGGTTGGCTAATATTACCAGTCCCAATCAAAGGGCTGCAGTTTATGCAAACGTCAGCCTCGCCAAAATAGGACGCATAAGGAAGGTACGCGAAAACAAGGCGCTTGGTTTACTGGAATCACCGCGAAGGAAAACTAATAATTTAGGGAGGAAACCCATCGTTATAGGCAGTTTCACAAAATCGGTCATTCGACAAACGGTGGAGGACTTTTACATAAACCAAAAAATAATGCCCACATTACGGAAATTACTCACTGGCGTGAAACAAAAAATACATTTTCGTTGCAGAAAGATGTTTTACACAAGACATTGCGTGAAATGGGATTTACCCGGAAATACTTTTCAGACATGTTTACGAAGACAATGACAAAAAAAGCAGTGCGAATCGAACTAATACAACACACGTAATTATAAATTTCTGGTTACTTTTTAAGCACTCTTCGTGTTGCAAGAATTGTTAAGTTTTGAGGCAGCCCTTCAAAGAAAACTTCTACCTTTTAGTAGAAACAGAAAGTAAGAACAAGCCTTAAATTCTACAGACTGATTGCACTATATCTGGTTCGTCTTACGAATAGAGGAACATACATTCATATGAATAGGCATTCGGTTCTATGTTTGTAGTAGAATCCTGACTTCCGTTCTTACGTTAATATTATTTACTCTATAATGTTTTGTTTTCCTTATAATCTTAACGCATTTGTCTAAAAATAAACGCAGACGGGACGTATCTGTACACGGCATCGTCACAGATTTAAAGCGTGCATCGCGGCAAAGACTGTACTACGTTGTGGAACAGCCTGTAGAAGTGCCGTGTGACGTAGCAGGGTAGGCAGAGTGGGGACTCGCGCGCTCACTCTTCAGTTTGCCGACAGACTATAAGATTACAGTGTGCGTCCGGGATAGCCATTTTCACAATGCCAGTACCTCGTCTCCTACTGGCAGAAGTAAAGTTGTGAGGACGGGGCGTGAGTCGTACTTGGGTAGCTCACTTGGTAGAGCACTTGCCCGCGAAAGGCAAAGGTCCCGAGTTCGAGTCTCGGTTCGGCACACAGTTTTAATCAGCGAGGAAGTTTCATACAGAATGTTCCTTATCATCATGTCAATTACGCCCTCGCTTCTCACAATTCTCTTTGTACTAGTTCGTGAGGTTTGATGCACAGTACGAAGAACTCCGTTGTTCAAGCTTAGGCGTTTATACGTCGTGTGGTCTTTCACTACTTACAACTTTGTTCTCAAACCAGCTTGTCTCTCACAAGCGTTGAGTCGTACCAATGTTCTTGCACAAGGTTACTGCTTCCGAGGGTTACATGTAGTAGAAAGTTGACTTGCTGCGTTCTCATTGCCATCTGCTAGGTCATATATATATACTGATTAGTCAGAGCATTATCCCCACTACCCACCGCAAACTTGGATTCTACTGGGTGGCGTTGTGGGACTTGACGCGGTAACGAAAGTATGGAAGCGGAGCAGACATCCTAGCGAAGCTATGGGCTGCAAATGGGGAAGTCCATTGAGATAAGCGACTTTCATAAATGGCAGATTATTATTACACAGAAACCCTGTGAACTAGTATCTCAAAACGCCGAAGCTGGTTGAATGTTCACGTGACGTAGAAGTACAGTGAAACTACCGCTAGGCGCTAAATAGTCGGACGTTCACGGCTCTTCAAAGAACGTGCAGTTCGGAGGCATGTCTGCTCTGTAAAGTGGGATGGATGGTAGTCTGTGGTATCTCTGCTGAAAGAACACAATGCCGGCACCTGTGTTTCGGAGCGCACCGTACATCGTAAATTGTTGAACATTGAGCTTCACAGCAGACCACCCCAACCTGGTCAGATGTTGACCCAACGACATCGTCAGTTACGATTCAACTGGGCATTGGGCCATCGGGATTGATCAACGGAAACGTGTCGGCTCTGCGGGTGATTCACATTTTTGCTACAACAGGTCGATGGTCGTCTCCACAAACTCCGTCATCGAGGTGAACGTCGGCTCGTAACGTACAACGCGCCACGGAGGTAGGAGCAGTATTATTCAATGGGACACATTCTATTGGGCATGCGTGCGGTCTGTGGTAGTAATCCAAAACACACTGACAGCTGCGAGCCATCTGCATCCCTTCATGATTGATGTCTCGCCCGACGGCGATGTCATTTTTCAGCATTATAATTGTCGGTGTCTCGGAGCCTAAACCATGATGCAGTGGTTTGAGAAGCGTTATAGTGAACTCACGTTTATGTCTCGGCTACCAAATTCGCCTGATGTAAATCCTATGGAACCTCTCTGGGTCGCTATCGGGCGCCATCACCGCGTACGTAAATAGCGGCGCGTTATTTTTACGAATTGCATGATCTGTGCGTATCTAATGCCACATACCTCCACAAAGCTACCAAAAAACTGTCGGATTCCTGATACGCAGAATCATTGATGCATTTCGTTCCAAAGACGGACTAGCAAGCTATTAAGCGAGTGGTCATAGTGTTTTGGCTCATCAGCGTATGAGTCATTTCAGTCACTGAATACATCGGTATGACGTGTTCCGATAGAAATTATGGTAAAACACAACAAATGACAGTCGGGCAAATCAAAGCAAATGGCATGATCAAATTTAAAAAATCAAGTAAAAAAAATCATCTTTTCTTCTCTTGCTTGTGCCTTTGTCCCGCAGTTGCGCAAGGTCAGCAAGGTTAGGGTCGGATTTGGTAAGGTTATTTAAGGGGTGGCCGGATGCCCTTCCTGTCACCACCCCTAATCCCCTGCGGGATGGAATTGGTGTACCTCAGCTATCTGCATCTAGTGTAATCCATGGAGTTCTGCGAACGGGTTCAGATGTCTGCAAGTCGTGTAAGTGAGGCAGGACGTGGGGACCAACCCGGTACTCACCTATTGGGACGTGGAAAACCGCCTAAACACCACATCCAGGCTGTAATCCGCCGGGCGGATTCGATCTGGGGCCAGCGCGCCTACTCGAGTCCAGGAAGCAGCGTATTAGCGTTCGCGGCGGGTCAAGTAAAAAAAGCATATTTGAGGTAAATTGCTCAACCAGAAGTGACGACAGGGAATTTCTTTGGTATGTCCCTAATGGAGGATTTGCGAATCCATATTCACGTGAACGTTTTGTAATGTTTTGATGCCAAGAATAAATCCCAGAAGTTCCTGACACATCCTTTTCTGCACGCTGTATTTCAATCTTACTACTTTTCTGTTGACAAGTTTTCTGCCCTCTTCAGCTCCTTGCAGTGACTATTAACATGTGCGGTTACTAATAAGGGAACGGCGAGCCAAAACGAAAAGGCCGGCCGAAGTGGCCGTGCGCTTCTAGGCGCTGCAGTCTGGAACCGTGAGACCGCTACGGTCGCAGGTTCGAATCCTGCCTCGGGCATGGGTGTGTGTGATGTCCTTAGGTTAGTTAGGTTTAACTAGTTCTAAGTTTTAGGGGACTAATGACCTCAGAAGTTGAGTCCCATAGTGCTCAGAGCCATTTGAACCATTTGAACCAAAACGAAAAATTTATTTTTCCGAAAGGATGTTCAGTAGAATACGAGATGTTTACAGCTTAATTTTGCACGAAAACATACGGAAAGTAGACACATATCAGAGGAAAGAGCGTCTCTCCAGGTTTTAACTTACATTGTAGGATCTCGTTGCGCTAACAAATTTTTGACGCTGCAAAAGAATATACAGCCGAAAGACCGCTTGCGTGCAGTTTACTGAAGGTGCTGGTGTTCCTCTCGATGTGCTAATATGACTGTACCACTCTCTCTCTCTCTCTCTCTCTCTCTCTCTCTCTCTCTCTCTCTCTTACCGTTGTAATTACTCAGTCGCTAGAGGTGGTCACCATCGATTTTGATTGTTCAAAACGAGTTGGTTGGTTACACGTTGCGTAGGTGATCTGAACGATTATTTTATCGAAATGATGTGGAGCGAGTCAGTTCACAGGATATTTTTATACTATTAGTGTTAAGACTAATGAAAAAATTATTTTTATTCATACTCATGCAAGTACATTTGAAACAAGATTTTATTTTTTGCTTTTACAGGCGACCAGTTTGTAAATAGAAATTCATCCATGGAATAGAAGGAGTTGTCTGGGAGCTATGAATTTACGTCAGATTTAAAATTCGTTTTGCTATGTGTGAGACGTTTGTTATTGTGTAAATAATAACAAAAAATTGTTGCTGCAGTATTGAACTTCTCTCTGAACCACTAACGTGTTTAATAATACGTAATGAAGGCCACTTTTTCCTCTGGTGCTGTAGGTATGGACAAGACTGTTCTTCTCACAAGCGAATCTCCCCATCACCCCCTCCCCTCTCAGATTTAGTTATAAGTTGGCACAGTGGATAGTCCTTGAAAAGCTGAACACAGATCAATCGAGAAAACAGGAAGAAGTTGTGTGGAACTACGAAAAGAATAAGCAAAATATACAGACTGAATAGTCCACGCGCAAGATAGGCAACATCAAGGATAGCGTGAGCTCAGGAGCGCCGTGGTCCCGTGGTTAGCGTGAGCAGCTGCGGAACGAGAGGTTCTTGGTTGAAGTCTTCCCTCGAGGGAAAAGTTTACTATCCTTATTTTCAGTTTATGTGACAAACTCGTTTTCATCTCTTTTTTGGGAGTGATTATCACATTCACAAGAGAACCTAAATCGGGCAAGGTAGAAGAATCTTTTTACCCGTTCGCCAAGTGTGCAAGTTAGGTGGGTCGACAACATATTCCTGTCATGTGACGCACATGCCGTCACCAGTGTCTTATAGAATTTATCAGACGTGTTTTCCTGTGGAGAAATCGGTTGACCTATGACCTTGCGATCAAATGTCTTCGGTTCCCATTAGAGAGACACGTCATTTCGTCTACTAATCGCACGGTTTTGCGGTGCGGTCGCAATACACAGACACTAAACTTATTACAGTGATCAGAGACGTCAGTGAACGAACGGACAGAACTTTGCGAAAATAAAGAAAGTAAACTTTTCACTCGAGGGAGGACTTGAACTAAGGACCTCTCGTTCCGCAGCTGCTCACGCTAACCACGGGACCGCGGCGCTCTTGAGCTCACATTATCCTTGATGTTGCCTATCTTGCGCATGGAGTACTCAGTTTGTATATTTTGCTTATTTTTTTCGTAGTTCCACACTACTTCTTCGCCGGCCGGAGTGGCCGTGCGGTTCTAGGCTCTACAGTCTGGAGCCGAGCGACCGCTACGGTCGCAGGTTCGAATCCTGCCTCGGGCATGAATGTGTGTGATGTCCTAGGTTAGTTAGGTTTAATTAGTTCTAAGTTCTAGGTGACTGATGACCTCAGAAGTTAAGTCGCATAGTGCTCAGAGCCATTTGAACAACTTCTTCCTGTTTTCTCGATTGATCTGTGTTCCGTTTTTCAAGGCCTATCCACTGTGCCAAGTTATAACTAAATCTGAGGGGGCTGCGATGGGGAGATTCCCCGGACTGGAAGACGACAGCTGCAGAGCAGTGCGCCCACAACCAGATCAGGCATTTATTCGCACGGTCTGCACGGAGAATCACCACATAGGAAGCATCGCCACGCGACGACAGTGTGCAGTCGCCTTTGCGTCATTTCCGTTGCAACGCCTCTTTCGTCCCTAAGCGATTTCCCGTGAAATAGCCGCCGCTGTCGGCGCCAGCGCGGAATAGAAAGCAGCGTTCGTTACGCAGAGGCCGGCACAGCAGCGCCCGATGCTATCGACTCGTCGCGAGGCCGGGCCGCAAGTGAATTTTGTTTGCCGCGTATCTCAAGCAGACTGCTGTTGTGTGTGCTCTGCCTCCCTCTGTCTCTCTTTTTTTTTGTCCGCCCTCATCTCGTCGCCCTGTCAGCGCTTCGCAGCGGAGGCGCCGCACCCACGCTCCCGGGGCGCCGTCCTAACGCAGTTGCGGCGAAATTAGAGAACAAAGCGTGCGGAGTCGCGCGGGCGGACTGCAAGGCTGGCTGGGATTAGCGCCGCGCCAGCCATCCAGCCAGCCAGCGCGCGCCCCAGGCGCCTCCCTGAGCTACGGCGCGCCTGTTTGCCCTTCGGCCCCGGCGCCTTCAATCTCGCGCCCGCCGCCGGTTATTGCCAACTTCATTTTGCGGCCGCTCATCCCTTAGTTATTACATCTGTGCCCTGCGGCGTGATTTATCTGTCGGGGATTACGGCCAGGTGCCGCCGCCGGCCCGGCGCACCCACGCCAGCCGCGCCGCGTCGGGGCCCCCCGCCGCTTCGTTCCCACTTCGGTCAGCCGGGCCGCCGCCCCAGGACTCCTCGGTGCTCCACTGGTCCCAAGGTTCGAGACCTGCTCACAGCTTAAGAATAGGGGGCCGGCCGCGGTGGTCTCGCGGTTCTAGGGGCGCAGTCCGGAACCGTGCGACTGCTACCGCCGCAGGTTCGAATCCTGCCTCGGGCATGGATGTGTGTGGTGTCCTTAGGTTAGTTAGGTTTAAGTAGTTCTAAGTTCTAGGGGACTGATGACCACAGCAGTTGAGTCCCATAGTGCTCAGAGCCATTTGAACCATTTTTTAAGAATAGGGAGCTAGGATTTGTGTGTGTTAAGCTGCTGAGCACAAAGGAAGTAATGTTTTTAACATGTTTATTTACCACAGAGGGAAAATTTAGCGCCAGTAAGGATGAGAATTACTTGTTCACCGAATAGACGAACATTTATATTGCAGTTTCTATAAAAATACAGAGAACTTCTAAAAACTAACGTCTTCGACCTATACTTCAGTATTGCTCATCAGTGTGGGATCCATACCAGGTTGGTTTGACAGAGGAGATAGAGGAGATCCAAAGAAGAGCGGCGCGTTTCGTCACAGGGTTATTTGGTAAGCGTGATAGCGCTACGGAGATGCTTAGCTAACTCAAGTGGCAGACTCTGCAAGAGAGGCGCTCTACATCGCGGTGTAGCTTGCTGTCCAGGTTTCAAGAAGGTGCGTTTCTGGATGAGGTATCGAATATATTGCTTCACCCTACTTATACCTCCCGAGGAGATCCCGAATGTAAAATTAGAGAGATTCTAGCGCGGACGGAGGCTTTCCGGCAGTTGTTCTTCCCGCGAACTGGAACAGGAAAAGGAGGTAATGACAGTGGCACTAAAGTGCCCTCCGCCACACACCGTTGGGTCGCTTGCTGAGTATAAATGTAGATGTAGATGTAACATTAGACTTACTGGATTTGACAGTAGTTTTGCTTATGAATTCTTCTTGCGTGATCAGCCCAGTGATGACGTCGTCTTGTAACAACGTTTCGATGACTTTCACCCCCACAATCCACAAGCGGGGTGTCGGGTTGCTGTGCAGCACATATCTACACTCCTGGAAATTGAAATAAGAACACCGTGAATTCATTCTCCCAGGAAGGGGAAACTTTATTGACACATTCCTGGGGTCAGATACATCACATGATCACACTTACAGAACCACAGGCACATAGACACAGGCAACAGAGCATGCACAATGTCGGCACTAGAAAAGTGCATATCCACCTTTCGCAGCAATGCAGGCCGCTATTCTCCCATGGAGACGATCGTAGAGATGCTGGATGTAGTCCTGTGGAACGGCTTGCCATGCCATTTCCACCTGGCGCCTCAGTTGGACCAGCGTTCGTGCTGGACGTGCAGACCGCGTGAGACGACGCTTCATCCAGTCCCAAACATGCTCAATGGGGGACAGATCCGGAGATCTTGCTGGCCAGGGTAGTTGACTTACACCTTCTAGAGCACGTTGGGTGGCACGGGATACATGCGGACGTGCATTGTCCTGTTGGAACAGCAAGTTCCCTTGCCGGTCTAGGAATGGTAGAACGATGGGTTCGATGACGGTTTGGATGTACCGTGCACTATTCAGTGTCCCCTCGACGATCACCAGTGGTGTACGGCCAGTGTAGGAGATCGCTCCCCACACCATGATGCCGGGTGTTGGCCCTGTGTGCCTCGGTCGTATGCAGTCCTGATTGTGGCGCTCACCTGCACGGCGCCAAACACGCATACGACCATCATTGGCACCAAGGCAGAAGCGACTCTCATCGCTGAAGACGACACGTCTCCATTCGTCCCTCCATTCACGCCTGTCGCGACACCACTGGAGGCGGGCTGCACGATGTTGGGGCGTGAGCGGAAGACGGCTAACGGTGTGCGGGACCGTAGCCCAGCTTCATGGAGACGGTTGCGAATGGTCCTCGCCGATACCCCAGGAGCAACAGTGTCCCTAATTTGCTGGGAAGTGGCGGTGCGGTCCCCTACGGCACTGCGTAGGATCCTACGGTCTTGGCGCGCATCCGTGCGTCGCTGCGGTCCGGTCCCAGGTCGACGGGCACGTGCACCTTCCGCCGACCACTGGCGACAACATCGATGTACTGTGGAGACCTCACGCCCCACGTGTTGAGCAATTCGGCGGTACGTCCACCCGGCCTCCCGCATGCCCACTATACGCCCTCGCTCAAAGTCCGTCAACTGCACATACGGTTCACGTCCACGCTGTCGCGGCATGCTACCAGTGTTAAAGACTGCGATGGAGCTCCGTATGCCACGGCAAACTGCCTGACACTGACGGCGGCGGTGCACAAATGCTGCGCAGCTAGCGCCATTCGACGGCCAACACCGCGGTTCCTGGTGTGTCCGCTGTGCCGTGCGTGTGATCATTGCTTGTACAGCCCTCTCGCAGTGTCCGGAGCAAGTATGGTGGGTCTGACACACCGGTGTCAATGTGTTCTTTTTCCCGTTTCCAGGAGTGTATATAGTTACTTGACTGACGTCCACTTCTACAGACGGGCCAGTCACTTGCCTTCGGATAGCGGATTACGCGGTTGAGAAGATACGTCAGGAATGCTCCGCTCTGAAGGTGACGGCGACCAGGACCGACGCCAGTACCAGAGCCGCGCTGGGATCCCCCACCAACGGCCGCGCGTCTCGGCACCCGTTTCTGGGGGCACGTGATTGGCCCGCCTACAGAAGTTGACACCGGTCAAGTAACTATATACACTACTGGCATTAAAATTGCTACACCAAGAAGAAATGCAGATGATAAACGGGTATTCATTGGACAGATATATTATTCTAGAACTCACATGTGATTACTTTTTCACGCAATTTGGGTGCATAGATACTGAGAAATTAGTACCCAGAACAACCACCTCTGGCCGTAATAACGGCCTTGATACGCCTGGGCATTGAGTCAAACAGAGTTTGCATGGCGTGTACAGGTACAACTGCCTATGGAGTTTCATCACGATACCACAGTTCATCGAGAGTAGTGATGGGCGTATTGTGACGAGCCAGTTGCTCGGCCACCATCGATCAGACATTTTCAGTTGGTGAGAGATCTAGAGAATGTGCTGGCCAGGGCAGCAGTCGTTTTCTGTATCCAGAAAACCCCGTACAGGACCTGCAACATGTGGTTGTGCATTTTCCTGCTGAAATGTAGGATTTCGCAGGGATCGAATGAAGGGTAGAGCCACGGGTCGTAACACATCTCAAATGTAGCGTCCACTGTTCAAAGTGCCGTCAATGCGAACAAGAGGTGACCGAGACGTGTAACGAATGACCTCCCATAGCATCACGCCGGGTGATACGCCAGTATGGCGACGACGAATACATGCTTCCAATGTGCGTTCACCGTGATGTCACCAAACACGGATGCGACCATCATGACTCTGAGAACAGAACCTGAATTCATCCGAAAAAATGGCGTTTTGCCATTCGTGCACCCAGGTTCGTCGTTGAGTACACCATCGCAGGCGCTCCTGTCTGTGGTGCAGCGTCAAGGGTAGTCGCAGCCATGGTCTCCGAGCTGATAGTCCATGCTGCTGCAGACGTCGTCGAACTGTTCGTGCAGATGGTTGTTGTCTTGCAAACGCCCCCATCTGTTGACTCAGGGATCGAGACGTGGCTGCACGATCCGTTACAGCCATACGGATAAGATGCCTGTCATCTCGACTGCTAGTGATAGGAGGCCGTTGGGATCCAGCACGGCGTTCCGTATTACCCACCTGAACCCACCGATTCCATATTCTGGTTTTTCTTCTTCCGTGTCCGGATGCACCAATTATATCTTCCCTTCCCAGTAATTAGCAACGTAGATTGCTTTGTCATTGACTTTCAAAATATCATCTTTAGTGCATGTCATAGACATGTCTGGGCAGATCAGTAGGTGGTCCAAGTCCTGTATTGCTCCGCATTCACACCTATCGCTATCACTGTAACCCCATTTAAATAGGTTTGATTTGCACCCAGTTACTCCAGTGCGCAGCCGGTTTAATGACCTCCAAGTTGTGAAAGGTAGTTGAAATCCTGCAGATCCCTCCTCAAGTAGTTCCATTGTGGAGTGTGGCACCATTTCTTCCCAGAGAGATAGCCGCCTTGCGACGGGCTTGGTGGCGAGCTCTTCAGTAGTTTCCATGAAACTCCTGCGGGATTTCAGCCGGACACGTTGTTTTCGGTGCATATACATCGGGTGTCGAGGATCATTCTTTTGTTTTGATCTTTCGATCTCGGCGGCTACTTGTCTGCGGATAGTGGGTGGTGCTATGCCTATGATGGGGTAAATGATGTCTGTGGGAGTTGGTTTGAGGCATCCTGTGGCAATACGTACAGTTTCGTTTACGGCGACGTCAACTTGCTTAGCGTGGGCAGAGTTCCTCCAAACTGGCGCCGCATATTCCGCAGCTGAGATACTCAGCACCAGACCTGTGGTGCGCAAAACGTGTGGTTGAGCTCCCCACGATGAACCTGTTAGCTTCCGCAGTATGTTGTTCCTGGCACAGACCTTTTTTTTAGTGTTGTGACAGTGCTGCTTAAAAGTAAGTGCTCTGTCCAGTGTTACTCCCAGGTATTTTGGGCTGTTTGTATGTTTCAGCTCTTCCCCTTGCCACATGACTCGGAGTTTCCGTTTGGCTTGTTTGCTCCTAAGATGGAAGGCGGATACTTGTGATTTACTGGGGTTTGGTTTGAGATTATTGCCGTCGTAATAGGTAGCAAGTTCTGTTAAGGCTCCTGTGAGATTCTCCTCCACTTGTTCAAAGGTTTTATCCTGTGTGGCCACTGCTGCATCATCAGCATATATGAACATTCGTGTCTGGTGGCTGATGGGAAGATCATTGGTATAGATGTTAAATAATATTGGAGCCAAAACACTGCCCTGTGCAAGTCCATTTTTCTGTGTCCTCCATCGGCTGTTTTTAGATTGTAAGGTTACATAGTAGCGTCTGTTCTGTAGCATACATTGCACGAACATAGAAAGGGTGTAGTCCTTAGTAACATTATGCACTTTCTGGGTAAGCAACTTATGGTTAACTGTGTCATATGCAGCACTGAGATCCAGGAATGCGACCCCAGTTACTTCTCCTCTCTGATAGCCGTCTTCGATGTACTGTGTGATATTCAGGATTTGGCCACAGCATGATTTTCCTGGTCGGAATCCAGCTTGTTCGTTAATGAGGACTTTGTCCACATAATCAGCTATGCGTTTGAGGATCATTCGCTCCAGCACTTTAAATAAATGACAAAGCAGTGAGACAGGCCGGAAATTTTTAGCTTCAGCTGGGTCTTTCCCTGGTTTTAGTAACGCAATAACCCGGGCTTTCCTCCACAGTTTAGGAATTTGCATTGTTGTAATACAGTTATTCATTAGCTCTAGGATCCATGCTTGTACTCCCGGTCCAAAATGTTTTATTTGCTCAGATCTCAGATCGTCGAGGCCAGCGGCCTTACTGTTTTTCAAATCTTTGATGGCATCTTGTAGCTCCTGAATGGAGAACGGGTGAGCTAGGAAGCTAATCTCCTCGTTCAATTTTCTTTTAATTTTGCCATTCCTGATCTTCCTTTTAGTTTTTCCGTTCATGAGTAGTTGGTGAGCTATCTGATCAGGTGTAACTTCACTGTAATTTGGTTGTGGTTCTGTTGGGTCGTTGTTGAGACTTTTGACCAGTTTCCATGCCTTCCTACTGCTGTGCTTCATGTCCGTCTCTTGTAGGAGGTTGCACCACTTTTCCTTTCTCGCTTCGGAGATACCAGACATCAGTGCCTCACCTGCCTGGATCGTTTCCTCTGAGAAGGGGTCCTTATTGTACAGTTCTTCATACTTTTTCAGAGCTTCCTTGCTGCTACCATTGAGTCCAACGATATACTGGGTGCGGCACCCTCTAGGTATGCGCCGACGAGAGATTTTCTTGACAAGGTCTATAAAAGTTTCATATGTTTGTATCTCTGGTTTAATTTCCAGGATCTCCTTATCAAGGTCCTCTGTGAAAAGTTCCCAATGAGCTTTTTTGAAATTGAAGCGTCTCTTGAAGGGCATTACATCTGATTTGATTACTGCAGTAATGCAGCAAGTTATTGCTCTGTGTTGCGATCTTGGAATTGGGTCCTCGATTTGCTTTACAGTTTGCAGGGATGCCTTTTCGGAGACAAAGATGTTATCTGGATTATATCCTCGTTTCCATCTTCCGCTGTTAAATGATGCAGGCAACTTTGGGTCATGTATCAATTTCAGTTTAGTCTGGTCTGCCCAGGCCTCCAGCATTTCGCCATCGTCATTTGTTTCTTTATAACCCCATGCGAGACCGTGACAGTTAAAATCTCCTAGTACAACTTTCATGTTTTTTGAATGGAAATTTCCAGGCTCCGTAAATTTGAACCTCGCACCGGGTGGTTTGTACACGGATGTTACAGTACATGAATGTAGCTCAATAGTTAAGATTTCTATGTTTTCTACGCAGGTCAGAGCACAGGAGCGTACGTCTAAGTTCGGTTTCACAAATATAGCACTTCCGTACCTTTCGTGTGGTCTCTCAAGAACTAATTTCATGCCCTGTATTTTTGGTCTATGGCTAGTTGGTGCTCTGTGTGTTTCTTGTAACACTAAAACATCACAGTTGTTTCGTTTGCACATGTCAGATAATAAAATTTCTTTATTTACAGATAAGCCTTCAATATTGCAGGAAGTTGTCACTAGTGATGGTCTTGATAAAGGCCTTTTTTGAGTCTCTTTGGAGAGTATATTCTGGTAACAGTCATTGGATCTCGACCAACGCGAGCAGCAATGTCGCGATACGATAAACCGCAATCGCGATAGGCTACAATCTGACCTTTATCAAAGTCGGAAACGTGATGGTACGCATTTCTCCTCCTTACACGAGGCATCACAACAACGTTTCATCAGGCAACGCCTGTCAACTGCTGTTTGTGTATGAGAAATCGGTTGGAAACTTTCGTCATGTCAGCACGTTGTAGGTGTCGCCACCGGCGCCAACCTTGTCTGAATGCTCTGAAAAACTAATCATTTGCATATCACAACTTCTTCCTGTCGATTAAATTTGCCGGCCGAAGTGGCCGTGCGGTTAAAGGCGCTGCAGTCTGGAACCGCAAGACCGCTACGGTCGCAGGTTCGAATTCTGCCTCGGGCATGGATGTTTGTGATGTCCTTAGGTTAATTAGGTTTAACTAGTTCTAAGTTCTAGGGGACTAATGACCTCAGAAGTTGAGTCCCATAGTGCTCAGAGCCATTTGAACCATTTTTTTCGGTTAAATTTCGCGTCTGTTATACGTCATCTTCGTGGTGTAGCATTTTTAATGGCCAGTAGTGTATTTCAGTTTTTTTACTCGATTATTAGTAAGAAATAGAAAATAGCTGTGATAACGTTGATCAAAGAAATACCAAAAATTACCGGTTATTCAGAACTGAAATACCGGTATTTGTTTTAACCGATCCCTATGAAGCAAGTGGTCCTAATGTTTACACTGGGTAGGTTAGCAAACTGCTTTTCTGAATGAAGACTACGTGGCGCTGACTGGTAGAGCGCAGACGGAGCCCGCGGAAGCGGCGGACCTCGGGTGTCACAGGGGGGTTCTTGGGCGACGTGGAACGCGGCGTCGTCTGCGAGGCTGTGGGCTCCGCCCACTCCACGCCGGCGTCGCATTGCACGGCAGCTCTCGCCTCGCAAAGTGTTTTCTCTGTGCGCCAACTGACCCGGCGCGGCTAACACAACACCGGCCGGCAGGCCGCTCGCTCCCTCTGTCCACCTGTCCTCTCCCCGGCGCCCACAAAGCAGGCCCGTCTCGTGTTCGGCTCCTGCCGGCGGCTGGAGAACCGGAATAACGTCGTCCCGGCAGCGAGGACGAGCTGCTGAAGGCGGACGCTCCTAGATTCCGCAGCAGCCGACACAGCCGAACACTCGTGTGACGGACTGAATGTGCCGTACGTCTGCTTTGCACTCGCAAATGTGTCTCGTTGTGTTCACCTCCAGACTCGCACGCTTATCTTGTGCCATAACCTTCTGGGACAGTTCAGCTAAACTGGGAAAATATTTGTTATATACAGGGTGGTCCATTGGTCGTGACCGGGCCAAATATCTCACGAAATAAGCGTCAAACGAAAAAACTACAAAGGACGAAACTTATCTAGCTGGAACGGGGAAACCAAATGGCGCTATGGTTAACCCGCTAGATGGCGCTGCCATAGGTCAAACGAATGTCAACTGCGTTTTTTTTTTTTTTTTTTTTAGATAGGAACCTCCATTTTTATTACATATTCGTGTAGTGCGTATGGAAATTTGAATATTTTATTGGACCACTTTTTTCGCTTTGTGATAGATGGCGCTATAATAGTCACTAACGTATAAGCACGTGGTATCACGTAACATTCCGCAAGTGCAGACGGTATTTGTTTTGTGATACATTACCCGTGATACGATGGACAGTTTACCGATTGCGGAAAACGTCGATATCGTGTTGACGTATGCCTATTGTGATGAAAATTCCCAACGGGCGTGTGCTGTGTATGCTGCTCAGTATCCTGGGCGACATCATCCAAGTGTCCGGACCGTTCGCCGGATAGTTACGTTATTTAAGGAAACAGGAAGTGTTCAGCCACATGTGAAACGTCAGCCACGACCTGCAACAAATGATAATGCTCAAGAGGTGTTTTAGCTGCTGTCGCGGCTAATCCGCACGAGAGTAGCAGACAAACTGCGTGAGAATCGGGAATCTCAAAAAAGTCGGTGTTGAGAATCCTACATCAACATCGATTACACCCGTACCATATTTCTATGCACCACGAGTTGCATGGCGACGACTTTGATCATCATGTACAGTTCCGCTACTGGGCACAAGAGAAATTACGGGACGATGACAGATTTTTTGCACACGTTCTATTTAACGACGAAGCGTCATTCGCCAACAGCGGTAACGCAAACCAGCATAACACGCACTATTGGGCAACGGAAAATCCACGATGGCTGCGACAAGTGGAACATCTGCGGCATTATGGTAGGAAGGATAATTGGCCCCCTTTTTATCGATGGCAATCTAAATGGTGCAATGTATGCTGATTTCCTACGTAATATTCTGCCGATGTTACTACAAGATGTTTCACTGCATGACAGAATGGCGATGTACTTACAACATGATGGATGTCCGGCACATAGCTCGCGTGCGTGTGAAGCATTATTGAATAGCATATTTCATGACTGGTGGATTGGTCGTCGAAGCACCATACCGTGGCCCGCACCTTCACCAGATCTGACGTCCCCGGATTTCTTTCTGTGGGGAAAGTTGAAGGATATTTGCTATCGTGATCCACCGACAACCCCTGACAACATGCGTCAGCGCATTGTCAATGCATGTGCGAACATTCGGAAGGCGAACTACTCGGTGTTGAGAGGAATGTCGTTGCACGTATTGCCAAATGCATTGAGGTTGACGGACATCGTTTTGAGCATTTATTGCATTAATGTGGTATTTACAGTTAATCACACTGTAACATCATGCGTTCTCAGAAATGATAAGTTCACAAAGGTACATGTATCACATTGGAACAACCGAAATAAAATGTTCAAACGTACCTACGTTCTCTATTTTAATTTAAAGAACCTACCTGTTACCAACTGTGCGTCTACAATTGTGAGCCATATGTTTGTGACTATTGCAGCGCCACCTGTCACAAAGCGAAAAATGTGGTCCAACCAAAACATTTGGCCCGGTCACGATC
The DNA here is from genome assembly GCF_023864345.2 of Schistocerca serialis cubense. NCBI lineage: Eukaryota > Metazoa > Arthropoda > Insecta > Orthoptera > Acrididae > Schistocerca > Schistocerca serialis. Next base: position 865,100,182 of record NC_064641.1, on the reverse strand, counting down.
AATGGACCACCCTGTAGAAGCATGCAGTAAGAAATTTGTGTTACGTTGATGAGCAGACATTTGCAGAAGCCTCTTCACAAACCTAGAGATTCCTATTCTTATGTGCCAATACATACACTGACGTGGCAAAAGTCATGGGATGCCTCCTAATACCGTGTCGGACCTCATTTCACCCGGGGTAGTGCAGCTACTCGACGTGGCGTGGACTCAACAAGTCGTTAGAAGTCCCCTGCAGAAACATTGAGCCACGCTGTTTCTATGGCCGTCCATAATTGTGAAAGTGTTGCCGGTGCAGGATTTTGTGCACGAACTCACCCCTCGATTATGTCCCATAAATGTTTGATGCGCTTCAAGTCGGGCGGTCTTGGGGGCCAGATCTTTCGCTCGAATTGTTCAGAAGCAGCTGCAAACACTTGTGGCCTGGCGAAAAAAATGAATCAGATGGCTCTGAGCACTATGGGACTTAACATCTGAGGTCATCAGTCCCCTAAAGGACATCACACACGTCCATGCCCTAGGCAGGATTCGAACCTGCGACCGTAGCGGTCACGCGACTCCAAACTGAAGCGCCTAGAACCGCTCGGCCACGGCCCGCTTACATGGCGCATTGATATCCATAACATTCAACTTCAGCAGTGGCTGCATGTGGTCTCCAAGTAGTCGGGCGTAACCATTTCTAGTCAATGATCGGTTTAACAGGACCAGAGGACCAGTGAATTCCATGTAAAGACAGCCCAACCATTAGCCACCAACAGTTGGCACAGTGTCTTGTGGATAATTTTGGTCCATGGGTTTTTGGGATCTGCGCCATACTGGAACCCTACCATCACCAACTGATATTGAGGGCTCATCTGACCAGGCCGCGGTTTTCCAGTCGTCCGTGGCCCAACTGATATGGTCACGCTCCCAGGAGAGGCGCAGCAGGCGATATCAAGCTTTTGGCAAAGGCACTCGCGTTGGTCGTCTGCTGCCACAGCCCAGTAACGCGAAACTTGGCCGCACTGTCCTAAAGCATACGTTCGCCGTACGTCCCACATTGATTCCTGCAGTTATTCCCGCAATGTTGCTTGTCTGTTGGTACTGAGAAGGCTTTTTTTTAATTTTCGTATCAGTCCTGGAAAGTTTGAAAGAATTTTTCGATAGATCGTGCCACGCAGCCCAAGACGCAAACTGTCAAGTAAAACACGGTCCCTGTAAGCTTTTACACAGAGCGGTGTAATGTGTTTCTTATTATATGTCCTTACCGTTCCATTTGCTGTAGGGGAACAGGGGAAATAAGTTTGAGGTTGAAAAGAGTTTGATGAGACTAAACGATTAATATATGTTGGGCAAGTCTAATATGTAGAGGGAATAGCAACCTCTGCGGCTCGCGCGGTGGCATGTTATAATATCGCTGCCAACGAAATAAAAGAAGGATGTGCTAAAACTATATCTGTGAATTTCTCGTTACTATTGACGTAAGAATTTTTAGAAGCTGCAATGGATTGTTCTTACATACAACATAAAAGTTAAATTTATGAGTTCAACAATTTTCTACAGAATTGTAGCTTCGAAATATGAGCAGCGTTTGTGTAGACGAGACAAAGCACGATACGCGAGGATATGTGGAGACAGTATGATGTTAATTACTTGGCGGTAAATTGTTGCTTTGCGTGCGTGATGCACGGTGGAAGCTGATATGAATTTGGAGTGGGAATGTCCTGTTTGAACGTCCGCCGTGGACAATTACTGATGGAATCGACTGTCCCATGTGCGGAAACGAACAGAATCCAAAGGTAGGTCCGGTAAGTGTATTGTGGACTTTCACATTTCTGTGCAGTTATTCCAGGATTACCGGTAGATTACATCGAATTGTTGAAATTGCGCGACTTATTCTTTGTTGTAATTCCATTAATTGTCTTCGAAACGAAAGGTTTTAGTTTATAATACATCATCCGAACCGCAAGTCTCATTTTCCCCATAGATGACGAAATATGGGCGAATGTAGGAAAGTTTGCCGTTGTAGTATTTATGTATGTGTGTTATCCAAACATGTTTATGCACTCAGATAACCACTAGAGGTTGTAGAATGTTAAAGCCTTCCTCCCATTCTCTTCATGAGTGGAGCATACACTTAACAAAAGGTTATCTGCTGCCGTGTGAACTACTGAACAATTTTTATCTTCATTGTTGCTGTAGGAGCCCTATGCGTGAGACCGGTGTTTGCTCTAATGTTGTTTATTGTTCTAAATAGCGTAAACGATAATGTTGTTGTGAGGTCTCCATTCAGAAGACTAGTGTGCTGCAGCCCACTACTCTATCCTGTGCAAGCCTATTCATCGTTGAATTTGAACCTGCTTACTGTATGAAGCACTTGTCACATCATACAGCCTTCACCTATATACTTCCTTCCATTACAATGTTGACGATATCTTGATATCGCAGTACGTATCCTATTAAAAAAATTAATCAAAGTAGGCATTGGGTGCAAAACCGTTTTGCCCATAGAACGCTCTTGCTGGCTCTTGTTTCTAAGCTTCATAAACTTCAAGCCCTTCCACCAAGTTGAGAGCTTCGTCGTTTTGCATGTCAATAATCTCTATAGCATGATCAGTTTCTGATAAATGCAGCTTAAAGCGTACATTAAAAGAGCAGCAGGGTTTGCTGATATAACATTTATCACAGTTACTACAATCAATTCTGTATACTCCAGAGCCATCAAATTTGGCATACGCACTTTTCAATTTATATTTTGATCGGAGTTTTAATGTGTTTTTAACTTGAAAGCCACATCTAACATTAGATTTTCTGAATCGTTTCTTTTTTCTGGGAAATATTGCCGTGAAATTTCATTGGAATGGTTTTGATTTTTTCTTTATTAGCCCTGTTTCCTCGGTAAGTGTGCGTTTGCCCGCTGTTCATTTTTCGTTCCTTTAACGTATTGTAAAGGCGCATGACATCGCTGATAGAAAAACCGTTAGCTATCGGAATTTGCTTTAAAATACTGAGTTCTTGACGTATTTCACTTTCGGCCACGAAACGAAAGAACCAGTGAATCAATGTGGCGAAAGAGGCTGACAGGAAGTAGCGTTTTCTAATGTAGGTTTTCTGAAAATCAAAAATGCATGTTTGGTGTCGACTTTCTTAATAGTAAGGTCAATGCAGTTAATGGAATTCCCTTCTTCTACTTCCGCAGTAAAAGTTATGTTTGGGTGCGTGATGCCTATTGCTTGCGTTAACCTCACTGATGTTAACCCTCTGTGAATAATGAAATATCCTCAACATACCATTATACTAAGCACTTTTAGCTGCGGAAAATTGGCATAAAATTTACGTTCTAATTCGCTTACAAAAATATCTGATAAAGTAGCAGCCAGACTATTGCCCATTCCAAGATCATCTTTTTAAAATTATATTTTGTCACTGAAGGTAAAAAATTCTAATTTAAAAACAAAATCTAAAAATTCTATTAGTTCTGTACATTCTGTAGTACGGTCTTGTTGGTTGTTAACAGATTACGTCCAATAATTTCTTTTTTCTGGGTATTACTGTTAAGGTTTTTTTACATCAGGGGATGCTAATGCCGGCTTATTTGGTATATGTGTACCGCTGATTAAATTTTCAAGCTCCGAAATGTATTTAACCCCATAATACGTATCGAACGTGTAAACTGTTTTAAGTTTATTGTTAATAAACGTGTTTAGTTTATAGCATGGTGATGGCTTGTTGTTCACAATGGTGCGAACAGGATTTCCATCTTTATGTATCTTAACTTGAGATGGCGAAGTTTAGCATTCATTATTTTAAGCGATTTCTGTTCATAATCGGTAACAAGAAACTGGGAGCGTCTGTTTTTACGCAGATCAGTCTGGAACTTCTGAGTTGGATCTCTGTGAATTTCTACTTTTTCTGCAAAGATTTTTTATCATTGAACGGACAGTGAAGGGAAGACCACAGGGGGCACACTGAGACTAGAATACATCACAAACTGCGACATCGTCGCGAAAAAACACAGTGACCCGTGTATGTAATAAGTTTCCTTTAATTTACGTCTGTGGTCACACTTTTTTTTGTTTAACAGATTACCGGTTTCGGTCTTTAATGACCATCATAATATCTGTTTCATAAAAACAAAGTCCTAATGGCTGCAGTACATTAGGACTTTGTTTTTATGAAACAGATCTGATGATGGTCATTAAAGACCGAAACCGGTAATCTGTTAAACAAAAAAGAATGTGACCATAGACGTAAATTAAAGGCAACTTATTGGAATACATCAACTGGATCACGGAGGATACCAGCTGTGTGCACTACCTATATCGCTCTCTAGAGGAAGGCTGAGGACAGAAAAGTGTGGCGAGCTGCTGCTAACAAATGTAAGAAAAAGATGATGAGGCAAAGATCCAGGGTTTAATCTCCAGTCGTCCCTACTACTGTTTTGTCGGTTTTCGCGTCTTTCACATCTGGAAATTATTTGTTAATGTGAGAAACCCCGAGTTGCACTGTGGACCAGGGATGGCGGTTATCGCTGAAACAATCGGTTGTTGTTATATCGGTTTTTTCACACCAGTTTGTTAAAACCGCTCATAATAACCGGTTTCTGGAATAACTATTTTCTGTTTTTTTATTTCTATTATTTGCTGTAATAAACTTAGAATTCGAAAGAAGCTTGAAAAATTTTTATTCTCTGTTTCCAGATACATATAATCAAAATATTAAACTAGAAAGGCAAATAAAGGAAAACTTAGTTTGTCCACCAATCGCTAGTTTTCTCGAAAACTGATAAATGGTTTGAATGGTGGAAAAATCACCAGTATTCTCTTAAAAAAAATCTCACCATTATTCTCTTATTGATTTTTTTGTTTTGTGGTCATAAAGTACCGCTCCACTCGGTGTTAACACTACGGAAAATGCGTTGGTGTTGCTAATCTTATGCTAAAAGATATTTTTAGGTTCTTTACCATACTTACAGATCAGTATCTATTTAAAACTTATGTTGTTAATAAAACTTAAACACATTTAACGAATTTTTTTTAGATCTTTTGGTGCTGGGCACACATTAAATCAACACCCCCCGCCCCTTGGTACAACACGTTATGCGAAATGCGGTATTATTGCTAGGGTTATGCCTCGACACACGGCAGCGGGCACATTATTTTCTGAGCAGTGTTGTAACAGTTCTTACGCCATATGTTTGTTGCTCGTTCCTGTCGGCATTGCTTTTAAAATAGCACTGATCGCTGTTGTCATTTTTTATAATAATGCAATATTTCAAACCAATACAAATGTTATGAATATAAATTACTCATTTTAAAAAAAAGTTTACTTAAAAACGAAAAGTTTTAGCACTGGTACTATGGCTACATCGTTTTTTTACTCGGTTATTAGTAAAAAATAAAGAAAACACCTGTTATAATTGAGTCCAAACAAACAGCGAAAAATACCGGTTATTCAGAACTAAAATTCCGGTATGAATTTTAATCGGACGCTTTTCTCCATGCCTTTTGGTACTATTGTTACATTAAATTGAGGGACCGCGAATAACTTGCTGGATTAGTCTAGTCGCGTAACCGGTGGCAGGAAAAGTCGTACCAGTTCCAGTAGGACCACATGTAGTAAATCTTTATTAATTATTTACTTATTTTATTTATTTATAAATAAATGTGTGTGTGTGAAATCTTATGGGACTTAACTGCTAAGGTCATCAGTCCCTAAGCTTACACACTACTTAACCTAAATCATCCTAAGGACAAACACACACACCAATGTCCGAGGGAGGACTCGAACCTCCGCCGGAACCAGCCGCACAGTCCACAACTGCAGCGCCCCAGACCGCTCGGCTAATCCCGCGAGGCTATAAATAAATAAACGAATAAATGAAAACCACATGTAGTAAAGCAACGCGGTGTTGAAACAGACTTTCGGTTGGAGAACATCTGGGCTTTACTGTGGTATAAATACTCCAGCACTGTTAAGTTAGGACTGGCGTGAATATGCATAACTATGGCCGAGTTAGGTGTTTTACACTACAGCTTAGCCTCATATGACAAGATTTGATTTAAACACAAACTCATGGCGAGTGAACATGAGATACATAAAGCGTTTCCTGGCTATGTTTTAGCTCTAATTCGAATTTCACATTTCACCATCCACAATTCTGACGAACAGCGTTTTCGACTTATTATAAGATACTGCGCCTGTTTTCCTTCGAGTAAGATTTAGCGACTTTGCCAAAGTTTTCAACTGAAATGTAGGAATCGACATTTAAATTTGTTTACTGATACTCAAAGGGGAAACTGGAGTGTGAAAAAATAAAAAAAAAGTCTTTTGTAACACTGGCGTACAAGACAGGCCTTTTGAACACCGCCAGACATTAATCATACTTACCTTCTTCTGTGGCGGGAAACACAGAATTCCGACAGCGTTGGAAACATTTCTCAGACAGAGACGGTTCTGGCGCAGTAATATGCTTATACATGAAGGGAAATTCAATACCGCTAATGTAACTTCCCGCGCTCATGGTCCCGCGGGCTTTTGCACTGAGGCGCGCGCCTCCTCTTCTCTCTGCGTAATGAAGTTTCCGACTGCGCAAACCTTTCCGTGCATCCGCACTGGAAGGTATTTAGCAGTGAAACGGCCCACCTCCCCGTATTTTGTACCGAAACGCAGATCTCTCTGCGACAAAAATAGCTCCAACATCTGGAAAGAGCAACAAAAAATCAAAACCTACAATAATCACAAAAAGCGACATTATTTATTTGAAACGCAAGCGTTTCAACTTTTGTCATTTCTTTTTATTGGTAACGTCGACCAATTACTTTTAAATACAGTATCGCGTACTTTTAAATACAGTATCGCGCAGGAGTCGGCCTTCATCCATTACACGGCGCTGTGTTGTTCAGCAATGAGCCGTACGTTCATGTGCACCACAAACTCTTACATCTGGGCGTTTCTCCGTGTAACGGACTTGCGCCACAACTGGATTGAACGTGTGGGAGGAAGAAGGTGTGGCAGTAGAGATGGGCAAACTGAAACACGCAACTGTTTCGAAACAAATGAAACAGTACAATGTAATGTTTCGATACGCTGTTTCGAAACAGTGAAACAGTTTGTATTTTGTAATCTAATAAACCTACACATTTTGTCATCTTGCCTGACTACTGTATAAGTATGTCCATATAAACACAAATGAGGTGCGAGAGCGCTAATCATATCGCAGAAAGTATGAAACTATCACTTAGGCGTCTTGGCAGTTTCGTATTTCATGCAGCAAATGCGCTGCTTTCGTGTCGTGTGACTTTCATACTTTTCAATTGGCTGAGGACAGCCATAGCTGAAGACAGAAGAGCCACCACGAACGGAACCGGAGGTGGGAGCAAACTGCAGAAACAACGGATATGCTATTGGGATTCCCACATTCCGTTAGCATGGGTAACATAACCATCTTGCTAATTTCCATGCACACAAAGGGAATCATTGGGATAATAGGCACAGTGACTATAGACTTACAAATAACGCCAAATAATTCGAATAAATAACAAAATATAACAGAAAAAAATTTTGTCTTTCAAGGTGTTTCGAACCGTTACTATAAATTCACCATGCTTCCTAGTCCTTACCGTTCACCACTGCACTATCACTGATATGTCAGACAGATTGCTTGCAATTATACCTACATCAAATTTATGTATATGTCTTATAACTGTCACTGTACGCCTTTTTTTATTCAAAATGTTGTAGGCTTACTTACGTTTCTTAATATGATTACTGTACATGAACAGAGAAGCGTATGTTATCAAAAAGTGTAATTTAACTGAATGATTTTCACATATTTATTATTTTGAATGTGAATAGTATGCGTTGTTTTATTGCTTTGTTAGTGTTTATAAAGCAGATGTTACGCCATTTCGGAATATGACAGTCAGCTAGGAACGAAGCTTTATTTTCGGATATCTTAAGCTTCATGCTATTGCTTGTCAAAAAGATTTCGACACTCTTGAAAGTGTTTTATGAAGAGGTATGTTAAGTGTGTTTCAGTACCTGTGCCGAGCCCGAATCTCGTCCGACACAGAGGGGAATGAAATCACTGTTTCGATACAATTAGTCCGTTCAAAGCACTGGTGGACTGAAACAGCCTTATTTTGAAACAATGATACAGTTTCTGTGTCTGGCTCGAGACCGAATCTGGTCCAGTTATCTGAGACTGGGGTGGAATGAAACAACACTGTTTCGAAACAGTGAACCGTAGCCGTTCCGAAACACTGAAACAGTTCCACGTATCGATACACTGTATCGAAACATAGAAACAGTGGCCAAGTCTATGTGGCAGTGACGGTGGCCTCCAGCCGGTATTGTGACATGCTGCACACTTCCCTTCCAGCCGATGTACGAAATTGAGGAGGATGCATAGAGCCGGCAGGGTGGGCCCAGGGACTCCAGTTTAACATTTTTACTGCGTGCTGTCTTGTCTTGATTCTTTTCGCTCCGAAACACCGTCCTACAGTTATTTAACGGATTCCAGGGTGCATTACTTGTTCCCACCTCTTTCCGTATGTGGTTACGTCCGTCATTGTCGGAGATGATCGTCCTGTTGCCCAGGTTTTATGATGTGTGGAGGCATAATGTTGCATGGGCGCACTGACATTACATTCAATGGTCAACGCTGTTGTCACACGCTACTCCTTATCCGATTCGCGTCTTTTCAGGTGTACATTCGGGTCTGACTTCCTTTGTGCGACCGCATCGAACTGCGTCGTTTGGAGGAGCACTTGGAACGAGAAGGTATTTGTGGGATGGACTAGCCTGACCCCCCCACCTCCCCCCCCCCCCCCCCACACACACACACACACAGAGCACGTGCGGGATGCGTTTAGGAGACGTACGTATTGCAGCACCAAAAACCAACAAGCGGTCGCCATTCCATTTTATAGTCCACAGATCTACTCACTATTTCCATACGACAATGACAATATGTGAGCTCAAGTAGGAACACTAAACTACAAATAAAAAATGACAGTCGATGAATGAACCCATAGCAACCGGAATACCAGCATGCGAAACATAACCGCTACGAACTTAGACACTGACCTAATTGTTTTCTTTCCCGTTTTCCGAATTGATATTCTATGTCGTCTTTTGCACATATATAGCACAAATTTTCTTCAGGTCTGGTAAATTCAACGCGTATTTAAAAGCAAAACACGCCAAATACGGAATAAGTGACGATAATCGGTTAGCAATACTCCAGCAAGATACTCTAGTGGTAATTAATAAGATCATTAAGAAGTTGTGTATTAGCCTGAAAGTTGCCGGCCGAGGTGGTCGAGCGGTTCTAGGCGCTTCAGTCCGGAACCTGCCTCGAGCATGGATATATGTGATGTCCTTAGGTTAGTTAGGTTTAAGTAGTGCTAAGTTCTAGGGGACTGATGACCTCAGAGGTTAAGTCCCATAGTGGTCAGAGCCATTTGAACCTGAAAGTTACAGCGTGCACGAAGCGATAGGTAAGCAAGAAGGACGGAAATTTTTCAGCCTCGATCTGATCGCACAGGTGCTGCGAAAGACGAATTCAAAGGGGTAACAGTGAAAGCTGTTATCGGGTTGGTACGGTGAGCTGACGCGGGCGGTGGGACGCGGAAGGATTCAGCGAGACAGGCCGGATTGCCTGTCCGGCCGCAGCGACACTTGCTGCCGCCACACACTCCCCAACAAGTCGCGCGCCCCACCGCGACCCGTTCGCTCCAGCAGGACCACTGGGACAGCGCCACAGGCAGGCCGTGAAGTTTGTACTCAACGATCTTGCTAAGGTGAAATGACACTATGTGGCGAAGACATTCCGAGACACCACTGCGTGATGCTGTGTTGGCGACGTTACAAAACTGCGTGTAGTTTCCTGTAGCGAAGATGGCTAACTACTACTTCATAGTGGCGTCGAAGACTGCGTGTGTTTCGTTATCTCGAGGATAACGTTACTAAATACTTATACGGACAGAAGTGCTGTTATTTTCCTCCAGGCTCAGAAAAGTACTCTCATACAGCAGATCCTCAACAGGAAGTGGTTAATGGTCTAGTTCTTAAAGTAAGTTCCTCTAACTTTGCGTCAACGTTTACGTAAAAACGTATTCGCTCTTCATCATCTCCGATCCGTTCTTCTATTTTCTTGTACACTACTGGCCATTCAAATTGCTACACCAAGAAGAAATGCAGATAATAAACGGGTATTCACTGGACAAATATATTATACTAGAACTGACATGTGATTACATTTTCACACAATTTGGGTGAATAGGTCCTGAGAAATCAGTACCCAGAACAACCACCTGTGGTCGTAATAACGGCCTGGATACGACTGGGCATTGAGTAAAACGGAGCTTGGATGGCGTGTACAGGTACAACTGCCCATACAGCTTCATCAAGATTAGTGACTGGCGTATTGTGACGAGCCAGTTGCTCGGCCACCATTGACCAGACGCTATCAATTGTTGAGAGATCTGGAGAATGTGCTGGCCAGGGCAGAAGTCGAACATTTTCTGTATCCAGAAAGGCCCGTACAGGACCTGAAACATGCGGTCGTGCATTATCCTGCTGAAATGTAGGGTTTCGCAGGGATCGAATGAAGGGTAGAGCCACGGTTCGTAACATATCTGAAATGTAACGTCCCCTGTTCAAAGTGCCGTCAATGCGAACAAGAGGTGACCGAGACGTGTAACCAATGGCACCCCATACCATCACGCCGGGTGATACGCCAGTATGGCGATGACGAATACACGCTGCCAATGTGCGTTCATCGCGATGCCGCCAAACACGGATGCGACCATCATGATGCTGTAAACAGAACCTGGATTCATCCGAAAAAATGAGGTTTTGCCATTCGTGCACCCAGGTTCGTCGTTGAGTACACCATCGCGGGCGCTCCTGTCTGTGATGTAGCATCATGGGTAAGTGCAGCCATGGTCTCCGAGCTGACAGTCCGTGCTGCTACAAACGACGTCAAACTGTTCGTGCAGGTGGGTGTTGTCTTGCAAACGTTCCCATGTTTTGACTGGATCCGTTACAGCCATGCGGATAAGATGCCTGTCATCTCGATTGTTAGTGATACGTGGCCGTTGGGATCCAGCACGGCGTTCCGTATTACCCTCCTGAACCCACCGATTCCATATTCTGCTAACAGTCATTGGATCTCGACCAACGCTAACAGCAATGTCGCGATACGATAAACTGCAATCGCGATAGGCTACAATCCGACCTTTATCAAAGTCGGAAACATGGTACGCGTTTCTCCCCCTTACACGAGACATCACAACAACGTTTCACCAGGCAACGCCAATCATCTGCTGTTTGTGTATGAGAAATCGGTTGGGAACTTTCCTCATGTCAGCACGTTGTAGGTGTCGCCAACGGCGCCAACCTTGTGTGAATGCTCTGAGAAGCTAATCATTTGCATATCACAGCATCTTCGTGGTGTAGCAATTTTAATTGCCAGTGGTGTAGTTAATATACTAGTCTTGTGTTACGGCATGGTATTAGCGACATTGTTTGTCCGTTCTGCAGTGACAAAATGGAGGTCTTGACAGAGAACGCTTGAAAGTATGACCGAGAAACTATTATAATTACGCTAAAATAATGAATACTCGAGACATCGAGAAGAAGATAATACAGATTAACAGTGAAGGCACAGAACCAGTTGTTGACATCTTCTATTTAGAGCAATTAATTTGTAAGAATAAGACATGAAATTTCATCGCTAGAAACGTTTTTAAACTCTGTGGGTGACTCGCGAGCACTGTAGACTTACTGCATCTTGAGACCTAGTAGGAGAGGCGGGAAAACACACAAATTAATCAGATGACACACTGGACAGGTAGACGTAATAGTACAAGAATGTGAGCGAAAGATGTTGCCAGAGGAATGGATGGAAGATGGAAAAATAAGTTATTTGCTGGTTTCCAAACAACAAGACAGTTATTTTAAGAAAATCTGAATTTGACCAACAATGAACCGCAAAAGCCTTATTATCTTCTCCTCTCAGAAACCCTTCATTCTTTCGTTTCAGACAGTCTGTCCTGTCGAATTCTGAAAGTTTTCGGAAGTAGAATAAAGGTATGACAACGTTATCTACAACGTATGCAGAAATCGGGCTGTAGTTTTAATAGGGAAGCATTACTAGAGCAAAATGTAACACAGGGTTGTAGCCTGTCCCAGATTATATTCAACCTCTACACTGAACAAGCGGTAAATGCAACCAAACAGAAATTTGGAAAATGAATTACAGTCTGAGATCGGAAATCAAAACGTTGCATGCTGATGGCATAGTAACTCTGTCAGAGACGGCATATGTTTTGGAAGATAAAGTTGAACGCAATGGATAGCGTGTTGAAAAATAGGCTGTCAGGTGATCGTAAAACAATGAATCAAGGCTAATGAAGTGAAGTCATATTAAATCAAGTGGTACTGGGATAGCTACATTAGGAAATGGTGAGCCATTGAAGAAGAGTTTCGCTATTTGGACGGCAAAATAAATGTCAGACTGAGAAATCCATGCTCCGGCCAGGTTTGATCCCACGACCTCTAGGTTTCCTGGCACACCCTTTGCCTCTGGACCGTCAGGACTAACCGTGTTATGTTGATGACTGTAAAGATTAATTGCGCAGTTTAGTGTTGTTATAATTGAGTGGTAAAGTGGAAGTTATGTTGAGGGTGAATTACCGTATTTTACGGTCTATAAGGCGTTACGGCCTATAAGACGCACCTTAAATTTTAAGCATTTTTTTAAATAACATTTTTACTATTTTCATTATTAGATTGCAAAGCCGGACTAAAAAAATGTTCGTTTTTTATAAAACCGACCTGATCTTTAAAATCCCTGAAAATCGTCATCTTCTAGTTTTGGCCCTTTTGCATTCAGTCCTCTATTTGTACAATTAGTCTTCCATGTTTTTTTGTAGTTCTTCTTTACAAGCCCGCCAATCTCGAATGGTTTTTTCTGTTGGTGAAGGGCCGAAATTCCGCTCAGCTGCTGGTTTTTGCGTATGCTATTACTTTCAATTTATAGTCGTCATCATTACGAAACTAGCTACTAACATAAATATTGTTCTGTTACCGCTAACAAAAACCATTTCAGTTCAAGTTGACTGACACCGTAGACTGCAATAACGCATCGTAGTCTAGACAGTGGTATGGCGCGGCGTGAGGGAGACAGTGTCAGCAAGCTTGTGAATTCCCGCAACTCACGTCCGTCGCCTCGGTGCGTGGGTGCTGGCAGTTTAATCCAATATTGCCAGAACCCGCGGCCATTTTTAAGACGGGCGGGAATTTTAAATCAAACACTATACATTTTTATATTATTGACTATCTAAAACAGTCTTGATCACAATTTATTTATTACGGTGACCGGTTTCGGCCACTACTGTGATCATCTTCAGACCAATGAGGAAAACCTCCTTCTGCTGGAGAATCACTACTCATTGGTCTGAAGATGATCACAGTAGTGGTCGAAACCGGTCACCGTAATAAATAAATTGTGATCAAGATTGTTTTTGGTAGTAAATATTTGTAACACATTGATCACTGTATACTCGCATAATGTATTCAAATGTAATTAATTTTTGTATTAATTTCGAGTATAACACACACATGAATTTTGGATGCAATTTTTCGGAGACAAAGATGCGTCTTCTAGTCCGTAAAACACGCCAAGGTGCGTTCGCTTTGCCATCTTCTCTCGGAGTAGCACCGGGAGGTAAACTGAACCTAACTTCCCTACCCGAAGCAAGATCATCGTCAACATTATCAAATGTCCTCACTTAATCAGACAGTTCGGAGTAGTTTGTATTGTAATCCAGGATGTTGTGGCTTATTCTGGTCGTGAGGTGCGTTAACGCCGCCTCCTGTGGCCGACCATGTACTGGAACCCGGGCTCGTATTGGCTGCTTTGCAGGCGACGGCTCCCATTGCAGCAGGTCTCGACTGCGATGGCTGCAGAGGCATGTTGGTCGAACCATCCTTTGCTGATCGCAGTTTCGACCTGACCGCATACTCTGCAGCATTCCTGTCCCAGACATTTGCAAATAAACTGTCACTGTCTTTGAACTACTGACAATTTGGTGCGTAGTTTTCGCTGGCAGCCCGACACTGACAGGGCGACTGTGCTGGGCGGCAACTCTTGCGTGGGAACGTATGCCTGGCGCACACGCGTGATGGGCGGCTCGTGTTATCGCTAAGCTCTCGCTGGAAACAGCCCGTGACGCTGCGAAAATATCTGCGCGGCCAAGGTGGCGCGTAATGGACAAATGTTGTAAGCCACAAAAAGCAGAAGGCTGTAAATTATAAAAATTCTTCCGTGTGGCCCGCGAACCCCACAGGCTTTCCCCAAGCTTTTTTCCCATTTGCGTGCCATATCCCATTAATAACTTCGATGAGAAAGCAGAAAAAAAATAAGTTCTTGGATCAGTCAAGCATCGAGAATGTCACACGCCACCCGTTGGCTGAAGAAAAATCATAAGCTGACGACGTCGGTGCTGTTACAGGGGTCATACTGAAAGTTGTGAACAACGCTCTGAGCGACATCGGTACCAAAATGTAGCCGGCCGGAGTGGCCGAGCGGTTCTAGGCGCTATAGTCTGGAACCGCGCGACCACAGCGGTCACAGGTTCGAATCCTGCCTCGGGCATGGATGTGTGTGATGTCCTTAGGCTAGTTAGTTCTAAATCTAGGAGACTGGTGACCTCAGAAGTTAAGTCCCATAGTGCTCAGAGCCATTTGAACCATTTGAACCAAAATGTAATAAATACGACTGCATTATCGTAATCGACAGACATTACACTCTGTTAAGACATGATTACCTCAGCAACATATCAAGTTGTGAGATAAACAGATTTTATCTTATACAGCTCCATGGTAGGCAGAAACAAATGTCAAACGCCTCGAGCGCTAAGCGAATGGATGTTACAGTAGTCTGGGCGGAGCCGTAAGCCGTGGTGTCGTATCAGCTGAGTGTCCCCCACACCGCCGTGTGTTTACCCTTAGTTCAAATGGTTCAAATGGCTCTGAGCACTATGGGACTCAACTGCTGAGGTCATTAGTCCCCTAGAACTTAGAACTACTTAAACCTAACTAACCTAAGGACATCACACACATCCATGCCCGAGGCAGGATTCGAACCTGCGACCGTAGCGGTCACGCGGTTCCAGACTGCAGCGCCTTTAACCGCACGGCCACTTCGGCCGGCTGTTTACCCTCAGTAAAACGTTATACTGAAACTTGACAAGTAATATTCATAAGTGTTCAACAATTTACAGTGTGTCGAATGGTCGCACTCGCGTCAACCGCTCCGACCAGAGGTTGGATCACAGTCAGGATCACAGTGAGTATTAACCATTGTGACATATACCGAAGTATTGACCTGCGACGAGATTAATCGTAACCAGAACCGTAAGACGAAAGTAGTGTCTGCGTCAAATTAATTGTGTCCAAACAGAATATATCGATCAAATAGTGGAAAAATCTTGATTTTTTTTTTTTAATTGAAAAAGCCACTCTTCGTTGTGTTTAACATTGTTGAGGAGCAGCATTCTGAACAGCAACGACTCCCGAAGCAACTAAATCTGATTATCACTTGCATTTCAGGTCACGTTCACATCAGAATTAAAAGTAGGCTGCTATTCGGTTATTAGCAATCGACGGAATTTAAACGGGAGTGTTTCAAAGGGACGACAGGCTGTTTACGTAACCGCCGATATCGATGTTTCGTTTCGACAACAGGATGTCATTGAATTCCTTGTTACAGAAGAAAAGTCTGCTGCTGAAATCCACCTCAGACTTCAGCGTGCATACTTATAGGGGCACAGGGGCAACAGCTCTGTTAGTAGATCACTTAAAACACTTAATAGTTGGGAACGTTAGCATCCAAGATCAGCCTATTACAGGAAGCATTCGAAATGCCTGTCCTGTAAGGACCGAGAAAAAAGTTGGCTACTTCATTACAAAAGGCAAACGTGTGGTTGAAATGGCAACACTGCAGGAAGTAATTTGGGTCTTTCGTTGTAGAAAAGTTGAGTTCTGCACTGATTGACCGAAGACCAGTAGAGTTCAGAGAAGAACCATTACCCAACTCTTTCTTCTGAGGCTTCGAAATGTAAGTGAACATTCTCTTATGAGGATTGTTAAGTTTCTTTCGTCCTGCTTCGGAGCTTTCGCGGCGTCGCACGAAGTCCTAGTCGCTGCTGCCGCTTCAATCAACGCACTCTTGGCTTTGTGCAACGTGCGAGAAAAAGAACGCCGTGTACTGCACCGCAGATATAATTGGGCACATTTACTGTTGGGCCTGGCTTAATTCACTGCACTGCTGCACGGCAAGAGCCACCGGTCTTGCTTTCACCCGCGAGACAAGATTAAGCTTCTCACTTCTCCAAAGTCATAAATTAATGCTGTACAGTAGTCCAAATACAGGGTGTCCGGTGAAGGAGTCCCAGGTTTCAATATTAAATGTCTCGAAAACTGAGATCGATAGACGAGTGCAACAAACGGTTTGTTTATTGTGAAAGCTGTGACAATGATATACACGCGTTTTACAGAATTTTCGAAATAGTTCGAAAAGCTGTTAACAGATGTGGCTGCAATCACAATACGTAGTTCCTGTAAATAATGCGCCGCAGCCCAGAGTGGTCAGTTCCACCAGCCAAACATGAAAGGGAATTAGCGTACCGAATGAAGAGAGTGATATGTATTGCACTGAACAACGTGATTTTCTGGAACAATGATATCACAGGTTAGAACAGTCTTACGGCAACAAGACGCAGTTTTTGGACACGATTTAATGTCCCAAAAGTACGCGTTGCGACAACCTTTCGGAAGCTTTTCGCCAAATTTCAACGTACATGTAGCGTAGCTGATGATCTAGTGGCGAATGGTTGCCCGAGACAAATGTAGTTACTCTTGGAAATGTCGCCACAGTTTCTGGAATTATTCAGCAAAATCCAAGGAGATCTGTCCGAAGAATTGCAGTAGAGACTGTTCTGAAGCGTTCAAACTTTGCGAACTAGATCCTCACGGAGATTGATAATAAAGGATTTGATGTTGTCTGTGTCTGGTTTTCAGATGAAGCACACTTCCACGTTAATAGAGTCGTGAATAAACAAAACTGTTGATTTTGGGCTTCCCAAAATCCCCATTTGTGTGAAGCGAAACTACTGTATTCTCCCAAAGTTACTGTTTGGTCTACGGTACGGAGCAAAGGCATTATTGACCCTTTTTCATGCGAGAAACGATCACTAGTAAACGTTACGTTGCAATTTTGGAGCAGTTTGTCGCCAACAGCGTTGGAGGATCGACCGGGCACCGAGTGGTTTATACAAGATAGGACCAAACCACAACACGCCGAACAGATGTTTAGTTATCTTCATGAGTACTTAGGCAATAGAGTCGTTGCATTGGAGTGTTGCAAATTTTCTGGTGCAAGGATGGATTGGCCTCCATATTCGCCGATGTCACTCCTTGTGACTACCTTATGTGGTGTACGTTGAAAGACACTAATGGAACCGTCTCACAACGGTGTACCAGCGTGAATCGGTGATGTGTGTGGCATATGAATCCATTTCCGTTCAGACACTACGGGATGTGATGGCAAATTTCATTGCTCGCTTGCGCGAACTCCTTAATGCAAGTCGTGGACATATCGAAAAGGCTGTGACGTGATTGTTAAAGATTAGTTAGTTGAGAGGACGAGTTTATTTACGCACGCTGATACTGTACTAGCTGATCATCTTTGAGACGCCCTGCTAAAACCGCAGGACAGGACAGGTAGTTTAAGTTTTGGAAAGGGGCCAAAATAAGCGGCTGTCAGCTTCACTCGAACATACAACCTTTTATTTGATCAAACATTACAAGAGCCAAGAAATTTAAAAAAAAAAAAAAAACAACACAGATTAATTTGGAAATACACTGCCTGAATTTACGTCAATGGCCAGGGCAGATAACCGGAACGTTAACGGCCACAAGGCAGAAGATTCCGCTGGTGCACTTAAGTAAGTTAAACTCCACCGGAGGGTGGCTAAAATTTGCCAACTTGAAAACACACGTTGTTGCTCGCGGGAATATCCCAACAGCCGAGAACAAACTCCAAACGACACAATGTAAATAGCCGTGACTTGCTGGCAGAGTAAGTCAAAACTCAACTTTCATATCCAGTATCGGTGAGCCACGAACCTCGTAGCAATGGGGACAGCACCACACGCTCCGACACCGCATAGAGGCCGCCAGCGGACCCGGCCAAACTACCGCCGCAGAGATTTCCTCGCTGCTCCACGCCAACAGACCAACTGCCCGCACACAGCCCAGCCGGAAACTATAAGCGCCAAAAAAATGGCTCTGAGCACTATGGGACTTAACTTCTGAGGTCATCAGTCCCCTAGAACTTAGAACTACTTAAGCCTAACTAACCTAAGGACATCACACACATCAATGCCCGAGGCAGGATTCGAACCTGCGACCGTAGCGGCCACGCGGTTCCAGACTGTAGCGCCTAGATCCGCTTGGCCACTCCGGCCGGCTATAAGCGCCAGGCCAAAGATAGCCAAAGGTGCGAATATCGATACACACCACTGCTGCCACCCGCGGAAAGGGAGGATAACAGCATAATCGAGATAACCGTGGGAGACTAAACACAGAATAGCAACCAAGGTTTAATCCAACGCATAGCATCAGCTAGCCACGGCTCAATCTGTTTGCTGCTTTTCGAATTATTTCGAAAATTTTTTGTAACTTTTCTGTAAAATTCTTACCGCGTTCAGAATAAACATGCCTTTTGTTGCACTCGCCTATCGGTCATAATTTTCGAGATATTTAATTTTGAGATGAGGCACTCCGCTGCATACTCTGTACTAACCGAAAGATTCCGAAATGTGACTACTGGACTGGAATATGTACACTGCTAATAATTCGTACACTGCCTCCTGATGGATGCTAACCACTCTTGCCGATTTTCTTCAGTACAACAAAACAGGAATACATTTCAATCGCAATAATTAAAAAAAACTCCCACATAAGCGCCACTCTCAAATGTTCACGGCAACAAATGAAATTTATTGGCACGAATTAACCTGCGGCAAGCCCATCACTTTTATCCAACACCACCTCCATCTAGCCAGTGACTCGACGCTCTAGCGGCCTCTCTTTACCGAACAAGAGCACGCTCGCTAACCCACAACATTAGCCGAGGAAAACAGCGTCCACGGCTTGCGGGCGACTCCCCAATTTCGGGAGCCCTCAAAACACTCCACGAATTCATTTAATTTTTTAGCATTCCAGCCTATTAGAATCTGGAGCAGAATTTAGGCACATTTCCTGTTCCTGCTTACAATGCTTCTGTAAGATGGTGTCTGCTGACAGGACTTTTAGAACTTTTTCCGCAACAGATGCTGGAAACACTGGTTGTCATAGGGAAAATTACTTTCCCTATAAGCCAGCCAATCCATTTAGGAGGGCCGCCCGGAGTGGCCAGGCGGTTCTAGGCGCTACAGTCTGGAGCCGAGCGAGCGCTACGGTCGCAGGTTCGAATCTTGCCTCGGACATGGATTTGTGTGATGTCTTTAGGTTAGTTAGGTTTAATTAGTTCTAAGTTCTAGGGGACTGATGACCTCAGAAGTTAAATCTCACAGTGCTCAGAGCCATTTGAACCATTTACGAGGATTAGGGAAAGAGCGACCTATCAGCTGCCGGCTGAAGAAAACCCCTTGCCCCAGACACCGATCCTGCCGTAGACAATAGGCGCATGAAGAACCACACAGATGCGGTCCAGAAATTGAGATACTACAGTATTGTGACACGTGGCACATGTGTTTGCATCATTATTTTCGTGAATCATAATGCCGAAATTTTGGAAGTCACCATTTGGTTTCGCCATCAAGGAAAGAAAGAGAAGGGAGTGAAATCGGATGGGAAAGTTACGGACACCGCATGTATGCAAAGGGTTAATTTTCTTGAACCTGGACAGGAGGAGGAGATTAGTGTTTAACGTCCCGTCGACTGCGAGGTCATTAGAGACCGAGCGCAAGCTCGGGTGAGGGAAGGATGGAGAAGGAAATCGGCCGTGACCTTTCAAAGGAACCATCCCGGCATTTGCCTGAAGCGATTTAGGGAAATCACGAAAAACCTAAATCAGGATGGCCGGAGACGGGATTGAGCCGTCGTCCTCCCGAATGCGAGTCCAGTGTGCTAACCACTGCGCCACCTCGCTCGGTGAACCTGGACAGACCTTATATGTTTCCCGTCACCTTCATACTGAAGCCACTTCTAACATTCACAAACATATCTTGTTCGTTTTCCTCGTAGACGATTCCCATGTTTTACAATTTTTTCTATCAGCCCTTAAAGAAAAAAAGTGAGGAAAGCGAATCTGAAATTTTTTTGTCGTGCAGGCCCTGCCTGTTGTACTGGAGCTTCTGAAAATACTCATATCCTTGTTGGTCAAGTGCTAATTGATTGCCACGACCGTAGTATTTGTGTGTGTGTGTGTGTGTGTGTGTGTCTGTGTGTGTATTTTACACACACAATTGTAAAACCGCTCTTGAGATTTCTAATCTCCGATGCCGTCGTATCCTGAAATGTATCTGTGTCATCTGGAGAGTCAGTCACGTATTTTGCTGTCGATCTGTGAGGCATAAGTAGTTCGCACGTTACCGCTCGCCGCCTGCAAATTATACGGTTATACGGGGAAAAACGATGCTTTTATGTTTCTACGTTAACGAGAACACAGTTCACTAAAATTTGCAGTATTATTATTAGCTATATCTGCACAGGAATTTATTGAATGAATAGCAGTAAATGTTTATGCGCTCCGAATTTTGAAAGGAGCCCGTTGTATTAGCTCTTGTGCGCCTGCGGATAATAAATCGCATTGAGCCTAATATTTCAATTGGAACGGCAAACAAATTGTTGAAGTAAATGCTCCCGAGGTAGCTGCAGTGCTGCTCATTGTTTCGCCAAAATACAGGTAAAGCTGAACACAGCTGGTCCACAAACATTTGTGCTTGCATCGAAATATTTATTTTACTCTATTCGAAACAGTAAACCTCAGGCTTTGTGGTCGATTATATGGAGGCACCACAACCGTAAAACGAGTGAGCATTTATATCGTTAATGGAGTAGTCATCACACTGTTTTCCCTAAGTTAGTATGTGGAAAGTAACTGGGCTCCAAATATGTCTATGGCCAAGTTGGTAAACGTTCTTGTTGTGCACAGAGATCGTTGTAGGAGTTGATTCAACACCATGGTCAATTGGTTCACGTCACCGTCTGGCCTCTAGTATTCGCCCGTTACGAACTACCCAAGCGGTTTAGGTATAGAGGTAAGTTTTCGTTCTTCACTTACGTCTAGCGGAGGGCGTAAAGTGCTTGCGATGCAGTTTGTTCTGTGGATTTCCAAGAATAATTCGAGCATATACGTAACGTTTTCGTGCTGGGTATACAAAACGGTTAAACATGCCAAACTCTTCTGAGTATCTTCAGCTTACTAAATTGGTCAGACATGATGAGGATTCTAAATACCTGAGCATTACTCACTAATAGGATGCACAATAATCGTGAGCGCGACTTCCTACTGATCTGCGCTATACCTCCCTAGAATTTTGACAATAAATCTACGCTGTCAGTTTTCCCTTCCAGCAGCTGACTTTCTCTGTCCGTCCCAGTTTCCTCGGACCGAGCGAGGTGGCGCAGTGGTTAGCACACTGGACTCGCATTCGGGAGGACGACGGTTCAATCCCGCGTCCGGCCATCCTGATTTAGGTTTTCCGTGATTTCCCTGGATCACTTCAGGCAAATGCCGGGATGGTTCCTTTGAAAGGGCACGGCCGACTTCCTTCCCCATCCTTCCCTAATCCGAGCTAGCCGGCCGAAGTGGCCGTGCGGTTAAAGGCGCTGCAGTCTGGAACCGCAAGACCGCTACGGTCGCAGGTTCGACTCCTGCCTCGGGCATGGATGTTTGTGATGTTCTTAGGTTAGTTAGGTTTAACTAGTTCTAAGTTATAGGGGACTAATGACCTCAGCAGTTGAGTCCCATAGCGCTCAGAGCCTAATCCGAGCTTGTGCTCCGTCTCTAATGACCTCGTTGTCGACGGGACGTTAAACACTAATGTCCTCTCCTCCTCCAGTTTCCTCTGGCTGCCTAATATTATCCCTGATTTAATCGACTCGTGGTTTGGATCCGTGTTAAGCTGTAGGCCCCCCATGACAGAACGAGTAAGCTAGTTCAAAGGCGGACCATGTGTTGTGTAGCACTTGTGGCGTTGAAACCAAGCTTTGTGTTGTGAACAACTTGACGAGTTAATCGTCCTACAAGTGAACATTGTATTTTGTTTATCCACATTTGAAGTACATTATATTCAGTGACTATCTGATTATCATTCCTTGCGTGAGGTTCACAGTCATATAAAAGTTTTAACTGGCATGAAAAGACCTGGCAGTAACGACACTCCATACAGCGTTACTGTTGCATAAATTTTCTGTTACAGTTTATGCAAGGGCGACGCTGTATAGGCTATCATTAGTGTCAGGTTTGCTGTAAGTTGCAAGCTCTGTAGCTTTGGTAAGATCTTTTAATTGTAGCGACTTGTATTCTGCTATCTGATAGCATGTCAAATAAATTACCCGTTCCTTTCCCGGAGTTACGTAGTTGCACTGGAATACAGTACGCTGACTTAACTATTTCTGTGAACTAGAGTAAAATTGTAAGTTGTCAAAGCATTCAGCGAATGTATTCTCTGTAGCATATGTTCTCTAACGATGGAGACAGAATATGGTCTTTGAATAACCAACAGCGTCATTTACTATCGGATGGAAAATATGTCCAGTGTTTGCTGTTATTTGTGTGAAGGACACTATAGATTTTATGCGTGCAGTGTTCGCCACTTTTATTACGCACGTTCTCGTTTTCGCCTACCTCATTCACATTCTTTCAGTTATATACACAGCGTATGGAGATGAATCATGCACAACACCATGCTTTCAAATTCAAGCCATACGTATCACCAGCTTATCGAATTAAAATTATCGTTTTTTAGCCAAGTCAGTGCTTTTAGGGTTCCGGTCTTTTGTCTGTTCGACAGTTAAAAAAGCCTGTTTCTCATGAACGAGTACATGTATCGAACTTAAATTTATGTCGCATACTAAAATCTACAGTCCCATGGCGGTGTAAAAAACTTGAGCTTGTAAGTCAGTGTAGTCAAAATTTACGGCCATTTGCGTCACGTGTTTTGATACTCGCAAGCTGACTCATCATAACCTATAGGGTAATTTGTGTTGGTCTAGCCGGCCACGGTGGCCGAGCGGTTATAGGCGCTTCAGTCCGGGACCGCGCGACTGCTACGGTCGCAGCTTCGAATTCTGCCCCGGGCATGGATGTGTGTGATGTCCTTAGGTTAGTTAGGTTTAAGTGGTTCTAAGTTCTAGGGGACTGATGACCTCAGATGTTAAGTCCGATAGTGCTCAGAGCCATTTGAACCATTTTTGTGTTGGTCTAGAAACGCGACATATTTATCATGAAGCAAAGTTTCACAGTAAAATTAAAGAAATCAGAAAATTGTAAATTTGTAATTGTATCACAAGAAAAAAATATTTCTTCTGTCTTTTTTTAGCCGGCTTCAGACTTAAAACATTTTCGAAAGTCTTCGAATTTCCGGGACCTATATATTGCCAATATCAATGTCGCTAACATGCAAAAATCGTCTAGATTCTCGATTCCCGGCATGGTTGAACTGCTATTTACATACAAAATTAAGTTTCTACTGAACCGTCAGAGCGTGAGTCCTTCTTACTCGTGCCCAATCTCTTTTCGCCTACTTTATTAAAAATGTGAAGGGCGCCGGCGGGGCCGGAGTGGCCGAGCGGTTAAAGGCGCTACAGTCTGGAACCGCACGACCGCTCCGGTCGGAGGTTCGAATCCTGCCTAGGGCATGGATGTGTGTGATGTCCTTAGGTTAGTTAGGTTTAAGTAGTTCTAGGGGACCTATGACCACAGCAGTTGAGTCCCATAGTGCTCAGAGCTATTTGAACCATTTTGGCGCCGGCGGCTCTTCCACGCCTAGGGGAGGGAATGTAAATAACAGTGAAATGAAAACATCAATGAATCATGTGACCATGACTCGTTGTACATTGATATTTTTGGATTTTGACTCGTGTGGAAGGACGAAATGTAACATGCCTTTCCGAAATGTAACCCCATTTGAGATGACAGTACATCAGAGAAGTACTATAATTTTATGCGTACACTCTGCGGTCGCAATATTTTGCTTGAAAATGATCAAAGACCGAAATTGTAGGCGTGGTTGTCGTCAACAGTAATCAGAGTTCATTGTTCACGCTGTTCGACTGGTTGTTTATGTGAACTGTATGGAGCGGGAAGCGCGGCAGAAATGAGCTTTATTTCTGGCGAGCATTCCCATGTTAAAAACTCCGTGGTTCTGTCAGTCAAGAACTGTACAATTTGAAACGGCTTTGGTAAACCTGGGATTACAGCGTAGTAGTACCAGCTTTGTTCATCTGCGGAACCCTTTTAAAGGGATACTGAACGTATCGTACGCTCAGTACAAGAAAACTTATTCATATATACAGGGATTTACATAGTTGCAGGATAGTTTTGAAAGGATGGGGCAGGTAGTCGGCCCCGTCGTTATATTAGGAGCCGTTTCGACATGTTGTCTGAAGTACTTTGGGGAAACCTTAAGTAATCTGAATCAGGATGACTGGATGGTCATTAGAGCCTCCATGTCACTGAATACAATGCCAGTCTTTAAGAGCAGTATACAATACTGCCTTCTTTATACATTACCTCGAAGAATTTATTTCACAGTGTAAAGCTGTAGCCACCGCTCAAAGTTGGGCTGTCGGTCTCTCTTCGCCCCTTCACTAACGCAGTGTCAGGTACCGGCTGATCAGTCGTCACAGTACGCCACTTCGTGTGACTCGTTTCGCTTTTTTCCGGGAACTCGTTCTCCTGTACCGATATTTGTGTGTGGCGCTAAAGAACGGTGTTCTGTGCATAGCATAGTTACTAATCCACGTCTTCGTGGTGTATGCAGGGATCGAATGCACTTTCAGAAAACATACTAAATAAATAACGCCTTTAACTTTTTCAACAAACATGCTCATCCATTCGTTGCGATATTCCAGTCATCTAGAAAACAGTTATTTATTATAAGTCCAATCACAGACCACAGATTAATTTTGCTCAGTGATGGCCGTCTTCACACCCGAGTAGATGCAGTGTACTACAAATATCGTATAATTATATATATATATATATATATATATATATATATATATATATATATATATATATGTATATGGTACAGTCGTAAATCACAATTTTGAGTACTAAAATACTTGTTCTGAATATTTAAAACTGTAACTTCTTAATGGAGCTTGTATTTCTGGTATTATGCCTTTGCCATCTATATATGCTGCATCTACTCAGGTCTGAAGATGGTCATCGTTGACGGAAATTACGGGCCTAATTGATACACATTTGTGGTGTGTGACTGGATTTGTAATACAGTGAACTTGCTCATGACGAAGAAGCTAGACGGAGCAATAACGTTGCCCAAGCTTCAAAACCGCACCGCATTGTGACCGCATTGTCAGTATGTAAAACTACCGACGTTTCGGTCACTGATGCAAGTGACCTACACGATGTTTTTGTTTACTGCGGAGTGAGAAATCTTTGTTTCTTATATTCCTGCATGACGCGGCTGTTATCTAAATCTGATAGGCTGTTAAGGATGAAGGGGAGGGATGTTAGAAGTTTTTACAATTTCTTTTCTTTGCTGGAAGCCCGACGTTTTGATTCGTGTTTGTATTGTTGCTTGTGATTCGTGGATATCGGCGAATGGAAAACCAGGCGGCATTTGTGCCGTAGCGTTGTTTTCCTGCTTTCTAGTGCCGGCTGTGACGCGCCATTACTCTATGTATCTGCGGTCTCCTCGCTTCTCGTGAGCTGTCGTCCCGTAACGCTGTTGGGACGTCGGAAGTCGGTACCCGTGTTCTCTGTTCATGTTGGCGGGTGGTTAGGCTATTTCTATTGCCTCTCTAATCTCCCTCCTGAAAGTAAGAGGCTGTTTCGCCAGCACGCGAGCTTCACCAAAATCAATCTGTTTGCCGCACTCATCCTGGTGTTGTGCCACCGTTGCCGTGGTGTGTTGTCTTAGTCGGATATATTTTTCGTGTTCAGATATTCATGTGCTGTTGGGTCGCCTCGTGTCGCCTATATACACTAATCCACAATCGCACTTGATGTCGTAAACTCCAGCAGCATGTAGTTTGTCAACTGTATCTTTCGTTGTACGAAGAATATCTTTTGTTCTGTTGCCGTTTCGGAAAATCGGCTGGACGCCTGCTCAGCAGATAATTTTGCCCATCCGTTCAGTGACACGTTGAACATACGGTATTAGAGCTGTTTTGTGCTTCCTTCTGCTCTCCTCTATTGCCTTCATTCTTTGTCGCCAAAGTTATATTTAGTGGTTTCATCCTATAACCACTGGTACCAAGAATGGACTTGAGGTTTTGTAGTTCACCCTTTAGATGTCCCTCATCGCTGATCCTGTGAGCCCTCTTGGTTAAAGTGTGCGGAGCGGACTTTGATGAGAGGAGGCATGTAGGTACCTGTCAGTTCTGGTTGGCATCCTATATACTCTATGGCTCAGTTTACCATCAGGCTTTCTGCAAACTTCCACCTTGAGGAAAGGCAGCACGCCACTCTTTTCTGCCTCCGTAATGAATTGTATTCTGCTATGCTGCTGTTTCAGATGGTGGTGGAAATTTCGTGGCTCTTCTTCGCCATGTAGCCAAATAACGAAGGTGTCATCAACAATTTAAAAAGGTGATAGTAAAGTAGAAACAATATTAAGAATTCAGAACGTAAACAACTGCAACATGCATAAATGTAGACGAAAATATTCTTCTTCTTTTCCAACTTATCGAATTTGCACACATTCCGACAACTGGTTAATGTGCTCACTATGGGGTATGCCCACGTCTGGCAGCAGTACATGTCTGACAAGGTCGGGTGTCATCAATCTCACGTTGAGGCAATATCGAGCGATCTTCCTCCAGAGCTGTTCGCAAGTTTTGGAGAGTGGTTAGTGGATGCTGATGTGGTGCAACCTCGTCTCTAGTGCATCCCAGACATGCTCTATGGGATTCAAAGTGGGAGAACTAGCAAGCCACGCTATACGTGCAGTATCTTCCGTTCCCAAGAAAACATCAACCACCCGTGCTGTATGAGGTCGAGCATTATCGTCCATCAAAACAAAGTCTCGGCTCACAGCACTTCGCAGCAACCGCACATGAGGTCCCAAGACATCGTCACCATACTTAACACCAGTTAAATATTGCCGATTAACCTGTACAATATCATGAAGAGGAGTTGGTGTGGTCAACATAATCCCTGCCCACACAGTTAAGGATCCTCCACGATATCGATCTCTTTTCACATGATTTGGCTCCCGAAATCGTGTTCCATGTTCCCTCCAGACGTGAATTCGTCGAGAATTTCTCTCCAGACAAAATCGGGACTCATCTGTGAAAAAGAACGTTGGCCAACTGCTCGACCGTCCAGATAGCATGTTGACGGCTTCACTCTAGACGTTCCCTTCTGAAAAGACGCGAGATAGGTACGGATACAGCAAGTCTCTGACAATGGAGGACACTCTGCAAAAGCCTTCTGTACACCGTTTGCCTCGATACAACACGTCCAGTGGATGCTGCGAGGTCAGATACGAGTTGCCGTGCAGTTCTAAGGCGGTACCGTCGTGCCCTTACACCCAAATAACGGTCCTCTCTTTCTGATGTCACAAGTGGTCAGCCCTGTCCTGGTCTTCGGAATACTGTTTCGGTCTCTGTAATCTGTCGCCACATCCGAGAATCAACAGAACGATCCACATTAAGTCATTGGGCTACATCAGGTTGCGACTGTCCTGCATCCATTCTTCCTATGGCCTTTCACTGCAGAGAGTCTGGTAGGCGTCTTCTCTGTGCCATAATGCACCGTCTTGTGTCTGTCTACGCAGCGGGTCTGCATGATTACATAGTGAATTAGATACAGGACGGGAAAATAGCGGTTTGTTGTTTCAATTTTGGAGACCAGTCTAGTTATTTATTATAGTTCCAATCACAGACCACAGATTAATTTCGCTCAGTGATGACCGTCTTCAAACCCGAGTAGATACAATATACGACAAATATATATATATATATAAAGTCGCAAATATTCTGAGGAGTATAAAAATTGTACTGAATACTTAAAGTTTTAACTTTTTAAATGAGCTTGTGTTGCTAATATTATGACTGCGCCATCAGCATACGTAATGATTGCGATATTAGTAGTATGCAGCACCTTCTCATGTCTGAAATGGCCATCGTTGACGGAAATTAAGAACCTGTTTGATAAACATTTGTGATCTGTGACTGGATTTGTAATAAAATAAACTTTCTCGTGAAGAAGCAGCTAGACAGAGCGATAACATTTCGCAAGCACAAAAACCGACGACAGAAGCATGTGGCGTAGGAAAGACGGTACAACGTGTTAGCGGAATCATAACGTCTTCATGGGCTGCAAGAGTGAGTGCTGTCTTCAATTCGCCAGCCGAAGCATGTCAACGGGAACCTAGACTTACTCAGACGGTCGATTTTAATAAAGAATTGGTCCACAGGACTGAGTTATAGTAATACAGTGGAGGAGAGTATCGTACGGGTCTCTAACATCCGTTCCCAACTATAACATAAAATTGAGTGTGAAGGCTCGGAAACGTCCGTTCTTCGCCTACTCAAATACTTTGGTTTGAAGATCAGAAAATATAACCGTGGACCCATCCTGCTTAGGGATCGGAGCGATGGTGCTGCCTCGAGAGCTAGACTGACGGCTGTATGTTTATTAGTTATTACCTACGGAGAACAGTAGGCCTGTGGTTTATCTGGACCAAACGTGGATTTCCCAAAATCTCACGAACAAATATATATGGCGCGACTGTACACAATTTTTCAGCCAGAATACACCTGTGATTCTCGCCTTTTCCACAAATTGAAATAAAAAAGTATTTTGCTTGAAAATTTCTTGTCGCATTAGTTTCTCTTCGTACCCAGTGACAAGATTTGTATTTTGGAATTACTCCGTCATATGTAGTAATAAAAAGTCCCTTACTTATCGATTGAGCGTAGAGGGAGGAGATGCAGGAACCGTGCGCCACCGCTCATGGTCAGGTGCTAGTGGAGGGGGTTTACAGTTGCCTTTCTCCGACCTGTTATGAAGGGTGAAGAGTGCATTGCATCTGTGTCGTGTGGGTGACTGTGAGTAGTGCTTGTACAGAGCTCGAATATTTTTTTCGAATTTCTTAGTACCATTTGAAATTGTCACTAACTGGCAGTGCTGTAGTGACCTTGACCCTCCTAGCATCGTGACTGCCACCGTGATGTATGGACCAGTTCGTTGAACATACTACACAACCGCCTGTGTAGATTGATGTTTCTCGTTTCACGATAACGTTTATGGAAGGGCACAGGGGTTCCAGCTCACATATTGCGCCGCGTTTGGAATTTGGAGAGCGCGCTGCGATCTCCCGGGGGACTCGGCTTCGGCTGGAGCACCACCGTAATTCAGTTCGGCCCGCACCTGGGCACGTAGCGCAGAGGGCGCGCACTGCACCATGATGAAAGGCCCTTCAAGGCGCCTCTCGGCTCACTTTGTTTCTGACTCCCCCTTGATAGATCGCCTCCGTTATGAATAAGTAAGCTCGCAAAATAGCCTCTCCGTCAGGCCAACACGCCATCGGTACAACATTGATTTTTATATTAAAAATGCCTTTTAAGCTCTATCGACTATGTGTCATCGAAGGTTTCGCGAAACGAGGAAGAGGGAGGGAGAGAGAGAGAGAGAGAGAGAGAGAGAGAGAGAGAGAGAGGAGAGAGAAGAGAAGGGCGCCCTGGGTATGACGAATGGACTCGCTATCTGGGCGACCTGCCGCGTGTCGATAACGGCTGTAAAGAGCGGGAGACGGCCCACTCAGCAATCCTTCTAGGTGCTCCAGGCCGTCCTAATATATCTGGCTGTACTGGCAAAGGTCTGCGCCGTGGAGGACATCCGCTTCCCTGCATTACTCCGCCTATATTTCAGCTTCATTTCCATCCGTACGACGTTTTCTTTGCTCTGCCCCGTCTCATAACGTACTGCCCCTGCTTTTATTTCCTGTTTTCCATGCAGCTACACATTTCACGTCTGAAATTTTGACGGGATCCTCATGTATTCTCAGAACACCGCTGTCCTGTCCGTGGCTATCTTTTCTATGTTTCTTAATAAGCGCAGTAAAAATAAAAAAGGGAGGTTAGTGTTGTGACCAGATGAAACTACTTTCGTCCGGCCGTAACTGTAGGTTCTTTGATTTCTGTGGGAGAAGACTCATCAAACTAGACCACACGAAGTTTATTACATAAATGACGTAGCGTTGTTTATTTCGGGTTGGGACGCGTTGGTTAACTTGGCATTACAACTTCCTCCTGATGTTATTGCCCCCTGCTGTGTGCAGTGCTCTGTGCATCCAGTATACAGAGTTGAAAATATAGGTCGGGAACAGATATGATTTCGTCCACTGGATTCCACAGCTGACGGAATCTGCACGCACTAGCACAAGTATGTAACAGCATTTCACACCCCTTAATGCTATGCCCAA
This sequence comes from Schistocerca serialis cubense, assembly GCF_023864345.2. NCBI lineage: Eukaryota > Metazoa > Arthropoda > Insecta > Orthoptera > Acrididae > Schistocerca > Schistocerca serialis. The sequence goes on along the minus strand of NC_064641.1, from coordinate 865,069,499 downwards.
CTGATACCAACGCAACACCCAAAGCAGGATGCGACGAATGCTGTGTTCAGAAACACGTGTGCCTTTTTCTGGAATGTATTTTCTAAAACCATTACAAATACATGCTTTTAAAAACAAAGTTGTTTTCAATTCCAAGGTTCGTTTGAACATGGCATTGGTTCCCTGGGGAAAGACCAACTTATAAACTGATTTGCTCAGTACCAGAGGGTTCAAAATGGTTCAAATGGTTCTGAGCACTATGGGACCTAACATCCCTGGTCATCAGTCCCGTAGAACTTAGAACTACTTAAACCTAACTAACCTAAAGACATCACACACATCCATGCCCGAGGCACGATTCGAACCTGCGACCGTAGCGGTCACGCGGTTCCAGATCGAAGCGCCTAGAAGCGCTCGGCCAAAGCGGCCGGCAACAGAGGGACGTAGGGACATACAGTGTACCGTGTACTCCGAGCGATGGTGCAGCTGTGCATTTTCCACATTTACAAATCATTTTCAGGGGTCAGGGGAGCGATAAATGACTGATGAATGGTACACTGACTATAGATAAACCGTCAGACCCATGAATTTGTGATACGGTTCTTACCCAGTTGCCCACCAAGCAACGCATACAGACAAGAAATTGTGTATATTAAACGGCCAAAGTAAGTGGGGTAGTTTTAGCTACTCGGTCGTTTTCGCACGCCTTTACCAAGGACATAGTCCACGAAACAATGTAACGTCTCTCTGCGCGTTGTTATGTCCCTGTTAATCAGGAGTGATGAGCGGAGGCAGAAATTAGGGGCAAACAATTACTGTCAGTGAAATCGACTATCGGACCATGGTTCACCTCCTTCAAACGTAATACATTCGTCGAAGCATTCCTTATGAACCTCCACCTCAAACAAGCGCCTAGCTACGACATCGAGAGGACCACCAGTAGGCAATAGATGTGGCGTGTGCTTGCTGATGCAGCACATTCTTACATGACATGTTATGTTCACCGTTGCGGGGATAGCCTATTATATAGCAAGGGAGTTTTCCACTAATTGGAGAGAGAATAAGAAACGTTAAGCGCTGCGTATGTGTTTTAAGGGCTGTCAACTCGTACTTAACCTGATAGAGAGAAACACGTGTAGTCCTGGGGCAAGAGAAGACCCCTGGCGGTTAAAGTGGGCCTGGCGCGGATAATTCGCTCGTCTCCCAAGACCAACCATGTAACGCCGTTTTGTTTATGTTTCTGTGGCAACGCTTCACTGTTGCCGCATCGTTAGGCAGTTATCTGTGGTCTTCAGTCAGTGTTGTGGTAGCCCTTTGCTGTTCGCAGTTGAAAGCTGGCGACAGCTCTGCTTTAGGGGATATGTTGTCGCTGTGTGGAGTATAACCATACTCCTCAGGGACATCGTGCGCCACACCACCTCTAGCCTTCATAACGGCTTCAATTCGGCAAGGAAGAGGGCCACATGGTTCTTCAGGTATACCATATACAGCTGAAGTCGCTTATTGCTGACTAGATGTTGATAACTACGATTCACCTTTTGTTCCAGATAGCCATAAACATTTACTATAGAGTTAAAACAGTGAGATTTAGGGGGCCAATCGATGTGCGATAGGTAGGGACAGGAAAAAGTCGTTTTATTTTATGCCCAAACACGTCGTTATATTTTGACTAATTCGGCTTTTCTTTTTGCCGATTTCGGGTGGTTTTTAGCCAATTTTGGTGCTATCTTTTGCTAAATTCAGTACTATTTTGTTGCCAATTTCGTTGTTTCTGAATGACCTTTTTTTCCAATTACGGTGTCCCTTGCTAAATTTCCGCAACAAATTCGGTGCTATTTTTGGCCATGTTCGGTGTTATTTTTGCCCATGTTCGGAGTTATTTTTTGGCTAGTTCGGTGTTATTTTTGCCTATTTTGACCTTCGGTGTTACTTTTGTCTATTTTGATTTTATCTTTTGCCAATTTAGAGTAATTTTTTGTTACTTTATGTGCTATTTTTGACACATTTGGTGTTTTTGTAAATGTCGCTGTTTTTTCCCATTACAGTGTTACGTTTTTTCCCTCTTAGGTGTTTATTTTCTCCAATTTCGGGGCTATTTTTTGGTCCCACTTTCCGTGTTATTTTGGGCCAGATTCGGTGTTACTGTTTTACCATATTGTGCCTTGCTTTTTTGCCAGATTCAGTGATTCTTTTACCAAATTCGATGTAATTTGTGCCAAATTTTGGATCCAATGGCTCTGAGCACTATGGGACTTAACTTCCGAGGTTATCAGTCCCCTAGAACTTAGAACTACTTAAATCTAACTAACCGAAGGACATCACACACATCCATGCCCGAGGGAGGATTCGAACCTGCGACCGTAGCGGTCGAGCGGTTCCAGACTGTAGCGGCTAGAACCGCTCGGACACTTCGGCCGGCCTCAAACTTTGGTGTTAATTTTTGGACACTTTTGGTGCTATTTTTCACATCATTTCACAGTTGGTTACGTGGGAAATGAATCGTAATTTTCAGATTATAGGAATACATGAACCTCAGCCTGAAGGAAAATGAAGGCAAAATGAGTTCCACCATTTAGTAACTATGATTTACAAATATTGCTGTACTCTTGATTTCAGATTTAGTAAATTTTTTATGCGGGAGAATGACAAAGTTCACAATATTTCGTAATAATCGCACTAAAAACCACAAATTTCGCGTTATTTTTCACGTTAACTCTTTCGCGAAATTTTCCTCTTCCTCACGATAAGGTGTCTCATTGTTCGTCTGGTGAGCTTGCTTCCTTCAGTACGCTGTTTCTTATTAACATTAAATATTACTGGTTTATGCCCTTTGTCTATTATGCTGAACCATTGCCTTATGTGTCGTTCACTGCGTAATAGTTGCACTAGAAATTTTCCTATCGATCATGTGTTTTATTCAAGTTAATTTTTTTGCTAATTTATTCAAGTAAAGGTCAATGTAATATCTAGTACCAGAAAAATACAACGATGAGTTATCATCAGTTCGAGGCAGACGCCAAATGTATTGTTGGTGTTGATCTTGAAACGTCTCCTTAGAAAAATTATTAAATTACTGTGCCGGTAAACCCCTTACGTTATTTGATTTTCAAACAGCTAAGCAGAACTGAACGTACTCAGACGTTTCTCTCTTTACTCACTCTGATCATCACTAAACTGACACACAATATTTTTACGCAACGCAATCTGACTTTCAAAAATCCCTACAAAAGAATGGCCCTGACTAACAATAACGTATACCTTTCATGAATCACTTACCTCACAAAAATCTTCATTACCCCAACTACTGCAATACAGCGAGCGCCAATACTGCCAGCTAAATAAAAGATTCAAACTACTGAAGTCACTAACTACCGATAGGCATAGTTAGCAAATGAAAGATTTTGATAGAGAACAAACAATGTATTTACCTTAATAGTGTTCAAAAGTCATAATATATATATATATCAGTTCATGACATCCAGTCTTACAAATTTAGTGTCTCTGATGGACACACGTCCAGATCATCCGCTCTCAAAACTCCGCCATCTCTCTCCCCACATCCACCACTGCTGGCGGCTCACCTCCAACTGCGCAACGCTACGCGCTGTTAACAGCCAACTGCCCAACACTACAATAGCAAATTCCAACAATGCAAACCAGCCACAGACTTCACACAGCACAGCCAGTGATTTTCATACAGAGCGCTACGTGGCGTTACCAACATAAAAACCTAAACAGCCTGCTTACAATCTTTTTTTGTGCGTCCGGCTTTAGTTGCTAATCCATTCTGAGACGTTTGACATGTAACGAGCCGATACATTTGTGCCGCCTAGCGTTAAGTTATCTCACAAGAAAACACAAAAGCTGAAGCGAGACAGTGAACGGGGGGAAGTTTTTTGCGACCTCAGCAAAGCTTTCTCGTGAGCACATCTTATTTGTGAATTAGCGCGGTGAAACTTTCGGATAGCACACCCCGGCGTTTTCCCAACTTGTCCGTTTCCCTGCGTGGCGCACGTACGCATAGCGGCGTAGCTTATGCAGGAGGCGGCGGGTCGCGTTCTGCAAGTAGCCGGCCATTAAAGCGTGCAGAGCAGGGACGGGGCGGCGTTAGCGCGTCTGAGAGCGGCCCGTAATGAGATTTTTACCTGCTGCCGGCCCTAAGAGCTTTCGGATGAGCTGGGACGGCTTTCTTTCCTAACTTAATTACCGCTAATGCAAATGTATACCGAGGAGGAGCCGAGCGGTGTTCAGAGGGACGGGGGGAGTTCCCGGCCACGCTTCGCCTCTTGGCGAGGGAGGCCCGCCTTTGGCCGGGCGCGGCGTCTCCCTCCTGCGATATGGCTCCACTCTGGGCGCCGGGGTCCCTTCAGGGGGGCTCTGCCCATCACGCCAGACCTGCTCCGACGTCTTCAAAAAGGAGCACGAATCGCAGCAAAAACATGACTGCACAGTCCAATCATTTTACTGCCATCTTGGGCAGAGGTATTTACTTTTAGGTTAATAAAACCTAAGTGGAAACAAGGTACTTGGAGCAGACGATACTACCTCAGAAATACTGAAATAGTGGGAGAACCAGGCAGGACGTGCAACATATATGAGACAGGTGACATACCCTTAGATTTCAAGAAGAATGTACACTATTGGCCATTAAAATTGCTACACCACGAAGATGAAGTGCTACAGACGCGACATTTAATCGACAGGAAGAAGATGCTGTGATATGCAAATGATTAGCTTTTCAGAGCATTCACGCAAGTTTGCCGCCGGTGGCGACACCTACGGCGTGCTGACATGAGGAAAGATTCCAACCGATTTCTCATACACAAACAGCAGTTGAGCGGCGTTGCCTGGTGAAACATTGTTGTGATGCCTCATGTAAGGAGGGGAAATGCGTACCATAACGTTTCCGATTTTGATAAAGGTCGGATTGTAGCCTATCGCGATTGCGGTTTATCGTGTCGCGACATTGCTGCTCGCGTTGGTCGAGATCCAATGACTGTTAGCAGAATATGGAATCGGTGTGTTCAGGAGGGTAATACGGAACGCCGTGCTGGATCCCAACGACCTCGTATCACCAGGAGTCAATATGAAAAGCATATTATACGCATGGCCGTAACGGATCGTGCAGCCACTTCTCGATTCCTGAGTCAACAGATGGGGACGTTTGCAAGAGAACAACCATCTGCACCAACAGTCGACGACGTTTGCAGCAGCGTGGACTATCAGCTCGGAGACCGTGGCTGCGGTTACCCTTGACGCTCCATCACTGACAGGAGCGGCTGCGATGGTGTACTCAACGACGAACCTGGGTGCACGAATGGCAAAACGTCATTTTTTCGGATGAATCCAGGTTCTGTTTGCAGCATATTGATGGTCACATCCGTGTTTGGCGACATCGCGGTGAACGCACATTGGAAGCGTGTATTCTTCATCGCCATACTGGCGTATCACCTGGCGTAATGGTATGGGATGCGATCGGTTACACGTCTCGGTCACCTCTTGTTCGCATTGACGGCACTTTGAACAGTGGACGTTACATTTCAGATGTGTTACGACTCGTGGCTCTACCCTTCATTCGGTACCTGTGAAACCCTACATTTCAGCAGGATAATGCACGACCGCATGTTGCAGGAGCTATACCGGCCTTTCTGGATACAGAAAATGTTCGATTCTGCCCTGGCCAGCATATTCTCCAGATCTCTCACCAATTGAAAACGTGTGGCCAATGGTGCCCGAGCAACTGGCTCGTCACAATACGCTAGTCACTACTCTTGATGAACTGTGGTATCGTGTTGAAGCTGCTTGGGCAGCTGTACCTGTACACGCCATCCAAGCTCTGTTTGACTCAATGCCGAGGCGTATCAAGGCCGTTATTAGGGCCAGAGGTGGTTGTTCTGGGTACTGATTCCTCTTGATCTATGCACCCAAATTGTGTGAAAATGTAATCACATGTCAGTTCTGGTATAATATATTTGTCCAATGAATACCCGTGTATCATCTGTATTTCTTCTTGGTGTTGCAATTTTAATGTCCAGTAGTGTATATGAGACAGGTGACATACCCTCAGATTTCAAGAAGAATGTAATTATTCCAATTCGGAAGGAGGCAGGTATAGACAAGTATGAATACTGCCGAACCCTCAGTGTAATAAGCTATAGCTACAAAATATTACGACGAATTGTTTACAGAAGAACGGAAAAATTGGTAAAATCCGATCTCGAGGAAGATCGGCTCGGGTTCCGGAGGAATGCGGAAACGAGCGAGGCCACGGCTTCTAAAGGCAGGAGGCCAGCTGACTGACTTCCTGATTTTGTGAGTTCCTTGCAACTCCTAACCATTTAAAAAAAAAAAAAAAAAAACGACTTGACTGCAAATGAACCTCAGCAGCAGAGTGCAGGCTCTCTCATTGGTCGTTGTCTTCCCCCTCTAAAAGCACTCCTCTGCAAAGTGCCTTATCTTATCTGGTCTTCTTATAGGTTTACATGCAACAGATGCCGGGGGACGTCTCCCGTGATGGGAAAGTCACAAGACAAACCAGCCTACTACTCTCCGACCACAGTCTCAAGCCGGCCAGAGTGGCCGAGCGGTTCTACGCGCTTCAGTCTGGATCCGCGCGACCGCTACGGTCGCAGGTTCGAATCCTGCCTCGGGCATGGATGTGTGTGACGTCCTTAGGTTAGTTAGGTTTAAGTAGTTCTAAGTTCTAGGGGACTGATGACATCAGATGTTAAGTCCCATAGTGCTCAGAGCCATTTGAACCATTTTGAGTCACAGTTTCAATACACACACACAAAAAAAAAGTTTTGCATAACTTCGGTTCCGAGAGGTTCGTTACCCGTACATAAAATTGGAATAGAGGTCAACATAAACATCATTTCCGCCCTCTTTGTTGCTCATGAAAACCACACATTGCATGTTGTACCACTATACAGCGAGACCTTCAGAGGTGGTGGTTCAGATTGCTGTACACACCAGTACCTCTAATACACAGTAGCCCGTCCTCTTGCATTGACGCATGCCTGTATTCGTCGTGGCATACTATCCACTAGTTCATCAAGGCATTGTTGGGCCAGATTGTCCCACTCCTCGACGGCGTTTCGGCGTCAGTCCCACAGAGTGGTCGGTGCATCACGTCGTCCATAAACAGCCCTTTTCAATCCATCCTAGGCATGTACTATACGGTTCATGTGTGGCTGGCCACTCTAGTCGAGCGATGTCGTTGTCCTGAAGGAAGTCATTCACAAGATGTGCATGAGGGGGCGCGAATTGTCGTCCATGAAGACGAATCCCTCGCCAATATGCTGCCGCTATGGTTGCACTATCGGCCTGAGGATGGGATTCACGTGTCGTACAGTCGTACGGCGCCTTCCATGACCACCAGCGGCGAACGTCGGCCTACGGCACTCGCTGGACAGTATGTCTAAAGGGTTCAGCCTGACAGGGTTGCCTACAAACACGTCTCCGACGATTGTCTGGTTGAAGGCATACGCGACGCTCATCGGTGTAGAGAACGTCATTCCAGTCCTGAGCGGGCCCATCTGTACCGCGCTGCATGGTGTCATGGTTGCAAAGATGGACCTCGCCGTGGACGTAGGGAGTGAAGTTGCAGCCTATTGCCCACTGTTTGAATTGTAACACGACGCCCTGTGGCTGCACGAAAAGCATTACTCAACATGGTGGCGTTGCTGTCAGTGTTCCCCGAGCTATAATCCGTAGGTAGCGGTCATCCACTGCAGTAGTAGCCCTTGGGCGGCCTGAGCGAGGCATGTCATCGACAGTTAATGTGTCTCTGTATCTCCTCCATGTCCGAACAACATCGCTTTGGTTCACTTCGCTTGTTGAGAGTTCGGCCTTGAACAAAGTAACCATCGGACGCGATCGAACCGCGGTACTGGCCGTCTAGGCATGGTTGAACTACAGACAACATGGTCCGTGCATCTCCTTCCTGGTGGAATGACTGGGACTGATCGTCTGTCGGACCCCCTCCGTCTAATAGGCGCTCCTCATGCATGGTTGTTTACGTCTGTGAGCGGGTTTAGTGACATCTCAGATCAGTCAAAGGGTCTGTGTCTGTGATACAATATCCGCCCGCATCTCGTGGTCGTGCGGTAGCGTTCTCGCTTCCCACGCCCGGGTTCCGGGGTTCGGTTCCCGGCGGGGTCAGGGATTTTCTCTGCCTCGTGATGGCTGGGTGTTGTGTGATGTCCTTAGGTCAGTTAGGTTTAAGTAGTTCTAAGTTCTAGGGGACTGATGACCATAGATGTTAAGTCCCATAGTGCTCAGAGCCATTTGAACCATACAATATCCACAGGCAACGTCTATCTTCAGGAGTTCTGGGAACCGGTATGATGCAAAAATTTTTTTGATGTGTGTAGATGGATTAGGGTATAGCAACCCATTAGGCGGATTCTGGATTGTGCCAGATGCCAGCTCTTGGTGTCACTAGGAGCCGAGAGAAAGATCCCAAGTCGTAGCTGCGAATGACATGTTACACTTGTTTCTGCTAAGAAAACCTTTTTACATTGTTACACTAGTTACTACCAAGAAAACCGAGCGAGGTGGCGCAGCGGTTAGCACACTGGACTCGCATTCGGGAGGACGACGGTTCAATCCCGTCTCCAGCCATCCTGATTTAGGTTTTCCGTGATTTCCCTAAATCGCTTCAGGCAAATGCCGGGATGGTTCCTTTGAAAGGGCACGGCCGATTTCCTTCCCCATCCTCCCCTAACCCGAGCTTGCGCTCCGTCTCTAATGACCTCGTTGTCGACGGGAAGTTAAACACTAACCACCACCACCACCTACTACCAAGAAAAGCTGTTTACTTGATGTAGTTGTTACTAATTTACCCTTCATAACTACTGATAATCTACAATTACAATAGAAAAAATTGATAGCAATATTAAAGAAGAAAACTAACACTAACATAAAGTGAGATAGAGAGGCATATAGGAAAAAAGAATAGAAAAAAAAACACAATAAGAAAGAGATTTTTTGTCACTGTTATTACGCGAGTATTAATATGTGTATTTTTAAGTAATCGTAACTAGCCTCAGTGTTCAGGATACTTTACGTCCAGCTTATTTTTCACACTAGCTTCAGAAACCGCGTGAATCCGTAGCAAATCGACGGCGTAGTAGCGTATTTTCCTTTTCACCATCTGTGTGATTGACTAGGTATCGGAGTTCCTTTTTTCGGCGATTTCACCGACAAACGTCGGAAAATTTAGTAACTACTGGTGGATGTCAGCAAGGTGGATGGAACAGCATTGTGGTCTGAAGAGAAATTTTTGCCTCACGTTCTCTAGAATCGTCGGTCCACCCCACCTAAAAGCCACTCTTCACCGACTTCAGAGTGGTTCCGTTCAGATGGTTCAAAAAATGGTTCAAATGGCTCCGAGCACTATGGGACTTAACATCTGAGGTCATCAGTCCTCTAGAACGTAGAAATACTTAAACCTAACTAACGTAAGGACATCACACACATCCATGCCCGAGGCAGGATTCGTACCTGCGTCCGTAGCGGTCGCGCGGCTCCAGACTGAAGCGCCTAGAACCGCTAGGCCACACCGGCCGACAGTGTTCCCGTGTACGGAGATTATGTTCACCGGAACATGATGACTAATGAGTCGGAGGAGGAAGTCGGTGCCTCTTTGCAACACACAGTTGTGTCCTCAAATAACAGCATGCGCTCTGTGAAGACATAAAGCAAGTTTGATTCCATCAGGAACCATTGTGCACAGCGAGCGTAGACTATAAAGGCAATCCCATTAGTTTTGTTTATTCTTGCAATCCTATATTTCGGCTATAAATAACCTCTTCAGTGCATTTTCGTTACAATTCGACAGACTCGCGGCTGTTCATGCCACCATATGTTCTTACAGGTGTACAGGCAGAAGGATATTCCTGCCTATACTCCTGTAAGAAAATATGGCTTCGCAGTATTACCAAGCTAGATGGCACTGCGGTTCGGGCACTGCACATGTTATCTACATCTACATCCGTACTTTACAAACCACTGTGAAGTGCATGGCAAAAGATAATTCCCATTGTACCAGTTGTTTCGGCTTCTACCCGTTCCTTTCACGTTTGGAGACCGGGAAGAATGATTGTTTAAACGCCTGTAAGTAGTGTAATCTTGTCCTCGCGTTCTCTACGGTATCGATACGTAGGGGGTTCATTATACTCCTTGATTTGTGATATAAAGCTGGTTCTTGAAACTTTGTAAGTAGGCTTGCACGGGATAGTTTGAATTTGTCTTCATGTGTCTGCCAGTTGGTATTCTGCATCATCTCCAGACACTCTCTCAAGCCTCAGACAAACCTGTGATCATTCGTGCTGCACTTCTCATATCAGTTTCGCGAGGAACAGTGTTAAATAGGGAGCCGACCTTCCTGATTCAGATTTTCGTCGTTTGCCTAAAATGGCTTTTGCTGAGATTTGGTCGTCTGCTATCAGAAGACCACGCCCCGTTTCCTTTCCTTGTCCAAATACCGGTTCTACTCCACCTTCAGTCTCAAGTGACCATTACGTCGAAGGAATAGGAACACCAGTGTGGCTTTTGAACAGTGTAGATGTTCATTTGGATCCGCTCGTGATTCATTTCAGTTGTGCGCTGATCTCTTGTAATATTGTAGGTGGTCCTTCCACGTATCTGTAAGCAGTGTTCTCCTCTTTCGACATCGAATTACATGAATTATACGCTTTGATTCCATTGTTCGTTTCACGATACACTACTGTGTAAACAAGCACAACAAATACGTCATAAACAAGCACACATATATTCTGTTGGAAAAAAATCGCAACACCAAAAAATAATTAATGTAGTGTAATGAAATTTTGGTAATACGTTTACCTAGGTAACATACTTAAGTAATTAATATTGCAAGATCACGGATTAATGCAAGCGCTTGATAAACAAAGTGGCTCTGAGCACTATGGGACTCAACTGCTGTGGTCATAAGTCTCCTAGAACTTAGAACTACTTAAACCTAACTAACCTAAGGACATCACACACATCCATGCCCGAGGCAGGATTCGAACCTGCGACCGCAGTGGTCGTGCGGCTCCAGACTGTAGCGCCTTTAACCGCTCGGCCACTCCGGCCGGCCGCGAGATAAACCATTGCAAATGTTAAATGGTGGTACTTCAATAAGAAAGTTGAATGCTGCCGTGAAAATGTGCATGCATTATGTTGTACAGTTACCGAATGTCAGTTTGGCTTGCCTGTTGTACTTGGTCGATCCATGCAGGAACGGTTAAGTCTGTTTGTGGGTGACGCAGGAGATGGTGCCCGATAATGTCCCATATGTTCCCGATTGGAGACATTCCTGGGGATCGAGCAGGCTAAGGCTACATGTTGACACTCTTAGAGCATGTTGGGTTACACCAGTAGTATGAGAGCGAGCGGTGTCCTGTTGGAAAACAGCCCTTGAAATGCTGTTGCTGAATGGCAGCACAACAGGTAGAGTGAACAGATTTACAGTCAGAGTGCGTGAGATAACCATGAGAGTGCTCCTGCTGACATACGAAATCGCACACCATACCATAACTCCAGGTGTAAGTCCACTCAGTGTGTCTGGTACGCAGACAGGTTGGTTGCAGGCCTTCAGGTCGCCTCCTAATAGTTAGTTGTGTCATTGTGGTGCCAGCTGCTGCTCAAATCGCTGCTGCAGATGCACCAGAACCATGCACCGAACACAATGGTCTTCCCTCTCGGTAGTGCCACGTGACCGTCCGGAGTCCTAGCAACCGTACATTCTCATGACCACCGCTGCTAGCGGTCATGTACAATGGCTACATTCCACCCAAGTGTTTCTGCAATATCGCAGAAGGAACATTCAACTTCTTGAAGCCCTGTTACACGACCTCGGTCAAACTGAGTGAGGTGTTGACGAAATAAATCTCGGGTGAACAGCCTGGTTTGAGTGTGCTTAAGATACAATATTTTAGCAATCGATCACGTTGCCACCATCAGGTGGGCCGGCGCCAGGTATATATAGGACAATCCCCCTCCCGCTCCTCCCTCAGGCGCTTCCTACGAGTCGGTGCGGTCCAGGTACAGCGTCCGTTCTCCCGCCGTCTGGGCGCTGCGTCCTAGGTCTTCTCGTTCAGGAGGGTCTGCCGGCACCGCTCTCGTTATTCTTCCCTCCTCCCCCGAAGTCGGCACAGTTTTTCTTCTTAATCCGGGTGATCGCGGGTTCCCACGCCTTGCTAAGGATGTAACCGCTGTCACGGTTTAGATGTGGCTCCCTTACTCTGATCTCTATGGCTTCTTTGATGACACAGTCCCAGTATTTGGAAGTCTGTGTCAGGACTGGTTTGGTCATAATCCATGGTGTGGAGTTCCGACAGGTAATGCTGCAGACAGAAGCGTGCCTCGTCAGTAAAGACAACGTCATTCCATTCTGCCGTCCACATCCGTCTGTCATCACACCATTGGCGACGGAGACGTCTGTGGTTCTGCGTCAATGGTAAACGAAGCAATGGACGTCTTGCGGACAGACCACTCTGCTGTAAACGGCGCAATGCTCAGCGATTGCCGACTTACTGGGCTGTTCTAGTCCAGTGTGCCGTTTATGTTCTCGGCATCGGTCCTCAGTGGTACGAATGGTCTGACCTATGTATACACTCCCGCATTGGCAAGGTATCTGGTAAACCCCTGATTTACGTAGACCGAGGTTGTCCTTGACACTACCAAGAAGGCTCTTGGTTTTGCTTGGAAGACGGAAGATGGTTTTCACTCGGTGTTTACGTAAAATGCGTCCAATTTTTCCGGATATTCCCCACAAAATGGAATAATAGCCAAGGCCGCCGCCTCCTGAGGTTCATCCCCAGTTTCCGCCGGTGCTGCAGGTGTGGGATGTACAGCATCCCGAATTTGCCCTTCCTTGTAACCGTTCCTCCGAAACATGGTCTTCACATGGTCCAATTCTTGTTGGAAACTGTCCCTGTCGGAGATGGTACAAGAGTTTTGAGCATGCCATTCTTTTGTGCCGGGTGGTGGCAACTATCCGCATGTAGGTACAAATCGGTGTGCGTCTTCTTCCTATATACGCTGTGGCCCAAAGTGTCGTCAGCTCGTCTTCTAATGAAAACATCTAGGAAAGGGAGCATCCCATCCGCTTCTATCTCCATGGTGAACTTAATATTCTCGTGCCTGGAATTGGTGTGCCAGTAGTGAGGTGTTGATATAGGCGTCTTTGTGGCCTTAAAGGTATTCTTGACTGACACCATCTCACCACGTCCAATCTCAAAGGTAACTAATGCTCACGATCGTCACAGCGTGTGCTTAAAGCAAACCTGATTCGCGTCGTCTAGGTGGCGCTATTAGCGCCACTCTCCTCCGATTGGTGCGAAATATGAATAGACGTCATGTTACAGATGTAGAAACGCGCCCACCAACTTTCGTTTGTGACGCACAACTTCTTCCTTGGTGTTGCGATTTTTTTCCACGTCATTGTATGTCATAAACTACCTTTTTCCGATAATGTTGTTTTTTTTGTATCAGAAGTTTAAATTGTTTAAATGACCCGTTTTGCCGATGGATCGACGAGTGCTAAGTGTGACGAAGACCAGTTCATGTGTTGTGACGTACTGCATGAGCGTGACGCTGCTAGGTCATAATAATGTGACCCTAGCTGTCAGGTGTCAGCGTCGCTGTAATATTTCAACAGGGAGCATCGGTCAATAGCGGGGGCGAGCGGGCGTCCGCGCGAGCAGAGATTGGCTGGCTGTCGCGGCGCGGTGTGGCGCGCTCCGGCTGAAAGATTCAGGCGACGGTGAGCGACAGATTCGCGGCTAACGATGCCGGCCGCTGCATAATAGATGCCTGCCCGCGTGACGTCAGAGCGCCACGCCGCGCAGCGCGCGCTGCTACTGTGCGATTTCTGTCGCGGCGCGAATGTCAGCCGCTCGCGTTTCTCTCGTGCTTTTTGGATGGCGGCGCTCCTGGCGTGACTGACAGTCCAGAGCGAGCGAATTTCGTTCTGAGGTCACGTGCTTATTTTTCGCTGTAGTGTGAGGGGTCAACGTTTAGAGTGGGCGTCTTAGATTTCAGTGTGTGACAAAGAGTACTTTTTGTGGAAGTCCATCGTTCTCGCGGACGTGGGACAGAGGCCGATGACATAAAGAAAGAAAACGAACCACCACAGCCGTATAACCAAAGAAATTTATTTCAAATGACTAGTTTCGGCGTAAAACTTATGTCTTCTTCAGGTCGAAACCAGAAAAGTACTTTCATTCCTAAATATCTTCAACATTTTGCGGCCCTGTCAGCAACTGTATAAATATTAATTTTAATTTTAATAATGAACAGCCTCAGTTGCACCGTTTCCTAGAATTTACCTAGGTTTCAGTCGGGATAATCCAACTTTCTTTAGAATAACAGTATCTACCGTTTGTCCATAGTGGACATCGTCAAGCTAAAACTACAAATCCACAAATTATCGTCAGACTGTAAAACTTATCTGGCACTGCCTCGGCCCCACTTCGCGACCTCGATGCGGCAGCCACGAGTGCTGTAGGTAAACGGTGCAACGGAGGCAGTTCATTATTAAAATTAACTTTCATTCCTAGTATTATACGCATTCTGCGATACATGCGTCAAGGAGTGAAAGTACTGTTTTGGTTTGTAGGTGACCTGAAGATGGCGTAAGTGTTGCGCTTAAACTGGTCGTCTGAAATTAATTTCTTTGGTGATCGAGCTGCGGTAGTTCTTTGTCTTTATTGAAGGGTATTCCTGTTTGAAGACTTCTCCTGTTTCATTTACGGATGAAACCTGGGAACAGTAATGGCAGCCCGCATCTCGTGGTCGTGCGGTAGCGTTCTCGCTTCCCACGCCCGGGTTCCCGGGTTCGATTCCCGGCGGGGTCAGAGATTTTCTCTGCCTCGTGATGGCTGGGTGTTGTGTGCTGTCCTTAGGTTAGTTAGGTTTAAGTAGTTCTAAGTTCTAGGGGACTGATGACCATAGATGTTAAGTCCCATAGTGCTCAGAGCCATTTGAACCATTTGAACCAGTAATGGCTTTACGCCTCTTTGCCAGTTGTTTGTTTTATTTTATCTTTACAGCCGTGACGGGAACGGTAACGTAAAGGTTCAAATGGCTCTGAGCACTATGGGACTTAACTTCTGAGGTCATCAGCCCCCTAGAACTTCGAACTACTTAAACCTAACTAACCTAAGGACATCACACACATCCATGCCCGAGGCAAGCTTCGAACCTGCGACCGTAGCGGTCGCGCGGTTCCAGACTGTAGCGCCTAAAACCGCTCGGCCACCCCGGCCGGCGGTAACGTAAAGGACTGAACAGTATACATAAGAGTAGTTTCCAGTTTAACAGTCAGTTCTCGTACTTTCCAAAGTGGATATACTCAACATATTGGCCTTAATTGACCTTTTGCTGCTTGAAAGGATCGTAGGAAAAGTAACTTCGTGGAAACATTTGTAAGAACACACGGGACAGAAATAATGATTAAACCATTAAAATAAGCAATTTCCAACTGAGAGGGTAAAATTTGTTAATTGTGTACCATGTTTACGCTGCAAGTTACAAACGTGACGACCCTTTGCATCCGCGACAGCCTGGAACCGCACTAGACATTGCTGTACGGCTGCCTGAGCCGGCCTCGGTGGTCTACCGGTTCTAGGCGCTCAGTCCGGAACTGCGGGACTGCTACGGTCGCAGGTTCGAATCCTGCCTCGGGCATGGATGCGTGTGATGTCCTTAGGCTAGTTAGGTTTAAGTAGTTCTAAGTTCTAGGGGACTGATGACCACAGATGTTAAGTCCCATAGTTCTCAGAGCCATTTGAACCATTTTACGGCTGCCTGAAACATGGGATGTTCGTTACCTACCTTGCTACGTTGATGTTCGACCTCCAACATGTGTTACTGTCCCGTTGATGAACCCTTTCCTTCGGGTAACCCCACAGCGAGACATCATACTGGTTCAAATATAGTGATCCTGGTGGCCATGCAGTATTTGATCGATGGTCACTGATTCCGCTTCCTCCAAATGTGTTACGGAGTAGCAAATGACCTCATGAGGAATATGAGGTGCATCAAAACAGTTGAGTCCAAAGTATCTCTCTCCCGTAGAGCAGGGATCACATGTTGGCGAAGGAGATCGCAGTAACGGGTGCCGTTCACGCTGCTTGTCCTAGGGGTCCGAGTTGCTGCACTGCTTGAAGAAGGCACATTGCGTATAGCACTCTCAGCCATGGCAAAATAGCTTCTTCAGCAGTTTGTGGCGCAGCTGGCCGTCGGCCTCTGCCAGGAGAAGTTCCCAGATTGTCAATGCGGATTTCCGAAGCATGTTCTGCAATCCCCGTGGGGAAGAAGGACCTCTCCGTACTTCTTTAATGTGTCAAAATTCGCGAGGAGCAGCAGCATTGTTCGCTGTTGTTTTGATCAAACAGCCGTGCCCACCTTGTCCAGACGCATCTTCATTGTCTGCAACTGTAAAGCAAACTCATGGTTGCATTTCGGTCCTACGTCGGCGTACCAGTACCACGGCCTAATGGCAACTCACGTTACACTATTAACAATGCAAATACTTCAGCGCACGTTCTGAACATCGTTGCTGTAAAGCTGGGATCCTTGCCACACATTGTTTTCCGTCTACACTGGTTAAAGTAGCGAAAGTTTAATTCTAACCACCATCTATTTCTTCCAGTGTGTGGCGGCGCCCACTCTTAAAAATGGAATGTAAAAGTTAATTAGTGCCTCAAGCGCTGTAAGTTCCGCACCGTAATAATTTTGATGTTGTGAACCACCGCAATAAGGGACCTAAAGTAAGAATACCTGGAAAATTTAATTTACTAGTACAAGAATTCGGGGCCCTAGAATTATTATCTGACTCTGTTGAAAAAACGTTCAAATGGCTCTGAGCACTATGGGACTTAACATCTGAGATCGTAAGTCACGTAGAAGTACTTAAACCTAACTAACCTAAGGACATCACACACATCCATGCCCGAGGCAGGATTCGAACCTGCGACCGCAGCGGTCGCGCGGTTCCGGACTAAAGCGCCTAGAACCGCTCGGCCACAGTGGCCGGCTCCACTGCTACAAATGCCGCTAACAACCAAAGACTACCAGATGACAAGTCAGAGTGTCATTATTTGTCACAGCTTCATGCAGCAATCAAGTAACGGGACAGTGCACTAAATTATCGCGACAAAATGAGAATACTGTACCTTCTTTTCTGTTCACCATATAAATAAAGTCCATGTTCCCCGAATTAAAAACAGTATACAGCTTGTGTACGACAACTGTTCACAACGTACGTGGTGGTGTGGAGGAAGTCGAGATGGAACAGTTTGATACAGGACACTTGCGGTCTATCAAATCCGGAAAGTACCTCTCGCGGAGATATAGATATAATCGGGTAAGTAGTCACTCTTAGGAGGATATATGCAGGAACGGACTACAAAAGACAAATATCACCTAATGCTTTACAACGTATTTCGCCTCTTAGTATGTGCATTATAATTAATACAAATTTTCGGCAGTGCCTTGAAATTAAAGAATGATGTTCTGTTCAAAGTCGTCTTTTGTGAGTGATTTACATTGACAGGTAGTCTGCGGATTAACCATCAATGGTTTGCATAGAGGATGATTTGTGACGATTTCCTCGCCCTCATTTTGATAAATGTGGAAATAGTTCTTTTCTGCTTAATACTCAGCGCACAAGAGGGTCTCGGTAGCTCAGTAGAATGTGCCATACCAAAAATGCAGAAGTCACAGGTTGGATCTCCAGCCACTCCAAGGATAATAGTCTGTCACTTCTCGCACTGTATAAAACGCCCCATTCCGCCATTGTTCGGAGAGTACGTTGAATTGTAGCATCCTCTATATCTAGCCGGGTAGGTCAGTGCACATATCGGATGGAGCAAGGCAACGGCGTACCAACTCCAAAAGACAGTGGCTGATGAAGTACTGTGGTGTTCAAACGAACATGCAGGTTGATGGCAGCTGCACCTTTCTCTACTCACACACACACACACACACACAGTGAACACGAATAAACTTAGGGAAGAGTTATTCGATTTCCAGTCTAACGGCCTACGCATCTGTTCCTCCTTTGAATTAAGGTGGCTTTGCAGCACCAGGCGGGACATTTTTGGCACAAAAATTATGATCGAAGCAGACTATGCAAAGTCAGATGGGAAACACGTGTCTTTTTACCATGAGGGTCTGATGTCATGAACGGCTCTTTTTAACCCCAGTTCATAATTATATACATTGTCAATCTTGTGCTTAAGTTTACTGAACAATAATAAAATGTGTGTGACATGGCTTATCCGTATCCAGCAGAAACACTATGATGGTACAGAAAACGATCATTGCAACCGTCGCAAGGGTGTCTGATCAAATGGTATAATATGGCACACCGTATCGGAACTAGAGGAAAGGAATGAATAATGGAGTTACAGGGGTGAGGACTCCCATTGTACTGATGCATCGCTAATACACTGAGTAAATATTTGAGATTAACTACAGTTAGCAGGTACGAGTTAGTACCATTGCCTTTCATTTTCTATTCAGTTTATAACCTCCCTGCCGCTATAATTTGCTGAATCTTAATCGAAACAGTTTTCTTAGCGGCGGTCGGACATGGGTAGTGTAGGAGTATGGATAAAAGAGAGAACTCGCTTGGTACAAAATCTGACCGTGTTGCTAAAATATTTAAGTTATTCAGTTTTAAGCGCAAAAGATTGCATTGAAACAATAACAGTTCATACCATTTAATTCGTTTATTGAATGTGGCCCAAGCGACTGGAACAAAGCGCAGGTGACTGCTGTGTATAAGAAGGGTAAAAGAACGGACCCGCAAAATTATAGACCAATCTCCTTAACGTCGATTTGCTGGAGAATTGTTGAACATCTATGGATGAAGGGCAACAGGATAATTCCATATTTCTATATTTCCGAAAAACGTTTGACATGGTTCCCCAATGCCGACTGTTAACGAAGATACGAACAGCTTCCCAGAATACGGAATAGGTTCCAGATATGTGAGTAGCTCAAAGTCTTAACTAATAGAAACTATTACGTTGTCCTCCACGGCGAGTGTTCATCAGAGACAAGGGTATCGTTAGGACTATTCCAGCGAAGTGTGACAGGACTGCTGTTATTCTTTGTTTACGTAAATGATCTGACGAACTGCGTAAGCAGCTATCTGCTGCAGTTTGCTGATGATGCTGGGGTGTACGGCAAGGTGTCGAGTGACTGTAGGAGTGTGCAAGACGACTTTGGGAAAATTTCCAGTTGGTGTGATGAATGGCAGCTAGCCGTAAATGTAGAAAAAGCTAAGTTAATGAAGATGAGTAGGAGTAACAACCACATAATGTTCGAATATGATAATGTTGGTTTGTGGGGCTCTCAACATCGTGGTCATCAGTGCCCGTTCAAGTTCCAGTCTTTCCATCTCCAGTCTCGCCACTACCAAAATGATGATGAGATGATGAGGACAGCAGAAACACCCAGTCCCCGGGCGGAGAAAATCCCCGACCCGGCCGGGAATGGAAACCGGCACCCGTGATCCAGAGGCACCGACGCTAGCCACTAGACCACAAGCTGCGGACACTTATGTTCGAATACAGCATTAGTAGTGTCCACTTGGCGCAGTCACGTCGATGAAATATCTAGGGGTAACGTTGCAAAGCGCTGTGAAATTGAACAAGCATGCCAGACATGTAACAGGGAAGGCGAATGATGGAATTCGGTTTGTTGTTGTTGTTGTTGTTGTGGTCTTCAGTCCTGAGACTGGTTTGATGCAGCTCTCCATGCTACTCTATCCTGTGCAAGCTTCTTCATCTCCCAGTACCTATTGCAGCCTACATCTTTCTGAATCTGCTTAGTGTATTCATCTCTTGGTCTCCCTCTACGCTTTTTATCCTCCACGCTGCCCTCCAGTACTAAATTGGTGATCCCTTGATGCCTCAGAACATGTCCTACCAACCGATCCCTTCTTCTAGTCAAGTTGTGCCTCAAGCTCCTCTTCTCCCCAATTCTATTCAATACCTCCTCGTTAGTTGTGAGATCTACCCATCTAATCTTCAGCATTCTTCTGTAGCACCACATTTCGAAAGCTTCTATTCTCTTCTTGTCTAAACAATTTATCGTCCATGCTTCACTTCCATACATGGCTACACTCCATACAAATACTTTCAGAAATGACTTCCTGACACTTAAATCCATACTCGATGTTAACAAATTTCTCTTCTTCAGAAACGCTTTCCTTGCCATTGCCAGTCTACATTTTATATCCTCTCTACTTCGTCCATCATCAGTTATTTTGCTCCCCAAATAGCAAAACTCCTTTACTACTTTAAGTGTCTCATTTCCTAATCTAATTCCCGCAGCATCACCCGATTTAATTCGACTACATTCCATTATCCTCGTTTTGCTTTTGTTGATGTTCATCTTATATCCTCCTTTCAAGACACTGTCCATTCCATTCAACTGCTCTTCCAAGTCCTTTGCTGTCTCTGACAGAATTACAATGTCATCGGCGAGCCTCAAAGTTTTTATTTCTTCTCCATGAATTTTAATACCTACTCCGAATTTTTCTTTTGTTTCCTTTAG
The DNA here is from genome assembly GCF_023864345.2 of Schistocerca serialis cubense. Lineage (NCBI taxonomy): Eukaryota > Metazoa > Arthropoda > Insecta > Orthoptera > Acrididae > Schistocerca > Schistocerca serialis. The sequence goes on along the minus strand of NC_064641.1, from coordinate 865,048,934 downwards.
TGCTTGCTCAATATACAGATTGAACAACGTCGGGGAGAGGCTACAACCCTGTCTCACTCCCTTCCCAACCACTGCTTCCCTTTCATGCCCCTCGACTCTTATAACTGCCATTTGGTTTCTATACAAATTGTAAATAGCCTTTCGCTCCCTGTATTTTACCCCTGCCACCTTTAGAATTTGAAAGAGAGTATTCCAGTCAACATTGTCAAAAGCTTTCTCTAAGTCTACAAATGATAGAAACGTAGGTTTGCCTTTCCTTAATCTTTCTTCTAAGATAAGTCGTAGGGTCAGTATTGCTTCACGTGTTCCCATATTTATACGGAATCCAAACTGATCTTCCCCTAGGCCAGCTTCTACCAGTTTTTCCATTCGTCTGTAAAGAATTCGCGTTATTATTTTGCAGCTGTGACTTACTAAACTGATAGTTCGGTAATTTTCACATCTGTCGACACGTGCTTTCTTTGGGATTGGAATTACTGCATTCTTCTTCAAGTCTGAGGGAATTTCGCCTGTCTCATACATCTTACTCACCAGATGGTAGAGTTTTGTTAGGCCTGGCTCTCCCAAGGCTGTCAGTAGTTCTAATGGAATGTTGTCTACTCCCGGGGCCTTGTTTCGACTTAGGTCTTTCAGTGCTCTGTCAAACTCTTCACGCAGTATCATATCCCCCATTTTATCTTCATCTGCCTCCTCTTCCGTTTCCATAATATTGTCCTCAAGAACATAGCCCCTGTATAGACCCTCTATATACTCCTTCCACCTTTCTGCTTTCCATTCTTTGCTTTTCGGTTTATTGGGAGAATTTTAGGAAAGTGTGGTTCATCTGTAAAGAAGAGTGCATATAGAACACTAGTGCGACACATTCTTGGATACTGGCCCCGTATGTCGGATCCCCACCAGTTCAGATTAAAGGAACACTTAGAAGCAATTTAGAGGCGGACTGCATTAGGTTTGTTACCGCTAGGTTTAATCAGCAAGCAAGCATTACGAAGATGTTTCAGGAACTGAAATGGGAATTATTGGAGGGAAGGCAAAGTTGTTTTCGAGCAACACTATTCAAAAAATGTAGAGAACTGGCATTTGAAGCTCACTGCAGATCGATTCTACTGCCGCCAACGTACGTTTCGAAGAAGGAGCACGATCAGAGAAATTAGGGCTTGTACGGAAGAATATAGACACATAGTTTCTCACTCATATCATTTGCGAAAGAAAATGATTATTAGTAGTACAATGTACCCTCCGCTACGCACTATACGGTCGTTTGCGGGGTATATATGTAAATGTAGACACGGAACACACTCCCTAACAATGGCTAGACTCACCCATGTTCGTAGTAACAGTTAAATTTAGTTACTCAGTCACGGGACTCGACGGCATGCGACCGTTCAACGCGAAATGTGAACGAATCTCACCGTGAGTGTCACGTGTCGCTTAAAGGCTCGTGAGTCGTAGCGCTTGACGTTGTTGAACGGAACAGGCACACAGTGCCTTCAGCCGGGAAAGGCGCGCTCAGCTCCGAATGTCCCAGAGAATCAGCGATGCGTGAGGGCTACGATTTACCACGTCGTAACACTATCGATAGTAGTAGCCTTACAAGTTCTGACGTGCGAAAATCACTAGATCATTCCAGCCACTAATTCGAATTAGTTATTTCCAAGACGAGGGAGGCTGCTGGGTAACCACTGTTCAAGCTCTTCGGAGACGAATGTGTATCCAGAATTTATTATCAGGAGGAAAAAATCAAGATAGGTGATTCAGTTGTGTAAATTGGTCTTGCCGTGAGATTAATCGACACCAGTCGAGTGATATTCATTGTGTCATAAAATCAAAGTTTTATCTTCCTCACAGTCGAATTTTCCCGCTTCAACATCTCCGTGCTTCACTTTATACACACACACACACACACACATACGCACACACACACACACACACAGAGAGAGAGAGAGAGAGAGAGAGAGAGAGAGAGAGAGAGAGAGAGAGAGAGGGGGGGGGGGAGAGGGGAGGGGGAAATTTCTGGAAGCTAATTATTAGACTATAATACTCTCCTGTAGCAGAGATCGCTACTTCTCACTTGTGAATGGCCTCATGATTCGGAGGAAGCCGCTTCGAGTCGTGGTTGTGAACACATTTTCAGCGCAGGGATAGAGGCAGTGACGGTGTAAAATTTCTGATCAGCGGACTCTGCGCCGATACTGTGATTTAATTTCCAAAGTTCTCTGAAGTCTCTCATGTAGAGACGGCATGTGGCAGTAAGTAATGATGACTTATCCTTCGGATGGGAATCCCTTGGTACTTTTCGAGACGTGGTCCTGTGTGTTAACACGGACTTCGCCCTCACCTTCTTACATTATCAACGTCCTCTGTATGAGAAAAATTAGGAACAGCTCTAGCCTGGACTGCGTCAGGAAAAGCTCTAGCCGAGACTGCGTAAGGTAATCCCTGAGAGCACGCAGCGCTGTTGCCAGACTCCAGCTGCGAAGCGCTAACGGCAGCGTCTATGCGGGGGTTTTCAGAAATTGCCGCTACAAAAGTCTAGGACTTGTCGGGGGGAGTAAGTACATAATATTTTGAATAGGAACCCATGTCCAGAAACGTACCGTTTCCGTGCTACAGCTCTTTGTTGGGCAAATATGCAAAGGGGTAGCCATGGTGAGTCTTACGAGTGCCGGCAGCCATCTCCGGCGGGGAGCGCGTAACTACTTCAGATGAATTTAATAATTCCTGAATGCGTGTTTAACTGCATTCAAGTTCTCGATAACACGCGTTAAAATTAAAGCCTTTAGTGGGTACCTTTTCAATCACAGATTGATTTCCTATGAGGCGTGCACAGTGCCGGGCGTTCACGAGATATGGCGGAGTTCCCCACAGTCGTTTAATGAACAAAGTAAGAGCATATGGACTATCAGACAAGTTGTGTGATTGGATTGAAGAGTTCCTAGATAACAGAACGCAGCGTGTCATTCTCAATGGAGAGAAGTCTTCCGAAGTAAGAGTGATTTCAAGTGGGCCACAGGGGAGTGTCATAGGACCGTTGCTATTCACAATATACATAAATGACCTGGTGGATGACATCGGAAGTTCACTGAGCCTTTTTGCACATGATGCTGTGGTGTATCGAGAGGTTGTAACAATGGAAAATTGTACTGAAATGCAGGAGGATCTGCAGCGGATTGACGCATGGTGCAGGGAATGGCAATTGAATCTCAATGTAGACAAGTGTAATGTGCTGCGAATACACAGAAAGATAGATCCTTTATCATTTAGCTACAAAATAGCAGGTCAGCAACTGGAAGCAGTTAATACCATAAATTATCTGGAAGTACGCATTAGGAGTGATTTAAAATGGAATGATCATATAATGTTGATCGTCGGTAAAGCAGATGCCAGACTGAGATTCATTGGAAGAATCCTAAGGAAATGCAATCCGAAAACAAAGGAAGTAGGTTACAGTACGCTTGTTCGCCCACTGCTTGAATACTGCTCAGCAGTGTGGGATCCGTACCAGATAGGGTTGATAGAAGAGATAGAGAAGATCCAACGGAGAGCAGCGCGCTTCGTTACAGGATCATTTAGTAATCGCGAAAGCGTTACGGAGATGATAGATAAACCCCAGTGGAAGACTCTGCAGGAGAGACGCTCAGTAGCTCGGTACGGGCTTTTGTCAAAGTTTCGAGAACATACCTTCACCGAAGAGTCAAGCAGTATATTGCTCCCTCCTACGTATATCACGCGAAGAGACCATGAGGATAAAATTAGAGAGATTAGAGCCCACACAGAAGCATACCGACAATCCTTCTTTCCACGAACAATACGAGACTGGAATAGAAGGGAGAACCGATAAAGGTACTGAAGGTACCCTCCGCCACACACCGTCAGGTGGCTTGCGGAGTATGGATGTAGATGTAGATGTAGAAGCCGACTAGCGTGACGTAACAAGTTCGTTGAAGGGCCGTATATCTCATTGGCTCAGTGGTGACGGGTGGCGGCTGATGTCTTTCGACGTCTGCCCTACCTCTCTGACCTGGTTCGGATCTGTGAGTGTTAGAGGAACATAATTGAGTACACGTTTGCAGAATTCATCGACATGAATGAATGAGCGTATGGCATTGGTGGCCGGGAGACCCCTCGCGGGGCGATTCTACCGCCGCTCCACAAGTTCTTTAAAGCCACTACGGTGGCTTGCGAGTGAATGAGGATGAAATGATGATGAAAGACACACAACACCCAGTTATCTCGAGGTAGAGAAAATCCCTGACCCCGCCGGGAATCGAACCTGGGACCCCGTGCGCGGGAAGTGAGAACGCTGCTGCAAGACCACGAGCCGCGGACATTCGCCAACATGATCCTTCTGAATGGCGGTAATGGAAGAGCTGCTCGTCGGCTTTATGAGGATCGCCCTCCACAACGTCCCATTCCACCGCAAACCCTTTTCGCCACAATCACACAACAGCTTCGAGAAGGCGTACCGTCACCCTCAGCAAGCGTCACTGTGGTACACCAACGAACTGAAAGAGGCCGTACTCCATCACGCTGAAAAGAACCCGTCAACGAGTACACGAGAAATTTCTTTATCTACTCACTCCTATCTACAAGTCCTAGAAGTTTGTTACGGGTTCTGACGAGGTGCGACAACATTGTGGCGTCGCCGTAGAGACGTTCATGATATCACGTCACGCTATTGCTTTAGGTAGACGCGCGAAGCTGCCGCGCCCTGCCCACTGTAACTGTCAGACATGAACTACAGACCGCAGAACAATCTTCACTTTTACACAAACTACTCAGCTTTAAGTAACTAAAAGAAACTATTTTACTGCAGTATAAGATACAAATTGCCTTGCTACCAACCTACCAGTGTCCAGAGTAGGTAAAAAATTTCTCCAGGCGCTATAAAAGCTCTGTATTCAATGGTTTCAGAATGGTAACTTTCTTAGCATGACCGTAACCGTGTTGTGTATGACTGGGCTATCGATATCATACGTACCCGGGAGGTCCTTCGTTTGCGTAGCAGTTTTCCTTCTGTTGTTACTCCCTTTCCTCGCATGGCGTGACCGAGGTTTCATAATAACGTGTGATTGTTTTTAGTTCCTGAGAAAAAACTGGGTAAGGATTAATACAGGCGACTTTGAGTAAGCTTCAGGGGAAAGGGGGGGGGGGGGGCATGCGGATCAGAAGGAAGAAGAAGAATTAGGCACTCCCTAAAGTCTCTTAATGTTGCCATTAGCCGAATTGTTATTTTCCAAGAGCAGGCCCCGGCTTTCTTTAATGGCAGTTGAGGCGGTGGTGAGTTGGGCTGTGTGTCGATAATTACGGATGTCAGCGCGGGCCGGGCGAGTTAAGCGCCCTCTGCCCCACACCCTCCCTCGCCCTCGCCCTCGCCCCCGCCCCCTCCCCCTCACGAGATGGATGGCCCGCGTGGGCGACGCCCGGCCGTGATTACTCAGCTAGGCGCGCGGCCAGCCTCAGCAGGCGCATACGTACACGCCGGCAATCAGCCGCGTGCTGCCGCAGCGCAACCCCCTGCCCCCCCCCCCCCCCCCCCCACACCCCCTACTCTTCCTCCTGCCCGGGCCGCGCCTATTCTTCTCCGCCAGGTGGTCCACATTACGATGTTTGAGGCTCTTTCCAGGCGGCGCAGGTTTGTCACGGCTGTCACATTTCATTGGTAGTATATACACCTCTGGCCATCAAAATTGCTACACAAAGAAGAAATGGAGATGATAAACGGGTGTACATTGGACAAATATATTATACTAGAACTGACATGTGATTACATTTGCACGTAATTCGGGTTCATAGATCCTGAGAAATCAGTACCTAGAACAACCACCTCTGGCCGTAATAACGGCCTTGATACGCCTGGGCATTGAGTCAAACAGAGCTCGGATGGCGTATACAGGTACAGCTGCCCATGCATCTCCAACACGATACCACAGTTCATCAAGAGCAGTGACTGGCGTATTGTGACGAGCCAGTTGCTCGGCCACCATTGACCAGACGTATTTAATTGGTGGGAGATCTGGAGAATGTGCTGGCCAGGGCAGCAGTCGAATATTTTCTGTATCCAGAAAGGCCCGTACAGGACCTGCAACATACGGTCGTGCATTATCCTGCTGAAATGTAGGGTTTCGCAGGAATCGAATGATGGGTAGAGCCACGGGTCGTAACACATCTGAAATGTAATGTCCACTGTTCAAAGTCCCGTCAATGCGAACAGGATGTGACCGAGACGTGTAACCAATGGCACCCCGTACAATCACGCCGGGTGATACGCCAGTATGGCGATGACGAATACACGCTTCCAATGTGCGTTCATCGCGATGTCGCCAAACACGGATGCGACCATCATGATGCTGTAAACAGAACCTGGATTCATCCGAAAAAATGACGTTTTGCCATTCGTGCACACAGGTTCGTCGTTGAGTACACCATCGCAGGTGCGTGAAATAACCCACGAGAGTGCTTCTGCTGCCATACTAAATCGCGTCACAGATCGGGCCCTCAACTGGCCTCTTTTTAACAAATACACAGTTATCAGCGGCATCGAGGCAGGAGCAGGCTTCATTAGAAAACACAACAGACCTTCATCCTGCCCTCCAGTGAGCGCTCTCTTGACTCCGGTGGTATGCATGCTACAGGCCATCTGGCTGAGAGCTGTCCTTGAAGTATTCGGTTTCTAACAGTTCGTTGTGGCGCTGCGGTGCCAAGTGCTGCTCGAATTGCTGTTGCAGACCCATTACGATGCGCCACTGCCATACGCGTAACACGACGGTCTTCCCTATCGATCGTAGCTGCGCGAAAACTTTGAACCTTCCTCTCTCCAGTGACTCGCATTGTGTTTGTATCCCTTATAATTTGTCGGTAATAAACAATTGAAATGTGTTCTCTCTCTGTGAACTACCCGATATTTGGAAATCACTCCAGCTCTAGAAACTTCAAAATCAGGAAGTGAAAGTAGAAGCTATGTGACAGGACACTCTGCTAACACGAAATTAGTAGCTGTTACCGTACTGTAAATAAGGGGCATCACAAGTATGATCGATAGCTTGTTAGCCGTCGCAGCCCAAGTGCAGTCGAGTCAGAAGGCATACCTCGACGTGTCGGAGTCACCAACGAAACCTCGATATACAGTGCTGTCCAGTGCCTCGCATGATTTTCATTCTACATATAGTGGATCCATTACCGCTCCCGAACTCTTGTTTGGGTAATGCCACAGGAGATGGCTTAATACTAATAATCATAAAACTTGAAATCTACCCCAGTCGCTGAAAAAGGTACACCAATCGCCAAAGTAGAATGCAGTCCTCCATCTCTAGGTAGCATGAAATGTAATAAAATACACGCATTATGCAGTCCCATTGATCTCCTGAATTTCGTAGCACATGTAATTGGTTACTGATAAAAACTGGTATAAAGATTTTGTTTCTTTTCAACAACCAAAAAAAGTGTACTGGAAGTCGGAGAAAGTGGTTTCCAGTTGGGCAGACTTGGGACGCGGTTACCGGTTTCGGTGTTTGCCTAGTAATTAAAGGAAACACCCCGAAAGCGTTGCTCGGGACTGATTGATAGGGACTGTTTCGAATATGTTTATGGAATAACGTTGCCCTCCACAAAAACAGCAAAGCTGTGCGTAGTTTGCTTGATGTTACTGTTACGTATGTTTTTTATTTAGCCTTTATTCTGCAACCCGACAGTTAGAGCGTGTCAGTGATAATGCTTGGTTCATTGTAACCAAATCCCAGATAGTTGGGACTGGGATAGAATTGATATTTTTGTGAAGGAGGTTACTTGTTCCGAAATTCCCGTTAAAAAGAAAGGAAACCTCTCAGCATTATTGCCTGCAACAGCCCGATAGACTGGGGAGGTAACCGCAACATTAGAGCGTTGAAAACCAGTAGATGGTAAACATCACAGCGATCCTAACAAGGATCTGCAGAGAAACTCATGCGTTGGAACCGTGCTGCGGGAATACCATAAGAGAGAGCAGTGTAGAGGAAAGAGCTGTGTGGCCTGCATTTTTTAATCGGTAATGTACGTGAGTGTAATGTCTTTTGGTGTAAAAATACGAAGGCTGTAAGATAACACGACTACACACAGAATTACAGTATAGCTGAAGCTTTAACGAATGTTAAACTGTGTATTGTAATAGGTATATCAATTCCTCTACATTAAATGTATGAATTTCAATTATGACGCGTCTTGTGTTTTGCAGTAAATTCTTGAAGTCGGAACACACGCCGTTTTTGAACGACAGCCTTGAAGTCCCACTGTTTCTCCGTCATCAGAGCCCGTCAGAAACAAGAATTAATTGGGCCTTAATAAGACCGTAATAACACAAAGCGAAACTGGGAGCCGAGGTCTGGATGGAGTCCGGTGCTAAAGCCTCTTCATTTGCAGGGCCTCCTCTGCTCGGGAACGTGGCCAAAGAATGGAAAGCTGCCAGGCCGTGCCACAGACCGCAGCCCAACAGCGGCGTGAAAATCGGTTTCCATTGTTTGAGAAGGACGTTGCTAATTGCCTTACTTCGCTTCGTTGTACTGCAGTGTCTTCGTCTCTTCTTGTGACGTATTTCTCTCTTCATTACGAGTACCCAGTAAGGAACGTTGGGAGTAACAGTTTTAATTTGGTTTACTTATCTACAGGGCGTTTCAAAAAGAAAGAGCAGATTTCAAACATTTATTTCTCAAAAACTACAAATGATAGAAACACAATTCCAACGGTCCTTCACTCAATATGAGTACCAAATGTTACACAACAAATATCAAAACTGTACCTCAATATGAGCACCATTTGTTACACGACAAATATCAAACCGGTATCTCATTTCTTGCCACACACGACGCAACTGGTCTTTAGTTACCGAATTCACGGCCGCAACAATTCGATGTCGTACCTCTTGAAGAGTAGCGGGCATAGGTGGGACATAAACACAGTCCTTTATGTACCCCCACAAATAAAAATCGCAGGGAGTAAGGTCTGGTGACCTGGGAGGCCACAGACGATGACATTGATCTTGTGCTCCTGCTCTTCCAATCCACCGTCCTGGAATGGTGTTATTTAGGTACCGTCGTACAGGTTCAGAGAAGTGTGGTGGGGCGCCATCTTGCATGAAGATGAAGTGATTTGAATCTTCCTGAAGTTGAGGAAATAGCCAGTTTTCTAACATGTCCAGGTAAATGGTTCCTGTGATAGTTTTCTCCATGAAAAAGAAAGGTCCATAAACTTTGTTTACCGAAATTGCACAAAAGACGTTAACCTTTGGTGAGTCTCTTTCATGTTGAATAACGTCCCTCGGAGTTTCACTCGCCCAAATTCGTACGTTATGCCGATTAACTTTACCAGAAATGTGAAACGTTGATTCATCTGAAAAAATTAATCGTTCGGCAAAATTGTCCTCTTCCATGTCCTGTAGAATTGCAGTTGAAAATTCGAACCTTTTGTTGTGGTCGTCAGGACGCAATGCTTGCAATAACTGCAGTTTGTACGGCTTCATGTGCAGACGCTTACTCAGAACGCGCCATACCGTTGTTTTAGACATGTTTAGTTCGTGACTTGCCCGTGTCGTGGATTTTCTAGGGCTCCTTTCGTAAGCTGCACGGACACGCTCGACATTTTCATCCGATGTGCGTGGACGACCCGTGCTTTTTCGCTTGCAGATGCAACCATCTTCTACGAATCTGTGATGCCACTCATAAATTTGCTTATGACGAGGCGGCTGTTTGTTGAATTGACGGCGGAATGCACGTTGCACACCAACAATGGACTCTAACTTTGCAAATTGCAGCACACAAAATGATCGTTCCTGTGGTGTCGTCGCCATTTTCCTACAAACAAACGCCAGCGCCACTGCGGATTTGCATGGAACTTCTGCGCGGACCATTGAAAAACTTTGAACCTTTCTCTGACAAGAAACGTTTGAATTGTGTTTCTATCATTTGTAGTTTTTGAGAAATAAATGTTTGAAATCTGCTCTTTCTTTTTGAAACGCCCTGTACTTATTTACTGATCCCGCATCACAAAGGCACAGTGTAAAATAAATAGTGTAAAAATGGAAATAAAAATTCTGTACTGCAACTTTCTTCAGCCATTTCAGCGTTTTACTTAGGCATCTGCGCAAATCTGGTATGTCTCTGTCGAACCCGTGCACCTTGTACTCTAGTAAGTGTTCCCTCGATTGCACTTATCATAAGTCACATAGTGGGTCGTGTTGTAGGTCCCACACGCCGTACTCATTTTCTTGCATCTGTCCATCGCAGTTCTCCTTCGAGTCAACACCATCTACAATTTTCTGGTGAGGTAGAAGCCTTCTGTCGTACAAATCTGTTACAATGTTACGATTCCTATGTTTAGATGTGTCGCGCATCTTCTTCCATTCCTTTTTTATGTCAGAGTGCTGTAATGCTTTGATTGTCTGCTATAGCGGGAACAATGAAGAGTCACAAGGAGCAATGTTTTCGATAAGCATTTGTAGCGTACGTGCATTTTATGAAAGTCAATTTGGAACACACACCGACAGCTGCGCCGGCCGGCGTGGCCGAGCGGTTCTAGGCGCTTCAGTCTGGAACCGCGCGACCGCTAGGGTCGCAGGTTCGAATCCTGCCTCGGGCATGGATGTGTGTGATGTCCTTAGGTTAGTTAGGTTTAAGTAGTTCTAAGTTCTAGGGGACTGTTGACCTCAGCTGTTAAGTCCCATAGTGCTCAGAGCCATTTGAACCATTTGAACTGACAGCTGCTAAGTGAATCCCTTAATTGTACTGTGAAAGTGGTTATTAGATTTGAACGTAAGACTTTCCAAATAACAGCAGAGGTAATAGGTACATCTTGCTCTTAATAGTTACGAACAAAAAAATGGTTCAAATGGCTCTGAGCACTATGGTACTTCTGAGGTCATCAGTCCCCTAGAACTTACAACTACTTAAACCTAACTAACCTAAGGACATCACACACATCCATGCCCGAGGCAGGATTCGAAACTGCGGCCGTAGCGGTCGTGCGGTTCCAGACTGAAGCGCCTAGAACCTCTCTGCCGCACCTGCCGGCTAGTTATGAACATCTGACGATGTAAATTGAACGGTATCGATATTTGTTCCCTTGCAACGACAACAGAGAGGTGTGGTGAGAATCCGGCACCTCTACTCCACTGATCACAATGTGGTAAGTTAAGTTCGAACCAGCCTGTGTACCCGTAGCTGCACAGAGCCTCTAGTATGCTCGTCTACCGCTCCGTCTGACACTTTTCTGTTCTGAGCGCTCCGTGACCACGTAAAGAAAATAGTGTCTCCAGCTGAGGGATTTCGCTCGATTTCATGCAGAGCCCATCGATAGATTTCATGCAGAGCCCATAACCTAACAGTGATGGGTTTCGTTATTCGTGACAACTCATGTCCTCTCACTGCAAGCACAACGAAGACGCGCCTGCAGCGTCTTCGATGGGAAGTATTTGATCACCCACCATAGAGCCCGGACTTGGCTGCCTCTGATTTTAATTTCTTCTCTGACATTAACCGCTGGCTATGAGGGCCGCATTTTGACACGTACAACGAGCTGCAGACCAGCGCAAGGAACTGGTGGAAATCACAGGCGGCTGCCTTCTATGACGAAGATATTGGAAAGTTGGTACTGTCCACGGTAAAAGTCTTAAGTCGGAGTGGCGAGCATGTAGGGAAGTAGCTGGGAGGTGCAGCAAACTGTTGCAAATGAAGCATTTTTGTTTTTAATTGTTAATAAAAACCACCTCAACTGTATTATTACACATTTATTGTATTACGATCCGTTTCCTTTCTTGAACACGTTCAGGTTGCCACGTTGTGCTAAAGCCATGACAGCTCGGCAACCTGAAGGTGTTCAACGAACGAAACCATTCGTAGCACAATAAATGTGTAATAATAAAGTTGAGATGGATTTTATTAATCATCAGCATTAGTTTCAGCTGCTGTGCTCAATATGATAAAGATTAATTTTTGATTTTCGCTGTGATTTCTATTTCGCGACTGTTCGAAGGTTGGCCGGCTGGCGTGGCCAAGCAGTTCTAGGCGCTTCAGTCCGCAACCGCGCTGCTCCTAAGGTCGCAGGTTCGAATCCTGCCTCGGGCATGAATGTGTGTGATGTCCTTAGGTTGAACCATTTTTTTGTTCGATGGTTGAAAAAAAATTGCCATCGCATATACTAAAATTCAGTCGCTTTTACTGGCCATAATTGTTCAGTAGCTATTATTCTGTCTCTTTTTCTTTAAATTAATCAGTGAGGTGGTGAAAGACGTGCTCAGTGAAGAAGTCTCCGAGGTGCAGGGACAGCATCTTGAGAGGCGAGGTCTGGTAGCGAAACAGTGATTTCCTCAGTTTCATTCAATATGAGTCATGATCTACAGATCAGTCGCTACATAGTGACATCCATGGCAAACTTTCAAACTATTACTCTAGTTTATAGGCAGATTTGACATTACGTATTTTAAACTCGAGACTGAATGATCGTTATCGAAATCATGACGGATTTCACATCCATAGGCCAAAAGTACGCCTTGTGAGCTGATGTTGATCTTGTTGCTCTGATAGTACAGGGTGTCACACGGGAGACGGACGGTCTTAAACTGCGTAGTACTGAGGGCGCGGTGGTGGGAGGTGGTCGTGGTGGGGATAGTTATTATCCTCACAAGACGCCATTTCATTTACTCAGTCTTTATGGAGCAGTGGGACTTGCAACGTCGAGTGTTTGTCTATGACAGTTTCGTGAAAAGTGGTGAGTCTATTATTGCTAAGCAGCGATTGTTTCGTGCGCGGTTTAGTGTCGGTCGACATGGAGCTGTTCCGAGACGTAACACAATCCTCAGATGGGTGGAAAACTTCAGATCAACTGGAAACATACTGGATAAGAAGCATCCTGGCCCGAGACGCAGAGAAACAACACCAGAAAATGTTGAAAGGGTCAGGCAAGCGGCAGTCAGAAGCCCAGGACGGTCAGCTAGACGTTATGCTAGTGAGTTACGAATCAATCGTGAATCGGTTAGACGAATTTTGCATAAAGAATTAAAATTCCATCCCTACAAGATGCTCATTGCCCAACAACTTACGGAAACTGATTTTGCTGTACGAGAAGACTTCGCTTACAGAATGCAAGTGATTTTGAGATCGAATGAAAATGAAATTTTATTGATGAGCGATGAAGCTCATTTTCATTTAAACAGGACCGTGAATAAGCAAAACCTACGTTACTGGGCTCCTGAGCATCCACACCTTATCCACCAGCGTCCTCTACACTCAGAAACAGTAACTGTCTGGTGTGCTCTTGGCCCTGTTGGCATTATTGGACCTTATTTTTTTAAGAGAACGGGGCCACAGTTACTGTTAATTCGGTTCGTTACATTCGTATGCTTGAACCATTCTTAAAACCAGAACTAAGAAGACGACGAATCCCTTTAAACCGCGTTTGTTTCCAGCTGGATGGGGCAACATTGCACACCGCAAACACTTCAATGACAGTTCTTACGCACATGTTTCCTGGCCCGATTATCTCACTTTTTGGCAATGTTCCTTGGCCTCCCAGGTCTCCCGACTTGTTGGTATGCGACTTTTTTCTGTAGGGGTACCTTAAGAACTGTGTCTATAACCACAAATCACGAAATTTAGGCGAGTTGATGAATGCAATCATTCAAGAAATTGCTGCCATCCCTGCAGAGATTTTAGTCCGTGTGATGGAGGATTTTGAGAAGAGACTTGAGTCCTGCATTCGAAATAATGGACATCACCTTGACGACATTATTTTTCACAAATTACTTTGTTAACTAAAATGGCAAATAATGAGCTCTGATTTTGTGTAAATAACATTCATTTCTTTTAAAGGTGGTTGAGTATTATTTAATTAAAAACCGTCTGTCTCCCGTGTGGCACCCTGTACAACAAAGAGATCCAAGTAGTACCAGTTGGCTTATTTTCCAACAGCACTTCAATACAATGCTGTACTTGAGGCAAGACGAGACTTTATTCTTCTAGCAGTGTAAGTAAAAATACTAAATTTCCGTTCCGGTGGTTCAATAAAGGACTAGGCCTCCGCATTCGTTAAAAAGTTTGGCCGGAATTCACCTTTAATTGTTTACTAAAAATCACAAGAAAGAAAATCGGGACGAACGAACTGCGGCCTGTGAATTAGTTTCGCCAGTGCCAGCGGAGCAGATGTCTGTGCGACGAGGCCGCTTCTACCCCGGAGACTGCGTCTGATGAGGGCCGGTGGGGGGTGGGGGAGGGTGGGGGAGGGTGTTCCGTAATTAGTGGGCCTCGCAGGGCGCCAGTGTCAGGCACCGCAGCAAGGCAGGGAGGGAGGGAGGGAAAAAAGCGCGCCGCCAGGGCCGGGATAATTTCATTCCAATTACCACCCGCGCCCGCCACCTGTCCTGGCCCGCCGTGGTCAAATTTATTCGGCCGCTCCCTTGCAGAGTTCATCCATTCTTTGGGCTGCGCCGCGTCCCCTGGCGACCGTTTTTTCCGCCTGTGTGAGGAACGCGCGCTCCGCACCTGCCAGCGTTGGCGACTCTGTGTGTGTGTGTGTGTGTGTGTGTGTGTGTGTGTGTGTTGGGGATGGGGGAGGAGGATCCTGTACGGTGGGGTGGGTGGGGGAGAGCCGCGACGTGGTAGGTCGAACCGCGCCGCCTAGTTGCTGCTGCACACTAGCCTTCCCAAACGCTGCTCTGCCTCCTTTCGATCGTGCTCCTGTCCCAAATGTTCGTCCAATCGAACTATTGTGGTGCACAAGAGCAAGGAGCGATACACGATCTCCCCCTCTGCCCACCCCCTACTCACGGGCACTCCCTCTCTACCCCCTCTCTGTGCGACTGCTTGTGTGTGTGTGTGTGTGTGTGTGTGTGTGTGTGTGTGTGTGTGTGTGTGTGTGTGTGAGAGAGAGAGAGAGAGAGAGAGAGATACTACATTCGTCTAGGTACATCAAGTGCTGCTGCTCTCATCTCTTACTTTCCCTTTTTGGGGAAGTGTGAGTGGGGAGTTTGTAGCCTTTCGGCTTTTACTTCCCTGTGAACGTGTGTGTGTGATTTTTCTATAGTTTTTTTGGTGGCTGTGATATGTGATGATTGTTCTGTATGTGTCTGGTACTTGCCTGAGGTAGGCGAATGATTGGTGTTATTTAGGAAGGAACAGGATTAGGGATTGGGTGTTGGGATTTTCTCTTCGACTTAACCGTCGAAGATCGTCGTAGGGCGCTTGTGCTTATTGCGGGACATGTCATACCGACCTAGGGAGTGGACGAGGGCGTTTCCTGATCTGGAAGAACCTTCATAGTAAGCCCTTGCCAGATCTTGGGACCGCTCTCTTAGGAGTGGGATTTCAGCTGCGGCGTCCAGATCATCTATGAGGAATCCAAGGGGCAAATGCAATGCCCTCCTGAGGGCGCGGTTCTGCAGCCTCTGGAGTTTGTCCAGGTGCAGCTTTGCCGCGTATCCCCAGACAGGGCTTGCCTACTCCATGACTGGCCGGATCAGGGCCAGGTACACGTTTACTGCTACTGGGCATGGAAGGGAGCTGGTTGAGTTCAGGATAGGGTGTAGGATGGACATTCTGGCGCAGACCTTCCTGTGGACCTCGTCTATGTGGGGTTTCCACGTGAGACGAGAGTCCAAGGTTACGCCAAGATACTTGGCGGTTCTGCACCAGAGGAGTAGGGTTCCATTTAGGTGAAGATGGAGGGGAGGACATTGAGGAGGCTCGTGCCTTCATCAAGTGGTTAAGTTGCAATATTTACGCAGCTACCTTAACAGCATCCACCGTAAAATCAGTTTCAGTGTGGAAGGAGAAGCTATTTTACGGGGTACTGCACGACATTATTTTCATACCGGGCAATTCCGTGATGATGTTACAACTTTCAGGGGTGGTGGAGAAGAGTAATTGTACACTACTGGCCATTAAAATTGCTACACCACGAAGATGACGTGCTACAGACGCGAAATTTAACCGACAGGAAGAAGATGCTGTGATATGCAAATGATTAGCTTTTCAGAGCATTCAAACAAGGTTGGCGCCGGTGTCGACACCTACAACGTGCTGACATGAGGAAATTTGCCAACCGATTTCTCATACACAAACAGCAGTTGACCGGCGTTGCCTGGTGAAACATTGTTGTGATGCCTCGTGTAAGGAGGAGAAATGCATACCATCACGTTTTCGACTTTGCTAAAGGTCGGATTGTAGCCTATCGCGATTGCGGTTTATCGTATCGCGACATTGCTGCTCGCGTTGGTCGAGATCCAATGACTGTTACCAGAATATGGAAACGGTGGGTTCCGGAGGGTAATACGGAACGCCGTGCTGTATACCAACGGCCTCGTATCACTAGAAGTCAAGATGACAGGCATCTTATCCTCATGGCTGTAACGGATCGTGCAGCCACGTCTCGATCCCTGAGTCAACAGATGGGAATGTTTGCGAGACGACAACCATCTGCACGAACAGTTGGACGACGTTTGCAGCAGCATGGACTATCAGCTCGGAGACCGTGGCTGCGGCTACCCTTGAGGCTGTATCACAGACAGGAGCGCCTGCGATGGTGCACTCAACGACGAACCTGGGTGCACGAATGGCAAAACGTCATTTTTTCGGATGAATCCATGTTCTGTTCTCATAATCATGATGGTCACATCCGTGTTTGGCGACATCGCGGTGAACGCACATTGGAAGCATGTATTCGTCATCGCCATACTGGCGTATCAATCGGGGTGATGGTATGGGGTGCCATTGGTTACACGTCTCGGTCACCTCTTGTTCGCATTGACGGCACTTTGAACAGTGGACGTTACATTTAAGATGTGTTTCGACCCGTGGCTCTACCCTTCATTCGATCCCTGTGAAACCCTACATTTCAGCAGGATAATGCACGACCGCATGTTGCAGATCCTGTACGGGCCTTTCTGGATACAGAAAATGTTCGACTGCTGCCCTGGCCGGCACATTCTCCAGATCTCTCACAAATTGAAATTGTCCTGTCAATGGTGGCCGAGCAACTGGCTTGTCGCAATACGCCAGTCACTACTCTTGATGAACTGTGGTATCGTGTTGAAGCTGCGTGGGCAGCTGTATCTATACACACCATCCAAGCTTTGACTCAATGCCCAGGCGTATCAAGGCCATTATTACGGCCAGAGGTGGTTGTTCTGGGTACTGATTTCTCAGGATCTATGCACCCAAATTGCTTGAAAATGTTATCACATGTCACTTCTAGTATAAGATATGTATCCAATGAATACCCGTTTATCATCTGCATCTCTTCTTGGTGTAGCAATTTTAGTGGCCAGTAGTGTATCAATTTGAGGTAAAAGACCCTGGTCAGGAAATGAGACTGAGTCGAAAGTTATGAGCGAAAATCGATCTGATGCGTCTGATAGCGGAATGCATATACCGATAATGTTGTTGCTAATATTATAGGGTAGCCCACATTCAGAGGTGATAGTGTGGACCAAAGAAAAACAGGAAAGTCTAGTAAGTATGGGCTCCAACGTGCGTAACTTAAGACAGTGGTCGTAAAGTTGTGTTTTGTTCAAGAGCCAATACTGACATGGCGGGGAGATACCTAAGGCCACTCTTGTACCGATCTCGTTATTAATTAGCAACCTACATAAATTACTGTATAATAAACTCCCAGTAGAGTAGTTATAAAAAGGATGCGGAAAGTAGGACGCCAATCCCCATGTATTGGTTGTTCAAAGTGGCCATCATTCGGAACACTCCGTGCCGCCCGTTCTCTGTTTCAGATTGCTGCCACCACTCAGTGACCCCAAAGTTGAGGCACTGTAACTGCATGCTGATGTGTTGTTTCCGTGTGAGCAGATCATTAATTGATTAATAAAACTATGGTGTGGGATTCTGGAGGACAGAATTATAGGCCCCTATTTCATCAAAGCAATTCTTAATGGTAGGAAGAAATAAACATTAGGTCTGTTATTGGAAGAAATACCTTTAGGAACAAAGAACAGAATGTGGTATGCACACTATGGGTGTCCGGCACATTTTTCGCTGATCGATAGAAATGAGTTGGAGAGACAATTCCCAAATATTTGGATTGGACGCGGAGGAGATGTGTCGTGGCCTGCTCGTTCGCCAGACTTGACACATCTGGTTTTTTTCTTGTGGGGATTCGTAAAAGACATTCTTTATAAAGACGTTTCAACTACACGTGAGGATATGCGAGAGAGAATTGTCAGAGCATGTGTATCGATAAGTGCCGATGTGATAAGGAATACCACGCAGTCCATGATAAGAAAATTGCAACTCTGCATTGATACCAATGGTCGTAACTTTGAACGCCTTCTGTAAATGAACGTTCATGCCACCTTTTTTACCTTCTTTGACCTTCAAAGACCTTACTGTTACACATGATTGGATTCGTCTCGATAGCCGGTATCAGAAAATAAGTACCAAACTATAACATCCCATTTATAAAAAAAAAGGTTGACTGCCTTATCTCTGACTCGACCCCACCTAGCAACAAAAAGCCAACGTCATATTATGGCCTCCCTTGTCCCATGCAACTTTTGTCCCATATTATTCTGAGAGGCTGTCGTCCCCACACATTACTCAAGTAATGGTCAGTTGGTAAGAAGTGTTCGTTTTAGTCATTTGGTATCCTAGTTTCTTTGGCGTTTCTTGCAGCAGCAAGTAGCGATTGGAGTACGACACCTATGCGGGATTGGAAAATATGTCGTCCCGCTGGCTCTTAGCTTTCGCCATAACAGGGCAATGTTGATAGTACGTGTCGCCCCGTCGCGGCATGTGGTGCTGATGTGGTGAGCCCACGCTGGACGGAACTCGTTCATTAGACGGGCGCCCTTCTGGCGAATTACGAGGCTTATTTTTAGCCTGTTTACCGTACCCCCAAAATAAGGTCGCGCTCTAACTAATGGGATCGAGGCCATCGTGTAGCTTTTAACTGAATTTGCGACACGGGGAATGGCGCTCACGTAATTCGAGTGGGGAAGCTCGCATATGAAGGGCGAAGCGGGTTAGCTGGGGGCGGTCGATTTTGCTGCCATACTCTACCCTCCAATTTTTTATTTTTCCAGCTTTTTACTGGCTGCACTCTGCTCACACCTGGCGCCCAGTGGAGACAGCGCAGCGCTTACGGAGCCGATTTTGCACCAGATTTCTAGATGATTCGCTACGTTTGTTCCCACCGATGATAGATGTAGGTCGCCGATCGCAGCTGCGCTCCAGGAAAAGCTCTGTGGTGTTGGTACTGTCTATTAGTAATTTCAGTTGCTCATTAAATTTTGAGGAATCCTCAACTGTTTTTGACTGGCCAGCGACTTCCAACTGTGTCATTTCATGACAGGTGGCATAGTTGGAGCTAGAGTAATCGGCGAATTATAATAGAGGAGTGTTCGAGAAAAAAGCAAAGAAAGTGTTCCGAAACTGTGGAAATATGCATGTAACTACTCTGTTTTGACGTCGTCTACTTTTACCAGGATTGATATTCCTTTCGTCCATCTGCTTGATTCATTTCTAGGATGTTGGTGAATTTAAGAGCGCTTAGGTGACGTCAGAAGACATATTCGTTTTCCTAGGGGAGGTTTTGAGTGAAATTTTCATCATCTTGGCCTTGCGTGCCATTATCGGCTTTCACTAACATACCTGCATTTGGTGATAAGTACACTGTAACACGAATTGACTAAGTAACAGTGCTGTTAAGTATAGTTTTGCCTTGGAGGCCCCCTGTTAAATTCTTGGTAGTGAAGGAAATATGCATTGTTTGTTTGTGAGAAGTTAGGGCCGTACCTCATTATACGCCCGCGCTCTTGTGTAAAGATCCAGCTTTGCCAAAAGGGTCCTATAGACTGAAGTTATATATAAGACAGTTGATGACGACACTTTCGTCTTTTTGGATGCTAAATTCGAAGGTGTTTTTGTTGCTGTATATCGATGCTGATTTTTACACTTTTCTGTCCCCCCTCATTCATGGAAAATAAGCACAAGAGATCCAAGCGACCAGGATACTACGAATGTAATACGCAGGATATTTTAAATGAGCTGTTTATTTCTCTAACTTACAGGATAATAAGTGAAAGCAATTTGTATCTGGAAAGGAAAACATAAGGAAAATTACTCTTTCTGCAGAGTCACGAACATAGCTTATCTATCTAAATTGCAGAGAGTTACAGCAACGAGTTTTAACTTTTAAATAGGAACGGCGGAGCATATGTACCAAGAAATTAAAAAGTGCACGTATGAAGCAGTATTTGAAGCGCTGGGACAGCAAAAAGAAGAATGAAAGCAATGAAGAAAAGATAAACCTAAAAACGAAGTATAATAATTGGTTGAGAACAAGGGACATACAGGGTACAGCCATGTATGTTAAAATGAATGGAGAAGTAAAAAAGGACATCTGTAAAAGGAGAAATGAAATATGGCAGGGTAAGTGCGAGGAACTTGATTGGGGTATGGCGGGCACAAAATTGGCGGCAACGTGGAAAATGGTTGCTTGGCGGAGGATAGAGCTGAAAAAAAGAGCAGAGCTGTCGACTATCTGTCTGATGGTTGGAGAAGTATTTTACGGGCCTTGCAACAGAAGAATGGATGGAGTACAACGAAATAAAAAGAACTAGGCTACGGGAATGGAAACGAGGAAATCTTGAGGGTCTGGAAATGTACGGATAGAGCTAGTGAGCTATGGCCCAACTATTCTGTTTAAATATCTAAGGACGGTGTCGCGCAGTGAGTGTTTCACCTGTTTAGTAACATAGGTTTCGATTCCCTCCATCACATAACCAGCTTTCGTGATATTTGTTTCAAAATACCTAACGACTCTAACATGGGTCATCCTCGAAGAGCGCTTTCTGCCGTTGAGGAAAGAGGGAAAAAGTCGTAATAAAGTCAAGTGCGCTTCTGAGTACTATCTTGTTGCAGAAACCTCGTTTCGATATCTAGGACTATTCATGGGCCGCGCGCAATGGCCGCGCGGTTAGAAGCTCCAAGTCACGGGTTTGCGCGGCCCCTCCCGCAGGAGGTTCAAGTCCTCCCTCGTACGTGTGTGTGTGTGTGTGTGTGTGTGTGTGTGTGTTTTCTTAGCATAAGTTAGTTTTTAAGTAGTCTGTAGCCTAGGGACCGATGACGTCAGCAGTTTGGTCCCTTAGGAATTCACACACATTTGAACATTTGACTATTCACGAAATAAAAGTGGTGTTCATCTTGGGGTTCTCAACCCGTATATTTTTCACCTATAGCATGCGGCGAACTTTATTTATTGTTATTGTTTTTTTTCATTGCTGCAGGAAGGGGGCCACCAAGTCCTCTCTTACATGTGACAGGGTAAAAAATGGTTTAAATGGCTCTGAGCACTATGGGACTTAACTTCTGAGGTCATCAGTGCCCGAGAACCTAACTAACCTAAGGACATCACACACATCCATGCCCGAGGCAGGATTCCAACCTGTGCCTAGAACCGCTCGGCCACTCCGGCCGGCTGTGACAGGATATTCTACATATAGTACATTACACTCATTATTATAAACAAAGTATATGTTCTATCTGATACAGAATACGTTATTTAGAAATTACTATATTGCAGAAAAACGCGCTTTAAAGTCGTTCAGGAGAAGCTTAACATCAAAAAGAAATTACAGGCAGTTACATTTAAACTGTAAGACCAGCAGCAATGGAGGTGAAAGGAGAGTCGTGGAAGAGTTAGAGAAGAGAAGAATGGACGTGATAAAACACCATTCATGGAGATTAGTGCAGTGTCTGTTTGAGAAATGAGAATAGAAGGAAGCGTAAATGGGAGTAATTGGAGCATTTGTTTTACAGTATGAGTGAGGGAAACTGGAGAAACTTTATGGCGGTGATAGAAAGAAGTGCTTTAGTTTTTTGTGAATGCAGTAGTGCATTGAACTGTGCGCAGAGTAACACAGTAGCTTGTTTCAGAGCCAGACAGCAGCAACAGAGGAGTACTTTGCGCAAGTTTTTGTTTTATGAATGGCCACAATTAGGGGGCTAGACAAGTGAAACGTTGTTTCGATTATGATGAAATTACTTAATCTGTGACTCAGCCTCCTGATGCCGAGTGAGGAGCCACTCGACGAATAGTAGCGGCTTCGGTCGAGAATACCATCATAACGACTGGGAGAGCGGTGTGCTGACCCTCCGGCCCTCCTATCCGCATCCTCCACTGAGGATGACACGGCGGTCGGATGGTCCCGGTAGGCCACTCGTGGCCTGAAGACGGAGTGTGAGTAATGCGACATACTGGGGTGCTTGCGCACAGAGGAGCTTTGAAATGGGCGTAACGTGTTGTTCCGCCACATCCGAACTAACTTGGCGTACGGTGAAGTAGACGAACGTGATACACACAAGCATTCATTCAGCGTCATCTCTGACCGTGTAGTGTTCTCAGTAGTCGCGCCTTATTGGATTACATCGCTGTAGTGAAGTTTCGGTAAAACGAGTAATTGCGCAACTTTGTTTCACTTAAAAAAAAAGTTCAAATGTGTGTGAAATCTTATGGGACTGAACTGCTAAGGTCATCAGTACCTAAGCTAGCACACTACTTAACCTAAATTAACCTAAGGATAAACACGCACACCCATGCCCGAGTGACTCGAACCTCCGTCGGGATCATCGCACAGTCCATTACTGCAGCGCCCTAGACCTCTCGGCTTGTTTCACTTCCCGTGTAAATATGTTCCGAACCGTTTTGAGGACATAGAATGAAGGGCAAGTCTTCCTGTATGTGGCGACGGTATTTTCTGCCAAATTATTGATGTTCACATGTTACACTTTTCGTTTTCTAATATGGCACTGGAATTCCGTCGAGAATAGCAGAAGCCAATTGTTGCCGGAGTTGTGAACATCTTAATTTTTGAAACTTCCTGGCAGATTAAAACTGTGTGCCGGACCGAGACTCGAACTCGGGACTTTTGCAAAGCTCCCGAAGTTTCATATCAGCGCACACTCCGCTGCAGAGTGAAAATCTCATTCTGGAAATATCCCGCAGGCTGTGGCTCAGCCATGTCTCCGTAATATCCTTTTTTTTCAGGAGTGCTAGTTATGCAAGGTTCGCAGGAGAGCTTCTTTCAAGTTTGGAAGGTATTAGACGAGGTACTGGCAGAAGTAAAGCCGTGAGGACGGGGTGTGAGTCGTGCTTCGGTAGCTCAGTTGGTAGAGCACTTGCCCGCGAAAAGCAAAGGTCCCGAGTTCGAGTCTCGGTCCGGCACACAGTTTTAATCTGCCAGGAAGTTTTTCATATCAGCGCACACTCCGCTGCAGAGTGAAAATCTCATTCTGGATCTTAGTCTTTGACGTGGTATTAAAATTCCTTACGCCTCTTTTATACGATAAACAAGACTGCAGAATTGCAGAAATAGGGAACTGATGGCGATGCCTCGTTTTAGATTCGGAAATTTCAAGAGCGCTGTTGTAAGATTCAGACGCGATGAAGTGCGAAGAGAGACGACGTGCCTGCACGAGCCTGAGACTCGACTGTGGCATTTTCTCCGCCCACCCGCATCTGGCGCCACCTGTTTATTTAAACGGCGCGCTGGCCTTGCCAATCACGGCTCGCTCGGCGCCGCCCTCGGAAATGGTCCCGCGCCTCTATTATTTATTTCGCGCCAGCGGCGAATAGGAAATGTGCCTGCGGCTGTCGCCGGTGGCAGTGCGGCCTCACGCCGAACCACAGCAGCGTTCCTTGTTCGCAGACACACCACGCCTCGGCCCGGCTCGGGTTTCGCGCACGCAGGTGACCGCCTGCCCATGAGAACCGGCGCGCCGGACATCCCTGACTCGCAAGGGGACCCTCCATACTGTAAATCACGGATTTTGATGCGCTTCAAATATGTTCTAGAGGCACTTACCCTGAGTACCTGGCTATCCGGTTTTTTAGCGACGGGCCTTGTTTTTGAGAAAATCGATTTTGAAGTTCATTGCGCGCTCTGTATACCCGTAAAGTTACTTATATTTCCAGCAAGTCAGCGTAGCGTACCGGTGAATGTTCACGGCTACCGCTCTGGAGGTACTGTGTTCGAATCCTGCTCATGTACTAATTTTTTGTTTTTGTTTTCAAAATAGACCAAATTATTCAGTTTTATTTCAAAGAATATCAACAAACAGTGTAAGGTGTGCGAAATTATACAGATATATTCAGTTATTAATTTTTTTCAAATATTCATTCCGTTTGTGGTTCGCAGTTGGAGTTCCAAATGTTCGTACAACAGTCGCTTCTTGTATTACCTGAAATCGATCTCCACCCATTATCGTCCCCTCTCCCATGAATACCGTTAGCCGTAACGGGAACCCCAGCTCCTAGCCCAATGACGATGCGACTTGCATTCCTTTACGTTCGCATCCAACTACAGCATCAGTTGCTCGCAAAGCGTCTCTAGTGCCATGTGTTAGAAAAATGTGTTAGAAAAATTCTGTGAAATGGAAGAAGCAAGTGTTTCTGTAGTAGTGCAGCCAGAAGAAGATGCGCAAATAGAGGAGTTGAACGAAGAATCAAACGGCGAAATCACAAATGCCATTAAATACGCCGAAAATCTACTTCGCGATTTGAACCTCGTAACGAATACACCGTCTAGTGTGATCTCTGCCAATTCCGTTGCAAGTGGCGATGAGATATATATCGCAATACATATCTCTTGGCCGAAAGACAGATCATTATTGATGATGAATTGATGTATTTCAACGAAGAAGATGAATTGTGAGAATATGATGCGAACCACAAACGGAATGAATGTTTGAAAAAATTAATAACCGAATATATCTTTATAATTTTGCACACCTTACACTGTTTGTTGATATTCTTTCAAAGAAAATTGAAATATTCGGTCGATTTTGAAAAAAAAAAGTACGCGAGCAGGATTCGAACACGGTACATCCAGCGCGGTACCCGTGAACCTTTACCACTGCGCTACGCTGACTTGCTCGAAATTTGCGAAATGTTACAGGTATACAGAGCGCGCAATGAACTTCAAAATCGATTTTCCCAAAAACTAAGGCCCATCGCTAAAAAAACCGGATAGCCAGGTACCCGGGGTAAGTGCCTCTACAACATATTTGAAGCGCATCAAAATCCGTTATTTACAGTATGGAGGGTCCCCTTGTCAGCATTGATAAATTAGGGGGCAAACCGTTCTTATGTCACAAGCCGTTGACGTCTCGTTTTGGTCCCGCCGCTGAATAAGGCTAGCGAAGGCTCCTTGTTCTTGGTGATAATGTGTATGGTTTTCATTGTGCAAATAAAAAATTAACAGTCCTAGCTTACCAACGCCAGTAGTTAAGTAATTTTTTTGTACTTTTCTCTTTGGGACGGATTACTCTCACAATCTACATCTATATCCATACTCCGCAAGCCACCAGACGGTTTGTGGCGAAGGGTACCTTGAGTACCTCTATCCGTTCTCCCTTCTGTTCCAGTCTCGTATTGTTCCTGGAAAGAAAGATTGTCGGTATGCCTCTGTGTGGGCTCTAGTCTCTCTGATTTTATCCTCATGGTCTCTTGGCGAGATATACGTAGGGGGGAGCAATATACTGCTTGACTCCTCGGTGAAGGTCTGTTTTCGAAACTTCAACGAAAGCCCGTAGCGAGCCACTGAGCGTCTCTCTTGCAGTCTTCCACCGGAGTGTATCTGTCATCTCCGTAACGCTTTCGCGATTACTAAATGATCCTGTAACGAAGCGCGCTGCTCTCCGTTGGATCTTCTCTATCTCTTCTATCAACCCTATCTGGTACGGATCCCACACTGGTGAGCAGTATTCAAGCAGTGGGCGAACAAGTGTACTGTAACCTACTTCCTTTGTTTTCGGACTGCATTTCTTTATGTTTCTTCCAATGAATCTCAGTCTGGCATCTGCTTTACCGACGATTAATTTTATATGATCATTCCATTTTAAATCACTCCTAATGCCTACTCCCAGATAATTTATGGAATTAACTGCTTCCAGTTGCTGACTTACTATATTGTAGCTAAATGATAAAGGATCTTTCTTTCTGTGTATTCGCAGCACATTACACTTGTCTACACTGAGATTCAGTTGCCATTCCCTGTACCACGCGTCAGTTCGTTGCAGATCCTCTTGCATTTCAGTACAATTTTCCATTGTTACAACCTCTCGATATGCTACAGCATCATCCGCAAAAAGCCTCAGTGAACTTCCGATGTTATCCACAAGGTCATTTATGTATATTGTGAATAGCAACGGTCCTACTACACTCCCCTGCGGCCCACCTGAAATCACTCTTACTTCGGAAGACTTCTCTCCATTGAGGATGACATGCTGCGTTCTGTTATCTAGGAACACTTCAATCCAATCACACAACTTGTCTGATAGTCCATATGCTCTTACTTTGTTCATTAAACGACTTTGGGGAACTGTATCGAACGCCTTGCGGAAGTCAAGAAACACGGCATCTACCTGGGAACCCGTGTCTATTGCCCTATGGGTCTAGGCGCTTCAGTATGGAACCGTGCACCGATACGCTCGCAGGTTCGAATCCTGCCACGGGCATGGATATGTGTGATGTCCTTAGGTTAGTTAGGTTTTAGTAGTTCTAAGTTCTAGGGGACTGATGTCCTCAGAGGTTAAGGTCCCATAGTGCTCAGAGCCATTGAACTATTTGATCTTTTTTGCGTACTGTAGGAAGTAATGGTAGTAAAACGTCTAGAAGCATATGTGAAGTATAAAGAACGTTTGGAATAGGAAACGCTCTTAATGAAACGAATAGTTCGGTCGCCTTGTAACTAATTTTTATGCATGGAGCTTGAAATGATGGACTTGCATCTTCTGACGCGTGAAAAAGATTTGAAACAATTAAAGTCTACTAAGAGCTATTTTACTGCGCTAAAACTGTTGGAAATCGTAAATAGATATCTCGGCGATTTTATAAAAGGAAGACAAGAGATACACGGAAAAAGAAAGGGAGGATAAGAGAGAATAGGAAAACTTGAGAGCCCCGTAAAACTTTGACTGTCCGCGGAAAAGCGTTAAACTGAGTTCCATTATTTAGTAGTGGAAAGAATGCCCCTCATTAAAATACTGAAATCTTTGTTTGCGCTCCTAGGACGCCTTGGTACGATCTTGTTCCGAGAAACCCAAGACTGTAGGGACGACTGCGGAAGAAGAGACAAGTATCACGTAACTTGACTATCTCCGTCGACAAATATTTACTGACAAAACATTATTTTCCCCTGTTCATTTGAAAGGAATTTCTTCATCGTTGTGAGGAAATACACATAAATTTAAACAGACAAGTGAGGATAACGTTCACTTAATACTATTCCGACTGTACTGACCGAGCAAGGTGGTAGAGTTGCTATGGTAGACTACTTTGTTGGCACAGGGTTCAAATCCTATTCGTACCAGTCATGACTTATGTTAACGGCCGCATAGACCTTTCTCCAGCTTTCTGGATTTGTTACTAAATTTCAATGCAGTTCGACAAGGTTAGATTGCGCTGTACTCTGCTAGAAACTGATCACAAGGCGAAGTCATCACTTAAACGTATTTCTCGTGTGTGAAAAGGTATGATCAGTGTTGTGGACTGGCAAGACAGCCAATCCACAGTGACGGGTAGCCGAAAGGCACGCGTTTAAGCTCACGCAGGCTGGCGTGAGGTCTGGAACAGGTAAAGGAAGTTATAGCAGCAAAGAACGTACGTAGCTGCGGTAATACTTAACTTTAATTCATAATTGGTGAACATCGGTCTGACGGTACATGCATCACAAGATAAATAGCAAATGATAATGGCGCCTTGCTAGGTCGTAGCAAGTGACGTAGTTGAAGGCTATGCTATCGTCTCGGCAAATGAGAGCGTAATTTGTCAGTGAACCATGGCTAGCAAAGTCGGCTGTAGAACTGGGGCGAGTGCTAGGACGTCTCTCTAGACCTGCCGTGTGGCGGCGCTCGGTCTGCAATCACTGACAGTGGCGACACGCGGGTCCGACGTATACTAACGGACCGCGGCGGATTTAAAGGCTACCACCTAGCAAGTGTGGTGTCTGGCGGTGACACCACAATCGATATGTCTATCATCAACACTTTATGAAAACGCGGGAAACATTTTATACAATTAAAGAAAGAACTGCGATTGAAGTGTATAGCTGTAGTCTGAAAATCTATTTTCATTTGCACAAGCAGCGATATTCTGGCCGATTCCGCGTTGTGTAAGTATGTGACTGAAAGTAAAATACGAAAAGGAATTGTCGAAAAGGAAAGAAGCTAGCGGCAGGGCGTATAACAAAGCAAGGCAGATCGGAGTCGAATTTTCCGTCGACGACGGAATGGTTCGCTAGCTTGGACTGGAAAGGAGCTCGGCCGGGTCGTTTCGAAAGAACTGTTACAGTATTCACCTTTATTTTAGCGACTTTTGGGAAATCACGGAAAATTTAAATGTGTATGGTTGGACACGGGTTTGATCCGCCGTCCTCCACTGCCACCACCCCCTCCCCTTCTACCCCTCGCTGATAGAGCAGATAGAGCTGAGTTCTTGTTAAAAGTTTGTCCTTATTAGGTCCAATACTTGTTGAAATCTACTTTCCGTAAAGGCTAACGTAAATTAATGATCAAAGTTAGTGGTAACATTTCGGGGCTGTGAGAAATGGAAGTACAGGAGAAGTACGTAATTCTGTTACGAAATCACTGATAACCAGCCGTCCCAGAAGTTGGGAAAAAGAAGTTATCAGTAGCTGAAATTACCAGTAGTTTCAGAAAGCTTGGTAATCAGAACTAATTAATTCCATTGCATTCGAACACAAACTTGAGAAAGGGCGAAAGATTTTAAAAAGACGAGGGAATTAGTAAGCTGTAGTCCCGAGGGTCGTAGAGATGGGCTGCGAAATAATAATTGAAGTGCGAAGTCTGAATAAATCTTGTTTGCAGACACAAAGAATGCAGCGTATATAAACTGCATTCGACGCCATGGGCTGCCGAAGTTCAGACATCACCACCAAACACACGATGTCACGTTGTTGTCCAGCTGACGCTTCTTTGTTATCAATTGGCACTTAGTTGCTTTCCTTTTTTGTCCAGTACCCTGGTGGGGGCGTTTAGTGTAGAGCGGTCGGTTGGTTTTCGAAGCTTCGAGAGCTGCCTACTGCTGGTATCGATAGGAGAGAGAGGCAACGAGCAGCGGTAATAACGGCACGCCCATTCACGGGCCTAAGTACCACATTACTGCGAGCTGCGATATACGGGCCACGCGTATTAAAGACATTTTTAATATTCAGGTCAGTGTTTCCACGGCGGCTTAAACCAATTGTTTATCATCCAATTTAAAAGCGTTGTTGGCACGGCAATCGAATCACGGGAATGCCGCGCTGCGCCAATTGTGCCAAAGCATGCCATTGCGCCTCACGCAGCACGTGGCTCCCACCGGCGCTTGCCCTACCAGAGGCCGCCGAAACCTGTGGTAAACGGCGCCGCTACCAAGTTACGAGCCCGGCATTGTTTTACTGTGTGCTGCCGCTATAATGGAGCATATGATTGGAGTCACAAAATAGCATCTATTTCCTGCCGCCCGCTTCTGCACGCCATCCATTTTCCTGGTTACGTCGTGTTCTAGCCACAAAGGGCCAGTTCATAATAGAGTAGTAGCGAGGGATTTAGGAAGTTCACTTAACGGGAAACAAGTCTTGAAGAAAATAGATACCAACAGCCGTAGTTTTATTTCACGATTCTGTTTAACTACCAGTTCCGGTGCGTCATTGGCACCATCTTCAGGCCCTTATACACGTAACTAGACACTTTCCTATAGTGTATGAAGGCGAATGTGCCCATTAAGGAGTCAGACTGTGTAAGTCTTTGACACAATGCCTCTGAGCTTCTGGCGGTCGAGAACGTCAAAGAAGGGCGGTACGCCGCCTTCTTTTCCTACATTTTGAAATTTACCCGTTTTTGTAAGTTCAAACAGTTCCCCGCGGGAGGCTGTAATATGAATGCATCATCGCTGTGGTAAAAGAACTGACTCAGCTTCAAACAGAGCGCCCGAACTCCTAGTCTTGCTTAAGCGTCCCATGAATAGAACTGATGTGAAGCAGAAAATTATGTAAAATAATTTATGTAAACCTAACTATGAAATTACAGTTAAATATTTTCGGTTTTGAGTAACTAACGCTGTAGTAGAGCTGTCAAGAGCCCTCATCCACCGAGAAGTCAACGGGATCCAATTGGATATAACGGTTTGAATAATAGCACAAACGTTTGGATGACTTAACTAGCTACGTACGAGGCGTGTTTTTTTAAATAAGGTCCGTTTTGTTCTAGACACTAGTAGTTTGCGCGCATATCGCAACGAGCGTGTGCGTTGTGTACCGGCATGCCTCAGGAGCAACCGTGTTCAGTTTCAGCTCTGTAGTTAACGTGTACGGTTCTGTTCTGTGCTTTCAAACTGTTTAAGACTTATCAGCTCGCCCGCCGCGTGTGAGGTTCGCTCAGTGATACGCTTTTTGTCAGCAAGGAACCTGTCTGCTGCAGAAATTCATCGGAAGATTTGCGAAGTGTGCGGTGATACTGTTACGGGTGAAAGCAAAGTGCGTAAGTGGGTACGAGAATTCAAAGATGGCCGTAACAACGTCCATGATGAGGACCGCTCCGGTCGCCCTTCTTTGATTACAAACGATTTGGTGGCCTCAGTTGAAGCGAGGATTCGTGAGAACAGGTCTCTCAAACGAATTTCCTCACGTGTCGAGTTTAGGAAACTAGGCTCCGGTTGGGTCCCGAAACTCCTAACAGACGACCACAAAAAGCAAAGATTTGAGTGTGCGATGAAGTTCTTGACTAGTTATCCCGAAGAAGGTGACGGCTTCTTGAGTAAGATCGTAACTAGAGACGAAACATGGGTTTCGCATCTCATGCCCGAACGAAGCAACAGGGCATGGAATGGAGACACACACTCACTCGCCTGTAAAGGTGAAGGCCAAACAGACTCTGTCCCAGCGCAAAATCATGGCGTCGGTGTTTTGGGATAGGCGTGGTGTTTTGTTGGTCGACTTCATGCAACAATGAACCACTATCAATGAAGAAGCATCCTGCCAAATCCTGAGAAAGCTACGCAGGGCGATTCAAAACAAAAGACGCGACATGCTGACAAAGGTAATTGTCCTTCTCCATGACAATGCAAGACCTCACACTGCAGGTCAGACCCGCGATTTATTGGACAGTTTTGGCTGGGAAGTTTTAGACCACCCGCCCTACAGTCCTGATCTTGCGCCGGGCGATTACCATCTGTTCTTCCACCTCAAACAACACCTCAGTGGCAACCGTTACAATGATGACGACGTGAAAACTGCAGTGAACTCTTTGTTATCGGAGCTGGCGGCAAGTTTTTATGAAGAGAGTATTTTAAAATTGGTTTAGAGGTATGATACGTGTTTGAACAAACTTGGAAACTATGTCGAAAAATAGAATGAAGCTTGTACTTTCTGAAAATAAATTTACTTTTTTGAAATAATATTTCGTTGTGTACTTATGTTCAAACGGACCTTACTTAAGAAACACGCCTCGTACATATGGGCCTGAAGATGGGGCGAGTGAGGCACCGAAACTGGGAGCTAAATAAAATTATGAAATAAAATTACTGCTTTTGGTATATTTTTTCTTCATGTCTTCGACTAGTCTCGTCCCATACCAGTTACTCAAGATGGATTACAGAAACGAGAAAACAAGTTGTCGAGTGTTCGTTGAAACACGGTTTAGTTAGTGGACATGTGTAGATTTGTGTGGTGTGTGCACGGGAATATCTTCCGCAAGACGGAGAAAAATAAACGAAAATCTTACAAGCGTTGGACAAGAGATAAAAATAAAAGAGGAGTAAATGAGCAAAAAGAAGGAATTAGTCGAGTGTTTGCATAGAGCCCTCACTGAGCTTGTTTCGGAATTCTCGTGGGCTGGTTCATTACGTCTTCCGTTTTAGCAAAAAAGATGGTCGTGTAGGATGTTAATACCAGCCGTGTGAGATTTAACGTCAGTGTAATAATGCTCTTCTGTTGGGCTAATACAGCTTGGGGACTAGAGGGAAGAGACCAAGTTTTCGTCTGTATAAAAAAAGTCCGTGTCTCAGAAAGTGTCACATTGAAGAGCAGATAAATACTCCGTACGCAACACTTTGACCTTTCTTCTCTCTCTCTCTCTCTCTCTCTCTCTCTCTCTCTCTCTCTCTCTCTTTTTTAGTTATCTCAACAGTGGATAGACGATACGACAGTGTGCTTGGGCAATTCAGAAGAATATTAGTCTTGTCATGTGACGCTATGCAAGAGATGTTCGTGTCAGTTATAACAATACGCAGGGCAACACAACACTCATCCCCGAACGGAGAAAATTTCCGGCCCGGCCGGGATTGGACCGTTCTTGTCGACAGAAAATTTGTCCTCTGATTGTTTATGTGCATTGTGGCAATAGCGGCAGTCCACTGACAAACATTATTTGCTCACGGGAGCCTGAGAACTTCTGTCATTATTGTAGACGTGGTAAGTAATGAGAGGGCATTTATCTTCTGTATTTAGACGCAGTTTAGCGGAAATAAGTACATTTCAGACGAACTTTTGCACTTAATTTTCATTACCTAGTTCGGTACGTTCCACATTTCTGTGTACGACCAACTTCATTCTCTCGACATTAACTTAAACGGTTATCTGATTTCGCGTTCAACGTCTGATGTGCAACAGAACATTGTTTAACGACAGTCGTGTACGGGTTTCGTCCAGTACTGAAACGAAGCACGGAGCAGCAATAAACTCAGATTAATTCTGGGACCTCATTCCTTTTTATGGTAATTTCCTCCAGGCGTCTCCTTGGTGTTGCATTTTTCCAAGGCACTACGAGCTTACAAGGCATTGTCAGGCTTATGTCTCACATATTACGCGTCTCTCTGGCTACGATACATTGCTCAGTCAAAAAGTTTAGCTTGTGGTCCTTATGATACACTTCACCTTTTTCGAAAAAAAAAGAAGTTTTGAGTTAAAATAACAGGTAATTACAGCTAGTTACTGAAAACAGAAAACATTTTATCTGTCCGTACAGCGACTGTAATCACGTAGTTAGCTGTACATAATATATTCTATGCAATATTTTGCTTCACATCTGTTCTGGTCATGGCAATATTAGGAGTTCTAAGAGTCTGAAGCCGAGACATTTCTATTGCCAAATCGATGATCCATTCATGTTACCACCTTTGGACAGAGACATCGACAGAGCTATTCGAACATATACAGGGACGGGAACTTCAAAATGAAGGAAAGGAAGGCAGTGTATCGCTCTTCTTTGACGTTGGTCAGCCATCGATAGATTACCGGCATTCTGTCATAGGGCCGAGCGGTTCTAGGCGCTACAGTCTGGAACCGCGCGACCGCTACGGTCGCAGGTTCGAATCATGCCTCGGGCATGGATGTGTGTGATGGCCTTAGGTTAGTTAGGTTTAAGTAGTTCTAGGGGACTGATGACCACAGATGTTAAGTCCCATAGTGCTCGGAGCCATTTGAACCATTTGCGACCGTAGCGGTCACGCGGTTCCAGACTGAAGCGCCTAGAACCACTCGACTACACCGACCGGCGGCCGTTCTATGTTTACCATATTGAGAAGACGTACGATCGATTCATGTTGTCTTATGTGACCTACCAAACCGCTGCTCCGTTTTTGACAGACTCGTCACTGGCATGACGTTAAAGTCCAAAAAGAACAGAATCTAAACAGTAAAAGTGAACAGACTGCATAATAAGGTATACTTGGGATTCCTGTCAGAGTGTCCGTCAGGAATACGAAACCGAGTGGCAAATAAACGAAGTGCGAAAGCTGCAAACCACGAAGAAAACTATTCGCGGCACATCGTTATCCGGTTTCTTAGGAGAAGCACAGGCGCCCGACGCCTCGTGAGTATTCATAAAACGCGCTAACGAGATGCGAGGGGTCGCGACTGGCGGGAGGCGTCGTAACCGTGGCGCGGGATTGGCCATCCGCCGGCGCGGGGCGTGCCGCTCTCTACTTGTCGCCTGCGGCCGTATTGTTCCGCTTTATGGCCGCCTCCGCCCGCACCCTGTCTTTGCAGGCGCTGTCCTCGCTTCTCTGGGTTAACTCCGATCCCCAGATTCTTCATAAGTGAAAATTCGTACTTTCTGCAACTCACCGTTTGCTAGGTATACTAAAATTACTGCAGTTCAACTTCTCACATCGTCACAGAGATAAGCGAAGGTCATGTAATTGAATACACTACTGTCCATTAAAATCGCTGCACCATGATGAAATGCAGATGATAAACGGGTATTCATTGGACAAATATATTATACTAGAACTGACATGTGATTACATTTTCACGGAATTTCGTGCATAGATCCTGAGAAATCAGTACCCAGGACAACCACCTCTGGCCGTAATAACGGCCTTGATACACCTGGGCATTGCGTCAAACAGAGCTTGGATGGCGTGTACAGGTACAGCTGCCCATGCAGCTTCAACACATCACAGTTCATCAAGAGTAGTAACTGGCGTATTGTGACGAGCCAGTTGCTCGGCCACCATTGACCAGACGTTTTCGTTTGGTGAGATATCTGCAGAATGTGCTGGCCAGGCCAGCAGTCGAACATTTTCTGTATCCAGAAAGGACCGTACAGGACCTGCAACATGCGGTCGTGCATTATCCTGCTGAAATGTAGGGTTCCGCAGGGATCGAATGAAGGGTAGAGCCACGGGTCGTAACACATCTGAAATGTAACGTCCACTGTTCAAAGTGACGTGTAACCAATGGCACTCTATACCATTACGCCGGGTAATATGCCAGTATGGCGATGACAAATACACTCTTCTAATGTGCGTTCACTGCGATGTCACCAAACACGGATGCGACCATCAAATGCTGTAAACAGAACATGGATTCATCCGAAAGAATGACGTTTTGCCATTCGTGCACCCAGGTTCGTCGTTGAGTACACCATCGCAGGCACTCCTGTCTGTGATGCAGCGTCAAGGGTAACCGCAGCCATTGTCTTCGAGCTGATAGTCCATGCTGCTGCAAACGTCGTCGAACTGTTCGTGCAGATGGTTGTCGTCTTGCAAACGTCCCCATCTGTTGACTCAGGGACCGAGGCGTGGCTGCACGATCCGTTACAGCCATGCGGGTAAGATGCCCGTCATCTCGACTGCTCGTGATACGAGGCCGTTGGGGTCCAGCACGGCGTTCCATATTACCCTCCTGAACCTACCGATTCCATATTCTGCTAACAGTCATTGGATCTCGCCAACGCGAGCAGCAATGTCGCGATACGATAAACCGCAATCGCGATAGGCTACATTGCGACCTTTATCAAAGTCGGAAACGTGATGGTACGTATTTCTCCTCCTTACACGAGACATCAAAACAACGTGTCACCAGGCAAAGCCGGTCAACTGCTGTCTGTGTATGAGAAATCGGTTGGAAACTTTCCTCATGTCAGCACGGTGTAGGTGTCGCCACCGGCGCCAACTTTGTGTGAATGATCTGAGAAGCTAATCATTTGCATATCATAACATCTTCTTTCTGTCGGTTAAATTTCGGGTCTGTAGCACGTCATCTTCGTGGTGTAGCAATTTTAATGGCCAGTAGTGTATATCTCTGCTTTTCTCTACACCAGGACTTGCCAGGCGTTGCAAACTTCACGCGTGCAAGGTGTGCGGGCCGCGGCTCGGTCTCTCTCAAGCTAGTTCGGTGCTTCTCAGAAGTACCTGGAACAACGTGATATTTCGTTGAGTATCGCGGTGTGGTAATCCTTGGTGCGCGCGACTCTCTTGAGTTCGGCAGAATCCTGGTGTCAGCGCTGTTTAAACTTCGCAATTTGTACGTGGCGTAAAGAAAATTCTCAGGTCCAGTGACTGTTTGCACAAAAAGAAACACTCTATGGATCTACTGTCACAAGGCTGTAGAAGTGAGTGGGAAAGACGGAAGAGATCGATGGGAGTTCTCAATACATTGTACAGTCGAATGAGCGACGGGTACTGCAAATTCGCTAACAAACTACACTACTGGCCATTAAAATTGCTACAATACGAAGATGACGTGCTATAGACGCTGAATTTAACCGACAGGAAGAAGATGCTGTGATATGAAAATGATTAGCTTATCAGAGCACTCACACAAGGTTGGCGCCGGTGGCGACACCTACAACTTGCTGACACGAGGAAAGTTTTCAACCGATTTTTCATACACAAACAGCAGTTGACCGTCGTTGCCTGGTGAAACGTTGTTGTGATGCCACGTGTAAGGAGGAGAAATGCCTACATCATGTTTCCGACTTTGATAAAGGTCG
Source organism: Schistocerca serialis cubense (assembly GCF_023864345.2). Classification (NCBI taxonomy): domain Eukaryota; kingdom Metazoa; phylum Arthropoda; class Insecta; order Orthoptera; family Acrididae; genus Schistocerca; species Schistocerca serialis. The sequence continues at coordinate 865,012,692 of NC_064641.1, read as the reverse complement.
GACTGTAGCCTAACGCGAGTGCGGTTTATAGTGTCGCGACATTGCTGCTCGCGTTGGTCGAGATCCAATGACTGTTAGCAGAGTATGAAATCTGTGGGTTCAGGAGGGTAATATGGAACGCCGTGCTGGACCCCAACGGTCTCGTATCACTAGGAGTCGAGATGACAGGCATCTTATCTGCATGGCTGTACGGGATCGTGCAGCCACGTCTCGATCCCTGAGTCAACAAATGGGGACGTTTGCAAGACAACAACCATCAGCACGAACAGTTCGACGACGTTTGCAGCAACATGGACTATCAGCTCGGAGACCGTGGCTGCGGTTACCCTTGACGCTGCATCACAGACAGGAGCGCCTGCGATGGTGTACTCAACGAAGAACCTGGGTGCGCGAATGGCAAAACGTCCTTTTTTCGGATGAATCCAGGTTCTGTTTACAGCAGCATGATGGTCGCATCCGAGTTTGGCGACATCGCGGTGAACGCACATTGGAAGCGTGTATTCGTCATCGCCATACTGGCGTATCACCCGGCGTGATGGTATGGGGTGCCATTGGTTACACGTCTCGGTCACCTCTTGTTCGCATTGACGGCACTTTGAACAGTGGACGTTACATTTCAGATGTGTTACGACCCGTGGCTCTACCCTTCATTCGATCCCTGCGAAACCCTACATTTCAGCAGGATAATGCACGACGGCATATTGCAGGTCCTGTACGGCCCTTTCTGGATACAGAAAATGTTCGACTGCTGCCCTGGCCAGCACATTCTCCAGATCTCTCACCAATTGAAAACATCTGGTCAATGGTGGCCGAGCAGCTGGCTCTTCACAATACGCCAGTCACTACTCCTGATGAACTGTTGTATCGTGTTGAAGCTGGATGGGCAGCTGTGCCATGCCCAGGCGTATCAAGGCCGTTATGACGGCCAGAGGTGGTTGTTCTGGGTACTGATTTCTCAGGATCTATGCATCCAAATTGCGTGAAAATGTAATTACATGTCAGTTTTAGTATAGTATATTCGTCCAATGTATACCCGTTGATCGTCTGCATTTTTTCTTGGTGTAGCAATTTTAATGACCAGTAGTGTATATTACAATACCGTGCAGAAAGAATTTAAAGACGATGAAATAACAAAAAATTGCAAGATAGTGAAAAGGGATTCATTGTTCTCTACATCAAGAAGTGCTAAATCTGCAGCCGTGCAGCACGTATGGAGAAGTTGATGGTATACGAAAAGTAAATTTTTTGAAGTCGCATACATCATTCCACTGTTAGTTTGAACAGTTTTCGGTGGAACTGAAGGAAGAGTATCGAGACTTAATATGTCACTGTAAAGAACGTTGGTTAAGTCAAGGGGCATGCCTGGAACGATTTTTCGATTCAAAACTCGCTGTTGTTGACTTTATGATGGAAAAAGGAGTACAGGGACGCAAAGTAGAACATCCTGAATGGATTGCCGACATTGCATTTTAAGTGGACCTGACAGCAAACTACCCCCAGTAAGACATTTGCCATGTGCAAATCAACTTATTTCTGATTTGATGGGGATGCATTTAAAAATAAAATTGGCTTGTTGAAGAAACACACGCTGACAAAAACAGTCCAGTTCCATAAGCTCACTGGTGTTAAAGAATACGTGAGATTTTAAGAATTCGTTGTGGCTTTGGAAGCATTGCAAGGATAGTTTCCTACACGTTTTGAGGACACTGCCAATCTTACAGGGTGACATCAATTGAAATATATGAAATAAAATTGTCTTAATTTCTGAACAGATTGCATCCGGATGTTCAAACTGCGCGGTTTGCCGCGGGCATATCGGGAATTGGTTTGGTTTAGCGACGGAGCCAACTTCCATTTGGATATGTGTCAATAAGTAAAATTGGCGCATTTTGGGGACTGAGACTCCGCATTTCGCGATCGAGAAGTCTCTTCACCCTCAACGTGTTACTTTGTGGTGTGCATTGTCCAGTCACGCAATGATCGGTGCGATATTCCTTGACGGTACGGTGAGAACCGAACGGTACGTGAAGGTATTGGAAGATGATTTCATCCCCATTATCCGAAGTGACCCTGATTTCTACGAGACGTGGTTCGTGCAAGACGGGGCTCGACCCCATCGAAGCAGGAGAGTGTTTGATGTCCTGGAGAAGCACTTTGTGGACTGCATTCTGGCTCTGAGATACCCAGAAGCCACTGGTATGGGCTTCGATTGGCCGCCATATTCTCCGGGTATAGACACATGCGACGCCTTTTTGTGGGTCTAAATAAAAGACAAGGTGTACAGCAATGACGGCAAAACCATTGCTGAACTGAAAACAGTCATTCAGGAGGTCGTCTACAGCATCGATATTCCGACACCTCAGCGGGTCTTGCTGGATTTCGCTATTCGTCTGCGGCAGATCATCGCCAATGACGGCAGTTATATCGAACATGTCATAACCTAAATCTGAATATCTGCAATGACGCTTACGTGTTGAATAAAGTGTGTGCACGCCGTAGTTTGTAACTGATTTACGTCTTTTTTTATATGCTCAATAATTGTCACACTGTGCATCTGTTTTCGAGACCGTTTGCCGTTTCAGATGAAAGCGCCACTGAGCATGTGCAGCTGTAATTGATTGATCTGCAAAGTAATTCTCGGTTTAAAGACATATTCCTTTTATTTTAAAATTGTTGGTTTCCTCAGGCAGAGTTTCCGTCTCAATAAAATGGTTGCAAAAGTGCTACTGTATTTCTGTCGACATATTTGTGTGAAAGACCGTTTTTCGATTTTGAAACGAAATGAGTTACGATGACGTGGAAATCTGAGAGCGAAAAATCTGTGAAATTCAGTTTGCCTGCAGTTTTCACCGGATAAACGTAGAATTTTGTCTTCAGCGTGCCAAAAATACTGAAAATTTGTTTTATTTTGATCTATGATGTGATAAATGTGAAGTGGCGCGTTCGTTGCTTCCCCTTCTTCCGCTCCTCGTGGTCAGACAGCTTGGCGTAGTGGTGGGGGAAGGGTGAAATTTTCACTCTGATACGAAACTTCCTTGCGGATTAAAACCGTGTGCCGGACCGAGACTCGAACTCGGGACCTTCTCCTTTCGCAGGCACGTGCTGTACCATCTCAGCTACCCAAGCACAATTCACAACCCGTCCTCGCATCTTTACTTGCCCAGTACTTTGGAAGGTAGGAGACGAAGTACTGTATACTGTCATATTTTGCAAACAAAGATGGCGTCTGGAAACTGTTAGGTTCAAGGAGCATATAGCAGAAGAGAAACATTATCACAAAGTAAAAAGAATATACATCATAAGAATATTATTACGGAATACGTTTTAAAGGATTTTGGAGTTCTGTGTTTTGAGGTGTCGAATACATGCGTTGGAATAAATATTTCAGGTGCTACATAAATCAGATTCTGTCAGGTTTATATAGCTTAAATTTCGTACTCGTTTATATAATGACATGACATGTTGCAAGCTGTAAGTGCAATAATTATGTTGGCTACAGTGGTAAAATTAAAATTAAAATACATTTATTAATATGAAAGTTGGCAACAGAAATCATACTAATTCATTTACAACATTTTAACGCAAATAATTAAAATCAGCGCAGTTATTTTTCAAATACGGAAATACTATGAGAAATAGTCGTTAGCAGGTGAGTAGCTCTGTTATATCGTTTCCCCATTTTTGTTGGCGTGTGTTGCATCTCAGTTAGCGTGCAAGTGCTCTGGAGGGCGTTTGACCGCTCGTATTAAAGATTTCCATGGGTTGTAGAGGGGACTTAGTAGATACAGTTTTGATAAGGGTCCCATGTCCAGAAATGAACCGTGTAAATGTAAAACAAACTTGAATTCCGGAGTTTCAACAGAAGCCAATAAATTACGTTTGTTTCCGTGGAAAGTTTGGCGTTTTGTGTGATTTCCCCCCCTCCCCCCCCCCCCCAGCCCTTGTTGACGTTGAACTGTGTTCTTGTTTTGTTGTTGTGCAGATTGTCTGTGTAAGATTAAGGGACAGTGTCGGAGGCCGTGTTTTGAACTGTTCCAGTCCAGTGGGCGGATCTCGGCATCTTTCTGAAAGTGGTTAGGCCACTGCGGGCTTTCAGTCTCAGACTTTGGAGTGTTGGGAAGTATAACTCCATCTCGCGGACCAAATCGAAGCTCGCGACATTTACCTAGACTAATTTTACTTCTGTAGAAGTACAGATAATAGCAGTGGAAGCTACGAGGCACGGAGCGTTTCAGTATCTTCGTCAGACATATTTATTCAACAGTTTAAAACTGTTAAAAGCCTACTCTTTGCCGATGAGCAGACTGTTATCGCCTCGCCTCGCAAGGTCACTTACAGAAAACAGTCTACGTGTCGCGTAACGTAGTCTAGACGAAGTCTCAAAAACTAAAACCAAAATGGCCTCTAAAGGAGAAGAAATTATAAGCTCGAAAATATGTTTAGCTGGTACGCGTGTCGGCGTAACTACCTAGGGTACAATATCACGCATGAATCTACATCTACATCCATACTCCGCAAGCCACCTGACGGTGTGTGGCGGAGGGTACCCTGAGTACCTCTATCGGTTCTCCCTTGTATTCCAGTCTCTTATTGTTTGTGGAAAGAAGGATTGTCTTTATGCTTCTGTGTGGGCTCTAATCTCTCTGATTTTATCCTCATGGTCTCTTCGCGAGATATACGTAGGAGGGAGTAATATACTGCTGGACTCTTCGGTGAAGGTATGTTCTCAAAACTTTAACAAAAGGCTGTACCGAGCTACTGAGCGTCTCTCCTGCAGAGTCTTCCACTGGAGTTTATCTATCATCTCCGTAACGCTTTCGCGATTACTAAATGATCCTGGCCGGCCGCGGTGGCCTTGCGGTTCTAGGCGCTGCAGTCCGGAACCGCGGGACTGCTACAGTCGCAGGTTCGAATCCTGCCTCGGGCATGGATGTGTGTGATGTCCTTAGGTTAGTTAGGTTTAAGTAGTTCTAAGTTCTAGGGGACTGATGACCTAAGATGTTAAGTCCCATAGTGCTCAGAGCCATTTGAACCATTTTGTAACCTACTTCCTTTGTTTTCGGATTGCATTTCCTTAGGATTCTTCCAATGAATCTCAGTCTGGCATCTGCTTTACCGACGATCAACTTTATATGATCATTCCATTTTAAATCACTCCTAATGCGTACCCCCAGATAATTTATGGAATTAACTGCTTCCAGTTGCTGACCTGCTATCTTGTAGCTAAATGATAAGGGATCTATCTTTCTATGTATTCGCAGCACATTACACTTGTCTACATTGAAATTCAATTGCCATTCCCTGCACCATGCGTCAATTCGCTGCAGATCCTCTTGCATTTCAGTACAATTTTCCATTGTTACAACCTCTCGATACACCACAGCATCATCTGCAAAAAGCCTCAGTGAACTTACGATGCCATCCACCAGGTCATTTATGTATATTGTGAACAGCAACGGTCCCATGACACTCCCCTGTGGCACACTTGAAATCACTTATACTTCGGAAGACTTCTCTCCGTTGAGAATGACATGCTGCGTTCTGTTATCTAGGAACTCCTCAATCCAATCACACAATTGGTCTGATAGTCCATATGCTCTTACTTTGTTCATTAAACGACTGTGGGGAACTGTATCGAACGCCATGCGGAAGTCAAGAAACACGGCATCTACCTGTGAACCCGTGTCTATGGCCCTCTGAGTCTCGTGGACGAATAGCGCGAGCTGGGTTTCACACGACCGTCTTTTTCGAAACCCATGCTGATTCCTACAGAGTAGATTTCTAGTCTCCGGGAAAGTCATTATACTCGAACATAATACGTGTTCCAAAATTCTACAGCTGATCGACGTTAGAGATATAGGTCTATAGTTCTGCACATCTGTTCCATCTCTTACGATCTTGCTTGGCACATAGGAGATATCCAGAGGCACAGAGGAGCGATACGACCACGAGAACTCTCTCTCAAAATCTACTGCCTAGGGACTCAAAACAATTTCTACAAGGCAATGTCAGTCCCAGCTCATCTTTGCGTCAGCGAAACAAGGATCCTGTAAACCAATAGCGGAAACCCAAGTCAATACGAAGTTTTTCAGGTGACTCAGAGGTTTAACCAGACTGCATGGCATCATCAAGGGAAACATCAGACGTGAATTGAAGATCCTCTGAGTACAGGCAAAAATGGCACAACCATGTCCTTCGAAAGGGCTGTGAGGTACTACCCAAACAACCTTCTGAATACCGATCGATGGACAAAAGATGTTTGGGTAGAGCAAAGATGATGTGGACTGTGGACCGGAACATAGCAATAGACCTAACTCGTGAAGTACTACGTGACAAAATGATGTTACTATGTAATAAAGAAACATTATGCCTCCCCACACCGTAACTCACGGATCACCAAAACACGCATGTTCGAAAATGCTGGACGTACACTCATGTTCGAAAATGCTGGACGTACACTCATATGGTGAGAGGTACATCCAGGATCCTTCTCGAAGTTCGGATCCTAGAAGTGGAAGAAATATTCATCACTTAAATTTGGTCGGCAAGAAGAAGAAACTGAAGGCGTCGGCGTACATTTTCTTATCATCAAGTTGTTTGCCATTGTCCTGAGCCGGCCGCTGTGGCCGAGCGGTTTAGGCGCTTCAGTCCGGAACCACGCGACTGCTACAGTCGCAGGTTCGAATCCTGCCACGGACATGGATCTGTGTGATGTCCTTAGATTAGTTAGGTTTACGTAGTTCTAAGTCTAGGGGACATGACGTCAGATGTTAAGTCCCATAGTGCTTAGAGCCATTTTGAACCAGTGTCGTGGATTAAATTCCACTCCGCTCTGCACATCTCATAGAGTGTCCCATAGTGCTTAGAGCCATTGGAACCTACATCAAGTACATCGCTTAAGAATTTCTGTAGTGATATGAGTCTCAGGAGACTGAAAGGAGGCCGCAGTAGAGAGAAAGGAGCGAGACAGGGATGTAGCTAATGCCTCATATTACTCATTCTCTAAACAGAACAAGCAGTAAAGGAAACAGGGAGAAATTAAAAAAACCGATTAAAAGTCCTTGGGGGAGTAATAAAAACTTCAAGGTTCGCCGAAGACATTTTAATTCTTTCCGAGACGGCAAAGAACATGAAAGGTAAGATGAACAAAATAAACTGTGTCCTGAAGGGAAGTTCTACGCTGAACATCAGTAAAAGTAAAACAAGAGTAATTACTGTATTTGAATTAAGTCAGGTGACGCTGAAAGAATAAATCTAGGAAAGAATGTAACAGATGGTTTCGCCATTTGGGCAGCAAAATAACTAGCGACGGCAGAAATTAAGAGGCTATAAAAGACTAACTGGCAGTAGCAAGACAATTTTTCTGGAAAATAAAACTACTTTAGTGTCATATATTCGTGTCAGGACTCGTCCCTGAGAGGATGTGTCAGGAGCGTACTGCTAGTACAAGTAAAAGCTGGAAAATAGTTGGTACAGACAAGAACAGAATAGAAACTTCTGAAATATGGTGCTGCAGAAGAATGAATGGGTACATCCGTTGACAGATGTAGAGGTACTCAAACGGATTTAAGATAAGAGAGCTTTATACTATAACTTGGGAAGAGGATGCGTCCTGGGACATCAAACAACAGTTAAGTTGGTAGCGAACGGAAGAATGAAGGGTTAAATTTTCGAGGATGACAAAGGCTTTACTATAGCGAACATGCTGAAGTAGTTAAGCAGAGATAATGAAGCTTGCAGAGGACAGAGTAGCACGGAGAGCTGCATAGCATGGAGAACTGCATCAAACCGATTTTCGGCATGAAGATTCCAACAAAACATGGGAGGGTGCAGAAGACAGATTTTTCCTCATTTCACACAGGAATGGAACAGAGAAAAATACCATCTTGTAGGCACGGCGCAGTGGCTCGGGGAATATACGATCGTCTAGACACTCGCTCTCATCACAGGCACCTGGACCAAAAGCTCAAATTCGGATGCCTGACATCCATCATGAGGAATTAACACCATCCAGAGACCAGGTATGATTCACATGAAATAATTGTATGAAGTACAGCAAGCTTCCGATTATTTGACCTGCAGATTCTGCAGATTACTCGTGCATAGGTCGGCCATTTGGGAAAAAAAGGAAGAAACCAGACCTGAAATTTTGCGTTATAATTCGAATCAATATTTTAGTTTAGATTGTATCAGTATGTACGTGAATGCTCCTTTATTGCGCACACGTAGTGAAATGTATGCAGGACAAAATTCGTTTGAATATAACGAATGCTCTCTAGAGAATGAGGAACGTCGTCAGGAAATAAGTGATTCTAAACCAGGACCTGGAAAGAAAGTAAACTGTTGTTTCCCAAAAGTGAACTAACAGCAAGCGGTACGAAGTATTTGAAGTATAAATTCGTAAATAAGTTGTCCGTTTCCGCTGACTAACATGTAAGTAAAGCAGTGGGCTTTCAAAAGTGACATGTACCGTGGTCTGTATTTAAGGTGAGTTGCAGTTTCCTGAAAAAATGTAATTTTGGATCATGGTTCGCGGTGTAGTCTCTGCCTTACATTAACACGGGAGTTTGCTTTATTACTTGCTAAAGCCAAGACTGCGTATAAATTTTTTTAATTACAAACTACCTATTTCGACAGACTTTGCTGCTGTCTTCAGGTCTTCAAAACTTTGTGGTATAAAATGTGTTCCTTTTGAGCTGGACCTCACGCCAAGTTGTCCTGTAGATAAAATGCAGCACATAAAATGAAGGTTTGTCGTAAATAAAACGCTTAAACCCATGAAGCACCTTGTGCACATAGCCATGTACGTATACGTTGCAGTCACAGATGATTGTTACGTCATAAAAACAAAAAATGGTTCAAATGGCTGTGAGCACTATGGGACTTAACATCTGAGGTCATCAGTCCCATAGAACTTAGAACTACTTAAACGTAACTAACCTAAGAACATCATACACATCCATGCCCCAGGCAGGGTTCGAACCTGTGACCGTAGCGGTCGCGCGGTTCCGGACTGAAGCGCCTAGAACCGCACAGCCATCATAAAAACACATTATACAATAAAGCCCCCAGTAGGACATCTGTTAACGTTAGATGGACATATTCTAATCATTGAAGATCCATCTTAGACGCCGGCCGGAGTGGCCGTGCGGTTCTAGGCGCTACAGTCTGGAACCGAGCGACTGCTGCGGTCGCAGGTTCGAATCCTGCCTCGGGCATGGATGTGTGTGCTGTCCTTAGGTTAGTTAGGTTTAAATAGTTCTAAGTTCTAGGGGACTGATGAGCTCAGAAGTTAAGTCGCATAGTGCTCAGAGCCATTTGAACCATTTTTGAACCACCTTAGACGGCCTATACGGAAGTAACAATCATCTGTGAGCGCTACGTATACGGACATGGCCATGTTGACAAGGTACTTCTTGAGTTTAAATGTTTTGTTTATAACATACCCTTAAGTTATGTGCTACAGTTTATCCACATTACAACGTGAGGTTAGGTTCAACACAGAGTAAACACAATTTATAACATAAATTTTTTAAGACCTGACAATGACAGCGAAGTCCAAACCAGTTGTTTGTAACTAAAGAAATATTACAATTCGCTGCTTACAGGCGTTGACATACGTCAACGGGGACAAATGAAAATGTGTGCCCCGACCGAGACTCGAACCAGGGATCTCCTCCTTACATGGCAGACGCTCTATCCATCTGAGCCACCGAGGACACAGAGGATAGCGCGACTGCAAGGATTTATCTCTGGCACGCCTCCCGCGAAAGCTACATTCTCAACGTATTGTCCCTCACTACGTTCGTAGTGCCCCCGCCCATTATACTCATTACTCGCGGCGCGTTGCCGATTGCCGTAAGAGTTCGGACAGTGGCCGGTGAGCCTTAACTATGTACAGGGTGTTACAAAAAGGGACGGCCAAACTTTCAGGATACATTCCTCACACACAAAGAAAGAAAATATGTTATGTGGACATGTGTCCGGAAACGCTTACTTTCCATGTTAGAGCTCATTTTATTAATTCTCTTCAAATCACATTAATCTTGGAATCGAAACACACAGCAACAGAACGTACCAGCGTGACTTAAAACACTTTGTTACAGGAAATGTTCAAAATGTCCTCCGTTAGCGAGGATACGTGCATCCACCCTCCATCGCACGGAATCCCTGATACGCTGATGCAGCCCTGGAGAATAGCGTATTGTATCACAGCCGTCCACAATACGAGCACGATGAGTCTCTACATTTGGTACCGGGGTTGCGTAGACAAGAGCTTTCAAATGCCCCCATAAATGAAGGTCAAGAGGGTTGAGGTCAGGAGAGCGTGGAGGCTATGGAATTGATCCGCCTTTACCAATCCATCGGTCACCGAATCTGTTCTTGAGAAGCGTACGAACACATAGACTGAAATGTGCAGGAGCTCGATCGTACATGAACCACATGTTGTGTCGTACTTGTAAAGGCACATGTTCTAGCAGCACAGGTAGAGTATCCCGTATGAAATCATGATAACGTGCTCCATTGAGCGTAGGTGGAAGAACATACTGACGAAACTAAAATGAGCTCTAACATGGAAATTTAGCGTTTCTTTTCTTTATTTGTGTGTGAGGAATGTTTCCTGAAAGTTTGGCCGTACCTTTTTGTAACACCCTGTGTATACTAAGATGGTATCTGTTCTTTCGGACATGTGCGAAAGAACAGATACCATCGGTTACCATGCAGGTCGTTAGAATGAAATTACAATTAAATGAACACCCTTTAGCTGCATACAGGCGTTGACATACGTCAACGGGGACAGATGAAAGTCTTAGTATATATAAAGAAATATTGATGCGATCTTGGCTTTAGAATGTTTTTACCAAGGAAAAGAGATCGCTCCTTCTAATTTCTCATCATGAGAAAATTCAACCAAATTGCTAAGTCAATTATCAAGAGCGTGTACGTATGAGCAATCATTACTTACAGTGCAATTTCGATGAGATGAGATGTTCTGCACAGTTCCCGCGCACTTTATCTGCGTGAGGAGCAAAACGCATCACAGATAAGAGGGTCAACTTGTTGTTTGAAGATCGATGACACGGTGGCGGGAGGCTCGCGTCGCAAGTGGACGGTCGTCGTCGGCGGCGGCTGCGGCGTGGCGGCGGCGGCGGCGTCATCCCCTCGGTAGCTAGTGGCCCCGCAGGCGGAAGCAGCGGGCGAAGAGTGCACACCCGGTGTCGGGGCCTGTGAATTACTGATGCGCGTAGTACGGTATGGCGGGCGCCGCAGTGAACGCGTCCGGGCCGCCGCGGTGCGACCACCTGTGCGCGCAGCTTGCGCCGGCGCCCGCCAGAGGCCTCAGGTGTCGGCGTCGCGGCGCGGCGTCGGCGGCGCCGGCCGAGGCCGGCGGCAGTCAGTCCGCGACGCGACCCTCCACGGCCCGGGAGCCCCGCGCTGCGTGCGTGCCCCCCTGCGTCACCGCGCCGTCCGCCGTCCGCCGTGCGTGAGTGCGTGCGCGTGAGCGCGAGCCCGCGCCGCGAGCGAGCCCGTGGCGGCGGCGCCGGCGGGCCCCGAGCCGCCCTCGCACACCTCTGCCGCCGCCCCCGCCTCTGCGAGCGCCCGTGGCGCCAGCGGCCGCCGACCGGAGGCGCAGCATGCCCGCCCCCGCCGCCTGCATCCGACTCCGCCGCCGCCGCCGCCACGCCGTCCTCTGGGCGCAGCTCGCCGCCGCGTGTTAATGCCGCCCCCGCCGCCGACGCCGACGACGACTTCGACGCTGACGCCGTCGCCTCAGCTAGTAGGAGCGACGCGCCCGCACTCGCCGCTGCCTGCCGTGCTGACTTCCCCGACGATGGATTGCCGGCTACGCCGCGGTTTTGCCTCCAGCGCTCTCCCACCGATCTGTACGATCCGGGCAGTTCCTCGCCACCGTGTATGTCGGAAAGCACTGGACCGCAGTAACCGCGCGGTCGCTCCTTTTTAACAAGCGAGCGTCACTAGGCCACCTGAACACGTGCTGCACTTTCCCGATCCACGTTGACGTTTCTATCTCCCGTCTAGTCCCACTAAAGTTCTAGAGGGGGGGGACACGAGTCTGGTTTTCGGGGGCTCTTCAAAATTCTTACCGTTCCGAGAGAACTGGCAAGGTGTCTGGAATGTTGCCTTGGGACTACCAACACCGTAGTAATTATTGTTGGAATCATAGGAAGAAATCGTCCCTCGCAGATAGTATAGATCGAGATACCGTGCCGTTCCACTTCGCTTGTTGACGAGTGTTAGGCGTAGGTAGAATAACTTCTGTATAGTTCCGATACCGTGAAACTGAGGTCTCGTCTACCCTTTTTCTCGAGGGCATTAGTAATGTTTAGCGCTTAGCAGTATCGCCTGCCGTCTAACGTCGGTCCTTTACTAGGGCCATCCGTTTCAGATTCTGTGCATTTAAATTCGAGTGCTTCGCGTGTGAATCCGACGACGGTAGCTGTAGCGCAGCGTACGGACGCGACGTGACGCCGCACCTGGAGATGGTCCTCGCTGCAGCCGCCGCCACGTGAAGTCGTCACCTCGCCTCGCAGTCTCCAGGGCCCGCCAGCGACGCGGAAGCAGCGCAGGGGAGATGCCTCCCCATTAAGCCTTTTCAATGCTTTTCTCCTATTTTTTTCTCTTTCCTTGTCCCGGATACAGGTGGAGCTGGGCCGGCGCTCGCCTCACCATGCCACGTTGCCAGATCCGCTGCGTCACTGCCTTGCTACTCGTGTTTGCCTTTTCTCGGGTCGCCGCCGAGGGTAAGTGTCGCCGCCTGCGCCTTTCTTCCCTAGCTGCTAAGGCCGCCGCAGTTTCTGCTCGCCAGACACTGCTTGGGAACAGTGTCTGGTCCAGCCTTCGTACTGCTCGACTCACGATTCTGGAGAACAACCTAATCTCATACTAGTTCCGGCGTAAACGACAGCTATTACTAAATGATGCGGAAGTATCTAATTGTTCGTTGCAACGTACCTTGATAGTAAATTTTGTAGTAGCTTTCTTCACGAACTTCGACGAAACGAACAAACTTCCCACGGGGATTAATTCCTCATTTATTCGAATTATTCCGCCTGTAAAATTGAAAATATATTTTAAGAGTAGGTTAAACACAAACTTCCTGGATTCCCTACAAAACTGTATTAAGTGTTTCTGAAATGGTTTCAACCCTTTTTATTCGATGGTCAGACAACGTCTGACAATGAATGTAACGGGCACAGTCGAAAAATTTCAGTTTAACACTGAAATGTTACATTCGCTAACAGATAGCATTATTACTAGAACGAGATGATGAACGCTAATCTGGAATGAGTTCGCATTTTTTTAAATTCTTTTTTTACCTGGTACTACCCATCCTTTAAGGTACCAGAACTATCGCTAGTGAATCTAGACAAGAATTGTCCACATGACAGAAAAATATTGTTAATTAGCTTAGATGCTCCTGAACAAGTTAGAGTACTGCCAGAGGGCGACGTAGGTGAAACTGATAGAAACGCGGCGTCGAGACGAAACTTTTACTCGTCTAACGATACTTCAAGAGATGGTCGTGCTTGAACAGTTTAGCGTACCACATGAGAACGGGAAAGTCAACAAATAAGTCAACAAATAAAGTAAATGAAACTCTCGGCATTTGACACTAGGAACCAACTTCAACTTAAAATAATGCTCTGCTTATCACATCTCATGAAGTAAGTCACATTGAAGAGTGATGTCGGAATAATGGTATATTTTGTCATTTTATAAAAACCCTAGGCCTAGAAAACACGCAGGTAACTTTACATCTCCTTCTTTAGCATGCCTGTGTGTCTGCTTTGAAATGAAGGCTCCCCATCGTATCCTTTTGTGAGCATCTTCCTTCATCTCATTCTATGTTCTTCCTCTTCTAATCTCACCTATCAGTGCAATTCTCTTCCTCCGTCTTCTCTCACTCCTTCCACTTATCCCCCTATAATTCTTTATGGCAGACAATTTCTGCGGAGTATATGTCCCAGCCAAGAACTTTTCCTCTTTCTGATCGCTTGCAATAATCTTCTTCCTTACATTTTTCATTACTACTTCATTGTTAAGTTGGTTAGTCCACTTCACCATTGTTCTCTGTAGCTGTATTTTAAAACGCTCTAAATAACTTTTTTCCTTCGTTTTAACTGGCCATGATTCAATGCTGTGTAACATCACAGTCCGGGCATAACATTTAGCAAATCTTTTTCACATCTCCGTTCGAATTCTTCCAGATGTTAATAACTACTTTACCTTTTCAAAAGCTCTCTGTCCCATAGATCTCCTCCGCGCTATTTCTTCTTTACTCTGTATACGGTGTAGCGAATCCAGAAAGTTTGTGTGCGAGTCGTTCGAGAATGGCAGACGCGCGGCACGGTTTTACGCACGCGGGCGACCGCATTCCTGCAGATGCTCTGCGCGCGTGTGGGGCCTCCTGTCCAGAGCCACTCCTCTTTCACTGGACAACTCGCTTTTTCCAGGAAAATTTGCCTGCCGGCCGGCGCACGACGAGGCGATAGCGAACCCGCAACGCGCTCGTTCGGTCTATTACAACTCCTTTCCCCCATTGCGCCTTACGTTTACGGCATTCTCATAAAAGGAATTAAAAAGGGCGTTGTTAGTGTTACTTTAGCACGACGCGCAAAAATAAGCCCCGAGTACGTGCTCGGCCATTTGGGAGCGGGCCCCGTCTGCAGGCGTGAAACGATGCCGCCTGTGCTGTTCTCGAGACCGATTGTGCTGGGTGGTCAGCGCCTACGGCGACGATGCCACGCCTTTCGCGGTACGGCACTTTTCGAATCGGTGCCATGTTGTAACGATAATCTCAATCCATGCGCTGTGTCTTAGATTATGAGTGCACTTTGACCCTATTTTCGATCGATGTTTTCTTGTTTCTGTTGTTCTGTCGTTGCCGCGTCAGGTTGTCATTATTGCTCTCAACATTATCTGTAGATGCTTATGATAGCGCATGCTGTTATCAGCTTGCACTCGATGCCTAAGATGCGTTTCTCGACGGATTTGTTGTATTACATGGTACAGGTTCACTGTTCACGTCAAATTCGTATAAAAATTAGGGCTTTAGACGTTATGTATCATTGTCTTCACCTAGCGACTGACTGTCGAGAAGTAACGGAGTCAATCAGATCTAACTGACGTAGTAATGCTAACTGCAACACGGGAGCACATTTGCGCCAACGATAAAACGTCATTCGCCCCGTTGGTGTCAGCGTAATAATACGGAACATGGCCCTCCTGATACGATGTGTCCGGTTGCACTCGGGCGCTTTATATTTGTGTGATATCGAGCCTTCGCCAGACACTTGCTTTGCCCACGAAGACAGTGATACGTATTGTCGAAAGCTCGAATTTTATAATGAATTACCACGACTACTGTACCGGGAACATTTATAACTCAAAAAGTCTTTTAGAAAATGAAGTGAGTTTGAGCATTCGTCCTGAAAACGTTCGTTAGTAAATAGGATTGTATTACACAACTGTAACGCCCTGTACTACTTTGTCAGTGCCCTTCTTCATTTGGTAGTCGGGATTTTAAAATGGGCATGTAGATTCATGCTCGTGTAAACCAGTTTGGAAAAGAAGGTATTTTGTGGCTCGTAACGCGGCGTGGCGTATTTCGTTGCGACGGGATCTTCTCGTGAAATTTCAATCACCAGTTTTCTCCTCCGATTGCGAAAACATTCTGTTGGCACCCACCTACATAGGGAGAAATGTTCATCATGATAAAATAAGAGAAATCAGAGCTCACACAGAAAAATTTAAGTGCTCGTTTTTTTCCCGCGCGCCGTTCGAGAGTGGAACGGTAGAGAGATAGCTTGAAGGTGGTTCATTGAATCCTCTACCAGGCACTTAACTGTGAATAGCAGAGTATTCACGTAGATGTAGATGTAGATGAAAAAAAAATTCCACTGGGCGTGAAGTAGGTATTGTGAGCACAGTGAGAGATCCAAAATAAATTTATATAGTTAGTGTTGTTTCTTAGTGTTTGTATAGAAGCGATATAAATTCAAGAAGAATATTTTTTCGATAAATGCGAACTGAAAGAAACACATTATCCATAGGCACATGAAGCAGCTTAGTCACTAGCCAAGGATGATCTGTCGAGGAGAATATTTTTTTGTGTCGGAGGCGATTTTCGCTTCGTAGCGATTGGTGGTAATGTTGAACATGAACTTAATCTTCATACAACTAAAAGCATTGGCATAAATACCACCTAAGATACAGAGTGAGTGCTAGTTCTGCTTCATTATCCCATACGTATTGCTTCCGCATAAATTACAAGGCACTGCGGCGTATCGCGCAGCTCATAATACTCTTTTCATGATTCGTGGAAACATTTTTTAATGCTGGCCCAGAAAACGCAGTGCTTGTGGCGGTTTTCAATCTTGATTTTAATATAATAATAATTAAATATTGGGGATTCGCGTTGCACGATAGAATATACTTCACTATTTGGTTCAGAGCACAATGTTTTCATTCTAAGGCTTTTTGGGACGTTTGCTGGAGCTCACTTCATGTCTTTGTAAAATAGGCGTGCGGACGGCCTTTGGCGTCTAGTATAGTCTGCACCTCGTAGCTGGTTGTTTCGCAGATTGCACGTAAAAAAATGCTGCGATGGATTGTTGAGAAATTTCTGTGACTAGAATTTTGAGTGCGTCTCTAAAGAAGAGTCATTCAATTCATTTGCAGAGAGAACCGCGGGGGAAATGACGCGAAACAACCAGTTACGAGGAGCTTGTAGACTGCATTTAGTAGGTTTACTTGTATACGATTTAAGATCTAGAACGCAGTATTGATACGTCCGCCTAAGCGGCGTAAGCTGATATTTTTCGACCAACGAACAGTTGATAGCTTTAATGTTTGACAGCCTCCTGTGTATGAAAATGTGTGTTTATGGCTCAAGTGACGTCAGGAAAACCTGTCAGCTTGAACACGAAGTTCGCTTCATTGCTGTGAAAGCAAGAATGATAAATTTGACGGAAATGAAACAAATCGGCTGTTCGTTGGTCTCAACTATTTTGAAGTGTACTGTGTTAGTGACGACTGCAGTTGTATCCCACGACATCCTACATGGATGCACGTCGCATATTCTCGCAACTTGTCGTGTACATGTCACTTGTCTTGTAATGACACCGCACCCAGTCACATCCGTCTCGGATGATATACCGGTGCGTTACTGCGTTAGTGTCGCGATGGTCAAGTACTACCTGATAAATGGCGCTGAAACATTGCTGCTGACCAGCGACCTAGTGGAAACTTGGTTATAGATTACTTCTGGGTGACAGTGTTCCGAAGCTCCACTACTATGCGCATTAATGGGTGTGAAATATAAAGCGAGAAAGAAAGAGTGAAATCTGAAATGCTGACCAAAACTTAACGCCAAACGTGACGAAAAATACTTTTTGTTCCAGCCATTTTAGTAATATGAAGCATGTCAAAAATAACGTCATAAATGAGAATAACTTTTCCGAAACCAGTTTGCCAAAAGTGGAACTCGATAACACACAGTTCCATCTATATCTTTACTTTCAGGATAAATAGTTTTCATCTTGTTGTATGTATGGTATCACGCATCGTTTTCAACAGTATTCGATACATATAATGAAGCGTTAATAAACGAAACAGTTATTTGCATTGGAGAGGAAGCTACGCTTTGTGTTGGGAAGGAAATTGTAATTTGTGAAGCAAAAGAATAGAAAACGGATGTACATGTATCAAATGCATTTCAGAAGATAGGACGGAAAGAAAGCCTTTCCCATAACTCAGATAACCTCTTGCACCTCAGTTGCCTACAGTAGCGAAATGAAAGACTGGGAACAGAGTTTTTAATTTTAAAAATTATTACGGCTGTAGGCCTATCAATGTTTGGTGAACGTTCTGCCATCTCCTATGGTATTTTCTTGTTGGTGTACCGGCAACTTTTTGCGCCGCTCCAGCACGGAGTATTATATGACAATGAAATTAATTAATCCATCATGTTTTGTTCTAAGTAAATAAGTCTATAAATTGAGACCTACTGTGGGCGTAATTCGTTTACTATTGGAAAAAGAAATGTAACTCACCTGTGGTTGGAAGTTGTCAGCGAATGGATCGGAAAACAGTACCTTCAGTTTCTAAAGTATATCATGTGTCATGAGCCGGGTATGCGTTACGTCTTTCACTTAGTTTGTGATCGGTAGCTTATTTAATTTAAAACCCACAGAGTTTTAATTAGAGTGGAGTTTTCGGACATCATTTCGACATCCCATACCGGAGACACCCAATCAAGCAGACGCGATAAGTGTTTACTCATTTTGTTCACACGTTTTTGCTTTCTTGTGATGTTGATTGGTCTCGATCCCGGCGCATTTTTTCGTGGCATAGAAGAAAGGAGTTGTCATACATACTAGTACGTTAGGTAACAGCTTCGTTGAACTGATGTAGTGTGTAAAACAGGTAAAGTCTAAAACTAAAGTTGCTAAAACCTATTGAACATTAATTCCAGTATCCTTTAATACACAATAGTTTCATGTAATATACATAATTAAAAAGGTATTAACTTTACACTAATCTGAATGGCAGTGAGTTGTAATTTCAAATGTAGCAGCAAAATTCCCCACAACGATAGCAGTGCATTTCTGATACATGACCATAGCATGAAGACAGTCAAGGGATATATAAAACTTTGTTTCAACCTGTATTTTATGTATTAATTCGTAACTGATCCATGATCGTACCATGACGGTCTTGCGCACGGTTTACCGACCAATAATGTGTTTTTTCTGTGCGGAATATCTTGCTGGATTTGAAATTTTGGTTCATCGCTATAGCGATGAACCAAAATTTCGAAAATTAACATATTTCTGTCTTCAATAAGAATTTTATAATATTCAAATATGTGTTAACGTACTCAAGATGTCGCTACAGCATCTGAAGAGGAACGTTCAGTATCAGAAACGTCACAAACTCGATTCCCGAGACGTCTGGGCCGTAAGGTGGCGTCTAACTTCGCCAAAACGCCGAGCACATGAAAAAATGATGTTGAGTGCTTGTCAGTGTTTTGTAGTCCAAGTGTGAGCCATTACCTGTCCCAGCTACAGAAAAAGGGCCAATAAGTTTTAAGAATCAACAAAATATACGACTTTCTTGTACACGTATTTTCTGCCAATAACACCGATGAGTGCATTTAATTTCTTATTGTGAAATGATATTTTTTAAAATTATTTTGGATTGTCAATAAATAAAATGACTTTTAAAAACACTGCGTTTGATTCAACGATGCTATTTTTGATACTAGCATTTCCCATTCTGTTTTCTGCCCGAACACAGGCTGATCTGAAACAACTGACATTTGTGGGTGAAGAGATGAAATTATACAATTCTGTCGACGGTGTAAATGAAATGTAATATTTGGGAAAAGCAACATTTATGCACGTACACAACTGACGTATGGAGTCGTGGCATTTTTCTTTTAATTGCATTAGTTGCAAGTTGACTTTAACTACATTCACTCATTATCGCTGTAGAGGGCGTGGAATACTGTTGATGTACGTAGCATGAAGTAGTAATGTCTTCCAGCTCCTACCACATTGTGCTGCCTCTTCTATTTCTTGCTTTTCTGTTATCACGGCGTTTCTCATTCTTTTTAGAATTTTTGCAAAAATATTTTCATTGATGGTTCTATTAAATGAACCTTCAGACCTTGGATCCAATCACGTTTGCCGGCCGAAGTGGCCGTGCGGTTAAAGGCGCTGCAGTCTGGAGGCGCAAGACCGCTACGGTCGCAGGTTCGAATCTTGCCTCGGGCATGGATGTTTGTGATGTCCTTAGGTTAGTTAGGTTTAACTAGTTCTAAGTTCTAGGGGACTAATGACCTCAGCAGTTGAGTCCCATAGTGCTCAGAGCCATTTGAACCAACCAATCACGTTTCCTCCCTTCGTAGTTCTGTGTTTTCATCGGGTTTATCGATTCGTCGCTTATCTTATGTATCGTGTTTGGTTTCCACTTTGGCTTCTTTATTCTATGCTTGCACCTACATTCATTACCCGCGTGCATTTATGGTACATATAGGAAGATAATCGGACAGTTTTCGGCAGATTTGGTGGGTTTGCCAGCACGTGCGTGTATGGGTCAGAGCTATAACACTGGAGTCATCCAGTATTGTTTTTGCGTGTAGATGCCAGCGTCTCTGTTTGCGACGGTGAACTTACGTACTCAACAGTATATGATAGCCATTTTTGGTGCACAATTTTCGTATATTTGTCCAGTGAAAAAAAGTGTGATAAACACACTTCAGCCATCGTAGTGACAAGGGTTAATACTATCACAGCCATTGGCATAAATTTGTTCCACTTCAAAACATGTACACAGCTACGCCTATGTCATAAATAATAACTAAAGTGGTAACGCTGTGCAACTTGGGTAACGCTACCTTTGTTTCAGGAGGCATAATAATAGGAGCAAAGTGCGGCTAGTTTGGATAGACATCGAAATCAAGTGAATTTGTTTATTTTTAAAACCAGGCAAATATTTTAGTCCAAATGATTATTTCTTGCTTTTTCTTTTTTTTTTCGGTGCTGCTTGATTTTTGTGTATACCCATGTACGTTGGGTCCATACTTGCCAAATTTTTAAAACCCATTATATACTTTGCTGTAAGCGCTTGTGGAGTTACGCTTTAAAAAATAAGTCAGTGCAGTAAAAAGACTAGGTTTTCCCATCATTTGAAACTACAAATTTCACTTAACTATGCTGCCTAATTATATGTAATTAAAACGTATTTTACGCAGTCGTTCAAGTTTTTAAATAGCGCACAGATTATTGTTTCACAGGAAATTCACAAAAAATGCACTAGTATGTTCTAAAATGACCCTTATTGTGTCAGCGGGGCTGCATCATCAGTGTTGATGAGGTTGAGAGAACCTTGAGCGGTCGCCCGAAGCAAACTTTGGGTTAAAAATTGGTAAAAACCATGTCGTCGTAAAGATCACTGCTCTGGCCGCAAAAGATAATGAGATCCGGTCTGCCATTGATTTTCCTTCAGTTTAGGATGACGGGAAAGAGTCACGCAGTCAGAACCTGGTCACAAACAAGAAATAAAAGTCTGTTGCTGCAAGTAATTATCTTTTTGTTGGCCCTGTGAAATTGAGTAGTCTGTGTGGACGATTTTGAACGCCACGCTCGGTATTTTGCAGGAACGCGCTTTCCGGGACATTTCCGAAACGGCCGCCGAGGCTCATTTGAATTCTGCGAGCACATTTGCAGTTTCGCGGTTTCGCCGTATTTGCGGACGGAGCGCGCGCGTTGCGTTTTGCGCCGCGGCCTGGCCTCCACTTTCTCTAGCGGCTGCGAGATGGTTATGCGGCAGCGAGTTTGCCGCTAGACGTACCCCTTCACCTCTGACGAACATGGTAGCCCTCGCCACGCCGTAATCTGTTGCGTACACGGACCACTGAAGATGGAGCAAAGTACTCCATCTGAATTTGTGCCGTCGCCTTTTACAATATCACTTCCAGAATATCTGTGTTATTTTTCTGGTTGTTGTTTTTGTTGTTGTTGTTGTTGTTGTTGTTGCGGTCTTCAGATCGAAAACTGGTTTGATGCAGCTCGTGACGTATCATTGCCCGGCTGCGTCCGTCAGCTCCTGGTGATCCCTATTGTGAACACGAACGCCAGTTTTCCGGTTTGCGGGACAAGGGGCTTGCTATTCTCTAGCATGGAGGTCACGAGCTCGTCTTCCTTAATCCATCTAAGTGTATGGTTGTCTGGACCGACCGCGTTGTTTTCAGGGGATGCCCGCTGATATTCAGGGGATCGCCGGTATTTTCAAACTTCTGAGAGGGTTAGCAAGAAGTACCTTACAGCAAATAGTGACGAAGTAAACCTACCCAAGAGATACACTTCGATTTTGATGGTCTTTGAATATGTTGTGGTGTAAAGAAAAATAAGAGACATTTGTTTATACGTGCCCGTACGGCCATCAAGGATGCCAAACACCCGCTTCAAAAAACTGAGTTAAATATTTCTGAATGAATACCGTTGAAACGGTAACACGTGAAAGAAATTAAACGTTATGTGGTTTTTAGTGCACGTTATAACGATGCGGCCAGACTTCTGAAAAAAGCCTCTCCATTGTTTTGTTTTTCATTTCGACATTTGGCTAATAGCAAAACATATAGAATCTTTAATGCCAAATTCAACCACGTATGATGAAGATTACAACGTGAAAAGTAAAAAATACATCAAACGTAAAAAGAAAACGCAAATACAACACAAAATACTTTATTCCTCATATTATTAGTATTAGTCAGAAATTAGCTAGAAATGTCTCTATATCGCTGTAAGCGCTACCGATATGTGTCTGCTTCAGTGACAATTGTCGTGTTGTATATATATATATGCATTTAGAATATATTTATCTGGGAAACACTTATGAAACAACCCAACATGACAGTTGTCACTGAAGCATCGTAATCAAACATAGGCACTGTAATACCCAGCCGGGAATCGAACCCGAGCCCTTAGGATTGACAGCGCGACAGAATGTCAATCCTAAGGGCTCGGGTTCGATTCCCGGCTGGGTCGGAGATTTTCTCCGCTCAGGGACTGGGTGTTGTGTTGTCTTAATCATCATCATTTCATCCCCATCGACGCGCAAGTCGCGGAAGTGGCGTCAAATCGAAAGACTTGCACCCGGCAAACGGTCTACCCGACGGGAGGCCCTAGTCACATGACATTTACATATTTTCCGTAAAGATGTAGAATGTTAATAACGTATGTTTTATTAAAAAAAGGTTTAACAGTTTTCACGTAAAACATTCGGAAGTATTACGTTTCAGCAAACCATCGTATGTATGTGGCATAAGCATTAACAGCCTTGTAACACTATCCAAAGTTGCTTTTACACCTGTCGAACAGGTGCCGACGTTTCTGTAGGGATATAAGTGGTCGGGACGTACTGAGTGTTCTTCACGACGTATGGAGTGGAAGTCGGTGAGTTGAGGGAAAAACATAATTTTGGTCGTGTTAGAATGGGAGGGTGCGCTGTGAATGCTCTGACTGCAGCGAGGACGAGTGAGGCAGACGGGCTTTGGGGCGAGAGACCCTGCTAATAAGGGCTGCGCCGCCCAGCCCGTATATCCCGGAACGTCTGCTCGCTGGCCCGCCTATTTTACCCCTCTTTTGTTTCGAGCTTATCAAGCTCGTTACGCGACCAGCGCCCACCGTGTGAACTCTAAATCAAAGACTCGCGCGCGCTTCCAAATCTCTGTACTGCCCTCCCCGCCGCTCTGTCCCTCTCTCTCTCTCTTTTTTTTTTTTTTTTTTTCACGCCCACCCGATGCCTTCTGCTGTATTTTCCTTTTTTTATCCCCTTGTCCCCCTAGCGCTTTTTTGACTGTGTGGGCGCGTGTGCCAAAAAGGGCAAAAAGGACGGCTGGTTGGCACGAAATCCGGCGCAGCTTGCTCCCAGATTAACGGGCCCTCGCATCGGCGACCGAGGTACCGCGCCGGCGCTACGCACGCTGTTGCGAGCGCCAAACGCGCCGCCGGCCAGCCAGATAGCGCATCGCCCACTACCCATAATTAATCCCCACTCGATACAAGTACCCCCGCTGATAAGGTTGCCACTCATCTCGCACCGAAGGGGAATGGCGCGGCCACGCTGCGGTATTGGCGAATCTGTTCTGGCCGGCCGAACGGGGGACGTGTTACTATGAAAGCGTACAGGTATCTCGGCTGCAATCTGCTGCGTAGCGACGAGTTTTTTAACGTGGCCGCGGCGAATAAAATACTCGGATATTCTGTACGTGCTACTGTCGTAAGAACGTCCGCGCCCCCGCAAGACAGATCTGGAGATATATTGTAATCCAAAACCGGCAATACAGGGTGTTCCTAAAAGCGTGCCGGGATTTTGAACAAGCGCTACCGAAAATCTGATCAAGATAATGAAGCGATTTAAATGTCAAATTTAAGAGAAAACAACTAAGCTTGTTTTTCAATACCTTAAAATAATACCTTAAAACACTACTGGCCATTAAAATTGCTACACCAACAGGAAATGCAGATGATAAACGGGTATTAATTGGACAAATTCGACGCGCAGTCGCCGAAGTGGCGTCAAATCGAAAGACTTGCACCCGGCGAACGGTCTACCCAACAGGAGGCTCTAGTCACACGACATTTACATTTAATTGGACAAATATATTATACTAGAACTGACATGTGATTGCATTTTCACGCAAATTGGGTGCATAGTTCCTGAGAAATCAGTACCCAGAACAACCACCTCTGGCCGTCATAACGGCATTGATACGCCTGGGCATGGCACAGCTGCCCATGCAACTTCAACACGATACCACAGTTCAAATGGCTCTGAGCACTATGGGACTTAACATCTTAGGTCATCAGTCCCCTAGAACTTAGAACTACTTAAACCTAACTAACCTAAGGACATCACACACATCCATGCCCGAGGCAGGATTCGAACCTGCGACCGTAGCAGTCCCGCGGTTCCGGACTGAAGCGCCTAGAACCGCAAGACCACCGCGGCCGGCGACACCACAGTTCATCAAGAGTAGTGACTGGTGTATTGTGACGAGCCAGTTACTCGGCCACCATTGACCTTAAATTTTCAATTGGTGACGGATCTGGAGAATGTGCTGACCAGGGCAACAGTCGAACACTTCCTGTATCCAGAAAGGCCCGTACAGGACCTGCAACATGCGGTCGTGCATTATACTGCTGAAATGTAGGGTCCCGCAGGGATCGAATGAAGCGTAGAGCCACGGGTCGTAACACATCTGAAATGTAACGTCAATTGTTCCAAGAGGTGGTCGAGACGTGTAACCAATGGCACCCCATATCATCACGCCGGGTGATACGCCAGTATGGCGATGATGAATACACGCTTCCAATGTGCGTTCACCGCGATGTCGCCAAACGCGGATGCGACCATCAAGATGCTGCACACAGAACCTGTATTCATACGCAAAATGACGTTTTGCTATTCGTGCACCCAGGTTCGTCGTTGAGTACACCATCGCAGACGCTCCTGTCTGTGACGCAGCGTCAAGGGTAACCGCAGCCATGGTCTCCGAGCTGATAGTCCATGATGCTGCAAACGTCGTCGAACTGTTCGTGCAGATGGTTGTTGTCTTGCAAACGTCCCCATCTTTTGAGTCAGGGATCTAGACGTGGCTGCACAATCCGTTACAGCGATGCTGATAAGATGCCTGTCATCTCGACTGCTAGTGATAGGAGGCCGTTGGGATCCAGCACGGCTTTTCGTATTACCCTCCTGAACACACCGATTCCATATTCTGCTAAGAGTCATTGTATCTCGACGAACACGAGCATCAATGTCGCGATACGATAAACCGCAATCGTGATAGGCTACAATCCGACCTTTATCAAAGTCGGAAACGTGACGGTACGCATTTCTCCTCCTTACACGAGGGATCATAAGAACGTTTCACCAGGCAACGCCGGTCAACTGCTGTTTGTGTATGAGTAATCGGTTGGAAATTTTCCTGATGTCAGCACGTTGTAGGTGTCGCCACCGGCGCCAACCTTGTGTGAATGCTCTGAAAAGCTATTCATTTGCACATCACAGCATCTTCTTCCTGTCGGTTAAATTTCGCGTCTGTAGCACATCATCTCCGTGGTATAGCAATTTTAATGGCCAGTAGTGTAAATCGAGTCGACATGATGATTTTATACCAGATGTGAACGACAATTCAAAGGAAATATTCAAAATGTTATTGATTTTGTAGCCCCAAGATTGGATTAAATGTTAATGGATTTTCGGCAGAGTTCATCGGCGTTGTCATTTGACACGAATGCTCTGTGGCTGTCGAAAATGTTGTGTTGTTCATCAGTCTGGGACCGTCACTGAATAAGATTAACATAAGATGCAGAAAAGATCCAACGAGGAAGAGCATGTTTCGTCACTATGTCGCTTGGTAAGCCTGAGAGCGTTAGAGGGACGGTTAATAAACTTCAGCGGCAGTCGCATGCGAGAGAGGCGTCGTGTTCGACTAAGAAAGTCACAGTGAGAGCGTACATTCGAAGGGGGCGTCGAAGAGGAGTTGGGAAACCTACTATTTCCTTCCACAGATGTCTCTCTAAATGACCGCGAGGAAAAGTCAGAGAAGTTGGAACTTATACTGAAGTTTCTTGAGAGTAGTTCTTCCCACGCACCATTCGCTAATAGAACAGAGAAATTGAAGGATTGAAGGGGGATAGTAGTGGCACCAGAGGTACCCTCCACCAGAAGCCGTGTGGTGGCCCGTGGGGTGCAGATACGGCTGTGGAGTGGCGCCGCAGCAAGTGGCGGCGACATTCTGGTGTGTCTCCATTAAGCGGCGGGGCCATCCGGGCAGTGGGAGGCGAGGCCGGCTTTGAAAGGGAGTCTGCGCGGCGCGGTGCGACCAACTCGTGGGTGCGGCGCGCCCGCCAGAAGTTGTCCCGGCGTCGGCGCCCGCATTCCTGGCGCGGCATTTCCGGAATTACTCTGGGATTTCTGTAGCATGCGGGCTGCCGGCGGTCCCGCCCCGGCTCTGAGTCAGCAGCGCGCGGCTGGCTCCAGCCGCCATTCATACACACGGCGGAAGAAAACTAGCGAGTACACCGTCTGAACTCGATGACTGTCTGTTTACCAGTTGATTATACGGCGTTGTCCACTTAGTTGTTTCCCCCAGTCTTAGATCCCTCCCGGGCCCTAACTTCACTCCCACCGTAACGTTGCTAAGTGTCGTACTCTCGCAACTTTTTTTCCAGTTGTTCTTATGTGTTACATGGGCAGGCGGGGATAAAGAGAAATGAACACGTCGACGTAACACTTTTTTTTCACTAGCTGCTTATATTTTATGACCCACCGTCTAATTTCTTATGGTGGGTCGTATGTTGCCACTTAGCCTCAGTGACTGGGTCCGGGTTCCGGTGTGACTGAAAGTGACACCACACCGGCTCCCGTCCCCACTCACACCTTTTCCCGTGTCCCGCCACGTGGAAGCGGGCTCTATTTGTTTACATCCATTTGATATCTTTTTTGTGCAGCATTAGAAAAACTTATAACTAATACAAAATCAAGTAAGGTATTAGTAATCAAAACGAAATTGAATATTTAGAAAGAAGGAAGGAAGAGAATTGAATTGAGAAGACATAGGTATAATATTGCCCGTCACATGATTGTGGGCGGCGGCCCGGGTCTTGGAATGACCCTCAAGACGCTGGCCATCGCTCACCATGCCTTTAACATCTACCATCCTAAAAACTAACATAACTAGAAGAGATTAGGGTACGTTAAAGCTAGAAACTAAGACTAAGACCTCCATGTCCAGCCTGCAAAACTATTTACGATATACAATAGAGAGGTAACTGATTTTGTGGTTGGCTCAAAGTTGCTAATAAAAGGGTACTTGTGGTAAAAGTATTAACGTAATGACGCTAACCGTTTGTGTTGAGCCTACAAGGCTCCTAGTAGAGTACATCAGGCGCAAGCACCTCCCGGCTCCGCCGACAACACGACCTGAACGGTGGTTTTCCCCGATCTACCATAGGTATCCGTCGGGTTGGGCTCAAAAAAGAGGAACCACAATTAAGATCCTTCCATCCAGACCGTGCGCCGCCTCTTACCAGGGGGCGTAGGTCGCTTGAAGAGGTGCCTAACTTCAAGCTTCAGATCAGCACATTCCGGCCCCGCCAGCAATACAGCCTGAACGGTGGTTTTCCCCGATCTACCATAGATATCCGTCGGGTTGAGCTCAAAAGAGAGGGACCACAATTAAGATCCATTCATCCAGACTGTGCGCTGCCTCTTAACGGAAGGCGTAGGTCCATTGAAGAGGTACCTAGCTTTAAGCTCTTACTAGACATGGAGGTGCTGGTAACTATTTACATATAAGGTGCAATCTGTTTTTAGGATTGTGTTGACATATCATCAAGAGGTCCCGCATAGGACTTGTTGATATTTTTAAAAATATCGAAAATACCATATATCGATTTTTAAAGAGGATCATAGTCGGTCATCGGTACATCGAAGAAGTGTATCGAAATATCGATGGCCTATTACGTAATAGTGGCCATTAACAGTCAGCTCAAACGAATTGCTAGGTGTAACAGTTTGTGGGGATATTAAATGTAATGATCACATGTGCTCAGTGGCAAATAAAGTCGGTAACAGACTTTTTTTGGTAGCATACTGGGGAATCGCAGTCGGTCTAAGAAGCAGACTACTTACAAAACACATGTGCGTCCAGTCTTAGAATATTCTGAGTTGTATGAGATTCACGCAAAGTAGGACTAACAGGAGCCATTGGACGTATTCAGTGAAGGACAGCATGAATGGTCACAGGTTTGTGTAATCCGCAAGAGAGCATCACAGAAAAGCTGGAAAATCTGAACTGGCGAACGTTTCAAGACAGGTGCCAACTGTTTCGCCGTATGCTACTA
Source organism: Schistocerca serialis cubense (assembly GCF_023864345.2). Lineage (NCBI taxonomy): Eukaryota > Metazoa > Arthropoda > Insecta > Orthoptera > Acrididae > Schistocerca > Schistocerca serialis. Next base: position 864,984,247 of record NC_064641.1, on the reverse strand, counting down.
ACAAATTTTCAAGAAGTAGTATTGAGTGATGAACTTAGCAATATGCTACAAACCCGTGCATGTTGCTGCTATAGGGACCGTGTGGACAAGATTTGATCAATTACAGCGCGCACGCAGACATTCAAGCAGTTATTGTTACCGTGCTCCATATGCGAATGGAATGATAATAAACCCAATAGATGCTACAGTGGAATACCCTCTTTCATCGACTTGATAGTGGTTTCCATTGTATGGATGTGTGTTTAGATTTGTTTCGGCAGCAGTGTCAAGGACAGGGTCGACATTTGAGATTATTCATTTGACAGGACGGTGTTTGCGCGTCGTAGCATATATCGTTTAGCTACCATAGGTATGTATGATTCTGGCTCATTCCTATACTTCGAAATTTTTATTTACGGGTTCCCCCTTTTTTCGCATATGTACCTTGTAAGGTGCCTCTTACGTGAGGAAGACATTTTTACCAGTTTTAATAAATTATTGTCTCTTATTGATGTATTCACGATAGTTAGGAAGTGCTGTAGTCCGTAGCCGGCCATGAGTCGGAGAGCATTTCCCACGCTGGCTGGCTAGGTGACGAAGCGACCATATGTCGCGCGTAGTGGGGTGGGGCTCGGCGCTGGACCGTAGCAACAAGCGTCAGCCTGGGAAATATAAATGACGGGAAGTACCGCCATCTTGGTGTCAAAGTCACCGATTTTGTTTATTTATATTTAATAAGTAAAGTCATTTATGACAACTTGAATACTAGGAGGGGCCTCTGGATGTTTAAAACTATTTATCACAATTTTGCCTCGTTAAAATTCACACCCGTTCATTAACAAATGCATATCTTAGCAGGTACGAACTTGATCGGAAATCCACAAACTGTGACGAAACTAGTAAGAGATACGGACTGCGCGCCAAAGTCGGCAGTCGGCGTTGAGAGCTCTTCCTGTCTTGTTCGATCTTAGCCATGCTCTCGGTTACGAGTAGTTTGTGACATGAGAGTTTTATTATTGATCTAATAAGAATAAAAGTGGTTTTATGGCATTCTGAATGTTAATTTCGAGTAAATAGATACCCCAAAGTTGATCGACAGCAATTTCAGATAATTAGTTTCTACCGACAGAAACATCCAATGCGCCAATGAAGAATCTGCACGGGACGACATTTACGAGAGCTGCACCGCGCACAGGTAGGAGGAAACCCGACGACACAACCCACCAAGGCGGATCAAGGAAGGTCCGACTTACACTCGCAAATTTCGAGTAGAGATGCTGACCAGTTATACTGTACGTCACATAAACCACCCTCTACGGACTCGCGGCTAAGCTGAGTGCTAACAGTATCAGTTTAGAAGCGAGGAGATTTCGCAACCTCCTGGTACGGGAAAACTGTTACGAAATTGCAGCAGCCAAATTTTCAAACCTTCGGCGTCTGATCATATTCCAGATTGGAGAAAATTTCGTAGGGACAAGTAGAAAAGTTCTGCCAAGACTGTACACCCGTAGCTTGTTGCAAGAGCCGCCTTTTGTCTTTGCTGCGGCAGCTGGACGCTTGCGTGTCCCTGTTGCGGAAGGACACTTAAAAATTCTGCAGCCGGGCGTGTCGCCCGAGGCGTTCTTGTTTAGAACTCGCGTGAATTGTTAAAGGCACATGCGACCCCGTGTCGCCGACGGCGAGTTGCGCAGGGTAAAACAGCACAGTACAGGAGCCGCTGGCCGCTCTGCGTGGGCGGTGACGACACGGCAGAGCCACACCGCTGCGGTGCTTACTACCTGCACCGCGCCGACTATCTGTGCGGGGGGTTGCATACGGCGGTACGCTCAGCTTGTTTCGTTACTCAGTTAACTGTGGCGAGTATCGAGCGAGCTATTTTGTGTTTGCACTCATCACGCTACTGAATAAGAATGGTGGTCACCTGCAGTAACGAAACAAACCTAATACGGAATAAAAATAATTGCAATCGGACAGATAGTCTGAACTCTTTATCAGCTTGCGATTGTACACCCGGACTGCGTGGTGCGTATTGCGAACTTTGTAATTGGACCTGGTTTTATTGAACCACACCGCACACAACTTGGTACAAATATAAAAACATTTACATAGGAATATCGCAATACATAGAATCTAAACCCTACTTTAGGATCGCTTTACGGTATCAAATGGTTCAAATGGCTCTGAGCACTATGGGACTTAACATCTATGGTCATCAGTCCCCTAGAACTTAGAACTACTTAAGCCTAACTAACCCAAGGACATCACACAACACCCAGTCATCACGAGGCAGAGAAAATCCCTGACCCCGTCGGGAATCGAACCCGGGTTACGGTATCAACATTGCCACTTATATATGTAGAATCCAGATATGACGCCAACTGACAATTTGCTCGAATTGTGACTCATTAATGTGCAGTCCAATATTACTAATGTTACGTTTCGTCAGTAGTATAGCTTTATATTTCTGTATGCTTAAGACCAATTGTTCCAAGTCGACATCATTTCAGGATGTATTTGTATATTTTTACAAGTTGTTTCGCATGGCACTTTCTCGGAGATAAAAATTTTGTTTGCGAGGCTACTCGTAACATTATTGCGCAAGTCATACATACCCGTTGTAATGGTACTTGAATTACGTAACCATTACAGCACCTCAACTCAACCTCTCGATACCAGCAATATTCTACTGTGTTTATGTAAAGTAGCTAACATATTTCTGAGACAACATTCAGATTTGATTTCATTAATGTAGAGGCACTTTGATACATCGATATGTTTATATTGCAATAATATTACTCTTATGTGTATTCTTTCTTTTGTCACTATGATCTTTGACGTATTTGTAACTCTGATTTTTGGGCGCATAAGCGGTTATTAGAGAGTCAGGTCTTGGTCGTCATGTTGAAAAGACTCAGATTGTAGTCAGTTTATAAAATGTGAACTTCAACAGCGAGGAAGATTTTTTGAAGTATGTTTTATATTGTGAAGCGATGTTTTGTGAGTTACGTGATATTGCAACAAAAGTAATAAAAAAGAAGTGTAACTTAAATTCGAAGTGCTGATTACTTTTTTACATCACCATCGTCCTAACTTGCAGAAGTTTAATCTTCAAGAATGGTTTGTGAAGCACATCTATAAAACTTTTGAATGTCGCAGAATAACACCTAGGCCTCTTTGCATCCGAGCGTGGAATCATCACTAGATTTTAGACGAGTGAGCCATGAGTTCACAACGAGACCAGCGCGGGAAACACGAAAAGATGAGTGCCTAGTTTATCCATTATTTCATGAAATGACTTTATTAAATGTGCTCTAATGACACCTGCCACATAATGTAACTTTGTTGTTGCCCGAAAATGCAATATTTAGCAGCGTGAGCAACACTACAATCATAATTAAATTTTACCTTGTTGTGGTAGGGTTATTAGACCTTTCACACATACGGCGCGCCGGCCGGAGTGGCCGAGCGGTTAAAGGCGCTACAGTCTGGAACCGCACGACCGCTACGGTCGCAGGTTCGAATCCTGCCTCTGGCATGGACGTGTGTGATGTCCTTAGGTTAGTTAGGTTTAAGTAGTTGTAAGTTCTAGGGGACTTATGACCACAGCAGTTGAGTCCCATAGTGCTCAGAGCCATGTGAACCATTTTGAACACATACGGCACTTTTCCACACACAGGAGCTTACCCCTACGGACGTCTGCAAACTGCCGGTGGCTTTCAAAACCTGGACGAGCAATAGTGTTTTTATTCTGTGTAACGCGTTCTTGGTTGGTGCGATGAAAAAAATCTGCGAGGAAGCCAGATCGCGAGACATCGGTCACACTGACTGTCGGAGCTAATTTGTTTAGCTTTCCTACTGCTGTTTCTCGCACATAATGATGGCGTTTAATTTTGAGAGAATTTCTCTCGCTGTCGGCTGTTTCAGAGACATTAATATTGATGCCATTGGACGCGGTTAGTAGTTTAATATTGCTTCTAGTGTAAATTAAATGGAGAGGCGAGTTCTGCGTATAATTGACAGTCGGCAAACTAAATTTAAACTCGCAAGTTAGATGAAGGAAGTGGCAGCGAATGAAAGGTTGGCGCCGAGGCCAGTACGGCCGCGGGCGACGATCGCAGGCCTGCCGACGTCGGCTCCCCGTGTTTACACGGGGCGAATGTGCTTAGCGGCGGGCGGACTGTGTCCTGGGTCACTCTCGGACACTGCGACGCTGCACGTACGAGTATATGCACTCTAAAAATGGTCGAAAATCAAAATGGCCGAGTTATTTTTAAATCCTTCGAAATGTGTTAATCCTCAAGAACGACGAGCTCCCCGTTTTTCGGCAACCAGAACTTGCCTCTTCGCTCACGCCACCTGTCGCAAAGTCACTCGCAAACCAGACACGTGGTAAATACATGTGCTTGTCCGTGCGCTCTTGTCTGTGAAATTTATTTCTCTCGCCTTTGTGGTTAAATTTGTATAAAAACGCCTACCGTACTGAATATGGAACTGGAAGGTATGTCCTTTATCTTGCATTATACCTTTATTGTTTAAATTGTACATTTATACACAGTATTTCTGTGGGTGTTTTTGTTACTCCAGAATCTTGAGTTTCAATGTTTTTAGTTGCATGTCAAGTTTTGTCGAGCAATATTTCATTTTACAGGCATGAAATTTAGACCGATGACAATTGTTTAACACAGTAACATTCGACGCCCTCATCTGCCTCGCCTGCGTTCCCGGGTTCCCGGGTTCGATTCCCTGCGGGGTCAGGGATTTTCTCTGCCTCGTGATGACTGTGTGACGTCCTTAGGTTAGTTAGGTTTAAGTAGTTCTAAGTTCTAGGGGACTGATGACCATAGATGTTAAGTCCCATAGTGCTCAGAGTCATCTGCCATTTTGATTTTCTTCTTCTTAAGCCGAAAGTTAAATTACTTCAAGTATTGGAACACAGTAGTTTCTAGTTTATTCTGTTATAGACCCTTTTGAAACAATCAAGAAATTTACCAGAAGAGCTTCATACGATATTTTGAAGCAATTTAAAAGAAACAGAATGAAGGAGAAGTTTTCGACCATGGGAGGAACACTTGCAGAAATTTTGAAATGTTTAGCTGTTTTACGCCGTGTTTTGAGATATTTCAAGACTTCAAGAAGAAAAATGGATAGCCGCTAGTTACAAACACGAACGTTTCTTGCAAATAAATGACAATGTCTTAAATCTTCGATTGAACTGACTTACTGATCTGCGACACACACACACACACACACACACACACACACGAAATTCGGGACAACCTCCTAAAACATTCCAGTGTTCAAGCGACCGCAGCAAGCGTCGAAAAACTCAGGTGGCCGAGCGGTTCTAGGCGCTACAGTCTGGAACCGCGCGACCGCTACGGTCGCAGGTTCGAATCCTGCCTCGGGCATGGATGTGTGTGATGTCCTTAGGTTAGTTAGGTTTAAGTAGTTCTAAGTTCTAGGGGACTGATGACCTCAGATGTTGAGTCCCATAGTGCTCAGAGCCATTAGAGACATATTTTGAATCGGAACATACCTTCTAACAAAGTTGGCTGCACATTCCTAAGATACTGCCTACCCTGTCAATGTGCAAATGTCATATTAAGCTATAAAAAACGTCGTCGGAGTGCGCTGCGCAGTAACTGTAAGCACAAAACGTGTTTCCAGACCCGTAAGCCCCGAAAAGCATCTTATGAAAATGTTCAGAGCAAGACCATGGCGATTACCCTTTTCTTTAGCTTGTTCTTCGTAGCCGAATCGTCAGTGTCACACATCCTGGACATGAAGACTCTGTTCTGTTCCCGCACCTTGCAGGGAATATTATCTCATTCTTGTTTGATTTTTAGATGTCGCAGTTTGCAGTGCAGTTGGTAGTGATATTTGCACAGTGCAGTAATCATTTTTGCAATAAAATTAATTTTAAAGTAAACAGAATCGTGATAATGATTTAATATTCGTGGTGTTGATGGGCCACTCACCTGTCGTGCCTGTTGGAGGTATTTTTCTTTTGATTCTGAGACGATAAGTGTTGGTGTGGTCTTCATTCCGAAGACTCGTTTTATGCTGTACAAGCCTCTTCATCTTCTTCATCTCCTGATTACTACTGCAAGTTAAATCCCTTTGAATCTGGTTACTGTATTTATCTTTTGGTCTCGCTCTACGATTTTTATCTTCCACACACTTCCCTCCAATACTAAACTTGTGATTCCTTGATGTCTTAGGATGCATCGTGGCACCCGATCACTTCATTTAGTCAAGTTGTGCCACAAATTTCTTTTTTTCCCCAGTCCTATTCACTACCTCCTCCACACTATGTACACATCTGATCTTCAGCATTCGTCTGTAACGCCACATTTCAAGAGATTATATTTTTCTCGGCTGAACTGCTTGTCGTCCACGTTTCATATCTGCATAATGCTACACTCCACACAATACCTTCCGAAAAGACTCCCTAACATTTAAATTTGTATTTGATGATGTTAACAAATTTCCGTTTTTCAGGAACGTTTGCCTTGCTGTTGTCAGTCTGCGTCTTTTATCCTCTCCGCTTCAGCCATTATCAGTTATTTCTTTTAGTATTTTATTTCTTAATCTGACTCCTTCAGTAACGCCTGATTTAATTCGACTACACTGCATTGCCCTTGTTACTTTTGCTGAAACTGGGTCTCATTTGTGGCCGTGTTGGTCTAGCGGGTAGAGCGCTGGACTCCAGCTTGGAGTTCATGTTTAGGAGCGGGTAATTTTCAACGTTCCAGTCCTTCCGGAGCGACCCGGGTCCACTCTACATGCTGACTAGAGGTCTTTCCTGGGGTGAAAGGCTACCGGGGCCATGGGATAGCCATTCTCCCCCTCCTAGTGGCGCGGCGAACGAGGTGACCGTCACTCACTTCACGTATTGTGGCCTCATTTCCAAATGCCACACACTTTGAATAAAGTAGTGAGGCGAAACTTCCTGGCATATTAAAAATATGTGCAAGACCGAGACTCCAACTTAGCCCGTCTGCCTTTCGCGGGCAAGTGCTCTGGCAACTGAGCTATGCAAGCGCGTCTCACGACCCGCGCCCACAGCTTTGCTTAGGTAGGAGACAAGGTGCTGGCGGAAGTAGAGCTGTGAGGACGGGTCGTGAGTCGTGCTTGGGTAGCTCAGTTGATAGAGAACTTGCCGGCCTGTGTGGCCGAGCGGTTCTAGGCGCTACAGTCTGGAACCGCGTGACCGCTACGGTCGCATGTTCGAATCCTGCCTCGGGCATGGATGTGTGTGATGTCTTTAGGTTAGTTAGGTTTAAGTAGTTCTAAGTTCTAGGGGACTGATGACCTCAGAAGTTAAGTCCCATAGTGCTCAGAGCCATTTGATAGAGAACTTGCCCAGTTTTAATCTGCCAGGAAGTGTCATATCAGCCTTCACTCTGCCGCCGAGTGAAAATTTCGTTCTGTAAGTACTGAGGCGTCTGTTTCTCTGCACTGAATGATCCCACTACAACGATTGGCTAAGACGAAGTACGGTGTTTTCTCTTGTCGCCTTACTGAACAGTGGTTGGTTTCGGGCTGGAAATGGCTCTGAGCACTATAAGACTCAACATCTGAGGTCATCAGTACCCTAGAACTTAGAACTAATTAAACCTAACTAATCTAAGACATCACACACATCCATGCCCGAGGCAGGATTCGAACCTGCGACCGTAGCAGTTGCGCGGTTCCGTACTGAAGCGCCTAGAACCGCTCGGCCACCGCGGCCGGCTTTCGGGTTGGATGACGTCCTAACATCCTCCTCCTCGTCCCCTCCCCCCCACCCCTACTCTCTCTCTCTCTCTCTCTCTCTCTCTCTCTCTCTCTTTCTCTCTCTCTCTCTCTCTCTCTCTCTCTCTCTCGCGCGCGCGCGCGTGCACTTATAAAAGGGAGGAAGAAAGATTGTGTTTAACTCGCCCTTGACCGTCGCCTCTCCTTGACCCCCAATCTCCGGACTCTCCAAGCCAAGGCACACTCCCGACTCCGTCTCCTCAAGCTCTTTTGTGGCCGCACATGGGGTCTGGACCCCTCCATCATCCTCCACACCTATAAACCCCTCATCCGCCCTATCCTCTGCTATGCTCATGCCGCCTGGCTCTCCGCCTTTCCTACATTTTACAAATCCCTTCAAATCCTAGAACGTCATGCGCTCCGCCTCGCCTATTGCATCCGCCTCCCATCCCCCACGCGGATCCTATATGCCCTCATCCCGTTCCCGCACCTAGTCCTTTTCCTCGAACGGATACGGATCCTCTACATCTCCTGCAAACTTGATCCCCCTCACTCGCTTGTCTCTCCCATCCTCTCCCACCCCCGTCTGCTGCCGCGCCTGCATTCCCTCATCCCACCTGCTCTCCATCTCACCATACCCTCGCCCAAGGTGGCTTCCACCAACTCCCCCTCCCAGATGATGCCCTCATCCCCTCCATCTGCCCCTCCTACCAACTTTGATCCTCCCCATCCACACCCTGTGTTTTTCCCCAAGGTCCTCCGCTACTCCCCCTACCTTCTCTCCTCCCCCTCCCATCTCCTCTGTCACTGGCCTCTACACCATCCCCTCTCCCTCCTCCCCCACGTTTCCCCCTTTTTGGCAGGTCCCCGGACTCGTACACGTATAGTGAACTTTCGCGCGCCGGAGATCATCGTCTAGTGTTTGTGTGTGCCGTCGTCATTAAAGACGGAGCACAAGATCGGATGGTGTCGGGGATGGGGAAGGAAATCGGCCGTGCCCTGTCAAAGGAACCATCCTGGTGTTTGCATGGAGTGACTTTACGGAAATCACGAAGAACCTAAATATGGACGGACGGTAGGACGCGGGTTTGAACAGTCGTCCTCCCGAATGTGAGTCCAGTTGCTAACTACTGCGCCACTTCGCTTGGTGCGTGCACTTATGGAGTCACGTACAGCGCGCGTGTGCTCACCGTATTGTTTCTGTAGTCGTAGGTAACTTCTCCCGTCTCCGGCGTCACCGGCCAGAAGGCGATGTGCCCCCCCTTTTGCCTCTCCCGCGAGCAGCAGTTTGTCGACTTCCCGCCGGTAAGCGGCCGACCACGCGGTGATAAGCTCCTCCGCCAACTTCCCAATCAATGGGAAGGAACTGCGCCTCGTATAAATTACTAAGATAACGGCGGCCGACTTAGTTCAGTCGCACAAGAAGCTGGCCGCGCGGCCGGTTGCCCGCTCCGAGTATCCGATCGCCCTGGGCACGTTATCTCGCCGCCCCGTAATGTCTTCTAATGTGAGTTGCTCTGCCGGCCGGGCCAGACAAACGGGCCCGTTATCGCCGGTCAGCTATGCGGCGTCTTCCTCGCGTTTGCTCCAGGAATGCGCCTATCGGTCTCCCCTTCCTTCCGGGTACTTGTCTGTGTTTGCGATCGGCCGCACGAGCTGCCGACCAAAGCGGTGCAGCCGTTAACTACTGGGATGACAATTGGTTACATTGGTTGCAACCGCTCCCAGCAGTTTCTCGTTTCCCCCCACATTCGTTCCGGGCGAAAATGGCACGACCTCTTACAAGAAACCATGTTTGTACCCCATTCTGGTCACAAGCCAATGTGAGGTAGACCGCCGTCTCCGAATTCCATTGTTGACAAGAAGGTAACGCTTTGTGGTGCAGAAATGCTGCATCGTTATTTGACTTTAAAAAAACGAAATTTAATATGGGAGTTGACGACATATCGCGAAAGACACGGGACCTCTACTTTTCATGACATTTTGTTTTCACGGTCTAGTTGCATATATTATAAATCTTTCCCAGCCATCGTCATCTCTTAAGCGGCGACCCCGAGCCATTTTGCACTCACGGCATCAAACCACCGACGGTGCGCCACTTCCTAAGCCAATGTTAGTCTGATGTTGTTCCCAGCTGGGCACACGTGACAAATGCTGGAACGTTATATTTTACTTTTGACATGAGCATATCTGCTCGAAATTCTGCTATTGCTTTGTAGCAATTTTGCGATTTAGCAAGATTTCATTCTGATGAAGACACCCGTAGTAGGTGTCAAAACGTAGGCCAATGTACCTACCGTTTATGTGCAACGGGTTGGCTGTTTTATCCTATGTTGAAACTAATATGTGGCTGCTGAATAACAGCCGAGATCAAACTGTTAGTTTTTTAATTTATTACGTTTTAATGTGTGTGTTTCTCATTTGAGCTATCCGAGGCTTTAGGAAATACAAAAATGGTTCAAATGGCTGTGAGCACTATGCGACTTAACTTCTGAGGTCATCAGTCCCCTGCTTAAACCTAACTAGCCTAAGGACATCACACACATCCATCTCTTTTTATCTGCCCCGCTAAGAGACTGCGTGATACAAAACGCTGTGAAATTTGCAGGCATTTGATTCACTGAAAACGGGACGGGGAACATCTGCTTCGCTGGCAGATCCTTTTTAAAAAATGAAATATTCGTAAATATTTCCGCCTTTCAGAACTGTTCTGATACTCGTGTTTTCTCTGTGCCTCGCCAGACCTATTGCATTCTGCTGAATAAGCACAATAAAGGCAGAAAAACGAGAAACCATTACCGAATCGAATATTGCTTCCCGCTGCATCGTGGATCCTCCAAATCCTACATGCACCTCTCGTCATCTACGTCCCACACCCCTCTCTCTCACAAACACACACACACACACACACACACACACACACACACACACACACACACATACATAACCAGATTGAGAGGGTTAAGGCCATCTATGAATGGCTTTGAAAAATGTCGCTGAGATAAGCCGTTAATCGTCAAACGAGGGTATAATTCTGTCAAAGCAGAAACTGTTTGATGGAAATGTTACCGATAAATAACACGAGACAGTCGCAGTTACTTCAAAGCCTCCGAAATACCTGAGTTCATTTTGACTGTCATACGTCTAGCTTCTAAATGATGATTGCAGACCTCTTAATTTTCTTGTAAATTACGCTACGGATAAGTAAAAGTGATGTATATTTCTTTTAAGTCATAGTAACAGTATTGCAGAGCTCGAAATAGTGGACTGTATGGAAGGAAGCTCTGTTTGTTGTGTTGTGATGCTGCGTGTGCTCTTATATTCTTCCTCTATATCACCAATACGATACTTATTGATACTCAGGAGTATTCTTCCTCTGTTTTTATTTGTTGCAATGCTGTCGTTCCTTCGGCAACAGTGGTCTTAAGCTCGACCTTATACAAGATATATAGATAACTGAAATCGGTTTTCAGTGGGAACACACGTTCACCAGTGTCAAAGATTGGCGGTGTAGGGCAACGAAATTTTGATGCACTTGAATAACTGCTCACTAAGCTCGGATCTGTCACAAGTATGTCTTGGGGGGGGAGAATTGCGCTCGCATTCTTTTCACTTTTTAACATTTTTTGTTTTGTTTTGATTAATTAATGAACTAGGAATTTCTTTACTAGATTGCAACACACTTTCCATAGTTATCAGGAACATTATAACATATACAAATATAATAAATAAAGTAATGAATATGAGAAATATTAATATATTTTTATCATGAAGCTAACACTTCCATATACATCAGACTTATATTAAGAAATCATAAAAGAACGTACAATAGCAAACCACAAATAAGAAAACAAAATCAAGGTCAGAAATTACAGTTGAGCTTTTCATTCCTACTCACTTTCACTTTCAATGTCACAACCTTTGCATATGGTTCAAATGGCTCTGAGCACTATGGGACTTAACATCTATGGTCATCAGTCCCCTAGAACTTAGAACTAATTAAACCTAAGGACAGCACACAACACCCAGTCATCACGAGGCAGAGAAAATCCCTGACCCCGCCGGGAATCGAACCCGGGAGCCCGGGCGTGGGGAGCGAGAACGCTACCGCACGACCACGAGCTGCGGAGCTTTGTATATGATTGTTTTTGCAGAATGAATGGAACACACATATTAGGAACACCTGAAACAAGCTATAGACACTTTTATCATCTTGTCTTTTTCCTTTTTAGAGTTTTTAGTCTTCAAACAGATGTGACATCTTCCTCTTGAATAAAATTCAGCAGATTGAACAGCTGCAGTAATGCTGGGTAGCGTTTTCCCTAGAACACTTTCCATTCCAAAGATGATAGACTTTTGTAAACCCATGACATTCATTGCTCTCTCTTCCACAGCTGGCCTAACGAGCTGTTGACCCTGTGTTTTCGTGAAGTGAAAAGTGCTTTTACGACCTTATTCGTCGAAAATACGTGTTATATTTACCTGTGCATCAGGACACCTCACCATGATGCGGAGAATAAAACGGCTTGCCCCACGAAAACATGACAAGCTACCTGTAGTAAATAATACACAAGTGATCCGGAAAAATCATGCACGCCAAGTGTAAAGAGTAAGTAAAACGGAAACCCACTGATGATGGCACAGTGGTGCCGAAACATGTTTGGGTACTGAGAAAAAACGGTGTTTTGCATAACTGGCGGACCTCACATCCTACAATTTTAACTGCCAACACGGTCAACACGAGGAGCTGCAAATCGAAATCATGAATATGCGTGAGGCTGTTTGGAGAATAATGTTTGCAACGAAATGTGGTGGTAGCGTGTCGATAAATTTGAGAGAAATCATATGAAATACGAATTTGGGACTGGTCGAAGTCGATTAGTTGTCTGCCGATTAAGAGCAAATGATTTAATCGTAAGTTGTATTGATATCTTCCTCTCGTATCTTATGAAGTATCTGATCTATGACATATTTACAACCCATATTACATATGTAACACAGTTTCTTGTGGTTTGAAATCTTTGGTTTGCCACAATTCTTTTCACTATTCGACAGAGTGTAGTTTAATGATAAAATTTATGCACTGATATTAGAAAATTGAAGCACTTTTCTACATTAAATGTTAGTTCGTAATTCTTAAACATCATAACTTTATTTTGTGTTGTTAGAATGGCGTGAGTCTCTGTGTGCTTCCATTACTACGGCCAATATATTTGCCGAACATTTATTCGTATTTAGCGTCCAATTTTTGCCCTTAATGTCAGCTATCCTTGTGATTAAAAAATTCTTAATTTATGCCATATGATAAATAAATAGGCTAATAATTGTGCTCAACCTTTGATGTAAATTGATACCTCTTATTAAGTATGTGATGACAACATTTTACCTTTTTAAATACGGTCAACGATTACATCAAGTACTCGGGATCAAATTTTTGTCGGCCCTGAAACCTTCAGACAACCTGCAACTGGGATACGTGACAATAAATAGCCGTTTAGTAATATAGATTCGTAAGTACATTTGTAAACAAACGAGGTGGATGTTCCAAACTACAAAACGAATAGGAATTCTGATTACAGTTGCTAAATACCATCACGTAGCTCGTGTAAGGTGTCTAAATTTTTCACTTACAACATTAATAACTGTCTGTCGTTCAGCACTGATCACGAGATGCTGATGAAGTTTTGTCCAACTTGTCGAGAGTGTTTGCACATCTTTCCCGGCCCATTCGGATGCGGTTCAGGGTACTACAAATTGCCTGAGGCTGGTCACATCCGCGGGGCTGGTCCTGGATGTAGAGCTGTTTCAGATATTGCGGAGGACAGTTTTGTCGTCTACAGCGTTTCCATTCATCGATGACACTGAATTCGTTTTCACTGAGAATCCTTTTTATTATAGGAATAAACCATTCGATACTGGAAGCGCAGTCTTCCGTCTGATATCAGGAAGTACAGTGTGATTCAAGATAGGTAATCAGTATGTGGGAGTAGATCGTATTGACACACTATCACTGCACACGGATTCGTTAAGTTGCACATATGTCTTTTGCACAGTACTCTGCTGCTGAGTGTACCAATCCGAGTGTCGATACTCGGACAGTGCTGTCAATCGCCAACTAGTATCACGGATCTTGTGGAGAACGCAGAAGTTGGGATCAAGTGTTCCATAAAGGAAAGTATCTTGTCTGACGTGACCCTAAGGTTCAAATGGTTCAAATGGCTCTGAGCACTATGCGACTTAACTTCTGAGGTCATCAGTCGCCTAGAACTTAGAACTAATTAAACCTGACTAACCTAAGGACATCACACACATCCATGCCCGAGGCAGGATTCGAACCTGCGACCGTAGCGGTCACGCGGCTCCAGACTGAAGCGCCTTTAACCGCACGGCCACACCGGCCGGCTGACCCTAAGGTATTTTGGGTGTATATAATGACGAAGTTGGTCTCCTTCAAAATAGCCATTAAGGGTTCTGCTTGCCATTGTAATGGATAGATGAAAACGTGCAACTTCCTGCATTATTTCGGTTAGGTTGCGATCTCCACTTACGAAAGAATTGGGTTGTGATGTCTAGATTAAAAGATCCGATTTCTGCACTTGTTTCGAAAGTTTTGGGTTTGATAGCTATTGCTAAGAAGCAGAGGTAGCCAGATAACCTCAAAGATCTCCTGGCTGAAATGGCTTTGTCACAAGACATGTCAAACGGCTCTTTCCAGGATCATCCCGCTATAAACCTGTTGATAAAATAAGGCAAGTACTGCAATTAGTAGCTGCGTGCTCGTATTGAGGGCGCGTAACTCACTGCATGCAAATTACCCAAACTTCATTCATTCATTCTGTATTTGCTCGTTAGTGAACTTAGCTACTCCCAACTAATCGTACACAGAATTTCGAAGTTTTTCGTAACTTTTTCTCGACACTCGCACATAATAATGAAAGGAGCACGAAAAAAGTGTATCAGTTACCACATTTTCGCTGTTCATGCTGCAAAACTTCAGCCCGGGTTCGATTCCCGGCTGGGTCGGAGATTTTCTCCGCTCAGGGGCTGGGTGTTGTGTTGTCCTAATCATCATCATTTCATCCCCATCGACACGCAAGTCGCCGAAGTGGCGTCAAATCGAAAGACTTGCACCAGGCGAGCGGTCTACCCGACGGGAGGCCCTCCTCACACGCCATTATATAACAAATTTTAAACGTTTCAGTTTCTAAACATTGTCTTGTTTTAAAAGGTTCACACGCTTAAGTCAGATATTTAACACAGTAACTCAGTTATAAAGAAACCAAACGTTTGAAGCTGTTATATATATAGGAATTCGATTCTTTAAAGAATGGAATCCACGTCTCGGGGAGGGGAGGGGGGGGGGGAGATTATATTTCTTAATATAAAGAAGTTGGACTGTGTAACATTTATGCGTGATAATTGATAATAAAGGGAAACTAGGCGTACTTACCCGTCATTATGAGTAAGATCACCTATCGCGAGTCTACAGAGTCGTATGCGACGCTGGAGGCAGATAATGACGATGACGTCGGCCGGTGCGGGATGTAATGACGGCGCTGATTTCCGCGCCCCCTGCTAATCGCTGTCCGCATAAAGACCTGTCTCGTTACCGTGGCGCGGGTCGCCGCCCTAACAAGCGAAGCTGCCTCCCCCCCCCCCTCCCCCCTCTGCCCCAGCCCCCTTCCTGGCGTACCTGTCATTGTGGGGCGTCAACTCTGGCTGCTGTACGTCTGGTCGTCTTAACGATGACGAATGATTTTTTCGAAATTCTGAACTTAAGTCTTGGACTTTTCTAAAATTTAATGAATGTTGCCAAGAGAATCAGTCTTAGTGGAGTTCAGTACATGCCAATTTCTGTTTGTTGCCTCTTTGCTTGCAAGAGAATTTGTCTCGTGTTTCTATGAATTTGGCTGTTTCCTGCTGTTACAACGAACAGTTGTGTTGAAGTTCTCACAGCAACCCATTCGGCACTTCATAAAGTTACAGACTACACTGCTGGAAAAAAAATTGGAACATTCCTGTAGACATTTCCAATTCTCTCAAGATTTATTGTTTCAGCGGCACAGAGGTAGCAGGTGTCGACCCATGCTGAAACACCCATGTTATTATGAAGAGCAGTCTAATCAATCCTGCAGATGGCGAATGCTGTACTGGGATAACTTATGCCACGCCTGCACCGTCTGTTCACCTAGTTCAGTAGGAGTTGTTGGTTGACGAGTCGCATGAGTCACTTTTCGTCCCATCATATCCTATAGATGCTCGATTGGAGACAAGTCCAGAGATCGTGCAGAGCACTTTGATTTTCGTGGGCAGTGTGTGGGCTGATGATGGGTGAATTCCGAAACGCGTCATATGAGTAATATAGCCTTTCCTTATCTATGTGTGACTGTTACCATTGCGATCCAGTCAGGTTGAATGCAAAACTACTGATCGTTTTAGTTTCAAGTTTGACATCGAATAACAAATGGCAAAAGAAATACTTTTCATGCGATACAATTACAAATTCAAGATTTTCGGATCTTTTCCTTTGCTTCTACTGTGGAACCTTGGCGGCCGTGGTGGTCTAGCGGTTTTAGGCGCTCAGTCCGGAACCTCGCGACTGCTACGGTCGCAGGTTGGAATCCTGCCTCGGGCATGGATGTGTGTGATGTCCTTAGGTTGGTTAGGTTTAAGTAGTTCTAAGTTCTAGGGGACTGATGACCACAGATGTTAAGTCCCATAGTGGTCAGAGCCATTTGAACCATTTTTTGTGGAACCTTGTTTCTTACCAACTTTCATGACTGTAGGGAAACGGGAAGTACTCTATAGGTTTTGATGAGTGAGTTTTCACCTAAATGACCGTATCTTTTAAATCCGTCGGCTGAGAAGCTTGAATGTTTGACACCGCCAAGGGTCCATAGACCTCAGTGCGCAACCTAAATTTGACCATTTTTTGAGAAAAGGGTTTTTAACAGTCACACGGACAGACAAAAAGACAGACAACAAAGCGATCCTAAAAGGGTTCCGGTTTTGCCAATTCCGATATGGAACCCTAATTTAAACTATGCAACTGAGACGGCAACGTAAACGATGTGTTTGTAAATGTCAAAACAGTTGCTGAATCTCTCGCGACGAATATCTTGGCAATAGTGAAAATTCAACGTGTGGTAAATCACTACATTTGCTCCGAATTCGATGGCTCTTCGGGACACGTTCGCTTCAGAATTCAGGGCGCTGTTCTAAGATATCTCTTTGTACTAACAATGTGATCCCAATCGAAACCCGGAGAGCCTACTTCGCTCCATAGTCTCGTCAGTTTTGGAGGTAGTGTACGCTGGCATTAAAAACTGCTGCGCGTCCTAACGCTCGCTGGCTAGACGTCCCCACTGTGCACTGTAGCCGCGCCGCTGTTTGGCCGCACGTGTCTCCCGGCCTGGCTGCTGCGACGCGTGGCGAGGACAAAGTGCGCGCCCGCGGGCGGGTGTTTTATTGCGGCCGGCTAATGACGACGGTGATTGCTGGCCGCGTCGCCCGCCTCGTTCGCCACGTGAGGGATGGCGTCGCCGCGAGGGCCTGGCCACCACTGTGATCCCAGACTGTCCACCGCCTGCGGACCTCTCTCCGCACTTGCTACAGCGGTCGCCACGAAAATAGGCACCCCAAAGTCATCTCACGGTCCTACAGCATTGCCAGTTAGTGGTGATTCCAAATATACTATACTGGCCATTAAAATCGCTACACCAAGAAGAAATTCAGATGATAAATAGGTACTCATTGGACAAATATATTATACTAGAACTGGCATGTGATTACATTTTTACGCAATTTAGGTGCATAGATACTGAGAAATCAGTACCCAGAACCACCACCTCTGGCCGTAATAACGGCCTTGATAGGCCTGGGCATTGAGTCATACAGAGCTTGGATGGCGTGTACAGGTACAATTGCCCATGCAGCTTCAACACGATGCCACAGTTCATCAAGAGTATTGTGACGAGCCAGTTGCTCGGTCACCATTGACCAGACGTTTTCAGTTGCTGAGAGATCTGGAGAATGTGCTGGCCAGGGCAGCAGTCGAACATTTTCTGTATCCAGAAAGGCCCCGTACAGGACCTGCAACATACGGTCGTGCATTGTCCTGCTGAAATGTAGGGTTCCGCGGAGATCGAATGAGGGGTAGAGCCACTGGTCGTAAGACATCTGAAATGCAACGTCCACTGTTCAAAGTACCGTCAATGCGAACAAGAGGTAACCGAGACGTGTAACCAATGGCACCCCTTAGCATCACACAGGGTGATACGCCAGTATGGCGATGACGTCAAACACGAATGCGACCATCATGATGCTGTAAACAGAATCTGCATTCACCCGAAAAAATGACGTTTTGCCATTCGTGCAGCCAGGTTCGTCGTTGAGTACACCATCAGAGACGCTCCTGTCTGTGATACAGCGTCAAGGGTAACAGCAGCCATGGTCTCCGAGCTGGTAGTCCACGCTGGTGCAAACGTTGTCGAACTGGTCGTGCAGATGGTTTTTGTCGTGCAAACGTCCCCATCTGTTGACTCAGGGATCGCGATGTGGTTGCACGATCCGTTACAGCCATGCGGACAAGATGCCTGTCACGTCGACAGCTAGTGGTACGAGGCCGTTGGGATCCAGCACGGCGTTCCGTATTACCCTCCTGAACCTGTCGATTCCATATTCTGCTAACAGTCATTGGATCTCGACCGACGCGAGCAGCAATGTCGCGATACGATAAACCGCAATCGCGATAGGCTACAATCCGACCTTCATCAAAGTCGTAAACGTGATGGTACGCATTTCTCCCCCTTACACGAGGCATCACAACAACGTTTCACCAGGCAACGCCGGTCAACTGCTGTTTGTGTATGAGAAATCGGTTGGAAACTTTCCTCATGTCAGTACGTTGTAAGTGTTGCCACCGGCGCTAACCTTGTGTGAATGCCCTGAAAAGCTAATCATTTGCATATCACAGCATCTTCTTCCTGTCGGTTAAATTTCGCGTCTTTAGCACGTCATCATCGCGGTGTAGCAATTTTAATGACCAGTAGTGTAAGTTAAAATTCTGAAAATGTATTAGACATCTTTATCTGAATCTAGAATATGATGGAGTATTTTTCAAAAGAAAATTCTTCCCACCTGCTACGATGAAAGAGTAATGTTGCAAGAAATTTTGAAGAAAAAATATTTATTTACTGGAATCTTAGAAAAAAACGGAACCAGTGACATATTTAAGCTGAAAATAATATAAGGGCATTCTCAGAGTTTATAGATGCCTGTGATGGAAATTTTATCGCGAAAACGTGAAATTTTTCCGAGATAAAAAATAAAGTACAGTCAGAGGTGTGAAACTGTTCGTCGTCTGTAACGAAAAATGCCGTCGCTAGTTAATTAGCGTACTGTTGTACTGTTGGACCTTGCAGAATCTTCCAGTGAGAAAGTTGTTGAGAAAACTGTGAAATTAATTTTGATAACATCTGAGACCTCGTTACTGTATCAGATTACGTAAGGACGCAGTTTATTTACGAGAGACTCCGTGCGCGACACCGCAGCCATGCTTTCAGTTCCGACGGTTTGCCTTAATACGACCGATGATATTCCCTGTCTCCCCCAAATTTTTTATTCGTAGCTCTTACTAGTCCATCGTTACTGCAGCCATCACCCATATCGCCGATATACGCTATATAAAAGTAACTGTAGGTACTTTCAGGCCAGTATTTCCGTTGAAGTCGAGCAAAATGTATTTTTGCTTGTGGTTTTGTGAAACACAAGTTTTATCGAAATATACTGCAACGCTATTGTCCTTAGCAAGCATTAAGTGCAGTTTACTCAAAACTTCACTCTTGCCGTTGCAATGTTTCTGCATTCCATTATTGTTTCATTATTATATTTTCGGAGTCTAAAAGTAAGCGAGCGGAGAAGTCAAAGACCGGAGGTCTCTGAGCGAGAATAATAATTTTCCCATGGAGATCACTGTGTATTTATCTAGCCGTCGCGTACTCACCTCTGTCGTAGTATCAAAGCACAGTTCTACGCAGTAAATTTTTTTTTTTAAATCATCAAATTTCGTTTTCATTTATATCCCCCTCTTGGAGAGTCAAAACACTTGGTCCCTGCTAGAGATTCTCCTGATTTTGCTGCACTGTTAGTACGAAATATAATCGATTCGGAAATGTCACAAGGTTTTGTTGTCTTTTATGAACTAACTCAAAATTTATATTATTCAGGGCTTCTCCACTGCTGGCCAGATCAGTAAAAAAAATCTTCAATGTGTTCGACACGACAGTTTTAGATTGTTTTCAGTGTCTTTATGCCATCGCACACCGACCGAAATAGCACTTCACGTAGGCCCTTACTCCAGCATTCCGGTCACTACCAAACATACGTCAATGCACCGCTCCACGGAAGACTGAAACCAGACGTGAACACAGGATATCGCAAGACAACACAACATTGAACTGGCGCTGACCTACAGTACTGGTAACAGGGTACTCGCCGTAACAAAGGTATGAGGCGAGCGAATTACAAGCCTTAGCGCTGAGTGACTGCGGGCAGCAGGTATGACCTAGAAGTGTCTTAATTTCCTGACGTTCATTTTAAGCATTCTACGCGTACGAAGCGCCGAACGAGACAGCACAAAGTGACTGGCTTTTCATTCACGACCGAGTCACGTTCGAATTTCTGCCCGGGCAAACGCAAATAGCCTACAATGCCGACATTGCATTCAACCTTAAGTACGAAATCGCTCTACATCTGACTGTGAATGTACGACTTGACTACTCAGCAAAGTAAGTCGGGTAGATAGGACTGTTGGGCAGAATTAATGCATGTTTTGAATTAAAATTTTTTTGTTATATGCCTGTGCAATCAAGTCCATTCAGCTTTAGTACGTCTACCCCACCAGTTGGTCTTGCGATTCTGATATTAAGTCCTCCTTTGTATCATTTACGAATATGCTTTACAGTAGCACAAGGAAACTTAAGAACGTTTAATTTCATTGTCATGTGCCCTTTCCGATACACAGGCGACTCTTTCCTCGGTCACCAGTCATCTGACTGGTTTTACGCACCTGGCCGTGACTTCCTCTCATTTGCCAAGCCTGTCACCTCTCTGATTATTTGTTAGATATATTCCACTCTCTGTCTTCCCTACAGTTGATATCTTCTACTGCTCCCTGTACTACATGGAAGTTATTCCTTCCCGTGCCTTCTTCTTGTCAGTGTTTTCCACATACCTCTGTCGTCGTAGATTTTACGGGGAACGTCGTCATTTCTTACCTGAGTACCAGATCTTCAACATCCTTCTGCAACACCATATCTCAAACGCTTCGACACTCTTCTTCTCAGTTTTCCCCTCCGTCCGTGCTTCACATCCATACATTCTGTGTCTCCATACGTAGTTTATCAGAAATTTCACCTCTAAGTAAGGCCAATGTGTGACACTAAGACTTTTTTGACCAGGAATGTCAATTTTTACTGTGCGAGTCTACATTTAATTCTCCCCTTACTTCCTCCGTCATCGTTATCTCGCTTCTATGGTAGAAGGATTTCTTCACTTAGTTTACTTCGTGGTCCCCAGTTTTGACGTTTATTTTATCACTTATTTCTGCTACGCCTCATCACTTTCCACATGTTCAGTTTGTTCTCTGGCCATATTATACGCTCAATAAATTGCTCATTTCGTTTAGTATTCTTTCTCGCTTCCACTGAGGGTAGCAATGTTACTATCGAATCTTATCGTTGATAGTCGTTTATCCCGAATTTTAATCACACGGTTGAATCTATCTTTTATTTCCGTCATCTATAGGCTACACCGGATTAAAGGTGAACTGGAGAACGTATGAAAACATTATTACTGTCAGCAATAGCACATACGCTATGACAACGCGAGTATAAGAACCACTGACCGCCGCTAAGAAACTGAACATAATACATTTAAAAATAATTATGTACATACTTCTTGATTAGAGTCAGCAAAGCTTTATTACGGGGTGATCAAAAAGTCAGTATAAATTTGACAACTGAATAAACCACGGAATAATGTAGATAGAGAGGTACAAATTGACACACATGCTTGGAGTGACATGGGGTTTTGTTAGAACAAAAAGAAAACAAAGTTCAAAAAATGTCCGACAGATGGCGCTGGACAGCAAAACGTCAGTGACTGCTACCGTGACGGGTGAGAGGTACGCCGATATGTTACAGAATCGCATCATCCCCAGCCTGGCTGATAAACAGCTGCTGGAACGTACGATGTTTATGCAGGATGGCGCTCCACCCCATATGCTAGACGCGTGAAAGATCTCTTGCGCGCGTCGTTTGGTGATGATCGTGTGCTCAGCCGCCACTTTCGTCATGCTTGGCCTCCCAGGTCCACAGACCTCAGTCCGTGCGATTATTGGCTTTGGGGTTACCTGAAGTCGCAAGTGTATAGCGATCGACCGACATCTCTAGGGATGCTGAAAGACAACATACGACGCCAATGCCTCACCATAACTCAGGACATGTTTTACAGTGATGTTCACAACATTATTCCTCGACTACAGCTATTGTTAAGGAATGATGGTGGATATATTGAGCATTTCCTGTAAAGAACATCATCTTTTCTTTGTCTTACTTTGTTATGCTAATTATTGCTATTCTGATCAGATGAAGCGCCATCTGTCGGACATTTTTTGAACTTTTGTATTTTTTTCGTTCTAATAAAACCCCATGTCATTCCAAGCATGTGTGTCAATTTGTACCTCTCTAGCCGGCCGGAGTGGCCGTGCGGTTCTGGGCGCTACAGTCTGGAACCGAGCGACCGCTATGGTCGCAGGTTCGAAACCTGCCTCGGGCATGGATGTGTGTGATGTCCTTAGGTTAGTTAGGTTTAATTAGTTCTGAGTTCTAGGCGACTGATGACCTGAGAAGTTAAGTCGCATAGTGCTCAGAGCCATTTTTTTTTTGTACCTCTCTATCTACATTATTCCGTGATTTATTCAGTTTTCAAATTTAATACTGACTTTTTGATCACCCGGTATATTGTCGAACAACTAATTCGTCAAAACAATCGTTCTATACGTACCCACTAAAAATACAATAGATACTGTAAATCTAAGGTGCTAGGACGTTATTTTTTTGCATTATTCATTACGTAATAATGCTGAGCAGGTGAGGTGCGCCATGTACCAGAGAAACCAGACTTACGGACACCAGAGGCGCTGCCCTGGAAGTAGCACTGTTTCATGTGGGCAGGCCTTTGTGAACCTCGCGTGGAAGCTCGCTGGTGGCTCGTAGTCGTGTTGGCAGCGTGCTTGAGAGGATTTCGGCGGTCGTATCGATTGCGAGCACGGCTCGGCTCCGTTTCCCTCAAGCGCTGCGACGCGCCGCGAAACCCTTGCGGCAACAACAACAGAAACCACACAAATGCGCCTCGCCGGCGTTACGCGGGAACTAGGCTCCGTCTAGGGAGTTCCGGATACCGCGGACAGATTTCATTTGTTTTGCGTTTTCCATCCACTCCAGTGCAAAAGCTGCAGCGGTGCGTACTTTGAATCGCGACTCCTGTACTCGACTGACAAACTCCATTTTTCACAGTGAAGGATTTTAGCTCTGCACTCAGCCATATAGCACTAAGAAGAATGGTTGAAACGTTACTTCAAATCTGTGATGGCAGTGTTGTCCACATTTCCCTAAACCGACGACCGGAACACTCCTTTGATTCCATAACTGCTGTACCTATGAATTCTTTTGGTTCGGGAAGTCTTCTCCACATGTTTTGACGTCTTTAGGAAATGGGGGTGATGCATATCACGCCTGTCCCCGAAGAGTTGATGCAAGATACGTGTCTTTGTCAGTGTTTACTGGCTTTGGAGCGTAGGCGTGACACGAAAAGTGCCTCAGTTGCCTTGGTGATTACGCAAAGAAGCAAGCTGCAGATGCATCTTACTTCTTTTTTTATTTTGTGAATGCGGGGACATTGTCATCCTATTGGTTTGATGCTGTCTGCTAAACCAATCATAGGGTCAGACCTCTGTTTTCCTCTGCAATTTCTGTCCTTACAGATCGCAGTGTACGCTGTAAGTTAGTCCCTGGTGTCTTACACATGCCGGAGACGTCGGCAGGATGCTATTCCGCGTCAGATTTGCACCTGGTGGCAGAAATTGGAACGAATTTTTTTCCAACGTAAATCGGTTCTATATTCATGCATTAGAATATCTGCCAAGTTTCGCTGCCGTACGATAATTACACTCCTCACTG
The DNA here is from genome assembly GCF_023864345.2 of Schistocerca serialis cubense. Taxonomy (NCBI): domain Eukaryota; kingdom Metazoa; phylum Arthropoda; class Insecta; order Orthoptera; family Acrididae; genus Schistocerca; species Schistocerca serialis. The sequence goes on along the minus strand of NC_064641.1, from coordinate 864,960,290 downwards.
GAACCTCCTTGAGTAGCAGCACATTAATTATAGCCACTACTCTGTGCTGCGTTATCAGAAATTTCTTTCTTTAATTTGGGGCTATGGGTGACAGTAACATAAATCTTTGGTTGGAGAATGCTCTATTTTTCCGTGATAGTCTGATTATTACCTTGTATTAACTTCTTTCGTCATATGTTATTTTACGTCCAATGCACTAAAACTGTTCTACTTCGTGTAGTACAAGGTTCGGAGATTTGATGTTAAATTTATTTCTAAAAGTAAATTAAAACATTTTTCTTTTGCAGTAGCTATTATCATCACCCACGACGCGTTTCGAGGGCTTACACCGTCACCAACAGGTGGATCAGTTTCCTGGATGTAGCCAGTTTTCTATTTGGGACTTAATTTCGAAGATTTTCGAGCAAGAATTTCCTAGATCAGTACCATCTCAGGACTGTTTGGGTTGTTGTTCCGTGTTTGTGTGTCATCTAATGATCAAAATGTATCGATACGCATGACGAACCCTCGGGGCTCTTTTTGCTGGAACATCTTGAAACGAAGTTCAAAACACACAACTGGCTACATCTAATAAGAGAAATTGTAACGTTACACTCTGATCCAGCGGAAGATAAGCCCTCTAAATGCATCGTGGAAGAAAAGAGAAGTGACTAACACGAATCATTGTTTTATCTTCTATCTCATAAACAATAATAATTTCCAAATCACAGTTCAACATGGGCGACAAAAGATATTCTAATTTCTGATGCTCCTGAAGACTTTGGCCTTTCTTGGGTTTATTTTGAATCCGTGTTCTGGTCTCAGGATGTCGTTCACTTCATTCAACAGGTTCTCCTATCTTCCTCACTTTTACCGTCGATAGCACTGTCATCGCCGACTTTTATCACTGGAAAAAAAAACAAAAAAGATCGTAAAGCATTGACGGCCGCGAGTCCCCACCTGGGGAAGTTCGGCCCCCTAGTTGCAAGCCTTTTCAACTGATGCCGCATTGGATGACTTGTGTGTCGGTGATGATGAAATGGTAATGAGGACACTACAACACCCAGTCCCCGAGCGAAGAAAATCTCCGCCTTAGCCGGGAATCGAAACCGTGCCCGCTGTATGGCAGTCAGTACCTAGAACAACCACCTCTGCCCGTAATAACGGCCTTGATACGCCTGGGCATTGAGTCAAACAGAGCTTGGATGGCGTGTACAGGTACAGCTGCCCATGCAGCTTCAACACGATATCACAGTTCATCAAGAGTAGTGACTGGCGTATTGTGAGGAGCCAGTTGCTCGGCCGCCACTGACCAGACGTTTTCAATTGGTGAGAGATCTGGAGAATGTATTGGCCAGGGCAGCAGTCGAATATTTTCTGTATCCAGAAAGGCCCGTACAGGATTTGCAACATGCGGTCGTGCATTATTCACCTGAAATGTAGGGTTTCGCAGAGATCGAATGAAGCGTAGAGCCACGGGTCGTAACACATCTGAAATGTAACGTCCACGGTTCGAAGTTCCGCGAATGCGAACGAGAGGTGACTGGGACGTGTAACCAAATGCACCCCATACCATCACGCCGCGTGATACGCCAGTATGGCTATGACGAATACTAGGTTCCAATGCGCGTTCACCGCGATGTTGCCAAACACGGATGAACCATCACGATGCTGTAAACAGAACCTGGATTCAACCGAAAAAATGAGGTTTTGCCATTCGTACACCCAGGTTCGTCGTTGAGTACACCATCGCAATCTATGATGCAGCGTCAAGGGTAACCTCAGCCATGGTCTCCGAGCTGATAGTCCATGTTGCTGCAAACGTCGTCGAACTGTTCGTGCAGATGGTTGTTGTCTTGCAAACGTCCCCATCTGTTGACTCAGGAATCGAGACGTGGCTGCACGATCCGTTACAGCCAAGCGGATAAGATGCCTGTCATCTCGACTGCTAGTGATACGAGGCCGTTGGGATCCAGCACGGCGTTCCGTATTACCCTCCTGAACCCACCGATTCCATATTCTGCTAACAGTCATTGGATCTCGACCAACGCGAGCAGCAATGTCGCGATACGATAAACCGCCATCGCGATAGGCTACAATCCGACCTTTATCAAAGTCGGAAACATGATGGTACGCATTTTTCCTCCTTAGACGAGGCATCACAACAACGTTTCACAAGGCAATGCCGGTCAACTGCTGTTTGTGTAAGAGAAATCGGTTCGGAACTTTCCTCATGTCATCACGTTGTAGGTGTCGCCACCGGCGCCAATCTTGTGTGAATGCTCTGAAAAGCTAAAATTTCCATATCACAGCATCTTCTTCCTGTCGGTGAAATTTCGGGTCTGTAGCACGTCATCTTCGTCGTGTAACAATTTTAATGTCCAGTAGTGTAGAATCCCACTTCTGAACTTTTATTTTCTTCATTGCTTCATTGATATACAGTTTGATACGTATGAGAGAAGTCTGCATATCTGTCCTGCGCCTCTCTTTCATTGATTTCCCAGTCTTCGAGCTGTAAGTAAACTCTTGACAGTCGCACATGTTCCAGTAGAAACAAAAATATCTCTGGTGAAACACGTCGTTAAGAGTAAGGTGGTGACGGGGCGCCGTTACGGCCACTCGGCCGCCGTTACTGAATCTCGGTCAGTGGTCGGCCGCGGCAGAAGTGTAGGGCGTGCTCGACGTGGGAAGTGAATGCCTTCCCGGGCTCTCCACGCCGGCCTAGTGGTGCAGGTCGATTGTACGGCGCGGCGGCTGTCAAGTGTATCGGGTATTGTTAGTGCCAGCCGCCGTCATTAGGACGGAAGACGCCGGCCGCTCGATACTTCACGCCGCGCCGCGCTCTGCTCGGCCGGCTTGTTAATGCGAGTGGGACGCGACGGGGCGGGCGTGGTCAGCGAGCGCTCGTTACACCTCGCGTCGCGGCCGCGTGCCTCTCCAGGCGACAAGCCGCTGCCAGAGGAGGCTGCGGCACAGTGAGACGAAAAGTACAAAGTTATCTGTAATGTTACGTCAGCCCACAGCTTAACAGAGTACTTAGTAGCACAACACAGGACACCGTTTTTACAGTTTAGAAATTACGCTTCGCATAGTTTTGATCTAACTTAAATCTGGATTCCTTTCACTGTACCCCATGTAAGGTGGGGCACACTGAAAAAGCTAACGATTAACATCACTGTAATGGACTAAAAAAAGCGTTTTATGACAATTTTGGGCGAAAGGAAAGGTGACAGTGAGCAAGTATCTAACAAAGGGAGGACACGTCATAGGGATCACCGATTTACTTAAATCTTTAGTCGACCATTAAAACAACATATTGTGCAAGTAGTAAAGTGCACTACCCTGGAAATTCCGAGAAAATTGCAAGAGAAGTTTTACGCGTCCATTTTGTAACTGATATGTTTTTGTTGTGGTCTTCAGTCCAGAGACTGGTTTGATGCAGTTCTCCATGCTACTCTATCCTGCGCAAGCTTCTTCATCTCACAGTACCTACTCCAACCCACATCTTTCTGAATCTGTTTATTGTATTCATCTCTTGGTCTCCCTCTACGATTTTTACCCACCACGCTGGCCCCCAATACTAAATTGGTGATGCCTTGATGCCTCAGAATATGCCCTACCAACCGATCCCTTCTTCTAGTCAAGTTGTGCCACAAACTTCTCTTCTCTCCAATTCTATTCAATACCTCCTCATTAGTTATGTGATCAGCCCATCTAATCTTCAGCATTCTTCTGTAGCACCACATTTCGAAAGCTTCTATTCTCTTCTTGTCCAAACTATTTATTGTCCATGTTTCACTTCCATACATTGCTACACTCCATACAAATGCTTTCAGAAACGACTTCCTGACACTTAAATCTATACTCGATGTTAGCAAATTTCTCTTCTTCAGAGACGCTTTCCTTGCCATTGCCAGTGTACATTTTATATCCTCTCTACTTCGACCATCATCAGTTATTTTGCACCCCAAATAGCAAAACTCCTTTACTACTTTAACTGCCTAATTTCCTAATCTAATTCCCTCAGCATCACCCGACTTAATTCGACTACATTCCATTATCCTCGTTTTGCTTTTGTTGATGTTCATCTTATATCCTCCTTTCGAGACACTGTCCATTCCGTTCAGCTGCTCTTCCACGTCCTTTCCTATCTTGACAGAATCCATGGGTTTTAACTCCTACTCCGAATTTTTCTTTTGTTTCCTTTCCTGCTTGCTCAATATACAGATTGAATAACATCGGGGATAAGCTACAACCCTGTCTCACTCCCTTCCCAACCACTGCTTCCCTTTCATGACCCTCAACTCTTATAACTGCCATCTGGTTTCTGTACAAATTGTAAACAGCCTTTCGCTCCCTGTATTTTACCCCGGGCCACCTTCAGAATTTGAAAGAAAGTATTCCAGTCAACATTGTCAAAAGCTTTCTCTAAGTTTACAAATGCTAGAAACATAGGTTTGCCTTTGCTTAATCTATTTTTTAAGATAAGTCGTAGGGTCAGTAATGCCTCACGTGTTCCAACATGTCTACGGAATCCAAACTGATCTTCCCCGAGGTAGACTTCTACCAGTTTTTCCATTCGTCTGTAAATAATTCGTGTTAGTATTTTGCGTCCGTGGCATATTAAACTGATAGTTCGGTAATTCTCACATCTGTCAACCCCTGCTTTCTTTGAGATTGGAATTATATCTGTGCGTAAGTGCCGGACGTCACAGTTCATGTTGGGCAAGTGGTTAACAAGAGTTCCGTAAGGCGAACGTGCCTGAGGCAAAGGTTCGACTCTCACTCAAACTTAATTTTTAATCTACACTTTTCTCATCATTGCTCATACTACTTAGTTTGTATGGCGTTTGAGAGGTAACATAATTTAAAAAAAAACCTCGTGTATTTGCATGAAATTTTAGTGAATTTCGTGTTATTTGGCTACAACGTATTTTTAATTAAATTTAGTTATTAGAACAAACAGAGTTACAACTATCGACAAGTAAATGAAGAAACGCATAGAGTTTTCCTGAAAATGTATGCCTGTCGTGATTTGCGAAATCCCTTATACGTGCTATCTGATAAGGTACGCGGAACTACTTTGCACCTCAAAGCTTCGAGCTGCAGACAGAGACAGGCCCCATTTCGCAATTAACCTGCTTAGCGTTGAGACGTTGCTAATTTAGCAAGAACGAATAGTGTAGGGGCGCAATTTCTTTGAATATCCCAGAATTTACACTTGTAGTACGAAAATGAAGGTTTGAGCGGGTGTCGGACCGTCGCCTCGGGCAAGTGAGTACGATTAACGTCCAGCAGCTACGTAGAGACACATCAGCTACATAATCGACACTTAAAACTCCCTCTGCGATTTTCTCGGAATTGCCAGAGTATTCCACCTTACGACTTGTACATTATATTGTTTGAATAGCCTACCAAAGGTGTATAAAATTTGAAATAAATCTGTGATCCCAACGTCGTGACCTCGCCTTGTATGTATATTACAAAAATATTTTGTAGGAAAATATCACAGAATCCGACACTGCAGCAATTCTCCCGACGCAAGTCGAATTTGAGGCGATATGCGACATGTACTAACCTGGTGCCAGTTTGAATATGGAAAAAAGTATGTAATCTACATCACTGTTGCTAGTGAATTACGTAGGGGAGAGTAGAAATTCTCGTGATCACCGGTGTCAGCAATTACGTACAGTGGCTACATTCGTGACAACTCTTTCTGTAGTACCGCAGAAGGAACATCCAGTTCTCGTAGCCTTAATACACGATCTTGTTCAATCTCAGCGAGGTGTTGATAATGCTGTCTTTATCGCCTTAAAAGTTTCCTTGGCTAAGATCAACTCACCACGTACGCTCTCAAAGGTAACACTCGCGACTGTTACAGCGTGTGTTTCAAGCAAGCCTGGTTTGCACCCCCCAGAGACGCTATTATCAGCACGGCAGTTTAAGCGACTGGCGTGAAATTGTGAAGTAGAAACACGCCTACCAACCTCCGTTTATGTCGCACAACGCCTTAGTGTTAGGAATTTTTTTTTTGGGTCAGTGTACACATTTCCTGTACAACTACACAGACAAGTGCCGATCGTTGTCGGTTGATGGTTAGATGGCCTGTGCTGATTCGACATAGCGAACGACGCTCGTAGCCGGCATCCAAAAAGTTCATCGTACCTGCAGGTGACGAGTACGTGTGACGCTGCTTTGATGTGGACTCCTAAACAATCGGGGCGCGGATGATGTTCACTTAAGCCATTGGCGGCGTGGAAAAGTATGATTAAAAGCCTGCTGCGCAAGCGGTGGCGCGCGACAGCGTGGCAGGGGGTTGGGATCCGCGGCGTTTACCGCTGGAGGGGTGGTCCGACAAGTGTCAGGGGCAGAGCGCGGCGGCCGGGTTAATGCTTTTAACGGCGTAATCTGGACGCCGGCCGTACGGTCATCATAACGGGCCCGGCCTGGCTGGGCCATCACCCGCCGCTGGCATTTTAAATTTCTGCACTCGAGCTCACCGCTCCCCCCCCCCTCCCCCCCCTACTCTGGCGGCGTGGCCATTTCCACTCGCGGCCGGCGTGCACTGTCCACCCCCACCCCCACCCCCCCATTGCCTGTGCTGCTGCAATCGTCGGCTTGTCCTAAAGCGGCCTCTCACCGCGCGCACTTTGCCCACGAGCGCCGACAACAATGCGAACGCCCTCGTACACAATATACTCGTCAAAACAACGGCAACGGCTTCGGTGGATTTTCGACCGAAATACCTATGCAGTGTTTTTCCTCGGCGCTCCCATGTACCCCCCCCCCTTCCCCCGTCGCCACCACCATACAGCCACCATTGCCACAACAGTGGCACTTCTCTCTCCCCTTTGGGCTGCTTTTTTTTAATAGCGTGCACCGTTAAAAATCATGTTCTCTTCTCGTGACGTCACACAGGGCTGGCTTATCCTTTTTTTTTTTGTTGTATCAGCAGCTAATAATTTATCAGGTATGATATACCCCACCCTGGCTCTGGCCCCACTCCTCCCTCCGCCGCCCCCCTCCCTTCACTACATTCCCTTCTTTTTTTTATTTTCAGCGGCGCGTGTATCGCGTGCCCATTTCACTTATGGCGGCCATGCATTATTAATTCCAAAGCTGACAGCGAACACTGCTTTACAGATTTATCAGAACCGTGTTTAAAAGACCCGCGACAACCAGCCACGGGCCTTCAATCGTTGCTCTGTTAGTTAATCTCTGCTAAGCCACCCTCTCGTAACTTTGCGTTACCTGATTTACGATGAGGTTTTAGCGCTGAAATGAGGCAACGCCGATGAATGGTTGCGGGTTATTTGCATAACGATGGCATCGAGTCAGACAGATTAACGTATGGTGCCGCAAGATAAGTGATCCACTGAAATAACTTCATCATGAATTCCTCACATTCAATTTTTTTGAACATTATCTCGCGTCATCGGGTCCAGCTACTTCCCGATCTTTCCTAATAAAGGGGAACGCTTCGATACAATTCGATGTGTTGCCTTCTGCCATGGCACATAACATTAGCCATCCCTTTAGTCCTTTAGAAGTGCACGCTGGATGCTTTAGAGCACTGTACATCTTGAGGCTCAAAAAAATGCCTCTGAGCACTATGGGACTTAACAGCTGTGGTCATCAGTCCCCTAGAACTTAGAACTACTTAAACCTAACTAACCTAAGGACATCACACACACCCATGCCCGAGGCAGGATTCGAACCTGCGACCGTAGCAGTCGCGCGGTTCCGGACTGCGCGCCTAGAACCGCGAGACCACAGCGGCCGGCTCTTGAGGCTCGACCGCTGATGTAAGTTATGGCGGTGAAGTGTGTGTGTGTGTGTGTGTGTGTGTGTGTGTGTGTGTGTGTGTGTGTGTGTGTGTGTGTGTTGGTGTGGGGGGGGGGGGGGGGGAAGGCCGGAGTGGTCGAGCGGTTCTAGGCGCTGCAGTCTGGAGCCGCGCGATCTCTACGGTCGCAGGTTCGAATCCTGCCTCGGGCATGGATGTGTGTGATGTCCTTAGGTTGGTTAGGTTTTAGTAGTTCTAAGTTCTAGGGGACTGACGACCTCAGATGTTAAGTTCCATGGTGCTCAGAGCCATTTGAACCCATTTGTGTGTGCGTGCGTGCGTGCCCGCCAGTAGTTTGTATGACATCGGCAGCAGTAAGAAGGGACGACGTTGAGGCGTGACAGAAACGCAGAAAGGAGCTGTTATGTTTGGACATGGTCATAACCACACCGCGAATGAAATGCCCGGTTTGTTGGTGTGTGTGTCAGTGTGTTCTTTGTATCGCGATTTCACATAGTAGTTGACGTCAGAGGTTGACTCATTTGTTTCGTCAATACTCGTTATCTGATAGGATACCGAAATCTCTGTGAAAGCAGGTAATCTTACTGTAGACCGTTTCTGAGACTTGACTCTCATTCCAGCAAACAACTCCGTCAGAGGACTCGCAGGTAATGATATGAACTCATTGAAAGAGAGCTTGCCACTTGTCTCATTGGGTCATACATACAGAAATAAGTATTATGTTTGGGTAACACATATTTAGCCATTATACGGAAAGGTTTGACTATTCTAAACGGTTTATTTTCAGAAGACTTCCAGCAGTAGTAAATGCATATGTTCATCGGCAAACCCAAGATTTTGGAAACCTAAGTTGAAAGCCTTTCTTGGCGTAAATAGTTTTTGTTCTGTATAGAAGTGGCTCACAGTGGTTCAGAACCTTGCTCTGTAACATGTTAGTTTTTGTGCACAAAAGTGTCATTCAGTAATTTGTGTCCTACTTTTTTTGGAATTCATGTTTTCCTATCAACTTTCTGTGAATTATGTATTGACTCGTTCCATAACTCAAGCTCGTAGTCCCATGGGACATGCAAACTAAAAAGACTTGTTTGGCAACCGGAATAATTCCCACGTTTGTCGAATCCATGCCTAGTGAGGAGCTGTCTTCTCACAGTAAGCCATTTCTTTACTTTTTAAAAACACAAACATGTTTCAGTAGCTCTGTTCACTCGATGGCCGCAGTCAACATTCTGAACGGTTGCACTTTGGTGAGAAAAAAAAAGATCGTGTACACTACTTCAAGAGGTTCCGCGAACATATCTGCCTTAAACTTACAATTCCGCTGAAAAACTTCACTGTGTACCAATTCCACAATCTCTAACAATTTTCTTTGATATTTCTCATATGTCACAGAATATCGAGTGCCGATATTACATGTTAGCACCGCTAATTTTGGCCTAAAATGCGTTTCCGTAAAACAAAACAACTTAATTGTAAAGAAAAACAAATAAAGAATATTATATGCGACTTTAGTTGATTTTGGGATGTTATTTGTGAAGGTCCCATTACTAAATACAAGATTGTTCACCAGGTGGTTCAGCAGATAGGAGGCCGACTATTGTTCGAAACGCCGTGCGGGATTAGCCGAGCGGTCAAGGGCGCTGCAGTCATGGACTGTGCGGCTGGTCCCGGCGGAGGTTCGAGTCCTCCCTCGGGCATGGGTGTGTGTGTTTGTCCTTAGGATAATTTAGAAGTAGTGTGTAAGCTTAGGGACTGATGACCTTAGCAGTTAAGTCCCATAAGATTACACTCTCATTTTTATTGTTCGAAAGTTCTGGCGTTTTTGGTCATGGGACTTTTTTCTGTTGTTTACTGTTTTTTCAACCTGACATTGGTTTGTTCCGAGTCCATGTTAACTGCAGGGCGTGGAATAAGGTAAAGGACCATGACAAGCAAAGACCTACGGCGATATTACTGGGCTATAGTAAAATCGTGGAGTAACGCTGTGCGCGTGATATTAAATTCCGTTTACGTCTTTCACGTCCTTAATCTTGGCTTTATTCGTTACTTAGGTGATGAAAATTATGAAGTTGATATACAGTTTTATCCTACTAAAAGAGCTCCTCATCCCAGAGGTGAAAGCCTAAGGACGTCTGCCGTCCGCCGCGTCATTTTCTGCCTTGCTGCATGATGCGGGTGCTGTACGGAGGGTCACGTGGTCGGCGCACCCCTCTTCCGGCCGTTTTTCAGACTGCAGTCCTCCCACTAAGAAAAAATCCTTGCCAGTACCGGGAATCGAACCTGGGTCCTCCGCATGGTAGCCGTCTACGCTGGCCCTCCAGTACGGAGGTGGACATTTCATCCTACTGTTAGGGACCGATGACCTAAGCAGCTTGGTCCCATAAGATCTTACCACAAATTTACAATTTACATCCTACTGCAGCTCCGTAAATACAGTGTTGTAACTCCTACTAATTCGTCGGAGTTTGCATGATTCAGTTTTATCTGCTGAAACTGTCCCAGAGCCGGCCGCTGGTGGCCTAGTGGTTCTGGCGCTACAGTCTGGAACCGCGCGACCGCTACGGTCGCAGGTTCGAATCCTACCTCGGGCATGGGTGTGTGTGTTGTCCTTAGGTTAGTTAGGTTTAAGTAGTTCTAAGTTCTAGGGGACTTATGACCTCAGCAGTTGAGTCCCATAGTGCTCAGAGCCATTTGAACCATTTTTGAACTGTCCCAGAGACACACCTTTCCTCATACAAGGGTATTCGTAGATACCGCTGGGATTTCAGAAGACGACTGTACGAAAAGTACTAGTCATATGGAAAATGACTCACGTCAGTGGATAGAGAATCTCCAAGATTCGGTTCGTAATCCGCGCTGTGGCGTAGTTCCAGGGCTCAGCTGTAGGCGACAAACGTGTCGGAATATGTAAACAAATCATCCGCTCTGTATCGTTGCATGAAATTATTTTGCTCTTGCAGACTGCCAACGCAAAGAACAGATTCTCAACAACGACTCCGCCTTTGCGACTATCCCGTATTTTTTATTTTTTATTTTATCCTTTTGTAAAATTTTCAAAAAAATGTACTGGTAATAAAACTGTATTTGTGTGATATAACATGTAAAATCACAAAATGTGCAGCTGCTGTCAGGGTGTACATAAAGTGCGGGAACACTTTCAATTATTTATTGCACAAGAACTAAACATTGTACAGATGTCATACATATTGCATTTTGAAGAGAAATTCCGAAAGTTTTTTTCTTTTGTACAAACATTCAATATGCGAACCACGAGTGACCCGGCAGACTTCATTACCGTAATCTTATTCTTGCCATACCCGTCCCAGCATGGCATCGTCGACTGTGGCAGTCGCGTCCCGTATTCTGTTCCGGAGCTCTGCTACATCACGTGGTAGAGGCGGTACATACACCAGATCTTTAATGTGTCGCCGCAGAAAAAAGTCACCCGGAGTGAGATCTGGTGATCGAGGAGACCATTTCATGAAACAGCTGTCCCCTTCCGTAGCACGGCCGATCCATTGATGCGGCATCTCCGTGTTCAGGTACCCACGAACTTCACGATGAAAACGAGGTGGAGCCCCATCCTGCTGAAAGATGAACGGAGAGTCCGATTGCATTTGAGGCATCAGCCATTGCTGCAACATGTCCAAGTAGGAATATACAGTGACAGTGCTCTCGGCGAAGAAGAATGGCCCGTACAGTTTTCGGCGTGACAAGTCACAAAAAACATTTACCTTTGGGGGATCGCGCTCAAATTCAATGCATTCGACTGGATGCTTTGTACCGCAGATTCGACAATTATGCCTGTTCACTTTCCCATTAGTGTGAAAAGTGGCTTCGTCGCTAAAAATTAAGCGATCAACAGTGCCATCCCCATCCTCATGTTGCAACTCCCAGAAAAACTCAAAACGCTTGTCGTTGTCGTCGTCATTGAGCTTCTTGCACTAGCTCCAATTTGGCTGGTGTGATCGACAGCTTCTGTCGCAGGACTTTCCAAACTGTCACTAGAGCCATTTCAAGTTCACAGGATGCACGAGGTACCGATTTCTTTGGACTCCTTATGAATGTCTCTCGTATGCGCTCCACATTCACTTCACTCAGACTGGGACGTCCGCTTCTCTTTGCCAGCACAAACAACCCGTCGTTACGAATTTGTTGTGCCAGTGGTAAATGGCCTTCCTTGTTGGTGGCTTCTTAGCGTACTTGGTTCTAAACATCCGTTGAACAGTTGTAACACACTTGTTTTTGTCGAACTCCAACGCACAGACAGCTCGCCATGTTTGCGACTAGCGCTATGGGTTGAAATGGCTCTGAGCACTATGGGACTCAACATCTGAGGTCATCAGCCCCCTAGAACTTAGAAATACTTAAACCTAACTAACCTAAGGACATCACATACATCCATGCCCGAGGCAGGATTCGAACTTGCGACCATAGCGGTCGCGCGGTTCCAGATTGAAGCGCCTAGAACCGTTCGGCCACACTGGCCGGCGCTATTGGCAAATTGGCAAACTACGCTTTGGCGGTATACATGAAAAAAAAAAAACTTTCATGGTTTCTCTTCAAAATGACGTATGCGTGATATCTGTACAACGTTTGGTTCTTGTGCAGTAAATAATTGGAAGAGTACCCGGACTTCATGTAAACTCTCTATAACAACAGGCAGCAGATCTTTACGTAAGAAATAAATAAATAAAATATCGCAGGCAGCGGCGATTTCCGTGAACTTTTCCGTGAGCTCTTCTGCCCGTATTGACTTTTGCAGTCACAGACTGTGCCAACACTGAGGACCTGTTATGTCAGTTAAAACCTTGAGAGATGCCCGATCCACTGATGTGTGTGTATTTTCTGTTTGTCTCGTAATTTTCACTCAATTGTCTTCTGGAACCCCGGATGTAGTTACGAATAATCGTGTATTGCATTCGTGAGGAGCATTGCTTAGTAGGTGTAATGTTTTTTCGAAAAGCCATACAGGTATTGATCTCGAAGATGAATCACATTAACCGGTAGCTTTACGCTCCCGGTTCGTGGATAATTTCACCGCAGCGTGTAACGACCTGGAAAAGGCGCTAAAGTTGGCCGCTCGGCGTATTTATTAGGGATCGGTAATGCTGGCGGGAACGAGTGCGGCGCTATTGGCGGGGACACTAAAGCCGAGTTAATTGCCGCTAGGAGGCGGGGCCCGGCCTCCCAACTTGTTGTAATGGCCGCGGCTCTCCGGGCGGCGGCAGAGCGCAGCTGCGCCCTGATTGAATTGGCACATTAACATACAAACCGCAAGGGTTGTCGTTTGTAGGTGGCCGCTGCGACTGCCGAAACCGGCTGCGAGGCCTGTTAGTGGGGAGAAAAGGGCACGGGGCTGGCCTGTTACTGTACCCTGGGCGACTACTCGTCTCGTGATTACTTGGCGAAAGCGAGGTGACAGGCACACGTCACGAATGTTGTTTCCACTCACGTCACGTTTTCTGTAGTTAAGATACGTAGTTAAAATATAGCACTGTAGTGGATTCGCTGATAGGGCTCATATCGTAATGAAGTTCATATGATGCTTGGCTTTTGGCGGAGTATTTTTAAATACGGAACTGCAGTGCCTGTGTTAAGAATCACGATGTAATGTTTCTTCAGACATCCATGCATGTCCGAAGAAACAGGCGTTTCGGCGACTACAGCAGTTAAGTAATAAATGAAATGTACACTACTGACCATTAAAATTGCTACACCACGAAGATGACATTCTACAGGCGCGGAAATTTACCGACACGAAGAAGATGCTGTGATATGTAAATGATTAGCTTTTCATAGCATTCACACCAGGTTGGTACCGGTGGCGACACCTACAACGTGCTGACATGAGGGAAGTTTACAACCGATTTCTCATTCACAAACAGCAGTTGACCGGCGCTGCCTGGTGAAACGTTCTTGTGATGTCTCGTGTTAGGAGGAGAAAAGCGCACCATGACGTTTCCGCCTTTGATAAAGGTCGGATTGTAGCCTATCGCGATTGCGGTTTATCGTATCGCGACATAGCTGCTCGCGTTGGTCGAGATCCAATGACTGTTAGCAGAATATGAAATCGGTGGGTTCAGGAGGGTAATACGGAACGCCGTACTGGATCCCAACGGCCTCTGATCACTAGCAGTCGAGATGACAGGCATCTTATCCGCATGGCTGTAACGAATCGTGCAGCCACATCTCGGTCCCTGAGTCATCAGATGGGGACGATTGCAAGACAACAACCATCTGCACTAACAGTTCGACGACGTTTGCAGCAGCATGGACTATCAGCTCGGAGAGGATGGCTGCGGCATTGCCGACCGCAGCGCCGTATTCTGCCCATTTACATATCTCTGTATTTGAATAGACATGCCTGTACCAGTGTCTCTGGCGCTTCAGTGTAATTTGTGTTCCAAGCCGCAATGAAAGTAACTTCGCTCCGTTACGTTTATCATGGAGCGATATGGCACCGTTGTTAACTAGACTCGCATGCGAGAGAACGACAGTTAAAACCCCGTCTGGCCATCCAGGTTTGGCTTTTCCGTGATTTCCTTAAATCAGTTTAGGCATATTCAGTGATGGGCCCTTCGAACAGGACGCGGCCGGGTTTCTTCGCTACCCGAATTTGGGCTTAGTCTCACATCAACTCGTCGCCGACGGGACGTTAAACCCTAGTCTTCCTTGCGTTACGTTGATCGCTATACCGTCTTTTAATTATTTGTAGGCGAACTCGTTTTAAGTAACATTTGCAGGTTGTAGGTTTGGTGAAACAGAGGCGGAGGACTGATATTAGAAATTCTGTCAACGTGTGGGTTGGTTGAATGCGCCTCTTTTCCTAGCCACGTGATCATTACCAGTGGCAATCGAATTTTTTTTAAATACATGTTATATATTACCTATCGACAACAGAATGGCCATGTTAAAATAATTTAGAGTGGTGTAGCAAACTTTGACGTCAGCTGCAGCAGTCGCATTAAGCAACGGCCCAATTTGCTTCGAGCATCAGCCGTGCAGTGCATGCGCCATCAGCGCGTCCCATTACAGCTTGAAATTTATACTGCCGCATGCTGCCGGTAGGGTTATTCTGCGGGACGTCATTTGACCCTTGCGCTATTGAAAATTGTCCATTAATACATCGTAAAAAGTAGGGCGTCACGTATCAAAGGCCGCTCCTCCACTGAGTCCACTGGCGAGTGGTGGGTACGGCTTGCTGATGAACCGGCAGTCTCTCTCTCTCTCTCTCTCTCTCTCTCTCTCTCTCTCTCTCCCCCCCTCTCTCTCTCTCTCTCTCGCTCTGTGTGTGTGTGTGTGTGTGTGTGTGTGTGTGTGTGTGTGTGTGTGTGTGCATGGCGGCTTTCTATCTATCTACGCTTTCATCCTTGCGATTGAATGGTACACACGAATCTGAAATGTAAATCAGCCGTTCCGTGTGTGGACTGATAGTGGCTCCGTTGATTAATTCGCTCCCCAAAGCAAATGCTCTTGCTTGAGTGACAGCATGATGCAGTGTGCCTCTCAGGTTTATTTTTCGACTTCTGCATCACTTCTAGTATGTGTAAAGATTTACCAGGAGAAGTAAATAATTTTCGCCATCGCGTGTGCAGCCTATATAATTCTTATTACGGACGCAGTCATTTCAGCCACTATAAAATCTCGGGAATGGTGCACATAAAACCATGCACTGAGGCAGGTGAAACATAAATTTGGACAAGTAATAACATAAATTTGGTCAAGTAATCATAGATGAAAACATCAGTTATTTTTATACCTTACGAAATGCACAGTGTACCTGTAACTGCATAAAGTTCCCCTGCAGCGTTTGCAAGCAAGCCCGACGGCAGGCACAGAACGAATTTAGAAACATGCTGCTTACGATCGTATTAGGCGAGCATAATCCACACGAGAGTGGAATGGAGATGCCCAGAGAAATAAAGTGAGAATTCTGGAATGATAGGCGATGCTGTTATAGCGAAATCCTGTTGGAAGAGTTTAGAGAACCGTTGTTCTGAGAAGAAAGTGACACAGTGCTTGTTGTATCCACGGACCCAAGCAACCAACCAACCAAACAACTCGCGCACGCGCGCCCTGACCGTGGCATCGCTGGCCACAGTTCCTGTCGCGGCCGTCGGCGTCTCAGGGCGCCGACGGAAGAGGTTGCGCCATGGCTGAGCTCGGGTCCGCAGCGCCCTCTGCCTTTTGCTTATAAGGAGGAGCGCTAACCCCGATACGGACAGTCTATTGTCGATTGTCTATTGCTATCCTTTCGTGGAGTTTATAGCGGAGCCATTACAGTGTGATATTTGCTATTGTATTCGACTAGGCTCAGTACACGGATTACTCTTGGATATTACTTGGACTTGTAATGCTGGTGCACGTTTCGTCAGAAATAAAGGTAAGTTATCTCTTCATTCTAACTGGCGCAATTCTTGTCATTAATTATATTTCGGCCAACAGACATAGCTACATCCTGGTCGCTACCCACGCTTTATACAATTTGTGGTGGCTGCCCCAAAAGTACCGCCAAGGACCTTGGGTTTGGGGAGTCGTCACGAAAGTTCTGTTGACACTTTTTTGTGTATCTGGCATAGGGATGCTGAGAATAAAAAATGGTTCAAATGGCTCTGAGCACTATGGGACTCAACTTCTGAGGTCATTAGTCCCCTCGAAAGAACTAGTTAAACCTAACTAACCTAAGGACATCACACACATCCATGCCCGAGGCAGGATTCGAACCTGCGACTGTAGCGGTCTCGCGGTTCCAAACTGCAGCGCTTAGAACCGCACGGCCACTTCGGCCGGCCTGCTGAGAATAAGACACTGTTACAAAGTTAAGGGTATTAACCACGTAATAGAGTTACGTGGCCCTCTGCATGCTATAATTTACGGACGGAAAACCTCGGTTCATTACCCGGAACCGTTCATGAATTGAAAGGTGGTGCTCTGTTGTCATGCTCGACTTCACGATTCAGCCATCTTAATGTGACCACTGCCTGTGTTAGGTATCAGACGTCAACATGCAAGACCACTCACAGACGGGAGGTGGCAGCACTAGCGGTGGAACATGTATAAAGCATGTGGGGGGGGGGGTTCACGGGATAAACAGCGCAGTCGTATTCTTAATGCGGAAACGGAGGGATATATCTCACATCCAAAAAGCTCTCGGGCCAAGGATGGAAGCATTTCCGAAAAAGTAAACTTTTCATGTGTCACCGTGGTTGAAGTATACCACGCAAGGGAAAATGACGCTATCCCAAACTGGCCCTGAGGCAGCTGTGGCGCACTACAGGCCATAGATGACTTAGATCAGGGGTCTCCAAACTACGGCCCGCGGGCGGAAATCGGCCCGCGACGGCCGGCAAACCGGCCCGCGTTAGCTGGCTGGACATCCCTGGTATCCGGCCCGCCAAGTATTTGAGGTGGTACCTATACTGCCAACTATTGAGTTTGGAGGCCTATCGCGACCAATACACTGCGAAATTGGCTCTGCTACTCGCTACAAGACTACGTAACTAAACTTATTGTTGCGCCGCTTGAAATAACAATGCGTTGACATACTCTACCTCTGTTACGTCTTGCAGTAATGGTGTTGCTAACAATGATTTTGAGATTTCGTTAACTTTGCATACGCTTTCGTGAAGACTGCAGTGACATACTTTTTTGTCGGTGAAATTCGCCAGAGTAAAATACGCCAGAATTTCGGTCAGGTACGTCCATCAATCAAAATTATGTAATTAAATAAAAATCGTAGTTCGTTTCAGTGCTAGGTATTCCCACAACCTCAGATTTTTGCGATTTGATCTTTCCTTTAACCTTACATTACGGTGATCGTGGAGTAATAGGGTGCTTTAATCGCACTAGGTAGATCTTGGCCCTTATGACTTCGTGGAGGAGTCAATGTGGCCCGCGGACTAAAAAGTTTGGAGTCCCCTGACATAGGTGAACGATGGCTGCGGAGACGCGTGCGGGCGAACAGACGTGCTACTCTTCAGCAACTGGCAGCCCAGATGAACCAAGTGGCTAGCAAGAGTGTCTCCTCAACAACCCATGTGTTGAAACTTCCGTGATCGATCTGTGAAACTTCTTCTTCCTGACGTTTTGTTGCCCACAGTTGGCAACGAAACGTGAGGAAGAAGTAGTTTTACAGATCGACCGGCCTCTCATCCTGGAAGTTTTAAGTAATGAAGATGCCGGCCCTGAAAGCCCAAACGTTATGATCCTCAACGACCGTTCAGGGAACGTTGCTGCGAATAGGCCTCTGCAGCAGGTGTCTGGTTCACGCGCCCAAGCTGTTTGTCGTTCATGGCGACGAATGCTGGTATTTGCACGCCAATACCGCCACTGGACGTCCATTGAGGCAGGACAGGCGACGTTTCGGACGAATCATGTTTTATGCTCTATCGGACAGATGGCCGTTGACGTGTACGGCGTGAAACGTCTGAAAGCAAACTCCATGCAACAATTGTCGAAAGGGACCGGGCCGGAGGAGGGGACGTTATGTTTTCGACCACTTTCTGGGTGATCTCCTCATTTTGGGAAGGAACGGTGGATATACACAAGTATGTATCTATTATTGGGGACCGCGTCTGGGATATGTATTCTTTGTATATTGTATTATTACATTCCAATGTAATTGCTGAAAAAAATAATTGTTGTTTGTGATACGGAAGATGTTTTGTTATGTACATGAAGAGCTGTAAAATGAACGATCTGTTATAAAATGTAAGGCAACAGATATCTATATGAGCAGTGAACCAAATCAAACACCGATCGAGGTGGCGCAGTGGTTAGCACACTGGACTCGCATTTGGGAGGACGACGGTTCAATCCCGTCTCCAGCCATCCTGATTTAGGTTTTCCGTGATTTCCCTAAATCGTTTCAGGCAAGTGCCGGGATGGTTCCTTTGAAAGGGCACGGCCGATTTCCTTCCCAATCCTTCCCTACCCCGAGCTTGCGCTCCGTCTCTAATTACCTCGTTGTCGACGGGACGTTAAACACTAACCACCACCACCAAATCAAACCAAAATCAGATCTTGTCCACCCGTGCATGCAGTTTATTTTTCTCGGCACGATGCCATCTACGAGGGTCACTCAAAAGAAATGCACACTATTTCTGTAAAAATACCGTTTTCATTCTGCATGTGTGAAAGTTTTACAGTGTGTAGATACATCCTTCTCGCTTGTTTTCAAACTTAGTTCAACGTGTTCACCCGAGTGGCGCTGTCACATTATGTCTTCAAGATGGCTGCTACACTTGACGTTCGCCAGAAGCAACGTGCTGTCATAGAATTCCTGTGCTGTGAAAACGAGGTAGTGAGAAACATCCACAAGAGGTTGAAAAAGGTGTATGGAGATGCTCCTGTCGATCGTAGTACAGTTAGTCGGTGGGCAAGCAGGTTACGTGATGAAAGCGGGCACGGCAATATTGAGGATTGTCCTCGCAGCGGCAGGCCTCGCACTGCACACACTCCAGACAATGTGCAGAGAGTTAACGAATTGGTGACTGCTGACAGACGCATCACAGTGAACGAATTGTCACGCTACGTTAGGATAGGGGAAGGAAGTGTTTGCAGAATACTGAAAGTGTTGGCGTTAAAAAAGGGTTGTGCCAGGAGGGGTTCCCAGGATGTTGACAGTGGCTCACAAAGAAACAAGGAAAACGGTATGCAGCAAACTTTTGAAATAGTACGAGAATGGTAGAGATGAATTTCATGGAAGAACTGTGACAGGTGATGAAACATGGCTCCATCATTTTTCACAAGAGACGAGGAGGCAATCAATGGAGTGGTATCATGCAAATTCACCCAAGGTAAAAAAAAAATTCAAAACCTCACCTTCTGCTGGAAAAGTTATGGCTACGGTGTTTTTCGATTCCGAAGGACTCTTGCTCGTGGATATCGTGCCAAGTGGAACCACCATAAATTCTGATGCATATGTGACGACAACGAAGAAACTTCAGGCTCGACTGAGTCGTGTTCGACCACATCGGCAAAAGCAGGATGGACAACACTGAAACACCCGCCTTACAGTCCTGACCTGGCTCCATGTGACTATCGTCTCTTTGGGAAACTGAAAGACTCTCTTCGTGGAACAAGTTTTGAAGATGATGACTCCCTTGTGCACGCTGCCAAACAGTGGCTCCAACAGGTTGGTCCAGAATTTTACCGTGCGGTTATACAGGCGCTGGTTCCAAGATGGCGTGAGGCAGTTGAGAGAGGTGGAAATTATGTGGAGAAATGAAAATATTGTTCTAAAGGATGTACCCACACACTGTAAAACTTTCAAACATGTAGAATAAAAGATGGATTTAAAAAAAAAAGTGTGCATTTCTTTTGGAGTGACGCTCGTCTCATCAGACTATGCAACTTGTCACACAGCTCGCATTGTAAACGCGTGGTGCTACGAGTACCAGGATGAGCTTACTGTACGCCCATGGCCACGAAACTCATCGGATTTTAATCCAATCAAGAATCTTTCAGATCACCTCGCGCGGGCTGTTCGTGCCACGTATCCGTAACCGTGAAACACGGCACAGGTGGCGAGGCCACTGGAGTAGGCGTCGCTCCACGTCCGTGTCGGTACCTTCCAGAATCCCGGTGACACTACGTCTTGCAGCGGTCTCAAAAATTGGGCATCCGCAACGGATGTGCATGATGGATGTTTGTACTGAAACAAAATTTGGCACCTAGGTTCCTGATGACTAGTATTCGGCCAAGTTAGCGGACATGTGAAAGTCAAAACCAGGTGTGTTATTGCCTCGACACGGGAACAGAAATGGACGATAATTCCTGGACAGTTTACAGTTTTTCAGAGAAGGGACAGGGAAAGGTGGTAAAGCCGTCGGCACACGGACTGTGCTGTCGAACTGACGTTCGACAGCACGATGAGCGTGCCAAGTTTAACGTGCTGCTGAACGCTCAGAAACGATGCGACTTGTGCATACGGTACGTGAGCCCCAACGTGGTACACGCGATCGCAACAAACTCCGGCGGCAGTTGCGGGAAGTTTCTAGTTTGTAAATCACACTGTTTACTAAACGGGCACGCGTAAAATTCCCGCGTTAGCTCTATTAAACTGCACATTTCCTCCATTGTCCACAAAAAGGAAAGTACCACGTCCAATCATTAAGGACACAGACTTATAAAAATTCCATTACAAACAGTGCGATACAAATTTACAATACTTCTTCACGTAAGATAAACATTATTTCATCATTCCCACATTTTACTAAAACTCCAAGGTCAGTCTTACTTGACCACTGTTCCTACCCAGCAGCAGAATCTTTGCAACAAATGAATTACGAAGGGTAAAAGAAAAAGGAGCAAAATAGCTTTACACAAGTAGCGCAAGGTGTCCTGTAGATCAAGCCAATAGAACACCCAAAGAAAGGTGAACTTATATTTACATAACATGAAAAATTATAGTATATACTTATATTAAACTAATAATAAAGTAACAGAAACAAATAAAAACGCAAATCTTAGGAAAAATAATTTACGTACTGGCGAGTCGCGAACCACCGCCCAAACATAAAAATTTCACAATTCACTGACGGTACTCACCACGCTTTCTTTTTTTTTTTAATCTCGTTTTGTTCGTTTTCGTTCGTTGTATCTGCTCCGGGCGGACGCCGAAAGACACCCGTTTCAGTTCGTTGTGGATCCGTTAACTCAGTTTTTTTATTACAGAGGGCAGCTAACCCTCTGACCGAACACACTTTTTTTTTTCTTTTTTTCGATCGTTGTGTTTGGTCGTTGCGGACGTTACATGACATCCGTTCAAGTTCGTTTGTTGATCCTTCAACTCACTTTTTTATTACAGAGGCCAACCGTCTCTCTGACCGAACACGCTGAGCTACCGTGCCGGCCGCTAAACCAACAATTTGACAGTAATTGCCATTCCTAGGATCTTACTGATCTTAGCACTTGCTGAAAGCTTTAATGGTAACTATGTTACTAACTGAAATTTAATTATAAGAAACTGTAGCAAGAACAATGCGTTTTTGGTGCATCCTCAGTGTATTGCTGCCTTTAAATAGCATACTCTCATAATACTCAACTTACAATAATTGTTTTTCCACGAATATGATGTTTCTCATTATTTTATTGCAACGAATCACACAGTTAGCAACGGGTTTTCCAGTGATTCTCAATTTGCTGATGCTCAGAAACGGCATATATACGTGTATGCTTGAAATGAATGCTAATATGGCGCCTCGCAACTTTGTGCTGAAGGGAGATGACGTGAATATGACGTAGATGGCGTTGTGCCATCTCATTGCTCAACGCTCAGACTCACGCTCAGAATATCTGACATGCTAGACATTGCTCTGCACGTTCGGAAAGACTCCCGAACGTGCTATTGCACGCTATGACGTCAGAAACTCGGCACGCTCAACCGTCAACGTTCTGATGGGTCCGTGTGCCGACTGCTCCAGCTAGCCGACAGTGCGCTTGCTTGCTGCGTGCTGCTAGCCGCAGTTCGCCCAGCCGGCTCGTCAGAGATAGGGCTGTCTCAGTGTGTGGGACGATGAAGGCTAGTTAGGAAGTTCCCCGCGACCGGCCGTCGCCGGGGCAGCCGAGTGCTGGCCAAACAGGGCCGCCACGCCGGACATCGATCCCAGGGCAGTCCGCGTCATTAGCCGCGGAGCCCGGCCGCGCTCTCAGAGCCCCTGTCCCCTCATCGCGGGGCCTGCCTGCCTGCCTGCCGCCGCGGTCTGCGCGGCCCAGCCCCACTTCTGGAGGAAGCACGCTAAGGGCTTTAAGTCCCATCGATGGCGAGGTTATTGACGGCGGAGCACGACATTGGGATTCGACAAGGACTGCGCAGGAAGTCGGCCACGGTATCTGAATACAGATCAGGGAAAGCCAAAACTTACATCAACATACATAGTGTGCAAGCCACCATACGGCGCATGGCACGGTGTCCATTGTATCACTGCTCATCATTCCCTTTCTTGTTCCACTCCCAGTTAACAGAGCGAGGGAAAAGCGACTGTCTTATGCCTCTATACGAGCTGTGGTTTCTCTTGTCTTCTCGGACATTACCCGAGGTGTATGTTGGTGGCATTAGGATCATCCTCCAATCTGTCTCAAATGCAGGTTCTTTAAATATTCTCAATAGTGTCTCACGAAAAGAACAGGGATTTCCATTTCAGTTCGTGCAGCAGTTTCGTAATCCTCGCGTGTTTATTGAACCTACCGTTAACTAGTCAGTACCTCGCCTCTAAATTTGTCCGATGTATTCGTTTAATCCGACTCGGTGGAGATACAAAACACTCGAGCAGTACTAAAGAATGGGTCGCATATCTGCAAACCGGTCTCCTCTGTAGATGAGCAACATTTTCTAAGAATTCTCCCAATAAACGATGTCGACTATTCGCCTTCCTTAGTATAGACCCTACATGCTTGTTCCATTTCCTGTCGCTTTGCAATGTTACGCTTAGCTATTTAATCGACGCCACTGTTTGAAGCAGCACACCTCTAATACTGGTTCAAATGACTCTGAGCACTATGGGACTTAACATCCGGGGTCATAAGTCCTCAAGAACATAGAACTAGTTAAACCTAACTAACCTAAGGACATCACACGCATCCATGCCCGAGGCAGGATTCGAACCTGCGACCGCAGCAGTCGCGCGGTTCCGGACTGAAGCTCCTAGAACCGCTCGGACACCACGTCCGGCCCTCTAATACTGTATTCGAACATTACAATATTGTTTTTCCTAATCATCTGCAATATATTAAATTTTTCCACATTTCTAGCAAGCTGACATTCATCATATAAAAACAAATTCAAGTCTCCTGTATCCTCCTCCAATCACTCAAAGACGGCACTGTCCGTACGCTACGGAATCATTAGCAAACAATGGCTGATTGATGCCCACCCCATCCGTCAGATCGTTTGTGTCTGCAGAGAACAAGGACGGTCCTATCACAGTCTCCTGGGGCACTCCTCCTGATGATACCTTCGTCTCTCATGAACCCTCGCCGTCCAGGACAGTGCACTATTACTGCGTAAATACCTCAGGCCTATTCCGTACGCTCGCACCTTCGTTAACAGTCTGCAGTGAGACAATGTGACTGACGTTTTCCGTGATTCAAGGAATATGGAATCTGCTTGTTGTCCTTCATCCATGGTTCGCGAGATGGACGGGCGGGAAATTGAACCCTGTTTCTCCTGCATGTCAAAAAATGTTCAAATGTGTGTGAAATCTTATGGGACTTCACTGCTAAGGTCATCAGTCCCTAAGCTTACACACTACTTAAGCTAAATTATCCTAAGGACAAACACACACATCCATGCCCGCCGGTACCAGCCGTCCTGCATGTCACTCCAGTGCCTTAACCTCTGTCCCACTTCGCTCGGACACACTCTTTCCGATGAGTGCCGTTATTCAGTCCCTTCTATGCCTCAGGTCTCCCTTAAAATCCCCCTTTTCCAAGAAAGTGCTACTTTGGATTTCTCTGTGATAAAATGCTCGAGGTCATTACAGGTGATACACATACACGGGGTGGTGGAAGTTGAGAACTGAAATCGGCTTTGCTCCTTCAAACGGAGCACCCAGGCGTTCATAATAAGCAAATTAGAAAAATCATAGAAAACTTGAATCTGGACGGCCAGAAGGAGATGCGAACCGCCATCCTCCAAAATGCGAGTACAGTGTCTTAACTACATCGCATCTCTCTCTCTCCGTATAAACTTATTTCACTATTTAATTCACATTATTCCACAGGAAAAGGAGAAGGAGCATTAGGTTTTAATGTATCGCCTACGACAGACTCATTACAGGCGGAGCACGAGTGTGGGTCGAGGAAAGATGGGGGACCGAATCGTAGTTTTTAGATAATCAAACTGGGATGTGCCATAAGCGATTTACGAAGTTCTGTGGCAGTTCGTGAAATGGGCCACTGTTTTTTAAATAGCCTTATTTGTGCTACGAGGTCACTACAGCCTCCCCGATGACATTAGAATCGACGAGACGCACTTTTTGCTTGCTTCGGTCTTGCCATGAAGCAAGACGTAGCTGTACCAAACGAAGTGTGTGCTACACAGCAAGGGCGGTAATTTCCCGTGTTGTTCTTGGGAGGAAAACGGGTGCAGCTGAACGTTAGTGAGCGCAAATAAAACAAGGAAATCCAAGATAACGTACTGGAGCCTCTCGGATTCTTCTCTCATGATGGTTTCCGTAATCGCCTAATGGTTTCTGTTCGCAACCAGATGGGCAGTTTCCTCCTCCAGCTTTCCGTGCTCCGTTTCTTGTCGTCGACGGTACGCTCAGTCCTAGTTTTTCGTCCTTCCAACTTCTGATATACGAGAAATTCCAGAACAATAAGAAAGGAGCGCTTCAAGTAGTTTCAAATCGAGATTACTGATTAGGCTTTTCGCTTGGTCAGATTATGGACCATGAAGGTAGAACACCATGAGACTCCGAGAGATCAAGAGGCGTGGACGTTGCGTTGTCATAAAGAAGGACTGTGATGACAAAATATAGAAATGCAGCTCCCATATAACAGTAACATGGCAGAAAATGTTGCCATTTGTAGACGGAAACGGTAGACCGCATGGACGCGTGACACGGTACTTGGCAATGGAACAGATAATACTGAAGAAACCGAGGTTTCGTTGGTTTTTTATTTACCTGGTGTTTGTCTTCCCCTACAGACATAATGATTTTCGCCCGATTTCGGAAGTGAATTCTGTTGCAAGCCTCGTTACTGGCGCTGCGTCTCTCTTTGTTGCCAGTTCCAGTCGTCCCCCCTTGCAGGGCTAATGACATCAGTGCTAGCAGATGCGCACTAATTCAAACTAAATGGAATCACTTGTTTACTGCTGTTTACACCAGTCTCCCTTCGGGTCCTAAGGTGGTTAGACATCGCTTAGAGAATCATCTTGTAGAAGAGACATGATGATCTTTTTCTCATCGATAGAATCGCAGTGTAGTCCGTGAACTGTTTTTCTGTTGTATAAGGGACGATCAAGACGTAACGAAAGGGACTGGAAATTCTCGCTGCCTCGTCACTGCATTTCGTCAATTAACAGCAATTTGTGGACAGTTGTCAAATTCAGAGCAATTACTGTCTAATTTGCACTGCAATTCGTAGGTTAAATACATGAGAATCTTATTTCCTTTGTACTACTTTTCTGTTGTATAAGGGGCGATCAAACCGTTTCCGTTTAAGGGTGTTACTACAGTGTATGTGCAAAGTAGCGCGACTACGATGCGGGTATATAAGCACCGACATGTAGCATTCGTGGATTTCCAGTGTGCGTGCGGTAAATGCGGAATAGTGAACTATGGCGACGTTATTAGCTATGCGTCCAAGCATGACCAACGTGCTGTTATTGTTATCGTGACCGCGAACGGCAAACATTGGAAGACGTCCGTCGAAGAATGTGTATCGGTCAATTAAGTGGAAACGTCCGAGAAAACGGTGAGAAGCGGTGGTGCACCATGATACGCACGTCCCCGTATCGTAAATGTCGTACCGCAGATATTACTCTAACTCAAATGGAAGACACTAGAGCACCGGCCCAGTCGCCTCGATTTCTTCCCATTCGATCACGCCTTCGGTCCCTCAAAAAAGGCCTTCGAGGAGCGACGATTCCTGTCGGACGACGATTCGCAGCAGACAGTTACGGACTCCTTCACGCAGCAGGACACGGTGTTGTTTACCAAACGGATAACTTCAACTTGGTGCGCCGGCGGTATGATTTCATCAATGCTGACGGCTATTTTGCCTAATCGGCACACCGCTTCTGGACTGTACGGCGTTCGAACGGAAACTTTTAGATCGCTCCTTACGATTACTATCGTTCCTACATAGAATGGGCGCCTGCTATATAAATAAATTACCATTTTCACAGACAACCGTCATCTGTCACAAGGTTTTCCAGTTTTAAATTTCACTTTGGCGTTTCATATTTTTGAACTCTGATTTCATAGTTTATTAATATTGTGTGATTCGGTCTTGCAAGACGGATATGGGGACAATTTTTTATTCTTTGTAAAGAACATTTTTTTACTGTATTCCTTGTGCGTTGGGATGATTATTGGTCATGAATATATACTACTGACCATTAAAATTCCTACACTAAGAAGAAATGAAGATGATAAACGGGTATTCAGTGGACAAATATATTATACTAGAACTGACATGTGATTACATTTTCACGCAATTTGGGTGCATAGATCGTGACAAATCAGTACCCAGAACAACCACCTCTGGCCGTAATAACGGCCTTGATACGCCTGGGCAATGAGTTAAACAGAGTTTGCATGGCGTGTACAGGTACAGTTGCCCATTCCGCTTCAACACGATACCATTTCATCCAGAGTAGTGACTGGCGTATTGCGACGAGCCAGTTGCTCAGCCACTATTGACCAGACGTTTTCAATTGGTGAGAGATCTGGAGAATGTGCTGGCCAGGGCAGCAGTCGAACATTTTCTGTATCCAGAAAGGCCCGTACAGGACCTGCAACATGCGATCGTGCATTATCCTGCTGAAATGTAGGGTTTCGGAGGGATCGAATGAAGGGTAGAGCCACGGGTCGTAACACATCTGAAATGTAACGTCCACTGTTCGAAGTGCCGTCAATGCGAACAAGAGGTGACCGAGACGTGTAACCAATGGCACCCCATACCATCACGTCGGGTGATACGCCAGTATGGCGATGACGGTACACGCTTCCAATGTGCGTTCACCGCGATGTCGCCAAACACGGATGCGACCATCATGTTGCTGTAAACAGAACCTGGATTCATCCGAAAAAATAACGTTTTGCCATTCGTGCACCCGCGTTAGTTATTGAGTACACCATCGCAGGCGCTTCCGTCTGTGATGCAGCGTCAAGGGTAACAGCAGCCACGGTGTCCGAGCTGATAGTCCGTGCTGCTGCAAACGTCGTCGAACTTTTCGTGCAGATGGTTGTTGTCTTGCAAACGTCCCAAGCTGTTGACTCAGGGATCGCGATGTGGCTGCACGATCCGTTACAGCCATGCGGATAAGATGCCTGTCATCTCGACTGCTAGTGATACGAGGCCGTTGGGATCCAGCACGGCGTTCCGTATTACCCTCCTGATCCCACCGATTCCATATTCTGCCAACAGTCATTGGATCTCGACCAACGCGAGCAGCAATGTCGCGATACGATAAACCGCAATCGCGATATGCTAAAATCTGACCTTTATCAAAGTCGGAAACGTGATGGTACGCACTTCTCTTCCTTACACGAGACATCACAACAACGTTTCACCAGGCAACGCCGGTCAACTGATATTAGTGTATGAATAATCATTTGCATATCATCGCATCTTCTTCCTGTCGGTTAAATTTCGCGTCTGTAGCATATTATCTTCGTGGTCTGTAGCACATTATCTTCGTGGTGTATAAATTTTAATGGCCAGTAGTGTAACTTTGGTATCAATTATAAGTTAACTAAATGCATAATGCTCTCGTGTGTTAAATGTTAAACTTAGTGGAATGCACAGTTGCTTGAGTGAGCATCGTCATTGATTTTTTTAAGAGTCTTTTGCATCCTGAGTTAATGACGCTCATAAAGACGATTGTGACTGGTAATGCCAGGGCATAATGGCGGAGTGAACCCGCACAGCTGCCTCCAGGGGCGTCACCGTCTCCTCCGGAGGCTAATTTATTAATGAAGTGACGCGGAAACAATGCCGGCCGTCTCTGCGCCGTCATTAATAACGGGCCTTTCAAACGGCGACGGCGGAGGCTCGACGCTGAGGCACGCGCAGGAGGACCAGGGGACCATTAAGGCGGGGGCGGCGCCGGCCCAAGTGGGTGGCCCGATAGCCAGGGGCGTCTCGGGGCGTCTAGCCAGTGGGGGCGGGGCAGCGGGGCGGCGACAACGCTGTTCCGACTAATTTGTGTGGTTCCACACCTGTGTCTCTGATACACATCTACATCTGTACTCCTCAAGATACCTTACGGTGTGTGACAAACAAGCAAACCTAACCGAGGGGTACACTTCGATTCTGATCGGCTCTGAATGTGTTGTAATGTAGAGCAATTTTCTATACGTCTCCATACAGCTGTTAAGCGAGTGAAACACCACTTGGAAAAATGAACCTGAGTCTAAAATTTCATAATGAAACATATATAGAAAAGATATAAAAAAGCTTCAAATAAATGTTCTACGGTTTTTAATGGCCGTGACGACTGTGCAACCAGGGTTGTCGAAAAAGTCTGTTCTTCAAAATCTCCTCCCACTCAGCATTTTTTGACTTTATGAATTCTTCACTTCCTTATTGCTGTGCAGAATTACAATAACGTTACAACAGTCATGTACAGACAGTTTCAAATATAACATAATTAAATCTGAAATGATTACAACTTGAAAATAAAAAAAAATGCGCAAAATTTAAAGAGAAAACACAAATACAACAGAAAATATTTTTATATTTCATAAAATTAAAGGAAAATAACCGGCCAGGGTAGCCGAGAGCGCTAACGCGCTACTTTCTGGACTCCGGGAGCCGCGCCGGCCCCGGATCGAATCCGCCCGGCGGATTAACGACGAGGGCCGGTGTGTCGGCCAGTCTCAATGTGCTTTTTAGGCGGTTTTCCACATCCCGCTAGGTGAATACCGGGCTGGTCCCCATGTTCCGCCTCAGTTACACGGCTCGCAGAGATCTGAATACTTTCGCACTATTCAGTGGATTCCACTCGACGCAGACAGTTGGGGTACACTAATTCCATCCCGGGAGGTACGGGTTGGCGGCAGAAAGGGCATCCGGGCACCCATTAACCATTAACATGCCGAATCCGATTAACGATGGCTGACGCTGCGTATCTGCGGGACAAGGCTCAAGCGATACAATAGAACAAAAGTAAAATGGATATACAAAACGATATAGGTGAAATACACGTTTATACACATCAAAGAAAGTTTTGCATCACCTCGGTTCCGAAAGTTCCGGAACCAGTACAGAAAACTGCAGTAGACATCAACATTAACATCATTTCCGCCCTTTTTATTGCTCATGAAAACCATACATTGCGTGTTGTACCACCATACAGCGAGACCGCCAGAGGTGGTGGTCCAGACTGTTACCTCTAATACCCAGTAGCACGTCCTCTTGCATTGATGTATGCCTGTATTCATCGTGGCATACTATCCACAACTTCATCAATCCACTGTTGGTCCAGATTGTCCCACTCCTCAACGGCGATTCGGCGTAGATCCTTCAGAGTGGTTGGTGGGTCGCAAGATGGGGGCACAAATTGTCGTCCATGAAGAAGAATGCGTCGCCAATATGCTGCCGATATTGTTGCTCCGTCGGTCGGAAGATGGCATTCACGTATCTTACAACCGTTACGGCGCCTCCCATAACCACCAGCGGCGTACGTCGGCCCCACGTAATGCCACCCCAAAACAGCAGGGAACCTCCACCTTGCTGCACTCGCTGGACAGTGTGCCTAAGGCGTTCAGCCAAACACGTCTCCCACGATTGTCTGGTTGAAGGCATATGCGACACTCATAGGTGAAGAGAACGTGATGCCATTCCTGAACGGTCCGTTCGGCATGTTGTTCGGCTCATCTGTACCGCGCTGCATGGTGTCGTGGTTGCAAAGATGGACCTGGCCATGGACGTAGGGAGTGAAGTTGCGCATGATGCAGCCTATTGCACACAATTTGAGTCGTAACACGACGTCCTGTGACTGCACGAATAGTATTATTCAACACGGTGGCGTTGCTGTCAGGGTTAGTCTGAGCCATAACCCGTAGGTGGCCTGAGCGAGGCATGCCATCGACAGTTCCTGTCTCTCTGTATCTCCTCCATGTCAGAACAACATCGCTTTGGTTCACTCCGAGACGCCTGGACACTTCCCTCGTTGAGAGATCTTCCTGGCACAAAGTAACAATGCGGATGCGATCGAACCGCGATATTGACCGTCTAGGAATGGTTGAACTGCAGACAACACGCGCCGTGTACATCCTTCCTGGTGGAATGACCGGAACTGATCGGCTGTCAGGCCCCCTCCGTCTAATAGGCGCTGCTCAAGCACGGTTGTTTAAATCTTTGGGCGGATTTAGTGACGTCTCTGAACGGTCAAAGGGACTGTGTCCGTGATACAATATCGTCAACGTTTATCTTCAGGAGTTCTGGGAACCGGGGTGATGCAAAACTTTTTTTGATGTTTGTATTTTTATATGGGAAAGGCTTGTAAAATAACCGACCACGATAACTGGCACTGAAGCGGACACACGAAGGGCTTATTGCAATAGTGGTACAAGTCCATTTTTTTTTCATATTGAGATACAGCGTCCTACAGTTTAAAAAAATCTGCAGTTGAGATACCAGAAATATTGAAGCATATGGCTTTTTGCTAGATATGAACCTTTCTTTCTGTTTGTTTGGCTCGTTACTTTCAGAATCATTATAGACTGAAAAGTGGAAGTAATGGACTTGTTCCACTATTGAAATAAGCCCTTCACATATAGAATATGCGTGCAGCGATGCAGAAAAATTTTTAGCTTATTTCTGACAAATGCGTCTTTGGAGTAGAACATCATACAAGATTGAATGTGCTATTAACGATGCTACACGTTTTGCTATTAGTCAAATGTCGAAATGAAAAACAAAATACTGTAGGGGAGGGGATTTAAAAAAAAAAAAAGTGACTTTTTCGACTGATGTGGATGCAGCGCCGTAACTTACAATAGAAAGATAGAACTTTTATTTGAAGCTTTTTTTAAAATATCTGTTGCCGTTTCAACGGTATTCGTTTCGAAATATTTAAGTTTTGTTTCTAGAGGTGTTTCACCTCCTTAACGGCTGTATGACCACGTATAATAAAAGATGTGTGTCTTATTCTGATCTACACTACCACATATTCAAAGTCGATCAAAATCGAAGTGTATCCCTGGAATAGGTTTACGTCTCAGTAAACAATTGTCATATTGCATATGAAGCAGGAAGTCAAGTTCCCTCGGTATAAGCAATGGAACACAAGAAAAAAGCCAGATTTCAACTATTACCGTATTACTTAACAGTAAAATATTAATTATTTGATCGATGTTCAACGCAGGAATGTTTAGTGCCAGGAACAGCCAACACGCACTCACTGCAGGGGAATGACGCACCAGAAAATTATTTTTGTAGTTTTGTGTATTACGAATAAATATTTAAAAGTGTCCTTTTTTCGTGCGGACCGTAGGGTCTGCACTGACTGTATTGCAGGTTGCAGTATGACATTTTAATGAATAGTTATTTGCTGTTAGCTGCTTAACTTATTTTTCTCTCGTACTGTAATATTATGTGGTCGTTATTGCCACTGTCTATGGCGCCTTGCCATGGTTCACGGCGCCTTGCCACGGTTCGCGCGGCTCCCCCCTTCGGAGGTTCGAGGCCTCCCTTGGGCATGGGTGTGTGTCTTGTCCTTAGCGTAAGTTAGTTTAAGGTAGATTAAGTAGTGTGTAAGCCTAGGAACCGATGACTTCAGCAGTTTGGTCCCATAGAACTTGCCACAAATTTCCAAAATTTCCGTTATTCCCATTTCCTGTTACAGCGTTGTTAATTACATATGTACGTATTACATCTGTGTCTGGTCTCTACTTTCTTCCTGTCTTATCATGAACAAGTATGTATTTTTCACAATATTTTACAGTTGGTTCTTTTTCTACAGCTTATTAACCTCGTCCAGGTTTATTTGTTTTAAGTTGTTAACAACAATTTAAAGGTAGTACACCTAGATTAAATTAATAAGCTGTTAAAACAGAACCATCTGTAAAGTACTATGGAAAATACATACTTGTTTATGATATAGCAGCAAAAAAATAGCGACCAGACACAGATACACTATGTACATATATCATGAAAAATTTAGCAAAATTTTCATATTTTCCTGGTCTCCCACTTACCGTATGTAAGTAGTCCAGAATATTCTAGCATATCTCCCGTAACGAATTTTCTTGGGGGGACATTTTGTAACGGGAAATGCCAAAAGTTTCATGTTCATTCCTTTCCTGACCCCCTCACAGCTAACGTTTTGTTTCAGCGTAGGTTTTTCGTTTTGGGTAAACAAGTCAGTTCAAAAGATTCGCTTACGAGAGGCAGGGTTTTCCTTTTTGCCTTCACAGTTTGGGAGCTGTTGCTGAATCAGAAAACGTCAGTTAGCCAGAATGACATTAGTAGTAGCTAAGGCACGTCCCGAGTGCTAGAGTAAGGCAATATAAAGTACAGTCGCCGATCCTAAAAACCTGGTGGTGGTGGTAAGCTCCTATGGGACCAAACTGCTCGTGTCATCTGTCCCTAGGCTTACACAATACTTACTCTAACTTAAACTAACTTACGCTAAGGACGGTACACATACACCCATGACCGAGGGAGGACTCGAACCTCGGACGGGTGGAGCCGCGCGAACCATGGCAAGGCGCCCAAGACCGCGCCGCAGAAAATATCTGGTAAATCACCGTAGTTAATCCATGAGTGTGAAAATGACTACTGTTGTCCTACCATAACTGTGTATGTTTCCAGGTAGTACATCAGGTGTGTATCAAGTCGCATTGAAATTCCTAGTCTAGGCACTCGATAACTATGCTGGAAAGCGCACCCCCCCCCCCCCCCCCCCACACACACACACACCTGTAAATATCTCGATGAGAAGCAAGGTCATGCAAAAAAAAAAAACCAAGCAAAAAATGAAAAACGCCGACTTAACAAATCCGTAGGTGTAATCAGCTCTGTTTGCTGACAACCCGAGTGTGGACATTTTGAGAATAAACATTCACAGGACACCAATCAGTGTTTCATTTTGAGTCGCCGTCTCGCAAATAGCTTGCCAAATCCACTAGTGCTTTCAGTTCTGCCTTTGAAGCGAAGTATCAAAAACATTTCTTTTGTCGTTGCGTCGTCTTCAGTGTGCAAACGTGTGGCTCGCCTGATAATCGGATTTTCTTCTCTGCAGCGGTCTTGGAGCAATTTTGTAGCCCCCTTCGGCTCTCTGTAGCAAACGCTTTCGGCGCTGGGCAGTCGCTGCGCCCTCTCGTTCTAAGTTCTGTTCGTCGTGCGCTCCGAGCCTTTATCTCTAACAAGTCTTTAAAATGTAGTGGTTCACATCCCTTGCCCGTGAAAAGCTCGTTAGCCCGAGCTATTACGTAGCTCTTGCAGAACCAAGTCTCGTCCGGCCGTAGACGTAATCTCGTTGCGTCGCGAATGTGAGCTCCTTTCCCGCTGTGTTCGTTTCGGCGCATTTATAGTACCACGCGTTTTATGATGCTGTCTTGTGAGACGACTACAGCGAATTGCATAAAGCGATCTCTCAACCCTGTAACAAACTGAAAATAGCTCTGCTTCTCTCCAAAGTCGTGGCAATGTTATGCAACCTGCCTCTCTGAGACACCGGTTAAAACATAAAGTTATTCAATATCATGCGAGAGAGGTAACTTTTCTTTTTAAAACGGTATTACATTTTGTAGTGAGCGTCACCCTTTTTGATTTACAATTTCATTTTTCTTCCTTTTTAATTAGCCATAATTGCTTTCCGCCGTTCAAAGCGTATCGCATACTATTGTTGATTATTCGACGAGGTTTCCCACCTTTGCCAATAAACTTTTGAGGTTTATAGCTCTGTATGATTCACCTCCCGGTTTCGCTGCAGTTGTACAGAGATTTTCTTTGGAGCATCGTGATATTTTTTTATTCATATTTTATTTTGTATCGAAAAAGGCGTCAATTTTTCAGTCACATTCTGCATCCCAGTCGGTTGACCAGGCAGTAAAATTGTGTCCTCCTGTTGCATATAGCTGCCCTCCTTTTATTTCTTTGTTTTACTGTTTTTGTTGTATTTTGTAAGTAAAATCTGGTCTGGTTAACGCTCTTTTTTCAGTTGTCAGAGATGTCCTTAACTGGCGCTATGGAGTAGGGTTTCGTCTTCATACACAACCCGCGTATGAGAGTCTTAATAGTAAAAGTAGCTTGATGTTACGGTAAGAGCACTTTTGTGTTATAAGTAACTTGTGTCAACGAATCAGCTGTTTTAATTTTCGCAGTCTTTGACAAAGAGCTTCTGTATCCAGTCCGTTAACTTCTGAGGTCATCAGTCCCCTAGAACTTAGAACTACTTAAACCTAACTAACCTAAGGATATCACACACATCCATGCCCAAGGCACGATTCGAACCAACGACCCTAGCGGTCGCGCGATTTCAGACTGTAGCGCCTAGAATCGCTCGGCCACACCGGCCGGCGGCTGCGTTACCGTAAGCAGGTTCAAGTGGATGTAATTTTCAGAAGGTATGAAGAGAGAAAAACACGCAAGGTAGACTAGAAAGGAGAGCTGCTTGAAAAAGTGTCACGACAACGATGCGTCTACACCTGCCAGGAATAGATACTACCCCACCTCGATAGTATAGCACTTGGCCTCCCGTGGTCGTCAACGAAAACGTGGCGTGTCTTCACACTGAGCTGACAAAAGTCTCGGGGTACCTCCTACTGTCGTGTCGGACCTCCTTTTTCCCGGAGTAGTGCAGAAACTCGACGTGGCGTGGACTCAACAAGTCGCTGGAAGTCCCCTGCAGAGATGTTGAGCCTTGCTGTCTCTTTAGCCGTCCGTAGTTCCGAACGTGTTGTCGGTGCAGGGTTTTGTGCACGAAATGACCTCTTGATCATGTCCCATTAATATTCGATGCCATTCACGTCGAGCGATCTGGGTGGCGCGAATTGTCGAGAATGTTCATTAAACAATTACGAACAATTGTGGCCCGTGTGACATGACGCATTGTCATCCATACAAATTCCATCATTGTTTGGGTAGATGAAATCCATGAATGGCAGCAAATGGTCTCCATGTAGCTGAACATAAAAATTTCCAGTCAACAGTCAGTTCAGCTTGATCAGAAGACCCAATCCATTCCCTGCCCATAACATTATGGAACCACCACCAGCTTGCACAATGCCTTCTTAACAACACGGGTCGATGGCTTCGTGGGGTCTGCGCCACACTCGAACCCTACCATCAGCTGTTAGCAACTGAAATCAGGACTCATCTCTCCACCCCACGGTTTTCAGTCCTCTTGGGTGCATCCGATATGGTCACGAGCTAAAGAGAGGCGCTGCAAGAAATGTCGTGCTGTTAGCAGAGGTAGTCGCGTCGCTCGTCTGCTGCCATATTTCGCCGCATGTCAAACGGATACTAAATGTCTTTTTCCAAAGCTGTTTCACAGAGGAAGACTGCACTGTAGTTCCTTCTCTAGATTGCCGCACAGATGACAAAATGGTAGATATAGAAATAGATGACACAGGGATAGAAAAACAATTAAAATCGGTCAAAAGAGGAAAGGCCGCTGGGCCTGATGGAATACCAGTTCGATTTTACACAGAGTACGCGAAGGAACTTGTCCCCCTACTTGCAGCGGTGTACCGCAGGTCTCTAGAAGAGCGTAGCGTTCCAAAAGATTGGAAAAGGGCACAGGTCATCCCCGTTTTCAAGAAGGGATGTCGAACAGATGTGTCTCTAACGTCGATCAGTTGTAGAATTTTGGAACACATATTATGTTCGAGTGTAATAACTTTTCTGGAGACTAGAAATGTACTCTGTAGGAATCAGCATGGGTTTCGGAAAAGACGATCGTGTGAAACCCAGCCCGCGCTATTTGTACACGAGACTCAGAGGGCCATAACACGGGTTCCCAGATAGATGCCGTGTTTCTTGTCTTGCGCAAGGTGTATGATACAGTTCCCCACAAAGTAACAGAATAGGGACTATCACACCAATTGTGTGATTGGATTGGAGATTTCCTCGATAACAGAACGCAGCATGTCATTCTCAATGGAGAGAAGTCTTCCGAAGTAAGAGTGATTTCCGGTGTGCCTCAGGGGAATGTCGTAGGACCGTTGCTATGCACAATATATATAAAATGACCTTGTGGATAACATCGGAAGTTCACTGAGGCTTTTTGCGGATGATGCTGTAGTATATCGAGAGGTTGTAACGATGGTAAATTGTACTGAAATGCAGGAGGATCTGCAACGAATTGACGCATTGTGCAGGGAATGGCAATTGAATCTCAATGTAGACAAATGTAACGTGCTGCGAATACATAGAAAGATAGATCCCTTATCATTTAGCTACAATATAGCAGGTCAGCAACTGGAAGCAGTTGATTCCATAAATTATCTGGCAGTACGCATTAGGAGTGATTTAAAATGGAATGATCATATTAAAGTAATCGTCGGTAAAGCAGATATCAGTCTGAGATTCATTGGAAGAATCCTAAGGAAATGCAGTCCGAAAAGAAAGGAAGTAGGTTACAGTACACTTGTTCGCCCACTGCTTGTGTAATGCTCACCAGTGTGGGATCCGTACCAGATAGGGTTGATAGAAGAGATGATTCAACTGAGAGCAGCGCGCTTCGTTACAGGATCATTTAGAATCGCGAAAGCGTTACGGAGATGATAGATAAACTCCAGTGGAAGAGTCTGCAAGAGAGACGCTCAGTAGCTCGGTTCGAGCTTTTGTTGAAGTTTCGAGAACATAACTTCACCGAAGAGTCAAGCAGTATATTGCTCCCTCCTACGTATATCTCGCGAAGAGACCATCAGGATGAAATCAGAGAGATTAGAGCCCACACAGAGGCATACCGACAACGAACAATACGTGACTCGGATAGAAGGGAGAACCAATAGAGGCACTCAAGGTACCCTCCTCCACACACCGTCAGGTGGCTTGCAGAGTATGGATGTAGATGTAAACACGTTCTTCTTACATCCTACATTGATTTCTGCAGTTATTTCAAGCACTGTTGCTTGTCTGCTAGCACTGACAACTCTACGGAAATACGGAAACGCTGCTGCTCTCGGTCGTGAAGGCTGTTGGCCTCTGCACTGTCCATGGGTGGAGGTAATTTCTGAAATGTGGTATTCTCGGCTCGCTGTTGACATTGTGGATCTCGGAATATTGAATACCGTAACGATTTCTGAAATGGAATATCCCGCGCTTGTAGCTCCACCAACCATTCCGCGTACATAATCTGTTAATTCCCGTCGTGTGGCAATAGTCACTTCGGAAATCTTCTCACAAGCCGGCCGGAGTGGCCGAGCGGTTCTAGGCGCTACAGTCTGGAACCGCGTAGCCGCTACGGTCGCAGGTTCGAATCCTGCCTCGGGCATGGATGTGTGTGATGTCCTTAGGTTTAAGTAGTTCTAAGTTCTAGGGGACTGATGACCTCAGAAGTTGAGTCCCATAGTGCTCAGAGCCATTTGAACAATCTTCTCACATGACTCGCTTGAGTACAAATTGCAGCTGCGTCAGCGCAGTGCCCGTTAGTGCCTTGTGTACGTGATGCTATCGCCATTTTTGTATGGGGATTTAACTACCCCATGACTTTTGTGACCTCACTGTATAGTGAACAAGTACGATAGTGAATAAGGTAAACCCATGGCACTGTAAATGATTTCAAGACGGAAGCGCATATACTATCAAGTGTTTCTCGGTGCGTTCTCGTGACATGTCATGATAAGAAGTCGCGGTAAGCCGATCGAAACCCCCTCACTCGGAGGTGCAATAATATCGTACTCGACTCCTATTACACTCGACACGTATCTGCCTGCGCTGGATTCACCTCGACGGAGCGAAGTAACTCGCTTATTGTCGACGAGTCACTGCCCGGTGTCCACCTGGCCGTGAAGACAGTGGGTGTTGACAGCGCCTAGGTGGAGCACAGAGAGCAAAGCTTTTGACCGGGCAGCGGCATTCAGTGCGGGAAGTGTCTCGCCGGCATAACAGAGGGCCGTGGCGGGCGATAACGAAGAAGAAAATTCGCTTTAATTACCGGCGCGGCAGCGCGCGGGGTAAGGGAAGGCCACAATGGCCGGCCGGCCGCCATTGTGGGCCCTAATGAGGAGTATGTTGGCGGCGCCACAATGGCGCCGTAATACTCGCCACGTGCGCCCGGGCCTCTGCGCGCCCATTGTCTGGGGCGCTGTTTACCACCCGCGGCCCGAGCCGGCACGGCGCCCACTTAAAAAATTCACCGGCCCGCCCCGTCTAATGTAGTACGGTGCACTCTGCCAGAGTTATGGCCCCCAAAGTGAAGGACGTTTATTTCTACTGACATCTTTAATCGATTTAATGATAGAAAACTTATAAACAACATATTGTGAAATATGAGCTGTGTTTCTGCGTAGTCGTCCTTCAGTTTTTCACATTCGAAGCAGTGCTCCACGAGCTTTCCTGTCCAGCAGCATACTCACGAATAAACCTACTCAATTCATACACTTAGAGATTGATCCGCTCTGAACGTGTAATGTAGAGCAAAGTGTGAGACAAATTTTTTTATGTGTGTCCATTCGGCCGCTAAGGGGGTGAAACACCGCCTTGGAAAATAAAAAATTAGCTTAATATTTCTGAATCAATACAGTTGCAGCGGTAACAGATAAGATAATGAAACAATTCAAATAAACGTTCTATCGTTTTTAATGTACGTTATTACCCTGCACCAATATTTGTCGAAAAGGTATTTTCTTCGAAATCCTCAATGCATGGTGCACAAAATCAGTGCATTCACCAGATTCTCTCTCTTTTTTTTTCATTCGCACATGGAAATCCAGATGGATTAATAAATGCTTGAGAAATTGGAAAAAAGGATTAGAAAGAATAGTTGAAAAAATTTGTAAGGTAATTTATGAGTCTGTGCACAATCTTGTTTGTACTTTAACTGATACCAGTATCAACAGAACTTTAATATCATCACATTCGAGCTCAATATACATAATTTGCATCACGCACAGTGCAGTACCAAATAATCACCGAAACCACTGAAATTGTCGATTTGTCACACATTTTTAGTATAAGTAAACCAAGTTTAATAGGTGCCTATCAAGTCCTTCCGCCGACCGCTGTGACCGAGCGGCTCTAGGCGCTTCAGTCCGGAAGCACGCTGCTGCTACGGTCGCAGGTTCGAATCCTGCCTCGGGCATGGATGTGTGTGATGTCCTTTCGTTAGTTACGTTTAAGTAATTCCAAGTCTAGGGCATGGATGTGTGTGATGTCCTTTGGTTAGTTAGGTTTAAGTACTTCCAAGTCTAGGGGACTGATGACCTCAGATGTTAAGTGCTTAGAGCCATTTGAACCATTTCTTGATTACCTTCACATTACATCGTGTTTTGTCTTCGGCAATGTTGACGCAGGAACGCTCCTCCATATACCGCGTGAATTATTCTTGTCTGCACCGAACATATTGATGCACGATCTTGGCGGCGAGTGAAATGATGAACTGGTAGGAGCTGACCTAATACCCGTGCGAATAAATATTCCTTTTCTAATAACTTTTTATAATACTTTTAATGAACGGTTGAAATACATATTTTTAACAGTGCTGGAACAACGGATCCAAGCCCACGTCCGTTCGCCACCACTTTCCGAAACAAAAGGCTGAACATACCTGATTTAGCAAATTGAAGAGCGTAATTCTTACTTTGTATCATACAGATATTTAACGATGTATCAAAACAGTATCCTTGCCACAAAACAACTCGTTAATTTACCTTTGGCGGTGTCTTTGGTTTATAGCTCAATCAGTTACATTAGCTTATATCTATGACATGAAAAGAAAGAAAAAATAATACGATTCAATACAGAACTTCCTCATTATTGTTTAGATTTACAGTAATGTGAAAACAATTTCAAATATGAAATCATTAAATCCGAAAATGGTGTAACTTGATAACAAAAAACACACACGGCAGCTATAAAAAGGAAAGGCAACTACGACACAAGATTGAAAGATAAATGAAATATATATGGAACGGTATATTACCGGTATACATTTAGACTATGTTTATCTGGGAGATACTTATTAAGCGAGCGCACACGACAATTGGCATTGAAGCGGACACACGTCGGGCGCGGGTACAACGGTATCCAGATATTTCCAGCTTATTTCTGACAGATGCAGGTCGGCCTGTTTGTTCTGCATGATGACTATTCGCCGTTAAACATGGCGCACGACTTTTGAACTGAAGCTTTATTCATCACATTTGCGTAAACTTCGGTTATCTGTCTTTAAATTTTGTTAGGTTAGACTTTTCTTTTGTATTCAGAAACCGTATTACACTAAGAACCTCACACTTGACGGGATGTTTATTTTTGTCAAGAATTTTAAAATCGCACAAATAAACAGGAAAAAGCGTACTTCTTGCTCACTGTTGGCGCCAGACTCGTATCAACGATCAGGATACTGAGTGACATAACGGCGGTTGTGATGAAACATAACGCGCCTCATCAGATCGAAACGTTCTTTACTTTTAGACTCAGTCTCGTACATTTATTAATAATAATTGCACGTGAGTGCAACATTTGAAATTACGGGTTGTGTTTTTTTGTTTTTAAGCGTCTTTTTCCGCAATCGCACTTACACTACTAATATAGGTTATGTACAGCCTTTTGCTACTGTAATAAAGGTCTTATTCAGATAATATGCGTTTCCCTTTGTTTTAAGGCATACTTAGTGCAGCAGTCCGTCTTTTGTTTTGCTTTGAGTATAAAAGAGCATGGATAAATGCCACGAGCTATTCACACCGTACTAAAATACGTACATGGAAGCAGGCATGAAAATAATCGGACCCAGTAACACAAAAC
Organism: Schistocerca serialis cubense; assembly: GCF_023864345.2. NCBI lineage: Eukaryota > Metazoa > Arthropoda > Insecta > Orthoptera > Acrididae > Schistocerca > Schistocerca serialis. The sequence goes on along the minus strand of NC_064641.1, from coordinate 864,918,913 downwards.
ATCTACTTGCACTGCGATAAAATTTTCAAATAGGAAAGCCAACCACAGAAATGAAGCAGATAATAAATGACCAAACACACACACACAACAGTTGGAAAATATAAACGCACTCTCAGAAAAATAGCAGAGGCCTCTACAACCATCAAAACAAAAGAGGATCGCATCTCGCAACATCAGAACAATGTATACGAAGAAGGCCAGTGCGAATGACCACAGGTTTGTTTGATCCATGGGAAGAGATCATGAAGATGCTGAAGAAAGTGGCAGGTGCTTGGAGATAACCGCAAACTATCCCGAGGAAGTTTGTTTAGAAATTTACAAGAGCCAATTTTAAATGATTAATCTAGGTATATACTACAAACCCCTAACCATCGCCCCCGTAGAGATCGTGAGGACAGGATTAGACAAATTTGAGAGCCCACAGAGGCGTTTAAACAGTCATGCTTCTGAAACTTCCTGGCAGATTAAAACTGTGTGCGGACCGAGACTCGAACTCGGGACCTTTGCCTTTCGCGGGCAAGTGCTCTACCAGCTGAGCTACCCAAGCACGACTCATGCCCCGTCCTCACAGCTTTACATCTGCCAGTTACCTCGTCTCCTACTTTCTCGGTCCGGCACACAGGTTTAATCTGCCAGGAAGTTTCATATCAGCGCGCACTCCGCTGCAGAGTGAAAATCTCATTCTGGAATCATGCTTCTCGCCATCCACTCGTTAATGGAAAGGGGAACCCTAACGACTGGTACGATGGTACGGACACTCCGCCATGCACTTCACAATGGTTTGCAGAATATGGATGTAGACGCAGAAGAAGAAACAGTGGTGCATCTGCTATTGCATTCTGCCGGTGCAGGAAAACAGTTTGGAGGTGAAACAGTAGGGGGATTCAGAAACAAGAAAATGCTAAATAGTTGGTAGAGGACATTTGCGGCTACATAGGGACGAAAAGATTAACAGAAGATAGGGAGGCCGAGCGGTTCTAGGCGCTACAGTCCGGAGCCGCGCGACCGCTACGGTCGCAGGTTCTAATCCTGCCTCGGGCATGGATGTGTATGATGTCCTTAGGTTGGTTAGGTTTATGTAGTTCTATGTCTAGGGGACTGATGACCTCAGATGTTAAGTCCCATAGTGCGCAGAGACATTTGAACCATTTTTTGAAGATAGGGAAAGACGAACAGGATCAAACCAGTCGAAAGAGCGACGACCTCAAAAGCAAAGAGAAAAGTCACACTGCTAGAGTTTCGGCGTCAGTGGGACTGGGATGGCGGCCGGAGAGAAGCCTGTGGGGAGTTGCTGGAGTCGGTCAAGTGGGTGAGCGGAGCAATGTTTCCGGCCGAGCACTTGTCGGGCGAGAGCAGAGGCGGCTGTCCGAGCGCTGAGTGTTTACACCGCGCCGGCCGGTCGATATTCGCCAAGGCGGGCCGGCTGGCTCTTGAACCGGCCGCGGTCGAGTGGACGCCGCCCACGAGGGCGCGCCAAACTGTCTGGCCAAAGTGATTCCCGGCCGGGGTAAACACGGCCCCGCGAACAGCCGCCCGTAATCCCCAGCGCTTTTCTCGCCTGTTCCGCGCTGCGGTCGTAGCCCCACACCGACGCTTCGCCCTCTCCACTGCCTCGAGGACTCTACGTACTGAACTTGTGTTGAGGGTACCATATTCTTGGCACCAGCCGAACATGGGCGTCCGAGTGTTTATTGTCCGGAGCTCTTTTTTATTTATTTATTAAGACGGAGAGAGCTGTCTCAAAAAAAAAAAAAAAAAAAAAAAAAAAAAAAGTTCAAATGGCTCTGAGCACTATGGGACTCAACTTCTGAGGTCATCAGTCCCCTAGAACTTAGAACTACTTAAACCTAACTAACCTAAGGACATCACACACATCCACGCCCGAGGCAGGATTCGAGCCTGCGACCGTAGCGGTCCCGCGGTTCCAGACTGTAGCGCCTAGAACTGCACGGCCACTCCGGCCGGCAGAGCTGTCTCGCGAGAGAGCTTGTGCTCTTCACAACTACAGGTTTGGCAGCACTGTTTACTCAGTTTCAGATGGGGAGAAAGGGAAATCTTGAATTTATTGTCTGTTGAATGATATATTCTCCGGTTTCCAGCCATATCAAGTGGTTTTGTTCCACAACCTTTCGGCCAAGTACTCTTTGGCGTTTGTCAAGAGGAATTACTATTGGTTGACCGCTGGTACGCCCTTATGTACTCCTGCTGCCACGGGAAATACGGGCCCCGCAACGAAGTTGTGACGTCACACTAGTCGCCTTACCCGACATACAATCGCACCAAAAAGTATTGGCACACGTGCGTATTTATCGTTGCTGGTTACAAACGCCGCACTTTCCGGTACACAGTACATGTACGTGCTACCTCACATACCAGACATTACAATTCTGCCCATAGTGCCTACCATTAACAAAGAAATGCAGTGTTATGGGCAAACACGTATCTCCTCTGCACACAAAAAGTATTGGCACAGAGCATGGCATCTCGGTATATTGCTGGGTTTTCAGGTACCGGAACGCCATCTGCTGACACATTAGACACTGCGTGTTGTTGACGGCCCGGTCGCCAGTATGTTGCTGTAGTGCGCGATAGTGGTCAGCATGGGGCCGAAGAAGAAGGAACATTCAGTGGCGTTGCGTGAGAGAGTGGTATTGCTCCATTCACAAGGGAGAAGCTATCGACAAATCGGAGCAGAGGTGTCTGTGAGCTACACCACGGTAAGAGCCATCATTCAGAAATATAAAGAGACTGGAACAACAGTGAATAAGTGTCGTCCTGGACGTCCAAAAGTGCTTACAACCCGAGAGCGTCGCCATATCATCGCACTTGCTCGGAAGGAACCTGCTACAAGTGCAGCAACTATTGCTGAGATTGTTCAGACAACGTCCGACAAGACGGTTAGTGTTCAGACTATACGAAATGTGTTGAATGAGGCTGACATGCATGGACGTTCTCCCAGGAAGAAGCCATACATTTCGGAAATTAACCGGCAGAAACGCCTGCAGTTTGCCAAGGACTACATCAGCAAGCCGATGGAGTTTTGGAACACTGTGATATTTAGCGACGAATCGAAGTTCAATGTGTTCGGATTTGATGCAAGAAAGAAAATTTGGCGCAAGCCGAATACGCACCTCGACATCAAACACATGCATCCCACAGTCAAACACGGTGGGGGCGGTATCATGGTCTGGGGCTGTATGGCGGCTTCCGGCGTTGGAAATCTAGCTGTAATTCACGGCACAATGGATCATATGAGATACATTGACGTGTTGCGAGGTAATTTACACGCTAGTGCACAGAAATTGGGCCTTACTGGGGTGTTTCAGTTCCAGCAAGACAACGACCCAAAACATACCGCCATGAAAACCCGGGAGTGGTTACTGTACAATGCCCCCAGAAGGGTTCTAACACCACCTCAGAGCCCTGATTTGAACCCCATTGAGAACCTGTGGGCTCATCTTGACACACAAGTCAGAAAAAGGCGTCCGTCCGGTAAAAACGACTTGGAGAAAGTGCTCCTGGAGGAATGGTCGAAAATTACCCCTGATATCACCCGGAATTTAATACAAAGCATTCCTAGGCGTTTACGTGCTGTTATAGATGCTAAAGGGATGCACACTAGCTATTAGATGGTGAACATCAATGAAGAAAACGAACACACTGTCCGATTCATATGCGTGTGCCAATACTTTTTTGGGTGCAGAAGAGCGATGTTTTTTTTCATGACACTGTATGTTACTTTAAGGACAGGTGATTTTGACATATTTGTAAACTATGTAATGTAAGGTGTCACATGTATGGGTTCTGTTCTGAAATATATGTTTCGTTTAACCTACAACCACTAAAATGTAACTGTGCCAATACTTTTTGGTGCGATTGTACATCTCGAAAGCTCGGCTATGTCCGGGGCCAATCAGTGTAGCAATGAAAAGGCACGCAATGGAGTCCTTAACTTTGTCACATGTTACTGAGAGCACGAGTCTGTCTAAACGCGCAGCTACGAAGCATAAAAATGGTCTCAAATAGTAATTCGCTTTCTGCTGCAGCTCGTAACACCTGTATTGTAACGTGCAATAGCTATCTTTCTGGTGGACCTCGAGCTGCCGGCTGTGACGTCATTGGTGTCCGCGGTAACCACATATATGGCATACGTTGATTCCGCATTCGATGTGCCTGCTTCAGCTTCGCGATCGCTGAATCCCTCGGCACTGTGAACTCTTGGTCACTATCTCTGCTAATGGTGTCAAAAAAATGGTTCAAATTGCTCTGAGCGCTATAGGACTTCACTTCTGAGGTCATCAGTCCCCTAGAGCTTAGAACTACTTAAACCTAACTAACCTAAGGACATCACACACATCCATGCCCGAGGCAGGATTCGAACCTGAGACCGTAGCGGTCGCGCGGTTCCAGTCTGTATTGCCTAGAACCGCCCGGCCACTCCGGCCGGCAACGAATCCTACTCCGCCGTAAGAGATGTATAATTATTGACAATGAAAATTTAAGAATATATTGCATGGAGAGCGATGTTGCATATGCTAACAGGAAGTGTACTTCCTGCTACATTTCACAAAAGAACGAGAGAGCGACTGTTTTTGATCCATTTGACGCACGTTAAAACGTGGTTAACTCACAACTCTGATTAGAACTGGCGCCAGACTTTCGAATGGTGCTACGCTTCCTCAGAGTCAAATAAACTGTTCAAAACTTTAGCTCACCTTGTCTCATCCGATACTTCGTTGTATTGCTAAGTAATTCATTTATCCCAAAACCGATGTTGTTCTTACTCATCAACAGTTGAATTGGAAATAGCTGCTGCATCAGAAGGTGAGCGCACCTGTCGCCCCGTTTCACTTGGTTTCGATGTCGCCGGTCCTTGCACTGGCCAACGGCATGACGTAGAGCGCAGAAGGAGCAATGTGCGCAATAGCTCGTTTGGTCGTGGCCAGGTCTCGGAAATTGTATTCACGAGGTGTTGCGGCCGCTGGCCTTTCCGTGTGCCACCACGAAAGGGTTATAACGTGCGTACCTCGACTCTGGGATGACCACCGATTCCAATGTCGCTACGTGCACGGGCTCTAGCTACTGTCGTGAGTTGTAACAACGCCGGGTAGGCCACGGTGATGAAAATGTTCCTCTAATCCAACGCCGACACCCAATAAATGGCGTTTACCCACGCAACCTGCTACCACCGCTTCACCTTGGGTTACAGAAGGCATTGCCCTCCCGTCGTCTGTCTTCAGTGGGCACAATGATTAACACTGGCGCTGTAACATATTCACTGGAACGCTGAAGCACGAAAAAGATATCATTTTTGGTTATTTGGGAGTTAAAGGACTAAACAGCGAGATCATCACTCCCTCGGCCAAGAGAGATTTAATAGTTGCCTAGTGACGGCAATCGGAATGTTAACTGAGTTATGATAGCGCGTACGAGTGGTAAAATCGAGACCTTGAAATCAGTTTTGATGCCAGAGCTGAGAGGGGTGGCTACGTAGGTTAGAACGGACGATGGGTCTCCCCGGGCTCATCTGCAGAAACAGAAACGACACCCGCGTCCAACCCTCCACCAACCCGATTAAGGGGTGAAGACGGCTACAGGGTAAAGAATTTCTTCTATCCGGGAGATTCGCAATAATGAAAGTGAGAAGGCTAAAAACGTGACAGACATCGATTGGAACGATAATAATAAAATAAGGTGAGAGAAATGATAGGGTCAGTGGGTGGGTGGGGGTAGCCATGTCTCCGGGACTGTGCATGCGATGGGGGCCGACCTTCCCACAGCCGTCCCACCCAAAGGTAGCCTGGGTTGGTGGGTTGCTGTACAAGTGGGCGCACGCCACTGGCCAGATCCCAGTACCACGAAAACCACATGCAGCGATGCTTCTCACTTATCTGTAGTGCGCATTCAGGCAGCCGGTGCTGGTGATACGTTTGCCACTGTGTCTCACTGGTGAACAATACAGCATCTACGACGATGTGTGGTTCAAATGGCTCTTGAGCACTATGGGGCTCAACTGCTGTGGTCATCAGTCCCCTAGAACTTAGAACTACTTAAACCTAACTAACCTAAGGACATCACACACATCCATGCCCGAGGCAGGATTCGAACCTGCGACCGTAGCAGTCGCACGGTTCCGGACTGCGCGCCTAGAACCGCGAGACCACCGCGGCCGGCACGACGATGTGTGACTTCATCACCGAGATAATGCAGCACTCCAATGCTCGGGCACTTAGCGGTGATCTATATACTTGTACATACTCTACAAACCACCGCATGGTGCGTGGCTGTGGACACGTTGTGCCAGTAGAAGTGATTTCGTGTCACTCACAAATAGGGCGAGGGAGAAACGACTGTCCGTATACCTCCGTACCAGCACTAATATCTTTTATCTTGCGTTCGTGGTCCTTACACGAAATACCACGTTGGCGGCAGTAGGATAGTTCTGCAACAGCATCGATGCCGGTCCTCTAAGTTTTCTCAGTAGTGTTCCTCGAAAATAACGTCGCGTTATCTACAGAGATTCCCATTTGCGTTCCCGAAGAATCTCCGCAATATTTGCGTGATGGTCGAAGGTACGGGTAAGACTTCTATCAGCCCGCTTCTGAATTGCTTCGATGTCTACCTGTAATAGGACATGGTGGAGATCCACAGCACTCCAGCAGTATTGCAGAAAGGTCGCACTAGTGTTCTATATGCAATCTCCCTTACAGATAAACTACGCTTCTTAAAACTCTCCCAATAAACCAATGTCGACCATTCGCCTTCCCAACTACACTTGTTACATGCTCATTCCATTTTAAATCGCTTTTCAGCGGTACGCCCAGATATTTAAACTACGTGATTGTGTCTTGCAGGACACTATTACTGCTGTATCCGAACAGTACTGGTTTATTTTTCCTCCTCATCAGTATTAACTTACATTTTTCTGCGTTTAGATCTAGCTCTTATTTATCATACCTGCTATAAATTTTGTCCAAGTCACTTTGTATCCTCCTACAGTCACTCAGCGACAATAGTTTATCGTACTCCACAGCATCATCAACAAACAACCGCAGTTGCTGCCCACCGTGCATGCCAAATCATTTGTGTGTGTGTGAGTCCTGCCACAATTCCCTGGGGGCACTCCTGACGATACCCTTGTTTGCGATGAAGCTTGTTTGTGATGAAGACTCGCCGCCGACGACGTCCTGCGCCCCACTACTTCAGAAGTCTTCCAGCCACTCACATCTATTCTGTATACTCGTGGCTTCGTTAACACTCTGCTGTGGGACACAGTGCCAAACACGTTTCGGAAGTCTAGGAATATGATATGACCTTGTTGCCCTTCATCCGTGTTCGCAGGATATCGTGTGTAAAAAGGGCAAGCTGGGTTTCACACGAGCGATGCTTCCTAAAACCGTCCTGATTTCTGGACAGAAGCTGTTCCGTCTCAGTGAACCTTATTTTATTCGAACTGAGAATAATTTCAAGAATTTTACAGCAAGCTGATGTTCAGGATATTGGTCTTTAATTTTACCCTCTTTGTTAACATTGAGTATAGATTTACGTATCAGGAAGTCTTTTCTGAAAGTATTTGTATGGAGTGTAGCCATGTATGGAAGTGAAACATGGACGATAAATAGTGTGGACAAGAAGAGAATAGACGCTTTCGAAATGTGGTGCTGCAGAAGAATGCTGAAGATTAGATTGGTAGATCACATAATTAATGAGGACGTATAGAATGGAACTGGGGAGAAGAGAAATTTGTAGCACAACTTGACAAGAATAAGGGATCGTTTGGTAGGACATGTTCTGAGGCATCAAGGGATCACCAATTTACTGTTGGAGGACAGTGCGGAGGGTACAAATTGTAGAGGGAGACCAAGAGGTGAAGCAGATTCAGAAGGATTTAGGTTGCAGTAGGTACGGGGAGATGAAGAAGCTTGCACAGGATAGAGTAGCATGGAGAGCTGCATCAAACCAGTCTCAGGGCTGAAGACCACAACAACAACAACATATACAGGAGTCACCTGCGCTTTTTTCCAGTAGCCATGGACTTTGCGCTGGGCGAAAGTTCCGCGACAAATGCATGCTAAGTATGGGGCACATAGGGCGACGAGCCTTCGATCGTCTTGACACGTAATCGAACGAGAAATACGCGTCCTGAACCTAGCTCTGACTCATTTCTGTGCGATGCAAGTAGCATCTGAGCAGTTTTAGTTAGACGTGGCCGCCCAGCGATTTCGGTCTCCCGTGAAGTCCATCAGAGTGAGAGTGAATAGTGGGATGCTAAAACGTTAGACGTCTAAATGGACGTCGCATCGATAAGAAAGAAAAGCTCAGAACCGCGTGTATAACGTAGCCTGTGGCAGTGGTAGTGATACGTAATATTTATTTACTTTGGATGAACGTACACTACTGGCCATTAAAATTGCTACACCACGAAGATTACGTGCTCAAGACGCCAAATTTAACCGACAGGAAGAAGATGCTGTGATATGCAAATGATTAGGTTTTCAGAGCATTTACACAAGGTTGGCGCCGGTGGCGACACCTACAACGTGCTGGCATTAGGAGAGTTTCCAACCGAATTCTCCTAGACAAACAGCAGTTGACCGGCGTTCCCTGGTGAAACGTTTTTGTGATGCCTCGTGTAAGGTGGAGAAATGTGTACCATCACGTTTCCGACTTTGATAAAGGTCGGATTGGAGTCTATAGCGATTGCGGTTTATCGTTGTTCGTGATCCAATGACTGTTAGCAGAATATGGAATCGGTGGGTTCAGGAGGGTAATACGGAATGCCGTGCTGGATCCCAACGGCCTCGCGTCACTAGCAGTTTAGATGACAGGCATTTTATCCGCATGGCTGTAACTGATGGTGCAGCCACGTCCCGATCCATGAGTCAACAGATGGGGACGTTTGCAAGACAACAACCATCTGCACGAACAGTGCGACGACGTTTGCAGCAGCATTGAGTATCAGCTCGGAGACCACGGCTGCGGTTACCCTTGACGCTGCATCACAGACCGGAGCGGCTGCGATAGTGTACTCAATGACGAACCTAGGTGCACGAATGGCAAAACGTCATTTTTTCGGATGAATCCAGGTTCTGCCGGCCGAAGTGGCCGTGCGGTTAAAGGCGCTGCAGTCTGGAACCGCAAGACCGCTACGGTCGCAGGTTCGAATCCTGCCTCGGGCATGGATGTTTGTGATGTCCTTATGTTAGTTAGGTTTAACTAGTTCTAAGTTCTAGGGGACTAATGACCTCAGCAGTTGAGTCCCATAGTGCTCAGAGCCATTTGAACCATTTGAATCCAGGTTCTGTTTGGCGACATCGCGGTGAACGCACATTGGAAGCGTGTATTCGTCATCGCCATACTGGCGTATCACCCGGCGTGATGGTATCGGGTGCCATTGGTTACACGTCTCGGCCACCTCTTGTTCGCATTGACCGCACTTTGAACAGTGGACGTTACATTTCAGATGTGTTGCGATTCGTGGCTCTACCCTTCATTCTACATCTACATCTACATCTATACTCCGCGAGCCACCTTACGGTGTGTGGCGTAGGGTACTTATTGTACCACTATCTGATCCCCCCTTCCCTGTTCCATTCACGAATTGTGCGTGGGAAGAACGACTGCTTGTAAGTCTCCGTATTTGCTCTAATTTCTCGGATCTTTTCGTTGTGATCATTACGCGAGATATATGTGGGCGGTAGTAATATGTTGCCCATCTCTTCCCGGAATGTGCTCTCTCGTAATTTCGATAATAAACCTCTCCGTATTGCGTAACGCCTTTCTTGAAGTGTCCGCCACTGGAGCTTGTTCAGCATCTCCGTAACGCTCTCGCGCTGACTAAATGTCCCCATGACGAATCGCGCTGCTTTTCGCTGGATCATGTCTATCTCTTCTATTAATCCAACCTGGTAAGGGTCCCATACTGATGAGCAATACTCAAGAATCGGACGAACAAGCGTTTTGTAAGCTACTTCTTTCGTCGATGAGTCACATTTTCTTAGAATTCTTCCTATGAATCTCAACCTGGCGCCTGCTTTTCCCACTATTTGTTTTATGTGATCATTCCACTTCAGATCGCTCCGGATAGTAACTCCTAAGTATTTTACGGTCGTTACCGCTTCCAATGATTTACCACCTATGGCATAATCGTACTGGAATGGATTTCTGCCCCTATGTATGCGCATTATATTACATTTATCTACGTTTAGGGAAAGCTGCCAGCTGTCGCACCATGCATTAATCCTCTGCAGGTCCTCCTGGAGTACGTACGAGTCTTCTGATGTTGCTACTTTCTTGTAGACAACCGTGTCATCTGCAAATAGCCTCACGGAGCTACCGATGTTGTCAACTAAGTCATTTATGTATATTGTAAACAATAAAGGTCCTATCACGCTTCCCTGCGGTACTCCCGAAATTACCTCTACATCTGCAGATTTTGAACCGTTAAGAATGACATGTTGTGTTCTTTTTTCTAGGAAATCCTGAATCCAATCACAAACCTGGTCCGATATTCCGTAAGCTCGTATTTTTTTCACTAAACGTAAGTGCGGAACCGTATCAAATGCCTTCCTGAAGTCCAGGAATACGGCATCAATCTGCTCGCCAGTGTCTACGGCACTGTGAATTTCTTGGGCAAATAGGGCGAGCTGAGTTTCACATGATCTCTGTTTGCGGAATCCATGTTGGTTATGATGAAGGATCACTGTTAAATCCTATATTTCAGCAGAATAATGCACGTCCGCATGTTGCATGTCCTGTACGGACCTTTCTGGATACAGAAAATATTCGACTGCTGGCCTGGCCAGCACATTCTCCAGATCTCTCACCAATTGAAAACGTCTGTTCAATGGTGGCCGAGCAACTAGCTCGTCACAATACGCCAGTCACTACTCTTGATGAACTGTGGTATCTTGTTGAAGCTGCATGGGCAGCTGTACCTCTAAATGCCACCCATGCTCTGTTTGACTCAATGCCCAGGCGTATCAAGGCCGTTATTACGGCCAGAAGTGGTTGTTCTGGGTACTGATTTCTCAGGATCTATGCAACCAAATTGCATGAAAATGTACTCACATGTCAGTTCTAGTATAATATATTTGTCCCATGATTACCCGTTTATCATCTGCCCTTCTTGTTGGTGTAGCAATTTTAATGGTCAGTGGTGTATGTACGAGCTCACTTCAGTCATCGAGGTACTTGCTAAGAGAAACAAATCAAACGAGAACTGTGGGCGATGTCAGCAGACGCGAGAAGAGTGGGCGTGCTGTGTTTTAGTGGCGCAGCAGCGGGGGCGGCGGTGGCGGCCCTACACGTGTAGAGAGGGCTGTTGTGGCGCGCGATCAGCAGTTTGTCCTAATAACAAGCAGCGGGCAGGCGGCCGGCTGTGGTCCGGGCAGCGGCAGCGCCAGCAGCGGGCAGACAAATGAATGCGGGCGGCCGTGATGTAGCGCCGGCGCCGACCTGACGGATGGCCGACCGCGCTCCGTCTGCCCCCGGCCCACACCGACGCTCCGGTCGGCTCGGTTCGAATCCGGCGGCTGCTGCGCGGCGCACTCACACTCACACTGAACAACGGGAGGGTTTCATAATCTGGTTCACTCATGGCTACACTCGTGTTACCACGGACATAATGTGATTTGATGCTCACGGTTATTTGATGCTGCTGTAGCGAATAACTTGTTGGTAGCACTTTGTAAGAAGCCGATCATCAATGATCGGTTGATAACTTCGAAAGCTAACTTATATTAATGACATTTGTAATTGTTCTTGTCGTTTTCAGTCCCAAGAATGATTTGGTGAAGCTGTAAACAGTAGTCTTAGCATATGCAAACCATTCCATCTTTGAGTAACTGCTGCAACATTAACCTGTTTCAGTCTTCTTACTGTATTCGTCCCTTGGCCTGCTCCTACAATTTTTAACTCCCTCCCAACGCCACACTTCTCTCCATTGTCGAACTGACCATTCCTTGATTTCTCAGGTTGGTTCCTATCAAATGATTGCTTCTTTTAGTCAACTTGTGCCATAAATTCGCTTCAGTACCACCTCATTAGTTACTCGATCAACCCATAGAGTCTTCAGGATTCTTCTGTTGCAAGGCATTTCAGAAACTTTCGTCGCCTGAACTTTTCCCTCCGTAAAAGGCATAGCGTTCCTCGTTACATGGTCTCGACAATATATAAAGAGTGTGACTCGGGAACTTCCTTATTTTAAAAAGTAATAAAACAGGAAGTAATTGAGATAGCAATTTAGTTCTCTTTCCTATACATAGGAGTACTTTTAAAGTTTTATTTCGGTAGGTTTTGAAAATTATACGTTGAAGGTTGTCTCCGTTCTGCTCAGTGCATTTGGAGAGTCCAAATAGGAAGTTTCGGTCACACTTTGTGCAGCATGTCTCTGTGTTGGCATTAGCAGCACGAATATTAATTGTTGGTAAGGCGGGTGCCAGGTTGAGATTCATTGGGAGACTCTTTAGAAAATGTAGCCCATCAACAAAGGAGGTTGCTTACAAAACACTCGTTCGACCTATACTTGAGTATTGCTCTTCATGTGGGATCCGTACCAGGTCGCGTTGACAGAGGAGGTAGAAAAGGTCCAAAGAAGAGCGGCGCGTTTCGTCACAGGGTTATTTGGTAAGCGTAATAGCGTTACGGAGATGTTTAGCAAACTCAAGTGGCAGACTCTGCAAGAGAGGCCCTCTGCATCGCGGTGTAGCTTGCTGTCCTGGTTTCGAGAGGGTGCTTTTCTAGATAACTTATCGAATATATTGCTTCCCCCTACTTATACCTCCCGAAGAGATCACGAATGTAAAATTAGAGAGATTCGAGCGCGCACGGAGACTTTCCGGTAGTCGTTCTTCCCGCGAACCATACGCGACTGGAAAAGGAAAGGGAGGTAATGACAGTGGCACGTAAAGTGCCCTCCGCCACACACCGTTGGGTGGCTTGCTGATTATAAATGTAGATGTAGATAGATGTAGCTCACCCAGGGTCCGTAACGATTGCTATACACCAACAATTTAAAAAAATGGCTCTGAGCACTATGGGACTTTACATCTATGGTCATCAGTCCCCTAGAACTTAGAACTACTTAAACCTAACTAACCTAAGGACAGCACACAACACCCAGCCATCACGAGGCAGAGAAAATCCCTGACCCCGCCGGGAATCGAACCCGGGAACCCGGGCGTGGGAAGCGAGAACGCTACCGCACGACCACGAGATCCGGGCTCCAACAATTTAAGATAGCTTCCTGCCACTGAAGATCCCCCCTTCCAATCCCCAAGGAGATGAGACGGTGGACAGATGTCCACCCAAGAGTCACTGACGTGCGTGTAGTGTGACCTGTGGCGCCGTTTTTTTTGGAACCAGACATCCCCCGCATCCATTTCTTCAAGTTCGTGAAGAAAAAAAACCCTCAGTAACCTGGACACAACGCTCAGAAGTGACCATCTATCGTTCCCTTCGAAAACCCCATGGGCCAATAATGTCAATTTTAGATAATGTACACCAAAGAGTCTCACGTTCTGTATGAAGGGGCTGCTCCTGAAGTTCTCGGGGGTTCGCACCACTCTAGTATCACCTTTTTTTTTTGTTTATTCAGTGATCCACACAAATGAAAATCTACGTCGTCGTTGAAGAACACAAGGCTGTCATGAGGAAGGTTTTCGATCAAGGCTGCATTTTTTCGTGAAACAAAATCGGGTGGATTAAGTTTCTGTGGATGAAATTCTGTCTCTTCATGAATAGGGTAATTCGTCTCACTGTGCGATCTGAAATTGCAAGAGCAACTGCATGTTTGCTTGCATATCGGTTGTTGGGGGGGGGGGGGGGGAGAATCAAAATCGCCAGCCTTACTTTCTCGACGTTACCTGTTGTCATGGTGGTACTTGGAAGTTCTCTTCTTTTTGTGCGCACTACCAGTATCGATAAACGTATCCACCCACGTAACAATTGATTTCCGATCAGAAACACGACCTGCAGGGTCGATATTAAACTGTTCCCTGAATGCACACTGGGTTGCTATAACCGAACGGCCACGGCGAAGGTGCGCGTCTCTCTCTATAACTGCAAGTTCACTACTAAGCTAATCTTTAAAAAACAATTAAAAGCTTTAGGTCCCCCTTTTCGAATGCGCTCAACCCCACACAACAATCAGTAACGGCCGCTGTGTCGTTCACGTCCCTAAAGAGGTAGTTCCTACGCCGCACCCTATATTTTATGTGATCTCAGTACTAAGAACAAGAGAGCTATAACATCACTGCAGATTTTATTCTGATAAATAATCTCTAGTAGGTTACTTCTTAATTCCTTATGGAGGAGTCTAGGCCATAATCATTATTTGAGTATAGCCCTACTCGGAAGGAAATCTCAAATTATCTTTTATTATGAGTCGGTAAGTTATCAATTGAAATCAGAGATATTTATTACTAGAACAACGCCAAGGACAAAGTGAAAGAAAGTGGAGTACCAAAGCTAATTTTTCTTTGTCCCTTTTTACACTTCTTCTTGCAAGCTCAAGGGAAACGCCCAAATATATTTCATTTGTACGAGCTTTCAATCCACGTTCATGCCATTACGACTTTATTTTAAAAGTACAAAGGCTACACTCCAGACAATTACCCTCAGAAAAGACTTCCTAACATTTAAATTTAAGTTTTATATTAAGCAATGGCAGCGGGTTGTCGTGTGCTTATGTGCCACAGCACAGTATAAATATTGCACAAAATTACCCATTTCTCTTCGAATACGTGCTCGAAATCACACTAAAATTCGGCAGTTTCTGTTCGAATGCGTGATGGTATGCAAATGAAATGGACGGGAACATGTTTTGTAGTGTTCTCCCTGCAGTAAATAGAAACCAGTGTCTAGTACTGAGAATATGATCGTCCTTCCTACGGTAAAATCAAGAGAAGGGGCGCAATTAGTTTTCGACTGGGCATGCTCTGATGTGACGCCATTCATACCAGCACTAAGGGTGCTACGTTGGTCACAACACCAGGTCAGTGTTTATCTATGAAAGAGCTTGTAAATCATTGTGCAGTCAACGTGGCGAATTCCGTAGATCAGCTGCTAAGAGACACATTTTCAGTAGATCTCTGGAGGAGAAACTGAGAGTTAAAGAGTTAGGTAGACCTACTCCAAACTGAAATCTAACGAAGGGAGAGCGTGGGTTGGAGCTCACCGATTTGACTCAAGGTATGTGAATACAAGCAGGTAGATGACTCTTTCACGATCGTAGAATGTTTCGCCTGAGTCCGCCTTGGGAAAGGTGAGACGTTCTCTAAAGATTTACGGGTAGAGTATGTGGAATTCATGAGCAACACTCTGACGTGGGGCAGTGGTCTGGCGCATCCACTGGCAGTTCGTCGGCTCCTGTTCGATTCTGACTGCTTCCCCTTGTTTTTTTTTATTTTGTCCCCCTCGCAGTGTTGAACTATTAACTAAAAAATTGTTTTGAGTTCCGGTTGGTTCCATATCGGTCTTATACCCACAGGCGTACGTGTAAAAAGTGACCAGACCCTTGCTCCGATTTAAAACTTACCTCTCTTCTGCGATGACGAATGTGTTTGTTCTTCGCTGTCGTACATTCCTTATGTCTGGACCCATCCCAGCGCCTTCGTGTGCTCTTAAAATTCACCGTCTGCAAACCGCAGAGCATGCGTTATAGCATCAGAGCTGTGAACCCTGTTTCACGATTAGAAGGTACGCGGCCGTTGCGAATTAATGAAGGCGCCATTGATTTCTCGTTACAACGGAGAGCTTCGATCCGTTGGCTAACAGGGAAAGGTATATTCTGCAGATAATGAGCTGCGTTATTACGCGATGTCCCTCGAAAGCATCACACCCCCTTGCGGAATCTTTGAAGAGCCATTCACATCGAAACCAAAATACCTACCAAGTAAAGGTCGAAGTGAGATGCTAAGAACCCAGTTACGAATAATAATTTTAAAACGTGGCCTAAATGAAGGTTCGTCCCACCAGAGGCTGACGCCCACTAATTGGCCTACTGATCGTTAATGGCTTTTTGACGACTTTATCGGCGTAAGGATGTCAAATATCATTCACAATGGCAGATAAGACTTTGCTTTGGAGTTTCATGGGTTTTTTATGCATGCGTGTCCGAAGGAACGATGTGTCGTACTCCTGAACACCTGAGTCAACGCAATAACAAATTTATCCGCCATCACCGGGCAAGCGACTGTCAGTTAAAAATGCCACCCGTGTACGTGAAATACGTAATGGATGTGCAAGTGCAGGCTGTAGACGCATGGTTGACGATATATGGAAGCTTGGGTCTACACTACTGGCCATTAAAATTGCTACACCACGAAGATGACGTGCTACAGACGCGAAATTAAACCAACAGGAAGAAGATGCTGTGATACGCAAATGATTAGCTTTGCAGAGCATCCACACAAGGTTGACGCCGGTGGCGACACCTACAACGTGCTGACATTAGGAAAGTTTCCAACCGATTTCTCATACACAAACAGCAGTTGACCGGCGTTGCCTGGTGAAACGTTGTTGTGATGCCTCGTGTAAGGAGGAGAAATGCGTACCATCACGTTTCCGACTTTCGTAAAGGTCGGAATGTAGCCTATCGCGATTCCGGTTCATCTTATCGCGACATTGCTACTCGCGTTGGTCGAGATCCAGCAGAATATGGAATCGGTGGGTTCAGGAGGGTAATACGGAACGCCGTGCTGGATCCGAACGGCCTCGTATCAACTAGCAGTCGAGATGACAGGCATCTTATCCGCATGGCTGTAACGGATCGTGCAGCCACGTCTCGATCCCTGAGTCAACAGATGGGGACGTCTGCAAGGCAACAAACATCTGCACGAACAGTTCGACGACGTTTGCAGCAGTATGGACTATCAGCTCGGAGACCGTGGCTGCGGTTACCCTATCCGCTGCATCACAGAGCGCCTTCGATGGTGTACTCAGTGACGAACCTGGGTGCACGAATGGCAAAACGTCATTTTTTCGGATGAATCCAGGTTCTGTTTACAGCATCATGATGGTCGCGTCCGTGTTGGACATTGCGGTGGACGCACATTGGAAGCGTGTAATCGTCATCGCCATACTGGCGTATCACCCGGCATGATGGTATGGTGTGCCATTGCTTACACGTCTCGGTCACCTCTTGTTCGCATTGACGGCACTTTGAACAGTGGACGTTACATTTAAGATGTGTTTCGACCCGTGACTCTACCCTTCATTCGATCCCTACGAAACCCTACATTTCAGCAGGATAATGCATGACCGCATGTTGCAGGTCCTGTACTGGCCTTTCTGGATACAGAAAATGTTCGACTGCTGCCCTGGCCACTACATTCTCCAGATCTCTCAGCAGTTGAAAACGTCTGGTCAATAGCGGCCGAGCAACTTGCTCGTCCGCCACAATACGCCAGTCACTACTCTTGATGAACTGTGGTATCGTGTTGAAGCTGCATGGGCAGCTGTACCTGTACACGCCATCCAAGCTCTGTTTGCCTCTATGTCCATGCGTATCAAGGCCGTTATTACGGCCAGAGGTGGTTGTTCTGGGTACTGATTTCTCAGGATCTATATAACCAAATTGCACGAAAATGTAAACACATGTCAGTTGTGGTATAATATATTTGTCCAATGAATGCCCGTTTATCATCTGCATTTCTTCTTGGTGTAGCAATTTTAATGGCCAGTAGTGTAGTTGTGAGGCGTGTTCGGACAGCTTGAAGGTAAGGCGACCGCTCGCATAAGCGGGAAATCTGTATTCGACTCCCGATCCGGCAGATTGTCGTTTTTGTATTATACAGCTTTTGGTCGTTCGTATATGTGAATACATGTCATGTATGTCGTCATGGCTGTTTTCACCGCAGTGCCTGTTGCTTCAGACATGCATATATGTCCAAAGGAACATTACATTCTACTTTTGAACAACACAGGCAGTGCAATATCGCAATCATCAGTTCTACGTCGGAGGAAAGGAAGATCACACAAGGTCCACTGGGATCATACATATCACCGTGCCATTTAGGCCAACCTTTGGATTGGTGTTAATTGAGACTAATCCATCCTTCGATCAACAGGCAGCATAAGGCCTTTTACGACAGTATAGAAATGTGGTGGCGAACATGGCGTAAACTCATGACCATATCTCTAGCCAATGAGTACCATAGGTTCAAATTTTAGCCTTCCATATTATGCCATTGTGATTTGTAAAAAATTAATTTAGTTTGGATTGTTTGTTAACGTTAAGAAAATATGTACTATCAGTGCATTTATTTTCAACCACAAATCAATCCTCGTTAGCTCCTTCCTCTATGTATGGTGTTGGACACAATTTCTACTTATCACAGGTTATGCTTACGTTCGCAAGACAAGCAATAAGGGGAAATTGTCTCGTTTGTTGTTTTTGGAAACATAAATGTTATTGACGGAATAACTGTGAGGAACTGTCGTTAAACACGATAATGGTTCACTATTAATAATAAAAAATACGAGCAACGTCAGTGATAGCTTCCGAAGAATTCGCACCCGAGTACTTATATACATCGTACCATTTTCGTCGTTTGCATAATTTCGGCAAAAGGATTTTCAGCGGATGTTGGCGCCTGATACGTTGAAAAGTGAAAAGGGATGAGGAGAAATTTTACTTTTTAAGTGACTTGCGGTCGACACCGTTCCTCTAATAGCCGCGGCGTGTGCTGCTCAAACAAAGCCATTAACGTGGATTACAAGTTCTGCGCTGGACGGTAATATACTTAGCACAAAGTTGGAATGCACAGGTTTCGCCAACTTGAGTATTTAAGGGCTTCTGCTGAAAGCTCCCACAAAAGGGCTGCTGGATTAACTCCTACCGCGAAAATCGCAAAGCGCTTGCGGGGCGTTGCGAGTTTTGCACGAGAATCCTGCAGATTCTGCTTGTTGTGGCCTCGCCTGCTCCCTTTCCTGGTGTTGGGAGGCGCCGCACGAACCGACACGGACACTTGTTGTGAAATATGTAAAGGTCTCGTTGTAACCCCTTGGAAAAGGAAGAAGTAGAAATAAAGTCCACAGTGCCCATAAGGTAAAATCAACACACATTGTTTTCTGCGGTCATTTTCACAGGGATTTGATGTTAGTGCTAATACATTTGATCAAAAATGAAGGAAGGAATCGTTCGTCTCTCCTCGCTTAGGGTCATCTGGGGAAAATGAATTGGTACACGATTAGACCTCGACTGTTCTAGAATGACTGAATAGCTGCCACTCCTAAAAGCTCTGAACTGTGTAGCATTCATTGTCTGGTCATCCAGATTTTGGATACTTACGAATTCTATAAATCACTTCAGGCAAATTCTTGTCCCTTCCCTGTTCAGTCTGAGCTTTTTGGGCGTCCCTAATTTTATCGACGTCGATGAGTTGTTAGGGTCTGACAGTTTTACCCTAACCAGTTCCGTGGAGCAAACCCTGAGCTTTTGGCTACATTGCATGTATGTATTTAAACAGTCCGTCTGTAGCCTCATATTCCAAATGGTTCCCGGTATTCTTCCATTGGGAGAAGCAAGTAAGAAATGAAAAAGAAGACTAGAATGTAGTTTTGAAGTCAGTCATTGAATCAGGAAGGACTAGATGTACAGGTAATCTTCAAATGAATGACATAATTGGAAACTTTTGGAATCATGATCTGTTACTGCCGGCCGGGGTGGCCGAGCGGTTCTAGGCGCTACAGTCTGGAACCGCGCGACCGCTACGGTCGCAGGTTTGAATCCTGTCCCGGGCATGGATGTGTGTGGTGTTCTTAGGTTAGTTGGGTTTAAGTAGTTCTTTTCTGGGGGACTGATGACCTCAGAAGTTAAGTCCCATAGTGCTCAGAGCCATTTGAACCATTTTGACCTGGTACTGATGAAACACGCTTCCTGATTGTACACGTATTTGCACTGTTTCTTCCATCTTCGTCGTCATCATCATCAGTGACTCTACAGCCCTTTGGTAGCCATGCATTAGAGTAGATGGTTGTTCCATTCTTTTCTATTTTGTACCGAACTCCTCCAATTTAGCATTGCAATTTTCCTTATGCCCTCTCTGACACCTTCCTTGCACCTTAGCTGTGGCCTTCGAGCCCTCCTGGTTCCTTCAGACTCTGCGCTGAATAACTTACCAACGAGTCTGTCATTATCTCATACTACATGTCCTGCAAATTCCAGCCTTTTAATCTGAATGAATGTGACGATATCTGGTTCATTATATAGATTATACTTTTCACAGTTGAATCTATTCCTCCAGATACCGTTTTCTTCGTCTGTCCCCAGAATTTGTCTCAAGTTCTTTCTTTCAAACATGATTCTCACGGAATTTCGTTTGGGTCGATGTTTCTGGCAGCTATGTTAGCAGTACACCCTGTCCCTAACATACTTCTACGGAAAGAAGTCCGGGATAACAATGGCAGGTGATCGGGATGCCCATGGTACTGGAGTAACCTATCTTTGTGGGAATTTATCACTCAGCGCGTTACGAACTTTCACATACAAGTTTGTTGGTGCTCTATCCTGCTAGAACAGCAGTGTAGGTGTCTATATCTTATCCGAGGGAACGGAAAATTAACTAACAATGGAAGGTACGAGACATCAGTGGTACATGTCTCTGCTAAGAAAAATGGTCCAATAATGTCAGCCTCTATTAAGCCACACCAAAACTTGACTTTTAGTCTCTCTCAGTGATACTCCATGGCCTCCTGAGGATCTTCACCACCCCAAATTCGCACAGTGTGTCTGTTGACCGATCCACTGAGGTGAAATGCTGTCTAATTGGAGGAGGTAAACTTAGCCAAGGATCTGTCGTGTATGTCGACGCGCTGAAGAATGTCTTCGGCAAACTTTGCTCGTTTGGGTTCATCGTAGGCTTTCACCTGATGTAACAATTGCAATGCGTTAACTTCTAGCCGCTTTGTTGCACGTTGTGGATACTTGATTTTGAGACACAAAGCTCACGTGGCGCCATACAAACGGACTTCGTAGGATTGCTTGCAGACGCATCTGAAATGCTATTAACAGTCTCCGCTAATGTTCTCGATGGTCCACTACTATGCCTCCTAGCGACACATCCCGTCTCCACAAACGCTGCTTTCCACTCTCTGATTTTCTTGACATCGGGCAGATTTCTGTGTTATTCTGCTCAGAAACATCGTAGAACTGCAATAATGGACTCCAGTTCTGATAGCACCACTCTGTTTGTGCCTTTTCAGAATTCGTTGTCATTTGCAACTATTTGAAAATCTTTGTTTCTTCAATTTCAGCTACTGAAGTGAGAAAAGTGAATAAAATTAAAAATGGAATAACATTATAAATAATAAAATTCCACTGGTAATCTACCATCCAACACCTAAGAAAATTGTCTCTGTCGTTTATTATGTTCAGTATAGTGTTTGTTGTATATTAGGGCGTTTCGTCTCCGGCACCCCGTACTTCGAAGACGGCATATTACGATGAAAGTCTCATCCCCCCTCCTCCATAAAAAGGAAAATAAACAGAATAAATCTTAGTTATCTGTATTCCAAGTTTCTACTACCAGCATGAAAGTCCTCCACTGGTACATCGTGGCAATAAGACTTTGCAGACACACGTCTCTAATTCTTCTAAGTTATCTCAAAACATAAAGGAATTACTGACATTAACTGCGAGTGGGCATTGATTTAGATCATTGGAAATAGTTAAAAGTATGTACCGGACCGGGATACGAACGCGGGTCTGCCGGCCAGGGTGGCCGAGCGGTTGTAGCCTCTACAGTCTGGAACCGCGCGACCACAACGGTCGCAGGTTCGAATCCTGCCTCGGGCATGGATGTGTGTAATGTCCTTAGGTTAGTTAGGCTTAAGTCGTTCTAAGTTCTAGGGGACTGATGACCTCAGAAGTTAAGTCCCATAGCGCTCAGAGCCAATTGAACCATTTTTGAACCCAGGTCTCCTGCTTACTACGCAGATGCGCTGACCACAGTGGTCATCGCAACTGCACTGACTATCCTAACATGCCTCCCATCAGACCCAAATTGTCAGCTTGTACACACATTACTGATGTAGTGTCCCTTACTCATTATCCTCGTTACTCGCCGAGCGGTTGTAGGTGGAACCGCGCGACTGCTACGGTCGCAGGTTCGAATCCTGCCACGGGCCTGGATGTGTGTGATGTCCTTAGGTTAGTTAGGTTTAAGTAGTTCTAGGTTCTAGGGGACTGGTGACCACAGCAGTTAAGTCCCATAGTGCTCACAGTTAAGTCCCATAGTGCTCAGAGCCATTTGAACCATTTTGAACCTCATTATTCGCAGCATTTCGCCAGTTCCCGTAAGCGTTCGAACATGGTGTGCATGTGCACTGAAGTGTTCAATTGGGTGCCCTCGCCTTAGATGCATATGTGTTCTTTCGGACATCTCCAAAAGAAGAGACACCACATATATAAAGATATGAATTGATTTTAGCAGTAGACGTGACTTGATGTTGTTCGTAAGGCAACTTAAACTTCGCAGAACCCTCATTTGATGTCAGTGGAGTGCCGCAGCTTGATGGCTTCCAAGAGCTTCCCAGATTCATTAGATGAGATTGACTGTATTAGTAAAGTAACGTTTGTGGCTTCCCTGACAAGCAATAGCAATACACACTCCGACGAGGATGCTTACGGCTGCGTATTTGCTGCAGGCGGGCCACACCATAGTGCGCTTCGCTTTACGAGGCTTTAGTCTTATCGCGGCGGCGGAGGTGAGGAGCGTAATTGCCGCCGGAGAGCAGATGCGGGCAGTCTTCTGGCGCGCCGCGCTCGCCACTAATTTAATCGGCAATCTGGAAACACGCCGGCGCTATCGTTATCTGCCATCTCTGGCGGTCGTTCACGCGCGAAATGTGGGGGCAGCCGCACCACATCTGATGGCCAGCGGCCGACAGATAAAACTGGACTGCGTAAATCTTCTGCGCAAGCGCAGGCGCGCCCACAACAAGTATAACGGCCGCAGATAACAAATATAGCGCCGGTATTAATCAGAACGGCCGTTAGAGAGCTGCCTAGCCCTGCCTCGTTGTAAGACTACAAGCGAACCGGCAGCGGCGATAGTGTTGTTGTTCATACTAACGGGGATAGGTTTCTGCTGGGGCAAAGTGAACCAAAGCTCCCGCGTAAGTGTGCAGTTGTGGTGGACACGGCATTGTTCGCAACACTCATTGCCAGAATTCGACCGATGACGTTTCATCGCTGCCTTTTATTTATCGACATATTTCGGTACAATCTATTCAAGTGAAACCCGTTTTGCAAGAACGACTTTGGGCCAAAATCGGCTACTCGAAGAGTTTCCGCCTTACGTGCCTGTGCCTAAACCAGAAGTCAACCACGTCACGAGTGTGTCTATGACATCAGTGAACCATAGATTGTGCCGAGTGTGGAGTTCTATTTTTATGAGTATACTGCACACTGAGCAGGTGCAGAAATAGGGCCTATGCCGGAGTCTGCTAGAATCGCAAGTTAACGTATTCTGGCCGATCTCACTGCTATTATAGAAATGAATCTTCTGCTTTCTTGTCTTCTTAATCTTTATTGTGTTGTTTGTTGTCGTGATACAGTGTGAAAAGTATTTAAACCGACAAACTCTGGGAGGTTGTAGGCGACATTAAAACAAATATTTTTTCCTATGAGGATTATTTAAACCGGTGGAGGCCATATTACTCTCTTCAGTCGTTAGAGGACATATTACGATCTTCACTTGTTAGAGGGCGTATTACGCTCTTCAGTTGTAGGCAACTGCTGTCCACCAGTGTAGTAGTGCATTGTCTCTGTTTACTAATGGAGCGATACACCTGAAGTGAGTACACTGATACGGTTGGTGCGTACTACGTACCGCGCCACAACAGACGATCTGCACAGCGGGTTTATCAACAACAACATCCTAATCGCCGTATCCCGCACCATACGACCTTTGCTGCTGTGTGCCAACGTCTGCGTGAGACCGGGTCATTTAGCAGATTACCTGGACAGGGACGCCGTCGCACGGTAAGAACGCTGCAATTTGAGGAAGCTGTCTTGCAGCATGTGGAGCGGGATCCTTCAATTAGCCCTCGTGCAATTGCACGTAACATGGAGACGAATTAGATGAATGTAAGAACAGTCCTTCGAGAGCAATTGTTACGTCCATTGCCCTTAAAGCGTGTCCACAACCTGGAACCAGTTGATTATCCACCCAGAGCGCAGTTTTTGCAGTGGTACCGGGAACAGTGTGAAACGCATCCTGCATTTCCAGCCTCTGTGTTGTTTACCGATGAAGAAACGTTCGGACATGATGGAGTCTTCAACATGCACAATTCACCAATTCGCATGTTTGGAGTGAGGATAACTCATATGCCACAGTTACTAGCGCTCATCAAGTGCTGTTCTTCGTTAATGCGTGGGTCAGTGTTGGTGGGGACTGTTTAGTTCGGCCGTATCTGCTACCTAGGCCATTAAATGACAGGCACTATTACAATTTTCTCGTCAGAGCATTGCCAGAATTGCTGGAAGACGTCCCGCTCCCTACAAGACAACGCATGTGGTTCCAGCATGACGGGGCGCCGGCACATTTCAGTCGTCGTGTGTGACGATTCCTGGACCGACCGTTCCCAGAAACGGGGATTGGCAGAGGTGGTCCTGTACCATGGCCTGCTCGATCCCCAGATATGTCCTCTCTGGACTATTTTGTGAGGGGAGAGATGCGCAACCTTGCTTACGCAACTCCTATTGCATCACAACAGGATCCGGTTGCTCGGATAGTAGCAGTTGCAAGAACAATTCAGGATACTCCTGGGATTTTTGCCCGTGTCAGACAGAACATGATCCGACGGTGTAACCTTTGTTTACGTGTCAGTGGAGGCATTTTTGAAAATCTACTGTAATTGAAATTGGGTTGTGTCAATGTGTTGTCTCTTGGTCATAAAAAATGGAAAAGTGTTTGTTGGTTTAATTAATTTGCCGCCAGAGAAATCTTCCTCTACCAGTTTAAATACTCCTCATAGGAAAAAATGACATTAGGGAAAAATATTTGTTTTGATGTTCCCTACAACCTTCCAGAGTTTGTCGGTTTAAATACTTTTCACCCTGTAAAATGAAAATGATGTACGAAAACCTGGTACTTCTCCTGCTAGTATTCTCCAACAAGAGAGAGGAAGTATCTGAAAGTAAAAAAGTGTATACATTTTACAGAGAAAAGGTCAGCACTCTGCATGAATAAGAACGTCAGTAGGTAAATGTGTTTTAATGAAAATTACTTCAACAGTGAAAAAGTTAGTATTATTTTACGAGAAAAATGATTTTCCATTATATTTGGAACTTGGCAGGGAAACAAGATTCAAAGGATAAAGTTAACAAGGCGCTGTTTACTACGTTCTGGATACTAATTTATGTGTTTGCAAGTATATATTTTCTCGAGCAAATAGACGTGCATATTTTAAAATGTTTGGACGATTGGTTTCCCATTATTCAGTTCTCAGGAGTGTAGATAATTTATTACACGTCCTTTGGCAGAAGGTCCACTATGAATTCTGCTTATGTGACTAAGTAACTAAATTGACATTGGTCGTTCCTACATTTAGATATTTTCGTAAAACTAATAGTCCCTCAGAATTCCCCTTTCACCATTCAGATGCCAAGCTGCACAGGACTATCACACACAGTTTTGGTGCGCACATGTAAACGAAAACGGCTACTCGAGATAGACGAAACTCAGTATGGGGGCCGGCCGGTGTGGCCGAGCGGCTGTAGGCGCTTCAGTCTGGTACCGAGCGACCGCTACGGTCGCAGGTTCGAATCCTGCCTCGGGCATGGATGTGTGTGATGTCCTTAGGTTAGTTGGGTTTAAGTAGTTCTAAGTTCTAGGGGACTGATGATTTCAAAATTTAAGTCCCATAGTGTTCAGAGTCATTTGAACCATTTAACCTGAGTACGAATGGCAGTTTTATTTTTTATTTGTTTATTTATTAGGAGAAGTCTCCATGGTCATGAAACGAGTCAATACATGAAATTATAACACGATAGTAGAAACAGATAAAATGAAATATAAGTAACATATTCAGGCAACAATTCGTAAGCTTAAATAAAGAAAATCAACAATGTAACACTGGAACTTGCTTAATTTTTCAACTCTTCCGGGAGCTCCTCGACAGAATAGATGGAGTGAGCCATGAGGAAACTCTTCAGTTTAGACTTAAAAGTATTTGGGCTACTGCTAAGATTTTTGAGTTCTTGTGGTAGCTTATTGAAAATGGATGCAGCAGAATACTGCACTCCTTTCTGCTCAAGAGTCAAGGAAGTGCATTCCACATGCAGATTTGATTTCTGCCTAGTATTAACTGAGTGAAAGCTGCTAACTCTTGGGAATAAGCTAATATTGCTAACAGGAAACGACATTGGAGAAAATATATACTGTGAGGGCAATGTCAGAATTCCCAGACTATTGAATAGGGGTCGACAAGAGGTTCTCGAACTTACACCACACATAGCTCGAACACTCCGTTTTTGAGCCAAGATTACCCTTTTTGAATCAGAAGAATTACCCCAAAAAATAATACCATATGACATAAGCGTATGAAAATGTGCGAAGTAGACTACTTTTCGTGTTGAACTCTCACTTATATCAGATATTGTTCTAATGGTAAAAATAGCAGCATTTAGTTTCTGAACAAGATCCTGAACATGGGCTTTCCACAACAACTTACTATCTATCGGAACGCCTAGGAACTTGAACTGTTCCGTCTCGCTTATAATAAGCCCATTCTGTCTGATCAAAATATCGGTTCTTGTTGAATTGAGAGTTAGAAACTATAAAAACTGAGTCTTACTGTGATTTAGCATCAAATTATTTTCCACAAGCTACGAACTTATTTCATGAACTACATTATTTGATTCTGTTTCAATATTACACACAATATCCTTCACTACCAAGCTGGTGTCATCAGCAAACAGAAATATTTTTGAATCACCTGTAATAGTAGAAGGCATATCATTTATATAAATAAGAAACAGCAGTGGCCCCAGCGCCGACACTTGGGGAGCGCCCCACGTAACAGTGCCCCATTGGGACTTAACATCATTACCACTCTCAATATTGCGAAGAATTACCTTCTGATTTCTGTTCTTAAAGTAAGAGGTGAACCAATTGTAAGCTACTCCCCTTACTCCATAATGGTCCAACTTCTGCAGTAATATTTTGTGGTCAACACAGTCAAAAGCCTTCGTTAAATCAAAGAAAACACCTAGCGTTCGCAACCTTTTATTTAATCCGTCCAAAACCAATGCACAGCCGTTTTATACTTTGTGTACTCCATACTATCGCCATCTGCATATGCGCATGTCTGTATCGCATGACTACTGTCACCTCAGTGTATGAAGGGGGGCACTCTTGACATTATCTTTGTATTCAACGAATACAACGTAATTGGTTCTGCGCCTCAAAAAGAATGTAGTGCCATTTTCATTTCAAAAGCCGGATGAATCCTAATCAACGGAAATATTTTTTTAAAAAAGGGGAACGTCATTGCAGAGGAGTGTCCCTGGCGGCGGGTAAGACGAGGTGTCGGCAGAGACGCGCCTCTGCGCATCGCGCCGCCCCCCGGAAGCCTATTAAAGCGGGCGTTATCTGCAAAGGCGGCGGCCGGGCTAATGGAACTCCAGTGTGCGCGCCCTGCCCGGCCCTCGGCGCGCATGAATTCATTACTTGGCGCGAATTAAACTTCATTATATTTTTCTTGTATATGTAGATTAAAAAGCCGAGGGGCGAAGGCCGGCGCGGCGCGGGCCGCGCGCAGAGATGTGGTTATGCGTCGGCGCTGTTGCGCCGGCGGCTCTTCCCCCACCGAACAGACGGCGCCAAACTAATTGCCGCAGCGGCATTACTCCACGTCTGGAGGCCGCTCTCTGCTGGGAGCCTTCCATATTACCCCGCGGCCGCTCTGGCCCCGGCCGGGTATAAATACGCGCCGTCGGCCGGCAAATGAGCCGCGTGTTTCCAGCGCTTGTTTCCGGCCCCGCGCAAACACTGCAGATGGCATGATTTACCGCCTCATCTTGGGGGGCACGCCTTGCCTGCAGGTCTGCGCGCGGAAAGAGTCGTTGTTGATTAAAATAGAGCGGGAGGTGGGCACTGCAGCAGTAGCAGCAGCACAAACACCGCTGGTCAAATTGCCACACTCGTCTGTATTATGTTACCGTGAACGAATATGCAAATACGCCCTCTGACGTCTCCAGTTTATTTGTTATTAGCTTGGTGCATTAAGTTCGTAGCATTTTTCCAAGTGTAATAAACACATCAGATACACATCACAGAGACTTTAGACATCAGTAATACAGGGTGGTCCATTGATCGTGACCGGGCCAAATATCTTACGAAATAAGCGTCAGACGAAAAAACTACAAAGGACGAAACTTGCCTAGCTTGAAGGGGGAAACCAGATGGCGCTATGGTTGTCCCGCTAGATGGCACTGCCATAGGTCAACTGCGTTTTTTTTTAAAATAGGAACCTCCATTTTTTATTACACATTCTCACGTCTCAAGTTGATTCCGTATTTCTAGATTTCCGGAAAGCTTTTGACACCGATCCTCACAAGCGACTTCTAGTCAAGCTACGGGCCTATGGGGTATCGTCTCAGTTGTGCGACTGGATCAGGAGGGTCGCAGCTCGTAGTAATAGTCGGCAAATCATCGAGTAAAACTGAAGTGATATCAGGTGTTCCCCAGGGAAGCGTCCTGGGACCTCTGCTGTTCCTGATCTATATAAATGACCTGGGTGACAATCTGAGCAGTTCTCTTAGGTTGTTCGCAGATGATGCTGTAATTTAACGTCTAGTAAGGTCATCGGAAGACCAGTATCAGTTGCAAAGCGATTTAGAAAAGATTGCTGTATGATGTGGCAGGTGGCAGTTGACGCTAAATAACGAAAAATGTGAGGTGCTCGACATGAGTTCCAAAAGAAATCCGTTGGAATTCGACTACTCGATAAATAGTACAATTCTCAAGGCTGTCAATTCAGCTAAGTATTTGGGTGTTAAAATTACGAACAACTTCAGTTGAAAAGACCACATAGATAATATTGTTGGGAAGGCGAGCCGAAGGTTGCGTTTCATTGGCAGGACACTTAGAAGATGCAAAAAGTCCACTAAAGAGACAGCTTACGCTACACTCGTTCGTCCTCTGGTAGAATATTGCTGCGCGGTGTGGGATCCTTACCAGGTGGCATTGACGGAGGACATCGAAAGGGTGCAAAAAAGGGCAGCTCGTTTTGTATTATCACGTAATAGGGGAGAGAGTGTGGCAGATATGATACGCGAGTTGGGATGGAAGTCATTAAAGCAAAGACGTTTTTCGTCGCGGTGAGATCTATTTACGTAATTTCCGTCACCAACTTTCTCTTCCGAATGCGAAAATATTTTGTTGAGCCCAACCTACATAGGTAGGAATGATCATCAAAATAAAATAAGAGAAATCAGAGCTCGAACAGAAAGGTTTAGGTGTTCGTTTTTCCCTCGCGCTGTTGGGGAGTGGAATGGTAGCGAGATAGTATGATTGTGGTTCGATGAACCCTCTGCCAAGTACTTAAATGTGAATTGCAGAGTAATCATGTAGAGGTAGACGTAGATGCAGAACAGAGATGCGCATACGGCCATTCGCTGATTTTTGTTATTTTGGATTCCGTACCCATACACCCGACATTTCAACCTTCCCCACTGCATGCAAATGTCGCACTATGTTGGAATGGACACTCTTCATCACATTTGCTAGTTCTCGAGTACAGTGACGTGGATCACTGAGGATTAATGCGTTTCAACGGACTCCATCAAACCCCAAAAGTCTTCCTGAACGTGGAGAACCACTAATGTCAGAACGAGCCTTCTTAAAACTCTAAACCTATTTTCTTGTCATACTCTGACCAATGGTATTATCCCCATACAGGGCGCAAATGTTTCTGGCTAGCGCCACTGCTGTTACTCCTCTATTGAAAAACAAAAGAATACGTCCTTAATGTTCCGATTTATTCATTTGCCACTCCATTGGCTACGCATTCGGGAGGACGACGGTTCAATCCCGCGTCCGGCCATCCTGATTTAGGTTTTCCATGATTTCCCTAAATCGCTCCAGGCAAATGCCGGGATGGTTCCTTTCAAAGGGCACGACCGACTTCCTTCCCCGTCCTTCCCTAATCCGATGAGACCGATGACCTCGCTGTCTGGTCTCCTTCCCCGAAACAACCAACCAACCATCCATTGTCTAGCGTTCACAGCTCTGCACTATCTGCAAATGACAAAATGACAATATGTAAACTGAAATAGCAATAGTGAACTAAAAATAAAAAATGGCAATAGCTAAATAAACACTTAGCAAACGAAATACAAGCGTATAAAACAAAAACCCTACAAACTTATGCACCAACCTAACATTTTTCTAAATTTAATTGTCCAAGCTTCCCAGCTATTTTGGCGCTTCGTAAGTCTCGTAGGTTTTCATCTTCACGGATCCTCTCCCGATTATTCTTAGCTGCTTGAAACAGTTTAAAATAATTTAACAGAACACTGCCGAGTTTGCCTCTCAGTTACTTTACATTTATTGATTTTAAACATACGATGATCTCGTGCGACTCCTACTATATATGAACTTAATTATCAGGAGAGACAAGCTGAATGGATAATCCAAATTTATTCTGATAACATACACGAACGTCGTCTCCTGTTAACAAGTTCTCCGATTGTGTATTCGCAGACGCCCTGTCGTAACGTTAAATCACGACTTTTCAAAGTATGTAATCCGTAGAGACTTAAATACGTTATCGCTGATCATGCCTTCAATTGAAACTACTAAATTAACTTTTTTACGCCACAAAGCGCTGTTTGTTTCATTACATTGTCACTGGTCTGAAAAGAGTCTCTGCTTACATGGGGATTTTAATTTTATTTTTGTGCATGCACCTTTCATGAGAATTATGACTCTCAGTCCTGTTTCTGTTGCCTGATTTTTTATGTCGCGTACTAAATATATTCCACATGATGCAGACGTTTAAATATTGTATTACATTCACATAGCTATGTTAGTTTAGTTGAAGTACGTGTTTTCTTGTTTTGATCTATTTTCTGTGTGTGGCTGTATCTCGTATCTCTGGTTGACACAGCATGAGGCAAAAGCACTCCATCTTCAGGCCGCAAGTGGCCCATCGGGACCATTCTACCGCCGTGTCATCCTCAGAGGAGGATGGGGATAGGAGAGGCGCGTGGTCAGCACTCCGTTCTCCCGGTCGTTATGACGGTTTCCTTTGACCGGTGCCGCTACTATTCGGTCGAGTAGCTCCACAATTGGCATCAGGAGGCTGAGTGCACCCCGAAAAATGGCAACAGCCCATGGCGGCCCGGATGGTCACCCAACCAAGTGCCACGCCCGATAGCGCTTAACTTCGGTGATCGGACGGGAACCAGTGAATGCATGAGGCGAAGGCAACTTTTATTTTAAACGTGATTGTTTCTTTCGTGCATGTGTTACGCGGGGATAAAGAATATAACTCATCGTATTTCCGTTGTTTTTCTGGTATGCGTTCAGTACTTTTGTACAGTGTCTGACTTGCAGTGGTCGTTAAAACGATGTTTGTCGTTTGTAAAGTCTCTGAGTGCGATGTAGCTTTCCCGGAAGGAGAGCAAATGTATGTTGGTAATGGCTTCGTTCATATTCGTGTTCTTGTGTACTGTACTTTGTACGTGTAAATGTTGTTGAAGGTGTTCTGCAAACGAAGCATGGTGTGTGAGTCACTGCTGTGCTCCGATGTGTTTCTTATATATTTTCACAAACTGCGTTTAATTTTTCTGATTTCCTTTGAGGTACGATTACTAGTGTGATGTGGCGCCGGCCGAAGTGGCCGTGCGGTTAAAGGCACTGCAGTCTGGAACCGCAAGGCCGCTACGGTCGCAGGTTCGAATCCTGCCTCGGGCATGGATGTTTGTGATGTCCTTAGGTTAGTTAGGTTTAACTAGTTCTAAGTTCTAGGGGACTAATGACCTCAGCAGTTGAGTCCCATAGTGCTCAGAGCCATTTGAACTAGTGTGATGTAGTAACAAAAGAAGAAAAACTCAACAGATTAAAAAAAAAATTCAAATCTTCAAAATGAAGATGAAGTTCTTGGCGCCTCTGAAGACGGCGACTCGTCAGGCATATGTGAATGTGTAAACGGGGCGAGCGTAAGCAGCCGGCAAGAGCCGGTGAAAGAGAACGGAGCTGTGCGCCAGGCGTTGTCAGCGCCACGCCTGGGAAGTAGACCGTCCGTCAGGCGGCTTCTTGCAGGCAACGCTCGCTGTTCAGCTGTCGCTTGTTAGCCGCGGCGGCTCGTAAAAGGCTCGGCCGGCCGTGGCCATGCATTATACATAGTAATTCAGACTCGCCGCCTTTAGATTTACCGCGTCTCGTTGCGCACCTATAAATCCCGGTGGCCTACTGCGACTGCTCTCCGGCGTCTCGGCATCCGTGAGTTGTGCGAAGCGCTGGGACATGTCAGTAGCCGCCGGCAGCTGCTCACGACTCGCACTGACGCTCGGTCGCACGGTTTCCATAATCCTGCTATTTACATTCATTTGCCTTATCTCAAAACGAGACTCGCTGCGGCACACTCGGTATGTGCCGAGTGAAGCTCGTACGTGTGGCGCAGTGAGAGTACGAGTATGATGAGTGGCGACATAACTTGTGCGGCTCACGCTCTCTTACAAATTTGTACTCAAATAGACTACTGGCCATTAAAATTGCTACACCAAGAAGAAATGCGGATGATAAACGGGTATTTATTGGACAAATATATTATACTAGAATTGACATGTGATTACATTTACACGCAATTTAGGTGCATAGATCCTGAGAAATCAGTATCCAGAACAACCACCTCTGGCCGTAATAACGGTCTTGATACGCCTGGGCATTGAGGCAAAGAGAGCTTGGATGGCGTGTACAGGTACAGCTGCCCATGCAGCTTCAACACGATACCACAGTTCATCAGGAGTAGTGACTGGCGTATTGTGACGAGCCAGTTGCTCGGTCACCATTGACCAGACGTTTTCAATTGGTGAGAGATCTGGAGAATGTGCTGGCCAGGTCAGCAGTCGAACATTTTCTGTATCCAGAAAGGCCCGTACAGTACCTGCAACATGCGGTCGTGCATTATCCTGCTGAAATGTAGGGATTCGCAGGGATCGAATCAAGGGTAGAGCCACGGGTCGTAACACATCTGAAATGTAACGTCCACTGTTCAAATTGCCGTCAAACGCGAACAAGAGGTGACGGAGACGTGTAACCAGTGGCACCCCATACCATCACGCCGGGTGATACGCCAGTATGGCGATGACGTATCCACTCTTCCAATGTGCGTTCACCGCGATGTCGCCAAACACGGATGCCACCAACATGATGCTGTAAACAGAACCTGGATTCATCCGAAAAAATGACGTTTTGCCATTCGTGCACCCAGGTTCGTCGTTGAGTACACCATCGCAGGAGCTCCTGTCTGTGATGCAGCGTGAAGGGTCACCGCAGGCATGGTGTCGGAGCTGATAGTCGATGCTGCTGCAAACATCGTCGAACTGTTCGTGCAAATGGTTGTTGTCTTGCAAGCGTCCCCATCTGTTGACTCAGGGATCGAGACGTGCCTGCACGATCCGTTACAGCCATGCGGATAATATGCCTGTCATCTCGACTGCAAGCGATAAGAGGCCGTTGGGATCCAGCACGGCGTTCCGTGTTACCCTCCTGAACCCATCGATTCCATATTCTGCTAAGAGTCATTGGATCTCGACCAATGCAAGCAGCAATGTCGCGATACGATAAACCGCAATCTCGAGAGGGTCAATCCGACTTTTATCAACGTCGGAAACGTGATGATACGCATTTTTCCCACTTACATGAGGCATCACAAGAACGTTTCACCAGGCAACGCCGGTCAACTGCTGTTTGTGTATGAGAAATCGGTTGGAAACTTTCCTCGTGTCAGCACGTTGTATGTGTCGCCACCGGCGCCAACCTTGTGTGATTTCCCTGAAAAGCTAATCATTTGCATATCACAGCATCTTCTTCATGTCGGTTAAATTTCGCGTCTGTAGCACGTCATCTTCGTGGTGTCGCAATTTTACCAGCCGGTAGTCTATATGAGGTGAATCATAAATTTTGGCAAGAAGTAAGGTATATATAGTTTCAACGGAGATACCAACTGCCGGCCGGAGTGGCTGAGCGGTTCTAGGCGCTACTGTCTGGAACCGCGCGACCGCTACGGTCGCAGGTTCGAATTCTGCCTCGGGCATGGATGTGTGTGGTGTCTTTAGATTAGTTAGTTTTATGTAGTTCTAAATTTTAAGGGACTGATGGCCACGGAAGTCAGTCTGGAACCGCGTGACCGCTATGGCCGCAGGTTCGAATACTGCCTCGGGCATGGATGTGTGTGATGTCCTTAGGTTAATTAGGTTTAAGTAGATCTATGTTCTAGGGCACTTATGAACTCAGATGCTAAGTCCCATAGTGTTCAGAGCCATTTGAACAATTTCTTTAAATATTTGTACAGGACTGGCACTCGAACGCGGAACCCCGGATTAATGCGAGCAGTTGCCTTAACTGCGTCGACCATCCGGACACGCCTCCGTCCGATCCAGATTCTGAACTTGTCACACGCTAGTAGCGTTCATTCACCTACTTGCTCGCAGCCAGTCCCGTATTACCTAAAGAGGTTCAGATTCTGTTGTGCATCCGCGATGAAGTTATCAAGGCTGTCATGCGTGTAGAT
The DNA here is from genome assembly GCF_023864345.2 of Schistocerca serialis cubense. Lineage (NCBI taxonomy): Eukaryota > Metazoa > Arthropoda > Insecta > Orthoptera > Acrididae > Schistocerca > Schistocerca serialis. The sequence continues at coordinate 864,884,161 of NC_064641.1, read as the reverse complement.
ATTCTACATACACGCTTTAAATGGTGTCTACTCTGTCCGTCGGAACACACACCACACATATATGTAAGAGATCAAAATATCTGACATAAATGACCTCATCTTTTGATTGCATTGATTTAGAAGATTAAGTTTTTTGCCTCGCCAAGAGACCGTAGACCTTAGTATGTGACCCAAATTTCAACATCATACCTCTAGCCTTTCCTGGGGAAAAACGGTCTTAACAGTCGGACAGACAGACACGGACAACCAAGTGATCCTATAAGAGTTCCGTTTTTACCGATTTACCAGTGTTTGAACTGGACCAAAAGTCTTCAGCACGTTTCCCTCAAATATAAGAAGTTTACGAAAGTCTTGCTTTCGAATACTCCACGTCTCGGAATCCTATTGTACTACGGGTATGATCACGGTTTTATATAGCTGAATCTTGAACCCTCTCGACAGACATTTGAACCGAAGCAGTTGTGGTAGGCTGTAGAAGGATCAATTTCCTGCCTGGGCCTTTGCGTTGATTTCTATTTCGCATGACGAGTGCTCTGTGAAAAGCGTTCCCAGGTATTTAAATTCATGGACTCTCTTGTACGACTGGTCTCCAGCCCGCAATGACTGTAATTTTCCAGTATCTTGACGTTGTCCACGACTCGTGAAGAGAAACCTCCTTCGCTTCGTGTATGAGTAGCCCAAATGTTTTGGCTACCATCTCCATTGCCCTGGTCACTTACTTCAGTTCCTCTTAAGAAGTGTAGTGTGTGCAGTTATCATCTGCGTAGGCCAGATATGTCAGATTCTTCTCTTCGAATTGGATCCCTTTCAAGAGCAAAAGTGAACAAAGTAGGAGATAAACCATCTCCTTGCCTGACACCCGTCCCAATCTGAAAGTCATCTGTTCTCGGTGTCTCATCTTTACCCTACCGCTTGTTCCAGTGAGGTCGATCTTTGCTATGTTTATGAGTTTCTGCGGCACCCCAAGGTCTCTTGCGATGTATGCAATTATAGACCCTCTTGAAATCAAGAGACAAAATTTGCTGTACTTTGCCGTGTTCGTCCAGTTTTTCAGTGAACTGACGGAAAAGAAAGATATGAACTACTTTTGATCTTCCTGGCTGGAAACAACCGTGGCATTCACCGTTACTGTTCATGCCAAGGTTGAATTCTATGTGTGAGACAGTTGAACAGGATTCTGTACACTCTTTGGGCGGGGTCTTCGGAATGCTTAAAACCCACAAAACACGCTGGTGTTTCCATTCTTGCGTAAACGTACCGTGTCACTACGTGACGGTTTGAATCAGGGAATATTAGCCTTAATCTCATATAATTCAAAGGAACCACAGTTGTAGCCACAGTGTTGACTCTAAGGCGTCGTCGAAGATGTAACCAACTTTCGCATAGCTCGGAATAACTGGTGTTAAAAAAGGAAAACTAAGGTCAACTGTATGGCTACAAAAGAAGTCAATCGGAAGGCTTTCTCGAAGTTTGCTTTACTTCTGGATCGATAGTCGCGAGCAAAGGCAAGGCTGATGGCCGCTTCAGACCGAGTGGCTCATAAACAAAGAGAAGCGGCCAGGGAGCGGTGTTTACTGAGCAATCAGTTCACTGGCCCGCCGCTTTTCAGAACTGTGCCGTTTTACACGTCCCGTGTTTGCCCTTTCTTGCCAGCGGCGGAAGTTGGAAGCCTGCCTTTGTGCTCTCCGTTTGGTGTAAAACAAATCAAGGAACTGGCGCATTTGTCCACAGCACAAACGCGGGCACACGCTTTTCTATGCGCTTCAGTAAAAGCTTGCAGACGCCACAGCATTTGATTAATGGTTTCCGGGCCTTGTCGTGGGACGGCTCTGATTACTTCCGTACAAGTATAACTGACGAAAAGAGGAAATTTTATTCTTCCTACGTTGCATTTTACGAACCATTCTTGTTATCAGCAGCTCGAGTAGTGTCAAAGAGGGACTACTATCCCGTCAGTAACTATTTTATAAAGAAATAATCTTGATCATATCGAGCTTCGGAGCTGATTGACACTAATTTCGGCCAGCCGGGGTGGCCGAGCGGTTCTAGGCGCTACAGTCTGGAACCGAGCGACCGCTACGGTCGCAGGTTCGAATCCTGCCTGGGGCATGGATGTGTATGATGTCCTTAGGTTAGTTTGGTTTAAGTAGTTCTAAGTTCTAAGGGACTGATGACCTTAGAAGTTAAGTCCCATAGTGCTCAGAGCCATTTGACACTAATTTCAATAGTTGTTTCGTAAATAAAATCGCCTTTTTCGGCTGCCCCTTTATTTATCCCAGACGCGTTTCGCCTTTTTCTTGTTCTAAGACATCATCAATGGCATCTATAACGATACAGTTTTGTTAGTTTTAGATTATTAAACAGTTCACATCGCGATTTTTATGTAGAAAAGTAATGACTTACTATTTTCGGATCTGCGTTTCCACTCATCTGGTCTGGCGGTCGCACTACCACTTTATTACTGACACATAAGCACAACTTTGCGTTCTGACCGTCTTCACACTTTTCACCACGTTTCTCCTAAAAAGTTGTCCTTGTATTTCAGTAATAAGATGAGAGGAAACGCAATCAGTAAATATAATCGAAAACTAACAAAACTGTATCGTTATAGAGCCCACTGATGATGCCTTAGAACAAGAAAGTCCGCCCCGATAGCTGAGTGGTCAGCGTAATGGATTGCCGTCCTACAGGCCCGGGTTCGATTCCTGGCTGGGTCGGGGATTTTCTCCGCTCAGGGACTGGGTGTTGTGCTGTCTTCATCATCATTTCATCCCCATCTGCGCGCAGGTCGCCCAATGTGGCGTCGAATGTAGTAAGACCTGCACCAAGGCGGCCGGACCTGCCCCGCGAGGGGCCTCCCGGCCAATGACACCAAACGCTCATTTCCATTTCCAGGTCAAGAAAAAGGCGAAACGCGTCTGCGAAGACAAGTAGTTCTATACTTGCTGCGAAGGATGGCCACGCAAACTAACTTGTTACTAATGCTATTTGTGGAGCAAAATTTGTTACTTTATTTGTAGGTTTTGATTAAAGCTAGAGAAGAGGTTGATGATCACTTTACAAGCGAATCAACAGTATCGTATTTGATGTAATATTTAGCACCTCCAACAAGGAAGACTGCAGTAAGTCGTATCCGAGTAACAATAAATTTTCCGTGAATAATCGTGATATTGGTTGTAACTCGTATGTTTTTATTTTGCCAGGGTGCCATGAACGTATCCTATTTCGCCTCTTGTAGTGTCTTTCGAATTTTCCGTTAACAGGCCATCGAGTTCATTGCCCTCTTAACTATTGCTTTCCATTCCGAGCCGCTACACAAATTTGTGGATTATGAATTCCATGACGCCGCTTTTTGACTAACTGTGTTCTCTGACGAGAGAAGGTGAGTAAATTCAAGTGAAGATCTGTTCGCTGTTTTACCTGCCGATAATCCGATAGCGGTGCGCGTCGTACAATTTGGAAATTGCCAGGTGTCCAATCTAGAGTCGCAGGGTAGGTTGGGGGTTTTGTTGTGTTGGCGCTTTCGTTATTGGTGTAATGATCAGCCTGCCACGTGTATGTGTTGTAGTATTTTATATACAGTATGTATAGTAGTATATTCTTTGAGGTCTGTGCTTGCTTTAATTCCAAATTTTTAAAGGTATTTGGCATATAAAAATTTTATCTCCGTATTGACCAACAAGGATTACGTAAAAACATCAATTCCTGTTCTTCCCTTTTTTCTGCTTTTGCAGTACTCCTTCATCTTTTTCCCGTGTTGTCTTTCCCTTTCTTCTGTCAATGTTGTTGCAAATTTCTCATTTCTTCTCCTTAAATGTCTTCTAAATTTAATATTTTTTTCTATCACTTTCAATTCTTTGATGCTGTTTCTTTGTAGTTATTTTTCCAGAACTGCGAGAACAGTTGTTTCGTTAGCCTGTTCCCACTCATTCGATAGAGGTGTCCACTACCTCTGATATTTTATCTATATTTTCGTACATCTCGTTATTTCTGATTTTTCAGTCATGAAGTTTGTATTGCTCCCATTATTTCTCTAATAATCCATCTTTCAGATACGTACGGCCGACCGGTGTGGCCGAGCGGTTCTAGGCGCTTCAGTCTGGAACTGCGCGACCGCTACGGTCGCAGGTTCGAATGCTGCCTCCGGCATGAATGTGTGTGATGTCCTTAGGTTAGTTAGGCTTAAGTAGTTCTAAGTTCTAGGGGACTGATGACCTCAGATGTTAAGTCCCATAGTGCTCAGAGTCATCTGAACCATTTTTTTCAGATACGTACCTCAGCTTTCCCCGGCTTATAGTTCTCCGCTAAGGATTCACATGCGTATAAAAATTCTGATATTAACACATTGTTAGACTACTTTAGATTTGTTTTTCAAGATACGCGTATCTTGTGAGTCTTAAAATTTTCCCCACCTAAAGAGTATTTCATGAAGTTTCGGAATTGCAACCGGATTACGTCGCCTTCTTGCCACGATATTTCGACTGACAACTTTTCAGCCATTTTCAGGTAAGTGTTTTGCACCTGCAATCAGCGTTCAAAGATAATGGATATTCTGCACATCAGATTGGCGCAGTTTTAAGGAAGAAGAAACGTGAACACCCACAAGATCAAGAGGAAAACGAACAGTTTAAGTCCAGGGCGTTACTTCAGCACGTCGCCAATATTTCGTCGAAATTAGCCAGAATCTTAAGGAAATAATATGCCAAAGTAATCTTCCGCCCACCTACAATGACATGCGCTCTTCTCGGTTCGCAAATGACGATCTGGAATTGCGGAAGGCCATCTACAAAATACATTGTCAGTGTTGCAAAGCGTATACTGGTCAGACAACGCGCATATTGTGTGAAAAGCGCGTTGGACACAATCGCCAGACTTCCTTTTCGCTGCTCAGTAATTCAGCCATAACCGAGCACAGGAAATTCCATGGATTATTCTGCCACGGAAATGTTGGCGTCGAAGAGATTCTTCTGGGACTCAGTTATTAAGGAATCGGTGGAAATACATTCAGCGGAAGGTCTTATGGAAAATCTTCTTAATCGTGATGGCGTCTTTCAATTGGATGGGGCGTAGGACCCAGTGATGTCTTTAATTTCATTAGAACCAAAACATTTTATGACCAATGACACGTTTAGCGACAGCTAATTTAGTTAACTCTGGCAACTGAATAATAACTCCTCGAGTGCACATTTCGACAGGGAGGGTGCATGTGGTATCACCATTGCGGATGTGCGTGCGCCGCATAGATGGAGCGTCATTTGAAGGGGGCTCGAAACTAGACAGAGGTCGCTCATGTAGCTGTTGCCTTTACGCATGAAGCTCCGAGCCAATGCATGGTTTAAAGTTAGCGACGTGAACTAACAATCTCCAGTGCAAAACGGTCACTTGAAGATGGTCGAATGATTGTCGGCCGAATCCTCGTGGGCAAGAAGTCTGCCTCGTCCGGCTGCAGTCTCGAAACTTCATGGAATACGCATATCTTGTAGGTATTTTTTTGTCAAATGATGTATTCTATCCATTTTGTTAACTAAGCACAGTCGCCTGAAATTTTTATTCCACTTCTACTAGCTATTGTTACCAGAAGATTTATTTTAGTAACTACTTGTGTTAGCTTATTTGAAAGTGTTGCAAAATCGTCTGCAAGATTTTACGTTTTAGGACATTTTATTTTTATTCTAGTACAATTTTTCAGTGCCTTCGTTCATTGTAAACACACTCTTCTGACCAGGCTACAGTACGTGCTTTAAAGACTTCGATGTTGTGCGCCCAGACAGTTTTATCATCATCACCACCACCACCACCACCAATAACAACAACAACAACAACAACAACAACATTGTTTGCCAGGTTGGTTCCTGTAAGTAATTTCGTTTTATGGGATTGTCTGGGCTTACCTGCACAGAGAGTAGAGAACAAACAATGAGCGGCCGGCATCGACTCTTCCTCGGGCCTCGGACGGAGCGAAGCGATTTCGTCTGCGAAATCCATGTGATGTCGTTTGGGGCGGTGTCTCGCAGCGGCATAAAGGGGGCGCCTGCCCGCGGCGCGGCCGGCCGCCCAGATCTAATCGCTGACGTCAAAGGCGGCTGCCGTCGCGTCCTCTGCCGCCGCCGCCAACCGTGAACCACCCCCCACTCACCCCCACCCCGCGAGACCCTCCGAGGACGACGGTCCCGGAAACCTGCAGCCTTGTGCCTCTTTATCAACTCGCTTGGAAATGGAGCCCTTGCTCATGAAAACTCTCCTCCATCTCGCGCATTACTACTGATGGACTTTAACGAAGTCTCAGCCTTCTCGACAGGAATCTTTCCTGCTAAAAATGAGAATATTTTACGCTGACATCAGACAAGCGTTTTCAATCTGGGGCATTCGCTATACCGTCACTAATGCAGTGTGATAGATATATCAGTATGCTACTTTCGTAAGTACCAACTTACGTCCGCTAGTGTTCTAGAACCGCCGAGGACGAAGGCACTCGACCTGCAACTAAACGTTTCGAATACAGACCGTGCAAGAATTGTTTCCTCTTCAACGTACCTGTTTATACGGATAGACCTCCATCGTTCCTCAATAGCGTTGCTATTTCGTAAACCTGATGCTTGTAGTTTGGTGGCTAAAACAAAACACCGGCGGTGTGGAAATTAGGAAAAAATTGGCGATTATAACAATTTTCTACAATCCTTTACAATAACAGCCGCATAATCCTTAACGGTGTTGTTATTCTCATTTCCAAAACTACCAGCCAATAGTTTTCCTCCGAAAATTACGGCTGTGGAGAACCTTGGGCTCGGGGACCTCAGCTTGAACTACGTGTGACGTATGGCAAAAAAATGCTTGAATTTTGAAGGAATGACTTGAGAAGGTATACTACTTGCTGACAAAGACATTGTACCAGAGAACGCGTACTAGTGGTTGCTGGTCAAATGTACATGCAACGTGATACGGAGGACAGAGGGGGCAGACCTATCGTACGCAGTGTGTCCCAGTTCTGTGAGGACTGCAGTGCTATATCGTGGCGAGTTGTGGCGATATGATCCTTGAACTTTCAACAGCAACCGTGTAGAGGATCAAAGCTGCAGCAGGCATCCTCTGACCGCGAATGTAACAGTACGTGTTTTGACACTCGTCAAAAAACTGTGGTGGAGCAGTGAGGCAACATCAAGTTTTCGGAGTCCTCCATTGTTTGTGGTCGTGAATTTATCGAGTTCGACCCGACTACCGAGAGGTGGGTTTCTGGCCGCTCCTCCGCGACAATGACCCAGCCTGCAAAGTGAAGATTGTGTGCGAGTTTTTGGCCAGCAAGTAGATCACCGTCCTGGAGTATCCGGCGTATTCGTCGGATTTGGTCCCAACCAACTTCTGCTCGTTACCGAATTGAAGCTGGCAATAAAGGACACAATTGCGATGAAGCTGGGGACATCCAAGAAAACTGTACTGCAGTACTAAATGTACTTCAAAAAAAGGACTGTAGTGTCTATTTCAAAACGCGATTGAAACGATTTGACCTGTGTATTGATTCAGGGGGAGACTGTTTTGAATAAGTACAGCTATTTTGTGAACATAATCCATGACTTTTATTTTTCCTAATGGAGATGGGAAACACTGTGTGTTGATACTATATTAGCGCAGAACATAAAGGAAATACAGAAACATAAGAAGTACTGTCGAAATTTCGCAAGATTTTTTTTATATTAATAATGGTATTCTAAGTTATCAAATTATAGATAAATTCAGTGTTAGTGAAAAACCCTGAAATGGAACTATACAAACGTAACGTTGATGGAAAGAAACCACGTTAATAGACTCCAGTCTCAAAGAAGACAATTAAGCTGCAGAAGTATTAGAAAGGCTACTCACACATAGTACACATCGGTATCGGCACTGATATGTGAATGTGTTACAGTATACACAATTATTTGTGAATGAGTCTGTTTTCTAGCAATTGGATGTAATTACGTGAAAAGGCTGTAATTAGGGAAATAAAATTTTCGTTAAAAACGCATGTGTCAAATTACAAATTGAAGAGATCGGTGTTCAGTCTCCGGTCGGTCCAAAGAATTTTTTTGTGTCGCTTGTTGCTTCTTTAACCGCTGTTAATGATTTACGTATGTTAAAAATGCTGAGCGGTGTCGTGGTTCGGACTCTACGTTAAGCTGTAGAAAATAGTTCAAATGGCTCTGAGCACTATGGGACTTAACATCTGAGGTCATCAGTCCCCCTAGAACTTAGAACTACTTAAACCTAACTAACCTAAGGACATCATACACATCCATGCGCGAGGCAGGATTCGAACTTGCGACCGTAGCAATCGCGCGGTTCCAGACTGAAGCCCCCAGAACCGCTCGGCCACAGCGGCCGGCGTTAAGCTGTAGCTTCACTCATTACGGCCGGCCGCGGTGGTCGAGCGGTTCTATGCGCTTCAGTCCGGAACCGCGCGACTGCTACGGTCGCAGGTTCGAATCCTGCCTCGGGCATGGATGTGTGTGATGTCCTTAGGTTAGTTAGGTTTAAGTAGTTCTAAGTTCTAGGGGACTGATGACCTCAGATGTTAAGTCCCATAGTGATCAGAGCCATTCACTCATTACGCTCTTGGTAAGGAAGTTTAGATTACGGAAGAAGGCAGGAGCATACAACATACGATAAGAACACCCCTAGTAAAACACTGCCGTGTCCAAAACCAACCTTCGAGGTTACCTTTAAAGCTGAATTCTAGGATCAGAGCCGGCATGCTAGTGAGTTTTAAATGTGCCAGTGCTACAGAGATACAAATTTGTATACTGCAGAGCTGACTTTTAAAACAAAAATACTCTTCGTCAAAATATCTTGTAATTCATCGTTCCGTTGTTGTGAATTGCGCTATATGGAAACATACAGAATGGGGATCGTGTTGCTGTCGTACTCGAATGTTAAATTCGTAGTTCTAACCGTCAGACGTTTCGGATTGTTATCCGAATAGTAATATATGCAACTGTAGATGTAGAAGGCCCCTTCAGTGACAACATATTTTAGAAAAAACTGACTGGCTGTTTTATCTTCCGAGAAAACCAGTTCGTTTTCCCAAGTGATCGCCTTTGATTCCCAAGCAGTTTTCGTGACAGTGCACTAGCTGTTTTCAGGTGCAAGAAGAGATAGTAATCGCTAGGTGCGAGGTAGGGTGTCTGGGTTGGGTGGTTGAAAAGGTCCCAAAGAAAGCGCTGTAATTTTAACGCCCTTCAGTCACTGTGCTACAGTGTTGCGATAAATGCGGAGGCGCTTGCTGTTAGAGCTAACATCAAGTCCGGTAGCGAGGAGTTCGGCCTACAGTCCGCCAGCTTTTTGTGCTGAAACGATGTCCTATCGGCGGGCGTTTTCCTCTTTAACGTTTTCGACCCTCTGTAGCGTTGCTGGCTGACATTTCCTCATATAGGTTTCTGTCCTGAAGTCACCCCGTACTTTCCTCGAAGTTGGAGAGTAACTTTTTGTCACATTCTGTACATAGCTTGTTCTGTTTAAAAAAAATACGGAGTTTCGTTCGCGCAGTGATTAAGATCCCAGACTTTAGACTCGGATTCGGGAGGACTGGGCTTCACATCCCCGTTCGACCAACTAGATTTAGATTTTCCCTAAATCGGTCAAGAGAGATTCCGCGATGAGTGTATTCAAAAAATATGCAAGATTTCTATCATGTCCACAAAAATGTCCAATGGGAAGCTACTTATACGTGTAGCGTCGCTCGTTTGTGGACTAATTGCAGCCGGTGCATGTGTTATTGCCCTGCGAAATTTTTCCAGCTGCTAAATGGCATAACTGCCGTGACAGATAATTATCCAGCTAAATCATGCGAATGTAAACGCAGAAAGGGGGCCGTTATACATGTCAGTTCAGATTCATAATTACGATGTGTGCTTTACGTTTTTGAAATTAATTAAATCACGTTGTTATTTTACAGGTTTCATCGGGTTCAATTCAGGACAGTTCTTCCGAACAAATTAAAAAATTCTACATAAGGTAGGTCCGATATGTCAGAAATGAAATGAAATGTCGTGTGGTTAAGGCCTCCCGTCGGGTAGACCGTTCGCCTGGTGCAGGTCTTTCGATTTGACGCCACGTCGGCGACCTGCGCGTCGATGGGGATGAAATGATGATGATTAGGACAACACAACACCCAGTCCCTGAGCGGAGAAAATCTCCGGCCAGCCGGGAATCGAACCCGGGACCTTAGGATTGACATTCCGTCACGCTGACCACTCAGCTACCGGGGCCGGACGATACGTCAGAAAATCGCGCGCTGTGTTAACACGTTATTACAGGTGCAAGAAGGAATTTGCCATGCAGAGAAATAGCTCTTCTTATTCTTCTTGTGTGTCCTTTTCTGTTTGATATTTTCTGCCCCAGGCTTGCTTTACCAGTGCTTTCATTTCGCCGTATCCTAATCTGCTCTCCGGTTTTTCCATGAAGTTCAGGGGCAGTCTTGGACGGAGCAATCGGAATAAACAAAAGAGATTTTTTGTGCGTACATGCAATGTGGAACAGCATTGGTGAATTTAGTGGATGTTGTTTGTTCACATATTTAATAACGTTATGCTCAACGCAGACGATACTGAATAGATGTTGACGGAATGTGTAGGGAGGCAGATACGGGCATCATTTCAGAAACCTTGCAGTGGAAAAGGACTTGTTGACGAGGTAACATTTCTCCGAATGTAAATGTCTCCTAAAATACAACTAAACTTAACATTCAACATATTAGTTACTATTGAGGCATAGTTACTGTTGCTGCATAGTTACAACTGTATGCTATTACAACGTCATGAAGTCAGTAGGTAAATTTATTGAAAATTTTCAGTAACTTTAACTAGATCTTTCTGTATTAGATATTCCCATTTTTATTTTCTCCCAGAGGCGTGAAAATGATGTTCAGAACAAATTCAGAGGAATTAATATCTTATTTATCATTTTACTGCATATTTTAACGAATAGCGTAGATATACTGAATGCAAAGAGCCACACAGCCCTACACTAAAGCCTAAACAATGAAGACAACTAAGCGACAGTGAAGTTTCGGGTTGCAATATGTAGCATAAAACAATAGAACAAGTTTAAGGAAATCCGCTATCTATAATTAGAAGTTTATCATAATTTCAAACAGATTGGCACTTAACCACCCGTCTACAATATACAGATCATTTAGGCATTTGTACGCTGTATAGTCAGAGTTTAGCAGTCATTGTGCACCCATAAACAACTTCTAGTAGTCTCTCTCTCTCTCTCTCTCTCTCTCTCTCTCTCTCTCTCTCTCTCTCGAAGCCTCAGTGGAAGCGGAGGGAAAACTTCCACTTCCTCTCCCCAACTGACGCAGACTGCGGAAAGTATCATTTTGATCTAGTGTACATGTTAATGAAATGGACATGTTCGTTTACACGGCACGATACGCGGCAAACTTGAATGTCGACGCTTTTCAAGTGGCATTTCTTCATTGATCTTTTGCGTCCAAGCTGGATACATCCGACAGATATACAGGTGTCCTTAGTTCATGATGTAGATTGAAGTTACAAAGTCTAATAATGCTGTGGGTGAGTAACTATCGTTACCGTCACTGCACGATTACGTAACTGACATAATGTACGTGTGGTATACGAGTCGCCTCTGTGCTGATACGTCTGTGACCGCCTTTCTAATCAGAGGTTTGTCTTCTCGGCCGCTTAGTATTAACATTATGACAATCGCTGCAGTATTTAGATGTACTTATCATTGTCTTTACTTTTCACAGCTACATGATGTTCTAATCTTTCCGGCCCGGTAACATAAATAGCGAGAACAAATTTTCCGTATCTCTCGGCTTGTTCATCTTTCGAGTAGTAGGAACTGATTGTTTGCATAAATTTCTTTCCTATAGTTTTGCCCCCTATCCGAGTTACTGTGAAAGATGTAGTAAGTGTGTCAGTGGGATCGCCACATGTTTTACGACCGCATCGCACTTGTCTAGCGGTTAAATGTTCTAGTTGGTACTGTTCTTTCTAAATACCTCAGATTTATCTCTAGTGGTGTTAAGCAGCCTTTATACAAAGGCTGTTTGGAAAGTAAGGTCCGATCGGTTGCGAAATGCGAGCCACTCTCAAAATCAAAAATGTTTTATTTACAACAGTTAGCTGCACCTTGCAGCTACTTCTCTACTAGTCACTGCTCCGAGTTAGACGCTTGTCGTAGCGTTGCGCCAACTCTCCGATACCCTCGTCATAGAAGGCACCCTCCTTTGCTTCCCGCCACTTCTCTACGCTTGTCTGCAGGTCGTTGTCTGTGCCTAAATGTTGTATTCGTAGCTAGTGGTTCATGTGAAGAGAGATGAACGTCACAGCTAAGTCTGGACTGTACTGTGGGTGATCAAACACTTCCCATCGAAGTGCTGCAGGAGCATCTTCATTACCCCTGCAGAGCACAGCCGAGTTGTCATGAAGAAGGAAACGCATGACAGTTACGTTATGTGGGCTGCCTGACTTCGCGGGAAATGTCTCGCCAGGCCATCATATTGGGCGGGAGAGCTAAACCAAAGGCATTTTGCTTGGTCACTGTGGGCTCAAAACTGAAAAGAGAGACGTGACACGATTGACGGGCGTACTAGAGGCCCTGCCCAACACATCTGTGCGAAGCTTCATTATGTGTTCTCCATTTCGTGCACGATCGGACCTCGCTTATCCTCGCAGATAATTAAATGAGTTGAAGTCCCTAGAGTGACATTAAAGTGGCAGAGTTGTACCTGGCACTGTGTTTCTCGTCTGCTATAAACACGGCAGTGTTGACAAAGTAGTGAGGCTGTTCTGTATTATGGACGTTGCTTGTTGAGCTCTCCGGCGAGTGTCAGTTGGCAGCCCTGCGGCAGAGTTCACGCCGGCGCGGCGCGGCGCGGACAGCGCGAGTCGCGCTGTCCGCAGCCGCGTTTTATTTTGCCCTTATTATTCCGCCCTCTGCTTCCTCCGCCTGGCGTGCCCTCCGCCGGCTCGCCGCTAACGAAAAGAGTTCTCCGGGCCGCCACAGTATCGACCCGCGCCCCCGGCAATTACAACGCCGCCGCCTCGGCCGCGTATCCTCTGGTCTGAAGGCAGTTTAGCAGCAAACTACACAGCTGTCGCTCAGCGGTCCTTTTGGCCAGACGATTCTTCTCACGTTCTAGCGTATTGCTGACCGCATGAAAACATTCTCTCCACTAATCGTGGCTGCCGCAGATAAGCAGTCGTCTGCCAACTGTTTCTCCCCCCCCCCCCCCCCCTTTTCACTTCTTATCTTAAGAGCGTCAAATGGTTTAGTCTTCTATATGCTATTTCGGGCATAGCTACTAATCAGCCTATCGTCATTCATTTGTACTAATGATTTTGAGGTTATTTCTGTGCAACGTTTGGTTTATCCTCATTTTATTGAACCGTAAAAAGAGTACCACAAAACGCCCGAATTCTAGGATGCCTAAGTAAAGCTGAAGGTAAAAAAGCTACGGTAGACATGTGTGCTCTGAGTGTTTTCGTCCGTATCGTGACATGGTTGGAAAAGCAAAGGGCCCTTTTATTATTATTATTATTATTGTTAAGGATTAACAATCCTCGAGGTCAACATCGGAAACAAATCTTATTGTTTCCAGAATGAGATTTTCACTCTGCAGCGGAGTGTGCGCTGATATGAAACTTCCTGGCAGATTAAAACTGTGTGCCGGACCGAGACTCGAACTCGGGAACTTTGCCTTTCGCGGGCAAGTGCTGTACCAATTGAGCTACCCAAGCACGACTCACGCCCCGTCCTCACAGCTTTACTTCTGCCAGTATCTCGTCTCCTACCTTCTAAACTTTACAGAAGTTCTCATGCGAACCCTGCAGAAGTAGCTCTCCTGAAAGAAAGAATATTGCGGAGACATGGCTTAGCCACAGTCTGGGGTATGTTTCCAGAATGAGATTTTCACTCTGCAGCGGAGTGTGCGCTGATATGAAACTTCCTGGCAGTCATGATTAATGTAATTGCCATAACGGCATAATATTGTGAGCGATGGCATAAATACAGAGTGTATAGATGGAATAACTTGACACATCTTTCGTATACAAACAATCAGAAGCAAGGTCATAAAACTAACGCATTATATCGTTAAAACGTAATAACTGACACATTTAATTCGCCCTTATATGGTCTCATAGCAGTCTTCGCCACTACGACGTGTTATGCGAAGATACAACGACGAATACAGTAACAAGTAATATGATATTCGAAATACACATCAAGTAAACACATGTGGCCAGTACTGCAGTGAGTAGTTTTAACAATATAAGCCCTTTTGTCTTGATCTTGGTTCTAATTGAACGATATGTCAAGTTATTCGACCTATACATTCTATATGTATGTTGCCAGTCAAAATTTTATGACAATGTGTTAAGCCGTTATGGCAATTACATTAATCATTTTTGTTTACCGGCTAAGTAGTAAGCCATTAGCAGCGGTTTTAGAATAAAACTGGGAAACTTCGCGCCAACGGCGACCCGCAGACCTAAGGTGGACAATCCAAAGTAGTAGAACATTTTTTTTTTTTCCTTTGTGGTTGGTGCTTTGGCAAGTTCTTGAAAAGGACGTTGTTACTATAACTGTGACCGTAGACTATTTTTGTGCAGTGGTGTAGAACGTTCACAATTCTTAACTGGATGGATCAGTCGTGATGACGCAATGGTATAGAAATTGGTCTCGATTTCGGGATGAGCGGGTGCGAATCCACGTCTGGTCATCGGATTTTTCTCGCGATTTCGCTAGTCAGAATAGTTCATTTGACAACGCCACCGACGATTTTTTAGATTGTCTTTCGTCGGTAATGACTTCGCATCGACGAGCGCCAAACCCCGGCTTTCGTCACTCCTTACGTATCATAAATGCTACATCCATTTTTTTCTGGCTCACGGAATAAACTAAACTCGCTGTGATTGTTTGTAGCATATACTTTTCACAATGGGCCTTCAGTTCACCACTTGTTTTCGGGGGAAAAAAAAAGCTGTTTATCGCAGTGCCAGTCGCAGTCTTCGAGAAATAAAAGCACATTCTGTTTAATTTCAGTAACGTTGAACTATAATGTTTTTCGAACATGCTGCAATATATGCTCTGCGCTGTCGAGTAAGTCACTGTTCATTGCATCACAACAATACAGTGACAGTTTTTTTCATTTTTATTTTTTCGATGTAGATAGGGACTACAGTCGTCAACGACTTACATTTCCACCTTCCATTTGCATTGTTTTCATAATTTTTAACTGTTTAATATTACGTTTTCTGAGTATTGCAAATGTTTCGGAAATTTTTAAGATAAATAATATTCACTTTGAACAGGATCTAACTTTTAATTAGTGACACCTTTTTTTAATTTAGTATTTTAATCATATTTTGCCCCAGCAAAATGTTTTTATCATAGATATAAACTTTTCATTCATAAAATCTAAGCTTAGAAGTGAAAAGGACAAATATATCGATCTCAAAATATATATCGTTCTCAAAATTTCGAAGCTTTTAAGGTTATATTTTTATTATGTAATACATAAAGGAAAACTGGTGTTGTACTGTGCAGTAATATAAAAAATTGTAGAAGAATGTAGCCGCCACTGAAATAATGTAGTATTCCACCAATATAGTGTCCATAAATATAACATTTTGTTGGTGATGTTTTTAGAAATCTCTCAGCTCTTTCAGTGGTGGTAAGGCGGTTTGCTCCTGCTTTTTACCACTTTGACGCGCAGGGTTATGATAAACTACCAGAGAAGTTACATTATTATCTCTTCTATACAAAGCTCCACGAATTGTAAAAATCGTGTATACTTTTGCTTTAATTTTTATTAGCTTCCCAATTGACGTATTGGATACAGAAATTAAATACGTATTGTCAAATACATTGGAGGTGATTCATGTTTGAAATTTCCTGTCCTGTGTCGTGTAAACTCCAGAATACAAAAGATATACTCATATATTTTTATATTTTACTTGGCTTCATGGTGTTGCATTACTCGCAAACTTTGTAAGGGGCTTTTGATTTCGTGTGTGACGCACCTGATGCATTTCAGAGAGATGCGATTTTGAGCATAGCAACAGTCTCGCAGAAGATTCTCGCACTTGGCCTTCTGTAAAGAATAAGTGCATAAAAAACCCAACAAGCAGGTTCGCCTCGTGTTGAGAAGAAAAACATGGCTCCAGTATTCAAGCGACGTTGGGCCTTTCGTGACCGGCGCTATTAAATCAAGCACAGAACACGATTCCGTGGGTAATTTAAATGTGAAAGAAGTTAATCTCAGCTTTACACCGTCGTAATTATATTTTAATGATCCCTGCGTTTTCTTTGTTCCCCTCACACATCAGGGTCTAAAAATCCGAATCTCTTGTCGTAAAGACTCCTCGAATCAAATAAAAGTGGTCGACATGCTTCAGATGCTAAAGCTGTTTGCCTCGTAGCGGAACGAGCCGTTCTATAATAACGGTATATTTCTGTAGAACTACTGCATTTTGAACGCAATGTAGAGACAAGATTCAGTAGATTCTTTCTGCAAACAGATCCTTCTTTTCCCATTTAGAGATATATCCTTTCTCCGAAGTGTAGGTTCTAAATTAAAGATCCGAATTCATAATTTAAAGAACCGAATTCTATTGTGTATAAAACGTGAAAACGTTGCTGTACAAGTGAGCAAGAACAGATTGTAATTGCTGACCTGGAAACTGTATTGTATTACAATAAGCTCGTTATGTACTTCTGCTATTTATTTCATAAATTCGTTAAGTGTTTTGCAAATGCCTTTCATTTTTCCCCTCTCGGTGGCAGTGGCAAAAGCCTAGAGAATTTCTCCTTTTACTTCTTAACGAATAGGAAAAATGTGAGGCAAACGGAAAAATATCTCAGGACGGTACCAGACCGGCTCCTTCCGTGCGTTCATTTGTCATTATAAGTGCCCAGGTGATAAGGACTATACAAGGAGATCTCTTTCCTTTCTATCCGTTCTTTCACGTCATATTGCAGAATTGCAGTGGAAGGAAACACCAGCAATCGGGGATTCATTCTCGTGGAACCTTGGAACATTTCATCATAATCCTAAGTTTTCTGCTATACTTGCAGGTCCTTTGCATGTTCATTTCTTGCAATCCATTGCTTCCTTCTTAGTCTTGGTATTTACGTGCAGCAGTCGAGCACATCATCGAAGATCTAGAATCTGTTCCTCCCTTACCTCCCATCCACAAATCGTCTGAGATTGTTTTTATAAGTCCCTTAATCTTTACTAATTTATGTCCAATCCAGTTCCTTTTCCTTCTTTTTATTACAGTTATTTACCTTTTATTTATCTCTAATTACCAAATAACAGTACATTTATTTCATTATTTCAGTACTTAAAATCGTCTCTGCACGAACTACCTCCCACTTACGGATGAAACTATGGAATCATTGCTTCACGACATTATACTTTCGTGATTCTGTTTATAGATGTATGAATAATTTAACTTACGATACAGTAGACCGAAATGACGAGTGAAACCCACTTCCTCGCATTTTCTGACCGGTCAACGCAGCGAATTCAGAGAGGCGAAGACAACGTAGCTGTAATAGGCGTAATGTTTTACAACAAATGATTTGCAAAAGTGTTGGCAAAAGCTTCCTGCTTCGCTGCACTTGATTTTTGCTTCCAGTACGTCTGCCTCCTTTATGTCATCTCTCGAAAGGTTCGTTAGCACATTGTTTCTTGTAGTGTTTGTAGCGCATAGAATGAAGCTCCAGAGGTATTCAGTGTGTCTACTGCATTTAAACAGCGATCGTGAATAATACTGACATTGAATTTACTTGTGGACAGTACAAAATTTACTTTTTTCTTGATGCCAGATTTCTACTCTACCTGACAAAAAAAGTGAAGCACCAAGAGAGAGGAGACGAAATGCAATGAAACTTAACACATTGAGAGGGCATATGATGTTATTTAAGTGGTTACAACATGAAGTTAAATTTTTAAAGAAATTAGCAGTATGAGGCGACCTACCTGTGGGATATTACGTGCACGCACGGACTAAGCTGCCAGACCTTTAAATAATCGTTGTACCTTCTGCTCAGAGAAACGGGCCCACAACTGTTGTAATATGTCCTTGATGTCGGCGATGGGATGCAATTGACGTCCGAGATGGCGCCACACATGTTCTATCTGGGACAGACCTGGGGGATCTTGCTGCCCACTGAAGTATTTCAGCATGGCGCAGGCGGTTCATAGACACACGTGCCGTGTGTGCATGAGCATTGTCTTGTTGAAAATTAGCACCACGATACTGTCACGTGAGAGGTAACACGTGAGGATGCAGCATGTCGGTGACGTACCATTGTGCCACGAGAGTTCCCTCATTCACTAGCAGCCATGTCCAATGGCTCCCCACACGGTGACTTCAAGAGTGACACCCCTATGCCTTCTAAAATATTGAAAAAAATGGGACCTCGCCCCAGGCTGTTGCCGTACCCACCAACGATTGTCATCCGGGATTGCGCAGAATAGCGCTCCATTGAAGACAGGGTGGGTCCAATCGTCGGCAATAAATTCTTCCTGGTACCGCTCCCAACGCAGCTATTTGTTGTGGTGTTAACGGCAGGCTACGCATCGTAACATAATTCCGTAGTCCGAGTGCTGCCAGTCTTCGTCGTTTGTGAGGACACAGAATGTTCAGAGTGCCAATTAGTTGCTCCCCGCTAGCAAGCCCAGATGTGTAGGGGTTACATAGTGTTTGGTCTACAATACGGCCATCCTCCCTACCGGTGGTCAGACGCAGTTGGTCGGAACGTTGGCGAGGGACATATCTACCCTCACGTTCCCATGCAGTCCAACATTTGGTCTGCGTCACATCCGAATGCTCCACAAATCTCGACTTTGCATGATTTGACCAGTCAGCGGAATGAAGACCGACAGTGAGGTCCCCTTCAAACTCTGGTTCTGATAACGCTGTCTCACACGTGTACGCGGCATCTCCGTGTCCTTCACCGCGATCGCTCAACATGTGACGCCGTTCACGCCTGTTATGTACGCTATCAGGCCTGGTAACAGCATTAAACACGTTCAACACTAATGCACACTGCTGGCCTCTTAATCATTTACCTATCCGCCGGAGTTGTGTACATGTATGAAGTCATGTTGACATACGACCATGTCTTCTGGGAGCTTCACATCTTTTGTCAGACATTGTAGTGTGAACAGTACCCTAGAATGAACGGTTTTTTGGAAAAAAAAATCAGTTACTACTCACAGTTTACGCGACGTGTTGTTAACATTTTATGTGAACATTGTAATGTTGTGTGTGCCTTACTGCTTTTTTTAAACTAATTTGTGCCTGATTTTTTTCTGAGAAGCTCAGTAATGTATGTAAATACCGTAAATGTAAATGTGATTCGAAAAGTACTTGAAGTGAAGTGAAGCGCAGCTGCGCAGCAAGAAACTCTTTAGCGCACAATCCCCGCAACGATAGTAGTTGTGAGTCTTTGACTCTAAAAAAAAAAAGACAATTGATTTGTCAAAGAAAGAGGACTGTTAATCTGTATCTTGTGGAATGAGGGCGTGCTACGAGGCCGCCGTTCAGAACGTATTGTTACATTAAATGAAAATTGATATTTTACTGATAAAACCGAGTAAAGTATGTGTAAGAGTTGCCAAACGTTTATTTATACAAATTTTCTGGTAGTGAAGAATAGAAATATCTTTTTTTTGGAAAAGGAGGCGAACTTCATTGTCGTCGTCGTCTATCAATCGACAGAATTGTAAGTGTACAAAGTTCACTAAAATACAGGAAAAGAAATGCATTCTCTACAGTTTCCATTCAGTAAGTAACAACCTCTCATAACTGATTAATTACGGTAATCGGATTATGTTCTTGCACAATAGTATGGTGCTGAATTCCACTGACCAGCCGGCCGGTGTGGCCGTGCGGTTCTAGGCGCTTCCGCCTGGAACCGCGTGACCGCTACGGTCGCAGGTTCGAATCCTGCCTCGGGCATGGATGTGTGTGATGTCCTTAGGTTAATTAGGTTTAATTAGTTCTACGTTCTAGGGGACTGATGTACTTAGATGTTAAGTCCCATAGTGCTCAGAGCCATTTCCACTGACCAATTTTGATGTAGCAGGACGTGTAGTTTGAAGGAAATTTGTGTCCCAAGCAATCTCCTTTTCTCACGGAAAGCAGATTGCTGTTTGATCTTATTTACTTACAACAGTGGTTTCTTAGGTATGAAAAGCTACGAAAACTTGGGCTCAAAGCTATCCGCAATACGGCCAAGTAACTAATAGAGTCATATTTTAATCCTTAAAGAACAATAAAATTCCTCCAAATTGTAATACGTCACCAACTGGTGCAGAAGCTGATCATTCAAGGGGGCAGCAACCAAAATTAAGGTACCAGTTACGACTTAAAGTAAAAATCTCAATCAAAAATCTCTCTCTCTCTCTCTCTCTCTCTCTCTCTCTCTCTCTCTCTCTCTCTCTCCAAACACATACATAAATATTCATATTATTAAGATAAAAGTAATTTTATAAAATCTCAGGCATTTTATAATTGTAGTCACCATTACCTGTTTAGCTTCTCGTCTCATAATCTGTAACGAACTTCCCCGTCTATCTTGAGCATACGGGTTCGCAAGTAGTTCACATAGAGCGCCTCTTTCCGAACTGGAAATATAAGGGAGCCTCTCTCCTGGCCGTGTTTGCTCTGGAGGTCGCTGGAGGGAGTTTAATATCTGCAGAGGAGGTAAAAGGCTGGCCGACGGATAATGCATCCTCCCTCTTCCTCTGTTGCCGGAAGGCACACACAGCCGCATCTATTCCAGAGCGCCCCGGGTTTTCGCCATGGACGTCTAGCAAGGCACTTCGCTATTATCTGCATCTATTCTTTCGGTTGAGTTCTCCCCTTCACTTCCTTAAGGAATTTATTTTCAGCTGCGTTGACATTGTAGTTTATTCGTACAGTTATCAGTGAAAGATGGATGAAAATACACTGGACGAGAAAACTGTTCATTTCTCCAAATATCAGCAAAACTATGTAGGAGATATAAGAGAAAGCAGGCGCACGTGGAACGAAGCAACAAATAAACTCTTTGTTATTTCAGTCGTCGTATTTCATGTGATTATTTGAGAAGTGACTGTAATTAACCGCCAAGGAGTGAGATACAGGGCATGGAAGTGTGTGATGGCTGGCTCTGACCACTATGGGACTCAACTGCTGAGGTCCTAAGTCCTCTAGAACTTAGAACTATTTAAACGTAACTAACCTAAGGACATCACAAACATCCATGCCCGAGGCAGGATTCGAACCTGCGACCGTAGCGGTCTTGCGGTTCCAGACTGCAGCGCCTTTAACCGCACGGCCACTTCGGCCGGCGAAGGGGACAACTTCTTAGACAGGATCATTACTGGTGACGAAACATGGATCCATCATTACGAGCCGGAGAGTAAACGGCAGATTATGGAATGGAAACATCCAAATTCGCAGTGCAAGAAGAAGTTCAAGACCCATCCGTCCGCAGGAAAAGTGATGCTACAGACTTTTGGGACGCACAAGGTCCAGTACTGGAACATTATGGGGAAAGGGGCACAACAATAAACAGTGTACGTTACAGCGAGATGCTTACTGGCGGGCTAAAGCCTGCAATTCGAAGCAAACGTCGAGGATTGCTGTCAAAATGTGTTGTGTTGTTGCACGACAATGCCCTTCCATATACTGCTGCCCACACCGCTGAAACTCTCCAGAAACTCATTTTGAAGTACTGGATCATTCTCCATATAGTCCCGATATTGCCACTTTTGACTATCGCTTGTTTGGTCCACTTAAACAGGCATTAAGGGAACTTCCTGGCAGATTAAAACTGTGTGCCCGACCGAGACTCGAACTCGGGACCTTTGCCTTTCGCGGGCAAGTGCTCTACCATCTGAGCTACCGAAACACGACTCACGCCCGGTCCTCACAGCTTTACTTCTGTCAGTATCTCCTCTCCTACCTTCCAAACTTTACAGAAGCTCTCCTGCGAACCTTGCAGAACTAGCACTCCTGAAAGAAAGGATACTGCGGAGACATGGCTTAGCCACAGCCTGTGGGATGTTTCC
The DNA here is from genome assembly GCF_023864345.2 of Schistocerca serialis cubense. Taxonomy (NCBI): domain Eukaryota; kingdom Metazoa; phylum Arthropoda; class Insecta; order Orthoptera; family Acrididae; genus Schistocerca; species Schistocerca serialis. The sequence goes on along the minus strand of NC_064641.1, from coordinate 864,862,083 downwards.
AGAGGTCCCGAGTTCGAGTCTCGGTCGGGCACACAGTTTTAATCTGCCAGGAAGTTTCATATCAGCACACACTCCGCTGCAGAGTGAAAATCTCATTCTGGAGGCATTAAGGGGACCGTCGATTTGCCCCGGACGAAGCAGCGAAAGAAGCGGTGCATTCCTATTTAATTACAATAAAATTTTATAACTACTTTGCGGGTAATAATTGACTTACCCTCGTACATTTATGTTCCAGCATGCATTTCTCCATATTTTTGTCTGTGCCCTGTATCTTTATCGGTAACTTTTATTCGATTATTTTTTATTATAAAACAGCGTACTTAGACGATCAGTAGCTCTTGGCGTTATCTTCTCTGGCAGTCGAAATCCCTGATCGTATGCAGTTAGATTTCTCTCTGCGGTACAGATGAGCAGAAAGTCCAGAGTATCATTTCTCGGCAAAGCGGAAAAATCATGCTGCGATTGAGCCATTGAGCCATTTCACCGCGATAGCTTAGGAGTTCTAGTCCCGAAAGGTATATAGAAGAGCGTCTGTGAAGTTTAGGAAGTAGTGGTAGTTTATTGACTGAATTACTCTATTGGCCATTAAAATTGCTACACCACGAAGATGACGTGCTACAGACGCGAAATTTATCCGACAGGAAGAAGATGCTGTGATATGCAAATGATTAGCTTTTCAGAGCATTCACACAAGGTTGGCGCCGGTGGCGACACCTACAACGTGCTGACATGAGGAAATTTTCCAACCGATTTCTCGTACACAAACAGCAGTTGACCGGCGTTGCCTGGAGAAACGTTGTTGTGATGCCCCGTGTAAGGAGGAGAAATGCGTACCATCACGTTTCAGACTTTGATAAAGGTCGGATTGTAGCCTATCGCGATTGCGGTTTATCGTATCGCGACACTGCTGCTCGCGTTTGTCGAGATCCAATGACTGTTAGCAGAATATGGAATCGGTGGGTTCAGGAGGGTAATACGGAACGCCGTGCTGGGTCCCAACGGCCTCGTATCACTAGCAGTCGAGATGACAGGCATCTTATCCGCATGGTTATAACGGATCGTGCAACCACGTCAACAGATGGGGACGTTTGCAAGACAACAGTCATCTGCACGAACAGTTCGACCACTCTTCCAGCAGCATGGACTATCAGCTTCCAGACCATGGCTGCGGTTACCCTTGACGCTGCATCACAGACAGGAGCGCCTGCGATGGTGTACTCAACAAAAAGACGAACCTGGGTCCACGAATGGCAATAAAAATGGGGTACCATTGGTTACACGTCTCAGTTACCTCTTCTTCGCATCGACGGCACTTTGAACAGTGGACGTTTCATTTCAGATGTGTTACGACCCATGACTCTAACGTTCATTCGATCCCTGCCAAACCGTACATTTCAGCAGGATAATGCATGACCGCATGTTGAAGGTCCTGTACGGGCCTTTCTGGATACAGAAAATGTTCGACTACTGCCCTGGCTAGCACATTCTCCAGATCTCTCACCAATTGGAAACGTCTGGTCGGTGGTGGCCGAGCAACTGGCTCATCACAATACGCCAATCACTACCCTTGATGAACTGTGGTATCGTGTTGAAGCTCCATGGGCAGCTGTCCCTGTACACGCCATCCAAGCTCTGTTTGATTCAATGCCCAGGCATATCAATGCCGTTATCACGGCCAGAGGTGGTTGTTCAGGGTACTGATTCAGGATCTATGCACCCAAATTGCGTGAAAATATAATCACATGTCAGTTCTGGTATATTTGTCCAATGAATACCCGTTTATCATTTGCATTTCTTCTTGGTGTAGCACTTTTAATGGCCTGTAGTGTATATGTGTGGGGGTGGGTTGTCATTCGTAACGAGATAGCTGAGTCCGTAACAGCATACGCCGCGAAAGGCAATGTTTCGAATTCGAGTCTCGGTTCGCAACATTCGCCGAAAGCGTTCTGATAGACTCTGCTCTTATGGTTAGAGCGGAAATTGCAGTCGCTTTTTTTAAATATTCTCGTATTTACGTTTTAACACTTTTGCACTGTTTTCAATATATTTTCGTTTGTAATCTTTCAATACGTACTGACGTAACTTATTATGGCTCTTGGCAAAAGTACACTGAAGAAATAAATTACCTTCGTGCTAAAAAGTCTTGTATGATAGTACGACAGAAATAACCCTACCCCCCCTCCCCCTCCCTCTCCCCATCCATCCTCTCCACCCGTTTCCTGTCTTGTACATCTTGTCCCTTCGTCTTTCCAGTACTATCTTGAATCCTTTTTTTCATACGGTTTCCTCTCCAACCATCTGCACTGAAATCCCTTGCACAGAAAATGTTTCTAGGAGCGCACAGCAGTCGGTATCAGTTGTTAATTCTGTGCACAATGCAATGAATTGAAGGTGAAGGTATAAGATTCTGGTACTATGTGCAACGTCCTAGCAGTGTTACTGAGGCTCGCAGAATGCAGACGCAGGTGTTGATATTACCAAAACCTTGAGTTGTAGCCGAAAAGGCGTCAGTTCGTCCGATGGCCTCTGTTAACGTTGCTGTCGAATTACAATGTTCGTCCAGTGTGTCGCTGGAGCCATGTTGCAACTCCGGCCTTTTTCCCCACGGGAGGACCCGATGTACGCGAGCAGAGGGCGCGCGCCGTGTTTAATGGATGTGACCGGGTCACGGGGGGAAGTGTTGCCGTCGCCTCGTGTTTGTGTTCGTGTGTGTATATGTGTGTGTATCGATTGTCGTCGGCGGCGGAGAGTGCGTGCCGCGCTGTGGCGGCCGTATCGATTGCTGCCGGCGCGTCGGCTATTAGGACGACGCGGTGGTCAGCGCCTTCTGCCGCAGGTTTCACAGGTGATATATACCGCACATGACGTCGTTATGCTGGAACCAATCTCGATCAGCTGGGTATTGGGAGCATACATTTGCAGGCTGCTACGAGAATACTCTTCGGTTTACACTCAGTCGCAAAAGTATTCGGACAGTGGCAAGTTTCAGACTGAGTACTCGAGAAACACTGACGATGAAACCCAAACATATTTATTAGCAGTATATATACGTAACAACATTAATTACAAAAGAATTATTATATTATTTCGTTTCCAAAACATAAATAACAGAAAAATTAACAACAAAAATGAAACATCCTGCACCCCCTGCTGCTACAGAAGTATTCGGACACTATCCAATAAATGTTCGTAAGTTGTTCGACGAAAATGTCAATACCTTGTGGGTCCACCTTTCATTTTCAATACCTCCTCCAATCTACTAGGCATACTTTCTACGAGTTTTTTCGTGAAATCTGGGCCTATATTTGCCCATTCTTGGCGCAGTTTCTCTTTCAAGGTCTCCTTCGTATAGATGTTGTCCGCGCGGAGGGTCCGTTTCAATTTATCCCACAAATGTTAAAAAATGGTTCAAATGGCTCTGAGCACTATGTGACTTAACTTCTGAGGTCATCAGTCGCCTAGAACTTAGAACTAATTAAACCTAACTAACCTAAGGACATCACACACACCCATGTCCGAGGCAGCATTCGAACCTGCGACCGTAGCGGTCGCTCGGTTCCAGACTGTAGCACCTAGAACCGCACGGCCACTCCGGCCGGCCGCAAATGTTCGATTGGGGTAAGGTCTAGTGATTGGGGAGGGGGGGTGCAATACTTTCGGGCAACTGAAGAGCAACCACATTTGTACAATACGCGCGGCATGCTTGGGATCATTATCCTGATAAAAATGAAAGTTGTTCGCAATACCTAGATGTCGTGCACTCTGCTTCAAATGTCCTCGCAGTATATTCAAATACGCTTCCTTGTTCATCGTATCATCAATGAACACTAAATCACCCACACCATTGCCGGACATGCATCCCCACACCATGATGCTCCCACCTCCAAATTTTACTGTTGGTTTGAGGTTCCTGGGATTCAGCTCTTCATTGGTCTTTCGCCACACGTTTGCCTTTCCGTCGCTTTGCCATCATGTAAATTTACATTCGTCGCAAAATATCACCCGATTCCATCAAGCCTGATCGTATTCGGCGTATTCCCTCGCAAACTGCATGCGTTTCTTCTGGTTCACTGCATTTATGAATGGCTTGCGCCGTGCTACTCGACCATGGTACTGCGATCGTCGTAGTACTCTCCGCACGGTTTCGGGATGAACTTTTATACCGAGGTCTCCCTCCACCTCACTTGCAATTCGTGTGGCAGGTATTTTCGGACTCTATTGTATCTTTCGCACAATCACACGTTCATCTCTCTGTGAAAATGTCCGTGGCCGTCCTGTACTGCAACGGAATTCCAATCGGTCTTCTTTCTCGAACCGTTTAATAATGTCGTGAACTGTACTTTTCTTCGTGTTCACTATTGCGGCAATTTCACTGCAGGCTTTCCCCTTCGCGTGATGATAAACGACAAGTTGCCTTTGCTCGTACGTAGAACACTTCCCTCTGCGTCCCATCGTCGACCTGCACGGGCTCGCGATACGTGTTTACTAATCATCGCTATCGTCTCGCGGAAATGTCGGACACACTGCAGTCGCTTCACCCTCTGTGCGTCTCGGAATGAACTATTCTCTCACGTTGCCCGCCTTTGTCCGAATACTTTTGTTGCACCTTCCCATGCCGTTTTCAGGAAATATTACGTAACAGACACATGCCCAACAACAATTCTTCGTATTTGACGCGTGTTTCACGTTGTGAGATCGTACCCAGAGTCCCAAATACATTACAAAGTGTAATTTCTGTATTTGTTCATGCGGGAAACTGCAAAATTATGCGCCGTTACGTGCTGTCCGAATACTTTTGCGACTGAGTGTATAAGAGGCGATCAAAAGTTTTTGTTCGAAGTCCGTACACATGTATCTTCAGAATTATTTCAGCTCATAAGTTTAATTTGTTTTTGCAATGTAGCTATAAGGAATGCATTATGGTAACGATACTTACGAATAAAGTTATCCATAATTGTTATTAACTATACGTGTGAATTATATACTTGTTCTTATCAGTAAATTATTTAAGAGAGGAAAATGATTACAATATAAAAAAGAGCGAGTAACATAAAATTCTAATGCAGTTTCCTGATGTTACGTGGAGGGAATTTCGTAGCCGCTAGTTAGACTAATTTTCATCATCATGATATTTGAACCTGTTACACGTGTCATATATAATCGTTCACGTGATTCAAATTGAAGCCTACAATAATTAGAATCCTTTCTAATGCCAGTTGCCGTCGGGTAAGACCGTGTTATTGTGGTACTGAATGCTAGCACTTGGAAACAAAGCACAGTTTTCGCTGCTCCCCTGACAAGCGCTATTATCAGGGTTTCGCGTTAACAGTGTCATCTTTCTTCCAGGGACTTTAACTTACGTTCCCAGAGCATTGCTCTACCACCTTCGTGGGGAAGAGTACATGTCATGCTATGACACAGGACCACGGAATAATTTCCAGATCATACGCGTTTCTGAAACAGAAGACTTATTACACACGACAATTATTCTTCGAGAAATGTAGTAGAAAATGTGACTGTATTCATTCGAATTATAACGCTGCAAACGAGTATTAAGTATATGCACAAGCAAATTAATGGAGGAAAAGAATAAGGGAGCAAAGAAGACAAAGGTAAATTCTCACAGGAGGAAGAGAGGCGTGCGTGAGTCGTCAAATGTCTGTTCAATATTTGATGGGAGGTGGAACAGTACTGACGGTGATTAGGGACGTCGGTAATCGGGAAAATGGAAGCATAAGTCTCACATTTTTTAAAGTTTCACAAATGAGCGCAAGTTGAGTTCCTGCCAGGGACGGAATCAGACGAGGTGGAGTGCTGAACTGTTGTAGGAAGCGAAAATATACCACATGGTAATCTATTATTAATATTACAAAAACTAAACAGCGTATTTACTTGATTTTCAAATTAAAGCATCTGTCAGTAACGTGCCATCATTCCATTATTTCACAAGAATTACTAACCAGCAAAATAATAAACATCTGCTAAACGAAAAGGCAGACGAAGCACTTAGGTGATCTTCGCATCGCCCCTAACTTGGATGGCGGGCTAAGTGGTTCGGTTCTAAGATCAGAGCCGGTTGGGTAGCCTCTGAGGACAGACATGTTATCTGCCGCGGTCGGTGTTCGTTAAGGCTTTATTAGTAATGTATGGTTATTTGGAACATACAGTTGGGAACAGTGACAGTAATTACGAAAATACGCAGTTTATTAATTTCTTGAAAATAGAAATGGAATGTAATTGTGCAGATTCTCGTGTTCTGCTAACAAAAAGAGGGCGGCATCCCGTATAAACGAACTGATTGGATATACCGTATACTTCAATACAGTCACGTTCACTATAGAAGCGGATCGGGGCGGGGGGTGTGGGGTGGGGGGGACAGGGGTTTATAGAATTATGTTTATATTTTTACATTCATCAGTTTACAAGTTCCAAGGATAACTTTCTGAGGACTTCCTCAAATTACAAGGTACGTTTAACACATGGCACTTAGCACTTGGTTGTGTGAGGGATTTGAGGATAGCGTTACTAAAGGCGCGTATTCTCAGCCTGGCCGTCCCTGCTATCAGCAACCAATCCGAAACGGTTCGTAAGCCCACAGGCAGAACCGACAAACCATAGGAAGTTGTGCATGCGTGAAGGAAAACAGAAAGGGAAAGACACTCGTAAGGGGGAAAAACCAGGACATCTAACTTCTCGAACGTAAGTGGAAACGACTTAGAAGAAACAACGTTCCTTTCATTTCCACCCTCCATGGCAGTGTTCTTCCGAACTGCGTTTGCAGTCATAATACTCAGTCACATATTGTTTATGGTGAGTACACACTTTCATTTTACATTGCATGAATTATCACGTCGTCAAACATGCGAGAATCTGTAACTGTTACAGTCCTAAACTTAATTACGTGACACATCATCATCTCAGATTTTCGAACGATTGCTTTTCTAATTGTCAGCGGCCTTGCCGCAGTGGATACACCGGTTCCCGTGAGATCACCGCTGTCGGGCGTGGTCGGCACTTGGGTGGGTGACCATCCAGGCTGCCATGTGCTGTTGCCATTTTTCGGGGTGCACTCAGCCTCGTGATGCCAATTGAGGAGCTACTCGACAGAAAAGTAGCGGCTTCGGTCAAGAATACTATCATAACGACCGGGAGAGCGGTGTGCTGACCCCACACCCCTCCTATTCGCATCGCGGTCGGATGGTACCGGTAGGCCACTCGTGGCCTGAAGACGGAGTGCTTTTATAATGCTATTTTCGTCCGAACTGCAATTTCCTGGATGTTAAGCTAAGGTGAAGTACTCAGTACCTGAGTAAACAAATTATTATTATTGGATTCAAACATTTTATATATTTTATTGTTATCATTATTAAAATGGTAGTCATCGTTTGCTGGTAAAATTTGTGGGTACAGGAGAAGAGACAGTAAGAAACTGTGACCCCCTCCCTTGAACTGGACCCTGGACGCACAGCTGCTGTCTAGTAAACCACTTGTTTACTTTTACGGGCCCTTAGACTGGTGATGGGCACAGTGGTGAATTCGAATCCTGCTCTGCTTGTTGTATAGCAAGAAGGCAGCGAGTTCGAGCAGAGGTGGCGCCAGACAGCGGCCAGACAAATGTGGTGGTGTTTGCTCTCGACGTTGGCAGGGAGAAGCGGCTGTGCTTTTAAGGCGTTGTACCGTGCGCTGACCGATAGCGCCGCACCCCAGGTGGCTGTCTGAAGCCCCCCCCCCCCCCCCTATTCGCGGCTTATTGCCCGTGACTTATTGCGCGCTAAATACCAAGGCCGGCCGCCTAGTCGCCGGTGACATTATTCCAGCCGCCACCCCCTACTGCGCCCACCGGCACCGAACACTGCAGTCGCTATTCTCCATACGTGCCGCGTCCCAAAAGCCCCTTAAACTCTCTGTTCTTGGAGGCTGTTTTCACTCACTTACTAGTACAGACATACACGCTGATCCGTAAGCCACTGTTTGTTGTACACTGAAAGGTACACAGTGAACCAGTTTCTCTCCCTCTCCTCGCGCCCTTCCTGCACTGAAGAGCCAAAGAGTGGTACATCTGCCTAATACCGTGTGAGGCCACAGCGAGCAAGCAGAAGTGCCGCAGCATGACTGGCATGGACTCGACTAATGTCTGAAGTAGTGCTGGAAGGAACTGACACCAGGAATCCTGCAGGGCTGTCAGTAAATCCGCAGGAGTACGAGAGGGTAGATATCTCTTCTGAACAGCACGTTGCAAAGCATCCCAAATATGCTCAGTAATGTTCATTGATGGGGAGTTTAGTGGGCAGCGGAAGTGTTTAAACGCAGAAGAGTGTTTCTGGAGCCACTCTGTAGCAACTCTGCACGTGTGGAGTATCGCATTGTCCTGCTGGAATTGCCCCAGTCCGTCGGAGTGCGCAATGGACGTGAATGGATGCAGGTGATCAGCCAGGATGCCTATGTACGTGTCACTTGCCAGAGTCGTATCTAGACGTGCCAGGGGTCCTATATCACTCCAACTGCACACGTGCCACACCATTACGGAGCCTGCACCACCTTGAACAGTCCCTTGCTGACACGCAGGGCTCATGGTTCAAAATGGCTCTGTGGACTATGGGACTTAACTTCTGAGGTCATCAGTCCCCTATAACTTAGAACTACTTAAAGCTAACGAACCTAAGGACATCACACAGCCGGCCGGAGTGGTCGAGCGGGTCTAGGCGCTTCAGTCTGGAGCCGCGCGACCGCTACGGCCGCAGGTTCGAATCCTGCCTCGGGCATGGATGTGTGTGATGTCCTTAGCTTAGTTAGGTTTAAGTAGTTCTAAGTCTAGGGGACTGATGATCTCAGCTGTTAGGTCCCATAGTGCTCAGAGCCATTTGACATCACACACATCCATGCCCGAGTCAGGATTCGAACCTGCGACCGTAGCGGTCGCACGGCTCCAGACTGTAGAGCCTAGAACCGCTCGGCCACTCCGGCCGGTCAGGGCTGATGGATTCATGAAGTTGTCTCCATACCCATACACGTCTGTCTGCTCGATACAATTTGGAACGAGACTCGTCCGACCAGGCAACATGTTTCCATTGTTGGCGCTGATGGGCTCAGGCGAGGCGTAAAGCTTTGTGTCGTGCTGTCATCAAGGGTACACGAGTGGGGCTTCGGCTCCGAAAGTCCATATGGATGATGTTTCGTTGAATGGTTCACACTTGCTGATGGCCCAACAATGAAATCTGCAGCAGTTTGCGATAGGGTTACACTTCTGTCACGTTGAACGATTCTCTTTAGTCGTCGTTGGTCCCGTTCTTCCAGGACCACTCTCCGGCCGCAGCGATGTCGGAGATCTGATGTTTTACCGGATTCCTGATATTTACGGTGCATTCGTGAAAAGGTCGTACTGGAATATCCCCACTTCATCGCTACCTCGGAGATGCTGTGTCCCATCGCTTGTGCGCCGACTATAACGACACGTTCAGACTCACTTAAATCTTGATAACATGGTACTGTAGCAGCGGTAACCGATCTAACAACTGCGCCAGACACTTGTCTTATGTAAGCGTTGCCGACCGCAGCGCTGTGTTTTGCTTGTATTTGAATAGACATGCCTATACCAGTTTCTTTGGCGCTTCGCTGTGTATCTTTGGCCGCTGGTACTTAGGAAGAGAGACTGGTGGTATCGCTCTCGCTCGTTTCAGAACATGGGTTGTCAGGACCTTTTGGAGCTGAGCTCTCTACATACACTTCTGTACTTCACAAGCTAGCGTATGGCGTGTGGTGGAGGGTATCTTTGGTATCACTAACATTTGCCCCTTTCTCGGTTCCCTTTTCGAAATGTGCGTTGGAGTAATCACTGTCAGCAAACTTCCGTACGAGCTCTGATTTCTCTCTTTTTTTTTCTGCGTCGTGGTCATTTCCCGTGGTGGGAGGATGTAATGTGTTGCCATCTCTACTTGTAACTTAGGCTCGTCAAATTTTAACAGTACCTTTTCGGTGATAAACAACGACGACACTTCTCTGGCAGCAACTGCTACTGGAGTCTATAGAGCACCTCTGTAACGCCATCGTACGTACTAACTAATCGATCCCGATGCTCGTCGCTAGAACTTCTGTCTGTATACCTTTCGTTAATCCTACTTGGCCAGGATCCCAAACTGACGAACGATGCTGAAATACTAAAGAATCGGTCGAACAAATGTTATGTAAACTATTTCTTTTGTGGATTAATTACTTTTCCTTAACGTTCTCCGTTATGCAAACGTATTTCTTGTAGCTTGTGTTTGTTGAGCATTTCTGTGACTGTCTGTCGGCGACCAAAAATACCTTACAGGAGAATTAGACGTCGTTCCAGACAGACAATTTATAAAACAATCGAGAATATTGAATTTTCCACATCAGCCGCAGACAAGAAGAAGAATACAGTGAATAACATTGCTGCTACCGCACTTGTCGATGGACCATGTGTTTTCTGTGGTTGTAGACTTAATTTTAGTATTGACATTAACGATACGTTTACTCATGGTAATGGTTGGCTCACTGTAGCTATTGTACGTGGAGGTAGTGGAGTTCCTAACGTGCCTGGACTTGAAAGTTTTGTAGACAGAGACATTATAGCCTACCGTACCTATCATATTGGAGAACTTGCAAATAAAGACTTTGGTAAACTCTATAGAGTTCCATAACGACTAAGAATATTCAAGATTTGAACGAACGAGGCTTTAATAAGAGGCATTAGGACTCTGCGTCTGGAACCGGCCTAGTTTTGCATGTGGCCATTTCATCTTAAATGCGTCCTGAGAGTAATTCCTGGGTGGTTTCCCCGCAGTCTAACTCAGCGACATACGGGCAGCAATCGTCTGACGAGGTCGAGCATTTGTTTCGAAGAACATTTGTGGAATTTTTCTCAGATTGATCATCTTAACTGATTGAGTTCATTACTATCGCTTAACTTTAGTTAAAATGAAGATTGAAAATCGTAGGTGAACTTGATATGTCATTTGTTAGCTAGATTTTATGCAAACAGTATGTTGCAAGTATAAGTATAGCTTTCTTGGGAATAATGTCATTAATCTGAAACTACATTCTTCGTTACGTACTGTTTTAAATTTCACATTTCTTGTAGCATGGACTCTTAACACTGTCGTCCAAAATTTTATATCTTTTTTTTTCTTTTTAATTCCAGTAAAATGTACGTGCTATTAAGTACGCACTAAATGTGAAAATGCTATCATTGGTATAGAGGATGCATTATTTAATTCGACTTTACGTTAAGTCGTCATTAAATCCCCCTTTTTCTTAATTTAGCAATATCAAGGAATCATGACTCGAAAAATACGTTCATCTGAAGAAGTTTCGTAGTACACTTAAATGATTACGGTCGCAAGTGGTCGAAAGCTACTGCTGCTGTATAAGTGATGATTCTGCATAATCCCTGCCCTGTTTGCTTTCCGTTGTGAACTTTTCCGCCCCAGAAAGCCGGTGCGTAGCGGAGGAACGGGTTGCGCCTGGCGTCGGTGTGCATAATTTAGCCTCGGCTCGTTCTGCTCTGCTCTGGAGTGACTGCCGGAGTTCCGCAAGGGCTTAATTGCAGCGCAACGTGTTAACGACAGGGTGTTACCTATGTGCGCCAAAGTTCGTATTAAATCATACAGCCCAGGGCCCGCGCCCAAACACTCTCTGATTACGGTTAATATCTGGACTAAGGACGATACGTGCTCTAGCCTCAGGCCGAACGCGATAATGTGAGTGACGGCGTCGCTATAAGTGGACTTTGAATCAGACGCCTGCTCTTTACTAACCAGAAACATAGTTTTAAAGTGGCATGACATTTTTCATAACTTTAAACAAAATAGGTTTTCTTCAGGACACGCGCGCGTGGACAGAGAGACAGAGAGAGAGAGAGAGAGAGAGAGAGAGAGAGAGACAATCTAGAAACTTGCACTTACATAATTCCTGTTTAGTGCCTCTCTATATCTCTTTCGCCATTGTCTAGTGACTTGCATTCGGTTTTCGCATACTTTATTTTCAATCATACTACTTCCGTAAATCTTGGCATACAATTATGCTATTCAGCCTTCTTTATGACGTGTGGCAATATTTTACAGTAACTTAAATTTTTATGATAAACAAAAATATCTAACGAGAGGTGTTTTTGGAAAATCGTATATCATACACGTGCTTTTTATACGTAATTGGTTAAAAAGAAACTTGTCTCTAGAGAGACGAAATATTGGTTTACGAATGACAAGAGGACACAGGTATTGTTTCTTCCTATTTCTTGATCTATTCGCTAGATTTTAGTGTCCAAGCGGCAACTATGCTTAAGTTCTTCAAAGTTTTTATTTTAATGTTGCATGTGAAATGCTAGTTTGGAAGGAGTACTAGATAACATTGATTCTGACACGGAATTGTTAATTTGATCAGGTTTCTATGAGTACAGATAAGCGAACAACTTTCTGATTTTATCATTACAAATTCGAGAAGCTGGTATCGAAAATTCTCTTTCTGCAAACTACTACTAAATTATTTCTGTTTCTTCCATAAATGTTTCTGTGTGTGATGTTATATCTTGAGTGTAACGTTGAATTATTTATATCTCAAGAAGTTGGTCGCACATCTGTTTTCACGAAACCAGAATGATTATTATAGTTCATGTTTGAACCCGTAACTCGTATCTGGTAATCCTTCCAAACTAGCATTTCATACGCAACATTAAAATAAAAACTTTGAAGAACTTAAATATAGTTGCCGTTTGGACACTAAAATCTAGCGAAGAGATCAATAAATACGAAGAAACAATACCTGCGTCCTGTTGTCATTCTTAAACCAATATTTTGTCTCTCTAGAGACATAATGAGTGATTAGTTTCTTTAATGCAATGAAGTTTCTTTTTAACCAGTTACGTACAAGATTTTCTAAAAACACCTCTTGTTATACGTCCCTTTTCAAAGTTTGTTAAGAAAATTTTCCTGAGCAAACTGTTTTGTGAAACGAAAATAACACTATTCATTTTACTTTACACTAAACTTGGGGCTGCTTCGTTTTGGCGTTCTGTAGCATGACAGAGTGAGTATAAAGGAGTCTTGGTTCGGCACTCATTTTATCACCTGTGACCGTCAGTGATGTTGTGAAAGGTTGTAAACTTCGTTACCTAAATTGAAAGTGCAAATTAATCTGTAAGTAATAGTAGCGGTGCATACATCGTGCAGCTGTTCCATGATGGAAGTAATGAAATACGAACATTAATATATGCAAATTTGTCATAAGATACAGAGAGTTAAATATAGATGACATCTCAGTGAAACCACAATCTGTTTCAGATTTACTTTGAATGTGCAGTATCATGTTACAGGACATTGCTGCTGAAATGTTCACCGTGTTTCCAATTTCACCTCGAATCCTTTAGCAGACGCTTCATTGCGTCTCATTTCAGATCCAGCTTTTGAGAAACATATTAACGTATACGCGGTGGTGGAGTGTGGCAAAAACATGGTGAACTGTTCCTAAAGATTTTTATTATCTTTCTTGGATTTAAATTATGAGGAAAACGAAGTGGAATTCGACAACCACCGAGAACTCTCGTGGAGCGTTCGTGTTACTTAACTGTATCGGAAAGAACATATTTATGGCCAAGAATTTTTATTGTTTTAAGTGTGAAAGATTTTACTTTTAAGAATGAAGGTACTCACGACTGAAAAACGTGAACACACTTTTTGTTTGCAAGCAAGAAGTATTTTTAATTTTTTTTATTTTAATTTACTACATAAGCGCCATTGCTTTTCAAGGTCAAAGTGATCTAGTGATAACGTTCTCTCTTTTTTTCCTAGTTTTTATCCCGTATACTTCGGCATTCGCCTTTTTACACTTTTGAAGACTTTATTTTAGTATACAACATTTTTCCAACGGCCTTGCCGCAGTGGTAACATCGGTTTCCGTCACATAACCGAAGTTAAGCGCTGTCGTGCTTCGCTAGCATTTGGACGGGTCATTGTCCGGGTTTGCCGACTGCTGTTGGCAAACGGGGTGCATTCGGCCCTTGTGAGGCCAGTTGAGGAGCTACTTGACTGAAGAGTAACGGCTCCAGTCGCGGAAACACAACGGCCGGGAGAGCGGTCCCCTCCGTATCCGCATCAGGTGGCGCGTAAGGGCTGAGGATGACACGGCGGCCGGTCAGTCTCGTTGGGCCTCCAAGGCCTGTTAGGACGGTGTTCGTTTATTTGTTTATATAACTTTGTGGCCGGACGCTGTTCCTGACACCACAGCCGGCTGCTGTGGCCGAGGGGTTCTAGGCGCTTCAGTCTGGAACCGCGCGACCGCTACGGTGTCAGGTTCGAATCCTCCCTCGGGCATGGATGTGTGTGATGTCCTTATATTAGTTAGGTTTAAGTAGTTCCAAGTTCTAGGGGCCTGATGACCTCAGATGTTAAGTCTCATAGTGCTCAGAGCCATTTGATCCTGATACCACAGTCGAACACTGGACTCGCATTCGGGAGGACGACGGTTCAATCCTGCGTCCGGCCATCCTGATTTAGGTTTTCCGTGATTTCCCTAAATCGCTCCAGGCTAATGCCGGGATGGTTCCTTTGAAAGGGCACGGCCGACTTCCATCCCCGTCCTTCCCTAATCCGATGAGACCGATGACCTCGCTGTCTGGTCTCCTTTCCCAAAACAAGCAACCCAACCCCAGCCACAGTCGCGAAGGTGAACTAAGTGAGGGAAGTCGTGTGTGCCATCTGTGTTTGAGTCTCGGGAGCTCTGTTCTGTGCCTTATGGCATTTTAACTGCTTGTGGGACGGAATCTGGGGACCAACCGAGCATTTGCCTAAACCAGCGTGGGATACCGCCTAAAAACCACACCCAAGCTGGTCGGTCTACCAGCACCGCGGTCGTTAAGCCACCGCGCAGATTCTGTACGGGTTGCCGGCTCACCTGCCGATCAGACAAGATAGCGCGCTGCGCGGTACACTTTACGATCGGGACTAGTGATGAGCGGTGCTGGTTCAAATTTAAAAAAGCGGCTTACACATTAGAAATGCAGAGGTTGAAACACCCCCGTTTAAATTCCTTATTGGGTTTTGTGTAATTTACCGAAGCCGCCAAACAGTTAATATTTATGATTAAATGGCCGTGTGCTTAATGGATGAAAGGCTATCGGTTCTTCTGCTGTGGTTACGGGGACATTTCAACCGAGTGCGGATGTTCTGAGACGGAATAGTTAATGATTGAAAGTTTGTCTATTATTAAAGACCATCAAGGTTCGATGTACAAACTGATATATATTTTCTACTGACACACAAATTCTGAGGCAGTTGCTACATTCGTCTTACACATCTAATCACAGTTATATCTTTTTATTGGTTGCTGATTTCAAGTACTTCGTCACACGCAACGATGTGGTTACCATTCACAACAATCCTCACTGCAATCCATCGTTGTTGCTGGCCGACGCGGTTGACGCGAAACACGTAACTCGGCGCTAGTTACTTTTGGTTTCATATCACTCGCGAATCGGTATCGATGAGGGTCCACCCCACGACGATCAGGGGGACGCGCTCATTTGTCATACTCCGATGAATTTTACCGTTTACAACCCACTCGACCACCATTCTTGCCCGTCTCTCCAGCACTACTGCTCACTCGACACTAGTCTCACTGCCTCCTGCAGCGCTCGACAATCGACTCCTGTCTGCTATCGACCTGGGCGTCGGATACTATAGTTGAATTCTTTTATCTTGGCGGCTCGCGCATGCCCGCCCAGACGCGGGAGATTGCTGCGTTGCCAGTTGCATACGACGCACGCGCCAGGAGAAGCAGCGCCATAGTATAGCATAGTTCGCAAACTTAGGTTTAGGGGGGAGCGCGCAGTACATGAAGTTAAGCCACCACGGCCGCATTAACCCTTTCGCTGCTACAAAGACGTGCTCCCTGCATTCCGCGCTGTGCGCGATTTTGTCACTGCACTGCTCGCCTGTGCAGACACATCGTGTTCCGACTGCTTTGACACTCTTATCATTCGATTCCACAAAAACTATTTGGCCCAAAAATTAGATTTTTACATATCTTCTTGACTGATACCTTCCCCCCATAAATGACTTAATTTTGTTTCGATGTTCAACGCAGTTATTTTGCAGCATTAAATATAGTTAACCGTTGCACGAAATTTTGAAGAGTTTGCAGAGGTAAAGGTTCATAGAGTATACTTTCCGTATGGTCGATTTTAGTTGCCACAATGTTGAGAATGAAATGTGGACAAGATACCGAAATTTCATATAAAATTTACTGTATAACAATATCTCATTTAATTTAAGTACCACATAGGTGTCGTATGTAATATTGAGAAATATTCCATCTTTCGCGACTGTAACAAAAGTTTTATTTACACCGGGCACGTTTGGCTTTATTTTAAAGCACTTCAATCAATCAAAAGGCAGTACACAAAATACATTAAACAAAACTGCGTTGAACATCGAAAGAAAATTAAGTCATTTATGGGGAAAAGATATCAGTCAAGAAGACGTGTAAAAATCAAATTTTTGGGACAAATAGTTTTTGTGAAATCGAATGATAAGTGTGTCAAAGCAGTGGGAACACCATGTGTCTGCACAGGCAAGCAGTGCAGCGATGACAAAATCTCGCACAGCGCAGAATGCGGCGAGCACGTGTCTGCAGCAGCGAAAGGGTTAATGAAGAGACAAAGCACTAGAAATTTCGAAAAATTGCATTCAAACGAATAAAATTCGTTCAGTATGGCACTTCAATATTGTTTTTAAATAAAGAAAATATTATGCACCTGACAAGGATTGAACACCTTCACCGTTACGAAAACGCAGCTCGTCCGTGTTCATTGCTCCTTGAGACGTATAACACGTCACGCAAAATACTGACAAACACCGTTGGTATGACTATGAATTACTCACGTTTCGTCGAAGTACAATAGGAAATAAACAATTACCGCTGTTTTTTATTACGAAAAAGCTGTTCGTGAGATTGATACAAACACCTTTCCTTGCTATCGCCTGAATTAGGGGTCTTATTGCTTGTTTTGTTTAATTAATTAATAGAATATGAAGCAGTCGGTATAAAGAATGCTTTTTCCAAACTTTCTATAAAAGAAAGTCTGCTATCAAGACATTGCTTTTGTTCTATTAGTTTATTTATGACTGAACGTTTCTAAAACTGAAGACACTCGTCCATGCTCTGCACTGCAGTTGAGCTCTGGCAACATCGTTCTCTGTTCATTGGCTGACTGTGTTTTGTGACGTCAGATGCGCAGAACGAACCTAAACTCGGCCGCCAACATAAATGACGCGCACTTTAGTATCTATGTTCGTGGGATCGTGGATCCCTTACAAGGTGCAGCGTTCGACACCCAGTCATTCGTAGGATCTTTTTCTGTTATTTACAGCTTCTTTCGCGTGTGCCGAATGATTTGTTAGTGTGAAAAGTGGTAAGTTGGACGGCGATGTAGGTGTGTGGTTAACTGGCAGAGTAAGCATCGCCGTAAACGAATTTCGATAGAGATAAAATTTTCCGCACTCCTCGAACTGAACGACAGTCCGTGCGGGAAGGAGCGTAGCGTGTCAAGTCCCCGTGTGTCGCTGGCGAGGCGCTCCGGCAGCACGACCGCCGCGGCAGGCGCCGTCTTAATTGGACGCATCACACAATCAGGGCGTGCGCCGCAGTATTGGTTCTGTTAATGAATATTTGTGTGCGGCCCTGCGCGCGCTGTTGACCCGGGGACCGCAGGCCCTGCCGGCGAACACGTGGCGGGCTCCCACGGCCGGTACCTGCGCTTCCGCAGCGACCCAGCCGAAGAGAAAGACGTACTATCGCCGTGTACTCGCAGGTTTCCCTGGCACTGACGGCGGGGCTAAAGTGCGCGTCATTTACGACGGCGGCCGAGTTTAGGTTCGTTCTGCGCATCTGACGTCACAAAACAGTCAGCCAATGAACAGAGAACGACGTTGCCAGAGCTCAACTGCAGTGCAGAGCATGGACGAGTGTCTTCAGTTATAGAAACGTTCAGTCATAAATAAAGTAATTGAACAAAAGCAATGTCTTGATAGCAGACTTTCTTTTATAGAAATTTTGGAAAAAGCATTCTTTATACCAATTGCTTCATATTCTATTAATTAATTAAACCAAACAAGCAATAAGCCTCCTAATTCAGGCCATAGCAAGGAAAGGTGTTTGTATCATTCTCACTAACCGCTTTTTCGCAATAAAGAACAGCGGTAATTGTTTATTTCCTATTGTACTTCGACGAAACGTGAGTAATTCATAGTCATACCAACAGTGTTTGTCGGTATTTTGCGTGCTATGTTAAAGTCCTATGGAACGTCTATGAAACGACGACTTGTGTTAGCGTAATGGTTAAAGTGTTCAGCCGGCACGGTAGCTCAGCGTGTTCGGTCAGAGGGTTAGCCGCCCTCTGTAATAAAAAACTGAGTGAGTGGATCAATAACGAACTTCAATGGGCGTCAGGGGACGTCCGCCACGAACAGTTGCAACGAACAGTAACGAACAGAATGAGATTACAAAAATAAAAATAAAAAAAAATAAAGTGTTTGGCAATTAAGCGAAAGGTTCTGAGTTCAAACCTTGTTCGTTGCTTAATATTTTCTTTATTTTAAAACAATATCGAAGTGTCTTACTTTATGAATTTTATTCATTTGAATGTAATTTTTTGAAATTTCTAGTGGCAACTAAAATCGACCATATGGAAAGTATACGCTATGGACTTTTATCTCTGCAAACTCTTCAAAATTTCGTGCAGTGGTTTACTACATATAATGCTGCACAATAACTGTGTTGAACATTGAAACAAAATTAAGTCATTTATGTGGGGAAGGCATCAGTCAAGAAGATGTCTAAAAATCAAATTTTTGGGCCAAATAGTTTTTGTGAAATCGAATGATAAAGTGTTTCAAAGCAGTCGAAACACCATGTGTCTGCACAGGCGAGCAGTGCAATGATGGTTCAAAATGGTTCAAATGGCTCTGAGCACTATGGGACTTAACATCTGAGGTCATCAGTCCCCTAGAACTTAGAACTACTTAAACCTAACTAACCTAAGGACAGCACACAACACCCAGCCATCACGAGGCAGAGAAAATCCCTGACCCCGCCGGGAATCGAACCCGGGAACCCGGGCGTGGGAAGCGAGAACGCTACCGCACGACCACGAGATGCGGGCAGTGCAATGATGACAAAATCTCGCACATCGCGGAATGCGGGGAGCACGTCTCTGTAGCAGCGAAAGCGTTAATGCGGCCGTGGTGGCTTTACTTCATAAACTGCGCGCATCCCCTAAACGTAAGTTTGCGAACTATACTATAATATGGCGCTGCTTCTCTTGGCGCGTACAACTGGCAACGCAGCAATCTCCCGCGTCTGGGCGACCATGCGCGAACCGTCAAGATAAAAGAATTGAACTATAGCAAAGCTAAAGCAGGAACGCTCGACTCAAGTTTCAAGAGCTCCTTTCCAAAGGAAGATCCGAAACTATTACCCCCGTTTAAATTTTGTTTTCAGTCTGTACTCCAGGGTATCCAACCCGCGGGCCGCATGCGACCCAAAGCAAGGTGCAACACGGCTCAAGAATTGAGCATTTATCACACGATCGGTAAAAAGAAAAAGAACACATAAAATTCCGTTTGTGTTAAGTTACGATAAACTGAAACATAATCCTAAATGGTTCAAATGGCTCTGAGCACTATGGGACTTAACTTCTGAGGTCATCAGTCCCCTAGAACGTAGAACTACTTAAACCTAACTAACTTAAGGACATCACACACATCCATGCCCGAGGCAGGATTCGAACCTGCGACCGTAGCGGTCGCGCGGTTCCAGACTGAAGCGCCTAGAACCGCTCGGCCACACAAGCCGGCTGGCCCATTAAAGATTTGCACTTCCTTTCATCCAACCGGCCGGAGTGGCCGTGCGGTTCTAGGCGCTACAGTCTGGAACCGAGCGACCGCTACGGCCGCAAGTTCGAATCCTGCCTCGGGCATGGATGTGTGTGATGTCCTTAGGTTAGTTAGGTTTAATTAGTTCTAAGTTCTAGGCGACTGATGACCACAGAAGTTAAGTCGCATAGTGCTTAGAGCAATTTGAACCATTTGAACCTTTCATCCAAATTTCCCAGGAGCGTGGGTGTGGGGCATTGGGAATCACAATAGGACCGGTTTTGGTTCGTCCATAACCATCTTCAGATCTGATATTTCAGTTACAGGAGTAACCCGTCCAAATCCAGCAACTTTCACATGCTGCGTCAGAGCATGTGAAAGTTGCTGGATTTGGACGGGTTACTCCTCTAACTGTAATATCAGATCTGAAGATGGTTCTGAACGAACCGAAACCGGTCATATGAATAAAAAAGTTTGCAATCAAGACGGATTATAAGTAACATTATAAATCACTGATTGCTGCTATCCCATCAGACATTGTCTGTTTTTGCAAAATCACAATAGGGAATCCCAGTGAACCCCTTCCCTCCCCCCTACTCCACCACCACCACCACCACCACCCTCTCTCAACCTAATTCATTAAAAACCCAAACTCCCATGTAGAAAACAGGCTCTGCGTCTCATCAGTGTACAACATGTAAAACTTTCATTGTTCAAGACGCAAAATCCTTAGTACAAGTGCTGTTCGGAAAGAAAGATCTGATCGATAGCGAAATGGGAACCACAGTGAAAATAAAAAATGTTTTATTTGCAACAGTTAACTGCAGTTTCCAGCTACTTCTCTACAGAGTCGCCACTCCGACTGAGACATCATGTCGTAGCGTTGTACCAACTTGCCAATACCCTCCTCATAGAAGGCAGTCGCCTGTGCTTCCCGCCTCTAGTCTACGCTGATCACCAGCTTTTGTTCATGCCAAAATGTTGCCTTTATAGCCAGCGGTTGATGTGAGCTGAGATGAACACCAGAGGGAGCCAAGTTCGGGCTGTACAGGTGTTATCAAATACTTCCCATCGAAAACGCTGCAAGAGCGTTCTGAAAGCCCCTGCAGCGTGCGGCCGAGAATTTTCCTGAAGAAGGAAATGCATGACAATTACATTGTGTGGGCTGCATGAAATCAGGCGAACTCTCTCACAGCCACTCCTATTTTCAAATGGTTCAAATGGCTCTGAGCACTATGGGACTTAACATCTTAGGTCATCAGTCCCCTAGAACTTAGAGCTACTTAAACCTAACTAACCTAAGGACATCACACACATCCATGCCCGAGGCAGGATTCGAACCTGCGACCGTAGCAGCCCCGCGGTTCCGGACTGCAGCGCTAGAACCGCACGGCCACCGCGGCCGGCGCTCTCCTATTTTCTAAGCGTTTTTACGAGCTCACTGTGCGCTCAGAATTGAAAAGAGCGACGTGCCGCGATCGACGGCCATTCTAGAGACACTGCCCGACAGTTCTGTGCAAAGCTTCCAGAATAGCGCTTCTATATCTGTTTATTGTGTTCGAACTATTCACCTTTGTACCAGTGAAAAAGTTTATAAAAGTTCTGAAATAATGCTTAAAGTTTGCTGAGGAATGGAACGAGTTGAAATGCTGAAGAGACTGTGGCAGCCACACAAGGTGTTATTTCCATTTCTCTACTTCCTTTCGATAAGTATCGAAACTGACTCTTTCGAGGAGAGGTTGACATTTGGCCCCCACTAAGAGTGGCAGAAATCGACGGAGGTCGCACTACACCGAAAATAACAGTGACACTGATTTGGCATATGATGGGTGTCGCGGTGAAGTCACACAATCATTGGCTCGCCACATGCACAAGCTTATGCTTAATGGGTTAATTCTGAGATCACGGGGACGGAAACACCTCGCCCGGCGCAATGCCATTGTGTAATTCGTCCTAACGTCGTAACAGAGGGAGCTTCGGTGTAAACATGTGACAGACTGTTGGACAAAGCGCTCGCTGCGAAACGAGACAACTTTTTGCCGCACGAGCAGTTCTCCAATGCAGAGCCGCGAGCCGCTCGCGCTCCTTGTAACGCAATACGAGCGGCGCGGGCGGCCGCTGTCGCAGCACCTCGTTTGCCGTCTGTCCGCCCGGAGAGCCCATCGCGGAGCAGTGACACGGGGATTACAGGAAATGTGCGTAAAGTTGGAAGTTGGGGCAGCGCCCGGGGCAGCCGCGCGCCGGATTCGCCGCGCCCTCCCTTTCGCCCCCTCTGCTGCTTGTGACGTGATGTGTCGTTGTCGGCGTGTTTACAAATGCAAATGGAACCGCTGCTGCGCCCTTTGCGCAAACCAAAGTTTGGGCGGGAGCGAGTTCAACGGCGGCGGGGATTCGGGCCATGTACCCGCGGCCCGGCCCGGCGCGGCGCAGCGTTCACACAGTTTGTCGAGGCTTAGCTCTGGTCTCTGGTCCCGCCGTAGCTCACGACCCTGTCGTTAGCCGTACACGTGATTTTAGCACACCGCCAAGAAAACATTTAAAGTGAAGAGAAATCACAATTTACCACAGACGTCAACGAAGACGTACACAAATGAACAGAACAATAAACATAAACAGTGTCTGTCTATATTATTAAACGACTAAAACGGTCACACAATCCCAGTTGCAAGTTGCCTATCTAACGCCTTTCAGAGGCAACAAAAATCTGATTAAAAAGCTTTCATTATCCACTCGTTAAGGCACAGTAATACGTTAAAGATTTCACATACTAATACAAGTATTGAAGTTAGATACTGTGTGTATGTCTCGAGGCAGCGTAACTCACGGCGTACAAATTACCCAGACCATATTCACTCACTACTTGACGATGAGAGCGCTTGATGATATATGAATGCAGAGATTTTCGAAATTTTCCCCCCTGTTACCTCGCAAAATAAACAGGAAAGACGTTTATTGCTGATTACCATTTGCCCTGTTCATACCATCAGACGTGACGTTCCATTTACTTGTTCTTTATAACACTCATTCTATTCGCAACACATTTTACATATAGTACCCACATATTCGACTGAATGTATTTCCAAAATTGGTTCAAATGGCTCTGAGCACTATGGGACTCAACGTCTGAGATCATCAGTCCCCTAGAACTTAGAACTACTTAAACCTACCTAAACTAAGGACATCACACACATCCATGCCCAAGGCAGGATTCAAACCTGCGACCGTATCGGTCGCGCGGTTCCAGACTGGAGCGCCTAGAACCACTCGGCCACACCAGCCGGCAAAGAGGCTAGGAAACCACTTAAATAGTCTACGATCAATATCTTTACTACATAAATGAAACTGATACTACTTGTAAGCCATCTGTCTGCAGTGATAATTTAAAGACTCGTTCTAGGTAGCGCTGTGAAATAAACATCAAAATGTTCTTGGTTAAATTGCAGAATGGACGGAAGCCACCAATTTACTGCTTTCATTTACAACTTCTAATCGATTTTTCAGTAAACAGATGTGTCACCTTCATTTTCTTCAGTATCTGCTACACCTCGTAAACAATCCGGTGTTTATAACGCACCAGTCCAACAGAACGGTCTATGTTAGTAATGTCTTGTTCAGTGTGTTGTCACTAGACCTGTACAACCTCACGGGCCTTCTCACTCCAATGTTTTCATAGTTAATTCTATCTCTTGTGTTCCAGTGAGTAAAGTCAGACATGTTATGCAAAATCTTTGAGAATGTCGTCCACTTATCCCAGTCGTGCAGTAATTTCTGAATGTTTCTTCTATTAATAGCTGCCTGTCCACAGTTAATAGTGACACTCGAATACAGTGTGCTCACGTGTCCGCACTGTAACACAGTGAAGATAGTCGTTAGTTGGTCTTTTTCCAGCGTCGAGTAAATACACCGGATGTTGCCCATCTCCGCGACGAAGTTTATTACTGCTTTCAAGTGATAAAGACTCTTTTATCTTTGATACGCTGGGAAGGTAACCAGACACTCATCTACCTGTTTCCGATAATTCCTAGCATCTGTATAACAAAATGTGAAATAATGTAACATTTTTCATATCCCTTCTCTTGAACTCTTTCTAGCTCTTGAGTAGATTTCGGCTGTTTCACGGATTATTGTATTACGGGGCAGAACGCCAACAGCGCTAGCAATTCGTTTGTAGGCGAGGCGCAACTTAATTATAATAATATTCGGTGCCCTTAGCCCACTATTCAGGCAACAAGAGTGTTTTTATTGGATTTTTATCCTGAAACAGAAACACAGCACTCACATTTGCGAACACAGATTATACCTGCACCTAGGCGTCACGCACTGAAGGGCGTCGTCAGCCGTTTCACACGACAGAAGAGGCCTTAAAACTGGCGCCATTGTACACTACTGGCCCTTAAAATTGCTACACCAAGAAGAAATGCATATGATAAGAGGGTATTCATTGGACAAATGTATCATACTAGAACTGACATGTGATTACATTTTCACGCAATTTGGGTGCATAGATCCTGAGAAATCAGTACCCAGAACAACCACCTCTGGCCGTAATAACGGCCTTGATACGCCTGGGCATTGAGTCAAACAAGAGCTTGGATGGCGTGTACAGGTACAGGTGCCCATCCAGCTTCAACACGATACCACAGTTCATCAAGAGTAGTGACTGGCGTACGGTGACGAGGCAGTTGCTCGGCCACCGTTGATCAGACGTTTCAATTGGTGAGAGATCTGGAGAATGTGCTGGCCAGGGCAGCAGTCGAACAGCACCTGTTACATGCGGTCGTGCATTATCCTACTGAAATGTAGGGTTTCGTAGGGATCGAATGAAGGATGGAGCCACGGGTCGTAACACATCTGAAATGTAACGTCCATTGTTCAAAGTGCGGTCAATGCAAACAAGAGCTGACCGAGACGTGTAACCAATGGCACCCGATACCATCACGTCGGGTGATACGCCAGTATGGCGATGATGAATACACGCTTCTAATGTGCGTTCATCTCGACGTCCCCAATCACGGATGAGACCATCATGATGCTGTAAACAGAACCTGGATTCATCCGAAAAAATGCCATTCGTGAACCCAGGTTCGTCCTTGAGTACACCATCGCAGGCGCTCCTTTCTGTGATGCAGCGTCAAGGGTGACCGTAGCCGTGGTCTCCGAGCTAATAGTCCATGCTTCTGCAAACGTCGTCGAACTGTTCGTGCAGATGGTTGTTGTCTTCCAAACGTCCCCATCTGTTGACTCATGGATCGAGACGTGGCTGCATGATCCGTTACAGCCATGCGGATAAGATGCCTGTCATCTCGACTGCTAGTGATACGAGGCCTTTGGGATCCAACTCGGCGTTCCGTATTACCCTCCTGAACCCAACGATTCCATATTCTGCTAACAGTCATTGGATCTCGACCAACGCGAGCAGCTAGTCGCGATGCGATAAACCGCAATCGCTATAGGCTACAATCCGACCTTTATCAAAGTCGGAAACGTGATGGTACGCATTTCTCCTCCTTATACGAGGCATCACAAACAATGTTTCACCAGGCAACGCCGGGCAACTGCTATTTGTGTATGAGAAATCGGTTGGAAAGTTTCCTCATGTCAGCACGTTCTAGGTGTCGCCACCGGCGCCAACCTTGTGTGAATGCTGTGAAAAGCTAATCATTTGCATATCACAGCATCTTGTTCCTGTCGGTTAAATTTTGCGTCTGTAGCACGTCATCTTCGTGGTGTAGCAATTTTAATGGCCAGTAGTTTACTTATATTTAGTCTGATTCACTACTTGGCCAGTTCCCAAGGGCTTCACTGACATCCTGGCTATCTGAAAGGATATTTCAGGCTTAGAGTCTGGTGACCTAAATGCTCTACGATTCTGTTTTTATTTTTGTTCGTCCCTTCTATGTTTGGTTACGAAAGGGAAAGAAAAACTCACATTGGTGGTCAAAAGACTAAGTTCAGCCCAGGCACACAACCGATCGGTGAGACTACGTCGCGCGGATTTGGACGCCCAGCTTTGCGAGAGGTTGCGCTCGCAGTCGCCGGCAGGCGTCGGCTTCCGTTCCTTTCTCCATCGCCGCGGCGCCGCACGCGTCGGTATTCCAGAGTTCCCGCCAGGCCTGCACCGGGAATTTGGTGAATGTTGCCCCCAGCTTCCCGGCATTCTTCCAGGTCTCGCCTGCGCGCCGAGTTGCTCGGTCTGCGTCCGTTGGCTCACCTGTTCCGAAGACGTCTGCTTTCTCACTTTCCCGTCTTCTGGCCCACTGAAGCTACGGTTTTTCTGCGGCATTCCGGTAGAGTGCAGCCAACCGTTGTGCACACCGTCATTCACATATTAGCTGGACACAGACTGATAGTCTAGATTCCTCGCTTCTTAGACTGGAACAGTATTCAGTCACTGAGCCATGTATCTGTATTCCAGGAAAACATCTTAAAAGCCGGCGCTATGGTCCGCCTGTTAAGCTAGTTGGTGGCTTCTTCAGCAGCCTACGTGGGGGAAGTAACCAAACAGCTCTAGCACATTGGCTTTCCACTCCAAGAAACCACTTCCAGTCAGGAAAGGAGGACAAATGTTGTATGCTGTACACAGAATGCAGAGTAGGACCAGTAACTGATGTTTCAGACGGCTGGTCTTCTAGTAACTGTACTGACCTGTCCTTTCATAATACACTGAGGCGACAAAACTCAAGGCCGGCTGGAGTGGCCGAGCGGTTCAAGGCGCTTCAGTCTGCAACCGAGCGTCCGCTAAGATCGCAGGTTCCAATCCTGCCTCGGGCATGGATGTGTGTGACGTCCTTAGGTTAGCTAGGTTTAAGTGGTTCTAAGTTCTAGGGGACTGATGAACTCAGATGTTAAGTCCCGTAGTGCTCAGAGCCATTTGAGCCAACAAAACTCATGGGATACTTCCTAATATCGTGTCAGAACTCCTTTTGCTCAGCGTAGACCAACAAGTCGACGTGGCATGGACTCAACAAGTCGCTGGAAGTCCCGGGCAGAAATACTGAGCCATGCTACCTCTATGTTGTTGTTGTGGTCTTCAGTCCAGAGACTGGTTTGATGCAGCTCTCCATGCTACTCTACCCTGCGCAAGCTTCATCATCTCCGAGTACCTACTGCAACCTACATCCTTCTGAATCTGTTTAGTGTATTCATCTCTTGGTGTCTCTCTAAGATTTTACCCTCCACGCTGCCCAAACTAAATTGATGATCCCTTGATGCCTCAGAATATGTCCTACTAACCGATCCCTTCTTCTAGTCAAGTTGTGCCACAAATTTCTCTTCTCTCCAATTCTGTTCAATACCTCCTCATTAGTTATGTGATCTACCCATCTAATAACCATCCGTAATTGCGAAATTGTTGACGGTGTAGGATTTCGTGCATAAATGTTCCATGGAATTCATGTCCAGCGATCTGGCTGACCAAATCAATCGCTCGAATTGTCCAGAAAGTTCTTCAAACCAGTGAACAATTGTGGCCCGGTGATATCGTGCATTGTCATCCATAAAGATTCCGTCCTTGTTTTGGAACATGAAGTTCATGGATAGCTACAAATGGTCTCCAAATAGCAGAACAGAAAAATGGTTCAAATGGCTCTGAGCACTATGGGACTTGTCTGTTGAGGTCATCAGTCACCTAGAACTTAGAACTAATTAAACCTAACTAACCTAAGGACATCACACACATCCATGCCCGAGGCAGGATTCGAACCTGCGACCGTAGCGGTCGCTCGGCTCCAGACTGTAGCGCCTAGAACCTCACGGCCACTCCGGCCGGCTAGCCGAACAGACCAAAGGATCCATTATGGAGCCACCACAAGTTTCCATAGTGCCTCGTTGACAACCTGGATCCAAGACTTCGTGTGGTCGGCGCCACACTCGAAACAACTAAATCTGGTCTCATCTGACCAGGCCGCGGTTTACCAGTCGATTGGGGTGCAACCGATATGGTCACGAGCCCAGGAGATGTGCTGCAGGCGATGTCCTGCTGTTAGCGAAGGCACTCGCGTCGGTCACCCGGTGCCGTAGCCCATTAACGCCAAATTTCGCCGTACTCTCCTAACGGATACGTTCGTCGTACGTATCACATTAACATTATCTTCTGTGGTTGCTTGTCTGGTACCACTGACAACTAGAAGCAAACGCCACTGCTCTTGGTAGTTAAGTGAAAGCCGTGGGCCCCTAAGTTGGTTGTGGTAAGAGCTAATGCCTTAAATTTGGTACAGTCTTTGACACTGGGGCTCTCGGAATATTTGTTCCCCTAACGATTTCCGAAATGGAACGTCTCACGCGTCTAGCTCCAACTACTATTTCGCGTTCAGAGTGTGTTAATTCCCGTCGTGCGGCCATAATCAGGTCGGAAACTGAGTAGAAATGGCAACTCCGGCAATGCGCTGCCGTTTTGTACCTTGTGTACGCGATCTGTATATGTGCATATCATGACTTTTGCCACTTCATTGTACATATTTACTTACCACCGTAATCGCGACCTTTTGCCTCTGTAACGCAGTGGAGCCGAGCAGATTGTCCGCCGCGTCGCGTTCTTCGGAGCTGCAGTTTGCATTTTTCATTGGCCGCGACCAGTGACGTCAGCGGTCGGTCCCCAGGCGGCCCGCGTCAGCAAGAGCCCGCGGCCGGCCGGCAAGTTGCCGGCGCAGCATTCGCGCAAAGCGCGCCCCCGCGGTCCCAGGCGGCGCGTAATAACGCTTGTTTGGTCCGCGCTGTCCACATTCCGGTGCTAATTTGACGCGATATAATTTGCCCGTCCGCCGGAGTGCGGAGCTAATTAGAGTTTAATGAAGTCTGCGGATTCAATATTGCGCTGCCCGGCTGTCGTCGGCGCTCTCTCGCGCTCCTGGCCGCCGCCTCGCGGCCGCTGGCCGCTCTCCATTGTTTTTGCGGCGCGGATCGCCGCGACTTCATTTCATTACCTGCCGTCAGAGCGCGCCGCTGTCTTTATTACCTGTTTCAACGTGCCGCTGTGCTAACAGCGAAATGTAAACACCAGGATAAGGCCCTCACGTGCTATTTCCACAGTTATCTGGGTTTTAGCGAACATGACATTTATAGCTACGAAAATTACTCATTCCCCCCCCCTCCCCCCTCTAAAACATGCACCTAGCCGAATAATTTACGGAAGAACGGAAAACTGGTAGAATCTGACATCGGGGAAGATCGCTTTGCGTTCCGGAAAAATGTACCAACACGCGATATAACACTGACCCTACGAGTAATCTTAAAAGTTAGATTAAAGAAAGACAAATCTGCCTTTCTAGAATTTGTAGATTTACAAGAAGTATTTGACAATATTGCCTGGAATACACTCTTTGAAATTATGAAAAAAAAAAAAAATGGTTCAAATGACTCGGAGGACTATGGAACTTAACATCTGAGGTCATCAGTCCCCTAGAAGCTAAAACTACTTAAACCTAACGAACCTAAGGACATCACACACATCCGTGCCCAAGGCAGGATTCGAACCTGCGACCGTAGCAGTCGTGCGGTTCCGGACTGAAGCGCCTAGAACCTCTCCGCCACCGCGGCCGGCCTGAAATTATGAAGATTGCTGGGTTAAAATACAGGGAGCGAAAGGTTATACACAACACAGATATAGGCAACTGCAACCAGTCACCTTTTTCAATCCTTAAATCGGTTTTCGAAACTTTTCGGGCTCACCTCCAGACGGTCCACAGGAGGGTAAATGACTTGGTGCAGGCTCTGCGACAAGAAGATGGAATATGCTTTAATATGTCGTCATGAGTAATTTGATCCAAAAATGAATTCTGTACTTGCTTCGACAGTATCCTTCTATCAGCTTCCAATGTGATTGGCAACTGGTAACACGTCGTTCACATTTCACATAATATGTATGTATATACACCGCAGTTACGAACTTTGCCAGTATCCGGTATATGCTGTGCAACTGTTGCTCGTTACAAAGATCTTCATGCGAAGATATAACACACTTTGCTAGAGATATTATTTGTTTTTGTTTACATGTAATACAGTCGATGTATGGGTAAATACTGCGTGAACATGAATGCTGAAAAATAAATAAGTAAAATAAAATAAGGTTATAATATTTGCGGAGAATTTCAGCTTTTTATAGGTACATGAACTTTTCATTAAAAAAAAAAACGCAAACAAAACATAGAAATCACACACCATATCATTTGAAGTCTGTTCTTGTCGTTTTTAAACGTAAAGTTCATGTATCTATAAAAAGCCGAATTTCTTCCACAGCCTTCCTAAATCTTAGCTCTGCTCTGTCTCTAATGATCCGGTCGTTAACGGGATTTCATACCTGTTCTTTACTTACTCATTCCAGTTCTTGCCCCAAGTCAGGAAAGATATTGCGTTCCGCAGTGTGGAATATACTTTGCATCGTGCGTTTGCGAATGTACCTTACTTTTGTGTTTACTCCACCATATCATCCGCATTAAAGTATGTACATATCGCAACTATTGTTCCTTCGTTGAAAAAATCTGACAAAGATTAATTTACATATCCGGCTTTGTGCTACTCAGGTGCAGGAACTTGCCTTTTACGCTCCCCCCCTCCCCCCCCCCCCCCTCTCTCTCTCTCTCTCTCTCTCTCTCTCTCTCTCTCTCTCTCTCTCTCTCTGTGTGTGTGTGTGTGTGTGTGTGTGTGTGTGTGTGTGTGTGTGTGTGTGTGTGAATAATGCTTGCAGTGTAACACAGACAATCCCCTTCGCAACAGTTTGCGCAGGGTCTCCTAGGTTCACCATCAGACCCCTCGAAAATTCCTGCCTCCATGGTAACAGAAAGGAGGATTTTTATCGGCCGTGTAAAGATTTGAAGATTACCCAACTGCATTAATCGTCGCAGAAGTACTGTGATTCAGCATAAATACGTTTAATACTAGCGAATGAGAGTGCACAAAGCTTACACCAGCCCCGACATGTTTCAATGTTTCATGCCAGAAGCCCCCTGGATTACGTGTAACGTAGATTCCGAAATAACTGCTATGATTTGATGTAGTCGTAGAGAACAACTGCCGTAATATTGGAAAATCTGTTTATCGCTTGCGAGCCGTTTGCCGATCCATTTATTTCTTCTGTGATACACAAATAAACGCATTAAATTAATTTTTTCTCGGCTTTTAACGCTCCGTTTCATAGAGAGATCATTTGGAACTAGTTTTGTCGAAAATTAAAGGGAGGGTTCAGATTAAGATTCTGTCGTTTCATTTCTGGGCGAACCATTCCGTCATTGGTAATTAGGAAAAAACTTCGAAATTTTTAATTAGAACCATCGATTGCTGATTTGAATCTTTATCTGCAATACAGGTACAAAAGTCTTACTACCGTAGATACGTGAAACTTTATTCGGTGCACATGGAAAGCATGGGTTTTTGAAATAAAACATTTTGTTATTTGTTACTGTCTGCAACTGTGAGATAATTCTTAAATTGCATAGTTAGTTTCCATATATCTTGCACATTCCGTCATCTTTTCGTGTGGTAATTGCTTTGAAGGTGACAATCAGTTATTATATTGCGTGAATGTTAAGTTTTCTGGAGCGTGGAGTTCATTGTCAGCCCACTTACAATTTGTATGTAAAATCGTCGAGTCGTCAGCATCCGTCGCAGACTGACTGCGCTTAAAAAGTTTGCATACAGAGCTCACACAGTCTCGGATCCAGATAGTTTGCCTAAATAACTCGCCTACGTAAAGACAGTGTGCCGAGAAAATGGTTATTCTACCCGGCAGATTGACAAGAAACTATCATTTAAAGCCAAAAATCAGTAAGTGGACAAAGCGGAGAAATACGCCGGCAAAATCCCTAGCGTTTCTTCCCATTGTGGGCAATATTTCATTCAATATAACTAGAACCCTTTGCAAATTTCGGGTTAGAGTGGTTTTTCGCCCACAATCTGAGACTGCAGGCCTCCTGAAATCAGTGAAGGAAGATTTTTGTTTTTTGTACAGGTTTTTGCTGCAGTATTGATTTATTTACTCGTAGTGATTACAAAGTTACGCAACGAGCTCGTTTCGGCATTTTTACCATTATGTACAAGTGCAGATGGTATAATAGGTATAATATTGTCCCTTACGTCTAGGTATAATATTGTTCGTTACATCTTTGTTAGTTTCTGCGTCTACGTATGGCACATTTTGCTTACTTCCTAGCTGGTATGACGCGGTCTGTGTTGCGTCTTGGAGCGCAAGTGTCAGTTGTCTTTCTGTTATGTTATCATCACGTTATTTCCGCGTACTTGTGTGATCTCGGTAAAATTGTGTTTGACACAGATTTTTGACATCTCCGGCTCCAGCTATCATACATCTTTATAATTTCGCGGAAAGTCAGTTATGACGTTTAATTTTCAAAAAACAAACACGAAACAATAGAGCATTTATTATGTAAGTAAATGCACTAAATACAATCTTTGCCCGCCGGGTAGTGTACTCGGTATGTCACCGTGATCGTGACGCATGCGCGAATACACACAACACGCTGGTGAAATGCGGGAAGGACGCACCTGGAGATGAATGGCAGCTTCTCAATATTGTGTAGCGTAGTCAACGGTGTTCGGCTGCAAGCCCGGAACTTCTTCGAATATGTATTGTATTAAACAGTATTATCGGGACATCTACATTTTATGGGCAGCACCGATTACTTATCGGCTACTGCATCACTGTACGCCTATCTAATAAATCCTGTAATAAATGTGAGTACTTTATCACTGTCCTCAGAATGACTAACACAAACGCTAAACCGGCCGGGTTTGGGATTTTCTCTGCCCGGGGACTGGATGTTTGTGTTGTCCTCATCATCATCAGCATCATCATTATTCGTGACAGTGGGTAGACTGGATTGGATAAAAAAATTGGACTGTGTAAAAATTGGGGCTTTGTACGGGCGCTGGTGGCCGCGCAGTTAAGCGCCCCACAAACCAAACATCATCATCATCACAAACGCTAAGGATTATCAAAAAGCGTGACAGCCACGTGCATTTCTTCAAATTGTTGCCAATAAAAAACTTTATATGTGTCTCTTTAGACGTTCCTTTCTTTACGTGAATGTTTAAGAAACTATGCAACTAGAAGAACAACAAAGTGTTCGTGACTCACCGCAATGAGAGAGTGCGCCTACAAATTACGTGAAATTGCCTTCATTAGCTCGATTGGCTTGGTAGTGCGGGTTCCGAACTTGGCCAATAGATTTATGAAAGTTTTCTTTCCTTCGAGCGTCGTCGTGAAATTCAGCAGCAGGTCTCTTTGTGTGTATTCTATCAGAAACGAGTCCGAGATACGTGTCAGAAGGCCTGCATCAGGTCTAACGACCGCTTTTGCCAGTAATCGACGTTCTGATTTGCTTCCTTCTGTGTAGGTCTGACCATCCGCGGCTGCGGTGCTGCCAGTAACCACTGGGTTATTTCTTATGGACGCATGGAGACGTACGATTAGCATTTTCTCGGTTCAGCGTCTAGCGGATATGACGAAATGATATCCGAACGAAGATGATATCTTTATGTACCACATGCAAAACCTGCAATAACAATAGAGTGTAACACTTAACTTTTTACCATACATTATGTTGTTCATGATTCTCTCATTATATCGAGAATCACTGCACTCATTCCTGCTTACGAGCTGCAAGTAATAAGATGTTATCCTTATGGCCGGTTCTGAATGGAGGGCGCTGCAAAAATATAAAGCTTTCCCATTACAAAGTTGTTGATGAAATCTGTTAAATATATATCCTCTTGATTGGATTACGGAATGTAGTTGGAAATACTGCCAATCTACTCAACTTTTGCTTTCCTTGAAAAATTTCCAGTCCACACATCGTTGTCCTACAAAGTAATCAGGAAACAGGGACATTTTTATTTTTCGTAATTGTGTACATGACAAATAAGGGCCCCTCGACTGCAATTTAATTGGAGTAGTGGTTTTACTAAACTGAACAGTTTTCAACACTGCGAAATTACAAAGATACAGAGAGAGAAACCAGTGACGCAGACTGTGCTGTTCAACACATTGTCAATAAATAAATTTCAGGACACATTTTACGACACGTAACATGAAGATATGACCCAGTCTGAGAATTCACCCGAATGAACTATGCTCTGGCGAACTGCAGCCAGCCAAATACCTCGTCCTATATTTCCGGAAGTCTTCTCTGAATTAGCACTACAATGCGATTGCATCAACAGTATTGCATTTTAATGTGCTGCAACATTAACAGTCTCAAGTTAGGTCTTCCCTCTGTCCTTGTAATTTACAGTGATAGCTTTTCTGTAGATGCTTATTAAAAAAATCCGTTTTGGCTGTAGAATGTGTGGCCGTCCCCGTACTGTGTTTTTGAATGCCAGGTTTCTTCCTCATCTGTCACGCATGGTGCTGTAAGCGACTAATGATGGGGCTGACCAGTGTGGAAACGCCCATCCGGCTGTATTAACGCTTCTCTGCCTACCAGCCTGTGATAAACCCTCCAACACTCAGATTTACCTGATACACAAATGAGCAAGTGCATGTATGATGACTCGCAGCGTCACCTAGCAATTGGGTACTACACTGGATACATGCACAGATGGCTATTGATTTACGTATACTGTATAGAGTAACACCCAGAAGTAAAATTACCATGTATTTAATAACAATCTTACAATTGTTATCACAGCTTAATTGTTAGTATACTGATGCATACGTGGGTACTGGTAATTCATGTGTCATGCCTACCTTTTGGATGCACTATGTAAATTTAAATTTCCTGCGTAATTACATCGTCTGACATTCAGATGAGAACGACGGTTCAAACCCGCATCCGGCCATTCTGATTCAGGTTTTCCGTGGTTTCCCTAAATCGCTTCAGACAAATGGCGGGTTGGTTCCTTTGAAAGGGCACGGTTGACTTCCTTCTCAATACTTCCCTAATCCTTGGGACTGATCATCTCGCTGTTTGTTCCCCTCCCCCTCGTCAACCATCCACCCAGTCAACGTGCAGATGACGCCAGTGAGTAGAGCTGGAAGAGTAAATGGTACAAGTTCCTGAACGGTCTCACGTTTTCGACCCCATCACTTATACCTGCATTTGTACTTCGCAAACCACCTTACAGTAGGTGGCGGAGGGTACTTCATGTATGAGCGTCATGTCCGCCCTTTTCCTGTTACAGTCGCCAAAGGAACACAGCTGTCAGTAAGCCACTGTGTGAGCTCGACTCTTGGTTGGTTGGTTTGGGGAAGGAGACCAGACAGCGTGGTCATCGGTCTCATCGGATTAGGGAAGGATGGGGAAGGAAGTCGGCCGTGCCCTTTCAGAGGAACCATCCCGGCATTAGCCTGGAGCGATTTAGGGAAATCACGGAAAACCTAAATCAGGATGGCCGGACGCGGGATTGAACCGTCGTCCTCCCGAATGCGAGTCCAGTGTCTAACCACTGCGAGCTCGACTCTCTCTGATTTTACCGACACGGACTTTTCACCAGATACACGCACGAGATATCAGTATAGTGGTGGTCTGTTTTAGGAACATATGCTCTCGAAATTCTAACAGTAAAACACACCATGTTGTAAAGTATGGCACCGAAGATTAATGGACATTTCTGTGACACATTCGCGCATACTAATCGAACCCGTGACAAAGCGCGCTGCTCTTTCTGCGGGTTCTCTCGTTTCCTGTGTGAATCCTGCGTGGTAAGGGTCGCAGACAGAATAACAGTACTCAAATGCCGCTCGAACGAATGTTTCGCAAGATGTTTTCTCCATTGGTGGTGTGCACTTCCTGGGCCTCGTTCCAACGAATCTCAGTTTGGCATCTATCAGCGTTTAGTTTTACGTGGACATTTCATTCGGTTCTGTTCGGTTACACTCACGTTT
Organism: Schistocerca serialis cubense; assembly: GCF_023864345.2. Taxonomy (NCBI): domain Eukaryota; kingdom Metazoa; phylum Arthropoda; class Insecta; order Orthoptera; family Acrididae; genus Schistocerca; species Schistocerca serialis. The sequence goes on along the minus strand of NC_064641.1, from coordinate 864,826,365 downwards.
TTAATACATGTGAATGTAGCCCGTGACTGTTCGGGAGCGTGTACCCAAACTATAGCTGGGGTTTCTCTCTGTTTATAGGTTTACGCCCAGTAGACTTTCCTGAAATGAAATGGCTCTAAGCACTATGGGACTTAATATCTGAGGTCATCAGTCCCCTAGACTTAGAACTACTTAAACCTAACTAACCTAAGGACATCACACACAGCCAAGCCCGAGGCAGGATTCGAACCTGCGACAATAGCAGCGGCGCGGTTCCGGACTGAAGCGCCTAGAACCGCTCGGTCACAAAGGCCGGCCGGCTTTCCTGCATTTCGTTACAGTATTCTAGCGTACCGATATATCTGTATGGAACGACATACCGGGTGATCAAAAAGTCAGTATAAATTTGAATACTTAATAAACCACGGAATAATGTAGATAGAGAGGTAAAAATTGACACACATGCTTGGAATGACATGGGGTTTTATTAGAACAATAAATAAATAAATAAATAAACAAAGTATTGCTAGACGCGTGAAAGATCTCTTGATGATGATCGTGTGCTCAGCCGCCACTTTCGTCATGCTTGGCCTCCCAGGTCCCCAGACCTCAGTCCGTGCGATTTATTGGCTTTGGGGTTACCTGAAGTCGCAAATGTATCGTGATCGACCGATATCTCTAGGGATGCTGAAAGACAAAATCCGACGCCAAAGGCTCACCATAACTCCGGACATGCTTTACAGTGCTGTTCACAGCATTATTCCTCGACTACAGTTATTGTTGAGGAATGATGGTGGACATATTGAGCATTTCCTGTAAAGAACATCATCTTTGCTTTGTCTTACTTTGTTATGCTAATTATTGCTGTTCTGATCAGACGAAGCGCCATCTGTCGGACATTTTTTGAACGTTTCTTTTTTTGGTTCTAGTAAAAACCCGTGTCATTCCAAGCATGTGTGTCAATTTGTACCTCTATATCTACATTATTCCGTGATTTATTCAGTTTTCACATTTATACTGACTTTTTGATCACCCGGTACTTTACGAAAAGTCTCTGACTTTGTCCACTAGATGGTTTATACGTATTGTGAACAGCAATGGTCCTGTAACACTCGCTTGGCGTAGGAAGTAAGATACTTTGCGTCAGAATGTTTATCTCAGTTAAGAACGGCATGCAGTGTCCAGTTTGCTAGTAACTCTTCAGTCCAGTCGCGCTGTCACGTATTTCTTTTCCCCATATTTAGAAAGGCAAGATCCGGTGCTCGTGCTGTTAGGCGTGGCTTCGAAGAACAGAATCGCTGAATAAGAACTAAGTCGTTTACAGATTATAGTTACTGACAAAGGTATTCATGTAGCGATACGTCGGCTTATTCGATTAACTACGTCGCCATAGAAGAGCTAGCGATAAAAATGAATGCTTGAGGATGTTTAATCGTTGTTCGCAAATTGTGGTGCGGTGGGATGTATGCTGTTGACGGATGGTTCCTTCGTGCTGTGTTGCACTCTTCACCTCGCGACTTTTATTCGGACGCTATTTACGTCTCTGCTAGCGCAGTATCTTGTATCTTGACGGCGGAAGCTTGGCTGTGTTACGTTCGGCAGTACGCCACCAGTCGAGGTCGCAGTGTTTCCTGTACCAACTACAACTTGCCTTTGAGCGGAGCATTAGGGCCGTGACAGCGGGCCGTAATTAACGACTCGCCGCAATTACGGCATCGCGACTCTGCGCGGATGAAATATTACATGTGGATGGGATGCGAAATGTATCACTGTGTGTTCGGTTCGGTAGCGGCAAAGTAGAATTTATAGGGCCTTTTAGCTGGAGCACCTGTCGGCCGGTTAATGCACGCGGCGGCGCGCCCGTGATGGACTCGCGAGGCAGTCACCGCCCTCACTTGATGGGTGGTGGCCCGGCCGGGCCGGGCCGTCGCTCGTCAGTATAATTTACACATAAATTAATTGACGGACGAGTAACGAGAGCGGCCGCTCGCCTAATGGGCCCCGCAACTGCGGCCAGCTTCCTGTCCAGTCGAGCCGCAGCGCAGCTCCGCGGCGCGGCTCTTGTCACCTGATTCCGCAGCGCAGCGAGGCCCCACCTACATCCAGTCTTCGGAAATCCCGTTTTTCTCACAGGCTTCTCAGCAACAATTTGGCTTTGGGAGTGTCGGAGCAGATTTGTGACTGGATTCGAGACGTCCAAAGAGAGAGAACACAGTACGTAGTCATAACGAAATAATGAGCAAACACTTGCATAAAATAAATTTGATTTTTTCACGCGTTTCGGGAACTTAGTACCCTTCTTCAGAACTATTTTACACAACTGGTTGTTTATTCTGATTTGATCCATTATAAATGGTTTTTGAAAGCGCGCGACTGTAGAAACAATAGGTTTGTTTATAATAAATAAATAAATCTTCTGCTATCAGTCACGATTTTTCTTTATTTTACTTTTCGCACGACGCCTTTCGAGAAATAATTCCCATTTTCAAGTGCGTTTTTTGTGTGTATTAAGCCATTTCTTTTGATGTTGTCAGTGTGTGTGAGTCTGCTTCATTTAGTTGACTTTTGCTGTAATACATAAGAAACACGCGACTTTTTAGTTGGGTATCAATTCTTTTTGTGAAGTTAGTGGCTAAAATTTAGAAGAATTTATACTTACAGTTTCCTGATGGTCCATTTGTGCAGAGTCTCTCACACACTTAACATCACACACAATTTGTTGTACGCTTTACACATCGAAAACAGTTCCAAAGATCTTCTTGCACTACCTTACACTACCTGTAAGAAAATCTTTGGAACTGTTTTGTTTATATGAGATATTTTCGATGTGTAAAGTGTACAACAAATTGTGTGTGATGTTACGTGTGTGTGAGACTCTACACAAATGGACCATCAGAAAACTGCAAGTACAAATTCTTCTAAATTTTAGCCACTAACTTCACAAAAAGAATTGATACCCAACTAAAAAATCGTGTGTTTCTTATGTATTACAGCAAAAGTCAACTAAATGAAGCAGACTCACACACAGTGACACCATCAAAAGAAATGGCTTAATATGCACAAAAAACGCACTTGAAAATGGGAATTATTTCTCGAAAAGTAAAATAAAGAAAAATTGTGACTGGTAGCAGAAGATTTATTTATTTATTTATAAACAGACCTATTGGTTGTTTATTACTTCGTTGTATACGACTACAGTTGCTGACGATGAATAAAGTACTAAATAACACGTAGTTCTTAACTGCATGAAATCGACAGATGTAAAGGTAATTTGTGGAGTGAGAAGAAAGAGAGAAACTTAGATTCGTTGAAAGAATCCTCGAGAAACGTAGCCCATCAACAAAGAAAGTTGCTTACAAAACCTTCATTTGACCGGTACTTGAATACTGGTCGTCGGTATCGCTTCCGTACCAGATAGGTCTGATAGAGGAAATAGAGAAGATCCAAAGAAGAGTAGCACGTTTCGTGACAGGTTCATTCAGTAAGCGCGAAGGCGTCACAGACGTGCAAGAGGGGCGTTCTGCTTCACGTTTGGGCCACTGTTATGATTCTGAGAGCGGACGTTCTTGCAAAAGTCAACCAATATAATGCTCCCTCCCACGTATATCTCGCGAAAATTTAAGAGATTCGAACACACACAGAGCCGCACCGACAATTTGTTCTTCCCGTAAACGATACGCGAGTGGAACAGGAAAAGGGGGGGGGGGGGGGGATGGCAGTGGTTCACAAAGTATCCTCCGCCACACACCGCAAGATGGGTTGTGGAGTATAAATGTTTACAATATATCTAAATCATCTAGTTGATAACGTTGGAAAAAAATGGGTCTGAGCATTTGGGACTTAACTAATGAGGTCATTAGTCCCCTAGAACTTAGAACTACTTAAATGTAACTAACCTAAGGACATCAGACACATCCATGCCCGAGGCAGGATTCGAACTTGCGACCGTAGCGGTCGCGCGGTTCCAGACTGAAGCGCCTAGAACCGCTCGGCCACAACGGCCGGCTCCTGCAGTGCAGGTCGTGGTTGGGGATAGTGCTATTGGACAGAGCACGACAGTAGAATGACTTTAAGGAGAATTGTTTTGACATTGGTGATCCTCCACGTACGGGAATAGCTTCGGGGGTAGATGAAGATCGATTAAACGAATTAATCCACAGTGATTCATGTCAGTGTACTCGAGAACTGGCAAATATGATGAACTGTGATCATTCCACCATCGTGCGACGTTTGCATGCAATGGGGAAGGTTCAAAAATCACGCGTATCGCTTTAAACTAAAGTCACAGAAATCAGCGGGTGACCATGTTTACATCTGTGCTTGCTCGTCATCAGTTGGCCCGTAACAACACCGACCATTCCCATCCTATATCGTTATTGGTCACAAGAAATGATATCTTTATGCTAGCATAAGGGAAAGAAAGGAACTGTTGACCCCATACAAAGCAGCAACTAACCGTACAAATACCTGCGCGCGCCCACAAAAGATAATGGTATGCATTTTGGTGGCGTACTACGAATTGCTTCCCCGAAATGTAGCCGTGACAGCAGACACTTACTGTCAACGAGTGAGACGCTTTGCAGACGAAATCGAAGAACAACGACCAGGAAGATTGCCTGAAGTGAGGCAACACCCGCCCGCATTCTGTTAGATTAACAAGGAACACTGTACAGGAGTTTAGTTGGGAAGTCATTCCACGGCTCCGTTGTTGTTGTTGTTGTGATCTTCAGTCCAGATACTGGTTTGATGCAGCTCTCCGTGCTACTCAATCCTGTGCAGGGTTCTTCATCTCCCAGTACCTACCGCAACCTACATCTTTCTGAATCTGTGTATTCATCTCTTGGTCTCCCTCTACGATTTTTACCGTCCACGCTGCCCTGCAGTACTAAACTGGTGATCCTTTGATGCCTCAGAATATGCCCTACCAACCGATCCCTTCTTCTAGTCAAGTTGTACCATAAATTTCTCTTCTCTCCAATTCTGTTCAATACCTCCGCATTAGTTGTGTGATCTACCCATCTAATCTTCAGCATTATTATGTAGCACCAAATTTCGAAAGCTTCTATTCCTCTCTTCTACCCATCTAATCTTCAGCATTATTATGTAGCACCAAATTTCGAAAGCTTCTATTCCTCTCTTGTCTAAATTATTTACCGTCCACGGCTCCGTATTCGCCTGATATTGCGCTCTCATATTATCACGTTTTCCGCTCTTTGTCGACCAATCTTACATGCGCTTCGAACATAGCTTGACGAGTCCTTTGCCTCAAAACCACGTGATTTCTGCAGTCTCTGAATCGTGAAGTTACTCCAGCGTTGACAGACTGTTGTAAATACTAAAGGAGAATATACGAGGGGTGTCCAGAATGTAAGTTCTGATCGGTCGCGAAATGGAAATGACTATGAAAATCCGATAAAGCTTTGCACAGATGCGTTAGACAGTGTTTCTAGTATGACCCTAGATAGCATCACGTAGCTCTTGTCATTTCTGAGCTCACAGTGAGCGCGTAAAGATGTCTAGAAAATAGTGTCTCCCGCCAAGTACGAGAGCCTGGTGAGAAATTTTGTCTGAAGCTATGCAGCCAACATTACATAACTATCGTGCGGTTTCGTCTTCAAGGCAATTCGCAGCCGCATTCTGCAGGGGCACTGAAGATGCTCCTGCATCGTTTTCAATTTGAAATGTTTGATTACCTACAATACAGCCCGTAATTGTCTCCCTCTGAGTTTCATCTCTGCTCATATGAGCCGATGGCTGTGATTACAACATTGCGGTACAGACAACGAGCTGTAGGCCAGCGTAGAGAATTGGCGGAAAGCACTGGTGGCTGTCCTCTATGATGAGGGAATTGGAAAGTTGGTACAACACTAAGACAGATGTCTAAATCAGAACTGTGACTACGTAGAGAAGTAGCTGGAAGGTGTAGCTAACTGTTACAAATAAAACATTTCTGATTTTCACTGTGGTTTCCATTTCGCGATCAATCGGAACTTACTTTCTGGACAGCCCTCGTATTATTGATACCTAACGTTTCTGTTATTTATATCTGTTGAGTTTGTTAAACAAATGGAAAAACGCTACGGGCTTATTCATCAACTCAAAAGTATCACTTCACCCAACACTTTGCAGTTTTCAGTTCTGTTTATGTGTACCTAATGCTGTACACTAACATTACTTTCGCAGGACGATTGAAACTAGCCTATTCCACGCCTATTTCAAAGCCTTCTGTGTCTGTGACGCTTCCTTGCACTTCACTAACGGCTTTAGCCAAAACGCGGCATTCATGTCATTGTTGGCAAAAAAAGAAATTAAACAATAAATAGAGCTATATGCTTCAGTTGGATGCTCGTGTTTTCTAAGATTTCATTAGTAGCCTCTGGTAGAGTTCTGGGTTTCGAATCGCTCTTGTGTGATGCAGAGGGAAGTATTGTTTGCGAAAACTGTCAGTCGCTGGCGGCAACTGAGATTCTTTTTTCGTTCAAAATGTACTGTACTCGTGAATTCGCAGCCAGGCGCATTTTGCATATTTAATGAACCGTCCTTTTAAATCTCCGCCAGCAGCATTAGCATATGGGAACGCAGGTCAACTGTTAAAAATTGCCCCTTGATAGAAGGTGAGTTGCGTGTTATTTTCATGTTCTATGTCGTCCTGTGTGCCATTCTGTACGGAATGAATATACATCTCTGTATTGAGGGCGACACTATGTATAGAAAGTTGGAGCACTGCAGTCTCGTAAGCTTGTTGTTCAGAACACAACAGCTTCTCCAGTGGAATCGGATGATGTCAACTTAAAAAAAAACTGGAATGCAGTTTTTTCCACTTGCTTATAATTCTGACTCAAATTTTAGTGCAGATACTGCTACGCTAGCGTTTTCTCAGTGACCTGCGACTTATTTGTCTTTGAGATACTTTCACAAGTACTTTTTTCTTAATTCGACTCGTCAAATAATAGCATTTCACGGGAAGAAGTTTTTCATATGGACTTTCTTGACAGGTTATATCTGTGTTGGAAAGGGCTCGGATCGGTGGTATCTTTAGCGGATAATGCTGTTCCATTTGCGCCTTTTCAGGATACGCACTCGTCCTCTCTTCTGTACGAGTTAGCATTAGTTACTTCGGAACTTTCAAACCCTATTGGTGTATGGATAGCAACCTCAGAGAGTTTCCTCCGTGGAAGGGAAGATGTTTACCATTGAGAATTGACAATAGATTTGATTGTCTCCCACTATGTCAAAGAGAAACAAAATAAGCAGGTCAAAGTAATAGAAATTAGTTTCACATTCTAAAAATTTCTCAGGAGAATGTATTTCTGTGTGTTTACTCAGAGTTGACCTACATATTGCTCCAGCCTTACTGCCCTCTCTCTTCTCGTCATTTCTGTTACTTGCGCGATAGTTCTGAAGCAGAACGTCTGCTGACAGTTCTCAGTACAGACTTCCCAGTACGCCAGATGTATATAGTGGCTAGCAATTTATTTCTTGGCTAATCTAGGTAACCTTCCGTGCGGTCGGTTTCTCTGTCACAAGAATCCGTGAAACAAACTTTTCGAGTTCGAAATGTGATACAGGGTATTGAACATCGCTCTGTTTCAGCAGTTGAGTAACCTTTCTGTCTCAGTGATGTTACCTTATTCTTTTCCACGCGTCAGTGAAAATATTTCCAGCATGTTTTTCATGTTTGTGTGCTTAGGCAGTGATAATGAACTTGCCGGGTATTTACTTAGACGTGTATGGAAATACTCGTAAAAGCTACACTCGTAACAGCTTCTATCCGAATGTAACTCAACTCCCGTTTCGCGATCTAACGCCCAGTGCGTTACACCATACTAACAGATTTGCTATACGTAATAAGATGTGAAAAAGGAAAGGTAGCACGTCAGTTATCACGGTTTCGCCTGTGCGTGGGGAGGTGGTTAAACTTCCCTAAAGACCAGTACAGATGTGACGCTGTGTTACTATCCTGTACGCGTTCTTATGCAGGTACTGCTTTCTGGTGTCTGCACATTGCGACATGAGAGTAATAATTTTTCTTGTCATCTGTTGATCTGTGCTGCACACATTCCAGTCGTAACGTTTTCAGTTTTGAGATCTGCCTATTATTTATTTATTATAAATGACATTTATTCTAGCCCTCACTAATGTTATAGATTGTCAGATCCACAACTCCTGTGGATTTACTTATTTTGTAATCGTTCGTTGTCCGATGTTACAGATCCACATCTTCCTATGTATGTTTGAAGTGATCTTTTAACTTTATAAATGCAAACAAAAGCTTCGAATAAATTTGGTTCATTATTTTTATGAACATACGAACAATAGCAAGAAATCGATGCAGACGACGTTTCAGAAATAACCATCATATCCTGGAACTCTTACATCTGACGAGAAAAATAAAAATCCTCGGCATCTTGAACGGCATACCCAAGTCGGAAGAGATTAACGGGGTCATTGAGGACAAGAAATGATGGATGTCTCCATTGTGGGGCACCCATTTAGGCAGAGACACTGATTAATGCGCTGAGATTCGCAGCTACAGATGCAGGCTGCCACGCTAGCTAGGCATTCTCGCTTCACGTCATAGGTGATTAATTCTCGAATATCGATATTTAGGGTGTAGGAACATTGATGACACAGTGATCAGCTGTTGTTTAATTATCTAGTGACTACTGTGTAGTATTTCGTCAGATGTTCGACTTTAAATGTTTCGTGTGAAGAGTCAGACGTCTGATCGTGTTCCGCGGCTGAAACAATACTCCTGAAATAGCAAATGAGCCACTTTCGTATTTACACTACGAAACGTGGATTTTACCATCTATACACGGATGTGATTCCGAAGATGACTAAGCTCCCACTTTTTAGTCTAGCTTTGTAAACAAGATGACAAGGCACACATGGTCGGATATTTCTATCACCCCAGTTTCTTTGTAAGTTTCAATATTGCATCAGTATCCTATCAGTGAGCGAAGAAGAATACTGAAGTGAGCGAGGAGTATTTTCAGGGCGGGAGTTACAGTTCTTTAAATCACACTCGTGCTGCCCGCTGTTAGACTGTTTTCAAAGCAGTGATCCTCCACCAGCTGTCGAGAAGAACTAACATCTCAGAACTGCTCATTTTTCCATTCAAGCATCTCGTCTTTGTTAGACGGCAAGTGGGGCTGATATAAGTATGGATGTGGCTTATCTACCTGCAGTTTCAGCGTGCTATACTTTCTTAGTACTTTATGTATAACTGTTCCTGTTTTGAAAAGACACCCAGCTTGTGCAACGTGCAACCGAAATACAGCCTGCTCGGCAAAGGAGGGCTTGTAGGAAGTTATACGTTCGTTGATGAGGAAGTGCGCCAAGTTATAACAAACTTTGACGAGAACTTTCCTCAATTTGCGCACTCTTCATTCTAATAACCAATAGAGATGTATTGAAGGGAACTGCCATTTTTACGGTGATATAGCGGCGAAATTCTCAGCAGATGCTTTGTTCCCACAGTCTGGTCAACTTTTTAACGTGTATTTATTTGTTTTTTTTTATAGTAGTCTCTTCTGCATCGTGCATAGTTGACGGTAATGGCAGTGTGATCTAGAAGTATTAGTAGCAGTTACGGACCCCTAATAAAGCAGTAGGCGGGCTGCTACTTGCCTGTTAGTGGACAAGGAGAGTATGCGGAGCACAGATCGACGTTAATGCATCATAGTTAGGAAACAGTTCGGTAGTAAGCGACTTAGGAAAATTGCCTGTGCATGTACTCTGTTGGAAAAACTAAAGACTGATTGCATTTTTCTCTCTTTTATTGCATTGCATTTTCCTTTTCAGTACCTTGAAATTCTCCTAATGTCGATATCGGAGTCCGGTTTGAGGTTATTTATCAAACTATTTTCTTTCTGATGAAGTAGTTTAGATTTGCAAAAGTCTAAGCAATGGGGCTGGATATTAGTACTCCTCGGCGCGAAAAGCAATCTACTAAGAGGCTCAGCGTGGGGCTAGAAGAGCGACATTTTTTTTAACAGGTTGGGACTCGTCTATTGCAATGAAACGCGTGTTTAGGCTGAATGAAAAGCTTCCATTGAGCAGAGTAATGCTTGCAAAGTTCACCTCTCAATAGACGCATGCACCTTGCCGAGTCCGTATTGTTTTGATGATTTTAAGCGGAGTAAAGTGTGTTTCACAGTTTGAAGGGGAAGAACGAAGTCTGGTGTGCGTTGAGAGTTTAGCGACCAGTTGGTTCATTGCAATAGCTGTTTCGCTAATCTAGACGTGTTACTGCACAGAGCCGGCCTGTACGGTGATCGCAGCGCCTGTTTTTAAATACGCGCTATGACATGCGCAGCTCTGATTGTACGAGGTGCATTCAAGTTCTAAGGCCTCCGGTTTTTTTCTAATTAACTACTCACCCGAAATCGATGAAACTGGCGTTACTTCTCGACGTAACCGCCCTGCAGACGTACACATTTTTCACAACGCTGATGCCATGATTCTATGGCAGCGGCGAAGGCTTCTTTAGGAGTCTGTTTTGACCACTGGAAAATCGCTGAGGCAATAGCAGCACGGCTGGTGAATGTGCGGCCACGGAGAGTGTCTTTCATTCTTGGAAAAAGCCAAAAGTCACTAGGAGCCAGGTCAGGTGAGTAGGGAGCATGAGGAATCACTTCAAAGTTGTTATCACGAAGAAACTGTTGCGTAACATTAGCTCGATGAGCGGGTGCGTTGTCTTCGTGAAACAGCACATGCGCAGCCCTTCCCGGACGTTTTTGTTGCAGTGCAGGAAGGAATTTGTTGGTCAAAACATTTTCGTAGGATGCACCTGTTACCGTAGTGCCCTTTGGAACGCAGTGGGTAAGGATTACGCCCTCACTGTCCCAGAACATGGACACCATCATTTTTTCAGCACTGGCGGTTACACGAAATTTTTTTGGTGGCGGTGAATCTGTGTGCTTCCATTGAGCTGACTGGCGCTTTGTTTCTGGATTGAAAAATGGCATCCACGTCTCATCCATTGTCACAACCGACGAAAAGAAAGTCCCATTCATGCTGTCGTTGCGCGTCAACATTGCTTGGCAACATGCCACACGGGCAGCCATGTGGTCGTCCATCAGCATTCGTGGCACCCACCTGGATGACACTTTTCGCATTTTCAGGTCGTCATGCAGGATTGTGTGCACAGAACCCACAGAAATGCCAACTCTGGAGGCGATCTGTTCAACAGTCATTCGGCGATCCCTCAAAACAATTCTCTCCACTTTCTCGATCATGTCGTCAGACCGGCTTGTGCGAGCCCGAGGTTGTTTCGGTTTGTTGTCACACGATGTTCTGCCTTCATTAAACTGTCGCACCCACGAATGCACTTTCAACACTCCATCACCACATATCTCCTTCAACTGTCGATGAATTTCAATTGGTTTCACACCACGCAAATCCAGAAAACGAATGATTGCACGCTGTTCAAATAAGGAAAACGTCGCCATTTTAAGTATTTAAAACAGTTCTCATTCTCGCCGCTGGCGGTAAAATTCCATCTGCCGTACGGTGCTGCCATCTCTGGGACATATTGACAATGAACGCGGCCTCATTTTAAAACAATGCGCATGTTTCTGTCTCTTTCCAGTCCGGAGAAAAAAATCGGAGGCCTTAGAACTTGAATGCACCTCGTATAGTGCCAGGGCACTCCCGTAGTATTCTGGGGATTTTTATCAGATGGGGCTGCAGTTCCTTTACACTAGCAGTTTCAGAAGAAGAGCCAGTATTTTGTTACAGGCGGTACAAGCTCATCCGTCTTCTTCCCTTGAGAGCTTCGAATACTTGCAAGTCTAGTATGCAGAGTTAGTAGCTTATTATTATTATTATTATTATTATTGTTCTTACGACAGTTGAGGAGATCACTCTGCTGGATTTCGTGTTTTATCACTAGTCGACACTTCTCAAGCGCCTACGACTGAGTGACCGGCTTCTTGTAGTTGACAGGTGGATATTTTGTCGATGTTAATTGTTTTCAAGTGCCCACTAAGATCTCTTGCACCGCTCACAGTGACAAGAAAACCATTGGGACGACTTTCACTACCCTACATCAAAGACTGATTTTCTAGTTCTTATAACTCGCATGTTTTCAAGATTTTTCTGGTTCATTCTATCGCTTGGGATGACAATCTCAATCAACTTTATTTCTCCTCAGTTTTGATGTCTGGTGTATTGTGCCTACTTTCCATCTGTGTTGAAGTCGGAGGTCCCACAGTAATTTGGCGTGTTGGTCTTCGACAACTTTTTCAGGCTTTTGGTCCCACCAGTTCCTTGCCACCGGCAAATGGTAGTTTTGGTATAAGGTCGAGTGGATCATTCGTGCCACAGCATTGTAATCAGTCTGAGTGATCTTTTTTGCAACAGCTCAAAATATGGTCCTCCGTTTCCTCATCTTTGTAGAGCTTGCACTTTTGGTCTTCTGCTGATTTCTCGATTCTGACTTTGATGGCATTAGTTGTTGTTGGCGATAACCAAATATGTTTGGCATCCGACATAAAGGTGGCAGGAAGAGAACCCCCTACCACAGATAATAGTTGCCGGCCGCGGTGGTCCAGCGGTTCTAGGCGCTCAGTCCGGAACCGCGCGACTGCTTCGGTCGCAGATTCGAATCCTGCCTCGGGCATGGATGTGTGTGATGTCCTTAGGTTAGTTAGGTTTAAGTAGTTCTAAGTTCTAGGGGACTGATGACCACAGATGTTAAGTCCCATAGTGCTCAGAGCCATTTGAACAGATAATAGTTGCTTTATTTTAAATGACTTAATAAACACGCAGCAACTAATCAGCTGTGTCACAAGGCAAAGTTGATGTAGTAGTGGAAAAGCGAGAAAGTGATGATGGGAACACATATAAGTGACAATTAACAATGATTTATTAAAAGAACCTTATAAGTACTTGACTTTAGTATGATACTGAGGTGTGACAAGTATGGTAAAGTTGTATCACAGTTATAACTTCGAACACTGTTACAGTTTCTGATTCCAGTGTACGATGACTGACTAAACTAATAGAAAAGTCCTTGCACTGCTGATTGACGCACACTGCAACACATGGCGGATACTGGGACGTTGAGAGACTCTGGAGGCACAGACTGAAAGACACGGTTGAGTGTATCTGTGCGTTTGCTCAAATCCGCTGTTGGCAGGTGTTCATTTGCGAACTATTTGTGTGAAATTAGGCGGCAAAAGGATGTAGACCGTGTTTAGAACGCTCTCTATGTCGCCGGACCGTAATTATTGCGGATAAATAGGACTATCTGAATGATGACGGAAGAACAGTACAATCCGTTATGTGCGCCGTTTATGGCACCCGACAATAATAGTGGGGCGCCACACGGGAGACTGGCCTTGCCGCATAGCGCCCTCTGAGTGTACGACTGTACATCGTACCTCCCGGAAGACACAGTTGCTGTGACTTGTTTATGGCAGCAGAAATCAGTCCTTCAGTTTTCTTCTTTAGGGTACCGTTGGGCAACCAAGAACAGATTTTTTTCTTTATCTGTTTTGTCTTTGATCTACTCCAAAGCTGCTCTTGCAGTACTTTATTGCATATTTTTTGACATTGTTGTTCTCCATTTCCACATAACGTCCACTTCCTTTGCTATCGTCCACCATCTTACATCTTCTCCTGCCTTTCATCCTGCCACACACTTCTTCACTCCTTCTAGTGCACTCACCGTCAAGTAGTCCCGTCTCAACATGTGGCAAGCCCATTTCTTTTTTTCTTTTTCCTATTGCTTTCAGTTGTCGTATTTTCTTCTCTGTTCTTTCCAGTACCTCTTCGTACTCACACTTTATGCCCAGCTAAGCCTTTCCATCTCCTGCACACCCATATCTGAAAGTTTCCAACTTCCTTTCGCCCACTATTCTCAGTGCTATTGTCACAGTACCACAGAGTGCCACACCCCATACAAAATACTTGCCTAGTCTATTCCTGAGTTCCGGGATGATTCCTTTGAAAAGGGCCCGGCCGACTTCCTTCCCTATTCTTTCTGAGTCCGAGCTTATGCTGCGTCTCTGATGATCTTACTGTCGACGGGACCTTAAACTCTGATAATCTTTCCTTCCATTTTCTTCCTCAGTTTTGTATCTAGTTTTCCACCATTGAAATCTTTCGCAGCTACTGCAGTTGGAGCTTTGACGTCGTGGTGGTCCCCTAGATTTCTTATAGTATGCTCTCTAATTACTTGAAATCTGTCACTTATCTAATTTTTTTTTTCCTCTCTCAACATTAGGTGTTTTATGTTCCTTGATAATTACCACGCACTTTTTTTTCTCTTACTGATATTCATATCGTATGCTTCAAAGGTCTCTTATGGTATTTGAACATATTGTTGCCGCGCGGGGTATCCGTGCGGTCCAAGGCGCCTTGCCACGGTTCGCGACTCCTCCAGTCGGAGGTTCGAGTCCTCCCTTGGGCATCGGTGTGTGTGTTGTCCTTAGCGTAAGTTAGTTTAAGTGAGATTAAGCAGTGTGTAAGCCTAGGGACCGATGACCTCAGCAGTGTAGTCCCATAGAACTTATCACAAATATCCAATTTTCTAACATATTGTTTGCGCCACCACTTCCTGCTAATGACACCATATCGACTACAAATGGTACCCTTGCTATAGTCCTTGCACCAACACACTACACTTTTACAACTGACCATTTCTCAATCATTTCTTTTAGATTTGTGGTAAAGAGCAATGGGGAAAGAGCCTTCTCTCACTGCCCTTCGGATCATATTTCCCTCAGACATTTCATTTCGAACTTTACTCTTATATTCCGTTCTGTGTATAAATTGTTTACTAGTTTCGTCTCCTTCCAATTAATTCCATTATTCTTCTAAATACTCATTAACTTGTTCCTTCGTTCTATGCCAAAAGCCTTTCTAAGCGAACAAGCACAGTATAAATTGATATACTTATTTATATATCTTCTGTATGCTTCTTAGTAATCCAGTTGCATCACTTGCTCCTTTACCATCCCTAAATTCAAACTGTTTGTCTTCATTCATTCTTTCTTTTCCTTTCGGTGATGTTATGGAATTTTTATAAGTTACAGGAAAGGCTGTTACTTGGAAAACTTAGAAAATCAGGATGTTCAGGGAAATTGCATTCCTAATCAATCTTAGTTATAGTTCCGATTGCATTCCTAAAAAACTTTTCTAGGGGAACCTTCTGAACTGGCCTACTTTTATTTATAGTTACAGAATTTGAAATTCACTGCTCCGACACAAATTTCGTAGAGCCGTAAGACGTAAATCTGAAAAAAAGTATCTCAGAAAAATACCGTTGAATATTAAAATATTTGAGCGCTGTTAATTATAAAAATTGGTAACTTATTAATGTAGTTGTCAGTAGATAGTGTGTAGCGTAGTTTTTCTGTGATCACAAACTTACTGGTTCGAAATCTCACAAATAGCTACATTCTATTTAGTCTTGCTTTATTAACAAACAGTAATGGTTCAAATGGTTCAAATGGCTCTGAGCACTATGGGACTTAACAGCTGTGGTCATCAGTCCCCTAGAACTTAGAACTACTTAAACCTAACTAGCCTAAGGACATCACACACATCCATGCCCGAGGCAGGATTCGAACCTGCGACCGTAGCAGTCGCACGGTTCCGGACTGCGCGCCTAGAACCGCGAGACCACCGCGGCCGGCCACAACAAACAGTAATCTTTATTAATAAATATTGAATCATTTTTTAATAAAAAACTTTAATTTTTAATTGCTGGTTGTATGACAGTAAATTAAAATTTGATACAGACTTTGGAAATGCTTTACTGTTAAATGAAAAAAGTGTACATACAAATACTACAGTTCAGTCTCTAGGAATAAAAAAGTATTTCATTGTATACTAGCCTTTTCCCCATAGGCTTTGCCTGTGTGTGCATTTGACACATATATTGAACTCACCTCCTCCTAATCCCCTATCTCCTGACCACCTCTTCCTCCCTCTGTCTATCCACATCATCTTCCCACTTCTGTCTTTCTATTTCCTCTCTCTCTCAATCTCCTCAAACCCCTCCCTTTGTCCTTTTCCTTCTCTCTCTCTCTCTCACTGACCATTTCCACCTCCCTCTGCGTCTGACCATATCTTCCACACCTTCTCTCTAACCAAATCTTCCTCCTCCTAACCAAATCTTCCTCTACCCTTCCTCTGACCATACCCCCCTCCCATCTCTCTTTCCACCTCCCCCCCTTTCATTTTCCACTTGCTCACTACCCGTCTACACCTTCAACCTGCCTCATGCTTCTCCCCTACCTCCCATTTCACTGTTCATGTCCTCCTCCTCTCTCTCTCTCTCTCTCTCTCTCTCTCTCTCTCTCTCTCTCCATCCCCTCCTCAATGTATCTCAACCTTTCACCAGCGACGCTCATCCGCATGTGTAGACCCAGGAATATAGTTCATTATAGCAGACCGACATTGCACTTTTAATTGTTTTTAGTCCCTGACATGTGGGCCGCCCTGCAAAGCCAATACTGTTCTCAGACAACAAGCCTCTTCTGCAGGGCATCCAGGGGCTGGAAAAACAGTGTTTTTGTCCGTATCGCCACTTCTATTGGAGCAAGGCGGTTAAAACATCCCCCCCCCCCCCGGCCCTGCCCCCCTCCCCCCTGTGGTGATACTCTTGAGGCCTGCTGTTTCTGTGCCGTATTTGGTTGAAGTAGATGCAGATGTTTGGGAGGAGATCTCGGACGTATATACAGACATCCGTGCACTCTGCTTTGTGTATGTAACAGATATGCCATTTTTTCGAGGCTTCTTATTTCTGGTATTTGATTTTAGAAATACGCCATACTGCTGGCTGGCCCCTGAGCAAATCTTATAAGTAGAAGAAAATCTAAGAGGGCCAAACCGTGAGGTGTCGTTGTCAGAACGGCGTGAACCACGCGCATTCTGCTCTCTAGCACGTCCTTGTGCACAGCCGACTAGACGCCGCATTTGTATATTTTGTAATTGGTTGCCTCGCTCCCAGTGCCGCGACCTCTGCCTTGTGAAGAGAGTTGGAGGATGCAGGGGAACGGAGGCGATGCCGCCGCCGCCGCCCACGCCGTCGCGTGCGCTGCCGGCAGCCGCCGCCGTTGAGCGCGCCATTCACGCGGACGCCACGCAGTTGGTGGCCGCGGCGTCACGTGCGTGACCGCTCGATAACCGCCGCCGCCGCGGAGGCGGGAGGCACCTTCAGGGGTTCCCATCCCTTCACTGCCTTGTGGCCGCGCTCGTACTTCTACAGCCCTACGCTCCGTCCCCATCTAGTAACTGCAAAATTTTACTCAGAGTAGATGTTGCAAACACAGCCTTCCCGTGAAACACTGTTACTTGTTTTTGTCTATTGTCAGTGTTGCCGTGACTGTATTGCTTCCGTAAAAAAAGAAAAAAAATACTTTGTGTGATTTTTAGTCCAATACACGGTGCATTTCGAACACTAAGGTCTCCACTTCAGGTGTGATCAGTTAACATCATTTGTTGAAAACAAATTACTGCTGATCCTCTTGATAGTGTAAATCTGTGGCCTCTCAGCAAGACTGGTACTAACTTGGTTAAAAAAAAAAAAGAAACAAACTGCCAAAACACCTGAAGATAAGCCCCTAACGCTGGAAATGCATCTTGCGTTGAAATAAAAAATCCGATGCCTCGAAGATTCCTGCGGGCACCACGAGCAGTTTTTGAACATCGCCACCTTCAGGCCGCCGACCAATGAGGACCGCCAGGAGATGTTATAAGCGGTGAGCAACTGGGCACCAGTCTTCTAGTTCAAGATTATTTTTAGTCGAGACCACTTCTGTGTCGATAGTTGGTACCGAACGTTAAACTGTGCAAACAACCAGTGTATATGGACGCACGTCCTTAATGTTTTGCTTGGCTATCCAGTTTCCTACACCAATAGATCACTTTGATAACCTTTCACCCATTTATAAGTAGCAATAGGACATAACATTTGCCTCCTCGGAAGACAACGGTTATCGACTCGTATCAGAACAGTTAGTGACTATAGGATATATATATATATATATATATATATATATATATATATATATATATATATATATATATATATATATATATAAATGTAGGCTTCCGCGGACATTGTCACAGTCAATAAAATTTTTCTAGGTTTGTGACCGCATTGTCAGTATGTAAAACTACCGACGTTTCGGTCACTGTTGCAGGTGACATTCTTCACAGTGTATTTGTGTAAAAAGAAGGTCACTTGGAACAGTAACCGAAACGTTTTACATATTGACAATGCGGTCACAAACGCAGAAAAAGAGCTATTGACTATAGGAAATATGTTTACGTTTTTACCACTGTTATTCGTGTTTATCCGATGTGATTTATTATATTCTACCATCATCAGTGGTTTCTTATAGATGGAAGGTTGGAATGCGGAGATGTTATGCCATCATTAAGAGCCATTTGACATTCACTACTGGATATAGGCCTGCGGCTTTCATATCCATGTTTGCCCTGCAGGTTTTCTGTCATTTGCCCGCCTTATGTTGGTTCATATCATTGGTTTGCTCTTTTCTGCCCAGTCCCGGCCAAGAGCTTCCTTGATTCATCTACTGCTTACCTTGTTACATGCCCTACCTACCTCGATTTCCTTTTCGTTACAATCTTTGAAATTTTGAAGGTATCACGGAAAAAATGCGGGGAATCTCATGTTTCGATCTAGTTGTTTTCTTCTGTTAACGTTGACTAGAAGCAAAACGTTTGCGTTTACTCTCGATGCATCAGGTTTTTCGCGCAGGCAATTCACAAGCTTTTCGAGATTACTATCCACACTATTTTTCAAGGTAGATCCCACACCCTTTGGCGACTTTCGTCTATTTCTAGTGGAGAGTCGACAGAATTCGGAAAGTAAGATCCGATCGGTCGCGAAATGTAAAAAGAAAAATGTATTGTTTGCGGTAGTTAGCTACGCCTTCGAGCTACCTCTCTACATAGTCACTGCTCCGACTTAGACATCTGTCGTAGCGTTGTACCAACTTTGCAACAGCCAAGCCATAGAAGGCAACCACCTGCGCTTTACGCGAATTCTCTGCGCCGGTCTGTGCCAAAGTTCTGGCTTCATAGCCAACGGTTCATGTGAGCAGAGAAGGAACTCAGGGGGAACCAAGTACGGACTGTATCGTGGGTGATCACACGCTTCCCATCGAAAACGCTGCAGGAGTATCCTCACTGCCCGTGCAGTGTGTCACCCCCAACTGTCATGAAGAAGGAAACGCGTGACAGTTATGTGGACTGTGTGATGTCAGGCGAAATTTCTCACCGGGAGACACTACTTTCTAGGCATCTGTACGTGCTCACTGTGCGCTCAGAACTGAAAAGAACGACGTGATGCGATCGACGGACATACTAGAGGCACCGCCCAACACATCTGTGGAGAGCCTTATCGGATTTTCGCAATGCTTTCCATTTCGCGCCCGATCGGACTTTACTTTCTGAATGGCCCTCGTATGTTTTCTAGGTCTACAGTAGTCTCGAAGACATTCATGAAGTTGACAAGGGTGTTTGTAGCAAATGCTCAATATTTTTGCCTCTGACGGCGCTACAAAGTTGGCATCTCGAAGAAATGCTTGACTGACCCTCGGGAAAAGTCTGTCGTGTTGCTTAACGAGTCGCGCGGTCTCAGTCAGTCAGCTGCCTCCGGTGTTCAACTAGCGAGTTCCACTAAATGTGTAGCAAGCAGGAAAGAAAACCAACGATAGAGGTCGGCAGTATATAGAGGGCGTCGAATCGAGCAGGATTTACCAGATGACGGTGTATCGCAAATGTAGCGATGATGAGCTGTGGCCATAAAGCGGCAGCCAAAAATGGTTCAAATGGCTCTGAGCACTATGGGACTTAACTTCTGAGGTCATCAGTCCCCTGGAACCTAGAACTACTTAAACCTAAGGACATCACACACATCCATGCCCGAGGCAGGATTCGAACCTGCGACCGTACCGGTCGCGCGGTTCCAGACTGTAGCGCCTAGAACCGCTCGGCCACCCAGGCCGGCAGCGGCAGCCTATCAGTGGTGAGCGCGCGGAAGTCACCACGCCTGAAGAGCTGATCGCAGGACTCATTGAGACTGCGTCAGTCATTAACCATCACGCCAGGACATTTCCTGAGGGTCAATCAAACATCTGTTCGAGGATGCCAACTTTGTAGAGATGTCAGAGGCAGAAATTTCGTGCAATTGCGAGGAGTGACGGCAGGTGGTGGGGGGGGGGGGGCAAAAACTAAAAATACGTGGCGTTTAGATTTCATAATTAAAATGGTTGCTTCTTACAACATCACAAGACAACCGCCAGTGAAGCTTATTATCTTAAGAAATTGATCGCGTTACAATGCTTCTTACGCAGTCCGTTTAATAGTTAAGCTGTAGCCGATGTACATTCGGAAATCAGACATGGACAGAGTTTAAAGTTTGTCTACTTTGACTATTAAGCGTAAACAGTTACCTTGAGCTAGTTTAACCAGAAACTACATTTCCATACGACAGCTATTAGCTGGGGAAAGTTAGTTCAGATATACACAGTCGCGCGCTCGTCGCTGTTTTAAGCCGCGTTTATGATCCGTGATCATATGACAAATTTTGGTTGGTTTGACGTCTCCTACCCTGATCTCACCTCATAATCAGTTTTCTCTCTGCACACCGCAGTAGGTCAGTATCAACCATAACAGTGAGGACATAGCAGTCGCCGCATTGCTACATTAGAAGTAAAGCGTGGTCGGTACTATCACCGGAACTCCTTCTAGAGACCCGTGAAGCGTTATTTCTGCCAGTTTCTATTATTTCAGCTTGAACGACACACTGTAGGCAGCGTAACCGTGTCTGCAGGGAAGTGGTACTAAATTTTCCTGTATAAAAGATGGTCATCTAGTGGGCAGCCCACATCCACAATGCAGCTGTGTCTATCACGGTGTGTAGATTGTTTGCGCTAGTGAAAATCGCGTGCCGGAAACAATTTTCACAAGTGCGACATTTCTGCTGCTACGATGTAGCTGCACGAATAACATTCTCACCGCGTGCACTGTTTTTATCTTACTCGCTGTTACTGTTGTTCTGCGCAATGCCTGACAGTAACTAGTTCCACAGATAACGGGTGACCAAATTACTGTATTTAATGAAAGCGTGCGTCCGGTGTTTCGCTGCGGGGCCAGATGATATTAGCGGATGAGTGCGATCTTTTACACACGCTGTATGGCTGTTACATTGTTCTCTTTAAACTGCTCCCAAATTTCTCTGTTGTGTCTGGTCTGTATAGTGGCAACTAAGAATACTGCGGCAGAGGGCGAATAAAAATCTATAATTCTCATCTTTTTGCACCGTTTACCGAACACTTCCATGAAACTGAATTTATTAGAAAAAACAATGCTCAGTTTTCTTACGGGCGTACGGTGTCACCGTCTTAGTTAGCCTCGTTGAAGAAAAATAAAACGAACACATTCACGATCGGAGTAGGACGGGTTCTCAGTTGCTATCCCTCCAACAGCAAATTCATTCTGCTACTTTAGTTATATTGTACTGGACTGGTGCTGTATGGGTTTTCTACTTAGCCAGTGACGGTAAAAGACACGGCTGGAGTTTGAGGTTGTACATTCTAGGTAAATATTTAAATTAGCTTATGCTGAAGAAAGCCTTTCACTGGTTACGATGGTCAGCAACCTTTAATACACTTCATAGAGTAATTATATTGTGAGTGAAAAATGAGTCTAAAATTTATCTTAGACCCTCTTTGTAGGCGCTACAGTCTGGAACCGCGAGACCGCTACGGTCGCAGGTTCGAATCCTGCCCCGGCCATGGATGTGTATGATGTCCTTAGGTTAATCAGGTTTAAGTAGTTCTAAGTCTAGGGGACTGATGACCTCAGATGATAAGTTCCTTAGTGCTTAGAGTCATTTGAACAATTTTTGCATATTTAGTTCATTATTGACAACCGAGAAGGTTTTACAAGTTTTCGAATGCCCGGCGGAATCTTACTTTCAGAAAAGATGGATCAAACAATCTGCATTAAATTTTGCTTGAAACATGTGCAGCATTCGACATGCTGACTGTGGCTTTTGACGAATGTGCTACGAGTTAGACAAGGGTTTACGAAGGTATAAACGTTTCAAAAGAGCGTCGAGAAGGCGTTGAAGACGACGACCGCCTTGGCCACCCTAGTATATCAGTTGCTAACAACAACGTGGAAAAAGTAAAGAAGTTGTTCTGGAAAATCGCGAAATCATCATCAGAGAAGTTGCTGATGATATCAGCATATCGTTTGGCACATGTCGAGCAATTTTTTCGGTTGTTTTGGGCATGGAATTTGTAGCAGCTAAGTTTGTTACGAAATTGTTGAATTTCGTCCAAAAACGACGCCCAGGAATTGCTCAGTGAAGTCGACAACGATCCAGAACTTCTAAAGAAGGTTATGGCAGGTGGCGAAAGATGGGTGTACGGGTTTGTCGTCGAAACCAAGGCCCAAACCTCCCTATGAAAACCGAAAAAAATTCGACCAATTCGATCACATGTCAAGTTTCTTCTCACTGTTTTCTTCTATTACAAAGGGAATTAAATCGGGTGATGCTGCGGGAATTAGGTTAGGAAATGAGACGCTTAAAGTAGTAAATGAGTTTTGCTATTTGGGGAGCAAGATAACTGATAATGGTCGAAGTAGAGACGATATAAAATGTAGACTGGCAATGGCAAGGAAAGCGTTTCTGAAGAAGAGAAATTTGTTAATATCGAGTATAGATTTAAGTGTCAGGAAGTCGTTTTTAAAAGTATTTGTATGGAGTGTAGCCATGTATGTAAGTGAAATGTGGACGATAAATAGTTTAGACAAGAAGAGAATATAAGCTTTCGAAACGTGGTGCTACAGAAGAATGCTGAAGATTAGATGGGTAGATTACATAACTAATGAGGAGGTATTGAATAGAATTAGAGAGAGAAATTTATGGGACAACTCGACTAGGAGAAGTGATCGGTTAGTAGGGAATATTCTGAGGCATCAAGGGATCACCAATTTAGTATTGAGGGGCAGCGTGGAGGGCAAAAATCGTAGAGGGAGACCAAGAGATGAATACACTAAACAGATTCAGAAGGATGTAGGTTGCAGTAGGTACTGGGAGATGAAGAAGCTGGCACAGGATAGAGTAGCATGGAGAGCTGCATCAAACCAGTCTCAGGACTGAAGACCACAACAACAACAACAATGGGTTAGTGCATCTTGAGTTCCTGACTTACGGTTGTGGGGTCAGTAAGGGGCTCCACCTGGAAGTTCATGCGCCGTTTATGTAAAGTAATCCGAAGCAGCTCTGATGAGATAAAAACGGAATCGCCGAAGGACCTGAACACCACAACGAAAACCGAGTTCCAAAGGTGCTTCCAAGAATGGAAAAGGAGCTGGCACAAGCGTGTTGAATCTGAAGTGGATTACTTTGAATCGGACAAAGTTGATGTTGATGAATAAATAAAGATAACTTACGAAACAACAAGAATTCCCATCACTTCTTGATCACACCTCGCATGTCTTGTAGTATTCGCGCAGTCGTCTTCTAAAAGCCCAGGCATACCTGCGAATAACACTGTTTTTTGAATGGCACAGTCGGCAGCTAAAGGTCGGATTGCATTTTCGTGCCTACTTTGCGATGCTTACACTATCATCGCTGCGTTTGTTGAAAGCCACTCTGTGTGAAACTCGCCGAAAGTGGAAGATCCAGCGTTGTTTTCTTATCGTTTAGCGGGATAAACTAAGCTGGTCCTATGTAAAGCAGATGACGGCCATTGTGGCTCGCACAATTCCTGTTACGGCGACTATAAAGGCGGGCGAACGGCCTAAGCAGGACGCCAAGAAAGGCAGCGCGGTGTTTACAGCGGGCGCTCCCCCACCTGGCCGGGCATAACGGGCTGTTTAATTTAAAACGGCCGCTTCGGCGCGGTGCGCAAACACAATTAATTTAGTAATCTCCAGGCGAGTACTTGCTTACACATATCGAACACCTCGGATATATCCGCCTCAAGTGTTTGCCCACGTCGCTGCTCAATTTCGCAGCGGGCAAGTTATACGGAAAACGTTGCGGACGGCGCGCGACTCAGCTGCTTTGCCTAATTACCAGCCGCGCCGGCGCCGGCGCCGGCTGGGTGGTTTCTGCCGACGCGAGGAAACGCCGTAATTTATTTGAACTGCCGCAGTCGCAGGGAAAGCGAGCCGAGGAAATACTCAATTACCCGCAGCTCCGATCCGGAGCTCGCTCTGCCACCAGCGCACTCCTCCTGCTTCTGCCTCTTCAACGGCGGAGCCCGACCAACACGTATTCCACTTTCTGCACTGTCGCCTTTTCACTGACGTGCAACTCGAAGCCAACATCAGAAAGATGGAGCGTCACTAATTTCACATCCACGGCCAGCTGTCGACAACCAGGATTACACAAACCTCGGGCATCATTGGTTAGCTGTGAGGTCACAGAATACCCTGACTTTTGTCAGTTAACGAGGCGACCTCAGAAACTGCCTGTTGTGTACTTAGTTCCGCGTAGTCAGCGCGTACACAACTTTCCCACTAGAGCGCGGCCCGCTAAGCACAACAGCGCAGGCGCAGTGCTCGTCCGTCTCCGCACTACGAGATGGCGCTGCCATAGAGACGGACCAAATTCTGCTTCCGCCGATCCGCGTATTAATATGTAACGCAGCCAATGAGATAGCTGCTAACATAGAACCTTTTCTCCTCGCGGATCACACTCGTGCAGTGATACAGGAACGCGCGAGGTATTATAACGAGTGTACAGACCTCCTATTAGTCAGTCTGCATTTGTCTGTACCAGTCTGTACGAGTTCTACATTTGTCTGTACCAGTCTATAGCCAAGTTTCAGTCTGCGCCTAATAAGAGTACCATATTTCTGTACAGAGCCATGAAGATAAATGTATACACACTTGTGTCAGGTATCAGAGATATATGTGAGAATAAGATTAACGTACCAATACCAAAGGAACTTCAGACTGTCAATTGTAAATAGCATACAGAACCAAGTTAAGTAATTTCTATGCTTGTTATTATTTTAATAAATGTGTGTGAAAATTAATCAAGTTCTGTTTAAAATTGGTCACTGTCAATCTGCTACTCTAAGTGTGCAAGTGGCATTTCTGTCGTCTGATCTAACGGCAGACGATAAACACGCCACAATAAGACCACGAGACATATTGTTGACACTCGCCTACTTTGTTAGAGCGACAAGTCAAATAATCTGATGGTGTGTGTACTGAAGGTCTTTCAGTACACACACCACACTGTCCCTCTTCGATTTACTTCATACTTGACAGGATTTGAATACCCGTGCACAGACATACTAGAGCTACTGGGAAAGTACGATAGATCGCTAAATGGAAACGGCAGTGAAAACCCGATGAAGCTTTGCACAGATGGCGTTGGGCAGTGTATCTAGTACGGCTGTCGATCGCAGCGCGTCGCTTTTTACCGTTCTGATCACTTAAAGATGCCTAAGACAATAGTGTTCATCGGCAGCATCGGCCAAGCTGTGAGGTTGCGCCTGATTGCAGGCAACCCCACACAACGTACATCTTGCATTTCTTTCTTCGTGACAATTCTCGACCGCGTACTGCAGGGTCAATGAGGTCTCCGCTGCAGCGTTTTCGATAGGAAGTGTTTGATCTCCTACCACACGGCACGGACTTGGCTCCCTCTGATGCTCATCTCTGCTCATATGAACCGATGACTGTGAATACATCATTTTGGCACAGACAACGAACTGCAGAGCTGCGTAGAGAACTGGCGGAAAGCACAGGCGGATGCCTTCTGGGCGAGGGTATTGGGAAGTTGGTACAACACTACGACAAATATCAAAGTCTGGGCGCCGACCCTGTAGAGAAGTAGCTGGAAGGTGCAGCTAACTGTTGCAAATAAAACATTTTTTATAGTCGCTGTGGTTTTCATTTCGCGACCGAAAGGACCTTACTTTCCGAATAGCCCTCGTAATTCCGTTATCAGTCCCACGCAATACAGAATCGCATTTGAAGAGTAGAAGATCTCAGTACGCTCCTAACTACAAAATATTTCGACATTAGCAACAATGTCGTCGGTACCTGCGTGCGAAAGGTAAAGATCGTATAATAATAATGTCACTGATTGAAATCTTGCTAACAACTATTGTTTTAACTTTTCCTTAAATTCGACATTTGTGTTAACGACTACAAGTATTAATTAACATATATTGAATGGTATTTTTAATATAACTTTTCGATTATTCATTACTAACCCATGAAAATTTGAATATTCACATTAAATTAAAATTCGCTGTATCAGTGCGAAACATCTAGACTCAACAGTGTTATTAATATAATCTATTTCATTAACGTTGTGGCATTTCATCTGCTCAGTAATTAAAAGTTAAAAGGTATTACTTTTATTTACTATTATGATTCACTATTTGCTAATTATCGTTTCCATTTGTTAACACATATGGAATTTAAAGAAAGTAAAACGATTTTGGTGCTAGCGGTATTCGAACCACTGACGTGAAGATCACAAGACTTCAATGCTACAGGCGCTACTGAGCCTAACTGGTGGAGTATATTCCGCAGCAGACTCAGTGCTCAAATTTGGAGGGAAGCCGGGGATCTTCGCGTTGCTCTACAGAGCGTTTTGGAGTAACTTGTTCCTAGCTCGAAGTTTCGCGTCCATCTTCGTCAGGCGTTATCTATAGCATAAGGCTATGTCCAGGGTATGGTGGATATGCTGGGTGGAGGAGTTAACTAGAGATGGAAAGGGTAGCACACGGTAGAAGAGAGAGAGGCCAGTATGAGACAAGATGGAGGAGGGGTTATGCCTAACTTCCTAAACTCAACCAGATTACCCCACCCCGAGTACGGCAGAACAATAATTTTATCGCAGTAGACCATGAAATACGATGTAATCATTTCCTCTCCATTCTTCAACTGTCCTACTTTTAGGGTATCGATATATTTCGTTTCAGAACATATCGGTACCTAAAAGTCAGGAAACTACCTTTTGACAATTTTAGTATCAAAGATGGTTGGCAAAATCATTGGGAAGAGATTTTAGTACTTTCAGCATTGCAGCTCAGTCAGCAATCGTGATAATCTAATATATAGGAAACTATCAGCGTCGATTGCGGTACTGAAACCAACCTTTACCTAGGTTTCATCCCAAGTAATTGAGTCTTCTTCAGAAGATAAACCTGATTCTATATTATGTCTACGAGGGCATAGTCTAGAAATAAAACAGCCTGAATAGGCGCAGTCACATTTTAAAAATGCGGTACAAAGGTACTAAGTCACCATGTTGATATGCAGCGCGTCATCTAGGTCTACTTACTTTCACGTGAGCTCCGGAGGCCCACGCACGGCGTCCATGGACACGAGGCGGTGACTTCGTACCTATGTACCGCTTTTTTAAAATGTGACTACGCCTATTCAGGCTGTTTCAGTTTTATTTCTAGACCGTGCCCTCGTAGACATAATATAGAATCAGGTTTATCTTCTGAAGAAGGCACAATTACTTGGGCTGAAACCTATGTAAAGGTTGGTTTCAGTACCAAAATCGATGCTGATAGTTTATTATATATAGGGAAGAGATCCCAGAATGAAAGATTCACACTGCAGAGGAATATGCGCTCTTTAGAGACTTTTTGCTGGCTAATTACAACTGCGTGCAAAGTCGAAAGTTGTATCTACGTACTAACCCTTTTTATGTTGCCAAACTCTACAAATCGTAGTTTACAATAATAATAAAACATTACATAATTTATATAATGAGCATTAATATTCGTATTGTAGTTTGTGTCGAATACCTACTGCAGGCATGTGTCTACCAACTACCTCTTCTCCATAAATTTTAGGGACAGGGGCGTGAACAGTGGGAAAGTGTAGTAAGCCGCATGACGAAATTTTTCCCAATATTAAAAAAATAAGGTGTGTGTACGTCTGTGTGTTTAAGAGTTACCTTGCTCCATTTCTTAGTTGTAGATTATTCTGAAGGTGGCAGGGGTAAAATATAGGGAGCGAAAGGCTATTTACAGTTTGTATAGAAACCAAATGGCAGTTATAAGAGTTGAGGGGGCATGAAAGGGAAGCAGTGGTTGGGAAGGGAGTGAGACAGGGTTGTAGCGTATCCCCGATGTTATTCAATCTGTATATTGAGCAAGCAGTAAAGGAAACAAAAGAAAAATTCGGAGTAGGTATTAAAATCCATGGAGAAGAAATAAAAACTTTGAGGTTCGCCGATGACATTGTAATTCTGTCAGAGACAGCAAATGACTTGGAAGAGCAGTTGAACGGAATGGATAGTGTCTTGAAGGGAGGATATAAGATGAACATCAACAAAAGCAAAACGAGGATAATGGAATGTAGTCGAATTACGTCGGGTGATGCCGAGGGAATTAGATTAGGAAATGAGACACTTAAAGTAGTAAAGGAGTTTTGCTATTTGGGGAGCAAAATAACTGATGATGGTCGAAGTAGAGAGGATATAAAATGTAGACTGGCAATGGGAGGGAAAGCGTTTCTGAAGAAGAGAAATTTGTTAACATCGAGTATAGATTTAAGTGTCAGGAAGTCGTTTCTGAAAGTATTTGTATGGAGTGTAGCCATGTATGGAAGTGAAACACGGACGATAAATAGTTTGGACAAGAAGAGAATAGAAGCTTTCGAAATGTGGTGCTACAGAAGAATGCTGAAGATTAGATGGGTAGATCACATAACTAATGAGGAGATGTTGAATGGGATTGGGGAGAAGAGAAGTTTGTGGCACAACTTGACTAGAAGAAGGGATCGGTTGGTAGGACATGTTCTGAGGCATCAAGGGATCACCAATTTAGAAATGGAGGGCAGCGTGGAGGGTAAAAATCGTAGAGGGAGACCAAGAGATGAAGACACCAAGCAGATTCAGAAGGATGTAGGTTTCAGTAGGTACTGGGAGATGAAGAAGCTTGCGCAGAATAGAGTGGCATGGAGAGCTGCATCAAACCAGTCTCAGGACTGAAGACAACAACAACAACAACAACAGATTATACAAATACCGTCACGACGTCATCTTTATTAACAGCGCGCTGTCTTGTGTCGCGACATCTTCTTTATTAACAGCGTGTTATTTTGTGGAGCTATCGTAGATGCAACCTGATGTTCCCCCCCTGTGCTCGTTTTCTGGGTAAGCCGACAAAGGCCCTATTTTTTTCTCCTTCGAGGCGCTGTCCCAGTTATTAGAAGAGTGTGAGGAATGGTGTGTTGGTCATTGGATGCCCTCGTGGGGCGGTCGTGATTTACTCCAGACGGCGGGGAGCTGTCGAGGCGCGCGGACTAGCGGGTAGGGGATAGCGGGAGGCGAGGCGAGGCAGCCACTTGAGCCGCGCGACTCGGCACCCCCTCCCCCGGCAGTGATTTATTCCGGCCGCGGCCCGCCTTCCGGCCCACGGCTCGGACGCCGACGCCAGCGGAACCGGCAGCGCCGGCGCCGGCGCCGCCGCATTCGTCTTGGCGGCATTCCGCGCCATCGCGTCCCGAGCCTTCGCTCCGCCCCGCTGCGCTGCGCTGTCCGCGCGCCGCCAGCTGACGTATCCGCTACGTGGCGGCACACCATCCTGCTGCCGACCCTCCTAAGGCCCGCAGAGACCTGAGCGGATAATAAAAGTGGTGTCTGCACTATCCGGGAAGTCACTCCAACGCGGAAGCGACAGAAACGGCAGCGGCTTAGCTGCGAGCACACGGACGACTCGACTTGGCGTTC
Organism: Schistocerca serialis cubense; assembly: GCF_023864345.2. NCBI lineage: Eukaryota > Metazoa > Arthropoda > Insecta > Orthoptera > Acrididae > Schistocerca > Schistocerca serialis. The sequence continues at coordinate 864,796,658 of NC_064641.1, read as the reverse complement.
TGCTGGATCTATTACCACTTCTGTCACGTTTAGCGGTTCTCTTCAGTCGTCGTTAGTCCCTGTCTTGCAGGATCTTTTTACGGCAGCAGCGATGTCGGAGATTTGATGGTTTACCGATTCCTGATATTCACGGTACGCTCGTGAAATGGTCGTACAGGAAATTCCCTATGTCATCGCTACCTCGAAGATGCTGTGTCCAATCGCTGGTGCGCCGACTATAACACCACGTTCTGACTCACTTAAATTTTGATAACCTGCCATTATATCAGCAGTTACCAATCTAACAACTGCGCCAGATACTTGTTGTCTTATATAGACATTGCCGACAGCGGCGGCGTATTCTATTTACATATCTCCGTATTCGAATACGCATACCTATACGTTTCTTTGGCGGTTCCGCGTAGGTAAACATGGACAGAAGTCTTACGTATTTAATTAGGAAGAAAAGCACAAATTCGCGCGTCGTAAAAAAGAGAAACATGCTATTAATAAACTCATGTATAACTCTTACATTCTTCTTTATTGTCCGCCCCTGGTAGCTGAGTGGTCTCCCCTCCCGCCGGAGGTTCGAGTCCTCCCTCGGGCGTGGATGTGTCTGTTGTTCTTAGCCTAAGTTGGTTTAAGTAGTGTGTACGTCTAGGGACTGTCGACCTCCGCAGTTTGGTCTCTTAGGAATTCACACACATTTGAACATTTTTTAAGCCGGCACCGTAACTCTGACCCTCGGTCAGAGGGTTAGCTGCCCCCTGTAATGAAAACAACTGAGTTAATGGATCAACGACGAACTGAAACGGGTGTCTTGCGACGTCCGTCCCGAGCAGATGCAACGAACGAAAACGAACAAAATGAGATTACAAAAAAAAAAAAAAAAAAAAAAGAGGTCAGCGCGCCGGAATGTCATACCTAACGGCCCGGGTTCGATTCCCGGCTGAGTCGGAGATTTTCTCCGCTCAGGGACTGTGTGTTGTGTTGTCTTTATCATCATCATTTCATCCCCATCGACACGCAAGTCGCCGAAGTGGCGTCAACTAGAAAGACTTGCACCAGGCGAACGGTCTACCCGACTGGGGGCCCTAGCCACACGAGATCTCCATCTCTCCGCCGATAGGTTTGTTGAACTCGCGTGTATTGCGAAAATGCTTCGTGAACTCAAATGGAAATCCCTGGAGGGAAGAAAGACGTTCTTTTCGCGACACCCTGTTCAGAATAGACAAACGATCATTGCGACGAACTGCAGAACGATCCTACGACGAACAATATGCCTCGATTGGACAAAAATCTGGAAACACCGCAGAGTAATGTATACTTGAACATGCACTGAAAAGCCAAAGAAACTGGTACACCTGCCCAATATAGTGTAGGGCATCCGCGAGCGCGCAGAAGTGCCGCAACACGACGTTGCATGGACTCGACTAATGTCTGAAGAACTTCTGCAGGGAATTGATACCATGAATCCTGCAGGGCTGTCCATAAATCCGTAAGACTACGAGGAGGTCGAGATCTCTTCTGAACAGCACGTTGCAAGGCATCCCAGATATGCTCAATAATGTTCGTGTCTGGAGAGTTTGGTGGCCAGCGGAAGTGTTTAAACTCTGTTCCTGGAGCCACTCTGTAGCAATTCTGGATGTGTGGGGTGTCGCATTGTTCTGCTGGAATTGCCCGAGTCCTTCGAAATGCACAATGGCCATGAATGGATGCAGATGATCAGACAGAATGATTATATACGTGTCACTTGTCAGAGTCGTATCTTGACGTTTGAGGGGTCCCATATCATTCCAACTGCACACGCACCACTCGATTACAGGGCCTTCACCAGCTTGAATAGTCCCCTGCTGACATGCAGATTCGATGGATTCATGAGGTTGTCTCCATATCGATACACGTCCATCCGCTCGATACAATTTGAAACGAGACTCGTCCGACCAATTAACATGTTTCCAGTCATCAACAGTCCAATTTCGGTGTTTACGAGCGCAGGCGAGGTGTAAAACTTTGTGCCATGCAGTCATCAAGGGTACACGAGTGTGACTTCGGTTCCGAAAGCCTGCATCGATGATGTTTCGTTGAATGGTTCGCACGCTGACACTTGTTGATGACCCAGCCTTGAAATTTCCAGCAATTTTCGGAGGGGTTGCATTTCTGCCACGTTGAACGATTCTCTTCAGTTGTCGTTGGTCCCGTTCTTGCAGGATCTTTTTCCGGCCGCAGCTATGTCGGAGATTTAATGTTTTACCTACCACTCGTGAAATGGTCGTACTGGAAAATACGCACTTCAGCGCTATCTCGGAAATGCTGTGTCCCATCGCTCGTGCGCCTACTATAGCACCACGTTCAAACTCACATAAATCTTGATAACTTGCCATTGTAGCAGCAGTAACCGATCTAACAACTGCGCCAGACACTTGTTGTCTTAAAAAAGCGTTGCCGATCGCAACCCCATTTTCTGCGTGTTTACATATCTCTGCATTTTGGTGTATCAAGATTTTTTTTTAAACCCACAGTACACCTAAAATAAGAAGGGGAAGGCAAGATAAATCAGGGCTCACATGGAAGCATGCAGTTGATTTTTCCTCACTCCATTCGCTCCATTTGCAGGTGAAAGAGGAAACGTAATGACCTGCAGTAGTAGAAATACCTTACGCCATGCTATGTGTGGTTTCTTGTGGGGTACGTACTAGTAAGTAGACGTAGAGTGGGCAGTAAAGAAGCTGGACTGTAGCTGCGCAGACGGCACGGCACGTAAGGGGAGGGCAGGACATAGGTGGTGGGGGCTGTGCTGTGAACGGTCACTGCGCAATAGGGGAGATGCGGATTGACAGCGGAAGCCTGTGCACAAACTTATATCTCACCTAACCTGGGACCTAGGGCTGGAGAGTATGGAAACCATCATATCCTATCGCGATTGCAGTTTATCATATCGCGACATTGCTGCTCGCGTTGGTCGAGATCCAATGACTGTTACCAGAATATGGAATCGATGGGTTCAGGAGGGTAATACGGAACGCCGTGCTCGATCCCAACAGCCTCGTATCACTAGCAGTCGAGATGACAGGCATCTTATCCGCAGGGCTGTAACGGATCGTGGAGCCATGTCTCGATCCCTTAGTCAACAGATGGGGACGTTTGCAAGACAACAACCATCTGCACGAACAGCAGCATGGACTGTCAGCTCGGAGACCATGGCTGCGGATACCCTTGACGCTGCAGGAACGCCTGCGATGGTATACTCAACGACGAACCTGGGTGCACGAATGCCAAAACGTCATTTTTTTGTGTAAATCTAGGTTCTGCGTACAGCATCGTGATGGTCGCATCCGTGTTTGGCGTATCACCGGGCGTGATGGTATGGGGTGCCATTGGTTACACGTCTCGGTCACCTCTTGTTCGCATTAACGGCACTTTGAACAGTGGACGTTACATTTGAGATGTGTTACGGCCGTGGCTCTACCCTTCCTTCGATCCATGCGAAACCCTACATTTCAGCAGGATAATGCACGACCGCATGTTGCAGGTCCTGTACGGGCCTTTCTCGATACAGAAAACGTTCGACTGCTGCCCTGGCCAGCACATTCTCCACGTCTCTCACCAATTGAAAACGTCTGGTCAACTGGCTCGTCACAATACGCCAGTCACTACTCTTGGTGAACTGTGGTATCGTGTTGAAGCTGCATGGGCAGCTGCACCTGTACACGCCATCCAAGCTCTGTTTGGCTCAATGACCAGGCGTATCAAGGCCGTTATTACGGCCAGAGGTGGTTGTTCTGGGTTCTGATTTCTCATTATCTATGCACCCAAATTGCGTGAAAATGTAATCAAATGTCAGTTCTAGTATAATATATTTGTCCAATGAATATCCGTTTATCATCTGCATTTCTTCTTGGTGTAGCAATTTTAATGGGCAGTAGTGTAGTACAGTGCCTAGTGAAGAACTACGCTGCTGAATCCAGTCATCGTCTTGAGGGCAGCTTTCTATGAAAAGCAAGGCTGACGAAATACGGTCATAGCGTTAATTCTACAGTCTGAACATTGGGTAGTAGCTAAATGTGAAATGCACCTTTCAAGCGAATTTCTTATTTTTGTTCGGTGCGTTTTTTGCGGGTCCTTGGAGGGCGCAAATAGCTTGCTATTGTGCCTGTGCGCTGCCCTCGGTACTTGCGCCCTTCTCCTCATCAGAGGACCTGCAACAGCCTGCAGGCCCAATTCGTTAAAAGCTGTTTTCGTCGCTCACGCTTCTGTTACCGCCTCTAGGAGGGTACCTTTTCCCGGCGGGGCGGCCGTCTCCATCTCTCCTAAATCCATTACCCGCTCGCTTACTGCGCCGGGAAACGAGGCGATAATCGTGAACAGAAACGCAGGAACGGGCAGGGACTCGGCCGCTGCCGCTGCTGGAACATCATTGCGATGCTATTTGTGTGAGTCGAGCCAGCCCAGTGGATGGCTAAAGGGGTAAGGGGGGGGGGGGGGGCGTCACAGGCTGCTGCGCACGCGCGATGCTCGACAGCCGCACCAGCGTCAAATCTGTACAGAGGACGTACCCTTTGACTGGCGCGAGAACTGTTGGACGGAATGTGGGGGGAAAGAAGCCCGTGGTGAATAGCGTAGTGTTAGCGACCTCACTTGCAATCGGTTTTTTGAACAGGTATTGTTAAATAGAATTTTCTGCCGACATGTGACATCGCCATGTTATTTAATAGACCAGCTTTCGCCCCACTGCTGCGTTGATGCGGTCCTCCATTTTTATCGTATGTTGTGCTAATCTTTTAGCTTTACCGTTACTTTTATGTCCACCTCCATCTGTAAATATGTTTTGCAAATTCCACTCTTCGCCTGCCCCTACCATTTTCCCCCTCCTGCATCCAGCACCATGTTAGCTTTTTTCCCCGCATGGTATTTAACCATTTCATACTTCATCTGTCCACTTAATTTGTGAGAGTCTTCAATAGCATCGCAATTGTAACGCTTCCAGTTTCATCTTTTCCACTTTTCCGATGCTTTAAATTTCTAAAGACTGTAAGACACCCTTCCGTTCACGCCACATTTTATTTCCTTATTTTCCGGTTTTACCAGTTGTATCGCATCTGCACGTATCATGTAGCATTCAGAGAGTAAAGCGGTACTGGAGAACGCACAGTTTCGGGAGTGAGATTTCAGTTCCCACGCTACCTGAAGTAGCCTGTGGACTGTACGGCGTTGCCTTGCCAGATGACTGTGGTGTGAGCCGCTGTGGCCAGACGTGAGATCGCCCTTTACCTCAGCAGCTAGCTACGTAGGAAACCCACAGTTATTCTGGCGCAAAGCAAGTAATCTTGCTTAATAAATATTGACCAATAAAAGTCACTTTTCTAATACACGTAATAGGAGAACCCTGCAGGTTATAAGTACTTTCTTATAACAATAGCCGGCCGGAGTGACCGAGCGGTTCTAGGCGCTACAGTCTGGAACCGCGCGTCCGATACGGTCGCAGGTTGGAATCCCGCCTCGGGCATGGATGTGTGTGATGTCCTTAGGTTAGTTAGGTTTAAGTAGTTCTAAGTTCTAGGGGACTGATGACCTTAGAAGTTAAGTCCCATAGTGCTCAGAGCCATTTGAACCATTTTATAACAATATTACAGCACCCGAAATCTATCATAATGTCATCATATCATCTATCTAATCATATTAATAATGTTTAAGCTAACTAAAATGTACGGACGGCTACGAAATATCAGGCTGCGCGCCATAATCGTCGGATCCAGTTGTGGAAATTGTTAGTTCTCAACTAATCATTATTAATTGTGTCGATATTATCAGTTCATGGTGTTAAGTGAATAAATACATTACAATTACATCGCATTTGTACGTTATTCCGAGTAATGTAGCTTCCCGCTTCATTGCTTAGAATCACAAGAAGTAGAATTGCACTTTACGGAGAAAGAGACGGCGCTGATAGTTCTGCTGCGACGGACATAAACTTTGAGAGCTTCTAGACAAAACAGGTGGAAAGAATCCTACACGACGACTGACTAATACAGTCCAAGGACGGATTGCGTTGATCTCCGCAGAAATCGGATGGAAAAGCAAGGCCATTCATACTGTGCGCCTCTTATACCATCCTCTACGGACCCACTGACTAATCTGAGACTTTTCGGGAGGTATAGTACGAGTGGGGCGTTCTTGCAAGACATACATTCCTGGACCCTCAACCACAACCGCGTATCAAAATTTGATTTTCTCACCAGTAGAGCTGTTTTACCGAAGAAAGCTTTGTTTGCCTATTAGTGATACCTGCTCTTCTGCTATTCTTCATCACTTTGGTCTTTCGCTTTTTTCATCTTTAATCAATAGTATGTGCTAAGTGAACTGTCCATTCCTTTGAATGGGGCTATCTACGTCTTCTGCGAATCTTCACATCGGCGTCTAGTATTGTTATTGCCCTTACTACTCTTCGACATACACTCCTGGAAATGGAAAAAAGAACACATTGACACCGGTGTGTCAGACCCACCATACTTGCTCCGGACACTGCGAGAGGGCTGTACAAGCAATGATCACACGCACGGCACAGCGGACACACCAGGAACCGCGGTGTTGGCCGTCGAATGGCGCTAGCTGCGCAGCATTTGTGCACCGTCGCCGTCAGTGTCAGCCAGTTTGCCGTGGCATACGGAGCTCCATCGCAGTCTTTAACATTGGTAGCATGCCGCGACAGCGTGGACGTGAACCGTATGTGCAGTTGACGGACTTTGAGCGAGGGCGTATAGTGGGCATGCGGGAGGCCGGGTGGACGTACCGCCGAATTGCTCAACACGTGGGGCGTGAGGTCTCCACAGTACATCGATGTTGTCGCCAGTGGTCGGCGGAAGGTGCACGTGCCCGTCGACCTGGGACCGGACCGCAGCGACGCACGGATGCACGCCAAGACCGTAGGATCCTACGCAGTGCCGTAGGGGACCGCACCGCCACTTCCCAGCAAATTAGGGACACTGTTGCTCCTGGGGTATCGGCGAGGACCATTCGCAACCGTCTCCATGAAGCTGGGCTACGGTCCCGCACACCGTTAGGCCGTCTTCCGCTCACGCCCCAACATCGTGCAGCCCGCCACCAGTGGTGTCGCGACAGGCGTGAATGGAGGGACGAATGGAGACGTGTCGTCTTCAGCGATGAGAGTCGCTTCTGCCTTGGTGCCAATGATGGTCGTATGCGTGTTTGGCGCCGTGCAGGTGAGCGCCACAATCAGGACTGCATACGACCGAGGCACACAGGGCCAACACCCGGCATCATGGTGTGGGGAGCGATCTCCTACACTGGCCGTACACCACTGGTGATCGTCGAGGGGACACTGAATAGTGCACGGTACATCCAAACCGTCATCGAACCCATCGTTCTACCATTCCTAGACCGGCAAGGGAACTTGCTGTTCCAACAGGACAATGCACTTCCGCATGTATCCCGTGCCACCCAACGTGCTCTAGAAGGTGTAAGTCAACTACCCTGGCCAGCAAGATCTCCGGATCTGTCCCCCATTGAGCATGTTTGGGACTGGATGAAGCGTCGTCTCACGCGGTCTGCACGTCCAGCACGAACGCTGGTCCAACTGAGGCGCCAGGTGAAAATGGCATGGCAAGCCGTTCCACAGGACTACATCCAGCATCTCTACGATCGTCTCCATGGGAGAATAGCAGCCTGCATTGCTGCGAAAGGTGGATATACACTGTACTAGTGCCGACATTGTGCATGCTCTGTTGCCTGTGTCTATGTGCCTGTGGTTCTGTCAGTGTGATCATGTGATGTATCTGACCCCAGGAATGTGTCAATAAAGTTTCCCCTTCCTGGGACAATGAATTCACGGTGTTCTTATTTCAATATCCAGGAGTGTATTTTATTACTTATTCAACGTACTAGCCGAACAGCTACCTTACACACTTCTTAACACGTATTTCTTGCTCTTACTAGTAGTTCAAATTGTATGAAGGGAGATTTTGCTAAATGGGAACGAACTACCGGGAAACGGTCCTTAAGAACATGAAAGGTCATACGGTATCAGCAGCTGGCAAGTGGCCCATCAGCATGGGGTAAGCCAAATGACCTTGTGAAACATTCCTCACGACGACTGTCACTATCCATATCACTTGAAACTAGTGAAAGCCCTCCTACCTTCTCCGTGGCTGTGCTTTTGTTATTAGTTTGTCGCATAGGCCGCAGCAGTCCGGAACCGCGGGACTGCTACGGTCGCAGGTTCGAATCCTGCCTCGGGCATGGGTGTGTGTGATGTCCTTAGGTTAGTTAGGTTTAAGTAGTTCTAAGTTCTAGGGGACTTATGACCTAAGATGTTGAGTCCCATAGTGCTCAGAGCCATTTGAACCATAGGCCGCAACTGCATTGGGATTTCTGTCATCCATTCTGCTAACAGATGAAGCTACGAAGGGTCTTATCATCAATCTTCACAACATCCCCTTGTTGGTTGCGGAGAATTCCGGTGATATAGTTCAAATGCTTGAAATGGCTCTGAGCACTATGGGACTTCTGAGGGCATCAGTCCCCTAGAACTTAGAGCTACTTAAACCTAACTAATATAAGGACATCACACACATCCATGCCCGAGGCAGGATTCGAACCTGCGACCGTAGCGGTCGCGCGGTTCCAGACTGTAGCGCCTAGAAACGCTCGGCCACTGCGGCCGGCGGTGATATAACGCCAGCGAAGCATGAGCTCCGGTTCAGCCTGTGTGTGTGAACGGAGATTATTAGCTACCACTTCGTGGAACCAGACACCCTCCCACAACACCTTAAATCGGGTGATCCTCCGTCCCCTGCTGGAAGACGTGCCTGTGCGGTATGAGGGGTGGTGTGGCTACTGCATGCTCCAGCTGACTGATCTCCTGAATTTGGAGCTAAAACTTTAATACTGACACAGCATCCCCACTTGTCTAGTATGCTTTGATGTGTGCTTTCTGAGGTGTTGGCAGAAGAGCCAACACTGTGTTGCTAGTGGAGGCCGAAATGCACGCGTTTAATTACACGCTGACTGGCGCGAGGTCTGGAACAGTTAAGGGAATTAATAGAAGCAAATAAAGTACGTAGTTGATATAATATTTAACTTTAATCCACAATTGGTGTACATCGCTCTTGACGGTACATGTTATAATCTCAATATCAAATGCTATGGCGCCTTGGTAGGTCGTAGCAAATGACGTAGCTGAAGGCTATGCTAACTATCGTCTCGGCAACTGAGAGCGTAGTTGTCAGTGATCCATCGCTGGCTAAGTCGGCTGTACAACTGGGGCGAGTGCTAGTAAGTCTCTCTAGACCTGCCGTGTGATGGCGCTCGGTCTGCAATCACTGACAGTGGCGACACGCGGGTCCGGCGTATACTAATGGACCGCGGCCGACACCACACTTTCAATCATTTAAACCTAAATTGTAAAAGATCTTTTACCTTGAAGAGGATGTACATTCCTTGGAGCGCCTTGCTGGCCATGTGTCCATGTGACCCTTTTTGATGCCTGTCCTCACAGAGAGTGTTTACTACAGTTTGTAGCCATTTGGTAAAATCAACCTAACGTACATTTAGTTTGTCACTAACGCCTTTGACCTTTTATTTGATTGACAGGAGTGGGGAGACTGGGAATGACAAAATAAAAAATGGCTCTGAGCACTATGGGACTTAACATCTGAGGTCATCAGCCCCTAGAACTACTTAAACCTAACTAACCTAAGGACATCACCCACATCCATGCCCGAGGCAGGATTCGAACCTGCGATCGCAGCAGTCTCGCGGTTCCGGACTGAAGCGCCTAGAACCTCTCGGCCACCGCGGCCGGCTGGGAATGACATCCTTCGTTGACAGTAGTATTTCTTTTAGTTCCCATTAGCTGGTATCAACGTTTGATGGCCTAAAAGGCCGGATTTTCAACCAGTTTCATGAGTTACTCTAGAGTCCGGGTTTCGGTCATGAGGCCCTCGAGGAGTGTCCAAAATAGGTCTAGGTCCCTTCCGGATGCAAAACGGAATGTCGTACGCTCAGAAGTTGTTCATTTTCTTGATACAGTAGTGGTGGTCCATAACATTTCGTACCCTAACTTTCTATGCCACAGTACTGATTCTGAAGTAACGGTACTTAGTACCATTCCGGTGATGATTACTTGCATGTGGCTAGGTTTTATCTTGGCAGCTAAATCCTGTCGAGGATCGTTCGTTCCACTTCTAGCATCTGGAGATAGCTCTGGTTGAGAAGTCGTTACCTTACCACGTGCCGTCAGCCTTGCTATCGTGGGGCGTGGAAAAGCAGGGGTTTCTGTGTGTACTTTATCAGCATCCCGTGGCTCACATTTACAACGAATGGCAGCTTTCGATGATCGGAATCGCGGGTACTGAGTACCATGGCGGGTCTTATCAGCCCTCAGAATGGGCGGGGAGCGCGTCGACGCAGTTCCGCGGCGGCTTCAGGGCCTGCCCTAGTGCCTTCCGGAGCTCTTGCAGCGCGTGGCTGCGCCGACGGCTCGGCTTAAATTCCAATACGGCTACCGGTGCGTGTGCTGCGGTCTGGCGCGCAATTCCAGGGGTTCCCCCCTCACGGTTTTGCTTTCGTGCGCCCGATGTTTCTTTGACGCGGCTTCGCCAGGTCGGCCTGGGGATAGGCCGGGGCGAAGTGAAATGCGGCCGTGTGTGAACCCCGGCGGGAGAAGTAATTTAATTACACAATCGGTGTAAGCGAGGGCGTCTGTAGGAGCGACGGCCGGGGCTTCGAATTTATTGCTTTTGTGGCCGCGAGGCTGCCGCGCCTCTCATAAGGTTCCAGTTCCGTTCCATAAACCGAGCTCAGTTCGTCTGGTAGACCGGGCGCGTGCTCGATTACGTAGCTGGCTGGCTTCGCGAACTGACGGGTACGCAGGCAAGAACCCAGCGGTTTAATCTCACTCCGAAATGTTATTCTGAAACTAGTGAATGAAATGTTTCCTGTTAAAATACTACCGGTTTCACATCAGTAGAGATACGTATTTAGGTGACAGGCTTTTTAAACTGTCTTCGCGCGACAAAGTGACAGCTTAGAGCCAAGTCCCCTCGTTCATTTTCAAGATAAAAGAAGATAGCACGCTAAAAGCGTGACGATGAACGATGGGACTTGGCTCCAAGCAATCACTTTGTCGTGCCGTGTCTATTTAAAAAATCTGCCACCTGAAGACGCGCCAGTATTGATGCGAAACCGAAGTGACTTCTCAATAAAAGTATTTTAACAGCCAGAGCAGAATATTGTACTCACCACGTGGAATTTTGGCTTGGGTTGCCCGATCTGTAAAACAGAATGAAGATACAGGCTGACAGTTATTGAACTACACGAAAAAAAAGTACGTTAGTTACAAACTAGGTCGTGAACACAGTTTATTCAACATGTAAACGCCACTACAGATATTCAGATTTAGCTTATGACATGTTCGATATTCCTGCCATCATTGGCGATGATGTGGCACAGACGAATAGCGAATTTCTGCATGACTCGTTGAAGTATCGGAGCATCGATGCTGTCGATGACATTGTGAATGGCTGTTTTCAGCTCAGCAATGGTTTTGAGATTATTGCTGTACACCTTGTCTTTAATGTAGCCCCACAAAAAGGAGTCGCATGTGTTCAGATCCGGTGAATGTGGCGGCTAATCGAGACCCATGCCAGTGGCCTCTGGTTACCCCAGAGCCAGAATGCGGTCCCCAGAGTGCTCCTCCGGGACATTAAACACTCTTCTGGCCGGCCGAAGTGACCAAGCGGTTCTAGGCGCTACAGTCTGGAACCGCGCGACCGCTACGGTCGCAGGTTCGAATCCTGCCTGGGGCATGGATGCGTGTCATGTCCTTAGGTTAGTTAGGTTTAAGTAGTTCTAAGTTCTAGGGCACTGATGACCTCAGAAGTTGTCCCATAGTGCTCAGAGCCAAACACTCTTCTGTTTCCATTGCATCGAGCTCCGTCTTGCATGAACCACATCTTATCGAAATCAGAGTCACTTTGGATAATGGGAATGAAATCATCTTCCATGACCCTCACGTACCGTTCGGTAGTCACCGTGTCATCAAGGAATATAGCACCGATTATTCCGTGTCTTTCCCAAAACCTCAATTTCTGTGAAAGACAGGAAAGGAGCTGGAAGAATAGTCGAACGGAATGGATGGCGTCTTGAAAGGAGGATGTAAGATGAATATTAAAAGAAGCAAACCTAGGATAATGAATGTAGTCGAATTAAGTAAGGTGCTGCGGACAAAGTAAGGTTGGGATACGAAACACATGAAGTATTAGATCACTTTTGCTATTTGATGATGGCCGAAGTAAAGAGGATATAATATGTAGACGGACAATGGCAAGAAAGGCGTTTCTGAAGAAGAGTAATTTGTTAACATCGATTTTATGACTAAGTTCAAATGGTTCTGAGCACTATGGGACTTAACTGCTGAGGTCATAAGTCCCCTAGAACTTAGAACTAATTAAACCTAACTAACCTAAGGACATCACACACATCCATGCCCGAGATAGGATTCGAACCTGCGACCGTAGCGGTCGCGCGATTCCAGACTGTAGCGCCTAGAACCGTTCAGCCACTCTGGCCGGCCTATGACTAAGTGTTAGGAAATGTTTTCTGAAAGTATTTGTCTGGAGTGTAGCCACATATGGAAGTGAAAGATGAACGAGGAATAGTTCAGACGTGAAATGTTGTGCTACAGAAGCATTTCGAAGATTAGGTGGGTAGGCTACATAACCAGTGAAGAGGTACTGACTAAACTGGGGAAACAAGAATTTTGTGGCGGAAATTCCGTAAAAGAAGAACACATTCTAAGACATCAAGGGATCACCAATTTAGTACTGGAGGGAAATGTGGAAGGTAAAAGTCGTAGAGGGAGTCCAAGAGATATGTGCCAGTATGCAGATTCAAAAGAACGTGGGTTGCAGTTGTTATTCGGTGATGAAGAGGCTGGCACAGGGTAGAGTAGCATGGAGAGCTGCATCAAACTAGTCTTCGGGCTGAAGACTACAACAACAAGTCTGATTACTGCCATTTCAAGCTTATGCTCCCGGACAGATAACACGTGTGCCAACGAAGGAGCAGCGTTCATGGCGTGGAAAAAAAGAGAAAAGAAAAAAGCGCGAACCCATGGCAGACTGTCGTTAATTATTTTCATTCGCGCAGTTCTGTGAGGGGGAGATACGAAAAAGTTCTCGCAAAAGCGGAAGCCCGAAAGGGTGCTGAGTCCTCCCTAATGGAAATCCCGTCTGAGTATACTTAACGCGTAGAAAGTTTTTGCTAGGAAACTCCAACAGGAAATTTGAAAACTTTTTCGAGCGTCCGGCGCTCTTTATCAGATTGTTCCGTCATATTAAGAAACGGCGGTGGCCCGAAAATTGGGACATGAGGACGCGGCAGCGGCGGCGGCTTCACTTCAGCTGCTGCTCGCTTCTTTGTATTCTTGCCTGGCCGGAACGGGTCGATGGCAGCACAATCAGAGTGCAGACCGGACGCACAGGCGGCGCTCCAGGGGCTAATCCAACATTCAGTGTGGCGCACGACTGCCGTTTCTGGCACATCGATTACATATTTGCCCAAGACGGACTCTATGATTAACAATCGATCTCGGCCAGCCGCCTCTCAACCGTTACAGCTTGCATATATTCTCTCGAACCCCCTGCACTGGGAATATCCAAAGGCAGTTCATGTTAATATGGCCCAGTCACCTAAACTGGGCTGAAAAGCGATTGACTACCTGCGCCACCACGCGTATTATCTTTCTTACCGAATAAATTGGCGCAACTACTAACATACTGCAGTCTAGAGATGGGGGATCCGCTCCTGAACTAATTCATAGAGTTGAATCTTTCAAAGGAGTGACCAATCAGTGATTCAGAAAAAAAGAACAGTAGCTCCAAACGTTTCCCACAGCAGAGAGAGAGAGAGAGAGAGAGAGAGAGAGAGAGAGTGTCGGAGCAGACCAGTGGGGCCTCTGCTGGTCAGAGCACACTGCACGCCACACAACACAGCCAGCGCCGGCCTCTACCCTGCTTCTGCCTTGGCTGCCTGCATTGTGCAGTGCCCCATTGGATTTTGTGTTTCACATATGCCGTGCCCCCTCTGTGCTTCCTCTGCCGCGTGCGGTGTCTGGCGCACCTTAGCATAGCACTCCGTCGGCGATCGTTTCAGTCGCACGTCCTGCCCTCTGGGCAGTTGATGCGAGCAACAGGACAGAGAGCCTCCTAGCGGAGAACATAAGAACTACTTGCAACAACCTGCTCGCAAGAGAACGGACGATTTGTCTCCCAGCGGGTGAGTGGTGGCAGTTCACCGCTCCCCCCACCCTCGGAACATGCCCGCTCAACGCTCACCCCACCGTTCTCGACTCTAGCCAGAGCGTTGAGCAAAGCAACTCAGGCGTCACTCTGGTCTCTGCGGTCTTAGCTCACGCAGTAATACAGCTCGCGTCTCGACCTGCTTGACTCGGCGCCTCTGCATCAGAGTTCATCTCTACTGGATATTGTTCTTCGTAGTAATACCGTTATGTATATTACATAATTATGTTATGTATACATCATTTGTTTAAACTGATCAGATTAGGTTCCTGACGGCTCCTCTTACTATAGGATTTTTTTATTATGGTCACTCGAATTTACACTTTAATTACGAGCGAACCGATAAACGTATAGCAAAAGTGATACACCAATATTTTCCTTGTTTTATTCTGCGGAAGGCTATATGCAGCACTTTGGTCTTACAGTTAAATTTATATATTTTTTTTCTTATTTTAGTACGGATTTTGCGATTTTAGGCGTCTTTGGAAGGAAATGTTCACTTTAAAAATATACGGCTTGCGATGTATTTGTACGAGGTTAATGAAATTTTAATACATTATAGCCAAATATATTGTTGATGTAAATCTCAAGTTACAACATTTTCCGATCACCCAAAAAACCACGATAGTGCAAAATAAATCAATAATCAAAAACTTTGTCATATCATGGAAATTTCAATAAACAATACAAAATTCTTACTCATTATCTGTGTTACTTCAAAATAGAATCAAATAAGATCAAAATACAGGTGTAGTACTGGAATAAACCAAGTTTAAAGGGCAATGTGCCTTCCATTTATTTTCTGTTGTGAATGAGTGGTGAGTCATGAAAAAGAGCTAGTTCATTTCAGGGAGTGAACAGTTCTGATCCGATCTCTGAAAAGAACAGTTTTGCCCATCTCTACTGCAGTCACAATCGCGGAAGTGGAGACGGGATCAGAGCAGACATACTGTTCGGGTTCCTTGCGATTTCTTGCTTAATTTACGTTGCTTTTGGTCTCGACTGCTTGGTCCATCCTTGTCTATTTTAAATTAGTACTCCCTATCAAATGGCATCGGAGAGATGACAAATTCTGTATTACTGCTACTCCGTCCGCCCCGTACGCAGAACAGTTTTACAGTTTATCTGGCGCACTGATTTTGTCAATACAGGGTGTCACAAAAAGGTACGGCCAAACTTTCAGGAAACATTCCTCACACACAAAGAAAGAAAATATGTTATGTAGGCATGTGTCCGGAAACGCTTACTTTCCATGTAAGAGCTCATTTTATTACATCTCTTCAAATCACATTAATCATGGAATGAAAACACACAGCAACAGAACGTACCAGCGTGACTTCAAACACTTGAAATGTTCAAAATGTCCTCCGTTAGCGAGGATACATGCATCCACCCTCCGTCGCATGGAATCCCTGATGCGCTGATGCGGCCCTGGAGAATGGCGTATCGTATCACAGCCGTCCACAATACAAGCACGAAGAGTCTCTACATTTGGTACCGGGGTTGCGTGGACAAGAGCTTTCAAATGCCCCCATAAATGAAATTCAAGAGGGTTGAGGTCAGGAGGGCGTGGAGGCCATGGAATTGATCAGACTCTACCAACCCACCGGTCACCGAATCTGTTGTTGGGAAGCCGGCCGGAGTGGCCGTGCGGTTATAGGCGCTACAGTCTGGAACCGCGTGACCGCTACGGTCGCAGGTTCGAATCCTGCCTCGGGCATGGATGTGTGTGATGTCCTTAGGTTAGTTAGGTTTAAGTAGTTCTAAGTTCTAGGGGACTGATGACCACAGTAGTTAAGTCCCATAGTGCTCAGTGCCATTTGAACCATTTTTTGTTGTTGTTGAGAAGCGTACGAACACTTCCTCTGAAATGTGCAGGAGCTCCATCGTGCATGAACCAGATGTTGTGTCGTACTTGTAAAGACAAATGTTCTAGCACCACAGGTGGAGTATCCCGTATGAAATCATGATAACGTGCTCCATTGAGCGTAGGTGGAAGAACATGGGGCCCAATCAAGACATCACCAACAATGTCTGCCCAAACGTTCAGAGAAAATCTGTGTTGATGACGTGATTGCGCAATTGCGTGCGGATTCTCGTCAGCCCACACATGTTGATTGTGAAAATTTACAATTTGATCAGGTTACTGACGAAACTAAAATGAGCTCTAACATGGAAATTAAGCGTTTCCGGACACATGTCCACATAACATCTTTTCTTTATTTGTGTGTGAGGAATGTTTCCTGAAAGTTTGGCCGTAACTTTTTGTAACACCCTGTATATCCAAGAATTAAACGTGGAGAATTTTAACTTTTCTACCGTTTTCGATTTAAGCATCCCTGCCTCCAGACGATGTGTCCCGCCGTTTGGCAGTTGTCCACTGTATTTTGTTATGAGCTGAAGATGGCATGTAGATAACCCGAAACTAGTAAGCAATAAAATTACATTTGCTATCTTGACACTGAAGGTTTTTCTTGAAAACACACCTGTAACACAACAGAATTAATTTACTTTTTCGCGAGCTATTCCTTCAGCACTAACTTGGTGAGGATATTACAGACCGGAGTGGCACCCTCCCACAAAATTCTCACAAAAAATTGAAGTTTTCTGTATGCCCACTTCATACTGCTTCTAAATATCGCCTCTAGGTAACTGACATCAGAAAGTGGTCACGAATGCCGCAACTGTTTGCTGAATGGTGTTTTTTATCGTTTGCGTTACAAACAGATGCCCCGATATTTGAGGACAATATGTCTCTTACTACGGGCCACTGATCCCGTCAAACCACGAAGCGGTTTGCAGCGACACACTACAATGGGTGGCCTGTAAGGCAGCTCAGTTCTTCCCGTGCACAAATCTCAGCATTACAACAAATTTCACCTAACAGCCGAGATGTGTCTGCCGCCGTTGTCAAGCTAAGTAAACTCGCATTCACCGCTCAAACGTCCTAATATAACTACTGTACTTGGGACACTCGCAGACATCTTTCGACGCGCAACAACTGCTCTATGTAACAACCTAATGGTCATTTTTAATAATGTTCATAACCAACATATCTATCTAGACGGTCTGTGAATAATCGATAATGACCGACAGCAGTTGCAGGACGACGAATCCGCTGTGATTTTTCGCGAATGCTTCCTGTTACTTGAGAAAGCGTTCCAGAGCCACGAAATAATGTTGGGAAATTAAAATGGGATTTGGTACCTTTTAGTGCGGATGTCCATTTTAACGTAAGTGTCGATCATTCGGTTACCAACTTACTTCCACTGTGACTGATTGCATCTGCGTTACTGATTCGGAGATAAAATACTGAAACAAGTGGTTTTTTTATCTATAAATCAAGAGAGCATATTCAGCTTCGCTGAATTTACGATAGAAATCAGAAAAAGATGAACCGTTTTCTTGTATTATCAAATAAGGCAAAGTGTTCGGCACCGATATACACACTCCTAATGACTTTTCGTCCGCTTTTGATCTAAAACTCGGAGTGAATTAACTTCCGTAGCTGTTAAATGCCGATAAAGCAATAAAAATTCGCTCTACAACGATTCACGATTTAAAAAGGAAGCATTAACGCACTACTCTTGAATGTATGTTATAATGAAAATAGTGAGCTCCTTGTCCAGGCCGGCCGCCCTGTCATCCTCTGCCTTTCGGCGTCATGCGGCAGCAGAGGCGCATGTGGTTGGCACACCGCTCTCCATGGCGTTTTGCACATTTTCCACACCTTGGAGCCGCTACTACTAAATCAGGTTGCATCTGAATTGGTATTCTTGGCAGCGCCGGGAATCGAGTCCGGGTCATCCGCATGGCAACCAGCTAAGCAGAACACTCAGCTACGGATGCGGACTTACAGAACAAAACAGACCGTCATAACAGTTCACTCAAAGAAACGGGTAAATAATACAGACTGCAAAATGTAACCCTGACAGCGCACCATTTGATTACGAAATTACGGCGCTCCATCCTTTCGGATCTTGTTCCTACACTCCTATTCATATTCACAAATTAAGCCGTTTAAAATATTTTCTGCACAAGTAGTGTCCCGTATAACTAGAAAGAGCAGAACTCTGTCTGGTTTTTCTTCACCATGTGTCTAATAATTCTCAACCAAAGAACTGGATTTTTCTTATCACAGAACGCCATTAAGCTTGGAGCGGATGCTAGAGAAAATATTACAGAACTTGCAAATCAGTGCTTGTCGAATTATTTTAGTAAATATTTTTGTGACATCGTAACTTTCTTTTGTGTTGACTCTGTCACTGGGTTTCCACGGTTCGGATCCTTATTGTCAAGTTATATGTGGAAACGAGGCCTCCCAGTGGACGCATCACGCAACCAGCAGATTGAGGTCAATAAAATGAAGCCCCAGAAGGGAAGGCAAACGAAAGGGCAGCGCAGACAACGTGGGTGTTCTCTACGCAACGGCGCCGTAGTCGAACAACGCAGTAGCAGCATCTGGCATAGCCAGTTTTCTTGAGAATAAAAAGAATTGGGGAAAAAATGTAAATGCAGCTAAGCCAGAAAGCATTATTCTACGCAGCAAGTATGCAGACATATCTAAATGATATGTCCACATACTTCTATACGAACTCTGAGGAATTTTCACCATCTGATCCCGTTAATTTTCATCAGTTTCTCCTTTCAGTCATTGTGGAAGGTTAGAGATGATGAAATCGGGCATTATGGAAAGGGTGAAAGGCAACTTACTACGCAACAATAGCTTGCGCGGATCGGAACAGAATTTTAAAAGGCTTACTAATATAAAAATTGCGACGAGACCTTTGACAGTAACAGAAAAATTTCCCGTTGCACATTGATATATCGTAATAGGACGTTTACCACGGGTGAACAACTTTAGAATAGTTGCAACAGTTTGCATAATCCCTTAAACTTATGAGAAAGAATCAACTGTTGATATTGCACTGCCGTTCCCACTGCTCTCTGTGCTGCGTGAAATATTACACTGGACCTCAGCTGTGGCATTCGTAGGCCGGATAATGGTCCTGCTGAATTTGAATGTTAACTGAAGGATGCGATGAAACGAGCAAAGACTGCTCAGAAATGCGTCGCGACTTGGGTAGCTCTGTTCACACCTGAAAATCAACAGAATGGTGTCCACCCCATCCCTCCTCGAGAGTCAAAAATAAACCTAGAGACCTCAATAAACGACAGAGAACCAGTGCAAGTAGTTTTGGGGACGATTCTCGCTTGATTCTCGCATGTATGTCATACTATTAATACGTCAGATAATAGTTCTGGGATTGCTGTAGTGGAAGTTTGATTACTGCACTATTAAAATGGTTCAAATGGTTCTGAGCACTATGGGACTTAACATCTGTGGTCATCAGTCCCCTAGAACTTAGAACTACTTAAACCTAACTAACCTAAGGACATCACACGCATCCATGCCCGAGGCAGGATTCGAACCTGCGACCGTAGCAGTCGCGCGGTTCCGGACTGCGCGCCTAGAACCGCTAGACCACCGCGGCCGGCCTGCACTATTATTCCAGTCCGCATGATGCTCGTGCACACACTCCCGGTAAGAAGTTTTGGTAAATCCTCTGGACTAATATGGCGACCAAAGTGTTGCCGTGTTTGTTTTGACTGAATCGTCTAGTGCAAAGACTGCAGTGGGATACACGAGATGGTAACGAAGTTGTTGAGAGAACTTCTGCGGCGTTGGAGTGGAAATCTGTCATTGACGCTCGTAAAATTCATGCAGATTAGCGGTGATCACGTGTATACCAAATACAGGGGTGTTTCAAAAAGGATCAAGTTACTTCAGAAGTATTTACGGTACTTAGTACAGGGTGACAATTATTGAACTATACGAAATAAAATCGTCGTAACTTCTGAACGGTTTGCGTTAGGACGTTCAAACTGCACAGTTGGACGTAGGGCATGATGGGAATTAGTATGCAGTGTATGGTTTGTTTGTAGCGACGAAGCCTAGTTTCATTTCGATGGGTTCGTCAATAAACAAAACTGGTGCATTTGGGGGACTGAAAATTCGCATTTCGCGATCGGGAAGTCTCTTCACCCTCAACGGGTGACTCTGTTGTATGCAAAGTTTTTGTTTCTTCTCTTTGTGCTTTAATTCCTACTGGAAACTTTTTTTTTTTGTTTTCGTTTACTGCTTGCTCAGTTTACTGCTTGCTCAGTTTACTAACTGAATAACATCGCCGATAGGCTACAACTCCGTCACAATCCCTTCTGAACCAATGCTTCCGTTTCATGTCCCTTGACACATTGACTGCCGTCTAGTTTCTGTACAAGTCGTAAATAGCCTTTCATTCTCTGTATTTTACCCGTGCTAACTTCAGAATTTCAAAGATAGTGCTCTACTCAAATCTGTCAAAAACTTTCAGTAAGTCTGCAGCTGCAATAAATGTAGGTTAGTCTTTTCGTAATCTATCTTCTAAGATAACTCGTAGGGTCAGTATTGCTTCGCGTGTTCCTACACTTCTCCGGAATCAAAACTGATTTTCTCCGAGACCGCTTTGTACAAGTTTTTCCATTTTTCTGTAAAGAGTTCGTGTTAATATTTTGCAACCACGATGTATTAGACTGATACTTCGGTAATTTTCACACTTCCCAGCAACTGCTTTCTTTGGAATTAGAATTATTAGATTCTTCTTAAAGTCTGAGGGGTTTTCAACTGTCTCACACATCTTGCTCACCAAATGAAGAGTTTTATCATCGGTGGCTCTCCCAAGGCTATCGTAGTTCTGGCAAGGCCGCGGTGGCCGAGCGGTTCTAGGCGCTTCAGTCCGGAACCGCGCGGCTGCTACGGTCGCAGGTTCGAATCCTGCCTCGGGCATGGATGTGTGTGATGTCCTTAGGTTAGTTAGGTTTAAGTATTTCTAAGTTCTAGGGGACTGATGACCATAGATGTTAAGTCCCATAGTGCTCAGAGCCAACCAAGTTCTGGCAAAATGTCGTCTATTCCCTACGCCTTGTTTCGACATAAGTCCCTTAATGTCCTGTCAAACTTTCTCACAGTATCGTATTCACATCTCATCCTCGTCTACGTTCTCGTGCATCAGATATATTGACATAAATGGTTTGCGGCTTAGGTCGTCTATCTTAACTTAAATGTATATATTTTCGTACAATTTAAAAAAATCTATGGTAATAACAAACGCCTCAGGCGTATGAAATTTAGCTTGCGGCCAATTTCACTATGAGTTGAGATAACGAAATACAGTGCGGATATTTCACTGTGGAAAGAGGTAGGTAAATCATCTACGTGTCACCATCATTACACTGGTGATGTAGCCATCCTGCTCTGTCTGTCGCTATCATTACACTTGGTTGTTGTTGTTGGTCATTCTACACGTAGAAAAGGAAAATTGTTTCAGGAACGGCTCCGTCAACACCTCGGCGGTTTTAGGTCTGTGTCTGAATGATTTGTCGATGAGACAGCGGTAGTGGGAATGTGCAAAATCAAACTCCCTAAACCTGTTTATCCAATTTTTCTTAAATTCCTGATTGTGCATTAGCCCTCATGGAAAAACACGTACAGAAGATAGAATGTATATTTTTTGTGTTAAATGATTTTTCAAATACTAGGCTCTTCTAGATGAGAGAATGCATAATTTAGTGCCATGCTCAGCTATCATGACCTTGTCGACATTTGTGTTCTTTCGTCTTATATACATTCTTTCCTATATTTTTGTGTGTTTGTCAATGCGAAACGCCACAGCGGTTATTTATCGGGAAAAGATTGGTTTGTTTAATCAGGATTGTACCTTTTTCTTGAAAAGTTATGTTTGTAAAAACTGTTAAAATTACTTTTGGGAATAAAAAACAAAGTTCCATTTAAACAATTATGTGTTACTTTCTCGAATTAATATATCTAGTGATGACGCACGTGCATAAATTAATTCGGAAATTAACGACTGAAAATGGGGCTCGACGGCAAAGCCCCGCCTGCGACACCACCGAGGTAGTAGATATAAAGCTTCCCTCACCTGCTTGTGATCGTTTCCAACGTACAGAATGGAAAAAAAAAACGCAATACCTTTTGAGTGTTGTTGTCTCCTCCTCCGCTGGTGGATTTTGCTATTGCAGTGCTCTTCCTCTTAGAAAGACGAAGGCAGGAGAGCAGAATGAATTATTTTGGCGACAGGAAGTTGCCATGCTTTCCCTTGAAATAGAGAATTTATTCACGTTCCTTGCATTTCAGCTAGGGGAACGGTTGTGGCGGAGAGGGGGAGGGCTAATTACTCAAAGCTGTTTCGTGCCACGTGAGGTAGTCAGAAGTCACGACGGTCGATGGCGGTGAAAATCAATGTTACCTGCACACCGTTACAGCGCGCGCGCGCATACACACACACACACACACACACACACACACACACACACACACAGCGAAGAGGAGAGAAAGGAGGGAGGTCAGAGGAAGGGTCGAAGGCCCGCAATTTAATTACTCAGTTCTCTTCAACTCAATAACAGAGGCAGCCGGCAGCGGCACTTGGACATGTTTCGAAGCGGACAGCCCTTCTATTTTGACAGTGCTTTGACGCATGGGGGCGTGTTCCTGTGTGACGCCCCGTGCTGTCTGCATTACGGGTCGCGTCAGACAGGTATTGGCCGCTGCTGGCCGTTAATTTCGCCCACTCCTCTGTGGTTGCCTGCGGAAAACAAAACGCTTCCGATACCAACTATGCTATGGGTAGTACTCTAAAACCAAAAAGATACTGCGAGTCTCGAAGAAACACTAGAGGTACCATGCGTCAACTGATACGGTACTTGGCTAAGATCGTTTTCTGTGCTTTTTGTAGCCTCTAGATTTTCAGAATCTGTATCAGAATTGTCTGGTACTAACTACACTACTGGCCATTAAAATTGCTACACCATGAAGCTGAAGTGCTACAGACGCGAAATTCAACCGACGGGAAGAAGATGCTGTGATACGCAAGTGATTAGCTTTTCAGAGCATTCACACAAGGTTGGCGCCGGTGACGGCACCTACAACGTGCTGACATGAGGGAAGTTTCCAACCGATTACTCATACACAAACAGCACTTGACCGGCTTTGCCTGGTGAAACGTTGTTGTGATGCCTCGTGTAAGGAGGAGAAATGCGTACCATCACGTTTCCGACTTTAATAAAGGTCGGATTGTAGCCTGCGGTTACCCTTGACGCTGCATCACAGACAGGAGCGCCTGCGATGGTGTACTCAACGATGAACCTAGGTGCACGAATGGCAAAACATCATTTTTTCGGATGAATCCCGGTTCTGTTTACAGCATCATGATGGTCGCATCCGTGTTTGGCGACATAGCGGTGAACGCACATTGGAAGCGTGTATTCGTCATCGCCGTACTGGCGTATCACCCGGCGTGATAGTACGGGATGCCATTGGTTACACTTCTCGGTCACCTCTTGTTCGCTTTGACGGCACTTTGAACAGTGGACGTGACATTTCAGATGGGTTACGACCCGTGGCTCTACTCTTCATTCGATCCCTGGGAAACCCTACATTTCAGCAGGATAATGCACGACCGCATGTTGCAGGTCCTGTACGGGACTTTCTGGATACAGAAAATGTTCGACTGCTGCCCTGGTCAGCACATTCTCCAGATCTCTCACCAATTGGAAACGTCTGGCCATGGTGGCCAAGCAACTGGCTCATCACAATACGCCTGTCACTACTCTTGATGAACTATGGTATCGTGTTGAAGTTCCATGGTCAGCTGTACCTGTACACGCCATCCAAGCTCTGTTTGATTCAATGCCCAGGCGTGTCAAGGCCGTTATTACTGATTTCTCAGAATCTATGCACCCAAATTGCGTGAAAATGTAATCACATATCAGTTCTAGTATAATATATTTGTCCAATGAATACCCGTTTATAATCTGCATTTCTTCTTGGTGTAGCAATATTGATGGCCAGTAGTGTAATTTCTAAGCGTTGCCCGGTTACTGTTATGTCAACATGTGACCCCCTATCTGTTACATCCATTATAGCGTGCGACTGTTAATGAGAATGAAGCGGAAGGCGTCATTTGCGTGGCTGTTATTAGTGGTAAGCATTGACGATTTTGTGCAGTGACATATGGGGCGACCGAGAAGTTAGGTTGTCACTTGTACTGTCAATAATAAAGTGAATTAACCACAGAACGTACATGGCATAGCAGATAGTGTAAAGATACTAAAGGTATTTACAGTGCAAGAAGACCAGTCACATATGCTGCATTATGCCGCTGAAATTCTTGTACTTCGTACTGTACATCGGTCACATAGAATTTACATACCTAACCGGACGTTGATTGAGACATGAAAGTACGTTTCATGTGTTGTTGTGGCACAGTACGAAGGAGAATTTTTATGCCCTTATAACTGCCTCTGTTTCTGTGCAAGTTGTAAATAATTTTTCACTCGTGTATTTTATTCCTGTTGCGATCAGAATTTCAAAGAGTGTCCTCCAATCAACTCTCTCAAAATATTTCTTTAAATGTGCAAATCATGCAAATGTAGATTTGTCTTTCTTCAGTGTGTTTTCTAAGATATGTCGTATGGTCAGTATGTCCTCGCATCTTCCTACACGTTTCCAGACGAAGTGTCCCGCCGTTTGGCAGTCCTCCACTAATCACCGTATTTCGCTATGAGCTGAAGATGACTTGTAGATAACCCGAAAATAGTAACCAATAAAATTACATTTGCGATCTTGACTATGGAGGGTTTTCCTGAAAACACATCTGTAACACAACATATCGCTTATCTGCAAATTTCAAGCCGGCCGGTGTGGCCGAGCGGTTCTAGGCGCTTCAGTCTGAAACCTCGCGACCGCTACGACCACAGGCTCGAATCCTGCCTCGGGCATGGATGTGTGTGATGTCCTTAGGTTAGTTAGGTTTAACTAGTTCTAAGCTCTAGGGGACTGATGACCTCAGATGTTAAGTCCCATAGTGCTCAGAGCCATTTGAGCCATTTTTTGCAAATTTCGCCTGTGCGGCGGGTCGACGTCCACATACTGTTCCTTCACCGTGTCTATCAATAGTTTTGACCGTCTAATTCGTTAATAACAATATGTTTCCAGCGATATTGACAACTCTGATGCTACATGTTCACAGATTCTGGCTTCCAGTGCTCTTTGCAGGATAGCCTTATTAGCCTGTGTGAAGATTAGTAAGCTGCTAAGGCCTGGCCTTAACTCTATGAGAAAGTTGCACGCTGTTCCGAAAGTACTGGTTGGGTCGATATCACCGTCGCCTCTCCCGCAGAAATACTGTATCGCAGCAGGTTTTTGTTTAATAGAACTATTCGGCATTAACTGCGTAACTATGGTGAATAAATCTGCTCATAATCTCAAGGAATAAAGTATTTTTTGCAGCTCACCTTATACTGGTTGTCGTTCGTTGCTAAGACAACCACCGATAGTAGTTCACTCATGAGCGCAAGTATCTAACTGGTATCTGTGAGCTAACGTTACGGCTGTGTCAGAAGTTATGGCACCTTTTCACTTTTGAAAACTGTAGGTCACTTGGTGAACTTATAATACTCTTTAAGAATTGATCATGTATGTTACTACTACCTCCAACGCCCAAAGTAGATTCATCGGATATCATCAGTCTAGAAGATGGACTGCTTCCCTTTCTGTCACTCTCACTCATTTAATGATTCGGCTTTAAGATTTAACACGGTGAGGGTCTAGCACAAACACGTTTGCAACAACTAACTTCTCAACACAGGTTTTAAATTTCCATTGACATCATCTTCTGTTCAGTTTTTATTCGTTACTCATAGTACATTTCTATCGTCACTGTAATAACACGGGACTGATGACCACAGCTGTTAAGTCCCATAGTGCTCAGAGCCATTTTGTAATAACACAAAATCTGGTTGCTCACGCGTATAAGCGCGATTTAATACTGTGAAGACAACCAGCCCAACCAGGCAACAGCTGATAGCTGAGTTAAGATCATAAAAAGCTTTCCATCTTTTTTCTTTCTACAATACATTGAAATACAATATATTTTTTAATAAGACTCAAAGGCCGCTATCCCAACGCCGACGTCTTTCAGCTTCGCGCGTTTGGTGACCGACAGTCAAAGACGTCTAACCTTGTTGAAGGAAGTTCGCCGCCGTTGCTCCAGCGTGCCTGAACCCATGGTGCAGAAGGAAACGACAACACGCAGTACCCACTGTTTCTAACTTAAAACTACACATATCACAGATACAGTTATTTTGGATATTATGACCCGATACGGGTTGACTACATTTCCTTTAATACGAGGGTCACTCCAAAAGAAATGCACACTATTTTGTTTAAATTCCATCTTTTATTATATACGTTTGAAAGTTTTACAGCGTGTAGACACATCCTTCAGGAACAATATTTTCATTTCTCCACATAATTTCTATCCCTCTCAACTGCCTTACGCCATCTGTATACCCGCCCCTGTATACCCGCACGGTAAAATTCTGGACCAACCTGTTGAAGCCACTGTTTGGCAGCGTGCACAACGATGCCTCTCCATTGATTGCCTCCTCGTCTCTTACGAAAAATGATGGAGCCATGTTTCATCACCTGTCACAGTTCTTTCAAGAAATTCAAATTCATCTCCACCATTCTCGCACTGTTCCAAAAGTTCGCTGCATAAAGTTTTTCTTGTTTCTTTGTGAGCCACTGTCAACATCCTGGGAACCCACCTGGCACAAACCTTTTTTAACGCCAACACTTTCAATATTCTGCAAACACTTCCTTCCCCTAACCCAACGTAGCGTGACAATTCGTTCACTGTGATGCGTCTGTCAGCAGTCGCCAATTCGTTAACTCTCTGCACATTATCTGGAGTGTGTGCAGTACGAGGCCTGCCGCTGCGAGGACAATCCTCAATATTGCCGTGCCCGCTTTCATCACGTAACCCGCTTGCCCACCGACTAACTGTACTGCGATCGACAACAGCATCTCCATACATCTTTTTCAACCTCTTGTGTATGTTTACCACTGATTCTTTTTCACAGCACAGGAAATCTATGACAGCACGTTCCTTCTAACGATCGTCAAGTGTAGCGGCCATCTTGAAGACATGCTGTGACGGCGCCACTCTCGGGAACAGGTTGAACTAAGTTTGAAAACAAGCGGGAAGGATGTATCTACACAGTGTAAAACTTTCACACATGCAGAATTAAAACTGTATTTTTACAAAAATAGTCTGCATTTCTTTTGGAGTGACCCTCGTATGAAATTACGTACTTTGTATAACCAGAGTTCTTACCACTATCAACGCATCGAACCGCGTCACTGAAGAAAGGTAGTGCTGGGCAAGCAAGTGTTATATTCTCTGTTAATATCAGCACACGTGCCACGTAATAA
Organism: Schistocerca serialis cubense; assembly: GCF_023864345.2. Classification (NCBI taxonomy): domain Eukaryota; kingdom Metazoa; phylum Arthropoda; class Insecta; order Orthoptera; family Acrididae; genus Schistocerca; species Schistocerca serialis. The sequence continues at coordinate 864,769,028 of NC_064641.1, read as the reverse complement.
GAGTTCAACGGAACCCACCCCTAAGTCGGTTTCCCCATTTTTTTCATTTTCCTGCAAATAATTCATGTCAGTATTTTTTAACCGCGACTTATTAAACTGCTAGCATTCACACCTGTCAGCAGCTAACTTCTTTAGAATTGGGATTATTACATTCTTCTTGTAGTATGAATATATTTTGGGAGTATCATATATCTTGCACAGCAGGCGGAATAATTTCGTCATGGTTGTCTTTCGCAAGGGCCTCAGTAATTCTCTAAGTATATCGTCTTTCAGAACTTTGGGAAATACACTGAAGTGGTGAGTCATTGGATAGCGAAATCGATATATAGAGATGGCGGCAGTATAGCGTACGCAAGGTATAAAACGGCGATGCATTGTCGGAGCTGTCTTTTCTACTCAGGTGGAAGTGAAGTGATCGTATGGCATTGTTGGCCGGGAGCCCCCATGCGAGGAAGTTCTGCGGCCGTATTGCAAGTTCTTTTTTAGTTGACGCCACTTCGGCGACTTGCGTGCGTGAGTGATGATGAAATGACGATGAACACACAACGTCCACTCATCACGGGCAGAGAAAATCCCTGACCCGCCGGGAATCGAAACCGGGACCCCGTGCGCGGGAAACGAGAACGCTGCCGCGAGACCACGAGCAGCGGACTCTACTCAGGTGATTCATGTGAAAAAGCATCCGACGGGATTGTGGCCGCACGACGGGAATTAACAGAACGCGGAACTGTGTTACACAAGGGACATTCCATTACGGAAATTGTTAGGGAATTCAGTATTCCGATATCCTCTGTGTCATGAGTGTGGCGAGAGTACCAAATTTAAGGCGTTACGTCTCACTACGTACAGCATAGCGCCGTTTGCGTAAAGTTGGCAGTGCTAACAGACAAGCAACATTGCGCGAAACAGCCGTAGGGTTTAATGTGGGACCTATGACGAACGTATCCGTTAGGACAGTGCGGCGAAATTTGGCATTAATGGGCTGTGGGGTTAGGTGACCGACGCGAGTGTCCTTACTAGCAACACAAAATCGCCTGCAGCGCCTCTGCTGGGCCGTGACCATATCGTTTGGACCCTAGAGTACTGGAAACCCGTGGTCTGTCCAGAAGAGTCCCGATTCCAGTTGGTAAAAGCTGATAGTAGGGCTCAGGAGTGTCGCCGAGCCCATGAAGCCATGGACCCAAGTATTCAACAAGGCACTGAGCAAGATGGTGGTGGCTCCATAATGGTGTGGACATTGTTGACATGGAATAGACTGGGTCTATTGTTCCAATTGAACCGTTGATTGCCTGGTAGTGGATATGTTCGGCTATTTGGGGACCGCTTGCAGCCATTTATTCATTCATGTGATGTCCCCAAAAAATGATGGAATTTTTGTAAATGACAATGGGCCTTGTCACTGGACCACAGTTGTTTGTTATTGGTTTGAAGAACGTTCTGGATAATTCGAGTGAATGATTTGGCCACCTAGATTTCCCGACAGCCGGCCGGAGTGACCGAGCGGTTCTAGGCGCTACAGCCTGAAACTGCGCGACCGCTACGGTCGCAGGTTCGAATCCTGCCTCGGGCATAGATGTGTGTGATGTCTTTAGGTTAGTTAGGTTTAAGTAGTTCCAAGTTCTAGGCGACTGATGACCTCAGAAGTTAAGTCCCATAGTGCTCAGATCCATTTGAACCATTTTTGAATTTCTCGTCATGAATCATCGCGATTATTTATGGGACTATTCGAGAGATCGGCTCGTGCCCAAAATCCTGCATCGGCAACACTTCCGCAATTATGGACGGGTATAAATGGAATGGAACGGCATTTCTCCATCTACATCTACATGATTACTCTGCAATTCACATTTAAGTGCTTGGCAGAGTGTTCATCGAACCACAGTCATACTATCTCTCAACCATTCCATTCCCGAACAGGGCGCGGGAAAAACGAACACCTAAACCTTTCTGTTCGAGCTCTGATTTCTCTTATTTTATTTTGATGATCATTCCTACCTATGTAGGTGGGGCTCAACAAAATATTTTCGCATTCGGAAGAGAAAGTTGGTGACGGAAATTTCGTAAATAGATCTCACCGCGACGAAAAACGTCTTTGCTTTAATGACTTCCATCCCAACTCGCGTATCATATCTGCCACACTCTCTCCCCTATTACGTGATAATACAAAACGAGCTGCCCTTTTTTGCACCCTTTCGATATCCTCCGTCAATGCCACCTGGTAAGGATCCCACACCGCGCAGCAATATTGTAACAGAGGACGAACGAGTGTAGTGTAAGTTGTCTCTTTAGTGGACTTGTTGCATCTTGTAAGTGTCCTGCCAATGAAACGCAACCTTTGGCTCGCCTTCCCCACGATATTATCTATGTGGTCTTTCCAACTGACGTTGTTCGTAATTTTAACAACCAGGTACTTAGTTGAATTGACAGCCTCGAGAATTGTACTATTTATCGAGTAATCGAATTCTAGCGGATTTCTTTTGGAACTCGTGTGGATCACCTCACACTTTTCGTTATTTAGCGTCAACTGCCGCCTGCCACACCATACAGCAATCTTTTCTAAATCACTTTGCAACTGATATTGGTCTTCGGATGACCTTACTAGACGGTAAATTACAACATCATCTGCGAACAACCTATGAGAACTGCTCAGATTGTCACCCAGGTCATTTATATAGATCAGGAACAGCAGAGGTCCCAGGACGCTTCCCTGGGGAACACCTGATATCACTTCAGTTTTACTCGATGATTTGCCGTCTATTACTACGAACTGCGACCTTCCCGACAGGAAATCACGAATCCAGTCGCACAACTGAGACGATACCCCATAGGCCCGCAGCTTGATTAGAAGTCGCTTGTGAGGAACGGTGTCAAAAGCTTTTTCGGAAATCTAGAAATACGGAATCAACTTGAGATCCCCTGTCGATAGCGGCCATTACTTCGTGCGAAGGGACTTCGAATAACTTGTTGAGTGCATAGCAGATTGAGTTGGTGTACTGCGCCGGGCAAAAAGGCGGTGCGACACAATAGTGGTAGGTGTGCTTTTGTCACGTCAGGGTACTTCTGGCAGCGTCATATGTCCAATGTTACCTTCAGGTATTTGTCTTCTAAGAGGCAATGAGTGTAGAAACGTATAAAAAATAGCAGATATGTACAACAGAAATAGTTAGCTTTCCTTTGCCGATACTATAGAGAAAGCAGTGCGGGGCAGTCGAGGGAAGTAGTGTGACGAGACGAGCGCAAGACAGTGAGGCGGGCAATCCGTGCTGGGGCGGTCAGCGGGGCGTGACAATGGGCGAGGCTGCGCGGACGGAGAGGGACGGATCAATGCGCGCCCTCCTTGTTTACCGGCGCTAATTGAGAGCGCCGGCTGATTAAAAGTGCTCGCTGTGCCGGGCCGGGCCGGGCAGCCCCACGTGTCGGCGCCACAACCTCCCGCCCCGCCCCACGCGATTCCGCGCCGCGCCGTGCCCTGGCGCCCGGAGCCGGGCCTAATGAAGCGGCGACCCCTGTCCACCCACGTCCACCTCCACCTCACACCACTGCGCGTGTGCGCAGTGTTGTCGCTAACGTCACACCAACTAACTTTGCCTAGCCTTCTAATCGGATCGTTTGGAGAGTGCATACTGAGCGCTCAGGTTTATGCTGTGTTCCTTCACTGTCGGAAGGCATCGATACAGTTCCTTTAGTCAACCAAATTCGATCTTACCTAATATATCGGACCAGAGCAATGACAGGATTCCTGACTGCCTTACAGGCAGAACTCAACCATGTCGCTTTTGATGATACAAAATCGACATGTTGTTGTTGTTGTTGTGGTCTTCAGTCCTGAGACTGGCTTGATGCAACTCTCCATGCTACTCTATCCTGTGCAAGCTTCATCATCTCCCAGTACCTACTGCAACCTACATCCTTCTGAATCTGCTTAGTGTATTCATCTCTTGGTCTCCCTCTACGATTTTTACCCTCCACGCTGCCCTCCAATACAAAAATTGGTGATCCCTTGATGCCTCAGAACATGTCCTACAAACCGATCCCTTCTTCTAGTCAGGTTGTGCCACAAGCTCCTCTTCTCCCCAATCCTATTCAATACCTCCTCAATAGTTATACGATCTACCCATCTAATCTTCAGCATTCTACTGTAGCACCTCATTTCGAAAGCTTCTATTCTCTTCTCGTCCAGACTAGTTATCGTCCATGTTTCGCTTCCATACATGGCTACACTCCATACAAATTCTTTCAGGAACTACTTCCTGACACTTAAATCTATACTCGATGTTAACAAATTTCTCTTCTTCAGAAACGCTTTCCTTGCCATTGCCAGTCTACATTTTATATCCTCTCTACTTCTACCATCATCATTTATTTTGCTCCCCAAATAGCAAAACTCCTTTACTACTTTTAGTGTCTCATTTCCTGATCTAATTCCCTCAGCATCACCCGACTTAATTCGACTACATTCCATTATCCTCGATTTGCTTTTGTTGATGTTCATCTTATACCCTCCTTCCAAGACACTGTCTATTCCGTTCAGCCGCTCTTCCTGGTCCTTTGCTGTCTCTGACAGAATTACAGTGTCATCGGCGAACCTCGACTCTTATAACTGCCATCTGGTTTCTGTACAAATTGTAAATAGCCTTTCGGTCCCTGTATTTTACCCTGCCTCTATAGCCGTCCATAATTGCGAAAGTGTTGCCGGGCAGGAAGTTCTGCACGAACTGACCTCTCGATTATGTCCCTAAATGTTCGAATGGATGTCCAAATCGTACACGGCGACAATTGCGCAGTTATGGGCAACTGCTGAGGCAGCGTGGCTCTATGTTTCTGCGAGGCACTTCCAGTGACTTGTTGACGCCATGCCACGTCGAGTTGCTGCACTACTTCAGGCAAACGGAGATCCGACACGATATTTGGAGGTGTCCCATGACTTTTGTCACCGCATTGTAATGCCTGTAAGGGAAAGGGGAAGCCTGCAATATCAGTTTACAAAAATCGTCACTAACATTGGGACTACGTCACGGTATACAAATATTTAGGGGTAATACCAAGAAGCGTTATGAAATAGAACGAACGTGTAGAATCCCTATGGACGATGACGAGTGGAAAACTTACATGTGTTGGAAGAGTACCTGTAAGAGCGGAGCACCTTTAAAGGAAATCGTTCAGAAGAATTGTTAAAGCGTTTTGTGTCCTTATCATGTAGGCATCGTAGCCGAATCGGAAAAATTCGGAGAGTCGCTGATAGGAGCGTAAAAAAAATCAGTATTTTAAAAGAGAAAGGACGTCACAGATGCTCGGTTAATTTTGTATGAATATCTGGAAGAAAGACTATGTCGTTTTCGAAAAACTTTATTGAGTAAATTTGGGGAACTAGTGTTTTCTGTTTTTTTGAATAAGCGACAGATAACATGAGACGTTACACAGGTGGCATCTTTTAGTTGACGTGTAATAATCGCTGGATCTGTTACACGAGCATAAACCTCTCAGAGTTAAGAGTGGTTACCTTAAGCCGTCGGCGCACGGACCGTGCTGTCGAACGTTAACGTTGAGCGTGCCAAGTTCAACGTGTTGCTGAACGCTCAGGAACGATGCGACTCGTGCATACGGTACTTGGGCCCCAACGTGCTATACGCAATCGCAACACACTCCAGCGGCAGTTGAGGGATGTTTCTAGTTCGTAAATCACACTGTTTACTCAACGGGCGCGCGTAAAATTCCCAAGTTAGCTCTGTTAAAAAGCACATATCCTGCATCGTCCACGAAAAGGAAAGTACCATGTCCATTCAATAAGGGCGCAGGCTGATAAAAGTTCCATTACAAAGAGTGCGGTACATATTTGGAATGCTTTTCTGCATAAGATAAACATTATTTCATCATTCCCACATTTTAGTAAAACCCCAAGGTCAGTCCTACTTGATCACTGTTCCTACCCAGTAGCAGAATCATTGTAACATGTGAATTACGAAGCGTAAAAGAAAAAGGAGCAAAATATCTTTATACAAGTAGCACAAGCTGTCCTGTGGATTAAGCCAATCGAACAAATTTAAAAAAAGGTGGACTTATTTCATCAAATATTATAGCATATACTTACATTAAACTAATAATACAGTATCAGAACCTAATAAAAATGCGAATGTTAGGAAAAAAGATTGGAAGTGTTAAGACGCGAACCACCGCCCCAACAAAGACTCGTTATTAGTCAGAGACGCTACCTTTATTTTTTGTCATTTTGTTCGTTTTCGTTCGTTGCATCTGGTCGGGGCGGACGTCTCAAGACACTCGTTTCAGTTCATCGTTGATTCATTAACTCAGTTGTTTTATTACAGAGGGCGAGCAGCCCTCTGACCGAACACGCTGAGCTACCGTGCCGACATCATTGTAACATGTTACTCATTACGCTAAACCAACAATAGGCTCCTCTTACTTAATCATATTGTGTTACCCTTTGCTAAATACGTTAATCGTAGATAATTATGTTACTAATTGAAATTTAATTATAACAAATTGTACCAAGAACAATGCGTTTTGGGTCGATTTTCAGTGTTTCGCTGCCTTCAAATAGCCTACTCTCATAACACGCAAGGTACAATAATTCTTTTGCCACGAATTTGATGCTTCTCATTATTTTATTGGAATGAATCACACAACTAACAACGGACTTTCCAGTGATTCTCAATTTGCTGGTGCTCAGAAACGGCATATATACCGGGTTATCAAAATGTCAGTATGAATTTGAAAACTTAATAAACCACGGAATAATGTAGATAGAGAGGTAAAAATTGAGGCACATGCTTGGAATGACAAGGGGTTTTATTAGAACAAAAAAAAGCAAAGTTCACAAAATGTCCGACAGACGGCGCTGGACAGCAAAACTGCTACCGTGACGGGTGAGAGGTACGCCGATATGTTACAGAATCGCATCATCCCCAGCCTGGCTGACAAACACCTGCTGGAATGTACGATGTTTACGCAGGATGGCGCTCCACTCCATATTGCTAGACGCGTGAAAGATCTCTTGCGCGCGTCGTTTGGTGGTGATCGTGTGCTCAGCCGCCACTTTCGTCATACTTGGCCTCCCAGGTCCCCAGATCTCAGTCCGTGCGATTATGTGCTTTGGGGTTACCTGAAGTCGCAAGTGTACGGGATTGACCGACATCTCTAGGGATGCTGAAAGACAACATCCGACGCCAATGCCTCACCATAACTCTGGACATGCTTTGCAGTGCTGTTCACAACATTATTTCTCGACTACAGCTATTGTTGGGGAATGATGGTGGACATATTGAGCATTTCCTGTAAAGAACATCATCTTTACTTCGTCTTACTTTGTTATGCTAATTATTGCTATTCTGATCAGATGAAGCGCCATCTGTCGGACTTTTTTTAACTTTTGTATTTTTTGGTTCTAATAAAACCCCATTTCATTCCAAGCATGTATGTCAATTTGTACCTCTCTATCTACATTATTCCATGATTTATTCAGTTTTCAAACTTGTACTGATTTTTTGATCACCCTGTATACATATAGGCTTGAAATGAACCCCAATATGGCGCCTCACAACTCTGTGCTGAAGGGAGACGTCGTGCGTGTGACGTAGGCGGCGTTGTGCCATCTCATTGGTGAACGCCCAGACGCACGCTCAGAATATCTGACATGCCCGATATTGCTCTGTACGTTCGGAAAGACTCCCGAATGTGCTATTCCACGCTATGACGTCAGAAACTCGGCACGCTCAACGTTCGGATGCACGGCCCGTGTGCCGACGGCTTTAGAGTCCTCTGGCGTGTGTACCTGTCAGCTACTCTGCACGAGGCCAGACACTGGTTTTTACTGGCGCGATGAGGTGCTGCGGCAGGCGTGCGGGCGCGGATTTTTCGGGGAGACGTGTCTGCCCGCCTGCCTGCTGGAGATGGCGTTCCGTGCGTGGCCACACCGCCCGAGGCCTTTTAATATTTATAATTTCCTTGCATAATGCCGCCGCCGCTCCCCGCATAAAACGCATTCATTAGCCTGTCCGGGACACGCCCACGCGCCGGCGAGCCGCAGTGACGGGCGAGGGTGGCGCTGCGCAGGTCTCCCCGCTTACACGTGGCGCGCTCTAGCGTTCTGCCGACCCGCTACTCGTCCAGCGGCACAGCACCAACGTGCGGAGCTGGTTCAGTGGCTCTGCCCGTCTGGGAACACGTGCCGAACCGACAACGCGCCTTACTTACCCAGTATCTGCGATGGCATCGTATAGCTGTTACTCCATGCTTGACTGCCTTGCCTTCACTTTGTTTTTGTAACGTAAGGTAAGGAACAGTCGTGTGGCATGACTGGCCGGGAGATGCAAGGCGTAGCTTCAGTCGCCGAGTCGGAAAGGGCTTTTTTCCGCAGCGCACAATCGCCCCTTTCCGTATCGATATATGAGAGCTGTGTCGTACACACTACTGGCCATTAAAATTGCTACACCAAGAAGCAATCTAGATGATAAACGGGTATTCATTAGACAAATATATTATACTACAACTGACATGTGATTACATTTTCGCCCAATTTGGGTGCATAGATCCTGAGAATCAGTACCCAGAACAACCACCTTGATACGCCTGGGCATTACGTTTGAGCTTGGATGGCGTGTACTGGTACAGCTGCCCATGCAGCTTCTACACGACATCACAGTTCATCAAGAATAGCGACTGGCGTATTGTGACGAGCCAGTTGCTCGGCCACCATTGACCAGACGTTTTCAATTGGTGAGGAGAATGTGCTGGCCAGGGCAGCAGTCGAACATGTTCTGTATCCAGAAAGTCCCGTACAGGACCTGCAACATGCGGTCGTGCATTATCCTGCTGAAATGTTGGGTTTCGCCGGTATCGAATAAAGGGTAGAGCCACGGGTCGTAACACATCTAAAATGTAATGTCAACTGTTCAAAGTGCCGTCAATGCGAACAAGAGGTGAGCGAGACGTGTACCCAATGGCTCCCCATACCATCACGCCGGGTGATATGCCAGTATGGCGATGACGAATACACGCTTCCAATGTGCGTTCACCGCGATGTCGCCAAACACGGATGCGACCATCGTGATGCTGTAAACAGATCCTGGATTCATCCGAAAAAAATGACGTTTTGCCATTCGTGCGCCCAGGATCGTCGTTGAGTACACCATCGCAGGCGCTCCTGTCTCTGATGCAGCGTCAAAGGTAACCGCAGCCATGGTCCCCGAGCTGATTGACCATGCTGCTGCAGACGTCGTCGAACTGTTCGTGCAAATGGTTGTTGTTTCGCAAACGTCCTCATCTGTTGACTCAGGGATCGAGACGTCGCTGCACGATCCGTTACAGCCATAAACGCCTGTCATCTCGACTGCTAGTGATACGAGACCGTTGGGATCCAGCTCGGCGTTCCGTGTTACCCTCCGGAACCCACCGATTCCATATTCTGCTAGCGGTCACTAGCAGTCATTGGATCTCGGCCAAAGCGAGCAGCAGTGTCGCGATACGATAAACCGCAATCGCGATAGGCTTCTATCCGACCTTTATCAAAATCGGAAACGTGATGGTACGCATTTCTCCGCGTTACACGAGGCATCACAACAACGTTTCACCAGGTAACGCCGGTCAACTGCTGTTTGTGTATGAGAAATCGGTTGAAAACTTTCCTCATGTCAGCACGTTGTAGGTGTCGCCACCGGCGCCAGCCTTGTGTGAATGCTCTGAAAAGCTAATAATTTGCATAACGCAGCATCTTCTTCTTGTCGGTTAAATTTCGCGTATCTAGCAAGTCACCTTAGTGGTGTAGCAATTTTAATGGCCAGTAGTGTAACTGCGCCCTTCCCACTGCTCAATGCTTCGAACGAGATTTGGCAGCGACCGGTGGTCCGGTACTTTGGCTAACCAACGTTAATCTTTCGGTGTATTTCTCTCATCTCTTTTGACAATTTGACGAGTATCAGGATTTCTCGCAATGTCCATTTCAGCTACACTGAAAGTTCCAGGTAGCAGAACTATGTGAGTGGGGTTACGAAAATATGTGTACTATTTATGCACCTCCATCTCGCAAGACATGAACAAATGTGGAGACTCTTTAGTCCTAAAGCATCGAGTGCACAGTGATCACCGCAGCGACACTAAACTTTATCGAGAAGGCGCTGACCCGCGTGCCAATGGAAAGAGTGGGCAGCGCCTCACCTCCAAAAGACAGAGAGTTCCACGCCCCCTGTCACCTTTGATTTATTCAATCGCCCATCACTGGTCGTCCCAGTACGGTCACAGACTTAGAGAGCATAAGTACTGAGTAATAGGAAGTCGATACTTAGCCAGCGTTATTTTTAAAAATAAAGTGTCCTCTTAATAAGGAAGCTTAATAACCTAACCTATCCTAACCTAACCTAACTCTTTTTAAAAATAAAGTGTCCTGTTAATTAGAAAGCTTCATGTACAGGTCATTTTATGTTCATGCCACCGGTCATCACAACTTCTTTCCTTCCTTGTTAGTGTCGGTGCTGACTCTCACAGTAGCCGTCATAACAGAGAAAACGATATAAACTATGGTCACTAATTTATTCCTCGCCTAACCAATAACGAAAACAGACTCCCCTGATGATGTCATGTTTGGATGAGACAAGTAATAGAAGAGGATTGTGTGGTCTGCAGCCGGCCGGAGTAGCCGAGCGGTTCTAGGCGCTTCAGTCTGGAACCGCGCGACCGGTTCAGAATGGTTCAAATGGCTCTGAGCTCTATGGGACTCAAGTGCTGAGGTCATTACCCCCCTAGAACATAGAACTAGTTAAACCTAACCAACCTAAGGGAATCACACACATCCATGCCCGAGGCAGAATTCGAACCTGCGACCGTAGCGGTCTCGCGGTTCCAGACTGCAGCGCCTAGAACCGCACGGCCACTTCGGCCGGCGCGACCTGTTCGGTCGCAGGTTCGAATCCTGCCTCGGGCATGGATGTGTAACTAGTTCTAGGTTCTAGGCGACTGATGACCTCAGAAGTTAAGTCGCATAGTGCTCAGAGCCATTAATATTGCATAAACAAGCGAAACCCAGTTCACGTAATTTTTTCTGCAAATACAGCTAGTGTTAAAGCATCATGTAAAAAAATGGATCGTTGAAGTCATGGTCCCGTTTTAATACGATGTTTGTTAAGAAAACTTAGTGTGATAATAAAAATGGACTTGCGGTCGTATAAACGTTCATATAACTTCTAAAGGCAAATACGGATTGTGGACGGATTTTCGTCTTCTGTCGCCACAACTCATTCTTCTTTAATCTTTTGGATTCATCCATATTTCTGCCTTATCAATTAATAAATGCTATCAGCGAGACGAAGTAATCACTTTCACCCGTCCATAATTCGATTTCGGCTGAAATATAGTCGCTAGTATTCGATACGCAGTTACTGCATACTTTAATCTGGCGCGCATAATCTCACGAGCGTATTTACTTGATGACTTTTCTGCGAAGACCCCTTTCAATAGTCGCGCAATCCGTTTATTTCCGATCGTGGTGCGCGTCGGGCGGAAAAAAAAACCACGAAACATTTAATGGAAAACATTGATCTCCCACCGTCGCTTAATTACTTTCTTGTTCGGCGCTCCCAGCTGGCTACGTGGAATGTAAATTGGATTTTAAGACGCAAATAAGTCAACCCTGCCACAAAAATGCTCTCTGGCAACGCAACGGAGTAATCAAGTCTTAGTTCTTGCGGTCCGCTCGAAAAGGAGTTTATTTAGATTTCCGTCCTCTCAATGTCTCCCCACAAAAACTTTATTCTTACGGCCTGTGAATATTAATGTTCTTCTTTTATACTCATTCGTGGAAGACAGTAGCTACCGCAGACAAAATAGTTCCTGGTGGTAGCCTCTCTCCCACGCCGCACCCCACCCCACTTTCACGCTTTCTCTCCCCTCCACCCCAAAGATATAATATTATGATTTTGTGGGCGTTAGTAGCTCCTTGAACGCAATTATTTCTTGTCTAATTATAGTGTGATTTCATTTGTGGTGGTAGATGTAAACGTGGCTAGTGGTGCATATCTTGAATGACGTGCAATGGAGAAGTCAGAAATTGTCATTATTCGTCTATTTATTTATATTTTTTGTGTTCAGAATTTTGCAGTACGCAGTGAAAATGTCATGACTGCTTTTGAACTAAAAGTAATACATTTGCAGCAATTTGTTATCAGTCTTCATCCGTGGAAGCCAGACACGACTTTTTCTCTGAAAAATCAAACAAAAAAGAGGAATTGTTTTTTCTTGCGTAGTGTTTTCTTTTCAAAGAAGTTAACCCATGTGGACTTTAGAGTAATGTTGGCGTCAGGGTAGTTTTGAAACATATACGGCGCTACTTTCAGCTCCTGTGGGAAATATCCTTCGCACTCGTTTTGTTGACATGGAACTGTAGGGTTTGCGCTGCTTTTCGACACTTTTCTCGTCCTATACCCTATTATTCTGGCTAAATACAGAAGCCTTTGGTTCCGTCGTCTCGCGGTATCAGATCTCGAGGAAACTTCGTATTATACTGCTGTGGTCGGATCAGTTAAGGAGTAGTTGTGTAGGCCGTATCTGAGTGTACGATCGATGCTGCACTAATTAGTTACTGATTAATTGTTACCCAGAGTTGATATTACCTCAACTGCTTCTTAGAACTGGCACACAATACACAACATCCGCAGTACAATGTAGCGCTCTGGCTTCATCATTATTTGTTTTCTCATAATTACGAGAGATGCGCCAATTACAAAATGTTAATGGGCACGTGGCATAATTATATGACCGCGAGCCTGGTTACCTTCCGCGTCCAAGGTCTCACAGGTAATTCCGTTAATGGATGGAGCCTAGTCTGCTTGATGGAATACTGTGTAAATAATTGCTGATGCATCTCATTAAATATGTCCCACTTAGTTGCCAGTGCGTGTATTTATACATACGTATGTGTATGTTTGTTTGTATTTGCATCGTTACGGTAACGGTAAGTGATAGTTTACGAAGCAGTTGTTGAGGTCAGCTAACTCTGCCGCTGTTATTACTCAGTTTCTCGTCTGCGTAAATATTTGGCCGGAAACAACAAAATATATATGTAATAATGTAACAATTGAGATTTACCGAGCGAGCTAACACAAAGCTCAAACATTGGATTTCCATTTGGGAGGAGACATGTTCAAATCCTACTTCGATTAATTCTGCTTCCTGTCTTTTTGCCTAGACCCCTTTAGCTGAACAACGACATAGTTTTCCACGAGAGATTGGTCGATTACTTCCCAAGTCGTTATGTAACAACTTCATAACATTCACTGCATATACCCTACGCTTATTATTCTCGTTACCCCCGCCAGAAACATTACTTTGTCGCAATAGTAGTTTTTCTTTGGCTTCTGATATCTGTAAGTTATTTATTTATCTATCTTACTGGTTTACGTAATACGACAAAATTTGTGCTTTCAGTACTTCCTCTGACATAGTTCCGTCAGATTCTCGTTCTCGATAAAGGCTTCATCCTCTGCGCTAAACTGGTCGGACAGGCATTTTTTTGGACGCTTTCTTTGACTGCATAGCCTTTTTTAACTCTTAATCGCGAAAAAGGAAGGTCGTAAATGTATTGTTAAGTACACCGTCTTTGAGTTTCGTGATTTCTGTGGTTAAGACTATTCTTGGGCACAGTTTGTCTCAATTTGAGTTTAAAAACAAAGTAATTTTGTCCTCCCATATGAAAGAATACTGTGTGCTTGTAATGTGGACGTATAGGACCGTGGATTCCAGGAAGTAATGGCCAGTGTCACAAAGGCTTAACTGCGCTACAATCGTGCACTTTTCGCCGTGTACGTAACTGCATGTGAATGTTAACTAAATTACGAAACGCGTGTTGTAAGTCCTGGAAGGGCCTAATTCAGTTGCATGTGTCACTGAAATTCGTGAGTAGGAAGAAAAAATGAGATTCGCATCGAGTTCAGAACAAGGACGCCGCTTACATTTACAAACCAATGTACAGTATGGCCTGACCCGTGCAAGAACCACTTGTGATTTTTTAGGAACATTTCCATGTGAACGTATTGGTAAGACAGTATCTGGTAAAATTCGACACTCATACTTGATTACAAAAGACAGCAGATTTGTCATTCTGTAGTGGAGGAGGAGGAGGTTAGTGTTTAACGTCCCGTCGACAACGAGGTCATTAGAGACGGCGCGCAAGCTCGGGTTAGGGAAGGATGGGGAAGGAAATCGGCCGTGTCCTTTCAAAGGAACCATCCCGGCATTTGCCTGAAACGATTTAGGGAAATCACGGAAAACCTAAATCAGGATGGCTGGAGACGGGATTGAACCGTCGTCCTCCCGAATGCGAGTCCAGTGTGCTAACCACTGCGCCACCTCGCTCGGTCATTCTGTAGTGGGTTAATTGCAAGCCTTGTTGTCAGTGTGTTTGGCACCTGTATAAAGTGCCAAATAACAGCTTGCCGTTCAAAATACAGTAATTTTTTATGGAGTTGGAAGAGTATAAAGTGAACTTAAAAAAATATTTGTAGCCTTCAGGAATATACGAGTTCTTTTAAAAGAAAGATTATGAGAGAATTGTGGGCTCTTGTCGTGGTTTGTGCGTGGATACCTCACGATTTTGTGCCTAGATACCTCCGTCGCTGAGGCTATTGCACTGCAAGGTTCATGGTTGCAGTATCTGTCTGATACGCAGTTTTAATGTCAGAAATTTTCAAAAATGGTAGAACATGGCATATTGGATATTGCCAAAAACGCACTGGCCAATTCTTTTTCTTTTTTTCACTTTAGGAAGCGTAAATAAGGAGAATGCTGTTTTTAAAATTTTTGTCTAGGAAAACGTCAAAGTTTTTGCGATACCATGAAGTAACAAGAAAATCTGAGCTCCCGGTTGATATTTTTTCTTATTTTCTTCAAAACCATACTAACCATATTCTGTCCATATTTGTTTACTGAACAATGTATTTTATTTGCTTTCAGGTAAGTATCACAAGCACCAGCTGTCATGGCGTTAACTGGTCTCGCACAGTATGATGAGGAGTTTTCGGTGAAGGTCTTGCGGGTTTTCCATCAGTTAAGACCGACCCGATTGGGGGTCATATAAACGTTGTATGTTTGTCCTGAAAGAGCCACTGTCACCAGGTAAAGGTAAGTCTTCATAAAATCTGTTATCATCCAATGGCGACACATTAGCCGCTACTTTGTACGTAGGATTCTCCCAGGGCTGCGGAGAATATTCTGACGAAGGTGGATATTTCTCTTGTACTTAAATGGTTGTAGGGGGTGGTCTGTGCTGATGTCTTCAGGATAGCTTCGTACGTTTAAATGGTAGGAGACCATTAAAAATTCTGAGACGATTAAGACTGAATGTCTGGCGATAAACATGACAGGAAGTACGCTTTGGATCTTTTTACCGTCAGTGTGGATGTTTTGCTCTGAAATTCCATTAATTTTAAAGAGAAGCTTTTGAGCAATATTACGACGAAAATAAGATTCGTAACTGAATTGTTGTTGCTTGTTTGACGACAGTAACGACAGCGCATAGACGGTTAGGCTATCACAAAGTAAAGAAGGAAGTAGCATTTGAACGACGGTAAGTCAAGAGATTAAAGACTACCACGGAACTGATCACACGCTGTATTCATGTTGCGGGAATTTCTTAGCTGTGGGATATGACGTGGTTGGTTATCGAAACAAGAAAAGTGTGTTACTTGAAACTTTACACTCCGTTGTGGTTTCACTGTGCAAGAAAAATCTTCCTTTTTTAGGGCACTTACGACTGAACGAACTGGAATGTAAAAGTTAAAACCAGCAGTCTCATTACATTTCGTGCGTGTCATCTATTTTAGTTTGTTACACACACACACACACACACACACACACACACACACACACACACATTGTTGGTATCCGTGTTATTGTTAGGGACCTATTATTCGGAAACAAATTAAAAACAGCTCTAATTTCTCGGTTCTGACTAAGATTTCTGGGAGGTTTTCGTTTTGTTCTGAGCTTAATGGCGGATGCCGAACCTCGTAAGCCCCTCCAATACTGGGTGATTGTTTCCATCGTGTACAAACTCTGTGATTGATCGACGAGAGGATGCGAAACAGAAAAGGTCTTATGAACTTATGTCCGGTTTCCATGCTAGAGACCATTTATTCAGTCATACATTGTTACAGGGACTGCGGTCCAATACGCGCTGTACCATCGAGTCACAGTTACAGTATGTGTTGAACACGGTTTCTGTGTGCCTCAACAAATGCGTGTGCGCGTCTTAGCATCGGCCAGGCTACAGCCGAACATTGTCAGAGGCAGCATGAATACGTTGCTCCAGTCTCTCTGCATCTGGAATGGGCTCTGCCTACACGATGTTTTTGAGATGACCCCGTAACCAGAAATCTCACGGGTTGAGATGCGGTGATCGAGAGGGCCATGCAACGGGACGCCCTCGTCCAATCCATCGACCAGGGAAAACACGATTCAGATGCGTGCGGACGTTAACGGCGATGTGGGCTGGAGCACCTTCATGTAGCAGCCACATAAACCTTCAAATCATCAATGGCACTTCTTCCAGCAGGGGGGGAGGGGGGCGGACAAAGTCACCCGCAAGAAACGCTGGTAGTTCAATGCTGACATGATCAACAATTTAACTCTGTTACACTGACATATACCTTCATTTTTTGTTTATTTATTTATTTAAATGTCAAGTTCCGTAGGACCAAATTGAGGAGCAAATCTCCAAGGTCATGGAACGTGTCAGTACATGAACTTACAAACATAAAAAGTAATAACAGATGAAAATAAATGTTCATGAACCTGAAAGAAAATCAGTCCATAAG
Source organism: Schistocerca serialis cubense (assembly GCF_023864345.2). Lineage (NCBI taxonomy): Eukaryota > Metazoa > Arthropoda > Insecta > Orthoptera > Acrididae > Schistocerca > Schistocerca serialis. The sequence goes on along the minus strand of NC_064641.1, from coordinate 864,752,211 downwards.
TTTAAGCAAACGCTATCAGCAATACAATGAGAATCATCTTAATTTTTCAAGGAACTCCTCGACAGAATAGAAGAAGTGACCCATGAGGAAACTCTTCAGTTTCGATTTGAAAGCGCGTGGATTACTGCTAAGATTTTTGAATTCGAGTGGCAGCTTATTGAAAATGGATGCAGCAGTATACTGCACACCTTTTTGCACAAGAGTTAAGGAAGCCCGATCCAAATGGAGGTTTGATTTCTGCCGAGTATTAACCGAGTGAAAGCTGCTTATTCTTGGAAATAAACTAATATTGGTAACAAGAAACGACAATAAGGAATATACATTTTGAGAGGCCAATGTCAAAATACCCAGACTCGTGAAAACAGGTCGACAAGAGGTTCGTGAACTCACATCACTTATTGCCCGAACCGCCCGTTTCTGAGCCAAAAATATCCTTCTAGAATGGGAAGAGTTACCCCAAAACATAATACGATACGACATAGGTGAATGAAAATAAGCAAAGTAGACTAATTTACTTGTCGAAATATCACTCACTTTCGATACCGCTCGAATAGTGAAAATGGCAGTATTAAGTCTTTGAACAAGATCCTGAACGTGGGCTTTCCACGACAGCTTACTATCTATCTGAACACCTAGGAATTTGAACTGTTCAGTTTCACTAATCATATGCCCGTTCTGTGAGATTAAAACGTCAGGTTTTGTTGAATTGTGTGTGTTAGGAACTGTAAAAACTGAGTCTTACTTTGATTTAACGTTAGTTTATTTTCTACAAGCCATGAACTGAGGTCATGTACTGCTCTACTTGAAACCGAGTCAATGTTGCACACAACATCCTTTACTACCAAGCTAGTGTCATCAGCAGACAGAAATATTTTAGAGTTACCCATAATACTAGACGGCATATCATTTATATAAATAAGGAACACTAGTGGCCCCAACACTGATCCCTGGGGCACCCCCCACTTGACAGTACCCCACTCAAATCCCACATCACAGCCGTTATCAACATTGTGAAAAATGACCTTTTGCTGCCTGATGCTAAAGTAAGAGGTGAACCAATTGTGAGCTACTCCCCTTATTCCGTAATGGTCCAACTTCTGGAGCAATATTGTGTGATCACCACAGTCAAAATGCCTTTGTTAAATCAAAAAATACGCCAAGCCTTCGAAACTTTTTGTTTAGCCCATCCAGTACCTCACAGAGAAAAGAGAATATAGCATTTTAAGTTGTCAAACGACTTCTAAAGCCGAACTGTACATTTGATAGCAAATCGTGTGATATAAAATGATCAATTAACCTTACATACACAGCCTTTTCGATAACTTTTGCAAACACTGATGGCATAGAAATAGGTCTAAAATTATCTACATTATCCCTTTCTCCCTTTTTATAAAGCGGCTTTAGTACTGGGTACTTAATCGCTCAGGAAACTGACCATTCCTAAAGGAAAAATTACAAATATGGCTAAATACAGGGCTAACATGTGCAGCACAGTACTTTAATATTCTACTAGACACTCCATCATAACCATGAGAGTCCTTAGTCTTCAGTGATTTGATTATTGTCTCAATCTCCCTCTTGTCTGTATCACAGAGGAGTATTTCAGACGTCAATCTTGGAAAGGCATTTGCTAAGAAATTTATATTATTTCCTGTAGATACTAAATTTTTATTTAATTCACCAGCAATGCTCAGAAAATGGTTGTTAAATACTGTACATATATCTGATTTATCAGTAATAGAAATATTATTACTACTAACTGACTTTATATCGTCGACCTTGTGCTGCTGACCAGACACTTCCTTCACAACTGACCATATGGTTTTAATTTTATCCTGTGAATTAGCTATTCTATTTGCATACCACATACCTTTTGCCTTGCTAATAACATTTTTAAGCACCTTACAATACTGTTTGTAATGGGCTACAGTAGCTTGATTGTGACTACTTCTAACATCTTGATATAATTCCCGTTTTGTTCTACATGATATCCTTATCCCACTAGTTAGACAATCGGGCTGTCCATTACTGCTAGTACCCCGTTTAGAATGTTCTAATGGAAAGCAACTCTCAAAGAGCATGAGAAATGTGTTATGGAAAGCATTGTATTTATCATCTATATTATCGGCACTATAAACATCTTGCCACTCTTGTTCCTTGACAAGTTTTGAAAAACTCTCTATTGCTGTTGGATTAAGTTTCCTACGTAGTTTGTAATTAAATACGACCTTTATTAGAGTACAAAAACCTTTTAGTGTTAAAATTTGTGCATCATGGTCTGAAAGGCCATTCACCCTTTTACTAACAGAATGCCCATCTAGTAATGAAGAATGAATAAAAATATTGTCTATGACTGTGTTACTGTTCCCCTGCACCCTAGTTGGAGAAAACACAGTTTGCATCAGATCATATGAATGTAGGAGATCTACCAACATCCTTTTTCTTGCTCAAATGGTTCGAATGACTCTGAGCACTATGCGACTTAACTTCTAAGGTCATCAGTCGCCAAGAACTTAGAACTAATTAAACCTAACTAACCTAAGGATATCACACACATCCACGCCCGAAGCAGGATTCGAACCTGCGACCGGAGCGGTCGCTCGGCTCCAGACTGTTGCGCCCTGAACTGCACGGCCACTCCGGCCGGCTTTCTTGCACAATCAGGTATAAAATTAATATTGAAGTCACCACATAGAACTACTTTCTGGTACTTCCTACAAAGTGAATAAAGAACCCTCCTTAGCTTAAGCAAAAATGCTCTGAAGTCGGAGTTAGGGGACCTATAAACAACAGCAATTAGAAGTTTAGTTTCACTAAATTCAACTAATGCTGCACAATTTTCAAATATCTGTTCCGTGCAGTGTCGTGATACGTCTATGGTCTCAAATGAAATACTGGTTTTTACGTACGGAGCCACTCCCCCACCCCGCAAGGAACTCCTTGAGAAACAGCCAGCTAATCTGTAGCCTGGTAAAGGAAACGTCTGAATTATCAAATTATTTAAGTGGTGCTCAGATATACCAATAATTTCAGAGTTAGCATCTATTAGCAGTTCACTAACTTTATCTCTAATACCTCCTATATTTTGATGAAATATGCTAATTCCTTCTCTACTTGGAAACATTACATCCTCAGGAGGTGAGCCGTTAGTTAGAGGCACTTCCTTTAAGCAGGTATACCTATCAGCTGACTTCAGTCTAAAAAAGGTGCAGCTCTAACACCAACTACTATAGGAATTTTTCCATGAGTGATACCACCACCACCACCACCACCACCACCACCCACTACACTGTCACCTATAAGCTTAGCCAGCCTCCCCTTCCCATACCTATTGAGGTGCAGGCCATGCCTAGTGAAACACCATCTACTGACAGACCCTACTGGCACCACTGAGATGTGATCCATGCCCTCCGCCATCAGTGCCCTCCCCAGCCCCACATTAACGCGCCTAACAGCCGCATTAAGGTGAGGCCGACCATGATGCTGAAACAGTTGCACGAAATGCATATTAGTGCCACCAGTTTGAGTAGCTATCTTAACCAAGTCACCACTGACATCATATTCCCCGTCCCTATCGAGACTGTTCCCTGCTCTACCCACTATCACTATCTGATCCTCTTTCGTAAAATTCTTACATAACTCCCCTATGCTTTCAGTCACCTGAGACAACCTTGCACTAGGCTTCACAATGCTGGTGACCTGGTACTCACTCCCCAACACTTCCTGCAACTGCTGGCCCACACCTCTACCGTGGGAACTACCTAGCAGCAGAATCTTCTTTCTGCTAGACTTTGCAACTAACCTAGGCATCCTAATTGCTGAGGACTGCTGCAAGTTACCTACATCTACGGCTACACGAGGCTCCTCTCCACTCAACTCTGACAGTTGGTCGTATCTATTGCATGTATGCAAAGTAAAACTGTCTGAGTACCTCCTCTTCCTAGCTGCCTTCTTCCCAACTGCCAGTTCCCATTCCCCACTACCCTTCACCCTCCTCAACCTATCTAGTTCCTCCTTTGCGCATTGTAACTGTACCTGAAGGGCACAGATCTTACGCTCCTGCTCCTCTATTAACTTGTTTCTACTACAGATTCTACATTCCCAGGAGAGGATCTCCCTAAAATGACCACTGGTTTCCCCACTGCATTCCCCCCAATGAAAATACTTTGAACAAATCCCACGCCGTAATCCACAACTCATAAACCTACGACAGAGCCCACACTTTTCACTCATGGTAAATTTTACAGTTACTGAAAAAAAACTATACATCTGCGTTACCAAAGTTCAGTTACACCAGTAGAACTATTTAAGAACTAACAATAATGGTCTCGAAATTCTCTGCCTACTAAGAAAGCGGCTACTTGTGTTAATACTACTACAACACAGCCGATACCAATACCAGCAAAACTTCACAAAGTTATTAGCTACAACCGATAAATTAAAACTACCACTGTAACACTAAGCGAAGTTAAAACACTATATGAAAATTTTACTGAAATGTTTCACTAGAAAGAATAATAAACGTCAGTTGAAAACTAAAGCACGAAAATTCCTAACGACTTCAACACACTGAAAACTCTCTAAAACACAGCGAGCGAACGATTACAAAAGTTTATTAAGTCGTTATTTCGCCCCAAACGCCACGCAACACCGCTGAAATCTATTAAATTTAATAACTGTATTACAGAGCACAAATAAGTTTGTCAGTACTTAGCTTATAACCGCTACAGCTGCAGTGCACGCCGCACGTCTGGGACGCATGTTCAGAAACAAAATAAAACTTGTCCCAATTTACCAGTTTCGAATGTGGTTTCCTGTGGCTGTCCCTCAGACAAAGGAAATGGCAATCTTTTTCCCAAATACAGTATTCTCAGTTAGGAACCCCACTCGCCCCGTTGCAACTTACTGCGATTTGACTGAAAAGAACCGGGAGTTGTAGAATAGAGAGAGAAACCGACAACTAGTAAGTCGGTATGAAAGTTGCAAAAGCTGTTCAGGTATAAATGATGTACCCTTCGACTGTGGAATGGCTCCTGCTGTTTAAGAGACAGCAGCATATGAAAAAGCCATTCGAACCACCTACTATAACAAGAGAAGGGATCGTACAGCATTGGTGGTAGCGATGTTATTTGAGGCCATTCACGTTCCTCATTATTTGAGGAGACGTAATAGGTTAAATTAAGATGTTCCATCTTCACCTTTCCTTGAATGATTTTCGTGGGATTGTGAATTGTACGTTACTTTGATTGCGAAAGGAAGGTTACATGGAAATTGAAGATCGATCCAATATTCGTCCAGCCTGTTTAGACTATGACTGTACACACACGTCTGTGATCAACTCGTGTGTCTTCTTTGATAGTACAGGCTGCTCTGTAGATAATGGAAAATCCGGACGTGTTCTCTTCCCGGAAAACATGCATTGACAGATGCAGTTAAGCACCTAGAATGAGAGGAGAAAGTGAAATGCAACTTCAAGCAACGAGAGAATTCCTACTGTTATATCTCTGACGTTCGTACAAAATCAAGTGGAACCAAGGGGGGAAAAAAAGGCAGTGCGACCACATTGGTGGTTTGCTGTCAGCAGAGTATCGCCTTGGGCATGGATGCATGCACTGATTGCGAAGGGTTAGAAATAGCCATTTTACCTTGTCCTGAAGCTCGTTGGCCCGCAACTATTTTAACTCGCTCACCATACCCTCTGAATTGGCAGTGGAATGGGGTTGCCGTCTGAATAGCTACCACGTATGTGCTATAGGGGACGGATCGGGGCATTTTGTTGGCCACAGGAGTAACTCAGCATATTGAAGGCAGTTTATAGACACGTACTGTGTACTAGCTTAGTAGTGTTGAAAGGAGGTACAAATATACAGTTCAGTCAGAATACATACGTGACACCCGTCATGTCTGCGGTGTACTGCTCTACTATAGAGGTCCCTGAATCATTACCAGAAATGATGATGATGATGATGTTTGGTTTGTGGGGCGCTCAACAGCGCGGTCATCAGCGCCCGTACAAAGTCCCAATTGTTAGACGGTCCATTTTCTTCACAGTCCACTCTAGCCACTGCCACAAATGATGATGATGATGATGAAGTGATGAGGACAACACAAATACCCAGTCGCCGGGCAGAGAAAATCCCCAACCCGGCCGCGAATCGAACCCGGGACCCCGTGATCCAGAGGCAGCAACGCTAGTCACTAGACCACAAGCTGCGAACTACCAGAACTGAACTGATGTCAAACCCGACGACCTGACGGCTCCCCACAGTATATCGCATCCTACCTTTACCAATCAGTGCTGGACGGGGATACGTCACCTGTACGGAATAGGGGGGAGGGCTTTCGGCGCGTGCAGGCAAGGCGTGTAGGCAGTCAGTCTGTGGGGTCGGCTTGGGGTGTGAACAAGTATGTGTTTGTGCACGGAAACATAGGAGCTAAAAGGGGCGCGAGCTATTTATTTTGTGGTTGATATTGAGAATTATGAATCAGCATTTTTTTTTACGACGACAAAACGGAATTTTAAAGGCCAGTGACTAACTCCATTGAAAATATGAATAGTGCGAGTGTGCATGTAATCACAGTGAACTTTAGGCCAACACAGGAATCTTTCCTTGAAACCAAGACAGTGTATACCCAGTATTAATCATAAGTTGTTTAATTTCAATATCCCTTTTCGTCATAATATGTACCTTAAGTCGTCATGTTGAAGAGTCGCTGTACCAACTTCAGAGGACAGTTGTTAGTTGGTGCGTGTGCCTTGGGAGTAAGTTTGTCCGGTAATGCCGAATCAGTACAGGAATAATCAATAGGGCAACGAAATGAACAGTGCATAAACTAGCCAAAAAACGGGTAACTTGAAGGTATTGTACACTGAGCTGACAAAAGTCACTGGATATTTCCTACTGTCGATTTATTGTACCTTCGTTTGCCCAACGTAGTGCAGCAACTCAGTATGACATGGACTCAACAAGTCGTTGGAAGTCACCTGCAGAAATGTTGAGCCATGCTGCCTTTATAGCCGTCCATAATTGCGAAAGTGTTGCCGGTACGGGATTTTGTGCATGGACTGCGCCATAAATATTCACTGGAATTCATGTCGGGCGATCTGGTTAGCCAGACCATTCTGTCAAATTGTCCAGAATGTTCTTCAAACCGGCCGGGTGCCCGAGCGGTTCTAGGCGCATCAGTCCGGAACCGCACGACTGCTACGGTCGCAGGTTCGAATCCTGCCTCGGTCATGAATGTGTGTGATGTCCTTAGATTAGTTAGGTTTACATAATTCTGAGTTCTAGGGGACTGATGACCTCAGAAGTTAAGTCCCATAGTGCTCAGAGCCATTTGAACCAATTTGAAAACTCCACCAACGCACTGCCCTTTTTATACCGTGTGCACACGATACTAACACCATCTATAAATGAACATATCGGTATCCCATGGCTTTTGTCACCTCAGTGTGTATTAACAAGGTCTCGATATTGCCTACAAATGAACTACAGTTTTCTTTTTTTTTCTTATTTTTTGTTTCTTGTGGAAGTGCTGTACATGCTGTTCGCCATGAGATGCAGTGAGCCTTGGCGAAGTGTAGTTCGCCACCCTGTCTCTTTCACTGACGAGCGCAGCGATCGTCTGTTCCCTGCTGGAGGGAGATGGTCGCAGAGAGAAGTGGACGGGCGGCAGGGATTCGGAGCCAGTGCCATTAAAAGTGGACGCATATCGATATTGATATCGGCGAGCACGGGACCGGTGGAAATATATTGGCCGCGGGAATGTGGCCCGAGCGCAAATGCTACGCTGCCCGGGAAATGAAATCGCACGCCCCAGCGGCGTGGTGGCTGCAGCCGGGAAGCGCCGGGCGGCGCGCGGCGCTGGAACCCAATAGCGCGGGACAGTCCGACTCTGCGTTTTGTGGTGCTCAGCGATTGCCGCCTTAGTGGCTGATACTAATACACGCTGGCACTAGATTCTGGATGTGTCGGATTCGAATTCCGGCACTGAAAGAAATTTTCCCTGCAGGGGAGGCAGCTGCACACAGCACGTAATGTCGGGACTGTTTAGCAATATGTCCACAGTGTGTTGCAGACTGACGGCGTGCAACACTGTTGTGGCAAAGAGCTTAGCCAAGGTCGTCGGGTCCCTATGACGGAGAGGCGGCAGTGCACTTGACCTCTCGAATCACATATGCCCATAATCGACAACAGAAATACACTACTGGCCATTAAAATTGCTACACCAAGAAGAAATGCAGACGATAATCAGGTATTCATTGGATAAACATATTACACTAGAACTGACATGTGAATACATTTTCGCGCAGTTTTGGTGCATAGATCCTGAGAAGTCAGTACCCAAAACAATCACCTCTGCTAGTTGCTCAGCCGCCATTGACCAGACGTTTTCAGTTGGTGAGAGATCTGGAGAATGTGCTGGCCAGGGCAACAGTCGAACATTTTCTGTATCCAGAAAAGCCCGTACAGGACCTACAACATGCGGTCGTGCATTATCCTGCTAAAATGTAGGGTTTCGCAGGGATCGAATGAAGGGCAGAGCCACGGGCCGTAACACATCTGAAATGTAACGTCCACTGTTCAAAGTGCCGTCAATGCGAACGAGAGGTGACCGAGACGTGTAACCAATGACACCCCATACCATCACGCCGGATGATACGCCAGAATGGCGATGACGAATGCACACTTCCAATGTGCGTTCACCGCGATGTCGCCAATCACGGATGCGACCATCATGATGCTATAAACAGAACCTGGATTCATCCGAAAAGATGACGCTTTGCCATTCGTGCACCCAGGTTCGTCGTTGAGTACACCATCGCAGGCGCTCCTGTCTATGATGCAGCGTCAAGGGTAACCGCAGCCATGGTCTCCGAGCTAATAGTCCATGCTGCTGCAAACGTCGTCGAACTGTTCGTGCAGATGGTTGTTGCCTTGCAAACATCCCCATCTGTTGACGCAGGGATCGAGACGTGGCTGCACGATCCGCTACAGCCATGCGGATAAGACGCCTGTCATCTTGACTGCTAGTGAGTGATACGAGGCCGTTGAGATCCAGCGCGGCGTTCCGTGTTACCCTCCTGATCCCATCGATTCCATGTTCTGCTAACAGTCATTGGATCTAGCCCAACGCGAGCAGCAATGTCGCGATACGATAAACCGCAATCGCCATAGGCTACATTCCGACCTTTATCAAAGTCGGAAACGTGATGGTACGGATTTCTCCTCCTTACACGAGGCACCACAACAACGTTTCACCGGGCAACGCCGGTCAACTGATGTTTGTGTGTGAGAAATCGGTTGGAAACTTTTCTTATGTCAGCACGTTGTAGGTGTCGCCACCGGCGCCAACCTTGTGGGAATGCTCTGAAAAGCTAATCATTTGCATATCACTGCATCTCCTTCCTGTCGGTTAAATTTCGCATCTGTAGCACGTCATCTTCATGGTGTAGAAATTTTAATGGCCTGTAGTGTACAATTCTGCGTGCTTCACACATGCTCATGTCATCACCAGCGAACGTTATATTGCAGACATAACACTCATTCTCTTTCCGGGATAACGCTAACGACATACGCAAGAAACCCTTGAGGGTCTCCCAGGAAAATCAGTTCCGAGTTGCTTTATCACTTTATATGAGGACAAAGAATGTGCAACGGCGAATGAAAAGGATACAGTATAATTCAGTTGCAGCAGAGCATTCTCCGAGTATCATCAGCTTCATTGGTGGAAAGGGAAATGCAATCAGTCTACTTGGAGACTGCTTGCAAAACGCTCGTACGACCCCACTGCTGAAGTGTGTAGGAACCGTACCAAACATGACGAATAGGAGATGTTGAATGTATGGATAGGACAGCACGAGTGGTTACAAATGTTCTTATTTTTTTCGTTTGGGAGCATCTAGAAGATGCTAAATATGCAGAAATGGTGAACGCCTGAAGATAGATGCTAACTATCCCGCCAAAGCCTATGTCCAAAGTTTCAACAACCAGCTTTAAGTGATGAATTTAGACATGTACTACTATTCCATATAAAGCGCTCTTGTAGGGATCGACAGGAAATGTAGGACTAATCACAATGCGCGCTGAGGCGCTCCTTAAGGGGAATGGAATGGGAAGAAACCCTAATTCCAGGTACAATAGGAAGTAGTCTCTGACTCTTTGTCATACACTTCAGAGGTCTACAGAGATGTAAAGATAGAGCTGTAAAACAATGATGCAATATTTGTTTTTAGAGTAGTCCTATGTTAAGTGACATTATGCCTCCAGTTTAGATTCCCATCTTAACGTCCTATAAATCTTTCATTCTAGAAAATAATAAAATTTAATTTGGGCGTTGATCCAGAGTGTAAAAGCGAGCCGGCCGGAGTGGCCGAGCGGTTCTAGGCGCTTCAATCTGGAACCGCGCGATCGCTACGGTCGCAGTTTCGAATCCAGCCTCGGGCATGGATGTGTGTGATGTCCTTAGGTTAGTTAGGTTTAAGTAGTTCTAAGTTCTAGGGGACTGATGACCTCAGATGTTAAGTCCCATAGTGCTCAGAGCCATTTGAACCATTTTTTTTTTTTTAAGTGATGCGAAATCATTGCCATTGATCTTTTGCCCAAAAACTGCTTTCGCTCGACATTGTTTGAGCATGCATTTCATCGCCACATTATAACCTGTTGTCCGCCCCCCCCCCTCTCTCTCTCTCTCTCTCTCCCTCTCCCTCTCTCTCTCTCTCTCTCTCTCTCTCTCTCTCTGTCTCTCTCTCTCTCTCTCTCTGCTCTAGCACATGTAATCTATTCAGCACGTGGTGAAGGTAGTAGTACCGATTAACTGTAGTTGCTTTCGGTTCAAACGCTTGGTGAACCTAGTCCAGTTTGGGACTGTTTGCTACGACGTAGTTGTGAGCAGGAAAATAGTATCTCAGTGGAACTGCAAGCAGATTCACAGCGGTTTCGAGAAAATATCCACTTCGCATTATGGATGGCAGCTTTCCTTAATTGTGAATAATTACAGTATAATGTGTGAGATAAGATTGTTAACTTTTCAGCACATCGAAAAATACTGGAATTTCTCGCATCCATTACATATCTATGTGTAACGGTGGGATATTTAAGGTTAACACAAAATAAGTTTAAAGAGAAGGCAAATGGACGACTTGGACCTATTGGGACAACGCACGAAAAGTCTAGTGAACTATAGCTTATCTGCTGAGAAGTCAGAGAACATTGTTGACGAAAACTTCTGGGGTTTTTAGCCGAATAGCGTAGTCGTCCGGAAGCTTTGTTTCAGTGAGGTTCCTACTTATGATCCCTAGACGAAGTGTTGGATTTGATTCCAGAGGAACACAACATTTCATCTGAAGATGACGACGGGGAAGCTCGCCGAAAAATTATTTCAAGACGACTTTGCCATTCGTCGGAGAAAACCTGAAAAGTTTTCATCAGTATAGTATGACAAGGAAGTCTGCATTTTCATATGTAGCACAATATTACTCTGCGACCTATTATGTAGTACTGCTCTAACCTTTGGAATCATCAACAGGTTGGATGAAACGAGAAGATCGAAGGAATTCAGAGGCGTGCTGCTTAGATTTGTTATTACTTAACTAAACTAACTGTGTGCACATCAGTTTAAATTAAATTTCCATCAATTTTAATCAGGGACTTAAAAGCGTTCAAAGTTTTATGGACGTATTCAACACGCTGTGCATAAAGTTGTTGATGTCACGGAGCAACGAATTTCCTCGACGCCCTGTTTGTAGTAATCTGGAGTTGTTAGATATCCCTACAAAAAGAAATCTGGTGTTAAATCGGGGACCATGCGGGCCATTCCTGAGTAACAAGGCGTGGTAACCATGTTCTAGGAAATCTGTTGTAAAGGTCTTGCCCATCATCACGTGCGGATTTGGTATGCGTGACCATCGTGCTGCACCCACTTCGCCCTCTAATGTCTAGGATGACATTTTCATGGAGAGCACCTATATTGTTGACAATGTCAGCTGCCAGAGTACCTATCAAGTGGTGTAGAGCGATGGTTCATCAGCAAGGATTCTACAGCAAATTAATTTTCGATGCGTGCCATAACTCCGTTTTTGTTACAGTTATAAATCTGTTTCACTGCTTTCATATAAACTGCAGAAACATTTCTCTAAATGTTTTGCTGCCGTTGTTGTTATTGTTGTCGTCTTTAGTTCGAAGACTGGTTTGATGCAGCTCTCCTTGCTGCTCTATCCTGTGCAAGCCTTTTCATTTTCGAATAACTACTGCAATCTATATTGATTTGAATCTGCTTCCTGTGTTCATCTCTTGGTGTCCTCTACAGTTCTTACGTCCCACACTTCCTTTCGGTCTAAATTGGTGACCCCTTGCGTCTCAGAATGTGTCCTGTCAACCGACACCTCGCTCTAGTCAAGTTGTATAACGAATTTCTTTTCTTCCCAGTTATATTCAGCACCTCATTCGTTACTCGATCTACGCATCTTGTTACCCAGCATTCTGCTGTAGCACCACATTTTAAAAGCGTCATCTCTGTTTTACCCTTAAATGTTTGTCGTCCACGTTTGACTTCCATTCATAGCTACAGACTAAAAAATGCCTTCAGGAAAGTCATCCTACTTTATATTAGATATTAACAAATTTCTCTTCTTCAGAAACAGTTTTATTGCCATTGCCAGACTACATTTTATTTCCTCTCTACTTCCGCGACCATCAGTTATTTTACTGCTCATACAGCAAAGCCATGTCTTTTCCTAATCTAATCTCCTTAGCGGTACCTGATTTAATTAAGTTACATTCCATTGTACTTGTTTGCTTTTGTTAGTTTTGATCTTACATCCCCAGTCCGAGATACTGTCCGTTTCATTAAACTGCTCTTCCTAGTCGTTTGCTGTCTCTGAAAATTACAGTGTCACCAGCAAACCTCAAAGTTTTTATTTCTTCTCCTTGAACTTCAATTCCTACTCCAAATTTTTCTTTGTTTTCTTTTACTGCTTGCTCATTGAACAGATTGAATAATATCGATAAGAAGTTGCAACCCTGTCTCACTCCCTTTTCAACCACTGCTTCACTTTCATGCCCGTCGACTCTTATAACTGCCGTCTGGTTTCTGCGTATGTCGCAAATATCGTTTCGCGCCCTGTATTTTACCCGTGCTGCCTTCAGAATTTGAAAGAAATTGTTCTAGTAAACATTGTTGATATGGTTGGGAGCAGGATACAGGGGCTGCTGGAGTGGAAGGCTGAGCAACAAATTGAGGATAGAATATAAATTTTAATTCATTACGCAAGAAAATTCATGCAAGGTACTGGTAACAACATATTGACATATAACTTGTTCAGTTTAAATGTACATCAGCTGATTTAACATGAATCGTCAAGTTATCTAACATCAAACAATCTGCAAATATGAGATTTAAACCTTTCTCAAAAATTTAATGCTTGTAAAATGTTACTACGAAACACAGAAAATTACCAAACTGGTCACTGTATTTAAGCCTTACATAACTTAAGGGGCACAATGGCTTACACGAAATAATAGCACAGACGTATAGTAATATCTGCCCTCTACAGCACTGTCTTACGTGACCTTATGTGCCACAATGATTCACAGAACCAACTCATATAGTTAATTGGTAAATATTACCCACAATGGCGCTTGCGTTATAATCTTACGTAGCACGCCGATTCACCAAGACAATGCAATTAATGGCAGGTACAGTCTGGTCCAGAATAACGAGTGCCCTACCACTGATTAAACTACTCAGGATCAGTAATGAACTGTTTCACAAGGCAAGCACATTCAGTTCAGACAAGTTAACAAGACAGTGCTTCCATTTGAATTTTACCGCAGAAATCCATCAGTAGTCGTAGACCAGACGGTGATTCGAAAAGGATTGATAACAAGTTACCGCACTGTTGGCGGTTGGCACTAAACCCCTGGCGTGCGATATATGTGTGGGCCAGGAAGCCCGTTGCAACTGGAGCCGTTAACAATAGTACCCACAGAACTCTTTCTAAAACCACACCGTGAAATGACGTCAAAGGGGTTTACAAAACAGTTTAACACTCAACAGTAGTGAATAAGAGAAAAGGACAAAAAAAAAAAAAAAACACCACACACACGGCACTTAAAATTAGTCTTGAATTATTCCTAGAAACAGTGGTGTCATATTAGACTTAAACTTTACTTGACTAGCGTGACAATTTGGGCGTCCCGTAACTGACGTAAGTTCAGTAACAAACTGAAATGCAATTTAAAGACACTCAAGTAAGATTATTGTGAAACACTTCATCAACAATTTAAGCAAACACGCCCACATAGGCACTCCAGTTCATACGTAAATCAACTAGGGCACAAGTCAGTATTTCGACACGCGACGTGGGAACACTCACTGCTCAGCAGCGCAAGCCAGAATACGACAGAAAGAAGTCTCACTGTAACTGCACCAGATGAAGATGCACCAAACTAACAGCTCACCTTTAACACTATTAATCCAAATGCCGCTAATAAGGTAATGGCCAGAATAACACCAGCCCGTAGCCACAGCGTGAGGAAGGTTCAACTCGTAAACAGAACTAACGACAGCGTGTCACTGCAGCACCTCCAGTTCCGCTGCTCGGCCGGCCCCAATGCAACTGCCACACTCACGCCACTTGCCAACGCGACTTCCGCGGTCTTCCGGCGTCGCTCCGCCCAAGCCCGCTCGTCTCTCTCTCTCTCTCTCTCTCTCTCTCTCTCTCTCTCTCTCTCTCTGCCCGAGACTCCGTTTCGGCTTCGCGCACGGAATCGCAGAGGGCGCACCACAAAGCGAATAGAAAGAGATCGAACGCACTACACCGGAACAATCAAATCGCAGGAGCAGACGGCACTATTGTCAAAAGCTTTCTCCAAGTTTAAAAATACTGTAAGTGTAAGTTGTCCTTTCCTTAACGTAGCTTCTGAGAGTAGGCATAGGATCAGTATTACATCGCGTGTTTCTACATTTCTTCGAAATCCAAACTGATCTTCCCCGAGGTTTTTCATTCTTCTGTAAAGAATTCGTGTTAGTACTTCGCAATCGAGGCGTATTAAACTGGTAGCCCGGGTACTACTTACGCCTGAGAGAACTGTGGTAAATGTTTTCCTTGCCGCTAGTCTCGACTGATCCTTCAGCTTTAGATAAAACGTCAGACTCTAGAGAATTAGAAGTTCCGAGTTTTTTTGTGATGGCAAGTAGCGCTGCCCGTGCGATCTGGTTGTGTCCGGGGCGAGTCTGGTCGTTAGACTACGCAGCCGAGTTGGCGCTGAGGGCGGCAGCAGGTAGCGGTGGCCGCGCGACGCGAGGTGACCGCGGCGGGCGCCGTCTGCGGCGGCCGTAATCGGCCGGGCAGTGGATGAGACGGAGCCGGCGCTCGCTAGCTAGCTGACCGCGCCGTGCCCTCGTTCCGGCGGTCATGAATATTCAAGCACTTTTGTGTGACGCGGCGCACCCCGCGCGCCAATCCACCCCCATCCCGCCAGCGGCAGCCTGTCGCCGTTATTGGTAGCGCCCGGGCGATAGGACGGAACGGAACCGAACGGAACGGCCCAAAAACAAGCATCCAGGGTGGGGCCCCCGGTCTGGAGCGGCGCCGGCGCTATCAGCGAGCCCCGGGGTTCTGCGCCTCCACCCCCGGTCCCCGGGGCCGCAGCCTGCAGCGCTCGAATAAATTACTACCGCCACTGCTTCGAGCGTAATGGAAATTGTCTGCTTTCTGATAAAACATGCTGCGCCGCCGTATATCGCTGATCGATCTCCGGCCCGGCGCCGCACCGCCACTGGCGTTGCACACAGGCAAGATATTCCGTCTTTTTTCTTCCCCTTTTTTCCCCGCTAACCGCCACGCCACGTTCTTTTCCCATCACTCCAGTGTTTACGTAGCCTGTCGATTTCTGCAATCTGGCGGCCTTATTTACGACACTGATTAACAGAATTTTATTTAGGGCGTGCGGAGCGTGTATAAATGGGTGTAGCGCGGGATGAAATGAGATCCATCGGTCAAGGACGGGCGAGCCCTATTTCGCTACATTACTGTGCGATAATCGAGCCGTTGACTCCCAGTTTTAAATAGGACGTCGAGTCGATAGTCAGGGTGCATAACGTAGCTGTACTGCAGCTTTCGAACATACTTGCTGAATGCGTTTGGTTGTTTTGGGGAAGGAGACCAGACAGCGAGGTCATCGGTCTCATCGGATTAGGGAAGGACGGGGAAGGAAGTCGGCCGTGCCCTTTGAAAGGAACCATCCCGGCATTTGCCTGGAGCGATTTAGGGAAATCACGGAAAACCTAAATCAGGATGGCCGGACGCGGGATTGAACCGTCGTCCTCCCGAATGCGAGTCCAGTGTTGCTGAATGCGTTTTCAACTGTTTTATCTAGTTGTTTATTATTGCCTTTAGCGTACATATCTTTATAGCCGTCACAGATTAATGGGATTTACAAGTATGTCAAAGTAACAAATGGTTCAAATGGCTCTGAGCACTATGGGACTTAACTTCTGAGGTCATCAGTCCCCTAGAACTTAGAGCTACTTAAACCTAACTAGCCTAAGGGCATCACACACATCCATGCCCGAGGCAGGATTCGAACCTGCGACCGTAGTGGTCGCATGGTTTCAGTCTGAGCGCCTAGAACCGCTCAGCCACTCCGGCCAGTTGTCAAAGTAACATTTAACCATCTTCATGCAAGAGGCGTTCAGTAAGCATAGCAACAATTTTTTCTGAAAACAGGTTCGTTTTATTCTTGATTCCAAAACACCACATTATTTTCCCATTCTTTTGGGTAGAAAACCGTATTTTTCAACTTAATCTACATTCAATATGGCGGCCTTTCGCCATTTCACTGGGAGGGCCTTTATGCCCGCATGGTGTGGCACTACTAGTCGACGTCGGAGACAACCTCTTGTTACGTCAATAACCTCCCCATCGTCCACGTACTGGTTCCCGCGGGGTGCATCCGTCATTGTGCCAAAGAGACGGAAGTCGGAAGGTGCGAGATCCGGGCTCTTGCGTGGATGAGGAGGAACAGTCCAATGAAGTTTCGTGAGCTCCTCTCGGATCCGATGAGTTCTGTGGGGCCTTGCATTGTCATGAACGATTCCGGACGGATGATCCTTCGTTGCTCTTTATGGTCTTCTATTAGGCGGTGAGGAATACGGCGGGCACACACCATTGACTACTCCAACTGGTGGACGAGTGTGTCAGCACTGTCAGTAGAGACGTCCACTTGAGCAGCAACGTGTCTGATTGTGATCCGTCGATCATCGCGAATGAGAGTGTCTACAGGTTCCAACATTGCAGGAGTCGGGCGTGGGGTAGGTGGGACCTTATTGCGATGACAGTCCCTTCGCCCAGCGACTCGCCGTGCTTTTGTTCACCACCAGGTCTACCTAGACATTCTCCAAGCACCTATAACTATCCGTAATGCTCTGGTTTTCCCCCAAAAGAAACTCAGTGAGAACTTTCTCTTTGGAACATACCTCCGTTACAGATACTATTTTGAAGGCTACTTATAGTGGCGCCATCTGTCGAAATTTCATGAAACTATAGGGGATGAAGCGGGAATGTTCTTCGATGTTCCGCAACAAGTTTCTTTTCAACGGAAACTGCTGGAGAAAAAAAAATGTGTTGCATTACTTATTGAATGCCCCTCATACATGCACTTAAAGGACACACTTTTTTTTTTCAACTGAAATTCGTTGCATATATACAATTGCACTATTACATATAAATTGATAGTTAACCACTTATTTCTATTAAAATATTTCCTTCAGCTCGTGTATTAATTTCAATTTCCATCATCACTTTTAAATTTTTACTTTTACTTTTTCTCTTGGTGCGAACTTGGCTATGGTGTCATATGCGTTGCTTATTGTGTCGCCAAGAAATGGCAGGCAGTGACAAGATCTTGTAAGCCGATTTAAACTACAGATCGACTTTTCTCATAGCGCTTGCACTGAAAGAGGCTGTGATCTACATCACCAATTGTCAAGTCATCCCATTGACAATAGAATGCGTCACGTGTGCCGATTTTATGTAAGCACCGCTTTCAACTATTTGTGCAGCTATTGTCAGCTGACTCGTGGAGTAGCCCACAGAAACTTATTTCTCGGAGGTTGCATAGGCGAGGCGTGTTCGCCGATATGCTTGCACGAGCTGGCTCGCGCTCACACTTCAGCAGTGAGCAACCGGTCGGCTTGTGAACGAGTCTGTTTTAGAGTTACTAATGTCAGTTCTACGGTGATGTATCGTTCTGCTGTTGAAGATTAATGCATTTTGTGGCAAATTTACGACTGATTCAGCCTGATGGTGAATGTCGTTTCGGACGAAGTTTAAACGGACATCGACTTGTATTTCGCGACTAATTTATACACATGTTAAACATAACAATATTAGATGTCGATGAATTCTACATATTTTGCTTTTCACTAAAGCATCATTGTCTGGTATCACTGTCTGAGCACTAGTAATTCTAAGATAAGCTCTTAAGTCGCAGTTTGTGAGTGAGCTTCTGTGGGTGGATTTCGTTCTCATCAGTGCGGAAAATATTGCTCGCTGAAGTACGTAGCTCCAAATATAGACATAATCGTATCATGTGAAGTAGTGGGAATTTCTGTTGAGGAAAAATTTTATTTGAGTTCAAATGGTTCAAATGGCACTGAGCACTATGAGACTTAACAGCTGAGGACATCAGTCCCCTAGAACTTAGCACTACTTAAACCTAAATAACCTAAGGACATCACACACATCCATGCCCGAGGCAGGATTCGAACCTGCGACCGTAGCGGTTGCGGTTCCAGACTGAAGCGCCTAGAACCGCTCGGCCACTCCGGCCGGCCTTTATATGAGTCTGCAAGACTTATTTAATTTCGTAATTTATCATACTACTGCCTGCCACAGTGTAGGTCTATAAGTTCTAACTCTAGGTAGGCGCGCTAATGTCTTGTCTATTGATGCTGGTGTGTCTGACCTTCTGTTTGAATCTTCCTAACCCCACCATAATGCTGCTTTTCATCGATTGAAAAACAGCCACTATCCACTTTAAGCACTGCGCCGTTACATATACACGCTTGCTTCTAAGCCTACGGCGAACTCAACCCACGGTCATTCGTATGATGACAGTGCATAATTTGCACTTGCCGTACGTTATGTAATGACGTCTGATGGGCACCCTAGCCGCCTCCTGAATAGACCTGGCGTTAGCAATGTGCGGTATCGTGTAGAGAGATTTTTTCCGAAAAGATTTACAGCCTCGTTTAGAGAGAATACAGCAACAAGTACCGTACAAAGGGCTCGTATCTCTGTTAACAGGAGTGTACGCAGCTCCCTGTAGTGGACGGGTGAATCTATTAGTGCACCTCCGCAGACGAATGAGTGGACGATACTTACAAAAAAAAAATGGACGTATTCAAAAAGTAAATGCGCTCATTATCAGAAGCACTTATTTGTACGAGTATATGCGTCAGAAACCCTGTTGTGTTAGTTCTCAATTTTAGGTCTTTAACGATGTGTAGGCCTGGGTTCACCGTTGCGTTCTCAATAACAGTGGCTTGCGGTTTACCGTGGAAGTTGCTTACGCAGACATGAATATACAGATGGTATATTTTGATTTATGAAGCAGCGTATCAGATTCGCCAAGCACGATTTTTAATTTCTGACTTTATTGCTTTTCCAGCAACTGAGTTTTACAACACAACTGAGAGGTGGATTTTAGAATCTGTAACTTAATCGTATCCCAGGTACCATTACGCACATTGGCAGCGGAGTAGAAGCAACTGTCTAAGACAAGGATTTCATCTCATGTGGTCTTTGCTGATTCTTCCTGCAGCGTACGTATATTACGACTGTGCCAAGTTAAATGGTATGGCTACAGAGTGGATTCCAGATTACTTTACACTGTGCCCGAACTATACTGGCAATTGTTACAGAGTCTTGCGTCGTGCTGTTCAGGTTATAGGGTTAAAGGGAAAATCCTAAGAATCAACAATGTGTTAAAAGTAGTGCATGTGAGCACAGTCAAAAAGAAAACACTCAAAAGATGCGTTACACGGCAGAAAACCTAAGTACAGTACAGGACGTACACTCTTACTACTACTACTACTACTACTACTACTACTACTACTACTCTCGGAAATAGCATTTCGAAATTAGTGTCTTTCTGACTAAATTATTCTGGCTACTTTGACTGTGACATGCTGTCAAATCATAAGAAAGGCACAAAGAAACGAACCTGTACCTGAGATTCATTGGAAGAATCCTAAGGAAATGCAGTCCGAAAACAAAGGAAGTAGGTTACAGTACACCTGTTCGCCCACTGCTTGAATACTGCTCACCGGTGTGGGATCCGTACCAGATAGGGTTGATAGAAGAGATAGAGAAGATCCAACGGAGAGCAGCGCGCTTCGTTACAGGATCATTTAGTAATCGCGAAAGCGTTACGGAGATGATAGATAAACTCCAGTGGAAGACTCTGCAGGAGAGACGCTCAGTAGCTCGGTATGGGCTTTTGTTAAAGTTTCGAGAACATACCTCCACCGAGGAGTCAAGCAGTATATTGCTGCCTCCTATGTATATCTCGCGAAGAGACCATGAGGATATAATCAGAGAGATTAGATCCCACACAGAGGCATGCCGACAATCTTTCCACGAACAATACGAGACTGGAATAGAAGGGAGAACCGATACAGGTACTCAAGGTATCCTCCGCCACACACCGTCAGGTGGCTTGCGGAGTATGGATGTAGATGTAGAAATCCTATTAATGTTATTTCAGGTGAGCAATCAATACAAATTAGAAAAGCAAACGTGTTGTAGCATTTAAAAGTAGGGAAAACACCATGAACGTTTTAGAAATATTGTTCAGGAATGAATCGAGACCCACGGAATGTTACACATAGGTTTTGAAATATTTTTCGGTAAATGGAAAAAGATACATTATGATTTGCAGAAGGCAGAGTTTAAAAATACAAAACAAAAAACATCATCAGGATGATTGAATCACATATTAACTATTACATAAGGATGTCGTCTTTAGTTTTCCAAAATATTCGCGTCGTATTTATTGTGTGAACTATTCCACAGTGATAACAATACTGAGCGTCAGTTTTTAAATAACTGATAAGTATAAAAGAGACTCTTTGCACGGAACATTGTTGTTAATTATTAATATTCAAACCTGTCTTGGTATTGTCTCATGATGTGTATAGGATTTTCATTTGTTCCTTCGTATGTTACTTCGCTGTAGCGTATATTGTGGCCGCGAGTTCTCGGGTGCACTGCAGCGCTTCGCCTTTGTCTCTGACCGGAAAATCGGTACTGCCTTTGCAGGTTGCAGGCTTTTGCTTGAGTCCTACATGTTGTAGCCGCTTCACATTGTCGACAGCGGTGGCACTGAATGCTGTTATAGAGGAAGTGAGTCGTTCTTGTAGTGTAAAGTTCTTGGATTTATGTTTCTTGCGTTGAAAAATATGACGTGCACTTGAAGGCACACAAGGATAAACATTTGCAAGTCACTAGACAGAAGGGAAGGTGCTGTAAAATTAGACTGTGTTGTGCCCCAAAGGTGCGGAGTAGCCTCTCTTTTTCGTGCAGCGATTTCTGCTTGCAGTTGTTCTGTAGTAGTGGCGTCTCAGCGAGCACAGTAGTACTGTCTGCTCTCGTTTGATTAATAGTTTATACACGAGCTTTGTTCAACCTGGGAATAACACACACAAACTCGGTTAGTACATTAATAATTCATATGCCTTTCGTACGTTGGTTTATCATTTGGCTCACGGATACAAGCTGTGGCACTTGCGCAGTACAAGTGATAAGTCTCGTCGCTGTTTCATACTTTGCGGAGGCTGCGCGAGGTTTTCCCGTTCCTCGGTCCTTCCGTGAGCTGTCTACCGCGACCGCGCACGATTGTCTAAGTAGCGATTTATGGCCGGTTCTTTGGAAGTGTTTCTAATGGAAGGAAAGTCAGGGAGTGCGGGCTAAATTATCCGGTGAGCCAGGGTTAAGAACATGCCGGTTAATGGCGACTTAATTGCAGCAACTTTTCCCGAAGTTTGGGCGAAATGGACGGATTTACTGCTTGAAGCGGTCGCACAATAGGCAGCTGTAGGAATTCATTCGTGGTAAGCCAAGGTAGTGATTCTTACGCTAACTACGACGTCTTCTCATCTAGCGAGGCCACTGAGACTTTAGAATTGTTTGTACCGAGACTGTTTCCTCCCGACAAGACTTACCGCAAACAACTGCCGACAGAATTCAGTCTGCCGAAGTATCCCTGTCAGAGAACTGCTCTTGTCCCTGTACTCAATTACGGACGTAACAATGTGTAGACATGTGACGTGGAATGATCATAATGGCTCAGACCTACAGAAGGCAAATGCCATTTTTAGGATACTGGGAAACTGCGTCTTGTTCCCAAAAGAGATCCCTTTCCAAACACTCGTACGGCGTATACTTGAATACTGCTCAAGAGCGTGAGACCCTTATTAGATAGTGCTAGAGGAGAACATCGAGCGTATGATAAGAAGGCGGTGCAAATTGCCAGAGGCTTGTTTGACTGCCGAGAGAGCTGTACTTAAATGTTGGCAAATGTTAAACAACAGACTCTCGAAAGAAGACGCCATACACGACGCGAAAGTTCCCATTTTTCCTACAACCTGGACAATTGACTACGAATGAATAAGCTGTCGGCATCGGAAGATCGAAGAAAATTGCAACACGATGTAGAAAAGATACCTGTATGGTGCGAAGATTGGCAGTTGATTCTAAATAATAAAAAGAGTGAGTCATCCACATGAGTGCTGAAAGGAATCCGTTAAACTTCAGTTACACAATGAATTAGTCAGATCTAAAGGGCGTAAATTCAACTAAATACCAAGGAATTACAATTACGAACAACTTAATTTGAAAAGAACACATAGAAAATGTTGTGGGGAAGGCAAATCAAAGACTGCGTCTTACTTGCAGAACACATAGAAAATGTAACAGATCTACTGAAAAGACACCCTTTTGGTGTACTGCTGCACGATCTGGGATTCTTACCAGATAGGATTAACGAAGTACATGAGGAAGTTCAAAGAAGAGCAACACGTTTTTGTATTATCGCGAAATGGGGAAAGAGTGTCACTGACGTGGTACAGCATTTGGGGTGCACATCTTAAAAAAAAGGCGTTTTTCGTTGCGGCAGAATCTTCTCACGAAATTTCAGTCACCAACTTACTCCGAATCCGAAAATATTTTGTTGACGCCGACCTGCATAGGAGGATAATAAGGGAAATCAGAACTCCCACGGAAAGATAAAAGTGTTCGTTTCTTCCGCGCGCTGTTCGTGATTGGAAAAATAAAGAATTATCGGGAAGGTGGTTCGATGGACTGTGTACCAGGCACTTAATTGTGATTTGCAGAATATCCATGTAGACGTAGAACACACTGTTGAGAAATCCTGATTAACTGACCAGCCCAGCATTGCCCGGGTATTTATTTATAGCTGTACCCGAGTCTTCGTAAACGTAGAATGTATTTTTGACTTGCAAAGCTTCCTTGTACACAATATTTTGAGTAGTATGATTGATGACGTGAACGAAGAGCTTGTTTGCTTCCCTAACACGGGAGAGAGCCACGTAGAGCTGGCCGTGCGGAAAGCGACTAACGCTCAGGTCTACACCCGCAACATGCAGCCTCAACATGCAGCCTCTGGTCTTGTGCTTTGTTTATGGTCACGGCGCAACACAGTCTTACCGGGGATTGTACGAAATGGGAAGTTGCTAGGAATAAGCGGGATTCGATGCGTAAAAGCTCTTCAAAGCGCCCTTCAAAGCCACTTCCCGTCAAAATTTCCGCTTCTATGATGTTACGTTGGCCAGAGGTAACTTTAAGCCTCTGTGAGTGAAGAGTTCCGAGGAGCGAGATAATGCATACTGCTCTCGACCAGAATTAAGTCGCGCCTCACTTTAGGAACGAGTTTTCAAAGAGCGGGTTAAAGCTTGATGTTCTCGAGTCGCAGCAAGTCTAGCCTCACGATCTTCATTGGATTCTGGCGACAGTATAGTCCTCAGTCTTTTAGCCGTTCTGGTTGATTCCGAAAACTACACTGTTTTCTCGGCATTTTTATTCGTAATCGAGACGAAATCAAAATGTAATGAGTCGGCATCCAGATCACAAAGCAAACTTAATAAATTCATTTTTCCTAGCAAACAGTATAAATAAAACCTGTTGAAGAAGTGTCATTAAGTTTTTATTACACAAAGCGAAATCAGTAAATTCGTATATCCTAGGTTTTTAATACACAAAGCAAAAACAGGAAATTCGTATGCCCAGCTAAAGTAAATTTGCTGTTACTTTGTATTGGTAAAGAAAAAATTGCGGCTCTTAATTCTGTCACTGAAGTAAACTTCCTAAAATACATCTGTCACTGACTTAAAGGACGAACATTGCCCTCTATTGACTCTTTGTTGTACAACGAAACTAATATTGCCGTTTTGTGTATTACGCCATGATGGCTTAACATCCGAACTACTACGCTGAGCAGGCGGTTTTAGATAAAACTGAATTGTGTTCCGACATCGATGAAATAAAACGTATACATTTCCCCAAGCTTTGTGAAAACTCTGTGAAAATTCGTCTAGTAGTTTTGGAGATTAGCCTGTTCAAACAGATAGACCCACGATGGTTTTACAATTTCATTATTGGCACGGAAGTTGCGCATATAAATATCGTTATAATTATCGTTATAAATAACAAGCGAATTTTTATACATTAACTGATAGAAAATAAATTACTAATAATGGTGAAACTTCACAGAAACATTGAATGAATTGTCCAGTCTGCAGCGGAGTGGTACCTTAAAACTGTGTGCCGGACCGAGACTCGAACTCGTGACCTTTGCCTTTTGTAGAAGAACTTCTGTGAAGTGTGGAAGATAGGAAATCAAGTACTGGCGGAAGTAACGATGTGAGGACGGATTGTGAGTCGTAGTAGGATAGCCCAGTCGGTGAGCACTTGCTTGCGCAAGACAAAAGTTCGGAGCTCGAGTCTCAATCCGGCACACAGTTTTTATATTCCAGGAAGTTTCACTGAAATATGTTTGGGTGTTACAGAAGAAGAATTCGTGTTTGCTCAAGGGGGAACCTAATTTCCGTAATTAAATAGTTGGGTAGTGTTACTATATGAGTAGCTGGCGAAAACTGTAGCAGGAAAGAGAGAACAGCAGGGCAGGTATGGATATGACTACACAAAGCAGATGTGTTAAAATGAAGGATATGGTCAGGAAAAGAGAGGAGCCGGGGAATTGTACCGCATCAACCGTCGGGTTGGAGACCGAAAAGAAAATATAGATCTCGTCTGCCTTTTTTTTTCTCCTGGCTCTTCTGAATTAGACGTGCGATGCGCAGGTCACCAGAATTTGTTGGCTACGTGTAACAGACTGAATCACACGTATTTCAATAGTCGCAGTACTGGGCGCTTCTGTGTGCATTGGGCAAACGGAGAAGCGGCGCAGGTAGTCGCCAAAGGGAAATATTACTCGAGAGCTGCGCAAACATCCCGAGTGCGTTGGGTCGCACACACCCCACCTTCTTTCCCGCAGCCCTGCCGGCTCCGGAAGTTTCGGTGCTGTCCTCTAGCGTTGCCTCGCGGGCCGTGTCGCGATGGAGGGCGAACCCTCTTACCCCGGGCCGGCCGAAGATTCTACACGTGTGCGAAGTTTTCGCACGTGCTAGCTCATGCCTATTGCTACAACTCTCGATTTACAATTGATTCTTTTTCACCTATGTTGCGAGACACACACTGCAAGGCCAGAACCTCTGACAATAATGACTCAAGGCGTTGCTCAGGTGACGGAAAGGTACGAATCTGAATTTTTAGATGAGGTCGGCATTGTTATAGCGATCGTAACAGACTTCTTAATGCAATAAAAGAGGAAAAATTGCTTGTAGCGGATACCCATGTGAATTCAGAGTGAATTATGTACCATAACCATGCCTAATAAATGCTCGGTGTGTTAGTCGTGTGCCTAACAGGTACTCGGTTTATTAGTCGCGATAAGTCACACCTTAAGCCCAAAGCTTTGAATGTTCCCTCCATCCTAGACTGCAGACGTATTAATGTAACATGACAACTGACGCAAATGTATATAGCAATGCAATCTTTTATAAACTGTCTTGATCCACATATGAATCATTATATACCTGGCAGACTGTATAAAATCTCAGAATTAAAATGAAGACGCATTTAGTACCAAAAACACATTGTATGCAAACACTAACAATATTCAGGAACTAGTCACTCGATGAAAATTATAAAAGTCTTTGGGTACTGTACGCTGTATAAGCGTGATTGTATGGTTGCAATTCCTACATTTCAGTTGAAAGATTCTAAATACTTTGTACTAATTCCAGAAGCATGTGTTCAGCACGAGGCAGGAAAAGTTGAAGGTGACTCAGTAATATTCTCCAAACTTTTCGTATCACTGAAACAGCATTTCTTGTTAATGTAGTGTTCATAGCTGTATTCAGATAACACTAAATGAAAACGATGGCCTCCACATCTAGCTGTAATTTAATGTAGCATTTGGTAGTTGCAGCGGTATTATGTTTGTCCCCTTATAAATAAAGGTGCAATTGTTGAGCTAGTCTGTGTTCGTTTGCATCATACTGCTCTTCACGACTGCAAAACGCAGAGCGTACATCCAATTACAACCAGTACACAGATGTAAATATAATAATAAGGGCCCTTGATGATCAGCGCGTGAACTGAAAAGGTATATGACACTAGAACAAAGTGCATATAGGAAAAGAGGGAGAGATCTTTCACAAGGACTAGTATTTACGGTATTTTTTGGATATGCAACTACATGTGTCGGTATACATTTTTGTCTGTTGTAAGAGATGTATCGTAGGATCGGACTAGCTTCATAACTTTGTCGTGGAAATATCACCAATAGCCAGGTCAGAGCCAAAAACTGTGTGGGGAAATTCGTGCCGCCTGATATTCAGAATCTGGTCGTGGTTTGCTCTCTGGCAAGTTTGACCGCGAGTCAGGTCAGTACAGCAAAACAGCATAGTACACTCGACTGTTATTCGGGTGGAGCGTAGTTCAAATCCTCGACTGCCCATTTCTTCGTAGTTCCTACAAACCCGTTAAGCCAAAATACAAGATAGATCCTTTGAAACTCTTACCAGTTTGCTTTCCCGTCCTCGTCCAATCCGATCCAAGCCTTTCCTCCGTCTCGAACAAACCTAGTTGTCGACGGACATTAAACCCTGATCTTCTTCACCTATCAGAGCCCGTGATATAGCCATAGCCCCTTTTTTCATATGCCTCTGTTGCTAGTTCGTTAAGGTTTGTATCGGTCTCACGTTCCGAGAATCCACAAAAGAGAATCAACGTTAGAGATTCATGTGAGGTGGTCATTTCAATTTTGTCCCCTTACACACTCTCCCTTTCTCCCTCCCGCCGCTCTCTCTCTCTCTCTCTCTCTCTCTCTCGCTCCCTCCCTCTCCCCCTCCCCCCTCCCCCCTCCCCCTCCCTCCCGCTCTCTCCCCCTCTCCCTCCCTCCCTCCCCCCTCCCTCTGTCTCTCTCTCTCCCTCGCCCTCGTCCGCACACACCCACACACAATACACACATACACGCGCACACCTGTTTCGTACGCACCTCACAAATGCGTTTAAATTATACTAAATACACCGACGGAAAAAAAATCGCAACATAAACGAAAGTTGTTTGGCGTGTTTCATCTGAGAGATGATGTATGTTCAAATTTCGCGCCAGTCGTATAAGAGTGGTCCTAGTAGCGCCACTATAAGGATGCAAATCAGATTGTTTTAAATACACGCTGTAACTATCTTTGAGCATGGTGGGTTGATGTTAGTCAAGAAGACAGAGACGCCAATATCAGTACCTCACTGAGTTTGAACATGATCGTGTAATAGGAGATGCTGGATATTCCTTCTGGGATATCGCAGAAACACTTGGCAGCAATGTAGCCACTGTCCACGGTTGCTGGTAGCGGCGGTCACGAGAATGTACGGCCGCAAGAAGACGAGACGACGGACGGCCACATGGCACTACCGAAGTATGGCTCTGGCGCATCGTACTGCATCTGCAGCAGCAATTTGAGCAGCAGTTGGTACCATAGTGACACAACGGACTGTTACAAATCGGTTACTTCAAGAATAACTCCGATCCAAACTCTATAGCGTTGCATTCGACTGAGCCCAAACCACTGCCATTTGCGACTTTAGTGGTGTCAAGCGAGAGCTCGTTGGAGAACAGGGTATGTCTTTGATCGAGCGTATGCGATATCATCGGACGACAACTGTAGCGTCATCCACAACCAGCATTAACCGTCCCTGTATTGATCGAGCAAATGCAACAGGCAACGAACTCCAACCCACAAACTGACATCCGGCAACTGTACAGTACGATGCATCCACCATTCTGGCTGTTCCACCGCTTATTAATGTACCAGCATTTCACATTTGCAATGGCTTATCTACGGCCAACATTAACTAGTGATCTTCAAATGTTAATCATTTAAATACGTTACCTAGACAAATGTATTCGCGAGATATCGTTACACTGCATTGATTATTTCTTTGTGTAGCGATTTTTCTTTCTGCCAGTGTACGAACTTCCGCCGGGTATAACCCGAAATAGCAATTCGACTGCATTTTCAACATTTATAGACGGACTTTTTTCCAGGTCGTGTATCGTAAATAAAAGTGGTGTCTGACGCAGAATATTATTTACTTGAAGGCATATTCGCACATCGTGTCAGTTCCTGTTTCCGGGAGGGACGAAATATTTCAATAACTGTTACGTGGATTTTACATTTATAGGCAACAGATGGACGCCGGAACCACTGATACCTGCTCGGTATCTGCAATTTGGCATCGTGTGTTCAAAGAGCAGCGTCATAGCTGTCTTAGCACCATGAATAGGTTAGTTAGTATGTGATGGGGGAGATAACTTCTTGCTGTGTAACCGCAGGACGAGACATGCTGGCCGCGAGTGCTTCAACGGTGCTTGCGCCATGTCGGTACCGAACCTCTGCAGGCTCGAAGTGGGCTGGGGAATGGTCATAGAGTGAGGCGATGCGTATTGGCGCTTAGCGGGAAGCGCCTGGAGCGTGACGAATCCGCTGCGAGGGAGTCGTTTAATTTGAAATAAATGCGCCGCGCCGCCGCCGCTACGATAATAGAGCAGGATGTGATTTACCGGTAGCGCCGCAGAGAAGAAGTGGCGAGTATTTATTATCTCCATCCTTGCGATTGGAAAGAGGGGCGGGGCGCCGCGCAGCCCAAGTGTAGCGCGACATGATTGAAAAGTGAATTACGATTGGTCCCGCCGGTCTCATCTCTTTCTCGCCAGGAAGAGTTATTCGTATCTGGAAATTAGATTCGATAAAAATGCGCTAAGTTATGGCGGCCGTTTCCTTGAATACAGAAAGCCGGCGCGATGTTGGGTGCGCCGCGGATGTCGCCTGCGGGTGGTACTGGAACTAATACTTGCTGCGGATGCCTGGGGGGGGGGGGGGGGGCGTGATGGATTGTGGGAAGGACTTGTTGGGTCCGCTTTGCTTCGTAGTCGTTCCAGTTGGCGAGAACAAGAGAGTATGCGTCTTTGTGGGTTTAGGGGTGGGAATGTTTGAAGGGGTCAGCAGAAGGAAATGGTAGTCTTCAAGTTAGTGAGAATTAATCTGATCACGCTCTATGTCATGGTTTCAACTGCACTACATGCTGGCAGCAAGTGCCTTCATGTGAACTACCAGAAAGCAATTGTCTGCAATGCAGGTCGAACCAGAATTCTAGCGAAAAAACTGTCAGAGATGGTAGTACGGAGCCGGCCGGATTGGCCGAGCGGTTCTAGGCGCTACGGTCTGGAACCGCGCGACCGCCACTGTCGCAGGTTCGAATCCTGCCTCGGGCATGGATGTGTGTGATGTCCTTAGGTTAGTTAGGTTTAAGTAGTGCTAAGTTCTAGGGGACTCATGACCTCAGAAGTTAAGTCCCAGCCGCGCGGCGTAGCGGCGTGGTCTAAGGCACCTTGTCACGGTCCGCGAGGCTACCCCCGTCGGAGGTTCGAGTCCTCCCTCGGGCATGGGTGTGTGTGTTGTCCTTAACGTGAGTTAGTTTACGTTAGATTAAGTAGTGTGTAAGCTTAGGGACCGATGACGTTAGCAGTTTGGTCCCATAGGACTTCACACACATTTGAACATTTGAACACAGTTAAGTCCCATAGTGCTCAGAGCCATTTGAACCATTTGGTAGTACGGACCAAAACAAGAAAAAAAAGTTTAGTAAAGCTCTAAAATGTGTACTTTAATAGGAGCACTTGTTCAGGTGAATGGACGTGTTCCACAGTAGCGAAGTTGAACAAGTGCTCATAGATCTTAAGGTATACATTCTTAAAGCCCATGATTACTAGACATTTTTTATTTTGTTGGTCCATATCACGACCTCTGAAAGTTTGTCGGTGGAGTTCTGGTTCACCTTGCATATATAGTTTTGCATTACTATATTTATGTTGTTGTTCAAAAAATGGGTCAAATGGCTCTGAGCACAATGGGACTTAACTTCTGAGGTCATCAGTCCCCTAGAACTTAGAAATACTTAAACCTAACTAACCTAAGGACATCACACACATCCATGCCCGAGGCAGGATTCGAACCTGCGACCGTAGCGGTCGCCCGGTTCCAGACTGTAGCGCCTAGAACCGCTCGGCCAACCCGGCCGGCAATGTTCTTGTCTTTGTATGAATACAACATGGCTGTGACGTAGAAATCTTGTAACCGGGCAAAGATATTGATATTTGAGGAACGTGAAAATGACAGCAGTGATCAATTATTTGATGATAGTGATGCAGGAAATTCATCAAATGTTGAAAATACGCAAATGGCGCTTTGCATAATATTGGCACCAGTTTAAAAAACCTTTTTTAAAATTTTGGGGAATTCAAAATGGTTAAGTTTTCCGAAAAATTTGATGATTTATTCAAGATAAAGAGATTCACAAATTGAGCAACTCGGTAACGCATTGGTCCACCTCTGGTGCTTATACGAGCTGTTATTCGGCTTGGCATTGACTGAGTTGTTGGATATCATCCTGAGCGATGTTGTTGTGGTCTTCAGT
This sequence comes from Schistocerca serialis cubense, assembly GCF_023864345.2. Lineage (NCBI taxonomy): Eukaryota > Metazoa > Arthropoda > Insecta > Orthoptera > Acrididae > Schistocerca > Schistocerca serialis. The sequence goes on along the minus strand of NC_064641.1, from coordinate 864,721,085 downwards.
CCTGAGACTGGTTTGATGCAGCTCTCCATGCTACTCTATCCTGTGCAAGCTTCTTCATCTCCCAGTACTTACTGCAACCTACATCCTTCTGAATCTGCTTAGTGTATTCATCTCTTGGTCTCCCTCTACGATTTTTACCCTCCATGCAGCCCTCCAATGCTAAATTTGTGATCCCTTGATGCCTGAGAACATGCCCTACCAACCGGTTCCTTCATCTTGTCAAGTTGTGCCACAAACTCCTCTTCTCCCCAATTCTATTCAATACCTCCTCATTAGTTATGTGATCTACCCATCTACAGCATTCTTCTGTAGCAGTACAAAATATCCTGAGCGATATGCTGCCAAAATCCTGTCCAGTTGACGCTGGTCATCGGTGCTCAGTTCGAAGCGAGACTCGTTACTGAAGAGAATTCTACTCCAGTCAATGAGATTCGAGGCCGAAGCCGTGTCTGTAAGCGTCCCAGACAACGGTAAGATACCAACCTGTCGCCCGCCACATGACCCAACAACCAAGAGTGACCGTTTTGGGTGGTTGTCATCCACGGCACCCTTACAGCACAGCGGTACGTCGACACTAATCTACGTCCCATTTTGTGGCCCTTTATAACAAACCATCCTGGACTCAGCAAAATAATCCCCGCCTTCTGACAGCGAGAGTTTCTACTGCTTGCTTTCATGCATGACAAACTCTAATCGTGAGGAGGGGTGAGCGGAGTGCTAGGCCGACGGACCTCACCCCAACTGAGAACATTTGGGGCATTATGGGCTGGGCCCTTCAGTCATATCAGGATTTTACGGGCGAACGCCCCAATTGGACAGAATTTGGCCTGGTGTCCCTCAGGAGGACAACCATATCAAACCACCCTCCTCTGTTTTTACCGGTCCATTGTCCGTTCGAAAGTAAACTCTGGGTGCTTTGTTTGTGCATCTGCACGTCCGTCCGTTTTACGGCGTCTCAACACTATCCGCCATCGTGGCTTCCGTTTGGCCACTGGCGCCTTTTACATTAGCCCAGCCTTCTCAACTGTGTCCTCTGCTCGGACTCTCTCAGCGCCCTTCAAAGTTCTTCACTAGTGCAATAGGTCCAGGAGAACCGTCACTTGCTCACGCTTGATCGAGCCACTGTGGTGTCTATGTGGGTTCCTGGTCATTGGGTCTGGCAGGAAACGAGGTTACTGACGCTGCTGCCAAGGCTGGTACATCAGCCCACTAGTTCCCATGTTCCCTCCAATGATCTCTGTGTTCCCGTCTGTCAGGAGGTGGTGTCACTTTGGCGTTGACATTGGTCCTCCCTTCATGAGAACAAGCTCCATATTATTAACCCTCTCCCAGCGGCTTGGAGGACCTCCTCTCGTTCCTTCCGCCTGGAGGAGGTCATTTTAACAAAGTGGCGCCGGCCAGAGTGGCCGAGCGGTTCTAGGCGCTTCAGTCTGGAACCGCGCAAGCGCTACGATCGCAGATTCGATTCCTGCCTCGGGCATGGATGTGTGTGATGTCCTTAGGTTAGTTAGGTTTAACTAGTTCTAGGTGACTGATGACCTCAGATGTTAAGTCCCATAGTGTTCAGAACCATTTGAACCAAGTGGCGCTCCCGCAACACTTTCTGCACATTGCACCCTAGTTTTAACTGTCCGCCATTTCCTGACAGAATGCCCAAGGTTTAAGCTTTTACGTTCCCTCTTGCGTTTGCTGTCTGAGTTATCAGCCGCTTTAGCGAACGACGCGCGGGCTGTCGACCGCGTTTTAGTTTTTATCGCTCGTAGCAGTATGGCGAAGGCCGTTTAATTTTTTCTTCTGGACCTGCACTTGTCTATAGTGTATTTTACAGACGTTTCTCCACGTCCTTGTTTATAACTGTCTTCTCTTACTGACTGAGACTGACGTATAGTCGTTTTTGAACTCCTCTCTGTCTTCGAGTTCTATAGTTTTTACTTGGGCGCGTGTGACCCCAGTTGTTTTTGTGCCCTGAAACAAAAGAATCCAATCCAATCGATGCCAAACCGAATATTAATTTGGATAAATAATTTAAAAAATGGTTCAAATGGCTCTGAGCACTATGGGACTTAACTTCTTAGGTCATCAGTCCCCTAGAACTTAGAACTACTTAAACCTAACTAACCTAAGGACATCACACACATCCATGCCCGAGGCAGGATTCGAACGTGCGACAGTAGCGGTCGCGCGGTTCCAGACTGTGGCGCCTATAACCGCTCGGCCACTCCGGCCGGCAAATAATTTAACTGTTTAAAAATTGTAACCACTTGTTTGTCTGTACATGTCCATGACATCTACTGATTTCCGTCCCATTCGGATAAATCATCCTTGGTGCGCTATGCTTTTTTCCCGTGTGACAGTTGGCCTCGACGTTGGGCATTAGCTGCGTAGGTTGTGTGCCGGTACTGAACGTCTGATTTGAAAAAGTGGCGTCAGCTTGAGGAGTCGACATGGTTTCTCGGCGAGAGCGCTGCTCCTGTGCGACAGGGTCGATTGGCGGAGCAGTGCAGTGCTGGTGCGACTCGCAGCGGATTTGCCGGCCGTGTCGTGGGCGGCAATGTGTACAGGCGGCTGGCGACCGGCCGCCGTGTATTTTTCATGAGCCCCGCCGTCCGCTTGCTGATCACGTGCGGCGCCGCCAACGCCGCTGCCGATACTCGCTTCAGCCGCCTCCGCCGACTGCCCGCCTACACACTCTGCTCTGCCGTCGGTGGCACGACAAATCATGAAGCCGAGAAATTTTATTGATTTGCCCTTGAGTTCCTGAACCGTACACTCTCAAGTGTTCACTTTTATCTACGACATTCAAATTAACTATTAAATGTATTTTAAGCCTTTCACGACCTATGTCCCACCATATGTTATCAGAGAACCAATGGGAATTTTCTGCATGTTACTGCTACTGCTAACGGTTTACAGAATTCTTATAATTACATCTTGCAACTGTAGGTTCTGCTGTCTCCAAATTACACTGCTGGCCACCCAGAATGCAACACGAACAAAGACCGGAGATATCACAGCCAAATTGAGTTGGGAGATAACACGTTGTACGAAGATCAAATGGTTGAACATACAGCCCCATGTGAAGTGAGGAAAATGATTTAATCATAATTGAGTTTTGCCGCCATTTCTGGCTGTAACTGTTGCTACACGCCTCCGCAATGAATCAAAGAGACTCTGGATGTGTTGTTGGGGTGTAGTAGCGGGTGGTCTGCCGCGGGATAGTCGTTCTGCAATTATCGACCAGGTGTTTTCGATAGGCGAGAGATCAGGGGAACAGGAAGGCCATCGGCGTGTATGTATCTCACTACAAGGTGTTTTAAAAAGGTACGGCCAAACTTTCAGGAAACATTCCTCACACACAAATGAAGAAAATATGTTATGTGGACATGTGTCCGGAAACGCTTACTTTCCATGTTAGAGCTCATTTTATTACTTCTCTTCAAATCACATTAATCATGGAATGGAAACACACAGCAACAGAACGTACCAGCGTGACTTCAAACACATTGTTACAGGAAATGCTCAAAATGTCCTCCGTTAGCGAGGATACATGCATCCACCCTCCGTCGCATGGAATGCCTGATGCGCTGATGCAGCCCTGGAGAATGGCGTATTGTATCACAGCCGTCCACAATACATTTGGTACCGGGGTTGCGTAGACAAGAGCTTTCAAATGCCCCCATAAATGAAAGTCAAGAGGGTTGAGGACAGGAGAGCGTGGAGGCCATGGAATTGGTCCGCCTCTACCAATCCATCGGTCACCGAATCTGTTGTTGAGAAGCGTACGAACACTTCGACTGAAATGTGCAGGAGCTCCATCGTGCATGAACCACATGTTGTGTCGTACTTGTAAAGGCACATGTTCTAGCAGCACAGGTACAGTACCCCGTATGAAATCATGGCGGTGAATCGAGGAAGTACGGTACATACTGACGAAACTAAAATGAGATCTAACATGGAAATTAAGCGTTTCCGGACACATGTCCACATAACACCTTTTCTTTATTTGTGTGTGAGGAATGTTTCGTGAAAGTTTGGCCGTACCTTTTTGTAACATCCTGTATATCCCATCAGCGAGCTAGTGGGAATTTGTTGTATGCTTTAGCTATGTACTCGTATTAATGTCCCATGGGTAAAGGGAAATATGCTAATGGTCTACAGAATTCTTGTAATTACAGCTTCCACATATAGTTTGTACTTTCGCTGTTAAGCTGCTCTCTCTATTGTAGCATCGAACTACTTCTCGCCTGCATCTAGGCAACCCAACGACCAGATTTGCAAAGCGGGTGGCTGTCGAGCCTTCCCCGACAATTCGCACCAATGAAACGAAATGTGCGTGTTGCATTTGTGGCCGGGATCCGCCAGCTACATCTACATCCATCATCCGCAAGCCACCTGACTGTGTGTGGCGGAGGTCACCTTGAGTACCTCTGTCGGTTCTCGCTCCTATTCCAGTCTCGTATTGTTCGTGGAAATTAAGATTGTCGGTATACCACTGTGTGGGCTCTAATCGATCTGATTTTATCCTCATGGTCTCTTGGCGACATATACGTAGGAGGGAGCAATATACTGTTTGACTCCTCGGTGAAGGTATGTTCTCGAAACTTCAACAAAAGCCCGTACCAACCTACTGAGCGTCTCTCTTGCAGAATCTTCCACTGGAGTTTATCTATCGTCTCCGTAACGCTTTCGCGATTACTAAATGATCCTGTAACGAAGCGCGCTGCTCTCTGTTGGGTCTTCTCTGTCTCTTCTATCAACCCTATGTGGTGTGGATCCTACACCGGTGTACTGTAACCTACTTCCTTTGTTTTCGGACTGCATTTCCTTAGGATTCTTCCAATGAATCTCAGTCTGGCATCTGCTTTACCGACGATTAATTTTATATGGTCATTCCATTTTAAATCACTCCTAATGCCTACTCCCAGATAATTTATGGAATTAACTGCTTTGTGTGTATTTGCAGCACATTACAATTGTCTACATTGAAATTCAGTTGCCTTCTAGGGAATTCGGCGGCCATGTGCATGTCTTTTTATTTGACGCCGCTTCGGCTACTTGTGCTTCGATCATCATGAAAGGATGAGGACAACACACTAGCACCCAGTTTCGGGCGGAGAAAATCCCCGATCCGGCTGGGAATCGAAGCCAGGGCCCCTTGAGCGACAGTCAGCAACACTCACAACAAGACCACTTCGTGTCAATCAACTGCAGGCACGTACTGACGTTTGCCGCGTCACGAACGGTTCCCATGTCGATCATCTAAGATGCGAACTACCGAGCGTGGTGGCGTATTGGTTAGCACCCTGGACTCGCATTCGGGAGGACGATGGTTCAAACCCGCGTCCAGCCATCGTGATTTAGGTTTTCCATGATTTCCCTAAATCGCTCCAGGCAAATGCTGGAATGGTTCATTTGAAAGGGGCACGTCAGATTTCCTTACCCATTCTTCCCTAATCCGAAGGGATCGATGACCTTGCTGATGGTCTCCTCCGCAACCAACCAACCAACAAGATACGGACGTGAAGAGATGCTGCACCCTCTGAGCTGCGTTTCCCGTGTGTTTTATAGCTTTTGTACAGCCGTCTCCTGAAACTCCGAAGGTAGGCCGTACTTATCAATACCCTTGTCGTCGCAAACCTCTTCAAGTAGGAAGCGAAACGACGTGATTTTTTTTCGTATTGTTACTTATGACTACGACATGAAAGTAACCGTACATTTAATGTCGTACACTCTTAAAAATGGTTGTGAAAGTGTTAAGATAATTCTTCATCCTGAAGGAAAGATGTCAGAACCTCAAAATACTGCAGTTATTAGAGAAACATCAAACAATAAAAAGTTTGAGGAATAGTTCAGGGGAAAAATTTCGAAACACTTATTACCTATAGTATAATCGTATGCAGTATCAACCGGAATCTGTGACGTATTGAATATTTATTGGTAGGAAAGGCACACCATATTATCTTGCATGAAGAATCATCGACAGATAGAAGTATCTTCGGGAGTGCTTCAGGGACGTGTGTTGGGACCCGCGCTGTTCATAGTGTGTATTAGTAAATCTGCAGGCAGTGCGAGAGGCGTTCAATAAATAATGCAACACATTTTCTTTCTGAAAGCAGCTTCGTTTTATTTGGAATTCCAATACACCATACAATTAACTCTGTTTTTCGACATAATCTCCGTTCAGTGCGCCGGCCTTACCGTGTTGACCATGTTTCCTTATTTCCTTCATCAGCAATCTTTTGATTGCTTGACAGTTCTCCTCCTCGATTTATCAGAAGCTGCTTTCTCCATATTCCTTCTAGCGCTTTTACAAGGAATTGGTTATGTCGTATTATGTGTCTAATCCATTCGTGTATTCTTCGTTCTGTTGTTCTACTAATTGACCTTTGTTTGCCATTCTTCGCAGGGCGTCCTAGTTAGCGATTTTACCTGCCACGTTAATCTGTAACGGAATGAAAATTAAAACACCTGCAGCCATCTCTCTTGCGTTTAATTTATTTACGCAACCAGTTTAGGTGTTCCATTGCACCATCTTCAGTTTCCTTTATCAGCTCGACGTCGGTTGATAAACGAAGTGATAGTATCGTGTAGACCAGAGATGTACAGACACCGGTCATGTAATACTGGCTCCTGTTGTCACTGCACACGAGATTGGATTCCTCCCAATTTACGCTGGAACACCGAAACTGGGTGCGTAAGTAAATTAAATGCAAAAGAGAATACTGCAGGTGTTTTAATTTTCACTTGATACTGAACAGCCGAAGCTCTTGTAACCATCTAACACAAGGACGAACATACAAAGATTTAATCTGTAACTAGCGTCTGGGAGCACTGCTGTACGTCATTTACTGAAGAATCGTTCAAATCTGAGAGGCCATTCAACGTTTGATACTGTATAGTGTTTGCATTGTAATGGCAGAAACTATTCCAGTAAACTTTAAAACAAATATTACAGGAACTGAAGGTTTACACTCCTCAAAGTGATTTGTTTGTACATATTATATCTTCGAGTATTTTGATATTAAGTGAGCAGTGTGTGTGTGTGTGTGTGTGTGTGTGTGTGTGTGTGTGTGTGTGTGAGAGAGAGAGAGAGAGAGAGAAAGAGAAAGAGAGAGAAGTAAAGAATTCTCCCTCGATTAATTTCATATCCATCTGCTTCTATTTGCTGTTTATTTCAAAGTAAATTTTAACTTTTGAAACTAATTGGGGAAACCAAAAGCGTGTATTTTTTTCACTTTATCTGCCAGTAGGGTTATACGCGAGCGCTGACTCTGTTACAGGACGAGATTATTCTATCCCACGGGTTAAATCGTCGTTTTTATTTATCTGTTCTGTGGCCACTAAATTGTTAAAAAACTGAAAAAAAACCAACGTTACGACAGGCAGTAGCTTTTGCATTGAGTGACTGCGGACAACTTGAAAAGAGAGGAAATTTCAAAAGCATTAACTTCATCTGCGTTGAATAAGCGCCCACATCATAAGGAGAAAGTAGCATTCGGTTGCGCACTGTTTCTTTCGCATGTGTGTTTATGCTTCGTTTATTCATTCGTTGTTTTACTTTTATAGGTTGTTTCCAAAAATAGTAAAGAGACGGTGAATTTAAAAATATGCTTCTGTGAGCAAAATGTCTTTCTTTCACTGTCGAATACCATTCATTCAACAATTAACTTTCTACAGCAGGTCGTCGGAAGTATTTAGCCAACAAACATTCACACCTCTATTTTGTTATTCCTACTGATCCTGTAACGTATAGAGGTCGATTAGGCAAAATGACTTTGGAAACAGTTCATTGGAATTATCGGCTCTGTGGTAGGCTATGAGACCAGAGAGCATTTTAGATGACGAGCCTTACAATTCTGCTCTACATCTTTATGCAAGTTCCGGGTCGTTAGTCGTGCTTGAGTAACTCAGTCGGTAGACCATTTGCCCAGGAATGGGAGAAGTACTGGTTTCGAGTCCCGGTCCGACACACAGCTTTAATCTGCCAAGAAGTTTCGAAGCAGTGCACACTCCCCTGCGGAGTGAAAAATTCATTCTGGAAAAATCCCTAGTAGTTCGTGGCAGGAACACCTGTCAATGAATCCCCGAATGAGATCTGTTTTCCTTGATTATTTCGCGCAATGGTCGTCTCACGAGATATGTGTGGTAAGAAGTAATATGTTGCTTTAGCATTGTTGAACATACGGTCTAGAAATTTTAGTAGTAAATTTGTCCGTGATGCATCACGCCTGTCGTGTAGCGTATGCCAGAGGAGTCTGCTGGTGTGTCTGGCGCTTCGTAAACCCCTGACGAAACGGACCGTTCTTCTATGGATCTCCTCTTTATGTCTTCCGTTAATCCTGGGAATGCTGGATAGGAACTATGCACTGGTTGTTTTAAATTCTGTAAGAGTGTTGTGCTGCCCGTATTGTGGTGATGAACTCTCACTAGTGAAGGCTGAGCGAGTATTGTCGTATTTTACAGACGAATACCGAAGTGGGTGTTTTCGTTATCAGCTTCTCTGCTTCAACTTAATTTTGTTCATGTGACGTACTTTGGTACGTAAAGTATCCTTGTACTGACGAGTGATCGCAGACAGTTTGAGAGAATAACTGTTTATTAACAAAAGGAAACTGAATTATAATGTCATGGGATGAATATCCACACAACTTCATACAACCGAAATGACTCTCCTGTGACGTTGTCTGTGACGTGCCGGCATGACGAACTTCAGAGCCGCAGTAGGTGGCGGAGTGAAGACCGGGGCCGTTAGTGCACCGTGTCCGCCGGTGTCGATCGCTGAGACGAAACTGCTGGCACTGCCTTCATGTAGTGCTGAGACTCAACTGATTGTACTGCGGACTTGAGGCGAGGGGCGTAACTGACTTCGCACGGTCTAGCTGTGGCCTAAATCGTCGGAAGCGGATGGATATCTGCGTGGCGCAGACCAGCAATGTGACGTGGCGTAAGAAACTAGTGCACTGCTGACAGCATACCCTGCTGTGACAGGAACGCTGCCTGTCGGCGAGGTTGCTGTGTGGAGATGACGTGTAACTCCCTGATAAGCAGCCCAGGAAAAAATCTCCGTTTTGAGGAGACCATTTACGCACGTCCTCCTGGCGTGGCGGCTGCCCGCACGGCATACGTGTGCGCGGGGAAAAAGACTACCAGGCGGAAACAACAGTGTGGATCACTGACTGACTGCATTTGTTCCAAGACGTGAGCATCATTCGCGCGAAAGTTGGCAACACTTGCGAGTGTTATGAAGTTAGGAACCCTCCAGTGGGATGGATAAGCTATTCCATTTAATGTCTGTGCATTAATAGGTCCAGTACAGCAAATCACTTACGGATACTGGTGACCATTTCTCCCCGTGGACTATAAAGCACAAACGCGTTAATAAACTCAACAACGCAATTGTGCTGTCCATTGTCTGAAGGCTTAGAAGCCCCCTGCCTAACTGCCGCTGGGATACGGTGGGAGTGTTCCGCAGCCCAAGGCGCTCTCCGACACAACTTTAAAGTGCGCCCAGCATGTAAAATATCGCGCTGCTCGTTCTCTCTGTCTTGTTTTGGGCGTAATTATTTTGTCCGCTCTTCAGGCTGGCGGTGCGGGGGCGGGGGGCCGCGGTAATTAAACACTCAAACCGCACCTTCATGTATTATGCATAGAGAGAGAAGTACGTTCATTTCCTGGGTCGTGGGAGGGGCGCGGGAGAATCCGCGGAAAATTATTAATTTAACTCGGAGGCAGAGTCCTCATCACCGAGGAGCTGGCCGCACCGGAAACGAACGAACGAACTCAATCCCCGGGATTTGCTTGCGGGCGGTTTGCGCGTGGTACCGCGCGGCTTCTGCGCCGAGGCGAGCAGCAGAAATGCTCCGGAAGTCCGCGTTTCTTGTAAGAGTCCGGGGTCGCTACGACACACATCCGAACCCCTTGCGAATCGTAATGGACAGCTTGAGAGTCCATCAACCTTAGTACTAAAGAAGAAAGCTCACGGGCTGTATGTACGTGAATCTGGAGCCTGCAACAGTGAAAAGCATACACAACGGTGCCAGTCCTCTGCTCACCGTATCCCTGTAATGCAAAAACCGCAATCTTAGTTCCCTAAATGAGTTAGTTGTAGACCTTTGGAGCCGGCCGCGGTGGCCGAGCGGTTCTAGGCGCTTCAGTCCGGAACTGCGCGACCGCTACTGTCGCAGGTTCGAATCCTGCCTCGGGCATGGATGTGTGTGATGTCCTTAGGTTAGTTAGGTTTAAGTAGTTGTAAGTTCTAGAGGACTGATGACCTCAGATGTTAAGTCCCATAGTGCTCAGAGGCATTTGAACCATTCAGACCTTTGGAATCCGTGCACCGCATTAATCAACCACTCAATTAGTTTCATTGGTTGGATTGGGTGGTTGTTTTAATGTGACCATTTTCATCCCTATTTTTATTGTGTTTTTTAAAATTATACACTAACGCGTTCGGCCGTAGCGATCATCATAATCTGTCGCTTTGATATAGAACCAATCAGAAGCATTATTTCTAGAAGTACCCTAAGGGCCACAGATTGTTTTTAAAGTAGACTGCCCTAGTAAACAGCACTAGTCTGTGGTTCAGTTGTAAATAAGAACTGACAATGTACAGCGCATCGTAATTTTAAATGTGGTATGTTTACATTTTATCCTTTATGTGTATTATTGGAATACTTGTAAGAAGTACTACCACTCATCTTTTTCTAATCTGATAGATTCTGATGGTGGATATGGCCGAAACGCGTTAACGTGTATAAGTTATAAAAAAGATCAAAATAGCGATCAACGTTAACGGACTCCTATAATGATTTTATGTCATTTATAGATGTTTTTATATGGTTGTGCAAGATGGTGACTTTAAAATAAAAAATCGTGAGTTAAAGTAGGGAAACAAGCATAACTTGCCTTTGCCGCTTTGCCATGTGAGAGCTCCGGGCACAAAAAGCGTGCCACATTCTCAAAGGAGGTAGTACTGATCAAAAGAAAATCCTGTAAACGTGTGTCCATAAAAAAATATTTATTCAGGTATCGGCCGTACTGTTCCATGACAGCCATCTATCTGTTCTGGAGGTGCCCGGTGTGGTTACTACTCAATCTTACGTACTGTGACCGTCACTGCGACTCATCACTGTGGATCTAGCATACGCCATAACGCCTGTAGTGAGTTCAGCATTTTTAATTCCCACGTGGTTCAAAATAAGCTTGTACAGGATACTTAACTTTGTTCTCGAGGGTCTCGTAGAAGTCAGAAGTCCGTATTTATTATCTGCAGGCTCTTAATCTCAGCGTTGCAGACAATGTCACAGTAAATTTAAATGCGTTAAATGAAATTCCAGCCGTCAATTTAAATGATTTTCATAATTTATACAAGCTTCTTATTTCACATGTAACTCAAAATCATGAACGTTTCAACATAACCGCCAACACTGCGCAGTTCCATAACAAGCGCGTTTCTGAATTTCGGTGCCAGACATCGCGCATTTGATTCAAAATCAGTACAACCTTCACATTTTAATGTCTTAATGCAGGCCAACAATCATCGCACAAAATTATGTTAAACATTAAACAGATGTAGGAAATTATAATGCATGTAATATTTTTTTACATCTTCAAGATGGTCGTATTTTATAAATATATAATTTGCCGTTCCTTTTCTTTAATAGATCATGGAACTCCAATGGCAGCTGTTGCTAGGCTCGTCAAACCAAAGTTACGTTTAATGTTGACTTTTACCTGAACAAATCTTTAGAAGTATTTATATTGTTGAGGGGTACAAAAACTCAAATATGATTTTCTTATCGTTAGATGTGAGAACTGTTTTAAAACGATCTGAGGTGCGCTTTATGTTTTCAGTACTTAGATTTTAACCCAACATAATTGTTTTGATGCAGTCTAAAGCGCATCGTGTTTATTACCTCCTCCAAGCTTTCCCATGAGCTATAAATTATCGAAATGAGATGATTTTTATAAATGTTTAAATTTTGAAGCTAAATGATTCCTCATAATTTGTGCCGATTTGTATTCTTTCGTAGTTTGATTGGTTTTTATGTTTTTTGCGCGAGATGTGCTTATTGTTAAAGTAAATCAGGCAGTAGTCACTCTTAAATTGCTTGTCAGGATATTTTTTAGGAATGTAGGAGTAAATGTAATTACTGTTAGTCGTGTACCTATCTTTCTCTTACTAACCCACAGAAATATAAACTTGCCATTTAAAGTAATATACTTACAAAAATATTCGAGATACTATTCCGATGCGTATTCCTTCGTCTACGGGTGTTATTTGTGGATGTTTCAGGGTGCAAACTTGTCGTCTCTTACCTGATGCGCTGCAACCAGTATTGTACAATCTGATACACAACCTCACTAAAGTATTTTAGTATCCAATACACTTCCTTAAACGGTATAAATTTCTGCACCCCCCCCCCCCCCCCCCGAGCGAATCGTTTAGACTGCCTACCATTAGGTCACGTACATGGAGCGCTCGTTACTGTAATAGGTGCGCATTGTCTATCGGTGTAGAATAGACCAGCGAAATCTGACGCACTAAGTCAGTTGCACGGGGAAGGCATTCTACGGGACCTCTTCGATCAACAGTTCTTTCATTCAAACGTTTGTGTTAGGTGCCGCCGTAGCACCGTAGAAAATGAGGTGGCGCGCCGTCGTGCATAAACGGTATCAGTTGTCTTCCTTGCAAGGACATCGTTCTCTAATAACACGGCGATAATCACCAGCATTTAGTTTATCCGCTAAACTGTATGTCCTTGAAACCTGTCAGCCACAATTCTCGCCCACACATTGATACCAAAGGGAACGTGATAACTTACTTCGCTTGAGTATTTGCATCCGCCCACACGCGGTTATTGTGGTAATTTATTATCCTACTGTGTGTATATACCGCCTCGTCCGTGGACACAATGCGCTTCTTCAGCGCTTCGAATAGGAAACGTAGGCAGAAATGTAATCTGGTACGTTGGCCTTGTGAATTGAGAATGCTTGTGCACTCTGATAGTGATAGTGATAGTGATAGGGGTTAGGGAGCCTGCCGTACAAGACAGAGCTGCAAAAGCGTCGCTAAAGGTTTCAGCATCGCCAGTTTGTCGTAACATTAGCTCCTGCATATCCGACGTACCAACTTGATGAGGTCCTTCTCCTCTTTGCAAATGAGTTCATGTCTGGAAGTCTGTGAAACAACTTTCTTCGCGTTTTTTTTTTTTTTAGTTAGAATGCGGCGTTGAACCTATTGTCCGGGCTGTATGACGTACATCCACTAATGTCGTTGGCAAATCCATAGCAGAAAACTGTATCTGCTATTTCACGCATCGAGTAATAGGCCTCCGTTTCCTTGTTTCCGTTATTCACACTCCATAGAATCTACACGCTTTACCTGATGCAGCGCGACCTCAAACTGACGCCTATGGAATGACTGCTGATGCACGTGACTGTAGTAAGTGTACGTCTGAGTAAAGCATCTCAGCCATAAGACTCAGTTCGCAGCCAACTGCACCTAGTAAGAAATTACCAAGGGCGTTCGATAAGTAATACAACACGGTCTTTTTTCTGAAAACAGGTTGGTTTTATCTGAGATTTAAAACACCAAATCGTTGCCAGTTCTTTTGGCTACAAAACCCTGTTTTTCAACAGAACCTCCGTTCAGTGCTATGGCCTTACGCTACCATACTGGCAGGCCTGCATGCTCGCATGATACCACTCTACTGCTCGACGTCGGAGCCAACGTCTTACCGCATCAGTGAACTTGCCATCATACTACGACTTCGGCCAAAATTTGCCGCGATCAGCCTCGTGATGCGCAGTCAGTTTCGCACAGATGGTCCTTCGTTGCTCTTTATGGTCTCGTGTTCGACGGCGAGAAACTCAGCGGGCACACACCTTTGAGCACCCCAACGAGAGGGCGAGTGTGCCAGCACTACGAACTTAGACGTCCAATTGAGCAGCATGATTGTGATCCGTCGATCACCTCGAATGAGGGTCCGCACGTTCTAACATTGGTGGCGTCACAGCTGTGAGCGGCCGGTCGGTACGCGGGAGCTCGGACAGGTTCTCGCGACTATGTTGCGATGCTGACAGACGTCTCGTCCAACGATTCACCGTGCTTTTGTTCACTGGCAGGTCTGTATAGACATTCTGCAAGCGAGTATGAAAATCTGCGATGCTCTGGTTTTCCGCCAAAAGAAACTCAATGGCAGCCCCCTGCTTGGATTGGAGCTCCTTTACAGACGCCATTTTAAAGGCTGCGTATAGCTATCGGAACTTCATGCAACTATTGGACCTGAAGCGGCAATATTCCACGACGTCCCACAACAAATTCCGCTTTTTTTTTCAACCGAAATTGTACGAGGATAAAAATGGTTTCAGTACGTATTGGACGCCATTCGTAAAAATAAACGGTAACATGGAGGTAGAGTGTTGATAAGGCTAGTAAGAAATGGTTCAAATGGCTCTGAGCAGTATGGGACTCAACTGCTGAGGTCATAAGTCCCCTAGAACTTAGAACTACTTAAACCGAACTAACCTAAGGACATCACACACATCCATGCCCGAGGCAGGATTCGAACCTGCGACCGTAGCGGTCCCGCGGTTCCAGACTGAAGCGCCTATAACCGCACGGCCACTCCGGCCGGCCAAAAATGGCAACAGCGCATGGCGGCCTGGATGGTCACCCAACCAACTGCCGACCACGCCCGACAGCGGTTAACTTCGGTGATCTCAGCTAGTAAGATGCCCGTACCTCAACAAGTATTTATTTGCGGTTGTACCCTGACCTGAAACATTAAGGACACTGCTCACCGCAGGACTGAATACCGCCTGGTGGTGTTACACTAACGCGACGGTGTAATGAAAGTAGATAAGGACTATGACAAAGAGCGTTTTGTTATTGCCGGGCAGGTGAGAACGAGCACCTCGGCGACGACGATTTTGACCGGCTGCTGGCGTACTACTTTCGGGAGCAGGTATGGAAGGTGATTCAAACACGAGTGGGTGACGTGATATTGAACTTCCAGCTCTCATCACGAAACGTGGGGACTGGAGGCTGACCCGCTTTGCGAAACACATGAGGCGTATAGCACACTGTACAGCACACATTGTAGAACAGGGGGCCAGCTGCAGGCGACCCCTGCATATTCCGGTGTTGACTAGTCGTCAGTAACGACTGCAGGAAGTATTGAGATTGAACCATAGATCAATGAAAACGTGACGCTAGGTCATATGAGTCAAGTTTCGTGTTATTATTCTCGAATCAGAAACATACAAATTTACAGTAGCCATACACATCAATAAATATGTACATATACATACACAAATTGTATTTATATTACATGTGCCCAGTACTTTGCAACCTCCAAGGCGCTTGGAGTTGCTTGCAGGAGACCAATCTTCGTGCAGGATGTAGGGCACAAAAGGCACTGGGGCATGTGGCTTGCGGTTTGTTCTTGTCCACAATCACAGGACGTATCTTCTATTATAAAGCCCCATCTCTTCAGGTTGTCTCTGGATCGTCCAACTCCTGAACGTAATCTGTTTAAAAATTTCCACACCAGCCAGTTCTCGTTGTGTCCACGTGATAGTTCTTCAGCTTCTGGCGTCTGCAGGTGAGGCGTCGACTTCTTCCACAACTCCAGCCTTGCCTTCTCTGGTGAAATGGTGAGCTTCTCGGGTGTTCTCAGGAAGCTCTTTCGCGATCTCAGCCGTTGCTGTGGTGGATTATGTCCGTGCAGTGGATGGGCACTGTCCTGTTCCACTTTCAGTCTCTCCTTGTTGGCAGCCACTGTTCTGCGTATCCATGGTGGCGCTATTCCAGCCAGGCAGTAGAGTTTATCAGTTGGTGTAGGTCTTAAGCAACCTGTGGTCAACCTGCAGGTTTCGTTGAGAGCGATGTCTACTTGTCTGTTTCGTGTTACATCAGGCCGATAGTCGTGCCCGGATAAACGTCGTCCGGGCGAGCGCTGCTCCGTGACGTTGACGCAGGCCGATTGGAGCAGTGTTATGCTCTGGGGGACATTCAGTAAGGCATCCACGGTACCTGTGGTAGCGATCGAGAGTATCATGACAACTGTCGGCAACGTGAACATCATTGCGAGTCCATTAGGTTTCCTATGATTAGGTCACATGCATGGAGCACACGCTAGATGCCTTTCCCGACGGCGATGGCGTCTTCCAACGGAGTAAATATTCCACTCACATGCCGAGAATCGTGCTACGGTGATTTGAGGGAGCATATTATTGATTATCACGTTGATGTATTGGCTACCAAATTCGCCTGATCTCAGCCAGATGGAATACACCTGGACGCCATCGGCCGGTTGCTCCGTGCCGACGAACCACCGGCCCGCAGTTTACAGGAATTGCGTGACCTGGTGCCATATACCTCCGGAAACCTTCCAAGGGGTTGCTGAATCCGCGCTACAGAAAATCGCCGCTGTGTTGCGCTCCAGAGATGGACCAACACGCTATTAGACCAGAATGATATTTTCACTGTGCAGCGGAGTTTGCGCTGATATGAAACTTGGCAGATTAAAACTGTGTGCCGGACTGACACTCGAACTCGGGGCCTTTGCCTTTCGCGGGCAAGTGCTCTACCAACTGAGCTATCCAAGCACGACTCATGCCCCGTCCTCACAGCTTTAGAGCACTTGCCCGCGAAAGGCAAAGGTCCCGAGTTCGAGTCTTGGTCCGGCACACAGTTTTAATCTGCTAGGAAGTTTCACGCTATTAGGATGTTTGGTCGTAATGTTTTGACTCATCATTGTGTGTGTCTTCCCAAATATAAATCACATAAAACCACTCCGTGTACAGGCCACAAGTGGTCCATCGGGACCATCCGACCGCCGTGTCATCCTCAGTGGAGGATGCGGATAGGAGGGTCGTGTGGTCAGCACACCGCTCTCCCGGTCGTCATGATAGTATTCTTGACCGAAGCCGCTACTATTCGGTCGAGTAGCTCCTCAGTTGGCATCCCGAGGCTGAGTGCACCCCGAAAAATGGCAACAGCGCATGGCAGCCTGGATGGTCACCCAGCCAAGTGTCGGCCACGCCCGACAGCGCTTAACTTCGGTGATCTCACGGGAACCGGTGTATCCACTGCGGCAGGGCTGTTGCCAAATATAAATCACATACTTATTCTTTTCATTTGGACGTACTTAGGACCACGAGGTTCGTTTTGGCAATTTCCACGGGTCCTCTGTTTGATCCTCTTCCAGAATTTTTTTATTTTCTCGCAGTTTACGAGCTTGCTCTCCTTTCCCCACTTCAGTGTGCTTGGTCCCTGTGCTCTCTTTGCTGGTAAAGAACAATGGAAATACCCGTTGCAGAGTAAAATGGTCGAATTTACACCGGACCTCTACGGTTTCCAGGGGAATTTAGAAGTAGCTTCAAGCCCGATTTTACTGTGGTGATTCGTTTGTTGTTGGATGCTTTTCTTCTGTCTGTCGTGGTGAAGATCGTGTTCATGAGTCTGCAAGGGTTCAATGGGTCAGGTGACCGTAGAAGTCCGGTGTCCTTTCCTTCAAAGATATGATTATATCTTCTTGGACATGGTACAGAATAATTCAAATGGCTCTGAGCACTGTGGGACTCAACTTCTGAGGTCATTAGTCCCCTAGAACTTAGAACTAGTTAAACCTAACTAACCTAAGGACATCACACACATCCATGCCCGAGGCAGGATTCGATCCTGCGACCATAGCGGTCTCGCGGTTCCAGACTGCAGCGCCTAGAACAGCACGGCCACTTCGGACGGCGCGATGGTACAGCTCACTGCTCTGTTTGAGCCGGTCGTGGCGGCTGAGCGGTTCTAGGCGCTTCATTCCGGAACCACGCGGCTGCTACGGTCGCAGGTTCGAATCCTGCCTCGGGCATGCATGTGTGTGATGTCCTTAGGTTAGTTAGTTTTAAGTAGTTGTAAGTCTGGCGGACTAATAACCACAGATGTTAATCCCATAGTGCTTAGTGCCATTTTTTTTTGTTCTGTTTGATCCTGTTACGCATACTACTATATAACATTGTAACGGGAAGTAAGCATTATACTCGTAATATTATTCGTAAAAGATGTGTTTGTGTTTAAGATTTTTTGGGGGATTAGTGCGGGCAGCGGGGGTGGAAGTGGGGGGGGGGGGGGGGAGCACTGGAGAGTGGGAGATGCAGATGGAGAGCGGGCCAGCTGCTTTGTCAAAGCGGCTACATTTATAAATTTCCGAATTGTGTTCCAGTTGTAACGGTTTTCCCGGACCACGCAGTTCTTGGCTTCCTCGACGGCAATTTGTGGCGTCCGCAGGCGGTGCGTGTCCGCACGCCCCCTTTCTCTCCGCGCCCTGTGCCACCTGGCACCCCTTATGGGTTCCCCGCCACGGCGCGGTCTTCCTTCCTCGGGAGCAAGTTTGTTCTTTTTACGGGTGCGCGCAGAGAGAAAAGTACTTTTCCACCGAAGCCCCTCCGGCGTCTCTTGATTGTCAAGTTTTGTGACAGAACTGGAGCACTTTATGAATAGTTGTTTGGCTGCCTCTTCTCCTCAGCCGCGCCCATCCCACCCTAGGACCCGGGCCGCGCCGCCACTACCCGCTGCCCGCGTCACCCCACACCTTTCTCGGAAAGGAAACTTCTGCGTTCCAGTGTGTAGCACAGCGTGTTTTTTCCCTTCCGTGCAGCGGTAATACAGCAGTTTCTCTTTGCGTCGGTAATTTTCGTTGCACACTCTTCCGAGAACACCGCCTGTTTAGCCGTACTTTCTCTATGAAAACCTGGAAGTGCTGAGGTCGGACCGGAGAACACAGTTGTGTGTTTCTCTGCTCCGTTTCAGTGAAGAAGCCTTCACGCTTTTCCAGATTTCATTATTAGCGGCATTTTGAAGCTGCATCAAAACGTTTTAATTTCAAAAGAGATTTTGAATAAGTGTAGCTTTACCCATTTTTTTCGCTACGTATGGACTTTGCATGACGCAAACGCAGCTGCCACTGACCGTCGGCGTATAACTGGTCATGTTTAGACGTAAAAGAGATAAAAATCGAGTTTCTCTTCGCGGTTATTTACGTTTCCCAGACAACTGCAGTTTTTCTCTTGAAACACCGAGCAGAATTCTTTCACCAGCTACTAAGCTACTGGAGACATGAAGAGAGGATCTGGGTTGGCTTTTTCTTTCTTTATTTTTTTATTCGACAGGCATCTGGTCGACAATGTCATATTACGCACCATAACACGTCAAGATGTTCTGATAGGAAATTTCTTCGCTCCACAATAGCACGTCACGTCACCGAAGGTTCAAATGGTTCAAATGGCTCTGAGCATTATGGGACTTAACTTCTTAGGTCATCAGTCCCCTAGAACTTAGAACTACTTAAACCTAAGTAATCTAAGGACATCACATACATCCATCCCCGAGGCAGGATTCGAACCTGCTACCGTAGCGGTCATGCGGTTCCAGACTGTAGCGCCTAGAGCCCCTCGGCCACTCCGGCCGGCCCACGTTGCGGCACTGAAGGCCAAATCAAAATGCTACAGTGTATCTCCTCTTCATGCGCCATTTTGGTTTGTCTGCTCGAACGGCGTGCTATAGTACTGGAACAGAGATTTCACTGTGCACCAGGACTGGAGATACGTACCTGGAAAGAGACTAAAAATTAATTCTGTAACTTTATTTTTTCGAGGTGATCTCGTAGAACATAAACTAGCGCCGTTGACAAACATCGGTCTGGAAAAGAAACATACTTTCCTAGATACGAACAAGACAATTCACATACATGAATATAAAGAGAACATAAAGCAACAATGTCGTTTAGTAACAATCCAGCATTTCCGTCACGCGGGTCACAGAATACCTGTGGGTATAGAATGCCTCTTTCCAATTCTAGGACATGACACGATATTTACTCTGTTATTTTAATGACTACGACATTACCCAGTGTTGTCCTCTTACTTATTCATCCCAGTCTTGTCTACAGTGTTAAAAAAAAACTTTTATACCTTCATTGCAGTAACAGTTAACACAAAACTTCATTATATATATTATTTTTGTTTCCCCTTCACGCTAATATCAGTCGCTTTCATTAATTTTACGTATCGTCTATTTACTAATACTGTACTAAATTCTTCGAAATTCTCAAACGTTGCAGATTTATTCTAACATATCGCGCATTCTCTCCTCTAGCACCAGCCACATCCTTATGAGTGGTAGGTGCATCCTAGCCGCACAGTATATTTATCCAGATAGTATGTTGCACGTATACCAACATCTGTTAAGAAATCTCCAGGCGTTCAGGAGTTGTGCGTCACACATCAACTCTTTCTGCCAACGGCCTGCCGGTTGCTGTCGGCAAGCGGGCTGCACTCTGCCCTTGTGAAGTCAGTTGAGGAGCTACTTGATTGAGAAGGAGCGGCACCGGTCACGAAAACTGACAATAGCCGGGAGAGCTGTGTGCTAACCACACGCCCCTCCGTATTCGCGTCGGATGACGCCTACGGGCCGAGGATGACACGGCAGCCGGTAGGACCGTGTTTTTGGTTTTTTGTTTTTATCCAAACTTCCTCCTCCAGAAATACAGGTTTCTAAGGTTCTGTCAGTGGCTGTTGCAGAAGTGTGCCGCAAATCTGTTTCATATCCAAGATTTTTTTACCGTCGATGCAGGCTTCGCAAGAGATAGTGTTGTTAATTTTGCCTAACCAGCCTGTAAGGTCAGATGTAGCCCCAAGCAATTCAGGAAAGGGAGCATAAAGATCAATTCTCAATCAACATATGGGCAGGCGTACTTGGCCATAGACTAATGAGCCTTATGTGCTAGCACAAAAGTTAACTGAGGCGCATTGTCTGGACTCTGTCATTAATGTATTGAAATGAAATGGTCGTGTGGCATTCTTGGCCAGGATGTGCCAAGTGCAGGTCTTATCTGATTCGGCGCCGCATTTGGCGACTTGCGGCCGATGATGAGGACAACACAACACCCAGTCCACGAGCGGAGAAAATCTCCGACCCGGCCGAGAATCGAACCTGGACCCAGTGCATGGCAGGCAAGCACGTTACCACCCAACTAAGCAGGAGGACATTAATGTATTGCTTACAACACACTTTGGTCACAATGTGCGCGAACATCTGACGCAGACCTTGCAAGACCGCTGAATTGGTCTGAGGTGTGTGTGTGTGTGGGGGGGGGGGGGGGGGGGTGAGGTGGTCCCCACACCTTGGCCTGCTCGCCTAGAATTTTGCTTATGGGCAATTAGTTTACGCCACGCCAATCAACGATGTGCTAACACTACAGGGACGCGTCTTCAAAGGGTGCGTCATTCCTTACGCCGGAGGGCAGAGGAGTACGTTGTCGTGAATGGACGTCACGTTGAACACCTCCTGTAAACATGTGTTTATCGTAGAAAGAATGCGTTTCCAGACCCATGTTTATTGGACATATTTTTCCTGTTTCTATGAGTACTACCACATCTCAAAGTATTCTACACTTTTTGTTTTGAACACCCTGTGCAGCCATTCCATGTTAGATCGCTCAGCATGGTTGCCCGTAGGTACACTACTGGCCATTAAAATTGCTACACCAAGAAGAAATGCAGATGATTAACGGATATTCATTGGACAAATATAATGTACTACAACTGACATGTGATCACATTTTCACACAATTTGAGTGCATAGACTCTGAGAAATCAGTGCCCAGAACAACTACCTCTGGCCGTAGTAAAGCCCTCGATACGCCTGGGCATTGAGTCAAACAGAGCTTGGATGGCGTGTACACGTACAGCTGCCCATGCAGCAGGATACCACAGTTCATAAAGAGTAGTAACTGGCATATTATGACGATCCAGTTGTTCGGCCACCATTGACCAGACGTTTTCAATTGGTGAGAGATCTGGAGAATCTTCTGTATCCAGAAAGGCCCGTACAGGACTTGCAACATGCTGAAATGTAGGGTTTCGCAGGGATCGAATGAAGGGTGGAGCCACGGGTCGTAACCCATCTTAAATGTAACGTCCACTGTTCAAAGTGCCGTCAATGCGAACAAGAAGTGACCGAGACGTGTAACCAATGGCACCCCATACCATAACGCCGGGTGATACGCCAGTATGGCGATGACGAATACACGGTTCCAATGGGCGTTCACCGCAGTGGCGCCAAACAAGGATGCGACCATCATGATGCTGTAAACAGAACCTAGTTTCATCCGCAAAAATGACGTTTTGCCATTCGTCCAGCCAGGTTCGTCGTTGAATACACCATCGCAGGCGCTCCTGTCTGGGATGCAGCGTCAAGGATAACCGCAGCCACGGTCTCCGAGCTGATAGTCCATGCTGCTACAAACGTCGTCGAACTGTTCGTACAGAAGGTTGGTGTCTTGCAAGTGTCCCCATCTATTGACTCAGGGATCGAGATATGGTTGCACGATCCGTTACAGCCATGCGGATAAGATGCCTGTCATCTCGACTGCTAGTGATACGAGGCCGTTGGGATCCAGCACGGCATTCCGTATTACCCTCCTGAACCCACCGATTCCATATTCTGCTAAAAGTCATTGGATCTCGACCAATGCGAGCAGCAATGTCGCGATACGATAAACCGCAATCGCTATAGGCTAGAATCCGACCTTTATCTAAGTCGGAAACGCGATGGTACTTATTTCTCCTCCTTACACGAGGCATCACAACAACGTTTCACCAGGGAATTGCTGTTTGTGTATGAGAAATCGGTTGGAAAGTTTCCTCATGTCAGCACGTTGTAGGTGTCACCACGGGCGCCAACCTTGTGTGAATGTTCCGAAAAGCTAATCATTTGCATATCAGAGTACCTTCTTCCTGTCGGTTAAATTTCGCGTCTGTAGCACGTCATTTTCGTGGTGTAGCAATTTTAATGGCCAGTAGTGTATATTACCGTTTCCAGTGGTACTGTAAATAGTAACGGACCTAACACACTTTCTTGGGGTACTCCTGAAATTGCCTGTTCGTCTGTCGATTTTGTTCCGTTAAAAACGATGAGTTTTTTTTGCACTCCACAAACCTGCTTCGGTACTCAGTAAGCTCGTATTTTTTCACTGAACGACAGTTCTATATGTCTTCCTGAAGTCATGTAACATAACATCCGCCTGGGGGTCAATGCATGCGGCGCTCTCTTGTCTCGTGAACTAAGAGAGCTGGCTGGAACACACACACACACACACACACACACACACACACACACAACGTCCCGTTGGTGACCACCTCGCTGGAGTCTCAGCTGCCAGCGACTCCAGATGCCACGGGCTGTCCGACCAGCGGTCGCGGCAGCCCGGCGGAGCGTGAAATGAGCGCCGCGTGTGTTGTTCCGCGCGTTAAGATGGCCCTCCGATACACCGCGGCGGCCGGATTTCTGCGCAGCTCCGGCCTCCTGGGCTGCCTCTCGTCTCGTCTCCAGGGAGATCCTTTTCGTGAAGTGCGCTGTTCCAGTCGTACTCTTTGCCGAGCTTCTCTGTTTGTCGGTTATCTCAGGCCGTGTACGAGACGTATTCCGAAAGACTTGCCTACATCATTGCTGCAAACAATCCAGTATATATTAGTCATCGGGCTCTATTAGTCATAGTGGGGCTTTGCCCCCTGGTCATGAAAATTCGAGAACAGGCTGCGTGGTTCTGGGTTAAGAAAGGGAATACCGCGAAGACAAGAGATATTAGGCACTGGGATTGAGGATGAGGGTGTGATAAGGCAAAGAGGCGAGCAACTGTGGCGAGAATGATGGGAAGCAGAAGAACTTTTGAATTTCTTCCTAGCGTCAGGGAACGACTGAACATGAGATACTTTGAACCTACTCGAGGACTGATCTATTTTCTCACTGGTCATGGGCCATACCCGACATATTTATGTCGGTTCGGGAAAAGGGCCACAACCGCGTGTGAATGTGGTGGATTAAAGGGTACCCCTGATCATGTGGTCTATGAGTGCCCCCTTTTCAATGATGTAGCATCCACATTACGTGACCAATTACCTGACCATGACACATACCACTTACTAAGACGAGAAGACACTTTTCAAACTCTTAACCAAATGGCAGATGAGGTATTACGAAAAGTGCTAAAGGAATACCTGAGGTACATAAACTAACTTAATAATTTGAGACTTACCAAATACTGACTCCCTATTCCCATACCGCCTGCGCGTGGACAGGCCGACTTTACTCATAGTCTGGAATCCGCCGCGTACAGGATTAGGGGGAGTGCAGTACATCATCACCGATACAGGACAAAGCACCGGACTTGACTTAGGTTAGAACTAGTTAGTAGGACTTAGATTAGGAAATTAGCTATTAGGAACCTTCAGCGAATAACATCTTGGCCTGCACAGTGTCAGGGGCATGCCCATCGGCATTAGCTCTATGGGCAAGGCTCTAAAAAGTACGTTTATGAACTACTGACACAACTTTGACGCTGCAGGCAATAGAGTTTAGTTAAGCGTAGGTAATATACATTTAATATTAAAAATAATAATGGACAAATTAGTTGCCCATTGTTATCTAGTTACAGCTGTAGCTTACAAATTAATCAAATCTGTATCTAGCTGCAATTAATGTTTGGATAAAATTAGGAACCACTAATCATTTAAGGAAGTGGGTTACGTATGTACAATTATTATTATTATTATTACTGTAATAAACAGTCCACTATCCACACGTTTTTCGTCGAAAGGCCACCTATGGTTGCTCTTAGACTTAGTCGCGGTAACGATTGAGACATTTGTTGTACCTGTTGACAATTTTTCCTATACGCTCTTCGTAAAATGTTACTGCCAATGTACTGAAGTGAGTCTCGACAATGTCTGGAAACACCTCGTTCGTTGGGAAGTGCTGCCATCCTAGCCACTTCGTCAGTTCACGGAAAAGATGGAAGTCATCCTGCGCTACGTGGGGAGTATATGGCGGGCGATCGAAAAAGCATTGAAATTGCTCAAGGAGCCGTTGGGTTGCACTAGAGCTGTAAGGACGGACGTTGTCATGGATCACACAACACCATTATTCATACAATTTTCGCCGCACACTCGGCTCATTCTTCGGTGAATTCCAGGTACACAATACCGTTCTGCTTGCAGGAAACGAATAATGCTTCGCAGTTCGCACTTGATGGGGAAGAATCGAGTAAGACGGCCATGCTTACGCGACTGCCGCTGGCCACAAACTGACGTCGTGAACTCGGCAGTGACAGATAGTGGACGGCCGCTGTGGCCGAGGAGTTCTAGGCGCTTCAGTCTGGAACCGCGCGACCGCAACGGTCGCAGGTTCGAATCCTGCCTCGGGCATGGATGTGTGTGATGTCGTTAGGTTAGTTAGGTTTAAGTACTTCTAAGTTCTAGGGGACTCATGACCTCAGATGTTAAGTCCCATACTGCTCAGAGCCATTTGAACCATTTGACAGATAGTGCGGTGTGGAGATGGGCAGTCGCCAAACCACGCGCTTGCCGCTTGAAAAATACGCTCGTAGGAACGAGTGGCGTTAGCAGTCAGAATCCCAGCAGTGCATTAAATGTATTCCGAAAAAGAAACTCAGACAAAATCCCCAATACTGTGCATTTTCTTAGAGGTCACAGAGGAATGCTCGTAGGGCAGGGTGAGTGCAACGCTGTTAATAAAATTCTAACAAATGTGTGCAACCATCACATCTGTCCAGATGTTAATGACCGAGCGCGAAGTACTGTGAAGTGGAATTAGTAAAAAGTTCGTGAAATGCCATTTTGACAATGGTGGCACGGTTTGTTCATTGTGTCAAAATGCGCTGTTTCTAAGCTGCAGATGGTGCCAAACATTTCTTTGCTGTGAAAGTTTTTGTGTAGCAGTTCACAAATGCAGTGTAAATGAATGAAACGAATGACTATGTCATTAAACAAGTGGCGAAGCGCTTTTTAATGATTAACATCGCTGTTATACGTTATTTTCGTGGTATCGTGAAACAGGCACTGTAAAAGTGAAGTATATTTGTAAGAGATCTGTGATTGACGTAACTGACCGGCTTAAATTGTAAATGGAAAGTCGTTAACATCATTTCATAATAATTCTTTAGTTGCTAAGGCTTATTCATTTTGATTTTGAGGCATATATATGGCAGCAGAATGTCAACATGAGATTACTGTTAGAATGATATTGAACTTATACGTACGCGAAGTTGCCATATTACGTACTCATGTTACTATTTTTCGAGTATAATAACAAGTCTTCTCGAACAAGATTTCAAGACACATTGGGCAGATGTATCCACCACTTCCCTCGCTTTCGACATCTCCCGAATAGGACGACTCTGGTTGTCGCTCCATTGTACTTCACTCTTGGTCATTAGCTGGCTGCAGTGGGAGGGAGCGAGTGACGAACAAACAGAGTACGCGTAAGTTTAAAAGCTATACATTCAGAAGGTCATAACTGTGTACTATTATGGCCCAAATTTTCGTGCGAGATCGGTTGCCGGGGCTAATATCTTCCAAGTGTCCTTTTTTCCTCCTTAAAATACACTGAAGAGCGAGAGAAACTAGTACACTTGCCTGAAGTTGTGTAGGGCCCCGGCGAGCACGCAGAAGTGTCGCAACACGACGTGGCATGGTCGCGACTAATGTCTGCAGTAGTGCTGGAGGGAACTGACACCATGAATCCTGCAAGGCTGTCCACAAATCCGTATGAGTACGAAGGTGTGGAGATCTTTTCTGAACTGCACGTTGCATGGTATCCCATATATGCTCAATAATGTTCATGTCTGGGGAGCTTGGTGGCCAGCGGAAGTGCTTAAACGCAGAAAAGTGTTCCCGTAGCCACTCTGCAATAAGTCTGGACGTGTGGGGTGTCGCATTGTCCTGCTGGAATTGCCCAAGTCCGTCGGAATACGCAATGGACGTGAATGGATGCAGGTGATCAGACAGGATGCTTACATACTTGTAACCTGCCAGAGTCGTATCTAGACTAATAGGGATTCCATATCACTCCGACTGCACACGCCCACACCATGACAGAGCGTCCTCCAGCTTGAACAGTCCCCTGCTGATATGTTGGGTCCATGGATTCATGAGGTTGTCTCCATGCCCGTACACGTCCATCCGCACGATACAATTTGAAACGAGACTCGTCCGACCTGGCAACATGATTCCACTCCTCAACAGTCCAATGTCGGTGTTGAAGGGCCCAGACGAGGCGTAAAGCTTTGTGTCGTGCATCCATCAAGGGTGCGAAAGCCCAATCGATGATATTTCGTTGAATGGTTCGCACGCTGACACTAGTTGATGGTCCAGCATTGAAATCTGCAGCAATTTGCGGAAGGGTTGCACTTCTGCCGTGTTGAACGATTCTCTTCAGTCGTCGTTGATTCCATTTTTGCAGCATATTTTTCTGGCGTCAGCGTTATCGGAGATTTGATGTGTTACCGGATTCCTGATACTCATGGTACACTCCTGAAATAGTCGTACGGTAGAATCCCCACTTCATCGCTACCTCGGAAGTGGCTTGTCCCATCGTTCGTGCGTCATCTATAACACCACATTGAAGCTCACTTAAATCTTGATAAACTGCCATTGTAGTAGCAGTGACCGATCTAACAACTGCGCCAGACACTTGTTTTATATAGGCGTCGCCGACCACAGTGCCGTATTCTGCCCGTTTACATATCACTGTATTGGCGCTTCAGTGTGTGACGTCAAGTTGGTGTGCTTCTTTGTTAGAAACTAAGCCGTAAAGACCCGCCTGGACAGGCGTGCCTCAGCCTGCTACTTCTGACATTCAGGGAGAAGCGGCGACCGCGGATCGGATTCGTCCGGTGGATTAACGAGAAGGGCCGGTGGTGTGCCGGCCAGCCTAGATGTGGCTTCTAAGCCGGTTTCCCACATGTCACTAGGTGAATGGTAGGGTAGTACGCACGTACCGCCTTAACGATTCGCAAAAATTGGGAAAAAGCTCTCACGCTTTAGTCACAAACAGATGGAGTACACAGTTTTCTGGGGCTGAGGAGTGTATGGTTGGTAACACCAAGAGCATTTAGTCACCCTCCACCGCAGATTAACATGGCGACCACATGATGACGAGGGATAGAGGCTAGGAAAAAGAAGAAATAAAGGTTTCATTAATTGTGGTTTGTATACTACTATGTCGACGCGAGAAACTCAATTTGGCGGGAAATCAAATTTCTCGTACATAATAAAACTGTTCATTGCATTTTTGAAGTTTACTGGAACTTCTCACTGTAAAATGGAAGTCCTGGAGGATATCCTAGAAGTAGTGCAGCTGTATTTCTTTTGTATTCTATTACATTATGTGATCAAAAATGTCCGGACACTTGGTTGAAAATGACTTACAAGTTCGTGGTACCCTCCATCGGTATTGCTTGAATTCAATATGGTGTTGGCCCACCCTTAGCCTTGATGACAGGCATACGTTCAGGTTCTGGAAGGTTTCTTGCGGAATGGCAGCCCATTCTTCACGGAGTGTTGCACTGAGGAGAGGTATAACTGTCGGTCGGTGAGGCCTGGCACGAAGTCTGTGTTCCAAAACATCCCTAATGTGTTTTATAGGATTCAGGTCAGGACTTTGTGCAGGCCTGTAATGACAGGGATGTTATTGTTGTATAACCACTCCCCCACAGACCGTGCATTATGAACAGGTGCTCGATCGTGTTGAAAGATGCAGTCGCCATCCCCGAATTGCTCTTCAGCAGTGGGAAGCAAGAAGGCCTGTGCTGTGATAGTGCCACGCGAAACAAGGGGTGCACACCCCCTCCATGAAAAAAACGACCGCACCATAACACCACCACCTCCGAATGTTACTGTTGAGACTACACAAGCTGGCAGATGACGTTCACCGGGCATTCGCCATACCCACACTCTGCCATCGGATCGCCACATTGTGTACCGTGATTTGTCATACCACACAACGTTTTTCCACTGTCCAATCGTCCACGCTCCTTACAGCAAGCGAAGCGGCGTGATGTGTGGCTTATGAGCAGCCGCTAGATCATGAAATCCAAGTTTTCTCACCACCCGCCCAACTGTCATAGTATTTGCATTGGATTCTGATGCAGTTGGGAATTCCTGTGTGATGGTCTGGATAGATGTCTGTCTAATACGAATTACGACCCTGTTCAACTGCCGGCGGTCTATGTCAGTCAACAGACGAGGTCTGCCTGTACGCTTTTGTGCTGTACGTGCCCCTTCACGTTTGCACTTCACTATCACATAGGAAACAGTGGACCTAGGGATGTTTAGACTTCTGGAAATCTCGTGTACAGACGTATGACGCAAGTGACACGCAATCATCTGACCACGTTCGAAGACCGTGAGTTCCGCAGAGCGCCCCATTCTGCTCTCTCACGATGTTTAAAGTCTACTGAGGTTGATGAAATGGAGTACCTGGCAGCAGGTAGCAGCACAATGCACCTAATATGAAAAATTTATGTTTCTAGGGCTGACCGGATACTTTTCATCACATAGCGTGCATTCTCAGAACGTATATTTTACCTCCCGGTTGCGCAATTTCGCCGACTTCCGCGCTAATTTTTGCATCAGCGTTTTTCTGATGACCCGGTGCACGAGTTACTAACCTACCAGACGCCAAAATGCCAGAAATTAAATAACAAATTACACCGCGTAAGAGAAGCGTGATCTTTGTTTCTGGAGGACCAAAGCGACCAGTGGGGAGGCAGCGCGCGAGTGGTCCAGAGAGGGTGGAGCGAGTTACGCCGCTCCCTGCGGCCATAGGATTCCCGGTCTTCCTTTGTGGTCCAGTGCTTCCTCTTCATGTCGCGCCGGCTCTCGTGGCTAACAGTAATTCTTTGATGCTCGACACGCTGTCCGAACTACCAGCCAAATAACTAATTTCCTGTTCCTTACACCTCATTTTCGCTCCTCTCCACATAAAAACCGGCTATAGTCTTTCATCAGCGCGACTTCAATTTGGTCGCCAAATAACTCGTTCCTCTCATCTCACGGGCGCTTCTTTTTGAGGCTATCCTTTGATGTCGAGAAACATTCAGAAAGTATCGTTCTGTTGCAAATATGCAGACAATTCTGGACGCTGGGCGACGCATCTCCTTGTCCTCTTTTTTTCCCTCATAAGCTCTTACTACACTTAACCGTAACTAGAACTCTCAAGTAAGTACATAGCAGTATTCTGCTAACGAATGCCTTGCTAATTATAGATATGGACGAAATGTCAAACGAATAATCAAATCTTGGTCTCTTTATTCTGGCGCGGGTAACGTGTGCTTTAATATTATTTTGCAGCATATAGCAGGAGACAGTCGCTATCATTAGCCAAGATTTTTCACTTTAAATGGTTCAACATTTTAGTGAGGCGGTCTGAAGTGTCGAATACTGTATGTGTGCGTCACCCATAATTTGCCGAGAATGGAGTAGTGAACCAGTTAACTATGAATGTACCAGCATATGTTATCTTTACTATTTTTAATATGATTCCGTTGATCCCAGTATTGGAGAAGGAAGAAAGGTTAGACTGGCATTTTCTAGAAAAAAAATGGGAAACACTCACACACACACCACGCCTTCTTTGTATTATTTCAGGCACAAACGATCACACAACTGCACCGTTCTGTACCTCGCAAAGAACGAAAGAAAACTTCAGGGCGAGCATCCCGTTCTTTGGATGCTGTTCTTTTGTTGAATGCCCGACATTCCGTAGTTATAATTAATGAATAAAAGTGTATGAGTTTCTGAAATCCGTATTCTAAGTGGTATACTCTATTGCAGTCTTATGTAGAATGTGCTGTATATGCAGACAGAACTGTGTGTAACCACTTGACGTCACACTACATGTAATCTATGCAGCCTCGGTACAGTATTTCGCATTTAAAAGCTTTTCGCCTCCTATTGGTCAGCATACGTGATCCACGAACTGTTCTATTTAACTTACAAGGCGGTTCTTCAGTCAGGTTGTTATTTTGTATGGGTAACAAGAGTTTATTGCCTAGTTTTCTCGCCCTCTTGATTCCCGGGTAAATGTTTCTAGAACATCAGATATTGCTCCAAACATCGATAAAATACACTACTGGCCATTAAAATTGCTACACCACGAAGATGACGTGCTACGGACGCTAAATTTAATAGACAGGAAGAAGATGATGTGTTATGCAAATGATGAGCTTTTCAGAGCATTCACACAAGGTTGGCGACGGTGACGACACCTACAACGTGCTGACATGA
Organism: Schistocerca serialis cubense; assembly: GCF_023864345.2. Lineage (NCBI taxonomy): Eukaryota > Metazoa > Arthropoda > Insecta > Orthoptera > Acrididae > Schistocerca > Schistocerca serialis. The sequence goes on along the minus strand of NC_064641.1, from coordinate 864,689,939 downwards.
GGAAAGTTTCCAACCGATTTCTCATACACAAACGGCAGCTGACCAGCGTTGCCTGGTGAAACGTTGTTGTGATGCCTCGTGTAAGGAAGAGAAATGCGTACCATCACGTTTCCGACTTTGATAAAGGTAGGTTTGTAGCCTATCACGATTGCGGTTTATCGCATCGCGACATTGCTGGTCGCGCTGGTCGAGATCCAATGACTGTTAGCAGAATATGGAATCGATGGGTTCAGGAGGGTAACACGGAACGCCGTGCTGGATCCCAACGGCCTCGTATCACTAGCAGTCGAGATGACAGGCCTCTCATCCGCGTGGCTGTAACGGATCGTGCAGCCACGTCTCGATCCCTGAGTCAACAGATGGGGACGTTTGCACGAACAGTTCGACGACGTTTGCAGCAGCATGGACTATTAGCTCGGAGATCATGGCTGCGGTTACCCTTGACGCTGCATCACAGACAGGAGCACCTGCGATGGTGTACTCAACGACGAACCTGGGTGCACGAATAACAAAACGTCTTTTTTTTCGGATGAATATAGGTTCTGTTTACAGCATCTTGATGGTCGCATCCATATTTGGCGACATCGCGGTGAACGCACAATGGAAGCGTATATTCGTCATCGCCATACTGGCATATCACCCGGCTTGATGGTATGTGGTGCCATTGGTTACACGTCTCGGTCACCTCTTGTTCGCATTGACGGCACTTTGAACAGTGGACGTTACATTTCAGAAGTGTTACGACCTGTGACTCTACCCTTCATTCGATCCCTGCGAAACCCTACATTTCAGCAGGAAAATGCACGACCGCACGTTGCAGGTCCTGTACGGGCGTTTCTGGATACTGAAAATGTTCGACTGCTGCCCTGGCCAGCACATTCTCAAGATCTCTCACTAATTGAAAACGTCTGGTCAATGGTGGCTGAGCAACTAGCTCGTCACAATACGCCAGTCACTACACTTGAAGAACTGTGGAATCGTGTTGAAGCTGCATGGGCAGCTGTATCTGTACACGCCATCCAAGCTCTGTTTGACTCAATGGCCAGGCGTATCAAGGCCGTTATTATGGCCAGAGGTGGTTCTTTTGGGTACTGATTTCTCAGGATCTTTGCACCCAAATTCCATGAAAATGTAATCACATGTCAGTTCTAGTATAATATATTTGTCCAATGAATACCCGTTTATCATCCGCATTTCTTCTTGGTGTAGCAATTTTAATGGCCAGTGGTGTAATAAATAATGAATCCTGCTTTGTTGAATGAGGCTAATTAAGTTGGGTACCTGTCTCCCTCGCAACGACATTGCTGTTTTGTACTGACGCCCACTGCTCTGACTTTTATGAAGTTTTATCAGAGCGCCAGCCCGCAGCACAATGTAACCCTGGTAGCCCATTCCACTTATGTACGAGTATTTTCTCTCACAGCATAGCTACGAGATTTGCTTGCAACGCACGAGTGAAACTGCTGAAGAGCATTACATCTGATGCGCCGTTCGGGAACTTGACTCGGGATGAGAAATTTTGCTCCCGTACAGGAGCGACGCCAAAATTTTCGCGGGCGGGTCTGGTTCCTAATACGGCGCAACATATTTGTCACCGAGATAAACACGCGGGCCATTGCGTGTGGACTGTTTTTGCGCAGAACGGCGCATCGCGAGCACGCAGTAAAACGTGCGCCGCCAAGTCGGCACGAGCTCTGATGCGTCGTGCGTCCACCAGACTCTGCATAAACGTCTCACTGGCCCGAAAAAGTTTAAAAAGCTGACGCTACACGGTCGTGCCGTTTTTCGAGCCGAGCCACCGCGCCTACCGCAGAGGTGACACTTCGCTGTGACAAATACGTAGGCGTGTACAAGTGGTGCGCACCTATGCAGTTCTTGTACCCCAGACGAGAACGTGTGCGGTGGTCGTATGTCCCAACAATATGAAAAAATATATAATTTTCAAGTTTTTCAAAAAATTGAGCTTTATTATCATAGTAAGCAACGTATAAAAGGAGAAACTGACAAACAGTAAACAATCAGACGCATACAAGAAGATATTTGCAAAAAGTAAACAATGAAATGTTTTAAGAAGGTGGTTTCACTTTGGAACCACTAGGACGCACGGTTTTGAACCACCCATCACTTCACGTGACGTATTTGAAAGCTGTTTCTTCATTTTTCGTGGACGCAATCCCACATCTCGAAACTTCCGTGAACTCAATATAAATTGCGCATACAACAGAAGTGTCAATAGTTTTAGTTTTATCTGCAGCCGCAGCCATAGTAAATTTTTGTAGACCAGTATTGCTCTAAAACTGTTCGCTATATTCCTTGTTACTGTACAGTTCTCACCAACCACAGGTGGAGGAAGTATAAAACAGATTTACACTATTTGCGATACAATTAGACGTGGATGAAAAACTTCATAAACACTTATATCGATCAATGAGCTCCATCACAAATATGGGCGTTAGTTATTCAGGAGTTACAGAGTTATTCGTCTCGTAAAATAAAAAAACTATATTATTGCGTCTCCTGTCGAACGAATGATCAGATCTTGGTCTATAATATGTACCAGGGCTATTCGGAAAGTAAGGTCTATCAGGGCTGTTCGGAAAATAAGATCCGATGGGATGCGAAATGGAAACATCAGGAAAATCCGATGGAGCTTTGTACATATGACTCTAGTATGCTCGGTAAGCACTAAAGATGCTTGGAACAGTAGTGTCTCCCGCCATTTACGATGGCCTGGTATGAGACTTCGCCTCATGTCATACAGCCCACATAACATTACTGTCATACGTTTCCTTCTGCGTGACAATTCTCGGCCACACTCTGAAGGGACAATGGCGATGCTCCTGCAGCGTTTTCGATGGGAAGTGTTTGATCAGCCACAATACAGTCCATAATCGGATGCCTCCGAGTTTCATCTCTGGTCACATCAACGCTAGCTATGAAGACAACGTTCTGGCACAGACAGCGATCTTTAGGCCAGCATAGAGAATTGGCAGGAAACACAGGCGGCTTGCTTCTGTGACGAGGGTACTGGAAAGTTGGTACAACGGTGCGATAAATGTGTAAATCGGAGAGGCGACTACGTAGGGAAGTAGCTGGAACGCGTAGCTAACTGTTGCAAATAAACCATTTTTGATTTTTCCCGGCGGTTTCCATTTTTCTACCGATCGGACCTTACTTTCTGAATAGGCCTCGTACATGGTGACATGGTGAATAAAATCTACTACAGTGGCTGTTAAAAAAAAATTTATTACAAGTCACGACCGGTTCAGATGACACGGTTTATTTTTTATTTTTTTTCAACTTTCATGGCGTAGTAAAGTAAATGCTAGATCAAGTCCCATCGTTCATCCTCAAGATTAAACCAAGATCGGGTAGAATTTTAATTAATATCGTGTTTATACTGGTTGCTGGTGAGGAGGAAATTTAGTTATTAGTATTTTATTAATGACCTCATTCATAAGCAGCCATATCACAGTGCCGGCCTTAGTGGCCGAGCGGTTCTAGGCGCTTCAGTCTGGAACCGCGCGACCGCTACGGTCGCAAGTTCGAATCCTGCTTCGGGCATGGATGTGTGTGATGTCCTTAGGTTAGTTAGGTTCAAGTAGTTCTAAGTTCTAGGGGACTGATGACCTCAGCTGTTAAGTCCCATAGCGCTCAGAGCCGTTTGAACCATATCACAGTCATCACAGTCGCTCAAGTTATAATTAAGCTTTACTTGTTTAATCAGAATCGGACGATGACTCTCCTTGTCCGCAGTCTCGATGATTCGAAGCGATCTGCAATGCTGTGTAAATAAAATGTCATGGTTTTCTTGCGATGCGTAGTCAGTCGGGAACCTCAGATCAAGCGGAAGGTTTTCTTTGATAGAGTTTAATTATCCAATTAGATAATGGAGCTCTTGGATCTAATAGTTGCAGGTTCGTTTCCAATTCATCGGAAGTTCCCTTCTGATTACCAAATAAAATGACACCTCCGTGCAAATTTCCAATTAGAGAATAAGTATATAAGGAAATTCGTTACAGACCTTTGATGTAAATGCTCACTATATATTCTCTTGATTAGCATACAATATATTTCCAATCTCTTTCTTCCAGTAATCTAGATAGCAAAATTACAATTATTCAATGCGGCTTTTCGGCACGGGGGAAATCCTAGAAGTCCTCTCAACATACACCAGAGAGAATATTACAAAGAGTAATTATGCGCTCATGGAATGGTAATAGTACTGTACTACTTTTCGCATCGATTCTGCGAATATATAGATGGTCAAGTAGGAAACGTAATTCACCCATAGAATTGTGCAGGGTAATTAGTAGAATATAAAGAGATATTACACGGGCTAAACGTCATTGTCTATGATCAGTGCTGTTAAGGCTGGCGCGGCGCCCACTGCTATGAAAACTGCGGCGTGGTGCGGTGCGATCCCAGTCAGTTTGATCATAGACAACCGCTTTTATCGCGCTATTGGTTTAATCTTGACGATGAACTTTGGATTTGGCTCGAAGGATTCACTTTGCCACACCATGACTGTTTAACAGCTAAAGAAATTTGTCACCTGAACGTTCATCTCCACTGACACGAAACTGGACGAGAAATTTTAATAAAAATATTTTAACAGCGAGTGCGGAAGATTTTATTCACAATGTGCAACTTTGGGTGCGGTTGCCCGACGCCAATATGAAAATGCCACGCTATTCATTCCTATTTCGTTTCAAATGATTCAAATGGCTCTGAGCACTATGGGACTTAACATCTGAGGCATCATTCCCCTAGAACTTTGAACTACGTAAACCTAACTAACCTAAGGACATCGCACACATCCATGCCCGAGACAGGATTCGAACCGGCCACCGTAGTGGTCACGCGGTTCCAGACTGAAGCGCCTAGAACCGCTCTGCCACACTAGCCGGCTTGAGCGATGATGTACAGTAGTTAAGGTTTCGTACTCGCATTCGGGAAGTACGGGCTTCAGATGCCCCGTCGCGTCAACGTGAAGTACGCTATTAAAGCGAGTAATAAATGCACGTCCGATTTTGATCGACAGAAATCTACCTATTGGTTCCGAAAATCAGGCTTAAAGAGGTTAGCAAAAGATTCATAAACCATTTTCAGACCATTTTTCTACCGTTCCATCCGGGAAAGAATCCCGTGGAAGAATCCCGGCCCTAGTTAAAATACGCGTGTTGTTCTTTTGTCTCCAGTCGCACGTTTTGTCGTGAGAAGAGTTTCAGACGCGGCTGTCCTAGTGTAGCAGGCGCTTAGCCCCCTGGCGCCCTGTGGACTGCGGGTGGGGGCGGAGCGCGGTTAGTCGCAGGCGCCCGACTTAATAATGCAGAAACGTCCGCTTCCTGGGCGGCGGCGGGCTTGTCAATTTGCGCGCCGTCGCCTTCACAGCGGCTGTCGCTGTCGCGCCTCGCGGGACTGCAGCGGCAGCGGCCAGGCACGGCTTGTAACGCCGCCCTCTCCAATCTCCTCTCACCGTTCGCTACTCTGCCGGCTCGAGACTTGTTCACGCCACCGAAAAACTACTGCATACGGACTAGATCTCTGTCCTACTACGTTCGAACCGAGGGAGTTGGAGTGGTGCTCAGACCAAGGCCCCAAAAGCCCGTAAGTGGTCAACGGTTGCGAGGCGCTGTGACCGAGCGCTTCTAGGCGCTTCAGTCCGGAAACGCGCTACTGATACGGTCGCCGGTTTGAATCCTGCCTTAGGTTAGTTACGTTTAAGTAGGACTAACAAGGGAATCTCCCCATCGCACCCCCCTCAGATTTAGTTATAAGTTGGCACAGTGGATAGGCCTTGAAAAACTGAACACATATCAATAGAGAAAACAGGAAGAAGTTGTGTGGAACTATGAAAAAAATTAGTAAAATATACAAACTGAGTAGTCCATGTGCAACATAGGCAACATCAAGGACAATGGCAGTCAGGGAGCGCCGTGGTCCCGTGGTTAGCGAGAGCAGTTACGGAACGAGAGGTCCTGGGTTCAAGTCTTCCCGCGAGTGAAAATTTTAATTTTTTATTTTCAGTTTATGTGACACTCTTATGTTTTCATCACTTTTTTGGGAGTGATTATCACATCCACAAGAAAACCTAAATCGGGCAAGGTAGAAGAATCTTTTTACCCATTCGCTAGCTGTACAAGTTAGGTGGGTCGACAACATATTCCTGTCATGTGACGCACATGCCGTCACCAGTGTCGTATAGAATATATCGGACATGTTTTCCTGTGGAGGAATAGGTTGCCCTATGACTTTGCGATCAAATGTTTTCGGTTCCCATTGGAGAGGCACGTTCTTTACTAATCGCACGGTTTTGCGGTGCAGTCGCAAAACACAGACACTGAACTTATTACAGTGAACAGAGACGTCAATGAACGAACGGACAGATCATAACTTTGCGGAAATTAAGAAAGTAAAATTTTCAGTCGAGGGAAGACTTGAACCAAGGACCTCTCGTTCCGCAGCTACTCACGCTAACCACGGGACCACGGCGCTCCTGATCTCACATTCTCCTAGATGTTGCTTATCTTGCGCATGGTCTACACAGTTTGTATATTTTACTAATTTTTTCATAGTTCCACACAACTTCTTCCTGTTTTCTCGATTAATCTGTGTTCAGTTTTTCAATGCTTATCCACCGTGCCAACTTATAACTAAATCTGAGGGGGGTGCGATGGGGAGGTTCCCTTGTAAGTCAAGGGGACTGATGACCTCAGGTGTTAAGTCCCATAGTGCTCAGAGCCATTTGAACCATTTTTGATACAGTATCCATAACGCAATGAGAACTGTACCAGGTCACACTTTGAAGGGAACTGATGTTCTTGTTAACTTTTAAAAATCGTTCAGTGTGAAAGTGAACTGAATAAGATTTGAAACCGGACGGTTTTTTCCCGTACAGGCGAAATCGTGTAATGTGCAACCAGCCTAAGCCGTTCGTATCTCGAAGGCCGCCAGCTTGAGCGACGACAGTCGCGTGGCGACGCGTCGCAGGCATTCGCAGGGCGCGGGCTTTGCCGGCACGAGAAATGGCTGCCCCCCGGCTCTTTCGCTCAGCTGCGCGGCATTATTTAGAGCCGCAATTAATTGCCTTTACGACGGTAATGTAAGAGATGGCCGCGGGAATATAGCCGGCGGCGGCGCGCGAGCCGTGAAAAGTGGCGTCGGCGTCGGCGTCGGCGGCCGTGGCGGCGTCTCCTTTCGTGTTAATGAGCCGCCGCCGGCTCCACGTCCGTCCCCAGCCGCCGCCGCCGTGGATAATTTATCGCTTCCAGAGACTCGTCCTCGCCCTGGTCTCCTCTGCCTGCGCGCTCCTGAATAAATAATTAAATCCGCTTAAAAGTTGGCGTGATCGATATGCGCGAGACCGCGATCGGCCGGACGCCTCCGTGCATCAGCAGGTGTCGGCACCGGCTGAGCAACCCTGCAGTCTCGGTATGCGTGTCGCTCAGATTACTACAGCTTCACATTCTCAGTTCTGTTAGGCCTCGTTTGCAACACAATATTGGAAGCGACCGAGCATTAGCGGACAGTGCTGTCTTCCATTCGCTTCCACCTGTCAAGGCACTTTCACACTGCAGGGAACGGAAGGGGACGAGAGAACCATCATAGTGAGCTAACCATACAATGCTGCATTTTCTTTTTAGTCATTAGTCTCCTGTGTTGTTTGGTACCGCCCGTCACGAATTCCTCTCCTGCGCTAACGTTTTCATCTTAGAGTAGCACCTGCAACGTACGTCCTCAAACTACTTGCTGGATGCACCGGGTGATCAAAAAGTAAGTATAAATTTGAAAACTGAATAAATCACGGAATAATGTAGATAGAGAGGTACAAATTGACACACATCCTTGGAATGACATGGGGTTTTTTTAGAACCAAAAAAAATTACAAAAGTTCAAAAAATGTCCAACAGATGGCGCTTCATCTGATCAGAATAGCAATAATTAGCATAACAAAGTAAGACAAAGCAAAGATGATGTTCTTTACAGGAAATGCTCAATATGTCCACCATCATTCCTTAACAATAGCTGTAGTCGAGGAATAATGTTGTGAACAGGACTGTAAAGCATCTCCGCAGTTATGGTGAGGCATTGGCGTCGTATGTTGTCTTTCAGCATCCCTAGAGATGCTCTATCTACATTATTCCGTGGTTTATTAAGTTTTCAAATTTATACTGACTTTTTGATTACCCGGTATTCCAATCTCTGTCTTCCTCTACAGGTTTAGAGCTTCCTCTAGTACCATGGAAGTCAGTCCACGTTGTCGTAAAAGATGTCTTCCCATCCTGTCCCTTCTCCTTATCAGTGTTTTCCACACATTCCTTTCCTTTCCGATTCTGCGCAGAACCTCCTCATTCCGTACCTTATCAGTCCACCTAATTTTCATCATTCGTCTATAGCACCACCTCTCAAATACTTCGATTCTCTTTTATTCCGCTTTTCCCACAGTCCATGTTTCACTACGATACAATGCTGTGCTCCAAACGTACATTCTCAGAAATTTCTTCCTCAAATAAAGGCTTGTGTTTGCTACTCTTGGCCAGGAATGCCCTTTTTGCCAGTACCAGTCTGCTTTTGAAGTCCTCTTGCTCCGTCCGTCGTAGGTTATTTTACTGCCTTGGTAACAGAATTCCTTAACTACATCTACTTGGCGACCATCAATGCGGATGTTAAGTTTCTCGTTGTTCTCATTTCTCATTCCTCTCATTACCTTCGTCTTTCCTCGATTTACTCTCAATCCATATTCTGTTCTAAATAGACTGTTCATTCCATTCAGCAGATCATGTAATTCCTGTTCACTTTTACTGAGGATAACAGTGTCATCAGCGAATCGTATCATCGGTGTCGTTCCACCGTGAATTTTAATTCCGCTCCTGGACCTTTCTTTTATTTCCATCATTGCTTCTTCGATGTACAGATTGAACAGCAGGGGCGATAGCTGTGTCCTTGTCTTACACACTTTTTTATCCGAGCACTTAGTTCTTTGCCGTCCACTCTTATTATTCCCTCTTGGCTCTTGAACATATTCTGTACCTATTTCTCTCAGAATTTCAAACATCTTGCTCCATTTTACATTGTCGAACGCTTTTTCCAGGGCGACTAATCCTATGAACGTGTCTCGGTTTTTCTTTAGCCTTGCTTCCATTATCAACCGGAACGACAGAGTTGCCTCACTGGTGCATTTACTCTTCCTAAAGCCAAACTCATAATCATCCAAAACATCATCAATTTTCCTTCCCATTCTTCTGTGTATTATTCTTGTCAGCAGCTTGGATGCATGAGCTGTTAAGCTGATTGGGTGGTAATTCTTGCACCAGTCAACTCTTGCAGTCTTTGGAATTGTGTGGATGATATTTTTCCAACATTCAGATATTATTTCACCAGACTCGTACATTCTACACACCAACGTCAATAATCGTTTTGTTGGCACTTCCCCCAATGATTTAGAAATTCTGATGTCATGTTATCTATCCCTTCTGCCTTATTAGTTCTTAAGTCCTCCAAGGCTCTATTCTAATACTCGATCCCGTATCTCCTCTGAAGCGAGTCTTGTTTCTTGTGCTGTCACATCAGACAAATCTTCCCCCGACCTTCAGTCTACTCGTTCCATCAATCCGCTCTTTCTCTGCATTTAACAGTGGAACTCCCGGTTGGTTGGTTTGGGGAAGGAGACCAGACAGCGTGGTCATCGGTCTCATCGGATTAGGGAAGGATGGGGGAGGAAGTCGGCCGTGCCCTTTCAGAGGAACCATCCCGGCATTTGCCTGGAGTGATTTAGGGAAATCACGGAAAACCTAAATCAGGATGGCCGGACGCGGGATTGAACCGTCGTCCTCCCGAATGCGAGTCCAGTGTCTTGGAACTCCAGTTGCACTCTCAATGTTACCACCCTTGCTTTTAATTCTACCAACGATTGTTTTCCACTTTCCTATGCTGGGTCTGTCCTTCCGACAATCATTTCTTTTTCGATTTCTTCACATTTTTCATGCAGCCATTTCGTCTTAGCTTCCCTGCTGCTCTTCCTATTTATTTCATTCCTCAGCGACTTGTATTTCTGTGTTCTTGAATTTCCCTGAACATTTTTGTATTTCCTTCGTTCATTATCAAATGAAGTACTACTTCTGTTACCCATAGTTTCTTCGCAATTACTTCTGTGATTGCCCTTTTGAGAGATGTCCATTACTCCACTGCCTACTGAGAGTTTCCTTATTGCTCTATGTATAGCCTTCGAGAACTACAAGCGTATCTCGTCATCCCTTAGTACTTCTGGCTACACAATTTGCCGAAACTGATGATCCGAATAAGCCTTCTACAAAAACTATCATGGCAGTTTGAAATTTGTTACTTCTGCTTTCATATCATTGTAGATCCCGCTAGAGTGGAATAATGTCAAGCATACATAACCTTGTAAAATCGCGTTGCCCACTGACAATATTGACAGTATTTTTGATGGTGTGAGGTTCGTTTTAATATTTTGAAGTATGTTATTGTCAATAAATACTGAAAGTGTGCAGGCCTGTTAACAGCACTTGTGAAATGACGCGCCGTATGTCGTCTGTCACAAAGGAAAGTTGTGGTAGGGTCTATGGGACGAAACTGCTGAGGTCATCGGTCGCTAGGCTTACGCACTAATTAATCTAACACACACACCCATGCCCGAGGGAGGACTCGAATCTCCAACGGGGGAGAGCCGCGCGAACCGTGATGAGATGCCCAAGACCGCACGGCTACCCCGCGCGGCGTCTGTAACAGAGCGGCAGCCGATGTGGCAAGTCGCACGTGACAGACGTCAGTTATCAAGTAATGTTAAAGAGACTGTAGCAGAGGGTGCTCCAGACAAACTTTGGTCAGCGAATTGCACTGGAGCGGTTTCTTTTGGTGCCAGACGAGTGTTCGTGTTGCATGAGCGCTCGCTGCAGGGTCGACCTTTGCGTGAGTGGGGCGGCCGTTTAGCGAGGAAACAACCAAGGCTCTAGCGATATTATTACGCTGTAGATCTGTCCGGAACTGAGATTTCCTAGCGAGGCTCCACAATTATTTGATTTGCATCGGAAGCTCTCAGCCGTATTGGGTATCTTGCGTGTCCTGCGAAATGCTGGCGGAGAGCGTTCTACAATTTCTCATCGACTTCCGGAAATTACGACATAACTTTGGTCTACTCTCCTTTAGGATTTAATATTGACTATCGGTAAATGGGATTGAACGGCCGCATTCTATGACGTTCACAGATGGTACATTATTTTTACTCTCCGAAAATGTTATTGCAAAAATAAATTTTGATATTTTCTGATAGGCCTTATTTGTTTCTGGCCGCTCTTTTTTTCCTAAAGCGAAAATGCTCATTTTCTGTATTTTAAAGTAATTAGAATAGTGTGGCTAATTCACAATACTAACGAGTAGAAATTCACCGGATAACAAACTTACTTGTCTGTTTGGATTATACTTAATCTCTTATAACTGAATTGACCACAGTAATCACTTTACGATACAAAAATATATCACTAACGTATTTCTCTTTTGGAGGTGATTGGATGACTGGTTATTAATATTCTATTTTTTTCCCTCCCATTTTGCCTGCTCCCTTATATCCATTGCAGTTGAGAATGAGGTTTTTTTCGAGAATATCACAAGCTAAAAATACCTGACGTGTTGCTTGTATTCCTAAATGGGTTAGTTAAGACACGTGGGTTGCGCCTTTAAGTTCTCTGTCATTAGATGTTGCGCCAGTGTCGTCATTAAATCCTCAGTCTCTCCGCAGTGACCCAAGGAGTGTTGGGCACTCGCATGCGGATGCGAAGGTGGGCGGCCACCTTGATGCTATTCGAGAAATGTCGGCCTCTTTCCGGTACCGTGTTTCCCGTTCCCTCTAATCCTCCTCTCAACACAGACACAACATTAGGCTGTACAGACAGCCACCACGGTCATCCCAACGACGTAGATGCACGCTCGGCTGTGGGTCGCAGGAACCAACTCCTTGCTCGAGCCGACAATAAATGATTCGCTCAGCCCTCCCTAATGCTAAGTTGTTGACTACGGTACTGGCTTTTCAGTTATACGTTTACCCACAAATAAATAAAATCTGCTCGTATTCTTTATCTTTTTTATTATCTCCTACTCCTTACTCACCTATTTTACACACACACACACACACACACACACACACACACACACACACACACACATACATACATACATACACGTATGCGATGGTTGGTGGCATGCTTCTGTTCGTTTGGCATCACCCTCGTAAGTTGTTTTTGTTGTTGGATAGGAAATTTTGCAGCATTGATCAGAGTCTTGAAATGTTCCGTTCTGTATGGTGTCTTCTGTGATGTTAAGTTTTCACAAATCTCGTTTGTCTCTTCCAGTTATCCTGTGGTGTTTTTTAAGTTGGAAATGAAATTAAAAATTCAGTAGCCTATTGTCATTTATTCTCTACATATTACCATGAAACTTTGATCTCCTCTTCCTTATTGTGTCTGTGATTGTTTCTACGTCTCTCTATAGATATTCATATCTTCTTTTCTCCCAATTGTTATCTTGTTTTTTTTTTGTGGTCCTAAACTTTTCAGAGTATTTTCCTTTCTTTCTTCCTTTTCCAGTATTTCTTTGTTCACCTCTTTTGTTCATTGTCATGTCTTTATTGAAAGTAAATGAGGAAGAGGTGTTACATCTGTAATCGAATCCCGAGATCTCACTACTGTTTTACCGCGATAATACATCAGCTGACTTGCGTCCCGAAGGGGATGTGGGGATACTGCGGTATCGACACGTTGAAAATCAGTCTACTGCTAATTGAGATAAAACACAGGATATTTGTCATTTTATGTTCGTATAAGGTCTCGAACTTTAGTTCTCCATGTGTTCAGAGAGAGAGAGACTACTGTCACAAAATAGTCGGAGCGGTAGGCGGCTTTGTAGCCGTGAGCGGGACGCCTGTCAAGGAGGGCGAAGTGGCAAGCGGCGCGCAGCAGGTGTTGGCTCGGTCCCCAGGCTGGTGTGTGTGTGTGTGTGTGTGTGTGTGTGTGAGAGAGAGAGAGAGAGAGAGAGAGAGAGAGAGACGGGTTCCGCCTGCGCCTGTTGCTCCCCTGCCGACGCCCCGCGGCTGGCGCGAACCCTGCCGGAAACAACACACGGCGAGGCGGGGGAACCCCCGGCGCCAGGGTTGCCAATACGGCGGCGACGCGGCGCACTCCTGCCAGGCCGGCCACCCGCCGGTCCCTCTCACCTACGTACCTGCCAGCCTAGCGCTGCCTGCAGCTGACGCTTCGTGACGCCGGGCGGGAGCGCGCGAAAATTGCGCGACCCGCCCTCGGCCCTCGACTGTGCTGTCAGGCTGTCTAGAGGGCCTTTGTGCCGCAACTGGTGTCATGTAGCAGCAGCTGCTGACTGCACGCCCGCCCCCTCTCCCTGAGAACCGCTCTCACCACTTGACAGAATCGAGTTCAGAGGTGGCACAACAGAAGCATTTCTCTTCTTTGATACATGTCCATTCCTGCAACATACGACGGATGATACGCAGAGCAAAGGCAAGTCCACATTTGTAGATACAGAAAAACAGTTCGAAAATATCTATCGGAATACAATTTCTGGAATTCTCAAGTTATCGATATAAAATTCAGTGCGCCGTCGGTTCTTTGGGATGTGGGGAGACGATGGGATGTGGGGAGACGAATGGCGCACTCTGTCTGTACCCAACAAGCTGCGGCGAGTGAAAGAGAACACGACTTGTGTGGGGTTCCTCCATGCGGGCCTCTCGCAGGGATTCTGTTTTTCTCTGTAGGCTCCGCATTGGTTACTCGTGGCTGACGCCAGCTCATCTGCTGCGTCGAGAGGAAACCCCCCCCCCCCCCTCATTGTCGCTGTGGTGCAACCATGACGGTGGCCCATATGTTGTTGGAATGTCCTCTTTTAACCGCTCTCAGGTTAACTTTTTATCATCTCTTTTAGGTGATTTATCATCTCTTTTAGGTGACAATGTCTCTATGGCAGATCGGGTTTTAAGTTTTATTCGCGCAAGCGGCTTTTATAGGTCCATTTAATTTTATTTCATCGCCCTCTTTTCAGCTGTACCTTTTAATTAGTTTTGTGTTGTAATTCGACTCCACCCTAATCTTTTAGGCTGGAGGTTTTAACGTGTTGCAGAGTGGCTGGCTCATCCTTTTATTTTCGTGATCAGCCAGCCACGGTCCTCTGCTGTACAGTTTTAATTCCTTCATCCTTTCCTATATATGTTGTTTTTGTTGCTGTGTACAGATTTCTACGTTGTCTTACCATTGACCTCGGGGCTTTTCGTACCCCGGAATTTTTATTTTAGTGCTTCGCCTGGCTGCTGTATGGTTTCAATACGCTCTGTGTTTTTATGAAACAAGGGACCGATGACCTTTGCAGTTTGGTCCCTTTAATATTTAAACCAACCAACCAACCATAAAATTCAGTTAGCGAAGGGTTATGTAACACTTGTGTACCGAAACCAGACTGCAGTTATGAGAGACGAAGGAAACGATAGGGAAGCCGAACTTTAGAGGGAAGAAATAGTGGTAGCCTGTCACCCACATGCTTCAACCTGTACATAAGCAATTACCAAACTCTATATCAAATTTGGAAAGGAAGTTGAAAGGTCCGGGAGAGATAATAAAAGCCGTGTGGGTTATTCATGACTTTCTAACAAAAGGCGAAGACACAGAAATGTCAGTTAAAAATGTAGTGCAGTTGTACGAGGGCAGTTCAATAAGTATTGCAACACATTTTTTTTCTCGGCCAATTTTGGTTGAAAAATCCGGAAATTTCTTGTGGAGTATTTTCAGACATTCCCGCTTCGTCTCGTATAGTTTCATTGACTTCCGACAGGTGGCAGCGCTGTACGGAGCTGTTAAAATGGCGTCTGTAACGGATGTGCGTTGCAAACAACGGGCAGTGATCGAGTTTCTTTTGGCGGAAAACCAGGGCATCTCAGATATTCATAGGCGCTTGCAGAATGTCTACGGTGATCTGGCAGTGGATAAAAGCACGGTGAGTCGTTGGGCAAAGCGTGTGTCATCATCGCCGCAAGGTCAAGCAAGACTGTCTGATCTCCCGCTTGCGGGCCGGCCGTGCACAGCTGTGACTCCTGCAATGGCGGAGCGTGCGAACACACTCGTTCGAGATGATCGACGGATCACCATCAAACAACTCAGTGCTCAACTTGACATCTCTGTTGGTAGTGCTGTCACAATTGTTCACCAGTTGGGATATTCAAAGGTTTGTTCCCGCTGGGTCCCTCGTTGTCTAGCCGAACACCATAAAGAGCAAAGGAGAACCATCTGTGCGGAATTGCTTGCTCGTCATGTGGCTGAGGGTGACAATTTCTTGTCAAAGATTGTTACAGGCGATGAAACATGGGCTCATCACTTCGAACCTGAAACAAAACGGCAATCAATGGAGTGGCGCCACACCCACTCCCCTACCAAGAAAAAGTTTAAAGCCATACCCTCAGCCGGTAAAGTCATGGTTACAGTCTTCTGGGACGCTGAAGGGGTTATTCTGTTCGATGTCCTTCCCCATGGTCAAACGATCAACTCTGAAGTGTATTGTGCTACTCTTCAGAAATTGAAGAAACGACTTCAGCGTGTTCGTAGGCACAAAAATCTGAACGAACTTCTCCTTCTTCATGACAACGCAAGACCTCACACAAGTCTTCGCACCCGAGAGGAGCTCACAAAACTTCAGTGGCCTGTTGTTTCTCATGCACCCTACAGCCCCGATCTCGCACCGTCGGATTTCCATATGTTTGGCCCAATGAAGGACGCAATCCGTGGGAGGCACTACGCGGATGATGAAGAAGTTATTGATGCAGTACGACGTTGGCTCCGACATCGACCAGTGGAATGGTACCGTGCAGGCATACAGGCCCTCATTTCAAGGTGGCGTAAGGCCGTAGCATTGAATGGAGATTACGTTGAAAAATAGTGTTGTGTAGCTAAAAGATTGGGGAATAACCTGGTGTATTTCAATGCTGAATAAAACAACCCCTGTTTCAGAAAAAAATGTGTTGCATTACTTATTGAACTGCCCTCGTATATGGTAACGAAACTTGGACAATAAACAGTAGACAGATGGAGGTGGAAACCTTTGGAAAATGTTGCTACACTACAATACCAAAGATAAGGCGGGTAGATTGGATAACTTATGAAGAAGTACTGTATCGAATCGGAGGAAGAAGAAATGTATGGTGAAATGAAATGTATGGCGAGGGCCTCCGGGTGGGTAGACCCGATCGCCTGGTGCAAATCTTTTGAAGTGACGGCACTTCAGCGACTTGCAGGTCGATGAGGAGGGAAACGATGATGATGAAGACGACACAAACACCCAGTCCCTGAGCGGAGAATATCTCCAACCCAACCGGGAATCGAACCCGGGCCCGTCGGTTTTGATAAACCGGCGCGCTGTCCACTCAGCTACAGTGGCGGACAGTGTATGGTGTGTCTTCACAAAAAACGTCAGAGAGGTTCGTTATGAGACATGCTGAACCATCATGGAATTATTAATTTGGTAATGAAGGGGGAGAGACCATGGCAACAGCAGGGAGGGCCAACTCGATGTGGATTGCGACCGTAGCAGCAGCAGCAGCGCCGTTCCGGGCTGAAGCGCTTAGAATCGCTCGGCCACAACGGCCGGCTCTTAATAATCAAACTAAATGATATCATGAGTGAAATTCCTGTTTGCCAGAATGTCTTCATTGCTTTCGGTGGAATTTATCGTTCGCTGTTTCAACATTCATCAAATGTCCTACAGTGATGTAATATTTTGTACTTACACTGAAGATATAGGGAATAAAGGAGCGAATGAAGTTATTAGTTTCTTGCACACTTGGCTGACAAGGGGAGGCCGCCAATTGTGAAATTCAGATTAGATTCATACTGCGCATAATAAAAGCTCATGGTGAGAGGTGTAATGTGGCAAAGCACCAAGATGCACTTCTCAGCCGTTGTCGAGAAAATCGACAGTTAAAAGAAACCGTTGCGGTGAAATACTCTCTACGATTTATAATTTCCTACAGCGTCGTGGCGCAGCGGTAAGCGCTCGGGTTCGTAATCCGAATGTCGCCGGATCAAATCTCGCACAATGCAGTTTTTTTTAAATATTTGTTTTTGTAATTCAAATATATATATATATATATATATATATATATATATATATATATATAATTCCCGGCAATCAGTTGCAACAATTATGCATGTAATAAGTTGTTGAAAGTCGTTTGTCGTGGAAAAACTGGCGACTACGAACATGATTAGTTTTCCGCAAACAAAGTTGTATTTCACAAATGTTATTAATTGTCTTCATAATGTTTACACGTGTAGTTAACGGGAGACGTAGCAACGATATTGCGAAACGAATGCGTATAGTGTAAGTCAAACGTTCGAATTAGGGTAGAGACCCACGATATATATATATATTTGAATTACAAAAAACAAATACTAAAAAAAAAGGTTGCATGGCGAGAGATTCGATCCGGCGACCTTCGGATTACGAACCCGAGCGCTTACCGCTGCGCCACGACGCTGTAGGAAATCATAAATCGTAGAGAGTATTTCACCTCAACGGTTTCTTTTAACTGTCGATTTTCTCGACAACGGCTGAGAAGTGCATCTTGGTGCTTTGCGACATTACACCTCTGGCCATGAGCTTTTATTATGCGGAGTATGAATCGAATCTGAATTTCACAATTGGCGGCCTCCTCTTGTGAGTGAAATTCTTGATCCAAAAGCAACGATTCTTGTAATATTCTGTGATTCGTGCTCAGGACAGAATGGGATCTATAGAGTGTTTCTACCTTCACTGTCTCCGTATCATTACGTGATTAGATACTGTCAAAATAGTATTTGCGGTAAGAGGGCACTCTTACATGGAATGTGATAAAAACTTCCGTTTGATAAAGGAGAACTAACACTGCAACTTACCAAAAGACTTGTTTAGAGCTTTTCAAACCGCGAAAGTGAATCCGTGTTGAACTGGAATGACTTTTTAAAGTCATTCCAGTTCAACATGAAATTGTACGACATTGGACGACCCTCTAAAATCATGTCACAATCCGAAGTATTATTTGAAAACATGACCGTTCAGAGATCTGGTTGTAAAGGAAGGTAAGCTTTTCAGATACATGTTGGCTTCGAATGGACGCAGGACACCAGTTGATTTGGAGCACCTTGATGGTCTACAAATTGACGTCGAGCCTGATATAAATCACAGGAAACTAACAAATTCTTATGGCCTCATGGAGCATTTAACGGTGTTTTGAAATACGAACCTTTTTGTAAGGTAGCCACGAGTGTTTCGCAATTAACTAATTCTAGTGGTACATTTTCAGAGCTCCTGGCGATACCTTATGGAAAATTTGCAGGCATTCAGGAACATATAAAGTTGTGTAGTCAAGACGCAAGAAATTTCTATTCCAACCAACCACATAACGAACCAAAAGCCAACACCACAAAAAGAAGCTTTTATTGTTAAACAACACAAAGAAGAAACGAAAGCCTACAAAAAAGACGTAGTCGACCACTTTCTTTTCGAGATAAAGATGTACTAGTACGGCGATCTCCTCTGTGTTACCACAGATGACGTGTTAAAAAAATGGTTCAAATGGCTCTGAGCACTATGGGACTTAACTTCTGAAGTCATCAGTCCCCTAGAACTTAGAACTACTTAAACCTGACTAACCTAAGGACATCACACACAGCCATGCCCGAGGCAGGATTCGAACCTGACTGTAGCAGCCTAGTGCCTAGAATCGCTTGGCCACAACGGCCGGCCCTTAGTTAGGAGTCTGCAGTGGGGCACCGAGTCAAACGCTTTCCAGAAGACAAGGAATATTGCATCCGTCTGATACCCTTCATCCATGGTTCGTAAGATATCATGTGAAAAGTCACAGAGCATTGAAATGTGCTTTCTTATAGGACAACTATCCAAGGAGTTCCACCCAATAATATCCAAACTGCAGACTCTGTACACAATTTATTAAATTACCAATACTAAACTCCTTTAACTAACAACAAATTCGTATAACTTACAAAGCTTAATGGTTAAAGAGTGAGCTTTAAAAAACAACAACGGCAGCTTGCCACCATAAAATCAGGAACCTTTTACAATGGTGCTTTTAGAGTTTATCCAAAAGACAAAATCCAATAATAAGTTAACTTGGCATTACAATTTAAAATGATTAAATAAAAAACTTTATGATAATGGCGCTCGGCACCATAAAATGAAAGAAGCGCAACACACAACCAATAAATATAATAACAAAATAATTTGATACAACCAAAGGGCGCGGGCAACTCCCAACGCAATCACAGCTTACACTACACTCGTTTGTCCTCCGTTAGAATATTGCTGCGCGGTGTGGGATCGTTACCAGGTGGGATTGACGGAGGACATCGAAAGGGTGCAAAAAAGGCCAGCGCGTTTTGTATTATCACGTAATAGGGGAGAGAGTGTGGCAGATATGATACGCGAGTTGGGATGGAAGTCATTAAAGCAAAGACGTTTTTCGTCGCGGCGAGATCTATTTACGAAATTTCAGTCACCAACTTTCTCTTCCGAATGCGAAAATATTTTCTTGAGCCCAACCTACATAGGTAGGGATGATCATCAAAATAAAATAAGAGAAATCAGAGCTCGAACAGAAAGGTTTAGGTGTTCGTTTTTCCCGCGCCCTGTTCGGGAGTGGAATGGTAGAGAGATAGTATGACTGTGGTTCGATGAACACTCTGCCAAGCACTTAAATGTGAATTGCAGAGTAATCATGTAGATGTAGATGAAGTGCATGCGAAGAAGAAGAAGAAGAAGAAGAAGGAGAAGATGCTAGTACTACCACGAAAGCGGGTAAGAAAGGTCGAGCTCGGAGTGATGTAGTACACAAGTATTTGCTTTGGGCCGAGCGGGGACAGTGCAGCGGTGTTTGCGAAGGACGCGGCGTCTCGGTCCGGCCCGAGAGCAAGAAGCGCGCCCCTGGGTGTGCGGGGTACAGGGCGGCTCCTCGTTAATTAAGCCGGGCCGAGTGGCCACCAGTCCGCGCCCACCGCCCCGCCTGCGCCTTGTCATCACGGCTGCCGGCTCGGCCGCCCTGTTTACACGCAGACGACACAGGCCGACGCCACGCGCCGCTTCGGCTTTGTAGCCGGCCGGCCCCCGCGCACGCACTGTGTGCTGTTTCGCGGCGCGGCGCGGCGCCTTTCGCGGTTTGCCCAGCAGTCCCGCCGTTATAACGTTTAGCCGGCACAATACCGCCACCGACAAACGACAACGTTTACTCCCGCAGCGTTTCTAATAACTGCGTTTCTGGCGCTCCAGCGGCAGCCCGAAGCATTTACACCACCAACTTGTCGATTCTCACCGACCCGTACAATTTTGAAAATATTTTAAAATAAGTTGCATTCCAAAATAAAATGGAGTTGAATGAAGTCAGGAACAAACTACAGGGTGGCGCACGAAATGTGTTACCATTTTCTTTTTGAATATAAACTTTATTGTCAATACAATCTGAAAGGAACATATATTACAATGAAGAGCCGTGCATGGAGATTCGTTCTAACTCAGCACATGCTCAATATGTCCACCATTTCGTTTCCTAACTTCCTTCAAACGAACACTGAAGTTAATGATTACCCTACGGCACATGTCTTCCGTAATTTCACTGCAAGCTTGAAGAATAAATCTTCTGAGCTCCATTAAATCACGCGGACGTTTCGTGAAAATTTTTTCCTTTAGGTACCCCAAAAGAAAAAAGTTACATGGATTGAGGTCTGGACTATTGGGGGGCCAATTTTGTCCGTTATTGAAGCGACCTGGAAACCTGAGTGAAATGATCCGCATGTCGAAATGCTCGTGTAAAAACTCCAACACAGTGTTTGCAGTATGTGGCCTTGCTCCACCTTGCATGAACCACTGCGTGTCGAAGGGCAAGCCAGTAGCAAGAAGCTGTGGAATAAAGCTATTGCGAAGCATGCTCAAATAACGCTCGCTGTTCACAGTTTCTTCAAAGAAAAAAGGTCCAATAAGTCCGTGACTGGAAACTGCTGCCCACGCTGTAATCCTCAGAGCATAATGTTGTCGTTCATGAAGCACTTGTGAGTTTTCAGTGGCCCAAAAGCGTTCATTTTGTTGTTAACCATATCGTCTAAATGAAAATGTGCCTCGTCTGAAAACCAAACGTTGTTGAGAATTTCTTCCCTATCCTCCGCCCACTGAGCAAACAGTAGTCTCTGCTGCTTGTGTTCTTCAGTGAGCTTCTGTGCACAGGTCATCTTGTATGGGTAGATATGGAGGTCACTTTTAAGAATGCGTTGATCGGAGCGTCTGGATATTCCCAGTTGCACTGCTGCCTTTCTACACGGTTTCCAGGGACTTCTCTGTACAGCTACTCGTACCGCATCAATATTCTCCGGCGAACAAACGGGCTTAGGCCGAGGTCGCTTCGCTTCCAATACTGTTCCTTCCTGTACAAATTTATCGTACAACCTGCGGATGGTCTTCTTGCAAGGGACCCATCTTGTGTTAAACTGTTGTCGAAAACGCCTCTGAGTCACAACAAGGCTTTTCGTTTCATGAAAAAGTAACACAATTTCCTATCGTTGCTGTGTCGTCAGTCTTCCATTGTCAGCCATTGCTGCTCACTAGTCTCCTAGCGGCAGTATCGTGAATTACACGTCAGTTCGTAACTCATTTGCTTTTCCAAACTCTGCTGGTAGTGCTGTAGAGACCTCAGCGGCATATCTAATGAGCGTCGTAAATTGTGAAAGAAACAACTGGTAACACATTTCGTGCGCCACCCTGTAGTTCTCGCTGTAGCCTTTAGTTTTACTACTGTTACGTTGCAGCTGTGTGTTGTAGACTATCTTGCGCAAGTTTGTCGTCCTCTAGAATCCACATCCACTTGAACCTGCTTACCATAGTCGATCCATAGTCTCCCTCTACAATATTAACCCCGTCTCTCCAACGCTTCCTTCCACTATCAAACTGAGAATTCCTTGATGTTAAGGTTTTTAACATGGCTGTCAATCAGCGACTGTTGTATAGTACAAAATTCTGAAAAGCACAGCCCGCAGTCGCAAACACAATTAATTTGTGACCTAGGTTTCGGTATCGCAAGCGACACTTTCTTCGGACAACAAAGTTTTTGTGTTGACTGTAGCAGAGGACACATGGCAGCCCTTAGTGGTTTGCACCTCTGTTGTATTTCATTTTAATTCTGACTATCTGACGCTGTCAGGTGTGACCGCAGCTTTCGTATTTTTTGGTGCGTTATGCTGTAACATTTAGTTTTAATTTCGTCCGAAGAAAGTGTCCCTTGTGACACCGAAACCTAGGTCACAAATTAATTGTGTTCGCGACTGCGGGCTGTGCGTTTCAAAATTTGGTATTCCTTGATGTCTCACGACGTGTCGTACCAACCGAGCCCTGTTTCTAGACAAGTTGTGCCATATTTTTTTACCGAGCCAATTCAGAACTTTCTCATTCGTTGTCCCCTCTACCTATCTAATCCTCAAAATTCTTCTGTAGCAACACATTTCAAAAGCTTCTATTCTCTTCTAACCTAAACCATTTATTAACCACATTTCACTTACGGGGGAAACTACAGACGCTCCAGACAAATAGGACAAAAACCTTTAAAAATGACTTCCCAATACTTAAATTTATTGATCTGCTGGGATTGCATCTTCCTTGAGACATACGAGTCTCAGTTTTATCTTCGATAATGAGAGAACCTGAAGAAACCCTCCGGGTTAGCCTAGAGCGCTAATGCGGTGCTTCCTGGACTCGGGTAGGCGCGCCGGCCCCGGATCCAATCCGCCTGGCGGATTAACGACGTCGGCCGGTGTGTCGGCCAACCTGGATGTGGTTTTTAGCCGGTTTCCCACATCCCGCTAGGTGAATACCGGGCTGGTCCCCACGTTCCACCTCAGTTACACGGCTCGCAGACATCTGAACACATTCGCACTATTCCATGAATTACACTAGACGGAGACAGCTGGGGTACACTAATTCCGTCCCGGGGTGACGGGGTGGCGGCAGGAAGGGCATCCGGCCACCCCTTAAAACTATCTCCCCATATCCGTTCCTAACCGTGCCGACCCTACGAAACCGCGGGACAAGGCACCAGCGAAAGAAAGAAATTATAGAACCTGAAGAAATTAATTAAAACTTGCGCTCTGTGTGGGACTTGGACCCCCGTCTCCTGCTTATTTGGCAGATGTGCTAATCATTACATCACCATAGAAGTATGGCTAACACAGCCGCGCAGACTACCCTACCCCGATGTCGTTCTCAACACGAACTTCAGTTCACTCCTTCAGCCCTTATCCCCTTCTTATTTCGTCAGGACTGCCCAGGCTCTCTGGTATTGGAATAGCACCCCAGCTTTGTACAGGCAGGATTTCCCTATCATGTACAAAGCTTGGGTGCTATTCAACACTGGACAGCCTTGTCAATACTGACGATTTAAGGAAGGGAAAAATGGGCTGAAAGAGTGAATTGAAGTTTGTGTTAAGAACGACATCGGGCTAGGTTAGTCTGCACAGCTGTGTTAACCGTACTTCTATGGTTATGTAACTGTTAGCACATCTGCCTAGTAAGCAGGAGACGGGCGTTCAAGTCCCAGCCGTAGAACAAACTTCACTTAATTTCTTCATTTTCTAGTATTATCAAACTTATAATTATAATCAGTGTTAAAAATGCCTTTTTTCCAGAATCTTGTTTTGTCAGCGCCATTTCCGTTGCACAGGGTGATTATTATTGACGTTCAAAAAGCGACGTAGATGAGGCTGAGACAAGTAATTTGAGACACATGGGGCCTCAAATTTAGGATGTCTGTTGTTGTGGTCTTGAGTCCAGAGACTGGTTTGATGCAGCTCTCCATGCTACTGTATCCTGAGCAAGTCTCTTCATCTCCGAATTAGTGTTGCACCCTACATCCTTCTGAATCTGTTTAGTGTATTCCTTTCTTGGTCTCTCTCTCTATTAACTTGATTATTATACGTCAGCAAGTCTTTTTGGCAAGAAACACACCATACATTTCTTATTCTATTTCTGTCTAGGGAGGCATACGATCTAGACCCGTTGAACACCCAGTTCTAGCCGGCCGCTGTGGCCGAGCGGTTCTAGGCGCTTCAGTCTGGAGCCGCGCTGCTGCAACGGTCGCATGTTCGAATCCTGCGTCGGGCATGGATGTGTGTGACGTCCTTAGGTTAGTTAGGTTTAAGTAGTTCTAAGTGTAGGGGACTGATGACCTCCGATGTTAAGTCCCATAGTACTCAAAGCCATTTTTTGACTCCAGTTCTACTAACGAAATAGCGATAATCTACTTAGTAACCCTAACAATTTAAGAAATATTTATTTGATTCGTGGAGAAGTGTAGTAGAGGACCCCTCTTATACCCTCTCTATGTATAAATGATCTGACGAAGAGGGTGAGCAGCGATCTGCGGCTGTTTGACGGTAGTGATGTGGTGAACGGGAAAGTATCGTCGTTTAGTGGCTGTACGAGATCATTTAGACAAAATTTCTAGTTGGTGTGATGAATGCCAGCTTGCTCTAATTGCGGAAAAATGTAAGTTAATGTAGATGAGTATGAAAAATAATTCGATAATGGTAACATACAGCATTAGTAGTGCGCTGTTTGACACAGTCACGTTGATTGATTGTCCAGGCCTAACGATCACGTACAGGCGGTAGAAGGGAAGGCAAATGGTCGACTTTGATTTGTTGGGAGAATTTTGGGAAAGTATAGGCCTTAGGTAAAGGAGACGGCGAATAAAACACTAGTACGACCCACTCTTGAGCAATGCTCGAGCGTTTGGAGTTCCCGTCGGATCGGATTGAAGGAAGACATCGAAGCAGTTTAAAGGCGGGCTGCTAGACTTTTTACCGACAGGTTCGATCAGCACACGTGTATTCTGGGGATGCTCCGCCAACTCCAGTGGAAATACCTGGAGGGAAGACGACACCCGTTTCGCGAGGCACTATTTAGGAAATTTAGACAACCGGCATTTGAGGCTGACCGCAGAACAATTCTACTGCCGCCGACGTACATGTAGCCCAAATACCACGAAGATAAGAGAAAGTAGGACATACATATAGCGGTTTTTCCCTTCCTCTGTTTGCGAGCGGAACAGGAAAGGAAATGAGCAGTAGCGGTACATGTTACCCTCCGACATGACCAACTGGCTTGCGGAGTATATATGGAGATGGAGACTGTATGCCTTGTTGCCTGAATGCGAGCAGTGGTGTATCGAAAATCGTCGTTTGTAATCGATAATATTAATAATCGTTAAACACTGTGGCTGATTGTAGTACGTACGTGTAGCCATTAAAATGATTCTAACGCAGAATAATAAATTCTTTGTAGAATTTCAATGCAGCTGTTGGGCCAAGCACAAAGCAGATCTAGGGGTTTGACTTTTCGCCTACGGTGACAGCCGAGTAGCCCACCTCTTACTACGGCAGGCGCCAGCTCGGCGTGTTTTCAAGCGCCTGGCTTCTACCCCACCCCTCCCCTCCCCGAACCTCATCTCACCCACACCTGCGGCGGCAGGGCGGCGCCACCCCCGCTGTTTCGATTGCCCGCCGACACGCAAATAAACCGCTGCCAGTATATTCGGCACTTAATTGCCCGGCCCAATTACCCATTCGCCTTGACTGTGTCCCTGCCTACCGCCGCCGCTCAAAGATGGATGTAATTGGTCCGTAATGTCCTTAATTAAAAGGGTTTTTTCCGCCGCTGGTGTGCCCAGCCAACGTGTAAGCGTCGACCCTCTCACCCTCGCTCTGCTTCCACTGATTTCAGCTTTTCTGCCAGGTACTTCCCGCCGTTAAGTATCCCCTCCGCAAGTAGTACTTCCCTCGTTCGGCAGTGATTCTGTCTGCTGTGGGTATGTGTTTCCACAGTCCCTACTCGATGGAAACTATTTCCGACCCCTGTACACGGAGTGCAAACAAGCTGTTGTGTACGGAGCACACTGATAAGAATTTTGTGGAAATAGTCTCCAAGGAGACAAATTGCTGCGACTGTCGTTACCGTAGCTGCAAGTGGAACTGTTACCTCAGTCCTATGGACACAGTCTGAAAAGAATAACGGAACCGGAATCCTCGTCATGAGATACCAACCATTCGCTAAATCTAACAACCGCTGAGAAACATGAAACGACTGGATAGCATCGATGATAATCATTGCCATCGTTGTTGGTGTTGCAGTCGTTGTAGTTTTCAGTCAGAAGACTCGTTTCATGCAGATCATCACGCTTACGCTTCCTGTGCAAGCTTCTCCAACTCTCACTAACTACTGTAACGTGCGTACATTTAAACTTGTTTACTCTGTGTACACCAGGATCTTCCCTTCCGTTACCAAACTGGCTGCTCCTTGATGCCTCAGGATGTGCCCTATCAGCTGATCCAGTCTTTTGGCCAAATTTTGCCACAATTTTTTTTCATTTCAGTTCAGAACCACCTCATTATGTGCCAGCAGAAAAATGCTCCTGGAGCACAAAAAAAATGCGAATATATTCTTCGTCATTTAAAACTGACTGAAAACTGGGGTACCAGCTGCCTCATTCTACCTGCGTCAGCACCAATAAAAAATTTCCCAAAAATTATCCCATTCAAGTCAGCTCTCACTCCCACAAACTCCCCTAACTGTAACTCCTTCACATCCTCTAGTTCATCGCTGTAAGTCGCTCATTCCCATCCACTCCCACTTGCTCATTCTTAGTCATTCAACCCAAATCATTGTCATAATTCCGTTGCGTCTCTCTGTCACTGTCTCCTGTTTCACAGCCATAGTCTCCTTCCTTCTGTCGTACTGCAGTCTCCTCTCTTGTTCTCTCTTACTGATAGTATCTCATTCATATCTTGTGATTGCTACTGTCTCTTCTCATTGTCACTACGTCAGTCTTCCTCTTTGTCATTGTGTTACACTCTGTCCCTCATTATCACTGGCTCTCACCCGCTTCCAGTTTCTCTTCTTCTTTATTCCTTCCCTCTGGCACTGTCTCCTTCACTTTTTTGGTAGCAGTGTTCGCTCACTGTTCACTATGTTCCTCTCTCTCTCTCTCTCTCTCTCTCTCTCTCTCTCTCTCTCTCTGCCGTTATCTCCGTCGCTCTTTCTATAACACAACCACTGTCTACTGCCTTCCAGTATTTATTAGTTCCTCGTCTCTTAGCCAATACCACTGTCCTCTCTCTCAACGTAAAACAACGCGAAAACGTTTCCACACCAAAATTTGTGGAAATTTTTTTAAACGTGCTGAGGAAAAGAAGCAGCTGGTACCCCATTTTTCAGTTAGTCTTCTAAATAAACAGGCACGTACTCGTATTTTTTGGGCTCCGGTATGAGCATTTTAAAAGAAATGTATTTGCGCGCTAAAATTTAGATAATTTACTTATGTGAAATTGAAATAACGCAACCGCGCAGCTCCCCCCGTCGGAGGTTCGAGTCCTGCCTCGGGTATGGGTGTGTGTGTTGTCCTTAGCGTAAGTTTGTTCACGTTAGATTACGTAGTGCGTAAGCTTAGGGACCGATGACTTCAGCAGTTTGGTCTCATAAGATCTTACCACAAATTTCCGAGTAACACAAAACTAAGATGTAAGGTGCCAGTTTTTCCTCGCTCAATACTTGAAAGAATAAGGTAGAAAATCACTAATGTTGGTACGAAGTACCGTGCGGTATGTGATTTACAGTGGCCTATGTCTATGTTGCTTTGTAATGCAATTTCCATATAAGATGCTACTGTTTATGTGTTATAAAATGTTGTTTCGGCGTTTGCATTACGTGTCAAGTACCAAGAAATCAACACTGCAATATAGTATTTCTGTTGTATGTCCCAAGTAAAACCTGTTACACAATACACTTCAGTTAGACGTGATGGCGATGTAACCTGTGGTCTAGGACTGAATGTGTACTCTTCCAGCCAACTTACGGTGTGTGGTGGAGGGTCCTTCTGCTACAAGTATATCATCTTCCCTTTCTCTGTTCCATTCCCGGATGGCGCGAGGGAAAAATGATACTGGTTAACTTCCGTTTAGCTCTAATTTGTCGGTTATTCTCGTAGTGATCATTTTGTGAGACATATGTGGGAGAAATTAGTATGTTACTCGAATCTTCTTCGAAAGTACGCCCTCAGAATTTCAACAGTAACCTTCTCAAACGCCTGTCTTGTAGCGACTGCCACTGAATCTTGTTGACCATCCCTGTAACGCTCTCGCTCAAACTAAAGATCCCGTGACAAAACCTTCCGCTCTTCGTTGGATCTTCCCTATCTGTTCTGTTAATCGTACCTAGTAAGGGTTCAAACTAATCAACAGCACTCAAGAATCGGTCGTACAAGTTCAAATGGTTCAAATGGCTCTGAGCACTATGGGACTTAACTGCTGAGGTCATCAGTCCCCTAGAACTAAGAACTACTTAAACCTGACTAACCTAAGGACATCACACACATCCACGCCCGAGGCAGGATTCGAACCTGCGACCGTAGTGGTCGTGCGGTTCCAGACTGAAGCGCCTAGAACCGCTCGGCCACTTCGGCCGGCAGGTCGTACAAGTGTTTTGTAAGCCACTCCTGTCGTTGATGAAATATAATTTCCCTACGATTCTTGAAAGGAGGATATAAGATGAACATCAACAAAAGCAAAATGAGGATAATGGAATGTAGTCAAATTAAATCGGGTGATGCTGAGGGGATTAGATTAGGAAATGAGACACTTAAAGTAGTAAAGGAGTTTTGCTATTTAGGGAGTAAAATAACTGATGATGGTCGAAGTAGAGAGGATATAAAATGTAGACTGGCAATGGCAAGGAAAGCGTTTCTCAAGAAGAGAAATTTGTTAACATCGAGTATAGATTTAAGTGT
Source organism: Schistocerca serialis cubense (assembly GCF_023864345.2). Classification (NCBI taxonomy): domain Eukaryota; kingdom Metazoa; phylum Arthropoda; class Insecta; order Orthoptera; family Acrididae; genus Schistocerca; species Schistocerca serialis. The sequence goes on along the minus strand of NC_064641.1, from coordinate 864,661,063 downwards.
CAGGAAGTCGTTTCTGAAAGTATTTGTATGGAGTGTAGCCACGTATGGAAGTGAAACATGGACGATAACCAGTTTGGACAAGAAGAGAATAGAAGCTTTCGAAATATGGTGCTACAGAAGAATGCTGAAGATAAGGTGGGTAGATCACGTAACTAATGAGGAGGTATTGAATAGGATTGGGGAGAAGAGAAGTTTGTGGCACAACTTGACTAGAAGAAGGGATCGGTTGGTAGGACATGTTTTGAGGCATCAAGGGATCACAAATTTAGCATTGGAGGGCAGCGTGGAGGGTAAAAATCGTAGGGGGAGACCAAGAGATCAATACACTAAGCAGATTCAGAAGGATGTAGGTTGCAGTAGGTACTGGGAGATGAAGAAGCTTGCACAGGATAGAGTAGCATGGAGAGCTGCATCAAACCAGTCTCAGGACTGAAGACCACAACAACAACAACAACAAGATTCTTCCAATGAATTTCGGCCCAGCAATTGCTTTTCCTAGAATGTGTGTTATGTGGCCATTCCACTTACAGAGGGGGAAGTAAGGATAGTTGTTGGGAACCTGTGAAGCGTGAACAACGCTTGTGAAATATTATTAGAGTTCAGTCGTTTATTGTGAATGTTTACAAATCGTCGTTCTTCCGCACCAACTTCGGCTTTTGCTCATTCAGCTGCGTCTCGAATTCTACCTGACGTCCGTCCAGTCAGCTCAGCAGTTCGCACGCCCAGGTGTCTACGACACTGGCGCCGTGCGAATTGTTTGCGAGCAGGCGCGGCCGTTGCCCAGCGCCAAGTTGTCTCGGGCTGGATGCTGGAATCGCTTCGTTCCGCGCTCCGAGTTCTACCGTGACCCTTGATGACTCATCAACAATTTACCTGGTGTCAGTAGCCGTGTCATTAGTTGATCTCCTCCCAACCCTTGGTAGGTTTCAGCACCCGAGGGCGTCTGAGTGGACCCCAAGAGGCACTGTTGCTGGCTTCCGTGTTGAATTTCAGTGCTTGCAGCACCCAGTGTTATGGTTTTGTCGGATACGGGCAGTTTCTTCAGAAGCAGATGGTAAGTGGTGAGTAGCATGAAGTTCACAGGCTAAGGACATCATGTGACGGTACAAACCCCCGTTGCTAGATGAATATTTCTAGTATGCAATGATTGCTTTGTGGAGATCGAGCGCGCTACATGGAGCGCGATTCGCGGAAGCGCGTGGCGCGCCCGCGCGAGATTTGCAACGATCGTTGGGATGGTCTCAGCCGCCGGGCGGCCACGAGGCCTGCAGCTTGGGGCATTGTTTGGTTTCTCGCGCATTACGCGAAAACTGTGTAACTTACGGTGAAGTGCGATGAGGCAGTGGATTGTGGTCAGCAATATGCACCCTCTGAAGGATCGATCTTTATTTCAAGTCACATGAGGCAAAAGTTATAGTAACCTCAAAATCGGTTAATATCACGAATACTGAAAGATTAATAAAAACAGTAAATAACAACTTACAGGGATGAGCGAGCACTCATTAAAAAAGTTTCGTCGTACCGGATCGAGCGCCGTAGTTATATGTTAAGATTCATAAATAATTAAGCCCGTAATGAGCAATAAACAAAGTTTGATGGAAAATTGTTTATAAAATTCAATAGAAAATTCATGGCGTAAAGAACGGCACTATATAATATTTTGGGTGGCATCACTCGTATTTTAAACTAGTTAAGTTATACTGTACACTTAACTTGCAATAGTTTTCATTGTTTGCAAATTATTATTAACATTTATCGCCCATAACTTATTAATTATTATAGATATGAAGATTTTGAGCAGCGAAATGTGTAGATCGCTATAGATTACATCTAAAAACGGTGCTATATGCCGTTCTATGTTAAAACTTTTCTGGTGACAAAATTTTGCAAAAACTAAAACTTGATTTACGGGTGATAGAATAATCCTAGAAATTAATGCGACATATTAAATAAGATGTACTTTTTAGCGCGGTTCCTATAGCGTACTTATTTCTGTCGAGGGATGTATGTATCAAAATTTGTAACCTTAACTGGTGAGATTGCTACTTAAATAGCCAGGGGGGTGGACATCCGAGCCTATATAAGCGAGGGGCCATCTCGGCCAGGGTCAGTCGTTGGTCAGTCGTTTTGGAGGGTGAGTGGTGAGCTAGCTCCACTTGAGGGTGGCCCATGTGGTCGTTTGAGAATTGTTTTTCGCGCCGATTTATTTCGACAAAGAGTATCGTTTAACAGTGCAAGTGTGCAAGCATATATTTGGTGAACTGGAAGTGCTACCATTATTTGTGTGAGTACGAATTACGAGGTATACATCGGCGTAAGTGAACATGTGGCGATCTGTGATTTCGCGCCAAAACTGCTAGAACAAAGAGGACAGTGGGAATTGTGGTTCTGTTCGAATTGATTGAGTAATTTTCATTTATAGCAGCCTAAATTGCTGCTGTTGCGGGCTTGGAGTAAAATTATTATTAAAGTAAAACTGTAAACCGTCTCACTAGTGCTAATTTCATTGTGTGAAAGAATAGGACAACGCCAATAAATAGTGACTGAACTGTGTCGTGAAAAACTGATTTTGCTATAATAATCGCCTAAATTTTGTTCCCAAGCATAAAATGTACTCAGAATATTAATACAAAAACTGTAACTAATGCGCGGGTGTGGAACAGTGTACTAATGCACCAAGTATGGACATCATCCCCTGAGACTTACGTGAGAGCCAAAATTTGCAATAACATTTTTTAACCACATTCACGTGAGACCGCTTCAACCGCACTTCTCATTATTTACCGCCCCGTCGTAATCATCAGGAGCATCTGGAATTCAGACTGACTGCAGCATCTTAATCATGGAATCGAGTGCTATTGCTGTGAATGCCATGGATTGCACTGTTCACCTCATTACCAGAATTGGAGATCTGCTGTTTTTACAGGGAGCTAGCATTATGCTATGACGCAATGCTCGGTTCGTAATGACTCCATGTGGCCTCCTGTTAACTGTTGTGTCAGTCCCTCGCTATGTTCTGCTGTGAAGGAGATGGAGTTTCTTGCAGCGTATCTTACGAGCTAATTAATACTCTTGTCTCGCTTTCTTTGGTTTTCTATCGCAGTCTCCTCTTTGCTGAATGCGCATGCTCACTCGACAGAGGGTGTCGTAAGGTGTCGACAAAGTGACATACTTAATCGTATCCTGCTTCCACCTCTGTCTTTGACACGACTTGAGTCTGCCTGGACCGCTACGGTCGTAGGTTCGAATCCTGCCTCGGGCATGGATGTGTGTGATTTCCTTAGGTTAGTTAGGTTTAAGCAGTTCTAAGTTGTAGGGGTCTGATGACCTGAGATGTTAAGTTGGTTGGTTGGTTGGTTTGGGGAAGGAGACCAGACAGCGAGGTCATCGGTCTCATCGGATTAGGGAAGGACGGTGAAGGAAGTCGGCCGTGCCCTTTCAAAGGAACCATCCCGGCATTTGCCTGGAGCGATTTAGGGAAATCACGGAAAACCTAAATCAGGATGGCCGGACGCGGGATTGAACCGTCGTCCTCCCGAATGCGAGTCCAGTGTCTAACCACTGCGCCACCTCGCTCGGTGAGATGTTAAGTCCCATAGTGCTCAGAGCCATTTGAATCATTTTGAACGCACTGCTGGTCGCTCCGGACGGCTACGTCTAGGTATTTTACGGTAGTGCCGCTTCCAATGTTTTTGTCGTCTGTAGTGTAATCGTACTGTCGCGGATTTCTTCGCTTATTTATGTGCAGTGCAATACATTTATTTGTGTTGAGGGTCACGTCGCAGTAACGTAGTAGCCACGCCGTGTGTACGTTTTTCGACGTCCGCGTAGGGAAATCAGTGCTCCGCTTGTCCCCGCCGCCGGCTGGCCTTTCGCTCATTCTTAATGCGTGGCCGGACGTGCACGCACTTGCGGGCTCGGCGCGTGATGGATAGGCTGCGGCGCTGAGCCGCGCGAGCGGCGGAAAATATCGACACGCGCACTCCACTCCGCTCTGCGGCGGCATTAGTATCGCCGGTGATCGATCACCGGGCGCGTCGACCCCGGCGCGCCTATCGTCGCCAGCTTAGCAAGCGGCGCGTGCAAATCGCTGTCAACGCGCGCGCCGTATCGCGTCGCGCCTAAATCACGCCACTTTGCAGTCTGTCAAGAAACGCGACCGGCCGGATTGGCCGGCCGTCACCGGAGACCCGCGTTCGGTCGGTCTCGCCGGACGCGTGGGATCCGCCGCGCGGCTGCAGGTGTGTCGCGCGTGTTTGCCGGTCGCTGGCGGTGACGGACGAGTAATCTGCTGGCGCAGTCGCCACCAGGGCAGACACAGTGTCTGACCAGAGGTGTGGCAACCGTAAAAAATGTAACATCTTGTTACAGGTACATAAACAGATCTCCATCGAAACTGTTGTCGAAAATTAAAGCAACAAACGGAAATTTTGCAAGGTTGCTTTTATTTTACCACAAAATAGTATAAACAGGTGACAGTAAAGTAGAGACGCTGTAAAGAATACAGAACCTAATCAACTGCAACGTGCATAACGGTGGACAAAAATGTTCTTTGTTTTTTTCCAACTTATCGAATTTTCAAATGGTTAACGGGAGGTTTACCATCTTTGGCCCTAAAAAAGCATGTTCTTTGAGAATTTATTTCTTGGCATCTGTTGTAGATATCAATGTCAAATGTGGTCAAAATGTTTATTGCTATGTCCTCTACTAACTGGAATTTTTTCGGCCTGAAATGTCGGAAAGCAAAGGTGGAAGTGCCGTCGGAACGAAACCAAATTTCCATGTAGACCTCCACGCGCGGTATGTCACAGGTCAGCCGGCTCGTCTGAAATCAAAACTGAGCTGACGTTAGTGAAGTATATAAGATTCTTTAGGTGTTGTACCTCGCTTAAGCTATTTGGACCATAGGAAACAAAATGACAGCCATCTGAAAAAAAAATAGGGTTTTTTCATCGATTTTTCGACTTCGTCGGCCAAGTAAAAATATTTATAGTTGACGGATCGGAATAAAAGTAATACAACTCCTAGGCAATTTAATTAGCTTCGTCGGAAAGAAAGAATCGTGCCAGTCGGTTCAGTAGATTTGAAATTATCATACCGCGCGATAAGAAAAAAACGTCATTTCGAGAAAAACGCGTTTGAAGTTTTGACTACATATGAATGCAATATTACGCAACGTACGTTCAATCCGCTATTCCAGGTCCATAAACTAGTCCTTCCTCTTCCTCATAGAGGGCGTTCTGCTCGATATGGGCCAACCCGCGCTGCTCCAGAGCCGCTCGTACGGCCGGTGACAAGCGGTTTTCGGCCGCTTGAATCCGGTGGTCGTCCGAATGCTTGGCGAACTGCGTCGAATAGAGTCCCAGGGTGACGTCCATCGTTGTCATGGTCTTCAGAATTGCTGAATACCCTTCGTTGAAGCTGCTCACTGCCAGGAAAGTCGCAATCTCCACAGTCTTCGCACCAGAATGCAAATGCTTTGGGGCTAACTTCCAAACACACGCGTTCAAACTTTCATTTGAATTTTGCGTGTTTCCTCCCAAGCACCGGTACAATAACTCGTCCTCCGAAAGAAAGAAAATTGATGCGTGAAAAAGGCCGATTTCAGGCAGGTGCATTTTATTTGTTCAACCGCGAATAACAAAAATTTCCGATCCGTATCCGGAAAAACCGTTTGAGGGGTGGATTCTAAACACTTTTATGGATCCAAAAAATGCAGTTTAAAAAATGGATTTTTTAACCAAAAGATTGTAATCCTCCCCTTAATGTGCTCCCTATAAGGCGTGACCACCTCTGGCAGCAATACATGCCTGACAACGACGGGGCATGCTTTGAATGATGTCATCAGTCTCACGTTGAGGCAATATCGCGCGTCCTTCCTGCAGACCTGCTCGCAAGTCTGGGAGAATGGCTGGTGGATGCTGATCAGATGCAGTCTCTGTCCCTAGTGCACCCCAGACAAGTCTACGGGATTCGAAGTGGTAGAGGGAGGAGGCCACGCCATCGCGTAGTATCGTCCGTCTCCAGAAAAACATCAACCGCTAGTGCTCCGAGAGGTTGAGCATTATCGTCCATCAGTACGAAGTTTGGGCCCAATGCACTTAACAACCGCGCATGAGGTCCCAAGATTTCCTCATGGTACCAGGCAGCAGTTAAATCTTGCTGCTTCACCGATACAATTTCATGAAGAGGTGTTCGGGTAGTCAACATAATCCCTGTCCACACCATTAGAGATCCTGCTCTATGTAGGTTTCTTTTCACAATGTTTGGGTCTTGAAATAGTGTTCCAAGTGCCCTCCAGAATGGAATCCGTCAAGAATCACTCTCCAGATCAAATAGGGACTCATCTGTGAAAAGAACATTGGCCCACCATTCGACCGTCCAGGTGGCGTGTTGACGGCTCCACTCTAGACGTTCCCTTCTGTTAAGACACGCCAGAGGCAAACAGACTACAGGCCTGCGACAATAAAAGCCACTCTGCCGAACCTTCTGTACAGCGTTTGCCTCGATAGAACACGTCCAGGGGATGCTACGAGGTCAGACACTATTTGCAGTGCAGTACTAAGACGGTACCGTCATGCTCTTGCAGCCAAATAACGGTCCACTCTTTCTGATGTCACACGTGGTTGGCCTTGTCCTGGTCTCCAGGATACAGTTTCGGTCTTTATAAACTGTCGCCTCATCCGAGAAACAACAGAACGATTCCCATTAAGCCATCGGGCCGCATCAGTTTGCGACTCTCTGCTTCCATTCGTCCTCCACAGCAGTCTGTATACTTGTCTGTGCCATATTGCACCGCCTGGGACTGTGTACACAGCAATTGTGAATTGTGACTACGCTGCAGGCACTACGCCGCTTGATAGGAGCGCTGACGTCATTGCTGGCGTGGTTGTCTGTTGATCGGAATGCCATCTTCCTTGCAGAACACTATCGTAACGACATCTGTTGAATGTTTGTATCATTATATGGTGAATTAGACACAGCACGAGGAAATAGCAGTTTGTTGTTTTAATTTTGGACACAGTGCACATCCGCGCTCTGCAATCTACTGTGAAGTGAAGGCAGACGGTACTTCTCATTGTACCACTTATTACATTTTTTTCCACTTCCATTCACATGTGGAGCTCGAGAAAAATGATTGCTTAAACGCCTCCGTGTGCACTCACTGTAATTAGCGTAATATTGTCTTCGCGGTCTTTACGGGAGCGATAGATAGGGAATTGTAGTACAGGGTGGTCATAATTAAACTTCCGCTATTTGAGTCAGTGTAGACGAAAACTATTTACCGTATCCAACTTTTTAGGAATGATGTTCAGATTGTGCGTTGCGAGATTTGCGTTGTTACTGATGTTAGTGTCGACACGATTTGCCGTTAGGCGCCAGTATTGGTAAAGCGTTGTAGGGTTGAAGTACAAGCATCAGTGTGAGTCTGGACAAGGAGAGTAGCGCTTTACTCGTAAAGCTGTTTTCTCAAAACAGTGCTGCTGCTCTTCGCGATTATCGACGAATTAAAAGAATACGGAAAGATCCTCTTTCTGCACCGCGGCTGAATTTGCTTGTAACGTTATATAAAATGATTGCATCTCTTGAGTATGTCAGAACAGTTCTGTCAGAATTCGTTACGAAGACTGTTGGCAGGGTCAGCTGGTGAAGTTGATTTAGAACGAAACAGTTTGTGTCATAGTAAACATACTTCAATACGCCTGTTATGGTTTTATTAAAATTAACTAAAGTTAATCTCTCATAATCATTCACTATGTCGTATGTCTTTGTGTCCCTGCAAATCTGTCAATAAAGAGAGGCAAATCTTGATGACATCGCTTATGTCAAGGCACATAGTTCTACGCGGGTCCGTCTTCCACATCCCGGAAAGGAGTGAAAAATCAGAAAAGGAAAAAGAAAAATACACAGTACCGAAATTATACAGCGCTTGTCTCTTAAATATATTGCCTTGCAGCCAAATAAATTAGGCCTACAACTCTATGCCTTTTTACAATGTACCACGATATTAATCAACGCATAAAGCCCCTCTCGGTTGTATGAGGATTAGGACACGTTTGCTGTACTTACTTATGAATTGTAAATTTTCGTGCGTCAGTTTATTTCTGTGTATCTCCAACAGCAACAGTTCAGCATCATTGCTAATACTAATGAATAAATATGTGGAAACAGAACAAATACGTGCAATATTTAAAAGTTTCAGTAAACAACAAGCCATACAGGAGCACGTGACAATTTCTGTTGGATGTTTGAAATATGCGCAGTACGCTATGCGCGCTCTTTAGCATTCCTTATCTATGGTTAACCTACCCGAGTGCAATGGTACACTTTCTGCGTGTCATCCTATTTTAACTGATTGTGTGTCGTATTATCTTAGGCGAGATGTGGGGACCACACCAGCATTTGCATAACGAATGTGCGGAACCGCCTACAAAACCACACTCAGGTTATCCCGTGTACCAGACCAGAAGTCGTTAATGTGCCGTACGCTTTCTGTGTGGGTCCCGATTACCTCCCGTCTTGCAAGCCAAGGCGCAGTGCGTTAAGCTAGGCGATCAGCTGTCTTTCCCGGGAGCAGTTTTATCAGAAATTGTGTTACCTGTTGTGTACCATTATCACTCGCGAGAACTGTTCTGCATCTACGTACATACTGCGCAAGCCACCATGCGGTGCTTGGCGGAGCCTAAGCCCAGTATCAGTACTTGTCATTTCCTTTCGTGTTCCACGGGCAAATAGAGCGAGGGAAAAGTGATTGTCTATAAGCCTCCGTACGAGACCTAATATGACGTATCTTGTGTTCGTGGTCCTTATGAGAAATGTACGTTGGCGGCGTTAGATTCGTCTTGCAGTCAGCTTCAAATGCAGGTTCTCTAAATTTTTTCAGCAGTATTCCTTGAAAAGAAAGTCGTCTTTTCTCCAGTGATTCCAGCTTGAGTTCTCAAAGGATCTCAGAAATAGTTGCTTGTTGTTTGAACTTACCGATCACAAATGTAGCAGCCGACCTGTGAATTGATTCGGTGTCTTTTTCTTAATACGACCTGATGGGGCTCCAAAACACTCAAAAAGTACTCAACAACTGGTCCCACTAGTGTCGTTTATGGGGTCTCCATTACGATAGAAGGGGAGGAGATCAGTGTTTAACGCCCTGTCGACAACGAGGTCATTAGAGACGAAGCTAAAAAATGATTCAAATGGCTCTAAGCACTATGGGACTTCACATAGGTCATCAGTCCCGTGGACTTAGAACCATTTAAACCCAACTAACCTAAGGACAGAACACACATCCATGCACGAGGTAGGATTCGAACCTGCGACCGTAGCAGCAGGGCGCTTCCGGACTGAAGCGCCTAGAACCGCTCGGCCCCAGCGGCCGGCAGAGACGAAGCATAAGCTCGGATTAGGGAAGAATGGAACCTGCTTGTTACTATCCATCCATAGTTCACAATATCTCATGTGAGAAAAGGGAAAGCAGAGTGTCGCATGAGCCATGCTTTCCACAACAGTGCTCATTCGTGAACAAAAGTTCTTCAGTCCCAAGGAACTTCGAACTCAGAATATCTTCAAATATTCTGAAGCAAACCGATATTAAGGATATTGGTCTGTAGCTTGCGGATCCATTCTTTTACCCTTCTTATACACAAGAGGCACACGCGCTTGGAGCTTTGCTTTGAGCGAGAGGAGAGGTTCGCGATAAATACGTGCTAAGTAAATCTGTTCCTCAGCCCCGTCAGAGAATCTTTCGTATTATTATCGGATTTAAAATGAAATTTGTGCGGAAGTATTTAATTTCTTCTTTCTCCAATAAACGCGTATAGAGACTGCTGTTCTGTATGTAAAGGTACTATTTTCCGCGAACACAGAACTTACCTCTTCCGCTTATGTAGGTGTATTCGATCTGGCTATGAGCTAACGTTTCTAAGTGGATGCAAGTCCATGTGCTGTAGCTATCTTCCTATTGCCCCTCTCACACTCACCCCCTCCCGCTGCCCTCCTCTCCCCTCCTGTCCCGTCCCCTCCCCTCCCTCTCCATGTGCCTCTCGTCTCCCTGCCTCCCCCCCCCTCTCTCTCTCTCTCTCTCTCTCTCTCTCTCTCTCACTCTCTCTCTCTCTCTCTCTCTCATCCTCCCTCTCCCCCCCCCCCCCCCTGCATCGTCTCTTCAGCACCGCCAACCCCTGCCCCTTCCATCCCTCTCCCTGCCCCTCCTCCCATCCCACCTCTCTCTCTCTCTTTCTCTCTCCGGGAAGAGCGACAGTCCCCTCAGAGCTGTGCGGCCGGCCGTGGCCCTCACGCGACCAGAAGCTTCCAGACGCCTGCGACACGCACCTCTGGCTCGCGTGCAGACGCCGTGGCTTGCTTACGTACTGCGTGCGCAGAGGCAGTTACCAGTTAACCTTACAGATGGGCGCGTACTGCTTTATTCCCGTGCGTGAATTCTTCGCTTATACAATTTTTATTCTATTTGGTTTCAAATATCTCCACCTACCTTTCTCTAAGAACGCTTACAGGTTTGTACACAAGGGTATAGACGTATTTGAACCTACTGTATTGCGCTTTGTGTAAGATGCACAGTTAGTCAATAACTTTGATATACACTGAAAAGCCAAAGAAACTTGTACACCTACCTAATATCGTGTAGGGCCACCGCGAGGCCGGCCGGTGTGGCCGTGCGGTTCTAGGCGCTTCAGTCTGGAGCCGCGTGACCGCTTCGGTCGCAGGTTCGAATCCTGCCTCGGGCATGGATGTGTGTGATGTCCTTAGGTTAGTTAGGTTTAATTAGTACTAAGTTATAGGCGACTGATGACCTCAGAAGTTACGTCGCATAGTGCTCAGAGCCATTTGAGCCACCGCGAGAACGACGAAGTGCTGTAGCACGACGTTGCATGGACTTGAGTAATGTCTGAAGTAGTGCTGGAGGGGACTGACACCATGAATCCTGCAGTGCCTGGCCATAAATCCATAAGAGAACTAGGGGGTGGAGATCTCTTGTGAAAAAAACACGTTGCAAAGGATCCCAGATACGCTCAGTAATTTTAATGTCTGGGGAGTTTGGTGGTCAACGGAAGTGTTCAAACTCAGAAGAGTGTTCAAATGTTCGAATGTGTGTGAAATCTTATTGTACTTAGCTGCTAAGGTGTCAGTCCCTAAGCTTACACACTACTTAACCTAAATTACCCTAAGGACAAACACACACACCCACGCCCGAGGGAGGACTCGAACCTCCGCCGGGACCAGCCGCACAATCCATGACTGCAGCGGCTGAGACCGCTCGGCTAATCCTGCGCGGCAGAAGAGTGTTGCTCGAGCCACTCTGTAACAATTCTGGACGTGTGGGGTGTCGCATTGTCCTGCTGGAATTGCCCAAGTCCGTTGGAATGCACAGTTGACATTAATGGATGCAGGTGATCAGACAGGATGCTTACGTACTTGTAACCTGCCAGAGTCCTATCTAGACTATCAGGGATTCCATATCACTCCAACTGCACGCGCCCCACACCACTACAGAGCGTCCTCCAGCTTGAACAGTCCCTTGCTGACATGTAGGGTCCATGGATTGATGAGGTTGTCTCCATGCCCGTACACGTCCATCCGCACGAAACAATTTGAATCGAGACTCGTCCGACTAGGCAACATGTTTCCACTCATCAACAGTCCAGTGTCGGTGTTGGGCCCAGGCGAGGCGTAAAGTTTTGTGTCGTGCAGTCAAATGGTTCAAATGGCTCTGAACAGTGTGGGACTAAAATTCTAAGGTCATCAGTCCCCTAGAACTTAGAACTACTTAAACCTAATTACCCCAAGGACATCACACACATCCATGCCAGAGGGAAGATTCGAACCTGCGACCGTAGCGATCGTGCGGTGCCAGACTGTAGCTCCTAGAACCGCTCGGCCACCCCGGCCGGCTGTCGTGCAGTCATCAAAGGTACACGAGTGGGCCTTCGGCTCCGAAAGCCCATATTGATGGTGTCTCGTTCAGTGGTTCACACGCTGATACTTGTTGATAGCCCAGCATTCAAATCTGTAGCAATCTTCGAAAGGGTTGCACTTATGTCGTGTTGAACGATTCTCTTAATTCGTCGTTAGTCTCGTTCTTGCAGCATCTTTTTCCGGCCACAGCAGATCGGAGATTTGATGTTTTGCCGGATTCCTGATACTCACGGTACACTCGTGAAATGGTCGTACGTGAAATTCCCCACTTCATCGCTACCTCGGAGTTGGTGTGTCCCAACGCTCGTGCGCCGACTATAACACCACGTTCAAACTCACTCAAATCTTGATAACCTGCCATTGTAGCGGCAGTAACCCATCTAGCAACTGCACCAGACACTTGTCTTATATAGGCGTTGCCGACCGCAGCACCTTATTCTGCCTGTTTACGTATCTCTGTATTTGAATACGCATGCCTATACCGGTTTCTTTGGAGCTTCAGTGTGTTAAAGCTGTGTCTTATGTATTGGTTATAGGCGTTTTTATTTACACTCCGCTCTTTTAATGCATTTTTGCCGGTTTATTTGGTTGCATTGTGGCTCGTTAGACGAGAAAAAAATCTTACAGTGGAGTTTCAACAAATTTTCTCAACCTAATTTGTATCTCAGTCAGTAGAGAAGACTATATCAGACCTGTCACGTATGCTTATTTTTTCAGACCAAAAACAGTGCCAAAAGGCGTAATTTTTTCGAGGAAAGGTTTGAGCTGACCAGGAGAGAATCGTTTCATATCTGGAGGTCGTCACATTGTGTAAGTATATAGCGTTAATGCCAAGAAGGTATATATAATGCTATATGAAATCACTAGGGTGGAAGGCATAAATATGTTGAAATCGTTGTAGGGAAGTACAGTGGATCTGCAAAGGAAATCTCACAAAAGATGTCAGAGGCAACACTCCTGCAATACTCTTCCAGTATTTGGACTGTTTATAAGTCTACATGCAAATAGAAATATATGAATTTAGAGAAGCGATATCGTGGAAAATTGTGATAAATCTGCTGGCATCGTCATATATGTGAAACAGTGGCCAAGAGAGTAATATGGAGTCATTTTCTTTCGCTCAATACAAGAATGCAATAGGACAGATACTGGTTAATATTGGTACGAAGCACAACCCGCTTTGCAGAGTGTTTTCGGGATATATATTTAAATAAAAACTTTGCGTTTTTCCAATGACATTACAGTTATGTCATAGACGGAATGGATAGTGTTTCGGAAGGAATGTATAAGACGAACAACATCAAAATTGAAAGACGAACTATGGAGTGTCCTCACATAAAATTGGGCGACGCTGATAATAGATGGATTAAGAAATGAGACACTAAAGTGGTCAATGAGTTCTGCAATTTCAGCAGCAAAATAGCTGAAGATGGTCGAGGCAGAGAGGATATCGAACGCAAACTGCCAACAGGAAGAAAAAGCTTTTCTGATTGTTAACATCTAATATAAATGTAAAAGTTAGGAAGTTGTTTCTAGAGGTATTTGTGTTGAGTGTACGGAAATGAAACGTGGGTGATAAGCTGTTAAGACAAGAATAGAGTAGAAGCCTTTGAAATGTGGTGATACGGAAGAATAATGAAAATTAGATTATTGGTTCGAGGAAGTACTAAATCGAATTTAGGAAAAAAAAAAGTTTAAGGCTCAACTTGACCCAAAGAGGGGTTCGGGTGACGGGAGAGATCCTGAGGCATCAAATAATCGTCAGTTTGGTAACAGAAGGATCGTCCAGTGTAAAAATGGTAGTAAATATTGTAAAGGAAGACAAAGAGATGAATACAGTAAAAGGTACGATTGACTGTAAGTTACGGTAACGATACAGAGATATAGAGAGTGCCCGCCTTGTAGCTACGGGTTCAGTGGAACAGATTTCTCACCGAAGGGTCCCGGTTCGATTCCCGGCCGGGTCGGAGATTTTTCTCCGCTCAGGGGCTGGGTGTTGTGTTTTCCTTATCTCGGTATAACTGGCACGGAAATCGCCTGTATGGTGTCACAAGACAAGTCTCAGCCTATGTAACTTCGTACCAGGGTACCGTTTGGCGCTGATGAATGTTCTGAATTATCAGAACACATTGTCGTATCTTCCAGTGTTGACATGACAGTACAGACACGTCCCGAAAGCCAATTTGTTTAACGAACCTAGAGACTTTCTCGGGATATACTTGCGTGGAGAGCTGCATGAAACAAGTCTTCGGACTGAAGATCACAAGAGATAGGCGTACGTTTGTAACTGGCTACATCCGGGAAAAACATCTCCATCCTAATATGTGTTACCGGACATAAAAGCGGGTAATGTTTCACATAGATAACAATTGCGGTGTCAGCCCATCTCGCTGTAAAAACAGTGACTTGTTTACAATTTCGCTTGTTCCCCAACATCGTTTACGTTCAGTTCTAGCGGTGTAGTGAGATGGTAAAGGTTCCATCCCAGCGGGATGCATTTCATGGAATAACCGGCTGGCAAGTAGACAGCCCAGAGGCAGAGGGTGCTGAAAAGTTTTCTGATAATTGCGCCGTGGACATTAGCTAGATCGTGTTAACAACACGGAGGGAGCTGGCGTGGAAGGGCGTCGGAAAGAACACGGGGAGAACAAAGTGTCTGCGAGGAGAGGCGGGCATCATTGTAGGCCGTAACGCAGCCGACGCCGGCGCTGTAGGAATTGACAATCGAGCCCAATAAGCGGGAAATGCAGATTGCGCGCCTCGGAGGCCATTGCGGCGCGCAGATTGGCGGCCGGATTATTCTCGCCGAATAGCAAGTAGGCGCGGTGATTAAAGCCGCCGCCTGCCGCGCCAAAAACACCGCCTGCAACTTTCCAAACTTGTGCTCGCCGCGGGACGTCGCTATTACATCGAGACGAGCGTCTGCGCGCCATTACTGGGCCTCATTGCTCTTTACGGACTCATTTGTGTGTCGTGTCAAACTGGCAGGAAACGAAGCGCCGTCTTGCCCAAAAATAATGTCGAGACTCTGTGAAATGGAAATTATTTCTAGCCACTTCTGATTACTCTTAATTTCTCAAAACCAAAGATTTGATTCAGATAGTTGTACACATTAATGAGGCCTCGGCAGTTTCGGAGCACAGTCAAATTTTATTGAAGCAACGGTGAACCGGCTACAGACACGGAATTGTGGTTCAAATGGCTCTGAACACTATGCGACTTATCTTCTGAGGTCATCAGTCGCCTAGAACTTAGAAGTAATTAAACCTAAGGACATCACACACATCCATACCCGAGGTAGGATTCGAACCTGCGATCTTAGCGGTCGCTCGATTCCAGACTGTAGCGCCTAGAACCTGACGGCCACTCCGGCCTGCACGGAATTGTGGGAAGTGGAACTGGTGGTGTACTGAAAGCGACACAGACCTTATCCACGCTCTTAAAGCGCGTGAGTCTGAGACAGACACCCACGTGCACATGCGGGGAAGAAAGTTCGCCGGCCGGTGTGGCCGAGCGGTTCTAGGCGCTTCAGTCTGAAACCGCACGACCTCAACGATCGCAGGTTCGAATCCTGCCTCGGGCATGGATGTGTGTGATGTCCTTAGGTTAGTTAGGTTTAAGTAGTTCTAAGTTCTAGGGGACTGATGATCTCAGATGTTAAGTCCCATAGTGCTCAGAGCCATTTGAACCATTTTTTTTTAAGAAAGTTCCACAGAATACGCTGTCTTCTGGGGCCAGTACGAAAACAATAGACATACACTACACTTAGTCTGCACTGAAACATGCTAGGAATCAGAGACGAGAAACGATCACCACGATAAAATAAGGGAAATCAGAGCTCTGCCAGTAAAACGCAGCCTTTTGTTAGGCTTCCCCACAACATTTTCTATGTGTTCTTTCCAATTTAAGTTGTTTCAATGAGCACTACTGAATGCGGTAAAAACAGTATTTAAAAAACGACACATTAAGAGTACCTGGAGACACGACATATTAGACTTGCCTATATGCAGCGTTAACAACAATTTCCAGAGGGTGGGCAATGACCGTGTAAACAGTGACACGGAGGAGGAACAGGAACAGGAGGAGGAGGAGGAAGAGAAGGAACAGTAAACAAGACACCTAGAATTATAAAGCTGACGTAACATGCCAAATCTACATCTACATCGATACTCTGCAAATCACATTTATGTGCCTGGCAGAGTGTTCATCGAACCACCTTCACAATTCTCTATTATTCCAATCTCGTATAGCGCGCGGAAAGAATAAACACCTATATCTTTCCGTACGAGCTCTGATTTCCCTTATTTTATCGTGGTGATCGTTTCTCCCTATGTATGTCGGTGTCAACAAAATATTTTCGCATTCGGAGGAGAAAGTTGGTGATTGGAATTTTTGTGAGAAGATTCCGTCGCAACGAACAACGCCTTTCTTTTAATGATTTCCAGCCCAAATCCTGCATCATTTCTATGACACTCTCTCCCATATTTCGCGATAATACAAAACGTGCTGCCTTTCTTTGAACTTCTTCGATGTACTCCGTCACTCCTATCTGGTAAGGATTCGACACCGCGCGGCAGTATTCTAAAAGAGGACGGACAAGCGTGGTGTAGGCAGTCTCCTTAGTAGGTCTGTTACATTTTCTAAGTGTCCTGCCAGTAAAACGCAGCCTTTTATTAGCCTTCCCCACAATATTTTCTATGTGTTCTTTCCAATTTAAGTTGTTCGTAATTGTAATACCTAGGTATTTAGTTGAATTTACGACTTTGTACATACCTGTCCATTAATAGCTAAGGATAGCGAATACTAGAATATGTATATTGTAAGGTGCTGCCGATATGACCAGGAAAGCACCGAATGTTCTACACGGATGAGAACCTAAAGTTAATGCATAGGATTGGCAATACTATTTCTGTACTACTAACGAAACTTTTTTGTTGTGACTGGCGCTCAACAGCTCGAACAAACCAACCCGAGGCGTTCACCGCCAATTACAGTCGGTGGTGGCACTTAAAAATCTCTCGTCTGTCCCGTCATTTTTTTACATTCTTCTTAAAACAACAAAATTTTATTTATATTTCAGCCTCAGATTATTGTTATTTTTAAAAGAACGTTTTATTGTTTATCAAATTTTGCAAATAAATGAAACAAAAGAACTTCAGAATAGATGACGAACCAAAACTGTAAGATGTACGATCTATTTTAAAACATCAGGTAACAGGTCTTTAAGTGTGCAATAAATAAATATACAGAAAACCAAAAAAATGATGTGACGCGCCTTCCCCCTAGTGGTGCGTCCTGCAACTACGCCCTGCCGCATGTTACGAATTGATGTTTGGACACACGCTCTGTCCGCCGATATGTGTTATTTTCCTGTGTGCCTTGAGATATTCCCGCAGTCTTATCCTGAAATCCCGTACTGGAACTCGCTCGCTTTCTGCTGTCACGCCTGCTGGGCAAAGCCTCCAAACGGTGGCAGAGTACTGGTGAATTGGCAGGAGATTTACTTTAACAATGCACAGTACTTCCCAATAACCATTCCAGCAAACCTGTCTTCCATTCGCGTCCCCCTAGTACATATTTCCGTGGCCATCCCATTTCACACACCTCCTTATACAGGGTGAACACCAGAAACACCAACAACCTGGAGGGATAGATTCCCTATTGTAAATGGAGGAAAAAAGGTCCTATGAACATGTATCTGGAAATGGACGGGGTGTCTACAATGACAGCAAATCATCCCAGAACGTAGTACAGAGCTGCATAGCATCCACGTCGTAACGTATGTTGAAAGTGGCCTCCATAGGATGCAGTGCACGTGTTCACACGTCGTATCATGGACTGCCGCTCTCTTTCGCACGTATGGGCTCTCTGTTAATAGCGTCGTACGCGTCTTGAACACTTTTGTTGAAGTCTCTGCATTTCAGGAACCGGTTGAGCATACACAACTCTTTCGGGATGCTCTCAGAGGTAAAGATCCAACGGACCTTCGCATCGTATCCTACGTCCAGGGAGACTGTACTAGGGTTCGCCCAAATATCATGTAGAGCCTGGTCCTCCAAATCTGGTATATGCGCAGTCCGCCGCCTCCCTGCACGTTAGTCTATCTGAAAGGCACAACGATTACACAAACGCCCAAAAAGGGCTAGTATTTTGTGTGATGTGGTTGGTGTCTGTGACGGTACTTGTTTTGGTATAGCCGTGCTGCATCTCTACCGTTCCCATGTGCCTGGCCGTACAATATCCGCTTGTTCCCGACTTGCGTACCGGGGCATTCCGCTGGTTACAGTACGCTGCGTCAATCACACAGGGTGCAACACACAAGGAATACATGGCGCGTGGTCAGAGGAAGTTCCATTCGTCAGCGCCATCTACTTGGCGGCGACATATTTGTAAACACGTGTTCGTAGGACCTGTTTTCCTCCATTTCCAGTCAGAAATTCGTCCCTGCAGCTTGCTGGTTGTTATAATGGTCAACAATGATGAAAACTTTCGGTTCGAAGGCTGCGCTAACCCCTCGCTTACAAGTCGGTGCTTATATACCCGCATCGGAATCGCACTGTTTTGCATATACGCTGCAGCAACACCGTCAGACGAAAACTTTTTGATCGACCCTTTTAATTAGCCCTTAATATTTCTACAGTGCAACCTGCTCTAAATTTTCAGCACTATGCTTGTAATCTGATATTCTCTCCGTGGCGTGACTGATATTTGGCATTTATTCGTATCACATTTCTCAGTGGACTGATAGATACTCTTTTGTGTTGCTTTCGTCGCAAACCAGGTCTCGTTACTAAAACATTGATGCCAAAGTCCTTTGTCACGCAGAATAAAGAACGAAAATATTGAAAGACGCTTCAGACTGTGCCAGCAACGCCATCTTTCGCAAAGATTTCGTGATTATTGAGGTTAGAGTGAAAGAGTGCTCAGCAGAATTTCGCATTTCCTAATATCGTCAACTCCCCTTCGAATGTAGGAAGATTGGGAAGTGCAGTCTACGAACTGGAGAACTCAGGGGTGAAGCCGATTGACATTTCCGCTGTGACGTGGGGAATTAGCGAAGGGGGCTGAGCGGAAATGTCGCCTCGATGAGGAGCTTATCGCGCAGCAAAGGCGTACGGGGGGGGGGGGGGGTGGAGGGGGGAGACAGCGTGACGGGTGGGGGGGGGGGGGGGAGTTCCAGCTCCCTGTAAAGGACCAGGAACATTACGCATTCTCGGAGCCGTCTTTCTGCTGGTTTCAGAGCGCAGCATTGAAAAGCTCCTTCAGCGGGACCGCGATCGAATCCTCGATCATGTGTTCCCTCCCTAATGACTACGTAGTTTAAGGATCCCTGCAACCTACGAACAGTAAGAAACTAAGTTGTTCTCTGTCCGAAGAAAGGACACGCCACGACCGTATCAAAATACGTACATTGTACTCTATTAGGAGTAGGTGATGGTGCCCGCTTCGTTATAGTAACGTTGATGAGTTAGGTATGAGAGTTGGTAGAAATTTCGGCCGTGTTACTGTATCATAATACACGGTGTATCATCGGCGGCTGGATGCTGGATACCGCGCTGACCTCGTCGCGTCGCCCGGAGCAGCGAAGCTGCGTGTGCGTACGGCGATACGCGGGGCGCGTGCGTTACTGAGCCGTTACGTCACCAGCAGTGCGTCACGCTGCTTGCGCACTCCGCACTGACCCTCCGGACTCTTCACCCATCGGGTTCACGTTCAGCGTCATTAACTGTTCTATTACAGCCACAGCGCTTCTCGACTTCCATTCCTACATCTTCGAGTGGAAAATTAGCTTTCTTGCCTTTCCATCCCGCCTAATTGCAAATACACTACTGGCCATTAAAATCGCTACACTACGAATATGACGTGCTACAGACGCGAAATTTAACCGACAGGAAGAAGATGCTGTGATACGCAAATGATTAGCTTTACAGAGCATTCACGTGCTGACATGAGGAAAGTTTCCAACCGATTTCTCATACACAAACAGCAGTTGACCGGCGCTTCCTGGTGAAACGTTGTTGTGATGCCTCGTGCAAGGAGGAGAAATGCGTACCATCACGTTTCCGACTTTGATAAAGGTCGGATTTTACCCTATCGCGATTGCGGGTTATCGTATCGCGACATTGCTGCTCGCATTGGTCGTGATCCAATGACTGTTAGCAGAATATGCAATCGGTGGGTTCAGGAGGGTAATACGGAAAGCCGTGCAGTCTAGATGACAGGCATCTTATCCGCATCGCTTTAACGGATCGTGCAGCCACGTCTCGATCCCTGGGTCAACAGATGGGGACGTTTGGAAGACAACAACCATCTGCACAAACAGTTCGACGACGTTTGCAGCAGCATGGACTATCAGCTCGGAGATCATGGCTGCGGTTACCCTTGACACTGCATCACAGACGGGAGCGCCTGCGATGGTGTACTCAACGACGAACCTGGCACGAATGGCAAAACGTCACTTTTTCGGATGAATCCAGGTTCTGTTTACAGCGTCATGATGGTCGCATCCGTGTTTGGCGACATCGCGGTAGACGCACATTGGAAGCGTGTATTCCTCATCGCCACACTGGCGTATCACCCGGCGTGATGGTATGGAGTGCCAATGGTTACACGTCTCGCTCACCTCTTGTTCGCATTGACGGCACTTTCAACAGTGGACGTTACATTTCAGATATCTTACGATCCGTGGCTCTATCCTTCATTCGATCCTTGCGAAACCCTACATTTCAGAAGGATAATGCACGAGGATGTGTTACTGTGAACAGTTCAGTGACCGGGTTGTTCTAATCAGAATCGACAGCAGACCAACACCGACAACGATAGTTCAGGTATACATGCCGACGTCGCAAGCTGAAGATGAACAGATAGAGAAAGTGTATGAGGATATTGAAAGGGTAATGCAGTGTGTAAAGGGGGACGAAAATCTAATAGTCATGGGCGACTGGAATGCAGTTGTAGGGGAAGGAGTAGAAGAAAAGGCTACAGGAGAATGTGGGCTTGGGACAGGGAATGAAACAGGAGAAAGACTAATTGAGTTCTGTAACAATTTTGAGCTAGTAATAGCGAATACCCTATTCAAGAATCACAAGAGGAGGAGATATACTTGGAAAAGGCCGGGAGATACGGGAAGATTTCAATTAGATTGCATCATGGTCAGACAGAGATTCCGAAACCAGATACTGGATTGTAAGGCGTACCCAGGAGCAGATATAGACTCAGATCACAATATAGTAGTGATGAAGAGTAGGCTGAAGTTCAAGACATTAGTCAGGAAGAATCAATAAGCAAAGAAGTGGGATGCGGAAATACTAAGGAATGACGAGATACGTTTGAAGTTCTCTAACGCTATAGATACAGCAATAAGGAATAGCGCAGTAGGCAGTGCAGTTGAAGAGGAATGGACATCTCTAAAAAGGGCCATCACAGAAGTTGGGAAGGAAAACATAGGCACAAAGAAGTTAGCTGCGAAGAAACCGTGGGTAACAGAAGAAATACTTCAGTTGATTGATGAAAGGAGGGAGTACAAACATGTTCCGGGAAAATCAGGAATACAGAAATACAAGTCGCTGAGGAATGAAATAAATAGGAAGTGCAGGGAAGCTAAGACGAAATGGCTGCAGGAAAAATGTGAAGACATCGAAAAAGATATGATTGTCGGAAGGACAGACTCAGCATACAGGAAAGTCAAAACAACCTATGATGACATTAAAGGCAACGGTGGTAACATTAAGAGTGCAACGGGAATTCCACTGTTAAATGTAGAGGAGAGAGCGGATAGGTGGAAAGAATACATTGAAAGCCTCTATGAGGGTGAAGATTTGTCTGATGTGATAGAAGAAGAAACAGGAGTCGATTTAGAAGAGATAGGGGATCCAGTATTAGAATCGGAATTTAAAAGAGCTTTGGAGGACTTACGGTCAAATAAGGCAGAAGGGATAGATAACATTCCATCAGAATTTCTAAAATCATTGGGGGAAGTGGCAACAAAACGGCTATATGAGTCTGGCGATATACCATCTGACTTTCGGAAAAGCATCGTCCACACAATTCCGAAGACGGCAAGAGCTGACAAGTGCGAGAATTATCGCACAATCAGCTTAACAGCTCATGCATCGAAGCTGCTTACAAGAATAATATACAGAAGAATGGAAAAGAAAATTGAGAATGCGCTAGGTGACGATAAGTTTGGCTTTAGGAAAAGTAAAGGGACGAGAGAGGCAATTCTGACGTGACGGCTAATAATGGAAGCAAGGCTAAAGAAAAATCAAGACACGTTCATAGGATTTGTCGACCTGGAAAAAGCGTTCGACAATATAAAATGGTGCAAGCTGTTCGAGATTCTGAAAAAAGTAGGGGTAAGCTGTAGGGAGAGACGGGTCATATACAATATGTACAACAACCAAGAGGGAATAATAAGAGTGGACGATCAAGAACGAAGTGCTCGTATTAAGAAGGGTGTAAGACAAGGCTGTAGCCTTTCGCCCCTACTCTTCAATCTGTACATCGAGGAAGCAATGATGGAAATAAAAGAAAGGTTCAGGAGTGGAATTAAAATACAAGGTGAAAGGATATCAATGATACGATTCGCTGATGACATTGCTATCCTGAGTGAAAGTGAAGAAGAATTAAACGATCTACTGAACGGAATGAACAGTCTAATGAGTACACAGTATGGTTTGAGAGTAAATCGGAGAAAGACGAAGGTAATGAGAAGTAGTAGAAATGAGAACAGCGAGAAACTTAACATCAGGATTGATGGTCACGAAGTCAATGAAGTTAAGGAATTCTGCTACCTAGGTAGTAAAATAACCAATGACGGACGGAGCAAGGAGGACATCAAAAGCAGACTCGCTATGGCAAAAAAGGCATTTCTGGCCAAGAGAAGTCTACTAATATCAAATACCGGCCTTAATTTGAGGAAGAAATTTCTGAGGATGTACGTCTGGAATACAGCATTGTATGGTAGTGAAACATGGACTGTGGGAAAACCGGAACAGAAGAGAATCGAAGCATTTGAGATGAGGTGCTATAGACGAATGTTGAAAATTAGGTGGACTGATAAGGTAAGGAATGAGGAGGTTCTACGCAGAATCGGAGAGGGAAGGAATATGTGGAAAACACTGATAAGGAGAAGGGACAGGATGATGGGACATCTGCTAAGACATGAGGGAATGACTTCCATGGTACTAGAGGGAGCTGTAGAGGGCAAAAACTGTAGAGGAAGACAGAGATTGGAATACGTCAAGCAAATAATTGAGGACGTAGGTTGCAAGTGCTACTCTGAGATGAAGAGATTAGCACAGGAAAGGAATTCGTGGCGGGCCGCATCAAACCAGTCAGTAGACTGATTATAAAAGAAAAAAAATGCACGACCGCATGTTTCTGGATACAGAAAATGTTCGACTGCTGCTCTGGCCAGCACTTTCTCCAGATCTCTCACCAATTGAAAACGTCCTGTCAATGGTGGCCGAGCAACTGGCTCGTCACAATACGCCAGTCACTACTCTTGATGAACTGTGGTATCGTGTTGAAACTGCGTGGGCAGCTGTTCCTGTACACGCCATCCAAGCTCTGTTTGACTCAATGCCCAGGCGTATCAAGGCCGTTATTACGGCCAGAGGTGGTTGTTGTGGGTACTTATTTCTCAAGATCTATGCACCCACATTGCGTGAAAATGTAATCCCATGTCAGTTTTAGTATAATATATTTGTCCAATGAATACCCGTTTATCATCTGCATTTCTTCCTGGTGTTGCAATATTAATGGCCAGTAGTGTATAAGTTAGTTTTATCTTGTCAGTTTGCCGAATACAAAGATAAGGGCGTAAAGCGTCGCCACGCGTTGTCGGTTAATAAAATCGTCACTAACACGCAAAACTGTTCCATTTGCAATTCATTTGTTCATGGACATCTCACAGGTAATATTTTCAGAGCGCTGATGGATATCTCGCTTTTCTCCAGGGGGCAAGCATTTCCTATTTGTGAAATTATACTGCGGATTTCTCTGGATGTCTTTGATTTTCCTTTGGAGGAATAGACTGACACATCGTCGACCAAGTGTACTGGACGCAGGAATGTAAAAGCGTGATGTTTGTACGTGGCTATCGAAAATGAACGGAATAAATGAAAAAGCAGCAGCTGTAAAAGTGCTGTTTGAATTATATGATACCGCTTGGAGTTGTCATTTTTCATTATTTGTGTACTATTGTACAATTTCGATTTTATGGCTTTTCAAATATTCCTATAAACGGAAGCAACAGGAATTCGTTGCGTTAACAGTCGGTTAAAAATTAAACAGAGTAGGATAATAAAAATTCAGCTGTAGCCCATTGTGCCATACTAGTTTCTGCACATAATATATTTCAGTGGCGCCCACTTCCATTGTGCTTCTGAGTGCAGATATCGTAGCTGTCGTAAAGCTAGTATCACTAAGCTCCTTTAATACAGCAACATGTAACATATTTTAAATTGTATGTCTTTCCGCCTCCCATCACTCTCGACTTGCACAATGCCACATGTTGGCGCGGTACTGCGTAAAATGCTGTTGCAAACCGCTTATGCCAAACTACGCAGTAAAGATACAGAGATGATGGCTCTGAGCACTATGGGACTTAACATCGGAGGTCATCAGTCCCCTAGAACTTAGAACTACTTAAACCTAACTAACCTAAGGACATCACACACATCCATGCCCGTGGCAGGATTCGAACCTGCGACCGTAGCAGTCGCGCGGTTCCGGACTGAAGCGCCTAGAACCGCTCGGCCACCGCGGCCGGCTAGCGGAACTCAACCTGGTTTTTATATAGGAGATACCCGTTCTCCAAAAGCCTCATGATCAGTGAGCACAGATGTTCCATAATATTGTACAACAGATCGACGTCTGAAACACTGACCTGTGCTAATGTGCATCAGTTCGACGGCGCTTTTTGAACACGATGAGTTACACCGGGTTAGATAGAAACGCTTCGCGCACTAAAAACGAAGAAAGCGTGTAAATCAGAGAGTTAGATGTCTGAACTCCTCGTAGCTGTCAGCAACTGTAGAAACAGATTCGTTGTGGGCGGTTCCTTTTCCGGTACAAACGAGGCAGTTCGCTGTTCGGAGTGAAAACGCGGATACCAGCGAGCTCGAATAAACGGGAGAATGTTAGCAGCTCCCCCAGGGAAAAGCGCTGTGCTCTGGGTTGCGTACTTTCCCCTGGCAGCCATCAGCACACTGCCTGTTTGTCCTCTGGGCCTAAAAGCGCGCAGCTGTTGCTCTGCGTCTTGTTTGCAGGCAGAGCACTTGTTTACTCTGTTCTCCCCTCGCGGCGTTGTGTGCTCAGTCCTGGAATTGTACCATGATTACCACTGATACGCTTTAATACTTTGATTATATGTTACCTGCCCACTTCGATCGAACTGTGTGGATCAGCTTCGTCTACACGTAAGCTATGCATGTCACGTCATACTTGTGGCGGGGCGTATTTTCGATTTCACTATAATTATCACCTTTTCCTATTCAGTACGCGGATGCTGCGTGGGCACAACGGCTGTGGATCCACTCCAAATCTCTTGTCTAGCGTAATCAAACTATCCTATCACTAACACATAATTAACACTGGATTACTAAAACTTTGCGATTGCAGTTGGTACTCATTTCGCGGACTTGCAGAGATGAAAAATATTTTTATCTTTCTTACCGTATACTGATGGTAGGAAATTACGCAAACTGCGCTATACACAACCATCATTTTTGGCACGTGAAAAGTTTGTTCGAAAATCATTGGTGTGCGTGAATCACTCGTTGGGTCAAATTGAGCAATGTGTATTACGATCTTCATTTGTGTCAAGGACAATCGCGGCAGTTGGATTAAGCCGCGCCACTATCTTTTAAATTAACGCGAGCCCATATCAAACTCATTAAGCCTCTCAATCAGCCCCTATGAAATATGCATCCGTCGCGCTCGCATGTAAAAGAATTATAACCGTCCGCGCACAGTAGTGTAATTGTTCTCATTTATTACCCAAACACATTGTGCTTTGGCAGTCGTGTTTTTGTTTAAGCTTACCAGAATGGCATGATTCGGCGGGATTTATCATTCACATAACATTCACGCTCCATTCGTAATAATAACATGCAACTCCAGTCTGATGATCGTACATCAGTAGCGTGCCTAGGTTCCTCCAACCGTGCACTGCATTCGTTTGCTTTTACGCTTTTACATTACGAGGACGGAGAAGTATTTATCTCTTTATCTCCTACTGGTGTTTGCACTTCTTTTCTCAATTCCTTGATATAATAATGCTTACGTATTTCCTTCCCGATGTCCGTCAGTAGTTGTTAAAACAGCACCAAGAAGAATCGCTATTTTATGAGTTCACATTCAACCTTCTTATTATCTGAATTAAAATTATTTCCGTATAATGGTACGTTGTACTGTAAAATGAAGAAATAATTGACCCACCGCCCGGGATTAGCTGTCCGGTCTGAGGCGCTGCAGTTATTTTTTTGACAGAGTACGGCAAGAAAATTATTTCCTCGTTTTAAGGAGAATCGTTTTGACGTTCGTTTCTCCACGTTCAGGAAGACCTTAGTTAGGGTCGTTTAATCCACGGTGATCCACGTCAGTGTACTCAAGAACTGGCAGATCTGATGAACTGTTATCGTTCCACCATCGTGCGACATTTGCATGCAGTGGAGGTTCAGAAATCTTGTATAAGGGTACCGCATGCTCTAAGCCAAAACCACAAAAAGCAGGGGTGGCAATATGTG
The DNA here is from genome assembly GCF_023864345.2 of Schistocerca serialis cubense. Taxonomy (NCBI): domain Eukaryota; kingdom Metazoa; phylum Arthropoda; class Insecta; order Orthoptera; family Acrididae; genus Schistocerca; species Schistocerca serialis. The sequence continues at coordinate 864,634,385 of NC_064641.1, read as the reverse complement.
CATCACTGCTTTCTTGTAATCGGCTCGTGAACAATACCGACCATTCCTATCCTGTGTCGTTGCAAGTGACGAGTAATGGTGTCTTTGAGGCAACATAATAAAAAGAAAGTAATGGTTGAGCCCGGAAATAGCAGCAACCTCCCTTACAAAGACCTCGCATCCACGAAAGGTAATGTTATGCATCTGTTGGAACAACGACGGTGTCGTGTACTACGAATTGCTTCCCCGAGGTGTAACCATCGCTGCTGTTGTTCTAGGCGCTACAGTCTGGAACCGAGCTACCGCTACGGTCGCAGGTTCGAATCCTGCCTCGGGCATGGATGTGTGTGATGTCCTTAGGTTAGTTAGGTTTAATTAGTTCTAAGTTCTAGGCGACTGATGACCTCAGAAGTTAAGTCGCATAGTGATCAGAGCCATTTGACTAATCATTATGTGTATCTATTGTGTTTATTAAACTTATGGAAACACGCTACGAACTTATGCACCAACGCAAAACAGACACTGTGTGTATTGATACACCTGGGAAAATTTTTACGTAGCGTCTGATTGTTGATGGCGGTTGGAAAGCGATGAACGTAATTAGTGTTGTAGCGTGCGTCACGGGGAAACCGTTCAAATGCCTCTAAGCACTATAGGACATAACTTCTGAGGTCATCAGTCCCCTAGAACTTAGAACTACTTAAACCTAACTAACCTAAGGACATCACACACATCCATGCCCGAGGCAGGATTCCAACCTGCGGCCGTAGCGGTCGCGCGGTTCCAGACTGAAGCGCCTAGAACCGCACGGCCACACCGGCCGGCGTGGCGTGGAAATCAGGCCACGAAGCTTTTCTCTCTTCTCCCTTTTTACAAAGTCTTTCACTGGGACAGGAACCACAGCGGGAAAAGGAAGTGTTGCTCCTCGGTAAGTTTAAAAGAGCAAAAATTGAGAATGTCTGGAAGGAAAGAGAGCGGCTTTAATGGCGCGAGCACGACGGACCGCGGGCGGCCGCCGCTTCCGCGTCCGCGCGGCTGCACATATGGCGCTCACGTCGCCCCCAAACTTTTCGCGTTGTATGTTAATTAAAACATAAATCGCGGCGCTATCTGGGCGGGACGCCGCGCGCTACTTTTCATCGTTACTCTGGCGCGATAACGCGGCTGAGCGCGGCGGTCGCCGAGAAAAACATTTTAATTGTGGTCCGCCGGAGCGGCTTGCCGGCTTCATTTAGCCAGCGCGCTCCGGCTGTCCCGGCAAAAAGCAGGCGGCCGCACCGAGCGCCGTCCCAGGCGGCGGGGCCGCCTTGCCGAGCTGAGCCCGGTTCCTCTGCCACGCCTGTTTGGTCTGTTCACGCAGTTGTTGGAAGAGTCGCAGGAGTCACTTCTGGTTCCATCATATCTCACACGTGCTCGACTGGAGACAAATCGTGAGATCTTGTTGACCAGGGAACTTGCTGCACGTCTTTTAGAGGAATGCCGGACATTTGCCACGCCGGACATTTTCCACGCCGGACTTTTGGGAAACGAAAGCAATACCGACGATTATGTCAGTATGTAATTAGTTCTGCCAAGTATAAATATAGATTCCTCTGTCTGTACGGTAGCTTCCTTTCACGCTTACTGATTGCGATAGAAACAGTCCATCGCCATGGGAACAACAAGAAAGGAACGATGTAAAGAGAATGCAAATGAACGCTAATCATTTCTTTTTGATCACTGCATTTGTGCCTACTTTAATTACTACAACTGCATGCCCAAAAGACAACAAGGAAAGGAGAAATGTGTATGTGAATGTTTCAAAAGAAGAACGACATACTCCATCTTAATTTACTCTCTAAAATGCGATATCCCTTGCGGTGAAACATTAGTTAATTGTGTGTAGGGGGACAATGTTAAAAAAATGACTGAAAATACGTTCACTAAATAGAGATAAGAACGTCTGTGATTGACCTGTCATCTAAAGTCGGCGTACAATTTTAAAATTTTGGAAATAAGGAAATGAAGTAATACAGAATGCTATGCTTGTAACGTACGTTGCTGTTCTGCATTGTTTAGCTCTGGTATTTACAGGGTCACAGAGACGGCATCCTAGGTTTTGGAGGGAAAAGCCGTAATTGTAACGATCTGCACTACAACAGGAACAAGAAGCACAACTTAATGAAAAATAATGTAACGTGTGTTTCAGCTCACAAGCGACATTGAAGCAGATAGTTCCTGTGACTTACTATCGGCAGAGGCTATATTCGACAACCGGAATAAGTTAATAACTGGCTCCGCTTACCGACACCGGTCTGAGATGAATCAGTTGCTGAACAGTTCAAAGAAATCTTGAGTCTCATCACAAATATGTAGCCTACTCATACAATTATAGTTGGCAGTGACTTCAATCTGCCTTCCGTATGTTGACAAAAGTACATTTTCATATCCTATTGTAGATAGAAAACAATTTCCGTAATTGTTCTAAATGCTATTTTTTAAGATTATTTTGAACAATTAGTTCACGAGGTCATTCAAATTGTAAATGGTTACGAAAACACACTTGACCTCTTAGCCACAAATAATCCTGAGCATCACGATGGATACAGGGATTAGTGAACACACAGTCGTAGCGAGGCTCAATTCCGTGACAAAGAAATTCACCAAAACTAAACGCGAAATATATCTATTTATAAAAGCAACCAAAAATTCTGTTGACGTCTTTCTAAGAGACAGTCTCCTATCCTCCCAAACTATGTATGTGAAGACCATATGTGGCTTAATTTCAAAGAAATAGTATCAACAGCACATGAGAGATTCATACCAAATAAATTAATGAGAGATGGAACTGATCCACCATGGTACACAAAACACGACAGAAAGCTGCTGCAGGAGCACCGAAAAAGGCAAGAATAATTTAAACGAATGTAAAATCTCCCAGATTGGCGAAGTTTTGCTGAGGGTCGGAATTTGGTGCCGATTTCAATGCGAAATGCATTTAATAGTTTCCACAACGAAACTCTCTCTAGACATGTGGCGGAAAATCCGTAGAGATTCTCGTTCTGCCGGCCGGAGTGGCCGTGCGGTTCTAGGCGCTACAGTCTGGAACCGAGCGACCGCTACGGACGAAGGTTCGAATCCTGCCTCGGGCATGGATATGTGTGATGTCCTTAGGTTTGTTAGGTTTAACTAGTTCTAAGTTCTAGACGACTGATGACCTCAGAAGTCAAGTCGCATAGTGCTCAGAGACATTTTTGAGATTCTGGTTCTATGTTAAGTAAACCAGCGGAAAGGCTCAGCAAGCGATGGGGAGGTAGAGGAGGAGGGGGAGACAAGAGACCCAACCCTCCGGAGCAGATAAAATCGTGGCAAATGTCCGGCGTGGCAAATGTCCGCACACCCTTTTAGAGCACTTTGAGTTTCAGTGGCAGTGTGCACGCATCTGTTTCCTGTTGCAAGAACGGGGCTAACAGCATTCTGCACGTACCAAGAGCTGGTTAATGTCTCCTCCAGAAACACCGTTGATCAACGACAGTTGTAGCTTATCGTACCCGAGACCACAATGCCTGGGAGACAGCAAGACAGCGTTCACCAGGTTCGCGTCGTACACGCAAGCGACCGTCACTTGCTTGCAGGCAGAATCTGCTTTCATCTCTGAAGACCACGGCGCGCCATTCCATCCTCCAAGTGAGCCTCTGACGGCACAAGTCAAGTCGTGGCGCAAGTGGCGGCGTAAGTACAAGACGGGCTAGAAGTTTGCGTGCCCGTAGTCCCATTGCTAATAACTGGTCTGCAACATTTCGTGTTGACACGTCTGGGGTCACTAACCCTGTTACCTGTGGTGTGGTAGCTGTATGATGAGCCACTGCCGCTCTTACAACACGATGATCCTAGCCGATGGCTGAACTTCGTCGACGTCCAGAACCCCGTCTACGGATCTGAGAATCTTCATGTGACCACTGTACTAGCATCGTTGCACAAATGACGCAGCACGTACAACTTGTGTGGAAGTTCTCCGAAAGGACCATCCCACCACTCAGAAGGCCACAATTTGACCTTTTTCAAACTTGCTCAGTTGGATGTAGGAAACACGAGTGCGTCTCCATGACATCGTTGCCTTCTTGCTTCAAACGTTTGTACCGCACTGAGCCATTTGGCTGTGAGCATTCCCTATTAAAGGTAGCTATGCCACTATCTGTATGTTGGCGGACGACATTCTAAGCATTATCAACATCTCTATCCCCCAGGCGGCATATACCGTCATCGGACCAAAATCGACGTTGTCTTTTCAAGTGTACTAATTTTTTTTCCGGCAATGTATGTTAGCGTAATTTATAAGCAGTAGTTGGTGCAGTGGATAGAGTACAGAACGGTGATCGGAAAGTCCTTGGATCGAGTTCCTATATGAAAATTTTTATTATTTTCACTTTTCACGATACTGCAAATAAACCGAGTTAATGCTTAATATACAGAGTGTGTCAAAATGAATAGACACGTTTTAAGGCTTTGCAGCTTACAATTATAAATGATACATAAAATGAAAGAGTAACTGAAATAGTTTTGTTTGTATACCTGTGCGCAAAGAGGACTGTGGAACAACCAAGAGTGACTGAGGAACTTGTTGGACAAGAGACAGTCTTTATTCATAGCCCTAAGAAATGATTTCGGAAGGCTAGTCATGAATTGGCATTTCCAGTGACGTCTGCGTCGAGACTTTTAAGAAGACTCTTACAACGACATCCTTACCCTTTACAGTCGTAACAAACACTAAAGCCTACGGTTTACGTGCCAACTGTGCAAACGAAATGTTGCCGCTTGACTAGAAAGATTTTATGGGTCGTGTCGTCTTGTAATAAAGAGAAGAAAAAGAAATTGGATTGGGCATATATTAGGAAAGAATGACGGACTGATAAAAACAGTTTTAGAAGGTTATGTAGAAGGGAAAAGGAAACGAGGAAGGAAGAAATTCCAGATACTGGATTACATGATGGACGGTACAACATATAGCAGCCTTAAGAAGGAAGCAATGGATCGCAGAAAATGGACAGGCAAAGGACCTGCTAATATAGCAGATAACTGATGATGATGACGTCTTCAGTAACGAACAGTCGTTTCACCTAAGTGGAAATGCGATCACACGTAATGTGCCCATCTGGAGGTCAGCAAATCCCCACGGGATGGTACAGTTGCAGTTGGACTCCCCTGAATTAATTTTTTGTTTTTGTTTTGTTTTGTTTGTTTCATATGTCGGCGGAAAGTTTATGGACTTTCTTTTTCCAGGAAGGGATTGTAAGGCGTAACTGGTGTTCCTTGTCTTGATGCGCTAGAACTGTGTCGTTTTCCTCAGTTCGAACAAGCTGAACAACAGGACTTTTATTTCATAGCTTGATGATCCACCGCCTCACTAGCGATTGGCTAAACAATGTTGTACTCGACCGCTGGATGACCTCACACTTTTCGTTATTTGGTGTCAATTGCCAATTTTCACACCATGCAGATACCTTTCCTAAATCGTTTTCCAATTTGGTTTGATCATCTGATGACTTTACTACACGATAAACGATAGCGTCATCTGCAAACAACTGAAGACGACTGCTCACATTGTCTTCTAAACCGTTTATAAAAATCAGGTACAGCAGAGGGCACATAACACTGCCTAGGGGAACGCCTTGATACCATTCTGTCAGTTACTACGAACAGTGACCTCTCTGGCAGGAAATCACGAATCCAGTCAGGCGACTGAGACGATGTTCCATAAGCACACAGTTTCACTGCAAGCCGCTGGTGTGGTACAGTGTGAAAAGCCTTCCGGAAATGTGGAAATACAGAACCAATTTGAAATCCCTTGTCAATAGCACTCAACGCTTAGTGCGAGTAAAGAGTTAGTTGTGTTTCACACGAACGTTTTCTAAATCCCTGTCGACTGTGTGCTAACAGAGCGTTCTTTTCGAGGTAATTCGTAATGTTCGAACACATTATAGATTCCATAATCCTGATGAATATCGACGCTAATGATATGGGTCTGTGATTCAGTGGATTGCTGTTATTACCTTTCTTGAATATTGGTGTGAACTGTGCAGCTTTCCAGTCCTCGGGTGCAGATCTTTCGTCGAGCGAGCAGTTGTTAAGTATGGAGCTATTGCATCAGCATACTCCGAAAGGACTACCATATCGTCGGCTGACGTTCCGAGGGCGCAGAAATCATTAAGCTTTCAGCTGTCGTCGCGTGAAATAGTCTTGGTCGGAGGCCGTTTCTTACGAACCCATATTTACATCGCTGCAGTAAGCAGAAGTTTGCTGTGAGCTCCTTTTCATTCCAAAGTGCGCCATTATGGAAAGCAGGGCGGACGCATCTTTATGGCAGACGGCGGCTGTTTGCATTGGAGCGTCCGGCGGGCAGTAAGACCGTCACCAACTTGTGACAAGCGCCGCCGAGTTCGACCGCGCGTAAACCAGAAGAGGCGCCCGCTGCCTCCGACATCTGCCTCAGGCCTGCTCCGCCGCCCCTCCCCTCTTTCCTCCTTCCCTCCCCGCCCTAATAGCCGGCGCTCTTTTTCTCCGGAGCGCTGGTTCCTCACTTTCTCCACTCCGCGTGTCGGTGCTTGCTTTACATTCCCGCACAGTTTACTACATCGCTGTAATTCCTTCCCAACTTCCGCCTTGTCCGACGTGTGCACTCTCTGCCTGTTAACCAAACTGTGGGAACGTCTTCTGGCAGACAAAACTTCGCAAATCCTGCGAGTCGGGTGAAGGAGAAGCGTGGTGAAGTGTGCTTGACGACGGGAGCTAAAAAAGAACTGGTACGAGGGCGACGGAGGGGGTGGGGAGCGCAGAGAGAAAAGTGAAAATAAATTCACCCCCCACACACATACAGGCACGCAAAAGAAAGTAAGAGCTGTGTTACTATCGCATTCACTAAGATAAGAAAGGAAAGTTAGAAGCCAGGTGACAATGAAGTAATAATCCTTTACATCAAGAGTAAATCTACGTCTACATACAGTGCTAGCCATTAAAATTGCTGCACCAACAAGACGACGTGATACAGACGTGAAATTTAACCGACAGGAAGAAGATGCTGTGAAATGCAAATGATTAGCTTTTCAGAGCATTCACACAAGGTTGGCGCCGGTGGCGACACCTACAACGTGGTGACACGAGGAAAGTTTCCAACTGATTTCTCATACACAAACAGCAGTTGACCGGCGTTGCCTGGTGAAACGTTGTTGTGATGCCTCGTGTAAGGAGGAGAAATGCGTACCATCAGGCTTCCGACTTTGATAAAGGTCGGATTGTAGCCTATGGCGATTGCGGTTTATCGTATCGCGACATTGCTGCTCGCGTTGCTCGAGATCCAATGACTGTTACCAGAATGTGGTATCGGTGGGTTCAGGAGGGTAATACGGAACGCCTTGCTGGATCCCAACGGCCTCGTATCACTAGCAGTCGAGATGACAGGCATCTTATCCGCATGGCTGTAACGGATCGTACAGCCAAGTCTCGATCCCTGAGTCAACAGATGGGGACGTTTGCACGACAACAACCATCTGCACGAACAGTTCGACTACGTTTACAGCTCGGAGACCGTGGCTGCGGCCGGCCATGGTGGCCGACCGGTTCTAGGCGCTACAGTCTTGAACCGCGCGACCGCTACGGTCGCAGGTTCGAATCCTGCCTCGGGCATGGATGTGTGTGATGTCTTTAGGTTAGTTAGGTTAAAGTACTTCTAAGTTCTAGGGGACTGATGACCTTAGAAGTTAAGTCCCATAGTGCTCAGAGCCATTTGAACCATTTTGAACCATGGCTGCGGTTACCCTTGACGCTGCATCACAGACAGGAGCGCCTGCGATGGTGTACTCAACGACGAACCTGGGTGCACGAATGGCAAAGCGTCATTTTTTCGGATGACGGCACTTTGAACAGTGGACGTTACATTTCAGATGTGTTACGACCCGTGGCATGGGCAGCTATACCTGTACACACCATCCAAGCTCTGTCTGACTCAGTGCCCAGATGTATCAAGGCCGTTATTACGGCCAGAGGTGGTTGTCCTGGGTACTGATTTCTCAGGATCTATGCACCCAAATTGCGTGAAAATGTAATCACATGTCAGTTCTAGTATAATATATACCCGTTTATCATGTGCATTTCTTCTTGGTGTAGCAATTTTAATGGCCAGTAGTGTAAAAAGGTCGCGTAGGTCCGTCCGATCTCTGGCGTGTCGGCCGACCGCACAGAGTTGCGACTCCTGCAATGTTGCCACGTGCGTACACTCTCAATCGAGATGATGGGCGAATCACAGTCGGAAACCTTGCAGCACAACTGCGCGTCTCTACTGGTAGTGCTAACACTCTCGTCCGTCATTTGGGATAGTCATAGTTGGGTGACCACCGGGTTCCTCGCTGCCTAACGGAATACTACAAAGAGTGACGAGAATCGCCTGTGGGGAACTGAATTCCCGTCTCGAGGCAGATCGTGACAATTTTTGTCGAACGCCTTCACAGACGATAAAACGTGGGTTCATCACGTCGAACCGGAAACAAAACGCCAATCCTTGGAGTGGCGCCACATCACCCGTCCTCCGAAGAAAAAGATCAAAGCCCCACCGTCAGCGAGTAAAGTCATGGTGACGATGTTCTGATACTCTGAAGGGGTTATTCTGTTTTTTGTTCTTCCCTCATTATGCCACGGCCAGCTCTGATGTGTTTTGTGCTACCCTCAGGAAATTTAAGAAACGACTTCGGTTACCTCGCCACAAAAAATGCAAACGAATTTCTCCTTCTCCGTGACAACTCAGGGCCTCACACTAGTCTGCGGACGAGAGAAGAGCTCACAGAATTTCTTTGGACTGCTCTTCCTCATACGCCCTACAGTCTGGATCTCGTACCTTCCGCGGGTGGACGACGGTTCAATTCCGCCTCCAGCCATCCTGATTTAGGTTTTCCGTGGTTTCCCTAAATCGTTTCAGGCAAATGCCGGGATGGTTCCTTTGAAAGGGCACGGCCGATTTCCTTCCCAATCCTTCCCTAACCCGAGCTTTCGCTCCGTCTCTAATGACCTCGTTGTCGACGGGACGTTAAACACTAACCACCACCACCACCATCGTACCTTCCGCCTTCCATCTGTTTGGGCAAAGACGAATGCAGTCCGCGGGAGGCAGTGTGTGGATGATGGGGAGGTTATGGATGCACTAAGACGTTGGCTGCTCTGTCGACCAGTAGAGTAATTCCTTGCAGGCATACAGGCCCTCCCAGTAAGACTGCGTTCGAGCGAAACCGGAGTTATGTATAGATTTCCCCATGAAAGCGTCGCGGGTCCTACCTGTTTTTAATATCTTGTGTAAAAGATAGAGGAAACAATCTGAGCAGGCGTTTTACAATGTTAGCAGGTCATACTGTTGTTTAATGTCTAGCAAAGTCATCACCAGATGAAAATTAATTACAAAATGTTTTAGACAGCCGGCCGGTGTGGTCGAGCGGTTCTAGCCGCTTCAGTCTGGAATCGCGCGACCGCTACGCTCGCAGGTTCGAATCCTGCCTCGGGCACGGATGTGTGTGACGTCCTTAGGTTAGTTAGATCTAAGTAGTTCTAAGTTTTAGAGGACTTGATGACCTCAGATGTTAAGTCCCATAGTGCTCAGAGCCATCTGAACCATTTTTTTTCCATGATGGAACGGTAGAAAAATGGTCTGAATGTGGTCTATGAACCTTTTGCTAACCTCTTTAAGCCTGATTTCCGGAACAAATAGGTAGATATATGTCCATCAAAATCGGACGTGCGTTATTATTCGCTTTAGTAGCCTACTTCATGTTGACCCTACGGGGGATCTGAAGCCCGTACTTCACGAATGCGAGTACGAAACCGTAACTACTGTACATCATCTCTCAATGAGTTGACAGAATCATACCCCGCTTCACTTGGAGCATGGATTGGAAGTCATGGAAAACCTCTTAAGGATCATCGTATCGAGATTTGAGCACCAATGGCATTCTGTATTCTAGAATACTGGAGCGATTGGATCACGCATTCCTGTTGGCCGTATCACGTAGTCCAGTTGGCCGTAGTAGATGCCATCCGGTGTGAATGCACGTGACGTCACAAGGAAGTTCGTGAGGGTGGATTCGAGGCACCGAGGGATGATGGCGGAGCCGAGTTTTGGGCTCTTCGAAGTCTTCTGGAGGACGTGTGGGTGGATCTGGACGGACACCGGCGACGAAGGCCAACGACCTAGCTACTGGCTGTCAATGGATCCTGAGGGAAATTTATTGTAAGGCGTGCGCCCACTCTGCCGGGGCTGGTCCGCTGTTGTGTTTTACAGCGGGGGCGCGCCACGTCGCTCCGCGATCGATGGCCGGACAGATTGCTGTGACGCGAAGGCGGCGGGCAGCTGGCGGAGGCGGCGGTGAAAATCGCCACTCGTCGCCGGCGCGGCGGAGGCGCGTGGCCGCCAAATTAGATTTATTTCCGCTCCATCTGCGGGGTCGGCCGGCGTGCAGCGCTACAAGCAATCCCCAAAGTCCCGCCGCAAGTGATTGTCTCTGGAGTGAAACTGCCGAGTCTCGCGTTATCGATTCTGTTTACGTGGGCTGCATCCCGTAGGGTGTAACACCTCTGTTGTCGTTTCAGCCGTGAAAGATACGCAGACACTGGTTGCGTACTCCGTGCTATATGGGCTGAGGCTACGGAGGTAAAACATACGCCGTCATTGACCCGTGGTTTCTGCTAATATTTAAAGTCAATCATAATTTTTGAAAACTGAAATATATATTTTTACTGTATCAAAAGGAAATTGAGAAGGCAAATTCAAATAGTAATGTGTGTGAACGAATCTTTTTATGAAAATAACTGTAATGAAAATTAATTGGAAATGTACAGGGGATTTAGTCAGGTGAATGGGTGGTTGATGGACGAAGGAATTTCTTTGTTGGGTTCCAGGATGTAAGAAGAGACTGCAGTGACAACCTAATGGGATGTAGGTAGGCAACGTTAGGAAAAATGAAGATGATCGTGGGTGAATTAGCTGAAGACTGTCACTCTTGGAAAAATTTGGAGAAGACGCGTATCCTGCAGTGGAAGTCAAATACTCTTGATTATAACAACTCATTCATATTACTAAACGGATAAAAGGGTGAGCCCAGTTATCCGGTACGAGTTACAATTTGTGTATTTTCCTAAGGGCTCCCAGAAGTCGTATGATTATTGACTGCATTTAAAAATTTAAAAGTGCTGTTTTGTCTACTCATTAAGAGGTACAGTGTCACTTACATGAATTCGTGATTTCTGTTCTTTCGAACATATTCATATAACTGATTCTCTTCGATGGGCAATGTATCTACGACCGTCAGTGCTGAGACTGGAATCTCGAAGCAGCAAGCATGCAGAACATGGACGGGCACTGCGAATATCTTGCGCTAGGTCGGCCGAGGAGCTTACGCAGATATTCGGCACAATTGCGATAAGCACTGTGTCCGTTTCGTGCAGTGGTTAACGCAACTGCCCAGTAATCAGGAGATCACAGGTTTGAATCACGGTCCGGCATACAGTTTCCCTCGTTACCGCTGGTTGCGCATTAAGTCCCGATGCAGCTGATATCATCAGTTCCTTCCCTTTCCTTTCTCCCCACTCCACCTTCAGTTTACATAAAAATATGTAATTTTAAGTTCCAGGATTAACATAATAAATGAGCCGGCCAAAGTGTCCGTGCGGTTAAGGGCGCTGCAGTCTGGAACCGCAAGCCCGCTACGGTCGCAGGTTCGATTCCTCCCTCGGGCATGGATGTTTGTGATGTCCTTAGGTTAGTTAGGTTTAACTAGTTCTAAGTTCTAGGGGACTAATGACCTCAGCAGTTGAGTCCCATAGTGCTCAGAGCCATTTGAACCATAATAAATCAAGTACACTATCAAAGTAACTTTCTTGTGTTTCTTAAGGGGACGTAATTCACAGAGCGCAAATTACACAGGATATATTCATCCAGTATTCCAGAATGAGAGCCGGCCGGTGTGGCCGTGCGGTTCTAGACGCTTCAGTCTGGAACCGCGTGACCGCTACGTCGCAGGTTCGAATCCTGCCTCGGGGATGGATGTGTGTGTTGTCCTTAGGTTAGTTAGGTTTAAGTAGTTCTAAGTTCTAGGGGACTAATGAGCTCAGCTGTTAAGCCCCATAGTGCTCAGAGCCATTTGAACCAGAATGAGAGCACTTGGCGATATCCAACAAACTATATACATAATTTAAAACCTTTTCGAAAATTTTTCTCTTTGACCCCCTTACAAAATTATGGAAGAAAAAAGTTTAACGCTCACCACATCTTTTTTTGCGCTCATTCAGTAAAATTTCAGCATCGGGCTTGACGTTTTAATTTATCGCGATCTACAACAAATTTTGCACACAGTAATCTCGTATGTCAAATACCATTGTATGTACCTGCAAAATTATATCATTATACTACACCCAGTTGAGGAAATATGCCATCATAAATATCGAGACACGTGAAAAACTAGTTTTTCTTAAAATGGAGCACATTAGTGTTTTGCTTCTTCAACCGTGAAGGTTTTTCATGCTTAACGTCAAATATTTAACACATTAACTCATCGTTAATCAGATGTTTGAAGCTGTTGTATATATGGGAGTTAGATTTTTTTATAGAATCAGTTCTTGGTTGTGGATGGAGGAGTGTTAAAATTTTCAAATGTCTGTGAAATCTTATGGGACTTAACTGCTAAGGTCATCAGTCCCTAAGCTTACACAGTACTTAACCTAAATTATCCTAAGGACAAACACACCCACCCATGCCCGAGGGAGGACTCGAACCTTCGCCGGGACTGCGCGCGTAAGACCGCTCGGCTAATCCCGCGCGGCGGGAGGAGTGTTAATGGTTATATGCTGACAAATGGGTGATTTTTAAAAAATAATTTAGCTGTGGCTACGTCATAATGCTACACTTTCCGATTTTAGCCCCTCTCCTTCCACTACCGTTCCAGAGTAACCATTCCCGGATTCGGAAACGTTGCTTTAGCACGTCAAAACGTAATCTTCCATCCCTGACGATAAAACGACGCCGCCTTCAGCCTTTGCAACGTATTTTGCGACTAATTGTATGCTCCGACTGCAACGGCCTTGCCGCAGTGGATACACCGGTTCCCGTGAGATCACCGAAGTTAAGCGCTGTCGGGCGTGGTCGGCACTTGGATGGGTGACCATCCAGGCTGCCATGGGCTGTTGCCATTTTTCGGGGTGCACTCAGCCTCGTGATGCCAATTGAGGAGCTACTCGACCGAATAGTAGCGGCTTCGGTCAAGAATACCATCATAACGACCGGGAGAGTGGTGTGCTGGCCCCACGCCCCTCCCATCCGCATCCTCCACTGAGGATGACACGGCGGTCGGATAGTCCCGTTAGGCCACTCGTGGTCTGAAGACGGAGTGTATACGCCGACAAGACTAACATAACAAATGACGGCAGTAAAAGACGAGTGGAACGCCACTGAGCGTGGCTGACCACCCCGTCTGCCTCCAAATGCGGGCTGTCAGCAACGACGTGGGCACATTTTACAACAGTGGGGCCTTACAGCATGATTATACTCACCCACGTGCCGCAAGCAATGTTCCGGTCTTATCAACACGACATAGTGCGCCTGTTTTCCAAGTTGCAGTTTCTGGTCACGTACCCGCATTGCTCTTGTCTGGGGATTTCGTCAGTGTCTCTCGTCCACCAATCAGGCACGCTGAATATCGCTAGCTTTTGCCGTGCGCTACACGCGCTGCGGAGCGCGAGAAAGTTGCTCAGCATTCGCCGCTGAATTTTATCTTAATTCCCTTTATTTGCACCAACACTCCGACATTTACTTACTCGTCTGTTTGTTCAGAAACAACATATCACGTCACTGAAAAGGTGTCAGTAACAGTGGCCTGCAAATTTCTGTGTAACGTGCGAGACCTTTTGACGTCACTTCCATCCCGAATGTAAACGGACCCCGCTGTCGGATTTTCTTTCCAGCTTTGACTTTTCATGCGTTAATTTCGGGCCTTTTCGCTGCATCGACGCCCGTAGCTGCCTTTCTGCCATTCCCACGAGCGAACAGATGTATGTCTGGCATTTCATCGATTTCGTTTGAAATCAAGGGTGCTTCAGCAGGCGAGGAGAGAAAAGATCAGCTGTATGATATAATATGGTGGCTCAGTTGCTTGGCGTCAAATGGTCCTTAGCGTAAGCGATTTCCTAATTTATGTGTTAAAAGCTAGAAATATCTTCGGGAACCACGAGGAAACAAGAGTATGGGCCATCTTACGTTGCGGCAGCATACTGTCACGAAACCACAAAAGAAGTTCCTTTTTGCGACGTTACTGCCGGAGAACAGCAGCATTTCTCTTAACAAAAAGAAGTTCAAATGTGTGTGAAATCTTATGGGACTTAACTGCTAAGGTCATCAGTCCATAAGCTTACACACTACTTAACCTAAATTATCCTAAGGACAAACACACACACACACACACACCCGTGCCCGAGGGAGGACTCGAACCTCCGCCGGGACCAGCCTTTCTCTTAACAATAAAATTCATTTCAGTTAAATACTAGCATAAAACATACCATGGATAAATCAGACAACTTCAACAGCCCAAACCCATTCCATGCCTTAGTATGACTGATAAGCGTAAACCTCTGTCCTAGTATTTAATTGTGATTTTTGTTTCATAAAATGTCGATTATGAAAATTGCTTTGCCTAGTGAAACCTCGTGTAAGGAGGAGAAATGCGTACCATCACGTCGGATTGTAGCGTATCGCGTTTGCGGTTTATCGTATCGCAACATTGCTGCTCGCGTTGGTCGAGATCCAATGGCTGTTAGCAGAATATGGAATCGGTGGGTTCAGGAGGGTAATACGGAACGCCGTGCTGGATGTCAACGGCCTCGTATCACTAGCAGTCGAGATGACAGGCATCTTATCCGCATGGCTGTAACGGATCGTGCAGCCAGGTCTCGATTCCTGAGCTAACAGATGGAGACGTTTGTAAGACAACAACCATCTGCACGAACAGTTCGACGGCGTTTGCAGCAGCATGGACTATCAGCTCGGAGACCGTGGCTGCGGTTACCCTTGACGCTGCATCACGGACAAGAGCGCCTGCGATGGTGTACTCAACGACGAACCTGGGTGCACGAATGGCAAAACGTCATTTTTTCGGATGAATCCAGGTTCTGTTTACAGCATCATGATGGTCGCATCCGTGTTCGGCGACATCGCGGTGAACGAACGTTGGAAGCGTGTATTCGTCATCGCCATATTGGCGCATCACCCGGCGTGATGGTATGGGGTGCCATTGGTTACACGTCTCGGCCAGCTCTTGTTCGCATTGACGGCACTTTGAACAGTGGACGCTACATTTCAAATGCGTTACGACCCGTGGCTCTACTTTTCATTAGATCCCTGCTAACCCTACATTTCAGCAAGATAATGCACGACCACATGTTGCAGGTCCTGTACGGGCCTTTCTGGATACAGCAAATGTTCGACTGCTGCCCTGTGCAGCACATTCTGCAGATCTCTCACAATTCAAAAAGTCTGGTCAATCGTGGGCGAGCAACTGCCTCGTCACAATACGCCAGTCACTACTCTTGATGAACTGCGGTATCGTGTTGAAGCTGTGTGGGCAGCTGTACCTGTACACGCCATCCAAGATCTGTTTGCCTCAATGCCCAGGCGTATCAAGGCCGTTATTAAGGCCAGAGGTGGTTTTCCTGGGTACTGATTTCTCAGGATCTATGCACCCAAATTCCGTGAAAATGTAATCAAAAATGGCTCTGAGCACTATGGGACTTAACATCTATGGTCATCAGTTCCCTAGAACTTAGATTTACTTAAACGTAGCTAACCTAAGGACAGCACACAAACACCCAGTCATCACGATGCAGAGAAAATCCCTGACCCCGCCGGGCATCGAACACGGGAACCCGGGCGTGGGAAGCGAGAACGCTACCGCACGACCACGAGCTGCGGACACAATGTAATCACATGTCAGTTCTAGTGTAATATATTTGTCCAATGAATAGCCGTTTACCATCTGCATTTCTTCTTGGTGTACCAATTCTAATGGCCAGTAGTGTATATGAAACACTGATAATGAAATTCTCGCTGCAAACCGTTAGATAGGAAACCTGCAATTGGAACCGGATGATCGTCTTAGCCGTTTAGTTAATATTGATGAGACACGTCGTCAACATGGCGACTTCGCGCTAGCGCAGCGTCTGCTTAAGAGCCCAGTACTCGCAGGGCTACGCTAGCTGTCACGGGCTGCACGGATGCGTCGCACAGGGACCGCTGCGTGCGTGCGTGGGTGCGTGCGCGCGCTGCCAGCGCTCCCTAAATGGCCGCCCGCGGTCTGTTTATTTATAGTGCGGCATCGCGGCGCGTTTTTGTGCGTCGCCGCACTTGGCGCCGCTGTGTGCGTGTGCTGTAGGCTGTTCCTCTCTCTTTTTTTCGTCACTGTGCAGCCAGCGAGGGCGGGTGCTGTGTACGCCATTTTTTATCGCGACTGCGTTTATCGAGTGTCCCGGTTTGGCGACCCGAGCGGCGGCTGTTAAAATATTCCGCTCCGCGCGGCTGCAGTCCTGCTGACTGATGATGCGTCAGGACGGCTGGGATGCGTCCAGCGCACGCCGCCTTCAGGCCGCCTTCCTGGCTCTTCATCCTGCGTTCAGCCCAGCGGTAGCCAAATGCACGCTCAGAGATGCGCCGTCGACCGCAGCGCACGTCCACTGTTTCTTGTGGAAATAGGTCCTACGTATCCGTAAGGGTTTTCATAGAGCTATAAAACTACCGTTAGCTATCACAAATAAGACTATCACAAATAAACTGCGGTGATTTACCTTATACACTACTGGCCATTAAAATTGCTACACCAAGAAGAAATGCAGATGATAACCGGGTATTCATTGGACAAATATAGTATACTAGAACTGACATGTGATTACATTTTCACCCGATTTGGGTGCATCGATCCTGAGAAATCAGTACGCAGTCAATCACCTCTGGCCGTAATAACGGCCTTGATACACCTGGGCATTGACTCAAACAGAGCTTGGATGACGTGTACAGGTACAGCTGCCCATACAGCTTCAACACGATACCACAGCTCATCAAGAGTAGTGACTGGCGTATTGTGACGAGCCAGTTGCTCGGCCACCATTGACCAGACATTTTCAATTGGTGAGAGATCTGGAGAATGTGCTGGCCAGGGCAGCAGTCGAACATTTTCTGTATCCAGAAAGGCCCGAACAGGACCAGCAACATGCCGTCGTGCATTATCCTGCTGAAATGTAGGGTTTCGCAGGGATCGAATGAAGGGTAGAGGCACGGGTCGTAACACATCTGAAATGTAACGTCCACTGTTCAATGTGCCGTCAATCCGAACAAGAGGTGACCGAGACGTGTAACCATTGGCACCCCATACCGTCACGCCGGGTGATACGCCAGTATGGCGATGACGAATACACGCTGCCAATGTGCATTCACCGCGATGTCGCCAAACACGGATGCGACCAACATGATGCTGTAAACAGATCCTGGATTCATCCGAAAAAATGACGTTTTGCCATTCGTGCACCCAGGTTCGCCGTTGAGTACACCATCACAGGCGCTCCTGTCTGTGATGCAGCGTCAAGGGTAACCGCAGCCATGGTCTGCCAACTGATAGTCCATGCTGCTGCAATCGTCGTGGAACTGTTGGTGCAGATGGTTATTGTCTTGCATACGTCCCCATCTGTTGACTCAGGGATCGACACGTGGCTGCACGATCCGTTAGAGCCTTGCGGATAAGATACCTGTCATCTCGACTGCCAGTGATACGAGGCCGTTGGGATCCAGCACGGCGTTCCGTATTATCTTCCGGAACCCACCGGTCCCGTATTCTGCTAACAGTCATTGGATCTCGACCAACGCGAGCAGCGATGTCGCGATACGATAAACAGCAATCGCGACAGGCTACAGTCCGACTTTTATCAAAGTCGGAAGCGTGATGGTACGCATTTCTGCTCCTTACACGAGGCATCACAACAACGTTTCGCCAGGCAACGCCGGTCAATTGCTGTTTGTATATGAGAAATCGGTTGGAAACTTTCCTCATGTCAGCACGTTTTAGGTGTCGCCACCGGTGCCAACTTTGTGTGAATGCTCTGAAAAGCTGATCATTTGCATATCACAGCATCTTCTTCCTGTCGGTTAAATTTCGCGTCTGTAACACGTCATCATCGTGATGTAGCAATTTTCATGGCCAATAGTGTAATGTTCACAGCAAAGTTGAAATTATCAATATTTAATTCAGATTTCATTCGAAAATTGTTGATTTGTAACGTGAAACGAATGGATGTTGTAGTAAAAATGAAATTTAAAAAAATACAGATAGATCATATACTGCTAGAAAACGGAGTTTCATGGTAAAATGTAAAAATTAAAAAAAAACATGAAAACAGTAACATACGAAACATCGCTTCAGTACTTCATCGAGTGTATAAGTAACATGCTTCTGTTATTCATAAACAGCTTTTTCACTTATGAATAATAAAAGGAAACTCATGACTTTGATCATGATGAAGAACGTTCTGTTGTGAACAAGAAGCCCAATAATGTTGTAGATTTTTTGTGTTAATGCATGCAAACTTCATTTGCATCAAGAGGAATTTCTTTCGTTACTTAGTCGCGCGGACGTTACGCCATCAACTAATATTTATTAATGATAGAAAGCAATTTATGCTTTTTAACGTATAAAATACTCAATCGATTAGTACTGAACGATGTGCGACGCTAATTATATGCAAGACAGACAAAACAAAGAGAAGTCGTTGGTCTCCAGTTTCTCTCTTACATGTTCACTTGTGTTTCTTTCCCAACCAAATCTACCAATTCTGTGGTTAATCCTACTATTTACTGCGTCATTTATGTATTGTACCAAAACTACCGAATCGCAATTTTGGTAGAGCACAGCTCTAGGTTTTCCCCTTGAAATATAGCTTACTGAGGTATGGTTCCTTATGTGCCTCAACGATACAGAGAGCCGTAAGGTAGCGTAACCACGTCGGAGAGATTTCTCCGGAGAGCCAGACTAATAATGGTTACCGAGGAGGGACTGTTGGCTTTTCAGTAGTTGCGGGGGCTACAGTGTGGATATTGATGTGAACTGTTAACACTGTCCTGCGAACGGCAGAAAGCGAGGTAAAACTGCAGCCGTTATATTTCCCGAAGATATGGAACTGTGTTACACAGCTCAATGGTGATAGCGTCCTCGTGTGTAAAATATTCCGGAGTTAAAACAGACGCCCATTCTGGTCTCCGTAGGATATTGTCGTCGAGAAGGACAGAATTGCATAGCAGATTTTGAAATGTGGTGCAACATAAAAATGCTGAGATATGTAGATCGTCTAACAAATGGGGTTGTACTGAATCGAACTGTGAAAAGACATTGCTGGCACAACTTGGCATCGACTGAGTTTTGATGGCGAAAATCAGAGAAAGAGAGATAGAACACGGCTTGAGTATAGTAACCAGATACAAATGAATGTGCGACCCGTGAGGCTGCATTGTGAATGTACCTTCCTGAGAGAAAGCGACGGTGCTTACAGACAGTTGGAGGACAATACAGAGGCAGAGGAATACATTGCGCTGTGCTGCGTTTCGTGTTAAACTTACTATAAACACAGGAAAGGCGGCGCTGCATTTGCTGCCACAACCAAGAGCAGCTACTCAAATGCGGAAGAAAATTTTAGAAACAGAATGTTTTAGTGAGTTATCACTGAACAGTTAAGTGACAGTTTTTGCCAAATTATGAATTCCTTTGTGGCTGTCGCTGGTTTCTATAGTTGAGTCTCAATAGGTCAGTTTGTTTCAGTAGATCGCTGTGTGGCCATCACAGTTTCCATGTGGAGTCTGTGTAACTCAGTTTCTTCCAGTAGATCGCTTACTAGTTATTTGCTGCGTTTTCCGAGCACGGTATGTTCCTCTTGAGGAAAGAGCAGAAAAGTCATTAAATCTCACGCTTTTGATTGCGAACAGTTGTAGCAGTATTACAACGATCTTTTTGTATGCAGTCGGATAATCAAGATCGCATAATGCTCGAAGGGCACGCGGCAGACCTCTATCGAACTAACTTAACGTTTTGCAGATCTACAGGACCAAATTTGTGTGCCTTACGATGAAAGCTCAGTGATGGCGAGGAGAACAATTACCACGTTGAACAATGCAGGACGCTTTACTTCCTATCTTATAATCTTTTGCATGTGCAGCTGATGTAATTAATTTTGAAGAACCGGAAGAATAATGCTATCGCAAATAAACAAACACCTTCTGGATCAAACTTTTTATTTACCGCCTACCGGTTTCAGTCTGCTTCTGCAAGGCAGATTGAAACGAGTGATCGGCAAATAAAAAGTTGGGTTCCATGTAGTATCCTGCCCAATCGTCTGTTATAGAGTTCCTAAGAAACTGTTTCTCGGATCGCTAAGCAACAAGTTTTTTTTTACTTTATTGTGATTTCATTCCCCTGCCACATAATGGGCAGGGGAGGGCTGTCAGCAGCACAATCCGCCGCTCTTCAGCCGAGTGACAGGACAACGAATCCAAGAATAAAATGTTACATATAAGGCGAGAAAAAAGGGGGACATAAAACAGAGTAGGGGAGATAATGGAGGTAAAAGTACTGACATGGAGACGTTCATGGGGGGACAATTAAAAACAGTCGACAGTAAGTTATAAAAGAACGCAGTTGGCAATTCGTAGAACACAAAAAAGACAGTGAAGTCACACGCACAGGTTAAAAGTGGGCTACAGTATTAAAAACACTCCAGAACAACACGTTTTAATTAAACAACAAGTCAAGCAAATGGTATTAATGGACTTTATTGCAGTAAGTTAAATTGACAGTACTTAGCTTTGCGTATTCTCATAGGGGTGTCGCAAGCAAATGGCGACATGCAAATAATGAATGTCCTTCGGTATATACAATTTCAGTGCAAGCAAAACAATTCAGTTCCTAAGTCACTCCTGTAGCGTTTGTATGACGGCCAGTCTTCCATTCCGGCTTTGGCTAGGAGGCGCGGGCTTATATTCTCTTCGCATAGATGCCGCTCCTATCGTGGTGTCGTCCTTGCCAGCATACTATTGGCTGACGTCGTGTCACAGCCCTGTCTCCTCTTCCGTTCTCGATCGTCGTACCGGCGCCTTTCGTTACGCCGAAACAATCCAGACGGTGAAACTTCCTGGCAGATTAAAACTGTGTGCCGGACCGAGACTCGAACTCAGGACCTTTGCCTTTCGTGGGCAAGTGGTCTACCAACTGAACTACCCCAGCACGACTCACGCCCCGTCCTCACAGCTTTACTTCTGCCAGTACCTCGTCTCCTACATTCCTAACTTGGTAGAGCGCTTGCCCGCGAAAGGCAGAGGTCCCGAGTTCGAGTCTCGGTCTGGCACACAATTTTAATCTGCCGGGAAGTTTCATATCAGCGCACACTCCGCTGCAGAGTGAAAATCTCATTCTGGAATCCAGGCGGTGTTTATTTACTATAAGAATAGGGTCACGTTGCTACTGACAGTATTGCTTGCGTCCCTACCTTGCAGCTGCCGAGCTGCCAGCTGTTCCTGCTGTGATTGGAACTGTTGCACTGTGTGGTCTGACGACTTGTTACATATTACCAAATACTATAATTGTGTACGCCAGAAAATGAGATTTTAAAATCTTGAAACTGGTCGAGGTTTAAATAAGTATTAGCACAATTGAAGCGGATCTCTCTAATTATATTCATCGATGACCTTTATCCGTAGCTCAGTGGTCAGTGTGTCTGGCTACTCTGTGGAGGGCCCAGGTTCGATTTCCGGTTCCTGATTCTGGCCATTATGTGCTAATGCCGTTACTACCTGCTGGTAATGTGTTTCTAACTCTCTCGAAGTTAGGAAAACGGAACGACCGGTCCAGCCAACCACCCATAAGCAGGATTAGGCGAATTGCTTCGCTGGCGACCGCAGTTGGCCGACGGGTGCGCCCAGGAACTGATACGTTACACTGGGTGGCTGCCTTCATAACGTCACAGTCGATTTCGTTCCCTAATGATTTGCATGTTTAAATGTACTTCGCGAATTCGAGAAAGAAGAGTGCCCGTAGTGGTACTCGGATGTTGTCAGCGCCGACTGTGGAGTACTTTAAAGTCTCCCGGAGAATGCTGTTCGCTTTTATTTCGGTGGCGAAGGCCGCGGTGCTCGTTACATTACGAGTGCGATGTCGGTGTAGCCGGCGTCGACTCTTTTGTCCGCCCGGCAGGTACGAAATCGAAGCGGCGGCTTTTATAAATAGGTGCGCGAGACGCTCGCTTGGACGACTTTATTTTCAACAGGTGTGCAGGCGGTGGAATCGTCAGTAGCGGTAATGAGCCGCTTATCCGGCGCGCCTTTTGAGACGCCCACGCGGGCGCGCTGCTGACTCGGCTGCCGAATAAGCCGGCCGTAATAGCCTTTGTTAGGGCGGAATCCGCTTGCCTTTGAGGCCATCTATCGGCCCTCGCCATCTCATTACCCTTTATTTCGAGGGTCGGCCGGCTTTTGCTGCCGCGGAACCTCCTTTCTTTTGCGACAAACGACCCATTCCGCAGCGCCGGGCGCCAAGGCGCCGTAACGGCGCGGCGCTGCGCGTCAGCGGATTAACCGCGCCAACCCGCGCGCGCCAGCGTGCGTGCGTACACACACTCGCCCGCCGGCCGGAGTGCTTTGTTCTCCTCAGCTGCCCTCTCGTCTCCTCGAGCAGTACTCGCCCCGCCCCGAGGTCAGCAGAAATGCACCACTTGCGGCCACGTTTGACGCAGAATGGGGCCGTTGCTGTCAGCATTCGACGATGATAGGTGTAGGCCTAATAGTGACGTCGACCATATGCCACAATCCTCGGCTTTATGTAAACTGAAGATGGAGGGGGAAGAAAGGGAAGGGAAGGGAAGGGAAGGAACTACACACATCAAAAACATCACCTCGGTTCCGAGAGTTGCGGAACCTGTGCAGATGGTTCAGATGGCTCTCAGCACTATGGAACTTAACATCTGTGGTCATCAGTCCCCTGCAAGTTAGAACTACTTAAACGTAACTAACCTAAGGACATCACACACAGCCATGCCCGAGGCAGAATTCGAAACTGCGACCGTAGCAGTCGCGTGGTGCCGGACTGAGCGCCTAGAACCGCTCGGCCATGACGGCGGCACCTGTGTAGAAAACTGGAACAGAGAACAACATAAACATCACTTCCGCCCTTTTTATTGCTCATGAAAACTAGACATTGCAAGGTGTACCACCATACAGCGATACCTTCAGAGGTGGTGGTCCAGATTGCTGTACTCACCGGTGCCTCTAACTCCCAGTAGCACGTTCTGTTGCATTGATGCATACACTGTTGGTCCGGATTGTCCCACTCCTCAGAGTGGTCGGTGGGTCGCGTCGTCCATAAACAGCCATTTTCAATCCATAGGGAGAACATGCTGGCCACTCTAGTCATTCATGATAGGGGTGCGAATTGTCGTCCTTGAAGACGAATGCCTCGCCAGTATGATGCCGATATGGTGGCACTATCGCTCGGAGGATGGCATTCACGTATCATACGGCCCCTTCCATGACCACTAACGACATATGTCGGCCCCACATAACGCCACCCCAAAACAGCACGGTACCTCCTCCTTGCTGCAGTCGCTGGACAGTGTATCTAAGGTGTTCAGCCTGATCGGGTTGCCTCCAACCATGTCTCCGACGATTGTGTAGTGGATGGCATATGCGACACTCATTGGTGAAGAGAACGTGATGCCACACCTGACCGGTACATTCGGCATGTTGTTGGGCCTATCTATACCGCGGTGCATGGTGTCGGGGTTGCAAAGATGGGCCTCGCCATGGACATCGGGAGTGAAGTTGCACATCATGCAGCTTATTGCGCACTGTATGATTCGAACCCGGGGCCCCTGCGGGGTAGTCAGTAACGCTACCGCTACGCTACAGAGGCGGACATTAAAACAACTCAAACCCGCAGACTGGGTGAAAACATTCATATAACTGATGTAACCGTCAGAGGCTTGTATCAATCGGTTGTCCCGGTCCTTTCATTCTCTTTCTGCAATATTTTCTATACAGATTTAGCAAATTCCATATAATTTTATTAATAGCTTTAATGAAAATGAAGCGTTATTGAAAAAGACTTGAACGCTCTACGTTAATGAACAGTATTGCGGACAAGCTAAACGTTCGCCGGCCGGAGTAGCCGACCGGTTCTAGGCGCTACAGTCTGGAACCGCGAGACCGCTACGGTCGCAGGTTCGCATCCTGCCTCGGGGATGGATGTGTGTGATGTCCTTAGGTTAGTTAGGTTTAAGTAGTTCTAAGTTCTAGGGGACTGGTGAACTCAGTGCTCAGAGCCAAGCTAAACGTTTCATTGCAGTAAATAAATTACAAATTGTATAAATATTCTAAAAAATTGGAAATAAGACTGAATCTATATCTTATTGTCTACTGCAGCTACTGTACATTTGTTTTACAATAAAAAATCGACTTTATTTGCTCCTCACGGTATAAAATTTTTGTGATCCCCAGTTGGCGGAACCAGCGACAATCGGAAGCCTTCGGTCAATTAGCATTATACACTGACGGAAAAGAATTGCGACACCATGAAGGAGTTGTGTGACACGAACGAAAATTGGTAGGCGTGTTCTACAGCTGAAAGATGATGTCTCTTAAATATCGCGCCAGTTGCATAAGAGTGGCACTAGTACCGCTACCATGAGGATAAGGATCAGGTTTGATTCAAGGAACACACACATGCACACGGCCGTGAGCGTTAGTTACATTTGGGATTGGGTGTGGTTACTTGTTGTCAGTTAAAAAAAGGCGGCAAAACCCCGTTATCAGCATCTCACTGACTTTGAACGAGGTCGCGTAATAGGGCTACGGGCAGATGGAGGTTCCTTCTGCGATACTGCAGAATCACTTGGTAGGGATGTAACCACTGTACATGATGGCTGGAAGCGGTGAACATGGGAGTGTGCAGTCGCAAGAAGGCCGGGCTCCGGACGGCCACGTGGTAGTACCGAGAGGGCAGACCATCGTGTTCGGCTTATGGTTCTTGCGCATCGTACTGCGTGTGTAAAGGCAGTGTGGGGCAGCGGTTGACACCACAGTGACGCAACGAACTGTGACAAATCGATTACTTCGAGGACAACTCCGAGACAGACGTCCTGTAGCGTGCATTCAAGTGACCCCCAGCCTCCACCATTTGCGACTTTAGTGGTGTCAAGCGAGAGCTCATTGGAGGGCAGGGTGGAAGTTGTTGGCTGTCAGTTGATTAGGAGGAGGTCAGTTGAGAGCCTGCAACCAACATGCCTGCGTGCTAGACGCCGTGGACCTATACCTGGATCTGTGGTGCGATTTCATATGACATCAGAAGCACTCTCGTGGTTATCCCATGCACCCTGACAGCAAATTTGTGCGTCTATCTCGTGATTCGACCTGTTGTGCTGCCATTCACGAACAGCATTTAAGTGGGTTTTTTCCAACAGGATAACGCTCGCCCACACACCGCTATTGTAACCCAACATGCTCTACAGTGTCTCAACATGTTGCCATGGTCTGTTTGATCACTAGATGTGTTTCCAGTCGTGCACGTACGGGACATCATCGGATGACAAATCCAGCGTCATCCACAGACAGGATTAACAGCACCTGTATTTACCGACTAAGTGCAATAGGCAAGGAACTCCATGCTACAATCTGACATCCGGCACCTGTACAACACAATGTATGCACCTTTGCACACTTACCTTCAACATCATGCCGGTTATACCCGTTATTAATGTGGCAGCATTTCACATTTTCAATGGCGTATCTCGTGCTTACATTAACATGTAAACTTGCAATGTTAATCACTTAAATGTGTTCCCAGAATGAGATTTTCACTCTGCAGCGGAGTCCCGAGTTCGAGTCTCGGTCCGGCACACAGTTTTAATCAGCCAGAAAGTTTCATATCAGCGCACACTTCGCTGCAGAGTGAAAATCTCATTCTGGAAACATCCCCCAGGCCGTAGCTAAGCCATGTCTCCGCAATATCCTTTCTTTCAGGAGTGCTAGTTCTGCAAGGTTCGCAGAAGAGCTTCTGTAAAGTTTGGAAGGTAGGAGACGAGGTACTGGCAGAAGTGAAGCTGTGAGGACGGGGCGTGAGTCGTGCTTGGGTAGCTCAGTTGGTAGAGCAGTTGCCCGCGAAAGGCAAAGGTCCCGAGTTCGAGTCTCGATCCGGCACACAGTTTTAATCTGCCAGGAAGCTTCACTTAAATGTGTTACCTAGAAAAATTTATTCCTGAGATTTCATTACTCTACATTAATGTTGAGATTTTATATCCGACGGTGTATTTACTTTAGCACCCGTCTGCCGATCTTGAAGATTCTGTAATACCATACAGAAGGAAGAGCAAGAACTCCGTTGTTGAACATGACCTATAGCGGCGGGTGTGTGAAGCGAGCGCACCGTTGCCACATTTACCCCGTTATCGAGACACGCTTCTGTTCGGTAATAGTCGTTTCTTTAAGAGTGCTGCCCGTACGAACTGACGTTGCGACAAAGCGGGCGCGCACATTCGCGTACGAGGGAAAGGCTTCCCCTCGACGGCAGAAGGTAGGAACACGAGGGGCAGGAAAACTCATCTAGCTCTCTAGATTCTTAAATCTGATTTGTTGTAATCTTTTTTTTTGTCCGTTTTTGCGCCCCATCTGCGCCTACGCGCTTGGCCGAGAGCAGTCTCGCCTCTCCTTCGGCACGACGCTGGCGTTACGTGACCGGTTTATTTACTGACGCGAAATCTAGCTGTGATTATTATCGGCAAGTAATCGAGCCCCCAACAATTAGCATTGGCATATACTCAAATCCACAACTCTGTTGATATCTTTTTTGTCCGAAGGTGTAGGTCCACGATTGAGGTAAGAATGTGTTTTGAATATCGAAGAACATCAACAGTTTGTTTATTCCCTTAAGTTCCAACATAAATATAAAATAATGCACACCCGAATGGCATTGGCCTGCTTAGTAAACGGTTGCCGTCACGGCTCCTACAATTAATTATTTAGATCGAAAACACAGTCGTGTCTCAAGTCACACAATGCGTGCGATAATCTGTCAGAACAGCCAGTGGCTTCCTTCAAACGAGACAGCTTCTTTTGAAAACGTAGCCTTTTTTTAAAAAAAATTGTATTTAGCCTTAACCGTGAGTACACTATGTAGCCATAAAAAATTACTCAATTTATTCATTGACAGGTACACTTTTGTAGCTATGAAAAATTACGTAACACTGATTTTTTTAGAACATATTACTTTAAAATAACTAAATAATATTTCTACACTATTAACAAATAAAGCTTCTGAACACAGAAGTAATAACTGGATTTCTGTTTTCTAAAAATTTTTACAAAAAGGTTTATTTTATAATCTTTAACTGAGATGAAGGCTAGTTTTTCATAGATGATCAATATACACTCCTGGAAATGGAAAAAAGAACACATTGACACCGGTGTGTCAGACCCACCATACTTGCTCCGGACACTGCGAGAGGGCTGTACAAGCAATGATCACACGCACGGCACAGCGGACACACCAGGAACCGCGGTGTTGGCCGTCGAATGGCGCTAGCTGCGCAGCATTTGTGCACCGCCGCCGTCAGTGTCAGCCAGTTTGCCGTGGCATACGGAGCTCCATCGCAGTCTTTAGCACTGGTAGCATGCCGCGACAGCGTGGACGTGAACCGTATGTGCAGTTGACGGACTTTGAGCGAGGGCGTATAGTGGGCATGCGGGAGGCCGGGTGGACGTACCGCCGAATTGCTCAACACGTGGGGCGTGAGGTCTCCACAGTACATCGATGTTGTCGCCAGTGGTCGGCGGAAGGTGCACGTGCCCGTCGACCTGGGACCGGACCGCAGCGACGCACGGATGCACGCCAAGACCGTAGGATCCTACGCAGTGCCGTAGGGGACCGCACCGCCACTTCCCAGCAAATTAGGGACACTGTTGCTCCTGGGGTATCGGCGAGGACCATTCGCAACCGTCTCCATGAAGCTGGGCTACGGTCCCGCACACCGTTAGGCCGTCTTCCGCTCACGCCCCAACATCGTGCAGCCCGCCTCCAGTGGTGTCGCGACAGGCGTGAATGGAGGGACGAATGGAGACGTGTCGTCTTCAGCGATGAGAGTCGCTTCTGCCTTGGTGCCAATGATGGTCGTATGCGTGTTTGGCGCCGTGCAGGTGAGCGCCACAATCAGGACTGCATACGATCGAGGCACACAGGGCCAACACCCGGCATCATGGTGTGGGGAGCGATCTCCTACACTGGCCGTACACCACTGGTGATCGTCGAGGGGACACTGAATAGTGCACGGTACATCAAAACCGTCATCGAACCCATCGTTCTACCATTCCTAGACCGGCAAGGGAACTTGCTGTTCCAACAGGACAATGCACGTCCGCATGTATCCCGTGCCACCCAACGTGCTCTAGAAGGTATAAGTCAACTACCCTGGCCAGCAAGATCTCCGGATCTGTCCCCCATTGAGCATGTTTGGGACTGGATGAAGCGTCGTCTCACGCGGTCTGCACGTCCAGCACGAACCCTGGTCCAACTGAGGCGCCAGGTGGAAATGGCATGGCAAGCCGTTCCACAGGACTACATCCAGCATCTGTACGATCGTCTCCATGGGAGAATAGCAGCCTGCATTGCTGCGAAAGGTGGATATACACTGTACTAGTGCCGACATTGTGCATGCTCTGTTGCCTGTGTCTATGTGCCTGTGGTTCTGTCAGTGTGATCATGTGATGTATCTGACCCCAGGAATGTGTCAATAAAGTTTCCCCTTCCTGGGACAATGAATTCACGGTGTTCTTATTTCAATTTCCAGGAGTGTATTACTACACAAACGGTAGTCCCTCACTCGGTTTCGCATGATGAGTGCGAAGCTAAAGACCGTGTTGAAACATCTGGACGGAATATGTGAAACCGATGTTGCTCATCTGCACGTTGCTTCAAATTGTGTGACTGTTGGACTTCGCACATGGAACAGGACAAATAAAATCATCAATAATTAGTCTCTGGTTATTATTAGTAATGTCGTATCCACCCAGGAGAAAATTCGCACGCTTAGATCTGTGTACTACAACTAAAAACACAAGGTTTTCACTTTTTAGGTACCGGGTAATCAAGGACGAAGGATGTTTTCAAATTGAGACGGACTTAATATTTCTCCACTAAGCGGAACACATGTAAAGCAACTGAAGCAAAATGTCCTCGAACATAGACATTGTTTCTGATGTTCCCCACATTTTTCTTTCATTTCTGAGCTGTGAAGACAGTGACGGACGTTCAATGCCGTCCAATTCTCTTTGCTACGTGTGTACCGGCGCAACGTTGTCGCAGTATTTAGAATAACGCCGAGGTACACGTTTCCCGCCCGTGCTTCAGTTTCTCGTTGTTTCCCAAAGACCACTCATCTCGCGAGAGCTATCATCTATTTCCGTGAATCCTCCGGCCAAGTATACAGTTTGTAGGTTTGGCGAGTCTTCCGCGCGCAGTAATTACTCGAACCGCATTCCCCGTCGGTTAGTAATATGAACCATGTCCAAACTTTGAGCAACTACTGCGCACCACGAAGGCGAACAAGTTGCGCAGGCGGCCGCGACGTGCGGTTGGCGCTGCGTGGCTTCAAAGGCCGCAGAAACGCTTGTAATATCGGCGGAGCGGCCGGCCCGCCCACGCAATCGTAATATGCCTATTGGCGGTCGTATCCTCTTCTCGCTGCGTTTTACAATGCATTGAGCTGTTTTCAGTTGAAGGATTTCGCGTAACGTTCGAATTCCGCTCTAGTGTTTCCTGTAACCTGAAGCAATTCCGTGCGCTTTCCACCGTGTAATGAAACTGGGAATACAAAAAAATAAAATAAAAATATTAATTCTAATTCGTGTTCTGCGCTTGTAGATTGAGTACTCTCTCTGTTAGGAGAACCTCACAGAGAATTCATTTTAAATTTCAGCGAATCGCTCAGGATTGTGTGTGTGTTTGCGAAAGTAATTCAGACTGTAAACATCGTCGGTCTACCGAGTGACTAATTTGAACAGGTAACTGCGTTAGAGGCGAGTTGCTGCATACAGCCATTTACGACACAAAGATAAATGTACTTCGACGATGAATTTCTCTTATGTACATTGAACCACATAAGCGACAGTAGATGAAGTTGAGAGGATATTAAATTAAAACCGCCAGTAGCAACAAAACATTTGTCGAAGAGAGGAATTTGTTCACATGTAATATACACTTATCGATAACTAGGAATTCGAGTGGGAAGATCTTCGGTCGGATCACTCTAATGGAAGGCTTAGGGTTCCCACATAACTGCTTCAGAGTTCATCGTCTTTAATACATAACTTGTCTTTATTAAAGTCAGCGTTTTAAAAATAATCAACAGTAAAACTGCCTGAACAGACTGTAGAAAAACGACTTTGAAACTGCTGCCACTAATTATGAGTCACCAGCCGTTAACTAGCCACCAAAAGCACAGAATTTTAAAAACCATTACAATTAGCAAAATTCACTGAGCAGTTTTCTTTATTAAATGACCTTTAAAAAGCTGTCAGTAATTATGACCCACAGTCACTCAGTAGACAGCAAAGCTACAGAATTTTAAAAACAATTAACAGTCACTGAAGAAGCAGCTACTTGTAGCCAAAAATCACTGATGACATCCTAAACAAACAGCTGCTATTAATTATGGGTGGTGGTTGGATAAACGTCACCCGGGGAGGTTCAAGTGGTTCAAATGGCTCTGAGCACTATGGGACTTAACATCTGAGATCATCAGTCTCCTAGAACTTAGAACTACTTAAACCTAACCAACCGAAGGACATAACACACATCAATGCCCAAGGCAGGATTCGAACCTGCGACCGTAGCGGTCGCGCGGCTCCAGACTGAAGCGCCTAGAACCGCTCGGCCACACCGACCGGCCCGGGTGAGGGGGGGGGGGGCGGTGGAAGGGTTCAAAATGGCTCTGAGCACTATGGGACTCAACTGCTGAGGTCATTAGTCCCCTAGAACTTAGAACTAGTTAAACCTAACTAACCTAAGGACATCACAAACATCCATGCCCGAGGCAGGATTCGAACCTGCGACCGTAGCGGTCTTGCGGTTCCAGACTGCAGCGCCTTTAACCGCACGGCCACTTCGGCCGGCTGGTGGAAGGGGAAGAGCGAAAGATAAGGACCTACGGGAGTCGTTTAACTTGGATGGGATGGCCGTCGTCCTTCCTCTCAAGCCTGCAAGACACTGGACGACATGCACTACCGTGAACCGTCGGAATAACCTCCAAGTCGCTGGAATGGTTTCCAAAATATCATGCCCACTCACGAAAACCGCTTCGTAGGGCAGGCAGTAATCGACCGGCAAAACCAGGCATGGCGCCTCCGCAGGAGCCGATTCGTTCTCTCGTGTACCATCCAGAACACCAAATCTCTCATCCCCCCGGCCGACTCGATCCGTACACCACAAACGCAACCTTCAAAAACTTCCCGCTTCGCGCCACGGGAGTATCCGCAAAGTAATCCAGACAAAGATCGACAGTTAGGGGCAAAATCGATGGAAGGCCGAGCCCACACGGCTGACCAATTGATCTAAAGTATCGGGACACCCATATGTTATGCTGAATTGACCACCAGATATAGCGAGAGGTGGGCCCGCCAGCATAAAAGGAGGCGGGGGCTGTTGTCAGTAACAGGAGAATGGGTCAATCAGGCGAGCTCAACGACTTCTAACGTGGACTAGTCATTAGATGTCACGTGAATAAGGAATCGCGACGTATCAGACCTTCTGAAGCTGCCAAGTCAACTTCATGACATGATTCTGAAGAGGAAACATGAAGAAACAACAACAGCTAAATGGGATCAGGCAAACCCCATGTACAGACAGACAGGGACCGTCAGGCATTGCGGAGGGTGGTTGTGAAAAGCACTCAGTGTTCAGGCCACGAGTGGCCTACCAGGACCATCCGACCGCCGTGCCATCCTCAGAGGAGGATGCGGATAGCAGGGGCGTGGGGTCAGCACACCGCTCTCCCTGCCGTTATGATGGTATTCTTGACCGAAGCCGCTACTATTCGGTCGAATGGCTCCTCAATTGGCATCACG
The DNA here is from genome assembly GCF_023864345.2 of Schistocerca serialis cubense. Classification (NCBI taxonomy): domain Eukaryota; kingdom Metazoa; phylum Arthropoda; class Insecta; order Orthoptera; family Acrididae; genus Schistocerca; species Schistocerca serialis. Next base: position 864,602,221 of record NC_064641.1, on the reverse strand, counting down.
AGGCAGAGTGCACCCCGAAAAATGGCAACAGCGCATGGCGGCTGGATGGTCACCCATCCAAGGGCCGGTCACGCCCAACAGCGCTTAACTTCGGTGATCTCACGGGAACCGGTGTATCCACTTCGGCAAGACCGTTGCCTAGGTGGTTGTCAAAAGTGGCATAAAATCAGCGAAAGGAACCACTTGTGAGTTTCGAAGGTCTACAGGCGGCCCAGCTAGCACAATGACTCTACGTAGGGAATTGAAAAGCATGGAGTACATTGGTCGAGTAGATCCTCCTAAGCCACACATGGCTGTGGTCAGTTCTGAGCGAAGGTTGAGGCTGCGTAGAGGACGACTCCAGTGGGCAGTGAATAATTGTAAACGCTATGTCCCAATACAATCCGAGGGAAAGGTTTGGGTTCGGCGAATACTTGGAGAACATTACGTGCCACCATTTATAGTGGCAACAGTGAAGTACGGTGGAGGTCGTGTTACGGTATGTGGGTGTTTTTCGTGGTCAGGGTGTGATCCCCTTTTTGCAATTAAGGAAACTAAATGCCGAAGCATATGAAAACATTTTACAGCACTCCGTACTGCGCACAGTAGAGGAACAGTTCGGAGACAATGTCGAGAGAGAATAGGTTGCCATTCCTCCACAGACATTTAGATATCTCATTCAAAGTATCCGCAGCAGAGTTCAAGCTGTCATAAAGGCGAAGGATTGAGACGCCCAGTATGTGTCCGGATGGATACCTTTGATCAGATAGTGTGGACTCAATTGGAGATTGCAGATAGATATACAAGTTCGTGCTGAAAAGTAATGCTTCCAACTTAGTTTGAAAACGCCTAAAGCTGTTCAGATAAAACAAATGTTATTAACATTCTACAGTTTATTGTTCGCATCCACAGGTTTGTAGCCCTCTGCCGCTAGAAGGCTCCAAATTATAGCGCGTAACACGGCGGTGTGTACCGTAACTTTGTCGGTGCGTGAGAAAGAGCGTATTGTAATCGAGTTCCCAATTCCAAGAGTTAGTCCTCACATGGAGCACCTTCTTCGTCAGTACCACAATGTCAAACCATACACGAGCGCTGCGACATCTGCAACAACCTGACGCCATGACTTCAGAGTCATTGATCATTGCCCACGCAGTCCCGACTTGGCTCCTTCCGATTGTCTTTTGTTTCCAGAACTTGGAAAACATCTTCGATGACACCACTTGGACAGTGACGGAGCGATGAGCCAGAGTGAGGTTGTGGCTCCGTCAACGAAGTCAAACGTTCTACGGTGACGGAATCAACGAACTGGTCTCTCGTTGGGAGAAATGTGTTCCTCGTCAAGGTGTTTATCTTGAGAAATAAACATGCTAGCTGGCCGGTGTGGCCGTGCGGTTCTAAGCGCGTCAGTTTGGAACGGCGTGACCGCTACGGTCGCAGGTTCGAATCCTGCCTCGGGCATGGATGTGTGTGATGTCCTTAGGTTAGTTAGGTTTAAGTAGTTCTAAGTTCTAGGGGACTGATGACCTCAGTAGTTAAGTCCCATAGTGCTCAGAGCCATTTGAATAAACATGCCAACATGAAGAGTAAAGATGTAGAATGTTAATAACGATTATTTTATTTAAAAAGCTTTTAAGAGTTTTCACATTAAAAAATCTGAGACATTACATTTCAGCTCACCTTCGAATACAGCTCGTTGCTGACTGACGTGGGTCGGTGGTAAGGCAGTGAACTGTGAAACATGAAGAACAAAACTCGAATCTTCGACCTGCCAATCGTAGTGACTTTATGGAGCCTTAACTTTCATCGAGTTTTACCTAGCGAAACGGCTCTGAGATTAATATCTCTATCCCATGGTCCTCTTTAGAGTTTTTGATAGTTTCCCCCAAAAAAGGTACAGGCGGCTGCCTGGATGCATCGTCAGGCGAATCCGCGTCCGGTTCTCCCAGCAATCTTTTTTCAATCATATTTTGTGATCTGTCACTCATGTTTGCGACGTCAAGGGAACGCAAAACCCTAATGTTTCGATTTACTTTCTCGCCTATATTCCAGTGGTGGTATTTAATTTCGTCACTCTCGATTTCATACAAACAATAACAGTGAAGATGATCTGTATCTCACTTTAGACTACTTGAGTGCGACGTTTCTGTCCGTCCCGAAATTCTTATCCTCCTCGTTTCACGCCCTTCGCCTGTTTGAGTGTATTTGCTACGACGCTGAAAGTACCTATACTACTTAGAGATGCTACAAGCGGTCTCAGTTTCCGTCTCGAGCTCTTTTGGGAACCAGATACTGAAACACCGCCTTAGTTTCCCGGTCTGTTACAATCGATATAATTTTTAGACTCTTGTGCTGTTTAGCGACACCAAACATCCTTTCGAAATTCAGCAGATAATTTTCGTATATTTGAATGGATGTTTCTGTTGATAATTATGGAACAAAATGTTTCATTTCCAAGTTTTAACGCTACTACATGAGTTAGTATGTGTTACGAAAAAACTGTGAAAAAATTGTACAGCTGCCGGTCCGTAGTTGCAACCGATAGAGCAAGGGTAAGAGACGGTTCTTAAAATCCTTACTCTGACGATTGTTACACTCAGCAAGTAACTCGAAATGATTCATCGGAGCAATTTGTAGTGACACACACACACACACACACACACACACACACACACCAGGATAAAGAACGAGGGATTGAGATACATGACTGATAATGTAAAGGGTTTCATTTATCCGTGTGACCTCCCTGGGTCAGATTTTCGTTGGTTCCCCTAAATGCCTGACAATGATAGACTATTTCCTTAAACATGCTATGGTCGCTTCTCGTTCCCTTAGTCACTCTCCAGCACACTTTTCAAACGGATGTGTTGGTTAGTCTCTCGACGTCCACATCGAGCATACTTTAAACTTGAAATCTTCATTCTCACGACTGCCACATGCGTTGCTTCATCTCTTTAACTTTACAAGACACCTAGAACTCTAAAGGAAGTTGCTACGTTCACAGGTTAGGTGCAATGTATGGTTTCCATTCTTACTCTCTAGTTGTGGTATCCTTTTGTTGTGTTTGGTAATTAGCACTCCGCAAACATACGGCCGAGCTGAGTGGTTGCGCAGCTGATATTCCCCACTCGTGGATGCCCACAGCACATGTGCTGCAGTGAGACCACAAATTCGCAGCGTTTCACCCGTATTTTATTTCGGTGCACCGCAAACACGAATGCGCATTGTGCATTGTTTTATGTCGGCCGTGTACGGTTGGTATTTATTACCCTATGTTTTTGTATAGTTTTTGTTTTTCACCCCCACAATTGCGATAGCTGTCCGATTGGTGCGTAATAAAAATTACTAACAACTCTTCTTTTGCGGTTTCAACTTATTTGTTGTTGAGAATCTTTTTTTTTCTGCCTATCTCTTTTCCAGTGTAGATTTCTGATAGACAAATGAGGTGTGTAGCGAAGCCCCTACTCTAGACGCCGACCAGGCGTGGCCGAGACGCGACTGAATTATTCGCGCCGTTGGTGGCATAGCCCGGACCACGTCCCACGGGATGGGGCGACCTCCTTTGGACGGCGTTTTAATTAAGTTTGCCCTCGGCGGCAGCGGCCAAATGTTTTCATTTACCCGCCGGCGGGCGGCAGTTCCTGCTGGTCCGTCCGTCTGCACGCTCGCCTCGTTCTAGCAGCCTCCCTCCGCCCTCGTCAGTTTGTGGCCCGGAGTAGATGGCCTACCAGCTGGTATCAAGCACTGACGATGCCAGCTTATCCCCATTGGCGTTGATTAATTTTATGTGCAGCTGCAGTGAGTCAGTGACGTAATGCAGAAGCCCTTTCAATTTCATTCTCAGCCACAACAAGAAGCAAAGCGTTTTGCAAAATACGTCTTAGCGACGAAACTTTACCGTGAAGCTTGTTTGGCCAGAGCCTAGTATTGACTTACGAGGTGACTGCCCAGACAATTTCGGATTGCTGTACTTTCACGATAGCCCATTTTCTTCTACATCCTCGCTTAGAGATGTGGCGCAGAGGTCAACGTACTGGATTCGATTGAACCCAAATGTTACCTTTGAAGGGAAGATGGCATTTTTTCCTAATTTCTGTTCTAAAAATGGATTATGTATCAGAATATGGTTTGCTGTGAGCGTGTGTCTTTGTGAGTGGAGTGTTACAGTCTACCTTACAGTTAGCGAATGATGAATGTTATTTGTGACTTACGCTGGTCTTCGTCAATAAGATTTGGAGTAATGATGCGGTTAAGCTGTGGGAGACATACTGCGCTTACATCAAAGAGTGCGTTGTGGTTTGAATGATGGTGATGAGCTGTAGTTCCAATGATGACGATAATGAGACGCATGTCGCCTAAAACTCAGAACTACACGAAGAATCATGAAAACTATGCTACAGCTCGTCAAGCTGTAATTTCCGGTTGGCGGAGCAAAAAGAGACCAGGGAGCTACGAGGTTTTCGATTGTTTTATGTTGTTCTTTCATGTAGTCCTCATTGAAAAAGTGTATGTGGGCCAACAAGTAACGTCGAATCGTTTACGAGGTCTGGGTGGATATAGATATGCATGAAATGAAGTTTCTTGGTGTTCTAATCCTATCTGGAGTTTATAAGTGGAGAAATAAAGGTATCAGTCCGCTTTGGAGTGTTGAGAATGACCGACTACTGTTCAGTGAAATTACACTGAAGAGCCAAAGAAACTGGTACACCTGCCCAATATCGAGTAATGTCCCCGCGAACACGCAGAGGTACCGCACCACGACATGGCATGGACTTGACTAATGTGTGAAGTAGTTCTGGGGGGAACTGACACCATAATTCTGCAGGGTCGTCCATAAACCCGTTACGTACGAGTGGGTGGGGATCTCTGCTGAATAGCACGTTACAAGGCATTCTAGATATGCTCAGTAATGTCCATGTCTGGAGAGTTTTGTGGCCAGCGGAAGTGTTTCAACTTAGAAGAGTGTTCCTGGAGCCACTGTGTAGCAATTCTGGACGTGTGGCGTGTCGCATTGTCCTCCTGGAATTGCGCATGCCTGTCAGAATGCACAATGGACATGAATGGATGCAGGCGATCAGACAGATTGCTTACGTACGTGTTACTTGTCAGAGTCGTATCTACACGTACCAGAGGTCCCATATCACTCCAACTGCACACGCCCCACACAACTACAGAGCCTCCACCAGCTTGGACAGTCCACTGCCGACATACAGGGTACATGGATTCATGAGGTTTTACATATCCGTACACGTCCATCAGCTCTATACCATTTGAAACGAAACTACTTCCGACCAGGCGACATGTTTCCAGTCATCAACAGTCCAATGTCAGTTTTGACGACCCCAGGTGAGGCGTAAAGCTTTGTGTCGTGCAGTCAATGGTACACGAGTGGTCCTTCGGCTCCGAAAGCCCATATCGATTATGTTTCGTTGAATGCTTCGTATGCTAACACTTGTAGATGTCCCAGCATTGAAATCTGCAGGAATTTGCGGAAAGGTTGCACTGCTGTCATGTTGAACGATTCTCTTCAGTCGTCATCGCAGGATCTTTTTCCTGCCGCAGCGATGTCGGAGATCTGATGTTTTACTGGATTCCTGATATTCACGGTCCACTCGTGAAATGGTCGCACGAGAAAATCCCTCCTTCATCGTTATCTGGGAAATGCTGTGCCCCATCGCTCGTGCGCCGATTGTAACACCACATTCAAACTCTCTACAATCTTGATAACCTGCCATTGTAGCAACAGTTACCGACCTAAGAACTACGGCAGACATTTGTTGCCTTATATGTGAGTTGCCGACCACAGCGTCGCATTCTGCCTGTTTACATATCTCTTTATCTGAATATGCAGGCGTATATCAGTTTCTTTGGCGCTTCAGTGTATGTCTCGCAACCACTTCCATGCTTTTCTGAAGGTGTTGCGCTTTGGCAATGCAGCAGACCGACGGGGACGTAGGTCAAGTGACAAATCGGAACCAATTACAGAAGTTTTTGAGATGTGGGAAATACCCCTCGGGATGCATACGTTCCAGGACACTACATGACTGTGGATGAACAGTTGATCACGTTTCGAGGTCACTGCCAGTTTCGACAATACATCCATCAAAACCTTGTAGATACCGAATGAAGTTCAGGACAATTTGTGACAGCATAACAAGCTACTGCCTGAAGATGAAAGGTGTATTAGGGGAGGGAGGAAGAAATCAGAGCCATGCGACTTGAAGAGAACGTTGTGAAAAATCTGGTGATTTAACTTGTAAAAAGCTTAGACGTAATATCACTGTGATTCTTTTTTTTTTACATCTCTAGATTTAGCTCATTATTAGTTGGCAAAAGATCTGACTTTTGTCGGTACTATCTGGAAAAACAAAGGTGAAATGCCAGACGATTTTATTACGCTTAAAGGACGTGAAATGTGCTATACATTATTTGATTTAGAACCAGATGTGATGACAGCCTCTTATTTCATAAGAAAAACGGATTTGTTACCGTCCTTAGCTCTCTTCATGACCAACCAACTGTGTCATCATCACAAGTAAAGAAACTCGAAGTTATGACATGCAATGGCACAAAGGGCGGCGTTGACGCCATGGACCAGAAGACGCTATGCTACAGTCCGAAGAGAAAAACAAGGCACTGGTCGTTGGTGGTTTTCTTGAACATGATCGATGTATGCGTAGTGAATGCATACATAATTTGGATGATACTGGTTACCAATAAAAAAATGAGACATCGGACTTTCATTATCAATTTGGGAAAGCAGCTATCAGGGATAAAGAAGTCAATGGATTCATGAGTAGTCACGGATTTAGGAAGGGCAATGAAACCACCAGCTAACAAAAGCAGAATATCTGCATACTGTGTAGAGAAAAAAGAAATTACGAGTTGTAAGTGTACCAAACCTGTATGCTCAGAACATTCTCTTATTGTCTGTAGACCCTGCGCAAACTTGCAATAAGAATAAAAGCTACCAATAATAATATAAAATGCGTGATTTTTAAAAATTAAACTTCAAATAAATAAAAACATTTGAAAAGTGTCCATGCCTCAAAAGTCGTTCACATCATAAGTAGTCAAAATAGTGTCAATTTAAACAATACGGGCTTGAGAGGCCCGACAGGTAGGCATCGCTATACATATTATTTGGTAAGCAGAGTGTTACTCGATAGTAACACACACTTCGCGAATGGAACAGAGAGGGGTGAAAATGTTAATGTTACCAGGGATACTCTCCGCCACGCCCCGTAAGGTGGCTTTCGGAGTGTAGATGTAAATGCAGATTTAGGAAATAACTGCGCCGGTAGTGGCAGCAGTAAATCAATAAAGGAGTTCTGGTATCGGATCCTAGTATGTAAATGACGCTGTGAAACTCGGTTGCGACCTTGTTGGCATTCGGGAGGATAAGCTTTGTGCTGGCACTGTGTTTCTCCCGTCTCCTCATCCATAATAACACAAACACAACAGTACAATGTGTAAATACTGATTACAAACGTCAGCACGACTCTGGTAGGCATCTGACACTTCTTATACACAAACCTCCACATGTCAGACACGTCAGTGTGTGTGAAATTTTATGCGGCTTAACTACTAAGGTCATCAGTGCCTAAGCTTACACTCTACTTAACCTAAATAACCTAAATTAACCTAAGGACAAACACACACCCATGCCCGAGGGAGGACTCGAGCCTCCGCCGGGATCAGCCGCACAGTCCATGACTGCAGCGCCCCAGACCGCTCGGCTAATCCCGCGCGACGACACATCAGTACCAAACGGTGTATCTTGATAGAGTATCAACCAAAACTCCGATTTAGTTCGTACTATGTACTGTCGTCCAGTAGAACGGGCATAAATGGGAATTAAAAGTAACACCAGAACTACGGAGCACAGGATATAGCTTCCGGGTGGAAGTTAGTAGAGGTTTAGATGGACAAACCACGGGTCCTGGCTTCAGCTCCCTATGGTGACAATTATTTTACTGTATTATGCGTGAAAGTATTATATACCACTATTAATACCTCTCCACGTGTGGTGCAATTGTTTTGTTTATTCTACTGTTCTGATTTTCTATGTTTATTCTCTGAAACTACAAATGCACTAGCTGCTCTATCACGAGTGGTGTGTTTTGTCTCACATGTCCGACAGTACACTACGACTGTCTATACAACTGCGCTCTATAGGTTTGGTACTTTCAACTAACGAAGCGAAAGCAGGTGCCAAAAGAACAATGCTACAATCCCCGAAAAGTCAAAATTACATGTCAGGGAAATGTTCTCCATGTAACAGTTTCACGCGTAAACAGTTAAAATAAGTTCTCATCATTTGACATTTAACGCGGGACTTTTCCGCAACGATCTCACGCACTACCAAACCACCGACGTGAGATCTACAAAACTACCATTCACAAATACGCTCTTCCTCTGCTCCGTAGTTCTGGCGTTACTTTTAATTACCGTTTACGCATGTTCTACGGGAAGACAGCACACAGCACGAACTAAGTCGGTGTTTTGGTTGATCCTCTATCGACGTGCGAAGTTTGGTATCGATCTGACATATGGAGTCTCTGAGTGTCTGACATATGGAGGTTTGGGTGTTAGCTGTTTGCAGGGAAGCAAGTGCAATGTGGAACTTCCACAACTGCTCCCAATCCTGGTTTCCTGCCTCGCCCTGTGTCTGACGAACACACGACGGTGTTGCCACTCTAAGCGGGACTAAAGTTCGCCTTGACGGGTAAAACGTTCTCGCTGGCGAAGTGATTTGAGTGAGGATGTGTCTACCTGCTCTCATTGGCAGTTGAATCCCTCGAGGCTGGGTGGCCTCTACACACACACACACACACACACACACACAGTGCAGTTGTTTTTGAGGCTGGCGTCGCCCTGGCCCTAGCTGCGTGTCTGTTTTGCAAAGCGAGGCGCCCTACGAGACGCAGAGAGGGAGAGGGAGAGAGAGAGAGAGAGAGAGAGAGAGAGAGAAAGAAAGAGAGAGAGAGAGAGACGCGAGGCGGGGGCCCACATGAGTGATGGCCGCCCGCACTCGAGGAATGAAACACGGAGCGGAGGAGACGGATGCGGCCGTCCGCGCTGATTGGTGCGCCCCTTTATCACGGCATCGCTCACGCCTTTGTCATCGCGGCGCGCGCGCCTCTGATCCGGGGAGACGCCGACACCTACCTGTCACAACACAATCTCTCCCACTGCTCGCTGCCGTCCGCCGACTCCGATAACTTTCTACAACGTAATGTTCCTCATCCATCCGTGTGCTTTCTTTCTGAGAAACGTAGCGCTACAGGGCAAAGCTTTGCAGAAAACCCTCGACGTAAGTATAAGTAGTACGCGGAAATAGGCTGGCACACCCTAACTTACTAGACCATACTGTTGCCAATCACTAGACAATCACTAGCGTTATACCCCTTTTTAATCCGAGCATTTCGTTCTCGGTCTTCCACTCTTATTGTTCCCTCTTGGTTCCTTGTACATACGGTATTGTATATTACCTGTCTCTCCGTATAACTTACCTTATATTTCTCAGAATTTGCGCCATTTGACATTGTTGAACGTTTTCTCGCCAGATAGACAGATCCTATGAACGTGTCTTGATTTCTCTTCTGTCTTGCTTCCATTATCAGCCGGCACGTCAGAACTGCCTCCTTGATGCATTTACCTTTCCCAAAGCCAAATTGATTGTCATCTAACAGATGCGTAAACATTTTTGGATGTGAGGTCCGCCAGTTATGCAAAACACCGTTTTTCTCTGTACCCAAACATGTTTCGGCACCACTGTGCCATCATCTTTGTGTAAAGAAACGATCTGTTGTTTGAACTAAAATTGCATATTATTTTATAATCATTTAACAAAAATGTTCATATTGCAGAATAAATAAAAACGAAAACCCACTGATGATGGGACAGTGGTGCCGAAATATGTTTAGGTACTGAGAAAAACGGTGTTTTGCATAACTGGCGGACCTCACATCCAAAAATTTTAACTGCAAACACGGTCAATACAAGGAACTGCAAATCAAAGAGATAGATAACAGATGCGTAGTTTTCTTTTCCTCTCTTTTGTACGTTGTTCTCTACAACAACTTTGATGCGTGAGCTATTAAGCTGATTGTGCGGTAATTCTCGCATTTACCGTCTCTTAAATCCTGGGAATTATGTGGATGATGTTTTTTTGGTTGTGTGAATGATGTTTATCGGAAAGTCTGATGGTATATCGTCAGTGTCATACTTTCTACACACTAACGTGTATCGTGGTTTTGTTGCTACTTCCTCCAATGGTTTTAGAAGTTCCTGTGGAATGTTATGTATTAGCTTCTGTTTTACTTGATCTCAAGTCGTACAGGCCTCCTTTAAATTCTGATTCTAGTAGTGGATCCACTGTCTCTTCCCTACCAACTCTTGTTTCTTCTTCTGTTACGTCTTGAGACAGGGATCAGCAGCAGTACAAGATTGTTCGCTGATGAGAGAGTTGTGTGCAGAAAAGTACCGTCGTTGGACGATCGTAAGGAATTGCAGAAAGTCTTGGACAAAATTTCCAACTGATATAATAAATGAAAGTTCTCAAATGTGGATGAATGTAATACAGTGCGTTATACAAAGCGAAAGAACCGTGTTGTATTTGATTACAAGATTGCCGGTGAACGTCTTGAGCAGTGCACAAGTATTTACGGCCGATGCTAAGAAGCGATATTCAATGGGACGATCATCCAAAACTAGTGTTAGGGAAGGCAAATTGGAGACTTACATTTTTGGAAGGGTTCTGGGAGAGTGCGATGCATTTGCAGAGGAAATCGATTACAGGGTGCTAGTGCGACCAATTCTTGAATAATGTTGCAGTGTTTGGTGCCCGTATCAAGTAGACGTGACAACGGACATTCATGTTACTGACGTCGTAACAGGTCGGTGTAGTCCATGCCAAAGTGTAACAGAAATGCTAGGGGGAAATGAAATGGGAATCTTTGGAAGAACGACGTAGTCCTCGTGAACCCTTTTGGGGAAATTTAGAGAACCAGTACTCGAACATTTCTTTCCAACCATTATGCTGCCGCCCTAGTATATATCGTTTAGGGTGATGGGAAAAAGGTAAGATGAAGTGGGGTACGTGCAGTGCCATATAGACTGTTACTTCTCCCTCGCTGAGTCTGGTAATGGAATAGGGAAAAAATTGATAATGTTGCTTTATACGTGGTATATCATAAATAAGGGCGTAAACTCATACACTTGAAGTACACGATATTAGAAGCAAAAAAGATAATTGTGACCCTGTGGTTACCAGCCGCCAATGACTTGATTCTGTGTAAACATCATCTTAGATCGAAAAAGATAACAGTTCTGTACATCATTAACGAAAGTTATTAAGATTCTTTGGTGGTAGTGCAGGTGATTTTAATTAACACGACAACAGTAACATGACTTTACTCGTAGATAGAGATGTTCAAAGTGTCGTCCTTTTACACGGTTGCAGGCAGGTCTCACAGTGTTAACCGGTGTGATGTTCTGTACACTTTTAAGATGGCCCCAAACACAGAAATCTGTAGGGTTCAGATCAGGTGATCTTGGAGGCCACGGTGCAGGGTCTCCTCGTCCAATCCATCTTTGGGTATAGCGGCGCGTTAGATGTCATCTCATCGTAGCATCAGAATGTTCTGACAGTACATCATGGATGGACCATATGTTCTTGCGTCGGTCGAAGGGAACGTCCTCAAACGATCCTGGAAGATGATGCGTCTAGAACCGAAGGTAATTCCGTCCATTGAGTTTGTGTGGCAACATATACGGCCCAAGAAGACATGCAGCTAGTATCGCTAATTACACCTTCAGTGAGAACGTCGCCGATATGGAGACTGATGCACAGCGTGTGGGTTGGAGCCTAGAGCGCTCCAAACGCGAGAATTGTGATAATTAAACACGCCATAACGAGTCAACCGTGCTTCATCTGCAAATAAAATGTTTCTATCACACATGGGTTGCCTACACCTTGTTGTTGCATCCACTGACAGAACGTTAGTCTAGAACCAGTCCGCCTCACCAAGATGCTAAACTCGCAGGTGGTACGTGTACATCGCACTGCAATTCTCGAAACACTACTGGGGCTCATTCCAGGAATTCGTGTCGCACGTCTCCTTGTCCATATTCCCGGAAAGTGTTCGACTTTTTGCAGCGCCACAGCTTCAGACAGAGGGGTAATTTGTGCAGATTTACTCACTGTCGCAGCGTGTACAGAGTTCCCAGTTTCTCTAAGGCGTTGACACACCCTTGTAAACGTTCGACTGTCGGGGTACCTTCGGGCAGGGCATGCTTGTTGGTACAACAATCCAGCCTCCCGCCCATTGCTGTTAGCCCTAGCACACATGAAGTGTATCCAGAATGAGATTTTCACTCTGCAGCGGTGTGTGCGCTGATACGAAACTTCCTGGCAGATTAAAACTGTGTGCCGGACCGAGACTCGAACTCGGGACCTTTGCCTTTCGCGGGCAAGTGCTCTACCATCTGAGCTACCCAAGTACGACTTACGACCCGTCCTCACAGCTTCAATTCTGCCGGTACCTCGTCTCCTGCTTTCCAAACTTCACAGAAGCTCCTTTCTTCTAGGAGTGCTAGTTCTGCAAGGTTCGCAGAAGAGCTTCTGTGAAGTTTGGAAGGTAGGAGACGAGGTACTGGCAGAACTGAAGCTGTGAGGACGGGTCGTGAGTCGTGCTTGGGTAGCTCAGATGGTAGAGCACTTGCCCGCGAAAGGTAAAGGTCCCGAGTTCGAGTCTTGGTCCGGCACACAGTTTTAATCTGCCAGGAAGTTTCACGAAATGTATATTCACATACTCCTTGTTGCTGTAATGTGTCATGTTCCCACCGACAGTCGTGCAACACAACTGACTCTCGGTAAGCAACTGCTATGAGTGGCACTTTGACTGTGTACGGTTCTGTCGTTCCCATTCTGTATACAACTCCACTTCTCGAAAATGTAAACAAAGACCACATCACGAACAGGGATGACTTGTTTAAACATCACTAGTGGCTGGTAACGACAAACTCGCAGTTATTTCGTCAACGGTTACGGACGTATGTTTATTGATACCTTTTTGCTTCCAGCAACGTGGAATTTCAGTTGTATGCGTTTACGCCATTAATTGTGATACACTACTATTGAGTGGCTTGCGGAGTAACGTACGTGCAAATAAGGCGCGTCAGTAAGAGCTGCAGTGTAAATATGCTTTCCCGCAAAGTGACCTTGCAAACGCTCGTTACTACCTGCTGCCCAGTGAATATCTTGGCGTCTGCGGCCAGAGGCTGGCCGCCGACGAATAAGAGGGCGCAGCATAACGTATGAATGAGGCGCTGTTTGCGCCGGCCAAGTTGCCGTCCGGCGATTACTCATTTACGAGTGTCGCGGCGCGAGGCTGGCTGCATACGCGATGAGTGTTTATCGTGCCGGCCGCTGGCGAGCTAATTGTGTGCGCCAGGGGGCAAGCGCGCAGGGAGGACAGGTCAATTTTAAGCATTCCGTTTGTAGCCCGGGCGGCACTCTTTCGGCGGACTCGTGCATGTTTATAAAGCGGCTTAAGTTTGCAGTCCCCAGGAACCGCAAAATCTGGCGCCTCTCTCGGGGAGGTAGTTTCGCTGGATGCGAGCGCTGTTAACGCAAACAGCTTGGAAGCAGGAGCACGCTTTCCCGGTTTTGCGCGTGCTACTGGGTGCTGCCGTGACGTTGAGGAACCGAGGATTTTGTGCACGCCTCCAGTTAATGCGGCCCTCAGTGAAAGATAAATTAAAGCCTCCGCAAAGGGAAGATTCAGTGCCTGATGCGCAATGTTTGCTTTCATTGCGCACGTTGACACTTTTTCTTCGTGAAATGTGTGTTGTGTCGTAAATGTACATTTTGAGCGCATACGACCGTAATCAGTGCGTGTCTAGTGTTGTTTTCTCGTTTTTGCTGTCGTTCCAAGGCCCATAAGTCTCGTAATCAGGAACTGTGCTCCGCCTCTTTTCGCCGGCCATTAAATTTGCTGCACCAAGAAGAAATGCAGATGATAAGCGGGTATTCATTGGACAAATATATTATACTAGAACTGACATGTGATTACATTTTCACGCAATTTGGGTGCACCGATCCTGAGAAATCAGTACCCAGAACAACCACCTCTGGCCGTCATAACGGCCTTGATTCGCTTGGGCATTGAGTCAAACAGAGCTTGGATGGCGTGTACAGGTACAGCTGCCCATGCAGCGTCAACACGATACCACAGTTCAAGAGTAGTGACTGGCGTGTTGTGACGAGCCAGTTGCTCGGCCACCATTGACCAGACGTTTTAAATTGGTGATTGATCTGGAGAATGTGCTGGCCGGGGAAGCAGTCGAACATTTTCTGTATCCAGAAAGGCCCGTACAGGACCTGCAACATGTGGTCGTGCATTATCCTGCTGAAATGTAGACTTTCGCAGGGATCAAATGGAGGGTAGAGCCACGGGTCGTAACAAGTCTGAAATGTAACGTCAACTGTTTAAAGTGCCGTCAATGCGAACAAGAGGTGACCGAGCCGTGTAACCAATGGCATCCCATACCATCACGGCGGGTGATACGCCAGTATGGCGGTGACGAATACACGCTTCCAATGTGCGTTCACCGCGATGTCACCAAACACGGATGCGACCGTCATGATGCTGTAATCAGAACCTGGATTCATCCGAAAAAATGACGTTTTGCCATTCGTGCACCCAGGTTCGTCGTTGAGTATTACCCTCCTGAACCCACCGATTCCATATTCTGCTAACAGTCATTGGATCTCGACCAACGCGAGCAGCAATGTCGCGATACGATAAATCGCAATCGCGATAGGCTACAATCCGACCTTTATCAAAGTCGGAATCGTGATGGTACGCATTTCTCCTACTTAATCGAGGCATTACAACAACGTTTCACCAGGCAACGCCGGTCAACTGCTGTTTGTGTATGAGAAATCGGTTGTAAACGTTTCTCATGTCAGCACGAAGTAAGTGTCGCCACCGGCGCCAACCTTGTGTGAATGCTGTGAGAAGGTAATCATTTGCATATCACAGCATCTTCTTCCTGTCGGTTAAATTTCGCGTCTGTTGCACATCTTCGTGGTGTAGTAATTTTAATGGTCAGTAGTGTACTAGGGATGAGAATTCCCCCCCCCCCCACCCCCCCCCGTCCCCCTCCCCTTCTTCCATCATGATTCGAACCGTCTACGTTCGAAATTGGAAATTTGTGGTAAGGTCTTATGGGACCAAACTGCAGAAGTCATTGGCCCCTAACCTTACACACTACGTAACCTAACTTAAACTAACTTACGCTAAGGACGACACACACATACCCATGCCCGAGGGAGGACTCGAACCTCCGACGGCGGGAGCCGCGCAGGCCGTAACAAGACGCCTGAGACGACGCGGCTTCCCCCGAGGCAGACGCCATCACACAAGTGTGCGTTAAAGACCTCAGCTACAGAGGCGTGTCGTCCTAAAAGTGGCCTCATACGTCCTGTTTGTTACGACTTCAAGCTGCATTACACGTCGTGTGAACCAGTGAGCGAGCGTCTCATGCGCAAACACGCATTGGACCCGCCGTGTTAATTGACCAGCAGCCACACATCTATATCTCTATAGATTTAGCAGCCCCTACGGATGTGCAACCCGCAATGCCTTGAAAAGCCGTTCATAAGATTTTCGTGTTAGTCCTAGAGAAAAAATTAACATGACATTTATGTAGGAAATTTAATGTAGTTAAATTTTGTAGTGGGATACATTTTCGGTTCTCGAAAAGAGTTGTACAAGAAAAACGTGTTTGAAGATCACTGTTATACATTTTTCTTGAATAATTCGAAAATATATCTGTTGTGTACATAGTTCCGCGTAGTCAGCGCGTACACAACTTTCCCACTAGAGCGCGCCCCGCTAAGCACAACAGCGCAGGCGCAGCGCTCGTCCGTCTCCGCTCTACGAGATGGCGCTGCCTTAAAGACGGACCAAATTCTGCTTCCGCCGATCCGCGTATTAATATGTAACGCAGCCAATGAGATTGCTGCTAACGTAGAACCTTTTCTCCTCGCGGATCACACTCGCGCAGTGATACAGGAACGCGCGAGGTATTATAACGAGTGTACAGACCTCCGATTAGTCAGTCTGCATTAGTCTGCATTTGTCTATACCAGTCTATAGTCAAGTTTAAGTCTGCGCCTAATAAGATTGCCATGTTCCTGTACATAGCCATGAAGATGAATGTATAGACACTTTGTCAATTATCAGAGATATGTGAGAATAAGATTAACGTACCAAGGGAACTTCAGATTGTCAATTGTAAACAGCATCCAGAATCAAGTTACGTAATGTCTATGATTTTTATTATTTTAATAAATGTGTGTGAAAATTAATCAAGTTCTGTTTAAAGTTGGTCACCGTCAATCTGATGCTCTGAGCGTGCAAGTGGCATTTCTATCGTCTGACCTAACGGCAGAAGATAAACACGCCACAATAAAACCACGAGACATTTTGCTGACACTCGCATACTTCATTAGAGCGACAAGTCAAATAATCTGATGGTGTGTGTACCGAAGGTCTTACAGTACGCACACCAAAATATCCTAATATAAAATAACTACATTGAACTTCCATCAAAAAAATCCTGTTCATTTTTTCTGTTGGACTAATAGTTTCTGCCTAGCGAGCTAGGGAATATGAAAATCATGCGCGTGGTGTTTGAAGGAGTTACGGGTTGCATAAAGCCCATCGATGGGGGTAGCTGACTCACTCTCCATAGTCTGCAAACCCACCTGGCCTGACAGGAAGCGCTTCGAAAGAAAATGTCACGTCGACGACGAGGTCGTTAGAGATGGAGCGCAATCTAGGACTGCGGAAGTAATCGGCTGTATCACTTTCAAAGTATCCGTCACGGCATTTCACATAAGCAATTTCGGGGAAACCAAATTTGGTTGGGCGGACACAGATTTAAATACGCATGCAGCGCCGCACCACTGAGCCAACACCCTGTGCGTCTTCGTGCCACTACTAGTGAACTTCTTCCGATCGCGCCTTGAGCGAGGGTAAAATGACTTCTGCATGCATAACACTGTTACGCTTCCTTGACACCTCCTTATATCCTCTGTTTTCCACCCGAACCTTATTCGTCGATTTGCTAGGGACATTAATTAAACAATTTTTCAGGTAATAAATGGTATGTATTCCTAGTACGGCTGAAATTGCGCCATGCGTACCAGAGTCATGCTTTACGTGTCTTTCTTGTCGCCACCAGCACTCCTATTGTTTAAAGGTAAGGTCATCGAGACTGTCGCCAGTCAGTCCATCAATTTCGTTTTCGATCATTCGCCCCCTTCACACTTCTACCTCTACCATATAGGTGCTAGGTATCTATTATCCCAACAATATATTCTTCCAGATAGTAGGTCATAACTGCAGCTGCTTCTTTTTAAAGTGCTCTTGGCGTTCCAGTGCTACACAGTAACACATATACACAGATGGCTTCATTTTTATATTTACATGTCATTACTTTATTGTTTGTAGTGCCTAACTGCGACGGTGATATATTGGCATTGTATCGAACAAAACACAGACAAGAATAAATTTCAAAAGCAGGAACGAGAAAGATGTTACTCTACGCTGTCTGATTAATTATTTAGCGTATGACAGTGCACATCATTTTACGCTTCTTGCATATGTTTAAACAAAGATATACATAAAAAACACAATAAAATATGCAGATAGTGGGCAATACAATTAAACAGAGACAAGCTGTCGGAAAAAATACGCGACACTCTCAAAGGCTGTATTCAGTGACTCCTGGGTATGTATAATACATGCATACTGAGGGGTTATAGTGTTCGCGATTCATTTGCCACGCACACCGGAGATCAGATGTCTTGCGGAAAGCTTGTCTGTGCACCCTCTGGTTTGACTGTGCAGGCAGTAACTGTGCCGAATTTAGAGGTCAACAGTGTTTGCAACATTCATTCTAGGATAATGGAGTATTGACAGGTTGCTGCACGTGTTGGGCACGATGTGTCGATGGTGTCTCGCTGCTTTCAGCAGTGGTCTGTGGAACATTTCCATACCTGTAGACCAGTTCTGGACACCTGCGTACTGCTGATACACGTCAATGTGGATGCATTGTAAGTGCAGCAGTGGCCGACCGAATGTCATCCAGAGACGAAATCTTGCCACAAATTGCACCTGCTGCGTCACCAGGGACCATTGGGAACCGTCTACTTATAGTAGGATTAACATCATTTCTGTCTAAGACAAGGTTACCACTGACACCACGACAATGCCAAGTACGGCTACCGTGCTGTCGTGAAAGAGTTGGCTGAAGAGTGGTTTCTCGTTTTGTTGTCTTACGTGATGAAAGCAGTCTATATCTAAATACCAGTGATGAATGGACACGGGTATTACATGGATCTGGTGAGCTGCCTATGTTTCCCCCGTGCTGCTGACGTTTCTTCTTCGAGAAGGTGATTAATTTTCCAGCAGTTGCAGTGTACGTCTATATACGGCTTCTGCGATGCAACGTCCTCTTCCTGGTAAATGGAAATGAGCGTTTGGCGCCATTGGCCGGAAGGACCCTTACGGGGCAGGTCCGGCCGCCTTGGTGCAGGTCTTATTACATTCGACGCCACATTGGGCGACCTGCGCGCCGGATGGGGATGAAATGATGGTGAAGACAACACCCAGTCCTTGAGCGGAGAAAATCCCCGACCCAGCCGGGAATCGAACCCGGGTCCGCAGGACGGCAGTCCGTCACGCTGACCACTCAGCTATCGGGGCAGACTGCTCTTCGTGCAGTACAGCTACTACCATGTCCAGCAAGATGACCAAATGTCTCGTCAATTGGGCACATACGGGACGTGATGAAGCGACAACTTAATCATTGTCCAGGGCCTGGAAGAACCATTGACGAATTGGAACGAACAAGATGCTTGGGATAATGTATCGCAGGATGCCATTCCACATCTTTATGATCGTTAGCATGCGAGAAGACGCACCGTACCTACGTTACCGCCATGGGGAGAAAGGGAGTGGGGGTGAGTACACTGTGTGTACATGCGAGTGTGGAGCACCCTTTACTGTGAAACGTTCCCTTAGAAAATTTACGCATGACTGTGCTTAAACTGACACACAATATTTTTAGCGCAACGCAATCTGACTTTCAATAATCCCTACAAAAGAATGGCCCTGACTAACAGTCAATAACCTAGAACTTTCATGAATCACTTACCTCACAAAAATCTTCGTTACTCGAACTACTGCAATACAGCGAGCGCCAATATTGCCAGCTAAATAAAAGATTTTAACTACTGGAGTCACTAACTACTGATAGGCATAGTTAGCAAATGAAAGATTTTGATAAAGAACAATGTATTTACCTTAATAGTGTTCAAAAGTCATAATTATATATATATATATCAGTTCATGACATCCAGTCTTGCAAATTTACTGTCCCTGATGGACACACTTCCAGATCATCCGCTCTCAAAACTCCGCCATTTCTCTCCCCCACAGTCCGCATCTGTGGTCGTGCGCTGGCGTTCTCGCTTCTCACGCCCGGGTTCCCGGGTTCGATTCCCGGCGGGGTCAGAGATTTTCTCTGCCTCGTGATGACTGGGTGTTGTGTGCTGTCCTTAGGTTAGTTTGGTTAAGTAGTTCTAAGTTCTAGGGGACTGATGACCATAGATGTTAAGTCCCATAGTGCTCAGAGCCATTTGAACCTCTCCCCCACATCCACCACTGCTGGCGGCTCACCTCCAACTGCGCAACGCTACGCGCTGTTGACAGCCAACTGCCAAACACTACAATAACAAATTCCAACAATGCAAACCAGCCACAGACTTCACACAGCACAGCCAGTGATTTTCATACAGAGCGCTAGGTGACGTTACCGACATAAAAACCTAAACAGCCTACTTACATAGACAGAGCGCTACGTGGCGTTACCAACATAAGAACTTAAACAGCCTACTTACAACTGTGACGTGTGTATTTCATTTGGTCTGAATGACGAGCTACCCGACACCTCACTTATCAATAAAATGATCTTGCCGTCGAGGGTGATGCGGGTTTTTTTTTTCCTGAAGTGTACGTCCGGAGATGAACAGAGTAGCATTCGTTACGTAGCATCGCAGTGCTTACTGATACTTTGGTGCTGTTCGCGTTTCAATAGATATTCAATAGATATTCGTTAGAATTCAAAATGCATAAGCGTACACTGTGTAGAACATTAACTTGAATAGGTAAGCAGAAGAGACGGTCGAATACTGTATGAAGCGTCTCGCTAATTGGGCATTCGGCTTCAGAATGCGAACAGTGAAGAGAATATAATGCTTGAAATGTTTCTACATGATTGTGGACTGTAGTTCGAACGCTCCTACGAAGAGATTGATTGGCACAGGCTGGGGTGGAATGTCCACAAGCTGGGACGTTCTTTAAAGAAATTTCGCCACAGAAAGAGGTGCGCTTGATTTCCTCGCCGGCGCCGAGCAGAGGGCGGAGAAAGATGTCGGAAGCGCTCGGGCGCTCACACTCGTGGCTGTTTGCGCAAGAGGCGGGCTCGGGAGCGGCGCCTAGCTGTTTGCGCGCCGCAATATTCCTGAGAGTATTGACATTCGTCGCATGATTTCGCGCTTTCCGCCCGGCCGCCGGCGGCTGCTGGCTGTTGGCGGCAATCGATTAGCAAACACGGGCCGTGCGCGTTTCCCGCTAATGGCTACGCCTCGGCTGTCCAAGTGTCCCGGGTTCCATACCTGCATTAGGACTAGGAGGCAGCTTGTAGAATAGGCAAGAAGCAGCGTGGATGTCGACCTTACGGTAGTAGAGAATTCAATAGAGGTTGGTCATATTGGCCCTCTTAATTGTCGACTATAGAGATGGGGCCCCTCCACGCCCGCACCAACGTGGTGACCAAACCAAAAGTTCTACTGTCACCTCCGTAAACATGTTAGTTGTCTAGTAAGTGGATCACAGGATGCTGGGCTGTGATGTTATCCGTGCGTCTGCGTAAGACTACGCATTAACACGGTCCATCAGGTGATAGGTAGTGGACGAAACGCGAGTGAGGGTAGCGATTTGAAGAGCAGAGCGAAAAAAGTGCCAAGGCTCGTGCCGCGGGAAAAAAACCTCTGCGACAGTGGGATGGGTAGTAAGAGCAGTAGTGGCTTACTAGCTGCGATAGTTCATGCAAGGTTGGATTTGTTAGTATGGGTATCATGCATCACTACCGTGGCAAGCGATAGGGATGTATCCCAGTTGCTGCAGCCGCTACATTCCTGGAACAATCAAGATCGTTATACAGTAGTGGGAGATCTGCCATAGATCATCTCACTGTGTGGGGGATGTGTGGAGCTTGTCTGCATGCAGTGTACGGTACGGCTTGCCTGCGTGGCGCCAGTTATTCGGCAGTGTATTCCAGCTGGATATCCAGTAATGGCGTCTGATTAACAGGGGCTCACCTGTACCGTTATGTTTGCGTGTGCTTGGCCATAGATGTTAGGTCCTTACAAGTATGTCTTTTGGTCTTTTATGTTTCCATCTATGGTTGTGGTCGTAGTTCCCCAGATTCAGAATAAACGGGTTCTGCGAATGTCTGGAGTTTCTGTATGGTCTTGTGGATTACCTCCGTGAGAGTCTCAAGTCGGTATTCCCGGTGAAGGTCCGCGATGCGTGTGTATCGTGGAGCATTGCTTATGATTTTGAGTACTTTGTTTTGTATGAGCTGCAGACGGCGCAGGCGTGTAGGCGTAGCGTATCCCCAGACAGGAGCTGCGTACGTCATCAGGGGTCGGATAAGTGTCATGTACATGGACCTCGACACCCTTCTGTTCAGTGTGCTACGCCTGTTGAGCGTAGGGTAGAGCTGTTTGAGCCTCGCGCTAGCTCGGTTGGTCATGTGTTGTGTTGTATGTGGTCCCCCCAGAGTAATTTCCGGTCCAGCCAGACACCGAGGTATTTGACTTTCTCAAGGGCGTGCATGTAGAGTTATTGGTCTGCAGTGTCGGTGTTTGCGCAGTTGCTTCGGTCTTCTAGTGAAGAGAACGGCTTCGCACTTGTCGACGTTTACTCTAACACGCCATTTCTCCAACCAAGGCTCAGCCACTCTGAGTGCAATCTGTAGGCGTGACGTAATGTTTCATGGTTTCCAGTCTTGCGCGAGGATGGCTGTGTCATCCGCGTAGATTGCCATCGTTGTGTTGTGTGTGGTTGGGAGATAGTTTATGTAGAGGTTAAACAATAGGGGCCCTAGGATGCTTCCCTGGGGTACGCCCGCGTGTATATCGTGTCGTGTTGATTGTTTTCCTGCACGTCAGTGTTGAAACTCCTGTCTGTGAGGTATGAGTGTATTAGACGCACCAGTCCGTCTGGGAATCCCGCGTCGCTGAGTTTGCGAATGAGGCCGTTGTGCCATAGACGGCCGAAAGCCTTTTCGATGTCGACTGATCTGTTGTGCTTCAGTCGATATCCAAACTAAACAGCGAGGAGCTTTCCTTGTTGTAGGTTGTATTGGATTGTATATTAACCGGGGACCTAGAAATGACGGAGAGGCTCCGTCCCCGCTGCAGCCGCAGTGGTCCGCAACTCCAGGACGACTACCGCAGTCCACTTCACCCCTCCGCCGCCCCACACCGAACCCAGGGTTATTGTGCGGTTCGGCGCCCGGTTGGCATCACGAGGCTGAGTGCACCCCCAAAAATGGCAACAGCGCATGGCGGCCTGGATGGTCACCCATCCAAGCGCCGACCACGCCCGACAGCGCTTAACTTCTGTGATCTCACGGGAACCGGTGTATCCACTGCAGTACGGCTCCCCAAGCCACCTCACATGTGCTCGATGGGATTCGGTTCGGGGGAACGGTAATGCCAGTCCACTCACCAAGAACCCCTCCACCTGCGCAGTTCGATGGGGTTGGCAATAAAGGTGACGTCAGGATCAAATGCACCCCTTAAAAGACGCATGTGGTCAAGATAATGTTGATCTTTTTTTCCATTATTGTTATTTTCACACTTGGTACAGATAGGCCTGCAGCGGCATATTACGCCGCTCTTAAGCCACAGGTATGACAAACGATACAAAAGGAGACAATCGAAAAACAGATACAGTGGATATACAAACGTAGACATACAAAATTAAAACACACGGAGCCGTTCACGGGCACAGTGTCCAAAATAAAAAGTTCAGAATCGTGGACACGCACAGAGATGACAGAGACGACACACGCGAACGATGCAGCACAAAAGATGAAACACTTGAACACGAACACAACGGCACACATAAACACGAGGCGATGAGCTCCGGCGCGTGTACGAGTCCGGGGACCTGCCAAATGGGAACAGGTGGGAGGGGCGGGAGAGGGGAGGGTGTAGATGCCAGTGGCACAGGAGTTGGGAGGGGGAGGAAAGAAGGTAGGATGGGTAGGGGATGGCCGGGGGAGAGGAGGGAGGGAGGAAAGGAGAAGGGAGAGAGGGTGCCCATGGGAAAAGACACAGGGGGTGGAAGGAGGGGATCAAAATTGGTAGGAGGGGTAGATGGAGGTGAGGAGGGCATCATCAGGGAGGGGGAGTTGGCGGAAGCTACCTTGGGCGAGGGTATGGTGAGTGGAGAGATGGAGAGCAGGTGCGACGTGGGAATACAGGCGCGGTAGCGGACGGGGGTGGGAGAGGATGGGAGAGACAAGCGGGTGAGGGGGATCAAGTCGACGGGAGGTGTAGAGGATCCGTATCCGTTCGAGGAAAAGGAGGAGGTGCAGGAACGGAATGAGGTTATACAGGGTCTGCGTAGGGGAGGGGAGGCGGTTACGATAGGCGAGGCAGAGTGCATGGCGTTCTAGGATTTGAAGGGATTTGTAAAAGGTAGGAGGGGCGGAGATCCAGGCGGGGTGGGCGTAGCAGAGGATAGGGAATGTTGATCGGGAGTATACCATATTAAAAGATATGGAGAGCACTATGTCAATGCAACGTAATCCCTCGCCACATCATAACACGTGGAGCACCGACACTATCGTGTTCGATAATCCTGGCTGTTTCCTCGTATGGCGAGAGGTGGGGACATCCAGGAACGTTGTAGCGGAACCTACGTGAGTCTAGGACCAGCGTATCGCTAAGACGTAACGAGCCCCCGGGCCGTAGCAAGTGCGATGATATGGTCGTACGGCGTGGCGCCGCGCACTCGGTACGAGCAGAGGGCGCGCGCCGCACGGCGCACAGCGGCGCCGCTGTCGTCGCGCTGTATTATTAACTGCCCGCCGGGAGCGCTGCGGCTCTGGACTGCGGAATGCGTCCCTGTCCTCCCACTGCCCACTGCCCGCTGCTCATGCATTCTCCTGCTTCTGCGCCGGGGCGACCGCACGTCCCAACGCACGCGCTTCTACCAAGTTACCTTCATTACTAAACTAGTGCATCTTAGGCACATACACGTGCAGGAGGTTAGTTTTCTAGTATGGATTCAGTATGATGACAATCTACATCTACATCTACATTTATACTCCGCAAGCCACCCAACGGTGTGTGGCGGAGGGCACTTTACATGCCACTGTCAATACCTCCCTTTCCTGTTCCAGTCGCGTATGGTTCGCGGGAAGAACGACTATCATAAAGCCTCCGTGCGCGCTCGAATCTCTCTAATTTTGCATTCGTGATCTCCTCGGGAGGTATAAGTAGGGGGAAGCAATACACAGGGTGTTACAAAAAGGTACGGCCAAACTTTCAGGAAACATTCCTCACACACAAAGAAAGAAAATATGTTATGTGAACATGTGTCCGGAAACGCTTACTTTCCATGTTAGAGCTCATTTTATTAATTCTCTTCAAATCACATTAATCATGGAATGGAAACACACAGCAACAGAACGTACCAGCGTGACTTCAAACACTTTGTTACAGGAAATGTTCAAAATGTCCTCCGTTAGCGAGGATACATGCATCCACTCTCCGTCGCATGGAATCCCTGATGCGCTGATGCAGCCCTAGAGAATGGCGTATTGTATCACAGCCGTCCACAATACGAGCACGAAGAGTTTCTACATTTGGTACCGGCGTTGCGTGGACAAGAGCTTTCAAATTCCCCCATAAATGAAAGTCAAGAGCGTTGAGGTCAGGAGAGCGTGGAGGCCATGGAATTGGTCCGCCTCTACCAATCCATCGGTCACCGAATCTGTTGTTAGGAAGCGTACGAACACTTCGACTGAAATGTGTAGGAGCTCAATCGTGCATGAACCACATGTTGTGTCGTACTTGTAAAGGCACATGTTCTAGCAGCACGGGTGGAGTATCCCGTATGAAATCATGATAACTTGCTCCATTGAGCGTAGGTGGAAGAACATGGGGCCCAATTAAGACATCACCAACAATGCCTGCCCAAACGTTCACAGAAAAACATTACCTTCCTTCAATTGGGCCAACTGGCGGTGAATCGAGGAAGTACAATACATACTGACGAAACTAAAATAAGCTCTAACATGGAAATTAAGCGTCTCCGGACACATGTCCACACAACATCTTTTCTTTATTTGTGTGTGAGGAATGTTTCCTGAAAGTTTGGCCGTACCTTTTTGTAACACCCTGTATTCGATACCTCATCCAGAAACGCATCCTCTCGAAACCCGGACAGCAAGCTACACCGCGATTTAGAGCGCCTCTCTTGCAGTATGCCACTTGAGTTTGCTAAACATCTCCGTAAAGCTATCATGCTTACCAAATAACCCTGTGACGAAACGCACCGCTCTTCTTTGGACCTTCTCTATCCCCTCTGTTAACCCGACCTGGTACGGATCCCACACTGATGAGCAATACTCAAGTATAGGTCGAACGAGTATTTTCTAAGCCACCTCCTTTGTTGATGGACTACATTTTCTAAGGACTCTCCCAATGAATCTCAACCTGGCACCCGCCTTAGCAACAATTAATTTTATATGATTATTCCACTTCAAATCGTTCCGCACGCATACTCCCAGATATTTTACAGAAGTAACTGCTACCAGTGTTTGTTCCGCTATCATATAATCATACAATAAAGAATCCTTCTTTCTGCTTATTCGCAATACATTACATTTGTCTATGTTAAGGGTCAGTTGTCACTCCCTGCACCAAGTACCTACCCGCTGCAGATCTTCCTGCATTTCGCTGCAATTTTCTAATGCTGCAACTTCTCTGTATACTACAGTATCATCCGCGAAAAGCCACATGGAACTTCCGAGCTGCACAGTGGCTCGTCTAACACAGGGTCTGCTGCTAAGTACTTCATTTTCTTCCTGAGGTCATTCTCAGGTAATACGGGGCAGGCTTCACTTGTAGGGCTACTCACGTGCGATAAGCGTATGCAGTTGGCGTACTTGACTCAGCGCACCTGCCATTCCCGCGGGTATAAGGAATTTTCAGTTCTTTACAATGAAAATTAAGCTGAAAGAACGCCGCGTGAGTCAAATAAGGTAAAAATAAAAACTTGTCCAAGTGCGAATAGGAATCGGGCACTAACGTTTCTCTAAGAACTTAATTATGTATGTATGAAGATAGTAACTGTTCTCGAAAGAACAGATACCATTGATGACCGTGCAGCTTCTCTAGAATAAATGATAATTAATTGAAACCCTCAGCTGCCGACGGGTGTTGTTGACATACCTCGATGGGGACAGCTGAAAATGGGTGCCTCGACCGGGACTCGAACCCGGGATCTCCTGCTTACATGGCAGACGCTCTATCCATCTATGTATGAATGCCGGCCGGTGTGGCCGTGCGGTTCTAGGCGCTTCAGTCTGGAACCGCGAGACCGCTACGGTCGCAGGTTCGAGTCCTGCCTCGGGCATGGATGTGTGTGATGTCCTTAGGCTAGTTAGATTTAAGTAGTTCTAAGTTCTAGGGGACTGATGACCACAGATGTTAAGTCCCATAGTGTTCAGAACCATTTTATGTATGAATAGTGTGGTATCGATAGCTACGATACCACAACGTAGTTCCGCTGTGTTAGGTTGGCACTACGAGAGACACCGACGATAGCACGTTCTAGCCGGCTCTGTCGAGGTCTACGAGCTCCGCGACTGCTTCACCCCATTTTCATCAGGTGCAGACAGCCAGGACACTTCGCTTCAACTTCGCACCACCTTGCAAGTTATGTAACATGTTTGCAAATGTTATCCGCTAGTAAAGGTGTTTCAACTGTATCTCCAGTACCGAGAGATTTGTAACTTTTCCTGTTCCTGTTCCTTACTCACGCGCCGCCTCCCAGGCGGCATACAAAATATAGTCCATCCATCCTGGGAATCGAGAATGTCAAAGAATTTTGCCTGTTATAGATATGAATACTGGCAAGATATCGGTCGCGGCAATTCCAAGAGCGTATCAAAATACTTACAGTAGCTCCTCGTGTTGTGGTTGTATTCAAGAACATATATATCGAGCTAGAAAACCACATGCAACACAACAAAACAAGCCACCACACTAAATACCCAAATAGTCCTGTGCACTGAAGAGCAGACGACATGCTGTTAACCGCAACATCTATGCAACGAAAAATATCAGCCATCTGAAGATGAGCATGATAGCCTGAAACCGGTTGGCCCGCCGCTGTGACCGAGCGGCTTTAGGCGCTTCAGTCTGCAACCGCGCGACCACTACCGTCGCAGGTTCAAATCCTGTCTCGGGCATGGATGTGTGTGATGTCCTTAGGTTAGTTAGGTTTAAGTAGTTCTAAGTTCTAGGGGACTGATGACCTCAGATGTTGAGTCTCATAGTGCACAGAGCTATTTGAAGCATTTTCAAACCCGTTTTTGCAGTAAAATAAAACGTTCAAAAAGTATTTGTGGCTGGTTGCGTTATTTGGCAACAATACACAATTGTTGACTAGAGCGACACTGTCTGTGCCATATGCTCCCGTACTCTCGTATGTACAGGGCTGGTCTTAGAAGGACGTAGGCCCATAGCAGGCAATTCCTGATGCTTGTGCGGACGATGGTCTGAACTGTGACATCTTTCTCAAAGTTATCCGCTCGGAAAGGGGGTTCCGTCTACGACTTCCAGTGTGCGCCGGAGATAACTAATTTGCTTGAAACTTCCTGGCAGATTCAAACTGTGTGCCGGACCGAGACTCGAACTCGGGACGTTTGCCTATCGCGGGTAAGTGCTCTACCAAATGAGCTACCCAAGCACGACTCACGACCCGTCCTCACAGCATCACTTCTGCCAGTACCTCGTGTCATACCTTCCAAACTTTACAGAAGCTCTCAAAATGGTTCAAATGGCTCTGAGCACTATTCGTCTTAACTTCTGAGGTCATCAGTCGCCTAGAACGTAGAACTAATTAAACCTAACTAACCTAAGGACATCAGACACAGCTATGCCCGAGGCAGGATTCGAACCTGCGACCGTAGCAGTCACGCGGTTCCAGACTGAAGCGCCTAGAACCGCACGGCCACAACGGCCGGCAGAAGCTCTCCTGCAAACCTAACAGAGCCAGCACTCCTGAAAGAAAGGGTATTGCGGAGACATGGCTTAGCCACAGCCTTGGCGATGTTTCCAGAATGAGATTTTCACTCTGCAGCGGAGTGTGCGTTGATGTGAAATTTCCTGGCATATTAAAACTGTGTGCCGGACCGAGACTCGAACTTGTGACCTTTGCCTTCCACGGGCAAGTGCTCTACCCACTGAGTCCCGACTTCGAGTCTCGGTCCGGCGCACAGTTTTAATCAGCCAGGAAGTTTCACATCAGCGCACACTCCGCTGCAGGGTGAAAATCTCATTCTGGAACTAATTTGCTTGTTCGCAACAGGACCGGAACGGGGTTTGCCTTCATCATATGGTGTCGCGTTTGGTGCGTCACCCTGTCGAAATTCTGTGGAGGGGTGACACTTGAGTCGCAAGTGTGACGGGCGGAGGGACTGTTGCCGGTGGTGGCAGTGAGATTTTGCCGGCGAGTAATTAGCTGGCCAGTTTCGGGCGCCGCTGGCGAGGGAACGGCAGCAGGCCTCGTCCGGCTGCTTTTTATTTCTTTTGCAGTTTTTGGCGCCGCCTTGCCGCCCATCTCCCGGCGCCGGCCAAGTAGAATTGCAGATTAGAACGGCTGGGGCGCGCGCCATTTACATATTCATTACGGCCGGCGGTCCGTCAACAGCCGGCGGGACTGCCCCGCCCGCCTCACCTGCGCGGTGCCGCTCCTTGTCCGGTAAACAGTGCCCTCTGCAGCTCGCCGGCCGTCTCGATAGCACAACCTTCGGCTCCGAATACATTACTACTAATTGATATCTCGTAAGCTGACTAAAACCACTCGCGCGGATGCACTCAATAGATGAAAACACTGCTTCTCGATGTTTGGATACTATGGGAGCGGACTCACCATCCAACGACATGTGTTTTTCCTGTCAACAGTATGAAAATTAAAAATGAGCACTGTAGCCCGAAACCGGTTAGGGTAGTAAGATAAAACATTCAAAAATTTGCGTATGTTGTCAGGAAAAAGTCATGTTGTTAGATGGTGACGCCAGTGATAGTCCTAACAGCTACAGTCTTATGTTTTTCGCTTTCCTAAAGTGTAATACAAGATCCAAAATTCCTACCCTTTTTACACTATGGTAGATTGCATAACTAATGATGAAGTACTGAATCTAATCGGGCAGAAAATAACTTTATGGAACGACTTCACTATAAAGACGGATAGATACGTAGGCTAGGAAAACAGTGTCGGCTCAAAAATGGTTCAAATGGCTCTGAGCACTATGCGACTTAACTTCTGAGGTCATCAGTCGCCTGGAACTTAGAACTAATTAAACCTAACTAACCTAAGGACATCACACACATCCATGCCCGAGGCAGAATTCGAACCTGCGACCGTAGCGGTCGCTCGGCTCCAGACTGTGGCGCCTAGAACCGCACGGCCACTACGGCCGGCTGTGTCGGCTCAGAGCTGTGCAGCTCGCAGCAGGAAACATCACCCCCCACCTTCACCCTCTTTCTTCAAAGAATTGAACTTCCGTATATAAACCAGCTTCAAACGACTGATTAAATCCTGCGTAACTTGCGCTCCATTTTAAGAGAAGGTAGTTTTTCACGCATCTCAGTATTTATGATGTATCTCCTGAAGTGTACGTCTTACAATATTATAATTTTGCGGGGGCATTCAGTGGTATATGTGGATATTGTCTCCAAAACGTATTGCGGATATAATTAATAGTAAAGAAAAATGTTCAAATGTGTGTGAAATCTTATGGGACTTAGAAGTTAAGGTCATCAGTCCTTAAGCTTACACACTACTTAACCTAAATTATCCTAAGGAACAAACACACACGCCCATGCCCGAGGGAGGACTTGAACATCCACCGGGATAGTAAAGAAGTAATAAGAAACGTCGTGCCTAATGTTTAAGATTTACTGCATCAACAGTGAAACTATTAAGCAATGAATTTGGTTCCTTTTATTACTTTGTGTGTGTTGTGGGGGGGGGGGGGGGGTCAGGATCAGAGAGAGAATGGATCGAAATTATGTGTAAAATTTGTTGCAAATCATTAAATGCTGTAATTCTCAAACACTGGATGAATATAGTCTGTGTATTTGCGCTCCGTGATTAACGCTGCCTTAAGACATTTACT
Source organism: Schistocerca serialis cubense (assembly GCF_023864345.2). Classification (NCBI taxonomy): domain Eukaryota; kingdom Metazoa; phylum Arthropoda; class Insecta; order Orthoptera; family Acrididae; genus Schistocerca; species Schistocerca serialis. The sequence continues at coordinate 864,571,666 of NC_064641.1, read as the reverse complement.
CAGTTTCTGACTTCAGTACGTGACTTACTGTGTTAAACCTTTAATGCAAGATTGTACTTCTTAACGAGAATAGTGGCAGCATTTTAAATTTTTAGCACTGGTAAATAATTATATGAAATAGTGAAATTCACATTTTTGTTGCTCCTTGAAGGTGTTAGATGGCAACCTGCAACTGGCGTTGGATCTTCGGGTCGCACTTCCAACCGTTTAGTAAAATTGACTGGCATCTAAACTTGAGATAAAGACCAATTCCGATGTCGCTGGCATTCTTTTCGCATTCGTGAGTTGGTCGTGTCACTGTGCATCTCTGTTCAAGAGTCCTCTCGAGAGCTGTTAAGAACGTGTAAATGGACGGATTTCTGATGTTCTCGGAACGTACTCTCCCAGAATTTTACCAGTAAACCGTTACGCGATGCTCTACGCCCTTAACCTGTGAGGAAATCTGCTGTCTTCTTCGGATCTCCTCCGTCTGCTCTATTAATCGTTCCTAGCAATGTTCTCAAGAGTGACGAGGAATAACCAACACCATGTCAGACGTGTATTTTATAGTCCGCACGTATAGTTAATTAGTTACATTGCATTAAAATTGTTCCAGTAAGTATTAGTCTCACATCCTCCTTTCCTACTACTAATTCTGTGCGCTCGTTCTACTGGTGACTCCTGACGCATAACCTTCCAGGAAGTGGCCGCCATTGCAGTAATCGAACAGTAATGGGTCTTTTCATATATTTACGCGGAATACGTTCCATATACTAACGTCGTGTGTCAACTGTAAGTCCCTGACACAAACGGCGACACCTTGCAACTCTTCGTGAAATTCAGTAGAATTGTCTGCATTCCTAATTTTCCAATACGCAACAGCATCATCCGTCAACAGTTTTACAGAACTTCTGAGATTATCCACCAGATCTTTTATATATAAGGACAAAAGAAACGACCTAATGACACTCCTGTCAGATATGATCGAAGTTACTTTTGCATCTAACAATTTTGCTCCGTTAACGACGACGTGCTGAGTTCCATGTGACAGGAAGCGTCGAATCCAGTCACAAAGCTGAACAGATATTCGTAAAATCTTATTTTGTTCACCAAGCGATATTGGGGGACGGTTTTCTTGAAGGTACGCACTTACTTGCTTTGCTCTTATACTGTGTGTTAGGACTGTGGCTATGAAAAACGAAAAGTCATTCGCTATGTTCACGGAATCGTTGTATTTATTTAGAATAGTCTAAACCTGAATAAAGACACAGCTGAAATCGTTTTAAAAGTGTTGTGAAACAGTCACTGTAGTCGCACACTGGAGTTGCATTTACTATTTCAGTACAATTTTCTTTCTTGGATGCCCGTAATTGCGTCATAACGGTGTCCTCTCATTGCGACCTTCATTTTGAGGAACAATAAGAAGTCTGCTGGGGCGAAATTCGGAGGGGGGGGTGGCAAGATGGGCGATCCAGGACTGTGATTCATTTGTTGGCCAAAAACGCGAGCAAAGTCCGTGCATTGTCTTTGAATACATTATGGGAGTGACAGTGATCACTATGTTACAAATATTTACTATTAAAACAGTCTTGATCACAATTTATTTCGTACGGTGACCGGTTTCGACCACTACTATGGTCATCTTCAGACCAATGAGTAAGGACCCCCTTCTGCTAGTGATTCTCTAGCAGAAGTAGGTTCTTACTCATTGGTCTGAAGATCACCACAGTAGTGGTCGAGGCGATCACCATACGAAATATATTGTGACCAAGACTGTTTTTAATAGTAAATATCTGTGCATTGTTGGTTGGGGAGTTGAATTCTCGCCCACAAACGCTGGAGACTCAAAAACTTGATGTTGCCTCACCGCTCCATGCCGCTTTCTGAAGTGTGTCAGAGTCGTACGGTTACATTTGCGCTCAGTACGCCTGCTGCAGCAATACTAGCGCTTTGACTTTCTACACAGCTGTTTTTTTTAATACTCAAAGATTCTATCGCCCCAATTAGACGCAGGATAACACTGTAGTTTGGAATTTCACTCAAGCAATCCTAACAAAAGTGGAACGCACTGTGCAAACCGTCAAAAACGCGGCTGATTTTGTGTCCTTGGTACTAGACAACAGCCGTTCTAGGACATTGTACATCGCGTGCCATGTGCAGGCGCTGTTCACGTAAGAAGTAAGACGTGGCTTTGGTGTGGCGTTAGCAGCAAGGATGGCACGCAACCAGCAGAGGCAAACAGCGAGAGGAAAGCTCTGGGGGGGAGGCGTGGCGGCACCGAGGCGGGGGCGGCCGGAATAGCAAGTGGCTGCGCCGCCCCCAGCCGTTATTAATAGGCGGCGGCCGCCGCGCGCATCCCAATACGTGCCGGGGGCGGCGCCTGCGCTCTGCTCCACGGCCTCCAGCGCCAGCGGCTGCGGCAGCGACTGCGGCCGGTGCGTTCCTCCAGGAGTGCGCCAGCTGGCGCCGCTCAGCTTCCAGCCGCAGAAGACCTGCTCAAGGGGCGTTCAACAAGTAATGCAACACATTTTTTTTCTCGGCCCTTCACGTACGAAGTTCCGATTGATGGCGGTGCTTATGCATAGCCTCCAAAATGTCGTCGGAAACAGAGCTGCGTTCCAAGCAGTGAGGATGGTTCAAATGGCTCTGAGCACTATGGGACTTAACAACTGAGGTCATCAGTCCCCTAGAACTTAGAACTACTTAAACCTAACTAACCTAAGGACATCACACACATACATGCCCGAGGCAGGATTCGAATCTGCGACCTTAGCAGCAGCGCGGTTCCGGACTGAAGCGCCTAGAACCGCTCGGCCACACTGGCCGGCACAGCAGTGAGGAGTCACCGAGTTTCTTTTGGCCAAAAACCAGAGCATAGCAAACATTCGTAGGCGTTTGCAGAATGTTTACGGAAACTTGGCAGTGAACAAAAGCACGGTATGTCGTTGGACATGGCGTCTGTCAACAAGGTCGCACATATCTGTCCAATCTCCCGCGTACAGGCCAGGCGCATACAGCTGTGACTTCTGCAATGCTGGAACGGACACTCTCATTTCAGGTGATCGAAGTATCACATTCAAACACCTCGCTGCACGTCTGGACGTCTCTGTTGGTAGTGCTGGCACACTCGTCCACCAGTTGGGGCACTCGAAGACGAGTGCCCGGCGAGTTCCTCACCTTCTAACTGAAGACCGTGTACAGCAACGAACGCCCATCTGTGCAGAATTGCTTGCACGTTACGAGGCTCATCGTGATAATGTTTTGTCGAGTATCATCACAGGCTGTAAAACATGGGTTGATTACTTCGAACCGAAAACAAAACGGCAGTCCATGGATTGGCATCATACCACGTCTTCTTCGAAGAAAAAGTTCAAAGCCGCACCCTCTGTCGGTAAAGCCATGGAGACGGTTTTCTGTGACTGAAGGAATTACTCTGTTTGAGTCATCCCTCATGGTGCAACGATCAACTCTGAAGCGTATTGTGCTACCCTTGGGAAACTGAAGACACGACTTCAGCGAATTCGTCGCCACAAAAATGCAAACGAATTTCTCCATCTCGATGACAGCGCAGGCCTCACAGAAGTCTGCACACCCGTTAGAAAATCACAAAAATCATTGGACTGTTCTTGCTCACCCACTCTTCACAGCATGGATCACACAACTTCCGACTTCATAGGTTTGGCCCAGTGAAGGATGCACTCCGTGGGAAGCAGTACGTGGATGATGGGGGAGGTTACTGGTGCAGCACGACGTTGTCTCTGACGTCGACCAGTAGTTGGTACCATCAACGCATACAGGCCCTCCCAGTAAGGTGGCGTAAGGCCGTCTTACTGGACGGAGATTATGTTGAAAAATAGTACTTTCTGGCGAAAAGAGTGGGGAATGATGTGGAGTATGGGAATCCTGAATAAAACCAACTTGTTTTCAGAAAAAAAGATGTGTTGCTTTACTTATTGAAGGTCCGTCGTAAGTCGCAGCAGATACTCGCTTAAACCGATGACATAGATTAGACAATGAAGAAGACATTCATCGCATTAGAGCACGCCAGAAAGAGAATGGGATTGAATAGCAACCAGCAGAAAAAAAGTATATGGCTACTGGGAAAGCAACTAGGGAGAACACGCAACACTCAGTAACTACCGGCAGCTATACTTTTCAGGGAGTTGAGCAGTTTAAATAGGTACCTGTGATCGACAGTCATCCACTTAAATGACAACTCTTTTGAAAGTAAATAGATTAATATCAGCCAGCACTGCCTGTTTTGTATAAAGCTCTGCATAGATATGTTTCGGGAACTTTAACATTAACGTTGAGAGAGATCAGGATGCTAAATGCCTTTGACTGAAAGGCACTTCGAAGAGCCGTCGGTGCAACCTGTGTAAGAGGGATGTGGGGAAGGAATTAAAATCATGAGCTGTATACTGTACGTAATAATTCACATGTTAGAATAGTAAAATCAGCCACATTGACACGAGCAGGGCTCGTTGTACGGATGGCTGATGCAGAAGCAGCTAAAAGGATATTACATGGAAACGCAGAGGATAAAAAATCGCAGGGTCGACCGAGAACCACGTGGATTGGTTGGTTGGTCGATTTTGGGGGATGGGGCCAAACAGCGAGGTCATAGATCCCATCGGATTAGGGAAGAATGAGAAAGGTAGTCGGCTGTGCCCTTTCGAAGGAACCATCCCGACATATGCCTGAAGCGATTTAGAACTATACGGATAAATCGTGTCATGGATGATCTGCAGAAAACGTGCTGTAAGGGATCGAAAACTCGAGCGTTGGAGCACCATACCTGGCAGAGAATTGTTGAAAAGGCCGAGCTTCACGATAAGCTGTCGACCCACAGAAGAAGAAGAAGAAGAAGAAGAAGACGAAGAAGGATGTGGCTTGGTCACCATACATGAAAAGTAAAAACTGGGACGTTCATCAGAAGTGTCTGTGACGCGGTGGCGTGGAGGTCACTAGTATCTAAGTCCTCTGATAGAGCACTTGATGTTTATCCATAAATCTATCAGAAACCACCCAATCCTAGGAATCAGGGCAGCCGACGTTCCGCGATAGAATGAGATGTATAGCAGAGGAAACTCAAAATCATTCTCGGCAGCGACTCGTCGAATGTTGTAGGAGAAACATTGCCGACACGAGTTCCTTCTTCATCAGAGAGAGCTGAGAAACTTCTGAGGAAGTCGTCTAAGGTTTCAAAGCGTACATGGTAGTCGACTAACATTCATTTTCCCTTTGGGACACGATGTAGCGCCTCGGCAGACCATTCTGTCGTTACCTGTAAAACTGTCAAACTGCCTGTCCCTGGTTTGTTATTCCAGGCTAACAGGCGATGACGACGGGAAATGGTGTCCGGTAGAAATAGTGCTAAGCGTCCTCGACGGTTACTCGTTCAGCGTGGTGAGAAAAATCTCATCAGCACGAAGTGCAGCGAAAGCTAAGAACCAAGGGGACAAGGGGACTTGAATATGACCGGGCTGAATCCTGATGAGGCCGAAAAAACATGGGAAGGTGTTGACAACCATTTTCTGCAGCCTTGCGGACGCAGTGCTCTCTGTACGGATACCGAAGGCGGGCGTCATCGATGCAGTCAGAGTGGCGTCACCTCCATCCTGGACCCCATTGGGCACTGACCGTACGCGCAAGCTTGGTAGTTGGTGGCTGAGTGCGCTCCTACAATTGGACAGTCCGTCCCCTCTTATGGGGTAGGTTTTACTCGTCCAAGAACCAGCTGGTGGTGGTTAATGCTGGTGAGTGCACGTTAAGTATGTCGATACTAAGAGAATGCGAATACCTGCCTGTTTTGTAAATGGCACCGTGCTCCATGCCAAACAATGCTATTTCTAGGTCTGACTACTTCGGTGTTGTATGGACTGCAAACAAAAAGGTGTGTTACTGTTGTGGATAGAGACATTTCAGAGCAAGGTAGCGTCGTAAAATAGCTTCAGTAGTATAACGTTACGTAGTGAGGTCACATAACTTAACTGAATGCCACTACACATACAAAAATTACATATAAATTACCCAAAGGTAGTCAGTTCTACGATAGACCTGCTCTCTGCATTTACGAAGTGGTAGCTGAACCTACCACTATCGGACGTCGGCTTTCAACCTGTGACGTAAAAATCAGGAGGCGTGTGACGTCATAAATACGCCAACATAGATACTCGCAGAACAGAGCAGTGACAATATGTGTTTTGATTCTGTATTATTGTTTGAAACGTAGGTTGTGATGTGAGACCGATCTGCAGCTAAGTCTGAGTTCTAGGCTAGGTTGGACAGTAACAACTCGTTTGTAAGTTGTGGATGACAATGAATATGAATGAGAAATTTTGATTGTGGTGACAATAAGCATTAGCTAAGTCTGAGTTATAGGTTATGTTGAGAGGTGACAATTTGGTTGTTGATTGGCAGAGCCAACGAATATGATGTTTACGAGAACAGTAAATCTTTTTAGCGCTCGTATTTCACGCATACTGCATTGTGTTGATAAGTAGTTTATGTCCGCCATTTTGATGAGGTGATGAGTCAAAGCAGACGGTAGGAATCGGTATGTTCAATGTTTCCTATATGCAGGATACTAAACTGTTATATAATTATATTTTGCATTTTGCAGCAGAACTCCTCTCCTATTAAACTCTTGCCTTTTTATTTCTATCCTCTGTACTTCTCTACCTTTCCATTACAAAAATTCATGGCTCGCTAGTATTTAAACAACTGTTTATAAATGCCGAAATACGTTGAAGCACTTTTGTGTCATCATTAATGGTTAATTTTATTCAGTTGCGTAAGATGCAAACAGAATTTAACTACTAATTATTTTAATGAAATTGGGCTTAAAACAGCTTATGTCTCTTGTGGTTATTATCTGTGTTTCACCATTACTGGGTTCTGTATTACTCTCGTTGCGTTATTTTACACCAGTAGACTGTCGTGTGCAACGAAATAACGATGTTGTGAGTTTGGCTGGCAAGTTAACAAATCGCTTTGTTGCGATTTCTTACAACTATTTCCGAATTATCCGTCCTCAGCGGCATGCTCTTGTGTTGTGGAAATGCGCACAGAAACACGATACATGCTTTTGAGAAATTTCGTCCCGAAGCTACAGTTTTGCACTTGTTTTTGCACAGTGTTTATGTTGCTGCTGTGTGCCTAGTCCCCATTGATGTTCACTCGTTGTCATGTCGGTCTGGCGCCAAATTTGTTGTCCACTTCCTCTCTCTCTCTCTCTCTCTCTCTCTCTCTCTCTGTGTGTGTGTGTGTGTGTGTGTGTGTGTGTGTGTGTGTGTGTGTGTTTTTTATCTGTTTCTGGCGTCTTTTTTGCGTAGTTCCTTTAATGTATTAAATAGTGTGTCATTCCATGGTGTAGAGTAGTCGTTTATAATCTATTTTCCTTGTTTGTGTAGAAGGTTTTGGTAAAGGCTATGGCTGGTTTTTAGTGTTTTTAACTGTTTGCCTATTTTAGTTTGGTAATGGTTTTGCGCTGCCATGTGGTCAGCAAACGTGCTGTGAGAGGTATTACTTTTTACGGCTCTGAAATGTTTGTTTTGAAGTGTCTTCATGTTTGCCGTAAGTATACTGAGTTCGTGCATGAGATGTCAGCTGTATATGCCTGATCTGTTGAATTTGTCTGTGATGCTTCCTGTGTTCTGATTTTTTTTCCTGTGTTGTGTCATCTGTTCTTTATCCTATTTAAAATCCTTGTTTTTTCAAGTGTTTCCTATTCTGAGAACTATTTTATTGTTGTAGGTATGTGCCAATTTGTTTTGTGAATGGATTCTTGCTCTGCTGTCTCCTGTGTGTAACCATTGTCAGTTTGCTAGGTTCATTCGTGTTGTTGTAATGGGTCTTGCATGCATGTGGCTTGTTCGTTCCTTCTTCGTCCTTATAGTTTCTGGTTCAATTTCTCTATCATGTGGGTATCACAACCACTCTGCACTGCTGTTTGTTTTGTTGTGTTTATCACATGTGTATAATTCTGTTTGTTTATGGGTGTATAGATTAATTAGTGGAACATGAATCTGAAGCTATCTTGTTTGTGTGTCAACGGGTGGTTGGATTGATTAGGAGTAGTGGTGTTGTGGTTTCAAATTATAAATAGAAACGGTCAACAAACTAGTTTTCTGAATCTCACCGTACACGTGATTTCGCGATATACGGGAAACCCACACACCGTAAGCTGGCTTACGGACTATTCAGGTAGATGTAGACTTTTTTTTAAAAAAAATGACAGTGTGCGGTAAATTATATGGACAGTATTGAAAAATGGTAGTCTCCACATGCCGAGTTCAATCTTTGCTCGAAGGGGTGGACACATCGCCGCGCCTTTGCTCCCATTACTGGCGCTATGCCTTTGATGGTGGAGTCGGCAGCAGCCTTGTAGGGGAGGTGCACACACATAATGGGGTCGCAGCGGCGGGGGGGCTAGTTAATTACTGCTGCCTAGCTCGGCAGACACCTGTCTTAGCTCGTCCATATTCATGCACACACAGCGGGTCGCGAACAGCTGTTCCGTGGGCTTCTCCCCCCTCTCCACCCACTCATCTCTTCTTCTCTCTGTCTCTCTCTCTCTCTCTCTCTCTCTCTCTCTTCTCTCCTACCTTCCCTTCTGTAGTCTCATCTGTCAGCATTTGCCCTCTATCAAAGCCGACACCAAATCTGCGGTCCCCGCCGGATTAATCAGTCAAGCTGCAAATCTGCGCAAACGAAAATGTGATTACTACAAGTGAAAGCAAGCAAATTGAGTTAATGAAATCGCACGTATGTGTGTGTCAGCGGTGCACTGTGACGTAAGCTGCCAGGGCTAATTATCCAATTTATACGTGTGACCTGTTCCCTGAAGCTTACGCAACTACCTCCCTGTTACACAGAATACGAACGAAATGCTCAGAGTAGCCAACCTACTATTCATTTTTCTCAACAAATAGCCGTTCATTTCCTTTTTTTAGCTCCGGCCGTTGTGGCCGAGCGGTTCTAGGCGCTTCAGTCTGGAACCGCGCGACCGCTACGGTCGCAGGTTCGAATCCTGCCTCGGGCATGGATGTGTGTGATGTCCTTAGGTTATTTAGGTTTACGTAGTTCTAAGTTCTAAGGGACTGATGACCTCAGATGTTAAGTCCCATAGTGCTCCGAGCCATTTGAACCATTTTTGAACCTTTTTTAGCTAGTGGACTTATGGAAAACGTCTGACTGTGTAGTGACTGAAGCAACATCTTCAAAATAGGTGTACATTATTTAAAGCCATAGGTCATCAGCAACAGGTGAACATCGCTATAAATTTTTTTAGATTCCCGCTCTGGGAAGACACAAAAACTTGAGTGGACTGTGATCAGAGATCAAATATCTAGACACAGTGACATTAGCCAGCCAGGATGATTCAGACATGTTTAGTCTATAACGAATCAGATTCCTCACCCAGCCTGTGCTCGTCATTGAGGTGGACTATCCAACCAACTGGCAAGCTGTTTCGTGGCAGCATAGAACGGGGAGCCGACGTTGTCAGTGGCGTTGAGAAAGCAGCTAAAACCCGTAAGTTTAAACAAAGTTTCAGGACCGGAGCAAATATCTGTCAGATTCTGTAGAGAATTTACAGTTGCGTTAGCTCCCATTTTAACCATAATATATCACAGATTCCTTCAGCAAAAATCTGTGTGCAGTTAATGGAAGAATGCTCTGGTCACACCTCTCTACAAGAAAGGTAGGACAAGCAATCCACAAAATCGCTGTAGATCTGTTGTAGAATCCTGGAACAGATTCTGATCTGAAACGTAATTAGGTAATCTCGAACAAGCAACATGGTCTCGTAAAAGTCCATCAAGCGGTACCCAACTTGGGCTTCGCGTGAAATCCAGAAAGTTGTGGATCAAGGCAATCAAGTTCGTGCAGTATTTCTTGAGTGCCGAAAGGCGTTTCACTCGGTACTACGTCAACGATTATTAACAGACGTACGATTTGTGGGGTATCAAATAAAACTTGCGACTGGTTTGAGGATTTAATGGCCAGGAGGAGGCCGAATGTTACCGTGGATGGTCAGTCAGAAGTAGAAGTAACTTCAGTCTTTCCCATGAAAGTGTTTTGGGTTTACTGTTGTTCGTGTTGCATACTGATGACCTGAAAGACAATATTAATAGTAAATTCAGACATTTGGCAGATGTTACAGTTACCTATAATGAAGTATAATCTGAAAAAATGGTGCACAACTTGATAAGAATCCGAAATGTTCAAATGTGTGTGAAATCTTATGGGACTTAACTGCTAAGGTCATCAGTCCCTAAGCTTATACACTACTTAACCTAAATTATCCTATGGACAAACACACACACCCATGCCCGAGGGAGGACTCGAACCTCTGCCGGGATCAGCCGCACAGTCCATGACTGCAGCGTCAAAGACCGCTCGGCTAATCCCGCGCGGCTGAGAATCATAGATTGACACCTTGTTGTAAATGCTCTGAAATTGAAAACTTGCGCAGAAAAGAGTATTATTTCACTAGAAAATCGATGAGTCACAATTTGAAGGAGTCGACTTGTGCGATACCTGGGTGTAACAGTTTGTGAGGATATGAAATGGAATGGTCACACAGACTCAGTCGTATAAAAGGCAGGTGGCAGACTTCGGTTAATTGGCAATACAGTGGGAATATTCAGGAAGTCGACAAGTTAGATTACGTACTAATTAATTCTGCGTTCCATGTTGGTGTACTGTTGTTGGCGAACAGGGGATATTGGACGTATACAAAGAACGATCACAGGGTTTGTCGTCACGTAAATATTGGAAAACTTAAACCAGCAGATGCTTGAAGATAGACGCAAATTTTTCCGCTTCGAGAACCAGTGACGAATCTAAGAACTTTCAGCATCGCAGCGCGTCAGCAGTCGTAAGTATCGAAATAATTATGAAAAATCCGCCTCGACTGCACAAACTACCTGGTGTTTACCTAGGTTTCAGCGTGAGTAAACACGCCTTCTTCAGAACAAATATAAAACAGCTTGCCTAAATAGGCATAGTCAAAGGCTAAAATCTACACCTACAGCGGCAAGACCCCATAATTTTTTTTTTTTTACAAATACTTGGTACATATGTACCAAGTCAATAATATTACTTATCTCAACCCTGTGCTCGGTGGAGAGCCACTGGCACCATGCCACGTATAGCAACGCTGCCGGCAGTATCCCACTCGCGTTCGCTTACGGTCTTGTTCTGCGCCTCTAACGCCACAGCCGTCGACGTGACGTAAAAGCCTTAACCTTCCCTTTTATATAGTGCCAGATAGTATCTTCGCGGTTGGTGAGGCGGGAGAGTCGTTCAAGAAACGTCATACCTGTCCCTTTGAGGGCACTTCAGCCCGCTGGCAGTGCAGTAGTTACAGCTGTTTATCACTGGCGAAAAAACTGAATCAATGACGGTTTTATCACGTAAGTGGAACTGGTAGGGCACCGTGCAGGCGCAAGCCGGAACTAATTAGCTAAGCACGCGCCCTCCGCCGGAGCACGACCCCGTATTATGCCGCCGCGTGCTTTTACAGCCAATAAATTTGGCGTCCCCGTTTTACGGCCTATTATTTTCTTCACATGCGACAGCCACTGTGAGACAGGTTTCGCAGCGACTAGGATCGGTCTAACAGGCGCGTTTCTAGGAGCACCGCCATAAAACCCAGCCACGTCGTAGTTCCGCCCTGAATTATTACTGCCGGTATAAAAGTATAGTTCCGCGGATCACTGCAGACAGCCTGCCGCTGGAGCGAGAGGAGGGCTTACGATATTGTTATGAATAATGTAACCGAGTTTCAGTATACGGATACACCTGGGTCCCTTTATAGATCTCTCCGAGAAGAACGTTAACCGGAACTGCGACCAGAAGTGTCCATGCCCGTATACGGAGCTGCCTGTTTCGTCCTCTGGTCCTGTTTATCTGGTTGAGTAACATAAGCGCCACATTGAACGCACTAGCTCCCCTTTCTGCCACAGAACCTGCACTGTCGTGGTGAACAGTACTTTCCTGTAGCTACTGAAGACAACAGAGTCCCTTATAAAAATATAGCATACAAACAAAGCTGTCGTGGCACATATGACAGGTGTGCATATGGAGACAAACATAGCAGTGGCTTCTTCTTCTTGTTGTAGTGTTCAACCCTGAGGTTGGTTTGCAGCAGAGCGTCATTCTTCTCTCCTGTCCACCTTCCTCTTCATTTCCACGTACGTGTTACATCCAACATCATTCATGATCTGTTGCATGTATGATGTCCTTGGTCGCCCCCGCCGATTCCTTCCCTCAGTAGCTGTTTTTAATCTTCGTTGATCTGTTATGGGCCGTGGGACAACGGCAGGCATGTATTTCTTGATTCAATAATTTACCAACAGCCGTATGTATTGTAGAAATTTATTTTATAAACTTCTTATGTGTTACCAGTTTCGGCATTACATTGATGCCCTCTTCAGGCCCCTGTACACTGAGTATAACAAATGTACTATTATAAAAAATATAGAATATACGTTAACAATTGACAGTATCATGTTAACTCTGTAAGTGGCTCAGAAAGACATATTGTATGTCATTAAAACTACATGTAACATTATGGCAAATATGCTTCCGCCTATGTCATGCTGTTGTTAATAGTTTTCACTGTTTTACTCGCCGGCCGGAGTGGCCGTGTGGTTCTAGGCGCTACAGTCTGGAGCCGGGCGACCGCTACGGTCGCAGGTTCGAATCCTGCCTCGGGCATGGATGTGTGTGATGTCCTTAGGTTAGTTAGGTTTAATTAGTGTTGTGGATTGGCAGGAGAGCCAACCCAGGAATATTAGAGGAAGCCGAAAGGCACGTGTTTTAGCTCACGCAGGCTGGCGTGAGGTCTGGAACAGGAAAGGGAAATTAGAATGTAGAAAAACAGACGTAGCTGGAGTAATACTTAACTTTAATCCATTAATGGTGAACGTCGGTCTTGCCGTTACATCATTCACATTATTAATAGCAACTGATAATGGCGCCTTGCTAGGCCGTAGCAAATGACGTAACTGAAGGCTATGCTAACTATCGTCTCGGCAAATGAGAGCGTATTTTGTCAGTGAACCATCGCTAGCAAAGTCGGCTGTACAACTGGGGCGAGTGCTAGGAAGTCTCTCTAGACCTGCCGTGTGGCGGCGCTCGGTCTTCAATCACTGATAGTGGCGACACGCGGGTCCGACGTAGACCAACGGACCGCGGCCGATTTAAAGGCTACCACCTAGCAAGTGTGGTGTCTGGCGGTGACACCACAATTAGTTCTAAGTTCTAGGCGACTGATGACCTCAGAAGTTAAATCGCATAGTGCTCAGAGCCATTTGAACCATTTTGTTTTACTCCAATATAGCATGATAGATGAACATATGTATACGCTATAATTCATAAATCCGTACCAAACAGCTGTAATAGGCCATGCAACACAGCCATCAAAAGTACTGCATAAAATCATATCTCCAGTGGAATATTTTTTTAATAATTAACTAGTATAAATAAATAATAAAATAAAATACAAAAAATGTGACATAACTGTGTCAATACGTAAGTTACATATGTGTCTCCTAGGTCGTATTACGTGTGGTACGACAAATAGCTGCAGTAATATTAACGATATAAAGCATAGAAGAATTTGTCTTAAAACCCAATTGCATTTATGTATTAAACCAATGCAATCGTACTATAAAAATCATCTAACACCTGGTCACCGTTGGCACTTCATTAGAACTCCTGTGTAAGACAACCTGGCACTGTGTTGAGTGGATTAATGCAACGACAGTAGCTGCCTCATATAGTCATAGATACAAAGAAGATTCTCAATCTCTGTATATCAAAAAATGTCTATCTCCCTAGATATAAGACCTATACAATTATGTAGGATTATACCAAGTGGAATCGAACGAATAAGAAGGAAAGGAAGAAAAAGAAAAATATAGGAGGCCGCCTATAAGTCCGAACATAAACCTCAATATTAAATGTATACCATCCCTAAGACTAAGGGTACCACCTACAACCATGTCAAATCATTCTCAATGTTGCATTAAGGCCGGGTGTAGTAACGCATGAGATGACTTTCAGGATCTTAAGTACATCATCCAGTGTCATCATATTCTGTCTAAAGACTTACTGCTGTTGTTCCAGTGACTTTGTGTCTTAAGATATGCCCTACAAGTTTCTCTCTTCGCCTTTGGATTTGCCTCCACAGAGATCTTGTTTCCTGTACTCTCAAATGGCTCTGAGCACTATGGGACTCAACTGCTGAGGTCATTAGTCCCCGAGAACTTAGAACTAGTTAAACCTAACTAACCTAAGTACATCACAAACATCCATGCCCGAGGCAGGATTCGAACCTGCGACCGTAGCGGTCTTGCGGTTCCAGACTGCAGCGCCTTTAACCGCACTGCCACTTCGGCCGGTTCCTGTACTCTTCTAAGCACCACATCTCCAAGGACTATAGCCGTCTTCTCTCCCTACTGACCAAGTTTCACATCCGTGTAGGGCTACACTCCAAACGAAAGCTTTCATTATACGTTTCTTTATTTTCTGACTGATGTTCTTGCTGGTGAGTAGATTCCTCCCTCAGTTTTTTCCAAAGCTGTTTCACAGAGGAAGACCGCGCTGCAGTTCCTTCTCTAAATCCTCGCACAAACGAAAAAGTGGCTGACATCGAAATAAGTGTCCAAGGAATAGAAAAGCAACTGGAATCACTCAATAGAGGAAAGTCCACTGGACCTGACGGGATACCAATTCGATTCTACACAGAGTACGCAAAAGAACTTGCCCCCCTTCTAACAGCCGTGTACCGCAAGTCTCTAGAGGAACGGAGGGTTCCAAATGATTGGAAAAGAGCACAGATAGTCCCAGTCTTCAAGAAGGGTCGTCGAGCAGATGCGCAAAACTATAGACCTATATCTCTGACGTCGATCTCTTGTAGAATTTTAGAACATGTTGTTTGCTCGCGTATCATGTCATTTCTGGAAACCCAGAATCTACTATGTAGGAATCAACATGGATTCCGGAAACAGCGATCGTGTAAGACCCAACTCGCCTTATTTGTTCATGAGACCCAGAAAATATTAGATACAGGCTCCCAGGTGGATGCTATTTTTCTTGACTTCCGGAAGGCGTTCGATACAGTTCCGCACTGTCGCCTGATAAACAAAGTAAGAGCCTACGGAATATCAGACAAGCTGTGTGGCTGGATTGAAGAGTTTTTAGCAAACAGAACACAGCATGTTGTTATCAATGGAGAGACGTCTACAGACGTTAAAGTAACTTCTGGCGTGCCACAGGGGAGTGTTATGGGACCATTGCTTTTCACAATATATATAAATGACTTAGTAGATAGTGTCGGAAGTTCCATGCGGCTTTTCGCGGATGATGCTGTAGTATACAGAGAAGTTGCAGCATTAGAAAATTGTAGCGAAATGCAGGAAGATCTGCAGCGGATAGGCACTTGGTGCAGGGAGTGGCAACTGACCCTTAACATAGACAAATGTAATGTATTGCGAATACATAGAAAGAAGGACCCTTTATTGTATGATTATATGATAGCGGAACAAACACTGGTAGCAGTTACTTCTGTAAAATATCTGGGAGTATGCGTGCGGAACGATTTGAAGTGGAATGATCATATAAAATTAATTGTTGGTAAGGCGGGTACCAGGTTGAGATTCATTGGGAGAGTGCTTAGAAAATGTAGTCCATCAACAAAGGAGGTGGCTTACAAAACACTCGTTCGACCTATACTTGAGTATTGCTCATCAGTGTGGGATCCGTACCAGATCGGTCTGACGGAGGAGATAGAGAAGATCCAAAGAAGAGCGGCGCGTTTCGTCACAGGGTTATTTGGTAACCGTGATAGCGTTACGGAGATGTTTAGCAAACTCAAGTGGCATACTGCAAGAGAGGCGCTCTAAATCGCGGTGTAGCTTGCTCGCCAGGTTTCGAGAGGGTGCGTTTCTGGATGAGGTATCGAATATATTGCTTCCCCCTACTTATACCTCCCGAGGAGATCACGAATGTAAAATTAGAGAGATTAGAGCGCGCACGGAGGCTTTCAGACAGTCGTTCTTCCCGCGAACCATACGCGACTGGAACAGGAAAGGGAGGTAATGACAGTGGCACGTAAAGTGCCCTCCGCCACACACCGTTGGGTGGCTTGCGGAGTATCGATGTAGATGTAGATGTAGATTAAATACAATTTTGGCCTGTTCTATTCTGCCCATAATTTCTTTCCGGCTTCTACCATCCCTGGGCTGGGATCGTGTACTGTAAACAAGCTATCTGTGACAGTTGTTGGGAATTGTTGTGCCGCGTTGAGAGACGTGCGCAACAATATTAAAAAGCACATAATTCTTTTATCATCATAAAGCTATTCATTTACAACAACACCCAATCAAGAGAGGAAACGGCATGTTAGTCATAAAATGTTATTAGCAACAAATATAATAACCTTAATGCGCCATAATTAAAAGAAACACAAGGTAGCACCACCTACATGGCTCATTAGAGAATTAACAAGAACAGAAACTCACGTGATAATGAGTCGACAATACCAAAATTCAAGGAAATACCGTTCAGTTCGTAGGTTTTTAACAACTACATTCCTTTTAAACAACATCAGTGTTCAAATTACGGATACATCGTTTCAAATAAAACCAGCTTCAAAACTTAACCACCCGAGTAGAGCTGGGCAAACTCGTTCATCCTTGGGAACTAGTTCACTGCTGATCGTTCTTTTTGGGGAACCGTTCATTTTTACTCGTTCACCGTTCATTTGTGCTTGGTATATGGTTCTTATGAAAAACTGAAAACTAGTAGCGTAGGTGACTGAAGGATAGAGGGCACCAAGAGGGGGCTCTTGCCTCCCCCCTGGAGTATAGAGTTTTTATTCATTACAGTATTCTACATACTTTTAGAAGTAATTTCTGTGATTCTGCAGAACCTCTCGTTTAGCCAACCGTAGTCTTGTGTAGCTGATCGCAGGGAAACAATATAGGGTGGCGCACGGAAAACCAGCCCCGAGTACAGACTCCTCGCCAATTACGGACGATGTGTTGCCCGTTACGAGCAGATACAACAATCAGACAAACATGTAATAATTAGGCAGTGAATAAATAACAAGCTAATACCAGCAACAATTGCGAAACAATTGATGACGATGTGTAGAGAGCTGGAAAAGAGAACATGAAAATCTCACGCGACGTGCGTGGGCTATAGCTCATGTAGTCTCGTAAAGCTGTTGGTGGCTGTTTCCCGACCTAATAGACCACATGTGTCTTGTATAAAATTCTTCGTTTCGACTTCCACTACATAGCTACGCTACGTTGTAAACAATAATCATTTCCACCCTATACATACTTCACGTTATCTGTGAGTTCGTAGGCGAAGTAGAGACTTTATGGAAGCACAAAATAAAATGTGGTTTTCTCATACTTGCGTCACACGCTTAGTAAAAATTACGTTTCTACGACGCATTATTAAAGTTAATGCAGCAATAATAATAAAGTTCGCAGTAATAAAGTTTTTGGTTTGAAAGCTCCTTCTGAACCAATGTTTTTGAGATAATAAGTAAATACGATTTTATGGCAATCTATGTCTTTTCAAATGGAGAGACACCGCTTTTCCTACTGAGCCAAAATGACCAATAACCCACTTTTTTTTTCAATGAAACCAAACTAGCAGGTAATGCAAATTGGAAACAACCAAACTTAAAAATAATTAGAGCCTTCCTAAATGTAATATTTTGTATATGAAAGATACACGAAAATCGTTTTATACGAATTTTCTTACGCTAAAAATTAAGCAAATTATTGAAAGTTAGCTGCTAAATCAAGTCGATGAAACCAAAAAATACTCGTATATGAATAACAAAAAAAAAACTTGCCTTGTTATAAGTATGTCTTCTGCTGTTCATCGATATAATAAAGTGAGCAGATTTGCCCTTTTATTACCTGAAAATTACATACAACGTAATTTTTATGTAATTTACGTAACTATAAAATACTTTTTGATTACCGGTCGTGGATGCAAGTGCAAGAACAGTTTGGAGCACATGTAAAATAGGCGAGAGCAGCGAACGAAACGAATAACTGGATACTGAACTAACTTGGAGCAGTCGGCAGTGAAAATGAGACAGGTGGTCATGCGAAGAACGACAAGTGCGGCCGAGGGAGACCGAGACTGAGACGAGCACGCGACCGAGGCTGGAACGAGAACTACCGAAGTGACCGCCGCGACCGAAGTGAACTATGAACCGATCGTTCCTCGTTCCCGGGAACTATAAGTAGACCGCCGCGACCGAAATGAACTATGAACCGATCGTTCCTCGTTCCCGAGAACTATAAGTAGACCGCCGCGACCGAAGTGAACTATGAACCGATCATTCCTTGGAATTCGTTCCTCGGTCCTTTCGTTCCTCTTGGTGAACCGTTCCTTTGCACCCGTTCGTTCGCGAACTACCCATCTCTACACCAGAGGTGTGAAGGAACACATTAGTTTAAATAGGCCGCCCACAAAATACACAGTAGTAAAAACAGTGGCCATAAAAACAGCAGCCAGTAATTACAATCGTTCTTCAAAAATACCACAGCAAGTTAACACAGAACCTCTCACTATATATCAGTAATGAATAAGAAGCGTTTGTACCAGACACAGTCACCTTTTTAACTTGACAAAGTAAAGTTCATAAAATGTTCTTAACCCAGTGCATCTTGGCATACAAGAGATTTCTAGTGAGCCAAAAATCCATATACTTGTAAGTCTGACAAAACAGACCACGCGTCAAAAGAACAGGCCGACTGGAAAACCGGTTGACGTGCCCCACTTGACGCCAAGTCGGGAGTAGACCGCGTCCGCGCGGCGCAGGTGGTCCGCAGGAAGTTCACTTGTTGGCCGCTCGACAGGAATTATCGAGGCTGCCCCGGAAGCGGCAGCGCCGAAGCCCCCTCTCACAAGTTGGGGTACTTCTCCAGCGGGGCGCGCACCCCGCGCCAGAGCTGTTGAGCCCGCATCTCGTGGTCGTGCGGTAGCGTTCTCGCTTCCCACGCCCGGGTTCCCGGGTTCGATTCCCGGCGGGGTCAGGGATTTTCTCTGCCTCGTGATGGCTGGGTGTTGTGTGCTGTCCTTAGGTTAGTTAGGCTTAAGTAGTTCTAAGTTCTAGGGGACTTATGACCACAGCAGTTGAGTCCCATAGTGCTCAGAGCCATTTGAACCAGAGCTGTGGAGCGGGTGTTCAAAGCGGCTGTAGACACGACGGAATTGAACCGCCACACAGTCGTATCACCGAGTGCATCATACCTACAGTTCCTTTCGTTAACTTTTGGGACAAACAGAATAGTTTTGTGTTTACTTTGAGAGATAACAGACAAACAGTCAAACGAATTATGTTTGTTATTCCAACAGACAGAATGATATTCACAGAGCAATAAATTGGACATTTTGCTTCATTTAATAATGACGCACAAAATACAAATAATTTCATATTAATGTGAAATAATATAGGCTTGGTTTGCCTTCGCAAATGTTTTGCAACAAAATGCAGAAATAAACCAAAAGCTAGGAAATAATGAGTAATTAATACTTTGAACTTCTACCGCGACGTTGTAACACTTGTGTCAGCCATTGTGGTATACTTTGTACAAGCTTCTGTAAGTACAAAATACTTAGATTTTCCCATTCTTCTCGCCGGCCGAAGTGGCCGTGCGGTTAAAGGCGCTACAGTCTGGAACCGCAAGACCGTTACGGTCGCAGGTTCGAATCCTGCCTCGGGCATGGATGTTTGTGATGTCCTTAGGTTAGTTGGGTTTAACTAGTTCTAAGTTCTAGGGGACTAATGACCTCAGCAGTTGAGTCCCATAGTGCTCAGAGCCATTTGAACCATTTTCAACCCATTCTTCTCACAGCCGTGTCCTGACGTCTTGTTTGGACTGTATTGGGTCTTTGCAAATATTTTTTCTGACTCATATCATAATGGCTACATTATTATAGTTGAAACCATGGTCAAGATTTAGAATAAACATAATTAGTTCAACTGTGGGCTATTTTTCATTCGAGGGATACCATAAATTCTCTGTGGGGTGCATGTCCGGACTCGGTGGAAGGTATTGACAACTTTTGGACAGTTGTACAGGAGACACAACCGTACAGTATACGGGGTATGTTTGGGATCGCTGTCCTGATAAAATTCAAAACAATCTCCAATTCCCAGATTTTCTGCGCTCTTCTTCAAATTGTTCCTTAGAATCTGCAGGCACACATTTTTATCCATTGTTTCGTCAGTGAAGACCAGCTCACCCACTCCCTGGGTCGACATACAACCGCAAACCGTAACATGGTCCCTGTTACGTTTCACTGTAGCTGCATATTTTGTTCTTCCAGCTCTTTGTTAGGCTGCCGCCAGACCGTTATTCGTCCATCCGGTCCTGATATGTTAAATTTTGGTTCATCCGAAAAAGCTACTTGACTCCATCACTCCATGTTCTTGTTTGTGTGTTCCCTTGCGAATAACATCCTTATCTTCCTATTGGCAGGAGTGATGTAAACCTTCCTTTTTGCAGTTCGGGCATGGTAATTTTCTCTGCACAGTACTCGTTTGATTGTGCAATTCGTGTAGCAGTGGTTCGTGGATCTTTCTTGACCTTTTGTGTTATTGCCCTCTCTTCTCCTCTCTCAAATATCCTTGGACGGCCCGTCTGTGGCAGATTTTCTATCCTGTCTTCATATTTATATCGACGGGCGATGTTCCCTACAGTACTTTTCTTCATATTCAATGACGTTGCTGTTTCTCCGCATGTTCTCCCCTTTTAGTGATGGAACATTACGATCTGCCTCTGTTCAAAAGACCTGTTTTTACCTCTACGTACGGTTGTATACGAGCACACTTGTGTTTCCTTCGTGCTCTCGACAGGTAATGACTGACATCGCCGGATGTGACGAATAATTAAAGTGAAGAATAGTTAACCATCATAAATTCTTTCATACCCAGACATACTGTGCACAAAAACTTATGAGAGGCACTGTACGACTGCAAGTATATTTTGGTGTGCACTGCTGCTACCAGTATCATCCCAATACCAGTATACCATACCAGTATACCAGTCCAGCATCATCACGTTACATTAACTGGCGGTGAACGGAAAGAACGAGTATCGATGTCTCCGTATCAGCTCCAGTTTCACCGACTTTCCCGTCCTAAGCATTTCTCGAGGGAAGAAATATCGTGTCTCATTCTTCTTGGAACGTGCGCTCTCGTCATTGCAACAAGTAGCCCTCTGTCATACACACCGCCTCTCGTGTAGTGTCCACCACCGGAGATTGTTGACTGTATCCCTAATGCTCTCACGCTGACTGAATAAACACATATCGAAACGCACTGCCTTGGAACTTCTCCGTCCCCTGTTTTAAACCTATCCGGCAAGAGTCGCGAACTGAGAAGCAATCCTTGTGTAAGCCACTTACTTCGTAGATAAAGATTTTTCCACTGTATCTCAGTCTGCCATTTGCTTTTCCTAAAAGCGTCATCTGCAAACAACCGAAAAAGGCTGCTCAGATTGTCTCCCTAATCGTTTGTGCAGATTAGGAACAGCAAAGGGCCTATAACACTACCTTGGGGAACACCAGGAATCGCTTCTGTTTTACTCGATGACTTTCCGTCAATTACTACGAACTGTGATCTCTTTGACAAGAAATCACGAATCCAGTCACATAACTGAGACGATATTCCATAAGCACGCCGTTTCACTACAAGCCGCTTGTATGGTACAGTGTCAAAAGCCTTCCGGGAATCTAGAAATACGGAATCAATCTGAAATCCCTTGTCAATAGCACTCAACACTTCATGCTAATAGAGAGCTAGTTGTGCTTCACACGAACGATGTTTTATAATTCCATGTTCACTGTGTGTCAATAGACCGTTTTCTTCGAGGTAATTCAAAATGTATGAGGTAATTCTGCTGTCTCTACTGCGTATTCTCTGGACCTTATTCGATAGGAGTTTTTCTTCTTGTTTCTCTTTCCTTCCGTTGATTGGGCGTAACGTCTAGTCGTTTTTAAGTTCTTTTTCGTATTAGGTTCTAAGGTTATGACATGGGCGTCTATGACCTCATTTGTTCAAAAAAGAAAGAAAGAAATAAAAAATAAAAAAGCACTCTCGCGCTCTTCTTCGGATGGGTCCCGGCTGGTCCATAATCCATCTTCGAAGTCATCATTCTACGTTTTTAGAACTTGCTTGAGGAGTTTGCAATTCCCGTTGGTATCATCGGGGGAGAACGATTCCCAGATAGAAACCTTCGTTGGAACCGAATGATGCATCCCTTTTCTAATTGTATTGTTGGAACGGTTATTGTTTGTGACTCGATTATAGTTGCTGTATAAAAGGTTCTACGCAAAAAACCTCCCATCTCAGCAGTCGGTTAATCGGAAATTTTGACCTTGACCGCGTGCGCCTGATAAAAACAATTTGGCAGGCAATCGTTTCCGAAGAAAAGTTACCGGTTAGTGGGGAGAAGTGTACAAGTTATCTTAAAGAACAGCCAATTCCAGTTCTTCTATCCATTGCTTATCAGAATTTTGATTACAATACATAAAAGAGCGCAGTCGCACACGTGAAGCACGAAACGGAAAAAGATACCACATAACTCGAATAATTCACGAAAAACTCAAATGAAAAAGTTTAAAAATAATTAATATGGTCGCCAACCCAATTGGACCCTGTCTGTTCCCTAACTGAACGATATTGAGAAGAGCTATGATCACGAATCTGTTTAACTGCACGTGTGGCAACAGAAGGTTCGCACACACGTTTCCAACAGTTCAACACGGTACAGAGTAATAATGAGAAAATGATAGCATTTGCTTCGAATCATTAATAAAACAGAAACGTAATATTTTGGAATAGTAACAGACTGTTTTTATTTAAAATGATGAACTGGAGGCAATTGTTTTATGACATGCAAAAAATTTCTGGAATTTGCAAGCTAAACACGATGGAATGTTGTAACTAATTTGAAAACGCTCAAATGAATAGACAAGCATTGCCCTTCAACAAATTTGCAACGCCGGAATACGAACCAAGCCAACATACAGTGCACTTTGATAATTGACATAAAACGAAATGTGAAAAAATTCGTAATTTTAGTTAGATTTGCCAGAAAAGTAGCATTTAAGTTGACTTTGCCTTTACTTCAGTTGAGATTCGAGAATGAAATTTGCCACTGATTATTACTATAGGACAGAATAGTTAAATTCCTTAGGCTTCTTCAATAATTACTTTCATTTATGGTTCCAAATCAATAAGGAGACAAGTGACTTTCACATTCTTTCATTTAGTTTCTAAGCGACGGCACTCCGATATTTAATAACGGGAAAGGATTTGGACCCTTTGTAGGTGAAAATGACATAGGATGATAAGCTCGAGAATCTACAGTTTTAACGTGCAACACGTTACCGAAGTGAAGGTCGCTTCAAGTGACAGCGTAATGCTTCACAATGCTACAAAACGTGAAGTAAATAATACGATATGACAGTTCCTCGTAGTTGAGATGCTGTATCCGCTAATGCTCCTGTTGCTCCACACATAGCCCGTACACTTTAATTAACAATGCCTATTACGCAGCAGGATCTTGATGTTCTTGCAACGTCGTACATCTGCCCACATTTTTCATGCTTTTTGCGTCGCAATTAACGACTTCGCCTTACATAGACATAATTTTCCACTGTACACGCAACCCGCGCGTCCACTAACTCTCCTGTTTCACGCTGCCGCGGGCTCGCTCAGACGTCACATTCGTCGCGTCCAGTGACGACGCTAGCTTCCTAACTGCACACACTGACAAACGATGCTAAATTTCCCTACCGGCACTAACTACATCATACTACAGAAATAGTTTGCATTGGTTGCGAAAAACATATTCCATTTTCAATT
Source organism: Schistocerca serialis cubense (assembly GCF_023864345.2). Taxonomy (NCBI): domain Eukaryota; kingdom Metazoa; phylum Arthropoda; class Insecta; order Orthoptera; family Acrididae; genus Schistocerca; species Schistocerca serialis. The sequence goes on along the minus strand of NC_064641.1, from coordinate 864,547,761 downwards.
TACATCTAATATTTTAATGTTTGCAGAAAAGATAATCTCATACAATACGCAAAATTGACAAAAAGATTTAGGTATCACATCTCCGTTGTAGTGTCACAAGTGCAATGAAAATTACGTGGGCGTTTACTGTAGTGAATCTGCAACGTTATTGGATAATATACGTATATACATTCACTTCGTTTTCAATAGAGCATTTATTGGAAACAAATTGCGTTCTAACTGTGTGACCCAGGACCGGACGTATGTGTATGTGTCCTGTAAATGTACTGATATAGACAGAAACTCTGTTAAAGGTGCCGCTGTATTTTTAATCCGATTGCAGAGCGTAGCCGGTCTTTATCGGACAGTGAAAGTGCGTTAGATTGGATAGGTGCAATTACTCCTGCAGATGAAATTACTGCGACGTGAAGCTGTTTATACGGCAAACAGTGTTGCCATATATGCCTGATTCAGGCTACTGTTCATGAGAAACGCGATCTGTTCTCATCAGCGGAACTGCTTTCCCTGTGTGCGAAAGGACAGCGTATTGCACCAGCCGAAGAAAAAAATCAGCGAAATTCATCTGTGTGTGTGTGTGTGTGTGTGTGTGTGTGTGTGTGTATGTATGCTCGCGCGCCCACGCGCGCTAGACTGCCATCTGCCCTCTGGAGCACAAGCCCGGGACTGGGTATCAAATTGTGGATGTTTACACTTCTCTTAAATGTAGTAGTATCTCTGCAATTAACTCCCTCGACCTCCTTTTCTGTGTCATCGTAGGAACTGGCTCTTACATGCAGTTTCGACGTTAGCAAACATCTTGAAATTTAAGGATGAATCATGCATTACCCGTTTTCAGTTAAACATATGACTGTATTTCTGTATTCTTGCAGAGTAAACGCTCTGAAGGCAGAATAAACTAGATATGGTTTCTAAATCAATGATAGATGTGTTTCTTCTGATTTCGTTCTTTTTTTGACAGTAGTGTACACTGACGAGCCAAAACATTACGAACATGAATTTAATGAGATGTTGGTCCACCTCTGGAATGCAGTGCATCAGCGATTTTGCGTGTCATTGTTTCGCTAAGTCCACGGTGTATTTCCGGAAGTGTGTCTCACCAGGTGTCTACGCACACGCCAACCAGTTCCGGCAACTTGCGGTCCAGTGGCTTGTGGGAGCAGCGCTGGTGTTCACTGGCGTCCTCCATGTATTCCACGCCTCGATGTATTCAGAACTGCAGATATCTCCCGAAACGCCAGAGAAAACGCGCCTGACGACTGTTAGAAACGACACTGCACATACACTACTGGCCATTAAAATTGCTACACCAAGAAGAAATGCAGATGATAAACGGGTATTCATTGGACGAATATATTATACTAGAACTGACATGTGATTACATTTCTAACGCCATTTGGATGCATAGATCCTGAGAATTCAGTACCCAGAACAACCACCTCTGGCAGTAATAACGGCCTTGATACGCCTGGGCATTGAGTCAAACAGAGCTTGGATGGTGTGTATAGGTACAGCTGCCCATGCAGCTTCAACACGGTACCACAGTTCATCAAGAGTAGTGACTGGCGTATTGTGACGAGCCAGTTGCTCGGCCAACATTGACCACACGTTTTCAACTGGTGAGAGATCTGGAGAATGTGCTGGCCAGGGCAGCAGTCGAACATTTTCTGTATCCAGAAAGGCCCGTACAGGACCTGCAACATGCGGTCGTGCATTATCCTGCTGAAATGTAGGGTTACGCAGAGATCGAATGAAGGGTAGAGCCACGGGTCGTAACACATCTGAAATGTAACGTCCACTGTTCAAAGTGCCGTCAATGCGAACAAGAGGTGACCGAGACGTGTAACCAATGGCACCCGATACCATCACGCCGGGTGATACGCCAGTATGGCGATGACGAATACACGCTTCCAATGTGCGTTCACCGCGATGTCGCCCAACACGGATGCGATCATCATGATGCTGTAAACAGAACCTGGATTCATCCGAAAAAATGACGTTTTGCCATTCGTGTACCCAGGTTCGTCGTTGAGTGCACCATCGCACGCGCTCCTGTCTGTGATGCAGCGTCAAGGGCAACCACAGCCATGGCCCAGAGCTGATAGTCCATGCTGCTGCAAACGTCATCGAACTGTTTGTGCAGATGGTTGTTGTCTTGCAGACGTCCCCATCCGTTGACTCAAGGATCTAGACGTGGATGCACGATCCGTTACAGCCATGCGGATAAGATGCCTGTCATCTCGACTGCTAGTGATACGAGACCGTTGTGATCAAGCACGGCGTTCCGTATTACCCTCGTGAACCCAACGATTCCATATTCTGCTAACAGTCATTGGATCTCGACCGACGCGAGCAGCAATGTCGCGATACGATAAACCGCAATCGCGATAGGCTACAATGCGACCTTTATCAAAGTCGGAAACGTGACGGTACGCATTTCTCCTCCTTCCACGAGGCATCACAACAACGTTTCACCAGGCAACGCCGGTCAACTGCTGTTTGTGTATGAGAAATCGGATGGAAACTTTCCTCATGTCAGCACGTTGTAGGTATCGCCACCAGCGCCAACCTTGTGTGAATGTTCTGAAAAGCTAATCATTTGCATATCACAGCATCTCCTTCCTGTCGGTTAAATTTCGTGGTTGTAGCACGTCATGTTCGTGGTGTAGCAATTTTAATGGCCAGTTAGTGTCCTGCATGACTTACGGGCTGATCTCTCTCTCTCTCTCTCTCTCTCTCTCTCTCTCTCTCTCTCTCTCTCTCTTACACAAACACAAACAAGCCCCGCTTAACCTTTCGCTCTTCTTGCATCTCACACATTTCCTCCTCCTTTTCTAGTCCCCTTCTTCCGTTCACCAACCAGTTTGTGTTTTGCCACACTCTTACTACGTCACTTACGTGTCCACTCTGACTTTTATCGGACCGTCTGCGCTTCCCTCTTTCTTCCCGCTACGCCCTCTCTCTCCATGCACTCAGTGACCGTTCTGCCCGCACTACGGCACTGCGCCAACGTGCTCGCCACGGGCTAACAAACTTTGCCAAATTAAATGACGAGCGGCGGGAGACGGGCCGGCTGCGTAATTCGCGCGCAAACACGGCGCCCCGGAGCCGCGCGGCCGGCCTTTTAATAAAGCAGTACTCGGCCTGTAATGAGCATGGGCGGAAACCGCGCCGTAGCGATGAGCGACGCGTCCCGGCTGGCCACTCCGCTCATAAATACCGCAGCGTCGGGCGCGCGGGCGGCTTCCTTGTACCGCGCGCCCGCCTGTTTAGCCGGAACCGCTCAGCACGAGTGCAGAACGAAAACTGAATTACGGCTGCTTGTTTAACGTTAGCTGCCGACTGTTGATAGGCGCAGCGGCGATGCCGGGCGTGTCTGCCCTTCGGCGCCCTCTGTAACGCGACACTGCGTACGTTTAATCGGAGCCAACGCGCGCACCAAGGTACAGGGCAAAAGCGTATAACACTACCAAGCAATCAGAAGTTGCTGGTAGCGAACGTGTGGGCTATTCTATGTGATGAACCAAGATCCCTAATGACCTACGGTTTGGTATGCCAGAAAAGACTCTCAGACATCTTGAGACGGGTGTTACGATTAATCAAGGAAAACCCCCAGTTGGGAAAGGGGTCCAAAATTAGTTGGTTTCTGTCGAGTTCCATTTTACAATTTCTTTATTGATTACTTCAACCATTAAAAATCATTTCCTTATCACTTCACCAGGAACAGATCCAAAAAGCTAGTAGGCATGAGTGCCTTCTCAAAACAATTTACTTTATAGTTAACGGCCAAGACATTTTACTTAAAACCGACTTTGATAAAACATTTGATAACAAATCAAAATTTTCCAAGTACTGAAATTAAAAACTTTACTTTACCGTTAATAGCCAAGCCATTTTATTTAAAACAGACTTTGATGAAGCATTTAATACAAAATTAAAACTTTGCAAGTAATGAAACAAAAGAACCACGAATTTGCATACAATTTCGCTACCGAACATTTAGGGAGCCAACTTCTTTTAAACTTTGGCACAACAAGATATTAAATTACAAGGGCTCGCTAACAGGAAGGCAGAACTAGGATTTTCAAAGGATGCCAAGTACACTAAAACAATCAAAGTAAAGATGCAGTCATTCACCTTTTACAGTAACTAACAAAGTTAAAGGCACGCAATTTTAAAAACGCACCAACGAAAGGCAAACTTAACCTTTTTAAACAGTGGCCAAAAAAGAATCAGAGTAAAACACAACCATTTAACATTTTGCAATAACTAACAACTTTAATACCGTGTCCTGACACCAAAATGCCCTGGGATAGAAATAATTAACCGACCGGGTGTAAGGGCGGCCACAATTGTCTCCTGAAGGATGCTCAGGCTAGAAGCGGACTAACAGACCCACAACGCCTCACATTCGGCAATCACATCGACCTCACGCGAGGCCAGGGGAGGAGGAGGAATCAAATCAGGAACCATAATCCCTGCCCAAAAATACACTTCCTCCCAGGCAGTACTAATAAGAAGCCAAAAGATCACTGTCTATAAATACACCGGCAACAGGGACAGGAAGCCCGAACGCAGGAGGCCACGAGGCAGAAAAGACGCTGGTTGCACAAACCAAAATTCTTCAATTAACATCTAAACCTTTAACCAACTTAACTTGCAGTTTTTCAGAGAAGCAGCACGTGAACTCCGATGCAAAAGTTCCTCTCACGCGACCGTGTACACGTCGTCAGCGTCCCCAACTGGGCACAGTCACGCAGCCACGCGCTCTGTCACCGGAGCCCTCGTCTTCTCTGCAACCACGGTGGCGAAATACCACTCCTCAGGTTAGGCGAGTTACTACTCCATCATTCCCGCCTCCAGACGGAAAATTTAAAGACATCCGTTGCCGCTCCCACCACGTAGTGACTCGGAACCACAGCCGTGGCCCCCGGGTGCTCACAGCAAGAGCTTACAGCCTTGTCCCCCTCGTCTCGCACCGCCAGGATAGACCACGCGGCTTCTCTGAACAACAGCCAACTCACCACTGCCACGCCACGCCGCGGTCTCATCGTACGACATTCTCTAATTCCCGATTTTAAAAACCGACCGACCGACAATACGTACACTTCATAAGTGAGATATAGATAACTTTGTATAGCCATAGATTGTTTTGTGTTGCTGAGTTAAATACAATGAAAGTAATGTTCTTGATAGAAACAATTCGTCTTTTGGCTACAAAATCCTATTTTTTAATATAACTTCGGTTCAGTGCGATGCCCTTGCGCCACCTTACTGCGAGGGCATGTATGCCCATATGGCACCATTCCACTGGTCGACGTCAGAGCCAACGCCTTGCTTCATCAGTAACCTCCCAATCATCCAATAACTGCTTCACGAGAAGCGCCTCCTTCATTGCGCCAAACACATGGAAATCGTAGGTTGCGAGATCTGGGCTGTAGGGTAAATGAAGAAGAACAGTCCATTGGAGTTTTATGATATCTTCTGGGGTACGCAGACTTCTGTGAGGCCATGCGTTGTCAAGGAGGAGGAGAAGACGGCAATTTTTTTTTTTTTTTCGCCGAACAGGCCGATGTCGTTACTTCAATTTCTTAAGGGTAGCACATTACAGTTCAGAGCTGATCGTTGAACCATGAGGGGTGATATCAAATAGAACAGCCTCTTCACAGACCAAGAACACAGTCTATATGGCTTTACCAGCGACTTTCTCCCTTTCTTAAAAGGTTGTATATATTGCCATTTTGTTTCCGGTTCGAAGTGATGAACGCATAATTCAAATTCTATGACTGTGTTCGATAGAAAAGTTGTCTTGATCAGCCTCGTATCACCCATGCAATTCCGCACAGATGGTCGTTCGTTGCTCCTTATTAGGCAGTGAGTAACCCAGTAAGTAACACTTTTGAGTACCCCAGCTGATGGACGAGTGTGTCAGTACTACCAACGGAGACGTGCAGTTGAGCAACGAGGTGTTTGTGATCAGTCGATCACCTCGAATGAGTGTCCGCACGTTCCAACATTGCAGGAGTCACAGCTCTGTGCGGTCGGCCGGCACGCGGGAGATGAGACAGGTTTCTTCGACCTTCCTGCACTGATGACAGGTGCCATGCCCAACGACTCACCGTGCTTTTGTTTACTGCTAGGTCTCAGTAGACATTCTCCAAGCACCTATGAATACCTGCCATTCTCTGGTTTTCCACCAAAAGAAACTAAGTGGCGGCTTTCTGCTTGGAACGCACTTCCGTTAAAGACGCCATTTTGAAGGTTATGTATAGTGTCGCCACATATCGGAAGTTCATGAAACTATAGGAGCTGAAGCGTGAATATTCCACGATGCCCCACCACAAATTCTGCATTTTTTTGAGCCGAAATTGGCCGAGAAAAAGAAAGTGTTGCCATATTTGTTGAACGCCCCTCGTACAATTAATGTTTTTGATGCAAACGATCAGTCCTGAATGCTGAGGAAACCATGAAACACCCTGACTCTTATTAATGGTTAGTAGCGTCGTCCTACATAGATGTATTTCTCTCACTGCAGTGTTCCGTACTAATTTAGGCAGATCTATGTATACACGGAATGTGGGCTGAAGCTCTGAATTGCGGCTGCTTGAAAAGTTGCGCGGCCGATCTGAAGCGCACGTAGTGAGGTCTTGAGAATTCATCGTCCTCTGGTGCCATGTATGCGTGGCGCTACCCTCCTCCTCCTCCCCGCTCCCCGCCCCCCTTTCCCCCCTCCTCCCTCCAACGGTGAGGGGGAGCGATGGGTGAGCGAGCTCGCCCGGCGGCGCGCTGGCGGAAGGTTTGAAAGGGTTGTCTTCCGCGTACGTCGAGAGGGGTGTGGCTCTTCGGGAGCGGTCGACGAGGGTGACATCGATGCTGCACGCGTATAGATTTTTCCGGAACTGTATTTATTATTACCCATAGGTAAACCAGGGGGGCAGGCTTGAGTTCATTGGTAACATGCTGCGAAAATACTGTCAATCTTCGAAGAGTATTGCTTACGGGCACTAGAGGGACCCATTCTACAACACTCTTGGAGGGTTTGGGATCCTTACCAAATAGGGTTAGCAGCACGAATGGTAACAAGCTTGTTTGATCGACAGCAGAGAGTCAAGAAGATGCTGTAAAACCTGAATGGGCAGTCGCCTGAGGACTGACATCATCTATGCCGCGAAAGCCCCCTTACGTGTCTTCATGAACCAACTTTAAGGGAGGAACTGAGGAATGTACTACGACTCCCTGTGTATCACCATCTTACGGACATTGAAGATCAGACTAACTACAGCGAGCACAGAAGCATTTATCAGTCATACTTACGATTGTTCCATACGCGAGTGGAAGGAGAAGAAAATATAAGAAGTGGGAAATATCCTCTGTTGTGCACATCACAGTGGCTTGCAAGGTGTGGATGTAGAGGTAGAAATATGTTCTGGTGTCCCAATATCCTCTTGTCCGACCTATCGGTTGGTTACATAATTGATATGCAGGTACCCACGGAAGTCCATTGTCGAATGTGATTATCCTATCCCTTGCAAACTTGGTACGTATGCTAATGCGTTAATGTGGAACCGATTTACGGTGAAACAAAAATTAGTTCCAATTTTGGCCACCAGGTGTAAATCTGGTGCCATAAGCATCTCGTCGACGTCTCCGTGTTGATATTGGGAAAAAATCTGCAAGCGGTGGTTAATAATAAATTCGACGTTATGCCTTCCTAACTTGTTTGACCTTTTCTGCCCACGTTCCGTTCCTAATCCATTGCACATGCAAACAATTATATACATCTTTCTTGCATTCATAACGCCAGATTTGCACCTGGTGGCTAAAATTGAAACTAATTTTTTTCCGGCGTACGTCGGTTCTTCATTAACACATTAGAATACCTACTAAGTGTCGCTATCATATGATAATCACAGCACACACTGGAACTCTCCTATTAGCTGCGCTTCAGTTATAACCACGCCGGTATGTGTATTGATGTCACAAACTTTCGTCTCGGGGACGTTATATTTTATTTAACTCTGACTGTCTCACACCTAATCACCTGTTCTACGAGTTTATATTTCTTTCAGATCACACTGGAAAACTTTTGCTTCCATCCCTTTAGTACTGTTATTTCCATGAATCTGAGAAATTTGGGCAGTATCCGTCGTTTTCTGCATAGTTAAATTCCTATAGTTCGGTCTATGATGTACCTATTTTTTAAAATGCCGTTAGCGTTGCGGTCTTATAAATTACGTTGGTGCAGCATTTGCATTATTTGGTATTTCTGTAATTTAATATGATACATGCATTGGTTACATATCTATGAATGATAGAAATATTTCCTAAACCTCTCCAGCCAATGAGCGGGATCCCTCTTACATAAAACCATCGGCGAGACAGTGCTAAAAAAGATGCATAGTTTTGTAATCTTCACAAAGGATGAGGAGGAACTGTTTGATCAATACTTCTATGTCAATAAGTGTTGTAAATATGGAATGCTATTTTAGAATAACGAATTAAATGTTGCCGAAGAAAAGTTGAAAGAACCTTTTACATATTTTCGCAGTGATTGTGTGTAAAGGCATACCAGTCCGTAGCAGTTCCAAGTTCTAATTCATGCGTAGAACAGTATTATGCAACGAATCTTTCGTGTACAAAATTTATTAAGTAAAACTCTCTTAACGTTGCAAGAACTTTTGTTAAGCTGTTTCATGCAATTCGATATTTAATGGAAGTAAGTCTATAGAGAAAATCCACATTGCTAAAAGTTGTAGCCAAAAGCTAATGAGTCGAACACAGTCGACTTCATTGCAGGAGATAAGTCATTCACATACATCTACATCGACACTCTGCAATTTACCTGGCAGAGGGTTCATCGAATCAGCTTCACAGTAATTGTCAACCATTCTTTATTATTCCACTCTCGAACTGCGTGCGGGAAAGACGAACATCTATATCATACGTGCGAGCTCTGATTTTCCTTTTTTTTTATGATGATCGTTTCTTCGCATGAGGGTTGGCGTGAACAAAATATTTCCGCATTCCGAGGAGAAAGTTGGTGATTGAAATTTCGTGAGAAGGTCCCTCCGCAACAAGAAATGCCTTTGTTTTAATGTCCATCCCAAATCCTGTGTCATGTCTGTGACACTCTTCCCCCCCCCCCCCTCCAATTTCTCGATAATACGAAACGTGCTGCTCTTCTTTGACCTTTCTCGATGTACTCCGTTTATCCAATCTGCTAAGGATGCCACACCGAACAGCAGTACCACAAAAGAGGAGGGACAAGCATAGTGTAGCCAAACTATTTCGTAGATCTGTCCCATCTTTAAAGCGTTCTCCAAATGAAACGCAGTATTTGATGCGTCCTCCCCACAGAATTTTCTACGTGTTCTTTCCAATAAAAATTGTTCATAATTGTAATTCCTAGACACGTAGTTGAATTTACGGCTTTTAGATTTGAATTATTTACCGTGTAATCGCAGTGTTAACAGATTTCTTCAGCACTCATTTGGATGACTTTTCATTATTTAGAGTCAATTGCCAATTTTCTCATCATACAGACATCTTTTCTAAATCGTTTTGCAATTGGACTTATGATGGCTGTATTGGACGACAAACGACAGTATCGTCTGCAAACAGCCTAAGACGGCTATTCAGATTGTCTCCTAAATCGTTTATATAGATAAGAAACAGCAGAGGATCTATAATACACCTTGTGGAACACCAGAAATCACTTTTGTTTTACTCGATGACTTTGTGTCAGTTACAATGAACTGTGACCTCTCTGAAAGGAAATCACAAATCCAGTCCCATAACTGAGACGATATTCCATAAGCACCCAATTTGATTACAAGCCGCATCTGAGGTACGGTGTCAAAAGGCTTCTGGAAATCTAGAAATACGGAATCAATTTGCAATTCCTTGTGAGTAGGTCTTAACAATTCCTGCGAGTAAAGAGCTAGATGTGTTTCACAAGAACGATGTTTTCTAACTCCGTGTTGCCTGTGTGTTAATATAATAGACCGTTGTCGTCGAGGTAATTCATAATGTTCGACACACAATATATGCTCCAAATTACTGCTGCATATCGACGTTAATGATACGCGCATTCGTGCAATACGGTCGAGCAACAGTAGTATCTGGTTTCATAGTTGACATATCGGATTTTGTTGTATCATTTTAGACAACCCCTCATTGTTCAGAATGCCGAATAGCGTAGTTGGCATAATCTTAAAACTATGACACCCACTTTCACGGTACGTTCTAACATGATTTAGATTTTCCCTAAACCACTTCAGATGAATGATGGGACAATCCTTCTTTACCGTGTCGTTGTACAGTGGAAACTTGCGCTCTCATTTTAATAATCTCGTTCCTGTCTGGACATTGGATTCCAAGCTTGTTTTCCACGATTCTGGTGCTTTAGATATTGTTTACTGTCACTGATTACACCGTATTTTTGCTCCACACTTATACCAGCTTTGAGTGATGTCTAACGCACTCCTTCTGCACTCGCAAAAGTATTTCCTATTTTATATAAAGAAATCGTTTTTAAACCATTTACACGGAATGCTAAATTTCAGTTTAATCACCCTGCACTATTGTTCACACTGGTGCTAGCTTTCGCTCCTGTATCTTTGCTTTCATAGCCCTTCGTTAGTTTATGTCCACAACTATACTGAAATCCTGAAATAGCGCTCACGTTATCCCAGATTAACTATCCTAACTGGCGGATACTCATTTCTCAAAGCTGCTACTCTTCTGCTCTCTGGAACGTAATGATGATAAACATTTTGACGCGGCGATGCGACTGTAGCTGTTTTGTGGACCTATTCCACAGCCGACAGTTAACGCAATTAAAGTTTATGTAGTGTTTTTTGCTGGGCAACGTTTACCACGCAAAAGCTGAGTACCGTGCTTGTATATTTTGGCCTAACAGTAATTTCAGGGTTCGTTGACCGTCAGTTCTGTTAGCCGTGATGGCTAGAGCAGACCACCGATAGGCAACGCTCGCAGTTAATCCGACAACATCGCTGCAGTTGCGCTAAAAGTATAAAAATGAAAAAAAAAGTTCGATCTTGCTGCGCGAGTTTAAAGCGCTGGATAAATACCGACACGTTTAATATCACGCACAGGCTTTTGGAACGTAGAGATATTTTCTTTATTAACCGTGCTACCCGCTTTGTACTTCATTATCTTTACGAGTTGTTACTGGTGTGAAATGGCTGAGCGATGGACTACTGTGCCTCAATAAAAACATGCAGATCTATTATTCTGCTGCTAATATAGTGTTTCCATATCAAATTTTAATTGTATATTTCGTATTTAAAATCTGTACTATTAGTAGTTAGGTGACAGTGAGGTTCGCATTTTAGTTATTCGGGCTTTATTTTTCGAAAAGACTTGTCGGAGAAGTTTTTTTTTGTGCCAGCACGTCAGCAAACACTCTATAATCATTGTGTTTGTTACGGCAACAAATTTCAGCTATTGGTAGTCACATGTAGCCCAGCTGAAGCTGGAGAGACATTCCAGTCGCTTACACTCACACACATTTGTTGCAGGGGAAGAATCCAGAAGTACAAGTGCTGCGGACGAAATTTACGTTCGTCTAAATAGCTCTGTGCCTACTGATACTTTTTAATTAATATTCAGTAACTTCTCCGACTTAGAAGCAAAAGTCTTATATGTGAAGTTTCGAGTAAAACTGATCTGATATGCATGTACGTACCCGATGCAGTTCGATGGTCCATTTATGGAAAGCGTGACAAGACTCTGTGGCATGGATTGAAGTCATTGATAATAGCTAACTGTATATGGCATGCACGATTTGTGAAGTGCCCAGTCGGGCGGAAGTGACACTAATAATGGCATGATGCAAGTGGTCAGGATTTCAGGATGGGCGGTGGGGGTGGTGGTGGTGGTGGTGGTGGTGGTGGTGGTTAGTGTTTAACGTCCCGTCAACATCGAGGTCATTAGAGCCGGAGCGCAAGCTCGGGTTAGGGAAGGATTGGGAAGGAAATCGGCTGTGCCCTTTCAAAGGAACCATCCCGGCATTTGCCTGAAACGATTTAGGGAAATCACGGAAAACCTAAATCAGGATGGCCGGAGACGGGATTGAACCGTCGTCCTCCCGAATGCGAGTCCAGTGTGCTAACCACTGCGCCACCTCGCTCCGTCAGGGTGGGCGTTATACCTTCTATAATATTCACCGCGTCCAGACAGGCAAGTGCGGAAGTGCCTTACGACGTATAACTGCCACCGGAGACAAAGCGCAGCGGTTGACAGACTGCTATAAGTCCGTCCCCAGCGACTACATGGACTTTAATCTGCCTTCTTCCTTCATTCTGCTTCCTGAAAATTTGTAATCCTGATGCTGTTAAAATAAAGATACGTCACAGCAAGTGCGTGTGTTATTCCGAATTACGATGTAATGTTCCTTTGAACATGCATGCATGTCCGAAGGAACAGGCACTTCGGCGACTACAGTCGTTATGAAATACATTAAATGTATTCGCATTTGCGAATATGGAAAACCATCGGCTGTGTATTGGAATGACGACAATGAAAATTGAACCCGGATTTCCCGCTTACCGCGACCGGTCGCCTTACCATTAAGCTATCCGATAACTAATCACGGCCAGACTTAAACTTCCGTATGTCATCAACCATGTGTCTTCAACCATTACTTGTCCGGATTCAAGTCCCGATTCGGCATACATTTTCGTTGTCGTCATTCCCTTGTACAGCTGATGGCTGTCCGTATACGTAACTGCAAATGAATTTCATGTAGAAAGTAAAAACGGTCGATTCGGTAAACATACCTTCGAAATGAACCATCTCCAGCAAGCGTAATGGACAGCATGTTATTGTAAGAACAGTTACGTTCTAATAAATATCACGAACTACGGATATATTGGCACATCTCCATTGGAAAACCGTTTCGTCTCTATCATTTGTTTCGTAGTTGGCAGTGCATTCAAGAAATCGTCCATTCCTCAACCGGAAAAAAAACCGTAATTAATTTGAGCCGAAGTGCGGAAGGAAAAGAGGGGGAGGGGGGAAGACGGAGAAAGTGAAAGCGGTACAAATTAAAGTACTTACTTCCTATTGATTCACCTTTTAATGAAAACGCCTTCCCACGCGCCAGAAGAAACTCAATTAGTGAGCTTAAAAGCAATATTAATGCCTGCGGAGCTCGGCGAGACACCGAAACTTTCCAAAGTAATCGCTGAATTTTTGCGCGTGTCCTCCGGCAGAAGGCAGAGCGGAAACCAGTCATAACTTTATAAACTTTTTTGTCGTCCGAATTCTTAGTCGCAGAGTAAAAAAGCTACATTTCTGCGCCTGTTTTAAAACATTACGCCGCTATTTCTGTTGCTGGTGGGATATGCATACAGAACTTTCGGTGATTGTTTGTCATTCTTTGCGTCCATCCATTTTCGTATCCATTTTTTCTTTGATTGTTGTTTCTCGTCTTGTAAACGTCCCTTGAAAGATAAAGTCGTTTCATAACGCCTTATCCGTGGTTGACGCTGCTTTTTATCCACCATACTACATCCTGTTGATTGCCTTACATTCTTTGTCATTAATTTGGTCAACCTACAAGCAAAGAAGTTGCAGTGGCTTTGGGAGACTTGAGTCTTGTTGGGGAGAGCTGCATTATATTCCTATAAATTTTATTTAACATTCTGTTTCACGTTTATTGCAGGATTTAAGAGTCATGGAATACTCTGTGGCCGAGCAGTTCTGGGCGCTTCAGTCTGGATCCGCGCAATCGCTACGGTCGCAGCTTCGAATCCTGTCTCGGGTATGGATGTGTGTGATGTCCTTAGGTTAGTTAGGTTTAAGTTCAAATGGCTCTGAGCACTGTGGGACTTAACATCTGAGGTCATCAGTCCCCTAGAACGTAGAACTACTTAAACCTAACTAACCTATGGACATCACACATATCCATGCGCGATGCAGGATTCGAACCTGCGACCGTAGCGGTCGCACGGTTCCAGACTGAAGCGCCTAGAACCGCTCGGCCACTCCGGCCGACTAGGTTTAAGTAGTTCTAAGTTCTAGGGGAATGGTGACCTCAGATGTTAAATCCCATAGTGCTCAGAGCCATTTGAACCATTCATGGAATATTCAGGGCTGTAAGAAACTATTCTTGATTAGCCGCCATCGTAATTTAGGGCATATATTACAGACGCAGTTGTACTTGTATAGTGAACACACAAGTTAAACGCAATTATCCTTTGCGATAACAATTTTTGTGTGGAAAGTTGGCTGTAAAAAGTTTCAGCTAATGCCTTAGCAAAACACTGATCAAGACGAAACGATTGAGGCAACCAAAAAATGTTGGTTCCTATCCTTTTTCTCTTCTCATACACACAGTGAAGAGGTAGCTAATGCGCTGAAAATGTCTTTAGAAGTGCCCATGATCGAAGAGAATCTTTGGAATGTTCGCGCTTTGCAGTTGTAAGCGTGACGTGACTTCATCCTAACAACGCGACGACAGTGCAGGCATATTTCTGCAAATGCGGGTGCTCGAGCGTGGGAAGATACTTGCTGCAACACGTCATTTATCTGCCTCTTTGAAATGCAGGATTCCTGGCTAATCTGTAGCAGCGATGGGTTCTTAGAGTCTCTCTCCAGCATCCTGGGTTTCGTTTTCCGTAGATTCCTGGCGTCACTTTAGCTAAATGTTCAAATTGTCCATTGATGTCATAGATAATGCTGGTTATTTCTTTTGTGATTTCAGTATCAACGAGGTGATAAACGGTTGCTCCGTTTCCATGTTGTAGGTAGGAATCTTCAAGCATTTCGCGAATAGCTCCTTCACACATCGTCCGTGATCGAATTTCGAATCAATTGATGTGGCTGCAGGAGCCGGAAAAATATATATAATCGGTTTTTTGCTGGAACCGTGTCACCACTTAACTGCCTTCGCAAGCATATCTGATATGAAATATGATAGTTTTTCTATTCTGCTTCTTTCAACTTCACTTTATACTTTTCTCCATCGCAGTTAATGATGTGACCTTCCCCTCCCTTTTTTACGTTTTCTCTATAACGCCTTCATTTTACTTTCCCTTTTGCACTCACGCGCCTAATAATTGAAATTGCTCAAAAAGGTGTGTAGTTTTTTACATTTCTGAATGTGTCGCAGGTCTAATGTACGGAAGCGAAGGGATCAGAGAAAGAATGATGGATTACTCAGTTTAGGGTCGCTGCATAATAGAAGATTCAGCATACTGTAAAATCGAAAGCCACAATAAGAGGTGGTGCTAATATCACTGCTTTACTTCACTTACCGGCAGTACAAGGTTACCAGCCCTCCCACTGAAATATTTCTTACAGTGAGAAAGTAGATTGTAAGTAGATACACCGACTTTAAGGTGCAGTGTTAAGAAAGAAGGGGAGGCGTAGTTGACACAGAGTGCCACGAATAACAAATGAGTGTTTGTAGCAACATTCGCTGCTGTCTTTCAACGCTGCGGCCTTAAATAGTTAATCAAAAAGTCAAACTGAGCAAGGTGGCTCAGCAGTAGACAGCGAATGCCCTTTGAGGAACAGCGAAATTTAAATATGTACCTCTTCCGTAATCCCACCCCCTTCTTCCCAGCTGACTTAATTTAGGTTTTCCGATATGTGGCTCAGTCACTTCATGGGAATGTCTGGGTGGTTCATTCGGCGCGGCTATCGCCGATTGCATCCTCTATTCTCGTAAAAATAAAAAATAAATTGGAATGCGATATGCACGTACAGAGATGCCGGTAGTATCACATACACAAGGTACAAAAGAACAATGCATTGGCGCATCTGTCGTTTGTACTCAGATGATGCGTGTCAAAAGGTTTCCGTCACGATTATGGACTCACGGCGGGAATTAACAGCTTCTGAACGCGGTGGGGTAGTTGGAGCTAGAAGCATAAGACATCCAGTTTCCGAAATCGTTAGGCAATTGAATATCCCGCGATCCGCAGTGTGAAGAGTGTGCGAGGAATACCAAACTTCAGCCGTTAACTCTCACCACAGTCAACGCGGTGACCGACGGCCCTCATTTAACGGAAGTTGGCTCTGAGCACGATGGGACTTAACACATGAGGTCATCATTCCCACAGAACTTCGTAAACTTAACTAACCTAAGGACATCACACACATCCCTGCCCGAGGCAGGATTCGAACTTGCGACCGTAGCAGCAGCAGCGCGGTTCCGGACTGAAGCGCCTAGAACCGCTCGACCACAGCGGCCGGCTTAACGAAAGAGAGCAGCGGCGTTTGCGTAGAATTGTCAGTGCTAATAGACAGGCAACACTCAGTGAAATAACCGCGGAAATGATTGCGGGACGCACGACGAACGTATCCGTTAGGACAGTGTAGTGAAATTCGGCGTTAATAGGCTATGGCACGCGAGTGTGTTTGCCAACAGAGCGACATCGCCTGCAGTACCTCTACTGGACTCGTAATCATATATGTTGGATTCTAGACTATTGGAAAACCGTGACCTGGTCAGATGAGTCCCGACTGCAGTTGATAAGAGCTGATGGTAGGGGTAGAGTGTGGCACAGATCCCACGAAGCCATGGTCCTAAGTTGTCAACAAGGCACTGTGCAAGCTGGTGGTTGCCTGATAATGGTATGCTATGTTTACATGGAATGGACTGGATCCTCTGGATCAACTGAACCTTTCATTGACTGTAAATCGTTATGTTTGGCTACTTGGAGACCATTTGGAGCCATTCAACTTCGTTACGAACAACGATGGAATTCTTATGGATGACACTGCGGCGTGTCCACCAGGCCACAATTGTTCGTAACTGGTTTGAATAACATTCTGAACAATTCGAGCGAATGATTTGACCACTCATCGAATATTTGGGACATAATCTAGAGCTCATTTAGTGCAAAAAATGCTGCAGCGGCAACACTTTCGCAATCACAGACGGTTGTAGAGGCAGCATGCTCAGTATTTCTGCAGGGGAATTCCAGCGACTTCTTGAGTCCATTCCACGTCGAGCTGTCTGCACTGCGACGGGCAAAAGGAGGTCCACACGACGGTATTCCATGACTTTTGTGACGTCACTATAGCTTACATTTTCCCACAAGTCGAGCAGGCTGCTATTCATCACACCAAGTAGAGACGCTATCCGAGTCGTCCTGTATCTGAAAGATGACACAGTCCGTCCGCTACAGCATAAGCTACAAACAGGAGAGCAGTCCCATTACACTCCTTCCCTGAGGCACTCCTGACGATACTTTTGTCTCTTTTGGACACCCGATCGCCGGGACAGAGCACTGGGTTCTATTACTTATGAAGTCTTCAGGCCACTCACATATCTGACAAGGGAACCTCCCCATCGCAACCCCCTCAGATTTAGTAATAAGTTGGCACAGTGGATAGGCCTTGAAAAACTGAACACAGATCAATCGAGAAAACAGGAAGAAGTTGTGTGGAACTACGAAAAAAATAAGCAAAATATAAAAACTGGGTAGTACATGCGCAAGATAGGCAACATCAAGGATAGTGTGAGCTCAGGAGCGCCGTGGTCCCGTGGTTAGCGCGAGCAGCTGAGGAACGAGAGGTCCTTGGTTCAAGTCTTCCCGCGAGTGAAAAATTTACTTCCTTTATTTTCGCAAAGTTATGATCTGCCCGTTCGTTCATTGACGTCTCTGTTCACTGTAATAAGTTTTGTGTCTGTGTTTAGCGACCGCACCGCAAAACCGTGCGATTAGTAGACGAAAGGATGTGCCTCTCCAATGGGAACCGAAAACATTTGATCGCAAGGTCATAGGTCAACCGATTCCTCTCTGTTCTGTGCGCTGTAGTCGACTGACGTCGTGTGTATCGACGTTTGTTTGGGTGTAGCGTCCCCATGCTACGGCGCAGTTACCTCGCATCGGACGGACGGACGGACAGATAATAATTGTTTGAAAATAAAATTTTTTTTCACTCGGTGGAAGACTTGGACCAAGGACCTCTCGTTCCGCAGCTGCTCGCGCTAACCACGGGACCACGGCGCTCCTGAGCTCACACTATCCTTGATGTTGCCTATCTTGCGCATGTACTACCCAGTTTTTATATTTTGCTTATTTTTTTCGTAGTTCCACACAACTTCTTCCTGTTTTCTCGATTGATCTGTGTTCAGTTTTTCAAGGCCTATCCACTGTGCCAACTTATAACTAAATCTGAGGGGGTTGCGATGGGGAGGTTCCCTTGTGAGAACCTGTTCCGTACGCCAGGACCTCAGTTGTGAACAGTGGGGTATCGTGTCAAACGCTTTCCGGAAACGTAGGAATACTGAATGCGTCTGATGGCCTTTTTTTTCACTTGCGCAGCGGAAAGTGAGCCGTAGCAGACAGAGAAACGTAAGCGTGATTCGACGGGGGAGGGGGAGAAAAATGCGCGCGGAGCTGAGGGCCGGAATTGGCTGCGGCGGGCCCCCGTAATGAGTGCGACCGCTACCAAAGCGCTCCGCCAAAACAGCTGGGCCAGAGGGCGCGCCGCGCGTCGCTCTGCGGTCGCCCAATTTACGGCTATTAAGCTGTTTAATGATCTGGCAATTAAGCGCCGACCGGCAAAGAGTGCGCCAAACCTCAGGCCCGCACGCGCACCGCTCAATGTGGCCAAACCCGCCCGCGGCCACTCCTGCTCCGCGGGTTACCAGGCGAACGGAGAAAGTGCGCAAGCTTCCCATTATTAATCTGGATTTCCACAGACGTGAATTACTTACACACGCATCGTCCCTTCCCACTACCATCACCACCAGGACGCTTACGTATATTTTTGATCGTCTGCACGTCGCAGTTGGAAATGCTACTTACACAACTTCCAAAATGGCGGTAAGTGAAATTAACCGCGCGGGAGTTTAGCAGCTTTTAGCCAAAGAGCTCATAATGACGCTGATGAACATATCTACGTCCATAATCCGCAAGCCACCTGACGGTGTGTGGCGGAGGGTACCTTGAGTACCTCTATCGGTTCTCCCTTCTATTCCTGTCTCGTATTGTTCGTGGAAAGAAGGATTGTCGTTATGCCTCTGTGTGGGCTCTAATCTCTCTGATTTTATCCTCATGGTCTCTTCGCGAGATATACGTAGGACGGAGCAATATACTGCCTGACTCCTCGGTGAAGGTATATTCTCGAAACTTCAACAAAAACCCGTACCGAGCTGCTGAGCGTCTCTCCTGCAGAGTCTTCCACTGGAGTTTATCTATCATCTCCGTAACGCTTTCGCGATTACTAAATGATCCTGTAAAGAAGCGCGCTGCTTTCCGTTGGATCTTCTCTATTTCTTCTATCAACCCTATCTAGTACGGATCCCACACTGCTGAGCAATATTCAAGCAGTGGGCGAACAAGCGTACTGTCACCTACTTCCTTTGTTTTCGGTTTGCATTTCCTTAGGATTCTTCCAATGAATCTCAGTCTGGCATCTGCTTTACCGACAATCAACTTTATATGATCATTCCATTTTAAATCACTCCTAATTCGTACTCCCAGATAATTTATGGAATTAACTGGTTCCAGTTGCTGACCTGCTATATTGTAGCTAAATGATATGGGATCTTTCTTTCTATGTATTCGCAGCACATTACACTTGTCTACATTGAGATTCAATTGCCATTCCCTGCACCATGCGTCAATTCGCTGCAGATCCTCCTGCATTTCAGTACAATTTTTCATTGTTACAACCTCTAGATGTACCACAGCATCATCCGCAAAAAGCCTCCGTGAACTTCCGATGTCATCCACAAGCTCATTTATGTATATTGTGAATAGCAACGGTCCTACGACACTCCCCTGCGCCACACCTGAGATCACTCTTACTTCGGAACACTTCTCTCCATTGAGAATGACATGCTGTGCTCTGTTATCTAGGAACTCTTCAATCCAATCACACAATTGGTCTGATAGTCCATATGCTAGTACTTTGTTCATTAAACGACTGTGGGGTACTGTATCGAACGCCTTGCGGAAGTCAAGAAACACAGAAATGTTGGGTATGAAAATGGGCATCTCGTAGGAATCGTTTGGGAACATCCAATATGCTAATGATGGAGTTACCTTCCGAAGAGAAATTTTCTTTCGAAAATCGTTTTCGAATGAGTAAAATCAATTTTGAAACCTATCCATATTTCTGCCTCTGTACACTTATGTAGGATGCCGTGTCAGCTCGCATTGAATTACGAGTAACGCTGCAATATCTCGGCATCTGGAGTCACTGTAATATACATATAGCATTCCGAAGATCACTGGAGGTAGATCGAAAAGTAAGGCTTTTGTCTCAACAGTTAAGCTTTGTTTTTATTTTCGAAGTTAGTCAAGGGTCTGATAGGTCACATGTGATGTAAATGTAGGTTGTTTTACCGGTGGAATCTATAAATTTGAAATCAAACTTATTACTGCTGTGCAGAACAGTCATTACTCGACGATAGCGTCGGTACGAGCACTGTTGTATTTGCATATGCGTGCCATGGCGATGGTGTGGCCCAAACGAATAGCGAAGTTCTG
Source organism: Schistocerca serialis cubense (assembly GCF_023864345.2). Lineage (NCBI taxonomy): Eukaryota > Metazoa > Arthropoda > Insecta > Orthoptera > Acrididae > Schistocerca > Schistocerca serialis. Next base: position 864,527,281 of record NC_064641.1, on the reverse strand, counting down.
CATGACCCGATGAAGTGTCGGAAAATCCGTGCTGTCGATGCCCTGCTGTCGATGTCCTGAATGGCTGTTTTCACCTCAGCAATAATTTTGGGGTTATTGCTGTAGATCTTGTCTTTAATGTAGTCCCAGAAAAAGGACTCATATGTGTTTAGATCTGGAGAATACGGCGGCCAATCAAGGCCCATGCCAGTGGCCTCAGGGTACCCCAGAGCAAGAATGCGGTTCCCAAAGTCGTCCTTCAGGACATCACTCTCCTCCTTTGATGGGGTCGAGCCCCGTCTTGCAAGAACCACATCTTGTCGGAATCAGGGTCACTTTGGATAATGGGGATGAAATCATTCATTTTCGAAAACCACGTACCGTTCGGTAGTCACCGTGCCACAAGGAATATCGAACCGATTATTCCGTGACTGGACATTGCGGACCACACAGTCACCTGTTGAGGGTGAAGAGACTTCTCGATAGGGAAATGCGGATTCTCTGTCACCCAGATGCACCAATTTTTCTTATTGACGAACGCATCCAAATGAAAGTGGGCTTCGTCTCTAAACCAACACGTACAGCTATAATAATTCCTATCATGTCCCTTGTCTAACCGTGCAGTCTGAACGTGCTAACGCAAATCATTCAGAAGTTACGTCGATTTTATTTTGTATAGTGCAGTAATTGTCACCCTTTAAGACCTAGGTCTGCCAATTCTTTGTTTCTGACCACTACTACTACTACTACTACTACTACTACTACTAATAATAATAATAATAATAATAATAATGTAGTGTAGGCCTTACAGCAGTGTAGTAACCGTCATATTGTTACTGTTGTGCTGTCGCCGGCCGTGGTGGCCGAGCGGTTCTAGGCGCTTCAGTCTGGAACCGCACGACTGCTACCGTCACAGGTTCGAATCCTGCCTCGTGCATGGATGTGTGTGATGTCCTTAGGTTAGTTAGGTTTAAGTATTTCCCAATTCTAGGGGACTGATGACCTCAGACGTTAAGTCCCATAGTGCTCAGAGCCATTTGAACCATTTGTTGTGCTGTCAATTCGTTTGTTTACTTTTACGAAATGTATAATGCAGCAATTTCTAGCCTGTTGCGGGAACTTGGTACAACTTGGAGAAGGCATTTTCATGAGATATTCAAGCATATGTGAGGTACATGTTTCAGTTTTAATGACATAGGTGCATAGTGCAAAGTATGTTTGTAGGGTGTGGGCTCTATTGGGAAGGTGATGTTCATACATTCGTCTCACAAACTTTAACACCCATGTGATAGTGTCACACGTTCATGCTAATCCATGAAAAAAATATAATTATTCTGAACTTTTGTAACAATATCACGCAGCAGTGATAATAGGAATAACCTTTTAGGAATATCAGGGGCTGTCAAAAAGTTTGCGTTTGAGGACGTTGCTCCAGCGTATACGGATCGAGTACTGATTCCGATGACGGTGTATAGGCGAGGGATTAGTCGGGCATTAGAATTTTTCAGACGTGTACGCGGTGAATTTGGATACGTGAAATATGGCGTCCAAAATGGACCTAAGTGCTGTTACAGTTTTTTTGGCTGCCGAAGGACAAACACCTGTAGACTTTCACCGAAGAATGAAGAATGTGTGTGGGGCAGCACTGCGTCGAAAACCAGGAAAACTGTGACAGGGGGTGCTGCTGCTTCTTGATAACGCACGTACTCACCTCGCAAATGTCGTAACTCAGTAACTCCGGTGGGAGACACTCGATCATTCGTCCTACAGTACTGATCTCTCCCCATGCAATTAACACGCCTTCAGTTCCTTAAAAAAAAAGAAAAAAAACCTAGACGAGTCGACAATTCCTGTCGAACGAGAATTTTCAGCAGGCAATTAGGACTTCTTCATGCAGCAGGAGACGGTGTTATTTTCAATGTGGAGAAACGGTGGGATGATTGCCTCAATGCTCAGGACGACTTTGCCTGATTGGCATACCGATTCTGGACATTACACTCCTTATAATTTAGTTTCATGACCAAAATACAATAGACCTCTTCTGTTTTTACGCTTCAGACAACATTTTACCCCTCCGGGGGTAATTACGGCCATGTTGGAAACCACTGCTTTACATTATATTGAAATAACTATGCGAAAATCTGACGTATGTATGCCTGTCAGAGGCTGAGTAAGAGTTGAACAGGGGTCGCTTTGTCGTACTAAATGACTTCTCCAGCTGTTTGCATTGTGTTCGGGAGGCAACTGACATTACGTGAATGTAATTATTAGTTTCGAAGAAGTGGCGCTCTTCCACCTTGACGCCCTTGACGTCATCAAGGAAGGCAGCAGTGGCACGTGTACGTGTAACCAATCGCCACCTGCCGGAGCTTAACAATGGGGGCCGTGCTAACGAGACGGCGCATTACGGCGGACGAGCTGCTCAAGAATTAACACGATCGATCGTACGCAGTCCGTGTCCGCGGGGGGCAGCTCTGGAGGCCAGGTAACGACCTCACCTGTGGAAGTTCGACGTGGCCGGGCCCGTCAACGTGGAGGTCATTAGAGAGCGAGTGCTGGCTCGACGTCGCACGCACCGATCGCGCCGATTTTTGGAGGGACCTTTTCGTCAACAGACAGAGAACATATTCCTCTGAAGAATTCCTTGCCGTATCACTACAGATTCGTCGCCAGTGTCAGTACTGTTTCTCTTTATCTTTCTTCTTGTGGCGGTACGACGGTAAAATCGAGGCTTTGGAAGCTATAATATCGCCAACCAGTCACTTGACGAATTTATTGGTTGAGTTGGGTTGTTTTGGGGAAGGAGACCAAACAGCGAGGTCATTGGTCTCATCGGATTAGGGAAGGAAGTCGGCCGTGCCCTTTCAAAGGAACCATCTGGGCATTTGCCTGGAGCGATTTAGGGAAATCACGGAAAACCTAAATCAGGATGGTCTTAGGCGCTGGAGTCATGGACTGTGCGGCTGGTCCCGGCGGAGGTTCGAGTCCTCCCTCGGGCATGGTTGTGTGTGTTTGTCGTTAGGATAATTTAGGTTAAGTAGTGTGTAAGCTTAGGGACTGATGACCTTAGCAGTTAAGTCCTATAAGATTTCACACACATTTGAACATTTTTTTTTCTAAATCAGAATGGTCGGACGCGGGATTGAACCGTCGTCCTCCCGAATGCGAGTCCAGTGTCTAACCACTGCGCCACTCGCTCAGTAATTTACTGGTGCTGTGCCGGAATTTAACCTCGGCAAGGGGGCGATTTGCGTCAGAGACACTCAGTATTCAATGATGGGACCTTACTGATGGCGCTGACCCGAGTGGCCTTAACATGTAACCTTCCTAGCATATTACTGTACAATGTTCTTACCGACGCAGCTATCAAGCCACGACATACGGCCTGCCCTTACAGCTGCACTACTTCAAATATCTCTGCTCTGCTATCCAAACATAAAAAGAAGGCTCTAAGCACTATGGGACTTAACGTCTGAGGTAAGCCGGCCGTGGTGGCCGAGCGGTTCTAGGCGCTTCAGTCCGGAACCGCACGACTGTTACAGTCGCAGGTTCGAATCCTGCCTCGGGCATGGATGTGTGTGATGTCCTTAGGTTAGTTAGGTTTAAGTAGTTCTAAGTTCTAGGGGACTTATGACCACAGAAGTCAAGTCCCATAGTGCTCACAGCCATTTGAAGCATCTGAGGTCATCAGTCGCTAGACTTAGAACTATTAAACCTAACTAACCTAAGGACATCACTCACATCCATGCCCGAGGCAGGATTCGAACCTGCGACCACAGCAGCCTCGTAGTTCCGGACTGTAGCACCTAGAACCGCTCGGCCACCGCGGCCGGCTATCCAAACTTCGCAGAAGCTCTGCTGGAAACGTTGCTGCACTAAGATTCCCGGAAGAAGTAGCATTCTGAAGAAATTAGTTCTGACTCTGAAGAAATTCGTTCTGACCTTATCATCCTCAAGAAAGTGAAATGGAACATTTCTTCCTTCCGTCTTACGACTGGGTCCTACGTACACAGGTAGTTATTTGAGATTAGATTGTTGTTAATGTTGTTCATTTGTAATTTTATTTTCTATTAATTACCTCGGATTTTCCGTAGTTTGGTCAGTGTTGTTTTATCAAAACATTTCCTCCTGGTACTATTTGGTGTGGGTATCAAGCATTTCACCAATAATGTAGGATGGTTGGTACGAGTGTTTTGCGACAATCTGCTTTGTAGACAAATTGTGTTTTCTCATCATCCAATCAGTTAACCGAAATCTGCCACACACTCTACCTGCGACGGGGTCTGTCTAATGTTAGAAATCGTAACATACTGTTGCATTTACATCTACATCTACAAAGATACTTCGCAAGCCACAGCACAGTGCGTGGCGGAGATTACCGTATAGCACTACTAGTCACTTCCCTTCCTGTTCCACACGCAAATATAGCGAGGGAAAAACGACTGTCGATATGCCTCCGTATGAATCCTAATTTCTCGTGTCTTATGTTCGTGTTCCTTACGCGCATCGTATATTGGCGGCGGTGGAATCGTTCGCCATTCAACTTAAAATGCTGTTTTTCTAAAGTTTGTCAATAGTGTTTCTCGAAAATAACGTGTCATTTCTTCCAGGGATTTCCATTTGAGTTCCCGAAGCATCTCCGTGACACGTGTTGTTCGAACCTACCGGCAACAAATGTAGCTCTTCAGTGTCTTCGTTCAATCCGACCTGATACGAATCCCAAACACTCTAGCAGTGCTCAAGAATAGGTCACACAAGAGTCCTTTACAGGTAAACCACTCTTTCCTAAAATTCTCCCAATAAACGGAAGTCGAACATTCGCCTTCCCTACCACAGTTCTCCCGTGCTCGTTCCATTTCATATCGCTGTGGAACGTTATGCCCAGATATTTGAGCGACTTGACTGCGTCAAACAGGACAGTAGAAATATTGTATCCGAAAGCTACAGGCTCGTTCTTCTTACTGATCAGCATTAACTTACATTTTTTCCGCATTAAAGCTAGCTGTCATTCATCACAAGAACTAGAAAGTTCGTTTGAATCATCTTATACCTTCCTACAGTCACTCATTGGAGTTGAGGGATTGCAGCTGCGAGTCGTTGGTATTATGGTGATAGAGTACTACGTCTTTGCGCCTTATGAAGTGTACAGTTTTACATTTCTAATCATTTAAGTTACCAATGTTTCCACTTCTTCGATATTTATCAAGTTCTGCTTAAAAATTAGTAGTGGTACAGTTATTTTTCTACAGTATTTCATCATAGACAAGTGCCTCATCTATAGGGGTCTAATGTCACTATTAATATTTCTTGCTGAGTCATTAATGTACAACATGATCAGCAATGGTCTCAACACACTTTCCTGTATCCGCGATAACATGCTGCGTGGTCTCTACCGAGAAATTCTAAGTCACATACTTCGTTTAATACTGTGTACGACCGTATCTCTGTTTCTCTCACGCATTCAGCGAGAGAAATTTCGAACTTCCAAGCTCCCTGTTTTGTTGAGCCATGGTACGCACGTAAAACATTTTGTCGTGGAATAATCTGGTGAAGAGTCAGTGAACCAGTACTGTACGTACTTCATTCTGCGGGGGCGGCAGGTCGTGGACGTGCCGGCACGCGTTGTGAATATTGCCGCAGCGTGCTCCAGTAACTGCTCGCCTCGCCAACAGGTACCGCGAAAACTCGCCCCACCCCTACCGCCCCGGCAGCACTGCCTCCGCGGGTGTTGCTCTTGTGCATCCTAAGGCAGCAACTTCGCCGTAACACGGAACCCCCCCCCCTGCCGAGAACTTCACCGACTGAACGCATGTACCGGTTTCGGCAGCACTGTCGTGCCCGTGTTGTATGAACTCGTCAGCATGTGAAGGGCTTACCATAACTTCCGACGAGAGCCGCTCGGCGTGCCTTCTACGTAGGCGTTGCTCGCAGGATTTGCCTCGCAACAACAAACGAAGTTATGGTTCTCTTACGGAGCCGTGTGCTAGCGGAGGATTGGGTATTTTAGGAAGCTACTCCACCCAGAAGCCACCCTCAGCGCCTTGTTGGTGAATTGCTGAACGTCGATACGTCTCAGTCCTCCAGTTTTGCGTATTATCCGTCGTAGATAAGTTGCCACTTACCTAAAACTACACTACTGGACATTAAAATTGCTACACCAAGAAGAAATGCAGATGATAAACGGGTATTCATTGGACAAATATATTATACTACAACTGACATGCGATTACATTTTCACGCAGTTCGGGTGCATAGATCCTGAGAAATCAGTACCCAGAACGACCACCTCTGGCCGTGATAACGGCCTTGATACGCCTGGGCATTGAGTCAAACAGAGCTTGGATGGCGTGTACAGGTACAGCTGCCCACGCAGCTTCAACACGATACCACAGTTCATCAAGAGTAGTGACTGCCTTATTGTCACGAGCCAGTTGCTCGGCCACCATTAACCAGACGTTTTCAGTTGGTGAGAGATCTGGAAAATGTGCTGGCCAGGACAGCAGTCGAACATTTTCTGTATCCAGAAAGGCCCGTACAGGACCTGCAACATGCGGTTGTGCATTATCCTGCTGAAATGTAGGGTTTCGCAGGGATCGAATGAAGGGTAGAGCCACGGGTCGTAACACATCTGAAATGTAACGTCCACTGTTCAAAGTGCCGTCAATGCGAACAAGAGGTGACCGAGATGTGTAACCAATGGTACCCCATACCTTCAGGCCGGATGATACGCCAGTATGGCGATGACGAATACACGCTTCCAATGTGAGTTCACCGCGATGTTGCCAAACACGGATGCGACGATCATGATGCTGTAAACAGAACCTGGATTCATCCGAAAAAATGACATTTTGACATTCGTGCACCCAGGTTCGTCGTCGAGTACATCATCGCAGTCGCTCCTGTCTGTGATGCAGCGTCAAGGGTAACCGCAGCCATGGTCTCGGTTGGAAACTTTCCTCATGTCAGCACGTTGTAGGTGTCGCCACCGGCGCCAGCCTTGCTGAATGCTCTGAAAAGCTAATCATTTGCGTATCTCAGCATCTTCTTCCAGTCGATTAAATTCAGCGTCTGTAGCACGTGATCTTCGTGGTGTAGCAATTTTAAAGGCCATTGCTGCATCAGTGGAAGTGCGTAAGGTCTTTGTAGCATCACTGATGTCGATGTGTGGATTTGAAAGTTCTCTTTGAACAAACCATTTATAATGCTGAGATGTGAAAATTACTACCCGTGAACCGGTAAAGCGCTATTATGAAATAGAGATTCGTTTGTCTTCAGAAAAATTGTGAGTACCAAAAGAGTACAAGATGCTACAAAGTGAGAAATTTAGGACATTAGCTAAGGCGAAAAAAGGCAAGGTGATTGAAGCGAATGCCGTCATATTTTTACGAAAAGCGGAAGTTGAGGAGGTACAGATGTAGGTACCGTTTGAACTCAATATGACAGATATTTCCATTGCAGTCAGTCGGAAAGTATCTGATACAATCACTCGCAGACTCATCTCCAAAAAATGCGGTATTAATTTTGTGCTAATAGAAGGGAAACAAGGCTGTATTAATAAGTTATGATCTAGATCCAAAGGAACTACAGACCTTCGCTGCGATCGGGCATTGATTGAATGACTGGGAAAAGTTGAAAATTTGTTCCTGACCGGGATTCGAGCCCGGGCCTCTCCTCACTTTGTCAGGATGGCTCAGTCGGCAAAGTATCTGCCTAGTAAGCAGGAGACCAGGATTTGAATACCGGTCGGGAACAAATTGTCAAATTCCCCCATTGATTTCAATCAATGCCTGCTCACAGCCAATATCTGTAACTCCTTTGTGTCTTAATTCATAATGGGTGCTGGATCTGCAATAGCGTCTGTTGTTTCCGACTTTTCCGAAGGAACAAATACCCCCCTCCCTCCACGCACACACACACACACACACACACACACACACACACACACACACACACACACACACACCTGTCATAAATAAAATATGTGAAACGATTTATCCTGCCGCCGTGTGAAGTTGCGAGCAATTTTGACGTGAACCGCTACGCAACTCATTGTAGACTGCACTAGGAATTAGAGACAGTAATTTGATTCACAATAACTTGGAAAGCCTTAAAACAAAACATCAGTTGAATCCGTTTGCGGCGCTTCGTATTTAAGCGACGCGGCCTCTCCAACAATCAGTGCAGCCATCGTTGATTTTGAGAGCTGCAGCTGTTTACTCTCCTCTCAGAAGAACTGATTGAGAATTCAGCTGCAGGTATCTGCCAGACATACAGCCGGTACAGGGTGGTGTGTGCTCTTCTTTCGTCTGCTGCCTCGTGATTGCCTCGCAAACAAAGTGGGTGAATTTGTGGTTACCGGGGGTACATGTGGAGCGCACAGTTTTGACATCGTTTTCATATATGATGGAACGCGACTTATTTCGTGTATGCTGTCTGCAAGCCACCGCATGATGTGTGGCGGGGGTACCATTATCATATTGTGTCAAATCGCGACTGTGTACGGGAATAACGGCTGCCTTTGAACTTACGTACGAGCTTACCGTCACGATCATTTTACGAGAGACATGCGAGGAGCAGTGATGTTCTCCTCCACTCCATTTGGAATGCCCACTCTTGGAATACACAGGCCAACAAAAATTTTTGTTTGAAAAACTTTTTTTTACTTTGATAGCTGATCCTTATAGATTTTTATGAGCTGAATCGAAATCTAGCTTTAGTTTTTTTGTATCACCCATAGTTTTCTTGCAATATGCTTTTTATTATACAGTATAAAATCCTATGCTATACAGTAAACGGGGAAATTAATGAAACGCTTTTTTACAACATAAGCGTGGTTTGTATTTACAATAAGCTACTTAAAACAATGATATGTGTTAATAGAGGTTTCACTTGTCAGCTGGAATTGGTTTGTATTTCCTTTCTCTTTTATATTTGAAGCTTCTTGTGTAGCTTTTCCTACGATGAACTTCTCGGTGAAATGACCAACAGTTGTCCCCCATCATGTTGACGTTCCAGCGGACTTAGTAGCGTTTTTCCATCACGAGTTTTTGGTGAATCAATAAACAGCCTACAGTCTTCCTTTTTGTATTCAATACCAAACTCATTCATCAGACCGGGAATGTCTGAGCAGTACACTAAATCACCTTCTTATTGAAAAAACTTGGAAAATTGCTGCTCTCTCTTTCTGTTCATGTATATGCTGGTTCCAACTGCCAATAAATTCTTTTATTTTAATGTAGAACCAAACAATTCAGCTTTCCCTTTCGTTAAGCCCAGATCCCTAACCAAATCGTGAAGCTAGGTCTGAGTAAAGAATTGGGCTCTAGACTTTCTGTGGAATTCATCATCATCTGGTTCATCTAAATCAGATTGTAAATCAGAAAATAGTCCTGTTGGAATAGAATTTAAATCATCTCGTGGTTCAGGAACCAGCAAATCTACACCATGCCCTACTGGTCGGATGGCGGATGGAAGGTTAGGGTAGCTTATTACCTTCTTGTTTTTCGAATTATGACCAGTGATACCAACACTGCAAAAGTAGCAATCATCAGAAGGGTTTCTTGGCTCTCTCCATATCATAGGAACAGCAAATCTAAAGGCTTTTTTCTCCTTTTTGGACCATGTTCTCAAATCTTCAACGCACACAAAACATACTTTAAGCGGGGCCCAAGATTTATGTTGATCGAAACGAGGAGCTATGACCATTCGTTCATCTTGACTAATGTGAAACACATCTCCTCTATTGAGAAAGTGTTCATAGCTGTTAAGGTACGCACTTTAGAGCCCACGTTTAGTAAACATTTTTTCCCGTTTTTGTCCATACTACCACCTCTGAAAGTAACCTACCCTACACTCTTCGCAACACAAGAACCGGTACATGTATTCAACTGTCAGAGGTATCAGAACGGTTTTCGTTTATAACTTTCGACTCGTTCGTTTCCGGTACAGGGATCCTTATTTCAGGTTAACACATTTAGCCTTCTTCATCATCCAAGAAAGTCTGTAACATCATCACGGAATCACCCCGTGTATACGTACATTTACAGACGCCCGCGCCTATAACTTTGACACTGTCTCGTTGGATGACGATCCCGGACATAGGATCCTATTCAAAATACGATATACTCACTCCCCTCTACAAGTGCTAGAATTCTGTAACGAGAATGGCCGACCACCCTGAATAGTCAAATTTGCTACTATACACATCTTCAGGTACTTAAAATAATATTTAGTTCATTGTTTTTACTTGGCAGTTGCCTCTGATGATGAAGTGATGCGTTAGGCACGTGACGCTGTGGTTTTCCAGTGCCTGTGTTATTCTGATTACGACACAAAGTTCCTTTGTACATGCAGGCACTGCGTCGACTACAGCCGTCATGAAATTCATTAAATGCATGCATACAGCCGCGCGGGATTAGTCGAGCGGTCTGAGGCGCTGCAGCCACGGACTGTGCGGCTGGTCCTGGCGGAGGTTCGAGTCCTCCCTCGGGCATGGCTGTGTGTGTTTGTCCTTAGGATAATTTAGGTTAAGTAGTGTGTAAGCTTAGGTACTGATGACCTTAGCAGTTAAGTCCCATAAGATTTCACACACATTTTTTGCATGCATACATGCGTGTCCAAAGGAGCTTTACATCGTAATCAGAATAACACAGGCACTGCAACATGGTATTTATCTGCCGATACTGGGCAAACGACTTACAAGTACAACGTCTGACTTGTACGGGAATCGGTCGCAGGTTCGAATCCTGCCTCGGGCATGGATGTTTGTGATGTCCTTAGGTTAGTTAGGTTTAAGTAGTTCTAAGTTCTAGGGGACTAATGACCTCAGCAGTTGAGTCCCATAGTGCTCAGAGCCATTTGTACGGGAATACACACAATGGATGTAAGAGTACAGGTCGTAGACGCATGGTTAACGACATATAGAAGTTTGGGGCAGTTCATGAGTGGTGCACGGATAGCCAAATGGTAAGGTGACTGCTCGTCGTAAACGGGAAATCCGGGTTCGAGCCCCGGTCCTGCACAAAACTTCAATGTCGTCATTCCATTCTACTGCTGATGGTTGCCCTTATTCGCAATTGGCAATTCATTTAATCTATCTGTCGCTGTGCCTGCAGTACTCAGATGCATCGTAGTCTAAATAAAACTATGGTTGGGACTGGGGGCTGATGTTCTTTTCTTTGTATCTTACCAATGTAAATCAGTCACGGCTGCAACTCTAGGGACCATGGATAGGATATGACTAGAGTTCCGACTGCCAGTTTATCAGCTATTCTTGTGGAAATAATATTATTGTGTATATAAGGCGCATACTCGAAATGGGATTTCCCTCTAATATTATTCCTGATAAATATTGCAAATGCCACATATGAAGTTGTTCGCACTTGAATGGAGAAAAGCCGGCCACTGTGGCCGAGCGGTTCTAGGCGCTTCAGCCCGGAACCGCGCTGGTGCTACGGTCGCAGGTTCGAATCCTGCCTCGAGCGTGGATGTGTGTGAGTCCTTAGGTTAGTTAGGATTAAGTAGTTTCTAAGTCTAGGGGACTGATGACCTCCCATAGTTCTTAGAGCCATTTGAACCATTTGAATTTTTGAATGGAGAAAATGTGACTTTACAACAGTTCAGCTCGCCCATGTCGATAGGTAATTAAAGTAAACTAAAGTGGGAGATCGATGTGAACGCTAAAATAATAATAATAATAATTCCAGACTGGAGTGGGACAGGGTGACGGACTTCCACTATCACTCTTTAATATCATTCTTGAAAAAATTATCAGGACATGGGGAAAAGAAGTCAAAGGAATCCAAATTGGCATTAGAAAAGATAATAGATTCAATGTGAAGTGTTTAGCTTTTGCGGATGACCTTGCAATCCTCACAAATAAGCCACTAACGCCATAGAGAAGTTACACGAAATTGCACGAAGAACTGGCCTGCAAATCTCATATGAGAAAACCAAGTACATAGAATGAGTGCCACAAGACAAATTGCCTTTTGTGACAACCCATGGGAAAATCGTACAAGTACCACATTTTAAGTACCTGGGAGAAATCATCCAGCCATCTGCGATCAGTCGACCGGTGTGACCGAGCGTTTCTAGGCGCTTCAGTCTGGAACCGCACGACCGCTACGGTCGGAGGTTCGAATCCTGCCTCGGGCATGGATGTGTGCGATGTCCTTAGGTTAGTTAGGTTTAAGTAGTTCTAAGTTCTAGGGGACTGATGACCTCAACTGTTAAGTCCCACAGTGCTCAGAGCCATTTGAACCATCTGGGATCAACCTAAAGGCCAATGAGGAAAGAATAAAAAAACTACAGAAAGCATATAAACTCACGTGGAACTATTATAACAAAAAGTCCATATCCGTTAACGCAACACTGTCATACTTCCGGAGGCACTGTATGCATCTGAAACAACACAAATAGGTGGGCAAACTAAAATCAAAGAAATAGAGAAACAAGAAAGGAAAATTCTCAGGAAAATTTTTGCACAATACAAGAGCAAGGAATCTGGAAGAAGAGGCCAACATCAGAATTATACACTCCTGGAAATGGAAAAAAGAACACATTGACACCGGTGTGTCAGACCCACCATACTTGCTCCGGACACTGCGAGAGGGCTGTACAAGCAATGATCACACGCACGGCACAGCGGACACACCAAGAACCGCGGTGTTGGCCGTCGAATGGCGCTAGCTGCGCAGCATTTGTGCACCGCCGCCGTCAGTGTCAGCCAGTTTGCCGTGGCATACGGAGCTCCATCGCAGTCTTTAACACTGGTAGCATGCCGCGACAGCGTGGACGTGAACCGTATGTGCAGTTGACGGACTTTGAGCGAGGGCGTATAGTGGGCATGCGGGAGGCCGGGTGGACGTACCGCCGAATTGCTCAACACGTGGGGCGTGAGGTCTCCACAGTACATCGATGTTGTCGCCAGTGGTCGGCGGAAGGTGCACGTTCCCGTCGACCTGGGACCGGACCGCAGCGACGCACGGATGCACGCCAAGACCGTAGGATCCTACGCAGTGCCGTAGGGGACCGCACCGCCACTTCCCAGCAAATTAGGGACACTGTTGCTCCTGGGGTATCGGCGACGACCATTCGCAACCGTCTCCATGAAGCTGGGCTACGGTCCCGCACACCGTTAGGCCGTCTTCCGCTCACGCCCCAACATCGTGCAGCCCGCCTCCAGTGGTGTCGCGACAGGCGTGAATGGAGGGACGAATGGAGACGTATCGTCTTCAGCGATGAGAGTCGCTTCTGCCTTGGTGCCAATGATGGTCGTATGCGTGTTTGGCACCGTGCAGGTGAGCGCCACAATCAGGACTGCATACGACCGAGGCACACAGGGCCAACACCCGGCATCATGGTGTGGGGAGCGATCTCCTACACTGGCCGTACACCACTGGTGATCGTCGAGGGGACACTGAATAGTGCACGGTACATCCAAACCGTCATCGAACCCATCGTTTTACCATTCCTAGACCGGCAAGGGAACTTGCTGTTCCAACAGGACAATGCACGTCCGCATGTATCCCGTGCCACCGAACGTGCTCTAGAAGGTGTAAGTCAACTACCCTGGCCAGCAAGATCTCCGGATCTGTCCCCCATTGAGCATGTTTGGGACTGGATGAAGCGTCGTCTCACGCGGTCTGCACGTCCAGCACGAACGCTGGTCCAACTGAGGCGCCAGGTGGAAATGACATGGCAAGCCGTTCCACAGGACTACATCCAGCATCTCTACGATCGTCTCCATGGGAGAATAGCAGCCTGCATTGCTGCGAAAGGTGGATATACACTGTACTAGTGCCGACATTGTGCATGCTCTGTTGCCTGTGTCTATGTACCTGTGGTTCTGTCGGTGTGATCATGTGATGTATCTGACCCCAGGAATGTGTCGATAAAGTTTTCCCTTCCTGGGTCAATGAATTCACGGTGTTCTTATTTCAATTTCCAGGAGTGTATAAATACACAGACAAGATTACGGATACAATAATGAAAAGAAGAATGCAGTTCTACGGACATATCCACAGGATGAATGAAAACAGAATTTCAAAGCGAATTCTTAAAGTCATCAACTCAGGCAGGGGAAAAACAAAATGGATAAAAGAAGCTGAAGAGGATCTCAGACAAGCACACATAACAGTAAACGACGCAGAAAATAGAACTGAATTCAGGAACATAATCAAAAAACATAAATTTGACCACAACACAGAAGAGACCAGGATGCAAATGGACAGCGGAGCGAAAGAAACAACACAGTGAACACATGAAGAAAATTTGGGCTCAGAAAAAACATAAACAATCATCATAAAGGAATTCAAGTTCAAACGCTCTCTTAAATGGGAATAATCGAAAACAATAATGGCTCTGAGCACTATGGGACTTAACTTCTGAGGTCATCAGTCCCCTAGAACTTAGAACTAATTAAACCTAACTAACCTAAGGACATCACACACATCCATGCCCGAGGCAGGATTCGAACCTGCGGCAAAACAATAATAATAGTAATAATAATAATAGTAATAATAATAATACAGTTTGAAAATGTTGCGCTGCCGATGCTAAGTCGTGCCTTTTCGCCTGGTACAGCGCTGATCATTGCAGCGGCAGGCTTAAACAGGGTCACCTACTCAGCTTCGTGTTTTACCGGACATAAATGCGAGAGACTCACTGGTGGCTGCTGCCCGTGGAGCTAATCGGCCGCCAGTTTCCAGAGAGGTGCTTCATAAACAGAATTGTAAAAATTACCGCCAGTGAACGGGTGGTAGGGGAATTCCCCCGATAGACCAGCGACAGAGCGTAAAGGCCGACGAATCGTTAAAACGAGAAAATAATTGGCGACCGCGCTGCGTCCAACTGGGGCTGGCTGTGAGCGCGCCGACCAGCCCCCGAAAGCCACACTCCACTCGGCCAGAATATTGTTCGCTGCAGAATCAACGCCCGACGGCCCATACGGGCAATGTGTGAACAACGGTAAATGCTTCAAAACGCCAAAGCATCAAGTTACCGTCGAGTGACCGTTTTATTATAGCAGCGCGTCCCCGAACCGTAATGAGTTCTCGCTGACCGGGGATTTCAATACTTCCACTACTGTGCTACGATTATATCCACTAATCTTCGATAGCTGGCCACAACTACATATCGAGAACTAACTCTTTCGCAGTGGTATATATTACAAAAACCTTCAGATCAGAATGTTCAATGCCACTACTCATTCACGTTAATTCCTTCAGTTTTTCCATCAGATGACTGTTTCACATGGGCTATACCAATTAAGAAATAGGAGGTCAGTGTTTTATAGAGCGACATCGTAAAGTAGGTGTACTGTTGACGGTGACACACTACTTAGCGAGTCGGTGTACAGCAGTTCACTAAATTGCAGGGAGCATAAATACACCCAAACTATGTCGACTGCTTTGGGGCGATTATCGCGAGCTTTCGTACGTATCGTATACATGAAAGCTGCAAGGTTTTCTTTTTGTTTCGTAGCGTGACCTCCTGATAGCCCTCTATTAACGCTGAAGGCGATATGGTACCACCCGATACTCGGTTATCGCATTTACCAGTTTTTTCTTCTGTTTCTTTATGTTACTTTTTGATATGTCTCTATTAAAGGAGAAGGCGATATGAGAAAATCCAGTTTAACTCACAGCACCTGTCGGCAAAGTCTCCATTAGAAGTCGCGCCACTGCCACTCGTTCTGAAGAACATTACTTTGTCATTTGAATTGGTTCCGCGTTCATGTAGCGCTAATATTTTTCTAGAAAGCTGTCCATTTTTTGGTGTTTCGCATTTCAGCGCTCCATACTTACTCGCATTCTCAAAGCGTTCTGCTTTCTGAGCTGTGACTCCCAAAACAGCTCTCAGACTAACGAACATCAGTTACTTTTTCTGTATCACAAGTAAATTAGTAAATATTTAAATATGCGAAAAACTCATATCGTTCTTCAGATGTGCGACTCAAATGTAGGGTGCAAAAAAGAAACCTGATATCGTCGAATCGATCAAAATTTGCTGAATGACGACAGGACAGAAAATCGCCATCGTGGAGCTACGGGCGTAAAATTTGCAGCCAAACAGCGACAAGCGCACGCAAATGAGTGGATTAACCTGCCTCAGTTAAAACGTGTTATACTAATGCAATTGCTTAAGCTGAATTGTCAAAACTCGGCAAAAGCTAAATTTGTATTCACGGCTGGTTAATGCGTTGTTCACTTACTGGGCAAAGCTAGACTATTAAATCAATTATCCTGCAAGTAGTGTAATTGCAATAATTTGTTATCATAATGCGTTAGAGAAAGAGCACATCAGTAAGGTTGTCGACATATATACCTGTACAATCTAAAGGATAAGTGTTTTAATTTTTGGTAATATTCTGAGACCATGAACGAGAGTTTACTCCGGCACGCAGGTCAGTAACTGTGAACTAAGTAATCTGATGATAAAGAAAGCAGTAGTTAAATTTTGAAGCACCACTGCTTTTTCAAATGTATCCACGAAATTTCCGCCGCCAACATCGCTAAAAAGTTGACAACGTCGAAGAAATGATTGGGTCGCCTTCTCGAAAAATACTGACGTGTTAAGAATGATTGCCACGATCTGAAAAATTATTCCCATCAGCTCTTCACTGGTGTCGACCGCACAATTTCGCAGTTATTTCGGTACGGGTCGTTTGCCGTCTCATATTTGTTGGAACGCTTTCGCTTCAATCTTCTGATACTTTCACCTGTGTCACTCTTTGACATAATTACGATACACCAAATAAATTTGCGATTCCGTATACTAATAGGAAAATCTAAGCTTCCGGTCGACAGTGTATTCGGTTTTCCTCAAAACCACACTAACCGTATTGTGTTTCGTATTTGTTTACTGAACAATGTTGTTTTATTTTCTTTCAGGTAAGTATCACAAGCAGCAGCTTTCCTGACGCTCTCTGCTCACGTGCAAAAAGATGGGACGGTCTCGGTGAAGCTCTTCCTGGTTTTTCATCATTTAAGAACGGCCCGATTTGTGGTCGTACAAACGTTATATGTTTGACCTTAAAGAGCCACTTTCATCGAGGTAAGTTTTCATAATATCAATTATTGTGGAATGGCGACACGTTAGCGTTTTCTTTGTATGCAGGATTTTTCAATTGTTACGGACGGCATTCTGGCGGAGACGGATATCACACTCACAAATCACACTCACAACGCCATTGCGTCATTCTTGTACTTAAGTTTTTGTAGGAGATTAATCTGTGCTCATGTCTGGAGGATACCTTCATACTTTTGAATTATAGGAGATGGTCAAAAATTTTGAGATAAATAAGTGTAGGTGTCTGGCGATACGCCTGATGAGAAGTAGACACACGGTTGTCTTGCTGCATCACCGTTTTACGCAAAATCTACGGATCTTTACTCCTTTGCCTGTTCAGAGACGCCATATTAACAGATGGCATTCTGGCCGAACAGAACTATGACGACGATAACATTCGTAAGTGGGCTTTTCTTGGTTATTGGACGGGAATAACTGTGGCGCCTAGACTGTTAGGCTGTAGCAAAGTGAGGAAGGAAGTGGTATTTGAACGGAGTAGCACAGAAGTTATCACACGCTGTCCATATGTTGCTGGAATGTGTTTGTGGGGAGATACGAAGGTGTTTGCTATGAAAAGCAAAGTGCATGCTTTAACTGCGAGTTTCGTCGTGTTCCCACCAACATAAGAATAGCTGCCTTTCCATGCAGCTTCGGTTACTACTGTAGAAACTGAAGTGTCAGAGTTACATCGGCACTCACATTAGGTGTCGAGCAAGACATCGACAGTACTTGTCGCATAAACGAATGTACAAACTCAGTCTAGACGTTCATATTTATGTCCCTTGTTCCAGAAACAAAGCCGGCCGCGGTGGTCTAGCGGTTCTAGACGCTCAGTCCGGAGCCGCGCGATTGCTACGGTCGCGGGTTCGAATCCTGCCTCGGGCATGGATGTGTGTGATGTCCTTAGGTTAGTTAGGTTTCAGTAGTTCTAACAAGGGAACCTCCCCATCGCACCCCCCTCAGATTTAGTTATAGGATGGCACAGTGGATAGGCCTTGAAAAATTGAACAAAGATCAATCGAGAAAACAGGAAGAAGTTGTGTGCAACTATGAAAAAATAAGCAAAATATATAAACTGAGTAGTCCATGTGCAACATCAGTAACATCAAGGAAAGTGGAAGCGCAGTAGCGCCGTGGTCCCGTGGTTAGCGCGAGCTGCTACGGAGCGAGAGGTCCTGGGTTCAAGACTTCCCTCGAGTGAAAAATTTACTTTGTTTATTTTCGCAAAGTTATGATCTGTCCGTTCGTTCATTGAAGACTCTGTTCACTGTAATGAGTTTAGAGTCTGTGTTTTGCGACCGCACCGCAAAACCGTGCGATTATTAGACGAAAGGACGTGCCTCTCCAATGGGAATCGCAAACATTTGATCGCAAGGTCATAGGTCAACCGATTCCTCCACAGGAAAACACGTATGATATATTCTATACGACGCTGGTGACGGCATGTGCGTCACATGACAGGAATATGTTGTCGACCCACCTAACTTGTACACTTGGCGAATGGGTAAAAAGATTCTTTTACCTTGCCCGATTTAGGTTTGCTTGTGGATCTGATAATCACTCCCAAAAAACTGATGAAAACATAATAGTTTGTCACATAAACTGAAAATAAAAAATTAAACTTTTCGCTCGAGGGAAGACTTGAATCAAGGACCTCTCGTTCCGCAGCTTCTCACACTAACCACGGGACCACGACGCTCCTGTCATTAGATTGGCCTTCATGTTGCCTGTCATCCACTAATCAGTTTATATATTTTGCTCATTTTTTCATAGTTCCACACAACTTCTTCCTGTTTTCTCGATTGATCTTTGTTCAGTTTTTCAAGGCTTATCCACTGTGCCAACTTATAACTAAATCTGAGGGGGGTGCGATGGGGAGGTTCCCTTGTAAGTTCTAGGGGACTAATGACCATAGATGTTAAGTCCCATTGTGCTCAGAGCCATTTGAACCATTTTGAACCAGAAACAAATTAAAAGTAGCTCTAATCCCTCAGTTCTGGGCGAGACACATAGGAGGTATACATAGTTTCTGAGGCTATGTTCTTAGTGTCAGAGTTCACCAACACCTGAGCCCCGCAGTGTCTCGGACAGCAAACAGCCCGTTCTGTCTTAATAGCAACGAGTGAAAGGTTTCGTAAAATAAAAGCAGTGTGTTGTATCGCGGATAGATCCGAGGATCTCGCTGGCCCATAAGTAGCACAAAATCCTACACACAATGCACAGAGGCAAGTATTCTGTGTTGACTATTGCAGTAATGTTGAAAGCTGATACAAGGATACAATCTTTTCAGAGGCAACACATGATGACCTGCTATGTCTGTGGCATACTGCTCTACTACAGAGGTCCCTGAATTAGTGCCAGAGATGATCTGAAGTCATATCCCGTGGCTCCCCACAACAGTCGTTAGTGGTAACACTGTCGTCTCTCACCAAAACTTTGGCAGCATTCAATGCACCACGTCGACATCATATCCGCATACGACAGTCATCGGAGGTAATGTAAAACGGTGTGTCATATATCATGTAGATTGAGAGGAGGACTTACAGAAAAATGCATATCAGCAGGAAGCGTGTGGCGAATGAATTCATACCTAGAGACGTGTCAGACAGTAGCATTCCCAGACAGTGGGTGTTGTGTTGCGAGTGTGGGGCAACACATGCACTATTACATATGCCCTAGACGCAGGCGAACGCACTGACGACTTAAGAGCACGGATAAACAACAATAAACTGTTTGCTTTTGTCCTTTTCCCGTATGCCTGAGGGGCTGAGCGGATGTATCTACCACATTCCAGTACTAAATATCTTGTCACTCTGTTACATTAACTACTACATTCTAGAGCCAGAGAAACTGGTACACCTACCTAATATCGTGTAGGGCCCCAGCAAGCACGCAGAAGTGCCGCAACACGACGTGGCACGGACTCCACTAACGGCTGAAGTAGTGCTGCAGGGAATCGAAACCACGAATCCTGCAGGGCTGTCCATGTATCCGTAAGAGTACGAGGGGGCTAGAGATCTCTTCTGAACAGCACGTTGCAAGGCATCCCAGATATGCTCAGTAATGTTCGTGTCTGGTG
The DNA here is from genome assembly GCF_023864345.2 of Schistocerca serialis cubense. NCBI lineage: Eukaryota > Metazoa > Arthropoda > Insecta > Orthoptera > Acrididae > Schistocerca > Schistocerca serialis. The sequence goes on along the minus strand of NC_064641.1, from coordinate 864,507,150 downwards.
AGTTTCATGGCCAGCGGAAATGTTTAAACTCAGAAGAGTGTTCCTGGAGCCACTTTGTAGCAATTCTGGACGTGTGGGGTGTCGCACTGTCCTGCTGGAATTGCCCAAGTCCGTCGGAATGCACAATAGACATGAATGGATTCAGCGGATCAGACAGGATGCTTACGTATGTGTCACCTGTCAGAGACGTATCTAGACGTATCAGGGGTCCCACATCACCTCAACTGCACAGGCATCACACCATTAAAGAGCCTTGAGTAGTCCCCTGCTGACATGCAGGGTCCGTGGATTCATGAAGTTGTCTCCATACCCGAACTCATCGATTTGCTCGACACAATTTGAAACGAGAATTTCTTGTGCGTTTGAGTGCTTGCTCTGCACAACCTTTATTTTAATAACAGTGTAGTGTAGAGTACCGCCGTTGCTATCGACCCTTGTATCGTACAGGCTTTTGTTTGTTTTGGTTAGAACAGCTCAGAGTCAGTTAGACTGTCAGTGAGAGAGCACCGCAAGTTCCTGCTGCTAATAAGGCGAGTACACCGTTCACTTATTACATATTTTTACGAGCTTCAAACAGGAGCGATTTCAGTAATGAATAGGAATAGGAACTGCGATTGCTGTGTACAGATGCGAGCTGAGTTGCTAACCCTTCACTCACAGCTCCAGGCTGTGTTGGCTTCTGTCACACTGTGGCAGGTCGGACACGGGTATGCGAGGGACGTCTCCTGATCGGTCCACTGCTGTGGCCGCCCTGGCCAATGCCTGCACTGAGGTGTATCCCTCACCCATAGTCGAGTGGCAGATCATTCCAAAGTCTTGCAGGCAGCAGAAGACTTTCCGAGGGGCCGATCGTAGAGCCTCCTCGGTTCGTTTCGGGCCTTATCTGTAGCTGACGAAGTCTCTGAGCCGGATGCAGTCGTCCACCCTGTTCCAGAAGAGGCTGCTCGGCCCGCAAGGGTTGGGCATTCACAGAGGGTGGGTTTGCTGGTAGTTGGGAGCTCCAACGTTAGGCACGTAATGGGGCCCCTTAGGAATATAGCTGCCAAGGAGGGGAAGGAAGCCAGTGTGCATACCGGGGGGAGTCATTCCGGATATGGAAAACGGTGCTTTCGGATGCCATGAAGAGTACAGGGTGCAGACAACTGCAAGTGGTGGCCCATGTCGATACCAATGACGTGTGTCGCTTTGGATCGGAGCAGATTTTTTCTGATTTCGGTCGGTTAGCGGAAATGGTAAAGACTGCCAGTCTTCCTTGCGAGAGTAAGGCGGAGCTCACCATCTGCAGCATCGTCTCCTATGTCGTTAATATACGCTCCTGGAAATTGAAATAAGAACACCGTGAATTCATTGTCCCAGGAAGGAGAAACTTTATTGACACATTCCTGGGGTCAGATACATCACATGATCACACTGACAGAACCACAGGCACATAGACACAGGCAACAGAGCATGCACAATGTCGGCACTAGTACAGTGTATATCCACCTTTCGCAGCAATGCAGGCTGCTATTCTCCCATGGAGACGATCGTAGAGATGCTGGATGTAGTCCTGTGGAACGGCTTGCCATGCCATTTCCACCTGGCACCTCAGTTGGACCAGCGTTCGTGCTGGACGTGCAGACCGCGTGAGACGACGCTTCATCCAGTCCCAAACATGCTCAATGGGGGACAGATCCGGAGATCTTGCTGGCCAGGGTAGTTGACTTACACCTTCTAGAGCACGTTGGGTGGCACGGGATACATGCGGACGTGCATTGTCCTGTTGGAACAGCAAGTTCCCTTGCCGGTCTAGGAATGGTAGAACGATGGGTTCGATGACGGTTTGGATGTACCGTGCACTATTCAGTGTCCCCTCGACGATCACCAGTGGTGTACGGCCAGTGTAGGAGATCGCTCCCCACACCATGATGCCGGGTGTTGGCCCTGTGTGCCTCGGTCGTATGCAGTCCTGATTGTGGCGCTCACCTGCACGGCGCCAAACACGCATACGACCATCATTGGCACCAAGGCAGAAGCGACCCTCATCGCTGAAAACGACACGTCTCCATTCGTCCCTCCATTCACGCCTGTCGCGACACCACTGGAGGCGGGCTGCACGATGTTGGGGCGTGAGCGGAAGACGGCCTAACGGTGTGCGGGACCGTAGCCCAGCTTCATGGAGACGGTTGCGAATGGTCCTCGCCGATACCCCAGGAGCAACAGTGTCCCTAATTTGCTGGGAAGTGGCGGTGCGGTCCCCTACGGCACTGCGTAGGATCCTACGGTCTTGGCGTGCATCCGTGCGTCGCTGCGGTCCGGTCCCAGGTCGACGGGCACGTGCACCTTCCGCCGACCACTGGCGACAACATCGATGTACTGTGGATACCTCACGCCCCACGTGTTGAGCAATTCGGCGGTACGTCCACCCGGCCTCCCGCATGCCCACTATACGCCCTCGCTCAAAGTCCGTCAACTGCACATACGGTTCACGTCCACGCTGTCGCGGCATGCTACCAGTGTTAAAGACTGCGATGGAGCTCCGTATGCCACGGCAAACTGGCTGACACTGACGGCGGCGGTGCACAAATGCTGCGCAGCTAGCGCCATTCGACGGCCAACACCGCGGTTCCTGGTGTGTCCGCTGTGCCGTGCGTGTGATCATTGCTTGTACAGCCCTCTCGCAGTGTCCGGAGCAAGTATGGTGGGTCTGACACACCGGTGTCAATGTGTTCTTTTTTCCATTTCCAGGAGTGTAGATCAGGAACAATAAAGAGCCTGTAGCACTTCCTTGGGGAATAACGGATAGTACTTCTGTTTTACTCGATGACTTTACGTCTATTACTAAGAACTGTAACCTTTCTGACAGGAAATCACAAATCCAGCCGCACATATGAGCCGATATTGCATTGGCACGCAGTTTGATTAGAAGACGGTCGTGAGGAACGGTGTCGAAAGCCTTCTGGAAATGTAAAAATATGGATTGTTTGTTGATTATGCTGTCATTCACCGTCTTATAAAGTCATCAGATGACCAAAACGAAACGGAAAATGATTTAGATAAGATATCTGTATGGTGCGAAAAGAAGCAATTGACCCTGAATAAAGAAAAGTCTGAAGTTATTCACATGAGTACTAAAAAAATCCGCTAAATTTCGATTACTCGATAAGACAAACAAATCTTAAGACTGTAAATTCAACTAAATACTTAGGGATTACAATTACAAATAACCTAAATCAGCACGATCACTTAGATAATGTTGTGGTAGAGCAAACCAAAGACTGCGATTGATCGGCAGAAAACTTAGAAGGTGCAAGAGGTCTACTAAAGAGACTACTTACACCACGCTTGTCCCCCATATTGTGGAGTATTGCTGTGCGGTGTGGGATCTGCATCAGGTGGGATTGACGATGACATCGAAAAAGCTCAAAGAAGGGCGGCTCGTTTTGTATTACCGCGAAATAGGGGAGATAGTGTCAAATGACATGATATGTGAATTGGAGTGTTATCATTAAAACAAAGGCGCTTTTCGTTGCGACGGGATCCCCTCATGAAATTTCAATCACCAGTTTTCTCCTCCGATTGCGAAAAATTCTGTTGGCACGCACCTACATAGGGAGAAATGATCATCACGATAAAATAAGAGAAATTAGGGCTCGCACAGAAAACCTTAAGTGCTCGTTTTCCCGCACGCTGTTCGAGAGTGGAACGGTAGAGAGACAGCTTGAAGTTGGTTCAGTGAACCCTCTACCAGGCACTTTATTATGAATAGCAGAGTAATCACGCAGATGTAGATACTCATCCGACCAGGCAACGTGTTTCCATTCAAAAACAGTGCAATGTCGGTGTTGACGGGCCCAGGCGAGGCAGTCATCAAGGGTACACGAGTGGGCTTCACCTCCGAAAGCTATATCGACGATGTTTCGTTGAATGGTCCGCACACTGACGCATTGAAATCTGCAGCAGTTTGCGGAAGGGTTGCACTTCTGTCACGCTGAACGATACTCTTCCGTCGTCGTTGCTCCCGTTCTTTTTCCGGCCGCAGCGATATCGGAGATTTTATGTTTTACCGGAGTCCTGATATTCACGGCACACTAGTGAAATGAAATGGTCGTACGGCAAAATCCCAATTTCATCGCTACTTTGGACGTGATGCGTCCCATCGCTCGTGCGCGGACTAGAACACCAAGTTGAAACTCACTCACATCTTGATAACTTGGCATTGTAGCAGCAGTAACCGATCTAACAACTGCGCCAGACCATTCTCGTCTTATGTAGGCGTTGCCAACCGCAGCGCCATATTCTGCCTGTTTACATATCTCTGCATTTGAATGCTCATGCCTATACCAGTTTCTTTGGCACTTCAGTGTATAAACCATTACAGTGACGGTAGCCGTCTGCATGAATGTCATGATGTTCAAGCGGCGAATGGTTTGAGACGAGGCAGATTGTGGCGACTACAACACCAAGTTCAAACTCAGTCACATCTTGATAACTTGGCATTGTAGCGGCAGTAACCGATCTAACAACTGCGCCAAACCATTGTTGTCGTATGTAGGCGTTGCCAACCGCAGCGCCATATTCTGCCTGTTTACATATTTCTGCATTTGAATGCTCATGCCTATACCAGTTTCCCTGGCACTTCAGTGTATAAACCATTGCAGTGACGGTAGCCGTCTGCATGAATGTCACAGTGTTCAAGCGGCGAATGGTATGAAACGAGGCAGATTGTGGTGAGTATTTCACGCACGTGGCGGCCGCCGGCGGGCGATTTTCGCTTCGCTTCGCTTGGCGACGCGCGCGCAGCGCAGCATGCATCCGGATCGCGTGCGCTGCCCGTCCCGGCTGGGAATTTATCGCCGGCAGCTCAGCTCAGCGCAGCTAGCTCCACCAGCTCGCCTCCCGCCATCGACCGCGCGTTATCGAAAAGCCATCGCAGCGCACCGCAGCACACCGACCGCCCCAGACCCTCCGCAACGTTCGGCTGCGCGCCATTTGCCGGCAGCGCCGGAATGGCGGGAGTGGGTCGCGTAAAAAGAGGACAGCGGGTGCGCCTGGGTCCTGAGTTGGCAGCGGCGCAGTCCGCTGGCTCTCGTAGACGCTGACACCACTTTTGATGAAATTAAGTAGGTACCAGTCTTACTGGCAAATAAAAAGCGTGTACTGGACCGGCACTCGAACCCGGAACCTTTGTCTATGGCTAGCAGATGGTGCACCGACTGGGCAGTCTAGTTACGATTCACACCCTCGCTGCATTAGAGTGGATCGTGAACCGTGTGTGGTTAGCTCATTGTGATAAGCATTTGCACGTGAAAGGCGAAGGTTCCAGGTTTGAGTCCCGATGCAACTCGCACTTTTATTCTGCCTAGAAGTTTCTCACCAGCGTATACTCCACTGCAGAGTGGAAATTCGTCCTTGAAAGTGATAAGTACCTCATACACTGAAGCGCCAAAGAAACTGGTACAGTCATGCACATTCAAATACAGAGATATCTATATATATACTGGTATCTGTTCTTTCGGACATGTCCGAAAGAACAGATACCATCGGCGACCATGCAGCTCGTTAGAATGATAATGGGCAGGAGCACTACGAATATAGAGCGGGACAATACGTTGAGAATGTGGGTTTCGAGGGAGGCGTGCCAGAGATAAATCCCTGAAGTCGCGCTATCCTGTGTGTCCTCGGTGGCTCAGATGGACGCCGGCACGGTACCTCAGCGTGTTCGGTCAGAGGGTTACGTGCCCTCTGCAATAAAAAAACTGAGTTAATCGATCAACGGCAAACTAAACCGATGTCTTACGACGTCCGCCTCGAGCAGCTGCAACGAACAAAAGCGAACAAAATGCCGGCACGGTAAATCAGCGTGTTCGGTCAGAGGCTTAGCAGCCCTTTGTAATAAAAAAAAAACTGAGTTAATGGATCAACGACGAACTGAAACGGGTGTCTTGCGACGTCCGCCCCGAGCAGATAGAGCCTCTGCCATGTAAGCAGGAGATCCCGGGTTCGAGTCCCGGTCGAGGCACACATTTTCATCTGTCCCCGTTGACGTATGTCAACGCCTGTAAGCAACTGAGGGTGTTCATTTCATTGTAATTACAGAGATACCTATCCAGGCTGAATATGGCGCTGCGGTCGGCAAAGTCTATATAAAACAACAAGTGTCTGTCGCAGTTGTTAGATCGGTTACTGCTGCTACAGTGGCAGATTATCAACATTTAAGTGAGTTGGAGCGCGGTGTTATAGTCGGCACACGAGCGACAGGACACACCATCTCCGAGGTAGCGATGAAGTGGGGATTTTCCCGTACGACCATTTCACGAGTGTATCGTTATTATCAGGAAATGCGGTGAAACATCAAATCTCCGACATCGCTGCGGCTAGAAAAAGATCCTGCAAGAACGGGACCACCGATGACTGAAGAGAATTGTTCATGCGACAGTAGCGCAACCCTTACGCAAATTGCTGCGGATTTTAATGCTGTGCGATCAACGAGTGTCAGCGTGCGAATCATTCAACGAAACATCGTCCATATGGGCTTTCGGAACCGAAGACCCACTCGTGTACCCTTGATGACTGCAAGATACAAAGCTTTACGCCTCGGCTGGGACCGTCAGTATCGACATTGGACTGTTGACGACTGGAAACGTGTTGCTTGCTCAGACGATTCTCGTTTCAGTTCGTATTGAGCGGATGGACGTGTACGGGTATGAAGACAACCTCATGAGTGCATGGACCCTGCATTTCACCAGGGGAATGGTCGAGCTGGTGGAGGCTCTGTAATGGTGAAGGCGTGTCCAATTGGTGTGATACCGGCCACCTGATACGTGTAGATACGACTCTGACAGGTGACACGTACGTAAGCATTCTGTCTGATCACCTGCATCCATTCATGTGCATTGTGCGTTCCAATGTACTTAGCCAATACTTGCAGGGCAATACGACACCCCACACCTCCAGAATTGCTACAGAATGGCTCCACGAACACTCTTCTGAGTTTAAAGACCTCCGCTGACCACCAACCTCCCCAGACATTATCTTTATGGAGCATATCTGCCCGAGGTAGTATTTGAACCTGCGACCGTAGCGGTCGCGCGGTTGCAGACTGAAGCGCCTAGAGCCGCTCGGCAACTGCGACCGGCTCTTTCATAGGAACCATTCCGGCATTCACATTAATTTATATAAGGAAATCATGGAAAACCTAATTCTAGACCCTCCAGGTAGCCGAGAGCACTAACACGCTGCTTCCTGGACTCGGGTAGGTGCGCCGACCCCGCATCGTATCCGCCCGGCAGATTAACGACGAGGGCCGATGTGCCAGCAAGCCTGGATGTGGTTTTTAGGCGGTTTTCCACATCCCGCTATGTGAATACCGGGCTGGTCCTCATTTCCGCCTCAGTTACACGGCTCGCAGACATCTGAACAATTTCGCACTATTCCATGCATTACACTCGACGCAGATAGTTGGAGTACACTAATTCCGTCCCGGGGGGTACGGGGTGACGGCAGGAAGGGCATCCGGCCATCCCTTAAACATTAACATGCCAAATCCGATTAACGATGGCTGACCCTGCGTAACTGCGGGACAAGGCTCAAGCGATAGATAGAACGGAAAACCTAATTCTAGATGGCTGGACGGGGTGAGTGAAGTATCAACCCCGTGCTTGAAACTAGTGAGACGGTTTGCATGACGCAGCTTAGTAGCGCCTCTTTGACATTATCGGTTGTCGCTTGGTGTTTTCCGACAGGTTTCAGTGCATACGACAAGCGATAAACGTCCCGTAATACGAGCGAGGCGACCTTTCGGTTTAATTACAGGGCAGGTGTCACTGCGTTAGCTGTGAGGCGTGGATGACTTCGACAGCCTGCCAGGTGACAACCCGCTTCGTCCTGAGGCCTGCGCCCGTTGCGCACCCGTTCCCAATTTCCACTCTGTTGGCGTGGCGGGCGCAGACCACCGGGCGGAATTAGATTACTGTCACTATTCCACGGCGTGTAATATATCAAAATACAGCGGCGATAAAAATCCACTCTGCCCACTGCCCGCGTCCCTCGAGCGCGTCGTGCTCGCCGTGTGTATCAAAAGTGAGACCGCCGTAGTAGCTTAACCCGTTCTGGTTGCAGCTTTACTCGCCGGCAGGTTGATGAGTAATTACAGGCACACAGTTGAGCGGTTTCAGTTTCCATTTCATTGATAAGATGTTGACAATTTGCCTCCAATTCTCAAAGACGATGTTTTGTCGATTTCTTTTTAATTTTGTCAGGTGAAATTAGTAACAGCCGGAGGACACAACATCGGCGATCGCATTGTGTAAGCTGATACTTCGTAGTTGTTTCGAGAGTGTTACAGTAATAAATGGAAGTAGCCAATCCATAGGGAAGTAAGTGCTGTCTTCGCATGGTTCGAGTGGTAATGGTACACATCAACGTAAGACCGTGAATATCGCACAACAAGTTAGCCAGCTAGTTAGTTAAATGTTCCATAGAGTATTTGAACGATACTTTTATCGAAAAGTATGGAACGTGTCAGTACACAGGATATGTAAACATAGCTAGTGCAAACATCAATTAACACATTATATTTTTAGCCCTATTCATGTAAGTACTCATAAAACTAGAAGTTTTTTTGTTCTTTTTTGACAGGTATACAGACACCAGTTTTTAAATAGAAATTTGCCCGTGGAATAGGAGGTGTTGTCCAGGAGAAATGAGTTTAGGTTTGATTTAAGGCTAGCATTACTACATGTCAGACATAACACGGTATTAGGCTAATGCTCAAAAACTTTTGTTGCTCTGAGGACAGCTTTAATAACTGGTAATAAATGTCATTTGATCCTGTAGTGTTGTTGATACAGATATCACTATTCTTCAAAAATTCTGTTGGATTATTTATGCCGAATTTCGTTAGCGATTATATTGGGGCATTCTACCCTGTTGACTGATTCCTCCTCATGTGCTACATTAGTTGTTGGTATGGCTCTTTTTGTTGTAAAGAATCAAATATACTGTGTTTTCTCCAAATTCAGGTAGAGTCCATTTTCAGAGAACCATTTAATAAGTCCTTGAAGAACGTGATTAAGAATCTCTCCTGTTGGTTTTTGTCTAATGGACTTCATTATAACACTATTATCATCTGCAAAAATTATCCTGCTTGCTGGATGTTGAGTGGAAGGTCATTCACATATATAAGAAATAGAACTGAAGACAAAATTGAACGTTGTGGGCTGCACATATAAATTCTTCCGAGCTACTTAAATTTTCTACATTTCCAAGATTGTATGAAGTAACCAGCACAACTTTCTGCACACTGTTTGTTGAGTATGATTGAAACCAATTGTATGTAAAGCCATCAGTTTCATAAAACTTGAGTTTGCCTACCAGCGTTACACGATCTACACAGTCAGACGCCTTGGAAAGACACAAAAATATTAAATGGCGATATTTTATTATTTGATATTTATGTTAAACATTTGAATGTGTAAATAGCATTGCCCGTCGAGCAACCCTCCTGGAATTCAAACTGTGATATGTTAAGTAAATTCTTTCTACATCAGTGCGAGAGTACTCTTGAGAAGACTGCATATTTTAATCGGTCTCGAAGAGTTCCCTGTGACAGTCATGCACAGGTTCAGGTTCCCGTCAAGAGCTGCTGGCTGTATATGAACGCCATGTGTGTTGCTGTTGGTGATGTATGCTTCTTGACAACAACTTTGGAACTTGGGATGAGTTTTGCAAGGGCCTGATTCAAGTTAATTGGTCTCTCCGACATACCGGGCAACACGTCTCCATTATGGTGACTATTTCACAGTACTGGAAGGTGCGCCTTATCGATGTCACAGTATAGCATCCCCAAAGAGCCGAAAGATTCTTCGACAAGGCTTAACAGTAGTGAAATGACAGTGAACCGTTATGTGTACCCCTACTCCTGTTGGCAAAAGTTAAGCAGTGCAGTTCGTTGCTATCCGACAAACCGTATGATAATTTGGTGTTTTGCGTACCATTCAGTCAGCACCACATTTCGTTAGTAATACATCTGATGATACCAAATTTATGTTAGCACTTGTTGAGTACATTATGCCTTTTAGTTATATTTGTAGACTACTATATATTAGAAAGATTAATATTTTGTGTTTGCATTTTCTGCTGCTTTATTAGGAATTTTCTGCTTCTTTATTAAGGATTTTATGCTGCTACTTACCCTAGTGTTCCTGGCGTAGGGTAGTATTACAGTAAGGTGAGACTTTTCAAGTCTCCATTTATGAGAGACTGATTGTGAATTGTAGACACCTTTTCATGCCAATTGAAATCATGTGATCTTCATTGGACAGGAAATGATTGGAATGAAACTTCGTGCGTCTTGCTGCAGCCAATCCACTGCTCAGTATTCGGGAACACAGTGGGGGGAAACACGACAAGCTGTCTGATACTACGACATGCAAGGAATAGGAAAAAGTAAAGTAATCACAAAATTTAAAAATTAAATTATATTCACGGTACAGCAGTCTACATTTCATAAGGTTTTTTTTTTTTTTTTTAATTTAAAACCGCTGATAGTGGTGGATTATTGCTGAAACTAAAAGCGGGATTAAAAACAAATTCTTTGATTCAAGGAGGATCCGCCAGTCCTATATTACTATTCTAAAACTGTGTGTGATGAATCACTCCGCCTGGACGGCGTTAACGCTGGATCTTAGCGAATGCGTTGGCGTATTCCAAATAATGGCGGTTAAAGTGCCCACCCAATGATCCAGATTAACGTACTTAAGGCAAATGCTCAATTTGAGTGTGCAAATTGCATGCGAAACGATGTGATAACATACTTATTACGACTGGTATTTTTGTCAATTCATTACATGGAAGAGATTCCGAACATTGGTGAAATTCCAATGACATCTTGTCATCGGATCAACCGTTTTCCTTTTTTTCACTTCGCCGTTTGGAAGTGTCTTCTCGGTGGAGCTTCACAGAGCGAAAGAAACTGGTACACCGGCCTAATAAAGTTTAGGGCCCTCGCAAGCACGCCGAAGTGCTATGGCTCGACGTGGCGTGAACTTGACTAATGTCTGCAGTAGTGCTGCAGGGAACTGACACCATGAATCCTGCAGTGCCTGTCCGTAAATCCATAAAAGAACTAGGGGCTGGAAATCTCTTCTGAAAAACACTTTGCAAAGCATCCCAGATACGCTCAGTAATGTTCATGTCTGGCGAGTTAGGTGGCAAGCGGAAGTGTTCAAACTCAGAAGAGTGTTCCTGGAGCCACTCTGTAGCAATTCTGGACGTGTGCGGTGTCGTATTGTCCTGCTGGAATTGCCGAAATCCGGTAGAATGCACAGTTGACATGAATGGATGCAGGTGGACAGACAGAATGCTTACACACGTGTCACCTGTCAGAAGCGTATCGAGACGTATCATGTGTCCCATATTATCCCAAGTGCACACCCCCCACGCCATTACAGAGCCTCCACTAGCTTGAACAGTCCCCTGCTGACACGCAGGGTCCATGGATTCATGAGGTTGTCTCCATATCCGTACACGTCCATCAAAAAAATGTTCAAATGTGTGTGAAATCTTATGGGACTTAACTGCTAAGGTCATCAGTCCCTAAGCTTACACACTACTTAACCTAAATTATCCTAAGGACAAAGACACACACCCATGCCCGAGGGAGGACTCGAACCTCTGTCGGGACCAGCCGCACAGTCTATGACTACAGCGCCTTAACACCGCTCGGCTAATCCCGCGTGGCACACGTCCATCCGCTCCATCCAATTTGAAACGAGACTCGTCCGACCAGGCAACATGTTTCCAGTCTTCAACAGTCCAATGTCGGTGTTGATGGGCCCAGGCGAGGCGTAAAGCTTTTTGTCGTGCAGTCACGAAAGCCCATAACGGTGATGGTTCGTTGAATGGTTCGCACGCTGACACTTATTGATGACCCAGCATTGAAATCTGTTGCAATTTGCTGAAGGGTTTGCACTCTGTCACGTTGAACGATTTTCTTCAGTCCTCGTTGGTCCCGGTTTTGGAGATTTTTTTTCCCAGCCGCAGCGATGTCGTAGATTTGATGTTATACCGGACTCCTGATAGCCACGGAACGCTATTGACATGGTCGTGCGGGAAAACCGGCACTTCATCGGTACCTCGGAGATGCTGTCCCATCGCTGTTGCTGTGACTATAACACCACGTTCAAACTCACTTAAATTGTGATAACCTTCCACTGTAGCAGCAGTAACCGATCTAACAACTGCGCCAGACCCTTGTTATCGTATACAGGCACGTCACCGCAGCGCCGTATTCTGCCTGTTCACATATCTCTGTATTTGAATACGCTTGCGTTTCTTCGGCGCTTCAGTGTATGTTGTTAGTTTTTCGTACTTTCTCAAATTAATTTCTCTTGATAAAAAGCGCCTGCTGTCAAAATACTTTCACGTCGGTTATGGCAAGCAGTCACGTGCACCGTGTATAAAGGGCATTCTGTCGTTTGGTTGTACGTACACTACTGGCCATTAAAATTGCTACACCAAGGAGAAATGCAGATGATAAACGGGTATTCAGTGGACAAATATATTATACTAGAACTGACATGTGATTACATTATCAAGCAATTTCGGTGCATAGATCTTGAGAAATCAGTACCCAGAACCTCTGGCCATAATAACGGCCTTGATACGCCTGGGCATTGAGTCAAAGCTTGGATAGCGTGTACAGGTACAGCTGCCCATGCATCTTCAACACGATACCACAGTTCATCAAGAGTAGTGCCTGGCTTATTGTCACGAGCCAGTTGCTCGGCCACCATTGACCAGATGTTTTCAGTTGGTGAGAGATCTGGAGAATGAGCTGGCCAGGGCAGCAGTCGAACATTTTCTGTATCCAGAAAGGCCCGTACAGGACTTGCAACATGCGGTCGTGCATTATGCTGCTGAAATGTAGGGTTTCGCAGAGATCGAATGAAGGGTAGAGCCACGGGTCGTAACACATCTTAAATGTAACGTCCACTGTTCAACATGCCGTCAATGCGAACAAGAGGTGTCCGAGAGGTGTAACGAATGGCACCCCATACCGTCACACCGGGTGATACGCCAGTATGGCGATGAGGAATAGACGCTTCCAATGTACGTTCACCGCGATGTCGCCAAACACGGATGCGACCATCATAATGCTGTAAACGGAACCTGGGTTCATCCGAAAAAATGACGTTTGGCCATTCGTGCACCCAGATTCGTCGTTGAGTACACCATCGCAGTCGCTCCTGTCTGTGATGCAGCGTCAAGGGTAACCGCAGCCATGGTCTCCGAGCTGACAGCCCTTGCAGCTGCAAACGTCGTCGAACTGTTCGTGCAGATAGTTGTTGTCGTGCAAACGTCCCCATCTGTTGACTCGGGGATCGAGACGTGGCTGCACGATCCGTTACAGCCATGCGGATAAGATGCCTCTCATCTCGACTGCTAGTGATACGAGGCCGCTGGGATCCAGCACGGCGATCCGTATTACCCTCGTGAGGCCACCGATTCCATATTGGATCTCGACCATCGCGAGCAGCAGTGTCGCGATACGATAAACCGCAATCGCGATAGGCTACAATCTGACCTTTATCAAAGTCGGAAACGTGATGGTACGCATTTCTCCTCCTTACACGAGGCATCATAACAACGTTTCACCAGGCAACGCCGGTCAACTGCTGTTTGTGTATGAGAAATCGGTTGGAAACTTACCTCATGCCAGCACGTTGTACGTGTCGCTCTCGAGATCATTGCTCTGAAAAGCTAATCATTTGCATATCACATCATCTTCTTCCTGCCGGTTAAATTTCGCGCCTGTAGCACGTCATCTTCGTGGTGTAGCAATTTTAATGGCTAGTAGTGTATTTTGGCTGGATTGGGCTAGGGTAGATGCAGAATTGGCGCATAGGCGTCCGGCATCGGGCCCCCGCCGGAGGCTGCCGGCGTTCGATGGTGCGGAGCAGCGGGCTGCAGCGGTTCCCACGGAGACGCGCTCTGTCAACAGGTGACGTCACGTCGCGCCGGCCGTTGTTTGCGAGCGGGCAGCAACAACACAGGTATGCAAACAGGCCGCGGCTACGACAGCAGCGCCGCCAAAACTCACCGCCGCAAACGTTTTGTCGGCGACCCGCCGCTGTTGACAAAAGCGTCGCGCTTATGCGCCGCCTCCGCTTGCTGCGGCCGGCTTGCTCCAAAACATGCGCCATCACGCTGTGCAACCACGGCTGGCGGCGGTCACCAGGCCGACGCGCAGTGCACAGTGCTTTCAGGTGGGACAGCGAAAGATTCTCCGTCCCATGTATCTCCGGCTACTGAAGTGTTTGATCTGGAGGCTGCTTTCCCAAATTAATGTGGGCCGCGGTGGCAACACAGAGGAGCAGAGGTGAGGTCGAGGCGTAGTTCGTGAGCTACAGGCAGCGCTCCGAGCGAGAGAGAGAGCCTGAAATGTCGATTCGATGATGCTACGTCCTCACCCACACATGTTAAAGCTGTGTGAATCTTGCAGGGTAAATCACCTAAACCTTGCGACGCAAATATTGCCCAAATGAAGAGTGTTATAGATGACGGTTTTCACAGAATGGATTGGACGTCAGGGGCTCGTACTGTTAGCCGATCATCAGATAGGTAATCATACTTAGATAGTGTATTTTTCTGAAAACATACCATTTTTAAATGGAAAATGCCTTTTGATATTAATAAACTTAAAGCAGGGTAAATGTAAGTGATATTTGTCGGAGGATTGTAGTACGAGTCGTTTACGGCATATCGTATTTTGAAAAGTTCCCACAATGACACTTCTACAACACCTGTCGTAGCACACACCAAAGAACAAGTGTCCAGAATGAGATTTTCACTCTGCAGCGGAGTGTGCGCTGATATGAACAATGAATGTTTCAACAACACAAGTGTATTCACTAGTTATATGGAGTCTGACCAGTAATGAGACAACTGACAATCACGGGCTGTGTTCAGAAGCACCACCGGCAGCGGCAGTGCACGCTCCCAGTGTGGTATGGAACGACTGCTGCACACGTGCCAGCATTCCAGCGGAGATGTCCGAGCAGGCTGCAGTAATGCGTCGTTGCATATCTTCGAGTGTACTTGGTATGTCCTTGTCGACAACGTCTTTCAGCTTTCCAGGCAGAAAAAAGGCTACAGGCGTCAAATCTCAAGAACGGTCCGACCAAGGTACAGGTCCTCTGGGTCCATTCCAGGTATTTGGAAACAGTTCGTGAAGACATTCAACAAAAAAAAAAAAAGGTTCAAATGGCTCTAACCACTATGGGACTTAACTTCTGAGGCCATCAGTCCCCTAGAACTTAGAAAAACCTAACTAACCTAAGAACATCACACACATCCATGGCCGAGGCAGGATAGGAACCTGCGACCGTAGCAGCTGCGCGGTTCCGGACTGAAGTGCCTAGAACCACTCGGCCACAACGGCCGGCCCAGTTTAAGTCAACAGAGCAACATGAATTCTCCTGTTCACCGCTACCATTCAGAACACGTGTATTCCTCTGAGTTGCGGACACAACTCCTGCGCGATTTGTGCGAATCTCCTCCATATCCTTATAGCCGTTATGTAACAGTGTGGTTACCTTCTCCCTCGTAAATTGAAAACGTCCTCACTATTCACGTGAATGAATGTACAGGAGCAGCTAGAATACTCAAGTGAGTGGCCAGCAGAAAAGCGACCGCCAGTCCTAGGCTGCAGAAAACTACTGCCTTATACAAGCGTTATGTTTTCATCTTTCGTCAGTATTTTAATGCTTCGTCGTGTGAAAGGGTAAGAAACGTAAAAATATCGTAATCTAGCTTATACGACGAGGAACGACTCAGAATGGTAAAAAAGTTGTGGTGTCAGCAACTGCAGTATTGAACAAATAAAATCAGTGTATAGAAATCCTGTGCGAGAACTTCCGGAAGTATGTTATCGAAGACAGCCCGGTGGGATAAAGTCGGCAGGTTGGTTAAAAGGGCGCTCTCTAGCACCGGAGACGGAAAGCAGATCCTTTTTCGCGAGTGCTGTGCTTACGCGTGTGCGAGTATACCACATCGCCCTCTCCACTAATGCTGCCTGTTTTCCGGGTAAAGACAGCGCAGAGACTTTCATTTCAAAGAAGCGCCTTTGTGCTCCAGGATTTAAAGAAAGAAAGATTGCAGGTAGGACTTCTGCGTCGTGCTTGAAGGGAGTGAAAGGAAATTATTTCTCGTCCCACGTTCCGGAGGCTGCTGCCTTTGTGACGTGATTCTCAGTTCTTTAGGGAACGGGGAGGGAAGAGAAGGAGGGCGAGAGAGAGAGAGAGAGAGAGAGAGAGAGCGACGTAACTAAGGGCTCGTAAGCATCCATTCATGCCTCCTCGACTCAATTTACGGAAATCTTCTTCCTTTTCTCATTTTGTAAGCCACCGTCAAACAGCTGAACAATGCAGGCGTGTACACAAGCATCATTAGACATTTAAGTTGCTGCGTGTAGAATGGTGTTGACCAATGCAGTAAGTAGATTTTAAAGAATGAGTGGTCCAGTTAATATCACGGGACAGTCACCATCTGATACTCGGACGAAACACGGCGCAGCTCGAAGCTCAAGACAGGAAGTTGTAACCCCCGTAAAATATACGGCATCGAGAAGCAAGAGGAAATTACAAGTAGCCGATGTGAGATTTATGAGCTCCCTTGGAAGTAATGATGTATGGACGAAACTGGAAATGTTCGCTTTCAGGGCACTTAACTAAATCGAAAATGACATATTGAACGAATGGACACTAACAATATTCCAAAGATTTTGGTTGCTTATAAGCCAAAGTTTGAACCTTATGGATCACTATTATTATTATTATTATTATTATTATTATTATTATTATTATTATTATTTACTTTCTCCCCTTACATAAACCCGGTGAGATGGCGCAGTGGTTAGCACACTGGACTCGTATTCGCGAGGACGACGGTTCAAACCAGCGTCCGGACCTCCTGATTTAAGTTTCCCGTGATTTCCCTAAATGGCTTCAAACAAATGCGGGATGGTTCCATTGCGAAAGGGCACGGCCGATTTACTTCCCCATCCTTCCATAATCCGAGCTCCTTCCATAATCCGAGCTTGTCGACGGGACATTAAACACTAATCGCTTCCTTCTCCTCCAATACATAAATGGATAGTGTAATGGAAACTACTGATAACAGCTTGTAAAAAACACGTGAAAAACAACTGCAATCTGCATGAAAATTCTGTTTGGGCTATTGTCGTGTATCAATGTAAACTGATCCATTTCATCATTTCATACTGCTACTTGACATGCATTCAATCCCGTCCATGTGCGAACGGATCTGTGGAAATCAAAAGTATCCGGACATCTGTTAGTGGATTTTAATACAGGGTGTGTCCACCTTTCACATTTATGACAACTTCAACTTCGCTGGGGACATTTTCAATTAAGTGTCTGTATGTCTTTGTCGGAGTTACAGTCGGTTTTTCCCCAAGACGCGAAAACAGAGAAGTAGTGATTTTGGACGGTGGGGCCTGGAGCGAAGCCGAAGTTCTGATGGGCGTTAGCTACAACAGCTCCACAGACGAACTCGCCGCCACTCCGGGGCACACTATTGGTGCTATGTACTTTTTAATTCCTGTCTTCTATGTATTTGACAAGCCTGTGTATTACAGATGGAGTGTGCTCTCGTCATGACGGAAGATCCGTGCACAGTAATATTATTTCCAGTAGATCCGAGGATGACACAGACTTGTCGAAACCGGCCTCTGAGAAAATAAAAATATTTCATCACACGATCTTGGCTGCAAAAATTCTTATTTGTGAAAAGATTCTCCTCTGGGTTCAATTCGGTGTCTCGGCAGGACAGTCCATTTTAGAGATGCTGCGTTATGACAGGATGCGTTTTCATGCTGATCCAAAAAATCATCGTTTCGGAGCTGGTGTTCTTTGGTACTCAGTACGAAATACTGTTAAACTAGCTGACCCGGCGAACTCTGTTCCGTCTTAAAGCCAATAAATAATCGGATTTTGGATGTTAAGTTCAATTTTTTATTAGGAAATACAAACAAAAAATTAAGTATTTTATTGATTCTTTATTCTTTATGTTTTTTTAGTGCATAGCTTCCGCTCTTCAATTAAGTACCTCGTCGTACACGACATGTTTTTGTTTTATTATCAGGCGCAAGAACAAACAACGCAGATGGTCTTTCGATCCGTGAACATGCCACATATAATTGACCATGTGAAAAACATGGATATTCCAGATGTAAACCACAGACTTTCAAGGATTGGCCTTGTGATTTGTTAATGGTCATGTCGAATGCAAGACGGATCGGAAATTGAAGTCTTTTAAACTCAAACGGCATATCGGCTGCGATCACCGGGATCCTCGGAATGAGAACTTCCTTACCTTCGAATTTTCCTTTGAGTATCGTCGCGTAAATAACGTTGTTCATCGATTTACTTACCACCAAATGCATACCGTTGCACAGTTTTGGTTGGTTTATGTTTCGAAGTATGATTACTACGGAGCCAAGTTTTAGGCGTAAATTGTGCGGTGGTAAACCAGGCACATCCAAGGAGTTCAAAAATTCAATTGGATAGTTGGTGGCTTCGTCTTCATTTGTTACACAGTCAGTAGTATGAATGAATGCATTTTACCAATGATCTCATTCTGAATTAGGTAGTTTAGGTCATCTACATCTTAATTCTTAGCCGCTAAAATTGCTCGCTGACTCAGCCATTCATTACTTTTGTAGTTAGCAATGATGTTTGGGAATACTTTATTGATAAGTTCGTCTTTCGATGAAACAAATATACAGAAATATTTGATCGTCTTGGTCGCGGCATTGTTAATGATGATTCAAAGAAAATTCAAATTATTTCTTTAAATTTTTAATTAATGATATATGCTGATACTTAACCATAGACGTTTAGCTGTCATTTGCGTTTTGTTATTCCATGTCAGATGCGTTTTTGTTATACCACGTTTTATAGTGACGTTTAGCTGACACTTGCGTTTTGTTGTTCCATGCCAGATGCGTTTTTGTTACACCACGTTTTGTAGCGGTCGAACGGGATAAAAAATATCCTATGTCCGCCTCCTGGTTCTAAGCTACCTCTCCACCAATTTTCAGCCAAATCGGTTCAGGCGTTCTTGAGTTATAAATAGTGTAACTAACACGACTTTCTTTTATATGTATCATATCCTTCCACATTTGGTGTTCTCTGATCACGAAAAACACCTGCCTATCGTAACATTAACTCCTCCGTACTTCACTGTTAGCACTAGACATAATGGCAGGCCGGTCGGAGTGGCCGAGCGGTTAAAGGCGCTACAGTCTGGAACCGCGCGACCGCTACGGTCGCAGGTTCTAATCCTGCCTCGGGCATGGATGTGTGTGATGTCCTTAGGTTAGTTAGGTTTAAGTAGTTCTAAGTTCTAGGGGACTTACGACCACAGCAGTTGAGTCCCATAGTGCTCAGAGCCAGCCATAATGGCAAATAGTGTTCTGCAGGCGTTCATCACCACAAGCCGCCCCATCAGATTGCCACCGGGTATAGCGTGATTCATGACACAAATGCGCTCGTTTCCAGTCGTCGAATCTCCACTGGTGGGGCTCTTTACACGATCTCAAGCGTCACTTAGCATTGGCTACAGATTGTGTGGTCT
The DNA here is from genome assembly GCF_023864345.2 of Schistocerca serialis cubense. Lineage (NCBI taxonomy): Eukaryota > Metazoa > Arthropoda > Insecta > Orthoptera > Acrididae > Schistocerca > Schistocerca serialis. Next base: position 864,487,509 of record NC_064641.1, on the reverse strand, counting down.
TTTAGGAGCTATTCGACTATAGTACGCCATTCTCCTTAACTCCGTAGGCACAGTCATTGTGGTAGGCGGTAGCACGTTGGAACTCACGTGTGAGTCCTTCCGCCGAATTCGTGCGATTTTTACAACTCTGCTCCCTGACACTCGACGATCCCGTTCCATCATTACACGAAGTCTTCCTGGTCTTGGTTTAGTTGTGATTTTTCCTTCGCGTTCCCACTTCGATTTGGGCAGGTTTAGGAGGGTTGAAATTTTACTCGGCGAGTAGTCAACGTTCGAAGTCACGAAGCTCTCCTCGCTGGCCCAGTCTGCTGATGCTGCTTCTCTGGTGTCAAGGCAACTGTCCCTGTCTTCTTATATACTGGCGGGTTAAGCTCTCGTTGCATCTAGCTGTCAGTTCCACATTGCAATGGAATGTCCGGACACCTTTTTATCAGGTAGTGTACGTTTCTGTATCGTCGCCAGCCGTAGTGACGGCAGTAAATGCAAAATTTTCTCTCACAAGAATATAGAGCTGGACAAAGAAAGTACTTTTCATAGCAGAAAGCCGGCCGTTGTGGCCGAGCGGTTCTAGGCGCTTCAGTCCGGAACCGCGCTGCTGCTACGGTCGCAGGTTTGAACCCTTCCTCGTGCATGGATGTGTGTGATGTCCTTAGGTTAGTTAGGTTTAAGTAGTTCTAAGTTCTAGGGGACTGATGACGTCAGATGTTAAGTCGCATAGTACTCAGAGCCATTTGAACCATAGCAGAAATATTCGTCAACTACGTGCTACGTGAATCATACAACTCTCGGCACAATAGTTTCATATTTTCTGTTTGTGTTTTTACTCTGTTTGCTGCTTGAAAATTTTATCATTCGTTCTCTAAATGAAGGTAAGACAGATTTATTAACGATAAGATTAAAATACTCTGTATCCAACATTCCGAAAAGAAAATAATTTAATTGATTGCCGACTCCATGGAGCCGGCCGCGGTGGTCTAGCGGTTCTAGGCGCTCAGTCCGGAACCGCGCGACTGCTACGGTCGCAGGTTCGAATCCTGCCTCGGGCATGGATGTGTGTGATGTCCTTAGGTTAGTTAGGTTTAGGTAGTTCTAAGTTCTAGGGGACGGATGACCACAGATGTTAAGTCGCATAGCGCTCAGAGCCATTTTGAACTCTATGGAGTGCTGTGTGCACAACGACCATATATGTTAAATTAAAAGGAAGGTCAGCGTTGGCCGTAGTAATATTGATGGTTTATTGATAGCAAAATCGATTTTCAGTCACATAGTGATCATCTTCAGTGCTGTGGTGTACAAATTAAACTTGATTACTGATAATAACTTGATACCAGTGCCAATGAGTTTAATTTGTACACCACAGCACTGAAGATGATCACTAGGTGATTGAAAATCGATTTTGCTATCAAAATTACGGGCAACGCTGACCTTCCTTTTAAAATAATTTAATGTAACGATGGAGTCATCGGACTAGTTAGGGCAGCTGAAGATGATAGGCGGAGAAGAAAGTCGTTCAGCGAAATAGGCTTTTAAAATTACGCTTGCTGCTTGTCTTTGAAGGAAAGTTCAAATGGTTCAAATGGCTCTGAGCACTATGGGACTTAACAGCTGTGGTCATCAGTCCCCTAGAACTTAGAACTACTTAAACCTAACTAACCTAAGGACATCACACACATCCATGCCCGAGGCAGGATTCGAACCTGCGACCGTAGCAGTCGCACGGTTCCGGATTGCGCGCCTAGAACCGCGAGACCACCGCGGCCGGTGAAGGAAAGTTTACAAAGTGTATTTTACCAGTTGTGATGTAAGGCAGTAAGGCGGGGACTTTTAATTCTAACATCGTTAAAAAAAATGGAGGTTGCTCAGCGAGGTACTGAAATTGAGTTGGAGAGACAGGAAAATAAGCAAATGGAACAGGCTAGAGCGGAAGGACAGGAATGAAAGTGAAGAACTGAAAAACGTAGAGGAGGTCTTTGTGGAGCAGTTTGTGTCCACTGACGATGATTTCATGGCATGTGGCATGAGGGCAAAAGAGACTTATTTTGTTCACGGGGAAGTGTAGCACAGAAACAAAGGTCTTTATAATACTGACCTGAAATATCCTAGTGTGTAACTGACACAACTACCGCAATGGATTCTGGAAAAATAGCCGATGCGTTAACCCGATCAGTGTTTCAGCATTTTTACTGTTTGATTTTGCTCTCCTTTTTTTCATTAATCCTAATAGCTTCGTTAGAAATTGTTCTTTCCTTCGCAGAGCCGATTACGACAGATTTATCTAGTGATTTGCTCTCCTATTAAGCCAACCTTTTTTTCCCCCCTTGCGCGGCAGGTTTATACAGCATACTCTCAGTACCAGCTGCAGAGCGCCTTTACGCCAGCATGAAATAGAATCAGAGTTTTTACGCTGTGGCATTTCGAGTGAAATACTCGATCTTTCGACAGCTGACTCCCCAATCGTACGCTTCATGACGGGGCCGGGCACAGCTCTCCCGAGTATTTTATTCGAAATGGCGCGCCTTGAAAACCGAGAACATTTTATTCACGCATCCTCCCACGAAGGACCCAGAGGAGACTGGTCAGTGTGGACTAAGTCGATGAGCGAATAAAATGATTTTGTTCTCTCGAGTGTATCAGAGTAAATGATTTTATCGCAACGAGACGGGAGATGAGCGTCCCAGCTGGCGAACGCGTGTTGAAACAGAAGGAATTCCTTTGAAACGCGGCCGCTGTGCCCGCGGAACGAGCCGGACACGGTGCTCGTAAAAGCAGATGGCGCCATTCCCCACGTAACTGGCCCCGCTGGAAGCTGGGCTCATGCATGGAATTTCCATACAGATCCAGCGCCTCGGCCCTCCCACGTGGTCAGGACAGGGTCGGCCCGCTGTTATCAGCGGCGGAGGTTCGGGTCTCGCTGTCGTGTAGCGTGTTGGCGGTAGACGTCGATTCTAACTCACAGCCTCCACCGGAAAATCTCATTATGAAGAGGAATACAAAAAGGATGGCGTGAAGATGAACATGAAGAACTGTGAGTACTTGACTGTTGGAAGGGAGAAAGTAAATAATTTGGAGTTAGATGCAGAAGTAATTGTAGGTGTGGAAAAAGCAAAATACCTTGGGGTATTATTTAAAAAAATAGGACACAAGCAACCATGAAAGCATCAGTACGATTAATAAAGTACGACCTGCAAAGTGAACTCTGTTCTGTGGAACAAAAAGATAAGAAAAACAACAACGAAGAACAAGGAAGAAGACGCAAAGACACAACTCGACAGCTTAAGTAAAGTAGCCAGAAAGGTGGGACTGAGGATCGCCTATAACAAGACAAAGACATTAAACACCAGTGCAAACTGGGAAACACCGGAAGGCACTGTGCAAATGGTGAACAAATTTAAATATCTGGGAGAATTTATAACAGGAAGGAACAGGAGCAAGGAGGGATTAACAGAGAGGATAAAGAAGATGAGGTCAGCCTTCTGTATGACGAGAGAGGTATACAATAAAAAGAATATATCCACAGAGGCAAAGATAAGCCATTACAAGGCAACAGTGAGGAATGCAGTATTATATGCTGCTGAGACGATGACACTAGGAAGAAATGAGGCAGAGCAACTAGAGAAAGAAGAGAGGGAAATGCTGAGAAAAATACTAGGTCCCAAAAGAGGTGGAGAGAGGTGGATGCGAAGACCTAGGGAAGAATTATACCGGAACATAAGAACAATATCCGGGGAAATCAGACTCAAAAGGGCAAGGTTTGCTGGGAATGTAGTTCGGACCCAGCGACCACACACCTGTGAGTACCCCAACTGTTGGACGAGTGTGTCAGCGCTGCCATCAAAGACGTCCAGTTGAGCAGAGAGATGTTTGATTGTGATCTTTCGATCATCGCGAATGAGAGTGTCCGCACGTTCCAACATTGCAGGAGTCCCTGATGTGTGCCACCGGCCAGCACGTGGGAGATCGAACGAGTTTGCGCGACATTGTTGCGATGATGACAACGCCTCGACCAACGACTCACCGTGCTTTTGTCCACAGCCAGGCATCCGTATATAAGCTACAAGCGCCAAAGGAAACTCAATGACAGCTGTCTTCTTGAATGCAGCTCCTTTACAGACGCCATTTTGAAACGTATAGCGCCGCCACCTGTCGAAACTCTGTGAAACTATAGGATTTGAAGCAAATTTCGTAATTTTTTTAACCAAAACTGGCCGAGAAAAAAGTGTGATGTATTAGTTGTTGACCGCCCCTGTATCTAATAGCTAAGGGCGGATTGTTTTTATCCATTCTGATGACAAGATTTATTGTTGCGTAACTTTTCTAGTCCCCTTTGTGAACGCGGACTAGAACGTAGCAGGTATAATCCTTTCGCTGTCGCCGGCCGCCCACAGCAGATGCGATTTAAATCGCAAAAACCGCGCCGCTGTCCAGTGCGCGACATGGCGGATCGTCCGGTGCAAGGCACGCCGGAGCCGGGCGAGAGCTTCTAAATTTACGCTGACTGGCAGGTGGTATTTTGCTTCGGCGCCGCGTTCTGACGGATCGCGTGACGAGGCCGGGGCGGATTTCAATTAATCCGGGTGAGCAGCGTCTAACGGCGCTCCGGATATCGTGCGAACCGCGTCGGCCTAGTCGAGCACCCGCCGTATGTACGCTAATAAACCTGGACGTACCGCCGTGGGCTAGTGGTGGAAGTGACGGGCAGTGATAGGCAGCCCGCTAGCCGTGTTGCCTGTCTAAAAACAGGTAAACAGACGGCGCATAGTGCAGCTGTCCAGCACTGCTCTCTGATCTGCATTTTCACTGGCCTTCCCTTCTCCATAACATACGGGGTGATTATAATTAAACAGACACCACTTGCGGGGGCCCCATGAAAAACGAGTCATCATAGGACGATGAAACTTTGTGCAAAGATTTGTCAGGACATGCGGAACAAAAATAACGAATAAACCATTGAAAGAAACACGTTTTAATGTCCACTTGAGACGGGAACATTTTTTTATTTTGTTCTATGTTTTCGACCCAGGTAAGAAACTTCTGTGTCTCGCAGCAAACGTAAATTTACTTCAGGTATAGATCGAGCGGCTGCTGCTACTCAACAGTAATCGGAGACACTTTTAGAAGAATCACTTTATTAAAAAACATAACTCAGTTTTAATGTCGTCGGATGAATAGCCGTACAGCTGTATATAACAGAAATGTCTCATCTATGGCCGCGCGGGATTAGCCGAGCAGTCTGGGGCGCTGCAGTCATGGACTGTGCGGCTGGTCCCGGCTGAGGTTCGAGTTCTCCCTCGGGCATAGGTGCGTGTTTGTCCTTAGGACAATTTAGATTAAGTAGTGTGTAAGCTTCGGGATTGATGACTTTAGCAGTTAAGGGGGGTAGGACGTCAAACGGGCCGACTTGGAAAAGGAGAGGCATCACAGGATATTTTAATTTCCAGTGTCTATACTTTTACAAATAAATTCATAAAACTTTGTCAGGATTCACACTCATTCCAGTGGAATTTCGAAAACATAACGATTTCTCAGGATCTATGCACCCAAATTGCGTGAAAATGTAATCACATGTCAGTTCTAGTATAATATATTTGTCCAATGAATACCCGTTTGTCATCTGCATTTCTTCTTGGTGTAGCAATTTTAATGGCCGGTAGTGTATATATAAAAGTTCATTAAAATTTCGTAGTGACTCCCCTTGTAACCACCACTCTTCCTAAAACGTAGTCAGTTACCAACTGTACCTTCCGCAGAATAAATCCGCGTATGCCGACCGTGAACTGTAGCGGTGTCACAACGTCTGCATTCCGTTTTCGTGGGTTCGTCTCCCTCCGGAAAAACGCGACTGGATGTAAACACATATGTGACACTACGGAGCATCTCATGTACGTAATCGAGGAATCAAAGACATTCGTACCAAGTATCAAGGATAATTAAGACCCTCCCTTTGGAAGTGACTGAGTATTCGAATGACAGCACGGTTCAGCATATCCCATATCACTACTATAACTGATGTTCGAGGTACCTAAACAAACGACGAAACTATAACACTTTACGTGTGAAATTTCATCATTTTTTCACTTACTAATGGCTGCATTTGTTGCTGTAGGTGCACTTTTCTTCATAAGTTAGAGAGTTTCTTCGATGAATTTTGCACAGCATACATACCGTACTTACAGGTGTATGAAACTCTAGAATTTATTTAATTTATGAAAAAGCGAATGAGCTGCTGTATTTCAAACTTGATGTTTAGAAAAAACACAAATTTTGTAGTTAATTACCTCAATTTTTACCAGAGTTTTTAATAGATTTTGAAAATTCTAGAGTTTCATACACCTTTAAGTATGGTTTGTATGCTGTGCAAAATTTATCTAAGAATCTCCCTTACTTATGAAGAAACGTGTACCTATAGCAACAAATGGAGCCATTAGTAAGTGAAAATGGCTCTGAGCACTATGGGACTTAACATCTGTGGTCATCAGTCCCCTAGAACTTAGGACTACTTAAACCTAACTAACCTAAGGACACCACACATATCCATGCCCGAGGCAGGAATCGAACCTGCGACCGTAGCAGTCGCGCGGCTCCGGACAGAGCGCCTAGAACCGCGAGACCACCGCGGCCGGCAATAAGTGAAAAAAATGATGAAATTTCACATGTAAAAATAAATTACGTCGTTGTGTTTTTGAACATCCACTGGTATGAATGTGAATTCAGAATCCTTCCTGGTCTTGCTGACAAAGTTTTATGAATTTATTTGTAAAAGTATAGACAGTGGAAATTAAATTTTCCTGTTGACGTCCTACCCCCCGTAAGTCCCATAAAATTTCACATACATTTGAACATTTATCTTCTATGACTTTGTACGTGATGTCCTGCATGACGAGTCCTAGAGTCATGGTAGGCCGCTCCGTGAGGAAGTTGGACGTTACTGGTCCGGTATATGACGGCTGACGTACTGCTGGTGCAGACCAGAACGAAATGGTACGGTGCTACCGCCGTGGAGCGGTGATACCTGAGTGCTGGTACTGCCAATTTGAAGAGTAGGCGTTAACACTTCGCACCGTTCGGCGGTGGCCTAAATAGTCGGAAGCAGATAGCTACCCGTGTGTGCTGCGAGGGCCTTGCATAACGTGCTCTCTGCTGCGAGATATTCGCTGGGTGTCGGCGAGGTCGGGCCTTCCAGACCCTGTGGACGCGACGTGTAGCTCTGTAGTAAACAGCCCAGGCAATGCTTCTTCAACACAGCCGTGTACGCACGTCCTCCTGGCGCGACGGCTGCCCGCACGATTCGCCTGTTGTGCGGAGGAAACGACTACTAGGCGGACACAACAGTAAAACACACCAGTCTCTTACACTTCGGTGATTTCCATGTCCACTTGAATAACAATATACATTGTGATAACTCAGGCTAGTAAGATAAAAATATGAAACTGGTGTCTAATTGTTTACAAACTATCAAAGTTTTTTTTCACACATCAGTAAACTTCCACATGAGCACCCTTGATAGCACGTAGCACATCTAGGCGATATTCAATTTCCGTCCACACATTAGCCTATATCACTGGAGGGATCGATTCAACGACTGTGGTTATCCATTGCCTCAGGGTTTCAAGATCTGGTTCACGTGTTCGGTAGACCTCGTCCTTGACACAACCCCATAAAAAGAAGTCTAATGCGGTTATGTCAGGAGAGCGTGGAGGCCAAACCGTTGGCCCATCACGACCAGTCCATCGCCCAGGAAAGGTCATATCGAGATAGGCACTGAAATATGGCATCCCGGTTAAGACACAAGTTGAAAATATGGTCACTATTTTTTATAAACTTAAATTTGCCATATTTCGTGACAGTACCTTTTCCATTAGACGTTTGCAAGCAAATATAAGTCTTGGCTTCAGTTGTCTAAGTATGATTCCACAATGCATCGTTGTCGGCTGCAGAAAATGACGTGGTTCAGCGTGTTTCTCTCATTTTGGTGTTTCAAATACAGTTTCTTCCAATGTAGTTTCTTCTTTTCAGATAATACAAAAATAATAGTTAACATAATTCAAAATTATTTATGACTGCGACCTTCACATTGTTCTTCCGTCAACACACACCAAGAGTTAGCTTCCGACTCGGACTGACTATAGTCAAAGACTACTCCAACGTCAAAGATATTTTACACAATTCACAAGTTTCCACTTATAATCAGTCTCTTTGCTATTCTTCGATACATTTTCTAATAGTAATCAATATGCTTTTACTCTCAAAAACAGAAGTAAATTAACATATAATAAGACAAATTATAATAAATTCTGACAAAAATATAAGAAAACATTTTCAATTCAGTATCGACAAATACGGTAAAAAAATAACATCTCCCAGATCCATTACAGCACGGACGTCCAAACCCCAATGAGGTGGTGCACCGTCTTGCTGAAACAAGACATCGGGTGATACTGAAGCAGCTGAGGAACAGCATACAGTTGCAACATGTACAGAGACTCTGCAGATGTGATGGTAGCCTCAGCGAAGAAGAATGGCCCGTTAATTCGATCATGCAATAGCGCGCACCAAACATTCACCTTTGTACTGCCTCTGGTGCATTCCACGACCTCGCCAGGGGGTTGTGAACCCCAAATGCGCACATTATGGCGATTCACCACTCCAAATGTTGTCTGGAAGTGTTTCAGCACTGTGGTTGGTGATCATGTCTCATGGTACCACAGGATACATTGTGCCTTCTTCTGATTGGTTAACATGGCTTCTTGGGCACTGCATCTCATTCACTACTTACGTACTGCCAACCTAAAACAGAAAAAAAACTTTGACAGTTGTAAACAATTCGACACAAGTTTCATATTTGTATCTTACTTCTCGCCTGAATTATCAATTAACGTAATCAGGGAAAGTCTTTTCGGACAGCCTTCTGTCGCAAAGTATAAGAAATTATTTGTACTTGAATAGAACAGAAGTACAGTCACATCTCAATGTATCTTAAACTTTGAAATTTTGTACACGGTTCTGATGGATCTGAATTACATTGACGCTGCTGTGATAATTGACGACCGCAGTGTGGGGCTGAGCGGCGGCGCACTGTGACATAAAAACTCTTGCGACAGCTGTGGCGTATGCAACCTCTTGAGCTCGTCCTCGCCGATGACTCTCAGGCGTGGCTGACCTCATTCTACAGACGGCTCCGCACAAAAGTTGCTCAGTGTGACTGCCACCCGCACCCACTACAGCCTGGAGCCGCACTAGAGATACCATTTCACAATTGTTCTCAGCTCTTTTCCAACGGTGGACCAGCAAATGTTCAGCTGCCGTATCACAGCTCGAGTACTGCTTCCAGATCGTACATGACGTCCCCGGCGCTCTTAGCCATGGCAACAGCAATTTCTTTAACTGTTTGTGGATCAGCCTCTCTCAAGAGCAGTGCCCAAATCGTCAGGTAATTCGCACCGGAGATGAATAATATGATTCTTCCGAATCATATTCGTCATCTCCGGTGCGGAAAAAGGAACTCTCTGGATAGCTTAATACGCCGATACTCGAGAAGAGCAGCAGCACTATTCTTCACCAGTGAAGCCCTGCTCACCTTGTCCAGGCCCATTCGGACGGAATCTATAATGTATGCTGATACTTCTGTTTCGACCCTACGTCGCCGAACCAGTAGCGGAGCCTAAGGCAAGTCGTGACACGAACACTACTAAGAACGAAAATAAACAGCACATAGTAAGTTGTCATGAAAAAGAAGTTATTGCAACACCTTATATCAACTAAATACGCTGAAGAGTCAGAGAAACGGGTACACCTGCCTAATATCGTGTACAGCCCCCGCGAGCTCGCAGAAGTTCCTCAACACGATGTGGCATGGACTTGACTAATATCTGAAGTAGTGCTGGAGGGAACTGACACCATGAAGCCTGCAAGGGTGTCCATAAATCCGTAAGAGTACGAGGGGGTGGAGATCACTTCTGAAGAGCACATTGCAAGGCATCGCAGATATACTCAAAAATGTTCATGTCTAGGAAGTGTTTAAACTCAGAGGAATGTTCCTGGAGCCACTCTGTAACAATTCTGAACGTGTAGGGCGTCGCATTGTCCTGCTGGAATTGACCAACTTCGTCGGAATTCACAGTGGACATGAATGGATACAGGCTATCGCATAGGATGCTTACGTACGTGTCACCAGTCAGAGTCGTATCTAGAGGTATCAGGGGCCCCATATCACTCCAACTGCACACGCCCCATACTATTACAGAGCCTCCACCAGCTGGAAAATTTGAAACGAGACTCGTCCGACCAGGCAACATGTTTCCAGTCATCAATAGTCCAATGTCGGTGTTTACAGGCCCAGCTTTGTGTCGTGCAGTCATCAAGGGTACATGACTAGGCCTTCTGTTCCGAAAGCCATATCGATGATGTTTCGTTGAATGTTTCGCACGCTGACACTTGTTGATGACCCAGCTTTGAAATCTGCAGCAGTTTGCGGAAGGGTTGCACTCCTGCCACATTGAACGATTCTCTTCAGTCGTCGTTGGTCCCGTTCTTCCAGAATCTTTTTCCGTCCGCAGCGATGTCGGAGATTCGATGTTTTACCCGATTCCTAAAATTCGCCGTACACTCGTGGAATGGTGATACGGGAAAATTCCCACTTCAATGCTATCTCGAAGATACAGTTTCCCATCGCTCGTGCGCCGACCTTAACACTATGTTCAAACTCACTTAAATCTTGATAACCTGTCATTATAACAGCAGTATCTGATCTAACAAGTGCGCCACATATTTGTTGTGTTATGTAGGCATTGCCGATTGCAGCGCCGTATTCTGCCTGTTAACATATCTCTTTATTTGAATACGCCGGCCTATACAAGTTTATTTGGCGCTTCAGTGTAATTCTATCTCTGCTGACCTGAGTAAAATACCAACGCACAACGATGCTGCTGTGACGATATAATCGACAACAGGTTTTATCTTTGCTTACATATTCGGTCACTTGCATAGCGTCGTCCAAGCCACAAACGTGTTCTCTGAAACCTTCTCCGCTGTCCTATCTAGTAATTGCATGTGCTCTTATGTATTAAGCTCATCGTCATGAAAGCGTCACACACAGCAACATTCGACATCTTTGCCGTCAATCTTATCCAAGTGTTTCGCGATCTTCCCAAAATTACATTGTGCGCAATATGAACTGATCCCTAAATAATACCACATATTATTCTAAAAAGATCCCTGGGAAACTGGGGATTGTATCTGCCGTAACGTCCACGGCTATGAGACGAAGTCCAATAAAAACGTAAAACATTTATATTAATAATAAACATTATCTGTCCGTCTCTCATTTCAGTATTACAGGCGGTGGACAAAAATTGGAAACAGCACAAACATAACACATTACCATACCTGATCCGGCGTAGGAAAAGCGTTGTCATTCAAAACAGCTCCCAACCGTCTCTGAATGTACACTACTGGCCGTTAAAATTGCTACACCACGAAGATGACGTGCTAGAGACGCAAAATTTAACCGACAGGAAGAACGTGCTGTGATATGCAAATAATTAGCGTTTCAGAGCATTCACTCAAGGTAGGCGTGGGTGGCGACACCTACAACTTGCGGACATGAGGAAAGTTTCCAACCGATTTCTCATACACAAACAGCAGTTGACCAGCGTTGCCTGGTGAAACGTTGTTGTGATGCCCCGTGTAAGGAGTAGAAATGCGTACCATCACGTTTCCGACTTTAATAAAGGTCGGACTGTAGCCTATCGCGAGTGCGGTTTATCGCATCGTGACATTGCTGCTCGCGTTGGTCGAGATCCAATGGCTGTTAGCAGAATATGGAATCGGTGAGTCCAGCAGGGTAATACGGACGCCGTGCTGGATCCCAACGGCATCGTATCACTAGCAGTCGAGATGACAGGCATCTTATGCGCATGGCTGTAACGGATCGTGCAGCCACGTCTCGATCTCTGAGTCAACAGATGGGGACGTTTGCAAAACAACAACCATCTGCACGAACAGTTCGACGACCAGCTCGGAGACCATGGCTGCGGTTACCCTTGACGCTGCATCACAGAGAGGAGGGCTTGCGATGGTGTACTCAATGACGATACTTGGGTGCACGAATGGCAAAACGTCATTTTTTCGGATGAATCCAGGTTCTGTTTACAGCATCATGATGGTCACATCCGTGTTTGGCGATATCGCGGTGAACGCACATTGGAAGCGTGTATTCGTCTTCGCCATACTGGCGTATCACCCGGCGTGATGGTATGGGGTGCCATTGATTACTCGTCTCGGTCAGCTCTTGTTCGCATTGACGGCACTTTGAACAGTGGACGTTACATTTCAGATGTGTTACGACCCGTGGCTCTACTCTTCATTCGATCCTTGTGAAACCCTACATTTCAGCAGGATAATGCACTACCGCATGTTCCAGGTGCTGTACGGTCCTTTCTGGATACAGAAAATGTTCGACTGCTGCCCTGGCCAGCACATTCTCCAGATCTCTCACTAATTTAAAACGTGTGGTCATTGGTGGCCGTGCGACTGGCTTGTCACAATATTCCAGTCACTACTCTTGATGAACTGTGGTATCGTGTTGAATCTGCATGGGCAGCTGTACCTGTACACGCCATCCAAGCTCTGTTTGACTCAATGCCCAGGCGTATCAAGGCCGTTATTACGGCCAGAGGCGATTGTTCTGGGTAGTGATTTCTCAGGATCTATGCACCCAAACTGCGTGAAAATGTGATCACATGTCAGTTCTAGTACAATATATTTGTCCAATGAATACAAGTTTATCATCTGCATTACTTCTTGGTGTAGCAATTTTAATGGTCATTAGTGTATAATTACAAGTTGGTTGGCTGGTTGATTTGGGGGGAGGTGGCCAAACAGGGAGGTCATCGGTCCCATCGGGTAAGGAAAGGATGAGGGAGGAAGACGGCCGTGCCGTTTCAAAAGAACCATCGCGGTATTTACCTGAAGGTGTTTGAAGAATCACGGGAAACGTAAATCAGAATGGTCGGTCTCGGGTTTGAACCGTCGTCTTCCCAAATGCTACCCCAGCGTGCTAACCACTGCGTCACCTCGCTAGGTAGGTACAAGTCCTATTTAGTTTTCAAGCGAATCGTATGCCATTCTTCATGCAAAACGGTGGCAAGTTCCGGTAACGCTGATGTAGGTGTATAGCGAGTACGCACCCTTCTTTCCAAAGTAGATCACAAAGGCTCAATAATATTTGGGATCTGGTGACTGTGGCGGCCGCGCGGGGTTAGCCGAGCGGTCTCCGGCGCTGCAGTCATGGTCTGTGCGGCTGGTCTCGGCGGAGGTTCGAGTCCTCCCTCGGGCATGGGTGTGTGTGTTCGTCCTTAGGATAATTTAGGTTAAGTACTGTGTAAGCTTAGAGACTAATGACCTTAGAAGTTAAGTCCCATAAGATTTCACACACATTTGAACATTTTTTTTGCAATGCATAGTCAGAGTGAATGTTAAACGCATATCTGTCCAGATGTACTCGAAACTTGAAGGTAGGAAATTATGGGCTAGTTTGCAGCGTGTATTTGTTACTGTGATGTGACGAATGAAACCGTAGAATTGAGTGAATCCGCTAAATTTAAGGAGCTGAACGCGTTGCTGTAAGCGCGGGGGTCTACTTTCCCGCCCACAGTAAAACGCCTCAGGCGTAATAAAACGCCCCGGCTGCGCCCTGACGCGCAACGCAGGACGGGGATTTCGCAATGAGACCCAACGACGCTATAAATAATGGCGAATTAAAGAGAAGGCTATTTACGAGCAAGTAGGGGCCGGAGCCGGCAAAGGCGGCCGCGGCAAACAAGCTGTACTTTATATTACGCCGCACCTTAATGCCGGTCGCTCGTGGGGGCCATTCGTTTCACTTATGCCGTCCGCTGGCTCTGTGCACGGGCTGCGTCATACCTTTGCCGGCTTCTCGCTCTACACACACTTGCGGTCCGCACCCTCCTGGTAGTGTGATGGTCAGCCAGCAAAAAACAATGATTTTTGCTCGGTCGTTCAATTTGCCACGTTGCCACGAAACAATTGAAATATTTGAAAACAAGTTAAGTTGCTAGGGCCGAATGGAATCTCATATCGGTTTTACAAAGAGTAAAACCGCTTTTATCGCGAATCCTTCTCCAGGCTCTTCGTCCCAAGCGACTGAAAAAAGCGCAGGTGAGTCCTGTATATAAGAAAGGTAAAAAACAGATCCGAAAAATTACAGACCAATATTGTTAAAATCGATCCAGATTTCTTCAGTATATTCTAAGTGCGAATGTAATAAATTTCCTTGAGACAAAAAAAATTTTGTCGATAAAACAGCACTGATTCAAAATCAAATGGCTCTGAGCACTATGGGACTTAACTTCTGAGGTCATCAGTCCCCTGGAACTTAGAAGTACTTAAACCTAACTGACGTAAGGACATGACACACATCCATGCCAGAGGCAGGATTCGAACCTGCGACCGTAGCGGTCGCAGACTGTAGCGCCTAGAACCGCTCGGCCACCCCGGGCGGCTAGCACTGATTCAGAAAGCATCGCTCGTTGCGGAACAGCTTGTCCTTTTCTCATACAATATCCGGCGAACCTAGACTAACTGCAACAAGTACATTCCTGATTCCTAGATTTTCGGAAACCATTTGATATAGTGCCCCACTGCAGACTGTTGACGAAGTTACGAACCTACGGAATAGATTCCCAAATACGTGACTGGCTCGAACACTTCTTAAGTACTAGAACCCATCACGTTGTCCTCGACGGCGAGTGTTCACCAGAGATAAGGGTATCGTCAGGAATACCCCTAGGAAAACAGCTTGACTGATGGGGTGAGCGGCAATCTGCGGCTGTTTGCTGTTGATACTGTTGTGTACGGGAAGGTGTCGTTATTGGATTACTGTAGGCGGATACAAGATGACGTACACAAAAATTCTTCTTCCGTAATGATTGGCAGATAGGTCTAAATATAGAAAAATGTAAGTCAATGCAGATGAAGAGGAAAAACACCCCATATTTTTCGAACATAGCATCAGTAGTGTATTTGCTTGACACGGTCACGTCTCGAATGAAAAACAGCCCACAGTTGCACTAAATTATGTTTATTTTAAACCTTGACCATGGTTTCTGCTATAATTATATAGCCTTCTTCAGAAGTCATCCACACTAATAAATGAAAAATGTCTTAGCCCAGCGGCTGCGTCAAGACCAATAAAATAACTTCAACAGACATAAGCCTTTTTCGAACATAAGTAAAATTATATATGGTACCGTATGTCCTCCGCCACTACCTCTGTTATAACAGTGGGCGGACTTGTCATCTACGCGGTACAGAAAAATAGCCATGCCAACATCTTTTCAAAAATTCAAATGGCTCTGAGTACTATGGGACAGGTTTCTTTTGTTCACCCTTCATTAATTACTCTCTGTTCGTCAGTTCGTTACATTTCAGCTTTGGTACCCACTACATTTGCGTAAGAGACCTAAGGAGGAAAGCAACACCACGGGTGAGGTGCCAGGAGCGGTGTACGCACTGACCAATGTGGATATGCGACTGACTGCTCAGTCATCGAGCGAGGTGGTGCCATAGTGATTAACAAGCTGGAGGCATATTCGGGAGGGCGGTAGTTTATGCACGTGTAAGTATGCCATGGTTTTCACAAAAAAAAATGGTTCAAATGGCTCTGAGCACTATGGGACTTAACATCTGTGGTCATCAGTCCCCTAGAACTACTGAAACCTAACTAACCTAAGGACATCACACACATCCATGCCCGAGGCAGGATTCGAACCTGCGACCGTAGCGGTCACGCGGTTCCAGACTGAAGCGCCTAGAACCGCACTGCCACACCGGCCGGCGCGGTTTTCACATAACGCTCAGTTTACCTACTGGGATGTTTCTCTGAAAAGGACGAGGCTCCTTCGTGTTCCCTATCATTCGTACTGTCTGGGCTAGTGCCACGTCTCTAACGAACTGGTCTTGCTTTTCACAGTACATCATGTGGTTACTCTTGCGCTATGGCGGGCAAGCGACAACATTAAAGTGGACGTCACACTTTCATTCTGAAACAGCACAATAATAACATTTCAGTAAAAGAAATCGGCAATAAACAGTTGGTGTAGTGAATGAGAGAAAAAAATTAGCGAATACAATCGCTTTGAGGTACTGAGGTAGAAATTATTGAGGAAGAGAGGAGATTTTTCAGTGAACTGCAGGTGGATGAAGGGTCCATTGCGACACTTTGCAAGCAGCAAACGGCGTTCCCTTTGTGCAGCTGACGGGTGTAAATGGCGATCTGCGGGCGGCGACGGCGCGTGAGCGCGCAAAAGCCAGAGCGCCGCTGCGCTGCGATATTAAGCTCGGCGCATCAAAGCCGCCGGCATTATCCCGGCAGCGCGGCGGCGCTAAAAGGGCGCCCGAATCTGGAAAAGCTGCGAGCCGCGAGCCCTCAGCCCGTTGTCACAGGTGTCCGCCTGCCTGTGCCGCCCTCACAAAGGGCGCCCCGACGAGCCCTCCCGGCCTCAAATTGGCTGCGCAGATGTGCTGCGCCGTGGCTGCGGCGGGCGCGTCTCAGGAAAGGGAGCAGTCCGACGTCTCGGCGACAGCCTGCTTATGTGGGTCGGAATAGCTGGGATGTGGAAAGGTAGTGGCTTTGGTGAAGGAGTCATACCGACATCCGCCTAAAGCAGGGACGGCCACGATTTCGGCTCGCGGGCCGACTTACGTCTCACGCTTATCGACAACATGTTGTTGTTGTTGTTGTTGTGGTCTTCAGTCCTGAGACTGGTTTGATGCAGCTCTCCATGCTACTCTATCCTGTGCAAGCCTCTTCATCTCCCAGTACCCGCTGCAGCCTACGTCCTTCTGAATCTGCTTAGTGTAGTCATCTCTTGGTGTCCCTCTACGATTTTTACCCTCCTTGCTGCCCTCCAGTACTAAATTAGTGATCCCATGATGCCTCAGAACATGTCCTGCCAACCGATCCTTTCTTCTAGTCAAGTTGTGCCACAAGCTCCTCTTCTCCCCAATTCTATTCAATACCTCCTCATTAGTTATGTGATCTACCCATCTAATCTTCAGCATTCTTCTGTAGCACCACATTTCGAAAGCTTCTATTCTCTTCCTGTCCAAACTATTTATCGTCCATGTTTCACTTCCATACATGGCTACACTCCATACAAATACTTTCACTAATAACTTCCTGACACTTAAATCTATACTCGATGTTAACAAATTTCTCTTCATCAGAAACACTTTCCTTGCCATTGCCAGTCTACATTTTATATCCTCTCTACTTCGACCATCATCAGTTATTTTGCTCCCCAAATAGCAAAACCCCTTCACTACTTTAAGTGTCTCATTTCCTAATCTAATTCCCTCAGCATCGCACAACTTAATTCGACTACATTCCATTATCCTCGTTTTGCTTTTGTTGATGTTCATCTTATACCCTCCTTTCAAGACACTGTCCATTCCGTTCAACTGCTCTTCCAAGTCCTTTGCTCTCTCTGACAGAATTACAATGTCATCGGCGAACTTCAAAGTTTTTATTTCTTCTCCATGGATTTTAATACCTACTCCGAACTTTTATTTCGTTTCCTTCACTGTTTGCTCAATATACACATTGAATAACATCGGGGAGAGGCTACAATCCTGTCTCACTCCCTTCCCAACCACTGCTTCCCTTTCATGTCCCTCGACTCTTATAACTGCCATCTGGTTTCTGTACAAATTGTAAATAGCCTTTCGCTCCCTGTATTTTACCCCTGCCACCTTCAGAACTTGAAAGAGAGTATTCCAGTCAACATTGTCAAAAGCTTTCTCTAAGTCTAAAAATGCTAGAAACGTAGGTTTGCCTTTCCTTAATCTTTCTTCTAAGATGGAAATGGAAATGTCGTGTGACGAGGGCCTCCCGTTGGGTAGACCGTTCGCCTGGTGCAGGTCTTTAGATTTGGCGCCACTTCGGCGACCTGCGCGTCGATGGGGATGAAATGATGATGATTATTAGGACAACACAACACCCAATCCCTGAGCGGAGAAAATCTCCGACCCAGCCGGGAATCCAACCCGGACCCTTAGGATTGACAGTCTGTCACGCTGACCACTCAGCTACCGGGGCGGACCCTCTTCTAAGATAAGTCGTAGGGTTAGTATTGCCTCATGTGTTCCAACATTTCTACGGAATCCAAACTGATCTTTCCCGAAGTCGGCTTCTACCAGTTTTTCCATTCGTCCTTAAAGAATTCGCGTTAGTATTTTGCAGCTGTGACTTAGTAAACTGATAGTTCGGTAATTTTCACATCTGTCAACACCTGCTTTCTTTGGAATTGGAATTATTATATTCTTCTTGAAGCCTGTCTCATACATCTTGCTCACCAGATGGTAGAGTTTTGTCAGTAATGGCTCTCCCAAGGCTGTCAGTAGTTCTAATGGAATGTTGTCTACTCCCGGGGCCTCAACAACATAGATCACAAAAAAGCAAATTTTCATTATTATTTAATAGCTTTTGACGCGGTGAACACGTAACTTAATTTTTATCTGCTACAGACTGTCGCCATACAGACAGACGCAGACAGTTTCACAGAGTTTCGCGCTCAAGTTGCCACGTCATTGGGACTTATTTAGTTTCACACAAATAGAAACGTCTGTCTCACAAATCTGTCGTTCGAAATACTGTAGCACTTCTGCCACCTCATTAAGGAGAGTTGGAAGTTCTACCTAAGGAAATCCATGTAGATGTCCTGCATAGTTTTAACGTAAAGAAATGTCATTATAACTGGAATTACCTTGCAGATCCATCAGTTACATCTCTGCGTGCACAAGGCTCCTTAACGTAAATGGCAAATAATGTCGGAAACATCTCGGAGACAGATGTAAGACTGAAGTGTCCTCAAAACTTTTACAAAACTATTCTTGTAACTCTTTCAAGGCCACAATGAATTCTTCAAACCTCGCGCTTTTTTAATACCAGTGAGTTTAGGGAACTGGTCTGTCTTCGTCAGAATGTGCCCATTCTAGAACGCGATTTTCTCCCTAAATTCATCGTCATAAAACCGGAAAGAAGTTACCTCTCTTAACTGTGGGCAGTTTGCAGTCAAGTCTGCATAAAAAACGAAGTCTGCAATCCATTCCGGATGTTCTGATTTCCGTTGCTGCACTCCTTTTTACTTCAAAAAATCGAAAAATTATTCCATGCATGCCCCTTCACTTAACGTATTTTGCAGTAATATATGAAGCCTCCGTACTCTTCGTTCAGTTCCATTGAAAACTATTGCAGCTCACAGTGGAATAATTGTGGCACTTCAATTTCTTAACGTGCTCTATGCCTGCAAGTTTAACACACATTGTGTCTTGATGTACGGACCAATGAATCCCGTCTTCGATCTTTGTAATTGTCATTGTCAACTAAATCACGCAATAGCCGTCTCTTATGCGAACTGAAAATACTCATCCCTCTCTTCTGTCATTCTCGTTCATTTTAAAGGATTCGATAGATCACTAGATTGCCTCTCTTTGCGCAAACAGCCACTAAACCTGTGAACTTCCTTTGTGCCACGAACAAAAAGCAAAGAGTAAACAGCGGTGACGCCACTATTCTGACGAACTGAGATTGTCGTTCCGACGTCGCGCTGTTCCGGGTACTTCCGAGAAGGACCGAGGAAAGTCGAGAGGCTGGCAGGGGCTTGGCCGGCACACACTGAACTGAACGAAGAGTCCGGAGGCTTTATATATTACTGCAAAATACGTTGATTAAGTGAAGGAGCGTGCATGAAACGATTTTTCGATTTTGTGAAGGAAAAAGGAGTACTGCAACGGAAATCAGAACATCCGGAAAGGATTGCAGACTTCGCTGCATGTGCGAAGTTCGGCACGCCTTGGCCGGCCTTGCGGTAAAGGGATTTGAAAGCGCCATCGCTAGCAAGGGAAACTGACGAGACTCCCTCAGGCCGCTAAAGGCACGAAAGGGCTTGCCAGTACTTGGCAAATTTCCCTCTCACCTTTTTATTCAGTTGCCCATTCATCAGGAGTGTACAGTTATCAGCGTGTATGACATGTGTTCTTCCCGTCTGTGCTGAGCTTCGAAATGCTCATTTCCCTGTCACTAACGGAATGTATTAGAAAAAGAAAATCATTCTGGGAATGTACTAGAAAAAGAAAATAGTGCTTACAGGAGGAATTGAAGTAGAACGACGACACAAAACTGGTAGTAGGAAACGCAGATGCCAGACGGACAACCGGACCGCGCCCACTAATCGTCACCAATTTCGTCGAAACTTACCTTTTATGCAGGACGTAACCAAAAATAAAAGTGACAGGAGTGGTAGCTCGAGATGGCCAAACGATCAAATGAAATTAGAATTTTTTGCGCAAATCGGACGAGGCACGAACCATGGTGTTAGCGTAGTTTACTGAGAGCGGTCGGCGCAGCGGAAAGACTCCAGGACGTAACCCTAGGAGCGTGGGTTCGAGTACGTACACGGAAATTATGTTTATTTTTATTTTCAATTTTTACGTTACTTACACCGTTAATAAACGAAGTAACGTTCAATATCTCATGTTACTAATATTTTCATAAGAGGCATGGAAAGGAAAGGCAAAGGAATATTTGTGGGCCGGCCGCTGTGACCGAGCGGTTCTAGGCGCTTCAGTCGGGAAACGCGCTGCTCCTACGGTCGCAGGTTCAAATCCAGCCTCGGGCATGGATGTGTGTGATGTCCTTAGGTTAGTTAGGTTTAAGTAGTTCTAAGTTTTAGGAGACTAATGACCTCAGATGTTGTCCCATAGTGCTCAGAGCCATGAGAACCATTTTGAATATTTGTGATTGAAAATAAGTTTCCATCAAAGGATTGCGCTTAACAACATCCAGGAGAATTCTGCAAATAATATTTCAAATAGTGATTATACTTAAAGCGCACAGGACTTCTTACTCACCGAGCGAGGTGGCGCAGTGGTTAGCACACTGGACTCGCATTCGGGAGGACGACGGTTCAATCCCGTCTCCGGCCATCCTGATTTAGGTTTTCCGTGATTTCCCTAAATCGTTTCAGGCGAATGCCGAGATGGTTCCTTTGAAAGGGCACGGCCGATTTCCTTCCCAATCCTTCCCTAACCCGAGCTTGCGCTCCGTCTCTAATGACCTCGTTGTCGACGGGACGTTAAACACTAACCACCACCACCACCACCACCACCACCACTTCTTACTCCGTTAGTTTCATTTTGGCATTGGAGAAGACTGCATCAGAATACATTCCATTGTACGTCAACTGCTATCGTCGCCAATATTTGGCGAAATTTTGCGTTGTGCGTGATTTGCTGCCAAAGTGTGCCGATGAGAGAGAATCTTGTCTGAATGTAAACCAGCTTTGCTTTTCTGTAGAAACTGTATAAAAACATGTAATGGTAAAAATGCGGCGTTTATAACGTGTGAAATATGCCGAGAAAATAATTGTTTCCCCTGCTTTGCGACGAATAGCACCCCATCACGTTTAACTAATCAACTGTAAAATAATAAAACTACCTAATTTTATATCCAAAGTTCTCGTGTACGTATTACAATGCCTCCCTTCATGGAAGTTTATTTGCTGTCACAGCTCATACATGCTCTCTTCATGTCTCTACGAAAATGTTAATAAACAGAATATATTTAGCATTATTGCCGTACTTCGCAGTGTAAAGTTATGTAAAAACTGAAAATGAATAAAAATATTTTCCGCGACCTTCGAATTACCGTTCTTCAATCTTTCACCTGCGCCAGCCGCTCTCACCAGACTACTCTAACATCAATGGCTCTTGCCTCGCTCAACCCGCGCCAAAAATGCTACTTTTTTCTGAACGCTCGACGATCTGGAACTCCAACTCTTGTCACTTTCATTTCTGACCAAGTCCTGCGTAAAATCCGCACGATATCGGCGGTGACGCGCAGGCGCTCTCCTCTGATGGGGCTGATTGGAAGAATCCTCAGGAAGTAGCCCGCCCACCAAGCTGGTAGCTTAAAAAAACCCTCGTTCGACCCGTACTTCAATACTGCTCGCCCGGAGGCCAACATTTCGCGCACCACGCACCATTTGCGGCTGAAACAGGACGCTGGTGCACAAAGTACCCTCCACCATAAACCACCTGCGGTGTATAGATGCAGACGTAGAACCACGGTTTTTCAAATGTTCAAATGTGTGTGAATTACTAAGGGACCAAACTGCTTAGGTCATCGGTCCTTAGACTTCGACACTACTTAAACTAACTTATACTAAGAACAACACACACACCCATGCCCGAGGGAGGTCTCGAACCTCCGGCGGGAGCACTGTTTTCCATCACACAGTTCACTGAAATTTGATTTATTTAGATGGTGATTTAACTTTTAACTACTGATACTGAAGAATAGATCAACGTATAACCAGTCTAATTTCTTGTCCATGTAAATTTGTGTGTCGGTTGAAATCTTTAATTACAGTGTCAGATGTAAGAAACTGCAAGTGTCCATCAAATATTACATCCGTTGTAAGTTTCTCAGCAGTTGTGTGCTGCATGTTAGTCTTATCCAGATTTCACGCAATTTTGTAACGATATTCATCCCAGTTACATCTCTTTCCTTCGACAGCGATGAAAACCGATTAGATACTTCTTCATAGCATTGGCTTTCTTCTCCTTGTTAATGCAATAATCAATTTCAGTGCTCCGTGAGGAAGGCGTGGAAATGATAGTATTAAAAAATTCACTTCAAAAGTGACGACTCATTAAAAATTCAGACTTTGCAACGAGTAATAATCGTACTAAAGTTCAGCGAGCAAGATCAGACTACCGAAATAACTTAGCTGGCACAAGAAATGGGAGCGCAGTGCTTTCCTCATGTGCGAATGAAACCCTGCAGTAAACAGTCGACACATCACATACCGTAAACAGTTCACAAGCTAAGGACTGCTGCATCAAGTATTTCCCTTGGATCGCCTTGCCATTTTATGGACGTTCACTGCGCAATCTCCAAAGAAGCTGTGGAGACATGCCGAGAAGTTGTTCAAGCCTTATCAGTCTGTATCCCTGATGCCTTAACATATGTCCTGTTTTCCTGTCCTTCCTTTTTTTTGTGTCTTTCACATATTTCTTTCGTCGCAGATTGTGCGCATAAACTGCTCATTTCTAATCAGAGAACCAAATTTTCGGTATTCTTCTGTAACACCACATATCAAACGATTCGATTCTCCACATTTCCTATTTCCACGCTGCCCATCGTTCACTTCCATAGAATGCTGTGCTGCAAACGCACATTCATAAAAACTTCTTCCTTAAATTGAGGTCTGTGTTTGATATTCAGATTTTTTTTGGGTGAGGAACGCCCTCTTTGCCTATAGTCTTCTGTATATGTTCTCATTCCTTCGCCTGTCATACGTTATTTTCCTTCCAAGATAGAATAATTCCTGCACTTCGTCTACTCTGTGGTAGGTGGAATGCTGTATTGAGTAGGCGTAAAATATTATATCAGATCTGAGTAAAAGTTCAGAACATTTTGTACTGGTTCAAAAAATGATTCAAATGGCTCTGAGCACTATGCGACTTAACTTCTTAGGTCATCAGTCGTCTAGAACTTAGAACTAATTAAACCTAACTAACCTAAGGACATCACACACATCCATGCCCGAGGCAGGATTCGAACCTGCGACCGTAGCGGCCGCTCGGCTCCAGACTGTAGCGCCTAGAACCGCACGGCCACTAAGGCCGGCATTTTGTACTGGCTAATGTATAAACATGAATAAAACGATTTCAGTTTTCAAGTCGCGTCAATTCGAATAAAATCCTCGAGCTTTCGATGACCATCTCCGCCATCCTCGTCATGAGTTCACGGACTGTCGGGTCTGCTACGGTTTCTCGCTTATATAAGGCATGATGACATCATCAGCGGCCAGTCAGATAGACTCAATGTGGCGCGCGCGCGTTAAGTCGACCCTGGCAGCACCGGTGACGTCAGTTGGCGCCAGGGCCAGGCGCCACATTTGAAACTGCCGCACCCGCGTCGCGCATCTGTCTTTGCTTTCTTTCAATGTCCAACGCCCGCCCCATGCCCTGCTGAGTGTGTATCCCTGGTCACTGTTAAAATTGTTGTTGTTTAAACGAATCTCGGCCGCTTCCTTTATAACTGGAGTCCCACTATGTAGATGCATGAGACAACACTTTTGCATTTTCGAACTGTATTTTATGTCCATTTCCTTGGCCGTGCTCCGCTGTGGCCGACTTGTCAAGCTCTCTTTGTTTTATATGGCACTTGTGCCCAGTACAACGCTTCGCAACCGTCTATAAACAGTTCTTAACACTCTTCTGAAGAGTACTATTGTTATGACCAGACGAAACAACAATCGCCTGGCCATGACTTTGAGTTCTTCGATTGCTCTGGGCAAAGGCTAATAGATGAAATATTAGTTCATTTTATTACGTGAATGATAACAAGATTTACTTAAATTGATACAATCCTTTGCCACAGGAGTTGTTGATCATTTACAGCTGTCATTAACTATTAAAGCTTCATTTGACACTTGCAATTAAAACGCTTCTCTTGAAGCACAAAGTTTAAAATTTACAAAACAACATTTCCATCTTAAATAACTGTTTAAACTTACTTGATGATGATGAGTGCTTCAGCTGAAGTCACGAACTGGGACAGAGCACTTCCAAGCTCAGCTCTGTATTGACCTCTGTGTGAGGCCGCTGCTGTGCAGAGAGGGATGGCATGTCTTCTGGGGCGCCTTCTGTTCGTCGTTACGGACTGTAGCTAGACCTCGCTAACGTCTGTGGTATCGATGTGCTTTGACGAATTTGGTTGAATTGTGATCTCTGGGCGATACCACAAATGATGTTAGGTACAAGTAATCACTCTGTATCAAAGCCCTAATCACGTCCAGTTAGACTTCCAAGAAGTTCTACGTCAATTCTTGGAGCTAAGCATTGGTGGGAGAGCGGCGGTCGTCGAAAGATGGGTGGTGGTAGACTGTGGTCCACTGACGTTCGTCACATTAGCTTGCATGACGTCAGTCCTGGGACCTGCAGACTCTCCAGTAGACGCTGCACTTCGTTGTGGTGTCGTCCGGCCGCGTAGCTCCCCAAATATTCGGCAGGCGGAGGGATACTTAGCAACGCTCTAAGCGCACGTGACCGTCGCTGCAAAATGTGCGCAAAGGCTGCGCCCGCTATAGGTCTGACCGGAACTACGGTGTCACCTCGCCGCTTAGCCTGCTGCGAAGGCAACCCGGCGGACTCTGCTGTACTGCGTGGTGCCTATTTGCCCCTGCAACGGCTGCGCAGGCAACCCGGCAGACTCTACTGTACTGCGTGGTGCCTATTTGCCCCTGCATCCTGCGAAGTTCGAGGAGTAGACTTGCGACTTACGGGACCGTATATCCGGGCAGCGTTACTGTGCGCACCGTTGCGGCGACCAGAGCGCATTGAGGGTTCTAGCAGGGCTGCAGCAGGCGGTGAAATAGCCGCTGCTCTAACTGCAGAG
Source organism: Schistocerca serialis cubense (assembly GCF_023864345.2). Taxonomy (NCBI): domain Eukaryota; kingdom Metazoa; phylum Arthropoda; class Insecta; order Orthoptera; family Acrididae; genus Schistocerca; species Schistocerca serialis. Next base: position 864,462,026 of record NC_064641.1, on the reverse strand, counting down.
GCATTCAGGGACGCCGCGACTACTGTGCGACAGCGGGCGCAACCGCGGCCGCATTAAAAGCGACTCAGCGCCCGGTCAAAGCGTCGGCCAGCACCCTGAAAGCGCCGCTCTGGCACAAGTTGTCCGCGACCGGCCGGCGCCTCGCCCCCCTCCCCCCCCCCCCTCGCTCCACCTCGCCTAATTAATCCTTTTACGGCCTTCCTCTCCCTTTCGCTCTCTCGGTACAATCTTATCAGTGGCGGCTCCTCCTCCTCCTCCGGCACACGCGCCGCCGAGTTAATTATCCAACAAGCCCACTGGCGCTTCATCACCGCCATAACACAAGGAACGCCGGGAATTATACGGCGCTATTTAAATTTACATCTGAGCACGACGCGACGCACCTGTTAAGGCACAATGTGGCCCCGGAGGCTGTTAAACTCACTATCTCGCTGCCGTAGACTACTTTCGCGAGCACTCTTTCATCCGATATAACTTCCTGGAGCTTTCGCCAGCTTTTGCAGGGGCCACGGGCGTCAACGGCGCGGATTTTACGCGGATACCTAAAGCTGAACTCGTGCTACTACCGACAATGTCATCAACGCGTTCGTTGCAAAGCGGTGGCCGCGTGTTCGACTACCAGTTATTTAACGTGCCGTTATTGCCTCTCCTGCTGACACGGAGACCTTGCCGACTGCCGCCGTACGCGCCATCAACAGTGATTTGAAGCTCAGTGCCCAGACATGAATTTCCTAGTACAGTACAGTGAGAGAACAAGGCTTCTGAAAATTATAAGCTTGCCGACTGCTGTTAGGTACAGAACATAGTTTACGGTAGCTGACTGAGTAGCGTAGAAGTCCAGTAATCGCAAAGTCATTAGATCGAATCTTTTTGCTAGCGACATTTTTCTTTTATTTAAATTCCATATTTATTAACAAATGGAAATGTTAATAAATACTGAATCTTTATTTTGATTAAAAATATGTTTCTATTTTTAATTATTAATCTCATGGAACTAAATTATAATTAGATTAAATGAAAAATGCGTATTGTCAAAAGAAAAGTTATATACGTCAGTAATATTATTCAGTCTCTGTAAACAAGCAAGTGTTTTATTTTCTGTTTGACGTTTCGCTTTTTCATGTACTTGGTTATTAAAACATAGAAGACGTTATTTTTATTAAAAAAGTATTGTTCAGTATTTATTAATTAACATTTCAATTTGTTAATAACAACAGAATTTAACTAAAATATGAATGTCGCTACCAACAAGATTGGAAGAAACGACTGTATGCTAAAAGCTCAGCCAGCGGCAACTATGTCAAGAAGTGCGAAATCTTTTGTTCTTAAGAGCGACTGGAGATCTTCTAAGATCTCCTCAACTATATATGATCTTTTATAAGCCCGTGGTGTTCCTTTAGGAAAGTGGCGTCAGAAAACTGACCTTGAAATCCTATAAGTATGAGGAAAATAAAAGAGGGCAGTGCGGTGCATGAGGTGAACTTGTGAGAGAAACTTTTTAAAATGACAGAAATCGGGCTGGCCGTGGTGGCTGAGTGGTTCTAGGCGCTTCAGTCCGGAACCTCGTGACTGCTACGGTCGCAGGTTCGAATCCTGCCTCGGGCGTGGATGTGTGTGATGTCCTTAGGTTAGTTAGGCTTAAGTAGTTATGAGCTCTAGGGGACTGATGACCTCAGATGTTAAGTCCCATAGTACTCAGAACCATTTGAACCATTTTGAACAGAAATCCGTGTAACCAGTCCTATCCTAATCAATGATGGGTGATTCAGCACCCCTACGTATGGGTTTTATGGAACCCACAATTCCTTCAAATACCACGTGCAAAATTTTCATATTTCCTTCCTTGCTACGAACAAATATTAGTCGAGTATAAAAAATAAACTGGACCTTGTTGAAGGAAATTTAATGCAGTTAAATACTGTATTGGCATACATTTTCGCTAGAGGCCGTAGTTTTCGAGTTATTCAAGATAAACTTACAAAAGTGACGTCCAAATTCGTTTTTCTTGAGTAACTCGAAATCCGTGGGCTCTACCCCACTTTAAAATTTAACTACATTAAATTTCCTACAAAACGGTCCTGTTAATCTTTTGTGTATTGAGCAGGAGAATATTAAAATCTCTCACGTCGTTTTTGGAGGCGTTCTGGGTTGCATAAAACCCACAGATAGGTGCAGATGACTTACTCTGTGTGTAGCAGATCTTAACAAAATAAAGCGTTGTTTAAATAACAGCTGAGTAAACAGCACTCTTAAAGAATGTAGGCTCTGGTAAATTTGTTACTTCAAATTTGTCTATATGACCTAATGTTCAGTCACCGATGTCCTTAATGTGATGAGGTGGGGACTCAAACTTGGGTTCCTTTGTCTTAATGCTGCAATTGTGATTACCCTCTTCATCAGCTGCTACCACCGATAATCTTTTGATTGAAACAACATTCCTGGTATCATCTCTCTCGCGTGCTTATTATAGGTAGTTGGGACTAAGAAAACAATTAGCACACTGTCAGCCGTTGATGGTACCACATTCCAGATTATCCTTTTATTGGCGTCGTGCCTTCGCTCTGTTCTCACGCTACCGGATATCTTAATACGTTCACATGTAATTGCTATACAGCGTACTGTCCTCGTTCACCTTGAAAATGATCATTCATGTTGATAAAATATTCGACAATCTATTTCACGATGTTATGTGATTTTTGTCTTCATTTTTGAAAAGGATCCCTCAAATCTGAGTGTTTTATTTTGGCCTTTACGTCACTCTTTTCCACATAGGAAAATCAGTTTGTTTTATTTGCATCTTTACGTCACTGTTTTTCACATAGGAAAATCAGTTATTTTGAATTTTTAATTTCTTCTTATCCTTCTTCTTTCGGGATAAGCGTCATTATTATTATAGGGTTACGTTTTCAAGCGATTCTCTTTCGAATTTCCGTGCCGTATGCATTTCAAAATAATTCGTCCAAGCTACGACCCACCAAAGTGCGTTTCACGCATTCCTTCTTACTGTTTGTTTTATGGCTAAGTGGGCAAGTGTCAGACTACAAATCCAAAGGTCTGCGGCGGAATCGTCAGTCTTTTCTAGCAATTTCTTCGAAACTTCACTCTTTTTCGCTTCCGACTGTGATTTGATAATGTAAAAAATGCCAAGTTGTCGCGTCTTTCGGAAAGCACGTAAAACTAGAGATCCAACTGTAACTGATGGCGTAAGCCAGCTTAAAGGTGTAAGGAGAGGCTCAGAACTGCTTTTCGGGTGCTTTTGCCTTTCCTGAGGCCACGGTGGTCTACACTACTAAACAGCTGAACCATCACTCCGTCACCAGTTCGGGGTTGCAGGTTGTCTATCTAACGGGTTCCATGAGCAACAGAAATCTGATTAGTCAGTTAGAGTTGTAGTGTTATGGTAAACGTATAACCCATTATGTCAGGCTTGGCGGAAACTGTGTGTATGTCTTGAGGTGGCACAGCTCACGGTGCGCAAATTACCCTGATCATATTCACGCAGTATTTTAAAAGGAGAGCATTTAGCGACTTACAAGAAACTTTACTCATAATTTCAAACCTTTAAGGAGCTCTTTCTCACTGACACCCTCCACAAAATTATGAAAGGAAAAAGTTTTTCGCTTTCTGCATTTTCGCTGTTCATGCAGTAAAACTACTTCGTTGCTAGAAACTCTATTCTCAGTACATTTTGCAGACAGAATCCTCACTGGACGACACGAAGTTCAGGAACACGCCGTCATGAACATTGAGTTTTGTGTGAAAAACCAGCTTTCGTTTAAAACGGAGCCCAAATTACTGAGACTATACTTATCCAGTGAATAATCCGAAATTAACAAAACCAACATAATTAAGGTTTTTCGTCTTCAGCCATGAAATAACGTCAGATATTTAAGGTATGAACTCGTTCGTAAAGTAATCAGTTGTTTGAAATTGTTTTATGCAAGGGAGTTCGATTCCTTAAAGAATCGGGGGGGGGGGGGGGGGGGGCGTTGGAGGAGGTGGGAGCGTTATCTTACTGACTGACGTCTAACAGGAATTCTATTTTATTTCCAATTCTTGTGTATGTTAATTTGGTGAGCAACTTGGATCCAGGAGCTGCCAAGCTGACTGTAGTATAATTCTCGGAGTGACTTGCCCTTGCTATTCCTGTGATTGGATGGATGACTTTTATCAGGATGTCTTATGGCATGTCTCTAGTCTCGTAAAGTGTACACTCTGACTCGACCAGCTGACAAGGCTCATTTGAAAATATTGTGTTTACAGTTACGACAGGAAAAATATTAGCTGCTAATGACTCACCACGTGCATCGGGAGGGCGACAGAAAATGTGTGTCCGGGAGGTGCAGAGATCAGTGTTTCATGGGATGTATGTGTTACACTTCACAAAGTCGACATCTTCGACATTCATCAAATGTTGAAAACAAACCATTAACTTGCACCATGTAAACCAAATGAAAAATGGCGCGACACAGTGATCACAAAGGTTCGCACCATCATGTTTGAAGGCAAACTCCTTGAAAACTACAAACCATGCAGCTTCGTATCAAGTCTTAAAGAATGCATATAGAATCACATTGGTGTAACGGGGTGATGATAACTGATGGAATGTGATGACATACAGACGAATGCGAAACAATCTGTTGTGGTGCTTATCGTGAAACTAACTATCCTTTAACGCTTAGTTGCAGTTAGTGTGATTATGTATTTTACAGGCATGGAAAAACAAACGTCCAGAGGCTGAATTTGTCCAGTGGTTGCAGGTGCTATGAATTGCAGTGTCATACTCTTTTCAAGAGGAATATCTTTCTCGAAAGGAGTATGGTTTTTATACGCATTCCTGGAATCAAGCAAGCAAAAGCAACTTATTCTGATCAGCTATAGGTCAAAAGCAGTGCTCATATCATAGCTGTAGCTCTCTTACACTCATTTTCCCACTTTCTTCTGACTGTGACGTATATATTCCCTATTGCCCTTCCAAGGTTACGCACGCCAGAAAGAATCGTTTGTATCTGGGAACCTCCAACTTTTCGCAGCACGGTAAATAAATTTCCAGCCAGTTTACCATTGAGATTAACAATCGGCAAAATTGTTTACTATTGCGTTAAGGGATTCATGTTAGTTGATCTCGATACAACTCTCCTGGTACCTTTAATTTCCAGGGTTCGTTTGACATGCATTTCCTCTTCAAACCCCGACTGCTCGGAGTTGAAAACAAATCTTACTGGACAATGGGAAAGTTTGTTTATCTTATCTACAAATTTTCGGGCCGATTCTGCAGTTTCCTGTGCATCGTCAAGCTGATGCTTTGCTTGAAATTTCGTTCTCTCACGTTTTTCAAGTCTATAGCACTGTTTGAAGTTATTCAGCCGCCCATTGCTTACACTGAAATCAGCATAATCTGCGTCGCGCGCAGTTTGATGTGCATAACATAGTAGGTCACTGCCATGCACGTGCTGTAGAATGTATTCAGCATCCCATGTACATTGTCCGCACGAAATATTTCATCTACCATTTCTTTCTCCCTCTGCGAAATTCCTTGGGTTTCTTTCTGACGAAATGTCATCTTCGGCAGCTGTTGTTGTAGATATATTGCATGGGTTTGCTTTGTTTATCATTGCCACTGATCTGTTTTGCACCAACACCACTAGCACTGCAGCACTGTTGTGAGCTACTGGCGGACTAAGCAATTCAGCTATGCGTCCTAGCCTTATGTGGTGCTCATCATTGGATACCCCGCTCTCGAGGAGCTCCTTGTGAGAGCAATTTGTTGCACGGTGGTGAACACTCGGTCACTACGAGCGGGTGGATGAATGCTTGACCGTTAGCACGGGGAGAACCCGGTGCAGAACATTGCGCCGTGCTGCCTGCAGCCGCCCCTCGCCGCCGCGGACGTCACCGCGAAGCCCCGGAACGCGCTCGCTAAGCCCTGTGAGACAGCCCTGCAGGGCGGCGGCGACGGCGGCAAAAACGGTGGCGCCTGCAAAACGCGAAGCGCAGCCACCTGCCAGCTACCTCCTGGATCCCTAGGATTACCGCCGGCGAGCCCTCAAATCCCCGCCACCCCACTCTCCTCCCAGCAACTCGACGTATACAGCTGGTAAGCAAAACTACGCTCCAGTACGGCGCTGGGCCAATGTCATCCTAGCGTGCATATGCAATCCGTCGCGGAATGCATGTAAACCATTCACGAAATTACCATTTCAGAAGTCTCATTTCGCAATCTTCTCTAAGCTGAAACGACCTGCAAAAGGACGATCGCGTTTGGAGGGTTTGGCAGTGTCAGATGTGGAGGTGCGGAGCTAGAAATGGTAATTAGGACATCGTCGTATAGGAAAGGTGACTTCCATTCTAGCGAACAAGAGGTGCGCGTTGCGATGTAATTGATAATAAAAATACACTCAGATGACAAAAGCCAGTCAAATAGATGGCGTCAGTTTCGCGTACACAAGGTACGAACGGCCATTGCATTGACGGAGCTGTCATTTGTACTCAGCTGATTCATGTCAGAAGGCTTCCGGTGTGATTGTGGCCACACGACGGAAATTAACAGACTTTGATCGCGGAAAGGTAGTTGCAGCTAGACACATGGGACGTTCCATTACGGTAATCGTCAGCCAATATTCCAAGATCCACAGTGTCAAAAGTGTGCCGAGAATATCAAATTTTGGGCGCTATCTCTCACCACGGACAGCGCAGTGGCCGATGACCTTCACTTAACGACCGAGAGTAGCGGAGTTTTGCGTAGAGTTGGCAGTGCTAACAGGCAACCAGCACTGTGAAACATCCCCTTAAAAAAATTAGTGAATTACTGTACTGATAAACCTCTTACATTATTTGATTTTCAAACAGCTGAGCAGAACTGAACGTACTCAGATATTTCGCTCTTTACTTATTCCGATCAACACTAAACTAACACGCAATATTTTTAGCGCAACGCAATCTGACTTTCAATAATCCCTACAAAAGAATGGCCCTCACTAACAATAACCTATACCTTTCACGAATCACCTCACAAAAATCTTAGTTACTCGAACTACTGCAATACAGTGAGCGCCAATACTGCCAGCTAAATAAAAGATTCTAACTACTGAAGGCACTAACTACTGATAGGCATAGTTAGCAAATGAAAGATTTTGATAGAGAATAAACAATGTTTTCACCTTAATAGTGTTCAAAAGTCATAATATATATATCAGTTCATGACATCCAATCTTACATATTTACTGTCTCTGTCCAGACCATCCGCTCTCAAAACTCCGCCATCTCTCTCCCCACATCCACCACTGCTGGCGGCTCACCTCCAACTGCGCAACGCTACGCGCTGTTCACATCCAACTGCCCAACACTACAATAGCGAATATTCCAACAATGCCAACCAGCCACAGACTGCACACAGCACATCCAGTGATTTTCATACAGAGCGCTATGTGCCGTTACCAACATAAAAACCTAAACAACCTACTGGCAACTGTTTGAAATAACCGCAGGAGCCAAGACGGGACGTACGACGAACAGATACGTTGGGACAGTGCAACAGTAAGATGTAGTGTTAATGGCCTATGGCACCAGACGACCGACGCGAGTGCCTAGCAAGATATCGCCTGGAGCGCCTCTCCTGGGCTAGAGACCATATTGGTTGGGTCCTGGACGACTAGAAAACCATGGCCTAGTCAGATGATTCCAGATTTCAGTTTCCTTGGAGCTGATGGTAAGGTTCGAGTGTTGCGCAGATCCCATCTAGTCGTGGGTCCAAGTTTTTACGAGGCACTGAGCAAGCTGGTAGTGGCTCCATAATAGTGTTCGCTGTGTTTACGTGGAATTTACTGAGTCCTCTGGTCCAGCTGAACTTATAGTTGACTAGAAGCGGTTATGGTCGGCTACTTGGAGACCATTTGCAGCCATTCACGCACTTCGTGTTCCCAGACAAAGGTGGAATTTTAATGGATGACATTGCAACATGTCACCGCGACACAGTTGTGCGCGATTGGTTCGCGGTACTTTATGGACAATGGAGCGAATGATTTGGCCATCCGCCCGACATGAATCCCGTCGAACATTTATGGGTCATAATCGAGAGGTGAGTTCGTCCCCAGAATCCTGCACTGACAACGCTTTTGCAATTATGGACGGCTGTAGAGGCAGCGTGGCTCAGTATTCCTGCCGGGGATTCAACTACTTGTTCAGCGCATGCCACGTCGAGTTGCTGGCAATACGCCCGAGTAGGGCCGACACAATATTCGGACGTATCCTCTGACTTTTGTTTCCTCAGTGTATGCCGTTAATTTGCGATATGCCGCTGTAGATCTTGTAGATCACAATGATAGCTAATTATAAAAGTGCTTCCTGCACTAACATCATTTTCAGGCTTAATCGGTCTGCATGCGAGTGGACACTTGTTTGAAACTTCCTGGCAGACTGAAACTGTGTGCCGGTTCAAAGTTTACTCCGGAACCTAGTCATTTATTCGGCCGTCCGTCTGGGCATGCACTGTGAGCTAATGAAAGCACGGTCTCGCATTAATATCTCAACTAACCACACGTCTCAGGGCTCAGATATTAGCGAAACATCAGCGTTAGATGTTTCATGTGTCGACAACGGTCGCATACATAGTTCGCTTTCAGCACATACTCGTAGCACGGTTAAAAACGTAAACATCAATTGCGTGACATGATGGACGTCTCTTCCTGTTAAGTTGCAGTTGGGTTCGGGCTGATATCACCGTACATGAATTATTATGTTAACGTAGGACTGTATTGCGCCCGAACACGTCTGACGTTCACGAATCAGCGATATAGAAATAAATTGGAACCAAATGAAGTTAATCAATTATCCTCTTTTATTTACGAGAAAAGTTACACAAGTAAGTACTCACAGAAAAACAATGTCATCAGTGCCAGCCAAACATTGTGAGTTATCCCACTATGACAATATCGAGAAATCTGAATGATGTTATACTGCTCTCAATTCCCGATGACTGTTCAAAACCATATAGGCCTACATAGGAACATTTGGAATCTCATGTAAGTCTAATCCTTGTAACTGTCACACTGTTTCGCTTAATATTCGATGGATCTGAGAATACTTGCCACACGCTCAAGCCTCTAAGCTGAATTCTATTGAGTACATCTGTCACATTGTCCATAAGAAAGTACACACGTTGGGTTCGACTCCCGACACTTTCCGCTGCAGGTGGTGGCTGTTGAATGATCACGCGTTCGCAGTGCTTCCCACAGCACGTTGTTCTTGCGAAAATCATACCATTCCGAGCTCTCGTCTTAATTAGGTTGAAAGGGATTCTTATCCATTATTGGAGAAGAAACTCTGCTTCGTTTTTCTGCAGTGGTTTGTGGTAAACAAGAACAGTAAAAGGTTACCCAAGCTAACCTGGCTACTCCGCTGCTACAGAAGTTAGAGAAATGTACGGAAACACCAATTCCACAACACATTACCAGGCCTAATACGACGTAAGAAACACGTTGGCATTTAAAACGGATTCCAGCCGTCTCGGAATGGATAAATGCGGGTCTTGTATGTTATCCAAGAAAGTCGTAGACAATTATTTCTCCAAAACAGCGACAAGCAAGCGTGACGACGATGGAAATGGATAGCGATGATGCACACTTCTCTCCTCAGTAGACTGCAAATGATCAATACTACTGAGATCTGGTACCTCTCGTGGCCTGAGAGGGTTCGACAATTAATCCTTGCGCTCGTAAAACCAGTCCTGGGCGAAGCGAGCTACATGAACAAGGACTTTGTCTTCTTGGAACACAGCATCATCATTGGGGAACATACACTGAACATTGGGATGGACCTGATCAGCCAAAATTGTCACATCGTCCTTGGCAGTAATGCGACCCTGCAGAGTGACAATGGGGCGCACGGAATACCACAATATGAACGCCGAAATCATCACCTAATCCCAGACTCGTTTCACTGTTGGGACGTACACTCGCCCAGAAGTTTGGAACATTGTGAAAGACGACTCGTCCGACCAAATGACTTTCTTCCAAGGCTCCTTAAGCCAGGTTTTATGGCTTCGTCACCACATTATCCTATTGTTTAAATATCTTCTACATTTCGCGGCCCTGTCAGCAACGGTGTAAATATTAATATTAGTAATTAACAGCTTCAGTTGCACCGTTTACCTAGAATTTACCTAGGTTTCAATCGAGATAACCCAACCATCTTCAGAACTACCGTTTGTCCATAGTGGACATCGTCAAGCTAAAACTACAAATCCATAAATCAACTGCAGAGTATAAAACTTATCTGGAGCTGCCTCGGCCCCACTTCGCGACCGTGGTGCGGCAACCACTAGTGCTGTACTAGGCGGGCCTGATGACGCTACGGTCAGTTCCAGTACAGCACTAGTGGCTGCCGCACCACGGTCGCGAAGTGGGGCCGAGGCAGCTCCAGATAAGTTTTATACTCTGCAGTTGATTTATGGATTTGTAGTTTTAGCTTGACGATGTCCACTATGGACAAAAGGTAGTTCTGAAGATGGTTGAGTTATCCCGACTGAAACCTAGGTAAATTCTGGGTAAACGGTGTAGATGGTTCAGATGGCTCTGAGCACTATGGGACTTAACATCTGTGGTCATCAGTCCCCTAGAACTTAGAACCACTTAAACCTAACTAACCTAAAGACATCACACACATCCATGCCCGAGGCAGGATTCGAACCTGCATCCGTAGCGGTTACGCGGTGCCAGACTGAAGCGCCTAGAACCGCACGACCACACCGTCCGGCTAGGTTAATGGTGCAACTGAGGCTGTTAATTATTAAAATTAAATTATTAAAATTAAAATTAATTTTCGTATTGTGGTCATTTGCACCACTGATATGTTTTGGAATTTCCCCTCGCCTTGCAGTTCGCTGCTTCTGGAGCTCCCGTCGTATTGTTTAGGTGCGGACAGGGTTCGCTACTGAGACATTTGATCGTCTCTCAGTCGTTTTTAATCATCGTCTGTCGTGATTGCTCAACACGCACTATCGTCCCCAGTGTGAGTTAGAGGACGATGTTTTTCCACTTTTTCTATATGCGGTATAAATCTTCGATCGGTGCCTATTGAAATACCAAAGACATCGGCTACCTTGGTTAGGGAAGCATGCACCGTACGAGCGCCAACAACTTGCCCACGTTCGAATTTACGTAGTTGCGACATACTGCACTCACATCTACACAGAACACTGGTTTGACCACGACTGACGCTTGCTAAGTATTGAGGACATTGGCCAGAGGACGATTCGTGGTAAAACACTGCAATACTGTCTGCAGGATCTCTATTTATGTTGAAGCATGTTTTTGTCCACCCCCTGTAGCTACATATCCATAATTGTGCAAACTCTGCAAACAGGCAATGGAATTACATTTTCCTCCTTGCGTAAGTTAGGGGACGCAGCACATGTTACACTGCCAGTTTCGAGGTCCTCAAGAAAATAAGAGAAATATTCCGTCTCCCAGGAGCAAAGTTTAAGCGAGGCGTCCAAGCAGGAATGAATGCGACGGTGGAGGTGCCGTGGCGCACACGTGGCGCTGGATATACGCCGGCTATTGGAAAACGCTAAGGCACGCCCCCGCGCCCCAGGGGCATTACCCGTCGCTTTTACTGTGCCATTTTTCTTTTGCCTGCTATCTTTCTCTCTTTGCCTCTCACAAATGGCCCTCGGCATTGAGGAGCTAACCTCCTGCCGCTTCCTTACGCCTGCGACGGTAAACAATGTACCGTTCTATAGGCGGCGGCCGGCGGCGAGGCGCCGACTCGGCCAGGCGTGCCACGCATCCCTAATGAGGGGCGAAATTTACAGTCTCCCTCCAGCGCGATGTAAGAGGTAACGGGCAAGAACAGTAACAAGTCTATAAATTATTTGGGAACTTTCTCTGGTAATCACCTACAACGTATTGTGAGCAGCTGTCGTAAGTGAAGACAATAACTGAGAATTGAAGTTAACCGCTCCTTGAAAACACACTACAGGCCATTAAAATTGCTACACCAAGAAGAAATGCACGTGATAAACGGGTATTCATTGGGCAAATATATTATACTAGAACTGACATGTGATTACATTTTCACGCAATTTGGGTGCATAGATACCGAGAAATTAGTACCTAGAACAACCAACTCTCGCCGTAATAACGGCCTTGATACGCCTGGGCATTGAGTCGAACAGAGCTTGGATGGCGTGTACAGGTACAGCTGCCCGTGCAGCTTCAACACGATACCACAGTTCGTCAAGAGTAGTGACTGGTGTATTGTGACAAGGCAGTTGCTCGGCCACCATTGACCAGACCAGGTGGCCCACAGAACATTTCAGTTCTGCGTAGTTATCAAATGGTGCAAATGGCTCTGAGCACTATGGGACTTAACTTCTGAGGTCATCAGTCCCCTCGAACTTAGAACTACTTAAACCTAACTAACCTAAGGACATCACACACATCCATGCCCGAGGCAGGATTCGAACCTGCGACCGGAGAGGTCGCAAGGTTCCAGACTGAAGCGCCTAGAACCGCTCGGCCACACCGCCTGGGCCTGCGTAGTTATCCTCCTGTTTGTTACTTAAAAGTAAACAGTATTTAAAGCAACTGTTAATGTTTAATTCATGTTCTATTCGAAAATAATGGGTTTGTAACCTGAAACAGAGGGATGTTGTAGTAAAAATAAAGAAAATAACACAGGTTTATCACGGAGCGCTAGAAAACGCAATTTCATAAACAAAAAGTTTCAATTAAAAAAGTGCAGAATGAAAATATATCAAACATGGTTTCAGTACTTCGTCGATTTTTTATGAAACATACTTCTGTTATTTATAAACAACTTCTGCATTCGCCAATAATAATAGGAAACTCTTACCTTTGATCAAGATGAAGAACACTTCATTGTATGCAAAGTAGCAACAATAACTTCATATATTTTATATGTCTGTGCGCGTGAACTGTGCTTACATCAATGGTAATTGCTTTGGTTACACAAAAGCGCAGACGTTACGCGATCAAATCATTTTTGTTAGTTAGAAAATGCAATTTATATTCTGCATCTAAATCTACATTTATACTCCGAAAGCCACCCAACGGTGTGTGGCGGAGGTCACTTAATATGTCACTGTCATGGCCTCCCTTTCCTCTTCCATTCGCGTATTGTTCGCGGGAAGAACGACTGCCTGAAAGCCTCCGTGTGCGCTCGAATCTCTATAATTTTACATTCGTGACCTCCTCGGGAGGTATAAGTAGGGGGAAGCAATGTATTCGATACCTCATCCAGAAACGCGCCGTCTCGAAACCTGGACACTTTTTTTTTTTTTTTTTTTCACTTGCCGCCCTGATTTTACGACCCACCACCTAAGTGCTTAAGGTGGGTCTATTTTGACCACTTGGCCGCTACGACCGGTGTGCGGACACTGATGTAGTTGATGAAACTCACACCAGTTCCCGCATCCGGTCGCACCGTTGCCCGTGTCCCGCCACGTGGAGGCGGGTCTGTGCTTTTTTTTTTTTTTTTTTTGTTTCTTTACTTTGGCAGCTTTCCCAAAACCGATTTAACAAAAATTTTACAAAAATTAATTTTGAATTGGAAGAAGGAAATACAAAGAATAGTTTAGTCTGAAGAGGAGAAAAGACGATAGGAAAGGAAGAGATGATAGTCCCACCACCGTAGGGGACTGAGGATGAGCGCCTTGGGATTTATCTTCAAGCCTCTGATCTTCAGTCCCCTAACCTTAGCCTAGGAAGTTCTATTCTATTCTATTTATGGCGTTTGATATCTCTATTTATGTTCTATCTGGTTACTTGTATACAGGTTTAGAGTGCCGTGGTAGCTGATGACAATTGCGACGGTGCGCCGACACTGTTTATGTCTAATTTTATACATTAATCTATTGTCAGTTTTAGGTCTACTTATGTAAGTCTATTGCATGTCAGTTGTTTTATATTGAGACTTAGTATAGTTCTTCCACACTATGGTGTCTGTCTGGGTGCTGCATATAGGTTTATTGTCTGTATGGTCTTCTGTTCCTGTACTCTTTGTGGCATTCGTCAGAAATTTTGTCTGTTAGTGCGTTCAGTATGTCCCAAAGTTCAGGTGTTCTGATCGCGTCGTATATGTGTTCCTCTGTCTGTAAGTGTTGTATCCCAGGTGTGTTCCTGTGCTGTCTGTATTTCCCGCAGAATAGGATTGTGTGTTCGGGGGTTCCCATACCTCCACATGTACACGTTGATGTGTCTCTAAGACTCACGCGATTTAAGTGCGTGGGATAAGGTCCGTGGCCAGTCAAGAAATGCACCATGCCGCGGCTAGGATCGGCATGTTTCATTCTTAATCTTTCCGTTATGTTCGGAAAAAATGTATAGACTCTCCGTCCCTTATCACTTGTGCCCCATTCCTGTTGCCATGTGTCGATTTTCCATTTTTTGAGGTCCCGCTTATTGTTCAGCGGGGAACCAGTCGATATGTTGACCTGGTCTAGTCTACCCATCTTTAACCAGTACAGAGCGGCCCGATATTTGATTGTGATATCTGTCGGGAAGATTCCTAGCACGACACACAGTGCTTCAACTGATGTAGTGCCGAAGGCTCCCGATAGTCGCAGAAGGACGCTTCTCTGCCCTCGCCTAACCGCTGTTCTGTTTGTGACGAGGTTGAGTCTGTGCGCCCATGTACTGGCCGCAAAGCTTAACACTGATTCGAAGAGTGCGCAGTGGTAAGTTCGTGTGACTGACAGAGGAAGTCTGTATTGTCCTGAATTAATCCTTGCCAGTTTATGTAGTAATTTTTCTGCCTTGTTTGTTGTTATTCTGATATGTTCATGGAAGTTCAGCTTCTCATCTATGTATACGCCCAAGTAGCGGGTTACCGTCATTCTCTTTATGTTGTTGTTCTGTATTTTAATAGATGGATTGCGTCTGAGTTGCCCTTTGAGCAGTGTGTATGTTGTTTTGTTGCCCGCTATCTTGAGCTTGTTTGTGTTGCACCATTGTGTTATTGTTTGCAGTGTGCCACTCGCCTTCTCCTCTAGCTGGGCTCTTGTATTTGCTGAGATGACCACCAGTAGGTCATCTGCATAGGCGACAGCACCGTCTGTCCTCATATCCTCCTCCAGCAGTTGCAGGAGAGGTTCAAAAATTATGTCCCAGAAGATGGGTCCACAGATCGATCCCTGCGGACATCCCTTGGTAATTTTCCTTATTACCTTCCGGTTGCCCACGCGCCATTCCACTATTCTGTCTCTGCAGTAGTCTAAAAGACTGTTGTATAGGGCTGCGGGTACTTCCATCTGGCGTAACCTCAGAAACAGTGCTGGCCACCACAGGTTGTCAAATGCTCCTGCGATGTCTATCATGATTGCCAAGGAGTATGTTTTATCTGTGTTTTGTGTAATTTCTAAAGCTCTGTTTATTGCATCATCGATGCTTTTCCCTTTCCGAAATCCAAACTGGTGGGGATTCATTCCAAGTAGGGTTCTGTGAGCCTGCAAGCGGTCACACAGTAGCCTCTCTTGGATTTTTGCCATGGTGTTTATGAGGCATATTGGTCTGTAGGATTTCGGATCTGACTGGTCTCTGTCTGTTGATTTTCGTATGATGACTGCATTTGAGGTTTTCCAGACTGTCGGTACACGGCCTAGCCTTAAGGCGTCGTTTAGTAGTTCTGTTAAGTATGGGGTGATCTGTGGTGCTAGCCTCTTAAGCACTTCTGCATGGATCCTGTCGGGTCCAGGTGCTTTTTTATTCTTTAGCTCTCTTATCGCTACCGCAACTTCCTCGTGCGCAAAGGGGCAGGTGACGGCGTCGGTGTTATACTGTTCATGAAGTTCTTGTCTGAGTGTGATCTGCTCCTGTGTGTCTGAGTCTGTGGCATCTTCCGGGAGGAGTTTGTTCAGCAGATATTGTGCTGTGTTTCTCCATCCCACTGTCATTGTGCCGTCTTCCTGCCGTAGCGTGCTTAATGCCAATGGGGTCTTTATTTTTTCTGTCAGGATCTTGTATTGTTCCCCCCAGATATTCTGTTGTGTGTGTGTGGTCAAGTAGCTCTCCCAATGTTGTTTCCTGGTCTGAAATAATGTCTTTTTGAAGAGTTCTTTGGCTTCCCTATATGCAGCTAGTCTTAGTAGTTTGTCTCTTTGTATCCATGTCCTCTGGTATAGTTTACGTTTCCTTGTCATGTCACGTTTGAGTCTGGTTAATTCGTCTGACCATGGTGTTTCCCGTTGTTTGCTGTGTGTGTGCGTAGGTATTGCTGTTTCTTGTGCTGTTTGGATGATTTGTGTCAGTTTGTGTGCTCTGTAGTCCTCGAAACCTGGACAGCAAACTACACCGCGATGCAGAGCGCCTCTGTTGCAGAGTCTGCCACTTGAGTTTGCTAAACATCTCCGTAACGCTATCACGCTTGCCAAATAACCCTCTGACGAAACGCGCCGCTCTTCTTTGGATCTTCTCTATGTCCTCTGTCAACCCGACCTGATACGGATCCCACACTGATGAGCAATACTCAAGTAAAGGTCGAACGAGTGTTTTGTAAGCCGCCTCCTTTGTTGCTGGACTACATTTTCTAAGGACTCTCCCAATGAATCTCAACCTGGCAGCCGCCTTACCAACAATTAATTTTATATGATCATTCCACTTCAAATCGTTCCGTACGGGTACTCCCAGATATTTTACAAAAGCAGCTGCTACCAGTGTTTGTTCCGCAATCATACAGAACGGTGCTATATAGTTGCGCGTCTCTGCAGTTTAATGTGTTGTTGTAAAGATATAAAATACGCAGTAGTCTAATACTGAAAACTAAATGATGTGCGGTGCTCATTATGCGCAAAACAGCCAAAGAAACAAAACAACAAAGATAAGTCGTTGGCTCCCTGTTTCCCTCGTAGACATTGATTTACATTTCTTTCCCTACCAACACTACCAATAATCCAACCATTTACTACGTCATTCATGTAGTGTACTAAAACTACTGAAGTGCAGGTTTGGTAGGACGCAACTCATGTCCAAACCTGAAGTAAGATTCGAACCCGAAGAATTCCACGTAAATACCTAGATATCTTCTAAAGTCGCCATATTAGCGTGAGCTGTACTGTAGGCACTGTGTAATGTGAAAAATTTTAGCACTATATCGTCTTCGTTAAGTATTGTCAGCCGTCAACGTGGTCGTAGACTGTAGATACAAAAAAAAAACAAAAGCTGTGTTGGACAAACCTCGAAACAAGTCAATAAGCAGTTTGTACACGGCAGTTTGCAGAAAGTTTTAAGCGTGTTTTTAGCGCTGACTCATGCGCGAGGTCAGCGGGTCTGCGCCCTCAGGTCGGCGGCTGCAGTCGATGGCATTGTGGCGGCGTTCTTGCGGCGCTGACCCTAATGACCGCGGGGTCAATACCGCTGGCGAGGACAAGGTCCCGGATGGCCACTGCCGTCCCGCCAACCGCTACTCATACACACACGTTCCACCTAGTCTGTGTTCTCAAACGCTTTCAAATACACGGGCACTGACGCACGTACGCATTTATCTCTCTCTGCATGTTCCTACAGAACGGTGCTACATAGTTGCGCGTCTCTGTAGTTTAATGTGTTTTATTACGAGGGATAGTCATAAATTCTTAATTATCATCACGAATAGATGAAGTTACGTAATTTAATTTTTTGTGGGTTTGCAGGTACTTGTCTGCAGTCCCAGTAGACACTGAAATCCTCATACCACTGACCGCAGCGGGGCGCTACAGGAACAAAAACAACAGGACGCAGCCCGTTTATAAAATGGCGTATCGTGCGATAATTAGCTTTCAGCAGCTGCGGAAATGGTGTACCTGTGTGAACCTAATTAAGACGGCTACAGAAATCATATGCATTGGCCTGACACAGCTGCACTAATTCTGCTGCTGCCGACAGCGAATTACCACGCGATACTACACTTTATCCTCTAGTGGCGTGGGAATTTCAGTGTGTACCACGACTGCAGACGTGTTCTACAAATTATTTTTTCGTGGTTGTAACTGAAACTTTATGAATATACATTGCATAGTGCACAACGTGAATATAATTTGCATAGTACAGGAAAAGGTGCGAGAGATATTCGCATGACTTAAGCATTTTGTGTAACAACTGTGGGTACATCAATACACATATATAGCACTAGTGTTGGTTTCTTTTTATTTCGTCTATTTGTCGACTTTCCGATCAGCTGGTATACAAAAAATATTGCCAAAGAGCGGGTTATTTGATTTCTCTTCCGCGTACAAACATAAAGGGAAGCCAGAAGCGGAGGGAAGAGAAGCGAAACACAGCAATATTTTCTTAACGAGTTCGAGGCTTTCTACAATATCGCCCTTTAAAGAGAGAGAGAGAGAGAGAGAGAGAGATCTTAGCATTATCCTTATCAGTGCAGCCTGAGGAACAAAAATTATATTGAGCGAAACTTCATAAAACAACTGAAATTTACAAAACCATCAAAGACGGTGCAGACACTCTGTATCCTTTACGTCATACGTATTGATGCTCTGGATAGACAAAACGTCGGAGTCTTACAAAATTTTCGTCATTGTTGGAATAAATTCAATACTTCTATTGCATGAATCTCAAAACACCATGAATGCATGAAGGTAGATGTAGATGCAGAGGAAGAAAGTAAAAGACAGAAGAACGTACATAAAGAAAACCTCCCTCAGGAACTCGTAGCATCGCACACGACATTGCGTCTAGTAACTCTTACTGTGCATAACTCTACTCCGCGCGCTGATAAAGGATAGCCGGCCAATGTGGCCGAGCGGTTCTAGGTCAGTCTGTAACCGCGCGACCGCTACAGTCGCAGGTTCGAATCCTGCCTCGGGCATGAATGTGTGTGATGTCCTTAGGTTAGTTAGGTTTAAGTAGTTCTAAGTTCTAGGGGACTGGTGACTGTGGTGTCACCGCCAGACACCACACTTGCTAGGTGGTAGCCTTTAAATCGGCCGCGGTCCGTTAGTATACGTCGGACCCGCGTGTCGCCACTATCAGTGATTGCAGACCGAGCGCCGCCACACGGCAGGTCTAGAGAGACTTCCTAGCACTCGCCACAGTTGTACAACCGACTTTGCTAGCGATGGTTCACTGACAAAATACGCTCTCATTTGCCGAGACGATAGTTTAGCATAGCCTTCAGCTACGTCATTTGCTACAACCTATCAAGGCGCCATATTCAGTTACTATTGATATTGTGAATCATGTACCGTCAAGAGCGACGTTCATCATTAATGGATTAAAGTTAAGTATTCCACCAGCTACGTCCGTTTTTCTAAATTCTAATTTCCTAGTCATGTTCCAGACCTCACGCCAGCCTGCGTGAGCTAAAACGCGAGCATTTCGGCCTCCTTTAGTAAAACGGTGTTGGCTCTCCTGCCAACCACAACAGTGACCTCAGATGTTAAGTCCCATAGTGC
Source organism: Schistocerca serialis cubense (assembly GCF_023864345.2). Classification (NCBI taxonomy): domain Eukaryota; kingdom Metazoa; phylum Arthropoda; class Insecta; order Orthoptera; family Acrididae; genus Schistocerca; species Schistocerca serialis. The sequence goes on along the minus strand of NC_064641.1, from coordinate 864,442,621 downwards.
TCAGAGCGATTTGAAGCATTTGATAAAGGATATCCTAAAGATTGATCCATCTGGTCAGAAACATTTTTTAGCATTTCACTTCCACCTGCAATATGTTTTTTGTCTGCACACAGTACAGACCGGAAAAATAAAACTACAAGCAAAATGTTAGGTTTCCAACATAAAACAGAAGTTTGCCGTAATTGTAAAAAATGAATAAGCTTCCCCTGTACTCACCAAGGAAATGCATCATTTATAGTACCTACATAACTGCAGAGAGTACATTCCAGTCGAGACTGTAAAAAGCTTTTTCTAAATCTACAAGTATCTTAAATATACATTTGCCTTCCAACTGCAGTACTCGCAAACCGTAGTGCAGATTTAATATTCTGAGACTTGTCGCCTAGGCAACAAACACCAGAATATTGTAGAAGCTAACAGTGGTCGCCATGCATAGTGCACAGTGACAGCCCCAGTAGGAAGAAAGAAAAATAATACTAATGAATATGCCTTGTGTCTGTCACGGTTGAATAGCATTTGATAATATTGCGAGTCCAATTTCACATTTGTGGCTGAGCTCCGGGCCAGAGTGGCTTTCATGTCACAGTTGAGGGAAAAAATAACATTGCCCGTGAAGTTTTTTTACTAGGTTTAAATCGACCCTTTACCAACAGTGTCAAATATTGAAAAATTATTTATTCTTTTATTTGCTTGTTAAAGCAACACGCCACTTCCACAAAAAGGAAAACTGAGCACCAGCGCCCTGCAGCACTATCTGTATCTCAATATGTTATGTTTCTGACTGGTACCTAATGGATATTATTACTGGTTTTTTTAAAATAATCTCTGCAAGACAACGGCAGAAAATAGCTGCAGAAGGACATTTACACACAAGTTTCTACTCTTTACACGTCAGTAGCACAACAAAGATTATAAGGAAGGAGCATAGTTTAAACACAGTATTCCGGTACTTCATTTATAGAGGGCCATTACAAATGATTGAAGCGATTTCATAAATTCATGATCATGATCAGCAATTCATGTCATGGCCTCCACGCTCTCCCGACTTAACCCCATGCGATTTCTTTCTGTGGGGTTATGTGAAAGATTCAGTGTTTAAACCTCCTCTACCAAGAAACGTGCCAGAACTGCGAGCTCGCATCAACGATGCTTTCGAACTCATTGATGGGGACATGCTGCGCCGAGTGTGGGAGGAACTTGATTATCGGCTTGATGTCTGCCGAATCACTAAAGGGGCACATATCGAACATTTGTGAATGCCTAAAAAAACTTTTTGAGTTTTTGTATGTGTGTGCAAAGCGTTGTGAAAATATCTCAAATAATAAAGTTATTGTAGAGCTGTGAAATCGTTTCAGTCATTTGTAACAACCCTGTATTTTCTTTCAGACACAATTATTTTTTATTGTTACATAAGTCCTTCATCGTATTACATGAGAAAGACAAAACGTATACATAATGTCCGTTCTATATTAGGAATAAAATAAAAACATACGCGCACACACATTGAGCTAGTATGCTAGCATTTGTCGGTCGCGATCACTGTCCGTTCTCACCTCCTCCGTTACAAGTTCCCATTTTTAGCAACAGAAAACGCCACAGGAGTGCAGCTTTCTGTATTGCTTGGCCGTCGCTAATCATGTAGAGTTTATGAAAAAAAGGGAAAAAAAAGATTATCCAAGTATCAGAACCGCGTCTTGTGTGTGGAACCGAAGCTAATTAGTGCACATAAGTGTAAAGAAAATATTTACTTTTAATACGCCAGGTATTAGATGTAGAAAATATATACAGAAAATATTGATTTATGATTTTATAATAGCTTTCAAATACTTATAAGATTTAAAAAGAAAAACACGGGGCTCATCCAATACGTAATAGTAAAGAGGTGTGTGTGTGCATTGAATCGGGGACCTAGAAACGACGGAGAGGCTTCGTTGGTCCACAACCCCACAACAGTCCACCCACCCCGCCGCCGCTCCTCACCGAACCCAGGGTTATTGTGCGGTTCGTCCCCCAATGGACCCCCTCCCCCCCCCCCCTTCCCCTGGAAACGTCAGATACCAGACGAGTGTAACTCCAAACATTTGCATGGTAGAGTAATTACTGTATACGCATACGTGGAGACAGTTTTTGCGCAGCAATCGCCGACTTAGTGTAACTGAGGCGGAATAAGGGGAACCAGCCAGCATTCGCCGAGGCAGATGGAAAACCGCCTTAAAAACCATCCACAGACCGGCCGGCACACCGGACCTCGACACTAATCCGTCGGGCGGATTCGGATTCGTGCCGGGGACCGGCACACCTTCCCACTCGTGAAGCAACTTGTTAGACCGCGCGGCTAGGCAAGCGGGCAGTAAAGAGGTGAACTGTTCATGCATCGATTATGCATAACAAGCGTCAGACGTTTTTCATTTTAAGGATTACGAGTACTTTCATAGCTATTAAAAATGCACAATCATAAATTTTCAGGACTACCTTTATGGACTTGCGAGAAATTATTTTATAGGGCTGAGAGAAATTATTTCATACTTTTTAGTCTAATTTAATAGCGTGTCGTATTAATAGTTTTATTGACATTGAAATAATTTTTTTTGTTTTTAGTCTTGCTGGTGGGAAATTTCCCAATGGGTTTCAAACATTTTGAGGAGGTTGTAAGGCAGACATTAAATTTTAGGTTTATTTCAGTGCCTTTTCACCTGGTAATATCTGAAACAGAATAGTGTTATACCTACCTACTAATAATATATCAATCCATTTGTTATTTTCCTAAAAATAAAAAAAAGCAAGCAAATTAATTTTATATTGTTTTTTACAAGATCTTTATGTTAATACTAGTTTTATATTGACAGCTTCATTCATGTACATGTATGTCGTCCTCCGCCTCTCTCTGCCCGCCTCCTGCCCAACCCCCCCCCCCTTCTCTCTCTCTCTCTCTCTCTCTCTCTCTCTCTCTCTCTCTCTCTCTCTCTCTCTCCCCCTCCCCCTCTCCTTCCCTCCCCATCTCTCTGTCCATCTCCTGCTCACCCCCTCCATCTTTTCATCTGCTCCTCCACACCTCGTCTCTCTGTCCATATCTTCCTTCTCCTCTCTGTCTGTCCATCTGTTCCTCTTCTGCCTCCCTCTATATCTACTCCTCTCCTTGTCTCTATCTTATACTCCCCCCTCACACTATTTATTTTTGCTCCCTTCTCTCTATTCAGTTGAGCCCATCTCTGAAACACATCGTGATACTACTCTGCACACCATGCTGGTCACACAGGATGGACTAGATGTCAGGCAGTACCAGTCTTCTACACCCCATCTCCCGCCCTGTCGACCAGACCGACAAGAATGGGAGCTAATATTCCATTGTCACCCCCTTGTGAGCTATGTGCATAGCTCATTGGAAAGTTAGTTTAAAATGAACTACAAAATTTGTACAGAACAGAAATACAGACAGACTGACAAGAAAGCGAGTTAATCCAAACATCGTAAAAATTAATAAATACCTAAAACATACGCGAGCAAAGTGTACTGGTCCGTCACACATTCTTCAGGGTATATTCACTACTGGCCATTAAAATCGCTACACCACGAAGATGACGTGCTGCAGACGCGCCCACAGCAGCGAAAAACTTAGAATGCCATCACATCTCCAGACGTACAGTCTCCGAAATTTGTTCCTAAAATTAAAGCAATGTTTGGTACTGTTAAGACTTCTCTCGGCCAGAAACGCCCTCTTTGCTTCTGTTATTGCGTTTCTCATGCCGTTCAGGCTTCGTCCGTCGTGCGTTACACTGCTTCCAAGATAGCACAATTCTTTCATCTGGTTACAATACGGTGCTCAATTTTGAAATTAAGTTTATCGCTAATCTGATTTCCGTTATTCCTCATTACTCTCGTGAATCTCTGGTTTACTCTCTAGCCATATTCTGTACTCGTTAGACTGCTCATTCCATGCAAGAGGTCCTGTAATTCTTGTTCTGCCGCGCAGGATTAGCCGAGCGATCTAAGGCGCTACAATCATGGACTGGGCGACTGGTCCCGGGGGAGGTACGAGTCCTCCCTAGGGCGTGGGTGTGTGTGTTTGTCCTTAGGATAATTTAGGTTAAGTAGTGTGTCAGCTTAGGGACTGATGACCTTAGCAGTTAAGTTCCATAAGATTTCACACACATTTGAACAATTCTTGTTCTTCCACTGAGGTGTTCACATTCTGCCGGCCGTAGTGGCCGAGCGGTTCTAGGCGCTACAGTCCGGAACCGCGCGACCGCTACTGTCGCAGGTTCGAATCCTGCTTCGGTCATGGATGTATCTGATGTCCTTAGGTTAGTTAGGTTTAAGTAGTTCTAAGTTCTAGGGGACTGATGACCTGAGAAGTTAAGTCCCATAGTGCTCAGAGCCATTTGAGCCATTTGTTCACATTCATTACACGAACTAAATGGTGTAGGCGTCTTTCTACACTCCTGGAAATTGAAATAAGAACACCGTGAATTCATTGTCCCAGGAAGGGGCAACTTTATTGACACATTCCTGGGGTCAGATACATCACATGATCACACTGACAGAACCACAGGCACATAGACACAGGCAACAGAGCATGCACAATGTCGGCACTAGTACAGTGTATATCCACCTTTCGCAGCAATGCAGGCTGCTATTCTCCCATGGAGACGATCGTAGAGATGCTGGATGTAGTCCTGTGGAACGGCTTGCCATGCCATTTCCACCTGGCGCCTCAGTTGGACCAGCGTTCGTGCTGGACGTGCAGACCGCGTGAGACGACGCTTCATCCAGTCCCAAACATGCTCAATGGGGGACAGATCCGGAGATCTTGCTGGCCAGGGTAGTTGACTTACACCTTCTAGAGCACGTTGGGTGGCACGGGATACATGCGGACGTGCATTGTCCTGTTGGAACAGCAAGTTCCCTTGCCGGTCTAGGAATGGTAGAACGATGGGTTCGATGACGGTTTGGATGTACCGTGCACTATTCAGTGTCCCCTCGACGATCACCAGTGGTGTACGGCCAGTGTAGGAGATCGCTCCCCACACCATGATGCCGGGTGTTGGCCCTGTGTGCCTCGGTCATATGCAGTCCTGATTGTGGCGCTCACCTGCACGGCGCCAAACACGCATACGACCATCATTGGCACCAAGGCAGAAGCGACTCTCATCGCTGAAGACGACACGTCTCTATTCGTCCCTCCATTCACGCCTGTCGCGACACCACTGGAGGCGGGCTGCACGATGTTGGGGCGTGAGCGGAAGACGGCCTAACGGTGTGCGGGACCGTAGCCCAGCTTCATGGAGACGGTTGCGAATGGTCCTCGCCGATACCCCAGGAGCAACAGTGTCCCGAATTTGCTGGGAAGTGGCGGTGCGGTCCCCTACGGCACTGCGTAGGATCCTACGGTCTTGGCGTGCATCCGTGCGTCGCTGCGGTCCAGTCCCTGGTCGACGGGCACGTGCACCTTCCGCCGACCACTGGCGACAACATCGACGTACTGTGGAGACCTCACGCCCCACGTTTTGAGCAATTCGGCGGTACGTCCACCCGGCCTCCCGCATGCCCACTATACGCCCTCGCTCAAAGTCCGTCAACTGCACATACGGTTCACGTCCGCGCTGTCGCGGCATGCTACCAGTGTTAAAGACTGCGATGGAGCTCCGTATGCCACGGCAAACTGGCTGACACTGACGGCGGCGGTGCACAAATGCTGCGCAGCTAGCGCCATTCGACGGCCAACACCGCGGTTCCTAGTGTGTCCGCTGTGCCGTGCGTGTGATCACTGCTTGTACAGCCCTCTCGCAGTGTCCAGAGCAAGTATGGTGGGTCTGACACACCGGTGTCAATGTGTTCTTTTTTCCATTTCCAGGAGTGTACATTGACTGATGACTGTTTAGCGGCGATACTTTAGAGCAGACAACAGCATCGTCAGCGAATAGTAAGAAGCCGTAGACAGATAAAGGTCCGCTATGTTGATATCGGACGTGGAAAAGAAAGTCTCCAGTGTACAGAGGTTTCAGCAGTTATGGAAACGGAGGACAGCAGACGAAACTGCTCCAGTGATCGTTCGGCTACAACGTCGATGTGAATGTGACGTGACAACACAAAGTCTCAGTCGCGAGCAAATTTATTCATAAAAATATTCCGTAGAGTTAGCAGAAAGTTAGCAAGTGTCTTCATATCCCGGCGTTTAACGACGGTATCGAAGCGGCTCACCTCAGCTCGGCGCGGCGGCCCGGTGTACAGTGAATTATAAAAGGGCAGAGGAGGAGGCAGAGGCGGCGGCGGCGCAGGAGGAGGAGGCGGAGTTAAGCCGCGTGAGCCGGCGGGCGGCGGTTATGACCTCCTTTATAGGCGTGATAAATTTAATAACGCGGGCCGGCAGATTTATTCGGGCGTGTGATTTACGCGGACGCCGCCGCGGCCGCCGCCTGCGGCCGGCCCGGACGCGCGGCTCGCGGCCCGCAGCCACAGGCGGCGCTTTTATCGGCTTTGCAGCGCGGTTGTCGGCGGCCGCGCGGGCTCCGTAATCCCGGTTTATCCTCCGGTGCCGGCGGCGGCAGCGGCGCCGCTGCGGCCGTGGCCAGCCCAGCACAGCACAGCCGACCTGCCTGGTGAGCGCGCATGCCTGCACACCGCGTCGGCGCTTCTCGCTATACACGGCCTGCCGCGTGCACTCCTCTGTTTCGTGGTACAAACTACTGAGCCGACACCTACGAACACGCCATTTCACCGCGACTGGATAGTGTAACTGGAAAGGGTGATAAATACTGGCCATTAAAATTGCTACACCAAGATGATAAACGGGTATTCATTGGACAAATATAATAGAGCTGACATACGATTACATTTTCACGCAATTTCGGTGCGTAGATCGTGTGAAATCAGCACCCAGAACAACCACCTCTGGTCGTAATAACGGCCTTGATACGCCTGGGCATTGAGTCAAACAGAGCTTTGATGGAGTGTACAGGTACAGCTACCCGTGCAGCTTCAACACGATACCACAGTTCATCAAGAGTAGTGACTGGGGTATTGTGACGAACCAGTTGATCGGCCACCATTGACCAGACGTTTTCAATTGGTGAATGTGCTGACCAGGGCAGCAGTCAAACATTTTCTGTATCCAGAAAGGCCCGTACAGGACCTGCAACATGGGGTCGTGCATTATCCTTCTGAAATGTACAGTTTCGCAGGGATCGAATGAAGGGTAGAGCCGCGGGTCGTAACGCCGGCCGCGGTGGCCAAGCGGTTCTAGGCGTTTCAGTCTGGAACCGTGCGACCGCAACGGTCGCAGGTTCGAATCCTGCCAAGGGCATGGATGTGTGTGATGTCCTTAATTAGGTTTAAGTAGTTCTAAGTTCTAGGGGATTGATGACCTCAGATGTTAAGTGCCACACTGCTCATAGCCATTTGAGCCGTTTTTGAACGGGTCGTAACACATCTGAAATGTAACGTCCACTGTTCAAAGTGCCGTCAATGCGAACAAGAGGTGACCCAGACGTGTAACCAATGGCAGCCCATACCATCACACCAGGTGATACGCCAGTATGGCGATGACGAATACACGCTTCCAATGTGCGTTACCCGCGATATCACCAAACACGAATGCTACCATCACGATGCTGTAAACAGAACCTAGATTCATCTGAAAAAATGACGTTTTGCCATTCGTGCACCCAGGTTCGTCGTTGAGTACATCATCGCAGGCGCTCCTGTCTGTGATGCGGCGTCAAGGGTAACCGCAGCCATGGTCTCCGAGCTGATAGTCCATGCTGCTGCAAACGTCGTCGAACTGTTCGTGTAGATGGTTGTTGTCTTGCAAATGTCCCCATCTGTTGACTCAGGGATCGAGACGTGGCAGCCCGATCCGTTACAGCCATTCGGATAAGATGCCTGTCATCTGGACTGCTAGTGATACGAGGCCGTTGGGATCCAGCACGGCGTTCCGTATTACCCTCCTGAACCCACCGATTCCATATTCTGCTAACAGTCATTGGATCTCGACCAACGCGAGCAGCAATGTCGCGGTACGTGAACCGCAACCGCGATAGGCTACAATCCGACTTTTATCAAAGTCGGAAACGTGATGGTACGTTTTTCTCCTCCTTACACGAGGCATCACAGCAACGTTTCACCAGGCTAGGCCGGTCAACAGCAGTTTGTGTATGAGAAATCGGTTGTCAGCACGTTGTAGGTGTCGCCACCGGCGCTAACCTTGTGTGAATGCTCTGAAAAGCTAATCATTTGCATATCACAGCATCTTCTTCCTGTCGGTTAAATTTCGCGTCTGTAGCACTTCGTCTTCGTGGTGTGGGATTTTTAATGGCCAGTAGTGTAATTAACTTGAAAACGGCGCAATATATTGAATTTTTCTCTTAACAATTATTTCTCAGCTCAGTCTACCCTGCAACACCTTTACAGGTTTTTCAGACTGTTTTCTACCGCCCTGTATAACGCACCAGCCCTGACAACAACACCAATATAATTTTGTGGACATTAGACGCGTCACAAAAAAACTCTGGTCATTCAAATACCCGCTAGTGACGCGTACGGATACGAAGGTACATTAACTTCTGATCGTGTCGTCGGGGTGCTTCAGTTTTTGTGTCAGGCACTTTGCGTAGGTATGGAAGACGTATTTGATTTGGAATCTTTCCAAATGTCTCTGAGCACCATGGACTTAACATCTGAGGCCATCAGTCCCCTAGGACTTAGAACTACTTAAACCTAACTAACCTAAGGACATCACACACATCCATGCCCGAGGCAGGATTGGAACCTGCGACCAAGCGCCTAAAACCGCTCGGCCACACCGGCCGGCGGAATCTTTCCAGAAGCGCGGCTTATTTGGAATTCCAGTATAGCGTCTTCATTCGTAGGTAGATCTTGTTCATTTCTACGAACAGATGAGTTTGTACATCAAGTAGAAATATCGCACTAAGTGGCAACGGAGTGTAGTCCCCGAATGCATCTCCGTACCGCTATCTTGTTTTAGGTAATCTTGTTAGCGGGAACAATGGCGCGGCTGAAATATTTTTAATTAAGTTAACAGGAGTGAGGAGGGCAGTGGGAAGAGCTGAAGCGAAGCGGGAGAGCGGTGACTATTTATGACCCGAGAGGCGCTCGCCGTTTCAAACTTTAATAAGCATTGCGGGCGCCGCAGCTGGGTGGAGACGGGAGCAGGTAGCCACCGCTTTGCCTCCTCGGCTATCGCGCTGTTTCTCGAAACAGCCGCGCCGTCGGCGACCTCTGCTGCTGGTAACAGACTCGTATTTCTGCGCTCACAACGGGACGATAATTAGCCGGAGACAACGGCGGAAGACCCACTTGCTACTCCTGCGGACGGCCACACCGTCGTCAAGTCGGCGCGGAACCCGAGCTGTTATAGCCGCTATCGAAACCTGATATTAGCCGTTGGCTCGGAGCTGAAGTCCCGCCGCAACCGACGCGACCGACGTTCTGGGACTCCCCGAAAACTAGACGGGCAGCTGCTGCAGCGACCGCAGGCTACAGCTGACCACGCGGTGGATCCACGTCAAGCGTCGATACCGAATAACCGCTGCTGGAAAAGAAACACAAGCGAGGATACGGCGTGCTATTTTAGGCCGGTATTCCCCTGTCATATTTCTTTGTCAATACTCATACGTCAAATAATCATGTCAAAGAAATTTCATTGTGTAATAGGGAACTTCGTCAAATCTCGCCTGTGGTCAAATAAATATGATCAAAGCTAGGGTCTCGCCGCAAATTTGATCACAAAAGTCGTTCGTCTTCTGTTCACTGCAGTGTGAAATGTAACCGCTTCGAGCGCTGGCATCGCTGCAGCTATTTGGCGTCTCTGTAGTGTTTTAGTAAACATGGCTTCAAGGTTGATATGTTCCTTTGAGTCTCTTTCGTTTCGACTAGGGGTTGGTGGGGGTGGGGAGGGGACTGAGCAACGGGCACAGTGCATGCTATTAATTGTGTGTTGATGGGCGGGCGGAATACGCTGCAGGTGACTTCGTGTCCACAATTGCAGTTACAGCCATCCACCTCTGCATCTGGAAACATCCACGCAGGTTTCCAGTAAGGCAGAATAGAAGATGTGGTCAATCTCTAAAATAAAAAAGATCTTTCTTATCTTTCCATCGTACTTTGTCCATTTTTGAACTCTAGATGCGACAAGTTAAAAAGCGCTTCATCTGTTTCGTACTTCTTATTAATTTTGTAGTTGTCGGAACACTAATTTCAGTAATTAAATTATTAAAAATTAAGAATAGTTCTTATAACCTATATCGTGTGCTAAACATTTACTTTCTTTCTTTCTTTCTTTCTTTCTTTTGCTTGTGCCTTTTTCCCGCAACGGCGCAGGGTCGGCGTGGTTAATCGGATGTGGCAAGGTTAATTAATGGGTGGCCGGATGCCCTTCCTTCTGTTATCCCGTACCCCCCAGAACGGTATTAGCGTACCCCAACTGTCTGTGTCTAGTGTAATCCATAGAATAGTGCGAATGTGTTCAGATGTCTGCAAGCCTTGTAACTGAGGCGGAACGTGGGGACCAGCCCGGTATTCACCTAGCGGTATGTGGGAAACCGCCTAAAAACCACATCCAGGCTGGCTGGCATTCGGGAGGATTCGATCCGGGGCCGGCGCGCCTACCCGAGTAGGCGGATTGTGCTAAACATTTACTGAGCTTCACATATTCCCTCTTCAGAACTTTATAAATCGCTTCACATTTTCTCGAATTACAGTATGTGATCAAAAGTATCCGCACACCTGGCTGAAAATGACTTACAAGTTCGTGGCGCCCTTCATCGGTAATGCTGGAATTCAATATGGTGTTGGTCCACCGTTGGCGTTGATGACAGCTTCCACTTTCGCTGGCATACGTTCAGTGAGGTGCCGGAAGGCTTCTTGGGGAAAGGCAGCCCGTTCTTCCCGGAGCACTGCACTGAGGAGAGGTATCGATATCTGTCGGTGAGGCCTGGCATAAAGTCGGCGTTCCAAAACATCCTAAAGATGTTATAGAGGAATCAGGTCATGACTCTTGCAGTCCAGTCCGTTACAGGGATGTTATTGTCGTCTGACCACTCTGCCACAGGCCGTGCAATTTGAATAGGTGCTCGAACGTGTTGAAAGAGGCAGTCGGCATCCCCGAATTGATCTTCAACAGTGGGAAGCAAGAAAGTGCTTAAAACATCAGTGTAGGCATGTGCTTTGATAGTGCCACGCAAAACAACAAGGGGTGCAAGCCCCCTCCATGAAAACCATCGCCTCCGAATTTTACTGTTGGCACTACACACGACTGGCAGATGTCGTTCACCGGGCATTCGCCATACCCACATCCTGCCATCGGCATGCGACATTGTATACAATGATTCGTCACTTCACAAAACGTTTTTCCACTGTTCAGTCGTCTTATGTTTACGCTCCTTACACCAAGCAAGGCATCGTTTGCCATTTACCGGCGTGATGTGTGGCTTACGAGCAGCTGCTCGACCAGAAATCCCCCTTCCGCCTAACTGTCATAGTACTTACAGTGCATCCTGAAGCACTTTGGAATTCCTGTGTGATGGTCTGGATAGATGTCTGCCTATTACACATTACGATCCTCTTTTAACTGTCGACGGTCTCTGTCAGTCAACAGACGAGGTCGGCCTGTACGCTTTTGCGCTGTACGTGTGCCTTCACGATTCCTCTGCACTGTCACATCGGAAACAGTGGAGCTAGGGATGTTTAGGAGCGTGCAAATCACGCATACAGAGATGTGACACAAGTGGCATCCAATCACCTGACCACATTCGTATATGGGAGAAACGATTTTTAATGAATAAAATTTGCTAAAAACAGTCTTGATCGCATTAATATTTTTGTAACTGGTGACCTGTTTCGATCTATTGTACGTAGTTCATCTTCGGACCTTGTCCTCCACTTAGGTGACAAGAGGTGGTCTAACTGAGCAGGCTGCTCTAGAGACGTAGTCGACTATTGAGTGGCTGAAGATGATCTAAGAACAATAGCTCGAAACTGGTCACCAGTGTAAATAAAATATTTGAGCGATCAACACTGTCTAAGCAAATTTTATTGATGCACCTGAGATCGCTGTTTTCCTAGTACAATGTTCCAGAAATTTAATTTTGTAGCGGTTTAAATACCTTGCTATAGTAGTTGAAATTGACTGCGACAAAGAAAACAAACCGCACAGTATTTTCCCAGTCGCTTTCGACAAGAAACCTCTACATTACTGTTTAAAAATGTAAGTTGTGTAGATAAACGTGCAAAAATTAAACTAAAGAAATCGATATCTTCTCGAAATTTTACTAGCATTTCCCATTTATAAATTAGATGTGTATTTGTGAAGTATGTGACCTGTGTCCATGTGAACGTTCATTAGAGTAACATGTAAGAGTTTTAAGGGGGGTAGGACGTCAAACGGGACGACTTGGAGCATGAGAGGCATCGCAGGACATTTTAATTTCCAGTGTCTATACTTTTACAAATAAATTCATAAAACTTTGTCAGTATCACCAGGAAGGATTCAGGATTCACACCCATTGCAGTGGAAATTCGAAAACGTAACGAAGTAATTTTTTTACATGTGAAATTTCATCATTTTTTTCACTTACTAATGGCAGCATTTGTTGCTATAGGTACACTTTTTTTCATAAGTTAGAGAGATTCTTCCATGAATTTTCCACAGCATACATACCATACTCGCAGGTGTATGAAATTCTAGAATTTATTTAATTTATAAAAAAACGAATGAACTGTTATATTTTAAACTTCATGTTTAGAAAAACAAAAATTTTATAGTTAATTACCTCAATTTTTACAATAGTTTTTAATAGATTTGGAAAAGTCTAGAGTTTCATTCACCTTTAAGTATGGTTTGTATGCTGTGCAAAATTCATTGAAGAATCTCTCTTACTTATGAAGAAAAGTGTACCTATAGCAACAAATGCTGCTGCTGATGATGAAATTTCACATGTAAAAAAAATTTCTTCGTTATGTTTTCGAGCTTCCACTGCAATGAGTGTGAATTCTGAATTCTTCCTGGTCATGCTGACAAAGTTTTATGAATTTATTTGTAAAAGTATAGACAGTGGAAATTAAAATGTCCTGTGGTGCCTCTTCTGCTGCAAGTCGGCCCGTTTGACATCCTACCCCCCTTAAGTAAATTATTAAAAACTTTTCGAGATTCTTGGAAACAACCTTTCCCACATATCCGTCCGAATGTTTACTAAAGCATCCTCCAAAAATTTCAAGTAAGCTGGTCAAGAACTTCAAAAGATTTTTGGAAACAGCGTCTTGTTTTTATATAGTAGTATAAATTATGTTGCGTACTGTTATAAGATTTTATTTTCATCTTCATCTCTTCGAACGGTAAAATTATTCGTGAAATAAGTCATTGTTCGTTTGTGTAAATATAATACAGGGTGGTCAGATACAGTCTGAAAGCTCGTAAGGGTGTTGCAGGGTAGGTTGCACTGAGAAATAATTATTGAGAAAAAAGTCCGACACGCTCCACCGTTTTCGAATTACGTAATTAACATTGAAGTTAGCCAGTCAGGCATTGCATGCGCAAATTCAAGCGACCTGCCAGAGACGGTGTCGTCTAACGTGTTCTTTTAGCTTCCTAAAACCGAACTAGAGAACGATATAAAAGTTGGACCTGGGGCGGAGAAAGGATCGAACCCGATCCTGAGGTTGAGTACTCTTGCGTGCTATGTTCTGCACTGTAAGAACAATGACACTAATTGTACCTGGCGGGACGCTTGAATTTGGGCGCGCAACGGCATCATTGGCTAACTTCGATGCTAATTAATTAAGTCAGAGCCGGCCGGGGTGGCCGAGCGGTTCTAGGCGCTGCAGTATGGAACCGCGCGACCGCAACGGTCGCAGGATCGAATCCTGCCTCGGACATGGATGTGTGTGATGTCCTTAGGTTAGTTAGGTTTAAGTAGTTCTAAGTTCTAGGGGACTGATGACCTCTGAAGTTAAGTCCCATAGTGCTCAGAGCCATTTGAGCCATTTGAATTAACGCGGAAAAGGCGCAACGTGTCAGATTTTTTTCTTAATAGTTGTTTTTTAGTATAACCTGCCCTGCAACACCTTTACAAGCTTTTCGGACTGTTTCTGACCAATCTGCGTATCGTGTGAATATTACGTCGGCTCTCTTTAACAGACAAGAGGAAGCTCAGAAGGGGAAAAGCGCCGGCCACTATTCGATAGGTGGAAAACAGTGAAAACGAAAGATGGAGTGCGAAAGGTTGGGAGGGGGCGAGAGAAGATCCGCTGTAGCGAACGGGTCAGCCTATTACGAGTTCACACCGACTGCGCCACATAAAAGGCTATTCGACCCGCGAGCCGCGTGTCGTTACAGCGAATGGAAGTCGAATGTCACCCGGCGCGGACACAGACCGGCCGGCTAATTTGTCGCGCCGCAGCTCGTATGGCATTGAAAAAAAAAAAAAAAAAAAAAAAAAGAAAAAAAAGCGCAGCGCGCCTCTGTTTGTGCGTGACGCACCGCGGCCGCGTCCGACGAACAAGCGCGCAGCAGTGCTGGCCTGTCCCCACCTCTTCACACACTCACACATACACACACACACACAGCGCGCGGAAAGGGGTCAGTGCTCGTGGGTTACCCACGGGGAACATCGGCAGCGGCGTCTGCAACTCTGGCAGACGGCAGGAAGAATAAAGGCGTAATTAAATTCTGAAGACCTCGCTACAAAAATAGACCGTAATTAATCGCCATCGGAGCGGCGCGACCTTTGTGTTCGGCCCCCCTTTGATACCGGTTCTCCGTTTCCGTCGCGGTTCCCGCTTTCTGCCCTTGCTGCTTCCTCCCTTCATTCCGCAAGAGAGTGCCTCGAAACAAGTAAGGCAATTGATCCGATCGACAGGGGGGGGGGGGGGGGGGGGCGTGAAGCACTTGCATTCCCGCCCCGACTACATCCCAAGTCATTCTTTTTTCCAATAGAAAACTGAATGGCAGATTTTATCCGAAGTGAATAAATCGTAGGCACAGCTCACGTCCGTGTGATACTAAGAGAAGCCTTACTTTTTTTTGTTTTGTCCACCCTTGTGACTCTGACTGGAGGTTGGGGAGACTACGACCATTCATTATTGAAAGAAAATGAAACACTTACATACGTCCTTGTGTAGCTACCACTTTCGGCGCTTCGGTGCGCCTCAGTGACCAAAGTAACTACACTACTGGCCATTAAAATTGCTACACCATGAAGATGACGTGCTACAGACGCGAAATTTAATCGACAGGAAGAAGATGCTGTAATATGCAAATGATTAGTTTTTCAGAGCGTTCACACAAGGTTGGCGCCGGTGGCGACATCTACAACGTGCTGACTTGAGGAAAGTTTCCAACCGATTTCTCATACACAAACAGCAGTTGACCGGCGTTGCCTGGTGAAACGTTGTTGTGATGCCTCGTGGAAGGAGGAGAAATGCGTAACATCACGTTACCGTCTTTGATAAAGGTCGGATTGTACCCTACCGCGATTGCTCCTCGCGTTGGTCGAGATCCAATGACTGTTAGCAGAATATGGAATCGGTGGGTTCAGGAGGGTAATATGGGACGCCGTGCTGGATCCCAACGGCCTCGTATCACTAGCAGTCGAATGACAGGCATCTTATCCGCACGGCTGTAACGGATCGTGCAGCCACGTCTCTATCCCTGAGTCAACAGATGGGGGACGTTTCCAAGACAACAACCATCTGTACGAACAGTTCGACGTTCGCAGCAGCATGGACTATCAGCTCGGAGACCATGTCTGCGGTTACCCTTGACGCTGCATCACAGACAGGAGCGCCTGCGATTGTGTACTCAACGACGAACCTGGGTGCACGAATGGCAGAACGTCATTTTTTCGGATGAATCCAGGTTCTGTTTACAGCATGATGGTAGCATCCGTGTGTGGCGACATCGCGATGAACGCACATTTGAAGCGTGTATTCGTCATCGCCATACTGGCATATCACCCGGCGTGATGGTATGGGGTGCCATTGGTTACACGTCTCGGTCACCTCTTGTTCGCATTGACGGAACTTTGAACAGTGGACGTTACATTTCACATGTGTTACGACCCGTGGTCCTATCCTTCATTCGATCCCTGCGAAACCCTACAGTTCGGCAGGATAATGCACGACAGCATGTTGCAGGTCCTGCACGGGCCTTTCTGGATATAGAAAATGTTCGACTGCTGCCTTGGCCAGCACATTCTCCAGATCTCTCACCAATTGAAAACGTCTGGTCATTGGTGGCCGAGCAACTGGCCCGTCCTATTACGCCAGTCACTACTCTTGATGTACTGTGGTATCGTGTTGAAGCTTTATGGGCAACTGTACCTGTACACGTCATCCAAGCTCTGTTTGACTCAATGCCCAGGCGTATCATGGCAGTTATTACGGCCATAGGTGGTTGTTCTGGGTACTGATTTCTCAGGATCTACTCACCCAAACTGCGTGAAAATGTAATCACATGTCAGTTCTATTATATTTGTCCAATAAATACCCGTTTATCATCTGCATTTGTTCTTGGTGTAGTAGTTTTAATGGCCAGTAGTGTAGTTTACGCAGACAACCTGTAACTGTGATGTCTCTCCAGTCATCAAGTGTCAACAGTTACTAGGTTATTTTCAGAGTATACGGATATAATAGCTCCATACTTAGCTATTATACGCGACCTCTCGCTCGATGGAAGATCCATATCTAAATACTGGAAAGATGTGCAGGTCACATCAGTACTCGAGAAAGGAAATAGGAACAGACCGCTGAATTGCAGAGCTACATCACTGACATCGATTTGCAGTTGGATTTTGAAATATATACTGTGTACTGTGTTCGAACATTACTAGTGACCGTGATCAAAATAGTCTATTAAGACATAGCACGGATTCAGAAAATATCGTTCCTGTGAAACTCAAGTAGCACTTTATTCATGCGAAACAATAACTGCTATCACCTGGGGATCTCTAATTAATTGCTTACTTCTAGATTTCCAGAAAGCTTTAGACAATGTTTGTCACAAGCATCTTCAAATCAAATTGCGTGCCTTTGCAGCGTCGTCTCAGTCGTGTGGCTAAATTCGTGATTTGCTGTCGGAGAATTCAAGGTTCGTAGTAACTGACGGGTAGTCGTCGTGCAAAGCTGATGTGATACCTGACGTTCCACAAGGAGTGGTAGACGTCACCTGCTGTTCCTAATGTGCTGCAACTGCCGGCCGGAGTGGCCGTGCGGTTCTAGGCGCTACGGTCTGGAACCGAGCGACCGCTACGGTCGCAGGTTCGAATCCTGCCTCGGGCAGTGATGTGTGTGATGTCCTTAGGTTAGTTAGGTTTAATTAGTTCTTAGTTCTAGGTGACTGATGACCTCAGAAGTTAAGTCGCATAGTGCTCAGAGCCATTTGAACCATTTTTTGTGCTGCAACTGACGGGCATTAAACTTCAACGCAAGCATGATATCGGCGAACAAGGTCCTGCCGCACCGTGACAAATATTGCTGGCGTGTTTCGAATCACATCACAGGGAGCTACAATTCTGGCAACTAATTCCATCTCCGTCTCGCACACAAGGGACTTTAGATCTCCCCACAGCAAATAATCAAGGGGATTCAGGTTAGGTGATCTTGCAGGCCGTGGAATAGGATCTCCCCTTCCAGTCTAGCATTGAGGTGTTTGCGGGCCTCCACACTGAAGTGAGGCGGTGCACCATCATGTTGTATCCACATCCTCTCACCAACAGTCAAGGGTACGTTTTCCAACAACTCAGGCAGAACTCTTTGCACGAACCTCAAGTGCAGGTGACCATTCAGGCTTACTAGTAACCAGGCTCGTCCCTCCGGGAAGTAAAGAAGGCACATGTAAATAAACAGCACAGTACGTGCAAACCTGTATGCATGTTAGTTGTAAATAAGCTAGAAAACAGTAAAGCTACTCAAAGCGGTAGACAAGTTTACTTACACATCTCCTTAAGCTGGCTTCTGCGACCCCAGGTTACCTACCTCAGATTGTTCAATGGAGCATTCTCTATGTCCTGTTACATTTTGGACGCTCTTAAGGAAACGCCCTGTATAGGAACGCCGGCGGCAGCGACTCAGTCCACTCGAGCTCGTAACCACATCAGTACGTGAAGCTCGCTGACGCTGAGTAAGTCACGGCTCCGTCACCATCGTTGCTGCAATAGCTGGACTCTATTTCTTGTCGCATTATCTGTATTGAGACTTCGCACGTTTTCAGAACTATACTGAAGAACCAAAGAAATTGGTACACCTGTCTAATATCGTGTAGGGCCCCCGCGAGCCACAGCACGACGTGGCATGGACTCGACTAGTTTCTCAAGTGACACTATGAATCCTGCAGGGTTGTCCACAAACCCGTAAGAGTACGATGAGGAGCAGATGTCTTCTACACACCACGTTGCAAGGCATCCCACATACGCTCATTAATGTTCATCCCTGGGGAGTTTGGTGTCCAGTGGAAGTGTTTTAGACTCACAAAAGTGTTGCTGGAGCCACTCTGTAGCAATTCTGGTCGTGTGGGGTGTTGCATTGTCCTACTGGAATTGCCCAAGTCTGTTGGAGCGCACAATGGACATGAATGGAAGCATGTGATCAGACACGATGCTTACGTACGTGTCACCTCTCGAAGTTGCATCAAGACGTATCAGACGGCCCACATCAAATGGCTCTGAGCACTATGCGACTTAACTTCTGAGGTCATCAGTCGGCTAGAACTTAGAACTAATTAAACCTAACTAACCTAAGAACATGACACACATCCATGCCCGAGGCAGGATTCGAACCTGGGACCGTAGCGGTCGCTCGGCTCCAGACTGTTGCGCCCAGAACCGCACGGCCACTCCGGCCGGCTTGGCCCATATCACTCCAACTGCACCCGCACCACACCATTACAGAGCCTCAATCGGCTTTAACAGGCCGCCGCTGACACGTTGGTCCATGGATTCATGAGGTTATCTCCATACCCGTACACATCCATCCGCTCGATAGAATTTGAAACGAGACTCGTCCGACCAAGCAACATGTTTGCAGTCATCAACAGTCCATTGTTGGTGTTGACGGGTCCAGGCGATGCGTAAAGCTTTGTGTCGTGCAGTCATCAAGAGTACACCAGTCGGCCTCTGGCTTCGAAAGCCCATATCGATGATGTTTCGTTGAATGGTTCGCACACTAACACTTGCTGATGGCCCAGCACTGAAATCTGCAGCAATTTGCGGAATTGTTGCACTTCCGTCACCTAGGACCAATTTTATTCAGTGGTCGTTGGTCCCGTTGTCGCAGGATCTTTTTCCCGCCGCAGCGATGTCGGAGATTTGATGTTTTACCGGTTTCCTGATATTCACTGTACATTCGTGAAATGGTCGTACGGGAAAATCTCCACTTCATCGCTACCTCGGAGTTGCTGTGTCCCATCGCTCGTGCGCCGACTATAATACCACGTTCAGACTCACTTAAATCTTGACAACCTGCCATTGTAGCAGCAGTAACCGATCTAACAACAGCCCCAGAGAGTTGTTTATATAGGAGTTGCCGACCGCAGTGCCGTATTCCGCCTGTATTTGAATACGCATGCCCACAACAGTTTTGCCGGCCACTGTGGCCGAATGTTCTAGGCGCTTCAGTCGGGAATTGCGCTGCTGCTACAGTCGCAGGTTCGAATCCTGCCTCGGGCACGGATGTGGGTGATGTCCTTAGGTTAGTTAGGTTTAAGTAGTTCTAAGTCTAGGGGACTAATGACCTCAGATGTTAAGTCCCCTAGTGCTTAGAGCCATTTGCACCATAGCAGTTTCTTTGGCGTTTGAATGTATAAGTTAATTAAATCTTGTGTTCGTTGTGTTACTTGCTCGTTAACCATCTCTGCTCCTGTCGGGCTTTCCTCCGACGACAGTTGCCGTACCACTCAGTAGCTCAAAAATGGTGCAATTGGCTCTAAGCACTATGGGATCTGAGGTCATCAGTCCCCTAGAACTTAGAACTACTTAAACCTAACTAACCTAAGGACATCACACACATACATGCCCGAGGCGGGATTCGTACCTGCGACCGTAGCAGCAGCGCGGTTCCGGACTGAAGCGCCTAGAACCGCCATGCCACAGTGGCCGGCCACTCTGTAGCACCCCTGTCTTACCGTTGTGTAGGAAGTCGTACACAGCACTCACAATAAGTAAAATTTATTTATTTGCTCTCCTCACTACAGCTGCAGTGTCAATGATCAGCAGTGTATTTAATGAGCTTTTCAGTATAACGGTAAGCGCTTCCGCGGAAGAAATCGGTATATTTCCCGATGGGGCACAGAACGGCCTGCGGCGGTGTCGGCGCGCTGTTGCTGCGGCAAACCGCCGCCGTTCAGGCTCGCCGAGCCACTCCTCGCCGTCTTGGCTGTTTACATCGACCGCCAATTAGCGCGCGACGGCGGCTCCGCACCACACACGCACAAGTAGCCGCGCCTTGAAAGGAACAGCTCTGCCGCGTTCTCCTAAGCTGTTTGTTATTGCTCGCCCTAATTATAGCGGGAAGCTTCGCCAGTACGTACGCTCGTTGTCATTCGAAGAAAATACTTCTTGCCTGAATAAAATCTGCTCGGTTTTCAATCCACGTCATTCCGAATAGAATACTTGAGCTTTTGATAGCAGTTATGAAATAAATAAATAAATCTGACTGCCGGGACTGGCGTGTTGTTCCGCTAATAGGGGCGTGATACTAGCGTCTGGAACCTTCCAGAGAGAGCGCGTGCGCGGGAAGACGAGTTGCGTAGCTCACAGCTGCCCCGGCCCGCCACGGGACCGGGGCCCGCGGGAAATACGGGCTGCGCAACAAACTTTTGACGTCACACTAGTTGCCTTGCTCGACCTACATAACGTACATTCGGCTACGTTCGGGGCCAGGCGGGAAATCCTTAACCTTATATATTATCGCGAGTGAGGTAGCCAGAAACGTGGGACTGAGGATCGCCTATACCAAGACAAAGACATTAAATACCACTGCAGACTGGGAAACACCGGAAGGCACTGTGCAAATGGAGGACAAATTTAAAAACGTGGGAGAATTTATAACAGCAAAGAACAGGAGCAAGGAGGAATAACACGATGAAGAAGATGAGATTAGCCTTCTGCATGACGAGAGAGATATGCAATAAAAAGAAAATATACACAGAGCCAAAGATAAGCCACTACAAGGCAGCGGTGAGGAATGCAGTATTATATGCTGCTGAGATGATGACACTAGGAAGAAATGGGGCAGAACAACTAGAGAAAGAAAAGATAAAAATACTGAGAAAAATACTATGCCCCAGAAGAGATGGAGAGAGGTGGATGCGAAGACGTGGGGAAGAATTGTACCGGAACATGAGAACAATATCCGCGGAAATCAGACTCAAAAGGGCATGGTTTGCTGGACATGTAGTTAGGATGAGTATGGACAGAATGACGAAGAGAGTGTGGTAAACAACAGGGAAAACAAGGGGAAAGACAGGAACCATGTGGATTGTTGTACTTCGGGAGGACTGGTTGAAATTGGAGATCAACGTCGAAGGAAAGGAAATTTGTAGGAACAGATATACACCGACCATATGCCGGAGATCAATGACAAAGATGAAACAGGAGAAATGGACACTGAAGATCTCGGAAGAAGAGCGGGAGAAAAGAAGAGAAAGAACGAAGAGGTTCTGGGAGAAGAAGAGGAAAATGCAGTCCACGAAGGGGCTACCCGTGGTCCTACAGAGGCCGTAACGCAAGAAGAAGAAGAAGAAGTTTATCGCGAGTGTAAGTCTCTCTACACAAGTAGCTACAAAGTATTAATTTGATCTCAAATGGTATCTTGTTCCCCGCTGGAGACTGTCGCTGCAATTCGTACGACATATAGTGTCACATGATGTGACATAGGCCACAGGAACCATATATTTTCGTAACATTGGTTTTCTGAAGAGCCGGCCGCTGTGGCCGAGTGGTTCTAGGCAGTCGCAGGTTCGGATCCTGCCTCGGGCATGTATGTGTGTGATGTCCTTAGGTTAGTTAGGTTTAAGTAGTTCTAAGTTCTAGGGGACTAATGACCTCAGCAGTTGAGTCCCATAGTGCTCAGAGCCATTTGAACCATTTTTTTCCCATAGTGCTTAGAGCCATTTGCATTGTTTGTTTGCTGAGGAATTCTAGAACATATTCTGAGCTCGAATATAATAAATTTCCTAGAGATCAAAAAGCTTATGTCCACGAATCAGCACAGTTTTAGAAAGCATCGCTCCTTCGACTCAGGTTGTCCTTTACTCTCATATATACTGCAAACTGTGGATGAAGGGCAACAGACAGATTCCACATTTCTAGATTTCCGGTAAGCGTTTGACGCGGTGCCCCGCTGCAAGCTCTCGAAAAAGCTATGTGCATATGGAATATGTTCACAGATATGCCAGTGGCTTGAAGACTACTTCAGTAATAGTTCAAATGGCCTTGAGCATTATGGGACTCAACTTCTGAGTTCATCAGTCCCCTAGAACTTAGAACTACTTAAACCTTACTAACCTAAGGACATCACATACATCCATGCCCGAGGCAGGATTCGAACCTGCGACCGTAGCGGTTGTGCGGTTCCAGACTGTAGCGCCTAGAACCGCTCGGCCACCCCGGCCGGCACTTCAGTAATAGTAACCAGTGTCTTGTACTAGACGGCAACTGTTCATCAGAGACGAATCGTCAGTAGTGCCTCAGGCAAGTGTGGTAGAAACGCTATTAATCCGCATATACGTAAATGATCTCGCTGACAGGATGGGCATCAGTCTGCACTTGTTTGCTGATGCTATGGTGTCCAGGAAGTTGTTGAAGTTGAGTGACTGTGGGAAGATGCAAGATGACTTAGACAAAGTTTTTAGTTGGTATGGTGAATGGCACCTAGCTCTAAATGAAGAAAAATGGAAGGTAATGTAGATGAACAATAAAAAGACAATTCCATATTTTCGTATACAGCATTAGTAGTGTGCTGTTCGTTTAAATGTCTGGGCGTAACAATGCAAAGCGATTGTGATAGGGAAGGCGAATGATCGACTTCGATTTATTGGTTTTAGGGAAGTATGGTTCATCTGTAATGAAGACAGCATAGTGCGACGTGTTCTTGAGTTCTGATCGACTGTTCGGGATCCGCACTAGATCGGATTAAGGAAGGCATCGAAGCAATTCAGAGGCGGGCTGCTACATTTGTTGTAGTTTTGAACAACGCGCAAGTATCACGGAGATGCTGTGGGAACTCAATTGGGAATCCCTGGAGGGAAGGCAACTATCTGCTCGTGGAACACTACTGAGAAAATTTAGAGAACTGGTATTTGAGGCTGACTGCAGAACGATTCTGCTACCGCCAACGTACAGTTTACGACCAAGAAGGTACGAGAAATTAGGGCTCGTACGTAGACACATAGAAGGTCGTTTCCGTCACACTCTATTTGCGAGTGGATAAGGAAAGGAAATTAGTAGTGGTCAGGATACATTGGTTACGCACCGTCCGATGCCCCAGTGTCATTTTTGGTGCTTCCATTGTAACATTCCACTCATCAAATGAAGTTTCCGCTTACCGTGATGTGAAAATTTTCAATGAAAGTTCTGAAACTCAGGATTTGCGAATTTAAAAAGTACAGACTGCACTTATTGGTCATCTCTGTGAGGTGTGAGGAACGATAATGAAATTTCTGTCTTCACATCATCCGTTACAGTATTGTCGTAAGTTTAAAATAATGGTTACGTGCCCTATGAATAGCCAGGCAGTCATTACCACACTTCAAAATTTTTTCCTTCGCGTTTCATCACTATTTACATAAATTTTGTTTTTTTTGTTTTTTCAGCACGGTTTGGGATTTCTTGTTTGGTTCAATATCGAATAAGATAGTTTTATGAGTTTCCGTTCACGTGGGGCTACAGTCAGCCATTTGGCTGCATGATATGCCTCATTACACGATCTGTATTTGAGCCCTAGGCCATTTTCAAGTGTTATAATTCGAGCAAATGAAAAGTATGGATAGCAGGAAAGTAGGGCAAAGTATAATTAACGTATAGATTACATGATTGATTTTCTTACTTACATGTCAAAAATTACTTGTGTGGAACAGAACTCATCGTTGAAGTACATATCGTGGGTTATATAAACCTGATACTTCCTAAGTAAAATTGAGAACATTTTTGTAATATGTCAATTGCTTGGCGACTTGCCATAACATATCACTAAAATTTTCTGACTTTTGCGTATAAAGTATCAGGTTTACATAACCGAAGATACATATTTTAACGATGTTCCAAACTAGTGAAATATTTTTGACATGTAAGTAAGAAAATAAGTCATGTAATCTCTACATTAATTATATTTTGCCTTACTTTTGTTGTATTTGTACTTCTTTTGTGTATTCATTTGTTCCAGTTGTAAAATGGCCTATGGCTGAAATCTAGATTGTGTAATAAAGCATATCATAAGAGTCAAATGGCGATTATATCTATACGTAAATCTTTCCTGGTCAGCTAGGTCGGAGTCAGATATCTAGTATTGTATTACGTCGAGTACAGCACGGAAGAGATTATATTGACGATTGAGCTGAACAGGTATTCTGGTAGCGGCGACAGGCACACCTGGCGACTTTCCCTCGAACTTTCGTACATCGTAACAGTTCGTTTCTACCCACTGGCGTTCGGCCTGCAGTCCCAAGAGATAGCGTATGTCGGTAATTTCGAGATTCTTGAAGTAGCCCACAGACGTGAATGAAAGCGCCTGTTCCTACGCCCCGAGACGTTGGGCAGTTTCTTCGGTCTGCAGGTGCGTCCGTTGGGAGGAGTCTGTGCTGGCCGCCAGTGAAAGCTGAAGACGCCGGCGTGCGGAGTGGCGGCGCGAAACAAAGGCGGCAGCCGGCTGCAGGCAGTCGGCACTCATTGTAATGCAACCTGTTGAGAGGCGGCTTTTCGTGCCTGCGAAGGCGGCTATATTCGGAGCAATATTATCCTCCAGCGCCGTCCCTCCTCCTCGCTAAGATTGCCACCGTTGTGCGAGGACTATTAAATGTCTCTTTCGTCCTGTAGAAAGGCAGTTTTGTTCTTCTTCCGCGCACACAATACCGGGAAGTGCTTTTATTCTGTGCTTTGTGTCCGCGCACCAACAACTTCGTCTCAAGGTCCGTCTTATTCAGACGCGCGTCGCTGCTTGTTCTATAAATATTTCTGTTGGCGTTTCTCTGGAACGGCGTCAGAGATTGTTGTATTGACGCTGCCATTATACGCGACGGGCCGAAGGAAGCAGGTAGAAGAATAGAAGTGTTTGCTCACCTCTGAAAGCATCCCGGGCAATGATTTTCTTTCGACTTATCTCGAGATCGGCTCTAAATACTTCGTACGAATCCTGGTTTTTGAAAGACGAAATTCGACATCATTTCGCTTGCCTTACCAAAGTTTGTCGATAGCGCTTTTTGCAAAAGAATGGTACGTAAAATCACTAGAGATATTTCTGACCGCCTTGCTGCTATTAGCACACAAAAAATTTGATTTGATTTGAATTAAATAGATATGTTGTATTAGTGAATGAATTTTCGTTCTGTAACAGAGTGTTCGCTGGTTTGAAATTCCGTGGCAGCTTAAAACTGTGCGTTGGACCTATACTCGAACTCAGGACCTTTGCCTTTCGCGTGCAAGTGCTCTAACGACTGTGCTATCCACGCCCAACTCACGAGTGGCCTTTAAAGCTTCACTTTTGCCAGTCCCAGCGAAGTTAAAGGTAGGAGAAGGCGTAATGGCGGGAAAGTACCTCTAATGGCGGGTCGGAGTCGCGTTTCGATAGCTTGTCTTTCACTATGTAAAATATTTGATAAAAAAAGGGAGAAAAAGATAGCTCAGTGGGGTTGCATGTGCCCGCGAAAGGCAAAGATCTCAGGTTTGAGTCCCGGTCCAACACACAGTTTTAATCTGCCATGTAGTTTGGTTGTACCCTTCTTTTCAATCAATGTACTAAGCGTCATTATTTGGTACATAACACTTTACTGTTTTCAGTGGCGATTGCTGTAATGAGAAGACGAAGGCCATTTTTTGCATTGTGTATGTCACACATTAGCGTGTAATATCAGCTGTTCTCTTAAAACATCGGTATTTCGACTGGTTTCATGCTGAGCTTCAGCCGTTTCTATAGTGTTCTTTTTTAAAACTTTCTGGCTATCATATTCTTCTTCCCATTTCTACCATTATTCTTCACCAATGTTCCTTCCACAGTCAAGTTAACAATTTCTTATCTTAGCATTTCCATGTTTTGATAAGGGGTTCAACCCAGAATTGTATAATCCGATACTGAATCTGTTTCTCCTTCATTTCTTAACTCTAATGACCACTTAATTTGCAGCGTCCTTCTGTAGCACATTTCATGCTTGAGTTTTCTTCTTCACTCCTCTCATTTCGGCACAGTATATTGCCTCAGAGATACACCTGCTCTTTTTCTCCGTATGTCAGAGTTAAACCTTTCTGTCTAAGTAAGTTGTTTAACCCTGCGTCTGATATCTTCCTAGCTTTGGCCATGTTATTTAATTATGACGTATTATTAATTCTTCTGTTTTTTTTTTTTCTTGTGCGTGGTTTGCAAGCAGCGCGTTTGCTACTGAAAATATTGCATTTCCCCCTGGGAGAATTGTGTGCTACATTGCGGGAATAGATTAGTGTTACCTAATCTGGCTACGTCCCCGCGTGACGAAATATCGCGATTGACTTTCCTTCTTTACACATCTTGCCGATAATTAAGGTTCATCAAGTTGGTAATAGAGGAAGGTGGTGGAATTAAAAGTTATAGACTAAGGATTGTGTAGGTGAGCAAGTTCAAATGGATGTAGGTTGCAGTCGTTATGCAGAAATGAATAGGCCTGTGCGGGATAGACTAGTCTTAAAATTTGCATCGAGTCAGTCTCCGGAGAAAGGACTGCTGTTATTATAACAATACCAACAGCAGCAACAGCAACAACAACAACAACAACAACAAGTATACACTCATCCGACGAACAATCGTGTTGCCAAACTACTGTCTAGGTATCTTGAAATTTGAGTGCATCGGTATGATTCTTATCAGAGAAGCTGTAAAACGTGTTGCCTCGAAATTGATAAGTTTCAATACTTCTCGCAGCGTTTTACTATAGCATAAAAATGTGAATTGAACCTTTAGACTTGTTAAGTATGTCAGCTTCAGTCTCTCGACTGCGCATACTGGACTCGCCTTCGGGAGGACGACGGTTCAATCCCGCCTCCGGCCATCCTGATTTAGGTTTTGCGTTATTTCCCTAAATCGCTCCAGGCAAATGCTGGGATGGTTCCTTCGAAAGGGCACGGCCGATATCCTTCCCCGTCCTTTCCTAATACGATGAGACCAATGACCTCGCTGTCTGGTCTCCTCCCCCAAAACAGGCCAGCCAGCACAGTCTCTAGACTGCGAACATAAGCTGAAGCGTGGAACAGCGTGCTCGCCGGACATAGACATCGAGATGGATGCACCAGCTTTGGCCATCCAGATGTATTTGGTTTCGAGTTCGCATCATGGGAGACGTGGACCCTCTGTAGGCGCGAGCTAAATGGAAAGTTTCGCGCTTTCTCGTACAGTTATGTCGATGTTTCCGAAGCTTCCCGATCGGGGACGTTATTTTCGCAGTCACTCAGTTGCTCTTGATTTCTCTCCCGATTTGCTATTGTGGCTTTTGTCGTACACTGTTGGCGATATTTCGCTTTTGCTTTTTGGACTATTCTCAGTGTGTAGTTTCGGATTTGTGTACCGCTTTGGCTGTCGACCTCTCGATCCTTTCGGCCACTTGCCGTTTCCCAGAAACCGACTCGAGGCGCTCCCACACGTAGATAGAACTTTACTAAACATTGCAAAAGAGAAGCTATAGTCCGATTAAAATTACTTTATAATTGACACTTCACGCGCTGGAGCCGGTTTCCTCCAATCAGAGCGCTCAACATCATGCCAGAACCGTTCGCCGCTGCCAGACACTCACAACGACTGCAGTTCACTTGAAATTCGTTGTCCGGCTTTCTTTCATTATGTGTTTGGATCCCGAATCAGGATCAGACACTTTCATTTCGTGCTTCATCACAGATGACAATCACAAAAAAGCGACCCCACCTCCCTCCCCTCACCACCACCACCACCACCACCACCACCACCACCACAACCACACACAGCGATGCTAATGAAATACAGGCGTCTCATATACAGAACTAACCAACATTGTTGGATACTTCACATGTAGCGATTCAGCTTCGGCCGGCCGAAGTGGCCGTGCGGTTACAGGCGCTGCAGTCTGGAACCGCAAGACCGCTTCGGTCGCAGGTTCGAATCCTTCCTCGGGCATGGATGTTTGTGATGTCCTTAGGTTAGTTAGGTTTAACTAGTTCAAAGTTCTAGGGGACTAATGACCTCAGCAGTTGAGTCCCATAGTGCTCAGAGCCATTTTTGATTCAGCTTCACATACACCATTGCCATGGCCACAGAGTTTGGCTTAAATTAGGTAGGATTCGCACGATATTGCGTGAAGCCGAATTTTTGGAAGCTGCATTACATCGTGGTGACTAGGTCACTACATTTATAAATACAGCGGAGTAGCGCAAAGGTTGTTGGATGTTGTAGGTTCGTATCTCGTCAAATGTAGCGAAAGTTTTTGTTTCTAAATCTAATTTAAAGAGTTTGGTTATTAATTTTATTCAGTTAATTGGTTTAAATGTAATTTTTTATTGTGCTATTGACAAGGGATTTGAAATTGATTCCGTATTTCTGAATTTCCCGAAGACTTTTGGCACTGTACCGCACAAACGGCTTCTAGTGAAATTGCGTGCTTGTGGATTATCGTCTCAGTTGTGTGACTGGATTCGTGATTTCTTGTCAGAGAGATCACAGTTCGTAGTAAGTGAAGGAAAGTCTTCGAGTAAGACAGAAGTGATTTCTGGCGTTCCCCAAGATAGTGTTATAGGCCCATTGCTGTTTCTTATCTATATAAACGATTTGGGAGACAATCTGAGCAACCGTCTTAGGTTCTTTGCAGATTTGCAGATGACGCTGTCATTTATCGACTAGTAAAGTCATCAGAAGATAAAAACAAATTACAAAGCTATTTAGAAAAGATACCGGTATGGTGCTAAAATGGGCAATTTTCCCTAAATAACGAAAAGTGACATGTCATCCATATGAATGCTGCTAAAAGAAATCCATTAAACTTCGGTTACACGATAAATCAGTCAAACCCAAAGGCCGTAAATTCAACTAAATACCTGGGAATTACAATTACGAACAACTTCAATTGGAAGGAACACACAGAAAATGTTGTGGGGAAGGCTAACCAAAGCTGCATTTTATTGACAGGACACATAGAAAATGTAACGGATCTACTAAGGAGATTGCCCACACTACGCTTGTCCGTCCTCTTTTAGAATACTGCTGCGCGGTGTGGGATCCCTACCAGACAGAATTGACGGTTTACATCGAAAAAGTTCAAAGAAGGGCAGCACGTTCCGTATTATAGCGAAATAGGGGAGAGAGTGTAACTGAAATAATACGGGATTTGGGTTCAAAAATGGTTCAAATGGCTCTGAGCAATATGGGATTTAACTTCTGAGGTCATCAGTCCCTTAGACCTTAGAACTACTTAAACCTAACTAACCTAAGGAAGTCACACACATCCATGCCCGAGACAGGATTCGAACCTGCGACGGCAGCTGCAGCGCGGTTCCAGACTGTAGCGCCTAGAACCGCTCGGCCACTCCGGCCGGCCAGGATTTGGGATGGACATCATTAAAACAAAGGCGGTTTTCTTTGCGGAGGAATGTTCTCACGAAATTCCATCACCAACTTCCTCCTCCGAATGCGGAAATATTTTGTTAACGCCTACCTACAAACGGAGAGACGACGACTATGATAAAATAAGGGGAGTCGGAGCTCTCACGGAAAGATACAGGTGTTCGTTCCGTCTGCTCGCTATACGGGATTGGAATAATAGAGAAGTGTGAAAGTGATTCGATGAACCCTCTTAGATGTGATTTGTAGAGCATCCATGTAGAGGTCGACATGTAGCTGTAGATTTATAATATTTGGCTGCGTCATTTTCATTAGCGTATTGACGGCATTATTTGCTCTTATTTTTCGTCTCGTCATTCTTTTTTCGTTCTGAATGTGCCTGTGTCGCCCATAATCCGCAACCAAGTGCCAACGAGGACTGCCCATCGGTTGGTAACGCGGCAGCGTCGTGTAGCCTGTGTGAGTGCAATTTCAGATAACCAATGATAGCGAGGAATTACAGTTTGCTTTTAGCGCTGAAACTATTTTTTTTTTTTTCTGTCTTTAGTTTGCTCGTAGAGGTTCACTTTAATCGCGGTGATCAAACTGATCGCGATTGTATTTCTGCCACAGATTGTTGACTGTAATTTTTTCGGATACATTGCACGAGGTTGTGTTTAGGGCATGAGTTTAAATTCAAGGCTACAACACGCTTCGTATGCCGCATTCTAGTCATTGGTCGCTAAAAATCAGCTGCCGACTGATCATCATTTTCGTCATACTGCCTAGCGGCTGCTTCGGATATTGCTCCTTGTTACACATTAACAGCAATTGTTAAGTGACCCACCATATGTGTTCTTTCTGTCGCTTACGCCATAGTCCCGCAGTGATCGCAGGGTCGGCGTGGTTACAACGGATTTGGGAATGTAAGTTTTAGGGGTGGCCGGATGCCCTTCCTGCCGCCACCCCGTACCCCCCAGGGATCGAAGCAGTGCACCCCCAGCTGTCTGCGTCTAGTGTGAATCGTGAAATAGTACGAACGTGTTTCAAATGTCTGCGACGCGTGTAACTGAGGCGGGACGTGGGGACCAGCCCGGTATTCACCTAGCGGGATGTGGAAAACCGCCTAAAAACCACATCCAGGCTGGCCGGCACACCGGCCCTCGTCGTTAATCCGCCGGGCGGATTCGAGCCTGACCCACCATATGTGTGTGTCACCTATAATCGAGCGGTACCCATCAGAAGATGTGGCAAGACTGAAGTGACAAGTGACAGGCGTCAGCTATCAAGTAACTTTAATCGGACTATGGCGTTGCAGTAGCAGGTAGCACGCCATCACTGTATTTGGCAGAACAGGCCCGTTGCAAATGGCGCAACTGCTTTTGCGAAAGATTCTACTGCGGCGCCCCATATCGCCCCCGTGAAAAAGCTCTTCGAACGCCGCCGTGCTGTATCCCCGCCGTTTCCAGCTGCGCCTGGGAATTGCGGCCTCCTTTGTTCCTTCTTTCTGCGTTCCGTTTCCCCCGCTCGCCGCCTTAATTTTTATTTTAATTTTCTCTCTTTGTTTCACTTAGGCACGGCATTACCGGTATTAATCCTCGGTGGGCGCAATTTTTCACGCGGCCCTCCTCGGCGGCGATAGTCCCTGCAGCTCGCAAACGCCCGTCCATCTAATCGCCCAAAGTAAATTAGGAAGAATAATTAATGAAGATGCATCTGGAGGAGCCACCGAGGTGCAGCCGGAGAGGAACATTATTGAAATTGCTTTCTGTGGAAGCAGCGGGAAGGAGGGCGACGGTCTGGGAGGGTGGGGGGGGGGGGGGGGGGCTACGCCGCGCTGTCCTCGCCTCAGAGCACGCTTCTGCTGCCGGCGATGATGGATCGTGGCAGCGGCAACCACTTGCTGGTCGCCCCTTTGTGCGCCGCTTCCGCGGAACAGCATTTGTTGTGCGAATACGGGATAAGCCCCGGCTGAAGCTTACTCCGTAGAATTGCGTCAGCTTTACCTCAGAATTAGTTTTGGCGCACCTCTGCAACTTGTCACCACTGTAGGCACTATACGTACAACTTACACATGCATTCGTCTTCACGGAGCTCAGCTGTGGCTGTCATACTCGTAAGAGGCCTTTTGCTTAAAACAACAGTAGAAGCTTCGTGTCAAATATGGTAAATAATAAAAAAAGATTAATTTTTTTGACAGTTTCCAAATGTACTCCCACATTCTTTAAGTGAGAAGTTAGCATTTTCATGGCGATAATTGCAAGTTGTCGGCAGACTTCAAAAGTTGAATGCAAATAATAAAATATTGTTCACATATATGCTTATCTTCTGTGGCGAAATAAATAAAAAAAATTAAATTTAAGGATTTTTTGAAAAGAGAAAATAATTATGGATATGGAACTGTAACCTTAGAATTTTTTAAAGGCTTTTTTACGGACTGTATTGACCGGCTTGAATGTTGCCAAATTCAGTGCTGCGTGAGATTTGCCTGTAATATAATTTACAATTCTGATTAAATACATTTTTGAATTCTACGTCATTGTTGATTTAGTCAGAGTTCTCACCTTAGACATAGAATTAGTCCTTCTGCCACAATATTAATTCATTAGTCGCCATCAATGTTCTTCTCTTTGTTGACCGTGTGTATCTTCCTGAGTCGGCATCGGTTCACTTCACGTAAAACTTAGATACTTCTCACTATTTTTTATTCACAACACAATAAGACTTGCGCTGCTCGTCGCACAAACCAAGAAATACTAACAAGATGGCTGCCTTTCAAAAATGGTTCAAATGGCTCTGAGCACTATGGGACTCAACTGCCGTGGTCATCAGTCCCCTAGAACTTAGAACTACTTAAACCTAACTAACCTAAGGACATCACACACATCCATGCCCGAGGCAGGATTCGAACCTGCGACCGTAGCAGTCGCACGGTTCCGGACTGCGCGCCTAGAACCGCGAGACCACCGCGGCCGGCGGCTGCCTTTCCGCACACACCAAAAAATTACGTCCATCCTCTACTAGGTAACAATCGAAAGTGTCTCCTAATTCCTTCTTGGAGTATGAAACAAAAGAGAATCTAATATGAACATTACAAATATTATATTCTACATGCCTCTCAATTTAATCTATGGCGCAGCCTTTAAGGGATTGTATGTCTCTGCGTCGGCATGTGTCATTAAACTTCGTCTTAGATATTTTCTTCTGTGGCTGTCTATTCGAATGCTGTTCGTTTAATTAGCATTTAGTGCAGAAACATTCATAACACGCACTTTCTGTTACTGATTCATTTGCTCGGTCTTAACTGCAACGTCTTCGTCTATGATATTTTTATTATATTGCCAAGCTTGGCCAATTAGCAATCATATACAATACATTCCACTTTTCTTCCGCACACTCTGGCCGGCCGCGGTGGCCGAGCGGTTCTAGGCGCTTCAGTCTGGAACGGCGCGACCGCTACGGTCGCAGGTTCGAGTCCTGCCTCGGGCATGGATGTGTGTGATGTCCTTAGGTTAGTTAGGTTTAAGTAGTTCTAAGTTCTAGGGGACTGATGACCTCAGATGTTAAGTCCCATAGTGCTCAGAGCCATTTGAACCCATTTTTCTACACCCTATACTTCCAGTCATCATGTAACTCGCAAAAATTACATATAGCGTAACATTTTAAGACAGCATTCACTAATAATTTCATACTTTACATATCATAACTTTTTCATAAAAATGTCCTACAACGAAAGATATTATCAAGCGTTGTCTTCAAATACATACTTAGTTAATTTCATTTAGGTAGTTTTAGTATGAATCACAGAAAAACCAAGTATTCTCGATTTCACTCGGGTAGTTGTAGTGCCACCACCATTCCCAGAAATTTTTATGCCTAAAAAAAATTATCTTATTTTGCTCTACAAACAATAATTGGCCGTAATAGCTACCGATAATGACGTTAATTTACTTTAATTTACCAACAAATTAATTCGTTTTAATATATACGAGGGCAGTTCAATAAGTAATGCAACACATTTTTTTTCTGAAACAGGGGTTGTTTTATTCAGTATTGAAATACACCAGGTTATTCCCCAATCTTTTAGCTACACAACACTATTTTTCAACGTAATCTCCATTCAATGCTACGGCCTTACGCCACCTTGAAATGAGGGCCTGTATGCCTGCCTGCACGGTACCATTCCACTGGTCGATGTCGGAGCCAACGTCGTACTGCATCAATAACTTCTTCATCATCCGCGTAGTGCCTCCCACGGATTGCGTCCTTCATCGAGCCAAACATGTGGAAATCCGACGGTGCGAGATCGGGGCTGTAGGGTGCATGAGGAAGAACAGTCCACTGAAGTTTTGTGAGCTCCTCTCGGGTGCGAAGACTTGTGTGAGGTCTTGCGTTGTCATGAAGAAGGAGAAGTTCGTTCAGATTTTTGTGCCTACGAACAAGCTGAAGTCGTTTCTTCAATTTCTGAAGAGTAGCACAATACACTTCAGAGTTGATCGTTTGACCATGGGGAAGGACATCGAACAGAATAACCCCTTCAGCGTCCCAGAAGACTGTAACCATGACTTTACTGGCTGAGGGTATGGCTTTAAACTTTTTCTTGGTAGTGGAGTGGGTGTGGCGCCACTCCATTGATTGTCGTTTTGTTTCAGGTTCGAAGTGATGAACCCATGTTTTATCGCCTGTAACAATCTTTGACAAGAAATTGTCACCCTCAGCCACATGACGAGCAAGCAATTCCGCACAGATGGTTCTCCTTTGCTCTTTATGGTGTTCGGTTAGACAACGAGGGACCCAGCGGGAACAAACCTTTGAATATCCCAACTGGTGAACAATTGTGACAGCACTACCAACAGAGATGTCAAGTTGAGCACTGAGTTGTTTGATGGTGATCCGTCGATCATCTCGAACGAGTGTGTTCGCACGCTCCGCCATTGCAGGAGTCACAGCTGTGCACGGCCGGCCCGCACGCGGGAGATCAGACAGTCTTGCTTGACCTTGCGGCGATGATGACACACGCTTTGCCCAACGACTCACCGTGCTTTTGTCCACTGCCAGATCACCGTAGACATTCCGCAAGCGCCTATGAATATCTGAGATGCCCTGGTTTTCCGCCAAAAGAAACTCGATCACTGCCCGTTGTTTGCAACGCACATCCGTTACAGACGCCATTTTAACAGCTCCGTACAGCGCTGCCACCTGTCGGAAGTCAATGAAACTATACGAGACGAAGCGGGAATGTTTGAAAATATTCCACAAGAAATTTTCGGTTTTTTCAACCAAAATTGGCCGAGAAAAAAATGTGTTGCATTACTTATTGAACTGCCCTCGTATGACAAATTTATAACTGAGGTCTAATTTATGAATAGTATAAAATCTGAAATATTTGACAAATGCGTTTACGAAATAAGGTCATTGCCCTTAATTTGGCTCCAAATGGCCACAAATTTTGGAAAAAAAATTCTCTCTTTAAAAAGAAATAATGATCGTTCTAACATAAAAGCGTTGTTCACATAATGAATAATGTTACTTATTCTTGAAATTCAAGTTATTGGCGTAAGATTTTAAGACAGCACTCCGTAACAATTTCATGCAATCGATGGACTCTCTAAAGCGACATATGAAAATTTCTGCCCGACCGTGACATGAACTCAAATTTCCCTCTTATCATGGGCGGTCACCTGACCAATTAGGCTATCTGAGCACGCGCTCTACACTCACCAAAATTTCCATATGTCTCACACACACAGATTATTAATTCATTTACCCACACTCGCGTATCTCGTGGTTCCCGTGCAAGTTTTAGAATCGAGACGACGACGACGACTAAGAGAGTGACGTTGTCATTTTCGTCACAGGCCTGCCTTCGCCTTACGTATGTTTATATTTGATGATTTGATGACGAACTATAGTTTCAAGTATTGAATTATACACCTGTGCGTGTATAGGCAAGTAAATTAATAATCTGTGAGAAGAAATAGAAAGGTGTGCGAAGGACGGAAGTTTGAGTCGGCGTGGAGAGCGTGTTCACGTAGCGTAAGGCGACTGCTCGCAATACGCCGGAAATCCGGGTTCGAGTCCCAATCTGCACAAATTTTCATATGCCGCTTTATCTGATACATCTGCACCTAACACAGTTAAATTCAGTTTCAGGAATAAATTTCAGTGTTTGAAACTATAGTTCATCATCAAATAAAAATATATGAATGTTGTTAAATTACTCAATCTGAATTATTTCAGCGTAATTTTGGCCTTAAACGAATAATCTATATGTGAATAAGTAACAGCAGCAGAATAACATATGTTTAGTGGAGGCTGTACAGTTCTAGGAAATTGCACATACTCGACTCAGACGAGACTTAGTGAATAGTGTTCTTCATCAAACTGATAGATCGCATTCCTTATTGAAACTAATGATGGCGTACCCAGTTTCATTACAGAAGCCGTTTCCTGGGTTCAGCCGTAACCTCGGTTTTATGTGCCGCATTGCTGTGGCATAATGGTTACACCTGGTAGAAAGGTTGCGTGCCCTAGATCGTGCAGTCTTGATTGTAGTTTGATTGTAGCTGCTCCAGGCTGTTATTAAGCATAGCGTTTCATGCCCATGAAAGCGTGTTGTAATAAATCTGCTTCAAAATCGGTTTGCTCCGATACCTCCTATTCTATCGTTCTGTATATGACTTTATCTGTATGCACACAGAGTCATTTGACGGAAAGATAGATGGGCACAGATAATGATCTTATGAACGTTAATATAGGTCATCTAGCAGTAATCGGTATGTCGAATTGTACTGCACCTGATAACTCACTTTTTCAACACGCATACAGTTTTCTTGTGAATTTCACGAAGTGCGTTATGTTAAAACTTTAGGACGGATGTAGTGGATTAGTCACATTTCTTTTATTCCCGTTATTCTGATTCCCAGTAACATGTGCCTACTGAAGATTCGCATTTTTTCCACAATTTTGTGCTATTCCGCGGTCAGTCCTACAGTTTTTATCATTGATTTATCACATCTGCCCGCCCCTTTAGCTGACCAGTCAGTGCGTCTCAGTGATATGTGAAAGACCCGGGTTCAGTTCCCGGTACTGTCAGGAATTTTTCTTCGGTGGACGCACTGGAACTTGATGCCAAAAGAGGAGCCCCTAGAGACAGAAGTAGCGGCTCCAAGGTCGGGGAAACAGACTGCTGCCGGAAGGGCGTGTGTTGACCCCACTTCGCTCCAGATCGCATCAAAAACGTTCAAATTTGTGTGAAATCTTATGGGACTTAACTGCTAAGGTCATCAGTCCCTAAGCTTACACACTACTTAACCTAAATTATCCTAAGGACAAACACACACACCCATGCCCGAGGGAGGACTCGAACCTCCGCCGGGACCAGCCGCACAGTCCATGACTGCAGCGTCTGAGACCGCTCGGCTAATCCCGCGCGGCACTGCATCCGAAAGACGCCATTGCCAGAGCATGAGACGCCAGTCGGTCGATCTAGACTGGCGCATCAAGACTTGACGCGAAGTGGTACTTACCTCCTCTGTCGTCTCCGGCAATGTTTGTAAACGTGAAAAATAGCGAGTTGCGCTGCAGTTCGAAGTCAACTTTAATATGTTTTTCGACTTTTGTTCAGATTCCTTCTATTGACGTTGCAGAAACAACGAAACAAACATGCCAAATTTAAACAGACGCAAAATCCCGAAGATTGGCGGTCCTATACAGAAGCTCTAAACTTAGCGCGGAGTTCAATGCCAGACGCCTGTAACAGTTTCCACAACGAAACTTTGTCTCGAAACCTGGCAAAAAATCCAAAGAGATTCTGGTCGAATGTGAAGTATGTTAGCAGCAAGTGCCTTCTCTGCGCGATAACAGTGGAGATACTATCGAAGACAGTGTTGCCAAAGCAGATTTACTAAACACAGCCTTTCGAAATGCTTTCACAAACGAAGACGAAGTAAATATTCCAGAATTCGAATCGAGAATAGCTGCCAACATGAGTAACGTAGAAGTAAATATCCTCGGAGTAGTGAAGCAACTCAAATCACTTAATAAAAGCAAGTCTTCTGGTCCAGATGTATACCAATTAGGTTCCTTTCGGAGTATGCTGATGCATTAGCTCCATACTTAACAGTCATATACAACCGTTCGCTTGACGAAAGATCCGTACCCAAAGGCTGGAAAGTTGCACAGGTCACACCAATATTCAATAAAGGTAGTAGTAGTTGTCCACTAAATTACAGGCCCATATCGTTAACGTTGATATGCAGCAGGATTTTAGAACATATATTGTGTTCGAACATTATGAATTACCTCGAAGGAAACGGTCTATTGACAGTCAACATGGGTTTAGAAAACATCGTTCCTGTGAAACACAACTAGCTCTTTATTCACATGAAGTGCTGAGTGCTATTCACAGGGGATTTCAGATCGATTCCGTAATCCTGGATTTCCGGAAGGCTTTTGACACTGTACCACACAAGCGGCTCGTAGTAAAATTGCGTGCTTATGGAATATCGCCTCAGTTATGTGACTGAATTTGCGGTTTCCTGTCAGAGAGGTCACAGTTCGTAGTAATTGACGGAAAGTCACTAAGTAAAACAGAAGTAATTTCAGGCGATCCCCTAGGTAGTGTTACAGGCCCTTTGCTGTTCCTTATCTATATAAACGATTTGGGAGACAATCTGAGCAGCCGTCTCCGGTTGTTTGCAGATGACGTTGTCGTTTATCGACTAATAAAGTCATCAGAAGATCAAAACAAACTGCAAAACGATTTAGAAAAGATATCTGAATGGTGCTAAAATTTTCAGTTGGCCCTAAATAACGAAAAGTGTGAGGTCATCCACATGAGTGCTAAAAAGAACGCGTTAAACTTCAGTTACACGATAAATCAGTGTAATCTAAAAGCCGTAAATTCAACTAAATACCTAGGTATTACAATTACGAACTACTTAAAGTGGAAAGAACACACAGAAAATGTTGTGGGTAAGGCTAACCAAAGGCTGCGTTTTATTGGCAGGACACTTAGAAAATGTAACAGACCTACTAAGGAGACTGCCTACACTACGTTTGTCCGTCGTCTTTTTTAGAATAGTGCTGCGCGGTGTGGGATCCTTACCAGAAAGGCAGCACGTTTTGTATTATTGCGAAATATGGGAGAGTGTGTCACAGGAATGATACAGGACTTGGATTGGAAATCATTAAAAGAAAGGCGTTTTTCGTTGCGACGGAATCTTCTCACGAAATTCCAATCACCAGCTTTCTCCTCCGAATGCGAAAATAGTTTGTTGACACCGACCTACATAGGGCGGAACGACCACAGCGATAAAATAAGGGAAATGAGAGCTCGTACGGAAAGATATAGGAGTTCATTCTTTCCGCGCGCTATACGAGATTGGAATAATAGAGAATTGTGAAGGTGGTTCAATGAACCCTCTGCCAGGCACTTAAATGTGATTTGCAGAGTATCCATGTGAGGTTTTGTGAGGTTTTGGACGGATTAAATAAAAGGTTGAGAACGTTAGGTGTTTTCTTTGATTTAACGAAGGCTTTTGACTGTGTTGACCACAAAATATTACTGCAGAAGTTGGAACATTATGGAGTAAGGGGAGTAGCTTACAATTGGTTCGCCTCCTACTTTAAGAACAGAAAGCAGAAGGTAATCCTCCGCAATATTGAGAGTGGTAATGATGTTCAGTCCCAATGGGGCACTGTTAAATGGGGCGTTCCCCAAGGGTCGGTGCTGGGGCCACTGCTGTTCCTTATTTATGTAAATGATATGCCTTCTAGTATTACAGGTGATTCAAAAATATTTCTGTTTGCTGATGACACCACCTTGGTAGTGAAGGATCTTGTGTGTAATATTGAAACATTATCAAATAATGTAGTTCATGAAGCAAGTTCGTGGCTTGTGGAAAATAATTTGATGCTAAATCACAGTAAGACTCAGTTTTTACAGTTTCTAACCCACAATTCAACAAGAACTGACATTTTAATCAGACAGAATGGGCATGTTATAAGCGAGACGGAACAGTTCAAGTTCCTAGGCGTACGGATAGATAGTAAGCTGTTGTGGAAAGCCCATGTTCAGGATCTTGTTCAGAAACTAAATGCCGCTTTATTTACCATTAGAACAGTATCTGAAATAAGTGACATTTCAACACGAAAAGTAGTATACTTCGCATATTTTCATACGCTTATGTCATATGGTATTATTTTTTGGGGTAATTCTTCTGATTCAAAAAGGGTATTTTTGGCTCAAAAACGGGCTGTTCGAGCTATGTATGGTGTAAGTTCGAAAACCTCTTGTCGACCCCTATTCAATAGTCTGGGAATTTTGACATTGCCCTCACAGTATGTATTTTCTTTAATGTCGTTTGTTGTTAGCAATATTAGCTTATTCCCAAGAGTTAGCAGCTTTCACTCAGTTAATACTAGGCAGAAATCAAATCTGCATGTGGAATGCACTTCCTTGACTCTTGTGCAGAAAGGAGTGCAGTATTCTGCTGCATCCATTTTCAATAAGCTACCACAAGAACTCAAAAATCTTAGCAGTAGCCCAAACACTTTTAAGTCTAAACTGAAGAGTTTCCTCATGGCTCACTCCTTCTATTCTGTCGAGGAGCTCCTGGAAGAGATAAAAAATTAAGCAAATTCCAGTGTTACATTCTTGATTTTCTTTATTTAAACTAACGACTTGTTTCATTTTATGTGTTTCTACAATCGTGTTATAATTTCATGTATTGACTCGTTCCATGACCATGGAGACTTCTCCTAAATGTGGTCCCACGGAACAATAAATAAATAAATAAAAAAAAAATGTAGATGTAGCCGTTGCTTCGTATCAGGTAATGGCGCCTCCGGCGTGTCTCCATCCCCATTAGCGGCGGGAGAGGTGGCCTCCTGTTCTGGAGAATTCCGATTCAAATCCCCGTCTGCCCATCCACATTTATTTTTTCCGTCAAGTCCCTAAATCGGTATGATAATTGCTGGGATGGTTCCCGTAAAAGGGCAAGGTGGAATTCTGTCCCCATAATCCCCCAGCGCGGGCTGGTGCTTCTTCTCTAATGCCCTCGTTGTTGGCTAGGCGTAAAACCTGGTCTCTCTTCCTTCCCTTTCGCTTCTCCGTCGTGTTTGACGGAACTTGGGCACCGTGGAGACCTTTGCCGCTGCCGCCGTGCCATGCTCTCACTGTGACGGCGCTATCGACCGTGCGATGCAGTCCGACAGCCCGCGGACGCGTATACGCACTCTCTGATGTAAATGAACCACACAAGAACGTGCCCTTTCTCTCTGCCGACTATCGATGATGCTGCATGTTGTTCTTTCCATGATAAAAAGAGTGTACAAAAATCATATTCATCGAAATAAGAGAACGTATTTACTCGAGCTATCAAAAACAAATGTAGGTTAATTCTTACAAAGAAGAAGACAGCAACCAGCCACTATTAATACTGCTATTTATTTAGGTAAATAGCGCCGTTACCGGTTTCGAACTGGCAGGTTCATCATCAGACGACTGTTCACATGATTTTCAAGATACACTTTACTTTATCGTCCGTTTCCGATTTTTATTCTTCCACTGTGGCGAAGTATTTTTGGTGTCTTGTTGCCCTATGGTGAAAATAACTAACCTCCAAACGATGAAATACAGAGTAAATAAATATGTGAGGTTAAGTGGCTCTGGTACTTACGTCGAAAATTCCGCGCGATTTTGTTGCGAAGTTACCGGATAGTATATTTCGAATATTCCAAAATATATCCAGCACTTATGTAATATGTACATCACCATATTGTGCAAAGTACCCCCCCTCCTCTCTCTCTCTCTCTCTCTCTCTCTCTCTCTCTCTCTCTCTCTCTCTCTCTCTCTCACACACACACACACACACACACACACACACACACACCAAAAAGAATATACCACATGTGAAGTTATCACAAACATTGCAGATTTACAAATACAACAGTGTCAGAGACGTTCTCTCTCAGAGACATCACAATATACAGATTGCTTTGATTTCACAGTATGTTTTTAAAGAATAGCATAAAGTAATGAAAATTAAAGCACAAACATAATCCTTACATTACGAGCATGTAATATTACAGATGAAGTTGACATATGTAGTAACCAGCTTGTGTGAATGCTACTTATATGGTATTATGGAAATACTGTGCTTTATACAAGGAGCAACAGAGAGATGAGATATAATGAATAATATGACAGTAACAATAGTGCACCATAGGTGTTAATATAATTAACACAGTGGAAGAATAAAAATCGGAAACTGATGATAATGTAAAGTGTATCTTGAAAATCATGTGAACAGCCTTCTGATGATGAACTTGCCAGTTCGAAACCGGTACCGGCGTTATTTACCTAAATAAATAGCAGTACTAATAGTGGCTGGTTGCTGTCTTCTTCTTTGTAAGAATTAACCTACATTAATTGTACACAGCCGTGTCAGTTTTAGACAAAATAGCAAAAACAAATGTCTTACATTATAAATCGTTAAATGTAGATAGAGGAAAAGTTAGAAAATTGGAAGACATAGGAAAAATATTGGACCTGACTTAAATCAGTGAATTTAGGGAGGGTTTCCAGTGAATGAACTTTCTGTGAAAGAGATTTAACTACAACTCCCGTATAATTAGGCCGCCAAACTTTAGAGAAACTGCATCGAGTGAGGTTGTCATCCGCGGGGAGTCGCTTTTGAAACACCTGCTGCATTGTAAGGCGTGATCCTGTTAGGGCTGATAGATGGTTGCCTCTATCCGTTCAACCTGTAGCCTGGCGCCTTCTTACACACGTGGCTGCACGGGTTTAGTCGTCGATTAACTATATTCCTCCGATTGCTAGGCAAAATGTGGAGATGATGAACTCGTTAAATATAAACTCGTGTTGAAAATACAAAGTACGAACAGGAGAGAAATTGTACTCGCTCTGACATTAAAAAGAACATAATAAGAACATAATGTGGACAGTAGCAAACCACCTTTGTCTTCACGAGTACCAATATGTAATTTACTTGGCTGATTGTTTTACAACAAGAGCTGTTATGGGAAGTTGGCGGCATAAAAAGTGTTAAATTATCTTTTAATTCCTGTTGTTTTCGCAATTCCGGTTCAGAGGAATTCAGTAAAATTAAGCAGGTACTGTGTGAACCAGCATTTATCAAGCGGGTAATCGAGAGAACCATATTAGCCACTCATCAGATACAGTTGAAATCCTCTCGCAAAGGTCTGAGATCATTTGAATTTCTTTTTTCGTATGCACGGGAATGCTTATCACTCCGTCCAACGTGTGGAATGTGCTCTTCCTTACTAACCGAGGTCATTACTCATCACATTTATGCAAGATAAGGAAAACCTCTACACATGTTTGGAAGATGGAATACCAGACGTGTCATCTCCGTTCCGTATGTATCACGCTCGGCCTCTTTACGAAGATAGGAGCTGAAAAAAGGGCAAATGCGGAGGAACTGAAGGAAGAGCTAATAATTAATAGGCTAGCAGAATCGCCTGGGATCGTTACGTGTGGAAATCCAGTAACATGAATGATATTAAATAGGATTCACTTTCCTAATGTTCTGCAAAATACGTTATTTACTTAGTCGTGAACCGGCTTTTGTCTCCTTACTCCCTAACCAGACGACAGCTCAATGTTGCAAACACAAATAAAATGACGAGCTACTTGCGTAGGTATTACTTACACAAAAGATAAAAAAAATTAAAAAAGTGATGCGTGCAGGATGTTTAGAATCGAATGAATTACACTTATGTCCGCAGCTCGTGGTCGTGCGGTAGCGATCTCGCTTCCCACGCCCGGGTTCCCGGGTTCGATTCCCGGCGGGGTCAGGGATTTTCTCTGCCTCGTGATGACTGGGTGTTGTGTGATGTCCTTAGGTTAGTTAGGTTTAAGTAGTTCTAAGTTCTAGGGGACTGATGACCGTAGATGTTAAGTCCCATAGTGCTCAGAGCCATTTGAACCATTAGCCAATTACACTTATGTGCCATGCACAAATAGCTGTATTTAGCTAGAAATGAAAAATAGATTATGTGGATATCATTATACATAGGAAGAGATGAAAAACAAAATTGAGTTGATAACTGTAATCTAATATCTGTACAACTGAAACTTAATTTAGCAGGGGGAGAAAAAGGATACTGAGTTTGCTCATTTGAAGTTAAGTTTCCGTTTTGTGTGATATGTTTACTGATTTCATGTATTTCCAAGAAGTTGATACTCCAACTTTTCTTAATCTACATTTTGTGGATGTTTCTCTGTTAAAATATGTTCCGCACAAGTTGCATCTTTATTTCCTAATCTGCAACTTCTCTCTCGTTCAAATAATGTAATTGCAGCATCTCTGCTAGACTGACTGACATGTAATTTTCCACAGTGCTTGCACCTGATTTGATAC
Source organism: Schistocerca serialis cubense (assembly GCF_023864345.2). NCBI lineage: Eukaryota > Metazoa > Arthropoda > Insecta > Orthoptera > Acrididae > Schistocerca > Schistocerca serialis. Next base: position 864,398,465 of record NC_064641.1, on the reverse strand, counting down.
ACACCTCCCTGTGCCGAAGGTTGCATTTTGTCTTTATTATTGAATGAAAATTTTCATCTGCTGCTGTTATTGTAAAACACAAATCTATAGCTGCGAGGCGTTAAGTTTTTGCGAGGTTATCTGAAATTTGGCCAACGTATAGGAATGGTGGATAATTTTGTGTAACTTTTGGCGGGTCCCTGTTGGCCAGCGTAAGAAGAAGTGTAATTTTACACATTTTCTATTTTCGAGTTATTGTCAGTCAGGGTAGAGGTATAGGTGTTACTGGAAGCGATGATTCTGATAGACTGTAGTTCAGTTTGAAAGGCAGGTTCAGGTTGTGGAACTGATATGAGACGTTGCTCTGTGGTGTATCAAGCTGCATGTTTGTGTCTGGGAGCTTCCAGGGATTGTGGTATCTATAGGTGCGCGTTTTCTGTGAACGGTAAATAATTGTGCCCTTGTGCTCATGTTTATGTTAACATCCAAAGAAATAGTATATAGAAGGTACTCCCAGCTCCATTGTGAGCTGAATTTTGTTGTGTTGGCATTGCAAATGTTGTAACAATGTATTTAATTGTCGGGAAATCAGACCATAAAAACAGCAGCAGGTTGTATAGTTGTTAGCTGTCTCCTACCAGCATTGTAAAAGCTGCAAATCGCTGGAACATGGAAAGACGCCTTGCGGCCGTCACAGAGACACTCCACTTCGCGCTTGCGTGTAAATTTTTAATATTAATTGAGCCTGCAGTGAGCTTTCAACGTTTTGATAATTGTGGCTGGTTGCTACAAATTTTGATTCGTGGCGATCTGTTTGTTTACATGTTGTAGTAGAAAGCACATCGAGATAGTAATGTATAGTAGGGACTGTTTGTCGTAGACGAGGAACCTTCCTACTGATGACCAAGCTGCCCATATATGGGGATGGATGTTACACCACGTGTGTTTGACGTCAGACTTCGGACAGGTAATATTTCTGGGTGACTCGTTTACTTGTAACATCAATAAGAAGGTCTCCTATCGCATTAAAGTTGCTGAGAAAGGTATACAGATGGACTTCCTTGAACAATGACAGATTTACATCCACAAACTAAAATCACCTCAAAAAATCCTAAATTAACAAACTGAATCAACTCAAAACCTTTTCATCCAGAATTTCCAGGACATCCTGGTACCAAAACAAAAAAAATGACAATAATAACACACATTCTTCTTCGCGCATAAGTTTTGCTATCCTTGTCATGTAACAACTATGGCATTCAGTAACTTATAAAAAGTTTTTAATTACGTAGTAAATATTTCACTCTATTTTTATTTTTTGCCTTTTGTATAACTGTTGGGCCATATTAAAATTATGTTGTCGATATAAAAACGCTCCAGCAGCCAGCAGAATTTGCGGAAATATAATATCTGTACTAGTAATATTACGTACTGTAATACAATGTATCTCATGCCAAGACCATCATGTAGATAAGTGTAATATCTATCACATCTATGTTCTTTGTAAAAACATTAAATGTTTACTTTTTGTGAATCAGTGTAAAACAAGTACAGCTGAACACTGTATATATTTGTGCACACAGCTTAATAATATACATTATAGGAAGAGGTTTGATATGTGTGTCACAAGGTAGTGCACTGTAGGTACCTAAAACATAAGAAACTTTCGGTTTCGTACACTTTTCGTCACCATCTGTTGATGAGTCTGCAGTGGGTCGGAAACATGTGTATGGTTGAATGAATCTTACTAAAAAACAAAAAAAAACTCTGCTGGTTGCTTATTTATTACCAGGTATACCACCAACGATATATTATCTGATGGTTTTTCCTTAAAAAAAATGCCCACCTTATCATCTCTTAATCAATGATTAATTCCCCCAGAAAGATTTGAATGAAAATTTGCCCACGAAACACAGCTTGTCGAGCGCTACTTTAGGTGGAGCTCGTTCATTATTGCTGGAAATGGGAAGGAAAGATAAGCAATTCTGCAAGGAGTGCGGTCGTTTGTTCTTCTGGTCCACACCGGCTGTGTAGTTGCTAATGACGCGCCGGATTCTTTGCCGCCGCGCCCTATTCTTCTGCTCTTTGTCACGTAGGCGCCACCGACCCGCGGCCAGCAATAGCTGAGCCGGCGGCTCATTAGTGTTTATTGTGTATCTGCGGAGCAAGTTGCAGCCGTGTAGCTGCAGCCAGCAGTCGCCCCCCCCCCCCTCCCGAACCTTCACCTCCAGCCACAAACCCCCCCCCTCCCCCCTCCCACACACAACCCCACCTACCAGGCTCTCCCACACTCTTTGCGCCGCGGAGCGACCGGCAAACTTTTTTCACGTCTGATCCGGACCGGCCGCGCGGTCCACTCGGTGCTCGCTTGTTCCCGGCTGTGGTCGCACACCCCGCCCAGCCGTTTCCTTGGACCGCGTTTCATCTCCCTGTTACAAACGGAGGGAGAGCCTTGTATGTCCAAAGTCTTGACGCCGGCAACCGCAGTTGCTTATTCTAAATCTGCGACATATTCTGAGCTAAAATAATGTAATAAGGTATCTAGAACAGAATTACCTTATCCGTACCAACCAGCATGGATTCCGAAAACATCGATCGTGTGAACCCCAAGTCACGATTTCCTCACATGACGTCCTGAAAGCCGTGGATTAAGGCAGTCTGGACTGTGTGGTATCGAGGACGCCTTCGTTGTAACACTTGCAGTGCTGGTCTTGTACGTAGCTGCCATCACCTGTGGACTGGCCTAAATACGTGGTTTTCTTGGAGGTTATAATTCGTGTCTGCAAATATGTAGTGGGAATATCAAAATTTTCCTGGTTTTATTGGATTTTCTACATTATATTTACGTACCTTGGCGTTAATAGTACTACGTCTTCAGACCACGAGTGGCCTACCGGGTCCATCTACATCTACATATACATCGATACTCCGCAAGCCACCCAACGGTGTGTGGCGGAGGGCACTTTACGTGCCACTGTCATTACCTCCCTTTCCTGTTCCAGTCGCGTATGGTTCGCGGGAAGAACGACTGCCGGAAAGCCTCCGTGCGCGCTCTAATCTCTCTAATTTTACATTCGTGATCTCCTCGGGAGGTATAAGTAGGGGGAAGCAATATATTCGATACCTCATCCAGAAACGCACCCTCTCGAAACCTGGCGAGCAAGCTACACCGCGATGCAGAGCGCCTCTCTTGCAGAGTCTGCCACTTGAGTTTATTAAACATCTCCGTAACGCTATCACGGTTACCAAATAACCCTGTGACGAAACGCGCCGCTCTTCTTTGGATCTTCTCTATCTCCTCCGTCAGACCGATCTGGTACGGATCCCACACTGATGAGCACTACTCAAGTATAGGTCGAACGAGTGTTTTGTAAGCCACCTCCTTTGTTGATGGACTACATTTTCTAAGCACTCTCCCAATGAATCTCAGCCTGGTACCCGCCTTACCAACAATTAATTTTATATGATCATTCCACTTCAAATCGTTCCGCACGCATACTCCCAGATATTTTACACAAGTAACTGCTACCAGTGTTTGTTCCGTTATCATATAATCATACAATAAAGGATCCTTCTTTCTATGTATTCGCAATACATTACATTTGTCTATGTTAAGGGTCAGTTGCCACTCCCTGCACCAAGTGCCTATCCGCTGCAGATCTTCCTGCATTTCGCTACAATTTTCTAATGCTGCAACTTCTCTGTATACTACTGCATCATCCGCGAAAAGCCGCATGGAACTTCCGACACTATCTACTAGGTCATTTATATATATTGTGAAAAGCAATGGTCCCATAACACTCCCCTGTGGCACGCCAGAGGTTACTTTAACGTCTGTAGACGTCTCTCCATTGATAACAACATCCGACCGGCGTGTTACCCTTAGTGGAGAATGCGGATAGGAGGGGCGTGGGATCAGCACACCGTTCTCCCGGTCGTTATGATGGTATTCTTGACCGAAGCCGCTACTATTCGGTCGAGTAGCTCCTCAATTGGCATCACGAGGCTGAGTGCACTCCGAAAAATGGCAACAGCGCACGGCAGCCTGGATGGTCACCCATCCAAGTGCCGACCACGCCCGACAGCGCTTAACTTCGATGATCTTACGGGAACCGGTGTATCCACTGCGGCAAGGCCGTTGCCCCTTGGCGTTAATAGTGCTGAATCTAAATTCACAAATAAAACTTCAATTTAATAATTATTATTTTTAAAAAAATTGAAAAGGAGTTGTACTGTTCAGGTGTACATCTTAATAACCAAACAGTTGATTTTTCTGTTTAAATTTCTTTAACAGGCAATTTAAATCTAAAGAAATACACACGACACAAGAACAAAATAAAATTTTGCATCCATAGTAGGTAGTAATTTACCCGCAGGAGAATCCTTCGTAACAACAGAAACTGCGAAAATAACACGATAAACGTATAATCTGAATCATCGTCAAACTGTATCATTTCGTTTTCATGATCTGCATAATAGTAAAAGGGCTTTGTAAATCAATTGCTTCCGGCGTTCCTCCTCTTCACTGCACATTTTGAACACAAAATCAACATAAAGCACAAAAAAACTCACGAAACAGAGAGTTTGAACATCAGCTTACGCCTACAAAACAAGAGACGATAACAGGTTCTTTTTCTAGTCATAACGCTACTACCAACGAACAGAAACTATGAAGCCTGCAGACGTCACAGACGATTTTGGGGTAAATATACGGTGGGGTAAATATACGTTTGACACCGTAGAAAATCATCATAAATCGCTTAACGTAATATTACGTCCACCACACATCCCCATTGTCCGCAAGCGCAGTAATATGATGTCAGCCGTACACTGTTAACGATTACCATCGCAACCCGCGTATCATATCCGTCATGTTCTGTTCCGTATTTCTCGATAATACAAAACGTGCTGCCCTTCTTGAAACTTTTTCGATGTACTCCATCGTTCCTATCTGGTGGGGATCCCATACCACGTAACAATATTCCAGAAGAGAACGGACAAGCATAGCGTAGGCAGTCATTTCGGTAGATTTATTTCATTTTCTAAGTGTTTTACCAATAAATTTCAGCCTTTGGTTCGCCTTTCCCAGAACATTCTTTGTATGATAGTTGCAATATAAGTTGTTTGGAATTGAAATCCCTACGTTTATGTTTGAATCAACAACCTTCAAAGTTGCGTGATTTATCATGTAACCTAAACATATCGTGTGTAAGTGTGTGTTTTTATTTTGTGCTGATGTGGATGACTTCACACTTGGTATTGTTTGTGGTAAATTGCTATATATAATATATATATATATATATATATATATATATATATATATATATTTTTTTTTTTTTGGGAGAGTGAACTAAAATACCTACAGTTGTTTCACGTGCAACAGCACGAGCGCATACCATGAATGCATATACAACAGTATTACGAAGTGTTTTTGATGTTCAAATTTGTATAATTAAACTAAAACGGCGAACAGTGCCAGTTGCAGGTTGTCTGTTTAGTGTCTTCCAGGGGCAACAAAAAATTTATTTTTTCAGTGTTTCATGTAATTTGATTAACCGAATTAAAAAGTTGAAAATGCTGTCATAATCTACTCACTGAGAGGTCATAATCTTATATTGAAGGCTTAACATAGTAAGAAAAGTGATGAAGTGATTCAGCTGCCGCAACCGCTAGGTTTCATGCAACCTGCAGCACTTTCAAATACTAAACACAAGATTTTCATGCACTCTTGCTCGTTACCATTAGTCCTGCAGAGAACATGAACGGGACATTTCTGTAGTAAATTTAATGTAGTTTAATTTTGTACCAGGATATGTTGTCGTTGAAGGCTGTAGTTTTAGAATTATTCAAGAAAAATGCACAAAAGCGATCTCCAAACTCGTTTTTCTTGAATAATTTGAAAACCATGGTCTCTAGCGAAAAGGTATCCCAGTACAAAATTTAATTACATTACATTTTCTTTATAAAGGTCTTGTTCATTATTTTTGTAGGACCAGTAGTTTGTGTGTAGCGAGCAAGAAAATCTGGTGCATGGTTTTTGAAGGTGTTGCGGGTTGCATAAAATCCAGAAGTAGGGGCAGCTGAATAACCCTGGATATCTTAATGGCACCGTATCCAGACTATATTCACCTGTTATTTCAGAATGTGAGTGCTTAGCCACTTCCAGCAAACTGTACACACAATGTGAGGCTTTCAAGAAACTTTTTCACGTTGATACCACCCAGAAACTACCGAAAGGGAAAAAGTTAGTCGCGTACTATATTTTCGCTGTTCTTGCAGTGAATTCTTCTAATAATAGCGGATGTAGGTTACTGAAAGCACAAAACCGAAACGATACGTCCCACAGTGGCCGGGAAGCGAGCAATGGCGTTATGCGGTGGGAAGAGTCGGCTTCACGAGGTATATGTTCCTATGCAACGCCAAAGACTCGCTTACATTGTGCTTGAAACAGCCAGTACCGTAGTATTCCGTGCGCTTAAAACATTGAAGAGCCAAAGAAACAGATACACCTGCCTAATATCGTGAAGGGCCCCCGCGAGCACGCAGAAGTGCCACAACACGACGTGGCATGGGCTCCATTAATGTCTGAAGTAGCGCTGGATAGAACTGACGCAATGAATCTTCCAGGGCTGTCCATAGATCCGTGAGATCTCTTCTGAAAAGCACATTGCAAGGCATCTCAGATATGCTCAGTAATGTTCATGTCTGGGGAGTTTGGTGGCTGGCGAAAATGTTTAAACTCAGAAGCCACTCTGTAGCAGTTCTGGACGTGTGGGATGTCGCATTGTTGTGCTGCAATTGCCCAAGTCCGTCGGAAAGCACAATGGACATGAATGGATTCAGGATGCTTACGTACGTGTCACCTGTCAGAGTCGTATCTAGACGTATCAGAGATCCCATATCACTCCAACTGCACACGCACCACATCAGTACAGAGCCTCCACTAGGTTGAACAGTCTCCTGCCGACATGCATGGATCAATGAGGTTATCTCCATACCAGTACACGTCCGTTCGCTGGATACAATTTGAAACGAGACTCGTCCGACCAGGCAATATGTTTGCAGTCAACAGTCCAGTGTCAGTGTTGACGGGTCCAGGGTAGGCTTTGTGTCGTGCAGCCATAAAGGGTACACACGAGTGGGGATTGGGGTCCGAAAGCCCATGTCGATGATATTCCGTTGAATGTTTCGCACGCTGACACTTGTTGATGGCCTAGCACTGAAATCCGCAGAAATTTGCGGAAAGGTCGCACTTCTCTTCAGTCGTCGTTGGTCCCGTTCTTACAGGATCTTTTTCCAGCAGCAGCGAGAGATTTGTTGTTTTACCTGGTTGCTGATATTCACGTTACACTCATGAAATGGTCGTAGGGGTAAATCCCAACTTCGTCGCTACCTCGGAGATGCTGTGTCCCATCGCTCGTGCGCGAACTATAATACCACGTTCAGATTTACTTAAATCTTGATAGCCTGCCATTGACGCAGCAGTAACCAATCTAACAGCTGCGCCAGACACTTGTCATATAGGCGTTCTACATCTACATCTACATTTATACTCCGCAAGCCACCCAACGGGTGTGTGGCGGAGGGCACTTTACGTACCACTGTCATTACCTCCCTTTCCTGTTCCAGTCGCGTATGGTTCGCGGGAAGAACGGCTGCCGGAAAGCCTCCGTGCGCACTCTAATCTCTCTGATTTTACATTCGTGATCTCCTCGGGAGGTATAAGTAGGGGGTAGAATATGTTCCATACCTCATCCAGTAACGCACCCTCTCGAAACCTGGACAGCAAGCTACACCGCTTTGCAGAGCGCCTCTCTTGCAGAGTCTGTCGCTAGAGTTTGCTAAACATCTCCGTAACGCTATCACGCTTACCAAATAACCCTGTGACGAAACGCGCCGCTCTTCTTTGGATCTTCTCTATCTCCTCTGTCAACCCGACCTGGTACGGAACCCACACTGATGAGCAATACTCAAGTATAGGTCGAACGAGTGTTTTGTAAGCCACCTCCTTTGTTGATGGACTACATTTTCTAAGGACTCTCCCAATGAATCTCAACCTGGCACCTGCCTTACCAACAATTAATTTTATATGATCATTCCACTTCAAATCGTTACGTATGCATACTCCCAGATATTTTACAAAAGTAACTGCTACCAGTGTTTGTTTCGCTATCATATAATCATGCAATAAAGGATCCTTCTTTCTATGTATTCGCAATACGTTACATTTATCTATGTTAAGGGTCGGTTGCCACTCCCTGCACCAAGTGCCTATCCGCTGCAGATCTTCCTGCATTTCGCTGCAATTTTCTAATTCTGCAACTTGTCTGTATACTACAGCATCATCCACGAAAAGCTGCATGGAACTTCCGACACTATCTACTAGGTCATTTATATATATTGTGAAAAGCAGTGGTCGCATATCACTCCCCTGTGGCACGCCAGAGGTTACTTTAACGTCTGTAGACGTTTCTCCATTGAGAACAACATGCTGTGTTCTGTTTGCTAAAAACTCTTCAATCCAGCCACACAGCTGGTCTGATATTCCGTAGGCTCTTACTTTGTTTATCAGGCGACAGTGCGGAACTGTATCGAACGCCTTCCGGAAGTCAAGGAAAACGGCATCTAACTGGGAGCCTGTGTCTAATATTTCCTGGCTCTCATGAACAAATAAAGCGAGTTGGATATCACACGGTTGCTGTTTCCGGAACCCTTGTTGATTCCTGCGTAGTAGATTCTGGGTTTCCAGAAATGACATGATACGCAAACAAAAAACAAATTCTAAAGTTCTACAACAGATTTATGTCAGAAATATAGGCCTATAGTTTCGCTCATCTGCTCGACGACCCTTTTTGAAAACTGGAACTACCTGTGCGCTTTTCGAATCATTTGGAATCTTCCGTTCCTCTGTACTTGCGGTACACGGCTGTTAGAAGGGGGGCAAGTTCTTTCGCGTACTCAGCGTAGACTCGAATTGGTTGCGTTGCCGACCGTAGCACCGTAGTGTGCCTGTTTACATATCTCTGTATTTGAATATGCACGCCTATACCAGTTCCTTTGGCGCTCCAGTGTGTAATGCCGCGCCTGCACGATAGAATGAATTTCATCATATCAGTGCTCCGGGCGAGAGATAACGTGACGGATACAGAACTGACGTGGTGTGCAGGCGGGAGGTAGCATTTCCAGTTTGCGGGTACGACTTCGCCGCCGCATCTTCCACTCGCCGTAAGCAGATTCTTCCGTTTATGCAGAAGGGTCTGGGACTCGCCTGCAAAAGGCACAATTTCTATGCAGCGGAAGTTGGCCGTGCGGACGAGCGGCTAGCGTGGGAACGGAACGGTTCGGCGCAGCTGACTGGGTGGCCGCGCCGCTCAACTTGGGTAATGAACGCGCGGCGGGGGAGGTACGGTATGTTTACGCGCGAGGCGCATTGGCGTTCGTTCCGCCGGGCGCTGTTTCGGCCCCGGGAGCTGGCGGCGGCGGCGGCACAGTAAACTATCCGGCGACGGCGCCGAGATTGGCCGAGCGCGCGGGCCCGGGCGGCCGCCAACTTTTAAATTCATGGACTGGTGCGCCGTGCGCGGCTTAGCCGCAAGTCTTGCGCTATTCATTTCCTGCCGCCCGCGGCGGTGCCAGTTTTATGATGCCGCCCTTATATTCGGCGCAGCTTAAAAGAATATTAGAGGCGGATCTCTCCTCGGCCGGCGCCGCATCGTTAAGTAGTTATAACGCCGCCTTCCCGGCGAAATTTTAAATTAACGTTAATATTTCATTGCACTCACACTGAAAATGAAATTGCTTAAGGTCTCACTTACGGAAGGTTTCGTATACTCCCCGTATACAGCTGTAGACTACTCGGGAAATCGAAGAAGGACGCGTGCCAGAGCACGGTTCTGCTGTGCATCACAGGGTGAGCCTAAACTCCACCGACCTACTCCGAGGTGTTACAGAGGGTGTCCTGAGAGACGATTTATGGCTGCGTGGAAACGTCCTCCAACGACGCTGCACAGCGCCAAAGCTATAGGGAAGGTGCTTGCCACTGGTAATACTTTCGACAGCAGACGCCAGTTGTAACGCTGGCTCCCCTCCCACCAGTGCGTGTGGCTGGCTCGCGTGGACGCATTCCAGGTCGTTCGACGACGGGAATGCTGACAGATCTATTGTTTGCGATCTGTCAGCGAATAAACTGAAGTTTTCTGCATAAGGGGTGGCCTAGCGCTCTGTAACGTCGTTGGGTGATGCTTCCGGAATTCGGTTCTTATCCGCAAATTGTTCAAGACACCCTCTCTAACCTCATGAAGGTTGTCGGTGACGTTCACGTTCACAAAATATAATAAGGTATCTTACCACGGTCTTCGGTATACAGGGTGGTCCATTGACAGTGACCGGGCCAAATATCTCACGAAATAAGCGTCAAACGAAAAAACTAAAAAGAACGAAACTTGTCAATGGTTCTGTCAAACTGAGTTTTATTTCGAAACTTCCTGGCAGATTAAAACTGTGTGCCCGACCGAGACTCGAGCTCGGGACCTTTGCCTTTCGCGAGCAAGTGCTCTGCCAACTGAGCTACCGAAGCAGACTCACGCCCGGTCCTCACAGCTTCACTTCTGCCAGTATCTCGTCTCCTACCTTACAAACTTTACAGGAGCTCTCCTGCGAATCTTGCAGAACTAGCACTCCTGAAAGAAAGGATACTGCGGAGACATGGCTTAGCCACAGCCTGGGGCTTACAATCGCCTGAAACCGGTCGAGACTGAAGAAATAAATCTTTTACAGCTGAAGCGATATATTACCTGATTCCGCGATGCTTAGTTGCGCATATCCTGTCAACCAAATTTCGTGCTAGCCAATAGTATTTATTGAGGTTGGGGGACATGGGGGCTCACACAACACGACTATATCGATAAAACCCATTACTGCACTTCGATACCATCGTAAGATGGCTTTTTATGGGTTACATGTTCTGAGCTATTACGCACGAGCGTAATGATTCTTTCATTTTTCGGGTGTGGTTCCCGTGTGCTGACGTGGCGTTTCAACTGTCGACATTATTCTGGAGCGATTTCATAAATTACTCGTAAAACGCACTGCGAAGTGTCATTTGTGTCTGTCTAGCCAAGTCCATTATCGCTCGTTAACGAGACGGAGGTACCTGTTTCGAATTCGGTTGGCGCAGGGAATTTCCGCCTCGGGTATCGGTTTGGCAAGTGGATAAGAGGTGATGGCATATGGTATCTGATCATGACTCGTGTGTGTGTGTGTGTGTGTGTGTGTGTGTGTGTGTGTGTGTGTGTGTGTGTGTGTGGGCGCGCGCGCCATCGTGAGCTGAGCCATGAAAACAGAGGTAGCTTCTTCTCATACATGTCCTTCGAAAAAAATTTTTCACCATTTGTTTTCTAAAAGATTTTTTATTTTCTTATTCATTCAGTATAAGTATTATCTCAAAAGCCGATGTCCTGGATTAAATTCAAAATGTATGCGCAGTGTTCCTAGATGTAAGACCGCGCCATCTGAGGTTGAGAGGCTGTAAGTATTGCTCGTTTTGGGATGGCGAGTAGCAGTAGATCGGTCGGTGGCTGTCCAGCAACGAGAGGCTCAATTTCTTTGTGAGATATTACTCGTATACACCATCGGTGGTGGCAGTCCATAAATTAAAAACTCGATACATAAGTTTTTAATTTGATATCTTTTAGTTTCCCAATTAGTTTTAATTTTCCTTATATATATTCCATTGATCGTGACCGGGCCAAATATCTCACGAAATAAGTGTCAAACTAAAAAACTACAAAGAACGAAACTCGTCTAACTTGAAGGAGGAAACCAGATGGCGCTATGGTTGGCCCGCTAGATGACGCTGCCATAGGTCAAACGGATATCAACTGCGTTTTTTTTAAAAATAGGAACCCCCCATTTTTTATTACATATTCGTGTAGTACGTAAAGAAATATGAATGTTTTAGTTGGACCACTTTTTTCGCTTTGTGATAGATATCCACCAGATGCTCTGGTTTTCCGCCAAAAGAAACTCAGTGGTAGTTTTCTGCTTGTAACGCATCACCACTACAGACCCCATTTGGAAGATGTTAGAACATTTAGTCTTAACAAAACTTACATATAACACAAAGCAAAATGAGTAAGTAAGCAAGAACAAAACATTTAAGAAAAGTTAACAGTGCACTCAAGCAAAACTATTGAACGCTTAACAAAAAGTACAAATATTACAAGAGAATAAAAGAAAACTATTCCTATTGAAGCACACTACACGAATTTTGTAATGGTGAACTACAAGGGTTGAAGTAATTTGAAGAGAAAAAATTCATTCGGTTATATCGGAGCGCAAGTGCGAGAAAAATAGCACTAGGTGGAACTATTCACGGGCAGCAGCGAAAATATTAGTTTGAAAGGAAAACCGCTGAACCTTTAGGTCAGATTGCATAAAACATCTACGGTTTATCTTCTATGTTGTGAGAAAGGAGAAGCTTAATACTGTTCCACGTATCTGGTATCTCGGCGTGGCAGCCAAAGAAAGAAAAGCCGGTGGCGTGCAGTGCAGATGTTTCAGCGAATAGCGCACAAGGCTCATCACAGTGCATTTGGGAAATCATAAAACACTCCGAATGAGTAACTTCAAAGATGGTGTGGAGAGCTCTGTAAATGAGTCTTTTACGGCGAGGTGGCCGCGAAGCGCCTGCAGAATTTCCCTCAGGCCGCAGCTACGAAATGTATCGGCGCGCCGCACGAACTGACCCTAATGAAAGGCCGCTGCATTTTCCATTCCAGGATTACGCAGTCATAAAGTCGGCTACGCAGTGTGGAAGAGGTTGCCCATACCCTCATTTGCTTAATGTCTCTGTAATTAGCGTTTGGACTGGAAGCAGGTATTACAGCGGAAATTCGATGTCAATAAATGTAATAACCTATGCAGTTCTACTTGCGGTAAATGAGCACAATTTACTTTTTCTGCCACTGCTTTTTGACACCTAAATTGGTAAGTCGTGTTCAGACAACACAGTTTAATCATCTCCCTTTTTATATATTTCAACAGTTTACGTATCACGACGTCGATGTCTGCACGCTGTTACGTCACTGAGATATGTTACGATATCTGTACACTGTTACATGATTGAGGTATGTTACGATTGTTTCCGGAGGCTCCTGCAGTTGTTCTGGTTGACCCCACCTCTGTCGGTGCTTTCGAGCTTTCTTAAATGTTCCTGCTTCGCACAGGTGACTGATTAGTGCGCGCTGAGTCTAGGCTATTAACGATGACTGGAGAAAAGTGGCAGAGGACGACGCAGCTAACGTTGGGCGCACACATGCACGGAAACGCAGGCGCGTAAAACAGCTGAGGTAACTCTGTTAGCGATTGTCGAAGAACAGCGGAGAAAATCGGGAAGAAGATTTGGACTCGTCGATGGCTTGAAAAGCGAATTGTAAGTAGAGAACATCACATAATGCTGTGAAACCATCTAATAATATTACTCGAAGTTATTCGTTAACTCAAATGAATTGTCATCTCATTTTCCGTTTTAAATGGAATACAGCTAAGGTATAGCGTCTAATGTCAATTTGCTGCCTCTGGATCACGGGGGCCCGGGTTCGATTCCCGGCCGGGTTGGGGATTTTCTCTGCCCGGGGACTCGGCGTTTGTGTTGTCCTCATCATTTCACCATCATTTGTGACAGTAACTAAATTGAACTGTGTAAAAAAAAAAAAAGGGACTGTGTAAAAATTAAGACTTGTTACGGGCGTTGTTGAACGCGCAGTTGAACGCCCCAGTAGCCAAACATCATCACCCCAAGCTTTTAAAACTGAATTAGAATGACAGAAGAGAGAGATGAGAATTCTAAAATTCTGTTGGCAGTCATCTAATCGACGGGTACTGCAAATTTGCTATGAAGTGACATTACAACCCCATGTGGGAAGAATTTAAAGATTTTGTTGACAATAGAAGAGAAAATAATTACAACCTAAGACAGACTGGGTTCATTGTTCTGTTCATCAAGAAGCTTTTTGTGGTAAATTTCCAGGCATGGACCACATGATGAAATTGGTGGTACGAATACTAAAATGGGGTACTAAATTGTCTTGAATAATAAAATATTTCAGCAATTAAAACATTTTAAATACCTGGGATGCGACATCACTTACGAATATAATCATGACATGGACCAGAAATTAAACAAATTTACTTCCACACGTATAAGTTTTCAAAATGAACCCAGGACCAGCTGAAGTTTTATAAAACAATAATAATACTAAACCTTACTTATGGGAGTGAAGCACGGTTAATAACATGACACCAACGATGTAGAATAAGGGTTCAGGAAATCATATTTCTTGTAAGAGTCGAAGGGAGTACAAGGGAACATAGAAAAAGAAATGACCATGTAAGTAATGTTTTAGGGATATATAATATCTACCAAAATAAAGGAAAATAGGAGAAAATGGAAGGAACGTGTAGATCATATGGGTGGAAAAAGATTCCCGGTAAAGGCTCTGAATCATTAATTCACTGGATCAAGAAATGTAAGAAGGCCATATAAGAGATGGACTACCATAACAGACAATTGGCATAATACAAGGAGTAAAGGACTGGCTCTGAGCACTATGGGACTCAACATCTAAGGTCATCAGTCCCCTAGAACTTAGAACTACTTAAACCTAACTAACATAAGGACATCACACACATCCATGCCCGAGGCAGGATTCGAACCTGCGACCGTAGCAGTTACGCGGTTCCGGACTGAAGTGCCTAGAACCGCACGGCCACCGCGGCCGGCATGGAGTAAAGAAGAAGAAGAAGAAGAAGAAGAAAAAGGTGATGAAGAATAGTAAAATTTCTGAAGACGCACGCATTATTCCACTGTCAGCTGCCATAGTTTTCGATGGAGCTGAGCAGAGAGTATGGAGACATTATATATTACTGCAAAGTACATTGATTAAGTCAAGGGGCGTGCATGGAACGATTTTTCAATTTAAGGCTCCCTATTGTTGAATTTATGACAGGAAAAGGAGTGCAGGAACGAAAATTACTCATGGACTATGCGGCATGGATTGCAGACGATATATTTTAAGCGGACTCGACTGCAGAGAAACCATAGTAAGGCACTGCAAGATGAGAAACAATTTGTTTCTGACTTTATGGGTATGCATTTAAAAAAAAAATCATATTGCAGGAGGGACAAATGCTGACAAGCACAGTCCAGCACCATAAACCCACTGGCGCTAAGGAAAGCGCGAGGTTTGAAGAGTTCGTTGTGGGCTTGAAAGAATTACAGAGACAGTTTTCTAAACGTTTTGAGGACGCTGCCAAACTTTGATCTGTTGTCGAGACCGTTTGCCATTGCTTAAAAGTGTCCCTCCCCATGTGCAGATGTAACTTATTGATCAGAAATGTAGTTCTGTTTTTAGAGAGAACTTCTTTTACGTTAACAGTGTCCAGGACATTTCTTTCCTTATGTAGAGTTTCCATATCTCCATAATGAAGTTGTAAAAGTGCTACAGTATTTTGATCAGTATATGTGTGTGCAAAAAATATTTTTTCGATTCTGAAAGTAAGTGATAGCATGGCAACCTAATGCGAAAATTTCTCAAATTGCCTGCATCTGTTCCTATGCCAACGATTTGTACAAGAAAAAAATTTCGTCTTTAGAATGCCAAAAATAATTAAATAATACTAAACACTTGCATTGTTTTTGATGTATGTTGTTGAGAAATGTTTAAGAGCAAGTTGTATACAGTGCGACTGAATTGTAATTTACATGCGGTGCTTTCGCAGTGTCCCCGTAGCCGCCTCACCACGCTGAGACGGGGTGCCGAGGCGGTTGGCGAAATGCGTAGCAAGGCTAAGCGCTATGGCACTCGTGCCCAATTCTTGGCCGTTTCCACTCTACAACAGTTTGCTTAAGTTCCATAGAAGTCTGGTCTTGCTGGCCTATGTTCGTGTTTCTTGTTCTTGTCAGTGTTTCCCCACATATTCGTCTCCAGACCGACTCTGCGAAATGCCTCCTCATTTGTAATGTTATCGATCTTGTACTCTCACGAGGGAAACTGCCCATCGCACCCCCGCACAGATCTAGATGTAAGATGGCTCAGTGGACAGACCTTCTAAAACTGAAGACAGGTCAAGCATGAAAACAGGAAGAAGGTGTACCGAACTGTGAAAAAAGGAGCGAAATAGAAACAGTGGGCGGTCCAAGCTCAAGATGTGCAACATCGAGCATAGTTGTGTAGCTGTGGCGTGGTGGTTATGTGGTGACGGTGTTGGACTGCGAAGGGGGAAATCTGTCTTCAAATCTCACTCGCCTCCCAAATTTTTTTTCACAAAATTATAAACTTTCCGTCCGGTCGTTGACGTGTCTGTTCTCATTCTGTAGTCTTGGCGATTATCGTACTATATATTGGTTATAAAATATGCCACATGGTAAAAATATAGTACCGTCGCAAGTATATATGATGAATAGCGAGAGCAGGCATCTACTTTCACAGTGTAATGGTTCTCTATTTACGTGACCATTACGGCACTCCAACCCCAGTTCTCGATACCAGTAATAGCGTACTACTTTTCTGCGAAGTAACAAGACATTTTTGTGACAATATTCACATTTGGTATTATTAATGTATAGATACTCCGATGTATCGATATATTACAGTGATATGGTTCTTGTGTGTATTCATTTCTATGAGACTGTCATAATCTTTGACTTACTTGTAACCGTTTTGGAGCGATTCCGCACAGAGCAGTCTTTGTTTCACTTTGCAGAAATTAAGTTGTTATTTCGCTTTGTAAAAGAACAGTCAAGTCTTGTGTTTGGTTAAAGTGGAAATTAAATATTTGAAGATTATACAAAACTGTTTTCTTGATGATGTGACAATTAAGAAGTAGTATATGTGAATTTGCAAGAAGTTTAATAAAAATGTGGATCTTGAACACCAAGTCAAAAATTATTTCTACCATACCATTGTTCTGATCTGGAATTGTTTGATCATTAAGAATTTCCTGAAAAACGCATTTGTTAGGTCTTCAAATATTGCTAAAATACAGATCTGGACCTTCTAGCAGTCAAAAGTGGAATAACCCTAGAATCAACAAGATGAGCCATAACAACTTCGACGAAATCCGAGTGGGAATCCCTTCAAGATAAGTGCGAAAATTAATGACTTTTTTACAGTGACTTCATTATTTCCATTCTGACGATACCATCCACAGTCAATAACTTTGTTGTTACCCATAAAGCGAGCATATGCTGCGTGAGCAACATTATTAATCTGATTTCTGACCTACTTTGCAAGTGGTGGTATTGTTAGAACAGAAATGAGGACAATGAGTAAGTAGGTGTGAACAATGTTACAAGAAAGGAATTCAAAAGTCAAAATTTCCAGAACGGAACGCAAGATTCATAACATGTGACACTTGTGAAGAACAAGTGGGAGTCACGTACATCTGGAGCTCCTCTTGCAAACGGACGTTAGAGCACGACGCAGACACAAATCCGAATGTAGCGAACAGACAAGTCAATAACCGGACAGATAGTTCCAAATAATATGAAAAAAATTTTGGGGTGCAGTCGAGATTTGAACACTGGTCTGTCCCTTCGCAGTCCAACACCGTAACCACGACATACGTAAGTATGCTCGATGCTGCACACCTTGAGCTTGCGTTGCCCACTGTTTCTATTTTGCGCCGCCTTTTTTCACAGTTCAGTACCCTTGTTCCTGTTTTCGTTCTTGATCTGTGTTCGATTTTTCATGGGCTATCCACTGAGCCATCTTACGACTAAATGTGAGTAGGGTGCGATTGGGAGGTAACCTTGTTAGAAACTACGAAACAGAACATAATTTTCTCTTAGCAATTCCAGGAGAAAATAAAACATGATGATTAGAACTTCGTTGTTTTATCCAGTGACAATTTGACGTGTGCAGCCTCTGTTTATGGCCGTAATCGTTACAAGGAAAAATTTTCAACGGCTTGAGAAGGAAAGGGGAGAGCACAGTGGCTCCCCTCTTCTCAAGGACAACTCTGCCCATCTCTGTGACGGGCGGAATTTGCACTCCCGGCGGGCTGTGCCTCGGCGGACATATGCGGGGATAAAACGAGGGCGCGCGGGAATATTGAAGTGGCTCTCAGACTAATTACCGTCCGCAGGGAGAGGGGCGGCAGCGGGACGTCGCGACGTAAGACAGACGCCGCTCGGCGACAAAGAGCGTTTAACGCTATTTATAAGGCCCAACACGAGCCGGCTGGCTAACGCAATTGCGACGCAGAGAGAAGGCACGCAATACGGAAGAGCCAAATTAAAACCGCGCGCGCGCCCGCGCCGTAGCTCTCTGGCCAACTTCGTTAACTCGGGGTCGCTTCATAATAGTAGTGGGCCGGCGCGGGAGGCGAGAGGAAACGCGCCCGTGGAGGCGGAACAGTCCGGGGCAAAGATACTGCGCGGGTGGCGAATTGGGGATGGCAGGCATCGCTGTGAAACAACCAGTTTTCGCTTATATCCTTTTTTTTCAGCGCCAATTTAGCCAGACTACTAAAACTGCCCAAAATAACCATTTTCTGAAATAACCGTTTTTCGGTTTTTATTCCCATTGCTTCCCATAAAAAACGTAGTAAGCGAAGAAAAATTGAAAAATTTTGGCTCACTCAGTTTCAAGATACATGGAATCAGGATATTAAATTATATAGTAGTAGGGCAACAGGGGTATCAGCACAGTTTGTAAGTGCAGGTTGCGTACATCAGGGGTAAGTATGAACTCAGTTTGTTCTCCATCGATTGACAGGCTATTAATCTGTTGTTCTGCTAAGAGGATTAAGATCCCTGGGAATAATCCTTCCTTTTGATCGCCAGGCCCTTAACCTATTGTTCCCCCACCCCTCCCCTTCCCCCTCCTCATCTGCTCAGGAAATCTCCAACCCTCCCCCCTCGCTGATTCAGGTACCCTCAGGTCTGAGATATTCGAATAGCCCCCTCTCAATTTGTCCTATCAATTTGATTTACTGCCGGCTGGAGTGGCCGAGGGGTTCTAGGCGCTACAGTCTGGAACCGTGCGACCGCTACAGTCGCAGGTTCGAATCCTGCCTCGGGCATGGATGTGTGTGATGTCCTTAGGTTAGTTAGGTTAAGTAATTCTACGTTCTAGGGGACTGATGACCTCAGAAGTTAAGCTCCATAGTGCTCAGAGGCATTTGAACCATTTTTGATTTACTATCTAATTAAATTGATCAATTAATTAATCCCTCCCCTCTGGTAAACCTCCCATCCTTCCCCCTCCCCTCTCTCCCTCTTCTCTCCTACCTGGAATTCGGCGGCACTGTGGCGGAGAGGAAAGATCTCATGACAAGAAATTGAAGGGTGTACTGTTATTTATAAAAAATGCAGTTTCCAGGGGTTGGTTTTCTCTTGCTCATCATTCTCTGCTGTTCAGGAAGATGCAGATCTTGTAAGAAGTAATTAAATCGATCGCTTTTTTATTCCGATCCCTTTGGCCGTGCGGTTCTAGGCGCTTCAGTCTGGAACCGCGTGACCGCTACGGTCGCAGGTTCGAATCCTGCCTCGGGCATGGATGTGTGTGCTGTCCTTAGGTTAGTTAGGTTTAAGTAGTTCTAAGTTCTAGGGGACTGATGACCATAGATGTTAAGTCCCATAGTGCTCCGAGCCATTTGAACCATTTATTCCGATCGCGCAAGGAATACTGTCATGAAACACCCACCAAACGTAATCACGCTGCTAAAAATCCTTCGATCGCGAAGCACACACCGCCCGCCATCGCCTGTCCACTGGACCGCACTGAATGCCACCGCACGCGCTGCCAGGAGTCGGGCTGCACCAATGAGAGCCTTGACAAGCGGCCACCACACGCAGGTGTCCCCGCTCGCGCCTCCAAGACTCACAGACCTGACGTGATACCAATCCTAGAACAAAAGCATCAGGCGGTGGCATCCCTTTCATACTTGACATCTGAGAAATTCCTGTCAAAACACGTTCTCTTTCTCTTTTCTCCTCGTGTCCTGCTGGAAACGCGGCCGTGGGGGCGGAACAATGCGGGACAAAGTTACTGCACGGGTGGTGAAGAAGGGATGACGGTCATCGCTGTGAAACAACCAGTTTTCGGTTACATCGGTTTTTTTTTTTTTTTTTTTTTTTTTTTTTTTTTTTTTTTTTTTTTTAGCACCAGTTTAACCGGACTCTAAAACAGCTCAAAATAACCGTTTCTGAATTAATAGTTTTTCGGTTTTTATTCCTGTTACTGCCGGCCGGTGTGGCCGTGCGGTTAAAGGCGCTTCAGTCTGGAACCGCGTGACCGCTAGGGTCGCAGGTTCGAATCCTGCCTCGGGCATGGATGTATGTGATGTCCATAGGTTAGTTAGGTTTAATTAGTTCTAAGTTCTAGGCGACTGATGACCTCAGAAGTTAAGTCGCATAGTGCTCAGAGCCATTTGAACCATTTTATTCCTGTTACTTCCAATAACAAACGTAGAAAGCGAACAGAGACTGAAAAATTTTGACTATCTTAGTTTCAAGAACATAGAATCAAAATATTAAATGAAATAGGCAAATAAAAGGAAGCAAAGTGATTGACTACTACAAATAATCGTTGGTATTCTCGTATTTACCGTAATTTTTTGAAACTGTGCTCAAAAATCATGTTGTAATCAGGGTTCGCACCACTATTTGGAAAATACGAATAGTCAGTGCTAAAGGGGAAAACTGAGGTGGAAGAATACTATTTTTCGTGTTAATTCGCCCGTTTTCAAGTACTACAAGCAGATAAAGGGATAGACACGGGCGGCAGGTCAGCTGCTTTCTGTTTTTATTGTAAACTATGAATGAACTGTTAAGTTTCAAGTGTCCTCCTTATATACTCGCAGTCTCACAAGTTGTTTATGGCTCCTCCAGTTTTTAATCTTATAAAGTAAAGAGCATTATACAGCGCTGATACTGCACTTCGTAAAATTACTTTCAGGAAAGAGATGGTGCCATTCTGTAATACAACAGATGTCCGACGATGAGAGCGAGAAACTACCGTAAAGGCGAGATGGAGCAAGTCTTGTTGCACAATGCATGTACACGCATACTGTGTAATGTGCCACGCCACTTCGTAACTGGTACATTACTGCCTCAGCAGTGCTGTACCAATTCCTATGACCGAGCGAGGTGGCGCAGTGGTTAGACACTGGACTCGCATTCGGGAGGACGACGGTTCAATCCCGCGTCCGGCCATCCTGATTTAGGTTTTCCGTGATTTCCCTAAATCACTCCAGGCAAATGCCGGGATGGTTCCTCTGAAAGGGCACGGCCGACTTCCTTCCCCATCCTTCCCTAATCCGATGAGACCGATGACCACGCTGTCTGGTCTCCTTCCCCAAAACCAACCAACCAACCAACCAATTCCTATGCGAAGTGTTTATTGCTCTTTTCTTTCGGCATTGTTATTAAAATAGCACTGTTCGCTTTTCCCATTTTCTACAATATTTCAAAGCAATGCAAATTTTACGAATAAAAATTATTCGTTTTTCAAAAATGGTATATTTAAAAACGAAAAAATTGTACTTCTGCTATAGCGAATTGATAATCGTTTTTTTATCCGGTTATTCGTAAAAAATAAAAACACGTGTCACAACCGAGACCAAGGAAATACCGAACAATACCGATTGTTCTAAAATACTGGTAACGGTTTTAACCGGTCTGTTTTTTCCATCCGGCGAACGCGCCGCTGCTGTTGCAGCTCTCGTGCCGAGATCAAGATCAGCCCGAGTTTCTAAACAATCGGAAACAACAGCTGTGGCACTAGACTACGGAAAGATCGACAAAAAGTCAGTGATGGCCAGAAAAAAAACTAGCTACCTGCAGCCTGTAATGTTATGTGAGCCTGACTGCACCTTTTTTTAAACTAATTTATGTCCGATTTTATTCTGAGAAGCTCAGTAATGTATGTAAATACTGTAAATGTAAATTTGATTTAAAAAGTGCTTTAAGAGAAGTGAAGCGCAGCTGGACAGCAACAAACTCTTTAGCGCGCAATCCCTGCAACGATAGTAGTTGTGAATCTGATAAAAAAAAAGAGAACTGTTAATCTGTATCTTGTGGAAAGAGGACGTGTTGCTAGGCCGTCGCTCAGAACTTATTGTTACATTTAATGAAAATTGATATTTTAGTGATAAAACCGAGTAAAGTATGTATAAGAGTTGCCAAACATTTATGTATACAAATTTTCTGGAAGTGAAGAATAGAGATACCTTGTTTTTGGAAAAGGAGGTGAACTTCATTGTTGTCGCCGTCTATCAATCGACAGAATTGTAAGTGTACAAAGTTCACTAATATACAGGAAAAGAAATGCATTCTCTATAGTTTTCATTCAATAAGTAACAACCTCTCATAATTTCTTAATTAAGTAATTGGATTATGTTCTTGTACAATTGTATGGTGCTGAACTCCACTGACCAATTTTGATGTAGCAGGACGTGTAGTTTTAAGGGAGTTTGTGTGCTAAGCAATCTCGTTTTCTTACGAAAAGCAGATTGCTGTTTGATCTTATTTCCTTACAACAGTGGTCCCTTAGGTACGAAAAGCTACGAAAACTTGGGTTCAAAGCTATCCGTAATACGGCCAAGTAACTAACAGGGTCGTATTTTAAACCTTAAAGAGCAATAACTTCCTCCAAATTGTAATACGTCACCAACTGGTGCAGAAGCTGATCATTCAAGGGGGCAGCAACCAAAATACAGGTACCCCTTACGACTTAAAAATAAATAATCTCTATCAAAAATCAATCTCTCTCTCTCTCTCTCTCTCTCTCTCTCTCTCTCTCCAAATACATATATAAATATTCATACTATTAAAAAAAAGTAATTTTATAAGCCAACTTAACTTCGGTTCCTGTGCTAAACGTTACTGTGGGGCACACATGCTGTCAGCTATTAAAAATATGTGGCGTGCGTGACGAACAATGGAAAGTTGCATGTTACGCATAACAAGAAGGGGTAAGGGTTCAAATGGATCCGAGCACTATGGGACTCAACTGCTGAGGTCATTAGTCCCCTAGAACTTAGAACTACTTAAACCTAACTAACCTAAGGACATCACACACATCCATGCCCGAGGCAGGATTCGAACCTGCGACCGTAGCGGTCTCGCGGTTCCAGACTGCAGCGCCTAGAACCGCACGGCCACTTCGGCCGGCAAGGGGTAAGGGAAATAGAACAGATGGGTAAGAGAGAAAACAGGGTTTTAGGACGTAATAGTCACTGTTGGGAAGCTGAAATAGAGGTGGACCGGAGACATAGCGAGACGAGATGATGGAAGATGGGTAAAGGAGATTGTGTGTTGAATTTCTCATGATATGAAAAGAACTTGAGAACGATCTGATTGGAAAATGGATTGACTTCATAAAGAAGGAAATAGAATAAGCATGGATAGGAAAAGCAGAAACTGTAAAGTGTGAAAAAATGTGGAATAGCCCTGTATCAAACAATTTATGATAAACCAGAACCCCCCACCTCCGATTCCTTAAAATAATCGATTCCTGTGTATAGACAGAATGCTTAAGTTATGTTAGAACTCGCTAAGTGGTATAATCAGCAAACACAGAACAGTATACTACCGGCAGTATACTGCCATCTGCTTTCTGTACAAATTGTAAATAGCCTTTCGCTCTCTGCATTTTACCCCTGCCACCTTTAGAATTTGAAAGAGAGTATTCCAGTCGACATTGTCAAAAGCTTTTTCTAAGCCTACCAATGCTAGAAACGTAGGTTTGTCTTTCCTTAATCTATTTTCTAAGATAAGTCGTAAGGTCAGTATTGCGTCACGTGTTCTAACATTTCTACGGTATCCGAACTGATCTTCCCTGAGGTCAGCTTCTACCAGTTTTTCCATTCGTCTGTAAAGAATTCGCCTTAGTATTTTGCAGCTGTGACTTATTAAAGTGATAGATAGATGATTTTCACATCTGTCAACACCTGCTTTCTTTGGGATTGGAATTATTATATTCTTCTTGAAGTCTGAGGCTATTTCGTCTGTCTCATATAAGATCGATTACTTTCAATCGAGAATGTTGGCATTGCCAGAGACAGTCTCATAGCCGACGCCACGTGATTGACAGTGGCGCCCTCTGTACTGCCTATATAATCAGCGCTTCCTCGAGTTCTCTTCGCAGTTCGCCGCTGTAACTCCGAGGATGCCTCCCGCAGTCGGAGACGAAACGTCAGGGGAGAGTTTTATACTTCGACCACGGCCTGTCAGCTCGGAAGTTTTAAGTGAAGACAATACCGGCCGTGAAAGCCTACATTGTACGATCAATTCCTCATTGCGTGGAGGTATCCGGATACTTCGGATGAGACAGTATATATTGGTGAACTGGCAGTTTCTGTTAAGGACATCATATAACTTTCCTGTTAGCTTTTAGTAAGGAGAAGGAAGTGCAAGTATAGCAGAAGCTACCCACGGTCCGCTGCTTGGGACATTACACGCCTCCAGCGCCCCCTCGCTACGTCTCCTTCCCATTCGCGTCCCAGTGCCTCGGCTTTCGCAGTCCCCGGCCACTCGGAGCGGGAATGGCCGCTCGCCGCTCGCCGGACGCCTCCTCTTCGATTGCCTGCGAATTAATTGCGCGCATTAGCATAAGGCGGGCCCCGGAGGCGGAGGCGGGCCCGGCTGGCCGGCGTGCCGGGGGCGGCGTGCGTGGCGTGGCGTGCCGTGGCGCGGCCGGCGGAGCGGCCGGGATCAATACGGCCGGCCGGGCGGACAGCGGCGGCGGTGCTGGCCCGCCGCCGCACGTCACCCGCAGCGCCGCGCCGCGCTCCTGACGACGATGCGTCGCGCCGCGGCCGAAACCTCTTCGCGCCCCGCGCGCTCCGGCCGCACACACGCGTCCTCCGCGCTCGGCGTCGGGGCACCACATTTCCCTGCATGTCTTTTGCTCCTTTTGTCTCAAACTTCTCTACTGGCTTCAGTCACCTCCGTTACGGTGTACGTATTACCGACATCAAGCTCACCAAAGATAATGTACTGCTCACTCAGCATAAACAATATGGTAAGTGTGAGTCCGTTTTAACGCAAAACACTTTATTTCTTTACTTATTTATTTTCCCAAACTAATTTCGGCGACAAATGCCATCATTTCCAGTGGGTTGTTTAAATCTTATTTATTGTACTTTATGACATATTTTTAAGAATTATTGTCGCTGTTCGCGGCTTATTTTCTTGACGTCGTAATGTTCTTTACAAAGTGCGAAAGTTTTTCTGTGTATAGAATCAGCTTCGTACCGTCCAACGAACTTGCAGATGACATGATGTACTCTGAGAAAAAACCGGCACCAGAAAATAAGCCGCGAACAGCGACAATAATTCTTAAAAAAATGCCAGAATGTACAATAAATAAGATTAAAAGAACCCACTGATGATGGTGATAATATGAATTACATTCTTTTTAAGTTCGTAGGCGTCCACGGTCGGTATCATTTTGGATAAAATAATTTTGGGTAGCGGGCTGCGTCATTGTAAACTATGAAAACAACTAAATTGCCGACGTTTCGACCGTCTTGATGCGCCCCTGTTCAGGGCAGCTTACTCCTATGTACTGGTTAATGTCTTTCTTTATATACCGTCATTTTTGGTTACCTGGTGGCTACTGAAATCACATATCTGAGATGTCACTGAACTGTTTAAAGAGGCTGTTACAGAGAGGGTGACTGTACGGTACGCTATTGCCTGTGCTTTTCGGCTGGCTGTTGCCTGTGTTTCTCTGTTAAGTCCTCGGTGGACAATGTCTCGTTGGTGATTGGAAGGCAGTTACAAATCGGCCGCTTGTACCCAAGGGGTAGTGTTTCTGTGCAGCGAGGCGTTAAGGTCGCACGGCAGTTCTCTCGCGGCCGCTATTTATCTCAAAAAAAAAAAAAAAAAAAAAAAAAAAAAAACTGGGAATTCGTCGTGACGTCTTTATTTCTTAATGATCATCTTCAAGGTATTCTCCGTAGACAGCAACGCACTTCTTCAAACGATCTTTCCACTGTTCAAGACATTTTTTAAATTCACTTATAGGGTTGTTCTTTATGCTTTTCAACAATTTTTGCTTTACTTCCTCCACATTGGCAAAACACTTTCCTTTTGAGTCTGGGCAATAGAGGGGTAGATCCGGTGTCTATTGTAGGGGGGTGGGGTGGAAATCGGTGTCATGTGTCATGCCGTTTTTGGTCAAAAACTGCTGTTTTGCCGCACGGTATGAGGCGCCATGTCACGGATTGCGTGGCTTCTCCCACCGGAGATTCGAGTCCTCCCTCGGGCATGGGTGTGTGTGTGTTGTTCGTAGCATAAGTTAGTTATGTAGTATGTAATTCTAGGAACCGATGGTCTCAGCAGTTTGGTCCCTTAGGAATTCACACACACTTGAACTACTGCTTTACGGAGAGGGCAGTGTGGACCAGCGCATTGTCATGATGGGAGAGACAGTCGCCTGAGAGTCAAAGATCTGCCCTCTTCTTCCGGATATTCTCCCTCAATCTTTTCAAAACCTCCAAGTAGAACTCCTGGTTGAGACAGATTGACCCGTGGGAACGAACTGCGCATGCACAACACCGCTGCAATCGGAGAAACAAGAGAGCATTGTCTTGATGTTTGACTTCACGTGGTGAGCTTCTTTGGGACGAGGGGAGCCGTTTGCCTTCCACTGGCTTGATTGCTGCTTTGTTTCGCGGTCGTATCAACAGCACCACGATTCATCACCAGCAATCATGTTGGGAAAAACAAGTCATGGTCCACTTTGAGGTGATTTTGAAGCTCAAAACATGCCTGAAGTCGACCCTCTCCTTGCTCGCCTGTGATCGGGTGAGGGACAACTTTGGTTGCAACCGTACTCATGTGGAAATCTTCAAAATCTTCAGGTAGAACCCTGTGAATTGAACTCCATGATATTCCAGACATGTCACAGATTTGATCAATGGTTCGGCGACTGAATTCACGAACTAGGGTATTGATATTGTCGACGTTTTCGTCACTTCTTGACATTGAGAGGCGTCCGGAAGGGGGTTGGTGTTCAGTTGACATTTCTCCGTTTTCAAAACGGGAAAACCACTCGTAGACTCTGGTTTTACTTATGGCAGCATCACCATAAGGAGTCTTAAGCATTACAGTGGTTTCCGCGGCCGATTTCCCCAACAGGAAACAAAATTCCACAGCCGCGCGTTGCTCTCGACAATCTGCCATCACTTTTTCGCCGAAATGGAAAAAGTTGTTTTACTAAAAAAACTCCCACGGGTGAATCGATGCACTCACAGCGACACAACTTCGCACACTGACTCAGGTGCCGTGACCGTAAGGGACACCTGGTCGAACAATGGGTTCCTCCTCTCTCCCTCCCCGCGACAGCCCATAACCCGTTACTGTTGGGTCCCGCCTCGTATACTTTTAAACCCGGGTCAGTTGCCTTCCAGTCAGCCATCAGTGTAGGACAGAGAATAGGGTACCGCACAGCCATCCCTTCTGTTACAGCCTCTTCAAAAGTGCCCACCGATATCTCTGATATATGACGTCGGTAACGACCAGATAAACCGAAAATGACAGATATAAAGGAAGGCATTCACCACTATGCAGCAGTCAACCGCTGTGGTGTGCGTACTGTAAGACCTTCAGCACATACACCATCAGATTAATTGACTTGTCGCTCTAACGAAGTAGGCGAGTGTCAGCAATATGTCTCGTGGTCTTATCGTGGCATGTTTATCTTCTGCCGTTAGGTCAGACGATAGAAATGCCACTTGCACGCTTAGAGTAGCAGATTGACAGTGACCAACTTTAAATAGAACTTGATTAATTTTCACACACATTTATTAAAATAATAAAAAGCATAAAAATTACTTAACTTGGTTCTGGGTGCTATTTACAATTGACGATCTGAAGTTCCTTTGGTATTGGTACGTTAATCTTATTCTCACATATATCTCTGATACTTGACAAAAGTGTCTACACATTTATCTTCATGGCTATGTACAGGAATATGGTAATCTTATTAGGCGCAGACTGAAACTTGACTATAGACTGGTACAGACAAATGTAGAACTCGTACAGAGTGGTAAAAACTAATGCAGACTGACTAATCGGAGGTCTGTACACTCGTTATAATACCTCGAGCGTTCAGGTATCACTGCGCGAGTGTGATCCGCGAGGAGAAAAGGTTCTACGTTAGCAGCAATCTCATTGGCTGCATTACATATTAATACGCGGATCGGCGGAAGCAGAATTTGGTCCGTCTCTATGGCAGCGCCATCTCGTAATGCGGAGACGGACGAGCGCTGCGCCTGCGCTGTTGTTCTTACAAGGGAACCTCCCCATCGCACCTTCCTCAGATTTAATTATACGTTGGCACAGTGGATAGGCCTTGAAAAACTGAACACAGATAAATCCAGAAAACAGGAAGAAGTTGTGTGGAACTATGAAAAAAAATTAGTAAAATATACAAACTGAGTAGTCCATGCGAAGATAGGCAGCATAAAGGACATTGGGAGTCAAGCAGCGCCGTGGTCTCGTGGTTAGCGAGAGCAGCTACGGAACGAGAGGTCCTAGGTTCAAGTCTTCCCTGGAGTGAAAAGTTTAATTTTTTATTTTCAGTTAATGTGACAAACTCTTATGTTTTTATCACTTTTTTGGGAGTGATTATCACATCCACAAGAAAACCTAAATCGGGCAAGGTAGAAGAATCTTTTTACCCATTCACTAAGTGTACAAGTTAGGTGGGTCGACAACAATTCCTGTCATGTGACGCACATGCCGTCACCAGTGTCGTATAGAATATATCAGACGTGTTTTCCCGTGGAGGAATCGTTTGACCTATGACCTTGCGATCAAATGTTTTCGGTTCCCATTGGAGAGGCACGTCCTTTCGTCTACTAATCGCACGATTTTGCGATGCGGTCGCAAAACACAGACACTAAACTTATTGCAGTGAACAGAGACGTCAATGAACGAACGGACAGATCGTAACTTTGTGAAAATAAAGGAAGTAAAATTTTCAGTCGAGGGAAGACTTGAACCCAAGACCTCTCGTTCCGCAGCTACTCGCGCTAACCACGGGACCACGGCGCTCCTGAGCTCATAACCTCCTTGAACCCAAGACCTCTCGTTCCGCAGCTACTCGCGCTAACCACGTGACCACGGCGCTCCTGAGCTCATAACCTCCTTGATATTGCTTATCTTGCACATGGACTACTCAGTTTGTATTTTTACTAATTTTTTTCACGGTTCCACACAACTTCTTCCTGTTTTCTTGATTGAACTGTGTTCAGTTTTCCAAGGCCTATCCACCGTGCCAACTTATAACTAAATCTGAGGGGGGTGCGATGGGGAGGTTCCCTTGTTAGCGGGGCGCGCTCTAGTGGGGAAGTTGAGTACGCGCTGACTACGCGGAACTATGTACACAACAACCGCCCTGAAGGGAATACACATGAACAAAGCTACTACTATTAACGCTAGTAGTAGAAGCTGCACTGTATGAATGTAGATGATCGCGAGCGTGTAGTAGAGTGCAGTGATTCACAGAACCCGCAATAAACCAGAATCTAGAGAAGTGGATCGAGAATTGAATTCCGCCGTTGCCCCACGGTGTACACAGCACTTGTGAACACGCTGCGTGCGCTCCAGGTCAGCAGGTGGGACCTCGCACGCTGGGGGTCGGAACAGACGGCGCATCAGCATTATTAAGGGCACATTTGCGTGGCTGCGGGCCCGATCTTAAAATATGACGGCGCATTAGCCGGTCTGCGGCCGGCTTAACCATTACAGATGGGAGGCGGCCGGAAGGGCCGCACGCGCGCGCGCCATAGTGGCTATGGCGGGGCGTGCTGTCGGCGCGGTGCCGGCAAATGACATAGGAGAACATTTATACAGAACGCGCCTCGCCCACGCTGAAACACGATTCGCCGACAAAGCCCCGCAACGTGATAGCGCAGCCGCTGCCGCCGCGGGCTAGCGCGTTGTCAAAAAATGCCGACCCACCGGCGCAAACGAAGCGCTCTCTCATTTCGCGCGCCACCATTTCAGGTCTTTTTCAGGCGCGAAACCCGGCTCGCGTTTCCCTCTCCATTTTTTTCCCTGCACCTTCTTTTTCATGCAATCTGCGTAGCTTACACACGCCGATAATGCAAGAAATTGCACGGTGCAATTGTACCGATGTTACAGAAAATTCTGGGCTAGCAGTTCACACTGCTGCAAAGCGTGCTGGCAACTCTCGGTAATACGATTCGACACACTGTAGCCCAAAGGCTCGCAGATTTGAACAGTGGCGTTATTACGGCTGCTATTTTAAAGTGCAAAACTGCTGTCCCGTGCACATTTTCCGGTAGCGACTACCAGTCATATCGGTCGCATACTTTTAGAATTAATTCGGCACCTGACAAGACGAGTACTAAAATATGGAAGGTTAGAGTGTAGCTTCTTGTTGACGTCGGCGTCGTTAGTGATGGAATATATGACCACTTGGATGAAAAGAAAAGAAAAGAAAGCTGTAGGAAATTGAACATGATCTTCTTTTTTCAAACCTGCTTAATATATAAATGAGGACGTCCGACTTCCTGACGCAATATGAATCACTCTCCCCCGAACAGAAATGCAGCGCCACACCGCGCGGCAATGCTGGAGCGGTTCGTGGGACCCTGAAACACTCTGGGAAGAGGCACTGGAGTAAAACATACCGTGTGTATTTTCCAATGTAACACAAGACATCGCACCATCATGTGGAAGATTTTGCAGTTCAATGGATTCCGAAAACAGAGATCTTGCGTAACTCGGCTCACTCCCTTCTTCCAGGTTGATGCCGTGTTCCTTGACTTCAGGACGCCATTTGACACCGTCTCGCATTGCCATTTAGTGATAAAAAAGAGCTCATCGGGTATCGGAGCAGATTTGAGACCGGATTCAAGACTTCCATGCAGATAAAACTCGATAGTTCCCTCTTAACGGAACAAAATCGACAGATGTAAAGCTAATTTCCGGAGTTCTGTACTCGAAGGAAGTGTGATGGGCCCATTACTGTTTACAGTGTATGTAGATGATGTAGTAGAAAGCGTCCTGTGCTGTTTAATACTGTTCGCAGATGGTCAAATGATCAAATGGCTCTGAGCACTATGGGACTTAACATCGGAGGTCATCAGTCCCCTAGAACTTAGAACTACTTAAACCTAACTAACCTACGGGCATCATACGCACCCATGTCCGAGGCAGGATTCGAACCTGCGACCGTAGCGGTCGCGCGGTTAACAGACTGAAGCGCCTAGAACCGCTCGGCCACCGCGGCCGGCTAGGCGTTATGTATTAAGGAGAGGTTTACTATTGAAATTTCGAGAGAGAACTCTCCCGGAACAATCGGACAAAATGTTATTTCCTCCCGCATACATCTCGCATAATTCCCTAGAAATATTGGAACACGTGAGGCAATACTGACCCTACCACATACCTTAGAAAATAGATTAAGGAAAGGCAAACCTGCGTTTCTAGCATTTGTAGACTTAGAGAAAGCTTTTGACAATGTCGACTGGAATACTCTCTTTCAAATTCTGAAAGTGGCAGATGGCTATGAGCACTATAGGACTTAATTGCTGAGGTCATCAGTCCCCTAGAACTTAGAACTACTTAAACCTAACTAACCTATCACACACATCCATTCCCGAGGCAGGATTCGAACCTGCGACCGTAGCGGTCGCGCGGATCCAGACTGTAGCGCCTAGAACTGCTTGCCCAGAAGGTGGCAGAGGTAAAGTACAAGGAGTGAAAGGCTATTTACAATTTGTTCAGAAACTAGATGGCAGTTATAAGAGTCAAGGGACATGAAAGGGAAGCAACGGTAGGGCAAGGGAGTGAGACAGGGTTGTACCCTCTCCCCTATGTTATTCAATCTGTATATTGAGGAAGGAGCTGTTGTGTTGTTGTTGTTGTTGTTGTTGTTGTTGTTGTGGTCTTCAGTCCTGAGACTGGTTTGATGCAGCTCTCCATGCTGCTCTGTCCTGTGCAAGCTTCTTCATCCCCCAGTACCAACTGCAACCTACATCCTTCTGAATCTGCTTGGCGTATTCATCTCTTGGTCTCCCTCTACGATTTTTACCCTCCACGCTGCCCTCCAATACTAAATTGGTGATCCCTTGATGCCTCAGAACATGTCCTACCAACCGATCCCTTCTTCTAGTCAAGTTGTACCACAAACTTCTCTTCTCCCCAATCCTATTCAACACCTCATTAGTTATGTGATCTACCCATCTAATCTTCAGCATTGTTCTGTAGCACAACATTCCGAAAGCGAGCAAGCGGTAAAGCAAACAAACGAAAAATTCGGAGTAGGTATTAAAATCCATGCCGAAGAAATAAAAACTTTGAGGATCGCCGATGACATTGTGATTCTGCCAGAGACAGTAAAGGACTTGGAAGAGCAGTTGAACGGAATGGACATTATCTTGAAAGGAGGATATAAGAGGGATATCAACAAAAGAAAAACAAGGATAATGGAATTTAGCCGACTTAAGTCGGGTGATGCTGAGGGAATTAGATTAGGAAATGAGACACTTAAAGTAGTAAAGGTGTTTTACTACTTGGGGAGCAAAATCACTGATGATGGTCGAAGTAGAGAGGATATGCATGGCAATGGCAATGGCAAGGAAAGCGTTTCTGAAGAAAAAAAATTTGTTAACATCGAGTATAGTTTTAAGTGTCAGGAAGTCGTTTCTAAAAGTATTTGTATGGAGTGTAGCCATGTATGGAAGTGAAACATGGACGATAAATAGTTTGGACAAGAAGAGAATACAAGCTTTCGAAATGTTGTGCTACAGAAGAATGCTGAAGATTAGATGGGTAGATCACATAACTAATGAGGAGGCAATGAATAGAATTGGGGAGAAGAGGAGGTTGTGGTACAACTTGACTAGAAGAAGGGATCGGTTGGTAGGACATGTTCTGAGGCATCAAGGGACCACCAATTTAGCATTGGAGGGCAGCGTAGAGGGTAAAAATCGTATAGGGAGACCAAGATATGAATACACTAAGCAGATTGAGAAGGATGTAGGTTGCGGTAGGTACTGGGAGATGAAGTAACTTTCACAGAGTAGCATGGAGAGCTGCATCAAACCAGTCTCTGGACTGAAGACCAAAACAACAACAATGACCCCGACAAGAATATTCGAGAAATTGGAGATAATGTTTGATGTCGAAACTGTTCGCAGCAGATTGAAGTGTTATTTAATAGCAGGTTTTGTGGTATCAGAAAAATTCTTTCGTAGGAGACGAAACAGCTGTTTTTGTGTCATTATTTGTCCATATTAAATTAACGAAGTTCAAACATGTGCGCTCAGTGCCTCATACCTGTCCACTTTGCAAGTCGTTCCGCGATGTGTACACACAGCCCAGTTCTATTCCCGGAGCGTGTGAAGAAAGGAAGCCGGCAGTTCAACTGGCTGCCCTGTCACCTGATTACAGCTCGTAATTGAAACGGGCAGAATCGGGCTCGTTGTGTTCCGTGTTTGATCCCGGCGTAGTTATCAGCGCCTGTGTACATTTTGAGTTTCGACTGTTTGTGTTTGCGAGTCGAGGGAAGGCGTGCCGCGCGCGTTACGTAGGGGGCCTTGTTGAATTATTCAGGCGCCGAGTATTCACGTAACGAATAATTAATTCGCCAGTCACTCATGAACTAATAAAAGCACGGCGGCTAATACCGCTGGGCGGTGTAGCTGCATGTGAATTCGCGGTCGATGGCTGGATCGAGAGATCCGGGAGCAACGACACCCTGGCGGTGTGGGCCGCTGCTGCGCGACGCTGCTTGCCGGCCGGCTGCCCTTTGGCTGGCCGGTTCTGCGGCTGAGTTGTGCCGCTGTTTGTGCTGTGTACCGACCTGCCAGTGCCACAGTCTTGCGCTCTTGCTTGCGGGGTTAGCGACTTTGTTGTGCAGCTGTTTGTGCCCTCGCACAGACCCGTCAGTATCATTGTATGTGTTTTCACGGCTTGGAGTTGTAAAAAGGCAGAAAGGCTGCATACGAGGTGTGTGAGGAAAGTAATGAGACTAATTTTTTATCTTCCAAAGTTTTTAAACAACAACACTGTTGCCAGTCTTGATATCAGCGTTGAAAGTCTTCAGCTGGTTGGGCCTGTAACATGACCGTAACATTTGGATGTTCTGCAGAGTGCAAATTGGTTCAAAAGACTCTGAGCACTATGGGACTTAACTTCTGAGGTCATCAGTCCCGTAGAACTTAGAATTACTTAAACCTAACTAACCAGAGGGCATCACACAAATCCATGCCCGAGGCAGGATTCGAACCTGCGACGCGACGTAGCGGTCGCGCGGTTCCAGACTGTAGCGCCTAGAACCGCTCGGCCACCCCGGCCGGCCCAGAGTGACAAACTGACGTCGTTTTAAGACATTTTTCAACTTCAGGAAAACCAAAAAAGTCACAAGATCACGTGAATAGGGGACTGCGGAACAAAAGAAATGGCTTCTGAGGCCAAAAGTTCCGCCATGGAAGTGGCCGTGTAGTGGCGTTGTCATGTAGCGTCAGTCACTTCTCTGCAATGTCCGGTCTCACTCGATTCACCCTTTTCTTGTGACTTTCAAGGAAATCTGTGTAAAACATTTGGTTGACAGTTTGTCCTGGAGAAACAATCCCACAAGAGCACGCTCACCTCACGTTTGACATTTTCGTCGGATTTTGAAGTTGTAGGCCTCTTCAACGTGTTCTCGACCTTCTACAAATAATCTGTACCGGCGGAAAACTTGTGCTCTTGATAAGAAATTTTACTCATAGGCCTGCTTCAGCTTTTCAAAGATCACACCCGCGGATTCCCAAAGTTTAAGACGAAGCTTGAAGGCTAAATTTGCTCTAAATTCCGCTTTTTTCGTAACACACAACAAAAACACAGCATCACTTATGGCGCTCTCAAAAATCACATGATCGCTGAATGGAGCTGAAAATCGGACTGAGCATCTGGAAGGGTACGGGTAGAATAACTCAGCATTTCCAGATCGCTCGCAGTGTTGTAGTCTCATTGCTTTTCGCACACACTTCGTTTACTCACATTGTTTAATAACAGAGTGCAGTAGAGGACCTAAGTGCAGGTCGTGGTTGAATTTGGAGCTGGGACACAACGATATAAAGCTGTGTAAGTGACATAAAACAAAGATTCTGTCTGTATTTTCACATCTGCGTGTAGTGTTTGCAAAGTAATGGCTGTTATTTCGCAAATGAGTGGCATTGAAGTGGGGGTAGAACGGCGTAATATTCGCACTTTGCATATGCTATATCGCCGCCCACTTTGATTTCTATACGCTGTGTGCAACAACTTGTCATGTCGTAACTGCATCTATTCATTTAAAATCAAGCTATAGATTCTCTGGTATTCTTTGATGTGATGAAGGGGTGACAGGAATGGGATTTGACCAGATAAACAAAAAAATCATCTAAAGTAGTTTAATAAATGTTACGTATATTAATATAAAAATGTTATTTATACGCTAATTTTTGTATGTTTGAGCTGGGGCATAGACACCAATCCATGTGCGACTGAAGCTGTGCAACTGAGGAGCGTGGACACCAGTTGGTGTGCACCCGTACTTACGAAAAGCGGAACTGAAACATCAAAAGAAGACATGTCTCTTAACTTTGTTTTTATTTTTGTTATCTAAGATGTACCAACTGTCTTATAACATTACCTACTATAAAAAGGGCAACCAATAGGTCTGTAGGTGAAACTAAATAAATAAATAATTAATAAAATCCATTAGGGGTCCCTTGAAAAACTACATAAGTAGCAGCTAAAGAGGACCGAAAATCTTTTATGAAGAAAACCAATACATGGGAGGTTCTGCTCGGTACCTAGATGGACGACAAATGTTTATAAACTTTGGTAAAATATGTCAAGTATTCAAATAAAATACTTAAGAGAAATCATCCAACCCTCTAGATTAAATCATGAAGCAATCTCAGTAGTCAAATCTAAACCATTATATACCTCAGAGGCTGTAATAATTGGAGTTAGATCATTAACTAAAAATATAGGAAAAAAAGGAAAGGAAAATACTAAAGAAAATTTTGGTCCGGTTTATGTTGAGAGAATGCGGATTGGACGGAAGGCTATGTGTTATATCAAAAGTTGGAAGAAAAAGAGATTCAAGTACTATAACAACATTCTCAGAATGAACGATAATAGGCTGACCAAAAGGATTCTCCACCTTGCGCTCTCTGCGAAAGTTAGGAACAACTGGATACTTGAAATTGAAAAAGATCTTCGTGAAATAGGCATTACAAACAAAATTCAAGACTCAGCTGCATTGAGGACTGAAACTGACAAGTGTCAAATCAAAGCATAACCCAATATTACGTGCAAGAAAACATGGACAGAAGAACGTAGGACGAGGAGGAGGAGGAGGAGGATGTTAGTGTTTAACGTCCCGTCGACAACGAGGTCATTAGAGACGGAGCGCAAGCTCGGATGAGGGAAGGATGGGGAAGGAAATCGGCCGTGCCCTTTCGAAGGAACCATCCCGGCATTTGCCTGAAGCGATTTAGGGAAATCACGGAAAACCTGAATCAGGATGGCCGGAGACGGGATTGAACCGTCGTCCTCCCGAATGCGAGTCCAGTGTGCTAACCACTGCGCCACCTCGCTCGGTAGGAACGTAGGAAAAACCACTGTGAGAAGATTAAGAGGTTTTCAGAGAAGAAGAAAGCAAGGACATTAGCGGAATAAGTTCAGTCGCGCTCCATAGCTCGGCTTAACGATGAAGAAAAATTCATTATGGGCAATTGTTTATGAGGTACCTACGCCAAAGACAGTATGCAGTTTCGGTGTAGACTACCGTTCACTGTTAAGCTGGAAAGAGACAGAAGGAAACCTGATGGATGATCCTAGCCTTCGCACCAAAGGACGGTATTTGGGGTCCTGTTCGATGTTTAGTATCTTGTATTTAAGAGACATAGTCAGTGTTCTTTGTTTCCTGCAAATAACCCGAGGACCTTTTAAGTTATGTGATACGCGTCTTACCTAGTTTAAGTACGCGTACCATCGTCGTAATACCTGCAGTTGCAGACTAATTTATCGTTCACTCATATCCAGCCGTTTTACGGTTATTAACGTGGGATACTCGGGTAACTACCAGGTGTAGAAATATGAAACCGGAACTTGGTTGCACTAATTACACGTCTCTTGTTGAGACTGGTAAATAATATTCGATTCAAAATAATCTCCATTGCTATTTATACATTTCCCCCACTTCTCCGGTAGGCTATGAATGGATCCCC
Organism: Schistocerca serialis cubense; assembly: GCF_023864345.2. NCBI lineage: Eukaryota > Metazoa > Arthropoda > Insecta > Orthoptera > Acrididae > Schistocerca > Schistocerca serialis. The sequence continues at coordinate 864,361,226 of NC_064641.1, read as the reverse complement.
AAAAAATCTTTTTTTTAAGCAAACCAGTCAGCGAGCCATTTTCGCACATTTTCATACGAATTGAAGCGTTGTTCAGCAAGAATGTGTCTTAGTGATGTAAATAGACGATAGTCGGACGGAGTCAAGTCTGGAGAATAAGTCGCATGTCCTAGTATTTCCCAACTGAACGCCTCGATCGTTTCCCTGACTCGTTTTTCTGTGTGTGATGGGGCGTTATCATGGAGCAAAATGACTTCGTGTTGCCTTTTGCCATATTCAGGTCGTTTTTCACGTAATGCTAGATTTAAATCGATCATTTAAAGCAATCAGTGTTAACCGTTTCACCAGGTTTTAGCAGCTCATCATAGATGACATCCTTCTGATCCCAGCCAACACAGAGCATTGTCTTTTTTTCCAAAGCAGTTTCGTCTTGCAGTGGATGTCGATGGTTTGCCTGGATTCACCCATGATTTACAACGCTTAAGATTCTCAGAGTATATCAGTTTTTCATCACATGTCGCTATTCGATGGAGAAACGACTTTCTTTTGCATCTGGCGAGCAGCATTCCAGAAGTGGTCTTTCGAGTTGCTTGCTGTCTTTCATTCAGTTCATGCGGAACCCTTTTCTCCACTTTCTACATCTTGCTCATAGCTTTCAACCGAAAAGAAACGACTTTCGGCGTCGCATTCAATTGTCCCGCGAGTTCCTGTTGAGTTTGCGTATGATCTTCATCGATTAAGGCCTGAAATTCGTTGTCTTCGAAATTTTTCGGTGGTTTCCCGGGCTCGTTCTCACCTCAAAATCAGAACTTTTGAATTTTTTGAACCACTCGAAACACTGTTTTCCCAAGAGCGCGTTCGCAGAAAGCTTTGACAAGCATTCGATGCGATTCTGCAGAAGTTTTCTTCAAGTGGTAGAGGAAAACCAATTCTGTCCGCCAGTCGTAGGTCATAAGCACGAAACTCGACATGTTTAAGGGTTTGAAAGAGACACCGATTTATGGAAATTGGGTTACTGTGTGTTGACATTCGACATCGGCAGTCACAGGAAGGCAGACGCGGTCTCATTGGCCCTGTACTGCAGGCTATCACCATCTATATGGAAATTCCGGTTTCACACTTCTACACCTGGTAAACTAAGAACACATGTATTGCGAATGGCCGTTGAATTTTCGATAATATGTTGAGCAGAGATGAAAATTTTTTCAACCGTGTCTCGCAAAAGCCCCTTTTGGGCTGGTGGGATACCTCGATAGCGAGTATCAGTGACCTCCACTGCTAGCCAGCTACTGTTAAGTGATAGTGTTGGAAATATTGACGGCCTGCCAAAGATCCTGGCCAGTCCGCCCCAAATCGCTCCATTGTGTGTCGAGAGACTGTGGTATTTACAGTTAAAGACCGACGCTTTTCTTCGAGAACAACCGGCGCGTATTTTTCGGTAGTTTCCGTTGCCTAATCCGGCGTATCGGTTAAGCCGTCGGCACACGGACCATGCATCCGAACGTTGAGCGTGCCGACTTTCTGACGTCATAGCGTGGAATAGCACGTTCGGGAGTCTTTCCGAACGTGCAGAGCAATATCCGGCATGTCAGATAATCTGAGCGTTGCGTCTGAGCGTTGACCAATGAGATGGCACAACGCCACCTACGTCACACGCACGCCGTCTCCCTTCAGTACAGAGTTCTGAGGCGCCAAATTGGCATTCATTTCAAGCCTACATGTATATATGCCGTTTCTGAGCACCAGCAAATTGAGAATCACTGGAAAACCCGTTGTTAACTGCATGATTCGTTCCAATAAAATAATGAGAAACATCATATTCGTGGCAAACGAATTTTGTAACTGGCGTATTGTGAGAGTAGGCTATTTGAGGCAGCGACACACTGAAGATGCACCCAAAACGCGTTGTTCTTGGTACAATCTGTTATAATTAAATTTCAATTAGTAACATAATTATCTACGATTAACGTTTTTAGCAAGGGTTAAGACAATATGATTAGATACCAGACGTGTGTTGTTGGTTTAGCGTAATGAGTAGCATCAGTGTCCGCTGATAAATTCGTAATTGGTGCGGTGGTTCGCGTCCAAACACTACCAAATTTTTTTCCGTAACATTCGAGTTTTTATTAGGTTCTGATACTTTATTATTAGTTCAGTGTAAGTATATGCTATATTATTTGATGTTACGAAAATATAAGTTCACCTTTTTTGACGGGTGACTTTTTTCGATTGGCTTAATTTACAGCACAGCTTTCGCTACTTGTATAAAGATATTTTGCTCCTTTTTCTTTTACGCTTCGTAATTCACATGTTGCGAAGATTCTGCTACTGGGAAGGAACAGTGATCAAGCAAGACTGACCTTGGGGTTTTACTAAAATGTGGGAATGACGAAATAATGTTTATTTTATGCGGAGAAGTATTTCAAATTTGTACCACACTGTTTGTAGTGGAACTTTTATTAGACTGTGTCCTCACTGATTGGACATGGTACTTTCCTTTTCGTGGACGATGGAGGAAATGTGCGTTTTAATAGAGCTAACGTGGGAATTTGAATCACGCCCGTTGAGTAAACAGTGTGATTTACGAACTAGCAACATCCCAACTGTCGCTGGAGTGCGTTGCGATCGCGTATACCACGTTGAGGCCCACGTACCGTATGCACAAGTAGCATCGTCCCTGAGCGTTGAGCAGCACGTTGAACTTGGCACGCTCCACGTTAACGTTCAACTGCACGGTCCGTGCGCCGACGGCTTTAGGCGGCGTCTGAGGAACTAGGAAAAAGCGCCGCCGGCGCACGTCGGCAGTTACGACCAGCTAGCGAGCCGGTGTGCGGGCCCGCGGTTCGACGCTCTGCTGCTGCAGCTGCAGCCATTACTGCGGACTCAATTAGCGCGCGCGCCGTTGTTACCGCCGGCGGGATTCGGTTTCCTCGGCGGCCGGCCGCCAGTTAGGGCCGGCGTGCATCGCTAATTGCGGTCGCGACCTGCCCGCCTGCCTCTCCTGTGCAAATCTGGACACCCCTGTGTGTGTCGGCAGCGGCTGTTGCTCCAGCTGCGCACCGCAGCCGCGAATGGGAAGCAGAGCGTTGAATGGCCAGTACTGTACATCGCTAAGGCTGAAACAGACAAAGCAGAAAAACATACTACACGAACTGGTGAGGCTAAATTCAAAACAGTGCAGACTAACCACCACCATACCAGTCATACGGACATACCATCGTGTGCTCTTCGAATCAGTACTCAGCTTCGCACCTAGCACGTGGGCACGCACACTGAACCTGGCCACCAACAAAGCATCAGACGAGGGCGGAGAAGTCCCTACCTAGGCTATCTGGAGCCTTCGGTACCACCTCAGTGGATGCACTGAATGTAGTGCCCGAAATATGCCCCATAGATATCATGATCAAATACAGAGCTGAAAGGTGGGGAGACTAGACATGGTACACACAATAACTGGTGTGCCGATACGGACGATACGTCACCTTAAAATTTGGCGTTTGGATACGTGGCAAGGTGAATGGGATATAAATGATAAGATCTTGATGCAATAATTTACCAACAGCCGTATGTATTGTAGAAATTTATTTATTTTATGAACTTCTATGTGCCACCAGTTTCGGCATTACATTGATGTCATCTTCAGGCCCCACTCGTTATAGTCGTAAAATCGCTATACACGGAAGGAGCCATATAACTGGATCCGCGAATCAAAGACTGTGTCGCCAAGAGCTGTAGCAGGACGATTTGATTCGCGGTTCCAGTTATATGGCTCCTTCCGCGTATAGCGATTTTACGACTATAACGAGTGGGGCCTGAAGATGGCACCAATGTAATGCCGAAACTGGTAGCACATAGAAGTTAATAAAATAAAATAAATTTCTACAATACATACGGCTGTTGGTAAATTATTGCATCAAGAAGTTCATGCCAGCCGTCGTCCCTCGATCCATAATGGATCAACGAAAAATGAATGATAAGATGACTTCCTCCATTACATAAGGAAGCGGTTGAGAATGAAACATATCGATCCCAGCCGCGGTGTACATTTCTTAACCGGGCGGGGACCTTATCCGACGCGCTTAAACCGTGTGAGTGTGAGACCAATATACACAGCGGGGAAGAAGGTTCCACAGAACACATTGTCTTTTTATGCGGGCAATACGCGAACAACAGACGTACACCACACTTAGACTACACAGAAATAGACATACATTCACAGAAAGAAGAACAATTGGCACAATTAAAGGTATTCACAAATAGTATTTCAAAAACAACACACGAAGAGTACCTGCGGACATGACAAAACAGACATGCCTACATGCAACGTAACAACAATCTCCAGAGGGTGGACAGCTACACTCACAGCCACAGCGAAAACAGTGACAATGAGGAGGAAGACGATGTGTGACATTAAATAAGCATAAGGTGTTGCCGATCTAGTCAAGAAATCACCAAATGCTGTACAGGGTTCAAATGGCTCTGAGCCCTATGGGACTTAACATCTGAGGCCATCAGTCGCATAGAACTTAGAACTACTTAAACCTAACTAACCTAAGGACATCACACACATCCATGCCCGAGGCATGATTCGAACTTGCGACCGTAGAGGTCGCGCGGTTCCAGACTGAAGCGCCTAGAACCGCTAGGCCACAGAGGTCGGCACATCAGAGTTAAGTAGCAACGGTACAGAGGCAGCATTTGTATGGACCGAGAGATATTCTGAGATTGTGGGGACGAGACAGCCGACAAACTGGTAAAGAACTCAACTACGAGAGGGATGCATTCCGACGGTTGATCTGATTGCTATCGTCAGAGACAGTTCATAAGGACCATAACCAGGTTGAAATTCAACCACGGCTACTATCGTCAACACCTCTATATAAGTCACGCTATACGTTAACCATACTCTTGACTGTGGAGAGATCCAGGATGTTAACAACATACAAGGTGTCCCAGGAGGAATGGTCAGCATTCAGTGAGATGACAGGAACGATCATTCAAAGCAAAAATATCTAGTAAGCATGAGCTCTAAACTGCATGCCTTAGGAACTGTGAGCACTTCATCTTCGATGCGGTGAAACACCCTCATCTACTGTAAGCTCTTTGCTTTCCGTATGTTGAGAGGCTGTAGCATGTCCCAAAATGAGAAACAAACGATCCGTAAACATGCGTTTTAATGTGCATACCTTAAGAGATATGGGCACTTGGTCACCTTCGCTGTTGTGAAACACATCCCTTCTACTGAACAAGTATTCGTAGCTCTTAACGTATGAATTTTAGAGCCGATGTTTACTAGACTTCGGTGCTTCGAATAATCGTCTGTCGCATTTATCTGAATTCTGACCGTTCCTCTGGGAATGTATACTTAGGGTGGCCTAGATGCAGAAGAGAATCTGGAGCTAGTTCACAAGTGAATCAAGAACTACCTCGGAATGTGTCGGAACTCCTGACAATAGTTATTACAAGCATTTATAAATTGATTGTGGGATTCGTGTTAAAATTTGGGATTAAATTGTAACTGTTTAATTTATTTCGGTTAGTTAGAAACCTGTCGGTTAACCTAAGAGAATTATGCGTTGTCAACCACGTCAGTGAAATTTATGTTATATTCCTTAGAAACTTTATAAAAGATAGATTGATCCCTTTAAAGGATAGGCAGCCCTGTAAGTTGGGACTGGCTGTATTGATGTACCCAAAGATTGGTAGAAAAAAGGCATAATCGAGAACTTTAAGGATTCGAAAACTATTGTCTGGAATATCGAAATTAATGGAATGCCCAACCGAGATCTTTGCTTAGTACAGCGTGGTTGCGAGGGGCACCGTACATTTACGCCACTCGCCCATTAGCTACTAAAGTCGTCGGCTCACGTATGTATCTCTAGTATGTGTCCATTATGTGAGACTTCACGTCATCTGCTGCGCCGTTAAAGGTGTTAGTTTTGCATAAACGAAGCAAAACTATATGTTTATCAATGCAATTCATCGCTAACATTTTACTTTTTGTATAAAAATGCATGTATTTGGGTTAGCGTATTTTGTATGCTGTGCTGTCTTCTACGTGTTGGCTTTCGTGCATCTAGAAACAAATACATGTTCTAGAATCCAGCAGTTCTCGTTCTGGCCTCGCGTTCTTCCGACAAAATCCTATCTGCAACATGAAACGAGAGGTCTTGAACTAGGGTGTGGTATCCAAATACTCGATGTTAATTCTAGAGAACACATCGGATTCGATACCTTCTGAGATCGCGGTTCTCGGATTGCCCAATATTACTACGCACCTATCCCCTCGCTCCTTTCCCGCTACTGTTACACGGTACGTGGCAAGAACGATTGTCTGTACGTCTGTGTGTCCTACTTTCTCAGTTTACAGCCACTGCAATTTATCGACATACGTGCAAGGAGATGATACGTCGCTTAACTTTTTGGAACGGGTGCTCTCGGAATTGTAACAGTACGCCAAACCGTATAGCACAATATAACTCTTGCAGGCTTCCCCTCTGGAGTTTTTTTTTTTTTTTTTTTTTTTTTTTTTTTTTTTTGGTACTTCCTTATTTGCATTTTGGTCTTTGGAGATACTGTCATCTACATGCAGTTTGTAATCATAAGTACTTAATTCCTAGGATTTCCTGTCATGTTCTTTAAATGGATTAAGTAGATCAGAAGCAACAACTTTTGCTAAAATACGTGGAGAGATATAACGAAGCGCAGCGGAGGGTTGTATTCCAGTTTAAAAAATTGTGTGTGTGTGTGTGTGTGTGTGTGTGTGTGTGTGTGTGTGTGTGTGTGTAAGGGAGGAGGAGGGAGAGGGAGAGAGAGAGAGAGAGAGAGAGAGAGAGAGAGAGAGAGCCATAGTGCAAGTTAGGCACAGATAACAGTTACATAATAGACAATTAAAACATATACGTAAAGCGTTGAGATAAACAAACGACTATAAATATAGGTGTTATATAGGCCTGACGTTAACCGTTTGTGCAAGAAAATGAAACACCCACAGCCGTCTTTATGATCTTCTTTACTGAGTAGCTACCAGTTTCGGCGCTTGATTGTGTCATTTTCGGACCTTAGTTGATACTCAAGGAGATATCATCTGCCAACTGAGTCAGTTGGCAGTTGATGTTGGAGTGCTGATATCACAGTTCAAGATAGTCTGCGTAAACCAGTTATGTTGGCCACTGATGCTCGTATATATAGATCGTGGTAACCCCTTCAGCAACAACTGAGGCCTGAAGATGGCACTTTGAAGCGCCGCATCTGGTAGCTACACAGTAAAACTGATCATAAGGACGGCTGTGGGCGTTTGATTTTCTTACAGTAGTGAACGGTCGTGGTCCCAAAGAGCTCCAGTCAAAAGGATGGACGTACAAAAACTTAGCCATTTGTAGTTTGACATTAGAGCTGAATCAAAATCTCCATTGCATTCTCGGGATGACTAAATGAACTTTCGATGCAATGTGAAGCTCTCCTTTGAATGTCCTCTATATTTTGTGTCCGTGTATCTGTAGCTACAGCAATGTCTCTCTTGAGTGAGGAGTAAGTATGGCTTTTTTAGTAGTAGCAGTGATGAGTCTGTATAGACCGTCATCGTGCGGGCACACCGCAACCAAGTGAAGTGCAGCTAGTACTCCACGCCGAATGACCAAAATCATAACTGCAGTGGAACGAAATATCGCAGTCGGCGACATTCTGTGGAACCGTCGCTTTCTGTACAGGATCTGACACACACACACACACACACACACACACACACACACACACACAAAAGTTTTATAACCCACCCATCCCCTCAGCAAATAAAACAGAAAGCTCTCCCTAACGACCCTCTCTACTGGGTAGGCAGCATTTCAATTAATTTTTGTGACTTTAATTTCAAAGCCACAATTCTTTCATGTTTTTTAATTGCAGGTGTAGAAAGTATTTATTTGCTAAACAAAGCCTGCTCTGCGTATGTGTTTGGCCTTCGGTGATCAAAAACAAATTAAAAAGTAGCACGCACTCTTAGCTCTTATTTCCACTGAGCACTGCACAGTAAACTGGCCAGAATCACTGTTTACACTATACTTGTGAGGCGGAAACTTATTGTATTCCGGTTTCTGTGTTCCACTTACTGCGCAGAGCGCCGCCCTGTACATTGTAGGTTGGACTAACTAAATCACAAAGCGAATTGGTGCAATGTGTGCTTTGGGAGGGTTGGGATTGAAATCAGCTCTTGCCCGCCTGAGATAATTTTTTCGCTTCTTCCCAAATCGTTGCTGGCAAGTGCACACCACCGCCTAGCTTTCCCGTGCACTCTTCTGTGGTAGAGCGTCTAGTAAAGCGATTAATGACGTAGATATGAAATTAGCTCCGACCTTTTTTCCGTAAATAAGTTCTTAGCTACTTGTTCCGAATGTCACTGAACTGAACTTTGCCTACGAGCCAGGATCCTTCAGGACGGATCCATGAATAAAGAGAACGTGACATATTTGCGCTGATTAGCGGCCAATAACTATGAACGTAATCGCGACGAAATAGATTCGAAAGAAGGTCGCTTGTTTTTGTTTACAAGAAAGAAGCGTTTTGCAAGTGTAACAGAAATGATTGGTCATTCGCTATAAAAGCAGAAACCGTATGGCATTAGTATCTTGGAGACTCTTGAAGGTAGTTCACTCCTCAAAATGGGTCTCTTAGTTCTTGCACTATTCCTTAATCCTTTCCCTTCTCTTATGTTAGATACTAATAGAGAAATGGTGATGAAAGTAATAGTGCGACAAAGCCCTACCACCTCCTCGCTAATATAAAGTGAAGAGTTATGAAAGAGAACGACACTGCTGCTCGGTTACATCTTAAACCGTGTACAGTACCTGCGAAGTGTAGTATGAACGTTAATGATTGAAGCGGGAGACAGTGAGTAATAGTCGTCCATGTGATATTTTCTTCTTGACAGGTTCCAGTCGCTTGTATCATAGCCTAATGCATGAGTGCTATTAATCTTCGATCTGTAACTGCTGATTGGCAAGTAACTTTAACCGAAAGTACCATTTGGTCTGGCAAGCCTTCCAGGACTGGAGAGTGATTAGCAACGATTCCAGAATTATTGAAAGCTTTGCTTCATTTCTTTCATTTCTTTCAAAGGCAGGTGTGACAATTCTACGTCTTCGATCAAGGCTGACTACGAAAATAACGATATCCACGGATCAGAGAATGAAAACTCTTGCAGAGAAGAATCACATCCATTGTCAATGCTTCAGTCTCTCTCTCTCATTTCTTTTTATTATTATTATTAATTTGCTGCATGGAATTTTATGCTCGTGACAGGACACTGTCTGTCTCGTAACGTAATTTACATTTGCGCAGAGGGAAGATAGCGTGCTTGTACGGACAATTACGATGAGACGTCGTAAATAGTTGCGGCTGTTGCTGTATTTTTCTCCCTTGTTTGCAACCTATTCCACTAATGAGCTGCGAACGCGGACGTGTGAAAGTGAAGGATTGCCCACAATTTGGTTTGCATAACAGGCCGGGCGCAGCGAACAACTTCATTTGGCGTCGTGCTTCTTTTTGGGGCGAGCACGACCCGCGCTTTCCGGCCATTGGCTTGGTAAATTTTAATTCGGCCGCCGATACGGTTAACTTATTCACCATTAAAAGCGGCCCGGCGGTGCGCGCACTCTACCGTGTTTGCTATCAGGATTTTTTCCACTGTCCATCGCCATGGTCGGCCGCGCTGATTTATGTCTTTAAAGGCAGCGATTTTTCCAAATGGCTAACATATTTCATATGTAGTACCGAATATATCAATTACACGACAAATGTGATCGCGGTGATGCATTGTGTTCCAGGCGCCACCGTGTACTCTGCCCGTGCGCCACAGTTTCGCTTCTTTTTTTCCCACTGCGTGAAATTTTTTTTTTTAATCCTCGCTCAGTCTCTGCAGTGCAGTAAAGTCCCCTCACCCACTCACCTCACTCAATCCCTTCTCCCCTCCTCTCCCTCCCTCCCCCCCCCCCCACCCCGCTCTCTCTCTCTCTCTCTCTCTCTCTCTCTCTCTCTCTCTCTCTCTCTCTCACACACACACACACACACACACAGACAGACACACACACACACACACACACACACACACACACACACACAGGTGCAAGCGTCAGTGTTGTTTTGCGCTGTGGTACTGTGTACAGGTGCTTTTAGACTTGTTACGATGCACCTGCACAGCCGTACTTGATTTACGCTTTCTGTGGTTTTACTGAACCACTTTAAGTAAAAGCCAGTTTTGTTTTCTGTAGCGGACTACGGCGATTTCCCTCTAACAGTTGTTGTGAGACTGTGCTTCATATCCAACTGCTAGGTCGTACGACTACATACATCGCCTTTTTGAAATTGAGGGGAGAGGAATGCTCTATAAATGATAACTTTTCTCCACTGACGGGATCCTTAAGGAGTAGTAGTAAATACGAGGGTCGTTCAGTGAGTAATGCCCCACATTTAAAAAAAAAGCCATTAATATACATAGACAAACGTCCTTGTTGGTGCTTCACATTTGATGTTTATTCTGTGCGCTGATGAAGTTTCGAACCGTCCTAGCAGATGGCAGAGCCGTTGTACAGCGTCCTAATGGCGTCTACATACGACTCACTTTAAAAGCAGCGTCTGTTATTGAATTCTTGTGTGCAGGAAAAGCAACCGCGGTGAACGTCCATAAACGTGTATGGCGATGCTGCAAGTGATAGGAGTATAGTTGGGCGATGGATAAAGAACGTTTCAGCCTCAGGAAAGGCAGAAACAGAGCTCCATGATCAGCCACGCTCAGCACGTCCTGTCACAGCCACTGCTCCAGACATGCTGAATCGTGCGGATGCCATTATTTGCGCCGACCGGCGTATCACAACTCGACAGTTGTCGGTCAGCACTCGAAGTGCGTTTGCAATGATCGAGGCTGTCGGATATTCAAAGAGGTGCTCACGATTGGTTTCCACGAATGCTCACAGCGGGGCACAAAATTCAAAGAAAGGTAATTTCATCTGACTTGTTGGAGCGTTTTGAGACCGACGGAGAGGCCTTTCTGTCACGGAACGTTACAGGGGACGAAAGCTGGGTGCACCAGTTTGTGCCGGAAATAAAAAGGCAGTCCGCGGAGTGGCATCATCATCATTCACCACAAAAGAAGAAAGTCAAGACAACCCCCTCTGCCGGAAAAGTAATCGTGACAGTCTTCTGGGATTGTGATGGCGACATTCGATGTGATGCCAGGAGGATCAACCACCAATTCAGGGGCATACGTGAAGAGTGTGAATAAACTCAAGAACCGTTTCCGACCTGTTCGATTGGTCAAGAATCCAGCAGAAATCTTGGAGTAAGATAAATCACGGCCACACACAAATCTGAGAACACGGGAACACATCGCCAAATTGGGTTGGACATCATTGCCTCATATACCCTACAGTCCAGACTTAGCACCCTCGGACTTCCATCCTTTTGGCCGCTTAAAGATTCTCTACGGAGAACACACTTTGAAGACGACAAGAGTGTCAGTCATGCAGTGAAAATATGGCTACTCCTAAAGGATAAGTGCTTTTACCAGCAGGGAATACATGCTCCTCAAAATGGTTCAAATGGCTCTGAGCACTATGGGACTTAACATCTATGGTCATCAGTCCCCTAGAACTTAGAACTACTTAAACCTGACTAACCTAAGGACAACACACAACACCCAGTCATCACGAGGCAGAGAAAATCCCTGACCCCGCCGGGAATCGAACCCGGGAACCCGGGCGTGGGAAGCGAGCTGCAGACTACATGCTCCTCCACAACGTTTGTGTGCGGCTATAGAACGTGATGGAGACTACGTAGAGAAATAGCACATGGACATGACATGTTGATGTATATTGTCACCAATTTCTGACTTTAAGAATAAAGCCACGCGGTCTAAGGCGTCTTTTCACGGTACGCGCGGCGCCCCCCCCCCCCCCCCTCCCCGCCCACCCGACGGAGGTTCGAGTCCTCCCTCAGGCATGAGTGTGTATGTTGTCCGTCGTGTAATTTACATTAAGTAGTGTGTAAGCTTAGGTACCGATGACTTCAGCAGTTTGGTCCCATAAGATCTTACCACAAATTTCCAAAAATTAACAATAAATATGTTCTGAGAAAAAAATGTTGGGCAGTACTTATTGATCGACCCTCGTATTTTAGAAGGCGGTAGTGCAGACTGATTGCATGTAACATCTGTATAATTTGTATCGGATTGACCGACCCTTGTATTTTAGAAGGCGGTAGTGCAGACTGATTGCATGCAACATCTGTATAATTTGTATCGGCTAGATAGATGCAACTGTAATAATGCATCTCAATCAGATACTCGCATAACGTGTTAAACAAGGCAGCCGATAGATTTCAAAGTCGATTTTCCATAAATTCCACCTCTGACTTCTGAATTCTCTTGACAGCCGACTTACAGCCCTACTGCTGCGGTCTTGGAATTCTTTTAAGGGGAAGCACTATGCATAATCCGAACGGTCAGTTCGTCTCTTGTGTTTACTTTTTATCTGTAGCCTTCGCTTTTCAGCCCTCCTCGAGGGCAAAAATATGAAGGCAGTAAGGTCTCGGTACCTTCGTGGCCGAGAAACGTGCCCACTTCTGCCTATCCATCTTCGAGGAAATGTTCGGTTTTAAATGTCACTGGACAACTACAGTGTGAAGGGGACTTTTTATATTGAAAGAATATACCGACGCTTCTAGAGAAACGGCCTCTTCCAGTAACGCTCGGAGCTCGGCTTCAAGGAAGTGTAGGCTGCGGCGGCTTGTGAGGCGACGAGGTAATATAACGGGCTCAATGGACTGATGGTCTACCATACCACACCATACATTTACAGGGAAGCGTTCTTGAAAACTTGAGTTCACAAAGATATATTTTTCTCACTTACCGTTCTCACACCTCTGGCAATTAACCGTTCCTGCAAAAGCACACCAATTTGCACCGTGGTTGCGAGTCCACGGTGTACCGATAATAAGTTTTGAGAAAAAGCTTATAATTCCCATCGCTAAAATGCGAAAATTACCGAAAGCTTAGCCTAATTGTGCGTACATCAAAAATAATGAACAACATCGTCCTCAACCGGATGCAACAAAATGTTCAAACCCCACTATCAGAAGCTTAGTTAGGCTTCCAGGGAAAACATTCTAACGAAGGAACATTAGCTTAAAATTAGCTGTACAGACGGATGGAAAGGAATTTTAAAACGTACTTAGTTTTTTGGGGTACACATTAAGCGTTTCATAATACGAAATGGGAAAAGAGGTTCAGGGTAGAAATAGAGTACGGAAATTGATACCAATCATTTTTAATCTGTATAATGAGCAGACACGTAAAAAGTCAGAGAAGAGTGAGAGAAAGGAGTAGTAATACATGGCGAAAGAATAGAATGATTTCTCTTAAATTGAAGAAGACCTCAGAGCCATGTTAAATAAAGTAAATAATGGTATGGGAAAAGAACGGAACGCTTAAATAAACAATCTTAAAACATGATGATTTATGACAAAGGTGAGAAAGCGAAAGATCTAATACATGCGTGTGAGGAAAATGGTTCAAATGGCTCTGAGCACTGTGGGACTTAACTTCTGAGGTCATCAGTCCCCTAGAACTGAGAAAAACCTAACTAACCTAAGGACATCACACACATCCATGCCCGAGGCAGGATTCGAACCTGCGACCGTAACAGCAGCGCGGTCCCGGACTGAAGCACCTAGAACCGCTCGGCCACAGCGGCCGGCCGCATATGTGGGGCTGCTGCAACGAAGTGACTCTCTTACGTATTTGGGAAGCATGATCACTGGACGTGTAAGAAGGAAGGAAGAAATAAGAAACAGAACTGATCAAGCGAAAAGCGCCTTAAATAAAGTGAAGACGATAGTAACGTAGAAAGTGCCTGCAAAACGAGGAAAAGGTTTCAGAAAGGATTGTTTGCCACGTGGCTTTGAAGGGCTCTGACGACTGAAGAATGGAAGACTGAATTCTTTTGAAACATGGTGCTACTGCTGTATTTAGTAAACGCTATTTTTAACTGCTGTATCCAGTAAACGGTATTTTTATTTATTACTTTAAAAAAAGGAAAGTTAAAAAAACACACAAATACACGACAGAGAGAGAGAGAGAGAGATAGATAACGACCCCCACCGTCCTGCCCCTCTGCAGCCACACCCAACACCGCACTCCAGTCGCACGGTCCATAGTTCCCATGCTTTCTACAGCTAACCAAGTGAGCAAGACTATGTGTAGTGTGCAACAGGAAAGCCAATGTGTAATGAACTATATGAGTGTGATCCATCAATCGGCAATGTGTCCTCCGTCCGTCATTGTTTGAAAGAATTCAAGGATACATGAAGAGAAGAAAATGAAAGTAAATGATGAATCACAATAATGTATTTGTAAATAGAAAATTTGAATTTGCTGCTAAGAATCTCTTCAAATCTCGTAACAAAATAGGTATAATTAAATAATTTTCTCTGTAGCATGGACCATTGACGATATTTAGCGTGAACAGGCGTAACATTTATCGAGTAGGAAAAAAATATTCAGTTACAAAATACGTATTTGTTCTTATCTGCGTGACAAACAAACGAGCGTGGATCAAAAATTAATGCTTCGTGTGTTATAAAAAATTTAATAATTAACATAAAAGAGCTGAATTAGTACAGCTTTGCTCTTCATAATACCACCATTCGACAGAGGCACCATGGCGCAAATGTATGCAAGTGCACGGTGATTATTTTGAATGGTAGTGTTGTGTATACAGGACAATTCAGGCTGTGTTCTGTAGTAATTCTGCTGTTATATGTTCGTTATTACATTTTTGATGACTCAGGCGGCATTACCGGTTGATCCACGCTCGTAACTGAAGTTGCGGAAGAATGGTTGATAATATTGACAGTACTAGCGGAGAAACCCAGCGTTGCCCAGGTATATATTTATAGCTGTGTGTCGGCGCCCGTACCACTCAGCGTCTGTCCCTGAGCTTAACATTTATGTCGTCATGTCTCGTGAAGTATGTGTCGTGTAAAGGTATAATTCTGCACTTACTTTCGGTGGTATATGTGCATATTGGCTGCAAAAATGCACTACTGGCCATTAAAATTGCTACGCTTCGAAGATGACGTGCTACAGACGCGAAATTTAACCGACAGGTAGAAGATGCTGTGATATGCAAATGATTAGCTTTTTAGAGCATTCACACAAGGTTAGCGCCAGTGGCGACACCTACAACGTGCTGACACGAGGAACGTTTCCAACCGATTTCTCATACACAAGCAGCAGTTGACCGGCGTTGCCTGGTGAAACGTTGTTGTGATGCCTCGTGTAAGGAGGAGAAATGCGTACCATCACGTTTCCGAGTTTGATAAAGGTCGGATTGTAGCCTATCGCGATTGCGGTTTATCGTATCGCGACATTGCTGCTCGCGTTGGTCGAGATCCAATGACTGTTAGCAGAATATGGAATCGGTGGGTTCAGGAGGGTAATACGGAACGCCGTGCTGGATCCCAAAGGCCTCGTATCACTAGCAGTCGAGATGACAGGCATCTTATCCGCATGGTTGTAACGGATCGTGCAGCCACGTCTCGATCCCTGAGTCAACAGATGGGGACGTTTGCAAGACAACAACCATCTGCACGAACAGTTCGACGACGTTTGCAGCAGCATGGACTATCAGCTCGGAGACCATGGCTGCGGTTACCCTTGACACCATCACAGACAGGAGCGCCTGCGGTGGCTTACTCAACGACGAACCTGTGTGCACGAATGGCAAAATGTCATTTTTTCGGATGAATCCAGGTTCTGTTCACAGCATCATGATGGCCGCATCCGTGTTTGGCGACATCGCGGTGAACGCACATTGGAAGCGTGTATTCGTCATCTCCATACTGGCGTATCACCCGGCGTGATGGTATGGGGTGCCATTGGTTACACGTCTCGGTCACCTCTTGTTCACATTGACGGCACTTAGAACAGTGGACGTTACATTTCAGATGTGTTACGACCCGTGACTCTACCCTTCATTCGATCCCTGCAAAACCCTACATTTCAGCAGGATAATGCACGACCGCATGTTGCAGGTCCTGTACGGGCCTTGCTGGATACAGAAAATGTTCGACTGCTGCCCTGGCCAGAACATTCTCCAAATCTCCCACCAATTGAAAACATCTGGCCGATGATGGCCGAGCAACCGACTCGTCACAATACGCTACTCACTACTCTTTATGAACTGTGGTATCGTGTTGAAGTTGCATGGGCAGCTGTACCTGTACACGCCATTCAAGCTCTGTTTGACTCAATGCCCAGGCGTTTTAAGGCCGTTATTACGGCCAGAGGTGGTTGTTCTGGGTACTGATTTCTCAGGATTTATGCACCCAAATTGGGTGAAAATGTAATCACATGTCAGTTCTAGTATAATGTATTTGTCCAATGAATACCCGTCTATCATCTGCATTTCTTCTTGGTGTAGCAATTATAATGGCCAATAGTGTATTTCGGCTGTACAGGCGCTAATGAGGGAGTAACAAATTATAGCGTCATGCCTCATGCGATACTTCTACTGCATGTACAGCGGAAAAAAGTAAGCAATAAACATTTTTCTGTAGGGATCGTCGCCAGTAATAACCACAATAATGATAATTATAAAATCTTAAAGGTTTGAAATCATATGTAAAGTTTGTAGAAAGTCGTGAAGTACTCTCCTTCCCACATTTCGGGCTACGCTTCTTTTTCACCCCCGTCCTTTGATAGTAGGTTGTTCTTAGCCCCACAACGAATGTCACCTGGCAGTCGAGTATATGTCTGTGGTTCAGGAGGAGATGTGGGAAACACAAACGCGCGCGCACGCACACACACACACACACACACACACACACACACACACACACACACTCTCTGTTGTTTCGTTTTTCTAGCCGTTCGGTGTGGCCGAGCGGTTCTAGGCGCTACGGTCTGGAACAGCGCGACCGTCACGGTCGCAGGTTCGAATCCTGCCTTGGGCATGGATGTGTGTGATGTCCTTAGGTTAGTTAGGTTTAAGTAGTTACTACGGTCGCAGGTTCTAATCCTGCCGCGGGCATGGATGTGTGTGATGTCCTTATGTTAGTTAGGTTTAAGTAGTTTTAAGTTCTAGGGAACTGATGACCTCAGAAGTTAAGTCCCTTAGTGCTCAGAGCAATTTTTCTAATATGAGTGTATTTAAAAGTCCAGATTATTGAACATCTATTGAGACATGAGGGGCTTCAAAAAATAGTAATAGAGGGATGTGGCGATGGAAAAGGCAGTAGCTAAAGGCCACATTGATACAATTATAGAACACGTCAGTTGTAGCTCCTGCACAGAACTGCAGGACGACGCAAGAAGACGTACAGACTGGGGACGTCCTGCCAAGCAATCCACCGATTGAACGCTTGTGGACGAAAAGGAGAATGTCCCTCCAGAACCAGACTGTATACATCCAGAGCGAGCGCGGCCGCTACAGTGGCTGCGCAGGATGTTGACTTATACGCGCAAACACAGAGCGCGCTTGTCTAGGAATCGCCGTACGTCTCCGGTTAATTTGGGGGATTCGGCGGGCGCCTTATACGGCGGACGGCAGGTGGAGAAGCGGCGCCGCGTCGCGTGTGTACACACGACACACATCAAATTAGGCCGGCCGGGCCGGCGTTGTCTTGCGAGCAGACGCCGCCGCGCAGCACGCGACACACACATACTGTAATTGAATCGGCGGCGGGCGCGCCGTGTGCGTTATACAAGCACCATTAGCTGATGGGCCGCCGCCGCTGCTGCCACATCCCGTAGGGACGCAGCGGCCGCCAGCCGCCGGTCGCCGGTCGCCCTGCCTAGGTATAGGGCCGCGAGGGTCCGCCGGGACGTCGGTGACAGACACAGCGCAGCCGCCGCCATTCACCTGCAGCGTTCAGTGCAGGCCCGTCTGCGCAAGTATTACTAGGCTACCTCCTGCGACGAACTTGCGACCTGTCGATAAGGCCGCTATTACACTATCAAATTTCTTTGTCAAAGACTTGATCTACATCTACATCTGCATGATTATTCTGCAATTCACATTTAAGTGCTTGGCAGAGGGTCCATCGAACCACATTCATACTATTTCTCTACCATTCCACAGCGCGCGGGAAAAACCGACACCTAAACCTTTCTGTTCGAGCTCTGATTTTTCTTATTTTATTTTGATGATCATTCCTACCTATGTAGGTTGGGCTCAACAACATATTTTCGCATTCGGAAGAGAAAGTTGGTGACTGAAATTTCGTAAATAGATCTCGCCGCGACGAAAAACGTCTTTGCTTTAATGACTTCCATCCCAACTCGCGTATCATATCTGCCACACTCTCCCCCCTATTACGTGATAATACAAAACGAGCTGCCCTTTTTTGCGCCCTTTCGATGTCCTCCGTCAATCCCACCTGGTAAGGATCCCACACCGGGCAGCAATATTCTAACAGAGGACGAACGAGTGTAGTGTAAGCTGTCTCTTTAGTGGACTTGTTGCATCTTCTAAGTGTTCTGCCAATGAAACCCAACCTTTGGCTCGCCTTTCCCACAATATTATCTATGTGGTGTTTCCAACTGAAGTTGTTCGTAATTTTAACACCCAGGTACTTAGTTGAATTGACAGCCTTGAGAATTGTACTATTTATCGAGTAATCGAATTCCAACGGATTTCTTTTGGAACTCATGTGGATCACCTCACACTTTTCGTCATTTAGCGTCAACTGCCACCTGCCACACCGTACAGCAATCTTTTCTAAATCGCTTTGCAACTGATACTGGTCTTCGGATGACCTTAGTAGACGGTAAATTACAGCATCATCTGCGAACAACCTATGAGAACTGCTCAGATTCTCACCCAGGTCATTTATATAGATCAGGAACAGCAGAGGTCCCAGAACGCTTCCCTGGGAAACACCTGATATCACTTCAGTTTTATTCAAAAATGGTTCAAATGGCTCTGAGCACTATGGGACTCAACTGCTGAGGTCATTAGTCCCCTAGAACTTAGAACTAGTTAAACCTAACTAACCTAAGGACATCACAAACATCCATGCCCGAGGCAGGATTCGAACCTGCGACCGTAGCGGTCTTGCGGTTCCAGACTGCAGCGCCTTTAACCGCACGGCCACTTCGGCCGGCTCAGTTTTATTCGATGATTTGCCGTCTATTACTACGAACTGCGACCTCCCTGACAGGAAATCACGAATCAGGTCGCACAACTGAGACAATACCCCATAGATGTGATTAAATATTTTGTAGCGCTAGAAGGGGCATTACACTGTCATCATATTTGTCGTCAAAGTTCAAGATGCTGACAACAACAACTTGTTATTAACCGCAGTAGTTGCACGTACCACAATTGCACTATGTGCACATGAGTAAGAGACGCGGGGGAAAAAAAAGGAAACGTACCTGGGTGAAGCCGTAGGTTTTACGACGACATTATAAAAGCATTCAACAAAACTTGTTACATGAGCTTATAGTGGAGGATGTCAAGTCGTACATCAATTACTTCAGAATGGATGGGCATACATTTCTGTATGTGCTCAGTGATGTGTATCCTCATGTCGCAAAGCACAGTATTCACTTAAGAACTGCTACATCTGCATAAGTCAGGCTCAATGTAACACTCCGATTCCTTGCTAAAGGGCCGGCCGCGGTGGCCATGCGGTCCTAGGCGCTGTAGTCCGGAACCGCGGGACTGCTACGGTCGCACGTTCGAATCCTGCCTCGGGCATGGATGTGTGTGATGTCCTTAGGTTAGTTAGGTTTAAGTAGTTCTAAGTGTAGGGGACTGATGACCTCAGATGTTAAGTCCCATAGTGCTCAGAGCCATTTGAACCTTGCTACAGGAGACGGTTAGGTTAGGTTAGGTTAGGTTAGGTTAAGTCTACAACCTTCTTAATCTGTTTTTGTATTCACGGTGCCTCACGTTGTAAAGCGCCTCATCAGCTTCATACATCTCTATTAATTTTGTAGTTGTCGGCACACACCAATTGTATTTACCGGCAATGTTTATAAAAACAATACAGACGACAGAACGCTGCAGCGATGCTAGCTCTCCATGTGATAACTTGTCACTTTGCAGTGAACAGAAGACAAGCGACTTCTTTGATCAAATCTACAGCGAGGCCCTAGATTTGATCAAATATTGGACGACATTTGACAAAGTTCCCTATTGCACCATCAGATATCTTTGACAAAGATTTTTGACAGAGATATTTGACAAAGAAATTTGATAGTGTAATACCGGCCTAATCAACAGTATGCTATCGAACGTCAATAGTAGGGCCGCGTAGACTTACGGGGTGACAGTTTTTGAACCATATGAAATAATATCGTCATATCTTCTGAACTGTTTGCTTTAGGACGTTAAACTGCGCGGTTGGCCGCGGGGCTTGATGGGAATTAGTATGCGCATGCGCAGGTGCATTGTTGTTGTCCGCCATTTGCACATGAAAATGTCACGGTACAGCGTGTCTGAGCGTATAGCCCTTTTGAAAGCCTACTATGCGAGCAATAACAGCCCAGCTGCGGCTCAAAGGAAGGATAACCATAAACTGTTGAATCGGATAAAAAAATGAAAATTTGTGCCGGATCGAAATTCGAGACCGGGTTTCCTGGTTATCGCGAACGGGAAATGCGGGTTAGAGTCCCGGTCCGCCGCAAATTTTCATTGTCATCATTCCATTCTATAGCTGATGGTTGTCCTTATTCGCAATTGTGAATACATTTAGTGTATTTCATAACAGCTGCTGTAGCCACATTTATGTTCCTTTGGACATGCATGCAGGTCTTAAGAAAATTTGCATCGTAATCAGAATAACACAGGTCTGACAGGAATCCGAAAGAAATTTTACTCCAAATGTGATCCCACAAATAAGCCTCAGAACCCAAAACACATCATCGAGTTGGATCGGACGTTACTGCCTCATCCACGCTACAGTCCGCACATTTCGCATTCAGGCTTCCATCAGTTTAGGCCACTCAAAAATTGTCTACGACACCGTTTGAAGAGTCTGCACCTCGTGGTCTAGTGTGTTGCTGCCTCTGGATCACAGGGTCCCGGGTACGATTCCCGGATGGGTTGGGGATTTTCACCGCCCGGGGATTGGGCGTTCGTGTTTGAGCCGTGCCGGCTCGTATCGATTGATCGATCGGGTCGGTATGGTGTGATCTTTGGGCTCGGCCGTTTGACGTGGCTTTTGGCCGCGACGAGCGTGTGGTGCTAGAGAGGGAAAACCGGAGAGCCGCGCGGCCTTGGAGAATCAGGGGGAGCGTGCTTGAGCAGGCCGGGGCACGACGCAGAGGTTGTGGTGTGTTTGGCACGACTGCAAGACCGAACCTGGCTTGTTGTGTGGGAACAGGACTCGGCCACATTACCCGAATCGGTGCGGCCCTGGTTTGGATCTGTAAAGGATTTCATAAAAGATTTGGTTTATCTGGACTTTGTGATGTGATACAGTCCGAGTAAGCGAGGTGTATTAATTGCTACTATTGCTGTTCGGAGTAACAGACGGCATAAGCCAGTATGGTGAAACTGTAATATTTTTCCTGGTGCAGTGAGCTGTGTGGACGTTGTTATAGTTGGTTCAAAGCACAGGCTTAACATTGAATCTGTACGTTCTGTGTTATCTAATCGCATTACTTGTTCACTCGTAAACAGTGAAATGGTAGTCTTACTTGACTGTTTAAGTTTATCAGTATCCAGTTAAGGGGTAATTTAAATGAGCTCCCCAGTTTCAGTGGGCATATGTTAACCTACTATAGTTCAATTCTTTTATCTTGGCGGCTCGCGCATGCCCGCCCAGACGCTGGAGATTGCTGCGTTGCCAGTTGCACACGACGCACGCGCCAATAGAAGCAGCGCCATAGTATAGCATAGTTCGCAAGCTTACGTTTAGGGGGGAGCGCGCAGTTCATGAAGTAAAGCCACCACGGCCGCATTAACCCCCTTCGCTGCTACAAAGACGTGCTCCCCGCATTCCGCGCTGGGCGCGATTTTGTCACTGCACTGCTCGCCTGTGCAGACACATCGTGTTCCAACTGCTTTGACACTCTTATCATTCGATTCCACAAAAACTATTTGGCCCAAAAATTTGATTTTTACATGTCTTCTTGACTGATACCTTCCCCCCATAAATGACTTAATTTTGTTTCGATGTTCAACTGAGTTATTATGCAGCATTAAATATAGTAAACCTTTGCACGAAATTTTGAAGAGTTTGCAGAGGTAAAAGTCCATAGAGTTTTCTTTCCGTATGGTCGATTTTAGTTGCCACAATGTTGAGAATGAAATGTGGACAAGATACCTAAATTTCATATAAAATTTACTGTATAACAAAATCTCATTTAATGTAAGTACCACATAGGTGTCGTATGTAATATTGAGAAATATTCCGTCTTTCGCGACTGTAACAAAAGTTTTATTTACATTGAGCACGTTTGGCTTTATTTTAAAGCACTTCAATCAATCAAAAGGAAGCAGACAAAATACATTAAACAAAACTGTGGACTTACAAAAACATTAGGACTTGAATATACCGTCTATCAGTGAAGTGCTCTGAGCTATGTCAAATATAATTTTTGTGTGTGGCACACACAAACATCATTTATTTGCTAAAACACTCATCAGCCAACACAAACGTTGAATATTGCCGGCCGCGGTGGCCGTGCGGTTCTAGCGCTGCAGTCCGGAACCGCGGGGCTGCTACAGTCGCAGGTTCGAATCCTGCCTCGGGCATGGATGTGTGTGATGTCCTTAGGTTAGTTAGGTTTAAGTAGTTCTAAGCTCTCGGGGACTGATGACCTAAGATGTTAAGCCCCATAGTGCTCAGAGCCATTTGAACCATTTTTTGAACGTTGAATATTGTGTTACCGCAGCACAAAACTACGAAAGGTGACTTGGCAATGGAGGACACAAAATATTGTCCACTGAAGATGCTTCAAAAGAGAGAAACGCGTCTGGTCTAAATAAGTCGCTTATTACAGTTGCAGAAGAGGAATATATTTCAGTACCATTGGTAAAACTGCGACTGTGGAACAAAAACAAGAAAGAGAACATGAGTATCATTGTGTATGTGCCGTACCTTACATTGATTGCAGTGCTTTAAAATAAAGCCAAACGCGTCCGGTGTAAATAAAACATTTATTACAGTCGCGAAAGACGGAATATTTCTCAATATTACATACGACACCTATGTGGTACTTAAATTAAATGAGATATTGTTATACAGTGAATTTTATATGAAATTTAGGTATCTTGTCCACATTTCATTCTCAACATGTGGCAACTAAAATCGACCATACGGAAAATACACGCTATGGACTTCTACCTCTGCAAACTCTTCAAAATTTCGTGCAATGGTTTACTACATTTAATGCTGCATAATAACTCAGTTGAACATCGAAACAAAATTAAGTCATTTATGGGGGGAAGGTATCAGTCAAGAAGACGTGTAAAAATCAAATTTTTGGGCCAAATAGTTTTTGTGAAATCGAATGATAAGTGTGTCAAAGCAGTGGGAACACCATGTGTCTGCACAGGCGAGCAGTGCAGTGATGACAAAATCGCGCACAGCGCGGAATGCGGGGAGCACGTGTCTGCAGCAGCGAAAGGGTTAATGAAGAGACAAAGCACTAGAAATTTCAATTGCATTCAAACTAATAAAATTTGTGAAGTAAGGCACTTCGATATTGTTTTTAAATAACGAAAATATTAAGCACCGCACAAGGATTGAACTCATAACCTTATGCGTAGAAGCACACTACCTTAACCATTACGCTAACGCAGCTCGTTTGAGTACAGAACGTCATGAGGACTATAACACGTCACGCAAAATACTGATAAACACTGTTGATATGACTATGAATTACTCACGCTTCGTCGAAGTACAATAGGAAATAAACAATTACCGCTGTTCTTTAATGCGCAAAAGCGGTTTGTGAGATTGATACAAACACCTTTCCCTGCTATCGCCTGAATGAGGAGTCTTACTGCTTGTTTGGTTTAATTAATTAATTAATAGAATATGAAGGAATTGGTATAAAGAATGCTTTTTCCAAACTTTCTATAAAAGGAAGTCTTCTGTCAAGACATTGCTTTCGTTCTATTACTTTATTTATGGCTGAACGTTTCTAAAACTGAAGACACTCGTCCATGCTCTGCACTGCAGTCGACATCTGGCAATGTCGTTCTCTGTTCATTGGCTGACTGTGTTTTGTGACGTCAGATGCGCAGAACGAACCTAAACTCGGCCGCCTACATAAATGACGCGCACTTTAGTGTAGTTTAAATTTCTAAGCTGACTTGGTATTATGCTGTTCGCCCTCGTCCTTTAAGGTTACCTCAAGGGCATTAGTTATTGATTCACCCTTGACTATTTTATTTGAATGTTCGTGAAATAGGCTATTATTTTATACATCGTAGTTATTTTACGTTTGAGGAATCAATGTTTGCCGTCCCCCCCCCCCCTCTCTTTCTCTGAAATTGTGTAGTAGCACGGGCTCTAAGACCTTTTCTTCAGTGTGTTATAGTGTTCTGTGTGCGGCACCGCGGCCGGCTCGCCCGCTTGCTGTGGGTTCTGTCTGGGTCCAGCCGCCTCTGGTCTGGGTCCAGTGCCCCCTTTCCCTTCTGCTACTTGAATTAGCCCGTACCTTTGTAACGTCACGTGTTTTGAAAACGTGTCACGAAGGGGTGTATCCGTTTGTATTTTTTTTTTTTTAATTTTGTGATATCCATGACTGGTTAAACTTTTTCTCATTATTGTAGCCTCCTTTCGCGAGCTTTACTGTGTACAGAATTTAATTAACTTGCGAATCACTTAATGCCTGTTTAAAGATTAATGCCGTTGTTTGAATAGGGCGCTTGCCCGTGCTTGTAAGGATTCTTTGCTAACTTAACCTTACCACAAAAATTTTAAAAATAAAATTTTATTTCCTAAAGAAAAGTTTAATAAAAGTGTTCTTGTTATAAACCGTGAATGTTGCTTATGTGGCCCGGCCCTCCCACTCAATAGCAATTGCCTGATTAGGGTGGATTGACCACCACAGTGTTCTCCTCATCATTTCATCATCATTCATGAAATTGGCGAGATTGGAGTGAGTGATGGTTGGAAATCTGTACGGGCGCTGATAACCGCGCGGTTGAGCGCCCCACAAACCAAACTTCACCAGCCGACCGGAGTGGCCGAGCGGTTCTAGGCGCTACAGTCTGGAACCGCGCGACCGCTACGGTCGCAGGTTCGAATCCTGCCTCGGGAATCGATGTGTGTGATGTCCTTAGGTTAGTTAGGTTTAAGTAGTTCTAAGTTCTAGGGGACCGATGACCTCAGAAGTTAAGTCCCATAGTGCTCAGAGGCATTTGAACCATTTTTGAACCAAACTTCCCCACAGTTTGGATATGTGAGAGCGTGACTGGCGCAGTCAAAACATGGCTGGAGCACGGACAAGAGTTGTTACCAGCAGCTGACGTAAGGCCACAGAACGAGATGGAGATATTGTAAAAAAAAATACCTGGTACATATAAAAGAAACGTTGAGTCATACTGTCGCCAAATACAAATTGTTGAGAGTAAAAATGTTCTGAGAAAGAAATTGTGGGGCATTATTTGTTGAAGTACTACCCTTCAACATGGTGTAAGCGTGGTGTCCAGAGTACAGATACTCTTTCTCGAAATAACGTTTGTACGGCTGCGAATTGGGTACTAATTTCTGTTGCGCTGTAGCACAGTGTAACAGTTATTGCTACTCCGTGCTGGGACCGGCGAGGGAAGATGCAGCCGTAGCGAGCGGGGGAGGAGGCTTGCGCGCGGTCCCGCGTGTAATCGCATTGCCTCCGGGCGGCGGATCAAAGCGCGCCGCGGGAAGTCGCGTCTTTTGTGGACCTCCTTACCTCCGCCTCTTTCCTTAATTAGCCCGATAATTCTGCACGGGCGGTGTCGCTCCATTGTCTGCGGATGTCTGTACTAGATAGATTGTGCGCCACCAATAGCTTCCGTCTTTCTCCGACAGCGAAACACGGTTTCACGCACGGCGAGTGGATTCGAAGAACACTTCCACTCATTTTTGTCTTTCTCCTCCTGCCCTCCGTGACGGTAAGAAGCCATTACAAAAGAATTCCAGGGTTGTCGGAAGCCCGATGTGGCCTCGAATTGTTATTGATCTACATTTGTAAAGGAGCGGCCATTTATTTTGTCAGAAACCTACGCTTGCAGTGTGTAGGGGCAGCCGCTGTTTTCAGGAAATCCTGCTTCTTTGATTACATCAAACAGAATCCCCTGTTAGATACACCGCCCATTATACCTTTCAGCAAGTATCTTCTGAGTCCTTTTTTATTGTGCCTTTTGCCCCAACTTGCTGAAGCCGGAAGATTCGACGATTGTTGGAATCTGGATAGGAAGGTTCAGAGCTGGAACTGTTACTATCCTTTGACAGTGTTCACTGGAATATATTCTTTGAATATCTGATGGTAGCAAAGATAAAATGCAGGGAAGGGGAGATTATTCGAATTGCATTTTTAAGAATCGAAGGATGCGAGTGGGAAGCAGCAATTAAAATAGTGCCACGAGCATATAAAATGTCAATAATTTTAATTACGTGTCAGATCAGAACTAGGAACGGACACAGGCTTTCAGGTGCATGCAACAGACGGGTGACAAACAGGATGAGATAACCGAAAACTGTTCGATTCTCATCGCCTGACCAAACACGTCAGGGAGGATTATTCGTGACCGGTTCGCCAAGGCGACAAGGTTTGATAAGTTTCCTTTAATTTACGTCTATGGTCACAAACTTTTTGCTAACAGATTACCGGTTTCGGTCTTTAATGACCATCATCAGATCTGCAGCAAAAATGGGAAAAAACATAAATACACTCGCAAACTGTCTACAGCTTAAGAGCAATACATAGACCATAATGAGAAATAGTAATTGCAAAATTTACATTTGTGCGCTTTAAATATGAAGAGGCATTCCTGTTTCATAAAAACAAAGTCCTAATGTACTGCAGCCATAATGGCATCGTCAAATGTTAAATGCGAAATCAGCACCAGCATCGTCAGATACATATAAATAACATCATATGCACGAGTCATATTGTCAGTAGCACTACTGTTCAAAACAAGCTACCGTACAGTAGCCACAAGATGTTTGTGTTGTAAGTTCACCAGATGTCGCTAATGTCGGCATACACTAGTTTTCAATAATTAATTGAAACAGCGAAAATTAATTAATTATTGAAAACTAGTGTATGCCGACATAGCGACATCTGGTGAACTTACAACACAAACATCTTGTGGCTACTGTACGGCAGCTTGTTTTGAACAGTAGTGCTACTGACAATATGACTCGTGCATATGATGTTGAATGTGGCTCTGAGCACTATGGGTCTTAACATCTGAGGTCATCAGTCCCCAAGAACTTAGAACTACTTAAACCTAACTAACCTAAGGACATCACACACATCCATGCCCGAGGCAGGATTCGAACCTGCGACCGCAGCGGTCGCGCGGTTCCAGACTGAAGCGCCTAGAACCGCTCGGCCACTCCGGCCGGCCCAAATGATGTTATCTATATGTGTTTGACGGTGCTGGTGCTGCTCCTGCTCCTTTTTCACAGAACCAAGAGTAATTTCAGTGATTAGCAGGAACAAGTTGCTGATTAGTACTTGTCTATAATCAGAGTTGGAAAGAACACGCTAAAAATGACAAACAAATCGGGTACACATGGTATCTTCACACAGTTGATTGTGACCCGATTGCCGCGCGGGATTAGCCGTGCGGTCTGTGGCGCTGCAGTCATGGACTGTGCGGCTGGTCCAGGCGGAGGTTCGAGTCCTCTCTCGGGCATGGGTGTGTGTGTTTGTCCTTAGGATAATTTAGGTTGAGTAGCGTGTAAGCTTAGGGCCTGATGACCTTGGCAGTTAAGTCCTATAAGATTTCACACACATTTGAACTTTTTTTTTGTGACCCGACTGTCAAACGATGACTTTGATCTCAGCGCCGTGTAGATGTTATGCGAGTGCAGGAGGGCATACGCCTGCGTTTGACGATGCTTCCTTCGTTTTGGTTCATACTGGGACGAAACAACGAAAGCAGGCATACCCGCAGTTATCTTCACGCAACATCTGACACAACACTCAGATGTAGGAAAAAGGCAGACTTTGTAAGAAAGAAGTGCGAAATCGGTTACGAGACTTAGGTGGCGAAGTGCTACGCAAACGCCGGGCGGTGTGGCCGTGCGGTTCTGGCGCTTCAATCTGGAACCGCGTGACCGCTACGGTCGCAGGTTCGAATCCTGCCTCGGGCATGCACGTGTGTGATGTCCTGAGGTTAGTTAGATTTAAGTAGTTCTAAGTTCTAGTGGACTAATGACTACAGATGTTAAGTCCCATAGTGCTCAGAGCCATTCGAACCATTTTTGCTACGCAAACAACGCACTACCGCAGGTTAAGAAGAAATGAGAATTACGCCATGCAGCGATTCCAAAGTACTTGTGGTCTGTATTGTCCACAGTAACTAAAAGAAGTAACGTATCTGAAGAAAACTGTGTAATCAAGTGCTTTCTGTCACTTTTTTTTTTACCTCTACATATTGTGCGACCAAGGATTTCACATTATCATGAAATTCGTATAGAGATTCATTCCCCGTCCGATCCGCTTGTCGCAAATTTTCGTTTAGGAGAACCAGTACGAGATCTTCGGTTACAAGTAAACTTTTTCGCGTGTCTCGTTAAAATTCTTCTGAATGTACTGCTACATCAACTTCCAAAATAATTACTTACAATGCTGAAACATTAAAGTATCCGACGTGACGGATATTTCAGTATTTTAGTATTGTGAAGATTTTGGAAGGTGATGTAGCAGTGCACCCAGTGTGATTTTAATGAGGACATCTGCCGCGGAAGCCTACACATTTATGCTTTTCGTTTGTGTGAAGTTCGAGGAAGACTTGTATCAGTTTCCTTTGTGCGTACCGTTTTTTCGCAATACACGAAATGATGTATCAGAATGAAGAGGTGGCAAAGGGGTACTTGTATTATCCCAAGTTTTACAGATGCAGGGTGCTCTTAACGGAAGGCAGCCATTAGCGCGGGAGCACTGTAGCGTACGTTGCCATTGACAGCTCGTTCCGGAAATAGGCTCGTGCGTAGGCGCGCGACCCGGCGCGTACGCACGCACGCACGCACGCACGCCGCATCGGCGACGCGCGCAACATTTAAAGCCGTCCGGCGCGACGCGCTAATTGGCTTAGCCTGTAGGGCCTGTCGCTGAATGTTTGATGCGCCGAGTGGTGGTTTCGGCGTCGTTTGAATGTTTGATCGGAGGCCCCGTGCCCTCTGCGGCCGCCCCCGCCATCAGATCCTCCTACTCCCCCCCCCCCCCCGCCCCCTCCCCCCTCCCAGTGCCCTGCAACATTGATGCGTCTCTCTTGCTGGCGCACTGCCGCCATCTACGGGTCGCCATGGTCACCTCACAGCCGCCCCACCATACGCGTAAAAAGAATCGGCTAGCAGGTGAGAGCTATCGAACCAATTACTGTAGCACTGAAGCTGCATTACGTTCCTGGGAATGAAGGCAGGTGCTACTAGAGAATCGGTACCGCCTCATCGCATTCTCCTAGAAGCTTTCTATCTTGCACTTTCCGGTTCAGCTCACCTTCGTGTTAGATGCTTGACAACCAGTTCTCCGCTCTGCTGATTGGTGAATCTCACGTTTCCAGAATGAAATTTTCACTCTGCAGTGGAGAGAACGCTGGTATGAAGCATCTGCCAGATTGTGCAAAATAAGTTTTAAACCTGATGTTGTTGGAATTGTAGCCATCTTTTCCTACAAAATGATTCAAATGGCTCTAAGCACTATGTGACTTAAGATCTTAGGCCATCAGTCCCCTAGACTTAGAAATACTTAAACCTAACTAATCTAAAGCCATCGGCACACGGACTGTGCTGTCGAACGTCAACGTTGAGCGTGCCAAGTTCAACGTGCTGCTGAACGCTCAGGAAAGATGCGACGTGTGCATACGGTACGTGGGCCCTAACGTGGTATACGCGATCGCAACGCACTCTAGCGCCAGTTTGAGGGATGTTTCTAGTTCGTAAATCACACTGTTTACTCAACGGGCGCGCGTAAAATTCCCACGTTCGCTCTATTAAAACGCACATTTCCTCCATCGTCCACGAAAAGGAAAGTACTATGTCCAATCACTAACGACACAGGCTTATAAAAGTTCCATTACAAACAGTGCGAGGTAAGTTTTGGGTGGATCTTCAGTGTGTTGCTGCCTTCAAATAAGCTACTCTTATAATACGCACGTTACAATAACGTTTCTCATTATTTTATTGGAACGAATCACACAACTAAGAACGGGTTTTCCAGTGATTCCCAATTTGATGGTGCTCAGAAACGGCATATACAGGGTGTTACAAAAAGGTACGGCCAAACTTTCAGGAAACATTCCTCACACACAAAGAAAGAAAATATGTTATGTGGACATGTGTCCGGAAACGCTTACTTTCCATGTTAGAGCTCATTTTATTACATCTCTTCAAATCACATTAATCATGGAATGGAAACACACAGCAACAGAACGTACCAGCGTGACTTCAAACACTTTGTTACAGGAAATGTTCAAAACGTCCTCCGTTAGCGAGGATACATGCATCCACCCTCCGTCGCATGGAATGCCTGATGCGCTGATGCAGCCCTGGAGAATGGCGTATTGTATCACAGCCGTCCACAATACGAGCACGAAGAGTCTCTACATTTGGTACCGGCGTTGCGTGGACAAGAGCTTTCAAACGCCCCCATAAATGAAGTCAAGAGGGTTGAGGTCAGGAGAGCGTGGAGGCCATGGAATTGGTCCGCCTCTACCAATCCATCGGTCACCCAATCTGTTGTTAGGAAGCGTACGAACACTTCGACTGAAATGTGCAGGAGCTCCATCGTGCATGAACCACATGTTGTGTCGTACTTGTAAAGGCACATGTTCTAGCAGCACGGGTGGAGTATCCCGTATGAAATCATGGCGGTGAATCGAGGATGTACAGTACATACTGATGAAAATAAAATGAGCTCTAACACGGAAATGAAGCGTTTCCGGGCACATGTCGACACAACATCTTTTCTTTATTTGTGTGTGAGGAATGTTTCCTGAAAGTTTGGCCGTACCTTTTTGTAACACCGTGTATACATAAAGGCTTGAAATGGCGCCTCATAACTCTGTACTGAAGGGAGGCGGCGTGCGTGTGACGTAGGTGGCGTTGCGCCATCTCATTGGTCAACGCTCAGACGCACGCTCAGAATATCTGACATGCCAGATATTACTGTGCACGTTCGGAAAGATTCTCGAACGTGCTATTCCACGCTATGACGACAGAAACCCGGCACGCTCAACGTTCGGATGCACGGTCCGTGTGCCGACGGCGTAAGGACATCACACACATCCATGCCCGAGGCAGGATTCTAACCTGCGACCGTAGCAGCAGCGCGGTTTCGGACTGAAGCGCTTAGAACCGCTCGGTCACAGCGGCCGCGCCAATTTTCAAATAGAAACAGAAACAAAAAAAAATGAACATTGTGTGTAGGGAAGTATGGAAAAAATTTCGTATCCATGTTTTCGTGAAAAAAACCTCCGAAATTATGAAACGGTCGTACAAAGAAATATGCATAATGTACAGATGTATAAATACTGTATCCAAATTAAGAAACATGATCACAGACAGCTTCTCTATTGTGGACGCAGGGGCTTCGCGTGTCTGTAACGCGATTTTGAAAAAGTCTGTAGGGTAGTGCGTCTTCATAGCTCTGTAGACGGCTGCTGTTTTCAACTACAGCTGTTTGCGCTTTGCAGTTGAAAGCTTTCAGAAGCAATGCCAGTTAGCAAAGATTTCCTTACCTTGACTCGACTGTATGTATTAAAACTTTATTCATGATGCGGCAATTTTTCACGCATCTGTATGTTTCGGAAGTCATATCTCTTGAACTGTATGTCCTACAATGATAAATTTGTCTAGGTACATTCAGCGGCATATGTGGATACCGTCTGCGAAATTTATTGCCAGTACAGTTAGCAGCACAGGAGTAATACATTTAAACTTCATGCTTACAGTTTTAAGACTGCGTGGGGTGAGTCTAGTTTTACTAGTAGCTTTAGTTTGTTAAGAGTGTAACTGCATTACCTGTACATTAGGTGTGTTGCATACCTGTCACGTGTTATCTTATTTTGATCGCTTCGTTTGCATCTGCGATCAGTCTCGTATTAGATTTCCCTAGAAACTGGAAGCAGCGATCTGTCTTGGCACTGAGTGAAGGTTTTTAAAGGACCATGTACCCAACAGAACATTTTTGTTCTACATAGTTATCCTCTTGTCTGTTACTTAAAAATAAACCGTGTTTGTAGCAGAATTGAAATCATCTATGTTGAAGTCTGGTTTTATTTGAAAATTGCTGATTTTTAACGTGAAACAGAGGAATGTTGTAGTAAACATAAAAGGAACGATATCGATTCATCATATTGAGCCAGAAAACGCAGTTTCCTCAGAAAAAGGTAAAATTTAAAAAAAAACGCAAAAATTATATTTCACATCACTTTAATATTTCATCGAGCTTATGTAAAAACACGTTCCTGTTATTCATAGCCGGCCGGGGTGGCCGAGTGGTTCTAGGCGCTACAGTCTGGAATCGCGCGACCGCTACGGTCGCAGGTTCGAATCCTGCCTCGGGCATGGATGGATGTGACGCCCTTAAGTTAGTTAGTAAGTTCTAAGTTCTTGGGGACTGATGACAAAAAAAAATGGTTCAAATGGCTCTGAGCACTATGGGACTCAACTGCTGAGGTCATTAGTCCCCTAGAACTTAGAACTAGTTAAACCTAACTAACCTAAGGACATCACAAACATCCATGCCCGAGGCAGAATTCGAACCTGCGACCGTAGCGGTCTTGCGGTTCCAGACTGCAGCGCCTTTAACCGCACGGCCACATGGCCGGCTGGACTGATGACCTCAGATGTTAAGTCCCATAGTGCTCAGAGCCATTTGAACCATTTTTTTTTGTTATTCATAAACAACATTCGCACTTATCAGTAGTAACAGGGATACCTTGCGTTTAGTCATGGTGAAGTCCGCCTCCGGTAGCTGAGTGGTCAGTGGGACAGAATGTCAATCCTACGGGCCCAGGTTCGATTCTCGGCTGGGTCAGAGATTTTCTCCGCTCAGGGACTGGGTGCTGTGTTGTCCTAGTCATCATCATTTCATCCCCATCGACGCGCAAGTCGCCGAAGTGGCATGAAATCTAAAGACTAGCACCCGGCGAACGGTGTACTCGACGGGAAGCTCCAGTCACACGACATTTATTTAGTTATGTCGAAAAACATTTTGCTGAATTCAAAATGACAACAGTAATTACATAAATACTATTATGTTTGCGATATAAACTAGGCTTGCATCAAAATTAATTGCTTTGGTTACATAAAAGCGCATAATTTACGCGATAAACTAACCTTTATTCTTCATAAAATGCAATTCATATTTTGTAAGGATGTAAAATACTCAGTAGACTACACAGAACGATACGCAGTTCTGCTTCTGCAAAACAAACAAACAGAAAACAGAGAGAAGTGGGCGTATTCCAATTTCTCTCTGGCACTTCCGTTTGTGTTTCTTTTCCTACCATTGCCACGAATACTACAGACTATCCTATTATTTACTACGTCATTTATGTACTGAACCAAAACTACTGAACTGTAGTTTTCGTAGGGTGCAGCACTAGTCATGCACGATGCGGCAGTTTTTCCACGCATCTGCTTGTTTATGGCGTCATATCTCTTGAACTATGTTAGCTATGTGGTTCTTACGTCCAGATCAATTGTCAGTTGACAGTAAGGGATATGTGTACCAAGTTCGGCTGAAATCACTCCATTGGTTTAGGAGGGGATGTGGAATACACACACACACACACACACACACACACACACACACACGTATATATATATATATATATATATATATATATATATATATAACGCATGGGGTGGCTACTCTGTATCACTGTCAATTCCTTGTGTACCTCTGTACGATAACTAGTCTCCTTTATTTTGTCCTTACGCGAAATGAAAAGCGATGCCACTACAATAGTTCTGCAAACTATGGCACACGCTAATTCTCTAGATTCTCTCAAAAGTGTTTCGCGGAATGATCGTCTTCTACCCTCAGGTATTACCATTTAAACTCACAGAGCATTTCCCACAACTTTCTGCAACAGATCGATCCGACTGTAACAATTCTAGTAGCACGCCTAAGGGCTAAGGGCTAGTTCGATGCCTTACTTTACTTCCACTCGTTGAGGATCGCAAGCACTCGAGTAGTACTCGAGAATTGGTCGTACAAGCGCCCTGGTTGCGGTCTCTTTTAGACTTGCAGTGCACTTTGTCAGAACACTCCCAAAAAAATGTTGTGAGCCATTCCTCACATCGATGTTACGTGGCCGTATCATTTCATGTCAGTTCACAACGCTAAGGCTAGATACTTAATCGACGCGGCTGACGCCGCATGCTACTGATACAGTATTCGAACGTTACGGCAATGTTTCTCCTATCTATTTGCATTACCTACATTATTTGTACAGATTTAAAAGCCAGCCGTCATTCTTCGCTTCAAATTCAAATTCTGTCCAAGTCACTCGCTGGCTTTATTTCGGCACACAGAAAAATGGTTCAATTGGGTCTGAGCACTATGGGACTTAACTTCTAAGGTCATCAGTCCCCTAGAACTTAGAACTACTTAAACGTAACTAACCTAAGGACATCACGCACGTCCATGCCCGTGGGAGGATTCGCACCTTCAACTGTAGCGGTCGCGCGGCTCCAGACTGTTGCGCCTAGAACCGCTCGGCCACCCCGGCCGGCTTCTGCATACACAACGGAAGTATTAGTAAACAGGTGTAGCATCGGTTTTATGTCGCTGGCAGAACTTAAAGAGACGCTATATTATATTACGTCATAGGGAGCTGACTGCACATTTGGTGGTTTTTTTATGTCATTGTGTGCGTGGTATGTATATAAGCTATTTCAGAAGACCAGCACACTAAGCATTTCTTGAAAATACGTCGGTTTTGGTACGACATCATATATATATCCACCAAATGTGCAGTTCAGCTCCATATGACGTAATACAATATAGCGTCTCCTAAGCTCTGCCAGCGACATAAAACCGATGCTACACCTCATTGCCTACGTTTCCTTTCACTCCTCGCAGTATAGTGGAACGCGGAATTCCGCGTTGTGGGGGTCAGCAGCTCCTGGTCCACGAAAGTTTCCTCGTACCGCGAGAGAGCGCCTTTGGTCCGCCCTCGGCAAGTGCGTAAACGCGAGAGCGACTGGGCGGGAGGGAGTCGCGCTATTCCGGTGCGTGACGGGACGAGCGGGCGCGCCGGTATGCAGTATGCAGGCCGGCTGAGTGGCAGGACAGGCGCGCGCGCTGCATTGTTAACGGCGTCCGCCCACCTCACGCCCGCCACGCCCCGTCGACAACTTCTGGCCGCCCCCGCCGTCAATCCGGCGTCAGCGGGCCCGCAGGTGTCGCCGCTGGCGCTGTCTCGCCGGCACCCAGTGCAGCGCCACCAGTGCTGCGGTTTCCTAGACAGACGAAAGCTTTGTCCGTAAATCACCAGCGCTCGTGCTAACCGTACGTAGCTCGCCCTTTTCACCGTGGAGGCAGGATGATTCTATACTTCTGTTTCCTAGGGTGCCTCAAACCATTCAACATTGTATGTCACTGTAAGACTCTTGCTAAAAGTGACAGCATACACAATCCGTCGCGCAGGAAAATTTACTGTTATGAAATACACTACTGGCCATTAAAATTGCTACACCAAGAAGAAATGTAGATGATAAACGGGTATTCATTGGACAAATATATTGTACTAGAACTGACATGTGATTACATTTTCACGCAATTTGGGTGCATATATGCTGAGAAATCAGTCCCCAGAGCAACCACCTCTGGCCGTAATAACGAACTTGTTACAGCTGGGCATTGAGTCAAACAGAGCTTGGATGGCGTGTACTGGTACAGCTGCCCATGCAGCTTCAACACGATACCACAGTTCATCCGGAGTAGTGACTGGAGTATTGTGATGAGCCAGTTGCTCGGCCATCATTGACCAGACGTTTTCGATTGGTGTGAGATCTGCAGAATGTGATAGCCAGGGCAGCAGTCGAACATTTTCTGTATCCAGAAAGGCCCGTAGAGGGCCTGCAACATGCAGTTGTGCATTATCCTGCTGAAATGTACGGTTTCGTAGGGATCGAATGAAGGGTAGAGCCACGGGTCGTATCACATCTGAAATATAACGTCCACTGTTCAAAGTGCCGCCAATCCGAACAAGAGCTGACCGAGACGTGCAACCAATGGCACTCCATACCATCACGCCGGGTGAAACGCCAGTATGGCGATGACGAATACACGCTTCCAATGTGCGTTCACCGCGATGTCGCCAAACACGGATGCGATCATCATGATGCTGTAAACAGAACCTGGATTCATCCGAAAAAGTGACGTTTTGCCATTTGTGCACCCACGTTTGTCGTTTAGTACACCACCGCAGTCGCTCCTGTCTGTGATGCAGCGTCAAGGGTAACGGCAGCCATGGTCTCGAAACTGATAGTCCATGCTACTGCAAACGTCGTCGAACTGTTAGTGCAGATGGTTGTTGTGTTGCAAATGTCCCCATCTGTTGACTCAGGGATCGAGACGTGGCTGCACGATCCGTAACAGCCATGCGCTTAAGATGCCTGTCATCTCGACTACTAGTGATACGAGGCCGTTGGGATCCAGCACGGCGTTCCGTATTACGCTCCTGAACCCACCGATTCCATATTCTGCTAACAGTCATTGGATCTTGACCAACGTGAGTATGAATGTCGCGATAAGATAAACCGCAGTCGCGATAGGGTACAATCCGATCTTTATCAAAGTTGGAAACGTGATGGTACGCATTTCTTCTCCTTACATGAGGCATCACAACAACGTTTCACCAGGCAACGCCGGTCAACTGCTGTTTGTGTACGAGAAATCGGTTGGAAACTTTCCTCACGTCAGCACTTTGTAGGTGTCGCCACCGGCGCCAACCTTGTGAGAATGCTCTGAAAAGCTAATCATTTGCATGTCACAGCATCTTCTTCTTGTCGGTTAAATTTCGCGTCTGTAGCACGTCATCTTCGTGGTGTAGCAATTTTAATGGCCAATAGTGTAGAATGGGGAGGGGCGTTCAATAAGTAATAAGTAATTCCGTTGAAAAAATTCGGAATTTGTTGTTAAGAGATCGTGGAATATTCCCGTGTGAGCCCCTATAATTTCATGAAGATCCCATTAGTGGCGGCACTGTACGTAGCCTTCACAATGGCGTCTGTCACGGAGGTGCGTTCCCAGCAGAGAGCTGTCAATGAGTTCTTTTGTCGGAAAACTAGAGGATCGTAGACACTCACAAGCGCTTGCAGAATGTCAACGGTGATCTGGCCGTGAAAAAAAGCACGGCGAATCGTTGGGCGAGGCGTCTGTCATCATCGCAGCAACATCGCACAACCCTGTCCTGTCTCCAGCGTGCCGGCCAGCTGCATAGCTGTCACTGCTGCAGTGCCGCAACGTGTGGCTACTCTCGTTCGAGCTAATCGACGAATGACAAACACCTTTCTGCAGAGTTGGTCGTTTCCATTCCGGGCTTCGGCGCTTTGTAAGTGACTCTTACTGAAAACACCATGTTTCGTCACCTGCTGCGGTGCAAGACATGAAGTTTTGGCCCCTAACGTCCGATCTTCCCATGCCTGTGTGGTGTGCCACTCTGTAGTCTTTGCGATCGTCAGTGAGCGGCGACTCATCTTCTTTTCTCCAAATTTTCTGCCAGAACGCGATACGCAATTGTTTTAGGATATCCTGTGGGGTCCTTAGTTATCCATTAACGATCAATTAGAAGAATTTCAGCCACATTTTGAACATTTTCTTCGACAAGAACTGTCGATGTTACTTTTGGACGTGGATCACTCTCTGCTATCACGAAACCTTCCATAACCCGTAAAAACATTTTTGTGACTCATTGCTTCACTGGCATAAACAGTGTGTATCTCTTCAAAAGTGTCTGTGGCATTTTGAATCAATTTGAAACAAAATTTAATGTTCGCGCGTTGCTCCTTTCACGACCTAAATTCAAAACATACTGTCAATCATTCGGTTATTTCGAGCAGTCTGTGATACCAGTATTACGAGCAGTCTGTGATACCAGTGCTGTTAAATGTGAAACGGAAGCTATTCGACATACCACGCTCGTTATTTCATGCATTCGTTTACAAATGGCATTAGTAGGTACGCGAATATGAAATCATTCACCTTTCCCTTGTGTGTAGTAGGCCCTCCAATACGTAACTAGCTCCAACTACGTAGCAAGTTGTCATCAACAGCGAGTGTTCATTGGAGACATAAGTTATATGAAGAGTGCCACTGGGAAATGTGATACGAACGCTGTAGTTCTCAGAGTTGATAAACCATATGTCGGATAGGTCGGCGCACACGAACTCCCCCCACAGGGAAAGAGACGATGGCAGTGCGAGAGAAAGAGAGAGACACAATGGCAGTGAGTTCGTGAGGGCCAGTGATAATGAAAGACAGAGTCTATGACAGCGACAATTAAGAAGAGAGAGAGAGATAGTGAGAAGAAGCAGCAGCAGTGGGAACGAATGAACGAAATAGCAGGAGTAAGAGAGAGACGTGGGAGACAAGAGCAGCGAGAGGGGACAGTAGTAGTGGGACAAAACGAAGGAGTCTGTGGCTATAAGATAGGAGACAGTGACAGTTAGAGATACTCAAGAGATAATTACAATGAGTGAGCTGAATGAGTGAGAGAGAGTAGGCAAGTAGGAGCGGAAGGGTATGAGCGACTTACAGCGGTGGACTAGTTGTGTGAACGAGTTACAGTCAGGGGAGCCAGAAGGAGTGAAAAATTAGCTGCATGTTAAAAAGAGCGCGTCTATGTTGGCATGGCAAAATTTTTGGGAAAGTTTCTAAAGATCCTGAGGAAGGAAGAATGAGGCAGCTGGAATTCCACTTCTCATTCAAAGTCATTTTAAAACAGAAGTGTATTTTCCATTGTACTTTGTTAGGCAATTTGAGTACCCTTAGCATATCAGCCACCTTTTTAGTCTGGTTAACGCATAGGTATCTATTGTCTAAATTGAAATTTACCCTACAATAAGAACAATAATGTTAGAAAAGTTATTAAGAAAATTACAAATTACGAAAATTGTTATTCAGGGGCAATGAACTATATAAAAATTATTAATTCGTCTAAAATAAAACATATGACTAAAACTGTTCTCGTCCGTGGACTGTGTGGTTACTGCTTTTTAATGTTCCGTCGTTTACCGAAGCATCGTTTCACAGTTTTAAGCACTGTCAACATGTAGCTACAGTGTTGTCAGATGCGAGTAAACTCCAAAAACTGCAACGTACTGCACGGCCAATTCTTTGAGACTACTATTCTTCTGTCTCCATATTCGCAGAAACTATAGTGGACATAGCACTCTTTCCGGAAAGGTCGCAGAAAAGTAAAAAGGCCGTAACATCGCCAGTGGCGTTAACTTACGCAGCAACACGAGAGGATGCTGTGGAAAAACTGCGTCCGTCCGCTCGCTCACACACACTGCTGCTCTCGCCAACGCCAGGGCAGTGGCGCGTGAAATGTCCGAACCGAGTCTCGCTCAAGCACAGCAGGTGAATAGTACCACCTTCTCTGCGCGTAGTGTTTTAATCTCTTCCGCACGTTTCATTCGTGTCATGATGACATGCGATAACTACATTTTCGTTCCGTGTACCACTCTGTTCTTCAAAAGAAAAATTGTTTGGCATTTTACAAAAAATGGTTCAAATGGCTCTGAGCACTATGCGACTAAACTTCTGAGGTCATCAGTCGCCTAGAACTTAGAACTACTTAAACCTAATTAACCTAAGGACATCACACACATCCATGCCCGAGGCAGGATTCGAACCTGCGATCGTAGCGGTCGCTTAGCTCCAGACTGTAGCGCCTAGAACCGCACGGCCACTCCGGCCGGCGGCATTTTACAGTTGAAAAAAATTGAAAGAGAGAGAGAGGGCGGGGGACACAGACGAAAACAATATACTGGATGTTCATTTATGAGTGGAGGGGAGCGACAGTAAATTTTGAAATTACGTGCAGTTTCTACGAAAAGCTAGCTTGTAAGTTTATCTTAGCATTCATTGCTATATGCGTCTGTAGGACTGTCTCTTAGACTACAGTGGGACGTCGTGACATTGAAGCTAACACCTCGATCAGTTGACTGCTCTTGGCGCCCATTTGCAGACAACTTCTGGCATGCTGGGGCTCGCTGTTGTGACCGAGCGGTTCTACGCGCTTCGGAACCGCGTTGCTGCTATGGTCGCAGGTTCGAATCCTGCCTCGGACATGTGATGTCCTTAGGTTAGTTAGGTGTAAGTAGTTCTAAGTTCTAGGGGACTGATGACCTCAGAGTCATTTGAACTATTTTTCAGTGATAAGGATCATTTCAATGAGGCGACAAAAGTCATAACACTGTGTCGGACCTCCATTTGTCCGGCGTAGTATAGCATCTCGACGTGGCATGGACTCAGCGAGTCGTCAGAAGTCTGCTACAGAAATATGGAGCAATGCTGCCTCCACAACCGTCCATAGTAGCAAAAGTGTTGCCAGTGCAAGATGTTGTGCACCAACTGACGCCTCGATTATGTCCCATAAATGTTCGATGGAACTGATGTCAAGCGATCTGGTCAGTCGAGTCAATCGCTCGAATTGTCCAGAATGTTCTTCAAACCAATCGCAAACAACTGAGGCCCGGTAACATGACGCACTGTCGTGGGAACATGAAGTCCGTGAATGGCTGAAATTGCTCCCCAGGGAGCCGGATATAACAATTTTCTGTTCAGTTGGACCAGAGGGCCCAGTCCGTTCCCTGTAAACACAGCCCACACCATTATGGAGTCACCACCAGCTTGCACACTGCCTTGCCGGCCGGAGTGGCCAAGCGGTTCTAGGCGCTAAAGTCTGGAAACGTGCGGCCGCTGCGGTCGCAGGTTCGAGTCCTGCCTCGGGCATGGATGTGTGTGATGTCCTTAGGTTAGTTAGGTTGTTCTAAGTTCTAGGGGACTGATGACCACTGCAGTTAAATCCCATAGTGCTCAGAGCCACTCCTTTTTTTTTCCACAGTGCCTTGTTTCCATGGGTTCGTGAGGTCTGCGCCTCTCTCGAACCCTACCATCAGCTTTTACAAACTTAAATCGGGACTCATCTGACCAGGACACTGTTTTCCGGTCGTCTAGGGTCCACCGAAAGGGTCACGAGCCCGAGAGAGGCGCTGCAGGCGTTGTCGTGCTCTTAGCAGAGACACTCGTGTCGGTCGTCTGCTGCCAAAGCCCGTTACCGCCAGATTTAACTGCTCTGTCCTAACGGATACGTTCGTCATACGTCCCACATTATTTCACGCAGTCTTCCTTGTCTGTTAACACTGACAGCTCTACGGAAACGGTGCTGCTCTCGGTCGTTAATTGAAGGCCATCGGCCACTGCGCTGCTCATGATGAGGAGTAATGCCTGAAATTTGGTATTCTCAGCACGCTCTTGACGCTGTGGATCTCGTAATACTGAATTCCGTAACGGTTTCCGAAATGGAATAATCCATGCGTTAAGATACAACTGCCATTCTGCGTTCAAAGTCTGTTAGTTCCCGTCGTGCGGCCGTAACCACGTCGGAAACCTTTTGACACAAATCACGTGAGTACAAATGACAGCTGCGCCAATGCGCTGTCCTTTTATAACATGTGTACGCGATGCTACCGTCGTCTGTATGTGTGCATAACGTAGTCCCTTGACTTTTGTCATCTCACTGTATAACTATTTTGTAAAAATACTTGAGTCATTAGACCGAAAACTCGATGAATGACGAAGCTTTTGAGGAGACATGGTATCTATGTCAGTACTACAAATGACTCGCAGTGCAACACATACAATAATTCACTGAATAACGGCAACTCTGTCGCTTTTGAGGAAAAAGAACTGTCAATACAGTTGTTCTATGTGTTAGCTACCCTTTGACCTGGGCAAATGGAAAATAACCACCCCATCAATATTAAAATTTTCCAAAAAATTAAGTTAAAAGTACTCCTGTCAGAGCGTTTTGAGAATTAATGCCTCCGATTTTTTAAAGTGAAAACTCTTAAAGCTTTTTAAATAAAACTAACATTATTAACATTCTACATCTTTATTCTTCATGTGTACGTTGTATACTTTGTGTTTAAACCGGGGACCTAGAAACGACGGAGAGGCTTCGTCCCGCCGTAGCCCTCAGTAGTTCACGATCCCACAACAGGCCACAGAAGTCCACCCACCCCACCGCCGCCCCACACACAACCCAGGGTTGTTGTGCGGTTCGGCTTCCAGTGCCCTCCCCCCCCCCCCCCTCCCACCGTGGGAACGCCTCATATCAGACGCCTGTAACCCGAAATGTTTGCGTGGTAGAGTAATTATGGTTTACGCGTACATGGAGACAGTGTTCGCGCAGCAATCGCCGACATAGTGTAACTGACGCGGAATAAGGGGAATCAGTCCGCATTCGCCGAGGTAGATGGAAAACCGCCTTAAAAGCCATCCACAGGCCCTCCAGCACACCGGACCTCGGCACTATTTCCGCCGGGCGTACTCGTGCTAGGGGACCGGCACGCCCGCCCGCTCGGGAAGCAGCGCCTTAGACCGCGCGGTTAGTCTGGCTTCATGTGTACATAACTGTTTCTCAACATATTCAATCTGACGGCGAACCAAGGAGAGATCGGTTTGTTCATAACGGTACTGCAGAATGCTTGATTTCATGACGGAGCCACGACCTCACTCTGCTTGCACGTTTCATCCCCCAGAAAGTTACGTCCCCGAAGGTGTGCTTTAAGTTTCGGAAACATATCAAGGTTAGGGCCTTAGGTGCTATCTTACTTGCGACGAGACGTTATAGGCTACATATTTTCCACTCACATGTAGCGTAAGTTACATCTATAAAACATTTAATAGTTGCTGTAGTGCAGAGAGAGGGGGAAAAAATAAAAACAGCTAACATTCATTGCGATAAGCATATCATAAGTTACATGTAGAAAACATGTAGTAGTTACCGTAGTGCAGAAAGAGAGAAATGAAAAAATAAAAATAGTTTACATTCGTTCATGAGAAGTACAACAGCCGGCCGAGGTGGCCGAGCGGTTCTAGGCGCTACAGTCTGGAACCGCGCGACCGCTAAGGTGGCAGGTTCGAATCCTGCCTCAGGCATGGATGTGAGTGCTGTCCTTAGGTTAGTTAGGTTTAAGTAGTTCTAAGTTCTAGGGGACTAATGACCTCAGAAGTTAAGTCCCACAGTGCTCAGAGCCATTTTTGAAGTACAACAGTAACGACAAATTACAGGAAGGCAGATTTAACGAATGAGCGCTAGCAGTATTGGGTTAAGATAAAGGATGGATGAAGCAGAGAGACAGAGAGAGAGGAACTTAACAAAACGAAAGTGATGAAGTTAGGAATAGGAAACAGAGCATAAGGCTAGTATAAAGACCATAGAAAAACGAAGTAGAATGCCATACGTTCTGCAACTCAGCTAAATTTTCGTACTTCATGTGGGAGGATTTATATACAGACACTGATAATATGCCTGCCTGCTCGCAGTCACAGTGGTCGGGTCACACCCTTGAGACGGAATGACGTGGGGGCAGCGAAACGCTTTCTGCCCCTGCATGCCGTCTGTTGCACGTCTGAAAGCGACAGAGGGAAAGCGTGTTAGTGGC
Organism: Schistocerca serialis cubense; assembly: GCF_023864345.2. Classification (NCBI taxonomy): domain Eukaryota; kingdom Metazoa; phylum Arthropoda; class Insecta; order Orthoptera; family Acrididae; genus Schistocerca; species Schistocerca serialis. The sequence continues at coordinate 864,317,384 of NC_064641.1, read as the reverse complement.
ACACAGCTTTTGCAACCGTAAGTGAAACAATTCACATTTGACTGAAAATCTCATTGTGTGCCATTAGTATTTTCTGTAGCTAATTTAAGGCGTGGAAAGGCTAGAAATTTATGAAATTAAAGCGTCGTAATCTGGCTGGAGATAAAGGCTTCGCTTTGAAAAGGTTGTGGAGGCGAGGGGAGTTTTGCGACGTTTTTCATTACGCAAGAGCCGCGATCAGACAAGCAGACGCGGCCGGGCCGCTGCGAGGCGAGGTAATTGTGCGGCGCGGCTTAGCGGCGGGCGCTCCAGGCTTCCAGCTGCGGGCTTCCAGCTGCAGGCTGCAGGTGCAGCCACAATGGCGCCAAATCCCGCCAGCCGGCCACGTCGTCCCACACCCCCCACCCAGACTACCTCACACCGACCTAGGGATTACAGAGTGGCCACTGTCGCAGCCCTAATGCTTGACGAGCCAGTACGATTTACACTTCATAACTGACTCTTACTTCTCTATGAGAGGGAAACCAGATGTGGTAGCACACTTTCGTCGTGCTTTTTTTTTCATTTAAACGCTACAGAGTAGCCCACCACCTGAGTTACTAAGGTGGGCCGTGTGTTACTTAAGACAAGTAACAAGCCAGGCAGCATGTAGGTCTCTTAGCCATCATGGTTGCTCACAAGTTCGGTTAGCTTGGCAAGCACCCATTCCGTTGCCCGTCCCAGCCACGAGGAGGCGGAGCTGTTTCTGATATTTCTGCCCTGGCTGTTGCTCTGCGTGTTGGTGCACTATATAATACAGTAAGTGATGTGAAATTAGCGTAATTAATAAAAACAATATAATTATACAAAATATAAAAGAAAATAAAAATAGACAGAGAAATTTCTAGAATATACGGTATCAAATGAAGGGCTTATTTCAATAGTGGTACAAGTCCATTTTTGTTCATTTTGAGATACAGAGTCCTAAAGTTAAATGAGAGCTGAAAAATCTGCAGTTGAGATACCAGAAATATTCAAGCATATGGCTTCTGTCTGGAGATGAACCATTCTTTCTGTTTATTTGGATCATTAATTTCAGAAGCATTATAGACAGAAAAGTGGAGGTAATGGACTTGTACTACTATTGAAATAAGCCCTTCAAATAAAATAAAGTTCTCACTCATGCGATTCCAGAGTGCAAGGCTGAACATGTGCCCTGAAGTTGAACAGAACTAGATGTCTCTATATGAGATTATAAATGAAGTTTAGACTTCACATGACTCGTAAAAACAGTTTGAATATTAACATACAGTGATAGAAGTTCAAGATAACATTTCAAAGCTATTAGTGATAACTAAAGCCAAAATTCTTGCATAGGCAATTTTAGATACAGAAAGTATTGATGTAGCTAAAAGTTGAACATAACCAAATTCCTCTATACCAAATTTTAAAAATTTACTTTAAAGATGAGATATCATTACAAATCAACAAAGGTTAGAGACAAACGATTACCAAAATAAGGATAATTAACAAAAACTGTAATTAAACTAAGTATACAAGAAAATAAAAATAGACAGTGAATTTTCTAAAATATATGGTGTCATCTGAAACCAAATTCTCACTCATGCAATTCCAGAATACCGAGGATGTACATGTGTCTTGAAGTTGAACATAACTAGATTTCTCTGAATGAGATTATAAATAATGTTTAAATTTCACATGAATAATGACAACATTATGAATATTAACATACAACAATAGAAGTAAAAGATAACATTTGAACGCTATTAGTGACAACTAAAGCCAAATTTGTCACACAGACAAGAATAGATACAAAAATATTCAGGTAGCTATAAGTTGAACATAACCAAATTCCTCTAAACAAAATTAAAAATTTAGTTTAATTTAAATGAGATATCATTGCAATATTAACAATAGTTAGAGACAAAAGATTAACTAAATGCAAACAATGTGTTGAAAATCGTTAAATAAAACTAGAAGTAATTAAACACAATAAACGATTTAATATTACGTTGGAGAACAGTTCATAAGAATTCCATATGCGTAACAAATCTTGAATGTTTGAATGCGCTAGGATGGACTTTATTAGAAAATCAAACGTTAAATCTCATGGTGATATAGAATATAATGTTTCAAATGTGAAAATACTTCGTACTGTAATAAAATGTACCACCTGTTGAGGTGGGATACATCTGTAAAGTATCCTCTGGCCTTGACCAGATTCCACTAAAAATGGGAACCGCCACGGAAACGTAGTCAGTAGCGTTATACAACAACACAACAAAATATATTTTCCCAGTAGCATGATGGATTTACGCCCAGTGTTTCTGCTCAGTCATATTTGAAATGATTAGAAAAGGACTTAAAAATATAGTATGGGAAGGATGCTGTACAAACATTAGAGGAGGATCGTACTTAAAAGAAAACTGAAACTGGAATTCCCGGAAGAAAGATGTAGTTGTCACTAAACACTCTGGGGTAAATTTAGAGTAGGCATGCCATATTCGGAGAAGACTGAGACGATTATACTGTCAGCATCCTGCATCTCGCATACGGATCATCAGAATAGGATTAGTGAGATTAGCGCTTATACAGAGGAACATGGAAAATTTTCTCTTGTTCAGCACACGAGTCTCAAAAATGGTTCAAATGGCTCTGAGCACTATGGGGCTCAACTGCTGAGGTCATTAGTCCCCTAGAACTTAGAACTAGTTAAACCTAACTAACCTAAGGACATCACAAACATCCATGCCCGAGGCAGGATTCGAACCTGCGACCGTAGCGGTCTTGCGGTTCCAGACTGCAGCGCCTTTAACCGCACGGCCACTTCGGCCGGCACACGAGTCTAATCATTTGAAATTTGTGTCATATATTTATGTCTGTGATCCTTTTATGATGTGAAAAAAAGTTAAGCTTCTAAGTTAATACAATCAAGCATTTGTGTCACGTATTTTGATACTTGCAAACTCATTCATCAATAGCTATTCTTCCCGTTGATCTAGACCCATGAGATAGGCAGGAAGCAAGATTTTGCAGTACAAGTAAAAGAAAAAGTCATAAAATTGTTAATTTGTAATCATATCACACGAAAACATATTTCTTTTGTAATGTGTTATGGGACTTCACATATTAAATTAAAGTGTTCTCCAAGGTCTTGGAATTCATGGGGCTGATGTCTTGCCAGTATCGGTATGGATATCAGGTAAGAATTGTCGAGATTCTCGATTTTCGAGGTGGATGAACTGTGTGTATTGTGTATTAAACCGGGGACCTAACGACGGAGAGGCTTCGTCCCGGCATAGCCCTTAGTACGGGCCAGAGCAGTCCACCCACCCCACCGCCGCCCCACACCGAACCCAGTTATTGTGCGGTTCGGCCTCCAGTGAACCCCCCATCCCGGGAAAGTCTCAACCACACGAGTGTAACCCCAAATCTTTGCGTGTTAGAGTAGTTATGGCTCTGAGCACTATGGGACTCAACTGCTGAGGTCATTAGTCCCCTAGAACTTAGAACTAGTTAAACCTAACTAACCTAAGGACATCACAAACATCCATGCCCGAGGCAGGATTCGAACCTGCGACCGTAGCGGTCTTGCGGTTCCGGACTGCAGCGCCTTTAACCGCACGGCCACTTCGGCCGGCCAGAGTAGTTATGGTGTACGCGTACGTGGAGACAGTGTTTGTGCAGCAATCGCCGACATAGTGTAACTGAGGCGGAATAAGGGGAACCAGCCCGCATTCTCCGAGGCAGATGGAAAACCGCCTTAAAAACCATCCACAGGCTGGCCGGCACGCCGAACCTCGACACAAATCCGCCGGGCGAATTCGTGCCGGGGACCGGCACGCCTTCCTTCTCCGGACGCACCGCGTTAACCCGCGCGGCTAGCCGGGCGGGCTTATATGAACTGAATATATACAGAATGAAGCTCGTACGGAAGGCTCAGAGCGCCATTGCTCGCACCTGGCCAGTTTTTTCTAAACTCTTGGCGAACTGGCGCTGCTACTTCTGGCACTTTCCAGTACTGATGAAGTCATGGATATGCCGTAAATTTGAACGAAATCGGCGATGACTAGTAGCCGCGGTCCCCCTGTAAGAGAGAGACGGCGTATCGCCGTGGCAGCGGCTGCCTTCCCAGGGCCTAGCTGCCGGCGGGATGGCGGCACTGCACCGCCCGCCAACTTTAGCGCCAGAAGGACCACGCCGGCGCGTAAATCCATTAGTCGGCAAGTAGTCGCAAATTGACTTTAGAACTGGAACAAATTTGTGGGGGACACTTGGCGGTATAGCGGCGGACGGCGGCCAGCCGCCGACGCCGACGCCTCCTCCGTGTCCGAGCCGACGCTTCCCACTACGGGCACCGCTTTTTATCTTTTCAATCTGTTTCTATTAAGACCACTCGCGCGCAGGAAAGGGAATTAAAAGTTTTTGTTTCCGTCGGCGGCGCACAACAATTCGGGAAGTCTTGCGCGGTGCGGACCTCGCGGAACAACAACGGCGGAAGGGAGGGGGGGGAGAGAGAGAGAGAGAGAGAGAGAGAGAGAGAGAGAGAGAGAGATGGTCGGACGGAGGGAGAAGAAAGTGAAGGTTAGCTCCTGCAGACGAGACGGCGGCGGAAGAGAAAGACGAGACGGTCGTAATAAGGACGTGTCTGCAGACTTGCGTGTGATTTTCTCTCTCAATTTTCGCGGTCTCTGTCTTTCTGGCGTGCCTCGCCAAGTCTTAAGAAGCCACACGTTGAGCGAAGAAACGCGCGTAAAAACAGAAAAAGAGCGTAAGGGGCAGACGACTGCAGACGAAGAAAGACAGCGCGCGAGGCAAATTAAAAATAAGAAGGGTAAGGTGAAAAATAATGTGGGTAAAAGCGGAGCGGAACAGAAATTCCAACTGCTGGGTGTGTTCCCGCTGCTCGGCGTCCCGCCCCCGCGCACGCCGCAAAAAACCCGCTGGAAGTAAACTCGACTCGCGTTGCGCCAGCCAAGTTAGGGCCGGCGTTGTTTTTATAAGTAATTTTACACCCGGGACTCGGCTTCGGGTCCGCGCGCCCGCCAGACGGAGGGGGTGCGTGCGGCTCTTCTGGCTGGTGCAGTCGCTGTCCTGTCCTGGGGGAGGGACGCATGCGCGGGCAGCGCCGCTGGAAACGGTTTCCTGTGGGGCCCGGCCTTATGAAACATGCATTATCCCCCAGAGTGTGCGACTGTTGCGCCCGTATTTCCATGGGGTGAATAGGCCTCGGAGGCCCAGCGGCCACGAGGTGAGTCGGTTGTCCACTGCTGAAGGGTGTGCTTGCCCATCGTCTCGGGCGATTCCGTTCTTATTTCTTGGCCGTTATCAGCTCGTGCGCAGCTCTACGATCCACCTACTGGCAAGTTTGTGGAGTTCTTTCTAGAGCATACCTCGCTGCTGTTGCGGTCTTTAGTTTGATTTGATGCAGCTCTTGACGCTTTGCAAGTATCTTAAGCTCTGAATAACTACTGCAAGCTACGTTCATTTGAACCTGCTTACAGCGCTCATGCCTAGGTCTTCCATATGTCCCTCCATCACCAGCTCGACCACTCCACAGAGTCTCACGATGTCTGCTGTCAAAAGATCCCTTCTTTTTGCCAAGTAAAGCCATAAATTTCTTTCTTTTCTCCGTTGCGATTCAGTACCATGTTTCAGGAATTGTTTATCTTCGTATCTGAACTTCTTACGTTCGTGGATATGTTCCAAACAAACACCTTCAGAAAAGAGTTCTTCACATTTCAGCTTATACAAGGCGATCAGAAAGTTTCCGGTTTACTTTTGAGGGCGTTGGTGCAGTGTATGTGCAACCCAGCGCACTTCATTGCAGATGTATCGGTTAGCGGTTAGTGTGACATTTGAAGAAACTTTTTGATAATCCCTTATATATTAGCTGTTTACAGATTTCTTTTGTTTTTTCATTATTGCCGGTCTCTGTTTTACGTGATCCCCACTTCAGCCGTCGTCAGTTATTAAACTGCGCAAATAGTGAAACTTATTTATTGCTTTCAGTGTTACTTTTCCTAATCAAATCCCTTCACCATCGCCTTATTTAATTCCAGTACTTTCCATTGCCCCTGTTTTACTGCCGTTGATGTTAGCCTTATGACTCTGTAACGACCCCTATACCTTCTTACCTGTTCGTAAAAAATAGCGTTCTGTACATTATGACCTTTTGGTAGCGCCTGCAAAGCAGCATGACCTTACCACCACCCTGACTATCTTTCGAAACTTATAACACTTCAAACACTACTTTTGCGTTAGTTGCACACTTGTACTACAGTGAACCGCGTTCTACATCTATATACGACTACGAGTACATACTCCGCAATCAGCCGTGGGGTGCATGGCGGGACTGTACAACGTACCAGTACTAATCATTTCCTTTCCTCTTCCATTCTCAGATAGAGCAAGGGGAAAACGTTTATCTAAATTCGTCGGTACGATCCTTAACTTCACGCATCTTATTTTGTGGTCCTTAGGCATAACGTACGTTGGCGGCAGTAGAATCGTTCTGCAGTCGGCGTCAAACGCCGGTTCTCTAAATTTCCTCAATAGTGTGTCGTCTTCCCTTCATAGATTCCCATTTGAGTTCACGACGTATCTCCGTAATACTCGCATGGTGATCGAACCTACCGGTTATAAATCTAGCAGCATACTTTTGAATTGCTTGGATGTCTTCCTTTAATGCGACCTGGCGGTCATCCCAAAGACTCGAACAGTACTCAAGAATTGGTCCACAAGCACTGTAGATGCCGTTTCACTTATGGATTAACTGTCGCTTTTAACGTTAAGCCTAGATATTTAATCGATGTTCCTGTATCAAACAGCACCGTACTGACGCTGTATTCGAACGTGACAGGGTTGTTTTGCGTACTCATTCGCACTAACTTTTCCGCATTTAGAGCAAGCTGTTATTCATCACATCTGCTAGTAATTCTGTCAAGTCATCTTGTGTACGACTACTGTCCTTCAACTACGACTCCTTCCCGTACACCAGGCCGCGGTGGTCTAGCGGTTCTAGGCGCTCAGTCCGGGACCGCGCGACTGCTACGGTCACAGGTTCGAATCCTGCCTCGGGCATGGATGTGTGTGATGTCCTTAGGTTAGTTAGGTTTAAGTAGTTCTAAGTTCTAGGGGACTGATGACCACAGATGTTAAGTCCCATAGTGCTCAGAGCCATTTGAACCCGTACACCACAGCGTCGTCAGAAGACAATCGAAAATTGTTGTTCACCCTGTCCGTCAGATCATTCATGTATGCAGACAATAATAACGATTCTGTGACGATTCAGTGTAGCACTCCTAACGGTATCCTTGTCTCTTGTGAACACATGCCATATAGGACAATACTGGGTTGTATTACTTAAAAACTCTTCGAGCCACTCACATTCTGGGAATATTATCTACACAGTCTTACTTCATCCGAGGCATTTAGTGGGCATACTTGGGGGTCATTGTGAAAGAAAGTTATGCACTTCACTTTTACCTTCATCTATCATTCTGATGGATAATGCTTTCGTCTAAAGCGCAGCGACGGCATACAGTGCTACGCCAGGATCAATGATGACCCACCTTTCGCATTCTCCTTCTGGAAAACAATTTAATACCTGTTATAAACCGACGGCACATCCTGAATGGTTGAATCCGTTCAGCTAAGAACAGTTAATGAGTTTATTGTTTCACTAATGTGATTGACGTTTGTCTTAATAGAATAAAACTGAAAATCATTAAATAACTTCGTACTCAAATATTGCGTTTAAGAATTCTGAAAACAAAACTGAAGTTAGCAATGATGAAAGAGTGGGAAACGTCTCCTATTTGAATCTCTCTCTTCCCATCTCTCTTTTTAGAAAATACTGCGTAGTAAGTTGTGTAATCCGCTGAATGGGCTACCTGAATCCTCGTTTCATCTACCTAAGCCTTCGTCATAAGTCGACTGCATCCTCGGCCATGCACTACTTCCGTGGTACAGTGACACTTGTCGCGGCTTAACGGGTACGGGTACAATAATAGAAGCTGTCTTCATTTCATAAGCTTTTTTAGTATTTCATATTTTTCGGAGAGGAGCTTATAGCTAGCTTATCAGTCAGTCTTTCGTTCTCGTAGTTTCTGACATTGACGTGTTTTAAAAATAACATATAGATATATGTCTTAAGCGAGAATCGTGACGCAGGTTTCCTTGGTCTTGATGAGCTTCGACAGATGGTATTACATCGACGTTAGCCACCTAGGAATAATCGTCGGCTGATACTCGTATCCGAGTTTTCATTTCTCTCCTGAGATTTCCTTTGTCACGGTTCAGGCGTGGAAGTGTCGTTGATGGCTTAGCAATCCAATCCTAGCGTGGAACAGGCGGCCACAGACATTACAGCTGATGGAAGGTGGAGGACGTGGCTGAGCCTGGAGGAGTTTACGTCTCTGGCGTTTGTCATTCTCCATTCTTCGACGTTCCAGCTCAAAGTTTTGAAGAGCATTTGAGGTAACTGAACGCCAGCGACTTCGGTCTTCTGCTATTGTGGACCAGTTACTCGGATCGATGTTCAAGTTTTTCAGATTTTTCTTGTACTGATCCTTATAACGTTTGAGAGGGGCACCTCGTGGCCTTTTACCTGTGCTCACTTCGCTGTACAGCATTTGGCGTGGAAGTCTGTCATTTTTCATCCGCTGGACATGTCCGACCCATCTGAGTTGATGCCCAATGATAAGAGCTTCCATGCTATGCATTTTTGCTCTCTCTAGAACAGCCGTGTTGGATATGAAGTCATCCCATTTTAGGTTCATGATATATCTTAGCTTCTGTTGGTTGAAGCGTTCTAGTTTCTTCAGATCGCAGCGATACAACGTCCAGGTTTCGCAACCATATAGCAGGGTGGAAATGACTACAGCTTTGTACACCATCAGTTTGGTGTACAGTGTTAGGTCTTTATTCAGGAAGACACGCTTTGTAAGACGACCAAATGCTACATGTGCAGCACGTATTCTATTCTCCACTTCTTTTCCAGATGAGCAGTTGGATGACAGTATGCTTCCCAGGTAGAGGAAATGGTCCACTTGTTCCAGGAGTGTATCATAGATGGATATGCTGAAGTCAGGAACGGAGGAGCCAGGAGTTGGCTGCGCCATCACCTTTGTCTTTGAAATATTGATGGAGAGACCAAATCGTTCGTACGCCCTGCTGAAGGAATCAACTGACAGCTGCAACTCTGCAGGTGAATGAGCTGGAGAGGCATTGTCATCAGCATACTGCAGCTCTGTCACACGAGTGGTACTGGTGAACCTTTTTGAATGGAGTCTGGACTGGTTGAATAATCCTCCATCAAACCTGTACTTTAGTTCTATTCCTGCATTGTTTACGGTTGTCTCGTAAAGCATAGCTGCCAGATACAATGCAAACAATGTAGGTGCAAGAACGCATCCTTGTTTAAGCCCACTTGTTATTGGGAATTCACCAGTCATTTCATTCTGGCAGAGGACCTGTCCAGTCATATCAACGTGGAGAGCTTCAATCAGGTCAACAAAATGTTCAGGGCAGCCGAAGCGTTTTAAGACCATCCACATGGCTTCTCTGGGAACTGTATCAAAGGCCTTTTCTAGATCGTAGAAAACAAGTAGTAAAGGCTTTTGCTGTTCTCTGCACTTCTCCTGTAGTTGTCGTGCACAGAAGATCATGTCAATTGTCCCTCTTGAAGGTCGAAACCCGTATTGAGACTCAGGTAGTATAGTCTCTGAAAGTGTCTGGAGGCGATTTAAAAGGATTCTTGCAAGAATTTTTCCAGTGACAGAGAGTAGAGATATTCCCCGGTAGTTACCACAGACGCTTTTGTCGCCCTTTTTGAAGATGGTGACAATTGTGGAGTTCTTCAAGTCAGCTGGTACCTTGCGGGTTTCCCACATTAATATAATAAGTGAGAAGAGTCTAGTTTTTAGAGGCAAGCCGCCACCCTCAATAAGCTCCATCGGGATGCTGTCAGGTCCAGGAGCCTTCCCAGGTTTCACACTCTTGAGTGCCTTGCAAAATTCTTGAAAAGTTGGAGGATCAGCCAGACAGGGTTTTGGAGGGTGCTGTGGGACATTTTTGAGAAAATCTCCAGCGGCAGTAGAAGGGCTGTTTAACAGTGAGCTGAAGTGCTCTTTCCAACGATTTAAGATGTCCTGACTTTCAGTAAGAATGGTGGAGTTGTCAGCAGCTTTAAGTGCTCCTGATGATGAGCGGATAGGTCCATACAGCTCTTTAATACCAGCATAAAAGCCACGCAGGTTCCTTGCATCAGAAAGATTTTGGAGTTCTGCGGCTTTCTGTTGCCACCATTTGTTCTTGATTACTCGTATTTCACTTTGACATTTCTGCTTGAGTTTTAGAAAGTGTGCTTTCTTTTCTGCGCAGGATGGATCTTGAGCAAGGGATAGGTAAGCATCCCGCTTTGCATTGATGATGGCTTGGATTTCTCCGTGGTTGTCATCAAACCAGTCACTTCTTTTCCGTGCACTACAACCAACAACATTCTCAGCAGTTTCTTTGATGATGTTCTTTAATGTGGTCCATTCTTGTTCGACGTCATCTGTGGTTGCTGGAGCTTTGTTAAGTTGTTCGGACAGTATGTCTTGGAAGTGTGAGCGAACATTTTTGTTGTTCAGGTTGCTTATGTTGAATTTTCTGCGTGGTGGGTTTGAAAAGTGGGATCGTGGCTTGCGATACTTTGGTACTCTCAAACGGCTGACTAAAAGTCTATGGTCCGTCCAGCACTCATCGATGTTTAGTGCTGCTTTTGTGATGAGAATGTCTTTCTTGTCACGCTGTCGCGTAATAACGTAGTCTATAAGATGCCAATGTTTGGAGCGTGGGTGCATCCATGTGGTCTTATAGCGGTTACGCAAACGGAATTGGGTATTGGAGATGAAAAGCTCGTGCTCAGCACACAGACCAAGAAGTAGCAACCCATTTGCATTGCAGTTTCCCACCCCTTGTTTACCCATGACATCTCTCCAAAAACGGTTGTCCCTTCCCACTCTGGCATTGAAATCACCAAGTAAAATTAATTTATCTTGAATGGGTATTTTAGAGAGAGTACTGTTCAGTTGGTGGTAGAACTGATTCTTTGTGTCTTCATCACTGTCTAAAGTAGGAGCATATGCAGAGACGAAGGTGATGAATCTGTCTGAACCAATGGGTACTCTAAGAGTCATCAGTCTTTCATTAATTGAGACAGGTGTAAGTCGAAGATCTTTCACTATTTTCGTTTTTACGGCAAATTCTGCACCATGGATGCGTGGTTCTCCTGCATCCTTTCCCTTCCAGAAGATGGTGTACCCTGAACGTACCTCACTAATGTGTCCCTCACCTGAGAGTCTTGTCTCACTCAAGGCAGCAATGTCTATATCTAGACGGGCTAGTTCTTGGGTGATAGCCGGCCGAAGTGGCCGTGCGGTTAAAGGCGCTGCAGTCTGGAACCGCAAGACCGCTACAGTCGCAGGTTCGAATCCTGCCTCGGGCATGGATGTTTGTGATGTCCTTAGGTTAGTTGGGTCTGGCTAGTTCTAAGTTCTAGGGGACTAATGACCTCAGCAGTTGAGTCCCATAGTGCTCAGAGCCAAGCCAGTCTTGGGTGATAAGAGCAGTTCTTCTCTCTGGTCTGTAATTGTTCACGTCCAGGAGGGTCCTGACATTCCATGTCCCAATTGTCATAATCATTTCATTCTTCTTTTGTTTACGTCCGCAGTATAAGGAGTGACCTACTGGGTGCGGATTCCCAGCCCGGTTCAAGTGTGACTTCCGATGTTTAGCCCACATTTTCTAGGGCCTTCCCCATTCAGGGTGGGCAGCGGTCATCCTAAATAGGCCTGCCCAGTCGCAGGTGCAGGACCGGATTCCCGAGTAGTCACACGGGTTCTCAGGAAGGCGACCATCACACACCTGCCGCCAGTGTGCAGGTCCAGACTAGTAGCTTCCAGCCTCACTCGGAGCCTGCTACCATCGTCCTTATCCCATCGCCATTGGTCTTTAGAGAAAATGACAGGAGAAATTGCCATTTGCGTGAATTTGTTTAAGGTGGATTACAGCTTGCGAGGAAGTGACCCACACACTATGATTCTGGAACAATTCATCACGGCACATATGTATGTGACATGTGACTTCCGGTACCAGAACTGCAACGAACTGCCGCGAGCTCAATGATGGCTGAGCGGCGCCTTTACAGCCAGTTCGTCTGGCATGACCTCTTCCGCCTCCACGATCTTTGAGAACCTGGGATATAAGATTCTTCTTCCGCTCGCTTCGCCGTTGCGTCGGAGGGTAGATAATAGATACTAGAGAGGAAAGTGAAAGACACCCTTGGGCCTCGGAAACCTAATACCGTTGGGGTCGAAGAAACCAAGAGTTGGCCGAGGGGGGCCGGATAGGAAAGGAAACAGGAGAAGCCTGACACAAGTAAGTGGAAGTAATGCCAGGCTTAGCTAAGGGCCCGTGTGGATGCCATCCACATACTCCCAAGACGGGAGCCCCCTGCGGACCTAGGAATAATACATTTGTATGAAATAGTGGCGTATAAAAGACGATTGACAGTTGCTCTTTGGCGGATCTTTTAGTTGTTCTGTAACGGAATTTGTTGTTTGCTTGTGTGTGTGCGTGTGTGTGTGTGTGTGTGTGTGTGTGTATGTGCGCCTTTTCAGCTACTGAAATTTAACCTCCGTAATTGACTCGTAAGACACTGATTATCCTATTGCCGGCCGCTGTGGCCAAGCGGTTCTAGGCGCTTCAATCCGGAACCGCGCTGCTACTACGGTCGCAGGTTCGGATCCTGCCTCGGGCATGGATGTGTGTGATGTCCTTAGGTTAGTTAGATTTAAGTAGTTCTAAGTCTAGGGGACTGATGACCTCAGATTAAGTCCTTCTTTTTTTTCAGAAAGGATCGAGATGTTTGTTTTCGTGGAGTTACCTGGTTTTCTGCATTGCCTCATCTGAAGATGGTGCAGATCCAATTTTGATCCAATTTTCACTTCAGTAGATAGGGGCGTGGCGCCCGTAACAACATCAAGAACCATTATCTCCTCACTCTGGCTCAAGCATATGTTTTAATGCCGTCCCTGTCGAATGGTCAATTAAGTTCTAGCGTAAATTATATTCTTTCCAAACAGCTGGAGCTCGTAAATTGCGTGCACGATTCTATGCTACCTACTTTCATTCACTGGCATATTAACACGAAGCGATATTCCCTTCTTTCGCGTTGTTCTGTTTTGGTCGTGCCAGTACATGAGTTTCGTAACGAAAAGTAGCAGGTCGGTGGATAAAGTTCCTATCCGCAATTTAGTGTCTTTTGTTGCCATTTCCGCAGCTGCATATGAATTATTCAGCAGACCCACAGCTGGATGAACACAAAAACTCCCGAATAAGTTCCTTTCGCGTCCGGAGTTGTAGATTTCGGCCCCTTTTCCTTGTTAATTACTGAAGAAGTTGCGTAATTACAAAGGGGCCGTCCTTGTACGGCTGCCCCACAGTCTTGTCGTCTGACGTAGCCTACTCTACTCACTGGGAGTACACTCCATCTCTTCGAGATGCGGTCATACTCCGGAGCGCAGAAACACTAAAGTTTCATTAAAGGTATTGAACAGCGCCGTTCTCGAGAATAACGGGGGGAATATTCAGTCTCAGCAGCACTTTTCTTTCTTTCTTTTTTTCTTTCCCTCCAGCCCCGGCGGTTTGCCCCCAGAGAGTTGCAGCATAAATTGGAGTGCGGGACTGCCGCCTGCTAGCGTATTATGTTAATTGCGTTCCGCGGCTCGGAATCCTGCGGCTGACAATAGGCGCGCATCCTCGACCCGCTCCGCTAATTACGAGTGGCCAGGTTTATAAAATTACAAGGAAATTAAAAGAAAATTAGCTTCCCCTGCTCGCGCCCTCATCTCGCCGCCCGGCGCGGGTTTAATTGCGGAGGCGCTCTGGCGTGGATCAGGTGGAGGTTGCGCCCAGGATTTCTTGGCAGGCTGGACACAGAGCATCTGTACCTTGAACGGTCAGATTTCCACAGGCTCTAGGCGTGGACGCCGCCTGTGGGTGTATGACTGGTCCCTTTTCTTAACCACAAAAATACTTTTTTTATACACCCAACGAGGTTTCAAAAAATGGATCAAATGGCTCTGACCACTATGGGACTTAACATCTTAGATCATCAGTCCCCTAGAACCTAGAACTACTTAAACCTTAGGACATCACACACATCAATGCCCGAGGCAGGATTCGAACCTGCGACCGTAGCAGTCCCGCGGTTCCGGACTGAAGCGCCTAGAACCGCGCGGCCACCGTGACCGGCCAACGAGGTCTGCTGGTCACTTAGCTATCGTGAATGGTCGCAAGTTTGTTAGCTTCCGGCCACCCTCGATGTTGCCCGTCCCTGCCACATGGAGGCGGACCAGTTTCGTGAATGAACCACCTATTTACAATTGGGTGTCATCACATTTTCATGTACAAGCTTTGACATATTTAAATACACACATGGAATTCAATCACAATTTGTTTAACGGGTAATGCTATAAAGAAATTAAAAGGAAATGAAACAAGTCACTTGGTTAATGCCCTCCCATATGTTCTCATTCCTGATTGCGGAATTTATGTCCTCAAGCGTTTGTATCTGTAGCTGTGTAGGTGTTGTGTCTTCGACGTGTAACGGGCAGTGAAATACTGTGTGTTCTGGGGACCCATTTTCGCCACATACCAAGTGTTCCGGTATGAAATGAGCGTTTTTTTGTGAAAATGGAACACTAATTTTGAATTGAAAAGTAAAAATATTTTATTCAAAGTACTGACCATTACTTTCTATACATCTTGACCACCTTTCTGGCAATTTGTGGACACCACGCACGCCAATAGAAATGTTCGTCTTTTTAAGAAAACCAATCAGACACCCAATTTTCGACTTCTTCATAGGAATCGAAGTGTTCCTCATCCAATGCGTGTCCCATTGACAAAAACAAATGGTAGTCGGAAGGGGCCAAGTCTGGTGAATACGGCGGGTGAGGTAGCAGGTCCCAACCAAGTGTTTTGATTGTATCCTGGACCAAGAAAAATGTTGAAATGTGTGTGAAATCTTATGGGACTTAACTACTACGGCCGTTAGTCCCTAAGCTTACACACTACTTAACCGAAATTATCCTAATGACAAACACACACACCCATGCCCGAGGGAGGATTCGAACCTCTGCCGGGACCAGCCGCACAGTATCCTGGACCAGTTTTGCTTTGTATGCAGGTGCACTGTCGTGTAAACAAATTACTTTGTCATGTCTTCTGGCCCATTCTGGTCTTTTTTCGATCAATGCATAGTTCAAATTGATCATTTGTTGTCTGTAGCGATTAGTATTCACAGTTTCACCGGGTTTTAGAAGCTCATGATACACCACACCTTTCTGATCCCACCAAACACAGAGCATTGTCTTCTTGCCGAATCGATCTGGCTTTGCAGTCGATGTTCATGGTTGTCCTGGATTAACCCATGATTTTTCCCGTTTAGGATTCTTAAAATAAATCCATTTTTCATCGCCAGTAACAATTCGATGCAAAACTGATTTTGTTTCATGTCTCTGAAGCACAATTTGACAAATGGGTTTTCGGTTTTCCATCTGTCTTTCATTCATTTCATGTGGCACCCATTTTCCACACTTTTGGACCTTTCCCATGGCTTTCAAACGGTCAGAAATTGTTTGTTGTGCAACATTTAGCATTGCTGCCATTTGCTTCTGGCTCAAAGTATCATCTTCATCCAACATTGCTTGCAATTCGCCGTCTTCGAACTTTTTTGGTGGTCTTCCACGTTCTCCATTTCTTACATCAAAATCATTATTTCTGAACTGTTGAACCATCTTTGAATGTTTCTTCTGATAGAGCATGATCACCATATGCCTCGACAAGTATTCGATGCGACTCTGCAGCACTTTTTTTCAAATGAAAACAAAAAATTAATGCTTTCCGCAAATAATCAATTTCTGGTACAAAATTCGTCATTGTTAACACGATGAAAACATATGATGATGTTATTTGTTCCATGACTTGATGTATACTAAATATCTTTGACAGATGTCATACCAACCAAACAAAAAAAAATTAAGGCTCGTTCACAACAAATGTTCCCTATCGGCACGTTTCTATCTTAACGCTCATTTCATACTGGTACACCTGGTACACGGGTGTCACTGTAGCTGAGTCCCACGCGATGTAGATGCGCGGGGTATGGGCCATGACCCGTGAGAAAATGAACCGTGCCCCGACTTGGGTTAATGTGATTCATCTTCAGACGTTCCCTGATGTCCGGGGAAAATTGGTAGACCCTGCAGCCCCTGTCGTCCGTGTTCCATTCCCTCTGCCATGTGTCCACCCTCCACTCAGTAAGTTGGCGTCTGTCGGTTAGGTTGTGCCCTGTGATCTCTGTCACCTTGTCGTGTCTTCCTTTCTTTAGCCAGTACATGGCTGCCCTCAGTCTGATTGTTAGCTCAGTGGGAAAGATTCCTAGGATCACACAAAGCACTTCCAATGATGTGGTTGCGAAGGCCCCAGATAACCTGACCAGGGCGCTTCTTTGCTCCTTCCTTTCAGCGTTCCTGTAAGTTAATAGGTGCAGCCTATGGGCCCATGTACTGCCCGCGAAGCAGACCACAAATTCAAAGAGCGCACAGTGATAGATTCTAAGTGTTGACAGTGGTAGTCTGTACTGTGCGGCGTTCAGTCTAGCGAGCTTATGCATTATTTTAGTCGCTTTGTCGGTCGTAATTTTTATGTGTTCGTTAAACGTCAGTCTTTCATCTAGGCGTACACCTAGGTACCGTGTTGTGTGTTGTCTGTATATGTTCTTATTGTTTATTTTAATTGTCGGATCTCTCGCCAGCGAACCTTTCAGTAGAATGCAGACTGTTTTGTACAAAGCCATTTGTAGTTTATTATTGTTGCACCATGTACTGATATTCTTTAGTAGGTGTGATGATTTGTGCTCTTGAGTCTGCCGTGACTATCACCAAGAAGTCGTTCGCGTAGGCTGTCACACCAAGTGCTCGATTACCCTCAAGGTGGTGGAGGAGGGGTTCAAAGGCAATGCCCCAGAAAACTGGAGCACAGATTGACCCTTGCGGACAGCCATTGGTGATTTTCTTAACAACTTTCTGGTTTCCTGCCCGCCATTCCACTACTGTCTTTACAATAGGGAAAGCTGATGGGATGGTTCTAAATCCGAAAGGATCATTGCTGTTTACGCCAGTTTTCGTAATGCCGAAGTAGACTGATTCAATCCGTCGACAGTATTACAACAGCATGGAGCAGAGCGGAGACAGCGTGAAGTTCCTGTGATCGTAAGACAAAGTACTGGTGTTGTGATTGCCCGTAGGAGTCCGTTTATGGTCCAGAGTCACTGAAGTATCTCGAAGAAATCGATTTATTGACACATAGTCAGCACGGATTTAGAAAATATCGTTATTGTGAAACACAACTAGCTCTTTATACTCATAAAGTAATAAGTGCTATCGGCACGGGATGTCAAATTGATTCCATATTTTTAGATTTCCAGAAGGCTTTCGACACCGTTCCTCACCAACGTCTTCTTATCAAACTGCGTGCCTACGGAGTATCGTCTCAGTTGTGCGACTGGATTCGTGATTTACTCCCGGCCATAAGTGCTATATGATCATTTCATTTAACTTTAAATTATCTTAGAATATTATGTACTATATTCATGTCAGTTCAGGTGCAACATTTGGTTTGTTCTTTTGTCTAGATACAGACTGAAAGAAAATGGCAGATAAATAAAAATAAATGTTGTGACCGGAAGGTCTGTGCGTGACCTTTAGGCGTTTAGAGCGACCAGCACACAAGGTTTATTTATTTATTTAATCGTATGGCTAGGGCCCTCCGTCGGGCAGACCGTTCGCCTGGTGCCGGTCTTCCCATTTGACGCCACTTCGGTGCCCTGCAGTCGATGAGAATGATAGGCTGATGATGAGGTCAGCACAACACCCAGTGCCTGGGCTGAGAAAATTCTCCGACCCAGCAGGGAATCGAACGCTGGCCTAGAGGACTGACAATCCGTCACGCTGACCATTCAGCTACCGGAGGTGGGCAACACACAAGGTTAACGCTGAAAACAGGTCTCTGTATTTCCCGTGTTAGGGGCAGCTGTATTTTACGCGGCTAATGAGGCAATCCTTTTGCAGCCGAGTTGGCGCCCGCACTCCATCGACTTCGCCGTTGACAGGACGGTAACTTCCTTCCGTCTGTCAGCCCCAGAACGATGCGGCTGATAAGCGAAATTCAGGTTTCGGACTCAACCCTCCGTGAAAGTGCTCAGCCCAGGGACAGGCGACGACGCCGTCTATATTTTTAGTAGCATTAAACCTTCGAGAGACGACATAGTCGGACGCCGGAGCGGATACAGCCGCTGCAGGGAAATCCAAACTTACTGCTACTGCTGGAGTGCAGGATTTTGCGCTCGCAACAAAACGCCGCGATCGGCCGCGCCAGCTGGAGGCGCCGCCTGTCTTCGTAAAGCCGCGATAATCCGGCGCGCGCCGCGTTAGCCCGCCTGTGGTGGGGAGGGTGGGTATGCGGACAGGGTGCACGGACACGCGGTGTATATGAGCGCGCGTGGGCGGCGCCGTGTCCGGGCATTAGCGCGACCCGGGCTGACCTCTGCCGCGCTTCCACCTGGCGCTACTTTCTAAAAGGGAAACCCTGTACCTCTACCCTCGCCGCCCTCCACATCCAGCTTCCGGCTTTACGCGGCGCTGCGCTGGCGCGATGTGTCCGAGCGGTGCACTGCCGGGAGACTACATCGCGCGCACGCAGAATTCTGGGAAAGAGGAGAGAGAGAGACAGAAAAAAAGGAGTAAGTTTCCCTCTGACTACACGGTATACGTGACGGTATTTCCCTTTGGTGCACTGGTAGAATGCTTAGAATCTGATTTATCAGTCTTCGAAAATCCAAGGAAAGAAATTATTACCGCCCCATCAATAACGAGGTCAAGGGAGACGGAACACAAGAACGAATGGGACAAACGAAGGGAAGGATACTGGCTGTGCCCTCTTCAAATGTACCATACCGACATTGGTCTAAAAAAAAAAAATGGTTCAAATGGCTCTGAGCACTATGGGACTTAACATCTGAGGTCATCAGTCCCCTAGAACTTAGAACTACTTAAACCTAACTAATCTAAGGACGTCACACATGTCCATGCCCGAGGCAGGATTCGAACCTGCGACCGTAGCGGTCGCGCGGTTCCAGACTGAAGCGCCTAGAACCGCTCGGCCACACCGGCCGGCTTGGTCTTAACAGATCTTGGCCATGCGTAATCGTTCGCAGATTTGAAAAATGTTCAAATTTGTGAGAAGTCTTATGGGACTTAACTGCTAGGGTCATCAGTGCCTAAGCGTACACACTACTTAACCTAAATTATCCTAAGAACAAACACACACACTCATGCCCGAGGGAGGACTCGAACCTCCGCCGGGCCCAGCCGCACAGTCCATGACTGTTGCGCCATGGACCGCTCGGCTAATCCCGCGCGGCGGAGTTTTGAATCCCACGTCTCATGAATGCGCGTGTAATGCATTAGCCACTGTTTTAGTCTCTCTAAATTACACTTGTAGGGTCACACAGTAATGGACCACAGGGGCCCTTAGCCAACCTGCTGTCATGATTTACTCGCGGAAGTAAAGCTGCGAGGACGGGGCGTGAGTCGTGCTTGGGTAGCTCAGTTGGTAGAGGACTTCCCCGCGAAAGGGAAAGGTCCCGAGTTCGAGTCTCGACCCGGCACACAGTTTTAATCTGCCACAGTTTCAACCTCCTATCATGTCGTCGCATGGACAAATATCCAGTTGATGTTATTACCTAATAGTTCTCTTTTAGGGTGTAAATTGAGACCTTAAAGCGATTTCCTGATAGGGAACGTACGTCGCCTATGTCTTCTTGCACTTGACGCAAGGTGTGTGGAATATGGTCTATTTTGCCGCAGTTGGTTCCATTTCGATGGCGACGACCGTATCGTGGATACGTTGCCGGAGTCGGAGGAGGTTGGGCGAGTGTGCAACGTAACACTCTGTGTTGAGGTACCTTAAGAGATTGCAGTTGGTGGTATTGGAAGCTGTGCTGTCATACTGCAAAAGTCATCTACATGTGTGTGAAATCTTATGGGACTCAACTCCTAAGGTCATCAGTCCCTAAGCTTACACCTCACTTCAGAATCTCACGTGGTATCCAACCACTCTTTTCTACAGTTTGGAGGCTAAAGTTAAACAAAAAAGAAACTAAAAAATCAACCCTGTCGTTCAGCATTCCTCAACTGTGATGCATGCTAAGAAACAAGTACATAATCATATATTTTTGAACTATTGACTGCAAACGTTCAGCGCGAAATAAGTGTATCGTTTTCCACAGAAAGAAACTTTAAATGGTTATGAACCTTGACGAATTTAGGATACCACAGATTGCACCAGCGCCTGGAAAATTTGCGAGATGATGATAGATTTCAGTGCAGTAGGTACGTTGAACTGGAACATCATACTGCGGTAATTATTGTATGTTGCAGTAATACAAAGTGTCAGAGAAAGCCATGTCTTATATCTGCCAACTCTCCCGACTTAGACGGGAGGCTCCCTATTTTCCACTTTTTTTTCCCGCCTCCCGATTATTCCATTATTTCAACCGATTTTTACTAATTATCGTCAAACCTAAGATATTTGTTTTGAAAACCCACCATTTCAGTTTTTTTGCAAGTGGTCGGAATTCGTTTGCTTGGTGGTCGGTTTTAATTACTATTCGTATAGAAGTTTTTCGAAATCGAGAAGTCGAGCGCGACCTGTGTATCGATAGTTATTTGTCCTCTTTGAGTCTTTCTGCGTGTGCTTTTATAACCATTATATAGCTTTGTGACTTCACAGGGAAAGACTCGAATCAGTTGTCTTAGGTTTACACTAAAATGAGCCGCAGTATGTTGAACATTCATATTTCGTGATTGTCCTGATTTTTAAAACTGAATCTCCTCGTTTTTTGTTTTCGAAGGTTGGCAGGTATGTTGCCACCACTGGTATAGGGTCTCTGTATTTTGTACTTTCCTTCGCTATGAACAGAGAGGACCAACATCATGCAGTATTACTTCGGAATAACGAGCTCACACAAGCATTACGCGAAATGTAGTATCTATCTCAGTAATTGGGTTCCTTTTTATGGTTTCGTTTTCGTCTCAAAATATACCGGCTGCGGGGATAGGAGTGAATGCAATTAAGCGTGCACTCATGTCGAGAAAGAAGCGCGCACCAACACTAATGCAATTTCTTGCGTGTGAGGCAGATACAGACACGACGACTAGGTACGAGGCGCACAGGTGTAAACTCACCTTCATTCACATTAAAAGATACGTTATTCAACACTCGTTTATTCCTCCATGAAACATTGTATTTCTGATTAGCATATCGACGTGCTGGCACATTAAATGTCGGTGGACAGCTGGTATCTCTCAATGCACGTCTCGGGAACGACGTCCTTCACACACTTAACAAGATCCAGGCCCTTGCGGCGGAGTACCCGCCTGCGAAGTCTAGGCCAGAGCTGAAACTCCCAGCTGCAGAGCCCCTGTGAAAGCGCTTTGAGGCGCCCCGAAGACAGAGCAGTTGGCCAGAAGGTCAAGTCTGCAGCAGGCGCGGTTCTGCGGCCGAAAGGGCGAGATAGCGGTGTGCTGTGTGCGGCGTGCGCAATAACGGGGCGTCACCCGCAGATGGCACCGCCTGCTGAGTAGGCAGCCCGCGGCGCGCGCCCGCGCCCGCCTCCGTGCTCCCTCTGGCGTCGCGCCCGCGAGTTTCTTTCGCTCTCCTTTTCCAGTTTAATAGAAAGCGTACGTCAGATGTGTCAACCGACTTAACACCTGCATAACTTACACAATCATATTTCCCAAATAGGAGTTCATTTGCTATACGTTCGTCCCACATTCATTGTGAATGTGCAGATGTCGAGTTTCAGGGATGTGATTAAAACACAAGGAATGGAACAGCTCGTGGCAAAGATCTGGATAGTGTGATCACTGTGCTTTTTCACTCTGGGTTACTGCAGTACAGATACGCCTAAAATATGTGTCCAGACTTTTCCCTCTTAAGTGTGCATACTGTTCCTGAACAGTGGTAGAGGGTAAGCTTCATATATCTTCGAAAGGGGCCACATTTCTTCGAAAGAGGCGAATATTCATTTCGAAATTATTTTATGATACGCAAGGACAGTTACTGATACCTGTAGTGTCTTGTTGTTGTCTTCAGTTCGAAGTTTGGTTTGATGAAGCTCTCTGTGCTAATATATCTCGTGCAAATCTCTTTGGCTCTGCATACTTCTACACTATATTCAAGCCCCCCTCGACACACACACACACACACACACACACACACACACACACACACACACACACACACACACACAATGCTACACTCTATTACCAAACTGGCTATTCCTTGCTGCCTCGGATGTGTGCTATCAGGCATTCTCTTACTCTACTTCTACCACAAATTTCTATTCTCTCCCATCAGATTACTACCTCCTCGTTAGTTACATAATCTACCCATCGAATTTTCAATATTCTTCTGTAACACCACGTTTCAAAAGCTTCTATTCTTTTCTTATGTGAACCGCTTATCGCCAAAGTTTCACTCTTGTACAAAGTCGCACACTGGTCAAATGTCTGCAGAAAAGATTTCCTAACATTTAAATTTATATTAAATGTTAGCAAATATAGATGCTGACAAAATTCCTCATTCCAAGTGATGCTTTTCTTGCTATTCCCAATCCACTTATCTTCTCCACCTCAGGCACCACCAGTTATTTTACTGCCCAAATAGCAAAACTTTCCCACTACTTTCATTTCTTAATCTAATCCATAGATAACATCTGATTTTAATTGTACTACATTCCGTTATCCTTGTTTTAGTTTTGTCGATATTCATCTTATACTCGTAACTTTTTTTCAAGATACTATCCATTCCGTACTCTCTGACAGTATTACAATTTCATCGCCAAACCTCAACGTTTTTATTTCTTCTCCGTGAGCTATAATTTCGTTTCTAAATTTTTTCGTTTGTTTCTTTTACTGCTTGCTCAATCTCCATATTGAACTGGATCTCGCACAATATAAATTATGGAATCAGGGCATGGCTGCGGAAAAATTTTGCAATGTCTGTAGCATGCAAGCGTAATCCTTTCATGACCGATTCTCAATAAGCCTTCATTGGCCTCTCGTTCTGTACAGGACTGAGAAGACAGATATTTTGATATTTTTAGTTTTCTTGCCTAACTCGTATTTAGTGCTGTATCACATTGCCCCTGTTGTCATACTCTTTACTTTATGTTTTAAAAAGATATGGCTTCGGTTCATACTGTCCAATGGAAAAAAAGAAAACAAAAAAAACCACACTCATCGTCTTTGCCCAAAGCTATCTTATCCTGTCGTCTTTTCCCTATATCACCGTGGCACGTTAGCTGAAAAGTGCACGGGGTGTAAGTCAGGTATGTTACCTTCTGCACTTGCTCTTAAATCTATGAATCGACGACGACGGAAATAAAAGAAAGATTCGGGGGAATGGCGAAAATTCACGGCGAAAATACATCAGTAATAGGATTCAAAATGGTTCAAATGGCTCTGAGCACTATGGGACTTAACTGCTGAGGTCATCAGTCCCCTAGAACTTAGAACAAGCCTAACGAACCTAAGGACATCACACACATCCATGCCCGAGGCAGGATTCGAACCTGCGACTGTAGCGGTCGCACGGTTCCAGACTGTAGCGCCTAGAACCGCTCGGCCACCTCGGCCGGCTCTAGTAGGATTCGTTGATGACGTTGTATCCTGAGAGACAATGGAGAAGAATTACAGGAGTGTTGAATGGTGCGAACAGTACAGTAAGCAGATACTATGGAGTGAGAGTAAACCGAAGAAAGGTGAAAATAAGGTAGCAGAAATGAGATTAATGTAATGGTGAAATTCTGGTACCTTGCAAGCAAAATAACGCATGATGGACGAAACTAGGCATAGGAAGCGGAAAAACACAGGGAAAGAGGGGATTTATGTCCAAAAGAAGTGTATTAGTATCAAACATCGGCCTTAGTTTGAGGAAGCAATTTCTGAAGATGTGCGTTTGGTACACAGCACGGTATTTATGTGACGGTGTTTATGTGACTTATGGTGTATGAGTAAACACGAAACGAAGAGAATCGAATCTTGCGAGGTGTCGCAGTGTAGAAGGGTAACGAAATTTCGATGAACTTACAAGATAAGGAATGAGAAAGTTTCCGCAGAATCGGGATGAAAGAAAGGTGTGGAAAACACAGTCAAGGAGAAGCGGCACGATGACAGGGCCTATTTTAAGAAATCAGGGAATAACTTCAAGGCACTAGACGGAGGTGTAGACGGTGAAACTGTAGAGGAAGGCAGAGACTGGAGTGTATCGGAGGAGTGCAGGTGGTATGCTGAGATGAAGACATTGGTACAGAAGAGAAATTCGTGGCGGCCCGCATCAAACCATTCATGTTGCTATTGTTGTTCTTCTTCTTTTGCCTTTTCGCGGTTCTACTGCGATGTCAGCATTGTTACATTACTGGCCATTAAAATTGCTACACCACGAAGATGACGTGCTACAGACGCGAAATTTAACCGACAGGGAGAAGATGCTGTGAATGCAAATGATTAGCTTTTCAGAGCATTCACAAAGGTTGGCGCCGGTGGCGACACCTACAACGTGCTCACATGAGGAAAGTTTCCAACCGATTTCTCATACACAAACAGCAGTTGACCGGCGTTGCCTGGTGAAACGTTGCTGTGATGCCTCGTGTAACGAGGAGAAATGCGTACCACCACGTTTCGGACTTTGATAAATGTCGGATTCTAGACTATCGCGATTGCGGTTTATCGTATCGCGACATTGTGGCTCGCGTTGGCCGAGATCCAATGACTGTTAGCAGAATATGGAATCGAAGGGTTCAGGAGGGTAATTCGGAACGCCGTGCTGGATCCCAGCGGCCTCGTATCACTAGCAGTCCAGATGACAGGCATCTTATCCGCATGGCTGTAACGGATCGTGCAGCCACGTCTCGATCCCTGAGTCATCAGATGGGAACGTTTGCAAGACAGCAACCATCTGCACGATCAGTTCGACGACGTTTACAGCAGCATGCACTATCAGCTCGGAGAACATGGTTGCGGTTATCCTTGACGCTGCATTACAGACAGGAGCGCCTGCGATGGTGTACTCAACGACGAAACTGGGTGCACGAATGGCAAAACGTCATTTTTTCGGATGAATCCAGGTTCTGTTTACAGCATCATGATGGTCGCATCCGTGTTTGGCGACATCGCAGTAAACGCACATTGGAAGCGTGTATTCACCATCGCCATACTGGCGTATCACCCGGTGTGATGGTATGGGGTGCCATTGGTTACACATCTCGGTCACTTCTTGTTCGCATTGACAGCACTTTGAACAGTGGAAGTTACATTTCAGATGTGTTACGACCCGTTTCTCTACCCTCCATTCGATCCCTTCGAAACCCTACATTTCAGCAGGGTAATGCTCGACCGCATGTTGCAGGTCCTGTACGGACCTTTCTGGATACAGACAATGTTTGACAGCTGCCCTGGCCAGCACATTCTCCAGATCTCTCACCAAGTGAAAACGTCTGGTCAATGGTGGCCGAGGAACTGTCTCGTCGCAATACGCCAGTCACTACTCTTGATGAACTGTGGTATCGTGTTGAAGCTGCATGTGCACCTGTACCTCTACACGCCACCCAAGCTCTGTTTGACCCAGTGCCTAGGCGTATCAATGCCGTTATTACGGCCAGAGGTGGCTGTTCTGGGTACTGATTTCTCAGGATCTATGCACCCAAATTGCGTGAAAATGTAATCACATGTCAGTTCTAGTATAATATATTTGTCCAATGAATACCCGTTTATAATCTGCATTTCTTCTTGGTGTAGCAGTTTTAATGACCAGTAGTGTATATGATATGAGACATTGTTGGTGGCAGACGGTGGCCGGTTGCCATTCCTGACGGTAAAAAAAAAAAAAATAATATCAGCTTTCCGAGTGCTCCGAAATCTCATTTTTGCCAGGTATGTGCTATAGCGCCACCTGGTGTTAGGACGTAGTAGAGTGAAGTCTCTTGCTCTCAGGGCACTAATAACCTCGCCGTTGAGCGCCCTAAATCCATCCACCCACTCGCATCACACACGCACCCCTGCCCCTGTGTGACGCTAAGTTGTGCCCAAGTAAGCGGCAAGTCGGCGGCGCGCAAGGTGCACGGCAGTGCGGCGGGGCAACTAATGCAGTTAGCGGAGCACTAACAGCCGTAATCGCATCGCAGCGGGCTAACCAGCGGCGGGCCGGCGGACGTCCGCGCCGCCGCCGGAGGACAATCGACTCGGCGGCCGATAAAGGGGCTGCTGGGGCGGCGGGGGCGGCAGGGCCGGTGGGGGCGGCTATATTGCTGACGTGCCCCGGCGGAGCCCCGTTATTGCTCACGCGGCCTAAGCCGGCGGCTCAGCGCCGTATTGGCACGCCCTGCCATCGGCAGCCCGGCCGCGGAAAGACGGCGCCGGCGAAAGACCGCGACTGCGGCTTACCTCGCCCTGTCAGCGGCCCCGCGTTTCTAACGGCTCGCAGCCTGTAGCCAACTTCCGGCGCCGTGTCTGTCTGTCTTCCTTTATTTCTCCCTGCTCCTGCCGCGGTTTTCAGTTAGAACGCCGATTGCTTTGGAAACTTTGTTTGAAATGGAATGTGCCAGGGCATTTTCACAACTGTAACATTACTTCGTACCGTCTTTATCGGAGGCAATACGGTTTTAGCATCTCCACGACATAAAGAGCTGTTTCTCGTAATGGGAGAAAGATCTAGCGGTGCACGGAGTAGCACTGGGACAGTTCTCCCAGCTGTTGGTCATGAAATGTGTACTGTACTGCTCTGGACCAGATCTTTTTCCCACTCATGATTTTCTGGCTCTTACGGCTCTTGCGTTATTGCGTACCTCCATCTGTACCCTGCGAATTGCTGTAAAGTGAGGTGGTAGATGGTACCTACCGTATATACCGGGTGATCAAAAAGTCAGTATAAATTTGAAAACTGAATAAATCACGGAATAATGTAGATAGAGAGGTACAAATTCACACACATGCTCGGAGTGACATGGGGTTTTATTAGAACCTAAAAAATACAAAAGTTCAAAAATGTCCGACAGATGGCGCTTCATTTGATCAGAATAGCAATAATTTGCATAACAAAGTAAGACAAAGCAAAGGTGATGTTCTTTGCAGGAAATGCTCAATATGTCCACCATCGTTCCTCAACAATAGCTGTTGTCGAGGAATAATGATGTGAACAGCACTGTAAAGCATGTCCGGAGTTATGGTGAGGCACTGGCGTCGGATGTTATCTTTCAGCATCCCTAGAGATGTCGGTCGATCACGATACACTTGCGACTTCAGGTAACCCCAAAGCCAATAATCGCAGGGACTAAGGTCTGGGGACCTGGGAGGCCAAGCTCCTTTTATACACGATTGTCATGCGCAGTCACTGACGCTTAACTGTCCAGAGCCATCTGTCGGACTTTTTTCCGAGCATGTGTGTCAATTTTTACCTCTCTATCTACATTATTCTGTGGTTTATTCAAATTTATAGTGACTTTTTGATCACCCGGTACGTCATGAGTCGTAAGAGTCACGAGGCAGATTTTCTCTGATATTCCAGTAGATATTTCCAGTTACGTGTATGCATTCGATAGAGAGGTGCCAGATTAGCCTGGTACGATATTTATTTTTATCGCTATGTATTAACAGAGACAGTATTCTAGTAATCCAGCAGCGCCCTTATATCCCTGGCCCGCGCTGACTGCTATCGCTAAACATGCAGCGCTACTAAGTCGCTGCTGGATTCCTGTTTAATTTTCCTGTTTTACTGGCACTCTTAATACATATTGATGAAAGAAATATCGCACTGTACTAATCTGGGACCGCTCTATCGCATGAGCACTTAAAATTTCGCGCCGGCCATTGTGGCCGAGTGGTTCTAGGCGCTTCAGTCTGGAACCGCGCGACCGCTCCGGTCGCAGGTTCGAATCCTGCCTCGGGCATGGGTGTGTGTGATGTCCTTAGGTTAGTTAGATTTAAGTAGTTCTAAGTTATAGAGGACTGATGACCTCAGATGTGAAGTCCCATAGTGCTCAGAGCCATAAAATTTCGCCTTAATAATCATTTCGTTTGAAAGGGAAACAAACCGACGCTTCCGCCGACACTGGACGCCGCATTGAAGACGTGATGACCACTGTTTGTTTGGCTGACTCCAGCTACACGATCTAAAAACAAAATTGTACATATCTGTTGAAACAACAGAGAAAATGCGCCCGTCGTGTCTTTGGAAAGAGGCCCTATATAATCAGCCAATTCCATTCGATCACTTGCTGATGTGGCCTCTTCGAGTCGGCGTCCAACGTACCAGCAGGTTCATCCATTTCTGCCGATCTTGAGCTTTCCATCGCCAGTTCAATCCGGCTGTCGTTATTAAGTCTCAGTCCCATCTGTCCGGTGGTCTTCCCCGTGGTCTCTTTTGCTAAACTGGGCTTCAGTGTACTACTTGTTCTGACCATCTCCCGATTTTTCTTCGAGTGTCATGGCCAGTCCACTGCCATTTGAAGGTATTCACTCTGTCCATGAAGTGACTGACCTTCCTTCTGCGTCTGACACATACTGCTTTTGCCCTGTCTTTCTTTGTATGAGCCAACATCGGACTTTCTATTCCTCTGGGAGTTGTTATTAGTTTTCTAACAATGAAGTCGTTTAACGTATATGTCTCACTGCCAAGTTATTACTGGCTGTATACATCGGTCAAAAACTGTCTTCTACAGCTCAGCTGACACCTTAGGCTTCAAAACTGAAGCTTATCTTCCATAAGATTGCCAGTCCAAATTAATGTTTTGTTCCATATAGCGCCTCTGAAAGTTTGTCGGTAGAGTTCTCCTTCACGCTGTATGGTTATGGACCAAAAAATGTCAAGTAAACATCGACTTAAGAGCTAGGAGCACTTTTTCAGCAGGAGAGATTTGCGTGTGTGTGGTTCTCAGTAAGAAAAAATGTTATAAGACCTGTTTATCTTCGCTACTGGGACGCAAATCTCTTCTGCTGCGAAAGTGCTCGTCGTTGCCACAGTAGTCTTGTACCAGAGGAAGCAAGTGTGAGGATGTTGCTTGGTGGCCAGTATTCTCTTTCTACAACGCAACTGCACACATATATAAACAGGGTTTCTTATTTACTACAACAGAAAGCTACTTATCTTTAAGCTAGTCCATGGTTGTGGTACAAGCTCTTCCGTAGTAATCCTCGTTAGCCTCACTGCTGGTGAAGTACCAGTCCCACTATAAACACTACACTCTCGTCGTTAGGTACTGACTGACACCGACGAGGATAGTGACTGAGACTGCCAGTCTGACTCGGTCTGCAACTGCGACTGCGACTCACTGCTTGAAACTGCGACTGACTGGCCCCTCCGGTCGGCGGCGGCGGCGATCTAAATTCCGGCGAACGATTGGGCGTTGGCGGCGCGTTGCTCGCGTGTGTGTCTTTGTCCTCTCTCCTGATAGGCGCTTGATTCTGCAACTGTTATCGATCTTCTTGCAGCCTCTTTGTCGACCGGCGTGCTGGCGACGGCCTACACCAGCACAACCCTTAAGGTACACATTTGCCTAATTGTTATCTGCATGTTTGCTACAGTGCAGATTCAATGGAGACTGGAGAATACTCGTAGTCTCAAAGACGAAGAAAAAGTGCCTCATATGAAACGATCCGTGTATAAATACAACCTGATGGCAAATTCTGTTCCCAAACGATGCCATTGTATGTAGGGGCGTCATCTGGCTAGCAGACTGTGAATAAAGGGAGTGAAACTAGATCGTGATCAGCGTTTGGTGTGGTGACAAGGCTGGAAGCTGACAGTCAACTTTTTTAACGTAATCTAATGCCCAGTAAAACGAGCGAAAGTTACTGTACGAAAGTGGACTATACTAAAGCCTCTGGCCATGTCTGCACATACAGAACGACACAGGACATGGCTAATGGAGGTGCTATTACCGCGCTCCACCGACGAAAGTAAGTTGATCTGCAGCTCCTTCTCCTTCTACATCTACATCTACATCCATACTCCGCAAGCCACCTGACGGTGTGTGGCGGAGGGTACCTTGAGTATCTGTATCGGTTCTCCCTTCTATTCCAGTCACGTATTGTTCGTGGAAAGAAGGATTGTCGGTATGCCTCTGTGTGGGCTCTAATCTCTCTGATTTTATCCTCATGGTCTCTTCGCGAGATATACGTAGGAGGGAGCAATATACTGCTTGACTCCTCGGTCAAGGTATGTTCTCGAAACTTCAACAAAAGCCCGTACGGAGCTACTGAGCGTCTCTCCTGCAGAGTCTTCCACTGGAGTTTATCTGTCACCTCCGTAACGCTTTCGCGATTACTGAATGATCCACAACGAAGCTCGCTGCTCTCCGTTGGATCTTCTTTATCTCTTCTGTCAACCCTATCTGGTACGGATCTCATACTGGTGAGCAGTATTCAAGCAGTGGGCGAACAAGTGTACTGCAACCTACTTTCTTTGTTTTCGGACTGCATTTCATTAGGATTCTTCCAATTAATCTCAGTCTGGCATCTGCTTTACCGACGATTAGTTTTATATAGTCACTCCATTTTAAATCACTCCTAATGCCTACTCCGAGATAATTTATGGCATTAACTGCTTCCAGTTGCTGACCTGCTATATTGTAGCTAAAAGATGAAGGATCTTTCTTTTTATGTATTCGCAGCACATTAAACTTGTCTACATTGAGATGCAATTGCCATTCCCTGCACCAAGCATCAGTTCGTTGCAGATCCTCCTGCATTTCAGTACAGTTTTCCATTTTTACAACCTCACGATATACTACAAAATCATCATCCACAAAAAGCCTCAGTGAACTTCCGATGTTATCCACAATGTCATTTATGTATAGCAACGGTCCTACGACACTTCCTGTAACCTCCCCCTCACTTATCGACGTTAATGACAGTGAAAAATTAAACCGCGTGTACCTAATGGAAATTTGGGAAAAGCAATCGTCACCGAAGTTAATCTGTCGATAAAGAGGGAGGAAAGAGTTACATCTAAATGAAAGGAAAAATGCAAATGAAACTGGTGGAAATTAATTTTGAAAAGGGATAAAGTTAATAAAGAAGGTAAACGTGCGGCCGTTACGTTAACAATTAAGTAGCGGTAATTAGATATTTGAGATTTGGGGAAAATTACGGTCACCAGTTCTATGGACAATTACTATAGTAACTGAAAGAGAGAGGTTATTGCACATATAATTAGCACTAGAAGCGTGGCAACTGAAGGTTGACACGTGCAGTGTGAAAACTGAAAGTTTGTCAGAAGTAATAAATTTCACTACACTCTGACTTAATTTACAAAAGAATTAATAAAACCGGCAAATTGAAAGTTAATTTAGTGACTGAAATTAATAGTGAGTTTTGTTTCTGAAGCACTTCGAAATTCAGTAAAATACGGTTAGTCTTGGGCTACCTCAACAGTCATTTCAAAAGCTACTTGAATCTAGGCAATTTAGAAATAAGAGATTTAACTTTGAACTTGAATTAAATGATTCTGAACAATTAACAATAGTAAAATTTAGTACGTACCAAGCTGAGCTGCAGTAACAGGTAAGCTAAAATACGGTAACAAAACTCGCACTCTTAATTTGTGCTTGTGTAATCTAAATATTGTAGCCAGCTATGAGTACCTTATCTGAACTTTGAAATTAAAGCAGTGAAATCGAATGATATTACTTTAATGCTGGCGTTTGAATTTCAACGACACTCGGGTTCATTCCGGAATAGGAAGGGAGCCTGCTTGGTAATGCAATTGGGACAATGAGCAACAAAGGTTCATGCCAAGTTGCTGTAATTTTGATGCAACAGTTTGAAAGCTCAGGTCTGCCGTACAGTTCTAAAACTTTACGTGCTACCAGTCTTCCTTGTTGGTTGATTGAAGGTTTGAAGTCGTCGATCGAGTAGGTGGCGACAGTCACTCATTGTCGGCCGTCGCTGTTGCAGAAGCTGGATGTGGCGCCTTCTTCTCGACACGGTCTCCAGCCGAAACGGGCTCTTGATGTGTGCCAGCTAACGATTCCCGTCCGCGACACCATGTCAGAAGCTAACATAGCAAGTCGAGCGCAATTACATGCTGCCAAACCCCGAAAGCGCGGCAACTCGTGGGAACGTTACACAACACACCTGCTCCACTGCCCTCCTCCAGCCAGACTCTGGTCTGCCCGGGATACACGCGGCAGCGTTAACACTACCAAAGATCCTAAACACTTTGGTTCGCCACACGACCTATCGATGTAATCGTTCGAAAGCATAATTTTCCCTAGGCCAGAGCCAGCATAAAAATACAAATAATATTCACAAAACAAACCAATTATACATCGACATAAATGCATAAATATATATATATATATATATATATATATATATATATATATATATATATATATATATACAAATAGTAAAACAATTACAATATATAAAGACGCAGAAATGTCATATCTTCAGGTAACCAAATAAGGAAAAATCTATAGTACAATAGATGGAAATAGGAGGATATGCATTTCCGGCGTCACATCCCCTGCGGCAGACCTGAAATCACTCTTACTTCAGAAGACTTCTCTCCATTGAGAATGACATGCTGCGTTCTGTTATCTAGGAACTTTTCAATCCAATCGCACAATTGGTCTGATAGTATCCTTGACATGCAAATCCTGGCTGCGTCCAATCCTGTTCATCACAGCCGTTGTCCATTGGCGGCCTCCAGCGACGTCGATCTCCAGAGGCGATGAACGGTGCAGTGTCTCTAATTAGAGAGGTGTTCAGATTCACACCGCTTCTGCCGCAGCTGGCGTGATGGGCCACACCTTTCCGCCGTGTTTCGTGTCGCGGTGCCTGCGTGACCGCGCCGTTTAAGCAGTGCAGCGCACGTGGCCTCTGCGAAGACTATGGCCCGCACTCCTCTTAACGCAGACCGGCGGACACGCATTAAAGCTATTGTTTCGTGCGCACTTTTCCAGGGCGCCGTCGCTCGAATCGTTTCAGCCTTGCGTGCGAGGAAAAGATTCTGTCACTGCGGTCCCGTATCTTGGTAGACTCCACTAGGCAGAGTACGGAGAGGTAGCTAAATGCGGCATGTCCTGAAGTATACAACCTTAAACAGTCGCTCACGTAAATAGTTCATAAACCACTCTTCGGCACAATTGCCCGACTTAGCGCCGAGCGTGCCTCCTTAGAATCGTATTTGGGAGAATGAGGTGTTCGCATGTCTGGATATGTGAATTGCGCAGATAAGCATCGAATTTACGGATATAAACCTTCGGAAGGTCATCTATAACTGCGTACCATAGCAGTTACTACGGAGGACAAATAAGCATCGCTTTTCATGTTACCCTACGCTGCTGGTATTCCAGAGATGGTATGAAATGTTACGAATCATAAAAAAGGCTTTATAGTACACCGAGTAGTGTCTTCCTTTTTTGTTCCTTGTTACTAGCGAGAGAGTTGTACTGCTAGTGCCGTTTGACGTCACAAACTTAGTTCAAAAATGGCGCTGAGCACTTTGGGACTTAACTGCTGAGGTCATCAGTCCCGTAGAACTTAGAACTACTTAAACCTAACTAACCTAAGGACATCACACACGTCCATGCCCGAGGCAGGATTCGAACCTGCGACCGCAGCAGTCACACGGTTCCAGACTGTAGCGCCAAGAACCGCTCGGCCACCCACGTCCGGCACTAACTTAGTTGCAAAGTCTCTCATTAGTGAGTGTATAATTACATTAACAGATCTCTTGCACGAATCTAAAGTTATCCTGTACAATTACACGACATAATCTTTGCTACTCAAACATGTGAGAACATAATTATTTCCAGTTTCAGAACACGTATTACTGTCCAGTCTGTTGGCATAGTTATGGGTTCCCCTCTTAGTCCTATACTATCCGAAGTTTTTATGACCTGTTTCGAACAAGTTTATGTTCAGTCACTAAGTCCTAAAATTATGTACTGGCTCAGGTATATGGGTGGTGTGCTGATACCAATAGATACATTGCCACAACGTTTGCACTCCCA
Organism: Schistocerca serialis cubense; assembly: GCF_023864345.2. NCBI lineage: Eukaryota > Metazoa > Arthropoda > Insecta > Orthoptera > Acrididae > Schistocerca > Schistocerca serialis. Next base: position 864,283,210 of record NC_064641.1, on the reverse strand, counting down.
ACATAATAAAATTCAGTTCACAATAGAGATGGGAAGTTCTTCTATAAGAAAATGGTGTACACTATTGTAGTCTTTAGCTCAACAAGATGCGTATTTAGCATTTACAGAGAAACTGCGGTAATCACTCGAATTTCCCAGTACGAACAAACTCACAAACATGCCGCTTTCCATTCCATGGTGCATCGCCTCATATCAATTCCAGTATCTGAATCTGCTTTCAGAATTAATTGCAGACTATCAAACTTATCGCTGCTGGTAATGGCTATTGCTCTGCAATGATTGAGTTCTACAGAAAAAGAAAATGTGGAAAATCACGAGTACTCAACGTCTGTTCGCTGACGAAGAGGAACCAGTCGTTACTTACGCAGACTAGTGCGTCGTTCCAAATGTTAGCAAAATTTCAAATGACCCCGCAAAAAAATGAGCCTCGCAAACACAGACCTGCGTCTATAAAAACTCTTATCGAGTAGTAAAGAGAAATTGCAACCTTTCGCACAAATTTGTGTGTCATATTCAAACACTGTGAGAGATGATTTGTTGTTTTGTCAGTCAGAGTTGTGGCAGTTAAGTTATGGGAACGTGAGACAAGTCGAAGTTTTTCACACCGTTAAGAAAAGCAGAAACATGGCCATACTGGAAATACTTGAAATCAGTAAAAGTGTGACACATAATGCCATCTTAGTATTAAATAACCAAAACCAGTTTCCTTTTTCTCCTATTAAATTATGTTCAAGTTATGTAAATATTAGATTACAATTGTAAACAGAGCGTTATTTCAAATGGCTCTGAGCACTATGGGACTCAACTTCTGAGGTCATTAGTCCCCTAGAACTTAGAACTAGTTAAACCTAACTAACCTAAGGACGTCACACACACATCGATGCCCGAGGCAGGATTCGAACCTGCGACCGTAGCGGTCTCGCGGTTCCAGACTGCAGCGCCTAGAACCGCACGGCCACTTCGGCCGGCAGAGCGTTATTTCTCATTGTTTTTAAATTCAAAGATAGCGATGTAAAATTGTTTGTTCCTTTGTTAGTGAAATGTAACTGTACTTTTTGTGACATGGAAATTTAGTACTTTCCTTTGTAAACACTTTGCATGTCATCAGTTGTGTGTTTAGTATCGTCTGTTTAGGTAATCGCTGTGTAAGTAGCACGTCATTGATTTATGTTTGCAAAATTCAGTTGTCACCGGACGGTGAACTAAGAATCTGAAAGGTGCTGCGTGACAATGTCAATATGTGAAATAAAAGAGTGGTTTGTCCGTGCTTGTTGGTGTAACTGCACAACCCATGCCCTCAGCGCCATGGAGGCTCTGTAGTATTGTAGCGCTCCACCTCGCCATCAGTAAAGAAGGTTTCGGTTTGGAACTGCAGGAATTGGGTTCGCAGATATTAGTGTGAGAAGAGGACATCGCACCAATGAACTTATTGGAATCGAATGTCAGAATAGCTGAGACTGGCCGTAATGAACTGGAACGTGCTATAATGCTCCAGACAGAATGCTCCGAAATGTTGAATGTTTCAAAATCTTACATAAAGTTCGAGAATGTTCTTGTATTTACTATAATCTTCTAGAAGAAAGTCGTAGAATTTACTAGTATGTTGCAGAATGTTCTAAATTTTCGATAATGTTCCATGATGTTCGAAAATGTTCTCGAATGTTCCGTTGTCCTGTTGTGAAGCGGATACGTTCTAGCACAGAATGGAATAGCCATTTTAGCAGTAATTTGTTGACTATATTAAATTAAAAATGTCCAGTAAGATTCTTTGTGAAGAAAGAATAGATAAATCAGCCAATTCAATGATTAATGCAAATGGAAGTGTTGATTATCCTACCGATTTTTTGAATTCGATACAAGTGCCAAGAATGTCTTAACATTATAAATTAGATTAGAAAGAAGATCATTAATTATTTTGTTGATATGTTATTGAGAAGTTATATAATGGAACAAGAACGGCCGTGAAATAGTTTTGGAACAATATAATTGAAGCAAAAATAATATCGGAAAAAGGAAAGCAAAAAAAAAAAAAAAAAATATTCCGGAACTCTGCTGATGTCCATGGAACTGCCGTTTCAGTTCAAAATACTGCAATTTGCAGTGAAATCATCATTTAGTATCGCTATAAAGAAGGCACATGAACGAACTTCAAGATATTACGGTATTAATAGTCGATATTTTTGAATGTTTCGCAATGTTCGTGGATATTGTGGAATGTTCTTGGTGTTCTACAAGAGATTTGAAAAAACTTTTAATAGCCAAGATCGCATTAATTAGTATTTATTATTGATGATCCGTTTTGACAGTGCAAACTTTCATCTTCTGATCTTCAAAAATTGTTTGATATAAATCGAATTCCATTACGAATTCAACACATATGCTATGTCGTCATTATGGTGGAGGATATACAGCACGTTATGCGTACGTAGGTTTGTCAGAAGTAAAACCATATACAGATGATAAGCACCTTTTACAGATGGGCGTGTTAACGCAAATAGCACTCGACTGAGGCTTGTTACTTCTTACAGTGCACGATGCATAGTAAAGATGCACATTTGTACAAATGTGTACATTTACGTGACATGTTGTATACATCATGGATACATCTCGGTCAGAGTACAACCATTCATTTTACAATTTTCTGGTATTTTCCCGAGCGATGTGGAATGTTAATATACCGGGTGATCAAAAAGTCAGTATAAATTTGAAAACTGAATAAATCACGGAATAATGTAGATAGACAGGTACAAATTGACGCACATGGTTGGAATGATATGGGGTTTTGTTAGAACCAAAAAAATACAAAAGTTCAAAAAATGTCCGACAGATGGCGCTTCATCTGATCAGAATAGCAATAATTAGCATAACAAAGTAAGACAAAGCAAAGATGATGTTCTTTGCAGGAAATGCTCGATATGTCCACCATCATTCCTCAACAATAGCTGCAGTCGAGGAGTAATGTTGTGAACAGCACTGTAAAGCATGTCCGGAGTTATGGTGAAGCATTGGCGTCGGATGTTGTCTTTCAGCATCCCTAGAGATGTCGGTCGATCACGATACGCTTGCGACTTCAGGTAACCCCAAAGCCAATAATCGCACGGTCTCAGGTCTGGGGACCTGGGAGGCCAAGCATGACGAAAGTGGCGGCTGAGCACACGATCATCACCAAACGACGCTAGCAAGAGATCTTTCACGCGTCTAGCAATACTTATTTTTGTTCTAATAAAACCCCATGTCATTCCAAGCATGTGTGTCAATTTTTACCTCTCTATCTACGTTATTCCGCGGTTTATTAAGTTTTCAAATTTATACTGGCTTTATGATCACCCGGTAAATACCAATCGAGGCGTGTCTTTTATCAGCTAGTTGTTAATAATTTGTGGAACATTAGGAAATAACTTGTTGTTTAATATCTATCAGAATGACTTGTCGCGGCAGCAGACCAGACAGTGTTGTACGACTTCGCACTGGCGCGGCGGTGTGGGGGCTGTGCTGTCGCCATTTCCACGGCTGGCAGCAGCAGCCGGAGCTCCAGCAGTGTCTCTCGTTGCCGCCCCCACGCCACGCCCGTCACACGCGTCGCATTATTCCATATTCCTGGAGGCGCCCTTTTATTCGATTCGGCGCCAACTTCTGGAGCTGTCAGCGGCGCTGCGCATTTTGGCCGTTATTGCTTCTTGCCTCCCGCCTCCAGCACATTTTCGCACGTGTCCCGCTAACCCCTCCTCTGGCACGTGTGCCTGTCCTCGCTCGTTAGCGCATCGTCACTCTCCCTGCGAGTGCCCAATGAAATTGCCTGCTCCGACGAGTGCGCTGACGTCCGCCGCTAACACACGGCCTTAGTCTCGCGACGAGTTCCTGCATTCCTCATGCGCAATTTGACAAGTTTCGTCTGCTCCGACACTTTCATTCCTCTCCGTCGTTTCCCTCTTTGTTTCGCTCACTGTTACTATTTTTCGCCACTAGCAACGTGACTTGCTTTCACCGGAGGCCGATTCATACTAGATGTTAGCGGTACGGAACGGAGCAGCAGGCGACGTCATCACGCAAAAGCGATGTGTTCATACTGCAGACGGAACATCAACACGACGTCACTTCGCTTAGCTCAGAACCGAGCGTTGAAAGTGAGGCTATGACACATATAAATACAGGGTGCGTCAAAAAAATGTATACACACTTTGAAGCGTCATAGAAAATTTATTTCCCGTCCTACAATGTTAAATTTCTGGAAATGGAAAGCTTAAACTCCAATTGGAAAAATAATTGTACTTTGAAAATATGATTAATGTTCAAACTGGTGGCCTTCAGCGTCAATACATTTCTGAGTACGATTCACCACTAATTCGGTACATCGTACCAAAGTGATAAGATTTCTGTGCACACCGCCTGAATCTCATTCCAAAGTGTGTCCAGGTTACGTGGTTTACGTTTGTACACCTCATCTTTTACTCTGCCCAATAAGAAGAAATCCAGCGGCGTGAGGTCTGGAGGGCGTGCAGGAAATTCGATTGGTCCCCTGCGTATTATCCACTGGTCTGGCACATTGTGATCCAGGTGTGCTCGTACGTCCCTATGATAGTGCGGCGGGGCGCCATCTTGTTGGAAATAAAACTCATCATTGCCGTATAATGCACGAATGGCAGGGAATATGGAGTCAGCAAGTATTATTAGGTGCGTTTCTCCAGTAACAGTACCTTCAAAGTGGAAAGGCCCAATGAGTCCCCTTGCAGACAAACCACACCACACATTTACACCAGGCGAATTCACAGCCTGTTCAACTGTAATGTGAGGATTATCTTCAGACCAGTACACACAATTGTGCCCATTGACAGTTCCATTGAGTTTGAATTGGGCTTCATCCGACCGAATTATGCTTCCCATGAATCTCGGATCACGTCTCATCATTTCCTGAACCCATTAACAAAATTCTAACCTTCCATCTGGATCGTCGTCACTTAGCTGTTGCACCAGCCTTGGAATGTACACACAAAACCTGCCTTTCTTCAGAATGCGTAGCACACTATTAGCACTTACATTACTCTCACGTGCCGCTTGCCTTGAAGATTTTTGAGGCGAACGCTGAAACAATTCCAAGACCGCAGTTGTGGAATCATCACTTGTAGCTGTACGAGGTCGCCCTGATCGACCTTTATGCACATCACACACTGCTCCATGAATTTCGAATTTGTCTCGTAGACGTGTGATTGTTAATCTTAAAGGTGGTTCTGTACCATACTCACTTCTCCATTGTCTTCGAACCGAAGCTACATTCTCAGACTTCCAGTACCACCTAATTATCTACTTCCGCGCTTCAAAGCTCAAACGCACGTCCGCCATGTTGCAGTTACTTCCTTGCCACTGCTGCCACCTGTTGAAGAAACATAACATTACTTTCTCACTGATATTTAACGTTGTAGAACGGGAAATAAATTGTCAATGACAGTTCAAAGTGTGTATTCATTTTATGACTCACCCTGTATTACGATGTTGTCCCTGTGGTAAAAATGGTTGTATTTTGCTCTGTTTCACGTGAAATTTCTTAAAACAATTCCTTTCTGGTATTGGATCAACAACTTTCTTTCCGCCGTTTTTTTCTCCGAGTTCGAGGCTTTATTGTGAAAAGCGTATAAATAATTTACGATTCAAAGTATTGGGCATCGCTGGTCACTATATATCCCATCTTTCGTGCAGCGTACGAATCCTGCAACGGAAGAACTGGGCGTCGTTTGAGGATGTTCATGAATCGATCCGGTTTTGCATTTGTTCATATGACCGGAAGTGCTGGTCAACCAGGCCGTGTGCCATTGGTCGAAACAGTGGTAGCCAGAAGGGACATTGTTTGGAGAATACGGCGGGTGGGATAGGACTTAACATTTCAACATTGCCTAGTGTGTTTTGACGAGTGTTGCAACATGGGGTCGAGTATTGTCGAGCTGCAAAATCACCTTATCTATCGCTGTATTGTTGCCGTTTGTCTTTCAGTTCTAGGCTCAAATGTGTCAAGTGCTTTCGATAACCATCTCCTGAGATTGTTTCCCTCGGCTTCATTAGCTTTAAAAACGTGCTCTCTTCCACCGTCATACCGGTCTTCGGCGTCAGAATCATCATTCTTGAAAAATTAATAACGTTGTCTGCAAGTTTTTTTCACTAATAAGTGTGCACCAATGTGTGTGAAATCTTATGGGACTTAACTGCTAAGGTCATCAGTCCCTAAGCTTACACACTACTTAACCTAAATTATCCTAAGGACAAACACACACACCCATGCCCGAGGGAGCACTCGAACCTCCGCCGGGACCAGCCGCACGGTTCATAAGTGCAGCGCCATAGACCGCTCGGCTAATCCCGCGCGGCCACTAATTGGTGCCTCACCATAAGTCTTTCCCAGCGCTTTATGACCCTCACCGACAGATTTCTTCATGTTAAAGCAGAAACTTAAAACTTCCCGCAAATGACAAGAACTGGGCTCGTAAATTGACGATTCAATCGAGAATAAATTTATGATACCATCAGAGATCGACTAATACTTTGTAGAGTTATGTTTACAAAGGTCTAAACTTATTGCATGACACTTACGACCTACCGCCTGCGCCCTCTATTGCAAAACTGCGTATGCAGAGTTGTAGACGCAATGCAAGGCACAGAAGAGTTCCTCATTTCCCACATTTTACAGTCGAATATCCTTACGAGTAAAGTCTGTGACCAAGACTGGCGTATCGTACACCATTCTCAGGCACAGCAGCTGCTGTTTTCTTCTTCTTCAGGTTCGATTGTCCATCACAGTGATGGTCTGGCCAGACTACCTCTTCCCAGAAAACGTGAGTTCATTTGCAACGTACCACGTAAGAATTCGCTAACAGATTTGTATAATAACTCACCTTCTAGACTTTACCTATCTGTTCATAAACAGCGCCACAAAATCGAAAGAAACTGCTACACCTAGTATGGTGTGTGTTGAAGACGCACACTCTTCAGGAACTTTGCACCAGAGATAACAGAACATCGCTGGAGGAGAGTTTAAACATTGCTTGCAAGCATCATTGCCTATCCAAGGACGAATCTTGAAACGTGCAGAAAAGAGTGTACAATTTTGACGTCGCTTGACAGCAACGTTGTCCAATAAGGGGTTTAGGAACTAGCAATAGTAAATTTTACTAATGGGCAAGTCAAATTTCATAGCGGATCTTCTTCATAAAATTTGTGTAGTACACCGCTGAGAAATGAAACAAATGGAAAATTGTCGTCCAAACATTTCAAACTATCATCAGTTATTAACTAGCGAAAATGCAGGCTGTGCCAAAAGTCACGAAGGCGTTATAATTGCTTTTACATATCCTGCTCATTTTTGTTTCAGATTCTGAAAAACTATGAATGATAAATCTTCCATACTTGATCTTTAAGTTTGTGAAATATTAATTGAAACTAACGATAAATAAAAAAGTTGTTCGCAGTTATGAGCCGTACGCCACTTTTGCCCACCCAGTAGATACGTTGAAATACATCAAACAATATTTGTAATACATAGAGCCTGTTTACCTTATCCATTGAGGTCTGTCTGTTCTAAGTATCAGGTAACATCTAAAACGTCTGTATTTTCCTCCTTTAATAGAGCTGGTTTTTTTTGCTGTTAAAAAATTATGTAATGAAAATTGCTTCATCAGTGCATCTTTTTATTTCTAGATAATGTAGTCCAGATATTGTGGTAAAACGTAAATAATTTGTTGCTGTCAGACTTCTAGTGCTAGAACACGTGATGGGAAAATATCGAAGTCATCATGGAACGTTTGTAATGTGCCACTAAAACAAAGCAAAATAATAAAATAAAGACTAAGAACACGCAAAAGCAGGAAATACAGTTCTATAAAATGAGCGGCGGCAGCGAAAATAAGTTAACCTCTTAAGTCGGCAGCGTCACTCTAGCGTCAGCATCAAAACTTTCCTTATGTGATACCTTGCCATTGACGTATAACAGTTCCCGCTGGCAGCTTATACGATTGCCGCCATATTTGATGCCCTGTTTCGTCAATTGTGAATCGACCTTTATTCATTTAAATGTAGGCGATGAAAGAAATGTTCAGCAGAATTGGCCACTAAGAGAACAGGAGGTGGAGCTATGAAAGTTTTTGGTCACCTGACAGTGAGTCAGTTGTGTGTCTTAATTTCAGATCCATTGCCGCACTCTTTATGACGATATTGCTTCCTTCCACAGGTAGAGCGTTTAATCTGGACTATATGCATTGTGGATTTTCATAGGAGCACGCCCTGTGTCTGCATAAGGTGACACTGTCACACGACTTTCCCGCGGTATCATCAGCCACAGAAGTACTTTGCTGTTGCTGACACGAACTGATCTCAGCAATCTTCTTCGTAGACTTGTCGACATTGGTTATTTCACGAACAACAACTAGTTTCCTAACAACCACAAAGTGCTCTCCAACCAGTAATGCCAGCACGGCAATTTTTTTTACCTCGCATAGCCTCAGTACCAGTAATAACACTCTTAAATTGCGGAGTAATGTTCCCGAGGGCGTGAAGTATTCGGAGTGGCATTTCTGCAGATATACGGACATTTTATCTGATTATTACACATATGAGAGCGTTCGTTATGGAATCCTTCTACAGACATCTTACACCTCAAAAATCTGCATTTTTTAAAATTATATTCCTCGAGTCATGACTGTTCCACAAGGTCTGTTTTGATGGGTCACGTCAGTAGCACTAAACGGCTGAGTGAAGAGAGTCTTTCACGAGAATAGCGAATATCAGAGAATGGATGTGTCTGCTGCAGGAATGTCAAACACAGACAAACGTCCCACCTCTCTCTCTCTCTCTCTCTCTCTCTCTCTCTCTCTCTCTCTCTCTCTCTCTGTCTCTGTTATGTTGATAGGTAGTGAAAGAGATGGTGTGCAGTTTAGGCGGTTTTATCGTCCGTGTAATCTTAATCACGGTAATATTTTTTCGTGCTACGTTCCGATGTGTAAGTGCCCATGACGGGGTAGCGAAGTGTAACATTTCAAGAATATTCTCACGGCCTCTCAGGAGGTTCGAGCACGCGAACTTGTGATTATCACGTCTGAAATGTCAGATACCACTGCCCGTCCGGCCATCAACGGCAAGGATTCGTATTCTTTTCTGACCATGGTTAATCTAGAATTTCCAGAAACGCCCAGAGTAGCTGTTGAGCATAAGAAAAGGGCAAACGGAAATCATATCGAAAAATCGTGTTCAGCAACACGGTTATTGACTAGGTATGATTCTATTGCAAAGGGAAACTTCAGCATTGGTCGTATACATTTTAAAACTTTTTCTTGTTATTGAATATCGATTTCAAAGACAGAGCGATTATATCAAGGCAAGACTAAGTCTGGTGGACTCATTTAATCATACACACAGTATAACTTCAAAGATGTTCATAGTGAAGAATATGCCAACTAGCTGGTACCTCTAAGTTCTTCACTGTGAACACCTGTGTATGAAGTTATATTGTGTGCATGATTAAACGAGTCCACCAGAATTAGTATTGCACTGAAGATGGTCACTCTGTGATGGAAATCGATATGCAATAATGACAAACGGTTTCAAATTTAGACGAACAATGCTAGAGTTTCCGTTGTTTCCGATACTTGTATGGTCGTGGTACACAAATTTACTAATGGAATCCAATCTGTTGCAAGTGGTATGCATTTCTCTTCCAGTGACCCGAGATTCATCTCGCTACACGAAGACTTACCGTATAATGTTAAAAACATTGATTATTGCTTTCTGGCAAAGATATACAGTACTTCAGATCTTAAAAGTGACAGTTCTTCATCTGCATTCGAAATCTGTTTTTAGTGCATAGTGAAGATTTGGGTGTAGCAAAGCTAATGCAGTGAGCGCTCAGCTAAGATCTACTCTCTTCTGCAAGAAGGAAGTCAGTACCAAGACTAAGTTATCTGTGCACCGTTCAATCTTTCGACCAACTTTATTGTATGGGAGCGAAAGCTGGCTGGATTCAGGTTACCTTATCAACAAGGTAGAGGTTACGGATATGAAAGTAGCTAGGATGATTGCAGGTACTAGTAGATGGGAACAACGGCAGGAGGGTGTCCACAATGAGGAAATCAAAGAAAAACTGGGAATGAACTCTATAGACGTAGCAGTCAGGGCAAACAGGCTTAGATGGTGGGGTCATGTTACACGCATGGGAGATGGAAGGTTACCCAAGAGACTCATGGGTTCAGCAGTAGAGGGTAGGAGGAGTCGGGGTAGACCAAGGAGAAGGTACCTGGATTCGGTTAAGAATGATTTTGAAGTGATAGGCTTAACATCAGAAGAGGCACCAATGTTAGCACTGAATAGGGGATCATGGAGGAATTTTATAAGGGGGACTATGCTCCAGACTGAACGCTGAAAGGCATAATCAGTCTTAAATGATGATGATGATGATGATGATGATGGTGATGGTGAAGATTTGTTAGTACATTGTTGGTTTTTATAGCATTGGAAGGCAGGGGAGGCCGAGGTGGCCGGGCGGTTCTAGGCGCTACAGTCTGGAACCGCGCGACCACTAGGGTCGCAGGTTCGAATCCTGCCTCGGTCATGGATGTGTGTGATGTTCTTAGGTTAGTGAGTTTTAAGTAGTTCTAATTTCTAGGGGACTGATGACTTCAGATGTTAGGTCCCCTAGTGCTCAGAGCCATTTTTTTTTGGAAGGAAGTGTTTTATGATTACACTCTAAGGTTAGCCAAAGGGATGGAATACCACGCTAGTAAAAATGTTACATGAATAACTAAAACTTCGGGCAATGCAATGAAATAGTTTCTGACTATAGCCCCCTCCTGCCCCCCCCCCTTCTTTCTCTCTCTCTCTCTCTCTCTCTCTCTCTCGGAATAACTACTCATCGTAGCCCTAAGCAATGCGTTCGGGAGTCGTTCGTTCCCGTTAGGGGGCTTTCGTGCTTGAGCAGTTGATGTCCCAAAGGCACACGCAACTTCTATTTATCACCACTCTTGTTTGGAGTCGCATGTCGATGCGTAGGCAGGCTCTTTGACCGTGCCCTATGCGGTTTTTGTGTTTTTAAGGGCGCAAAAAATGCTCGGGTATAGCGATGGGAAACTTGCCAGTCCTACCTTTTGATCTTTCCTGCCCGACCCCAAGCGGAGGTAGTGTTCACGTCTGGGAGCTGGTCGCTAACGACGCGGCCACTTTATCAGTGTCAGCGCGGACATGGAAGGCGCACATTTCGCGCCGGATTGCAGCCCAGCAGCCCCTGCCCCTGGATGGCTTCCTCGCCCGCGGTGCAGCCGCGCGTTCGACCGGCCGGCCCGGCGCGGCGCCTGTTGCGGCCGCAGTAATTGTGGCGCGGCCGTGTCGCGATAAAAACCCGCCCGCACGCACGGCCGCCGCCCCCACGCGACCTTGTGCGGCCTCCCGCACTCCCTCTCCTCCCACACCCCTACCTCTGCGCACGCCAGCCGAGAACCGCCGGTGGCAGCAGCAAGCAGTCCAACAGGCGACGGAGGCTCCTGCTGGAGCATGTACCTGCACGTGGGATACCTTTGTAGAAAGACCGGAGAGATGCCGCATTGGCTCGCATTTTGGAAGGACGAAGGTTCAAATCATTTAGGATTCCCGTGATTTCCGTAAATAGCTTAAGGCATATGCTGGGTTGGTTCCTTTGAAAAGGCCACTGTCGATATCTTAGTCATTAATAACCAATCCGAGAATGTGATTTTCACTCTGCAGCGGAGTGTGCGCTGATATGACACTTCCTGGCAGACTAAAACTGTGTGCCGGACCGAGACTCGAACTGGGGAATGTAGGAGGCGAGATACTGGCAGAAGTAAAGCTGTGAGGACGGGGCGTGAGTCGTGCTTGGGTAGCTCAATTGGTAGAGCACATGCCCGCGGAAGGCACAGGTCCCGAGTTCGAGTCTCGGTCCGGCACACAGTTTTAGTCTGCCAGGAAGTTTCATATCAGCGCACACTACGCTGCAGAGTGAAAATCTCATTCTGGAAACATCCCCCAGGCTGTGGCTAAGCCATGTCTCCGCAATATCCTTTCTTTCAGGAGTGCTAGTTCTGCAAGGTTCGCAGGAGAGCTTCTGTAAAGTTTGGAATGTAGGAGGCGAGATACTGGCAGAAGTAAAGCTGTGAGGACGGGGCGTGAGTCGTGCTTGGGTAGCTCAGTTGGTAGAGCACTTGCCTGCGAAAGGGACAGGTCCCGAGTTCGAGTCTTGGTCCGGCACACAGTTTTAGTCTGCCAGGAAGTTTCAAGTTTCAACCAATCCCAGCTTTTATTCCGTCTCTAATGACTCAGTTGTAGATGGGTTGTTAAACGCTAATTTCCCCTTCTTCCTCCATAGTAATCTACATCTACATTTATACTCCGTAAGCCACCCAACGGTGTGTGGCGGAGGGCACTTTATCTGCCACTGTCATTACCTCCCTTTCCTGTTCCAGTCGCGTACGGTTCGCGGGAAGAACGACTGCCGGAAAGCCTCCGTGCGCGCTCGAATCTCTCTGATTTTACATTCGTGATGTCCTCGGGAGGTATAGGTAGGGGGAAGCAATATATTCGATACCTCATCCAGAAACACACCCTTTCGAAACCTGGACACCAAGCTACACCGCGATGCAGAGCGCCTCTCTTGCAGAGTCTGCCACTTGATTTTGCTAAACATCTCCGTAACGCTAACGCATCCGCGAAAAACCGCATGGAACTTGCCCGACACAGTCTACTAGGTTGTTGTTGTCTTTAGCCTGAAGACTAGTTTGCTGCAACCCTCCTCACTATATATCCTGTGAAACCCTCCTCATCTCTCTGTAACTACTACAACCTCATATATCTGTTTCAACCAGCTTACTGTATTCAGGGCTAGATCTCCCTCTAAAATTTTACCTCTCCCCCCTCTCGCCCCCTTCAAGACTTCCCTTTTGATTCCGTAATAAACTGAGGATTCCTTGGTGTTTCAAGATGTCGTGTGACCGGTCAACCGATTCATTCTTTCAGTCAAGCTCCCCATTAATTTCTTTTTTCCACAATTCCATTCAGTACCTCCTCATTCGTTACTTGATTTATCCATCTTGTCTCCAGGAGTGTACTACTGCATCACAATCAGAAACTTCTGTTCTCTTCCTGCCTGTTCACTTCCGCACATGCCTACACTCCATGCAAATACCTTCAGAAAAGACTTCCAAACATTTAAATTTACATTAGATGTCAACAAATTTTCCTCTTTCGGAAATGCTTTTCTTTTCATTGCTAGTCCATTTCACAATCTCTCGACTTCGGTGGTCATCATTTATTTTGCTGCTCATGTAGCTAGTGTCTCTTCTCCCAAGCTAATCCCCCTCAGCATCGCCTGACTTAATTCGACTTCATTTCGTTTCTTGCGTTTTACTGTTGTTGATGTTCATCTTATAATCTCTGTTGAAGACACTATGCAGACCCTTCAATTACTCTCCCAAATCCTTCGCTGCCTCTGGCAGAATTACAGTGAGACTGTCAAATCGTGAAATTTTTATTTCTTCTCCCTAAACTTCAATTTATTTTTTCAGATTTCTCTTTGGCTTCCTCTACTGGTTGCTTAATACACACATTAAATAACACCATGGATAGGCTACATCCTTGCCTTATTCCATTCTCAACCACTGCAGTTTCTCCTGTGAAGTGACTCCGTCAGTATTAGTGTTTTCAGATGCGATTTGGAGAAAATCGGTACTTAGACTGCTGATATTAAAAATCGACGAGACAAGGACGTAAAATAAAGATAAAAATGCTGGTGCAAGCAGCTAAAAAATGACGTCAATTTTTTGGTCGTTGGGTAAGTACTTCCTTATTATTTCATATGAACGAAGTAGGACACTGGTGCAAGTGTACTAATGAGAGGTACCAACTTTAAGCGGATAGTAAAAAAAAGTACAGCATCTTTTCTTTAATGCTACTACTTGTTTTAAACGGAAGTATGTTGAGTTTTCGGTCACATAAAGGACCTATAACAGTTTACCGACAGTGTGGCGCCGTTCCCCTGATACAGAGCCGGCTGCAGTTATGAGAGGCGGCGGGTATTCCCCGCCGGCTGTCAGAACCCACCCCACGTGCGCACCAGCCGGCCGGCTTAACGGCGGACCAGGGAACGCTCTTAACGCCGCAGCGCCGCTAATGCCCCCGCAGCCAGTAGGCCGGCCCAGAGTGGCAGCGTTCCCAAGTTGGCAGCCCTTGCCGCCACGCTCAAACACAAGACGATCGACAAGCGCGTTATCGCCGCGGCCCGCACGCAACCGCCGCCATCTTTGCCTCGCCGGCCGCCCACGGCTTATCGCAGCCCAGGCGTCCCCATTCAGAAAACGGGCAGTTGGCGACAAACGAATGGTGTCTCGTGCGAACACAGGCGCTGCGCCTGAATGTCACGGAGGAATGGCCTCTGCCTTTAAGTCCAAGTCTTACTATCTAGCACCGCCGACGCCAACTCTAGAGAGTTGTGTATTGTGTGCCGGAGCTCTTATTGTGCAAACAGGCGAAGGGCAAACATAGCAAACTGGAACTGTAGCTGCGGAAGACTGGGAGGTACGACGATAGCTCTTCTGTCGTATTGTGATTCTCGCTGTTTAAACAATGTACAAGATTCTCTCTTTTTATGACGAAACACTGATGAGACTGAACATTATAACCACCTCTTAAATAGTATGTTTAGGGTTATCAGGTATCCGTCTTTAGCCAAACATGCCAGGTTTTTTAAGGTCTTCTCCGGCCAAATATGCAGAAGTCCAGCCTATCCGATTTTTGTTTGGCTTTTCCTCCATGAAGGAGAGAACGAACAACTAACGCCCGTTCGAAGCTGACGACGTAAGTGCGAGGAATGAGCGTAACGAGGACTAAGGAGATATATCGTAAAAATGTTTAGGTATACCAGCCAATTCTGTTGTCATGAGTCTGCGATACGATTTCCCTCGTAGACTGAAGGAGCCTGACGTAGAGCATCACAGCCGCGCTACGTGCAGATTGAGCGAAGCAGAGTTGTGTGTGCCGATCGCCCGTCCCGCCAAATGCATGACAGTAAGGTCGTTGACAAGTAGCAAAATTTCATGAAATTCGTGTAACAAGCTTGGAAAGCTTATTGGCACGTGAACTGTGGACAGCTTGTTTTAAATCACAAAATAGTGAAGAATTTTTATCGGAACTAATGAAATACACTACTGGCCATTAAAATTGCTACACCAAGAACAAATGCAGATGATAAACGGGTATACATTGGACAAATATATTATACTAGAACTGACATGTGATTACGTTTTCACGCAGTTTGGGTGCATAGATCCTGAGAAATCAGTACCCAGAACAACCACCACTGGCCGTAATAACGGTCTTGATACGCCTGGGCATTGAGTCAAACAAGGTTCAAAAATGGTTCAAATGGCTCTGAGCACTATGCAACTTAACTTCTGAGGTCATCAGTCGCCTAGAACTTAGAACTAATTAAACCTAACTAACCTAAGGACATCACACACATCCATGCCCGAGGCAGGATTCGAACCCGCGACCGTAGCTGTCCCGCGGTTCCGGACTGAGCGCCTAGAACCGCTAGACCACCGCGGCCGGCAGTCAAACAAGGCGTGGATGGCGTGTACAGGTACAGCTGCCCATGCAACTTCAACACGATACCACAGTTCATCAAGAGTAGTGACTGGCGTATTGCGACGAGCCAGTTGCTCGGCCACCATTGACCAGACGTTTTCAGTTGGTGAAAGAACTGGAGAATGTGCTGGCCAGGGCAGCAGTCGAAAATTTCCTGTATCCAGAAAGGCCCGTACAGGACCTGCAACATGCGGTCGTGCATTTTCCTGCTGAAATGTAGGGTTTCACAGGGATCGAATGAAGGGTAGAGTCACGGGTCGTAACACATGTGAAATGTAACGTCCACTGCTCAACGTGCCGTCAATGCGGGCAAGAGGTGACCGAGACGTGTAACCAATGACACCCCATACCATCACGCCGTGTGATACGCCAGTATGGCAATGACGAATACACGCTTCCAATGTGCGTTCACCGCGATGTCGCCAAACACGGATGCTGTAAACAGAACTTGGATTCATCCGAAAAAATGACGCTTTGCCATTCGTGCACCCAGGTTCGTCGTTGAGTACACCATCGCAGGCGCGCCTGTCTGTGATGCAGCGTCAAGGGTAACCGCAGCCACGGTCTCCGAGCTGATAGTCCATGGTGCTGCCAACGTCGTCGAACTGTTCGTGCAGATGGTTGTTGTCTTGCAAACGTCCCCATCTGTTGACTCAGGGATCGAGACGTGGCTGCACGATCCGGTACAGCCATGCGGATAAGATGCCTGTCATCTCGACTGCTAGTGATACGAGGCCTTTGGGATCCAGCACGGCGTTCCGTATTACCCTCCTGAACCCACCGATTCCATATTCTGCTAACAGTCATTGGATCCCGAGCAACGCGAGCAGCAATGCCGCTATACGATAAACCGCAATCGTGATAGGCTACAATCCGACCTTTATCAAAGTCGGAAACGTGATGGTACGCATTTCTCCTCCTTACACGAGGCATCACAACAACGTTTCACCAGGCAACGTCGGTCAACTGCTGTTTGTGTATGAGAAATCGGTTGGAAACTTTCCTCATGTGAGCGCGTTGTAGGTGTCGCCACCGGTGCGAACCTTGTGTGAATACTCTGAGACGCTAATCATTTGCATATGACAGCATCTTCTTCCTGTCGGTTAAATTTCGCGTCTGTAGCACGTCATCTTCGTGGTGTAGCAATTTTAATGGCCATTAGTGTATTATAAAATACATTGCGACTATGTACCTCTCAGATGCCATCGTCAACAAAGATGGAAAAACTGAAAACGATTTACGTAGCATGATCGTAGCACTGGTTTGAAAGGTGCACGGTGACATTGGTGGCGCAGGGGGTCTCCTGTTTCTCGCGGTTTCAAAGACAAAAGCGGTTTTGCGCGTTATATGACACAGCGCGTAGTCTGCGCGGAGCTAGTAAGCACTCCACTGCAGGTAACTACCGCCTCGCGTCCTTCATGGCCCCACTGAAAATTTTTAATGCCTCTCCCCGGCATTTAGGTGCCGGCAAACTTTGTCCAGGAGACGCTCGGGGCAAACAAACAGTTTAGCCGTGGCTGTCCGCTTGTTTTGCCTCGCCGTTTCCCTTCCCTGCCCCTTCCCCTTGCCATCTCCACTGGCCTCCAGAACGCGGCCGTGCGTCGGGCGCGGTCGACGTCGACGTCGGCGTCGTCGTGGCCGGCGGAGCGACTCTCTCCTGCCCATTAAAAGTTGTCCTAATGAGTCGCTAGCGCGACCGTCCCCGCCCGGGAATTGCATTGTGTTTGTGTGCACCGCAACTTTCTTGCCGGTTAATTTCCTGTCGCCCCCCCCCCCCCCCGGCCCGCGGGACTAATTGGATTATATTGGAGATGCGCGATTGGCCGATATGCTCGGCGGGGCCGCGCCGCTGTCTGCATCTGTATCTGCATCTGCGTTACAACTCTGCGGGGCGGCCCCTGCACCAGCATTACGCGTCGCCTCCCCTTCCGTAGTACTGGGCGCGCTTCACGGGAAGGGTGGCGTAGAACACTACCTTATCTCTCCCATTTTATCGCCGTTGTCTTCATGCGGCTCTCTTATAACATTAGCTTAATGAACTACTCGTAGCCACACTTCGTTAGGTGCTCCGACCGAAACAGGGCGATTCAAAAAAGAAAGAACGGATTTTAATAGTTCACTACATTCAAACTATAAAAGATAGAAACACATTGCACATGCCACTGGGTAGAGGAAGGTTCAAAGTGTTGGCACAGCTGCGCTATTGTCTGTAGCAACAGAGCGACTATACCACAAAGAGAAATCATGTTGTGTGGTGGAATTTGCGCGAAGTCAGTTCATTTGTTCAAGTGCAGCGTGCACTCCGCCGTAGATTCAGCAAGAAGCCGCCAATGCACAGACAGTTAATGACTGCCATACAATATTCTTGGAAGCTGGTTGCATATGCCGAGGAGAAGAGACTGGTCGGCTACTCACGTTTGATGAAAATGTCGGACGTACGCGAGGTTCGTTCTCACGGCAAACCAGAAACTTCCTCTAACAATGGTGTGACGTGTTCTGCAAACGACGCATTCATATGAAGCCTTGCAGGTCGCAGTTACTTCAGCAACTGCATCCCAGAGAGCTTGACAAAAGGTACGAATTTTGAATTTCAGTTCTCCAAGATACGGCAGAGGATACTTTCTCCGAACGACTCAGCTTTTCGGACGAATCGACGTTTCATCTATCGAGTAAAGTAAACCGCCATAATGTATAAATTTTAGGGCCACAAAATCCTCGCATAGTCGTCGAACATGAAAGAGACTCACCGAAACTCAATGCGTTTTGTGCCGTTTCTGTTCACAAAACTTTATGGACCTCTCTTTTTTGTGGATAAAAACAATGACAGGAATTTCATACGGGGATATGCTGCAAAATTGGTTGTTTCCTCAATTTCACATAGGTACCAAAGACTTCGTTTTTCTGCATGATGACGGACCACCTCACTTTCTCCTTCAGATGCGGCGTTATCTTAGCAACACCATACCACAGCGCTGGACTGGAAGAGATGGACAACAAGATCTTGAACATTGCTTTTGGCCTCCCAGGTCAGCAGACATCACACCTTGCGATTTTTTTCTGTATTGTACGTAAAAGATTGAGTCTTTGTTCCAACTGTGGCAGCTACTCTTTATGAGCTGAGAAATCGAATTGTTGAAGCTGTATATTCAATAAACAGGGGCCTGTTCATTCGTGTGTGGAATGAAACGGATTACCATTTCAGTATTTGTCGAGCAAGACATGGTGCTCAAATTGAGTATATGGTGTAGTGACTGTGCGAATATAATACTCTGAACTTTCCTCTGTCCAGTGACATGCGCAGTGTTTTTTCTATCTTTCGTAGTTTGTTTGTAGTAAACAACTGAAATCCGGTTTCTTTTCAATCACTCCGTATAAGAACGTAAATGGATAAAAAGTTTTAATAAAAATTGTTTAAACAGTGAAAAAGTCGGATTTAGTTAAGGACGAAACGAATTTTTATATTGCTTGACACTTAGCAAGAAAATAAGATACAAAAGATAAAATCAAAAGGGGTGTCCTCCTGGATATCTTTTTATGTGATTGCAGGTATATATTCTCTTGAGAAATGTTTTGAAATGTTTGGAGGACACGTTTTCTATTCTTTCAGTTCTCAGGATTGTAGTGCGAACTTTGTCCAGAACATCTACCACGAATGACTCTTTTGTTACTAATAAACTATTATTATTGTTTGTTCCTACGTTCTATTACCAAATTTTGATTTTTTTCGTAAAAGGGATGTTCCCTCATAACATCACTTTCACCATTCAGACGCCAGGCTGCACATCACGCAGCTATCACGGTACGGTACACTAGCAAACATTTTTACTGAAATAATACGTACTTAGTAGCTGTTAACGTGGGAGTCCGTAAGTAGGAATATCATTTCACACCGGTACTGTCATGTGCCTTCAGTATTATTTAATTATGTACGAGAATTCGCCTTTGCGTTTTTTCCGAAAGAAATGTTATAGCCCGAGAAGTAGTCGATGGCGGAGTTAATAATATGTAGACGTGTACATTATTGATTCATCCATAATGAGAAAGTGTAGCCCCATGTAACACTGTCAGTTGTAGGCTTTCGCCCTCCCTGGTATTTTGCTGTCGCGTCGGTGACGAATAACCGTTATGCAAATACCTAAAGAAAATTGTTGGAAGGCTGTATTGAAGCCATGTGAAGAAGAAAGACACTACGCCAGCAGTTAAGCAGAACAAAAAAATTATTGTTTGTTATTATGCACAGGTACATAAAGCAAAATCATTCAATGCTGTTTTTAAACGCCCTGAAATACATGGTGAGCCCAAAGTCTTGACCTGATTATAACAATTTATGGCAGAATAACCGTTTGATATAATAAATTACATTTGATTCCGTTACATAGGTTGGTGTTACTAATCTTTTGTAAGACCACTTACGTTAGTAAACCTCAACGTGTGCTCCCTTGGTAGTTCGGAGAATGTCGAGACGGTATTCCTGTCCCGCCAGGTGTTTCATAACATGTGTTCTGTCACAGTCAAGGGGCGTAATGCCTGGAGAGCGCGGTGGCCAGGGTGTTGCACCGTTCCTTCCAGTCCACCGATCCGGACAATACTCCCCTGACTTTCTTTTCTGGAGCTATATCAAGGACAGAGTCTTCGTCACACCAGTTGCTGACGTCGACGAACTGAAGGCTAGGATACAAGCTGCTGTGGGTACTGTGACAGAACACATGTTACGAAACACCTGGTGGGAACTGGAATACCGCCTCGACATTCTCCGAGCTACCAAGGGAGCACACCTTGAGGTTTACCAGCGTGAGTGGGCTTAAACTAGTAACACTAACCTGTGTAGTGGCATCAAATGTAACTTATTATGTCATAGGGTTATTCTGTAATAAATTGTTATAATCAGGGCAAGACTTTGTGCTCACCCTGTACTACATTCGAAGAAACTGGACAAACATGAAATTTCATCGGTACCGCCGCCTCAAATTACACGTCCTCAAGATACGCATGACATCAAACCTATTCTCAGGCGATCATCAAAACCGGTGACGATGTCGTTTGTGTGCCCCGAAACTGAAATGTATAATTATTTTTTTTCCACAAAAGGGTTAAAAAATGGTTCAAATGGCTCTGAGCACTATGGGACTTAACTTCTGAGGTCATCAGTCCCCTAGAACTTAGAACTACTTAAACCTAACTAACCTAAGGACAAAACACACATCCATGCCCTGCGACCACAAAAGGATTACTGTGTGTGTGTGTGTGTACCTAAGGCGGTATGCCTGATATTCTGTTGAGGAGAAAAAAGTAATTTGAGAATACGCAATATTTGTTGTGGATGAGTTACTGGTAACAAACATAATTGATTAAACACATCGTTTTCTGTATGAATGCAGAGTCTCGCGGCGATAACATTGAATAAAATGTTCTCGGGTTTCCAACCGCGTCAATTGCTTAAAACTACACGAGTGTTATGACTGCTCACTGCCCACTGGAAGTCATAACACTTGACAATAGCCAAGGAGTGTTTGGCCGAAAGCTCTTGTAGTTTTAAGCAATTGACGCGGTTGGAAACCCGAGAACATTTTATTCCACATTGGTTTCTGTGTGGAAATAAAATAAATATAGGCACTTTTACGCCCTTCCGCCAAAATGCTGTCCATAGTATTTGTGTTCTAGGAAATAGTATCAAGAAGTAAACAAATTTGTTCATTACACTTCCACGATTTTTTAAAAAATTTCGCATCTGTAATATTTTGCCAAATACTCTTCATAGAGGCTCCACTGCCAAATTGAAAAACGTTATTTTTCACGTCGCTAAAAGCGTCGCGTGCATCGTCTACAGCTTGTACACACTACAGCGGTGTATCCAATTGGTAGTAAGGCCCGTTTTGTATAATGTGATGCATTCTGCCACTTAAGTTCCGCAGATCGTTACTGCCAATAACATGTTTCCGTCCTAACATAAATGCTGCTCGTGATATTTAAAGCCGCAAGCGACAAAGTAACAATTTCTCGCGGGTTGTTGCCTCCGTTGCTGGTGTGATTCGTGGGTACAGGAGTGCTGTGCAGGAAGAGTGGGTTGTGGTGGGGGGGGGGGGGGGGGGGGGAGGGGGGGACGACCAACCATCACGCCAGTCAATAATGGCTCCCATCGGTGCAACTTTCTTGATATTCTCCCCATATCCATGCGCCGACTTTCGATCGTGTTGGATTATTTTCCCTCCAATATTTCCCTCCCTCTCCTTTCTCTCGTTTTCTACAGTTTGATCCTCTAAGATATTGAAACAGAGTTGTCCAATTCTGAAGTGATTGGACGGAAGCCTGAAGAATATTACACCGATCGCAGAGCCAGCTGCCTGGGGGAGACTTCTCATACGTAAAAAAAAGAAGCCTGCCGCCTGGGAAAGCAATATCTTGTATCGCCTAGGCTCATTTCAGTTGCTTATTTTCTCGAGCTGAACTGGCGCCGCGTTAGCATATACTCCAAAAGAGGTACTCTTAACTTTGAGTGCTTTTGCCTACAAGGAAAGTGAAAGGTTCAAGTTATTGTATTATGTAGTGTTATTGTGAGGCTATCGACTATCTTCAAAAATACCTTGCGATTTTTTAAACCTTTGGAACTTGACTGTCAGAGATTAGATATATTCCACCTACTTCGGTATAAAGCCATCGTTAGAATGGTAAAAGCTCGTATAATAACATATCCCCCGTTTTTCAATTTATTTACAATTGATTTTTCGTCAGTGAAGTAGGTCGTCATCGAACTTTATATCGAAGGAAAATATGCTTATTACGTACAACTGTTTGTCTGCTAGAGTGCGATGCAAAATAAACTATGCTGCACATTTTTAAATTGCTTTGGGCTACGCAGCCATTCAACCATCACAACTCTGTTTTCCGAATACACACATTTTAAATGTCTATATCATCGTATGTGCTTGAATTATCTGTTTGTTATTGTTCCAGAATACACAGACAGTAAACTCAGTTTCAAAGTCCACACGTGATCCTGTGCTGCGTCGGCAGATGTATTTACTAATCCAGTAACAGAAGCCACTTCTTCTTGTTAGCAACTTTCCTTAGATTTCGTTCTGTCTGACACCTCTTCGTTTGGTACTTCACTTATCAAGGTGTGGTGGACAGCACATTATCATTGGTTCATAATGTATAAACGAAGCTAGGAAATACTATTCCAATAACACTTGCTAGTTCGATTGCACACTGTCGAGAGATAACGTATAGCAGAAACGTAGTACATTAAACCTCAAACCGGCTCATCGGAATGCGATTTTTGTTATTTTGAATAGCACGCGACCGATTTCCTTTCTCATCTCTGTCCAATACGCGCTGGTGTTCCGCGCTTAATAACCAGGCGTTCGAACGAATGTTAAACCTTACCTTCTTAAGTTCCCCGGTTAAAGTATCAAATGGTTCAAATGGCTCTGAGCACTATGGGACTCAACTGCTGAGGTCATTAGTCCCCTAGAACTTAGAACTAGTTAAACCTAACTAATCTAAGGACATCACAAACATCCATGCCCGAGGCAGGATTCGAACCTGCGACCGTAGCGGTCTTGCGGTTCCAGACTGCAGCGCCTTTAACCGCACGGCCACTTCGGCCGGCAGGTTAAAGTATAGTGAGTACAAATGTTAGAGTTGCTTGCAGTGTTGGCAGCAAAGCACTACTTGCCATTCGTAAATCATTGCAGCCGGTGAGAAAGGAAACCTTGCTCGTAATGGCGGTATAAAAGTTTTTTTCCCAGTTAGTACCGCTTTATCAGGTGGCCAGAAAAAACAATAACAGATGACTGCGGCGCGTGCTGGCAGGACACGTGTAGGGACACGTCCGTGGCTTTGCCTACAAGTACCTCTCAAAGGGTGATGCTTGCGCGCGCGCGCGTAAAAAACTAAAGAGAACGAATCGCCGCATCTGGAAAGCCGAGCGGAAGCAGAAATATGATATTCATTTACACCAGCAAAAAACAAAGGGTTTCATTTATCTCCCTTTGCATTGTCCATCAGATTAAAATTTCGAGGACAAAGGAGGGCGTTTGTTTGCACGCGGTGTATTGCGAGGAGGCCGGCTCCCCGCCCGGGGCGTGCAAAGTGTAACAAGCAGCAGCAGCAGCAGCGACGCGCCGCGCCGCGGTCGCGCTTTTAATTAATTTGCGGAGGTGGCGGCGGCTCGCGAGTTTGTGCCGCAGCCGCGGGCGCCCACTTGTCGCAGTCTTCTGACACCGCCGCGCCGTGGCGCCGGCGTCAGCGCGATTTCTGCCGCGCCCTCCTCTACCCTGCCGCCGGATATATGTGCTTTGTCAACAACGTCATACGTTTCTCATTGTGTCCATTTTTTTCATGCGGGTGCCACTATTTCTATACGTATGGGATATGGGTTGTAGGATGTGGGTTAGGCTTATATGTTGCAGGGTATAGGTTGCGGGTTATGGGCTCTGAGCACTATGTGACTTAATTTCTGAGGTCATCAGTCCCCTAGAACTTAGAACTACTTAAACCTAACTAACCTAAGGACATCACACACATCCATGCCCGAGGCAGGATTCGAACCTGCGACCGTAGCGGTCGCGCAGTTCCAGACTGTAGCGCCTAGAACCGATCGGCCACTCAGGCCGGCTCGGGTTATGGGGGATCATGGGTTTTGGTAAAGGGTTATGGTATGGGTTGTGGATTAGAGGTTGTGAAGAGTTGTAGGTCATGGGTCGTAGAAATTGTTGAAACCTCAGAATAGCACTGACATTCCGTGTACTCAATTATTTTCATCTTCTTCTGTATTTCAGCTATATAGTCGTTGCCTGTTACGCTGCCCATCTCGTCCTTGACCTTCTCACATTTCTTCCGCCTTCTGGTTTACAATTTTTCAAACTTTTCGTAGGTGGCAGTCTGCAGCTGTTAAATATTTTGGAAAAAGGCATATTTGTGTTATCAACTGTACATTCTGTGTGTATTCTCTACTGGTTTCAGATATTACAACTACCTTTACAACACAAGAATAATCCACATCAAGGGATAAAAAATTCTTTTTTAGAAATTTCTTCCTCTTCTTCTTTTCCTTGTGCCTTTGTCCTACAGTGTCGCAGGGTCGGCATGGTTAAGGTTGAATTTGGCGTGGTTAATTTTAAGGGGTGGCCGGATGGCCTTCCTGTCACCACCCCGTGGCGCGAATGGTGACGATGATAAGGATGAAATGATGATGACAACATAAGCACTCAGTCCCCGGACAGAGAAAATGCCCATCCCGGCCGGGAATCGAACCCGGGACCCTGTGATCCAGAGGCGGCAACGCTAGCCTCTGGGCCACGAGCTGCGGGCACATTTTTGTCGAATATGACCCACCCAAAGGTAGAACACATTTAACTGTCAGAAGAGCCTTTCTGCATATAATCTGTATAAACGTGCTGTACCTTGGCACAGTAACAGTAATGTACGCTTGCTGAAAGCCTCACACTTAATAAATGATATGTTAACCTGTCAAAAGCACAAATGCTAAGTTATCGTCATAGAGACCAAGTTGAAACACATAAAAAGTTGATGCTTTATATCAATTTCTACACAAAATTGATATTTTGTTAGCGTTTCAAGCTGATCTCTTTGTCGATCACATAGCATTCGAATCTTTGACAGTTATAACGTGTCAGTTATTAAGTGCGGTGCTTTCACCAAGTGTAAAATATTGTAATTGTGCCAAGGTATAGCACGTTTATAAGGACTCTGTCACTTAGAACAACTCAGTACAACCATAACAGGTACTGACACATGCGAATTTTGTCACCGTATAAAGATACACAAAACTGTATTCAATTTGTTATACTTACGTTATTTTAAATATTTCTTTTTCTTTTAGTTCAAAACATATGTTAGTCCCCCACATGTTACTGTTAATCATTGTTTACTTTCATTCGCTTAATAAAATCACACCCAAACGTCAGCACCAGATGTTCTTTTAGTGTTCGTAGGTACATTAAATTCAAAGGTTATTAATTTGACTATTCATTGAGTTTTTGCAACAGCAGTGTCTGCTTAGGGAACGTAGCACCAGTCTATTACTGCTTACAGTTATTTATTTTGGAGCTCATTAAACTCCAGATGATTACCACAACTTTATTGGAAAACTGATTGTTCTCTGTATAATTATCTGTTCATCGAACAATTCACGGCAAACACTCCCAGTAGCTCTAGTATACTACTTACCTTCTTCTTCTCCTCCTCCTCCTCCGGTCTTCACCAATAGTGCGTGCCTCAGTCTGGTATCCTTAATATGGGCGCATATTCGTTGTCGTTCAGTGCATCAAGAGTGCTTCCTCTTTCCACGTGCTCTTATTCAGAGACACTGGTATTTCGCCAAAGCACAGAAATTGGTTACTTACTTTACGCGTTCAGGCTCAGAGAACAAACGGCTACAAGACTCGTTTTCCATTGAATTCTGCTTCCTGCATTATGGCGTCAATCATTCCCTACACAGTTATGCAGCAAGTCTTCGAAGATTCCATCTGTCGACGTATTCGCTGTTTTACATAATGGTCCTCTTCCGCGGGAGTAAAAGCCATAGATTTCAAAGACAATGGAAAATTGTCCACTCCACCCGGACGATGTGAGCTACCCATACAAGCAGTTTGGTTCTCATCAATGTGTGGCCTATTGTAGATCTCATCCAACTCACAGATGTTCCTGATTCTCCGTTCCCCGCGTGGCCGAGCCGTTCTAGGCGCTACAGTCTGGAACCGCGCGACCGCTAGGTCGCAGGTTCGAATCCTGCCTCGGGCATGAATGTGTGTGATGTTCTTAGGTTAGTTACGTTTAAGTAGTTCTAAGTTCTAGGGGACTGATGACCGCAGAAGTTAAGTCCCATAGTGCTCAGAGCCATTTGAACCATTTGAACAGTTTCTTACTTTACTATTCGACTTTTTGTGTTAAATCTATCGCCCGATTATACCTCTTAGTCAGTAGAGTCTGATGGCATTTTAAATTTTTAAATTCGGCAGTAATTATATGAAGTGCACCAGAACCTCATTTATCTGGACTAGGTTGGACCAGACGTAATCCCGATTACCGAAATTCCCGATATATTGCACTAACTGCTAAAATTCTATTATGTATTATATAACATAATATATATTTTGACTCTAATAAGAAACAATTTTTTGGCACTTAAACTCCACCGTTACTGCAGTCTACCCACGTGTATAAGTTTCTTTCGTTATTGTAAAGGCTGTGTATGTAAGGATAATTGATCATTTTATATCACATAATTTGCTATAAAATGTACAATTCGACTTTAGAAGTCGTTTAACAACTGAAAATGCTAAACTCCCTTTGCTCTGTGAGGTTTCGAACGCTAGGCATTGTTTTTAATTTAACTAAGACGTTCGATTGTGTTGATCGCAAAATATTGCTCCAAAAGTTGGACCATTGTGGAATACGGGGAGTAGCTGACAGTTGGTTCACCTCTTACTTTAACAACAGACAGGTCATTATTCACAGTGTTGAGAATGTCTTGTGATGTTGGGACTGACTGGGGTACAGTCAAATGGGGGAGGGGAGGGGGTGCCTCAGGTATTAGTCTTGGGGCCACTGCTGTTCCTTATTTATGTAAATGATATTTCTGTTTGCTGATAACAATAGCTTGGTAGTAAAGGATGTTGTGTGCAACATTGGCTTGGTTTCAAATAGTGCAGTTCATGACATAAGTTCATTGCTTGTGGAAAATAAACTACCGCTAAATCATAGTAAGGCTCAGTATTTAAAGTTTCTAACACACAATTCAACAAAACCCGACGTTTTAATTTCACAGAATGGGCCTATGATTAGTGAAACTGAGCAGCTCAAATTGCTAGGTGTTCAGATAGTAAACTGTCGTGGAAAGCCCACATTCAGGATCTTAACGGCGGCGCAGACGTTTCACTATCGTCATTTATGCTGGAGTTGTTTCCAGCTGAAGTTCTAGGTAAACCATTAGCCAAATCTTTAACATATTGCAGCGTATCAGCAACTGTGAAATGTACAGCAAATAAACAATTTTTTCAGCATTCAGTTGCAAGGTAATTTTACTCGTTTACCTAGGTTTCGATTCCAGTAATGGAATCTTCTTCAGAACAAAAACTTAAATTATTTTGTGAGCCAAACACTGGCCATGTCACAGATTAAAAATTTAAAACAATAAAGACGCATAATCATAAGATTATGTCAAAAATGGTTCAAATGGCTCTGAGCACTATGGGACTTAACTGCTGAGGTCATTAGTCCCCTAGAACTTAGAACTAGTTAAACCTAACTAACCTAAGGACATCACAAACATCCATGCCCGAGGCAGGATTCGAACCTGCGACCGTAGCGGTCTTGCGGTTCCAGACTGCAGCGGCTTTAACCGCACGGCCACTTCGGCCGGCTAAGATTATGTCAGTCAAAATTAAAACCATTAAGGCGAACGTAGACGGAGCTACGCCGGCCAGAAATCAGGACCACACGTAAGCGGCTCGAAAACTAGCACTAGTCACAATACGCCGGTCACTACTGTTGATGAACTGTGGTATCGTGTTGAAGCTGCATGGGCAGCTGTACCTGTACACGCCGTCCAAGCTCTGTTTGATTCAATGCCCAGGCGTATCGAGGACGTTAATTACGGCCAGAGGTGGTTGTTCTGGGTACTGATTTCTCAGGATCTATGCACCCAAACTGCGTGAAAATGTAATCACATGTCAGTTGTAGTGTAATATATTTGCCCAATGAATACCCGTTTATTATCTGCATTTCTTCTTGGTGCAGCAATTTTAATGGCCAGTAATGTATATTACGTAGACGAATGTATTGCCGAAATTTCATTAATGTACGTTAGTTACTTTTTGGTGTGCGATTTTTTTCCATCACTGTGGAAAACATGGTAGGCGTACAGTCTGTGACACACAACAGGGAATGCAGGTGCCGTGAAACCCGCAGGTGGCGGCGCGCCTCTTTGTGAGCACCTGGTGGACGGCGGCCAGCGTCCGGCGGCCGGTGGCCAGCTCCGGATATTGATATGGATGCGCTGGAGCCGGGGCGGCGCGCGAAAGTCCGTCCCCGGAGTGCGATATATCAATTAGGCGGCGCGCGCCTCGCCGGCCGGATTAGCCGCGTAATTCTGCCCGAGGGCGCATGATGGACGGCCGGCGCTCTTCCGCTCCTCCGGGGCCGCCGCGATTGCGCCCGGCGCCGTTTCTTCTGTTTCTCCTCCACCTGTCCGGGGAAAAGCGCGCGCACTGCCCGCTTCCCGACGATGTGCGAGTGATAATGGCCGGTTTCGCGTCTCTCAGATTTTGTCTAACAAAACAGCTGTCGGAGTAGACATTAAATCAAGTCTCGTGTCCGTCGTTGGCCAAAAGGGGGTCTGTATTTCCACAGAACGCTTTCTTGTTCCTTTCCTGCGCCCTCTCCCCGTACCCCGATTCTCTTCTTCACAGTGCGCCATACGCTACCTGCTCAAAAGTACCGCGTGATCAAAAAGTCAGTATAAATTTGAAAACTGAATAAATCACGGAATAATGTAGATAGAGAGGTACAAATTGACACACATGCTTGGAATGACATGGGGTTTTATTAGAAACAAAAAATTACGAAAGTTCAAAAAATGTCCGACAGATGGCGCGTCATCTGATCAGAATAGCAATAATTAGCATAACAAAGTAAGACAAGGCAACGATGATGTTCTTTACAGGAAATGCTCAATATGTCCACCAGCATTCCTCAGCTCCTCAACAATAGCTGTAGTCGAGGAATAATGTTGTGAACAGCACTGTAAAGCATGTCCGGAGTTATGGTGAGGCATTGGCGTCGGATGTTATCTTCCAGCATCCCTAGAGATGTCGGTCGATCACGATACACTTGCCACTTCAGGTATCCCCAAAGCCAATAATCGCACGGACTGAGGTCTGGGGACCTGGGAGGCCAAGCATGACAAAAGTGGCGGCTGAGCACACGATCATCACCAAACGATGCGCACAATAGATCTTTCACGCGTCTAGCAATATGGAGTGGAGCGCCATCCTGCATAAACATCGTTCGTTCCAGCAGGTGTTTATCAGCCAGGCTGGGGATGGTGCGATTCTGTAACATATCGGCGTATCTCTCACCCGGCACAGTAGCAGTTACAAAACCAGAATCACGCATTTCCTAGAAGAAAAAAGGCCCGATAACGGTAGATGTGGTAAATCCAACCAATACCGTGATTTTGTCCTCGTGCAATGGAGTTTTCACGACAGTTCTAGTATTTTCGGTAGCCCAAATTCTGCAGTTATGGACGTTGACAGACCCTCGGAGCGTGAAATGAGCTTCGTCGATCCACAACACGTTACTCAACTAATCGTCATCTTCCGCCATCTTTTGAAACGCCCACAACGCAAATGCCCTCCGCTTCACTTAATCACCAGGTAACAGTTCATGATGCAGATGGATTTTGTACGGACAGTATCTGAAGTACGCCTAAGGGCCAGCCAAACAGTAGTGTATCGAATGCCGATGCGACGTGCGACTGCACGAGCGCTGACTTCCCCGTGCATAGACGAACCCGCTACAGTCTCCATTTTTTCCTGTAACTGTCTCAACTGCATTACGCCTTGTGTTCGGTCGGCCACTATGGGGTCTATCGTCTAAACAACCCGTGGCTTCGAACTTCGAAATGATTCTTGCCATAGCTGCATTTGTCAGCGGACCTGTACCCGTTCGAATCCACTTCCTATGGCGATAGGATCGTAACGCTGCACTAGCACATTCCCCATTCTGATAATACAGCTTCACTAAAAGCGCCTTTTCAGGTAACGTCAACATGCTGCGACTACATTATTCCGTGGTTTATTAAGTTTTCAAATTTATACTGACTTTTTGATCACCCGGTATCAGGCCAACCGTAAGTAATGCGGATTTGATGACGAGGTGGGCCGACCAGTGTGAAAGGAAGCAGGGAGTATCCTCCTGTCAGTAGACAAGCAGTGACAGCGGAGTGAGTCTGTCGAGAGCTATCAGTGACTTGGAACGTGGAATTGGTTGTCACTTGAGTAATGAGTTCATCAGCGACGTTTCGCCTCTTGTGAAGCTACCTAAGGCGACTGTTGTGATTGCGAAGCGGACCCGCAAAAGAACAACCGCGGCTGAACCGGACAGAGCAGCGCCGCCAAGTATTGTTGAAGGTAGTTTTAAAAATGGCATAAAATCAGCCGAGGAAAACACTCGTCAGTTCCAAAGTGCTACCATTAGTCCCGCTACGCCACTATAGTTCAATTCTTTTATCTTGGCGGCTCGCGCATGCCCGCCCAGACGCTGGAGATTGCTGCATTGCCAGTTGCACACGACGCACGCGCCAATAGAAGCAGCGCCATAGCATAGCATAGTTCGCAAGCTTACGTGTAGGGGGGAGCGTGCAGTTCATGAAGTAAAGCCATCACGGCCGCATTAACCCTTTCGCTGCTACAAAGACGTGCTCCCTGCATTCCGCGCTGTGGGCGATTTTGTCACTGCACTGCTCACCTGTGCACACACCTGTGTTCCGACTGCTTTGACACTCTTCATCATTCGATTCCACAAAAACCATTTGGCTCAAAAATTAGATTTTTACCTATCTTCTTGACTGATACCTTCCCCCCATAAATGACTTAATTTTGTTTCGATGTTCAACGCAGTTATTATGCAGCATTAAATATAGTAAATCTTTGCACGAAATTTTGAAGAGTTTGCAGAGGTAAAAGTCCATAGAGTATACTTTCCGTATGGTCGATTTTAGTTGCCACAATGTTGAGAATGAAATGTGGACAAGATACCTATATATTTCATTTAATTTAAGTACCACAAAAAGTGTCGTATGTAATATTGAGAAATATTCCACCTTTCGCGACTGTAACAAAAGTTTTACTTACACTGGGCACGTTTGGCTTTATTTTAAAGCACTTCAATCAATCAAAAGGAAGTAGACAAAATACATTAAACAAAACTGTGGACTTACAAAAACATTAAGACTTGAATATACCGTCTGTCAGTGAAGTGCTCAGAGCTATGTCAAATATAATTTTGTGTGTGGCACACACAAACAGCATTTATTTGCTAAAACACTGATGAGCCAACACAGACGTTGAATATTGTGCTACCGCAGCACAAAACTACGAAAGGTGACTTGGCAATGGAGGACACAAAATACCGTCCTCTTATGATGCTTCAAAAGAGAGAAACGCGTCTGGTCTACATAAGTCGCTTATTACAGTTGCAGAAGAGGGATATATTTCAATACCATTGGTAAAACTGCGACTGTGGAACAAAAACAAGAAATAGAACATGAATACCATTGCGTATGTGCCATACCTGTCACCGATGGAAATGCTTTAAAATAAAGCCAAACGCGCCGTGTGTATATAAAACTTTTATTACAGTCGCGAAAGACGGAATATTTCTCAATATTACATACGACACCTATGTGGTACTTAAATTAAATGAGATATTGTTATACAGTAAATATTATATGAAATTTAGGTATCTTGTCCACATTTCATTCTCAACATTGTGGCAACTAAAATCGACCATACGGAAAGTATACGCTATGGACTTTTACCTCTGCAAACTCTTCAAAATTTCGTGCAATGGTTTACTACATTTAATGCTGCACATCAAAACAAAATTAAGTCATTTATGGGGGGAAGGTATCAGGCAAGAAGACATGTAAAAATCAAATTTTTTGGCCAAATAGTTTTTGTGAAATCGAATGATAAGTGTGTCAAAGCAGTGGGAACACCATGTGTCTGCACAGGCGAGAAGTGCAGTGATGACAAAATCGCGCACAGCGCGGAATGCGGTGAGCACGTGTCTGCAGCAGCGAAAAAGTTAATGAAGAGGCAAAGCACTAGAAATTTAATTTAAACGAATAAAATTCGTGAAGTAGGGCACTCCAATATTGTTTTTAAATAAAGAAAATATTAAGCACCGCACAAGGTTTGAACTCATAACCTTTCACTTGGCAGCCCAACACCTTAACCGTTCCGCTACCTCAGCTCATGGAACAGTAATACTCCATAAGTATTCTAACACCTCACGCAACTACTTATAAACGCTGTTGGTATGACTATGAATTACTCACGCTTCGTCGAAGTACAATAGGAAATAAACAATTACCGCTGTTCTTTATTGCGAAAAAGCAGTTCGTGAGATTGAAACAAACACCTTTCCTTGCTATCGTCTGAATTTGGAGTCTTATTGCTTGTTTGGTTTAATTAATTAATAGAATATGAAGCAATTGGTATAAAGAATGCTTTTTCCAAACTTTCTGTAAAAGAAAGTCTGCTATCAAGACATTGCTTTTGTTCCATTACTTTATTTATGACTGAACGTTTCTAAAACTGAAGACACTCGTCCCTGCTCTGCACTGCTGTCGAGATCTGGCAATGTCGTTCTCTGTTCATTGGCTGACTGTGTTTTGTGACGTCAGATGCGCAGAACGAACCTAAACTCGGCCGCCAAGATATATGACGCGCACTTTAATTGTGCATAAGGAGTTAAAAATAATGGGCTACTGTGGTCGAGCGTCTGCTAACAAGCCCCACATTCTGTAGCCAGTGCTAAGCGACGCTTCAGGTAGTGTAATGGATGACGTCGTTGGACAGTGGATGATTGGAAACGATTTATTTCGAGTGATGAATCACGCTAAACCTTGGGGCAATTCGGTGGAAGGACTGGGGCTTGGCGGAAGCCTGGAGAATGTTACCTGCCACTATGTGTTGTCCCAACAGTGGAGGACGAAGGAGCTACTGTTAGGACATGGGAGTGTTTTCGTGGTTATGATGTAGTCCACTTAAATGTGGAAAAATGGGAGGGTGTTCAGAAAGTAATGCAACACTTTTTCTCGGCCAACTTCTGTTGAAAAATATTAGCGCGGAATATTCCCGCTTCAGCCCATATAGTATCACGAAGTTCCAAAAAGCGCTGAACGTAACCTTAAGAATGACGTCTGTAACGGGGTTACGTTCCAGGAATAGAGCTATCATTGAGTTTCTTTTTGGGGAGGACCGGAGTATTGCAGATATGTATAGGCGCTTGCAGAATGTCAGTGGAGACGTGTCAGTGAGCAGAACCACCATCAGTCGTTGGGCGAGGCGTCTTTCACCATCGCAGCAAGGTCGCGCGAACCTATCCCGTCTCTCACGTGCCTACCGGCCTCACACAGCTGTGACTCCTGCAATGCTGGAACGTGCGGACACTCTCATTCTAAGTGGTTGACGAATCACAATCAGATACCTCGCTTCACAACTAGACGTCTCTGTTGGTAACGCTGCACATTCTCATGTCGACCTCTAGAGTGGTACCTTGCACACATAAAGGCCCCCCAGTAAGGTGGCGTAAGGCCATCGTATTGAAAGATAGAGTTTTGAAGCCAAAAGAGTGGGGAATAATATGGTACATTGTAATCTTGAATAAAACCAAGCTGCTTCCAGAAAAAGAAGTATTATTTATTGAACGCGCCTTGTGCAAACACATTTTACAGCTTTGTGAACCGCTTACAATAGCGAAGCAGGTCGGAGACGATGATTGTTTGCACCAGCAGTACAGTGCACACTGCCGTAAAGTCGGTGGATACACTCTACGATGGTTGGAACATTAATAGTGGCAACTATTTATTTACCGCTCGTACAGCATAGATACGTGTCTCAAAGTTTTCCAGACTTTCAAGCTAGTCACCAGCGATGTGGAAGACGTAGGATAGTCTTACCAGTGGAAGTTGTGTTGACAGTTCGAGCGGCGTGGTCTATTGCTCGACGAATTTGTAGCAGTTCTGAAGTGAGTGCCGTGAAGTGTTTCCAATGGTTCCAGTGGCTCTGAGCACTATGGGACTTCCAACCATACACTGGCCCTCTCGTATATGATGACTGAGGGTTAACGACAAAGTGGTGATGTTATTCAATAACTAGGCTGCAGCTCTAATAATAGAGATATCTCCCATGTTACTCAATTTGTCCATCGAGCAAGAGGTAAACAAAGCAAGGAGAAATTTTGAATGGAAGTAAATTCCAAGCGTAAGAAATGAAGACTTAGAACTTGGCCGATGGCGTTGTAACTCCGTCAGAGACAGTAAACCGCAGAAATAAACAGGATATAAAATCCTCGGAAAGAGAAGTATGTTGTCATCGGAAATATATTCAAGTGTTACGAAGTATTTTCGAAAGTATTCGTTTAAAAGTGAAATGTGAACCGTAAAGAGGTGCAAAGAACGGAAGCTTTATAAACGTGATGATTAACAGGAATGTTGAAATTATTTTGGTATACTGGGCAATTAATAGAGATGTCGAATCAGGGAGGGGAGAGGTTCATGGTATAAATTGACTTAAAAACGGCGAGGCTTAGGTTACGTTTTGACGCATGAAATAATAGTTAATGCGGTAATTGAAGGGCTTGGGTAAAAACTGCACCGGAAGACTATGCTTGGAATTGGTGTTAGGTGCACGTGCAGTCTCACAGATCGTAAATATTTGAAGAAAGTCATAGTTACGAACCACCGAGAGGAACTGATAAAATAAACCTTTACTCACTATTAGTTTCGATCGACCGATTATGATTAGATACCATATAACTGTTTACATAGTCGTATATAGTATTGTACTTACTGTGGTGTTAAAAAAAAAATAAAGTGAAGTAGCACACCTATGCATGCAGGAGCGATCTCCACACAGGAGCGTGCATCGTGAGTGTAGGCAGTTTGCTAATACTATTTAACTGTATTCATGCATCTTACTGTTAGGACAGTTTCAGTGCTGCAAGACGGTGTTTTGTTTTGTTGTTTGACGTCACAGTAAGTACGGCACCATGCAGGCTGAAGTAAATAAGTTCATGTTTTTGATGAAAGTCGGTTAGTCAAAATTGATTGTAAACAAATGGTTATGTTGCTATTGGTTGTTCTTTAACATCCATCAAAATGCAGTATATATTCTAATATAAATAGGTATACGGGCGCAGACAATTTCACCAAACCAATCTTCGAACCGATGACAACGACGACGACGACGACGACGACGACGACGACGACAACAACAACAACAACAAAACTACAACTACAACTACTACTACTACTACTACTACTACTACGTTACTAGTGGTAGAGAGGAACACTGTGGTTGGTATGCGTAGAGGGCAGTGTTCTGTTTGCGTTGGTATCCATTGTGACTGTGAACTCTGGTAATGTCGCATGTATAACACTCCACAAGTGTTCTTACAGCTCTTGTGCCCGTGAAACGCCCCAAACAGGATGTCGTTAGAGTTAGGCATTGTAGTCGTAGTTGGGAGAGTCTTCCATGTAACACTGCGATGGAATTTAGCCTTGACTTGGGTTCGAACATATTGCTTTTGTATCGAGCTATCCTGCACTACCTATATAGCCTATAATAAAATTATAAACAGGCGACCAGTTGCAATGGATAAAGAATTCTTTACCTAGATTTCAACAAATTTAAATTTGTCTTCTTCAGAAGGTGGCAATTTTACATTAGTATGGACTGATGTATCATCGCCGTTTTTACAAATGTCTGCATAGATCCATTTGTCAAAATTAAAATATAGCCCTAAAAATAGGGTTTGTCACGTAAATATAAATTAATACATGGATGTTGCAGAGCTCACAGCCGACTGAGTGATAGCCTATGTGATAAGTGGAAAAGAAAGAGGACATCCGTTATTCAGTGTATCTCACATGAATAGCAATAATGAACCTCCGTCTAAGGCCACCCTCTTCCAAAAATCTTCTTCCCGCAGTTAACACTTACCGCTGTTAACCTCGATTTTCGAAATCTGTGCGGGTCTTGGAGACCCACAGGTTCTGGTGACGTTTAGAAGATGTTCCGTAACTAGAATTATTCTGGTTAATGGAAGAGTACGATATTGTGTAACGGCTACATTCCAGACCTACAGTGTCCCGCGTAAGAGCGAATAATACAGTTGGTGATGCCGTGGTACTCGAACGGGAACGTCAAAACTTACGGCCAGCCTTTCGCTTTTCGAGAAGAATGCTGTATTTAGGGCCTAATTCCACAATACTCTAATACTCTTCGCTCAGTTGAAGCGACAGCAACACAGTACACTGCTCTACACGGGATCATCGCCTGCACATCTGCGTAAGTCATGAACCTTTATTTTGCCGATAAAGAGTCAAGATTACGAAAAGCTTTCCAAAGAGGGACGCTATATCACTGCTTCATGTTGTACGACTCTTTGTCCAAGTGTGTCACAAGATGTTATTTGGAGATTAGCTTTTCCTTAATCATGGTTGGTTGGTTGTTTGGGGAAGGAGACCAGACAGCGTGGTCGTCGGTCTCATCGGATTAGGGAAGGATGGGGAAGGAAGTTGGCCGTGCCCTTTCAGAGGAACCATCCCGGCATTTGCCTGGAGTGATTTAGGGAAATCATGGAAAACCTAAATCAGGATGGCCGGACGCGGGATTGAACCGTCGTCCTCCCGAATGCGAGTCCAGTGTCTAACTACTGCGCCACCTCGCTCGGTCCTTAATCATGGCTACACAGAAAGTTGCGTCGTATTTTCAGGGCATTCGTGCGTAATTGTGGTTATCCTGTTTACGCTGGGCAGAAATCTAGTACTTTCGTGGCTTTAGCAAAAACACGAAAAAGGGGTTTTGTTTGCAGTTCGATCAGTGTTAAAAGACGCGTAGTATTTTCCACATCGGAGGGATTTAAAGCACGAAACTTAGAAAAATTAATTTAGTGTATCTTGGGCTTTCCCTGACATCGATAAATCTAATTTCCAGTCATCAAAATAGTTTTGCTCTTAAGTCAAAACAGAAATTTCTGGGGACGAAGTGCGTTTAGATTCTGTTATCGCGCTGTCCTTTTTTTTCTAAATTTCCTGCGAAATTCTTCCCCATTGCACGTGGTCTTCATCTTTTACATTCACTCGACTGATAAACATGTCTGTTAGAACAACTGTATAGTTATTACCGATTTTACTAATTTCTCTGACCATTGCGATTAGAAACAGTAAAGTTAAGAAGACTTTCACTATTACCCTGGAAGCTGTCAATGCTCAGTAGAGGACGCAACTAACCGCTCATGAATAGAGCAACAGCTAGCATTGACAGCTACTGCCAGTGACGTCACAGCGGGCAGCACGGCCTGGAGGGACGATCCCCGCGCGTACGTCACACACAGAAGGTCACGTGATCCCGCGGGGTCCCGGCCTGCAGCAGTCAGGGCGATTTAATAATTCATTAACCCGCCTCTGTAACCGAGGTTGCTAACGCTACTGCAGGTAGTCGAGGCAATAAACTTTCGATAACCAATACTCGTCCGGAGATATGAACACAGTGATTGCTGCCTAAATTGGATGTCCAAGTGCAGTGGGCGGAGCGTTCCGCCAAAAAGTCACCTACTTCGTTTTCCTACGTAATAACTCTAAGGCGCCATTAGAACCATAAAGATGCTGCGGCCTCAAGAGCATATTACATTAGATGCACAATTACCAGAGTAGTAAACAACCTTCATAGTTGTAAATTGATATTAAAAGAGCGCCAAACCCCGACCTAAAGCGAATTATATTTTTATTTTCTTGGTATTTGGCGTGGTGCATTTCCCACCAGCTTTTGTGTTACGCACAAAGGCCTCAGATACACGTATCGCAAATACAACACTGCATTTTTCAAAACAGGATACTAAATACTGAGTTTTCAGAAACACACTCTACACTTGTGGGTACTACGTGCAGTTTATTATGCTTCATCACGTACAGACCGACCGAAACTCTTTGCCTTATCTCCAGCATGATTATTATCTGTCGCTTTGACTGTTGCTACTTGGATTAAAGTATGCTCCTATGTTCTGTTTTTCAGCGCTGCACAATGTCAGCTGTGTAGCTTTATCCAGTAAAGCCCGTCAAATGGACATACTGTGAGTTTGGAAATGGCTGCTAAACCGCCAACTGTGCTGCAGTGAAAAATGCGAAGAGTATTTTAATATAGTTCAGAGACATCAAAGGACTAGGGCGGACAGATAAAAGGGTTTGATAGGGCCTTGAAAAGAAGTTGTAGACTAAGATGAATATCAACAAAAGCAAAACAAGAGTAAAGGAATGCAGTCGGATTAAATCAGGCGTAGATGAAAAAGTTAGATTAGAAAATGATGCACTTAAAGTCGCCGTCAGTTTTGCTATTTTAGCAGCAAAATAACTGATCATGGAAAGAGAAGAAAGAATATAAAACGCTGACTGACTAGCAAGAAAGAAATTCTGGAAAAGAGAGTGTGTTAATATCCAACATAACTTAAATATTAGGATGTTGAAGGAATTTACACTGTATGTGGACAGATGGGGCACACAACTTCCGTTCGAGGGGAATGGCGGCGTCAGGAAGGACATCTGATCACTAACTGTCAACAAAGTTGCCAAAACTGTATAACAAATTCGGCCCCTTGGATTAGGGGAAAATGCAAGGAAGAAGAAGATGATAAATTCAAGTTTTATGAAGTTTGTTTTATGAAGGTATTTATGTGGAGTGTAGCCTTGTGCGGAAGTGAAACATAGACGATGAACCCAGACAACAATGGAATAGAATCTTTTTAATTGTGGTGCCGTTGAAGGATGCAGAGGATTAGATGGTAGATCGAATATTGAGGAGGTACTGAATCAAATTTGCGAAAAAAGAAATTTGAGGCACAGTTTGAGGAAAATGAGGAATTGTTTGATAGAACAGCTTCATTTTGGTTGGAGGGAAGCGTGGGGGGTAAGAATTGTAGAGGAAGATCAATGGGTGGTAAGCAGGTTGCGGTAGCTGTACAAAGATGAAGAGGGCTGTAATGTGGAGAGGTGCATCAAACCAAGTCCAAAACAACAAGTACAAATACAATAGCAACCACCAGTGATCCATGTTATTATCATTCAGAAATTCTGTTTTCGCTGCAGATCCAGTTAGAAATATAATATTACAAAATGATGGTAGGTACAAATCAGAGGAATCTGCAGCATGTGCAACCCCTACGCTCAGAGAGCACGTTTCTGCACCCACCCAGTACGGAGATAACTGAATACGTCCTAGTAACTGCATATTTTGGCGTGAGAACATAAGACGAGATTAATGATCTTCCCTCCTCTCTCTCCCACTCTTTTATCGAATGGGGGTATTAACTTCTGCGATCCCGGAATTATATAGGGCGATTCAGCTGCTCCTTCCTGTGGGTGTAATACAACCAGCAATGCCTTCAAAAACTACATGCGAGATTTTCATATCCTCTCATTCACTACGCACAAACTGTTAGTCTTACATGAAAAAAGAGCAGTGCCCTTTTGTAGGAAAATTAATATAGCTAAATTTTGTACAAGGATACGCTTTCTCTGGACGCCACGATTTTCAAGTTATTCGAGAAAAACGCATTTGAAGCCGGCCGTTGTGAGCGACCGGTTCTAGGCGCTTCAGTCCGGAACCGTGCTGCTGCTACGGTCGCAGGTTAGTTAGGTTTAAGTAGTTCAAAGTCAAGGGAACTGATGACCTCAGAAGTTAAGTCCCATAGTGCTTAGAGCCATTTGAACCATTTTGATACGCGTTTGATGCTGACTTTCGTATGTTTTTCGTGAATAATTCGATAACTGCAGTCTCTATCCCAGCACAAACTTTAACTACGTTAAATGCCCTTCGAAAAGGTCCTGTTAACTTTTTTCTCTAAGATTGATAGTTTGGGCAATTTAATCTCAATGTAGAGAAGTGTAATGTGCTGCGAATACATAGAAAGATCCCTTATCATTTAGCTACAATATAGCAGGTCAGCAACTGGAACCAGTTAATTCCATAAATTATCTGGGAGCAGGCATTAGGAGTGATTCAAAATGGAATGATCATATAAAGTTGATCGTCGGTAAAGGAGAAGCCAGACTGAGATTCATTGGAAGAATCCTAAGGAAATGCAATCCGAAAACAAAGGAAGTAGGTTACATTACACTTGTTCGCCCACTGCTTGAATATTGCTCACTAGTGTGGGATCCGTTCCAGATAGGGTTGATAAAAGAGATAGAGAGGATCCAACGGAGAGCAGCGAGATTCGTTACAGGATCATTTAGTAATCGCGAAAGCGTTACGGAGATGATAGATAAACTCCAGTGGAAGACTCTGCAGGAGAGACGCTCAGCAGCTCGGTACGGTATTTTGTTGAAGTTTCGAGAACATACCTTCACCGAGGAGTCAAGCTGTATATTGCTCCCTCCTACGTATATCTCGCGAAGAAACCATGAGGATAAAATCAGAGAGATTGGAGCCCACACAGAGGCATACCGACAATCTATCTTTCCACGAACAATACGAGACTGGAATAGAAGGGAGAACCGATAGAGATACTCAAGGTACCCTCCGCCACACACCGTCAGGTGGCTTGCGGAGTATGGATGTAGATGTAGATGTGTGTGCAGCGAGCGAGCGAGAGAATATGAAAATACTGCACGATGCATAAAACCCATAGATAGGAGCCGCTGAATCACGTTGTATATTGGAAACGAGAATCGAACCCACCGCCCCGTACCTCAGGGATGTTTAGTTTTTTTCCGAGCACAGACGAGACGTCACTGCAGACGGTGTGTCGCGACATCGGGGCCGCAGAGGTGATGGCCGGCGTTTCGTTGCGGCCCGGCGGTCTCCGCACCGCGGCTAATTGGCGAATTGCCCGGGCTGGCGCAGCGACCGCGTGTAATTAGCAATCTCTTTATGTGGCGCGCGCCTTTGTCCCGGCCGCAGATCGTCTTAAAGGCGATGTCTTTTGGGGCCTGCGGTCGGCCGTAATTACCGCCGCCGTGGGGTGGGGTGGGCCCGCTCCCGGTTATTGTTATTGGCTCCCCTGCTGCGGCGCCGCAGCCGCTACCCGCAGCACACAGCCGCAGCCACCGCCCGTGGCGGAGCGCCGTGCAACTGCAGGCGGTCAGCGCTGACGAATCCTGCCCGGCACTTACCTCTGCTTCTCGTAGTCTCGCCCTGCAGTTAGCTCTGCTCTCGGCACCGCACAACACCAAATTGGGCGGACGAGGGTGGGCGTAGGAACACGGCTTCGATTGAAAAGTATGGCTGTTTTATACTAGAGCAATGTCGTACTCATTAACGTTTCGATACCTTGAAGTATGATAAGAGTAGATCAAAGCGGCTCCAATCTCACGATCTGTTTTCAAACTCCACTTATAACAAACACACACACACACACACACACACACACACACACACAGACAGAGAGAGAGAGAGAGAGAGAGAGAGAGAGAGAGGGAGAGAGAGAGAGAGAGAAAGTAGAGGACATTGAGAAAGTTACCTCGGATAACAGACTGTTATTTTAGTCACACTTGTGGCAAAACCTCCGTAAATATCAGTAG
Source organism: Schistocerca serialis cubense (assembly GCF_023864345.2). Lineage (NCBI taxonomy): Eukaryota > Metazoa > Arthropoda > Insecta > Orthoptera > Acrididae > Schistocerca > Schistocerca serialis. The sequence goes on along the minus strand of NC_064641.1, from coordinate 864,241,260 downwards.
GTGAAGCCCCTATTCATTTCAAGTTATCATCCATCGTTAAACCAAGCTGAATATACAAGGTGGTCCATTGATAGTGACCGGGCCAAATATCTCACGAAATAAGCATCAAACGAAAAAAACTACAAAGAACGAAACTTGTCTAGATTGAAGGGAGAAACCAGATGGCGCTATTGTTGGTCTGCTAGATGGCGCTGCCATAGGTCAAACGGATATCAACTGCGTTTTTTAAAATAGGAATCCCCATTTTTATTACATATTCGTGTAGTACGTAAAGAAATATGAATGTTTCAGTTGGACCACTTTTTTCGCTTTGTGATAGATGGCGCTGTAATAGTCACAAATGTATAAGTACGTGGTATCCGCCAGGACGGACGGTATTTGCTTCGTGATACATTACCCGTGTTAAAATGAAATAGTCAGATCTTTGTGATGAGTGAGAGCTGGGACCATACATTACGTACTTTTACTGAGAAGCATTACAACACCATTTGTAAGGTGTACATCACTACATAACATTACTAGGATGGCAGTATCATTAATAAATACTTACTACTCTTCACAAGTGCTGAGATTTTAATAACATCACTTCATATTTCCAAATGGTAATTACTTATTGTGTGTGTGTGTGTGTGTGTGTGTGTGTGTGTGTGTGTGAGAGAGAGAGAGAGAGAGGGAGAGAGAGAGAGAGAGAGAGAGAGAGAGAGAGAGAGAGAGTGGGGGGGGGGGAGAAATTTCACAAGTTTTAAACAAATTAATACAACCGTTAAGTAAAGCGTTGTTTTATTGTCACGAGGAAAGTTGTTTTCCTGAGTAGGCACTTTTACTTTTGAAATAATGACTTTATTTCATGATTTAGCAATTTGCTATATTCGCCTCCATTGGCATTATTAACCTATCTCGTGATAAAAAATATCGAAAGCTACATCAGCTCCAAGAAGAAACAAAACATAAAATAAGAAATTTACATACATAAAATTTTACCCACCTCACACCTGCGTGGCAGAAAAAAAAAGTCAGCGTACAGCGTAATATATCCCACTCATGTGTGTGAAGGAAGCAACTTGTGGTGGCGTCCTTCATAATGGCTTTGCGTAGCCGTGCTGGTTACGGGGATTGTATTCATCACTGTATGGAAAAAAAAGGAAAGCAGATACACGCTTTGTCAAAGACAGGACCACATAAATATGCTTAATCAAAAAGTTTTATAGAAAATCTCGTAAAAAAAACGTAATTGTATCGGAGACATTCGAAGGCTTTTACTTTTTATTACAAATTTTAAAAATTTGGAACTCTAATCATGAAATTACGTAACGGATTATCAGAAAAGTAAGTAAATAAGAGGGTTCCAAATGTTCGAACTGCAGACGAAACGGTCCCAATGTTGGTGAAGTGTAGCAAATATCCTCGTACAACAACTCTCATTCATCTGTTGGACTGTTAGTGCTCGCACCTTGAATTGTTAATAGTGTTAAAATTTTAGGTAAATAATAAAAATGCGACAGATCATTATTCGGATCATACTGTACTATGCGTACTGTGGAGGATTGATAAAGGCATCGGTCGAAAAGTATCGAATAAAAAAGTATTGCTGTCGAGTTGAAATTACTCGATATCGAGAAGTATAGATACCGTGTCCGTGTGCGTAGGTGGGGTCGGAATGAAACCAAGAAATATATAGGATGACTGGACGGGGACTTCAACACCACTTCTAAAGGAGACGAGTGCAGTGTTTTAATCACCACTCCACATTGCCAGGTGGGAAGCTGAAAAATCAGTTTCCGACGTAATAAATATTTGTTGCTTCCAAGGTTTTAATGGTCGTTGTCATGTTCCAGAAGTGTGACCGCGTCGTTTAACTTTCTTCGAGAGCGCCACATTTCAGATGTATTCGGTTTCGTCTTCTCCTGATTTTTCCCATGGTTCACATTTCATTGTAACGTGTAAACCTAAGTTAGCAAAGAGTAGGCTGCCTTCAGGAGAACTTCCACTGCTTTCGTAACAATAAAACACCACAGTACCATCGTTCGTGCGAAAAGAAAGGAAAGAAAGACGACAGAAATGTTATGTTGGTGTTGCAGAATTAATGAATGTAGACGCAAGCCTCACCTCGCAGTGGAATTCGCGGGTGAGTGTAGCGTTGCCTGGCTGCCGCGACAAGCAGACGCCAGAAATGTATCTTCCGCAGCAGTTCTCGAGATGTTTCCTTTTTTTTGCGGCCGGCACCCCTGACCTGGAGACACTGGCGCAGGAACGCCGCCGCGCGCCCTAATTGTTGTAATTCCGTGCGAGATGCGGCGTAATTTGCGGCTCGGCAGGCGCCACCGCGTGGCGAGCTTTCGTTTGCAGCGCGCCTCGTAAAACACTAATGAAGTAATTCAACACGTCAGCTCTGCCGGGTCTGGTTGCAGTGCGCCAGCTAGGGGCTGATGGAGGCAGCGCTGCAGGTGGCCCGTACAACGGTGCGCGAGTGTCGAAAGACCACGTGCAACTCATGGCAGTCGCCTATCAGTGCAGTTACCTGGCAACTGTTGCGAGTTATCTGATATCTTGGTATCAGTTATAACGGAAGACCGGGCGTATACGTCGCGTACGAGAATCTAGAGGCGTCAATAGGAACAGAAGAACCAAGAGAAGTGCTCGGATTAAAAAAGAGCGTAAGGCTAGGTTGCAATCTATTACCGAATCCTCAGTTAAGGAAATAAAAGAAAAGTTCAAAAATAACGTAAAATTACACAGAGGTGACAAAAGTCTCCTAATATCGTGTCGGACCTCCGTTTGCCCGGTGTAATGCAGCAATTCGACGTGGCACGGACTCAATAAGTCGTTCGGAAATGTTGAACCACGCTGCCTCTAAAGCCGTCCATAATTGCGAAAGCGTTGTCGGTGCAGAATTTTGTGCACGGGCTGACCTGTCGATTATGTCCCATAAATGTTTGATGGGATCTGGGTGACAAATAATTCTCTCGAACTGTCCAGAATGTTCTTCAGACCAATGACAAATGATTGTGCCCCGGTGTCCTCCATAATTGTTGGGGAACATGAAATGCATGAATGGCTGCAAATGGTCTCCAAGTAGCCGACCATAAACATTTTCGGTCAACGATTGGTTCAGTTGGACCAGAGAACCCAGTCCATTCAATGCAAACGCTGTCCATACCATTATGGAGCCACTACCAGCCTGCCCAGTGCCTCGTTCAAAACTTGGACCCATGATTAGGTGGGGTCTGCGCCACACTCGAACCCTACCATCAGCTCCTACCAACTGAAATCTGGACTCATCTGACCAGGCCATAGTTTTCCAGTCGTCCAGGGTCCAACTGATCACGAGCCCAGGAGAAGGCGATGTCGTGCTTTTAGCAAAGGTACTTGCGCCGGTCGTCTGGTGCCATTGCCATAGCCACACTGTCCTAAAGGAAACGTTCGTAGGATGTCTCACATTGATTTCTGCGGTTATTTCACGCAGTGTTGCTTGTCTGTCAGCACTGACAACTCTACACAAACACCAGTGCTCTGGGACGTTAGGTGAAGGGCGTCATCTACTGGGTTTCTGCGGCGAGAGGTAATAACTGAAATGTGGTATTTTTGGCAAACTGTTGACACTGTGAATCTCGGCATATTGAGTTCCCTAACTATTTGCGAGGTGGAATGTCCCATACGTCTAGCACCAACTACCATCCTACGTTCAAAATCACGTCGGAACCTCTCCACACGAATCACCTGAATACAACTGATACTCCGCCAGGCACCGCCTTTTTACACTTTGCGTGCACACCGAGCGAGGTGGCACACTGGACTCGCATTCGGGAGGACGACGGTTCAATCCCGTCTCCGGCCATCCTGATTTAGGTTTTCCGTGATTTCCCTAAATCGTTTCAGGCAAATGCCGGGATGGTTCCTTTGAAAGGGCACGGCCGATTTCCTTCCCAATCCTTCCCTAACCCGAGCTTGCGCTCCGTCTCTAATGACCTCTTTGTCGACGGGACGTTAAACACTAACCACCACCACCACACCTTGCGTGCGCTACACTTGCGCCATCTGTCTATATGCATATCGATATCTCATGTGTATCACCGATGACAGTGACCAAGAATTAAAGGAGCCGATGAATGGACTGAGCAGTCTACTGTGCGTAGAAAGTGGACTGAGAGAACAAAGACGAGGAAGTACTGAGGAGTAGCAGAAATGAGATTAGCGACAAACTGAACGTCAAGTCTACGTAGGATGTGAAACAGAGGAATTTTACTGCTGTGGAAGCAGAATGAAGCACGAAGGATGAAGCAAGGAGTACATAAAAGGAGACTAGCACAGGCAAAATAAACATTTCTCGCAAGGAGAAGTCTTCATCTTACCTATTAGGATGCGGGTATCCGGACACTGTGGCAATTCAAATGAAAGCATTATTAACACTGCCTCCATTCAAAACGTATCTGTGTTTAAATCATCCGCTATGTCCACGTACGGATTCAGTTATTCCTGAAGCATTAACGTGTATGCTTTCAAATACTTTCTTGAATATGAGGTTTGCAAAATCGATGTTATAATACACGGAAGAGTATTACGATAAAATTAGGTATTTGCATTGGGTTCTTTACCGGGTGACCAGTGTAAACTAGCTCCAGAAATACAGGAAGGAGGGGGAGAAGGAGATTAGTTGACGCCTCGTCGTCCACGAGGTCACTGGAGACGGAGCTCAAGCTCGGATTAGGGGAGGATGGAGAAAGAAATCGGCTGTGCACTTTCAAAGGAACCACCCCGGCATTGCCCGATGCTCTTTACGTAAATCACGGGAAACCTAAATCAGGATGGCCGAACGCGGGTTTGAACCGCCGTCCTTCCGTATGTGAGTCCATTGTGCTAACGACTCCGCCACATTGCTCAGTAAAATACAGGAAAAGGTATGTTAAGCGATGTGACATTCCCGTATTACATCGTACCATTTACTGTATTTTTGGACTCAAGAAACGTTCGTACCCATAAAAATAACGTGTTTTATCACAATATTGTTTGTATGTGGACCCTGCTATCACATCTGTTTTATTAGCACCTGTTTCAGGAAAACGTGTGAAATATTTGGCGCTGGAAGAAAATAAGCCCATGAAGATGGACTCACAGCATCATAAATGAAATAGTGTATGATTTAAAAAGTTTACTTTGTGACTGGTGAGGACAAAGTGTTTAGCGAATTGAATGAAGCTCGGTGTAATGAACTGAATGGTACAAATGGGAATAAAGTCAATGAAGATGCAATGGTATGAAATTAATTCAACTTATGTTCTCATGTCATCGCATTTCAGTGATTTCATTCCAACTGATTTCATTTCGCTGAATTTAATTCGGTTCATAAATTCCTGTATGACAGAAAGCCACGGTGCTGCACTAAACTGGCAACCACAGTGATGTTGCTATACCCGCGCATCCTGTGGGATAATCTTTGATTGCACTTCATACGCGGAGCCATCAGTGACCGTGAAAGCTCGAGGCAGACAAGGAGGTGCCCGTTGGTTATGGCAACCGCTTGAGAGACAACGCTAAATAAAGGGTTTGAATCCAGCTGTGACAACATCGCGTTGCAGGCGCAGCGTTTGTGGACGGGTTTCGCTGATACCATCTCACGTCAATGCATCTTCATTGATTTCAGCCTCAGTGACTCCATCCATTTCCTTTCAGCGAGCCTTATTCAGTTCATTTAATACTTTGCGGGGAATGAACGCGTTTTAATCCCTTCCGTGATGGAACGCTACTCCTTCTTGACTCCTCTTCTATAAGAATTACTTTTACGGGAATGTGTTGAGTGTCTAACTTATTCAAATCCCTGTCATCACTTCTGAGTCAATCCTTCACACCCAGTGGAATGCTAGCACTTGACATCGATGTTCCTCTGTGAGAATATATTAATATTTCTCCTTCGTACACTGTTCACTGTCTCTTTCAAATTCATCTAAATAATTTATTCACGTAAAGCACATTTGATACAATAAGTACCTCATAGTCTTCTTTAACGATTGACAACATGCATTATAAAAACACGCAACATTCCATATGAAGAATGGGTGATGCCGTCAATCAAGCTCGATTATGCATTACATATTCCACTGAAATTTTCAGACGCGCCCCGACGTTCGAGCGTTAATCGCGAACAATACGCAGCCGTGGAGAGAATCTGACAGTTACCAACTGACGAGTACCGGCCAAGTTAATGATTTACAGGGTTTACCTGTCTTTGCCATCCGTGTAGTGGATAGGCATTGATACGTGTTGCTGTTAACGTTAGGGACTTGAAAGGCAGGAGGTTCGTACTTCGCTATCGGATGTCGGACGAAGATCAGAGGGAGTGATTCCTGCCAATAACGTCAGTGGTATTAATAGAATGTCTGATGGTAGAAGGGAGAATGCTTTCTCGGAATTTTGAGATCAGTTCAATCGATATTTATTATGCGTAATCCATACTGAAACTACTCTGTGTGTCTTTTACTTCGGGTTAGGCCTTTTTATATCCCCCGGATTATGTTGGACCTCCAACCTTTACGTATGATGTGATCATTTCGATGTCTTTATAAGGTCTGGAAAATTCCTTCATTGTTCGTGTTGTAAGCAATTGTCTGTGACCTACGGCCGGGGACTACGTGACTATTACCTTGTCACTCTGCCCGTTGCATGTTAGGCCTGGTTAAACAACCCGCTTCTTATCTGCCTCGAGTGAACTACACGAAGCTGCCTGATACTGACTGATTTGGGGGGAATTTGTGAAAAGAAATTCATATACGTTAATATAACATTATACCCGTTGTTTTTTGCATCCTAGCTGCCGATGTCTCCATCTTTTCATACTTCAGCTTGCAAATTTCGTTCCGACATATCTCTTATAATTCACTTCTCCCGTAGTGTCAACCTACAGCAACACCTCTAAAATTCGGTCTTCATTGACAATTAATACCTCCTAATTCTTTCAGTTATTTCCCATGTTTCTACTCCATATGTTGCTACACTTTCTACAACAATTTTAAATGCCCTAATTTTCGTTACTGATCTCATATGTATGCTGCATAAAGCTCCATTCAGTTCTTTTGTTGTTTGACTGCTTGGGCCTATTTGGTTCTTAATTTCGCTTTTCTTTTTGGATCCATAATAATGACTCTCAAATATTTATAAGAATCCACTGGACGTACCAACCAAAAATCTAACTTATTTAAAATGTGCTCTTTAAGGTTTTGGAAACGTTTCTATCGTAATAAGGATGTGTCTACAAAATATGACGAGCTCCTCACTTTGAATTTCGCTGATGACAACTCATTTTTGCAGAAGCTGATGAGGACATGAACTACGTGGTTAGAAAATAGCGCGGAGAATATTATAAATGGGATTTAACCATTAATGTAGAGAAAACGTCGTGTTTGTTGCTGGAGACTGACTCCTCCAGCAACAAACACGACGTTTTCTCTACATTAATGGTTAAATCCCATTTATAATATTCTCCGCGCTATTTTCTAACCACGTAGTTCATGTCCTCATCAGCTTCTGCAAAAATGAGTTGTCATCAGCGAAATTCAAAGTGAGGAGCTCGTCATATTTTGTAGACACATCCTTATTACGATAGAAACGTTTCCAAAACCTTAAAGAGCACATTTTAAATAGTGTAGGTCCAATAGCACATCCTTGTAATTCTTTAGTCACTGAAATTTCGCCAGATTTTTTTGTACCTACTTTAATTCTACTAGTTGTGCCGTGCCACTGTATAAGGCTGTAACAGCTTCAAGATATAAATGAGTCACTGTATTCTCTAACGTTGCAGGACACAATTTACAGAGGCGAATGGTATCTTAGGCGGTCTTAAAATCAGTGAAAACCGTATGAATCTTTAAATTCCTGCCCAAACCTCTTTGCCACACGTAATTTTAGGCAAAACAAATTGTCTGTTCATGATCTTCCAGCAAGGAAGTCATTTTGTACTTCTTCGTTCACAATCTGTGATTCGATTCCTGCTTTAAATTTTTTCCGCATAATCTACAGACTTAAGTTGTCACATTTACTCCCCTATAGTCTCAATATTTTTTCCTATCGCTATCTTTATCTGTGTCGCATATGTATGACGTTTTCTATTGCTCTGGCAATTGTTGCACCATTAGAAAGCAGTTGAAAAGATAGGCTATTAACTCCAGAAGTTTATCTGGTCCACTTTTGAACAGTTCGATCGACAATCCGTTTGGAACTGAAGCACGACCATTCTTCAATTCTTCATAGCAAGAAGCACTTAGTTTTTTAAAGATGCTTTTTCCATGCTCGATCTTGTGAACTTCTCGAGCGTTAATGATTATTGGTGAATAATCGTTGCGGCAGTCACCAACACTTAATACGAGCTGACCGCGGTGGCCGAGCGGTTCTAGGCGCTTCAGTCCGGAACCGCGCGACTGCTACGATCGCAGGTTCGAATCCTGCCTCGGGCATGGATGTGTGTGATGTCCTTAGGTTAGTTAGGTTTAAGTAGTTCTTTCTAGGGGACTGATGACCTCAGATGTGAAGTCCCATAGTGCTCAGAGCCATTTGAACCATTTGAACTTAATACGAGTATTCTACAAGACATATATCAATTCTGTAATTACCTGACAATGTCAGAAGGAGAACCATCTCTATAGCAATGTAAAAAAGCTTTCAAAATAGAAGCTTAATTGGCCAGATCGCAGTTCATAAGTATCCTTATTAGTAGTTTCAGCAAAGCTATGTTGCCATCTTTAGATCAGCGGATGCGCTAATTATAAAGGCCCTACGTGTCACGCGTTGCTATCTGGCCATTGAAAACATGTAGCTAAAGGCACAGAAAAGACACTCAGACGCTACAGTATGTACACTAAAGTAGAAGCTATAGCTGTATCAGCTAGGCACAGAGATTTGAAATATGTCACATACAGCGCATCCACTGCTGTTCGTACGGAGCCGGCATACTACCCATAAGTTCATCAAGGCATTGTTGGTCCAGATTGTCCCACTCCTCAACGGCGATTCGGCGTAGTTCCCTCAGAGCGGTTGGTGGGTCACGTCGTCCATAAACAACCCTTTTCAATGCCAGGTATGGTCGGTAGGGTTCATGTCTGGACAACTAGCTTGCCTCTCTAGTCGAGCGATGTAGTTATCCTGAAGGAAGTCATTCACAAGATGTGCACGATGGGGGCGCGAATTGTCGTCCATGGAGGCGAATGCCTCGCCAATATGCCGCCGATATGGTTGCACTATCGGTCAGAGGATAGCATTCACGTATTGCACAGCCGTTACGGCGTCTTCCATGACCACCAGCGGCGTACGTCGCCGCCACATAATTCCACCCCAAAACAGCAAGGAACCTCCAGCTTGCTGGACAACATACACCCATGTGACAATAGTGGATGTGCTCTATCTGATGTATTTCACGCCTCTGTGCCTTGCTGATAACAATTATGACTCCTGTTTTAGTGTACTTAGTGTTGCGACGGAATGTATTTACCTCCACGTCTTCAGTGGCCAGATGGCAATATGCCACACGTATCCGATGATCTGAAGATGGCAACGTAACTTCGCTGAACCTAGTAATCAGGACATGCTGTAAACTGTGACGTGAGCAGTAAAAGTTCTATTTTGAGAACTTTTTACTTGTACATATCAGTACGTTACTATTTATGTATATACGTCAATTTAGTTGTAGACGACAAACGGCGCCCGGGTTCGAGTCCCGAACAGGCGCCTAGCTGGATACGGCTACTTTGAAGTGCGGCGAAAACAGCTTCTGGGATCGGCCGGTACAGGTGTGCGCAGTCGCAGCTTGTGACAGGGCAGCGCGTCAGAGGACGCTGGCTGCGGGCGCCGCTCCGTGGTGGGGTGTGGCGCGGTAGGTCGGTCGGCCGGTCGCGATGGACGGCAGTCTGCCGCACAAAGGCGCGCCCGCCATTGTTCTCTGGCCGACGTCGATTTTCCGCGCTGGCCTCTACTTAACCTCGTTTTCACCGCTTCGGTAATTAGAGGGATTGAATGCGCGCTCTAATGGAACGCTTTGTATCCTAAGAGCTGCAGAAAAGCTGTCTTGTTCGTTAGAGTTGGAGTATTTTGCTGTCAGCGCGGTTCTTTATTGTCCCCTGGCCAGGCAGTCCTTGACTGGTGGCGGACGAGCTCTGCCGCAGGTGCCTTCCCGCTCGTGCGTACTTTTAATTATTAACGGAAAATGAAAAAACTAATAGTAACGGATAAGAAATCGTGCCCGTCGATGTTTCGTCACAAGTTGTAGCCACGTCTACGTACATACTGCGCAAGACGATGTGCAGCGCACGGCCGAAGGTACAACACTGGCCATTAAAATTGCTACACCAAGAAGAAATGCAGATGATAAACGAGTGTTCATTGGACAAATATACTAGAACTGACATGTGATTACATTTTAACGCAGTTTGAATGCATAGATCCTGAGAAATCACTACCCAGAACAACCACCTCTGGCCGTAATAACGGCCTTGATACGCCTGGGCAGCAGTCGAACATTTTCTGTATCCTGAATGGCTCGTACAGGACCTGCAACATGCGGTCGTGCATTATCCTGTTGAAATTTAGGGTTTCGCAGGGATCGAATGAAGGGTAGAGCCAAGGCGCGTAACACATCTGAAATGTAGCGTCCACTTCAAAGTGCTGTCAATGCGAACAATAGGTGACCGAAACGTGTAACCAATGGCACCCCATACCACGCCGGGTGGTACGCCCGTATGGCGATGACGAATACACGCTTCCAATGTGCGTTCACCGCGATGTCGCCAAACACGGATGCGACCATCGTGATGCTGTAAACAGAAACTGGATTCATCCGAAAAAATGAGGTTTGGCCATTCGTGAACCCAGGTTCGTTGTTGAGTACACCATCGCAGGCGCTCCTGTCTGTGATGCAGCGTCAAGGGTAACCGCAGCCATGGTCTCAGAGCTCATAGTCCACACTGCTACAAACGCCGTCGAACTGTTCGTGCAGATGGTTGTCGTCTTGCAAACGTCCCCATCTGTTGACTCAGGGATCGAGACTTGGCTGCACGATCCGTTACAGCCATGTGGAGAAATCGCCTGTCATCTCGACTGCTAGTGATACGAGGCCGTTGGGATCCCGCACGGCTTTCCGTATTAGCCTCCTGAACCCACCGGTTCCATATTCTGCTAACAGTCATTGGATCTCGACCGTCGCGAGCAGCAGTGTCGCAATACGATAAACTGTAATCGCGATAGGCTACAATCCGACATTTATCAAAGTCGGAAACGTGATGGTACGCATTTCTCCTCCTTACACGAGGCGACACGAAAACGTTTCACCAGGCAACGCCTGTCAACTGCTGTTTGTGTATGAGAAATCGGTTGGAAACTTTCCTAATGTCAGCACGTTTTAGGTGTCGCCACCGGCGCCAACCTTGTGTGAATGCTCTGAAAAGCTAATCATTTGCATATCACAGCATCTTCTTCCTGTCGGATAAATTCCGCGTCTGTAGCACGTTATCGTGGAGTAGCAATTTTAATGGCCAGTAGTGTATTTAACCGCCGTACTCGGGACAAGCAAGATACCGTTAGTACCCTGTTTGATCCTTTGCTTTCCATTTAAATCGTACTGTTGTCGACAGTTTCAGGATTTGACGCCTTTGCTAATGTCCGTGCTCTGCGACGCACGGCGAGCAGACATAATCGTCTGTGGGCGGTGTCTTCTGCTCCGTGTAACGTGCTGTTGGTTTCTGGTGGTGTGGTAGTTGATCGGTTCCAGCGCTTCTCGCCTATTCCTGTGTACACGGCACATCCTGGAAGTGGTGGCACGTTAAAAGCCTAGGACCCTCGCGATCTCGAGACCGACTGCCACGTAGGTGAGGCACCCACGAAGTGGTCGCTTTCAGATCTCTCTCTCCCTCTCCCAACTTCTTCTTTCTATTTTATTTGTTCATTATGACTAGTTGACTCTCTCCACTTGTCAGCTTACTTACCCGAGGCGTGTTTTCGACCTACTCAAAGCCGCTAATCCCGACTCACAAGACACTACATCAGTGTTCCACGGCCGATTTCTGATAGTAATAGGAGAGGTGCCCAACGGTGCGATCCACTTCTTGAAACTGCCTATACGGCGCTGTAGGTTAAGATCGCAGGTATCGCACACTGCAGTCATTCACCATATTGGGCCCCCGTTATGCGAATAACTGACAGAAAAAGTCCCAATTTTATGTGACTTGCAGTAGCGCTAAAAAGTTGCACTATACTGTCTGGTTGTGCGGTGTAATGGATAGGATAACAGCTACACGTGCAGGAGAATGTGCGTTCGAATCTCGTTAGGTACCCAAAATTATTCTTTTTTTTTTTTTTTACTCTTTATCGAAATTGTTGCAATCATTATTTTTATGCAGTTAACTGGTTTAAATGTAATTTTTTATTTCTGCTCCTTTGGCATGTCATTTTAATCACCGTATGATCTTTATTTGTTTCATTTTTTTCTTCATATAATTCTTCTTCGATTCGGAATTTTTGTGAACGTGAGTTTAATTATAGCTATCTATAATTATCTGTCAGCTAAAAATAAAAACCGAAAGACGAAGTAATCTGTTTATGTCTGTGCAATGATGTGAAAATGTATTTTTGTTACTAGATGTTGCTTTTTTTTTTTTTTTTTTTTTTTTTTTGCAGGGTGATTGTCATAATAACATTTCAAACGTGACGTGGAAAAAATAACGCAGATGAAAATTTAAATGAAAGACGGGTTCATGAGTAAAACGAAATACGAGCAAAATGAGGAATAGATACAACGAACGCAAAGGAATTGAACTAAAAAATTACATATAAATCAGTTAACTGAATAAATAATGATAACAGTCATCTTGAAGAGATTTAAAAATAAAAAAAACTTAAGACACCTGACGAATTCGAACCCATGGGCTCTTGCATACGAAGCTGTTATTCTATAAGCTCCACCGCACACCCAGACTATGTCATGAAACTATTCCAATGGTACTGAGTGCCAAACAAAATTCCGAGTTTTTTTCATTAATTACTCGTAAAACGAGTTCCCACCAGGGCGAATGGCTGCAATGTGTGATACCTAGGATCTTAACCTACATCACCGAATAGATAGTTTCAAAAAGCCATTTACTCCGCTGGGGACCTCTCCTTGTAAGATGTTCAAATGGCTCTGAGCACTTTGGGACTTAACTTCTAAGGTCATCAGTTCCCTAGAACTTAGAACTACTTAAACGTAACTAACCTAAGGACATCACACACATCCATGCCCGAGACAGGATTCGAACCTGCGACCGTAGCGGTCGCGCGGTTCCAGACTGTAGTGCCTAGAACCGCTCGGACACCCTGGCCGGCTTGTAAGGTGTATAACTGTATATCAGTCCTTGGAAAAAATAAATGTATGAAAAAAAACAACTTAGGACTCATAGAGATGGTTTGATGCTACTTGTGACCACACACACACACAGATACTTTAACCGAAGAATGGGTGGAGCAGTAGAAGCTGGAAATTACTCGAGGTATCCAACAGTTGTGCACGTAAGGCAGCATAATGCATAGAATACAAAGATAATACAGAGGCTGTCGAACAGCAGGAGGAGACACATCTCCGCTGGTAATCGATTCTAGCAATCGAGAGTAGCTTCTCAGTAATTTATCTTCTGCTGTGACATGTCCAAGCGACGAAATATTGTCGACGGCGTTCGGTAGTAGTCGTAGCGTTTGCATTTCCTTTAAACTTAGCTGTCATTGTGTCAAAGTTCCTGACAGCAGACAGGCGCGGGATGGGGGACGCAGACGCACTAATTTACTGAAAGTCAGAGTTCGCATAATTTGCTTAATGACCCGTGACTGTAATAGCAGTTGATTGCCGCTCTTTGTCGCCCCGCCTGTATTTTTCCAGCGACCAGCGTGCTCGCTCTATCTCATCAGGTATATGTATAAGTAAATTAAATTCCCCCTCATTTGAAATGCTGTTTGTGTGGGCATCAGAGAAGCGAAACGTAGCGAGTCGTGTTCAGCAAGAGAGAAATATTACTGGCAATTTCTCATTGGATATTCTGATTGGACATTTTCGTGCTCAGTGGTTTGAATTTGGTGCTGAAGGAGATGTACGCTACAGAATATTACTAATTATATGCTTATTATTGTTGAAATGGAGAATTTGAGCAGATATCCTTCCTTGTCCTCCAATATTCTTTTGTCATAGCTAATGATGTAAATTAAATTGCGCAAAAATATCTCTCTTTTTCTGACAACAAATCTTTGATAATACGTGCATTTTTGAAAAGAAAAAAGTACGGGAGAGATTGCGAAGGCACTATGTAGGAAGCTTTATTTCGGTTATATTTTCATCATTGTTTTCTTGTTATTTTGGTGTTGATCGCTAAGTTTTATGCAGTTTTTCATTAGCGTCGCTTTCCGGCTAATGTCTTCATTTCACCGTCACTCTGCATTCGATGTCATCGACTGTCTATTCGATGTAGTTACATCCAAGCCTGCCCCACGATTATTTTTCTTCCATCGTCCTTCCAATTACAGTTTTCAGCTACAGCTCATGTCCGAGTATCTCTTTGATTCTTTATTAGACATTTATTTCTTGTCGACCACTTGCAGAACTTCTTCCTGCATAGCTCTGTCAACCCAGCTCATTTTCTGTTTCCTGTAACACTACATTTCAAACGCATCCCATCGTTGCATTTTCCTCTTCCCCATATTTCAAGCATCTGTTCATGAAACTCTTCCTGAAAAAACTGTTTGCTTTAGTCTATAGTTGACTTTCTTGTTGTCTGATGACTACCGGGTTCGGCGTAAGTACAAGCATGAGGCCGTCCTACGATCAAAGAATCACAGTTCATAGATAAAATATTCTTTAAAAGACATTTAAAGAATAATTTTATCTGTGATAGACATGTAGTAAAAAAAGTCCTTAAAGTAGAGACAGCCCCTTCCCTGACTTACTGAAAAATTTCTAAATGTAACTGGGAGTCAACCGCGGGACCTTTCGGTTCGTAGTTCATGGTGCTCGGTGATAGTTGCAGGTTCTCTGTCTAAAAGCTTACAGCAGCAACAAAAATATGATTTTCAATATTTCATGTAATTACTGTCTAAATTGAAAAATTTTGAACACTGTCATAAGCTACTCATTAATAGGTAAAACAGGTTAACACAGTAACAAAAGTATTAAAATCAGGAACTATGTGTATCCCTTGGAGCAACGCAACTCATGGCGCGGAAATTATCTAGACTGTATTGATGCAGTATTTGAGAATGAGTGCACTTGCCGATTTTAATACATTATTATTATATTGGCTAGTTAATTAAAAGTATTCTTTATTTATTTATTATTATAAATAAATAATCTTTATGTGGGCTTTTATTTTAATTTTTGGTTTAGGCCGCGTAGGATTAGCCGAGCGGTCTAAGGCGCTGCAGTCGTGGACTGTGCGGCTGATCCCGGCGGAGGTTCGAGTCCTCCTTCGGGCATGGGTGTGTGTGTTTGTCCTTAGGATAATTTAGGTTAAGTAGTGTGTAAGCTTAGGGACTGATGACCATAGCAGTTAAGTCCCATAAGATTTCACACACATTTGAACATTTTTTTGGTTTAGTTATTGTTTTAGTTGATCTATCTTAGTTCCTTACTTCCTTTTATTTTTACTGTCCTGAAAACCTGGAAAATATAAATATTTCGTCTTAATTACCACAGAAGAGCAAGAAATGTATTCCGCAGCGGCGATCTCGCGGAAATTCCTCGTTATCCGCTCCACCTGAAAACTCTAAAACCTTTACTCGCTACGCAGATCGTTCGGCACAACTGTGTGCTATGTTGTTTGAAGAGTCTGGATGATAGCTCCAACAATTTAGCAAGTTAAAGTTTGTTAATTCTGAGATAAACTCTCGACGAATTCTGACCGTGGAAAATGCAGGTTCGCACTATCATTCCAAACTTCACCTCCGAGCGATCTACGTCTCGTAATATCTGTACCGTGATAATTGACTCATTTCGGTGTAGAGATATACACACCTTGAATACTTGATGTTAGTTGTTGGATTTTATTTTGTGCAAAAAACTGTTTGAACATTTACTATATATCGTAATGGCGTCTCACAACAATACAATCTCTCTCCTCCTCTCATGCGTCCGATATCTCCATTTTCTTCACAGTGTGTCAAAATGGTTCAAATGGCTCTGAGCACTATGGGACTCAACTGCTGTGGTCATAAATCCCCTAGAACTTAGAACTACTTAAACCTAACTAACCTAAGGACATCACACACATCCATGCCCGAGGCAGGATTCGAACCTGCGACCGTAGCGGTCGTGCGGTTCCAGACTGTAGCGCCTTTAACCGCTGGGCCACTCCGGCCTTCACAGTGTGTCCACAAAACAAATCTTTGGTTCGGTAAGACACAGAGATGTGTTCGGAGCACGGAACGTCCGATTCTCGCAGTCGGTGTATTCCGTTCACCACAATATCATTTCGTCGCACCCAGATTTTTCTGTAAATCTGCAGTAATTTTGCTCACGCCGAGAGACCATACGACTTCTTACCAAATTTGCTCGTGATTTCCCAGGCTTTTAGTTGCTAGCGTCACCTCAAATTATGAAAGGGAGGAAGCTCACTTGCTGCTGCTTACTACATTTTCGCTATTTGTGCAGTACGTTTTCAGCATCATGACGTTTTAATTTATTCCTTCTTTACTACTAACACTATTCGCAACACATTTAGCAGACGTTGAACATATATGTCATGGAAGGTAACTGTAAAATAATATAATTTTACTACGTATACGGCGTCATAAATACCGAGATGCGTGAAAAGAACGGACCGCAGACTTTGCTCGTACCGTGTGTGGGAATGAGAGCACTCAGCAACATCCAACACGTTATAAACGTAATTCCAACATTTTCTAAACTTTTTCATTCATTTAGGACGTTGTGATTTGTAAAGTATTCTAGAAGTTTGAAGCTGTTTTGTACGTGGAAGTCTCGTAAGATGGTTTCGAACGCCCTCCGTCATATTTCTTATGTGGTGACATTATACAGGAAGTCCGGTCTAAAGGTATACACAAACCAATGCCATAAATGAAAGAATTCGACATTTGATGTTGTAGGGTAAGTACGCAGTTGATAGATACTCTCTCCAAGAAGTGATCGTCACCATTTCATGCATAGCGCATGCGCACATATGTTTTCTGTGCAGCAGATAGACGTACTCCTTCAGTCAACATGTGGACGCAATGTGTGCTACGGTTAGAACAGTTAATATCTGTAACATGTGTTCAGCGGCGTGCAAAAAAAGAATGGAAAGTGAATCATCCCACACGTAAATCCCTTTATCTTACAAAAACTGAAGGTTTGATTTCAAATGCTGGAAAAATCCTAAAACGATCTTAAATGAAGAGAACGTGTACGTGATGCATTAGGTACAAGCCCAAGTAAATCCGTTAGACAGGCTAGTCGGCAACTAACCGTCCCCCTTTCTAAGGTGCGCGACACTGTGCAGAAACGTCTCCGGTTGCGCGTCTACAAATTCCAACTTTTGCATCACATTAAACCCGAGGATCACCGCAGATGATTTGATTTTTCTGGTGAAATGTTGCATCTTATAGACGAAAACAATGTGATTTTGCTGGTGAAATGTTGCATTGTATAGACGAAAACAATGACTACCTCAGTGCAGTACTGTTCAGTGAAAAATCTGTCTTCCACGACTGTGGCAAAGTTAATCTACATTACTGACGAATATGGGGAAGTGAGCCTCCAGGGGAAGTGAGTACGAAAGGGACACAGCAAAGTTAAAATGTGATTGGAATTACATAAACATGGTGTGATTGGTCCATTTTTTTTATAGTCTGCAGTGACACAGCACGCGTGTCTCGGTATGCCGGCGAACTGTGATGTTCCAGAGATGTCTCCCGACGTCGTTTTCCAGGAGGATGGTACACTGCCCCACTGTCATGAGGATGTTACACATTTTGTATCGCTGGATGTCAGTGCACAGGTTACAGAACAAATATTCAAGATCTAGCAGATCTGTGACAAGAGATCTACGCCACAGTAGAGGCCGTAACAACAGTAATGCTTATTAACATGTGGCGAGAAACGGAGTACTCAAAATGAGACTTTCACTCTGCAGCGGAGTGTGCGCTGATATGAAACTTCCTGGCAGATTAAAACTGTGTGCCGGACCGAGACTCGAATCCGGGACCTCTCCCTTTCACGGGCAATTGCTCTACCAACTCTTTTTTCCGCCTTTAGGGGCAATTTCCCACCCCCTTTTTTTATTAGTATTATTTTTTATTTTTATCTTTTTTTTAGGGTTTAGTAGGTCAGGGGGCAGAGTGGGCAGGGGTCGTACTTGGAGGCCTGGCCACGGTGTCCCCGTCTCCTGATAGGATAAGGGAGAGGCAGCGGGAAGGAAACATTGTACATTTATGTAATTTTTTTGTATTAGTAACAATAATATTTTATTTATTCATTTAATTTTAATGTCCCAAAAGAAAAATCATAGATGAAAAAGAAGGGAAACAAATAGAAGGACGAAGTGACATCCTCGACACTTCACTGGGAGTAAATCCTATCCCTCGTAACAACGTAAACCTGGGACTCCCCACC
Source organism: Schistocerca serialis cubense (assembly GCF_023864345.2). Lineage (NCBI taxonomy): Eukaryota > Metazoa > Arthropoda > Insecta > Orthoptera > Acrididae > Schistocerca > Schistocerca serialis. The sequence continues at coordinate 864,222,665 of NC_064641.1, read as the reverse complement.
GCTTCGGGGGGTTATGAAGCAAGCTGCCTAGAAAGTTCGCAAAATGCGTTTTATATTTAGACTGGCGTCGGATGATTTCATGTTGTTCCAGTAGATAATGCCAATAGTCTATGACCGATATCAAGGTCCGCGAGAGCATCGGATTGCCGATGTTTTTTGTGAGGGGAAAAAGACAGCGTCAGGGAAGAATAAAGCGTCCATCGTGATCGTAGATTCGCCGGTGCGTCGGAGGAGGGCCATGATGCGTTGCGTCAGCTGCCAAACATCATTTGCCTCACCGCACTGCAGAGAATGTTCGTCGGAGTCCTGCATGCCACATATAAGGCAGAGTGGGGAATCGACCATGCGAATGTCGTAGAATCTTTGGCGGTTGACTGTCTTGCGGTTGATGAATTTATACCATGACGATCTCGCTGCGGTGGTGAGGAGAGGCGTATGGACAGCTCGCCAAATCTGTCGCCAGTCTCGCGTTGGGTATTTAAGTTCGACAACATTGCTGCCATGATGACGCCGCAGGTATCGATATATCTCACGGGTAGTAGGGAGTCTTGTAGAAGGTATCTGTAACTGAAGATAACTAAATCAACAAAGAATCGCGCGACGTGAGAAAAAGAGGGCGAAATTGTGCCTACCGCCACCGGCGGTTCAAAGGACGTGGGAAGAAGCACATCCAGGATGGCCGATGTGACGGCGTGTTGCCATTGGTTTCAAGTTCGCAGCGTCGCTCGCAGGTATAGAGCTAGAGCCTTTTTCCTCACATCCGTGAGGTTATGTCCTCCAGAATGGTGTGGGAGAGTTAAAGTCTCGTATTTGATCTTAAACAACATTCCTTGCCTGACGTAGTATCCAAAGGCCGCCATTAGTCTGTCAGCAATACCATGTGGCATTGGCAGTACCTGTGCCAGGTGCGGCAGTCGCGAGGCCAGGTGAACATTAGTGTAGTCCACCCTTTGGAGCAGGTCGTGCGTCCGGAGTGAATTGTTGCAGTCGGACGTGCTGGAGGAGACGTCGATAGCTCGCCGCCGCTGATTGCCTTAGCGATCGGGTGAATAATACACCTAAGCATCTCAAGATGTCCACCGTCGTAAACGGACTGTGCAAAGCGTCCAGCCCTCGACCGATGTGCATGATCTTGGTTTTATTCATGTTGACCCTGCCCCCCGCAGCTACTCCGTACGTAGTAAGAAGGGTAACCACCTTACTTACTTCGTTCTCCGACGGGACGAGTATCATCAAGTCGTCAGCATATGCGCGACACGTGAAGGAGCTCGCACGAAGGCGGACGCCTGTTAGAGTCGGTCGAAGAGTCTGCATTAGTGGTTCGAGCGCTATTGTAAACAGTATCATCGACAAGGGACATCCTTGCCGAACTGAGCTGCTCCAACTGAGCTACCCAAGCGCGACTCACGCTCTGTCCTCACAGCCTTACTTCTGCCAGTACCTCGTCTCCTACCTTCCAAACTCTCAGCGAAAGGCAAAGGTCCCGAGTTCGAGTCTCGGTCCGGCACACAGTTTTAATCTGCCAGGAAGTTTCAAACGGAGTACTGTTTGGATATCTGTCGAGCTACAGACAGTGCCCACACGGAACTGCCCCAACGTACACAGAAATGTTTGAGCCCTGTGTACAGTGTTGGACAGATAAAGTTGTGAACCTTAATGTGTGCTATAACGTAAAAACAAATCTGTATTGTGGGGCCCTCGTGAGTGAGAAGAGGGCAGCTGCAACGGCGCCCTGCCACGGCCCGCCTGAGGTGGGTGGTGGCTCTGTGTCCCCGCGGGGCGTGCCGCCGGCAAACAAAAGCTAGCGGCTAACGAGTAGCGTGGCGGCCACGCGCCAGCGCTGGCCGTTTATCGCGGCGTGGGCGGCGGGGGCGGCGCGCTGGGGCGACAAATCACGCGCTGCCCCCAGCCGTGCCCTGCTGGTCCTTAGCGCCGATACGGCGACCCTCACTCCAGAGCAAGCGACTATCCTGCGCCACTCGCCCGCCATGTCGCAACGCCAGTTTCCATACAACCACTACAGTGCTTAGAACTGGAATACTATAAACCATGAAGAAATGTTGTGCTTATAATATACACGGAGTCCAACTTATCTTGGCCGCAATAAATAATTTTTTATCGATAAGAAAAATAAAAAAAATATATCAAACAAATTTTGCTTGGCTCTCAGGGGGACATAACCAGCATTATTGCCTTTCTTGTAACTTTAAACGATGGAAACTCTAGGTTGTAATATAAACAATTTAAGGAAAAGATAGATTGCATGGCATTCCGGTCCGAACTGATGTAGGACACGTGTGCGTGAGGTCTGCCTACTTATGTCAATGAATGTGTGTGTATTTCTGTTCCTGGCGACAGCTTTGGCCGAAGGCTATTGCGTAAGTGTTCTTTCGTTGTGTCTATGTGCGACTCAAAGTCTCATTTTTGCGGTGAGTCACAATCTATCTTTTCCTCATATTGTTTCTTGTAGCTTTGCTCGTCAGGAAGATGTGTACAGCAGTACATCTTTTCCAAATAGCACCCTACATTTTTTCATTCGGTAATCTCCTCAAGACCTGTTCGAAAACATGACTCAGTGTATCATTCACGTAAACATGATGCTATTAAAAACGTAACCCAAAATTGACTTTCTTCTGTTGACAAACAGCACAGGTATCCGGCGTACTCTTCCAGTTGCTGCAGCTGACAGCCAACAAATAGCAACAAAAGGGAAGTGCACACCGTTAGTTCAGTTAACCGTCTTCATTTGAAGGTTCGCATGAGTACAGTGTACAATGACAAAGCTCCTTATGGGCTGTGTTATCTCTAAACTTCTCGTCGCTATCGTTTCGCGAGACTAATGTCAGGAGAAATAACATGTTGTGTTACCCTTTTTGGAATGTAAGCTCTCGAAATTTCAACGGTATATATATCCGTGGTTCACAACGTGTTTCTCGTAGCGTCGACCACTCGACTTTCTTGAGCGTCCCCGTAATGCTCTCCTGAAGAGGAAACGTCCCCGAGGCGATACACGCCACTGTTCGTTGTATCGTCTCTATCTAGTCTGTTATCCCACTGAGAGAGGAACAATACTCTGTACTCACTGCAGTGAGTGTTTTGTGACTCACTTCTTACGTGCATGAACTAAATTTCCCTATGATTCTCCCGCTCAATATGGCATCTGCTGCTCCTACTATTTGTTTTGTATGTTGATTCCACTTTAGGTCGACTTTGTTCCGATAAGAGCGACTTGTCGGTGCCTCACGCGGAAGTTCTGGACCCAAGAGTAATAACAGAAGAATTAAGTCACAGTTTACAATAAAAAATTACACCCACACACACCCACCCACACACACACACACACACACACACACACACACACACAGTACCTCACTACCCACTGTCCCTCTATCCCCACCCCAACACCCCACTCCACCCCTCCCTCTACATCTTCCATCATTCTTCAAGCCCGCCCTAAAGCATGTAAACAAGAACTTGTGCAGTGCGCTAGAGTTAGGTTGTATGGTATGAAATGTTTAAATCTTACATAACTGTTGGCAGATGTGACGTCCGTTTGGGATTCGTTACGTCACATACAAAAAAATTACTTACATACATATTTTATATATTTTTATTTTTAATTTATCAGCATGATTGTTTCTCTCAGGGATATTGTCTTCTCTTATCACTTTTACTTACGTGCATAAGTAAATGTGAAACGGGTTCTTGAAGGGCCTCAGTTATTCATGTACCAACTTTAGATTTTGAACGTGATGACTAAAATATAGTTGCCGTTAACTGAATTGAATATAATTTTGTTAATTTCTATTTATTGATTGCAAAGCAAGGCTTGAGAGAATTTCGATTATTGCCGTGGAGCGGCCAAGATAAAACGTACTGAACTAATGGAATCTTTATAGTTTAAAAACATGAACTGAAACGTAAATTAATTATCTGTTGCAATTTAAAAAAGGTTCTTACAACGAAATCTCTCGCATTTGCATTTACTGTTAACACTTTGATAAATAAATTAATAGTTCGGCGCGTAGTGGCCGCCTAGAGGCTGCATCGGAAGATGAGCTTCTCGCAGCGCAAATTACTGAAAAATGCTTATTAAAAATAATTAGCCACTGCGAGCAGTTGAGGTGACAACTATTACAAAGAAATTCATTTTCTAATAATAATAACAAGTTTATTTAAGCAGAAATACGAATAACTTACATAAAATATGTGTAGCCGCTCAATGGCTGCCTTCCGTATAGCGAAACAAAACAGTGTGTGTACCACAAAATACGTCCTTCCTCTTCGGCCGTACAATCGCGTCTCTTTCGATCCTTTTTTATTTTAATAGACATTAAATAAAGATGGTCACTGCATATCAGTTGTTTCAAGAACATTAACTATATCTTTTACACTAATTATATTCATAAAATACGTAAACTACGATTTACAACCGCTAAAAATGTCAATATTTATGTGACGTACCGTCACACAGAGATCCATGTTATGTGTATGTAGTACATGTAGAACAAAAAATGGGTGCATGAATAGAAGAAAAAACTGAACGCAAGTAAAAAACACAACAATAAATGGAAATAGCTGGATTGAATGAGCTGCCAAGAAGCACAGCAAAAGTCATTTCAAAATATGTGTAATTAAGTAATTATGTTTGTATTATAAACCACTGAAGATGCCTAGCATAACTAGGCGAAACATGTTTGGCACACACAAATAAATTCAGTTGCAATATACGAATGTTTTCCTTGTCTGCATGATAAACCACAATTAAAATTAGCAACTGAGGAGAAATGGCTGCCAATATTACGGCTGTCTTTACCCTACTGGACGCCGGTGGAACCATTCTAGTTTGAAACAGTGTCTGTTATACTAATTGTATTATATTGTGGAAGTGTACGTGGACAGGGAAACTGTGCGATGATGTGATGGCAGTGTTGTTTCCTCTTTCACGTTGTTACGAGAGAAGTCGCCGTTGCGTCATTACGCCCGCTCAGTTGCGTCAGAAATGATGCCATCGAGTCGCCTCTGGCCGCGCCGCGCTACGAACGGAAAGGTCTCAGCTCGGGCAGAAGATTCTCCCCGAAACAGGAACAAGTTTGGACGTCCAGTCTGCCGAAAGTTTTAATTGCAGTCCTAACCTTGGTGCGCCGCTGCCGCTGCTGTGGTATTTCAAGTTCGCCAGGCCGCTGCGTTGTCTGCACAAGTTTGGACTCCATTTTATTCTCGGCGGAGGGCGCTGCCCTGCCCGTGGATAACTGTACGTTAATTGCTTCTGCAGTTCACAGCTGTTGTGGTCATTAGAGTCCAGGGATTCAGTGTGCGCCGCGTCGAAATCAAACATCTTTGCGTTATTTTTGTTTCTTCTTTATTCGCACAGGGTAGCTATATCAAATTGATTCCATGTTTGTAGATTTCCAGAAGGCTTTTGACACTGTTCCTCACAAGCGCCTTCTAATCAAACTGCATACCTATGGATTGTCGTCTCAATAGTGCTACTGGATTCGTGATTTCCTGTTATACAGGTCACACAGTACGTAGTTATCCATGAGAATATCTGGCGTTTCCTGGCGAAGAGTTATACGCTCTCTACTGTTGCTAATTTACATATACATCTACGTGATTACTCTGTTATTCACAATAAAGTGCCTGGCAGAGGGTTCAATGAACCACCTTCTTGCTGTCTCTCTACCGTTCCACTCTCGAACGGCACGCGGGAAAAACAAGTACTTGAATTTTTCCGTGCGAGCTCTGATTTCTCTTATTTTATCGTGATGATCATTTCTCCCTATGTAGGTGGGTGCCAACAGAATGTTTTCGCAATCGGAGGAGAAAACTGGTGATTGAAATTTCATGAGAAGTTCCCGTCGCAACGAAAATAATCTGAGCAGCCGGCGTAGATTGTTTGCAGATGATGATGTCTTATACCTTCTAGTAAAGTCATCAGAATATCTAAACGGATTGTAAAATAATTTGGACGAGATATCTGTATGGTGCGAAAATGGGCAATTGTAACCGATTGAAAGTGTGAGTTCTCCCACATGAGTACCCAAAGAAATAAGCTTGGCTATTCGATAAATCACACAAATTTAAAGGCTGTCGGTTCAGCTAAGTACCTTAGCATTACAACTGCTAGTTACTTAAAACAGACCCATCACACAGAAAACGTTGTGGGGAAGGCGAACTACGTTTTATTGGAAGAACACTTTGAAGATGTGACTAATCTGGTAAAGAGATTCCCACACTGCGCTTGTCCGGCCTCTTTTGGCGTATTACTCCGTGGTATGGAATTCTTACCACAAAGGCTTGACGAAAGACGTCGAAAAACTTCAGAGAAGGACAGCTCGTTTTCTGTTATCGCGAAACAGGGGAGAGAGTGTCACGAATATGATACGCAAGTTCGGGTAGCAGTCATTAAAGCCAAGACGTTTTTCGTTTCGGTGAGATTTTAATCACCAACTTTGTCCTCCGAATGCGAAAATATTTTGACTCCCACCTACACCGGGAGAAAGGATCATTGTAACAAAATAAGAGAAATCAGAGCTCGCACGAAAGTTTTAGGTGTTCATATTTCCCACGTGCTGTTCGAGAGTGGAATGGTAGAGAAATAATCTGAAAGTGGTTCGATGAACCCTCTGCCAAGCACTTAAGAGTGAATTGCAGAGTAGTACTGTAGATTTCTCGTCACGAAAACGTGCCCAAAAGCGGTGAAAAAGTAAAATGTCCGTTTAGTCCTCGAGTCACTGCTTCGACTATATTTCCGTTCCAGTTTCTGGGATCAGACTTTCTTCTTTACGAAGAAGAGTGCGGCATTTCTTATTATCGTCTGTTTTTCAGCTACATACAGTAAAATTGAGATATTGTATTTTGTAAAATGCATAATTTTCTAAGCGTATTTGTTGTTGAACTAAACGTGGATACAAATTACGAGTACCTCAAAATGAATTAGACCATAATGCTACATACTGATCTTAATATGACCATTCGATACGTTTGCAAGCAAACATGTAAGAATATGAATGTCTGGTTAGAAAAATCGGTATTTTCGTTGTTGGATCCAAAAATTTGCGCTGGAAGATTTTTCCTTGTATCAGCATCTGCCAAACCGCTCTGTGATTGTAATCATTGCTGTATTGGCGGTCTATCTGAACAGAAGGAAACCCAGCAAAGACGCCGCAAGAATTAGAAGATGGATGATCGCAGTCGAAATGAAAAATGATGTATCTTCAAATCTGTGCAAATCAGTGTTCGATAGAACCCACTCTGCTTTGACGATGTCAGAGGATGTTGGGTAGGAAATCTCCATGATTCAAAGAATAGTGAATGATCCGTCAGCCTTTAAGATACCGTATGCTGACGTCACAGAAGCGAGGGCTGCTTCCGTGTGAGAAGGAATACATCGTAGCATCCTTTACGTTTTAGCAACGTTTTGGTACACCGTAGCAGACAAGCGAATGGGTTGACTTTAAAGCTGTGGATCTTTGTTGCGCGCATTGTCACACGATGACTTTGCCTCATTGGACTGACTGCCTCGAAGTTTCCCAACCCTGTCCACATCAGTGCAGCGCGCTGTGTGTAGAAAGATTTGTTGCTGACTGTGATGACTTCACAGAATACTGATTTCTCAGTAACGTTGCACTGGTCTCAATTTTCAGGTACTTCTGTTAAGTCTGCGTATGACAATCTATTCACTTTTCAAATAATTATCCCCATACGCAAACACTGTAGCTTATTGCCATCACAGTTCTAATTTTTTACCGACATGTAGCCCCACAAAAGTCCCTGGTAAAGGCGTCAGTTTATTGCTTCTATTTCCGTAGTTTCCGATTAGGTAACTATTTGAAACTGTGTAAGAGAACGTACAGCTGTTTAGAACTGCGCAATCGAAACTGCAGAACTGCCGTACCATTACGCTGTAGAGAACACGCTGTAAATGCGACTCAGTCCTCGCTAATGTGATGGAAGTCGTAAACAAATCGTCATTTTTAAGCCAGTGGCAGATAACGAGCCATGAAAGTCTCCCTCTAGTGTCGATGTGGGCGTGGCCTCTCTCTACACTATGGTGCGTTGGTGGCTCAGTGTCTGATGCGCACACTGGAAAGACGATGAAATTTCTTTTTATACGGCTGTCATAGAGACGGACTCGTATCTGTATGGTGATCATGTGTAAGTATTGCAATGTGTGTTGTATAACGAGACGTTACCGTATACTGTTGATGTGAATGGTTACTTACGTTCCTTCAAACCTTAGTCTTGCATTGCTCCTTTAGATGTTTATGCACTGAACTATAAAAATGCACAAAGGAAAAATCTTACTCAAGACTCTTCTTCTCCCTCTGTCATTACCAAGTGTTTCTCACACGCCCTCCCACTAGAAGTCGACTAAATTGAAGGGAAAAGCACCCAAAATATTACAAAAATTGCTTTATACGTAAGAAATCTAATCAGTATAGTACTAAAAGGAATCCGTTACATTTTGGTTACACGATAAATTACACAAAGGGCTGTCAATCCAACTAAGTACATAGTGATAACTATTACGGACAACTTAAACTGGAGCGATCACATAGAAAATGTTGCGAGGAATGGAAAAAGAAAGACTGCGTTTTATTGGAAGAACACTCAGAAGATACAACAGATCTGCTAAACAGACTGCTTACATCACTCCGCCATCTGCTTGACTATTGCTGTGGGGTATGGGATCCTTACCAGACAGGATTGATAGGAGACATCGAAAATGTTCAAAGAAGGGCAGCTCGTTTTGTATTATCGCGAAATAGGGAAGAGAGTGTCACTGATATGATAGGCGAGTTGGAGTGGCAGTCATTTTAAAAAAAAAGTTCTTTGTTGCCGCGAGATCTTTTCAGGAAATTTCAGTCTCCAACTTTCTCCACAGAATATGAAAATATTTTGTAGACACTCACCTACAATGGGTGAAATGATGATCATAATAAAATAAGAGAAATGAGATCTCGCACGGAAAGATTTAAGTGTTCGTTTTTCCAGCGCGCTGTTCGAGAGTGAAGTGGCAGAGGAGTATTGTGGAAGCGGTTCGATGAGCCCTCTGCCAGTCACTTAAGTGTGCTTTGCAGAGTAGTCATGTACACTCCTGGAAATTGAAATAAGAACACCGTGAATTCATTGTCCCAGGAAGGGGAAACTTTATTGACGCATTCCTGGGGTCAGATACATCACATGATCACACTGACAGAACCACAGGCACATAGACACAGGCAACAGAGCATGCACAATGTCGGCACTAGTACAGTGTATGTCCACCTTTCGCAGCAATGCAGGCTGCTATTCTCCCATGGAGACGATCGTAGAGATGCTGGATGTAGTCCTGTGGAACGGCTTGCCATGCCATTTCCACCTGGCGCCTCAGTTGGACCAGCGTCCGTGCTGGACGTGCAGACCGCGTGAGACGACGCTTCATCCAGTCCCAAACATGCTCAATGGGGGACAGATCCGGAGATCTTGCTGGCCAGGGTAGTTGACTTACACCTTCTAGAGCACGTTGGGTGGCACGGGATACATGCGGACGTGCATTGTCCTGTTGGAACAGCAAGTTCCCTTGCCGGTCTAGGAATGGTAGAACGATGGGTTCGATGACGGTTTGGATGTACCGTGCACTATTCAGTGTCCCCTCGACGATCACCAGTGGTGTACGGCCAGTGTAGGAGATCGCTCCCCACACCATGATGCCGGGTGTTGGCCCTGTGTGCCTCGGTCGTATGCAGTCCTGATTGTGGCGCTCACCTGCACGGCGCCAAACACGCTTACAACCATCATTGGCACCGAGGCAGAAGCGACTCTCATCGCTGAAGACGACACGTCTCCATTCGTCCCTCCATTCACGCCTGTCGCGACACCACTGGAGGCGGGCTGCACGATGTTGGGGCGTGAGCGGAAGACGGCCTAACGGTGTGCGGGACCGTAGCCCAGCTTCATGGAGACGGTTGCGAATGGTCCTCGCCGATACCCCAGGAGCAACAGTGTCCCTAATTTGCTGGGAAGTGGCGGTGCGGTCCCCTACGGCACTGCGTAGGATCGTACGGTCTTGGCGTGCATCCGTGCGTCGCTGCGGTCCGGTCCCAGGTCGACGGGCACGTGCACCTTCCGCCGACCACTGGCGACAACATCGATGTACTGTGGAGACCTCACGCCCCACGTGTTGAGCAATTCGGCGGTACGTCCACCCGGCCTCCCGCATGCCCACTATACGCCCTCGCTCAAAGTCCGTCAACTGCACATACGGTTCACGTCCACGCTGTCGCGGCATGCTACCAGTGTTAAAGACTGCGATGGAGCTCCGTATGCCACGGCAAACTGGCTGACACTGACGGCGGCGGTGCACAAATGCTGCGCAGCTAGCGCCATTCGACGGCCAACACCGCGGTTCCTGGTGTGTCCGCTGTGCCGTGCGTGTGATCATTGCTTGTACAGCCCTCTCGCAGTGTCAGGAGCAAGTATGGTGGGTCTGACACACCGGTGTCAATGTGTTCTTTTTTCCATTTCCAGGAGTGTACATTTAGACGAAGAAATCGACAACAGTGGAGACTATTACTTCGAGAATGTAAAAACTAGTAAAACATTCATTTACCATGATACCATACTTTTCTTGGACACGGATTTAATTTCGCATTTACGACCACCCGTTGAAAGTTCATTAAAACTATAAAGTTTCGTGCATAGCTCGATGTTCGAATTATTTCTCGTCGTACAACAATGAAATGATCGTATTCAGCAAAAACAAAAAAGAAGTTCAAATGGCTCTGAGCACTATGGGACTTAACATCTGAAGTCATCAGTTCCCTATATTTAGAACTACTTAAACCTAACTAACCTAAGGACATCACACACGTCCTTGCCCGAGGCAGGATTTGAACCTGCGACCGTAGCACTCACGCGGTTCCAGACTGAAGCGCCTAGAACCGCTCGGCCACAGCGGCCGGCCCGTATTCAGCAGTACTACAATAGAAAATAAAACACAGAACTGGAGCACGATTTTCAATTTCGTGATTATAAAACAGAGTATAAGTTATGTTTACTTCTTGAAAATCTATCTCCAGGTTGAAGGAAGGAAGGTTAGTGTTTAACGTCCCGTCGACGATGATGTCAGAGGCAAAACATAGATTTCGAGTGAGGAAGGATGGGGAGGTCCTTTTCGAAGGAATTATCCAGGCATTTGCCTTAAGCCACAGAAAGCCTAAGAATGAAGCAGTCGGAAGGGGATTTGAATCACCTTTCTCCCGAATGCGAAACCAGTGTCTTACCTGCACCATCTCGTTCGGTTTCCGTAGCATGAAAAGTGGGCGCTTACATTGCACCACAGGACCACTGACATAGAAGAGCCTATCATTGCCTAAGGTACAACAATTTAAACCGCTCTCTCTCTCTCTCTCTCTCTCTCTCTCTCTCTCTCTCTCCCTCCCTCCCTCCATCTCCTACATACGTATGCACAAATTTCCTGTGATATTACGACGGTGTTGCCTTTCTTCCGAGGAGTTAAGAAAGATCATAATAGCTACCTTGTCCACGGTACTTATATTGTACTTATTTATTCCCGTCAAATATTATTTTGGTGGCCCTGGTGGTCCAGTAGGTAGAGCACTAGACTCCATCCTTAGAGATGCCGGGATCAGTTGCGGATGGGGGCGGAGATTTTCTTCATTCCAGTATTCCCAGAGCGCCCCCATGTTCCTTCAGCGTGTTGTCAAATTAGTACTGTTGTTGTCTTCGCGATCCCGACGGGAGCGATGTGTAAACAAATTATAGTACTGTGGTGTCACCGCCAGACACCACACTTGCTAGGTGGTAGCCTTTAAATCGGCCGCGGTCCGCTAGTATACGACGGACCCGCGTGTCGCCACTGTCAGTGATAGCAGACCGAGCGCCACCACACGGCAGGGCTAGAGAGACTTACTGGCACTCGCCCCAGTTGTACAGCCGACTTTGCAAGGAAAGGTTCACTGACAACTACGCTCTCATTTGCCGAGACGATAGTTAGCATAGCCTTCAGCTACATATGCTAGGACCTAGCAAGGCGCCGTATTCAATTGATAATTATAACGTGAAGTATGTATCGTCAAGAGTGATGTTCTACAATTGTGGATTAAAGTTAAGTATTATATCAACTACTTACTTTATTTGCAATTCTCAAGATATTGTCCTGTTCCAGACCTCACGCCAGTCAGCGTGTAATTAAACGCGTGCATTTCGGCCTCCTCTAGAAAAACAGTGTTGGCTCTTCTGCCAACACTACAAGTACATTCCAAGATTCATCAGTTAAAGGTGGTTCTTGAAACTCTTAAAATCCGCTTTCTCGGGATAATTGGCGTCTATCTTCAAGCGCTTGCCTGTTCAGTTTCTTCAGCATCACTGTGACACATCGCCACAGATCAGAGAAACCTGTGACCATTCGTGCCGTCCGTCTCCGCATATGTTCACCATCTCCCTTCGTCGTGAAATATTCTAGGATTGGTCGCACGAGTGTTACGCACTCTCCTTCTTGTAGAGTTCTTGCATTTCCTTGGTCCTCTACTGCTGAATTTTGCTTTACATATGACTACGCCTTCATGACAGTTCCACTTCACGTCCCAACAAATTATTACCGAGTCCAACTGCTTTAAAAAGGCTAAATATGTAACTGTATGATCATCGGCCTCCGTTACCGCGGTGTCTTACACACGTAAGGGCGATGATGCTCCTCCTGAAGGTAGGGAGCTCGCACCCAGTACGGTGGATCAGACACATGTAAAGAGCTCGTGACATACAGTACTTGATTACTAGCCCTTCCTGTAATGACATGAGATATATCTCACAATTTTTTTTCTGTAGTGTCATACGGAATGAATTCGTGTGACATGTTCAGTGGTGGACCGTCTGTCCAGTACTGACCTTCCGCTGAGTGACCATCTTCAAGGTAGCCGAGCGGAGTACGCTATGTACCGACACAAGATTTTAACTTTTGTATTAGCAGAAGAGCCAACACCGTGTTACGCGTCGAGGCCGAAATGCACGCGTTTTAGCTCACGCAGGCTGGCGTGAGGAGGGAAGAACTATACTGACGTGAGGTCTGGAACATGACAAGGAATGAGAATTCAGAAGGCGGACGTAATTAGTTTGATACGTAACTTTAATCCATTAATGATGAACGTCGCTCTTGAAGGTATATGATTCACAATATTATCTGTTCAGAATATATTCTTGAAGATAGTACCTATCGTAGCTGAAGGCTATGTTAAACTGTCGTCCCTGCAAATGAGAGCGTATTTTGTCAGCGAACCATCGCTAGCAAAGTCGGTTGTACAACTGGGGCGAGTGCTAGGAAGTCTCTCTAGACCTGCCGTGTGGCGGCGCTCGGTCTGCAATCACTGATAGTGGCGACACGCGGGTCCGACGTATACTAACGGACCGCGGCCGATTTAAAGGCTACCACCTAGCAAGTGTGGTGTCTGGCGGTGACACCACATTAACCTCTCCTCCGACTGCGTATTCTCAGGTCGGAATGCCTGGTCTAAGATCTACATGACTACTCCACAACTCTTAGTTAAGTGTTAGGCACCGGTCATAGAATCAATTTCGACTATAACTCAGTCATTCCATTCTCGAATACCAACTGGGAGAAAATGAACACCCAACTATTTCCGTGTGAGCTGTCATTGCTCTTATTTTAATACTATAGTCATTTCTCCCTATGTCAGTGGGATACAACAAAATATTTTCTGTAGAGTAATTATTTATCCTCTTTGTTTTGAAATTAGTTCCAAAAATCCTTATTTGATGATGACGGTATTTGGAGGAGGCGGATGGGAATAGAAATTTCGTAAAAACCGTAACAGAAAAGGCCTTTATTTATATGACGGCAGCCACAAATCAGTTAGCATATGTGTGACACTCTATCATCGATTTCGCTCTAATACAAAACAGCATATCTTTCAACTTTTTCGATGTCCTCCGTCAGTCCTATGCGGTAAGGACCCCATACAGCGCGGCAGTACTGTAGAAGAGCACTGACTGGTTTATTTGAGGGAGGCGAACAAACAGCGAGGTCATCGGTCGCATCAGATTAGGGGAGGATGGGGAAGGAAGTTGGCCGTGCCCTTTCAAAGGAATTTTTGAAGAGGACGGGCATACATAGTGTAGACATCTCTTTCGTAAATTCGTTGCACCATTTAAGTGTTTTGCCAGTAAAACTCAGTCTTTGATTTGTCTTCCCTACTTGATAGTTGCAATTTAAGCTGTTTGTAATCTCTAGGTATTTAGTTGAATCCACATTTTTAAAATTTGTATTATTTATCGAGTAACCGAAGATTAGGTAATTTTTTTGGTACTCATTTGCAGGACCTCACATTTTTTTATTGTTTATGCAGATATCTTTCTAAATCATCTTGCAATTCGTTTTTATTTTCTGCTGTTTTTGGTAGACAGTAAAGAACAGCAAAATGACTTACCATCAGTTAATACGAACTGTGACCTTTTTGACAGGAAATCACGAATCCTGTCATAGAACTGAGTCGATGCACCATAGTCATGCAACTTGATTAGAAGCCGCTGGGAGTAACAGTGCTGGAACCGTTCTGGAAATACAGCAATAAGGAATCAACTTGAAATCTCGTGTCAGTAGGACTCATTACTTCATGCAAATAAAGAGCCAGGTTTGTTTCAGAAGAAGGATATTTTCTGGATCCATAGTGGTTATATATCCACCTTCTCGTATCTCTCTGTCCATCTCCTGCTCCATATCACTTATCTCTTTTCCCCACTCTGCCCATCTCCTCCCCCCTCTATCTATTTCTATGTCCTCTTCTCCTTAGTCCGCCTCACCGACCCCCTGTCACTACCGATTCCCACACTCTGCTCAGCCATGCCCATCCGCATGTATAGCCCCCGGAACACATTTGAATACTACCCACACAGAAACACGCGTGTTATGGAGGGCAGCGTAGGTGTTAGTGGTTATCAAGCCTTCTCCCTCCCATCTCCACGACTAAGAGAACTAGGTGGTTCTTGTCCCCTCCATTACGCCTCCTCAGACCCTAGACCATGTGCCATATTTGGCACATATCGATCCAGTGGTTTGAGAAGATGCGGAACACACACACACACACACACACACACACATACACACACAAACGCGAGTGCGCGCATATCCATTTTTATTTGTGTATAGGATATATATGCAGTGACTGAAGGATTTAGAACGGTTGCTCATGTAGAGAAACCAGCTCTACAGTTTTAGATGACGGTTACTGTAGAATACTCAGTGTTGTAGAACACTCAGTATAATGTCGTTTATTGAAACTGAACTACACTTCTCGAACAATCACTATATACACACAAAAACAAATAACTTGTAGACGACCATTCATTAAGAGCGTCGGTGAGGTCCGCCGGAGCTGGTCCTAGCTCGGCGAAGAACTGGCTGTCTGTACTGCTGCTGCGCTGGCCTTATAAAGCCGGCGGAGTACTCCAACTTTCCCTGTGTCTGTGAGACGACCTCTGCAGAAAAAGGTTCGCATTAGTCTCTAGCAAGTTCTGTTTGTTTTGAAGAATTGTTTTCCTCTTGGTTGCGCCTGCAAGTGATTGTGTATGTTATTTGGTACACAGGGGTGTCTTGAGTGTAGTCTGCCGTCTGTGGCAGACGTAACAGTTACTATGGAGACGACGGTGGATGCGGTGAAGAACACCTGTCCGTGTGTCGCTAGGGAGGCTGTAACCGTCACGTGACGTTACCACCTGCCGCATCGTGGCACAGAGCCGCTCTGGTGTTTGACATATCGCTGTGTATTGGGCGGGACATTTATATGATATTTATTAACTAGGGTCCGGCAGGGCGCGGCGCACTGTTTTTGCAACGCGTAATTTACGTGACTGCCCGGCGGCGCAACAAAACAGGGCGACTGGTTAATTGCGAGCGTCCCGTGGCGCTGCGGCCCATCCAGCGCCGCCGAAAATATTCGCGACTGCAGCGCCACGCCGCGGCTGGTCGAGCAGAGCCCCCCCCCCCCTCTCCTACCCGAGCTCACCCCTCCCTCAGCGCCCACCCACGGCGCGCATACATTTCTGCTCTCCGCGCCGCCATTGCTTATGCATAAAAAGTTATCAACTCCATCTTGATATTTCCATCTGCGGCGCGGCATTCCTTCGCGGGCCCTCCGCCGTTATCTGCGTCCGCTGCGCCTTTCTTCGCTCCTCCGGAGTTCTCCGCGTCCCATCCGTCTGGCTACGCGAGTGATGAGCATTCCGATGGCGGCCCGCAAATATTCCAATAGCGGCCGCACACTGGAAGAGAGACCGGGCCGATTGAAGCCAGTGAGCCGTGCCGCGGTTTTACGGCGCCGGCGACACAGTAGCCCGCCCGACGACTCATCACTTGCCTGCCTTCGCGCCCACACTCCCTCCCTCCCTCCCAACCCATGCCACTACTCCCTCTGCCTCTTACGCACATAATTTCCTCGCAGTGTATTTCCGGCGTTAGTTAAAAACCATTCAAGATCGTGTAAAATATTTTTTTAAATTCAAGACAACCGGTTTCAAGTCTTAGCTGTCATCTTCAGGTCTTAAATATATTTTGTAATAAAATATGGTCCTTTTACGCTGACCTCATGTACAAGATCTCAAGTGGATAAAACTCAGCTCATAATAAACGTTTATCATAACTAAGTTTTATCCACTTGACATCTTGTGCAGCGTAAAACGAACATGTTTCACTACAAAGAATGTTTAAGACCTGAAGATGACAGGTAAGACTGTTGAAAACTCTTGACTCGAATAGAAAAATATTTTGTGCTATCTTGGCTTTTGAGTGACTTTGAGCAATTAAAGCAGATCGCCGTTCAATACTCTCATAATGAGAAAATTCAGTCCGGCGTTAGTGTTCAGCTTCGAGAGACGGGGAAGCGCTTAATGCTCTGCATTCGCAGGTGGGAGGGTCAGGGTTCGGATCCCCACCCGGCGATCCAGAGTTTGGTTTTGAATAGTTTGTATTCCAGTGATATCTATCTAGATTGGACGTAAAACTCCAGTGGTCTAACGAGCAGAACACGTCAAGTGCGATAACCCGATTTCCCAGAAACTTCGCTCAGTGGAAGAGGGGTCAAAATAAGCGAACACGTGCCTCGGCTTATCCGTAGATACTCGACTGTTTCTGAAAAAACGACGGTCAAAGTTTCTGAGCTACTGTCGAGGTACTTTATGTGCAGTATCCTTCTTAATTTTGAGCCCCGTGTTCGAAACTCGATTATAGCCTTCATTATAGTTTTTCATTTATATATCCATGTCTGTAGAAGATTACTATAAGAATTTTTTCCATCCTTTATTGATATAACGTTGCCCTTATTCGTCTACTAATTTTATGTCAGATGAATGAATTTTAAAAAAGGAATGATAGAATTGTTTGTAATTGTTTTTGGTGAAATATCGGTAGTGTATCTTGATTCATAATCAGTTGCAAGCGCCAGGTTTCGGGAAAGTGATCCGTTATGCGTGGTATGCCGCAGAATTATCGCCAACGCATGAAATTTTCACCCGCGTCCACGACGTTTGCTTCGCGAGTGAGACTCATACCAAAAAATGTCACTTTGGATGCTCGCGGTGTTCGGGATTTCTGTGTTTCGAACGTTTGTACGATTGGTAGCATTCAAGGGAATGCACCAAAATTTTCTGAAGAATAAGAATAAAACATAAGAATTGGTATGAGAAAGAAATGTCAGAGTATGAGAATTTAAAAATATTGTAACCCCTCAACATACCATAAACACATATATTATGTAATAAATGTGTGACACTTATTGTGCAATCCTATTCTAATTTTACTATTAATATAACCATATTGTGTCCCCTAATTTGACAAGAAACCTTCTATGGATATGGGTAGATAAATGAAAACAAAATAAAATAAAGAAAAATAATAATCCGGTGTCATAGCAATGCAGAAGAAAATACTTTACGACCCTACACTCACACGACTTTGTTACACCGCATGTTCCAGATTTCTGGGGTGCAAGAACGGCCGTAATTCTGTTGTACCGTTTCAAAAATCTCGTGTCATCCGTGTGCTGACAGGCTGAACAGAAATCTGATTCTGCACTATTTCAGTTATACTTTACTCATACGTTCTGTTCGTATGCGAAAGAACTGCATTACTTGCAGCAGAAACCAGTAAATAAGGTACTACTTTAGTCAAACCTTAATGGTCCCCATTGCCTAGTGGCTAACGTGACTGGGTACTAAAGAGGATATTGCGCGAAGGGATATTCTTTCAACAAACTGCCTTTTGGCTTCTGTTTCGGGTCCTTCGGCCGATGTTTGTTTAATTTTGTGGCGTTTCGTCAGTACGAGTGGCTGGTATTGTCAAAGCTTCACCCACCATTGGTGGTGGTGGACTGGGGTCTAGCTCACGACCGCGGATTGTATGTTCCTGGCGCGCCAACGTCCAACGGTTTTTCCATAGTCATTTCCGCTGCGGTTCTCCTCTTGCTACCTGCAACGGTCGTTCGCTGCAGCACGGGAATCCAGGATCCGTTCACCATGACTCTTACACTTTTACGTTCCAGAGGACGTGGAAGTTTTACAGCAACTGCCATAAAATATATAAGTAATTGGCATCACTTCTGACGTCAGTTTTGTAGCCATAAACTTTATCGTGCAACTGAGTTTCGCAGATAAAATCTTCAGAATGTTATGCTTCACGCTAGTCATAATTATCGGTTTGCGTGTGTTAGGATTATCCCATCTACACACACAAGTTTGCCGTTACAGTGTAGTCTACACGGTATAGCACACAAGTGTTGCTGGTATTCTAGAGTCTTGAATGTTTACTAATTACAGTCCGTTTGTCTATGTTCCTTCTAATTATGGAATGGCGAAAATAGTTGTTTCCGCGAAGCATTTGGAAGTGGAATTTGAGGTGGTGTTAATCGGAGCCTTCTATCGTACTATGTATTTATCCTTGACTCATCTGACAAGAAGTTGTATTCTATCAAAAATACTGTACAATTCGTTGAGCTGTGAGAGTTCTTGGGCGCATCTGTAGAGCCAGGCAAGTAAAACGCAGTAGTTGTACTGTGTTTCTCGATATTGAAAAAAACATTCAGTAAAGTATAGCACAATGGAATCATTTTCAGATGACTTCAGCACGACTAACCACCACCTAGTCGAAAGTTTTTCATATGTTTTGGAAAACAGACAGTTCTGTCTGGCTATGCAAAAGACAGATAAGCAGCCGAGACAAACTGAAATAGGAGGTATTCCGAAACAGCTAGGTATCACGTGTTTTTGTTACCCAACGGCACAACTCTCTGTGGAAGTGGAACTCTAAATGTATCGCTTGCATCTACAGGACGCTCTTAAATGGGCCTTGCTTTGGGAAATTGTTATAAATGTCTAGATAACTTAATCCGTCGTGTTCACTAATAAAATAATTAATCAGAATGTAGACAGCATTACTAATAAACAGGGCCTACCTTGGGAAACAAGCGTACAATATTTAGTCCTAATCATTGTTTCAAAGTTAACATTCAGTACACTCGTCGAATTTATTTCCAAGGAAGGAAAGTGATGTATCAACTCGCCAACGGAGATGCACACAATAACTCGATTCAGTGGTTTAGTTTGTTGTGAAATAAGATTTGTTGCTACCAGTCACAATTTATTTTCCGCACTGTGCGTTTCGAGAAATAATTCTCATTATCAAGTGCATTTTTATGTTATTGTGTAACAGGCGAAACGACTGTTTTACAGTCGCAGGCGCTCAAGATTTATTTAATAAAGAATAAAATAAACTCGAGACTAAATTAAAAATCTCCACATTATGTTTTCTTGGAATGATCACTTGCGGCTTGGAAATAAGGGTGAGTCAGAAGGAAAGGTACATGGTTTGAGGGGTGATAGTATTAGTGATTCTGAACAAAAAACTTCATATGGACGTATGCCCTATTCCGAATGGTTTCCGAGATAGTACACATTTAATATTAATTTTGTACGTTTTTCTTGATTTACTCGAAAACCGCACCCTCTAGCGAAAACGTGTCGCAGTACAAAATTAAACTATATTAAATTTCCCTACCTGATAGACCACAAGTGTCCCGTATCAAACTGTTCGTCTCAACTTGCTAATTCAGTATGCTACCTCACACTGGTCTACAGAAACTACGTAAGCTACAGCGCATGCGCGTCGAGCGAGTTTTTCAACATTCTCGCGCTGTCTTCGCGCACATCATTAGTTCTAGAGAAAAAAATGAATTGGACATTTTGTGTAGGAAATTTAATATAGTTTAATTTTGTACTGCGACACGTTTTCGCTGGAGGGTGCGGTTTTCGAGTTATTGAAGAAAACGGAAACCATTCGGAATAGGGCATACGTCCATATGAAGGTTTTTGTTCAGAATCAATAATACTATCACCCATCAAAGCGTGTACCTTTCCTCCTGACTCACCCTGTATGTTCGTCCTTCAAGAAGATGCAAGGTGCGCGTAGACATCTAACGCCACTTACCTCCACAAACCTACCAACAAGCTGTCGAATTCCTGATGCGCAGAATCAGTGATGTATTTCGCTACAAATACGGACAAACAAGATGTTAAGCGGCTGGTCATAACGTTTTGGCTGTACATTAGTACAAAAACTAACACATAATTACGAAAGCCCACAACCCTGACAAATGACGGCCGATGTCTCACGGAGCTTCAGACACAGTGGAGTTCGGAACACCAAAGCGCTTGCCCGATCGGCTGTTCTCGCGTCCCACCCACGGGGCACCGGCGCAGGCCTAGGTATCGCCGCTGAATGCCTCGCCTGTCGATACGCGCGCGGCCTGTCCGCCGGCGATGCGGCGCCTCCTCGCCTGCGCCGCCCCCGCAGCCTTTTATCTGCCGACAATCCCTCCCCGCCGAGTGCCGGCCGAGGTGGCTATCGGAGTGCATCGGCTGGTAAGAGCCCGGAGATAAACCTGGCGCGCCCCCCGATGAAAGAGTGATGAGTCCGCCCAATCTGTCTGCCGGGGGATGCGCCTCTCGAATCCCTCGCCCCGCCGCTACCTGCCACCCTGGCCGCCTCGTATTTCGTCAATATTGTACCGCGCGGTCCCTCGCTCTGGCGCGCAGGGTGGGGCAGGAGGGGGTTAAAGATGTATGCCGAGCTGATGAACGAGCCTCTACCCCTCCCTGGTATACTAAAAGGATAGGTTACCAGCTGCCTCGTTGCGATGTCGGCCCTGGCTCTCGTTAATGATTCGAGGGGAAGGGGAGACACCGAAACTGATGGGAGGTCAACGTCGTTAAACTCGGAACCTCGCGAGCTGCAGGTGATCTGCCCTCCAATAAAAACGCTCGATAGGAGGAAGAGCTGTCAATGGATTTAAACTGTCTCTCCGAGTGCGAAGAAATTGCAAATGTGAGCAACGTCCGTAGGGTCTGTTTACCAGACTGCAGAACGATGTACCACATTCTAATACATCCTGCCTTGAATGGTATCGTGTAAGAGGTGTGCCAAACCAGTGGATTGAATCATATTTGGAATATCGCTCTCAGCTAACTGAAATTAAGTACATGGAAGGCAATGAACTCCAGGTACACCTTTCAGAACCATGTGGACTAAGTCATGGTGTTCCACAGGGCTCCATTTTAGGTCCCTTTCTTTTTTTGGTCTACATTAATGATTTCCAATCACACGTTAGAGATTCTGAACAAGTACTGTTTGCAGATGACACCAGTCTATTGATTGAAGGGAATGAAGAAGAAAATCTTACTGTATCTGCCAAAGATATTACAAGAAGAGTGTCTGAATGGTTTACCAGAAACAGGCTAATAGTTAATCCCCAAAAAACGGTACTCATTAATTTCCACAGTGATCAAAATAAAAATCCGGCACAGCCTGTAATATATATAGATAACCAAAACATTAGTGCTGTCAATGAAACTAAATTTCTTGGGATTCATATCCTGGAGAATCTTAAATGGAGCACTCGTATCACATTTCTAAATTCAAAACTAGCTAAAATGAACTATATAGTAAGAATTCTCTGCAACAATACTAGTGTAGAAACGATTAGGGCTGTATACTTTGCCCATGTACATTCAATACTGAAGTACGGTATCATTTTCTGGGGAAATGTACACCAGTTTTCAAGAAACAAAAGGCTATTATAAGAATAATGAAACGAGTGAGCAGCAGAAAACCATGCAGACCTTTCTTTAAAGATCTAAAGATCCTACCCCCTTCCCTTCATTTATATACTGGAAGTAGTCATGCATGTCAAAAAAAGCGTACTGAGAAAAGCAAACCTTTTTCCTCAAAACAAAAGTGTCCGTGATTACAGTACCAGGTCAGACAGTGACATACATGTTAATCATTGTAACACAATATTATGCCAAAAAGATGTATATCATGCAGGAACAAAACTTTACAACAGATTACCGAGACGTATAAAATCTCTTCCTGAACTACAATGCTTTAAATAGTCTGTGACAGCCTACCTTCTGGAAAAACTGCTACTATTCAATCTCACAGTGTCTTATGCAAGAAAAAATGTGATTTGTATCTTTAGAAATAAGTTATAAATATACAGTATTTCAAAAATTTGTAATTATTAACTGTATAGATCCAATTTGTCATAAAAATTTAAATAATGTAAGTTTGACGTTTGAAAAACCAATAGCTAAAAAGGTTTTCTGTCCAATATCCTGTGTACAATATATGTACTGAAAAAGAGATTTATATGGACAAATAAATAAATAAACAACATCTCTGAACAAAAATTTTTATTTCGGTACTGGCATGCAGCTTGTAAATGTTTAAAGAACACTGTGGCCAGCAGGAGAAGCTACTGCTTGAGTAACAGCTGTTTACTGTCAACCGATTCCCATCGCGAAGGGCGTCATCAGGTTCTTAAAAAAGTCAAGGCAGTGTACTTAACTCAAGCAGTATCGTGAAGTCAATAATAATGTAGTATGAGTGCCTTTTAAATTATTGGCTACACGCTCAGGCACTAAATGCATCATTACTATTGAAAATAAAGAATGAGACTGCCTTTTTTGTAGTCAAAACGTTTTGGATCAAATTGCATAAGAAGGTAAGTCATAAGACCATTTAAATTAAGATTTGTGTGATTTTGTTTGGATAGAGGTCCACACTTGCCACAGTTAATTTTTAATGCCTTTTTCAAGTACCTACATACGTTTCTTGACAGCACAATCATCAAAATTTGCGATGGCAAATGATGTCGTGCTGGTCTCTTGCACGTATTGTACGTAAATAATGCGTATAGCCTTGTAATTCTGAGTTTAGGTGTCATGTGTACGAGGACGTGCAGAAAAGTAATGCTTCCGAACTTTTTTTTCGAAAATTCTTAAAATGTTTTAAATAAAACAAACGTTATCAACATTACACATCGTTATTCTTCATGCCTAGAAATTTATGTCTCAACATAGTCACCTTTGCGACGAAAACACGTTTCTTCCAACGAGAGACCAGTTCGTTGATGCCGTCACTGTCGAATATTTGACTTTATTGACTGAGCGACAGCTTCAGCTCTGCTTTCCACCGCTTCGTCACTATCAAAGCGAAGGCCTCGAAAGTATTCTTCAAGTTTTTGAAACAGATGAGAATCTGATGGGGCCAAGTCGGAAGTGTATGGAAGATGTTCGATGACAGTAAACCCGGGGCGTCATCGAATTGTTGTAGATGTCGCAGCGGTCGTGTGTGGTCTGGCTGTGTCGTTCTGAAGGAGAGAACACGTGTGGACGAAGTCTTCAGATTTGAAACTCTGTTTCTCGCGCAGCGGCGCTACAGCCCGGAGCCCTCTAGCAGCCGAGCGGCTGAAAATATGTAGACATGGAGAATAAAGATGTGGAATGTTGATAACGTTCGCTTTATTTAAAGAGATTTAAGACTTTTCACATAAAATTTCCGAGACATTACTTTTCTGCACTGCAACGTATAATCAAGCAAGAGAAAAAAAAAAGTTCAAATGTGTGTGAAATCTTATGGGACTTCACTGCTAAGGTCATCAGTCCCTAAGCTTACACACTACTTAACCTAAATTATCCTAAGGACAAACGCACACACACCCATGCCCGAGGGAGGACTCGAACCTCCGCCGGGACCAGCCACACAGTCCGTGCCTGCGCCCCTTTGACCGCTCGGCTAATCCCGCGCGGTCAAGCAAGATAATAGCATGACAATTTTGCCATCGCAGTTTTTGATGATCATTTTGTCAACAAATGTATTCAGGTTCTTGAAAATGGCCTGTGGCCGGATTTGGACGATACTACAAAAAATTCCTGTTTAAGGCAGTATGTAGTATTTAAAAATAATTTTATCTGTACAACATACATAGGACGCGATGCTTGTCTGCCTGAACGTATGAAACTTCAACGTAGTATAGTGCAGTTATGCAAAGACTTTTTGGTTGTTGCTTACACTAAAAAAGTGCTTGGTCACTGCTTTGAAAAGCTATTCTTACAGTGTAAACTGTTGTTTTTATGGTTTCGTAGACAAGATTAGCACGTCTTCTTGGTTTTAAAATAGTTAATGGAAATTTCCACTAAAACTAATATCGTCTTGTGTGTGTTTTGTCGTGTGGTAATATGTTGGTAAAGAGCTGTGGCAGATTTCTTGTTGCGTGGTCTTGAGTCCGTTGAAAGTCTTCGTGTTTATTTGCAAATTCGTTTGCCAATCTCCCCAGTGTCTCTCCAACTCCACGTCGCCGCAGTGTAGCTGAAACTGTCTATAATAGTTAGAATGAATGACTAGAAAGAGTAATATTTATGTTCGAGTCTAACCTAATGAAAACTTGTTTACTTCTTCCTTGAATGCAACTTTTACTATCGAGCTGTAATACGTAATATTCACAGTTATAAGTTCCCGTAGTCTTTATCAGAACAAGAACAAAATTGGAGTCATGAACATTACAGTCAACAAGAGAGATAAAAAAATAGAGATAATGATCCGATAATGTTGGATTTTCTTATGCAAGAAATAAAATCTTTGGTTCCTACGCACAGCACAGTATCTGAAACAGTCATCTCCGTAATAAAATGTGATATTATAAACGATTAAAAATTTTTCACTTATAGGTCGATACTAACAGAATGCGATCGTAAGTATCCTTTCTGAGAGCTTTTTCTCTAATTTCAAAACGATGTCCTATTCTCCGTTTTAGATGTTTCAAACACATTCTGTCGTCGAAAACATTACCGAACGAAGCAACTGTAGTATCACAAGAAACACTTGCGTACAGACTACGTAAATTATAGCAAGGTGCACACTGCTGAACGAGAAGCGAATACTTATGTCCCTGTGGTTGTGACGCGTTTTTGGTGCTCGTGCTTGTTTACTGACTATACCTGTGGTAAGTGCATCAGTTTGATTTTTTATAGACTTGGTTTTGTGTGTGATTGACACTGATTGTCAAAAATCTCTTTTTATTCGAGCGGCAGCTTGTTCTGGTGATCATGACCTCCTTTAAATCTCGGAACAATTTCGAAATCCCGCAGCAGATGAGAGTATATGTGGAATTTACAGAGCAGCATGAAAATTATCCAAGATTATTCAGGTATACTGTCATTCAAACTACCTGCGGCATTGACATTGTAGACAACTTACATATGTACATACTGCATATATTAAATGTGACTTAATAAAAAAAATTGGCCAGGCGCGAGTAAGATCGCGCTCTGAGGTTTCCGTACGAATTTAATTATGTATATTCAGGGAATAGTGATTATCGACGATTTTTGTCTGTTACCGAAATGGATACCGTTAGGGTATCGGTCTCAGGGATTCCAAGACTTTCGAGAATGTTATAATTTCAAGTTTGAAATCGGATAACAAATGACAAAAATAATTTTTTCCGTGTGACATAATTCGTTGTTAACAATTTGCATATTTTTGCCTTTGTTTGTATTGTGAAATCTTGCCGCTTGCAAAATTGGGTCAACCGGAAGTGCGCTACAGTTTTTGATGAGTTTGTTTGTGAGTAAGTGGCCGTATTTTTTTTTTTTTATTGTATTGATTTGGAAGCTTCACTTTTTTATACCACCAAGGAACCTTAGATGCTAGTATGTGACATAAATTTCAACATGTATCTGCCCGTTCCTGAAAAAAAAAGGGATTTTTAACGGTAGGACCGACAGACAGACAGACAACAACAAAGTGATCGTATAAGGCTTCTTTTACCGATTGAGATACGGAGCCGTAAATAGGACACAAGCTGTGACTAACTGAATTAAGACATGCTCATTGCCTCAGCTGTGATACGATTGTTCACGGTGTCCCATTGCATCGTACACTTGTGTCGTATTGTGCGATAAGGAACCTACCTGCACGGACCATGTAGTGCGGTGATAGGCAAAGTATTCCGCGAATTACGTATCGCGTTTTCGGTGAATTTATCAGCTTCTAACGTTTATTGCTCGTTCTTTAGTACTGTGGAGTGTGAATGTAGCACGAGAGGCGAACGTTAGCGGAATGAAAGGTGCTTGTGTGTTGATTGAGGTTGTTACTGGTTTGTATTGTCTTTTATAACACTGCCCGTTAAATCAGCATCGGGATTGCAATTTATGAACGTACAGTGTAGTAATGCAGATGCCCTCTTATGTCCAACCCGTGTTCAAGCTACGCAATGCTCTTGTGCTGGTTCAAACACGCACACATAGCTACTCAGGTGATTTCTACTGTATATGGCAAAACCTGTTCAGCCTTCTGGATGAAGGCGACTATTTAACAGTGCAAGTGAAACGTTGAGAGTTCAAGAATTTTAAAAAAAGAAATGAGGCAACTGAACGTCTCGGGATATATTGGATGTATGAAGACGCATCGACGCAATTGAGAGTTCATTATTTGTTCAGACTCAGATAACAATTTATGCGACGTGCATCCTCGGCGGTTATGAAGCTGGACAAGAATTTCCGTGGCTATGGGATACAACTGCAGAAATCGTCTTCTTAAGATTAGTATTCTTAATTTTTAGAGCTGTGCTTTACCTCCGTCTACCTGACACGGGCCATATTTCGTAAGTTTCCGTGTATAGCGATTCTCAAATGGAGCAGAGTCAACACGCTTCTTCCAACTGGACAGATCCACGCGAGAGCGTAATCTTCGTCGCTGAGAAGTCTCTGGTCCAAACCGCTTCACTTAAAATGACTGTTCGTAGTGTACTTTCTTTGACATATCTTTTATTCGTGTCGTCAGGGCGGTAAAGCGAGAAGCTGTGAGTATGGTCCCTGTCAGATGGCGGTCACTAACAGTACTTGTGAGCGGCATCGGCCTGTCTGTATGACCTACGGTCGAACAGCCGCGCCAGCCGCCGTGTTGCAGATATCCTATAACGGAATTGTTTCTCTGGTCTCTGTGCAGGCGCCAACTACTCCGAATACCCGTACATCCAATACCTTACACGTAAGTGCCCTGTGGCAACCCAAGGAAGTAAATCGGGAATACGGTGCACGGATCGTAATGGTCTCTGAGTACTCTGGCACGAAATCGATGTTTTTCAAAGTACAAGTTGGCAATACAGCTTGCTCTTCACAGCAGAATGGTCGAGTCGTCTACAACAGAAAGATGCTACTCACTGACATAAGCATTGTTCTTTTACTGAAAAGCGTGAAACATTTTACGTTTCTTTAAAATAAATGCTTCAGGCATACCATATATTGCTCATCTTTAGACACCAGTCTCGTAACAATGATATATATTTTTCAACAGTAATGTACAGTAAAGTAAAATGCGGTGGCAGATGAATCGAGTGTTCAATCAATACCTTTTTCTTTTTCATCCGACACATTCTTCGAATTAAATAATAACTCTTCACATCACATTATCGTAGAATGAATGTGGTGGGATTATTTGCAAAAAAAAATTAAATGTAAAGAATACCCACGGAATGGTATATAAACCCCTAAACGATGTTACCTTTATATTAAAGTCCGAAGATGAGCATTAAACGACCGAAACACATCGTTAAAAGGAGCATGTAGTTGGAAGATCTCAACAGTGACAGTAGTTGCGGCTCGTGCCTTAAAATAATTAAGACAGGACCCACAGCTACTTCCACTGTTGAGATCTTGTTATACTTTATAACACTTCTATGGCAAACTGAACAGCCTCCAGGACAGCATTACTTTTTGCTGTTCAGAACGTACTGTTGGTGTTTAAAAGCACTAATAACTTTTGTTAAGTTCACATCATATCACAATGACTGTTTCACAACAAAGCTGGGATACTGACCGAAAAGAAATTTTAATCGCTGGTACAAATCTTAAATTGATGAATTCGTGCGTGCACTCAAAATCGGAAAGCCGGTCAAATAATGTATCAAGACAAAAACACGCTGCCACCAGTGTTGGCAGTAATTTGCAGGAAGTCATCGGCCACCGACGTTGTTTTCGACTGTAGTGTGTGTAAGGTGGTAGCAAAATACGTGCCCATCTCGAGTGCAGCAAAATACGAAGCTGACGATGATATGGACTGGATGCTACTTTGTCAACGGGTTCTCTGCAAACTTTTGACATTTGCGTTTCAGAACTGATTCTTCTTCCACCGGAAACACGACTTATATTTTCCCTTCCATTTCCTGCGAAATGAAGTGCTGCAACTTCTCGCCATTTTCATATATTGAAAAATATATTTCCCCCAGTGGACGCACAACCTGCTCCCTGTATGCAGTCACATAGTTCGCTCATGCGTGATGTCTAGTATAAATTTATGGCGCATTCCATTCGTGGCAAATAAACAGCCGGCGTGCTATATTACGAATATGTAACTGTAAGGTTTCATGGCTCTTATAATGTGCAAGGAAACTTTTTTCACAGCAATTTTCTCCTACACAGCGTTCTGTCTGATATGCTTTCAAACTACATCATGCTGCAATTCGATGTTTAAAGGTCATCGTGGCCCAGTACAAGACAGCAAGATAAAAAATTTAGTGCAAGACATTTGCAGTCACAAAAGTCGGGAAACGCGTTTTTGTTTTGACGTCCAATAGCGCCATTAAGCAACATTAGTCGCTAGCAGTATGATGGAGTCAGCTAATACGTAAAATATTGGGTCAGAGTTTTTGTAAATGAAGTAGTTCTGCAATAGGGTTACGAAATGACATGTTCACAGTTTCAGTGACTTTTATCTACAAAAAACAGTGTGGCACCATGTGTTTCAGCAACATGCTGCCATTTGTTGTTAATAAATCACGCCGTGGGTTACACATTTCTTTCAAGTACTGTGTTCTAGTCAGACCACGTAGCCAAATATCGTGAACTTTGATCACGAAAATGCAGTTAGTTGGTTTGTATCATCCTGTGCTTTGGCAGATTTACGTCGAAGCAACAGTATAGTAGCCATTTCTGACACTCTAAACATTAAAGCAAAAACTATGCTTCAGATTTCGTTTTGTTTGCCCGACAGCTTAATGTAGTAACGACTCGGAGACGAAGATGCGCTGCCGAAATGCGTCATGTTTGTAACGTATTATTTCCTTATGTTCGCTAATCATTAAGAATCTTAGCTGCGCATCTTCCATCGAAATAAATTAACTTTCAATGGAATACGTTAATACGGTGGAAGATGTTTGTACTAAACCACGCTCCGAAACCTAATCTTGAAAGATGAGTTTTTTGAGTCTCCTTTTCTTCGTTAGAACTGCGTTATACCGCTTTAGGAAATTTATAATATTACTTGAAAATACAGCTCTTCGGTTGCACAGGTAAAAAATTTCCAACCTTACCTAGGTTTCAACTGCTCTAAGGCAGCCTCCATCAGAAGTAAAAAATTTTTACTTTACCTATAACAGAGTTTTGGAATAATATAAAAATTATTAAATTATACATATGTAATAAATAGATGCTAACATCGACGGCGCGCGCACCTGTCAGTCTGATGCTGCTTACAGCGGCGGCCGCACACGCGACCCTTAGCAGCGCGTCTTAATCAAGTTGTGCATTCCTAGGAAAATGTTATAATGTACAAATATATTTTTATCTTTAACGTGAGCACTGTTGCTCTAAACCATTTCATAACTATTTACTCTATGTAAGTATTCTTTCTTTGTCTACTGTACCGTAGCAGTTAGCTATGATGTAACTTTATTACATATGTATAATTTAATAATTTTTATATTATTCCAAAACTCTGTTATAGGTAATGTAAAAAATTTTTACTTCTGATGAAGGCTGCCTTAGAGCAGTCGAAACCTAGGTAAAGTTGGAAATCTTTTACCTGTGCAACCGAAGAGCTGTATTTTCAAGTAATATTATATATTTCGTCTACGGTTGCTGCGTTATCGGCCATGTTCAAAATTGTAAGCTTTTGGAAATATAATAAAGTACGAAGAAAATGGATGAGGGCCAGTGCGAAAGGTCTCCTTGTCAATATTAGCCTTGTTTTGAGAGCTGCGTTTCATACCGCCCGTCCCTAGAAGAGCGCGCCACGAATGGCGTTCTAAGGGTGAGCAGTTTCACGGAAGATGCCGCAGCAGTAGAGCATAAAAAACACTCGGGCCGGGAATCGCTTTTTCGCGGGAAGCTCCATACTCGTTGTAACAAAGTGGCCGGAAGCACAGGCGAACCGCCAGCGATCAGTCGACTGCGCGGGCCGTCCCCTTTTTTTTTTTGCTGTATTTTTTCCGGTCGGCCGGCGCCGCCACCGCAGCGGAAAATTTGCGTGCGCGCCGCGCCGAGCCGGGGCTCCCGATTGACAGCGGCGGCTGAATGGCAGCCGCTAGGGTGGGGCGGAGCGGCAGGCAAATGTTATTAATTGGGAGGCCGGGGAAGCCCCGCGAATGGCGGCCCGCCAAAGCCGCTTACTGCGCGGCCGAGAATGGACGCTTAATAGCGCCTCTCCGCCCCTTCTGTCTGTGGAGAAGCCTGTCTGCGGCTGCGCAGCAACACGACTCTGACCGCGACTTGTTCCTTGTTAGCGGCATTTTCTTTTGTACAAACTCCCCAATTACCCGTTTTAAGCGGACCAGAGACTGCACGGATAGCACAGATGGTTCACAAAGCCCACGTTATACCAATAGCTGCTATTTATTATATTTACAGAACATACGCAGTTCGAAGCCCACTTCATTGCTTATCGTAACCCTTCAGAAACTGACAACTCATTTACAAAATTACGCTCAAAACACACTGTATTCCGTACCACTTGCTTTCAGTTCGCTTTCGACGCATAATAGTCCAGTATACTCTGTCTCTTCTTCTTTCTTTCTTTCTTCGTTTGGGTCATCTAAGGACCATGTAGCAATTTCAGTGCTTCCTTCTCTGTTGTTCTCTCTTCCCCCCCCCCCCCCCCCCCCCCCAGTATTCTTTCATCTTTTCACTGTTGTTGTTGTGGTCTTCAGTCCTGAGACTGGTTTGATGCAGCTCTCCATGCTACTCTATCCTGTGCAAGCTTCTTCATCTCCCAGTACCTACTGCAGCCTACATCCTTCTGAATCTGCTTAGTGTATTCATCTCTTGGTCTCCCTCTACGATTTTTAACCTCCACGCTACCCTCCAATACTAAATTTGTGATCCCTTGATGCCTCAGAACATGTCCTACCAACCGGTCCCTTCTTCTTGTCAAGTTGTGCCACAAACTCCTCCCCAATCCTATTCAATACCTCCTCATCAGTTATGTGATCTACCCATCTAATCTTCAGCATTCTTCTGTAGTACCACATTTCGAAAGCTTCTATTCTCTTTTTGTCCAAACTAGTTATCGTCCATGTTTCACTTCCATATATGGCTACACTCCATACAAATACTTCCAGAAACTACTTCCTTACACTTAAATCTATACTCCATATTAACGAATTTCTCTTCTTCAGAAACGCTTTCTTTGCCATTGCCAGTCTACATTTTATATCCTCTCTACTCGACCATCATCAGTTATTTAGCTCCCCAAATAGCAAAATTCCTTTACTACTTTAAGTGTCTCGTTTCCTAATCTAATTCCTGCAGCATCACCCGACTTAATTCGACTACATTCCATTATCCTCGTTTTGCTTTTGTTGATGTTCATCTTATACCCTCCTTTCAAGACATTGTCCATTCCGTTCAACTGCTCTTCCAAGTCCTTTGTTGTCTCTGACAGAATTACAATGTCATCGGCGAACCTCAAAGTTTTTATTTCTTCTCCATGGATTTAAATACCTACTCCGAACTTTTCTTTCGTTTCCTTTACTGCTTGCTCAATATACAGATTGAATAGCATCGGGGAGAGGCTACAACCCTGTCTCACTCCCTTCCCAACCACTGCTTCCCTTTCATGTCCCCCGACTCTTATAACTGCCATCTGGCTTCTGCACAAATTGCAAATAGCCTTTCGCTCTCTGTATTTTACCTCTGCCACCTTCAGAATTTGAAAGAGAGTATTCCAGTCAACATTGTCAAAAGCTTTCTCTAAATCTACAAATGCTAGAAACGTAGGTTTGCCTTTCCTTAATGTATTTTCTAAGATAAGTCGTAGGGTCAGTATTGCCTCACGTTTTCCATTATTTGTATGGAATCCAAACTGATCTTCCCCGAGGTCGGCTTCTACCAGTTTTTCCATTCGTCTGTAACGGTATTTTGCAGCGGTGACTTATTAAACTGATAGTTCGGTAATTCTCACATCTGTCAAAACCTGCTTTCTTTGTTATTGGGATTATTATATTCTTCTTGAAGTCTGAGGGAATTTCGCCTGTCTCATACTTCTTGCTCACCAGATGGTAGAGTTTTGTCAGGACTGGCTCTCCCAAGGCTGTCAGTAGTTCTAATGGAATGTTGTATCCTTTTTCTCTCCTCGTACCATTTTGACCCTGTCTTCTTCTCCCTCTTGCCTTGGAATCCTTCCATTTTTAACACATTTATCTTGAAACTCTCTTTCTGTTGCATCTTTTTCACTTATGTTTTTTGTTTCCAAATCTTTCCTAACTTCTTGAATTCAGGCTGTTGTTGACTTCTTGTCTCAAAGATATTTAAAAATCTGTTTGGTTAACCTGTTGCTGTTCATACTGTATAAGTATCCAAAAAATAGCAGTCGCCTCTTTCATAGTGTTTCTTTTATGTTTTCTGTGTTGCGATAAACTTCTTCATTGCTTCTTAATTTCCATGCCTCTTTATTTTTTGGTGGTCCAAGTATTTTTCGAATGATTTTTCTTTCTAGGACTTCAAGTTTGTGTAATTTGTAGTTCAGTACTAAACGTTCTCCTGCATAAAGACATTCTGGTTTTACTACTGTGTTGTAGTGCTGTATCTTGAAATTTTTAGACAGACACGTTTTGTTGTAGACATTCCTAGTTATTCCATAAGCTCTCTCCATTTTATGTACTCTTTCTTCTGTAGCGAATTTTTCTAAGCCATTTTCTTGGATAATTTCTCCCAAATATTTAAATTTATTTACCCTCTTTATCCGGCCAATATCTGTTGCTAGGGATTCCGGAGCATTTTTTATATTTATCATAAATTCTGTTTTTTCTACAGGTATTCTTAAACCTGCTTTGTTGGCTATTTTGTAAGAGATTGATTTGTATTCCAGCATTTGTCAGGTTTTCAGAAAGAATGGCAGAATCATCCGCAAAAGCTAAACAGTGAATTTCATTACCTTTTATTTTCAGTTCCCAGTCTGATTGGTGATAGCTTCTCTTCTTTTAGTTTTTGTTTCCATTCTTTTACAATTTTCTCTAGTACGCAGTTAAAGAGGAGTGGAGACAGGCCATCACCTTGCTTTACACCTGTTTTTATGTTGAATGCCTTCGATATTTCGCCCTGAAACTTTACTTTTGATTTAGTGTCTGTGAGCGTTAACGAATAAGGTTTGCTAATTTAGATTTGATGCCAAATTCTATGATCAATTTATCTAGTATTTCCCTATCAACTGAGTCAAATGCCTTTTTAAAATCTATAAATGTTATAACTATATCTTTGTAGTTTGTAAGTCTGTGACGAATTATGGACTGTAGGTTGAAAATCTGTTCTGAGTAAGATCTTCCCTTTCTAAAGCTACTCCGATACTCTCCAAGTTGGCTATCAAGTGTTGCTTCTACCTTGTTTAGTTGTATTGTTAAAAATATTTTATAACCCACTGGCAACAAAGATATGCCTCCGTAGTTATTTACATTTTGCTTATCACCTTTCTTGGATGGATGAGAGCCACTTTCCAGTCTTCTGGTATCTTTTCAGTTTCCCATATTTCTTCAAACATGAGCTGAAGGTTAGTTATAATTTTTGGTTGAGACCATTTTGTGTTTCGTTTTTCATTCTCTTTTATTTCCTGATGACTGTTCACATTTTAACGAATTTTGTCCTGCTTAGGCTAAAAACAGGTTAGTCCATTTATGTGGCTCGGTGAGCATGGTAACGGATTCCCCGATAGACTCTTCGTCTTCGCTCTCTTCGTCTACCGAGGAATACACTAAAATATTTATACATACAGCAAGCACCCAAATGTCAGGGTGCGAACTGGGATCCACATCATATTTCGGCGGCAAAATATTAGTCATATGAATATTACTGCATTCCAAACGAAAATGTAGTTTCTTCGTATAACAGAATACTTCGTGCTTTTTTTTCAGAAATTGCGGAGCTGTGGTCCCATAATGCACAAACCGGATAATCCATACTCAGATAATCAGGAGCTTCCTGTACGTTAAAATAATCATTTACAACGGTTTCATCAATGTTAGAGACATCAGAATGTTCCATATCTATGACCATAACTTTATTTTTGTTTCCACGATGCGTTTCTTGCTGTTACACCTCAGCCACCATGTGGTTTCAGATAAAAAATAATACATATACATGTTAAAGAGGAACTACTTGAATGACATCAACAGCGCGCATTCTAAACTTCTATTCCTAGAATCATGAAATGTGAAACGAACATTTTTTGTGTGATGTAGTCGCCCATGTGGAAAGGACTTTCTTTCAAAGGCATGGACTATATGCATGAAAAGGACGATCCAACTTTTTTGGCGTATCGACGTCCAGCCTAAACGTTGGTCCTATAATCATGAATTTTCTTGCGAATTGCGAATTTTTGTTATTTATCGTATTCTCCCACTAAAAACAGATTCTGAATAATTCAACACCCAACGGGCTAAATGGGCATTGTGGGATGCAACGCGAAACAATCTAAGAATCAACGTCCAGGCGAAACTATTGGTCGCAAAAACGTGAAATCTGGAGGCATCATTCGTTGTACATCGTAGGCAGGCACTCATCGATAAAGCATTTTTTCGAAATTCAGTCCCTAAGGAGATGGACTGGATGTGGATTGCGTGATAAATATTCTATTGTGCTGCTGGCGTCTGGGAGAGTTAATAGACCATGCAAGCTGGTGCACGTAAGGTTCACACAACACATGTTAGTGACTCACGCCTATTTTCAAGTTCTTTTGCGTGTGTACAAAACGTAGAAATATACGATTGTGTACTTAAGCCCAAGTCTTTTCAGACGAACCATAGCAACCGGAAAAACGCGGTAAACTTGCTCTAGGGAAAAACAGTAATCATAACAAGTGAAATATAAAGTTATAGATTTCTTCGCAATGTAGAATTCAGAAAACAGACCATAACGACGGCTGAAAAGGTAGAACGCAACCACTCAGAACTACATACTAATGAATACATTACGGTACGCCATTCCATTGTTAATAAAAGCCATTCGGCGGATTGAAATAAGTGACTCAAGACCGACTTTGGTCATAGAAAAACATCATGTTGCAAAATTTACGAGTAATTCGACATTTACTCCATAAATCATTTGAGAGCTCTCAAATTATCGTTTCGTTAAGTAGGAGTACTCTAGAAACATTCTTGGAGGTTTTGTTATTTATGTTCCAGTATACAAAGAAAACATATGAAAAAAATTGTGGGTTCACTTTCTAGCTTTTTAGTTTTAAAAATAAGTTTTTGGACGTAGTATGAACACCACTGGTACAACTTTTAGATGCACTTGAATTACACGAGATCTACGTAAAAAAAAAAAATCTGATTGTCTACCCGGCGCCCTGTGTAAGTATCATCATGGTTGGTTTTGTGGACTGGTTGTACGTACAATAACAACTTTTTCTGAGTAATTTCTGTAGAAACTTGTTCCTCATTTGCTCAGTTTAACGCGTACACTCTACTATATGCCGTTTGAATTTGTCTTTGTTTTAGTTTCTTCGTTGTAGGGCAGCCATTTGTACTCAACGTATCTCCAGCTAGAGTCACACTGAAGTAAACAAATTAGAAAAATCTATAGTAGAATGTGGGAGCTTATAAATAGGCTTTAAGTATTACACTCTGATGTACACAGTTAAAACAAATCACTTAACAAATGGGCATAAGTTCTTCGGCGCCAAGTGCATCACACGATAACGAAAGGTCTGTCGGCAGGAGTATTCGAGATGCTATCTCCAAGGCTTCAGCACGTCTTATATCGTACATAAGAGATGCGAAATTTAAGTAATGAACTCTCATCTGTAGTTACTGAGAAAACGTATATCTAAAAATATTTCAGCTTTAATATCGTTATAATTAGGTACTGTTGTTGCAGGACAACATATATTATGTAAGTATTCTTCATGTACTACGAAATGAGCTAACAATGTTATCAACAGCTAGTGCTGTTTAACTCTGCACACCCAGCTTTTCCCATGAATTATGGATCAGTAATACTGTTTCCTTTAGAAGCAAATGAAATTTGTGCATGCTTTCTGTAACATGCTTACAATTTTTCTTACACGTTGACAGTAGCTATTTTGATTATTTAGCTTCGGACGCCTGGCCCGTGTGTTGGCATCCACTACATGGAGAACTTGGACGCTTGTCTGCTACGAATGGAATGCGCCGTATAGGCGACCCTGCAGTCACCGGAAACCACCCACACAAGGGGTACACCCCTGCTCACCGGTCGCATAATACTTTCGTACTGTAACGGAGGAGCGCTAGGGAAACAACAAATATTTTTCTGTGAGAGCGTCGTTCGACATTACGTAAGCAATTATTTCCATGAGACTCTGGCCATCTGGGTTCTTCCGCAACCGTGCAAGCTTATTTAACTTACTTCTGCAGAGCTCGAACATTACGATTCGTGAACCTGTTCCCGATTTTAAAGTGTTCATCTTAATGTTAAAGGAGACAGGCGTGCTTCATATGGATAGCTAGAACAGGCAATTCCCGGGACAGTAACTGTGGCATCTTTTTATGCATTCCAAGCTAACTTCAAAAATAACATGTCACATAAATTTGTTGGAGTACACATTCTTGTTTGTTATTTTTTTACGTTTGTTTCTAGATCTTGTACATCTTGGGCTGAGTCTATGAAATTGGGTTAAGGGAATGTTAAAGCGATCATTGAAGCTGTAAGCACAGAGATAAATATTTGTCCTGTTCGAAAAACTTCACATGAAGCACGTTGCTCTACCCTATCTAACAGTACGTGTTACTGTAACATGGTCATTTCTACGTCTTTCTTTATGTACAAATTTCTTATTTTATATTGCGAAAATTTTATGGAAATCTGACTTCAGTATCGAATCTTTTGGACTTTCCTGGTAACAACACTTTCCTTTACGATGATGTGAGCAAATGCGAGTGAGAATGATTGGTAAGGCAGCTGGCACGCCAGTACCACCATGATATGCAGTGTGACAAAACTATTTGAGCGCTAACGTGCATTCTCTTCTCGTTATCTTAGAATGAGAGACATATGATAATCTATCTTTTAACCTGAGTTGACCTGGAGTATCTATTGCCATGTAATTCCAGTTAGTAAGTAAGCTGCGATGACCTTTTGGAAGCAGTTGGTAAATGGCAGCATGAATCGCTGTGTGCACGGGAAATATTTTAGAGGAGCGTCAGAAATATATCTCTATATTCCGTAAGAGCACAAAAATTGATGTAATTTTAATGATAATACTAATTACTAATGCTGAGTTGAAATGTAAATTTCTGTGTTAATCTTTTAAACGACAATGTTATTTTTGTTTGTTATTTTCATTTATTTCTTATTCGCCCCAAAATTTATCTCTGAATAGTCAGCGGAGTACAGTATGTGCCAAAACAACTCGCTACCAATCATCTGCGCGGCGTAAGACACTGAAATTTGCTGTTCATATGTACCATGCTTAAAATTACCATCCGTTTGTACAGGATGGGGGAGGTTGGATCAACAGCACAACTTAGCTACGGCTCTGGGTCCGCGGTGATAGTGTCGAAAGGGCTACGTATAGAAGAAGATCACGGTCATCTATGTCGACCTGAGGAAACTCGACAGTAGTTTATCCTTGTCTGTCAAATCTCAAAGGTTCAGTGTTTTTGGTTCTGCAATCTGCTCTCCATATTTAGTTGCTACTTTCTGGATTATTTTGAAAACATATATAGGATTAATAATACATGATATTGAAATAATGCAGGCAACAGCAAATTCTTGATCAGATCACAACTATATTGAGCAAACTCTTATATTAGAGTGTGATCGCGCTTCTGGCTTGCGTACACTTGCTACGACACCTATGAGAACAAAAAGACTAACGAGGATTCCTTCGGTAACATGAAACGTGGTCGCCAGTAGAGACGTACGGGCGGGGAAAGTATGTAAAAGTGTCCTCAAAATAAACCATCCACCTTAAGACAGGCAACCCAGCCTCTGATGATATGCGAGGCCGATAGACTCTTGTGCAAGACTGCGTTTTTGTATCTGTTCGTCAACTCGATGCTGCTTCTTTGTTACCTCTGCACTGATTTGACGTTATGTTAACGTC
Source organism: Schistocerca serialis cubense (assembly GCF_023864345.2). Lineage (NCBI taxonomy): Eukaryota > Metazoa > Arthropoda > Insecta > Orthoptera > Acrididae > Schistocerca > Schistocerca serialis. The sequence goes on along the minus strand of NC_064641.1, from coordinate 864,183,964 downwards.
GGTTATTGAACAGAAATGACGAATGCAAGTCAGAGGAATATATTGGCTCTTAAATACGCCATACTGTGTGTTAATGGTTTTCCACTGTGCACCATGTCAGCCGTGTTATATACCTAAGATATTTACTCATATTCTGTAATACGACAACTGGTCTATAAGAACAGAAATATGTATTTTCGACGATGACATGTCACACAAAGATATATTTTAACATGTATGTATTGTTTTCAAATATGTAATAATACCTTGTCCCTATGACCTACACTGTAGGATATGTACGCTTTATTAATTTTCAGTTCAGCGTGGACTTAAGAGTGGCTGTAAAGCCGAATTCACGTTTTTGTAAAATAAATGGGCAATTTACAGTCAGATTTTCTTGAAGAAAAATCTGCACTTCGTGTTGTTCGTATTAGCGACGCTGACAACAGCCAATTAAACGAGCTTCTGAATGATTTCTCCATTCGGACGAAGAACTGGAACAGCATCATATGTAGCACTAGTAGCGATCCGATTTACATTAATTTCTGTGAGCGAAATATTCATTTACACTACTGATCATTAAAATTGCTACACCACGAAGATGACGTGCGAAAGACGCGAAATTTAACGGACAGGAAGAAGATGCTGTGATATGCAAATGATTAGCTTTTCAGAGCATTCACACAAGGTTGGCGCCAGTGGCGATACCTACAACGAGCTGACATCAGGAAAGTTTCCAACCGATTTCTCATACACAAGCAGCAGTTGACCGGCGTTGCCTGGTGAAACGTTGTTGTGGTGCCTCGTGTAAGGAGGAGAAATGCGTACCGTCACGTTTGCGATTTTGATAAAGGTCGGATTGTAGCCTATCGCGATTACGGTTTATCGTATCGCGACATGCTGCTCGCTTTGGTCGAGATCCAATGACCGTTAGCAGAACGTGGAATCGGTGGGTTCAGGAGGGTAATACGGAACGCCGTGCTGGATCCTAACGGCCTCGTATCACTAGCAGTCGAGATGACAGGCATCTTATCCGCATGGCTGTAACGCATCGTGCAGCCACGTCTCGATCCCTGAGTCAACAGATGGGGACGTTTGCAAAACAACAACCATCTGCACGAACAGTTCGCCGACGTTTACAGTAGCATGGACTGTCAGCTGGGAGATCATGGCTGCGGTTACCCTTAACGCTGAATCACAGACAGGAGCGCCTGCGATGGTGTACTCAACGACGAACCTGGGTGCACGAATGTCAGAACGTCATTTTTTTAGATGAATCCATGTTCTGTTTACAGCATCATGATGGTCGCATCCGTGTTTGACGACATCGCTGTGTACGCACATTGGAAGCGTGTATTCGTCATCGCCATACTGGCGTATCACCAGGCGTGATGGTATGGGGTGCCATTGGTTACACGTCTCGGTCACCTATTGTTCGCCCGCATCTCGTGGTCGTGCGGTAGCGTTCTCGCTTCCCACGCCCGGGTTCCCGGGTTCGATTCCCGGCGGGGTCAGGGATTTTCTCTGCCTCGTGATGGCTGGGTGTTGTGTGCTGTCCTTAGGTTAGTTAGGTTTAAGTAGTTCTAAGTTCTAGGGGACTTATGACCACAGCAGTTGAGTCCCATAGTGCTCAGAGCCATTTCACCTATTGTTCGCATTGACAGCATTTTGAACAGTGGACGTTACATTTCAGATGTGTTACGACACGTGGCTCTACCCTTCATTCGATCCCTGCGAAACCCTACATTTCAGCAGGATAATGTACGACCGCATGTTGCAGGTCCTGTTCGGGCCTTTCAGGATACAGAAAATGTTCGATTGCTGCCCTGGAGAGCACATTCTCCAGATCTCTCACCAATTGAAAACGTCTGGTCAATGGTGGCCGAGTAACTGGCTCGTCACAATACGCCAGTCACTACTCTTGATGAACCGTGGTATCGTGTTGAAGCTGCATGGACAGCTGTACCTGTACACGCCATCCAAGCTCTGTTTGACTCAATGCCCAGGCGTATCAAGGCCGTTATTACGGCCAGAGGTGGTTGTTCAAGGTACTGATTTCTCAGGATCTATGCACCCAAATTGCATGAAAATGTAATCGCCTGTCAGTTTAATATATTTGTCCAATGAATACCCGTTTATCATCTGCATTTCGTCTTGGTGTAGCAATTTTAATGGCCAGTAGTGTACGTAGCATTTATACATCATCGCAGGGCTGTTGTTTAATACTGTTGCGACATTTCTCCACCTGTCCCTCTGCGGCAGTTTTGGTAGCGTATCCCCTGCGGCTTTTACGTGCACGCACCGTGTATCGTTCCCTCTTTTTTTTTTTTTTTTTTTTGCTATTTTTTATCGCCTCGTGTCGGCGCACGTAGCGCAAACTCGGCGATCCGGGCCGTGTCGATGGGCCGCGCGTAAAATAAAGTAGTTTGGTTTTAACGTCATTGTAGCGGTAGTAGGTGAGCGACGCGCGGTCGGTCGATGGACGCGCTACCAAGTGGAGCGGGGCGTGGCGCGGCGGCGGGTCGTCACCGGCGCTTTTAATATGCCGCCCCCGGCCGCCGCCCCCGCCGGCCCCCGGCCATGTTAATTGGATGTTTAATTTATCGAGCCGCGGGGGTGGACGGCGTGCGTGCAGCGCGGCCGACGCGCGTCCAAACAGTTATCGGCCGACGTGGCGTTGCCGGAGCGGCGACCGAACCGCCGTGTACCTCGCCCGCCGGTCCTTCGCTGTAAATAAATATTCTTCCTCCCCCTCTAATTGAAATGGCTTGTTGCGTATTTAACCCGCCAGCGAATCGGTTATTTATTTCGTGTTTTTGCACTGGTAGCCGCCGCACTAAAGCCCCTGTCCAGTACCGGCGATGGAAACAAAAAACGGGAGACAGAAAGAGGAGGGTGGAAAAAAAGGAGGGCTCGACATGTAGTCAGTGGCGCCACTGTTCTGGCGCCGCCAACCCTATTGACAGCTGTTGACAAATAAAATGGAGCTAATGAAATATGTGTAAAGCTCGCAGTGCGCCCGGCTTAACGATGGCTGCGCGCTGCTGCAGGGCCCCGTCTTCCCCTTCAGCCCCCGCCCCCACTCCGCCCCCACCCACAGCTTGCTGCACGTCCAATGTTATGAAAGCCAGAGCAGCGCACAACAAGCAGCGACAAGAGACGACGCCATTTTTTTCTTTCGTTGTCCAGACATCGGTGATTGGACACATGTTTCCTTTTTTCAGACCGTATGATTATTCGTTTTTGTACTATTATGAAAGGTTGTAAGGTGCTTCTTACGTGAGGAAGACATTTTCACCAGTTTCATTAAATTATTGTCTCTTATTGATGTATTCACGATAGTTAGGAAGTGCTGTAGTCCGTAGCCGACCATGAATCGGAGAGCATTTCCCACGCTGGCTGGTTAGGTGACGAAGCGACCATATGTCGCGCGTAGTGGGGTGGGGCTCGGCGCTGGACCGTAGCAACAAGCGTCAGCCTGGGAAATACACATGGCGGGAAGTACCGCCATCTTGGCGCCGAAGTAACCGATTTTGTTTATTTATATTTAATAATTAAAGCCATTTATGACAACACGAATACTAGGAGGAGCCTCTGGATGTTTAAAACTATTTATCATAATTTTGCCTCGTTAAAATTCACACCCGTTCATACACAAATGCATATCTTAGTAACTACGAACTTGATCGGAAATCCACGAACTGTGACGAAACTAGTAAGAGATACGGACTGCGCGCCAAAGACGGCAGTCGGCGTTAAGAGCTCTTCGTGTCTTGTTCCATGGTAGCCATGCTCTCGGTTACGAGTAGTTTGTGACATGAGAGTTTCATTATTGATCTAATAGGAATAAAAGTGGTATTATGGCATTCTGAATGTTAATTTCGAGTAAATAGATACCCCAAAGTTGATCGACAGCAATTTCAGATGATTAGCTTCCACCGACAGAGACATCCAATGCGCCAATGAAGAATCTGCACGGGACGACATTTAGAGAGCTGCACGGCGCACAGGTAGGAGGAAATCCGACGACACGACCCACCAAGGCGGATCAAGGAAAGTCCGACTTACACTCGCAAATTCCGGGTGGAAACGCTGACCAGTTATACTGTACGTCTCGTACACCCCCCTCTACGGACTCGCGGCTGAGCCGAGTAATAACAGTATCAGTTTAGAAGCGAGGGGATCTTGCAAGATGTCCCAACTAAAACCGATGCACCTCACGTACGCGTTAATCGCCTGTACTCGAATTGTTTGTGAAGTGACAAAACTGTCTCGAAAGTTTGCTACAATGCATTTTATCGAAAAGTTGAGTACAGCTATGTGTTCGTGCGTCAGTTGTTGTGAGAAGCTCGTATTGTTGAGTTGTTACAGAAATGCGGCAGTTTGCATTAGAACAGCGAATTGATACCGTAGAGGCCCCATCAAGGAATGTAAAGAAATGTTTCAAGCGAAGTGTCGTGGTAGGAAACTCCTCACGACCAGCGCTACTCAAGATATGTACAAGAAACAGCGGGCTCTAGGATCCGTTCAGAATCTGCAGAGGTACAGACGACCGACAATGAAGATCCCTGAAACTATAAGCAGAATTCGCATGGACAATATGTAAAGGTCCCGCAAGTCTTACTAGGAGGTTACCACAGCCGCTTGGTGTATCTAGTACATCTTCTACTAAAAGATATGAAATTAAAAGTCATCATATGAGTTTGGTGCAAGAGATGAAATTTGAGGATCAGGAAAAAACCTGGCTGTCAACAGTAATTGCTAACGGTTACTTGGACCCCTTGCTTCATGTCAGACGAAACTTGGCTTCATTTGTCAGGTTATGTAAACTCCCACCATTGCAGATACTAACCCACGACTCAGACAAGATGGGTGTTTCGTGTGAGTTGTACGGCATGCGTATTACTTGCTTCATATTTTTCAGTTACGCGTTAAACCGTGCCAGACATATAGAGATCTTTGACTCTTTCTGTCGACGGTTAACAGACGTAAGAGAAGTTGTATGCAGTGTTCGAACAAGACGGGCCAACCTCTCACACATCCAACCGTAGTATGGCCACATCACCAACGTGTCTGTAACAGAAACCAAAACATTGCATTGAAACAAGCGTTCAGTTCATAGTGCTGTGGAGTGTGGGAAAAAAACCGCAAAGTGGCATTCATAAGAAGAAGAAGAACACCAAAAATGCAGCAGGAGCGTAATATGTAAGTAATTGTCCGCGCAGCCTGCCACTGATGATGCCTTGCAGAAAATAAAGGCGAAACGCGTATGGCACTAAAATTGTGTTTTATTCAGTTGCTGTCAGACGGTCCATAAGTAAAAATTATCAATATACCGTAATATTACACGCAACCGAGGAAGACAGGACTACAAAAGTTGAAGATGTTAACTCAATAATATTGACCCTGCGTGGTCTGCTTTGGAGAGAAATTTGCGTGATCGCTGTTCAACTCCATCACCTTTACCTGAAGTTGCCACTATTTTGCATGAAGAATGGTGTAAAATTCTGTATTTATCCCTTCCGAGACGACTGGAAGATGCTTTGAATGCCAGCGGTTTTCCTACACCGTATTGGCCATGATAAGTGTTGCGTTTATTTGTATTTCCATATTATTATTCAACTCCTGTATAATTGCATGCATCAGTAGCACCAACAAATATTAACAGCTGGTGTCACTAATAAATTAAAGTGTAAAATCAGACAAATAGATCGCGAAATGTAAAAAAATCTGCGTTATACTTAAGTGATGGAACAGGTACAGTTTGATGATAACGAAATGCGCAGACCGCTATAGTTACTGCATAGACATCCCTAGTGTATGATTTAAAAATTTTCAGAACAGTCGACATCAAGTTATATTTGCCTTTGCTTCTAAGGAACATTCTTGACTACAGAGCTCGCTGCCACCTTGGAAGTGTAAATATTTTTCACTCTCTGGCAGATGTGAATGTCACCATTATGCCCTACTCTAAGTGTGCACGCACTGTGCTTAGAAACTTGAGAAAGAGACACTCAAACCATGCTGTGGCATATGTCGCAGTGACCAACATGTGTCGGCTGACTAGCAAGGTGTTCCACATCGTAATTTGTCGGCTAACAGCCCATAACAATCCAGGCAATCAAATAACTGACGCTATTGTGAATGAATTCATTTACAGCGGCAAAGAGGAAAACAGAGTGATGCCATCGGAAGGCTGTATCCACAAGACGAAGCATCTCTTCATAAGAGAATGGGACAGTGCGCCATGATGGCGGACGAAAATGCTTAGTCAGTATACCCCGCATGATGCTTGATGGTAGTCGACTAAGACAGCACCTCCAACGCATTATACCATCTCCTCTACTCGATTGTGTTGAAATTGTACATCTTAAAAACACATGTTATTTGCCTGCTTATGGCGGAAAGACTGAAAACTGAAGTCACTTGTACATTAAAAACAACTGCATTTTTTGTGTTCTCGGATTATCTTGGGCCAATTTTCAATGGTACATCATGCATTCATTGACGACGCTATTCAGTCAAGCGAACTGTTCCTCTGAAAATGGCATTGCAACAATCCGAAACCGGCTCGCAAATAAATAAATTTTTGTAATTGCTTGGTGACACAGAAGTCATTTATGCTTGAAGCATGCAGCTACCTATGCAGCGGATTCCATCACAACGCGCGGGAAGCTCAAAGTTGCAACACAAAAGTTGACGCTAAAACTCAGGATGCAAGTTAATCGACAATTGCGCGAAACCTGATACGGGAATATGGAGCTGTTGACAGCAGTCCTCGTATGGGTTGGTACCCAGAGACTACCATACAAGCAGTGTGTGAGAGGGTTTTGTTGAGAGAGGCAGCTGTCACTGCCATACTTTGCCGCTGGCCTTTTGTGTACGCGCAGCAGTGACCGAGCCGCTGCCGCTAATTGCCGACTGCCGTTCGCACCCCCAGCGGGCCCCTGCTGCGACTCGAACTAATTCTGAGGTTGCGGGCCCGTGCTCGTCCCCAGATTAAACCGGCGTCGCGACGCCATTGCCACGCCGACGCCGACGGCGACGCCGCCTTCTTTCATTTCAGTCGCGGCGGTTCCCCCCAACCCTCTCTCGTCTGGCCGCTTCTATATTCGCTGCAGTGCGTGAACGCGGCGGAATTCTCTTGTTTCGGAGGAGCGGCTGACGCGTATTCGGAAACTTAATGAATAGAAAGAGACGCTTGCGGTGGTCTCCGCCCCAAAGCAGTAAACGCTTGTGCAGCGGTGAGTACAAATCCTCGCTAGACGCGCAAAGGAAATTGAATTTTCTCGCGGACTGACCCAGATGAGGAAACCAGAAGCACCGGCGTAGCGGAATTGGGCCCTGCCGTAGAATGTGAGAGCTCCAGATGCAAACTTGCCGCTGTTTGTGTCGATGAAAGAGCTCGTCTCGCTTTACGAAAGAAACCGAGTGCAGTTGTACAAACTTGACCGTTCCAGAAAAGTATTAGTGTTGCTTAGTTCGCTTACGCTTACAGCACAGCTAGCGTATTATGTTTTATATAGAAACAGAGATCGGAGAGCGAAGCCACTGAAAATTTGCCATCAAATTTTCTGGGTGTTCAAGCAGCCTCACGTCCGAGTTAAAAGTCCAGCTTTCGAAGCTATTCACCATCTTCATTGTGAGGAGTAATCTGACTGGTGCAACCGATATCGGCGATACCGGCACATAAAACTTCAGAAAGGACATATTACGTTCTTTGGAGGTACGAAGATCTTGCGTCACACGTCGTTTTACAGAGACTGTGTAATAAAAGAAACTATAGCAGTTCCGATGTGCATCAGTAAATCTGTCAGAGATGCCGTCTCTAATCTGAGTGGATCCGGGATTGGACACTGAAAACGGTGCATTGACAAACAAACAAAATTGCAAATGTCGTTCTGGGAACCGTGTGTCCATTTACCTCCAGCCCCGTAATTTGCGCTTACAAGTCTCACTTCCCACGTAGATGACATCACTTACCATCACTACAGTGTCTCTGTTGATCGATTGTGGACGTGGGACAACAGCTGGTCAAATATTTAACAAAGAAATTCTCCAGACACCAGTGCAAACTTGGAAGTTTTTTTTTTTTTTTTTTTTTTCGGCAATTCAATATGCCATCTTCAGGCCCCATATGCACCTCATAAAAATTCCGATATTGACATATTGAGGCCATCTGTTTCTGCCTGTCGTGAATTCCCTAGCGCTTTCTTCGAAGAAAGCGCTTGAGAATTCGCACATCCAGGAACAGATGGTCTCAATATGCCAATATCGATAACTTTTGAGAGGTGCATATGGGGCCTGAAGATAGCATATGGAATTGCCGAAACTGGTAGCCAAAATAATGTTATTGTTGTTGTGGTCTTCAGTCCTGATACTGGTTTGATGCAGCTCTCCATGCTACTCTATCCTGTGCAAGCTTCTTCATCTCCCAGTACCTACTGCAACCTACATCTTTCTGAATCTGCTTAGTGTATGCATCTCTTGGTCTCCCTCTACGATTTTTACCCTCCACGCTGCCCTCCAATACTAAATTGGTGATCCCTTGATGCCTCAGAACATGTCCTACCAACCGATCCCTTCTTCTGATCAAGTTGTGCCACAAACTCCTCTTCTCCCCAATTCTGTTCAATACCTCCTCATTAGTTAAGTGATCTACCCATCTAATCTTCAGCATTCTTCTGTAGCACCACATTTCGAAAGCTTCTATTCTCTTCTTCTCCAAACTATTTATCGTCTATGTTTCACTTCCATACATGGCTACATTCCATATAAAGACTTCCAGAAACGACTTCCTTACACTTAAATCTATACTCGATATTAACAAATTTCTCTTCTTCAGAAATGCTTTTCTTGCCATTGCCAGTCTACATTTTATATCCTCTCTACTTCCACCATTATCAGTTATTTAGCTCCCCAAATAGCAAAACTTCTTTACCACTTTAAGTGTCTCATTTCCTAATCTAATTCCCTCAGCATCGCCTGACTTAATTCGACTACACCCCATTATTCTGGCTTTGCTTTTGTTGATGTTCATCTTATATCCTCCTTTCAAGACACTGTCCATTCCGTTCAACTGCTCTTCCAAGTCCTTTGCTGTCTCTGACAGAATTACAATTTCATCGGCAAACTTCAAAGTTTTTGTTTCTTCTCCACGTATTTTAATACCTACTTCGAATTTTTCTTTTGTTTCCTTTACTGCTTGCTCAATGTACCGATTGAATAACATCGGGGAGAGGCTACAACCCTGTCCCACTCCCATCCCAACCACTGCTTCCCTTTCATGTCCCTCGACTCTTATAACTGCCATCTGTTTTCTGTACAAATTGCAAACAGCCTTTCGCTCCCTGTATTTCACCCGTGCCACCTTCAGAATTTGAAAGAAATCTCAATTTGCACGGGTATTTGGGGAATTTTTTTGTTGGCTTCTACTGATTTCTTTTCCCTTTACCCAGCATCGGCGCAGAGTCAGTGTGGTTATTACCTGAGTACCGGGTTATAGAATTCCGAGGTCACCAATTTGTTCCAGTTTCACAAATTATGAGGAACTACGCAGAAACAAAACAACGCATTGCCGCGCTGTGCGCATTGCGAGATGAGCACTTTCCATATTTTTAGGTTGCACCACGACACATTGTACGCTACATACTGTCCTATCACGGAGAACGCAGCTCCTTCCGTCGTGTTAATGCCTCGCGCGTGCTACTTTCAGCCGGCTGCTCGCACATTTCGCACCAAGGCAGCCGCGAACAAAAATGCAGGATTGGCCTTTTTTTGCTGCGCTTCGTATTGATGTGGCGCTTGTGTAATGTATCAGATACGAGGACGGCGATGTATTTTTTCGATAATCGCCGATTATTCATGACGTGTTAAAAGGGCTTTTAAAATTAATCAGTTTACAAATGCATTATTTTGAAGTAGATTATCCCGCTTCGCCATTGTACACGAACGTTTTTTCGTTGTTCGCAAAATGGGGTGTAGCGTTTCTGACAGCTATCGACTAATTGAACGGCGGCACTGAATCGATGGACAGACACGAGCGAGAGAAGGCAAATCAGAGTGTTTATAATGCGTTCTAAATTCGCCCTATCGTACGCCTTTGCGTTAAATGGAACGGAAATTTCATATCGTCGTAATATCAACTACATTAATAATACTACAAAGGTGGGTGCGTCCAAAACTGCCCATATATAATGCAGATTTTTTTAAAAAGTTTGTTGCTCACATCTTGTTGTTATGCGTGCATGTTAGTCTACATCGCTACTTGTTTTTTTGTGTGATATATTTAAAAATGAAGTTACCTGTTACTGTGATGAAGTTTGATAAGAGAGTTACTTTGGCGTGTGTAAATGGTATTTTGTCGTATCTCCTCTAAACTGATGTTTTATAATGAGTCGTGGATATCTTTCTAAGGGCAAAGAACTATTTTCGTATATTAAACTACAGTAACTCTAAGTGAGGAAACCATGAAAATCATCGAAGAGGACAGAAATGACAAAATTGAATAATATGCGTGTCAAAGTTAACCGCTGGAAGCAAGAGCGTTGTTATAAATTAAGAGAAGCTGTTTAACAAGACTCCACACCATGTAATTAAAAAAAGATGTACTTTTGGTGACTAAATAAGCGGGATAATACTCTTCCCATACCGAAAATACTGCTTAGTACTGGAAAGGCTATGGGGCAAGGCATGACTCAACAAGTTGCTCTGCGTTTCTATAAAAATATAACGGAGACATGTAGATGTCAAGTATGGATCAGTTCCAGACCCCACAATATGCAAGAGCAGTAAATTAACAAATCTTAGAGAAATTCGCTTACCTGGGAACAATCAGGAAAAAGATTGGGGCATACACTGAGACCAACACCCACCCGTACAGAACCAGTAACCAAATTTACAGTTCCATCAGTCACGTAGCTGTTCTCCATGGCTTCAGAACAAAGTAAGTTACAAAATGTGATAGAAAAGAACATGAGATCTGTGAAAGAAAGAATATTATGCAAATACTCCGACATGTTGCGTGTGGATTAACATGGCTGAGACGACAGACAAGGAAGTGTATGCTGTGGCGGATGGAATACCGTATTGGCGTTGTAAAGAGGTAACAGCTGCAGTGGGCTGCTCACACGACAAGAATGTCTGAGATCTTATGTCCTGACCTATGAGAGCGGATCACAAACCGGACGAATAGGATTCATCGGCAAGATGACCTACGTAGCGTCATTAGCTGAGAGGGGGGAAAGATAAGAATTATTATAACGCTAACGAAAATGAAACGGACAACTAAACTGGATCCTGAGACTGACATCAGAAGCCAGAGTGTTTCGGTCGATTGATTAACGGCAGAAGCAAGCAATGGAAAAGGAAATGAATAATGTGACAAGCAAAGAGGAAATAGTACAAGGGCTGTACAGAAAGTAAGGTCCGATCGGTCGCGAAATGGAAATCACTGTAAAAATCAAGAGTGGTGTATTTGCATCAGTTAGCTACACCTTCCAGTTACTTCTCCACATAGTCGCCGCTGGGACTTAGACATTTATCGTAGCGCTGCGCCAACTTTCCCATACCCTTGTCATGGAAGGCAGCCGTCTGTGCAGGTTCACGTGAGCAGCCATGAAAATTGAGGGAGCCACATCTACACTATATGATGAGCGATGAAAGATTTCCCGTCGAAAACGCTGCAGGATCGTCTTCGTTGCGCCTGAAGAAGGAAATGCATGTCAGGTACGTTGTGTGGGATACATGAAATCAGGCGAAATCTCACGGGAGGCACCGATACTTGATGGGAGACCCTATTTTTTAAGCATCTTACTTTCTCACTGTGCGCTCAGAACTCAAAAGGGCAACGTGCTGCGATTGACGGACATACTAGAGACACATCCCAACACATCTGTACAAAGCTTAATCGGATTTTCACGGTGGTTCCCATTTCACGCCAAATCTGGCCTTACTTTTGGAATAGTCCTCGTAGTATTGAAGGGAAAACGGAAGAAGGTGACGTGAAAAGGTGGTTTGTATATAGCTCGCGAACTACAAGTAAAATTGCTACGACAGTTCGCATTACTGAAGGTACTTTCGTTTGAATCTACTAAGCGATAAAAAATCATGTTTACCCTTGAAGTGGGTAGTTTTAGCGCGCTCTCCTCTGCCTCAGTGACCACGAACAGCGATCATATCCAGGCTACAGAGAACACTTCTGAAACCAGGTACAACTACGGGTGAAAGGTAGTAAGTATAGGCAAAAGTGTGCAAACTGTATATAAACACTGAAACTAATTAAAATATGAGATGGAAAAAAAAGAAAGACAGAAGAAGATACAGAAACAGGAATGCTACTGTTGCAGTTTTTGTCTTGCTGGCTGTTGCTGGTAGCTTCCTTCTGCGAATTTGGTGTTCTTGCTCTTGCAAATGTACACAGTATCTATGTAAATTCTAGTCAATAGGACGAGTGGTTTTCTCGGTAGTCTCTTGAGCTGTTCATTTGTTATTGCACCTGGACCAGGTGGTTTGCTGTTCTAAAGATTCTTTACCTTGGTCCTCGCTTCGTTGAGTGTTGTTCGTCGATGTGCATTCCTGTACAGTATCTACAAAGACATGCTTCGTGCGAAAATAAATAAAGCCTCTGAGGTGGACTACATAACTGCGCCCAGTCACTTTCCAGAGTTAATGTATATTTTTCGCATACCCAGTAGCACTGATGACTTCATTCTGCCATACCTTGAAGCTGGATGGATGGCAAGGGACCATGTTCTTCATGCGGAACCGAGGAAAACCAGAAATTGCCGAGGAAAAAGCCGGTGGCGGAAACACGGCAGGACAGTGGAGCAGCCAAAATAATGGCGGTGAAGTACTGAACAAGTAGGAGGGGGAGGAGGAGGAGGACAAGAAGAAGAAGAAAAAGAAGGTAATGCTCACGATGGTGACGATCAAATTGCAGATAGCTATGATGCTGTACTTCCAGCCTCTTAAAAGAAAGAAATGGGAGTAACTGAGATAACAATACGTGAAATTTATAATGTGCCGATATCAGAAGACACTACTGTGTGCTACTTGATTTGAGTACGTCTGCATTATGTTGAAAGATTGTACGTTTAGTATTAATAAAGCATTTTTGATTAAAAAAAAAGTGGGTAATTTCCGCCAGCTCTATCTGGCACAGTGGTGCCGCGTGTCTTGTTCCCATATTAAAACATTCCTTTTTTATATTAGTTTATGGAGCAAAATGAAAGCGGATTTGGATCCAGTAGGATGTATTAAAGAAAAAGACCGAATTTCATTTTCATATAATTGTAGGTCGTTTTGTGTGTGAAATGTTTATAAACATTGTGCTACACAGGGAGGAATTTCGCATTTTGCGCACCAAATAAGATGTCTCCCGTCGAAGGCCTCTTCTCGTCTGTACTCCACACTTCCTTGTTGGTCCTTCCTTCGTTGTGCGTGGCGAAAATTCTAGTAAATGCGTAGCAGTAAGACGAAACGCTTATTGTACTTAAGGAGGACATCCAGTCGATGACCATGGTTATGGAGAGGATCCGGCCAACTGTTCCTCGAGACTAATTACGAATTACAACCTTTTTTTTCACGACCATTTTTTGTACACAACGTACACATTGAAGAATGCAGCGCCCAATAAATGGTGATAAATCTTTTTATAATATATTTTTCACTCTGCTCCTGGCGCCGGCCTGAGTGGCCGAGCGGCTCTAGGCGCTACAGTCTAGAACCGCGCGACCGCTACGGTCGCAGGGTCGAATTCTGCCTCGGGCATGGATTTGTGTGATGTCCTTAGGTTAGTTAGGTTTAAGTAGTTCTAAGTTCTAGGGGACTGATGACCACAGCAGTTAACTCCCACGGTGCTCAGAGCCATTTGAACCATTTCCTGCTCCTGGCCATTTGTTAATCTTTCAACAGATAATCACCTCCCTTGTCTGACGAAGAATTCGCCTATCCCGCAGTTTATTAACGCGCGCTATTTGTATTCTGCGCATATTGGTGAAATATGGACCACGCCATCTGGGGAGCAGCACCCTCACTGCTTGAATTGTGGAATTCTGCTGTCTTCTTGGTTGTCGTCATCCTTTGAAACAAATAGTGGGAATGAAGGGGCTCCACGCTGGATTTAACCGGAGGCATCCTCTGTTACGGCTCATGTCTGTCGCCATGGTTATTTCAATCGATTCTTCAGTAATGGTGTCTCAAGATGTTACAGTGGTCCATTTCATTCTTTTATCATGTTCTATTGGTTGCTGGTGATGATACAATATTCAGCAACAGCAGACGTGATTGGTTGCAAAAGGCGAGTGTAGCAAGGTAATGTGCAGCTTTCCTAAATAGCAGATCTTCAGTGATACCAGAAGGTCAGCAATCTTAGGTGGTTGGCTGGAAACCACTTTAACACGGAATTTACGAGGTTTATAGCTATCTTGAACGAAATATTGCGGAAAAAGGGAAGAAAATATAATTATTTTGCCGGCGTGCTGTCCTCTTTTGTCCACTTCCTGATGTCAACTACGTTATAATTGGATCTGAGAACAACTGGATACGTAGGACGGAGTTTAGCGTGCGGGAGTCGCAGCCAAGAGGCTCTGCACGGTGAATCACGACGCAGGAGTCATCCACTGGTATAGCGGAGGAGACGGTGGTAGCTGGGTGCACGTGCAGGCAGGTGTGTGTACTGCGGTGGTGCCGCTGTATGAGGACTGGGGGGGGAGGGGGGGGGGGTGCCAGTCGCCCGTCACCCGTCAGCGTCGCGCGTTCATGAATATAAATAGGACGCGGCGCACACGGCTGGTTTGCATGTTATTATATGCGGCCCGCCCCCGCAGCTGCCTGCAGCAGCCGCCGGGGCTCCCTCTCTAGCAGCAGCCGCCTCCGCACTCCCTTCTGTCACAATTAACACCGAAAAAAAAATCTCGTGTACCACTGTCCCCATCTCCTGTGCATACCTGTTGCTACAACTACTTGCCCTGTAATTATGTACTTCCAGATCGACACTGCTGAACGCTGGACTTATAATTTCGTTCGTAGGCAGTCCTAAACAATTAGGTGCAAGTGTCACCGCTGTTAATCTTTTAAGTCGTCATGATAGATATCTCTGCGCATGGCACTGTCGTTCTCAATCGGTTCGACGGCTATATCTGTCCGTGGCATTCTGTGGTTTGTAATGGCTCTGAGCACTATGGGACTTAACATCTATGGTCATCAGTCTCCTAGAACTTAGAACTACTTAAACCTAACTAACCTAAGGACAGCACACACATCCATGCCCGAGGCAGGATTCGAACCTGCGACCGCAGCAGTCGCGCGGTTCTTGACTGAGCGCCTTAACCGCGAGACCACCGCGGCCGGCCGACTATCATTAACATCCGTTTGCTGCATAATTCCGTAACATATCATCATTTCGCGATTGCAGTTTATCGTATCGCGACATCGCTGCTCGCGTTGGTCGAGATCCAATGACTGTTAGCAGAATACGGGACCGGTGGGTTCAGGAGGGTAATACGGAACGCCGTGCTGGATCCCAACGGCCTCGTATCACTGGCAGTCGAGACGACAGGCATCTTATCCGCATGGCTGTACGGATCTTGCAGCCACGTCTCGATCCCTGAGTCAACAGATGGGGACGTTTGCAAAACAACAACCATCTGCACGAACAGTTCGACGACGTTTACAGCATGGACTATCAGCTCGGAGACTGTGGCTGCGGTTACCCATGACGCTGCATCACAGACAGGAGCGCCTGCGATGGTGTACTCAACTATGAACCTGGGTGCACGAATGGCAAAACGTCATTTTTTCGGATGAAACTAGGTTCTGTTTACAGGATCACGATGGTCAAAAAAATGGTTCAAATGGCTCTGAGCACTATGGGACTTAACATCTATGGTCATCAGTCCCCTAGAAGTTAGAACTACTTAAACCTAACTAACCTAAGGACAGCACACAACACCCAGCCATCACGAGGCAGAGTAAATCCCTGACCCCGCCGGGAATCGAACCCGGGAACCCGGGCGTGGGAAGCGAGAACGCTACCACACGACCACGAGATGCGGGCTGTGGTTTGTAGCCAGTGGGAAAGACGAGTTGCAGGCAAGCAAATATTATGATGCTGTCGGTACTTCTTCGATAGTACTTCTCTTCAGTTTCATATATTCTTGGCCATTCATCACATTTTTCATTGCTTATGCTGACAAGGACCCAAAATACTGCAGTCACTATCCTGAAAAGAAAAAAAAAATTCTGGAACTGTTTCGGTATCATGCACATGATAAGTTCGGAGAGGGTTATTATATTTACCTCGACTACTGGTACACTAGCCCACATTTGCTTGACAAGCCAACGAATAAGAACACCGACGTTGTCGGTGCAGTGCGGCAAAAACGGAAAGGAGTTCACAGACTTCACGAAAATTGAAGAACCTTAAAAGAGAGAATACGAAACGCCGTTCAGAAAAAAGCAGATGTTGATGGAATGGAGCGACAACAGAGACGATACATTTCAAGAAGTTAATATAAACAATGGCACCGTGCAAAAGCCAACTGTTGTCACGGATTACAAACAAGAATATGGGAGGTGATTCTCTGCTGGAAAGTCAACAAATGGCCAGGAGCAGACTGAAAAATATATTATAAAAAGATTTATCGCCATTTATTAGGCGCTGCATTCTTGAATGTGTACTTTGTGTACAAAAACTGGTGGTGGAAAAAAAAGAGGTTGTAGTTCATAATTAGTCTCGGGGAACAGTTGGCCGGATCCCCTCCATAACTATGGTCATCGACTGGACGTCCTCCTTAAGTACAAAAAGCGTTTCGTCTTACTGCCACGCATTTACTAGAATTTTCGCCACGCACAACGAAAGGAGGACCAACAAGGAGGTGTGGAATACACACGAGAAGAGGCCTTCGACGGGAGACATCTTGTTTGGTGCGCAAAATGACAAGTTCCTCCCTGTACAGCAAAATGTTTTTAAATATTTCACACACAAAACGACCTACAATTATATGGCAAGCAGAGAAGCACATTTGGTCGTCCATTCATTATGTGGCTGTCCTGTTAAGTGTATGCAACAAGTGCAATTTTTTAACAGGGTCTTTGAAAAGCCACAGAGTTGTAGGCGTTTTAAAAATTTTCCAATTCTGCAGTTAACTGAACTATACCATTATAAACTAATGTGTTCTGAAGCTTTTCATCTTGTCAGTATGGTATAACTGTGTCTGACCAATATATCGTGTGAAGGCATCTTCTGTCAAACAATAAAACAATTTTTCGTGTGCTTTCTGCAATGGAATTCTCCCTACAGGCGGCAGTACCATTTCGAGCCGCCTACGGCGTCCTTTCCGTTCCCTTATGAAAGAGAAGAACATGTCTGAAGTGTTTATTTCTTTCTACCTGTCATATCTTGTGTAGCACACAAAGAGTACGGAAGTCCTTGACGTCTACGAAATTCTAGTCGTATTTACAAGCACAACAAATCGAAATGACGAATAACTTACGTGTCCTAGTAACGGATTGTTGTGGCAACGAGAAATATTGGTGCGAACTTATACACCAGCCTAGTATTCCTAGTATTTGCTTCTAGAGTCTGGATTGCACCTTACATTACAGTGTGTGTGTGTGTGTGTGTGTGTGTAATGCCTGATAATGTTTATTATACGGTAAATTAAATTACTTTTTTCTTCATCATTCACTTGGCATATTGTAGAACTTCTCCTCCTGGTTTTTTTCCACTGAGAGTCTTCCATCTTTCGACGTACTGGAAGTTGTTGTCCTTTATTCTATCTGGAATGCCTTCAACTTATCGACGTTAGTTATGAACACCTCGTGGTTGCAAATTTTCTTGAGAATTAATCTGAGCTTCGTCCAGATGCTCGTACTTTTGTAATGTTCCCATAGAATTTTAGTCTGCTCATGCGTACATTTATTTACATTCTCTGCCTGCCGTTACCAATATTCATCTTATCATTCTAGGTTCCTCAACTACCCTTCTTCAGTGTGGTACGTTGTACGAGATCGTTCTCTTGTTGTGTCTGATCTATTTTAACCTCGGAGTAGGTCACTCATAAGCACTTATTATAGTAGCCAGTGTCAACATCACGGAATGGTCATCTCAAGGATGAACATGATTAAAGAGTTATGTCTTACTTTATAGAACACTCAGATCTCTTCTTTTAACTACATTAATCTTTATGGCAAGTTCTGCTATCTTATGATATTGCTAGGTCCTAGAAATGTGAATTCACTGCAAGAAAACTGTACTCAGGTACTTTTGAAATTTGAAATTTATGCGATAAAAATTGCCTAAAGGGCTGATTGTGTTCTTTACTATGCCACGAAACTCTTGTGTTTAGTATGGCGTCAATTTTCCGAAAAGACTAGGCACTTGCTGTAGACGCTATTCTTTCTCTGCCACAGTAAAAACAGCTCGTACTTCTTTTTGTGTGGACTCTACCCTATGGGACATCATGCCTAACTAGCTTCCCCTGGAACAGCGCGAGAGCTTTCTCATTCTGGGTGACGAGTGAGAGGCACAGGGTGCTTTTAACACTGATGAGCGGCGGAGCCTATTTTTAGTGATGGCGGCCCAACGTCATTACAGCACAGGTCGACCGAGGTGTGTTTAATTAGTGCGTGTAGCCAGCGTCAGAGAGCGGCACACGTCAAGTGCTGGCAGCGGCGGGGCTACGCCTGATGAGCCGGCGCGGTTGCCAAATGAAGTGGCGCCCCGCCCCGCCGCCAGAAGCGATCAGCCATTAGGGCAATCTGGCAACGCCGGCCGGCGCAGGGGCACTGACAGTGCAGCCAACTGAGGCGTGGTCATCTGCGACACGGCCACTGTCCGCTGCCGAGCGAGGCAGTAGCAAGCCCACAGTCTGGCAACCCTGGGGACGTTTAACAGCCGTGCGGACAAGTGCTGCCAACTCAGGCGGAGTCCCTTGTGCAAAGCGGTTAAACTGATCACCACTCCGTACAGATAAGAAAGCGTGTAAATTCTGACAGAGTTATACAAACCATAAAGTAGAAATTTCTCGCATTTGGGATTTTGGTTCCAATCTCTGATTTGACTCCAATGTTTCTAAAAGAAGAGATTGTACTACTGAACTGGCTGCGACCTAGATTTCATTTGTGAAATAGCACCGTGTGAAATAAGAAGAAATGATTCGTAGAGTCTGGCTGCAGATTTATGCTGCATGAAATGTGTATTCTAATGTTTTACACCAGCGGCTTCAAACAGATGTGTATTTTCATACGTACTATCTATATTTTACTTAATGAAATCATTTCTTTTGCGCGATGTGAGCTCGAAAGATGAAGTTGCTCGGAAGTGTGATTACACTGCTGTAATGATGCACTTGTTCCATCGGTCACATGAAGCATTTCCCAGGAATACACTACTGGCCATTAAAATTGCTACACCGCGAAGATAACGTGCTACAGACGCGAAATTTAACCGACAGGAAGAAGATGCTGTGATATGAAAATGATTAGCTTTTCACAGCATTCACACAAGGTTGGCGCCGGTGGCGACACCTACAACGTGCTGACATGAGGAAAGTTTCCAACCGATTTCTCATACACAAACAGCAGTTGACAGGCCTTGCCTGGTGGAACGTTGTTGTGGTGCCTGGTGTAAGGAGGAGAAATGCGTACCATCACGTTTCCGACTTTGATAAAGGTCGGATTGTAGCCTATCGCGATTGCGGTTTATCGTATAGCGAAATTGCTGCTCGCGTTGGTCGAGATCCAATGACTGTTAGCAGAATATGGAATCGGTGGGTTCAGGAGGGTAATACGGAACGCCGTGCTGGATCCCAACGGCCTCGTATCACTGGCGGTCGAGATGACAGGCATCTTATCCGCATGGCTGTACGGATCTTGCAGCCACGTCTCGATCCCTGAGTCAACAGATGGGGAAGTTTGCAAGACAACAACCATCTGCACGAACAGTTCGACGACGTTTACAGCATGGACTATCAGCTCGGAGACTGTGGCTGCGGTTACCCATGACGCTGCATCACAGACAGGAGCGCCTGCGATGGTGTACTTAACTATGAACCTGGGTGCACGAATGGCAAAACATCATTTTTTCGGATGAAACTAGGTTCTGTTTACAGGATCGCGATGGTCGCATCCGTGTTTGGCGACATCGCGGTGAACGCACATTGGAAGTGTGTATTCGTCATCGCCATACTGGTGTATCACCCGGCGTGATGGTATGGGTTGCCAATGGTTACACGTCTCGGTCACCTCTTGTTCGCATTGACGGCACTTTGAACAGTGGACGTTACAGTTCAGATGTGCTACGACCCGTGGCTCTACCCTTATTCGATCCCTGTGAAACCCTACGTTTCAGCAGTATAATGCACGACTGCATGTTGCAGGTCCTGTACGGGCCTTTCTGGATACAGAAAATGTTCGACTGCTGCCCTGGCCAGCACATTCTCCAGATCTGTCACCAATTGAAAACGTCTGGTCAATGGTGGCCGAGCAACAGGCTCGTCACAATACGCCAGTCACTACTCTTGATGAACTGTGGTATCGTGTTGAAGCTGCTTGGGCAGCTGTACCTGTACGCGCCATCCAAGCTCTGTTTGACTCAAGGCCCAGGTGTACCAAGGCCGTTATTACGGCCAGAGGTGGTTGTTCTGGGTACTGATTTCTCAGTATCTATGCACCCAAATTGCGTGAAAATGTAATCACATGTCAATTGTAGTATAATGTATTTGACCAATGAATACCCGTTTATTATCTGCATTTCTTCTTGGTGTAGCAATTGTAATGGCCAGTAGTGTATTACTGCGAGGCGGAGTTTGATCGTTACTCGAGGGCAGCAGTGTTTGGTCTTAGCTAGTGATGCGCAGAATTTCGCCGCCGGCAAGAGTCTATTTGGGCTGACTTTTGGGATATTCGTCGCGTGTGGTCGGCCGTTGGCTGGAGGCCGCTCTGGCCGGGTCGCCCCTGGCTGGTAGCCCACCGGGCAGCGCACGGCCGCGCCATGAATATTTGATGGCGCGTGCCGGGCCGGCCGCGGCGCTCCTCGTATAATTCTTATCTGCGGAGCGCGAGCCGAGCCGCGACACGTGTTTGCGCCCTTGTCCCGTGTGTAGCGCCGCCACACCGACTTCTCTCCGTTTAATTCGTGGCCGGCGGTCATTTTTACTGCATGTGCCGCGGCCATTATCTGATGCGCGTCGCGTTTCCTGGGCGTTAGCAATTAAAGTAGACGCCGAGCGAATTAGTGCGCACTTCCGCGGGCGAACTACTTGTTTTGTAATGCAGGTGTGCTGGATAGCTACCTGCGTGTTGTTGTCCATACAGCTCTAAACGCATAAGCTGCTAGATAGCCATCTTCGGTAATCCGAGCAGCCATAGATGATGACGATGACTAATTCTTCGCGGGTAGTTCCCAATTATTAACGGGCATCGTGGAAGTTTAACTGGAACATTTTTCAAATGAAGTAGTTAAACATTTTTTAAATCGATTACCAACGGCTGTTTCGTGAAATGCATGACACACAGCTGTCTAGATGTCCTTTATTATCGTACCAGTTATGCTAAATAACCATCATCGCATCTGATATTCTTCACCGGTTTGCAGCCGGATCATGTCGTCGTCCAGACACAATATTTCGGCGGAGCAGCTGGTCGCCATCTTCAGGTGAGTTAATGCTCGTGCACTGTCTCGCCGGATCTGAATTCCAGCCACAGCGACGGAAACCTTTATACAAATTTTCAAGAATTTTAAGAAAATATAATATTAAAAGTGTTTTTACGCCAGTGGCCAAGACTTGAGCCCTTCGTGGCTCAGTAGAGCTAATTTGGGCTTGAGGAGGCCCGGGGTTTATGAAACTCCGTGTCACTATGGAAAGAAGTATATTGGTCAAACTATTCGAAACATTCAGGACCGGTGCGTGGAACATCATCGGCACACTCGGTTGTTCGAGCCTGAGAAGTCAGCAGTGCCGGAACATCGCCTTAACGAAGGACACAGGATGATGTATGACAAGACACAATTGATCTCTCCTGCTTCTCGCTATTGGGAATGTGTTCTTAAAGAATCCATTGAAATTGGATTATCCAGGGATAAAGGTTTTCCTCTAAGATATGGAATCCGATTTTGTCCGACGTTAAACAACAACGGTCTTCTTTTCGATCATTGGATTCTTCCAACTTGTGCGATTTATCGTTTCTGCCGTCTTCTCCCACAGGCGCGCTGCGTGTCTATTTGCCGCCAGGAGGCGCTGCACATCATCTCACGCACGCGCGGTGCTCTGTTCTTGGTGTATAAAGGTTTCCGTCGTTGTGGCTGGAATTCAGGTCCGGCGAGGCAGTGCACTAGCATTAACTCACCTGAAGATGGCGGCCAGCTGGTCCGCCGAAATATTGTTTCTGGACGACGACATGATCCGGCTGCAAACCCGCGAAGAATATCAGCAGTTATTACGCCGGAAAAGTCTACGAAATCACAACCATCACCACAGTATCAATATGCAGCAGAAAAGATAAATTAATTAAAAAAAGACAACCACCAGAAACGCATAGTTTATAATCAGTTACGTATTATTTTACGAGCGCCATGCCAGTACAGCAATGTTATTAATACGGCCCCGTCAAAACTACTGAACATCAAAAGAACGAACACGTCGTATCCGTTTCAAGAGGTGGCGTGTCAGATGTGAAAGCACAACTATAATAACTGGTCATTAATTAATAGTAAACAAATCAGAGCGTTTGTTATGAAAAGCAAAGCAAAGCGAGGATATAGCTAGTGCTGCTTCGTGCATTCAGTGTTGAAAGACACTACAAAAAGCTATAAAAAGTCGGCCTTAGACACAGAAATAAGATAAAGAAATACCATAAAACACAAGTCATATATTCAGAGCATAATCAAAAAAAAAAAATCTGCTTAGGGAGTAGGAAAATGAATTTGGAGAACGCATTAATACATTCCTTTTATCGAACGTATTATTGGGACAACCAAATCGCCGCACGTGAATCAGAATACAACACATAACAAAGTCAACATCAGCTGAATAACAAACGAAAGAGAGAGATAGAATCATTAAAAAGTAAGGAGGTGACGAACTGCCTCCGGCACAAGAACTAAAATCTTGAAAGCCGTAGCATCAAGGGACATCTTGAGTGCCATGAAGGCGTATCGCTTCTATCATTTCTGTGTGGTTCTAAAATATTAACTGTTCGCAAAGCTGACGAATACACAGCAGAAATGGAAGTTCAGGGGACAACAGTAGACGTCGGCCCAGGCCCCCAGTGTCGAACAAAGGGTGAACTAAGCTTGAAGCCAGTGCTAAACCAAATCTTAGCAAGTACTTCACTTTGGGTACAGCCCGTTTAAAGCACGCGGTGAGAAAACGAGCCTAACGAAATAACCACATAACGATCCAGTCAGAAGATCGGTGACGGCAGACCATTCATCAAACTAGAACGGCCTAGGACCTTATCCTGACCCAAAGTAATTTTCTTTTATCAAGCTGGTTCTTTGAAATAGATTTATCCTATCGAATACATCGGTTGATGATCTGAAACTTCGTGACACACTGAAAATGTTTTGGGCCTGGACTTCCGAACACGACAGATTCAGAGCTACATGGCAGCTACCCTACAAATTTTCCATATCTGAAATGCAACGCTGTTCAACGAAAGACACAGTATGGAGTACTTTAAGAGCTTTCATTCAAGGTGTTCTGGTTTTTTTTCTGAACATGAGTGTGCGTAGTGTCCTAGAATGGGTGCAGAAATGCACTTATCACGAATAAAAATTTATTGAAGTACTGTCAAAAAAAGTAAAACTTAAATTCTCAATGTCGTGTGTGCAATGAGATTGTACATCGAGCACCTGATACTCCCTTTAATTGTAAATGTCTGTTTTCTTATTATTTTTATAATTATTTTTATTCTCATTGCAAAGGGATTACAAACTGTGTTAGCTCTTTGCTGCTGATTTTTAGACTCACTATTTTGCTCTGGCAACTTCTCTCCCTTCTCAAAACCTTTGCGTTGTATTGTCTTCTTTGTAGGTTTCCTTTTCCATTTTAGTCAAGAGATCAGGTTTAAAATGCTTACCTATTCGCATTTGATGATCTTCCTAGAGATATTCATGCTGTTCAGTATGATTGATAGGGCTTAAAATTCTAACGCTACCTCCATCTGTTACTATGTAAATTTTCTATGTGGTAAGAATGTTCTCAGTTACTTAAATTCGTTCATTTATCCAATATTTGAGTTTAGAATATCAAGGTAGTGGTTATAATGTAATTTAATGAATAAAGCAGCAAAATGCATTCTCTACAGTCATGTTTTTCTTATCTTAATGACTTCCCTGTTTAGCTTAGTGAAATAAAAGTTGCGAATGCTGTTATACTATGCTTGCAAACTGATAGTATACTTTGAACGAAGAAAAATTTATTGAATGTTTTTATTCCTGTCTGAATTACTCGTTTAACTTCATTCGTGAAGTGGTTTGCTACTCAAAATTACCAATTCGTGTATTTATCCAAATATTTGAGTCTGGAATATCAAGTTTTCTAATGTAATACCTTTTCTGCAGTATTTTTTTCTTATCCTAACGACTTGTCGGTTAGCTTAGTGAAATAAAAGTTGCGAATGGTAGTATACTTTGAACGAAGAAAATTTTATTGAATGTTTTTATCCCTATCTGAATTGCTCTTAACTTCATTCGTGAAGCGGTTTGCTACAGGAAAATACCAGTTTTTATAGGCGATTCATTTCGGCTCTGCGAACTGCTGGAGATTAAGGAAGAATTATGACACTAATTGGGTCTATCCGCAGTTTGCCGCAGAGAAGTGCAGCGCTTCTCGGCGAGTTTTACGAACTGTTGCTGTTAATCCGAAATACCAATAGCGGGGCCCCTGGCGGCCGATACGTTTTGTTGCCGCTCTCTCGACTGATAGCGGCGCACGCGGGGATACGCTTAAGTGCCGCCTAATGAGTGGCTCGCTAACAAGGCCAACTCCGGACGTGCTGCTCTCTCTGTATGCGAGCTATCGCTCCCACCCCCCACCCCTAAACAAACAATTAGCCGGCTCGTATTTCGTCGTTTAATCGTATCTCTCTGCCGCCATTATGCGTTATCGTCTTCCAGGCGCGGACCTAACTGCGCCCCCACGACCGTTGGCTCGGCGCGTTCGTCTCGTAGCAGAAAGGCACTCGTGGATACATATAATGCGTCCCTGCAATCTTGTCGCCGACTTGAATTTTGTGGAAGCTATAATAATGCTGCTGCTTTCTAAACATTTCAGTGATGTAATACGTCCGCATCGCTGTGGGCGTGGTTCAGGCCCGTTTATTTGGCAGCACGTGGGAAGTTCAGCAGAATTTTAAATCACTCTATGACATTCAGCCGGTGGCCCTTTTCTTCTCGCTAGGAAACGACGAAGTGTTCCCACGTGCTACGTTACTCAAAGAGCGGCTGCACTTTGCTGGAATAAAGTTTATCGCAGTTCAAATATTTCTGGTGCTAAACATGTTTCGACTGGACATCGAGTTTTCAATCATTTTTGAAGGCGATTTCCAACCGCTGTTAAGTATTTCATAAAATGCATAACGTACAATCTACGTGTATTTATAAATTATAGACCGCAGCAAACAGTCGTCCATTTTTTTCAGGTTTTATTTGGCAAATCCAGATTTCGGGTAGTGCCTAGCCATTATGTGCTAAAAAATACGAGAAGTACATGATCATGTGATACAATAAAAAGTTACAAGTCATGCCTTATACATTAGATTACATACCACTATTTTCTACTCTCGATGCATGTCAGTTCCGTGTTGTTCGGGCGTCAGTCACAGTTCTTTGAATACTACTGTATAAAGAAGGTAGGCTGTGTGGAGAACCTTCCTAATGGAAGGTAACCTGAATCTACATATACTTTATTGTCAGTAACCGTCACAACAGTACCTGCATACAGCAAAAAACAAAAGCATGGAACAACCAGAAATTTTTTTTCTGCTTGT
The DNA here is from genome assembly GCF_023864345.2 of Schistocerca serialis cubense. Classification (NCBI taxonomy): domain Eukaryota; kingdom Metazoa; phylum Arthropoda; class Insecta; order Orthoptera; family Acrididae; genus Schistocerca; species Schistocerca serialis. Next base: position 864,157,990 of record NC_064641.1, on the reverse strand, counting down.
TCCATGATTTTGTCTTTTGTTGTATATAGAGTACGTTTTTATTGCTGTGCCCAGGTACTGTGGTGATGATTATCAACGGAAACCGTTAGTGATAATAAAGGACATGTCGATAGCTGCTTGTCACGGATTTCATAAAGTGTTAGTTACCAGATACCGTACAACTAAACTTAAGAAAAAGTGCAAGCAAAGTGCGCAAACACAGTACACTGATGAAGCTCACAACTACGTACATAAACTACAAAAACATTATGAATGACACTGTGGAATGAGACTTGGCGGAACACTGCATCGTAACCGATCGAACTGCAGCTAGTCTTTGCAAGTCCTTAACTAGATACCGGGAGTGTTTACAGCTTAGTTTACACGCATTACTTAAATTTGTGTTTACATAGCAAAATACATACGAATGCTTTACCGTAGTGTAGAGCTGTCAGTTATAATATCATACGGTACATAAATGAATAAAAGTACTTTGAAACGTTGAAACCGGTATAGCTTCATAAATGTGCACGTGAATTGTGACTGTAATAAATTTACTGTTGGATATTGTGTTGTTGTTTGTACTTTATTTTCTCTAAAGAAAATCGAAAGCCAAATACCCGTAATATCCAATCACGCTCCGTAACGTCTGGTGAACGATACATAAATTAAATAATAGTAACGTAATTTTATAGCGCACTTACCTGTATACAGTGCAACCGACGACTATTGGCGCCGCATAGAAGTTGCCAGGGAATGGACTGTTCCCACACACTGCTCATGGTCGTACTGGTGTTCCCGCCTGTATGGTTTCTACGTGATTACAGTAAAGCTGTGAATATGGAAGGGATTCTTATATGAAACTAGCTATCCATGAGTAATATTGTGTAGTATCTTTTCAAGTGTTTCACATTTCAACGAAAAAAGATGACATATGACAACGGTTCACCGGAAGGTGATTTTATGTGACGACAAATCGTTCTTTATTAAAAAAGAATGGTATCGTATTGAGATTTTTTTGCATCCTTTAGCAATAGTCATTCTGTTGCAGTGATGTACCGACAGCTTATCTCACAACTGCCCTCTGAGCGAATCATATAACTGCCATATGAGCGAATCATACGCAGTACTTGTGAGGGAGTTGTCTACTCACCTCCGCTTTAGGCCTTCCTGTTTTAGTTACCTATAAGTTGTAGATATCATGTCATACGTAATCCGCAGCATTCATTTGAGATTCCATCATATTTCACATTCACTTTCCACTGCCAGTGTATGTAATGTGTGCTCTGTCACCCGATTGTGTGTCACCCTCCTCACATTGTCCACTACTCTACTACTAATACCTACAGAAACGCTATGCCAAGAGAGTTTTTCAATGAAATAAGCCAACAGTGCATCTTTAACCTCTGATCATCCTCTTTTTTAATTCTGAAAATTGCGACGATATCCTCCGTTTCACTGAATGGTTCTTCATCTAGGATGATAAGTCCAATTGTTGATACAGCTAACTAGTTAGTAATGTAAAAATCTCATACTTGTTTTGGGGCTTGGGGACTCATGTTTCTGCCCTTACAGTAATGTATCATTTTATGAGTGTGGCGGGTCGTACCTTTCTCCATTCCGTAAATCTTCGTACTGCAGACAATAGTACGATTTTCTTTCTGTCATTTAACTGATGTTTCCTTAGCACCCCCAGCCCGTTGCCGTTGCCGTACTAGTGGTACTTCCTGCAGGTACTCGGGTATTTTCGCAAAAAGCTTGGAATCCAGTTTCGCGTGCCAGTCTGACACATATTTTCATTCGAATAGCATATTCATTACTTTTTCTGGGTCATCAGTGTTTCGTCTGGTTTGTTGCGGCCCGCCACGACTTCCTCTTCTGTGCCAACCTCTTCAAGTCAGGGCAGCATCCAACATCTTCAAGTATTTCTTGGGTGTATTCCAGAGTCTATCTTCCCCTACGATTTTTACCCACTACAACTTCCTCAACTACGAGGAAGTTATTCCCTGATGTATTGACACATGTCCTAACATCTTGTCCCTACACCTCGTCGGTGTTTACCACATGTTGCTTTCCCCTCCAGTTGTACAGAGAACCTCATCATCTCTAGTTCTATCAGCATACGTAATTTTCAACGTCCCTCTGCAGTAGCACATCTCAAACGCTATGATTCTGCTCTTCTCCGGTTTTCTCACAGTCCATAATTCACGTGCGTACAATGCTGTGCTCCAAATGTACATTCTCAGAAATTTCTTCCTCAAATTAATTTCATTTTAGCTCCATAATTCTATTTCCTCGCCGATATCATGTCATGTCATCGCATCTTAATTGAGCTCATCACTATTACTGGTACTCAGGTAAATTGATTTATTGAGCATTCTCACCTATTGTGGAGAAAGTGAGTCTGTGCACTGCAGTCAACATTAACTATTTTTGTTTCCTTTTACTGTCAGGCAAGGTCTAATGTAGATCTTTCTCTGCCCATCCCATACAGACTGCGTCTTTGATTAGTACCTACTATGCTGACAGGTGGTTTTTTTTCAGGTGTCAGAGGGGAGCATCACTTCACGTTTCTGCCATTTGTGGTGTCAGCGGATGATTTGTGCGGAAACGGCATTCACTCATTTTATTTTGTTTTAAAACTCTTTATTTGCCAATTTTCCAGCTTTCAAGCCACTGCACGATCATCATTAGACGATGGTATACACAGATAATTTGTACAAAGGGCAACTTACCACTGGGATTGTAGTGCTGATGAAAAAATTTGGGATTTATATGAACTGATCAGAAGTAGTTTTTCGGACCTGCAAATCTGCGAATGTGTGTAGTCATGAGAGAACAGCGAATAAAAGGCAAGCCTCTACTAATAAGCTACTGTCCACCATTTCTTTTTTTTTTTTTTTTTGTTATCAGTCTACTGACTGGTTTGATGCGGCCCGCCACGAATTCCTTTCCTGTGCTAACCTCTTCATCTCAGAGTAGCATTTGCAACCTACGTCCTCAATTATTTGCTTGACGTATTCCAATCTCTGTCTTCCTCTACAGTTTTTGCCCTCTACAGCTCCCTCTGGTACCATGGAAGTCATTCCCTCATGTCTTAGCAGATGTCCTATCACCCTGTCCCTTCTCCTTATCAGTGTTTTCCACATATTCCTTTCCTCTCCGATTCTGCGTAGACCTCCTCATTCCTTACCTTATCAGTCCACCTAATTTTCAACATTCGTCTATAGCACCACATCTCAAATGCTTCGATTCTCTTCTGTTCTGGTTTTCCCACAGTCCATGTTTCACTACCATACAATGCTGTACTCCAGACGTACATACTCAGAAATTTCTTCCTCAAATTAAGACCGGTATTTTGTATTAGTAGACTTCTCTTGGCCAGAAATGCCTTTTTTGCCATAGCGAGTCTGCTTTTGATGTCCTCCTTGCTCCGTCTGTCATTGGTTATTTTACTACCTAGGTAGCAGAATTCCTTAACTTCATTGACTTCGTGACCATCAATCCTGATGTTAAGTTTCTCGCTGTTCTCATTTCTACTACTTCTCATTACCTTCGTCTTTCTCCGATTTACTCTCAAACCATACTGTGTACTCATTAGACTGTTCATTCCGTTCAGTAGATCGTTTAATTCTTCTTCACTTTCACTCAGGATAGCAATGTCATCAGCGAATCGTATCATTGATATCCTTTCACCTTGTATTTTAATTCCACTCCTGAACCTTTCTTTTATTTCCATCATTGCTTCCTCGATGTACAGATTGAAGAGTAGGGGCGAAAGGCTACAGCCTTGTCTTACACCCTTCTTAATACGAGCACTTCGTTCTTGATCGTCCACTCTTATTATTCCCTCTTGGTTGTTGTACATATTGTATATGACCCGTCTCTCCCTATAGCTTACCCCTACTTTTTTCAGAATCTCGAACAGCTTGCACCATTTTATATTGTCGAACGCTTTTTCCAGGTCGACAAATCCTATGAAAGTGTCTTGATTTTTCTTTAGCCTTTCTTCCATTATTAGCCGTAACGTCAGAATTGCCTCTCTCGTCCCTTTACTTTTCCTAAAGCCAAACTGATCGTCACCTAGCGCATTCTCAATTTTCTTATCCATTCTTCTGTATATTATTCTTGTAAGCAGCTTCGATGCATGAGCTGTTAAGCTGATTGTGCGATAATTCTCGCAGTTGTCAGCTCTTGCCGTCTTCGTAATTGTGTGGATGATGCTTTTCCGAAAGTCAGATGGTATATCGCCAGACTCATATAGTCTACACACCAACGTGAATAGTCGTTTTGTTGCCACTTCCCCCAGTGATTTTAGAAATTCTGATGGAATGTTATCTATCCCTTCTGCCTTATTTGACCGTAAGTCCTCCAAAGCTCTTTTAAATTCCGATTCTAAAACTAGATCCCCTATCTCTTCTAAATCGACTCCTGTTTCTTCTTCTATCACATCAGACAAATCTTCACCTTCATAGAGGACTTCAATGTATTCTTTCCACCTACCTGCTCTCTCCTCTGCATTTAACAGTGGAATTCCTGTTGCACTCTTAATGTTACCACCGTTGCTTTTAATGTCACCAAAGGTTGTTTTGACTTTCCTGTATGCTGAGTCTGTCCTTCCGACAATCATATCTTTTTCGATGTCTTCACATTTTTCCTGCAGCCATTTCGTCTTAGATTCCCTGCACTTCCTATTTATTTCATTCCTCAGCGACTTGTATTTCTGTATTCCTGATTTTCCCGGAACATGTTTGTACTTCCTCCTTTCATCAATTAACTGAAGTATTTCTTCTGTTACCCATGGTTTTTTCGCAGCTGCCTTCTTTGTACCTATTTTTTCCTTCCGAACTTCTGTGATGACCCTTTTTAGAGATGTCCATTCCTCTTCAACTGTACTGCCTACTGCGCTATTCCTTATTGCTGTATCTATAGCGTTAGAGAACTTCAAACGTATCTCGTCATTCCTTAGTACATCCGTATCCCACTTCTTTGCGTATTGATTCTTCCTGACTAATGTCTTGAACTTCAGCCTACTCTCCATCACTACTATATTGTGATCTGAGTCTATATCTGCTCCTTACGCCTTACAATCCAGTATCTGATTTCGGAATCTCTGTCTGACCATGATGTAATCTAATTGAAATCTTCCCGTATCTCCCGGCCTTTTCCAAGTATACCACCTCCTCTTGTGATTCTTGAACAGGGTATTCGCTATTACTAGCTGAAACGTGTTACAGAACTCAATTAGTCTTTCTCCTCTTTCATTCCTTGTCCCAAGCCCATGTTCTCCTGTAACCTTTTCTTCTACTCCTTCCCCTACAACTACATTCCTGTCGCCCATGACTATTAGATTTTCGTCCCCCTTTACATACTGCATTACCCTTTCAATATGCTCATACACTTTCTCTATCTGTTCATCTTCAACCTGCGACGTCGGCATGTATACCTGAACTATCGTTGTCGGTGTTGGTCTGCTGTCGATTCTGATTAGAACAACCCGGTCACTGAACTGTTCGCAGTAACACACCCTCTGCCCTACCTTCCTATTCATACCGAATCCTACACCTGTTATACCATTTTCTGCTGCTGTTGATATTACCCGATACTCATCTGACCAGAAAGCCTTGTCTTCCTTCCATTTCACTTCACTGACCCCTAGTACATCTAGATTGAGCCTTTGCATTTCCCTTTTCAGACTTTCTAGTTTCCCTACCACGTTCAAGCTTCTGACATTCCACGCCCCGACTCGTAGAACGTTATCCTTTCGTTGATTATTCAATCTTTTTCTCATGGTAACCTCCCCCTTGGCAGTCCCCTCCCGGAGATCCGAATGGGGGACTATTCCGGAATCTTTTGCCAATGGAGAGATCATCATGACACTTCTTCAATTACAGGCCACATGTCCTGTGGATACACGTTACGTGTCTTTAATGCAGTGGTTTCCATTGCTTTCTGCATCCTCATGTCGTTGATCATTGCTGATTCTTCCGCCTTTAGGGGCAATTTCCTTCCCTAGGACAAGAGAGTGCCCTGAACCTCTATCCTCTCCTCCGCCCTCTTTGACAAGGCCGATGGCAGAATGAGGCTGACTTCTTATGCCGGAAGTCTTCGGCCGCCAATGCTGATTATTTATCAAAATTTAGGCAGTGGCGAGGATCGAACCCGGGACCGAAGACGTTTTGATTATGAATCAAAGACGCTACCCCTAGACCACGGGTACGCCCTCACTGCCCACCTATCTTCAGTATTTAATGTCTCACAATATCGGCTGAACGGTCGAACGACGTCACTGTGGTGTATACCAATTCGTCACGCAGTTCCTTCTAGCCTAAAAGTGACATTGTGAGCACAGTCGAAATTTGGAATGACCCCCCGAGGTTTGCTGATAGCCTGAGCAGCGTACACGAGTTGCATTGTGCCAACCACTTAAATGCACTGGGAATGAAGATTTGCTCGGTCTTTTAGCTCAGTTACGCTTGTGCCTACGCGTTATAATTTTCTATGCCAAAAGAATATTGAGGAAGTGGTACGAGATTAGGAAAAAAGCATCGACTGGAACAGTTTATAATCACCAGTACTGTATTCCTAGCGGCTAACTGGATTTGTGAAATGTATACGGGCGTCGCGTTCGAGCCGACCGGCCGCCGTGTCATCCTACGCCTTATGGCTTCCCAGACACTGGAACCGCTACTTCTCGCTCAAGTAACTCGTCAGTTGGCATCGCAAGGCTTTCGCACCGTGCTAGAACTTCCACCATGAAAAATATCCGTGATAGTAGCAATATTTGATAGTTTTTTCCTCCGCAAGGCTGTGAAACACGTTGGCCACTCAGCAACTTAGACAGACTTAAGAAATGTGGAGTTCTCGTAAATGTCCACGATCTGATGGTGAGCATGCAGTGACTACGAAGCTGGCTAACACGAACGTAAAGATGTTTGCTTCCACGACCATGTGCCTCAGCGCCTGTTATATATCAGTTATTGTTGTTTTTTCCGACTTAACCTCCCTGTAATTTAATATAGCTATCACCTGAACTGTGTCGCTTCTATTCGCATATCAGCTTCAGTGGTCATTCTGTAAACGTAATATAGATAACACTTGTCTATATTTTATTATTTGTACATTAAGAACAGTTTTTCTTCATAAATTTTGGCGTAAAATTTTCTAAGGGTGTTTTCCCTCTTTTTCATATTTTTTTCAAAGTTCACTGGATTTCCCCTCGTTGTTAGCGGATGTTGAAGTTACAAAAGACCTCCTTTCACCTTCCGCAGTTTTTCGGATTACGAACACACGTCTTCTGTGTTTGTGTTTCTTGCTCATAACTTTGTAAAACGTAGCAAAACTCGACGTCATTGAAATATTACTGATTCTTTACGAATGAAGACGCAAAAACTTTGTGCTGAACGTGGGACATATGAAATTACAGTTCGCAAAGACGAACAATCGCGAAAAGGGGAAAGAAAGTAAAACCAATTTTATTTTAACTTCCACCTCTGTTGACACGGAGGAAAAAATCAGTGTTCAGAAGGTGTGGAAAGAAAATTTAAGTAAATTTTACAGCAACATTTATAAAGAGAAAACTGTTTTTTAATCCACACTAATATTATAAATGCGAAAGTGTGTTTGTCTGTTATCTTTCTACGAGAAAACCGCTGAACCGATTTCGATGAAATTTGGTCCAGATATAGCTTGACCCCTGAGGAAGAACTTAGGCTGCTTTAGACATTTAGAAAGGGAAATGATTTCGACCCCATAGAGGGGTGCCGGCCGCGGTGGTCTAGCGGTTCTAGGCGCTCAGTCCGAAACCGCGAGACTGCTACGGTCGCAGGTTCGAATCCTGCCTCGGGCATGGATGTGTGTGATGTCCTTAGGTTAGTTAGGTTTAAGTAGTTCTAAGTTCTAGGGGACTGATGACCACAGATGTTAAGTCCTATAGTGCTCAGAGCCATTTGAACCATTTTTTTTTGTTAAATTTGTTGCATAATGTACACATTGTATAATGCATAGCTACTTCAACATCACGCAGCGTAGACGGGCGCTCTTGCCTGCGCTCCTGCGCACGCATCGCTCGACAGCGACACTGCGCGTGACGCGTCGTGGAAAGCAGACGCATGAGGGCAGCTGACGTTGTTGCACGTACAGTAGCTGACGTACCCACCATCACTCCGCATAACAACACTAGTGGTACGCGAAAACAGCTGTGCGTAACAGGCAGTATGTTGTTGTTGTCTTCAGTCCAAAGACCGGTTTGATGCAGCTCTCCACGCTACTCTATCCTGTGCAAGCTTCTTCATCTCTGAGTAACCACTGCACCCTACATCCTTCTGAATCTGCTTACTTTATTCATCTCGTGGCCTCCCTCTACAGTTCTTACCCCCCCCCCCCCCCCCCCCCCCCCCCGAAGCTTCCCTCCAGTACTAAGTTGGTGATCCCTTGATGCCTCAGAATGTATTCTACCAACCGATCCTTTGTTCAGATGTGTGTGAAATCTTATGGGACTTAACTACTAAGGTCATCAGACCCTAAGCTTACACACTACTTAACCTAAATTATCCTAAGGACAAACTCACACACCCATGCCCGAGGGAGGACTCGAACCTCCGCCGGGACCAGCCGCACAGTCCATTACTGCAGCGCCTCAGACCTCTCGGCTAATACCGCACGGCCAACCAATCCTTTCTTCTAGTCATGGTGTGCCACAAATTTCTCTTCTCCCCACTTCTATTCAGTACCTTCTCATCACTTGCGTGATCTACCCTTGCAATCCTGAGCCTTCTTCTGTAGCACGACATTTCGAAGGCTTCTATTCTTTTCTTGTCTAAACTGTTTATTTTGCATGTTTCACTTCCATACGTGGCTACATTCCATACACTTTCAGAAAGGACTTCCTGACGCTTGAATCTATACTCTTCTTCTTCTTCTGCTTTTACGGCCTCATTGGACCACTTCAGTCAATCATTTCTGGTCCTCTTCTTTGGTATTTTCCCCTTCCGAGTGGCCCAGTATCTCTTCATTCGTTCCGATGCTTTTCGTCGTTCCTCATCTGTAAATACCCTTTTCATTGTATGTCGTTTGTCAATTTTTGGTTTAAATCTTATTTCTGTGTCCCTCAACTTCTTTAAATTTGGCGTTTTGTTCTGCAAGTCATCCAGAGTTATTTCCAGTTCTTCCATATCCTCTCTTATTTCCTTAAGCCATCCTCCTTGTTGTTTCAAATTCCAGAGTTTCTCAATAATTTTCCTTGATAATCTGGTTTCTGGTGTCCTCAGAAGGTGACCACAAAAAGAGATCCTTTTCTTTCGTATAGTATCGGTGATGGGCTCCAGTTCTCTGTATACCACTTCATTTGGAACTATCCGCCATTGCCCAGCTTTTTGATATTTCTTATTTATGCATGTTCTAGCAATTCTTCTCTCTACTTTTAAAATTTTGTCAATTCTGTTTTTCTGGGTGACTTTAAAAAGAGTTTCACTTCCGTATGTAACCTCTGGTTGAACCACCGTCTTGTAATGTTTTAATTTTGTTTTAATTGATAGACATTTTTTATTGTATGTAGACCATGTTAGTTTTTGAGCTTTTATCATTTTATTAGTTCTTGCTCGCCATGCAGGTTTCTCGTCCAATTTGTGTGTTATAATTTCACCCAGGTATTTAAATTGTTTCACTATTTTAATTTCCCTATTGTTCACTGTGATGTGATCTATTACAAGTGGATCTGTTACCATTATTTCAGTCTTTTCAAATGATATCTGGAGTCCTAATTTTTGTGCTATATTTTGTAAACTTGTTATTTGTTTCGTGGCTTCCTGAATATTATTAGCTAGTAATGCTAGGTCATCAGCAAATCCCAAGCAATTTAGGTTTATTTTATCTTTCTTAGTTCCAATTTTAATATTCATAGGATTTTCCTTGTACCATTCTCTCATTACATATTCAAGAGCACAATTGAATAGCAATGGTGATAAACAATCTCCCTGTCTCAACCCTGTTTTAATCGTAAATGGTTCAGATATTTCTCCTCTAAATTTTACTTTGGATTTGGTGTTTGTTAAGGTTAACTGTATCATTTTTATTAATTTAGGATGAAGTCCAAAATTCCTTAATATTTTCATCATTGAAGATCTATGAATGCAATCATACGCCTTTTTGAAATCTACAAAGGTTATGACTAGTTGTTTTTGCCTTCTTTTGTAGACATCCATAACTAATTTCAAGGTGATTATCTGTTCTGGGCAGCTTCTCCAGGATCTAAATCCTCCTTGATATTCTCCCAGTTCCAGTTCTAGTTGATCTTTACAGCGGTTGTATAGTATTCTTGACATGATCTTATACGTGCAGTCCAAAAGGGAAATTCCTCTATAGTTGTCTGGATTTGATTTTTCTCCTTTCTTATGTAATGGATGTATTATAGCAGTAGTCCAATTTTCTATGTTAACAAATTTCTCTTTTTCACAAATACTTTTCTTGCCATTGCCAGTCTCCATTTTATATCGTCCCTACTTCGACCATCATCAGTTATTTTGCTTCCCAAACTCGTCTACTACTTTAAATGTCTCGTTTCCTTATCTGATTTCGTCAGCATCATTCCATTATCCTCGTTTTGCTTTTGTTGATGTTCATCTTATATCCTCTTTTCAAGACACTGTCCATTCCATTTAACTGCTCTTCCAGGTCCTTTACTGTCTCTGACAGAATTACAATGTCATTGGCAAACCTCAAAGTTCTTATTTCTTCTTCCTGGAGTTTAATTCCTGTTCCAATTTTTTCTTTTGTTTCTCTTGCTTCTTGCTCAATATACAGATTGATTAACATCGGAGATAGGGTACAACCCTACATCTACATCCATACTCCGCAATCCACCATACGGTGCGTGGCGGAGAGTACATCTTACCACAACTAGCATCCTCTCTCCATGTTCCACTCCTAAACAGAACGAGGGAAAAATGACTGCCTATATGCCTCTGAACGAGCCCTAATCTACCATATCTTTGTGGTCTTTCCGCGAAATATAAATTGGCGGCAGTAAAATTATACTGCAATCAGCCTCAAATGCTGGTTCTCTATATTTCCTCAGTAGCGATTCACGAAAAGAACGCCTCGTTTCCTCCAGAGACTCCCACCCGAGTTGCTGAAGCATTTCCGTAACACTCGCTCCCTTCTCATTCATTGCTTCGCTTTCGTGCCCCTCGACTCTTATAACTGCTATGTGGTTTGTGTACGAATTGTAAATAGCATTTCGCTCCCTGTATTTTACCCCAGTCACTTTTAGAATTTGAATTTAAAAAAAAAATGGCTCTGAGCACTATGGGACTTAACAGCTGTGGTCATCAGTGCCCTAGAACTTAGAACTACTTAAACCTAACTAACCTAAGGAGATCACACACATCCATACCCTAGGCAAGATTCTAACCTGCGACCGTAGCAGTCGCGCGGTTCCGGACTGCGCGCCTAGAACCGCGAGACCACCACGGCCGGCGAGACAATTCCAGTCACCATTGTCAAAAGCTTTCTCTAAGTCTACAAATGCTATAAACGTAGGTTTGCCTTTCCTCATCCTAAGTTAAGTCGTAGGGTCAGTATTGCCTCGCATGGTCCAATTTTCTCCGGAATCGAAACTGTATATAAATAACAAAATGTAGGAACATTATGTATACCGTATTTACAGAATGATCTCAGAAGATGCTTTGTAAATGAAAGCAGAAACGGTCAGGTGATGAACATTCTTCATTTGCAGGAAGCGTAAGTTGGAACGAACAAAAACTGAGGCGAACGTAGAAATTTTAAATATATTATAAAGCAGCTAGTCACAGTTGCCGCGCAGATCATCCGCTGTCGCACTGTTGACGGTGTAGAGTGGCAGATTTTAGCGGGGGCCGGTGCTGACGGACGCGTGTGCGGTGCCGTGTTGCAGACCCGCCGGAGATCACGCAGCGGCCGCGCGACCTGACGGTGAAGGCGGGCGGCGTGGCGGCGTTCGTGTGCGGCGCGCGCGGCGACCCCACGCCCAGCATCACGTGGCGCAAGAACGGCAAGCGCATGTCCAACACGCAGTCGCGCTACCTGCTGCACGACTTCGCGGGCGGGTCGCTGCTGCGCATCGAGCCGGTGCGCGTGCAGCGCGACGAGGCCGCCTACGAGTGCTACGCCGAGAACGGCGTGGGCGACGCCGTCAGCGCCACCGCCAACCTCGTCGTCTACGAGGGTGAGTACTCGCCGTCCACTGTACACTTTCAGCACTCACCGGCAGCCGGCCGCGAGCCTGCTGCGTCCAGCCGTCAGCGGATGAGCACCGAAATATCTCTCGAGCACGCGAAGAGAAAAATTTTGCGAGTAATAAAACATTTGCCATCTTTCTGATTTGCAGCTCCTTGTATTGGCCGTGTTTGCAGTTAAAATTTTTGGGTGTGAGGTCCGCCAGTTATGCAAAACATCGTTTTTCTCAGTACCCAAACATGTTTCGGCACCACTGTGCTATCATCAGTGGATTTTCGTTTTTTTTTATTCTTCACATTTAGTGAACATGAATTTTCTGGATCATTTTTGTGTTAATTATTACAGGTAGCTCGTCATTTTTCGTGTGGCAAGCACTTCCGTTTCCGCATCATGCTGAGATATTGTGATGCATACGTAACTGTAACAAATATTTTCCACAAATAACGTAGTAAAACACTAGTCACTACACCAGAACACAGTGTGATTGTCGTTTGTTCAAACCACAAATACTTGTTATAGTTACTACGCGCAACATTAGGAAAGTCATCCCGCAAGGAGGAAATCGTAGAGCGTCTGTTTTCTCTCACCTTATTGTCCACTTCCTGCACAAACTTTTATTAACAACCGAAGGACGCCCACTCCGTTGTTCATCATGCACATGTGTGCGGCCATCTTTAAATGCTCTCACCCACTTTCTTACCGTTCCATCCCTCATAATGTTTTCTCCGTAAACTGCACAGATCTCACGATGAATATCTATCGCTTTTAGGCCTTTAGCACTAAGAAATCTTATAACAGCCCGTACTTCAAAAGTCGGCGGGACTCACGATTATCAGAGGCATCTTAAACACTCAGTACGCAACGTAAACAAGGAAGAATCAGACTGTAATGGCGTCAGTGCGTAGATTAAGGTACAGGCTTTCATTTAAAAATAGAATTATTGAGATATCTTAGGACGTCTTATTTTAATTTCAAAACGGCAATTACTTAAATACACGCCTCGTATATTCTGTTTTCTTCGGCCATCGTCAGGTAATTTTGCTGCCCAAAAAGCAAAAGGCGCCCAATGCTTTTAGTGTCTCACTTCTGTGAACGAGGAATGTGTGCTGAGGGTCTGGCCAGATCTTTTCGTTGCTCCATGTGTATTTGGACTACACGATAGTATTTTTGAGCGCCCAGGTCCCACTTGTCACTGTTACGTTTCTGAAGTTGACTGGTTGCTCTAGAACAGGGCTTCCCAACCTTTTCGAAAATCCGTGACGAACACCTAGTCAGTCAGGAGCACAGTAACTTTAAATTTCAGAGCGAAACCCATGGGAACTGAAAGCTTCTTAATGGAAATGCCATGTTCCCAATGACCCCCCCCCCCCCCCCCCCGAAGTATCAATAGTCTTTGGTGTAGAGATGAATGAAAACAACTTGAAACCAACGACCCAGTTTGAATTCCCACTGTATCCAGACACTTACTAGTGGATTTACTCCCTTTTTCAACACACTATAGCCTGATTAAAATTACTTGGTAATTGAAATTTCACACGATGGAGCTGTCTTCCTCCAAGAGCAATCAACGTCACGTCCAAATTGTACGTTGTTGACAAGCTGCCGCTATTGGTCTGTTCACTCCCAATATTTGGCTACTTTTGTGTAAGGAGCATGCATATTTCGTAACAGTCGTATGTATGTGTGTGTGTGTGTGTGTGTGTGTGTGTGTGTGTGTGTGTGTGTGTGTGTGTGCGGGTTTGGGTGGGTGTGTGGGTGGTTGTGTGTGGTTTTTCGTGTAATCCGAAGAAAAATAATCAAATGTATGTAAAGTCTTCCTTTGGTTGTCCTCCCTCCTCATTCATTTCAACTGGAAACTTCCCTTGTTGTGAAGGCGATGGAGAAACTGCACCCTTCTTCAATGATCCTGACTTCAGCCACCGATCCATGTTAGAAGTAATAAACTGGTCAAAAATCGACTTATGGAATAGGTAGTGCACTGACAAAGCAAGTTCAACATTCAACGATGCTTGGGGCCGCATACGTGCCAGCGAGCGCTGTGATTGGTCGACAAAACTCGCTCCGCGCATGCGTAAAAGGTTTCAGCGCATCTAGCGCCGTGAGCTGGGGCACAAACGATCCCCGTATTGTTGCTAAACAGTCGATTAGAGAAGCCGTATTCTCCGACATTAAACTGCGTATACGTCCTCACTTAGGAACCGCAAAGGCTGCTTGGGGATACGACTTGAAGTAAAAGTACACATGTTTTTCACACGAAAAAAAAACAGTGATGAATTTGATTTTCACATTTTTAGTCAATAATTTTACTCATTATTTTACACGATTTGGTGAAAGGTGGCCGCTGAGATGTTTATATTTTTCCACCTCCGCGTTGCAAATGTTTTGAGTGACATGCCCAGTCGATGCGGTGTTGTTTTCACGTCAATTCTACCAACATTGAGAGTTGTTAAGTTCTCGGGGTTTTGTAAAATTCCTTGATTCATGTCTCGTCGCTGTGCAGCCTATGAAAAGGATTGCGGAAGACTCCCAAATAAATTCCAAAGTACAGTGCAGTTTTAACACCAATATATTTCCTGGACTCTGATGTCCGAGCCTGGTGAACCGTACCGGTTACACCACATGTACCCAAAGTTGACATCAAACGACACAGAGTTCACAACAGTCAACAAAAGAGTGTGCCTACAATACATTTGCTCGCAACCCTAGCCAAAAAACGAGTGCTCCAAGGCGCTTGCGTGACCTCTATTTATACTTTTGTTAACAATTACCTACAATGAAAATTACAATTTTATGTAAAATCACAATTAAAAGTTAAACCGAATATGAGATACACATTGCTAAAGATTTACAATCTCAGTGCTGAACAAAGTGAACCTATTTCCAACTTAGTTACGAGTTAATATAACATTTTCTGACCAATTATGTTACAGATAACAATTACATTTCTAAATTTGTTTATAACAAATCAACTAGTGCCTGAATTTTAGTGCTAACATATATCGGAGATTCAGTTAACATGCTTTATTTATATGTTCTATTTAAATTGATGTAGTAATTTTATACTGATAGGTTTACTGGTACATCCTGACCATGTGCTACATTTCTTTCGATTAGTTACAGTATTAATCTCACATTTATATTATGTTTCTCACATAAGAACAATGTTAATCAGCAAAGCATCGTTTTCGAATTATATGTATACTGAAATAGTGGTTTTTTTGTATGTAAATTGAACAATTAGGACTGGTGTTTATCTTTAATGCTCTCCGAGAGGTTCTGATAGGTAACAGTGGTTGGAAAGCCGTGCTCTAGAAGAATATCCGTTCGTACGACTTTCGGAACATACGCTGACCTGGCAACGCATGCCGTACGCGGTGCCCCGCAGCATCACAGCTGCGCTGTTGGGATTGTTCCTCTTCGCCTGCTGCCGCGGGCCTTCTGGGGCGCGCGGGATTGTGTAAGACGGCGGCTGGCGCCTCGAGCCGCTGCGCCAGTAGCTCGGCAGGCCGTATTATCGCGGCTGCGCGGTTGCGTTATTGCTGGTGCCGCCAGACTGCCACACTGCCGAGCCGCGTAACGTTTATACCAAACACGAGAGGCCCCGCGAAGGCAGAAAATTGAGTTTGCCTGCGAGATGGGCGCGCCGCTGATACGCGCCCTCGCCGTGATTCGGCGCCGGCCTGCGCCACTCCGTTCCGAGTCTGAATTAGTGCGCGCAAACACTGTGCGCTCTGAGGCACAGCCAGCCACAGGGCTCTGGCTGCCGCTGCTGCTGCCAACAGCACTCGCGCGGCTACATCACTCGCTTTGTATTTTCGAGTCATCGGCCTGCTGATTGGTTTCATGCGGCCCGTCACGCATACCTCTACTGTGCCAACTTCTTCAATGTATTCCAATCTCTCTTCCTCTGCAGTTTTTACTTGCTACAGCTTTCTCTAGTCCCATGGAAGTTATTCCTTGACGTCTCAGCAAACGTCCTGTCGTCGTTTCCGTTCTTTTTGTCACCGTTTCCGATTTGTTCCTTTATTTGCCGATTTCTCATCAGTCCGCCTAATTTTCAACATTCCGAAGCTCGACTTCTCAGATGCTTCGATTCTCTTACACTACTGGCCATTAAAATTGCTACACCACGAAGAGGACCTGCTACAGACGCGAAATTTAACCGACAGGAAGAAGATGCTGTCATATGCAAATGATTAGCTTTTCAGAGCATTCACACAAGGTTGGAGCCGGTGGCGACATCTACAACATGCTGACATCAGGAAAGTTTCCAACCGATTTCTCATAGACAAACAGCAGTTGACCGGCGTTGCCTGGTGAAACGTTGTTGTGATGCTTCGTGTAAGGAGGAGAAATGCGTACCATCACGTTTCTGACTTTGATAAAGGTCGGGTTATAGCCTATCGCGATTGCG
This sequence comes from Schistocerca serialis cubense, assembly GCF_023864345.2. Taxonomy (NCBI): domain Eukaryota; kingdom Metazoa; phylum Arthropoda; class Insecta; order Orthoptera; family Acrididae; genus Schistocerca; species Schistocerca serialis. The sequence continues at coordinate 864,141,384 of NC_064641.1, read as the reverse complement.
GTTTATCGTATCGCGACATTGCTGCTCGCGTTGGTCGAGATCCAGTCACTGTTAGCAGAATATGGAATCGGTGGGTTCAGGAGGGTAATACGAAACGCCGTGCTGGATCCCAACGGCCTCGTAGCACTATCAGTCGAGACGACAGACATCTTATCCGCACGGCTGTAACGGATCGTGCTGCCACGTCTCGATCCCTGAGTAAACAAATGGGGACGTTTGCCAACAACCATCTGCACGAACAGTTCGACGACGTTTGCAGCATCATGGACTGTCAGCTGGGAGACCGTGGCTGCGGTTACCCTTGACGCTGCATCACAGAGCGCCTGCGATGGTGTACTCGACGACGAACCTGGGTGCACGAATGGCAAAACGTCATTTTTTGAGATTAATCCAGGTTCTGTTTACAGCATCATGATGGTCGCATCCGTGTTTGGCGACATCGCGGTGAACGCACATTGGAAGCGTGTATTGGTCTTCGCCATACTGGCGTATCACCCGTCTTGATGGTATGGGGTGCCATTGGTTACACGTCTCGGTCACCTCTTGTTCACATTCACGGGACTTTGAACAGTGGACGTTACATTTCAGATGTGTTACGACCCGTGGCTCTACCCTTCATTCGATCCCTGGGAAACGCTACATTTCAGCAGGATAATGCACGACCGCATGTTGCAGGTCCTGTCGGTCCTTTCTGGATACAGAAAATGTTCGACTGCTGCCATGGCCAGCACATTCTCACCAAATGAAAACGTCTGGTCAATGGTGGTTGAGCAAGTGGCTCGTCACAATACGCCAGTCGCTACTCTTGATGAACTGTGGTATCGTGTTGGAGCTGCATGCACAGCTGTACCTGTACACGCCATCCAAGCTCTGTTGGACTGAATGCCCAGGCGTATCAAGGCCGTTATTACGGCCAGAGGTGGTTGTTCTGGGTACTGATTTCTCAGGATCTATGCACCCATATTGCGTGAAAATGTAATCACATGTCAGTTGTAGTATAATATATTTGTCCAATGAATACCCGTTTTTCATCTGCATTTCTTCTTGGTGTAGCAATTTTAATGGCCAGTAGTGTATTTTCCGGTTTCCCCACTGTCTTTGATTCACTACCATACAAAGCTGTGCTCCAAATGTACATTCTTAGAAATGTTTTCCTCAAATTAAGGTTTATCTCTGACACTAGTAAACTTCTTTCGGCCAGGAATGTCCTCTTTTTCTAGTGCTAGTCTACCTTTTATGTCCTCTTTTCTCCGTTCATCATGGGTTACTTCGCTGCCTAGGTTGCATAATTCCTTTACTTCCTCTACTTTGCAATCACTAATTTCGATGATGGGTTTCTCGCTGTCCTCCTCCTGCTACTTCTCATTACTTTCGTCTTTCTTCGGTTTTATCTCAATACGCAGTATTTACTGATTATGCTGCTCATTCTATTCAGCAGATCCTGTAATTCTTCACACTTTCTCTGAGGGTAGTAAAGTCGTTAGCGAATCTTATCATTGATATCCTCTCAACCTGAATTTTAATCCCACTCATCAATCTTCATTCTATTTCTGTCTTTGCTTTTTCGATGTGTAGATTGAACAGTAGGGGCGAGACACTGCGCTCCTGTCTGATACCGTTTTTAATCCGAGCACTTGGTTCTTGGTCTTTCCATTTTATTCTTCCATACTGTTTGACATCTACCGATGTTTTTCCGGCCTACAAATGTCGCGCTAGATCAGAATGCTAGAGGTTTGATGGCTAAATCGAACAACATATGGGTAGGTACTGAATCGAACTCATGACAAAGTAAATTTGCCGGCCGCTGGTGGCCGAGCGGTTCTGGCGCTACAGTCTGGAACCGCGCGACCGCTATGGTCGCAGGTTCGAATCCTGCCTCGGGCATGGATGTGTGTGTTGTCCTTAGGTTAGTTAGGTTTAAGTAGTTCTAAGTTCTAGGGGACTTATGACCTCAGCAGTTGAGTCCCATAGTGCTCAGAGCCATTTGAACAAAGTAAATTTGTTAAATAAGTAATTGGTTGATAGGACATATCACAAGGAATCAAGGAATTGCCAGTTGTTAATGAAAGGAATTGGGCTGGAGGGTGTAAACGTTGCAGAGGGAGATCATGTACGTTCTGGTGGTTACACACATATGAGGAGGCTTCCGCAGGAGAGATTAGCGTGGAGAGCTGCAGCAAACCAATCTTTGTATGAAAACGACAACTACGTCTGTAAAGCCCAATTAAAAAAAAACAGCTATGAATATTACAGAATCATCAGTTCATCAGTTTAATAAGTCGTGGCTGCAAAATTGTGACAGGAAGTATTTAATGATGGAGGAAGGTTTGGGTTCCAGAGAAATGTAGGAACAGTTGAAAACAATAGAACCTTACGGTTTACCTTACAAGACAGACAGAAGGAAAACATTTGTATTGTAGACTAAGAGAAAGCTTTTGGTAATGTTAACAGGAATGTACTTTTTAAAATTTTGAAAGTAGCAGAAATGAAAACAGCGAGCGAAAAGCTATTTACAACTTGAGCAGAAACCGGACTGCCGCTATAAGATTGCAACGACATGAAAGCGAAGCTGAGGCTGAGAAATAACATCCTCGATGTTATTGAAACTGTACACTGGCCAAGCAATAAATGAAAATTTGGGGAAATGAAATAAAAGTTTATTGAGAAGTAATAAGAACTTTGACGTTGATAATGCGTTGTAATTCTACCATAGATGGAAAAGGGCTTGGAGGAGAAATTGAATGGAATAGATAGTGTCATGAAACGAGATTATAAATATCAACAATAGTAATGGTATGTAGGCAAATTAGTTAAATTATGCTAAGGGACTTAGATTAGAAAGTTAGACACTATAAGTAGTAGATGAGTTTTGTTATTTGGGAAACAACTGACGATGGACGAAGAAAAGCCTGTATAAAATGCAGACTAGCAACAGCAAGGAGAGTTTTTCTGAAAACGTAGAATTTTTTAACATCTAATATAAATTTAAGTGTTAGGAAGTATCTTCTGAAAATATTTGTCTGGAATGTTGCCTATTATCGAAGTGAAACGTGGTCAATAGCCAATACAGACAAGAAAAGAACAGAAATATTAAAATGTGGTGCTATAGAAGAATACTGAAGGTTAGGTATGTATATCGAGTAACTAGTAAGGAGGCACTGAATAGAACTAGTAAAAAAAGAAGTCTGTGGCAGAACTTGACTTAAAAGAAGGGATCGGTTGATACGACACACGGTGAGGCATTAGCGAATCGTCAGTTTGGTAATACAGGTAAGTGTGGTCGGTAACAGCTGTAGAAGGAGGGCTAGGCAAGCAGACAGTAAGCAGGTTCAGATGGATGTAGGCTGCACTACTTGCTAAGAGAAGAAGGGTCTTGAGCAGGAATGGCTCAAATGGTTCAAATGGCTCTGAGCACTATGGGACTTAACTACTGTGGTCATCAGTCCCCTAGAACTTAGAACTACCTAAACCTAACTAACCTAAGGACATCACACACATCCATGCCCGAGGGAGGATTCGAACCTGCGACCGTAGCTGTCGCGCGGTTCCAGACTGCGCGCCTACAGCCGGTAGACCACCGCGGCCGGCTGAGCAGGAATGAGTAGCGTGTGGAGAAACATCAAACCTATCTTAGGACTAAATACAACAATTGTTATAACCGAGCCCCTAGCAGTAGAAACTAAAATCCACAACCTGCTTCGATCTACTTGTGATTCATAGTTTCATCAAGGTTACAGGTTTACGGCCGTTTGGAATCGATCTATACTGAAAGTGACTTTGTCACAATTTTGGAGCAGTTCTGTCCAGTGTCTTTATTTCACCACAGGCCCTAGGACAGTCTTTGAATATTACGAAATAATTTTAAGTTCTGGTGGCTATAATACTGGATAGTCTTCTCAAACTTAGGATAATTATACTTTATTGTTCATTTTAATCGAAATCCACTCAACCGGACGTGCATTGTTTGGCGATACTGGTGAAATGTGACATCTGTGGTCACACTGCATAGTATTCTAAATTTAATCATCATGTGTATATGTCCCTTAACTTGATTAGATTAGTGACGCATAGGGTGAATATTTCGACTAACTATGTGATACTACTTGGCAAGACAACTTGTTTTGTTAATGAAATTCCCTTTTTAAATTCAAACAGCCTCAACGGGAACAGGTCTATTATTTTAAAACTGAAAATAATTCAGTTTAAAAGCCTCGAAAGCGACTTTATGATCAGTAATAATAATTATATTTAATGAATGAATTGTGTGAAAGAATTAGAACAAACCCTGGTATGGCATGAAATTTTATAAAATGATCGCCATGCATGAATTTTTGCGTGGTAGGGAGACCTGGATCAAAAATAAATTACCCGAGTAGAATAAGGCTAGTAAAATTAAATTATTTAGACAGCATCGAAAACGAGCCTTGCCAGAAGAACAGAAGATCTAAATTCAGTTCTTTTTTTCAGTATTCAATAACAGATACTAGCTGTTGTATTCAGATACTATGACTATGGTTTCGGTAGTGTACTAACTTTTGAAAAAGTGCGACTGCTACGGTCGCAGGTTCGAATCCTGCCTCGGGCATGGATGTGTGTGATGTCCTTAGGTTAGTTAGGTTTAAGTAGTTCTAAGTTCTAGGGGACTAATGACCACAGCAGTTGAGTCCCATAGTGCTCAGAGCCATTTGAACCATTTTTGAACTTTTGAAAAAGCTTGGCAGTGACACCAAAAAAGCGTTAGGAAATCTAAAGCTTTCAAAATGAAAATCCAATAGAAATGCCTCATGTTATTCTGTGATAATTATCGAGTCGTCGTCGATTTTCGAAGCGCCTCCGTTGCCAAACGTCCCTGTTTCTCTGATAAAATATTTTTTCATTCGTGTTTGTTGTATCCACATTCTAGCAGTTACAAAATAGCTGCTGTTATTCTGGTCTCTTCTCTTGTTCTTCTCGATTCTGAGAGAATTGTCTAGCAAGGTTTTTGTCGTTTCAGGCGCCTCGAATGGTATAACATCATCGCGATTGCTTTTGTTATAATATTCATGTGAATCTATCTCCGTGTTCAACTGACTGAAACTCCAGCTGTTTGCGCAAATTGATCGCTAGCTGCCAGGGGCAACTAGCAGCGCAAGCGCGGTAATGATGTTTTTCGTAGAAATAATTTTCCATTAATTCAGTTGTTTTCTGTTTTTTTCTTCCGAAATAACGCACTTACTAATTTTCATGTTTATATGAACGTGAGTTCTGATTACAGATGTAAACATGTGGTTACTATGTATTTAATAATGCGTATGGCTCGGACAGAATCTATATTTTGTATTGCTGCAAGATATTATACTGAATGGCGAGTAAAATAGTCATATGTAGCTAGACTGATTTTGCAGCCTGCAGTAGAACGCGTAAGTGTATTGTGGTCGCACATTTTGCGTGATCTGCTGATTGTGGTGTGGTTGATTTACAGCAGCATTTGCATACTCATTGCGGAATGAACAGCGTTTTATCTATTCAGAATACGAACCTCCGTGCGAGATGTCTTCTTTGCCTCTCTTGGTTCATTGTTCGTGGTACAGACCCCTAAGGTAAATTAGATGTGTGAGGGGGGGGGGGGGGAGGGGGAGGATCCCTCATTAGTGTGTTCAAAAAAATGGTTCAAATGGCTCTGAGCACTATGGGACTTAACAGCTGTGGTCATCAGTCCCCTAAAACTTAGAACTACTTAAACCTAACTAACCTAAGGACATCACACACATCCATGCCCGAGGCAGGATTCGAACCTGCGACCGTAGCAGTCGCGCGGCTCCGGACTGAGCGCCTAGAACCGCTCGGCCACCGCGGCCGGCTCTACAATAACATCCAAGTCATTTCTGTTGGAGGTACTTCGGCACAACTCACTATTAACTTGTCTCTACTCCGCTGGATGATGAAGAAATGCCTTATTCCTATATGCGTAAAGTATGAACGCCAAAAATTAACGGAATTTGCATAAACTACTTCCAAACCACGAGAATACATCATGAAAATAAAGTTTTACATTCGGGGTGAAGCGACGACTGGAGCCTAGATGGGTATCAGAACAAAAACTATTTCAGTTACACCCTTGTATTAGTTCTTAGGAAGTTGATATGCACAACCCAAACTGCCAAAGAAGCTTTTAAGTATTCAGTTGTAATGTAAACCTTCGACGCTACTCCCCCGGCTCGTTCCTTTTGTTGCAGGAACGTAATCAGTTCCGTCAGCAGAAGACACGAGTTCAGTATCGCTGGCTAAAAGTAACATTAACACTCGCGCAGTCGGGTCATACCCAGCTGACAAGCAGGAGGGCTTCGCATCGAATCGTACGTCATTGCATAAATATCAGTGGACAGCGACGGGGGGCAATCAGAGCTGGCTTTAGGAGCACATGTGCAGTAATATTGAAGCTCCGCTTAGCCACTGTACATCACGATAGCGGGGCCAGTAGATTAGCTCCATCAAAAGTACATTAATATGTAGTTAAGGCAGGGTTAATGCGGGTGACACGCCTGCCTATAGGCGGCGCAAAGCCCGTTAATCACGCGGTGTTTCACCTGCTGCGCGCGGCGAAGGGGATTCCCTGATAGCCACAGGGCTGCCAACGCCGCGGAACAAAAGAGGACGAGCTGCCCGATATTGTGGTTACTGGATAGTAATGTATGAAAATTATAAAGGCAGCGTTGCATATTGACGTCGAGTTCGTGTTCATGGATTACACAATCCACCAGCAACCCTCCGATTCTTTAAAGAATTAAACTCCCATGTATAAAGCAGCTTCAAAGGTCTGTTTGGTTTACAAATGAGTTAATGTGTTAAATATTTGCCTTTAAACATTTCAGAGAGAAAATTTTAGGAAAGACTGGAAATTATGCGTAGATTTGTCGGAAGTTGCTAAGTGCTCTCATTGTGAAACACTGGATGAATATAAACAGGGTAATTTGCACCCCATTTTAAGCAGTTCACGTATCCAAACATTTATGAAGTCATACACACGGAACTGTGTGTCGTACAATGATACAATCTTACAGATACAGTCAGTGACATATGTGGATACTATATGGAGAATGTGTCACAATCAGAGTTAGTAGTAAAGAAGTTATAAATTAAAACTTAGAGCTCGATGTTGAAGTTTTACTGCGCACCATTTTAAGCTAACGCTGGCTTTTCACGTGTATAAACGATTATGACGTCATATCTCCTGAATGATGTGGCGTACAACGATGTAATTTTACAGATACAGAGAGTGGTATATAAAGATACTGTCTGAAAACTGTATTGAGAGTAGAAATAGTAGTAAAGAATTAATAAAATAAAGCGTCATGTCTAGTGCTTAAGTCTGACTGCATGAAAAGCAGAAACGTAGTTAGAGATGAAATTTTTTACGTTCACCAATTTGCGGACGGGGGTGTAGGCGAGTGAAAATTTCTAAAAGGTTTGAAATTGCATGTGAAGTTCGTTGGAAATATATATGAAGATAGTATCTGTGCCCGAAAGAACAGATACCATTAATGACCGTGCAACTTCTCTAGAATGAAATCATAATTAAATCGACACACTAGCTGCAAACAGGCGTTTATATACATCATTGGGGACATTTCCAACATGTCCTCAATTATGTATATCAACGCCTGTTTGCAGCTGGAGTGTCGATTTAATTATCATTTCATTCGTTGGAAGTCGCTAAGTACACTGATTTTCAAATATTGGACGAATGAAGCTCGGGTCTTTGTGGGCCGTGAGTTACGCAACTTCAAGGCAAACACGTAGTTTCTAACTATAGTACTTGTCTACTGTGTCAAACTTTTAGCGTAAGATTATACCTCTTAATGATTAGATTATGATAGCATTTTAAAATTATGAGTTAGACCAATAATTAAATGAAATACTGAAGACAAAATTTTTGTTTCCACTGCGCAACAACTGATGCTAAGTGCCGGGATGTGTTTTAGTAATATAGGTAGGTTGATTATGGCAACGGCCTTGCTGAAGGGTAACACCGGTTCCCGTCAGATTACCGAAGTTAAGCGCTGTTGGTCTTGGTTAGCGTGTGGATGGGTGATCGCTCAGGTCTGCCGAGCGCTGTTGGCAAGCGAGATGCACTCAGCCCCTGTGAGGCCAATTGGGGAGCTCCTTCACTGAGATGTAGCGGCTCCGGTCACGAAAACTGACATGTGTGTTGATCACATGCCCCTCCATATCCGCATCCAGTGACGCCTTTCGGCTCAGGATGACACGGCAGTCGGTTGGTACCGTTGGGCTTGCGAGGCCTGTTCGGACGGAGTTTAGTTTTAGTTTTTTACGTCGACTATAGGGCATGCTAGTGTGCTTTATTTTCACATGAAATATTTATTCTTCACTTATCACTCAAGAGAAAAATTTAGGAAACAGGTAACTCTCAGTTTATTTGCACTCCTCGCCCAATTTTATTACGACGGCACACTAATTGACCGCAGCTGTGATATACGGGTAAGCGAAGCGTCCTAACCGATTTAGGCATATGTTGGAAAGGCTAAATCATGACGGAATTTGAAGTAAATCAGTGTGCAGTATCAAAATGGGCACTTGAACTATGTTACTGATACCAAACGGGTTGACGAAATTTTTCCTTAGGGAATCTTCTGTTTTTCGCTGCCTGTCGAATTTGTAGTTCTGACAGTAGTATTACATATTAATATCTTCATAATCTTCAGCGAACATAGGTGTGTGTGTGTGTTGTCCTTAGCGTAAGTTAGTTAAAGTTAGATTAGGTAGTGTGTAAACTTATGGACCGATGACCTGAGGTGTTTGGTCCCATAAGACCTTACAACAAATTTAAACATTTGCACCACTGGTCACAGCCATATCCTGTGTCAAGTGTAAGAGATAAGTAAGATGCTAGTGTGCTAGCAAGGTAATACATGTTTGCCAGGACTAGTAAGTCTAATAACCTGTTTTCGTAAAATGATGTAAGCTGATCAAGCACCTGAAGATGAGTCCCAATGGCTCTAAACACATCTGCAGTGAAATAAAACTCACGATTTAACCTGAATGCGGCTATTTCTTTTTATTATGAAAATAATAGAGCCACGGGGACAATACAGACAACAGTCTATATAAATTTAAAACAAAAGAACTTACGCTTTTGACTACCTTGGAGGAAGCGTTTTCGTGGACGCCGTCGTTATTTTGAGGCCAGCGTGAGCCGCTACTCTGCGTAATTTCGTTACTGGTTAGAGGCTCCGAAATTCCGGCCGGCTGATGAGGTCTTTATAAGCGCAACAACTCATCTGCACTGATACGCGGAATTTCTGGAGGGCGCAGGGCGAGGGCCCCGCAAAATGTGACAATTAATTATGTGCGGGGCTAACGAGGTGACTATGGGCGGAGGCGGACCTGGTCAGCAGAAACGGGCCGGGCGCGGGCAGTTAGAGCGGTAACTGCCTCCATTCCAGACAGCGGGCTGTGCTCCCGGGCCGGCGGACCACGCATTAGACACACACGGCGGGAATCTGCGCCAACTCCGCCGAAACACTGCGCTGCGCGATGTTAGCCGCCGGCCTAGCAGACCCACGTGCTCGTGCGTCTGCGCTCTACCTGTCCAGAATGGTCGCTTCGTTTAGGATTGACTGCTCATGCTCAGTTCGCTCCACTATAACTTCATTCACTTTTCAAATGGTTCGAAGCAGTATGGGACTTAACAACCGAGGTCATCAGTCCCCTAAAACTTAGAACTACTTAAACGTAACTAACCTAAGGACATCACACACATCCATGCCCGAGGCAGGATTCGAACCTGCGACCGTAGCGGTCGCGAGGTACCAGACTGTAGCGCCTAGAACCGCTCAGCCACTTCGGCCTGCTCCTTGATATCCATATATGTTTCATGAATGGCTCTTCAAGGTAGTTCAAAGTGAATGCAGCCCTTACAAACAGCTATAACTGTACACTGCAAGACTATCTAAGAGAAGGTTCAATTTTTTTTTTTACATACTTTATAGAATTTCTGTATGAATCCCATTGACCACATGGACAACATCTCAGCGGTAATCGATTTCACGCCATCCATTTTGAAACACACGTGGAGTCACCGACGTCAGTGCGTCAGAAATTACACAGATGGATTTCTTTTCATTTATATCTACATCTACAATCCGCAATTGCGGTGTGTGGCGGAGAGTGCTTCTTGTCCCACTGTCACTTCCCCCCTTTCAGGTTCCAGTCTCTCACAGTTCACGATGAGAACGATTGCCGATAACCCTCAGTTCAGAATGGTTCAAATGGCTCTGAGCACTATGAGACATAATTTCTGAGGTGATCAGTCCCCTAGAACGTAGAACTACTTAAACCTAACTAACCTAGGGACACCACACACAACCATGCCCGAGGCAGGATTCGAACCTGAGACCGTAGCGGTCGCGCGGTTCCAGACTGTAGCACCGTGAACCGTTCGGCCAACCCGGTCGGCGATAACCCTCAGTGTGAGCTCGAAAATCTCTAATTTTGAAACTTCCTGGCAGATTAAAAGTGTGTGCCCGACCGAGACTCGAACTCGGGACCTTTGCATTTCGCGAGCAAGTGCTCTACCATCTGAGCTACCGAAGCACGACTCACGCCCGGTACTAACAGCTTTACTTCTGCCAGTATCTCGTCTCCTACCTTCCGAACGTTCCTGCGAACAGGAGAGCTTCTGTAAAGTTTGGAAGGTAGGAGGCGAGATACTGGCAGGAGTAAAGCTGTTAGCACCGGGCGTGAGTCGTGCTTCGGTAGCTCAGATGGTAGAGCACTTGCCCGCGAAAGGCAAAGGTCCCAACTTCGAGTCTCGGTCGGGCACACAATTTTAATGTGCCAGGAAGTTTCATATCAGCGCACACTCCGCTGCAGAGTGAAAATCTCATTCTGGATCTCTAATTTTATCTTAATGATCTTTTCGCGAGATGTGCGTAGGAGGAAGCAATGTATTGGTTGATTCTTCTAGAAATGTACGCTGTCGGAACTTTAACAATAAACCACACCATGATGCAGAATGCCTCTCTTGCAACGTCTGCAAGAGGAACTGGTTAATCAGTTCTGTAACGAAACGCCCCCCTCTTATTAGGATCTTCTCTGTTTCCTGTATGACTCCTATCTGGTACAGCTCCCACTCTGACGAGCAATACCCGAGTACTGGTCGAACGAGTGTTTTGTAATGTACTGCCGGTATTGGTGGACTAGGTTTCTTCAGCATCTACCAGTGACTCTCAGTGTGGCACTACCATACCCGCGATTAACTTTATGTGGTCTTTCCATTTCAGATCCCTCCCTTGGCATACTGCTCGATATTTTATGGGAGTAATGCTTCCAGTGATCTATCTGCAGTTGTGTAATCAAACAATTAAGGGTCTTTCTGTCTACGCATTTGCAATGCGTTACGTTTGCATCTGTTGAGAGTCAACTGCGACTCCCTGCATCAAGTGTCGATCATCTACATACAGGTCTTCCTGCATTTCGCTACGACTTTCTAGCGTCACAATACAACGTCATCATCCATGAAAAGTCTCATGGAACTTACAACGTTATCCACTTGCTCATTTGTACACTATATATCGTGAAGAGTTTATATCACTTCCCTTATGCACGCTCGAAATGTACAGAGGAGATTTTCAGCTTCCAGAAATGTCATAATATGCCAGCATAAAACTTCTCAAAATTCTACAACTGAGCGATGTTAAAGATATAGCCTATAATTTAATGCTACTTTTCGACGACGCTTCTTGGAAACGGAAATGATCTTTTGTGGTGTTAATTCAAAGACCTCGTGTAAAAGCCTCCTTTGTCGAAAACAGTTCGAGAACTCAAAATTCGCTTTTATAATACGCTCGCGTTGGTGTGTATAGGGGTTTCAGATGCGATGTTATTTTCTGTAACTTACAAAATAATAAGCGAAACCAACATTTCTGTGCCGGCCCGAGTGGCCGAGCGGTTCTAGGCCCTACGGTCTGGAACCGCGCGACCGCTACGGTCGCAGGTTCGTATCCTGCCTCGGGCATGGATGTGTGTGATGTCATTAGTATAGTTATGTTTAAGTAGTTCTAAGTTCTAGGGGACTGATGACCTCAGATGTTAAGAGCCAGCCAACATTTACTTAAATATTTAAAGTCAGTCTTTAAGCGGAGTTATCAACATAGCTTTTTAGTTATCTCCCATGCAGGTACAGTACGGTTCATAAATTGTTAAATAGAACATTACCTTTTTTATCATGCAGCTGATATGTCTGAAGCACTTGAAATCAAATAAACCAAATTTCTATCAATTTCAGTTAAGGACATAAAAATATACAAAGTTCTAAGGGTGGATGCAACATGTTCCACCTAACTGCTGTATTTTAAGTGGCCGTTCTGGTGGTAGAGTTCTTCTGTCCATGTCCGATTGGAAACGACACGTTACTAGCTATCAGCGCAGGTAGCCAAAACAATAGAACTGTATTAATTCAGTGTAATCGAAACTTTTCTGACAGGTTAAAACTGTGTCAGACCGAGACTCGAACTCGGAACCTTTGAGGGAGAGCTTCTGTGAAGATTGTGAGGTAGGAGACGAGGTGAGGAGCGGGTAGTGGGTAGTGAGTCGTGGTTGTGTTGGGTAGCTCAGTGGGTGGAGTACTTGCCTGCGAAAGGCAAAGGTCCCGGGTCCGAGTCTCGGTTCGGCACACAGTTTTTTAATCTGCCAGGCAAGTTTCATATCGGCGTATACTCCTCTGCAGAGCGAAAATTTCGCTCTGGAAACATCCTGCAGGCTGTGACTAAGCCAAGTCTCCACAATATCCTGTCTTCCAGGAGTGCTAGTTCGGCAAGGTTCGCAGGAGAGTTTCTCTGAAATTTGGAAGGTAGGAGATGAGGTGCTGGCAGAATTGAAGCGGTGAGGGCGGGTCATGAGTCGTGCTTGGGTAGCTCTGTCGGTAGAGCACTTGCCTACGAATGGCAAAGGTCCCGAGTTCGAATCTCGGTCCGAGACACAGTTTTGATCTGCCAGGAAAATTTCATATCGGCACACATTCCGCTGCAGAGTGAAAATTTCACTCTCGAAACAAGAGTAATCTCTGTGTGCGAGAAGGCACTAGAAACGTTGTAGATGCCCGCTGTCAGTGGTAGAATGCAGTGCTGCAAGGCAGAAGCCGTGGATATTGTGATGGAGTAGTCCCCCGAAGCGGTGCGGAATAAGCACTCGGCGCTCGCTCGTCGGTTTGACACATGGCCTGCGATTGCTTCGGTTCTGGGGGGGAATCCGGTGAAGCGATAGCTCGAAGACGGTGTTGGGGCTGAGGAAACTGCGAGGTACGGCTGGCGCTGGACCGGAGATCGGCGAAGAAAGCTCCGTATTGAGAGACCGCTGACGGTGAGCGCTTCGCCACGGGGCGACTCCCAATGTGGACTGCCGTAGATCGATCGAGTGGCGACCTAGAAATGTTTCGCGGGATCGCGGATGGATACAGCGCTTGGAGGCACGTGACTGGGTGTAGCGATGTAATGCCAGCGCTGGCAGTGGCACGTGTGGGGAGACTCGCGCCACTGGGAACCGTGGCCACTGCTACAGCCCCGGAGCAGTCCCTCATGTTTATGCGTGCGGTTGATTGCTTCCCTGTGATTGCCAGTGTCTGTGTAGCGAGCGCCCGCAAGGCTGGTGGGTCACAGGCGATAGCGTACGATACAATAAGAATGTTCACCTATACTGAGGTGACAATAGTCAGGTGTTAGAGATATGCACTTATACGAATGGAGGAAACATCGCGTACACAAGGTATAAAACGGCAGTGCATTGGCTGAACTGTCATTTGTACTCGGGTCATTCATGTGGAAAGGTTTCCGACTTGACAATACTCGCACGACTGGAATTAACAGACCTCGGACGCTGAATTGTAATTAGAGCTAGACGCATGGGGTATTACATTTCGGAAATCGTCAGGCAATGCAGTATCCCAAGAATTTTGTCGCCTCAAGGTAAATGAGGCGTTAGAACGAGTGCCGTTTTCCTGAAATTGCAACTCATTATGTCTTGAAACTAATTGTACACGAAATGTAAAGCAGCTGGTGTCCCGGAGCGACACGCTTATTCATTGTGCTGTTCCGAGTCATGGTCGGTTAGACTAGGCTCTCATTTGAACACTTCAGAACATCCATGCAAACACAGCATGTTATGTACACCGTGTTCCATGATCACGGGGTCTCGGGTTCGATTCCCGGCCGGATTGGTGATTTTCTATGCCCAGGGACTGCGTATTTGTGTTGTCCTCAACATTTCATCATCATTCGTGACACTGGCTAGATTGGATTGTGTAAAAACTTGGGCTGTGTAAAAATTGGGAGTTTGTACGAGCGCTGATGACTGCGCAGGTGAGCGCACCACAAATGGAAACATCACCGTGTTCCACCCACCCCTAAATCGTTGAATGTCTCTAGCTCCCAAACTACGAGACGTATTCGCAAACTGACGTCCGATCGGTCGCGAAATGGAAACCACTGTGAAAATCTGATGAAGCTTTGATGTGTAGGGGAGCTTCCCTAGAACGCCCGTCGATCCCATCACGTTGCTCTTTTCAGTTGTGAGCCCACAGTGAGCACATAAAGATGCCTAGAAAATAGTCTCTCTTGCCAAGTACGAGGGCCTGCTTGGAAATATCGCCTGAAGTTATGCAGCCCACATCACATATCTGTCTTGCGTTTTCTTCTTCAAGGCAATTCTCATCCGCATTCTGAAGGGGCAATGAAGATGCTCCTGCAGCGTTTTCAGTTGAAAGTGTTTGATTATTCACAATATAGCCGTTTCATCGCTGCCCACATGAACATGAGCATATGAAGAGAACGTTTTGGCACAGACAACGGGGTGTAGGCCAGCGTAGAGAACTGCCGTAAAGCATTGACGGATGCCTCCTAAAACGAGGGTATTGGAAAGTTGTTATGTAAATGTCATGTGGCTAGGGGCTTCCGTCGGGTAGGCCGTTCGCCGGGTGCAAATCTTTCGATTTGACGCCACTTCGGCGACTTGGCGCGTCGATGGGGATGAAATGATGATGATTAGGACAACACAACACCCAGTCCCCGAGCAGAGAAAGCTTCCGCCCCAGCCGGGAATCGAGCCCGGGCCCTTAGGACTGAAATTCTGTGGCGCTGACCACTCAGCTACCGGGGGCGGACGGAAAGTTGTTACAACGCTATGACAAACGTCTAAGTCGCATCGGCGACTATGTAGATAAGTAGCTGGAAGTTATAGCTAACCGATAAAACATTTTTCATTTTCACAGTGGTTTCCATTTCGCGACCGATCGGATCTTACATTCAGAATATGCCTCGTAAAATTGATACAAATTTCATTTAAATTGATTTATACACAAAGACAGCATGATTAAATTAATCGACTACATGACTGAAAGAATTGCTTTCTATCTAAACAATTTTAACTCATTGCTGTTTCTTTCTGGAAAATAACAAAAGAAAGTATGCTTAAAACTCTGCACAAAGTGTAGGGTTCTTACACTTACCTAAGTAAGTAGTCATTGCCTTTGTTATTTTATAACTGACTGGGGAAAAGGACCTCTGACAAGTCGTGTATATATGAGGTGTACTGTAATCGTAGACAAGTTGTTGATACCGCTCTGAGCTATAAAGACTGCCAGGAGATAACGCTATGTCAAAAACTGTACGAGCACAATAATATATTGTCTAATACAGTGGTACAGAAAAACAGTCATAGTACAACTCTTACGCGGTACATGTATTACTGCCAGAACCACAATTTGCGAGACCTCCAGCAGGGCCTGGCTTTGCAGTGAGCCCGCTTTGGTGACGTCGTAGAAACGTCCGCTCGGGGTAAAGCGTTGTAGGGACGCTTGTTGAGCGCGCACGGAGCAACACATGGCCCCCGCGCCGCCGCTCAGCCCAGCAACAAGTCGCGAAGAAACTGCCCGGCTGAGCCTCGTCCCTCGTAAATATTCATCCGCGCGCCAGGCCAGCGCAGGTGCCCCGTGCCCGAGCCCGTGCAGGCGACGTGATTTAAATAAACATCGCGCCCTCCGCCGAGCTTCCGTGTCGTCCTCTGCAACCAGATTCGTTAACTCGCCGCTTATGGACCCTGCAGACACACCCGGTGCTCCTTTTGTGCGGACGGCATATATACTATGAGTTTTCAACTTTGTGTCTGGATCACAATGCCGAACGATCAGTGGAGTGGGTATGGAAGAATCACATGACTGTGTAGAAAATGATTCGCATGATAAATTCCATATACACTGTCTGGAAGCGTATTTCATATTCTGAAACTGTGTCGCAGTTGCGTTGACCGGTGAATGTAACCTGTTCCAAGATTTGCGGTGGTGCCAAAACCGTATACACTATACCAGGGGTTTCCAACAAAATTTTCTAGAGGACCCCTTCATCGAGCATGATTGGTAGCTTGTCATATCACAGTATCAAGTACCTAAAAAGGCCAGATTAAGAATCTTTTTATACGTTTTCTATTTTTGGCACTTAGAAAAAAACTTTGACATATCATTATTGAAAAAATATTGAGCTTAAAACTTTTTCAATATAGCCATCTTTGTTGATGTTCAATTTTTGATTATTGCTCAAAATCTTTGTCTTCCAATCTGGATGTTTAGTATAACAAACTCCTTAAAAAATGAAAATTGAGTATGAGCTGAAAATGACAGGAAAAATTAAAACTGAGTGTATTGGTCTTTTAAGTGTACTACACTTGAGATTGCATTGAGCAGACATGTGTGAAAAATAAGAAAACACTAATTTCATACAAGGTATTATTTATTTGAAAAAATACAATTACAATAGAGTACTCCATCAGTATACAGTTAGTTTTGATTTTCAGTTCTTAATGAGATGAGTTCAGTCTGACCTGTGAGTACATTATTTCTGAAATATTAGGTTCCAAACTTGAAACTTTCACTCTGAAATTCGACCGCATGTCGAGCCGATTCCTATATTTGTTTTTCATGAAACACATGGAAGAAAATGCTTGCTCACACCGATATGTAGTTGCAAATGGATCTTTTTCGTTGCCTTATCTCCAAGTTTCTTGTAGTCCTTGCGTGCTGATGCCCAGAAGTCTGTAATTTTATCACCGATGAAAATGTTTTTCATGGTACCACAGCTGGACAGATCCACAAGTTGATCTTGCTCTTCTTCAGTGAGGCCTTGGATTTTGTCTATTTCTTCACAGCTAAAGGGATTTCAAATCCATCTATCGTCAGGGTCAGGTTAATACTCTCTAAAAGGCTAGGCTGCTTAGATGCTCGGCTACATTGATCTTGATCTAGTCAGGCAAACTCTCCACTGATGACTCCCAGAATTGTTTTAAAGTAGAAAAGTTAGTTAGCGACTCGTTTTCTATCCTTGACGCCCAGATCTGACACTTTTTGACCATAGCACTAATCTTATCCTCAACTTTGAACATGTCTACATTTTTTCCTTGTAAACAAGTTTAACACATTCAAGTGTTCAAACACATCAGCTAAGTACCCAACTGAGCAAAGCCGAGAGAAGTTAGTGATAAAATCCGCGTACTTTGTGTCAAGGAGGAAGACACGAACCTTGTCTGTAAGTTCAAAAAATCTTGACAAGATCCTACCTCGAGAAAGCCATCTTACTTCCGTATGAATAAGAAGTTGCTCATGCTCACTGCCGATCTATTCACACTCTAGGAACACGCTAGAGGCAGAAGTTAGCTAAAACTCTGCTCATGCAGGAAGCGGCCAAAACAAAAAATCTGTTATACGAAATATATTTTTTATTCTAATAGCATCTTGCGAACCCCTTTGGCATAGCTCGCGGACCCCTGGCGGCCTGCGGACCACCTGTTAGGAACCACTGTGCTATACTGTCGAGGAGTGCGGTCGAGTGCCCTTCTTGGGTGAGATTAGATTCAATCTGGACGTACTGTCACATGACGAGAGTTGGGAACACGTAAAGCGCCCAGGAACATTGTCGAACATGATCGTTTGTGGTGTTCCAGTTGTAATGGTCTGGTGAGGCATAATGTTGCACGGCCTTACTGACCTCCAAATTTTTGAACACGGTGCATTCACCGGTGAACGTGATTGCGGTACTGTACTGCTTTCCCCTGCGCATCTTTTCAGGGTGCATTGGACTCTGACTTCAGTCTTACCGCTGTCGATGCGCTATCGCATCCTTCAGCGCAGGTGGATAAGCTCTTCGAACCAGAGGGTGTTCGGCGAGTGGATTGTTCTGTGTAGGAGCATGTGACACAGCATCCGCTACCATCCGTAGTCATCACAAACTTTATTAAGAACCATATCCCGTCTTTTGTAGCGTCCAGTGGACCATCATAAAGAGCTGTGACTTCACTGTAATGATTCTGCAGAATAAAAGTATCATTTTTGTTCGTCTAATTGCGTAATTCTCTCACTTACCGCCTGTGCTATACTGCATGAATTCTTACTATGTATGGTCCAAGTTTCATCGATCTATGCTACAAGGTGTACAACTTTGTTTCCGCCGTTTTTTCCCCAACATTTGAGGCTTTAATGAAACAAATTGGTACACATGTATCACTCAAAGTATTTTCCATCGCTGGCCACTACTTTCTCCCATCTCGCGGCCAGTGTACGAATATCGTGTTGAAAAAATTGTTCATCTTTTGAAGCGATCCACGAATCGATCCAATTTGTGACTTCTTCATGAGATCGGAAGTGTTGGCCAGCCAGGCCATGCGCTATTGTTCTAAACAGGTGAAGAGCAATGTCTGGAGAATATGGCGGGTAGGGCAGGACTTCACATATTATCGTTTCTAAGTACGTTTTGACCTCTTTTTGCAACGTGGAGTCGAGCGTTGTCGTGCTGCAAAATCACTTTATTGTGCTTATCGCCGTATTGCGGCCGTTAGTCTTTCAATGCTCTGCTCAAACGCATTAGTTGCGTTCGATAACGAGCACCTGTGATTGTTTCACTTTGTTTTAACACCTCATAGTACACGACGCCGAGATGGTCCCACCAAATGCAGAGCATGATCTTGGGAGCCGAGAATATTCGGTTTCGCCGTCGACGCGGAAGCATGGCCGAGATATCCCCATGATTTTTTGCGTTTAGGGTTATCGTAATGAACCCATGTTTCGTCCCCGGTCACAATGCGATGCATAAATCCCTTCCGTTTTTGCCTCTGAAGCAACAGTTCACAAACGCCGTTCAACGTCTCTTGGTTGCAGCTCACACTGTACCCAAGTTCCTTCTTTCTGAATCATGCCCATAGCCTTGAGACGTTTTGAAATGGCTTGCTGTGTCACTCCCACGAACCGTGTCAATTCTTCTAGAGTTTGACACGAATCTTCACTCAGCAATGTTTCCAATTCTGCATCTTCGAAAACATTCTCTCCTCCACCACTATGCCGGTCCACGACGTACTTTTTTTGTCTGGGACAATCGTAGGAAATGGACAAACATGGTACTTAACGTTTTACATCAGTTACGTGTGTTCCACTAACAGGATTTTTTGGCATCTTATACCGTTTACTCGATGTATATATTACCGAGTTCTTTATCTCTGTGAAGCGCATTACTTTACATTTATCCACATTTAAAAAGACGTGCCGTTCTCTCGAAGTGGAAAGCCTTTTTGCATTTCCGTATGATCGTTTATAGACGATACTTTCAGATCAAAAACAACATTATACAGAGTATCGCAGAAGAAATGGTTAATTTTCAGGGATATGAGAGGAGCCATTATTCGAAGCAAAAATGTCTCACTGAACATTAGCTCTAAAACGCATACCTTAATAGCTATGAGCACTTTTTCATCTTCTATACTGTGAAACTGATCTCTTCTATTGCAATGTCCTCGCTTTCCGTATTTTGCGAGGAGATAATAAGGGAAAAAGGGAAAAAAGGCCGTTAAACATGAGATACGAGTTATGAGCACTTCTACAGCAGAGAAAGACGCATACATTAAGAACTATGAACACTTCTTCAGCAGAAGAAATGTGTTTCATAGTAGAGAAGAATATCTTTGGCTCAAGAAAAAGAAATTTTCCTCTGAATTTTGTTATTTATTTAGAACAAGTTACTGAAGTTCTTGTAGAGTATCAGGTTGTGCGAAAGACAAGTTACCAAAGTTAGCAAAGTTACGTAACAAAGAACAGTGTACATGAAAAATTGTGATAACACCAAAATTTACACACGTCAATGACATTCGTACATTTTGCACCAAGCTTTGGCTATCTTTTTCCAGATATTGCATACACCGTCGTAGCTTTGTATTAACTTTTATATCCTATTCTTTAATTTTCAGAGTACTGAATAAACAGAATTACCAACCAAAGCTAATGCAGTGAAAGACTTCTCAGCATGAAAAACTTTGAACTGTCCGGAACTTGCTGTTAGAGTGTATCTAACTCTCGAGTTTCTCTGCCTGCGGCCGTCACAAAATAATTCAACTTGCCTAGTACGTGCGTTTCGGATTTCGGCCTGTTCTGTTTACATGCCAGAAACAGCTGCTGCAAATGCGTTTATGTTGATTGAAATCCGTCTCAAATGCGGAATGAAAAGACTGCTGCGTTTGTTATCAAACGTGAACGAAGCGAAATACAAGAGCCGTAACACACGGGCGAATAGCAGAGGATTAGAATCGAATCTAATTTTAGCATTGTACTAACTCCGCATTGCAGAGCCAGGAAGAGCAATGCGCCGATGGCATTCGCAGGCGGGGCCCCGCACAAAGGACGACGTATGCCGCGTGTATTTCGTCCTGCAGCGGTAAACTGAACGAACGGCTCTCCCGCCATTTATCCGCTCCGCACTTTGCGGTTACGACAGGCAGTATTTCAGAAGGCACGCCACACCGCGCATCGAGGCACCCGTTTCCCGCGACAAGACAGACAAAACGTGAGTTTACTCGTCTCGGGAAGGATGCTTTGTGCTGATGTGCGACAAATATATCACGTGGCTAATATGTTTTCGTTCAGGTTTATGGCCTCATGTATCCTCCTACAGTGATACACCATAGTGCAACTATGTTCGACCTGGATGTAGCCAGGTCATAACTTGGTGTTGAAAGATATTGCATCAGCATCATCTCGAGAATAAGCAATTGAGAGGCGGCGGCGTATATATCCTGATTTCCAGACGCGGGGGCAATGTTCAATCCACTGTTGCCTTTAGAGGCTGATCCATGTTATTTAGCTTTCCCTGCAGCGCTTCAGTGCCACTTGGTGCTGTAACTTACTTATTTTGTATTTTTCATTGTCTAGCCCAATATGCCAGAAGCCGGATGTGTGGAATTCCAATTGAATTTCAGAGGTGTTTCCAATTCCGGCATTCGCCTGATAACGAAGGGAAATCGCCCAAAAACCTTGAGTCAATTTTTGATATATACGGTGTCCATAAAGCCCCTTTACAACTTCAAAATTGTATTACAATAGCAGTTGTTGAAATATTTTACCAAAATTTCTTTTATTGTAATCAGTGTTTATAAAAGTTTTTTTGGCAGTATTTAATAGACCCCTATATGGGCGCCTTTAGTTGCACGAAGCGCATCAAGACGGTACTCGATTTCTTGCCATGTTCGCTGTAGCATAGCGTCATCAATGATGGCAATGGCATTACGAATCCTTTGCTTCAAGTCAGCGTTGTCCCGTATCTGTGTTTGATACACGATATCCTTTACACACACCCATAAAAAAGTCCAAGGGAGTGATATCTGGCGAACGCGGTGGTCAAAAAATTGGCCCATTCCTCCCAATCCACCTGCCTGGAAATGTTTCATTGAGGTCAAATGGTTCAAATGGCTCTGAGCACTATGGGACTTAACATCTGAGGTCATCAAATGGTTCAAATGGCTCTGAGCACTATGGCACTTAACAGCTGAGGTCATCAGTCCCCTAGAACATAGAACTACTTAAACCTAACGAACCTAAAGACATCACACACATTCATGCCCGAGGCAGGATTCGAACCTGCGACCGTAGCGGTCGCGCGGTTCCAGAGTGAAGCGCCTAGAACCGCTCGGTCACCCCGGCCGGCTTTCATTGAGGAACCGACGAACATGCAGTCCCCAATGTGGTGGTGCACCATCTTACTGGAAAATGATAGTTGGTTGTAAGTCAATCAGTTGTGGTGCTACATATTCGGTCAGAAGGTCGAGGTAAACATCTGGAGTAATTGTTGACTCGTTGAAGAAAAATGGACCAATTATTCGGTTGCACATGATTCCACACCACGCATTCACTCTTGGACCATCCCGGCGAAGCTCCCTAGTCACATGGGAGAGTTCAGATCCCCAGATTCTCAAATTGTGTCCGCTTAATGTCCCAGAAACATGAAAAGTTGCCTCGTCACTGAAACAAACTCGCTTGAGAAATGCTTCATCCTCTGAAAGACGTTCCAGCATGTTGAGTGCAAACTTTGTCTGTTTTGGCTTGTCATTTGGCTCAAGTGTCTGTAACAGTTGCACTTTGTAAGCGTACAACCGTAAGTTCTTGTGGAGGACCTTATGCACAATTGAACGTGGTAGTTGGAACTGCAGTGCGGATGGACTTCGTAGGTGAAATTCAAATCTTACGAGAACACGGCAAGTGCCATAACCCAATTTCCCAAAAATTTTGCTCAGTGGAAGAGGGGTCAAAACTAGCGAAGAACTGTCTCGGCTTATCCGTAGGTACTCAACCGTTTCTGAGAAAGCTACGGTCAAAGTTTCGACATAATCTAGATGCCTTTCAGCGCGCGATAAGCTCAGTCCAACTGCTGGCATAGTGGCTAGCATCGCGGTCTCTCACTTTTTCGTCCTGTGTTCGAAACCCGATTACTGTTTTTTTTTCTTTTTTTCTTTTATCTACACATGTCCGTAGAAAGTTACTGTACGAATCTTTTTGTCAAGATAAGAAATATAAGGCTGTTATATTAATTGTAAAATAACTACTGGGTTTCACAATAAGTGCCATACGTTTATAACGTAATATATGTATGTGTGGTGCTTTCACGGTTTAAAATCTTTCTAAATTTTGTTATTCTTATATTTCATTCTTACATCAATTCCTAATTCTTATGTTCTATTCGTATGTTTATTCTTCAGGAAGATTTAGTGCATTCTCTTGGATGATTACGATCGTTCAAACATTCAAAACATAGCAGCTCCGAAACCCGCGAACATCGACCGAAGGTAGGTTTGCCACAGTGACATTTCTTCGTGTGACTCTCATTCGGGAAACAAGAGTCGTTAACATTTCTGAACATTTCATGCTTTGGCAATAATTTCGCGGCAAACTACGCATAATGGATCACTTTTCTGAAACTGGCGCTTGCGATTGATTATGGAGCAAGATGCACTACAGGAATTTTACCGACGATTTTAAATAACTTTTCCAGTCATTTATTGTTACTTTTTAATTCATTCACCAGACATGCAGTTAGTGGGAGAGTAAGGACAACGTTATTTCAACATACATTCGAAAACATTCGTGTAGTAATCTTCTACGGACATGGTGGATAAATGGAAAACAAAAATATAAATAATATCCAGGTCTCGAAAATGGGGCACAGAACTATGAAGCCGCGGCGCGAGCCTCTATCCCACCACCTCGGGTGACGTAATTACGTGCTAAAGGAAGCATAAAGTACCTCGAGAAATTTGATCATCGTTTTCTCCGAAACGGCGGAGTGCCTACGGATAAGGCGAGACACGTGTTCGCTTATTTTGACTCCCCCTTCCACTGAGGAAAAACGGGTAGTGGCACATGCCGTGTTCTCCTCGTTAGGATCATAAACTGAAAGAATTGGAACCTTTTTAATTTGTTTCTGGGAGGTTTCACTACAATGTCTCGTTAACTTGCTCACACAGTACGCAGTGGTACTGTGCTGACTCATGTTAAGTGCATTCAATGTGCAACTAAACAATGTTAATTAGTCATAACATATTCATATTTTGAATACAGTTTAAGATTTTAAAAATATGTCGTTACTCTAGGAATATTTTAAAATAGTGGCTCATCTGAATAAAAAATTACAGTGGATGTTCTTGAAATATCTTATGAGATTTTATTGAAACGTTGCTGCGCAATTTCTAAAAAAAAAACCAACTCGTCCCCCACCGTTGTTTTTTATAGCCGAGGTCTTCAGATGTGTAGGATTGGTGCCTTGGCTTCGCTTTGGAAGAACCAATCCGGCATTCGGTTCAAATGATTTCGAGGAATTGACGGGATATCTGAAACGCGGTGGCCACTGTCGTTACTCTAGGAATATTTTAAAATAGTGGCTCATCTGAATAAAAAATTACAGTGGATGTTCTTAAATATCTCGCTCGATAATTCCGCATTAGTAATAATAAACCCACTAGCGAGTCGCTTTTTCGTTCAACAGGATGTTATCACACACTTGACTGACGCTTTCCCGAAGCTAAAATCGAAACGCATTAATAAACGAAATACGGTTCTGTTAAATATGAGGTGCTTGCATTCTTCGCAAATGCAAAGTTCCTCGAATGTACCACGTTCTGCGCTGACTTCAGCTGAACAATGAAGGATGTAAAAGGCAAGAGAAAAAATGCTAATAGCGACCGTCTATTCTTATTCTGGTAACTCGTCAGCCGTGGGTGTAACAAAACTCTCCCGGCTACGAGACTGCATAGAGAGAGAAATACTTTGTACTGTACTGCTGTGCCGGGAACGAAAATTAAGAACGACTGCAGAGGTAGCTTAGCTAGTCCTGGAAACCAAACGCAAAGCAGCGATTGTTAATCCGTAGTGTAGAGCTTTCTGATTGCTTCCTTTAGAAGATACCGAAGCCGACAAAGGGGATGTATAATGGGCTGCCAGGCTGCCGGAAAGTTAGCGCAGGATTCCGACCGAGGAGCGAAACGCCGTGCATCGCGGTAATGAGATAAAATTCTGTAGCCGCCGCGCAACTCGTCGATCGTAATGCATGCGCCTGCGAGCTTTATTAATTAAAAGTTCACAAACGTAATTGTGCTCCATTTTAAAGTTCTGGCAAAATGTTTCAGAAGCTATTAACATCGCAGAAAGTTAAAGAGGAGATTGGCAGTTACGCCGTACGCACGCCATTGTTTGCTAACTTATTAATGAAAGGCGGAGAGGTATTGCACCCGATAGTGGATCGTCCGCGGAAGATAGCGCCGGAGTAAACAGGTCGCACGAGCAACACCGTGCAGCGAAAGGGGCGTTAATTGCAGTATAGTAACACACAAGTCCAGTTGCTCACTTTGGGAAGCATTTTTTTTTTTTCAGTGTATTGGCTTTCGGGCCATGCCAATTCGCCCTCTCAATAGTAGTGTCATTTACGAAGACACGAATCTAAGGAGAAGATAGCACCCGGTTTCGGAGCGGTGAAAAACTCCGACTCGGCTGGGTGTTGAAACCGGGCCCCTTAGCTTAGCAATCCGCCGCGTTGATCGGGCTCCTACCGAGGCGAACACTCTGGGAACTACTGTTATTGTAACAATTTCCACGTTAGTAGTTAATGATAGATATTCCCAAGAAATGAGGAGGATATTCTGTATTCGGGGCGTTACGTATGCACGTGTTCTATAGAAACTCCCCACCACTAGTGATAGCAAGGAGCCATTATACCATTTATATCGAGTATTGATCGTAAATTAAATTTTGTTGTAGTACTGCAGTACTCGAAGACTTCATAATAGCTGACTCCAGTCGAGATGCAATTCTCTTTAGTGCGTATACAACCAGCTGCGAGTTAACAGGTTTAGAAAGACAGTTTGTCTGCTGAGTTGAGTGAGCGAGCGAGTTCAGGACTACCTTCGTGACGTACGCACCTCGGCCTGTCTTTCTCGTGGGCCTCGTGCCCACGGGAGGCTCTCGAGAGAAAGTCGTTAATTTGCAATTATATTATATGAAAAAATATTTTTTTGTTATTTTTTATCCTACTGTACATCTGATAAGACTTCTTTTTTCCTCAATGATGGGTAGATGTATGTATTGCCATTATCGATATTAGTAACGGGCAAAAATCATCTAGATTCTCGATTTCTGGGGTGGGTGAACTACCTGTACACATAATTAAACTCTCGTTGCGCGATTCCTACTCGCACCTAACTGCCTTTTTTTGCATCTAGCAATTATTCCTCAGCACAGCCTTAGTCTGCAATATCCTTACAAAATTTTCAGGCTGTTTCTCACCAACTTGTTTTTAGTTGCTTTGGAAATACTCTCCCCAAACAGGAAGACCTGTGGCACAGTTTCTCGTAGACGAAGTGAGGCAGCGCGACGAACCGGCACGTGGGTGCCGCCGTGGCGCGCCGCCTTGTGGCTGCTGGGGGCGACGCTGAGACCGCAGAGGGCGCGATCCCGGGGCCTCCCGGCGTGTTTAATTCGCGGCGGGTGTCGGCGGGGCATACCTCGGCACCGGCGCCGGCTCACAGGCTAATAAAGACGGCGCGCGTTAATTAAGACTGACGGCGCGCGTGTGCGGGGGGCGGAGGGGGCGGAGGCGGCACCGGTCTCTGGCGGCGGCGCCTCCTCCTGCCCCAGGATTATTATTAATCTGCACGCCCGCGCGGCGCGCCATGCAAAGTAGGCGAGGCGCGCGAAACAATCGCGGGCCGCAGGGAAGCCGCCGGCGAAAATACGGCCGGGGTCGGGGCGGCCCTTCAAAAAGGGATTACCGCGGCTTAGCGGCTGCGGCAATTCGCGCTCGAGGGGGCCATTCATATTTCACACACCAACACCTTCAGCGTGAGCTTTACCCAAGATGCTGTTCATCTGTGTCGCCGCTTCGTTGCGGGCGTCCGAAATATAATAAAGCGCTCGTTGGTATTACATTATTTTCTTTTTCTTCTTTTATGGCAGCTAGAACAAATTTCGAGAGGAAATACGACGCAGGAAACAGCAAACACACTCCAATTTCTTTGAGACAAATTCCCTCAGATCTGACGAGAGCAGGAAAATGACTCGTCTCTTAGGGTAGTAGGTACGTTTCGTCGACAGCGCCGCGATGTCCTCCCACAAATGCAGCACAATGAGGCTGTTACCTGGTGCGACAGGCAGCGCACTGTCTCTTGCTACAGAACATCGCTCCAGCTCCCGCCTTCTGACGTGCGCAGCGTTCTACGTATGTTATTGTTGCTGTTGTTGTTTTTAATCCGAAGCCTGCTTTCATGCAGCTCTATATTCCAGTTTCTCCTGTGCATTGAGCACATATACAGCGTGGCGCACGAAATGTGTTACCATTTTGTTTTTGAATATAAACTTTATTGTCAATACAATCTGAAAGGAACATATATTACAATGAAGAGCCGTCCATGGAGATTTGTTCTAACTCAGCACATGCTCAGTATGTCCACCATTTCGTTTCCTAACTTCCTTCAAACAAACACTGAAGTTAGTGATTACCCTACGGCACATGTCTTCCGTAATTTCACTGCAAGCTTGAAGAATAAGTCTTCTGAGCTCCATTAAATCACGTGTACGTTTCGGGAAAATTTTTTCCTTTAGGTTCCCCGAAAGAAAAAAGTGACATGGATTGAGGTCTGGACTATTGGGGGGCCAATATTGTCCGCCATTGAAGCGACCTGGAAACCTGAATGAAATGATCCGCATGTCGAAATGCTCGTGTAAAAACTCCAACACAGTGTTTGCAGTATGTGGCCTCGCTCCATCTTGAATGAACCACTGCGTGTTGAAGTGCAAGGCAGTAGCAAGAAGCTGTGGAATGAAGCTATTGCGAAGCATGCTCAAATAACGCTCGCTGTTCACAGTTTCTTCAAAGAAAAAGCGTCCAATAAGTCCGTGACTGGAAACTGCTGCCCACGCTGTAATCCTCGGAGCAAAATGTTGTCGTTCATGAAGCACTTCTGGGTTTTCAGTGGCCCAAAAGCAAACATTTTGTTTGTTAACCACACCGTCTAAATGAAAATGTGCCTCGTCTGAAAACCAAACGTTGTTGAGAGTTTCTTCTCTATCCTCCCCCCACTGAGCAAACAGTAGTCTCTGCTGCTTGTGTTCTTCAGTGAGGTTCTGTGCACAGGTCATCTTGTATGGGTACATATGCAAGTCACTTTTAAGAATGCGTTGAACGGAGCGTCTGGATATTCCCAGTTGCACTGCTGCCTTTCTACACGATTTCCCGGGACTTCCCTGTACAGCAACTCGTACCGCTTCAATATTCTCCGGCGAACAAACAGGCTTAGGCCGAGGTCGCTTCGCTTTCAATACTGTTTCTTCCTGCACAAATTTATCATACAACCTGTGGATGGTCTTCTTGCAAGGGACCCATCGTGTGTTAAACTGTTGTCGTAAAGGCCTCTGAGTCACAACAAGGCTTTTCGTTTCAATTGCTGCTTACTAGTCTCCTAGCGGCAGTATCGTGAATTACACGTCATTTCGTAACTCATTTGTTTCTCCAAGCTCTGTTGGTACTGCTGTAGAGATCCCAGCGGGATATCTAATGTGCGTCGTAAATTGTGAAAGAAACAATTGGTAACACATTTCGTGCGCCACCCTGTATAAGAGCGCAATGGCTCTTTGGCTTTAGTTTCAGTGCTGATGCACTAGTACCACCAGAACTCCTATGGGAATAAATAATTTGCCGGTTGGGGCATAATGGACGGGGAGCGCTGCATTGCAGCGTACGATAAGTTGAAATCTGAGTCGGTCAGGGACCTTATCCTGATGGCCGAAGTGGGTAAAGCAACTGCTCATGAAAAGCGGTAATTCCGGTTTCGAGTCGCGATCTGCCTTATCCTGTGCCATGTGTGGCTAGAAGTCAGGAGTTTCCCACCCATCCTTTCCCTTTCTTTCCCTATCTTCTCTCTCTCTCTCTCTCTCTCTCTCTCTCTCTCTCTCTGTCTCTCTCTAGATTCAGTTCAAAGTTTTCGGCTCTCATGGAGACATTTCCATAGCAACTTTCATCCCCTAACAACTCTTATCTCTTATAAATTAAGTTTTAAAGTCTTTTAGTATAACGAAATATTTGCTTAAACTATGTGTTCTTACGCCGAAAAATCGGCGGTCGCTGAAAGTGTTACCTGGCAGAATTCCCGGAAGTTATTTTAAAGTTGTATACGCCAGCAGAAACTCAGGTCTCACATAGTACCATTTAGATTGCCATCGATAAAATGGGGGACAATTATCCTTCCTCCCTAATGCCGCACCATACATTAACCCGCCAAGGTCGCTGATGTTCCACTTGCCGCAGCCATCGTGGATTTTCCGTTGCCCAATAGTGCATATTATGCCGGTTTACGTTACCGCTGTTGGTGAATGACGCTTCGTCGCTAAATAGAACGCGTGCATAAAATCTGTTATCGTCCCGTTATTTCTCTTGTGCCCAGTGGCATAACTATACACGATGTTCAAAGTCGTCGCCATGCAATTCCTAGTGCATAGAAATATGGTACGGGTGCAATCGATGTTGATGTAGCATTCTCAACACCGACGTTTTTGAGATTCCCGATTCTCGCGTAATTCGTCTGCTACTGATGTGCGGATTAGCCGCGACAGCAGCTAAAACACCTACTTGCGCAACATCATTTGTTGCAGGTCGTGGTTGATGTTTCACATGTGGCTGAACACTTCTTGTTTCCTTCGATAACGTAACTATCCGGCGAACGGTCCGTACGCTTGGATGCTGTCGTCCAGGATACCGAGCAGCATACATAGCACGTGCCCGTTGGGCATTTTGATCACCATAGTCATACATCAACACGATATCGACCTTTTCCGCAAATGGTAAACGGTACATTTTAACACGGGTAATGTATCACGAAGCAAATACCGTCCGCACTGACAGAATATTACGTGATACCACGTACTTATACGTTTGCGACTATTACAGCGCCATCTGTCACAAAGCGAAAAACGTGGTCCAGCTATAACGTTCATATTTCTTTACGTACTACACGAATAAGTTATAAAAAATGGTGGTTCCTATTAAAAAAAACGCAGTTTATATCCGTTTGACCTATGGCAGCGCCATCTAGCGGGCCAACCATACCACCATCTGGTTTCCTCCTTCAAGCTAGACGAGTTTCGTTCTTTGTAGTTTTTTCGTTCGATGCTTATTTCGTGAGATATTTGTTTGGCCCGGTCACTATCAATGGACCATCCTATATATTAGCTTACACCGAAATTGTATTTATGGCTTATTGGTTGATGATCATAATATGGAATCTGAACTTACATTAACTATGAACAAGGCTCAACGTCAGAGAGACGGGATGAAGAGGAGGGGTGGCAGGAAGTGGACACAGAAACCGGAAGGAGGAGATGGACAGAGAATGGGGACAGATAGATAGATAGATAGAAAGGGGGGAGAAATGATTGAGAGAGGAAGGGGGAAGGAGGTGGTGGATTTTTGGAGGGGCAGAGATGGGCAGGAGAAGAGAGAGAGAGAGAGAGAGAGAGAGAGAGAGAGAGAGAGAGAGGAGAAGATGGACGGAGGGAGGGGGAGGAAAAGATGGACGGAGAGAAGGGGAAGGAGGAGGAGATGTGCAAAAAAGAGGGGAGAGGGAGGTGGATAGAGACAGGGGAGAGAAGGAGATTAGCACGTGTATCCAATTCCTGTACCTATTAAAAACGCGTGCTTTCTCTTTTCTTTTGTTTCCACATAAGCAGACCGAGCCACAGCAAAGCGTGGCCGAGTGCAGATAGTATGCGATAAAACTGGAATAAGGACCGTGTCATTTAGGGAAGGAATTTTTTCTGTCCTGTGTGTCTTTCTAATCGGACTTGGGTTCTTTAGTTTGCCTGACGAACAAACTCTGTTGCCGAACGGAGGAGGTCAGTAGGTATTTGGCAGTGGGGGGAACGGCTCGTAAAACGCCGCTGTTTGATGGCCACCGCGGGCCGCGGCGGGCTCTTTGGCAGGCGGAGCGTTCCTCGGCGACGATAAATTTCATCGGTGCGCCGCCGTAATGGCTGTTCGATGGAGGATGAAATTGTTCATCTGCGGGATGGGGGCGTGGCCGGCAGCGCGGACTGTCGGCGCGTTGCGGAGGAAGTTGTAAGGCCCGGTGCGGCGAGGCGCAATTACACGTGGCCGCGGCGCCAACTTGGCTGATAAAGGGCGACCATCCCTCCCCCACCGTCTCCTCCCTATCCTGCACGTGGCGTCCGGTGCGACGTGGCCAGGGGGAAGCCACGCTGAGGCGCCTCTCTGGCCAAAATCGACTACTCGCTGCGGGTGCGCGTCACGTGCTTGCGTGTAAGTCACCCTTCAGCCACGTGCCGGGTGAGCAGTGACGTCAGTGATCAACTGACTGGACCGAGCGTTGAATTCTAAAATTTGAGTGTGTTCCAAACTGCGCATGCGAGGAAAAGGGGGACAGGGGTGACGTCTGCTAACACGCCACTTATACACTTGTGTCCAAAATTAAGGCATCACTTGGAAATTTTGCAAAGTAGAAACAATGTAAAGAATACAGAACGTAAACAACTGCAACTTACAGAACATTAGACGAAAATGTTCTTCGTTTTTTCCAAATTAACAGATTTGAACGCACACTTTCCGACAACAGGTTAATTTGCTCACTATGGAGTGTGACCACGTCTGACAACAACGGGGCACGCTGTGAATAACTTCATCAATGTCATGTCGAGGCAATAACGCTCATTCTTCCTGCGGAGCTGCTCGCAAGTCTTGGATAGTGGTTGGTGGATGTTGACGTCATGCTGTCTCCCTAGCGCGTCCCAGACGTTCTCTATGGGACCCCAAATCGGGAGCGCGACCAGGCCACTTCATCCGTGCAGTATCTTCCGTTTCCAAGAAAACATCAACCTCTCGTGGTCTAAGAGGTCGAGTTTTATCATCCATCAGTATGACGTCTGGGAGAACGGGACTTTGAAACAACCGTACATGAAGTCCCAAGACCTCGTCACGGTACCTGACAGCAGCTAAATCTCTCCGACTAACCCATTCAATTTGGAGTGGTCAACATGATCCCTGCTCACACCTTTAGCGATCCTCCTCGATATCTGTTTCTTTCCATAATGTTCGGGTCTCGAAATCGTCTTCCTAATTCCCTTCAGATTTCGATTGCGTCGAGAATCACTCTCCAGACGAAATCAGGACTTATCTGTAAGAATAACATTGGACCACTGTTCGGCTGTACGGGTGGTATGTTGACCACTCCACTCTACACGTTCCCTTCTGCGAATACGCGGCAGAGGCACACATACAGTAGGGCTCCGACAATAAAGGTCACTCTGCCGAAGCCTTCTGTACACCGTTTGCCTCGATACAACACATCAGTGTAAGCTGCGAGATCAGATGCGTTGCTGTGCAGTGATAAGGCGGCACCGTCGTGCCCTTACAGCCAAATCACCGTTCTCTCTTTCTGATGTCACAAGTAGCCAGTCCTACCATGGTCTTCGAGATACAGAATCGATCTCTATAAACTCCCATTTTTATTGCAGATTGAGTTTCTAGACCAAAAAATACTTACGGTTCACTCAAACCATTATCTTCTATTCGTCGTAGATGGCCCTCTTATCAAATAATATCAAGTATGCGTCTTGTTTTTGCAGTGAAAAGCCGACGCATTTGGTTCCTCATTTCATTTACAATCTACATCTAAACATTTGTTTTCTACCGTTTGATAGTGTTGTTCAGTCGGTACTTGAGTGTTGCGAATGTGATCGTATAGTACAAATAATATCGCAAGACATTGACATTTCTGGCAAATAAGCTACGTGTATGGTTGAAATGACTCTAAGCACTATAGGACTTAACATCTGAGGTCATCAGTCCCCTTGAACTTAGAACTACTTAAACCTAACTAACCTAAGGACATCACACACTTCCATGCCCAAGGCAGGATTCGAGCCAGCGACCGAAGCGGTCGCGCTGTTCCAGACTGAAGCGCCTAGAACCGCTCGGCCACACAGACCGCCCAGCTACGTGTATGCTAAATAGTTTTCTTTCCCGTAGAGGGTGGATGTGGTGAGTCCGCATACCATCTGAATGCTTGATTTCGGTGGCCGCTCTCGAATCCTGCCATCTGGCTGACTGAATTCGGTTGTGTTTCCATCCAATCGCCGTTAACTCTCGCGCTGGCCGGTTCACAGACGCACCTGCCATGGATACTAATCGAAATCAAGCGCCATAACCGTGAGAGGCAACGGGGCTAGCCGATATCAACCATCCCAATCGGAAAAGAAAACTATTACAATCATGTTGTTGTTCCTGGATCACGCTAAACGTAGTTCCTAACCTGACATTGAAACTGCTAACCGTGTGTATTGTACTGTACAATCAAATTTGCAATACTAAAGTAAATTTTGAAAATAAATGTCAACTGTTGGAACACACAGATTTACATTTACATTGTAAATGAAATGTAAAATCAAATGCGTCATTTCTAAATTGCAAAAACAGGCACACTTGATATTTGTCGGATGCAACAGCGTCTACCACGAATGGACGAGAATGGTGTGGGTAAACACACGTATTCTTTGGCGTACAATCTCAATATGCAATAAAAATGGGGGAGGGGGGCCGGTTCCATTTGAAAATATACAGTTGATTCCGCCCTCGCAGAAGAGGTGGTTAGGAGATGACGAGTCGTCAAACAGACAAATGTCCCTTTACTGATTTTTTTTTTCACCTGTAACATATTTTTTTTTTCGAGATATTTAGCTGCCTCAACTTAAAACAAGCACCATGTATATTTTCTCGACCAGTGTTTTAATATGTATGGACGGCACGTTTCCCATTCTGTCAGTTCTCGGGAGTGTGGAGAATTTACCATATGAGCTTTGTCAGGAACATCCACTGTGAATTTTGTTTTTGTTACTGATAAATTATCATGATTGTTTGTTTCCTTCATTTTCTCACTTCATTTCGATATTTTCGTAAGATTGATGGTCCCTCATAACCTCACTTTTACTAATCAGACGACAAACTGTAAGCACACAGCGATCACGACCCACGCAGTTTTGACTCTGTCGAGTAAGGGTAGACGACCATTGGAGGCAGACGGAACTCAGTGTAGGAAAAAGTACGCCAGGAGAACTCCAGTAGGATTCACTTGCCACGAGTGATCGATTTAAGGAAAGAAAAACACTTTTCTTTTCCTTTTTCCACTCAGCTGCATTTGTTGTTGTAGTTGTGGTCTTCACTCCAGAGACTGGTTTGATGCAGCTCTCCATGCTACTCTATCCTGTGCAAGCTTCTTCATCTCCCAGTACCTACTGCAACATCCTTCTGAATCTGTTTAGTGTATTCATCTCTTGGTCCCCCTCTACGATTTTTACCCTCCGCGCTCCCCTCCAATACTAAACTGGTGATCCCTTGATGCCTCAGAACATGTCCTACCAACCGATCCCTTCTTCTAGTCAAGTGTGCCACAAATTTCTCTTCTCTCCAATTCTATTCAATACCTCCTCATTAGTTATGTGATCTACCCATCTGACCTTCAGCTTTCTTCTGTAGCACCACAGTTCGAAAGCTTCTATTCTCTTTTTGTGTAAACTATTTATCGTCCACGTTTCACTTCCATACATGGCTACACTCCATACAAATACTTTCAGAAACGGCTTCCTGACACTTAAATCTATGCTCGATGTTAACAAATGTCTCTTCAGAAACGCTTTCCTTGCCATTGCCAGTCTACATTTTATATCCTCTCTACTTCGACCGTCATCAATTACTTTGCTCCCCAAATAGCAAAACTCCTTTACTACTTCAAGTGTCTCATTTCCTAATCTAATTCTCTCAGCATCACCCGACTTAAATCGGCTACATTCCAATATCCTCGTTTTGCTTTTGTTGATGTTCATCTTATACCCTCCTTTCAAGACACTGTCCATTCCGTTCTGCTGCTCTTCCAGGTCCTGTGCTGTCTCTGACAGAATTACAATGTCATCGGCGAACCTCAAAGTTTTACTTTCTTCTCCATGGATTTTAATTCCTACTCCGAATTTTTCTTTTGTGTCCTTTACTGCTTGCTCAATATACAGATTGAATAACATCCCGGATAGGCTACCACCCACTCTTATAACTGCCACCTGGTTTCTGTACAAATTGTAAATAGCCTTTCGCTCCCTGTATTTTACCCCTGCCACCTTTAGAATTTGAAACAGAGTATTCCAGTCAACATTGTCAAAAGCTTTCTTTAAGTCTACAAATGCTAGAAACGTAGGTTTGCCTTTCGTTAATCTATTTTCTAAGATAAGTCGTAGGGTCAGTATTGTCTCACGTGTTCCAACATTTCTACGGAATCCAAACTGATCTTCCCCGAGGTCGGCTTCAACCAGTTTTTCCATTCGTCTGTAAAGAATTCGTGTTAGTATTTTGCAGCCGTGGCTTATGAAACTTATTAAGCAGCATTTATTGACTGCAAGTGGATTTCAGACCGAAACGGCATCATAAGTCATTTTACTGAATGCAGGAACCAACCAAATCTGCGGATTGTGTTATCTTCTGAAAGAGGTTGTGACAAAGTGTTTTGGATGTGTCAAGTATGAAGACACCTCAGTGCAACCACTTGGCACTACTGCAAACTTTAGTCATATTGATCGACACTGGAAATTACGAGAGTGTTTCTTTTGAGACTTCCTACGTGCCGTGGCACGTCGTTGGGAGGAGCGGACGGAACTCCCCGCAACGGCCACGCCGCGGCAAGCAGATGCCTCCCTTCATAACGGCGTGTCAGCCGGCTGTCGCCGTGCATGACGTCACGCGCCACTGGCGACGCGGTGTGGGTCTCGAAGGCGCGACCTCCGCTCCGCCTCCATCCGCCCCGCGTTGCATTATGTATGGCGGGCCCGTCCGGCGCCTGTTGAACAGGTGACGGCTCGGAGCGCCTAATTCCCCCGGGGGACGCGTCCGTCCCATCCCACGCCCCCTCCACCTACTGCGCCGTCCAGCGGCTGTGGCAGCGCCGCCTCCTTGATCACTTGCTGACAAGCGGCTAAGCTTCTCTCGCAGCCGTCACTTTCATGTTTTCCGCCGGAGAAGGAAACAGCTGTCCTGTTGCCAATACGTCACTTCTCTTGTTCCACTAAGGCCATTTGGGACGATCCTTTCGTCGCACGATGTTATTTATTTTGGCTCTGTTAACAAGTGACATGCTGTACAGTTCAGTTACTAAATGACGTACAGGTAAGTAGCTTGCAAGTTACAGGCTGGCGAGAAATATGTATTTCATTTAGCCAAATCTGTTTCGAACATTGACCAATCATTTTCAGCTAGAGTGGAGAGCAGCTACGAAGGCGGGTCATGGTCGGATGTGGAAGTGTACCACGTGACTCACAACCAACCGCGCGTCTTCGTTCTGTGCTGTGTATGGAAGTTCCAACTGTTTATTTCAGTCATAGTGTTCCGTGCTGACTGCTGACTGCCTTCATAATGTTCATCGTTAGTGATGGTAAGCAATCACGCCAAATGGTTCGCAAACAGGCAAGAGGAATAGTGAAGAATACTCAGTATTGTAGAACAGTATAATGTCGTTTATTGAAACTGAACTACACTTCTCGAACAATCACTATATACACACAAAGAAAACAAATAACATGTAGACGACTATTCATCAAGAGTGTCGGTGAGGTCCGTCGGAGCTGGTCCTAGCTCGGCGAGGAACTGGCTGTACTGCTGCTGCGCTGGTCTTATAAAGCCGGCGGAGGTCGGCGGAGTACTCCAACGTTTCCTGTGTCTGTGAGGCGGCCTCTGCAGAAAAAGGTTCGCATTAGTCTCTAGCAAGTTCTGTTTATTTTGAAGAATTGTTTTCCTCTTGGTTGCGCCTGCAAGTGCTTGTGTATGTTATGTGGTACACAGGGATGGCGTGAGTGTAGTCTGCCTGGCAGGGGCCGTCGGTGGCAGACGTAACAAATAGTCTTCCGTTTTTACCAATACTTTCAGAGACAAACCTCCGCTGAATCCACGCCGGCACAAGGCGCGACCGCGGGTCGCGCCGTTGTCTAACGCCAAGAGCAGACAGCTGAAGCCTGTGGTATTGACTTGAGGACCGTTCAGAGAATATCCAGCGAATCTAAGACTTCTATGCAAGCCTACAGCTCAGTTGTTTTCAAAACACCGGGGAAGCAACACAACTGCAAAAAAGAAGAGTGTGAGGTAGACGGTTTCGCGAAAAACGTTTTGCAGCGCCTAGTGTTCAGCATGTATGCTGAAGGCGAGTATCCGACAACAGAGAAACTAGTTTCGCGTATGAAAAAAGCTGAAAATTTTAACGGAAGCAAATTGACCACGTTGAGGATACTGAAAGACGTGGGGTTCAGGTATCAGATAACGAATGATAGTAGGAAATTGTTAATGGAACGAAGCCATATTATAGCTGCAAGGACTGTGTTTTTGAGAACAATGCAGGAGATCAGTGAAGCAGGCACAGCTCGAATTTATTACTTAGATGAAACTTCCATTAATCAGAACCACGCAAGGGCTATGTGCTGGAAAATGAGCAGTGGGTACGATGAATTAAGAGTTCCTGTTGGTAATGGTAGTGGAACTATGGTGCTTCATGTCGGTTTTATTCCCCAGGGTAAGCTGATTTTTAAGGTTCAAAAATGGCTCTGAGCACTGAGGTGATCGGTCCCCTGGAACTTAGAGCTACTTAAACCTAACTAACCTAAGGACATCACACACATCCATGCTCGAGGCAGGATTCGAACCTGCGACCGTAGCGGTCGCGCGGTTCCAGACTGTAGCGTCTAGAACCGCACGGCCACTCCGGCTGGCGATTTTTAAGGTGTCAGATGCTAAGAATACTAAAGATTACCACTGTGAACTGACGTACAGCGTCTTCAAAAGGTGGTTTACACAACAATTATTGCCGCATATTCCTGCGTCTTCAGTTATTGTCGTGGACAATGCGAGCATCCACTCAGTGCAAGTGAACAAAGCTCAAAATACGAACTCCAAAAAGGCAAACATCATTGCATGGAATACCTCGTAACTCGTCGCTTAACAGAGCAGAATTGCTGGTTCTTGTCAATCAAAACAGGCCTGCATACAGAGTTTATGAGAGAGACGAAATTGCAAAGCAGTATGGACATGGACACCGTATCGTTAAATTACCCCCATACCATTGCCATTACAATTCAGTCGAGCTGGTATGATTTCAGGTGAAAGCATATATTGCGGAAAAGAACAATACATTCAAAATTGCCGATGTTGAGAGACTTACACATGAGGCAATAGACACCATCTCAACATCTGCATGGGCACCGTGCGTAAGACACGCAGAAAAACTGCAAGATGAAGATTACAACAGGGAAATTTGCAGGGACATGCTTATGGAACCATTCGTCATAAATCTTGCAGAGTCTGATTCATCTACGTCGGACAGTAAAGACGATGGCGTGGGTTTCTTGTTGTGAAGTAAGTAAGTGCCAATTACTGCTACTTATGACTTTGTTTGTATGACTGTGCCTGCAGCAGCATAAGAAATTATTAGTAACTTAAGTTTCGTCTTTGACCTCGTAACAATGCCGTGTTTTTTAATAAAACACATTTCGTTCGATTAAGTACACATACTATAACGCCGTAGCAGGTTGCACAATAAAAGAAAATCAACTTTTAGTAACATATGAACGATCTGTTTCTGATATTCTTATAGTCACAAATTATTAAAACTAGAAAATGCTTGAAATGTATTCGATCACTGTGGGTGCATAATGTAAGCAATGCAAAAAGTCGTTTGATTAACGAAACAAATCGTTGTCACTCAAAAACGGAACATTAAACATTGACAGTATTTAAAGAAAGAATGAAGCTACATCATGATTACTGACAAAATAGTGTGTGTATCGTCTTGAGGATGAAGCTCTTCCGCTTTTGTTTGCTTTTCACATAAACTGGTGTTTTGGAAGGGATCCACATTGAGCAAAACACAATTGTTTCTTTTTGTGCTATCATCCAGAGACGTTTCGTTGAGGTTTCAGCTTCATCGCTGGGCTTTTATTTGCTTTCTGTTGTACAACAGGAAAAATATACGTTACTACTTACATATAAATTAGAGTTTTTAAGAAAGTTTTTACAAATCTGAAAGCTGCATAAAGTTTTGCATCAGTACGTTGTTACCACATGCAGTGGTTTTCCTGGTTTTTATGTTTTTCTTTACAGCTGTTTTACATTTAGAGTCTTCAGCCATATAGAACATAATGTAGAGAAATTATTTATCTCGATATTTTATACGACTGGGAATGTTGTGATTGAATTCAACATTAATTAATTCTATGTGGAAGTTCGTGTGTGCGCGCCGGCCGAAGTGGCCGAGTCGTTCTAGGCGCTACAGTCTGGAACCGCGCGACCGCTACGGTCGCAGGTTCGAATCCTACCTCGGGCATGGATGTGTGTGAAGTCCTTAGGTTAGTTAGGTTTAAGTAGTTCTATGTTCTAGGGGACTGATGACCTCAGAAGTTAAGTCCCATAGTGCTCAGAGCCATTTGATCCATTTTTTTGTGTGTGTGCGCGCGTAAGGATTCTCGTTACTAAGAATGCATTTCTTAAAGTTCACTGTGGAACGATGTGTATGCTAGCGTCAGCTGTCTCAGTGCGTGAACTGACGGAAGGATATTGGCAGCTTTGCAACGTATCATCCTTATCTCTCTGCGGAGAATGCGCGACGCACCCGCCTTTGTAGCTGCTCTCCATTCCAGAACATACGTAAATTACTGTGGAATTTTATCTTTTTGTTCCGTCCAACACTTTGAGGTGCGTGGTAGTGTTTGTTTTATTAGATATATTGGTCTTCTGACCGATTTGATGCGGCCCGCCACTAATTCCTGTCGTGTGCCATCTTTTCTTTCTTCGGTTTGTATTGTACCACACGTTAATCTGCCATTTGATTTGCGGATAAAGCTTACTTGTCTCGGTGGCCACGGTTTCTTGCGGAAAACGAAAATCGAACTTCGGAAACTGATTTTCGATGTCGTGTTAACATGTTAAACTGAATCGATTTTGGTTTGCCCGATTAAATACCAGTTCCCCCAGCGTCGGTATTTGTACACGAATGGTGTCTGTAAAATAGTTGTTCCGATTTCTTCAGCACGGTAAACTTAAGTTTCTCGTATTAGTAAAGAGAGAGCACGATTTCCTGATGACCGTCAGTGAACTTGTGAGGAGGAGAAGGAGGAGGATAAAAGCAGTAGTCCTCCCTTGGGCATGGGCATGTGTGTGTGTGTGTGTGTGTGTGTGTGTGTGTGTGTGTGTGTTGTTCTTAGCATTAGTTAGTTTAAGTAGTGTGTAAGGCTAGGGACCGATGACTTCAGCAGTTTAGTCCCTTAGGAATTCACACACATCTGAACGTAAAAAGCAGGAGAAGAATAGCGTTCCAGAAGTTATTTGTAGAAGGGCAATTGGTAACAAACTGTTCTTTTCAAGAAAGGAAAAAAGAAACTTAATCATGTAAATACAACTTAAATATTGCGTGGAAAAATAATAAATGAAAGTCTCCGAAATATACCTAAATCTGATTGAAGAAAAACAGGTTTCTAAAAAGGGAGGTACTGTAATCATGTTTTTACAATAAAACCAATAATTTAAAAATACGGAAAATCAACACGCCTACCTTACAAAGATTTCGGAAAATCATTTGACTGTGTTCGCAAGTAAAAGGTACAGGAGCCTGCAATCTTTTATAGAGACGATGAACCCAATTTATGATGTCTTCAGCTGCCTATCTTCTACCTTTCTTAGATCCCAGCATTATGCTCCGAGGAAGAATGGGGGAACTGTCGTTGCTTATGATACAGTGAAGTGAGTCTGTATACCAATATCAGATTCATGATAGGTATTGTAAAGCAGTACCACAGACAGACGTAATACAGGTAATTAGACGGGGATACAATGTGTTTCCATCGCTATTTAACATTTGTGAGGACTTAATAAGAATCTGGTGCGACGACAGTATATCTCTGGGAATCAAATTAGTAAGTCAACATTATGGAACTGTACTGATGTAATTACTCAAGAAAGTGAAGACAAACCAAGACCAGTGTGTAAACAACTTGTCTTGAGATCTAAATATAATTTACAGATTTGACCAACTAAAATTAAGGTAGTGCCTTTCCTACAAAAGAAACGAGTGAGAGCAAAAATCCGTATCGATGGTAACATATTTGAACAAGTGTCCCGTTTCTAGCCGCTTAGCTGCGAGTTAGCGTACGAAACGATAAGAATGTAAGAAATAAGACAAAGACCTATCCTAGAATAAGAAGACAATTGCAAGAACTCTCAAAGAGAAGGTGAGGAAAGGGTTGCAAATCAAACTTTATAAAGTACTGGCAGTTTCCACCATTTTCAACGAATCAGAATGTCGGTCTCTAAGAAACAAAACTCTTCGATAGTTGGAAACATTCGAAACGAAGTACCTCAAATCAGTAATAGGTTGCTGCAGAGACGAATATCTGCATAAATGCTGCACCAGGTGTAAAATACACAGCAGACAAACCTAAAAACAATAAAGGTGATTAGGTGGAACGTGTTCTACACACATTGGAGTCCAGAACCCAATAGCAAGGCCTTACTTTATAGATCTTTGAGGAAAATAGCGGCCATCAGGAGAAATCACAAACCCCTAAGTCAGCTACGTAGACTCCCGCGACAACCCATTTAGGAGGATTAGGGAAAGACCGACCTATCAGTTCTAGGCTGAAGAAAGCCTTCTTCCCTCAGAAACTTGCCCTATTGAGACAATAACCAGAGGTAGAACACACAGACGCTGTCCAGAAACCAGATGTTAAAAGATCAGTGGGCAGACCGATGAGATTTATGTTAGGCTGAACCTGGAAAGCTAAAAGAAGAAGAAGAACCGAACGATTTGTCTCGTAACGAGCTACTAGGGACCAGGGATTCCTCGCCTCCGTTCAGCAAAGAGCTCTCATCTATCCGTGAAAGGCTAACTATGTAGCCAGTAAATAAACGAAAGTTTTGAAACCTCGTCCTTCAAAACGTGGGAGGCATCCGTCCAGACATGGAGTTGTTTTTGTAGCTGCATTGTATCTTTTGTTCGTATTTTAGTGTGTTATTTGCTGTCTGTTCCCTCGTGGCTGTTCAATGGTTGAATTTGCAAGTCTCTCTTCTCCTTTTGTCCGGCGGTGTATTTGGAGGAAATTGCCCAGAGACATTTTCACCTGAAACGCGGCATCTGTGTGGGGGGGGGGGGGGGGGGGGGGGGAGGTAGAGAGAGAGAGAGATGTCCGCATGATCTTGCTGCATCCTCCTTCCCTGCCCTCCCCCCCCAAATATCTCTCTCTATCTCTCTCTCTCTCTCTCTCTCTCTCTCTCTCTCTCTCTCTCTTGTCCTCCTCCATTTCTCGGACTCGCCTGTAGGAAACGATCGCTTAATTATCTTGCCCGCCGCGCACGGCGGAGAAATTTAATTCTCCGAATAAGCTGCCGCTGCCGACTGCCGATTCTACGCAAGCCGCTACCGGATTTTTCTTACATTTTCTCCCGACTCTTCTTTTTTTCTTTAAAAAAAGTGCTGACTCAGTCCTCATTTGTTTCATCCGCGGCACAGAATTTAAGAAGAAATAATATTTAACTGCCGACTCGGCACTTTTCTTGCCGGCGAAATCCGACGATTGAGCACGGCAGAAGAGATCAAACTTCCTTCTTTTTCCGGCTTAGCATCTCCAGACGGCGAGGTCGCGAAGCCGGCCGGTATCTGATTACCGCGCCGACTGGGAGATTGCGTTCTGCGCCCGCTTTGCGCAGTAACTTAAGGTCGCATTCAGATGGCCGCATAAATGTTTAATAGAAGCTGGAGCTCTGCGTTTCAGGTAATTATGGACTATTGTGCGAAATTTCTCTGAAGAAGTCGCGCGTTCCGAGGTCCAGCCGAAAAGCAGCGAGTGCCGTATTGCGAGAATTAAATTAGCCAACATCGAAGCATTTATTAAAAAAGATGGTAATTCTCGTGCTAATAGACTGTCAAAATTTGTTTTGATTATAGATTGACACTGGTAGAAAAACACACAGGGAAAATGTACAGCTAGACATTTCTTCTGCTTTCTTGAGAAATGACAGTATTATTTTAGCCCCAAGTGAAACACCGATTGTCATGTGCTCTTGTCAGCCTAATGTATATGATTTAGCAGACGCAGGAGTGGGTATGTTTCTTGAGGTTATCCCGGCGTATAGAATATTGCATCAACTTTCTTGCGTGCATCTGGGACAAAATTATTACTTCTTCCGGTAATTTGCTGATGACAAGTGCATCCATCTTCAAGGTGAGTCGGTTACTAAATTAAGACCACTTGGCACTGTACAGTAAATGAGCGTTTGTCAAATGTGACACGCTTGGGAGAGGTATTCAGTAGAAATGGGTATACAGAACATCAGATTAAGGGAGCTGTTCAAGCAAAAACGCCAGGCCAACCGAGAAGAAAGATATGTTTTAACCGTATGTGGAAAATGTTTCTTCAAAAATTACCAGAATAATGAATGAGCATAAAGTGGATGCTACCTTCTGTCCACCGACCGGGGTCCGTGAAAGACGATCTGCTTTTACGAAAATCGGTCAGTTACGAAATTCCTTGCCGGTGTAGTAAAAGCTACGTACGACAACAATACGGACTATACTAGAACCGTACATCGAACACCAGTGAGACACGAGCTTTCTACAGGCCAACAACTCTACTGCATTAAATTTCCAATGGTCAATTCATGGATTATCAGAAAGTAAAATACTGGCCATAGGTTTATACTGTCAGAATTCAGCGGTCAAGGAAGCTCTAGAAATATATTTAGCACACAACTTGCTCAACCGAGAAGTGAGTTTCTGCCCGCATCTCGTGGTCGTGCGGTAGCGTTCTCGCTTCCCACGCCCGGGTTCCCGGGCTCGATTCCCGGCTGGGTCAGGGATTTTCTCTGCCTCGTGATGGCTGGGTGTTGTGTGCTGTCCTTAGGTTAGTTAGGTTTAAGTAGTTCTAAGTTCTAGGGGACTTATGACCACAGCAGTCCCATAGTGCTCAGAGCCATTTGAACCATTTGAAGTGAGTTTCCAGCTCGACGGATCATGGAAACCACTCATTTAACATAGCCGTCTCAGAGGTTTGTTGTCATGAGTCTTTGCTGCCTGACATTCCAACATACGCCCCGCATGTTAATAATTAACCAGCTAATTAGTAAGCACTATGAATTTGATGTGTTATTCTTAGATACATAAAGTTTTATATATGACTAATGCTCTTGTGCCAATTGTTTTATCTGTGACGCACGCCCATTTGCCCCACAGTATATTTGCTCCACGTTGTTTTAATTTATTAACCGACTCACACTGAAACTAGACGTACGATAATCAGCCGAAGTATCCGAAATAGAAATAATTTTCTTCTGGACAGACGCGACTGAACGCATACCGTTTCTGACTAGAAACTGTCGTAAAAGTCCAACTTGCTATCGCAGGGTGATTAAATAATCTGTGAAGTCCACATTGTTACCATCCAAGATGGCTGAAAATCTGTGTTAGACGTATCACAGTTCAGATCTTATGCAGAAA
This sequence comes from Schistocerca serialis cubense, assembly GCF_023864345.2. Lineage (NCBI taxonomy): Eukaryota > Metazoa > Arthropoda > Insecta > Orthoptera > Acrididae > Schistocerca > Schistocerca serialis. Next base: position 864,096,978 of record NC_064641.1, on the reverse strand, counting down.
CTGAATTTTAGTTTCGCTATAAGAATGGTCTTAGCTATCCGAGACATTGAAACGTGAAACCTTGTTTGCGTTTGCTCTATTATAATCTGCGGTGTCTTTTGGCTTGGGTTTACTCAGTACATTCACGAACAGTGTTTCTGCCTCGCGGCCCGCGCGACATTCAGCGTCATTTCGCAAACTTCACGCAGTCCGTTGATACAACTTTGCCTCTCCTGGTCAGCGCAACAGATTGCACTGGTCTCGCTTCATTAGGCGTGTCTCCAGACTCAACCTTCGTTGTGAGATGATTATAAACTGTGACCAAAGCTCACAGAAACATTTGGTACACTTAAAGGTGTGCCGTGTATGGCGATCAAAAGTTGCAGCTAAATGGTACATACGGGACGAGTATAGAAGCGAGATCTGAGCGGTCTGCTACGGTCACGTGTGCAGCGAATGTGGTAAAATGTCCCGAGTTAAATTGCTTTGGAAGTGGGATGATAACTGGTGCAAGGCGCATGGCTCAGTATACTGGAGATTACAGAAGAATTCGGGTTTACGAGGTCAACAGTCTCTGTGTAGTTCTTCAGTACAGCAAAATTTCCACCCATATAAATCGTCGTAAAGGAAGATCGCAGTTCGTCTCCTCAGACCCATACGGGGCGATCTACAGTCCGTTGTGAGTCTGTTCAAATGGTTCAAATGGCTCTGAGCACTATGGGACTCAACATCTCAGGTCATAAGTCCCCTAGAACTTAGAACTACTTAAACCTAACTATCCTAAAGACATCACACACACCCATGCCCGAGGCAGGATTCGAACCAGCGACCGTAGCAGTCCCGCGGTTCCGGACTGCAGCGCCAGAACCGCACGGCCACCGCGGCCGGCTGTGAGTCTGTAGTTGTACGGCTTTCTGATGCGATACACTAGCATTATGAAGCAGCGGTATGTGAGTGTGGCTATGTATCTTAGCTTCACTTGCTCATTGTGCCAGGAACAACATCATCCGCAAGCTAACAAATAGCAGATGGGGAGCGCAACCTACAGTTCTCCGCACGTCAGCTTTAGCTTTATGTTTCTCCACTGCGGAGTACTCGGCACCCGTTTGGCAAAATTCCACCCACGCTGAACAAGTAAATATAGCATTGAATGAGACTGGACGCATCGTGACAGGATGCCTCCGCCCAACTCCCACAAAGCAGCTGTACCACCTCATGGGCATAGCCCCGCCAGACATCAGAAGAAGGACTGCCGCAGAAATCGAGAAACATAAACAGGAGACAGATCCCAGGCATCCACTGTTCGGATACAATCTTCAACCTCGCCGACTTAAATCAAGGAAGAGTTTCCTACGAACAACTGAAGCAACTCTTTTATCGCCTAGAGCACGACGAGAAGAGCTGTGGTACAATGTGGACCCAGGAAGACCAGGGAATAGCCCCAGGGAAGAACCCACAGCTGGCTCTGAACTCCCATATACGACCTGGAAAGCCCTGAATAGACTACGAAGAGGCGTATCAAGATGCAGAGCAAACTTGGAAAAATGGGGCTACATCAGTGCAGACGAGCCCTGCGAGTGTGGAGAACAGCAAGACCCACAACACCTACTGGTCTGCAGGAAACTAAACAACCCGTGTTCGACTCAAGACCTATTTGAAGCAAATGACAAGGCTATTCAAGCTGCAGTGTATTGGGCTTCACGTGGGATATGAAAATCGCTCTGTTTCGCATCCTTAGCGCTTATCGTTATATGTTACATACTTTTCTATATTATTGTAGTTAATTTACCTTATAACCATGTATTATTGTATTATAACTGCTTCTCTTGCATTGTAATATAATTTTTTTTTTTTGTAAAATGGTGATGTCTTGGATACGATAAATAAAATAAAATACTTGCTCATTCGCTAGGCCTGCGAAGGTCTACATTTACGTCTGGAGAAATTAAAGATTCTTTTCAGGTTCTTTCCCGCTCTTGCAATCGAATTGTAGGCAATAGCTCTTGGGTGTATTCGGTTGTGTCGTATGCATCAAGCGGAAATAACTTCTGACTGTCGCGACTAGGATGCAATACTCTCTGATATATGAGACAGTCACTCTCAGTTAATTGCGAATTTGTATTTGAATATACATATCCTCTGACTACTTTAGGAATGATAGATTTTAAACCACTATTCGCTATTCAAAAGCATCTACGTGTACATCTACATCGATACTCCGCCGGCCACGGTAGGGTAAATTGTACCCTGTACTATTACCCGTCATTTCCCTTCCTGTTCCTCTCGCAAATAGAGCGAGGGAACAACGACTGACTGTTTGCCTCCGTTGTTGTTGTTGTGGTCTCCAGTCCAGAGACTGGTTTGATGCAGCTCTCCATGCTACTCTTTCCTGTGCAAGCTTCTTCATCTCCCACTACCTACTGCAGCCTACATCCTTCTGAATCTGCTTAGTGTATTCATCTCTTGGTCTCCCCCTGCGATTTTTACCCTCCACGGTGCCCTCCAGTACTAAATTGGTGATCCCTTGATGCTTCCGTATGAGCTCTAATTTCTCGTACCTCATCTTCGTGGTACTCACGCGCAATGTATGTTGGCGGCTGCAGAAGCGTTCGGCAGTCAGCTTCAAACGCCGGTTCTCTAAATTTTCACAATAGTGTTACTCGTAAAGAACGTCCTGCAGAGATTCCCATTTCAGTTCCCGAAGCAATTTCGTAGCACGTGTTGCTCTAACCTCTCAGTAACAAATCTAGCAGTCCACCTCCGAACTGCTTCGATGTCTTCCTTCAGTCCGACCTGGTACCGACCCCAAACACTCGAACAGTACTCAAGAACAGGTTGCACAAGGGTACTGTATGCGGTCTTCCTTGCAGGTGAACCTCTCTTTTCTAAAATTCTCCGAATAAACCGAGATCGACCATTCGCTTTCCGTACCATAGTTCTCTCATGCACGTTCCACCTCATGTCACCTCTTTCCCTTCAGAACATCACAGTATTCAGACTTGACTTCAGAAATACGTAATATGTAGTGGCCATAGATATCCTTGCATTATTGCTTGAGTGCCGTAATCAGTCTTGATTTTAAATTAATGTTTTCGAGTTATTTTGGAATCATTTTTATAGATAAATTTCTAGGTTCACTATAAATATTAATATGTGCTATTCACTTCAACACATCAAAAAGTTTTAGTGTACAGAGTAGAGTACAGATTTTTGCCAAGCAATAACTTGAAATTATTGTACTTGTATACATTATATGATCAAAAGTATCCGGACACCTGGCTGAAAATGACCTAAAATTTCGTGCCGCCCTCCATCGGTAATGCTGGAATTCAGTATGATGTTGGCCCACCCTTAGCGTTGATGACAACTTCCACTCTCGCAGGCATACGTTCAATCAGGTGCTGGAAGGTTTCTTGGGGTATGGCAGCCCATTCTTCACGGAGTGCTGCACTGAGAAGAGGTATCGATGTCGGCCGGTGAAGCCTGGCACGAAGTCGGCGTTCCAAAACATCCCAAAGGTGTTCTATAGGATTCAGATCGTGACTCTCTGCAGGCCAGTCCATTACAAATGATTCAAATGGCTCTGAGCACTATGGGACTTAACATCTGAGGTCATCAGTCCCTTAGAACTTAGAACTACTTAAACCTAACTAACCTAAAGACATCACACACATCCATGCCCGAGGCAGGATTCGAACCTGTGACCGTAGCGGTCACGCGGTTTCAGACTGAAGCGTCTAGAACCGCTCGGCCACATCGGCCGGCAGTCCATTACATGAATATTATTGTCGTGCAACCACTGCGCCACAGGCCGTGCATTATGAACAGGTGCTCGATAGGTTGAAAGATGCAATCGCCATCCCCGAATTGTTCTTCAACTGTGGGAAGCGAGAAGGTACTTAAAACATCAATGTAGGCCTGTGCTGTGATAGTGCCACGCAAAACAACACGGGGAGCAAGCCCCCTCCATGAAAAACACGACCACAGCGAAACACCGCCTCCGAATTATACTGTTGGCAGTACACACGCTGGCAGATGACGTTCACTGGGCATTCACCATACCCACACTCTGCCATCGGATCGCCACATTGTGTCCCGTGATTCGTCACTCCACACAACGTTTTTCCACTGTTCAATCGTCCAATGTTTGCTCCTTACACCAAACGAGGCGTCGTTTGGCATTTACCGGTGTGGCGTGTGGCTTATGAGCAGCCGCTCCATGAAATCCAAGTTTTATCACTTCCAGCCTAACTTTCACAGTACTTGCACTGGATCCTGATGCAGTTTGGAATTCCTGCGTGACGGTCTGGATAGATGTCTGCCTATTACACATTACGACGCTCTTCAACTGTCGGCGGTCTCAGACGAGACCGGCCTGTACGCTTTTGTGCTGTACGTGACCCTTCACGTTTCCACTTCACTTTCACATCGGAAACGTGAACCTAGGGATGTCTAGAAGTGTGAAAATCTCACGTACAGATTTATGACACAAATGATACCCAATCACCTGACCACGTTCGAAGTGTATGAGTTACGCGGAGCGCCCCATTCCGCTCTCTCACGATGTCTAATGACTACTGAGGTCGCTGATATGGAGTTCCTGGCAGTAGGACGCAGCACAATGCACCTAATACGAAAAACGTATATTTTTGGGGGTGTCCGGCTACTTCTGATCACACAGTGCATATTATAATCATCGTGCCTGCATATACGTCTTGTACAGAATCTGACAAGTCTCAAACGGTAAGTGAAAGCCTTACGTCACCTGCAACATTTTCTGTCTTTATTCATTTTTAACGAATGACCAATGAATTGCAGGCCCTGGCATTTTCTTTATTCGCACGGTCGTCGATTCTCTGGCGAATACATACGGTGGTGCCAACTACTCGTGCGTAGTTGGAATCTGCCGTCGGATGGCAACTAGTTACTGCACCACCCATGAAAAAAAATATAAAATAAAATAAAATGAAAAACAAGAAGAAATTGGTAGTCGAAACAGGCATTCGTAAATCGGCACTGAAAAAGCACTGTGACTTACGATGTATCGTTTCTGCGTTAAGACCTAAATATTAGTATCACTACAAGCGGGAATGCTTCTGATTTGATTGTGGGCTGTCAGCACTCTGTTTCTACCAAGACTGTACGGAGACAAATGTGCCTCATAGGCTCCAGCACTCGTCTCCCTTTGCCTTGCTATGAGGTCTGGCCACTCAGTGTATAACCTAATACCGTATATTTGTTATAATGCGGTGAAATCATTTTGGACCTATTTCTTGCCCGATAAAAATACATCTGAGCGACACCTGTTTCCAGAGAGAATTTATTTACCGTGCAGATTGTCGAAAGCGGCCGGTGGGTTGCGTATGCCGGCTTGGTCTCTGCGTGTCACGTACGGCAGACACGTGCGTAATTCACAAAAGCGAGCGCGCGTCACCCATTCCGGACACATCGTCTCTCTCTCTCTCTCTCTCTCTCTCTCTCTCTCTCTCTCCCTCCCTCTCTCCCTCTCCCTCCCACGTTTTTTTCCAGTCTGTGCGACCGCAGGTGGAGCGCCCTTTCATTTGATGCGTGCCGCCGCGTTTAAACGCTTGAAAAGTGCGCCGCTTTCACAATTTTAAAATAGTGGCCGATGTGCGGCGCTCAGCGACCCAGTCTCCATGACGGCTGCCAGGCGAAAAAGAAAAAAGAAATATATACAGCGAGAAAGCACTGTGACTGCGTGGTCTTTTTTTCCGTATCGTCTCATTATTCTCGTCAAATGCCTCTGAAACTCAGCGCTAGCCGTGCCATTGACCGTGATTCTAGTCCACGTATCCGGAATAATTGCTAGCCTTAATTTGAAACCCACAGCGGTAAAAAAAAAAAAAGAAAAAAAATCGCTGCAGCAGAAAACGGCAGCACGCGCACGCGTTTAGAGCCTTGTTCCGAAGAGCACAGGCCGCTTCGATTGCAGTGTGCTCTCTGCGTGCGCGCGCGCGCGTATGTGTTCATTTTGCGCGACATGCTGTGACCTCAACTGGCGGAAAATGCTCTAATGCATAATGGCGCTCCGTGGACGAAAGCTTTTGCTTTGAAATGCAATTTCCGCTGAAATGGGACGTTTACAGAGAAATCCCTGACGACTATCACCAATGCGCTCAACCTTTCGTCTCATCTGCGAAATAAATTCACCAAAATTATTAATCAGTAACTTGCTCCGCACGTTATCCACCACTTAAACGTTTGTCAGAGTGTTTCCGTGTTGTGTTGTGCTGCACTGTGCAACTCCTTCAGTATGGAAGACGTGTTTTCTGCGTTTGTAAGTTACTGCAGTCAGTGCTCATATTACTTCCTGCGATTACGCAGGATTGCAAGGAAGCTTGTATCCTCGGTAGTTGGGCTGTCAGCGCGGTGGATTGCTAAGTGAAGGGGCCCGGATTCGATTCCCGGATTCGCGGCCCTGTCGGAGATTTTCCTCCCCTCGGGAACTGGATGTTGTGTTCTTTTCAAGTCCATATAGTCATAATTGACATTGCACTGTTGAGATGCTGTTTGGACACGTCCCTTTGATGTAATTCATTGTCTGGTTCGGAGCCCCACAGTCACAAACCGGGGACTCTATAGGACCCCATTTGTATAGAGAGTCTGCGCATCGTACATGGCCAGTGCGAGCTCTGTTCAGTTTGACCCACAGCTTCCTGTCGAGGTCTCTGCCTGTAGTATCACAGATATACTTTCGGAATCACTCTCACTCTTCAGGATTTTCAATAAGTTGGCACTTCTGATCCCACAGGTCTCTCACCTCGATATTCTGCTTCCCATAACGATGCATTTCTTGAATGGAATCTGTTTCGTCGTAGATGTGGTATGTCTCTCTGTATGGGTAATTCCTGGTTCTCCTGTAACTTACCGTATTCCTTAAGGAAGGTCTCGCTTCTACGCATTGCGTGTGGATAGATGTTGCTAAGGAGAGGAAGCCAGTAAATGGGCGTTGACCGGATCGTCTCAGGTATTAACCGCGTAGTGTGGTTCAACTAGACGCCGATCAGGTTGGTGTGGCAGCTGTTAAATTATTACTGGCACAATACTCTGCTACTGAGAAGGTCAGCGCAATTGATGATGTGCGCAAGGTATCTGCTGAGGCTCACCATGTCATTCCACACATTTAAAAAAAATATTATTACGAGTTTTTATCTTGGCAGCAGTATTTTCAAGATGTGTTTTATACGAAAGGCTTCGTTCAAGGGTGACACCAAGGTACTTACAGTACTTGTTATTGCAAAGAGTGTTTCCGTCAAGTTTCATTTGAGCTCCGTGTTAACTTGTTTGTTGTTCAGATGGAATGAACATACTTCAGTTTTACTTGTACTGGGTTTAAATCGCCACTTTCTAAAATAGGAGTTCATAACGGCTAGATATTCTGTGAGAATTGTCTCCGCGAAGTTTTAAAGCGATGTTTGATATGTCTTTGTTTTGCATTTTCTAGCACTATATGAAATATATAATTTTTTTTAAAATTTTAGTGCAACTTCCCTATGCTTCACGTTACAAATAAGCAATGCTCTAACAAAACATAAATTAAATACCGAAAATTTCAATTTTGCCATAAATACTGTTTGTTTTTAAGTAACAGACAGGAGGATAATTATGTTTTATCAATATGTTCCGTAGTTTTCAAGGCCCTTTATGCTTCCTCACTCAGTTTCTAGGCGGTTCACCGCTGCCGGTTTGTAGGGGAATCTAGTGAGACACTGATCGCATGCAGTCGAAATGAGGTACCGCTCGACAGGTATGCGACACACTTAATGCGGCTACGATCTGAACTGAGCAAAACTACTAACTGCCGTAATCGACGCTTGCTTACGATATTCTACCGTACGATACGGTAGTTCTACAACTTATGCTGTGACAGAGGCGTTCGCCGTCATTGTGTTGTCTGTGTAGCTAGTTTAAGTTTGCGGCAGGTGGTTAATTATCCCTAAGGAACACACACACACACACACACACACACACACACACACACACACGCGCGCGCGCGCACTTTGAGGGTACGTGCCTCTGCTCTTTAATTGCCGCAAACTGTTTTCCGACTGAACGCTACGCAGCCGGCAAATGAGCGAATTAAAGGAAATTAATCGGCCAACGACCGCTCGTACAGCGAGCTGATGGGCGAGGGGTGAGAGGGGAGGGGTGGAAGTGTAGGACACGTGCTACTGGTGGGCAGGTGGGCACCCGTTGCACCCACCATTCTCGGAGGAGCTGGTTGCTTAACATTCGCCTGCACGGTACGTATTGTACGGCAGTCTGCGGACGCAATAATGTTGCCCTCGAAACGGTTGCAATTTGGCTGCAAAACACGGCAGTAATGCGGTATGGTTCAGCAATATTGCTGACCTACACCTACATCTACTTCTACATCCATACTCTGCAGACCAGTGGGATTGACGGAGGACATCGAAAGGGTGCAAAAAAGGGCAGCTCGTTTTGTATTATCACGTAATAGAGGAGTGTGGCAGGTAGGATACGTGAGTTGGGATGGAAGTCATTAAAGCAAAGACGTTTTTCGTCGCGGCGAGATCTATTTACGAAATTTCAGTCACCAACTTTCTCTTCCGAATGCGAAAATATTTTGTTGGGCCCAACCTACATAGGTAGGAATGATCATCAAAATAAGAGAAATCAGAGCTCGAACAGAAAGGTTTAGGTGTTCGTTTTTCCCGCGCGCTGTTCGGGAGTGGTATGGTAGAGAGATAGTATGATTGTGGTTCGATGAACCCTCTGCCAAGCACTTAAATGTGAATTGCAGAGTAATCATGTAGATGTTGATGTAGATGCAGATGATACGTCGTATTATACAAATTGTTAGTGCGTTGACCCATTCCATTCACGTATCGAGCGCGGGAAGAATGATTGTTTAAATGCCCCTGTGCCTGCTTTTATTGATCTGATCTTGCCATCACTATCCATTAGTGAGTGATACGTTGGGGATTGTAGTATATACCTGATCATCATCATCAGTGTTCTGCCAAAAGGCAGGTTTTCACATGGTAGTTGGGAGGGCTGTCCGGTCTTCTGCCATGCTCTTCCCTTTATGTCGTCTGTCATCTTGTATCTCCTTCTTCCTCTCAGTCTTCTCCCACAAACCAATCCTTCCAAAGCATCTGCTAGCAAGCAGTCCCTTCTCAGTGAATGTCCCAACCAGTTCTTTTTCCTTTCTCTTACAACCTTCAGCAGACATCTTCTCTCACCAACCCTTTCCAATACTCTTTCATCACACACTCTTTCCATCCAGCTTATTCTCTCCAGTCTCCTCCACATCCACATCTCAAATGCTTCTAACCTTTTTTCATCGTCTCGTCTCAGCGTCCATGTTTCTGCCCCATATAGTGCCACACTCCAGACAAAACATTAGCCAAGCCTTTTCCTTAGTTCTTTATCTAATTTGCCACATAAGAGTCTCCTCTTTCTGTTGAATGCCTCCTTCGCTATGGCAATTCGAGTTTTCAACTCCTGGTGACATCTCTTCAGTTATTGTGCTTCCAAGATATTTAAATGCACTTACTTGGCTAATGGTAGATCGTCCTATTTTAATATTGGACAGTCTGCATCTTGTACTGATGACCATACTCTTTGTTTTTGCTGTGTTTATTTGCATCCCATATTCCATACAAGCTTCATTCAGATCTTTCAGCATGTTATTCACTGTCTGCTCACTTTCTGCCACTAATACCACGTCATCAGCAAATCTTATACAGTCTGCTCTCTTTCCAACAATACATATTCCTCTTTTCCCATCTAAGCTTTTCGCAATAATCTCTTCAAGGTATACGTTAAACAACAGTGGGGAAAGGCAACAACCTTGTCTAACACCTCGTCATCATTCAAAGCCGGTTGCTGAAAATTTGTAAGCAGGATTTCTCTGGATAGTTTACGTCTATCTTCAGGAGTCTGCCGTTCAGTTCTTTCAACATCTCAGTGACACTGTCCAACGGGCCAGACAAACCGGTGACCTTTCGTGCTGTGCTATGTATACGTTCAATATTTCCTGTCAGCCCTATTTTGTACCGCTTCCCCACACTTGAGCAGTTTTGTAGGACAAGTCACACGGGTTAATTGTAAGTAATCTCCTTTGTAGACTGTTGTATTTCCCGAGTATTCAATCAACAAACCGGAGTCTGCTAGTTGCTTTACCCATATCTGAGCGTATATGATCCGTTCCATTTAGTGTCTATACAAAGTGTTACACCCATGTATTTGTTTGAATTTACCGATTCCAGTTGTGACTCATTGACATTACAATCACAGGATATTACGTTGTTTTTTTTCGTTTGTGAAGTACTCAGTTTTACATTTCTGAACATTTAAAACAATCTGCCAATCTGCGCACCACTTATCAACAGCTGACTGACAGACCTTACTTCATTTTAATAATTGCATTACCTGCGAAAAGTCTGAGGTTTCTTTAACGTTGTTTGCAAGGTCATTATTATACAATATGAACAGCAGGGTACCCAACGTATTGTCCTCGGGTACATCCGAAGTTACTTCTACATCTTACGATAATTCACCATTCAAGATAACTTGCTGCGTCCTCCACACCAAGAAATCCTCAATCCAATCATAAATTTCGCTTGATACCCCATACGCTCGTAATTTTGACGATAAGCGTAGGTATGGTGATGAGTCAAATTCTTTTCGGAAATCGAGAAATATTGCATCTACCTCACTGTCTTGATCCGTGGCTTTCAGTATGTCATGTGATAAAAGTGCAAGTTAGGTTTCACATGATCTACGTTTTGCGAAATCCGTGCTGTGGCATGGGAGAGTTCATTCTGCTCAAGATACGTCATCTTTGAGCTCAGAATATTTTCTAAGATTCTACAGCAAACGTATGTCAGTAATATTGGACGGTAGTTCTGTGAATCACTACTGCAACCCTTCATATATAGGGGATCTATGATAAATTACAATTAACTGAGGGACTAACTCAACTGCAAATTTGGCATAGAATCAAATAGGGATTCCATCGGGCCCTGGCGTATTGTTCAGTGCCAACGATTTCAGCTATTACGCAACGCCACTGCAACTGGTTGTCCAGGTGTTGCCGCTGTTGTCCATCAACAGTGGATATTATCTGTTTTCCCTTTGTGTAGTCTTTGTGGACTACTTCGGATATCATTGCCCGCCTTTATCATCGTTACCGGAAGCTGCTAATATTTTACAAGAAAATGGTATATACACTATTGGCCATTAAAATTGCTACACCAAGAAGAAATGCAGAAAATAAACGGGTATTCATTGGACAGATATATTATACTAGAACTGACATGTGATTACATTTTCACGCAATTTGAGTACATAGATCCTGAGAAGTCAGTACCCAGAACAACCACCTCCGGCCGTAATGACGGCTTTGATACGCCTGGGCATTGAGTCAAACAGAGCTTGGATGGCGTGCACAGGTACAGTTGCCCATGCACCTTCAACACGATACCACAGTTCATCAAGAGCAGTGACTGGCGTATCGTCACGAGCCAGTTGCTCGGACACCATTGATCAGACGTTTTCAATTGGTGAGAGATCTGGAGAATGTGCTGTGTGCTGGCCATGGCAGCACTCAAACATTTTCTCTATCCATAAAGGCCCGTACAGAACCTGCAACGTGCGGTCATGCATTATCCTGCTGAAAAGAAGGGTTTCGCAGGGATAGAATGAAGGGTAGAACCACGGGTCGTAACACATCTGAAATGTAACGGCCACGGTTCAAAGAGCCGTCACTGCGAACAAGAGATGACCGAGACGTGTAATCAATGGCACCCCATACCACCACTTCACGTGATACGCCAGTATGGCGTTGACGAATACACGCTTCCAATGTGCGTTCACCGCGATGTCGCCAAACACGGATGCGACCATCACGATGCTATAAACAGAACCTGCATTCATCCGAGAAAGTGACGTTTTGCCATTCGTGCTCCCAGGCTGGTAGTCGAGTACACCATCGCAGGCGCTCCTGTCTGTGATGCAGAGTCAGGGGTAACCGCTGCCATGGTCTCAGAGCTGATAGTCCATGCTGCTACAAACGTCGTCGAACTGTTCGTGTAGATGGTTGTTGTCTTGCAAACGTCCCCATCTGTTGACTCAGGGATTGAGACGTGGCTGCACGATCCGTAACAGCCATGTGGATAAGATGCCTGTCATCTCGACTGCTAGTGATATGAGGCCGTTGGGTTCCAGCACGGCGTTCCGTATTACCCTCCTGAACCCACTGATTCCATATTCTGCTAACAGTGATTGGATCTCGACCTACGCGAGCAGCAATGTCGCGATACGATAAACCGCAATCGTGATTGGGTTCAATCCGACCTTTATGTAAGTCGGAAACGTGATGGTACGCATTTCACCTCCTTACACGAGGCATCACAACGACGTTTCACCAGGCAACGCCGGTCAACTGCAGTTTGTGTATGAGAAATCGGTTGGAAACTTTCCTCATGTCAGCACGTTGTAGGTGTCGCCACCGGCGCCAACCTTGTGTGAATGCTCTGAAAAGCTAATCATTTGTTTATTACAGCATCTTCTTCCTGTCGGTTAAATTTCATTTCTGTAACACGTCATCTTCGTAGTGTAGCAATTTTAATGGCCAGTAGTGTAATTTCCTATAAAACCATATAAGACCTGTATTCATCCATTCCGAGTCGACTGAAAATATGTTTTGAATGCCAACGGTTTTCCTACACCGTAGTAGGTATGGTAATGTGTTTGATGTTTCCACATTTTTGTCCACCCCCTGTCATTCTCTCACTGTACTCGTGAACCACAAGAGAATATTAACACAAGTATATGATTTATTTCAAACTACGTTAATGAATTACTTGTGATTTTCTACCAAAGCAGTGAAAACCTCTGTTACGAAGAGGTGGGAAGTGCTCTCTAGAAGTAGGCCTACAGGTACATTACCAGTAGCTAACAGTCGAAGGGTGAGCGTCATGCTGTTTATAACTGGTACAAAGTCTTTCATATTCGTATTGGTCTTGCCAGTTCTCGAAAATTACTTTTACAATACATTCAAAATTGCTTGCGACATTGCAGTATACTTCTGGAATATGTACGAGGGTTATTCAATACGTAATGCCCCCTCATTTTTTTCTTAGAACATATTTATTGTTAAGAGTCAGAATCTGGTGACAGTATACATATACAACTCTTGTCCATGACCTATTTTTCTACGTTATATGGCCGAACGCCTTCGTTGTGGAAGAGCATGTATTCCCTGCTGGTAAAAGCTCTTGCCCTGTAGGCGTACCCATGTTTCCCTGCATGGCTGACACTTTCGTCATCTTCAAAGTGTATTTCCCGTAGAGAATCTGTAAGTAGCCGAAAGAGATGGAAGTCTGAGGGTGTCAGGTATGAACTGTAGGGTGGATGATGCAGTGATGTCCAACCAAATTTGGCGATCTGTTCCCTGGTTCCCAGACATGTGTGTGGGCGTGCGTTATTGCAGATGCACTTCCAATACTGACCGACAACTGTAGGGCCAATTGTCGAGTTGGGATGCGCCGGTCGGTCGAATAATGGCATCCGCACGATTCAGCATGTCCGGAGCAGTGGGCGTGACAGGACGTCCCGAGCGTGGCTGATCATGGAGCTCTGTTTCTGCATTTCCTGAGGTTGTAACTTTCTTTTTCCAACCCCTAACTGTACTCCTATCAACTGCATCATGGCCATACACTGCACACAATCGTTTATGGATGTTCACGATGGTTTCTTTTTCTGCACACAAGAATTCAATAGCAGCACGCTGCTTGTAACGTGAGTCGTTTGTAGATGGCATTTTGACGTTGTACTACGGCTCTGTCATCTGCCAGATGGGTTCGAAACTTCACCGGCGCACATAACAAACATAAAATGTTTAGCACCAACAAGGACGTTTATCTACGTATATTAATGGCTTTTTAAAAAAATGTGGGGCATTACTTATTGAACGAGCCCCGTATGTATCCTGCATCAGTTCACATTTTAAAGTTTAGGGAGCGGTTCGCTTACTGAAAAATGAACGCATCAGCAGAGCCTGGTTTCTTCCCCCCCCCCCTCCCTCTCTCCCTCTCTCCTCCCCCCCCCCCCCCCCCCCATTTTATGACTTATTGCCTAGTGGAATGCAGAAACAGCAGAGCTACACTCATTACCATTAATTCAGTTTCGCCCATTTAGCTGAAATACTGTGGCTCTCGAAAACATTTTCAGCCTGGAAACGTGATGCCGCAAACATTGGCGAGCAGTAGTGTTTGTGAGTGTTCCCGATCACGTGGTTGCAATTCGGGTGCCGCAAATGTTGCCGAATAGCACTGCCGTGCCTTATTGTCGGCAAGATGTAATTTCTGTGAACCGCGTAAACGTACCTTTACCGATTGTCAAGAAACCCTAAACTCCAGTATAAAATCAGGTTCCAGTGCTCGCCTGTGAAGTATTGTACCAAGAGCTGCTGTCGGCCTGTGCTGGTCCAAATAATCCGCACCTGATGGTCGCTGTAAGCATTTTCACTCAGGCGTAGGCCACTGTTTACTCGTGAGCTAGCGTCGCGCGACCAACATTTATTGCACACGGACTAATTTTGACAATGGCGGGGAATGTGTATTGAGCGGTCATGTCGGCGCTGTTTCATTTTGTAAGTGCTGTTGTTACGCTTTTACCGCGTTATCTACTTCCTTCCGTAAATATTGTCCGGCGCAAATATTTCATGCAGCGCGGGGCGTGTCACAACAAGCCGCTGTTACCACGTACGGATGTTTAAACGTGTTTGACCGGTAAAGTAAATGCAATGCGTTTTATCGTCCTCCGCTTTCCGTTTGAGAGGAAACAGATTAATCGTAATTCTCTTTCTCTCTCTCTCTCTCTCTCTCTCTCTCTCTCTCTGTGTGTGTGTGTGTGTGTGTGTGTGTGTGTCTGTGTGTGTGTGTGTAAAATCCTCTCGTTTCAACATAATGTGCGGTTTCGCGGCTTCGGCGAGTAATTTGATTGGCTGATTCGCTCCGCTACCTCGATGATTTTGTCCAGAATAGTTACGCTGAGGTTCACCGCCGTGGGAGTTCTGTAGCGTACGGTCGTTTCCGTCGTTGTTGTATGAGTACAGTGAGGTTGGCTGTACTAGTAAATCGCCTGCTACGCCACCTTTCGTGTGTTTAATAAACCCACATGTATTTTGTGTGGTAGCTACTGTCTTTAGGTTCAGCGTGCCGTACTGTTTTACAGTCACGGAAATACGGAGCGATACTGTCCTCTTCGCATGAGTGAACGTTTGAGTGTAACGCCCCGTCGACATCGCGGTCATTAGAAGCAGGCACTGGCGTATTTGTACAATGTATACAAGGAGGGCGAAGGAAATGGGCAGTGCCATTCTTGAAGGCACTGTCAAGTAACTCACATGTAATACGTTAGACAAACCAAAGTGAGGTGGAGGGGATATCGCATCCGCCTCTATAAATACCACAATTGCATCACCTCATTCGGTCCTAGAGGGGCACTGGAAGTCAACAACGGCACTGAAAGCACAATAAGACGGAATACGTGTACGATTTGATGCATGTGTATTCTTGCTCAACACGTATGGCGTATAAGCAACGTATTGCGATCATGTCTCACATAAGAGGAACAAATACACGGATGACGTAACTGCTCCGGTCTGTTTTTGACTCGGCCCAACGTACGTGGTAGATTAGAGACTTGGAATAAAAAGATTCGGGGCGAATAGGATGAACGAAGAGTTGTACACAAAGAACAGCGTCGTAATTAGCGTCAGAATTAGACACATTAATGCAAAAGAGTATAAGCGTTGTGTTATCTTGACAGCAGGCGTAAATAAGACGGGCGGTGCAAAGAATGTCCCAGGAAAGGATTGTTAGAGACGAAGAAAGTTTTCTGCAATAAAAAGATTCCAAGAAAATCGAATATTGACAGTACATTTAGAGATCTGTAAAAGTGAATATGCGGCATATTGTAGTCGACCGTCGTAAGAAACTGTAAGAATATGAAATGTGCAGCTGCGGGAGAATTTTAAAAATTAAGTGGACGAGCAGACTCTAAAAATCGAAATGAAGGGCTGGAATGAACAAGCGAGTAAAGAATTTTACATGAAGTTTCTGCCCGAAGATACAGGTTGGTTGGACGTCAGATCATTTTTGTTAACATGGCACTGGCAGGAATAGAAGAAGAGAGAAGCAGAGACGACAGGAAACAGAACGAATTGTCAAGGATGTCGGATGTGGAATAGGTAAAGTGTGGCACTGAAACAGTAGAGAGGGAGTAAGAACTGCTGCGAAACCAGAATATCGTGCTGCGTTGCAAATTCGAAATGCGAACTAATGTTACGCGAACGGAGGTAGGTTTTGCTTGTGGGAGCGTGTGACGAATAACACAAAAGAAATAGGTGCTCTAGAAAGGTAATTGGCATTACACGTAAAGCTACATAGAGGATTGCAACAATTTGTTTTCTGCAAAGAATCCGAAATTAGGTGGGAGCTCTATACAGACAGCTCCATTGGGGCTATGTATGCTTGGCCCAATTTAAACAGCCACAGAGGCATAGAAACAGTTATTCATCGCATGAATGAAATAAGGAGAAGCGTCGGGAGATTGGACAGTGAAATGTGGCCTCTGTCATGTCTCCTTCAGGGAATCGCGGAGTATGAATGAAAGTGCAGTTTAAACGCTCCCGTTTCACCTCACTCCATATCTACATACATATCCCCGCAGGCTAGTGCACAGTGATAGCGGATGGTAATTTGTAACACTACTAGTCGTTCAGTTTCGTGTTCCTCTCGCAGATGCAGCGGTGCAAAAATGCTTGCCTGCGTTCGCCTGCACGAACCTAACTCTCTCATTTGTCCTTGCGGTATCTACAAGAGGTGAACGATGGAGGCAGTAGAATCGCTATCCAGTCTGCTGCAAATTCTAGTTCAGTAATCTTCGTAAGTACCGTTATCCGAAAAGTTCGCCTTGTTCCATTCAAGGATTCCCAGCTAAGATCAGTCAGCTTTTCCTTAACGCTCTCGCGCTGATCGGGCCGATCGGTAACAATTCTAGCGCAATGCGTTGGAGTTTCTTCGTTGTGTTCTTTAAACTCGACTTGCTGGGAATCCCAAACACTCTAGCAGTACTTAAAAATGGTCCTCACAAGCTTTCTGTACGCGATCTCCTTCGTTGGTGCACGACACTTTGTCAGGACTCTCCCAATAAATTGTAGGCGGCCTTCGGCCTTCTATATAACTGCCTGTCCCGTTTCATGTCGCTTCGGAACAGTGAGTCTAAATATTTACTCGACATTAGTTGTAAAATGACAAGGAATGTTTCTCCTTCCAAAATGCATTAATTTCCATTTATCCAGATTTAAACCAAATACAATTTATGTCCAAGTCACCCTGACTCTTCCCTCCCACCCCCCCCACCCCCACCCCACCTTCCCCATGCAGTCACTCGACGATGACACATTCTCGTACACAACAGAGCTATCAACGAATGGTCTCTGACTGCTGACCACCATGACCAAATCGTGTACATTGACTGCTGACCACAATGTCCAACGAACATAGTCTGCCGGCCGGTGTGGCCGTGCGGTTCTAAGCGCGTCAGTTTGGAACCGCGTGACCGCTACGGTCGCAGGTTCGAATCCTGCCTCGGGCATGGATGTGTGTGATGTCCTTAGGTTAGTTAGGTTTAAGTAGTTCTAAGTTCTAGGGGACTGATGACCTCAGTAGTTAAGTCCCATAGTGCTCAGAGCCATTTGAACCATTTTTGAACATAGTCTATCAAATGATCCCTTCTTTAACACAAATTGTACCGCAAATTTTTCTTTTCCCCCAATTCGATTCAGAACCTCGTCATTAGTTATTCGATTTACCCATCTAATTCTCAACATTCTTCTGTAGCACCACCTTTCAAAAACTTCCATTCTCTTCTTGTCTGAACTGTTTATCGTTCGCGTTTCAGACCCATACAACGCTACGCTCCACACTTTGGGAAAGACTTCCTAACAGTTAAGTTTATATCCGATGTTAACAAATTTCTCTCTTTGAGAAACGCTTTTCTCGCTGTTGCCAGACTGCATTTTATATCCGCTCCACTTCGGTAGTCATCAGTTATTTTGCTGCTCAAATGGCAGTACTTAGCGGCTACATTTAGCGTCTCATTTGCTAATCTAATTTCTTCGGCACCAACTGATTTAATTTGACTGCATTACATTACCCTTCTTTTAACTATGTTTTTCCCCCAGTTTGATTCAGAACCTCCTCATTAGGTATTCGATTTACCTCTCTGATTTACAACATTTTTCTGTAGTACCACCTTTCAAAAAAGAAATGGTTCAAATGGCTCTGAGCACTATGGGACTCAACTGCTGTGGTCATAAGTCCCCTAGAACTACTTAAACCTAACTAACCTAAGGACATCACACACATCCATGCCCGAGGCAGGATTCGAACCTGCGACCGTAGCGGTCGTGCGGTTCCAGACTGTAGCGCCTTTAACCGCTCGGCCACTCCGGCCGGCCACCACCTTTCAAAAACTTCTATTCTGTCAACTGCTCAAATGGCAGTGCTTAGCGGCTACTTTTAGCGTCTCATTTGATAATCTAACATTCATGTTCATCATACATAACTTCTTTTCAAGGCACTATCGATTCCATTCAACTTCCTTTGTTGTCGTTGACATGTCATTAACAAACCAAAAACATTTTATCTCTTTTCCCTCAACATTAATTCTCTTTCCATATTTCTCCTTCATTTCCTTCACAGCTTGCTCAAGGTATAAATAGAAATATTTATGTATACCACACAAAGCCATTAAAGTCTTTATCATGCTGCAGATGGTTCCGACAATATGGCATTGTCTGGAAGACTGTACAGTTTTAAAATAGTGTATACCACATACCCATAATTTTAGAGTATACTATATGCTATACAGGGCTGCCCATACCTATGGGTTTATGCAAACTTCAAAAATCAAGCATGAGATTTTCGTATTCTCTCGCTCGCTGTTCGCAAACTGTTAATAAAGAAGAACTTTTTGTACTAAATTACATATAGTTAAATTTTGTGCTGGGATACGTTTCCGCTAGAGGCCTTAGTATTCGAATTGTTCAAGAAAAATGTACAATAGTGACCTCCAAACGCGTTTTTCTTGGATAATTCGAAAACCGTGACCTGCAGCGAAAACTATTCCAATGCAAAATTTGACTACAGTACATTTCCTACAAAAACTGTTAGCGAACGAGAGAGTATGAAAATTTCGTGCGTGGTTTTGGAAGGCGTTGCGGTTTGCATAAAACCCACCGGTGCGGACAGCTGAATCACCGTGCACATCTGTTAGGGATGCGAATTTAACTGGGCATGGGGCATGGGGCGACATCACCCAGCCCAGAACACTTCCCCGTGGCACACCAGACGTTGTCTTTGCCGCTGATGAACACTCAGTTTCCACGACACCTTTCTGGATTCTCTTACTCAGAATTTTTGAAAACCTATTCCGTGCTCTAGGATCTTTGTCCGCACACTGCAGTATGCAACAGTTTTTAAAATTTGATGAAATGTAGATTCTGTCTCTCTGCATTCGTCATTCGCAAGGTATCGTATGCGAAAAGGACCAAGAGCACACAAAACGGTAAGAAGGGCGGGAGTGAATGTTTCCTGATTTTCTAAACCTGCACGTAATACGGCGGATAATTTAGCCCGTTTCACAGAGCGTCGCCTTTTGTCAGACTTTGGTCCGTGGCTGTCCGCTTGCACAACAGAGGCGGTGTTCTCTGCCACGCAGACGTCGCGGGGGAGGCGAATTCTGTCGTCCGGCGGGCACCTGGCGTAATGAATAGCAGGGGCCCCTCCCCCCCTCCCCACCCACACCGCTTCTCCCACCAGGCTTATCGATTGTCCGGCGGCGCCACGTGTGTGCGTGCGTGTGTGTGTGTGTGTGTGTGTGTGTGTGTGTGTGTCGCGCCCGCTCCTGCCGTGCCAGTCTCTCCAGCAAACCAGCAAAAACTGCACCCGGTACAAATGCTCAGTTGCCGCTGCCATTCGTTAGCGAAATTAGTGGCGTTTTCATACAAGTCATTATTTGGAACTGCTGGCTGCTAATCCTGTGTAGCCGCGTGCCCATTACTACACTTACCGAAAATTTATTTTGTTGTTATTAAATGCAGCTGCCGTACTTTGCATCCACTCAATCACGACGCCAGTGCGGGGTCATTCGTAAGTGCCACCAGCGTTTCAGAAGACAACTGCACAGAAATTAAAATACGCTACTGGCCATTAAAACTGCTCCACCAAGAAGAAATGCAGATGATAAACGGGTATTCATTGGACAAATATATTATACTAGAACTGACATGTGATTACATTTTCACGTAATTTGGGTGCATAGATCCTGAGAAATCAGAACACAGAACAACCACCTCTGGCTGTAATAATGGCCTTGATACGCCTGGGCATTGAGTCAAACAGAGCTTGGATGGCGTGTACAGGTACAGCTGCCCATGCAGCTTCAACACGATACCACAGTTCATCAAGAGTAGTGACACGTATTGTGACGAGCCAGTTGCTCGGCCACCATTGACCAGACGTTTACAATTGGTGAGAGATCTGGAAAATGTGCTGACCACGGCAGCAGTCGAACATTTTCTATATCCAGAAAGGCCCGTACAGGACCTGCAACATGCGGTCGTGCATTATCCTGCTGAAATGTATGGTTTCGCAGGGATCGAATGAAGGGTAGAGCCACGGGTCGTAACACATCTGAAATGTAACGTCCACTGTTCAAAGTGCCGTCAATGCGAACAAGAGGTGACCGAGACGTGTAAGCAATGGCACCCCATACCATCACGCCTGGTGATACGCCAGTATGGCGATGACGAATACACGCTTCCAATGTGCGTTCACCGCGATGTCGCCCAACACGGATGCCGTCATCATGATGCTGTAAACAGAACCTGGATTCATCCGAAAAATGTCGTTTTGCCATTTGTGCACCTAGGCTCGTCGTTGAGTACACCATCGCCGGCGCTCCTGTCTGTGATGCAGCGTCAAGGGTAACCGCAGCCATGGTCTCCGAGCTGATAGTCCATGCTGCTTCAAACTTCGTCGAAATGTTCGTGCAGATGGTTGTTGTCTTGCAAACGTCCCCATCTGTTGACTCAGGGATCGAGACGTGGCTGCACGATCCGTTACATCCATGCGGATAAGAGGCCTGTCAGCACGACTGCTGGTGATACGAGGCCGTTGTGATCCAGCACGGTGTTCCGTATTACCCTCCTCAACCCACCGATTCCATATTCTGCTAACAGTCATTGGATCTCGACCAACGCGAGCAGCAATGTCGCGATACGATAAACCGCAATCGCGATAGGCTACAGTCCGACCTTTATCAAAGTCGGAAACGTGATGGTACGCATTTCTCCTCCTTACACGAGGCATCACAGCAACGTTTCACCAGGCAACGCCGGTCAACTGCTGTTTGTGTATGAGAAATCGGTTGGAAACTTTCCTCATGTCTGCACGTTGTAGGTGTCGTCACCGGCGCCAACCTTGTGTGATTGCTCTGAGAAGCTAATCATTTGCAAATCACAGCATTTTCTTCCTGTCGGTTAAATTTCGCGTCTGTAGAACGTCATCTTCATTGTGTAGAAATTTCAATGGCCAGTAGTGTAACATGTGTTAGTGGATAGAGCGTCTCTTCAATTTTCGTAATAGCGCTGGGACGTAGTTGCAGTAGTGGCCAGCTGCGTCAGAACGTGTAGAGAAATGGGTATTGTAGCATTCTAATCAATTCTCGCCTGCAGGCAACCCTCCTTCCCAGGCGCTTCGATTAAGCGGCACGTACTGACGTTAGCTGCATCACAAACCTGCGATATGACTAAACCTAGCCTCGTGAACACTGGCAGTATTATTGAAGTAATGATCAACCGTTACTGTTGAAGCCCTAAAATATTTTTTGTGGGTTTCGAAATTGTAATTTTCGACTGTGTTTAAAAAAAAAAAAACCTCTATGCTCATTTGTGTATTTATACAGTAGCTGAGGGTGTAGATAGGGTCATCTATACAGAGAATGACAATGATAAGCTATACAACAGTGTAAAGAAGGACCGACACTGTAGGAGATGAGAATTGAATAGACGTATCCAATGATGATGGTACAAAAGTGTATTAAAAGAACACTTGTTTACATAATAGGTGGAACTGAATAGTGAAGTTTTTCATTTCTCTATAAGTATAACTTGACGCATTCCAAATCCAAAGAAAGCAGGTGCTGACAGTTGTGAAAATTACCGAATTATCAGTTTTTTCAGTCATGGTTACAAAATACTGTCAAGATTATTTACAGAAGAATGAAAAGACTGGGTGAGGCCGATCTCGGGGAAGATGAGTTTGGGATCGAGAGAAGACAGGTTAAGGAATCGCAAACCAACGTTTGCAGCTTATGTAGAATTTAATAGAAAGCTTTTGACAATGTTGAATGGAATACTACCTCTGAAATTCTCGAGGTGGCAGGAGTAAAATGTAGAGAGCGAAAGGTTATATACAACTTGCGCAGAAACTAGACTAGAGTTATAAGAGTCGAAAGACATAAAAGGGAAGCAGTGGTTGAGAAGGGTGTGAGACAGGGTTGTAGGCTATTCCCATTGTTTTTCCATCTGCAGTTGAGCAACCAAAAAAGGATGCCAAAGAAAAATTTGGTGAAGGAAATGAAGTGCAGGGAGTGGAAATGAGAACCTTGAAGTTTGCGGATGACATTGTAATTCTATCAGAAACAGCAAGGGACTTATAAGAGCAGTTGGACAGAATGGGCAATGTGTTGAAAGGAGGATGAAATATGAACATTAACAAAAGCGAAAAAATGCTGTGGTTGGATTAAATCAGGCGATGCAGAGGGAATTAAATTAGGAAAAGAGACACCAGAAGCAGTAGATTGGTTTTGCTTTTTGGGCACAAAAAACTGATGATGTGCAAGGTAGGAATAAAATTTGGACTGGCAACAGCAAGCAAAGATTTTTGGAAGGAGAGGGTTTTTTAACATCGAATTTGAATATAAACGTTTTTTTCTGAGGGCATTTGTCTGCAATGTAGACTTGTGCGGAAGGGAAAGTGGACGATAAGCAATTCAGACGAGAAGAGACTAGAACCTTTTCAAATGTGGTGCTCTAGAAGAATGCATAAGTTTATACAGGGAGATCGTGTAACTAATAAGGAGGTACAGAATTGAGTTACGGAGAAAAGAAATATGTGGCACAACTTGATTAAAAGAAGGGATCGGTTGATGGGACACACTCTGAGACATCAAGTAACCGTGAATGTACTATTGGAAGGAAGTGTCGGATGTAAATGTTACAGAGGGAGTCTAAGAGCCGAGTGCAGTAAGCAGATTAAAATGGATATGGGTTGCAGTAGTTATTTGGAGCTGAAGATATTTGCAAAGAATAGAGTAGCGTGGAGAGCTGCATCAGATCAGTATTCGGACTGAAAACCACAACAACAGCAACAAAATCTACTACTACTTTATCTATAGGCTACACACGATACCTTGATAAATGTTTATGTTGCACTTCTGCTAATCACTTTATATTAAGTCGCTGTTTAACACATCTCCTTCCGATATATTTTACTGATTTCTAATTGAAACTTTTCTTTGTGGCAATCCGACATGATTAACAGGGTCAGTATGTGCGAAACGTATCCGTGTTGCCTATCTTTTCTTCACAGTTGCTAAAATTTTTCAGCCTTAAGTGAAAAAGTTGCTTTGAAAGGATAACTAACACAGTTCGTAACAACGGCTGGATCCAATAATTCTCATATTTGCAGTTAAATTTAGTTCCACTTTCACACTGAACTTAGCCGTTCTTGTATTTTTTTCGCCAGTTGAACAACAGAGCCTTTGGGGGACGCATATAGATATACTCGTATGTACATCATTTACTGTCGTGCTAGAATTGACTTACTATTTCAGCTTTCCAAGGATGCGGAACTTGAACGGTAAACAAAATTCTATGTGGCTTGTGGCACAAATATTTAATGTGTTCGTACGTGTTAATGAATGTGTAAGTTTACTTTGAAGTTTCATATATGCCCGATCGCCCATTTGTCATTCCGCACTCAAATGTATAAGTGTGGGACAAGTTTGCCTTTCGCCGCTCGCCGACAAACCATGACAGCTAAGGAGGCAAGATGCACTGCTTTTTTTAAACCTTCCAAAACACTATCGCTATATTTGGATGGGTCGGTGCACAGTAAAAAGCCTTTGCTGAATCATTTTACGTAACGCGCTTACTTCCACATCACTCATGTACCCACGCGTTCCTGGAAATATTTCTCCATTTCTTCCTGCTGCAGAATTTGTTTCTTTCGAATTCTGAATAAAATCGGAGGGACAGTCCAGTTAACGTGGGTAATGACGATAGTTTCCCCTGTCGCGTACTCCGAGCCGTGGTGCCGATCACACCCTACCTTTAGCTAACATCTCGTCCGGTCTCCGTCACCCGTTGTCTGTATTTGTCGCACTTAGTTTCGTACTCTTCTTCGCTTTGTGCCCCCTTCCGAGCTGTGTAGATGCGGAAATAATAAAAAAAAAACTGTATGCAAATGGACTACCGTGTGCAACGGACGTGTAAATATTTGATGAAACAATATTTACTATTTGGATGGGCCCGTGAAATTAAGTGGTAGCTTAATGCGCGGTAAATAACATTGCGGAATAATTTTACGCCGTACTCCAAGTGGTGGGCAAATAAAAGGAATTCTCTTGTTTACGTCAAAATAGCTCCACAAGTGTAGACAGAGATCCACAGGAAATCAGTTTTGTACACTTGCTCACGTTGTGTTGACGTAGAACGGAAGAGTATAGGATGTTTGTTAAGTCAATAGCCTTTCTTCTGTATGATATGAATTGTTCAAAAATAAACTAAGTCATGAAGAGACTCGAAAAGAAAGTATCTCTCGGTCACCAATACGACAGCTGTTCTGGGACTGTGAGGATTTGCTGTTACAAAAAAAGGGGGAAGGGGTAGGACTTCATAAAATTTCACGTGGATGTTGTAAATGTTTTGGGAGCAGCGCACAATGGAAGTCACTGCGCTGCCGTCCTCTTCCGCGCTGACGTGCTCTGGTATTGTTTTCTCTGGCCACTCAGCGACTTACGGCAACGTTCTCATCCTTGCCACACCCTCTCAAGGAAATACTTAAACTAGAAACATAATTAACTAGGTCGGATACTTGAAGTTAAGCAGTTCATGGTACTAACTTACATCTCACCGTCTCTCTCAAAGGGGTTCGTGTTCGGAGTATTTGCTGCTCTGTATACCGTCACCTGTCACCAGTCTTAATGCCGATCTAGATAAACCACTATCCTCGCCGTCTTTTGGCCTCTGCACGGTTCTGTGCTGCTGGACCTTGTTACACTGCAAAATGGCTCTGAGCACTATGCGACTTAACTTCTGAGGTCATCAGCCGCCTAGAACTTAGAACTAATTAAACCTAACTAACCTAAGGACATCACACACATCCATGCCCGAGGCAGGATTCGAACCTGCGACCGTAGCGGTCACGCGGTTCCAGACTGAAGCGCCTTCAACCGCACGGCCACATCGGCCGGTCGTTACACTGCACACATTTACCTGTGACGCTGCTCTGCCATCCGTATCCTCCACTGAGTACTCGTGCCCGCCTAATTACTTCTTTATCCCAGTCGTTTGTTATACAGTAAAAGGAATAGAATCTTTCAGACGTAGTTTATTTTCATGTAACTTCCTTTCCACCCACAACTCACTCGCAGATAACACCAAAAGCGACGGAGCCGAGAATAATATTAGTTTTCGATTGTTTTTTCATGTCACTTTGCAACGTTTCTCCCTCCCTAATCGGCTGTGTAGATGACCGTTATCGCGTGAATCTTCAGAAAATTGAAGCAGTCTTTTTCAAAATATTAACTGACTAGCTGGGAAAATGTACGAGAAGTTAACCTAACAAAAAACTTATTCACACTCTTCGTTCGTAAATTTTGAATGGATGTTACTAAGTAATGCAAATCACACGAAACAAAGACAACGAAAAGTACAACGAAATTTTTTGTAACCTGCAGGGAGTCAGTGAAGTTATTTCTGAATTGGGTCTCCA
The DNA here is from genome assembly GCF_023864345.2 of Schistocerca serialis cubense. Taxonomy (NCBI): domain Eukaryota; kingdom Metazoa; phylum Arthropoda; class Insecta; order Orthoptera; family Acrididae; genus Schistocerca; species Schistocerca serialis. The sequence goes on along the minus strand of NC_064641.1, from coordinate 864,070,876 downwards.
CTGAATTGTAGAAAACTCTGTTCAGCAACGAGTTGGTTATCACAACAGTAGTTAATACGTAACTTAACGGAACAGACGCGTGGTGACTAAAGAGTTCCCACACGACATCAACAAAAACACTTCCAAAATAACAAAGAGAAATATTGACTATGGTTCTAATTTACTAGAGAAACTCAAACATAATTAATTCGGAAAAAATGAAAATAATCGTTACAAAATAGCTAAATGGTGAGCTCACTGTATTACAATCAAAATTATATTATCTCCCAATAACGTATACCTGCACAGGCAAAACTCGTCAACTTCACTAATAGAGACTATAACATTCCATTATTTTAAATAATTTAAAACTCTCTACACGAAATTATAACAATCAAAATTCAACGCCGTTGCAATCCAGAAATACGAGTCACCAAACAAGCAACAGATAATACTTTCAGAAAATCGTGAAATGAAAAAGTTTGAATGATATTGTTTTGCTTTGCCATTGTTATTGCACTTAAATTATACCGCTATTACTTTAATGGCCGAATCGTGTTCTGCCAAGTTTGGGAAATGTCTTTGACAGTTGCAGTTAACAAGAGACGTCATGGAATTCTGAACAGGGACTAAGTTTATTTTAAAAGCTCCCTCTCATCTTCCCAGAATATCCATTGTAACAATGATTAGTGTCCTTAAGGAAACCTGCTCGTGAAGAGGCAGTATTTTCGTCCACACTTCCAGAGTGCATTACTGTTGATACATAACACTTAAGACTTGCTGTTTTCTGCCAACACTGAATGACATTAGGTTAAGCAGTAGTATTAATTGTGTTTATTTACCTATAATAGCTTAATTACTACAATAGTTTGTTTGTGCGATAAATTTTGAACAAATATTAGTTTCCGGTACCATTGTCTGGCAGATCATGCCTCTGATATCGTTCAAAGTTTGTCAGGCTTGGAGCAGCACCCATAGTATTAAGGATGTTCGGAATTTCCCGTTACAAACTTCAAGGACTTGTAGAGGGGAGCGAGTATGTAATATTTTGATTAAGAACACTTGTTCAGAATCGTACCGTTTCCGTTCTAGATCGGTTTCAGTTTAGATGTGTAACGCGTCCATGTGTGCTGAGGGAAAGAGAAAAGTTTCAGAGCTGGTTGATTCTGGTTGCAAGAGGGTAGACAGGATGACGTGGAGTACTCCTTTTGGGGTCGTATACAAAGGTTAATTTACGAGACTACTGTAGGAACAGAGGAAGATCTGTTGGCACGAGTTCTGGCCGCTGCACTGGAAACTGAAGAGACACCAAATGGGACGAAGAGTGTCTACCAGAACGTGCTTCGTAGGTAAAATGTACGTAATTACGTGGGATGGAGAGTGTCTACCAGAACATGCTTCGTAGGTAAAATGTATGTAATTACGTTGGTGGTCCCCACATCAAGTCGCTGTTGTAATGCGTCAGTACTGTCCTGTGCGTACAGTAGGCTGGGTTATTTTTATTGTGGAATAATAGTACAAAATAAAAATACTACAGCTGTACTGAAGAATAAGTCTCACCAGCGTCCTGTATGCGGTCTCCTTTACAGGTGAACTGCCCTTTCCTGAAAGTCTCCCAATAAACCGAAGTCGACCATTCGCTTTCCCTGCCACAACCCTCTCATCGTAGTTCCATTTCATGTCGGTTTGCAACGGTACTCCCAGATATTTAAACTACGTGACTGTGTCAAACAGGACGCCGCTAATGCTGTATCCGAACATTACAGGTTTGTTTGTCATACTCATCCGCATTGGCACACATTTTTCCACATTTTGAGCTGGCTACAATTCATCTCATCAACTAGAAATTTTGTCGGAATCATGTTGTATCAACCTGCAGTCACTGCACTTCGACACTTTACCGTAAACTACAGCATCGTTCAGCATACAAGAGCTGATTGCTGCGCACTGCTACACCAAGAAGAAATCCAGTTGATAAACGGGTATTCATTGGACAAATATATTATACTAGAAGTGACATGTGATTACATTTTCACGCAATTTGGGTGCACAGATCCTGAGAAATCAGTACCAAGAACAACCACCGCTGGCCGTAATAACGACCTTGATACGCCTGGGCATTGAGTCAAACAGAGCTTGGATGGCGTGTACAGGTACAGCTGCCCATGCAGCTTCAACACGATACCACAGTTCGTCAGGAATAGTGACTGGCGTATTGTGACGAGCCAGTTGCTCGGCCACCATTGACCAGACGTTTTCAGTTGGTGAGAGATCTGGAGAATGTACTGGCCATGGCAGGAATCGAACATTTTCTGTTTCCCGTACAGGACCTGCACTATGCGGTCGTGCATTATCCTGCTGAATTCTAGGGTTTCTCAGGGATCGAATGAAGGGTAGAGCCACGGATCGTAACACATTTAAAATGTAACGTCCACTGTTCAAAGTGCCGTCAATGCGAACAAGAGGTGACCGAGACGTGTAACCAATGGCACCCCATACCATCACGCCGGGTGACACGCCAGTATGGCGATAACGAATACACGCTTCCAATGTGCGTTCACCGCGATGTCGCCAAACACGGATGCGACCATCATGATGCTGTAAACAGAACCTGGATTCATCCGAAAAAATGACGTTTTGCCATTCGTGCACCCAGGTTCGTCATTGACTACGCCATCGCAGGCGCTCCTGTCTGTGATGCAGCGTCAAGCCATGGTCTCCCAGCTGATAGCCCATGCTGCTGCAAACGACGTCGAACTGTTGTTGCAGATGGTTGTTGTCTTGCAAACGTCCCCATCTGTTGACTCAGGGATCGAGACGTGGCTGCACGATCCGCTACAGCCATGCAGGTAAGATGCCTGTCATCTCGACTGCTAGTGCTACGAGGCCGTTGGGATCCAGCACGGCGTTCCGTATTACCCTCCTGAACCCACCGATTCCATATTCTGCTAACAGTGACTGGATCTCGACCAACGCGAGCAGCAATGTCGCGATACGATAAACCGCAATCGCGATAGGCTACAATGCGACCTTAATCGAAGTCGGAAACGTGATGGTACGCATTTCTCCTCCTTACACCGGGCATCACAACAACGTTTCACCAGGCAACACCGGTCAACTGCCGTTTGTGTATGAGAAATCGGTTGGAAACTTTCGTCATGTCGGCACGTTTTAGGTGTTGCCACGGGCACCAACCTTGTGTGAATGCTCTGGAAAGCTAATCATTAACATATGACAGCATCTTCTTCCTGTCGGTTAAATTTCGCGTCTGTAGCACGTCATCTTTGTGGTGTAGCAATTTTAATGGCCAGTAGTGTACAAGTTTTGAGCTGGGATGAGGTATCGCGTGACGACCGCCAAGTGTAGCGTGTTTTCTTCATCCTCTGGTTGCCCTGACTTCCCATCAGAGAGGAAGTCGAGTGTGGAGGGAGTCGTGAGGCGATCCGTCTTGGGACAGGAGCTGCTCAGTGAGGCCGCGAATAACGAGCGACGGTCGCCGGCCGCCACCTCGCTAAGAAGCCCCCCCCCCCCCTCCTGCCTCTGCCCGCTTGCCTTCTTTCCGAGCGGTGCGCCGTATCCCTCCTAATGGGCAATCTAACAAGCAGCTTTGCCGCGATTACGCCGCCTGTCCGTCTGTAGCAGCGTGTGTGTGCGCGCCTGTGCGCCGGGTTAATCAGGATTTGCTGGTGCGCCGTAGCTCGCAGACTCCTTGTCCCGGGACGGGCTGGGCGCCGGGCGTTCGTTAAAACTAACGAGTGCGCCGGCGTGATTGTGCGGTTTGGCGGCCAGGCTGCGCCTCCGTGTCTGTGCGTCTGTGCCCGCCTGCTCATTACGCGCTCCTCGACAACTTTATTAGCCGGGCGCACAAAAAAGTAAAAGTGGTGGTAGGCACGCGCGCGCAGCCCGCAGCACGGAGGCAGACCCCCCAGTCTCGCCTCTTCATTGTCCCCCGCTGACAGCGGGCGCCGGCGCCAGCTGCCACACTTCACGCCAATACGTGCTGCAGCTTAGGCGACGAGGCGGTGCCTGTTTTCTGCTCCATTTGCCTAGTTTTGGCCAAATTAAATCTCATCACATCTGTAGTATGTACAGGGAAAAAATACTGAACGTACTTCGCACGTGAATGACAAGAAAATGGAGGAAGTTTCGTACTAACATACTGCAGTAGCAGCACTTTATGACTATTGTTGCAAAACTACCGTAGGCGACCGAAGTGGCCGTGCGGTTAAAGGCGCTGCAGTCTGGAACCGCGAGACCGCTACGGTCGCAGGTTCGAATCCTGCCTCGGGCATGGCTGTTTGTGATGTCCTTAGGTTAGTTAGGTTTAACTAGTTCTAAGTTCTAGGGGACTAATGACCTCAGCAGTTGAGTCCCATAGTGCTCAGAGCCATTTGAACCATTCTACCGTAGGCTATCGTCTGCTACCGTAGAGTACGGTAGATTTCCTCGTAACTTTGTTCAGTTAAGATTGTAACCGCATTACCTGTACGTTAGGTGTGTTGCATACCTTTCTGGCGTCGTTTCGATCGCTTTGTTTGCGTATGCGACCACTCTCACACTAGGTTCCCCTAGAAACCGTCGAGAAACTGAATTAGGGTATGTAAAGGGCCGTGTAACCTACAAAACATTTTTGTTCCACATACTTATCGTCCTGTCTCTTAATAAAAAGCATTATTTACAGAAAATTTGACATTGCCATTCTTTAATTCTGATTTTATTCGAAGATGTTGGATTTGTAACGTGAAACAGAGGGACATTGTAGTAAAGATAAAAAAGGCAATATAGGTTTATGATATATCAGTAGAAAATGCAATTTCCTAAAAAAAGATTAAATTAAACGTAACACAAAACCGAATCATATCAAATATCGCCAAAGTACCTCGTCGAACTTATAGGAAACAAGTTTCTGTTATTCATAAACAACTTTCACACTTATCAATAATAACAGAAAACTGTTACCTTTGATGAAGAACACTCTGTCAAGCACAAAATAACTCAAATAATTTTTTGCGGACTACGTTAATTAATAAACCATTCATTATTCTTATTAGCTGGTTGACCACAAAGTATGTCGTTACAATTTCAGTTTGTCTTCTTTCTCCAGCATTTCCTGTGTTTCCAATATTCCTTCATGTGGTAGCTATGCTCTTGCTTTTGTTCCTCTGTCGTTGTTGTTGAGGTCTTTGCAGTTCTTCTTTCGACCTAAAACCCATCTAAACTTTGTATTCTGTTTCGAAACATGTCCTGTTCTAACAGGAGGGCTTCTTTGCTGTACCTCTGAATTTCTTTCTGAGTTTCTTTAATTCAAATCGTGGTGGTCTTCTTGTTCCGAAGGTAATCAGATATTTGTTTGGATAGTTCTTGTCCATTCTGTAGACGTGTCCTAGAAATATCAGCCTCATTTTCCTCAAACTCTCCGAGATCCTCTCCACATTCTGTTAGCCTTCTTTGTTGCACCTGAAGTTTCCAGCTAATCTCAGTTCATGATCTTTCGTAGGATTCTCGTTTGCAAGATCTCCAATTTCTCTAGCTTGTACTTCATCGCGAGGCATTCATTACGATAAAGGAATTCTGTTTTGACCACAGTATTATAGTGTCTCAATTTAGGATTCCCGAAGATTAACTATTTGTTGCAAAAGGTACCCGCAAATTATTGTAGCTTTATGTTAGTATACAGACACAGGAAGACAGTTATCTAGAAAGGAACGAAAAGGTTTCCTCGTAAATTCACTGAAGGTTATATGAGACCTGTATAGTTATTGCAGCTCGCGACTGAGTCACAAATGGAGCTACGCTACGCTCTCCTAAAACTACGTACTGTGTTATTGAGCTAAACGCCATTATTCTGTTCTTCCTTTTGAAATCCAAACTGACTAACGTGCAAGTGATATTTATAGTCAAGTCCCATGTTGCTTAGAGCCATTTATTTATAGTCGTCTGAAAAAAATAGACAACTCTACTCTCAGATCGACCAGTTCTTCAGAATGGCAACAGAGCAATGTGACACTGGCCTACTATTAGTTAGCACCGGTGCTCAAATTTCTGTCCGCTCAAACTCGTGTGACCATTACGCTATTTCCACAAATCGTTTAACCGAATGCTGTAGGACTATTACTGCTTCAGGAAAAGCACCACCGCCTTCGATGTCGGCGCGCTTATTTCGTTTCCTCCTACACACCATCCCTTTCGTCCTTGCCTTTTACTACAAATAAAACAGAGAACAGTGCAGTGGACACACTGTAGCGTTGTCGGCAGCCTCGTAGTGCCACTGAGGTGAAGAGTGTGGAAGGGTTGCCTGCTTGCAGGCGCTTAGGACGCAGTGAAGGGCTGTCTCTGTAAATGTACATTTTTAAAGTGCTCCTCAAAGATGTGCTGGTGACACTGAGGGTGTTGCCGAAGTGGGGGTTCTTAGAGGGACCTTTTGCCATTCTATTCACGCACTTGCCAGTGTCCCACTTCCCCGTCCCCCTGTTGCCACAGGAGGCGCGAAACCAGAGGGATCAAAAAGCATAAATACACTTTGCTGCTTCAGATCTCCTTATAATTTCAGTGAATGGCTTTGAATAGTGCTAGTATTTCTATCCTGTATACCAAAGCAAAAATTGCTGTCGCACCACACTCTAAAGAGTTGAGATGACGTCCAGTGGGCTTGCAGCGTCCCCCCCCCCCCGCCCCCCCCCCCCCCCCGATGTCCTTAGAGAAGCGTTAAATCGTCCGGGGGGCGTCAGCATTAAAAAAGGTTGTCAAGAACGCCGCAGTGTTGCACACCGCACTGTAAACGATCGTTTTTAACCGTGAAGTGTGTGTAAATGAACGCCCCAAGGGAGAGGGTTGTTTCATTGACGCCCTTTGTGCCGGCTGCTGAGACCTTTCCGTGTCGATTTTGAGCGGCGGTGTGTCTGAAATGACGTCATCAGCCACCCATAAGAAATTCACGTTTCAACGCTGGGCGTCGCCATTCTGTTCTCAATCGCAGGGGTGTCAAGAGAGAGACCGTGATTTGGGTAACAGAGGGAGGGGGGGGGGGGGGGGGGAGAGGAGGAGCGTGACGACTTTCCGTTGTGTGAGACGTCCACACTGGCGTTGAGCAGAATTGTTGTGCAATTTGGTACACCTCACACGAACTTCTGAGCTCTGACCCCCTTTTTTTTGTGTCGACGCCTTGCTGTTCGAGGCATCGCCACGTCCGACGATGACGTAGCAGGGCACCACGCTTTTGCATTATTACAGAGGAAGGGTGACGGCACCTTTGGGCCAAATTTTAAAACTCGTGCCTCATAATTGGGGAAATTGATGGGCTTTCAAAGCAGTGACCCTTTAATTTTTTGTGCAGTATAATGTGTATATTAAATCGTTTTGGAACGATGTAGAAGAGCTAAAAATGTACAAAAATCAAATGTCGAAATAAAAATCAAACAGAATGTTACTGTTGTGTATATCAAACGATTTCGTTTGATCAGAAGATTACTAAATTGAAATTGGGTTTTGTCTAGGTAAGGTATAAGGGGCGATCAATACGTTTGCGTTCAAAGGCCATGCAGTCCACAATCGGTATGCCAGTCACGCAAAATCGCCTTCAGCATTGATACAATCCCACCAACACACCAGGCTGGTTGAGTTTGGGTTGTTTGGGGGAAGAGACCAAACTTCGAGGTCATCGGTCTCATAGGATTAGGGAAGGACGGGGAAGGAAGCCGGCCGTGCCCTTTCAAAGGAACCATCCCGGCATTTGCCTGGAGCGATTTAGGGAAATCACGGAAAACCTAAATCAGAATGGCCGGACGCGGGATTGAACCGTCGTCCTCCCGAATGACCAGGCTGGAGATAGCCGTTTGTTAAAATACCGTGTCCTGCTGCGTGAAGAAGTGCGTAAGTGCCTGCTGCACAGCCTCGTGCGACAGGAATCGTCGACCCTTCAACGCTTTTTTAAGGGACCGGACGCGTGTTAATCGGATGGGGAGAGATCAGGGCTGTATCGCGGGTGTTCGAGTGTCTCGCACATGATATGGCGTAACTTCCGCGTTGCGATATTTGCGGTAGGGGGTACGTGCGTTACCATGACAAAGGTGGTTTTCGACAGACGTGCTGCCCCTTATACATTCTTCACATTCTTCACTCTCCGATGGATGTCTACCGGAGCTTGTCATCCGGCAGCAAAGACAAGAGTAACAGCACGTTGGACCTCAAATTCAAATGGCTCTACGAGGGGCGTTTCAAAAATCCGAGCAAAGTCCGAGAGATGGCACCACCGGCGCGTATCTAGATCATGTTTAGTTAGTAGCATCTTTGGATAGAACGCACACCAAGTTTCAGCCATATTTGTGTATTTCTTTATGTTTGGCATTCGTGTGAATCAAGGAAGTCGAGTGATTGTCAAAAAATGGACGAAAAAGAATTTCGTGTGGTGATTAAACATTACTTTATGAAAGGTAAAACGCCTCCGGAGACTAAAGAGAAGCTTGATAAACATTACGGTGACTCTGCACCTTCGATTAGAACAGTTTATAAGTGGTTTCAAAATTTTCGGTGTGGCCATATGGGCACAAGCGATGTTGAACGTTCTGGACTCCCTGTGGAGGTTTTACGACTCCGGAAATCATTGATAAAATCCATGATATGGTGATCGATGACAGAAGAGTTAAGGTGCGTGAGATTGCTAGTGGTGTGGGCATCTGGAATGAATGGGTACATAATATTTTTCATAAACATTTGGACATGAGAAAGCCATCAGCAAGATGGGTTCCGCGATTGCTGACGCTTGACGAAAAACGGAATTGTGTGAAGTGTTGCGAGGATTGTTTGCAGCTGTTCAGGAAGAATCCGCAGGACTTTAAGCTTCGTTTCGTCACTGTGGATGAAACATGGATACATTACTATACTCCTGAGACCAAACAACAATCTAAACAATGGGTTACCAAGGGACAGTCTGCACCAAAATAGGCGAAGACCATTCCTTCGGCCGGAAAGATTATGGCGTCTGTCTTTTGGAATTCGCAAGGGATAATCCTCATCGACTATTACAGGTGCGTATTATTCATCGTTATTGGACCGTTTGAAAACCGAGCTGCAAGAAAAACGCCGGCGATTGGACCGCAGAAAAGTCCTTTTCTATCACGACAATGCACTAGCACACGCCTCAGCAGTTTTGGTCGCAAAATTAATGGAAACAGGATTCTAACTCGTTTCACATCCCCCCTATTCTCCAGACGGCTCCCTCGGACTACGATTTGTTCCCCAGTTTGAAGACATGGCTGGCGGGACAAAGATTTTATTCAAACGAGGAGGTGATTGCAGCAACTAATAGCTAATTTGCAGACCTGGACAATTCCTATTATTCGGAAGGGATCAACAAATTAGAACAGCGTGGGACAGAGGGTATAAGTCTAAAATGACACTATGTCGAAAAATAAAAATGGTTTACCCCAAATACATAAGTAGTTTTTATTTTTGCACGGACTATTCAAACGCCCATCCGTACTGAAGTGCCAGAACCGCTCGGCCACGTTGGTCTTGGTAGCGCGCTTTTGCTAATAACGTTGCCATAGTTCACGTTTCCGCATTTACCGCACGCACGTCGGAAAGACACGAATGCCACACTAATCCCTGCCTACATGTCGGTGCTTAAATTCCCGCATGGAAGACACCGCTACGTTGCATGTACGGTGCAGGAACAACCTCAAACGGAAACCGTTTGATCACCTCGTTTAGTACGTGAGGTACCGATCGATCTGTATCAGTGATTTAATTAATTAATATCAATTAAGTCATCGTCTTTTAAGCAAAACTAGTCACCAGTATCGAGGTATTTTGACGTCGTGGTTCGATTGTAATAGATCAGTTTCTTCAAAAAGCTTTTCTAAAAAGTGTCAAAATTACGATGAGCAGTGGTTCTCGTATCAGTCTTTGCCCCGCGAAACCTATTACGTCCCTACGAATAAGAAGAGCTTCTGACTTTCAACAAATGTTGTTAAAGGTGGCGATAATTCCTAAAAAAGAAACCATATACGAAAACTTGCACCACACGACGATAGTTGATAATGTACGTGCAAGTAGAAAGATCGATATGGAGACGGAATGATAACTTTAACGAATTTCATATAATGAGTGGAGGTGTTACGTGTGTTACATCAGAACCGACTTTTATTACGTAGAATTTTAGGTTATAGTTTACCAATCAGAAGAGATCGATTTTTACCACGTCCGTATTATCTGGATTGCATTACGGACACTAAGGAAAATAAAACCAAATATTCGGCCTCGGATGTGACCTAGGTGCCGACACGTGTAAAATGAAATGAAAGCTTTTTGGCGCAAAACTTCCTTACTCGATGCGTGGGTAATGTCTTTGTACAAAAGCGCACTGAAATATTTATGGGACACGAGAAAGCAGGCACAGTCCGCAGAACACAGGGAGAGTCAAGTTCCTTTCAGCTGCGAGAACTTTGTCATCGTGTAGTGCAGTGTCACGTCCCCTGAATATTTTATGTTCACGAAATACTTATCATTTTATCTGAGTGCGACGAGGTTCTTCTGTTGTAGCACAGGCATATAGCCTGCTGAATATTTAAGAAATGCGACACACGCGTCTCTCTCGCTTGTCTTAGACCCTAGATGGCAACCACTGCTAGCTCCGCTTCTTTTATGGACATCCTGCGATCTGACTTTCATATACAAGATATTGGCAACGAGGAATATGAATTGTCAGTGTTCACTCGTTTTCGGACGCATTGTATTTCTATGTATTCATTTGTTATCCAGTTACAGGCTTTTTGGTATTTCTTCATCAGTATTAGTGCCACGTTCTGTAATCTTTCTCCTTCACGTCAAAAATGTTGATACATAATGTTTGAGGACTAAGGAAAAAACTATTCTGGCTTGAAGAGGAGCTGTAAGATGCGCCTTTTTCCTGCTACTTAAGGAAAGACTTTTAATGCAATTTCAGCTGGCTGTTGGGATATCGTAATTTTGTAACGTCAAGACTGTATTGTATGGAGTTGTTGTTTGGAATCAGTTTCATTGTCTCCTAGATGAGTCTTACAAACCTGCAATGTACAGGGGCTGTTCGGTAATAAAGATCGGTCGCGAAATGGAAATAGTGAAAATCAAAGATATTTTATTTGCAGCAGTTTGCTACACCTCCCAGTTACTTCTCTACATAGTCGCCACTCCGACTTAGACATTTGTCGTAGCGTTGTACCAACTTTCCCATATCCTAATCATAGAAGGCAGCCGCCTGTGCTTTCGGTCACTTTTCTGCGCTGGTCTGCAGCTCGGTGTCTGTGCCAAAATGTTGTCTTCATAGCCAGCGGTTAATGTGAGCAGAGGACAACATCAGAGGGAACCAAATCGGTGCTGTATGGTGAGTGATCGAATACTTCCCATTGAAGACGCTGCAGTAGTGTCCCCATTGCCCCTGCAGTGTGCGTGACAGGAACGTTATGTGGGGTAGCATGAAATCAGGCGGAACATCGCAGCAGGCACTCGTACTTGGCGCTGCTTGGTGTCGCGGTTGCGAAGATGGACATCGCCATGGACGTCGGGAGTGAAGTTGCGCATCATGCAGCGTATTGAGCACAGTTTGAGTCGTAACACGACGTCCTGTGGCTGCACAGAAAGCATTATTCAAAATGGTGGCGTTGCTGTCAGGATTCCTCCGAGCCATAATCCGTAGGTAACGGTCACCCACTGCAGTAGTAGCATTTGGGCGGCCTGAGCAGGGCATGTCATCGATACTTCCTGTCTCTCTGTATCTCCTCCATGTCCGAACAACATCACTTTGTTTCACTCCGAGACGCCTGGACACTTCCCTTGTTGAGAGCCCTTCCTGGCACAAAGTAACGATGCGGACGCGATAGAAACGCGGTATTGACTGTCTAGGCATGGTTGAACAACAGACAACACGAGCCATGTACCTCCTTCCTGGTGGAATGACTGGAACTGATCGGCTGACGGACCACCTCTGTCTAATAGGCACTGCTCATGCATGGTGTCTTACATCTTTGGGCGGGTTTAGTGACATCTCTGAACAGTCCACGGGACTGTGTCTGTGATACAATACCCACAGTAAACGTCTATCTTCAGAAGTTCTGGGAACTGGTGTGATGAAAAACTTTTTGTGATGTGTGGCGGTGGTGGTTAGTGTTTAACGTCCCGTCGACAACGAGGTCATTAGAGACGGAGCGCAAGCTCGGGTTAGAGAAGGATTGGGAAGGAAATCGGCCGTGCCCTTTCAAAGGAACCATCCCGGCATTTGCCTGAAACGATTTTACGGAAATCACGGAAAACCTAAATCAGGATGGCCGGAGACGGGATTGAACCGTCGTCCTCCCGAATGCGAGTCCAGTGTGCTAACCACTGCGCCACCTCGCTCGGTTGTGATGTGTGTATTTACGATCTGCTGAACAGCACTTCCTGAATATATATAGTAATTTAAAACCCACATTATGGTGAAACTCTTAGGATTAAGTATAATCTGTATTTCCATCGTACAATGGAAGCAGCAGATTAACATAACGATCCGTAATGCTTTGGCCTTGCTGATTTTTACGACAAAGTATTTCGAAGCGCATAGTCAAACAAGTCCTGTTCTCCGGCGACGAAATATCACTGTTTCCTAAAAAAGCTGCATGTTTGTTTCTTAAATGATAGGCAGGTTAAAAAATGTTCAAAGTGTGTGAAATCCTATGGGACTTAACTGCTAAAGTCATCAGTCCCTAAGCTTACACACTACTTAACCTAAATTATCCTAAGGACAAACACACACACCCATGGCCGAGGGAGGATTCGAATCTCCGCCGGGACCAACCTTACAGTCCATGACTGCAACGCCCCAGACCGCTCGGCTAATCCCGCTCGGCTAAGGCAGGTTAGTTCTAGCCATTCCCCAGATAACATTGCAGTGTCTGCTTTCATCATCCTACGCCTGTTTACGCAAAATAACGTTTATCGCCACATGCGAGAATGTAAGTAAGATCTGTATACCTTTTCACTCTTCTCACATGAGCGAAACGTGTTCGCATAAACGTAGAAATGCGCTATAATACTCGTAATATTAGAAAATAAATCAAAAATGGCTCTGAGCACTATGGGACTTAACATCTGAGGTCATCAGTCCCCTAGACTTAGAACTAATTGAACCTAACTAACCGAAGGACATCACACACATCCATACCCGAATCAGGATTCGAACCTACGACCGTAGCAGCAGCGCGGTTCCGGACTGAAGAGCCTAGAACCGCTCATCCACAACGGCCGGCTAGAAAATAAATCCAGAAGATTTTTCTTGTGTGATCAACGTATGCGTTATTTATATTATAAACGAGCGTAGACATTTTAGCTATATTAACATAGACTTAGCATATTATTTGTAAGTTGTAATGTATTAACCCACTAACATGTTACCATAAGAAACGTAGTTGTAATAAACATTATTCCATTCGATTGTGGGAGGGTGCTATATATGTTTTTATGACGGATGGATTACATGTCCAGCTAATGTTGGGTCCATTATGCATTATCGTATGTGGCTTATGACGGATGGTTCAAATGGCTCAGAGCACTATGGGACTTAACTTCTGTGGTCATCAGTCCCCTAGAACTTAGAACTACTTAAATCTAACCAACCTAAGCACGTCACACACATCCATGCCCGAGACAGGATTCGAACCTGCGACTGTAGCGGTCGTGCGGTTCCAGACTGAAGCGCGTAGAACCGCTCGGCCACTCCGACCGGCTATGACGGATGGGTTATATATATCCAGCTAGTTGTACACAATCTGATGATGCCCCAAAAGCGTGTAACGCGGAATTGATATTAAATAATTTCCCAATCTAAACCGTTTTTAATCTGTAGTAGTTGTAATATACTGAAATATTAAAATAACATAGCTGGATAATATTCTTAGTTTGTAGAGCGGAACACATATGCGTTTAATTAAAAATTTCTAATAATAGTTGTCACCGCTGTGGTACCGAGGCAGCAGCTCTTTATTCAGTGCCAGCAAATGAATAACTAAATATAATAAAACGAAGTAATGAATGTCGGAGTGCACACACCGTGTCTAGAGTATTGTGATCGGGTACTGTAATCGAGATGCAACAAGAAGATCGCCGACAGCTCGCAGCGCTATTGCCGGCTTTCAACCCAAAGCCGAAACAGCTGCCGGCCAAAACAATAGCCGTCTGCACTCTACAGAGCTGTGACAACCCTGGAGCGTTGCCATAGACACGTTTACAAAATCGCGTTACGTCGTTGGTTAAGATAGGCCAGCGAACGTGCCGCGCCCAGCCCACTGCAAACTGTCTGGGATCAGCTTTCGCCCACTGAACTATAGCAACCATACTACTGCACGCACGCATAATCTCGTCTTCTGGTGAGATATTTGACTCGCGTTTCTACGATACTCGATGGTTGAAAGAGCTGTGGCTCCGACGACGATGCCCGCCGGCATTCCAGGAATTTGCCGCCTATTGTGCGCCGTTTCGTATAGCCAACAGTAACGGGCAATGCTCATTACGGGTCTGGACCACTATTGTAAATCCGAACTGTGGCTTCAACGGTTCAGTCGGTGTATCTTCTCAGAAATTGTCGTTGGCAGTTTAATTTTCAGGTGTATTAGAGGCGTCGCTGTAATTTCTTCGCCGGCCGGAGTGGCCGAGCGGTTCTAGGCACTTCAGTCTGGAACGGCGTGACCGCTACGTTCACAGGTTCGAATCCTGCCTCGGGCATGGATGTGTGTGACGTCCTTAGGCTAGTTAGGTTTAAGTAGTTCTAAGTCCCATAGTGCTCAGAGCCATTTTGTAATTTCTTCTAAGTGTTTCGGTGGCTTGTGGAGCTATTGTTGTTAACCTTTACGCTGAAGTATGTGGTGACAAGACAAGCAAAGAACAAGCCCTTTCAGCGAAGCACGCATGGTTCCCTTAGAAGGTTTGTAGCAGCTGCTGTGAATTATGGTGTGCGTACAGTACCAGACAAGCAGAATATACAGGGTGATCATGTGTCCGGTAATGCACGGCGTGCGTGCAACGACAAAAATCGTCCCGTAACGCAGTACATAGCTCCATCGCATCCACGTCACAACAGATATTCAAAGTGGTCTCCATGGCATCGCAGGTGATAGGAATATTAGCGGTCGTCGTGCAGGATACACATAATAGTACTTTGGCGTACTCCCTGTTGGCGAGCCACTAGCCTAGGGGTTGTACTAGGGTTCGCCTCAATATTCTCTAGAACCCGGTCCTTCAAATCTGGTGTACGCACTGTCCATCGCCTTCCTGCATGATCATCTGTCTGAAAGGACCCACAATCACACAAGCGCCCAAGAAGGGCTTGAAATGTTGTGGTCGGTGGCTGTGAAGCTACTTGTTACAGCCGTGCTGCCTCTTAACCGTTTCCGTTTGCTTAGCCGTACACGAACACTATCTCGGCTTGTTCTCGACGTGAATACCGGACCATTCTGCAGCTTACAGCACGCTACGTCAATCACACAGCCTGCAACGCACATGGAACGTACGGCACGTCGTCAGAGGAACTCTCATTCGTCAGCGACCGTGCCAACGATGTATTTGCAGACACTTGTTCATAGAACCTTTCTTCCTCAATTTCCACTCAGGAATACGTCCCTGCAGTTTGTTTTATTAATGTTCACCCTGTATGGAACTGCTCGTACATCAGGGAAACCCTCAGATGATATTACGTTTTTTTTCTGGACGTATTACATACGTTTAAAATGGCACAATTTTTCGCATAATACTATCGGCAGTTCATTTGGAGATATCATTGCAGATTAAGGTGAGTAATAGATTC
Source organism: Schistocerca serialis cubense (assembly GCF_023864345.2). NCBI lineage: Eukaryota > Metazoa > Arthropoda > Insecta > Orthoptera > Acrididae > Schistocerca > Schistocerca serialis. The sequence continues at coordinate 864,055,092 of NC_064641.1, read as the reverse complement.
GCTTTGCTTAGAAAGCTGTTCAGTTCTGTTTCTTCTTCCCGATGCTACTAGTAAATGTTTTCTCCTTTAAGATACTATAAATACAGAGTTTTGCGCGTACAACCTACTCTATTGTACGTTTATTAAAACCTTCTCCTGCTGTCGAAATCGAATTACCGCACGATTCTGCTTTACCAATCGGCCGCTCCTTCAGCTGCGCTCTAACAAAGCTACGGTTCGATAGTTTAGTACAGTACATGAATGACGTAGTAAATGCTAGGATTACAGTTTGTATTGATAGCATTGTTAGGGAAATGAACGTAAATGAATGCATGACACAAATTGGGAGCAAACGATTTCTCTTTATTCTTATCTGTTTTGCACATAACTGGAATCGCTCATCGTTCAGTGTTACAGCATTGTGTATTTTATATCGTTCCAGAATATAAATTGCATTCTATAAGTAATAAAAATTAGTTGATCGCGTAACTTCTCCGCTTTCATGTTACCAAAGTTGTTACTCGTGTTGCAAGTGCAGTATACATGCGCAAACAAAAAATTTATGTAATTATTGTTGTTATTTTGTACTCGGTAGAATGTTCTTCAGCATGATCAAAGGCAAGAGTTTCTTGTTATTATTGATAAGTGAGAAATTTTTTTGCGAATAACAGAAACATATTTTATATAAGCCTGACGAAGTACTGAAGTTAGCTTGATATGTTTTTGTTTTAGTTTTATTCTTTTTTGAGGTAATTGCGTTTTCTAGTGCTATACGATAAATATCAATTTTTTATTTTTTATTTTTTTTATTTTTATTACACCATCCCTGTGTTTCTTGTTGCAAATCAATAATTTTCGAATAAAACCCGAATTAAACACTGAAAATTTCTATTATGGTATAAATACTTTTGCGTCTAAGTAACAGACAGAAGGATAATTGTAGAACAATAATTTTCTGTAGGTTACGCATATGTTTATATATCCTCAGTTACTTTCCAGACGGTTCACCGCTGTTGGTTTGTAGAGGAATGCCGGCCAGGGTGGCTGAGCGGTTCTAGGCGCTACAGTCTGGAACCGCGCGACCGCTACGGACGCAGGTTCGAATCCTGCCTCGGGCATGGATGTGTGTGATGTCCTTAGGTCAGTTAGGTTTAAGTAGTTCTAAGTCCTAGGGGACTGATGACCTCCGAAGTTAAGTCCCATAGTGCTCAGAGCCATCTGAACCATTTGAACTACTTACCCAACTTTGATTCCGTATGGAACCGTTGCTCACAGCGATCGTAGACGATTATTAGGAAGGATAGGAACACAGCAATCAGTCGCAAGCCCACCGATTTTTTATTATTGTTACATATCCAGATAAAAGTTATAATCATCTTCATTGTGGAAAATTTTGGAAATTTTTGGTAAGGTCCTGTGGTACCAAACTGCTGAGTTCATCGGTCCCTAGGCTTACACATTACTTGATCTAAGTTAAACTAACTTATGCTAACGACAACACACGTACCCATGCCCGAGGGAGGACTCGAACCTACGACGGGGGGAGCCACGCGATTCGTGACAAGGCGCCCGCGACCTCGCGGCTACACAACGCGCGGCTCTCCTCAGTGCGTTTGAGTGAAATGGGTTACACATGGTGATTCGTATCGATGTTTGGAAACTTCCGAAGCGATGAGCGACCTAGATGGCGCCGAGACAAGTGATTTGATACAGGACACACGTGGCCGCAAATGTCGGGAAATACCACAAAAGTGGAAATACCACAAAAGTGGATTACAATTGTGGCATATGTGACGTCACCTGATGACGTACCTTGCTACTCGTGGAGCGGTGGAGCATATGGGTATGTTTCACCTGATCAGCCCAACCTAAGTGAAGTATTCACGTCGGTGTGTCGGCTCTGGGCCTACGTGCGCGAATTCAGCGCGTGGGGCTCAGGGTTGAAGTTCTGTGTCTTGACAGGCAGCGTTCTTTTGCGTTACGCTTGACAGTTATGTGTTTACACTGAGATACTATTCATTATTTTATTTGCCGGTCTTGCGGTCTCCGCTGGTTAATTCCGAAGTACAGATGTTCAAATGTGTGTGAAATGATATGGGACTGAACAGCTAAGGTCGTCAGTCCCTAAGCTTACGCACTACTTAACCTAAATTATCGTGAGGACGAACACACACACCCATGCCCGAGGGAGGACTCGAACCTCCGCCGGGACCAGCCGCACAGTCCATGACTGCAGCGCCCAAGACCGCTCGGCTAATCCCGCGCGGCTCCGAAGTACAGTACAACAAAAACCTACGATAGTGCGTCATAGGTAAATAAATATAAGCTTCCGAACTGCATCGCTACCATTTAATTTGCCTATTGTTCTTTACTAAATAAAGTCTATAAACAAAAAAAGGAAAGGGCAAAAGGAAAGAAACACAAAATAAGAACAGCTTTTGCTTGGTTACTGCGAGGACAATAATTTTGTAATTTCTGCGTTTTCAGCCGACCACATTTACAAAAGGTGTTCGAAAACAGAGTAGCTTAGCGGAGCAATGTGTAGCACTGTCCCCTATCGGAGGTCAGGACCGACAACCCCAATTGCTGCACTTGGGGCGAGGTACGTCATCTGGTGACGTCGCATGTTCAACGTTTGTCGTCCACTTTTGGGCTTATTTCCCAACATTTGAGGCTCCAAGCGCCCTTTATTAAGTAAACTGTCCCAGCGTCATCTGCGTCGCCTCGGGGTTTTTAAACCAATGGCTCTAAGCACTATGGGACTTAACATCTGAGGTCATCAGTCCCGTACACTCAGAAGTACTTAAACCTAACTAACCTAAGGACATCACACACATCAAGATTGGATCCTGCGACCGTAGCAGCAGCGCAGTTCGGGACTGAAGCGCCTAGAAGCGCTCGGCTACGGTTTTTAAACGTTAATAAGAATCACGCTGTATATGAAAGGAGTCAGTACTTTGCACACTGCTAGAACCGATATAATTGTTCCGATGCTACATGTGGGATCGGTATTGGTGCTAAATGTATCGAATCTTGTATTGGATACACGATCGTGACTCAGGACTGACCCTATAGACAGTTGAATTCGTCTCAGGTGTGCCAACTTCTCGATCCGGAGTGCGCGAGCGACAGTAGCGGCACTTAGGGAACACACACACACACACACACACACACACACACACGATGGAGCCGAGTTGGGCATCCAAATGGTCGTATCGCTGTGCTACATCTCGCCCAGGTCCCCCAACGTCACGTCGGCCTGTGACTGTGACGGGCAGAGTTTGTGCCAGCTAACAAAGAGCGAAGCCATTCAGCAATCACAGCGGCGGAAGATGTCTGCGAGCTGACGGCTGGGGAATACACGGAGCGGGAGAGCGGGAGCAACGACAAGGGACTCGTGGCAAGTCTCCCGTATTAAGAAGTCTGCCGCGCAGCCGCAACTTACCCGTTCGACGTTCTGTCTCTCCTCCTCGTCCTCTCTCCCCCCCCCCCTCCCCTCTCTCCCACCTCTCGCTCTCCGCTCCACCTCTCCCTTTCCAATTCGTCGTCCTTTCTCCCCGCGCCGCCCTGCCACGGCCGAATGCATCACCATCGTAATGTGCCCGCCGGAACAGCCGCGTCACTGCTTGTATAAAAGATGTCTCAGGGGGGATTAAAGAGAGGCTTTTTTCCCTCTGTAAAGGAAATCCCGTTCTTGTAAAGTTCCACTGTATACCGCCCTGGCTGAGACTCCATCGCCGTCTGTCAGAGCGAGCTGCTGCTTATCCGCCGCGCGTGTGTTCGCCGCGTAGCAGCAAGGACCGCTACAAACCCCCCCCCCCCCCCCCCCGCTCCTGCACGTGTGTGTGTGTGTGTTTCTGTGAGCGCGTGCCCGCAATTTATCGTCGGCACAAGAAAAATATTCCTGCTCGTTGAGATACGGCGGGGCGGCGCCATTTGTCATCCGCCTCGCTCGGCCAGCTGTTATTTTATTAACTACCGACACGTCCGATTCGATTTGGAACTGTGGGTGATATTCATTTGTTCCGCTGGCCAGAGACGCGTTCGTGAAATGTACACGTATATCTCCGCTGCCACCTGCACTGGGTGGCCAAAGATATCAGTACTGTTCCGAACACTACGGTTGAACTGAGGAAACCTAAGAGTTACGACCTGCTGTTCATGTTTATGGCTAAGTTCACTACGTCTGACAACAATGCCGTACTGTACATAACGGTTTTCCAGGACTTCACCGACATACATTTTTCAGAAGAGTCGACAGAAATGTACGTTTTTCAACGTTATTGTATGCTTATGACTCTAAATTTATTTTCACAAGCTGCGACACCGTCGCGAAGAAACAGTGACCCGTATATGTAATAGGTTTCCTTTAATTTACGTCTGTGGTCACAAACTTTTTGTTAACAGATTACCGGTTTCGGTCTTCAATGACCATCATCAGATCTGTTTCATAATAACAAAGTCCTAATGTACTGCAGCCATAGTGGCATCGTCAAGTGTTAAATGCGGCATCAGCACAGCATCGTCAAATTTATATTTATGTGTATTTGACGATGCTGGTGCTCTGGCTCTGAGCACTATAGGACTTAACATCTATGGTCATCAGTCCCCTAGAACGTAGAACTACTTAAACCTAACTAACCTAAGGACAGCACACAACACCCAGCCATCACGAGGCAGAGAAAATCCCTGACCCCGCCGGGAATCGAACCCGGGAACCCGGGAGTGGGAAGCGAGAAGGCTACCGCACGACCACGAGATGCGGATGCTGGTGCTGATTCCGCATTTAACACTCACTTGATGCCACTATGGCTGCAGTACATTAGGATTTTGTTTTTCTGAAACGGATCTGATGATGGTCATTAAAGACTGAAACCGGTAATCTGTTAACAGAACATTTGTGACCATAGACGTAAATTAAAGGAAACTTATCTAAATTTATTATCCAAAGACCATAAACATGTAGAAGTTTCTTCTCTTTTGTCATTCTTTTTTTCAATATTAACGTACGGAAAGTTCTGGTTGAAAATTACGATTTATTTAGGAAGAAAGGAGACGACTTATCGATAGGCAAACATTCTTTTAGCCGACTGAGCTAAGTGTGGGGAGACAGGCGTGTGTATGTTAGTGTGTGTGTGTGTGTGTGTGTGTGTGTGTGTGTGTGTGTGAGAGAGAGAGAGAGAGAGAGAGAGAGAGAGAGAGAGAGAGTGAGAGAGAGAGAGAGAGAGAGCTTGTTTTTCCTACGACTAGGAAAAGGAAATGTATTCCGAAAGCTAGCCAAGCTCCATACCTTTTGTTTGTATGCCTACGCCCAGAGCTTCTGCCTTTCGTCTCCTTTGTTGCTAAGTAATTCGTTTGTTCCAAAATTATTTTTTTTTAGCAAGAACATTTAGGCATTATTTCTGGCACTTTTCGTCTGTTGTCTTACCCGTTTGCCTATAAACACTTTATTGGTTTTAGATTTACTTATACTGTTTCTTTTTTCAGTTGTTTATTTTTAACGTGCCTACTCGTACATCGTAATGCGAAGGACACCACCTTGCTATACGCAGAGATGACGGGCACACACATGACTTCGCGTGCTGATTTAACGACCGTTCGTCTGTTGAAATGTCTAACCTGAGCGTGGTTTTTGGTTGATTCTCCACACTCCCTGTGAAAACATCAGAGTTGGCTTATATCATTTCCGCACAGTGCCTTTGTTGTCTTTCTGTGCCTATTGTCTACAGCAGGGTCTGTTTCTGGGCGAAAGGAGGCTTTCTTTAGCTTGTAGTTGATGGATCTTTCTGCCCCGATCCTCTTAAATAGGCAGTGTTCTGGGCTTCAGGACGGCTCAAGTTCGAATGACTTCCACATAGCAGTCGGCGCTTCCTAACACGCATTGGCTCTTTAAGGGGAAGCACCACACTACCAAGCGATATAAGTGGAGCAGAAATGACCAGTGAAAGTATCTATATTCTACTCCAGATTCTGATTCCCTTAAAGGAGCAAATGTTAGATGAAGAGATCTGAAGCAAGTTGTACAAGCGACATCCCTTAGAAAAAAGAAATGAGATAAACGCACATAAGAGGATGGTAAAGCATATAGCATTGATGTGGCAAAGCGATACAAGTAAAATCCCTCTCTCTGCTGCTTCCTGATGAACGAAAAGAAAACTAGTTACAAGATGTCACGAAACAGTTGGCACCAAAGCAGACATGTCCACTTCTAGATTAATTCCTGAATGCGATCCAACAAAGCATGGTAGAAAAGGTAAAATCCCATGAATGTCATCTTGTCAGTTCTGTGCATCCAATCTCTAGAGATTAATCTTTCTCAGTACAAAAATCTTCTGGACTTGCTTCCATTTATCGTGGCTATCTATCATGCATTCTTCCACTCGCTTCGACGTGAAGAAGGACAATCAATAACAACAACTAGGATTGACCGACTTGAGGAACTTGAACCAGATGATGAGAAGGACTTTCTGGAACGAGATTATGAATATAGTCTTTCTTATTTTGTACCACTACTTTAAATACTGAATCTACAAAATGCAGTATGTTGATGTAGAATTATACTGACGTAAAATGTTGTGTATTATCTAGATAATCTTTTAATCATACATGAGAATAAGGAATCAACCCAGGTGGTATGAAATATTTTTAATAATGGGATAATGCGTTAAACAGTATTCTTTCTTATTTTGGTTCAGTATTGTGAGGACGAAAGGTGTGATGTGGGATTACATAAATGTTTTGTTATAGGTCTAAATGGCAAGTTTATGATTAACTGAATTGATAACTACCGATAATAAAGCATTATAGAGGAAGTATAAATCACATTCGTCTTAATTCATAATATTGTGGAAGCAAAGGGATACAAGCGCATACAGACTCTTACGAATTGTGGTATAAAACTGATCTTTTGTATTGACTAATTATGCCAGAATGCTAATGGAAAATGCTACAAAGTAATACACAAAAATTTTGAAATTCCGTTTTTCTATCTCAAGACGATTCTGTAACCTTAGGAACTTTAGCTTCAGTTTTCCCAAAACTACAAGAAGTGTACTTATACCCCTTTACTTATAACTCTTTGCTTCTGACTCCATCAAATAAGTTCCAAGTTTGCTAAATCGAAGAGTCGGGCGGCAGCTCTTGTGGGGTGCACAAGTCGTATGCCCTCTGGTGTTTTCGAAGTGCACATCAGAATTCGGGAGAAGGTGATCCTTTCGTGATCGACTTGAATTATTTCTTGCAGTACGGAAATCTGTCTCATTGCAGCTTGTCTCGCATACGGTTAGTATGCAAAAAAATACACTGTGGCGTCCGAGTAAGCGAATTTTCGCTCACGTTGCATATTAAACACTAACGGTGAGATCAGCGATCCGTAATGAAAGCCTGGTGTTGTGAATATAGTTTCTGACTTCGCTTGCCGCCCGAGTGGCCGTGCGGTTCTAGGCGCTACAGTCTGCAACCGCGAGACCGCTGCGGTCGCAGGTTGGAATCCTGCCTCGGGCATGGATGTGTGTGATGTCCTTAGGTTAGTTAGCTTTAAGTAGTTCTAAGTTCTAGGGGAATGATGACCTCAGAAGTTAAGTCCCATAGTGCTCAGAGCCATTTGAACCATTCTGACTTCCTTACTTGCGTTTGTACAATTAATCTTGTAGAGGATGGCTATAATTAAAGTGCAAAACACTGACGGAGGTCCAGTGTGGGCTGTAAATATCGTATGACAGCGAAACTTGGTAGATATGCTAATGCGTTAATGTGGAACCGATTTACACTGGAAAAAAATTAGTTCCAGTTTTGGCCACCAGATGTAAATCTGGCGCTGTACAGCAGCTCGGATGCTCGTATTGAACAAATTGTGTAAGCGGCGTTTAACAACATCAAAATTATGCCTGTCTCGCTTGTTTGACCTTCTCTGCCCATGTCCCGTTGTAATGGTACTTGAATTACGTAACCATTACGGCACCTCACCTCAACCTCTCGATACCAGCAATATTCTGGGTTTCTGTAAAGTAGTTAACATATTTCTGAGACAACATTCAGATTTGATTTCATTAATGTAGAGGTACTTTGATACATCGATATGTTTATATTGCAATGATATTATTCTTGTGTGTATTCTTTCTTTTGTCACTATGATCTTTGACGTACTTGTAACTCTGATTTTTGGGCGCGTAAGCGGTTATTAAAAAGTCAAGTCTTGGTCGTCATGTTGGACAGACGCAAATTGTAGTCAGTTTGTAAAATGTCAACTTTAACAGTGAGGAAGATATTTTCAAGTATGTTTTATATTGTGAAGTGATGCTTTGTGTGTTACGTGATATTGGAACAAAAGTAATAAAAAAGAAGTGTAACTTAAAATCGGAGTGCAGATAACTTTTTCACATCACCATAGTGGTAACTCTCAAAGGTTTAATCTTCAAGAACGGTTTGTGAAACACATCTATAAAACTTCTGAATATCGCAGAATAACATCTAGGCCTCTTTGCATCCGAGCTTGGAATCATCACCACCGACGATTGAGCCATGAGTTCACAACGAGACCAGCGTGAGAAACACGAAAAGATGAGTCCCTACTTTATTCATTATTTCATGAAATGACTCTATTAACTGTGCTCTAATGACACCTGCCACATAATATAACGTTGTTGTTGCCCGAAAATACAGTATTTAGCAGCGTGAGCAACACCACAATCATAATTAATTTTTGACCTTTGTTGCGGTAGGGTTGTTAGACCGTTCTTAATCCATTACATAGGGAAACACTTCTGTGCGCCCTTGATGCATTCACAGTGCCAAATTTGCAACTGGTAGCCAACATTGGAACTAATTTTTTTTCCATTGTAAATCGGTTCCACACTAACGCAGTGGCATATCTACCATGTTTCTCTTCCTACGATAATTACAGCCTACACTGGTCCTCTGTGAGTAGGTGCACTCCAGTTTACACGTATCTCGAAGGTAGTTATTTATAAAGTTGATACAGATGATCTTGCTCTCCTAACCAACACCCCTCAAGAAGCCAGGCAACAAGTGAAATCACTACAAGAAATAGCAGAGAAAGTAGGCCTTAGAATATCATTTGAAAAAACGGAGATTATGCTAACTGATCCACCACTTGCAAACAAAATTACAATAGGAGAACAGGAAATCAAAATTGTTGATAAATTTAAATATTTAGGCGAAATAATAACATACAATCTAAATGAGATGCCATCATGGCAAAATAGAATAAAAAAACTGAACTATGCAAATTACATTACCAAAACTACATACAGCAAAAAAAGCCTATCTATAGATGCAAAATTAAAACACTATAAAACAGTTACACAACCAGAAATAACGTATGCAGCTGAAACTATCTTCAAAACAACAAATACAGCAGAAATTGACAGAATACTAAAAATAGAAAGAAGAATAATTAGGACATGTATAAATAAACAGTATAAAATAAATGGACATTGGAGAATAGCATCAAATGAAACAGTATATAAGAAAATAGAACCAGTCATGAGCACAATCAGGAAGAAACGCATGTCATTCTTTGGACATCTGATGAGAACTCCAGAAAACAGAATTAGTAAAAAAATAATACAAAAATTGTGGAATAGCAAGAGCGACATTAAATGGATCACAGAAATTAAGGAAGATATAAAAGAACTTCAAATTACAGTAGATGACCTAAAAAACAAGACAGAGAAAACCAGAATACTGCAAGACCCGCAAACCAGACTACAAATGAAAATCAATAAAAGGAGTACAGGAAGAGTTGTCTCAGATGAAGAAAGAAAGAAGATACCTGAAAGAATGAAGAAATATTGGGCAGACAGAAGAGCAAAACACCTTTCATATAAGAATAGTATCTAATAATTATATTATCTAAATATATTAAGTTATTGTCGAACCAAATTGTATCCATGTGTAACAACATGTTTAGAACTTTGTATTTTTGACTACAGTGGTCCAATGAAGGCCATAAAATAAATAATAAAATAAAAAAACAGTAATTAAGGCTAGTTTCCCAAAATATTAGGAAACTTGTGACGTTCCCGCGAGGTGTACGGCCTGCACGGCGGTGTGGCGGCCAGACGGCCTCCGCGGCCCTCTCCCGCCCGCCCTCGAAGTTTCGGAGTGTCCGCCGCCGTCGTCAGTAGCCGCGTCCGCGTCCGCGCCACAGAGGCCGCTGTCAGCCTAATGGAGCGGCCAGCGAGCAGCGGCCAGTGGCCGGGGTATCGACCGGCCCGTGTTTACAGCCCGCTCCGGCTGTGTTTGCCGCGAGGGCGGAGCACGGCGCTCTGCGGCCGGCCGCCGGGGAACTCTCTGAGCTGAAGGCGTGGAGCCGGCCGGCTCCTCCGGCCCCGCCCTGGATCACTCACAAAGGACGCGGCTTGACTCTTCCTCCCACGCCAGCGGTGCTTGGCAAGCGATCGACGTCGACGAGGACGCGAGCCTAGAAAACACGCAGCCACTGGCGGGAACACGGAAAATGCCATAACCCGAGTTCACAGCAACGTCGTTCCCTGGAAGAGTCAAAATAAGCGAACTCGTGCCTCGGCTTATCCGTATATACTCGACCGTTGCTGAGAAAACGACAGTACCAGTTTTCAACGTAATATAGATGCTTTTTAGCGCGCTGTCATATCAGCCAAGATGCTGGCACACTGAAACTTCCTGGAAGATTAAAACTGTGCGCCGGACCGAGACTCGAGACCTTTGCCTTTCGCGAACAAGGGCTCTACCAACTGAGCTACCCAAGCACGAGTCACGTCCCGTCCTCACAGCTTTACTTCTTTCAGTGCCTCGTCTCCTACCTTCCAAACTTTACAGAAGCTCTCCTGCGAACCTTGCAGAACTAGCACCCCTAAGAGAAGTAAAGCTGTGAGAACGGGGCGTGGGTCGTGCTTGGGTAGCTCAGTTGGTAGAGCACTTTCCCACGAAAGGCAAAAGTCCCGAGTTCGAGTCTCGGTCTGCCACACAGTTTTAATCTGCCAGGAAGTTCCATATCAGCGCACACTCCGCTGCAGAGTGAAAATCTCATTCTGGAAACATCCCCCAGGCTGTGGCTAAGCCATGTCTCCGCAATATCCTTTCTTTCAGGAGTGCTAGTTCTGCAAGGTTCGCAGGAGAGCTTCTGTAAAGTTTGGAAGGTGGAGACGAGGTACTGGCAGAAGTAAAGCTGTGAGGACGCTACTGTGATTTTAGTGAATTCGGTCTCTTCTGGATGGCTTCTTATTCATCAGAAAGAATCTGCAGAACTTTCCAACCGCAGAAAGGGATCATTAATCTTATGTGTCTTGTAATATCTTACAGAATATATTACGGTTAGTAACTCCGTCAGTGGCAGTGCTTCGTTGCTCATAATACGAAGACTTGTTCTTTGAAGTTTAACACTCCGTCGCACTTTGTTCTTATAATGAATATCATTAACATCCCACAAGCACCCCGAAACCGAATAGTTTCCACAACGACTTTCGCGCAATGCTGGGGCTAACAGTACAGTTCCGAAACTAATGTTAACAACGTATTGTCTCCGAGCAGTGTTGGCTTTAATATTCATCTGTCTTGCTTCGTGTCTTCTACAACTAATGGTTGCTCAGAAAAGATTCCTTTTTTGACTAATTTCGATCTTAAATCGTCCTCTGATCGACATATATTATCAATAGAACATGGGAAGACGATTTGTTGACATTAAAAGTGCAGGCAAGATCCAGAAGTCATTTATCAAGCATCATGCTTTTATAGTATGCAAAGTGTTTGAGATAAGTTGGTTTTGTCTCTAACTTACAAAATAACAAGTGAAAGGAATATTTATTTAGTTGGGCAAGCGTAAGAAATATTGTACTGTATTGTATTGAATTGTGTGTTAACCGGGGACCTAGAAGCGACGGAGAGGCTCCGTCCCCGCCGCAGCCGCAGTGGTCCAAAACTCCACAACGACTACCGCGGTCCACTTCACCCCTCCGCCGCCCCACACCGAACCCAGGGTTATTGTGCGGTTCGGCCCCCGGTGGACCCCCCCAGGGAACGTCTCATACCAGACAAGTGTAACCCCTATGTTTGCGTGGTAGAGTAATGGTGGGACACGCATACGTGGAGAGCTTGTTTGTGCAGCAATCGCCGACTTAGTGTAACTGAGGCGGAATAAGGGGAACCAGCCGAGGCAGGTGGAAAACCGCCTAAAAACCATCCACAGACTGGCCGGTTTACTGGACCTCGTCTCGAATCTGCCGGGCGGATTCGTGCTGGGGGTAAGAAATGTTACTCTTTCTGCTAAATGACGGATTTGGTTTGTTTAGTTATTTTCCGGAAAACTACAGCAGTGAGTTATAATTTTTTAACTAGGACACTATTTTGTGCATAATACAGATTGTGTATTTAAGGGAACAAATTAAAAAAATCAGTTTTGTATCAATTTTAGTAAGGCAGCTGGAAAAGTAAAAGTTATAGGGGTCATTGCAGCGTGCTGTACATAACTGGCTGTGTTCAGATGGATGTTCTGGTGGCGGAATGCGCATTTCAGCGAGGTGTTCGAACGAGTGCACATTTTTCTGAATTCATAGTTCAGTGCGTCATCCTAGGGCAACGTGTAAAGTTGTGGACAGAGAATAGCGGAAGACAGAAATTGGATCACACCCAAAATATAGTTGTAGATGAAGAGATTGGCACAAAAGAGAAACGTATAGGATGTCCCTCCTAAGAGCTGTCAAGTGTATTTTCTCTTGTGTCTCGGTAGTTATTTACAATTTCGTTTTTCTAATGTGCACCTGGAGTCCAAACCAACACCGCTCACCAAGCGACGCCCAATGTCGACAGAAAGCGTCATTTTCTTTTCCATTACAAACAAAATGACTAAGCAGAATGTTACTGCCGCTTTCGATGGAGCGGTCTCAGGTCAACCTAGAGCGATATTTGTTTTATTGATGTGCAGTAATAGGTCCAGTAGAACACGAAGAATAACGAGTACTCCAGCCAGTACCGCCCTGGCCATAGCTGTATACTACCGCCATTCAGCAACACTGCTTATTCAGTGCTGGAGTAGTGATTATTCTTACTGTTTTACTGTCCTCGATAATGCTTACCGATGAAATAAATATCGCACTAGACTAATTTTGGGGCAACTACACTACTGGCCATTAAAATCGCTACACCACGAAGATGACGAGCTACAGACGCGAAACTTAACCGACAGGGAGGAGATGCTGTGGTATGCAAATGATTAGCTTTTCAGAGCATTCACACAAGGTTGGCACCGATAGCGACACCTACAACGTGCTGACACGAGGAAACTTTCCAACCGATTTCTCATACACAAACAGCAGTTGACGGCGTTGCCTGGTGAAACGCTGTTGTGGTGCCTCGTGTAAGGAGGAGAAATACGTACCATCACGTTTCCGAATTTGATAAAGGTCGGACTGTAACCTATCGCGATTGCGGTTTATCGTATCGCGTTGGTCGAAATCCAATGACTGTTAGCAGAATATGGAATCGGTGGGTAATGCGGAACGCCGTGCTGGATCCCAACGGCCTCGTATCACTAGCAGTCGAGATGACAGGCATCTTATCCGCATGGCTGTAACGGATCGTGCAGCCACGTCTCTATCCCTGAGTCAACAGATGGGGACGTTTGCAAGACAACAGCCATCTACACGAACACTTCGACGACATTTGCAGCAGCATGGACTATCAGCTCGGAGACCATGGCAGCGGTTACCCCTGACTCTGCATCACAGACAGCAGCGCCTGCGATGGTGTACTCAACGACGAACCTGGGTGCACGAATGGCAAAACGTCATTTTCTCGGATGAATCCATGTTCTGTTTACAGCATCATGATGGTCGCATCCGTTTTTGGCGACATCGCGGTGAACGCACATTGTAAGCGTGTATTCGTCATCGCCATACTGGCGTATCACCCGGCGTGATGGTATTGGGTGCCATTGGTTCTACGTCTCGGTCACCTCATGTTCGCATTGACGGCACTTTGAACAGTGGACGTTACATTTCAGATGTGATACGACACGTGGTTCTACCCTTCATTCGATCCCTGCGAAACCCTGCATTTCAGTAGGATAATGCACGACCGCATACAGAAAATGATACAGAAAATGTTCGACTGCTGCCCTGGCCAGCACATTTTCCAGATCTCTCACCAATTGAAAACGTCTGGTCAATGGCGGCCGAGCAACTGGCTCGTCGCAATACGCCGGTCACTACTCTTGATAAACTGTCGTATCTTGTTGAGGCTGCATGGGCAGCTGTACCTGTACACGCCATCCAAGCTCTGTTTGACTCATTGCCACGGCGTATCAAGGCCGTTATTACGGCCAGCGGTGGTTGTTCTTGGTACTGATTTCTCAGGATCTATGCACCCAAATTGCGTGTCAGTTGTAGTATGATATATTTGTCCAATGAATACCCGTTTATCATCTGCATTTCTTCTTGGTGTAGGAATTTTAATGGCCAGAATTTTAATGGCCAGTAGTGTATATCGAATGGGCACGTAAAATTCCGCATTCAAAGGGAAACAAACTGACGCTTTCAGTCGTCAGTGGGCGTCGCATGAAACTCGTGATGAGCAGTTTCCTTTTGGGTTGGCTCCGGCTACAGGTTGCAAAAAGGAAATGCCAAATATCTGCCGAAACACCAGAGAAAATGCGCGTGACTCCTGTTAGGAGCGATACCCTGTGTATACAAGTGGCGGGAAAACTGAAATGTTCGAATCCGTTGAATTTCAGCCGACGGTTTCATTCAGAATGAGTGAAGCTGTAAAACAGAGTTGTGTTTCCCTCTTCACTGTGATTTAACGTGCGCTCCTCGCCGTGTGACAGCTGCACGGGGTACAAAAACTTTGCTGGCGAAAGGGAAGTGAGTCTGCGTGCCCCCTGCGGCACCGTCTCAAGTGTCTGGGTAACGGCACGAGGGCCCTCAGAGAGCCTGACCCCGTGGGAAGTCAGCTCTGAATGGCAGCTGTCAGCCATATGTGCAGCTGCGTACCGCTCTCTGTCGCAGGCTCCACCCAGAGGATGCCGACAACAGGAATAAATAAAATGTAGCGTTAGGCCTGTTTCACACGAGCGACTTTCTGTTCACAGTAGACTGCCTGTTCCGGGTGTGCGCGTAGCTTTAGACTGTTTGCCGATGATGCTGTAGTCGACAGGAAAGTAGAGTCACACGAAAGTTGTGAACAAATCAATGAGGATTTTCAGAAAATAAATGCGTGGTGTAATGACCAGCAGTTCTCTCTCAATATTAGTAAGTGTAACCTACTGCGTATAGCAAGGCGAAATATTCAGTAATGTATGAGTACAAAATAAATGATCAGTCTTTGGAAGCGGTAACATCAGTCAAGTATCTGGGTGTGACTATTCGAAATGATCTCATATGGAATGATCAGATTACACAAGTAACGGCTAGATTGCGGTTTATTGGTAGAATCCTGAAGCGATGCAGTCCTTCAACAAAGGAAATAGCTCACAATACGGTAGTTCGTCCAGTCTTATTGTTTGTCTGTATGGGACCCTTACCAGTTGGGTTTGATTCAAAAGATTGAGGAGGTCCAAAGAAGAGCGGCAAGATTCGTGACTGGTACAGTTAGCCATCGCGAGAGCGTTACAAATCTCATAGAAAATTTAAAGTGGGACACACTTGCAGATAGACGACGCGCTATACAGAAGGGGCTGCTCACTAGATTCCGAAAACCAATCTTCACCGAGGATGTATAGCATATATTATTACCACCAACTTTCAAATTGAGTAATGATCATCATTCAAAGATAGGAGAAATAAGAGCTCGTACTGAGGCGTTCAGACAGTCGTTTTTCTCTCTCGTGGTCCGCCAGTGGAACAGAGGGGGGGAAATATGACCTTGGCGCGAATTGTGCCCTCCGCCACACACCGCTTGGTGGATACCGGAATATATATGTAGATGTAGCTGTAGCATCCAGCTGGTAAATCAATTTCCGGCACATCACAAATGGTTTGGTGACGCCAATGAATGTGCCGAGCGCAGAGTCCTAAAACCGTAGGACGGTACATATGTGCGTACGTTCCTTTACTGCCGTTAGGAAGCAGACGCCATTAAAGACAGTGGATGTTGTGTACACACGCCACGATTGTGCAAAGCCACGTGAAAAACAGTTATCATGTGATGATAAAACAAAAATCGGTACGTACCTCGAAATGGGAGTCTCTAATCGTCAAATTGCCAAGAAGATGAAATTTGGAAAATTTGTGGTAAGGTCCTATGGGGCCAAACCGCTGAGGTCATCGGTCCCCAAGCTTACGCACTACGTAAGCTAACTAAACTAACTTGCGCTAAGGACAGCACACACACCCATGCCCGAGGGAGGACTCGAACCTCCGACGGGGGGAACCGCGCGGACCGTGACAAGGCGCCTGAGACCGTGCGGCTTCAAGAAGATGAACTGTTCAGGTACAGTGATTGATAATTTCGTTAGAATGGGCGCGCGATGTGGACAGAAAGAGAAATGTAGAAAATTATCTGAGGTATAGAATGAGCTACTTTTGCTCAAAGCAAGGACGACAGACCGTTATTTGTCGCATCTTGTTGCTGATTTACAGTTGCCAGTAACTTCCACACGCGTGCAACAAATTTTGTCACATGAGAAACATTTGCATTCATGAAAAGAATGAAGAAACTCTCATTAAAACTTAAACATAAACAGGCTACATTGGAGTTTGCTGAAAACCATATGTCGTGGACTTCAGAATGGGATAAAGTGATCTTCAGTGATAAGAAGTAGTTTAATTTAGATGGGCAGGGTGGATTTCAATATTATTGGCATGATCTGAGAACAGAACAGCCGGTATGGATGAGAAGACTTTTGTTGGTGAAAGAGTTATAATTTGGGGCAGCCTTATGTACACTGAGATGTTAGACACAGAATTGATCAGAATGTATGAGGACCTAGGGGACGAAACTCTAATGATTCAGCTAGGTAGTGCATCTGTGTATGCTTCTGTTAGAACGAAAAAGATAAAGATAAAGATATCGCTGTCTTGCCCTGACCTGCACGTAGCCCGCATTTGAACCACGTGGAAAACCTTTGTGGAATACGTGCAAGGCATGTTTATCGCAATGGAAAGCGATTTGAGGCCGTAAGTGAGCTGAAAAGAGCGATACGAGAAGAATAGTCGACAGTTTCACTGCAAGAACTACACACTCTAACAAAATCAATGCCGAAGAGAATTTTTGACGTAATTTGGAAGAGCGGAGGTTGGACAAAGTACTAACGGTTCAATAACAGAAGAGTGCCTTTATACCTAATTTCATTCTGGATATGCAAATGCCTTATTTTATTACTCGTGCTACGAAGGAAACGTTGTAATTCCTTCTTGATTGTTTATGTCTTAGACGTATGTACTACTTTCATAATAAATTCGATACATGTATCCTTCAGTCTTTATATTACCAATTTAATTTTATCCATGTTTTGCAGCTCCAAACGGACTGTAGTGAATACACTGGAAGTATGAATTCAAAAACGCCTTGAGTCACAAATTTTCGTGTTTTATTAAATACGCGATGTATTTCGGACCCTGTGGGTTCATCATCAAAAAAATTGTGCAAATGGCTCTGAGCACCATGGGACTTAACTTCTGAGGTCATCAGTCCCCTAGAACGTAGAACTACTTAAACCTAACCAACCTAAGGACATCACACACATCCATACCCGCCGGCCGGGGTGGCCGAGCGGTTCTAGGCGCTACAGTCTGGAACCGCGCGACCGCTACGGTCGCAGGTTCGAATCCTGCCTCGGACATGGGTGTGTGTGTGATGTCCTTAGGTTAGTTAGGTTTAAGTAGTTTTAAGTTCTAGGGGACTGATGACCTCAGAAGTTAAGTCCCATAGTGCTCAGAGCTATTTGAACCATCCACGCCCGAGGCAGGATTCGAACCTGCGACCGTAGTGGTCACGCGGTTGCAAACTGCAGCGGCTAGAACCGCCCGGCCACTCTGGCCGGCCATTTGCATACACAAGTTTGTAAACACTTCGTAGATGTTGTTATACATGGTGTGATGAAAGACGTACAAGAACATCTTTGAAGTGTTTACAAACATGTGTATGCAAATGTGCCTCTTGAGTGAAGTGATATGCATGAACAGGATAGAGTTAAGGATGTGTGATGATGATAAAAAGTTAAAAACGCTCTTCTTGGGTTATGTGTCAAGTTTACCCTGTTCATTTTTTCCACTGTTTCGCACCTATTTTCAGCATTTGACTTACGAAATTGACGTAATTAGGAAAAACGAAGGTTGGACAAACCGAACATAACACCAGTTCACGGCAGGAATATGCATTTCACCTCAAAAATGGTTCAAATGGCTCTGAGCACTATGGGACTCAACGTCTGAGGTCATCAGTCCCCTAGAACTTAGATCTAGTTAAACCTAACCAAAGGACATCACACACATCCATGCCCGAGCGGTCGCACGGTTTCAGACTGTAGCGCCTAGAACCGCTGGGCCACTTTGACCGGCCATTTCACCTCATTCAAGAGCAAAAATAAATCGTGTTAAGAGGAGTTACACCAGATGATGGACCCACAGTGTGCGAAATGCATCTTGTGTTTAATAAAACATGAAAAATTTGTGTCTCAAGGCGTTTTTCTTCTTATAGTTCCAGTGTATTGTATTATCACTTTCGTGGACCCGTCCTTTTATACTGATTTCCACTACTGTATGTGATGGTACTGTCGCACGCTGCATAAATCTGGCGCCCCACGTCTGGCCCATACACGTGGACTAGCAGGCTGCGACTTGTCCGTCTGCAGAGGCACACGGCAGCAATACAAACAGTGGCCCGGAACCCGGGCGAAGCTGCGGCAAGCGGGGCGGTGCTGCGCGGCCATGCGTCTTGCGCGAGCCGTTTATTGCCGCCCCCTGCCAGCCGAAGCGACGCTCCTCCGCCCCCGATCGCACACAGACGGCGCGGCGGCGCGTTTTAGCGACGTCGCGACGCCACAAGAAGCCGTAATTAGAGCGCCGCGGCGCGCACCGAGGTCGTAAAGCGCGCAGGCCGCGCCGCGCCACGGCAAGAACACGCGTCCTGATTTGCGCCGCCCAGACGTCGCAGCCGCAGACGGGAGTCGCTACACGGCGCCCTCTCCCTGTTTACCTCCCCCGCCGCCCGCCCCCCAGCACGCTCCACCCACGCGGCCGAGATATATGCCCAAAGTTTCTTACGAGCCGGCTAACCTCTGCGCGGCAGTAGACTAGTGGTGCCTTTCCTGGGGCAGATTACTGTAACGGCCCGGGCATCAGCGCCGGCCGTAGCGCCTATTTGCATAATCTGGGCGCGCCAGAGTCAACACGCCAGTAGCGGGCTGCCGCCTACTGCGGCGACTCAACTTGTAAGCCGGCAGCGATATTCGGCGCGGCCAGGGCCCGCTTTCGCCGTAGGCACTCGCCGCGGACATCGGCAAACAGTCGGCGGCCGCAACGCCTGCTCTCTCTCTCTCTCTCTCTCTCTCTCTCTCTCTCTCTCTCTCTCTCGTCGTCCCGCCCATCACAGGCTCCCAGTTCACATTTCGGGAGACCGCGGTAAAACTGGCCCGAGACACTGACCTTGCGGCTGCTTTGAAAGGTGAAAGTGAAACTGAGCCGTGTATCGACTCGCGCTACACCTTGTATTTAGATTGCAGTGGTTTTCCTTTTCTTCAAATCAAATGGTTCAGATGGCTCTGAGCACTATGGGACTTAACATCTATGGTCATCAGTCCCCTAGAACTTAGACCTACTTAAACCTAACTAACCTAAGGACATCACACAACACCCAGTCATCACGAGGCAGAGAAAATCCCTGACCCCGCCGGGAATTTTCCTTTTCCTCTCCTGACATGTTTGTTTGATATGTTGTCTGTCATTAAGTGGCTGCTTGGTTGTCTTTTCCCTCTGCTATCGATATCTGCGTTTGCT
The DNA here is from genome assembly GCF_023864345.2 of Schistocerca serialis cubense. Taxonomy (NCBI): domain Eukaryota; kingdom Metazoa; phylum Arthropoda; class Insecta; order Orthoptera; family Acrididae; genus Schistocerca; species Schistocerca serialis. The sequence continues at coordinate 864,035,182 of NC_064641.1, read as the reverse complement.
TCCGGGAAACTGCTATGGAGGAAGTGAGGTCTTTGACCGGTGGTAACCATGTGTGGTGGCGCGGAAGGAGGGGCGTGGTGCGCTCAGAGAGTCTGGTGGACACGGGAGGGCAATGTGGCTCACCAGCGCGGACCAGGCGTGGTCGATTGTACCGAGTCAAATGGTTCAAATGGCTCTGAGCACTATGAGACTTAACATCTATGGTCATCAGTCCCCTAGAACAGAACTACTTAAACCTAACTAACCTAAGGACATCACACACATCCATGCCCGAGGCAGGATTCGAAGCTGCGACCGTAGCGGTCACGCGGTTCCAGACTGAAGCGCCTAGAACCGCACGGCCACACTGACCGGCTGTACCGAGTCGCCACGTGATGTATGTCGGTCAGGTACATGTTAGAAGACGGTAACTGCTGCACCGATTGATCACAGTGATTTCACAGAACCGTCGCGGACCTGCAACAAAATGGACTCCTTCAAGAAGAGCGGGCTGGGAGAGCGAATCTCCTGGGTTTTCTTGTCTCGGAAGAGACACAGTGGAGTGCCTACTCTAGGAAGGTGTAGTTTCTGTAGCCACCTTACTGCGGGTCAGCACTGACCACTCCTGCAGCTATTTAGCTAGAGCGGCCGTGGAAGATTTCTTGGGAACTAGGTTGATCATTCTGCCCTGGCGCGAGGTGGTCACCTTCACTCAAAAGAAAGGTTGTCTCTCCAGTTTGAAAGTAACGGCTCCGTTATTTAACAGTTTATGACTTTCTTAAACAATATGTACTGCGATATTAAAATTACTTTGTCCACACAGTCAAATGGTCGTGTATTGAGACAGCACATCGGCGAGTTCAGAATTCTGCAAAAATTAATATTTTAATAAAAATTTACATATTAAGTTTTCCATTCAATATTCAGGTAATCGGCCCATTATGGAGGCCACTGGATTTTTAATTTTTACCCCTGTATGAGTCTGTGATTAGAAATTTCATGAATCGAGTAATAAAGTACTTTTTCTTTGTAAGGGCTGGACGACACAGTCACTGAGGTCTCTCTACATGTGTCTCATACATCGCGGAAAAGTCTCAGATTCACAACCTGAGCGAACTGCCTTGCGAAGTGTAGCATGCAAGCTCGTCCTGTTTCACCAGTATTGTGCACTATCGAATTCTTTCACTAATCTACTAGGGTCAATCAAATGGTATCCGTACTTTTGTCGTGAAACACCTTTAAAGTTCTCACACTGCTTTTTGCGCATGAACGCTTGCAGTGCGCACCTCTGCACCCATGTAGACGCCACTCTACCGCTTCAGTTGAAGTATCTTGTCAGTTACATACTGTCAGCGTCATCGTAACCATGCCCACTCTTCTAACAGTGTGTCCCAATGTGCGAGAACAAACATTGATTCGATTTCTATGGTTTCAAGGGGTGGAAGAGGCTGAAATCGATCGTAGTCTTCCTGCACAACATAAGGACAGGGCCGTGTTACGTAAAGACGTTTATGTGTGGATCGGGATGATTCAAAGCGGCCAGACGACCCACGAAGAGGGAGCACGCTTCCCTTCACTATCTACCATGCTCCAAGAGATTCAGCAAGCTCAAAAAATGGTTTAACAAATAAGCGAGTTACCATGGATATGGTAGCGTTTTCGATGGACATCAGTCATGGATGTGCCTATCAAAGTGCTGCGGTTTGTGATACCGCATTGGGCTGACAACACCCCTGAACTCTCCCTACAGATCAGATCTTGCTCACTCATTCATTTATTTGGGGCTCTCAAGGGTGCCTTACGAGACCGTCAATTTTCCTCAGACGTCGAAGAGCAGAGAGCAGCACAGAAATGGTAGGAGATGTACTGGCGAAAGCAAAGCGGCTAGGACGGGTCGTGAGTCATGCTTGGGTAGCTCGGTTGGTAGAGCACTTGCTTTGCTTAAGGTACCGATTTCGAGTCTCGGTCCGACACGCAGTTTTAATCTGCCAGGAAGTTTCACTCCATATATACTAAGATGGTATCTGTTCTTTCGGACATGTCCGAAAGAACAGATACCATCGGTGACCATGCAGCTCAGAATGAAATTACAATGAAATGAACACACTTAGCTGCTTTCAGGCGTTGTCATACGTCAACGGGGACAGATGAAAATGTGTGCCCCGACCGGGATTCGAAACCGGGATCTCCTGGTTTCATGGCAGACGCCCTATCCACCTGACCAACCGAGGACACAGAGGATAGCGCGACTGCAGGGATTTATCTCTGGCACGCCTCCCGCGAAACCCACATTCTCAACGTATTGTCCCGCACTAAATTCGTAGTGCCCCCGCCCATTATACTCATTAAGATGGTATCTGTTCTTTCGGACATGTCTTTGCGAATGTACAAACAGTGCCCGAACTCTTACGGGAATCGGCAACGCGCCGCGCGTAATGAGTATAATGGGTGGGGCCACTACGAATGTGGTGTGGGACAATACGTTGAGAATGTGGGTTTCGCGGGAAGCGTGCCAGAGATAAATCCCTGCAGTCGCGCTATCCTCTGTGTCCTCGGTGGCTCAGGTGGATAGAGCGTCTGCCATGTAAGCAGGAGATCCCGGGTTCGAGTCCCGGTCGGGGCACACATTTTAATCTGTCCCCGTTGACGTATGTCAACGCCTGTAAGCAGCTAAGGGTGTTCATTTCATTGTAGTTTCACTGCAGATGTGGCTTCTCGAACAATCGAAAACCACCTTCTCGTCAGGAGAACACAAGCCTTTGGATTTTTGTACCAAGTTCATTGCAAACGAAAGAGCATACGTTGAAGAACAATGTACATGTCAAACTATCATTATTTTATAAATACATTGTAGAATGAAAAGTGTAAATAATTTTCATTATCACACTGTCTGTAGCCTCAGGGAAGTTCAAGTGCGCGTCATCATTCCTCAGAACTTCAGTATATTTCTTCTTTCCACGTTGATTCCTCTTGACGATTCCCTGTGCTGTCTACTCATCATTACTAAATTGTGGTCTGAGTCTGTACGTGCAGCTGGACACACCTTACAATCTGTCTGGTTTCGGAATCTCTGTCTGACCATGATGTAATTCAACTGATATCTTCCTGTTTCTTCAGACCTGTTCTGTGTGACTATTGAACCGTGGATGCACGGTTACCAGCTAGAGTTTACTCCAGATGAATCTTAACCTATCTCTTCTATTACTGTTGTTGTTGTTGTTGTTGTTGTTGCGGTCTTCAGTCCTGAGACTGGTTTGATGCAGCTCTCCATGCTACTCTATCCTGTGCAAGCTTCTTCATCTCCCAGTACATACTGCAGCCTACATCCTTCTGAATCTGCTTAGTGTATTCATCTCATGGTCTCCCTCTACGATTTTTACCCTCCACGCTGCCCTCCCACGATGTCTCAGAACATGTCCTACCAACCGATCCCTTCTTCTAGTCAACTTGTGCCACAAGCTCCTCTTCTCCCCAGTTCTATTCAATACCTCCTCATTAGTTATGTGATCTACCCATCTAACCTTCAACATTCTTCTATAGCTCCACATTCCTTCTATTACTACCAAGATCATATTCTCGCGTAACACTGGCTTCAGTTCCTTGGTCTACCACAGCGTTCGAAACCTTTCCTAATTATTAGATTATCAGCTTCCTTTACATACAGAGTTACCTATTCGGTGCCCGCATATACTCTCTATACTCTCTGTCTCTTCGCCTTCAGCCTGTGAAAGGGAAATCAGAGCTCGCACGTAAAGATTTAGGTGCTTACTTTTCGCACTTGCTGTTCGATAGGTGAATGGTCGAGAAATTGAAAGTGGTTGTATAAATCGTCTGCCAAATCCTCTACTGTGCATTGCAGAGTAATCATATAGGTGTAGCTGTAAATAGGAATATCGCGGCCGAAGGTGAGGCTGGAAAGGATTTGGCGCAGGTACGTTATGGACGAGAGCTCAGTAGGTCCTCGGAGGATAACAGTCGCGTGTACATAATTGAACGGCGTCATTAGCCGGCGCCGTTGTATTTGTGTGTGGCTGGGAGCGGGCGGTTACGACGGCGAGGCAGGCGGTCCTTTTTCGCCGCGTCTGCGGCTGCGGCGCCGGCGATGGGCTTTTAAGACCGGTGCGTGGGAGCGGCCGTAATTGCCGGTGTCCAGGCCGGGACGTCAGCCTGAGAGCGCCGTGCATCACGGCCGCTAAAAGGCCCGCCGCAACACGCCACGCCGCGCCGCCGTCTACAGGCCTTTCCACACCGAGCCCAGCCGCCTCTGAAACACTGTGCGGCCCGCACCCCAACCCACACACAGCCTCTGTGCCTCTACTCCTGCATCTACACACTCACCCTCCCAGCCACTGCGAACTGCATGGCAGAGGGTGCTTCCCCTGTGCTACTTACCAGCGTTTCTTCCCATTCCATTCTCACACGGAGTGCTGAAAGTATTGTAAGCCCTCCTGCTCTGTCCTGAACAGCGGACAGCCAGTTGCAAACAGCTCGCCACAGAGTGTCAGATCGTAGCGACTGGATCTGCCTTTTGCGACGTAATTCGAAAGCTGTATGCAATTTAAATCAGATCTAAGTTCGTGTTTCTCCCCGTCACTTTGAAACATATCGATCCATATATAAACACTTTTACATGACATGGCACTGTCATTGTATTGTGCTGATAACCTAAGATCAATTTCAGCCTCTTTCACACGTTCAAACAGAAGAAATCGAATCACTGCTCGTTCTCGCACTCTGGTACAAACTACACTACTGGCCATTAAAATTGCTACACCAAGAAGAAATGCAGATGAACGGGTGTTCATTGGACAAATATATTATACTAGAACTGACATGTGATTACATTTTCACCCAATTTGGGTGCATAGATCCTGGGAAATCAGTTCCCAGGACAACCACCTCTGGCCGTAATAACGACTGAGTCATACAGAGCTTGGATGGCGTGTACAGGTACAGCTGTCCATGCAGCTTCAGCACGATACCACAGTTCATCAAGAGTAGTGACTGGCGTATTGTGACGAGCGAGTTGCTCGGCTACGATTGACCAGACGTTTTCAGTTGGTGAGAGATCTGGAGAATGTGGTGTCCAGGGCAGCAGTCGAACATTTTCTGTATACAGAAAGGCCCGTACAGGACCTGCAACATGCGTTCGTGCATTATCCTGCTGAAATGTGGTGTTTCGCAGGGATCGAATGAAGGGTAGAGCCACGGTTCGTATCACATCTGAAATGTAACGTGCACTGTTCAAAGTGCCGTCAATGCGAACAAGAGGTGACCGAGACGTGTAACCAATGGCACCCCATATCATCACGCCGGGTGATACGCCAGTATGGCGATGACGAATATACGCTTCCAATGTGCGTTCACCGCGATGTCGCCAAACACGGATGCGACCATCATGATGCTGTAAACGGAACCTGGATTCATCCGAAAAAACGACGTTTTGCCATTCGTGCATTCAGGTTCGTCATTGAGTACACCATAGCAGGCGCTCCTGTCCTGGCAGCATCAAAGGTAACCGCACCCATGTTCTCCGAGTTGATACTCCATGCTGCTGAAAACGTCGTCGAACTGTTCGTGCAGATGGTTGTTGTCTTGCAAACGTCCCCATCTGTTGCCTCAGGGATCGAGACGTGGCTGCACGATCCGTTATAGCCATGCGGATAAGATGCCTGTCATCTCGACTGCTAGTGATACGAGGCCGTTGGGATCCAGCACAGCGTTCCGTATTACCCTCCTGAACCCACCGATTCCATATTCTGCTAACAGTCATTGGATCTCATCCAACGCGAGCAGCAATGTCGCGATACGATAAACCGCAATCGCGATAAGCTACAATCTGACTTTTATCAAAGTCGGAAACGTGATGATAAGCATTTCACCTCCTTACACGAGGCATCACAACAACGTTTCACCAGGCAACGCCGGTCAACTGCTGTTTGTATACGAGAATTCGGTTGGAAACTCTCCTCATGTCAGCACGTTGTAGGTGTCGCCACCGGCGCCAACCTTGTGTGAATGCTGTGAAAAGCTAATCATTTGCATATTACAGCATCTTCTTCCTGTCGGTTAAATTTCGCGTCTGTAGCACGTCGTCTTCGTGGTATAGCAATTTTAATGGCCAGTAGTGTACTAGCAGAGGGGACACGGTTGCGGTAGCACTGATAGATCTAACTCGTTTTTTTTTTACAATGTTTACGATGCTCTATGTGTCTATCCTTCATCACACGGCACCCATCCTGCCGATGATATTTCACACGTGACCGACTCCCTAGTAACGGAGACCAGCAAGTGGTAGGTAAAGATGACGGCGTCTCCACACTGATGCTTTACAATGATTTGACAGCACCGTCGCAAAGCTTCTTCAAAATGGGCTCCGCCAAGAATTTGCATACGATTGGGCTACTACAGAAAAATAGAAAAATGTAGTTCCTCTAGCCAACTTTACTGGAGGGTCAGCATTGACCACCTGCCGCTATTTATACAGAGTGGGCCTGTCAATTAGGTGGAAGACAGTCACCTTAGGTCCTGCTTCATAACTGTGCAATTGTCGAGAGGTGTGCTGTCTTGCTGAACGATGAAACCTCGCATGAGTCATCGTGGCAGCATGTCGAGTTAGTGACAGTTCTCTCAGCTTAGAAGAATGGTCACCGCGTGCTCATCCCCTTCCTCAGACTGCAGCCTGCAGAAGAAGGGTCCGATAGACCTGCAACCTTTCTCACATTTGTGGTAAGCAAGTTGCCTACCATGGAAGGGGCTACATCAGCAGCTACTGAGTCACAATTAAGCATGCTGACTAGACTAGCAGGCGGCAGCTTGAGCGCCGTTAAGAGGTCACTGGCTCCGTGGATCTTTTTCCTTCCATGGGCCATGTGATCGCAAATAGTACTGCTGTGCTGCCTAGGTATTTAGGCCGGCGCAGAGCCACTCCAAGCAGACTTTCATCCAGTCTCTGGGCCAGGCGCCGACTGCACCCACAGTTCTTTAATCACTCGTTGGAAACTTCGCACCAGCCACCGAGGGAGTCGCCAGTCTCTCTCACTGCCACCTCCAGGACGTGACCTCTATCTCGGGTACTGCAAGGACTTTCGGTATCAGCTACCGACCTTACCTCGTGTTATAGTCCCGCTATCAACTGAATCTCAGCCTCTTCAGTGGGGCCGTCAGCCGAAGTTCAGACATGCGTAAATTCAGCGCATGTTACGAACCTCCACAAACGGTTATTATGATTAACTTTTTCTCCAAGGAGGAGTTTTTTTTGTTTGTTTATGTATTCTTAATAAAATTGTTTACCTGGACTGTGTCCTTATTGCGCCTCAACTGGCATGACGTATTGCGCAGACTGTCTTTTGGACACGAGACAGAACACGTTTTCTCGGAACTCCAGTCGGGTTTAGCAGTTGATCTGAGCCCGGTGGAACACATTGGGAGCGATATCGATCGCAAAGTCAGCACATGCTAACCACCGGCCCGTAATTTACGGGGATTGTCTGACTTGTGCATAGGCATCTGGTGAATAATACCTCCCAAGTCCACCGAGGACTTGTCGCATTCATGCCAAGTACAAGTAGAGTTGCTGTCACACTGCGTCCTAAAGGTGAACCAAACACGCTACGAGGATTATGCCGGTGGCCATGAGGTTTTGGTTCCTCAGTGTAGACCTCACATTTTGCATAGCAGTTGCACTCAAACGAGTCTTAAGAGGGATAAAAAAATCTTCAATGTATCCCAATCGCATATTACGTAAGTTATTGTGAAGCAGATGCAGGCTAAGGAAAGGGATGAGCACGCGGTGAGGATGGCGACAGATGCGGCGCGAGGAGAGACGTCTCAGGGAAAACGCAGACAAAGAGGCTGAGAGCCGCGGACTCTGTTTCAGAAGTTGGAGCCACATTTCGCCAGGTTTACAAGGAAATTCACTTTCCGTCATCTGTTAGAGGAGCGTTCCGTTTCGTATCAGTCGGCGCCCGCGCGCGGAACTCGGGGCGGCTTATATTACATTCTGGCCGACCGCGAACTCCACTTTACATCCACTTTAAAAGTGCACTCGTCCGGGCGGAGTCGCGAGCTCTTGCGCCGGATCTCATTATCTTAGGCGCGGGACAGGTCGCGCGCCAGATTACACGCCACAACTTGCTCTTCCTTCCACTTTCATCGGCGGCCGCAGCCACTTTGTGCTTCCTCGCTGGCTGGAAGAAGGCGCCACTTTATAAACTTCAGCCTCCCGCCACCATATTGCTGTGTCTCGCTCTAAAACGTCACCGCGTGTGCGGGCCCATACCAACAGACCTGTCTCTGTATCGGTGAAAATCAACCGCTGTTTTGAAGACAGATGCAAGACAAATCCAAGAAGGATAAGATAAATATACTCAATTATTCCTCCTCCGTAACAGGGTAAATACTAACAAAACGGCAGTGATAGTTTTAGATTTACTATAAAACCTCACAATAATAGCCTCACAATAATAGCTTCTTGTTTCACCCTTATTGTGCCACATACCACTGAGGTGACAAGAGGTCATGGGGTAACGATATGCACATATACAGGTGGCAGTAGTATCACGCACACAAGGTATAACAGGACAGTGCATTGGCGGAGCTGTCATTTGTATTCAGGTGATTCATGTAAAAAGACTTCCGACGTGATTATGGCCGCACGACGGAAAATAAGAGACTTTGAACGCCGAATGGTAGTTGCTACTAGACGCATGGGACATTCTAGTTCGGAAATCTTTAGGGAATTCATTGTCAAGAGTGTGCCGAGAATACAAAATTTCAGGCCTCTCACCCCTGACAACGCAGTGGCCGACGTCTTTCACATAACGACCGAGAGCAGCGGCGTTTGTGTAAAGTTGTCAGTGCTAACAGACAAGCAACACTGCGTGAAATAACGGCTCAGTGCGGCGAAATGTGTCAACAGGCTATGACAGCAGACGACCGACGCTTGTGCCTTTGCCAACAGCATGGAATCGCCTGCAGCGTTTCTCTTCGGCTCATGATCACATGAGTTGGAACCTAGAAAACTATAAAACCGTGGGCGGGTCAGATGAATCCCGATTTCAGTAGGCAAGAGCTGATGGTAGGGTTCGATTGTGGCGCAGACCCCACGAAGCCATGCACCCAAGTTGTCAACAGGACACAGTGCAAGCTGGTTGTGGCTCCGGAATGGTTTGGGCTAAGTTCCCATGTAATGGACTGGGTCTTCTGGTCCAACTGAACCAATCGCCGTAAATGGTTACGTTCGGCTACTTGGAGACCATTCGCAGCCATTCAGCGATGGAATTTTTATAGATGTCAATGTGCCATGTCATTGGGCCACAGTTGTTCACTATTGGTTTGAAAGAACATATCGGGCAATTCAAGCGAATGGTTGGGCCACCCAGACTGCCGACATGAATCCCATAGAACGTTTAGAAAATAATCGAGATGTCAGTTGGGCAAAAAAAAAAAATCTTTCACCGGCAACACTTTCGCAGTTATCGACTTTTAAAGCTGCAGCATGGCTCGGTATTTCTGCAAGGGACTTCCAGCGACTTGTTGAGCTCGTGCCACGTCGGTACCGCATGACTTTCGTCGCCTCAGTGTAGATGTTAATAGGTCTTAATTTTCTTTTTTATTTCTCTTCTTCGAAAGCTGTGTCATATCGTAGGTACTGGAAATACGCTACCTGTTGTATTATTGTGTCACTGGTGATTATCTTGGTAGTTATCGAGTATTTTCCTAAAAAGGCCACTGTTTTAGTTGTTGATGTTTTTGGTTTAGAGTTTAGGGTTATATGGTTTAATCTATGTACCGCTGTTTGCAGTTGATAAGCTCCACTGTCCTGTATGAGTACCTGGTCGTCGGCAAAAAGTGTTGTATTTTAGAAATTTAGCTGCCCAACTTTTATACCTTAAGGTTTCCTGTCCTCCATCCATTTCCGGACCATTCCTTCGATGTAGATACTGAATTGACCTACCATAACCTTGCGTTACTCCCCGGTTTATCTCGGTCTCTGGTGTCAATTCTTGCCAGTATCTGTTTTTATATAAACCATGGCATACTTTCTCAAGTTCACGGGGAAAACACTCTTCTCCAGAATGTACCTGAGCTTTTTTCTGTGCAAGCGGTCAAATGTTTTTCATAAGCGATTAACGCTCGGTATGTTTCCAAATTGAATTTTCGTCTTTTTTATATGATTTGTTTCAGCGCAGAAACATCATTGGCACAGGACCTTTCCTTACAGAATCCTGCTTGTTGTTCTAATAAAAGTGATAGAGATGTTTCGAACCTTTTCTTTTAATTATTTTGCTGTAGATCTTATATGAGACATTCAGAAGACAGATTGCGCTGTAGTTATTTGTGTCACTTCTGTTCCCCTTTTTGAATAGTGAAATAACTTAGCGCATCTCTGTTCTTCTCGTACTTCGCCTGTACGTCAACACCTATTACAGTGGTGGAGCATCTGAATTCTGCAAATGTTCCACCGTATATTATCAGTTCCGAGCTAATTCTATTTAGGTGGTTCTCTATTTTTTCTTTTCTTGAATGCATGTTTCAATTCTGTCAAAACTATTATACCTGTTCTTTCCTCTGCCCTTTCTTCCGTTGGTTATTCTGCTCGTGGATTATATCATAATTTGTTGTAACGATTATCCCAGTCCTTTGAAGGAACGATATTTTTACTTTGTGTAACAAAAATGGACAGCACAGATTGCAGGACACATTACTCACACGTAGGCGTCCTCACACGTAGGTGATGGAATTATATGAACATGGGTCTGGAAACCCTTTGTTTCCGTGTTACAACTCACTATCTCCAACACATTTGTCACTGGAAACACACAAGATCAGAACGTTAGAATCATGGGGAAAATGCACTCTTGGTGAAGTTTGGTGACGTTGCACACGGCCAATGTTTCGTCTTACATGTCCTTGTTGGCTTGAGACATACGTAGTAGGAAACATCAACTATTCCAGCGATCAGTACGACCATTGCAAGCACACGTGTTACTACGTAGGGTTAATCAGAGACTTTGCCCGTGCAATGGGCAGTGTACAGAAATGCAGAGTTGGCAGACCCCCATGTGATGCGTGGATTAGCTGACGACAATGAGGCTCGTGCTCAATGTTTGTGCCGGAAGTAATTTCCAGGTAGAAGGTGCTCTGGCGGGAAAACGTTTGAGGCCATCGGTCGTCAACTTACGGGACATGGGGCATTTCAGCCGAATACTCGGCACCGGCCGGCCGAAGTGGCCGTGCGGTTAAAGGCGCTGCAGTCTGGAACCGCAAGACCGCTACGGTCGCAGGTTCGAATCCTGCCTCGGGCATGGATGTTTGTGATGTCCTTAGGTTAGTTAGGTTTAACTAGTTCTAAGTTCTGGGGGACTAATGACCTCAGAAGTTGAGTCCCATAGTGCTCAGAGCCATTTGAACCATTTTACTCAGCACCGGAGGAGGCGTATAAGGACGAGGACACCGCAACGCGAGGTGGCAATTCTTCATGCAGTTGACGACGACCATGTAGCTGCTACACTGAATGTTGGCCACATGACGAATACCAGATGCATCCATACCATTTACTGCATGTGTAGGCACTATCGGCAGCTAATTATCCTGCACAGGTACTCTTCTGCGAATGGTTTATTGAACAATATGTAAACCATAATTTTAGTCCAATCGTGCTGTTCGCAGATGAGGCGTCGTATCAGGGAGATCAGATGGCAAACTTTCTCGAAAAAATGGTTCAAATGGATCTGAGCACTATGGGACTTAACTTCTGAGGTCATCAGTCCCCTAGAACTTAGAACTGCTTAAACCTAACTAACCTAAGGACATCACACACATCCACTTCTGAGGTCATCAGTCCCCTAGAACTTAGAACTACTTAAATTTAACTAACCTAAAGACTTCACACACATCCATGCCCGATGCAGGATTCGAACCTGCGACCTTAGCGGTCGCGCGGTTCCAAACTGTAGCGCCTAGAACCGCTCGGCCACTCCTGCCGGCAAACTTTCTCAATCGGCGTGTATGGGCAGACATCAATCCTCACGCAACTGTTGAAGGACGTCATCAACAAAGATTTTCTATTAGTGTTTGGGCCGACATTGTTGGTGACTGTTTGCTAGGGCCTCACTTTCTTCCACGCAGACTCAACGGGCAAATTTCGTAAAGAATGCTCTATCTGATCTGTTAGCAGATGCGCCTTTAGCTGTGTGACAAAACAAAACATATACATCATGCACGATGGAGCACCTCTTCATTTTAGTGCCAATATCCGTCGGCTTCTAAATAACAGATTCGGTGACAGATGGGTAGGTACAGATGTACCAGTTGCTCTCCGGGTCTAAACCCACTGGAGGGCATACGAAAGCTCGTACGTATGTAACCCTAGTACAAGATCCTCATAGTTTCCGAGCCCGTACTATGGAAGGCTGCTTAACAATACTCAATACTCCGGAGATATATCAGCGCATCCGAGATTCACTACGATGGCGGGCTGGCGTATTTATCAATGCCGACGGAGGCCTTATTGAACACGTGTGTGGACATGGTATGCTGGTGCGTTCTGTTCGCGCGTGTTTCCCGTGGTTAATTAGTAGAGAAAAGGAGTTGTAACATGAAAACAAAGCATTTCGTGACCCATCTTCTTATAACATAATTTCTTTGTCTACGTGTGAGGAATGTGTCCGGCAATTTGTGTCGTACATTTTTGTTAAAGCCTGTATATGCAGTGTCCTTGTCCGTTCCTTTTGGCTGTCTGATGAAGGACAGAAACCCAAGTGAAATTTAATGAAGTCAGAGTACTACATCTAGCAGAAAGTTGGACATTAAGTTCAGAAGGTCTACGATAACTTGGAACACCAGTAACAAATTTCGTTAGAACAGTGAAAGAGTGCACTAGAGAAGACAGAATAAGAAATGAAGAAATAAGGAAATAACTAGGGTACAACCATTAGCTGAAAAAATAATCCACCGAAAGCAGGATTGGAAAGAGCACGTATTGCGTATGTCATCTCAGAGACTCCCTCGAGAAGCAATGGAATACAACCCTATTGGAAGAAGGAGTGCGGGAAGGCCGAGGGATAAATAGTTAGGCAGAAACGTGTCGTAAGGCATAATCCTGGACTGGTAAAACAAGACAGACAGTCATAGCACAAAATCAGTATTTTGTAAATGCACCTTCAGCTAGGAAAAGAGTTGTTATTCCACAAGTGGCGTAGTTTAACAAGATACCTCCCGATCGCATACGTGTACAATAGTCACACACTCTTCACAGTATTTTCCGGAACTCACCGTTACTGGGTGTCCGTTCTCTGGTTAAATCTGCTACTGAATGTCTGCCGTATGGTCACTTGGCACCTCCCCCATCATTGTATTCCAGATATCAATACCGACGAATTGAAGATTCGAACCGATGCAGCATATCGTGTAGTATCGCAAGAACATCACTCTGGAGCGCGTCATTCAGTTACGCATCAAAGTCACCGACTTTCTTCTCATCGCGCGCACAAAAAAACAACGAGAATCATAAACGGTGCTCAAAATTGGATTGGATGTGGAAGTAACAGGAAACCTCCCGTGGCCTATCCAAAGGAACTGTCCGGGGTATCCGCTTTCATCGATCTGGCGGTCCATGGAAAACCCAAATCAGGCAAATCACGAATTTCTAACGTAGATTTGAAATCAGTTTTTCCCGAACGCAAGTACAGTGTGCTAACTACTGCGCCACCTCGCTATATCACATATATACTGGTACTGTTACAACAATATGTTCAAATTAGTTCAGTCCCCATGTACTCACAAGGCTTTTTGCGAGGTTTGTCTTGGTTGTGATGTGAGTGCCAGAACTGGAAATCCCCTCCAGAATACTTCTTTGGGCCGCCCACTGGCTCCACCCCCATCTTGATGGGATCTGCCAGAGAGGTCTCAACAATTTTACGACGACTGTCGTGTCGTGCTGAGTGACCAGTTGAACAGAAATAAATAAACTACTAGGACGCCCTAGGTTAGATATAAAGACACTCTTGTTGGAATTTCCGGTTCCTTCATAACACACAGATGTCGCCTTAATGACACAAAAATTTAAAATAGCGATTTCTATCTTTGTTAGTTGTTGTTTTTGTTGTGATCTTCAGTCCAGAGACTGGTTTGATGCAGCTCTGCATGCTACTCTATCCTGTGCAAGCCTCTTCGTCTCCAAGTACTTACTGCAACGTACATCCTTCTGAAGCAGCTTAGTGTATTCATTTCTTGGTCTCTCTCTACAATTCTTACCCTCCACGTTGCCCTCCAATACTAAATTGGTGATCCCTTGATGTCTCAGAACATGTTCTATCAACCGATCCCTTCTCCTAGTCAAGTTGTGCCACAAATTTCTCTTCTCCCCAATTCTATTCAATACCTCCTCATTAGTTATGTGATCTACCCATCTAATCTTCAGCATTCTTCTGTAGCACCACATTTCGAAAGCTACTAGTCTTCTATTCTATTCTCTTCTTGTCCGAACTATTTATCGTCCATGTTTCACTTCCATACATGGCTACACTCCACACAAATACTTTCAGAAACGACTTCCTGACACTTAAATCTATACTCGATGTTAACAAATTTCTCTTCTCCATAAACGCTTTCCTTGCCATTGCCATTCTACATTTTATATCCTCTCTACTTCGATCATCATTAGTTATTTTGCTCCCCAAATAGCAAAACTCATTTACTACTTGTGTCTCATTTCCTAATCTAATTCCCTCAGCATCACCCGAATTAACTCGACTACATTTGTTAGTTGCATACATAAAAATATTGTAATCGCTTTGTCACGTGAAATAATAGCGCGCTGTGCATTCACGACAGCAGGTAAAAGCAAAGGCCATATTTAATGCAGCCCTATGCAGCAGATGCTAATAACTGCGTATGTTGAAATAAATGTTAACTTGCAAATACGCCCTCCATGATTTTTTCTTGCCCTATAAGCGACGCGAGCGTATTGACTGCGGTGACAGAATGAACTAATAACTGTAAGCGACAGATGTGCATTCAACCAGTCGGTTGTGAGCAGTCTGTGTTAGTAGTGGACTATAACACATCGTGTTACGACCCCTCCCAAGGACACCATGTTGCAGTGACGAGCACGTGCGTGGCCGCCTAAGGCCAGAAACAAAGGATGAGTCTAGAAGCCATTAATGAATATGGAATCAGATGACAGATTCGGGTCGTGTCGACGAGGAAGAAACAGATGCTCTACCCATAATTTGCACGTCAATATTATTTCGATCTAAAGATTCAACCGCGAATTAAAGCACCTAAATAATTGCAATGAAACCTGATAATTCGGCTGCCGTCATTTTGAGAGGAGTTAATAAATTGTTCAGTATAGCGGCAGCCGTTAAAAGGGTACAAGTTTAAACGGAGCGTCTTCTTGGTCTTGAGGCACGCACGAGCGCTCTTCCGAACGGCCGAGACTGCGCCAGGTGTGGAAACGTATAAGCCACGTCGGAGCAGTAACTACGGTGGCTGGATCAGTTAATAGCTGTAAACAAAAGATTTGCGTTCGACCTGTCAGTTGTGAGCAGACAGTGTTATATAGTGGACGTGTGCCCGTAGGGTGTCAACGCCTTTGCATCACAAATCGCAATGGAGCAACTAACTGAACACATCTAAATCAAGTGTTCAACACATTCTCCATATCGTTTTGAAGAAGAGAAAAGTGTGCGCAAAGTTTGTGTCGCACACCTCGACTTCCGACTTGTGGACACCTGCTGCGAGATGATTGAAACTGCACAACGCGGACAGTTCTTTTCACTACAAAAATCGTCACTGGTGAGAGACTCGGTGTTATCAATACGAAACGACGAAGTTCAGAATGGTTCTCTGTGATTGTTCGCCAAGGCCGAAGAAGGCGCGAATGTGACGCGCGGAATGAACCAAAAAAAAAAAAAAGACTTTTCTGCTAGTTTCAAATTGTTGTTCGAACGTTCTGTGCATGGTACTCAAGTGGGGGCAGACAATGTATTACAGTGGAAGCATTAACACCACTGTCTTAACTTTTCTCAATTTTTTTTATTAATCCAGCCTAGAAACTTTTTGGGCTGACGGGGTAAGCCTGAAAGGGACTCTTCACAGTGTTCTTCCGTTAAGAATTCCGTTGTCCATTCAATTACTACAAGCGGTCCACAAGGAAACTTCGTATATTCTGTGACCTCGGATCATTCTTCTGTCGTGTAGGTAAAAAAAAAAAGAAAAAAAAAAAAAAAAAGTAAGAGTGCGAGCTATATTCTGAAAACTTGGGAGAATAACCCCCTCTACTTTGTGACTAGGACGAGCCCACCTACACCGAATTAGTTTATTTATTTTTAAAAAATCAACAGCAAAGCCCGTATATACGTCAATGCATCACGTCAAATTTGATGCGCGATTCGCTACTAATAGCTCGCCATTACTCTTCGGGCTTCACAGCGTCGTGTTATAAACGTTGTAGTCATTAATAGTCTGCCAGCCTTCATGTCGCGGATTATCTGACAGTCACCAGGCTCTGATTTTAGGAAAGTATTATGCGGAACTGAAATACATCGGCTTTCTGTTGAAGGAGACAAATGATTCCGATAGCAGGTGGTGTAAAGGAAGTGAGTAATGGGTTCAATAACCCAGGTGGGAGCTTTTTGAAGCAGAGAGTACGTAGCATTTGCAGGAAATACGTAACAAAGATTGGTTACGGAAAAGTCCGGATCTTATTCTGGCTTCTTTTATCGTACGTGACACTGGTTCCAGCAGTGATCGTACAAAAAGAAACTGGGTCAGAGTCTGCCAAGAGGTTATCCTGAAACTGGCTTCTTGACATGTAGTGTCCTGGAAAATTGCTGTTGACCCTTCCGAATTGATGTCAACTAAAAATAGGGGTAATAGTGAAACTGATATAATTAGAGCGGTAAAATGAAACTGTAATCTGGGTTTGTGCCCTCCGAATATCAGAAATGAAATGTTTTTCCGTATTTTTTCCAAATAAATTTCTGCTAATAATACCATAAAATATATATATTTTTAATTTTTGTCGTAGTTATGAAACAATTTTTCATAGGAATGCAACGAATCGTCGAAAAATAATAATTTTATTATTATTATTTACCTTGTTCCGCGAACAGACAAAAAATATAAATTCTGAAAAATATTTGCAGTAGGGCGATGCGGTTTTCACAGGAAAGCACGAGATTTAATTTCTCAGCAATGCAAAAACAAAGAATTGCTGGCTGAATAGTTACGTTTTTTATCGACAATACAATTATGTCGTAATTGCCTCTGCTGCCATTTCGAGGAGGAAAATGGCTACTAAACAAAGTACATTTGAAAGTGTGAACTGTGCCATCTCTTCTGCTGAAGTTCCACTTGTCTTTAAAAAATGTAACTAGTCTGAAAATAAATATTCCATTAGGGGATCATTCCATTTCTATGTAACAACATCTTAACGCTGGCAGTGCTTTTCAGATTACACTGGTGTGCAAAACTTAGGGACTAAAGTAGCTTTCACATCATGTGTCGCTGCTGAGTTACGTAGTTCGATGAAACTTGGACCATGCGTAGAAAGAACTGCTAGACTATAGTACAGACGGTAAATGAAAGAAATGAGACAAACGGAAATGACACTTTTATTCAAAGACAAGAATTACTTTGGAGGCACCGCCGTTCATGATGGTCCCCTGGACATTACAAAAGGCGGGACTTGTTTTTTAAGGGGACCACACCGTGGTTGAGGTCGAAAAAAATCGATTTTCGGTTTTCATCATATTTCTATAAATTAAGGTTTTATTTAAGTACTCTGAAAAGGATTTTGCAGAAAAAAATTTTTTCGAACATTTGAAGAGCATTTTCCTACCACGTGTGTTTATGTGCCACGCACACTTTTCTGTCACCCACTGTTAACTCTAACCCATATGGAGATGCCATTATTAGCAAAATAGAATGTGTAGGCCATGTTCAAAAACGTTTGGGAACAAGGCTGAGAAAACTAACTGTTGATATGAGAGGAAAAAATTAGAAGATGGAGAATTGTTGACTGGACAGGGTCGGTTAATTAAAACTGAAATAGAAAACTTCCAGATATACTATGGGCAGGCAGTTAGGAGAAATAAAGAAAATCTGGAGGCAATGAAGAGAGATGTTTGGACCATATTCTTCCATAAGTCCGCTACTGATGATAAACCATGTCGTGGATTGTATCCATGAGGAGAAAATTCGTGGTGCAAATACAATAGGGCTCAGGCAACTGGAGAATCTTATTCTCACCAGCATTCTGCTGTTATTACAGCAATTAAACCTATTTTCAGAGACTTAGCTCATCCTGACCTTCTACGGAAATGTCTGCATGGGCAGACACAGAACCCAAATGAATGTTTCAACAGCATAATTTGGAACCGCCTTCCTAAAACTGTATTTGTAGGCATGCATACAATGAAACTAGGAGTTCACGATGCTTTTATTACATTCAATTGTGGTAATATTGGAAAGTGTTGGATACTGAAAAAGCTGGGAAAAATCCTGGTGAAAATATGATCACTGGGCTGCAACATTGCGACAAAATGAGGATAGCCGATGCAAACAGGTCTGCATCTAATATGGCCAAGAAAGCAAGATAAACATCCAGGAAAGTGAAAAAGAAGCTGGAAGACCTGCTACAGGCCAAAGAAGGGCCAGCATATGCAGCAGGACAGTTTTAATGAACTGTAAGTAACAAATCTCTAAAGTTTTTTCTTTAAAATCAATTCCACGCAAGCTAAAATTTTCAGTACATGTGCCCCATTATATCAAAAAGTATCATAGATAAATGAATGAAATTTTCAGAAACACTGCATAACATAAAAAAGCCAAAATGGTTCAAATGACTCTGAGCACTATGGGACTCAACTTCTGAGGTCATTAGTCCCCTAGAACTTAGAACTAGTTAAACCTAACTAACCTAAGGACATCACACACATCCATGCCCGAGGCAGGATTCGAACCTGCGACCGTAGCGGTCTCGCGGTTCCAGACTCCAGCGCCAGAACCTCGCGGCCACTTCGGCCGGCCATAAAAAGCCACCTCTGGTACTACATTCATTAGTATTCCCACAGTAGGAAGTTCACAAAAAAATAGTTCCTGCAGAAAATACTTAATATTTTTTGTTAATAAATTTAAAAAAGTATTTGTAATGAACTATAAAATGGATAAAGTAGATTTTAGTGCAGTTGTCTCTCTTAGCATCATGTAACATAGAGTAAAAATATTTAGGGCCTGCATCAATTAGTTTTTTTCAGAAATGGGTCAAATAATTGCCTAAATTAACATGGGTTAGATAGGCACTGTGTGGTCCCCTTAATAGGGTGTGTGATCACTGCGGAGACGAATGCAAGCTCTGCAACGTGCTCCCATGCTGATCACGGTGGTGGTTGGGAATCCAAGTGGTACGGAGTTTCGTTACCCCTCTTGCGCGGTTGAAAACTACTGGCTGGTGGATGCGCTGCGGTACGTCTCCCAACGCATCCCGCACGTGCTCGGTGGAATTTAAGTCAGTCAAACGGTCAGTCTAGTGCGCTCGCCGAGTATTCTCTCGTTCAAGAAGAGCTTCTCCGTCTGCTCAGTTCGATGCGGTCGCGCATTATCATCCGCAACCGTGAAGTAAGGGCCGAACGCAGTTCTGAAACTATGCACATTTCCGCAGCTCGCGGTCTAGTGGCTAGCGTTGCTGTCTCTGGACCATGGGGTCCCGGGTTCGATTCCCGGCCGGCTTGGGGATTTTCTCTTCCAGGGGAATTGGTGTTTGTGTTGTGCTCATCATTTCATCATCATTCGTGACAGTGGCTACATTGGACTGTCAAAAAATATTGGACTATGTAAAAATTGGGACTTCGTACGGGCGCTGATGACCGCGCAGTTGAGCGTGCCACAAACCGAACATCGTCATTATTGGAAGGAACATTGTCTGGCAGGTATCGTGTTCAAAGAGTTGGAGGTCAGTATTCCCGTGCAACATTATGCCTCCCCACTCCATCACACCTGAAACTCCAAATCGATAATGCTGGACGTCCCCTCCTGTGGTGAGAGGTGGGACACACAATTCACACAGGAACAATGCCGAACATGATCCAGGTGTTGTGGTTTGGGGAAGCATAATGCTGCGTGGGCGTACTGACCTCCAAAGATTGAAAAACGGTGCACTCACCGGTCAACGTTACTGTGATAGTCAACCCCTCCGTCATCTGCGTCTTTTCAGCGGTGTATTTGGCCCTGAACTTCATTTTTATAGGTGAGAATGCGCCACCGCGTCGGCGCAGGTAGATGAGTTCCTAGAAAGAGAGGACATTCGGGGGTAACTGCGTGCCCATTTCCGTCCGACCATGGAGCACGTGTGTGATACGATGTTGTTGTTGTGGTCTTCAGTCCTGAGACTGGTTTGATGTAGCTCTCCATGCTACTCTATCCTGTGCAAGCTTCTTCATCTCCCAGTACCTACTGCAACCTACATCCTTCTGAATCTGCTTAGTGTATTGATCTCTTGGTCTCCCTCTACGATTTTTACCCTCCACGCTGCCCTCCAATACTAAATTTGTGATCCCTTGATGCCTCAAAACATGTCCTACCAACCGATCCCTTCTTCTAGTCAAGTTGTGCCACAAACTTCTCTTCTCCCCAATCCTATTCAGTACCTCCTCATTAGTTACGTGATCTACCCACCTTATCTTCAGCATTCTTCTGTAGCACCACATTTCTAAAGCTTCTATTCTCTTCTTGTCCAAACTGGTTATCTTCCATGTTTCACTTCCATACATGGCTACACTCCATACAAATACTTTCAGAAACGACTTCGTGACACTTAAATCTATACTAGACGTTAACAAATTTCTCTTCTTCAGAAACGATTTCCTTGCCATTGCCAGTCTACATTTTATATCCTCTCTACTTCGATCGTCATCAGTTATTTTGCTCCCTAAATAGCAAAACTCCTTTACTACTTTAAGTGTCTCATTTCCTAATCTAATCCCCTCAGCATCACCCGATTTAATTTGACTACATTCCATTATCCTCGTTTTGCTTTTGTTGATGTTCATCTTATATCCTCCTTTCAAGACACTGTCCATTCCGTTCAACTGCTCTTCCAAGTCCTCTTTTGTGTCTGACAGAATTACAATGTCATCGGCGAACCTCAAAGTTTATACTTCTTCTCCATGAATTTTAATACCTACTCCGAATTTTTCTTTTGTTTCTTTTACTGCTTGCTCCATATACGGATTGAATAACATCGGGGAGAGGCTACAACCCTGTCTCACTCCTTTCCCAACCACTGCTTCCCTTTCATGCCCCTCGACTCATAACTGCCATCTGGTTTCTGTACAAATTGTAAATAGCCTTTCGCTCCCTGTATTTTACCCCTGCCACCTTCAGAATTTGAAAGAGAGTATTCCAGTTAACGTTGTCAAAAGCTTTCTCTAAGTCTACAAATGCGATGGGGAGACATATTGCAGCACGATCGCTTGCACTAACGACCATCAGCAGCTGCCAAACACACTAATGGAGGAATGGAGCAGCATACCTCAAGAACACTTCATCAACCTTTTGGTCAGCATGAGAGCACGTTGCAGAGCATGAACTGCACTCCGTTGTTATCAAACACGTGCTGCCCTTTGTAGTCTCCAGGGGTCCATCATAGATTGCAGCAACTTCAGTGTAATTATTGTCTCTGAATGAAAGGTAATGTCACACATTTTTTTGAAAGCCATTAAAAGCCTACAGACGATTCACGTTACAAGCAGCGTGCTCTTATTGAATTCTTTTGTGCAGAAAACGATCCCGTAGTGAACAAATGGCTCTGAGCACTATGGGACTTAACATCTGAGGTCATCAGTCCCCTAGAACTGCTTAAACCTAACTAATCTAAGGACATCATACACCTCCGAGGCAGGATTCTAACCTGCGACCGTAGCGGTCGCGCGGTTCCAGACTGAAGCGCCTAGAACCGCTCGGGTACACTGGCTGGCTGCTGTTGATAGGAGTACAGTTGGGCGACGGGTAAAGAAAGTTAACAACCCCAGGAAATGCAGAAACAGAGCTCCATGATCAGCCACGCTCAGGACGTCCTGTCACAGCCACTGCTCCAGACATGCTGAATTGTGCGGATGCCATTATTCATGCCGACCGGCGCATCACAACTCAACAATTGGCTCCACAGTAGTCGGTCAGCATTCGAAGCTCGTCTGGAATGATCGAGGCTCTCGGATATCCAAAGAGGTGTTCACGATGGGTTCACAGCGGACCACAAAATTCACAGAAAGACCATTTCATCCGACTTGTTAGAGCGTTTTGAGACCGACGGAGAGGCTTTTCTGTCACGGGTCATTAGGGGACGAAAGCTGGGTGCACCACTTTGCGCCGGGAACATAAAGCAATCCGTGTACAGGGATCATCCTCATTCACCACAAAAGAAGAAATTCAAGACAACTCCTCTGCCGTAAAGTCATAATGAGAGTCTTCTGGGATTGTGATAGCGTCATTCTCGTGGATGTGATGCCAAGAGGGCAACCGTCAATTCAGAGGCATACGTGAAGACTCGAATAAACTTTAGAACCGTTTTCGACGTGTTCAATCGGACAAGAATCCAGCAGAAATCTTGCTCCAACACGACAATGCACGCTCACACACAAGTGAGAGAACCCGGGAACACTTTGCCAAATTGGTTTGGACATCATTGCCTCATCGACCCTACAGCGTTTGCCGCGGCATTCCAAGTTCACATATTTGGCAAACCGCTGATTTTATTTCATCTGCATATGAACCTTTCGGTCACGCTGTCCACGGTTGAATCTGGCACACTAGGTCGTGTACTTATCTGCTTACAGCCTCCTTTAATTGTCGATACCAACGCACAGTGCTCTGTTTACGTGGCGGTTCTTCCTTCTGAATGCGGCTACTGTGTTGTAACAGATAAACATCTCGCATATTCCAATACACAAAAAGTAGTTTCTTACTTTGTCGCCATTTTGCCAAGCCATTACATTCGTAACGCCAACTGGTGAGCACAGTAAAAACTTAGTGAGTTTGCAGTTCTATTCAGGTATCAATCACACGTATTTGTACCAGTAATACTGTGGAAAATATAGAACTTTCAAAATGAATGAATCATTTACAGTTTTCTGTAATCTAACAATGATTTCTTAAAAGACATCATAGTCGCCGTTGACTGTATTAAATATTTATTGTTACTATTGCCATTTCGACCTTATGGCCATTTTCAAGTAACGCTGTAAAGTTATCTAAACACAAAAATACAAAAGTGAAGCACGGGGTGTATATACATAATTAAGCAAACATTTCATTAAGAAAGTAGCTCAATTATAAAAATTGGAGATAAATGTTTCACTACTTACATTCTGTCAAAATATAAAACTGACACGAGCACATGTCGTCGTCAAAATGCAACCTTTTGACTGTGAGAGTCTCACAAGATCCGATGAGTACGACACTTATTACATCGTAATATGCTGTTAATTATATACTGAACTGTCTATGCTACCATCGTTTTAATAATCTGTCACACATACAAGTTCAGGTGCACTGACAACATGTGGAGTTAAGTCAGTTGGCGCGAAAATTCATTTATTGCCTGTGCACGTAGCAAAGATAGCGCACACCAAGGATACAACTTATAAGCTTTATATCGTAAAGTCTTTTCATCTGTCGACATCATACAGCTTACTAAATAGTGCTATGATTGTAATGGGCAGTAGGATAGGATGGGAATATTTATTTATAACATAATAGGGGATACTATATGTGTTATCTGTTAATAAGCTCTCACATTGACGTAAGTGCTCGTAAATGTATGCTCATAAATTTTAAAACGCTCGCCAGCAATCTAATTCACTGTGCAGAACCACAAATTCTGACAAAACATCACAATGCCTCCGGACATATACTTGATGCATCCTTCAGCCAGGCTCTATTATAGCAAACAGGACTAAGTAAATATGTATACTATTCCATCTAAATTCTTTAAGATGTTTTAGGTAAGTGTCTAAAATAACTGTTCAATTCTATGAATTACTGTTGAAATAGATTGATACAATAAATCGCAAGCTTCGGATACAATGAAATGTCGAGGCTACATTTCATTTATAACACATACAAAAATAAAGTACATTGGATTATGCTTTTCTTCCCTCGTTATAGTCCATAAACTTTTCTTTACAGTAAAATACACCAAATTACTGATAAAATTTGTTACTTATGATTTAAGACAAAACTGGCCAGATACATCACATAAAAACTGGCAATCTTAAAATACATAAAATAAAAGAATAGATACATTGCGAGTGGTAGCGGATATGACATTACACAGTTACTAATATAATTTTGAAGCATCTACGTATTTTTTTCTTTTTTCTTTTTTTTTAAATATATATATATAAACTCGTTTACACGCTTGTCTATACAAAATTTAACAGTGATTTGTTGCATTTGGCGAGATGGGCCGTGTCTTTGCTTGTACCCCGCGTTCTCGGAAAGCAGTTGGGCGCTGCTGCACGGATGCGGAAAGAGGCGGGCAGGGCCTCCTTTGGTCTCGCTCGCTCGCTCGCATATAATAATCTCGCGCGGCAGACTCCCGCTCCCGGGCTCTGAGAGCGGGCTGTGTTTTGCGCGCGGCTGCTGATTGTTGCCTCTGCGTGGAGTGGCCTGGGGGCCAGAGAGGCGGCGGAGGCGGAGGCGCGCGGAATTAGAATTAGCCAGCCGCCCCACCGGCCGCCATTGTGAAGCCGGGGGTTGCAGGCGCAGGCGCCGCGAATATATCACCTCAGGGGGCGCTGTCGGCGCGTAATCAGCCGCTGCCCCTGCCGCTCTGCCTCACTGTAATAATAATAATAATAATAATTATTATTATTATTATTATTCAAAAATACACGGTGATTCATAAGTAAAGCCTACTTCCAGGGTTACTGTGCGAAAGCAAGATATACAGTAAAATGACACATATCAGAGGATAGAGCATTCTCTAAGTTTCCATCAGCGCCTTGGGTTCGCCGCACTAGGGAGCAACGGTGCCAGAACTTGTACAAATAGTACTTGGATAAAAATAAATTTTTAATATTGTTTATATCGGACGAAAAAGTGTGAAATAATTTCTTCTAGCCCCCGACAGATTCCTAAACTCATACTGATAGTGCTGGAAATTTGTGCTTCAGGCTTTCAATAGCTGTGAAAATATTTCAAAGACTCAAAATGAAAAATATGGCGCACATGCAATAAGCAGCTGTAAGGAGGTGAACAACTCAAGCATGTGTTAGTAAGGAGCGTAATAGCGGAGTGAACTATTCGTTCAGTTATGTACTGCGTATGCCCCACGTTTTTCGTGTTAAATCTTACAGTTATTTTCATAGCTATTAAAAATTCACGCTCCAGCTTTTCAGGACTATCTATCTGTACGGTGTTTTGAATCTGTGTAGGAGCAAAAAAATTAGTTTTAGTCTTTTTAGTACAATTGAGAAACACGTTACATTAAAAACTCATTTTTATTTAAGTAATTATGTTCTCCTTTTTTGCTTGTGTGTGTGGAATTTTTCAGTTAATTTAAAAAGATTTTGATGAGATTACAGCAGAGACATGTGGTAAATTTCAATTTCTCTTCACCTGACGCAGCCATTATATTGCTTCCTGCTATGTGTACCTTGCAGTAGGATCTTGAAGGTAAAAATTACAAAAATTCGTGCTCACACAGAGGCTTACGATGAACCATACGTGACTGAAACAGGAAGGGGAGGGAAATGGCAGCGGTTCACAAAGTAACCTTGGCCGCACGCCAGACAAGAAAGAGAGTGAATATTGCATTCTCATCCAGTTCAGAGTATTTTTTAATTTCATGTCTGTAACTTCTCGGGAAATCAGTTGCGGTATCCATTTCCTCTCTCTCATCTCTCTGCTCAGCCGTGCCCATCCACTGGCATACCACCTGAATGTATTCTGATACCGCCTGCACAACATGATGATTGTACAGGGCAGTTAAGATGTCACGTGGTATCAACCTTTTACACTCCCACCTCTACCGAATAGACCGACAAGGAAGCGGACTAATATTGCATGGTCATCCAGTCATGAAAAAGAAGAAGAAGAAGAAAAAAACAGCTAATACAGCTTATGGTACTACATAAAAGATTCAGTAACAGCTTTTACCCCTCTGTCGACCAAAAGTTGGATTTACAGAGACAGCATTTTTGCCAGTTACATCGATCATAAATTACTTCGTTGCTCTTTGTCTCTTCTCTGAGAACAGTCTGTTGCCAAAACTTTGATACCCATATTTAAGCATGGTTTAACAGTGACATTCACTTACCTAATTTTCACGTCGTATCTACTTGTAAGTGCGACTACCACCGTTCTTTGTTACAGAATTGGCACTCAAACACAGCACAAGTATGTTTCTGTACAAATAACTATAAGACGTTTTGAAATACTCTGCATGATAACCTCGAACTCCACCGACCGTATTTCGGAGGTTGCTCAGGCATATTTCCAGAGTGTTTTGGTATTAGAGACTCGTGATCTCCCGCAGCTGGTTACAGAGTAATTGTATTATGTTTGTTTTCTTACACCTACTTACCTTTGAATCAGTATTAAACTGAAAATGTCTGCGGAAAAGAGCAAATGTCGACGGTATGCACTGTGTGCTGCCTAATTTGAAAATAAATCTTTTTTCACTCATTGTGTTAGTCGTCTACATTATTATCGCAGCTGGGTGTGAAGGCGCCCTGCTCGGCTTATCGTGAGTTTTTATCGTTATGTTTCACGGGGACACGCTGAACTGCTTGACAGTATATGCACAAGTGCCCTTAAAGCATTCGCAGTGCGATGCGTTTTCGTTCATCTCCACTGTAGTTGTTTACTGTAACTTCTCCGCATGTTACCGATACCGGCCACAGGAGACCAGCTGCAGTAATATCGTGGTCAGGTAGTACTTGCTGTTGATAACAGTAATGCCTACGTTAGTCTACGCCCTCAAGCTTGAACTCGTTGTTGCTCGTTTCTGGCGCAGGTTTGTTTTCCCGACAGTGTTATTTCTCCGTTAACAGCGATACACAGCAGTATGTATAGGTCTATTGATAAAGAGTCGGCCGATATGAATCTCGTGCATGGCTCCACAGAACAGGTGCACAGTGACGCAATGCCCATCTGCTATCGTATCGACGGCACCGCAGCACAGTACTTCTGTGTCTGTAGACAGGCGCCTTCTCCGTGTTTCGTTCTGTTCGTTTTTCTGATTGTACACTACTGGCCATTAAAATTGCTACACCAAGAAGAAATGCAGATGATAAACGGGTATTCATTGGACAAATATATTGTACTAGAACTGACATGTGATTACATTTTCACGCAATTTGGGTGCATAGATCCTGAGAAATCAGTACCCAGAACAAACACCTCTGGCCGTACTGACGGCCTTGATACGCCTGGGCATTGAGCTTGGATGGCGTGTACAGGTACAGCTGCCCATGCAGTTTCAACACGATACCACACTTCATCAAGAGTAGTGACTGGCGTATTGTGACGAGCCAGTTGCTCGGCCACCATTGACCAGACGTTTTCAGTATGTGAGAGATCTGGAGAATGTGCTGGCCAGGGCAGCAGTCCAACATTTTCTGTATCCAGAAAGACCCGTACAGGACCTGCAACATGCGGTCGTGCATTATCCTGCTGAAATGTGGGGTTTCGCAAAGATCGAATGAAGGGTTGAGCCACGGGTCGCAACACATCTGCAGTGTAACGTCCACTGTTCAAAGCACCGCCAATACGAACAAGAGGTGACCGAGACGTGTAACCAATGGCACCCCATACCACCAAGCCGGGTGATACGCCAGTATGGCGATGACGAATACACGTTTCCAATATGCGTTCACCGCGATGACGCCAAACACGGATGCGACCATGATGATGCTATAAACTGAACCCGGATTCATCCGAAAAAATGACGTTTTGCCATTCGTGCACCCAGGTTCGTCGTTGAGTACACCATCGCAGGCGCTCCTGTCTGTGATGCAGCGTCAAGGGTAACCGCAGCCATGGTCTCCGAGCTGATAGTCCATGCTGCTGAAAACGTCGTCGAACTGTTCGTGCAGATGCTTGTTGTCTTGCAAATATCCCCATCTGTTGCCTCAGGGATCATTTTTCCTTCTTGCCCGAAGCATCACAACGTTTCACCAGGCAACACCGGTCAACTGCATTTTGTGTGTGAGAAATCGGTTGGAAACTTTCCTCATGTTAGCACGTTGTAGGTGTCGCCCCCGGCGCCAACCTTGTGTGAATGCTCTGAAAAGCTGATCATTTGCATATCACACCATCTTCTTCCTGTCGGTTAAATTTCGCGTCTGTAGCACGTCATCTTCGTGGTGTAGCAATTTTAACGGCCAGTAGTGTATATTACAGGCTTTTGCATTGTTATGGAAATATTTCCACAGAAACAAACGTAATAGGGGGACCAAACTGCAAAAATTCTTATTTCAGACATACCACTGGAGAACCCCGGGTCCGGTTCCCGTATTCGGAAAATATGCCAGAACAACGTCCGAAATTTTGTCAGTGGAGTTCACCCTGTATATAAAACGTCGTCTACGTGGAAGTCTTTGCAGAGAGCCACAACGCTTGTCTTTCCTCCCTTTCTAACAAAAGGGCTCACGTCGGGTGACTGCACTTCCGCCCGAGGTCAGGTCGTTTGGGAAACGCGAGGTGGTTGCGCGGTGAATCGCGGGGCTGGAGCGCGCAGCTCGCGACCGCCCGAGTGTAGTAGAGTAGAGTTAGCGCCGAACAAGCGGCCGCGTGTTTTGCATAATCGCCCAAGTTGCGGCGTCGCCGTGTACGCCTTCCGGTCGACAAATTTACCAGCCGCGGGCCGACCGAAGCCGCGCCAAGTTACTGTACGCTCCGCGCCCGCTCTCTGCAGCACCAAGAAACTGCACCGCCCGTTCCCCTATGTACTCGACCGTGAACGTTCCTCATCCACGTCTACACGTGCACTCTGTAAGTCACCGTACAGTGCGTGGCTGAGGGTACACTCATACCAGTTCTATCCACTTTTCGCTTTGAGCAACGGGAAAATGACTGTCTACGTAACCCCGTACGCACCCTAATTTCTGTTGGCTCAGTCTCACTATCTCTCGCTGTTCGTGTTGTACAGGGTGGTCCATTTCTCCTGATCGGGCCAAATATCTCACGAAATAAGCATCAAACTACAAAGAACGAAACTTGTCTACCTTGAAGGGGGAAACCAGATGGCGCTATGGTTGGCCCGCTAGATGGCGCTATCATAGGTCAAACGGATATCAACTACGTTTTTTTACATAGGAACCCTCATTTTTATTACATATTCGAGTATTACGTAAAAGAGTATGAATATTTTAGTTGGACCACTTTTTTCGCTTTGTGATCGTGGCGCTGTAATTGTCAAAAAACATATGGCTCACAATTTCATACGAACAGTTGGTAACAGGTAGGTTTTTTGAATTAAAATACAGAACGCAGGTACGTTTGAACATTTTATTTCGGTTGTTCAAATGTGATACATGTACCTATGTTAACTTATCCTTTCTGAGAACGCATGCTGTTACATCGTGATTACCTGTAAATACCACATTAATGCAATAAATGCTCAAACTGATGTCCGTAAACCTCAGTGCATTTGACAATACGTGTAACGA
Source organism: Schistocerca serialis cubense (assembly GCF_023864345.2). Lineage (NCBI taxonomy): Eukaryota > Metazoa > Arthropoda > Insecta > Orthoptera > Acrididae > Schistocerca > Schistocerca serialis. Next base: position 864,005,519 of record NC_064641.1, on the reverse strand, counting down.
CATGCCTCTCAACAGCGAGTAGTTCGCCTTCCGTAATGTTTGCACATGCATTGACAATGCGCTGACGCATGTTGTCAGGCGCTGCCGGTGGATCACGATAGCAAATATCATTCAACTTTCCCCACAGAAAGAAATGCGGGAACGTCACATCCGGTGAACGTGCGGGCCATGATATGGTGCTTCGACGACCAATCCACCTGTCATGAAATATGCTATTCAATACCACTTCAACCGCATGCGAGGTATGTGCCGGACATTCATCATGTTGGAAGTACATCGCCATTCTGTCATGCAGTAAAACATCTTGAAGTAACATCTGTAGAACATTACGTAGGAAATCAGCATACATTGCACCATTTAGATTGCCATCGATAAAATGGGGGCCAATTATCCTTCTTCCCATAATGTCGCACCATACATTAACCCGCCAAGGTCGCTGATGTTCCACTTGTCGCAGCCATCGTGGATTTTCCGTTGCCCAATAGTGCATATTATGCCGATTTACGTTACCGCTGTTGGTGAATGATGCTTCGTCGCTAAATAAAACGCCTGCAAAAAAATCTGTCATCGTCCCGTAATTTCTCTTGTGCCCAGTGGCAGAACTGTACACGACGTTCAAAGTCGTCGCCATGCAATTCCTGGTGCACAGAAATCCATGTTGATGTAGCATTCTCAACACCGACGTTTTTGAGATTTCTGATTCTCGCGCAATTTGTCTGCTACTGTTACATCGCAGATGTTACATGTGCAGATTAGCCGCGACAGCAGCTAAAACACGTACTTTGGCATCATCATTTGTTGCAGGTCGTGGTCGACGTTTCACATGTGCCTGAACATTTCCCGTTTCCTTCAATAACCGTAACTATCCGGCGAACGGTCCGGACACTTGGATGATGTGGTCCAGGATACCGAGCAGCATACATAACACGCGCCCGTTGGGTATTTTGATCACAATAGAGATACATCAACACGATATCGACCTTTTCCGCAATTGGTAAACGGTCCTTTTTAATACGGGTAATGTATCACGAAGCAAATACCGTCCGCACTGGCGAAATATTACGTCATACCACGTACTTATACGTTTGTGACTATTACAGCGCCATCTACCACAAAGCGAAAAAAGTGTCCAACTAAAACATTCACATTTCTTTGCGTACTACACGAATATGTAATAAAAAATGGGAGTTCCTATTTAAAAAAACGCAGTTGATATCCGTTTGACATATAGCAGCGCCATCTAGCGGGCCAACCATAGCGCCATCTGGTTTCCCCCTTCAAGCTGAACGAGTTTCGTTCTTTGCAGTTTTTTCGGAACCGTGGGGCTGCTACTGTCGCAAATTCGAATCCTGCCTCGGGCATGAATGTGTGTGATGTCCTTAGGTTAGTTAGGTTTAAGTAGGTCTAAGTCCAGGGGACTGAACTATCAAAAATCGGTTTTATAAATGGCTCTGAGCACTATGGGACTTAACTTCTGAGGTCATCAGTCCCCGTGAACTTAGAACTACTTAAACCTAAGTAACCTAAGGACGTCACGCACATCCATGCCCGAGGCAGGATTTGAACCTGCGACCGTAGCGATCGCGCAGTTCCAGACTGAAGCGCCTAGAACCGCTCGGCCACACTGGCCGGCTCGGTTTTAAATGATGACTCTAGGAATATACTACAACCCCGTCATACCTCATGATGAAAAAACAAAATACTACAACGAGAAACATAATTCCACCAAGTCAGCGTGTCCCAGGTATGCTACGGTAACTTGCCACCAGCACTTTTTTCGAAGACTTGAAATTTACATGTGCAGTTTCGTCTTGAAGTGTTTGAGACATATCAATGGAACTGTAACACGCAGAAATATGTGCACCGAACAATCATATTGGGGGTAGGTAACGTATCTTTGCATCGTTTCTAAAAAAACCGTGCTTCGTTGCCTCTCCCGTATTTTTGAGTAACAAATCATTCGATTCGTTCTTAACATTTATGTTTTTGTATTCATGTGCCATAACATCGCAAAATTCTGGCAATGGTTATACATGTCGATCCACTCTAATAATAAAACTCTTTCCTCTTGTTTTGAACTCATTTCCACCACTATCACCAGCACAACCACAACAACAATAATGAGCAGTGAACAGAATTATATGGTTCAAATGGCTCTGAGCACTATAGGACTTAACATCTGAGGCCATCAGTCCCCTAGAACTTAGAACTACTTAAACCTAACTAACCTAAGGACATCACACACATCCATGCCCGAGGCGGGAATCGAATCTGCGACTGTAGCGGTCGCGTGGTTCCAGACTGAAGCGCGTAGAACCTCTCTTCCACAGCGACCGGCCACTGTGACATATCCACATTCTGTAGCACGCTAGAGACTGGCAAGGATATTTGCCAGTACTGTCTACAGACGGTGCATTATTTCTTGCCAGACCACTGTATATTCTGAATAGTACTGCTCAACCTCTCAGTCTCACACGTACACGTTAAATATTATTGCGTAACCTCTCAAACTCAGAACTACGCGTCCAGCATTATTGCGCATCACGAAATATTGCGCAATATTATTGGCCATCTAGGGACATCTTTGGTATTACCCAGAAATACACTCCTGGAAATTGAAATAAGAACACCGTGAATTCATTGTCCCAGGAAGGGGAAACTTTATTGACACATTCCTGGGGTCAGATACATCACATGATCACACTGACAGAACCACAGGCACATAGACACAGGCAACAGAGCATGCACAATGTCGGCACTAGTACAGCGTATATCCACCTTTCGCAGCAATGCAGGCTGCTATTCTCCCATGGAGACGATCGTAGAGATGCTGGATGTAGTCCTGTGGAACGGCTTGCCATGCCATTTCCACCTGGCGCCTCAGTTGGACCAGCGTTCGTGCTGGACGTGCAGACCGCGTGAGACGACGCTTCATCCAGTCCCAAACATGCTCAATGGGAGACAGATCCGGAGATCTTGCTGGCCAGGGTAGTTGACTTACACCTTCTAGAGCACGTTGGGTGGCACGGGATACATGCGGACGTGCATTGTCCTGTTGGAACAGCAAGTTCCCTTGCCGGTCTAGGAATGGTAGAACGATGGGTTCGATGACGGTTTGGATGTACCGTGCACTATTCAGTGTCCCCTCGACGATCACCAGTGGTGTACGGCCAGTGTAGGAGATCGCTCCCCACACCATGATGCCGGGTGTTGGCCCTGTGTGCCTCGGTCGTATGCAGTCCTGATTGTGGCGCTCACCTGCACGGCGCCAAACACGCATACGACCATCATTGGCACCAAGGCAGAAGCGACTCTCATCGCTGAAGACGACACGTCTCCATTCGTCCCTCCATTCACGCCTGTCGCGACACCACTGGAGGCGGGCTGCACGATGTTGGGGCGTGAGCGGAAGACGGCCTAACGGTGTGCGGGACCGTAGCCCAGCTTCATGGAGACGGTTGCGAATGGTCCTCGCCGATACCCCAGGAGCAACAGTGTCCCTAATTTGCTGGGAAGTGGCGGTGCGGTCCCCTACGGCACTGCGTAGGATCCTACGGTCTTGGCGTGCATCCGTGCGTCACTGCGGTCCGGTCCCAGGTCGACGGGCACGTGCACCTTCCGCCGACCACTGGCGACAACATCGATGTACTGTGGAGACCTCACGCCCCACGTGTTGAGCAATTCGGCGGTACGTCCACCCGGCCTCCCGCATGCCCACTATACGCCCTCGCTCAAAGTCCGTCAACTGCACATACGGTTCACGTCCACGCTGTCGCGGCATGCTACCAGTGTTAAAGACTGCGATGGAGCTCCGTATGCCACGGCAAACTGGCTGACACTGACAGCGGCGGTGCACAAATGTTGCGCAGCTAGCGCCATTCGACGGCCAACACCGCGGTTCCTGGTGTGTCCGCTGTGCCGTGCGTGTGATCATTGCTTGTACAGCCCTCTCGCAGTGTCCGGAGCAAGTATGGTGGGTCTGACACACCGGTGTCAATGTGTTCTTTTTTCCATTTCCAGGAGTGTACATACACGATGTGATGTGCTCAACATATTCACTAGTAGTCACGTAATCGTATGCTATCACGTTCTTTATTACAGGCATAGTCATACATTTATCGACTTATCATTTCATTGCTCTGTACCTGTATTTGTCTCTCCAGCTTCTGTGATTGCCCTTTAGAGCGACATGCACAGTACTCTTCAACCGTGTGGTATTCATTATCGCAATATTTACGGCCTTTACGAACTTCAAACATTTCTAATCTTCCTTTAGTAGTTCTGTATCAAACTCCCTACTACAATGATTCTTCAGGGCGATTCTCTTGAACTTCGGTGTACTCTTCATCATTACTAAACTCTGATCCGAGTTTGTATCTGCTCCTGGGTACACCTGATTTCTGAATATTTGCTTGTCCGCGATGTAATTCATCTGGAATGTTTTCGTGTCTCCGGTTCTTTTCTAAATTTGCATCCTTCTCTTCTGATTCTTGAACACACGCCGGCCGGAGTGGCCGTGCGGTTCTAGGCTCTACAGTCTGGAACCGCGTGACCGCTACGGTCGCAGGTGGAATCCTGCCAAGTCCCATAGTGCTCAGAGCCATTTGAACCATTTGAACACACGTAATCATTTCTCAGTACTTCAGTACCGCACTTCTTTCCCTGCTGAATGTTGCTGACTGTTCTCCTAAACTTCAACATGGTAGCTGTGGTGTCACCGCCAGACGCCACACTTGCTAGGTGGTAGCCTTTAAATCGGCCGTGGTCCGTTAGTATACGACGGACCCGCGTGTCGCCACTATCAGTGATTGCAGACCGAGCGCCGCCACACGGCAGGCCTAGTCTAGAGAGACTCCCTAGCACTTGCCCCAGTTGTACAGGCGACTTTGCTAGCGATGGTTCACTGCCTACCTACGCAGAGACGACAGTTTAGCATAGCCTTCAGCTACCTCATTTGCTACGACCTAGCAAGGCGCCATATTCAGTTACTATAATTACTTTGTGAATCATATACCGTCAAGAACGACGTTCATCATTTATGGATTAAAGTTAAGTATCATGCTAATTCCGTCCGCTTTCTGAATTCTCATTCCTTGTCATGTTCCAGACCTCACGTCAGTATAGTCCTTCCCTCCTCACGCCAGCCTGCGTGAGCTAAAACGCGTGCATTTCGGCCTCCACTAGTAACACGGTGTTGGCTCTTCTGCCAACACAACAGTAGCAGCGTGATTCTACGGAACATGCTTACCGCGCTATCCAGGGGTAGGCCGCGCAGACGGCCAGCGCAGCGTCTGGGCAGTGCGCCTCCCACCGCTCCCTACGTAACCGCTTTTCAACGGGCAATTGCTCCAGGGGCGGCCGGCACTCCGCCACGCACCGACGACGCGGCCCCTGCCGCCGGGAAGGGAACTTCCCCGTCCGCCCTCCTTGCAAGGAGCGCTTCCGGCCCAATCGAGCGGAAAATCACATTTTCCTATAAATTAAACAGGTTTAGCTAATGGCCGTGTCCTCGGCGGGCCTTTGTGTGTGACCCCGTACGCCCGCGTGCTGCCGAACACGGCGTGGGCGGGCTGGGACGCAACCAGCCTATACAGCTCGTCTCCCTGTTCGCCGATATATCCTAGGCATTCAGCAAGCACAGCCATCACAGCGACACATTTCTTAAAGGAGCGCCGTCTTCTCGTTTAACTCTGTTGTCTAGTATGTGTCTTTGGAGCTGCGTCCCTTCACTCTTTCAACATCGTTCTCGTTTTCTCCGCTGATCACAAAACGTTTTTCGTACGTCTTGTTCCCAGATCGTACGAGGGAACTTCAGAAAGTAAGTTACATATGTCGTCCGACGTTAAGAGCATAGTACAAGAAGAGTGGTGCAGTGTCAGAAAAGGATACATGTCCTGGGTTTCCTTCAGACTTATTTCTGCTGCGGTATGGATTACAGGAGCGTCACTATGCGGGAGGAAAATTGCCCGGAAACTGGAAACGTACTCCAAGGCTGGAGTAAGCGGAACAGCATGAGTCTTGTGGGAAAAAATGTCTAAACTGCACATAGATTTACCGTGAAATTCTATTGGTATGTGGACGAAACGCAGTGTCGCTTCCAACAATTTGTCCAAGGCCGATGATGCTGCTCAGGAAGCAAAGCCATTGACATCGACGACACATGACAATTGTCCAGGCAGTCGATGAACTCAATTATTCAAAAACAGTCTTAATCGCATTTATTATTATTATACCGCCAACCGGTTTCAACCCTATGTAGGGGTCATCTTCTGGGTGTTTACTCCATTGGTCGACTGCTGGTGCTTTCACTCCTGTCTACATAACGGCAGGAAACTAGGAGTGACACCACCAGCAGTCGACCAATGTTGTAAACGTCCAAAAGATGACTACTACGTCGGGTTGAAACCGGTTGGCGGTATAATAATAATAATAAATGCGATTAAGACTGTTTTTTAATTATTGATTAATCATACTAATCGCTGCTTCATCTCCACAACCATGTTGCCCAAAAGTCGATGAACTGATTCGCAATAGTCGCCAGTTTCCCGAGGATAAGGACGTTCCGAAAGCGGTTGTCGAATGGCTCCGTTACCAAGGAGCGGATTTCTGCAGACTGGAGGACTGGCAGAACGTTCCGACCAATTCTTTACAGGGACTTGGTTGGCTATACTGAAAAAAATGCTCTCACGTACCTGTGTTAATTCAGAAGTGCATTGAAGTTTCTTATCCTGCCATAATAATGGGTATCTACCCCCCCCCCCCCCTCTCTCGCTCTCTCTCTCTCTCTCTCTCTTCCAGAATGCATATTTCACTCTGCATGGGATTGTGCCCTGTTTCGAGATTTCCTGGCGCTGGTGTATTAAAACCCTGACCGCGACTCGAACCTGGATCCTTAATTTGCGCTGATAACTCTTTACCTACTGAGTTTTATTCATAGCTTTACGTGCTCCAGTACCTATTTAGCCTACCTACTTCCAAACGTCACAGAAGCTCTGTATATTACGGAGAAAATGGCCGAGGGGGATTATTAAAAAAAAAAAAGTTCAAATGTGTGTGAATTCCTATGGGACCAAACTGTTGAGGTTGTCGGTCCCTAGACTTACACACTACTTAAACTAACTTACACCAAAGACAGCACACACCCCCCTGTCCGAGGCAGGACTCGAACCTCCGGCGGGAGTGGCAACCCGATTCGTGACATAGCGCCTTTAACTGCGCGGCCACACCGCGCGGCAATGAGGGGATTATTTCCAGAATGAATATTTTGTTTGGGACGAATAAATAGGTAATCCTGCATTATTGGAGATGTTCAGCAAAGTCAGGCTGCAGACGCCACAAGAGAGGTGCATCACCGCTCAAATTACGAGAGCGTTCTTTTGAAAAAGAGTCAGGCAACACTTCGCTCTCTCTCGCATGCGCCATGCATAATGACCATGACGGGAACATCAGGGGAAATGGATGGTAGTCGGGTAGGAATGAGAGCGCTACCACACGTACCAAGACGGCTTGCGGAGTGTGGGTGTAAATACAATGTAGAGTCTAAATTGATTTAGAGGGCCCTAGCAGATGCGACTGTTGCTGACTTGAAATCTGTTATTCAGCGTTAAAGTGGAGTCTGTTATTGATAAACCACCGAAAACTGACAGACAGACAGACTTTTAAAAGACATTTTATCGTATGTCACGGTGCTACTACATCCCCCTTCATTCATTAAGCAGCCCTTCCATCCATGAAACTGCTTAGGGTTTTGAACCCTGTGATTTATGTTTATTCGACGTCTTTGAAAACAGCGTGTAAAAAGCAAAAAAAAAAAATCGTATTCGAAGTAGATGCTAATCCTTAGCGGTAAAGCAGAAATCGCATTTTTAGGTGTAATGTGAGTGCGCGACAGCCTGTAGGTTAGGCAGCCCACTTCACCATCTTGCGTGCCATGCGAAATGATACCTTGCCTGTCTGTGGCACTGCATACTGGAGACGCAACAACGTATTACACGTTTTCAAGCAAATGCAGTAACTAATCTCTTATTAAGTTGTTCCAGTATGGTTGCAGATGATACAGGCAAGTGCAGATGTCGTCCGTGTGACCAGTGGGATCCATAGAACACTATGGGGCTGAGACTGTTGCGGGTGCAGGATGGTGGTGAAGGCCAGTTGGCGCTCTTTGCGGTGTTGAAATAGCTTTGCAGATGAGGCAAAGCCGCGGCCAGCGGACACAGCACGCCAGCCTTGGAGCACATTAACACTCACACAACAGGGTCTCGAGACCGTCGTCTCTGTCGCGGCCTTTCAGGTGACACAGCTATGTCGTGTAGGGTGGTGGGAGGGAGGCGCATCTTGTACAGTGGCGGCGACCATCGTCGACTGCTTGTTACTAGGGCACTCTTATGAACATTGAAGGGGTGTGCCCAGCATCTCTGCATGGGGCAGAAGCCTTTAGTGCACCTCCCAGACACAGTAACACATCGATGGTGTACCATCGTCAGTTCGGCTCTCAAGTTGACGGTAGGGGTTCCCAAGACCACATCAGTGGACGAGACGTTGGCAGCACACAGCGATCAGGTTTGGCAGATCAGATAGGCGGCAGTCTCGAAGGGAGAAGGCATCTGGCGAATTGTAGGCAGCACGTCACAGTGTCTGCATCGTGGCTGGCTCACTGTGACTGAATGGAATATGGGCTTGGAAGCCTGAGATGGTTCAAATGGTTCAAATGGCTCTGAGCACTATGGGACTCAACGGCTGAGGTCACTAGTCCCCTATAACTTAGAACTAGTTAAACCTAACTAACCTAAGGACATCACAAACATCCATGCCCGAGGCAGGATTCGAACCTGCGACCGTAGCGGTCTTGCGGTTCCAGACTGGAAGCCTGAGAATTGATCGCTGTCCATCTGAGACAATGACATTACGTGGTGCCAAAGGTGCTCGTTTCCTGGGCCTATCAACATTCTCTGCCACACCTCAGTGTGACAACAGTGGCTTTCAGAGCTTCAGGTTTGTGCTTTTCCGCCATGTCAGCGGGCTGATAGATGTTCTTGTGGTTCATCTACTCGTTCTTGCGGCATCGCCCTGTGCTGTCACAATAACTTCATGTTATGGCTGTTGATATACTTTCCGGGATGTGAGGTCGTGGTCCAAGAACTTTTCTGCTCCTTACGTTTCGTCCAGGACTGCGCTGGACTTCCTCAGAGGCGCTGCTCCGCTGAGTCTTGCCGGCAGAAAAGTTCTTGGACCACGACCTCACATCCCGGAAAGTATATCAACAGCCATGTCACCCGGTCGTGAAAGCCTTCATTCTACAACATCATGATACTTCCTCCGGGGTGACATGTTGCTGAGTTACCGATTCAGACTTCTCGCCCGAGCGAAGTGAAGCAATAGCTTCCGGGGTGTGCCACATTATTTGCAGTATCTGCTCTTTGCTTGTTTGCCATTCTGATTGCTACATGGCACGCTAGCCTGGTTTAACTTGGCTTGTCGCTGGCTTGAGAAAACTTTAAGAAAATTTTGCGTTTACCCACGAAATTTTTCCACAGCGCAACAATGTGTAAAAAATTTAAACTTTCTTTTGCAGTCTGTCTAATTCTTTTGGATGCATCGCTACGCATTAGCTGTAGCAATTTGTGATCATTGTATTTATTTTGAATTGTCTTGTATTTTACGTTCAGTATTTGTCCCTCAAGGAGAGGTAGACATGGCGAAGGGACTCTGCGTACAGCCTTCCTTACTAGCATCCTTACGTACTCTTCCCATTTCATATCGTTTTGCAACGTTACGCCTAGACATTTAATCGACGTGACTATCAGGAAATACACTACTAACTCCATATTCGAACATTACAGGATTGTTTGGCCTACCCATCAGCAATAACTTACATTTTTTTACATTTACAGCAAGCTGCCATTCATCACAGCAACCAGAAATTTCGTCTAAGTCATCTTGTATAATCCTACAGTCACTCAGCGACGTCATGTCAGAACGTAATCCACATGCTCGGACCATCGTTAAGGAGCCTGCAGTGGGGATCCCTGTCAGACACTTTCCGGACGTCTAGGAATACGGAATCTACTCGTCGCCTTTCACCCATGGTTCGCAGGATATCATGTACCACAAGAGCGATTCTTTGTAAATCCGTTTTAATTTGTGAACAGAAGTTTTTATTTCTGAAGGATAATTATTACATTCTGAGGATTTGTTCAAGATTTCTGGAGCAAACCGATGCTAAGGATATTGGCCTCTAATTCTGTGGGTTAGTTCTTTTACCCTTCTCTTTCTTGTATGAGCGTCACCTGCGCTTTTTTCCATGGCCCAGTGCCATAGATTATTCTCAGCAAAACCGAACTGGGATTCCAAGAGGACTGGATATTTGTTTCCATCTTTCTCAGTAGATGTTCTACGCCAGGAATGCCGCTTACTATGTCCTCTATACGGGAGTCTGCGGGACGGTCACACGAAGGTGTGTCTTTTACTGTACTCCTATGTGAATGATTCCTTAAATGCGAAATTTAAAACTTCAGCTTTCCCTTTGCGATGTTCCGACTGTGTCACGTCCGTGGTTACAGGTGAATTTCTCTGAAGATAAAAAGTTGCTTATTTTAGAGTAAGGAAGGAAGCGAAAGTTGGCCGGCTGTAGTGGCCGAGCGGTTCTAGGCGCTTCACTCTGGAACCGCGCTGCTGCTACGGTCGCAGGTTCGAATCCTGCCTCGGACATGGACGTCTCTGATGTCCTTAGGTTAGTTAGGTTTAAGTAGTTCTAAGTTCTAGGGGACTGATGACCAAAGAAGTTAAGTCCCATAGTGCTCAGAGCCATTTTGCAAACATCGTCGAACTGTTCGTGAAGATGGTTGTCGTCTTGCAAACGTCAGAAGCCACTTGAACCATTTTTTGAAGTGAAAGTTGTGGAAAGACAGACCTCAAGACTTACAAGACTTTACACTAATATTGTCGATTCCGTTTCATGCCCCATCGAAAAGAGCAGCAAGGTAGAGGAAAAGATGAAGGACAGTATCAAACCGCTGGAAAGAGTGAGGACGTAAAAACGAAGACCAGAGCGCAGATGCAGATGCAGATGCCGCACAGCTCTGGTTCAAAGGACAAAGTGGTGCGCGCTGGACGACCGGAGGTACCGTAAAGCTGGTACTGCGAACAAAAGGATGAAAATATTTTCCGTACTGGCTGCGTCCGCGACCCGCGCGCCGAGTTTATTGTGCAGCTGGAAGAGGCGCGCCGCACAGATCGCGATCAGATGTCGGCGCCGCGCCGATACAATGGGGAATCCATCATCGTTAATCCTTGCTCGCCGGAGCCTTTTCGCCGGCAATTTGGCGCACATCTGAGGCGCCTTTGTACACAGTAAGCGGCGGGGCTTCCCCTGTGCCCCCTCCCCCCCCAAACCCCCCCACCCCCGCCACCCCCTCCCACCCCAGGGAGCGGGCGCGCCGCAGCAAGCGAGCGCATTAGCGGTGATTAGTGCCATCGATCGCCGATTTTCCCTGCGGATCGGCAGAGGTCTGGCCGTGCCTCCCGGCGCCAGATTACGTTCGCTCCGCTGGCGGCCACTGCTTCCTGTCCAGAGTCCGCGCTGCCCACCGCGAACAACGAAGCGCGTCTGTTAAAACACTGTGCGCGCTCACTGGTTCCTCTCCTTCCGCGTGCCTTCCGTTGCACAGTAGGTTAATTACTCGATTAGATAGTAATCATTATAGAAAGAAGAATTGTGATGAACAGGAAACCATACACTGAAGAGCCAAAGCATTATGACGACTGCCCACTGCGAGATTAAATGCCTCCCGATGGCATTGCGAGCGCGTGACGCGGTACGGTCTGTGTGTAAGAGGAGCACAGGCGAATGGGGAATCACTGTAGCGACGATACGCGAAGCAAATAGCCAAATCTACTGTCATAAGTGACTTTAACAAAGAACAGATTGTTATGGCCCGGCTCTGGAAACGATCATCTCCCAAAGGGCAAAGCTGGTCGACTGTTCGCGTGGAGACTTCTTAACTAATAGAACCCATTACGTTGTCCTCGATGGTGAATGTTTATCGGAGGTGAGGGTATCATGTGGAGTGCCCCAGGAAAGTGCGGTAGGTCCGCTGTTTGGATAGGATGGATAGCAATGTGCGGCTGTTTGCTGGTCTACGGGAAGGTGTCGTCGTTGAGTGACTGTAGGAGGATACAAGATGACTTGGACAGGATTTGTGATTGGTGTAAAGAATGGCAGCTAACTCTAAATATAGATTAATGTAAATTAATACAGATGAATAGGAAAAAGAATCCCGTAATATTTGAATACTCCATTAGTAGTGTAGCGCTTGACACAGCCACGTCGATTAAATATTTGGGCGTAACATTGCAGAGCGATATGAAGTGGGACAAGCATGTAATGGCAGTTGTGGGGAAGGCGGATAGTCGTCTTCGGTCCATTGGTAGAATTTTGGGACGATGTGGTTCATCTGTAAAGGAGACCGCTTATAAAACACTAATACGACCTATTCTTGAGTACTGCTCGAGCGTTTGGGATCCCTATAAGGTCGGATTGAGGCAGGACATAGAAGCAATTCAGAGGCGGGCTGCTAGATTACTGGTAGGTTTGACCATCACGCGAGTGTTACGGAAATGCTTTAGGAACTCGGGTGGGAGTCTCTAGAGGAATGGAGGCGTTCTTTTCTTGAATCGCTACTGAGGAAATTCAGAGAACCAGCATTTGAGGCTGACTGCAGTACAATTTTACTGCCGCCAACTTATATTTCGCGGAAAGACCACAAAGATAAGAGAGATTAGGGCTCGTACAGAGGCATATAGGCAGTCATTTTTCCCTCATTCTGTTTGGGAGTGGAACAGGGAGAGAAGATGCTAGTTGTGGTACGAGGTACCCTCCGCCACGCACCGTATGGTGGATTGCGGAATATGTATGTAGATGTAGATATCGTGAACGACTATAGAAAGTGATTGAAGGACTGTGAGACAACGACCACGTATTGGACGTCCTTGTCTCATCCCAGAACGCACAAGAGGCTCCGTAGCAGACGACTGCTGCTTGTTCCCATGCTGACCCAGCAACATAGTCTGTGGGCATGGGATCAGCGAGGTTTGACGATGTATCGATGGAAAGGTGTCGTCTGGTCAGATGAATGTCGTCTCTTGTTACACAAGTCCAACGGACGCGTCCGAATATTCAGTCATCCAGCCGAACGGCTGTTCGAAATAATGCACTTCGCCAAGGGCGCAGGCCGCTGGGGGCAGTATTAACCTGTGGTCTTCCACGGTTCCTGCGGTAGTAATCGAAGGCACCATGGCAGCTGTGAAGTACGTGAACATTACAGCCTTACTCCCGTCACAGCCACTGCTTCCCTTCATGCTCTTGGACTCTTGTAACTGTCATCTGGTTTCTGTACAATTTGTACATAACTTTCCATGCTCTTCGACTCTTGTAACTGCCATCTCGTTTCTGTACAAGTTGTACATGACTTTTCGCTTCCCACTGGCTACAGAAATTCCAGATGGAGTATCGCTCCAGTTGCGCGACTGGATTTGCGATTTCGTTTGAGGAAGCACATAGCAATCGACGGAAAATCATAGAGTAAAGCAGAAGCTATAGGCCTATATGACATTCCCCAAGGAAGTGTTACAGACCATCTGCTGTTCCTAATCCATGTATATAAACGATTAACGAGAAAATGTAAGCAGCCCTCTTAGATCGTTTGCAGATGATGCTGTCATTTGCGGTGTAGTAAAGTCGTCAGAAGATCAAAACCAATTGCAAAATGATTTCGACACTATATATGTATGGTGCGAAATTACCCGCCAGGATAGCCGAGACCTCTAACGCGCTGCTTCCTGGACTCGGGTAGGCGCTCCGGCCCCGGATCGAATCCGCCCGGCAGAATAACGACGAGGGCCGGTGTGCCGGCCAGCCTGGATGTGGTTTTTAGGCAGTTTTCCACATCCCGCTAGGTGAATACCGGGCTGGTCCCCACGTTCTGCCTCAGTTACACGACTCGCCGACATCTGAACACGTTAGCACTATTCCATGAATTACACTAGTCGCAGACAGCTGGGGTACACTAATTCCGTCCTGGGTGGTACGGAGTGGCGGCAGGAAGGGCATCCGGCCACCCCTTTCCACTAACCTTGCGAAATCCGTTCCAAACAACGCCGACCCTGCGTTAGTGCGGGACATGGCACCAGTGAAAGAAAGAAACAAAGAATATGTATGGTGCGAAATTATCTCTGAGTAAGGAAAAGTGCGAGGTCATCCACATGTGTGCGAAAAGAAATCCGTTTGAGTGATCGTTTCTGTCATATCCCTGAGAATTGACCGTTCCTCCCGGGGCACTGTGTATAGTGGCAGAGTACCTCGTCACTAGTCGGGGCTGTGCAGGGCCTGATCACCGCAGACACGCATGGCCAACACTGGGTAGCACCCAAGTGTCCTCATTGCATTACCGTGATAAAGCAGTCTCGAAATTTCACGCACACAATTCTGCTCCGTATACTTAACAGTCGAGAAGAGTTTAACGAGAAGCAACATTCCCTCACGCTTTCTGTTTATATCAAGGGTACGCGCGCAGCTTTGTCTCCGTTTCGTGTAGCGGAGAAAGAAGCCGGCACGAGAGGGGCTGGGCGCGGTCACGAACGGCGGAGCGCTAGTGGGCGGATTGTGTTGTGGCGTGGCACGCACGCACGTGGACTGGCGGCGGCCCGGGAACAACGAGCCGCCTTTACGGCTTATAAACTCGGCGCACCATTTTCATAGCCCGGCGCCGCGGAAGAGGAGGAACGAAAGCAACGCGCGGCGCCAGCCAATCCGCTCACCGCTGTGAGAGCACCGGCTGTCAGCGGCGGATCTGCGGCCAATCGGCCGGCGGCCTACGGTGATCTGTACGTGGGGCTTCCCCTGCCGGGGCCCTCTTCTCGCCGCCGCACATAAATACGCTTCAGGGATTCCCCGCGTCGTGATGCGATTCATGACCCGACCGAGCCGCCGCGTGTGACGTCATCTCGCACTGTGTAGAAATGCTTCCATTCCCTGAAGCTGCACTCTCCGTCATTTCCCCCTCTCCCACCAGCAGCTCCCATCGCCCGAAGTTGCCATCCACCTCTCCCACAGATCACGACACACACACACACACACACACACACACACACACGCAGTCGCCCGCAGTACACAACCTCGCGGCTTTATTTTATTACCGCGGTGATGCGCTCTTCCACTACAAAGGGAATTTGATGCCGAGCCACTCGCACGGAAAGATATATATAGAATTAAAATAAAACGTGATCGGAAGAGATATCTGCAGGAGGAGCAGTCGAGCTCGAAAAAAATTGGCAACGCGGGAGAGAGGCCGGGCAGCGAAGATGTGAGTGGGGGTGCGGTGCGCAGAGAGATTGGCCCCGAAGAGAGGTGGAGTGATGAAGGCAAACGGGAAACGGGTGAGGGGGGGAGGGATGGGTGGGGGAGGGGTAGGGGTAGACGATCTCGCTGTCGACAGTGGTGCGTCTGTGCGAAGTGCAACAAATAACCGCGTAATGGGAAGAGAGTGGGTGGAATAAGGCGGGCACCTCGACGGATGGCCGGGGGGGGGGGGGGGGGTGAACCTATACCTCCGAACTAGTGCGAAATTTATGAACCCCGCTTCGTCCTACTGTTTCTCTTCCTTTCCCTCGCGCCTTTGTCGATGCAGGAAGGCGCGCTTATTCTGACAGCGGTGAGGCGAACCGCTGACTCAGCGCATTGCGGTCCCACCGTACTGTCAGTTTCTTCGCAACAATTTCATGGCCGCCACCGAGACTCGAGAAGCGTATATAGACCTACCTCGGCTTTCGAAAGTTTCTTTCATCTCTCCGTATCCGACTGGCTCACAGATCACTCAAACGTGACATGGCAAGGAAACGTAAACTATACCAGAGGACATGGATACCAAGACTAGCTGCATATAGGGAAGCCAAAGAACTCTTCAAAAAGACATTACTTCAGACCAGAAAACAACATTGGGAGAGCTACTTGGCCACACACACACAACAAAATATCTGGGGGGAACAATACAAGATTCTGACAGAAAAAATCAAGACCCCATTGGCATTAAGCACGCTACGGCAGGATGACGGCACAATGACATCGGGTTGGAGAAACACAGCGCAATATCTGCTGAACAAACTCCTCCCGGAGGACGCCACGGACACAGACACACAGGAACAGACCAAACTCAGGCAAGAACTACATGAACAGTATGACACTGATGCCGTCACCTGTCCCTTTGCGGGCGAGGAAGTTGCGGTAGCGATAAGAGAGCAAAAAAATAAGAAAGCACCTGGACCTGACAAGATCCACGCAGAAGTGCTCAAGAGGCTAGCACTACAGATCACCCCGTATCTAACAGAATTAGTAAATGACGCCTTAAGGCTAGGACGTGTACCGACAGTCTGGAAGACCTCAAATGCAGTCCTCATACGAAAATCAGCAGACAGAGACCAATCAGATCCGAAATCCTACAGACCTATATGCCTCATAAACACTATGGCAAAAATTCAAGAGAGGCTACTGTGTGACCGATTGCAGGCCCACAGAACCCTGCTTGGAATGAATCCTCACCAATTTGGATTTCGGAAAGGTAAAAGCATTGATGATGCAATAAACAGAGCTCTAGGCTTTGACAACCTGTGGTGGCCAGCACTGTTTCTGAGGTTGCGCCAGATGGAAGTACCCGCAGCCCTATACAACAGTCTATTAGACTACTGCAGGGGCAGAATAGTGGAATGGCGTGTGGGCAACCGGAAGGTAATAAGGAAAATTACCAAAGGATGTCCGCAGGGATCGATCTGTGGGCCCATCTTCTGGGACATAATTTTTGAACCCCTCCTGCAACTGCTGGATGAGGATATGAGGACAGAGGGAGCTGTCGCGTATGCAGATGACCTACTGGTGGTCATCTCAGCAAATACCAGAGCCCAGCTAGAGGAGAAGGCGAGTGGCATACTGCAAACAATAACACAATGGTGCAACACAAACAAGCTCAAGATAGCGGGCAACAAAACAACATACACACTGCTGAAAGGACAACTCAGACGCAATCCATCAATAAAGATAGAGAACAACAACATAAAGAGAATGACAGTAACCCGCTACTTGGGCGTATACATAGATGAGAAATTGCACTTCCATGAGCACATTAGGATAACAACAGACAAGGCTGAAAAAATACTACATAAACTGGCTAGGATAAATTCAGGACAATACAGACTTCCTCTGTCAGTCACACGAACTTAGCACTGGGCACTCTTCGAATCAGTGCTAAGCTTTGCGGCCAGTACGTGGACGCACAGACTCAACCTCGCCACAAACAGAACAGCGGTTAGGCGAGGGCAGAGAAGCGTCCTTCTGCGACTATCGGGAGCTTTCGGCACTGCATCAGTCGAAGCACTGCGTGTCATGCTAGGAATCTTCCCGATAGATATTACAATCAGATATCGGGCCGTTACAATCAGATATCGGGCCGCTTTGTACTGGTTAAAGATGGGTAGACTAGACCAGGTCAACATAATGACTGGTTCCCCGCTGAACAATAAGCGGGACCTCAGAAAATGGAAAATCGACACATGGCAAGAGGAATGGGGTACAAGTGATACGGTACGGAGAGTGTATACATTTTTTCCGAACATAACGGAAAGGTTAAGAATGAAACATGCCGATCCTAGCCGCGGCATGGTGCATTTCTTGACTGGCCACGGACCTTATCCCGCGCACTTGAATCGCGTGAGTCTAAGAGACACGTCAACATGCACATGCGGAGGTATGGGAACCCCCGAACATACGATCCTATTCTGCGGGAAATACAGACAGCACAGGAACACACCTGGGATACAACACCTACAGACAGAGCAACATATATACGACGCGATTAGAACACCAGAACTTTGGGACGAATTGAACGCACAAACAGACAAAATTTCTGATGAATGCCATAAAGAGTACAGGAGCGAAAGACCCCACAGACGAAAAACCCATATGCAGCACTTAGACAGACACCATAGTGTGGATGATGTAAACTAAGACTTAATATAAAATAACTGACATGCATTAGACTCACATAAGTAGTTCTGCAATGGACAATACTGACTAGATTAATGTATGAAACTAGGTCGAAACAGTGTCGGCGCACCGTCGCAATTGCCACCGGCTACCACGGCACTTTAAACCTGTATATAACATAACCTCCTAAAAATAAATAGAGATATTAATTGTTAAAGATAGAATAGAACTTCCTAGGCTAAGGTCAGGAGACTGAGGATCAGCGGCTGGAAGATAAATCCCAAGGCGCTCATCCTCGGTACCCTAAGGTGGAGGGACTATCATCTCTTCCTTTCCTATCCTCTTTTATCTTCTTCAGTCTAAACTATTCCTGTACTCCGATCGTAGCGGCCAAGTGGTCAAAAAAGACCTGCCTTAAGCAATTAGGTGGTGGGTCGTAAAATCAGGGCGGCAAGTGAAAAAAAAAATCACCCTAGTATATATCCTACTAATACTTCTTCCAGGCGCTGCAAAAATGGCTCTGAGCACTATGGGACTCAACTGCTGAGGTCATTAGTCCCCTAGAACTTAGAACTAGTTTAACCTAAGGACATCACAAACATCCATGCCCGAGGCAGGATTCGAACCTGCGACCGTAGCGGTCTTGCGGTTCCAGACTGCAGCGCCTTTAACCGCACGGCCACTTCGGCCGGCCCCAGGCGCTGCAGTCATGGACTGTGGGGCTGGTCCCGGCGGAGGTTCGAGTCCTTCCTTTTTTCATTGTCTTCTAATGTATGTTCTAGCTCTTCAGAGTGTTTCTTAACTTCGTTTGGAATCTGTTAGTTGGATCTGATTTTAATTTTCTAATTTTATTTTTTATGATAAACTCCTGCGTCTTTTTCATGTATTGCTATTGCTCTTTATCCATGAGAACCACAGTGTCGCCTTTACCCGCTCTTGTGATGATAGTGTTGTGTTCCTGTGGTTTCTTTTTTTAAGTTTTGTCGGTGTTATGGAGTCTGTATTACTTTGGTTTCTTTCGGTTTCCTTCATCTGTGATGTTATGTTCAAATGGCTCTGAGCACTATGGGACTTAACATCTATGGTCATCAGTCCCCTAGAACTTAAAACTACTTAAACCTAACTAACCTAAGGACGTCACACACGTCCATGCCCGAAGCAGGATTCGAACCTGCGACCGTAGCGGTCACGCGGTTCCAGACTGAAGCGCCTAGAACCGCACGCCCACACCGGCCGGCGAAATTGTGTATTTTTGATTTCATTGCTTACTAGCTCTCCCGTCAGACCAACGTTTACCTCCATTGTTTTGTTTTTGTTTTCCTGCATGATAATGCTTTCTGACCAAACTATACGGCTTTCTATGTATTTTTCGTCTGTATGTGTAATGACATTGTTTTTAAGACCTTTTTCGAGTATTTTTATTTCTTTTGTATGCAACACAGTGTCACAGAGGTTTACCAGTCTCGGACAGAAATGATGTTTATCGTTAGACTAGATGTAATTTGTGGTTGTGCGAGGTATTTGTTTAGCTTCAAATTTGCAATTCTTTTTTCATCATGACACCCGAATCGATATCCTAACTAAATTCGTTTCCACGTACAGCAATTTGTAATATTACACAAAGCTAATTAGTAACAATTACATGCATGTGCCTACGTTGGTAGGATGACGTCACAGGCAAAATAAATACCGCGCAACAGACACGTACAGATTTATCCGTTGGGAGCTCAACCACAGCTTACGCATTAATGATCTCGTACTTATTAACGATTCAAATATGGCGGTATTTCATCAAACAAGAAAGTTCGACCGAAGAACGAATATACGTTTTGACATTAAAAAGACGACTTTAGCGGCATTTCATTCTTGAAAATCGGATTAGTTATTTCGAAGTAATTACAGTATGCAAGTCTGAGGATTCATCTGCTTTGTACATGAAACCGATTACTATCATATGCGCAAGTTTGTGTTGCTATAAGGAGCAGCCCCGTTAGAGTGGTTGGTTGGTTGTTTTGGGGAAGGAGACCAGACAGCGGGGTCATCGGTCTCATCGGATTAGGGAAGGACGGGGAAGGAAGTCGGCCGTGCCCTTTGAAAGGAACCATCCCGGCATTTGCCTGGAGCGATTTAGGGAAATCACGGAAAACGTAAATCAGGATGGCCGGACGCGGGATCCGTTAGAGTGGAGCTTCAGCTTTAAGTCTAGTCACAAAAGCGGAATACTGGACGAAAGTTAAATTTATAACTGATACTAATCACGCTTGACAACATGTGGTTGAAAAGACACACCAACTGGGAGGCAACTTCTAAGGATGGCCACCAGTTAACAACGGCCAGGGTGCACATCACAAATTGAATGGACTTTGGGGGAAGCGACCTCGCATCGCATAGGTTGAAGTTACGTACACTCGAGAGTGCTCTGAAAGGTGAAATCCCATGTTATGGCGTCTCACAGAGCATGCCCCACTCTGATTTCACGTCCCGTGTGAAGACTGCTCCCCCCAACAAAAGCCCGCAGCCCCGCAACCAGCGGAGCAGGGGACAAGCCGACGTCGGAGACAAAGTTGGTGGCTCTTGCGCCAGCGCCGCCTTTTCTATTTTGTATTACTTCTTTCCTTCTTGGCGCATCCCCCAGCTGCCGAACGAGATGGCAGTAAAAGCGCGCCGCAGTCCCTTGATATCCCGGCAGCGGTAACTGGGTCAAAGTCGCCCCGAAGCTGTTAGCGCGCGCTCGGGGTACAGGTAGTATCGTTCACACGGCAGCGGGAGCGGATGCTGGCCAGGTACGACTAAGATATTCGCTGGCAGGTACAATATTACTCATCAACCGTATGTGAGTAGCACCTTCTTTTTTTAAAGTTCCCTACTTCCCTCAGATTATGCAAGGACGTGGCCCTTGTGCCAGCTGCCCAGCTCGTCAAGTCAATTAGACTGAACGAGATCCAGATCATATATTTGGTGTGCAGAGGTTAGCAACATGTACAAAATTGTTGAGGCTTCGTAGACGCTTGTTGACCTACCTATTGCCTCTTGGCTTTTGTCTCGGGACCTCCGTTGACGTCTCTTTTAAGTTTTCTGACGTTTCGCCAGGACGACTGGCTGACACTGTCAAAGGTTCACCCTCTATTTCTGGTGGCGGGCAGTGTTGAGAATACACGGCATACCGTGCACTGACACCATGAATCCTGCAGAGCTGTCCATAAATGCGTAAGATTACGAGGGGGTGGAGATCTCTTCTGAAGGTATTCCAAATATGCTCAATAATGTTCGCGTCTGAGGAGTTTGGTGGCCAGCGAAAGTGTTAAAAGAGTGTCCCTGGAGCCACTCTGTAGCAATTCTGGACGTATGGCGTGTCGCACTGTCCTGTTGGAATTGTCCAAGTCCGTTGGAATGCACAATGGACATGAATGGATGCTGGTGATCAGACACAATGCTCATATACATGGCATCTGTCAGAGGCGTATCTAGACGTATCAGGGATGCCGTATCACTCCACCTGCACACGCCCCACACCATTACGGAGCCTCCACCAGCCTGAAGAGCCCCTGCTGACATGCTGGGTCCATGGATTCATGAGGTTGTCTCCATACCCGTACACGTCCATCCTGTCGATACAATTTGAAATGAGACTCGCCCGATCAGGCAACATGTTTCTAGTTACCAACAGTCCAATGGCGGTGTTGACGGGTAGAGTAATGGTGATAGAGTAATGGTGGTGTACGCGCACGTGGAGAACTTGTTTGCGCAGCAATCGCCGACATAGTGTAACTGAGGCGGAGTAAGGGGAACCAACCCGCATTCGCCGAGGCAGATGGAAAACCGCCTAAAAACCATCCACAGACTGGCCGGTTCACCGGACCTCGACAAAAATCCGCCGGGCGGATTCGTGCCGGGGACCAGGCGCTCCTTCCCGCCCGGAAAGCCGTGCATTAGACCGCACGGCCAACCGGGCGGACACTGTCAAACCTAACAAACGCTCACGACCGCTACAACGTGTATTTAAAGTAAACGTGATTTGCGTCCACATAGTGGCGCTACTAGCATCACAGTTACACGACTTTCGCGACATCATCTTTCAGGTGTACAAAAACGCCTGCCAACTTAAGTTTTTGCCGCACAACCCCTTCTTGGTGCTGTGATTTTTTTTCGTCAGTGTACATACAGAGAACAAGGTTGGTCTTGTCACATGTCCCTAGGGGCAGTCCTGACGATACCCTTGTCTCCTGTCTCCGCTAAACACTCGCTGTCCCGCTGAACGTAGTGGACTGCGTTACTTAAAAAGTGTTCCAGTCAGTCACTTATCTGCGAACCTACACTATATGCTCGGAGGTCTGTTTACAGTCTGCGGGGAGGCACTGCGTTTTGGCAACGTACGTCTAGTACAAGGAAAAAGTAAGACTGGAAGAAGTTCAAAAATGTGTGTGAAATCTTATGCTGCTAAGGTCATCAGTCCCTAAGTTTGGTTCAAATGGTTCAAATGGCTCTGAGCACTATGGGACTTAACATCTATGGTCATCAGTCCCCTAGAACTTAGAACTACTTAAACCTAACTAACCTAAGGACATCACACAACACCCAGCCATCACGAGGCAGAGAAAATCCCTGACCCCGCCGGGAATCGAACCCGGGAACCCGGGCGTGAGGAACGAGAACGCTACCGCACGACCACGAGATGCGGGCAGTCCCTAAGTTTACACACTACTTAACCTATATTATCCTAAGGACAAACACATACACACCCATGCCGTCGAACATTTTCTGTATCCAGAAAGGCCCGTACAGGACCTGCAATATGCGGTCGTGCATTATCCTGCTCAAATGTACGGTTTCGCAGGGATCGAATGAAGGGAAGATCCACGGGTCGTAACACATCTGAAATGTAACGTTCACTGTTCAAATTGCCGTCAATGCGAACAAGAGGTGGTAGAGACGTGTAACCAATGGCACCACATACCATCACGCCGGGTGATACGGCAGTATGGCGATGAAGAATACACGCTTCCAGTGTGCGTTCACCGCGATGTCGCCAAACACGGGTGCGTCCATCATGTAAATAGAACCTGGATTCGTCTGAAAAAATGACGTTTTGCCATTCGTGCACCCAGATTCGTCGTTGAGTACACCATCGCAGGCGCTCCTGTCTGTGTTGCACCGTCAAGTGTAACCGCAGCCATGGTCTCCGAGCTGATAGTCCATGCTACTGCAAATGTCGTCGAACTGTTCGTGCAGATGGTTGTTGTCTTGCAAACGTTCCCATCTGTTGACTCAGGGATCGAGACGTGGTTGGACGATCCGTTACAGCCATGCAGATAAGAAGCCTGTCATCTCTACTGTTAGTGATACGAGGCCGTTGGGATCCAGCACGGCGTTCCGTATTACCCTCCTGCACCCACCGATTCCAGATTCTGCTAACAGTCATTGGACCTCGACCAACGCGAGCAGCAATGTCGCGATACGATAAACCGCAATCGCGATAGGCTACAATCCGACCTTTATGAAAATCGGAAACGTGATGGTACGCATTTCTCCTCCTTACACGAGGCATCACAACAACGTTTCACCAGGCAACGCCGGTCAACTGCTGTTTGCGTAGGAGAAATCGGTTGGAAACTTTCCTGATGTAAGCACGTTGTAGGTGTCTCCACCGGCGCCAACCTAGTGTGAATGCTCTGGAAAGCTGATCATTTGCATATTACAGCATCTTCTTCCAGTCGGTTAAATTTCGCGTCTGTAGCACGTCATCTTCGTGGTGTAGCAGTTTTAATGGCCAGTAGTGTACATCAATTTGTCTGTTTCATTACTGAATGTCTCTCCTAGTTGTGAAAAGAGATTAGTAATTAGATTCTAGGAATTCCTTTGGCTGAAAACAGAATTACGATATCTCGAACTGTTCAGGAAATATCTGATGTTAACAGCTCAGCTGAGTCACGCAGAATAGGCCACGACTTTAAGCTTAGTTTTGGTCTCATCTTTTCTGTGGGAAGCTAGGCGTCGTCAGAATAAGATCTCCCAACACCTGACGAATGACGCGTTGCGCAGCACAAGGACGGCGGACTGAACATAACTTGTCGTTATATGCTGGCTCCGTTGGTGTTGGGCCGTGGGGGATGAGCGCCCCTTGCAGGACGGGCCCCGCCGCCATATTGGTGAGGTGTCGTGGGAGCTGCGAAAGTCGCCCCGCCGCGCCGCCTGTTACATATTCAGCGGCCGCGATATTTCAATCCCTGGCTCCTCGGCTCGCCGCCGTAAACGCGACAGTAAAACCCGCTCCGCGCCGCGCCACCGGACCTGCTGCCGAGCTGTCCGCCACGCGCCGTTTGCACGCCTGCTCCTTCACGGGCCGCAGTTGCCTCGTTGCCCGCCTCCTGGGTTCTCTGTCTTCGCCGTCGCCGCGTCTGCCTCGAGGCTTCACGGCAGGGTTTCGTGACACTGCTGACATTCTTGCTGTCAAACAGATGTAAACCATATTTTTCATTTTTGCGCTTCTAAATTTCCGCGCTCCTGAACAACCACCTTATGCAATAAACAACAACAATAACACCACCCGAACAGGCTTTGGAGGCCCAACGGTACCGACCGGCCGCCGTGTCATCCTCAGCTGTTAGGCGTCACCGGATGTGGATGCGGAGTGCCATGTGGTCAGCACACCGCCCTCCCGGCCGTTGTCAGTTTGTAGGGAAGCAGCCCACTCACACCGTATAAAATTCAGATGCTTTCCATTGTGTGCCAGCCTAGTCCTCTGTAACTAGCTATGACGTCACGAATGTTGCGCAATAACTAAAAAATAAAGTAAATCATCTGAAAAGTTGATAGCATGTCAGGAATGATGCTAAAATGATAAAGTTTAATAACTTCAGCAGTCTTCTAAATTTGGACGTTTTACGTAAAAATCATCGGCGCAACAGGAAGGAGCTAGAAACTTCAAAATTTATTTTCGGATTCCTTTTTCATTGTAATTTAATGGAAACAGCATGCTGGATCTCACAAAGTAATATTTTGGTTGTAATTCATGATTTTCTGGAATCCAGAATGAGATTTTCACTCTGCAGTGGAGTGTGCGCTGATATGAAACTTCCTGGCAGATTAAAACTGTGTGCCCGACCGAGACTCGAACTCGGGACCTTTGCCTTTCGCGGGCAAGTGCTCTACCAACTGAGCTACCGAAGCACGACTCACGCCCAGTCCTCACAGCTGTACTTCTGCCATTACCTCGTCTGCCCGCCAAAGGCAAAGGTCCCGAGTTCGAGTCTCGCTCCGGCACACAGTTTTAATCTGCCAGGAAGTTTCATATCAGCGCACACTCCGCTGCAGAGTGAAAATCTCATTCTGGAAACATCCCCAGGCTGTGACTAAGCCATGTCTCCGCAATATCCTTTCTTTCAGGAGTGCTAGTTCTGCAAGGTTCGCAGGAGAGCTTCTGTAAAGTTTGGAAGGTAGGAGACGAGATACTGGCAGAAGTAAAGCTGTGAGGACCGGGCGTGAGTCGTGCTTCGGTAGTTCAGATGGTAGAGCACTTTCCTGCGAAAGGCAAAGGTCTCGAGTTCGAGTCTCGGTCGGGCACACAGTTTTAATCCGCCAGGAAGTTACATGATTTTCTGTTTTTGTATCCTAAAAGTATGGAAGCAAGGTAGATTGAGTAAGTGATTAGATAAAGCTAGGATGTTTAGATTTAGGTAGAATGGAGATACGCTGTAATAACAAAGATGTGAGAAGTTTCAAAAAGGTAGCTATAAAACTATAGCTGTAGCGTCTCTCCAAAGGGCAAGATCAGAGGTTATCTGTTGCGAGCAGTACAACTAAAATAATTCTCTCGCCAAAAGTATTTAACCTAACCACATTAGAATTTTATTACAAATACTTCCCTGTGTGCTGATTGCACAATTAAATTGAGAGCTTCATTGACCTTCACCGGATGAAGCAATTAATTATTTAGTAACTTGGTGTTCTGCTAGCCCCAGCGGTTGCTCAGTAAGGCAAATGCGGCTATATAAATAAGAGCGTGCGAGCTAGAGTAAGGCCCCAGTTTTCTTCTAGATTCGTATCAGCGTGCACTCCGTGTCGGAAGCCGCTCGCGTTTGGGCAGTTGCAAGGAACAGCCTTGGATGCCGCTGCTCTGAAATTTAGTGTTCTCGGCACACTCTTGACACTGTGGATCTCGCAATATTGAATGCCCTAAGGATTTCCGAAATGCAACTCCAACTATCATTCCGCGTTCAAAGACTAATTCCCGTCATGCGGACATTACCACGTCGGAAACCTTTCCATATTAATCAAACGATTCAAATGGCTCTGAGCACTATGGGACTTAAACTGCTGTGATCATCAGTCCCCTAGAACTTAAAACTACTTAAACCTAACCAACCTAAGGACACCACACTCATCCATGCCCGAGGCAGGATTCGAACCTGCGACCGTAGCGGTCGCGCGGTTCCAGACTATAGCGCCTAGAACCGCTCGGCCACCACGGCCGGCACAATATCAGGAAGTAACCCATGACTTTCGTGAGTTCAGTGTAATGCTTCCTGTGTACTGCAAGATCTGTCTAGTTTGTCGGGTGTTCGGCATTCTGTTGATATTCTTGTAAAATTTCAGTCGACATTTCCTCATGTGACGTACTGTGTTTGGTATCTATTCAGTCTCTTGTCTATTCCGCAGTCTGAACCGTCCTTCTTACAGGGTACTCTGTTTTTTCTGGTCGTCCTTCTCTCTAGATTCTCGAAATTTTCTTGTCTGGAAGACGTAGCAGTAGGACCAAAAGTCAGCAAGCCACAAAATGAAGCTTTGCAATATGATTCTAAAAAATAAAATTTGTTTCGCGGTTCCGTCTGTTAGTGGATACAGCTGGTCTTCAATAAGGAGGAGAACACACCGGCGGTCCCCGCTGACCTCAGCGGTCCTCCATCTCTTCCGCGGCCAGCCGGCCGGCCTCCTGAGATTAAATTAAGACTGTTCTTTCATATAATACGGCGGCGGGCAGAAAGGAGCGCGGGACCTCATGGAAAAGAAGCGAGCCCGGCCCGCGCTGGATATTACGTCTCGGCGGGCGCCTGCCGCTTGTTAGTGACGCATGAACAGGTTTTAATTAAACTATGGCCCGCCCTGTCTCTGCGCTAGGGGGCGCACTTTTTGCAGGGACGAGCTTCCGTCAAGGTACGCGGCGTTTCCCCCTTCCCAAACAGTAGCGACATCTGCGCATATCTGAAATTAATTTGTGGCTTCCTGTCTTTCAGCTTTATCGACGGAAACGCTCAGCTTTTTGATTTCTTCCCTTCCGAGGCGAATCCGCTAAGCAAGCTGCAAATCAGCATCATAATTTCAACGCTCTCAATCTTTTAAAACTGAGAAAAATTTTTGTTGAAAAGTACACTTTTTTTTTTTGTCATCAGTCTACTGACTGGTTTGATGCGGCCCGCCACGAATTCCTTTCCTGTGCTAACCTCTTCATCTCAGAGTAGCACTTGCAACCTACGTCCTCAATTATTTGCTTGACGTACTCCAATCTCTGTCTTCCTCTACAGTTTTTGCCCTCTACAGCTCCCTCTAGTACCAGGGAAGTCATTCCCTCATGTCTTAGCAGATGTCCTATCATCCTGTCCCTTCTCCTTATCAGTGGTTTCCAGATATTCCTTTCCTCTCCGATTCTGCGTAGAACCTCCTCATTCCTTACCTTATCAGTCCACCTAATTTTCAACATTCGTCTATAGCACCACATCTCAAATGCTTCGATTCTCTTCTGTTCCGGTTTTCCCACAGTCCATGTTTCACTACCATACAATGCTGTACTCCAGACGTACATCCTCAGAAATTTCTTCCTCAAATTAAGGCCGGTATTTGATATTAGTAGACTTCTCTTGGCCAGAAATGCCTTTTTTGCCATAGCGAGTCTGCTTTTGATGTCCTCCTTGCTCCGTCCATTATTGGTTATTTTACTGCCTAGGTAGCGATTGTGCGATAATTCTCGCACTTGTCAGCTCTTGCCGTCTTCGCAATTGTGTGGATGATGCTAATCCAAAAGTCAGATGGTATATCGCCAGACTCATATATTCTACACACCAACGTGAATAGTCGTTTTGTTGCCACTTCCCCCAATGATTTTAGAAATTCTACTGGAATGTTATCTATCCCTTCTGCCTTATTTGACCGTAAGTCCTCCAAAGCTCTTTTAAATTCCGATTCTAATACTGGATCCCCTATCTCTTCTAAATCGACTCCTGTTTCTTCTTCTATCACATCAGACAAATTTTCCCCCTCATAGAGGCTTAAAATTGCTACACTACGAAGCTGACGCGCTATAGACGCGAAATTTAACCAACAGGAAGAAGATGCTGTGATATGCAAATGATTAGCTTTTCAGAGCATTCACACAAGGATGGCGCCGGTGGCGACACCTACAACGTGCTCACCTGAGGAAACTTTCCAACCGATTTCTCATACACAAACAGTAGTTAACCGGCGTTGCCTTGTGAAACGTTGTTGTGATGCCTCGTGTAAGGAGGAGAAATGCGCACCATCACGTTTCCGACTTTCATAAAGGTCGGATTGTAGCCTATCGTATCGCGACATCGCTGCTCGCGTTGGTCGAGATCCAATGACTGTTAGCAGAATATGGAATCGGTGGGTTCAGGAGGGTAATGCGGAACGCCGTGCTGGATCCCAACGACCTCGTATCACTAGCAGTCGAGTTGACAGGCATCTTATCCGCATGGCTGTAACGGATCGTGCAGCCACGTCTCGATCCCTGAATCAACAGATGGGGACGTTTGCAAGACAACAACCATCTGCACGAACAGTTCGACGAGGTTTGCAGCAGCATGGACTATCAGCTCGGGGACCGTGGCTGCGGTTACCCTTGACGCTGCATCACAGTCAGGAGCGCCTGCGATGGTGTACTCAACGACGAACCTGGGTGCACGAATGGCAAAACGTCATTTTTTCGGATGAATCCAGGTTCTGTTTACAGCATCATGATGGTCGCATTCGTGTGTGGCGACACCGCGGTGAACGGACATTGGAAGCATGTATTCGTCATCGCCATTATGGCGTATCACTCGGCGTGACGATATGGGGTGCCATTGGTTACACGTCTCGGTCACCTCTTGTTCGCATTGACGGCACTTTGAACAGTGGACGTTACATTTCAGATGCGATACGACCCGTGGCTCTACCCTTCATTCGATCGCTGCGAAACCTTAAATTTCAGCAGGACAATGCATGACCGCATGTTGTAGGTCCTGTACGGGCCTTTCTGGACACAGAAAATGTTTGACTGCTGCCCTGGCCAGCACATTCTCCAGATCTCTCACCAATTGAAAACATCTGGTCAATGGTGGCCGAGCAACTGGCTGGTCACAATACGCGAGTCACTACTCTTGATGAACCGTGGTATCGTGTTGAAGCTGAAGCTGCATGGGCAGCTGTACCTGTACACGCCATCCAAGCTCTGTTTGACTCAATGCCCAGGCGTATCAAGGCCGTTATTATGGCGGGAGGTGGTTGTTCTGTGTACTGATTTCTTAGGATCTATGTACCCAAATTGCGTGAAAATGCAATCAAATGTCAGTTCTAGTATAATATATTTGTCCAATGAATACCCGTTTATCATCTGCATTTCTTTTTGGTGTAGCAATTTTAATGGCCAGTAGTGTAATCATATTGTGGACTTGTAATAAGTGCATTCTACTCGAAGTCTGGCTGTATTCCAAGGACAGGAGTGAATATTACCAACTATGAGTCTAATAAGTTACGCTTCTAAAATGCCGACACGAAATTTTTACAGTGTCGAAAAACTGACAGAACCTGAACTCGGCGAAGGTCAGTTTTGATCCCGGAGAAATGTAAAACAACGCGAGGGAATACTGATCCTACGACTTTACTTAGAAGTTAGCTTGAAAAAAGTCAAAATTAGGATTACAGCATTTGTAAGTTTAGAGAAATGATGATGTTGACGTGACTGTACTTGAAATTTTGAAGGTAGCAGGGATAAAATATAGCGAGCGGAGGATAGTGTACAGTGTCTACAGAGACCAGTCTGCGGTTATGAGAATAGGACATGAAACGGTAGAAGCTAATGTCAGATGTCATTCAGTTCTATTGCATTGAACCGGGGACCTGGAAACGAACGACGGACAGGCTTCGTCCGACCGTAGCCCTCAATGGGTCACAACTGCACAACAGGCTACAGCAGTCCACTCACCCCACACCGAAACTAGGGTTATTGTGCTGTTCGGTCCCCAGAGGATCCCCCTCCCCCCCTTCCCCCCCCTCCCCGCGGGAACGTCTCACAACACCAGATGCAGATGAGTGTAACCCCAAAAGTTTGCGTGGTAACGAGTAATGGTGGTGGAGTGTGTTTGGGCAGCAATCGCCGACATAGTGTAGCTGAGGCGGAGAAAGGGGAACCAGCCCGCATTCGCCGAGGCAGATGAAAAAACGCCTTAAAAACCATCCACAGGCTGGCCGGCACAGAGGTATTTGTGGATTTTCAAAATTTGCCAGCTGCTATTTACGATGTAGTTTAATCATAGTTCCCAAAGGTTTTCCATTGGTGCCCGTATTAGAACCCAAAATATTGATTTGCTCCAAAGACACATTTCCTGATGACCTAATATGTAGAAAATGAAAAAGAAAAAAAAGTATTTATCTGGAATTATCCGTTGGCATGCCTAATCCCGTCAATCCCTCCCCTTCAGTCCTTTTTATCGCAGTTTTTATTTCTATACTTTGCTGTCACTGTTATACTTATAAGAAATACACTATGCGTTTGCTTCTGATGTATCTAATTGCTTACACAGTGATTTATAAATAAGGACTCTTCGTTCAGCACGTTATCAGAGCAGCGCGCTAGTGGTATGCCCGTAAAAAGTTTGTTTAACTCGGGAACGCACTTCTGAACTTAGTCGCTGATCTCTTCTTCTGGAGTTTGTAGTCTCGAAGTATACAGCCGAGACGAACTTTGGAAGCGAAGTCAGTAAACGTCCTTCTCTTGTTGCCAGCCTCTGATCTGCGACGACACTGGTCCATCAGCACTCACCACTAATACCTCTCTCTTTTTTTTATGCTTTTTACATCCAGTACCGTCTATGCCAGTTCGTAATTGCTGAAAGTCTTCCTATCGATAGTAAGCGACGAATGACGAATAACATTTAACTGTTATCCGTAGTTGTAAAACGAAGGAAACAAGAAATAATTTAGGTTATCGTATCGTTGACACGAGGTCTTTAGTTATGGAGAGCAAGATCTGTTTGGAAAGGAACGTGATCTTGTCCTTTTCGAAGGTACCATGCCAATATTTTCCTGAAGAGATTTGAAAGCCTAAGCTTCGATGGTCGGACGTGGTTTTGAATTGCTGTCCTCCGGAATGTGAATTCAGCGTCGCAAGCTTTTACGCTCGATCCGCAGTAGCAGACGTAACTGAGTTGTTTCGTATTGGAAACCCACGTTATCGATCTCCATTCGTTAGTGGTAACGTGATCGTCTTAGATAGCTGTTGCCGTCTCCGTCACGTAGCGGTTAACGTAGAGCACACATATCAACTACGTTACACGTGCGGGTGACGTCAGCAGGCGTGACATAGGACGACACGGTGACGTCAGCCGGAGCTATTTGGCGCGGTTGTGCGCAAGACACAGCGTTACCCGGCCAACCGCACTTAAACGCACATGTGCGTCCAGCAGACACTCACTGTGTCACGGCCCCTTTCCCCGTGGACTGCAATACTTATACGGCACGTTGAATGTTTCTGCACGCTATGAAATCTCAAGTTTAATGCTGCTTTGAGAGGTGTATATCGCACCACTTTCTAGTTCAGTTTGCAAGCAGTTTGACGGACTGCACTCGTATTCGGAAAGGTAATGTTCAAATCTCATTCATCATTTTGATTTACATTTTCTGTCATTTCCAAACATCCCGTCTGGCGTATTCCAGAATGAATGCTTGAACATACCAAGGTAGCTTTCTTTCGCCCCGTCCTTGTTAATGGTGGGTCTCCAGTGATTTCGGTGATGTTGGGACCTTAAATTTTGATCTGCAGTCGCGAGTCGTTGATGTTTTCTGAAAATAACAGCACAGTATTTTCATCACACCTTTACTCTATAGTGATTTGTTATTTTTTTCTGCAGCACTGGTTTTGGGTGTTCGAACAATTTCAAATCGTACGTGCAGCACGTCCCAGGAAGAGTGGTCAATATTCATAAGTATGATAGGAACTATTATTCGAAGCAAAACCGTACAGTAGACATAGGCTGTAATTTGCATACCTCAAGAGCTGTCAGCACTTGTTCATCTTCCACTGAACTTGTTACAAAGACTATGTTTGCTAGACAATTTTTCTTATTTTGGTCCGTACAATCTCCTCCAAAAATATGGAAAGTAAAGAGCTTGCAATAGAAGAGACTTGTTTCACAGTATCGAAGATGTGTATGAAAGGTGACATGGATCATGTAGTATTCAGGTTACTTTCCATTCAGAAGGCTGTTGCACCAAGCGACTGTTATATTGACGTGTAAATAATAGATTTCAGCCATCAGTCGTCCTTTTCAAATTTTATTGGCAGATCTAGATTTCAGCTAGAAACTAGCCATTCTCAATGCACTACCATTTTTGATCAATGCATGTAATGTCTGTTGGTTGGGCTTCATCCACAGTTCATTGAATACTGTAGTACAGGGTTATTACAAATTATTGAAGCGATTTCACAGCTCTACAATAACTTTATTATTTGAGATATTATCACAATGCTTTGCACACACATACAAAAACTCAAAAAGTTTTTTTAGGCATTCACAAATGTTCGATATATGCCCCTTTAGTGATTCGGCAGACATCAAGCCGATAATCAAGTTCCTCCCACACTCGGCGCAGCATGTCCCCATCAAGTTCGAAAGTATTGTTGATGCGAGCTCGCAGTTCTGGCACGTTTCTTGGTAGAGGAGGTTTAAACGCTGAATCTTTCACATCACTATGCGTGAAACTTGCCCGCACGCGTTCAACCGTTTCTTCGCTCACTGCAGGCCGACCCGTTGATTTCCCCTTACAGAGGCATCCAGAAGCTTTAAACTGCGCATACCATCGCCGAATGGAGTTAGCAGTTGGTGGATCTTTGTTGAACTTCGTCCTGAAGTGTCGTTGCACTGTTATGACTGACTGATGTGAGTGCATTTCAAGCACGACATACGCTTTCTCGGCTCCTGTCGCCATTTTGTCTGACTGCGCTCTCGAGCGCTCTGGCGGCAGAAACCTGAAGTGCGGCTTCAACCGAACAAAACTTTACGAGTTTTTCTACGTATCTGTAGTGTGTCGTGACCATATGTCAATGAATGGAGCTACAGTGAATTTATGAAATCGCTTCAATCATTTGTAATAGCCCTGTATTTGTCGGGCTTCATCCATAGTTCATTGAATACTATAGTATTCAATGAACTGTGGATGAAGCCCGACCAACAGACATTACATGCATTGATCAACAAATGATAGTGCATTGACAATGGCTAGTTTCTAGCTGAAAACTAGACCTGCCAATAAAATTTCAAAAGGACGACTGATAGTTGAAATCTATTATTTACAAGTCATACAGTATTTGTTTTCTTTCAACGGTGAACGTTGCATGAGAAATCATTATACATCTCCGACGCAAAACAAAGTTTGTTTGGATGGGGCAATTTGTCGGCATTTGTGAGTATTATTGTTTGCGCTCCAAAATTCCAATCACTATGACATATTATTGGACTTCACCATGTGTTTGTGGAACAAATGGGTAGAAAGCAGCTGAGTGAATCGTAGACTTGAGAGTGTTTCAAGTTTTTTGATGTCACGACTGGATTGTAGGTACCTCATCCGCTTCTAAGTGAAGGAAATTAAGGAATTATCTGGATGTTGGCCCTTCGCGTCAACACCGTCTCGCGCACGCAGGTGTATGCGCGCGCGCGCGCGTGTGTGTTTGTGTGTTTGTGTGTATGTGTGTGTGAGAGAGAAAGAGAGAGAGACATCAAACACCACAGTTTAATATTGTAGGAAGTGACCGACGCTAGGTCTCTAGAAGCCGCTGTGTTTCTAAATATGGTAGAGCTGCACTTTGGGCATTTCTTGAACGCACTGACACACTACCATTCCTCGTAATTGAATCGGATGCTTTCTGATACTTCTGTTGCATTCATTGCGGTATCCGTTGATGTTAACTGATCAATTTTACATAAAAGACGTTGAAAGAGATCTTCTTGTCCATATTTGATGCAAAAATCTCACACACGAGATGGATATCACTTGACTACCAGCAGTCTAACTGCAAACGTTCTTTATATGTAAACACACACGTGGTAAGTCATTACAGACTGCATGACACTTCTGTGTAGACTGCCTGGCAGTTGAGGAGCTCCTTCCTTGAGAAGTAGCGACACCGGTCACGAAAACTAACAGCGGCCGGAAGAGCGGTGTGCTGAGCACATACCCCTCCGTATGCACATCGGCATCCGGCGACGCCTAAGGGCTGAGGATGGCACGGCGGCCGGTCGGTGCGGTTGGGCCTTCAAGGCTTGTTCAGACGGTATTTGTTTCTATAGATTGCCTATACGCCTTCATAAGATAATCATTCCCTCTCTCTCTCTCTCTCTCTCTCTCTCTCTCTCTCTCTCTTCTCTCTCTTTATGCGAGAGATTTACCGAAGAAAGGAGATCGGTTCTATAGTCTGTTTGGAATATTGGCTCTCTAACCCTGTGCAAAAGCAGTTCTTGAAAACAAAGTCGTGTTTATTCCATGGGTTCCGTAAGGCCACTAAGCATTTCCATGACGCTCTGAAGCGATCAAAATGGTTCAAATGGCTCTGAGCACCATGGGACTTAACATCTGAGGTCGTCAGTCCCCTAGAACTTAGAACTACTTAAACCTAACTAACCTAAGGACATCACACACATCCATGCCCGAGGCAGGATTCGAATCTGCGACCGTAGCGGTCGCGCGGTTCCGGACTGTCGCGCCTAGAACCGCTCGACCACACCGGCCGGTCTGAAGCGATCGGTTGCAAGTCTTTGAATCACACTTCTGAAGCCATTGCATCTCGTCTTCTGTTCTGACCTGATTAGGATCCGAAAAACTCCCGAAGTACTACATCCAGTCGTCTGATTGTGCTTTGCATGATGATTTGAGTAGCAGAATAAGTGATGACAGCAGAAGTAGAGAGGATATAAACTGCAGACTGGCAGTAGCAAGAAAAGCATTTCTGAAAACCATATGTTAAGATCGAATATAAATTTAAGTGTCAAGATTTCAACAGCCAACCGCTTGCAAATAACTGGTACATCGACATAAGTTTCGATATCTCTAAGGATGTCATCATCAAAATGAAATTTTAAGAAACCGTAAAGTTACATTCCGAGAAGGCAAGGGTCAAAGTTTAGAGCAGATATGCTAAGTCAAAGATTAAAATTAAACACGTTTCAGCCTTTGGCACGGATGCTCTGACCAGTCTGGTGTTTGATTTTAATTTTTGATTTAGCGTATCTGCTCTAAACTTTGATCATTGCCTTCTCGCAATGTAACTTTAATGTTTCTTAAAATTCCATTGTGATGAAGACATCCTTAGAGATGTCGAAACCTAGGTCATTGTACCACACAGTTATTTGCAATAGGTTGGCTTTGTGATTCCTACGTTGAAAATTATATACTGTTGCTGATAGACAGCCATGTTTAAAACTGTAAGTGTCAGGAAGTTGTTTCTAACGGTGTTTTTTTGGAGTGAAGCGAAATGTGTACGATAAGCAGTTCAGACAAGATGAGAATAGGAACTTTTGACATGTGTTACCTACAGAAGAATGTGGAAGATTACACGGGTAGATCGAATCGATAACGAGAACGTGCAGAATCGAATTGGAGAAAAAAGAAATGCATCGCACAACTCGATTAAAAGAGGACATAATTTAATAGGACACATTCTGAGGCGTCAAGGAATCATCGCAGGCCGGGGTGCCCGAGCGGTTCTAGGCGCTACAGTTTGGAACCTCGCGACCGCTACGGTCGCAGGTTCGAATCCTGCCTCGGGCATGGATGTGTGTGATGTCCTTAGGTTAGTTAGGTTTTAGTAGTTCTAAGTTCTAGGGGCTAATGACCTCAGATGTTAAGTCCCATAGTGCTCAGAGCCATTTTTGAAGGAATCATCGTCAGTTTTGTGTTGGAGGGAAGAGTGGTGGAGGGGGGGGGGGTAAAAATTGTAGGGGGAGACCAAGGCTTGAATGCATGAGCAGGTTCAAATGGAGATAAAGTGGCTTGGCAATGACAGACTGGTGAGGGGAGCTACATCAAACCAGAATTCGGATTGAAGATCATGTCAGCGTCATCACTGATGTGATCTATCGACATACCACTAGTGCTTCTGGGGAACTGTTTCTTCTACTCCTGTACATTATGTACTTCGTACCCGCTGCTGGTGATTCATTTCATCGTGGTTGGTCATAAGTGAACTGAATTTCAATAATTTCCCTTGATACTGTGATAATGTCGGTGTCACTAACTTTAGGCCTAAGGTGCACAGAAAATGTTTGTGAAGGAGCACGATGACTGTTTACTGTACTCTCAATGTTTCACTGTAAACCCGCCTCTGATTTCCGCTTTCATCTTTATAGCGTGCGGCACGGCAGAAAATACTCATGAGGTAAATACTCGTGTGTGATGTATAACTCTGATACCGGCGACGTTTTCCATTTTTTCCCCCCACATCTGCGACGAAGCACTAGCAACATGAAACGAAAACACGCACGTTATTACATTTTATCGGTTTTCCGCCGCGGAACCGTGTCCAAAATACTTACTGGGAATTTTTTTGTGCGTTTTGTAGTTGCCTTTTGCGAATCGAAGAAAGATCGGCGGCAGTTCGTTCCCCGCCAGCGGGAATGTCAGATAATTTAATTAGCATATTTGCCCCGCCTGTTGCAAGACCGACCGGGACTAATTTCGTTTCAAACGAGACAGAAAATATTATTAAGATTGTTGTCACTGGGAGGGGGGCCGGCGGGAAGGGGGATTGGCGTAGCGTATAATAAAGCTTTTAAATTAAATTAGCGCTACACTGGCGCTTCTGTCGGAACAGCGCTGCGGACTCCACAAGTCAAACACATTTTAGTTTAATTAAAGTAATTAACTCGCCAACCCCCACTCCTGCGCCCCTCTCGATGGAGCGTGTATGCGAGCGCGAGCGTGTGTGAGTGTAGCAAGTGCGCGCGCTCCGCCTGTCACCGCGCATAATGTTTACCGCGTTACAGTTATTAACTCGGGCCGTGTGTGCGGCCGAAATTATACGAATGACGGCAACTGTCAGCTCCGCTAACGTCAACACTGGCCGGCCACTCCTCCACCCCGACTGTCCGCGCCCCGCCTCGCACAGTGGGGTCCACCCGGCACGGGGCGCGCGCTGCTGCTGCTGCTACAGCTTGGGCCGCAGCCGCTGCCAGTTCGCCAGTGCCCGGTAATTAATCTCCCATTCAGCCGTTCGACTTACCGCCGGAAGCCCCTCGCGGGCCGTCATTCACGGCTTAGCACGTAATTTCGCGACGATTACCGCGCCAGGTAATGCCCGCCGCCGGCATCTACTGTCCAGATATTACTGCCCTGCGCGCTCCTGATTTAGTGTTCCGGGCTGCTGCCGCCGCCGCCGCCTCCCGTGTCTGTCTGTCCGTCATACGCGCGCCTGTCACATTGTTCACCGTCCCGTTCGACTTCCCAAATTAGTACTTGTCCAGCGTGGCTGCAGCTCGATGTTGGGTGCTTAATCTTCTAACTCTGTGTGCCCACTGCACATCACGCAGCTGTATGTGGTTCGACTGGGAAACTCTGGCTGCAGCGAACCCCTCCATTTGATGCGAAACATCTCCGTATTCGGAAGACGCGCCATTCACCGAGAGGCCGATACCGCGAACTTTCTGTAACACTGGACGCTCCCCGATACGCAGTTACAGCGTACTCGCGTGACCTGGTTTGGTGTAAACTGCGCCCAGTGAAATTTGCACCTAGAAAAGATTGAGTTCAAATGGCTCTGAGCACTATGAGACTTACCATCTGGGATCATCAGTCCCCTAGCCTTAGAACTACTTAAACCTAACTAACCTAAGGGCATCACACACATCCATGCCCGAGGCAGGATTCGAACCTGCGACCGTAGCAGCAGCACGGTTCCGAACTGAAGCGCCTATAACCGCTCGGCCACACCGGCCGGCGAAAAGATCGGGGAAAAGTCCACTGTTCCCCACGTCCAAACTCCCCAATTTGCCCGTCAGGCAGAAGAGTAGAGGGCTCATGCGTGCGTTTGTTTCATTCGCAGTACTTCTCAAGTCTGCATGAACAATACAGAGATTCGACAAAAATATAAAAAACACCGCGATAAATGCGCGCTTGAACATAAATGCAGTGCCTAGCCAAGGCCTCAGCACCTTATAGGTATCAGTCGTGTCCAGAACAGTGTTCTTTGCTATTGTGAGTGCGTTATGACGGAGCTAAGTGAATTAGAGACTGGGAAAATTGGTTGGCTCTGAGCACTATGGGACTTAACAGCTGTGGTCATCAGTCCCCTACAACTTAGAACTACTTAAACCTAACTAACCTAAGGACATCACACACATCCATGCCCGAG
Source organism: Schistocerca serialis cubense (assembly GCF_023864345.2). Taxonomy (NCBI): domain Eukaryota; kingdom Metazoa; phylum Arthropoda; class Insecta; order Orthoptera; family Acrididae; genus Schistocerca; species Schistocerca serialis. Next base: position 863,966,883 of record NC_064641.1, on the reverse strand, counting down.
GAGACTGGGAAAATTGTTTGTTCTCGTATGGTGGGCGCTCCCCTCGCCAAGGTTCAAATGGCTCTGAGCACTATGCGACTTCTGAGGTCATCAGTCGCCTAGAACTTAGGATTAATTAAACCTAACTAACCGCATGGCCACATCGGCCGGCCCTAACCAAGGCAGCGAAGTGTTTGGTGTTTTAGTACATAACGACATGGGTAGAAGGAGGACACAAATCAAAAAGTGTTCGGTGTTACAAGAGGCACCGAACGCAAGGTTTTTACCACGTTCAGAGGAAACAGAAATATCTCTGAGCCGTGCTCTCTCCCAACTATGCGTTTTCGTGAACTTCGCTGTCTATCTGCGTTTGTTTCCCCTCCATTGTCGCGGTTACGTTGCGATTCTTCTTCCTTCTACGTGTGGCAGCAGTGATGTGTATCGATATTTGCGCCGTTTACCATCTTTGGTTTTGGTGCATATAGTTTCCGGCAAGGCCGGCCGCGGTGGCCAAGCGGTTCTAGGCGCTTCAGTCCGGAACCGCGCGACTGCTACGGTCGCAGGTTCGAATCCTGTCTCGGGCATGGATGTGTGTGATGTCCTGAGCTTGGTTAGGTTTAAGTAGTTCTAAGTTCTAGGGGACTGATGACCTCAGATGTTAAGTCACATAGTGCTCAGAGCCATTTGAACCATTTTTTTCCGGGAAGGGGGTCTGGAGTGAGTCGGTCGGTTGTTATCTCCGCGCGGTGCAGTCGGCTGGGGACGCTGGCAGCCCCTGCGCAGTGTCGGAACGTGTGTGGAGCTGTCCGATCGCTACGAGCTTCGTGGTTCGCCGACCCAGGACGTCAAAGTTGATTAGTGGTTTCCACTACCCAAGCCATGCCTGTTCATGTTGTGGTGGTTCGCTCCGGTGGTTTTCTGTAGGGAAGGTTTTCCGGTGAGCAACATCGTGTGGTTCTACTGCTGAGATTTAGCCGCCAAGCGGTGCAATTAACTATTTTGGTCGACTACGGTTTGAGTGCACCAGTGTAATTTTCTGCCTAGTGGCCGTTAGTGTTCCGGTTACCTGCCATGGCCACTAACGTGATTTCAGGCAGCGTCCTTTCCTCACCTGTTGTCGCTGTCCAACATGGAGTGTAATTTTTACAGCTGATACATACTCCATTGTGGATTTTCACGTTTGTAACATTGCCGGTTTGAGTTCTCATGTACTGATTGACGGGAAGCAAGTCGTTGTGTCGGTCGGTCCGTAATTGTCCCCTGGTTGGGTTCCGACGGGCTCACCACCTGTCTCACCTGAGTGAACGAGGGCAGACCGACCTCCCTGGAGGCCTTCTGAGTGCCACCCGTGTTTTATTATCTGTTGTCAGCTATTTTAAATTTTAGGCTTATGGTTATTTGTTTTGCTTTCTTAAAATTTTTGCAGAATTAATTTTAAATCTATCCTTCAAGCTTAAACACTGCGGCCTTCTGCCTTTAAAGGTCTATGGTAATATATTCTAAAATTTTTGAATTTCATTGTGGCCCTGAGCCATTTGTATTGCACCTTGCGTATGTTGTTTTTTGAATTATTTTATTGCTATCTAAATAGAATTTTTACCTTGTTAAGATTTTTTGTTGGAGGCCTTCAGCCTTGAAAGAGTTGCATTCGGTAATGATTCGGCTATGTGCCGCTTTGGTTGTAAAGGTTATTAAATTACAATAAATGACAATTAGAAGCAGAAATTGACATCTGCCCTTGACCCTTTCCACAATCCTATTACCTGTTCTGCCCAGCGGGTTTAGCGGGCGTATCAATCTCCTAAGGTACAACACGACGAATGTGTGTTTTGAGTGTCCGTGACAGACGGTCATAGAAGAGGATTGTGGTCTAAAATAAGAGGACGGTAGCTGCAAAAGTCATGCATGCATATCCGAAGGAACGTTGCATTGTTCTTCGTAACAACACAGACACTGCAATATCGTATTGACTATGTACCCAACAAATTTGTCTTATTTTTGGAGAAAATTGTGCTGTATCTGCTGAATTACTCGTTACTGTCTCGTTTATTATATGGAGATAATTATCAAGCAGTCAGTATATTCCTTAAATATGTAATGCTCCATTCCATAACATGGTAAGTTGATTCCTAAAAGTGATGCACTGTCGCCTACGGCCCAGCCACCAGCCACACAGCAGTGTACTGCGGGTTGCCGCCCTTTCCATACGCCAGCAATACATTCAAACGAAAGACGGTGGTGGCCATAAGCAGGAGAGCCAGAAAGCTACACCTGTAACCAAAGCTGTGGCAAGTACACAGAAAAGAAAGGAAACTGAGGAGACCGATTCAGATTCAGGCGTCCCTCTGAAGAGAGGAGACAGCGTGGATAACGTCGATCTCTTTGGATAATCAACACCAGATACTATTGTAATGTAACGCCGGCCGCTGTGCACGAGCGGTTCTAGGTGTTTCTGTCCGGAACCGCGCTGATACTACGGTCGCAGGTTCGAATCCTGCCTCGGGCATGGATGCGTGTGTTGTCCTTAGGTTCGTTAGGTGTAAGTAGTTCTAAGTCTAGGGGACTGATGACCTCAGATGTTAAGTCCCATAGCGCTTAGAGCCATTTGAACCATTTTTGCTATTGTAACGACACACCTAGTACCTGTAGGTGGAGGAGATTATATCTAGACTAAATTTCGAGGAGGAAAGAGGAATTTATTCAGCTACAGATATGTCTGCACCATAAAAAGAAAAATACTGGAAAATGACAAGTTATGGCTCTCAAGGCGGTGCACAAGGACGAAACAGTTTTTCAATGAAATGAAAAAGATATTTCTCTTCTAATTACTGTGGGAGCTAAATTCCTCTTGTTGGTACCGGGCTGATAAATATGAAATAAGGACCTGCTTTGTGAAATCTCTTGATGTTCATAAGAAAATATAAGATAGTGGTTCTCTTCTACGTATCTCTTACTTTTGTATTAGTGTCAAACTATAATTGTAAATAGCTCCTAACTCTTGCTGGTTGATCTAATAGTATTAGAAATGGGAAAAAACAAATTAAAGAAACTTCAGTAGTTCTCTCCGACGTCTGTTTGATGCCATAAATATCCCAGAAATTTCCACACAGAAAATGTTATATATATATATATATATATATATATATATATGTGTGTGTGTATATAGTTTTGTGCATTCTCTATATCCTTTTTAAGACCTCAACCTTCTATCTTCAGTGAACGAAACAATCACACGTGTATCATTTTCTGGACGAGCCGTATTATATTTAAGAATTTCAGTTCAAAAAATGATACATTGTGTTTATTTCTCCTGGTCTACTTTTGTAACTTTGAAGAATTAAATACAGTGTGATTTTAAAGCATCCTGAACTCTAATATTTACAATTTTTTCCTAATACTCAGTCCTTTCCGTCTTTTTGAAAGAAAAGAAGTGACTATAGAGACAATCTTCGTTATTTTGTGTCATATTTATGTATCCTTACGCTAACTGTCATGTCGCACTTGAGATGAAACAGCGATTCTTACGGGCCTGAAAGGTGTTTTAACACATTTCCTCATGCGCGAAGGAGCCGAACGCACTCCCTGCCTGCTTCCTTAATTCATCACACGTGTCTACTTCACAATGCAAATATGTTAGTTTTCACTACAAAGTTGTTAGACACTGACGAGAGCTGCTTCAAAGATGATGACGTGGTCTTGAGCTCGAAGAGTAGTTTGATAAGCTGTCGGTGCTGATCTCTTCATATCTACATAAATACCGAAACTTAAATCCATTTGAGCCTGCTCGTTGTGTTCGAGCCCTGGTCTCCGCGTACAATTTTTACTACCCACGCTTCGATCCATTACGGAGTTGTTTGGTGCCTCAGGCTGTGACCTATCAACTGATATCTTCTTTTATTCAAGTTGTGCCATAAATTTCTTTTTTCCTGAATACGATTAATTACCTCTTCGTTAGCTACTCCATCTACCCATCTAATCATTATTCTTCTGCAGCACCAGATTTCAAAAGTTTCCGTTCGTTTCTTGTCTGATCTGTTCATCGTACACACTTTGCTCCCGTACATGGCTACACTTTAGACATAGACCTTAAGGGAAGTCTTCTTAACACGTCTATTCCAATCAACTGCCCTCCCAAGTCTCTTGCCATGTCTGACTGAATTACAACGTCATTAGCAAACCTCAGAGTTTTTATTTCTTCTCCTTGAACTTTAATTCTCTTCCCGTGATTCAACTTGGTTTCCTTCAGAGATACTGAGACAAAATACTGTATGAGGTGTGTGCGTAAAGTAATGAGAATGACTAGACTGCGATTGTTCTGCTTGTGTAGACGAGTGTGTTCATCCCTGCTATGTGCTCAGTCCGAGTTTCAGCTCCGTACAGCCGGCCGGAGTGGCCGTGCGGTTCTGGCGCTGCAGTCTGGAGCCGAGCGACCGCTACGGCCGCAGGTTCGAATCCTGCCTCGGGCATGGATGTGTGTGATGACCTTAGGTTAGTTAGGTTTAATTAGTTCTAAGTTCTAGGCGACTGATAACCTCAGAAGTTAAGTCGCATAGTGCTCAGAGCCATTTGAACCATCAGCTCCGTACAGCCGTGACGCGACTTTTGGGAGCGCCATCAGCAAAGTTGTGTTTCTATCTGTGTTACAAAAATGTAAGAACGGAATTTAGGGCAAATTTATGCCATCAAGTTTTGTGCTGAACTTGGGGAGTCCGTGAGTGTGACTTTCGGAAAGTCGAAGCAAGTCTATGGGAAACATTCCTTATCAAGAGCACAAGTTGTTTGCTAGTTTAAATCATTTTTGAAAGGCGTCGAACACGTTGAAGGTGAACCTCACTCAGGGAGACATTCAACTTGAAAAACGGTCCAAAATGACGAAGACGTGCGTGCTCTTGTCAGATCAGACCAAATCTTGTACTTCACAAGCAGTGAGGCTGACGTGGACTGTTACAGAAGAGTTTGTACCACAACAACTTGCTTGAAGATAAGTAGCTCTCTGTTTATGTTAATAAAGATCCCTGTTAATGCATGCCACCAAACAACACCCTCTTCTTGTTCCCCTGGTACAAGACTACAGTGACAACGAGCACTCTGATCGGCAAAGAGGCCGCGACAATATCGGTAGTAGGCACCAGAGCAAGCGAGCCTATCAGGAGAAAAGCCAAAGACTAACTCGCAAGAAACGTACCGCCAACGCCCTCTCGACCGCCAGTACTTAGGTCGCCCAGTCAGTATTCCAGCCAGTCATAGACAGTCAGTACCTAGAGACCAGAGTAGTGTCCTCCAGGACAAACTATCATCCAAGTGTTTTACGAAGCTATCCTCAGAAGTGTTAATAGACAGAGACCGGGCATTGCAGACAGGTGGATGTCGTATCATGATAACGCCCCATGTCCCGCGGCCACTTCCATGACGTAATTTTTGATCTCAAAAGACATTCCTGTTTTTCCATAGGCCTCCTCCCCGCACGCCACCATCGCCCATATTCTACATCTACATCTACGGTGTGTGGCGGACGGCACTTTACGTTCCACTGTCATTACCTCCCTTTTTTGTTCCAGTCGCGTATGGTTCGCGGGAAGAACGACTGCCGGAAAGCCTCCTTGCGCGCTCGAATCTCTCTAATTTTACATTAGTGATCTCCTCGGGAGGTGAAAGTAGGGGGAAGCAATATATTCGACATCTCATCCAGAAACGCACCCTCTCGAAACCTGGACAGCAAGCTACACCGCGATGCAGAGCGCCTCTCTTGCAGAGTCTGCCACTTGAGTTCGTTAAACATCTCCGTAACGCTATCACGCTTACCAAATAACCCTGTGACGAAACGCGCCACTCTTCTTCGGATCTTCTCTGTCTCCTCTGTCAACCCGACCTGGTACGGATCCCACACTGATGAGCAATACTCAAGTATAGGTCGAACGAGTGTTTTGTGAGCCACCTGCATTGTTGATGGACTACATTTTCTAAGGATTCTGCCAATGAATCTCAACCTGGCACCCGCCTTACCAAAAATTCGTTTTATATGATCATCCCACTTCAAATCGTTCCGTACGCATTCTCCCAGATATTTTACAGAAGTAACTGCTACCAGTGTTTGTTCCGCTATCATATAATCATACAATAAAGGATCCTTCTTTCTGCGTATTCGCAATACATTACATTTGTCTATGTTAAGGGTCAGTTGTCACTCCCTGCACCAAGTCCCTATCCGCTGCAGATCTTCCTGCATTTCGCTGCAATTTTCTAATGCTGCAACTTCTCTGTATACTACAGCATCATCCTCGAAAAGCCGCATGGAACTTCCGACACTATATTCACCTGATCTGAGCCCCTGTGATTTTTTTTCTTTTCCCGAAATTGAAAAACGTCTGAAAAGGACATCATTTTGAGACTTCAGAGAACATTCATAATAATGTGACCGACATGTTAAAGGCCCTCCCAGCACTGCTACCAACTCTCAGAACGACGACTCCGTCGGTGTATATCTGCCTAAAGGTACTACTTTGAAAGGGACAAGATTGTTGTTTCAAGAGATTAAAACCTTTGGTTCACAAAAAATCGCTCTCATTACTTGTCTCACACAAGTCGTATGTCGTGAATAGCAGTGATGCAATGGTATTTCCCTAAGGCATGTCCGACGTAACGGACGATGTCGTGCGACTGAGATCACGGGAGACGTGAGTCCAGTCACATAGTTGGTGCGACATTGCGTAAGCGTATTGTGCAACGACGGAAGTGTGTAATTTTGGGAGACAGGAGCTCAAAATCGAGCTGTGCTGCTCTGCTGTCGACACTGTGCGAGAGGTATGACAGAAATATGTCTCAGAAGAACGCGAGCCTCGCGGCGGGCCGGAGAGAGAGAGAGAGAGAGAGAGAGAGAGAGAGAGAGAGAGAGGAAGAAGGCGGCCAATAAGAAGTCGGGCAGGCGTTTTCCAGGGCGGGGCCGGCGGCCGCTTTTACGGCTGAGGAGAGCGAGGCAATCAACATCGGGGGCGGCAGCGGGGGCGGGCTTATTGCATTCCTGGGGGCCTGCCGGCCGCCGCGGTTCACACGGCGCGCCGCCTTCCGGTCACTGGGCTCTGCAACCCGCAGCGCAGCGGCCGCCGGCGGCCAGGTGCTGGCGCGGGAGGAGAAGCAGGGGCAGAGCCGAGCCGCGCCGTCCTGATCGGCCCGTGTTCGCGGGCTCACACCAACATGTGCTCCTGTAAACACCACAAGGGGCGTGGCATTAATACAAAGTATGTCCCGAACCTGTGGGGTAAAAATTATTTACTTATTCAATTTTTTTTAATTGCAGGCCAGAGTGGCCGAACGGTTCTAGGCGCTACAGTCTGGAACCGCGCGACCGCTATGGTCGCAGGTTCGAATTCTGCTTCTGGCATGGATGTGAGTGACGTCCTTAGGTTAGTTAGGTTTAAGTAGTTCTAAGATCTAGGGGACTGATGGCCTCAGAAGTTAAGTCCCATAGTGCTCAGAGCCATTTGAACCATTCTTTTTTATTTGTGGCGTTTGAACACTATCCACACAACCAGCTATGAATAGTAATGCGTAACACTTCTTTCAGTAAGTTAAACACGTATTTAGGCACACACATGACTCGCGTTCCAAGCATAATTGTATACTACTGGCCATAAAATTGCTGCACCACGAAGATGACGTGCTACAGACGCGAAATTTAACCGACAGGAAGAAGATGCTGTGATATGCAAATGATTAACGTTTCAGAGCATTCACACAAGTTGGCGACACCTGCAACGTGCTGACATGAGGGAAGTTTCCAACCGATTTCTCATACACAAACAGCAGTTGACCTGCGTTGCCTGGTGAAACGTTGTTGTGATGCCTCGTGTAAGGAGGAGAAATGCGTACCATCACGTTTCTGACTTTGATAAAGGTCGGATTGTAGCCTGTCGCGATTGCGGTTTATCGTATCGCCACATTGCTGGTCGCGTTGGTCGAGATCCAATGATGTTAGCAGAATATGGAATCGGTGGGTTCAGGAGGGTAATACGGAACGCCGTGCTGGATCCCAACGGCCTCGTATCACTAGCAATCGAGATGACAGGCATCTTATCCGCATGGCTGTAACGGATCGTCCAACCACGTCTCGATCCCTGAGTCAACAGATGGGGACGTTTACAAGACAACAGCCATCTGGACGTACAGTTCGACGACGTTTGCAGCATCATGGACTATCAGCTCGGAGACCGTGGCTGCGGTTACCCCTGACGCTGCATCACAGACAGGAACGCCTGCGATGGTGTACTCAGCGACGAACCTGGGTGCACGAATGGCAAAATGTCATTTTTTCGGATGACCCAGGTTCTGTTTACAGCATCATGATGGTCGCATACGTGTTTGGCGACATAGCGGTGAACGCACATTGGAAGCGTGTATTCGTCATCGCCATACTGGCGTATTACCCGGCGTGATGGTACGGGGTGCCATTGGTTACACGTCTCGGTCACATCTTGTTCGCATTGACGGCACTTTGAAAAGTGGACGTTACATTTCAGATGTGTTACGACTCGTGGCTCTACTCTTCATTCGATCCCTGCGAAACCCTACGTTTCAGCAGGATAATGGACGACAGCATGTTGCAGGTCCTGTACGGGGCTTTCTGGATACGGAAAATGTTCGACTGTTGCCCTGGCCAGCACATTCTGTAGAGCTCTCACCAACTGAAAACGTCTGGTCAATGGTGGCTGAGGAACTAGCTCGTCACAATACGCCAGTCACTACTCTTGATGAACTGTGGTATCGTGTTGAAGCTGCATGGGCAGCTGTACCTCTACACGCCATCCACTCTCTGTTTGACTCAATGCCCAGGCGAATCAAGGCCGTTATTACGGCCAGAGGTGGTTGTTCTGGGTACTGATTTCTCAGGATCTATGCACCCAAATTGCGGTAAAAGGTAATCACATGTCAGTTTTAGTATAATATATTTGTCCAATGAATACCCGTTTGTCATCTGCACTAATTCCCCCACCTTGCCCAATATTATACCACAGGCACACGAACAAAACCAGTAACATTTTCGCTTTCTCTTGGTCCCGAGTTACCCAGCGCCTCGTCAGTAACTATCGGCTCTTTTGGTGAAACTAACTTTTCAAAATTTTATCGGGGCAGCACTCAGCAGTTGTCTTTCAAATTTAAAGGTAAAACAAAGCACGAGGCTGTCCAAAATAATGAAGGCAAATAATTCTAGAGTGAACAAGTTTCTTCTCAAAATAACGGAAAATTAACTGTGGAATCACGGTTGAGGAATCCTCTACACAGTTATGGCAGTGTTCACTGAACAAATCGTGCAATGTATGATGGCTGTAGGGCCGCCGAATATATACGAATGACATATTTTTGAATCGTAGGAGACAGAGCGACTTTTGTTCTTCAAATACTGCTGAATGCTGTCACGTGATGTGATCGGAGTAGATACGGTTTTAATATCTGAATGTGCACCCTTCGACCAAGCATACTACGCTCTCTCCGCGTCATTTTCCCTGTATCTGATGAGGAAACAATTTGCTTAGTTGTTATTTTCCAGAACGGAAAAAAAAATTCTTGCATGTATTACGTTCCTGGCGTTATCAGAATGATCATTGCGTGCAACTTGACACGAGACCAATTTCAATGGAAACGCTCCATTATCAACAGTGAATGGAATTTTCAACACTGTTACTCCATTTGTCTCCAATGAGCAGGGCGTACATGGTAGAAAGGTTGCTTGCACAGAAATTTACTTGTCTCAGTTACTGTTTATGTGGAAGGACCACAGAAGTTGCATTGTTACATCTTGCTGATTTCATTTCGTTACGTTTGTTGTACATTATCTTAGTATGATTATAACTGATGTTTTAGATTTACATTCCGACTTGCTCTAGTAACATCATCCATTAGGCCAACAGTAAAGTCTCATTAGAAAACAAAAGTATTTCATGTATTTTCGATCGACATCAACTCCATTTTCTTTTTATCAGTTTGAGGCTCTGAAAGGTTCCTCCAGGATTGTTGAGAATAGTTTTGGTGATATGGAGACAGATTTTTTTAACCCGACTTTTTCTTCAGCTGATTGCTACTTAGGTGATAAAGTATTGCTCCGTAAACTGTATGTAATTCACAAATCACACTCCAGAGTGTTTTGTACATTTAGTGATTTACGTTAAGACGAGACATATTTTGCTCTTCGCCAGATGAGCAGTTTGAAGTATTTGGAACAAATGTCTCTTACAGAATCCGTGAATAAATCGATGTGGAAATGATGGCCGAATTTTTTCATATAATGTGTGTCACTGAAGAGGAGAGAGGCCATCGAGAGTTGTTTAGGGCAATAAAACTCCGCCATTTGTGACTGGTTGCTCCATTACCTATAGAACTCAAGAGGTTCCAAGCCTTCAGGAGCAAAACTATACAAATTGTAGAGAATCGCATCCTAAGATAAGGAACTAATGGTGGCAGTAGAAATTTAGATTTTAATCAACGTGAACGACTTACGTCTTATAGCAACAATTTCAGCTTGTAGTGACATCCACCAGTCTCATTCCAGTCATTAAAAAACAGCGCGTGAAAATTTTTTCGCAGTCTCTCAATATTCGTACTGTTTGTTGTACGAAAAGACAAGCAGCTACCAACCATTTCATCTTCAGTTCCGTTGGGGTATTCACACACCAACGCATCATGTAATCTCATAGGAGGGGAATACCATACGATTGACAGCCGCCGATAGCGCTGGGTCATGGGACGGGAGCTCCCCTTTCAGTCAAATGATGAGGGTACCTTACCGAGATACTCACGAACATTAATATAGGAGTCGGATGCAGCACCGTTGTTTTGGAACTGCATCTTTTCGCAGGCAAGAGGAGTAACATGTCCAACGACTGTGGAAGTAGTTTCTGAGTGTTTGTTGCATTGTATCCTTATACGGCAGCGAAACAGTACATACATAGAAAAAAATGAAGTATTGTTACAGAACAATGACGAAGACTGGATACGACGGCGTGCTGAAAACTAGTGCTACCGAATTTTTTATGTGAGTAGTCTTAAAGCTTTTTACATAAAACAAACGTTATTATCATTACAAATCTGAGTTCTTCATGTGTACGTATTTGCAGCCTCCTGCCGATAGAGGGCTCCGAATTTTAGCGTGTGTCATGGCGGTGTGTAACGTAACTATGTCGTAATCTAGTTTTGAATTGGAACAGTTCATCCACACTTACAGCAACCTCTCCTTCGGCGTGACAATACCAGACTACACACGTGAACTACGACGCCTTGGTTTACCTGTCTGTCATCCATGATCCTCCATACTGTTCCGACTTGGCCCTGTCCGATTTTCGTTTGTTTCCAAAACCGAAAGAGCACCTCATTCATTTTGATAGTGATAGCCAAAGTAGTGAAGCGGTGCCAGCAGAGGAGACGTTGTGGCTCCGTCAACAAAGTCAAACATTCTATAGTGACGGTATCAACAAGCTGCTCTCAAGTTGCGAGAAATGTTTTCGTCGTCAGGATGACTATGTTGAGAAAGAAATACACTACTGGCCATTAAAATTGCTACACCAGGAAGATGACGTGCCGCAGAAGCGTAATTTAACCGACAGGAAGAACATGCTGTGATGTGCAAATGATTAGCTTTTCAGAGAATTCACAGAAGGTTGGTGGCGCCGGTGGCGACACCTACAACGTGCTGACGTGAGGAAAGTTTCCAACCGATTTCTCATACACAAACAGCAGTTGACCGGCGTTGCCTGGTGAAATGTTGTTGTGATGCCTCATGTAAGAAGGAGAAATGCGTACCATCACGTTTCCGACTTTGATAAAGGTCGGATTGTAGCCTATCGCGATTGCGGTTTATCGTATCGCGAAATTGCTGCTCGCGTTGGTCGAGATCCAATGACTGTTAGCAGAATATGGAATCGGTGGGTTCAGGAGGGTAATACGGAACGCCGTGCAGGATCCCAACGGCCTCGTATCACTAGCAGTCGAGACGACAGGCATCTTATCCGCACGGCTGTAACGGATCGTGCAGCCACGTCTCGATCCCTGAGTCAACAGATGGGGACGTTTGCAAGACAACAACCATCTGCACGAACAGTTCGACGACGTCTGCAGCAGCATGGACTATCAGCTCGTAGACCATGGCTGCGGTTACCCTTGACGCTGCATCACTGACAGGAGCGCCTGGAGTGGTGTACACAACGACGAACCTGGGTGCACCAATGGCAAAATGTCATTTTTTCGGATGAATCCACGTTCTGTTTACAGCATTATGACGGTCGCATCCGTGTTTGGCGACATCGCGGTGAACGCACATTGTAAGCGTGTATTCGTCATCACCAATACTGATGTATCACTCGGCGTGATGGTATGGGGTGCCATTGGTTACACGTCTCGGTCACCTCTTGTCGCATTGACGGCACTTTGAACAGTGGACGTTACATTTCAGATGTGTTACGACCCGTGGCTCTACCCTTCATTCGATCTCTGCGAAACCCTACATTGCAGCAGGATAATGCACGACCGCATGTTGCAGGTTCTGTACGGGCGTTTCTGGATACAGAAAATGTTCGACTGCCGCCCTGGCTAGCACATTCTCCAGATCTGTCACCAATTGAAAACGTCTGGTGAATGGTGGCCGAGCAACTGGCTCGTCACAATACGCCAGTCACTACTCTTGATGAACTGTGGTATCGTGTTGAAGCTGCATGGGCAGCTGTACCTGTACACGCCATTCAAGCTCTGTTTGACTCAATGCCCAGGCGTATCAAGGCCGTTATTGCGGCCAGAGGTGGTTGTTCTGGGTACTGATTTCTCAGGATCTATGCACCCAAATTGCGTGAGTATGTAATCACACGTCAGTTCTTGTATAATATATTTGTCCATTATCATCTGCATTTCTTCTTGGTGTAGCAATATTAACGGTCAGTAGTGTATGTAGATATGAACAATAAAGATGTAGAATGCTTTTAACGTTTCTTTTATTTAAAAGACTTAAAGAATTTTTCCTTTTTAAAAAATACGCCCTCATAGGTAATCAAATGAAAAAAATGTTGTACTGGCTCCGAGAGGACAGAGATTTGTAACAAGTTGACGAAAGAAGGGATAGGTTGTTAGGAAAAGTCCTGAAGTATCATGAAACAGTTAATGTAGTAACTAAAGGAGGAGTAGGTGGGTAAGAACTGTAGACTGAGACTGTAGTTTGAATAGAGTAAGCAGTTTCAAGTAGATGCAGGCTGGAGTTCTTATGACGAGATGAAGAGACTTGCGTAAGACAGAAGAGCTGCAAAAAAATACAAAAATAACCATTTTCTGGTTCATATTTCTCGCGTTCTTTAAGGTCTGTTGATTTACTCGTAATTTACGGGAAATTTGAAGAAACCTGTGCTGAACAGTAGCGTATCCCGTGTTGAGCGTTTCGGCACCGCAGCACCACCTCAGGACGGGGTGTGTGGCCCCGACATCGGCGGCTGAATTAGGGCGTGTCGCCTATCTGGGGCCTAACGGCCGCTTACGGGGACTTAGCGCGGCTTTGCGACGCCGACGCCGACGCCAGCCGGTAGCGACGCTTTCTTCGCGCCGTCGCGGATTATACGGCTGCGGCGCACGGCTCTCGCGGGCCTTGTTGCCGGAAGGCCGTGGCATTCTTGAGGGGCTCGCCGACGGCGCGGAGTGCCATCGGTTCATTCCGAATATTTCACTGTATCCCTCCTCCCCACGACGCGTTTTGTTAGGGGATTACAACGGCGTAAGGCCAGCAGCGCGGCGCACAATGCTATACGCCTTTCTGAGCTCTGACCAGCCCTATACAGGGTGTTACAAAAAGGTACGGCCAAACTTTCAGGAAACATTCCTCACACACAAAGAAAGAAAATATACTCCTGGAAATTGAAATAAGAACACCGTGAATTCATTGTCCCAGGAAGGGGAAACTTTATTGACACATTCCTGGGGTCAGATACATCACATGATCACACTGACAGAACCACAGGCACATAGACACAGGCAACAGAGCATGCACAATGTCGGCACTAGTACAGTGTATATCCACCTTTCGCAGCAATGCAGGCTGCTATTCTCCCATGGAGACGATTGTAGAGATGGTGGATGTAGTCCTGTGGAACGGCTTGCCATGCTATTTCCACCTGGCGCCTCAGTTGGACCAGCGTTCGTGCTGGACGTGCAGACCGCGTGAGACGACGCTTCATCCAGTCCCAAACATGCTCAATGGGGGACAGATCCGGAGATCTTGCTGGCCAGGGTAGTTGACTTACACCTTCTAGAGCACGTTGGGTGGCACGGGATACATGCGGACGTGCATTGTCCTGTTGGAACAGCAAGTTCCCTTGCCGGTCTAGGAATGGTAGAACGATGGGTTCGATGACGGTTTGGATGTACCGTGCACTATTCAGTGTCCCCTCGACGATCACCAGTGGTGTACGGCCAGTGTAGGAGATCGCTCCCCACACCATGATGCCGGGTGTTGGCCCTGTGTGCCTCGGTCGTATGCAGTCCTGATTGTGGCGCTCACCTGCACGGCGCCAAACACGCATACGACCATCATTGGCACCAAGGCAGAAGCGACTCTCATCGCTGAAGACGACACGTCTCCATTCGTCCCTCCATTCACGCCTGTCGCGACACCACTGGAAGCGGGCTGCACGATGTTGGGGCGTGAGCGGAAGACGGCCTAACGGTGTGTGGGACCGTAGCCCAGCTTCATGGAGACGGTTGCGAATGGTCCTCGCCGACACCCCAGGAGCAACAGTGTCCCTAATTTGCTGGGAAGTGGCGGTGCGGTCCCCTACGGCACTGCGTAGGATCCTACGGTCTTGGCGTGCATCCTTGCGTCGCTGCGGTCCGGTCCCAGGTCGATGGGCACGTGCACCTTCCGCCGACCACTGGCGACAACATCGGGGTACTGTGGAGACCTCACGCCCCACGTGTTGAGCAATTCGGCGGTACGTCCACCCGGCCTCCCGCATGCCCACTATACGCCCTCGCTCAAAGTCCGTCAACTGCACATACGGTTCACGTCCACGCTGTCGCGGCATGCTACCAGTGTCAAAGACTGCGATGGAGCTCCGTATGCCACGGCAAACTGGCTGACACTGACGGCGGCGGTGCACAAATGCTGCGCAGCTAGCGCCATTCGACGGCCAGCACCGCGGTTCCTGGTGTGTCCGCTGTGCCGTGCGTGTGATCATTGCTTGTACAGCCCTCTCGCAGTGTGCGGAGCAAGTATGGTGGGTCTGACACACCGGTGTCAATGTGTTCTTTTTTCCATTTCCAGGAGTGTATGTTATGTGGACATGTGTCCGGAAACGCTTACTTTCCATGTTAGAGCTCATTTTATTACTTCTCTTCAAATCACACTAATCATGGAATGCAAACACACAGCAACAGAACGCACCAGCGTGACTTCAAACACTTTGTTACAGGAAATGTTCAAAATGTCCTCCGTTAGCGAGGATACGTGCACCCACCCTCCGTCGCACGGAATCCCTGATGCGCTGATGCAGCCCTGGAGAATGGCGTATTGTATCACAGCCGTCCACAATACGAGCACGAAGAGTCTCTACATTTGGTACCGGGGTTGCGTAGACAAGAGCTTTCAAATGCCCCCATAAATGAAAGTCAAGAGGGTTGAGGTCAGGAGAGCGTGGAGGCCATGGAATTGATCCGCCTCTACGAATAAAAAAAAAAAAATGGTTCAAATGGCTCTGAGCACTATGGGACTCAACTGCTGAGGTTATTAGTCCCCTAGAACTTATTACTAGTTAAACCTAACTAACCTAAGGACATCACAAACATCCATGCCCGAGGCAGGATTCGAACCTGCGACCGTAGCGGTCTTGCGGTTCCAGACTGCAGCGCCTTTAACCGCACGGCCACTTCGGCCGGCTCTACCAATCCATCGGTCACCGAATCTGTTGTTGAGAAGCGTACGAACACTTCGACTGAAATGTGCAGGAGCTCCATCGTGCATGAACCACATGCTGTGTCGTACTTGTAAAGGCACATGTTCTAGTAGCACAGGTAGAGTATCCCGTATGAAATCATGATAACGTGCCCCATTGAGCGTAGGTAGAAGAACATGGGGCCCAATCAAGACATCACCAACAATGCCTGCCCAAACGTTCACAGAAAATCTGTGTTGAAATACGTGATTGCACAATTGCGTGCGGATTCTCGTCAGGTCGCAGATGTTGATTGTGAAAATTTACAATTTGTTCACGTTGGAATGAAGCCTCATCCGTAAAGAGAACATTTGCACTGAAATGAGGATTGACATATTGTTGGATGAACCATTCGCAGAAGTGTACCCGTGGAGGCCAATCAGCTGCTGATAGTGCCTGTGCACGCAGTACATGGTACGGAAACAACTGGTTCTCCCGTAGCACTCTCCATACAGTGACGTGGTCAACGTTACCTTGTACAGCAGCAACTTCTCTGACGCTGACATTGGGGTTATCGACAACTGCACGAAGAATTGCCTCGTCCATTGCAGGTGTCCTCGTCGTTCTAGGTCTTCCCCAGTCGCGAGTCATAGGCTGGAATGTTCCGTGCTCCCTAAGAAGCCGATCAATTGCTTCGAACGTCTTCCTGTCGGGACACCTTCGTTCTGGAAATCTGTCTCGATACAAACGTACCGCGCCACGGCTGTTGCCCCGTGCTAATCCATACATCAAATGGGCATCTGTCAACTCCGCATTTGTAAACATTGCACTGACTGCAAAACCACGTTCGTGATGAACACTAACCTGTTGATGCTACGTACTGGTGTGCTCGAAGCTAGTACTGTAGAGCAATGAGTCGCATGTCAACACAAGCACCGATGTCAACATTACCTTCCTTCAATTGACTGGCGGTGAATGGAGGAAGTACAGTACATACTGACGAAACTAAAATGAGCTCAAACATGGAAATTAAGTGTTTCCGGACACATGTCCACATAACATCTTTTCTTTATTTGTGTGTGAGGAATGTTTCCTGAAAGTTTGGCCGTACCTTTTTGTAACACCCTGTATAGGGAGGGTACTAGTAGAGATGTCAGTAGCTACCGTCGACTTCCGCAACTAACATCATTCTCTAAAATTTTTGAGATGGTGATGTACCCTAGATTTGTCTTACCCTAGCATCAATAATATCCTTAGTAAATTACAGTTCAGATTTAAGAATAATTTCTCAACTGAGGATACCGTTTACGCGATTACGTTACAAGCACTAAATAACAAAATAGCACCAGTTGGTATTTTCTGTGACCTATCAAAGGCATATCACTGTATGAATCACAGTATCCTCCTAGGTAAACTAACTTTTTATGGAAAGACGGTTTAGCCAATCAATGTCATATCTAACAAAAATAATGCAAAAATTGTACTTAATTCCTGGGTGTGCAGTATGTAATGCAACACATTTGTTTTCTGAAAGCAGGTTGGATTTATTCAGGATTCCAATACACCACATTATTCCCCACTGTTTTGGCTACAAAACCGTGCTATTGAGCATGATCTCCGCTCAATGCGACGGCTCTACGCCACGTTACTGGGACGGCCTGTTTGTCCGGATGGTTCCACTCTACTGGTCGACGTCGAGGCCAACGTCTTACTGCATCAGTAACTTCCCCCGTCATCGAGGTTCTGCTTCCCGCGGAGTGCTTTGGGTCGAACATAGGGAAGTCTTAAAGTCCGAGATCCGGGCGGTAGGGTGGAGTCCAGTGAAGCTTAGTATGCTTCTCTCTGGTTGCAGACTTGTATGAGACCTTGCGTTGTCGTGGAGAAGTTCGTTTGCATTTGTGTGGCGATGAACACACTGACGAGGTTTCTTCAATTTCCTGAGAGTGTGTGCAACCAGCCGGCACGTGGCAGTTCTGACAGGTTTGCGCAACCTTGTTGCCGTGATTACGAACGTCTCGCCCGACGACTCTCCGTGCTTTTGTTCGCTGCCAGGTCTCTGTAGACATTCCGTAACCGCCTGTGAATATCTGCGATGGCCTTGTTTTCCGCCAAAAGGAACTCATTGACAGCTCTCTGCCTGCCACACACCTCCGTTGCAGCCGCCATTTTGAAGGCTATGTATAGCACCGCCACCTATCGGAACTATAGAGCATGAAGCGGGCATACGGCACGATATGCCACAACAAATTCAGCATTTTTTCAACGGAAAATGGCCGAGGAAAAAATATGTTTCGTTACTTATTGGACGCTACTCGTAATTCGATCAAAATAAGCTGCAATTTTTCTGCCTGGGGAGAGTTCACTCATGGTTCAAAAATAGTTCAAATGGGTCAGAGCACTATGGGACTTAACTTCTAAGGTCATCAGTCCCCTGGAACTTAGAACTACTTAAACCTAACTAACCTAAGGACATCACACACATCCATGCGCGAGGCAGGATTCGAACCTGCGATTGTAGCAGTCACGCGGTTCCGGACTGAAGGGCCTAGAGCCGCACGGCTACCGCGACCGACCTGACTCATGGAATTCCACAAGTACCACTCTAGTTCAGCTATTGTTTCTGATTTATGTCAACGATCTTTTGCCTAATATACAAGAAAAAGAGGTAATTCTTTCTGCAGACGACTCTAGTATTGTAATCGGTCTAAACATACTTATAGTAACAGAAGACATTTTAAACCATGTTCTTAAAAGTACTTTTCTACAAATGGTCTCACTCTCATTTTTTTTAAACTTAGTTCTGCACATCTTGAGGTTTACAGCTCTTATAAATGTAACATATGGTGAGAATGGAAACTTCATAATTTTTAGCTGCCCCTTATTGAATAGAATTTAAAACACGTTTTTGAAATAAAGTATGGTACACTGCTCTCGTATTTTCCCGTACCCTCTTGAAGCGAGTGGCGAGTTGGTTCCTTTCAAAAGCCAAAGATGTTTCCTTCCATGTTTGATGAACTCGTTAGATCTCTGTGTATTGTACTGACAGTTTCGTTAATTTAGTTTCGTGGATGCTTGAAATTGAAAAAGTATTGAACAAACTGGTGTAAAAAATTAGTGAGTTTGACGATGCATCCCATCGTGTCACGTAGTCTTTCTCGCTTCAGAAGCCTGCTGTCTAGAGGCTGTGTTGGTTTCAGTATAAGAAAGATCTGCCCTTCGTCGCAATGCGAACTTCTAAACAGGAAGAAGGACAGCTAGCGATTTACAGTTCGGTCTCATTGCCATCGTTCGCGCAGTTTTGGAAATGGCTATTACAAATGAACGCCAAAAAGTAAGAAATTTAACATCCCGTCAGCGTCGAGATGCAGCACAAGATAGGATACGATAAATACGGAGAAGGAAATTAGGTATGTCCTTTCGAAAGGACACGTTAGTCGCTTTTGGGAAACAATGGAAAATCAGGATGGCTAAACGAAGATTTGAAACTCTCACTCTCTCTTCTTGCACGTGGAGTCCAGTGTACCAACTACTGGCCCACGTTGGGGTGGTTTCAAAACAACGACTTTCATACAGCATTCGCATCATGGATTTTGGAGAATTGTACAGTAGTGCCAGATTGGTGTCGGCTTTTCAGGGTTCGAGGAACGTATGCCAACGAATGAAGACCGAACAACGGAAAGTGTCACACAACTATGCGGCTGTATTCACGTTAGGAACAGTACGCTTCACTAAGTGGTGGCTGTTAGGCAAGCCGAAGATATTTACCTTTTTATAAAGAAGGGGACTGCAGCTCAGATGCAAACAATATTGTGTGAAACCAGAGTTTCTTGTGGTGTCACCGCCAGACACCACACTTGCTAGGTGGTAGTTTTAAATCGGCCGCGGTCCATTAGTACATGTCGGACCCGCGTGTCGCCACTGTGTGATCGCAGACCGAGCGCCACCACAAGGCAGGTCTCGAGATACGGACTAGCACTCGCCCCAGTTGTACGGACGACGTAGCTAGCGATACACACTGACGAAGCCTCGCTCATTTGCAGAGCAGATAGTTAGAATAGCCTTCAGCTAAGTCAATGGCTACGACCTAGCAAGGCGCCATTAGTAACGTTGCATGTATCTAAAGAGTCTCACTTGTATCGCCACAATCTCCAGATGTACCAAAAGGATGGATTAAAGTTAAGTATTCCAGAAGCTACGTACTTTTCTTTATAGCATTCATTACGTATCCTGTTTCAGACCTCACGCCATCCTGCTTTAGCTTAGCGCGTGCCTTTCGGCTTCCTCTCATTGTGTCTAGGCTGTCTTGTCTAGACACAACATTTCTCGTGACATAAAATGTTCAAAAAATTTACCCAAATGCGGCCGGGCGACTCTCCGACAACCACCGATATTTCGACGACAGCACACACTGTCATTTTGAAGGCACAAGCGCAGAAAGAAAGCACTGTACAAACGAATTTAAAACCTCAGCATGTAGGGCGTATCCGGAAAGATGACACACACACACACACACACACACACACACACACACACACACACACAACACTCACAATAAACACTAGCGCCGCCGCACAACGATGTATAATAGTCGTAAGAAAAGGCTCAAAAGCGTTGCATACGCTCACAAAAGCCGAGCCAATCTGCTACTGCAGAACATTGCCTTGGCAACGGTCATCTTCTGAAATATAATAACACGGAGACTGTCGCATGACTTTCCAGCTAATCTGATAGTGTTATTGAGGAAGCAGTTGAAATAAAATAAGGAAGTGACGTTATAATAAAATTTCTATTAAATTTTGAGTGAATCGTGTTCTCTCCCTTGTCAAAAAAACGAGACTGATTTAATGCTACCTCACCCGTTGGTTATTAATATTCACTATTTATAACTTCTGACGTCGGTCAACGTTGGTTGTATGGCAACGCTTTTGTGTGTGTGTGTGTGTGTGTGTGTGTGTGTGTTATTTTTCCGTATATGCATACCGAGGTTTTGCACAGAGTTTGTTTGCTACGTTTGTGCTTTAAAATTAAATGGATGTGCCCCTTTCGAAATATCAGCGGTTGTCCGAGACATCTCGCAGCTGCATTCCCGTAAGTTATTTGAACAATGTTGATGGGACTTCATTATGGACAGTGCAGCAGCCCTTGATCATATATAATCTGTCGCAAGTCAACATCCCTTTTTCTCAGCACGTATTAATCGTACAGGAATGAATGACATACCGTTAGGAAGGTTTTTAACCAGCTTCCGACATTGCGTACCGACTTTTCGCTAAAACGTACTGTTTGTTGATAATTTTACCATAAAAGAAACTTTCAACTGTCATACGGCCTAATGTGCTTACTGTAACTGAAAATGTATGTCGAGGTAAAATTATTGTTTATGTGGCCCTAATGACAGTCGCTGGTCTCTGCCCGTCGTACACGCCGGGGCAAATATTCCGAATGCAAAACACATTTATGGACAAATGGAAATATACACTGAAGAGCCAAATCATCTGGTACACTCCCTAATATCGTGCAGGGCCCCCGCGAGGACGCAGAAGTGCTGCAACGCGATCTGGCATAGACTCGACTAATGTCTGGTGTAGTGCTAGAGGGAACTGACACCATGAATCCTGCACGGCTGTCCAGAAATCCGTAAGAGTACGAGAGGGTGGAGATCTCTTCTGAACAGCACGCTACGCCGGCCGAGTTGCCGAGCGGTTCTAGGCGCAGCAGTCGGGAACCGCGCGACCGCTACGGTCGCAGGTTCGAATCCTGCCTCGGGCATGGATGTGTATGATGTCCTTAGGTTAGTTAGGTTTAAGTAGTTCTATATTCTAGGGGACTGATGGCCTCAGATGTTAAGTCCCATAGTGCTGAGAGCCATTTGAACCTTTTTTTCTTTTGTTTTTAACAGCACGTTGCAAGGCATCCCATATACGTTCAATAATGTTCATGTCTTGGGAGTTAGTTGGCCAGCGGAAGTGTTTAAACTCAGAAGAGTGTTCCTGGGGCCACTCTGTATCAATTCTGGGCGTATTGTGCTCTTGGAATTGCCCAAGCCCGTCGGAAAGCACAATTGACATGAATGGATGCAGCTTATCAGGCTGGATGCTCACTAAGACAGTATCACAGGTCCCGTATCACTCCAACAGCACACGCCTCCAGCTTCAGCAGTCCCCTGCTGACATTCAGGGTCCATGAATTTATGAAGTTGTCTCCATACCCGTACACATCCATCCGCTCGATACAATTTGAAACGATACTCGTCCGAGTAGGCAACATGTTTCCAGTCATCAACAGTCCATTGTCGGTGTTGACGGGTCCAGGCGAGGCGTAAAGCTTTGTGTCGTGCAGTCTTCAAAGGTACACGCGTGGGCCTTCAGCTCCGAAAGACCATATAGATGATGTTTCGTTGACTGGTTAGCACACTGACACTTGTTGAAATCTGCAGCAATTTGCAGAAGGGTTGAACTTCTGTCACATTGAACGATTCTCTTCAGTCGTCGTTGGTCCCGTTCTTGCAGGCTCTTTTTCTGGCCTCAGCGATGTCGGAGATTTGATGTTCTACCGGATTCCTGATATCCACGGTACACTTGTGAAATGGTCGTACGGGAAAATCCCCACTTCATCGCTGCCTCGGAGATACTGTGCCCCATCGCTCGTGCACTGACTATAACACCACGTTCAGATTCAGACTCACTTAAATCTTGATAACCTGCCATTTTAGCAAAAAAAAAAAAAAAAAAAAAAAAAAAAAAAAAAAAAAAAAAAAAAATATGCTCTGAGCACTATGGAACTTAACATCTGAGGTCATCAGTCCCCTAGAACTTAGAACTACGTAAACCTAACTAACCTATGGACATCACACACATCCATGCCCCAGGCAGGATTCAAAACTGCGACCGTAGCTGTCACGCGGTTCCAGACTGAAGCACCAAGAACCGCACGGCCACACCGGCCGGCGCCATTTTAGCAGCAGAAACCGGTCTAACAATTGCGCGAGACACTTGTTGTCTTATATAGGCACTTCCGACCGCAGCGCCGTATTCTGATTGTTTACATATCTCTGTATTTGAATACGCATGCCTGTACCAGTTGCTTTGGCGCTTCAGTTTATATACAATGATGTGTCATAAATTCATCATTGGTAATTCACGTCACTCAGTTCATTTATTTAAATTTTTCTCTCGTTCTCACCTCAACCCTTATCCCAACGACTGCACTTATTCCAGATTTTGTTATTATCTAAAACTATAAAAGTGAGAAAGTTTCGCATGGTACCAGTGTTAACTAGTCGATTAACCTGCTGACTCAAGCACTGTGTAAAGGTTAATGTTACTTCGTTCAAAAATTTAAAAAAAAAGGGAAACAGGAACCAGCCACTGTTAATAATGGTATTTATTCAGAACAAAAAGCGCTGTCACCTGTTTTGAACAGGCGGGTTCATAATCAGATGGCTTCTCACGTTCAAAATTGCATTTAACTTATGCCGTACAGACGATGCGGCTGATTTTGGTAGTGGTGAAGTGTCTTATTGCGGTGCTGAGTACACCAAAAACCGATATTAGAGGAATGCACTACTTCAAAGTGGGGTCGTTGTGCGCCACGCCGTCAAAATTTCTGTGTCGTTTTATGGATTGTGCCTGTTTTTGAAGAGGTGCATATTCTACGGAATAATAAGCAAGATTCAGTACTGTTCTGAACTTTAGGGCACAGTTCATTTTGTGTGTGTGTGTGTGTGTGTGTGTGTGTGTGTGTTTGTGTGTGTATGTAGTGCTGCAATAATTAACTTTAATCGTAATACGTACCAACGTGATAAATCCAGTGTGTTCTATGCGGAAAGCACTTCAAAATTTCGTTAAGGTTCCTTAACATTATTCACAAATATAATCGAAGCTCATAAAGTAGATACGCATCAAGCCAACAGCACAGGCCAACCGAAAAAGAACTCTGTTCTTACGAACATACGACACCGAATGAGTGATGTTTACATACCGAATCACTCTAAGACTGTATTCAATAAAAACGTCAAATCATATAATGTCTGCCAATAAGTTAATACTTACGTATGGCGTTGTGTAATCCCCTCGCACCACTATCGACAGTTACCGAACAACGGCGGAGCGGACATGCTGAGACAAATACACTCTTCGACATTGTGAAGTTATTAGAGATAAAATGCACGGAGCGAGAGGCTGTGGAGGCATCAGTGAATAGTTAATCTGGTAATGGAGAGAGGTGTATGAGTAAAAAACAGCAAACGGAGATTGAAGCTCCTCTATACGAAGTAGATTTAAGCGAATCAGCGTTTTTCTCATTACAGAGCACTAAATCTAGGATTTTTTTCCAGTGAACCGCATACACGACTATGAGATCCAGCGAATCAGCCGTAGCATTCTACTGGAGTATACGCATAATTTTTGCTGCTCACACACCCTCCTGCCTCCCGCATGTGTCCATCACATGCTGTGTTAACAGCACAGTAGACGCACTTTACTCTCTGTGTGCGAGATTGACGTAATGAATGAGAGATGTTGGAGTAATGACTTTTTTTTGTCTCTCTCCCTCGTGTTTGCCTTCCCTCTCCGCTTTTAATTAAAGCTTCCGCCGGTTCTTGCGCTGAAACACACGTAATAAACTAAATGGCGCCGGATGTGCGAGCGGTCCTCCGCAACTAGAAATGTGGCGAAGACGCGACCTCACGCTCGCCTGCCGCTTTGCAGGACAAATACTGCACGGAGCTGCATGGGGCGCGTTTCATAGCAGTGGCGTGACGTGCTAGTAGCTGCGTTGCGCTTGTTCTCTATCGTAGCTAGGAGTGGGCAACTGGTATCGCCAACTCGCGTTCAGTTCGCAGTGGGAGCAAGAGGTCAACGGTATTGAAATTGCAACATGAAGTACCACGCGTCGTTTCTTTTGCCGAAAATCAGAACCCGACGCCTAGGTCCATGTCGAATTGTTGTTATTTACGTGGTTGGCTTGGATTCCACTTAAAAATTAAATTGAATCGACTAGCTGTTGACGTACTCTTTTGTATAACTGCTTCAAGAAAATCTGCCTGTGAAACGTAATACTGCCGGTGACTTCGCGAAATAAAGTACACACTCATTCGAATGTTTTTTCCGACGTTCCTTGACGATTGTACCAGGACCTAAAAATGTGTGAAAGACGAAAAATTTATCGAATGCAAAATCGATCACTAAACGTTTTTATTTTTCTGCAAAATATTATTGTGTGCGTAGCATACTGTATTCACAATCCTCCGATTAGAAATCGGATGCTCTTCTAGAATATTTTGTATTTTGGTAGAACGGATCTGTTATCTACGGCGGTTCGTTACAAAGTATCGTGGTTCTTCACCATGAACTGATCGGTCACCGGTCACGACACCAATGGACTAATACTTCTGGTATCATGTGAAGATACTTGTGGTGTCACCGCCAGACACCACACTTGCTCGGTGGTAGCCTTTAAATCGGCCGCGGTCCGTTAGTATCCGACGGACCCGCGTGTCGCCACTATCAGTGATTGCAGACCGAGCGCCGCCATACGGCAGGTCAAGTCTAGAGAGAGACACCCTAGCACTCGTCCCAGTTGTACAGCCGACTTTGCTAGCGATGGTTCACTGTCTACAGACGCTCTCAATTGCAGAGACGACAGTTTAGCATAGCCTTCATCCACGTCATTTGCTACGACCTAGCAAGGCGCGATATTCAGTTACTATGAGTACTATCTTCAAGAATGTATTCTGAACAGATAATATTGTGAATCATGTACCGTCAAGAGCGACGTTCATCACTAATGGATTAAAGTTAAGTATCAAACTAATTATGTCCGCTTTCTGAATTCTCATTCCTTGTCATGTTCCAGACCTCACGTCAGTATAGTTCTTCCCTCTTCACGCCAGCCTGCGTGAGCTACACGCGTGCATTTCGGCCTCCACTCGTAACACGGTGTTGGCTCTTCTGCTAACACAAAAATACTTGTTTACGAGACTGCTGTCAGTATTCACATTGACCTGGTTGCTAGGATTTCCGCAGTCGCCGAAATAGTACTCGTAAGTGCTAGGATTCTTGAACGTGACAAGATGGCCGCTGTGCCCAAATCCGTCGTCACGGTGGTTGACATTTTGAACAATAACAGTAAGGGAACAGTCCTGCGTTTATTACGTAAAGACCGGGCACTGACAGAACAGACTAAAAACACACTGTGATGAAAGTGTGCTCGAATCGTCTGAGGGTTGTGGCATTACTCTGTGTTTAGTGTTGTGCCTTTTGGTGATTACATTTTACGTTTCACTGTTTTTCAGCTGGCCGCGGTGGTCTCGCGGTTCTAGGCGCTCATTCCGGAACCGCGCGACTGCTACGGTCGCAGGTTCGAATCCTGCCTCGAGCATGGATGTGTGTGATGTCTTTAGGTTAGTTAGGTTTAAGTAGTTCTAAGTCCTAGGGGACTGATGACCACAGATGTTAAGTCCCATAGTGCTCAGAGCCATTTGTACTGTTTTTCAGGTTTGTTTACATAAATAAAGGTAACTGTACAACAAACAGAATAAATTATGAAACTTTGACAGATTAAATCTACGCGCCGGACCGGGGCTCAAACATTGGATCATTGCCTTTCGTGGGCAAGTGCTGTACCGGCTGAGATAGCTGAGTACGACTCACGATCCGCCGTCGCAGCTATAATTCCGCCAGTAGCGCACTTCCTACCTGCCAGTTCTCCTGCATACCTTGCGGTACTAGCACTCCTTGAAGAAAGGTTATTGGAAAGTAGGAGAAGAGGTCCTGAGTGATGTGAAGCTGTGTGTGTGTGTGTGTGTGTGTGTGTGTGTGTGTGTGTGTGTTTGTGTGTGTGTGTGTGTGTGTGCGGGGGGGGGGGGGGGGTCCCCATATTTTTCGTCACATTCCACTTCAATGTCACTCTGCCACAATCACTCAACGTAGACTCCCGTCTGCATTCTGATTTAGCGGATAATGCTTTTCCACTTTTCCTGCACGCGGTTTAAATATTGGATATGGTGCCTCTTGAAATACCGAGCATTTTGGCTCCCTTGGTTACGGAACCATTCAACATGCGAGCACCAACAGTTCACCCACGTTCAAATTCACGTAGCGCCGACGCAATGAACTCACTGCACAGAATACGGTCAGAGAGCTTCCTGGCCTCTGTAATAAAAAAAAAAACTGAGTGAAAGGATCAACAACGAACTTACATGGATGTCATGTGACGTCCGCAACGACCACACACAACGATAAAAAAAAAGAACTTTTAGGAGCACGACTGAGACTTGCAACGTATCAAAGACGTTGCAGAGGTGCCGTTCGTGGTCAGATGTAACGGTGCAACCAGCAGGCCGGGCTAGCGTCTGCATTTATGTTCAAGAATGCATTCCTCGCGGTGTATCATATATTTGTCCAACTCCTGTACATAAGTGTATTAGGGAAAACCAGTACTAGGAATCGTGAGGGCGTATTGCCGAAGATGTTCGTTGTTATGAGTATTCGAAAATTTGTGGACTCCCGCAAGATGGAAGAAACGGTTATTGAAATGATTTTGACTATCTGTACAGCACATGCTGTCTCTTCAGAGAATGCAGAGTGCATTATTGGCCGGTCTGATTAGCATCAGATACGTTTGTTTAAAAGCGCTGGAAGACCGAAATATATATAAAAAAAAAGAACCGCTTTTCAGTGTAATTAAAGAGGCGGATGTAACCGAATGCAGTGGGTTCTGAATTGAATTGGATATCGGAACAGACAGAGAGGAGTCGCGTTACACACAGCTGCTATTAATTAGGTCTTTGGCATAATGTGATACAATGTAGAGCGTCACGTTGATTTCTTTTGATGCCATCTGCAAATTTTAATTTAATTATTCAATAGCAATTCGCAGATAAGCACAATGAACATAGATATTGAAACAATTTTAATAAAAATTCAGTGATGAATCGGTTGTCACGTTTGTAGTCACACGGGAACAGAGAACGAGTTTCACTATACTGTCAACTGCGATTCTAAATTTCGCGACGTTGCCAATCGATTATTCTCTTCTTGCACTTCTTTTCTCTCACCGCTACTCAGTAATTCGAGATATTTTCGTACATTCTTATCGCTATTATCGTAGTTAACTTATTTTGGGCCACAGGTAACGCTGTGACAACAACATGTTGCCTCCGCACTCTTTAAGCTGAAAGTCTGACAGAGTGTTCCTTGACAAGTGATTCGGTCTGAAAGGTTACGTTATCCTACAGGAAGCCTCCGTCCGACCTACGTTCGCAGTAGTAGAACGGGCGAAACAGAAAAAATAAGGCAGAAAGATGAACTATCAAATCAGGTCGCCCACCCATTTATTTAAATCAATCCCCCGAATCTTTCTTTTCGACTACTACAATTTGTCCTTTATCCCTGCCAGGAAGACGGCAAATTCTGCTTACACCTCGTCTGACCAGAAAATTATGTATATACAGCCAGTCGGTTGCAGTATTGCAGCTAGTTGGCTCTGTTTCACGTTATCCTCACCAAGACTCCGTTCTACAGTTCCTGCATCCAGCCAAGTTCAAGATTAAATTGTTTTCCAGTCTGTAGCTACAAGTGTTGGTGACAGACACGAGAGTTCAACTTACCCCTGCCTACGACCGCATCGTAACTCCAAAACACAACACTCGATCCACATGGGCATCTACATTTTCATCCGTACTCCAGAAGGCATCCTACCCCGTGTGCGGCGGATGGAACCTCAGGTACATTCTCTTCCCCCCCCCCCCCCTCTTCCCATCTCTGTTCCATTCGCGAATGGTGCATGCAAATGTCTTCTAACTTCCGTATGAGCTCTAATTTCTATGATTTTTTTCGTCGTGGTCAGTTTGCGAAACAATAGTGGGAGGATTTAGCATGTTACCCAACTCTTCGTCTAACGCATGCTCTTGGAATTTCAACAGTAACCTTTTCCGTGATACATGAGGCATTTCTCGTAGCAGCTGCCACTTGATTGTGTTGAGCATCTCCGTAACGCTCTCACGATCAATAAACGATCCCCTGACCAAACATGTCGCTCTTCGTCTGATATCTCTCTCTCTCTCTCTCTCTCTCTCTCTCTCTCTCTATCTCTCTCTCTCTCTCTCTCTCCCCTCGAAATCCTACTGATGACCAGTATTCAGAAATGGGTTGAATAAGTTTATTGTAAGTCACTCCTTTCGTCGATGAATTACAAGCGGCCCGCCAACATAGTGTAAACCAAAGAACGATTAATTGAGAATGTTGCTGTCAAGTCTTCCATCGAAATATTCGTTGATTTGGAGAGATGCATATGGGGCCTGAAGATGGCACAGTGAAATGCTGAAACTGGTAGCCTTCAAAATTAAATAAAATAACATCTTAAGTTACACGGCTGTTGGAGAATTTCAATGACATTCGCAGTTACATAACCAGCCAGTGTCCCCAGTCCATGATAACCCAAGAGAGATTGCAAGTATCATTATCTGTACCCTGCATGACAACTGCTATTGTCTCTATCAGCTGCAAACCCACGGAGGCCACTTTGAACATTTGTTGTGAAGTGGACGCCATGTAGATCGGTACTGTGTTGCGGGTCGATTTGTTGTCGTTGCGCGCACACTGTCCGTTTCCGGATACACGTTGACAGGACCTTTTTGCCTCTATTTCCAGTCAGGAATCCGTCCCTACAGTTTGTTTTATTGATTTTCACTCTGAATGAAATGTGTGTGAAATCTTATGGGACTTAACTCCTAAGGTCATCAGTCCCTAAGCTTACACGCTAATTAACTAAATTATCCTAAGGGCAAACACACAGACCCATGCCCGAGGGTGGACTAGAACCTCCGCTGGGACCAGTCGCATCACTCTGAATGTTACAGAAATTTGCCTACGGCTGTCCGATTGTTGTTAGAGTATCGTGTAAAAATTTGAAGTAAGTCGGTCAAGAACGTTCCGAGATTTGTGATAACTACGCATCCCCTTTATCTGTTACATACATTTTACAAAAATATATAGCCTATGTCATCTCAAGGTTCATTAGAGGCTCGTGTAAGAATTTGTAGTAAATCGGTCAAGAGCTCTCAGAGATTTTCGGTAAGAGCGTTTCCCTTTTATACACTACATACGTATTTATATAAAAAACTGTGAAACTGATATTTTTTTGTTATGAAAATATGTGACAGCAGAACTGTCAAACTGAGCGCAATTACGAACAGAATAAAAAAATCAACGAAAACGGTCTAGCCATTCTCAATTGATGATCTTAGACAACTGGTTTTAATTTCCGAGTTTTCCGGTAGATTTTACAAATTATTTTCTTTCGTAAAAACCTTTTCCCAACAACTACAAACATAAAATAGAAAAATATCAACTAAATCTCACGAGCCGTTATGAAGTGTTAAACTTTCATATATGCGGGAATTTATTTTTATTTATATAAATTATTCAAACTCACAGTAAACTTACGTGAATACACTTCTGGCCATTAAAATTGCTATACCACGGAGATGACGTGCTACAGACGCGAAATTTAACCGACAGGAAGAAGATGCTGTGATATACAAATGTTTAGCTTTTCAGAACATTCACACAAGGTGCTGACATGAGGAAAGTTCCCAGCCGATTTCTCATACACAGACAGCAGTTGACCGGCGTTGCCTGGTGAAACGTAGTTGTGATGCCTCGTGTAAGGAGGAGAAATGCGTACCATCACGTTTCCGACTGTGATAAAGGTCGGATTCTAGCATATCGCGATTGCGGTTAATCGTATCGCGAGATTGCTGTTCGCGTTGGTCGAGATCCAATGACTGTTATCAGAATGTGGAATCGGCGGGTTCAGGAGGGTAATACGGAACGCCGTGCTGGATCCCAATGGCCTCGTATCACTAGCAGTCGAGATGACAGGCATATTATCCGCATGGCTGTAACGGATCGTGCAGCCACGTCTCGATCCCTGAGTCAACAAATGGGGACGTTTGCAAGACGACAACCATCTGCACGAACAGTTCGACGACGTTTGCAAAATGTCTCTGAGCACTATGGGACAACATCTGAAATCATCAGTCCCCTAGAACTTAGAACTACTTAAACCTAACTAACCTAAGGACGTCAGCACATCCATGCCCGAGGCAGGATTCGAACCTGCGACCGTGGCGGTCGCGCGGTTCCAGACTGAAGCGCCTAGAACCACTCTCCCACACATGCCGGCGACGACGTTTGCAGCATCATCGACTATCAGCTCGGAGACAGTGGCTGCGGATACCCGTCAGACAGGAGCGCCTGCGATGGTGAACTCAATGACGAACCTGGGTGCACGAATGGCAAAACGTCATGTTTTCGGATGAATCCTGGTTCTGTTTACAGCATCATGATGGTCGCATCCGTATTTGGCGACATCGCGGTGAACGCACATTGGAAGCGTGTATTCGTCATCGCCATACTGGCTTATCACCTGGCATGATGGTATGGGGTGTCATTGGTTACACGTGTCGGTCACCTTTTGTTCGCACTGTCGGCACTTTGAACAGTGGACGTTACATTTCAGATGTGTTACGACCCGTGGCTCTACCCTCCCTGTGAAACCCTACATTTCAGCAGGATAATGCACGACCGCATGTTGCAGGTCCTGTACGGGCCTTTCTGGATACGGAAAACGTTCGACTGCTGCCTTGGCTAGCACATTCTCCAGATCTCTCACCAATTGAAAACGTCTGGTCATTGGTGGCCGAGCAACTGGTTTCGTCACAATATGCCAGTCACTACTCTTGATGAACTGTGGTATCGTGTTGAAGCTTCATGGGCAGCTGTACCTGTACACGCCATCCAACCTGTGTTTGACTCAATGCCCAGGCGTATCAAGGCCGTTATTACGGCCAGAGGTGGTTGTTCTGGCTAATGATTTCTCAGGATCTATGCACCCAAATTGCGTGAAAATGTAATCACATGTCAGTTCTAGTACAATATATTTGTCCAATGAATACCCGTTTATCACCTGCATTTCTTCTTGGTGTAGCAATTTTAATGGCCTGTAGTGTAGTTCTGACACGACGTGAAAGTAGTACCAACAGCAGTCACTATACTGCGGGGCGACTGAAAGATCGAGTAGAACCCGAGATTTCTCGAGCGGTGACGTAAACTGCTCGAGCAGTTCGAGTCGTGTTCGAGCCGGACGAGACAGACGGCACGCACGCATCTTAGGCCGGCGCGGCGGCTGGGCTCGGCCGGGGTCGGGAACGCTCGGCTGTGCTCGCACGCGGTCGGCGCTGACAAATGACGGCGGCGGCTGCGCAAATTAGCGGCGCCGCCATTCATCAGGCGCGCGCCGTGCTCCGGCGGCCATTAATCTTGGCGCGCGCATTCCGCGCCCAGCTGGGGCGGCTACTCAATCGGAGCGGGCGGCTAGCGGCCAGGTGAGCGCCGGCCCCGTCCATTTGTCCGTCTTTAGCCTGGCCGACTGACACCGCCGCCCGCGTCAGCCGCGCTGCACGGCAAACTGGCCAACGACCGCGATCTAAGCCGCGTCCTGGAAATAAAGGGGGGTATTCGCGAGGCTTTTGAAATTCATCGTCGCGTTCGTGTGCAGCTGCCAACACCGAAGAACACTAAACTCTAGCACCAGATGCAGGCTGATAGGAAAAGTTGTGGACAGGGAGTTCTGATACGGAGCGTGACTTCTCGAAATATACTGAAAATCGTACGACGTACATATAATGCTCTAAAGAATCTCAGAATTGTGTATCATTCTTTCACGAGATCAGCCTTCACGAAATTATCACTATTTTTCTGTATCCAACAAATGAAAAATCGGAAGAACATGAAAGTAACCAGATGGCAGTTATAAGAGTCGAGGGACATGAAAGGGAAGCAGTGGCTGGGATGGGAGTGAGACAGGGTTGTAGCCTCTCCCCGATGTTATTCAATCTGTATATTGAGCAAGCAGTAAAGGAAAGAAAAATTATATCGGGTGATGCAGAGGGAATTTGATTAGGAGATGAGACACTTAAACTAGTAAAGGAGTTTTGCTAATTGGGGAGCAAAATAACTGATGATGGTCGAAGTAGAGAGGATATAAAATGTAGACTGGTAATGGCAAGGAAAACGTTTCTGAAGAAGAGAAATTTGTTAACATCGAGTATAGTTTTAAGCGTCAGGAAGTCGTTGTATTTGTATGGAGTGTAGCCATGTATGTAAGTGAAACATGGACGATAAACAGTTTGGACAAGAAGAGAATAGAAGCTTTCGAAATGTGGTGCTACACAAGAATGCTGAAGATTAGATGGGTAAATCACATAACTAACGAGGAGGTATTGAATAGAATTGGGGAGAAGTTTGTGGCACAACTTGATTGGAGAGGGGATTGGTTGGTAGGACATGTTCTGAGGCATCAAGGGATCACCAATTTAGTATTGGGGGCAGCGTGGAGGGTAAATATCGTAGAGGGAGACCAAGAGATGAATACACCAAGAAGATTCAGAAGGATTTAGTTTGCAGTAGGTACTGGGAGATGAAGAAGCTTGCACAGGATAGAGTAGCATGGAGAGCTGCATCAAACCAGTCTCAGAACTAAAGACCACAACAACAACAACAAACTAAGCTTGGTAGATTACAAAGAGTTCGTTGCAAAATGCGCAAGAAATTTCAGTAGATTATATGGAAACACAAGAAGTTGGATACAAGCTGACAACTGGCATCACCTTTCCTCACTGACAGGAGACGTGGGTTAGTCTCGGGTAATAGCGTTTCACCCACGCCCTTTTAATACAAAGTGTTTCAAAAAGTATGACCTGATTTCAAAACTCCATATTGATTGATACAAACATACTACAAACACGAGATGAACTGCGAAATAACCACAAAATCTTCAAGTTTTAGCTAAGCTATTACAAATGCTCTAGATGTCAACCAGCAGCAACATGAGCAACATCTAGACGCTAGGTAAATACATCATAAATATTGCACAATATATCTGCTTTTACAGAAGTTATGGCGGCTGTTGTTCTGTTCTTTACTTCTTCTATGTCACGAGGTAAAGAGGGGATGAACCTTATTTCATTCGCACGTCTCCAAAATAAAAATCGCGTTGGGTCATGTCTGGCGATCTTGGAGACCAAGAATACAGGACAGTGTCTCGGGGTCCTGTGCGACCTATCCGTCGTCGAACTATCTTCAAATTCTTCAGAATTGGCTTTTTCCATAACTTCAGGGGCACTCCGATGACTTCATTTTCCAACAGTATGGAACTCCACTACACTGGCACAACAACGTACGTCTGTTTCTCAATGGCACTGTGCCTCGACGCTGGATAGGGCGCACGGACCAAGACACTGCCCTGCATTCTTGGCCTCCAGGCACGCCAGACATGATTCCTGGAGTTTTTTCTTGTGGGAATGTGTGAAGGAAAGTGTGTTCCTCTCCTCTTTAGTTCGTGACGTAGAAGATGTGAAAAAAAGGATAACAGCCGCCATAACGTCTGTGAAAGCAGGTGCATATTGTAAAGTTTATGATGAATTTAGAGCTGTCGTCTAGATGTGCTAGCTGCTGCTGGTGGTGGACACACAGATCATTTGTAATAGCGTAGCTACAACACTAATATTTTGTATTTTTCAGTTCATCTCATATTTGTAGTATTTTTTATCGATAAATACGGAGTTTGAAATCAGTTCATTCTTTTTGGAACACCCTGTGTAGACCAGGTTGTCTCACAAAAGTCGGCAGGGGCGTTTCCTCTGGTGTTTCGGCAGATATTAGCAGTTTAGTTTCTGCATTGTGTATCTGAATTCAGCGCAGACAAACAGTGCTCATCACGTCTTTCATGCGAACGCCCAATGTCTACGGAAAGCATCGTTTTGCCGGCCGGAGTGGCCGTGCGGTTCTAGGCGCTGCAGTCTGGATCGGAGCGACCGCTACGGTCGCAGGTTCGAATCCTGCCTCGGACATGGATGTGTGTGTGATGTCCTTAGTTAGGTTTAAGTAGTTCTAAGTTCTAGGTGACTGATGACCTCAGGAGTTAGGTCCCATAGTGCTCAGAGCCATTTGAACCATTTGAAAGCATCGATTTGTTTCCCGTTACGAACAAAATGATTCTTAAATTGGAATTTTTCGTGCCCATTCGACAGAGCTTTCCCAAATTAGTCTAGTGCGGTATCTATTAACAGGGACAGTAAACTACGAAGATTTTGTCCCGTCTCATGTGACGCCGTGTCCTGCACCGACTGCTTCCACCACGCTGCAGCGCTACTCAGTCGCTTCTGCAGTACTGGTGATTCTTACTGTTTTTACTGTCTCTGTTAATGGCTGTCGCTAAATCGAATGTTGTTGTTGTAGTCTTCAGTCCTGAGACTGGTTTGATGCAGCTCTCCATGCTACTCTATCCTGTGCAACCTGCTTCATCTCCCAGTACCTACTGCAACCTACATCCTTCTGAATCTGCTTAGTGTATTCATCTCTTGGTCTCCCTCTACGATTTTTACCCTCCACGCTGCCCTCCAATGCTAAATTTGTGATCCTTTGATGCCTCAAAACATGTCCTACCAACCGATCCCTTCTTCTAGTCAAGTTGTGCCACAAATTTCTCTTCTCCCCAATCCTATTCAATACCTCCTCATTAGTTACGTGATCTACCCACCTTATCTTCAGCATTCTTCTGTAGCACCACATTTCGAAAGCTTCTATTCTCTTCTTGTCCAAACTGGTTATCGTCTATGTTTCACTTCCATACATGGCTACACTCCATACAAATACTTTCAGAAACGACTTCCTGACACTTAAATCTATACTCGATGTTAACAAATTTCTCTTCTTCAGAAACGATTTCCTTGCCATTGCCAGTCTACATTTTATATCCTCTCTACTTCGACCATCATCAGTTATTTTACTCCCTAAATAGTAAAACTGCTTTACTACTTTAAGTGTCTCATTTCCTAATCTAATTCCCTCAGCATCACCCGATTTAATTTGACTACATTCCATTATCCTCGTTTTGCTTTTGTTGATGTTCATCTTATATCCTCCTTTCAAGACACTGTCCATTCCGTTCAACTGCTCTTCCAAGTCCTTTGCTGTCTCTGACAGAATTACAATGTCATCGGCGAACCTCAAAGTTTTTACTTCTTCTCCATGAATTTTAATACCTACCCCTAATCTTTCTTTTGTTTCCTTTACTGCTTGCTCAATATACAGATTGAATAACATCGGGGAGAGGCTAAAACCCTGTCTCACTCCTTTCCCAACCACTGCTTCCCTTTCATGCCCCTCGACTCTTATAACTGCCATCTGGTTTCTGTACAAATTGTAAATAGCCTTTCGCTCCCTGTATTTTACCCCTGCCACCTTCAGAATTTGAAAGAGAGTATTTCAGTTAACGTTGTCAAAAGCTTTCTCTAAGTCTACAAATGCTAGAAACGTAGGTTTGCCTTTTCTTAATCTTTTTTCTAAGATAAGTCGTAAGGTTAGTATTGCCTCACGTGTTCCAACATTCCTACGGAATCCAAACTGATCTTCCCCGAGTATCGAATAACGCACTTGAATAATTAGGGACTGCTCTATCGAATGAGCACTAAAATTCGGGTACAGCAATGTTGCATATAAGAGTCTCGCCGATATACCCGAGTCGCGCAGTCCCGGCGAGTAGTAATGCGGTAATTGCACTACCTGGTTACGGTGGCCGGCTTAATCAGGGGTCTTGGTTGGCGCCGTACTGTCGGCTCGCCGCCCCCCCCCCCCCCCCCCAATCCCACCCTCCTCCCTATAGCCGCTGAGCCGCTTCGGCGGCCGCCCGCGGTGCAGTAAGTAATGAACAGACTGGATGAATTACGCGGCGGGTGCCCATAATTTCGTGGCTGACATTTGCATGTAAATTGGAAGCTCGCTCACTCACCCATCGTGCATAAAAGTTTGATATTTATGGCGCAGGTAGGCGGCGCTAGTTCGGCAGGGAACGCTGCGGCTTTTCCAGCCAGATGCCGCGTTGTCTACTTTTGGCGAACCTCGCCCTGTGTGCCTAGCTGAACCTCCCAAAGTTGCACTCTCTCATTTCGACGCCTGCACCAGGTGTACACGGTTAAGCTTCTGACCTTTCCCATTCCTCAGGCGATTATCCGAGCATTATCAGGTACGACATGGCCGGGTTAAACAAAGCAAAAACGTTGGTGATGACGAGCAATAGAAAGGAAAACGATGAATTTTGTACATTAGAATTGGGAACGACGCAGTAGTGGAGCAAGTGCAAGAATTAGCCGATTAGATAGCAGGATTATACTGGAGGACTGAAGCAAGGAAGCTACCAGATGAAGACTGGCACAGGCGAAGAAAGGCTCTTTTCTCGTGTGGGATATTAATACTGAATTGAGTAAGACGTTACAGAAATCATTTGTCTGGATAACATGGTCGTTCAGCAGTGAAATGTGGACCATCGGAATCCAGAGAGGCAGAATTTTTAGGATTTGGTGGAACTGAAACATGTTAAAAATTAAATAGAGCGATAAAGCACAAAAGGAAGTGGTGTTCAAAGGAATAGGTGAAAAAAAAAGAAGTCCGTTACTACCGAAGGGAGACGGCCTAGCGGGACATGTGCTGTGGCATCCAGAAGTAAGTTTACGCTGAAAGGAGCAGTATAAGAGGAAAATAGTAGGAGCATAGTAGACAATACAAAACATTACGGATGACTTAGAATCTTTTAGGTACCAAGAAATGAAAAAAAAACATAAACGGAAAACATCGTTGACACATCAACCTGAACGAAAAACTGATTGCTTAAAAAGGTTGAAAGTGGTTCACTGATATTATTTCGTGACAATTTTTTCCGTCACTACGTGATATTTTAGGGGTTATAGATCGCAAAATGGCTCTGAGCACTATGCGACTTAACTTCTGAGGTCATCAGTCGCCTAGAACTTAGAACTAATTAAACCTAACTAACCTAAGGACATCACACACATCCATGCCCTAGGCAGGATTCGAACCTGCGACCGGAGCGGTCCCTCGGGTCCAGACTGTAGCGCCTAGAACCGCACGGCCACTCCGGCCGGCTATATATCGCAAAACGGACAGGCGTCAAACTGAGAGATCCCGTGTAGTTCGATAAAGTTTCCGTTAAATCGTCCCTCTCTGGCCAGGAATTGCGATTTTCAGGATTGGACACACGCTTCAGCAGATCGTATGCTTTTAATGAAACATGAATTTCTACCACTGAGTTTGCTTGTAGTAGGTTGTGTTGCTCGCATATTACTTGAGGTCAGCAGTTTCGGCCGCGCGGGATTAGCCGAGCGGGCTAAGGTGCTGCAGTCATGGACTGTGTGGCTGGTCCCGGCACTGGTTCGAGTCCTCCCTCGGGCGTTGGTGTGTGTGTTTGTCCTTAGGATAATTTAGGTTAAGTAGTGTGTTAGCTTGGGGACGGATGACGTTAGCCGTTAAGTCCCATAAGATTTCACACACATTTGAACATTTTTTTTCAGTAGTTTCGCTCTCATGCTCGGATATTAGGTGTGGACTTACGACAAAATTTCTAGTTGGCGTGATAAATGGCAGTTAGCAGTAAATGTAGAAAAATGTAAGTTGATGCGGATGAGTAGGAAGAACAAACCCGTAATGTTAGGGTACAACATTAATAATGTCCTGCTTGAAACAATCACGTCGTATAAATATCTGGGCAAAATGCTGCAAAGCGACATGAAATGGAACGAGCATTGAGGATTGTGTTAAGGAAGGTGAATAGTCGACTTGTCATTTCTTGGATAACTGAAGCCATGCAGCTTAAGCAAAACTGTTGCTGCTAATTTTTGCTGAAATGATACGAAGACAACACTGATGTTTTTTCGTGGCACAGTCAGTGGGTAGGTTGTGTGTCAGTGTGACTTCGGCCTGTTGGCCCTTCGCCACATCCTTACTAACTTTTCTGATCTCGTTTTTACAGTTTCTCCTTCCTGTGTTCTTAAACGGGTTGCTGTTCGTCGTATTTTACATTTGCGTGAAGACACATTTAGGAGAAGCAGAGGCTATGTAGCGAATTTTTCAACTGCAATCGATGAAACTAGCAGGGGGTAGCCAATTACCGTGATTACTATGGGAAAAGTGTGACGAGTATTTTCGTTTCACACTGATTCAACAGTGTAAGTACACTTAACTGACGACAGTATGGAAAACGTTATGAACCTGTTCTACCGTTGTTCACAGCGTTATAGTGTAGTAAGAATAAGATTATCCTTAAAACTGGTGCCTACTGCTGGGAGGCATTGATGCCCAAAGGAACAACAGTTTCTGTCCAAGTAGTTTCAGACATCACCAGTTTGGCTTAAAATAGGCATCATGTCACCTTTGCGATTTCGTTGTAAAGGGGGAATCTGCAGACAAGAGTTTC
Source organism: Schistocerca serialis cubense (assembly GCF_023864345.2). Classification (NCBI taxonomy): domain Eukaryota; kingdom Metazoa; phylum Arthropoda; class Insecta; order Orthoptera; family Acrididae; genus Schistocerca; species Schistocerca serialis. Next base: position 863,927,683 of record NC_064641.1, on the reverse strand, counting down.
TCAAGCTGGTCACACCACTAACAGCATCTCTCACTTATGCAGGGTGGTCCATTGATCGTGCCCGGGCCATATATATCACAAAATAAGCGTCAAACGAAAAAACTACAAAAAACGAAACTCGTCTAGCTTGAAGGGGGCAACCAGATGGCGCTGTAGTTGGCCCGCTAGATGGCGCTGCCATAGGTCAAAAGGATATCAACTGCGTTTTTTTTTTTAACTAAGGACCCCGATTTTTATTACATATTCGTGTATTACGCAAAGAAATATGTATGTTTTAGTTGGACCACTTTTTTCGCTTTCTGATAGATGGCGCTGTAATAGTCAAAAAACATATGGCTCCCAATTTTAGACGAACAGTTGGTAACAGGTAGGTTTTTTAAATTAAAATATAGAACGTAGGTACGTTTGAACATTTTATTTCGGTTGTTCCAATGTGATACAGTACCTTTGTGAACTTATCATTTCTGAGAACGCATGCTGTGGAAGTGTTAATACCTGTAAGTACCACATCAGTGCAATAAATGCTCAAAATGATATCCGTCAACCTCAATGCATTTGGTACTATGTGTAACGACATTCCTATCAACAGCGAGTAGTTCGCCTTCCGTGATGTTAGCACATGCATTGACAATGCGCTTACGCATGTTGTCAGGCGTTGTCGGGGGATCACGATAGCAAATATCCTTCAACTTTTCCCACAGAAAGAAATCGGGGGGACATCAGATCCGGTGGACGTGCGGGCCATGGTATGGTGCTTCGACGACCAATCCACCTGTCACGAAATATGCTATTCAATACCGCTCCAACCGTACGCAAGCTGTGTGCCGGACATCATGTTGGAAGTACATCGCCATTCTGTCATGCAATGAAACATCTTGTAGTAACATCGGTAGAACATTACGTAGGAAATTCGCATGCATTGCACCATTTAGATTTCCATCAATAAAATGGGGGCCAATTATCCTTCCTCCCATAATGGCGCACCATACATTAACCCGCCAAGGTCGCAGATGTTTTACTTGTCGCAGCCATCGTGGATTTTCCGTTGCCCAATAATGCACAGTATGCCGGTTTACGTTACTGCTGTTGCTGAATGACGCTTCGTCGCTAAATAGAACGCGTGCAAAAAATCTTTCATCGTCCCGTAATTTCTCTCGTCCCCAGTGGCAGAACTGTACACGACGTTCAAAGTCGTCGCCATGCAATTCCGGGTGCATAGAAATATGGTACGTGTGCAATCCATGTTGATGTAGTACTCTCATCAAAGAAGTTTTTGAGATTCCCGATTTTCGCGCAATTTGTCTGCTACTGATGTGCGGATTAGCCACGACAGCAGCTAAAACACCTACTTGGGCTTCATCATTTGTTGCAGGCCATGGTTGACGTTTCACATGTGGCTGAACACTTCCTGTTTCCTTAAGTAACGTAACTATCCGGCGAACGGTCCGGACACGTGGATGATGTCGCCCAGGATACTGAGCAGCATACATAGCACACGCCCGTTGGGAATTTTCATCACAATAGGCATACGTCAACACGATATCGACGTTTTCCGCAATCGGTAAACTGTCCATCGTATCACGGGTAATGTATCACAAAGCAAATACCGTCTGCACTTTCGGAATGTTACGTGATACCACGTACTTATACGCTTGTGACTATTACAACGCCATCTATCAGAAAGCGAAAAAAGTGGTCCAGCTAAAACATTCATATTTCTTTACGTACCACACGAATATGTAATAAAAAATGGGGGTTCCTATTTAAAAAAAACGCAGTTGATATCCGTTTGGAAGCGCCATCTGGTTTCCCCCTTCAAGCTAGACGAGTTTCGTTCTTTGTAGTTTTTTCGTTTCATGCTTATTTCGTGAGATATTTGGCCCGGTCACTATGAATGGACCACCCCGTATCAGTGAGAGATTTTGTCAAGGCTGAAGAACGATTTAATTCCAGGAACGTTAGTAGACTTGAGAAGCGTAATCCAAGGCATCGAAGCCGTCCACAGCGGACCTTCTTCGTAGAATTGGGACAGGAGAGGCCTGCCGCTTTGACGTCAGTCGTATTGCACATTTAGGTTAACATCTTTCCGCCATAAGAAACCATAAAAACTTGTCTGTTTCAGGTAGTGCAAATATCATTTCTCTGGGGATTGGTTCACAGTTCCCCGATCGGTTGTCTATCTGCCATTTCGACCTTCATACGACGATTGAAAGGAGGGACAGTGATTTCCGAGAACTGTTATTGAAAGGCCGTTGAACATTGTCGGATCCTGCTGTGTCCCACTCGCTCATCCACCGGTGAGAGTCGAGTGTCTTGCGACCGTCGTCCTCGGCATTCTGGCTGCTAATTTGGAACTATGTTTACTCCACAAGGGGCAACAAATTAAAAATCGTCAGACTAATCATTCACAATGCTTGACATGCAGTCCGTTGTGAGTGAAGAGTGAAGAAATACCCTACTAGCCATTAAAATTGCTACACGACGAATATGACGTGCTACAGACCCGAAATTTAATCGACAGGAAGAAGATGCTGTGATATGCAAATGATTAGTTTTTCAGAGCATTCACACAAGGTTGGCGCCGCTGGTGACACCTACAACGTGCTGACATGAGGAAAGTTTCCAACCGATTTCTCATACACAAACAGCAGTTGACCGGCGTTGCCTGGTGAAACGTAGTTGTGATGCCTCGTGTAAGGAGGAGAAATGCGTACTATCACGTTTCCGACTTTGATAAAGCTCGGACTGTAGCCTATTGCGATTGCCGTTTATCTTATCGCGACATTGCTACTCGCGTTGGTCGAGATGCAATGACTGTTAGCAGAATATGAAATCGGTGGGTTCAGGAGGGTAATACGGAACGCCGTGCTGGATCCCAACGGCCTCGTATCACTAGCAGTGATGACAGGCATCTTATCGGCATGGCTGTTACGGATCGTCGCGGTGAACGCACATTGGAAGCGTGCATTCGTCATCACCATACTGGCGTATCGCTCGACGTGGTGGTATGGCGTGCCATTGGTTACACATCTCAGTCACCTCTTGTTCGCATTGACGGCACTTTGAAATAGTGGTCGTTACATTTCAGATGTGTTACGACTCGTGGTTCCACTCCTCATTCGATCCCTGCGAAACCCTACATTTCAGTAGGATAATGCACGACCGCATGTTGCAGTTCCTGTACGGGTCTTTCTGGGTACAGAAAATGTTCGACTGCTGCCCTGGCCAGCACATTCTCCAGATCTATCACCAATTGAAAACGTCTGGTCAGTGGTGGGCGAGCAACTGGCTCGTCACAATACGCCAGTCACTATTCTTGATGAACTGTGGTATCGAGTTGAAGCTGTACGGGCAACTGTACCTGTACACGCCGTTCAAGCTCTGTTTGACTCAATGCCCAGGCGTATCAAGGCCGTTATTACGGCCGGAGGTGGTTGTTCTGGGTACTGATTTCTCAGGATCTATGCAGCCAAATTGCGTGAAAATGTAATCACCTGTCACTTGTAGTATAATGTATTTGACCAATGAATAGCCGTTTATCATCTGCATTTCTTCTTGGTGTAGCAATTTTAATGGCCAGTAGTGTATTTCCGGAGAGTGCGGGTATTTGTCATGGCGCACCGCCACGTCGCCGCTCAGTTAATCACGCAGGTGGGTGTGGGTCTCGCGACGCCCCCCGCCTCACTTCCGACTGCCGCTCGAATATCTGGCGGCGCGGCGGCGACTTTCCGTGCCGGCCGTATCTGGAATTCGCGATCGAGCCGGCGCGGGGTGCAGGCGGGGAGTCGGCGGCCGGGCGGCTGTGTTCCGCCGGGAAGGCATTCGCGTGCAGCCCGCGATATTAATAGAAGCCAGCCGGCAAGTGGGGCGCGCGCCGAATCGATTCGCATGTCCTCGATTACGGCCCGCTCCTAATGGCGAGTCCCCAGGCCCGCGCCGCCGACGGCCGGCTTATCCTCCTACGACACACCGTCACCAGCTCTATCCCTCCCTTCCCACTCTCGCAACACTTTTCAATGGGAGTGCCGAAAACAGACAACACCTTCTCTGCCTACCACGAACGATATCAGGCAACGATCTCCCAAATTAATAAGGACTTGCCTTTCCTATTCCACTTCCAAACAGCGTGAGGAAATGACGACTGTCTATATGCCTCTCTATGAGTCCTAATTTCTCGTTTCTTGTCCCCATCCATTTATTTGCCACACACAGATATATTGTGAAGAAAAAGTATTGTTGTTGTTGTGTTCTTTTGGTCTTCAGTCCTGAGACTGGTTTGATGCAGCTCTCCATGCTACTCTATCCTGTGCAAGCGCCTTCATCTCCCAATACCTACTGCAAGCTACATCCTCGTGAATCTGCTTGTATTCATCTCTTGGTCTCTCTCTACGATTTTTACCCTCCATGCTGCCCTCCAAGGCTAAATTTGTGATCCCTTGATGCCTCAGAACATGTCCTACCAACCGATCCCTTCTTCTAGTCAAGTTGTGCCACAAACTCCTCTTCCCCCCAATTCTATTTAATACCTCCTCATTAGTTATGTGATTTACCCATCTAATCTTCAGCATTCTTGTGTAGCACCACATTTCGAAAGCTTCTATTTTCTTCTTGTCCAAGCTATTTATCGTCCATGTTTCACTTCCATACATGGGTACACTCCATACAAATACTTTAAGCCGGCCGAAGTGGCCGTGCGGTTAAAGGCGCTGCAGTCTGGAACCGCGAGACCGCTACGGTCGCAGGTTCGAATCCTGCCTCGGGCATGGATGTTTGTGATGTCCTTAGGTTAGTTAGGTTTAACTAGTTGGAAGTTCTAGGGGACTAATGACCTCAGCAGTTGAGTCCCATAGTGCTCAGAGCCAGCCAATACTTTAAGAAACGACTTCCTGACACTTAAATCAATTCTCGATGTTCACAAATTTCTCTTCTTCATAGCAAAACTCCTTTACTACTTTAAGTGTCTCATTTCCTAATCTAATTCCCTCAGCATCATCCGACTTAATTCGACTACATTCCATTATCCTCGTTTTGCTTTTGTTGATGTTCATCTTATATCCTCCTTTCAAGACACTGTCCATTCCGTTCAACTGCTCTTCCAAGTCCTTTGCTGTCTCTGACAGAATTACAATGTCATCGGCGAACCTCTTTTATTTCTTCTCCATGTATTTCAATACCTACTCCGAATTTTTCTTTTGTTTCCTTTACTGCTTTCTCTATATACAGATTGAGAAACATCGGGGAAAGGCTACAATCCTGTCTCACTGTCTTCCCAAGCACTGCTTCCCTTTCATGTCCCTCGACTCTTATAACTGCCATCTGGTTTCTGTACAAATTGTAAATAGCCTTTCGCTCCCTGTATTTTACCCCTGCCACCTTTAGAATTTGAAAGAGAGTATTCCAGTCAACATTGTCAAATGTTTTCTCTAGGTCTACAAATGCTAGAAACGTAGGTTTGCCTTTCCTTAATCTATTTTCTAACATAAGTCGTAGGGTCATTATTGCCTCACGTGTTCCAATATTTCTACGGAATCGCAACTGATCTTCCCCGAGGTCGACTTCTACCAGTTTTTCCATTTGTCTGTATTGAATTCGCGTCAGTATTTTGCAGCCGTGACTTACTAACTGATAGTTTGGTAATTTTCACATCTGTCAACACCTGCTTTCTTTGGGATTGGAATTGTTATATTCTTCTTGAAGTCTGAGGGTATTTCGCCTGTCTCATACATCTTACTCACCATATGGTAGAGTTTTGTCAGGACTGGCTCTCCCAAGGCTGTCAGTAGTTCTAATGGAATGTTGTCTACTCCCGGGGCCTTGTTTCGACTCAGGTATTTCAGTGCTTTGTCAAACTCTTCACGCAGTATTATATCTCCCATTTCATCTCCATCTAAATCCCCCTCCATTTCCATAATATTGTCCTCAAGTGCACCGCCCTTGTATAGACCCTCTATATACTCCTTCCACGTTTCTACTTTCCCTTCTTTGCTTAGAACTCGGTTTCCATCTGAGCTCTTGATATTCATACAAGTGGTTCTCTTTTCCTCAGAGGCCTCTCTAATTTTCCTGTAGGCAGTGTCTATCTTACCTCTAGTGAGATAAACCTCTACATCCTCGCATTTGTCCTCTAGCCATCCCTGCTGAGCCATTTTGCACCTCCTTTCGATCTCATTTTTGAGACGTTTGTATTCCTTTTTTCCTGCTTCATTTATTGCATTTTTATAACCTTTCATCAATTAAATTCATTATCTGTTCTGTTACCCAAGGATTTCTACTAGCCCTCGTCTTTTTACCTAGTTGATCCTCTGCTGCCTTCACTACTTCATCCGTCAAAGCTACCCATTGTTCTTCTACTGTATTTCTTTCTCCCATTAAGTTACTTAAATTAGATGCATATGGTTACGCGAACCATTTTTACGTACGTTGTATCAAAATACATTATCTCTGCCTACAAAAGGCGGTTGGGAGCTACAATAAAAATACTACAGTTTTTTCCCTGTGTCTGCGAAACTAGATAAATTTGCACTGTTGCACTTGAAATGTATTTGAACCGTTCCTTTTTGCTACAAAGCACAGAACAATTCCACATTTTCCGCATTTTAGAGTCGACTGACCTGAGGTTCGGCTTCTCTCGGTAACATTCGTGGAGCGACGTATGCGCTTTCACGCACAGACAGATTTGGCTTCGGTTCCGTGTAACATGTGCTAGCAGTTTGCGCAACACCATGGACTCTGGTTAAGTTCTAAAGGGAACCTGTAAACGGCCACTTACATAGAATGGAAACCCAAGCATTCCCTGCCGACATAGCGACCGTTGAAGTTCATGTTCATATAAACAGCCGCAGCTCACGTTATTACTTGCTTTGAGTAGTTTCGGTCGCATCCTCTGATATTCGCTGCGCTGATAGCAATATATAACCGGTTAGAAGCACCATTCGGTACCAAGCGGTTGACTTCTAGCGGTGCTTCTGACCCCTAACATTTTGCAATCAGTGCAATGAATCTGTACCACTGCTGGTCATTTCCTTTCCTTTTCCACTTGCAAACAGAGCGAGGGAAAAACGACTCTCTATGTGCTTCTGTCTCTCTATATGCACTGTCTCACCGAGGGACGTAGAATGCTGTATGACGAGACGCAAATGGGCGCCCCTGCATCTCACTATTGGGACTGTCTTTTAAAAGAATCCATAGAGGTGCGATTATCTGATAATCTTATTAATAGAGACAAGGGTTACCTTTTAAGTAAGACTTGAAACCCGGCGTTATCAAGCATTAATAAACAACGGTCTGTGTTTCGATTGTCGGAATGATGATTAATTTTTGATAGCCGTATCTCGATTTCTCCTGTTTCAACCACTGGGGCGCTGTATATTTACTTTCGCTAGAGGGCGTTTACGGCACCTTCTCGCGCACGCGTTGTGGGTCTTCTGCGGCCTATATAGGGGCCGCCGCTTGCGCTGAGAAGTCAATTCCGACGAGATCGTGTACCAGCACTCTCACCTGAAGACCGCTGAAATATTCTGTCAAGATGACGTTATGATCCGGCTGCACACCCAAGAAGAATATTTTCAATTATTACGCCGGGAAAGGCTTCAGAGTCACGTGATGAAAAGTTGGATTAATAACTTTGAAGAGACTGGATCTGCCCTCAAGAAGAAACCAACACGACGACCATGAAGTGTGCGTTCTCCAGCGAACGTTGAAGTTGTACGCGAGTCTCTCTTAATGGAGCCCACGGCGTTGAATTCGTGGACAAGCAGCAGTGGTTGGAATGTCCCCGGAGAGTGTTCGCAGAATTCTTCATCTTGATTTAAAAATTTCATGCGTATAAACTACAGATGGTGCAACAATTGAAGGACAACGATTAGCGGTTACGACTCGGATGCTGTCGACAAGTGATAACTAAAATAAACAATGACGATGAATTTCTAAACAAGTCGTGGATTGCAGATGAGGCACATTTTCATCTCGGAGGTTATGTGAATAAACAGAACTACCGTTACTGGGCAAACACAAATCCTAATGACGTTCATGAGCGCACTTCACACGCTAGTAAAGTGACGGTGTGGTGTAGTGTTTCATCACTTGAAATTATCGGACCGTATTTTTTAATAAATGAACAGGGAAACACAATCGTTACGTGGAGATGTTACGAACTTTCGTTACACCTGCATTGAACAACTTTCCAAACGTTCAAGAAGCCTGGTTTCAACAGGACGAAGCGGCATCACACACTGCCCGCCAATCAGTGACATACGTGCGAGAATTCTTTGGCAACCGTGTGATCTCACAATTCGGTAACATTCCCTGGCCCCCTAGATCGCCAGATTTATCCGTTTGTGATTTTTCCTTGTGGGGCTACCACAAGAGCAAATTCCACACGACTCAACCAAAAACCCTGGACGAGTTAAAACATAGAATTCGGGATGCGCTGGCCGGGGTGGCCGAGCGGTTCTGGGCGCTACAGTCTGACCCCGCGCGACAGCTACGGTCGCAGGTTCGAATCCTGCCTCGGGCATGGATGAGTGTGATGTCCTTAGGTTAGTTAGGTTTAAGTAGTTCTAAGTTCTAGGAGACTGAGATGCTGCAGCGGTCAATGAGCAATCTCAGCAGCAGATTTCCCGAATGCATTCGTACAGGAGGACGCCATCTAAAGGACGTAATTTTTAAAAAAATGATAATGCCATCAGTGTTTCGTAAATGGCAAAGCTGTAAGTCTTTAATTCCTATGAATGCAATTTCTTCCCTTCATCACTTCTAGTTTTATTGGTTTGGGGAAATGTTCCCGTTTTTCTGTGTCGCCCTGTTTATGGAGTAATTACTCAAGTTATTTCATAATGATGCGGCATTTAGCGAAAGAGTACAGGACGAAATGGATTAATCGACAACCAGAGGACCTGTCTATATTGGAGGAATGCAGAAGGACCTGTCTCTACGTTTATGGAATGATGCCGCTTAACGGGTTTTACATAGCGCAGTAGCGAGTGATGGTTCATCCAGACGTCGTATAGCTGCATCTGGCACGTAAACTGGCCAATAAGAACGCAGGCGCAAAAGGGTTTGCGCGCTCATTGGCCAGTTTACGGGCCACATACAGTACAGTAGAGTGCACAGAGTGGGATGCGGGGCTCGTCCTAGTTGGAGCGCCGTGTAAATCGAGTTTTATGGGACCTGCCTGAGAGCCTCGCGCGGTGCCACCTGCCACACCCGGGCTTACTGACTGACAGCACAGGCTTCGCCGCGGTTTGAGATGTCACACCTCTTTTGGCTTCTGCAGTTTTCTATCTGAAAACATCGAATTCCTATAAAATTTGCCATATTCAGCTACAGTACTGAAAGGATGTTAACACTACCACTTCGAAGGTTTTGCTGCGTAAACATATCCTTTCTGATAGCACGAAATATTGAAAAATATAAAAATGCGAACAGCAGGGAAGTGAAGTGTCGTCGTAATGATCTGCGGTAGCACCAAACAATCGTAGTCGAGAAAAATACTTATGTTATCGTCTTTGTTACCAGTGCTCTAGCTTCCATGCAAGCAGAGGCATTATATCACTGTGCACAAATACGCTCTCACTTGCTTCACAAACCAGCGATAAGGAATATTACTGAATTCCAATCAAGAACAACTGCCAAGATGAGAAACAGAGAAGTAGATATCCTCGGTATAGCAAAGCAGCTCAAATCAATTAATAAAGGCAAGGCCTCCGGTCCAGATTTCATACCAGTCAGGTTCCTCTCGGAGTATGCTGATACAAAAGCTCCATATTTAGCAATTGTATACAACCGCTCGCTCACAGAAAGATACCTAAAGACTGGAAAATTGTTCTGGCCAAACCAATACCCAAAAAGGGAAATAGGAGTAAACCGCTGAATTACAGGCCCATACCATTAACGTCGATTTGCAGTAGGGTTTAGGAACGTATACTGTGTTCCAACAATATGAATTACCTCGAAGAAAACGATTTGTTGATAACTAGTCAGCACGGATTCAAAAAATATCGTTCTTGCTAAACACAACTAGCTCTTTATACTCATAAAGTAATGAATGCTATAGACAGGGGATGTCAAATTGATTCTGTATTTTTAGATTTCCAGAAGGCTTTCGACACCGTTCCTGACAAGTGTCTTTTAACCAAACTGCGTGCCTATGGAATATCGCCTCAGTTGTACGAATGATCTGTGATTTCCTGTCAGAAAGGTCACAGTTCGTAGTAATAGACGGAAAGTAATCGAGTAAAACAGAAGTAATATCCGGCGTTCCCCAAGGAGACAATCTGAGTAGCCGTCTTAGATTGTTTGCAGATGATGCTGTCATTTACCGTCTTGTAGAGTCATCAGATGATCAAAACGACTTGCAAAATGATTTAGATAAGATATCTGTTTGGAGCGAAAAGTGACAATTGGCCCTGAATAAAGAAAAGTGTGAAGTTATTCTCATGAGTACTAAAAGAAATCAGCTAAATTTCGATCTGAAGGCTGTAAATACTTAGGGAATATAATTACAAATAACCTGAATGGGAACGATCACATAGATAATATTGTGGGTAGAGCAAACCAAAAACTGCAATTCATTGGCAGATCGCTTAGAAGGTGCAACAGGTCTACTAAAGAGACTGCTTACACCACGCTTGGCCGCCCTATTCTGGAGTATTGCTGTGCGGTGTGGGATCCGCATCAGGCGGGACTGACGGATGATATCGAAAAAGTTCAAAGAAGGGCAGTTCGTTTTGTACTACCGCGAAATAGGGGAGATAGTGTCACAGACATGATACGTGGAGTGGCAATCATTGAAACAGAGGCGTTTTTCGTTGCGGCGGAAATCTCTCATGAAATTTCAATCACCAGTTTTCTCCTCTGATTGCGAAATCATTCTGTTGGCACCCATCTACACAGGGAGAAATGATCATCACGAGAAAATAAAAAAAATCGGTGTTCGCACTGAAAAATTTTAAGTGCTCGTATTTCCCGCGCACCGTTCGAGAGTGGAACGGTAGAGAGAGAGCTTGAAAGTGGTTAATTGAACCCTCTGCCAGGCACTTTATTGTGAATAGCAGAGTAATCTCGCAGATGTAGATATAAATCAAGTTTTTGTGCTGGAGGCACAGTTCGGTGACTTCAGTCGTGTAAGGAGTCGCGGCGAAGAGAATATGCTTCGGTTCTTTGCCACCTCCAAAGTTTGTCTTAGGGATACGGCTGTGTCGTAGATTATGGCGGTAGTCGCTGGCAATAAAGAAGTAAAGCCATATGGCATGGTTAGCTGGCAGAGCCCTAAGGGCAGGCTCGGGCGCCTCACTAAAAGCTTTCTCGTCTCCTTCGCGCACAGTGCCGCCTTTACTTCGAGGAGTGTGGGGTTGTGTGCTGAAGTGTATCGGAGAAGTGCGGGTGACATTGTGTGCGGTATAGTGTAATGTGGATGTGTGGGTGAAATTTGGTGCCGGCACGAAGCGTTACTCCTCTCGAATAGCACCAATGGGGCCTCCGAGCTTAACATCCACATTCGAAAGACGAATCCCATCGACACTGACACGTCCCCTCACTGCATGAGACTTGCGAAGAGTTTTGGAATTTAATGCGGGATGTTGGCGCTGAGTCTGGTGATCAGGAACTCCACGCCAGTATCTTTGCTCCCCTTCGGCGTAAAAAGCCACTGGCAGTGATTCATCCATTGAGTGTTGCAGTTGAGGACCTGCATGTGATATCCATAAAGACGTCTGGATGTATGACTCAGTGCGTCGTCGTGCTATAACATGGACCGAGTTTTCTGACACTTTTACAAGTGCCTTCTACTGAGAGCATATTGGGCCACTCCTATTCTCTCTTAAATATTTTTTTTTTATCGCATCGATGATTTACCAAGAATAAGAACTCGTGACTGGATAACGAAAGTGGTAAGAAGGGCCGCTGAAACCTTTCGTTGATCATAAATTTTACTTATTTCTTATTACTAATCTACTCGCCATTAAAATTGCCACTCCACGAAGATGACGTGCTACGGACGCGAAATTTAACCGACAGGAAGAAGATGCTGTGATATGCAAATGATTAGCTTTTCAGAGCATTCACACAAGGTTGGCGCCGGTGGCGACACCTACAACGTGCTGACATGAGGAAAGTTTCCAACCTATTTCTCATACACAAACAGCAGTTGACCGGCGTTGCCTGGCGAAACGTTGTTGTGATGCCTCGTGTAAGGAGGAGAAATGCGTACCATCACGTTTCCGACTTTGATAAAGGTCGGATTGTAGCCTATCGCGATTGCGGTTTATCGTATCGCGACATTGCTGCTCGCGTTGGTCGAGATCCAGTGACTGTTAGCACAATATGGAATCGGTGGGTTCAGGACGGTAATACGAAAAGCCGTGCTGGATCCCAACGGCCTCGTATCACTAGCAGTCGAGACGACAGGCATCTTATGAGCATGACTGCAACGGATCGTGCAGCCACAGCTCGATCCCTGAGTCAACAGATGGGGACGTTTGTAAGACAACAACCATCTGCACGAACAGTTCGACGACGTTTGCAGCAGCATGGACTATGAGCTCGGAGACCGTGGCTGCGGTTACCCTTGACGCTGCATCACAGGCAGGAGCGCGTGCGATGGTGTACTCAGCGACGAACCTGGGTGCACGAACGCACATTGGAAGCGTGTATTCGTCATCGCCATGCTGGCGTATCACCCGGCGTGATGGTATGGGGTGCCATTGGTTACACGTCTCGGTCACCTCTTGTTCGCATTGACGGCACTTTGATCAGTGGACGTTACATTTCAGATGTGTTACGACCCGTGGCTCTACCCTTCATTCTATCCCTGCGGAACACTACATTTCAGCAGGATAATGCACGACCGCATGTTGCAGGTCCTGTACGGGCCTTTCTGGATACAAAAAATGTTCGACTGCTGCCCTGGGCAGCACATTCTCCAGATCTCTCACCAATTTAAGAAGGTCAATGGCCGGTTAGCCTGAAGTATATGAAGATGTCCGAAAGAACAGATACCATCCTCATATATTCATGTATAAAATTTCCTACGTCGTGTATCGTACGAAACAAGTTGGGTGGAGCGACCAGAACTTCTCATTGTGCAGGGTTATGTGAGAGATACGTGTCCGTATTGCATCGCTGTCGTCTATTGTGAACCAGTGAAGTTGGTTCATTCACAGGATGGCGCACGAAACGATCCAATATTTGTTTTGGCATTAATTATTTAGGTTATCAGTTGTTATTATGCGTTTGGCAGAAGTGAGAGTATCTTGTGGAGATTACTTCCTTTTCTTTCGGAGTGCACTGTTTATGCATCGTTCTTAGATGGATGACAGAGAGAGTGACGAACAGCGCGTTAAAACTCCGTTATTTTTTTCGTGAATCGGAAAGTGTGGTGTTTTCACACATACGGTTTCGTGCACTTTTTAAAACTAGATAGTCGTCCTCATTTAAAACAATGTGTAGATTTGGAAAACATTTAATAGTGGTGGTTCAGTACTTGCGAGGAAGCGCGAGCGGCCTGCTGTGTTCGTTCTCCACCGATCATCGAGCTGTCGGAACTGCGCTATTGAGGAGGTGCGGCAAATCAACGAGGAATACAGCGACACAGCGAATTCTAAAACTCATCCGTACCAAATGACAGTGTTGCCTAAAATAACGGCGAACAAAAAACATCGAACAATGACATTCACTGAATGTACTGTGAATCAAGGCGTAGTGTTCAGTGATTCTGTTGATTTTCAAATGTGGCACATTTTTACGTTGATGGCGTGTCCTTTTTTTTTTTGTCATCAGTCTACTGACTGGTTTGATGCGGCCCGCCACGAATTACTTTCCTGTGCTAACCTCTTCATCTCAGAGTAGCACTTGCAACCTACGTCCTCAATTATTTGCTTGACGTATTCCAATCTCTGTCTTCCTCTACAGTTTTTGCCCTCTACAGCTCCCTCTAGTACCATGGAAGTTATTCCCTCATGTCTTAGCAGATGTCCTATCATCCTGTCCTTAATAAACAGAATGTGCTCTTTTGGGCTTCCGAGAATCCAAGCATGCTTCAGGAAAATGTGCATCACGCTCCAAGAATTACTGTATGGGCCCCTATCTCAAATCATGAGGTAATAGGGCTATTGTTTTTAGAAAAAAAAAGGGTTCAAATGGCCCTGAGCACTATGGGACTTAACATCTGAGGTTATCAGTCCCCTAGAACTTAGAACTACTTAAACCTAACTAAGCTATTGACATCACACACATCCATGCCCGAGGCAGGATTCGAACCTGCGACCGTAGCGGTCGCGCGGGTCCAGACTGAAGCGCCTAGAACCGCTCGGCCACACAGGCCGGCTTTTAGAAAACAAAGAGAACAGTGAACGTTGTGTAAACAGGCTGCGTAATAACTTTGTTCCTCAGCTTCTTGGAAAAGGGTTTCAATTGTAAACTCTTGGTTCATGCAGCATGGAGCCAAAGCACATATAGTTGGTGTCTTAGAATTCCTACATGAAACTTTCAACGGAAATGTCGTTTCAGATAGGTTTCCTAACAGTTTCGCGTGTGGACAAAAGTCTCCCGAACAGTACTGACTTGAATCCGTGTGATTTTCCTCTTTGGGAATTTCTAAAGGAAAAGATTTGCGCTAAATGTCCTCGTACAGCGACGGAACTGGAAGTGCTGGTGACTGAGACATCCAGCCAGATATCCAAAGATGTGTGTCGGCGAGTAATTCAGCTCATAGGAGTTCGTGTTGAAGAAGTGGGTAGACGTAATACTGGTCGTACTGAACACGTCATAAGCGTAACATGAGATTCATTTATCTCGTTAACTCATTATATTTTACATTTACATCGTAGTGACAAAAGTCACGGGCAGCGATATGCACGTATACAGATGGCGGTAGTTTCGCGTTCACAAGATGTAAAAGAGCAGTTCATTGACGGAGCTCTAGTTTGTACGCAGGTGATACACGTGAAATGGTTTCCGACGTGCTTGTGGCCGTACAACGGGAATTAACAGAATCTGAACGCAGAGTGGTAATTGGAGCTGGACGCATCGGACATTCCATTTCGGAAATATTTGAGGAATTCAGTATTACGAGATCCACAGCGTCAAGACTGTGCCGAGAATACCAAATTTCAGGCGTTGCCTCTCACCACGGACACCGCAGTAGCCGACAGCCTTCAGTTAACGACCGAAAGCAACGGTATTTGCGTGGAGGTGTCAGTGCTACCAGACAAGCAACGCTGCGTCAAATAACTGCAGAAATGAATGTGGGACGACGTACGTATCCGTTAGGACAGTGCGGTGAAATTTGGCGTTAATTGGCTGTGGCAGCAGACAATCGACCCGAGTGCCTTTGGTAACAGCACGACATCGCATGCAGCGCCTCTCTTGGGGCTCGTGATCATATCGGTTGGGCCCTAGAAAACTGGAAAATCACGGCCTGCTCAGATGAGCCCCGATTTGAGAACTGATGGTAGTGGGCGAATGTGGCACAGACCCACGAAGTCATAGACCCAAGTTGTCAGCAAGGCACTGTGCAAGCTGGTAGTGGCTCCGTAATGTTGTGGGCTGTGTTTACATGGAATACACCGGGTCCTCCGGACCAACTGAACCGATCATTGGCTGGAAATGGTTATCTTCAGCTACTGCTCAAATGAGCCCCGATTTGAGAACTGATGGTTGGGGGCGAATGTGGCAAAGACCCACGAAGCCATAGACCCATCCGTTCCACCTGTCAGTCTTCGTCAACAATTCCTCGCTCTTCTTGCCTCGTTTCGTGATGCAGATGTAGTCTACACCGATGGTTCTTGGTCGATGGACGCACTGGGTTTGCTTTGTCCACGGCGACTACATTGAGCAGCATTCCCTGCCTTGTGGGAGCAGTGTTTTCACAGCGGCGCTGGTTGCTTTTTATCGTGCACTCGCTCACCTTTCCTCCTGCTCTGTGGAGTCATTTGTCATATGCAGTGACTCCCTGAGTGGATTGCAAGCACTCGACCAGTGTTTTTCTCGGGACGCTTTGGTACGTCGTATTCAAGATGCTGTTTTTGCTCTCGCCGAATGTGGTCGTTCAGCGACGTTTGTGTGGACCCCGGGCCATATCGGCATTCCAGGAAACGAACGTGTCGATCGGTTGGCCAAGCAGGCCACCACTTCGCCACCCCTGGAGCTTGGTCTCGTGGAAAGAGACCTCCGGTCAGCCCTACAGCGCAAGGTTCGTGATGTCTGGACCTCTGAGTAGTCTGTCTTGAACACGCCAAATAAGCTCCGCATGGTCAAGTCATCCACCGCCGTATGGAACTCATCCTTGAGGGGCACGCGTAGGGACTCAGTTGTTCTCTGCCGTCTCCGAATTGGATATACGCGGTTGACCCACAGCTATCTCCTTCGTCGTGAGAACCCACCCAAGTGTCGCTGTGATGCAGGGCTGACAGTGGTCCATCTTCTGATGGACTGCCCCCTTTTAGCCCCCTTGCGGCAGTCCTTTAATTTACCAGCTGCACTTCCTTTAATTCTAGGTGACGATGCCTCTATAGCTGACTCGGTTTTACGTTTTATCCGTGCAGCTGGGTTTTATCACTCACTCTAGTGTGGGCGCTCTTGCCTGATTTCTCAGGCTACACTCACTCCAGCGACTTTTATTTGTGACGTGGATACCAAATTAGTGTCTTTAATGGCAACAAGTTGTGTTGGTACCTCTATCAACGCTTTTCAGCTGGAGGTTCTTGGTTTGTAGTTGAGTGGTTGACCATTTACCTGATCCATCAACCACTGTAGTCTGTTCTACTCTAGTCAACTACTTGCTCTGCTCCTTTTAAGTGTCCTCTATTTTGTGTTACTGCGGTGTTCATTTTAGCTCTGTACCCCTTGGTGTTCCCCCCCTCTGGGTGCAGAGGTTACGCTTTTACTGTATAGGCCTTTTACAAGTATGTCTGTTTGGAACTGGGGAGTAATGACCTCGATATTTAGCCCCCATCAAACCCCTAAACCAACCAACCGTAGACCCAAGTTGTCACCAAGGCACTGTGAAAGCTGGTGGTGGCTCCATAATGTTGTGGACTGTGTTTACATGCAATACACTGGGTCCTCCGGTCCAACCGAACCGATCACTGTCTAGAAATGGTTATCTTCAGCTACTTGCAGACCATTAGCAGCCATTCATGGAGTTCATATTCCCGTGGCAATGCGCACACGACCGGGCCACATTTGTTCGCAATTGGTTTGAAGAACATTCTGGACATTTCGAGGGAATGATTTGGCCACCTAGATCGCACGACGTCTATTGTATCGAACATTTATGGGACATAATAGAGAGGTCAGTTCGTGCACAAAATCCTGCATCGGGCAACACTTTCGCAATTATGGACGACTTTAGAGACAGCATGGTTCAGTATTTCTGCAGGGTCTAACAACCCTCCCACAACAAAGGTCAAAAGTTAATTATGATTGTAGTGTTCCTCACGCTGCTAAATATTGCATTTTCGGGCAACAACAAAGTTATATTATGTGGCAGGTGTCATTTCTTGAAATAATGGATAAACTAGGCACTCATCTCTTCGTGTTTCCCACGCTGGTCTCGTTGTGAACTCATGGCTCAACCGTCGAAAATCTAGGTAGTGATGATTCCAAGCTCGGATGCAAAGAGGCCTCGGTGTTATTCCGCGATATTCAAAAGTTTTATAGATGTGTTTCATAAACCGTTCTTGAAGATTAAACTTTTGCAAGTCAGGACAATGGTGATGTAAAAAAGTAATCAGCCCTCCGAATTTAAGTTACACTTCTTTTTTATTACTTCTGTTGCACTGTAACGTGACTCGTTCCAAAACATCAGTTCACAATATAAAACATACTTGAAAATATCTTCCTCACTGTTAAAGTTCACATTTCATAAACTGACTACAATTTGCGTCTTTTTAACATGACGACAAAAACTTGACTCTGTAATAACCGCTTAGGCGCCCAAAAATCAGAGTTACAAGTACGTCAAAGATCATAGTGACAAAAGAAAGAATACACATAAGAATAATATCTTTGCAATATATACATATCGACGAATCGAAGTACTTCGACATTAATGAGATCAAATCTGAATGTTTTCACAGAAATTGTTAACTATTTTACAGAAACACAGTAGGATATTGCTGGTATCGAGAGGTTGAGGTGAGGTGCCGTAATGGTTACGTAATTGAAGTACCATTACAAGGGGAACTTCCGTCGACTTGCTGAGGCCATGCTACGTCGGGCTGCTGCACTAAGCAGGCCGAAAGGAGATCCGACACGATATTAGGAGATACTGCACGACTTTTGTCACCTCTCTGTATGACCGTTTTCACAGAAACAAATTTTGTGTCATTTCGCCCGCTTTCCTGTACTTTCTATGCACTCCACCGAAGCGAGTTGCTTCCGCGTCGGCCGGCCGGAGTGGCCGAGCAGTTCTAGGCGCAACAGTCGGGAACCGCGCGACTGCTACAACCGCAGGTTCGAATCCTGCCTCGAGCATGGATGTTGTGATATTCTTAGGTTAGTTAGGTTTAAATAGTTCTACGTTCTAGGGGACTGATGACCTCAGAAGTTAAGTCCCGTAGTGCTCAGAGCCATTTGAACCACTTTTTGCTTCTGCGTCGCTTTGCGAGTATTATATTGCCTCAATGTGGCCGCGCCCAACATTGGCAAATCAGTATTAACATACGAACCCTGTGAAGATGCGGAATAAGGCCAAGAAGAATACAGTGCCGTCTCGTGCGAGCACATCGCGTTGTTGTGCAGTCTGCGAGCACATCGCATTGTTGTGCAGTGAGGTGCGGAAGGTCGTAAAAAAATGGGTCGAGAGGACAGAATGGTGCCACCTGTAAGCAGGACAGGGAAGATGGTGACATGAAGTCTTGCAGACAGGCAGACACGGCACGGACGGCCGCTGGGGAGGCAGGCAAGTCACGGCCGGGGCTGCGGCCGCGCCGGCTGAGGCCGGAATCGAATCTCTGGCTGGCTGCGAGCAGGACGTACATTGCATTAGCTGCGCAATCCAATATCGGCCCAGGCGAGCCGTCCCACCCCCACCTCGCCGCGCTGCGCCCCGGACCAGTCCCCCTTGCTTATAGGTCCGCCGCCGCCGGCTTCACACTGCCCCCTTCGGGCTTCTCTTTCCCTCGCCAGCTCCTCTTTCTCGCCCTATTTTTTTTTCCGCGCCCCCCCCCCCCCCCGGCCGCGTGTTGCGCGGCCTGGCTCTACCCTCGCGCCCCGTGTTTCGCAGTCACAGCAGGCGAAACACCAGCAGGCGCCGCTGCTCTAGCAATGTTTCACTCCTAGGCGCGCAGCAGCTGTCGCGTAAGACGCGTGACGAGCGTACTGTAATGCAATGCTTCCCAACCTGGGGGTAATTACCGGTTGAGGAGTAAAATGAAATTTTCTGAAACGATTTGATTGTAAATTATTTTCAAAGTACACTACTAGCCATTAAAATTGCTACACCAAGAAGAAATGCAGATGATTCATTGGACAAATATATTATACTAGAACTGACATGTGATTACATTTTCACGCAATTTGGCTGCATAGATCCTGAGAAATCAGTACCCAGAACAACCACCTCTGGCCGTAATAACGGCCTTGATACGCCTGGGCATTGACTCGCAGCTGCCCATGCAGCTTCAACACGATACCACAGTTCATCAAGGGTAGTGACTGGCGCATTGTGACGAGCCAGTTGCTCGGCCACCATTGACCAGACGTTTTCAATTGGTGAGAGATCTGGAGAATGTGCTGGCCAGGGCAGCAGTCGAACATTTTCTGTATCCACAAAGACCCGTACAGGACCTGCAACATGCAGTCGTGCATTATCCTGCTGAAATGTAGGGCTTCGCGGGGATCGAATGAAGGGTAGACCACGGGTCGTAACACATCTGAAATGTAACGTCCACTGTTCAAAGTGCCGTCAATGCGAACAAGAGGTGACCGAAACGTGTAACCAATGCCACCCCATACCATCACGCAGGGTGATATGCCAGTATGGCGATGACGAATACACACTTCCAATGTGCGTTCACCGCGATGTCGCCAAACACGGATTCGACCATCATGATGCTGTAAAGAGATCCTGGATTCATCCGAAAAAATGACGTTTTGCCATTCGTGCATCCAGGTTCGTCGTTGAGTACACCATCGCAGGCGCTCCTGTCTGTGATGCAGCGTCAAGGGTAACCGAGCTGATAGTCCATGCTGCTGCAAACGTCGTCGAACTGTTCATGCAGATGGTTGTTGTCTTGCAAATGTCCCCATCTGTTGACTCAGGGATCGAGACGTGGCTGCACGATCCGTTAGAGCCAAGCGGATAAGATGCCTGTCATCTCGACTGCTAGTGATACGAGGCCGTTGGGATCCAGCACGGCGTTCCGTATTGCTCTCCTGAACCCACCGATTCCATATTCTGCTAACAGTCATTGGATCTCGACCAACGCGAGCAGCAATGTTGCGATACGATAAACCGCAATCGCGATAGGCTACAATCCGACCTTTATCAAAGTCGGAAACGTGATGGTACGCATTTCTCGTCCTTACACGAGGCATCACAACAACGTTTCACCAGGCAACGCCGATCAACTGCTGTTTGTGTATGAGAAATCGGTTGGAAACTTTCCTCATGTCAGCACTTTGTAGGTGTCGCCACCGGCGCCAACTTTGTGTGAATGCTGTGATAAACTAATCATTTGTATATCACAGCATCTTCTTCTTGTCGGTTAAATTTCGCGTCTGTAGCACGTCATGTTCGTGGTGTATCAATTTTAATGTCCAGTAGTGTACTAGCATGAAGGCGTGAAATAATGTGGTGGAGGTTACAGGTTGTGAAAGGAATGTATGATTATGGTCCTCCTAACTTAGTCTACCCACTTCACGCAGACATTTTGTACTTTCTACCATGCGTCTGTGTTAGCCAAATGAATACACATATGTCTCACATGTCTGAATATCTTATGAAAGTGCCTCTCTGAGTTGCAGGTAGTCATTTCACGAATAGCATGTCACAGGAAATAATATGTTGCTTTGCTCTCATTGCTGTGCGCATTTTCTACATTTCGACACTAAGAAGAGTTACATAAAATACCAATCGTGACCTCCAAAGGAAAAAAAACAAACAAGTTGTATTCATGATACTCAATGATTTCATAAGCTGCGACATAGTCGCGAATTGAACAGTTTAGGATAAATTTCCTTTACTTTACTCCTAGGGTCACAAATTTTTTTGTTTGTCATCAGACTGCCGGTTTCAGATCTGTTTTATAAAACCATGTACAGTACGTTAGGACATGTTTTTTTTTATAAAAACGTGTCTAGTATGTTAGGACATGTTTTTATAAAACCATGTCTAGTACGTTAGGACATGTTGTTTTATAAATCAGATCTGAACATAATCATTATAGACCGAAACCGTAATCCAACGACAAAAAAGTAAAGGAAATTTATAGTTAATGATGATGTACGCATGCGTTCAGTAAATAATGCAACACGTTTGTTTTCTGAAAGCGGGTTGGTTTTATTCAGGATTCCAATACACCATATTATTCCCCACTCACTTGGCTACAAAACTTTTTTTTTTTTTTTTTTTTTTTTTTAGTATAATCTCCGTTACACCACCTTACTGAGAGGGTGTGTGTGCCAGCATGGTACCACTTTCATGGTCGGACCCACTATGTTGCTGCATCAATAAAGTCCCCATCATCCACGTACTGGTTCCCACGTAGTGCATCCTTCATCGGGCCAAACAGATGGAAGTAGGAAGGTGCGAGATCCGAGCTGTGCGGTGGATAAAGAAGAACAGCCCAATGGAGTTTCATGATCTCGTCTCGGGTGCACATACTTGTGTCAGTCCTTGCGTTGTCATGGAGAAGGAGAAGTTAGTTTGAATTTTTGTGGCGATGAAAATGCTGAAGTCGTTTCTTCATTAGGGTAGCACAATATTCATCAAAGTTGATCGTTGCACCATGAGGGAGGACATCAAACAGAATGACCCCTTCAGGGACCCGGAAGACTGTCGCCATGACTTACCCGGCTTTGAACTTTTCCTTCAGAGGAGAGGTAGTGTGGCGCCTCTCCATGGGTTGCTGTTTCGTTTCCGGTCCGAAGTGATGAACCTAAGTTTCATGGTCTGTGACGACGTTCAACAAAAAATTGTCACGACGAGCCTCATATTGCGCATGCAATTTTGCGCAGAATTTCATTCATTGCTCTCTACAGTATTCTGGTAGGCACACACCTTTGAGTACTCCAACTGTGGACGACTATGTCAGCACTACCAACAGAGATTCCCAGTTGAGAACCGAGGCGTTTGATTGCGATCTATCGATCACCTCGAATGAGAGTGTCCACACGTTCCAACATTGCAGGAGTCACAGCCGTGTACGGCGGGCCAGCACGCGGGAGATCGGACAGGTTTTGCGCGACCTTGTTGGGATGATGACAGACGCGTCGCCCAACGACTCACCATGCTTTTGTTGACTGCCACGTCTCCGTAGACATTTTGCAATCCCCTACGAATATCTGTGACTCTTTGGTTTTTAGCTAAAACAAACTCTCTGCTTGGAACGCACCCCTCTAACAGACGCCATTTTGTATGTTACATATGTCGCCGCCACATGTTAGAACTTCGTGACACTATATCTCAGGGTCGTGGGTTCGAGCCCCACATTGGGCGCCAATCTCGCGTCCGTCGGCCGTCGTAATTTAATTTATTATTTACTACAGAAATTGATTGGTGATGGTGATTGTTGCCGACTTACGTCGTGGGCCTTAATCAAAATGATATTTCATTCAATTTTGATTTACAATTAAATCCTCTTGTGAAGGTCTCTTTTTTTAACAATATTAATCATCAGTGGAATTTGTTTTTTACGTTAATGAACGTTAGACTCGCTGAATCTTAAAACATGTGCATATAAGTTGAACAATGGAATTGATTTCCTCGGCTAGTCAGTTCTCTTGAAAGCAAAAAATCTTTAGTTATTAATTACAATTGCGGCCCACACACGCGCGAGAGTATTGTTTCTTACCTCCGCTAACCATTGCATTGTAGTCGGAGTCCTGGCTCTGGCTCTCGGCTGTTGTACCGAAAATAAGAATCTTAAAGCAGCGTCGGGCGGCTTTGGAGAAAAATGTATATTATGTTAATAGCGGGCAAGTTTTTCGCTTCCACTAATTTTTATAAGCTAATATCGCCACGTAATGGCGTCGTTGGCTGCATCGGCTGCTGCGATTGTTGGTAAATTACTCGAATGCAGGTTAATACACGGAAGGCGGACATGAAATCGGGATCACCTCTTACAAATTAAAAGTGAACAATCATATTAAATCAATGTATTATCTGCTTAGTTAGTACAAATATACTTACATTTGCCAGCACTCGCAAGATGTCCGTCTACACTCAACCAAGACAAGAGAGGAAGTGAAGACGACTAAAAAATTAACAAAAGTGAGTATCTTGTCATCCCTTTAGATCATTTTGTTATATTTATTTGCCCTCGAAACTTACACAGAGAAATTATTATAATACGGATACATGAGAAAAATGTATATTATTCAATTTTTAACTGTCTCTTCATAATAAATAGTGTTTTTAAGTCTTTTCTTATTATTTCACTGGGGACGCTATATTGACCCCTCATATGTCCAGGTCCCCCCTGGAGCAGGAATGTTACACGAAGTCGTACAACAAATCCGCATTTTTTTTTTCAACTGACATCGGCCGAGAAAAAAAGTGTTGCATTAATCACTGAACGCCCCCCGTGTTTTGTGTAAGCTGTAAATAAATAGTCGCCACTATCAAAGCTTTTGACAATGTTGATTGGAATACTCTCTTTCAAATTCTGAAGGTGGCAGGGGTAAAGGCTATTTACAACTTGTACAGAAAGCAGATGGCAGTTATAAGAGTCGAGGGACACGAAAGGGAAGCAGCGGTTGGGCAGGGAGTGAGAAAGGGTTGTAGCCCATCCCAAATGTTATTCAATCTGTATATCGAACAAGCAGTAAAGGAAACAAAAGGAAAGTTCGGAGTAGGTATTAAAATCCATGGAGAAGAAATAAAGACTTTGAGGTTCGCCGATGACATTGTAATTCTGTCAGAGACTGCAAAGGACTTGGAAGAGCAGCTGAACGGAATGGACAGTGTCTTGAAATATAAGATGAACATCAACTAAAGCAAAACGAGGATAATGGAATGTAGTCGAATTAAATCGGGTGATGCCGAGGGAATTAGACTAGGAAATGAGACACTTAAAGTAGTAAAGGAGTTCTGCTATTTAGGGAGCACAATAACTGATGATGGTCGAAGTAGAGAGGATATGCATGGCAATGGCAATGGCAAGGAAAGCGTTTCTGAAGAAAAAAAATTTGTTAACATCGAGTATAGATTTAAATGTCAGGAAGTCGTTTCTGAAAGTATTTGTATGGAGTGTAGCCATGTATGGAAGTGAAACATGGACGATAAATAGTTTAGACTAGAAGAGAATAGAAGCTTTCGAAATGTGGTGCTACAGAAGAATGCTGAAGATTAGATGGGTAGATCACATAACTAATGAGGAGGTATTGAACAGAATTGGGGAGAAGAGGAGTTTGTGGCACAACTTGACTAGAAGAAGGGATCGGTTGGTAGGACATGTTCTGAGGCATCGAGGGATAACCAATTTAGTATTGGAGGGCAGTGTGGAGGGTAAAAATCGTAGAGGGAGACCAATAGATGAACACACTAAGCAAATTCAGAAGGATGTAGGCTGCAGTAGGTACTTGGAGATGAAGAAGCTTGCACAAGATAGAGTAGCATGGAGAGCTGCATCAAACCAGGTTCAGGACTGAAGACCACAACAACAACAACATCAAAGCTGCAACCCTCGTCTAAGGTAGTTTGGCTACCGCGCTATTTCCACTACGTGGAATGGTGTCGAGACCGGTGACCCGCACACTACGGAGAATACGAGATTCAAATCCGCTACAAACAAAGCAAATCCCACGGAAAAAACGACAGAATAAGTCGATATATAGTAAAAACATTACTCGATGCCGCAGAAACAAGTAGTACGGGCCGGACGCGTTATATAGTACAGACAGCCTTCTCTCGGACACACTGCTGTGATGGCGCCGGCGCGGAAAAAAAAGGAAAATAATTGGGAAACTATCAAACAAACTGACAAGGAGGCGGGCTCATTTGCATGGCGAGATTGGTTCGGTGGTTCGGAATCGGCGGATGGCTATCGGCGTGACAGCTGTCGCGTCACGGCCGGCCGGCAGAGGCCGCTGTCACAGCCGCGCCGCCGCACGCATCGCGTCGCATCCGTCACTGCCGCCGCAATCGCTGCCCGACGGCGCCACGTGCGCGCGATCCCTGCCCCCGCCGCTTTTATTAAAAAACGAAAAATTACAGTACTGTGTTATCCGGAACGCGGTTCCCTACCGCAGGCGGGGTCGGTTAGCAGTGTGCATTCCGGGTCAGTCTGAGAACTTTAAAAGAGTTTGAATTTTGTAAACTCAGTCTGTCGGCCGGCCGAAGTGGCCGCGCGGTTCTGGCGCTGCAGTCTGGAACCGTGAGACCGCTACGGTCGCAGGTTCGAATCCTACCTCGGGCATGGATGTGTGTGATGTCCTTAGGTTAGTTAGGTTTAACTAGTTCTAAGTTCTAGGGGACTAATGACCTCAGCAGTTGAGTCCCATAGTGCTCAGAGCCATTTGAACCATTCAGTCTGTCGAAAGAACTGACGCAGTCCTACAGGGGGGGAACATTCGAGATATTAATCCGACTTCGACTTATTCCATAACAACAGATACACAGTTTCGTATCTCGAACTTGCTGTATTAACATACTGTGTTATTTAGCCTTTTTTCTTGTGGTCTCCTCCCCCTTGGCACCCCGCTCCTGGATATCCGAATGAGAGACTAGTCCGGAATCTTTTCCCAATGGAGAGATCACGATGACACTTTATCAGCTACAGGTCACATGTCTTGTGGAGTTCTCTGTGTGAAGAGTAAAGCAGTCTTTTTTAAAAAAGTTAATGTATACGAGGGTTAGTCATAACCTTTTAATTATATTCTCGAAAAAGTCTATCTGTGAGGATTAATTTATTTATTTAGTGTATGGCGCTACACAAATGGTTTACACTCATTACATTATGAATTTATATGATAAAATACACTATAAAATACATAAGTGAAGGATACATATTCGGATAAAATATAATACATAAACACAATAAAAAGTAAAATCACAGCAGATATTTTGCGTTATACAAGTCTTCAAATTCTGACGTCCAAATTGGAGATCCATTCGAGGCAGAGCGGTGTGGCGTTGAAGAAGTCAGCCCGACTACCCTGGTAGGCTGTTAATTCACAGTCCTGGGCGATGTTCTGTACTGTTTGGTTAGGTGCCCCACAGTCACAGCTAGGGCTGGGGAGCTTTCCCCACTTGTTTAGATTGTGTGCACATAGTCCATGTCCTGTTCGGATTCTGTTTAGGCTTTTCCATAGCTGTCGTAGAAGTTCAGAGCCATATGGTTTCTCTGATAGACAGATAAGTTCACGGTTGTCAGGGGAGGCACTATCACTGCAGCTCTCGTGCCATTTAGTATCCATGCTGAAGTTGGCAGCTGACAGTTGTTGGGCCAGTCTTAAAGGGGGATTTCTGGAGCGGAGTCGTGTTCTTTCCAAAGTTGCGACATCTTCGTGGATAGGAAGTAGGGGGTTATTCATTATTTTTGTGCATTCCTTCATCAGAGCTTCCTGTCTTCGCAGGGAGGGTGGAGATATATGACTAAGTGTTGGAAACCAATATAGTGGGGTAGCCTTTATGCATCCAGTTATGGTTCTCATAGCAGCGTTGAGCTGGGTGTCCACCTTGTTTACATGTTTGCCGGTTAACTACGCTGGTGCACAGTACTCGGCTGCAGAGTACACTAAGGCAAGTGCAGAGGTTCGTAGTGTGTCTGCTGCTGCTCCCCAGTTAGTGCTGCAGAGCCTCTGAATGAGGCTGTTCCGTGAACTTGTTTTATTGGATACATTTTCCAGGTGTCTTTTGAAGGATAATGTCCTATCCAGAGTGACCCCCAGGTACTTTGGATATGGCTGACATCGCAGTTGACTGTTATTCATATGAACCTTCAGCTCATATCCCGCCATTCTACTGTTCAAATGAAAACAGCTGACTTCAGTCATGGTGGGATTTGGTATTAGCCTCCATTTGGTGAAATACTCATGCATTTTGTTTAGGTCAGTTGCGAGGATGTTTTCAGTGTCTTCAAACTGCTTGCTTTGGATAGCTGGGGCCATATCATCAGCATAGCTGAACTTCCTTGAGATGGTTTCAGGCAGGTCAGAGATGTAAAGCATTGGTGCTACAACTAATCCTTGAGGCAGTCCATTGTTCAGTTTCCTCTGTTTGCTTATGTCATTACCCTGTATCACCTGCAAGTATCTATCCGAAAGCATGTTGTTAAGTCTCAGTGTCATACGGCAGGGGATTACTTTTATCAGTTTGTGTAGAAGTCCTTCCTTCCATACAGTGTCATAGGCAGCTGTTAGGTCTATGAAAATTACCGCAGTCTTTTTTTGTTTTTGAAAACCTGCTTCAATATATATATCTGCGAGGATGAAACGTGGTAATGGGTGTAGTTCTGCTCTACATACTCACCCTTCATACTTGCCTCGTACCTAAAATTATACGTTAATTATTAGATTTGGGGCCGTTAATGTTATAGGGTGGTCGGATGCACTTCATGCAGCCACAGTTAAGTTATTTGGTTGCTTGTCCACACCTTGGTCAGCGCAGTTCTTAATTTCGCTCATTGTGGATGAACCTTTGGTGCTAACGACTCCCAAATTTTTATAAGGGTCCACAGATCTTATTACCCACAATCCAACGTCAGGTCATGACTCACTCCTCCAGTAACCAAATATTCCGATTTTATGTATATTAATGGTTAAACCCCATTTATGATATTCTCTGTAGAACTTTCTAACCATGTACTTCATAACCTCCTCATCAGCTACAGAAATGACATAGTATTTAGCGAAATTCTGATAATTAAAACTTTATGCCTACCCCTCGCTTATGTAGTGTACATTAATAAGATTAAAATCGCTTTACGGTAACATATTTCTCAGTCTCTGTACTACGGAATGTCGTCCTTATCTGCCGAAGAAAACACACACACACACACATTATAATTTTTCTCAGGGACAGTGGTCAACATTGTCCTAGAAATAAATTAAAGTACTTCTTAGCCCCCAGTTCCCAATTGTTGTACCCTCTTCCTCATTCCCAGCCTGGTGCGATGAGACCGACGTTCTGCATCAGTTCGCCCTGCTTTCCTGAGATGAGAATAAAAAATAAAATGCAGTTTAAAAAAATATAGAATTTGACCAATCTCAGTCGGACGTTGTTCATGGAAGCCAATAATATCGCATCCTTTCAGGCATCGCACTTACTGCGGCACAGGTTTTGAAATACCTTTCTCGTCATCAGTGTTGACGAGGCAGTAAACGGTAACCTTTCTTTATCGATAAATTTCTTGAAACTATACGTTACGTTGCGGCTGCTCACCTGTTCTTGTCGTTGTCTGTTTCGAAGTACAACGCGCGACACGCCCGTCTGCTGTGATGACGTCATATGCCGAACCGCTGTCCTCGCTTGTCCCATATCAGGTATTTTTGTAGCTGGCAGTAATTCCTCAGCTACGATCGCGGTATAGCTGTATTGTAATGGATGTACTGAAGGCTAATATGCGGGAAAAGACGTACCCTTTTTTCCTACGCCTGTGTTGTTTGCGAGGACGACCATGGAAAATACTGTGCGGGCGTCGGAACTAATCCATATATTGCCGTGGAGCGCTCCACCTGGCGCGTTTGTGGAGAGGGGGGGGGGGGGGCGAGTGCCAGGACAATATTTTCACCTGTCAACTGGCCTCTCCATTTTTGTTTGCAACGAAGCGCTATCGGGAAATAGCTCAATGCGACCGCCTGGCTAAGTATTATCTCTGCACAAATAATGTATGCGGCCTACCGTATCGGGCGACACATTCCCCTCTCCCCCTTTTCACCTGTCCCGACCCCTGCCAGATGCTTTAACAAATGCCGTCTCGTTCTGCGTGCGTTGTCTGGCCAACCCTCCCCCACACTCCGGCGCTCGCGGAGCTATCTGGAACTGGTCGCAGTGCGAGGCGCCGCGGTATGGCCTCATACGTGTTGTTTGGCGGCTGTTTATTGAGGCAGCGGTTTTTGGTGCCACTCTTTCCAGCCCGGCAGGGCGGAAACCAGAGCGCGTCCGCCGACACCTGCTGGCTCGCTCCCCCATCCACCACGTGGCGTCCGCCCCGTCATTCGTTCTGCGTACTCTCTGTGCTTATTTATTCGTCCGAGAGAAAACTCGCTTTGAATTTTAAGGCGGACCACATTTCGACACATTGTCACCCTGCTTCGCTCGTCACGTAGATCGCTATTCACAGTTCATGAGGAGACGTTCATGAAATTCACCGAAAGTGTCAATTTTCAATTCATTTTTTATTTGTTATTGTAGTAAAACTCATGGACAATAGGTTTCCAAAGTTTCAGTGATGAAATTCGCATCCGAAGTGCCCAAAAAATAATTAAATGTGTGGCACGACCTTCGGTCACGCCCACTTTTTGAATTATCGCTTCAGTATATACTCAGAGGGGTAATAACCCATATATTCACAAGGAGTGGCTTCTGAATTATATCCTGGATACTGTCAAGCCCACGTACATGTTTCTGGCCGACCCTAAACTTCTAAAAAACTGTGTTCATGGCAAAACCCAGAATCCAAGTGAACTCGTATGGAAATAATGCCCTAAAACAACATTTCTTCGCTAGAGTTGTCAGAACAGCAACTTATGATGCTGTTCCTGTATTTAATGATTGGAACGTAGAGAGCATGAAGATTTTATAAAGAATGGTCTTTAAGATATGAAATTTCGCTCAAGAAATCTTGAGAAAAATCGATTTACAGTACCTCTCTGCTGCTGTAAAGTCAGTGGAACTGATAAAGGAAAGAAGTCACAACATAAGAAACTAGAATCCTTGAAGGGAAAGAAGACCCTGAGTACAAGTGTGGCCCTTCTGAAGAGGTGACATAAGAAAAAAAGTTGGTTTGAACTTTAAAATTCATTTCCTGAAAATTACGTTTCTTAAAGTTTACGTACCTTCTTCTTAGAACTCTGAAGACTAGAATTATAAAATTTTGTGCACATATTTCTATAAATTCAGTGCATGTTGTCTCAAGAGTAAATTTTGAAACTCTGAGATTTGGGCCAAAGAGCCTGGAATCTTTCATGAATTTTATATTACATTTATAGAATTATAACTACAAATTACAAAAATTCTCGTAATCGATATCAAAACAACTCATGAGAGAAGCTTACTATATTCAAAGAGATTAAACAGAAAATTTTCTGGAAATCTCCTGAATAGTTTCTGAAAAAATTTAAATATATGTAATAGAAGAAACTTAACAATAAACGTGTTAATTTCATATAAAGCATGGTAAAAACTTTAACTGCTGTATCTTCAGAATTATGGATTTGATGCATCTTTTAAATAGTGAATGAACTTGTAACGAAACGTTCTGCGCTTCTTTGGATTTTCTCTAGTTCCTCTAGCAATCCTATCTGGTACCGATCCCGTACTGCCGAGCAGTATTCAAGTTTGGTCCAACGAGTATTTTGTAAGCTACTTCGATTGCCGAAGGACTGCATTTCCTGAGCATTCTTCCAATGAATATCAATCTGGCATTAGTCTTACTCGCGATTTATTTTATGTGGTCGTTCCATTTCAAATCGCTCCGTACGCATACTCGTAGATATTTTAAGGAGGTAACTGCTGCTAGCGACTGCTCTGCAATTTTGTAATCATAAAGTCTTTCTTTCGACATATTCGCAAAACGTTAGATTTGTTTATGTTGAGGGTCAGTTGCCACTCCCGTCGCCAAGGGTCGATCTACTGCAAGGATTCGTGTATATATTGAAAAGTAATGGTCCTACAACACTCCCCTGAGGCAGGCCCGAAGCTAGTTTCACGTCTGAAGACTTCTCCCCGTTCAGAGTGACATGTTGTGTTCTGTTTGATAGAAACTATTTAGTCCGACCACACAGTTGAGAATACCCTATTCGCTTGTATTTCGTTCATTAGGCGGCAATGCGAAACTGTATAGAACGCCTTCCGGAAGGCAAGGAACACGGCATCTACATGAGTGCCTCAATGAACTGCTTTCTGGGTCTCGTGGACGAACAGAGGAAGCTGGGTTAATCACGAGCGTTGTTTTCGAAACCCATGTTTGTTCTACAGAGGAGATTTTCGGTCTCCACAAGTATAATACACGAGCGTAAAACGTGTTCCTAACTTCTAAAACTGCAATTATGCAATCAGAAATTGTTATTACAATTCGTGTATAGGTAATTGCATCACCCTTTAATGTTTATTCTGTGGTGTAGGATCTGTCTATTAACATTTATATCGCGTAAATGTCAATCTTTTTAAATATTTTATTTACTCATTGGTTTTATTTTTGTATCATCTAATCTGACTGCAAAAGGAAATGTTAGTGAGAGAATTTTCAACATCCTGTGTTTATTCTTGAGCTCTGAGTGCCACGTCTTCGCATTAAAAAGTTTGTCGTGATCCGTCTTGTACCCCTGAAGAGGTGGTTTCCATAGGATGCCAATAATACGCTCTGTTTTACCTGCAGCGTTTCGGCGAACCCTGATTTGAAATAATCCAAGGAAAGACGAAAGTAATGAGGAGCACCAGATTAGCTATAATCTTAACCTAAAAATAGGGGGCCACGAAGCAGACAAATGAAGGAGTTCTGCTACCTTGGAACCGAAATCACACATGGGAGGTGAAGCAAGGAGGACACACTAGCAGACCAGATCAGCTAAAGAGGATATCCTTGGCCATAAGAAGTCTATTCAGATGGTTCAGATGGCTCTGAGCACTATGGGACTTAACATCTGAGGTCATCAGTCCCCTAGAACGTAGAACTACTTAAACCTAACTAACCTAAGGACATCACACACATCCATGCCCGAGGCAGGATTCGAACCTGCGACAGTAGCAGTCGCGCGGTTAGTGAGTACATAAAGATACTTGAAAATACTGTCTCCCGCCAAGTACGAGGGCCTGGTGAGAAATTCCACCTGGATCTATGCAGCCCACATCACATAACTGTCTTGCGTTTTCTTCTGCAAGACAGTTCTGAGCCACATTCTGCAGGAGCAATGAAGATGAGCATGTAGCGTTTTCAATTGGAAGTGTTTGATTACCCACAATACAGCACGTAATTGGCTCCCTCTGAGCTTCATGAACCGCTGGGTATGAAGTCGATATTTTGGCACAGGCAACGAGCTGTAGATCAGCACAGTGACTTTGTGGAAAGCACTGGCGGATGCCTTCTGTGATTAGGGTATTGGAAAGTTGGTAAAACGCTACAACAAACGTCTAAGTTGGATCGGCGACTATGTAGATAAGTAGCTGGAAGTTGTAGCCAACTGTTACAAATAAAACATTTTTGATTTTCCATTTCGCGACCTTAGTTTCCGAATGCGCCTCGTATATGTGCGAGGACGGCTCTAGGTACTTTCAGTACAGATGTAGCAGATCTTCCGAACCTCTGCGAGACTTAGCGGTAGCTACGATTACTGTGTCTAATGGATAGGGGTGTGACAGATTGAGAATTCGAGTTGGACAGGAAGCGTGTCCTGATGGTAGAGATGGTTAAGGCAATTGTTCTAGAGAAATGGAGCATCTTGTTTCTAGTCCTCGTCCAACAAAACTTTTCAGCCTTTATTTCAATGCCTTTAGACGGCTGAAGTCGTGATTTCTTGTAATATCTCATTCCTATAAAGTTGGGTACCAATACTGTAAATACGAGGGTGAGTCAAATGAAAACCTAAATTTGTAATAACAAATCGAAATTTCGCGCCGTTATCCTGTAAGTTGGTAAGCGTGCTAAAAACATCGTGCAGAATGGCCTGTAGGTGGCAGCATAGTGCAGATACACGCATACCGTCGCATATCAGATAAAGATGGCCGCCCCACTTGCGACTAGCGCCAGGGAAGAACAGCGCTCTGTTATTCGGTTTTTGCGTAGTGAAGGTGTGAAACGAATGAAGGTTCAGTACGGTGATGCATGTTTGTCACAGTAGCAAGTCTGCAAATGGTGTGACTTCAGTGGAAGATGCTCCTCGTCCAGGTCAGGCACAACGAGTTGTGACTGCACAGAACATTGCAGCAGTTGAAGCCATAGTGAAGGAAAACCGCCGAGTGACACTGAATGACATTGCACCATGTTTAGAGATTAGTCGTGGGTCAATACACCACAATGTGCATGATGTGCTCCAGTTTCACAAAGTATCTGCAAGATGGGTGCCACGGCAGCTGACTCCTGAAATGAGAGAACGACGTGTTGATGCTTGTGAAGAACTTCTTCGGCGCTTTGAACGTGAAGGTGATGGCTTCCTTGCAAGAATCGTTACTGGGGACGAAACCTGGGTTCACTTCCACCAACCGGAAACGAAGAGAGCGAGCAAGGAATGGCGCCTTTCCTCATCACCAAAACCAAAGAAGTTTCGAACGGAACATCAGCAGGGAACGTTATGCTGCCTCTCTTTTGGGACGAAAAAGGCGTCATTTTGGAGCACTACATGCCTAGAGTTACTACTGTCACCAGTGCATCATACACAGATCTCCTAAGAAAACATCCGCGGCCTGCAAGCAATCAAAGCGACGTGGATTGCTGTCAGCAGGTGTCCTTTTGCAACAAGAGAATTCAAGGCCCAACACTGCAACAATCACAGACCTGTATTTTGAGTGTCTTCCTCACCCACCATTGTCACCAGACCTTGCCCCGAGTGATTTCCATATGTTTGGACCACTCAAAGACGCAATGGGAGGAAAGAAGTTCCGTTCTGATGAAGAGGTACGCCACGCGATGCGCGAGTGGTTGCGCGGACTACCAAAAGAATTTTTTTCTAAAGGAATTTATGCACTTTGTAAGCGCTGGAGGACTTGCATTGAGCATGGGGGATATTATGTTGAAAAGTGATACAGCTTTGTACCACTTCTGCACAATAAATAATATTTAAAAGAATATTTAAGGTTTTCACTTGACTGACCCTCGTAGTTGACCGCCTACACTGGATCAAGTAGCGAAGGTTTAATTATTAGCAGCCCGTGGTCTGGGTCACAGCATTGCATGGTAATGAGTCGTGGATTGTGGGAACTTGAAAGGAAGAGAAAGTGTTTGAGATATCGCACTGTAGAATGATGTTGGAAGTTGGGGGGTATGATGAGGTAAGGAATGAGGAGCTCCTTTGGTGAGGGTAAAAGGTTACAAAAGAAATGACTATCTACAAGATGTTTTAGCTGGATGCAAGTGGTACTATGAGATTCAAGAGATTCCCACAGGCGATGAATTCCTGACCGGCCGCATAATACCGGAAAGGACAGGGGGGGGGGGGGGGGGAATAAATAAAAATTTGGCGCTACAGTTATTCGAGGTATTGGCTGACATCTAATCTCGTTAGGTTGGGGACCAGTGCCGACGACACTAAAGAGAACTGGCTTTCGGTGAAGCGGTAGGAGCCACGGGCTCAGGTGGCAAGCAGCAGGTAAGGCTGTAGGCACGTGCTGGGTGGTCAGCACGTGCGGCCGTGCGTGCCGGCGTTGCGTGAGACGGGCGGTGCGTGGCCGCCGCAGATGCAGCACGGCGATGGGCCCGAGGCGATAGTGGGGAGGCGCAGGGGCCCGTTATACCTGCCCGCTGGACGCCGCAGTCGATAGCGGCCAGAGGTCGCCACGTCGCGCACTGCAAACACTTGTCCTGCTGTCGGCGGCGGGCTGTCGGACTGCGGCCAGGGGCCGAGGGAGCCAAAGTGGTTCAAATGGCTCTGAGCACTATGGGACTCAACATCTCAGGTCATCAAAACTTGGAACTACTTGAACCTAACTAACCTAAGGACATCACACACATCCAGGATTTGAACCTGCGACCGTAGCAGTCACGTGGTTCCGGACTGAAGTGCCTTGAACCGCACGGCTACCGCAGCCGGCCTGAGGGAGCGAAGTCTGCCAGCAGCTCCGACCTTTGTATACTGCTGCTGGTTTAACTCCAGCACCAGAAAGGGTGGCAAGCAAAGGAAGTGTCAGTCACACTTACAGTGCCTACACACAACAGTACGAGAAATACATTGATGAAAAAAAAATCGCGAGATCAAAAAATAGTTAAGGTAGAGTAATGAAATTTCGGCAATACATTTGTCAGTGCACCATATTTAAGTGATTAACTTGCAAGGATACACATTAATGTAAGCTCGAGATAATGCGTTGCAAATGTAAAATATTGATACATTAATAGACTACTGGCCATTAAAATTGCTACACCACGAAGATAACGTACTACAGACGCGAAATTTAACCGACAGGTAGACGATGCTGCGATATGCAAATTATTAGCTTTTCAGAACATTCACACAAGATTGGCGCCAGTGGCGACACCTACAAAGTGCTGGCATGAGGAAAGTTTCCAACCGCTTTCTCATACACAAACAGCAGTTGACCGGCGTTGCCTGGTGAAACGTTGTTGTGATGCCTCGTGTAAGGAGGAGAAATGCGTACCATCACGTTTCTGATTTCAGATGGTTTAAGAAGTCCTGCAATTTGTCCTCCCCATCCGACTTTGATAAAGGTCGGGTTGTAGCCTATCGCGATTGCGGTTTATCGTATCGCGACATTGCTGCTCGCGTTTGTCGAGATCCAATGACTGTTAGCAGAATAGGGAATCGGTGTGTTCAGGAGGGTAATACGCAACGCCGTGCTGGATCCCAACAGCCTCGTATCACTAGCAGTCGAGATGACAGGCATCTTATCCGCATGGCTGTAACGGATCGTGCAGCTACGTCTCGATCCCTGAGTCAACAGATGGGGACGTTTGCAAGACAACAACCATCTGCACGAACAGATCGACGACGTTTGCAGCAGCGTGGACTATCTGCTCGGTGACCGTGGCCGCGGTTACCCTTGACGCTGCATCACAGACAGGAGCGCCTACGATGGTGTACTCAACGACGAACCTGGGTACACGAATGGCAAAACGTCATTTTTTCGGATGAATCCAAGTTCTGTTTACAGCCTCACGATGGTCGCATCCGTGTTTGGCGACATCGCGGTGAACACACATTGGAAGCGTGTATTTGTCATCGTCCTACTGGCCTATCACCTGGCGTGATGGTATGGGGTGCCATTGGTTACACGTCTCGGTCACCTCTTGTTCGCATTGACAGTGGACGTTACATTTCAGATGTGTTACGACCCGTGGCTCTACCCTTCATTCGACCCCTGCGAAACCCTACATTTCAGCAGGATAATGCACGACCGCATGTTGCAGGTCCTGTACGGACCTTTCTGGATACAGAAAATGTTGGACTGCTGCCCTGGCCAGCACGTTGTCCACATCTCTCAGCAATGCAAAACGTCTTGTGGCCGAGCAACTGGCTCGTCACAATACGCCAGTCACTACTCTTGATGAACTGTGGTATCGTAATGAAGCTGCATGGTCAGCTGTACCTGTACACGCCATCCAAGCTCTGTTTGACTCAATGCCCAGGCGTATGAAGGCCGTTATTACGGCCTGAGGTGGTTGTTCTGGGTACTGATTTCTCAGGATCTATGCACCCAAATTGCGTGAAAATGTAATCACATGTCAGTTCTACTATGATATAATTGTCCAATGAATCTGCATTTCTTCTTGGTGTAGCAACTTTAATGGCTAGCAGTGTAACTGGAGTAATCGCCAGAGTGTTGAATTCAAGCATGTGTAGGTGCCGAATGTCAATTTACGGGATGAAGTTGCTCTTGGTCGATCAATACAGGGACGGTTTGTGGATGATGCTGGATTTGTCCGATGATTTCCCATATATGCTCGACTGGAGACGGATCTGGTGATCGAGTAGCCCGAGGCAGCTTATCCACATCCTGTAGAGCATGTTGGGTTACAACAGCGGTATGTGGACAAGCGTTATCCTGTTGGAAAACACCTCCTGGAATGCTGGTCATGAATGGCAGCATGACAGGTCGAATCAGCAGATTGACGTATAAATTTGCAGTCAGGGTGCTTGGGATAGCCACGAGAATGCTCTGCTGTCATACGAAAGCACACCCCAGACCATAACTCCAGGTTACTTTCAGCGTGTCTAGCGCGCAGACATCTTGCTTGCAGGCCCTCAGCTGGTCTCCTTGTAGCCAACACAGGGCCATCACTGGCACTGGAGCAGAGCAAGTTTTCAGCAGAAAACACAACAGACCTCCGCCCTGCCCTCCAATGTGCTCTCACTTGGCACCACTGGAGTGGCAAATGGTGGTGGTCTGGGGTCGGTGGAATTACATGGCGTCCGGCCCGGATCTGTCCTTGAAGTAACCGACTTGTTACAGTTTGTTGTGTCACTGTGGTGCCAACTAGTGCTCAAATTACTGCTGGAGATGCAGTACGATACGCCACAGCCATACGCCAAACACGATGATCCTTCCTGTCGGTAGTGCAACGTGGCCATCCGGAGCCAGATCTTCTTTCAGCGATACCTCTTCGTGACCAACGCTGCCAACAGTTATGTAAAGTGGCTACATTTCTGCCAGGTCTTTTTTGCAATATCGTAAAAGGAACACCCAGCTTCTCGAAGCCCTATTACACCACCACATTCAAACTCAGTAATGTTTTGATAATAGCGCCTTTGTCGCCTTTACAGCTTCCTTGATTAATATATGAACTCACCACGTCCAGTCTCAAAAGTAGCTATCTCTCACGACCCTTATAGCGTGTATTCCAAACGAATCTTGATTCGGATCCTCGTAATGGCGCTGCTAACGCCACTCGTATGCAACTGGCGCGAAATTTGAATATGTTACACCACTCCATGATGATGAGATTTTTTCCATCAGGGAAGTTACATGTTAAAATTTCTCGGTGATTTGAGGCCTTAGGGGTTGCGAAACTCAGTACTCCTGCAGCTCCAGTGGCTCAACCGAGATGGCCATCGAGCCGAACTCATCTTGGATGGAAGATGCGAGTACATCGTTCTGTACTGCTTCAATTAAATTTCAGAGTTAATCAGTCAGGTCAGTGTCCAAACTTCCATTTACTAAAGCAGTACAACGCATTTCTCAAAAAATGGTTGAAAAATGGCTTTGAGGATTATATTATTTCCAACGCTGTTAAATATGGAGAATTTCTGAAGTATTAAATTATATCCATTGGCTGAATACATAGCTTGAAAGGCTTGTAATCGTAAAGTCGCTGGTTTCACCTTGCCAGTAGTACCAATTTTTGCTTTTTTCCTTTCAATTAAATTCCATATTTACTACTCAGACTTCATCAACATCATAAAAAAAATCTAATTCGTAAGGTCTGACGATCTCAGGGGCCAGTAAATAGTACTGGGGAGAAATCACAAAGGGAGTCCCAGAGGTTCCTTATAAATATGTTCTAACGTGGCAAGCATTCAGAATAGGGCATATGTCCTAAGCAGTTGTTTCCTTTAAGTGAACATTCCTCCTGGGTCACACATTATATACGAGGTGATTGAGCTGTTCCTACCGATGGATTTTATGCAACCCGCAACGCCTTCAAAAACCAAGCACGAGATTTTTATACTCTCTCGATTGCCACGCACAGAGTATTAGTCATACAGAAAAAAAAAAACAGGACTTTTCTGCAGAAAATTTAATCTCGTTAAATTTTATACTGCGATAGGTTATCACTGGCGGATGTAGTTTTTGAATTATTTAAGAAAAACGCATTTGAAGGTCATTTTGTACGTTTTTCGTGAATAATTCAAAACTTACGGCCTCAAGCGAAAATGTATCTCAGTACAAAATTTAACTCCATTAAATTTCGTACAAAAAGGTCCTGTTGATGTGTTCTGAAGGACTAATTGTTTAAATGTAACGAGGGAGAGAATATGAAAGGCTTGGAATTTGAAGGCATTGTGGGCTGCAAAAATCCATCGGTAGAGGCAGCTGAATGACTCCGTATAGTGCTACCTTCAAATACCACACACAAGTGTTTCAAATTCTCCAGCTCGGTACGTGCAAACTATTAGACATACAAAAACAATTAACTAGAGCTTTTTGTAGGAAATTTAATGTAGTTAAATTTTGTCGTGTGATACGTCACTTTTGTACGTTTTCCTTGAATAATTCGAAAACTGCGACCTCTGGTGAAAACGTATCCCAGTACAAAATTTAAGTACATTAAATTTCCTACAAAAAGGTCCAGTTCATTTTTTTCAGTGGGACTAATAGTTTGCACGTAACGAGCGAAAGTATTTGAAAATCTTGGCGTGATATTTGAACGCTTTGCGAGTTGTATAATATTCATCAGTAGAGACAGCTGAATCGCCCTGCGCGGCTTTGCCGTGAAGCATCATGGAACAATTTATCTCTAATCGAGGCTGTTCTCCATGACGTGGTTGTGACCTATAGATGTTTCTCGTGTTTCATAGTTTCGTACCAAATTTTATCTTCTTGTATAAACAATTAGCAATTAACAGTAGAAGGATGTTATTTTTTTCTTAAAAGACATCATATTCGCCGTTGACCGTATAAAATATTTATTGTTACCATTGCAATTTCGGCGTTATGGCCATTTTCAAGTAACACTGCAAAGTTACATTCTGTCAGAATATAAAACTATCTGACATGAGGCCGAAATTGCAATAGTAACAATAAATATTTTATTCGGTCAACGGTGACTATGATGTCTTTTATGAAATATTATATGACTGTGAATCCCAACCATGAGAAGTTAATCAGATGTTATTTTTATTAGATATTATGATTGCTCGTGAGGAAGATGTATGAAACAGGCGAAATACCTTCAGACTTCAAGAAGAATATAATAATTCCAATCCCAAAGAAAGCAGGTGTTGCCAGATGTGAAAATTACCGAACTATCAGTTTAATAAGACACAGCTGCAAAATACTAACGCGAATTCTTTACAGACGAATGGAAAAACTGGTAGAAGCCGACCTCGGTGAAGATCAGTTTGGATTCCGTAGAAATGTTTGAACACGTGAGGCAATACTGACTCTATGACTTATCTTAGAAGCTAGATTAAGGAAGGGCAAACCTACGTTTCTAGCATTTGTAGACTTAGAGAAAACTTTTGACAGTATTGATTGGAATATTCTCTTTCGAATTCTGAAGGTTACAGGGGTAAAATACAGGGAGCTAAAGGCTATTCACAATTTGTACAGAAACCAGATGGCAGTTATAAGAGTCGAGGTACATGGAAGGGAAGCAGTGGTTGGGAAGGGAGTGAGACAGGGTTGTAGTCTCACCCCGGTGTTATTAAATCTGTATATTGAGCAAGCAGTGAAGGAAACAAAATAAAAATTCGGAATAGGTATTAAAATCCATGGAAAAGAATAAAAACTTTAAGGTTCGCCCGATGACATTGTAATTCTGACAGAGACAGCAAAGGACTTGGAAGAGCAGTTGAACGGAATGGATAGTGTCTTGAAATGAGGATATAAGATGAACATCAACAAAAGCAAAACGAGGATAATGGAATGTAGTCGAATTAAGTCGGGTGATGCCGAGGGAATTAGATTAGGAAATGAGACACTTAAAGTAGTAAAGGAGTTTTGCTGTTTGCGGAGCACAATAACTGATGATGGTCGAAGTAGAGATGATATAAAATGTAGGCTGGCAATGGCAAGGAAAGCGTTTCTGAAGAAGAGAAATTTGTTAACATCGAGTATAGATTTAAGTGTCAGGAAGTCATTTTTGAAAGTATTTGTATGGAGTGTAGCCATGTATGGAAGTGAAACATGGACGATAAATAGTTTGGACAAGAAGAGAATAGAAGCTTTCGAAATGTGGTGCTACAGAAGAATGCTGACGATTAGATGGGTACATCACATAACTAATGAGGACGTACTGAATAGGATTGGGGAGAAGAGAAGTTTGTGGCACAACTTGACTAGAAGAAGGGATCGGTTGGTAAGACATGTTCTGAGGCATCAAGGGATCACCAATTTAGTATTGGAGGGCATCGTGGAGGGTAAAAATCGTAGAGGGAGACCAAGAGATGAATACACTAAGCAGATTCAGAAGGATGTAGGTTGCGGTAGGTACTGGGAGATGAAGAAGCTTGCACGGGATAGAGTAGCATGGAGAGCTCCATCAAACCATTCTCAGGACTGAAGACCACAACAACAATGATTGCAAAGCTATTACGTTATGCACTCCGCTGCCCGCGACTTTTTGAATTATTCAAATAAACTTCGTACTTAACAGCATTCGGATATCCTGTAATCTTCAAAGGCTTTTTTCCATTGCTCTTGAGATTGCATCGTAATGGTTTAGCAAACGGATTGCGAGGAATGACCTTCAAATGCTATACCTGTAAGAAAGTCAAAAGGCGGCCGGACCTTAAGATCCCCTAGTTTGACAGTAGAGTGGATGGACGGCTGCCACGACCTGGGGACGAAACAGCTGTTTATGTGGGTCTGTTTTTGCACCTCATCAGAACGGAACAAAGCGGAGCGCGGCTTAGCGCCGGCACCTGTGTGTCTGTGCGCGGCTCCCGGCTGGCCGCTAATTGTGGTTCAGCGGAGCGCGGCGTTCCGCGTTCCACGCCGACGCCAGCGCCAGCGCCGGCGCCAGCCGCAATTAAGCTCCGCGGGCCGGGGATTCCCCGCTCTGGTTCTGGCCGCTACAAAGCCGCACCGCCGCCGCCACACCTGTCTGTGCCTGAGCAGCGCGTCTTCCCTACCCGCAAACACCCCTCACCCAGCCCCTCGTCCTCTCTCATATGTGTCCCGGATCAGTGGTCACGCCGCTTACTGTGGGGATGGGCGGCGGACTCTGGAAGTCTGTTAACGGTGTGTAGAAGCAGATGCCGGTTGCGGCAGTTGACACATCCTGCTATTGCCCCTGTGCAAACTACTTGTGTGAATATACCATGCCGGCCGCGGTGGTCTAGCGGTTCTAGGCGCTCAGTCCGGAACCGCGCGACTGCTACGGTCGCAGGTTCGAATCCTGCCTCGGGCGTGGATGTGTGTGCTGTCCTTAGGTTAGTTAGGTTTAAGTAGTTCTAAGTTCTAGGGGACTGATGACCACAGATGTTAAGTTCCATAGTGCTCAGAGCCATTTGAACCATTTTTTTTTGAGCCATTTTGAATATACCATACTGGCCATTAAAGTTGCTACACCAAGAAGAAATGCACATGATAAACGGGTATTCATTGGACAAATATATTATACTATAACTGACATGTGATTACATTTTCACGCAATTTGGGTGCATAGATCCTGAGAAATCAGTACCCAGAACAACCACCTCTGGCCGTAATAACGGTCTTGATACGCCTGGGCATTGAGTCAAACAGAGCTTGGATGGCGTGTACAGGTACAGCTGCCCATGCAGCTTCATCACGATACCACAGTTCATCAAGAGTAGTGACTGGCGTATTGTGACGAGCCAGTTGCTCGGCCACCATTGACCACACGTTTTCCATTGGTGAGAGATCTGGAAAATGTGCTGGCCAGGGCAGCAGTCGAACATTTTCAGTATCCAGAAAGGCCCTTAGAGGACCTCCAACATGCGGTCGTGCATTATCCTGCTGAAATGTAGGGTTTGGCAGGGATCGAATGAAGGGTAGAGCCACGGGTCGTAACACATCTGAAATGTAACGTCCACTGTTTAAAGTGCCGTCAGTGCGAACAAGAGGTGACCGAGACGTGTAACCAATGGCACCCCATACCATCACGCCGGGTGATACGCCAGTATGGCGATGACGAATACACGCTTCCAGTGTGCGTTCACCGCGATGTCGCCAAACACGGATGCGACCATCATGTTGCTGTAAACAGAACCTGGATTCATCCGAAAAAATGACCTTTTGTCATTCGTGCACCCAGGTTCGACGTTGAGTACACCATCGCAGGCGCTCCTGTCTGTGATGCAGCGTCAAGGGTAACCGTAGCCGTGGTCTCCGAGCTGATAGTCCATGCTGCTGCAAACGTCGTCGAACTGTTCGTGCAGATGGTTGTTGTTTTGCAAACGTCCCCATCTGTTGACTGAGGGATCGAGACGTGACTGCACGATCCGTTACAGCCATGCGGATAAAATGCCTGTCATCTCGACTGCTAGTGATACGAGGCCGTTGGGATCCAGCACGGCGTTCCATATTACCCTCCTGAACCCACCGATTCCCTATTCTGCTAACAGTCATTGGATCTCGACCAACGCCAGCAGCAGTGTCGCGATACGATAATCCGCAATCGCGATAGGCTACAATCCGACCTTTATCAAAGTCGGATGGCGAGGACAAATTGCAGGACTTCTTAAACCATCTGAATTCCATCTATGGACAAATTCAGTTTACGATGGAAGTGGAAAAGGAGGGATGTCTTCCATTTTTGGATGTCTTGGTCCGGCGCAAAGAAGATGGCACTTTGGGTCATGCAGTATATCGGAAACCGACCCATACGGACTTATATTTGCATGCAAATAGCTGTCACAATCCTTCGCAGACGAGTAGTGTTCTAAGAACTTTGGTACACCGAGCACACGTCATATCTGATGAAAGTAGTTTAAAAGACGAACTTTTACATCTGAAGAGAGTTTTTGAGGACAACGGGTATTCTC
This sequence comes from Schistocerca serialis cubense, assembly GCF_023864345.2. Lineage (NCBI taxonomy): Eukaryota > Metazoa > Arthropoda > Insecta > Orthoptera > Acrididae > Schistocerca > Schistocerca serialis. Next base: position 863,884,018 of record NC_064641.1, on the reverse strand, counting down.
CACAACAGATAAGTAAGGCACTACAAATAAAACCTAAGGTGTCCGTAAGGAATGCAGAAGATGACGAGGAAACATTTAAATCCATGGCTTTCCTGCCGTATGTGGGAAGCCTTTCATCCAAAATAGGACGGATCCTCACTAAACATAAAGTAAAAGTAATTTTTCGTCCACCGGCGAAGACGGCTGCACTCCTGGGTTCCGTTAAAGATGACTTACTACTCCGCAAGCCTGGAGTTTACAAGATATCATGTGAATGTGGCATTTCATATATCGGACAAACGAATCGTACAGTCCAAGAGAGGTGTACGGAACATCGCAGGTACACTCGGCTCTTACAACCCAGTAAATCGGCTGTGGCAGAGCATTGTATTGATTCTGGTCACTCTATGGTATATGAAAATGTCGAAATTCTGACTTCTGTTTCATCTTTCTGGGACTCCGTAGTAAAAGAGGCCATTGAAATTCACTTGACGAAGAATTTAATTAATAGAGACAGCGGTTTCACATTAGATAAATCATGGAATCCGGCACTTTCAATATTGAACTTACAAAGACGTCGCTACAGTTCAGCTCCCAGTAATACATCGACCTCCCAGCATGGATCGAATGCGCAGTCACAGACGTAACTCATGCATATTGTACGTCTTTGCCGCCAATCAACATCACTGGCGCCTTGTTTATCTGTGGCCGCAAGCGCAGTGGCGCGGTCCGCGAGTTTCAAAGGATGGAGCGGGCGCTGGAGCGTCAGTCGTACGGCTCTCTCTGAAGATGGCTGAAAGGTATACAGCCGAAATATTAGAAGAAGAAGCTGAATACATGCGGCTGCATTCCCGAAACTTAATGGAGCATCCCAAACATCGTTTGACAGCAGTTGTTACATGTGAGAAGAACAAACACTGCTCGTGAAATCACCTACGGAAACATGGCTCAAAAATTGGTTCCCTGCTATGTACGCATACACGATGATGATGATGATGATGTTGGGGTTGTGGGGCGCTCAACGGCGTGGTTATCAGCGCCCGTACAATTATCCAATCTTTGCTCAGTCCAATTTCGCCACTTTCCTGGATGATGATGAAATGATGAGGACAACACAAACACCCAGTCATCTCGAGGCAGGTGAAAATCCCTGACCCCGCCGGGAATCGAACCCGACGCATACACGTACGACTGTATGCTTTTTGTTGTTCATGCTACAGAGCCTGAATATGACTCTGCTGACGAGTCGATACTGGTATCTTTAATACAATAATATAAAGTAACGGCTGTTGCAATATTCATCGACCAACCGCTGTCGCACACTCCATAACTGCAAGATGGGAGTTGCGTTTCCCAAAAAATCGGTCCGCAGGCTGAGCCCTGAGGACAACCGTTGGAGATTTCCTTTGATATCACGTTGCCAGAAGCCGTGATCAGTCAACCCACTATACAGCGGCTGAGGACCTCTATCTGCCACAAGCAGGGGAGGAGTGTCAGGCCCCACTGGTTGTCGAAAGCCGTGAAACGTGTACCGCCACTCCGACAGCATACTTCTGCGTGTGCGAGTAGACAATCTGTGCGCTCTTTCGAAAGCCATATTGTCATTCATTCATTCCAAGCAGAATTCCATGAGTTTCCAGTCTATTGCACAGCTATTTCTCGGAAGCCTTGCCCGGTACCTCTAAAAGGAATATTGAACACTGCTGATTTTATTAAAGTGGGGTCTTTATTTGCGCCTGTTTTGATTGTTAGACCTGCAGCTACTCTCCCGGTTGTGGGAAATTTGAATTGATCTTAAAAGTCAAATGGTTCCAAGCACTATGGGATTTAACATCTGAGGTCATCAGTCCCCTAGACTTAGAACTACTTAAACCTAACTAATCTAAGGACATAACACACATCCATGCCCGAGGCAGGATTCAGACCTGCGACCATAGCAGCAGCGCGGTTCCGGACTGAAGCACCCAGAACCGCTCGGCCACAGCGGCCGGCTAATTGATCTTAAACATTGATTATACATTGTGCAAACTGCAGGGGCTGTTAATGGCGCTAAGAACTGCTAAATTTCAGTTGGAATTGCATCAAGGCTGGGTGCTTTTTTCCTAGTGGAAGAGAGTAATACTTCTATGAACTCGGCAACTGAGAACGGATAACATTAAAATTGTCCTCTTACTCTTGTATTGATGCTCTGATTCGTCTTTCGATATCATCATCAGATTCCTGTTTATCAACTGGAAGGAGAACTTCCAGTAGAATCTCAGCTGTTTCCTGCAGGACGTGGTCCAAACAGGAGTATTGTCACCTGACGGTAGACAGCAACTTTGATGAATGCTTTTTTTCCCGTATCATTTTGCAGGGAACGCCCCAGGTGTCCAGATTTAATTTCTTCATTGCGAATCGTTCTCAGATCTCTTTCCTTTGGCGATTCAAGTCGCCTTTGTATTTCCGCTTTTGGCGCCTGTAGTTCGCAAGATGTATCGCCCGGACGAAGCTCGGTTGATAACTGCGGCGCGCTTGCGCACAGACTGCCGAAGTCTGGTAACCTCCGCAGTCAACAGGGTAGACGCGTTGCTCCTCCCCCTCCTCCCCCTTCTTATCAGCACCTCTGCCGCAACTGCTGCGTCATCTATCACAAAATAACCATGTCCAACTCGGGAAGATTTCGTTCCTGCGCCAGTAGGTCCCGTTTCGTTTTGCTGAAGTTATTCTGCATCATCCACTCTCCTCTCCCCCCTCCCCTCCCCCCAGCACAGCTCTCGCACCAGTAGTAGTTTCGAATTCGATTATGTTATGGTCACTTAGTGTTGTGGTGCCCCAGCACAGGTTCTGACCAATAGTGCTGGTGTAGCCTGCGTGGTGTTTGTTTGTTCCCCAATTAACCTTTGTAGCGGAGTCGAGAGAGAGTGAAGCCTTCTTACTTGCTTAGGGTTGGTGGTTCTGGCGAGAAGAGGATGAGTCTAACAGGGACATTGATCTGTCCACGAAGCAAGGTGGTGTAGACATTGGTAAGTCTCGTTAAACCAATTTAAGACATGTATGTATGTCAAGATTTTAAACATGGCTGCAGCAGCAACTGTTAAAATTCTTCACAATAAAGGATGGCAGCCAAAAACAGTTGCAGGATAGAATTTTTTTATTAAAATTCTTGACCAAGGTTTCGGTATATATAAATATACCTTCATCAGAAGTAAACTTCCTGAATAGAAAGACACATTCATTAGAAAAGCCATATCAACTAAAGTGAGAAACAGAAGCTTAAATAACGGTGAAATAGCTAAAGTAATACAGGCACACAATCTTTAGTACTTACTAAAATTACATCATGCACTGGAGAATAATGAAACAATTATGCCAAAAGGCGTCGTCAGTAATTAAAATATCATCTCCATTTGTACAACATGTGTAATGGGTACAGGATCAAAGCGAACAGTTTAACAATGTTACTTCGCCTATGAACTGTTGAGACACGAGTGTGAAGGCACTAAGGCAGATTGTTTCGCCGAGAGAGGGCACTTGCATGTGCCAGACTCGCGCATATTACAATCCATAAATACATACATAAGCGCATCAAAATTATTAAAGGTTGTGTTAATTCAAACTTTGTCTTAATAAATAAAGCGTATCATGCCAATTAAAGACATTTATGTAAACTAGAAATATAGAACCAAATTTACCTGTGTCTTAGTGTCAAACGGATAAAGCTTGCGCTTGGAACATCTAACGAGAGAGGGCACTACTGTAATGCGCGAGAGTCTCGCGTAACGTAGGCAGTGAAATACATACTAGCGAAACAACCAAAATGTTATAATAAAACGAAACCATCTGTCTGTATGAATAAAACATAGTAGTCATTTAACCACACATACACATTGAAATTCATAATTAACAAACATCACAATATGTAGATCCCAACAAGATAGGAAAAGCGCATTTCACCGGCATCAACAGCAAGAAAATAACTCCTAGTCAGCCAGACTATATTACATTAAGGCAATGAGGGGTTTGAAACTGTCTAAAAAATTTTTGTTTCGAAGCTGCACCTGTTCATTAAGAACAAAACCATCTTTTAGAGACAGATGCTTGAAAATCTCTAATTCTTCGAGCAAGTCTAGTTTGTCACCTTTATCAGCTTCATGAAGCAGCTCTACGTCGTCCAGTTCTCTTGGCGTGTGCTGTAAGAGCCATAGATGTTCAGCAAAGGTGGAATTATATACGTTTTCCCCATTTTTACCTAACTTGTGTTCTTTATACCTAACTTTAATGGGTCTACCTGTCTGCCCTATGTAATAGTTTGGGCAGTCGTTACAAGTAATTTTGTATACACCGGACTTAGTGCTGAGTTCTTCTCGTGCTCCAATATTATGAATTACTCTACGTTTGAGGCTATTATTTACGGAAAAAGCAACTCTATAACCGTATTGTTTCTGTAAAAGTCTTTTAATCTTATATGAAACGTTCCCTATGTATGAGCAACCATTCGGCTTAGCCATGGGTTGCCCGTTAGCTGGCATCTTTGCTGACATCTTTATGAATGCACTAGAAGAAAATTTCTTCAAAAACAACCCTACGTTAGGCAATAAGATTTCTTTTTATGCTCGTTATGTTGATGATATACTCATACTATTTCAAGGTTGTGACCAAGATCTACAACAACTGTTTCATGTTTTCAACAGTTTCCACGAGAAAATGAAATTTACAAAAGAGATACAAAATAACGAGAGAGAACTCAATTTTCTTGATTTGAAACTTAAGTTATCGGGTAACACTATTAGCTTCGACATTTTCCGTAAAGAAACTTTTTCTGATAATATTATTCCAGCAGATTCCTGTCATCCTCAAACTCACAAGATCGCCTTTTTTCATTCTGCAGTTCATCGCGCTGTGAGCACACCTTTAGCACAGAATTGTTTTGAAAATGAAATATTTTTATTAAAATCAATAGCTACTAACAATGGATACGACCCTAAATTAATTGACCAAATTGCTAAGAAAAAAACAACTGTAAAATTTTCTACTTTAGGAGATAACAGGGCAAAAAACTATGAGAGTAATAACTTTATTTCTATTCCATTTTTAGGGAACGTTTCATATAAGATTAAAAGACTTTTACAGAAACAATACGGTTATAGAGTTGCTTTTTCCGTAAATAATAGCCTCAAACGTAGAGTAATTCATAATATTGGAGCACGAGAAGAACTCAGCACTAAGTCCGGTGTATACAAAATTACTTGTAACGACTGCCCAAACTATTACATAGGGCAGACAGGTAGACCCATTAAAGTTAGGTATAAAGAACACAAGTTAGGTAAAAATGGGGAAAACGTATATAATTCCACCTTTGCTGAACATCTATGGCTCTTACAGCACACGCCAAGAGAACTGGACGACGTAGAGCTGCTTCATGAAGCTGATAAAGGTGACAAACTAGACTTGCTCGAAGAATTAGAGATTTTCAAGCATCTGTCTCTAAAAGATGGTTTTGTTCTTAATGAACAGGTGCAGCTTCGAAACAAAATTTTTTTAGACAGTTTCAAATCCCTCATTGCCTTAATGTAATATAGTCTGGCTGACTAGGAGTTATTTTCTTGCTGTTGATGCCGGTGAAATGCGCTTTTCCTATCTTGTTGGGATCTACATATTGTGATGTTTGTTAATTATGAATTTCAATGTGTATGTGTGGTTAAATGACTACTATGTTTTATTCATACAGACAGATGGTTTCATTTTATTATAACATTTTGGTTGTTTCGCTAGTATGTATTTCACTGCCTACGTTACGCGAGACTCTCGCGCATTACAGTAGTGCCCTCTCTCGTTAGATGTTCCAAGCGCAAGCTTTATCCGTTTGACACTAGGACACAGGTAAATTTGGTTCTATATTTCTAGTTTACATAAATGTCTTTAATTGGCGTGATACGCTTTATTTATTAGGACAAAGTTTGAATTAACACAACCTTTAATAATTTTGATGCGCTTATGTATGTATTTATGGATTGTAATATGCGCGAGTCTGGTACATGCAAGTGCCCTCTCTCGGCGAAACAATCTGCCTTAGTGCCTTCACACTCGTGTCTCAACAGTTCATAGGCGAAGTAACATTGTTAAACTGTTCGCTTTGATCCTGTACCCATTACACATGTTGTACAAATGGAGATGATATTTTAATTACTGACGACGCCTTTTGGCATAATTGTTTCATTATTCTCCAGTGCATGATGTAATTTTAGTAAGTACTAAAGATTGTGTGCCTGTATTACTTTAGCAATTTCACCGTTATTTAAGCTTCTGTTTCTCACTTTAGTTGATATGGCTTTTCTAATGAATGTGTCTTTCTATTCAGGAAGTTTACTTTTGATGAAGGTATATTTATATGTACCGAAACCTTGGTCAAGAATTTTAATAAAAAAATTCTATCCTGCAACTGTTTTTGGCTGCCATCCTTTATTGTGATGTATGTATGTGACTTGTCTGACCACCAAACCCATTAAAACAAGTGAATACCTAGCTACATTAGCCGGAGCTCCTTTCAGTTTCATACTCTGCTATCGCAACTAAGAGACCAGAGTCACATTCCGTCTGGCTCCACGCTTTATTAGCCGCACTACCTTAGGAAACTCAGCTCAGAGACAATTGCAGTTACCGTCGCTTGTTCTGCTACAAGCGAACACATTGGACACGTGGATTATTTCGCAGGAGGCAAGTGGTAGTGTAGCTACTTGTTGCTTCTAACAACTAAATGCAAGGCACCAGTATTCGAGACAAAGACCAAGTGTCTTTGTTCAACGCTAACTATGAAAAGATATATCAAACACTTGCTACGTATCTATCAATAGTATGTGCCGGCCGGAGTGGCCGAGCGGTGCTAGGCGCTTCAGTCTGGATCCACGCGACCGCTGCGGTCGCAGGTTCGAATCCTGCCTCGGGCATGGATGTGTGTGATGTCCTTAAGTTAGCTAGGTGTTAGTAGTTCTAAGTTCTAGAGGGCTGATGACCTCGAATGTTACGTCCCATAGTGCTCAGAGCCATTTGGACCATCAATAGTACCTGCTGCGTCGCTGAATTACTGCCCTCTCGTAGTTCTTTGGCCCAGTCCGCTGCTGTTGCGGCTGTCACCCGTAGCTGCTGCCCTTCCTCTGCCCACGATTACTGCTCGATGCTCGCTGGATACGCATTTCCTCCTTTGCAGGACTGCCACCTCAGCTGCTTTGATACGGCCTTTGATGGTCGTTTTATATACGTTTCGAAGGACTTTCTTATTTCGGTACAGTGCCGTATACCCGCTTTCCCCTTGTTTCCCACTTATTCTTCAGACTCCCAAAAATGTGTCGGTCTGTTCTCGTTGCCGGAGTTCCTGATTGGAACTTTCCAACATGGAGTACTTGAAGGTTCCCGGGCATACGCTACTCGTAGCTCGCCCGCAGGGGTTTGCCCTTTACGCTGGTGTTATCCCGGCGCCTCATTTTCTCTCAGAGCTTCTGGCCGCCTGTATCGTTAAGCAGAACATGCAGGTGTGCCTATATGGGGTCTCGGCTACAGTTTTCACTTTACAAAACACTTGTTTAATACAATTAATCTACACCCACGACAGTGGAAGACTTTCTAAGTCGTTCAAGTTACATCAATGTCGGTATACCGCCCCGGCTCTACAACAACATTGTAGGAGGCTGGCCTGATTTTCTAGCACAAGTAGGTGTAATTGGATAATGATATCCTCGAACACCATGCCGCGTGCATCTGGTATTAGAGGAGAGACTTTGCAGCGGTACAGCAAAGACAGTACGCAGATGCATTATACGGTGCTCGATGCGTGGGGACTGAGCGCCAGGGCGTGGTGGGCTCCTCAGAAGCAGCCGAGTGGAAACGCGCGGGCGTGGCAGCAGAGTCCCTGCGGCTGGGCGGGCTTTGGGGGGAGGGGGGGGGGCAGGCATGCATGATGCAGCGGTGCCCCGGGGAGCAACAGTGGCGCAACTGCTGCCTGGGGAGTAGCCGGCCCTCTCAGAGGGGCTGAAGAGGAAGACGGCGCACGCGCACACATCCCGACACCGGCCGCCAGCAGACCGCATTCTCTCCACTTTTCTCGTCGGTGGGCGTAGCCCGTCCGACAACTGTTTACCACTGAGCGGAGTGAAAGTCCACGTAGAAATGGCGCGGCAAAGGGAGAGAGAATTGCGGATATAGCTCGGGCCTGGGAAGTGTATCAGAACACTACGAGAAATGCATGCTTGAACATACACTGAGGCGACAAAACTTAAGGGAGACCCTCTAATATCGTGTCGGACCTCCTTTTGCCCCTCTTACCCATATTTCACCCCTTCTTTCGCCACCTCCATGGTGGAGGTCAGCACCGCGACACATTGCGTTGTAATCACGCGGTTTTCTTGTGGCTGGCCAAGGAAATATTTCAGAACGCCGCTGACAATCGGCACGAAAAGGCCTCAGGGGGTGCCATAAAGGACGTTAATGAAAAGACCCCTGCTCCTCGGGCATTGATTCCCACACATTTTGCGGTTGAAAACCACAGTGCGAAGAGCAACGGGAAGACTTTCTTCACAGCCTTATGACACTGCTCACACCCTCGGACGTTTCATCCCTCCTCCAACTACATCATAAGGCTGCATCCACATCGCACGTGGTTGTACATGTTTGGAGTGCAGCGTGACCGCAGTTTTTGCTGTTGTGTACAGTTTGGGACCTCTAGGGACCTTTAAAAGCCATTCAGTGAGATGTCAGTGTGATTCGAAACAGCATCTCTACTGTTTTTTCCGTCCTCCTGTGGCGTCACCACGCGGGAGTGCAACATTGACGTGACCGTGAATACAACGGGAAAGGGTCCCTCTAGCACCCCCACCCCAAAATCGGAAACACTCTCCGTGCCACCCGAGCAAAGTCGTTCAGGGAAAGGGGTGGTTTTATTAACACCCTTTCGGCCACCCCGTGGGGCCTTTTCGTTGAGCGGCGGTGTGTCTGAAGTCTTTTCCTCGGTCACGCCTAGCAAATGGTTCAAATGGCTCTGAGCACTATGGGAGCTAACTTCTGAGGCCATCAGTCCCCTAGAACTAAGAACTACTTAAACCTAACTAACCTAACGACATCACACACATCCATGACCGAGGCAGGATTCGAACCTGCGACCGTAGCGGTCGCGCGGTTCGAGACTGTAGCGCCTAGAACCGCTCGGCCTCCCCAGCCAGCACCCGTAACAAACCAGCGGGAATACAATGCTGTGTGTCGCGGTTCTGATCTCTACCGGAGAGACGTCAAAAGAAGCGCTGAAATGTGGGTAAGACCGCTGGGACGACCTTCTCATCGTGTGACACGTCCATTGTGGCGTTGTGCGGAATTGTGGTGAAAATGGTGCTAATGTGACGCTATTAACCGACCTTACAGCTTTCAATGAAGTTCCTAGCTGTGGGAATTTTTCGCACATGTCGACACGTTGCTGTCTGAAGTGTCGCGTAGCCCGACGGGGGCGGCGCAGGCGCCACGCTTTCGCAGCATTACAGAGGAACGCTGTAGGCACCTTGAGTCCAAAATTCAAACTTACGCGTCGCAATGGGAGGCAGTTATAGGGTTTCGAAAAAGTGCTCTTTCAATTCTGTTGCGCAGTGTATTTCATGCACCTTAAGATGTTTGTTGTTGTTATGGCCATCAGTCCTGAGACTGGTTTGATTCAGATCTCCATGCTACTCTATCCTGAGCAAGCTCCTTCATCTACCAGTACATACTGCAGCCTACATCCTTCTGAATCTGCTTAGTGTATTCATTTCTTGATCTCCCTCTACGATTTTTACCCTCCACGATGCCCTCCAATACTAAATTGGTGATCCCTTGATGCCTCAGAATGTGTCCTACCAACCGATCCCTTCTTCTGGTCAAGTTGTGCCACAAATTACTCTTCTCACCAATTCTATTCAGTGCCTCCTCATTAGTCACGTGATCTACCCATGTAATCTTCAGTATTCTTCTGTAGCATCACATTTCGAAAGCTTTTATTCTGTTTTTGTCCAAACTATTTATCGTCCATGTTTCACTTCCATACATGGCTACACTCCATACTAATACTTTCAGAAATGACTTCCTGGCACTTAAATCTATACTAGACGTTAACAAATTTCTCTTCTTCAGAAACCCTTTCCTTGACATTGCCAGTCTACATTTTATATCATCTCTACTTCGACCATCATCAGTTATTGTGCTCCGCAAATAGCAAAACTCCTTTACTACTTTAAGTGTCTCATTTCCTAATCTAATTCCCTCGGCATCACCCGACTTAATTCGACTACATTCCATTATCCTCGTTTTGCTTTTGTTGATGTTCATCTTATATCCTCCTTTCAAGACGCTATCCATTCCGTTCAAGTGCTCTTCCAAGTCCTTTGCTGTCTTCACTGCTTGCTCAGTATACAGAATGAATAACATCGGGGAGAGACTACAACCATGTCTCACTCCCTTCCCAACCACTGCTTCCCTTTCATGCGCCTCGACTCTTATAACTGCCATCTCGTTTCTGTACAGATTGTAAATAGCCTTTCGCTCCCTGTATTTTACCCCTGCCACCTTTAGGATTTGAAAGAGAGTATTCCAGTCAACATTGTCAAGAGCTTTTTCTAAGTCTACAAACGCTAGAAACGTAGGTTTACGTTTCCTTAATCTAACTTCTAAGATAAGTCGTAGGGTCAGTATTGCCTCACGTGTTCCTACATTTCTACGGAATCTTCCCTGAGGTCGGCTTCTACTAGTTTTTCCATTCGTCTATAAAGAATTCGCGTTAATATTTTGCAACTGTGACTTATTAAACTGATAGTTCGGTAATTTTCACATCTGTCTACACCTGCTTTCTTTGGGATTAAGGTAGGCAACCCAATTTACATGATTCTCTTCAGATGCGGGTAAGTTGTCTGTCTTACGGAGCATGAAATATTTTGTGCCCCGGTTTTATTTTGTGCACCCTGTAGGTGGTTTGCTACTTCCTTCCGTGGAGTAAGCCACCTACTCTTTGCCGGTGCTGCGTCTCGTGTCGTGGAATGTGACATATAGCTCACAGAGAGATGGTACAGTGAGAAGCTGCGCGGGAGGCGGCTGAACGGTAGAGGCTGCCCCGGGTGGAAGGAGCTAATCCGCGCCGGCCCAATAAAAGCCAACACCGGCCACCAGGCTGGGGTGAGAGGGGCGGTGGGTGGGGGGAAGGGGCCGCCTCCCCTTCCCAGGGAGCGATATTTCTCCCGCCGGCCGCGACAAATCACGCCGCCCATTACCGCCGCCACTTTATTGCGATTGAAAATGTTGCCGGCACAATAAAAGCGCCCTTGACGGCTCGTACGGGAGCGGTCTTTCCTACCGGCTAAAGCCTTCCATTTCCAGGCGTCTGCCATATTTGCCATTCAGTAAATATTCTGTTCTGCAAAAAGAGCCTTTTTTTTCACTCGCGTAAGGTTTTTAATCTCGACATCGATTTTTGGTCAGCTGAATAGGAAACAATGTTCTTCCTTGTGTAACATCATAAAGTTCCAGCCTATCCGGTGGCTATTCCTTTTTTGATTGATGATCGCTACAATATCCCGTTAAACTTATGTTCACAGCATTTGTAGAGTTAGAGTGAGCTTTTGACAACGTTGAGTGTGTTGCACTCTTTTAAATTTTGAAAGTAGCAGTGGTAAAATACCGGGAGCGAAAAGTTGTTTACAATTTGTACAAAACCCGACTGCAGAGGTTGTGAAGGGATGAAGACAGGTGTAAAGCCTATCGCCAATGTTATTCACTCCTTACTTTGAGCAAGCAGGAAAGGAAACCGAGGAAAATTTGGAAAGGACATTAAAGTTTAAAATATTTTCTTGTTATTGTTTCTGTTTCTTTACACCATTTTGCTTGTTGTATTCGGTTTTGTACTTTGTACTGCTGAATAGTCTGTCTTAAAATGCACCCGTCTAAACTCATCGTATTTATTATTATCATTTGCATCAATTACAGTAATACACATTTAGCAAAACAAAGAAATATATATAAATGAACATGTGAAATTATATACAGTACACAAGTTTTAAAACGGCTCAGACTACGCTCGGATGTTGATGGACTCCATCCAGCGGCGTGCCTCGTGATGCTTGATGGAGCTTCGCAATGCCACTGATTGGACATTCATTCACAATGTCGCTCATTGTCTGGGTGTCACCTCACTCACACATACTGTCACTTGAAAAGCCCCACTTGTGCATGTTGTATTTGCACCTACCCTCTTCAGTCCGATATCTGTTTAACTGCACCCACACCTCCCTTGTTTGGTGGAAGCCTGGAATTGGAACTCTTGGATTGTCTACAAGTTCGTGGTTTCGGTTCTTGTAGCTTGCCACTCACGTTTCCACTCTGTGTCCTGGTTGAATCCTGTGAATAGCATTTGGACCCCCATTTCATATGCTGGTCTCCTAGATTTTAGGCGTTTCCTGGGCAGTGATAGAAAATCGCCATGAAGAGGGATCGAGTTGTTTTCAGAAACTTGCTTACAGAGGTTGTAAAGATCAGCCTTTCGACGGAGGTCTGGTGGACAGATGTTTGAAAGCACTGGTAGCCAGCAAGTAGGTGTAGACCGGACTGTACCACTAATTACTCTTATAACTGAGTTCAGTTGGACGTCTACTTTCGCTACGTGGGCGCTTCGGAGCCAAACTGGTGCACAGTATTCTGCTGCAGAGTATACCGGTGCAAGGGATGCTCCTCGGAGGACTAATGGGGTTGCTCCCCATGTACTGCCTGCCAGCTTTCTCACAAGGTTCATTTGTATTTGTATCTTCTTGGCCAAGTTGGAAAGGTGTTTTTTGTAAGTTAAAGTTCTGTCCAGAGTGACTCTCAGGTATTTTGGGCTTTCGTTGTATCTGACTGTGCCAAGAGAGCCGGACTGTGGACTGATCTTTGCTGATGAAAGGCGATTAGAGAGTTGGAACAGGCTCACCTCGGTTCTAGAAACATTTGGTCTCAGTCGCCATGTCTCTCATCGTATCTCATCGTATAATGTGCTGTGAAGCTCAAGTGAATGTCCTCAACGATGGTCGCCTTGCATCACCTCGGTGAAGAGCGAAACAGTTTTAATCTCGGAGTCATTTGAATTCGTGATGAGTCGCCGTGTAAGCAGTGCACGTTCGTTGCGATGTCTCCCTGACAGCGTATCCTCGCAGAAGTTCTGAACAATTCTATAAGATTAGAAATAATGTGATACGGTAGTAGTTAACATCCATCCTCACCTATTATTCTGTGGTGAGCACACATTTATTCTCCAATTCTTGATTAGTAAACAGAAAAAGAAGTTATCTTCGTTAATTGGCTATCATGAACCCCAGCCCAGAGTCAAAGATATACCGTTACTGTCCTGTCTCTGGCATGGAGGTCAAAATAGAAGGGAGATGGTGCTATAGACTTACGCTGTAGGTTGTTTTGAAGCCAGAGTGCGCGGGAGCTGCCGCCATATTAAGTAGTCCAAACATTAGCAGACGACTATTTATGATTGATTCTCGTTCATTATTTCTGTTTTAAATACTAAAGATTACATTGGTTACATGAATGACATTGTGTCAGAAAAGCAACTTCGAACTTTTTCTGTTCTTGAATGCTTGCTTGCTCTAATAATACGAGACATGTGGCCTTGTTACTGTAACTTGTTTTTTTTTTCTTTTATTGATGTAATTCGAATAACCAAGAGGAGATGGAAGTGACGTGAAAAGAATGCTTTCGTAATCCTTTTAATTCCACTTTTACTGTACTTGTATAGGTAACATATAAAGGTGCAACTCTGAAACTAATACTTGTTTGCTCACTGGAACTACTTATTGTTCGTTACATTTTCAGCTTTCGACTCGTATACACAACATTTTTAATGTTCACGTTTGCAAAAACCTTACCTACTTGTTCTTTGCTAGCCCATAAACGTGTGCAATGAGGAAAGAAGCAAGGCATGCTATCGTATCTTGTGCGTGTCAACAAAATGAACCGTTATTGAAGTGTTAAAGAAACATAACTGCATAGAGGTACACCTCCATGCAGAATAGAGTTCTTGTTTTATTATACTATCGATGCATCAGTCAATAGACATCCCCAGTGATCGAAACTGGGCGCAGAAACGTCAGAGTGACGTCACGCGGAAGTATCACACGGTGAACCATGGAGTATAAATGCGGTGAACGTAATGACAATTCCCTTCTGTTTTTACCTCCATGGCCGCTGGTTCATATGTCACGTAATAAAGGTGTCTCTGATTCTTACGTGCGCCGCAGTATTGAACACAGGTAACATACAGTCTATATATGATACAAGTTCATGAAGAAGAAATAGAAGCTTCGAGTTTATCCGACGATATTGTAATTCTGTCAGACACGGCAAACGACGTCGAAGAGTAGTTCAATGATAGTACCTATGGGTATTAACAAAAGTAAAGGAATGCAGGCAAATTTAATCAGACGACACTGAGGGAATTAGATCAGGGAATGAGACAGTAAAAGTAGTAGGTGAGTTTTGGTATTTGGGAAACAAAATGAGAAAAAAAATGATTCATATGGCTCTGAGCACTATGGGATTTAACATCTGAGGTCATCAGGCCCCTAGAACTTAGAACTAATTAAACCTAACTAACCGAAGGACATCACATACATCCATGCCCGAGGCAGGATTCGAGCCTGCGACCGCAGCAGTCGCGCAGTTCCGGACTGAAGCGCCTAGAACCGCTCGCTCACCGCGGCCGGCAAACAGAATGAAAATATACAAGATGCAGACTGGCAACACAAAGAGAAGCGTTTCTGAAAAACAGGGATTTGTTTACGTGTGATGCACATTTAAATGTCAGGAAGTCTTTTTTGAAGGTATTTGTCTGCACGATAAGCAACTGAGACAAGACTAGCAGCTTTTGAAATGCGGTGATGTAGAAGAATGCTGAAGGTAAAATGGGTAGATTGAATGAGGAGGTACTGAATTGATTAGCTGGGAAAAACGTAATTTGTGGGACAGCACTAAATGAAGAGATCTGTTGATAAAACACATTCCGAGGTATGAAAGAATCATCGGTTTGGTTATGGTGAAAGGTGTGGTAGGTAAAAATTGTTGAGGGAGACCAAGGCTGTAATACAGTAAACAGTTTCAAATGACAGTCTTCGGGCCGAAGACAGTCTCTTTAACGTTGACATTTCCGTTATATTTTGAAAGCTAGCTCTGTGTGGAAATGTCAGATTAGATATGCAGCGATCCGAAGTTCAGTTACCTGTTAGCCCAAGGATTTTTTCCTGTCACTTATGACTTATTTCACGTCTTGCAATGGTCTGTCATTCTGGAAAATGACAAATTGCGCTGTAGGCACGGAGTCCACGTTAAACCGCCCTTCTCTCTGTAATCTGCTGGGTAAGAAAGTTGAAAGGTCGGGATAAATCAAGGGCGTACCATCACTTACTAACAGATCATTGCTGTATTCAAAACAACATTCTGGTTGAAGACAACTTTTTTCCAGCAAGGTCGCCATTTACGTTACGGCCGTGTGCTACCATAATGTATCCACTGTCCCATCCTCCATTTCCAGGCAGTGTTCGGTGCTTTACAGTAGTCGAACTTGCCACATTCACATATAATACGGTAAACGACTTTCGGAGACCTAAATCGTGTTTATCATTACAAAGAAAACTTTTGGCGGGGTCGAAGTTCGCTGAACGTCATGTGTCCATAGAGTTTTACCTGTCGTTTCGGAGATTTTTCCAGCATAATGCAGATAAGTGATTCTTAGCTGTTTTTCTTCACATATTCAACCTCTTATTTACGTTTTATTCATTTTGATTGCAACGCCACTTGTTCATCTGAGTGCGCATTTGTTAGGGATACAATTTGTAGATGTAATTCTTTGTTGAGACTTTCGTTGCTGACAACATTCGAACTGCATGTCTTTAGCAAGGTTATTTCGTTTCGACCGATGGTGATGGATTGGGACGCGGGATAGATGTCAATGTGCGCAGATTTTCTACGTACACTGTTACCCCAAGGATCCGTACTGTTTTCCCGTAACACATCGAGGAAAGGTAAGGGGCTGTCTTCCTCAAGTTCCACCGTGAAAGTAATATTAGGCCTCGAGTACACGTAACAAGATATGTCGCAGCAGGTTGAAGAAGACGACTGACTGATTCGTCAGTTTTTCTGTTTAAAATGGAATGTACAACGAGGTTGTACAACGGAATACACGTCATTAATCAATCACGCCTAGAAATCTCACGATAGTCCTTCATTGTATAGCAGTTCCTACAAAGCGTAGCGTGGCGAACACCATCAGCGAACGGTCTCTGTGTGCGCACAGTGCTTCGAGGCCAGGCCGCCCGTGGTGTGCGTCGCTCTCAAACCCCGGCGCGTTAAACAAACGCAATAAATTTATGAGTAGCGCGTGCTGCGTTTCCCCATGTCTCCTCCCGCATTCGGATAGCACTCCGAGTCGTTTCGCAATAATAATTCATCTCAGAGTCGCGACGCGATAAATCTGTCCCCCTCCCCCGTGAACGCACACACACCCTCGCACAGACACACACTCACGCTCTGTTCTTATGGGAGATAAAACGCCGCCACTCACTTGGTAATAACTCCGGACAGTTCCCTCATAAATTTCGAAGTGTCCCTAATGTCGCAATGAGACAAATGACAGTTCCTCTGCAGGTCCGGCTGTCTGTTCGGATCACCTTCCTTTTTCACACAGTGAATAATAATCAAAAAAGACCACTGAATGTCCATAAATTCAAGGGGTGCCAGTTTATAGCTATATGTTTCAGCAAGAGGTAGACCGTTCTTCCCCTTCGTCCTTTAATTGTACACTTTTATTTTTTATTTTATATTTATTTATTTTTGTAATCATGAAATACAACGAAATGGAAATTATTTTACTGGCTAGTGGTTCACGCTTTGTTGAAAAGGAGACGGTAAAAAAATTTTGTTACTTCCCACGCATGAATGTAGTTTTTAATACAGTTCATTATTTTACATAGATATTTAATCATCGCTCTTAAGTAAAAGAACTGCATTATTTTGTCTTTGTAGTGATGTTAAATACCAATTCTAATAGTACCAGGGGCCTGATTCCTTTTTTACCACATTTATATTAAATCGCTTTCTTGTTTGTCTGTTTGTTCTGTACAAATTTTGGGGTTTATTTTAAACAACCTTCCCTTTGAGCTAGAGATTTAAAATTTTAAACATAACTCAAAACTCGGCGACAATGCAATATTAACTCTTTTCGTGTATGTTGTGTTTCGGAGAGTATTTTGCTTACCACTGCCATTTCCAGATGAGCTAGAGACTTTAAATATAGCTCAGAATTGGATCACAATGCAGCATTAACCCTTTTTCTTGCCTGTTGTGTTTCGGAGGGTATTTTGTTTACCACTGTCATTTCCCGATGAGCTAGGGACTTGAGACTTTAAACATAGCTCAGAACTCGATGACAGTGTAATATTAACTCGCTTTATTGCTTGGTGTGTCGCCAAGAGAACTTTGTGGGCCACTGCCATTTCCCTGTTTTCCTGTTCAGCTGTTCAGTTGCGAATGGTTCAGTGAAAGAACTATTGCTGGTAAGCCTGCGTATGAGCTCGAATAACTCTAATATTCATGAGCTTTTCGCAAGATATAAGTAGGAGCAAGCAATATAATGGTTGCGTTAGGCGAAGAGAAACTGAAGTAAATCTTAGATTAACCAAATGTGTCTGTCGTGATCTCATCAAAATTTTTGGGATCGATTGAATAATTTTACAAACAGAAGACTAAAAAACATAAAATAATTATTAACATTCCAATTTTGCACGGATTGCTAACAGAGAGAAACGCTTCAATGCGAAGTGTGGCCAGAAATCCTCAGTTTACTAATGAAATAACGAAACTTCATGTTCAACACACAACTTAAGCTTTGTCAGCTTGAAAGCGTTATCAACTGAGAAATCCGTAAAAAATATTGTTAAAATGTCATGCTCTTGCTTGAACACGAGCATGCACCAATGGGAGCATGTACTGTCGCATCCCTTCAAATGCTCCCTAACACTGTCGATTGTGATGCCACGATGGAGAATATCTGTACCTGGGTTGCCTGCTCTACAAACGAACTGGTTAAGGTGCCCCCAGAGACAAAAATTCAAAGTATTGAGGTCGGGAGAACGTGCAGGTTATGGAACTGGGCCAGGTCTACCAAACCACCGGTCATGGCAGACACCAGCCAGCGCATTTCGAACAGTGAGACTAAAATGTGCTGCAGCGCTGTCATGCACATGTTTCTTCTGTTTCTTCTTATTTGCCGTGGCTCATCTTCTTAGTAAGTCTGGGAGAGTATTCTGAATGAAGTCTTCTGTGAACGACACACTACGCGTCTACCTTTGCATAACAAAATATGATTTATGAGTTTTATATTTTGCATACACACACACTATATATAACCGGTTGTACAGTTAAAAATAAATTATACAGCATTTTTTTCTGGTAAACCTCCCGGGATGTAAGGTCGTGGTCCATGAAACTCTTCAGCTCCTAACGTTTCGTCCAGAGCTGCGCTGGACATCTTCAGAGGGGTGTTTCTCCTCCGGTGAGTCTTGCCGACTGACGGGTCGGACGTCTGAGAGCGACTTATATATCGTAGAAAGTGGGCGTGACCAGAGTTGCACGTGATATGCAGAGATAATCTTTGTCAGAGATAAAACTTAACTATCGATCGTAATCTCGTCACGGATAAAACTGTCTAGCAATTCTGTAGTGCTACTGTCCAAATATCACTAAGTTTCATGGTCTCTTCTTTTCGATTAAAATTATCCCTATGTTTATATATTTCAATAGCTTCTCTACAAAGCCGTGGGTAATAGTTCGTCGTCGTAGATAACATTTTTGTTTCGGAAAACTTCACTTGATGATTTCCTGACTGAAAAGCGTGTTCTGCTACAGCCGATTTATCTGTTTTTCCTAAGCGGCAAAGACTTCTGTGTTCTTTTAACCGTGTATTTACGCTTCTTTTTGTTGTTCCTATATAAACTTTACCACATGTACACGGAATTTTATATACGCCACTGGCTGAAAGAGGAGCACGTTTATCTTTTACAGACCGGAGAACATGACAAATTTTCTTCGTTGGTCTAAAAACAGGTTTAATATCATGCTTACTTAAAATCTTTCCAATCTGATCCGTTACTTTCTTTATAAAAGGGGAGAGAGACTGTATTCTTCCATCGTTTTTCGGGCTTGTCCTTAGGCTTTTTGTTGTTTGGGTGCAGAATTCTGCTTACTTCTTTCTTTGAGTAGCCATTTTTCTCAAAAGCGTGCTTCAGATGTTTTAATTCGACATCTAGATACTCTGGCGTGCAAATCCGTCTGGCTCTGTCAACGAGACTTTTAATCACACCTCTCTTTTGTTGTGGATGGTGGTTAGAGTTTTTATGTAAGTATCTGTCTGTGTGCGTTATTTTTCTAAAAATCTGTTGTTTCAATCTTCCATCTGTCTGTCTCATAACCAAAACATCAAAAAACGGTATTTTGTTATCATTTTCTCTCTCCATGGTAAACTGGATTCTTGGATTTGTATTATTAAGGTAATCAAAAAATTCATCTAAGGCTTCTCTACCATGTGGCCAGACCACAAATGTATCGTCTACATACCGATACCAGCGAGATGGTTTCTTATCTGCTTTTTCCAAGGCTGACTGTTCGAATTTCTCCATGTAAAAATTAGCTACTGCAGGACCCAACGGGTTACCCATTGCTACGCCATTAAGTTGCTCATAAAATTCATTATTCCACTGGAACTGACTGGAAGTAAGACAATGTCTGAAAAGAGCAGTCAGATCTTCTGGAAAAATATCCGTTATAAAATCCATAACTTCGTTAACTGGAATCATAGTAAATAAAGATACTATATCAAAACTTACTAAAATATCTTCAGGAGTCAGAATTAAACCTTCAATTTTTTCTATAAAATGACGTGAGTCCTTAATATATGAATCAGTTTTTCCAATATATGGTTGTAAACGAGTTGCTAGATATCTCTGAGACCGATTGTTAGTGCTATCAATTCTCCTACGTATGAAATAGCAAGATATCTAGCAACTCGTTTACAACCATATATTGGAAAAACTGATATGTAATTTCTAAGATTTATATGAGTAAGAGCAACACACCACTCACTAGAATTCAGTGAATCAGATGCTTTCTCGAATGATTCATTGTATGTTAAGAGCTGTCTTATGTAATACATCGGTGTACTAATGATTTTATTTTTTATTGTCGATTTCGGTCAATTTAAGACCATCCAACGACAACATGTGTTATACCGGGTGTTTGAAAATGAATACCGGGCTTTTCGGGCTTTGTAGAATTCATTACATTCAATTCACAATTATAAAGAAAAATGTAGCAAATGAAAGTGCAACACAAACAGTTTTGTTTGTATTCCTGTGCGCATGTGCATAACTGTTTCTTGAGTCTTTCGTTAGAAAGCGCTAGTTGTAAAGACGGCGATTGCTTAACGGAAAGGTTTTTGTGTTTTGCAGTGTACAAGGACTGAATCTATTATTGCAGTGCGTTCCGCTATTCCATTGAAAACTTCTAAATGATGATAACATCCGTGGATGATATCATCAGTTTGAAGACATGGGCTGTCTTTGCAAGGGGAAGAGTACAAGACGACCAAGGGTGACTGAAGAAGCTATTGAACGAGTGAGATAGTCTTTCTCGCATAGCCCCAAGAAATCAGTTCGGAAGGCTAGTCGTGAATTAACAGTGGCAGCGATCTCTGTGTGGAGATTTAAAGGGAGGCGCTTCCAACGTCCTTACAGTTTGCAGTTGTTACAGACTGTAAAGCCTACAGACTATGGTTTACGTTGCCCATTTTGTAAACGAAATATTGCTGCATGACGATGAAGATTTCCTGGACCTTGTCGTCTTCAGTGACCAATTGACATTTCACCTAAGTGGAAATGAGGATGCTTATGAGGAGTTCATAAAATGCCCACGAGATGGTACAGTTGCAACGAGACTCGCCTAAATTGAATGTCTTTTGTGTCACATCCCGGCGGAAAATTTGTGGCCCTTTCTTTTTCTGTGACGCAATTGTAACTGATGTTTTCCATCTTGATGTGCTAGGACTGTGGCTCTTCCCTCAACTGAAACAAGCTTAACCGCAGAACTCTGACAGCAAGATTGTGCGCCACCTCACTGGCATTACTCAGTAGGCCATTCGTTAAACGACGTCATACTCGCCCGCTGGGTTGGCCGCAAGGGGCCGGACGAAAGATCTTGTTGCGCGCGAGCGTCATTTTCACCTGATCTGACGCTGTTCAGTTTCTACCTTTGGGGATCCGTAAAGGGTCATGTGCAAGTTACTCCGCTACCAGCTGATCTATCCGACTTAAGAAAGAGTATTGAAACAGTTGTTGCAACAATTATTCCTTGCACACCGATCAATGTTTGGGAAGAATTAGCCTACCGACTCGACGTGACGAATGGTGCTCACACGGAAAACTCGTGATGAATACTGTTTGAGTTACTCTTTCACTTGGTGTACGATATATACGAGGGTTATTCCAAAAGTAAGGTCCGATTCGCCGTAACTATTGAAATTTGGCGCCAATGACAAAACACGCATGCGCGCCGACTCCCGGCAAGCCTTGCGCGTCAAACGCCGCCATTCGCTTTGTTACTGTTGCTGAGTGTAGTTCACAGTGTCACTTTACAATGTTTAAGACAATTGATCAGCCCGCCGATTGTGAAGTAAGGGCAGTGATACGGTTTTTGTCTGCAAGAAACAATTCAGCGGCGGAAATCCATCGGCAGATTACTGAAGTGTACGGTCCTAACATAATGAGCGACAGTAAAGTGCGCAAGTGGGTGCGAGCTTTTAATGAAGGACGGGATAATGTGCACGATGAACCACGGTGTGGCCGACCATCAGTGATTTCAGACGATTTGGTCAATGCGGTTGACAAAAAAATTCGTGAAGATCGCCGATTCACTATTACAGACGTAGACATGCATTTTCCGAATGTGAGTAGAACAACTTTGTACAGAATTGTGTCTGAACATTTGAAGTTTCACAAATTGTGTGCCCGTTGGGTTCCCAGGCTGCTTACTGAGCCCCAACGAATGAAAAGAATGGCTTTTGCTCTTGATTTTTTGGAGCGATATCATAAGGAAGGTACAGTCTTTTAGACAATGTTGTCACAGGGGATGAGACATGGGTTTCTCACATCACTCCAGAGTCTAAACGTCAGTCAATGCAATGGCGTCACACGTCATCGCCAGTCAAGGTCAAGGCAAAGCAGACAATCTCAACACGTAAGGTTATGGCGACTGTGTTCTGGGATAGACGTGGAGTATTGTTAGTCGACTTTATGGAGAGAGGAACAACGATTAATAAAGCCGCCTACTGCGCTACCCTGACTAAACTTCGACGTGCAATCCAGAATAAGCGACGTGGTCTTTTGTCGTCTGGAATCTTGTTGTTGCATGACAATGCCAGACCCCACACTGCAAATGAAACGCAAGCTCTGATCAAGAAATTTGGATGGGAACAGATGGACCATCCTCCTTACAGTCCGGACCTGGCGCCAAGTGATTTCCACCTGTTCCGTTACTTAAAGGAGTTTCTCGGCGGCAAGCGCTTCGACACAGATGATGAAGTGAAAGAAGCAGTTAAGGACTGGTTATCGTCACAGGCGGCCGATTTCTATAACATGGGCATTCAAAAGCTTGTTGAACGATGTGACAAATGTTTAAATAAGTATGGAAGTTATGTAGAAAAATAGATAAAGATGTAAGGAATGTAAATAAAACAATTGTTTTGAAAAAACATTTTAGTTTTGATTTTTTTTTTTTTTATAACCGGACCTTACTTTTGGAAGAACTCTCGTAATTGTAAATTGACTGTAATAAATGCTAAAAAGCCTTAAAATCCCTATCTTTCTTTTGATATACTTGATGCACAATACGCGTCCTATTTTTAATGTTTACGTTGCAAGACAGAGGACATGTTTGGTCTAAAACATAGTAAAGCAGAACATTTCAGAATGAAGAGGCATTGTAGTTGTGGAATACTTAGGTTTTCTGATCGGTGGATGGTCTGAAATCGGGCCAAAATCGATAATCAAAAAATAATATAACTGTTAGATGTTCTAACAATACCACCACTTGCAAAGTAGGTTAGAAATCAGATTAATAATGTTGCTCACGCAGCATATGTTCGCTTTATCGGGCAACAACAAAGTTATTGACTGTGGATGGTATCGTCAGAATGGAAATAGTGAAGTCACTGTAAAAAAGTCATTAATTTTGGCACTTATCTTTAGTGGATTCCCACGTAGATTTCGTCGAAGTTGTTATGGCTCATCTCGTTGATTCTAGGGTGATTCCACTTTTGACTGCTAGAAGGTCCAGATCTGTATTTTAGCAATATTTGAAGACCTAAAAAATGCGTTTTTCAGGAAATTCTTAATGATCAAACAATCCCAGATCAGAACAATGGTATGGTAGAAATAATTTTTGACGTGTTGTTCACGATCCACATTTTTATTAAACTTCTTGTAAATTCACATATGTTGTTGTTGTTGTGGTCTTCAGTCCTGAGACTGGTTTGATGCAGCTCTCCATGCTACTCTATCCTGTGCAAGCTTCTTCATCTCCCAGTACCTACTGCAACCTACATCCTTCTGAATCTGCTTAGTGTATTCATCTCTTGGTCTCCCTCTACGATTTTTACCCTCCACGCTGCCCTCCAATGCTAAATTTGTGATCCCTTGATGCCTCAAAACATGTCCTACCAACCGATCCCTTCTTCTAGTCAAGTTGTGCCACAAACTTCTCTTCTCCCCAATCCTATTCAATACCTCCTCATTAGTTACGTGATCTACCCACCTTATCTTCAGCATTCTTCTGTAGCACCACATTTCGAAAGCTTCTATTCTCTTCTTGTCCAAACTGGTTATCGTCCATGTTTCACTTCCATACGTGGCTACACTCCATACAAATACTTTCAGAAACGACTTCCTGACACTTAAATCTATACTCGATGTTAACAAATTTCTCTTCTTCAGAAACGATTTCCTTGCCATTGCCAGTCTACATTTTATATCCTCTCTACTTCGACCATCTTCAGTTATTTTACTCCCTAAATAGCAAAACTCCTTTACTACTTTAAGTGTCTCATTTCCTAATCTAATCCCCTCAGCATCACCCGATTTAATTTGACTACATTCCATTATCCTCGTTTTGCTTTTGTTGATGTTCATCTTATATCCTCCTTTCAGGACACTGTCCATTCCGTTCAACTGCTCTTCCAAGTCCTTTGCTGTCTCTGACAGAATTACAATGTCATCGGCGAACCTCAAAGTTTTTACTTCTTCTCCATGAATTTTAATACCTACTCCGAATTTTTCTTTTGTTTCCTTTACTGCTTGCTCAATATACAGATTGAATAACATCGGGGAGAGGCTACAACCCTGTCTCACTCCTTTCCCAACCACTGCTTCCCTTTCATGCCCCTTGACTCTTATAACTGCCATCTGGTTTCTGTACAAATTGTAAATAGCCTTTCGCTCCCTGTATTTTACCCCTGCCACCTTCAGAATTTGAAAGAGAGTATTCCAGTTAACGTTGTCAAAAGCTTTCTCTAAGTCTACAAATGCTAGAAACGTAGGTTTGCCTTTTCTTAATCTTTCTTCTAAGATAAGTCTTAAGGTTAGTATTGCCTCACGTGTTCCAACATTTCTACGGAATCCAAACTGATCTTCCCCGAGGTCCGCTTCTACCAGTTTTTCCATTCGTCTATAAAGAATTCGCGTTAGTATTTTGCAGCTGTGACTTATTAAACTGATAGTTCGGTAATTTTCACATCTGTCAACACCTGCTTTCTTTGGTATTGGAATTATTATATTCTTCTTGAAGTCTGTGGGTATTTCGCCTGTCTCATACATCCTGCTCACCAGATGGTAGAGTTTTGTCATGACTGGCTCTCCCGAGGCCATTAGTAGTTCTAATGGAATGTTGTCTACTCCCGGGGCCTTGTTTCGACTCAGGTCTTTCAGTGCTCTGTCAAACTCTTCACGCAGTATCTTATCTCCCATTTCATCTTCATCTACATCCTCTTCCATTTCCATAACATTGTCCTCAAGTACATCGCCCTTGTATAAACCCTCTATATACTCCTTCCACCTTTCTGCCTTCCCTTCTTTGCTTAGAACTGGGTTGCCATCTGAGCTCTTGATATTCATACAAGTGGTTCTCTTCTCTCCAAAGGTCTCTTTAATTTTTCTGTAGGCAGTATCTATCTTACCCCTAGTGAGACAAGCCTCTACATCCTTACATTTGTCCTCTAGCCATCCCTGCTTAGCCATTTTGCACTTTCTGTCGATCTCATTTTTGAGACGTTTGTATTCCCTTTTGCCTGCTTCATTTACTGCATTTTTATATTTTCTCCTTTCATCAATTAAATTCAATATTTCTTCTGTTACCCAAGGATTTCTATTAGCCCTCGTCTTTTTACCTACTTGATCCTCTGCTGCCTTCACTACTTCATCCCTCAGAGCTACCCATTCTTCTTCTACTGTATTTCTTTCCCCCATTCCTGTCAATTGTTCCCTTATGCTCTCCCTGAAACTCTCTACAACCTCTGGTTCTTTCAGTTTATCCAGGTCCCATCTCCTTAAATTCCCACCTTTTTGCAGTTTCTTCAGTTTCAATCTGCAGTTCATAACCAATAGATTGTGGTCAGAATCCACATCTGCCCCTGGAAATGTCTTACAATTTAAAACCTGGTTCCTAAATCTCTGTCTTACCATTATATAATCTATCTGATACCTATTAGTATCTCCAGGATTCTTCCAGGTATACAACTTTCTTTTATGATTCTTGAACCAAGTGTTAGCTATGATTAAGTTATGCTCTGTGCAAAATTCTACAAGGCGGCTTCCTCTTTCATTTCTTCCCCCCAATCCATATTCACCTACTATGTTTCCTTCTCTCCCTTCTCCTACTGACGAATTCCAGTCACCCATGACTATTAAATTTTCGTCTCCCTTCACTACCTGAATAATTTCTTTTATCTCGTCATATATTTCATCAATTTCTTCATCATCTGCAGAGCTAGTTGGCATATAAACTTGTACTACTGTAGTAGGCATGGGCTTTGTGTCTATCTTGGCCACAATAATGCGTTCACTATGCTGTTTGTAGTAGCTAACCCGCACTCCTATTTTTTTATTCATTATTAAACCTACTCCTGCATTACCCCTATTTGATTTTGTATTGATAACCCTGTAATCACCTGACCAAAAGTCTTGTTCCTCCTGCCACCGAACTTCACTAATTCCCACTATATCTAACTTTAACCTATCCATTTCCCTTTTTAAATTTTCTAACCGACCTGCCCGATTAAGGGATCTGACATTCCACGCTCCGATTCACATATACTTCTTCTTAATTGTCACGTCATCAAGAAAACAATTTTGTGTCAATCTTCATATATTTAATTTCCACTTTAACCAAACACAAGACTTGACTGTTCTTTTACAAAGCGAAATAACAACTTAACTTCTGCAAAGTGAAACAAAGACTGCTCTGTGCGCATTCGCGCCAAAACGGTTACAAGTAAGTCAAAGATTATGACAGTCTCACAGAAATGAATACACACAAGAACCATGTCACTGTAATATATCAATACATCAGAGTACCTATACATTAATAAAACCAAATGTGAATATTGTCACAAAAATATGTCTGTTACTTCGCAGAAAAGTAGAACGACATTACTGGTATCGAGAACTGGGGTTGGAGTGCCGTAATGGTCACGTAAATAAAGAACCATTACAATGTCCAACCACCGCCTACACAAAATACATTCAACTGGAGGTGCAGAGCTGTACATGTTAAACCACTGAACATAAACTGTGATTAAAACTCGAAAATAAAGGACATAGTGGACCTATTTTGTAAGGAGCCTGTTGTGTACATAGTTCCGCGTTGTGAGCGCGTACACAGCTTTCCCACTAGAGCGCGCCCCGCTAAGCACAACAGCGCAGGCGCAGCGCTCGTCCGTCTCCGCACTACGAGATGGCGCTGTCTTAGAGACGGACCAAATTCTGCTTCCGCCGATCCGCGTATTAATATGTAACGCAGCCAATGAGATTGCTGCTAACGTAGAACCTTTCCTCCTCGCGGATCACACTCGCGCAGTGGTACCTGAAAGCGCGAGGTATTATAACGAGTGTACAGACCTTCGAGTAGTCAGTCTGCATTAGTCTGCATTTGTCTGTAGTCAAGTTTCAGTCTGCGCTTAATAAGATTATCATATTCCTGTATATAGCCATGAAGAGAAATGTATAAACACTTTGTCAAGTATCAGAGATGTGAGAATAAGATTAACGTACCAAGACCCAAAGGAACTTCAGATTGTCAGTTGTAAATACCATCCAGAACCAAGTTAAGTTATTCTTATGCTTGTTAATATTTTAATAAATGTGTGTGAAAATTAATCAAGTTCTGTTTAAAGTTGGTCACCGTCAATCTGCTACTGTAAGCGTGCAAGTGGCATTTCTATCGTCTGACTTAACGGCAAAAGATGAACACTCCACGATAAGACCACGAGACATATTGTTGACACTCGCCTACTTCGCTAGAGCGACAAGTCAAATAGTCTGATGGTGTGTGTACCGAAGGTCTTACAGTACACACACCACGGAGCCTGAATCTAAAAGTTCGGAAAAGTATTTTTGAGTCACCCTGTATACTTTCTTAAGTGCTGTATATAATTCCTGAAACTTATTGGAAATAAAATACGATTCGGATGTCGGGGACGAGAGGTTGATGTTAATGATAGTAGTTAAACATCGAATTTTAGTGGCCCACATTGAAAAGCGGGAGGGAGGCGTCCTCGTAGTGTAGTACTAGGACAGTTTGAATAAGAAATATTTGTTACAGCATATAGTCGTCTGACTAGAGATACGACGCAGTAAGTTGAATAACAGACGGCAGTATCGCCGTGCGGTGTTGGACACGACACGCCACTGTTGCGATCTGTAGCGGGTGCTGGCGCGAGCGAACAATGGACCGCGCGCGCCTTCTGCCCAGCCAGGCCGGAAGCCCGCCGCCCTCCATCTCACATCCGAAATTGGATCAAAGGCTGCGACGAGGAAGCACTCAGCTCTCTGAAGAGCATACGAGGCACTCCCCCTTTCCTCCCCCTCCCCCGCCCCCTACTGCCGCGTAGTCTGGGGACGGGAGTACCGGCGCGAGTGTCACTCTTGTGAATTAGGTCGAGCAGCTTGGAGCAGGCTACCGAGTCTCCGATCACTTGCGTACTTTCGCCGTAAACGATAAGATGCTTTCTGCTGTTCGAATACAAGTGGCGGAGGACATCTTCACTGTCGGAAATTGGCCGACTCCTGTACGTCTCTAATCTGCAACACTAGAGCAATTCACTGTTACCACTAACACTTCATGTTCCACCCGCGAACTCTACATCGAAAGAACCTCTGTTGGTAGCCTCCACATCATATCTAATTTTCCATCGTGGTCATACACTGATGCGCGGAAGAAAGTGGTATAGGCATGCGTATTCAAATAGAATATAAACAGGCAGTATACAGCGCTGCGGTCGGCAACGCCTGTGTAAGACAAGTGTCTCGCGCAGTTGTTAGATCAATTACTGTCGCTACAATGGCAGGTTATCAAGATTTAAGTGAGTTTGAACGTCGCGTTACGGTCCGCGCACGAGCGATGGGACACAGCATCTCCGAGGTAGCCATGAAGTAGGGATTTTCCCGTACGACCGTTTCACGAGTGTACCGTGAGTATCAGGAATCCGGTAAAACATCAAATATCCGATATCGTTTCGGCCGAAAAAAGATACTGCAAGAACAGGACCAACGACGACTGAAGGGAATCATTCAACGTGGAAGAAGTGCTACCCTTCCGAAAACAGCTGCAGCGTGCGAACCATTCAACGAAACATCAACGTCCGCAGCTCGTGGTCGTGCGGTAGCGTTCTCGCTTCCCGCGCCCGGGTTCCCGGGTTCGATTCCCGGCGGAGTCAGGGATTTTCTCTACCTCGTGATAACTGGTTGTTGTGTGATGTCCTTAGGTTAGTTAGGTTTAAGTAGTTCTAAGTTCTAAGGGACTGATGACCATAGATGTTAAGTCCCATAGTGCTCAGAGCCATTTTTTGAAACGTCATCGACTTGGGCTTTCGGAGCCGTAGGTCCACTCGTGTACCGTTGATGACTGCACGACACAGAGCTTTATGCCTCGCCTGGGCCCGTCAACATCGACATTGGACTGTTGATAAGTGAAGCAAGTTGCCTGGTCGGATGAGTCTCGTTCCAAGTTGTATCGAGCGAATGGACGTTTACGGATATGGGGACAGTCTCATGAATCCATGGACCCTGCAGGTCAGCAGGGATTATTCAAGCTGGTGGAGGCTCTGTAATGCTGTGGGGCGTGCGCGTTTCGAGTGATTTGGGACCCCTGATACGTCTAGATATGACTCTTACAGGTACGTAAGTAAGCATCCTGTCTGATCACCTGCTTCGATTCATGTTCATTGCGCACTCCGTCGGACTTGTGCAATTCCACCGGGTCAGTGCGACACCCCACACGTCCAGAACTGCTACACAAAAAATGGTTCAAATGGCTCTGAGGACTATGGGACAACATCTGTGGTCATCAGTCCCCTAGAACTTAGAACTACTTAGACCTCACTTACCTAAGGACATCACACACATCCATGCCCGAGGCAGGATTCGAACCTGCGACCGTAGCGGTTACGCGGGAACTGCTACATAGTGGCTCCACGAACATTCTTGTGAGTTTAAATACTTCCGCTGGGCACCAAATTCCCCAGACATGAGCATTGTTGAGCATATCTGCGATGGCTTGCAACGTGCTGTTCAGAAGAGGTCTCCACCCCCTCGCACTCCTATGGATTTATGGACAGCCCTGCAGGATTCATGGTGTCAGTTCCCTGCAGCACTAATTGAGACTTTAATCGAGTCCATGTCACGTCGTGTTGCAGCGCTTCTGCGTGCTCGCAAGGGCTCTACACGCTATTAGGCAGGTGTACAGTTTCTTTGGCTCTTCAGTGTATTACGGGATGTATGAGTTAGAAAGTAATATGATGCCCCACTCTTTCTGGAACGCTTTGTGATGCACAATGACTCTCTTTCAGAGCCTACCACGGATTATCGTGAACACCTCTACAAGGTGTTTCAACTGTTATACACCGACGGAAAAAATGAAACATCGTCAGTGACACTTTTTATTAACTAGTTAGGTGACAGTAGTTCATCTTTGTAGACGAGTATATGGTAACAAACTCAGACCAAGTGAAACACACATCACTGCAAACGCCGCCCAAATAGTCGCATCAGCACACAGTGTAGCCTCTCTGGCGGCAACGCAGGCGCGTATTCTTGCGTGCAAAAGATCGTGAAGGTGTCGAATGGCATCCTGCGATAAATTGTTCAAAATGTTCAAATGTGTGTGTAATCTTATGGGACTTAACTGCTAAAGTCATCAGTCTCTAAGCTTACACACTACTGAACCTAAATTATCCTGAGGACAAACACACACACCCATGCCTGAGGGAGGACTCGAACATCCGCCGGGACCAGCCGCCCGCACAGTCCATGACTGCAGCCCCTCAGACCGCTCGGCTAATCCCTTGCGTCTGCGATAAGTTGTCCTAAGAATGGTTCAAATGGCTCTGAGCACTATGGGACTTAACTCTGAGATCATCAGTCTCCTAGAACTTAGAACTACTTAAACCTCACTAACCTAAGGACATCACACACCTCCATGCGCGAGGCAGGATTCGAACCAGCGACCGTAGCATTCGCACGGTTCCAGACTGAAGCGCCTAGAACCGCTCGGCCACACCGGCGGCCTGTCCCAAGAATCTTGCACTTTTTGTTGAACACAGGATGCGGCGCTTAAATCTGGACAAATTTCAATTTGAATTTCCCGCCCTATCGTAGTTCCTCCAGAGACCACGATCAACGTTATTGATAGCCATAGGCGTCTAGTAAATAGTCAGAACCTCAAAACGGCTGAGATATTAGAGACAATTGCGGAGTAAACCTGAAGAGCCGCGATTGTCGGAGGTCTTCACGCTGGGTATTCGCCCACTGAAATAGTTCGAGTCTTCGGGTGCTGGAGATCAACTGTTTACGATATTGAGGCCAAGTCTAATGCTTCGAAGAAGTCTGTGGTTCACGTCCTAGGTGTTGTGTCCAGTGAGAGTGATATTTCGCCGCCACATTTCTTTGAAAAGGGACAAACTATCACAAAAGAAGGTCATCTGCAAATTTTTGACGAATGTCGTGAAATTGTGGATTGTCACTGTGGCCCTGGGGAGACAATACGTCTTTCAACAGGACGGTGCACCGGCTCATACGAGCCGTTTAGTCCAAAACTGGCTCTCTGATAGCGTTGACATGTTCTGGTCAAATAGCCCGGATTTGAACCCCCTCGGCTACTATGTTTAAAGCGTAGTCGAAAGAGTTACCAATAAGACGAGGTACCCTGATGTCGCATATCTGTGCACCGCTATCGAAGCAGCATTCGCGAATATGGACAGCGCTGTTTTAAAGAGTGTGTGCGATAGTTTCAGGACAAGACCGGAGGCGCTCGTTGCGCCTGAAGTGGGCTACATCGAGTAATGTTACTCCTGAAAGATAACAGTATTTAATATGTAAAAGGATTGTCATTTTCATTTGTATTTTTTTTTTAATAAATTTTATTTTAAAAATGTGTTTCATTTGTCCGAATTTAAGCGCCGCAATTGCACTAGCGTCCTTTCTCAAGACCCTGATGTTTTCATATGAATAGTTAATCTTATTAAATCGAAAAGTGGAGGCCATATAACTACAGCAACAATCATAAAAAATTTCCACAGTGATCTCCAGTATATGTACACATGTCCTCGTCGAACCTTAACAGTATAAATAAGACAATGAATGTCATTAAGATAGTTGGTTAATCGCGGAAATAATAGGATGAGCCAGGCACCAAAAACATATTAAAACGGTTGACCAATTAAATTGGGCAGGAGTCTTGACGTCACACAAAATGTCAACAATTTCAGTACTCTTATTTCGTCATTGTCTACAACTGATGGTAAGTCCCTCGGCAGACCAAAGGCTTCCCTTCTATCAGCTTGTAAAACACCGACGTTAAAACATGGTGCACCGTCAGTGTGACTCCGCAAACACAGCATTCCGGTGTCTTCGTGCTGCAAGAGGTAAGCATGTGCCATTTGGCTGTATGCTATACGAAAGCGCTTGAGGACCACTTCGCTCCTTCTTGGAGTTCAAAAGAAGTGCGCCTTGGGCGAACAGTCGGTTGGACCGACCGCAGCATGTTGCTGACGTATTCCAGACACTGCCTTACCCTCTCAGCCAGTACCCTCTTTTCAAATGAAATAACGCAAGTTCCGGACTTAACTGGTCTTATACAGATATGGTTTTACGTGTATAGACAAAAAATTGTGCCAGTTCGTTTGTATAAGTACCTTCACCGGCATTTCATGCTGGATCCCCCATTTACGTCCGACGCTGAGGTGCTATTCCAGAACATGGAGAGCCTCGACAATTCTGTTCGCGTGTAAGACTGGCACGGCAGTGAGAATTTGGATCGAGGAGGGAGTCGTGCCAGGGTCATCCGCGCAGTTGTGTGAACCGCTGTGTCACGGTGGCTTAGTGGCTAACGCACCTGCCTACTAAGCAGGAGACCAGGGTTCGATTTTCGACCTTGGTACAAATTTTCACTCACATACATAAAGGTACTCACTTTGTTAGCCACGACACGACAGGCTGTAGGGAGACGTTAAGATGCACTGTGGTAATTTCGTAGTAGATCGGTTTTCGTGTTGTGTAAGCTTCTTCATTCCCCTCGATTCCCATGTGTTCAGGGACCCAGCAGAAGACCATCGCTTGCTTCTCCCTGTACGGGATGTGCGTAGCTCCCTGGACCATCTGAACTAGGTTTTCCGCTGGGAATGCCATTAAGGCAAGAGGCCATTTTCATGTCACGGGTCGGAACAAAGTTTTTGTTTCATATGTCAGAAATTTTATTATCAGCGCATACTCCGTTACTTACAAGGGAACTCTCTATCGCACCTCCCTCAGATTTAGTGGTAAGAGGCTCACTGGATAGCCCGTCAAAAACATAACACAGATCAAGTAAGAAAATAGGAAGAAGGTGTACTGGAATGTGAAAAAAAGCAAAATAGAAATAGTGAACGGTCCAAGAAGAAGAAGTGCAATAAAGAGCAGCCCGAATCGGCTACGGCGTCATGGTTAAGTGGTAATGGTGTTGGACTACCAAGCGGGCGAGCCGTATTCAGAACTTACTCGCGCCTGTCTTTTTTTTTCACATTTTTATGAACTGTCCGTCCGGTCAGTGAAATGTTTGTTCACTTTCTGTAGTCTTGGGTATTGTCATACTATACATCGGTTATAGAACCTGAGTCATGTGGTAAGAATGCGGTAACGTCGCCAGTAAACGTGATGAATAGTGAGAGCAGGTGAGATACCACATAGACATCTCACATAAATGAAAACAACAAATAAACGTGTGTGAACTATGTTACAACAAAGGAATTCAAGAGTCAAGACTTCCAAACGGAACGCAGCTTCAAAAACATTAAAAACATATATTTTGACAGAGCACAGAGAAACTGTGTGACTGTAAAACTGTTGCGTTTTTTTGTCGCAGCTTGTATGACAAACTATTACGTTTTCATCATTTTCTTAGGAATGACTGACATTCACATTCATATGAACACCTATATCGGGCAAGGAGGCTTCTCTCACTCACTTGTCCTACAAATTAGGCGCGTCGATAAGAGATTCGTATCATATGATACATGTGCTGTTGCTAATGCCGTGGATGACACACCAGACGTGTTTTCTGGTGGAGGATTCGGTTGACTTGATGCGTTGTCATCAAACGTTTGCGGTTCCCATTCAACAGCCACTTTCTTCCGGCTGGTAACAGAGTAGTGGCGCAGAATGAACTGTCATTAAACGTCCCTACCGTACACCTCGCTGTTGCAAACGGACGTTACACCACGACATAGACACAAATGTGGTTTGAATAAAGCGAACAGCGAGAACACAAAGCGCAGCGGAGGTTTGAACATGGCCCTCCCGCTTGGCGGTCTACGACCGTAACTAGTTACCCACGACTCCATTTCAGTTACTGGCTGCTCTATACAGCACTTCTTCTTCTTGGACCGTTCACTGTTCCTACTTTACTTTTTTTTCACAGTCCAGTACACCTTCTTCCTGTTTTCGTGTTTGATCTGTGTTCAGTTTTTGACGGGCTATGCAGTGGGCCCTCTTACCCCTAAACCTGAGGGGTGTTTCCATCGTTTCAACTGATTCACGATCGGAAATGACAAGTGTTTTACGAGGATTGTTGGGTTCGAATTGCGAAACTCAGAATGTCTTTTGTCGAGTGACGTAAGTTCCGGTTAAAGAAGTGTGTGGGTCACGTGACTGAGCGGTGTGCTCCGAAACAGGTCGCGCGTGGTTGGCAACCTAGCATGACGTCACAGCGCGACACATTCGCACACTCTTCGCATCCGGCCGCGGCGCGTCGCATATGCTGCGCTGCCCAGCGACCTTCTCCAGGCAAATTACATCATTGTTTCCGATGGATCCCCTGGGAAATCTCCACCGCGGCCACTTTTTCACGACGGCGGACTGTCCCGCCCCCACAACTCCACCCCCTCCCGCCCCTACGCCCTTCCCATGCCGCGAATAGCTCGTTCGATCGCTCACATCGCCGCCCGGCTGCGTCATAATATATATCCGACGTACCCACACGCTGTAATTAACATCGTTACGTGACACACAAGTACTTTTCATTCGTTTCAGCTTTTTGCCCCCCAGGAAAGCCTCCCCCATTTTTTTTATCCTCCCGTGCTTCCGGGAAGCACTCACAGCCCGACATGGCCGAACAATTATTTCCGTGCCATAAATTGATTGCTCCGCCATTCCCTGTCGTTCGGGCATAATTATTATGGCAAACAAGTGAATTATCGAAGCTTTCGAGCTGTGAATTGGGAGCCGGCGCTAGTGTACCCCACCATAAAAAAAGAAAAAAAAAGAGAGGTCAGCTACAAACATAGAAACGCTGCACGACCCGGCCGCGTATAAAATATTTTATATATAAAACATCGAACGGCGGCGGGAGCAGTCGAAAGGGGGAGCGGACAGTGAAAAACAACGCGCACGAGAAAAAAGGAGGAGGCCAACAGATGTGTCCGGGGCTGGAACAAATTTGTCCCGACAAAACGCAATGAATTATGTCGCACACTAGCTGCTTCGGGTGTATTAATAATCTGATCGAGAAAGAATGATAGGGCCACGGTTAGCGTCAGCCATAAATCAGCAAATTAATCAACAGTGAGCCGTGCGCGCAGATGCGCCACGGCCGCCCATCCCCGCACCCGATTTATTAGGTATCACTGCACGCTGCGAGCTCCACTCACCGTCACCCAGTGGCCCGCTGCGACGCGCTGCGCTCGCCCCGATTTACGACACTTTAAACAGTTCCGGGGAGATGTGCTGGCAGAAATAGGCTTCGCCCCGCTAAATGCCGTGTTTCCGCTCTCCATTATGCTTCAACTAGAACCGTGGGGACCGATGATAGTAGGACTATGCTCTTCAGAATGCCCCCGAGTTAATCCAAATATATTATACATTTATGAAACAGAATGGTAAGCTGCAGGACTAGAGACAGCTGGCGCCCATGTTAGCTCCCTCTGTGAAGTTGAGTCGGCCGTGGAGCTGGCTGGTTCAAATGCTCTGACAAGGGAACATCCCCATCGCACCCCCCTCAGATTTAGTTATAAGTTGGCACAGTGGATAGGCCTTGAAAAACTGAACACAGATCAATCGAGAAAACAGGAAGAAGTTGTGTGGAACTATGAAAAAATAAGCAAAATATACAAACTGGGTCGTCCATGCCTAAGATAGGCAATATTAAGGGCGATGTGAGCCGAGGAGCGCCGTGGTCCCGTGGTTAGCGTGAACAGCTGCGGAACGAGAGGTCTTTAGTTCGAATCTGCCCTCGGCTGAAAATTTTGCTTTCTTTATTTTCGCAAAGTTATGATCTGTCCGTTCGTTCATTAACGTCTCTGTTCACTGTAATAAGTTTAGTGTCTGTGTTTTGCGACAGCACCGCAAAACCGTGCGATTAGTTGACGAAAGGACGTGTCTCTCCAATGGGAACCGAAAACATTTGATCGCAAGGTCATAGGTCAACCGATTCCTCCACAGGAAAACACGTCTGATATATTCTATACTACACTGGTGACAGCATGTGCGTCACATGACAGGAATATGTTGTCGACCCACCTAACTAGTACACTTGGCGAATGGGTAAAAGGATTCTTCTACCTTGCCCGATTTAGGTTTTCTTGTGGATGTAATAATCACTCCAAAAAAAGTGATGAAAACATAAGGGTTTGTCACATAAACTGAAAATAAAAAGTTAAAATTTTCGGTCGAGGGAAGATTTGAACCAAAGACCTCTAGTTCCGCAGCTGTTCACGCTAATCACGGGACCACGGCTCTCCTCGTCTCACACTGCCCTTAATATTGCCTATATTGCACATGGACGACCCAGTTTGTATATTTTGCTTATTTTTTCATAGTTCCACACAACTTATTCCTGTTTTCTCGATCGATCTGTGTTCAGTTTTTCAAGGCCTATCCACTGTGCCAACTTATAACTAAATCTGAGGGGGGTGCGATGGGGAGGTTCCCTTGTGAGCATTATGCGACTTAACTTCTGAGGTCATCAGTCGCCTACAACTTAGAGTAATTAAACCTAACTAACCTAAGGACATCACACACATCCATGCCCGAGGCAGATTTCGAACCTGCGACCGTAGCGGTCGCTCGGATCCAGACTGTAGCGCCTAGAACCGCATGGCCACTACGGCCGGCGCCGTGCAGCTACATGAAAGGCAAGCAATCGTTGAGAAGGGAGAAATTGTTGTTACTATCCCCAGTGTCATTCTGTCTGAACATTATACAAAAACCAGAAGTAGTTTTTTTAAAAGGAATTGACGTTCAGCGAGAAGAAATAAAACCTTACAGGTTTGCTGATGACGGTGTAATTCTCTCGCAGGTGGCAAGGGAATTGGAAAAACAGTTGAACTGAATGGATAATGTTTTGAAAAGAAGTTGTAAGACGAACATAACCAAAAGTGAAACAACGGTAATGAATATATGAAGTCATCACGGGTTGTCAGCCGAGTAGCATCGTCGTCTCGTAGCAACGTTTCGATGGAATGCGTCTCCATCATCTTCGCCTAAAGATGATGGAGACGTATTCCATGGAAACGTTGCTACGAGACGACGATGCTACTCGGCTGACAACCCGTGAAGACTTCATATATGAAATTCGCCGAGAAAGCCTGCTCTCGCATATAACGGTAATGAAATATAGTCGAATTAAAGCAAACGATGCTGAGGAAATTTGATTAGGAAATGAGATATCAAAAGAAGTAGATGAGTTTCGCTATTTGAGCAGCAAAATAATTGATGATGGCCAAAGTAGAGAGGTTATGAAATACAGGCAAGAAATCCATTTTTGAAAAAGAGGAATTTGTCGAGGTCGGATATAAATTTAAGTGTTAGCAGGATTTGTCTGAATGTATTTGTCCGGAATGCAGCCTTTTGCAGAGGGAAAATTGGGCGATAAGCGGTTCACACGAGAAAAGAAGAGAAGCTTTTGAAATGTGATGCTACAGAAGAATACTGAAGTTAAAATGAGTACGTTGAGTAACTGATGACGAGCTACTGGATGGAACTGGGGACGAATGATTATGACACAAGTTGACTAAAAGAAGGGATCAAGTCGATTAGACACATTCTGAGACATCAGGGAATTGTTAGTTTGATAATGGAGGGGAGCGTAGGCGTTAAAAATTGTTACGAGAGATGAAGGCATCAATACAGTAGGCAGCTTCAAATGGATATAGGTCGCAGTAGATGCGTAGATAAGAAGAGGCTTGCACAGCATGGAGTACCGAGGGGAGCTGTGTCGAACTAGCCTTTAGACTGAAGACAACAACAGAAATAAGTGTCATTTGGTTTACACATGGTGCATTGCAACACCATATTTGTTCGGAAGACATCTGACGCCTACAAAAAATGTATATTAGTACAAAAAAGCACATCGTAACTAACTATTGTTTGTCTAGATTAGAATGCCTTACAAAATCGGTGATTACTCAAAAGTCGTTTGTCACATTACTAAAACTACCAGTTTCGGTTAAACAGCAGGCCGATCTAAGATATCCTATGAGGCCTTGCTGAAAAGTAACGCCTCCGAATTTTTTACGTGAAAACCTTAAAGCTTATTAAATAAAACAAACGTTATTGACATTATACGTGCCTGACCATACACGGGCGCTGCGACATCTACAACAATGCGACGGCTTGTGCTCCCTGTCATCGATCATCCGACATACAGTCCCGACTTAGCCACATCCGATTTTGATTTGTTTCCAAAACTTAGAGAATACCTTCGAAGTCTTAACTTAGATAGTGATGAAAAAGTGGAAGCAGAGAAATAATTTAAAATATATATTAGCGCACACTCCGCTGCAGAGTGAAAATCTCATTCTGGAAACATCCCCCAGGATGTGGCTAAGCCATGTCTCCGCAATATCCTTTCTTTCAGGAGTGCTAGTTCTGCAAGGTTCACAGGAGAGCTTCTGTAAAGTTCGGAAGGTAGGAGACGAGGTACTGGCAGAAGTAAAGCTGTGAGGACGGGGGCGTGAGTCGTGCTTGGGTAGCTCATTTGGTAGAGCACTTGCCCGCGAATGGCAAAGGTCCCGAGTTCGAGTCTCGGTCCGGCACACAGTTTTAATTTGCCAGGAAGTTTCATATCAGCCCACACTCCGCTGCAGAGTGAAAATCTCATTCTAGAGAAAAAGTTTGTGGACCTGAAGAATAATGATGTAGAATGTTAATAAGGTTTTTATTATTTAAAAGGCTTTAAGAGTTTACACATAAAAAAACTTGGAGGCATTACTTTTCACCACGCCTCTCAGATGCAGTAGAGAAGACTATCTTTACGTACACTAATAGAGTCGGAAAGCAATGGACATATATCCATAAAACACTCGTCACATAATATATGCTTACTAACTTATCACCCTGGACGGCAACATGGATGTTTGGGCTGTCAAATTCATTGCGCTATAGTTCTCTCATTTTTCTGCCCTTACTGCCTTTAGAATTATATGCATTATATTATTTTGAAAGTTTGATGACATGCATCCTTTCCCTTAGACTCTACCCGTTAACCTCAATAATCATTGTGTTTTTATAAATTCTACAGATATGGTGTCCATTTCTTGTGCTTTGTTCGATCTCAGATTCGATGATTTTTATCCATAATATAGTAAAGAATACCTTAAGTCTGTCGTATATTACGCAGTAAGGAATTGCGGCAACATGTTACTATTTATTTATCAATTTCCTTCAAGTACTCAAAATATTCATCTTTTAATAAGACAGTATCGACTTCGTTTTCATTTTTTTATAGGTGTTATCTTGCATTCATCCATATTTAGAGAGAGCTGTAGTTCTGTAAACAATGTGGAAATTTTGTCCAACTCTTTCTACATTTCTTCACTGTCGTCTAACAACAATACTTTCCTGTGGACAAAAGCATACTCAGTGAAAAGCCTTATAGTGCGGCTGATCTTATCAGTGTTATTCCGGTAGCCGAACTTTTGAAGGAAAAAAGAATGTGCGAATGCTAGCACGTGTGAGACCTAGTTCTTTTTATGTAATAATAATAACAATAAAATATGTAATACTTGTAAGAGTGCAGCTGTCGAAGATGAGTATCATGAAAAGTAACTGGCTGTTGAATTTCCTTCCTCTGCAGTGCCCGCAATACTCGCCAAACTGTATCAGACACTAGCAAAGCGAGAGTAGAACGTAACCATATTTTAATAATAATAATAATAATAATAATAATAATAATAATAATAACCCACTTCACCTGACCACAATTGGCACTTCCATTTTAAAAAAATTGCGATTCCCACCACTCATTTTTATCCCTTTACCCTGAGCATCCCCAACCACACGCAACAACACATACAGCTGCATAAGAAACAAACGAAAATCAAGAAGATTACAGACACCACAACGCAAATAAAGCACGACCGCTAAACACAAAGCGAAGGTTGGCAGCACTGTACATAGTAAACACACACAACTAATAAAATAAATAGTGAAAGTGAATTGTTTATGTGAAATCTGCTCCCCAAGGCCGACAGTTTCATTGTGGTGTATGCGGGCAACAACGCACAATTCCAGTGTGATACGTATGTGATAATACTCGTAAGATCCCACAAATTCGTGCGTAGAACGAAACCGCAGTTTAATGAAACTTGCAGTCCTCAGAATTTTCTTCCGTAATAACAGTCAGAGTGTAAAGAGAAAACTGTAATGTAGTAATATACCTGGAAACACAATTATTATATGCACGCAACGAACGTGTATTACAGGCCACTGAGGATGCTTTGCAAATAAAAAGAAGCGAAATGGCATAAAACGGGGAAATGGCATAAAAAGAGCCTTTTATTTAGATGCATAGACGGGTCACATCTCCGGAAAGAAAAATGTCGTGTGACTAGGGGCTCCTGTGGGGGAGACCGTTCGCTGGGCGTAAGTCTTTCGATTTGACGCCACTTCGGCGACTTGCGCGTCGATGGGGATGAAATAATGATGATTAGGACAACACAACACCCAATCCCTGAGCGGAGAAAATCTCCTTATGATAATAATAATAAAAAATCTACAGAAAACAAAAAATTACGGTACAACGATGTCTGCCTCTAGATATCTCAACGAAGATAAATGTTGTGACAGCAGTCACAGAGAATTTTATTGCATATCAAATAAATTTTAGTAAATTTTAGGATCTCTGATGTGGCCATATAATTACAAATGGCAGTATTAATGAAAGTCACCACAAGATTACTTAAAAGCAAAGTATGTTGTACATTCCGGATTCAAACTCCAATCCAAACTAGGATGTAGTCCAATTTCTAAATATTCGTAAATGTGAGTGGAATCGCAGAAGGTCGCTCGGAGGGTACAAGATGACTACTGCTAGACAATACGTGGGTAACTGCTGGCAGAACTTGGAGGTAACTGCTTCACTGGAATCACAATTCAAGTGGCTGTTGAGTAGTGCTGCCTCGTAAATATTGGTCGATCGGAAGGTTAGTTGTACCGCTCTGTTTTGTATGCGTGACCGGAGTAAGAAAATAGTGTAGCGACGTTGACGTCGCCTGTCGCAGTGGCGCCTTCCGCGGGACTCGCCGTAAACATGTTGTTCTTGCAGTGCTGTTGACGTCTGCGTGATAGGCAACCCGACCGAAATGGCTGTACTGTGGGAGAGCTTAAGCTGTAGGATACAGCACTAAAGGACCCCCAATACATTTTGTATGGTTATCAAGCGGTTCCTCCCATTTATAGACACCCTTAATTGTCTCTTTCAGCCTATTCGCTCCTGCCGTCCCTTCAAACGGCGGGAGGAATTCTACAGAATTTAATGTGCTGGATATTACAGAGTAATTGAATTCGCAGCAATTTGCCAGAACCATCGAGCATATATCTGTAGCCTCGTAGCGAAGCAAAGCAGCGGCGTTCCTTTTCTGCGGCGCTTCTGCCACGAATAGAGCGGGGAAGGGCGCGGGGGTGCAGGGAGTAAGCGGAGCGGAGTAGCGCAGCGCTTGCAGCGCCTCGAGGCTGTGCCCGGGTCGGCGGCGCCGGGCTGTTAAGCCCCTACCTGCCAGCCGAGGCGGGGCTGCGGTGTGCAGAATTAATAGAGCGGCCTGGCCGGCCGGCCGTGTGTGCCCACTAAATCTGCCAGACAAACTCGTTGGCCGGCCTGTGGCCTCCCAGGCAGCCGCCCCTAGCAAACACGCCGCGCACCTCACCTCAACCCACCCGCTGCGCAGCCAACTTTACACCTGAGGACACTGTCCAGCTGCCTGCCGAAACGTATTCTTCTTTGACGCGCTTGTTTGCCCATTTGCTGCCTACTGCGACGAGTGCCTTCTCTTCCCACTTTTGCTGATCTTTTTCCTCTTGATGGGCAACCTTTTAGGATCTACTCTGTGCCCATTTCGTTTCCTTAATCTGCATTTTGTAATGTTTCTGACTCTTGCAGTCACGATTACTTTTGTCATCGAAAGCATTTTATGTGTTGTAACAGACAAATGACGTTACAAAAAGTATTGCTCAGCCCTTGCGACCTAGAGAAGCTATCAGGTTTCAAATTTTTGGCTGTGAGGTCCGCCAGTTATGCAAAACACAGTTTTTCTCAGTACTCAAACATTTGTCATCAGTGGGTTTTCGTTTTTTTTGTTCTTTAGATTTGGTGTGCATGACCTTTCTGGATCACGTTTGTGTTAATTACTACAGGTAGCTTGTCATGTTTTCGTGTGGCAAGCGCTTCCATCCTTCACATCATGCTGAGATGTTGTGATGCATACGTAACTATAACAAGTATTTTCCACAGATAACGTAGTAAAATACTTTTTCACTACACTGGGACACATAACAAACCACTATCACACTGTGTTCTGGTGTAGTGAAAAAGTATTTTACTACGTTATCTGTGGAAAATACTTGTTATAGTTACGTATGCATCACAACATCTCAGCATGATGTGGAGGATGGAAGCACTTGCCACACGTAAACATGACAAGCTACCTGTAGTAATTAACACAAAAGTGATCCAGGAAGTTCATGCACACCAAATGTAAAGAATAAATAAAAAAAACGAAAACCCACTTACGATGGCACAGTGGTGCCGAAACATGTTTGGGTACTGAGAAAAACGGTGTTTTGCATAACTGGCGGACCTCACATACAAAAATTTTTAACTGCAAACACGGCCGATACAAGGAACTGCATATCAAAAGATGGATATCAGGTTTCAGTTCACACACAGCACTACAGGGTGACTTGGCTGCCCCTACCTGTGGATTTTATGCAACCCGCAACGCCTTCAGATACCACGCATAAAATTTTCGTTTTCTCTCGCTCGCTACGCGCTAACTATTAGTCCTACAGAAAAAAATGAACAGGAGCTTTTTGTAGCAAATTTTTACTTGAGTAACTCGAAAGCTGTCTCCAGCGAAAACGTATCCCAGCACAAAATTTAAGTACCTTAAGTTCCAGAATGAGATTTTCACTCTGCAGCGGAGTGTGCACTGATATGAAACTTCCTGGCAGATTAAAACTGTTGCCAGACCGAGACTCGAACTAGTTCTGCAAGGTTCACAGGAGAGCTTCTGTGAAGTTTGGAAGGTAGGAGACGAGATACTGACAGAAGTAAAGCTGTGAGGACGGGGCGTGAGTCGTGCTTGGGTAGCTCAGATGGTAGAGCACTTGCCCATGAAAGGCAAAGGTCCCGAGTTCGAGTCTCGGTCTGGCACACAGTTTTAATCTGCCAGGAAGTTTCTTACCTTAAATTTCCTACAGAAAGGTCCTGTTCATTTATTGTCTAGGACTAATAGTTTGCACGTAGAGAGCGAGAGAATATGAAAACTTAGCATGTGATTTTTGAAGGCATTGCAGGTTGCATAAAACCTATCAAATGGCTCTGAGCACTATGGGACTTAGCTACTGTGGTCATCAGTCCCCTAGAACTTATAACTACTTAAATCTAACTAACCTAAGAACAACACACACATCCATGTCCGAGGCAGGATTCGAACCTGCGACCGTAGCAGTCGCGCGGCTCCGGACTGAGCGCCTAGAACCGCGAGACCACCGCGGCCGGCCATAAAACCTATCGGTAGGGGCAGCTGAATCACCCTATAGATTTCAGTGAGCTCCCGGTTCTTCCTGAAATGTAACCAGCAGAGAATGCTACACCCTGACTGGCTACTGGGGGACCGCTTGTGCACCAAAATCTGTAACTCCATTGTTATTCATTACTTAAATAAGATGTCAAATAAGAATTTGCAATGGTATAAAGTGCCTCTTTTCAGTGAACTCATTAGGATCCACGTATTAAAATAATCTGACTAAAGCAGATGCGGAAAGGTGTGAACAGCCCGATTCCTTTCGTGCATTGTCAGGTTGTTTGGAACTGTGCCAACATTGGCAATAAGGGTAGAGTGCATGCCTTGCTTGTAGCAGTATGGTTGCTTGTTGGTGCAGTTCTGCGAACAATGCAGGCCAGTTACCTGTCACAAAATGTATTTATTACTCATTGTGACTGAAAAGTGTTCCTGTAACATATGCATGAGGAGTATAGATCACTTA
Organism: Schistocerca serialis cubense; assembly: GCF_023864345.2. Classification (NCBI taxonomy): domain Eukaryota; kingdom Metazoa; phylum Arthropoda; class Insecta; order Orthoptera; family Acrididae; genus Schistocerca; species Schistocerca serialis. Next base: position 863,839,697 of record NC_064641.1, on the reverse strand, counting down.
TCATTGTGAGCAACTAACTTTGTGATTATACTTTCCTTATGCCAGCTAATAAGTGAATAAAATAATCGGCATCCCTTGCGAAATTTTGAGCCATCACTTAGTGTACAAAGCTTCAATATCTCAACCGCATATAGTAGCAGTCCATTTCAGCCAACAGTACCTATTCAAGAACAGACGCCTCACCTAACGTTGAACTAGGACAAACTACTTGCAGTGAAGATGCAAGGTCAGTGCTACTTAAAGAACACTGCGATATTTTCCGATGCGTTATGATCCAGTCGTGGACACGGTTGTAACATACGTAGGGGGAAGGTTTCCTAAAAATAAATAAAACTGTCCTAATTCCTACAACACCAACCTCGGATGATGCACAGAATGGAGCATTTGCGAAGTGAGTACTACTCCCATTCGAGTTATGTTTCTTCACTCACAATGGACTGCATGTCAAGCATTGCGAATGATTAGTCTGACGATTTTTAATTTGTTGCTACATGTGGTATAAACATAGCTCCAAATTTCGTTTCTTCAGTCGTCTCTTGTGGTTCCACAGAACTGAATACATATTAGGTCCATGGTTCCTGACTTACTGGGGAAGTTAACGATTCTCCACAAGAAGAAATATTGAGATTATACAATGAAGGCTTTAACGACCGGTTGTCTTAGTTGCTATTGAATATTCCGGATTGTATGGCTGTGTTCCATGAAACTTTTTTCCTAAGTTTCGTCCAGAGCAGCTGCGGACGATGACCACCACAACTCTGGGCGAAACGCTTCATGGACCCCCACCATACAACTCGCAAGATTCACCAGCAGCTAAGATATTGAGAATGCTCTACGCCCACAAAATATGACAGCGTTAGTACTTGCTCGAAATGTGTTAAATCAGTTTGGATGGAAGATCTTTGACCATAAATCCTGCAGCCCCGACCTCGCCCCCAAGTGACTTTCGCCTCATGACGCGTTTCTGGCAGAAAAACATATCCACCTAACGTACAGACTTGAAGTGACTTTGTGCCTCTGGCGTTGGTGGCAGATTCCTGTGATGTGGGTATAAAGTTGATGGTGCATCGTTACGATAAAAGCCTCAACAATGCTTGTGACAATGTTCAGATATGGCCATAGAATCTATGTAAATATTTCTTACTTGATGATGTCTTGTCTATCGGTCATGGAACTTACTTTCTGGATGTATCTCGTTCATAGATCTTTCCTAAATTTCACAGAATAGTTAAGCCTAAGTGCTGACTGCAACTCCACTATGGCCTGGCGAGCCAGAATAAACTGGGAAGCGATAAACCAGTCGTTAAACACGGCGCTAGTATGAAGGCGGATTTTTTTTCTTAAGGAAACCCAATAGGGCTATGGAACACAACTCCTTCCTCTTCTTCTTCTTCTTCTTCTTCTTCCTTTCTTCCTAGGTTAGAAGCCTGTTTCCTTTAGCACCCAGTCTACCCTGAGATTGTCACTTCATCTTTTACTTGGACGGCCGATATTTCTTTTACCGGCTGGTAATTTATTTCTTAAGATTTTTCACAATCTTCCGTTCATCCATCCTGTCTATGTGTTCGTTCCGTGCATGCTTTCTCTTATGTATCCATTCATTAATGGAGTCCACTTTACATCCTTTTCTAATGATTTCACTTTTCTCTCTATGTCGCAGTGTCTTCCCTGTAATTTTCCACAGAATTTTCATTTCCGTTGTTTCCAAAAGTCTTTTTGTTTTTGATGTTTCCGATTTGCCTTACCTATGTTTGTCATAACTGGTCTCACTATTATTTTCTATATTCTTGCCTATTCATATTTCCTTACACGCTTATTTTTCCAAATAGTATCATTTAAATACCCCACCACTTCATTGTTCTGTAAAATCCTTTTCGACATTTCCACTGCTAGACAGTACAGAACAAGGTACTTGAATGTCATTACCTATTGCATAATTTCTCCACCCATCTCCAGTTCATCTAATTGGTTCCACAGACGTGGTTGTACATTTGGTTTATTGATTGTGTATGACATATTTAGTTTTTTGTCTGCCACGTTAAATATATGTAATAGTTCCTGCAGATTATCTTCACTGTTTGCCAGCATAACTGCATCATCACCATAACAAATGGTTTTCATTTCTTCGTCGCCCATTCTGTAACCAGTACCAGTCAATACCTTCTTTATCACCTATATTAAAAAGTACGGCCCAGAGAGTCATATTGTCTAATACCACTATTAACTGCAGCTAGTTAACCTGACCAATTTTCACCTGGATATAGTTGTTAGAATAAACGTCTTCCGTTGTTTTCATTAAGATGGAAGGAATCCACCGATTATAGAGCGGGTTTACCCCATATGTTAACTAATTCCTATCGAAAGTCTTCTGCAAATCAATAAAATAAAGATAAGCTGGTCTGTTGTATTCAGTGGACTTGAGCAAAAATGGTTTCCTGTTAGCCTGCTCTTTTCTTCGAAAACTATGTGCCATAATTAGTAATTTTACTGAAAATTCCGGTGCTTTAGTTGTAAAGAGTGTTTTATTCCGAATATCAAGCACATTTTGCTTAAAATTACATTTTTCTGTCCACACCATTTTTGTGTACATGCGTGAGAGAGAATCAACATGAAAGTACTTGTATGACAATATTTTGGTTGCAACTTCCATCTGATTGTGCTTCTGTTCGTGAAATCCACTGGTAAATCCCTCTTGTTTGAGCTGTAGACTGACGTATTTTCCATCAACTTGTGAGACAGGTGATTCGTTTCTATCGAAACTTTTTTTTTTTACCTTTGTGTATAGCGTATTCGCAGAAAGCCAGCAATTTTCGTAGTTCCCGTCATAATTGCCTGCGGATAGTACGAATTTTGCTGAGCTCTAACAAAAAAAGTGTGTCACACTAATTGAGGCTGCTATATAGCGCCCTCGTTGGTGCTTCAGTAATCCAATGCTTTTTCCCTATACTCATCCGCCTTTCGACTGAATAGGGCGTTATTTTACACACGCGCTTCGCTTTGCTAGGGAAATAAAGAAGCGATGTATGTGGAAGGGGAATAGCAATGTTATTCAGTTACGGGACCGACGAGTTCACACAGTGTTTTATTTTGCGTCAGTATACAAGTAGACCAGTATTACAAATCTAACACTGACCGCGCTGATAAAATACGTAGCAGGTAATTGACAACCGAGAACGCTGCCGAATAAATCGCACCGCAAAACACAGTAACCTCGTCCACGGCCCGAAACCACGAGAGCTGTGCCGTGTTAATACAAACGAGCGCTACATGTATACTGTGTAACATAAAAACATATACGCACGTAGTTTACAGACGCACAAGTCGCCGAAAAAACAATTCGGTGTAACAGGCATGTATGTCAGAACGTTCGTGAATGAGGTGTTATTTGACAAAAGACTCAACATCGGTTGAACCAATATATGATAACACGTGCAGTACTTACAGAACCATATTTCGGAAAAATTAAGTTGCTGTGTTCCTTTATTCGTCATCCAAGTGTAAGTACGCAGTTCCACTGAAGTGATTAAAACAAAGGGAAATGAAACAGTTTGTGGCAAAGATCTTGAAAATGTGATCACTGTGCATTTTGTTATTGGAACGCTGACGAACAGAAACACCGAAAATTGTGCTTCATGTCCATATGTTGGGGGGTGAGCTTCTTGTCCCATTCGGCTGTACTTTAATCACTTCATTGAAACTCCGCATCTCCTCATGGATAAAGAAGAACTACGACAACATAATAACTTGTATTTTGTGAAATGTGAGTCTGTAAGTAATGCATGAGTTGTCATTTATTGTTTCCCACAAACGTTGAGCTTTTTTGCCGAATAATGACTCATTTATGACTCTTGTGAACCCGCTAGTCATACTTCTTGTCACGGTATAGTTTCTGCGCTGGCATGTGGCTGCGTACTCCTTAGATTTTTTAACTTTCAAACATCGATTCTACACAGATACAGAGTTTTATATCTGAATCATATATATTGGTGCTAGAAAATAGTCATATCCGTATTTTAAAGTAATTTTTATTCGGTTATAGCCGTTCGAGCAGGGGTGGTTGTATAAAGACGTGGGATCTAAAACGCCATCTGGCCATTCTGTTAACTTGTTATCCTAAACTAATAACTACGTACCCCCCCCCCCCCCCCCCTCGCCCCACTCCCAGTCCACACTTCTTTGAAAAGTCGAACGTCATGCCTAAAGCTGATGTTTTACCTCATGAACAATGAACACTGAATAAGAGGTAAACTGTTTTGCTTTCATTATTTTGTGCCAGATGCTTTTTTTCAGATGCCCTGCCATTAGAGGTCTGCACGAATAAGAAAAATGCATCACCGTCCACGAGTCCTTCATTCGTTTCCGGAAGTCGTTTATCTGCGTCCTATTCTATTCTATTCTATTCTATTCTATTCTATCGCTTGCGCCTTTTCTCGCGGTGACGCAGGGTCAGCCATGGTTACCGGATTTGGCATGTTAATTTTAAGGGGTGGCCGGATGCCCTTGCTTCCGCCACCCCATACCCCCCAGGACGGAATTTGTGAACCCCAGCTGTCAGCGTCTAGTGTAAATCGTGAAATAGCGTGAATGTGTTGCAAATGTCTGTTAGTCGTGTAACTGAGGCGGGACGTGGGAACCAGCCCGGTATTCTCCTAGTAGGATGTGGAAAACCGCCTAAAACCACATCCAGACTGGCCGGCACACCGGCCGTCGTCGTTAATCCGTCGGACGGATTCGATCCGGGGTCGGCGCGCCTACCCGAGTTCAGGAAGCAGCGCATTAGCGGTCTCGGCTGTCCTGGCAGGTCTCGTTTATCCGCATCCACGGATATTAAAAATTTTGAAACCATTTCAATCTGCTCGCAACGCCATAGCTTTGACCGTTAGCATGCTTTTTTTATGTCGCCTCGTTGTCACTGTAGAGTCTTGTACCAGTGGAAGCAAGAACAGGATGTTGTTTGGTGGCCAGTATCCTCTTTCTATAACACAACTGCACGCATGTATTAACAGTGATCTTTATTAACATAAACAGGGAGCTACTTATCTTGAAGCAAGTTGTTGTGTTACAAGCTCTTCCGTAATAGTCCACGTTAGCCTCACTGCTTGTGAAGTACAAGTCCGCTGTGTACACTACTCTGGTCTCTAGGTACTGAATGTCTGTGACTAGCTAGAATACTGACTGGGCCCTCCGATCCGCGGCGGCGATCTAAGTACTGGCGGTCGAGAGGGCGTTGACGGCGCGTTTCTTTAAAGTTAGTCTTTGACTTTTCTCCTGATAGGCTCGTTTGCTCTGGTGCCTACTATCGATGTTGCGGCGGCCTCTTTGCCGATCAGAGTGCTGGCGACAGCTTATGCCAGCACACTTTTGGCCTGACTTATCATCTGCCGAAGTTGGACCACGTAATTTCCATTCCATTGAACGTAGCAACGTAGTGTGCTGCATACTTGATATGTTTTGTAAGTTAAAGCTTTCTGAACTGTGCTGAACACGATTTTGTGAATTTTCAGCGTCATCGCGAAGTCAGATGAAATGGTTAGGAGCTGCGTACTGTCAAATGTTTGTTACATAGTTAGTTTATTAATTTTACGGTAATTCACCATGAAGCGAAAGTTGCGTCCGTCACGCCTCAAAATAGTGTAACAGAAGCGCTGCTGTTGGTATAAAGAAATTACATGCCCTGTATGCATCTCTGAGAGGTTGTTCGCAGACGACCGCAGTTTTGTATGAGGAGCGGACATTTGTAGCAAATTTTGACGAAATGCGAGAGCATAATCAGCCCTGTTGCAAAGATTTATAACTGATATTGAGCGTAAAAGACTGCAAAGGAATGCAGGTAAATAGACGAAAAGATTCGATACCACTTGACTATCACAGTGGCGATCAACCACAACCGTCAAATATCTAAGAGCATCTCGCTGGTTCTTGAACTTGCGCCAGTGTGCGGCAGGCCGCATAAATTCTTATGTTCGCCAATACCACAGCCACGAAATGCTTTTCACATGCCTCGCTATCGACTGGGCAGCGGATAAAGGCATCGGCCAGTCGCTTCCAGAACGAGGGATAAGCAATTTCCGACGCTGCTCGCCATTTCCGTTAGATACAGACTTCCGAAACGCTAGACATCTTCCGCGGCCGCCTTCTAGCAAACGTTCTGAAGGAATCGTCTGCTGTGCAGTCCCCAAGTTCTTTGTGTCACGATGATAATGCAGTGATCCAGTGAGAACCTTTCATGAAAACACCCATTTCGAAAACAATAGTTATTTTCACGGTTGTTCCACCTGATTTACTATCTTTATCTTTTTATTCACACTAGAGGTCTCCAACACCGATGGACGGAAGGTAGGCGAGAGGTACTGGCAGAAGTATACCCGTGAGGGCAGGTCATGCGTCGTGTTTCGAGTGCGACTCCGGCACACAATTTTAATGTGTGAGGATGTTTCAAACCGAAGGACTCTTCGTTACTGATGCACCATCTGCTATTGAGAGTTCACTAACTACGTCCGATAATTTATAGAGCACCGGAGATGTCAGAGATAAGAAAGATAACGAAAGAAAAATTGTTGATTCCGAAAACTGTCTTTAATTGAGGAAGTAGTTTGTGAGACTACGATTGAATCATATAAAAGAACTGTAGTGGAAGTATGACAATAGCATCTAAGACGAGGAAAACGTGGAAGAAAGATTCGTGCAGGTATTTGAAGTGGTGTGTGCCTAAGTGTGTTATACGAATTACCCACAAATAATTAATTTTAACTATTGAGTTCAAGGAAAAAATTATACAAAAAAATCGACGCTAGGATGGATGATGCAGAGTTTGTGGCCATAAGCCTATTCATTAATGGCCAACACCATATCCAATGTAATCAGTGACAGGAGGAACTTAGCGGAAAGTCGTGGAACATTTAAGCATGCCCAAAAATTAGTTCTTGTTGGCTACGGACGTGGCAACGAGTACGTCAAAATAGAAGAAGATTATTAGTTAGTTCAAAACTGATATATTACGTATTCAGAACCGTTTTACCATGGAAAAATCATCGCATCAACCACTTTGCAAACGCACGGTTCTGTTTTAGTCGAAAATAATGGAAGTAGCTCAGTTCCTCAAACAGAAAAGCGAGAATGTTTAGTGGCACAACACAGATTCGTACATTGCGCTCTCAGCAAAGCGGGCGGTAGGATAATGTTTCATTCGTATATTACCTGCCACTCAGCCAGTAATGGTTCCCCCTTTGTAAGTTACAAACGGACGCAAAGCGTCCAGATGCTGACACTCCAGCGGATCACTTCCCAGTTTTACATTAAATGCAGTGACTAGCCGACGAGTGGCCTGACGGAAATAGCAGGAGTTCGGATACCGTGGCTTCAACGCACAGTGACACACAAAGAGCTGTCTCGCCTCTCTATACTACCGCGACAGCGGGCTTTCCGGATGATTGACATCTCCACACGGCTACAATGGAAAGCGAAACCCGTCTAACAATATTACGCGAGAGCTGGTGCGCAGAATTCTACGGGACGAGGTTTTGTTGGGAGGATCTCAAGCAGTTGTTAGAGTGCCGTTAATGCTCATAGTATATGCAAGTGATTTAATGGATAACGTCGAAAACACCGAGGTGATGTACAGTTCGAGATGAACAGAGTGTACCCGCCTAATCGAACAGTAATAGATCTGAAACTTCCTGGCTGATGAAAACCGTTTGCCAGACCGGGACTTGAACTCAGGACCTTTGCCTTTCCCTTGCAAGTGCTCTACCGACTAAGCTACCCAAGTACGATTCACAACCTGCCCTCTTGGCAGAAGTTAAACTGTGAGGACGCGTCGTGTGTCGTTCTCGGAAGAGCAGTCGCCTGCGAAAGGCTGGGTTCAAGTCCGGTCCAGGACACAGTTTTAATGTACCAGAGAGTTTCATAGCAACGCACACTCCGCTGCAGAGTGAAAATTTCATTCTGAAACGTTCCCCCAGGCTGCAGGTAAGCCATGTCTCCGCAATATCCTTTCTTTCGGGAGTACTAGTCCCACAACTTAAGCAGGATAATTATGCAGTTTGGAAGGTAGGAGATGAGATACTGTCGGAAGTACACGTTTGATGACGGGGGCGTGAGTGGTGGTCGTGTAGTGCAGAAGGTAGAGCACTTGCCCGCGAAAGGAAAAGGTCCTGGTCACAGTTTTAACCCACCAGGAATTTTCATATCAGCGCACGTTCCGCTGCAGAATGAAAAATTCATTCCGGAAAGTAATGGATCTCTTCGCCTTAGGCTAAATGACAAACACCTTCGTCCTGTCTCAAGGTGCGAAAGCATTCCTGATGCAGCTGATGTAAATATCGGTTATTCCAGAGGAGCACGCTAGGCGTGGCCACTATTTTGTTTCCATATTCATCCACAACAGCACCAACACAACGGTTCTGCAGAAGCACTGGGCCTTGTCATCGACACATGCATATAGATGACAGTCTACCGAAAGGCAGGTATACGTCCACTATGATCTGACAAGAAAGCGGTGCGGAAGCGAGCAAAGTGTATGAGACTGTCTACAACGTAAAAACGAGCCGCTGGTTAAGAATTATGCCTGCATTAAAGCATTCGAATATATTTGTTAAGATTGTGGACCTTCAACTTGCCTCTGTGGTTAAAGTAGCCAATGGGTTGTATTTCGACTGCGCCGAGTCGTATTATAATACTTTTCAAAAAATGTTATTCCCTCCCTAACTGACACTGCAGGCTCATCCTAGTACAGTGGGTATTGAAGGGTAAAGCTCTAACCAATCCGAAGATTGGTCTGAACAACACAGTCCTTTACGAGGCATGGTCCTGTTTGACGTGGTGTGCCGTTACCTTCCCATTTTAATCGGCTTATTCAGTCAGTTATAGGGAGCGCTACAGTTTAACGTAGACTCCGAAATATGATGCAACTCAGCAACACTGCCAGCGGTGAAGGAAGTGGTAGGTAAGAGATTAAAATCTTAGGAATGATCGGGGGGACCTCTGATCCATCGTGCGGCGCTTGTAACCCACCGAGGCATACTAGAAGTACTTAATGTTTTGTGCCAGTTGCAGCTAGGGCTGTGACGTTATTTTGTTTATTAATTTTCATGTAATTCTATACAGGAAACAGGAATGAGGACATGACATGACCTTCCCACAAACACACATTCTAATGCAGTCATACAGTAAAAGGAATTGACATAAGGCATGAAAGGAAGAGAGAGAGAGAGAGAGAGAGAGAGAGAGAGAGAGAGAGAGAGAGAGAGAGAGAGAGAGAGAGAGAGGGGGGGGGGGGACTGGGACAGAGGGGAATGGAGGGGGTGAAGATGAGGGAGAAAGAAATAGGTAGAGGGGACGAAAAGGGTTGGGGGTTGGGTTGTTTGGGGGAAGAGACCAAACAGCGAGGTCATCGGTCTCATCGGATAAGGGAAGGATGGGGAAGGAAGTCGGCCATGCCCTTTCAAGGGAACCATCCCAGTATTTGCCTGGAGCGATTTAGGGAAATCACGGAAAACCTAAATCAGGATGGCCGGACGCGGGATTGAACCGTCGTCCTCCCGAATGCGAGTCCAGTGTGCTACCACTGCGCCACCTCGCTCGGTAGGGACGAAAAGGGTGGGAGAGAAATGGAGCCAGACGAGAGAGAGAGAAAGAGAGAGAACATGAGAGAGAGAGAGAGAGAGAGAGAGAGAGAGAGAGAGAGAGGGAGGATGAGTGGGACAGAGGGGAATGGAGGGGGTGAGGATGAGGGATAAAGAAATAGGTAGAGGGGACGACAAGGGTGGGGAGGAGGGAGAGAAATGGAGCCAGAGAGAGAACATGAGAGAGAGAGAGGATGAGTGGGACAGAGGGGAATGGAGGGGGTGAGGATGAGGGATAGAGAAATAGCTAGAGGGGACGAAAAGGGTGGGGTGGAGGGAGAGAAATGGAGCCAGACGAGAAAGAGAAAGAGTGAGAACATGAGAGAGAGAGAGAGAGAGAGAGAGAGAGAGAGAGAGAGACGGGGGGGGGGGGGGATTGTGACAAGGGGATGAACGAAAACGTGATGAGTGGGAGTAAAGGACGGTAAACAGTGAAGGGAGAGAGAGGGACCAAGAAGAGAGATAGCAGGTATGTGGCACAGCGGTTGGTTAGGAGGGGAAAAGGTTTGTGACACGGGAGTGTTCCAGGGGGACGGAGGACAGATAAAGGAAAGAGGATAAGAATGAGAATTGGAATACATCGGATTGTATAGCGTACAATAGCCTATGATAATGGCAGGCAACGAAACATGGGGCGTGGCGGAGTACGAAGGGCTTATAATGGGACAGGAATTACCATAAAATATACAGTCAATAACCGGATGGAGAGAAAACGGCGAAGCACCGGGAGCGCGCGCGCGATGCTCCGCTGTTTACCGACCGGGCTGCCATCAATCACAGCGCCGAGGGACGTAAACCAGATATCAACGAACAATAGCCGCGCAACATTAGGCAGCGCCGGCCACATTTAATGCAGTCGCACGCGCGCCAGCCATAAAACGGCCGCGCGTCAAGCCGACCTGTCACACGTGTCACCGTTCGGCTCTGCGCACGCGTCAAAAACTACACGCCGCTTATGGACGGCCACTGTGTGCGGACTTTATTACGGCAACCTTCACGCATTCTGGCTGCTGAAGTCAATACCTATCGGATACGAGGAATCGACGAACCCACTGAAAAGCTAATCAACGAATGGTACGTGCGGATATCAACAGTAATGATTACTGTACTTGGCAGATGCTGATATCCGCGGTATCCGCAATAATTTTTCATCTACATCTACATCTACATGATTACTCTGCAATTCACATTTAAGTGCTTGGCAGAGGGTTCATCGAACCACAATCATACTATCTATGTACCATTCCACTCCCGAACAGCGCGCGGGAAAAACGAACACCTAAACCTTTCTGTTCGAGCTCTGATTTCTCTTATTTTATTTTGATGATCATTCCTACCTATGTAGGTTAGGCTCAACAAAATATTTTCACATTCGGAAGAGAAAGTTGCTGACTGAAATTTCGTAAATAGATCTCGCCACGACGAAAAACGTCTTTGCTTTAATGACTTCCATCCCAACTCGCGTATCATATCTGCCACACTCTCCCCCCTATTACGTGATAATAGAAAACGAGCTGCCCTTTTTTGCGCCCTTTCGATGTCCTCCGTCAATCCCACCTGGTAAGGATCCCACACCGCGCAGCAATATTCTAACAGAGGACGAACGAGTGTAGTGTAAGCTGTCTCTTTAGTGGACGTGTTGCATCTTCTAAGTGTCCTGCCAACGAAACGCAACCTTTGGCTCGCCTTCCCCACAATATTATCTATGTGGTCTTTCCAACTGAAGTTGTTCGTAATTTTAACACCCAGGTACTTAGTTGAATTGACAGCCTTGAGAATTGTACTGTTTATCGAGTAATCGAATTCCAACGGATTTCTTTTGGAACTCATGTGGATCACTTCACACTTTTCGTTATTTAGCGTCAACTGCCACCTGCCACACCATACAGCAATCTCTTCTAAATCGCTTTGCAACTGATACTGGTCTTCGGATGACCTTACTAGACGGTAAATTACAGCATCATCTGCGAACAACCTAAGAGAACTGCTCAGATAGTCACCCAGGTTATTTATATAGATCAGGAACAGCAGAGGTCCCAGGACGCTTCCATGGGGAACACCTGATATCACTTCAATTTTACTCGATGATTTGCCGTCTATTACTACGAACTGCGACCTTCCTGACAGGAAATCACGAATCTAGTCGCACAACTGAGACGATACCCCAAGGCCCGCAGCTTGATTAGAAGTCGCTTGTGAGGAACGGTGTCAAAAGCTTTCCGGAAATCTAGAAATACGGAATCAACTTGAGATCCCCTGTCGAGATGTTTTCTGAAACCATGCTGATTACGTATCAAAAAAAATGGTTCAAATGGCTCTGAGCACTATGGGACTTAACAGCTGTGGTCATCAGTCCCCTAAAACTTAGAACTACTGAAACCTAACTAACCTAAGGACATCACATACATCCATGCCCGAGGCAGGATTCGAACCTGCGACCGTAGCTGTCGCGCGGTTCCGGACGGCGCGCCTAGAACCGCGAGACCACCGCGGCCGGCAAATATGTATCAATAGATCGTTCCCTTCGAGGTGATTCATAATGTTTGAATACAATATATGCTCCAAAACCCTACTGCAAACCGACGTCAATGATATGGGTCTGTAGTTCGATGGTTACTCCTACTACCCTTCTTAAACACTGGTGCGCCCTGCCTCTTAATTAAAATTTAAAGGAACGTGTCAATGTCACGGTTTTCGTCTACTTGAATAAAATACTACCGACATAATAACCAGCAAATCCCCGATTCTTAAAGAACTGAACATTCCATGTGTAAAATAAGTTCAAATTTCTGATTACGTTATATACTGAAGAGCCAAGAAACTGCTACACCTGCCTAATATCGTGTAGGGCGCCCGCGAGCGCGCAGAAGTGCCACAACACGTCGTTGCATGGACTCGAATAACGCCTGATGTGGTGATGGAGGCAACTGACACCATGAATCCTGCAGGGCTGCCCATGAGTACGAGAGCGTGGAGATCTGTTCTGAACAGCACGTTGCAAGGCATCCCATATATGCTCAATAATGTTCATGTCTGGTGAATTTCGAAGCCAGCGGAAGTGTTGAAACTCAGAAGAGCGTTCCTGGAGCCACTCTGTAGCAATGTAGCAATTCTGGACGTGTGGACTGACGCATTGTCCTGCTGGAATTGCCCACGGTCCATGGGAAAGGACAAGGGACATGAATGGATGCAGATGATCAGACAGGATGTTTACCTGTCAGAGTCGCATCTAGACTTATCATGGGTCCCGTATGTCGCAGCTTGTGAAATTGCTGCAGATTTCAATGCTGGGCCATCTAACAACCCTACCACAACAAAGGTCAAAAATTAATTATGATTGTAGTGTTGCTCACGCTGCTAAATATTGCATTTTCGGGCAACAGCGAAGTTATATTATGTGGCAGGTGTCATTAGACCACAGTTAATAAAGTCATTTCTTGAAATAATGGATAAACTAGGCACTCATCTTTTCGTGTTTCCCACGCTGGTCTCGTTGTGAACTCATGGCTCAATCGTCGAAAATCTAGGTAGTGATGATTCCAAGCTCGGATGCAAAGAGGCCTAGGTGTTATTCTGCGATATTCCAAAGTTTTATAGAGGTGTTTCATAAACCATTCTTGAAGATGAAACTTTTGCAAGTTAGGACAATGGTGATATAAAAAAGTAATCAGCGCTCCGAATTTAAGTTACACTTCTTTTTTTTATTACTTTTGTTGCAATATCACGTAACTCGTTCCAAAACATCACTTCACAATATAAAACATACTTGAAAATATCTTCCTCACTGTTAAAGTTCACATTTCATAAACTGACTACAGTTTGCGTCTTTTTACATGACGACCAAAGCTTGACTCTCTAATAACCGCTTACGCGTCCAAAAATCAGAGTTACAACCATGTCAAAGATTATAGTGACAAAAGAAACAATACACATAAGAATAATATCTTTGCAATATCTATCATATCGACGTATCGAAGTACTTCTACATTAATGAAATCAAATCTGAATGTTTTCACAGAAATTGTTAACTATTTTACAGAAACACAGTAGAATATTGCTGTTATCGAGAGGTTGAGGTGAGGTGCCGTAATGGTTACGTAATTCAAGTACCATTACAGCCATCAACAAGTGTCAGCGTGCAAAGCATTCAATGAAACATCATCGACATGGCTTTCTGAGCCGAAGGCCCACTCATGTACCCTTGATCTCGCCTTGGCACATCAACACCGACATTGGGCTGCTGATGACTGGCAATATGTTCCATGGTCGGACGAGTCCCTTTTCAAATTGCATCGAGCGGATGGACGTGTACGGGTATGGAGACAACCTCATGAATCCATGGACCCTGCATATCAGCAGGGCACTGTTCAAGCTGGTAGAGGCTCTGTAATGGTGTGGGGCGCGAGGAGTTGGAGTGATCCCTGATACGTCTAGATACGACTCAGAGAGGTGACACGTACGTAAGCATCCTGTCCGATCATCTGCATGCATTCATGTCCATTGTGTTTTCCGACGGACTTGGGAAATTCGAGCAGGACAATGCGACACCCCACACGTCCAGAATTCCTACATTGCTACAGAATGGCTCCAGGAGCACTCTTCAGAGTTTAAACATTTCCGATGGCCACCAAACTCCCCAGACGTGAACATTATTGAGCATATCTGGCGTGCTTTGCAACGTGCTGTTCAGAAGAGATCCCCACCACCTCTTACCCTTACGGATTTATTGACAGTCCTACAGTATTCATGGTGTCAGTTCCCTCCAGCACTACTTCAGACATTAGTCTAATCTATGCCACGTCTCGTTGCGGCACTTCTGCGTGCTCGCGGGTGTCCTACATGATATTAGACAGGTGTACCAGTTTCTTTGGGTCTTCAGTGTATAAGAATAGTAAAAAGACCCTTAGACAAATTTCAGGAAGGCGACGAAAATGTACCGGACGTGTTTCCATACTTTGTACTTGGCTCAGCAATAAATCTGTGGAGAACAGAAGAAGTCGTTCGAGACTTAAGTTTGAAGGACTTGTGCTGGGGTGAGGGGGGGGGGGGGGAGCTGTAGAAGGGTGGCAGAAAGAAGAAGATGCAAGAGCAGAAGCGGGCACTGTTCGAAACGAGGCCTTCCCCCCGGAGCGGCGTGGAGACGGCAGGTTGTAGCGGATTCCCGAGCCCTCGCGACGTGCTTTCCTCGCTGCTCGCCCATTGCCGTCGCCCTCCTTGGCGCGGCCAACTCGGTTGATCCAGCGGATTTTTATGCCGGCTCGGCTCCGGTTGCCGCGTGTAACTCATACTTGTCGGTCTGTTTTTTATACAGGAAACAGCTTTTTTCCCCCGTATCGAAAAGCTGTAAAAATTTATGCGGGACGGACTTTTTAATGTCCTTTTACGGCGCACTAAAACATTCGTTTACGAGTAGGGGGCGAGTAAGTGGACCAGAAGTTTAAATACCGGCGAGTCGCTGCTGGTGGTGGGAGGAAGCGCCGTTTGCTGTTTCACTTGGACCGGCGGCGGCGGCGGCGGCGGCGGCGGCGGCCCTGCGAGCGTGCAGCTCGTCGGCAATTCAATCCGCGCGCGCGCCCTTCCCTATAAAACCCACGGCGCGCCGCGCGTCTCCGCCGTTATAATTCGGAGCATTGAGAGCTTTTAGTGCCGCCGACAGGGGCATCATGAAGGTCGTAAAAGCTTCCTTGCAGCGGAACGGCGCAGGTAACTGCCGTGTGGGCCGCTCACGGCTCCGCTATTCTGTTTCCGCTACCGCCGGCTGCGGTAACGTAATTACACCTGTGTTTTATTGTGTACGGATTGTAAGGCAACTGCAACCTCTGCCGGAGGTCGATAGATTTTTGTAAAGCGTAGCTATTACCCCCGAGTCTGTGGAAGAGACAGGTGCACTGGAAGGACAGGAGAACCAACCGTGCACAGGTACATATACGAGGGTCACTCCAGAAGAAATGTGCACTATTTTTGTAAAAATACAGTTTTCACTCTGCATGTGTGAAAGTTTTATAGTGTGTAGACACATCCTTCCCGCTTGTTTTCAAACTTAGTTCAACCTGTTCCCGTGAGTGGCGCCGTCACAGCATGTCTTCAAGATGGCTGCTACACTTGAAGTTCGTCAGAAGCAACGTGCCGTCATAGAATTCCTGTGCTGTGAAAACGAGACAGTGGGAAACATCCACAAGAGGTTGAAAAAGGTGTATGGAGATGCTGCTGTCGATCGCAGTACAGTTAGTCGGTGGGCAAGCAGGTGACGTAATGAAAGCGGGCACGGCAATATTGAGGATTGTCCTCGCAGCGGCAGGCCTCGTACTGCACACACTCCAGACAATGTGCAGAGAGTTAACGAACTGGTGACTGCTGACAGACGCATCACAGTGAACGAATTGTCACGCTACGTTGGGATAGGGGAAGGAAGTGTTTGCAGAATGCTGAAAGTGTTGGCGTTAAAAAAGGTTTGTGCCAGATGCGTTCCCAGGATGTTGACAGTGGCTTAAAAAAAAAAAAAAAAAAAAACGGTAGGCAGCGAACTTTTGGAAAGTACGAGAATGGTGGAGATGAATCTCTTGGGAGAATTGCGACAGGTGGTGAAACATGGCTCCATCATTTTTCACCAGAGACGTAGAGGCAATCAGTGGTGTCGCATCATGCAAATTCACCCAAGAAAAAAAAAAATCAAAACCACACCTTCTGCAGGCAAAGTTATGGCTACGGTGTTTTTCGATTCCAAAGGACTCTTGCTTGTGGACAGCATGCCAAGTGGAACCACCATAAATTCTGATGCATATGTGACGACACTGAAGAAACTTCAAGCTCGACTGAGTTGTATTTGACCACATCGGAAAAAGCAGGATGTTTTGCTGTTGCACGACAATGCCACGTTGTCAGTCACAAAACCATGGAAGCGGTCACAAAACTCGGATGGACAACACTGAAACACCCGTCTTACAGTCCTGACCTGGCTCCACGTGACTATCATCTCTTTGGGAAACTGAAACACTCTCTTCGTGGAACAAGGTTTGGAGATGATGACTCCCTTGTGCACGCTGCCAAACAGTGGCACCAACAGGTTGGTCCAGAATTTTACCGTGCGGGTATATAGGCGCTGGTTCCAAGATGGCGTAAGGCAGTTGAGAGGGATGGAAATTATGTGGAGAAATGAAAATATTGTTCCTAAAGGATGTATCTACACACTGTAAAACTTTCAAACATATAGAGTAAAAGATGGATTTTAAAGAAAATAGTGTGCATTTCTTTTGGAGTGACCCTCGTACATCCATATACTGTATGTAATCCACATGCCACCTGTACAGTGCATTCGTGGATGGCATTTCGTACCAATATAACCGATTTTATTTCCTAATAGTGTAGTGCCCGGAGTTGTTTACAATCTTCTATTCGTCCATCTCTTCTTGGCCCTCCCTCTGTCTATCTTCACCACTCTCTCTCTCTCTCTCTCTCTCTCTCTCTCTCTCTCTCTCTCTCTCTCTCTCTTTCTGCCCACCTATTCCCATTAGCCCTTTATCCATTTGCTTCTTCTCCCTCTGTCCATCTCTTCCTCTTCCCTCTAAATCCACCTCCTCCTACCCCACCTCTTTGCCCATCTCTTCCTCCCCCTTATGTGTCCATCTTGCCCTCCCCCCCCCCCTCACCCAGATAATCACCTCCCCTCTGCTTTCTGTGTCCA
This sequence comes from Schistocerca serialis cubense, assembly GCF_023864345.2. Taxonomy (NCBI): domain Eukaryota; kingdom Metazoa; phylum Arthropoda; class Insecta; order Orthoptera; family Acrididae; genus Schistocerca; species Schistocerca serialis. The sequence goes on along the minus strand of NC_064641.1, from coordinate 863,822,393 downwards.
TATTCTCCTCATCCCGCTCTCTGTCCATCTCCTCTCAGTCTCTGTCCATTTTCTACACCTCTGTGTCTATTCATCTCCTCCTCCCCCATCTCTCTGTCTACGAGTCTCTTCGTTTTCCTGTCTGTGTCCATCTCCTCCTCACCCATCTCTCTGTCCATCTCCACCTCTCCCCTTTCTCTGTCCACTTCCCTCCCCCTATCTCTCACCTCTCCCCTATCTCTGTCCGTCTCCACCTATCCGTGCCTCTCCTCGTTCCTCCTCGCTGTCTATCCAGTTCCTTGCCGTCTGCCCGGGTTCCCGGGTTCGATTCCCGGTGGGGTAGGGGATTTTCTCTGCTTCGTGATGACTGGGTGTTGTGTGCTGTCCTTAGGTTAGTTAGGTGTAAGTAGTTCTAAGTTCTAGGGGACTGATGACCATAGATGTTAAGTCCCATAGTGCTCAGAGCCATTTTGAACCTTGTCGTCCCTTCTCTCTCCACGTTGTCACACTCATGTGCCGCGCGGGGTAGCCGCACAGCCTGGGGCGCCTTGTCACGGTTAGCGCGGGTCCCCCCGTCGGTGGTTCGGGTCCTCTCTCGGGCACGGGCGTGTGTATTGTCCTTACCGTAAGTTAGTTTAAGTTAGATTAAGTAGTGTGTAAGCCTAGGGGCCGATGACCTCACCAGTTTGGTCCCATAGGAACTCACCACAGATTTTCCAACTCATCTCAGTAGGAGGCTGATGGTTCTTATCTGCACAGTATTTCTTTCCAGACTGTAACTAATATGTATTGAAATCGTTCCAGGGGTTTAGGATGAGTTTTACCCGTGCCTTTGCTCGCATGCACACGTTCCAGAGACATTACGCAGATCTCATATTTCACGTGTATTTGTACGCACATTTTACTTGTATGTCTGGCCGGCCGGAGTGGCCGAGCGGTTCTAGGCGCTTCAGTCTGGAACCGCGTGACCGCTACGGTCGCAGGATCGAGTCCTGCCTCGGGCATGGATGTGTGTGATGTCCTCAGGTTAGTTACGTTTAAGTAATTCTAAGATCTAGGGGACTGATGACCTCAGATGTTAAGTCCCATAGTGCTCAGAGCCATTTGAACCATTTTTACTTGTATGTCTAGCGAATTTCGAGCTACCGTTTCTTTTTCAAACAGCTTAATACTTATGACGTAGTATTCATGCTTTGTACAGTGATATACTTGTGCAGGTACATCCAGTGGTATATATGCCTACTACGTGCGAAATGCGTTGGGAATAGATCTAGCAGTAAAGAAGTAGTAAATTAAAACGTCAGGCATGATGCGGTAGTTAGTTTCTCACGTATCTCAGTGTTTATGACGTCATATCTCCAGAACAATGATACATCTTTGTAGCTATATACAGGGGAAAAAGTAGATAGCGTCTGCGAAAATTGTTGCGAATAGAGTTAATAGCAACGAAGTAATAAATTTAAACGTCTTGCATGATGCGGCAGTTTTTCACGCATTCATTGTTTATGACGCAGTATCTCCTAAACTAAGTGTGGTAAAATGATGTAATTTTTCTGTTACATTCAGTGGAATATGTGAATACCGGACAAAATGTATCACGAATACAGCGTATAGTAAATAAGTATTGAATTAAATCTTCGTTCTACATGTGGCAGTTTTTCTGTATGAACAGCGAAAATGTATGAAGCGATAAACGTTTTTCCTTTCATCACTTTGTGGGGGTTGTCAGTGAGAAGACGTTTCGTGGAGGTTTTAAATTATGTGTAAGGATTGCTGGTATGTTAGTGATGACATAGTATGGGTATTCTCGCATCGTGAGCTACACTGCTTTTCACCTCCTCCCCTTTGTTAGGTATGTGGTTGATACCCACACAGTGATTCCTCCCAGACAGTAATAATATGTGTACCAATTTTTGTTGAAATCGGTTCTGTGGTTTAGGTTCAAATGGCTCTGAGCACTATGGGACTTAACTTCTAAGGCCATCAGTCCCCTAGAACTTAGAACTACTTAAACCCAACTAACCTATGGACATCACACACATCCATGCCCGAGGCAGCATTCGAACCTGCGACCGTAGCGGTCACGCGGTTCCAGACTGTAGCGCCTAGAACCGCTCGGCCACTCCGGCCGGTTGTGGTTTAGGAGAAGATGTAGAACGTACATACATTTTTAAAAAATTTGCGGATTCGATTGGTGTACCGTGTATTTATTTATTGAACCTAGCAGGCTCAAGGCCATCAGGTACAGTGCTACATGAGTAAGGACTGATGGGCTGTGACCCTACAGATCCAGGATGACGAAGCGTGGACCGCGGTAATGAGGGTCTGTCAGGCGACGTGGCCGCTAATAAGAAAGCGTTAGCGAATTACTTGTTTATTAGGTTCAGTTTGGACTGTAATCGTATTCTCCCCGGCAGTAACGAGGAGGGTTGCGGACGCAGCAAGCAGAATGGATCGCTAGGACGCACACAGGTCAACAGTCTATGTAGGCTGCCTACGAGGTCGTGGCAACTCACGCAGCACGTGTGGTGTCGTGCAGGGCAGCCGACCCAGCTCGTGGCAGGCGTTAGCGTTCAGCTGCTCGACGGCGCTTTTGACTAGGGCACACTCGTGGACGCCACACAGTGACCCAGTAAACCTTCACTGAAGAGGAGAGAACGTATTTGTCAGTAGACTATGCACCCAGCGCGTGGTGACGACGCAGCGTGTCTCGCCAAGTTCAGTTTATCCCACATTGCTCACCATTACAGTGTCCGTATAGTCCAGTGCTTGACTGGAATAGCTGTCCTCCAATAAACTCACATGTTGTTTGAGATTTGGCAGAGCTCACCGCATGGCCAGCGATCCATAAGCACTCGATAACGATTTTATTTGCAACGCAACTCTGTTAAAGATGCACAGCTAGCACGTCAGGCGAGTTCCCTAAAATGTTGCACGGTTTACTGTGATCAGGAAACAAGTGTCCTCTAGTACACTTCAGCGACAAACCCATGTAGTTTTCACCGTTCGGATAAGCAACCCGCGTTGCAGTGTTCCGCCAGTAAGCACTGTGCGAGATTTCATGTGCGATATGTTGTGCTGTCCAGGAAGTAAAGTTCGGTCCCTAAATATCCGGGCGGCTACGGGAGGCTGAACGGCAAATCCAGTGGTGCCGCGCCGCGGGCTCCGCTGTAAGCAGTCGTGTTTATGACTGGCGCCAAACAGCGCCATAATAACAGCAACAGCTTGTTCCGCCGGACCAGGCGTTGAGAGCCGCACTCCCTCTCCTCCCCCCCCCCCCCCCCCCGAGACTAGTGTTCTTTACGATCCCACTCTCTCTCACTCTTCCTCTTTCCCTCCCCCACGCCGCGTCACATGTGCTGCTGCGGGCCGGCTCTGTAGGGGTTTTACTGTCGAATTAACATACGTCGGCCGGCCGAAGTGGTCGTGCGGTTAAAGGCGCTGCAGTCTGGAACCGCAAGACCGCTACGGTCGCAGGTTCGAATTCTGCCTCGGGCATGGATGTTTGTGATGTCCTTAGGTTAGTTAGGTTTAACTAGTTCTAAGTTCTAGGGGACTAATGACCTCAGCAGTTGAGTCCCATAGTGCTCAGAGCCATTTGAACCATTAACATACGTCGGCGGCCGCTACAGTCGTCTACACTGGCGTTGCGTCTTCCGCCCTGCTACCAGTCACTGTCGTCGTGTAACAAACTGACTCGCCGCTTCCGAGAGCCTGCTGTGGTAATTGGGCCAGTGCAGAGTAGGACAAAACACGCAAGAGTGTTTCCATTTAGCCTCTAGCTCCACAGTTATTTAGTCAGCTACATTGATATGTAATATGCCTACTTACGCGCTGTGTTTACAGTGAACTTTGGATGATCTTGTGCTCTATGACGTGTCTGATGCACCTGTCCACGATCGCCTACCCTGCGCAAGCCTTTTCAGCTATACATAACTACTGAAATCCATATCCATTTGGACTTGTTTACTGTAGCCAAGCCGAAGTCTTTTTCCACAGTTTTTACCATTCCTTTTCAATACATTATGGGAGTGGCAGTGATCAATGTGTTATAAATATTTACTACTAAAAACAGTCTTGATCACGATTTATATTTCTTAAGGTGACTCGTTTCGACCACTGCTGTGGTCATCTCCAGCTGAAAGAGGTTCCTACTCAATGGTCTGAAGATAACCACAGCAGTGGTCGAAACTAGCCACCTTAATAAATATAAATCGTGATCAAGACTGTTTTTAATAGTAAATATTTTACCATTCCCTCCATACTCACTCCCATTAACAAACTAAAGATTCTTTGAGCCTCAGGATGAGTCCTATCAACCTATCCCTTTTTTTTTGGCAATTTGTGCTATAAATTTATTTTTCCCCTAGTTCGATTCACTACTTCTTCAGTTATTCGACATACGCACCTTATTTTCGACATTCGTCTATGTGGGCGACTTTCGAAAGGTGCTTTTCTCTTCTTGTTTGAATTTCGTACCGTCCACCTTTCACTAGACAAACACTTCGAGAACAGACTTTCTAAGTTTTTGTTCCTTCTCCTTTAATTACATATTGATAATATTTCTCATATTTTTTTGTATTATCATATTCTTGAGGTGTCTGTGCCACACTCGAACAGTCAGCTCTTACCAACTGAAGTCGGGACTGACGTGACCAGGCCACGGTTCTCCAATCATCTGGGGTCCAACCCGATGCGGTCACGAGCCCAGGAGAGGCGCTGCAGGCGATGCCGTACTGTTAACAAAGGCACCCGCGTCGGTCGTCTGCTGCTCCAGATTTCGCCACACTGTCCTAATGGATACGTTTGTCTCACGTCCCACATTGATTTTTGCAGTTATTTCAAGCATGTTGCTCGGCTGTTAGCACTGACAGCACTACGCAAACGCCGCTGCTCTCGGTCGTTAAGTGAAGGCCGTCGTCGACTGCATTATCCGTCGTGAGAGGTAATACCCGAAATTTGGTATTCTCGGCACACTCTTGACACTTGGATCTCGGAGTATTGAATTCCCTAACGATTTCCGAAACGGAATGTCCCATGCGTCTAGCTCCCCCTACCATTCCGTGTTCAAAATCAACGGCCGCTGAGGCCGAGCGGTTCTAGGCGCTTCAGTCCGGAACCAGGCTGCTGCTGCGGTCGCAGGTTCGAGTCCTGCCTCGGTCATGGATGTGTGTGATGTCCTTAGGTTTGTTAGGTTTAAGTACTTCTAAATCTAAATCACCAATTTAGTATTGGAGGGCAGCGTGGAGGGTAAAAATCGTAGAGGGAGACGAAGAGATGAATACACTAAGCAGATTCAGAAGGATGTAGGCTGCAGTACGTACTGGGAAGGTTCAAATGGCTCTGAGCACCATGGGACAGCTGAGGTCATCAGTCCCCTAGAACTTAGAACTACGTAAACCTAACTAACCTAAGGACATCACACACATCGATGTCCGAGGCAGGATTCGAACCTGCGGCCGTAGCGGTCTCGCGGCTCCAGACTGAAGCGCCTAGAACCACTCGGCCACCCCGGCCGGCGTACGTACTGGAAGAAGCTGGCACAGGATAGAGTAGCATGGAGAGCTGCATCAGACAAGTCTCAGGACTGAAGACCACAACAAAACAACAAATCTACGGGACTGATGATGTCAGATGTTAAGTACCATAGTGCTTAGACCCATTTTTTTTCCAAAATCTGTTAATTTCTGTCGTGCGACCGTAATCTTGTCGGAAACTTTTTCACGTGAATCAACTGAGCACAAATGATAGCCCCGCCAATGGGCTGCCTTTTTATACCTTGAGTGCGCAATATTATCGCCATTTGTATACGTGCATATCGTTGTCCCATGACGCCTGTCTTCTCAGTGTATATCTGTTCCATCCAGCTAGAGTACGTTTTGTAGGGAATGGGCCACTCCGGCTCGCTTTCAGTGCTGCAGGCAGAGTGTGTATACCTGGCTATATAGGTGGAGGTGTCGCGGCAGGCTAGCACGGCACGGCAGGTCACGCATCCGCGGACGCTATATTTCGCGGTAAGCCCCATAACGGCGCGCCGGGCACTCGTGTAAAATGAGAAATGGCCGACAATAAAGCGGCGCCTCCTTTCTGGCGGGCGGCGCCCTTAGCCGCCGCAAACTACCCATTACGGCCAGCACGCAGCCGCGGCAGCGTCTAATTTTCGAATTGCCGCGTCCCGCGATAGCGACGGCGATGGAGTCTGCGGGCACACTTTTAAGTACGTGCCGCGCTTCCCGAGCCAAACGAGCCCCTGCACTGGCCCGCTTTTATGGCTCCGGAGTGGCCCGAGACGGGACTGTCTCTGTACAGTAAATCCCGGGCGCCACTGGCAACCGCCTGCGGCCTACCACCATCTGGATCCGCATCCGCCTCTCCCAACCACTTGCCGTCCATCTCGCTCTTTACGATTTGCAGTCGGGACCACTCTCTTGAAATTTAATTAGGTGTCACTTATGTTCTCGAGTGTACCTGCTTAATATCATAAGCCATCTTGAGCCGCTCCTTCTCGTCCCGTTCGCACAACTTACGTAGCGTCTGGCGAATTTCTGCACTAAGGCAGTTCGCAAAATATCGATATAGCGATGTTGTTGTTGTTGTTGTGATCTTCAGTCCTGAGACTGGTTTGATGCAGCTCTCCATGTTACTCTATCCTGTGCAAGCTTCTTCATCTCCCAGTACCTGCTGCAGCCTACATCCTTCTGAATCTGCTTAGTGTATTCATCTCTTGGTCTCCCTCTACGATTCTTACCCTCCACGCTGCCCTCCAGTATTAAATTGGTGATCCCTTGATGCCTCAGAACATGTCCTACCAACCGATCCCTTCTTCTAGTCAAGTTGTGCAACAAACTCCCTCATCCCCAATTCTATTCAATACCTCCTCATTAGTTATGTGATCTACCCATCTAATCTTCAGCATTCTTCTGTAGCACCACATTTCTAAAGCTTCTATTCTCTTCTTATCCAAACTATTTATCGTCCATGTTTCACTTCCATACATGGCTACACTCCATACAAATACTTTCAGAAACGGCTTCCTGACACGTAAATCTACACTCGATGTTAACAAATTTCTCTTCTTCAGAGACGGTTTCCTTGCCATTGCCATTGTATCGTCTCTACTTCGACCATCATCAGTTATTTTGCTCCCCAAATAGCAGAAGTCCTTTACTACTTTAAATGTCTCATTTCCTAATCTAATTCCCTCAGAATCACACTTAATTCGACTACATTCCATTATCCTAGTTTTGCTTTTGTTGATGTTCATCTTATACCCTCCTTTCAAGACACTGTCCATGCCGTTCAGCTGCTCTTCCAGTCCTTTGCTGTCTGACAGAATTACAATGTCATCGGCGAAACTCAATTTTTTTCTCCATGGATTTTAACTCCTAGTCCGAGTTTTTCTTTTTTTCCCCTCTACTGCTTGCTCAATATACAGATCGAATAACATCTGGGAGAGGCTACAACACTGCCTCACTTCCTTCCCAACCACTGTTTCCCTTTCATGCCCCTCAGCTCTTATAACTGCCATCTGGTTTGTGTACAAATTGTAAATAGCCTTTCGCTCCCTGTATTTTACTCCTGCCACCTTGAGAATTTGAGAGAGAGTATTCCAGTCAACATTGTCAAAAGCGTTTTCTAAGTCTACAAATGCTAGAATCGTAGGTTTGCCTTTCCTTAATCTATCTTCTAAGTAAGTCGTACGGTCAGTATTGCCTCACGTGTTCCAATATTTCTACGGAATCCAAACTGATCTTATTACTACCAAGCATTATGCGACAGTTTTGGCTGATCGCTTCATCCCATGGTATAATGTTTGTTCCCCAGTGGTGACACTGTCTTCCAAGACTACAGGGCCCCTACGCACACAGCTCGCATCGTCCATGACTGGTTTTGTGAGCACGATGACGGATTGTCGCATCTTCCCTGGCCGCCACAGTCACCAAATCTCAGTATTACTGAGTCTTTGTAGTATACTTGGGAGAGAAGAATGTGTGATGGCTGTCCACATCCACCATTCTTACCTGAAGTTGACGCTTGGGAATGTTCCCTTGTGAGTGGACTGTGCTCCGCTTACACAATGCGCTAAACAGTGTCGTCTCACGCGCAACTGATTAGTTTGATAGTTTTACTGAATTGTCGTACACCAGGCTGGCAGAAATGTGTGCTAGGAGTATTTTTGCGCGTTGTGTTACGTGCTGGAAGACGAATATTACTCAGAAGAGCTAACAGCTGAATGGGGAACGCTGCCCGCAATATTATGGGCGCGGCAGCCCTGACCAAGATTGTCGCGAATGGGTCGCGGATGTGAGTAGAAATGCGTAAGATTGCATAAGACGAACCCTGTAGGAAAGCAACCTAACGTCAGCCTGGGCGCTGGGAAGCAGGAGAGGTTGCGTTTTTGTGCTAAGGGACGCTGGAGCTACGTGACCAGCAACGACAGAATGTTCTAGAAGGACGACAGGACACGGTAGACGCGCGTGATCGCGGTGGATTGCATCAGACGAGCCTATACAGGGTGTTACAAAAAGGTACGGCCAAACTTTCAGGAAACATTCCTCACACACAAATAAAGAAAAGATGTTATGTGGAGATGTGTCCGGAAACCCTTAATTTCCATGTTAGAGCTCATTTTAGTTTCGTCAGTATGTTCTTCCTTCTACGCTCAATGGAGCACGTTATCATGATTTCATACGGGATATTCTACCTGTGCTGCTAGAACATGTGCCTTTACAAGTACGACACAACATGTGGTTCATGCACGATGGAGCTCCTGCACATTTCAGTCGAAGTGTTCGTACGCTTCACAACAACAGATTCGGTGACCGATGGATTGGTAGAGGCGGATCAATTCCATGGCCTCCACGCTCTCCTGACCTCAACCCTCTTGACTTTCATTTATGGGGGCATTTGAAAGTTCTTGTCTACGCAACCCCGGTACCAAATGTTGAGACTCTTCGTGCTCGTATTGTGGACGGCTGTGATACAATACGCCATTCTCCAGGGCTGCATCAGCGCATCAGGGATTCCATGCGACGGAGGGTGGATGCATGTATCCTCGCTAACGGAGGACGTTTTGAACATTTCCTGTAACAAAGTGTTTGAAGTCACGCTGGTACGTTCTGTTGCTGTGTGTTTCCATTCCATGATTAATGTGATTTGAAGAGAATTAATAAAATGAGCTCTAACATGGAAAGTAAGCGTTTCTGGACACATGTCCACATAACATATTTTCTTTCTTTGTGTGTGAGGAATGTTTCCTGAAAGTTTGGCCGTACATTTTTGTAACACCCTGTATAAGCAGGGCCGCTGGTGTTGCTGGGAGATTCCTTCGACAGTTGGCTCAGACGCTGGACCTGTGTTAATCTGCCCTCGGGACGGGACTTAGTTTCTCGTGGCACCTAGCTGCGCAGGGTACATGCGGGATTGCACTACTTACATTCAATGTGTCAGTGCCTCTTAGGGTTCGACAGTGGTCTTATCCTACCTCCTGTTTCGTCTCAGTTATTTCATCAGAAGTATACGTCCTTTATCCCACCGAGTTACCTTATCTGCAAAGAATTTCCAGCTTGTTTTCCAGCACCAGGACTTCGAGTTGTACGAGCCACCTCATTACCGGATTTAGCGTCTAGCTCCCATCCTGATCCGCTCGCAGGAAACTACAGACGCGACAAGATGTGCCCATGATATTAAGGGCATGACAATGCTTCCAACGCTGAAGCCAACGTAATGTTACGAGCACGGCAGTCTAAATGTTTAGGGGCACTTTTGGGCAAGCTACGGAGGGAGTTGGTGTGCAGGGCAGGTAAAGTTGCGGAGTCGGCTGCGTCAACCCCTGCGGCGCTGGCAATGAAGATTAATTGCCGGGCGCTGCGCTGCGTCACGTACGCGCGGCCGGGCAGCCGGCGTTGATGTATGGCGGCTGGATTGATAGCGGCGCCCTTTGTGATCCTTAATAGATGCCGCGGCCTTCCCTTCCAGGGTCCGTCTGCGGGGCGGCCAAGTGTTTTGCAGGCGCGGCTGCACCCTTTGTTTGGCCGGCCGTGTTTTCCGCGTGCCAGCCCGAGGACGGCCACTCGGCTGACCGCGAAGCGTTGCAAAAAGCCGCGCCGCGCCCACGCGCCCGCAGCGGCACAGTAAGCGTGGCGCATTCGCGGCGCTTCTTCGCCCCCCTCTAGCACGCTGCCGATTAATCATTCGCAGCTGCGGCTTCCCGTCGTCGCGTCCCAGCGAGGCATATCGCCAGTTACGGTACGGATTCTCACTCGGGGTCAGATCCAGTCTCGGCCACTTACTGTTTCCTTGCACTGCAAGGAGAATGTTACACGCCAGAAAAGACAGAAAGTTGTAACGGGACATGCTCCTCTAGTATTACTTTTCCTCAACAGTAGTTGTCGATACCAGTATTATTTTACGGATTTTGGACAGGTCAGTATTATCTCAGTTGCTTTTCTGAAAACTTCCATGTACTTTTATGCACAGTATGTTATACTTCAAGCTAAAATTTATGAAAAGGAATTACTTTATAAAATATTTTAGTTTCGATGTTACAATCGATAAGTACTAGTTCCGAATATGCAGTTAAAATTATTTTTTTAGAAACATTTAAAATTTATATTTGTTGTGGGTTGCCAGGAGAGCCAACACCGGGTACTAGAGGAAGCCGAAATGCTCGCGTTTTAGCTCACGCAGGCTGGCGTGAGATCTGGAACAGGACAAGGAATTTAGACTTTAGAAAAACGGACGTAGCAGGTGGAATACTTAACTTTAATCCATCAATGATGAGCGTCGCTCTTGACTGTACATGACTCAGTATCAATAGTAACTGGTAATGGCGCCTTGCTAGGTCGTAGCAAATGACGTAGCTGAAGGCTATGCTAACTATCGTCTCGGCAAATGAGAGCGTATTTTGTCAGCGAACCATCGCTAACAAAGTCGGTTGTACAACTGGGGCGAGTGCTAGGAAGTCTCTCTAGACCTGCCGTGTGGCGGCGCTCGGTCTGCAATCACTGATAGTGGCGACACGCGGGTCCGACGTAGACTAACGGACCGCGGCCGATTTAAAGGCTACCACCTAGCAAGTGTGGTGTCTGGCGGTGACACCACAATATTATTAATAATGCAAATTGCACTGGCTACTATGTTTATTTCTGGATTCATTTATGAAATAATAATCGGAAGTAATAATATAAGAGGAACTAGTAGAAATTCATTTATTAAGAAGAATTGTACACCCTTTAGAATATAGTTATTTCCGCAGAGTGTGGGAGTCGTAAGTGTGACTCTGATGTGACTGGATGTATTTTTGTGCGAACAGTGTTCAAATGGTTCAAATGGCTCTGAGCACTATGGGACTTAACTTCTGGGGTCATCAGTCCCCTAGAACTTAGAACTACTTAAACCTAACTAACATAAGGACATCACACACGTCCATGCTCGAGGCAGGATTGGAACCTGCGACCGTAGTGGTCGCGCGGCTCCAGGCTGTAGCGCCTAGAACCGCTCGGCTACTTCGGCCGGCGTGCGAACAATGTAATTTCGGCTTTGTTCACCACGTGAAAAATCAAAAGACTGTGTGATATAATAAAATGTGAGAAAATATATTTACGTAAAAACAAGAAGTATACAACAACAATCTTCAAATCTGTTTGGTTCAATCCAACCGCGAGGACCTAAAATACTATATTCTCGGCTTCAAAAATCAGACGCCAAGACAAGAAGTAGAGCCATTGCATCATGACAAGCTAACCTGAAAGTTTATAGTAACCTTCGCCCCTCTCAGATCTTCATAAAAGACTTTAATATGGACAATAGATGGACGTAGAAAGAAAAAATAAATGTCTGTGAAATCTTATGGCACTTAACTGCGAAGGTCATCAGTCCCTAAGCTTACACACTACTTAACCAAAATTAACCTGAAGACAAACACACACACCCGTGCCCAAGGGAGGACTCGAACCTCCGGCGGGATCAGCCGCACAGTCCGTGACTAACGTAGAAAGAACGGAGGGAGGGGGGAGGTGGGGGAGGCAAGGCAGTAAATCGGCCTTAGTCCTTTCGAAGATACCAGCGGATAAGGATCACTTTTAACGATTGCTTTTGCTGTGCCACTCGCTTCATTTCAGAGCCTTGACGAGGGACAGCCGTAAAAGTTACGCAATTAATTTCTTGTTTGCTAGCAGGTACATGTGTGCAGTCCTGTTACACACTGAATTTCCCGCTCTGTCAGAGCAGCCTAAACAAAATGGCGCCGCTTGCAGCCACTTTATCAGCAGGCTGTGCTAGTTTGTTTCGGCACAATGACAGAGCACTGCGACACTGTGGCACGGTTATTTCGGTGTTCACCACACCCACATAGCTTGTCCTCTGAGGCGTATCCCCATTTCTTCATGTTTGCCCCACACCAAGGTGGTCCAGTTCTCAGTCTGTTGAAGACGTTCCTTGGTGGTGACCTGCAGCAAGTTCTTCTCTGGGGTCATCCCAATATTCCTCAGATGATGAACTACGCCAGAGTTGTATTGTACGCATTGCAGGTGGTGTCGGAATTGGTTGTGTTGTCTGCAGGAAACTTTTTCACGATTTCAGTCTTGGTTACTGATGTTTAAGTCCAAACAGGGGCTGTCTTGGGTCTGCCTCCTGCTTCTTTCAACCATTTCAGCTGCAGTTCTCCTTCGGACATCTGGAGGTGCTATACCCAAGAGGTAGTAGATTTTAACAACCGGGTTTGCCCGCTGGCAGTATGTCACAATGCGTCCTGTTTCATTTACACTTCATTAATTGTGGTGTTAAGCTAGAAGCTATTGTGTTTTCTTATTATTTTAAAGCTACGTGTTCTTAGACGTGGCAATGTTGATTATTTGTGACATTAGAACTGGCCATGGGTTGAGTAATTTAAATGCCGTTCCCAAATCGAGAGATAGTGTCGAGGGATTGAATAGGAAGTTTCATCTGTGTCCAGCAACCGATAGCTAAGTAGACAGTTGCTTCAAGGTTTGCTATTTGCCGAGACACAACACATGCTGACGAGTTTAGCTATCGCACACATATCCAACAGAATGCCACGTGTGATGGGAAAAAAAGGGATCTGCGAAATATAAATGCTTACCAACGATACGTGAACTGCCGACCGGTGTGGCCGAGCGGTTCTACGCGCTTCAGTCCGGAACCGCGCTGCTGCTACGGTCGCAGGTTCGAATCGTGCCTCGGGCATGGATGTGTGTGATGTCCTTAGGTTAGTTACGTTGAAGTAGTTCTAAGTTTAGGGGACTGATGGCCTCAGATGTTAAGTCCCATAGTGATTAGAGCCATTTGAACCATTTGATACGTGAACTATATTTATTACCTGTAGCCCTTTCGACACTAAATACGTTTTGTAATTGTAAATGAAATTGAAGTACCTGAACATTTAGGCTTAGTAACGGCGAGTGATAACAAGATACACTTGCGAATAACCAGCAAAGTCGTTGTACGGCAGTTGGGAGGAAGAAAATTTGCGTGCAGAATGACGGCCGTGGTCGCACGATCATGTTTGTTAGGCTGGAAAGAGTCAAATTTATCTGAAATAAATCAGTACTTATTAATGACCGAATAACATATAGCAATGGAACATTGATCGCTGTTGGCCAAACAGTGTTGGTAAACAGCTTGCATTTGTACGTGCTATAGACGTGACGCACAGAAAAGAAACGAGAACGCAGAAATATTTCCCCATTTTGTTCGTCATTCATGTTTTTACGGTGACTAATTGTAAGACGTTCTTTCACCTCAGCTGTATTCCAGAGCTGAATCAGATTCCTGACCGACGTAGGACGGCACGATTTCGAAATGCGGAGAGCGTCTGCCGTGCTTGCTGGCTCACGGAAAGCGAGGAGGAGGCGTGCGTGATAGGGGGCAAGCTGTAATGGCAGATAACGTGGGGTGGGAAAAGCAGTAGCTTTACGTGTCATAAAAAATTCCTCTTTAATTTTGTTTTTCGTTACGCTGGTTGCTGCCTCTGCCGCAGCAGCGGCGAGGTCGCGGAGGCGGTCGAAATAATAATTTCACGAGGAAGGCCCTCTCCTCTGGGGAACACTACACAAGCCCGGGTAATGACATTCATTAAAAAGAAGCCTAAGAATGAAGATGGCTGCGCGGTCCGCGCGCTTGTAATAGGAAATGTCAGAAAGCTTTTATACCTCTGCGAGGATAGCGGGAGTAGAGCAGAGCCGAGGAGGAGGGGAGCCGGTCCTTTTTTTATTTTTACGGTCGTCATTCCATACGACGTCATTACGCCGTTAAAAAATAATAAGCGGCTCGGAGTGACAGCCGCTACCGCGCCGGGCACTTAGCCGACCGCAGCTCGCGGGTGGGGTGTGTAGGGGAAGGGGAGGGGGGAAAGCCACGCCCAGACGCGTCTAATGACGCTTACCTTCCGGCGGCGGCGGCCGGTAAACAGGCGCTAGCCGCTACCCGCTGCTCGTGCTGCAGCGTACGGACAGATCAAGCGGCCGTCTCGCGTTCCCCAGTCGGCCAACATATATCCCCGTCGTAAAACTAGGCTGCGCAGGCCCATTTCCGTCCACCTCACCCCGTTTCGCCCTTCGCCCTGATACGTTGCCGTGACCGGTACCATCTGACCGATCAATAAGATTTGATATTTGCGTGTGATTGATTTCCCCTTTGTTCCAAAGATCGTTGTTGTTGTTATTGTTGTTTGTGTTTTTCGATTCCGGAGGACTCTTGCTTGTGGACATCATGCCAAGTGGAACCACCTTAAATTATGATGCATATGTGATGACACTGAAGAAACTTCGCCGGCCGGAGTGACCGAGCGGTTCTAGGCGCTACAGTCTGGAACCGCGTGACCGCTACGGTCGCAGGTTCGATTCCTGCCTCGGGCATGGATGTGTGTGATGTCCTGAGGTTAGTTAGGTTTAAGTAGTTCTAAGTTCTGGGGGACTGATGACCTCAGAAGTAAAGTCCCATAGTGCTTAGAGCCATTTGAACCATTTTTGAAGAAACTTCAAGCTCGACTGAATTGTGTTTGACCACATCGGAAAAAGCAGGATGTTTTGCTGTTGCACGACAACGCACGGCCACATGTCAGTCAAAAAATCATGGAAGCGATCACAAAGATTTGATATTTGCGTGTGATAGACTTTCTCTTTGTTCCAAAGATCGTTGTTGTTGTTGGTGTTGTTGTTTTTTGTGGTGGTGGTGGTGGTGGTGGTGGTGGTTGTCGTCGTGAGGGTATTGTCTTCTGTCCGAAAACACCTTTGATGCAGCTGCCTACGCTAGCCTATCCTTTGCAAGCCTGTCTACCTTCATCTGCGTTCACGACTAAGTTTTTGGCGGAGGTTTCATAGACGCACTTTCAGACTATTTTTCGACTGTGCCACTCTCGAATAGCACGTCAGAAAAATGAACAGCTAAATCCATGCGAGCTCTGATTTCTATATTGTTTTATTACGATGCTTATTTCTCCCGATGTACGAGGGTCACTCCAAAAGAAATACACACTATTTTTGTAAAAATACAGCTTTCATTCTGCATGTGTGAAAGTTTTACAGTGTGTAGATACATCCCTACCGCTTGTTTTCAAACTTAGTTCAACCTGTTCCCGTGAGTGGCGCCGTCACAGCATCTCTCCAAGATGGCTGCTACACTTGACGTTCGTCAGAAGCAACGTGCTGTCATAGAATTCCTGTGCTGTGAAAACGAGACAGTGGGAAACACCCACAAGAGGTTGAAAAAGGTGTACGGAGATGCTGCTGTCGATCGCAGTACAGTTAGCAGGTGGGCAAGCAGGTTACGTGACGGAAGCGGGCACGGCAATATTGAGGATTGTCCTCACAGCGGCAGGACTCGTACTGCACACACAGACAATGTGCAGAGAATTAACGAATTGGTGACTGCTGACTGGCGCATCACAGTGAACGAATTGTCACGCTATGTTTGGAATAGGGGAAGGAAGTGTTTGCAGAATACTGAAAGTGTCGGCAAAAGCAGGCACGGCCACATGTCAGTTAAAAAACCATGGAAGCGATCACAAAACACGGATGGACAACACTGAAACACCCGCCTTACAGTCCTGACCTGACTCCGTGTGACCATCATCTCTTTGGGAAACTGAAAGACTCTCTTCGTGAAACAAGGTTTGAACATGATGACTCCCTTGTGCACGCTGCCAAACAGTGGCTCCAACAGGTTGGTCCAGAATTTTACCGTGCGGGTATACAGGCGCTGGTTCCAAGATGGCGTAAGGCAGTTGAGAGGGATGGAAATTATGTGGAGAAATGAAAATATTGTTCCTGAAGGATGTATCTACCCATTGTAAAACTTTCAAACATGTAGAATAAAAGAAGGATTAAAAAAAAATGTGCATTTCTTTTGGAGTGACCCTCGTATAACTGGCACTCAAATGAAAACGAGACGTATGGAAAAAATTAGCCAAGTGCGAGTATGACTCGCGCATTGAGGGTTCCGTACAAACTTAATTATTTATAGGAAGGCAGTTCATCCATCTTGGGAATAGAGAATATTAACGGATATTGGTTGTTATTGATACTGGTGAGATACTGGTCCCAGAAATTGCATGATCGTGTCAAAATCTGTACAGACTAGGCCGGACATACAGAAAGAAGCGAGCAGTGTAAATATGTAGAGAGAGAAGTTTTAATAAACGATTTTTGTTTTCTTACTAAAACATGACCCCATCTTACATTTTCTGTTTGAATGCAGTAATTTTCTACATTATGCTTTTGGCGGGAACCGTGGGCACCACGACCGTGTTATTGTCAATACAGTTCGTAAAGATTTAAATCCTTTATTTTACAGATCCTTTATTTTACTGATCTACGAAAACAGCAGCGGTACTGGTGCTGCGTTAGAAGCGTGAGGTGTCGATGGAGTCAGGGAAGGGGGGGGGGGGGCACACGCCTTTCGGTCTTTTGCCGCAGAAAGGTTCCTCTGCTTACTTCAACAAGTCTGTTCTAGCGATCGCGCTGTCGATAGTACGTTACACGGTAATCTTCCTTCACTCCCCACGTTGTGTCAAACGATAACGGCAATCCGCGACCTGCGTATGGGAGTCGATAGAAAGCGACCTCTAGCGACTTCCTGCGTCTGTCTCTCTGCCCGTACCGGCCACGCGCCGCGCCAGCGGAAGTCGCCCGGAACCACACACTTTCCTTATTAGCACACCTCGGCGACGGCGGCGCAGGCGTGCCGGAATGCCGGTCGCGCACACAAAAGCCGCGTACTCGACAGTCGGTCTTGCCGACCGCAAACACACACGGCCCGCGACGCGCGGGAGCCGCGTGTACAAATATCGCACCCCGGCGACGTAATGCCAGAGCAAATAGAGGCGGCGCGGTCGTTGTTTGCTCTGGACGGGCCGCACTGCACAAAGTAGCGCCGGGCCGCAGGTCCCTGCTCTTTACAGAAGCCACTCTGCTACCTGCTGTCTGCTACTACCTTGTCCCCAAAACCTCACAATCGTCTAATATCCCTAGCAGCTGCCGGTCCAACTATATTCCCGTAGTACGAGGGGCGTTCAATAATGCAACACATTATTTTGTCGCCCAATTTCGGGTGAAAAAAATGCGGAATTTGTTGCGGGACATCGTGGAATGTTTCCGCTTCGGCCCCCATAGTTTCATGAAGTTCCAATGGCGGCGATGTACGTGGCCTTCAGAATGGCGTCTGTAACGGAGGTAGATTCAAGCAGAGAGCTGTCATTGACTTTCTTTTGTCAGAAAACCATAGCATCGCAAATATTCACAGGCGCTTGCAGAACGCTTACGGAGACCTGGCAGTGAACAAAAGCACGATGAGTCGTTGGGCGAGGAGTCTGTCATCATCGCAACAAGGTCGCGCAAACCTGCCCGATCTCCCGGGTGTCGACCGAACGCACACAGCTGTGACTCCTGCATTGTTACGAGGGTCACTCCAAAAGAAACGCACACTGTTTTTTTAAAATTCAGTTTTCATTTTGCATATGTGAAAGTTTTACGGTGTGTAGATACATCCTTACCGCTTGTTTTCAAACTTAGTTCAACCTGTTCCCGTGAGTGGCGCCGTCACAGCATGTCTTCAAGATGGCTGCTACACTTGACGTTCGTCAGAAGCAACGTGCTGCCATAGAATTCTTGTGCTGTGAAAACGAGACAGTCGGAAACATCCACAAGAGGTTGAAAAGGTATATGGAGATGCTGCTGTCGATCGCAGTACAGTTAGTCGGTGGGCAAGCAGGTTACGTGACGAAAGTGGGCACGGCAGTATTGAGGATTGTCCTCGCAGCGGCAAGCCTCGTGCTGCACACACTCCAGACAATGTGCAGAGAGTTAAGGAATTGGTGACTGCTGACTGACGCATCACAGTGAACGAATTGTCACGCTGCGTGGGGATAGGGGAAGGAAGTGTTGGCAAAATACTGGAAGTGTTGGCGTTAAAAAAGGTTTGTGCCAGTTGGGTTCCCAGGATGTTGACAGTGGCTTACAAAGAAACAAGAAAAACCGTATGCAGCGAACTTTTGGAACAGTACAAGAATGGTAGAGATCAATTTCGTGGAAGAATTGTGACAGGTGATGAAACATGGCTCCATCATTCTTCACCAGAGACGAAGAGGCAATTTATGGAGTGGCATCATGCAAATTCGCCGAAAAAAAAAAAAAATCAAAACCACACCTTCGGCTGGAAAAGTTATGGCTGGGGTGTTTTTCGATTCCAATGGACTCTTGCTTGTGGACATCGTGCCAAGTGGAACCACCATAAATTCTGTTACATATGTGACGACGCTGAAGAAACTTCAAGCTCGACTGAGTAGTGTTCGACCACATCGGCAAAAGCAGGATGTTTTGCTGTTGCACGACAATGCACGGCCGCATGCCAGTCAAAAAACCGTGGAATCGATCACAAAACTCGGATGGACAACACTGAAACACACGCCTTACAGTCCTGACCTGGCTCCACGTAACTATCATCTCTTTGGGAAACGGAAAGAGTCTCTTCGTGGAACAAGGTTTGAAGATGATGACTCGCTTGTGCACGCTGCCAAACAGTGGCTCCAACAGGTTGGTCCAGAATTTTACCGTGGGGGTATACCCTCGTAGAACGTGCGTCAAAAACGCAAACGAACTGCTCCTTCTCCATGAACAACTCAAGGCTTCACACAAGATCGCAAAACTTCATTGAACTGTTCTTTCCCATCCATGCTACAGCCCAGATATCGCACCTTCCGTCTTCCGTCCGTTTGGACAAACGAAGGCAGCATATCACGGGAGGCAGTACATGGATGATGCGGAGGTTACTGATGCAGCAGGAGGTTGGCTCCGACGTCGACCAGTAGCGTGGTACCAGGCCATCCCAGTAAGATGGCGTAACGTTTCGCATTGAAAGGAGATTTTGTTGCAAAATAGGATTTTGTAACCAGGAGAGTAGGAAATAACTTGGTGTATTGGGATTCTGAATGAAACCAACTACGTTACTTACTGAACGCCCTTTCCGCACTTACCCACATCAAGAATTCCGAGGGTAAATCAAAAACTGGGTTAAAACAACAGACTATATCGCAATAATATTTTATGTGATCCGTTTCGACTTTATGTAGACGTCAACTTCAGATAATGAGCACCATCTGGTTGCAGTTGGCGGCTCCTCGGATGTTCGCTTGACGACACTATCTAACTCAGTTGTATAACCAGAGCGCCGTACTCCGCTGGACCATGTTGCCCATATTTATGAAACCAAAAAGCATCTGTACAGCATTTTTCTAGTTTATTACAACAGAGCAATATTGACGATGATAATTTTTCAACATAGTCACCCTCATTAAGCCTTTCTGACAAGCAAACGTCACCAACTTGATGATGCGATGTTTCCTTGTGAGTGTATTTCCATGTCATCTCTCTCTCTCTCACTCTCTCCCTCCTTTTGAATTGTCAGTATTCTAACTGGTTTGATGCCGCCCGCAACGAATTGTTCTTCTGTGCCACCTCAGAGTATCAGTTGCAACGAATGTCATCAATTATTAGCTGGATGTATTCCAATCTCTGTCTCCCTCTACAGTTTCTACCTTCCACAGCTCCCTCTAGTAACAAGGAAGTTACTGGAAGCGTGTATTCGTCATCGTCATACTGGCGTATCACCCAGCATGATGGTTTGGGGTGCCATTGGTTATACGTCTCGGTCGCCCCGTGTTCGCATTGACGGCACTTTGAACAGTGGACGTCACATTTCTGATGTGTTACGACCCGTGGCTCTACCCTTCATTCGATCCCTGCGAAACCCTACATTTCAGCAGGATAATGCGGGACCGCATGTTGCAGGTCCTGTACGGGCCTTTCTGGATACAGAAAATGTTCCACTGCTGTCCTGGCCAGCACGTTCTTCAGATCTCTCACCAATTGAAAACGTTCGGTCAATGGTGGCCGAGCAACTGGCTCGTCACAATACGCCAGTCACTACTCTTGATGAACTGTGGTATTGTGTTGAAGCTGCATGGGCAGCTGTACCTGTACACGCCTTCCAAGCTCTGTTTGACTCAATGCACAGGCGTATCAAGGCCGTTATTACGGCCAGAGGTGGTTGTTCTGGGTACTAATGTCTCAGGATCTATGTACCCAAATTGCGTGAAAGCGTAATTACAAGTCAGTTCTAGTATAATATATTTGTCCAATGAATACCCTTTTATCATCTGCATTTCTTCTTGGTGTAGCAATTTTAATGGCCAGTAGTGTAATTCTGTACCACTGATGTAGGGAGCAAGGAAAGATAGCAGCGAAGTTGAAGAGGTGGTAAGAAGGGAAGAAAATGCTACCTCTAGACAACTAAACAAGAGAGTGAGTTTGAATGGCGAACGGCGGGAGGTGGGAGGCAAACGCGGCACCAGAGCGAGCTTCTTGTGGGACAGTGCGCTAACGAAGCGGCCGCAAGCGGTGTGTAGCTTGGACGAGCACGTGCTAAAGAGAGACAGGCGCTTGCGAGCCACGTGCCGTACACTTGCGTGGGCAAGGCGTCTGCAGCTGGCGAGCTGCAGCGAGGAAGGAGTAAGCTAGTGGCGATGGGCCTGCAGTTGGACTTGGATCAAAATGACTTTGTGGTCGACGTTTCAGCGAGGCGAGTGGCACGAGCCATCCGTCGGCCAACCGCAGCTACATGCACGGGTTCACGTGCTCGCCGTGTTGTGTCCTTTGTAGGTACCTGCGGAGCATTACTCGCCGCTTTCACCATGGCTGCTGTCTATAATAAACTTGCCGGTACGGTACTTTGATAAGGGGACTGTGCTTACTATACCAACATCACACATCATCACAACTTGCAGTTTGTACCCACATGTAATAAATTACACTGAAATTAAAAAAAAAAGACAGGTAAGGAGAGATAAAAAGAAAAACCTCATGATCCGGGAGCATAGCTACGTGCGTTTCTTGGCGTTTGATTCCGTCCCTCTTGATTCTACGTCTTGGGGAGGAGCCATCCACGCGTTACGTATTCCGAGCGCGCCGCGGCTGCCCCTGTAACTTCTGCTCCCCTCCGCCCCCTCCCCCTTCCCACCATCCCCTCCCTGTCTTACTAGTGGTTCACCTGCACCATCCCACACCCTCCCACTTCGCGACTGATGATATTTCTCTACATCGGCCGCGGTCGGCCGGCATCCCCAGAGCGGACCAAGTCTTCTAGTGATCGTTCTGCCACCCTCCTCACCACCACTCCCCCCAGAAAGTACGCCCTGATGCTCAGCCCTGGTCAGCCCTGCAAGGATTACACTTCTAGTGATCGTTCTGCCACCTACGGTTAGACTAAGGTTCTGCACACTTGCAACTGTTCTCCTGAATTAAATGGCGCACCATGAATGATGGGAAGAAATAAGGCATAAATCGATAAGGGACGGCCCCTTGTACTTACTTTACGGTAGTTAGCCTCAGGTTACTCCGAAGAGTCTGCAATTTTTATTTCGTGTTCCGAAACATACAGATAAATTGGTTCACCTGCATACAATTCCAGAAACCAAAGAGTTTCAGTCCCCCATTTGATCACCCGAGCACTTGTTGAGGTGATGGAGGAGGGAATACATTGGCTATGTGACACTATTCCCAACCAAAATTGTGCAAGGTTACTTTTTAAGAAGTGCCCAGACAGCAATAGTATCTCTCGCGAGTTGCGACGTAGTCGCAGCAAAGTTTTACACTGATCGAGGATTAGCAAACTATGTGTTCTCAGATCTGGAAGACGGTCATTACGGAGCGAAATTAATAACATAATTTTTTAATTTAATTGTCGTAACCACGAAGTTTTTTGAATGGAATTTGTGGTTTCGACTAAACAATAACCTTCTTCAGAATCTCTCATTTTGCTGCACTGCAACAGCTCATAATAATAATATGAGTCGAAGTTAATAAATTTAAATTCCGCGTATTGCACTACTACAAATAAATTTGAGAACATGATGTGTTTCCACTGGCCACAAGATTGTGTGAATAAAGTGTATATGTTTGGTAAATATCTTGCAATAAATAGTATCTCTCTCAGAAGGTGGATCTGCGAGACTATAAATTTTTCAAAATGGCTCCGAGCACTATGCGACTTAACTTCTGAGGTCATCAGTCGCCTAGAACTTACAACTAATTAAACCTAACTAACCTAAGGACATCACACACATCCATGCCCAATGCAGGATTCGAACCTGCGACCGTAGCGGTCGCTCGATTCCAGACTGTAGCGCCAAGAACCGCACGGCCACACCGGCCGGCTAAATTTTTCAGTTGGCGGCGTTATTAATTGTTCGTTAGTAGCTGGATGTGGATTTAAAGTGCATATTGAAACCCAGAGGAATGTTGCTGATTGATAATATGAGACCGGCAGTGTGAGGCCGTCTCGAAAAAGAGTGGATACTGTTCAAATAAACCGGTGGAGCCCAGTCTGCCCGAAGAAATCAAGTCGAAGAGCACGCAGCGGGCCTTTGTAAAGAATCCCTTTGATACTGCGCAGCCAATCCGACCGTTATGTAAGTAAAGCAGCCTCCGGCCAGCCCCATCTTTGTTCTTGCCTTTGGATGGAGGACTGTCCGCATAACGGCGCCACTACTTTGCAATGGACTCGCATAAAGTTGCCGCTGAGGTATCCGCAGCTGGAAGCTAATAATATGTAAATGCTTCGAACACTTCAGGGGATAATATGATGAGTGGTTGGCATTAACTATGGCGGCACGTGCATGTAGACTACCAATCATGATATACATTTATTTCAATCCAAGTGACTAGTGATAGCTAAACATGTAATTTATATTCACAGTTATTACAGTATCAAATAAATAATGCACATGTTATGGACTCGTCATAACCTCAGGGTACTTGAGCGAGAGTAGACGGTGTTTGTAAACACGTAGGACGGGGATTTATGGCTTTGCGTGTGCTGTGGACAAGTTCACTTCATCATCATGTGGTACAGGCGACGGTTTATGAGTGCATTAGACTACGCAAATTGGAGACTGTGCATCTAGCAGGAGTAGATCTCTCTGCCAGTCTCTTCAGTGTCTTGTGGATCAAACCTTTTATGTCATAAACTGCGTATTAGAAGAGACAGCTTCAGTCATATCTCGAAAGAGGTAGAGGTAGCAGATACATCTAGAAATAGCAGAATAGCATATTAGGCTGCATCATTGTGTGTTATTCCTTATAACGTTTCTTTGCGACTGGTTGAGAATTATTCTTTCTCCATCAATCGTAAAATTCCTTACAACGTAGACGCCTTGTCTTTTTCATCTCAGCTTTACTCTTTGTTCCTCTTCCTTCTGCCAGTCGTTCTGTCTTCAACTGCGGCCAAACCATAATCCGTGTTGCTTGTGGCGATTTGATCTGCGGCTCGAAGGGACTTTACTTCGATGTCCCCTAATGCGAACATTGCTTTGATGCAGCTCACCGCACTAGTATATCTTGGGCAAGCCTTCATATCTATGCTGTACTGTTCATCCGTTTGAACTTCCTTACTCTATTCCAGCCTTGCTCTCGCTGTCCAGCTTCCATCGCTACCTCGAAGATGCTGTGTCCCATCGCTCGTGCACCGACTATAACACCACGTTCAAACTCACTTAAATCTTGATAACCTGCCATTGTTGCAGCAGTAACCGATCTAACAACTGAGTAAGACACTTGTTGATTACATAGGCGTTGTGGACCGCAGCGCCGTCTTCTGCCTGTTTACATATGTCTGTATTTGAGTACGCTTGCCTATACTAGTTTCTTTGGCGCTTCCGTGTATTTACGGTGGAGCACAGGAATGCTCAACCAGTCCGCGATCATCGACTAACGCGACATATTCGTCTTCTAGCAGGCCATTTGTGTGATCAATGTATTAGGCAGATCTGTACGTCAAAGTTACTATTAAATGTACTCTGAGTGAGAGACTTGTCTTTTGTATGTATTAATTGATACAGTTCTAGGCGCTTCAGTCTGGAACCGCGCTGCTGCTGCGGTCGCAGGTTCGAATCCTGCCTCGGGCATGGATGTGTGTGACGTCCTTAGGTTGGTTACCATTAAGTAGTTCTAAGTCTAGGGGACTGATGACCTCAGATGTTCCATAGTGCTTAGAGCCATTTGAACCATTAAGTGATACGTTAATGTTCAGAGACAGTTGTAAATATTAATGACAATCCTGTGGAAATGGGTTGTACAAAGTGAAGTAATTATCATTATCTGTCTTATAATAAATTGGTAAAATATTTTGTGTGTTGTAGTAGCCACTCGGTCCCCTTCCGTAGCACAGTAAACAACTCACCATTGTACCGACGAGTGTATTTGCCTTTGGTGCAACAGTACGCACTTTGAAGGCCCTGTTCACTGGACATCTTTGCTGTTTTAGTCCATATCACCTCCCCCAAAATACGGTAAGCTGTAGAAGATGTCAATTGTCAGAGGTTTTGTAACGATTTTCGGTAAATGTAAATGTCTTGTGACTAGGGCCTCCCGTTTGGTAGACCGTTCGCCGGGTGCAAGTCTTTCCATTGACGCCGCTTCGGCGACTTGCGCGTCGAAGGGGATGAAATGATGATGATTAGGACACTTTTTTACATTAGCTGCTTATTTTTTATGACCCACCATCTAATTTCTTATGGTGCTTCATATGTTGCCACTTAGCCGCTGTGACTGGGTCCGGGGTCCGTAGTGACTGATAGTAACACCACCTCGGCTCCCGCCCCCACTCACACCGTTGCCCGTGTCCCGCCACGTAGAGGCGGGCTCTTTGTTTACATCCATTTAATATCTTTTTTTTGTGCAACATTAGAAAAACTTATAACTAATACAAAATCAAGTGAGATATTAATAAACAAAACGAAATTAAATATTTAGAAAGAAGGAAGGAAGAGAATTGAATAGAAAAATGGTTCAAATGGCTCTGAGCACTATGCGACGTAACTTCTGAGGTCATCAGTCGCCTAGAACTTAGAACTAATTAAACATAACTAACCTAAGGACATCACACACATCCATGCCCGAGGCAGGATTCGAACCTGCGACCGTAGTGGTCGCTCGGTTCGAGACTGTAGCGCCTAGGACCGCACGGCCACTCCGGCCGGCCAATAATTGAATAGAGAAGAGATGGGTATTATATTGCCTGTCACCTGGTTGTGGGCGGCGGCCCGGGTCTTGGAATGACCCTCAAGACGCCGGCCATCGCTCACCATGCCTTTAACGTCTACCATTCTAAAAACTAACTTAACTAGAGTCGGTTGTGAGCTCTGCAAGATCCATGTACTAATTTATATTTACGTGACAAACCCTAATTCTAGGGCTATATTTCATTTTGACAAAAAACTGTGTGACATTTGTAAAAACGGCGATGGTACATTAGTCCTTACTAATGTAAAATTGCCACCTTCTGAAGAAGACAAATTTATATTTGTCGAAACCTAGGTAAAGAATTCTTTATCCATAGCAACTGGTTGGCTGTTTATAATTTTACCAACTAGAAGAGATTAGGGTACGTTAAAAGTAGAAACTAAGACCTCCATGTCCAGCCTGCTAAACTATTTACGATAAAATAGAGAGGTAACCGATTTTTTGCTTGGCTCAAAATTGCTAATGAAGGGGTACTTGTGGTAAAAGTAATAAAGGTAATGACGCTAATGGTTTGTGTTGGGCCTACAAGGCTGATTCGGACAACACCCATTTCCTGAGCGGAGAAAATCTACGACCTTGACGGGAATCGAACGCGGGTCCTTACGATTGACATTCTGTCGCGCTGACGACTCAGCTACCCCTATTACCTCAAATTGCTACATTTATCCTTCTCCACCATCCCAGGAAGTTTGTAGCATCATCAACGAATCACTGTATTGCTTCCTCCGTCGTATATCTCACCAAAGGACCATGAAGGTGACGTCAGAGAGCTGTTTTCCCCCCGCTTACCATTCGCGACTGCAACAGCGTAAGCGTGATAGCGTTACGGAGATGTTTAGCAAACTCAAGTGGCAGACTCTGCAAGACAGGCGCTCTGCATCGCGGTGTAGCTTGCTGTCCAGGTTTCGAGAGGGATGAGGTATCGAATATATTGCCTCCACCTACTTATACCTCCCGAGGAGATCACGAATGTAAAATTAGAGAGATTCGAGCGCGCACGGAGGCTTTCCGGCAGTCGTTCTTCCCGCGAACCATACGCGACTGGAACAGAAAAGTGAGGTAATGACAGTGGCACGTAAAGTGCCCTCCGCCACACACCGTTGAGTGGCTTGCGGAGTATAAATGTAGATGTAGATGTAGAAGAGAGGGAGAAAGTGTCGTCAGTGGTTCGTAAGTAGCGTCCGCTACACACGAGAAGGTGTCTTGCGGAGTACAGATATGGGTGTGTCACTGGGCGGTTAGCTAAGTGGACACCTGCAGCATGTAGAGAGTGCGAGACCAGAGCCGGAGTCTAGTTATGCCATCAGGGGGCTTCCCCTGGCGAGGCGTTTCCGCTCTCTCAGATTCAATTCCCCGTGAAACTCTGGCAACTGTGTAATTGCATTTACCGCGAGGAAGGTGGGGCCGCCCGGGCGCTATAGCCTCCGGAGGTTGGGGATTGGTTGAGGAGGGGGCGGGGGCGGGGGAGGGGAGGGGGGAGGGGAAGCGGAGAGCGAGGTGGCGCCACCCAAAACAATGAATGATCCTTCCGGGCGCTTACTGCCTCGGGCGGAACGGCCTGCCGGTCCACTCATAAATACCTGCATTGTTTCGGCAAAGTGCCTTATTAGATTTGACGAACAAAGGAAAACCAATTACGGAAAGAGAATTATTTATTCGTCTACCTTTCAGATGTCGCTGGAAGTAAATTAATTGAGCGCAGTGCAGGCGCTCGGACTGACGGAGCCGTCGCAGCCGCCGCCGTCGCCGGCGCCGCCGTAAATACTGGCCCCAGGGGCCGCGGCGCGCGCGGCCGCCCGGGGGCGCAACTTTCGGCCAAAGTTTCCCGTTTGCGACGTGCGAGAGAATAAGCAGTTTGTCAGCGGCGGGCGGAGGCAAAACTCGCCGGCACGCAAAATTGAATTTGTCGCCGGGGCGCCGAAGAGGCCCAGTTATAGATGCTAAGTGGCGTTCGCCGAAATATTAAGAGGCAGGCAGGCAGGAGGGCAAGGGGCGGAGTCGAGGACGGCCGCACATCCGGGCCCTTCGGCGGCGTCAGCGTGTGGGCGCCCCGCACGCCGTGCCGCTCTGCGCGACGCGATTACGGCCCCAGTCTGCCGCTCTTGCCCTGAGACCGGGCTGTGCAGTCGACGCCGACGCCGTCGAACTGCAAGACTTGAAGTGGCAAGCCTTTGGGCAAAATCGTAGGCGAGCGAGTAGACGT
The DNA here is from genome assembly GCF_023864345.2 of Schistocerca serialis cubense. NCBI lineage: Eukaryota > Metazoa > Arthropoda > Insecta > Orthoptera > Acrididae > Schistocerca > Schistocerca serialis. The sequence continues at coordinate 863,794,619 of NC_064641.1, read as the reverse complement.
GCTCCTGGTCCCTGGCATTCACGATATCGTGTTACTTGCGAGCATTGCATTACCTGAGCGTAAGTTTCTTCTCTGCGACGATTTCACTCTGTTAAAGTCTTTCCTAAACTGGCTTTCTGCTAAAGGCAATACAGCCATTTACAAGTGTAAATTAAAATTCACATTACAAAATAACATCGTTATTCATATATTAAAACCCACTCATCGTATTTCAATTCAACATTCTTTTTTAAACAAAATTTTTCTGAAGAAATGTGCTTGAAACTGAAGACAGAGGTGACCAGTCATTGGAATGTATGCCTCGAAGGTACTGATTTGTGTGTCAAAAAGTTCCACTCCGTTCTTCTGTTACGTAAATCAGTGCTCTCGCTTCTAAACACTAAGGAAATCCTGTTTGAAATACTTGCGGCGATTGCCTCATTTATTCTCGATGTACGAATAAAGCTATTGCAACCCTAACAGTTTCGTAATGATTACACAGAACAGCGTAATTATAAATAAGACAGTACGCAATTAAGAACATGAACTGCCACTAGGTATTGATTGATATCAGTGGGGCAAGTTGAAAATTTATGCTGGATTGGGATTCGAAGCCAGGTTTCCTGCTTACTAAGCAGTTGCGCTGAGCACAACGCCATCCGCACACAGTACGGACTACCCTAGCAGTTCTTCCGTCAGACTCAAGTTTTACCGCGCATCACAGATGTAGTGCCCCTGCTCATTCGCCTCATTACTTGCCGAATCCCGCCGATCCCGTATGACTTCGGGTTTGGTGTGTGTCTGCACTGAAGGAATCATTGGCCGTCATAGCCTCAACTATACACACATCAAATAAAGTTTGGCATCACCCCAGTTTCCAGAACTCCTGAAGGTACACGTTGACTTTGGATATTGTATCACAGACATAGTCCCTTTGACTGTTCAGAGATGTCACTAAAACCGCCCAAAGATGTAAACAACCGTGCATCAGCAGCGCCTATTAGACGGAGCAGGTCAGACAGCCGATCTGTTCCAGTCATTCCACCAAGAAGGAGGTTCACGGCTCGTGTTGTCTGTAGTTCAACCGTGACTAGACGGTCAATACCGCGGTTCGATCGCGTACGCATTGTTACTTTGTGCCAGGAAGGGTTATCAACAACGTAAGTGTCCAGCCGTCTCGGAGTGAACCAAAGCGATGCTGTTGGAGGAGATACAGAGAGACAGGAACTGTCGATGACAGGCCTCGCTCAAGCCGCCCAAGGGCTACTACTGCAGTGAATGACCGCTACCTACGGACTATGGCTCGGAGGAACCCTGACAGCGACGCCACCATGTTGAATAATGCTTTTCGTGCAGCCACAGGTCGTCGTGTTACTACTCAAACGGTGCACAGTAGGGTGCATGACGCAACTTTACTCCCGACGTCCATGGAGGGGTCCATCTTTGCAACCACAACACCATGCAGTGCGGTACAGATGACCCAACAACATGCCGAATGGACCGCTCAGGATTGGCATCACGTTCTCTTCACCGATGAGTCGCATATGTCTTCAACCAGACAATCGTTGGAGACCTGTTTGGAGCCAACCCGGTCAGTCTGAACGCCTTAGACACACTGTCCAAGCGAGTGAAGCAAGGTGGAGGTTCCCTGCTGTTTTGGGGTGACATTATGGGGGGACGATTTACGCCGCTGGTGGTCATGGAAGGCGCCGTAACGGCTGTACGATACGTTAATGCCATCCTCTGGCCGATCGTGCAACCATATTGGCAGCGTATTGGCGAGGCATTCGTCTTCACGGACGACAATTAGCGCCCCCGTGGTGCACAACTTGTGAATGACTTCCTTCACGATAAAGACATCGCTTGACTAGAGTGGCCAGTCTATTCTTGACCAACAGTGCCTTGATGACTCTGTGAATAGTATGCCACGACGAATAGAGGCATGCATCAATGCAAGAGGACGTGCTGCTGGGTATTAGAGGTACCGGTGTGTACAGAAATCTGGACCACCACCTCTGGAGGTCTCGCTGTATGGTGGTACAACATGCAATGCATGAGCAGTAAAAAGGGCGAAAACGATGTTTATGGTGGTCTCTATTCTAGTTTTGTGTACAGGTTCGGAACTCTCGGCACCTAGATGATGCAAAACTATTTTTGATGTTTGTATAAAGGGTGATTCAAAAAAAGTTTGCAAACTGACTAGGCGCATCGGGCATACAGCAAGGATCAGTAAGCACATGGGAACCGGGGCTCGAGAAGGGCGCCAGGGGCTACTAAATGGCGTTGAGTTACTTAGTTACATATTATAAATGGACGCCCACTACGGGAGATGCTCAGAGTTCTGTCCAGATGCATCGAGACGCGCCTGACATCGACGCTGCGTTGAACGGCGTAACCTCTCAAAGATACCTGGTGTATCTTGAAGACATACTGTGCCGCAACAATACTGCCCACCAGGTCCTTCGGCGTGTTTCATGCACAAAGCCCTTCAGATGCCCCTCGCAAGAAAATGTGTTTGCGAATGGATCGCATGTTCGTGGAGTCATGCGACTAGCCCACGGCGACTAATCCAGCGTCCTGGAAGGTTGCCTGCAGATGGACCCTCATCTGTCTGCTAAATTGCACGGTGATTCCATCGTGCGGAAATCGAATGCGGCGACGAGCAGGCATGGGAACTTCATTTACAGTGTGCGGCAGAACCTCTCGCAGAGGGATACGAGATATGTGCGACCATCAAGTCGGTTCGGAAGAATGCACGACCTAGTTAAGCAGTCTCTGACGATACCAGCCGACACGTTAAGGGTAAATTTGCGTAGTGAGGCATCCGTACGTGTAGCATATGGGTTCACATCCGCCGGCATATGCAGGTTGTGAACGTTCATCACACCGCCGAGTGAAAACGCAGCCTCGTGGGTGAAGGGGACAGTCGCTGTGAAGTTTCGGTCTCCTGACTGTAGCGGCCTCTCGTTCGTTTTCGATCCCCAGTTCAGATCCTGAACCTTCTTGTAAGCCCGATGTGCCATGCCAGTTTGTAAACGTTTTTTTGAATCGCCCTGTATGTGGTGCCTGTTCTTTCAAACATGTCCGACAGAACAGACACCATTTTGAACCTCCATCCACTATGGATCAAGACACGGTTTAACAGTCCGGCACAAATTTTCAACTTGCCCCATTGATATAATTCAATGCCCACTGGCAGTTAATGCCTTTAATTCATAGTGACTGCAAGATGGTGTCTGTTCTTACGGACTTGTCCGAGAGAACAGACACCACAGATATACGTAAATGTTCACGCTAGTAAGAGGTGAGAAAGACTTGTGATACCTGTTGAAAAGAACAAATAACATACATGTCACAGCATATCGTTTAGACAAAGCATAGTTTCAGTTCACAACAAGACATTTAGCCACCCAAATAAATATCAGTTAATGGCACCTCTTTTTACGATTCAAGATGATTGCACCACATCCCATCTGTCAGTTGTTTTCAATCGATAAGCGCTATATTTGTAAGAGACAAAAATTAACAAACTGAGTGCTACGTACATTAACGAGGATTTTAGTACCTGTGAAGTAAAGCGAAGTTCTGTGATTACTTTACCCAAACAGCAGTTCCCCGTGCGACGTACCCGCCAAAGCAACGCTGCGGTCGGTCAGTGGAACGTATGGCAAGAGCCATAGGGCAGTTATGTGACTGACCATGGGGGTAGCTCACGAAGTAAGGTACCAGAGGAGAGGACAAGTTAGCTGGGCATCTACTTAAGCTGCGGCATCCGGGAATAATTACCTTGGTGCCAGGAGGACGAATGGAGCCGAAAAACAGCAGTGGCAGGCAAGGACTGAAATATGCAAAATATGATGGTTTTAGGTATAAATGGAAATGTCGTGTGGCTAGGGCCTACCGTCGGGTAGACCGGTCGCCTGGTGCAGGTCTTTCGATTTGACGCCACTTCGGCGACCTGCGCGTCGATGGGGATGAAATGATGATGATTAGGACAACACAACACCCAGTTCCTGAGCGGAGAAAATTTCCGACCCAGCCGGGAATCGAACCCGGGCCCTTAGGATTGACAGTCTGTCACGCTGACCACTCAGCTACCGGGGCGGACCCTGGTTTTAGGTGTAACAGTTATGTAGGGATGTAAAGAACTGTGTCAAACCAGTCCAGATACTTAAAAAACAAATGACATGACATGAGCGATTGCCAGCTGCAACCTTTTCGTTAACGATGATCAGACCAAAAGTGAGCGAAGTGAACCATCAGTTGCTTGTGTTTTCTCTTCTGTAGCTGTTTGAGGACGTCAGAATGCAAAATCTATTACTTGGTCGACATGCACTGGCACTAGGAATTTGCCCCAACTTTGCAGGACAGTGCTAAGTATTTGAAACCGGACAGCTCGTCTAGCGTAGCGGTAATTTGGTTTATGAGCCATTGTGTAGAGTTATGATTAAAAATCAGAGAACAACTTTAGGTAATTGAATATCATCACTTTCATATAACTTAAACGATTTACGACGCACGTCAGGAAAGTTCTCAGCTGACACGAAATTTATCTGTTCCATGTTTATATGGCATTTGGAGTGACATCTCGTGACAGCTACAGGCTATCCAATTGCAGAGCTACAACCACTTGCTGAGCGCCCGACCGCAGCCGGAGTCCGGCACGAGCCACATTTTCGTACCAGCTTAATATCTGATACGTCCTACACTGAGAGTAGTTTAGGATGAGGCTGTAGCTCCCGCCAACACCCCCCCCCCCTTCCCCCACCCCTCGTCCCCCGTATAGGCAGCTCGCTCCAAACGCCCCAGTATCGGCAGCTCGCGCTGTCCTAGCACCTATCTCCTCTGCCCATAAACCATTCTCGTGAATCAGTCTGTCTATTAGTGAAACCAGTATTTCTTGAGATTAGGCTTCACATACAGAGAGAAAAACGTGGCAGGGGACGATACAATATGTATAGAAGGTGAATTGCTAGGTAGAAGAGCAACTACAATCGTTTGGCAGTGGAAGGACATCAGTACCAGATCAAATACCTGTACGATTCTACAGAGGGTATATGAAACAATGTGCTTTTTTTCTAGCACCAGGTTATCATAAGCAACGAAGGGAACTTGGCGACTGGAAAAAAAGGTGCAGATCGTTCCCGTTTTGAAATAGGGTATTCTGACAGACGCAAATAATTATAGGTACCATTTAATTAAGTCGGGTGATGCTGAGGGAATTAGATTAGGAAATGAGACACTTAAAGTAGTAAAGGAGTTTTGCTATTTGGGGAGCAAAATAACTGATGATGGTCGAAGTAGAGACGATATAAAATGTAGACTGCCAATGGCAAGGAAAGCGTTTCTGAAGAAGAGAAATTTTTTAACATCGAGTATTGATTTAAGTGTCAAGAAGTCGTTTCTGAAAGTATTTGTATGGAGTGTAGCCATGTATGGAAGTGAAACATGGACGATAAATAGTTTGAACAAGAAGAGAATAGAAGCTTTCGAAATGTGGTGCTACAGAAGAATGCTGAAGATTAGATGGGTAGATCACATAACTAATGAGGAGGTATTGAATAGGGTTGGGGAGAAGAGGAGTTTGTGGCACAACTTGACAAAAAGAAGGGACCGGTTGGTAGGACATGTTCTGAGGCATCAAGGGATCACCAATTTAGTATTGGAGGGCAACGTGGAGGGTAAAAATCGTAGAGGGAGACCAAGAGATGAATACACTAAGCAGATTCAGAAGGATGTAGGTAGCAGTAACTACTGGGAGATGAAGAAGCTTGCACAGGATAGAGTAGCATGGAGAGCTGCATCAAACCAGTCTCAGGACTGAAGACCACAACAACAAACAACCATATAACTGACGTCAATCTCTTGTAGAGTTATGACACTTGTTTTGGAGAACGAAAATCTCCTCTTTAAAAATCATCATCGGTACTGCAAACAGAAATCTTGCGAAAGTCAGCTCGCTGCGTTACTCCACGAGGTCCACAGTGCTGTAGACATCGGCGCGCATGTTGGTGCCGCATTACTTGACTTCAGGAAGGCATTTGACACCGCCTCGCATTGCCGTTTAGAGAAAAAAAAATACGAGCTTACCGAAAATCGGACCAAATTTGCGACTGGATTCAAGACTTTTTTGTAGATAGAACTCAAGAAGTCGCTCAGGACGGAACAAAATCGACAGGTGTAAAAGGCAGTTTCAAGAGTATCACAAGGAAGTATAACAGGAGCACTACTGTTTACGACATATGTAAATGATCTAGTAGAAAGCGTTGAAAGCTCCTTAAGGGTGCTAGCAGATGAGGTGGTTTTCTATAAGACGATAGCAGCGCCTGAAGACTAGCGATTTGCAAAAGGACCTGCAGAGGATTTATGAATGATGCAGGACTGGCAGTTGACCCCGATCATAATTAATGTAACATATTGCGCATAGATGGGACAAGAGGTCCGCTACTGTAGAACTACACCACTTATGACAAATTTTTAGCAACAGCATATATCGTAAAGTACCTAGTAGTGACTATCCAGAGTGACTCGCAGTGGAATCGCCCGTAAAACATACAGTAGTAAAAGCAGACGCCAGACATATTCATAGGGCGAATCTTAAGGAAATGTAACTCATCCACGAAAGAGGTGGCTTCCAAAACACTTGCTCCGTCGATTCTTGAATACTGATCATCAGTCTGGGACATTTACCAGGCAGAACTGATAGAGAAGAGACAGAGAAGATCCAACGAAGAGCGTCGCGCTTCTTGACGGGGCCGTTTAGTCGGCGCGAGAGCGTTACAGAGAAGCTCAACAAATTGCTGTGCCAGACACTACAAGAGAGGCGCACTGCGTCGCAGAGAGGTTTGGTATGGAAATTTTGAGTGAGCATTTTCCTGGATGGGTCGGAGAACGTATTTCCTCCCACTACGAGAAACTTCGAGAAATTGGAGCTAACACGGGGATTTACCAACAATCATTCTTTCCGCATGCCCGTCGCGAATGGGACAGGGAAGGGCGGCTCAATTAGTGTGTGTTAGTCTGTTGGTCGATTTTAGAGTAACTGTGCTGGGGGGGAAACCCAACAGCTAACACAAAGAATATGAATGGGCACGGCCAGCCAGGGTGGCCGAGCGGTTCTAGGCGCTACAGTCTGGAACCGCGCGACCGCTACGGTCGCAGGTTCGAATCCTGCCTCGGGCATGGATGTGTGTGATGTCCTTAGGATAGTTAGGTTTAAGTAGTTCTAAGTTCTAGGGGACTGATGACCTCAGATATTCAGTCCCATAGTTCTCAGAGCCATTTGAACCATTTTTGATGAATGGGCACGAAATTTACGTAATGAGAGATAATTACTGCTTGCAGTACTGGAATTAAAGCATGGATTCTTGTTGAAACTAAGTTGGTGCCATGAACAGTCCTCCTCGCAGCGTCAGAAAGATACAATGTAACGTACAAATACTGAAGATGCAAAAATGAATAACGTATCTAGGATAACTTCTCTTACTCTGTCACGTAGATTTTTTGACTGTTTGATTTTGCAGCAAACACACACACACACACACACACACACACACACACACACACGCTGACATCGTTAATTTACTTCTAATTTTCTGTGTTTGCCGATCATAAAGTCCGTCCATTAAGTCTTGAAGATTATCACATATATATTTTAAGATGTCTTGCAGGATGGAAGAAATTAGTGCCTCTTCGTATGATCGCCGGCAGAAGTCATCCTTATGAACGAATCAAATAAAAATATTCTTGCGGAGATGATGATGTATATATTCTTCTCTTTTTATACACGCACCGCATTTACTACACACTTTGTTGACGCACGTGTAAAAATTACACGTTCTTTTTGTTTAGATCTTGAACATAAGTACTCTCAAGCGAGATTGAAACAGAAGTTGCTAAAAAAAATTAAATATTCTCCGGACGTTGCTCTTCTATCTTTGCCGTTTTCTGCAGCAATGTACAAATTTCTTATTACTAATGAGGAAAAGAAAAAATTCACATAAATTAATAACGCACTCCGTCTTCAGGCCACGAGTGGCCTACCGGGACCATCCGACCGCCGTGTCATCGTCTGAGGAGGACGCGGAAAGGAGGGGCGTGTGGTCAGCACACTGCTCTCCCGGTCGTTATGATGGTATTCTTGACCGAAGCCGCTACTATTCGGTCGAGTAGCTCCTCAATTGGCATCACGAGGCTGAGTGCACCCCGAAAAATGGCAACAGCGCATGGCGACTGGATGGTCATCCATCCAAGTGCCAGCCACGACCAACAGCGCTTAACTTCGGTGATCTCACGGGAACCGGTGTATCCACTGCAGCAAGGCCGTTGCCAAATTAATAACGAGGAAAAGGAAAAGGTATGGTGTTGGGAGTTAGTTGTTTAGGTATTACACAAATGGTACCAGAATTACCCTCCGCCACACGCCGTAAAGTGGCTTGCGGAATTTAGATGTAGACAGAGAGATAAATAGATAGATAGAAGGTGAATCTGCCCTCCTCCACGACTCTCCGTTCGACCTTGTAAAAAGAAAGATCGAGCCTGAAATGCAAATAGAGAAGACAGCACAGAGAGTACTTTATAGATAAGAGGCCACGACTACGAGAAAACCAAATGCGTGAAACTAGAAAGAAATGCATTCTTCCCAGTTTGTCGAAAGGCCAGGGAATGCTGGCGCAGAGAAAAAGAATAGAGAAACAACTGTGACGAGGCTACAGGAGTAAAGGACCGAGTCGCAGCAGCCGGCAGCTGTGGCGACGACGACCCCGCACAGTGGCCAGCTACGGAGAGCAAACGAGGCGTGACTTTACACACACTGCTGGCGTGCCGGCATGCCGGCGTTTACACGGCCCCTGCATGCGCTGCACTCTGCCATCTTTTCCCTCTTTACAGTGACGGAAAATAAGAGAGATTTCTTCGCTGCCGCGGACAAAGATACGCGGGTGGGGAGAGGGTAGGGGAACCAGATACGGCTGGAAGCCTATTTACATGTGTATGCGGAGAGGCAGCCTGGGACGAGCCCGTTCGCCGTGTTGCTCCCGAGCCGGTTTTCGCAGGAGGGCGAAATTCCCTCGGCGGCGCCCTAAGTAGTCTTATGAATCATTTTTCGGTGGTTTGCATAATACAGGGGCGAGAGGCGCCGGGCTTACCAGTGTAAGTCAGGGCTTCGAAGGAGGCGTCGGCGCCGGCGCCGCACAAAAGTGCCGCCATTAATCGAGCGCCCCGGGGATCGGAGAATTTTGTGCGACGCCGGCGTAATCTCCGAATACTTGCGGCGCGCAACTTGGCGTACTGGCCGTTTAGCGCCTGCCAAAGTGCTAATGCTTCCCGCATTCGATACGGCACTTTAGCCGGAGCAGCCTTGCTGCATTTCACGGGCGACGGTGTTAACTTTTTGCTCTTCGTGGCCCTCTGAAAATGTTGAGAGCGAAGAAAGCGCTGGGAGGGGGGCTATCGCGCGAAAAGAACAAAGGACTGTTTCAACACACGGCTGCTCATCAACTGCGGCTCCACATAAATGCAAATCTTTAGGGCAACAGAATATTCACAATGGTTATTAAAAGATCTAATACGTTTTCCGGCGGGAACTGTAAGTGATCGCTAAGCAACAGCTGTTTTAAAAATACGCGTTCTAACTTTGTATAATAAATTATCTGACAAATCCGGCGTTGCTTCGGTATTTACACACATCAAAAAAACTTTTGCATCGCCTCAGCTCTGAGAGTTCGGGAACCTGTACAGAAAATTGGAATAGAGATCACCATAAACATCATTTCCGCCCTTTTTATTGCTCATGAAAACCACACATTGCATATTGTACCACTATACAGCGAGACCTTCAGATGTGGTGGTCCAGATTGCTGTAGACACCAGTACCTCTAATACCCAGTAGCACGTCCTCTTGCATTGACGCATGCCTGTATTCGTCGTGGCATACTATCCAAAAGTTCATCAAGGCACTGATGGTCCAGATCGTCCCACTCGTCAACGGTGATTCGGCGTACATCCCTCAGAGTGGTTATTGGATCACATCGTCCATAAACAGCCCTTTCCAACCTATACCAGGCAGGTCCGATAGGGTTCATGTCTGGACAACATGCTGGCAACTCTAGTCGACCGATGTCGTTATCCTAAAGGAATCATTCACAAGATGTGCACGATATGGACGCAGATTGTCGTCGATGAAGACGAATGCCTCGCCAGTATGCTACCGATATGGTTGCACTATCGGTCGGAGGATGGCATTTACGTATCGTACAGCCGTTACGGCGCCTTCAACGGCCACCAGCGGCGTACCAGCGGCTAATGCGACTTTGAATAGGCATCATCTCTGAGATGTAGGAACGTGCCTACCAAATTTCGTTTATGTCGCACAACTCTATCTTGGTGTTGCTAATCTAGAGCTTTGAAAACGACTGAATCGTTCATGGTAACCTTGTATATTCGTACCTGCCTTTTTTTCTTCTAAATAGCAAAACGAATCGCGTATTACTATAATAGGAGATGAGAAAAATAAGACTCTTGAAAAATGCAAGGAATGTTTGAAAAGGTAGAGGACGAAAAGAAGGAGATTGCCTGTTTCACTTTTCTATAATGCGCAGCGCAATAACCGTCATCCCTTGCCGGGTGAATAACGCCTATTCGCAGTGGAAGCAGAGGCGTGGTGATGTTTAGATGCAAATGTGCACATGCAAAGTTTGGGCCGGAACTAGTTGACATTTTGGGGCGACAATTTGCAGCCGCGAGGAAGCACGGATCTCGGCTAAGGATACCGCTATCGCCCCCAAGCACGCGACCGTCCGAGCCAGCCTGCCACGTGGGCAGCCAACTAGCCCCACACTTCCAGAGTTGACCACGCTGTCGAACCGTGTTATTCGTCGACGCCGCACCCGTCTGGGGAATGAGAATTTACTTATTTTGACACTGTCCCCGTACGCAATGTGTCATCTCATCTAGGCGAAAGCTACGTAAACTTAAACGTTACCGTATTTGGAACGTTCCTCCAGCAGCCCTCCGCAACTTGCGATACTGAATCGTAACATTTCAAGGACCGCTGAATGGTAGGTGCAGCGCTCAAAGTCTTCATACCCCTCAGATCTGCTCCTTATAAGTGATATCAGTTTATTGGAAATCTGGAAACGTCATCACATCTCTCAGATATGTTCATTCGTAATTCTGAATTTGTCAGGGATAAAGTACATGCGGTGAAGGGTTGCCTACAAGGTGTACAGAAGCAATACTGCTGTTCTAAGAGTCACAGGACATGAAAAGCGCGAGTAAGCGTAATTGCGAAGGGGGTGAGACAGGATTGCTACATATCACCCGTGTTATTCAGTAGGTGCACTGAGCAAGCAGTAAAGGATACCAAGGAGATATTTGGAAAGGGAATTAAAGTTCTTTCAGGTTAGATTAGATTAGATTTACTTTCATTCCAATTGATCCGTAGTGAGGAGGACCTCCAGGATGTGGAACATCTCAGAAAAACAATAATACATGACCAATATTTACAACTCAAACAAATAAGCTACTGTACTATTCCACAGGTCCCAAGTGGAATGATCGTCATTTTTTTAATGAACACTATATAAAAGAATCATTTTACAAATACTAATGCACTGAATTTAAAATAAAAAAGTTTTTTATTTGTTTATAAAGTAATAAACGTATAATACAACTACTGTAATACTTATTTACAATGAACACATTACTGCACTGAAATAGTGCAGTAGTTAGATTCTTTCCAAGGAATAGAAAAGCAACTGGAATCACTCAACAGAGGAAAGTCCACTGGACCTGACGGGATACCAATTCGACAATTCGATTCTAGACAGAGTACGCAAAAGAACTTGCCCCCCTTCTAACAGCCGTGTACCGCAAGTCTCTAGAGGAACGGAAGGTTCCAAATGATTGGAAAAGAGCACAGGTAGTCCCAGTCTTCAAGAAGGGTCGTCGAGCAGATCCGCAAAACTATAGACCTATATCTCTGACGTCGATCTGTTGTAGAATTTTAAAACATGTTTTTTGCTCGAGTATCATGTCGTTTTTGGAAACCCAGAATCTACTATGTAGGAATCAACATGGATTCCGGAAACAGCGGTCGTGTGAGACCCAACTCGCTTTATTTGTTCATGAGACCCAGAAAATATTAGATACAGGCTCCCAGGTAGATGCTATTTTTCTGGACTTCCGGAAGGCGTTCGATACAGTTCCGCACTGTCGCCTGATAATCAAAGTAAGAGCCTACAGAATATCAGACCAGCTGTGTGGCTGGATTGAAGAGTTTTTAGCAAACAGAACACAGCATGTTGTCATCAATGGAGAGACGTCTACAGACGTTAAAGTAACCTCTGGCGTGCCGCAGGGGAGTGTTATGGGACCATTGCTTTTCACAATATATATAAATGACCTAGTAGATAGTGTCGGAAGTCCCATGCGGCTTTTCGCGGATGATGCTGTAGTATACAGAGAAGTTGCAGCATTAGAAAATTGTAGCGAAATGCAGGAAGATCTGCAGCGGATAGGCACTTGGTGCAGGTAGTGGCAACTGACCCTTAACATAGACAAATGTAATGTATTGCGAATACATAGAAAGAAGGATCCTTTATTGTATGATTATATGATAGCGGAACAAACACTGGTAGCAGTTACTTCTGTAAAATATCTGGGAGTATGCGTGCGGAACGATTTGAAGTGGAATGATCATATAAAATTAATTGCTGGTAAGGCGGGTACCAGGTTGAGATTCATTGGGAGAGTCCTTAGAAAATGTAGTCCATCAACAAAGGAGGTGGCTTACAAAACACTCGTTCGACCTATACTTGAGTATTGCTCATCAGTGTGGGATCCGTACCAGATCGGGTTGACGGAGGAGATAGAGAAGATCCAAAGAAGAGCGGCGCGTTTCGTCACAGGGTTATTTGGTAACCGTGATAGCGTTACGGAGATGTTTAACGAACTCAAATGGCAGACTCTGCAAGAGAGGCGCTCTGCATCGCGGTGTAGCTTGCTCGCCAGGTTTCGAGATGGTACGTTTCTGGATGAGGTATCGAATATATTGTTTCCCCCTACTTATACCTCCCGAGGAGATCACGAATGTAAAATTAGAGATATTCGAGCGCGCACGGAGGCTTTCAGACAGTCGTTCTTCCCGCGAACCATACGCGACTGGAACAGAAAAGGGAGGTAATGACAGTGGCACGTAAAGTGCCCTCCGCCTCACACCGTTGGGTGGCTTGCGGAGTATAAATGTAGATGTAGATGTACTTACACACACACACACACACACACACACACACACACACACACACACGGTTCTACTGAGAAATTCATCAATGGAGTAGAAGGAGTTGGCCACCAATAAATCCTTTAAGCTCCTCTTATCGGTGACATCAGCGTAGTGCATCAACTCGACATGGCATGGGCTAAATCGACATATTGAGCCATGCCACCTGTACTACAGCCATCCATGACTGCGAAAGCGTCGCATGTGCAGGGCTTTGTGCACGAACTGACCTCTCGATTACGTCCCATAAGCGTTCGTTAGCGTTCATGTCGGGCGATCTCGATGGCCAAATCTATCGCTCGAATTGTCCAGAATGATCTTCAAAGCAGTCGCGAACAATTGTGGCGACTGTCATACAAAAGAATGCCATCGTTGTTTAGACACGTGGGTGCGTCAGTGACGTCAGCGATCAATGCTGTGAGCCGAGTGTAGAGATGAAAAATTCCGAATTAGCTGAAGACTGGCTTGCTCAGAATCAGTGAAAGATGGCGTAGTCTGGCTTGTACTAGACGTTACCCAATTCTCGGCGCGCAGATCATGCTATAGGAGTGGATTTTGTAATTTTGTGTCTTCTTAATCTTTATTGTATTTGGATCGGTTTCGTGAAACATTGCAAAGATTTCGAGAGGGCTTGATAATTTTTCCTACGAGTGTTCTGCTACAAGAAAGACTAAATTATTTACAGTTCCTGGACAAAGAAAAATCCTACGCTCTGCACAAATAAGAACGTAAATAGACAGAAAAAGTTGTTACCTAATGAAAATTATTTCAACAGTGAAAAAGTCAGTTCTCCTACAGGACGAAATAATTTTGAATTTTATTTGGCACTTAGGATGAAAACAAAACACGGAGGGTAGGGAAAGAAGCCGTTTTGCGCTGTTATGTAAATATTGTTGGATGTTTTTGTATGTACTGTCGATTCTCGAGAGTTCTAAGTTCAAGGGACCTCAGGAAAAGTTCAAATAAAAGCGATTGCGATTTGACGAAAATTTGTCTGATTAAAATGAAAACAGGACAAAATCGAAGCAAGAAGACTCTGTGCAAACAAAAAGTAATTTCAATAACGTTCTTACTTCCTTACGAAGATAGGCAACAATTAATAACTTGAACTAAAATTAAAAGAAAACTGGTTTTTGATGTGTATTAGTTTTCATTCGTTTCAACATTTCATACGAGTAAAACGTAGAAATTTCTGAAAATACATAACAAAACTTCAGTTTTGTTTTACAGAAAATTAACGACCCTATTCTACTCCGTTAACATCCAGTTTGATTGGTTAATTGCATTTTCTGTTGTGACTTGAGCCGATAATATGTATACCATCATCTAGGTCTGTTTTAACGATGCACATGCTCAGAGACTCTGCCTCTTTTCGATTCACAGGTGGAATCAGCACTTCCTCTCCTTCTTCTTTTTCTGCTTTCTTATCATTTTCGATTGTGTCAACCATAACAAAGTGTGTTTCCACTTGGCTTCAATCAAGAAACAGCAGAATTTCACTTGATCACCACAATGTACGCTGTTCATTGCAGAGTAAACAAACGAGTTGAAAGAATTACCGAGTGTTAGATAGCCGCTGACTTCGAATTACAAGGGTGTTTGTGTGCGGCCCGTCACGAAAATCGCTTCGATTTATCGAAATTGTTTTGATGCGAGTCGGTAGCCGCTATGTTCCGAGGAGCTCAAATGGCTCTGAGCTCTATGGGACTTTTATGTTCCCAGGAGCCAAATGATATGTCCTCATTGCTAAGGAGGGTGGAAGGGATCTGTCGCCGTATGAACTTGGACAGGCAAGCAAAAGATTAGTTGACTGAAGTGCACTTTTTATATTGTGCTCAACTCATAGGTGAAGAAATGCTGCGCTGTTGACAACTTACGGCAGACGCGGCTAGCTATTAAGTTACGTTTACGTACACTGAATGTTTGTCCGTAGAGCTAATTGTCAACAACGAGGTGCAATGTTCGGCACCAACTAGCGATTAGAAGTAATCTTGAAGTAGAAGACTGGCACCCCAGTGCCCACCTTAAGAACTACGTCTGGCGATGTTCAGTGGTCGGCTTCCTGGAATCAATGAAGTGAAGAATCACTACTGCTGCTGATGATGAAAGCGCCGCTTGCTGCGCCCGCAGGAATCTTCGAGACGCCGGCTTCGACAATGTCGACAGACTATGATACCCCAAAGATGTTTTCACGTGGTCAGAAAACTTGTTCGATTTATCGATAAATTGGATTTAACGAGAAATTGGATTCATCGTGCAAGAGCCGCCTGTACGTATTTCCTCGATAAAATGATCTTTTGAAAAGTTTGATGACGGTTTACGTATTGGTTCAGTTCTCAGAAGTGCACGACCTTCGCCAAGAACATCGACTATGAATTTGTCTTACGCCATTAATAAAATCCACTGTCATAGGTAGTTCCTTAATGTTGTTATTACATTCCTACTTTTTGTAAGAGGGACAGTCCCTCTCAACTACCCGTTCAGAGCAGACAGCACTCGACGTGTAAAAACAAATGACGACTCGTGACAAGCGAGTCTCAGCATGTGAATAATGCTGCAGGCTTGTGCAGTAGACTCTCTTGCCACAAGTAGTCGATTTGGTCAAGAATCGTGTAAGAGAGGATTAACACCGCTGTCACTCTGCTAACCGTTTTCCTCAAACAGGTATGGCCCAGTTACACACGTCAATGTAACTCCACCCCCAGTTGTTGTTTCGTCAGGGGTATCTCTAGGGTGTTTACTGTCGAACAGCGGAATCTCCTGTTAATAATGCCAGATGAGCTTCGTCGCTCATCATGAGAACCTAATCATCAGTCTTCACTTCAAAAGTTTGTTCATAGTCGCTGAAACATGGCCCTCATGTAATCGTCAATTGTATTATTTCCCCTTAAACTGCCATCAGTAACATGGATAGAAGTCTGTTTACGAGTTGGGCGGTGAGAACACAGCGTGTCGTAGCCGCCGAATGGCTCTGAGCAAATGCTCTGAGCACTATGGGACTTAGAACTACTTAAACCTAACTAACCTAAGGACATCACACACACCATGCCCGAGGCAGGATTCGAACCTGCGACCTTAGCGGTCGCGCAGTTCCAAACTGCAGCGCCTAGAACCGCTCGGCGACGCCGGCCGGGGCAGCCGCCGAATGTTTTATGGTCTTCCGACGTGTTTACTTTCGTTTTAGAGAGGTACGCTCCCATAGCAAAAATATGTGTTGCGGCAGGTATTATACGTTCTCTTTGACCCACGTTGGAGTGCTGGATTAATTGAGTTGCAGTGCAAGAATTAGCACTTTAAAAAAATGTTCCTACGAAAAATACACGGCGCTTACACGACCATAGCTCAGTAACTTCAGAAATAGCATCGCACGGGCAGTGATGTTTCTCGATGCAACCATGGAAATGTTGTGTTGTGTAATTGTCAATCAAAAACTGTCATCTTATAGCAGCACCTTTTACAATGTTGTATGAAAAGGGCAGAATATTTGCGTTCAACATATCTATGTAAACTGTAGATTTCCTGAGTGAGACAGTGTTTCGGTTGCGCGGCGCTACAAAAAATCCAAAGGTAATCTGCAGGCGGTTCCGAGCGACGTGGCTAATTAAGAGTTTGTAAATACTACTCCAGTAACGTCAAAATACTGCTGCCGCTAATGAGACGGACGGAAACAGGCGGTCCATTAACTGTTACACGCCTGGATGTTTTGGAAACAGCTTTACTGTCCCGCCTGTCCCGCTTAAACAATGTTTATTTTCTTCGTTGTTTTGCAAGGCGAAGCAAGTAGCTCGTCATTTAACATTGATCTAATAATCTGCAGGAGAAGCTCTTGTCCTGTAGGCGTAGCCATGTTTTCACTGCATGACTGACACTCTCGTCGTCTTGAAAGTGTGTTACCCGTAGAGAATCTTTAAGCGACCCACAGAGATGGAAGTCCGAGGGTGCCAGGTCTGGACTGTAGGGTGGATGGGACAATGATGTCCAACCCAATCTGGCGATGTGTTCCTGGGTTCTCAGACTTGTGTGTGGACGTGTAATCGTGTTGGAGCAAGATTTCTGCAGGGTTATTGTCCGATATAACACGTCGGAAACGGTTCTTGAGTTTATTCGGAGTCTTAACGTATGCCTGTGAGTTAATGGTTGACCCTCTTGGCATCACATCCACGACCATGACTTTACCGGCAGAGGAAGTTGTCTTGAATTTCTTCTTTTGTGGTGAATGATGATGATGCCACCCTACGGACTGTCTTTTTGTTTCCAGCGCAAAGTGTTGCACGTAGGCCTCGTCACCCGTAACAATCCGTGACAGAAAGGCCTCTCCGTGGGTCTCAAAGCTCTCCAACAATTCAGATGAAATGACCTTTCTTTGAATCTTGTAGCCCGCTTTGAGCATTCGTGAAACGCGCTCCCAACGATGACCGACAACTGTGGAGGCAGTTGTGGAGTTGTGATGCGCCTGTCAGCACGAATAATGGCATCCGCACGATTCAGCATGTCAGGAGCAGTGGCTGTGACAGGACGTTCCGAGCGTGGCTGATCGCGGAGCTCTGTTTCCGCAGTTCCTGAGGCTGAAGCTTTCTTTACCCATCGCCCAACTGTACTCTCAACTGCAGCATCGCCACCACACTGCACACAACCTTTATGGATGTTTGCCACGGTTTCTTTTTGAGCACACAAGAATTTAATAACAGCACGCTGCTTGTAACGTGAGCCGTATGTAGACGCCATTTTGACGCTGTACTACTGCTCTGCCATCTGTCAGAACGGTTCGAAACTTCACATAACAAACATCAAATATGAAGCACCAACAAAGACGTTTGTTTATTAATATTAATGGCTTTTTTTAAAAAAAAAGTGGGCTATTACTTATCGAACGACGCTCGTATTAATCCCGCGATGTATTGTCAATCAAATTCCCTGACCGACAGATCTCTAAAAGTTTTTATATAAGAAACGATAATATTTTCGACATTTAGTTTCTTTCCTGTTCGTGGTTCTACAGAAAGAAGACGGTTCGGCTCAAGGGAATGCGAGCAGCGGAGGAAGTGCGATATAGACAACGCGTCTTTGGAGGGGGGGGGGGGGGGGGGGGGGGGGGGGAGTAATGAGATGGGGAATGTCACTTTTTTCTTGGTCAGTGCTGATAATCCACGGAAGCGCTCGCGTCGTGTCGATCAGTAGTTATAGTATAAAAAAACTCACGGAATTAATAAGCGGATTATAGCGACGTTCATGTGTAAACACATTCGCTACGTTATGTCTTACTCAATTGACTCACACAACACAACTTTTCGCACCGCATCGAAAGGACCAGTACTGATAGATCCGTTAAGTTGGCAGTAATCGAAAACAAAGGAAAGTCAACAGGAAATATTCCGATTTGTGTAGTTGTCTTTTCGTAATCGTACCCGCTATCCTGTTCGGCGTTCATTTGTTTCTAAAGTGATTCAGTTTTCATCATATATTCTCACAGTGAAAATGAAGATGTAAAAAAAACCACGAAACAAGATTAAACTCTTTACATGTTGATCTGAAGAAATGGAAAGAACAGTCGCCTTGGTCAAAGCGCTCGACCTCCGAAATTAACCGAGCGTACAGTATGCTATGTAAGCATGACTTCAGCAACGCTGAATCTTATTGCACGCTTTTGCACTCCGAAACCTTTCTGTTGGTTTGTTGAGTTGCTTCTTAATATGTTGCTCAAAGTAACTAAATTGAAATTATACATCTGAAGTGTGAGTATTACGAAGAAGTGACAAAAAACAAAAAAAAACAAGGTTCAAATGGCTCTGAGCACTATGGGACTTAACATCTGTGGTCATCAGTCCCCTAGAACTTAGAACTACTTAAACCTAACTAACCTAAGGACATCACACACATCCATGCCCGAGGCAGGATTCGAACCTGCGACCGTAGCAGTCGCGCGGTTCCGGATTGAGCGCCTAGAACCACTAGACCACCGTGGCCGGCTGCGATATTTATGACTAAATGTAATGTCACTACTGGTTTCCAAAAATTCATAGATGTTTTGGGAACCATCTTGGTTGACTAAGATATCAATTGACTAGAAGCAAAAAATAGAACATACGAGACCTATACTCTTTGAACTGCAGATTACTGTTGTTTTCCGTAATCTTTGACAGTACTGTGTTAAGATTGCACCACACATAACAGCTCGCTTGCGGCATTAAGACTGTACAAGCAGCGAATGTTTGATCGAATTTCGATTATGCATGCTTTACTTGTGCTTGAGCGTGTGTACCAAGAATAGGGGGGCTTGTGCAAACGTTTGTCAGTGATCTGGCTTGATGTAATTTTTATTTGATTATGTTAAATTGCGTACAAAGGTTGTGCTGTATATCAAGTCAAAGAACACAATATTATGTGGATAAAGAGGAGGGTAATCAACAGTACTGTTAGATAAATTCCATTGGGTGTCTACCTCGAATAGTTAATACGGGAATAATCTTGTCGTTTCTGTAACTACTCATTACTCCATATATCACATTTTATCTTTTTTTCGTAACACAAGCATCGTTGTCTGAGTTCGGCATTTTCTGATAAACAAACTAATGCTTACACAAGTTTGCTTGAAACGTGTGTAGGCGCAAGGAACTTGTGCGCGCTCGACAAGCGCGCCTGCGCAAACGTGCTTGTCAATATGCAGTTACGAGTGTGGCCTACTTTAGACATCCAACTTGTAATATATATCTTTTAAGTTTGAAATAATCAGTTGTAACAGCTGATGACTGGAGTTGATTTGAGGATAATGTATACGTGACTCACCATGGTACAGCTTTGTAAGTACTTTCTATTTGACTATTCTTCACACTTGTGCTTCTTTTGTCTATGTGTACTACGTAGGTTTTTTCTGTTTCTATATTTTATAGTCTTTCTGTGAAGATGGTTATTTAATCGAAGGCGGTAGAGAATAAAGATGTGTTTGTACAGATTATGGCTCAAAGATGCATTTCTTCAGAAACAATTACATAACTCATGGACAAAACTAAAGGGTTATGTAAGTAGAGCACTCTAACCACAAACCGTTTGCAATTGCCGGCAGGAGTTTGTTTCATCTCTTTTTTACTTCCGCGTTGACAAACATTTGCACAAACATCGATAGAGGCTTAAGCCGCAACGTCGCAAACACTTTTTGTTTAAGTACTACGAACGTACTCCCTTCGGTAGCTGTTGCGCTGGAGTGAAGGCGAGCACATAGCGGCTGTTGGCGTTTGTGCAAGGCACCAGACCCGACCTCTGCCGGCCGACGTTGCTTTGTCCGAGGGGCGACATTCCTTTGTCTTCCAATATGTCCGCGGGGCGCCGCGTCCACTGCGCCACTGCCCCGCTCGTTTCGCTACCCACGCACTTCTCCCCCCCCCCCTCTTTCCCGACTCTCTCTCTCTCTCTCTCTCTCTCTCTCTCTCTCTCTCTCTCTCTCTCCGAGCGACATAGTCCCACATCTCTCTCGCCGAACCCTCTTCCGTCCTCTTTTTGTGTCGTTTTCTCGTCTGGGCCGAGGCTGCTGTAAAGTGATCGCCCTCTTGTGGAGAGCGCGAAGGATCGATTTCGTGTATCCAGGATTTTTTCATTTTCTTTCGTGCTCCAGCGGCATCGTTTTACATAGAAACGGATACGCGCACTCCTTTTCGCCTCGACTTTAAAGGCTGTCGAACAATTTTGTGTGAGGACGTCGCATGAAAAAAGGGGTGAGGGGACAAGGGGGGGAAGGAAGAGTGGATGAAAGGAGTTGGGTAGTCTGTCGGAAATACGGCGCGCAAAGAAAGCGGAGGGTGCCTCTTGGAAAGAGACGGGGAACTGCTCCGCGCAGACAGCGCCACCCCAATGCTTCCCCGATCTTGATTTTCTTTGCTCCGAATTTTAATTACTCCGTCCCTGTATAAACTTTCCCCTGTTATTCTTTCACAATTTCTCCTGATAGCTGACGATCAACTATTTGTATACCAGTGCCTTCATTTCTTTCGATATGAAGATGTTCTTTGTCTCCTTTTGGCCGTATTAATTTCTTTCAGTAACGAACGAAACGTGTTGTCCCAGCTTTGCTTGTTATTCTTTGTAGTCGTAATTAATATTCAAACAGTGGTCTCTGATTAACCTGAATGCTTTCGTCGCCCCCAAGTCGGACAAGAAACGTCATGTGACAATAGAGCCATGCCTTTCTTGTTTAGGGTTAGTGAGAGGTTCTCAATTATTGATAGTAAAGGAACTCATATTTAAACTGAAACCAGAAATCAGAGAGTAGTCATTTTCACTGTATGTCGTTATAAAATTTCACTCAAAACGGCTCTGAGCGCTATGGGACTTAACATCTATGGTCATCAGTCCCCTAGAACTTAGAACTACTTAAACCTAACTAACCTAAGGACAGCACACAACACCCAGCCATCACGAGGCAGAGAAAATCCCTGACCCCGCCGGGAAAAAATTTCACTCATTGCGGCAATAAGAAAACTTACTACCTGAAAGCACTTAAGGACATGCTTCACTGAAAAAACCTGATTTTTGTAACATTTTTACGTGTTCACAAATAAATAACAAGGAAACTAGACTGAAAAAAAATTGCAAACAAGCTGAAAAGTTAACTTGCAGAATCATTGCAACAGCTTGTGGCATCCGTAAATTAACTTTACAGCCTTATACCTTAATAACTTTCAAACTGTACTAGATAATAACAACAGATCTTCTGCATGTGACAAGTTTTGTCTTCTCAGCCACACACTTAATGTGTGCACCCCTAGTGTCGCGGACGAAATCCAGTCGGTATCCAATTCCTCTGCTTATACGCTCCAGCAACTCAGCTGTGACATGTTCAAATGCATTTCGAATTTGCATTACAAGTTGTGTAGGTCTGTAAACTTATTTCGGTACATTTGGTAATTTAGAAAACCCCAGAGGAAGAAGTCTGTAATTGAGTCGGCGCAAGATGATTCCTGACACTTGCAGTAGGCTGGGCGCGGCAACTTTACAGGCCTACGTCAACCAGTAACGTAACGCGATTTTGTAAAAGTCTCTATGGCAACGCTTCAGTGTCGCCACAGCTCTGAAGACGGCTACTGTTCTACCTGCAGACGTTACGGCTTCGTAACGGAAAACTGGCAACAGCTGCGAGGTATAAGGTATCTTCTTAGACCTTCTCGACTATAGTAGTATGAGGTCATGTCACATCGTGAAACCACCGAATCGGACACTCTGTTCCAGTTCACCTATACGGAAGCTTTTCATTCCTGTCCCGCTGGAATATGACGTTCGGTTGCAGGTGTTTCAGTTGTAGCACAGCAAAATTTTGTAACATGTCCAGATAAACTGTTGATGACCAATAATCCAAGTCGCCATAAGTCCGCACCACAAATTGATCTTGAGACTCTCTTTCTATTTCACATGTAACATGAGAACACTCTTATATGCGAACCTTATGACGGTTCAGTTTTCCAGATACTTGAGAAGCTGACTCACCAGAGAAAGAAATCTTTTCCAGAAAGTTACGTTTTGCGTGAAGCTCGGCTAGCATATTCATTGCAAACTGTTCGCGCTGAGATTTGTCCGTTAGTTTTGATACCTGAAGTAGTTAGCTCCATTAGGTGTCAGGATACACTTCTTGATCAGGAAGCTAGAGCCTGTAGAAGATTCATTGGGATAGTATAAGGCAGGGGTCTCCAAACTATGGCCCGCGGGCCGAAACCGGCTCGCGAGGGCCGGCAAACCGGCCCACATTTGCTTGCCGGACATCCCTGGTATCCGGCCCGCCAAATATTTGAGGTGGTGCCTATACTGCCTACAATTGATTTTGGAGGCCTATCGTGACCAATACACCGCGACATTGTCGGAGCTCTATCTTTACAAAGCGGAAGGTCATGGTTAAACTTGTGGCTATCCACAGTAAACAGACAGACCATTCTCCGTGCGACAGTGAAAAAAAAAAGGTTAACAGACTAGTTTGGCGAAAACATTTTAAGTAAAAAAATTCTTTGCATTTTATTCTGCTCACGAGTCTGGTGCAAGTCTTTCAAATGGACGCCACTTCGGCGACTAGCCTTAGGAGTCAATCATTATGGAAGATGCTTCTTAAGCAAGGTTTCACTTTCTTTACGTATTTCGATTTGCAGATTTTCTGTCTCTTCGAATTCAAACTTTGAATTGTCCCACACCTACTAGTACAGCGCATAAAACACTAAAAAGCTCGTGAGACACCCGCAACATAGACACAACCACGCAACAGAACTATCAAATATATGCTCTGGCTCTACTGCTCGCTACAAGACTACATAACTAAACTTATTGTTGCGCTGCTTGAAATAACAATGCGTTGATATACTCTACCTCTGTCACGTCTTGTAGTAGTAGTGTTGCTAACAATGATTTTGAGATTTCGTTAACTTTGCACGACGCTTTCGTGAAGAATGTGCAGTGACATACTTTTTTGTCGGTGAAATTCGCCAGAATAAAATATGCCAGAAATTCGGTCAGGTACGTCCACCAATCAAAATTATGTCATTAAATAAGAATCGTAGTTCGCTTCAGTACTGGCTATTCCCACAACCTTAGATTTTTGCGATTTCATCTTTCCTTTAGCCTTGCATTACGGTGATCATGGAGTGCTAGGGTTCTTTAATCCCACTACGTAGATCTTGGCCCTTATGACTTCGTGGAGGAATCAGTGTGGCCCGCTGACTAAAACGTCTGAAGACCCCTGGTATAAGGTGGACGTGGAGATATAGGAAACCAGGATTAGAGATGGTTGGGCGACCACTGAGTTTGCAAAGATGTTAGAAGAACTTAAGGAGAGGACAGAATTTACTATCTTTCACAGAACACACCCATTACATACAGAATCAGGCTTGAGAACATGGGCACGCGGCCAGCCTCACAAAGTCCATTGTAACTCCTAATTATTTAGATACCCACGATGTTCGAGTACGAAATTGCATGTTCAGCAATACTTAACTGTTTTTCTGAATCAGTATATTTACAGTATGTGAACTCGACAGGCGCCTTGTGCAGCTGGCTGTATTCGCGATGTATCCGTCCTGTCTGCTGGTCCCGACAATTTGAAATGTTCCTTTCCGCCCGCAGCTTCTGTAGCGTCGGGCGAAGATACGACTCGATGGGCTGGCTAGAGTTCAACCACTTTGCGGCGGCGTGCGGCAAGCTAGGCGGATTACGCGACATATTGCTCCGTAGACGTCTGTTGGCGGACCCGGATTACTTTTGTGCACCGCTGCACCTATCAGTCTACATGAAGGTCGCCAACCTCGCTTTGACCCGCGAGACAAGGTTAATATTCCTGTGCAGCACTAATCAACGGCATGTAGCATTCCATCTGCTTTCAAAAACACTCGCATATCCGACAACTGGATTGGAAAACGAGCATCACAAACAGGCACTACACAGTCACCAAACGGTTTATATCGCCTCCTCTATAAACAATGCAAGATCACAATAGAGTCAAAAAGGATGAGGACTTACACAAGAACTCCACATTTAAGATCTCCATTCTGTCTGAACGGAATTTATTATCTTATAGCCAAGTCCTCCACGTTTGTTAAACAATACCTCCAGCTAGTTGATGGTTCCAGTCTCTGCTACGCAGCTCCTTTCGCGCACTATATAGCAACGCCCTCCGCCACAAACCGTTGGGTGGCTTGCGGAGTATAAGTGTAGATGTAGATGTAGGTTCAAATGTGAGCGAATTCCTAAGGAACCAAACGGCTGACGTCATCGGTCCCTAGACTTACACACTACTTAAACTAACGTACGCTAAGAACAACATGCACACCCATGCCCGAGGGAGGACTCGAACCTCCAGCGGGAGGGACCGCGCAATCCTTGACATGGCATCTCAAACCGCGTGGCACCGGACTAAGGAAAAATCACCCCTTTATTTCCAGGCTGGAGAACAGCCCCGTCCCGAAGAAACCGGGAAACTCACTCTGGCGTTCCGAATAGCGACGAGCCCTAACCGGAGAGTACGACAAGGGAATAATATTTCGGAATCTGACCTTTTAAGGAGTATAAACGGACGCTCATAAAGTACATGATCATTTGTCTTGTCAATGAACCTACGTCCTCAATTATTTGCTTGACGTATTCCAATCTCTGTCTTCCTCTACAGTTTTTGCCCTCTACAGCTCCCTCTAGTACCATGGAAGTAATTCCCTCATGTCTTAGCAGATGACCTATCATCCTGTCCCTTCTCCTTATCAGTGTGTTCCAGATATTCCTTTCCTCTCCGATTCTACGTAGAACCTCCTCATTCCTTACCTTATCAGTCCACCTAATTTTCAACATTCGTCTATAGCACCACACCTCAAATGCTTCGATTCTCTTCTGTCCTGGCTTTCCCACAGTCCATGTTTCACTACCATACAATGCTGTACTCCAGACGTACATCCTCAGAAATTTCTTCCTCAAATTAAGACCGGTATTTGATAATAGTAGACTTCTCTTGGCCAGAAATGCATTTTTTGCCCTAGCGAGTCTGCTTTTGATGTCCTCCTTGCTCCATCCGTCATTGGTTATTTTACTGCCTAGGTAGCAGAATTCCTTAACTTCATTGACTTCGTGACCATCAATCCTGATGTTAAGTTTCTCGCTGTTCTCGTTTCTACTACTTCTCATTACCTTCGTCTTTCTCCAATTTACTCTCAAACCATACTGTGTACTCATTAGACTGTTCATTCCGTTCAGCAGATCATTTAATTCTTCTTCACTTTCACTCAGGATAGCAATGTCATCAGCGAATCGTATCATTGATATCCTTTCACCTTGTATTTTAATGCCACTCCTGAACCTTTCTTTTATTTCCATCATTGCTTCCTCGAAGTACAGATTGAAGAGTAGGGGCGAAAGGCTACAGCCTTGTCTTACTCCCTTCTTAATACGAGCACTTCGTTCTTGATCGTCCACTCTTATTATTCTCTCTTGGTTGTTGTACATATTGTATATGACCCGTCTCTCCCTATAGCTTACCCCTACTTTTTTCAGAATCTCGAACAGCTTGCACCATTTTATATTGTCGAACGCTTTTTCCAGGTCGACAAATCCTATGAAAGTGTCTTGATTTTTCTTTAGCCTTGCTTCCATTATTAGCCGTCACGTCAGAATTGCCTCTCTCGTCCCTTTACTTTTCCTAAAGCCAAACTGATCGTCACCTAGCGCATTCTCAATTTTCTTTTCCATTCTTCTGTATATTATTCTTGTAAGCAGCTGCGATGCATGAGCTGTTAAGTTGATTGTGCCATAATTCTCGCACTTGTCAGCTCTTGCCGTCTTCGGAATTGTGTGGATGATGCTTTTCCGAAAGTCAGATGGTATATTGCCAGACTCATATATTCTACACACCAACGTTAATAGTCGTTTTGTTGCCACTTCCCCGAATGATTTTAGAAATTCTGATGGAATGTTATCTATTCCTTCTGCCTTATTTGATCGTAAGTCCTCCAAAGCTCTTTTAAATTCCGATTCTAAGACTGGATCCCCTATCTCTTCTAAATCGACTCCTGTTTCTTCTTCTATCACATCAGACAAATCTTCACCCTCATAGAGGCTTTCAATGTATTCTTTCCACCTATTTGCTCTCTCCTCTGCATTTAACAGTGGAATTCCCGTTCCACTCTTAATGTTACCACCGTTGCTTTTAATGTTACCAAAGGTTGTTTTGACTTTCCTGTACGCTGAGTCTGTCCTTCCGACAATCATATCTTTTTCGATGTCTTCACATTTTTCCTGCAGCCATTTCGTCTTAGCTTCCCTGCACTTCCTATTTATTTCATTCCTCAGCGACTTGTAGTTCTGTATTCCTGATTTTCCCGGAACATGTTTGTACTTCCTCCTTTCATCAATCAACTGAAGTATTTCTTCTGTTACCCATGGTTTCTTCGCAGCTACCTTCTTTGTACCTATGTTTTCCTTCCCAACTTCTGTGATGGCTCTTTTTAGAGATGTCGATTTCTCTTCAACTGTACTGCCTACTGCGCTAATCCTTATTGCTGTATCTATAGCGTTAGAGAACTTCAAACGTATCTCGTCATTCCTTAGTACTTCCGTATCCCACTTCTTTGCGTATTGATTCTTCATGACTACTGTCTTGAACTTCAGCCTACTCTTCATCACTACTATATTGTGATCTGAGTCTATATCTGCTCCTGGGTTCGCCTTACAATCCAGTATCTGATTTCGGAATATCTGTCTGACCATGAGGTAATCTAATTGAAATCTTTCCGTATCTCCCGGCCTTTTCCAAGTATACCTCCTCCTCTTGTGATTCTTGAACAGGGTATTCGCTATTACTAGCTGAAACTTGTTACAGAACTC
Source organism: Schistocerca serialis cubense (assembly GCF_023864345.2). Lineage (NCBI taxonomy): Eukaryota > Metazoa > Arthropoda > Insecta > Orthoptera > Acrididae > Schistocerca > Schistocerca serialis. Next base: position 863,767,033 of record NC_064641.1, on the reverse strand, counting down.
AATTAGTCTTTTTCCTCTTTCTTTCCGTGTCCCAAGCCCATATTCTCCTGTAACCTTTTCTTCTTCTCCTTCTCCTACAACTGCGTTCCAGTCGCCCAAGACTATTAGATTTTCGTCCCCCTTTACATACTGCGGTCGGTTTATATTGTAATAAAAGCAAATTTAGAGCTTTGTGTTTGTGTGTGGGCGATTTAACACTAAAAGCTTGCAGGCAGAAGCTAAAGAGATCAGTTATACCGAACCTGGCAAATCTGACCCTCAGCAAAGGGCAGGGTGATACCAGACTGTCTCCGAGCGCTTACACGGCGAACGCAGGTAAGCGCATGTCGCAATGAACTGCATCCGCTGTGTAAATGCCTGGCTAGCGCAGACGTTGCGTGTAGCCTGTTCCCCGTGTTTGCACAGCGCGCGCGCTTGGGCGTGTTTGCTTTACGCGCTCCGCTGTAAAGACAGCACGGACTGCAAAATCAACACACAGAGAAGTGGTCGTGACTGCGGAATGAATCTGTCTCTCCACTGTGGTGTGTACCCGAACGGCACTCGAAGTGGAATCATTACGCTTCGCGCGCATCATCTGTCCTATCCAGGAGGCGTTACGCATGTACTCACCTAAATACGCGGAAGGTTTTATCTGCCTTGGCCCTCAGACTAGTCGAGGGACGTTATACCGGTCACTAGCAATGCAGGGCTTTCGTACGTCGCTGTCGGATAACAGGCGAAGGTGAGAGGGAATGATTGCTTGTCATCACGGCAAGAGGATTTGTAGAAAGTCTGCAGGTACGACTTCGTATGTAACGATAGGAGAGGTGGGCCACAGACTGGTGTAGCAACTGTCATCGTTTGACAGCTGTACAGCAACAGAAGTGACTAGCGAACAAGTTAACACAACAAACAGAAGATTTACACGGCATGGGTAAAATAATGTGAACACATGTACTGACTTGGGAATGGTTTATTAATAAGGGTTCAAAAATGTTCAAATGTGTGTGAAATCTTATGGGACTTAACTGCTAAGGTCATCAGTCCCTAAGCTTACACACTACTGAACCTAAATTATCCTCCCGAGGGAGGACTCGAACCTCCGCCGGGACCAGCCGTACAGTCCATGACACCAGCGCCCTAGACCGCTCGGCTAATCCCGCGCGGCTTTATTAATACGGGGTTGGTCCCCCATTTGCCCGTAATACAGCTGCGATTCTTCTTAGAATACTGTCATATAATGATTGTATAGTCTCCAGTGGAATGTTATGCCACTCTTCGATCAGAACCTCTTCTAACTCCTGTAGTGACGAGGCGGAAATCTGGTCCCGGAGTCTGTGCTGGAATACCGCCTACAAGGTTTCGATAATGTTCAACTCCGGAGACTGTGCTGGCCAGGAAAGACGCTGCAGTTCAGTTGCATGCTCCTCATACCACGATTGTACTGTCCTGGCTGTGTGAATGGGTGCATTATCATCCTGAAATATGGCAGCATTGTTGGGAACAACATTTGAATCATGGGATGCACCTGGTCACCCAAAATATTCACATAATCGTTGGTTGTAACAGGGCCTTTGAGAGTAATGATGGGACCAGCAGAATACCATGATATGGCTGCCCACACCATCACACTTCTACATCCATGCTTAATTGTTGGAATGAAGCAATCATGATGGTAGGCTTCTTTTGGCGTTCTCCAGATATAAACCTGGCCCGATGTTGGGAATAACGAAAACGTTGACTCGTCGGACCATATGACGTGCTTCCACTGATCAGCTGTCCAAGGTTTATGCTCCTGACATGTTTTACGCTTTTTTCCATTGGTTGTCGTCACTAATGGTTTCGGTATAGCAGCTCGTCCATGAATATTCGCTTTATGGAGTTCTCGGCGGTCAAGGTTGTTAGATATGGGGTCTCGAAGATAGCTATTGAGCTCTGCAGTCACTTTAGCTGCCGTAGTTTTGTGTTGTTTTGACACAAATCGTGTTAGCGTCGATCTCTGTCGTTTAGTTCTGATTTTCGCCCACTGTTACGTTTACACAATGATGTCTTTCCATGTTTTGTGAGGCTGTCATGACTGTTGAAACAGTTACTCTTGGAACATTCAATAAGTTGGCTGTCTTGGTACTGACGCCTCAGCTAATCGGGCCCCCGCAATCTGCATTCTTTGGAACTCTGTAAGGTCTTTCATTGCACGTCGACCTCGGCCTCTGAATGCAAATACGTAGTGTGTACTACTCGTAAACAACCTGCACTGATTTCTAGCCCATAATGAGCATGCACAGTTCAGTGCGACACGTGCCTTACCTGCGTTGTTGACCGTCAAACACAACCATCCCGTTACTACCACTGCTCACATTATTTTACCTATCGTCTGTACTTAACTTGTATTTCTCTAAGTGTAAAAGGACGTTCTACAAATAGTGCAACCAGAAATAGAGTCCGGCTACCACGATGTGAACAACGATGAGGCACCCTGAAGTAAGCAAGAACTATGGTGTCATCGCGATGAGGCTCCAGGTGCAAGTGGGCTGAGCGGTTACCGCCGGCTACGGTCGCAGGTTCGAATCCTGCCTCGGGCATGGATGCGTGTGATGTCCTTAGGTTAGTTAGGTTTAAGTAGTTCTAAGTTCTAGGGGACTGATGACCTCAGAAGTTAAGTCCCATAGTGCTCAGAGCCATTTGAACCACTTTTGGTTACCGCCGTCCGTCCTATATTCCGGCGGCAGAGAGCGTTCGTAGTAGAGTAAGTGTGGCTCAGCGGACGCGCGCCATTGGGTCCGTCGGGTTCCGCGTGACCGTTATCTGCGTCAGAGGGCAACTTGTCATTCCGTTACCAACCTTGATACTCCGTGGGGCGGTATCGATATGTGACACCACAACAAGGACGAACGCATGCTTGAAATTATGCGACCAGTTAAGCGAGTGTTAATTATATGTGTATGTACATTGCATAATATTTATTGAATAGGAAATCACAAAACTCCGACCTCCAACTTTCACCATCTATTCCACCAGAGTTGCCGTTTGTTCTATCTACCATCTACAGAATTCATTATTTACAGCACAAAACACCACAGCACATAGCACATAAACTCAGCCAGTACATAGTACATCTAAACGTTTCTCCGCTTCTTTTGATGCCCATTGTAGGACGACAGTTTCCCGTACCGGCTGTGGCCGTGTGAAGAAAAGACTGATGTTTGTACATGCTCCATAATTTGCCTCAGTCCTTAGGCAGAATCGCCTAGCAGCTGTTACTGAGCTCGACTGTCAGAGATCATTTTACCGGCGACTAGTAATCCCAGTCACTGTAAACAATACTGAGACTTATCTTACTTTTTTCGGATTAGGCCCTTTTGTACGCCACGGATGATTGGATCTCCCCTTTTTAAGTGTAACGTGAATAGTCTAATGCGATAAGATCCCGAAAATTCCTTCCTTGTTCAGCTGGTAAGCAATTATCAGTGACCTATAGCCGGTGTCTAAACGACTATTCCCTCTTCACGTTTCCCATTGTATGTTAGCCCAGATTCAACAACCTGCTTTTTACCTGCCTAGAGTAAACTCTGCTGGCTACTGGCTGATACTGACTAACTTGACAGATATGCTGAAAAGAAATTCATATGCTTTTAATATTCTACGAGGGTCACTCCAAAAGAAATGCACACTATTTTTGTAAATATACAGTTTTCATTCAGCATGTGTGAAAGTTGTACAGTGTGTAGATACATCCTTCCCGTTTGTTTTCAAACTTAGTTCAACCTGTTCCCGTGAGTGGCGCTGTCACAGCGTGTCTTCAAGATGGCTGCTACAAAAAATGGCTCTGAGCACTATGGGACTTAACTTCTGAGGTCATCAGTCCCCTAGAACTTAGAACTATTTAAACCTAACTAACCTAAGGACATCACACACATCCATGCCCGGAGCAGGATTCGAACCTGCGACCGTAGCGGTCTCGCGGTTCCAGACTGTAGCGCCTAGAACCTCTCGGCCACCTCGGCCGGCGGCTGCTACACTTGACGTTCGTCAGAAGCAACGTGCTGTCATAGAATTCCTGTGCTGTGAAAACGACACAGTGGGAAACATCCACAAGAGGTTGAAAAAGGTGTATGGAGATGCTGCTGTCGATCGCAGTACAGTTAGTCGGTGGGCAAGCAGGGTACGTGATGAAAGCGGGCACAGCAATGTTGAGGATTGTCCTCGTAGCGGCAGGCCTCGTACTTCACACACTCCAGGCAATGTGCAGAGAGTTAACGAATTGGCGACTGCTGACAGACGCATCACAGTGAACGAATTGTCACCCTACGTTGGGATAGGGGAAGGAAGTGTTTGCAGAATACTGAAAGTGTTGGCGTTAAAAAAGGTTTGTGCCAGGACAGTGGCTCACAAAGAAACAAGAGGAAAGGTATGCAGCGAACTTTTCGAACAGTGCGAGAATGGTTGAGATCAATTTCTTGGAAGAATTGTGACAGGTGATGAAACATGGCGGCTCCATCATTTTTCACCAGAGACGAAGAGGCAATCAATAGAGTGGCATCATGCAAATTCACCCAAGAAAGAAAAAAAAAAAATACAAAACCACACCTTCTGCTGGAAAAGTTATGGCTGGGGTGTTTTTCGATTCCGAAGGACTCTTGCTTGTGGACATCATGACAAGTGGAACCACCATAAATCCTGATGCATATGTGACGACACTGAAGAAACTTCAAGCTCGACTGAGTCGTGTTCGACCATATCGACAAAAGCAGGATGTTTTGCTGTTGCACGACAATGCACGGCCACGTGTCAGTCAAAAAACCATGGAAGCGATCAGAAAACTCGGATGGACAACACTGAAACACCCGCTTTACAGTCCTAACCTGGCTCCATGTGACTATCATCTCTTTGGGAAACTGAAACACTCTCTTCGTGGAACAAGGTTTGGAGATGATGACTCCCTTGTGCACGCTGCCAAACAGTGGCACCAACAGGTTGGTCCAAATTTTACCGTGCGGGTATATAGGCGCTGGTTCCAAGATGGCGTAAGGCAGTTGAGAGGGATGGAAATTATGTGGAGAAATGAAAATATTGTTCCTAAAGGATGCATCAACACACTGTAAAACTTTCAAACACGTAGAATAAAAGATGGATTAAAAAAAAAAGTGTGCATTTCTTTTGGAGTGACCCTCGTACATGACACGATTTATCCATATGACACATCATTTTACCCATATGTGATATCCCAATTGGTAGACGAACGTGTCTGCACTACCAACAGAGCCGGCCGGAGTGGCCGAACGGTTCTAGGCGCTACAGTCTGGAACCGCGCGACCGCAACGGTCGCAGGTTCGAATCCTGCCTCGGGCATGGATGTGTGTGATGTCCTTAGGTTAGTTAGGTTTAAGTAGTTCTAAGTTCTAGGGGACAGATGACCTCAGAAGTTATGTCCCATAGTGCTCAGAGCCATTTTTGAACTACCAACAGAGACGTCCGGTTGGGAAGCGAGATATTTGTGATCCGCACGTTCCAACATTGCAGGAGTGACAGCTGTGTACAGACGGAGGGCACGCGTGAGACCGGCCAGGTTTGCGCGAGCTCGGTGCGATGATGGCAGACGCCTCGCCCAACGACTCACCGTTTTTTTGTTGACTGTCAGGTCTCCGTAGACATTCTGCAAGCGCCTGTGAGTATATACGAAGCTCTGGTTTTCTGCCGAAAGAAACTCATTGACAGCTCTATGCTTGGAACGTTGCAGACGCCATTTTGAAGGCTATGTATGTAGCCGCCATCTATCGGAAGTTCATGAAACTATAGCGGCTGAAGCGGGAATATTCCACGATGTCCTACAACAAACCGCTGTTTTTTCAATCGAAATTGGCCGATAAAAATTGTGTTGCATTCCTAGTTGAAGGCCCCTCGTACATTAGGTGGTGTTGTTGTTGTGGTCTTCAGTCCTGAGACTAGTTTTATGCAGCTCTCCATGCTACTCTATCCTATGCAAGCTTCATCACCTCCCAGTACCTACTGCAGCCTACATCCTTCTGAATCTGCTTAGTGTATTCATCTCTTGACCTCCTTCTACGACTTTTACCCTCCACGCTGTCCTCCAATACTAAATTGGTGATCACTTGATGCCTCAGAACATGTCCTACCAACCGATCCCTTCTTCTATTCAAGTTGTGCCACAAACTCCTCTTCTCCCCAGTTTTATTCAACACCTCCTCATTAGTTATGTGATCTACCTATCTAATCTTCAGCATTCTTCTGTAGCACCACATTTCGAAAGCTTCTATTCTCTTCTCGTCAAAACTATTTATCGTCCATGTTTCGCTTCCGTACATGGCTGCACTCCGTAATAATACTTTCAGAAACGACTTCCTGACACTTAAACCTATACTCGATGTTAACAAATTTCTCTTCTTCAGAAACGCTTTCCTTGCCATTGCCAGTCTACATTTTATATCCTCTCTACTTCGACCATCATCAGTTATTTTGCTCCCCAAATAGCAAAACTCCTTTACTACTTTGAGTGCCTCATTTCCTAATGTAATTCCCTCAGCATCACCCGTTTTAATTCGACTACATTCCGTTATCGTCGTTTTGCTTTTGTTGATGTTCATCTTATATCCTTCTTTCAAGTCACTGTCCATTCCGTTCTTCCAAGTCCTTTGCTGTCTCTGACAGAATTACAATGTCATTGGCGAACCTCAAAGTTTTTGTTTCTTCTCCATTGATTTAGGATGCAGGTGAAATCAGGGGAAGTTATGACAAAATGTTTTGTTTTGTTACGTATCACAATGCATATGAAACCGAAACTGACGGTGGAGCGTACGAACCTAAACTGGGACCAGGTTTGGAGCTACTGATTTAGAACATCCAAGCAGCTGACCTCATAGCGAATGAAAGTAGGAGATAATCCTGGTGTCGGACGGATGTTGTTTGTTTGCTGTGCGGTTTGAGTGGCCTCGCGTACCTGCGGTCTTGTATGTTTTGTTGACGTTGCCTCGTAGTTATGACTTGTGGGCCGTCCCTGGGTGGAGAGGAGCGTCCACGCCTAGTTAGCGGCAGAGAGCGCGACGCTATCTGCTGGCGCGGCGACAGCGGCGTGCGGTGTAACTCAGGGGCTGCCCGTCCTATCTGCGTGACGTTTACTGCCCGCGTAAATCACGGCTCGCCAGCCCGGCGTCCCCGGTCGAACCCCGGCGACGGCTGCGCTGCCATCGGACCGACACGGCCGCACCGCGACCCGCCGCACTAAATTACGTTTACCTGCCGCTGCCGCCGTAAAGTTGGCACCGCCGCGCAACTTCCTCGAATCCGTCCTGAGTCACACCTCATCGCGAATATTACTCGACAGTGCCGCCGGGTGTTCTGCGATGACACTGCCGCCAGCACGGTGAGGTAGCGAACGAACGAGACAGTTACGACACGTTGGTGCTAGAGCATTCCTCCGGCGTTTAGAATCCTTATCAGGCATGCGTGACTGTACACACCGAACGAACGAGTTGGAAAACGCGTTGCTAGGATCGTAACAGGTCACTATAGCTCACCATTACCCCCTCGCAATACCAAAGGAGGGGGCGATAAATGTTCAGATGTGTGGGAAATCTTATGGAACTTAACTGCTGAGGTCATCAGTCCTTAAGCTTACGCACTACTTAACCTAAATTATCCTAAGGACAAACATACACACCCATGAAACTTCCTGGCAGATTAAAACTGTGTGCCCGACCGAGACTCGAACTCGGGACCTTTACCTTTCGCGGGCAAGTGCTCTACCATCTGAGCTACCGAAGCACGACTCACGCGCGGTCCTCACAGCTTTACTTCTGCCAGAATCTCATCTCCTACCTTCCAAACTTTACAGAAGCTCTCCTGCGAACCTTGCATAACTAGCACTCCTGAAAGAAAGGATACTGCGGAGACATGGCTTAGCCACAGCCTGGGGGATGTTTCCAGAATGAGATTTTCACTCTGCAGCGGAGTGTGCGCTGATATGAAACTTCCTGGCAGATTAAAACTGTGTGCCCGACCGAGACTTGTCCGCGAAACGCAAAGGTCCCGAGTTCGAGTCTCGGTCGGGCACACAGTTTTAATCTGCCAGGAAGTTTCATATCAGCGCACACGCCGCTGCAGAGTGAAAATCTCATTCTGGACACACACCCATGCCCGAGGGAGAACTCGAACCTCCACCGCGACCAGGCACACAGTCCATGACTGCAGCGCCCCACACCGCTAGGCTAATCCCGCGCGGCTGGGGGCGATAGTATTGTAATCTAGTCTGTTTCTTTATATTTTCAAATTTTCAAAAAAATGTTTATAATTTTTAATGAATTCTTGTACCATATTCCATGTATGTTTTAGATTTTTCAGTAAAACTAAAACCAAAAATTGTAAGCCTCAGTAGTAGTTTTATGGGTGGGCTCGAAATAAATATCCCCCCCCCCCCCTATGGTTATGCGCGTTATGGAAAGTGCCTTGGTACTGAGAATCTTAGTCACGTGTATAAAACAGTTTCAAACGTCTGATTACTTTGCAAATGAGTTACTGTTTTAGATATTTGACGGTAAGCGTGTAAGCATGAAAAGGTTTACAAAAGGTTTGAAATGGTTTGAAATTATGATTACAGTTTGTTGGAAGTCGCAAAGTGCTCTCATTATGAAACACCGAATGAATATCGTCTGGGTAATTTGCGCTCCTTTACAAACAGAAGCAAGTTTTTCGTACATCTAAATGTCTAAGACGCCATATATCCTCAACTATGTGTCGTGCAGTGATAAAATCTTGCAGGTACTTTCAGTGGTATACGTTGATACTGTCTGGAAACTGTGTTCCATATAGTGTCAGTAGTAAAGAAGTAATAAAATTTTTGAAACGTTGTTCACGGAAACAGCTGCAGCCAAAAAGCACTATTACAATTTCAATTAAAAAGCGTGTCTCGGCTGTATAAAACAATTTATTTTAATTTTAAAATGTGATCGGTTTCGATCGGTGTGAGATCAGCTTGAGCACATTTGCTCCATGATGAGTGATGGAGCCGGCCGAAGTGGCCGAGCGGTTAAAGGCGCTACAGTCTGGAACCGCACGACCACTACGGTCGCAGGTTCGAATCCTGCCTTGGGCATGGATGTGTGTGATGTCCTTAGGTTAGTTAGGTTTAAGTAGTTCTAAGTTCTAGGGGACTTATGACCACAGCCGTTGAGTCCCATAGTGCTCAGAGCCATTTTTTTTTTGAGTGATGGAGAGAGTGGTAAAGAGCAGTTGATCTTAACGCCTTCCCATAGCGGTTCCTCCTCAGTGCCGCTGTCTCCAACAATACTGGAGTAACTGGTGTGAAGATGACCAATCGCGGTAGCTCAGTGTTTAGCACACTGGACTCACATTCGAGATAACGACGGTTCAAACCCGCGTCCGGCCACCCTGATCTAGGTTTGCCGTGATTTCCCTAAATCGCTTAAGGCAAATGCCGGGGTGGTTCCCTCGAAAGGACAAGTCCGCTTTCCTTCTCCATCCTCCCCTTATCCTAGCTTGTGCTCCCTCTCAGATGCCCTCATTGTCGGCAGGATGTTAAACACTAATGTTCATTTCTTCTCTTGGCGTGAAGGTGATCTAACACATATCGAAACCAGACACCTTTTAACACAATGTCTGTTTACTGCATAAACAGCGGAAACGTAGCATTTGGAAAGGTGCAGAGGAATATTTTGATGTATTTATACGTCTTATCATAAACCTACATGTAAAAACTGATTAATACTTTGCCTGATATCTTATATATTGAAGCGCCAAAGAAATTGGTATAATCATGCTTATTTAAATACAGAAATATGTAAACAGGCAGAATACGGCGCTGCGGTCGGCAACGCCTATATGAGACACCAAGTGTCTGGTGCAGTTGTTAGATCGGTCAATGCTTCTACAATTGCAATCAAGATTTAAATGAGTTTGAACGTGGTGTTATAGTCGGCGCACGAGCGATGGGACACAGCATCTCCGAGGTAGCGACGAAATGGGGATTTTCCCGTACGACCATTTCACGAGTGCACCGTGAATATCAAGAATCCGGTAAAACATCAAATCTCCGGTATCTCTGCGGCCGGAAAAGGATGCTGCAAGAACGGGACCTACAACGACTGAAGAAAATCGTTCAACGTGACAGAAGTTCAACCCTTCCGCAAATTGCTGCAGATTTCAATGCTGGACCATCAACAAGCGTCAGCGTGCGAACCTTCAACGTAACATCATCGATATGGTTTTTCGGAGCCGAAGGCCCACTCGTGTACCCTTGATGACTGCACGACACAAAGCTTTACGCCTCGTCTGGGCCCATCAACACCGACATTGGACTCCTGACGACTGGAGACACATTGCCTGATCGGACGAGTCTCGTTTCAAATTGTATGAAGTGGATAGATGTATACGGGTCCGGAGACAACCTCATTAATTCATGGACCCTGCATGTCAGCAGGGGACTGTTCAAGCTGGTGGAGCCTCTGTAATGGTGTGGGACATGTACAATTGGAGTGATACGGGACCCCTGACACGTCTAGACAGGAATCTGACAAGTGACATTTTCTAAGCATCCTGTCTGATTACCTGCATCCATTCATGTCGTTTGTGCATTCCGATGGACTTGGGCAATTCCAGCAGGACAATGCGACACCTCACACGTCCAGAATTGCTACAGAGCGGCTCCAGGAACACTCTTCTGAATTTAAATACTTCCGCTGGCCAGTAAACTCCCCAGACATGAACATTATAGAGCGTATCTGGCATGCCTTGCAACGAGCTGTTCAGAAGAGATGTGAACCCCTCGTGGTCTTAATGATTTATGGACAGCCCTGCACGATTCGTAGTGTCAGTTCCCTCCAGAGATACTTCAGACATTAGTCGAGTCCATGCCACGTCTTGTTGCGGCACATCTGCGTGCTCGCGGGGGCCATACAAGATATTAGGCAGGTGTACCAGTTTCTTTGGCTCTTCAGTGTATAGGCTCGGTAGAGCGAGTGATAATTCTGACATTTTATAGCGGATTGGTCATTGTGAGGGAATCAGCACAAGTAACATTACCTTTAAAGAACGAAGTTTTTACCACAACTCAACTAGTAAAAAAACCTATCACGAAGTCGTAAAATGAATACTGGTTAAATCATAAACTATTAATAAAATTCCTTTCATTGTAAGATGAAACTATGTCTCCCTCCACGTCTATACAATAAAAATCCGGCATATCTTAAAGTACCTCCTTTTGAATAAAAAATAAACGTCTTTTGCAAGTGGCTGTATACAGGCAAAACTGATAAATAGCCGCAGGCAGTTACTGCATGACACCCTTATTTGAAGACATTGGTACCGAGTCTTAACTCATTACCTTTAATATTTACAAACTATCACGCAAGTTCTGAGACTGCTTTTCTATAACCGTTACATTACAGTTCAGTTTTTCTGTCATATGAAAAGGGCATTGTAAGTATCTCTATAAACATTAATTACTGTTTTGTTCACTTTATACAACCAGTATCAAATATTTTAGAAGAAATACTGTAAAAAGTTGCGTGAATAGGTTAACCACGCACAAGGTAACCCCTGCTGAATCCTGATGATGCTGATGATTGGGTTGTGGGGTGCTCAACTGCACGGTCATCAGCACCTATACAAAGTCCCAATATTTTCAGAGTCCAATTCTTTTTACACATTCTAGTCTAGCCACTTTCTCGAATGATGATGATGATGGAGAAGACAACATAAACACCCAGTGCCTGACTCCCGGTAAATTAGCAGAGAACTGAGGTAAGATGCATTCCCTTTTTTTTTTCTTTTGTTTTTAATGAAGAGAACTGTGGAGAACATAGGTGTGCTCGGTCTCCGCTGAAAAATGTAACGGAAGCTCTGGGAAGCTGTTTTGCATTAGGTTTCTCCGCGGGAACTCGTAAAAAAGGCCAATCGTGGGCCGGTCGTATCCTTGGTGCGGCGCATCAAGAGAAAGCGCCGTGGATGACGGTGGGAGTGGCGGGGAGGGGGGTAGCAAGGTAGCGAGGTGTATCGGCGGAGGCGGCGCACCTGTCGGCGTGCGGCTCTCGCCATCAATCAATGGCCACAAGCCGCCAGGCGGCGAGGCTTTTAGGAAATGAGAACTCCTGCCTGCACCAGCGACGTCGCACGCCTCGCCTCGCAGACGCTGCTTCCCGCCCCCCTCCTCCTCCCCCCCCCCCAACCCCTGTCTTCTTCCTGCGACATGACGTCACGCGCGCGTATTATTTTATTACGAGGTTACTTTGTCATCTCGCGAATGGACCTGGGAGCCGCGAGGCGGCCGTAACGAAGCCGGCGGCGGGCCCCAATCCGTTTCTGCCTTTGAGAGCTGCTCTGTTTCCAACTGTCTGCTGTGTTCTTTCTGCCCGCCGTGTGTTATAGCGATACCTACTATTGGTACGTACGCCCACTCGCACACTGTAGAGAATTAGTAAATAGTTTGCTGCTTGATATATATAAACTTATTTCGCGTTTATTGCTTTCACCAGTACATCTACAAACAAATAGTAAAAACGTATTATAATACAGGGTGCGTCAAGAAAATGTATACACACTTTGAAGCGTCATAGAAAATTTATTTCCCGTTCTACAATGTTAAATTTCTGGAAATGGAAAGCTTAAAGTCCAATTGGAAAAATAAACGTACTTTGCAAATGTGATTAATGTTCAAACTGGTGGCCTTCAGCATCAGTATGTTTCTGAGTACGAGTCACCACTGATACCGTACATCGTACCAAAGTGTCCAATGAGATTTCTGCGCACACCGCCTGAATCTCATTCCAAAGTGTGTCCAGGTTACGTGGTTTACGTTTGTACACCTCATCTTTTACTGTGCCCCAGAAGAAGAAATCCAGCGACGCGAGGTCTGGAGAGCGTGCAGGAAACTCGATTGGTCCCCTGCGTCCTATCCACTGGCTCGCACATTGTGATCCAGGTGTGCTCGTACGTCCCTATGATAGGGCGGCGGGGCGCCATCTTGTTGGAAATAAAACTCATCATTGCCGTATAATGCACGAATGGCAGGGAATATGGAGTCAGCAAGCTCTGTTAGGTCCGTTTCTCCAGTAACAGTACCTTCAAAGCGGAAAGGCCCAATGAGTCCCCTTGCAGACAAACCACACCACACATTTACACCAGGCAAATTCACAGCCTTTTCAGCTGCAATGCGAGGATTATCTGCAGCCCAGTGCACACAATTGTGCCTATTGACAGTTCCATTGAGTTTGAATTGGGCTTCCTCCGACCAAATTATGCTACCCATAAATCCCGGTTCACGTCTCACCATCTCCTGAACCAATTCACAAAATTCTAACCTTCGATCTGGATCGTCGTCACTTAGTTGTTGCACCAGCCTTGGAATGTACACACGAAACTTGCCTTTCTTCAGAATGCGTAGCACACTACTAGCACTTACATTACTCTCACGTGCCGCTTGCCTTGAAGATTTTTGAGGCGAACGCTGAAACAGTTCCAAGACCGCAGTTGTGGAATCATCACTTGTAGCTGTACGAGGTCGCCCTGATCGACCTTTATGCACATCACACACTGTTCCAAGAATTTCGAATTTGTCTCGTAGACGTGTAATTGTTAATCTTGAAGGTGGTTATGTACCATACTTACTTCTCCGCTGTCTTCGAACCGCAGCTACATTCTCAAACTTCCAGTACCACCTAATTATCTGCTTCCACGCTTCAAAGCTCAAACGCACGTCCGCCATGTCGCAGTTACTTCCTTGCCACTGCTGCCAACTGTTGAAGAAACATAACATTACTTTTTCACAGATATTTAACCTTGTAGAACAAGAAATAAATTGTCTATGACAGTTCAAAGTGTTTATACTTTTTTTTGGCGCACCCTGTGTATGTGAAACAATAAATCATCGAACAACTTTAAAACATTACTGAAAAAATAGAACATCCAACTACTACGGTTAACACTAATAGTTTACTCGAAATTGATACGTCAGGACGTGAGTGCAATACCCAACAACCGCCCGGCCAGCCGCGCGCTCTAACGCGCTGCTTCCCGAGCGGGAAGGAGTCCCGGTCCCTGACACGAATCCGCCCGGCGGATTACTGTCGAGGCCCGGTGTGCCCGCCAGCCTGTGGATGGTTTTTAAGGCTGCTTTTCATTTACCTCGGCGAATGGGGGTTGGTTCCCGTTATTCCGCCTCAGTTGCACTATATCGGCGATTGCTGCACAAACACTGTCCCCACGTACGCGTAGTACACCGTAATTATTCTACCACGCAAACCTTTGGGGTTACACTCGTCTAGTATGAGGCGTTTGGGGGGGGGGGGGGGGTGTCCACTGGGGGCCGAACCGCACAATAACCGTGCGCTGGGTGTGGGGCAGCGGTGGGGTGAATGGACTGCTGTAGCCTGTTGTGGGGTTACAGAGGGCTACGGCGGGACGAAGCCTCTCCGTCGTTCCCAGGTCCCCGGTTTAAATACACACAATACACAATACCCTATGCAAAAAAAGCCTTGTAAAATACATATTGTATAAATATAAATAAATGCGATTGTTAACAGATGTACCGATGAAGGCCGAAATCCGAAATAAGCTTATTTAAATAAATAAAATATCAAGCTGCAGACTGTCTACTAATTCTCTGCATGACGTCCAAAAAAGTAATGACTTATACTCCTGCTATTGTCGAGTGACTTATTTTCATGCACTATCAAATCGTGAAATATGCGTAGGGAGACCATATTTCCAAATGCAAAAAAAAAATAAATAAATAAATAAATAAATAAATAAAAATAACTGTGTGGATATTGGAAACAATCTTCATGTGAACCACAGTTCCTTGCTTACTTTTTTACACAAGCTTTCTCGACATTCTCAAGTAACTTTTTCTTGGATTTCATGTTACCACTGCATTGAGAACAAGTGATAGCTTTAACAAATTCTTTGCACATTGTACAGAAATTCCGTTTCCTTCATATTACTTAATAAGGAAAATATCCATTCCATAGCTGCATTGTGAGTAGGGATTGTAAGAAAAGTGCTACACAATTTTCAAAAGTTGTGAATAGTCGTCTCCATGCCGATTGTTCAAAAATCACACCGTCAAGACGCCGTACCGCGACAGTCGCCAATCGGCTGTAGTGTTGCCAACCTACTTTTGCCTCTTGCCAATTTATGCCCATTTTCAGTTCCGGCCCGCCAAATGACGCTTGACACCATAGAACAACAACCTGACATGGAAATCCAAAAATCTTTTTTTTTTTTTTTTTTACTGTTTTGTAAATGTACGACCGGGTTTGGAACAGAGCGATAAAACTCTGGTGATTTGGTAACCCCAAACATGCATGCATTCATGCAGTATCATGTCATTAGGCATAAGGTAGTAAAACATTGCAGAAATGCAGTATCAAAATTCAATTATATATATCTATTTTCTCCAAAATAGCACACAACAACCAGTTCCTCCAAATCCTTTTCACTTAAGCTCAAAAGTTTATCTGAAAGAACAATTCTGCGCATAGAACATGAAATGGCTCTGAGCACTATGGGACTTAACATCTGAGGTCATCAGTCCCCTAGAACTTAGAACTATTTAAACCTAACTAACCTAAGGACATCACACACATCCATGCCCCAGGCAGGATTCGAACCTGCGACCGTAGCGGTCACGCGGTTCCAGACTGAAGCGCCTAGAACCGCACGGCCACACCGGCCGGCTATAGAACATGAAATTTATAGTTTAAGAAGACGTGACAAGTGCATATTTAAAGGTAAGAAATTTCAGACAATGTCAGGAGCCATAACTAATTTGACATAAGCGTTCATAATATCCCGGGCGGTACGGACTTCAGCCGCTTTCCTTTGTTAGCGACAATGAAAAGTATGCACCGCCAACTGACTTCGTAATACAAATGCAGGAACGATATTGTTTAGTGACGCGTTGTTACCGTATTTTACACACAGTCCTATAAAACCAACGCCCTGTTCAGAGCTGCTTAAATTTTTCATTCCTAAAATAGTGAATTGTATACATTTTAAACTGCATATTGAACTTGCTTCAGAGGCGATTGTGGAGAGTGGGTAAGGAGCGGGAGAGATAAGCTGCCTACGTACTTTTCATGTCGCAATAATTTCATACTCACGTACAATAATAATTCGTACCGTTCACCGTAGAGAGCAAGAATTGGCGACAGTGACCCAAGACACGGAGTACGTTGATTTCTACCAACGTCTACCGCGCCGAACTACGCTCTTGACCTTACTAACAAAGTTCGCGAGATTACTCATATACCGCACCACCGGCTTAACTCATGTGGAAAAAAAAAGTCAGTAAAAAGTGCTTTCAAGCGGTAAGTCGTTGTAATATATACATTGAAGTGAGAAAAATAATATAATGCATTATAAATGTCTAAAATCAGAGTTGTTTCTTTTTTGAGTCATCAGTCTTCTGGCTGGTTTGATGGGGCCGGCCGCGGTGGCCAAGCGGTTCTAGGCGCTATCCTTAGGATAGTTAGGTTTAAGTCGTTCTAAGTTCTAGGGGACTGATGACCTCAGATGTTAAGTCCCATAGTGCTCAGAGCCATTTGAACCATTTTTGATGGGGCTCGTCACGAATTCCTCTCCTTCGCCAACCTCTTCATCTCATTGTAGCACTTGCAACCTGCGTCCAGAGACCGATGACCAAGCAGTTTGGCCCTTCCCCCCCCCCCCCCCCCTCTCTAAACCAACCAATCTACGTCCCCAGTTATGTGCTGCTCGTATTCCAACCTCTGTCTTCCTCTGCAGTTTTTGCCGTCTACAGCGCCTTCTAGTACCATGGAAGTCATTCCCTGACGTCTTAACATATGTCCTGTCATCCTGTCCATTCTCCTTGTCAATGTTTTCCTCATTTTCCTTTCCTCTCCGATTCTGCACAAAACCTCCTCATTCCCCACCTTATCAGTCCACCAAATTTTCAACATTCGATTATAGCACCACATCTCAAATCCTTCGATTCTCTTCTGTTCCGATTTTTCTACAGTCTGCGTTTCACTACCATACAATGCTGTGTTCCAAACATACATTCTCAGAAATTTCTTCGTCAAAGTAAGGCCACATTTCTTTCTGAATCAACATTTTCATATGCCAGTATCAGACGTAAAATGTTATAACTAAGATGACGTTCCTCTTCTACTTCCTCAAGTCTTCTTGCCTTCATATCTTGTGCTGTATAAATTTTCCAGTATCTTCCGGTATTGGCAAACTCAGTTACTGCTTTCCCAAATGGGACGCGTTTCTGCAGTCCACCTAGCTTGAACGTTTCGAGCAAGGAAGTTAACTTGCGCCCAAACTAAGCTGACACTCGGTGCGATGGCTGATGGAAGCGATCGCAAATGGGAAATGCCTTTACGGTCGCTCCCATCAACCACCGCGCTGAATGTCAGCTAGTTTGAGCGAACAGTAACTCCTACAGGTTTTTTTTCTGTTTGCTTGTCTGCCTTTTCTATTTACTCGTTTTCCCATCCTTTGGAGTCCATTTGTTTACAGGACACCAATTTATTCTGCATCATGTGCCAACGTTTCATACTGCTATACTGAGAGAATCATGCGATGCTACGCAAGTATGTGGAATATATGCCCTGTCCCATTTTGCCTCTGTGACACTATCACATTGGATAAAACTTGCACTTGTATCTCTTAATACAATGTCTTTAAGGTTTGTGATCCAGTTTGTAACTTATGAGTACTTGTTTTTTTTTCGCTCGATTAATATTTAGTCACACACACACTGCACGGACTGCAATTACTGTTACGGTTTGATTTCATGTTTCGCTTAGCATGTTTTCAACAATTTGCTCTTGTGGCTCCTTCCTGTAGCTTTAATCGTGCAACACTGTGACATTCAAGTTTTAATGTGATGAAACAAATTGATGGTTAACGGATCGATCCATTTTATCGAAGCACGAGCACAATTGAAAACAGTGTATTTCCAAAGAAAATAAATTATACCCGATTGGCAGTCGTGTCACGCTACCGCAAGTAGATTGCGTCAAGCGTAAATGAGTGGGAGATAATTCGTCCAGTTTTGTCGTTAATTTGTTTCCACTGGTGGGTGGTTGCCATTACAGTAATTTCAGAGCTCCCGCCTTGCACGCATCAACAAAATGCCATTTGTGGAAACTGCATCAGCCTGAAATACAACAGCCCGCAAAATGAAATTTACTCTGAATATTATTTGCTGAACTTCGTATGACGCATTGCGTCATCAGAGCCACATAAAAATGTTTCGGTAGGTTTTTTGAAATTATCAGGCAACGCTCGAACGTTTACGCGGTAGTTCTTGTGAGATTAAGAAAAGCAGAAGCGCGATTGGAGGGAGCGTAGCTTTTATTTACTACTTATGCAAACTTATTTAGTTGTGATTAATGGCACATTTCTAACACTTTTGTTCTATACTCTAGCTACCTCGAATGGTAAAAAGGGACACACACAGACATAGTGATGACGATGTTTGGTTTGTGGGGCGCTCAACTATGCGGTCATCAGCGCCCGTACAGATTCCCTGTCGGTACACAGTCCAATCTAGCCACTGTCACGAATGATGATTGAATGATGAGGACAACACAAGCACCCAGTCCCCGGGTAGAGAAAATCCCCAACCCGGCCGGGAATCGAGCCCGGGACCCTATGATCCAGAGGCAGCAACGCTAGCCACTAGACCACAAGCTGCGGACCCCAGACATGGTGAAAACCAGTCGTTGTAGCACAGTGAGACTGGCAGAGTACAGATATACATCGGACGATAAATGGAGTTGATAATGATGGATCTGTATTCCAAATTACAAAAAAATGGTACAAATGGCTCTGAGCTCTATGGGACGTAATATCTGAGGTCATCAGTCGCCTAGAACTTAGAACTACTTAAACTAATTTAAGGACATCACACACATCCATGCCCGAGGCAGGATTCCAGCCTGCGACCGTAGCGGTCGCGCGGATTCAGACTGAAGCGCCTAGAACCGCTCGGCCACACCGGCCTGCTTTTGAATAGACTTACACAGCCAGTTGCTGGGCGGTCTTCAGTTTTCTTGGTACGATGTGAATCGTTCCTAGAGTTGCTCTCTACCGAAACTACAGTTCGGTAATTTTGCTATGGTGCATAAGTGACGTAGTGAATGGTAGGATTACCGATAGCTTTAGTAACATGCACGAACATAAAAATGTGTATAATTATTGTTGTTACCTTGCCCTCAATAGAACTGCAAGATTTGAGTTTCCTGTTATCGATAAGTTCGGAAATTGTTTATGAATAACAAAAGGGTTCAAATGGCTCTGAGCACTATGGGACTTAACATATGAGGCCAACAGTCCCTTATACTTAGAACTACTTAAACCTAACTAACCTAAGGACATCACACACTCCGTGCCCGAGGCAGGATTCGAACCTGCGACCGTAGCAGCGTAGTGGTTCCGGACTGAAGCGCCTAGAACAGATCGGTCACAGCGGCCGGCTTATGAATAACAGAATCCTGTTTCATATATGCCTGGCTTTGTACTGAAGCGGTGTTTACTATGTTTTTTTTTTCTTTAGGAACCTGCGTTTTCTAGCTCTGTGTGTTAAGTATTTCTTTTTTAATTTTTACAAGATGCCTTTCGTTTCATCTCACAAACCACCGTTTTTCAAATAAATCTTGAATTAAGCATTGACAATTTCAGTTCTGGTACGAATACTGTTATTTTTGATAGACAGGGTGATAACGATGTAGAACAAGAATATTCCGTAGGCGACCCAGACCTTTATTTATCATCACTCATTGTCAGACGGTCCACCGTTTCCAGTTTCTAGGGGAATCTAGTAAGACTCTGATCGCATACGCAAGCAAAGCGACCGAAATTTGGTAACACCTGGTTGATATGCAACCTGATGTATAGGTAGTTCGGTCGAGATTTTAACTGATCAAAGCTACCAGGAAAACTAGTCCACCTTAGCCTGCGGTAGTTCTACAACACTAATCGTTCCACAGCTCTAGCAGACAGCAGAATATTTTCTTTAACATGATTTGGGTTGCAACGTGTTGTACATTCTGTTGTCCAAGAATGCTCGCATTCTTATCGTTTTGTGGCATTTCCAACCCAAATAGAGGTATTACAATGAGAGACAGTAAATACTAAGCGAAACCTCGATACATGTCGATAACTCTTGCATGTACACTGTCGATTTACAACAATCCCCAATAAATGACTCTACCTGCATTTTACAAACTTGTGTCAGTTTCTGTAATATTTCTCCTCATTACGAACCTCCAAAGAATTCACAGAACACCCATGGATCCAAAACTTCCACGTATTTGCATGAAAATAAGATTGGTTACAGCAGATCTGACTGTTGATCACCTCTTATTGACAGACGTTTTCTGAGTTCAGGTTACACTTCAAAGCAATATCTCTACGGTTTTCCACAAATACACAAAGTGACCTATAATGTGATATAGTACCACGTGTTTCTGGGAGACAGCCTGTTATCAGTGGCACAATTTCTTAACAGTGTCGTGATCTCGCAACTGCCGGATTCGCCGGAAAAAACTGGTGTTATTGTATGAGGAATAGCTATATAGTTTTAATTGGCATCCCGAAAGAATAAAGATTATTAATTTTTATGACGGCTCGTATAGTGCATCAAGGAATTGTCACTTTGGTGAAGCTGGGAAGTGTGAATGGGGATAAAAATTGTAGAGGGTAAGGTTTACGTACTAGTTAGCAGATTCAAATGAGTCGATATCATTATTGTCCACTCTCTCTCTCTCTAACGTAGGAGTAGCATTGCAGAGTGCCCGGGAAAGATGCGCAAAGCAGGAGCGTGGATGGACACAGATCTGCGTTGTGTTAACGACGTGTGAGCCCCGGGCATGCACACCGGCGCTGAATAATTCATGCCGCCACCGTGAAAGAAAACTTGTGCTCCGGAAGGATTATCTGTTTGCTCGCCGCATTAGGCCAGTTACACCCCTCTGGCTGACTCGCCCCTCTTGCAAATACCCTTTCCTTCCTCCCTTTTTTCTGCTTCCACTTTCCTACCCGACATTAAGCCACTTCAGCAGCGAGGTGAACTGAAGCATTCCCACTGGGAACGGACAGTCGTCCATACACTTGGATGACCAAGTAATCATGTGGTAAGGATCGTATCCCGCGAAAAGAGTAAGTTTCTGGCTTTCGTATTGACGTCGCGGTCTGCGAGCCTTCGATCATCTTTTTGTAGTGTTCAGGGCCGCTTTAAGGCCCAAGCGACGGCTTGGGGCGCCAAGTTGAAAGTATCGCCAGAGGCATCACAAGTGGAAGATTTCTATAAAAGACGTATCACAATTATTTGCGAATCCTGAGATGGCTGAAAGTGTACGAGGGAAAACGGAACGTCAAGTGATAAGTCGCCTGCGCAGAAAAATGTACTCGAACCGGCCCTACGTCCACAGCTCGTGGTCGTGCGGTAGCGTTCTCGCTTCCCACGCCCGGGTTTCCAGGTTCGATTCCCGGCGGGGTCAGGGATTTTCTCTACCTCGTGATGAGTGGGTGTTGTGTGATGTCCTTAGGTTAGTTAGGTTTAAGTAGTTCTAGGTTCTAGGGGACTGATGACCATAGATGTTAAGTCCCATAGTGCTCAGAGCCATTTGAACCGGCCCTACGATTGTCTAACAAAAAAGCATACTAACATCTCGCCAGTCTGTTGAAACATACAGCTAAATGCCCCAGCGAATGGCACCAAGTGTGTGATTAGCCAGTGCTTGGCAGACAGAAAACGATAGTTCAAAGGTAGCCTGCACATTGGTAACCTGCCTCTGTTTTGTCCTCTGCAGAAAATGTTTCAAAAAACTCTAGAAGCTCTTCAAAGTTTTTCAATATTCTCAAGATACTAGAAGCTCGCATAGTCCATCGAGTAGGGCGAAGGGGTCGTAGATTAGGTTGGTCGTTGGTGGTCTCACTGAGTATGCTTCTGAAAAGTCCCATCCTTTTGTTGGATTCCCTTACGTTGTTTATTAAGTCCTTGGCTAAAGCCATAATATCCCTCATAGACGTAAGGTGGCGGAGACTGTCTACAGCTGCCAAGTCTAAACTGTGAGCAGTGCAGTGCACGTAAAGGCTTTGGTTGTATATCCAAAACTGACTTTTTTAGTCCTTTGAACTTACCTCTCATATTCGAGGCACCATCATAGCACTGACCTCTTAAGTTATCCATTGACAAATCAAGACGAGCGAAAACGTCTTTTAAAATACTAAAAAGAGTTTGTGATTCAGTGTTGGGGGTCTCGTATAAGCCAATAAAGTCTTCGTTGATGATTAAGGGATCATCGACAGTGCGGATACAAAATGACACTTGTTCGTGAATCGAAGAATCACTTGTTTCGTCAACCATAGTAGAAAAATGTTCAGTTTTTCTCAACACAGGATTTCCTAATAGATCTATGATCTCGTTTTGAATATCGTGGGACGGCCACTTATACCCCGTACTCCCTAATCAATCTTTAAACTCGGTTATGTCATTATTTCTGAGTTCCAACAAGTGAAAAAAAATTGAGTTTACATCTTCGTGCCCTATAATTGCTAGTCTTTGTCGGCATAGAAATTGCACGGTGGTATAAATTGTCTCAAGAACTAAACGGCCTTTCTTCATATCACTATCTAACTGTTCATTCAATTGGGAGGCCATACTTCGGTCAGTGATAGAATTCAGTTTCAGAACACCTTCTTTAACTTAAACGTATTTTTATGAAGATGGAATTTTTCCAAAAACTTTTTCCAATTAGAAAACCCTTCGGAAGTAAATGTATCTTCCTTTTTTGAAGAAAATTGTAATAGATTTTTAGCATCTGCCTCTTTGCAGGTTTTGCAAAAAACTTTCTCGGTAGATGCTTCATTTTCTAGCCATGTATATTTAATCATCAAGACTTCTGAAATGATCTTCTCTTACCGGATTGTCCAGGTTTCGGCTGTGAACGGTTCTCACCTGACGACGAAGCAATTGACGACACGATAATTGTTGGAGGTTGACTTCCAGTATAATCAACTTTCAAGCGCACCTTTTTGGTAACAAATATATCCATTGCAAACTTCAGTCATAATACACTAAGAAACTAAAGTAAATGAATAAAATATAGTCTTATAAAATAGTCCACTAGACACTAAAGATGGAACACCAAACACGTCTGCAGCATGCACTGAACGAAACTATCCACACTGAATGACTGCGAAAGCAGGGTGGACTTTATATAGCCGCGGCTTCGTAAAGTCTCGAAGCGTCAAGGCAACGCGAGGCGAAGGGTTTCAGGCGCTTCTGCTCCAGTGTTTCTGATATCGCCGGGGCCGCAACGCTGGCCCGCCGGCGCCAGACTTTACCCGAAGGTTCGAACACCGGGACAAATTCTAAGTGTGCCCGCAGCACCATAACACTATCATGATTCACACTCGTCTTCAGTTAACCTGCTTACTGCCGTAATAATTATTTAACTCATTACGAAATGTATTTTAAAAGGTAACCATCATCAAACAAGGAAAAAAAATCCAACATAATTGAGTGATTTTACAAAGCATAATATAACTAATAATTTTCTTAAATTATTGGGGGTGCTCTGCCGCCCCCCCCCCCCCACCCCAAACGAATTTTTAAGGGGCCTCGGGCCCCCGCAGGTCCCATGGAGTCTGCGCCTGTGGTTGTTCTATCCGTGTAGGCCGGTGTATTCATCGCTTCTAGATGCTCAGACCAAGTTTTAACTCCGTACAGCCATTACTTGATCTTTGAGAGCGCAATCAGTGAAGTTGTGTTTTTATTGTATGTTACGAAAATGGAACAGCGGAATTTAGAGCAACGTTATGCCATCAAGTTTAGTGTTACACTTCAGGAATACGCGAGTGTGACTTTTGAAAAATTGAAACAGGCCTATGGGGAATATTTCATATGAAGAGAACAAGTTTTCCGCTGGCACAAATCATTTTTGGAAGGCCGAGAACTCGTTGAAGATGAACCTCGCTCACGAAGACCTTCAACTTCAAAACCTGACGAAAACGTCGAACGTGTGCACGCTCTCGTGAGATCTGGTGAAACTGTCAACCAAGCATTTTACAAAGATGTCCTTGATAGGCTCAACAAAAGAGTAAATCGAGTGAGACCGTGCATTGCAGACAGGTGGATACTGCACCATGACAACGCCAGATATCACACGGCCATTTCCATCACAAATTTTTTGACATCCTGTTGTTCCACAGTCCCCTTATTCACCTGAATCCATGTCAATTTTTCTTTTAACGAAATTGAAAAAGTCTTAAAAGGACGTCATGTTGGGACTCTGAAGAACACTCAAAAGAAAGTGACCGACATGTTAAAGGCCCTGCCAGTTGAAGCCTTTCAGCACTGATACTGGAACACACGGTAGGGATCACGAGGCGTGTGCGCAGTATAAAGCTGTGCCGCTGACGTCAGCGTGAACGCAACCAACCCTCAGCAGCCTACAATTGCCATAACGTATTGCGTTGAAGTTGCGTTTACCAGTGAAAAACGAAGTTGTTTATGGCAGTGTGAATTTTTATTAGTAACTGGCGATTGAGTTCAGAGTTACGTCGTTATTATTAGTAATATTGGAGGATTTCTTAGAGTAAGTTTTTAAGTGAAAGATAATGGTTTACTGCGCGATTGTCAGTTTTACTGGCCTCAACAAACACAACTAAATAAGTTAGTAATTCATATATTTTCTAAAAACAATGAGACTGAACGAAAATGAATGAATGCTTGTAAAAGTGCAGACTTGTTTTCAATAATGAAAGGGAGTTGAAAAGTGAACTCTTGAACATTCCTTCGAAACGCAAGCTGAAAACTGGCGCTGTTCCAACTCTAAATCTACCTTTCTTCGGTGCTGATTTAGAACTTAGTAATGAGCGTAATAATAAGGAAATGTTTGTGCACAAAAACGAAGCTACCGTAAAGAGGAATTTTTTTTTCAGGTAAATGTATTACCAGCTAATGAAGGAATTTCTACTAGGCAAAATATTAACCGTGAAAACGAACTCTGCTCTGAATGTGACTGGCAAAGAAAGAATGCATATTTAAGGACCGTCTTTCTCGAGGTCGCGCTAAGTTACTGAAATTAAAACATATTTGAAAAGTGATTCAGGGCTCTTTTGTGACTGTCAACAACAAGTGGTTATGAAAGGACGTAGTAACTGGTCATCTGAAGCCACTTTATGTTGCCTGTCTTATAAAGCGTTATCTTTTGTCAGAGACGTGTTGAAATATCCTCTTCTCGTGAAGTCAGTATCAAAAAGAAAATTCAGGCAGTTTAGCGTCCTACAAGGTTTCATTGATTTATACCTTAGTGCTTTGACAACTCAAAGCTATTAGCGAAATTTGAAAAAGACGTTCAAATGTTCAAACGTGTGTCAAATCCAAAGGGACCGAACTGCTGAGGTCATCGGTCCCTAGACTTACACACTACTTGAACTAACTTACGCTAAGAACAACACACACACCCATGCCCGAGGGAGGACTCGAACCTTCGGCGGGAGGGGCCGCGCAGTCAGTGACATGGTGCCTCTAACCGGCAAAAAGACGTAGTTCGGAGGCTTTACACCAGTATTTCACGGGCCATAGAAAAAATAGTCTAACTAATATAAAGCTTAATAATAATAATAGTAATAATACACTAAAACCTTGAAAACCTCGACTACTTTCATACCTGTGTATGAGTTAAACAAACGTGCGCCCAGTGCCCATAAGCGTCAATGGAGTGCGATGTGACGAGAGGGTTCACGGTGACGTCACAGCTCACAGCCCCTCCTGCGCGTAACCCGTACCGTGTATTCCGTACGAACGGTGGCAGTTCGCCCAACTCGAGACATGGTTGGTTGGTTGATTTGGGGGAGGGGACCAAACAGCGAGGTCATCAGTCCCATCGGATTAGGGTAGGATGGGGAAGGAAGTCGGCCATGCCCTTTCAAAGGAACCATCCGGGCATTTGCCTGAAGCGATGTAGAGAAAACACGGAAAAACTAGATCAGGATGGCCGGATATGTGTTTGGACCGTCGTCCTCCCGTGTGCTATCCACTGCACTACCTCGCTCGGTCTCGAGACGTGGACGGGAACTGCATTGTTGCCGGTTCCAAGCGACGTTTCCGGTAACCGCATACACATGCTCAAGTGTGTGTATTGCAATTTTTGTCTCTCGTTTGTTTATGCTAAATCTGGCGCTTACCACCATAATCAGCCGTGACAACTCGCAACACTTTGAATAAAAATTTACAAAATAACTCGCTACGATCACGTTTAATGCTCGTTTTGACTACGGCATTAAGGCCAGGTTCTAATGCAAATGCGCATGAAAACACACAGAAAAGATCTCTTTGGGGATTATGGTTGATCATACTTTGAAATTTATTTTACATTTCCAGTAAAAAAACAAAATGGCGCCAGTAATTGTGATTTGATCAACGGCCTGTGAATTTGACGTACGCAGACTGCGTACAGTGTAGCCCCTCAAGAGTTATCCTAAATCAAAAATGGGTAACATCAGTCGATACTACATTAAATTTATGGGAGCTTATACCTAACCACAATGCAGAGCCTTAAATTTAACGATATGGTGCTAACTCGAACTCTGAGTTAGATTTTTGGAGGTTTGTTTCACTATTTATGGTTTCACAAAAAATAGTTAATATTAACAAATTTCATATACTATAGATATACTCTCCCAAGATAGGTGTTTACTTTTCTGGGGTCAGAGATAGAAGTTAATAGATTCAATCATTTTTATTTTATGCTGCACGCAGTTTTGACGAATCGTTTCTCGGGGAAATCCTGTTTAAAGTTTAGGGAAAACTTTTGTATGTATTATTAGTCCAATATACATAAAAACTATATGTTATTATATATTTTTGGTGTCGCTGAAGTTAGATTTTCAGAATTCAAACTGGTTAATCCAATATGGCGGAACAAAAATTATGTTTTGACCAATTTTGACAAAAAAAAACTGTTTTCGTTACTTTCGTTTAGTCTGGAACTCCAGGACCGTATATCAACCTTTCCTCGAACTCGAGTTGTTGCTGGAGAGCAATTTCCTCGTTCTTCTTGGCCAGAAAAGCGAATCTGGCTGAGATGGATGTCCTGCGTCCTGCAACCTGCACACATTGTTCGTCAGCTTATTCGGCGGATATGTTTGCATGTATGCTGCAACGTATATCATTTTGCGAACGTGCGTCACGGCACAGGTTTATTGCCTGAGCGGGGCGTCTCCGACTGAGAGCGCCCCACGGTGGCCGTGACACTGCTTCGAACAGTGGGCTGTAGAAACTTTTGCAACGCACGGATTAAAAATCCTACGTCCCAACATTCTAGAAACATACACCGTTCAACAAATGCAATAATAAAAAAAATCGAATTGTCGAACATTTTGAATGAGAATCTGGCCGTAACAGCAGAGCACTGAGGACATTACTGAACGCTCATTGGTTGTTGGGGACGTAGATGCGCAGAACAAGCCTAATTCGACCGTCTTCTTTCATGATCCCATCTGTAGTATTCGTGCCTTTCAGTGCTGCTACCAAGACTGGAAACGACGACTCCGCTGTGTATAGTTGCCGAAGGGAACTACTTTGAAGAAGACAACATTGTCGTATGAGAAAAATAAATACTTCGCTAGATAAAAAGTTGGTTTCATTACTTTTCTCATACACTTCATATATGAGATTGCTTCGTTTCTTGCGTCGTCGCATTTAGTCTTTACTTTTCTCCCCTCTATAGTGTTTGAGTTAAATGACATTTCAGCACACTTATATCTAATGTAGATCAATAAACGTCTTGTGGTGTGGTTATTGCGCATGTGTTGAGGGCGCGCCTGCGTTGCTGTTGCAGCGGACAAGCTGCCGGAGGGCTTCCCGCAGATAACGCAGTCGCCGAGCACCAAGGTGGTGGAGATCGGCCACAACGCGGTGCTGCTGTGCTCGGCCACGGGCGCACCGCCGCCGCGCATCTACTGGGTGCGCGACATGCTGCCCGTCGACACGGCCGCCAACCCCCGCTACTCCGTGCTCAACACCAGCATGCCAGGTCAGCACACTGCTCCGACAGAACCACCTCACGCCGGTATTACACTATCAAATTTTCTTTGTCAAATAAATCTCGATAGTGTAATAACGAACTTTGTCAAAGTTAGGGCTTCGTCAAATATTCTTTGATCAAATCTAGCGCCTCGCGTTAGATTTTATCAAAGAAAGCGTTTGTCTTCTGTTTGCTGCATGGAGAAACGTAACCACTTGGAGCGCTAGCATCGCTACAGCTGTTTGCCGTTTAATGTAGTGTTTGTAAACATGGTCGCGAAATCCGTGAGCACACGTGACATTGGCGCATGCGCAGTGAAGGAACTCTGAGGAAAATATTTGATGACGGCGTAATACCATATAGTAGAAATATCTCTGGAGTGAACATTGCGTCCTGCGCATCTTGTCAACATTAAACTGGAATTGTCACGTGATCTAGGGACAACGTCCATTGTTTAGCGCCACTTCGCGTCCGCCATCAGGTAACGTCACGTCTCGTCACGTAACACCAAAACATTCTACAATACCTTTCGAATGGAGGCATTCGTACAGGTCGTCAACGGAACGTCACGTCATTTCACGGTACGTCAAGGTTTCTCGGGAAGAAAATTTTAGCGGTACCAGTCTGTTAACATCTTGAGTTAACCTATTTTCACCGCGCTCTTTCTCCTTATAATAGTGGATTTTGTACTGTTGTATCTTCAAAAAAATGGCTCTGAGCACTATGGGCTCAGCATCTGAGGTCATCAGTCCCCTAGAACTTAGAACTACTTAAACGTAACTAACCTAAGGACATCACACACATCCATGCCCGAGGCAGGATTCGAACCTGCGACTGTAGCAGCCACGCGGTTCCGGACTGAAGTGCCTAGAACCGCACGGCCACCGCGGCCGGCTGTTGTATCTTCATAATTATATTTTGTAACAGCGCTTTGTTTTGGTGACAAATTGGAGATGTTCCATGACGACTGGGATATTTTTTCCACTTTCTTACACAACCGAGGTCGTATATCTGAAGGCGAAAAGTTATTTAGGTTTTG
Organism: Schistocerca serialis cubense; assembly: GCF_023864345.2. NCBI lineage: Eukaryota > Metazoa > Arthropoda > Insecta > Orthoptera > Acrididae > Schistocerca > Schistocerca serialis. The sequence goes on along the minus strand of NC_064641.1, from coordinate 863,737,975 downwards.
CGATAACACAACGGCGCTGACGCCCTCAATGTATATGTATAAGAACACAAGTACACGAAGCAAATTCCACCATTGGACATTTTAAGCAAAAAAGTCAGCTTTAATGAAGGAGTAAAATACAGTTGTTTATGACGTTATTAATTACGTAAGAAAAAACATAATGGATAAGTTTAACAGGCTTCATTAATTCGTTTGAAGCTTTCTTTGATGTGTACGAATGTACATATTTTCCCTAGCAAATAATTGTCGATGTTTTGAAACGTTGTCTCACTTCTCAGTAATTTACCAAACATAATTGATCAAGAACATAGGTTATAAAGTTTGCTTCGGCCATTGACAAATTTTGTCGTTGTTAGCTCCTCAGTTCTGACACTATACTCTAACATTTTGTGCATATTAGGGATGGTGATTCAAAACCCGAATTTCGCCGTTCAGTACTGTGTTAAGCGACTTGACGAGATGTGACATGAAACACATTGTAAATACATGCTGACTTGAAGCTTCTGTGACGTCATGCTCGTTCATTTTGCTCTTCAAAGCTAAGAGCCCAATTTATTTCAAATATCAGACGTAAACTGCTATGGTGACTGCAAATGTCTATACTAAATCCACAGCACTTACGAAGGGAATTTGTCTTTACTAGCGATATGACAACATTCAAAATTTATAGGACAAATGTCGGACAAATCTACGGCGTCCCGAGATCACGTGACCCTTGTGGCAACGTATGTTGACAACACAACATCAATTCTGCGCTTCTGAATGCTCACTCCAGAGATATTTCTACTCTATGCGTAATACCACAGTCAAACATATACACTCGGGGCATTCTCTGCTGTGAAAATTGTTACCATCTGACAGTTGGTGAAACACTAGTGCCCCAAGCGGCGAGAAAGCAGCTATGAAATTCAAACTTGTTTTTAATCATTTTTCTAGTTAAATAGCGAAATCGTTATTAAACTTTTGCGTCCCAAGCATTATTAAATTATCAAGACATGAATGATCATGAAACACGAGTGAAATCTCGATTCAGTGACATAAGCTACAGCTTAATGATTAAGAAATACTTTCGAATATGTGTGTAATTGCAGCTTACTCCACTGAAAATAAGAGAATGTAAACACGTATTTCATGCTTGAGAGGAATATATTTCTTTTGTTGTCTGTTATTTATTATGCCAGGCACATCTCGAGACAAGTCACAGGCAAAAAATTATAATGAAGATTACGCATTCAAGTGAGCAACACAGTGACCTGATGGAACAAGACACTTAGGAAATCATGTAAAATAACGAAGAAACTAGACTGAAACTGTAGACTGGTTTGAGACACATTTAAGAGTGCAACAGAGATAAAGTATTGTTTTTTTAAATTTTTTAAGTGTCAGAAAGGAAATTATGTTTTGCATATCATTTCTGATTTATTATGTACAGAGTTTAATGAACAAAAAAGTTGGAGAAATTAGTTTCATTTACAAAAAAAGACTGAATTTATCACTCACGTCATTAACATAAATATCAGATGTTCACTTTCTTGCAGTACACATGAAATTACTATTGTTCTTACAATTCTAATATATAATTTCTTTATCTTACATCTGAAAACAGTTAAAATAATATACCAATATAGCATACCGAAAATGTTCTCCAAGAAAAACTTAAAAATCAGTTTATGTTGCTTAAAAAAGTTACAGTATTTTGGATACAGAATGTGCAATGCTATAGTTGCGTTTTTTTTTATTATTATTATTAACTTCTCGCTTAAAGTACATAATTTGATGGGTGTATTGATACTGGTTACGTTAAGTAACATTCGTTAAACATCGTAATTCATTGTATTTCAGTACAATGAAAGGTTTCAGAATAATGTGCATAGTGTAAAAGTTTTATAATTGTAACGTTACTGGTTCAAATCTCCCTAGTCGCACCATTTTTTCTTTACTTTTATTTAAAGTCCATACCTATTAGCAAATGGGGGAGATTTGATAGTCGTAATAAAATAAGAGAAACCAGAGCTCGTACGGAAGATTCAAGTGATCGTTTTTCCGAAGCTCTTTTAGAGAGTAACGGCAGAGAATAAGTCTGAAGGTAGTTCAAAGACCCCTCTGCTAGGCATTTAACCGTGAACCGCAAAGTAGTCATGTGAATATAGATGGAAATGTTAATTAACAAATATCGAGTCATAATTTTCATCCTTCATTTTTAATTACTGATCTTATGAAAATCAATTAAAATTTGATGCACATTGTGAAAAGCCGTATTGTCAAGTGAAAAAACTACGCATTTCAATAATACTGTTCAGTCTCTAGAAATGGAAAACTATTTCATAATGTATTCGACGATTCACATTATTTTTTTACAAAATTTTAATAATTATAAATACTCGCATTTTCGTGGGGTTAGTAAGTAAATTTGTTTTGTTGAGGAATTTCCATTTGTTAATTAATATGGACACTGTTAAGCTTCAGCGTGAGCTAGCAGCGACTAGGGAAAAAGAGTATAAACGTTTTGCACTTACCAGCGCTCAGAAATCTTCTAACCTTCAAAGGCGAATTTTTCGAGGTCTCTTTTTTTAATTTTATAATGCACTGCTTTAAGAAACTGATGTGTGGCCACTGACATTAAAGTTCTGAAAGAATAAAGCAGATCGAAGCGAGCCAGACCGTAAAGTATCATTGCCAGATTAACATTCCTCTTTTAAAGCAACAAATAAATCACACGAGAATCGCTTTTATTTTTTTACGAACGAACACGAGATATCGATATTGAAACGTGACCTTACTAATGTTTCAAAATTTGTCATTTTTTGTTAAAAACAATTTCAAATCAGTAAAAGTCCAAGTAATTTATTTGCAGTGAGTGTTTAAGGAAACGCTGTTGCGTAAAAGAGGAAGAATCGCCCAAGAACAACGCTTCTTCAAACTTTTGATGATCCAGTACTTTCAGAAAAGACTGTTGACAATAACTTTGGACAATTAATTACTGGACATACTAAAACATTTGTAGTGTCCCAGGAAAACAAAGCAAAGTACAAAATAAAGATTAAGAAGACGCAGAAGGACAAAATTCGTCACAATAAGACGAGTGAGCTAGGCGATGATTGATCAACTTCCGACGCCACAATCCTCGTTTTCTGTACACGCACATTCTGCAGCATACTCAAGATCTCAGAAAGCCTCACTTGGCACTGCCATTTCATCGCTGACGCACTGGCAACGTGCTTGGCGGCTGATTTACAAGCAAGCACAGGCACGAGTAGTCGATTTTGATCAGAAAGTCGTTCGTGTAAAACGGGGATGTAGAGTTTATGCAGGAGCAACAATGGGTACATATCACATGCATTTCTATACTGGTCTCAAGTCCGGAGGCCACTTCAACATTGAGGGAAGTTGCCTAATGTAAAGAGTAACTGTGCGTACAGTTAAAAAAAGAGTGGGCCCTCTGCTGGCGTTGAAGACGCTTAGGAGCTCCCTCAGCGGGTCTTTTGTTTCTGGAACTGGGGGAGCGTTCGTCTCGTAGTAATGGCGAGGTACTTGTTCGCCGTTCCCCACTTCTGGCGCCATTAAGGGACAGCGGCACCTCTCTACAGTCTTCGGCTCCAATTCGGCGCCACTCCGTGCCCGTAAAATGGCATTATCGGGCATTTGTGTGTCAGCGCCCGCCCCTGGGACCATTAGGGGGGTGGCGCTCCTGCGGGGGCTTATATCCCATCAGAGCGCCCACTGATCCCATCCCGTCTGTAGCCGAGAAAGTTCCGCCTGCGAGCCGAGTGGTCCCCATTGTCTGTCTGTCCGCTGACGACGTTCGCACCTCGGGCTGCGCCGGTGCGGGTCTCTTGTGTTAACGCGACCCGTGGAAGCTGCTTGTCCGATGCATTTCAGAACCAGCAGCGACACGGGCGAGGCATCATTATTCAAAGAAGGATCCAGGACTACTGTAACATCATTTCCTGGCCGCCCAACAGACACCAGAATCGGAGCTAGTACTAGTCTGATGTTATGTTGAAGACTGCGTACATTAGAAGTCAAGGCGGCACTTGCACGTCATTGCTCTCTCTCTCTCTCTCTCTCTCTCTCTCTCTCTCTCTCTCGCCTAAGGATATGAGCCCGTGCAGGCGACATCAGTCTCACGTGACGAGGAATGACTGCTAGTCAGACAGACGCGCGGTGCATGGAGTATCAGTGAGCGTGCTGTCCCTGTGTAGAATGGGGAGGGCGCTCAATTGATAAGAGTTTGATTGTGATGGCCTGGAGGCTCGGCACGAGCATTTCGGAAACTGCACGACTCGTCGGGTTTTCGAGGAGTGCTGTGGTGAGTGTCTTAAACATGTGGTAAAACAAAGATGAAACCACGGCCACACGTCGTGGGGTTGGGCGGCTACCCCTCCTTACAGACGTCGAACGTCATACAGGCTGGGCAGACTGCTAAAACAGGACAGGCGCAGAACAGTGACGGAACTAACATCACTTTAATCCTGGGCAGATTACAAGTGTGTGAACTCAGTGCACCGAACACTCCGACCGATGGGCCTCCGCAGCCAACGACCCGTGCATGTGGCGACATGCACGTTAAACGGGCCGACTTTGAGCAAGAGAGTCACCACAGGACATTTTAATTTCTACTTTCTATACTTTTACAAATAAATTCATAAAACTTTGTCACCATGACCAGGAAGGATTGAGGACTCACACTCATCGCAGTGGAAGTTCAAAAACGTAGCAAAATATCTTTTTTTACGTGTGAAATTCCATCATTTTTTTTCACTTATTACTGGCTGCATTTGTTGCTATAGGTACACTTTTCTTCCTAAGTAAGAGATTCCTCGACGAATTTTTCATAGCATACAAGCAGTAGTTACAGGTGTATGAAACTCCAGAATTTTCCAAATCTATTACAAAACTGTGGAAAAAATTGAGATAATTAACTATAAAACTTGGTTTTTTTCTAAACATGAAGTTTAAATTGTAACAGTTCATTCATTTTTTTCATAAATTAAATAACTTCTAGAGTTTCATACACCTGTAACTATGGTTTGTATGCTGTGCAAAAGTCATCGAAGAATCTCTCTTACTTAGGAAGAAAAGTGTACCTATAGCAACAAATGCAGCCAGTAGTAAGTGAAAAAATGATGAAATTTCACATGTATAAAAAGTGTTTTGTTACGTTTTTGAGCTTCCACTGCTATGAGTATGAATCCTGAATCCTTCCTGGTCATACTGTTAAAGTTTTATGAATTTATTTGTAAAAGTATAGACAGTGGAAATTAAAATGTCCTGTGGTGCCTCTCCTGGCTCCAAGTCGGCTTGTTTGACGTCCTACCCCCCTTAACTCCACGACATTTCCAACTACGACTGAAATGGGCACCGGACGATGGCGCAGTGGCTGAGCGTTGCATGGTCTGGTGAACCCTGATACCCTATTCAAGGGCGGGAATCGCTCGTCTTCCCGGGGAACAGGTCCTTGACACCTGTAATGCGGGACGAAGACAAGCTGGCGGCGGCTCCATTTTGCTCTGGCGAACATTCCAGTGGGCATATATGGGTCCACTGTAGCTCGTGCAAGGCACCATGACGCCCAAGAAGTATCGTATAATAGTTGTAGACCACGGACACCCATCCCTGACGATTATGTTTCCCGACGGCAGTGGCATTTTTCAACAAGACAATGCGCCAAAAATGTCACAAGGCCAGGAATTTGATGAAGTGTTTCGAGGAACACAGTGGCAAGTTCCAGTTGATGTTCTGGCTCCCCATCTCCCCAGGTTTGAACCCGATTCAACACATATGGGATGTGGTTGAAAGTGATGTCAGAGCTCATCCTCCCGGAATTTACGGGAATTAGATGACTCGTGTGTGCAGATGTGGTGCCAACTCTCTCCAGCGGCCTAGCAAGGCCTCATTGCTTCCACGCCACGACGCGTCGCCTCTTTTATCCGTGCCAAAGGTGGACGTACCGCCTGTCAAGTATATGGTCATAATGTTCTGCCTAATCAGTGTAGATTGTAGGAGTCTTAGCTGTATTGGTTGCTTTCCTTACTTCCCGCTACAGTTTCGCGAGAGTGACAGAATCTGAGAAGGGTGGCGCTGCGATCGTTTCATATGCGTCGACCCGTTACCCTTACTGACAAGGGGGTGTTTGGTTTGGTTTGTGGGGCGCTCAACTGCGTGGTCGTCAGCGCCCGTACAAAGTCCCAGTTTTTGCACAGTCCAATTTTTACACAGTCCAATCTAGCCACTGGCACGGTTGATGATAATGATGATGAAATGAGGAGGACAACACAAACACCCAGTCCCCGGACAGAGAAAATCTCCAACCCGACGGGGACCCCGTGACTGACAAAGGGACGCCACGGCGTTGGGATCACGAATTTACTTCAAACTTTGTATACCTTTAGTAGGCCATTAAAACGACGTAATGTGCACTACTCTGGCAATTCCGAGAAAAACGCAAAATAAGTTTTACGCGTCTGTTACGTAACTGACGTATCTGTGCGTACCTGCCGGACATTATAGAGTTCATGGTGGTCAACTGGTTAGCGTTCGAGCTTCGTAATACCTAATCGTATGAGGCGACGGTTCGACTCCCGTTCAAACCTTCGTGCTTGTAGTATCTACATCTACATGGATACTCTGCAAATCACACTTAAGTGCGTGGCAGAGGGTTCATCGAACCACCATCACAATTCCCTATTATTCCAATCTCGTATAGCGCGCGGAAAGAATGAACAGCTATATCTTTCCGTACGAGCCCTGATTTCCCTTATTTTATCGTGGTGATCGTTCCTCCCTATGTTGGTGTGTGTCAACAAAATATTTCCGCATTCGGAGGACAAAGTTGGTGATTGCAATTTCGTGAGAAGCTTCCGTCGCAACGAAAAACGCCTTTCATTTAATGATGTCCATCCCAAATCCTGTATCATTTCAGTGACACTCTCTCCCATATTTCGCGATAATACAAAACGTGCTGCCTGTCTTTGAACTTTTTCGATGCATTCCGTCAGTCATATCTGGCAAGGATCCCACACCGCGCAGCAGTATTCTAAAAGAGGACGGTCAAGCGTAGTGTAGGCAGTCTCCGTAGTTAAGTCTGTTACATATTCTAAGTGTCCTGCCAACAAAACGCAGCCTTTGGGTAGCCTTCCCCACAACATTTTCTATGTGTTCTTTCCAGTATAAGTTGTTCGTAATAGTAATACCTAGGCAATAGTTGAATTTACGGCTTCTAGATTAGACTGATTTATCGTGTAACCGAAGTTTAACGAGTTCCTTTTAGCACTCATGTGAATGACCTCACACTTTCGTTATTTAGGGTCAACTTCCACTTTTCGCACCATTCAGATATTTTTTTCTATATCAAGTGTAAATTCTGTGATATTCAAAAATGTTGCAGCTACGCTATTCGTTCTTGCTACATTAAATAGCAACGTCTCATCACTACGCAGATTAACTGCCAAATGAGGCCTGCGTCTGCAGATCAAAGTGCTGAGGTGCAAAGCAGTTCCGCGTACCTTACCTGATTGCATGTACAAGGAATTTCGTAAATCACGACAGGCATAAATTTTCGAGAAAACTCTATTCGTTTCTTCATATACTTGTCGATAGTTATAAATATAGGCACTATTTGTTCTAATATTTAAATTTAATTAAAAATAGTAAGTAGTGAATAACATGAAATTCACTAAAACTTCATGCAAATAGATTAAAAATTACGTTTGAGCTTGAGTCGAACCGTCGCCTCATACACGTTTGTTTCATGAATCTCCGAAGCTAACCACTTTTTTTTCCTTAGGTTCGTTTGGTCAGGGCGGACGTCACATGATATCCGTTCAAGTTGGTCGTCGATTCTTTTACGCAGTTTTTTTTATTACAGAGGACAATCGGCCCTCTGACCGAACACGCCGGCAGTTAACCATCTGAACTCCAGCATCCGCGCACAGATAAATCCGTTACGGTATATAAGAGACGCGTAAAACTTCTCTTGCGATTTTCTCGGAATTTCCAGAGTAGTGCACGTTTCGACTTGCACATTCCGTTGTTTTAATGGCGTACTGAAGGTGTACAAAGTTTGATGTAAATGTGTGATTCCACCGTCGTGGTCTCCCCTTGTGAAGCGCGCAGGAGTATGGGGTTAATCGTCTCTTGCAAGGGGGACCGCGCCTACTCGTGTTCACCAATTTCGTTCAGATTTACTGTGTATGCAGGACTTGGCCAGAAATGAAAGTGACTGATGGTCGAGCGTTTAGACAAAAATAGCATTTTTGACGCGGGTTGGACGAGACATGAGTCATCTATCTTATCTCTCCAAGTAACGGTTGGCGCAGCGGAAAATTAATATTTTCAAAAAAGGCGGGAAAAGGAAAATTTGGAATTGCAAATAAATTTCCAGGAAGGGATTGTAAGGCGTACACGAGAACTTCGTATGCAAAAGTAAATAATTTTATTATTTTACTGTTCACGGTTTGCACGTAATGCGGCGATATTCATCGGGAAGACAGGGGAAGCAGTAATTTTCACGGCGCCTTACACTTGCTGTAAAGGCCACACTTTGGAATTACATCGTCACTTTAAAGTTTCTGTATAAAAACAAACATAAAAGATTCTAAATTTTGAAAAACACTGCCCTCAGTCACGAACACAATTAATTTGTAACCTAGGTTTCGGTGTCACAAGAGACACCAACTTCGGACAAAACTAAAACTAAATGTTACAGCATAACGTACCAAAAAATACGAAAGCTGCGGTCATACCTGACAGCGTCAGATAGTCAGAATTAAAATAAAATGCAACAGAGGTGCAGGCCACTAGGGGCTGCCATGTGTCCTCTACTACAGTCAACACAAAACTGTAAAAGATTCTCTCTCATCGCACAGTTTGGCAGTAAACCACGCATAACATACTGTTTCGCCAAGTATTGGCAATGATAACTGGTGACGGACAATGGAATACGTTTTGATGCAGGCTGCTCGGGATGTGACTGCTTTTTCACTCTCGATGAGATTAGAGCACCATTTGATCAAATTCTTCACCTGACGATGGTAACAGAAATCACTAAGTTGCATTAGCCGCCGAGGGCTGCTCGAAAGCAAAAATGAAACTAACGGAATACGAAGCCCTGTACGCTTTAATTACCATCCTCTCTTGAAATGTTATTTACCGTGTTCCCGTGGACGCTGTAATTTCTCTGAAATTTATTTGCAATCCCAAATCTTCATTTGCCTTTCCTATTTTCGCGTTTAATGAAACTGTCAATAGATACGATATATTGAGCATTATTTCGGTTTATTTGCGGTGTAAGTAACGGAAAATCTGAAAATAAAAGGAACTGTCAGCACAGGGAGTCGAACAAATGCCCCTCACATTATTATCCTGCACTATTTCCGGTGCCCCAACCGCTGCCTTGTTACTATGCTAACATAAAAGGTTCATGCGCCCCCCCCCCCCCCCCTTTTCCCGAAAATGCTTCTTTTTTTCCATATGCTTGGTAATTTGCGGCTCACACTTCTGTCACTTACATTTCTGGCCGAGGCGTGCATAGACCAGAAATTTGTACGAGTAGGCGTGGTCCGCTTGTTAGTGCGGAAGCTGAGTGGATGCACGATTAGGCCGAAAATAATCGACTCTAAGGATCAGCTGACCTATAACAAACCTACTGTACGTTTTGAGAGGCTATGGATGATATGATACGAAGATTAGGCACTGCAGTGCAAAATAATGTGCTCCCTACGAGGAAGAATGATGCCTGGAAAAAATTCGAAGCTACCAATCATACTTCATATGAAAAACATACAAAGTTCGCCTAGTCCAAACAAAATGGTTGTATTCGTGTTTATTCCACCTCCACCATGAAAAAACATATGTGCTCCATCAAATGAAGGAAGGGCACAGAGCAACAACACTGTCGTGTCTATGCGACCAAGAAGTGCGCTATTTTTGTATTATTTTTGGGTATTGCAACTTGTGTTTATGGGCTAATAGCGAGTTGTGTAGCTTATCATCAATTCCTGTTACCATCCAGTTTCAGCCTGTGACCATTTTCAAATACAGATGCACATGAATGACACATGAGTAGTTGTATTTAAAATGGCAGTAATTTGTCTTACCTAGCAACAGGAATTTGTTCCCACATACAAGATTTTTGCCTTTAGTATTTATTTCATTTACAAGTGAGATCTCTGCCCCTTTTCTATAGCTTTGGCTTTTGCTTTTGTTTCTTTGGATTGTAAGAAGAGAAGTTTATCATGGAAAGCCTCTATAAAGCAAGTACAGATTTAGATGATAACAAAGTTAGGAAGTATCTGTAGTCTGCAATGTTATTGGTTTATTGTTATTAACTTCACTGTACTTTATTAGCTAACAGATTACAATGTTTCATAAGTGTTGATAAGTTAAAAATATCTGCCATTCTTTATTCCTCAATTATGCCTTATAAATCTATATTTTGTTACGTCTATAGAGCTGCTAGGCAGATTTTGTGAAGCATTACAAAATATTTTATTACACGGTATATGGGGATTACGTGTACTGCTCAGAGTTTCGTACAAACATTTTGCTACAATTTTCTTTTAATGCAGCTCCCAGAACCTGTCAGTTAACTGACTTAATTGGTTAGCATAGAAAAGTGTTTTCAAATGTGATGATGCTATTTTTCTTTTTCTGCTTATATAAATGCTTCTTATGTTGTAACCACTTAGTCAATAAGTTGCGCATTGGTTGCAGGAGCACTTCAGATTACTGATAGTGAGGAAGAGGATCAAGGGAAGTATGAATGTGTAGCTGAAAATGATGTGGGAACAGAATATTCACATTCCATAATGCTTTATGTTAAAGGTAAGTTTGTAGAGGTAAATTTGATATATCTGATGTAATATTACTTCTATAATATATTCCTCATTATTTTTTCAATATTATTAATTGTAGATGTGTATGTTTTGTCTGATTTACTGCCACAGTTACATACACAGTCTTACGTAATAGCTATGTCTGTGCCACGTTATAACATACATGCCTATTCAACAATTTTACTTGTTGGCCAAGAACCATACAGAAATAATTTGACTTGGAACCAATGGTCTCAGCTCTTAGATGGCCTGCCAGATTATTTTGATATATTTGGTCTCTACATTTAATTTTAAAAGAACTGAAACTTTTTGGTTAGTGACCAAGTCAGCTTTTCTTCACCTTTATCTTACTGTATGAGGAGAAATGACCTACAGATTCTATAAACATTTTTAACAGTTGCATACCAATGCTGTATGTTGCACTGGCCAACGCCAATGGGAGGGGTCAGCGACTGATCCCACAACCATCACACATTCTCTATTTAGGATAAATCACATTACTTACGTATTTCCATATTTTTGGTAGATTATAAGACTAAAATGTTGATAATTGTTACTGGGAAAGGGTTTCTGGGACATTTTAGTAAAAAATAAATAGTTTTTTTTGCATTTATTTTTATTAATTTCACAATTACAAGGATTACTCAGATTCACATTCAGAACACTTTACAATACGAACTACTTCTTCTTTCTTGGTGTGTGCAGGGCAGATATACTTCCTGCAAGAAGTGAAAGCCTTCATGTACTTACGGTCTTTGCTTCTGGCACATAAGTAAGAGCGTCCTTTCTTTGGCAGATTATGCACAGCTGCATGTGTTACTTTCCGTTGCGGCTCCGTAATGTTGTTTCCTCTGCTCACAGCACCTCGATTTTGATTACACTCATACCCAAAATTTGATGACGCTGTAGTGTATTTTGAATGTAGGCCTACAGCAGCCGGCCGGTGTGACCGTGCGGTTCTAGGCGCTTCAGTCTGGAACCGCATGACCGCTATGGCCGCAGTTTCGAATCCTGCCTCGGGCATGGATGTGTGTGATGTCCTTAGGTTAGTTAGGTTTAAGCAGTTCTAAGTTCTAGGGGACTGATGACCACAGATGTTAAGTCCCATAGTGCTCAGAGCCATTTGAACCATTTTTTAGCCTACAGCAGTTTGAGCGCGTCTTTTCATGTTGAGGTCACAAAGTCCACGAGCAAGATCTTTCAGGTACTTCTTTCTTCCAGAACTCTTTTTTGGGTAATTCTTTGTCCATTCCTTGTGTGTATCTTGAAATACAACAGATGAATTGTATGCTGCTATGTCAATCAAGTTGAAAAACACCGCCATTGGCCATCGACGCGTTGCTCGGCGGCAGCTGTGCGTTCTTACACACTTATCGAATGTATCCACTCCTGACTTTCTGTCCAAGGTAACATTTTTTCCCGGTTGTTTCAAGTTAGACATTTCTATCAATCTTCTAACTATTTCAGGGCCACCGTTATGGTTCTTCTCATTAGCGTGCTTTCCAGTGTAGGGATCTGCAGCGAAGCAGTGCTACACCTTCAGTTATAACAATCGCTATAACTCAACAATGAGTGTAAACCAAAATCTGTTCTTATTGTCAATTGTAGCAATTATAATTACGATAAATGTCGTGTATTTATTTAATAAACTACTGAACACGACAGGAGGTTTAGCCTAAAAACTTCGATGGGGTCAGTTACTGACCCCCGCATTGGTATGCAACTGTTAAGGTATTGTTATGGAAAGGGAAAGTTGCCACTCACCATATAGCAGAGATGCTGAGTCGCAGGAAGCCACAACAAAAAGACTGTCACAAATAAAGCTTTTGACAAGTATGGCCTTGAGAAGGGCCGAAAGCTTTTGACAAGTATGGCCTTGAGAAGGGCCGAAAGCTTTATTTGTGACAGTCTTTTTGTTGTGCCTATCTGCGACTCAGCATCTCTGCTAAATGGTGAGTGGTAACTTTCCTTTCCATAATATTGTTACATTCCATCATGGATTTTTCATTGTTTGACATTTCTTCACTTGTTTTTCTACTTGTTATTTCATTTTGTATTTTCACTATAAATGAAATTTTAATAGATTTTTTTTTTTTTTTTTTTTTTGCCTCATGTTTTGCAACATTTATCCCTGTTCTTAGCACTTCCTTTCTTTGCTTTTTTGATTAGTATTACAAGTGGAATATTTAATTGATAACTTATTTAATATACAGATTTTCAATGCTTTCTGAAATACTGTGATAACAATAAATTCGAGGAATTCATAACCAGAAACATTTTCTAAGTGAGTGGAGGCATCATAACCAGAAACATTTTCTAAGTCGGTACCAGAAAAGATGGTTCAATAAGAACTTCTACAGCAAAGTCAATTTCACCTGTCAAAATAAAATAATACTGGAGGAAATGAGGCTAATCAAGAAATGTGCAGGGAAATCATGTGGAGTAGTAGGTCAACTGAGATTTGATGGGATGTGGCGGATGAAATTACTAAAGAAAATGTGAAAATCTTAATGTTTAGAAATGTCAGATGCAACCATTGATTAGTCATATGCAACAATTGATTATTCATAGGTAAAGGAAGAACAGGCTGAAGTAGATGGATAGATCTGACACAAATCAATAGTAACAGAGGAAGAATAAAGAACAAGCACAACATAGACAAGAAAAAGGAAATGCAGGAGATACAAGAGAACCAATGTGGAATGTAAATCAGAGATGAGAAATGGAAGTTAAATAAATGGGGAAGATTGCAGAGATGTGAGGGGAATGGAGAAGTGTATAAAAAATTAGACAACAACAGTAATGATTCGTGAAAGTTGTGGCTAGATGGATGGAAGAACAAAACACCTCTTGTAGAGCATTTTCCAATTCTAGAGCTTCTGATGGGATGATGTTTGCAGAAAGAAAGTGTTAGAAATAATACAAATCAGTCATAAGGTGAAACAAGCACTGATTTAATGGCTTTTGGATTGAACAGCATGCTCTTTGATAGGCTTTGTGTATTGCCATTATAAGCTTTCAGTTTATTCGATTTTCAGCGACAGCTTATTGGCCCATGTGCCAAAATGCTGATAGTATGCGGCATTTCATAGGTGTGCCTCATCAACAGTGAGGTTATAAATTGGTGGTTGGGGCAATTCACAACAAAATAATTCTTTATGAGAGTAATCATAAGAACATGAATCGTATAGCAAGGTTTATCACAAGTTTTCAAATATCATCTTTTACTAATTTTTGCTCTGTCCTTTTCCCGACATCTGAACATGGGGTCATGGTGTCATCGTGGTTTTACTAAAAAATTCTTCATCAATCTATTTTCTCACCCCCCCCTCCCCCTCCCAGCCTGTACATCATCCCCCTCTCTGCCCAACCTGACCCCAACTGCTGCATATTTTATTCAATGAACTTGTCAGATGTATTCTTTTTGTTTTCTAACACACAGCTAATGAGATAGAACAGCCTGCCAACAGTAATATAAAATGAGATTCAAAAGCTATGTTTATATAATAAGGCTAGTGACATACAACATCTTGATTATATTCAATTCTTCTTTCATAAACTCTCTACACAGAAGTGATATTTCTGTAGCAGAGTATAGGACAATGAAGCTTATTTTTCAGCAGATCTAGCTTCATATTGAGAATGTTCTTGTGTTTTAGTTTGTCATAGATTTTTGCTTCCAAATTGTGGGGTGTTGAGCATTTAATTTTATTATTGTAATTGATGAATACCAAGTACCTATTAACTTGTCTTTATTTCTTGTATTACATTAAGGAAATAACTGTATATGATATAAATTCTGATTTTCTATTTATAAACATAGCAATTCCACAGACATTTATGGAAGGGATGTTAAAAGTTCTATGTTTCAAATAATGGATGACATGGTTTCCTTGGCTGTGTGGGCCACATGTTCATAATTTATGCCGTAGTTTTTCTAGGGACATAACATTGTTTAAACTTCCCCAAGAAACAACATTGTCTTCTTACTGGTTGACAGTTACTATGGTATGTTGCTTTATGTAGCTCCATGATACTACCACAAGATAAGATTCGCACTGCAAATGCAAAGCTATATAATTTACTAACTAGCTAAATATGGTGCATATTCCAGTTGAAATTTTCATGTAGAATTAATCCTATAAATTTAACAGAATCCACTTACCCCAGGAATGGCCAAAATTTGGTATGCAAGGAGTGTTTTTGCATGCGTGCATAGCTCTCCCATCTGGCTGCACACTTCCCCCTACCTCCGTACCATGTTGTCTGAGCATGAGGATGGGAAAGTGAAAGAAGCAGCAAATGCAGCACTTACAGATAGCAATGCAGTCACACTGCATGTAACTTAGTTTTATGTTTCATATTTGTCAGTAATCTAGATCACAAACAAAACAAATTTTAGATATTATTTAATTAGGTATTTTTGTGTGCTGAAGACATAATTTTTATCTGCTACAAAGTGTCGGTATAGAGAGAGGTGCAGACAGATTCATAAATTTTCAAACGCAGGTTGCCACATAATCATAACTTATTTAGTTTCATAATCAAAAAAACCCTTTCACCCACGTATGTTGATCGAAATTAAGGAGATGTGGAAACTCGTCCTGAGGAAAACAGTTTATACCTCATGTATAGTTATATCATAAAATAATTTCTCTCTTAAACAGGAATTTCATTGCAGATCAATCAGTTCCATCTGCACATGCTCAGGGGCACTTTAAACTGAAATGGTAGATGTAAGAAGGGCAGTGTCCGGAACATGTTTAGCAAACTATCTTTGTAATTCTTTCAAGGTCATAATTAATTATTCGAAATCCATGTTTTCTTTGATACCATTGAGCTTAAGGAATTAGACAGTGTTTTTTGCCAAACTTTGTCTCTTCCACAATGTGATCTTCTTTTTAAATGCTTCCCCATCAGATCAGAAATAAGTTGTTTCACACCTTGCAACAGCTTATTGTGGGCAATGTGCAGACAAGTCCATGTAAAATGCAGTGTCTGCTGTCTATTCCAGATGTTCTAATTTTTGTTACTGCTTTCCTTTTTCCTTCAGAAATTCAACAATAGTGGGTTTGAAATCAGAAATTTTTTGTAGGTATGCCCCTTCATGTAACCGATGTACTTTACATTATTCTATGTACAACTCCATAGAAAACTGTTGCAACCGACAGTGGAATAATGTGTGCAACTTCAGAAAATTTACTACTCATACCATCAATTTCATCATATCCTTCATGTCTGCAAATTTATCACAAAATGCTTTTTGATGTCGGAACAATGAATCCTATCTGTCACTTTTGTAATTTTTTGCTCTTTCATTGTCAACTAAATCTTTAAATTCTTTCTACGTGGTGTTATCAAGCAAGTGCAAAAACTTGATAGTGGTGCTCCCCCCTCCCTCCCTCCCTCCCTCTCTCGAGTGTTTGAGATAGGATGTCAAAAATTTTTAAAAAATCGAATTTTCTAAAATATGTTCATTTTGTAGTGGGCACCTTCCTGAAGGGTTTGATACATAAAACATATGTTCGATGAAATGTAAGACATGTTACTTAAAACGTGTGCCAAAGTGTAGTGCCAGGCCTCTTCACACAGCATTTTTCTATACACATCACTGTATTTTGCTCTGTGGAATTCAAATGTGTATATTTTGTAATGGTATCCATAAAACCTATATTCAGGACAGTGGAAATTAAAATGTCCTGTGGTGCCTCTCCTGCTTCTAGTTGGCCGGTTTGAGATCCTTATCCCCCTTAAAAAAAAACAACCTCAAACTTAATACTTAGTGGGATTATTTGTAACTGGGAGTTTAAGTACACTGCATAAAATTTGTGCTCTTTATTGCCTGTTAGCTAATAACTTTCTCTTTTGTTGATATAAAATTGAATATAGTAAACGCAAAAACCAGTAAAGACAAGACTAGCAAAACAGTACACATTTCTTCAATCCTAAGGTCCCAGTATTTTTTCCTCTCTAATTTTGCTACAGTTTTACATGGTGTGCTTTACTTTCAGTGGAAGAATCTATTACCTCATCAAATTTCGTTCAACATTTTGCTGCATGAAAACTCAAAATTTCGTTGTCTAATACTGAAAATGCTGTTAATACATATAGTACCCATGACTGGTGTGGTTTCTCGATTTGATTTGATTACATCTGTTTTGACGCTGTCTGCTAGATAAAATGAAATAGGCCTTTCTGATATTGCAGCAATTGTAACACATGTCAAGTAAATGTGGTTGTTTTGGCACAAATGGTCATTTTTACCCACCTCATTTACACACATAACACCATGGGAAAGCTTTTATTTCTAGATGCGATGGGGATTCTCCTGGCAGACATATTATGCACACATTCAAAAATCAACTTATGATTTGTCCCAAAATCAACTTAGAATGTGTTCAGAAAGCAACAGGTCTGTGTTACAAAATCATATGAATAATCGACAGACCAATGTACACTGAATGCTAGGCGCTTTGTGAATATGAATTTAGTGTCCCCTGAAATTGTCGTCACCTGGGGCAGATACCCTAATAGTTACGTAACTCACCATCACTCATAATAACAAAATTACTGACATGCGAATGCAGCCATGGGTAGCAGGTTGTGTGTGTGTGTGTGTGTGTGTGTGTGTGTGTGTGTGTGTGTGTGTGTGTGTCTAATCAGTATTCAACAACCAGAAGAGATAATGAATTGGATAGGCATGCATAAAGGATAAGTAATTGGTTATCATCCATCGTACATGACTATCCATTGTTGTGCACATCTTCTACTGGATGAGTAGTGATCTGTCCTCACATATATTTATTTTTTGTAACAAGTGTTACACCCACAGCATAGTAGTGAATAAATTTGTATCATTCAAAAGTGGTGAAGTTTCAAATGTTTACAAGACCCGTAACACTGGACTGTTCAGTATTAACTGTAATATTTGAAACATTATTAATCAGGTACTATATAAGTAATTTTGGATTGTTCCAGTCCGTCGAGTGCCTCCACAGTTCTCAATCCCTCCACCAGAGGTCCAGGAGGTGATGTTGGGTGCAGACCTCAAGCTTACGTGTGTTGCTGTTGGATCACCAATGCCTTATGTCAAGTGGCGTAAAGGTCTTGATAAAGACATTACTTCAGATGACAAATTACCAATTGGTAAAAATGTGCTGGAGCTTACAAACATACAAGAATCAGCAAATTATACATGTGTTGCTGCTAGTGCACTAGGTGTCATAGAGGCAACAACAAGTGTGAAAGTACAGAGTAAGTAATTTAGTCTGTATTTAATGCCTCATTTAGATGTTACATAAAAAATTCCAAAACTGTAATTTAGTGTGATACCTCAGGGAAGGCAGCTACTTACATCAATATTGTTGTAATAACATTTTTTGTTAATACCAAGTGGAGTGTTCTCAAGTATTTTGTAGTATATGTCATTTTAAAAGAAACTTGATATTATACAGGATGTGTCACAATTAATTAAATGCATTATATTATAAAGTAAGAAAAACTTCTAAATTAGAAAATGTGCAACAATCAGGGTTGCAGGATTACATGAATATGTGACAGATACAAATGCCTACTTTGCAGTCACTAAGAGAGGAGCACCCGCAGGTGTGCTGAGAAGTAAATGGATAAGGAACATGAATATGTTGTCGTTTCTGTCTTGTGTGAAGACTGTTTCTTTATTTCCTATCTTCAGGAGTATAGAGATAATTTATTAAAAAACCGTGTACCTATACAGCTATGCAACAAAAGGTCCATTAATTTGTCAGTGTGCTGAAATTTAGGCCTTCATTCTGATAGTTTTCTTAACCTGCAGCTCTTCCAGGACCACCAACAGATGTCACTGTGTCAGATGTCACAGCCACATCGGTTCGCCTGTCCTGGAAATATCGCAATCCAGAAGATCCTCAATACTATGTAATTCAGTACAAACCAAAGTATGCCAACCAAGCATACAGTGAAATCTCTGGCATTATAACAATGTACTACACTGTGAGGGGACTTAGTCCTTACACAGAATACGAGCTCTTCGTCATTGCTGTGAACAACATTGGCCGTGGACCGCCCAGTGCCCCAGCAGTTGTCACAACAGGCGAGACAAGTGGGTTTTCATTTGTTAATAGTTAATTATTTGATTCAACTGTGCGTATGTTTCCATTACATATTCTGTGAATACTGTAAGGTTTGGTCGCTGTGAACACCTGATTATGTTAAGGAAGATGTTCAGCTACTCTAAATAAATAATCTCTCTCTCTCTCTCTCTCTCTCTCTCTCTCTCTCTCTCTCTCTCTCTCTCTCTCACACACACACACACACACACACACACACACACACACACACACATATTCACTCACTCTCTTTCTCACTGTGTGTTTGATGCTTCACTGTCTACCCAGCAACTGAGTGGACATAAATAATGGAATTCTAAAATCAGAATTGCTTTTTTAATAGGCTGTGATGAAAAGAATACATGGAAAGGGACAAGTCCTTACTGCAAATAATACATTTTCCTGGAGCATGCTTACATGTTAATATAATGCCATTAATTAAAAACAGCGATTCATATCTTTTCTCATTTTTTCAATATGCATCATATTTTTTGCATTATATTCCCAAATGAACAGTATCTTCTTTTACAAACTGAATAAAGGATGTTTGTATTGAAGTATTTCAGTTTTTACTTAGTTACCTCTGCATTAATTTTCTTGCCATTATACAATATGTACAGATCAATAGATAAATATACAGATAAATTAAAAATGAAAGAAATGTATACATAGTTTTCTGAACTGTCGAACCTTGTGAGGATGAGGGAGGCCGAGTTTTATCACATTTTGGCCACCCAAGTCCTCACAGCAGATAGGTCCCTCTCGTTTTGGGATCTGAGTGACCTTCTCCACCTTTCCCTTACTCCACCCTGATGAAAGAACTATATAACTTATCTAGAATAGGAGACAGATTTAGTGCAGTTTTCCTTAGAAGAAATTATATTTTTGCATAATAGGTGTGTGTGTGTGTGTGTTTATTTATTTTTTTTCCACAGGCATGAGCACATGTATGCATACACATTCTGTGCACATTCAAGTGCGTGGTGCATGTGCGCATGCACAGAGAGAGAGAGAGAGAGAGAGAGAAGTAGGGCATGCAGGATTTCATATCACTTCTATCCATATATTACTGCATAATTTGGAACAAGTTATAAATTAAATGTGACAAAATAATACAGTTATGTCTACAGAATGACAGAAATATTTAACACGCATTCTTCTTCATACATTCCTTTCTGATTGTTAGTTTTCTGCTTCAAGTTAGAGATTATGAAAATGTTGCTGCTTCTCTCAAACTAACGTTAGCAATTTCCTTCCTTTGGTGCTGTACTATAATTTGCTTTCTGGTATCTGTGGCTTATAGTCAATATATTCAGACAAAATATGTAAATGAGTGTGCTTAAAAAAAAAGTTTTATCCCAGTTCATATGACCAACAGAACCAAATAGTACAACGTCTTCTCTCCTCCAGCCGTGTTTATTTCAAATATTGCGACTCTTAACTACTCCACACAAAAATTTACATAACTCATAATCCTTTCAATGAAATTTTTTCATGCCAACAGTAGTTTTTAACAGTAGTCTTGTTTAGCTAAAACTGAAAATTTTTGTAAGATTTTTTGTACCCTAGTATTTTTTGACTTAAGAAGAGAATTTTTTAAAATTTGCGTCATTTTTATTTGCAATTTTTGAAGAGCTAATTTTTCAATTTTCATGCCCAATCTCGGAAACTATTCGATGGATGGCATTTATCTCAAACTTGGAATCTAATCGATGGATGTAAGTTGTAATTTTCTAATGTGTAGTCTTACTGTTTGTGAGGTGTTGCGCAAATGAGAGAGAGCAAATTAGTAAATGTTTAGCTGCTTTTTGTCTCCAACCCTCTTTGAATCTAAATGCTGGTAGTGTGTGCTATGTCGAGCACTTAAGTATCCACTATTATATCACTGCTTTGATGTCACTGTAATTTCATCTCACAATGCCTTTCATTCTCTCATAGCACTCACAAGTAGGTTAAAAACTCTTTAACCTGTGTTAGATGCCGTACCACACCAATCTGGTATGTTGTTAATTTTTTCTTCATCCAATGATTTAATTATTTTCCTGCTTGGTATTCACCAGTTCAGCAGCACTGCAATGTGCACTTTATAAAATATCTGCACTCTGAGTTTTAGAATATAACAGTTGTCACTTACTAACTAATTTCATTTTTTGTCAACAGTGTTACATTGTTATTAATAACTCATTGCATGTCAACATTCCTGAAAATTTGACATAAAAATTTTGTTTTTAATTGTCAAATAATAATAGTGAAATATTGGTTTAAAACTCTCAAATACTGATTATATAAGTTTGTGATATTGTGAGAATATAACTAAATAGTCCACAAACTTGTAGCCCCATCTTTATACACAATAGATTAATTGAAATTTTATTTTGCCTTTCTAGCTGATTCTTCCTATGGAGGTGGCAGTAAGTTGGAGACTTTTTCATTAATGTGGTCTGCATGTGTTGCTTTTGCTTGTGTGTGCTTGTGTTTTATTGCTAAGTTACTTTGAGCAGGTACACCATAACATGATGACATCTTTGTGGAAATACTGCTACGCATTTGTTGAAGGAAACAAAGGGGGAGGGGGGGGGGAGATAAGATTGAACTAATGTCTTCTTTCATTAAACGAATTCTTTTTTTTCTTTTTTTCATCATACTAAAATAGAACTCACATAATAGATCACAGGGAGATGGGGACAAATCGAGAAGGAATTTCTGAGTAGAGAAAGGCAGTGTTAGCTTGAGTGATGGTACTGCGGAATCAAGTAAAAGACAGTGAGAATCACTGACTGAGCTTGTTTCTTATCATCTGTGGTTATTACCATATTTTCTATGCTCCAGATATATGAGCACATTATACACATCTCTTGCTATGTTACTATCTGAATACCTACGAAGCCATGAGGCATAGGTGTTCTCATATGAGATTAACAATTTATTGTTTTCTTTATGGCTGTTACAAAAGATAAAAGTTTGTTGTAAAGAATGTTTTGAAAAGCTTTTATTCTTATTTCAAAACTTTCTTTGCTTATAATGCTCACTTGCATATTGTGTAATGCACTTTTTTCAGATTAGTGTTTTCCTTTTGCATGTTGTGGGACATGTGAAGTAGTTTATTAAGAGTATGCAATTGAAATTGTTCTCTTAGGACTATCCTGGACCCATGTTAACAAATTTGAGGAAATGCTGTTCACATTTCCTCACCATACTTATGACAATAGTTATCATGTATTTTATAGGTGGGTAATGGAGCCCATCAGGAAAACAGCAGGTAGGTCGGGAAAGTAGGTCAGTGTGCATTTGGTATGCTTGTAGGAAGGTCTTGTCTAAGATAGCCTGAAAATAATATCTCACATCGGTATGAATGATGATTGGGTTTTGAGGCCATACTCAGCTCCTTTAGATACTTGGCAGCTATTGTCGCACACAGAGTGGAAGATGGGTCGTTATTTGCAGCATTTTGCTAAGACTCAATGACAGTCCTCAGATTTCGATTTGGGTGGGATGTCTAAAACAGAGGCTCAGACAATTCTGCATCGATCTGGGATGGGAGTTTCTCAACCTCCACTATTGACTAAAGAATTGTAGGACCCATTCATCAGGTCAGGCATGCACTGAACAAAGAAAGTAGCTAGTGAGTTAGTAGAGTGAGTGTAGCATGTACATGGACAATGTTAGATTAGTATCCCTCCATGCAGTCAGTGTCAAATTACCTGTTGTGATCAAAGAAAGATCTTTCACATTACTCATGGAGGAGAGCTTTAACGTAGCTTGTAGAGCAAAAGAGAGAATATTGATGTAGTATTAGTAAAATGCAGGAGCAGGCCCCAGAATTAACCTCTCTTATTATATGCAACTATGGCCATGTAACATTAGAAACAGATAGCTGTCTGAAACCGAAAGTTTGTAGCAGTGAAATTCAGGTATGATTATGTGTTTCAAGGATAGGTTGGATGGCATTGTTAGCAACATATTTATTGCTGCAAAGAACTCAGTAATATCTACTGATGTTATTACATATCTGAATTTGAAATAATCTGGACAAAGAAAAGCATCAAAAGTGGGTCAAACAGGGTAACATAGGTCGACAAATTTTGTCTTGTTGTCTAGGATTTGCAAGAAAATATGAATTTCTGACTAATCTATTGTGTCAGTCATAAATCTGAAGCCCGTTTCTCTAAAACACATGAGGGTTTTGCACCACCACATCACCACCACCACCACCGTTGAAACATATACCCAATGAATTCCAAAAGCAATTACAGGCAGATAGAGGTAAAATGGAACCATAAAATGGTAAAAAATTAATATTATATATAAGAACAAAGATGAGGTGACTTAACGAACGAAAGCGCTGGCAGGTCGATAGACACACAAACAAACACAATTGTGTTTGTTTTTGTGTGTTTGTTTGTGTTTGTTTGTATGTCTATCGACCTGCCAGCGCTTTCGTTCTGTAAGTCACCTCATCTTTGTTTTTATATATAATTTTTCCCACGTGGAATGTTTCCTTCTATTATAAAAAATTAATATGAGACACATATAAATCAGAAGAAGCAAATGCGGTGATTTGGACACTTATCAGATGGAGGCATTACTTCAGTTTACGTTTTCCTGTGAATGAACACTGTGTTCTTCCCATTGAGTGTCACTTCTCCTTCATGTGTGATATGCCGCCAGTAGTCAGACATCATGTTCATTCTCCAACAACCTTGGTAATGACAATCCAGAGTTTTAAGTTCCTGATGGAACCGTTCACCGTGTTCCTCTGATGTGTCAGCTAAATTGTCCAGAAAATTGTTTATGTGTGACATTAGACAATGTAGGTTTTGGGAGACTTTACATCCTAACTGTTTAAACAATTATAGCATATCTTCTAACTTTGCTTTGAAATCCAGGGTGGAATCTAACAATATTATGAAAAGGAAAGTTGCTACTCATCATATAGCAGAGATGCTGAGTCGTAATAGGTACAACAAAAAGACTGTCACAAATAAAGTTTTCGTGTGTGTGTGTGTGTGTGTGTGTGTGTGTGTGTGTGTGTGTGTGTGTTTGTGTGTGTTTGGTCTATTGTTGATGAAGGTCTTACTGGCCGATAGCTTTATTTGTGACAGTCTTTTTGTTGTGCCTATCTGCAACTCAGCACCTCCTTTAAATGCAGAGTATCAACTTTCCTATTCATAATACTGCAGCATATCTTCTGCTATTTCTCTGTAATAGGGCTGCTCATTCTAGCCAAGGAAATGATGCATAATATTTTTTAAGCTTCTCTAAGCTTGCTGTTCTGTTTCCATAGTTGTGCTTTTAAAATATTCATTACACATCTACTTATGTATATAGAGTCCAACAAATATCCCATTTTTTCAACTTTACAGCTGATATATTTGGGGTTGGTTGCACTGGTATTGGAAATGGTTTCCAGTTTTGTCCACTGTTTTCACATACTGCTTATCGGTCCTAATTTGATGTGCAGTGGAGGCAATAAAATGTGATGTGGATTAACCAAATGCTCATTCACAATGCTCTTCAATCCCACTATCAGGGTTTTCCTCTGAGACCTCTCTCTGTGACTCCAGTATTCATGATGTGCTCTACTGTCCCACTCACACATTTATAAAGACATCTTTGTGTACCATGTTTGCTGTTTGAGAAGAGTGCCAGTCAGTTTAAAGTCACCACATACAAGCCTCTGGTGTTTTTCACACTTCACATTTTGAAGGAGTACTTTCATGGCACTGTATGTTTCTTTAAGTGTACTGAATATGCGACTGGGATTGATGCTGGTTCATTTCCAATATGTAACAATACTGCTTCCAAACTTTGCTTTGAATAATCTATAAATAACCTCCACTGCCTACTGTCATAATTTTGAACTTCTGCTCTGATTATTAATCCAGTGACGTTTTTGCAAAACACTGTTAAACCATCTTCCACAATATTTCCCTGATGCCATTATTATGATTTTTTACACTTTGGAAGTACATTATTTTCACTGAGAGATGATCACAGAAGTTGTGCTGAGTCTTTCTTGAGTCCCAAGTCTTTCATCAAATTGTTAAGTTCTGTTTGAGTAAGAGGTTTTGGGTTAGTTTCAGTACTACAATCGGAATAGCAAGATTCACTTTTTACATGAGTTGCCGCGACTTCAGAGAATTTATGTGTATCCACTGACATTGCTAGAGATGAGATTGGCAGCTCTGGACCAAGAGGTAGAGTTCTGATTAGCAAAACTAAGTTCAGATACTAGATTTTGTTTAAGTTTCTTCATTGTATCCCACTACTTCTTCCCGTTGCACCATACCATGAGAATAGTGAAGTTGAAACATTTCATTTTACCTTCACTCCATTTCCACATAAAGGGTGGTGCAAATGATTTGCTCTGATCTTAGACCTTCATGATGAAATAAGCGAAATATGATTTTTGCATAAATTCTGTTATTTGTCAACAAATTATCATGTATGTTCCATATGGAACAAAATATATATGGGCTCTTCACACATTGCCTTCCTGAGCAAATTTTTGATGAAATAATATCACTCACAACAACATGTGTAAGCACCTTATTTAGCTCTCACACTCACTCGACTCTTGATTTCTGCAGCGTCAACTTTGGAGGTCAGCTTTGGAACGTCAGCTTTGAAGGTCGTTTCCCATGTCAACCTGTGTAATCAGTTGCTAGTTACAGAATGGGGAGCTTCATGATGAAGACTTGTGCCACAGCCAAAGATTCATGTAAGATTGTTCTGAACGTCTTGTTTGAAAATTACTTTGAGCAGATAGAAAACTAACTCTTCACATGTTAGTGACCAACAGACCCAAACTTTTCAGATCAGTTAGTGTAGGTAGTGGCATCACTGATAGTAAATCTGGTATAAACTCGATGACTACAGGCATTATAAAGAATGTTAAGAAGTGTAGGAAAATATTTTTGCTTCACAAGAGTGACAAGGTACAAATTACAAAGTACAAGAGCAGTCAGCACTAAATATTTAGCTCAACAAAAAGTTGCTCAGTGGCACACAGATGCATAGTAACAGAACATGCCAAAAATAAGATCAAAATACTGAACTCAGTCTTCTGAAATTGTTTCACTGTACATAAACAGTTCCTCCTGTCAATCATCAAAGAAATGTCAGAATAGTAGATATTGAGATGTAATCACATATAGGAAAACCAACTAAAATGGTTCATTATGACATTTTTGAAGAATGAAAATCACCTGTATAAAATAGTTGTGCCAGATGTACCCTCCACCTGACACCAGACAGGTAGTTTGTGGAGTATAGATGTTGTTGTAGATCTATTGTCTATCTCAGTAAACATTTCTGAATTTGATTTGTGTTGTGAAATGATGTGGTACATGGAGTGTAGTTAGTCCAATTTAACAATGTTTGAGTCACATGAAATCTGATTAATTGCATGTGAAACAGATAAAGGTTTGACTGTTTTGGTTTTATGTTCAAAAATGGCTCTGAGCACTATGGGACTCAACTGCTGAGGTCATTAGTCCCCTAGAACTTAGAACTAGTTAAACCGAACTAACCTAAGGACATCACAAACATCCATGCCCGAGGCAGGATTCGAACCTGCGACCGTAGCGGTCTTGCGGTTCCAGACTGCAGCGCCTTTAACCGCACGGTTTTATGTATAACAGGGCTGAACCAAAACTAATAGTGTACTATTGATATTAGTAACATACTTTGGATAAATTATTTGGACACTTATACATCCATTTTGAGAAACTCTAAGTAGATATTTATTCATATTGTTTTAGTCAAGTACAAATAACTAACAATTTTTGAGGGACAAAGGAGCATCTGCTTACCACTCAATAATGAGGTTATCAATGCATCAAAAGCAAAAAAGTTTAGTAGCAGAAAGATGTTTGAATAGTGAAGCAAGATGCTTTGTATTTTAAGATGATCTACTACTACTTCCAAGAAGTGTATATGAAATCAGGATATGCTGTTCAACTCTTACTTTTAAAAAGTCACTTCTCCAAGAGATACTACTCCTTTTCTGTGCGCCTCATATTTCTCAAGGTTTCAGTTTTTTGTTACTTTATGGTTCCCAAAATTACGATTATTAACAAAGGTGTCACTACTAGTTTTCCTGTAAACATTGAAATTAACTACATGTTGATATAAAAATTTGAAAGTAGATGTTGATGAAGAGTGACATTCCACAAGCAGCATGTCATAAGGGAAGAGTTGGAAGAATAACATTAGAAGTCATTCAAAGAGGGAGATGGGAGCAGTGAAAGTGAAACAGAAATAGCATCCAACTTAGTAAGAAATCTCTGTCTGTCATCTTTACTGTTCTTAAATTTTTTGGTTATGTTTAATACATTATCTGCGCCCTTCAGAAAAGAGATGTTATTACTACAGTTGTATAGGCAATGCAGACAGAGAGAGACAGAGAGTGAGAAAGAGAGAATGAAAATACAAAGAAAAAAATGAGGAGGATGAAAACAGAGCATGGTGCAAATTCAGGTATGAACTAAAAGGAAACAAAGTATTTTGCTGCTTTCACCTATGAAGCCCAAAGTGCAGATTTATTCTTTCGTAGTTAAGCTTTGATAGGATATGTTACTTGCTAATTAGTGTGTTCTAGAGCTGTGGCCATGATTTGTGAATGTAAACACTATAGTTATTCCTGTTTCTCATCAATAATATCCCAATCTGTCATCTTTACTGTTCTTAAAGCTTTTGGTTACATTTAATACGTTATCTACCCAATAGTTGTTTGAGATTTTGTGGTATCTCTGTTGCTGTTGTTACTGGTTTTTGCTTTTGCCGATGCTGCACAGTTAAATGTTGTGTTTTCTGCACTTGTTTTAATTTTACCAATTATTATTGCATATTTGAATAATCATCTTGCTAATGGTCATGATCTTTCATTTGTATTGCATCCAGTACTTTTTATTTCTGGGACCATCAATGTGTAGAGGTGATTGCATGACAGGAGTGTTTGCTATGTTGTTCTTAACGTATGCGTCTTCAATTGTGCAGAACCAGGGACGGCACCCAGGAATGTCCAAGTCCGGCCACTGAGTTCCAGCACGGTGGTGATTCAGTGGGATGAGCCTGAGACACCTAATGGACAAGTCACTGTAAGCACAGTTTTTGTATCTAAAATACATTAATCTCTGCTGTATCTCTTTTTTTTCCCACTTAGATTCAAATTAGCTACTACGATATGGGATTAAGAATGTGTATTTCTTTCTTACTAGTTTGAAGACCCTGAAATTTGTTACTGAGAATACATCATTTCATAAATAAGGTGATTTTATACCACAATGTGAACAAAGTATATAGTTAATAATTTTATGATAAGGATAGAGTGCTACTGTTCATGTAGTGGAGATGTTGAGTTGCAGACAGGCACAACTGCTAAAAAAGTGAGCTTTCTACCAACAAGGCAGTCTTCTAAAGTAGACATACACACACATTCACACAAACACAACTCACACACATTACCACAGTCTCTGGCCAATGAGGCCAGACTGTGAGCAACTGTGTATTATGGGACAACCGATCTAGGTGGAGGGGTCATGATCTTTCATTTGTATGGAATCCAGTACTTTTTATTTCTGAGACCATGCAGACTGACAGCTTGTTGGCTATCATGACCACGTAAAATGCAGCACAATGGTTGCAGCTTAGCTTGTAGATTACATGACTGCTTGTGACTGGACTCAAGCAGTGGTGGTGGGAGATGTATGGGACAGGTCTTGCGTGTAGGCCTGTAGATATGAGCCATGAGACAAGGGATTGGAAGCGGAGGTGGAGCAGCGATTGATGAGAATGTTGTGTGGGTTTGGTGGGTGGTGGAGTACCACTGTGGGAGGGACAGCAAGGGTAGGATATTCCTCATTTCAGGGCACAATAAGAGGTAGTCAAAACACTACTGGAGAAAGTGATTCAATTGTTCCAGTCATGGGTGATACTGAGGGTAGTGCTCCTTTGTGGCTGGACTGTGCGACTTTGGGAGGTAGTGGATGACTGGAGAGAGAAGGCATGGGAGATTGTCCATAGTTCATAATTTTTATATATTAGCACACTGTATAAACATGACTAATAAACATTTACTTACAAAGGAAGCACATGTTATGTATTACCCAGCAAGGGGAAGTGCTAATGTGACAATAGCAGGAACTAACTTAGTCACGTGGATAGCTACAGTCTCACTCCAATCAAAGTAGTGCACATTGTTGTGTTGCTGTGCGAACATGGATGGTGAGCATCAAATATGTCCCTGTGGGCTGACACATTTTTATCTTTCTTTGACAATCAGATATATACAAATGCTGAAATATTTTCAAAACTAACAAAACAACACTAATTGCAGGCAGCCATATTATCTTTCGTAGTTGGCTACTTTTTAAATTATTATATCCACTTTTTCTTGCTGCAAATGCTCTCATCCACAGTCATTTGCTGGTGACAAAACATTTGGCAACTCAGAAAGGGAGGGCAGTGGAGAATAAGTTCTTTGAAACTATCCATAAGGTGGTGGGCAAATAAAAAAGTCTATATGATAATTAAAAACACATGGCAAAGGATTAGAAATAAAACAAATACAGCTTATTAAATAAAAATAATGAATAATGTAATTTTCATACAGATTTAAAAACAATAATTTCAGAGCACCTGATGTGATTCAATCAAACAACTTCTTGCTTTTCAGGTACATGTTTCATTCCCCTGTGCTACACCACTCGTCAGGAGAACCAATTAGTCTTTATACTCAAAAGTCTAGAGCATGACACACATTCTTTATGTTGATTACCCATTTAGTAGTTCCCAAAATGTTTGATTGCAATAATGTTCAACCTGTGATCACTGGGCAGTTATTTTCCATAATGTGCACGATTTGGCAGGAGTAATACAGATAAAAAATTTTAAACATCACTTTTTCGATTGCCTCCGCTTTCTATTAAATAAAAATACTGCAAAGACACTGATAATCTTGCTTCACAGAGTTGACTAAATTGGAACAGCACATTTATATACTCCATTTCTTTTAGACAAGTGGCACTCGCAAAGTGATGTTTGATTGGGTTAACAAAATAGATACAGGCTTAACGAATGAACATGACAGTGAACATCACATTAGAACACAGGAGTGTCTGTCAGTACCTACTGCTCTACTTCGCCCCTCCATCTTTCTTGGGCATTAACACAACAGTGCTGCCACTGTGGCAACAGTACCACTTCACTTTGTTGAGTAATAAATTGATTCAGATGATGGCCAGCATCATAAGAGCCCATTTCAATGAACCACTTTTGTGGATTTGAGTTGATTGCCATACATTTACATATCAAAACTGAAATAATATAACACTGGGTGGCCATTACAAGTTTCATTTAGTAATAAATAAAATCCACAGAGTGTGGCTTTATGATTTTGTTTGCCAAGCATTTAAACCGTGTATATTCAGAAAGGAGAGGAGAGCATGAAATATTTTCACTGTGAGAAACTTTCTTGTGTACATACACACTACTTAATTTTCAAGTGAATAATAATAATAATAATAATAATAATAATAACCACACAAAATCACACATTTGCTATACATGGATGATCTAAAACTACTGGCAGCAACAAATCAACAACTCAACCAATTACTAAAGATAACAGAAGGATTCAGCAATGATATAAGTACGGCTTTTGGAACAGACAAATGTAAGAAAAATAGCATAGTCAAGGGAAAACACACTAAACAAGAAGATTACATATTGGATAACCACAGCGACTGCATAGAAGCGATGGAAAAAACGGATGCCTATAAATATCTAGGATACAGACAAAAAATAGGAATAGATAATACAAATATTAAAGAAGAACTAAAAGAAAAATATAGACAAAGACTAACAAAAATACTGAAAACAGAATTGACAGCAAGAAACAAGACAAAAGCTATAAATACTTATGCCATACCAATATTGACCTACTCATTTGGAGTAGTGAAATGGAGTAACACAGACCTAGAAGCACTCAATACACTTACACGATCACAATGCCACAAATATAGAATACATCACATACATTCAGCAACAGAAAGATTCACATTAAGCAGAAAGGAAGGAGGAAGGGGATTTATCGACATAAAAAACCTACATTATGGACAGGTAGACAATTTAAGAAAATTCTTTCTAGAACGAGCAGAAACTAGCAAAATACACAAGGCAATCACTCATACAAATACATCGGCTACACCACTGCAATTTCATAACCACTTCTACAACCCTTTAGATCACATAACATCAACAGATACGAAGAAAGTAAATTGGAAGGAGAAAACACTTCATGGCAAGCACCCGTATCATCTAACACAGCCACACATCGATCAAGACGCATCCAACACATGGCTAAGAAAAGGCAATATATACAGTGAGACAGAAGGATTCATGATTGCAATACAGGATCAAACAATAAACACCAGGTATTACAGCAAGCATATTATTAAAGATCCCAATACCACAATGGATAAATGCAGACTTTGTAAACAACAAATAGAAACAGTAGATCACATCACAAGCGGATGTACAATACTAGCAAATACAGAATACCCCAGAAGACATGACAATGTCGCAAAAATAATACATCAACAGCTTGCCTTACAACATAAACTTTTAGAACAACACGTTCCTACATACAAGTATACACCACAAAATGTACTGGAGAATGATGAATACAAATTATACTGGAACAGAACCATTATAACAGATAAAACAACGCCACATAACAAACCTGACATCATACTCACCAATAAAAAGAAGAAATTAACACAACTAATCGAAATATCCATACCCAAACAACAAATATACAAAAGAAAACAGGAGAAAAAATTGAAAAATACATCCAACTGGCTGAGGAAGTCAAAGACATGTGGCATCAGGATAAAGTTGACATCATACCAATTATACTATCAACTACAGGAGTCATACCACACAATATCCACCAGTACATCAATGCAATACAGCTACATCCAAACATATATATATACAACTACAGAAATCCGTAATTATTGATACATGTTCAATTACCCGAAAGTTCCTAAATGCAATATAACACATACCGTACAGTTAAAAGGAAGTGACACTTGATCAAGGTCCGCGTCACTCCATTTTTAACCGGACTAAACGTCTGAGAAAGTGAAGGAAATAATAATAATAATATTTACCACTTATTGGCTGTGGTAAGTTATTTTAGATTAAACAATCGAAAGTCGAAGCTGGAATATCATCAGTGTTATGAAAAGTGTGATTGCTGCTTGCCATAAAGATGATGCATTGAGTTGCAGACAGGCACAATGAAAAGACTGGTATACATTTAGCTTTCAACCAAAGTCTTCTTCAGGAAAGAAAAACACATACACTTTCACCCAAGCAAGCACACCTCACACACACATGTCCACTGGTTCCGGCTGCTCTGACAAGAATGCAACTGAAATGCATCAAATGGGAGCAACACTCTGGAGTGGGCCAGGGAAGGGAGAAGGACAGCAGGGTATTGGTCAGAGAAGAGGAAACAGCAGTGTCTGGTGGAACGTGCAAGGACTAGAGTTGGCAGGTCAGGGCTGCTAGGTACAGTGTTGGAAGGCTGTGGGAGAGGGAGGGGGGGGGGGGGGGGAGAACAGGGAGTAGGAAGGAGAGGAGCAAGTAAGATGAAGAGACTGTTAACTGCATTGGCAGAGAACAGCTCACAGTGTGGGTGAGGGGATGAGGAGGGTGATAGGACAGGGGGGCAGAAACAGTTGGGTGGAGAGTGTGGGGACAATGTTGGTTGAGGCTGGTATGGTTTTGGGAGCAGAGAATGTGGTCTAAGGATAACTCCCATCTGTGCAGCTCAGGAAAGCTGGTGGTGGAGAGGAAGATCCGGATGGTATAGGTTGTGAAGCAGCTGGTTGTCCGGAGTTGGGGGGGGGGGGGGAGGTTAATTTGGGGGAAGAGACCAGACAGCAAGGTCTCATCGGATTAGGAAAGGATGGGGAAGGAAGTGAGCCATGCCCTTTCAAAAGAGCCATCTCGGCATTTGCCTGAAGTGATTTAGGGAAATCATGGAAAACCTAAATCAGGATGGCCAGACACGGGATTGAACTGTCGTCTTCCCAAATGCGAGGCCAATGTGCTAACCACTGCACCATCTCACTCAGTATGAAGCAGCCAGTGAA
The DNA here is from genome assembly GCF_023864345.2 of Schistocerca serialis cubense. Lineage (NCBI taxonomy): Eukaryota > Metazoa > Arthropoda > Insecta > Orthoptera > Acrididae > Schistocerca > Schistocerca serialis. The sequence goes on along the minus strand of NC_064641.1, from coordinate 863,704,867 downwards.
CTCAAGTGTGTTCAAGTGCATGTTGTGCCACAGAATGATACACTCTGCTCTTGGCCACAGTTTGCTGGTGGCCATTCATCCTAGTAGACAGCTGGTTGGTACTCATAACAATATAAAAAGCTGAGCAGTGATTGCAGCAGGCCTGGTATATGACATGGGTGCTTTCACGGGTTGCCCAGCCTCTGGTGGAGTAGGATAAGCATGTGACAGGCCTGGGACAGGAAGTGCTGGGTGAGTGGATTGGGCAGGTCTTGCACCTTGGTCTTCCAAGGTACATGGCCCCTGTGGCAAGGGATTGGGTAATTAGAGTGGCCTAGAGATGAACTAGGATGTGGAGGTTGGGTGGGTAACAGAACACCACTTTAGGAGGGGTGAGAAGGATCTTGTGCATGATGCCCCTAATTTCAGGGTGTGATGATAGATAATCAAAGCCCTGACAAAGGATGTGGTACAGCTGTTCCAGTCCAGGTAGGTATAGGTTGGAGGATTAGAGGTGTGTGAGGATATTTTATATGTGGTGTTTATATTTTAGCTTAGTGATATGCTAAAATTAATTTTTTATAATTGGACTCTGTCAGGAATGAAAATGAATAACATGAATGGCTGTCCTTCACTGTCCAAACTTGTGAGAGTAATTCATTGAAAACTGACTCATAAACAGAGACTATTTTGCTGTGTTCCATAGGGTTATAAGGTTTACTATACAACAACACCAAATCAACCAATGGCATCCTGGCAGTCACAATTGGTGGACAACAACCAGTTGACAACAATCAGTGATCTCATCTCACATACAATCTACACTATCCGTGTGCAAGCATTCACAAGTGTTGGTCCTGGACCACTTTCTGCTCCAGTGTTGGTTAAGACACAACAGGGAGGTAAGAATATACCAGCAGTTTTACATTTTAGATATTACAACTGTTTTATATTATTTTTGTGTGAAGTGTTTCATCCTGATAACATGTTCCATTGAACATTAGCAAGATTTTTATGTAATGCTCTAAATGAGTTCATTTACAGACTACAGATTTGTTGTGTGATGAGTATCTACTGATCACTTACAGATTACAAAATAAGACAGTGGCTTAAATTTAATAAAAATGAAGCATATCGCTCTTTGACATTACTTATGTTTGTAGTAAAAGATACTTAAATCTGACAACAACAGTAAACATCTTTTTGTTGTACACAATACATGCTACTGATTTTTATTAAAAATTCATCTTTAGAGAAGAAGTCATTGAAAAGTTAAATTAAAAATTTTCTTTGCTTCCTGTTGGACATTTATAAATATGGATATCAGTACTTATTTTCAAACTTTGCATTGTTTGTTACAAACTTCATTAGTGGGTATATATAGTGAAGATGTACCTAGAACTCCAGAAGAGAATACTACATTTTGTTCTAGTTTCCTTATATTATGAAAGCGTAAGCTTTCACAGGTGGAGTCTGTTTCAATAAAACTCATTTGGGTGTGTGACCACATGATGATGTGATAAAACTACTGTGATGCTTCTTCTGACCTTGATGAAGACTGCCAGTGATAACAGTTGAAAATTAAGTAGTTTTGTCATATATTGATGTTGTCCCAAACACGTAAGAATTTTACTAAAAAACTCCATATTATTGTTGTAAAAGTAGATGCATTCTTTTACAAGGATAAACATAATTTTTTCAGTAGTTTATGTTTTCTGATATCTTTAGTAAAAATTGTATTACACTATACTTAAAATATCTATGAAAATAATCAGTTTTTTAAAATATAATGTAATTAGATAGATAACAAATCTACTCACCAAGCAGCAGCAGGGGAAGACTGAATCAGCCTCTCCTCCTCATCCCGTCTGGTACGTCTCCCCTGACCTGGGACTCGGGGTGACTTTTCTGAACTCTCCCCATTTCCTAAAGCCTCCCCATAAACTGTCAAACATTTTGTAAAACTTAACTATGCTTGCCAAATACTTGATCATGTATAGTGCTTTTTGATGTTTTTGTCAACGTATATCATGTTTGAAGCGTTTGCCAGAAATTTTGATTAATGGAAATTTTTACAAGATGCCAGACATTATTTGTAATGATGTTCTGCCACATATGTTTAGTGAAAAATTGTTTTATTACAATTTATCTCATTATATTGTGGGTTTTCACAACCACAGAAACTGCAGTCAAGTATAAAAACAAAATAGCACTGACAGTTACCAAAATGGTAGAGGTGTAGCATCTTTCCCAGCCATATATTACACATGAAAAGCTTATGAACAGAATCAGTATTTATGCATAAAGTCACATACAAGTGGAAGTGGAATGAAATAAAAGAAATCAAAGTTCTCTGGTTCTTCCATGGATGATGTGGGCTATATGTTCCTACGTTGTGGTATTATAATGAACTGTCTTAGAGGAATAAGTAGAAGAGAATAAATTTCCGAAAACTTGTGTCTTATTTTTCAATGCAAGGGCAAAGTAAGGCTAAACAAGTTATTGAATGTTTCACTGTCCATCTGAGGAAAGTTGATGTAATCATCAGGTTCTGAATGTAACATTCCGACTAACAAGTTTTCAGTTGTATATTTCTCTCTCATTTTAAACCATTCCATGGACCAGTGTCTTGTTTTCTTCTTCTTTAAATTCAGTGCCAGAGTCAGTGTTGTTTTTTGTGGTCTTCAGTCCAAAGAGTGGTTTGATGCAGCTCTCTGTGCTCCAAAAATGCTTTATCTGCATTTGTAGCCATTCACACTAGTGCCAAAATACAGCACATGTAAAAAGCTTCTGTTCAAAAGTAAGGTAAAATTGACAGGCTTTAAATGTACAGGCTTGTTTGACACATCCATGGCTGGGTAAGAATCAACTCTACAGACAAGTTTGCTCGTTTAAGAGGGCCTTAACAAATTAAAAAAAAAAAAAATCATTATCCATTCAAAGAAAGTTGATGTAATCATTAAGTTCTGAGGGTAGTGTTTCCTTTAGCACATATTCATGGACAAATCTCTCATTTTAAGCCATTCTTTTTCTTCTTCTTCTTCGTCTTTAAACACAGTGCCAAAATCAATCCCAGGACTGGTCTGTCTGCATTTGTGGTCAGTCCCACTACTGTCAAAATACTTACGAAGACAGACAGAATCTGCTTCAAAGTGAGGTTAGATCGACAAATGCTGTTTGAATGTGTATGAGTTTGCTTGGCAAATCCGTGGCTAGATACGGGCAATTTTGTCAAACACGTTTGATTGTTTACAGGGACCTTAAACATTGCCAGTGCTTCCTCTTCATCCCTCTTCCTTTGCCTTCAACCATTCTGTCAGAAGAAGGAGCTACTGACTCAGAAAGCTTACACTTTTACTTAACTTTTAGAGGTTTTCTCCTGCCACTACATGGTGGGCAGATTTTTTTTATCCATCCAATTGCAGTAAGGGCACCCATGTCTGGACCTGGGTCCCTGTCTCTTAGGGAAAGGAAAAAATGTAGTGTAGTCAGATGTTTTTCTTTCAATAAAATGATTTAAAAGGTGGTATTAAACAGGTTTTTAGTAGGGTCAGAGCTGGAACTTCTTTTTGGCTACTTACAAGTCACCATTTATCTTCCAAAATATTAAAAGTGCTCCATACCTCCAGGTCTAGCACATCCCTGCAAACTATTGTATGGGCACCCCTGAATTACACCATATTTAAAATAACAACAAAAATAATCAATTATTGATAATATAATATAAAGGGATAGATACAAACTCTACCCGCCAAGCAGTGGCAATGGAACACACACACAAAAGGATTTAACTTTTACAAGCTTGCAGAGCCAGTGGCTCCTTCTTCTGGCAGAAGAATTGAAGTGGAAGGAAGAGGGATGAAGGAAAAGGACTGGAGAGATTTAGGGGAAGGGGTACAGTTCAGAAAAGTCACCCAGAACCCTGGGTCAGGGGAGACTTACTGGATGGGATGAGAAGGAAAGACTGATTGTTGGGGACTGTACTGGATGAGATCTGAAAACCTGATAGCTTAAAGGTAAAAGACAGGATATTATGCAAGATAGAGATTACTACTAAAATGTTGTGCACAAGTTAGTAAGAGTGAAAAGCTAAATGCATTGTATGTATCAGAGGTGGGGTGGGGGCGGCAAAAAATAGAATTCCTTACATCCAGCATTGCTTCATAACCTTTCCTCGGGTCCTTACAACATGACCCTAACCTGTCCTCTGCAGAACTCCAGGCTCTACATTCCCTAGAAGTTGATGACTTCATCATCATCCTCCCAACAGACAAAGGATCTACCACTGTGGTACTTGACCAGTAGGAGTGTGTTGGCGAAGGTCTACGACAGCTGTCTGACACTTATACTTACAGCATCTGCCATCAAGATCTCGTCCTTGTGATTCAAACTGCCCTGCAGTCCCTCCTAGAACCTCGGGCCCCTCACAAGAACTTACATCTTAATCCATAGAACTTCTTATCCCACCCAAACCATGCACCCTCACCTTTTACCCAATCATCCTGGCTGTCAAAGCACCCACCGAACGTGTATCTGCATTAGTTGATTGACACCTGCAACCCATAGTACAAAGACTTTCCTCCTATATTAAAGATAACAACCATTTCCTAGATCATCTGAAATATGTGCCCATCCCACTCCCACTACACACTTGCTTGTCACCATTGATGCCATCTCCCTCTACACCAACATCCCCCATGTACATAGTCTGTCTGCTGTTGCAATTTTCTCAGTCAATGCCCACCTGATTTCAAGCCCATGACATCCTTCTTGCTCATATACTTCACCTTCGAGCAGCCGACATACAAATCAGATCAGGGGTATGGTCATGGGAGCCAGGTTGGTTCCTTCCTATGCTAACCTTTTCACGGGTCGCTTGGAGGGGACTTTCCTGGGATCCATAAGCCTTCATTCCCTGGTTTGGTTTAGATACATTGATGACATCTTTTTTCTATATGGACTCATTGTGAGGCTGACCTGTTAAAATTCCAGGAATCTCTTAAATATCTTCTCCTAATTAAATTTCATGTGGTCCTGTTCTGAATCCCATGCCACTTTCCTTGATGTTGATCTCATCCTCACCTGAGGCCAGCTACACACTTCTGTCCACATGAAGCCTACTAACAAACAACAGTACTTACAAATTGACAGTTGCTGCCCTTTCCATGTCAAACGTTCCCTCCCATACAGCCTTGTCATTCAAGGCAAACATATTTGTTCAGATGCAGACTCTTTACAATAATACATCACCAACCTCACTTGAGCCTTCACTGGACATAATTATCCCAACAGCCCAGTTCAAAAGCAGATTTCCTGGGCCATCACATCCAATCCTGGTACTGATGATCCCCCCAAAAAACAACTTCAGAGCACACCACTTCTCACCCAGTATTATCCTGGTCTTGACTGTATCAGTCAGCTACTTCAACAAGGCCATGACTTCATAAAATCATGCCCTGGAATGAGATCCATTCTGTTTGAGATTTTGCCCACCACACCTAGAATAGCTTTTCGTCACCCTCCCAATCTCCGCAATATCCTCGTCAGACCCTATGCTTCTTCTGCACCTATCTCCCTACCCTATGGCTGCTACTCCTGTGACCACCCCCACTGCAAGACTTTCCCTATGCATCCTCCTACCACCACTTATTCCAGCCCTGTAACTGGCAAAACACATACTATCAAAGGGAGAGCCACCTCTGGATGACACAAGTTATATTCCAGCTGTTATGTAAACACTGCTCGGCCTTTTACATTGGCATGACTACCACCCAGTTATCAGTCAGGATGAGTGGGCATGGACAGAGGGTGTATACAGGCAACACAAGATATCCTGTTTCAGAGCATGCTATACAGCGTTACAGTCATGACCTCAGTTCCTGTTTCACCACATGTGCCATCTGTATTCTTCCCCCAGACACCAGTTTCTCAGAACTCCACAGGTGGGAACTAGCACTACAACATGTCTTTGCTTCTTGCCACCCACCTGGCCTTAATTTATGTTAATTCCTACCATCTCAGCATGTATTCACAGCAGCTACTCCTTTCTTCACCCTATTTTAGATTCCTACATCTTTCATTTTCTGATTTGTCTGTTTTTCACCTTCTCCCATCCCACGTCTGTTACATACAATGCATTTAGCTTTTCACTCTTATGAACTTATGCTCGATAGTTTAGTAGTAATCTCTGTCATGGATATTACCCTGTCTTCCACCTTCAAGCTCTCGGGTTTTCAAATCTCATCTGGTGCAGTCCCCAAAAATCAGTCTTTCCTTCTCATCCCGTCCAGTAAGTCTCCCCTGACCTGGGGTTCTGGGTGACTTTTCTGAACTGTACCCCTTTCTCTAAACCTCTCCAGTCCATTTCCTTCACCCCCTCTTCCTTCCCCCTCAATTCTTCTGCCAGAAGAAGGAGCCAGTGGCTCTGAAAGCTTGTAAAAGTTAAATCCTTGTGTGTGTGTGTGTGTTCCCGTGCCACCACTTGGCGAGTAGATTTTTTATCTATCCATTTATACCATATTTAAAATGTATTTTATAAACACTATGTGTAAAACAAACACTGTTATTTTCATATATTATGACAGAGAAAATATTAATAATTCGTTTTGTGAGCATTATGGATTGACTGCTTTGTGTATCAATGCTTCCTGGACACCATAAACTTCCAACTCCTGTTATATCATACCTTGATGTTTATGAATCCACTAGTCTTGAAGAGCTTCCTGTCTCATTTTGATAAGTACTGTTCATTTCTCATAAGTTTTCTTCTTGCCCATATTTAAATATTTTAAATTCACTTTCATACAAATAAAAAGTTAATATTTGAGAAAAGAGCCAACATACAAATTTAGTGTATTGCTCTACTTTTTCGGAATTACAAATTTAAAGTCTGTGCTACAAAGGTTGCATGCATTCTCAGAGTGATAACATAACCCATACAATATAAAAATGACCTATAGTCAACTAGTACAAAACTAAAACAGAGTTTCTCAACTATCCATGTCATTGAAGTGTATTAGTTTCTCCAACAAAATATTTAGAATGCCTATGTACACCGATGGGCAGCAGCTGGCAGTGGGGTTGCACAGCCACTGCCCTCACAGTTTTGACATCTGCCACTGGCTGCACTCCACTGTCTAGTTTACCAGATACCTCAAACAAAATAGATAGTAAACAGTTATAGAACAGACATATAACATGTAAGAACCTTATTACTGTAAGGAATGGGAGGTTGAACTTCAACTTTTCTTCCACAGTATTTGCTTCCTTTCTGTTTTATTCATGTTCTGAAAATTTCTGTAACCTTTCTTTGTGCTTTTCCAGCACACAAGTTAAGCAATATGACTGATAATCCGAACATAAATATATAACAAAGATGATAAAGAAACAACCACACATCTACAGCTTGTGTGTGACATCTCTCTCTCTCTCTCTCTCTCTCTCTCTCTCTCTCTCTCTCTCACACACACACACACACACACACACACACACACACAAACAAACAAATAAGCACAAATGCACAGTATGATGGAGGTATTTTTCTGAAAATTTGAGTGTAAGTTTCATCCTGGTAAGTTCCATTCTTTACAGATTTGGCATAACATAAATTAACTTGACAGTTCATATATTGCTACTGGTTTGGTAACTATAAACACTGACTTTCTTCTGTTTGCCAGTTGTTACACTGTGACAGCATCTAGTATAGGCTATCGTCCATCTACATCTACGTCTACATGATTACTGTGCTTTTCGCAATAAAGTGCTTGGCAGAGGGCTCAATGAACCACCTTCAAGCTGTCTCTGCACTGTTCCACTCTTGAACAGCGTGCGGGAAAAACGAGCACTTAAATCCATAACTGCTGTGCCTTCTTTTTGTCATGCCACAGAACAACTTTCACTCATAATATATCCAAAACAAATAAACATACTGAGATATGGTTTGTGCTAAATTATAGAGGATGATGTGAGAAATATGTATGACATATTCAAATATTTTTTTTTTAATATTTATAATTGCTGGATTATGACATACCAACTTTGTTTTTCTCAATTGTAATTTCTTAATAGAATTATCTCCTTTTTCTGTGGCACTGGAGAGAGCTTTTGAAGTAGAATTCAATGACAGGCCATGTGTGTAATTTGATCAAATAGTAATGAGATAAAAGTACTACAAACCACTGTCCTGCTGCCAAGAGAACAGATCTCAGAAACACACTCTTATTGTACCAAATGTAAGCAAACATGTAATGTGGGTACAGTTTGCAATTTTTTTTATTAAGACTGCCATATCAAGGACTGGAAATGTTGACCTTGAGCATTGTTAGATATTGTAAAGTAATTTTGGACAGGCAGTACTGCATGTTGAATTGTGTCTGGACATACGACAGTACAGGGCTGAATTATACCATTATCACTTGTACAATTTGTACTGTATAATATAACTCTGTACAATGCCACTCATACCATTTATTCAGTATGATCAAACTGGACCAATAAAAAATCAATCCATCAGTTATACGGTATTTCACATTTTCAGGAATGCCTGTGTTTCCTCAAATATTTCTTGTTTTGATTTTTCACAGATATAAAATTCCAGAAGTCTGGTTAGTGTGCAGGCCATTTTGGTTTCCCAAACAACTGATACTATGATATTTATATGTTTTTTATGGTGATCTGTAATTATTAGTGTGAATGGTTGGGATGTCCAAGAATGGAAACTGCAGGTAGGAATACCAGCAATGTAGGAAAAAATAGATTGCTACTAACTATAAAGATGACACCTTAAGTTCAAGACAGGTGCAATTGTAAGACACTTACATACAAGGTTTTGGCCTCAGCCTTCATCAGAAAGAGGAAGAGAAACACACACCTTTCATTCAGACAAGGAAGCACACCTCATGCACACACAACTGCCAACTCCGGCAGCTCAGGCCAGAATGTCAGCATTTTGGCAGTCTAGCTTTTGCTATGTTGTTGATTGTGATATCTCTCATGTTGATACCTAATGGATTGCCTAATGTACAGGGAAATGTCTTACAATTACTGTGCCCACATATCAGACAGGAACTATAGATACTTACGGTTATTTAGAGCCCTGTCAATAAAACTGGAACCAGTTATGTGATACTTGGGAAGATCACACCACACATTGATAGAACAGAGTTGCTTTTTACCCTCTCTCTCAGAGAGTATGGATTTTCAGATGATCATCAGTGCACATTGCAGATATTAATTTTCCGGTGATTTGTGAATGATGCTTTTCTAGTAACGTAATCTTGCATAGAAATCGTGCATCACTTTGTAGTTTAGTAGATTGCACTGTAGTTCCTTCTCTAGATTGCCACACAGATAACAAAATAGTAGATATAGAAATAGATGACAGAGGGATAGAAAAACAATTAAAATCACTCAAAAGAGGAAAGGCCACTGGACCTGATGGGATACCAGTTCGATTTTACACAGAGTACACAAAGGAACTTGCCCCCTTCTTGCAGCAGTGTATCGTAGGTCTCTAGAAGAGCGTAGCATTCCAAAAGATTCGAAAAGGTCACAGGCCATCCCCGTTTTCAAGAAGGGATGTCGAACAGATGTGCAGAACTATAGACCTATATCTCTAACATTGATCAGTTGTAGAATTTTGGAAAAAGTATTATGTTTGAGTATAATGACTTTTCTGGAGACTAGAAATATACTCTGTAGGAATCAGCATGGGTTTCGAAAAAGATGATCGTGTGAAACTGAGCTCGCGCTATTCGCCCACGAGACTCAGAGGGCAATAGACACAGGTTCCCAGGTAGATGCTGTGTTTCTTGACTTCTGCAAGGTGTTTGACACAGTTCCCCACCGTCATGTAATGAACGAAGTAAGAGCATATGGACTATCAGGCCAATTGTGTGTTTGGATTGAAGAGTTCCTAGATAACAGAATGCAGCATGTCATTCTCAATAGAGAGAAGTCTAGCGAAGTAAGCGTGATTTCAGGTGTGCCGCAGGGGAGTGTCATGGGACCGCTGATATTCACAATATATATAAATTACCTTGTGGATGACATTGAAAGTTCACTGAGGCTTTTTGCGGATGATGCTGTAGTATATTGAGAGGTTGTAACAATGGAAAAGTGTACTGAAATGCAGGAGGATCTGCAACAAATTGACGCATGGTGCAGGGAATGGCAATTGAATCTCTATGTAGACAAGTGTAATGTGCTGCGAATACATAGAAACAAAGATCCTTTATCATTTAGCTACAATATAGCAGGTCAGCAACTGGAAGCAGTTAATTCCATAAATTGTCTGGGAGTAGGCATTAGGAGTGATTTAAAATGGAATGATCATATAAAATTAATCATCGGTAAAGCAGATGCCAGCTGAGATTCATTGGAAGAATCCTAAGGAAGTGCAGTCTGAAGACAAAGGAAGTAGGTTACAGTACACTTGTTCGCCCACTGCTTGAATACTGCTCACCGGGGTGGGATCTGTACCAGATAGGGGTGATAGAGAAGATCCAACGGAGAGCATTGCGCTTCATTACAGGATCATTTAGTAATCACAAAAGCGTTACGGAGATGATAGATAAAACTCTAGTGGAACACTCTGCAAAAGAGATGCTCAGTAGCTCGGTAAGGGCTTTTGTTGAAGTTCCGAGAACATACCTTCACTGAGGAGTCAAGCATTATATTGCTCCCTCCTACGTATATCTCGCGAAGAGACCATGAAGATGAAATCAGAGAGATCAGAGCCCACACAGAGGTATACTGACAATCGTTCTTTCCGTGAACAATACGAGACTGGAACAGAAAGGAGAACCGATAGAGGTACCCAAGGTACCCTCTGCCACACACCGTCAGGTGGCTTGGGGAGTATGGATGTAGATGTAGATGTAGATGTAATTTGGAGAACTGTAACCAATTTCAAAAGTCATTTCCATGAAGCTGCCGATAGATCAAAACGTGAGGAATGTGAATGGCATTGGAATATAGAATTCACAAAGCTGTCCTATGCTTGATTCCAGTAGCAAATTCAAGCTGCCTTGTAGTGACATGTGGCTTGAGTCCTACTGCTGCTATAATCTTAGATCCATTTTTTTCATCAGTCAAAGCTCTTTTTCATTGGTGTATTGTATTCTTCACACTTCAAGTTCCTTAAAATCTGTCTGTAATATTTTCAAAGACAGAGCATGAAGGTTTGGCACAGTCAAAATAACTTTCAGCATACAACCATATTGTTACTCGGATAGTCTGGTGACATTCACCATAAATTAAAAGCATATTCACTTTTCGGCCTGTCGTAAACATTATAAAAGTCTGAGCAACTTCACAATCAACTAGTCTATCACTAGAATAGCAGAATAAAGACTGGTAGGCTTCAATCAACAGGGAAACACACGAACTGTACCTGAGTAAGGTGTTTAATTATACGGGGGAGGATCAGAAAGTAATGCACAATAATATTTTTCTCCCCTGGTATTGCAGCTGAAATGTTGAAATTTCACAACAATTCAGTTTGTAGTTTGCACTACAGAGGGTGTTTTGTTTTTGTGTGCAGTTCTAGAAAGACACCCTTGAACTATGAAATAAACATGGTGTGCATGTTACTATCATCAACTTGGGACGAGCAGCGAAGTGTAGTCCAATATTTGTGGACCAAAGGGCATAAAGTGAGTGAAATTCACAGGGACATGCATGACGTGTATGGGGATGACTGAATGGACTGTAGCAATGTGTCCAGCAGTGTGCATTCTTCCAAGAGGACCTTGTGAACCTTAGTGATTGGTCACATTCCAGGTGGCCAGTAACAGTTGCAACCCTGCAGAATGTGAGAGCCACTGAGGCAACAATTTTGAATGACCAGCATATGCAACTGTGAACCTTATCACAGCAGTTCCATATTTCCTATGGTGCAGTGTGTAATACTGTTCATGACACATTGAAATTTTATTAAGTTAGTTCTTGCTGGGTGCTTGAGAACTTGAGAGAACTCTTGACAGTCTGACGACCTTCACCATAAATGAAAAGCATATTCACTTTTTGGCCTGTCATAAACATTATAAAAGTCTGAACAACTTCACAATCAATTAGTCTATCACTAAAATAGCAGAATAAAGACTGGTAGGCTTCAATCAACAGGGAAAGACACGAACTGTACCTGAGTAAGGAGTTTAATTATATGGGGGAGGATCAGAATGTAACATACAATAATTTTTTTCTCCCCTGGCCAGTGAATGGTGACAAGCTTAGATCACTTAATGCATTAAACCAGAAAAGTGCATGACTTTCTGAAAGGAATTGTCACTGGTGATGAGTCGTGGGCGTACACTACATGCCTGAACCAGGCAGACCTCTATGGGCAGGAAACATGCTAGTTCCCCAGTATGAAAAACATTCAAAGTGGCTCAGTCTGCTAGGAAAGTGCTTGTGACATGGACTTTGCTAAACATGGAACTGCTGTGAATGCTGCAGCCTACATTAAAACTTCAGTTAAGTTGCATCGTGCCCTTCGCGACAGATGCCACAGTATTAATGCTGATGGCGTCAAACTTCTTTATGACAATGCTCAACCTCATGGTGCTGCTCCTGTTCATGGGAAAATTGCCAAATTTGGGTGGGAGGGACTCCAGCATCCACCATACATTCCAGACATTGCACCATCAGGTTTTCATCTGTTTGCTCCCAAGAAGAAATTCTTGGCTGGCCAACACTTTGTGACAGATGCAGAAGTGAAATCAGTGGTCCGCAGATGGCTGTACTCCATCCAGATGAAGAGGTCAATATGAAACTGGTAACATGATGGGAGAAGTGTGTCGAGAATGTTGATGACTTTGTAGAAAAGTAGGTAAAAGTTGTAAGTTCATTTGTGTTTTTTTTTGTTTTGTTACCTCGTAAACATTTTGCCAATAAAATTATTGTTTGTTATTTTCTGATTTACGCTGTATTTGGTACAGAAAAATCAGAAATTTGTGGGACCTCTTCACCTGATGATGAGACAGTGGTTTTATGGTGCTTTTATCTTGTTGTTATTTTATCAAATTCCACATATGTTATGTAATTGAAGTCCTCTTTGGAAGCTGTTTCCTATGCTAAACATAGAGTACATTATTCCAAAAAAGTTATTGTCATAATTTGTGAGATATAAATGTTAAAAATTACTAGTGTACATCACAAAATTCACCACATTGTCCATTATAACTTGATGACAAGCACAACTTGGTATATTTACTCATTATGGATATATTAGGGGTGACCTCAATTTGTATTAAGAATAAAAAGAGTTCAGGTACTGCTGTTTAAGCATGCATAGTACTTACCAATTCACAGTATCTTATCCATTATGGCAAAGCTAAGCATTTCGCCAAGTAATATGAGGGCTGGGGCAAAAGTCATTGCAACTATTTTGTTTACTAGCAGATACCAGCCATATTGGGAAATGCAACTCATACACATGAAAGGACAATGTGGGAACTAGATGTGTGGACATTTAAGAACATGCGAACATCATGCCTCACATAGTTATTACAGCAGTGTACAGGAAAATACTAGTCTCATGGTGCAAAATGATTACAGCATAGCACACATACAAGTGACCTGACAGAACTGGATTTAAAGGCCCTCAAAGTAGTCCCCTGCAATATTTACCACATGCCTTCAATTGTGTGGTAAGCACTTAAAATCATTTGCATAACCATTTGGTGCACCATGTCAGAATTTGGTCATCTGTTGTTGCACAGCATTGGGTGTGCCCTCTTGTGTCACAAACTGCCTTCCATGTAGTTTCCTTTACCTTTCATATGACATCAAAGTTACAGGGCGAAAGGTCAGGGGAGTACAGTATGTGCTCCACTTCTCCCCATCCCCAGCACTGCTGTTGCTGCCATAAGCACCCTGCTTTATGTGGTTTTGTGGTGTCATGCAGTATGATTGCACTGTGAAATTCTCTCAGAGTTATCTCTTGGAGAATGACTGATTTGATGTATGAGTACTACTCAACACAGGGTACTTCCATGTCGCATGACACTCGCCACACAACTCTTTTCATAGTGCACTCTGTGCTACTACCAGCAATCACAGTTCCAACTGTTGTCAATACAACACTATGCCTGCATAGCTTGCATGTGACAGATAGCAGTTTGTGACATGCTGGAAGAAAAATAATAGTTGCAATTACTTTTGCTCCAACCCTCATATATAATATTTTAAAGAAGCTGCATCAAATGTACGTCAGTATATGACAGTTATACCTCCTGGATCTCATTGCTGAAGTGAATTTCTTCATTTTCAGTTCCGAGTCAGCCTAGCAATCTGCGTGTGAGTGATATTGGAGAAACATCAGTTACACTTCTTTGGAGCAAGCCTTCCCATTCGAGTGAAAATATCGTCAGCTATGAGCTGTACTGGAATGATACATATGCAAAGGTAGGTTGATTCCAAAAAGATTTGATTTTATGGTATATGTGTTTATTGACAGTTGCTTCTGAATACATGGGTGTTTTACATTTGAACATATGCCTTGTAGCTGAAGATTATAAGTCTGTAATATATAAATGGCCTTACATTCTGAAATAATACAATGCATAGAACACAATAGAAGATAACAAAATCCTAAGTTTACAAATCCCCACGTGTTCTTCTTCCAGGATTAAAAGGAGAGAACAAAACATTTCAGGGGTGTAAAACATAATATTGAGACTGACCTGCCATTTAAAACAATGTATCAAAAGAGAGAGAACAATGGAAGTTTTTTATTTCAATTATTTGGCGTTTATATTGCTGTACATATGTATTTTAATGCCATCCCTTGAATTATATTTCTCCAGTAAGTCTTCAGTGGAATTCTATACACCTAGATCTATAACACAATATGGATCTACAACACGTTTGTGGATCTCTTTATTACATTGTCACCTATAATTTTGGAAACAGAGATTTTCTTTTCTTAGGTATTTGTTTCTGTACCAGATTATTGCAGCCTGCAGCTTTACTTTCTAGTTACTAACAGAATGAAATGTTCCTCTTTGATGTTGTCAATTCATTGCTCGGTTTTATTTCCAGGAGAGGAATCATAAACGAATCCCAGTAGTAGAGAATTTCACATTAACTGGGCTGTACCCTAACACATTGTATTACGTGTGGCTAGCAGCACGCTCACAGAGGGGTGAAGGCGCGACCACGCCTCCAATACCAGTGAGAACGAAGCAGTATGGTAAGCCACACAGTGCTCAGACTATGTTCCTTTTAAAGTCCCCTCATTGACCTTCAGGTCCTCTCCCTGCTGATCAGATCTTTTCATTCTGGAATAATATCTCTTATGAGATAAATCATATGTGCACAAGTTTTAAAAAAGCACAGGTAAGTTTTTGTAAATGCCAGTATCATTCACTGTTTTGCACATAGATTGAAAATGAGCAGTCTCACTTCAGTATATTGTTGTTTATACAGACAGAGCAAGTTTTATACAGAGCACATAATGCATTACAGCACATTCTGTTGCAGTAAAAGCCCACAAGCAAAGCATAAGTAAAGACACATTGCCTACCACCTGTACTTCTTATTCGTAAGTGAGTCACCTGTAAGATGATCAATATTTTAAAATATATGCTGTTACTTATTCAGAATCGTCTCATTGTATGAAGATAAATTTTGAATCCCATTGAGACACACATTTTATCAATTCAGTTGTAATAACAAACAATATTGTGACTGACAATGGAAGATTCTGCCAGCATTTGAAAAATATTACAGATGGCTCATTTTTAATGAGTAGCACTGTAGCACTTAATACTTTTTATTCACTGTAATACTCAGTTAGCTGAGTGGATTGGTTCTGTTTATATTCACTTTGTATGTGTATTGTAACATCACAAGCATTGCATGCTTCCAGATTGGGAATGTTTGATAAATATCACACATATTATATACAAAAACTTTATTTATTACTTATCGTTCTCATTATTTATCATTATTGTTCAATGGCTTAATTTTCACTGTTCCAGCACAGCCTATTTCTTAACAGTATTTGTCACAACATTGCACCAGTTCTGCACTGTTTATATTCACTGTGCATTTTGAGTGCACCTTTCCTGAAAGTTACCGTATAGTCTCACTCACACTATTTATGTTAAGAGTGTGAGAGTGCGTGAGTGTGCGTGTGGACTGCACATGAGTCACCAAATTTATATTTACCACCCATTTTTTTAATGGTCAGTGGCAAATGCAAGATGCTGGATATGCACCTTGATTTTTTTGGGTGCTCAGTTTTTTCCTCTCTTGTTCTTACTCCATATTAGACATTACTTACACCTAGCTCTAACAGTATAAGGAAACTATAGTTCATTTTGTTTTTTGGGATAATCTGATTTCTCTCATCTGCTTTTAAAATTACTTTTTTAATTTTTTATGTCATTTTGTTGTAAAATAGTGTTTGTTAGGCAAAAATGAATCTAGTTGTAATGAATTTCAAATCCATAAACTTGAAATTAATTGTGGAAAAACAGTGAAATTCTTGTTGTCAGACAGAACATTTTAACTTACAATTTAAAATTAAACCATAGATTATACAGAAATCTGTCTGACACACAGGGACCAAGATGGAACTAAGTAGATAGACTAATATGAAATGACAGTGCTTTTTCCTTACATTGAAAATACTGTGAAGACCATAAAATTATTAAAAAAAAACCAAAGTTTAAATTTTTACCAAGAAGTTGCACTTCACTTAAAAAACAAAAAAACTACCAACATTAGCCATTCCCAAGTCTACTTCTTACAATTCAAAGTTAATCTGTGTCCATAGGCACCTGCAAGGGAGAAAGGAGGGGCCACATAATGGCCCCGCACCTCCCCCTCTTGGAATCTGGAGTACAAAGCTTTTATTAATTATAGAATTCTCATGTACATCTAGAAGTGAATGTATAACCATCAGTTTTCTGGGATATATTTGTAATAAGTTTTTTTGTGTTACCTGTAAAATGTAGGTCTTGTGGTTGACATGTCTTGAAACTGACCAACTTATTTATATACAAATGGCAATTTTGGAGTGTTGCCCCCCATCTCTGTACCCCACCTACCAAGATTAATTTCTGTGGACACCTATATCTGTGTCCAGGTATGAGCTCAAGGCATACTGGCCATTTATAATGAGAATCAATAGTTCACTGATCTACCTGATTTCTACTTCTTTTGTGTATATTTCCTGGGATACAGTTGGCTGTTGATTGTCCAGTTGTAATGGGACTACTTCAATGTGATTAAAAAGAGATGTGGCAGCCTCAATTTACCATCAGCTAAAACATTTATCTGGTAGCTTACAAGCTTGTCATGCTACATCTCATCTTTTCCTGGCTCAAGGATCTGAAAAATTCCTAGGACTGGTGAGAAGAGTTCTAATGGGGAATCATCTTCTGTGAATACTCTTTCAATTTTTAATTCTTCATCATCCTGATGAAGTTTGATGGAAGCTGTCACATTGACAGACATATTTTGAGTGTATTAACATGAATTGCATCAGTATCCTGTTTCATGAGAGCTGTTGGTATCTTAGACCATAGATGATATAGACAGTGCATGACATCATAACAGTGAAACTAGCATTTTGATCAGCTGACTGATGGTGGCATCCATTTGCAGGTGACTTCTGGAATACTGTCCAGTTTATCTTTATAAATTGTAGTATTTGCAGTAAATTGTAACAGGGGAGTCTTGAGTAGTATTTGGTTGCAAAGAGGAAGTAAGGCACTGCAAAAAAAAAAAAAAAAAAAAAAAAAAAAAAAAAAAAAAAGAAAGGATTCATCATGAAGGTATTATCTGAATGGGATGGAAATCGGTAGATTTGTTGTACAGTTTCAGAAAAATTGGGTGATTTATTGAAGTGGATGAGCCTTACAAACTGAGCAAGTCAGTACTATGTAGGTCCACCTCAGGTCGTTATGTGAGCAATTATTTAGCTTGGCAATGATTGGTAGAGTTGTTGGATGACCTCCTGAAGCATGTCATGCCAAATTCTGTCCAACTGACGTGTTAGGTCATCAAAATTCCAAACTGGTTGAAGGGCCCTGCCCATAATGCTCCATATAGATCCAGAAACCTTGTTGGTCAAGGTATGGGTTTGTAAGTTTGTGAAGGTAAGCTGTAGAAACTCTTGCCATGTGCAGGTGGGCATTATCTTACTGAAATCTAACCCCAGATGACCTGACATGAAGGGCAAAGAAATGAAGCATAGAATGTCATCGTTGTGCCACTGTGCTATAAGACAGCTGCACATGACAACCAAAGGGGTCCTGCTATTACAAGAAATTGCATCCCAGACCATCACTCCTCATTGTCAGGCAGTATGGTGGTGTCAGTCAGATTGGTATCCACTGCTGTCCAAGCGAGGCACCTCGAGATACGTCTTCATCCTGGAATCTCATTGACTGGAGTAAAGTTGTCTTCAGTGATGAGTCTGGCTTTGAATTGAGCCCCAGCGGCAAGTGAAGATGTGTCTGGAGCCTTGAATAAATCATCCAGTTTTTCTGAAAATGTAATCATTTTTTTGTCTGTACGTGTAAGTCTCATCTACTGGTTTCCATACCATTTGGATAATTCCTTCATGGACTGTCATTTTTTGTGTCTTAGAGTGTATTTTGTACCACAAACAGCCCCTGTAGTTTCATAGAGTTCCGATAGGTGGCAGCTCTATATGTAGTGCCGATGGTACTGTTACCGATGACTGTGCCGCTAAAGCGGAGTTATTGAACACAGTTTTCCGAAATTCCTTCACCAGGGAAGACAAATGGAATATTCCAGAATTTGAAACGTGAATGGCTGCTAGCGTGAGTTTCTTAGAAGTAGATGCCTTAGGGGTTGAGAAGCAACTCAAATCGCTTGATGCGGGCAAGTCTTCAGGTCCAGATTGTATACCGATTAGGTTTCTTTCAGATTACGCTGATACAATAGCTCCCTACTTAGCAATCATATACAACCACTCGCTCACTTATAGATCTGTACCTACAGATTGGAAAATTGCGCAGGTCGCACCAGTGTTTAAGAAGGGTAGTAAGAGTAATCCATCGAATTACAGACCTATATCATTGACGTTGGTTTGCAGTAGGGTTTTGGAGCATATACTGTATTTAAACATTATGAATCACCTCGAAGGGAACGATCTATTGATACGTAATCAGCATGGTTTCAGAAAACATCGTTCTTCTCACGAAGTAATGGCCGCTATCGACAGGGGATCTAAAGTTGATTCCGTATTTCTAGATTTCTGGAAAGCATTTGACACCGTTCCTCACAAGCGACTTCTAATCAAGCTGCGAGCCTATGGGGTATCGTCTCAGTTGTGCGACTGGATTCGTGATTTCCTGTCAGGAAGGTCGCAGTTCGTAGTAATAGACGGCAAATCATCGAGTAAAACTGAAGTGATATCAGGTGTTCCCCAGGGAAGCGTCCTGGGACCTCTGCTGTTCCTGATCTATATAAATGACCTGGGTGACAATCTGAGCAGCTCTCTTAGGTTGTTCACAGATGATGCTTTAATTTACCGTCTAGTAAGGTCATCCGAAGACCAGTATCAGTTGCAAAGAGATTTAGAAAATATTGCTGTATGGTGTGGCAGGTGGCAGTTGACGCTAAATAACGAAAAGTGTGAGGTGATCCACATGAGTTCCAAAAGAAATCCGTTGGAATTCGATTACTCGATAAATAGTACAGTTCTCAAGGCTGTCAATTCAACTAAGTACCTGGGTGTTAAAATTACGAACAACTTCAGTTGGAAGGACCACAAAGACAATATTGTGGGGAAGGCAAGTCAAAGGTTGCGTTTCATTGGCAGGACACTTAGAAGATGCAACAAGTCCACTAAAGAGACAGCTTACACTACACTCGTTCGTCCTCTGTTAGAATATTGCTGCGCGGTGTGGGATCCTTACCAAGCGGGATTGACGGAGGACATGGAAAGGGTACAAAAAAGGGCAGCTTGTTTTGTATTATCACGTAATAGGGGAGAGAGTGTGGCAGATATGATACGCGAGCTGGGATGCTTACCAAGTGGGATTGACGGAGGACATGGAAAGGGTGCAAAAAAGGGCATATTGTTTTGTATTATCACGTAATAGGGGAGAGAGTGTGGCAGATATGATACGTGAGCTGGGATGGAAGTCATTAAAGCAAAGATATTTGTCGTCACGGCGAGATCTATTTACGAAATTGCAGTCACCAACTTTCTCTTCCGAATGCGAAAATATTTTGTTGAGCCCAACCTACATAGGTAGGAATGATCATCAAAATAAAATAAGAGAAATCAGAGCTCGAACAGAAAGGTTTAGGTGTTCGTTTTTCCCGCGCGCTGTTCGGGAGTGGAATGGTAGGGAGATAGTGTGATTGTGGTCTGATGAATCCCCTGCCAAGCACTTAAATGTGAATTGCAGAGTAATCATGTAGATGTAGATGTAGATGTAGCCTTCAAAATGGCATCTGCAACAAGAGATGTATTCCAAAAAGAGAGCTGTCACTTTGTTTCTTTTGGCGGTAAACCAGAGCATTGCAAGGTATTCATAGGCACTGGCAGAACATTTACAGAGACCTGACCATGAACAAAAGCACACTTTGTCATTGGGCAAGGCTTCTGTCATCATTGCAACAAGGTAATGCAAACCTATCCGATCTCCCATGCACCAGCCAGCCAGATACAGCTGTGACTCATATAACGTTGAGACATACGGACACTGTGACCTGAAGTGATCGATGGACCGCAGTCAGACTTCTCGCTGCTCAGCTGACACACTCGTCCACCAGTTGGGATACTCAAAGATGTGTGCCCACTGTATTCCTTGCTGCCTAAAAGAAGATCATAAACTGCAACAGAGGATCATCTGTTCGGAATTGCTTTGCACATTACAAGGCCGAGCACGACAATTTACCGTCTAACATCGTCATAGGCGATGAAACATTGGTTCATCATTTTGAACTAGAAACAAAATGGCAATCTGTGGAGGGGCACCGTGCCATCTCTCCTCTGAAGAAAAGGTCAAAGCCACATCCTCAGCCAGTAAAGTCATGGTGATGGTCTTCTGGGACTTTGGAGGGGTTATTCTGTTTGATGTCCCCCCTCATGGTGCAGCTATCAACTCCGAAATGTACTGTGCTACCCTCAGGAAATTGAATAAATGACTTCAGCATGTTTGTTACCACAAAAATGTTAACAAACTTCTCCTTCTCCGTGACACACAAGGCGCCACACGAGACTGTGCTCCCAAGAGGAACTCACAAAACTTCATTGGACTGTTCTGCCTCATCCATCCTAAAGCCCAGATCTCGCATCTTCCGACTTCCATCTGTCTGGCCCAATGAAGGATGCACTCTGTGGGAAGCAGTATGTGGATGATGGTGGGGTTATTGATGCAGCAAAGTGTTGCCTGCAATATTGACCACTAGAGTGATACCATGTGGGCATACAGGTCCTCTCATTAAGGTGGTCATGACATTGAACAGAGATTATGTTGAAAAATAGGGTTTTTGTAGCCAAAAGAGTGGGGAATAATATAGTGTATTGGTATCCTGAATAAAACTAACATACTTTCAGAAAAGAAGTGTTGCGTTACTTATTGAATGTCCCTAATAAAAACTATTGTAACTGTCAGCTTCACTTTGGGTAGTCTGTAATGGTAGAAATGTAGGTTTTTAACCACTGTCACATGACTTAGGTGTTGGTTTCGAACCTTAACACATCAGAGATAGAGGTGTGCACTGTCTATATGTATCTTTGGTTTAAGATTAGTATGGATCTCCATGAAACAGAGTGATAAACTTTGTCAAATAGTATGAATCCCACAACATAGTGGTAAATCAAACTCATAACGAATTTTGTAATTTCATTCATGGCTTGCAAATGGTCTCTTGTGCTATACACATTTCTAAAACCAAATTGTTTTCTTTTCCTGATTAAAAGCAATTATTTTTGTGTTATCATTTTGGTGAGTAAATAGTGCATTAAAGAGAAGAGCCTGTTAGATCTATAGCTTTGTATATCTTGTCTGTCTCATTTCTTCTCAGGCAAAACAACTGCAGCATTGTTCCAGTTTTGGGTAAATGTCTATCTCCATAGGCAATATGGAAATATTTTTACAATAATTTGTATTGCAATACCGTCATCTCCAGGTGCCTTTCATTTTTCATTCCTTGAATGGCTTTATACTCCTCATATAGCATTTTCATGTAATGGCACGGTTTCCATGTATATTTTGTGTGCATCTGTGCAATTTCTTGAACTTTATGGATTTTTAAAGAGCTAACTGAATCCTTGAGCAATTTTCACTCTGTTGTTAGTTACTGTGCCATCTGTCAGTCAATGAATTTGATTTCTGTCAATGAAGTTAGTTCTGCTATGTAGAAAGCATTGTCACTCGAGAGTGAAGACAGTAGGCACATGGCAGAACTCAGAAGGAGAACTGTCCTCACTATACAAGTCTTCAGAACAAGAAACAGCTTCTGACAAACAGGCACATGAGTATTAAAGTAGGAAAGAATTCATCAGAACATTTGTGTGGTATGTTTTGTTATATGACTGTGAAACAGGTGTCCCAATGGAACAGGATATAAAACACATAGAAGCAATAGAAATGTGGATGTGAAGAAGGGAAAAGTTGAGCGAGTCCAGGTAGATGAAACAAGGAATTGGTCACTTGGTCACTACTGTAGGAAAGAGGGAAACAAAATTCTTTAGCCATCTTGATGAATTCTTGATGACTATATTGGAAGGAAAGGTTTTAAGGAAGAGGAAGACTATGAAGAATCATCTGGATTCTGTGATGGATGGGTTTAAATTTAATCAGTAATCTAGACTGAAATTTAAATGCTCTGCAGAGGAGAGCCTAGCTTTTAGAAGATGATGGTGATGACATTTCTGTTTTGTTTTATCATTCCCTTATTGTTATCTAGTTTTTGTCTTCAGATCACCTCAAATATATTTTTAAACTGTTTCATTTTATTCAGCAAACTCTGTCATATTCCTTTATTGTTTGTGTGTAGCTCTTTACTCTTCTTTATTGTTTTGTTCAGTCAATTCTATTACTCATTTCAACAATACACAGCATTTTTCCTAATGTGTATTTTTCCTCTATATAAATATAACAGCCTGTTATTAAGTGTCTGTAATATTATACAGCGAAAGATATTTATAGAGAACCTGAAGTATTTGTCATGATCAGTTGCTATCTGCATTGCAAAACTAATAAAGAAATATATAAAAGGAAGTGAAGTTAAAAATATATGAGAGAAGAGTATGACAAAACAATTTTAGCAAGTGGAAGGACGGATGTTTAATACCATGTGTCAGAAATACACGATACAAATGTAAAAGCTGTCAGAAGAAACAGAAAGCAGTCTCTCTCAGAAAAAAAGAAATTTGAAAAAAGACAGTGAAGATGTTGGGCACAAGTTCACATTAAAGAAAAAAAGTGTAAATTTTTAAATTTTGTTTAATTTTTCATTACTTTTTACTTTTATGTTATGCTGATTTTGTTTTGACTCTTTGCTTCTTATGTTTTATTTGCTTCATATTCTGTAGTTTAAAGTAAACTGGTCAGTTACCACCTTGTTATGTCTTTTAGTAATCTCCCATCTCTTTTGTAGTACATCCTACATACAGAGAGATATTTTAAGCATTGTTATCCTCCTTGAGTCAAGGGTTTTAAAAAACTACCCATGTATTTAGGATTTTAGAGTAACATAAAAGCTTTTTGGTGGGCAGATGATGTAAAAAATGTTTTTATACTCGATGTGTACAGGAAAATTTATTATATTTTTTGTTTTGTTTCCATATTGTTCCATTAGTTTTTAATGTGGCTTAGTAAGAGTTTATTATTTTTTTATACTTTATTTATCAGCAGATGAAGTTATCAGATTGTCCACATAGTATGTAAATGACAGTTACATAGATTATTTACATTTATGAAAAAGAAAACAACAGAACATCCTTTCCAAAGACATTAACATCTCCACAGACTGGAACACTTAACAGTTACACCTGACCTCCTTCCATCATTTATCTACCTCTCCAACCCTCTATTGGTATGATACAGTGTATTCCAAACCCATTCCCATATCCTGTACCTGCAAAGGCATAGCTGTGCTAGAAAGTCAGGTGCAATTAGAAGGCTAGGCAGAGTCCAAGAGGCCACATAGCGAGAGCCCTGTCTGAACACAGTGCCAGGTGCGCCCCCACAGAATGTGCGCGGCGAGGCAGTGGGTCCGACATCGATACGTGTCACGTGGGATCCACCACCAGCAGACCGCAGCAACGGCCGAATCGTCTACTACAAGCTGCAGGCAGTGGAGGCTGGCCGTTCAGACTCCGAAGCACATGTCATCACCCTGCAGGACAACACCTCGTTCACTCTGGACGAGCTCAAGCGATGGACCGAGTACCGCATCTGGGTGTTGGCTGGAACCAGTGTGGGAGATGGACCGAGCAGCTACCCCATCACAGTCCGTACCCACGAGGACGGTACGTAACTGCAGGGTGGCGGCGTGCACTGGTGGCGGGCTCTCTCTGTCTCTTTTTCTCTCTGTTTCATTTCTCTTCAGTTCATTGGGTGTGCGAACAGAATAGCCTTATGTATATTACAGTTTGTATTGTTGGAGAGTGGATTATTTTTTCATGTGATGATTGGTATTTGACTAATTAATATTATTACTTTCACAGTGTCAATAACATTTTGTTGCATATTTATTCAAAAGTGTAGGGACACCCGAGAAGTTTGTAGTACTTGACTGCTGTGCTGGTCAGACATCACTTATTATCCAGATACTTGATGTTGTGTAATTCCACGCATCCTGTATTTTCATGGAAGTATGTAATTGTCCAATAAAATGCCCCAGTTTCTGCTTGATTTCTCTCATTATCTGTAAAAGGACATGTTACTATAAAGCATTATTAATTTACAAACCAGTATTTGATTGCTATGTTTTGCATTTGACATGCATAAAACTACAGTTTATGTGGAAACCGTGCAAAGTGTTATTTGTTCCATTATTAAGGGTATTTCTTTAATAGTGTTCAAGCAATATGGCATGCCTTAGCAATGGTCAAACAGTGGTCAACCTGAGAAGTTTTCATTCTTATTTTGTCAGTGTAACTTGACCCCTTGCCCAACCCCCCCACATCATCCTCTCCTCACGGTAGTAAAATGTATAAAGGATCTGTGTAATTGATTGAATATTTTGGTTTGTGACATATCATGTAAATCCAGTTATAACTACATGATCTCACTGATCTATGCATTCTGATATGATCTGCCTGTATTTATTCAAAATCACATGTTTTATAAATGTTTGATTTGATGATTACTGTTTTTGCTCTTTTAATTTAATTTTAATGAGTGAAACTTATTTTCCTCTGTTTCTTACTTCACATACAGTTAAAAATTGCTGACACTATGAAATAGAATGAAACATGAAAACAAGTAAATTACCATAAATTTAGTTTCTGGTTGTTTGCATAATCATTCAATCTCCAAAAATATTTGTGAGTGGAGTTTGATTGTTTCTCCAAAGTCCAATATCATTCTGTCTGTAGTTCCTTCAGTTAGTAGTGTTGCTCTGCTGTATAATTTAGTTAAAATAGACTACAAAAGCTACTTCTGTTCACACACCCTTATTTAGAGTAATTACCAAGACAAGTTAATATTTTGAAGGTGTCCAGGTGTAAAAAATAACATAAATGTTAATAGTGTAGGTAACTGACAGGTTTCTTTTCTTGAATTCTCAGTAAACCCAATAATTATATGTCATAGTCATGTGCCTGAAAAGAATCTGAAAAAAGCAGTTGAGATTAATCAAAAAGATAAATTTCCTTAGCCCTCCTTGTTCCTGACATGATTTTAATGCCTTTTGAATTATCACCACCTTACACCTTGCCCACAACTCCATCGTGAGGACTCAAACCATCATTACCTGTTTCCACTGATCATGTAACAATTCAAGTATTCATACCTCTTATTATACTCTGATTCAGAGACACATTTTAAATACTAGTACAGTATTTCTCATTCTTACAGATAATTTTTGGAAACATAATAATTTTTAATGTAGGCTCAGTATTTTTGATACTATCAATATATTTTCTTGTAAACTATTTTTGGAGTACTTTTTGATACTAATGTTTATAAAATTTTTGAAATATATTACATTTTTTGTGTGTGTGAGTGTATGGGAAATCCGTAACATTTTTTGTGAGGGTTATATCGAGGAAAGCTAAAAAAAAAAACTATTTTGCTAATTGCTTTCTTTTTTCTATTTTGAACAAATGGAGGCCTTCCAGCCACTGGAAGAGGGAGAGGTCTATGGCTTGTATATTAATTTTTAATAATCACTGTCATTTGCCTTCCCCATTTTTGCATTCCGAAAATAGGATTTACAAGTAAATGGAAATGACTGTGTGTTGTTTAATGGCCCAGTTTCTTTTCTATAATTGTATAGAGCAGTTAAATCACTCACTCTCACATATTTGTATTGCCCTTGCTTTCACTAGCACACTAAAATCACGTGAATGTTTTTGAAAAAAAAAAATTATCACATACAGCACAGTTTTTGCCTTTGTTTTCCAGTACTTATTGATTTTAGATTTTTTTGTTGCTTTCTGTTTTGATTACATTTTACTGCACATTGTGTATTTATAGATTCACATTTTACTGCATGTTGTCATTGTAAGTTTCCCTTTCCATTCACAGTCCTCAGTTTTCCTCTCCTTTACCGTCCTTTATAATATGATCAGTTTCTCTTAAGGCCTTAACTTAGGCAACGCATATGTGTTGCACTGTTGTCATTCACCTAGGCACTTATCTGGCACTTTATTTTACTGTGATTGACTTTGCACCAATGATTTAAGTTTCTTTTTGAACTCACTATTGTGTAATGTATATTGCCAATGTGTGTAATGTGTGTACGTGCGTGCGTGTGTATTTAATTTTGATTTTCTTTTGTGCTGTAAGTATTCATATTGATGCTGCTCTTTGTTTTTATTTGTCTGGCATTAAACAGCCAGTGAAAATTCACTGTTACTTACAATGTGTGCATATTTTTCATTAATATGTGAACTTACAGCACATATCACTTTGCACTGCTATATTTGAGGTACTTATTAGCATAGTCATTCACTGTTGTATAGAAGTCATGTGCCACAAGTACTGAGCAGTGATCTTTGCATAGCTCTCAGAATGTCTTCACATTCCTTAGCACAAACACAAGTTTGTTGGAATGGTCTTCCTAAAAATTTTGTTCACCTATTACCTTAATTGCAAAGCTATCTTTCTCAACCTGTCATATAACCACAAATACAGTTTTCTACAATTATTGCAAGTTTTCTGGTCAATTTGGTCTTGTAGACACTAGCTTTTCACAAAAACACTATTAAACACACTAATAACCTGTTACTGGACATGATTATTATTTGTGGAGACATGACCTTCTTTTATTTTTAGTCTCTTTGTACTTGTAAAACTTTCACATTACCACATTTGAATACCAATACACATCTGTACATGATTGGCACTATCCCTAAAAAATCTGATGGTGTAAAAATGAAGTATTAATTTATTACTTTCCTAACTTGTTGAAACATTGTGCATGGTTTGACAGCAATTTTCTCACTTTATGAAGCAGTATCATAATGCTTTTTGTTCTTTAAAGGAAATGCTACCCTCCTGTCAAATTAAACCTGTTTATGGAAATACTGGTGCAAATTAAACAAGGCACTTGTGCAACAAATTTTAGATGTGGAATGTATGGATCTGATTCAATGACCAGTGTACACATATTCACAAAATTTGTACGAAATTCTGAAAAAAGATTTAGTGTATTTGTTATTTATGTCAGCCTTGTATTCAATGCAGTTCATTAGAAATAATTTCTAAAGTATCCCATGTACGCAGTAAAATATGGAGTTTTCATTTAAAGCAGTATGAATATAAAAGTCTTACACAAAATAATTATTGACAATAAGTAGAAAAAAAACTTGTGGAAAATTACATAATTTAATGACAAAGTAGTAGCTTACAGTTGGGTTTATGAGTGGAAAAGTTAAGAAAAAAAATAACACTGAATTGAATCAGATTATCTTTAGCTTATGGTGTGATGTGTCTTAACACTACTAAGAGAAAGAGTTTGTTAAACAGCAGACAGTGAACAGATTAACCCAGTTCAAGTGTGCTTGTTGTATCACATATAAGTTAGACTTTTATTGCTTGCACTGTGAAGAGACTGAATGAAAAGTCTTATGAAGAGTCCCATTCTAGCAAACAGTTTAAAAGTGATGTGACAAACAAACTTCAGTGTGCAGATAATGAACATCTTACTCTACAAGTGAATGAAACTTTTGCATACCAACAGCTCCTTTTGTCTTTTCACAGTGTGTAATATTGTAAAAAATATAGAAAAGGAGGAAGGTAAAGATATGTTAGCAACATTGATTAGGACAATTTAAGTTATAGATTTATTCATTGAAAAGAAAGAAAAGCAGAGAAAAGCACATAAATATTTCAGTTATAGAGGGAAATCTAATAAAAGTAAGTGAAACTTAAGATAAAAAAATTGAGATAGATAAAAATCTGAAAATTAAAAAAAAAGTAATCCGTATATAAAAATTTAATCAAAATGAACAGCCCTGGGTCAATACATGTTTGTAAGCTTGGCTACCATGTTAATTTCTTATGACCAAGGTCATTTGCTTTTCTTCTTCATCTTCTTCTTCTTATTATTATTATTAATCTTTCTTCTTGCTACACTGAGTATTATGAACATTAGCTCCAACCTTGTTGTGGCTCTTGACCTCTATACCATACCATTACATATACTGTAGTAGGCACTGACACAATCACTTACATTCTTGAAATTTTCTTAATTTTAAAATTTTCAGTGTTGCCTCATTAATATTATACACTTCTGGTCACTTAAAAAGGATGTTGTCAGTGGTAGCTGTATCTGGTTTAACTATCTTTGTTTATCTGCCTTTTTTAGTGCAGTTTCTATTTCCCCATTCAATCTCTGCAAAGTAATAGAACCATGAGTGAAGAAGATCGGTGCATTACACCTCCCACTGGTGTGTACACACTGACATACACTAAATGAACGAACAATGAAGCCTGTGGTTTGCCATTGGCTCTGCCTGATGTGTTCAGTATGGCTGCTGAAGGCCCTGCAATCCATGGTAGTCTGTATCTGTGTAATAAAGTCAGTGTGCTGATGCCCCATTGTCTACTCCACAAGGAAGCTGTAGCTACATAACTCTTGCACTCATTGCCTTAAATCATGCCTCTTTATGTTAATCCAATTTTAATTTTCTTCCACATCATGGTTGCCACACTTAATTTTCCTGACAATGAAAAATGATATGAAGATAATTGAAGGGTAAACAGGGGAAAGATCAGTACAACAAATAAAGGTCTTAAGAGGGATTCAAACACTGAAAAGAAAAAAGGCAAAACTTACCACACAGTTGAAGTGCTGAGTGGTAGACAGGTGCATAAAAAATCATTTGTTGCTAAGCTTTCAGACAATAACTGCCTGATTTCTAACAAACAAGGCAGACATAGGTAAATCTGCATGAGCTTTCAAGCCTGACTGGGTTGAGGGTTGTGTCAGATGGAATGTGTGAGATGAACAAGATGGGGAGGAGAGCAACAGAAGAATGAAGGAAAGGGAATGTTAGGGCTAGAGGAGAGGCAGTAACAGTAGAATGGGATAGGGATGTGGCCCCTGGGAACTCAGCCTCGAACAGCTAGGGGAAGCTGCATTGTGATACACAATGAAATAGGCTGTGTGGGCCAAGACAAGATGGAGGAGGGGAGCAGGACTGCATTTGAGACTGAAGAACAGAGGGAATGTAGATGAATGAAGTAAGCTAAAATGATGGGAAGCTGTTTGGGAGAGAATGCATGGCAACAGGAGTAGAAACTGGAGCGGGACGAGGGATAATGGAGATTAAGGCATGAGAAACTGCAAAATCGTAGGATGTTTTGTAGGGATAGTTCCAGTTTATGCAATTTGGAGAAACTGATATTGGGAGAGAGAACCAACAGGCTTGAGTTGAAGTCAGCTATGTTGTGCTCAGCAGCATTGGGCTGTCAACTCCGTTAATAGGCCACAGTATGGTAGTGGCTATTCATTACATTGGATAGCTGGTTGATGGTCGTCCCCACATAAAATGTTGTGTAGAAATTGCTCTGGAGCTGATATAAGAGGATATCCAAAAATGCTCACATAGTGTTGATCAGGGAAGAGCTTCCATAGTACTCTTTTTTTTTTCTTGCTAGGTTTTTTTTGCCTGTAGTGAGTTTTTCAGCTGTTCCGATTTTTCCTTTTTTTCGTTTCATGTTTCTTTCTTTGCTTGTTTTTCACAATTGCGGGTATCAAAAAACCGTGTGCAGTTGTGAAATTTTGTTTTATGTTTGGTAAAAGATGACACTATGGGAAGAACTCAACTGTAAGGATATTTTCCTTGTTTAAAAAATAGTAACATGGTGATTGCTGACGAACCTCAATTTGGACATCTGTCAATAGACCTTATAGATGAAAATGTTGAAAAAATCTATGAACTGGTTTTTGAAGATTCACAACGGACCATGACAGAGTTAAATGGATTTTCTTAGGTTGAAACAGTGAATTTTAACAAAAAGTATGGGAGTGAGTAGGGTTGCTACCATATTTTGCCCTGGGATCTGACTGACCAGAAAAAAAAGAGCACTGAATGGCTTGAAAGGAAAGCTCTAAATCAGCCCAGATTTGAAATACAGCAGTTAGTTTGGATGCAAATCCATACAAATAGAAGTGATTCACATAAGGGATTACTATTTTCAGTCAGAGTTCAAAATAGGAAACTGAAAAGTTGACTTGTCGTGTCTTAATGAATAGTTAATTAATCACTAATTGACCAGGTCAACTTGAAGTTTATTACTGAGACTAAATTCAGCTAGGAAGTCCCATGTGTACTAACTAAGTCCAACTGGAAATTTTCTGCCCATTAGCAGCAGAGTTCAGTGAAGCTGTAGTCAATGGCGAGAGCAACAGCTTCACACTTGTGAAAGGCTTGTCTGCTCATTGAAGTTGAGAGTATCTAGAACTGCTCTGCGTTTTCTATATGGAGGGTCTGAGAAGGTTGCATTAACTGTGTGCCTTAAAAATACTCAACCTGTTGGGGTAGGGGTCTGGTTTTCCACCAACACAGCTGTATCATTGCACCAGTTTCTGGGCAAAAATGGCATGACCCCTGTGCCCCATGTCTCTTATTCACCTGATCTAACCATGTGTGATTTCTTCTTGTTTCCACAAATGAGTAAGGGCATGGAAGGATACCAGTTTCTTACAGATTAAGTATCAACACTGATTGCATTATTTTTTTTAAATGACTGGTTACAGTTCAATATGAACCATCCTCAGCTATTAGCTGGATGGATTATTTGTGTAACTGGTATAATCAGATCTGAGGATGGTTCATATTGAACTACAACCAGTCATTAAAAAAAAAAAAAAAATTATATACTGCATCATATGTCCAGTTGCACAGCATGTAAGGACAAAATAAAACACTGAAAACAAAAAAATACATAAAGTCACTCCAGATCTTGGACTATGTAAGTAGCAGAAAAAAATATTGACAGTAAGCAAGCCAGTGATCAGTAAGAGACACTTAAGAAAACATAGAAAAATGGAACTTTTTAAATGTGTGGATTTATTTACCCTGTCAGAATGGAAGGGAGATAAAACAGAAAAAAGGAGAAGTGAGGAGTCAGATTGAGAAAAATTAAACTTAGGACAACAGTAGTACATCTGCACACAAACGCAAACGCAAATGTGCACACAAATGCATGCAAGCACATGCACACATGTGCACACGCGCGAACGCGTGTGCACACGCACACACACACACACACACACACACTTGCTAAGTACCCTAGTAATGTGCTGCAAGTGATTGATTACTCAAAGATGACAGCTGAACTTCAAGACGATAAATAGGATTATAGTAAAGAATAGAGCAGAACTTGAATTGAAGGAAGAAAATGTAGAAGTTAAGAACTAACTAACATTCAGAAATGTAAATAAAAGAAAAGAAAACTAGATGTGTAAGGATACAGGGAAAAATTTGGTATAGTAATAATAATTGGAATTGTTATCATTATTGTTATTTTATTATAGGCACAAGAAAGAGGAAAATGTAAAAGAGGAAAAAAAAAACATGGGACAAACATAAGTGCAGGGATGGAAAGATAGGGCTTGAAACAGATAAAAATAGGGGTCAATTTCCATATTCAGAATTGTGACTGGGTTAGCGTATTTGTATGGCTGAAGTGGTAAAACAAGTACCTAAGAACTTCATGTGTTCTACAGAATGCTTGAAAACAGGGTATTAGATGTCATTGGGGTGTATAACTTGTCTGTGACATAAAGAATCGTAGGACAAAAACTTACAGAAAAGTTAGTGGACTGCATACGTGCTCTTACAAGTTGCTCATTTGCATGTCTTACAAAAATATAATAGGACCATTATTGTACTGTGAATGTATAATAGTGTAGCTACTAACATCACATGTACCATAAGACTCTTATGAAAGATTCCATAAGGCAGTGTAGCCAGTATCGTGCCCTCTCCTGTGCAGTCACTTCTCTCAATTAAGATCAAAGACAAAAATTTTAATTAAATCGGAAAAAAATGTCATACCTTTTGACTGGAGGCGCATAGTTGCTAAATAGTCACAGCAAATATGAAGGAATAACTTCCTGAATGAGATGGTTGAACAAATCAGGTATTGGTAAGATGAGTGACAGACTTTCATAGAAAAATGATGAAGTATTGTTAATATAAAAAAAGAAATGCTTGCTAAAGTCACTTTGAGAAATTCAGTATTAAATGTCAAAATATTGTGCAGTTGTTTACTCAGTAGCCATGCAGAGGAAGAGAAAGGTTATTAGATTAGCAAAAATGATTTATATTCTCTGATAACTATTTTGTCTATAGTCCCTACAGAATACAAAGAACGAACAACCATAATGATAATTAGTATTTACCATTGCTTTTGTCTGTATAAATATTCCAAAGGTCAGCATCTGTGTATTTACAGTCCAAAGAGTTGTTCAAGGGTGGTCCAGTAAGTAACATCGTCATGTATGCACTACTTCAGGGAGGTAGATATGAAGCACTGCATGGTATAAAGTGAGTTCATGCTAGCAAGGTGGCTTGTTTTATTTCAGAACATCAGAGGTCAGGTCCATGTGAGTGCATATGGGCACCTCTTACAGGCGAAGTCTTTTGTCAGGGTATATTGCAGACTATTGACCTCTTTGTCTGAGGACACAGGTAGAGCAATATAGCAAATGCTTAATACTGATATTATAGATATAAAAATGTGTTGTTGCTGTTACTAAACAAAATAGACACAAGTACATGTTTACTAAGTGTACAGGACAAAGCAGCTGGGAGTACAGTATGAATTTGATAGAACACACCATATGCCTCGTGGTATTATAAGGTGGAAGAAAGGGTACACTAGAGTTTATTTTTCTGTGCTTGTATAAAAGCTTTTTTATCATTTGAGCCAATAAAGAAACTGACTGCTACAACATTTGAGAATGCAGTATTTGGGAAGTGCAAGCAATCAACATTTTGGAAGCACAAGTAATACAACTGCAGCTATTCATGTCAACTTGATATTATACATTTAAGATTCTGTTATAAGGTACTGATCATGTACTGTTACTTGCCCCTCTGTTATCGGTGGGAGCCAGCTGTCTTTGTACCACTCCAGAATGTTTACAATTGCTGCCAGTGTTAGTTATGTAACATTATTGTGCCCTCTAACAGTAAACAGCCATTGTGAATATAGTGTTGATATGTTTGTTGTGTTGTGCTTAGTGATGGTTAATATCATTTGTGATAGGGAGGGAAGAGGCTGTACCCAGCCCTTGTAGCGACTCACCATCAACTTTCATGTCACTTCTGTGGCACATTAATCTATTCCATGTCCATGCCTTTTATAAGCTGCAAGGTGGCTGCTGTGATGAAAGGAGGTGGCACTTCTCTCAGCAGCAAATGTGCTATGAGCCGATTGCAAGCTTCTGCACCCAGTATCCTCCACTCAGTGACCAAGTAAAAGTTTGCAATCAGTAAACATATGCATCATTGTGCAATCAGTTGGCTTTGTGCAGTTTAATACTGGAAGTTATGGAACTGATCAAGTACAATATACAGGATTCTTGCATACCAAGAATGCGTTTAATACTTCATATGCTGTTCAAAATATTCAGAAAGGTTATTACTTGAGTAATACCCATGATCTCTCTCTCTTCTCTCTCTCTCTTATTTTAATCTGCTGGGGTAATGAAGAAACTACATATTACCTTTTATTTCTTTGAATAGTGGATCTTCACAGTGGAAACTACTGTTAAATAAGACATGTCAATATCTCCAGTAAAACTAGCCAGGAAATGTGTTAAATCATGAACTGAAACTTCCCCAGGGAAGTGTGATAGAACCCCTCTTATTCTCACTAGACATAAATGATCAAATGGACTGGGTAAACAGGAATCTGCAAGTGTTTGCTGATGATGCTCTAGTGTACCAGAAAGTGTCATCATTGAGTGACTGTAGGGGGAAGAAGGATGACTTGAATAGAATTTCTATTTGGTATGATAAATGGCAACTTGCTGTAAATTTGGGAAATATAAAGTATTGAAGATAAGCAGGAAAAAGAGTCCCACAATGTTTGAATAAAACATTAGTGTGCTGCTTGACGCAATCACACTGATTGAATGTCCAGCCATAACATTGTAAACCAACATGGGATGAAACAAGCACGTACGTTTGATAGTAAGGAAGGCACATGACCATCTTTAGTTTATTGGGGAGTTCTAGGAACATCTCTAAAGGAGACTTGTGTAGAACACTAGTGTGGCCTATTCTTGAGTACTGAGCATGTGTTTAGGATCCCCAACAGGTCAGATTAAAGGAAGACATCAAAGAAAATCAGAGGTGTGCTGCTATATTTGTAACTGGTAGGTTCGAACAACATGCAAGTATTATAGAAATGCTCCATGAACTCAAGTGGGAATCCCTTGAGGAAAGACAATACTCTTTTCATGAAGTGCTACTGAGAAATTTCAGAGAACTATTATTTGCTGCTGACTGCCGAATGATCCTCCTGCTGACAACATACATTTCGCATAAGGACCGCAAAGATAAAATAAGAAAAATTAGGTCTTGTACAAAGGCATAAGACATCATTCCCTTGTTTTATTTGTGACTGGAACAAGAAAGGGAATTACTAGCAGTGGAACAAGGAACTCTGTGGCATGCACCATATGGTGAGTTATAGAGTATGTACATAGATGTAGATCTCATTTACTGATCTTCATCTTATACTGTATTATTTGGTGAACTAGCTATTTTTAAATAATATGATGCCAAACTGTAACAAACTGGTTAATGTGTTCATTTGTTTTGGGGGCCCTGTGAACTAATGACATGTTATCATGTACTGACATACTGTCTTGGGGTTTAAGTGATTGAGTTATGTTCTTTTATTTTTATACTTTTTACAACATAATTACATGATAATTTTGCAGTAGTGTAACTGGTTTTGACCACTACTAATGTTGACAACTGAATGTAAAATGCTTGCAGCATGTGCCTTTAGTCCAAAGATGACCACTGACTAATCGAGACTCGTTATGGCATTGTGATTGTATCATTCGAGGACTAAGGAATACAGTAATGTGTTCTTGTGTAATTTTGACTCATAAATTTAATCTTCTGTCATGGGAAGGAACAGAACTGTTCTGGGAAATGTAAAGTTGCACATTTAACACACATATTAATCCACAATATGATGGAAGACTATTGCCAAAAAATGGCCAATGATAGGCAAAGTAATTTTCATAACACAAACTTTTCAGACCTGCATGAGTTGGACTTGGATGACCTCACATTGTAATTAAAAAAAAAAAATACAACTTTCATATCCTGAATTATTATTATTATTATTGTTATTATTATTATTATTATTATTATGGAAACACTGAGTAGTCATGCATACTTTTGTTGGAGGCACCAGATGTCGCCAACATAACTGTGTACGTTTTTGTCAGTTAGTAATGATTTGCACTCCTTATTGAAGAGGCTGCATCATTCCATTTGAAATCTGCTATAAGTCACCTTATCTGTCGTATGAAGATTTTGATAAGTTGTGGTGCACATTTGATGCAGTAAATACCAGCTTTCCTAATAACTTTGTCAGAGGGCAGCATTTTCTTTCAAAATGAATAAAGAACTAAACCTCACTGTGTGACTCCTCTCTGATGCCAGAGTAAGAGTGTAAAGTGTGTGAGCGCTATTGTAAATTGCCAGCTCTGTGCTATGAGTGTTTCAGTTTCACTAAACATTTGGGGAATTTATTTGCTTCATGTTCTGTATAATTCAGTTACTCTTTCCATGTAGTTTGTGTTTAAAACTGTCAATAAATGAAGGTTATTAATTGCCAACTTTTTTTAAAAAAGGGGGAAAACCGAAGAAATAAAAACAATATTAACAATCTTACACTTCTGACAGTTTTAGCACAACTATAAATTGTAGCAGTTTCTACCAAAAGGCTTGTGTAGAAAAGCCCTAACTCTTTCTTGTAGTACAGTAGAAGGCTTTCTACCTCTCCTGTTTACACACCTGTATTACTGCATTGGTTTATGGTTTCATTTGCTATTTTGTTGTGGTTATTTCATTTGCATAAATTTCTTTACAGTGCTTGATTTGGCATCTCTCTTCAAAATGTAGCTTATGTGCTGTTGATTACATCATGCATGGTGAAAACATATTACATGCATTACACAAGAACAGCTCTCTGCAAACACATACTGTTTTTTCATTTTGATTTTTGAAAAAAATATCCCATTTTGGAACTGCAACAGTAACACATTTGCCATTTTTGAAAGGACAGAGTAACAGACTATAACAATTTTTTGCCGTGTTGACTAATCAAAATACAGTTTTCACACACAAAAAAGAATTTTTTGATATGTAGAAGAAAAAATACTTTTCTCACTTACATTACAATTTTTTCCACTTTTTTCCTGACAACTGTTGGGTTCATCCGGTTCAGCAGCAGACCGCAGTGAGTACTTTCCATAACATTTCCTCAGATGTGTGCCTTTGTAGACATTTTTACATAATTAGACAGTACAGAAAAAATATCTCAGTCTTATTTCTGTTACAGTAGTGTTGATAGATATACTGAATGGTATTTGATCTGTTATTACTTTATAGTTAGTTGATTAGTGGTAGCAGTGGGACCTTCCAATCATTAACCAGCGGTATTATGGGCATTAACACAAAAATGAAAAGGTACGTTTTCAGTCATCTTTATTAATCAGGAGCAATAATTATCTCATTTTGGATTATGCCTTCTGAATGTTAGCATTCATACTCGAGGTGTCTTACTGTGTTGGTATTCAAATGTTCATTTCCTTTGTCATGGAGGACTGCTCATCATCCCACTCCAGTGTTTAAGAACTAGTAACTTCTCTCCTGTTAATATAAGAAACACAAACCTGTATGACAAATATGAGCCCCACATAATCAGAAAAAACTAGAAATAGTCATAATCATTCCACCCAGAGTCTTTAAATGCACGGTGAGTCATACACAGTTTTTTTTCCTCACAACAAGGATCGTAAAAAGGTAATGTATCTGCTATTAGATGTAGTTAATTTCAAGAATTATTTGTCTGTTTTAATTGAAATAAAGTTATAAACATTCAGAATTCATTTACAATCTTTTCCTATGTAAGAGTGATTTTCAATAGCAAATATACAGCATCAAATTCAAGCTACTATTTATGCTTTCATTGTGAGCTTTCAAAAGTATTAATACCAGTTTTACATGCAAACTTAAAAATCATAATTTTCTTGATATACTGTTACATACAATTTCTTAATTCTTGTTCTTCTATCTGAGAGTGCTTGATGACTGAGTGTGTATGGTTAGAAGATATTACTTAAAAATGTGACTGTCTGAATCGTATGCTACATACAGTATCTCATAACTTGCAGTGCCAGGAGACCCTCAAGATGTTCGAGCCACAGCCATAAATTCAACAGCCATTAATGTCAAATGGAGGCCTCCAGCTGAAAAAGACCGTAATGGCATAATTAGAGGCTACCACATTCATGTACAGGAAACGAGGGAAGAGGTTAGTCTTTTCACATTTGGAAGATGATCTTTTAAGCATAGGTAAATTTCTGTTTCCTGTCACAGCCGTGTATGTCATTTAATGAACAATCAAATACAAAACAGGGAAAGAGCCTACTGAATGATCCAATCCGATTTGATGTTCTCGATGGAAATGTGCAAGAATTCAATGTGACTGGTCTTCAGCCTGACACCAAATACTCTGTGCAAGTTGCAGCACTTACAAGAAAGGGTGATGGTGATCGGAGCCAGCCAGTACATGTTCACACCCCTGGTGGTGTTCCCAATCGACCAACAGTTAATCTAAAGTGAGTTCCTGTGCTTTTAAATATTTTATTGATTGGCGACTCCATGGAGTGCTGTGTGCACCGCGACCGTATATGTTATATTAAAAGGAAGGTCAGCGTTGGTTGTAATGTTGATGTTTTATTGATAGGAGAATCAATTTTCGATCATATAGTGATCATCTTAAACTCAGACACTGGATCAAATTATCAATAACCAAAACTGAGAAGCGATCACAATTGTGATCACTGTGGTCGAAAATCAATTCTGCTATCAATAAAACATCAATATTACGACCAATGCTGACCTTCCTTTTAATTAATTTAAATATTTTGTTAGTCTGAAGCAATTTTATTGTAATGATATCTTGTATACTTTGTTTATTGCATTGGAAGACAAGAGTATTTCTTGTGATTTCACTTGTTTCGCAACCAAACAGCTGACTAGATTCCATCATACTTGTTGTGCAGTGAATCAAAGAAAGAAATTAAAAGAATTTTAGCTTCACCATTTGTTATATAAAGTAACTTAATCATAGAACTGTAAGCTAATCCTCCAACTGATGTCAACAAACAGCATAAAAATAATAATACAAAGATGTTCTACATACATACAATAAAAATCTAACACTGAATTACCCCTTGCTCAAATTATCATTTCATCATCTATGAATTCTTCTACTGAATAGCAGCATTTCTCCCAAAGCATTTGCTGTAGCCTTATTTTTAGATTCTCTGGCTTCATATAAAGTACATTTTTGTCCATTAACTTATTATATGTCATCCTCATATACTGTGAAGTCTGTGCATATAATTTCAGTTTGTATGTGTGTAGCATAGATTCTCCTCAAGTATTTTTGTCTGCTGTGTAGGAAGACTATAATTTCATAAACATTTAGTATATGCAGTATCTGAAATAATAGGTGACAAGATTCTGTTTGCTGTAATTTTTTTTTTTTTTTTTGCTCATGTCAGTAGAATTTGTTAGCATGTGCAATGTGCATTGCAAATGCAAGACAGCTAATCATATTTGATAGGAAGTCAACATGTGTACTGCAGCTGAAGTGTTTGTCCACATTTAGTCCTGGGAATCTGATAATGTCAGCTTCTTCCATAAGTTAATTGTTATGTATTTTAAGTTAAGGGCGATGTACTTGAGGACAATATTATGGAAATGGAAGAGGATGTAGATGAAGATGAAATGGGAGATACGATAGTGCGTGAAGAGTTTGGCAGAGCACTGAAAGACCTGAGTCGAAACAAGGCCCCGGGAGTAGACAACATTCCATTAGAACTAGTGACGGCCTTGGGAGAGCCAGTCCTGACAGAACTCTTCCATCTGGTGAGCAAGATGTACGAGACAGGCGAAATACCCTCAGACTTCAAGAAGAATATAATAATTCCAATCCCAAAGAAAGCTTTTGACAATGTTGACTGGAATACTCTCTTTCAAATTCTAAAGGTGGCAGGGGTAAAATACAAGGAGCGAAAGACTATTTACAATTTTTACAGAAACCAGATGGCAGTTATAAGAGTCGAGGGGCATGAAAGGGAAGCAGTGGTTGGGAAGAGAGTGAGACAGAGTTGTAGCCTCTCCCCGATGTTATTCAATCTGTATATTAAGCAAGCAGTAAAGGAAACAAAAGAAAAATTCGGAGTAGGTATTAAAATCCAGGGAGAAGAAGTAAAAACTTTGAGGTTTGCCAATGACATTGTAATTCTGTCAGAGACAGCAAAGGACTTGGAAGAGCAGTTGAATGGAACGGACAGTGTCTTTAAAGGAGGATATAAGATGAACATCAACAAAAGCAAAACAAGGATAATGGAATGTAGTCGAATTAGGTTGGGTGATGCTGAGGGAAGTAGATTAGGAAATGAGACACTTAAAGTAGTAAAGCATTGGAAGGCAGCGTGGAGGGTAAAAATCGTAGAGGGAGATCGAGAGATGAATACACTAAGCAGATTCAGAAGGATGTAGGTTGCAGTAGGTACTGGGAGATGAAGTAGCTTGCACAGGATAGATTAGCATGGAGAGCTGCATCAAACCAGTCTCAGGACTGAAGACCACAACAACAACAACATGTCTAATGTTTGGTATAGCATAGTACACTTAATCACAAATTACTCACGACCTTTTACGTTAACTTTGTTAGATGAACATTGACTCCTATGACATCAATCCATGTAGGTTGTAACTAAACTGGGAACCATGTGACTGATAGTTTATAATACTGTCAGTTTTAGCAGGAAGCTAACAGCTTTTCTGAAACAAATACCTTTGACTGTATTGTAAAACTGGCTGTGGCATAAAATTATTTTTGACATTTGATTACATCTTTATAAATACAAAAGCAGTGGCATAAAAATTACTTCACATTGGTATATTCTTCCTTTACTCCTTTTTCTTCTTTCGTTTGAAGTATACTGTTATGATATGTTTTCACATGCAGTATATAACTAAAGGAAAACTTGAATGGCACTTATATTAATTGTTGTTACTTAGCACTGTGCAGAAAGGCATGTTTGTTGACTGCATGCATTGTAAGTATCTGTAATTTTTTCCATGGTTGTTACTTTTGAATCTTTTCCTGTACCTTTTTAGATAATTTCAGTCTTCTAGGGGTATGTTATGCCATATGTTATGAGGTTATAATGTTGAGAAAGTTTAATAGTTGTGCACAGTCTGTTGGGGGTGTTGTTTACAGCCAGTTGAGGCTACTGGGCTGGGAATGGTAAAAGATCATCAGCAGTCATAGTGATATACAGCTGTGAAGCTAATACGCCTATTACTGAGTCTAGGGTTTGGGCTCTTGCTAGGTTATGAGATATTTTCCTCATGCTAATTTCAGAAACTGTAATACACAAGTGCACTTGCAAGAAAATCCGAACAATGGATTGACAGGTGGTGCTTGCATAGGAGCATAGGAGAGTACTGACTCTGAGTGCTTAGCCTAATTGTTAGTGCTTCACACACAGTCAGCTGGGGGGGGGGGGGGGGGGTGACCATTATGGACCTGTCTGGGTGGCTGCAGTTAGCTAATAGGGAGCAACAGAAGAGCTTAGTACCATACGTAGGAGTACAGCTGAAGATTGGTGGTATTGCTGTTGCAAAATGAATCTTCTCTTTGTTGACAAAGGTGCAAATGGAAATGTAGTTTTCACTGTTGCCAGTGATTCATGAAATTTATGTGTATTTTAACATTTATTTGGGCTCTATAAAGATGTTTTTGTTATATGGAAAGGGAAATAAAACATGTACAGAAATAATAAATTCTGATACACATGTAGCATTTCTGTGGAGGAAGGAACGGGTATATTTTTGACCAGTGTCACCGTGACATATTATAGCTGGGTTTGTATGCAAAAAATAT
Source organism: Schistocerca serialis cubense (assembly GCF_023864345.2). Classification (NCBI taxonomy): domain Eukaryota; kingdom Metazoa; phylum Arthropoda; class Insecta; order Orthoptera; family Acrididae; genus Schistocerca; species Schistocerca serialis. Next base: position 863,663,036 of record NC_064641.1, on the reverse strand, counting down.
ATTACATGTGGAGTATAACTGTTGCCAAAGTGTCACCTATCAAAGAGAAGTGTATTTCATGCATTTAATCTCTCTCTATTTTAGACATGAAGAATATTCTCGTTCTGTGCAGTTCCAGTACATTTTACCTTCCTTTTCTCCTTATTTTGTGTATTTATTTATACTTTCCTTTCTTTACTGTAGGACACATTCTGAGGCATCAAGGGATGACCAATTTAGTATTGGAGGCAAGCATGTAGGGTAAAAATTGTAGAGAGAGAGCAAGGCATGGTTACACTAAACAGATTTAGAAGGATGTAGGTTACAGTAGTTACTCAGAGATGAAGAAGAATGCACAGGATAGAGTAGCATGGAGAGCTGCATCAAACCAGTCTCTGGACTGAAGACCACAACAACAACCACCTTTCTTTTGGTGAAAAGATTTATAAAAATTCTTGAAGTCAGAGGTTCATCCATGGTTTTTAATATGCAGATTTGTCAGTTTATGCTGTATAATAAAACAGGACCAATAAAAAATCAATACCAATTTGTAATTGCATCTTGTGACTTATAGTTGTAGTTTTTTGACAGAAAATCATTTGTTACATTTTATGTGAATGTAGGCTCTTTTATTATTCATGTTGTCTTTGAACTTCTAACACATAACAGTAGAGCAGGCGCACCACTCTTCCATTAGTCACCATATATTTTATAACCCAGAACATAATTTACATAACATGATCTCAAACTTTGGAAAAATTGTGTTTATTTTGTGAATGCTGTTATTGAACATTTTAATTCTAAACTTTTTTGTGAGCTCAACTGCATATTTGAACCTTTTAGGCTAAAATTTAAATATTTCATCAAAAGTTAATACAAAGTGCTTCACTTGAGGTTTACTTTATTTTTCAGTTTAGTGCACATTCCCTGCATTTAGGGCCCCCTGAACATAAGCCACTGTTGCACAAAGGAAAACCCAGGATGGAATGTAACAATACGAGAGAAGGAAAGTTGCTACTCACCATATAGCGGAGATGATGAGCCGTGATAGGAGCAATAAAAAGATTCACACAATCATAGCTTTCGGCCATTATGGCCTTTGTCAGCAGTAGACACACACACACTCACACAAGCACAACTTGCACACACATCTGCAGTCTCAGAGAGCTGAAACTACACTGAGAGCAGCAGCACCAGTGCATGATGGAAGTGGCAACTGGGTGGGGGTAAGGAGGAGGCTGGGGTGGGGAGGGGGAGGGATAGTATGGTGGGAGTGGTGGACAGTGAAGTGTTGCAGTTTAGACGGAGGGCAGGAGAGAAGGTGCGGGGGGGGGGGGGGGGTAAGTAGCAGAAAGGAGAGAAATAAAAACAGAAATAAAAGAAATTAAAAGACTGGGTGTGGTGGTGAAATGACGGCTGTGTAGTGCTGGAATGGGAACAGGGAGGGGACTGGATGGGTGAGGACAAGGAGTAACAAAGGTTGAGGCCAGGAGGGTTACAGGAACGTAGGATGTATTGCAGGGAAATTTCCCACCTGCACAATTCAGAAAAGCTGGTGTTGGTGGGAAGGATCCATATGGCACAGGCTGTGAAGCAGTCATTGAGATGAGGGGTATCATGTTTGGCAGTGTGTTCAGCTACAGGGTGGTCCACTTGTTTTTTGACCACAGTTTGTTGGTGGCCGTTCATGCGGACAGACAGATTATTGGTTGTCATGCCTACATAGAATGCAGCAGAGGATGTATTAGACCTAGAAGCAAGACTTGTCTCTCTCTCTCTCTCTCTCTCTCTCTCTCTCTCTCTCTGTGTGTGTGTGTGTGTGTGTGTGTGTGTGTGTGTGTGTGTGAGAGAGAGAGAGAGAGAGAGAGAGAGAGAGTGTGTATGTGTGTTTGTTTGTGCAGGAGGCGGGGGGAGGGGGTCTGTGTGGCTCACTTAATACAGAGGTTATACCGTATATAGCTGTTGTTCACTATTAAGTTTCAAGGGCTGTTAACCTTACATTTTACTAAGATCCAGCTATTTTTTCTTTTATTGCAATAATGTATCAAGTTTCCTTTTTTCTGTTAAACTAATTATAGAGTGTAGACTGCAGAATGTTATGATTAGTAACTGTGACTTACTTCAATATTCTGATGTAATCCCAAAGGACAATTGAGAGAGAACCATCTGTTACTGTTGAACTTGAATGGCAGCGTCCCACACTGACATATGGTGAACTTCTTGGCTATCGGTTACGCTACGGCGTCAAGGATCAACCATTAAAAGAAGAAATGTTGAAGGGCACCACAGTACAACATCGCCGGATACCTGAACTTGGTAAGTTCAGACACTGCTTTCATAATTCTGTTTCAGTTATGTCACAATTTTCAGGAAAGAGATACATGTGAACATATTTTTAAAAATCCAAAGAGCATAAGCAGTGATGGAATTTCAGATAAGATAACAATAGACAGATTTACTTATTGTACAAAAGACAGCAACAGTCATCAAGAGATAGACAAAAGATGGCTAAATCTGAAATGTTTCAAGCCAAATACCTAATCTCCCAAAGGACATAGAGATTGGTAACAAGTGGAAAATACTGGAAAATTTTAATGTAAGACTGGTTGGGGGATACACTTACAATCCTAACTGATAAGGGTTACAGCAGGACAGAGGATGAAAATTTTTGTTATTAATTTTTGAGCTCGGATGATATGCCATGCTTCTCAGGACTGAGAGTTGCAGGGGATTTTCCAGTTCAGTATTCCTCTCAGCAGGCTCACAACTCTTTTGTGAGTTCATGACATGAACTCTTTTGCAAGTTCATGTTTGGCAAACACAACTCTTAAGTCCACAGTGCTACTTCTCCTTCTCTCTTGGAATTCTAACTATTCTCTGTTCTGTCCCTTCCCCTTAGGGACCCAGCTAGCAATGACTGTGTACACGTCTGCCAATTGTGGGGCTACATAGCTGGAGCTTGGCCAGTGCAGCCCATTCAACACTGCTGTGTTCTTTGAGATTTCTTTAGAATCACTGTTGTTGTGACAATCAAACTTTATTTGTTGCAGGCAGTCGGGGTCTTGATTTAACTATTCGTATCATGAGGGATTTGAAGAGTTTAATTGATTTATTTTAAATTGTTAGCAAGCACCTTTGTGGAGAATGCCATACTTCAGTTGTAATAAGCCATGCCCAGGCAGACAGCTCCTACCTGAGTGGACTGTTTAGTTTCCATAGCTGTTTATGGGGATAACGTGTTTACAGAGATAACTAAACACACTTCCCAGCAGAATGGATGTAATGCTGTAATAAAGCCACCAAAGCAAACAAGAGCTAGTTCTCATGATCAAGCTTCTCCTGGAGATCATAACAACACATGTTCCATAATACAGGCCGTGTTTATAGAAATAAATATGAAGAAAGAACATTTGATAAAGAGGGTGTGGCTGGTGCATTTACATTTATTAAGTGGTTAAGAAATGACACTTTCTTTGTCGAGATAACAGCAGCTCAGCAAGGTACAAATGTAATAAAAAGTAAGAAACTTTGAGAGTACCCAATCAAAGTATAGCTACATTCAACATGTAATTCAAGTAAAAGTGCCATGATGTGCCAATATATGTGATGAGCCATAAGACGTAAAACCCCTTTTTATATTGTGAACAGTTCATAATACTGAAACAAGATTTTCAGCAAGTTATAGTGTGCAGCCAGATGTTAGTATGCCTAGGGGCAAATAATTTTGTTGCATGGTTAATACCCATAACTTGTATCAAGCAAGATACTGAAACAGGTAATTTGTTTTTTAGAAGAATGATATACTCTTTCTAACAACACTCATTAGCTCTTGAACATGTGTGCGCAGTGATGTAGTGCTTCTCAATGCTGGCACCGAAACTTTTCACAGAAGTGTCTGAGAAATGTTTTTAATTGAAAGGCATGATTGCTGAAATCAGCTATTGTGGTTTAAACGCTGCCAAGTATGGCTCTCATGCCAGGCTCTGTTGTTATATGTAGCAAGATGCCTACACTGCTACCTCATGGACCTACTACATATGGCATACCACAATTTTCCTGTACAGAACTACATTTTAACATCTAGTGTATCAGATCGTGCTTAGGAAAACTACACTGCATGACAAAAAATGTGGAGCACCCAGTAGATATGTTTTGATGTCAACAGAACTTTGTACACACCTTTGGCAGGTATGTAAATTGAATTTCACTCCGACAGGTAGAATGGCCATCAAAGTGCATTAGTGTTGTTCATGTTTAGTGTACTTACCAGACCTAGTTGGGTCTATAATGGTGTGAACAGAATCGTATGTTGAGTGATTACTGTGAAGGACATGGAGATACTGTGTACTTGTGTGAGATAGTGTTATCAGCACCTGACAGAGTTTGAAAGGGGCCTCGTTGTGAGTCTCCATTTAGCCAGCTAGTCGATTCGTGCAATATCTAGAATTGTGGGGCATTCGGATGTGGCAGTGGCCTGTTGTTGGTCTGTATGAGAACATGAGGGAACTCATACTCATTGACAAGTTCTGATTGTGCAGGACTGACCACTACAAGGGATGATCACCATATTGTACACCAAGCACATTGTAACGCCTCTACATCTGTCTTGCCGTCTGAGAACAAGTAACAGACTCCCTGCAATATTCTGTGTCATCCTACTTGTTTGGTCAGAGACTAGGGAATTACCATTCCATGTATAGGTTGCAGTTAACACCACAACACAAATGTCTGCATTTGGAGTGGTGGCATGACTGGGAAGCCTGGACTGCTAATGACTGGCATCACATAGTGTTCAATAGTTAATCACAGTTCTTACTACCCCAGCTGCCCATCCACGCCAAGTACAGTGGCGACTTGGGGGGGGGGGGGGGGAGGGGGGGGAGTCCATTCTTCCAATGTCTTGGAGAGCCACAGAGACATTACTCATAGTTTCACGGTGTGTAGGGTGTGATGGGAAATTACTTCACTTCATGGCTGGTATTGATTGAAGGAAAGTCAACAGCACATTGACACATCATGGACATTCTGCTCCCTCATGTGTGACCTCTCATGTGACAGTATCATGGCTCTATTTTTCAACCCGATGGGCTTGTCCACATATAGCGTGTGTCTTTACAAAATGTCTGCATGATGTTGAGGTACTTCTGTGGCACTAAGATCCCCAGACCTGTCCGTGGCAGAACATGTGTGGGATTATCTTGGATGTCAACTCATCAGGATATCAAGGACCAGTTGCATCAGTTGTGTGCCAGCATGCCTCAGGAGGGGATACTGTGGCTTTAAGACACCCTTCTCAACAAATCAGTGCATGCATCCAGGTCAGAGGGGGCTCAACTTCATACTGATAAGTGGGCTTATACCGTCAGGTTCTTTGTGAATTTGACTATATTTTGTAATCACTGAAATAACATCACGTGCCCTTTCAGCCTATGAAGTTTCATTTTGTTTTTCATCCTCCACTTCTGGGCACTTCACTTTTTTTATCTGCCAGTATAAATTACTTTTGCTGTACCAACACCACGTGTTACAATCTATATCAGAATTTTTAGTGTTCTGTATATAAACAAAGATGCTGTAACTTACCAAACGAAAGTGTTGGTATGTTGATAGAGACACTAAAAAACACACAAACACACACACAAATTTCATTATTTCGCAACCCAAGGTTGCTTCATCAGGAAAGAGGGAAGGAGAGGGAAAGATGAAAGGATGTGGGTTTTAAGGGAGAGGGTAAGTAGTCATTCCAATCCCGGGAGTGGAAATACTTACCTTAGGGGGAAAAAAGGACAGGTATACACTCGCAAACACACACATATCCATCCGCATATATACAGACACAGGCAGACATATGTAAATGCAAAGAGGTTGGGCAGAGATGTCAGTCGAGGCGGAAGTACAGAGGCAAAGATGTTGTTGAATGGCAGGTGAGGTACGAGCGGCGGCAACTTGAAATTAGTGGAGGCTGAGGCCTGGTGGGTAACGGGAAGAGAGAATATATTGAAGGGCAAGTTCCTTTCTCCAGAGTCCTGATAGGTTGGTGTCAGTGGGAAGTATCCAGATAACCCCTACGGTATAACACTGTGCCAAGATGTGCTGGCCACACACCAAGGCATGTTTAGCCTCAGGGTGATCCTCATTACCAACAAACACTGTCTGCCTGTGTCCGTTCATGCAAATGGACAGTTTGTTGCTGGTCATTCCCACATAGAAGGCTTCACAGTGTAGGCATGTCAGTTGGTAAATCATGTGGGTGCTTTCACACGTGTGTGTGTGTGTGTGTGTGTGTGTGTGTGTGCGCGCGCGAGTGTATACCTGTACTTTTTTCCCCCTAAGGTAAGTCTTTCCGCTCCCGGGATTGGAATGACTACTTACCCTCTCCCTTAAAACCCACATCCTTTCATCTTTCCCTCTCCTTCCCTCTTTCCTGATGAAGAAACCTTGGGTTGCGAAAGCTTGAAAATTGTGTGTGTGTTTGTGTGTCTTTTAGTGTCTCTGTCAACATTCCAACGCTTTTGTTTGGTAAGTTACAGCATCTTTGTTTTTATATATATTTTTCCCACGTGGAATGTTTCCCTCTATAATATATATATATAGAGGGAAACATTCCACGTGGGAAATATATATATATAAAAACAAAGATGATGTGACTTACCAAATGAAAGTGCTGGCAGGTCGACAGACACACAAACAAACACAAACATACACACATAATTCAAGCTTTCGCAACAAACTGTTGCCTCATCAGGAAAGAGGGAAGGAGAGGGAAAGACGAAAGGATGTGGGTTTTAAGGGAGAGGGTAAGGAGTCATTCCAATCCTGGGAGCAGAAAGACTTACCTTAGGGGGAAAAAAGGACGGGTATACACTCGCACACACACACATATCCATCCACACATATAAGCAGACATATTTAAAGACAAAGAGTTTGGGCAGAGATGTCAGTCGAGGCAGAAGTGCAGAGGCAAAGATGTTGTTGAATGACAGGTGAAGTATGAGTGGCGGCAACTTGAAATTAGCGGAGATTGAGGCCTGGTGGATAACGGGAAGAGAGGATATATTGAAGAGCAAGTTCCCATCTCCGGAGTTCGGATAGGTTGGTGTTAGTGGGAAGTATCCAGATAACCCGGACGGTGTAACACTGTGCCAAGATGTGCTGGCCGTGCACCAAGGCATGTTTAGCCACAGGGTGATCCTCATTACCAACAAACACTGTCTGCCTGTATCCATTTATGCGAATGGACAGTTTGTTGCTGGTCGTTCCCACATAGAATGCGTCACAGTGTAGGCAGGTCAGTTGGTAGATCACATGGGTGCTTTCACACGTGGCTCTGCCTTTGATCGTGTACACCTTCCGGGTTACAGGACTGCAGTAGGTGGTGGTGGGAGGGTGCATGGGACAGGTTTTACACCGGGGGCGGTTACAAGGGTAGGAGCCACAGGGTAGGGAAGGTGGTTTGGGGAATTCATAGGGATGAACTAAGAGGTTACGAAGGTTAGGTGGATGGCAGAAAGACACTCTTGGTGGAGTGGGGAGGATTTCATGAAGGATGGATCTCATTTCAGGGCAGGATTTGAGGAAGTCGTATCCCTGCTGGAGAGCCACATTCAGAATCTGATCCAGTCCCAGAAAGTATCCTGTCACAAGTGGGGCACCTTTGTGGTTCTTCTGTGGGAGGTTCTGGGTTTGAGAGGATGAGGAAGTGGCTCTGGCTATTTGCTTCTGTACCAGGTCGGGAGGGTAGTTGCGGGATGCGAAAGCCATTGTCAGGTTGTTGGTGTAATGCTTCAGGGATTCCGGACTGGAGCAGATTCGTTTTCCACGAAGACCTAGGCTGTAGGGAAGGGACTGTTTGATGTGGAATGGGTGGCAGCTGTCGTAATGGAGGTACTGTTGCTTGTTGGTGGGTTTGATGTGGACGGACATGTGAAGCTGGCCAGGACAGGTGGCGGTCAACATCAAGGAAAGTGGCATGGGATTTGGAGTAGGACCAGGTGAATCTGATGGAACCAAAGGAGTTGAGGTTGGAGAGGAAATTCTGGAGTTCTTCTTCACTGTGAGTCCAGATCATGAAAATGTCATCAATAAATCTGTACCAAACTTTGGGTTGGCAGGCCTGGGTAACCAAGAAGGCTTCCTCTAAGCGACCCATGAATAGGTTGGCGTACGAAGGGGCCATCCTGGTACCCATCGCTGTTCCCTTTAATTGTTGGTATGCCTGGCCTTCAAAAGTGAAGAAGTTGTGGGTCAGGATGAAGCTGGCTAAGGTAATGAGGAAAGAGGTTTTAGGTAGGGTGGCAGGTGATCGGCGTGAAAGGAAGTGCTCCATCGCAGCGAGGCCCTGGACGTGCAGGATATTTGTGTATAAGGAAGTGGCATCAATGGTTACAAGGATGGTTTCTGGGGGTAACGGATTGGGTAAGGATTCCAGGCGTTCGAGAAAGTGGTTGGTGTCTTTGATGAAGGATGGGAGACTGCACGTAATGGGTTGAAGGTGTTGATCTATGTAGGCAGAGATATGTTCTGTGGGGGCTTGGTAACCAGCTACAATGGGGCGGCCGGGATGATTGGGTTTGTGAATTTTAGGAAGAAGGTAGAAGGTAGGGGTGCGGGGTGTCGGTGGGGTCAGGAGGGTGATGGAATCAGGTGAAAGGTTTTGTAGGGGGCCTAAGGTTCTGAGGATTCCTTGAAGCTCCGCCTGGACATCAGGAATGGGATTACCTTGGCAAACTTTGTATGTGGTGTTGTCTGAAAGCTGATGCAGTCCCTCAGTCACATACTCCCTTCTCTGCCGGAAGAATGACGATGGACCGGTCAGCCTTCAGATCACGGATAGCCTGGGCTTCAGCAGTGGTGATGTTGGGAGTAGGATTAAGGTTTTTTAAGAAGGATTGAGAGGCAAGGCTGGAAGTCAGAAATTCCTGGAAGGTTTGGAGAGGGTGATTTTGAGGAAGAGGAGGTGGGTCCCGCTGTGATGGAGGACGGAACTGTTCCAGGCAGGGTTCAATTTGGATAGTGTCTTGGGGAGTTGGATCATTAGGGGTAGGATTAGGATCATTTTTCTTTGTGGCAAAGTGATACTTCCAGCAGAGAGTACGAGTGTAGGACAGTAAATCTTTGACGAGGGCTGTTTGGTTGAAACTGGGAGTGGGGCTGAAGGTGAGGCCTTTGGATAGGACAGAGGTTTTGGATTGGGAGAGAGGTTTGGAGGAAAGGTTAACTACTGAATTAGGGTGTTGTGGTGCCAGATTGTGTTGATTGGAATTTTGAGGTTTTGGAGGGAGTGGAGCTGGAAGTGGGAGACTGAGTAGATGGGAGAGACTGGGTTTGTGTGCAATGAGAGGTGGTTGAGGTTTGCTGGAAAGGTTGTGAAGGGTGAGTGAGTTGCCTTTCCGGAGGTGGGAGACCAGGAGATTGGATAGTTTTTTGAGGTGAAGGGTGGCATGCTGTTCTAATTTGCGGTTGGCCTGTAGGAGGATGCTCTGAATAGCCGGTGTGGATGTGGGAGAGGAAAGATTGAGGACTTTTATTAAGGATAGGAGTTGACAGGTGTGTTCATTGGCTGAGTTGATGTGTAGGTCAAGGATTAGGTGGGTGAGGGCAATGGATTGTTCAGTTTGGAACTGGTGTAGGGACTGATGGAAAGAAGGGTTGCAGCCAGAGATGGGAACTATAAGTGTGAGGCCTTTGAGGGTTATGCCAAATGTCAGACAAGCCTGAGAAAATAAAATATGCGAGCGTAATCTGGCAAGGGTGAAGGCATGTTTGCGGGAGGAATGTAAATAAAACTTAATGGGGTCGTTGTGGGGGTGTTGTGAGGGTGACATGGTATTAGAAGGTGGAAAGTGTAACATGAGGTTGAAATGAAAATGAAAGATAAAAATATATGGGGAGAGATAAGGGTGAATTAGAAAGTAACTGGAGATCTGATATGAAAAAAGGCGAAAAAGTGTTGGTTAAGTTGATCCTGTGGTGAACTTGGGTTGGTAGACAGCGATGTGCATGAAGGTTAGGTGGTTGTGTTGCCGCTAAAACACGTTAAAGGATGGAGAAATTCGGGAAAATTTCGAAAAAACGTGTAAATCTATTAAAAGGAGTGGTGTTGTGGTGAAAGATTATGAAAATGGGGCTAACAATTGTCTGACGAAGAAATAATGACGTTAAAACCTGTGGGGAGTGCCTAAAAATGATCAGTGATGTGCGAAAAACGGAAGTGGAAATAAAGTGAAAGTTATTAGAACTAGCCGAAATGGTTGTTTAATACGTGAAAGCAGCTGTTATTGAACTAGAAATGGTGGATTTTATAGCAGCGGTAGTGTTGAAAGCGGAAAATAAAAATTTTTTTGGTTATGGTTTGGAAGTCGGTTACGTATTATTGAGTATATATAGGCGGGATAAAATTGTATTACGGTAAAAAGGGGAAGGTGAATACAAAGTGAGACTGTGGATGGATATGTGTGGGTGTGCGAGTGTATACCCGTCCTTTTTTCCCCCTAAGGTAAGTCTTTCCGCTCCCGGGATTGGAATGACTCCTTACCCTCTCCCTTAAACCCCACATCCTTTCGTCTTTCCCTCTCCTTCCCTCTTTCCTGATGAGGCAACAGTTTGTTGCGAAAGCTTGAATTTTGTGTGTATGTTTGTGTTTGTTTGTGTGTCTGTCGACCTGCCAGCACTTTCATTTGGTAAGTCACATCATCTTTGTTTTTAGATATATTTTTCCTACGTGGAATGTTTCCCTCTATTATATATATATATATATATATATATATATATATATATATATATATATATATATATATATATATATATATAGGGAAACATTCCACGTGGGAAAAATATCTATAACAAAACAACAAAGATGCTGTAACTTACCAAACGGAAAGTGTTGGTTGTTGATAGACACAATAAAAAACACACACACACTAAAAAACACACAAACATTGTGTCTATCAACAACCAACACTTTCTCGTTTTTTATATATATATATATATATATATATATATATATATATATATATATATACATATATCTGTGTGTGTGTGTGTGTGTGTTTTTGGGGCAGCAATAGAGCCATCACTGGGAGTCACTAACAATGTTTAATGATTGATGAGTTTCTTTATTGCCTGCATCAATTTAGAATTGACTGTGGATGTTTTAAACAAATGTTGCCGTGTATGTGCAGTTACATGTACATGTGTTGGTGCCAGAATTGTGTGTCCTATTTTAGGTTGAAGTACTTGGCCTCATAACTGGCTAATGAGGGCAGATGCAGATGACAGATACTGGTTCTCAATATTTTGTAATTATATATTCTTAGGAAGGTATATTAGAGGTATGCGTTTTGTGAATTTAATTTCTTCAGTTTTCTCCTCTTCATTGAACTTACAGCATTACCAGCTCCAGCCTGGATGTTTAACTGGTTCAGTTAATGCACCATGGTGGCAACTAGCATGTTTTCTTTGGTTCACCTCCTGTATGCTGCACTGCCTGTTCTTCTTAAGGTAGTGTGGCCAAGTCTTTGGCATTTAAAGCACCTCATTGGATTTGGGATTAAAGGCTTTACTTTCAGTCGAACAAAGTCTGCCTTAAGATACTCTTGTAAAACAAGATAAAAAAAGATAACAGTTTCCTATAGCAAATCACTTACCTTTTTTATCACATTGCACACCTCTGTGATTCCCATCCTTTTTTGCACTTTTATTGTGTCTATGTCCATTATAAAGGCTGAGCCACACAAGTCATAACATTGCTTGTAGTCTGTGAACAGTTCAAAATATTGAAACAAGTTAACAGTTCAAATACTGAAACAAGGTTTTTGCCAAATACTAGAAGCAGAGGAGCATATAATTTGGACAAGTCAATTTTTGTGAAGTTCAAATCTTTCTCCAGCTGTTGGTATTTCGATTTTATTGGTTCCCCAATTCAGTTAAGGCAAATATTGGGACAGTTCCTTTGGGGGGGGGGGGGGGGGACTAAGTTTCTGACTTTCCTTGTTGATTTTTGGCTTGTGGTTTGATTCTAATGACTTAATTGTCAATAGAATATTAACCCCAGATTACTAAAACCTCATAAAATTTATGATTGCAGTTGGTACCCATTAGCGGTTCCTGCCAATCTCGTATCATCAGCATAGGGTATAAAACAGAACAATTTGTAATTAGTCTGTATGTGCCGTATGGCTGGAGACCTTATAATTTTAATTAACTAATGAATAAACATAAGTTATGTCATCCTTTGAATAACATATTAAGTAGAAAAATTTACAATGGTTTAGTAACAATGTAACAACCCCCCCCCCCCCCACCCCCCCAATACTGTTCTAGGGTTAAACTGTAATATTCCTTCCTTTCACTCTTGTGGTTAAGTATATATAATAAAAAATATTGAGAATCGGTACCTGTCCTCAAGTGTTTTCTGTTCCTGTCAAGTTTTCCACCTATTAGTTGAGAATTATGTCTGTGCTTTTATTACATATGACAAATTGATGTCATTTGTCTATGCTAGTTTACATAATCCAGAATCACTTTGTAACACAATACACACAGCTGCAAACATTTATTTTATGTGGTGTGTACTAGGAGCAACAAAATCATGATAATGTTGTATAAAATATTTATTTACCTCTAACAGAAAAAGGTGTGGAGTACGAGTTCCGCGTAGCTGGTCAGAACAAAATTGGTTTTGGTCAAGAAACCATTAAATACATGCTGACACCAGAGGGACCTCCAAGTGGGCCCCCGAGTAACATCTCGCATCATTTCCAAACGCCAGATGTTCTCTGTGTCACTTGGGGACCTCCACTTCGGGAGCACCGCAATGGACAGATAGTCCGTTATGATGTTCAGTTCCATAAGAAAGTAGATTATTCTACAGTGATTGATCGTAGTACAAATACGACAAAGGTGAGTACCAAGATCTTTTATTAGTTTCTCTTTCTAAACAGTCTAAAATGTGATGTTGTTAGAACCCTTTGCACGAAAGGTATGAAAAGAGAAATTTATAATTATCAGTTTCTATATTAGCATCTCTCTCTAAAGCTTTAAAAGTAATAAATTACTCAAGAATGCTTGAGCATATCTGCCAAACTAAGAGTCCAAGTCAGTAATAACTTTTATTCCAGCATGGCATCTCTATAAAATATACCATTTACTGAATTAAAATGATGGAAAATTCATGATAAAAACAGTAGATAATCTTTTTGTAGATCAATGTTGATCAGAAGTTGAATTGGAAAAATGTTTAATCATTTTAAATGCTTGAATTTAACCACTGCTGCTTTGTGTGTTCTTACTGATTTTGCCAATAAATGTTTTAGACAGTTAACTAACACATTGTATTTATGCCAAGATGATTATACATGTAGGTATGAAGTATTTATTGAATAAACATTATGAGAAGCATTCATGTGAATTTTACAGTCAAAATGATTTGCAATAAGCATGTTCCTGGGGAAATTCTTCTGACAGGAAGTGCAGTGTAGTAAATAGACTTGTGGTTGAAATAGATATTAGCATGGGTGTGAAAGAACACTAATTTAATATTCTCTATCAAAACAACAAGCTTTACTTGGAGAAGGATAAACTTCTTGCATATAACTAACAGAACGAAAGAGTGAATGAAATTCCAGCATACTCAGTGTACTTAACAGAACATCTCTTAGGAATTACAGATGTTGAAAGTTACATGTTTTTGATTACAAGCTAGTATAATATTATTGTGAAACCAACAAAATAACACTAAGAGTTGGTATATATATAAAAATTATAGTTCAGTCCCAGGCCCTATTTGTTGGAAAATGTTGTTTCCAACACCAGTAAGAATCAGTTAAAGTGGGTTGTAATAAGGATATGGAAACTTCTGTGAAGAATCATTGTTTATGGAGATCTTAATAATTTATGTTATGGATTCTTCTGCTGCTGCTTGACAGAATAATTTAATATTTATCAGAGGGAAACCTAAACTGTGGTCTGTGGTCCAGAACAGCCAGTTAGAGCTACAACTAACATGGATGTTTATTTAGTCAGTTTCATTAACGAATATTAGTTGGCACCATACATATTACTTTATTTACCACTATTTTGGATGGATGTTGTACTTGGCAAACATTGGTTGGTTTGAGAATGGGCATAGTCTGAAACTGGTCACCGATTAAATAAACATCCATTTTAGTTGCAGCCCTGGCTGTCTCTTTTGCATCACAATCCAAAATGAGTTGCTGACCCACATTGCCCAGCACACTGGAGTTATAAAAACTGTGGATGTTGTACAATACAATACTGTAGAACATCAACAGTTTGTGTATTTCATTGACACATTTTAACAATTATTTTGTGGTAGATGGTAATGATTGAGGACTTATAGAGTCCAGTTATGGATAATGTCCTGTACTGACATGCAAATCAGGGTTGAAGTGCGAAGTACAATGACCGCTGACAACTTGTTTTTAGACTCAGCTATCAGGTTCTACGAAGGTAACGCCATTCCATCTCCAATAGTGATGCTGGTAGTAAAACACTGTGATGTTCACAGCAATCCTCAAAATTATGATGGCTTTATTTTTAAGTTAAATTCAGTGATTTATATGTGCAAATGATTATTATAAATAGATCACCTTATTTTTGAATGTATGGTTTGGGGTAGTATGAATAATAAAATATTATTGGGTTTCCAACTGCATCAAGTGGTTAAACTCCCACAAGCATTCAGCTGAGTACTCTTTTGGCCTTTGTCAAGCGGTAACTGACTGCCAACCCATCAGTGGCTGTGCTGCTGGCTGTAATTTCACTGGCACTCATTATAGGAGTTGGACAGAAATGTGAAAACAACAAGAGAAGTTGCATGCTTGAACATAAGTGCAAATGTTAGCCAAGTCTGCAGGTTTTGCTGTTGTATTTGATCACAGATGGCACCTGTGTAACATACGCACTACATGGCAAGCGTCAGTTGTGGTCAGAACAGTGCTTTGTGTAGTTGTGAATGCATTATGTCAAAGCTACATGAATTCAAAGTGGACAAATTGTTGGGGCTTGTATGGTGGTTGCTGTAACCAAGGTAGCCAAAGTGTTTGATGTTTCAATAGGCATTGTATCAAAGATTTATAGCACGCACAAGAAAAGCATAAAAACATCATCAGCTAAGTCACTACACAAATAAAAAGTTTGTATAGGGTGATCATGACCGACGGTAATTGAAGGGGATTGTGATGAAAAATAAAGAGGACAGCAGCTCGAAAAGTCACTGCAGAACTGAATATTGCACATGTGAACTATGTCAGCAACATCAAGGAAGCTCCATAAGCAAGGAATTGCAGAGCGAGCTGGAATTTCAAAGCCAGAGTCATAAAAACTGGACTATGAAACAATGGAAGAAATCCATTTTCTTCAGATCAGTGTTGTTTCACACTGTTTCCAACTCCTGGCTGAGTTTACATCCCGACAGTGAAACATTGCGGGTGTTCGGTGATGAGTTGGGCAGCTGCATTGTGCTATTTAATAGACCCCATATTTACTCTGCAGGGTCAAATTACTGCCAAGGAGTATGTGACCATTTTGGATGGTCAGATCCATCCCATGATACAATGTTCCTTCCCCAGTGGTGATGTTGTGATTCAAGATGACAGGGCCCTGTTCATACAGCTCACATTGTCCTGGACTGGTTTTGTGAGCACAGGTATGAATTACTGCATCTCCTCTGTCCATCACAGTCAGTGGTTCCCAATATTATTTAACCCTTGTGCTTTACTTTGGAGAAAAGGATGCATGATTGCTATCCACCTCCATCATCATTACCTGAACTTACCACTATTTTGCAGGAAGAATGGTATAGGACTGCCTTGAAAACCATGCAGGATCTATATTTATCTATTCTGAGACAATAGAAAACTGAAACTTCCTGGCAGATTAAAACTGTGAGCCGGACCAAGACTCGAACTCGGGACCTTTGCCTTTCGCGGGCAAGTGCTCTACCAACTGAGCTACCCTAGCACGACTCACGCCCCGTCCTCACAGCTTTACTTCAGCCAGTACCTCGTCTCCTACTTTCCAAACTTTACAGAAGTTTGGCAGAAGTAAAGCTGTGGGGACGGGGCGTGAGTCGTGCTAGGGTAGCTCAGTTGGTAGAGCACTTGCCCGCGAAAGGCAAAGGTCTCGAGTTCGAGTCTCGGTCCGGCTCACAGTTTTAATCTGCCAGGAAGTTTCACATCAGCGCACACTCTGCTGCAGAGTGAAAATCTCATTCTGGAAACATCCCCCAGACTGTGGCTAAGCCATGTCTCCGCAATATCCTTTCTTTCAGGAGTGCTAGTTCTGCTAGGTTCGCAGGAGAGCTTCTGTAAAGTTTGGAAGGTAGGAGATGAGGTATTGGCAGAAGCAAAGCTGTGGGGATGGGGCGTGAGTCATGCTATGGTAGCTCAGTTGGTAGAGCACTTGCCCATGAAAGGCAAAGGTCCCGAGTTTGAGTCTCGGTCCGGCTCACAGTTTTAATCTGCCAGGAAGTTTCACATCAGCGCACTCTCCGCTGCAGAGTGAAAATCTCATTCTGGAAATAGGAAACTGTTTTGAATGGAAACGGGTTTCATATAGCACGTTGTTGTTGTTGTGGTCTTCAGTCCTGAGACTGGTTTGATGCAGCTCTCCCTGCTACTCTATCCCGTGCAAGCCTCTTCATCTCCAGTACCTACTGCAGCCTACATCCTTCTGAATCTGCTTAGTGTATTCATCTCTTGGTCTCCCACTACGATTTTTACCCTCCACACTGCCCTCCAGTACTAAATTGGTGATCCCTTGATGCCTCAGACCATGTCCTACCAACCGATCCCTTCTTCTAGTCAAGTTGTGCTATGAACTCCTCCCCAATTCTATTCAATACCTCCTCATTAGTTATGTGATCTACCCATCTAATCTTCAGCATTCTTCTCTGGCACCACATTTCGAAAGCTTTTATTCTCTTCTTGTCTATTTATCACCTATGTTTCACTTCCATACATGGCTACACTCCATACAAATACTTTCAGAAACGACTTCCTGACACTTAAATCAATACTCGATGTTAACAAATTTCTCTGCTTCTGAAATGCTTTTCATATGCCATATTAGATGCAGTAATGTCTTGTGTTTTTGGTGTTTCTGTATTGTTGCCCACCCCTGCACCTCCAGTGTCCATTGTGCCCACTTCAGCCTCCTGCCAGCTGCATTATACACTGTACTAAGTTGCAGTGTGCTGTCCTTATTGAGGGTGTTTTCTGAAGTTTTAATTTCAACAGCTTCTTGCACACTGTACCAGGAATGGTTCATTGTAGTAATGACTCAGATGACTAGTTTTTGAAGCACATTCTGTCAAGGATGGGCAGAACACCTTGCATGTTCTATGTGGCACTGTGCTGCAGTGTGAACTGTTTATCCGAAGTTGTAGCAGCCACAATCATATAGTATATTATATACGCCAAGCAGTCTGATTGCTATACTATCCCTCACAGGGCTCATGTATTGTCTTATTGGGAGCCTAAAGACTGTTTTGAGGTTGTGTATATTTAGGAGCTGTCTAATCTTCCCCTTCACTGAATGATAAAATCTCAGGAAACCAAATGCATTGCTGTGAAAATCTTTTGTTTGCACGCTGCTCACGAAATAGGCTTTCGGACCTGGTGGTGATTGTAGCCATTTTCACAGAGGACTTTTTTTTAGATATTTCAGTTCTTATGTCATATTTTCAGCATCTTACACAATACAAGGTGTGATTCAGAAGTTTCAAGACTGATTCATTTCTGAGTAGGGGAGCCGGTTCCGCTGGGTGGGGGAAGTAGTGGGGGTCTCGGGGAACGAACTGATGCTGTGGCAGTTGCCTCCGGAACCCTGGAGAGTGCGCATCACTTGCAGTGTGAGTGTGTGTCATTGACCTTGGTCGAAAAAGTGGGAGAGGTGAAAATGGAGCAGCTCTTGGAGCAGCGTTATGCGATTAAGTTTTGAGTGCTACTGAACAAAACTGCCACGGAGACTCTCGGTACGATTCAAGCGGCCTTTAAGGAAGAAGACATGTCCTGTGCAATGGTTTTCATGTGGTACAAACATTTCAAAGATGGCCACAGGAATGTTGAAGACGACAAACGCTCTGGGAGGCCATCATCAAGCTGAACGGATCAAAATGTGGAGAGAGTGCGGGAACTTTTAAACAATGACCGTCGTCTTAGTTCTAGATTAATTGCCGATGAACTGGGACTCAGTCAGAGTATGGTGTGGAGGATTGTGATGGAGAATTTGATGATGCGAAAAGTGTGTACCAAACTGATGTCAAAAGTTTTGTTGGTGGATCAGAAGAAACGGCACATTACTGTTTGCCAGGAAATGCTCCAACAGTTGAATGTTAATCCAAACCTTCTGGAGAAAGTGGTTACTGGTGATGAGACCTGGGTCTACATGTATGATCCTGAGTTGAAGTGTCAAAGCTCAGAATGGCACACTGCTTCCTCACCTAAGCCCAAGAAAGCTCGCATGAGCAAGTTGTGTGTGAAGTGCATGCTGATTGTTTGTTTTTTTATGGTAAAGGAGTGATTCACAAGGAGTTTGTTGCTTGTGGACAGACTGTCACAGGTGACTTTTATGCTGGAGTGTTCTGCTGCTTGAGGGATCAAGTTTGCCGCGTCCGCCCGGCGATCAAGGGCAATTGGATTCTCTGCCCCTTACTACGCGCCCACTCACATGTCGCATGCCGCCACCGAAGTGTTGGTCAAGTTCAACATAACAACACTGCCGCAGCCACCCTACAGCCCCAACTTGGCTCCAAGTGACTTTTTTCTCTTTCCCCGAATCAAGACAGGCCTAAAAGGGAAGTGATTCCACTCCATCGATGCCATCCAGCAGGTTTCGATGAGAGCCCTTGACATCATGACACCCGAGACTTCCAGAAGGGCTGTGAACAGTGGAAGACACACTGACAGTGCTGTGCTGATGCTGAAGGATCATATTTTGAAGAATTTTAGTCCGCTGTACTTAAATGTCCAATAAAGTATCTAGTTCTGAGTTAAGTCGTGAAACCTTTGAATCACACCCTGTTATTTGCATGATACACTAGAATCTTCAGAATACTGTGCTTCTATGCCAGATTGTGGTGGCTGAATTCATGCATATACTGGCAAGGGTAGGTTTCCCATGTACATAATGGCTGGGACACTCACTGGTTCTTCAATGGACAAGGATGTCAATGAAGGACAAGGCACTATCTAACTTTACCTCCATTGTGAACTTGATATAGTCATGAGTGCTCTCTTGGTTTTTCACAACCATGGAATGCCAGATAATAAATAGGTCATTGACATGAAATAAAAGCAATTAGTCATGACCATGTCCTCAAATTTCTCTATTAAAAAAAAAGTTTGCTACTGGTGAAGTTAATGGGCTTCGCAATATTGTCCATCTTTTGATTGTAATACTGTCCATGAAAAGAGGTGGACCCCTTTTTGTAAGTTATTGGCTTCCATGATGTGCTGGTACAGCCATCTCAATAGTGGAATGTCAGTTATGATGATATGAAGGTAAGGTCAATGAAACACCCAGTCTCTGAGTGGAGAAAATCTCCGACCTGGCCAAGGGTCAAAACTAGATCCCTTCAGTTAGCATCCACTGCACTGACCTTCAGCTACTGAGGCAGACAAGAGGAAGGACATGCCAAGATGTGCTTAAACAGTATGACATTCATGCTGTCAAAGACTGAGAGAGAAGTCCACATAATCTTCAAGGGGAACATCCATGTATAATGAGAATAACACTGGAAACAATTTATAAATCAAATTATGAAAATTTTCTTTTATTAAATACAGTCATACACCACTGTGAATCCTGTTCTCCCATAAAAGATAAAACTAAAATAAAAATATTCAGGGTGCAAGTTCAATCCTCAGTGTCGTACATTTTACATAACAATAAAAAGCTGTATTACAATCATTACTAGTGTAATGAAATCCTCCATTTTCTTATAAAAAGAGCAAAACACAGGTGCTATGTTACAAAAACACTCCAAAAATAAAGCAAAAATAATCTTAAGCATGTTAAACAAGAAATAAAGAAAAACAGTGAGATGTCCGAGGTTAAGCCACACTTATTGTGTGGATGCTATTTCTAGTAGAGTATTTGTAGTTGAGTATCATTAGCTACAAAACCGACTCTACAAAAATAGACAAAGAGCCCTTTAGCACACTATCCACAAGTTAACTATCTTTATGTATCACTTTATGGGAAACAAATGTAGATGGGCTACTCAGCCACCTGTATGAGATGCACAGGGAGGTGCACATCAGATGGTGTGTTGATTCAAAGTCAGCTATCCTGTGGACTGGAGTTATTGCATAATGGTTCATACAAATTGTGGCTGACTGAAATGGTGACACTGGCCGAAGCTCGACACACAAATATGTGAATGGGTTGTGTTGATCCCAGACTCTGAGATTCAAGAGCACTGAGTCTGGGCAGACAGTGCTGTGAGCACATCATTGCCTAGGTTTACTGTTCAGGCGTCTCACCAAACTCTTGGGGGTTTCATAGGATAGTGTACCATGGTTAGAGTTGTTAGAGGCCCTATTGTCATGTATGAGATCCTGGAATGGATAAAACTACATGAGGAGCTCATGCAATGGATGTAGACCACAGAATGCCCCCTTCTGTTTCTCCACCTATGTTTTGCTATGTGAAATTGGCTGATTAAACAACACTTTACACTTTAAAAGCCCATCTGCTTTATTGCGGTTTTTATTAATAGTACATTGCATAGATTGAGGATCTAGAGATTGGTTGGAGGGATTAGAATGGATTTAAATAAAATTAAATAGGTTATACAAAAGTATCTAGCTACCGAACATGCTCTTCAGCATGACTGAGGGGACCTGAGAGCCTTCTACACCCAGGGGCTGTTTGGATCCTCCACCTGATAGTAATTTGCCTGAACTCCAGAGATAGAAAGTTGCCCTTCAGCATGTGAATATGCAGCTATGGTACAGGTGTCACGGATAATCAGAACAGAACTATGAGTAACTGGAAACAGACTTAGGCCAGAATTTATGCAAGAGGATCAGATGTTTGCAACAGATTCAAAGAATTGTAAAATTTCCAGTAATTCTGAAATGGAACTTAAATGCCAGTTAATGGTAATATAAGATATTTCAATAGTTTGGCTTCAATAACATCATTTATGTTATGATAGTATCATAATTTATGTTTGTAATATTCATTGCTTCTTTGTTTACAGGCTGTGTTCATTAATCTAGATGAAAATACAGATTATGTCTACCACATCAGAGCCCATACCAGCCAGGGGCCAGGACCGTACAGTGAAAAGGTGACAGTACACACCGAGAGGGACATTGTGCGTGCCCCAATGAGTGTGCAGGCCGTGGCTACTTCTGACCAGAGTGTGGAAGTTTGGTGGGAAGGTGTTCCAAATCGTGGCAAAGTTATAGGTTACCAGGTAAGACAGCAGCAACTTTATAACCTTAGAGATGTGTTGTATTATTTTCTAGGTGAATTTTTGGTTGTGTTAGAGTTCAGTCTTTCTGTTTCTGTTTTTAAATGATAGTTTGTTATTCTATCTACTAAATGTACAAGTGAAAAAAAGCATTTTACATTATTATTATTATTATTACAGGATTAATCAGTACAAAGATTAATTAATAACAATATCTTGTTGTATTCCTGTTATCCTCCACCAAACCCCTCTTTATCCAGCACATCTTCCTTGTCGATGCTGCAATGTTCCATTACTCCATTTATGTGGTCTGTCCAAGAACGTCGTGGTCTTCCGCGCTTACGTCTGCCGGGTGGTTTCCATTCATAAACCTTCTTTAGCCATCAATGACCTGGCATTCTCGTCATATGCCCATACCATTTTAATGATTTTCTTTCAATTCTGTCTATCACTGTATCATTTGCTTTCATTATAGATCTTACTTCATCATTAGTTTTCCTTTTGATACTTGATATTCTGGCACTCCTATGCAAATAATCCATTTCCTTTTGAGATCCACATTTAAGGTCCATAGTTCTGATCCATAGCATAGCACTGATTCGACCATTATCTTACCTACTCTTTTCTTATTGCTGTTGAAAATATTCTTATATTTTATATTCTTTTCATATTTCTCACTGCAACATAAATATTTACAGCACATCAGCTTTTGTGACATCTGGTATGCTTCATTACCAATATAACAGCAGCATAAAAATCTACTTTGTTGCAAACTTAAATTGTGAGTAAAACTACATCAGTTTGCTGTTAATTACTAGACTCCTCATTGAAATAGTGTGTTACGTTTATCCTTGTGTGACTGCAGCACATCATGAGATTATACAGTACACAGATTCAATAGGAATGTTTACTATGTACTTCAGTCAAGATGATTGTATGACATCAGGCTACAGTTAAAAGACTTACGAATGTCAGTGTCCACTCATTTACTTACACTGTCTGTAACATTTTGAGCAGTATTCAGATGTGACATTTCTCACTGCTTATTAAAACAGTAAGTTCAAAACATCATAAAGTCATAGAATTGACCAAAAAAAAAAAAAAAAAACCAGAAATATTGGCACACATGGGCTGTCAATTATTCAGCATGTGGTGAATTCAAACTAGCAAAATTCCTGTAAAATATTACATAATTTTGATTTAAATCTGGCAGCAATGCAGTTCAGGCACCATTCCTTGAGATGTTTACACTTGGATTCCATGGGTGAGCTACACCACATATAGTAAGGACCGAACAGTCACAACTTTCCGTTTTGCAATGCATATCATTTGATTTTAGGAGAGTGGAAACGAAATGGTGAATCATGTTATGTGTTGGCATACTCTGTTAAAGATCTCTTGACCTATTAAATGCTACAGAGCAGTATTTACTAGAATGAATTATTTCTGTCATTGAATTTAATGGAGGAAGCATTATTTTATATGGCCTTTCTGTGATTTATTACCTCAAACCATAAACTGTTAATGCATTGGATTGGACACCTCTCTGCCATCAAAAAGTCCTTTCATTTTTTAGATGAAAGTGCTCTTCTTCATAAAACAGACTTGAACCAAGTGAAACAATAGAAAATCCAGGCTGAAATGTAACAGTATTGTGAAAAAGGGCAGTTGCTACTCACCATATAGCGAAGATGCTGAATTGAAGATAAGCACAACAAAAAGACTGTCACAAAGTGAGCTTTCAGCCAACAAGACCTTCATCGGAAATTGACAACATACACACCAATGCGCGCATGTGGGCGGGAAGGGGGAGAGATAGCAGGGTAGGGGTGGGAGACGGTAAAATGCTGCTTGTGGGAGCTTACAGTGACGGCAGGAAGAGAGGGTATGGCAGGTAGGTGCAGTCGGGAGGTTTGACAGAGGACAGCAAGTGGGAGGGGGGCAGGGGGGGGGGAAGTGGCAGGAAAAGAGAGAAGTAAAAAGACTGTGTGTGTATGTGTGTGTGTGTGTGTGTGTGTGTGTGCGCGCGCGTTGGTGGAATAGACCTGTTTAGTGCTGGCATGGGAACAGGGGACGGACTGTATGGGTAAGGTCAATGACCAATTGTGATAGAGCCCAGAAGGGTTGCAGGAATGTAGGATATATTGGAGAGTGTTCCCACCTTCACAGTTCAGAAAAGCTGGTGTTGATGAGAAGGATCCAGATGGCATAGGATATGAAGCAGTCATTGAAATTAAGAACGTCATGGTAGGCAGCGTGCCGAGCAGTGGGGTAGTCCAGCTGTTTCTTGGCCAGTTTGTCGGTAGCCATTCAAACGGACAGGCAGCTTGTTAGTTGTCATGCCCACATGGAATGCAGCACAGTGGTTGCAGCTTAGATTTTAGATCACTTGACTGTTTTCACAGGTAGCTCTGCCTTTGATGGGATAGATTATGCTTGTGACTGGACTGGAATTTGTGGGATGGGTCTTGCATCTAGGTCTTATTACGGGGATATGAGCCATGAAATGAGGATTTGGGAGAAGGGGTTATGTACGGATGGACGAGGATATTGTAAAGTTTCAGTGGGCAGCAGAATACCACTGTGGGAGGGGTGGAAGGACAGTGGGCAGGACATTTCTCATTTCAGGGCACAATGAGAGGTAGTCAAAACCCTGGTGGAGAATGTGATACAAAGTCAAAGGGGAATGCTCATCTGTGGGTGGAAGGTGGGACTTTGGGAGGTGGTTGGTGACTGGAAAGATAAGGCACAAGGTAATTACAGTCATGCCATGAAATGAGAAATGTCCCATCCACTATCCTTCTCACCTCTCCCACAGTGGTATTCTGCCATCCACTGAACCTACACAATGTCCTCAACCATCCCTATACAACCCCTACTCCCAACTCCTTACCTCATAGCTCATATCCTTGTAATAGTCCCAGATGCAAGACCTGTCCCATACATATTCCCACCACCACTTATTCCAGTCCGGTCACAAGCATCATCTATCCAATCAAAGACAGGGCTACCTGTGAACATGACATTCTTCATTTCAATGACTAGCTCACAGCCTGTGCCGTCTGGCTCTTCCCACCAACACCAGCTTTACTCAACTGTGCAGGTGGGAATTCTCCCTGCAAAATATCCTACATTCCTGTAACCCTCCTGGCCTCAATCTTGGTTAGTCATTGTCCGTACCTTTCTAGCCCCTTCCCTGTTCCCATTCCAGCACTACACAGCTCTCTGTTCCACCAATGCGCCCATAGACTTTTTACTTTCCTCCTTTTCCGCTATCCTTCCCTTCCTGCGCTATGTCTAACCTCCCGACTGCACCTAGTTGCCCTACTCCCTCTCCACCCCACTTCCACAAGCACTTTACTGTCTCCCACGCCTACCATGCTATGCCTCCCCCTTGCCCTACCACCTGGTTGCCTCTCCCATCATGAGCTGCTGTTCGCAGCCTGTCCTCAGCAGCCAGAGGCTATGGTCAGTGGTCATGTGTGTGAGTTGCATTTGTGTGCATGTGTGTGTGTGTGTGTGTGTGTGTGTGTGTGTTTGTTTGTGTGTGTTGTCTATTACTGACAAAGGCCATGTTGGCCAAAAGCTCACTTTGTGGCAGTCTTTTTATTGTGCCTATCCGCTACTCAGCATCTCCGCTATATGGTGAGTAGGAACTATCCTTTTCATAATATTATTACTTGAACCAAATGGTTTGGCAGAATAGGCATGAATTAAACAAATGGCCAGCTAGAGTCATGTTTTGTATTCATGATTGTTAATGGAATGACCAACAAAGGCAGTTTCCAGCAGAACAGACTTTCCCAGAATCTAGGATAATATTTACTGTGTTTCAAGGAGAAACAGAAGAAAGTAGCAGTTTATATCTCGTCATCATATCATAGACACCACAACAGAACCAGGAAAGCATTTCAAATGCATGTGATTACTTGGAAAATCCAGGATAGAATAATGGCAATATTATGAAAAGGAAAGATTGCTACTCACCATATAGTGAAGATGTTGACAAGCACAACAAAAAACTACCAAATATGTAAGCTTTTGGGCAGAAGGCCTTAGTCTGGAATAGAGAACATACACACACACATTCACACAAAAGCATCTCACACACATGACAACTGGTCTGGCCCCAGTGTTTGCCTGAATGTGTGCATGTATGTTTCTATTTTGGATGAAGGCCTTCTGGCCAAAAGGTTATGTGTTTAGTAGTCTTTTTGTTCTGTCTGTCTGTGACTCAGCATGTGCTCTATATGGTGAGTAGCAATCTTTCCTTTTCATAATATTGTCATACGGCCACTTGGTCACAAATAGTAATATAACGTACTTATTTTTTAGAAACCTCTACATCTGTACTCTGCAAACAACTGTGAACTGCATGGCAGGGGTACATACCATTGCACCAGTTATTATTTTTTCTTCCCATTCCATTCTCTTATGGAGAACAGTTATTTTGAATGCCTCTGTGTGTGCTACAGTTCATCCTCATGATCCCTATGTGAGTGATATGTAGGGGATTGTAGTATATTCCTAGAGTCATAACCTGAAGCCAGTTCTTGAAATTTTGTAAGTAGTCTTTCTTGAAATGGTTCACATCTGTCTTCAAGAGACTACCAGCACAGTTTCTTTGGTATCTCTGTGATACTCTCCCACAGCTTTAACAAACCTGTAATCATATTGAGAAAAATGGGAGTGAGCTATTTTAGTGGCACGTGTAGGCACTAAACCTCAATTCCTTTCTCTTATTTTTAGAACTCTTATGAGTAGCTCGTTTGCCTTCAGTTTAAATGTGATTGTGTATACATCTAAGGTAATAATGTATTGTCAATGTGGATTTTTCATTTTTCAGATATTTTATACAATGACTGCTGTTGAAGATCTTGACGAATGGCAGCAAAAGAAAGTAGGCCTTACAGAGTCAGCTGACTTAGTTAATCTTGAGAAATATGCTCAGTATGCAATTGCAGTTGCAGCACGAACAAAGACGGGACTTGGTCGCCTGTCAGAAAAAGTTACAGTAAAAGTAAAACCTGAAGATGTTCCTCTTAATTTAAGAGCACAAGATGTAAGCACTCATAGCTTTAAACTATCATGGTCACCACCAATTCGGCTAAATCCAATCAACTATAAGGTAATTACTGCAGATTTCTTTTTACACATAATACAAACAAAAACAGAAGAAATGTCACACCATAACTGTTTATTCACTATAATAAAGACAATTGTAAGTTAAATATGACTTCTGATAGTTAAATGACAGGAAGGAATAATTAATTTCTTGAATTCTTTTGTAGATATCATATGATGCACTAAAAAATTTTATGGACTCACAAGGAATGACACAGACTCAAATAATTCCTCGGCAGGAAATCCTCTTGAAGCCCCATATACGTTCTTATACTCTGAGTGATTTGTCACCATTCACTACTTACAGTGTCAATGTCAGTGCTATTCCATCAGATCATCAATACCGTCCACCTACTAAGATCTCTGTAACAACACAAATGGCAGGTGAGTTATTAATTTTGTATTTATGATGCAAGTATTTACAAAATTTTCATTATATGATATAATGAGTAAATCATTTTATTTGTGTTACTGTATTTGTGTAAAGATTGAGAGATTGTCAGTGTAAATAAGACAAAGTACTGTACCAAGGATTAGACCTTGACACAGCCAATCATGACGACACATCCAGTCTTGATTTTTTCTCAGTCCGATTTAGTGTTATCTGTTATAGCTTCTTTTCATCTCTATTATTATTATTACTACTCTCATTATTATTACACATGCAGGCCACTAGAGAGGACCATGTGAAGCACATACTTTTCTCACTATGTATTTTCTTTCGACCACGTTGTCTTTATTCTGAATTTCTTGCTTCACTTTCTAACCTTATACCTGAGTACTTTGTGGTTGAATGTTTTGCTGTCTTGTATATCTGAATCTGTTATGCCAGCATCCTTCAGGTCCTTTAAGACTTCAGTGATCCACTTCATGTTCTTAATGCTCTCTATGTACTCTGAGATTTTTTTAGTTTGTTGGGTGTCCGACATTCTTTCTTCATGTCATGTATATGTAAAATATCTCCACAATCTGTAGCCTCCTTTTCTCTTATTGGCCATTACGGTTTTCTTGTGATTCTTATCTCTAGTTTACTGATGTTCTTTAGTGCACATTTCAGAATCTGAACCAAAGTTTCTGATTCATGTAAGATTTATGGATTGGTGGAGATATTGTGTTGTCTAACTTCCACATTATGTGACAGGCATGCTTTATAGTAAGTGTGTAAAAATGTGCTTGTGCCTAGGACTTTCCATCAGGTAGACTGGTTGCCTGGTGTAAGTCTTTTTCATTGTTACCACTTCAGTGATTTGTATCGGTGAGGATGAAATGGTGATGAAGGCAACACAACACCCAGTCCCCGAGTGGCAAAAATCTCTGACCCAGCTGGGAATCAAACCCGGACCCCTTGTTTGGCATTCTGCCATACTGACTACTCAGCTATGGAGGTAGACAATGTAGATGTTAGTTGGTTAGTTTCATTTTCTATGGATCATTTGCATGATAAATCATAATGATGTGGAACAAGTCGTGACAACACAACACCCATTACCTGAGTGGAGAAAATCTCTGACCCAGCTGGGAATCAAACCCGCCATACTGACCACTCTGCTGTGGAGGTGGACGTTGTAGATGTTAATTGGTTAGTTTCATGTTATATGGATCATGTGCATGATAAATGATAATGATGTGGAACAAGTCACAGCAGCACTACACCCATTTCCTGAGTGGAGAAAATGTCCGACCGTCCTGGAATCAAACCCAGATCCCTTGTCTGGCATTATGCTGTGCTGACTACTCAGCTATATAGGTAGACATTGTAGATGTTTGTTAGTTAGTTTTGTATTCCATGGATGATTTTCATGATAAATCATAATGATGTGGAATGAGTCAGTTTACATTCAAATAACAAATTAATTTGTAAATATGGTTTCATGCTGCCCCCCCCCCCCCCCCCTTTTTAAAATAAACTCACACACAGATACACACACATACGAGAGTTAGTGACTCCTTCCCACCACCTTTACACATTGCAGTAATGCAAATTCTTGTACAGAATAAAAGGAGCTAAAAAGGAAAGAATTCGTCAGTTTGTTTTCAGATTTTACTTTGCTGTCCGTCAGACATTTTGTATCACTGGATAAGTGGTCAAAAATTTTGGTTATGGTTTTGTACACACTTTTTTGTTCTAAAGACAATTTTAATATGGAGTAATGAATGCCATTTTTTCTTGTGGTATTATAATTATGTGCATCATTGTTCCTTTTGAACTGCAGTGGATTATTTGCAACAGACTTCATGAAGGAATAAAGATAATGTGAAGCAGTAGTCAAAATACCTAACTCCTTAAACATGCATTTAAAGATCACTGTAGGTGAGCACTGCATATTATTCCTATGGCATGTTCTTGAGAAATGAAGACTTTCCTTCTTAAAGATGAGTTACTCCAGAACATTGTTTCATATGGCATTATTGAATGAAAATTTGCAAAATATGTCAACTTACTGATATTTCTGTCCCCAAGATTTGCAGTGATTCAATTTATAATTGTGGCTGAATTAAATTGTTTTAGGAGTTCCAAAATGTGCTTTTTCTGGTTTAAATTCTCATCAATATTAATATCTAAAAATTTTGAAGTTTCCACCATACTTATTATTTCCTCACTATGTGTTACACTTACCATTGGTGTAGTACCTCTGTAAGTTCATAATTGATTGTATTGTGTCTTTTTGAGATTGAGACCATTTGCAGCAAACAAGTCAGTGATACTTTCAAGAACATAATTCACTATTTCTACTATTGCTGTATGTATGCTAGGACTGGCAAGGTACTAGTGTCATCTACAAAAAAACTAATTCTGATTGTTGTATATTAGACAGAAGGTCATTTTCATATATGAGAAACAGTAGTGGATTTGATTTCTCCCAATTCAGAGAATATGTCTTTATTACATTGGTTGAATTACTAAGTACAACTTCCTGCATTCTTTGGTTAGATATGACATTATCCATTCGTTGACTATATCGTAAGTTGCACAGAACCTCAGTGTATCTGGGGGAAGCCTGTGATTCACTGAGTCAAATGCCTTAGATAAGTCACCACCAGTGCTATTTTGTTAGTAATGCATGTAAAATTTGGCAAAAGAACATATAAATGGTATTCTCAGTTGAGTAACTCTTCTGTAATCCAAAATGCGATTTAATGAGGACACTGTTGATGCCCACATGGGATACTATTCTAGAATACATCACCTTCTCAAAATTTATGGAAAATGATACCAGCAGTGAAACAGGTTGGCACACCAGTAGTTATTGATATCTTTCCTGTCACCTTTCTTATAGAGGGCTATTAAAATGGCATATTCCAGTTTGTTTGTGAAAATTCCATGAGCTTTTGATGCATTACATGTTTCAGATAATACAGGCTTATTATATGGGAACAAATGTGTAGTCTCTGTTGGAAACAACATCAAATCCACAGAGAATATATAATTCTCTTAATTTCAGAAGGAGAAGTTGGTGATGCATTCACACGATTGAATTTTATGAGAGTTTTTTTTTCAACATACTGCTGCAATTTTTCACTTCAACAGTTTGTCCCTTTCTCCTACATTCAGAAAATGATTATTAAACATATCTGCTACCTATGACTGATCATATGTAGCCCTTCCATTTAATTAAGTAGTAATGTCATCCTATTCTGATGTATGTTGTCCTGTCTTTTGTTTTACTAATTCCATGTAGCCTTTTAAGTATGTTGTCAGAATTATTGATTTCTGACATAATATGCATGTTGCTAGATGTTTTAATAATGTTTCTTAGTAATTTTGAGTAGTTTTTCTAATGTGCAGGTACTGTAGGATCTTTACTTGTTCCTGCCAACAGATACATTCCTCTTTTCCTTTCATGTGTACTCACAGGTGCCGACTCCATAGAGCATGAGGGGGCCTAAGCCCCCACAAAAATTCGTTTGGGGGGGGGGGGGGGGCGGAGCGGAGTTCCCCCAATAATTTAAGAAAATTTTGATGATAGTTACTTTTTAAAATACATTCAGTAATGAGTTAAAACAAATAATTATTATGGTAGTAAGCAGGTTAACTGAAAATGAGTGGTGTGAATCATGATAGTGTTACGTTACTGTGGGCCCACTTAGAATTTGTCCCATTGCATGAACCTTCGGATGAAGTCTGGCACTGGCAGGGTAGCACTGTAGTCGCGACAACATCAAAAGGAATCAAGCAGAAGTGCCTAGAACACTCGGCCTCGCATCACCTTGACGCTTCAAGACATTACGATGCCACGGCTATATAAAGCCCACACTGCTGTCACAGTCATTCAGTGTGGATAGTTTCGTTCAGTGCATGCTGCAGACATGTTTAGTGTTCCAATTTAGCATCTAGTGGACTATTTGATATGACTATATTTTATTCATTTACTTTAGTCTCTTAGTGTATTGCGAATTAAGTTTGCAATGGATAAATTTGTTACCAAAACACGCGTTTGGCAGTTGATGATGCTGCAAGTCAACCTTCAACAATTATTGTGTCATCAATTGCTTCATCATCTTCAGGTGAGAACCATTCACAGCTGAAACCTGGACAATCCAGTAAGGGAAGATGATTTCAGAAGTCTTGGTTGATCAAATTTATATGGATAGAATATTAAGCATCTACTAAAAATTTTTTTTGCAAAACCTGCAAAGAGGCAGATGCTAAAAATCTTTTATAATTTTCTTCAAAAAAAAAAGAAGATGCAGCTCCTTCCGTAGGGTTTTCTAACTGGAAAAAGGCTTTGAAAAAATTCCATCTTCATGAAAATACATTTACGCATAAAGAAGGTGTTCTGAAACTAACTTCTATCACTAACCGAAGTGTGGCCTCCCACTTGAATGAACAGTTAGATAGTGATATGAAGAAAGGCCGTTTAGCTCTTGAGACAATTTTTAGTACGATGCAATTTCTATGCCGACATGGACTAGCAATTAGAGGGCATGAAGATGTGAACTCAATTTTTTTTTTCAATTGTTGGAACTCTGAAAGAATGACATACCTGAGTTTAAAGATTGGTTAGGGCATTCGGGATATAAGTGGATGTCCCGTGATATTCAAAACGAGGTCATTGATCTACTAGGAAAGTCTGTGTTGAGAAAGGTACTGGCTTCAGTCAAGAAGACTGAACATTTTTCCATTATGGTTGATGAAACAAGTGATTCTTCGATTAATGAACAAGTGTCATTTTGTATTCGTACTGTCGATGATCCCTTAATCATCAACGAAGACTTTATTGGCTTATACGAGACCCCCAACACTGAATCACAAACTCTGTTTAGTATTTTAAAAGACGTTTTCGCTCGTCTTGATTTGTCAATGGATAACTTAAAAGGTCAGTGCTATGATGGTGCCTCGAATATGAGAGGTAAGTTCAAAGGACTAAAAAAGTTAATTTTGGATACACAACCAAAAGCGTGTTACGTGCACTGCACTGCTCACAGTTTAGACTGGCAGTTGCAGACAGTCTCCGCCATCTTACGTCTATGAGGGATGTTATGGCCTTAGCCAAGGACTTGATAAACACCATATGGGAATCCAACAAAAGGATGGAACTTTTCAGAGAGTGCCAACGACCAAGCTGATCTATGACCCCTTTGCCTGACTTGATGGACCATGTGAGCTTCTAGTATCTTGATAATATTGAAAAACTTTGAAGAACTTCTATAGTTTTTTGAAACATTTTCTGCAGAGGACAAAACAGAGGCAGGTTACAAATGTACAGGCTACCTTGAGTCAGTGTTACAATTCAAGACTTATTTCTTTTTACATCTTTATTGCCATGCAATGAACCCAGTAGAGGATGTCTATGAAAAAATTCAATGCCCTCATCTAAGTGATGCTGATCTGGAAAAAATATATGAAGACTTGATTTGTATATTGAATGGAAGGCATGATAGTTTTGAACACTTTTGGGAATTGTGTTTAAAAGGGAAACCTTCATAAGTTGATGATCCTTCACTTCCTCGGAATCCAAGTATACCAAAGAAGTATGAAAACAATGAAGCCAGCTCACCACACACTTTCAAAATCCCAAAGGAATACTACAAAGCTATTTACACTGAAGTTTGTGAAACGGTGCAGTCTTGCTTTACCGAGCGGTTTGCTTCAACTGGACTCAAACAGGCCATTGCAGTTGAACAAGAGTGCTTGCTTTTAGCAAACAGAGGTGGACATTGAGAGACTGCACTTACACTTGAATATGTTGGCCGATATCACTAATAAAAAACAACTGGTCTTAAAAAACATGTGTGATACAAGAAAGTACATTACACAAGAGCCTGCAATTGGAGAAATGCTATGTGAAGTAGTGAAGTGCATTAAGCTTCTCCAAGTAGTTCCAATCACGACAGCAACAGCAGGACAGTCATTTAGCACCTTTAGATGTCTGAAGTCATATATCCGATCAACAATGGGACAGAAGCAACTGAACAACTTGGCTGTTCGTCATGCCCACAGATATGTTTTGGATTGATTGGATATCTGATCAGTCATCAGTGACTTCATAACCAGTAATCCAGTCAGATGGTCGGCATTTGCCCCTTTCTAAAGGCACTCTTAGCCCTAATAATGGCAGTTAGACCAAAATTAAAAATCTTTATAAAATAGAGAATTAAATACATACATAATGTTACTGTATTACTATAGTACTGTATTAGTTACTTTCAAATACTTCAATATTTTTAGGGTGCCCCAATTAAAACTAGCTATTTACATATTTTTTGACTGAAAGTATTACGTATACTGTATTAACTTTATTAACTGTATTAAAGCTTTAACTTCAAGATATTGTTTTTATTTAATGAACCCTGAGCCTTATTCAAAGTAAACTTAAAGTAGCTGTTTCACTTATTAATCAAAGTGCTATTATTGTGCGACAGCAATATTTTATGTTTTATTCTTTTAAAAAATAGTCTAGGATTTATTTAAATATAATTTTGGTCTCTTCAGAGCTATATATTCACTGCTCTGTAATAGTCTATAAGTATGATTATTACGGTAAATTAAATTAGCTTCATGATAATTCATGTGTGTTTATGTTTTGTTTCTTTTTTCAAAGCCAAAAAATGTGTCAGGCTTATCAAGTTTTCCAGAGTGTCGAGTTACCGAGAGTCCAGTTTTCAGGGTTCTAATGTCGATCATATGACTCTAAAAATGCTTAAAAAAATCTTTAAAGCTCACTATTTTTTATCTAAAATTTAGAAAATTTCCAGGGGCAGGACACACAGTATGCCCCCCCCCCCCCCAAATATTTTTTTTTTAAGTCAGTGTCCCTGCATGTACTGTAGGATCTTCTCTTGTTTCTGCCAACAGATACATTCCTCTTTTCCTTTCACATGATACTTTAATGCCTCTAGTGACCTGTGGTTTTTTACGTGACTGTTTACTGTCCATTCTGATTAGCTTATGCAGAAAGCTATTTTCAGATAATGATATGATTTTATCATGAATTAATTATGTCAGAATTTGGTTCATTATAAATTTCACCCCAGATCATTTTTTGTAAACTATTCTTAAAAATATTTGTTCAGGAGTCATAAATTATTCTAACTGATTTCCACTGAGGAGTATCTATACTGCACGGCCCTCTCTTATTTATCCTAACTAACTGTGTATCATGATCAGAAAGAGCATTTGTTACTGGATATACAGTTGCTCTCTTGCTTTGATCTTCATCAAAGAAAACATTATCAATCAGGATCCTATTTTTGTTATTCACCTGTATTGGTCAGTTAATTACTGAGATCAAATTGTAGGATGTAAATAACATTTTCAGATCATTTTTCGTATCAGAATCCTTTAGAAAACCTACGCTGAAATAACCACAGACTATTAACAGCTTGCTGCTGCCTGACTGATAGCATAATGAAGAACCCAAATTCCTCATAAACAGATCAAAATTTGCTGGTGGGGATCTCTATGCAGTGACAATTAAAACCGAACTGTTTTTCTGTACTAGTTCACAAGCACACACTTCTATGTGCTGATCACTACAAAATCTACTTATCTCAATGTTTTTGAACTTGGCCTCTGTCTCAATATTTGTAACATTTCTCCTTTTCCCATATTAGTTCTTCATGAATAAGGTGCCAGAGTGTAATTTTTTTATCTTTAACTTTTCTAACCTTGTGGTATTCAGTAGTAAGTATACTTGTCTCTGACCATTTACAGTGGAACAGATTTGGACATTAAATATACAATTAACAAAAATTTTTACAGTGAAGTTTTTACAGTTTGATTCCAAATCTTTTAGGAATATCCTTAAATACTGTCAATCATGTTTACCTCAAAACATTTGACTATCTCATAAACCATATTATAGGGCATGTCCAAGCAGATACTGGAAATTTATTAAAAACCTTCTGTGGTGCTCAGGTAGGCACATGATGTATTCTCCTTCCAGAGCTCTTTTCCAAACAGACACACAGTTCTTCTAGCTTATTACACAAACCTCTAATGTCCTGATAAAACAAGCGAATCTTACTTTTTTGTGCATTTTTAAGTGTGGGGCTCTTCTGTTATTTTAATTTCTTTCTTGCTTTGTGCATTTCCTTTAGGGATTTTACTCATGGTCTTCTCTAGTTTGTCCCAGTACTTATTGACTCCTTCTTTATCTGTCTTATCTTAGTTTATTGGTGAATGTGAGTTGATTATGAAGTAAGACTAAGATTTATTAGAACATTTAAACCTCATCATCATCAGTTTGTTGTTTATTGGTTTTAGTTCCTTTACTGATTGGAGCATCCTCTTATTGACTGCAAAGGCTTTCCCCAGGAGCAGAGCTCCTTTGCATGTTTTGCCATCTATTTTGCTCGTGAACAGTTGTAGTTATCAAAACCTGTAGTGTTGCCATCCGTTCTGCGGAGCTCTTGGATTCCTAATATCACAATCTTTTGTTCATCCAGTGTCTTTTCTAACAAAAGTTTTCCAGAGGTCTCTGACTCACTCTGTTTTTGTTGTGGGCAAAAGCCCCTCAGAATCTGATAAATGTGGTTGTGGTGATGTGATGGGTACCAGTGGATTGGTTACCACCGGGGGTACTTATAATATTCCAGTCACGATTTATGTCTGTGTTCGGTTTATAAGTCCAGTTTTGCTGGGTGAGTAGAACTGGAGTGGTTAGTTCCAGCACTTTGTCTGTAGCTGCATCAACTGGGTGAACAGTTGCTGATCTTTTGCTGCTTGCTCCAGGCAGACACTGAGAGGGTTTCTCTGAATAATTCCTCTGTTCTCCCCTTCATGTTATTCTGTTCTCTCTGTCATTGGAGATTCTTCTTCCACTTTTTAGGCAGTTGGGCCGGTTTAATTATTATTATTATTATTAAACTGTCAAGTCAGACATGCAAGAATTTAAACTTGATTTATAAATCAGTAGATACTTATTTATAGGTGGAAACACAAGATGAGATTAACTTGTATTATTATATCACATGTGTTCAGAAGGTTGCAACAGCACTAAAGGTGGTTTGCAAGAATTCATGTAATAGCAACATATGTTATTGGAATTTCCAGTAATATGTGTGTTTTGAAAGAAGTGGAAAGACCTCCATGGTTTAAGTGAATTATTCAGTAAAAGTAAATAAATAGAAAAGTTCCCTTCATGTCTGTGCAACAATGATATGAAAGATTATTATGTAATTAAACAATGGAAACTCCAGGTAGGATTATCAATGTAAGAAAAGATAGATTGCTACTTACTGTAGAGGTGACACATTAAGTGGCAGACAGGCACAGTTAAAAGACACTTACACACAAGCTTTTGCCCACTTCCTTTGTCAGGAAAAGAGAAATGCACACCATTCGTTCACATAAGCAAGCACATCTCGTGCACAATGCATTCTGCCCAATCTGCCAGACTTGGCAGTCAAATTTGCATGAGGTGTGCTTGCCCGTGTGAATGAATAGTATGTGTTTCTTTTTTTTCAGACAAAGGCTGTGACTGGAAGCTTCTGCATGAGTGGCTTTTAATTGTGACTGTCTGAAACTTAATGTATTATTAAGTTAATGGCACAGTGTTCAAATTTGTGATTATAATATATCTTTAAGTGTAATAATGTGAATGAGAGGTAAGACATTGCTCAGTAATTGCTATTATTGCCTGTTAAATATCAAATTCATTATAACTTACATTTTTTTGTAATATTTATGCTGATTGATTACACACCTGGACAACATCAACTGGATTACAGATGCATAGAATATCTATAAGAAATGCCTTGCACAGTTATTAGTTGTTGTCATCCATGGCAGGCAACTCAAAATACAGTAGCTTTATAAATATTTATTGACTACCTATGAACTAAAAAGGTATATTGGTGATGGTTTGCATATGTATCCCACAGTTATTGAATATTTTATGCTTTTCCAGCACCTCAACCCATGGTGAAACCAGACTTTTATGGAGTTGTCAATGGACAAGAAATACAAGTAATTCTACCTCAAGCTTCAGAAGAATATGGGCCAATTAGCCATTATTATTTGATTGTGGTACCTGAAGACAAAGCAAATCAAAACAAGAATCCTGACCAGTTCCTTACTGAAGATGTAAGTGTAACTGCTCCAAGATATTGATGATAATTATACAACTGAATAATGAAAAAAAGATGCAGAAACAAATGTAGTCAAAATTTGCATTTAATCCATTAGAAACAAGTCTATAAAGGGAGTTTTCTCTTGTGGACCCTACCATTAGGGGTCTCCTAGCTGGTAGTACCACATGACTCTTTCTTATACTTTTTGTAATTATTAAAAATTTAGCACTCAGTAAATGGCTCTATTGACCAGTTTATGATGCAACAAATTTTTTGATTATCTAGACCAATTCTGATTATGTGTGCATGTTTTGCCTTGTTATACCTCCGTTAAGTCCATGATCATGCATTTACACACTTTTCCGAGCCAAATTTCACACATACAGATTTTATTTTGACAGCTTCCTATAATGCAATGTGAATGAATTCAGGAGATTGTATTGTTAACTCTAATCAAAAACAAAGGGTATATTTGTATAATGACATCTCATCAGATCTGAAACAGTGAACATTAAAGACTGGAGAATAATGTTTCCATTAAACCAACTAAAACTTTGCTCATATGTTTAAATGTCATAACAAGAATTTTCAGACAGTTGTTGGTGTAAAATGCAATGCTGCAATGGGAGGGAATGTAAGCATGTGGAGAATTCTGGTTTGGATAATTTTTTACATAAACAGATGATGATTAAATAACAAAATTTGTATGTTCACATATCTGTCCAAGGTATTGTTGAGAAAAGATTCCAACCCTGTATAATAGTACATTATCTTCAAAGAATCATGTAGCTCCAAAATTTGAATATTACCATAAAAACATCATTTGAGAACTGATGACCCAGTATCAATGAATGCTTTTGAAAAGCATCCTAAATAAGACTTTTATTTTATAGTTATGATGTCAGAGCCATAATCTCATTTAGCAGACATAGGGCAATGAATCATTCAGACATAAGGTCAATGGTGGTATTAGTGGAGTACATATACTGGAGACAGTTATGAATGCCACATTTGGGAAAAAATCTTGTTTAGCTCAAAAACCGTCATATTTATATAATAATACTCACATATTTAGACAGGTTTCAACCATATGAGACTGTCACTTTCAAATTTTATAGCACTGAGGTCTTAGTCTCACTGTGGGCTATACATTATCATATTGCAGTAAGTGTTAATACTTAAGACCATTCAGTTTCTTGAATATTAATGTGACTGTGTGCTAAAGTACTTCAGTAATGTTGGTATTGGTACTTTTTATGGTTCTGTACCTCAATCAGTAAATATGGAACCCTTATAAGATCACTTCGTTGTAGATCTTTCTGTCTGGTAATACCTTTATTCTCAGGAACAAGTTGAGATATCAAGTTGAAATTTATATCTAATACTAAGGTTTATAGTCCTTGGCATTGTAAAAAAATTAAGATTGTAAGTCAATGCAGTCAAAATATACAGCCATTTGTGTCATATATTTTGAACTCACGAACTCACTCATCAAAAACTGTAGGACGAACTATGTACAAGGTGACACAGAAAAATGGGAACATTTCCACTATCCAATAAAACTAGTAGTGATGAAGGAAAGAAATTGCATTCATTGTAATTGAAACCTTGCAACTTTGCTATTAACAAAATATTGATGCCATTGATCACTTTTTTTTTTTTTTTAATTATGACCTTTGGATGGCATGCTGCTGTACAAATACATTTGTTAAATCTGTTGTTGGGATTCCTCATTGACCGCTGCAACATCTCAGCTGGGATACTGTGAGTTGCATCCCGAATTCTCTTTTTTGATTCATCCAGGGTTCTTGGACAAGTCATGTAGACTTTGCTCTTGAGGTAGACTCACAAGAAAAAGTCACAAATGGATAAATCTGGTGATCTACGGGGCCAGGGAGTGTTACTGAATCGTGGGGTCACATGGTTGCCAAATAATTCTCACACATATGCCATTGTTTGTCATGCAGTGTGTGATGTTGCTTCATCCTGTTGAAACCAGGCTTCTTGAGCATTTGGAAAGTTGGTCAATGCAGGAGTAACAAAAGTTTGTAACACCTCCACGTAATGATCAGCATTGACAGTTATTGTGTTTCCCTGTTCATTTGTGAAAAAATACAGTCCGATGATCCTATGTGATGGAACACCACACCATACTGTCACTTTAGTAGCATGTAAAGGGCACTCACGAACATCATGAGGAATTGTGTTTGCCCAGTAACGGTAGTTCTGTTTATTCACATAACCTGTGACATGAAAATGTGCCTCATCTGACATTCACAACTTGTTCAGAAATTCATCATCAATGTTTATTTTTGTTATCATTTGTTGACGGAATCCGAATCGTAACCAGTAATTGTTGTCCTTAAATTGTTGCACCATCTGTAGTTTGTACGGATGAAGTTTTAAACCAAGATGAAGAATTCTGTGAACGCTCTCCCAGGACATTCCAACCACTGTACTTGCTTACGAATTGAATGCCGTGGGCTCCATAAGACAGACTTGCGTACAACATCAATTTTCTTTGGAGAATGCACATTTCTTGGTCATTCAGTTGGTTTCTTCTTGAGGGCAGATCCTGTCTCTTCAAAGTTATAAATCCAACATTTTATCATGTGTTTCGACGGAACGTCATCATGATGTCCTAAATTATAAAAAATCTAAACTCCCTCTGCGCCGCTACCAAACTATCATTGTTTTTATAAAACATTTTTATGGCTAACGCCTGCTGTTGTCCATTCCACTGATTCATGATTGCTGAAATGGCGGACTGTTTACTCGCTATCTGTCAGGTACCCACAGTGCTGCCATCTGCCCATTGCTGCCACTACTCATTTGAAACATTCCCATTATTCTATGTCATCCTGTATATACATAATTTGGTTCCTATTCACTTGAGTTCATTTTCCACACTTGTCTGGTTTTCTTTGGTCAGTCTTCCTTTTGGCTGACAAGGAATCTCAAGCAGTGTTGCATTTTACCTCGTTTATAATGTTTTAAATGCTGTATTCATATTTGTCTCTACTTATAGTCTCTAATTATAATAATGGTGCTGATAATCTGTAGTTGAGTGCCCTTAAACCACTAATTATCACCAATCCTGAGTTATGAGAATGACAGGGTTGGTTCTAATGATGCAATAACTGTAACAACACTGTGCATGAAACATGAGGACTCTATTACCATTTTTTCTACACAATGTCCAAAGTCCATTTCCTTCAAATTTTTCTGGCATTTCTGTTTATGTAGTTTGACATAATTTTGTACCCTATTAAACTCCTGTCATGAAATGAAAAAGAGTGTGGGCATTTATTGAACACTCCAAGAGTTTAAATTTAATAATACAGTCTCCTCCAAAAAATCTTTATAAAGATATACTCTTTGTTTGTCATGTGCACCAAAGAATCATGTGGAGAGGAAGTTTGAGACACTGGATGAGAGCTATATATAATTATGCTCAATTACCAGTAAGTTGTAAAATATTATGAAGCAAATGGGTTAGTATTGCACTAAGAATTCGTTAGTTTGGTAATAACTATGATTGTAATTGTAGTATTTCTTTTGGTTTCAGCTTATATCTAACAAAGGAACAAAGCCTGAAAGAGAAAATGCGCCATACATTGCTGGAAAATTTTCCCTTCGTAGCATGCCATATACTTTTCATCTCGGAAATGGTGAAACATATGAAGGTTTTGTTAATCGGAAATTAGAACGAGGTAAACGTTATCGCATTTTTGTGAGAGCTATTGTGGACACTCCTCAGAAGGTATGCAACTTAGAACATTTCACGAATTAATGATTTATCATGTTGTCATGTTGTATCATAGATATTACTATACAATGTTACCCTTTTGCAGCACCTGTACACATCAAGCCCATTCTCTGAATATTTATCACTGGATATGCGTGAAGTGCCTCCAGGGGACCCACCGTTAAGACCAGATCCTAACATTCCTCCTGACAACTCAGATGTATCAATGAAGAGCAACACTGAAGAAGCAGGCATGGTCTGGGTCATAGGTCCTATTATCGCTGCTCTTATGCTGTCCATCTGTTTCATGTTGCTGTTTATTATTAAAAAGTGAGTAAGTCCAGGAAGTAACTTAAGGTTTAGTATGACATCTCAGTAGTAGTGAGAATGTAGTTATTAAAATATGATTAATTGTAGCTATAAAAACAATATGAAAATTGTGGTATCATCACTGACATTTAATATACTAATAGTTCTATCAACCTGGTGCACAATGTATCCAGTTCAATATACTTGACCGCAGCTATCAAAATAATTTTGTTTTGTTAGATATTTAATAAAGGCTGCACTTCACTTCCATGTAATCGATAATATGAAGTAAAACCAAAAAACTGTGAAGCAAGAAATGATGAATAAATTATTAATGATGAAATTTTTGCATACATTCCCTTTAACATAAAACCTAAAGATGCAAAATTTGTGGCATTTATAATTGTTGTAAATGATGTAATTAAGTTTTTGCAGCATGAAATACTTGTACTTTATTTTACAGAAACAGACATGTTTTATAGTATAGTGTGAAAAATTTAGCTTTGCACATGTTGTCTCATACATAGTGTTGTACAAGCTCAGAATTCCACTGTTTGCAGACGAAGGCAGCCTTGCAAGGCTCCTGACCAAGCAGCAGTAACACGGCCTCTTATGGCAGCTGATATTGGCACCAGCCACGCACCAACTGATCCTGTTGAAATGCGCCGCCAGAACTTTCAGACTCCTGGTATGATTTCACATCCTCCTATACCAATCTCTGAGCTGGCAAACCACATTGAACGTCTGAAGGCTAATGACAACCTAAAATTCTCACAAGAGTATGAGGTAAGATCTACAAACTTTTGTCTACAAAAACTGAACAAAATTCATAATATTTTAGAAGTCTCATCATGCTAGTAATAGAGATGTGAACATAAAATTGCCAAATTATCAGGTGACTTTAACAGATAGCAGCACTTCAGTATCATTGGCTGGCAAAATAGCAACACATGTACTGTCATTCTGATTAAACATGAATTTTGTAAACTTTTGTGACAAGTGCATACAATAACAGAAGCACTGGAAAATTAAAGTACTATTACAGGTTGGGGCAATGTTGTTTTTAGTCTTGTTGTTATGAAACACTGTACAGACAAAAAAAAAAAAAAATCACACTCACAGCATATTTATATCCATTAATGATACCGAGAATTTCTTCACTTACATGGAATTTTTTTCCAGTCAATAGAGCCAGGACAGACATTTACATGGGACCATTCCAACATGGAAATTAATAAGCCAAAGAACAGATATGCAAATGTTATTGCTTATGACCATTCACGTGTCATCCTTCAACCATTAGATGGCATTCCTGGGAGCGATTACATCAATGCAAATTATTGTGATGGCTATAGAAAGCATAATGCTTATGTAGCAACCCAGGTAAGTTGTATGAAATGACAATTATTTATTTGACAGACGGTCATTACACAATCAACAGTGAAAATAGCACAGTTTTTAGAAGTTTACAAGTGACTTTAGATCTTAACGTGAAAAAAATTTAATTGTAAAGAATTTTGTATGTAATGCAAATGCAACAGAAAACTGAGTGACAGTGCCCCATGCTTTGCACCCAATTGGATGGATACTTAAGTAACAATAAAATACTATTTCAGACACATGGTTCAGTGAAGATAAACATTTATCTCTCATATAAAGTACATGTAATCTTTGGAGTTTAGAATTTGAAATTCTTACAACAGAATCTAGATAAAATGCCAACATATCTGTTGCAAATAAATTTGTTCAGCAGAACATAAAACATTCACTCAGTAAACAAAAGATAGAAACCACATCTACACCTGGCTTACACTTTTACTGTGAAGCAAAAAGAACTACATTTTTCTGCAGCATCTGTTTTCAGGAGACTTCCATCAGACAAGCAAATAAAAACAACCAACTCCCACCACATAATGTGGTTCAGTGGTTAAGACATAAGACTCCTGTTTGGGCTGACTGAGTCTGAGTCTCAAATTACAAACTGCCAATTCTGATTTTATTCTGAAGTTTCCTTTAATCAAGTCATATGAAAGCTGGGACAGTACATTCCCAATATTTCTCCAACTCAACCAGTGCTCTGTCTCTAATGACATGAACACATTATAGATATTAAAATCTATCATCGCTTCCTTCACAATAGATAGTCCACTTTGAAGGATTTCTTTGTAGTTTCACCGTTTTAAACAAATAAATAACAAAATGCAAATTTAAACTATTTTTCACTGTATGATATTATGACATAACTAGTATAATGCAAACATGTAAATTTCTAAGTCATACTGTCATGATTCTCTGAGCTCTTTGAACGCATTGGCTGTACTGAGATCTATTAATTTTCAATTTTGAAATATTTAATGTTAATATAGCACAGCATTTCACTTGCTTACTCACACATTAACATTTTAGGGTCCCCTTCAAGAAACATTTGGAGATTTCTGGCGGATGTGCTGGGAATTACGTTCAGCAACAATAGTTATGATGACTAAGTTAGAAGAACGCACACGTATTAAGTGTGATCAGTACTGGCCTTCGCGAGGGACAGAAACATATGGCACAATGACTGTTACTATCAGTGATGTTCAGGAGTTGGCAACATATTGCATTCGTACCTTTCAGATCCATAAGGTATGCAGCAACAGAAAGTTCTTCTTCTCCACATTTTGTATTTCTTATAAAGATCTTTTGTTCCTAAATGGCAACAAATGTATAATATTAAACTGTTTGTTTGTCAGGGTGGCCACCAAGAGAGGAGAGAAGTAAAACAATTTCAATTTACTGCTTGGCCTGATCATGGTGTCCCAGATCACCCAGCACCTTTCTTACAGTTCCTACGCCGTGTCCGAAATATGAATCCCCCAGAGGCTGGTCCAATGATAGTTCACTGCAGGTACTTGTCAACTTATCCAACTGTGCAGTATAAACATGCAAATTAAAACCATTTATTATGAATTTTGATACATGACGCATGACAACTTTTTGTTTCCAGTGCTGGCGTTGGACGCACTGGTTGTTTTATAGTTATAGATTCAATGCTGGAGCGACTGAAGCATGAAAAAATGTTAGATATATATGGTCATGTAACTTGTCTCAGGGCTCAACGCAACTACATGGTTCAGGTGAGTATGCAAGGGCTTATTGATATTATGTTATGTTCACAGTGTAACTACTTTTAATTAAATGTGCTACAAATTAATTGAAAAATATGTACTTTTTCTAATATCTTGTGATGTAATAGACTGTTTTTGTGCCCTGAGATCATCACCATTTCTTCTCAGCAGAAGAATACTGCTATTTCCATTCTTCCAGTTCTTCCTGCCTGACAGTATTTTTCCTCATGAATTTACTGGTTCCTGCAGTTGTGGCTTATTTGCTATGGAGATTCTAGTTCACAAGCTAAGGAAGTTGACTCTACCAGCACATTATCTTTTATGTAAATACTTTACAAGTAAAAGAGATCACTCACCAAGCTGTAGAAGCATTGAATCGTTGATGTACACACAAAAAAGAATGAAAACTCTGCTAGCTTTTGGAATAACTCCTGTGAGAAGCTAGAGCACAATATAGGAGAAAGAGGTGTTTTGTGCGTGGACTTGTCATGTGATACATGGACACTGGAGCCGGTGAGATGAGGCACACGAAGATGATGTGGAGGCTTAGATTGGGAGGGGGTGACAAGATAGAGGAAGTGGAAACTGATGGTTAGAGGATATGAGGAATCTCCACATCATCTTAATCATGAGACACACCAGCATATGGGGAACATC
Organism: Schistocerca serialis cubense; assembly: GCF_023864345.2. Lineage (NCBI taxonomy): Eukaryota > Metazoa > Arthropoda > Insecta > Orthoptera > Acrididae > Schistocerca > Schistocerca serialis. The sequence continues at coordinate 863,618,152 of NC_064641.1, read as the reverse complement.
CGCATCATCTCCATCAAGCGACACACCTTATTGGCTCTGGTGACTGTGTGTTGCATGTCTAGCCCATTCACCCACCACCTCTCCTTCTGTGTTTCTATCCTGCACACTTGCTGCCTCCCTCGGAGCCGATAGCTACCCATCCCCAACTGCTCCTCCTGATTCCTGGCTCTGCCTCCCAACTCCCCCCCATCCTCCTCAACATCCCCACCGCACAGCCCACCTATTGAACTGCAAACCCAGTGTTGTGCACCCAGCCAACACAATACAGGTGCACAGGTGTGTGTGTGTGTGTGTGTGTGTGTGTGTGTGTGTGTGTGTGTTCTACAGCTCATCAAAGGATTTCTTCCAAAAAATAGCATTTTTTTTAAATTTTGTGTGTGTGTGTGTGTGTGTGTGTGTGTGTGTGTGTGTGTGTGTGTGTCAACAAGTCAACACTTCAGCTCTACCCAAATGTTCCTAAGTAAAATTAACTTTTACAGTGCTTCTCAAAAGAAACCTGTCAAATCATAAAATCAGGCAGATACTACATTTGATGTGACACTTTCTCACTGGCCTTATATTTTGGGGGACTGTCATATTAATACAAGTTCTGTAAACATATTTGACTTCTTTAAATTTCCACAGATTTTGATGAAATAGCACATGGACTACAAGCCACATATAGTTATTGCTGTTTTTTTTATTCCTGGCTTAATAATTTGAGAGGGTAAAGATCACTCTTGGCACATTAGCAATCTGAGGAATCTCTGGAGAAAAAAAAAAAAAAAAAAAAAAAAAAAAACAGTACCTGGTATACCTTAGATAAAAGCAAAATATAGAATCACAAACATATAGATGTTATTTGAAACACTGTCAGCTACAAGGGACTCAAATAAACACAGGAACAAAATAGACAATAACAAAATAAGACTCACAATATGTTTTCAAATTTTTCATCACAAAGAACAGTCAAACCCATTGTTACAGTTGAGGAAGTGATGTAGTAATTAATGCAAGTGGCATTGAAAGGCAGCCAAAATTCATAACTAAACAAGACCACTTCGACTATAGAGCATCTGTTTTTGTGTTGTGTACTAAATTTAAAAGTTAATTAGTTTCACTCTGAACATAATTTAGTGTGCATTGCTTGCACAGAAAACTCTTCACAGAGACTGAAAAAGAACACACAGGCCACACCCTTTTATAAAAAAAAAAAAGCACTAAAATTTCCACCAGTGTGTTGTATGGTGATTGATTAATAAAGTATTTTGGCAAAATAGAGCTACCAGTTTTTTCTTGTGTTAATTAGAATGTAAGAAAGGAGACAGAGAGAGAGAGAGATAGAATATGGATGTAAACTGACAGTGACATAATTAAAATAACAACAACACTGATTCCTAATCCTGTTTCTTACACCTTTTCAGACGGAGGACCAATATATTTTCATTCATGATGCACTACTTGAAGCGGTAATTGTAGGTAATACGGAAGTTCCAGCTCGTAATCTGCACACACATATCCAGAAGCTCATGCAGACTGAGCCAGGTGAAAATATTACAGGAATGGAACTGGAGTTCAAGGTGAGCATTAGCAGCAGCTCTGAAAAATAGTGCAGAACTATGTCACGTGGCATATGAAAACTCTTGAAAATATGACTGCTGTGACTAATGCATGTTAATGTTGGCAATTAAACTTTTTGCAAAATGTGCTAAAATTGAAAGGCAGCTAAAATCAGCCATTGGAGTGTACACATTGCCAAGAGAGACCCTTAACCCAGGCTGTTTCATCATATTGAGAATTTTCACTGTTTACATATATGCACTGAGATCTAACAGGTAACGCCTTGTCTATTGGCAGCTTATTTCTGCTTCAGCATTCTATATGCACAGACATGTATACCAATGAGAAGTTAGAAGTATTATTTGTATATGGTGAATGTAAAGGAAATGCTGCCAGACCAGCATGGAAGTAGAGGGTTATCTGTTCTGATTGCAGATGTCAGAAGCACTTGAGAATGCAATCTGCCACGAAGCCCCACCTATGCGGACAGTATGTGTCAATGAATCACCACAGCATATGCTATCTTACCATCCACTGATATAAGGTTTATATAACTCTCAAATGGCATTTCCAAATATGTTTCTCAGTCATTGGGAAACAGTCTGAGCACATGCTTAAGTGACATGTAAAGCTGTGTTTTATTAAGATAAGTATTTAGTTTGTAGATGATGGGTGGTTACGGGATCATTATGAGTAAAATGGTTTATGCATTGATTGTTATGCCATTTGATTACAATTTTGATTATTACCTGTAGTCACAGTTGTCCAACAACTTGTGATTTCCCTATAAGAAGCATTCCAGCATTTCCAGTCAAAGACGAGCTAGATAATCATTTCACAAATATAGAATTTAAGATGGTAGTTCCTTTTGTCTGTGGAAAGGGGCCATTTTCATCTCTGTCTTAGTTGAGTGGTGACAAGTAAGTAGCCAAGAGCAGCCTTAACTAAATGGTGAAAATGCAGCTGTTTCCGCAAAAGCTGTTCACTTGAACCTGGGAAAATAGACACATTTGAAAGTTTTTCCTAAGCCTCTACAGTTAGCATATAGCTCCATTTACAAAAATCGTAGCTTACCCTTTGTCTATGTCATAAAAAGAAGAGCCTAGAGGAAATAAATTTTACACTACAATAGCTGATTCCAACAGTCTTGCTTTCCAAATTTTGCACATCCCTCAGGTACTTCAGTGAAAAGTTTCAATGTGAACATTAACAATAGTTATATCATTGGACTTGTATTTTCAAGAGGTTTCTATTGCTGCTTAAAACCATAATGCTTCTTTAGAGAGAGAGAGAGAGAGAGAGAGAGAGAGAGAGAGAGAGAGAAACATACTTGCTTTAATGTCTTTGGCTGATCCAAAAGTTAAGAGGGTTAACCATACTACAAAATTATGTGCCCCTCTGCATACTGTCATTTGCCAAAAACCTTCAATATCTTGGACCATTCATGAAATAAAAGAGGTGTTATGTATGCAACTCACTATGTATATCCCTACTCATGAAATAGACGTGCTGAGCAGTGAACAAAAGTTTACCAATCAGAAAGTGCTCATCTCTGGAGCAATAAACATACACATTCAACTGCTTCTCTCTCAATACCACACTCATTGTCAAACGTAAGGTGACAGTGTCAGGAGGCAGCAGTGATTGTTGTGTAGTCTATGTGATAGCTCTGTTAAAGGACTTTGTCTGAAAGCTAAGCCTTTGCCCCATGTTTTACAGGGTTGTTCATTGTTCAGCACGTTCTATGTTTGATAAATAATCTGTACCCTTATACATTAACTACTCAAACAAAGTTTTTCACCACCTTCATATCTGTGAACATATACTGGCTTAGATTCAATATTGTGTTGCTCTACCTCACATGTCGTAACACACTCGGGCCGTCGTTGGCAAGCCATCAACAAAGTGGCCAATATGTTGTTGTTTGAGCTTGTCTTTCTCTTCAGTGCAAGTCGTTCTTTTGTCGTCTGGGGTGTGAGGAGGTTTATGTGACAACGCACTACTCATTTCAGCTGATTCCAAGCACTCTCAATCATGCTCATGTCAGAAGAAACTGGAGGCCTTCCATTTGATCACTTTCTGCTTCCTAGATGAAGATGTTCATGAGTGGGATGCCATTTGCCTGTGGATTATCAACATAAAAGACAAACCCATCATGAAGATGTTGACTGTAGGGCTGAAGGGTAGCTTGGAGAATCCTGTGCACATTCTGCATAGCCCTGAAATTACCACTGATAATGACTAGACATGTTTGATATTTATGCACAGTACTGGTCAAAAACGTGACTGACTCATCTCCCTGCTGAACCCTGCTGGTGGCTGCTACTGCCTGGCTGCCTTTACACTGTTCTACAACAGTTGGCAGGTGTTGGAGAAATTCTTCACTCATTACTAAAGGAAACTTGATGCTATTGATCCAGGTTCCCTTTCAGGTGTTCCCTTTCCTGCCTTCTTTGTTTACTATGCTGCTGGGTAGTTTATGCTGTTTTTGATATGCTATGCCTAGAGGTCCAGTTGATTGTGTTGAGGCAGGGTTAACACAGCTGTTCCAGTTGTCTGCAAAATGGCAGCTCACTGTTCTGTTGCATTCTCCTCAGAGTAACTTACAGCCATAATTTTTTGGTAGTGGTCATCAACTGGTGTTATTGATCACAGAAGACACTACATGGCAGTTTTTCAGTGTTTCGTATCACACGAAGTTGTTTGAACATCATCTTTGTGATGCCAGTGTGGTGGGAAACACACCATACAGATGCTCCTTTTTGCTGGCAAGTTACTCTGTGTGCACAGTCTAAGCCTGAAGCGATCCTCCAAGACATGTTGACAGAACTGAATTAGAGACACTATGCCCTCTACTGAATTGCACTGAGATGACTCATTGGCTGTACATAGCAGTTTCTTGTGGTCAAAAGGGTATTGAGAAAGAGGTTTTGGATTAAAAAAAAAGAAAGAAAGAGAGAGAGAGAGAGAGAGAGAGAGGTATTCAAGTCATGAGATTGTTACAAAACGTTTTTTGAGCCATTTATCTCTCTCCATTCTGGATTTTACTGACAAAGCTTAAAGAGATGGGAAGGGTTTGTATTAACCTTTTATATTACTTTTTTTCTGAAATACAGTAACTCACATTGTATAAAATTATTGTGTATTTATATTATTAAGCCGAATATGATTATTTCTATTATGAAAAGACTAAAATCAGATTTTGCTACTAAATATTATACAGAAATGTGGATTACAGTGTAAATGAGAACATTATTATTGATTGCAATCAAAATAATTTTTTTCATCATGTTTGCAATGTTTCCCTCTGTACAACATGTGCATATATAAGCAAATACTATTCTTTTTTGTAGAAACTGTCCAACATCAAGGCTGATTCAACACGCTTCATCAGTGCAAACCTGGCCTGCAACAAGCATAAAAACCGTCTTGTCCACATCTTGCCATTCGAGGCCACTCGTGTTTGCCTAACACCAGTCAGAGGTGTTGAAGGATCTGACTACATAAATGCTAGTTTTATTGATGGCTACCGATATCGTTCAGCTTATATAGCCACTCAGGGTCCACTAGTTGATACGACAGAAGACTTCTGGCGCATGCTGTGGGAACACAATTCCACAATTGTTGTAATGCTGACAAAGCTTAAAGAGATGGGAAGGGTATGTATTAACCTTTTATATTACTTTTTTTCTGAAATACAGTAACTCACATTGTATAAAATTATTGTGTATTTATATTGAAAGTTGTTAACATCATTCACCATAATTATGCTATATTATGGGACACTAATGACAATATCCATGACAGATTTCTGATCAGATTCACAGTACACTATCAGTTTTGTACTGTTAACTTCTCCCACAGATATCAGCACAGGATCAAGACTGCTTATGATAGTCACACCAGAAGTATAGAAGAAGTGTTGCATTTTTAAACTTTTTTCTTTTCAAAATACTCACTCAAGTTGCATTTTCTGAAATACCTTTGTGAAGACTCCTGGAGATGCCTTCTTAGCAAGACAGTTCAGGAATGTTACTTGGATGGAGAGAGCTGTTTTCACTGACTAAAAATATGTTTGCACATGCTGTTCTTCAACTTTTTAAATGGAATAAAACTGTATACACATTCCGGGTTTGGATACTGAAGTAATTGATAGATGAATTAGTGGCAGTTTACATTGGTTTCTGCAACAGTTTGTCTTTGTTGGTAGTTTGACAATGATCCAGTTCAGTTATTCATCGGAACTATCCATGTGACATTCATTCATGCACATTACTCAGATAACCTTGGCTCAGCATTAACCCATTACTGGTCCATCAAAATATCACATGTTAAGTGCCTAAAAAGGAATGTTAAGTGCCTAAAAAGGAAAATTCCATTCAGCAAACCAATAAAATCACAAAGGGCTAGTCAGAGAGACAAAGCACCCAGTACAGCCGAAAGAAGAACAGAAAAGGTATAACAGTACTTCTGATTCCAGGTGGTTTGTCAGGGTGGGGGTGCGTGCAGGTCATGTCAGCTGACAAGAATAATACAAATAAGATAGTAAAAAACATCCATACCCTAAAATTCCTATCCTGGAACCACTGTGGTTGGAAAACCTGCTCAATGCACCATCCAGCTACCATCTACTCAGCACTGGCACAGCATGTAACATTAAAGGCCGACAAAAGTGTGAAACTGCTTATATGATATTATCAACTGATATTTGTTCTCTGCAAGGCTTTCTGCACTGGAATGAGCACCACAGAACTGGTAAAATACACTAGTGGATACAGATGAACTGTCTGCCTTGGATATATCCATGGGGCTTGCTATACCACACACTCTATTTGGATCTTACAACCTAGAATTCCCTGAATGCTTGATATAGGTACTTGTTCTGCAACATATTCCTCTCTCCTAGACTCAATCGACATTATCCTAAACCTCCCCTATCCTGCATCCTCCCACTGGTATTTGTACAGTTCTCTCTATCTTCTGTTGTGGTTTATTCCCCATAGGGGAATATACCACCATTACTTCTTACTCGACCTGAAGCAAAGTCAACATAGCATAGAATGCTAAGCTATGTGCTGGCACCTACTTCCTCTGATACATTTTCCTTCTACCCTTTTTGTAAAAGATTAGTCCTTGCTAGTTGGTTTCTGAGTGACATGCCTCCCACCTCTTCCAACCCTTTCCTCTTTTCTCCTCAGAAGCATAAATGTGTTGTTCCAAAAATGCTATGAGTGCTGTCAAATGGTTGTGCTTTTCTTTTGGTGGCACTGGATGTTGTGCCACAAAGTACTGGGCAGCTCAAAACATCAAAAATACTACTTTGGTATCCTAACATCATTCTATATATTCTGTACCTGAATCCTTAACTTTAATCTCCAAATTGGTGTAGAAGCTGACTAACATATTGTACACACCTCCATATTAGCCTGTCATTATTTGCTGTCGAGTTCCTGATAAATGATTCCAAGACTCTACACTACCAGTGATACACTTGTCCTGGAACCATTTTACCACTTACCTCAAACTTTCCTAAATGTACGCTCAGAGTGAAAGAAGTAGCAGTGAGAATGACTATATTATTTGGCAGCTCCAGCTGCCAGCTGTATTTAGTAGTCTACTCGCATGACCACCACTGATGCCGCTAGTCACAAACAACCTTTTGTAGCATTCTGCAGTTTGTTTTCAGTGCAGGAAACATGCCACAGCAAGTGTTCCTAAGTAATTGCTCATCAGACTATTCCAGATATAAATTGATTGAATTTTACATGACACTTGGAAACTGCTAAGATTCATCTATATGCTAAATAATAGTTTATACTATATGAAAGAAAAACAGACAGCATTAGGGGCACCAAGAAAGTGCAGGCAGGGGGGAAGGCATTGTGCACAGTGAGGTATGGGTTGGGAGGGGACAATAGTGTGGAGGAAGAGTAGGAAGAGGAAGACTGTGGAGAGGACCGTGTGAGTGGAGAGTGAGGAAAGTATATTCGTGGATCAGGGGCTTGCTTGCCGATACTGAAGCAGGGAGGGCTGCAAGATCAAAGGGTGTATTACAAGGACAGTTCCCATCTACATAATTCAGATAGTTTGGTTTCGGCAGGAAGGACCTAGGTGGTTGATTGTGAAGCAGCCACTGAAATCGGTCTTGTGTCGGCACCATGTTGTGCCACTGGGCAATCAAATCTGCTCTTGACAACAGTTAGGTGGTGGCCGTTCATTTGGGTTGATAACCAATTGATAGTCATACCAACATAAAATGCTCTGCAAAAGTTATAGCAAAGCTGATAGCACATTCTACTATAGTCCAATCACAGTGTATATAATTCTAGTCATCCTCCAGGAAAATACATTATCATCACCAATCTCCTTATTGTGAAATGTTGCACAGCAAATGCAGAACACGAGTAATTCACTTTTAGTGATCTTAGGTCTCTTGCGAACAGGAAATAAATAAATATCTTCCCTCTATTTAGTTAGTATGAATGACAGTTCACAAACTTTTAGAGTTAATCCATTTTATTATTTCCCAATTTTCATGAAATAGCATTGCAATATGTATATGATTGATAATATAATAGGGTTTGTCCCTGCCACAGAACAAATAATTGTATGATTTACAAAACTGTACCAAGTAATTAGATATCTTAAATTGTCAATTATTCTATGAGTTGATAGTAGCTGTGAATAGAGGTACTTAACAGTTTTTTTTTCTTTTAGGAGAAATGTCACCAGTATTGGCCGAGTGACCGGTCAGTCCGTTATCAGTGTTTTGTTGTTGACCCAATAGCAGAATACAATATGCCTCAGTACATACTACGAGAATTCAAGGTTACTGATGCCCGTGATGGTAGTTCTCGCACCATTCGCCAATTCCAGTTCATTGACTGGCCAGAACAAGGTGTGCCAAAGTCTGGTGATGGTTTTATTGATTTCATTGGCCAGGTGCACAAGACCAAAGAACAATTTGGTCAAGATGGGCCAATTACTGTTCACTGCAGGTATGTCACACTCATAATTATGTCAGTATATTGTACAAAAATGACATTTCAGTTACTTAAGGGAAATGTCTTAATCCAGTGAGTAATCCTTTGTTTGATTTCCTTGTTGTGTACTAAATTGTAATATTCTACTTTTCCAGTGCTGGGGTAGGCCGTACAGGTGTATTCATTACACTAAGTATCGTTTTAGAAAGAATGCAGTATGAGGGCGTTGTAGACGTCTTCCAAACCGTTCGGATCCTACGAACACAGCGCCCGGCAATGGTTCAGACAGAGGTTTGTATATACAATCGTTAGAATGATGTAAAGTGTATGTTAGCTCTATTATCCTTGAAAACATAAAAGCCAATACATACGTAATTGTTTTGGGCTCCAGACTGCAGACGGAAGATACGAGCCCTCTAATAAAGTACTAGTTACCTGTGATAGAACATAAACCAAGTATCTTGGCCCATCAAATAGCATCCAAATTGTAAAACTGAATTGCCCTTAACAGGAACTACTATTGTACTCAGTTGAAGCGGCATTCCTCAAAGATTCATTGCTGAAATAACAATGTGCCTATAATAACATGATTCCTCTCTTACATGACACTTACTGCCACGGTGTCACTTTTCAGTTCACTCTGCTTATATTCAGTGAAATTAAAAACTTTGCAAATCCCTCTGGATGCAAAATGGCCCAAGTAGGCCATTTAACAAACATTTCTACAGGGTTAAGTTACGTCCTTTGTTTTCATTGGCAGAGATCATATCAGTGTGATTAAAACTACTACTTAAGTTTTTACCAGCCAATACCATTAATGTACAGGCAGTATTTTTCATATTTGTGTAACAGTATTTTCTTGCATGCAGATCTTCATTGAATTAACCTACACTCAACATAAGCCAAGTCGAAATCCTTCTGAAAATGAGGCATTTAAATGTTTCAGGGCACTCTAATAAATAACTATTAAATTTTTGGTGAATGTATAGGGTTACTTTTAAGTACTACCAGGGTAGATGACTGCACAGTACAGAAAATAGGGACACACTAGTGGATAGAATGTCTTTCCAAGTTTTTAACGTACATTGCAGTTGCTCAATATGGGCTTCATAAGTGACACGTCAAACATCAATATGATAGTCAAACTCTTGCCATACACATCCCAACACATCGTGTTGGATATCAGCGACCACATTAATTTTCCTTCCTTGCAACTCTTTCAAATTACTTGGCAGTCTAGACAGGAACACAAATTATTTGACATAACCCCTTAAGAAGAGTTAAGTCTGGCAACCACAAGGGCCACTGAAGAAGAGGAGAAGCATGATGAGAAGCACATCCAGTCCAATCTAATGTTAGGCAATTCAGCTCTAAGATAATCATGAATGTCTGGAAGAAAGTGTGATGAATTACTGTCTTGCTCCAAAATGGACTCTCCAATGTCTTGGGGTAATTGTGGCTCCCAGACCTCCTGGTGCATGAAACTGATCAGTTTTCCTCTCAAAGAAAAATGGTCCATGAACTTTTGAAGAGGACATGGCACAAAAGACATTCACTTTACATGAGTCACAAATGTGTTCAAAATCATATGTGGATGGTATGCATCTAAAACAGCATGTTATGACATGTTACCTTTCCAGACAAATGAAAGATGGCTTTCTTACAGAAAAACAACTTCTGTGAAAAACCATATTCCTCCACTAGCCACTGTAAGTCATTGCAAATGTCTGGATGAAGGGTATTGTTCAGAGTAGTCAGTACGTGTAACTGCAGCTGGTATGATTTTACATGCACACATTTGTGTAGAACATGTCTGACAGTTGACTTTGGTACCTGCAGTTCTCAGCTTCCACATGTCACTGATTTCTTTGAGCTCCTGATGAATGATTTCCACACACATTCCACCTTCTCTGTTGACTGTCTTGGCTGGCTCGTTTCCTTTGCATCACGTAAGCAACTAATCTCATGAAATGTTTTGTACCATCAAGGACAAATGGCTACAAAGCTGAGAGATCCCATAGGGTGACATCATATTACATACAGAAGCATTGTCACATAAAACTTACAATTTCCCTCTTCATAGGAGAAATATTTCATATTGTATTGAACACAAATATGAAAATTAATACAAAAACATTTATAAATGGAGATCATGATAATGTCAGCTCCCCTTCTCCAAATAAATATTGACTGTGACAAGGTTCAAAAACTTATCTTTTTTTTATTTTAAAAATAAAAGAGAAGTATATTAGTCTACTTCACATACAGTGTGTTAACTGTAAGACGGCAGAGTTGTGAGGGGAGTGCGGGGAGAGGAGGAAGCAAGCATTGGCTGGCGAGGGGAGAGGAGCCGTTGGGGGGGACAAGGCACGCCTACCAGTTGCAGTGCTGGCACTACAAATTGTGCATCATGCTTACACGAAAGCAGACGAAAGGCTTGGAATTAAAACATGCTTTAAATGTTGTTCGTAAATGAAACTGAAATCGTCATGTACATTAAAATTCAGTTTCGTTTACGAACAACATTTAAAGCATGTTTTAATTCCAAGCCTTTCGTCTGCTGTCGTGTAAGCATGACGCGCAATTTGTAGTGCCAGCACTGCATATATATATGTGTGTTTGTCTACTATGCGCTCACAAACCATTCATCCGATTGCCATGACGCCGGCGCGGTAACTCAGTGTGTTCGGTCAGAGGGTTAGCTGCCATCTGTAATAAAAAAACTGAGTTGATGGATCAACGACGAACTGAAACGGGTGTCTTGCGACGTCTGCCCCGAGCAGATACAATGAACGAAAACAAACAAAATGAGATTTAAAAAAATTAGGTCAAGGCTTGTCATGCAGCGGACCCGAATTCGATTCCCACTGCTCGCAATTTTTTTTTTTTTAATTTTATTTCATTCATACTTAAGCAGGTCATATAGTATAACGTAACTGTCAATCTCTATATATAAAAATGAATGTATGTATGTCTGCCCTCTGTGTGTTCCCAAACCATTCATCCGATTGCGATGAAATTTTGGTGATTTGTTCTCTGTACGCCCACGAAGGTTCCTAGGCAAAAAAAAGAAATGAGACACATTCCTGAGGAGATATGACGTCATAAACAACGAAATGCCACCGCGGGAAAATACCCAGATTTATGCATCCACTATTTGAGAACGAGAGCATTTAGCGACTAGCAACAAATGTTACATACAATTTCAAACCTTTACGAAAATTTTTCTTGCTGACACCCCCCCCACAAAATAATGAAAGAAAAAAAGGTTGTCGCTTACTACATTTTCTCAGTACATACCGTAAATCTGCCGCAGTAGGCATGACGTTTTAATGTATTATTTCGTTACTATTAACTCTAATCGCACATATATCAGTAAATGCACCGGCAAATTTATGTCTCTTTGCGACATATAATTCAGGAGATATGACGTGATAAACATCGAGATTCGTGAAAAAGTGCCGCGTCAGGCATGACGTTTTTTTCTGTTATTTCTTCACTACTAATACTATTCGCAACACGTTTTACAAACATGTTTAAAAAAAATTATAAAACCACGCAGAACAGCACAGAGCAAAACAATAACGAAGCAGACAACAATGGCTACCTTGTACAACACAGCTACGTAATGTTGGCAGCAGTCGAAACTGCGTGCCTCCCAAAGCCTCCCGACTTCTGCCGATTTAGAACTAGGGAGAGGTCTGCCATCTAAAAGTTTACACACTGTAGTTAAGATGTTTAAGAGGGAACTTGAAGAATAAAATAATATGAATAGAGCAGGCAGCAGCCAGCCAGAGATAAAGAAAACAGTATGGAGAAGACCATCACCTGGAGGGAAAGCAGTCAACACAGACAAGAATTATAATTAAGAATGTGACCACTGAGAGATACACACAGAAAGAAGATGAGTAAGAACATGGGTTCAGAATGTACTAAAAAGTAGAACAAATTGAAAGTAGTTAAGTGATTAGAGTTGGGGGAGGGGGGGTGAACAGAAAATAGATGAACACACAGGCAAACATGAGTAATTAAGATTAGGATTCAACATCCCATTAATGGTAAGATTGTCAGAGACTTAGTACAAGCTGAAATAGGACAACTGGCCTTTTTTGTTTTGCATTTGTCAATTTCTCAGGTAGTATACTTGAGTAGTGATACCCTTTTAATTTTGTGATAGTCCTATGTAGAAGTTTTCCACTGCTTGTTTTCAAACTCTATAGCTATAACTATTGAAATTATTGTTACTATTATTATTTGTTATTAATGTTGATTGTTATAATAAATAGCTGTTTTTAAATTCATTTCATTTTGTGAATATTTACATGCCTTTTTTCCCACCAGGATCAGTACCAGTTTTGCTATCGAGCTGCATTGGAGTATTTGGGATCATTTGACCATTATGCGAATTGACAGTAACACCACTGTGGAACATGATGAGAGACATAGCAGTCAATGGCTGTTTATTTAGAAAGATGAGTAATAAGTAGGGTTTGAGTATGTTTGTCCAGTAAAGTTAGCAAGAGAAATAACTAAGAAAAATTTTAAGGACGGACAATATTTTAATGATGCTGTGGTGAAGAAAATGAACATAAATACTATAGCTGTTATTGTTCTCCCACTCCATTTGCTGGAAAACATTGACAATAATTCGACAACTCTCCAATTTTCTGTAAACTTGCTGTTTTTGTTTTCGCATTCATCTGTTATTTTACACATTTGATTTACTCTGAACTGGATATAATATCCAGATACTGCCTCAAGAATAATATTGAAACGTCTCTTACCTGTGAATGGACAAACTTTTTTTAGAGCTTTGATGAGTGACACAAACTTAAACAAGTGGAGTGTATGTGTGTGTAATGTGCATGTTACTGAACTGCACATCATCCCCAATGTCCCAAAGTGCCATCATCGTGCAAGCTGGATGGCATAAACATTTTCCATGGTGCCTACTTAATGAAAAATAAATTCCCAAATAAAGATTTAGAGAAAGAAGAATATGTGAGCAAAATGGGAAAGCGCACATTTGTCGTACATACAATCACTGGGGACATTATTACCAAATTCCCCTCTAATTTGAAACCTTTCTTTTTTTATTTTTATAGTTCCAAATTTCATGTATACCTGTGTTGTTTTGTAGGAAATATATGTGCACTCAAGTGTTCATTTGTGTTTTGGTTCATTGCCTGTGAGGTGTTCATAAGAGAATTGTGTTATGATGTAGTTAGCATTTATATAAAAAGAGCCAAATTTGTAAACATTTCCTACTTTTTTTACATTATAGACATGTTTTCTATATGTGTGTGTGTGAGTGAACCTTTTCGTTATGTGTTTTTAAATGTGACTCTAAGGCAGAAATATTATGACTGCTATTATTTTTTATTATTGACATATCATAAAATTAAAGAAGAAAAAGAAACACCTCAAAATGTATAATATGTATTGTTTACTTTTCTGTAGACTTAAATAAGTACTGATCATTGTATAAGTTTCCATCTTTTTTGATTTTTAATGTTTTCCATTGACAGTACAAACAATGTGTTTTCCCGCATTATTGATTGACATAGTGCTCTCTTTTTAATAAAACCAATCAAACCATGTTTTGTACCCAAAAATTATTGTAATTCCTGATTTTGAACAGTGTGCTGACCACACTCTTATAAAACAAGAAGCACGTGGCTGTCTTGCAAGGTGAACAAGGCACCATCAAATTGACACACAATTCAAGTGATCCTGCTTACTGTGGGAAAGGTGGGGGGGGGGGGGGGGGGGGGGATTATCCACTGTGCTAAGTAGTGGTATCTGATATGCAACATGTAAATTAGTAGTAAATATTTCATAATTACATTTGAAAATTGTTCATTCTCAGTAACTGAGAAAGTAATTTGGCTGAGAAGCAACAAAAGGAGAAATAAGTGGTTAGTAGTAAAGGCAAGAGATGAATGACAAACAGATTATTGACTGCATATCTGGAAACATCTGCGACACAGGCTAGGATTGGTGTATGAGACTACAAATGTTTCTATAACTCAACAGGAATTTGGACAGGTACCTTATATTTCTGTCATGTGAAAAAATATGAGTGAAATGTGGAACTACTCAAGTTATTCCTGATTTCATCACACAATAAAAGTCCAGACATGCAAAGTTGCCTCTGCTGTACCTTCACAATTTTCTTTCTACACTTGACATTTATTTATGGTTTAGGATATGAGTGAACACAAGTATTAAAATCTTCAGTAGCTGAATCTCACAGACCTACCTATTTAAATTTAGTAAAACTATTTACCATACTACCCCTGAATATTCTTTATCTCTTTAAGTATTTATATAGAACTGATACTGCTTTTCAGAGTTTTGATAACCAATATATGATGGACTTCTGCAGTATGAACATGAAATAATTTCTTTCTGACATAAATTTTTTTTAATATTCCATGAATTAAGGACTTTCTTTCTTTTCCTGAGTTTGCAAATTTGTTCTTTCTCGAGAAAATTACAAATACATTCTCTTTGGTTGTTTTCATTTAATTCAGTTTTTCTTTGCATTCCTTCACCTCCAACATCAGTATTACACTACTGGCCATTAAAATTGCTACACCAAGAAGAAATGCAGATGATAAACTGGTATTCGTTGGACAAATATATTATACTAGAACTGACATGTGATTACATTTTCACGCAATTTGGGTGCATAGATCCTGAGAAATCAGTACCCAGAACAACCACCTCTGGCCGTAATACACCTGGGCATTGAATCAAACAGAGCTTAGATGGCGTGTACAGGTACAGCTGCCCATGCAGCTTCAACACGATACCACAGTTCATCAAGAGTAGTGACTGGCGAATTGTGACGAGCCAGTTGCTTGGCCACCATTGACCAGATGTTTTCAATTGGTGAGAGATCTGGAGAATGTGCTGGCCAGGGCAGCAGTCAAAGATTTTCTGTGTCCAGAAAGGCCCGTACAGGACCTGCAACACGCGGTCGTGCATTATCCTGCTGAAATGTAGGGTTTCACAGGGATTGAATGAAGGGTAGAGCCACGGGTCGTAACACATCTGAAATGTAACGTCCACTGTTCAAAGTGCCATCAATGCGAACAAGAGGTGACCGAGACGTGTAACCAATGGCACCCCATACCATCACGCCGGGTGATACGCTATTATGGTGATGACGGATACATGCTTCCAAAGTGCGTTCACCGCGATGTCACCAAACACAGATGCGACCATCATGATGCTGTAAACAGAACCTGGATTCATCCAAAAAAATGATGTTTTGCCATTCGTGCACCCAGGTTCGTCATTGAGTACCCCATCGGAGGTGCTCCTGTCTGTGATGCAGCGCCAAGGGTAACCGCAGCCACGGTCTCCGAGCTGATAGTCCATGCTGCTGCAAATGTCGTCGAACTGTTCATGCAGATGGTTGTTGTCTCACAAACGAATCCATCTGTTGACTCATGGATTGAGACGCGGCTGCACGATCTGTTACAGGCATGCCGATAAGATGCCTGTCATCTCGACTGATAGTGATACGAGGCCGTTGGGATCCAGCACGGCGTGCTGTATTACCCTCCTGAACCCACCGATTCCATATTCTGCTAACAGTCATTGGATCTCGACCAACGTGAGCAGCAATGTCATGATTTGATAAACCTCAATCGCGATAGGCTACAATCCGACCTTTATCAAAGTCAGAAACATGATGGTACGCATTTCTCCTCCTTAGACGAGTAATCACAACAACGTTTTACCAGGCAACACCAGTCAACTGCTGTTTGTGTATGAGAAATCAGTTGGAAACTTCCCTCGTGTCAGCATATTGTAGGTGTCGCCACCAGCGCGAACCTTGTGTGAATGCTCTGAAAAGCTAATCATTTGCATATCACAGCATCTTCTTCCTGTCAGTTAAATTTAGTGTCTGTAGCATGTCATCTTCGTGTTGTAGCAATTTTAATGGCCAGTAGTGTATAATTTGAGTTTGTACATATATTTTTTTTTTATAAGACCCTTCTTGAATCACAGTTTATTCATCTTCGTTTTAGGGATAATTGTTGTCTCTGACTGACCAGCATCAATACAATAAAAGACAGGGAAATACTAACTTTTTCCTTACATCTCATTACAGAGATGGTCTAAAATAAACGTGTTTTAACTTTCACAATAAATGTCACTGCATATCTGGACAATTCAGCTGTCATCTTGCACTCACTGTCTGTTGGCTATAAGATGGAGTTATAGTTGCAATAGGTCTATGTTGTGTCTAGACAAGACAGCCTAGACACAATGAGAGGAAGCCGAAAGGCACGCGCTAAGCTAAAGCTGGATGGCGTGAGGTCTGAAACAGGATACGTAATGAATGCTATAAAGAAAAGTACGTAGCTGCTGGAATACTTAACTTTAATCCATCCTTGTGGTACATCTGGAGATTGTGGCGATACAAGTGAGACTCCATAGATACATGCAATGTTACTAATGGCGCCTTGTTAGGTCGTAGCCATTGACTCAGCTGAAGGCCATTCTAACTATCTGCTCGGCTAATGAGCTATGCTTCATCCGTGTAGTCGCTAGCAAAGTCGTCCGTACAACTGGGGCGAGTGCTATCCCGTATCTCGAGACCTGCCTTGTGGTGGCGCTCGGTCTGCGATCACACAGTGGCGACACGCGGGTCCGACATGTACTAATGGACCGTGGCCAATTTAAAACTACCACCTAGCAAGTGTGGTGTCTGGCGGTGACACCACATTCTATGTCAAGTTCAGCTTCCATGAACTCAACACAAACCAAAGACAAACTTACCTGCATGAGTATATTAAAATATAAATATTGTAAATATACAGGAACATTAAGATATAAAGATCTGTCTGTTGTCACTTGGGAGCAAAAGACAGTAATGTTATTAGCAGTAAAGTATAACACTACACACTGCAAAACACACATCTAAAAAGAAGCTCCACACAAAACAAAAAAAGCATATTAATTTCAAAGAGCAATTTACATCATCTGAATCTTTCAAACTACAGGAGTAAATTTATAGTATCAACGATCAGACTGATTTATATCATTTATTTATGACAGACCATTGGTAAAAAATTGGTGATAAATAATTACAAATTTGCTCATCCCCAAATTTTTTACTGCAGCAGCAGAAATTTTCAGGTTATGTTTTTGTGAATGGGCAGTTTTACTGATTATTGAGAAGTTTATGATGTTAATAGTAATAATAATAATAATAATAGTAATAATTGTTGTAACCATAAATGTGAGCAAGTCTAACCAAACAGCACATGAAACAAGAGCCTTCACAGCTGACCTAGTGAGGTCACCTTGCAACATGGACAGAGAGCACAGCAAGTACTGTGGTGTGTGCTCAACAGCCCAATATTAGCCTGACACACCAGGCCCTTGGCCGCACTTGTGATTATTTGCTTATTGTATACTCACCTATGAGACTGTATATTGACGTGTTCTATAGCTATGAGACTTTTCACTGTTCTATACTTCATTCAGGTTTACTGTGAATCTCTTCATGTGGAAACAGAATAAAATTTGTTTGGTGACTGACATTGTGCCTGTACAACATCATAACATACTTAACAATGAGTGTGGTATTATGCTCCACATGTTTCTTTTCTTTGCTTCAATATGCAGCCAACACATCAGTGGAAGTAGTTCTTCAAACCCTTCTTGAATAACACCGAGCTCTCACTGACCAGCCGAGCAGCTCCAAGTTCTCGCCATGGCACGTAACAATTTGGCAGTGTCGTTGATATGCCAGGGTCCACCACCATTGACCCACCCCCCACCATTTTCTCCATATGATGATTCTTTGTATGCATATGAAAAATGCCTATAGCAATATTTTCATGCTTTTGGAGTTGCCAACCCTAGCTTCTGTAAGGTTTTATTTGAATCATGGATTTCTCCTTGTGTTTATCACCTTTTGTGTCATCCAGCTCTTAATCAGAAACCTGTCAGTCCCTCTTTTGATGAAAAGTGAGAGTTACTCTCTAATTATCATTGCAAATATAGTCATGTTATTGGCAGTACTGTTGATATTTTTAAAAAATATAGAGAATCTGATATATCGATATTTAATAAGACAAAATTATTGGCCCTTGATACATAAAAAAAAGGATCAATATATTGGTGGAAAAAATATTGAAGCACCGGACTGTGATAATATTGGCTGCTCATTGTAAATCTGTCTGCCCCTGGTAGCTGAGTGGTCAGTGCGACGGAATGTCATGCCTAACAGCCCAGGTTCAATTCCCAGCTGGGTCGGAGATTTTCTCTGGGTGTTGTATTGTCCTTATCATCATCATTTCACTCCCATCAACACGAAAGTTGCTGAAATGACAGGCCCACATGGCATTTCCATTGTAAATATACTGCCAGTTTTAGAGCTGTGTATTTAAATATTGGTAACTGCATATAAGTGGCAGAATAAAAGGTGTCTGATGGGTCCACATCGTTCAGTTTTGTCAAATATTCGATTTTCCCAGAACACTTCATGTTGACTTCCCTGTTTTTTCATAACTGCAAACGTCAGTGATCTAACAGTTGTTGTGTCAAAATTGTGTGGTGAAGTAAAATGTTGCGGTCTTTGTTAGTAGCACAAAGCACTGATTACATCAGCATTTCTGCTCGCATATCTCCACCCAATGGAAGACCAATCTTGTCATTTAGATTTTTGTTCATCATTTAAAGCTCTGTTTTTGAAGAATGCCAATTTGAGGAAATAGCACACTAGCTGCGTTAAAAATTGCCTTTTAATGTAACTGGTGTGCTGTTTCTTCACATCAAAAATATTGTTATTCCTTTCACACCGACAACCCCTGTGCAATCAGACTTCTCCTCTTCCATCTTGCTCTAATTGTTTTGTTCAATAAGAGCAGCCCACATACCCAAAGCGTTGGCCGATGTTTAACCATTGTAAAAAAAGTGGACATAATTGCATCTGTGTGCAACTGTCAGCCTCCTTTACCAGACATAAACATGGATGTGAACAATGTTTCCCAAGTGATGGTAGATCCTCTACATTGAAGTACATGTGATGGACAAGATATAAAAAATCCAAGTGCACAAGGGTGCAGCAGTGACTTTGCTAAATTTTCAACCCTGTGTGGATCTTGGATCACCAGTTGGTGAGTTCTAACAAATACCTATACTGGGACAGTTTTCTACTTCTGTAGTGTACAAAGCAGTTGTTCAGCCTTTGACCTTCCTAGTAGTGGATGATGTCAACACTGAAAACTTGCTTGGATTAGACGCCTTCAAAATTTTTGAGTTTTCTATTTCTGACAAAGTGCATTTGGTGTCAGATCAAGTTCCATACCAAGAACTGGATGTGCTCTCCTCAGAACATTCCTCTCTGTTTTTGGAACGCTTAGGGCATGGTAGCAGTTTCAAGGCTCACATGACAATGAAACTGTTGACACCCCCATTTTTTTCATGCCTATCCAATCCTAATAGTATTATGGAAATAAGTCAAATCAAAATTTGATCAACTTATGTCATTGTGTGCTGTCATGCTTGGCTCTTTTAGGGAATGGTTTACTCCATAAGGAAAACCTAATGGCAACCTTCAGCTCTGTGGTGATTTTTAAAAGTCTGCAAATCCACAATCTATTATTGATACCTATCCGTCACTCAGTCAAGATGAAGTCTTGGCATAGCCTTCCAGGAGCCAATATTTTTCCAAATAGACTTGTGAGGAGCCTTCTGCCTCTGGAAGATCATTCCAAACATGTTCCTGTAATGAGTATCCACATCGGGCTGTATCAATTCCAGCACCTGCCATTTAGAGTGACTAGCACTTCTGCCGTATTCCAACAATTTGTCGATGGCATTACAGCTTGGCCACATCCTACCAATGTGAAAGAGTTGCAAGCCTTTCTCAGAAAGATGATGTACTACCATAAATTTCTTCCTGGTGCTGCCACATTGGCCCAACCAATTCATTGTCTCTTACATAAAGATGTTCCTTTTCATTGGTCACTCACCTGTGAGCATACTTTTGCCCTATTAAGGTCAAAATTAGATTGTTGATTGGCCCCTATACAGCATTTGATCAGGATGTACTGTTGTGTCTCTATGTAGTTGTCGAAGCCCAAACACCATGGATGTTCTCCCATTACCAGTTCTTGGATTTCAGTGGCTGTTGTGCCAGATCCTATCTTACATCTGAAGTTAAATTCGTCCACCACGGCTGGCCAGATGAACCACTGCCCTGAGCGTGAGATCCTTTGCATGTGTCTTGCACACCTTCAATGGCTTGGTGTCATAACACTATGACCAGCTCTGTCCATGCATGACCAACCGTGCACTGGAGAGCCCTCTGCCCCCGTGGTCATCTCCACCAATTGTGTTGCCCCCCCCGGTGCGGTCCACACTCCCTCCATTTCCTGTGCCTGCTCTGGATGCCACTGCCACCCAGCAGAGTCATCAGCACTGGGCAGCCACTGTCTCCAAAGCCCCTGTCACCACCATCATCTTCTCTTCTGCCTCCATTGTTGATGCCTGACTGGATGTGAACATGGATACATCACCATCATCACCACTGCTCCCTCAGCTGGGGAGTGGGAGCCACACCTGTCCACGTCCAAGCAATTTCAAACCGTATTCTCCTGTGACAGCATGGCGTCTGCTCCAGCAGTAGTCACCTGCTAAAGAAGACATGAACATCTCCACTGTGAACACTTTTCTCACAAAGGGGGAAAGAATGTTGTAACACTATAGTGTGAGTACATGTAATCAAACAGCGCGTGATACAATTGCCTTCATGGCTGGCCTAGTGAGATTGCTTCGCAACCTTGGACAGACAATGCAGCGAGCCTCACTTATGTTTGTTTGCTAATTCATTGTTGTTGTGAATCTCTTCATGTGGAAGAAGAATAAAACTTGGTTGGTAACCCCTCATATTGTTGCTGTGCAACCTAGCAACAACAATAATAATAACAATTTTTGGACATCATCATTTTTCACACATTTACAACAATTTCGTGTCATAAGTATAATGACTATATACAACAGGTAGCACATTGGATACTATTATATAAACTTTTACCACCACTAATATTCAAAAGTAGTAAAATGGATCTCAGAAATATTTGAGTGAGTAATAAACATCTTTTAATTAATGACTGTTTCAGCTTGCCCCTAAAAGATTTCCACTGAGTTGCCTTACATCATTTGGCAACCTGTTATATAATAGTCTTCCAACTCTAAGTGGACTGTGATCTGTAACTCTTTTACTTCTCAGGATTCTATGATAATCACATGTGGTTTTTGTATTGCAGTTATGAATGTCCCTACTATTCCTCATACTCTTTTACAAACATAACATGCTATTTTCCTATATTAAAAATATGGTTCAAATTGTTGTTGTCTGGAGTGATTATAACATTCAAACCACATTTACAGTCAATATTCTCACATAATATCTCACAATATCTCTTATTTTTATGTAATTAAAGCTCAGAAATCATTAAATATCAAGATTTGGTCATGTGATCGAAAATACTCTGTTATTGGCTGAAGCTCTGGTGACGTCACACACTAGGAATAAGATGAAGTTATATGTGCGTTACAGAAGTGTTAACCAAAGTTACTGTGTTTTTCTGTACTTTTTATGCAAACAGCTCGACTATTTAGTGATGGAAATGCATTTACAACTTTTAAGTAACAATAGGAAGGAATTTTGTGAACACTGATAGTGGAAACCTTACGAAAACTGATGTGTTTATGTTGCACCTATTTAGAGCGGTGATATGAGTAAAGAGGGACGTTCTTTCTCTGTCCCCTGCAACATCATTAAACATGCTCCTAACCTTATACCTAGAGTGTTCACTATCAGTCATGAAGTATGACCCAAAGCAAAATAAAATTATTATTGGCAAATCTTAATGCTGATTTCCGCCAAACAAGATACTCAGCAGATGCACCACCAGAAGCATATGCTCTGTGGTGTGGCAGATAGCACATGTGACTACAAAGAAGCAGAACACTAGTTTGAATCCTGCAAGGGTCATAAATGTTTAAAAGTTTTACACGAAATATGAAAATAGCATTAGCAAGAACTCACTGTAGCAGTTGTTTCGATGGTGAGATGTATTGTATATAACTTCATATTAATCTTAGACTGATAAATGGACAACCGAGGATAAATGCATCCACTTTGCTTGCAAACAATTACCTTTTTTGGAAAGCATTGCTAGTAGTGAAGATATCACCATACTATCACAGTACAATGAAGTTTTGTATGCGGAGAGATATAAGACATGTACAACATGCAGGTAACACAGACATAAGGGTCGTGCTGTTTGTGAGCATAAACTAATGTCAGTGTCTGAGTAGACTTAACTGAATCTTATGTAAGATGATGAAACTTCAAAAGCTTAAACAATAAGAATCATATAGTTGGACAGTACAAAGATAAAAAAAAAATTTGTTCCCAATAAAGTAAAAAATGTGTGGTCACAATAACTAGAAAATATCTTTCTGAACGTGATGTGAGTGAACAGCTATTGCAAATGTAAGCACATGTAAACATCAAGGAAAATACAGTAACACTCTGTTTCTAATTGGTGTGATTTGGTTTTTATTTGAAAGGACTGTCTATTTGTTTTACAAATAAGTTAAAATATTGTTGCAGGCTGAATTCACATCAGTGACTTATGGTTATCATCTTCTAATGTCTGTCATTCCACAGCTCTACCTGTATCGTATTTTTTTAATTTTTGTAACCAGTCGAGCTACCAGTGATGTGCAAGGAAGCACGTATAACGATACATTTTACTAAGAGCTTAACTTTGTCGACTGACATTATCCTTCTTTGTAACAGTGGGAAAGTGTATGTCAGAAATAAATTAATGTTAACTTCAGAGTGTAAGACATTTTTAACTAAGGGAACTTTGGCATCGGCATGGTGGCATTTTGCCAGTACAGTGCAACAAATATTTTCGCACCTTCTCATTATCTGAAACACTCACAAACAATTTTTCAAGAGATTTTATAGATGTATTTGTACATCATGGTACTACACAAGATTTTTAATCCACTTTCCAAAATGTAAATTCCAAAGAAAGACACCACTGTGAATTAGCTTTATGACACAGGAGCAACTAGCTAGCCAGGCATCACACGAATCAAATGGAGCGTTTTAGTGGGGTTTCAAATTATTTGAATTTCATTTCTGTTTTTACTAAAGAATATTGAAATTCGAGAAAGAAGAAAGCATGTTATGAACATAAAATGACACATTTAACCATTTAAGACGATTTCCAGAAAACAGTCAAATACCCTATTGTCTTAAGAGTTTACAGTGAGAACACAGTCAATACATTATACATGAAGTAGTCACTACAGGACTGACATTTGCATATATTAGTAATTATTGTAACTACTTTCTTTTGATGCCTGAATATGCTCTCTGTGTAGACTATGGGTGCCCCACCCCAGATTTCAATCACTTATTGCAAACGCAAGTGGATTAATCGATAGTTTATTTGTTTAAGGATAGGAGGAATATTATGTTTGTGACATTTAATAAGTAAAAGTTGCAGTTAATTCTTTTACAGATGTAATAGAAAAGCTCTTTCCACAACCATTAGCCACAATGCCTACATTTTTATTTTTATCATAAGTTTTGCTGTGACTGTGATTCAGTATTTATGTCTACACCAGATTGTTTATAATTTAACATGAAAACTATCACAACAGTCTTGGTTCTTATTTAATTTTAGTTTATTAATGATCAGATATCCTGCTATCATAGTGAACTACTCTTTATTGTTTTGCAATGCTAGCTGTTCAGCACAGCTCCAGCTAACAACTGGTGCATTGTCAGCATAGTTCACTAGCTTTCAGTTTTTCTGGCGTGTTAATACATACAAGGTAATTATAAAGTCCATGCAACACTTTAAAAATTTGGTATAGATAAATGGCCAAGAACAACATAACACATGATACAGTATGTGAAAGACAAACTCAAATCTTTTTTTACAATATTTATAAATGTTCTATGCGTCCATCCTTCATCACCTGGACACATCTAATCCTTAGTTCAACTCTGCTCATACCCTCCACAGCATATCCAGTCTGATGGTAAGAACAGTTGCTGTGATACAGTGTCACAAGGCTCTGAGGTTCTGTGATAAGGGTGGAGCATAAATGCTATTCCTGATGTGACCCTACAAGAAAAAAATTCAATAAGTCCAGTGACTGAGGTGAGCAGTTGAGCAGTGTCACATCAACGACCGCAACACAGCCTCTCCAGAGAAGCTTATGAAGGATTTTCCTTGCCGTTGGCTAAGGAGTGTTCAAATCTGCACTTGCTCAATAGGTAGACTTTGTGGGACTGCGCAACATCACATAGTCCATTCTCTATTCATACTTGCACGGTTGGTCCAAATGTTTTGCATCACACAAACAACCATCTTCCTCTTTTTTTTCTGTGTACTATATCATTTGTAACACTGTGTTTAGACACGTACCTATACAATTTTTTAAAATGTTTCATGTACTTCACAGTTACAATATATAAGAAAAAAAAATACTTCATTGTGGACTCCGTAGTTGAGAGTCTTGTATGTTGATTTTACTGTTAGGTTTTTATCTGCATTCTTGTAACACAGTTCAGCACATTGTCTTTTATCTTGGAGGTAAGAACTTAAGAAATTTAGTAACACTCCTGTTATACTGTGAACTTTCAATCTGATTAAAAGTACTGCATGACTGACAGAATAAAAGATTTTAGGCAAATCTGGAAAAGTCCTTTCCTTCTGCTGTTATTGTGGACCACCATTTTCGGAGCCCACACTATGTGTCCTTTAGTTTGTTGTATTTACAAAGGATAGTTCCATTTCACCTGGAATTACTCTTTCAAGTAACTTGTCAAGCACTGAAGTTAATTAAATGGGCCTGTAATTATTTATGTCCGCAATTGTTCCCTTTTTATACACTGGCAACATCTCAGTAATTTTTAAAATATCAATAAAAATCCCTAACCAACTGAACTGTTCATTAAATATGTTAGTGATTTTATCAGTTCATTTCTACATTCTTTAAATAATGCAGATGAAATGTCATTCCAGCCACTAGATTTTTCATTATGAGATTTTTTTCATTAGCTTACATTCTGTTATATTCTTTACAAGAAATGAGTTAATATTTTAACTGAAGTACTGCAGTTTAGTCACACTGAACAGCATGTATAAGTCTTTCATATTTTCCTTTAATTTATTGATTTATGGAGAAATTTTAACATACTTTGTATAACATAATTTCCACAGTTTTTTGTAATTGGATATGCCCAATTAAAACTATGATTAAATATTTCATAGAAATGGCCCACTTTTCATTAATATCATCTGATCTGTATACTTGCTTTCAACCTCTTTGTGCAAGGTCCTTCTTAAGATTATTATGGCCTTTAAAACTGAGTAAGTCACTAAGCAGAACTATTTTGTGATTTCTATTAGCTTCTATGGTTGGAGAGGGATTTTCAATAGTTTTTACTATTAATTCTTTCCTATTCCAGTTTCTACCTACATGATCAACAAGACTATGAGTCAGATGTTACTCTGGTTAGTGACAAATTTATATGGATAGTGTTATAGCACTGTATCAAGTCACTGTTCACATCATCTAAGTGTGGTTTTTTAATATATATATATATATATATATATATATATATATATATATATATATATATATATATATTAGTGAGGTATGGGCATTCTGGAACATTATTTTACATTTTTCATCTTCTTTGGTGGTGGCAGTGAGTGTTTTGCCTTCTTGTGTGCATACTGAAAGCTGCTTTATAAAAAAAAGGGACATTTAAGTTCACAAACGAACAAATTATAACAAGAATTTCTTTATATGTTTAATCTCACATATCCAAATTTACACAGTAGTCTTGAAGTACTACTTGAATAGGACTATTCATGGACTCAGCCTCTTTTTGTGTCGAATACTTGTTGTTGTTGTTGTGGTCTTCAGTCCTGAGACTGGTTTGATGCAGCTCTCCATGCTACTCTATCCTGTGCAAGCTTTTTCATCTCCCAGTACCTACTGCAACCTACATCCTTCTGAATCTGCTTAGTGTATTCATCTCTTGGTCTCCCCCTACGATTTTTACCCTCCACGCTGCCCTCCAACACTAAATTGGTGATCTCTTGATGCCTCAGAACATGTCCTACCAACCGATCCCTTCTTCTGGTCAATTTGTGCCACAAACTTCTCTTCTCCCCAATCCTATTCAATACTTCCTCATTAGTTATGTGATCTACCCATCTAATCTTCAGCATTCTTCTGTAGCACCACATTTCGAAAGCTTCTATTCTCTTCTTGTCCAAACTATTTATCGTCCATGTTTCACATCCATACATGGCTACACTCCATACGAATACTTTCAGAAATGACTTCCTGACACTTAAATCAATACTGGATGTTAAAAAATTTCTCTTCTTCAGAAACGCTTTCCTTGCCATTGCCAGCCTACATTTTATATCCTCTCTACTTCGACCATCATCAGTTATTTTGCTCCCCAAATAGCAAAACTCCTTTACTACTTTAAGTGCCTCATTTCCTAATCTAATTCCCTCAGCATCACCTGACTTAATTAGACTACATTCCATTATCCTTGTTTTGCTTTTGTTGATGTTCATCTTATATCCTCCTTTCAAGACACTGTCCATTCCATTCAACTGCTCTTCCAAGTCCTTTGCTGTCTCTGACAGAATTACAATGTCATCGGCGAACCTCAAAGTTTTTATTTCTTCTCCATGAATTTTAATACCTACTCCGAATTTTTCTTTTGTTTTCTTTACTGCTTGCTCAATATACAGATTGAACAACATCGGGGAGAGGCTACAACCCTGTCTTACTCCCTTCCCAACCACTGCTTCCCTTTCATGTCCCTCGACTCTTATAACTGCCATCTGGTTTCTGTACAAATTGTAAATAGCCTTTCGCTCCCTGTATTTTACCCCTGCCACCTTTAGAATTTGAAAGAGAGTATTCCAGTCAACATTGTCGAAAGCTTTCTCTAAGTCTACAAATGCTAGAAACGTAGGTTTGCCTTTCCTTAAACTTTCTTCTAAGATAAGTTGTAAGGTCAGTATTGCCTCACGTGTTCCAGTGTTTCTACGGAATCCAAACTGACCTTCCCCGAGGTTGCCTTCTAATAGTTTTTCCATTCGTCTGTAAAGAATTCGTGTTAGTATTTTGCAGCTGTGACTTATTAAGCTGATAGTTCGGTAATTTTCACATCTGTCAACACCTGCTTTCTTTGGGATTGGAATTATTATATTCTTCTTGAAGTATGAGGGTATTTCGACTGTTTCATACATCTTGCTCACCAGATGGTAGAGTTTTGTCAGGACTGGCTCTCCCACGGCCGTCAGCATTTCCAATGGAATATTGTCTACTCCGGGGGCCTTGTTTCGACTCAGGTCTTTCAGTGCTCTGTCAAACTCTTCACGCAGTATCGTATCTCCCATTTCATCTTCATCTACATCCTCTTCCATTTCCATAATATTGTCCTCAAGTACATCGCCCTTGTACAGACCCTCTATATACTCCTTCCACCTTTCTGCTTTCCCTTCTTTGCTTAGAACTGGGTTTCCATCTGAGCTCTTGATATTCATACAAGTTGTTCTCTTATCTCCAAAGGTCTCTTTAATTTTCCTGTAGGCGGTATCTATCTTACCCCTAGTGAGATAGGCCTCTACATCCTTACATTTGTCCTCTAGCCATCCCTGCTTAGCCATTTTGCACTTCCTGTCGATCTCATTTTTGAGACGTTTGTATTCCTTTTTGCCTGTTTCACTTACTGCATTTTTATATTTTCTCCTTTCATCAATTAAAGTCAGCATTTCTTCTGTTACCCAAGGATTTCTACTAGCCCTCGTCTTTTTACCTACTTGATCCTCTGCTGCCTTCACTACTTTATCCCTCAAAGCTACCCATTCTTCTTCTACTGTATTTATTTCCCCCATTCCTGTCAATTGCTCCCTTATGCTCTCCCTGAATCTCTGTACAACCTCTGGTTCTTTTAGTTTATCCAGGTCCCATCTCCTTAAATTCCCACCTTTTTGCAGTTTCTTTAGTTTTAATCTACAGGTCATAACCAATAGATTGTGGTCAGAGTCCACATCTGCCCCTGGAAATGTCTTACAATTTAAAACCTGGTTCTTAAATCTCTGTCTTACCATTATATAATCTATCTGATACCTTTTAGTATCTCCAGGGTTCTTCCATGTATACAACCTTCTTTCATGATTCTTAAACCAAGTGTTAGTTATGATTATGTTGTGCTCTGTGCAAAATTCTACCAGGGGGCTTCCTCTTTCATTTCTGTCCCCCAATCCATATTCACCTACTATGTTTCCTTCTCTCCCTTTTCCTACACTCGAATTCCAGTCACCCATGACTATTAAATTTTCGTCTCCCTTCACAATCTGAATAATTTCTTTTATTTCATCATACATTTCTTCGTCATCTGCAGAGCTAGTTGGCATATAAACTTGTACTACTGTAGTAGGTGTGGGCTTCGTATCTATCTTGGCCACAATAATGCGTTCACTATGCTGTTTGTAGTAGCTTACCCGCATTCCTATTTTCCTATTCATTATTAAACCTACTCCTGCATTACCCCTATTTGATTTTGTGTTTATAACCCTGTAGTCACCTGACCAGAAGTCTTGTTCCTCCTGCCACCGAACTTCACTAATTCCCACTATATCTAACTTCAACCTATCCATTTCCCTTTTTAAATTTTCTAACCTACCTGCCCGAATAAGGGATCTGACATTCCACGCTCCGATCCGTAGAACGCCAGTTTTCTTTCTCCCGATAACGACATCCTCTTGAGTAGTCCCCGCCCGGAGATCCGAATGGGGGACTATTTTACCTCCGGAATGTTTTACCCAAGAGGACGCCATCATCATGTAATCATACAGTAAAGCTGCATGCCCTCAGGAAAAATTACGGCTGTAGTTTCCCCTTGCTTTCAGCCGTTCACAGTACCAGCACAGCAAGGCCGTTTTGGTTATTGTTACAAGGCCAGATCAGTCAATCATCCAGACTGTTGCCCTTGCAGCTACTGAAAAGGCTGCTGCCCCTCTTCAGGAACCACAGGTTTGTCTGGCCTCTCAACAGATACCCCTCCGTTGTGGTTGCACCTACGGTACGGCTATCTGTATCGCTGAGGCACGCAAGCCTCCCCACCAACGGCAAGGTCCATGGTTCATGGGGGGGCGTCGAATACTTACTAATTTTTTTTTTTACTAATTTGTGATATTTCAGGCAAGTTCATTCTGCAGTTAGTTTTTATGTTGTTGAAATAAATAGTCTGTATAACCTAATTTTTTTTACTCCCAGGCTCTTGGTGGAACATTCCTAGTTGTTACTGTTTTTATTTCTTTATCCCACAGTGGCAATTGAATGATTCTGTTCAAATTTCAATTATTTCATGAGCACCTAATAAAATATTAGACAGCAAAATGAACAGCACTATTTCAACAAGATTACAAGATAACAAATTTGATATTCCCAGTAAAGAAGAGTTTAATGGGGCGACAGGCAATGGAGAGATTAACGAAGGGTATTATAAATTACAGATGAACATAGTCAACATCTGTGATACTGGTATAGATTATGTGATTGTGTTTGTTGCTCCCCCTCCCACCCTTCCACCCCCACCCACCCATCTTTCACATATCTCTTGCCAATTAAGTTCAATATCTCATGTGTCCTACCCACATGAACCATGGACCTTGCCGTTGGTGGGGAGGCTTGTGTGCCTCAGCGATATAGATGGCTGTACCGTAGGTGCAACCACAACGGAGGGGTATCTGTTGAGAGGCCAGACAAATGTGTGGTTCCTGAAGGGGGCCAGCAGCCTTTTCAGTAGTTGCAGGGGCAACAGTCTGGATGATTGACGGATCTGGCCTTGTAACAATAACCAAAACGGCCTTGCTGTGCTGGTACTGCGAACGGCTGAAAGCAAGGGGAAACTACAGCCATAATTTTTCCCGAGGGCATGCAGCTTTACTGTATGGTTAAATGATGATGGCGTCCTCTTGGGTAAAATATTCCGGAGGTACGAGGGCAGTTCAATAAGTAATGCAACACATTTTTTTTTCTGAAACAGGGGTTGTTTTATTCAGCATTGAAATACACCAGGTTATTCCCCAATCTTTTAGCTACACAACACTATTTTTCAACGTAATCTCCATTCAATGCTACGGCCTTACGCCACCTTGAAATGAGGGCCTGTATGCCTGCACGGTACCATTCCACTGGTCGATGTCGGAGCCAACGTCGTACTGCATCAATAACTTCTTCATCATCCGCGTAGTGCCTCCCACGGATTGCGTCCTTCATTGGGCCAAACATATGGAAATCCGACAGTGCGAGATCGGGGCTGTAGGGTGCATGAGGAAGAACAGTCCACTGAAGTTTTGTGAGCTCCTCTCGGATGCGAAGACTTGTGTGGGGTCTTGCGTTGTCATGAAGAAGGAGAAGTTCGTTCAGATTTTTGTGCCTACGAACACGCTGAAGTCGTTTCTTCAATTTCTGAAGAGGCACAATACACTTCAGAGTTGATCGTTTGACCATGGGGAAGGACATCGAACAGAATAACCCCTTCAGCATCCCAGAAGACTGTAACCATGAATTTACCGGCTGAGGGTACGGCTTTAAACTTTTTCTTGGTAGGGGAGTGGGTGCGGCACCACTCCATTGATTGCCGTTTTGTTTCAGGTTCGAAGTAATGAACCCATGTTTCATCGCCTGTAACAATCTTTGACAAGAAATTGTCACCCTCAGCCACATGACGAGCAAGCAATTCCGCACAGATGGTTCTCCTTTGCTCTTTATGGTGTTCGGTTAGACAACGAGGGACCCAGCGGGAACAAACCTTTGAATATCCCAACTGGTGAACAATTGTGACAGCACTACCAACAGAGATGTCAAGTTGAGCACTGAGTTGTTTGATGGTGATCCGTCGATCATCTCGAACGAGTGTGTTCGCACGCTCCGCCTTTGCAGGAGTCACAGCTGTGCACGGCCGGCCTGCACGCGAGAGATCAGACAGTCTTGCTTGACCTTGCGGCGATGATGACACACGCTTTGCCCAATGACTCACCGTGCTTTTGTCCACTGCCAGATCACCATAGACATTCTGCAAGCGCCTATGAATATCTGAGATGCCCTGGTATTCTGCCAAAAGAAACTCGATCACTGCCCGTTGTTTGCAACGCACATCCGTTACAGACGCCATTTTAACAGCTCCGTACAGCGCTGCCACCTATCGGAAGTCAATGAAACTATACGAGACGAAGCGGGAATGTTTGAAAATATTCCACAAGAAATTTCCGGTTTTTTTCAACCAAAATTGGCCGAGAAAAAAAATGTGTTGTATTACTTATTGAACTGCCCTCGTAAAATAGTCCCCCATTCGGATCTCCGGGCGGGGACTACTCAGGAGGACGTCGTTATCAGGAGAAAGAAAACTGGCGTTCTACGGATCGGAGTGTGGAATGTCAGATCCCTTAATCGGGCAGGTAGGTTAGAAAATTTAAAAAGGGAAATGGATAGGTTGAAGTTAGATATAGTGGGAATTAGTGAAGTTCGGTGGCAGGAAGAACAAGACTTTTGGTCAGGTGAATACAGGGTTATAAATACAAAATCAAATAGGGGTAATGCAGGAGTAGGTTTAATAATGAATAAAAGAAAACAGGAGTGCGGGTAAGCTACTACCAACAGCATAGTGAACGCATTATTGTGGCCAAGATAGACACGAAGCTCATGCCTACTACAGTAGTACAAGTTTATATGCCAACTAGCTCTGCA
This sequence comes from Schistocerca serialis cubense, assembly GCF_023864345.2. NCBI lineage: Eukaryota > Metazoa > Arthropoda > Insecta > Orthoptera > Acrididae > Schistocerca > Schistocerca serialis. The sequence goes on along the minus strand of NC_064641.1, from coordinate 863,585,765 downwards.
GATGATGAAGAAATTGAAGAAATGTATGATGAGATAAAAGAAATTATTCAGGTAGTGAAGGGAGACGAAAATTTAATAGTCATGGGTGACTGGAATTCGATGACGCTATGGTTGGCCCGCTAGATGGCGCTGCAATAGGTCAAACGGATATCAACTGCGTTTTTTAAAATAGGAACCCCCATTTTTTATTACATATTCGTGTAGTACGTAAAGAAATATGAATGTTTTAGTTGGACCACTTTTTTTGCTTTGTGTTAGATGGCGCTCTAATAGTCACAAATCGTATAAGAACGTGGTATCACGTAACATTTCGCCAGTGCGGACGGTATTTGCTTCATGATACATTACCCGTTTTAAAATGGAGCATTTACCAATTGCGGAAAAGGTTGATATCGTGTTGATGTATGGCTATTGTGATCAAAATGCCCAACGGGCGTGCACTATGTATGCTGCTCGGTATCCTGAACGACATCATCCAAGTGTCCGGACCGTTCGCCGGATGTTGTTTAAGGAAACAGGAAGTGTTCAGCCACATGTGAAACGTCAACGTCGACCTATAACAAATGATGATGCCCAAGTAGGTATTTTAGCTCCTGTCGCGGCTAATCCGCGCATCAGTAGCAGACAAATTGTGCGAGCATCGGGAATCTCAAAAACGTTGGTGTTGAGAATGCTACATCAACATCGATTGCACCCGTACCATATTTCTATGCACCAGGAATTGCATAGCGATGACTTTGAACATGCCACTGGGCACAAGAGACGATGACAGATTTTTTGCACGCATTCTATTTAGCAACGAAGCGTCATTCACCAACAGCGGCATTATATGCACTATTGGGCAATGGAAAATCCACGATGGCTGCGACAAGTGGAACATCAGCGACCTTTGCGGGTTAATGTATTGTGCGGCATTATGGGAGGAAGGTTAATTGGTCCCCATTTTATCGATGGCAATCTAAATGCTGATTTCCTACGTAATGTTCTACCGATGCTACTACAAGATGTTTCACTGCATGACAGAATGACGATATACTTCCAACATGATGGATGTCCGGCACATAGCTCGCGTGCGGTTGAAGCGGTATTGAATAGCATATTTCATGGCAGATGGATTGGTCGTCGAAGCACCATACCATGGCCCGCACATTCAACGGATCTGACGTCCGCGGATTTCTTTCTGTGGGGTAAGTTGACGGATATTTGCTATCGTGATCCACCGACAACGCCTGACAACATGCGTCAGCGAATTGTGAATGCATGTGCGAACATTACGGAAGGCGAACTACTCGCTGTTGAGAGGAATGTCGTTACACGTATTGCCAAATGCATTGAGGTTGACGGACATCATTTTGAGTATTTATTGCATTAATGTGGTATTTACAGGTAATCACGCTGTAACAGCATGCGTTCTCAGAAATGATAAGTTCACAAAGGCACATGTATCACATTGGAACAACTGAAATAAAATGTTCAAACGTACCGACGTTCTGTATTTTAATTTAAAAAACCTACCTGTTGCCAACTGTTCGTCTAAAATTGTGAGCCATATGTTTGTGACTATTACAGCGCCATCTGTCACAAAGCGAAAAAAGTGGTCCAACTAAAATATTCATATTTCTTTACGTAATACACACATATGTAATAAAAAATGGGGGTCCTATTTTTAAAAAACGCAGTTGATATCCGTTTGACCTATGGCAGCGCCATCTAGCGGGCCAACCATAGCGCCATCTGGTTTCCCCCTTCAAGCTAGACAAGTTTCGTTCTTTGTAGTTTTTTCGTTTGACGCTTATTTCGTGAGATATTTGGCCCGGTTACGATCAATGGACCAGCCTGTATATATCGCTGTACTAAGCCGAGCTAGGTCATTCCACACTTCCAAGGAGTCTCCTATACACCTCGCTTTCTGAGGCCGAGATCATCTATGAATTTGTCTAGCAGAATACCGTGGCCATTCGGTTGGAAAACTCTAGTAGGTTGTTAAACAGCTCACCTGCGAGGTATTACATTCGGACACGATGTGTGCTGCGTGAATCAAGCATGAGTTGTACACCATCGCGTTGTGCGGGATAGTCACAACTCAGTCCTGTCAGATTTCCTCTGTAGCAGAACTTCCAGCTAAGGCAATGGGCCCTCTTTCTTCACATCCATCGTAAACTGAATATATGGGGTAACTCTAGTTGTGTGCATAACACCTTAATAGTGCAGAAAAGAAGCTAGTAGGGTTCTTACTGTTTCGTTTTATAAGTCACACTGTAAACCATTGTTTTGTGAACAAAAGATCACGACTGTAAGAAACTTATACATAACTATGTTTTAATGTACACAAGAAAGTGGTTACCAGAAGCTAAATGCAAAGAAAATGTACGTTGTTACAGTAAAAGAGAAAACAGATGCTACCCCATACCACTGACTGTCAAAATCACTGGGCAGTTATGAACTCGTGTGGCACAAATTATTTAATAAGATTCCATAATCTGTATAAGAATTACCTGTATAAGTATTCAAACTAATACTGTATGACAGGCTAGTTACCCACCCATTCAACAACATAAATGAATATTTCAACTGTAATATTATATTGTAACACTAATAACAATGCTGTTGTTTCTTTTAAATTATCAGTTGCATTGTATAATATGTGTGACGTTGTCAATTGCTGTACTGGCCGAATGGCATTAAAATTATTATTATTATTATTATTGTCATGGGTCGACTTTATTAGTTGAAGAATTATGGGTATGGGAGTAGTCGGTAATACACAGAACTCCTATTCGCAAAGGGCGGGAAAAGAATGTCAAACATTTCAAACACCGGTAGGTTCTAAAATCTGTGGATCGTGCACCAGCTGGCATTATACTACATTAAAACAACGCATAACTGTAAATACAATAACTATACAAAAATCCGTTTCTCGCCTATTTTCCATAAAATAGATATGATTTATAACTGACCTGGGCCTACTGTTGGTTCAACACGGCCAACCACAGAATGGTGGTAAAAATCATTTCTCACTGTTCCCGTTTGCACGACAATGAAAGTATTATTATACTGTAAACGAAGGTACCTTGCATTTGTAAATTTATTTCCTATAGGATGCCTATATTTTCTGTTATTAAAATAGGGTACGTACGGAACTTCAGTCCACATTTTTTAGGAATCTTCAGGAATAAAGCTTTTTCACTAATACGATTATAAACAATGTTTCAAATACTTCCCTGAGCCTCTTTCACTAGCGCAGAAAATGCAGTATTTCAACTGACTGGTGCGTGAAGTTTTTTTTTTTTTGTTTTTTTTGTTTAATTTCCCAACACTCCATAGTTCACTATCCACAAAATATTGTTGTCTTGGTCCTCATAAATGTGGGCTGTACTGTGACATTTGTGAGTGTTTTGTAAGCTATAAATAATAACGCCAATTGATACTGCAGTAAAAGTAATCACACTTCCTTTTAAATTTTTTGAGATGTAATCCATTTTTTTTTAAAAAAAAAAAAAAAGCATAGTCTCTTTTCTGCACCCTCTTATATTGTTAGGTGCTGCACTATAACGATACTACATTCAAACTTCATATGGTACTGGAATATATTTTTTGGGAATTTATAAGATTATTCATACTTTTGTAATCGTTATCACTGAGGAATTTCTACAAGATATTTGTGGCGCACGAATTGTGGTCTGTCCCGTCACTACTGAAATTTAAAAGTGCGAATTCGGCTTTCCGCGGAAAGCATGTTTCAATAATTATCTGCCTTCATGTTTCAATAATTATCTGCCTTGTACTTACCTATATACAAACGTGTGTTGCTAATATAAACGTCTCTCATATAAATGAGACACCTTCCTGCTAAATATGTGGACCCAAAGACGACCCACAAAAAATTCAATGTGAACGCAACAGCATATTATGCTAATTATCGGTGAGCAATGACGGCGCGAGGGGTGGCCCAGGATGGCCCAGAGCGCACCCAAAATTTTCTTGGCCCATCCAAATAAGACGGGCAAATTTCAGAATCAAAGTCGAAATTGAAAGTTTATCTCATAAAATTGAAATAACTTGTACAGTTATATACATATGTAAAACCACTCTGTTAATTTGTTACACGAGGTTATATTGCCCCGTATTAAAGAAGATGTACAATTAAACAAATATATTCGAAGTGGATTTAATGATGAAGTTAACATCGACCTACGCGTTGAACCGTACCTGTTGAACAACGAGTGAACAAATTAGTCGATCGATCCATCGAGCGTACGGTTCTTCCCCACAGTCTGTTTTGTGTGTGTGTGTGTGTGTGATTTGCCTTAACGGTAAAGAATATCCAGTTTCACTGTGGTCTTTGTTCTGTTTTTGGTAGCGAATTGTACGTTTTATGGAAAGTGAAAGTAGCAACATGGCAAAACGCCTAGCATATCAAATTTCTTCAGTCGGCAACAAAATACAATTAAACAAAATGAGGACATTACAAACTCTCCATCTGTAATGGCAGAGGCTAGTTTCCACAATCCAGAAAGTGACGTAGCAAATTTGTGATTGATGATGATTAAGAAATGGAAGAAAAGAAGAAATGAAAAAAATCGGTGAAAATTAGGGTAAAGGTTTATTTTATATTCCTAGCAGTAGCACCAGCAGCACTACTGCATGCTTGTTTCTGATTTATTTATGAAACCTACCAATGTATTTGTTAAGTTAGGGTTTCACTAATTGGAAAGAGTTTAATTCCGGTTGTAAACAGCATGACATTATCTTCATATACAAAAACTGTGTAGTTGCTCGTAGAGACTATTCTAGAAGTCGGTAAAAGGAGGAGGGTGGGGGATTGAGGGAATGGAATATCGCTTAACAAAAGGAGAGTTGGGGTTCTCCACCGACAAATTCGTAAAATTTGGTGTTGATTAGTTTTAAGTAACTGTTTTGAAGTTCACGGTAAAAACGTGTCTACAGTATGTGTGTGCCCGGGAAAATAATACAACTTGACCCATATGTCTGGCGATTTTGAAGTTTTTGTCCGGGGGCGGCAATTTAAGTGTTAGTGGGAATACCCGGCATATTTAGCTTTCTTGATTATTCTAAGTGGTACTTGCACATTAATATACATCCAATGTATATTAATAAATAATAAGACGCCCATTTTAAGTTAAATGATATTCATTGGTTTAGATAGTAAGCTATTTGCTGCTCTTATTCTTTTGTTGAAATGTGTTTGAAATACATTGCAGCCTATATAGCTACATAATTATATTAAAAAAATGATTGAATCCGTTGAAGTAACATATTCGCTGATTCCTGAAGTCATTTTATCCAGCTATAGCCCCCACAGCCCCCTCCTTGCCACCGCCCCAGGTTGCTCGGGAGCCCTTCAAAAATTTAAAAAGTAAGTTTGGATTTCCTGTTCTGATAGATGAAACATATCGGTGACAGGCAATGAAAACCTCATAACTCCACTTTGTTAATTTTACAGGAGATGCAAAAACGGTTTCTTAAAGGGGATAAGGATACTTGTGTAACTATGTAGTAGAAGCCTAGTTATTGACGGATTATAGAAATCCATGCACTTTCAAATTTCTCTTTGATATTGGAGTTACTGATTACTGTACTCAAGTGGTGTTTACAGATGGTTACAAGGTTTTCAGTGCCTACCGTCTCTATGCTATAGAAGTACAAGAAAAAAAGAAAACTTTTTAGAGTTAATGAAACTTATAGGGAAAAAAGATCTTGAGTGTTAGGAAAAAACTTAAATCTAAAAGGGAAAACTACACACGTCATGATATACAAGACGAAATTCTTACCATCGTGAGCAACACCGTGCTAGAGCACATCTCAAAAGAAGTGAAAAAACACAGCATTTTGGTCTTATAGTTGACAAGTCGAAAGGTAGTTCAAAAACTGGGTAATTATAAATTATCATTCGGTACTATTTAGATGGCAACATATACAAGGTTTCTACGCTATGAACCAGCAATATATATATATTAGTTTGCATTAAGAAAAAACTAGCAAACTGTGAAATTAATTTAAATTACTGTATTGCACAAATTTATGCTGGAGCTGCAGTTATGAGTGGTTTTTTTGGAGGTGTTTAACCAGGGAAGTTCGACAAGCCATCTACACACACTGTATGATCTACAAGTGGAACTTCGTCATAGTAGAAACATTTAGAGGGATCAGATTTATTTATTTATTTTGTGTCACTGCAGAAACCCCTATTTTTTTTTGTGAGTGGCTCAGCAGTACATCAAATGTTTATTGACATACAAATAAAAATGAAGATTGGAAAAGTGGAATTAAAAAAAGTAATGCTTTATTATTTGGTGTGAAGAGGACAATTGAAGCTGTCGTTGTAACCCTACTTTACAACCAGGCAGAAAATTCAGAACGAGCTGCGGAAGCATCAATACAAAGTTAAATTTTACTTGTATTTTGCGTTTATGCCTGTTCACATCTTTGTTACAGAAATACAAGTTAATTCCTTCAGGGCAATGAATGTGGTGCAGTCAACTTAGTAGAATTACAAGGGCTCAGTTCTCGATCAAATGCGTGATTCAGACTGAGGTTTCGCTCATGTATGGAAAGAAAGTGCAGATGAGGCAACAAAAGTAGGCGTTGATATTCCCACAGGGATCCTCTTCTCTTGGTAGAATTCGAAAGTTGCCAAAACATCTTGGAGAATATGTTTGTGATTTGCCGAATGAAGACAACCTGGAACCTGTTCAAGCAACTGATTTCAAATCTTTACTGTTTGAAAAAGTTTCACAGTGAACATGAGAGACTTTTATTTCAAACTGTGGAACAATTGAAGGAATCACTTGTCTCCCAAAAAGTGAATATTTTATTGAGAAACAAATGATTCATGCCATATTGAGTCGTTGAAGGCAGAAATTAAGATATTAAAAAAAATATATGTTATTAGGCGTGGAAAGCAAACCTGAATGAAGACAGACAATTTACTTGCATTGCTAAAGTTGTTAGAGCAATGCAAACTTGCGTTCTATGATATGTACAAATTAAGTCAAGTAGCAATGATTATTCTAGTTTTCTCACGTCATCTGAAAGAATATTTTCGTGTTTGCGACACATAAAAAGTTTTCTGAGGAATTGTGTTTCTGTCAGTTTTTACAATAGCGAGGCCGGTAACAATGACCATTGGCATGCAAAAAGTGGTTCATGATTCAGCCGTGTTGCAACAACAGAAGGATTAACCTGATTTAAAAATAGGTTGTTATTTTGTATTTTACAGTTTTCCGCTTGTTTCTCAGTGGTATCGATTTTTCTGTTTTCAGCTGAACATAAAATGTACTCTCGAAAACGCGTGGTTTGAGGCTTAATTTGTTTTTATAAAGACATAATTAGTCACTGGCTGTATCATGTAATAACAGTACATTTCGGTGGTTACTCCGTAATCTTAAGACGGAACATGCTTAAATGACATTGACTTACATTCCGCGTACCAACGACATGTAAAGTCACCATTAAACGACTAACACGGGGCACTGTACCCAAACCTATTTATATGTTGCCTATAGAACAGCGTCCAGGGGCAGCAAAAATTTGAACCTCAATATTTTTCGTAATTAGTGACCACCTCCAAAAATTTTAAAACGCTATCATAATCCACTTTTTAAGAGGTATAGCCTTACGTTAGAAGTTTAACACGATAAGGCACCTACTACGGTTCGAAACTATGTTTCGAGGCAACGTGCAAATGGCCTGCAAATGCCCAGACTTTATTCATCCAGTATTTGAGAGCACGCAGTGACTTCCGACGTAATTTCAGACGTTTTCGAAATATTTTCTTGCTGACACCTGGCACAAAATGATGAAAGGAAAACGTTTATCGCTTACTACATTTCCGCTAACCACGCGGTAAAACGGCGGGATCAGGAATGGCGTTTTGATTTATTACTTCTTTGCTACTAATCCTGCTGCCAACACGCAGGCCGTATCTACATGCATCACTGAATATACTTGCAAACTTATGATTGTACGACACACATGATTTCAGCAAGATATCTTTGGGCACACGTTTTAATTTATTAATTCTTCACTACTAACTCTATTCGCAACACACTTTGCGGACATTATCCACATAAACCATCGAATGTACCTGCAAAATTATATCATGGTACAGCACATACAGTTCAGGAGATACAACTTCATAAACAATGAGACCTGTGTAAAGCTCAACTTTCGCTTTAAACAGGGCGCAAATTAGATTATATTCATCCAGTATTTGATAAAGAGAGCACTCAACGACTTCCAACAAACAAATTTTAAGCATAATTTCAAACCTTCCCAAAACTTTTTTTCCCTTTTACATGCTTAAAGTCAAATGTATAATCAGATGTTTGAAGCTGTTTTGTACATGATTGATTGATTCTGTCAATTGTTTTTACTAATTAAAATGCTATACTGTGTTCATCATAAGACGATGTAACCATTACACGACGTATTTTTCCGCATTTACTTGAATCTCATTGTATTTCGTCTCACGTGGAGCGGAAGCCAAGCTGTATCCAGTCCAGTAAAGTAGGATAATAGGGATACGTTTTATGCTGTTTTACACGCGCACAGACTGAGCGATAATGCGGGAGAATAGCTTTACCGGAGCATTTCACTTGGGCAGCACCGGCCAGCCAGCTGGTCCAACTAACCTGCAAGGTGCGAGCAGTTGCAATCCAGACTATATAGCTTCGAATGTCACTTACTTTTTAAAGACAATAAATAATATTCGGCAAAACTACAGCACTACCGCACGCTTCTTAGATGACCAGACGGAAAACATAAAGTGCTCTAGTTTTCACTTAACATATACGGTATTCTAATTACAAACAAGAGTGATGAAAATTCCTAACTTGAAAACAAGGTAATTTTTCTGAGCGAGTTATGTGTGATGCAAAAGCATTCTGCGGAGATTTCACCGTATTGTTGAGTACTGACGCCACTGAGGGTATTAATTACTGTCAGTCGTCTGGTAATACCTTAGCTCCTTCCTTATCCCATTCGAGAAATACATTTCAGTTCTTGGAACTGTCATCTGCTACGTTGATAACGGGTCGATAAACAACAGAATCCACGAAGCTATCCTGGCGCCGTAAGTTCTTTGATAGCAGTGACACGCGAAAATGCCGCATGCGTTAGTTCCAACACGTCTGACAGCTGAGCAGTCTTCTTATTTCTCGCTACAAATCCCTTAACTTGGCTCAGTTTTGTTGGGTTCATATTGTAATAGTACAGTTGTTGTTGTTGTCTTCAATCCTGAGACTGGTTTGATGCAGCTCTCCATGCTACTCTATCCTGTGCAAGCTTCTTCATCTCCCAGTACTTACTGCAACCTACATCCTTCTGAATCTGCTTAGTGTACTCATCTCTTGGTCTCCCTCTACGATTTTTAACCTCCACGCTGCCCTCCAATACTAAAGTGGTGATCCCTTGATGCCCCAGAACATGTCCTACCAACCGATCCCTTCTTCTTGTCAAGTTGTGCCACAAACTCCTCTTCTCCCCAACCCTATTCAATACCTCCTCATTAGTTATGTGATCTACCCATCTAATCTTCAGCATTCTTCTGTAGCACCACATTTCGAAAGCTTCTATTCTCTTCTTGTCCAAACTATTTATCGTCCATGTTTCACTTCCATACATGGCTACACTCCATACAAATACTTTCAGAAATAACTTCCTGACACTTAAATCTATACCCGATGTTAACAAATTTCGCTTCTTCAGAAACGCTTTCCTTGCCATTGCCAGTCTACATTTTATGTCCTCTCTACTTCGACCATTATCAGTTATTTTGTTCCCCAAATAGCAAAACTCCTTCATTATTTTAAGTGTCTCATTTCCTAATATAATTCCCTCAGCATCGCCTGACTTAATTCGACTACACCCCATTATTCTGGCTTTGCTTTTGTTGATGTTCATCTTATATCCTCCTTTCAAGACACTGTCCATTCCGTTCAACTGCTCTTCCAAGTCCTTTGCTGCCTCTGACAGAATTACAATGTCATCGGCGAAACTTAAAGTTTTTATTTCTTCTCCGTGGATTTTAATACCTGCTCCGAATTTTTCTTTTGTTTCCTTTACTGCTTGCTCAATATACAGATTGAATAACATCGGGGAGAGGCTACAATCCTGCCTCACTCCCTTCCCAACCACTGCTTCCATTTCATGTCCCTCGACTCTTATAACTGCCATCTGGTTTCTGTACAAATTGTAAATAGCCTTTCGCTCCCTGTATTTTACCACTGCCACCTTTAGAATTTGAAAGAGAGTATTCCAGTCAACAGTGTCAGAAGCTTTCTCTAAGTGTACAAATGCTAGAAACATAGGTTTGCCTTTTCTTAATCTAGCTTCTAAGATAAGTCGTAGGGTCAGTATTGCCTCACGTGTTCCAACATTTGTGCGGAATCCAAACTGATCTTCGCCGAGGTCGGCTTCTACCAGTTTTTCCATTCGTCTGTAGAGAACTCGCGTTAGTATTTTGCAGCCGTGACTTATTAAAGTGATAGTTCGGTAATTTTCACATCTGTCAATGCCTGCTTTCTTTGGGATTGGAATTATTATATTCTTCTTGAAGTATGAGGGTATTTCGCCTGTCTCATACATTTTACTCACCAGATGGTAGAGTTTTGTCAGGACTGGCTCTCCCAAGGCCGTCAGTAGTTCTAATGGAATGTTGTCTACTCCCGGGGCCTTGTTTCGACTTAGGTCTTTCAGTGTTCTATCAAACTCTTCACGCAGTATCATATCCCCCATTTCATCTTCATCTACATCCTCTTCCCTTTATATAACATTGCCCTCAAGTACATCGCCCCTGTATAGACCCTCTATATACTCCTTCCACCTTTCTGCTTTCCCTTCTTTGCTTAGAACTGGGTTTCCATCTGAGCTCTTGATATTCATACAAGTGGCTCTCTTTTCTCCAAATGTCTCTTTAATTTTCCTGTAGGCAGTATCTATCTTACCCCTAGTGAGATATGCCTCTACATCCTTACATTTGTCCTCTAACCATGCCTTCTTAGCCATTTTGCACTTCCTGTCGATCTCATTTTTGAGACGTTTGTATTCCTTTTAATAACAGAATTCACGAAGCTATCCTGGCTCCGCAAGTTCTTCTATACCAGTGACGCGCGAAAATGCCGCATGCATTAGTTTCAACACGTCTGTCAGCTGAGTAGTCTTGTTATTTCTCGCTACAAATCCATTAACTTGACTCAGTTTTGTTGGGTTCATATTGTAATAGTACAGTGGTAAATGCAAAAATTCAGCATTTGTATGGCATGCTCGACTGTGAAAGTGATGGTTTCTCGTGTTCTCTGCGACAGTTATCACTTTCGTTCGTGTGAGACTACATCTGTGGTATAAAACAATGAACATAGTCCAAATAAGGAATATCTGGTTTCTTACTTTTGCTCTAAAAATTAAATTAATAAGCAGCCTTTATTAACACCCTTCATAAAATATCAGTACTTAACTGAGAATTTATATCTGAAATGCAAACAGGAACTTCGTGTGCAATATGTAATTAGAAACAAGAATGCGCGCATTATTCATAAAAAATATGATGAATTTTACAGTTACGAGATGTGATACTCCTTGACAGATCGTAGGGGGCGATGCAGGAGACCCGCACCGCTGTACTAGGCAAGGTCCTACTGGAGGTTGTTTGCCATTGCCTTCCTCCGACCGTAATGAAAATGAATGATGATGACGAAAACGATACATCACCTAGTCATCTCGAGGCAGGTGAAAATCCCTGACTCCGCCGGGAATCGAACCCGGGACCCCGGGAAGCGACAACGCTAGCGCGAGACCACGAGCTGTGGACTTACGAGATGAACGTATTTCAAATTGAACGAAAAAAAGGACGACCAAAGCGAGACCTTTTTGCAATGTCATCTTCATGAAATTTGCCAAGGTGTCGCTATATTTCTGTCGTGATTGTTGCTTTCCGTATTCATTCCATCGATACTCCAGGAAATCAAATTTATCAGACATTTTTAAGTAGAATATTGCGTAAACTACGTGTCTCATAATCCAGGACATGGCATTTTTCTGTGTTCGGGGACACAGGTTCAGTTGTGGTGTGATGTCTGACACAGTGATGTGACCTCCGGAGAACTTCGAAGCCGATTTTCTTGTTAATTTATGAAAAATATTAAGATCAACGTATTTGTCGGCACTTTTTAATCGTGTTCCACAACGGAGCAAGAAGCAGCCTCAGCCAATTTCACACTGCGTATTAACAAAATGGTTCAAATGGCTCTGAGCACTATGGGACTCAACTGCTGAGGTCATTAGTCCCCTAGAACTTAGAACTAGTTAAACCTAACTAACCTAAGGACATCACAAACATCCATGCCCGAGGCAGGATTCGAACCTGCGACCGTAGCGGTCTTGCGGATCCAGACTGCAGCGCCTTTAACCGCACGGCCACTTCGGCCGGCTGCGTATTAACAACACGACAGTCAAGAGCACAACATTACGGGGACCGTGACACAACACGATTTTTAAAAGATGACGATTGCCCAGAAAATAATGCACTGCATTTTTTTTTCTCCGCCGAAAACAATGCTACAAATGCGAAACGTTATCCGTATGTATTATTTGAAGTCTCCTGGAGCGCGCCTAGTTTCCGTCACTTCCGACAGATAGTGTAGCTGCAGGACAATTTCAAAATGGCGTCTGTAGGTGATGTACGCGCCGTCATTGAATTTCTCATTGCAGAGAAACTGTGGGGAATATTCACAAACGCTTGTGCAAAGTCTATAGACAATCTGATGTCGACAGAAAGAGGCGCAGTTCGTCGCTGAGTTCGGAGGGTGAGGTAATCAGAAGTTCGGCGGAGCTCTACGACTTGCAGCTATCGGGAGGAGCATCCACGGCTGTCACACCTCACATGTTGCAGCGTGGTGATGTTGTCACTCCCCATTAAAGGATGCCATTCCTGTCAGACATTTTGAGGACACACAGTGAAGCACTGGATTCGCCACCAGGTCAAGGATTGATAGCGACTGGGCATACACACCCTTGTTTCGCACTGGAGGAGATTATGTGGAAAAATAGGGTGTGTAGATAAAACACTACTCTTTCGCGTGCGAATTCTCATTATGTTCAATAAGGAATTGTTGAAGAAAAAAATGCTGTGCATTACTTTCTGGGCAACCCTCGTAAAAACTACGTAGTTAAAGCATGTCTAAAAAAAACGTAAATAGCTGATAATATATAAGAATATCTTAAGTTTCAGTTAACGTAATTTGGTGATTGGATATCTGATACATAAGTAGGACCCCCTCCCCCCCCATGAACCATGGACCTTGCCTTTGGTGGGGAGGCTTGCGTGCCTCAGCGATACAGACAGCCGTACCGTAGGTACAACCACAACGGAGGGGTATCTGTTGAGAGGCCAGACAAACGTGTGGTTCCTGAAGAGGGGCAGCAGCCTTTTCAGTAGTTGCAAGGGCAACAACAGATAGCTGTACCATAGGTACAACCACAACGGAGGGGTATCTGTTGAGAGGCCAGACAAACGTGTGGTTCCTGAAGAGGGGCAGCAGCCTTTTCAGTAGTTGCAAGGGCAACATTCTGGATGATTGACTGATCTGGCCTTGTAACAATAACCAAAACGGCCTTGCTGTGCTGGTACTGTGAACAGCTGAAAGCAAGGGGAAACTACGGCCGTAATTTTTCCCGAGGGCATGCAGCTTTACTGTATGATTAGATGATGATGGCGTCCTCTTGGGTAAAATATTCCGGAGGTAAAATAGTCCCCCATTCGGATCTCCGGGCGGGGACTACTCTAGAGGATGTCATTATCAGGAGAAAGAAAACTGGCGTTCTACGGATCGGAGCGTGGAATGTCAGATCCCTTAATCGGGCAGGTAGGTTAGAAAATTTAAAAAGGGAAATGGATAGGTTAAAGTTAGATATTGCGGGAATTAGTGAAGTTCGGTGGCAGGAGGAACAAGACTTCTGGTCAGGTGACTACAGGGTTATAAACACAAAGTCAAATAGGGGTAATGCAGGAGTAGGTATAATAATGAATAGGAAAATAGGAATGTGGGTAAGCTACTACAAACAGCACAGTGAACGCATTATTGTGGCCAAGATAGATACGAAGCCCACACCTACTACAGTAGTACAAGTTTATATGCCAACTAGCTCTGCAGATGACGAAGAAATTGAAGAAATGTATGATGAAATAAAAGAAATTATTCAGATAGTGAAGGAAGACGAAAATTTAATAGTCATGGGTGACTGGAATTCGAGTGTAGGAAAAGGGAGAGAAGGAAACGTAGTAGGTGAATATGGATTGGGGCTAAGAAATGAAAGAGGAAGCCGCCTGATAGAATTTTGCACAGAGCACAACGTAATCATTGCTAACACTTAGTTTAAGAATCATGATAGAAGGTTGTATACATGGAAGAACCCTGGAGATACTAAAAGGTATCAGATAGATTATATAATGGTAAGACAGAGATTTAGGAACCAGGTTTTAAATTATAAGACATTTCCAGGGGCAGATGTGGACTCTGACCACAATCTATTGGTTATGACCTGTAGATTAAAACTGAAGAAACGGCAAAAAGGTGGGAATTTAAGGAGATGGGACCTGGATAAACTGAAAGAACCAGAGGTTGTACAGAGTTTCAGGGAGAGCACAAGGGAACAATTGAAAGGAACGGGGGAAAGAAATACAGTAGAAGAAGAATGGGTAGCTCTGAGCGATGAAGTAGTGAAGGCAGCAGGCGATCAAGTAGGTAAAAAGACAAGGGCTAGTAGAAATCCTTGGGTAACAGAAGAAATATTGAATTTAATTGATGAAAGGAGAGAATTTAAAAATGCAGTAAATGAAGCAGGCAAAAAGGAATACAAACGTCTCAAAAATGAGGTCGACAGGAAGTGCAAAATGGCTAAGCAGGGATGGCTAGAGGACAAATGTAAGGATGTAGAGGCTTATCTCACCTGGGGTAAGATAGATACTGCCCACAGGAAAATTAAAGAGACCTTTGGAGATAAGAGAACCACACGTATGAACATCAAGAGCTCAGATGGAAACCCAGTTCTAAGCAAAGAAGGGAAAGCAGAAAGGTGGAAGGAGTATATAGAGGGTCTATACAGGGGCGATGCACTTGAGGACAACATTATGGAAATGGAAGAGGATGTAGATGAAGATGAAATGGGAGATACGATACTGCGTGAAGAGTTTGACAGAGCACTGAAGGACCTGAGTCGAAACAAGGCCCCCGGAGTAGACAACATTCCATTGGAACTACTGACGGCCTTGGGAGAGCCAGTCCTGACAAAACTCTACCAACTGGTGAGCAAGATGTATGAAACAGGCGAAATACCCTCAGACTTCAAGAAGAATATAATAATTCCAATCCCAAAGAAAGCAGGTGTTGACAGATGTGAAAATTACCGAACAATCAGTTTAATAAACCACAGCTGCAAAGTACTAACACGAATTCTTTACAGACGAATGGAAAAACTAGTAGAAGCCGACCTCGGGGAAGATCAGTTTGGATTCCGTAGAAATACTGGAACACATGAGGCAATACTGATCTTACGACTTATCTTAGAAGAAAGATTAAGGAAAGACAAACCTACGTTTCTAGCATTTGTAGACTTAGAGAAAGCTTTTGAGAATGTTGACTGGAATACTCTCTTTCAAATTC
This sequence comes from Schistocerca serialis cubense, assembly GCF_023864345.2. Taxonomy (NCBI): domain Eukaryota; kingdom Metazoa; phylum Arthropoda; class Insecta; order Orthoptera; family Acrididae; genus Schistocerca; species Schistocerca serialis. The sequence continues at coordinate 863,570,085 of NC_064641.1, read as the reverse complement.
TAAAGGTGGCAGTGGTAAAATACAGGCAGCGAAAGGCTATTTACAACTTGTACAGAAACCAGATGGCAGTTATAAGAGTTGAGGGACATGAAAGGGAAGCAGTGGTTGGGAAGAGAGTAAGACAGGGTTGTAGCCTCTCCCCGATGTTATTCAATCTGTATATTGAGCAAGCAGTAAAGGAAACAAAAGAAAAATTTGGAGTAGGTATTAAAATCCATGGAGAAGAAATAAAAACTTTGAGGTTCGCCGATGACATTGTAATTCTGTCAGAGACAGCAAAGGACTTGGAAGAGCAGTTGAACGGAATGGATGGTGTCTTGAAGGGAGGATATAAGATGAACATCAACAAAAGCAAAACAAGGATAATGGAATGTAGTCTAATTAAGTCGGGTGATGCTGAGGGAATTAGATTAGGAAATGAGGCACTTAAAGTAGTAAAGGAGTTTTGCTATTTGGGGAGCAAAATAACTGATGATGGACGAAGTAGAGAGGATATAATATGTAGACTGGCAATGGCAGGGAAAGCGTTTCTGAAGAAGCTAAATTTGTTAACATCGAGTATAGATTTAAGTGTCAGGAAGTTATTTCTGAAAGTATTTGTATGGAGTGTAGCCATGTATGGATGTGAAACATGGACGGTAAATAGTTTGGACAAGAAGAGAATAGAAGCTTTCGAAATGTGGTGCTACAGAAGAATGCTGAAGATTAGATGGGTAGATCACATAACTAATGAGGAAGTATTGAATAGGATTGGGGAGAAGAGAAGTTTGTGGCACAGCTTGACCAGAAGAAGGGATCGGTTGGTAGGACATGTTCTGAGGCATCAAGGAATCACCAATTTAGTATTGGAAGGCAGCGTGGAGGGTAAAAATCATAGGGGGAGACCAAGAGATGAATACACTAAGCAGATTCAGAAGGATGTAGGTTGTAGTAGGTACTGGGAGATGAAGAAGCTTGCACAGGATAGAGTAGCATGGAGAGCTGCATCAAACCAGTCTCAGGACTGAAGACCACTACAACAACAACAAAGTAGGACCCCTTCCAAGAGCGTATCAACACCACTGTACATGTGCTATGGCTTCTTACCAATCGTCGCGTTTTTGTTTGTTTACATCAGGTTTATTCTTGTGATGGACATGGTATAGCATGAGCTATTTCAAGTTGAAGTGTACGTCAATTATGACGGCGGCCGAGTTTAGGTTCGTTCTGCGCATCTGACGTCACAAAACACAGTCAGCCAATGAACAGAGAACGACGTTGCCAGAGCTCAACTGCAGTGCAGAGCACGGACCAGTGTCTTCAGTTTTCGAAACGTTCAGTCATAAATAAAGGAATTGAACAAAAGCAATATCTTGATAGCCGACTTTCTTGTATAGGAAGTTTGGAAAAAACATTCTTTATACCAATTGCTTCATATTCTATTAATTAATGAAACCAAACAAGCAATAAGCCTCCTAATTCAGGCGATAGCAAGGAAAGGTGTTTGTATCCTTCTCACTAACTGCTTTTCCGCAATAAAGAACAACGGTAATTGTTTATTTCCTATTGTACTTCGACGAAACGTGAGTAATTCATAATCATAACAACAGTGTTTGTCGGTATTTTGCGTAATATTTTAAAGTCCTCTGGGAGATATATTGTATGACAAGTTGTGTTAGTGTAATGGTTACAGGTTGTGGCTGCTAAGTGAAAGGTTTTGAGTTCAAACCTTGCTTGTTGCTTAATACTTTCTTTATTTTAAAAACAATATCGAAGTGTCTTACTTCATGAATTTTATTCGTTTGAATGTAATTTTTTGAAATTTCTAGTGGCAACTAAAATCGACCATTCGGAAAGTATACGCTATGGACTTTTACCTTTGCAAACTCTTCAAAATTTCGTGCAATGGTTTACCACATCTAATGCTGCACAATAACTGCGTTGAACATCGAAACAAAATTAAGTCATTTATGGGGAAAAGGTATCAGTCAAGAAGACGTGTAAAAATCAAATTTTTGGGCCAAGTAGTTTTTGTGAACTCGAATGATAAAGTGTGTCAAAGCAGTCGAAACACCATGTGTCTGCACAGGCGGGCAGTGCCATGACAACATCGCGGAATGCGAGGAGCACGTCACTGCGCCCCCCCCCCCTCCCCCCGCTAAAAGATAAATGAATTGAACTATAGTAAAGGGAAAAGAGATAGGATTTTCAAGGGGGCATGACAAACCAGATGATTTCCTTCACTAAAGAAGTATTGGCAAGCAGAAGTTAAGTACGCTGGAAGTCAGTTAAATCCCGTTGATATACCGGGTGATCAAAATGCCAGTATAAATTTGAAAACTTAATAAACCACGGAACAATGTAGATAGAGAGGTAAAAATTGACAAACATGCTTGGAATGACATGGGGTTTTATTAGAACAAAAAAAAAACAAAGTTCACAAAATGTCCGACAGATGGCGCTCGACAGCAAAAAAGGTCAGTGACTGCGTATGACAATCGTGTATAAAAGGAGCTGTAATGAGAGAATCAGATGTGCCAGCAGTCGCAGCATGTTGGCGTTACCTGAAAAGGCGCTTTTAGTGAAGCTGTATCATCAGAATGGGGAATGTGCTAGTTCAGCGTTACGATCCTATCGCCACAGGAAGGGTATTCGAACGGGTAAAGGTCCGTTGACAAATGCAGCTGTGGCGAGAATGATTTCGAAGTTCGAAGCCACGGGTTGTTTAGACGATAGACCCCGTAGTGGCCGACCGAGCACAAGGCGTAAGGAAGAAATGGAGACCGTAGCGGGTTCGTCTATGCACGGGAAGTCAGCGCTCGTGCAGTTGCACGTCGCACCGGCATTCCATACACTAATGTTTGGTTGGCACTGAGGCGTTCCCTCCTATGCTATCCTTACAAAATTCATCGGCATCGTAAACTGTTACCTGGCGATTTAGTGAAGCGGAGGGCATTTGCGGTGTGAGCGTTTCAAAAGATGTTGGAAGATGACGATTGGTTGAGTAACGTGTGGACCGACGAAGCTCATTTCACGCTCCGAGAGTCTGTCAACGCCCACAACTGCAGAATTTGGGCTACCGAAAATCCTAGAAGGAACTGTCGTCGAAACTCCATTGCACGACGAGAAAGTCACGGTATGGGTTGGACTTATCACATCTACCTTTATCGGGCCTTTTTTTCTTCGAGAAAATGCGGATTCTGGTTTTGTAACTGCTACTGTGATGGGTGAGAGGTACGCCGATATGTTACAGAATCGCATCATCCCCAGCCTGGCTGATAAACACCTGCTGGAACGTACGATGTTTATGCAGGATGGCTCTCCACCCCATATTGCTAGACGCGTGAAAGATCTCTTGCGCGCGTCGTTTGGTGATGATCGTGTGCTCAGCCGCCACTTTCGTCATGCTTGGCCTCCCGGGTCCCCACACCTCAGTCCGTGCGATTATTGGCTTTGGGGTTACCTGAACTCGCAAGTGTATCGTGATCGACCGACATCTCTAGGGATGCTGAAAGACAACATCCGACGCCAATGCCTCACCATAACTCCGGACATGCTTTACAGTGCTGTTCACAACATTATTCCTCGACTACAGCTATTGTTGAGGAATGATGGTGGACATATTGAGCATTTCCTGTAAAGAACATCATCTTTTCTTTGTCTTACTTTGTTATGCTAATTATTGCTATTCTGATCAGATGAAGCGCCATCTGTCGGACTTTTTTTGAACTTTTGTATTTTTTTTTGGTTCTAATAAAACCCCATGTCCTTCCAAGCATGTGTGTCAATTTGTACCTCTCTATCTACATTTTTCCGTGATTTATTCAGTTTTCAAATTTATACTGGCTTTTTGAGCACCCAGTAGGTACATAAATGCACACAATAACTACAAGTATGTAGTAACTGTAAGTAACAGTACACAGATCTAAATTTAACCTGCACTACAAACCAAATAAGGCATTTTATGTTGTCTGTTGTTATGAATTTATTGGCAGAATTATGTAAGGCCTATAAATTTATGTTTTAAACTATATTTTGTACTCTATATTTATCCATGTCAACTCATGGCTAGGACCACCCATTTTACAATCTGGCCCATCCTTGGCCGACACATGTAAAACATGAAAGAGCCGCCACTGTCAGTGAGGAACTTCTGATTACAATATCAAGAAGTATCCCAAATAACAGTTTTTATGTGTCAGTTTTTAAGGAACAAGTGTTAAGATATATAGCTTCAATCCACTGCACACATGGGAAATTTGGCAGCCGATTGTTTACGATAATTTTTCATTGTTGTTTTGCTCATAGCACGTGCGTTGTACCGCGTCCACACTGAGTTTGCCACGCCTTACACACTTTTCTACGGACCTTAACTTTTACAATGTTTGTAACAGTGATTCCGACTTATATGGCAGATTTTCAACATGCTGCAGACATTGTGAAATATTGACAAACAGCCGTGCGGGACAGTATCGGCACAAATCACAGGGAAACAATGTTTCCAGCCATCAACGTCTGTACTGGGAGACACTGCATGGCCCCGATTTTGTTTAGAGTTTTCTTGTGCTTATGGTACATTTGGAGCAAAGAATACATTATAGAAGTAGGCTAATTAAAAAAGTCAAGACTCGTGCAGAAAACTGCTGCTGTGAACCACACCAACAGTTATGTGGCTACAGTCTGTTTTAAATCACTAGACAGTTGACACTTCACGATCTGGAGCTGGTTTCGTCCAATGAGTGTGCTCAACGCCATATCACGCCCGAACCGTTTGCCGTTGTCAAACTGCCACAACAAATGCCCAACTGACTTCCACTGTTTGGCTAGTGCTGTGTATCAGACATGCGTATTGGTTGTGCGGGTGTTTTTCGTGTGGTTTATCATGTCTGATGAAATCCGAAAGAAAAGAGGCAGACCCAGGATCTGGGATGCAAACACATCTGAAAAGAAAGCCGGGCGAGGAATTGCGTTTCAAGGACAATCGCGACAACTCGTGTGCAATGTGCAGGAATACTTTGGGAGGGAGGCGTAAAATGGGGGCCCTGTCTTATCGGTTTCGAAAGTAGTCGCGCGAACATAAGTCGCTGTTAAGTTAAGCGAACCGACCATGCTTTGTGTTAGTAAAGAGAAATACCAGAATGAAAGAAGCGAAACAGGTTCCTCATGTCTTCATACTCAGGACATGAAAAGTATGCAGAAACGCGTAACAAATCTGGATGCTTTCGCACAACACGCGTTCCTGAGTCACATATACAATTATTATAATAAGAGAGATTGGCATACATTAGATAAGTGTCATACAACACTGCATCAGGCCGAACATTCTGAAGGCAACAGATCGTCTTTGCAACTGATTCTGCAGAGTCTCGACATTAAATACAAAAGTACTTCAGGCTGTAAAATGTTGATGGAACGAGAAGACATAGATAGCTTCATGGCGATGCAGATTTTTGCGTGAAATGAAAGATATTAATTTCGAGGGCATTGTTTGGATCGGTGAGTGACTGCAGGTCATACTGTTACGAAAGCTTGGAGTGACGACGAAGGAGAAGGTATTGCACTCCCCACTGGAAAATGTGGTAGAATTATTCTTATGGATGCTGGTCCCTACCACAGCTGCATTCCCGGTCGTCACCTACTTTTCAGATCCAAAAAAAATCGGAGGAACGTGAGGAAATGAATCATGCACTTTTTAAACTGGATCGAAAATAAATTGTTGCCAAGTTTAGAATATCCGTCCGTAATTAATATCGACAATGCCCCACGCCATTCAGTTTTAAAGAATAAGACTCCAACCCTGTCCTCTCGAAAGAAAGATGTTGTTCAGTGGTTACGATAACAGACTTATTGCGGATGATTCATTGAATAAAGTAGAATTATTAGAACTCGCGTCACTTCACCAGCCACCGTTTCAAACATACACTACCGGCCATTAAAATTGCTACACCACGAAGATGACGTCCTGCAGACGCGAAATTTAACCGACAGGAAGAAGATGCTGTGATATGCAAATGATTAGCTTTTCAGAGCATTCAAACAAGGTTGGCGCCGGTGGCGACACCTACAACGTGCTGACATGAGGAGAGTTTCCAACCGATTTCTCATACACAAACAGCAGTTGACCGGCGTTGCCTGGTGAAACATTGTTGTGATGCCTCTTCTAAGGAGGAGAAATGCGTACCATCACGTTTCGACTTTGATAAAGGTCGGATTGTAGCCTATCGCGATTGCGATTTATCGTTTCGCGACATTGCTGCTCGCGTTGGTAGAGATCCAATGACTGTTAGCAGAATATGGAATTGGTGGGTTCAGGAGGGTAATAAGGAACGCCGTGCTGGATCCCAACGGCCTCGTATCACTACCAGTCGAGATGACAGGCATCTTATCCGCATGGCTGTAACGGATCGTGCAGCCACGTCTCGATCCCTGAGTCAACAGATGGGGACGTTTGCAAGACAACAACCATCTGCACGAACAGTTCGACGATGTTTGCAGCAGCATGGACTATCAGCTCGGAGACCACAGCTGCGGTTACCCTTGACGCTACATCAGAGGCAGGAGCGCCTGCGATGGTACACTCAACGACGAACCTGGGCGCACAAATGGCAAAACGTCATTTTTTCGGATGAATCTTGGTTCTGTTTACAGTATCATGGTGGTCGCATTCGTGTTTGGCGACATCGCAGTGAACGCACATTGGAAGCGTGTATTCGGCATAGCCATACTGGCGTATCACCCGGCGTGGTGGTATGGAGTGCCATTGGTTACACGTCTCGGTCACCTCTTGTTCACATTGACGGCACTTTGAACAGTGGACGTTACATTTCAGATGTGTTACGACCCGTGGCTCTACCCTTCATTCGATCTCTACGGAACCCTACATTTCAGCAGGATAATGCACGACCGCATGTTGCAGGTCCTGTAGGGGCCTTTCTGTATACAGAAAATGTTCAGTTGCTGCCCTGGCCAGCACATTCTCCAGATCTCTCACCAATTGAAAACGTCTGGTCAATGGTGGCCGAGCAACTGGCTCGTCACGATACGCCAGTCACTACTCTTGATGAACTGTGGTATCGTGTTGAAGCTGCATGGGCAGCTGTACCTGTACACGCCATCCAAGCTCTGTTTAACTCAATGCCCAGGCGTATCAAGGCCGTTATTGCGGCCAGTGGTGGTTGTTCAGGCTACTGATTTCTCAGGATCTAAGCACCCAAATTGCGTGAAAATGTAATCACATGTCAGTTCTAGTATAGTATATATGCCCAATGAATACCCGTTTATCATCTGCATTTCTTCTTGGTGTAGCAAGTTTAATGGCCAATAGTGTATATTATCAATTCGTAATTATATTGACCGCCAGAGAGGGCATATTGATATATTGTCAATACCAGAAATATTGACGAGCAGTACTGTTGGCTCCAAAAATATTCTCAATGCGTGCTGAGCGTGTTGGGCCGAACATTGACCGTTTGACATGATTCGCCATTCCCTGTTGGCAGAGTTCACGAACCAGCCACGCAGCACTAAAGTGCACTCTTCATGCTATCAGTTCGTCTTAGAGCATAACATCTCTGATTCAATTTTTGTAGTAGTCTTTTAACAGAAAACAGTTTTAAAAGGACTATGCAGTAGTCGTGTTTATCACTTTACAGGGGTCAATCGAGTATACTCTACGGCATTGGTTTTGTTTTCTTTTTTAATCTGGACACACAGTAGGCTTCGCTATGTACTGTACATGCGATGGCTACGAAATAAATTTCAGCGTCGTTAAATTATTTGCGTTAATTACCTGAATATATCACTGCAGCACAGATGTAATTACTTCACAGGGTTCAACAACATTTTTGCTAATTGTGTTTGATGATAATACAGCAGTAAATTTCAAGCTTACGAATGTCTGCCTATTGCCAGAAATCTCAGGTACACGTAATTTTGTCAACTTCCATTGACGAATTTGGCTTTTCTATTTTACGTCGTGTCAACAGTAATAATTTGTTGTAAGATGAAGGATTCATACATGGTGGACCGCGGTAAATTTCTGATTTGGGAATGAAATAAAAAAATAATGAACACTTAGAAACTTACATTTTCGTTTCTCTCATATTGGACAATAATGGAAGTTTCTAATTACATGGTTTAAACAGTACATCTGGCAAATGTCTACCTTCACGATCCACACACTGCCACAGTAATTTTCTGAAACTGTCATGCACTTTTTCAAGCACGTTTTCTGGTATTCTTGCAATTTCAGCTACTATATTGTTTTAGTTCTTCCGGGTCGTTGGGACGGTTGCAATACACCTTTGACTTCAGGTAACGCCAAAGAAAAAAATCGCGTGTGGCTAAGTCCGGTGATCGTGCGGGCCGGTTGAGATCCCTCATCCGAGAGATAACTCTTCCAGGAAACGTTTGTCTCAAAAAATTCATGGTAATGCCTGCTCTGTGTGCAGTGGCATCGTATTGTTGAAACCAGGTATCGTGTGATTGCATTGCTTCGAAAGCCGGCTGGAAAAATTCTTGCAGCACAGTTAAGTAGGGATCCGCATTTACACTTGCAGCATGACGGTTTCCGTGGAAAAGGTAAAGGCTAATGGTGCCTACCCGTGATAGGCATACCACACAGTGACGCGGTCTGAGTGCAGGGATCTCTGATAAATTTGCCTGCGGTTCGTGTCGCTCTAGTACCGTATATCCTGCCTGTTTACACACCCACCGAGGTGGAAATGTGCCTCATCAGAAAAGAACATATTTGCATCACAAGGTATGGCTGCAAACATGTCTTAACAAGGTGTTTATCGTGTTACATAAACTTGTACTGACAATTGCTGGGCCACGTACATTTTATTCGGGTGAAAATTCAGTTCATTATTAAGAATTCAGTGGGGAGAACGTGTTGAAATGCCAGGAGCAAGTGCGTCTTTCCGAATTGATCGTTCCCGAGATTGCAGTACTGCTGCTCTAACTCGGCGGTAGCGTTCTCGCTTCCCACGCCCGGGTTCCCGGGTTCGATTCCCGGCGGGGTCAGGGATTTTCTCTGCCTCGTGATGGCTGGGTGTTGTGTGCTGTCCTTAGGTTAGTTAGGTTTAAGTAGTTCTAAGTTCTAGGGGACTGATGACCATAGCTGTTAAGTCCTGTAGTGCTCAGAGCCATTTGAACCATTTTGCTCTAACTCGTTCGACGTTTGTCGTCTTGTAACGCCTCTCACAGGTCCTCTTCACACAGATGACACATCTCCGCTGTTGTTCTGAATGCATTTACCCAATTTAAAATTGCATGCTGTCCAGGAACACGTACGCGTGGGAGCACTGCAAATCGCAAACGAACAGCACGCTGCACTGCAATGGTCGTGTGGAAATTCGAGAAATATACGTAAACACAAAATGAGCGCTCCTCACGTGTCCACTACATTATCACAACTGAACAACAATTTAATACAAACCTTCCAGTTGGTCGCTATAAACCACACCCACTCTCCCCTCTATTCCATCATCAGTGCTGCCACAACATGAATTCTAAAATAGCAATTCACTGCGGTCCACCCTGTACCAAAATGGTTTGACATCTTTTGTTTCCGTAGCTAAGATTTGAGTCAGTAAATTAACATACGACAAGTAGCCTCTTTTTCAACCATTATCAGACGTATTGCCCCATCTTCGTTGTTTTCTGTTGTTTACCAGCTATAGCTAAAATAATTTCGGCACACGCTTTCTTTAACCCTGTAAAATGAAGAAAATAGAAGTAACAAACTTCAAAACGCTACCACCGCTTTGGCAGAGCATTTATTCAGGTTATGGCAACATAGTTTGCCGAAATCGGTAATCTGAATAAACGCTGTACTAAAAAGATCATGGCAGTTTGAAGTGTGTTCCTTTTAATTTCAAACCAATACAGATGGTTCCCAGAATGGAACAATGTGAAGCATATATAACCTTGTAAAATACCGTTGCCCTCTGACCACATTGATGGCCTGTCGAACGTGTGCAAGCCTGTTAACAGCACTAGCGGTGACGTGCCGTGTGTCGCCTGTAATAGGGGGGCATCCGCCAACCGATGTGGCAACACTGTCGCTGCAAGGGACAGACGTCAACTATCAAGTAATTCTAAACGGACCACAGTAGAAAATCCGTTTGTTGGTAGTACGAGCGTAGTACAATAGATGGCAAACGGATGGGATGTAGGCAAGTAATTCGTGTTTCTTGTGAAATGCATCATTTTTGAAGGAGTGACTCAGCCTTGCTAGGTGGGGAGAGGGAGGGGAGAGGCAAGATCTGGATGTATGGAGTAGTTTTAATGTTTTGGAAGATGAGTGGCGTCTTGAAAGTAGCCATTAAACATTCCCAGTTCTGCCCCTGTAAAAACCTGTGTTGACTATTCTATATTTTTTTCATTTCCCTGAGAGCGGATGACTGTGCCAGAATATGACACAGCCTTGTTGTTGTTATGTAGCTGCTTGTTGAAGTACGTACTGAGCTTACAAACAAATTGGCAATTTAATTGAAAACAAGCAGCCGCTCCCCTCCCCCATAAGGCTTGTCCCCGACAACAAAGATATTGGCTATGGCGAAAATAGGATGGGTATTTACTGTCATCAAATTTTCTTTGACGTCATAGTTTCTTGAGAGTGGTCGACAAAGACTTATTACTGTGGGTTGCAGTTGCTCGATTTACGTTTGCATTTTATTTATATTTGGAAGAGGAGCAAAAGAAAAAGCATTTGAGTGAAGCTGTGGGTTTTACAGCTAGATGCTAAAAGTGTCCAACGAAATCTGTTGCAGGAGCTGCAAGTCGAGGACGTAAAATCGTATGAAAATTATCTGCAAATGAACGAGAGTGCATTTCAGTATGTGCTCAAGAAAGTAGCTCCTCATATTTCGAAGAAGAGCACTCACCACAGGAGTGCTATATCCGCAATAGACAGACTTATCGTAACATTCCGATTTCTTGCAAGAGGAGAAAGCTACTTTAGTTGATAGTGTGTAGCACCGCAGTGCCCATTGACGAAAATAATACCAGAAACGTGCGAAGCTATTTATAAATCATTGAAGAAGGAATATCACAAGGCAAATATCAGTTCAGTACATATTACAGGCATTAAAAAATACTTTTAATTCTGCAAAAGTTGGAGATTTTATCGCTTATATCTTCGGGTTACAGCCTGGCCATACCTCATAGCTTCCGCAGTTTTTTTTATAGCTCTCGCGGTGCTTCTTATTCCTCTTTTGTATTCGGGATGCTGCAAGTTACACAGTGCGTCGTACATTTCTATCTGTTTCGTTGTAGCTGCAACGCACGATGTAAATTTCGAAGCCATGTCGATAAACATTAGATATTACACAGCTGCAACGATGCTAGCGCTCCAGGCGGTTACATTTTTCAGCGCAGTGAACAGAAGAGCCACTTGTCAAAGAAAATTTGGTAGTGTAATACAGGCCCAAGGGCCACTTCGAGAGCAAATCATTTTTCCCAGACAAGCAACGTATTATTTGGCGTACCCCATCCCTTCCCTTTTCCCCCCTATACTGTCACCCATGTCAGTTTTCGCTACTTATTGTGATAAGCATCGTATACAAATCTTGAATCTCACACATCCCCCTGTCCCTGCACCTCCACACACTCTATATCCTCTCCCATTGCAACTTCAACCAACTCCCTCTCCCAGACAATCAGATCCGTCCTGATATTTATCAGTCCTACCAACTTTAACCTTTCCCTGCCTCTTCCACTTCACATCAGGCTCCTCTCTCCTTTTCCCGTATCCCTTTCTTCTTGTACCATTACCCTCCACACACACCGTTACTCCTCCTCTCCCTCTGTCCCTCCCAATGTATGCATTCCCACTATCTGCTTCGCCTCCTACCCTCCATCTCCAAAGTTTCCCCACCCCTATCTCCTTACACCACCCCTTCACCCCCCTTCCCGAACTTGGACAAATTCCCTTCATCTACCATACTTTTGACCCTGTGAAGGTCCTTCAGATGCTCAGTAAAAGTGCAGTGCTCCAGTGTTTTTTCGCTGAAGAATTTCAACTCATCGCAATTGTGTTTTTAAGTTGTGTGCATTCTTCATCCTTTTAGCTGTCTATCATTAATCTTCTTAACTTACAATGTAATCAGTCGTCAAATATTCATTTTACTATCACTTTTGTTCTCTTTTTATGAGCACTCTTGGCTGAAGAGCGGAGTATTGTACCGCTGAGAGCCCCCCCCCCCCCACCCCTCGATATGGGGGCGCTGGGGGATGAAATAACAATAAAGGCCTGAACCTGGGCGCCGCTCTGTTTTAAGCGCCGCTACTTAATTGAGACACGTTTTTGTACGGCAAGCTCAGTTATGGCGTTTTCCTCAGCTTGGCGTCCGAAACATTGGCTTGTATCGCTTTGGTCTTAAATCGGCCCTACACCCCATTAAAGAAAGACAAGATGATAATCGCCAACCGAACTCGCATCCTGCCTCGCAAAACAGACAAATTTAGTAATTCAGCATGAATTTGAGAAAATCGTAACATGAATATAGAAATTCGTCATAAATAATCCATCACAATTTCAGGAGAATAGTGGGTCCTATAAAACGAGAGGGAAAAATGACATTCATTACCCATTACCGAAGCTGTAAAAGAATTCAGTACGCAGCAACAAAAATCTTTGATCATTTGCCCAAGAACATAATATGTCTGACGGGTAGTAAAGCAACTTTAAGTTGAAACTGAAATCATTTCTTCTGCACAACTCTTATTCCATTGAACCAATTTCTGTCGAAAAACTGGTAGCTTGTGTTAAAGAAACCCCTTTTTTTAGTAGAGTTGCATGAGTAGGTTTACGAAAATTTATTTGTTCATTAATTTTAATACTAATCATGTATACATATCCTGTAAACTAACTCGTTCGACACGATCTCGATAGAAGAATTGTTCACGTGATCTATGGAACATGTAACTAAGTAACAGAGTTAGTTGTAGTAAGTGTATCCAGAGCCATTTGTCGTAAGGAGAAGTTTGAAACGAACATTGTTTTAAGGTATTTAAATATTATCACTCATTAACTCGATAAAATATACGCACATACATACAGAAAAACAACAGTTGTAGAGGAATATGTATCCCTTTTTGATTTTAACTTCTGTTTACCATTATTACAGGATTCGGCGTTTTTTTCGGGTTGGGGTTATCGTTTGTTAATGGCTGCTTCATAGATGCTTAGGATTTTAATTTTAATAATAATAATAATAAAATATATAAAATATTTTTTAATTATTATAATTTGTTCGCATCAGTACATAAATCCGTTCCGAGAAATGCTTTACCCTCGATTAAGCTGACTTTTTTTTCACTTTCTTTTAGAGTTAGGCGGCCCAGTGGTTAAGCCAAAGTACGCGTATTGTGAAAGATAACGTTTTAAATTCAAGTCCTACCATCCAGGTGTACGTTTTCTTTAGTTTGACTAAAGAGCTTAAGGCAGTGGTCGTCACACTGCGGCCCGAGTCAAGTATTCGTGCGGCCCGTGGTTCTCAGGCGTGTTTTACACATATCAAAAAAGTTTTGCATCACCCAAGTTCCCAGAACTCCTGAAGACAGATGTTGACTGTGCATATTGTATAACAGACACAGTACCTTTGACTGGTTAGAGATGTCACTAACGCCACCCAAAGATGTAAACATCCATGCATGAGCAGCGCCTATTAGACGGAGGGTATCCGCGAGCCGATCAGTTCGTCATTCCACCAGTAAGGAGGTACACGGCTCGTGTTGTCTGTAGTTCAACCATGCCTAGACGGTCAATATCGCGGTTCGATCGCGTCCGCATTGTTACTTTGTGCCAGGAAGGGCTCTCAACAAGGGAAGTGTCCAAGCGTCTCAGAGTGGACCAAGGCGATGTTGTTCGGACATGGAGGAGATACAAAGAGACAGGAACTGTCGATGACATGCCTCGCTCAGGCCGCCCAAGGGCTACTACGGCAGTGGATGGTCGCTACCTGCGGATTATGGCTCGGAGGAACCCTGACAGTAATGCCACCATGTTGAATAATGCTCTTCGTGCAGCCACAGGACGTTGTGTTACGACTCAAAATGTGCGCAATAGGCTGCATGATGCGCAACTTCACTCCCGACGGTCATGGCGAGGTCCATCATTGCAACCACGACACCATGCAGCGCTGTACGGATGGGCCCAACAACATGCCGAACGGGCCGCTCAGGATTGGCATCACTTTCTCTTCACCGATAAGTGTCGGCATATGCTTTCAACCACCCAATCGTCGGAGACATGTTTGGAGCAACTCGGTCAGGATGGACGCCTTATACTCAATGTCCAGCGAGAGCAGCAAGGTGAAGGTTCCCTGCTGTTTACGGGTGGCGTTATGTGGGGCCGACGTACGCCGCTGGTGGTCACGGAAGGCGCCGTAACCGCTGTGCGATACGTGAAAGCCATCCTCCGACCGATAGTGCAACCATATCGACAGCATATTGGCGAGACATTCGTCTTCATGGACGAGAATTGGCGCCCCCATCGTGCACATCTTGTGAATGACTTCCTTCAGGATAACGTCATCGCTCGCTAGAGTGGCCAGCATGTTCTCCAGACATGAACCCTGTCGGACATGCCTGGGATAGATTGGAAAGGGTGTTTGTGGACGACGTGAGCCACCAACCACTGTGAGGGATATACGCCGAATCGTCGTTGAGGAGTGGGACAGTCTGGATCAACAGTGCCTTGATGAACTTGTTGGTAGTATGGCACGACGAAATCAGGCATGCATCATTGCAAGAGGACGTGCTACTGGGTATTAGAGGTACCGGCAATCTGGACCACCACCTCTGAAGGTCTCGCTGTATGCTGGTACAACATGCAATGTGTGGTTTTCATGAGCAATAAAAAGGGCGGAAATGATGTTGATGTTGATCTCTATTCCAACTTTTTCTTCAGGTTCCGGAACTCTCGGAACCGAGGTGATGCTAAACTTTTGTTAATGTGAGTATAATATAATATTTTGTTTGCGGGTTTACGATTTAAAATCGGAGGCGGTCGTCCGGTAAATGAAGAATGTCACGTTCATATAAATTAAAGGATTTAAGCAGGACACGCCACTAGCCGACCCACTGCAGCGCCGTAAGGCCCGAGTGGACTCCCCGAAAGCATCCCGATAACAATGCGACCCGTGCATCAAAGGAGTCCCACTTGGTGGTCAGTGGGGCTGTCGCGCCAGTCCGCCGCCGGTGGAGGAGCAGGAGGACGACGACACGAGTAGAGTTTAACTTCCCGTCGAGAAAGAGGTCTTTAGAGACGGATCACAGGCTCGGATTAGGGAAGGATGGAGAACGAAAGCGGCCGTGCCCTCTCGAAGGAGCCATCCTGGAATTTGCCTTAAGCGATTTAGGGAAATCGCAGATAACGTATACCGCTAGAATCGACATCTCTGCAGTGCATTCTGAGGTCGACCCGTACATTCTTGTCCGCACCTCGTGGTCGTGCGGTAGCGTTCTCGCTTCCCGCGCCCGGGTTCCCGGGTTCGATTCCCGGCGGGGTCAGGGATTTTCTCTGCCTCGTGATGACTGGGTGTTGTGTGATGTCCTTAGGTTAGTTAGGTTTAAGTAGTTCTAAGTTCTAGGGGACTGATGACCATAGATGTTAAGTCCCATAGTGCTCAGAGCCATTTGAACCGTACATTCTTAGGCGAGACGGGAACTTTAATTCATATATGTAGAGAAGGAAAGAGATGCATACAGCAACTTTCAGGCGAATCCAAACATGTACAGATAGAAAAATGCGGAAGTGGACTCCAATTTATAACATGTATATAAGGAGCATGTTGGCATATTCGTATAGATTTTGGTAATAATAATTTCCTGATGCACACTGTCTTGGTGTAAGTCTTTCAATTGGGTGTCACTTCAGTGAGTGCATCTCCCTATCCAGTTACCCAAGTTGTAAAAGGTGACCTACTGCTGAAAGCGAAAAATGAAACACGTTTAGCCGGCCTTTGTCGCCGAGCGGTTCTAGGCGCTACAGTCCGGAAACGCGCGACCGCTACGGTCGCAGGTTCGAATCCTGCCTCGGGCATGGGTGTGTGTGATGTCCTTAGGTTAGTTAGGTTTAAGTAGTTCTAAGTTCTAGGGGACTGATGACCTCAGAAGTTAAGTCCCATAGTGCTGAGCCATTTGAACCATTTGAAACACGTTTAGTTTCTAGCGAATCTCCACCATCATTAAGAGGTGTTAAAAAACAGAGGTAGAAGGGCATAGTTCGACCAGGATTCGAGTCCACGACCTTTCGGGTGTGTGGCACGGGCTAGACCAGCAGGCCAGGAGCTGCGGCATCTATACCGGTAGATTGCAAAGCCAGCGGCGTCAGAATTTAATTCGTCGTCGTTCAGCCAGTTTCCACGACATTTTGGTAAATGGTATACGCAATCCTTTTTCGTGAATCAGTTGGTCTATCAGTCAAAACAGGAGCAAAATCCCTACAGTAGTTTCTGAGATTAGCTCGTACATAACATACAGAAGCGAGTAGGGAACTTCATTTATGCTGCGCAAAATAAAAAAAGTAACTTTTCGATACCCCAAAATGGTTCCCATGCCGACGCTGAAGCTTGAAATTTTACGTAAATGTGCGTACCACCTTCCTCTGTAATGGCGCAAAAGCGTGGCACACTGTGACTTCACCAACGGACCCAGCGACGCTTCAAACAGCTAAGTGGCCATGTGGGTAAAAGAAGGCCACATCTCATAAGTTCACGTGAGGTGGGTTAACGACGTCGCATTGGCCTCAAATGTCACCACAATTCTGCCTAACGCCATCGTGCACGTGTCACGTGATGGGAAGGTCGTCACACTCCCATTACCCACACCACCCTGCCGCCTCTGTGATGCAGGTCAGAACCGTGACACCTAGCGTTGTAATCACGCGGTCGTCTTATGGCTGGCGGAGGAAAATATTTCAGACACCGCCGCTCAGAATCGGCATGGAAAGCTCTCAGGAAGTGTTATAAAGGGCGTCATTTATTTATTTATTCATCCAGTAAATCTCTACAGATCGTCGGATGTCATTTGCATGACACACACACTCACATACACACACGTTACATATAACTTCAACATTTACTTTAGTAGTACAATAAATTCGTTATATTTGATTTTGCTTTAGCAGCAGCAGTAGTAGTTTGTGCATATTCCTGCTTCATTTCTATTATACTTCACGTGGTTTAAGAATTCTGCCACTGAATAGAAGCAGTGATTTAGTAAGAATGCCCTTATGAGTTTGTGAAACAGAGAAAAATGAAGAAATAACTTTGATTTTTGTGTGGCAGACTATTGTACATATGTATTGCATTATTTGTACTAGAGGTTTTGTAGACTGTTGTCCGTGCTGACTAAACATGGAGTTTGTCTTTTTGCCTGGTGTTATGTTCACGCACATTACAGTTTTTATTTATCTCTTTGATATTTTTTCTCACATATTTACAATTTTCTAGAGTAAAAAGACATGAGAGAGGGAGGATGGATGACTTTTGAAAGAGGAGTCGACATGAGTAAGTCTATTTTGCATGGTACATTGCTCTTACAGCTATTTTTTGGGTCTGGAAGATTACTGAACTAGCAGCTGTGATACCCCAGAATGTAATTCCATACTGTAGAATACTGTGGAACTGGGCAAACTATGCAATTCTAAGAGTGTGGAGGTTTGCTTTGTGTGCAAGTAAGCGTAACCTATAGCAAACTTTTTTTTCAGTGTCGTATTCGTTTTTGTTATATATGTCTTCCATTTAAAATCATTTTGAAGCCATATGCCTCAAAATTTTGTTTCCAGTGAGGGTGTAATTCTACTGGCGTTTAATATCACAGAGGTGTTGCAGGCCTGCCCCTTCAAGCAGAAATTAAGCTCAGTTGTTTTGGAAGTGTATTATTAGTTTATTTGCTCCAAACCAGTCATTTAGCTGGTCTATAGCTTTATTTACGTTTTCTTGTAGCTGTGTTTGTGTTTCCCCTGTAAGAGGTACGCTTGTATCATCTGCAGACAAAGTATTTAGTTGCTTACATCTACGTCATTTATATAGAGAAGGAAAAGAATAGGCCTGAGAATGGATCCTTCAGGGACTCCAATTTTAATTATTCCTGCATCTGAAAAATATGTTGTAGTGCTATCATTTAGTTTGTATGTTACTACTACTGTTTGTTTCCGATTTGTTGGGTATGAGGAGAACCAATTTAATACGGTGACTGTAATGCTATACTTTTGGAGTTTTACCAACAGGATTCTGTGGTCCAAAATGTCAAAAGGTTTTCTCAGATCTAAGAAAATACCAGTAGAATTTTGTTTATTATCCAGTGCTTCTAGAGCATTTTGTAAGAAATTATTTATGGTACTGCTTGTAGATTTATTTTTCCGGAACCATGTTGGGCATCAGTGAGGATTTTGTTCCACATTGGTCCAGAAATTCCATTAATCTGTTGTACATGATTCTTTCAACTAGTGTGCCAAAAACTGATAATAATGAGATTGGTCTATAGTTGTCGATATTTACTTTGTCACCTTCTTAAAACCACCCTCTCCCGTGGGTCGTCGACTCCCACACATTTCGCGGTTGAAAAGGACAGTTCGTAATGCGATGAGCAACCGGACGACCTACTTGACAAGGTTAGACACTGCTGAGCAGTGCATTGTGCTGCCGCCTGCTGCCAGGTACTCCATACCAGTGGCCTCAGTAGTCATTAGACATCGTGAGACTGCATAATGGGGTGGTCCGTGGAACTCACGGACTTAGAACGTAACGTGTTCAGGTGATTGGCTGTCACTTCTGTCACACGTCTCTACGCGAGATTTCCACACTCCTAAAACATCCCTAGGTCCACTGTTTCAGACGTGATAGTGAAGTGGAAACGTGAACGGCCACGTACGGCACCAAAGCTTACAGGCCGACCTCGTCTGTTGACAGAGAGAGATCGCCGACATTAGAAGAGGGTCATAACGTGTAATAGGCAGACATCTATTCGGACTATCACACAGGAATCCAAACTGCATAAGGATCCACAGCGAGTACTATGACAGTTAGGCGGGAGGTGAGAAAACTTGGATTTCATGGTCGAGCGGTTGCTCCTAAGCCACACGCCACGACGGCAAATGGCAAACGACGCCTCACTTGGTGTAAGGATTATAAACATTGGACGATTGAACAGTGAAAAAACGTTGTGTGGAGTGACGAATCACGGTACTCAATGTGGCGATGGTAGGGTGTAGGTATGGCGAATGCCCGATGAACGTCATCTGCTAGCGTGTATAGTGCCAACAGAAAAATTCGGAGGCGGTGGTGTTATGGTGTGGTGGTGATTTTCATGGAGTGGGCTTGCACACCTTGTTGTTTTGCGTGGCACTATCACAGCACAGGCCTACATTAATGTTTTAAGCATCTTCTTGCTTCCCCCTGCTGAAGAGCAATTTGGGAATGGCGATTGCATCTTTCAACACGATCGAGCACCTGTTCAGAGTGCACGGCCTGTAGCGGAGTTGTTATACGACAATAACAAGCCCTGTAATAGACTGACCTATACAGAGCTCTGACCTGAATCCTATAGAACACGTTTGGGATGTTTTGGAACGCCGACGTCGTGCCAGGCCTCACTGACCGACATCGATGGCTCTCCTCAGTGCAGCACTCTGTGAAGAATGGGTTGCCGTTCCCCAAGAAACTTCCAGCATCTGATTGAACATATGCCTGCGAGAGTGGAAGCTGTCATCAAGGGTAAGGATGGGCCAACAACATATTGAATTTCAGTATTACTGATGGAGGGCGCCACGACCTAAGTCATTTTCAGCCAGGTGTCCAGATACTTTTGATCACATAGTGTGCTTTGCACGAGTGTAACATGGATTCGTGAATGCGCATTATAGAACATCTTCAAATACGGTACATATCTGTAGCGAGAGATATGAAATTAGATTGAGGCTGTTGTAATACACGGTAGAGCCAAAGAAACTGGTACACCTGCCTAATATCGTGTAGGCCCCCCGCGACCACTCGGAAGTACCGCAGCACGACGTGGCATGGACTCCCCTAATGTCTGAAACAGTGCTCAATGGAACTGACATCATGAATCCTGCAGGGCTGTCCATAAATCCGTAAGAGTCATAAATCCGTAGGAGTACGAAGGGGTGGATATTTCTTCTGAACAGCACGTTGCAAGGCATCCTAGATATGCTCAATAATGTTCATGTCTGAAGAGTTTGGTGGCTAGCAGAAGTGTTTAAATTCAGAACAGTGTTCCTGGAACCACTCTGTAGGAATTCTGGACGTGTGGGGTGTCGCATTGTCCTGCTGGAATTGCCCAAGTCCTTCGGAATGCACAATGGACATGAATGAATGAATGCAGGCGCTCAGACAGGATGCTTACGTACGTGTCACCTGTCAAAGTCATATCTAGACACATCGGGGGTCCCATGTCACTCTATCTGCACACGCCCCACACCATTACAGAGCCTCCACCAGCTTGAACAGTCCCCTGCTGACATCCAGGGTCCGTGGATTCATGAGGTTGTCTCGATACCCGTACACGTACATCCCCCTCGATACAATTTGAAACCAGACTCGACCGTCCATGGAACCTGTTTCCAGCCACCAACAGTCCAATGTCGGTGTTGACGGGCTCAGGCGAGCCGTAAAGGTTTGTGTGTGCAGTCATCAAAGGTACACGTGTGGGCCTTCGGCCCCGAAAGTCCATACCGATGATGTTTCGTTGAATGGTTCGCACGCTGACACTTGTTGACGGCCCAGCACTGAAATCGACAACAATTTGCGGAAGTGTCGCACTTCTGTCGCGTTAACGATTCTCTTCAGTCGTCGTTGGTCCCGTTCTTGCAGGATCTCTTCCCGGCCGCATCGACGACGGAGATTTGATGTTTTACCGGATTCCTGATGTTCGGGGTATACTCGTGAAATTGTACAGGTAAACCCCCCACTACATCGATACCTCGGAGCTGCTGTGTGCCGTCACTCATGCGACGACTATAACACCACGTTGAAATTCAGATCTTGATAACCTGCCATAGAAGCAGCAATAACCGATCTGCCAGCTGCGCCAGACACTTGTTTCGTTGTACAGGCGTTGCCGACTGCAGCGCCGTATTCTGCCTGTTTACGTGTCTCTGTATTTGAATATGAATGCCTATACCAGTCTCTTTGGCGCTTCAGTGTATAATGCAATGAGCAGGTGAAAGATGACATTCAAAACATTTAGTAAACATTTGTGGTCGTGTTTCGTACAATATAAGTACAATTACTGTTATTAATCAATTACTCATTCGTTCACAAAGACAACACCTCGTCAGGCAATTACAGTATTGTAATTTTATGATCGGTGCGGGAGCCAGCCATCTAAAACAGAGAACGGTCAACAAGAAGTGTTCCGAATGGCATCAACTGTTAACGATTAATGCTTGGAGGTCAGCAGCAAACTTATCGCTCTGTTACTATAGCATGGGCACTTATACGAATTTATTTATGTTACCTATTAATAATAAGATCGGTACATACGCGACCCGAGACGCCTCTCCGCAATATCACTATTGGCTTTCGAGCAGAAAACATTGTCGACCAATGGCTAAAGGCATCTGCTGGGATGATTATTGTGTAAAGGGCACGGCCGAATCCCTTCACCATCCTTTGCCAGTGACAGCTTATGCTTCGTTCTTTAGGTCATGCTCCCAGGCGCATTTCTCTAACGATTCGCCTTTCAGAGACTATAAAGATCTGCACAACAGTACAGCTTACGCCATCTCACTAGGCGTACTGCTTAAACATAACCACTGATCTGTCATTTCGTGATGTCATCAGACCACTGCCACGGGTGGTGTGTTAACGGAGCTTCTAACGAAGAAAGATGGGCGCTGATTGCTTTATTTAGCATTAATTCTAACAATGTGCCTAATTTCAATGCTTCTTCTTTTCTGGTAAAGACATTTTTGTACTTTCTACGGTATCTCTGCACATCCAGCTTAGTGATGATTGTGGACCTTGTTTAAAAAAGTAGTATTGGAGAAACGAATTTTTGTTGTTTGATGCGCTGCTACCGATAGGTCCGTGTTTCCCAGATGACATTGCTCTAAGTCAGTGTTAATGCGTGGTTCGTATGTACACTTAACTTCACTACTGGCCCTTAAAATTGCTACACCAAGAAGAAATGCAGATGATAAACGGGTATTCATTGCACAAATATATTATACTAGAACTGACATGTGATTACATTTTCACGCAATTTGGGTGCATAGACCCTGAGAAATCAAAACTCGGAACAACCACCTCTAGCCGTAATAACGGCATTGATACGCCTGGGCATTGAGTCAAACAGAGCTTGGATGACGTGTACAGGTACAGCTGCCCAATCAGCTTCAACACGATACCACAGTTCATCACTAGTAGTGACTGGCGTATTGTGACGAGCCAGTTGCTCGGCCACCATTGACCAGACGTTTTCAGTTGGTGAGAGATCTGGAGAAAGTGCTGGCCAGGGCAGCAGTATAACATTTTCTGTATCCAGAAAGTCCCGTACAGGACCTGCAACATGCGGTCGTGCATTATCCTGCTGAAATGTAGAGTTTCGCAGCAATGCGAACAAGAGGTGGCCGAGACGTGTAACCAATGGCACCCCATACCATCACGCCGGGTGATACGCCAGTACGGCTATGACGAATACACGCTTCCAATGTGCGTTCACCGCGATGTCAACAAACACGGATGTGACCAAACACGGATGCGCCCATCATGATGGTGTAAACAGAACCTGGATTCATCCGAAAAAATGAGCTGATAGTCCATGCAAATGTCGTCGAACTGTTCATGCAAATGGTTGTTGTCTTGCAAACGCCCCCATCTGTTGACTCAGGGATCGAGACGTGGCTGCACGATCCGTTACAGCCATGCTGATAAGATGCCTGTCATCTCGACTGCTAGTAATACGAGGCCGTTGGGATCCAGCACGGCGTTCCGTATTACCCTCCTGAACACACCAATTCCATATTCTGCTAACAGTCATTGGATCTCGACCAACGCGAGCCGCAATGTCGCGATACTATAAACCGCAATCGCGATAGGCTACAATCCGACCTTTATCAAAGTCGGAAACGTGATGGTACGCATTTCTCCTCCTTACACGAGGCATCACAACAACGTTTCACCAGGCAACGCCGGTCAACTGCCGTTTGTGTATGAGAAATCGCTTGGAAACGTTACTCATGTCAGCACGTTGTAGGTGTCGTCACCGGCGCCAACCGTGTGTGAATCCTCTGAAAAACGAATCATTTGCATATCACAGCATCTTCTTCCTTCGCGTCTGTAGCACGTCATCTTAGTGGTGTTTATACACCCTTCTGTGGCAATCAGCGGGCATAGACCCCTTGCAATGTTCACTATTCGCCCATCTTTCTTATTGGGTTTAATCCTGCGTCAATACTGTGTTTTCTTAATGTTCTACTGATGCAGTCTGTGATCGTTTTCATGAATGAAAGAAACATTTTCTTTTAAATGGTTCTTTTCCGATAGAAGTTTCGGGTCTTCCAGAGTGTAGTGCCAGAAGTGCGCCATTTATCTCTTTGTCAGATTAGCCGTTTCTTCCGAAAGCAATTTTTAGATTATCGCGGTCATTCTCCAAGTACTGTGGTTCACAAATCCTTGTAGGCTGAACCACCAGTGTGATGAATCCTCCCCTGGAAAAGTTGGTCACAATTATGGTGAGTGGGTGCCCCTTAGCCAAAGCATCAGTTTGCTCACAGAATTCGCTCTTCAGCTGAAAGAAAGGTGATGTGAGACAATATTTGAAACACGTTTGCTGTATCCTTTGCGAAAATACTGTCCGAAAATGACATCACCTCGCTAAGAGGAACATAGCACGCGCAAAAATACGCCGGTGACCACGGCCCATAAAACAAAAATCACTATATACCCTTGTGTGATTGCAGTGGCGTAGCGTGAGGGAAGACTTTGAGACTTAGTCTCCCCTGTATTCCTGCTTAAAAAAGATGCAATAGTAATTCATAACAAAAATATAAATAAGTTTCTGCTAAGAGCTCTAAATGTGCGAAGACTTCAGTTTTGTAGCCTGCGCCGCAACTTGAGTATTGGCTATTTCCCTTAGAGGTGGCAAAAAATAACGTAACTGATAGAAATAACCGGCTACTGAGAAGTAACAGTTACTGCGATAACCGTTCCTCTGATACAGGCAGTTATTCAATAACTGTGTAATGTCAACAGTGCCTCGCGCCATCTGTTGACTGAAGATCGTACTACGCTTTCCCGTCAACTCATCGGAGATCTGGCTAGGAACTAAGGAGAAGGTAGACCATTTGGAAGGCGTTCTATAGGTCATGGGAATAACTGTGAGACTGCGCGCCATCTGTTGATAAGAACTGTGTACTATATCTTGCGTCTTCGTTACTTTTAGCACAAACAATTAAATAAAGTTAATGTGCGAGCGGTGGCTGATAGGAGCTGCAGTACAGGCATTAAGAAGTACGGTCGTTCCCTTAAGCCACCGCCTCATATGTCAATTTAGCTTGGACGGGTAGTATAAAGTGAGGTACCGCAAGGAATTCGAGCGACTATGGAAATAACTGTCAGAGATCTGTATGTTTCTCCATCTCCAGCGGTACTCCGCAAGGATACCACCCTTCTATTGTGCCATTCCAGCACTAATCGAAGTGCTAGGTTTTTCAGGTGCCAGCCAGCCAGCCAGCCAGCCGAGCTGCAGCGGTCCAGCCGAGCAGCAGCAGCGGTCCCGGTCCCGGCCCTGGCCCTGGCCAGCAGCAGCGGTACCGGCCAGCAGCAGTGGTCCAGCCCGCAGCAGCCATCCAGCCAGCCCTCCTCCTGCAGCAGCAGCAGCAGCAGCAGCAACAGCGGTCCAGCCAGCAGCAGCAGCAGCAGCAGCAGCAGCATCAGCAGAAGCAGCAGCGGCCCCGGCCCCATCCGCGGCAGCAGCAGCAGCTGCGGCATTCCTGCCACCCGTGGTCGCCGTCAGTGGCAGCGTCAGTGGCAGCGTCAGCAGTGTGGGACTCTGGTCGCCCCCTCTCCAGCTTCTTCCTCCCGCTCCTCTCCCTCTGATCCTTTCCCCCCCACCCCCAGCCTGTCACTGCAGCTCCAGCTAGGGTGGTGGCCCGTCGGGCCACTGCACATGCCCAACTCTCCCCATCGCCTTCGCCATCACCGCCACCACCTTCGCCGTCGCCATCGCCTTCACCGTCACCATCTCCTGCTGTGTCCACGCTGGGACCTGCCCCTTCCCGCCACCTCCCTATAGCTCCCGTCCCTCATATCACCACCTACCCTTCTGCCGCCGTTAAACGCCCTAGTGGCACCACCACCACCTCCTCCGCTCCCAAAAAGGCCCCGCCCCGTCCTCCTTCCCCCCCCAGGATGCCATGGATGTCTCCCCGCCTGGCCCTGCTCCCTCTGCCTCCTCCTCCTCCTCCTCCTCCCCCCTCTTTATACACATACCTCCTCTCCTGTCCCGATCCTTCCCTTCTCGAGGCCCGGAATCTCTCCCTCCTCCTCCGCCAACACTTCCCTGGTGCCCCCATCTCTCTCCTCACTCCCAGACAGGATTCTGTTCTCATCTCCTCCCCCAGCCCAACCCTCCATACTGACATCCTCTCCCGCCTCCCCATCACCCATTTTGGCCCCAACGCCTCCCTCACCCCTGCTCCTTCTCTGTCTCCTACCTGCCAACCCCAACCCCCGCATCGCCCGCCGACCCTCACCGCCGTGATCACTCGGCTTAGTCCGACGGAGGAGGAGGTGTTGGCGGAGCTTCAGGCACTTCCCCATCTGGAGGTGCGTGCGGTTCGTCGCATCCACAACGCTGCCAGCCCCACCTGCCTTGTGCGGGTCTTTTCCAAGCGCGCCCCTTCCATAGACCGTCTCCTGAAGGAGGGTGCCCTCCTTTTTAACCAACGTTATAAAGTTGACACCTCCCGTTCCCCTCCTCAATCCCTCCGCTGCCAAAGGTGCTTGCGGTATAATGCACACCCGACATCTGAGTGCCGCGAGGCCCCCACCTGCCCGCACTGTAGGCAAGCCCACTTTTTACGGAAGTGTCCCAATCTCCAGTCCCCCCCCTTCCTGTAGTACCTGTAACCTCCCTCATCCTACATACTCCCAGAAATGTAAGGCCCGACCCCCTCCTACCACTCCTGAACTCACCATTCCTGTCCGCCCTCTGGACGCCCCCATCCCTCCCGGCAATTCCCTTTGCCTGCCCCCTACCGCTGAGGCCATCATCAGATTACTCACCATCGTCCTTCAGAATGTTCATCCTTTTCAGCGCCCGCACACCCTCCAACAGATATCCCTCGCCACCTGTTCCGTTTTCCAACTAAAAATGTACGCCACCTACTCCAACAACCAGGCCCATTTCACCTTCTCCCGTCTTGACACCCACGTTTAAATCCCTGTCATGGTGCGACAGCACTGTATCCTTTTCAACAACATCTGCTCCCTTCCCGACAACAAGAACCTCTTCCTGCACACCCTTGCCACCCACCGCGTAGATGTCTTCCTCCTCAATGAAACCTTCCTCCAACCCCACCACACCGTCCACACTTAGCCCTACCTCCTCCACCGCTCCAATAATCCCCTCCCGATTGCGCGAGGCGGAGTTGCCATTGGTCACCACCGCCAGATCCCAGATCGGCTCCAACCTCTCCTTCCCGACCCCACCGAACACCTGATCCTTAGTCTCTTCTTCCCCGGCCTTACCGTTACCTGCGCCACCATCTACGTCCGCCCTAACGCCCCTAATCCCTTCGACTTCCTCTCCCACGTTGGCCATACCTTCTCCTCCTATGTGATCGCCGCCAACCTCAACATCCATAGTCGTTCCGCCGCCCAGTTACGGCGGTGGCATCGGTTCCTCTCCTCCCTTCAAGGCGACCTCATCCCCATCCCCCAGCCCACCCGTCCCGAATCCAACTCCACTCCCGATGTTATCCTTTCCTCCCCCAACCTCCTTGGCCACATAACGGTGGATGTCCTGGAGCCTATTGGTAGCAACCATCTCCCTCTCCTCCTCACCATTTCAGACGGTCGTCGCCCCTGCTCCGACCCTCGCAATGACCCTCCCCCTAAGTACATCCATGACTATTCCTGTGCCAACTGGAATGCCTACCGGGATACCCTTTCCACCCAGGTTGATAGCCACCCCTTCACCTACCACCACCCTGAAGAGGTAACCCATGCCGCCTCCTTTCTCCAGCAGACCTTGTCTGTGGCTGTCGCCGTCCACCCCCACCGTCCTACATTACCCCCACAGGCCGTCCTCCTCCTCCGTGAATCCCGCCGTCTCTACCGTGCCTTCCTCTGCACACGTGACCCGGACACACTACGACGCCACTGGCAACTCCAGCGATACATTCGTAACTTGCTCGCAGCTAAGAAACGCCGGGACTGGCGACAGACATGCACCCGTTTAAATGCTACCCTACCTATCAACTCGTCCAAGTTCTGGTCCGCCTTCCGTCGCCTTACCGGAACTAAACCCTCCCCCTACTATCCTCTTCTCCATGATGATCACCCCTTCCCTGACTCCCTTAGTAAGTCCAATCACTTTGCCTCCATCCCTGATGATCCCCAGTTCGATTACTCCCTCTTCCTGGATGTCTGCGATCGAACTGACACCTCTGTCCCTCCCCTCGCACCTGGTTTCCAGTACTTGGACAACATTGCACACACGGAACTCAATGCCCCTATCACTACACAGGATCTCATTGCTACACTCCGCACAAAATGCGACACTGCTCCTAGTCACGATCGTGTCAACTACCGTCACCTTCGTGAAGCTCCTGTCTCTTTCCTCTACACCCTGGCCAGGCTCTACAATGTAGTCCTGTCCACCAGTTACTACCCCGACCTGTGGAAAACCTCCCGTATCCTGATTTTCCTTAAACCTGGCAAACCGCCATCTGCCGTCTCCTCCTACCATCCCATCAGCCTTACCTCGGTCTTCAGCAAGGTCCTGGAATCTATCCTCACCCGCCGCATCCACCAGCATCTCCGCCAGCACTGCCTCCTTCCCATTACCCAGTGTGGCTTTCGGCCGTCCTTCCCTTTCGACGATCTTCTCCTTCACCTCACTCTTCTCCTTTCTGACCAGCTTAATTCCCGTCGCTCCGCAATCTTCCTCTCCCTGGACTTCGAACGAGCTTATGACTGCGTATGGCATTCTGGTCTCCTCTTCAAGCTCCAAACCTTCGCCCTTCCCATTAACTACGTCCGTCTGATCGGCTCCTTTCTCTCCCACCGTCCTTCCTACGTCACCATCCGTAACAGAGACTCCTACACCTTTTTCCCCTCCACCAGTATGCCCCAAGGCTCCATCCTCTCCCCCCTTCTGTACCTTTTGTATACGGCGGACATGCCGCCACCGTCACCCCCCGTCCACCTTCTCCAGTTTGCCGATGACACCGCCTTCCTCGCCCTTGCCCTCACCCTGAAGCGCTCCCAACACCTTCTCCAATCCCATCTTGACCAGTTCACTGCTTGGTACAACCAGTGGTTGCTCAAGGTCAATCCCTCCAAAACCCAGGCGATCATTGTAGGCAAAACCACCCCTTCCTTCCACCTGCTTGATTTCTATCTCACCGTCTATGGCCGTCCTATCACCCTCACTCCCACCCTTAAGTACCTTGGCGTCACCCTCAACCGTCGCCTCTCCTGGACTCCCCATCTCCGGACAATCCAAGCCAAGGCACGCTCCAGACTCCGTCTCCTCAAGCTCCTTTCCGGCTGTACGTGGGGTCTGGACCCCTCCACCATGTTCCACACCTATAAATCCCTCACCCGCCCTATCCTTTGTTACGCCCATCTGGCCTGGATCTCCGCCCCCCCCCTACCTTTTATAAATCCCTACAAATCCTTGAACGCCATGCTCTCCGCCTTGCCTATCGAATCCGTCTCCCCTCCCCCACAAGGATCCTGTATGATCTCATCCCCTTCCCCCACCTCCTCCTTTTCCTTGAAAGGATACGGATCCTGTACACCTCCCACAAACTCGATCCTCCTCATCCGCTTCTCTCACCCATCCTCTCCCACCCCTGCCCGCTGCCACGCCTGTATTCCCACGTCCCACCCAGTCTCCATCTCTCCACCCTCCTTACCCTCTCGCAAGGTGGCTTCTGCCAGCTCCCCCTCCCTGATGATGTCCTCCTCCCCTCCATCTACCCCTCCTATCAACTTTGATCCTCCCCCCCACTTCCTGTGTCCTTCCCTTTAGGCACCCTCCCTCCCTTCCTTTTCCTTTATCCCCGTCCCCTCCCTCCACCCCTCTTCCCCCGTGCTTCCCCTCCCCCTTCCTCCCTTCCCCGTCTCCCCTGCAAATGGCATCTGCTCTCCCCTCTCCTTCTCCCATCCCCCCTCCTCCTCTCTTGGCAGGTCCCCGGACTTGTACACGGTTAGTGAACATTCGCGCGCCGGAGATCAACGCCTTGTGCTCTGTGTGTGCCATCGTTTTGTGCTTAAGTGGTTCAGTGTTATTCGTTTTGTGCACCTACATTCACGTGTGACAATTATCGTTTCTGTCTGTGTCCAAGTGTCTGAACAATTTTATCTTGGAATCTACGCCCATGAACGGCACCTTGTATTTTAAAAAGTGTTTGTCTCCATTTATATGTCCACCATCTTTTTTCTCTAATTTTCTTCATTGTATCTTTGTGTTTCTCTGCGGCCAAAGAGTGGCGAAGTATGCTGCTGCAGGCGTGCCTGTATACAGGTTTAAAAGTGACAATAAAGGAAAAAAAATCCTCTGGCAGTTATTGTTATTGGCTCACAGCTCTCACTCTCTGGCAGTTATTTGGCTACCATTACAGGTAACCTGGAAGTTGGTAACGGAATAACTGTGTGTCTGTGTTCCTGACACAGTGACTCCAGTCTTAGACCCCGGTGATATTTCAGAGAGGATAGTTACTGGAGCGAACAAATATTTATGTACTTCTTCGGAAATAGCCGCTGGCCATCGCGAATGACAAATAACATGTCAGGAAGTATAACATAATACAGTTGAATATAATAATTATTATCCTCATCAATTGTCAGGAGATTGTCAAAATATGTGAATATATTACAGTAATTGCTAATCTTTACAGAATTGATACACTGTCAGAATAAAACACAGTTACGCACTTTTAATAAATTTATCATACACAGTATACCCGATCTTGACTGTTGTAACCAAGTGCTGTCAAAACTGAAATATAGCAGAATTTTTCCCTAAGCTGGTCTATCAGTCTCTGTTACGATATTCATGTACAGAGAAGAAGGAGGGGTCAATGGAAGCGTCTGATTCCACCTGTCTGCTTCGACGTAAAGGTGTTGTGGTGTGTGAATGTCATTACGGCACGGTGTTTACGATTTTTTTTCTAGCTGTGATGTTTTGTGTATTTATGGAGTATTAAATGTGATTTAATTTATGTAGGGATGATTGATTTGTGGACTTTTGGGATTGTGGTTTCATTTTCGCAGTTGTAGGTGTTGGTTTTTTGGCATCAGTAGCTGTGGTGGACCTATATAGGTCACCGGAAATGACCGATTCCCATTTTCATAGTTGTAAGTGTTGATATTTTGGTATCGTCATCTGAGGTTTACCTATGTAGGTCAAGCGAAATGTCCGATTCCAATTTTCGTGCTTTTAGTTGTGAGTATTGGTGTTTTGGTATGGTCACCTATGTTTGACCGATAGTGTTCAAGGGAAGTGTCCGATTCCTACAGATTTTTGTTGGTGTAGCAGAATGCTGTATTTTTTTCTCTTTTTGTTCTTCATTTTGTGTTTTGGGATCATGGTGTGTTTTTTTTTACTAGCTTGTCCTCACCCTAAAACCCCAAACTTCCCGCAGTTGTCCCATTGGTTTGATTGCATTTTCGGTGGGAGATGTTATTGTATTACTTATATGTATCTTCATGTTTGTTGCCATGTGTATGTAGTGACATCATAGACACACTTAAAATAGCCATTTCCGGCATATTGATGACAGGTGGAATCAGACACTTCTGTATCAAATAGTCTTTCAAACACACTGTAAACCGTGCTTTATCTGAAACCAAGTTTTTAATGGTTGCTGACTTACTGGCAGTTTATTGAAAATGCATGTTCCTGAATATTGGACCCCTTTTGGACCACGATAAGTGATTTTAGGTCTTTATGTAGCTTGCTATTCATATTTCTAGTACTGATATTACGTATTGAGCTATTGGTTGGGAATACTTGTAACAAATTTCATTAAGGAATAAATATACTAGGAAGCAGTGGTTAGAATACAAAGTTCCTTGAACAGGTTCCTACATGATGTTCTTGAATTGATACCACAAACGATTTTTATTACACGCCTTTACATGCGAAAAACTTTTGCTACGTTTGATGAGTTACCACCTTATGAAATAATAGAGTGAAAAAATGTGGTATGCCCTTCCCAACTGAATTTATTATTGAGTTGTAGTCCCAGAAATATAACACTGTCAACCTTTTCGATCTGCATGGCTTCATATGTTATAAACATGCTGTAGCTGGAGAAATCGAGCAGTTTCCAAATCTCACATAAAACTTGGTTTAGCGTACTCACACTTTCCCCAATAGGACTATCTTTTACAGCACAGGAGTAAACGAATCTGTCACATTACGTAGATTATTTTGTTGTATTACAAGGCAGTACTTTTTATTCTATAATGTGAGCAGCACAAGAAATTAAGCTTCGAATTTAACCTACAGTACCCAGTTTACATATTACTTCATACTTAAAAACGCATGTTGTTAACATTTTACTTAAACAGTGCTGTGGCGAAGTTCCGTGTACTTTCTGTTGCAGCTGCGAAAATAATATTTCTAATAGCGACCGATAACCTACAGACATATAATACGAAACACTAATAATCGTTCTAACATCAACTAAAATGTACCCGGAGTTAATAAGCTAAGGTTATGACACGATTCATACAACATTCCTGCCATTTCACACTACTCGCAGTTATACTGATAACTAAACTGGTGGATTCCAACTATGTCGTTATTTAACTGTAGCTCCTCGGAGTACTCGGTATTCGCTAGCGAAAAATAACTTGGCAGTTATTAGTAACCGTTAACAATAACGGTTATCAAAGAATAACTGGAACTGTGATAACGGTTATTCCAGAATAACCGTTTGGCCCACCTCTAATTTCCCTGCTCTCGACTGCTCTCAGTCTCTGCCTTCTGGAGGTGGCAAAAAATAACGTAACTGATAGAAATAACCGGTTACTGAAAAGTAACAGTTACTGCGATAACCGTTCCTCTGATACAGGCAGTTATTTCAATAACTGTCTAATGTCAACAGTGCCTCGCGCCACCTGTTGACCGAAGATCGTACTATGCTTTCCCGTCAACTCATTGGAGATCTGGCTAGGAACTAAGGAGAGGGTAGACCATTTGGAAGGCGTTCTATAGGCCATGGGAATAACTGTGAGACTGCGCGCCATCTGTTAGTAAGAACTGTGTACTATATCGTGCGCCTTCGTTACTTTTAGCACAAACAATTAAATAAGGTTAATGTCCAAACGGTGGCTGATAGGAGCTGCAGTACAGGCATTAACAAGTACGGTCGTTCCCTTAAGCCACCGCCTCATATGTCAATTTAGCTTGGACGGGTTGTATAAAGAGAGGTACCATAAGGAATTCGAGTGACTATGGAAATAACTGTCAGAGATCGGTATTTTCCTCTGGCAGTTATCGTTATTGGCTCACAGTTCTCGCACTCTGGCAGTTATCGGACTACCATTACAAGTAACCTGGAAGTTGGTAACGGAATAACTGTGTGTCTGTGTTCCTGATACAGTGACTCCAGTCTCAGAACCCGGTGATATTACAGAGACGATAGTTACTGGAGCGAACAAATATTTACGTACTTCTTCGGAAATAGCCCATGCCTATCGCGAATGACAAATAACATGTCAGGAAGTATAACATAATACAGTGGAATATAATAATTATTATCCTCATCATTTGTCAGGAGATTGTCAAAATATGTGAATATATCACAGTAACTGCTAATATTTACAGAATTGGTACACTGACAGAATAAAACACAGTTACGTACTTTTAATAAATGTATCGTACACAGAATACCCGATCTTGACTGTTGTAACCAAGTGCTGTCAAAACTGAAATATAGCAGAATTTTTCCCTAAGCTGGTCTATCAGTCTCTGTTACGATATTCATGTACAGAGAAGAAGGAGGGGTCAATGGAAGCGTCTGATTCCACCTGTCTGCTTCGACGTAAAGGTGTTGTGGTGTGTGAATGTCATTACGGCACGGTGTTTACGATTTTTTTTCTAGCTGTGATGTTTTGTGTATTTATGGAGTATTGAATGTGATTTAATTTATGTAGGGATGATTGATTTGTGGACTTTTGGGATTGTGGTTTTATTTTTTGCAGTTGTAGGTGTTGGTTTTCTGGCATCAGTAGCTGTGGTGGACTTATATAGGTCACCGGAAATGACCGAATCCCATTTTAATAGTTGTTTGTGTTGATGTTTTAGTATCGTCATCTGAGGTTTACCTATGTAGGTCAAGGGAAATGTCCGATTCCAATTTTTGTACTTTTAGTTGTGGGTATTGGTGTTTTGGTATGGTCACCTGTAGTTGACCTATATTGTTCAAGGGAAGTGTCCGATTCCTGCAGATTTTTGTTGGTGTAGCAGAATGCTGTATTTTTTTTTCTTTTTGTTCTTCATTTTGTGTTTTAGGATCATGGTGTGTTTTTTTTACTAGCTTGCCCTCACCCTAAAACCCCCAACTTCCCGCAGTTGTCCCATTGGTTTGATTGTATTTTTGGTGGGAAGTGTTATTGTATTATTTATATGTATCTTCGTGTTTGTTGCCATGTGTATGTAATGATGTCATAGACACACTTAAAATAGCCATTTCCGGCATATTGATGATGGGTGGAATCAGACACTTATGTATCAAATAGTCTTTCAAACACACTGTAAACCGTGCCTTATCTGAAACCAAGTTTTTAATGGTTGCTGACTTACTGGCAGTTTATTGAAAATGCATGTTCCTGAATATTGGACCCCTTTTGGACCAAGGTAAGTAATTCTAGGTCTTTATGTAGATTACTGTTCCCAGTTCTAGTACTGATATTATGTATTAAGCTATTGGTTAGAAATACTTGTAACAAATTTCATTAAGGAATAAATATACTAGGAAGCAGTGGTTAGAATACAAAGTTCCTTGAACAGGTTCCTACATGATGTTCTTGAATTGATACCACAAACGGTTTTTATTACACGCTTTTACATGCGAAAAACTTTTGCTACGTCTGATAAGTTACCACAGAATATGCTCCCTTATGAAATAATAGAATGAAAAAATGTGGTATGCCCTTCCCAACTGAATTTATTATCGAGTTGTAGTCCCAGAAATGTAACACTGTCAACCTTTTCGATCTGCATGTCTTCATATGTTATAAACATGCTGTCGCTGGAGAAATCGAGCAGTTTCCAAATCTGACATAAAACTTGGATTAGCGAACTCACACTTTCCCCAATAGGACTATCTTT
Source organism: Schistocerca serialis cubense (assembly GCF_023864345.2). Classification (NCBI taxonomy): domain Eukaryota; kingdom Metazoa; phylum Arthropoda; class Insecta; order Orthoptera; family Acrididae; genus Schistocerca; species Schistocerca serialis. The sequence continues at coordinate 863,535,555 of NC_064641.1, read as the reverse complement.
TACAGCACAGGAGTAAACGAATCTGTCACATTACGTAGATTTTTGTTGTATTACAAGGCTGTACACTTTATTCTATAATGTGAGCAGCACAAGAAATTAAGCTTCGAATTTAGCCTACAGTACTCAGTTTAGATATTACTTCATACTTAAAAACGCACGTTGTTAACATTTTACTTAAACAGTGCTTTGGCGAAGTTCCGCGTACTTTCTGCCGCAGCTGCGAAGATAATATTTCTAATAGCGACCGATAACCTACAAACATATAATATGAAACACTAATAATCGTTCTAATATCAACTAAAATGTACCCGGAGGTAATAAGCTAAGGTTATGACACGATTCATACGACATTCCTGCTATTTCACACTACTCGCAGTTATACTGATAACTAAACTGATGGATTCCAACTATGTCGTTATTTAACTGTCGGAGTATTCGGTATTCGCTAGCGAAAAATAACTTGGCAGTTATTAATAAAGGTTAACGATAACTGTTATCGAAGAATAACTGGAACTGTGATAACGGTTACTCCAGAATAACCGTTTGGCCCACCTCTACTGCCTCCCTTAAGGCCCGTCCACACGCAACGATCTGTCTGCGCAAATGTCTGCGCACATCACATCTGCGCAGACAGATCGTTGCGTGTGAACAGAAGATTTGCACCAACCTGAGGTGTGTGCAAACCTGGAAGTTGGAGTTGGAGGTTTGAGCGAAACCTCTCAAATCTGTCGGTTCAAACCACATCTGCGCAGACAAGTTGGAGCGTGTGGACAGGAGATCGTCGCAAATCTGGCGCGAAACAGCTGTTTGCTCAGTCTAGTGTTTGTATTTGTGTGCACAGGGCATTAAAATGGCTGATACTCGTCAGTGTTCTCGAGAGTTTGTAAGTGAATTCATTGAAATATACAGAAACCACCCATGTTTGTGGAAGATTAAAAGTAAAGAATATAGTGACCGAGACAAAAAGACAGCAGCATACAATGCTCTAATTGAAAAATTGCGGGCAGTTGGCGCCTCGGCAAACAGAGAAACGGTAATAAAAAAATAATTTCGTTGCGAACTGGCGAAATTATTTGCGGATGGATGTCGAAACTTATAATTATCTCTTAAAGTATGTAACCCCTCATATTATGAGAAAAATACTTGTATGAGAAGGGAAATTTCTCCTCATGAACGCCTGGCAGTAACATTAAGATTCCTAGCAACAGGAAGGAGATACAATGATTTGGAATTTTCATCTGCAATATCGAAACAAGCATTGAGTGAAATAAAACCCAACACATGTGAAGCTATTTACGCTTTCCTGAAAGATGAGTTCATGAAGGCAAGTCAAGTAAATTAGTCTGTCAGCGAACTGTTTACCGAAAAGAGTTATCCAAAGTTCAGAAATCTAGAAGATCTGGTGTAGGAGTAGATCAAGTATACCAGCCAACGTTATGGTATTTTGATCTACTTGGCTTTCTTAGTGATCAAGAAACGCCAAGACCAAGCAGGAGTACAATTGAAGATGAAATTGGAGTGCCAATGTGCGAGGAAATGCAACACGAGGTTATGTAAAACAAAACAGGTTCGCCCTGCAACTCTCGCAGTAAATTTACGTGACAAAACTGCTTTCGCTTTAGCAGCCACTGTCTGCACCATTTTGACCGCTTTCTCTGTTTCTTGCGGTTGGTCTGAATGTTTTTTGCAACACAAGTTGCGAACACAGACCACAACAGAACTTCCTCCATTTCTATTTTTCAAAATAACTGAATTAAATTTTGACGTTTTCGGGGAGCGTAGTCGCTTGCCACTGATATTTCTTTTCTACACCGACAGATGGCGGGCGAGTAGTAGATTGGGGTTTGTGTCGTGTGAACACACCACATTTGCAGCGATCTTTTGCATGTACAGACATCTGCGCCGATGTCTGCGCAGACAGATCGTTGCGTGTGGACCGGGCTTTACCTGGCTGTAGACTTGGCCACTGTTTCTATGTTTCGATACAGTGTATCGATATGTGGAACTGTTTCAGTTATTTCGGAACGGCTGTGGTTCACTGTTTCGAAACAGTGGTGTTTCATTCCGCCCCTGTTTCGGGTAACCGCACCAGATTCGATCTCGAGCCAGACACAGAAACTGTATCGTTGTTTCAAAATAAGGCTGTTTCAGTCCACCTGCGCTTGGAACGGACTAATTGTATCGAAACAGTGATGTTTCATTCCGCTCTGTGTCGTACGAGATTCGGGCTCGGCACAGATACTGAAACACAACATAACACTTCATGAAACACTTTCAAGACTGTCGAATTCTTTTTGACAAGCAATAGAATGAAGCTTAAGATATCCGAAAATAAAGCTTCGTTTCTAGCTGACTGTCCTGTTACGAAATGGCGTAACATCTGCTTTATAAACACTAACCAAACAATGAAACAACGCATACTATTCCCATTCAAAATAATAAATATGTGAAAATCATTCGATTAAATTACACTTTTTTTTATAACATACGCTTCTCTTTTCATGTACAGTAATCGTATTAAGAATCGCAAGTAAGCCTACAACATTTTGAGTAAAAAAAGGCTTAGACATATACATAAATTTGATCTAGGTATAGTTGCAAGCAATCTATTTGACACATCACTGATAGTGTAATGGTGAAGGGGAAGGGCTGGGAAGCATGGTGACTTTATAGTAAAGGTTCGAAACACCTTGAAAGACAAAATTTTTTTCTGTTATATTTTGTTATTTATACGAATTATTTGGCGTTATTTGTGAGTCTATAGTCACTGTGCCTATTATCCACAATGATTCCCTTTGTGTGCATGGAAATTAGCAGGATGGGTATATTACCCATACTAACGGAATGTGGGAATCCCAGTAGCATATCCGTTGTTTCTGCAGTTTGCTCCTACCTCCAGTTCCGTTCGTGGTGGTTCTTCTGTCTTCAGCTATGGCTGCCCTCAGCCAATTGAAAAGTATGAAAGTCACACAACACGAAAGCAGCGCATTTGCTGCAGGAAATACGAAACTGCCAAGACGCCCAGGTGATAGTTTCATACTTTCTGCGAAATGATTAGCGCTCTCGCACCTCATTTGTGTTTATATGGACATACTTATACAGTAGACATTCAAGATGATTAAATGTGTACGTTTATTAGATTACAAAACACAAACTGTTTCACTGTTTCGAAACAGCGTATCGAAACATTACATTGTGCTGTTTCATTTGTTTCGAAACAGTTAAGAGTTTCAGTTTGCCCATTACTACCTGGCTGTGTGCGCCTGCACCCCCTCCACTTCCCCTCTTCCACGAAGGCTGGTGCGCTGCACGTGCTAGCAGGTATCGAGACTAGTCTCTGCCGCTTCTATGCTGGCTTTTAACATAGAAGTGAACAGTCGCGCGGTTTGTGTTCATAGTCATACTTGTGTGATTTTAGCGCATATTTTCGTTCTGTCGCCAACATGAGTGAGCCAGCAACTGAATACCTTATAGAATTTTTATTAAAAACGCCTTTTTCTACATTAACGAACAAAACAAGTGCGAACTGAAGGACAAACGACCTATTCCTATACTCGGTGTAGTTTTAAGAGAAGCCAAACAAAAACGCACTTTTCAGACAGCCTGGTACGAAAAGAATACTTGGCTGACTGCGAATGCAGTTAATAACAGATTATATTGTTATATATGTCTTTTGTTCGGTGGTGAAAAGGAATGGTGCAGTGAGGCATTTGTACAATACAGAACTTCGGCAGGAAAGCACAAAAGCATCAGATATCAAAACGTCAACTGCAGAACAAATAATCATTTCAGTTATTGGGCAAAAGTAGACTTGAGCGCGCCCTTTCTGAAGCCGCTCGTCTGACTGCAACAAAATAAAATGAACAAGTTGCATCCAACAGGAGAGAATTGGCTCGTCTTATTCAGGCAATTGTATTTATTTGTAAACAAGAGCTAGCCTTTTGCGGCCATCGAGAAGACAAATCATATAGCAACTACGGTAACTATCTGGAATTATTGGATTTACTAGCTCAAGGAGAGCAGTTAATCAGAGACCATCTGTCATCATCTTCAACTTTTAAAGGAACTTCTCCAGATATACAGAATGATGTAATACAGATGATAACTTTGGAAGTTAATGAGAAAATAAAATCTAAAATTCAGGACTGCAATTTCATTTCGATTCAGGCTGATGAAACATTAGACACGTCACACAAGAGTCAAATGATTATAATATTCAGATACTGTATTGCAGACAAAATTGAGGAAAGATTTCTTGGATTTTACGATGTTTCTGGAGATTAAACTGCTGAAGGTTTGTCAAACATTATTCATGCAGTATTGAAAGAATGGAATGTGGAAGGAAAAGTGGTTAGTCAAACAGATGATGGCGCTTCAGTAATGGAAGGCAGAGAAAGAGGACTACAGCAATTGGTGAAGCAGTTCTCTCTCCAAGCGCTGTTTATTCATTGTTAAGCACACCACCTGAATTTGGTACTGTTACATGCCTCCAAAATCATATGGCAAGTACGCATGTTTGTAAGTGATAGTACTACATTCCATTCGTTTTTCAGCAAATCATCAAAACGAACTGTATTGCTAACTCAGAAAGGATTTAAACCGCCAGACACGAGCAACACTCGCTGAAACTTTCGTTCCAGGGCAGTTACAACAATATTTAGTCATTTTTCAGAGTTATATGGTGCTTTTAATAATATAATTGATGATACAGACTCTCAATGGGACCCAGAATCTTTGAGCTGTGCTGCGGGAATGAAGCGAGGAATGGATGATCCTACGTTTGCCTACTTGCTTTGCATCTACAGCGGGTGCTTTGTTTATGTCGATCATCTCTTAAATGTTCTTTAGTCAAAATCTGTCAGTACAACTGTTTGCCACGACGAAATAAGAATTGTTTTGAGAAACTTATGACAATTAAGAACGGAAACATTCGTTGATGAATGCATTAAATGCAGCTTCTGTTTGAATGGCAACTTATCATTTGACAGTCAAAAGACACCTCTCAGGGCATTAACTTACGAGATAATGGATTTGCAAATTGTTCAGATGGAAAGAAGATTTAAAGAGTTTATCCCAAATTCTGTTTGTTGAACTTCTGAACGAAACGTGTTTCCCAAACTATCAAAAAGAATTCCCAAAGTTGAAACTGCTTCAGTTATTAGAACAGTATCCCTTTTACGAACAAGAACAACTTGAGCATGAACTGTGTAACATATACGCTGATGAGAAAAAACACTTATCTCCAAGAATCCTCTTAAAGTACATCGCCAACAATGATTCAAACTCTGTTTATGAAGAAACAACGAAGTTCCTGCTTTTGGTTTTGACCCTACGCGCAATTATAGCAAGCACTGAACGAAGCAAGAGTACTCTTAAACGAGTGAAGAATTATTTAAGGAATTCAATGTCCATCACTCGGCTGTCGTGTTTCAGCACGTTAGCAATAGAAAAGACACTACTTGGAGAGCTATCCAGTGATCGGATCTTTGTAGACCAAGTTATAGACTTATTCGTGTAAAGAAAAGACAGGTGCATTGCACTTGTGTACAAGAAAATATAAGTGCTTCATCTCTTGCTGCTGGAGTTCTACAAATTTGTCATCCTTTCTTGAACAAGTTAGCTATTATTATTATTATTAACATTATTATTATTATTATTATTTGTGGCGGTGGTAGTGGTAGTAGTAGTAGTTGTTGTTGTTGTTTTATTTGATGCATTTTGTTTCATTTGTTAAATTATTGTTTATTGTACTATTTTGTCTCTGTATAATAACTGTAGAGTCTCCCCAACCTTTACAACCACGCTACGCCACTATGTGATTGTTTGTTTTACATAACTGGCTGGCAAAAACGTATACTTTAAAATCATGTAATTTTGGGAGAGAGAGAGAAAAGGGGGGGGGGGGTGGGGAGGGGTAGCGAGGGAGGGATTGATTAACGTTTGATAATGTCAACGAAATAAATGTTATAAACTTGATAAAAATGTTTGTGATTTAATGTCAGTGAACCTATTTACTTTGGAAAAGATTGTGCTATTTAAGTTGATTGTTGAAGAAACTGCAGATAGTTCACAATTAGGACTGATTAATGGCATTTTATTATTTTGCCGAAAAATGGATTAAGGACCACAGCATAGCTGTGTACATGGAGTTATCAATTCATAATACCATTTTTTCAGACTCATAGTTTCATTGTCTTGCGTCTGAAAGTTCTTGACTTTCCCATTTGTGCAATGTGTACATCAGGACGAAAACGAAGATACAGCAGTTGACTTGTTTACACGCTGACGTGCAACCCCTGGTCCGTGATGCGGTGTGCAACTACGGTTTCACAGAGCCGATCTTCCATGGCAGACTCGAAGCGTTACGAGACTATGGACAAAACACATGAGTTGTCAGTGGCTCAATGTCCGACGTCTTGTAGCGCAAATGGTCTGATTTATAAGTGTTGGCCGGTCGGGGTGGCCGAGAGGTTCTAGGCGCTACAGTCTGGAACCACGCGACCGCTACGGCCGCAGTTTCGAATCCTGCCTCGGGCATGGATGTTTGTGATGTCCTTAGGTTAGTCAGGTTTAAGTAGTTCTAAGTTCTAGGCGACTGATGACCTCAGAAGCTAAGTCCCATAGTGCTCAGAGCCATTTAAACGGCTTTTCGTAAGTGTTGGAATTTACAGTTTTCGTTGACATCCCATGAATTTTTTGTGTTGTGGTTAAAGAACGAAATTCTTTTCCTTGAATCCGAACTAGGACGGCACCATTACAAACATGGTGCATAAAAGTAAAAAATACTCACATACAGATAGCGAATGAAGCTATCATTACAGCAAGAATTTGAGAAAAAACGTATTACAACCTATTTGTAGTTAAAATTACAAATAGTTTACAAACATTTGTGTACCGGTAGTTTATGTGGCAAACAGTTTAACCACAATGTAGTATGTTATGAAAGAAATTCGCATGGATTAGAAATTGGCTGTAGTACACTATGTGATCAAAAGTATCCAGACACCTGGCTGAAAATGACTTACAAGTTCGTGGCGCCCTCCATCGGTAATGCTGGAATTCAGTACGGTGTTGGCCCACCCTTAGCCTTGAAGACAGCTTCCACTCAGGTGCTGGAAGGTTTCTTGGGGAATGGCAGCCCATTCTTCACGCAGTACTGCACTGAGGAGAGGTATCGATGTCGGTCCTTGAGGCCTGACACGAAGTCGGCGTTCCAAACATCCCAAAGGTGTTCTGTAGGATTCAGGTCAGGACTCTGTGCAGGCCAGTCCATTACAGAGTTGTTACTGTCGTGTAACCACTCCGCCACAGGCCTTGCGTTATGAACAGGTGCTCGATCGGGTTGAAAGATGCAACCGCCATCCCCGAATTGCTCTTCAACAGTGGGAAATAAGAAGGTGCTTAAAACATCAATGTAGGCCTGTGCTGTGTTAGTGCCACGTAAAACAATAAGGGATGCAAGCCCCCTCCATGAAAAACGCGACCACACCATTTCACCACCGCTTCCAAATTGGATCGTCTGTACGCGAGATTTCCACACTCCTAAACTTCCCTCGACCATGAAATACAAGTTTTGTCACCTCCAGCCTGTCATAGTACTTGCAATGGACCCTGATGCAGGTTGGAATTCTCGTGTGATGGTGTGGATAAAAGTCTGCCTATCACACATTACGACCCTCTTCAACAGTCGGCGGTCTCTGTCAGTCAACAGACGAAACTGACCTGTGCGCTTTTGTGCTGTACTGTCCCTTTACGTTTCCACTTCACTATCACGTCGGAAACAGTGGGCCTAGGGATGTTTAGGAGTGTGGAAATCTCGCGTACAGACGTATGACACAAGTGACACCCGATCACATGACGACGTGCAAAGTCCGTGAGTTCCGCGGAGCGCCCCATTCTGCTCTCTCACGATGTATAATGACTATTGAGGTCGCTGATATGGAGTACCTGGGTAGGTGGCAGCATAATGCACCTAATATGACAAACCTATGTTTTTAGGGGTGTCCGCATACTTTTGATCACACAGTGTATCACAGGAGCTCAGGAAGTGAGCATCTGTCACACGATCGGTGAGGAAAAAAAGGTCCATTCTGGTTTTCTGTTCCCTCAGTGGTTGTTGTTAGTATTAAGTATGTGCAGACCAAAAATACTCCTGTTCTTCCAGTGTGGCGCTTGTATGCAGAAAGGTCGGAGAGACATTGCTGCGTTGGAGTGACAATCGCATTAATTAGCGGGTGGTCATTTGTGCATCTCTGGTTGTTCGTAGGCAGTTGGCTCATGAACAATACCGACAGTTCCTATTCTGTATAGTTACAGGCGACGAGATGTGGTGTCTTTACGCTAAATACGGAAAAGAAAGGAATGGTTGAGGTCAAACAAAGCAGACGAAGACTTGGGCGCATCCATAAAAGATGATGATATGCATTTGCTGGAACAGCGGCAGTGAGGTGTACCGTGGATTCCTTCCCCGAGGCGTAACCATCACTGCCGACATTAATTGTCAACAACTGGCGTGAGACGTTTCGCTGATGCAATCCAAGAACAAAGACCAGGAAGGCTGCGTGAAGTGTCGATACTCCATGATAACGCTAGCCCGCATTCTGCTACACTGACAAAAAACAGTATGCAAGAGTTGGGTTGGGAAGTCATTCCGCACCCACCTTATTCATCTGATCTTGCGCCCCCAGACTTTCGCCTTTTCCGCTATCTGTGCGGACAACCTTCAAGAAACTACTTTTCCTTACGAAAATACGCTCCAAACATGACTCTGCGGTTCTTCGCTTCAAAACCACATGATTTCTACAATCGCGAAATCGAGAAGTTACCCCAGCGTTGGCAAATTGTTGTAAATAGTTAAGGTGAATTTATATTAAGGACTAAAGTCTCTGTTATGTTGTGTTTATTAAACTTTTGGATAAAAGCTACGAACTTATGCACCAACCCATAAATGCATTTAGTAACAGTCCAGGTGACACATACCGTTTCTAAAATAGTACAGAGCAGTAGACACAAGCAAAGAAAATTGTCGTTGCAAACACGACTAATATCCAGTTTTATAGCGAATCTTAATAAATAATTATTCCTGTGCTGTTATAACTGAAGTGACGTCCAATTTTCAATTTCAGCTCAGACATGGATATGCTCCAAACTGTGGCAAATGACACAATATCACAAGTATCAGTCTGGTTTCGAGTTAATGGGTTCCTGCTTAATGAGAGTAAAACTCAAAAGATTGTATTTAGTTTAAGAGATCTGCCCCTAGCAGACTTCATGTATAGTGTTAAGTTCTTAGGTATTGTTCTAGGTAGTAAATTGACTTAGGAACCACATATTAAATGCATTAGTGCAAGGCTGTCTAGAGTGGTGTATTTGTTAAGAAATTTAAAAAACCATGTACCTGCGGCCTATGTAAGATCGGCCTACTTTGCTTTTTTTCAGAGGATTACATCTTATGGGCTTTTAATATGGGGCAATAGCTCACATCTTCAGGACATTTTGGTACTTCAGAAGAAAGTAATTCGAATTATCACAAACAGTGATAAACTGGCCCACTGCAAACCACTGTTTATCAACTTAAAAATATTAACTGTTATAAACATGTATATTTACACTGCCCTACTGCATATAAAGAGCGACTTATCAGAATACCAGCGTAGTAGAGATGTACACTCTCATGGAACAAGAAATAGTAGCCATCTTGACATACCTTACTACAGATTATCCAAGTCACTGAACAGTTACGAAGTGGTGGGTATGAAGATGTTTAACAAACTGCCACTAGAATGAGTAGAAGCTCCATTTGATTTATTTAAAGACAAATTATTCAGTTGGTTAGCTGTAAATCCTTGCTACTCACTTCAGGAATTTTATGACTGTAAAATATCATAATGGTACCGGTTTGGATAGTACAGCGTAATTTCTTTAACTGAGTAATTTATGATGCAATGTTTTTCGTATTATTTGATTTTAAATATTGTATTATATGGAAAACCAATAGTGACATATTGATCTTCAACCCATGTATATATGCTGTATAACTTGTATTTTTCTAACTTGACTTTGTCAATTGCTGTAATAGCTAAACGACAATAAAATTTCATTCAGTTCAATTCAATTCAGTTGACTTTTACAAAGCCTTTCAGCCACAAGAAATGATCATCACTGTCAAAAGAAGACCAATAAAATAGTGAATACCACGGAGCTGTCGTCGGTGAATATCTGTCGGCTTCAGCGGCGGTGTGTATTAACTACGTGTCATCTGTTGAAATGACATGTTAAGTTGCTGAAATGGCGTCAAATAGAACGAATTGCACCAGACGGCCGAACCACCCGGCCAGTAATGCTATACGATCATTTCATTTCACCTTTTGAAGTGGGCGACTTCTCTCACAAGTTCGAATCTACCTACCAAGAATTATCCAGTGCAGTTCCAAATGCAATTTTTTTACACCATCATCAGTTTCCTAATGTTTTTTAACTTACTGAGAGCTGCGCATACGGTTCTTGAAGTGACGTCAATTTGCTGCGCGAAATTAATTAAATGTTTCTTAATAGCAAACCTGAGGTCCAGACAGAACGAAGATCGATAAACTAACACCAAACATCTTATCCAGATTCCACTTTAAATATAGGAACATTTTTAACCGTATTTGTATTCTGTAATATATACAGTTCTCCAACTTCATTTTTAGGAGATGCATTGACAGGAAAGTATCATCCGGGTGGGGAATTGGCAGACCTTCCATATTCACACTTTCTGCTCACCTTAAAAGACGTGGACATGACATCTTGACCTAAAATGAGACCAGTCCGAGAAATAGGTGTCTATTTGACCTTTAAAATAAAAAAAGGCCTCCATTTCTCCGTTTTCTCCCTCGTTTTTCGAAAACGTACCATAGACATCATTACGTAACGTTTCATTATGGGCTATCACAGTTTTTAAATATTTACTTACAGAAGAAGAAAGAGATGTCTGAGGTTGTGACAAAAATTTAGAACACAACTGGTTCTGTAGACTGTATCTTGATGTGTTGTTGTTGTGGTCTTCAGTCCTGAGACTGGTTTGATGCAGCTCTCCATGCTACCCTATCCTGTGCAAGCTTCTTCATCTCCCAGTACTTATTGCAACCTACATCCTTCTGAATCTGCTTAGTGTATTCATCTCTTGGTCTCCCTCTACGATTTCTACCCTCCACGCTGCCCTCCAATGCTAAATTTATGATCCCTTGATGCCTCAGAACATGACCTACCAACCGGTCATCTCTTCTTGTCAAGTTGTGCCACAAACTCCTCTTCTCCCCAATCCTCTTCAATACCTCCTTATTAGTTATGTGATTTAGCCATCTAATCTTCAGCGTTCTTCTGTAGCACCACATTTCGAAAGCTTCTATTCTCTTCTTGTCCAAACTATTTATCGTCCATGTTTCACTTCCATACATGGCTACACTCCACACAAATACTTTCAGAAACGACTTCCTGACACTTAAATCTATACTCGGCGTTAACAAATTTCTCTTCTTCAGAAAAGCTTTCCTTGCCATTGCCAGTCTACATCTTCTCTGCTTCGACCATCATCAGTTATTTTGCTCCCCAAATAGCAAAACTCCTTTACTATGTTAAGTGTCTCATTTACTAATCTAATTCCCTCAGCATCGCCTGACTTAATTCGACTATACTCCATTATCCTCGTCTTGCTTTCGTTGGTGTTCATCTTATATCCTCCTTTCAAGACAGTGTCCATTCCGTTCAACTGTTCTTCCAAGTCCTTTGCTGTCTATGACAGAATTACGATGTTTATTTCTTCTCCATGGATTTTAATACCTACTCCGAGTTTTTCTTTTGTTTCCTTTACTGCTTGCTCAATATACAAATTGAATAACATTGGGACAGGCTACAACCCTGTCTCACTCCCTTCCCAACCGCTGCTTCCCTTTCATGCCCCTCGACTCTTATAACTCACATCTGGTTTCTGTACAAATTGTAAACAGCCTTTCGCTCACTGTATTTTACCCCTGCCACCTTTAGAATTTGAAAGAGAGTATTCCAGTCAACATTGTCAAAAAGCTTTCTCTAAGTCTACAAATGCTAGAAACGTAGGTTTGCCTTTCCTTAATCTTTCTTCTAAGATAAGTCATAAGGTCAGTATTGCCTCACGTGTTCAATATTTCTACAGAATCCAAACTGATCTTCCCCGAGGTCGGCTTCTACCAGTTTTTCCATTTGTGTGTAAAGAATTCGCGTTAGTATTCTGCAGCTGTGACTTATTAAACTAAAATAAATGGCGTGTGACGAGGGCCTCCCGTCGGGTAGACCGCTCGCCTGGTGCAAGTCTTTCGATTTGACGCCACTTCGGTGACTTGCGCGTCGATGGGGATGAAATGATGATGAAACACACACAACACCCAGTCATCACGAGGTAGAGAAAATGCCTGGCCCCGCCGGGAATCGAACGCAGGACCCCGTGCGCGGGAAGTGAGAATGCTACCGCAAGACCACGAACTGTGGACACTTATTAACCGATAGTTCGGCAATTTTCACATCTGTCAACATCTGCTTTCTTTGGGTATTTCGCCTGTCTCATACATCTTGCTCACCAGATGGTAGAGTTTTGTTTGGACTGGCTCTCCCAAGGCCGTCAGTAGTTCCAATGGAATGTTGTCTACGCCCGGGGCCATGTTTCGACTCAGGTCTTTCAGTGCTCTGTCGAACTCTTCACGCAGTATCGTATCTCCCATTTCGTCTTCATCTACATCCTCTTCTATTTCCATAATATTGTCCTCAAGTACATCGCCCTTGTAAGACCCTCTATATTCTCGTTCCACCTGTCCGCTTTCCCTTCTTTGCTTAGAACTGGGTTTCCACCTGAGCTCTTCATATTAATGCACGTGGTTCCTTTTTCTCCAAAGGTTTCTTTAATTTTCCTGTAGGCAGTATCTATCTTACCCCTAGTGAGATAAGCCTCTACATCCTTTCATTTGTCCTCTAGCCATCCCTGCTTAGCCATTTTGCACTTCCTGTCGATCTCATTTTTGAGACGTTTGTATTCCTGTTTGCCTGCTCCATTTACTGCATTTTTATATTTTCTCCTTTCATCAATTAAAGTCAATATTTCTTCTATTACCCAAGGATTTCTACTAGCCCTCTTCTTTTTACCTACTTGATCCTCTGCTGCCTTCACTACTTCATCCCTCAGAGCTACCCATTCTTCTTCTACTGTACTTCTTTCCCTCATTCCTGTCGATTGTTCCCTTATGCTCTCTCTGAAACTCTGTACAACCCCTGGTTTAGTCAGTTTATCCATGTCCCATCTCCTTAAATTCCCACCTTTTTGCAGTTTCTTCAGTTTTAATCTACAGTTCATAACCAACAGGTTGTGGTCAGAGTCCACATCTGCCCCTGGAAATGTCTTACAATTTAAAACCTGGTTCCTAAATCTCTGTCTTACTATTATATAATCTATCTGATACCTTCTAGTATCTCCAGGATTCTTACATGTATACAACCTACTTTTACGATTCTTGAACGAAGTGTTAGCTATGATGAAGTTATGCTCCGTGCAAAATTCTACCAGATGGCTTCCTCTTTCATTTCTTACCCCCTATCCGTATTCACCTAGGTTAAAGTTAGATATAGTGTATCTTGATAGCTTGTATAATCGTTCATTTTCGTTTTAAATGTAATATTTCCATTTATTTCTCTAACTGACTGTATTGTGGCTATGGATGCCACAGGGAAAGTGTATAGTGTTAAATGCACTTGCCATGGATTTCACAATTAATATATTATTCCATTAGAACCTGAGGAGCTGATTTTTAACTATAGTGGCAGTAACAAAATTATGGCCGTGCGGTTCTAGGCACTACAGTCTGGAGCCGAGCGACCGCTATGGTCGCAGGTTCGCATCCTGCCTCGGGCATGGATGTGTGTGATGTCCTTAGGTTAGTTAGGTTTAATTAGTTCTAAGTTCTAGGCGACTGATGACCTAAGAAGCTAAGTCGCATAGTGCTCAGAGCCATTTGACCCAGTAACAAAATTAGACAGGTCAAGGTCACTTCGGATTGCGGTGTAGCCAGTTAGTGATAATTTCAAATCTCGATAAAAATTCTGAAAAATGTATTAAGACATTTCTTTTCATAGTCTAGAATATGATAGAGTACTTTCCAAAAGAAAATTCTAGCCAGTCATTACGACAAAAACTGTACTTAGATAAATTTTCAAGAAAAATTATTTAATTCATCCTTTGGAAAAAAACAAAAGCACCAACATATTTGAGCTGAAAAAAATATGAACATTATCCGAGTTCCTAGACGCATGTGATACTTATTTTATCGTGAAAATACACTCCTGGAAATTGAAATAAGAACACCGTGAATTCATTGTCCCAGGAAGGGGAAACTTTATTGACACATTCCTGGGGTCAGATACATCACATGATCACACTGACAGAACCACAGGCACATAGACACAGGCAACAGAGCATGCACAATGTCGGCACTAGTACAGTGTATATCCACCTTTTGCAGCAATGCAGGCTGCTATTCTCCCATGGAGACGATCGTAGAGATGCTGGATGTAGTCCTGTGGAATGGCTTGCCATGCCATTTCCACCTGGCGCCTCAGTTGGACCAGCGTTCGTGCTGGACGTGCAGACCGCGTGAGACGACGCTTCATCCAGTCCCAAACATGCTCAATAGGGGACAGATCCGGAGATCTTGCTGGCCAGGGTAGTTGACTTACACCTTCTAGAGGACTTTGGGTGGCACGGGATACATGCGGACGTGCATTGTCCTGTTGGAACAGCAAGTTCCCTTGCCGGTCTAGGAATGGTAGAACGATGGGTTCGATGACGGTTTGGATGTATCGTGCACTATTCAGTGTCCCCTCGACGATCACCAGTGGTGTACGGCCAGTGTAGGAGATCGCTCCCCACACCATGATGCCGGGTGTTGGCCCTGTGTGCCTCGGTTGTATGCAGTCCTGATTGTGGCGCTCACCTGCACGGCGCCAAACACGCATACGACCATCATTGGCACCAAGGCAGAAGCGACTCTCATCGCTGAAGACGACACGTCTCCATTCGTCCCTCCATTCACGCCTGTCGCGACACCACTGGAGGCGGGCTGCACGATGTTGGGGCGTGAGCGGAAGACGGCCTAACGGTGTGCGGGACCGTAGCCCAGCTTCATGGAGACGGTTGCGAATGGTCCTCGCCGATACCCCAGGAGCAACAGTGTCCCTAATTTGCTGGGAAGTGGCGGTGCGGTCCCCTACGGCACTGCGTAGGATCCTACGGTCTTGGCGTGCATCCGTGCGTCACTGCGGTCCGGTCCCAGGTCGACGGGCACGTGCACCTTCCGCCGACCACTGGCGACAACATCGATGTACTGTGGAGACCTCACGCCCCACGTGTTGAGCAATTCGGCGGTACGTCCACCCGGCTTCCCGCATGCCCACTATACGCCCTCGCTCAAAGTCCGTCAACTGCACATACGGTTCACGTCCACGTTGTCGCGGCATGCTACCAGTGTTAAAGACTGCGATGGAGCTCCGTATGCCACGGCAAACTGGCTGACACTGACGGCGGCGGTGCACAAATGCTGCGCAGCTAGCGCCATTCGACAGCCAACACCGCGGTTCCTGGTGTGTCCGCTGTGCCGTGCGTGTGATCATTGCTTGTACAGCCCTCTGGCAGTGTCCGGAGCAAGTATGGTGGGTCTGACACAACGGTGTCAATGTGTTCTTTTTTCCATTTCCAGGAGTGTATAATCGTATTCCAAGATAAAAAAATTATTTAAAATACTGATACGAGATGTGAAACTGTTTCGTCAGTGTAACGAAAAATGTCGTTGCGGATGAATTTGCATTCTGACAGACATCGTAGAAACTTCTGTGAGAAAATTGGAGAGAAAAGTATAATATTAATTTTGGTAAAATCTAAGACATCGTTATTGAGCGCCATTTATGTGTGGGAGACTCTGCATGCTGTAGCCGCCGCCAGTATTTCAGCAGTTCGCATTAGTAGTAACCAGAATATTCCTTACCTCCCGAAAAATTTCAGTTTGGAGTTGTTACAGACCCTTTGTCACTACATTCATCATCCAAAAGGCCGGTATCCACTGTACAAAAGTAACTATCGGTATTTACAGGCCACTATTTCCCTTAAAGTGAGGCATAGTAAAGGGTGTATCAAAAAGAATCATTCGATTTGGTAGGTCTAAAGTTCTGAAGCTAACAAACATATACAATGAATTTTGTTTTTTGATGAACGGGAAAATCAAAAAATATTTTTTTCATAACTTTTCATTGGTGTTAAATACGCTACCCTCAAGATGCACGGCATAAGTCAATGTGGTATTCAAATTTTTCCTACACTGCAGTGAGCATGTCTTGAGTTACAGCCTACACAGCTGCTGTCATGCGATGTCTCAGATCACTGATTATTGCTGGTAATAGAGGCACCTAAACAGTCTTTTATAAACCCCCCACAAGAAATAATCACGTACAGTCAGGTCTGGTGACCTTGGAGGCCAGCAGTGTAAAGTTGAACCATTTGGTCCAGTGCAACTGGTCCAACGTTCAGTAAACCTTTGATTTAAAAATTCCTGCATTTCCAGATGTTAGTGTGGCAGTGCCCAATCCTGTTGGTAAATCGAGTCATTTGAATCAGTCTCGAACTGTGGGAAAAGAAAGTTCTCAAACATATCGAGATATGTGCTTCCTGTAACAGTGTTCTCGGCAGAGAAGAAAAGGACCATGGGCCTTTTCCTGTGAAACTGCACCAAACACATTAAATTTTGGAGAGTCCCTCTCTTTTTGCACAACTTAACCCTTTCAGACGCAAAATAAATAAAATCATTTTTTGAACTTTTTTGTTTTATTACGATATAACTCATACAATATTACGAAAAAATGTGAAAAAAAATTTTTCGTGCAGTATTTCAGCAGGTACAGGGTGGTTTGAAATGAAACCACTGCACACTAAATGCGGTGGCTTCAAATGAGACCACCACTATAAACTTCATTACTTTCCGTGCTAGGGCACAAAACAGTTCCTTTCTGCTGATAAACACAAAGCAACTTGGCAGGAAGAACAGGTCCATCTGCTTCTATGTGGATTACTTTTTGTGCTGCAGTGTACACATAGCCTTGATGTGCCACGTACTGCCAGATGTTTTGATTCTGTTGTGCGTTTTTTCACTGGAACAACAGTTTTAGGTTCAGATGATGCGCTTGGGCGATCAGGACTGTCTTTGAAAACAATGGATCCTACAAGGCCAGCTACAATACACTGCCGAAATTCTTTTAGCTTTTTCTTTTCATTCGGCTTGGTTAGTCGAAACAATATAAATGCATTTCCAATAGAAATATCAATCATATACCAAAACAGTCTGAGCCACCAGCGTCTAGATTTTCTGTCAATTGCATAGAAACTATTCATCTTGTCCGCTTTATGCTCACATCCCATGTTCGAATTATAAGATTTCACTATCTGCGGGCAAGGTATTTTGTAACTGTGCCATCCTTTTCTTTCCTACTGACTTCTTTCAAAGTTAAAGGTGAGTCAATTGTTGTTGATAGTAACGTGACAACACGTTTATCTTTCCATTCATGCATGCAGTCCCATCAGAATGAACTGACCAGTCACTTTCTCCTCTTCGCAACTCTTTGTCCGGTTTCAGAGGAGGAAGTCCTTTTCTGTGGGTTCTAAAGGTACCACAGGCTAGGATACCATCAAGTTTTAGTGTCTGCAAAAGTGGAACACTAGTCAAAAAATTGTCAAAATATATGTGATATCCCTTGCCTTCTAAGCCTTTACACAATTCTCTTACAATCCTCTCTCCCAAACACTTCTCCACTGTACCATCTGATTTCCCAGTATATATACCTCAAAATCGCAGATATATGCCATTTTGTCAGCTCTGACCCATATTTTGTACCCCCTCTTGATGGGCTTTTGAAGCGTATACTGTTTGAATGATATTTGCCCTTTGAATTTCACCATGCATTCGTCAACAGATTGCTCCTTAGTTGGAGCATAACATTCTTTGAACCTTGTCAGTAATTGATTTATTAGTGGTCGAATTTGATATAATTTGTTGTAACATTTATTCCCTTTTTGTGGCGTAAGGGCATTGTCATTTACATGTATATGACATAAAATCCAGTTGAATCTTTTCAATGACATAAGTGAAAAAATATACTGATCT
This sequence comes from Schistocerca serialis cubense, assembly GCF_023864345.2. Taxonomy (NCBI): domain Eukaryota; kingdom Metazoa; phylum Arthropoda; class Insecta; order Orthoptera; family Acrididae; genus Schistocerca; species Schistocerca serialis. The sequence continues at coordinate 863,517,349 of NC_064641.1, read as the reverse complement.
CTGAGTTCGTTGTGTGATGACCAGCAATCACGATATGCGCTAGGTTGTTTTATACCCATTTGAATATTTATAGCCAAAAACACCTTGAGTTCATCTTTTTCAAGAGGTCTGCAATTCTTACCTCTCTGAGTCGCATAAAGATTAATCTGGAATACTATGTGATCCAGCATATTATCCTCAAATAGATATAAAAAGAAATAAACTGGCAGCATACCTTAACCTTCAGTTTTCAGTTTTCCTTTGGCACCAACTTCCTCTAAAAAATCAACAGAATGCATCTACTGTCATCCCTTGCCCATGTAAAATTCACAGTCCTTATTAGTGGCACATTATCTTCAGAACTGAAACTGTAATCACTGTCATTTTCAGAATGATTATCACTTTCACTTTCAGAAACAACATTACATATCACTGGTCTTGGCAACTTTGAATCAAGATCACTGTCTTTAGCCAAAATATCACTTTCATTATCACTGGTACTGTCAATCTCAGAGTCCACATCAGAAGGAATTTCTTCTACACATCAGAAGGAATTTCTTCTAAAAGACACGCCAAAACTTCTTCATCCTTTATTTTGCGAGAAAACATTTCGCGAAACTGAAATTAAAAAAAAAAGATAAGCTTCTAATACTACCCCTGCAGCCGCAGTGGTTTCAAACGAAACTACCAGAGTAAATACGGAAAAAGTACATGATTTTCATTACTGTTGCAATACATATAGCATAAAGACAAATTCAATCACAAATCAAGAAAAAGGGAACTAGCACACCACAAACAATAATGGCACTATTACTTGAATTACTAACTGCAACCACGTGAGAAATATTGACGTAGTTCAAATTTTCATCATTAGATGGCAGTACCATCTACGTCCAGAAGCGTGGTTACGAATGTAGCCACTGTGCTCTTGCCACAAAATCAAAATATCATGGGTGGCTTCAAATGAAACAACATCGTCACAAAGGGTTAATGTGGGTGTTGCGTGTCACATATTCTCACACTAATAGTTCACTTTTCAATTTAAATGGAATGTTGCCTCATCACTAAACATTAAGTGTGGAATAACACTGTCATCCTCCATCTTGCAAGAACGAAATTACCGAGCTCCATGCGTTGTTGTTTGTCACCTCCACGAAGAGCTTGCAGAAGCTGGATTTTGTTTGATGTCGTGTGTAAACATCGAGGCAACACATGCCACATTGGGGGCATGTTGAGCTATCGAGCAGCACGGCGAACGAATTTCTGTGGACTGCTTGTGAAACTTGTTCGAAGTCTGCGTCAGACACTCGAGGACGTCCCGGCGATTTGCATTTATACAGATAACCTGTTTCTCGGAATCGTTCGTGCCATCGTCTAATGCTCTGTGCAGTAGGAGGATCCACACCACACCTAGTACAAAAGTCACGATTACTGACCCGCACCGCGCAAAATATAGAAAACAAAATGCTTTCGGTTGTCCCAGCACCATTTTTACTAGAACTGAAGTGGGTACACACTGCTGCTACCTAGGAGGAACCATGTAAAACTCGAGAGTTTGCGCTTACCAGCAGTATGTTGTTCACATACATATCTCAAATAACGTAATAGTTAAGATTTTTTTTTAAATCGGATGATTCTCTTTGATACACTCTGTATATTTGTTCATCTGGTTTTGTGATCCCCGAGTTTTACCCAAATGTACACTACAGGCCATTAAAATTGCTACACCACAAAGATGACGTGCTACAGACGCGAAATTTAACTGACAGGAAGAAGATGCTGTGATATGCAAATGATTAGCTTTTCAGAGCATTCACACAAGGTTGGCGCCGGTGGCGACACCTACATTGTGCTGACATGAGGAAAGTTTCCAACCGATTTCTCATACACAAACAGCAGTTGATTGGCATTGCTGGTGAAATGTTGTTGTGATGCCTCGTGTAAGGAGGAGAAATGCGTACCATCACGTTTCCGACTTTGATAAAGGTCAGATTGTAGCCTATCGTGATTGCGGTTTACCGTATCGCGACATTGCTGCTCGCGTTGGTCAAGATCCAATTACTGTTAGCAGAATATGGAGTCGGTGGGTTCAGGAGGGTAATACGGAGCGCTGTGCTGGGTCCCAACGGACTCGTATCAGTAGCAGTCGAGATGACAGGCATCTTATCCGCATGGCTGTAAGGATCGTGCAGCAACGTCTCAATCCCTGAGTCAACAGACGGGGATGTTTGCAAGACAACAACCATCTGCACGAACAGTTCGGCGACGTTTGTAGCAGCATGGACTATCAGCTTGGAGACCATGGCTTCAGTTACCCTTGACGCTGCATCACAGACAGGAGCGCATGCGATGGCGTACTCAACAACGAACCTGTGTGCAAGGATGGCAAAACGTCATTTTTTTCGGATGAATCCATGTTCTGTTTACGGCATCACGATGGTCGGCCCAACCAGGACACGAACCTTAGATCTCCTGCTTACATGGCAGACGCTCTATCCATCTGAGCCACCGAGGACACAGACGATAGTGCGACTGCAGGGATTTATTTGTGGCATGCCTCCCGCGAAACCCACATTCTCAACACACTGTCCCGCACTACATTTGTAGTGCCCCCGCCCATTATACTCATTACTCGCGGCACGTTGCTGATTCCCGTAAGAGTTTGGGCTCTGTTTGCGCATTCGCACTGAAGAAGAAGATGGTCAAGTGGCCGGTGAGCCTTAACTATATACACTCCTGGAAATGGAAAAAAGAACACATTGACACCGGTGTGTCAGACCCACCATACTTGCTCCGGACACTGTGAGAGGGCTGTACAAGCAATGATCACACGCACGGCACAGCAGACACACCAGGAACCGCGGTGTTGGCTGTCGAATGGCGCTAGCTGCGCGGCATTTGTGCACCGCCGCCGTCAGTGTCAGCCAGTTTGCCGTGGCATACGGAGCTCCATCGCAGTCTTTAACACTGGTAGCATGCCGCGACAGCGTGGACGTGAACCGTATGTGCAGTTGACAGACTTTGAGCGAGGGCGTATAGTGGGCATGCGGGAGGCCGGGTGGACGTACCGCCGAATTGCTCAACACGTGGGGCGTGAGGTCTCCACAGTACATCGATGTTGTCGCCAGTGGTCGGCAGAAGGTGCACGTGCCCGTCGACCTGGGACCGGACCGCAGCGACGCACGGATGCACGCCAAGACCGTAGGATCCTACGCAGTGCCGTAGGGGACCGCACCGCCACTTCCCAGCAAATTAGGGACACTGTTGCTCCTGGGGTATCGGCGAGGACCATTCGCAACCGTCTCCATGAAGCTGGGCTACGGTCCCGCACACCGTTAGGCCGTCTTCCGCTCACGCCCCAACATCGTGCAGCCCGCCTCCAGTGGTGTCGCGACAGGCGTGAATGGAGGGACGAATGGAGACGTGTCGTCTTCAGCAATGAGAGTCGCTTCTGCCTTGGTGCCAATGATGGTCGTATGCGTGTTTGGCGCCGTGCAGGTGAGCGCCACAATCAGGACTGCATACGACCGAGGCACACAGGGCCAACACCCGGCATCATGGTGTGGGGAGCGATCTCCTACACTGGCCGTACACCACTGGTGATCGTCGAGGGGACACTGAATAGTGCACGGTACATCCAAACCGTCATCGAACCCATCGTTCTACCATTCCTAGACCGGCAAGGGAACTTGCTGTTCCAACAGGACAATGCATGTCCGCATGTATCCCGTGCCACCCAACGTGCTCTAGAAGGTGTAAGTCAACTACCCTGGCCAGCAAGATCTCCGGATCTGTCCCCCATTGAGCATGTTTGGGACTGGATGAAGCGTCGTCTCACGCGGTCTGCACGTCCAGCACGAACGCTGGTCCAACTGAGGCGCCAGGTGGAAATGGCATGGCAAGCCGTTCCACAGGACTACATCCAGCATCTCTACGATCGTCTCCATGGGAGAATAGCAGCCTGCATTGCTGCGAAAGGTGGATATACACTGTACTAGTGCCGACATTGTGCGTGCTCTGTTGCCTGTGTCTATGTACCTGTGGTTCTGTCAGTGTGATCATGTGATGTATCTGACCTCAGGAATGTGTCAATAAAGTTTCCCCTTCCTGGGACAATGAATTCACGGTGTTCTTATATCAATTTCCAGGAGTGTATATACTAAGATGGTATCTGTTCTTTCGGACATTTTAATGGCCAGTAGTGTGCTACAGGGCTATTGGTCTCAAGACGTAGTAAGTGCATTGTCCTCAAAAACTCGCGTTATGCTACTGAGATGTGTCTGCATTCCATTAAAAATTCCATTTCTGAGTAGAAAACCAAGTGAGTGGAGAAGGCGAAGAATGGAGGTTGGGACAGTGAGCCAGAATAATTATTTTTTTCATGGTGATCACTCAGTAACTTGTCTAGCCTACAGATATTCTCCTGTGTCGCAGTAATGAAGTACCGTTCATCACTGCATGCACCACCCAAATCCATGATGTACACTGCACAAAAGTAACTGTAGGTTTTCAGGCCACTAATTCCATTAAAGTTGAACAAAATATATTTGTGTGCATGATTTTGTGAAGCCCAAGTATTTTTGGAGTATACTACAAGATTATCGTCCTCAGCATGCAGCAAGTTCATTGTACACAGAGCGTCGTTACTCCTATTGCCGTGTCCCAGCATTCCATTAAAGGTTTTCGACCACCATTACATTCTCTGAACCAAAAACCAAGTGAGCGGAGAAGACAAAGAACTGAGATCTCTGACCCAGCATAATTAACTTTTTAGAGCAGGATCACAGTATTTTTCTAGCCATTGGATACTCTCATCTTTCAAAGTATCTAAACACACTTCTATGCATTAACATTTGCCAAAATCATAAAATTCTGTAATTTCCATTTTCATTTATCTCCCTTTCTTGGAGAATGAAAAACGTGCTCTCACCTGGAGATTTTGCCGATGTTACAGCACTGTTAATATGGCATAAAGTCGATTCCGAAATACTGCAAGCTTTCGCTGTCAGATTATGAATTTGCGAAAAATTTATGTTATTCCTGGCTTCTTCATTGTTGGTCTATAAAAAAATGTTCAGTATTGAGGTTCCCAGATAATAATGGAGACACTTTACAGCATATTTATCTGTGCTGTGTCACTTTATAAACGACGTTAGCACCTCAAACCTGATTTTACGCGTGTATTTTGTGTGTACAACTTTGCCTTTATACTCAGAACTGGAGAAAGACATGAAAAAAATTTTCTAGGCTGTTCAAGATCGGGATCGTAGGAATACATCGTAAAAATTACGACCATTTGCTGTGCGTAGTCATTTCAGGATCCGCAGCTGAGTTTTTGTACCCAAAAAACAAGCTTTTGGGATGAAACTTCCTGGCAGATTAAAACTGTGTGCCCGACCGAGACTCGAACTCGGGACCTTTGCCTTTCGCGGGCAAGTGCTCTACCATCTGAGCTACCGAAGCACGACTCACGCTTTTGGGATCTTTCTCAATAACAGATAAAGATTGTTGAAAACAGGGAGATAGCTCTTATAGATAAATTCCTAGATAATATAGCGTTAAAATCTGAGCAAATTGCTGCAATTATTTAGATTTCGCCTCATACCGGATTTTACATGTAGAAGTAGAGTAGGACTAACTTTAAACTTCAGTATCATGGAAACGGTTTAAAGATGTCAAGAAAATTTTCAAGGTTGTTTGAGATTTGGACCTTAGGAATATATTTTTAAAAATTTCAGGAATAGCCATCTTAGAATCATCAGCTGGGTTTTGGTCTGCTGGTGATGGCTAAAGTGTAGTACAAAAACCCTTTTTTTGGCTTTTCCAAGGAACCGCGTGTGAATTAATGGTGCCTCGATAAGTCCCATCAAGCACGCCATAGAGCACATCAAATGCAAAAAGAACCAAAGATTTTCCCCATTTGGCTAAGCAGAAGGAAGTGTGTAATATTCATACATTGACCCTGTACTGTAAGACGATCCTTATGTTGGGTATACAAAAGGTCCCCTTAAGACGATCCTTCTGTTGGGTATACAAAAGGTCTCCAGTCCAAGGGCTACCAAAACATTGACCCTACCTGTTTATCACCAATAGAACCCGAGGTATGAGCGCTGGAAAATCCCGTATTTATGCATAGTGTTTTGGCGCATACTAGATACACATGCTGTCGCATACATAACAGTTACGCAAAATCACAAGTGAGTGAAATTCGTAGCACCACTGCTGAACAATGATCCTGCCTGTAAAAAGTGCTAGTTAGGTTTGTGCAGACTTAACCCCCTATACGAGAAATAATAAACAGATTTAGAATATGCAATAAGAATTGTCTCTCCCAGAAGATGATTATTTCCCTTTGAGCTATAGAATACTCACAGCCCTCACCTTCACACTCCAGCTGTGAAATTGACAGTGACATGGCTGATGTTACCTTTTCCTAGAGGTCGCAATACGTCAGAAATTGTCAGTGTAGTGGTGATGTTGGGTTACATAGGCCTATAGTGGACAAGATAAAACAAGAGGGAATAATAGGATGGTTTTTTATGGGTTTATGTGTGGTAACTTGCAAGTGCGATAGACTTTTAAAGTTTGCCTACTGTTAATGAGAACAGTCAATTTTTCTGTTTATAAAGCTAGAAGGCACACTCACTGTGCTAAAGAATAGCAAGATTGTTGTCCTTACTGATCTAGTTTACATAATATTAGAATTAAACAGTGTAAAGAGTATGGAACAGCTCATAAGATACTGTTATTTTAAGCTAAGTACTCTCAACATTATTAATGTCTGTCATGACAAGGCATCAAGCAGTTATTAACCTGCATTTCATCATATAAAAGTGTTCCGAGCATGACAGTGATGCGAGAAATCCTTGTGCAATAACGTATACTGTTGAAGAGGCTTGAGCAGTTCATGATGCCCAAGGATACTCATGGGGCGATGGGGAGCCACGGCCCGCCCTTAGATCTGAGGGAATGGAAAAAAAAACCGCAGTTTAGTCAGGTGCTTTTCTTTAAAGAGAATGATTTAAGACTTGGTATTATGCAGGTTTTTAACAGGGTCAGAACTTAAACTTGCCATTCATCTTCCAAAATGTTGAATCCCCAGGTCTATGTCCCCTCCCCTCTACAAACTATTGTATGGGTGTCCTTGATAATGTCTATAGATTTTCTTATGTTTACAGATGATTTTGTGAGCATGTGAAGTGAAAGGATCAGACCCATTATTTATTTACAAGATTGCTGGAAAGAAATATGCTAGCCTATAATTATGGGCCAGAGTAGGTTTATGCATTGGAATATAAATGGTTTAAGTGCTGCTGCAACAAATAACAGCAGCTCTACAATGGACAGTTATTTGCTTAAACAAATGCTGGTTTGTTGACACAATTAAAATTTTAAACAAAACTAAAAATTTAAAGTTAGCAGTGAACTTTTGCAGAAGAAACAAGTCACTTGCAGATTCACGTATACCCCCTCATAGGAATTATTTAACTCTTCTAGTAGCAATGGGATCAATATGACCCAATGAGAACATTTAAAATATACATCTCCCTCGTTTTCAAAACAATTATTTTCAAAATTTATGAATTTGTCTTTCTAAGTCGCTTGTGTACAATGACATATTGTTGAGTTTTACATTTACAAGATATTAAAATATATTCATGGGCTATGCACTGAGTACCACTGGGGTCAAAATGACCCCAACCTAAATTTCTGTTTTGTTTCTTGAATGTAACATTATAAAAACAGAATGACGAGTGTTATGTTGAACAATGTTGTACAAAACACCTGCAACAATGAAACTAAAATTTCCCACATATTATTTATACACACTGCTGCCGTTTCTTGCCTCAGCCGTTGTTGTGTATTGCCTCAGTTGTTGCTAATGTTTTGATTCAGCGTGTGCAGGAACTATTATCATGACTGGAAAACGTTTGAGTAGTGCTGAAAAACAAGCAATTTTAAATGAAGAAGCGGAATTAGGATATATACAGTCTGATGACGATGAAGAGATTGATACTATTATTTCTGGAGGTAGTGAATCAACTGAAGATTCTGATGAAGATGTTGGAGATTTGGAAATTCTACTTTCTGAAGTTGCTTACATCTCAAATCAGAATGTTTTCAAGTAAGTGTATAATAATCTACCATACGGTTGCAAAAACTTTAATGATAGTACTAATGATAATAATATGTAAGTACATAGTAATCCCATATTTTTCAGCTCGAAAAATGGAAATGAGACACGGGAAAAATCCTGTTAGATTGCATGGGAGACAGCCAGCACAAAATATATTCAAGACGCTTCCAGGTCCCGCAAGGCATACTATAAGGAATGTAAATACTGTGCAGTCAGCATTTGAATTATTTATGAAGCCCAGCATTTTCCAGATTATTTTGAAGTGGACCAACAAAGAAGATAACCTCACTTTCGGTAACAAATGAACAGATCTTGATAGAGAAGAATTTTAGTGCTTTCATGGCCTGCTTATTCTTGCGGGAGTGTAAAACATCACAATAAGGGCATAGTGAATTTATGGAATGAAGAGCATGGCCGACCTATTTTCAGTAGTTGTATGACTAGGAATTGCTTTACTGAAATATCACGTTGTATTCGGTTTGATGATGCTCGACATTGGCGGCAGAATCGTAGGCCTGATAAATTGGCTCCTATAAGGTATTTATTTGAACAGTGGGTAAGCACATTACATGATGCATATGAACTGCATGAGAATATTACAGTAGATGAAAAACTGATAACTTTTAGGAGTAGGTGTCCATTTCGCCAGTACATCTCCCCCCAAAACCTAGAAAGTATCTTATAAAGATACGGGTTGCATGTGACAGCACTAATCACTATATTACACGCCTGCAGGTGTACACAGGAAATGGCGGAGGCCAATCTAGAGAATAAATCAGGGAAAAAGAGTAGTGTTAGAGTTGACAGAACATTTATCCGGGAGTGGCAGAAATATCACAACAGATAATTTCATTACAAGTTTGGAGTTGGCAAAGAAACTAGAACGAAAACAGAGGACTCTGCTAGGAACACCAAGAAAAAGTTGTCGTGAACTACCTGCAAGTAAGGGTAAGAACTGCAGCTTCACGTCTCTTCGAATTCCAGGAATCAGCCAGAATAGTCTCCTATAGCCAAAAAATGGGTAAGATAGTCACATTGCTAAATACTTTGCATTTCAGAGAGGAAATAGGTGACGGCGAAACAGCAAAACCTATCATAATCCTAGACTATAATGCAAGCTGGGCTTTCATGATCCTAAGTCGACCCACTAGTCGAAGCACTAGTAGGCGTGTCCTTATCACGGATCTGTGAAAAATCAATTTCAGGGTCAACACTGGATTCAGATTTTGTGATATACTGATTTCCATGGAAACGTCCATTCTTAAAACAACCCTTTCTTTTCGTCATGTTGAAGAGAGGTATAAGAGCTTATAATAACACACCAAACCATTATGTTTTAAGTTCAAAAGTTATGAAACGTGACAACCACAAAGTAAATAAACAAAATACATGTGCTATACCGCCATTTCTGTTTACACAGTGCATCCAACCTCTTAACACGAACATTAACATGATTTCCAGGAATAAATAGCTGCTGAAAACCACAGCCTTCTAGATTCAATAGTTCAAGAGATAGAGATACTTAGGCAAGTCAGTGCAGAACAACCGGATAATTTTACACATGCACTATTAACTTTGAAATGATAAAAACTACACTTCCAGTTGGAATTCTTCGACAAATAATGCATCAAATTATTCAGGAGAGATCAAATATTAATAAGAGCTAATAATCCAAAAATGTCACTTTATGACCAATTCCGCCATTAAAAGGACTTGCTATAAGGAGGCTGAACTCGCCCGAATGGGGCCTCCCAGCCAACATGCCATACAATCATTTCATTTCACCTGGTTTCAATCAGTAATGTATGCTTTTATGTCAGTTCATTAAAATAAATAAAATATTGCCAATATATACTGTGTTAATTACTTGGGGTCATATTGACCCCAGCGGTACTCAATATAACAAAAAAATTCTGGAAGTAGGAGGGTTAAATGAGGAAAATGTTTCGAGAGCTGTTGTGTATAATTAATAAAATTAGGTACCAATAAATGTTATATTAATTTCGATATATACAATCCCAGAGTTGACAACAATAGAACTCATCTAAATTAAAGTGCTAAGTTTCAATGACTTGGTAAAGAAACATGGTTCCAAACTAAATTTCTTTGCATCTACGAGAAGGGGCCAGTCAGAAACTAATTATTACGTATATGGAAATGTGTGTAAATTTTGTGTAGATTTATATATCTCAGATCATTGTGACTGTTCATTGAACTGCCATAGAAAGGCAGACACATTTCAGATATGAAAACCCATATGAGAAGGGACTTTGGCAAAGAAAAAGTTATAATAATCAAAATATCCACGGGTGTGCTGCCGGTCTATAGTGTCCAACGGGCACAATATTTCGGCGAACATACATGTCGCCATCATCAGCTGAACTGACGGACTGAGCTCCTGTGAACGTGCTGGCACGGAGATCCGTACGCTATGGCTGCTCAGAGGGAACTAGGTTCGGTCGCGGCGGCGGCCGATTTAAATACCCTCCGCCCGCGGCGCGCTCCCTCCGCCGACCGCGCCCCGCGCCACGGTCGCGCGGTGGAACAGATTGCGGCGGCGTCTGAGATGACGTTGGTCTGATGGCTCTGTCCGCCGTGGTCGTCACAACTATACGTTTGCTCGATTTACTCTTGATTAACCCAATCGCTGGTTCCCAAGCCTTGCTAAGATTATAGCCACAGTCACGGTTTATGAGGTCGTCATTGGTGCGAATTTCGATGGCCTCTCTAACAACGCTGTCCCAGTATCTCGACGTCTGTACCAGAATCCTCGTGCTTTCATACTCCATAGCGTGATTTTCCGACAAACAATGTTCAGCGACCGCCGACTTGCTCGGATACATCAGTCGAGTGTGCCTCTGGTGTTCACGGCATCGATCCTTGACGGTACGCATCGTCTGACCAATATACGACTTGCCACATTGACACGGATTCTGGTACACGCCAGCCTTCCTCAAACCGAGGTCATCTTTGGCGCTCCCCACCGGTGCACGAGTTTTATTTGGAGGACAAAACACAGTTCCGACCCGGTGTTTCTTCAGAATGCGGGCGATTTTCCCCGAGAGTGCGCCTGTGTATGGAATAAATGCAGTGGCTACCCTCTCCCTCGTGACTTCATCCATCTCAACAGGTTGTGCTGCAGTGGTTGGGCAGAGAGCACGTTGAATCTGCCACTCTGAGCACCCATTTTTTCGAAATACAGTTCTCAGATGTTCCAATTCCTGGGGTAGATTTCATCAAATATGTTAGACTTTATAAAATTATATTGAAAAGACTTAGCAAGGCAGCAAAAATATTTGCAAATAACAGGATAATTCTATATGATAAAATTTGAATTAGCTCTTGAAGCCTGTAACCAAGAAATCAAAAATTAACCTTGAAGGAAACAATATTGTAAGTCCAACTCAAATACCAGAGTGTTTCAATGAATTCTTTATAAATGTAGCAAAGTTTGACATTAATGTAACAGATTATCAGCACGAGGTAAGTCCCTTTTAGTCTTGATGAAAACTTTAAACATCTTATAAAGTTTTTAAAAGTTTCAATGAAGGATATAGAAAATGCCTTCTTAACAGTACTCACCAAAGATATTAAAGCAACATAATTGCACACTCACTAGCTCAACTAATTAATAAATACTTACCAGAGGAACTGAAATATGCTAAAGCTAAATCACTTTTCAAAATGGGCTCGAGAGATCATGGGAAGCTATCACCCTATCTCAACTCTCCAGTCATATGTAGAATATTCGAAAAAGTTGTTGTTACTCAGATCCAAAACTTCACTGCAAAATATTCCACTATTTTAAACTGTCAGTTTGGTTTTTAGCAGGGAAAAAAACACACAGATGCACTAAACAATTTTGTTGAGAAATAGGCAGAAGGTAGCAGGAATCTTCTGTGACCTGACAAAGGCTTTGGATCCTGTAAACCTTGCCTTGCTTATTTATGAACTTGATAAGTGTGAAATTTGGGGCAGTGCCCTCCAAAGGCTTAAGTACTACTTACCGAACAAAAACCAAAGAGTTAACACAGGTTTAAATGGACAAATTATTTTTCTGACTGTAAAATAGTACCTCAGGTCATCCAACACCCAGTGCAGTTTGTGTTCTACACGGTCCAGTCACATTAATGTCACCACCTGTCAAAAACCTGAATAACTAGCTTTTGCAGTGCAGAGTGCTGTGAGACATACAGGAAGAGTGTCAGTAACGTTCTGGAAGGTACCAACAGGGATTGGGACTCCAGTGCTGTAGCCAACTGCACTCGGTTCCTCAGTTGAGGATCAATGGTGCGAACACCTTGATCAAGATGGTCCCACGATTCTTGATTGGGTTTACATCTGGGGAGTTTGGTGGTCAGGGGACTATGGTAAGCTCATCCTGGTGCACTTCAAATCACATACGTGCTCTGTGAGCTGTTTGACTTGTTGCATCGTCTAGTGTGGCCTGCCACAGACTGTGGTCATGTTTGTGTGAGTTGTGAATTTTGTGTGTGTGTGTGTGGGGGGGGGGGGGGGGCTATTTTTGACAAAGGCCTTGTTAACTGAAAGCTTATTTTGTGATAGTCTTTTCATTTTGCCTATCTGTGACCCAGCATCTCTGCTACATTGTGAGTAGCAACCATCCCTTTCAAAATATTGTTACATTCCATCCTGGATTTTCCATTGTTGAATTGGATCTAGGCATATCAAAAACTCATATGATGCAATTCAAAACCAAACAGTCAAAAAGTGACCAGATTAAGATTATTCACAACAACCAAGATGTAGAAGAAATTGATTCTTAAGATAAAATTTTGATAAAAATTTGAGCAGGCAGCACACATTGAGTATTTAGCTAACAGATTTGCATTTTCAATATTATCAATTGCAACTGACATGGACACCTGAAATGTAATATATACAAGTTACTTCAGATCTATTACTAGGTATGGTATTGCTTTTTTGGGAAACTTTGTTATCATGTAGCAGATACTAAAGATATAAAAAAAATAGTTCAGATTGTGTCCACTGAACACCACAAAGAACTATCTCACCCATTATCTAGAAACAATCAAGTATTAACTCTCTCATCTCTATGAATGTATGAGATACCAAACAGGAATTATTTTGGCACCATGATACAAGTAACATAATCAGCTTTATACTTCTGACCCACTGCCTCAAACTGTAGGCTCAGGTTCCTCACTGCACAGGAATGAAAATTTATAATAAATTAAAAGGGAAACAGTTGATGCAGGCAAATTTAAGATCGCTGAAAAAAACTATGAATAAGTGTAGTCTCTTAAATTGGTTTCCATTTCAACAGGTCATGGGAAGTCAGCATGTACTGAGACTGCTGGCAGATCACATTGCCATGAGTGAATGAGGAAGAGCGTCCCGATGTCACCACAGCAAACCTGTGAGCCATTTTCAAGACCTAAAACAAGTACCCAACTTTGCATCCCAAATAGCCGCTGTATGTGTGTGATGTTGGAAGGGTGGCATTATTGCTGTGAAAGGCATTCACAGCACGTGTTCGGTTTCACAATAACATAGGTATTAAACAGAAGAATACCTCCAAAACAAGAGAGACTGCTTGTGTCAAGTCTTAAGAAACAATGAAAGATGGGGTAAGGTAATTGCAAATTGTAGATTATCTTATTTTCTTTTCTCTTACATGTTCACTGTCAACAAAATGCTGGTTGTTGTATAAAGTTGGTGTTGATGAAGTTTTGTTTCCTCTTTATAATTCAGTTTTTTTATTTGATATGGGAGACATGTTAATGAAAGTTATTGGTTCCATTGTTATTGCTTTTTGTATTGTTGTGTTACTACGTATATTAATGCTTCACTTGAATAAGAATGCAAAATACTGAACTGAGATGTGTAAGTAAAATATTGTTTCACATGTTTTTAGTTGGAAGGTGTACTAGCAACCTTGTTCACAGTTGTGTTGTCTACTTTAGAAGAAGATCTTTTGGGTGAAAGCTAACTTGTTAGCATTCTTCTAGTTGTGCCTGTCTGTGAATCATCATCTCCATGTCTGTCTATGAATCATCATCTCCGCTATATGGTGAGTAGCAGTCATCCTGAATTTTCCGTTGTTTAATATAAAATTTTGTTTGTTTGTAATGTTCTGGTGGTTCTTAAAAGCTATACTTGCCTAAATATTTTTGTTTGTGATGAACCAATATTTCAGATGTGTTTCTGTGAGTGGAAAAATTGTGCTAATAATTTTGTCTTGTTTCTGTTTCATCTGCCATTTGTTCTAAATTCTCCAGGAGACAAGCTGTGAAGCCGCATTTATTTGAAAAATGTGTAGAATGAGGTATGGGATGGCAAATAACAATCTAAGAACAGGCTAAGAAATGAATCCAGAAGGGATCACATGTATTAAAATTTTGGTTACTTTTCTAGTAATAATTCATATAAACTTGGCAGCTGATGAAAGGACTAGAATGAGGTTAGCCATGTCAGTATAATCCTGATGAATTGGAGAACTTACTTCTCAGTTCCTGAGTAGTTATTGTTTCATGTTCAATAATTTAAGTAATTAATTATTGCCTAATCTATTTGTTTTTGCTGTCCACCATCCTTAGAATACTGACTCTTCTCTGTTGCCACTATAAAAAGAAATAAAAGTTGCTACCTCTTGTGACTCTGCAGTTCTGTTGGTATTGGAGAGTGGAGAGAGTGACTTCTTATGCACCTCCTCTAGGACTGAGGTAATAAAAAGATGATACAGATTTGATTTGCTCGTATTTTGCTCAGTACTTCCAGTTGTGTACATTCTGTGGACGTTTTTCCATGGAAGCACAATATTTAAAACCAGGCTTTGGTGTGTGGTAGAAGAATTTGGAAGTGAACCCCCTATTAAATGGAAATGGTTTGGCAGTTTATCGTGGATGTGCTCAGCTGGATGCTACTTCAGAGTGTGCACACCATGCTTTTGCAATGACATCCAAAGCTCTACTGACAGAATCTTCATGTGGTCATACTGTCACTAATTACTTCTTTCCCTTTTCCATGTAATTCTCTCTGCACAATCTTTAGGCAATGGTAATTCATTTTCTCTTGTGGGTAGTCATTTGCTTTTTGTGACACTTGTTTTAATTGCTGAGCAAATGTACTTATTTTACCAAATGTAACTTCCAATTCACTGATGATGGCTACTGTGCTATGTGTGATTTTTAAGTATTCCCTTTAATTCCAAAATACACTATAGTGTCTAAAATGAGACAGTATCAGAACTGTTTTTTTCTAACTTTTGTAACTGACCCAATAATGAAGCTGTTGCATTATCGTAATATGGGTAGCGGTCATTATTTGACTGTTGTTGTGTAGTTCTCCCCTTTTGTTTTTATTGTACCTATAAGTATTGTCAGTTTCATAGAAGCAAATAACGTATTAGGTGCCAACAACATAATCAGCTGGTGATACAATTTCAGAGTCCAAATTGCCATTGTATCAACATTTACTTTGATAAGATTCATCTGATCACCCAACACACTCATTCTTCTAGCACTGGAATTGATGCAAGGAGTATCAGGCTATTTCTCTCACCATTGCACAAAAGAGAAATGACCTAAGTGAAACCACAGCACCACATATTGATCTCTTTGCTTTCATGTCAAATTTGTTTAGAACTCACCATGTAGAAGAGATGAGTTTCCTTCTCTCTCCTTTCCCACTTTCAATCCCCATGCCCCATTACCTCACAAATCCACGTAGCAACCATACCCTGGTGCTCACCACATCACTGCATGCTCCCACAAACAACAGTAGACTGTCCCCCTCCCTTACCATGCTTGCCCTCCCCCTCCCCATCCTAGCCTCCTCCTTACCCCCTTCACCCATGGACTGCTTCTGCCATCAGGTGCTGTTGCTCACTGTCTGACCTCAATGGCCAGAGACAGTGGCCATGTGTATGCGAGTTGTGCTTGTGTGAATGTGTGTGTGTTCTCTACTTTAGAAGAAGGCTGAAAGCTCAAATGTATAGCAGTGTTTTTGTTGTGCCTGTTGCAACTCAACACCACTCTATATGCTGAGTAGCAGTTTGTCCTTTTCATATTATTATTATTAATTTTACTTCAACTTTTAAGCTTACTCGCCAATTTGATAAAATTTGTTATTATTGTTCATTTGTTTATTGTATATATATATAATAATATGTACCTGACTCATCCTTGTGATTCAGCACCATATGGGTTCACAGAATTCGTAATAAATAAAGAAATAAATAAAAAGCTCAAGTTTTAATTGCCTAGATGAGCCCAAATGTGGTTGAAAAGGAAACACTATCTCTATAATAGACAATAAATACTAGTGCCTGACAGATGCGTGGCTACAGTGAGAAAACTGCAACTTCAGCACAATATCTTTCTTTCAATAATAAATGTAGGTGAGGTAGCAAGCTAAATGCCGTTTGGAAGTCAAGAATTACTGCATTTTCTGTCAGCCTTTATCTATGGCTTGCAGAATGTTGTATGAGAAAGTGCAAGTTGGCTTTTCCATGACCAATGTTTTTGGAATCCAAGCTGTGTTGAATGCTTCATGTCTGAGCCTCTCTTGCATGGCCTCAGACCAATATTTACCCAGCAAGGCTGTTTCAAACAGTTCATAGCAGTGGCAATGTTCTGCCATGTCTGTAGTCCATAGCAGAACGTCACACTTTGTATGTCCAACTACAAATCTTCAAAATGCTCTGATAAGGACCATGGGGCATGTTCTATTCCCTTCAGAGGTAAATATAAGAAATTTTCAATGCCTAAGTAATCCCTCATCTGCAAGTAATGTTGAAAAATATACTGCACTGTCAGTGACAGGCGTTTTTATGTTCACTTGTGGCGTAGCGCATGGCAACTGCACTTGCTCGACAGTTACAGCTGCTGGCAAGTGTTGCTGCATTCTGCAACCTTCACTATTTTCCTTCTATGGGCTAGGGCCATATTGTGAGTAAGGAGTGAATGTATCCAACTTCTCTAAAAGCATGGATTTGTTTTCTGTCAAATGTTGTTTTGGACTGTCAGTAGTTTTAGCAATACTGCCTCGTAACCTTTCCTCTGCTTCCTTTACACCTTAATCTATTTTAGCTAGAAGTTGACTTTCTTTCCCTTTTAGAGCTTCTTCTGCAGTATCTACATAAATTTTGCACTCTGACACTACCTTTTCAGCAAGGGTGCTGCCCTTATCTAGCATCACAGCTTTAGTTGTTTACCTAGCTCTGTCAACTTCCCAGATAGTTTGTCCAATAACTCAGTGTGTATAGTTCTATTCACCTCACTGAACTGTTGACTAATACTACTCTTGAAATTGTTAAATTCCTGATTTTGGTGTGTAACCTGTTGTCCTATACCTTTAAGCTGCTGTGTTATGCTCTGCTGAAATTCCTGTAGTTTTGTAAACTGTTGTATTATTAGTTGCATGAACTGTGTCAAATTGTGTCTCTCTCTAGTATTTACATTGCTTTTATGAACTGTTTCCTGTTCTTGTATTTGCAACATCATGAAAAAATAGAAGTAGTTTTGGTGTCACGCGCTTTAGTTTCACTATTTGAAAAACTGTTTCCTGGTGAGAACTGAGAAATTGTCTCATCGAGCATCATAAAAGTGACATCATGACTAGTTATATTACCAGTGTCATAATTTTTTAGTAGTGGGAAGCCAGTCTCGTTGTTTTGGTAGCCACTGCCCAGTTCATGAGTTGGGGCATTACTTTCAACTGTTACCAAGTTCAGATTTCTGACATCTTGTGATATTGCATTTTGTAATGAGTTTTCAATAATAGCCATTTTCTTTGACTCCATTGTGAACAGTGTTTAACAAAATTACGAAAAAATTTAAAAATGAAATTTTGTCTGTATTGTTATTTTTCAGTTAAAGTAGATTTATCTGCATGTTCACTAATGAATCTGATTATTCTCTGATACAGTCTTATAGAACTTGCTGAGCTATCTTTCACTTTAATGTTGATCTTATACAAATTTTTGACTTTTTTTTAGAAGTGCACTTTCCATAAAGGATATTAATTGGAAGGATAAGAGATTATCTAGTGCGAGAGAGACGGCACCAAGCACAGCCATATAAGCATACAGCATAGCAGCTTCTTACCTTTACTGCTGAAATCAGCATTCCCGGCGCATCTCGTTTGTAGGCAGAATTTAATTTTAATTTGATCCTTCAAGTTTTTATTGGTCCCAATCTCACAGACATGTAACAAATACAACAAAAGTCTCATTAGCGTGTTGTAATGATAAAATGTATCATTTATCTCAAAAATTTATCTCAACAATTAAAAGGTCTGTTCATATTCCACTCAGCGCCGTCCTTTAAACAGTTGCCATTGAATAGTGGCATATAGGGGAGCAGGCATAAAATAATGGAAACTGATTAGTAATTTGCTATTCTAATAATTAAAAAAATTGGAAAGAATAATTGAAAGAAATTGGAAAGTACACACATCCTGGGTGAACTTTAACCAGAACTAATAATAACAGAGCTTCAATATCAATACAGTTAAGATCAATATTCATTATTTAAAGTTACATACTTCTTCTTAATAGTTCCATTGTGCATAGAGCTGATTATGAAAATGCTGTTACTGGATTGCCCCTCTGCTGCTTATGCAAATTCCTCTTGTCTGCTTCGATCCTTTTGATGCAGGATTCTCGGCAGGGGTGAAGTGATGAACAGTCAGTGTTATTGATATGAATATAAATAAACTTGGTTTTCCTAATAAATTTTATAATACTTTTTTAATGTACAGTTGGAATACACATTTTTTAACAATACTGGTGTGGCGGAGCTTGTCATACCACTTATAGAGACAAACAGGTGAAGATACAGAAATTAACCAATTGCAGAATGTATCTCCTTTTTTTTGTTTTGTATCACAACATTATCACTGGCACAAAATAACATGTTACTTTACCATTGTTTATATCTGGCTTACAAGTATAAAAAAAAGAGCAAAGAAAAAATAGTATGATCCATTACACCATTCTGATTATCTGGGATGTGATATCACATATGAGTATCAAAAGATAATATATCATGTAGACAAGACACTAGCAAAATTTGGAAACAAATTTTGGACAGTAAACAGATACCTTAGAAACAAAACACAAAAAATAAAATGGATTAAGTTTTATAAAATATTGGCCAACCTCATATTACTCCATGGAAGTGAGTCATGGGTCATTTACAAACAAGAAATAAAGATACACGCAGGTGAAATGAAATTTTTAGGTCTGTGAAAGCCTGTACCAAAGTTGACATATTAAGAAACAATGACATTAAGATAGAATTCAGTTTTAACATATTTAATGTAAGAAAAAAATTGCAGACAATGGAAGAAAATGAAGTGGACATCTCAGTTTAATCAAAAGTTTCCTTTCAAAGTCAGAAATTGTAATATGATAGGTCAAAAAAGTCTTGGAAGATTGAGGAAGAGATGGGCACCATAACAGACAAATGACTGCTACTTGAAGTAAAAGAGAGAGAGAGAGTATTTAATTTAATAATACAAGTAAGTATTTAATACTTTTGCACAAAATAAGCTATGAATTTTTAAATATAAATTCTTCTGTGAAATAGAAGGAATTAATTAGAAGGAACTTTTGCTGCTTTCTTTCAAATTTGGCTTTGCTGTGCCAGGGATTTCAAATCACTGAATAGGTGATCAAAGATTTTTGTAAGCTACAGTCAGTTTTAATGGAGTTCATTTTCTCTTCTACTGTTGTAGGTATGGATGTCATTATTCCTTCAGCACTAATGGGTTATTTACTGCAAATTTTATGAGATAAAATATGTACTGTGACGCTGTAGTTAAAATACCTAACTCCTTAAACCAGTGATGCAGCCTGTGGTTTTCATAATATTTCATATTAATGTGCTTCTAGCAACTAACAGAAGAATCCAGAAATGCTAACTAATGTTAAGAGCTTCTTAAGAGAGTATTTTTCTTGCTCAGTAAAAAACAAAAATAGTTAGAGGGACAGTAATATTTTAAGATGCGCTTGATTTTAAATGACGCTGGTGAATTTGGCTGTGAGCTAAGTCAAGTTTGCCGCTTCGATTAGGTGTTGAGTGGAAAATAGCGTGACCACTGTGGCATTAATAGAAGTGAGAGGGGAAATATTTGATTGTTTGTCTTCCAGTGCTGACAACTCACAAGAGTGCACTGATCAGCTGCGTGGTAGAAATACCAAACAGAAGTAACATGGATTTGTGAATATACATTACAGAGATAGTCATCTTAAAATGTGATAGATATTGTTCATAAGTAATAGGAAATCAAATTAAATCTGTTGCAGCACAATGTAATGAGTAAAGGAAAAATGACATTCAAAACATTTAGTAAACATTTGTCATTGTATCTCATATTGCAATTACTGCTATTAATTAATGTAACATACTAATTTATGTAGGTTACCAATTAATAGTAAGTTTGATAGGGGAAAGTGTTGTAATGTGGCCAGGATGGGGAGAATAGTCATTCCATAGTTTTTCCCTGAACAGCGCTGCTGCTTGCCGAGAAGTGGTCAGACTAATTCCGATATACATCGCCATTGTTGGTAGTGAGAGTGACAGAGGAAGCTTGTTCTGCTATTTAAAAAAAAATTATGTTTTTGAGTCATCAGATGTAAGATGAATCCTTTATATTATTCTTCTTATCTCAATTTTGTGGAGAGTAATTATCTGTTTACAACATCAATGGCTTTTGGCGAACAAACATAGTTTCTTGTTATTTATTTCAGTTTGTAGTTTCTTCTGTGGATCACTAATGCTGACATGGTGTTTGATCAGTAAAAGTAGACATACAACTCATCATGAAAAGTGTCCCAGGTGTTCACCCCAGTAAGACTTAGGTATTTAAAAAAATAAAATAAATAAAAAAAAACATTCTTACTTCAACAGATTAAACTAACTTCTAATCCCTTTTACACACACAGCCATCATACACCATCCTATCCATTTGTGACAATTTTGAATTAATTAAGTTGTACCATTTAAAGCCATCTCTGTGCTGTTATATTTGGCCTAATGTAAAAGTCCAATTGGAAATAGTCTGCTGCAACTGCTTGGTATTGTTTCAGATAGTAGGACGTCAAGATGCTTGGAAAATATGTCTGGAAAGCAGGAAAACAAACAAAGGATCCTGTTGCAATGGCACTGGTCACTGTACCCACTTAGATATTAAAAAATGGTCACAGTGTAAGCATTTGAAAGATGCATGTAGATCCAATATCTTATTTTTCACTTTAAAATATTTGGTATGGTACTTTATAGTATCTATATTCCAAATATGTAAGTGATAAGCTTCTGTCAGTAACCATGGTTTGGTGAAAATAAAATTTCTCTTTGATTAGCCACTTTACACTCTTCGCATTGCCACAGCCCTTTCCTATGTGACCCAAGCTGTCACCCCATGATGTCAGTATTGGCTCATAACTGAAAAAGTTTGGTGACCACTACATTAAACAGTTCTCTACAGGATGTTCGAAAGTAAGCACCACGTGTTGTTATTCTTATAGAAAACTTGGACTGGAATAACAATATGAACAGAGGTAGATTGCTGCTCATCACATAGAAGAGCCTTTGAATAGCAGACAGTCATATTTAAAATAGGCTATTCTATCAGACAGTCCTTCATCAGACTGAGAAAAAAACCCACACAAAAAACACACACGCAGACGCATGTGCATATATATCCATACATGCACAAATCAACACACACATAAACATTTTTGCCTCCAGGCACTGTGGGGCCACTGAAGCAGCTGACCTGCCACCACATATGTACTGTAAGACTATACTTATTTCATTTATTTTTCCTCATTTGGTGTCATCGTTTCCACTTTTTTCACAACGGAGGAAACATGAGATTTATATTTCTTCTTTTTCTTGCATACCTGGTGCGATTCATATACTGTTCATTTTTATTTCTGATTTAGGTCATTAAACGTTTTCTTTTACATTTACATAGGGAATTTGTAATCCATTACACAATATGCAAATAACTTACAAGAATGTTGTAGAACTCCTTTTCTCTAAAGCTACAAATTTATTGTGTTTTTCCTTATGTTTTTTCCATTTCTTTCTTTCTTTCTTTACTGCTTAATGTTATGCACAAAATATATATTGTGCTCATATATGAGGGAACTAACAAAGCTAGAACATGTCATTCTTCAGTTTTTTGGCTGTACCCATTAATATTGTGAGAGTTTTTGGATATTATCAGTGAACACAGCTTTCTGGTTTTCTGGTAGCTGATAATGTAATGATAAGAATCAGTGCTCAAATTCCAAGGTGACAAATAGACAACCTTGATTGATAATCAGTTACCGCAGTTCATGTTTTCCTTTAAGAGCAGATTTAGTGCTTGAAATTCAAAGAATTCATCATGCTATTTTTCCGTATTTTGTTCTTCACTGGTGTCACAATTGCTTCAGCAAAAAGTAAGTATTTATCAGTCTTAGAAGTATCCAGACTATATGGTAGCACCAGCTTTTAATAATTCTGTTGTGTTGAAGTAAATCTCTGCAGTTGCTAGGGACATGCAAACTTAGCATATATTTTCGGCCAAATTGTCATCTATTTTTGGTGCAATTAGAATATATTTTTGGTCAAATTAGTAAGTGTATAATATATGTATAGAAATGATTACACATGTTCATTTAAAAGACCCTGAATTTTTCCTCTGATTATGAATGTTACATTTTGTAGCTGGCAATTGCTTCATTAACTATTAATGTCTCTCTTAAGAAAGAAACAAAAGTGTCATTTCACAGCAGATTTTTTTAATATGCATTTTTATTGCTAAAAAAATATTGTAATTAGATTACATTCTTGAAAGTTAGGCTTCTCATCTGTAATAACATTGTAGTGAGAAAAAAATCTGCTCACTGTCAGCACTGGATGGCGATTTTACTGTTTGCAGGCTAAGTAACTTGCGATATGCATCTTTACATGCTACTTGTCGTCATGTAATTAGTAACTGTAGTAATTTTTCAATTGTGTCAGACCACTGTAACTCACATGTGATTCAAAATTTAATTCCTGATTTTTAGGTTTTGGGTACAGTAGATTTGATCTTGGATATCTGGAGCCTCCATGCAGAGTTAAGTTAAGCTGACTGATGGGCACAATATTTCACAATTCCTATTCCTGCTGCCTTATAAAAAAAATTTGATCACAGTTAACCCTAGAACAGTTGGGCTGGGTCTGTGAGACCCACTAGTTTTTGTTTCTCTGAATTTATATTCTTATAGTTGCTGATTTGACTCGAGCGCCCTGCTACCTTCCTGAAACATCTGAGAGAAATCATTATTGTCGTGAATAAGGTTTTTATTTGTTTAGTCGTTGTTTGGCAGTCTTTCAAAAAGTGTGCGGGTCTGTCAGACCCAGCCCGACCGTTTACGTAACTAATTTCTGCCGGTGCAACCCCATTTTTATTTTGGTGTATCATTGAGTAACTAGTTATTTTGTGAACTATATGTGATATACTAACACCGAATTATCATTGTCAGTAGTCTGCAGTATAACACGGCAAGAGAAAGTCTTTCTTACAGTGAAATTTGCAGAATTTTGTATGATGATCAGAATGAAGCAGACGATTCTGATGCAGACCCCAGACTTCGAAATAAACAGTTATCATGACAGCAATGGTGAAATAAGTGCTGATGAAGAGGAAGATGTTCAGTCATCTGCCGACACCGATGCACCTGCTATTGCTGATTCAAGTACAGCTTCTCTAACTGACTCAGTTACGTCACCTATACAGTATTACAAAGGAAGGAATGAAGCAACTAAATGGCAAAAAATGTGCTTCCCACAAAGCATTCGAACAAGATGTCACAACATAATTACAATGCATTTGCCTGGAAGTATTCGAGCTGCGATGGATGTACATTCACCGCTAGAATCATGGCAGTTATTTTTTAGCAATGCATTGATTGATACAGTTCTTGAATTAACCAATATCTATATTGATTCAGTTCGAAACGATAATGCAAGTGACCTGAACATGGCTAGGCCTACCAGTTTTGATGAGCTGAAGGTATATTTTGGCCTACTATATTTAGCTGGAACATTGCATGGTGGTAAAATGAATATTGAAGACATTTGGAATACAGATGGGACAGGAATAGAAATCTTTTGTGCAAGTATGTCACAAAGAAGTTCAGATTTTTGACTTGTTGTATCAAGTTTGACGACATCCATAGTAGGGAAGAAAGAAAAGCACAAGGTAATCTTGCTGCCATAAGAACCATTCTTGATATCTTTGTCTCCAACTGCAAAGCATATTTTGCTTCATCAGAAAATGTTACTTTGGACGAAATGCTCGTGCCATACAGAGGCAGGTGCACGTTCAGGATGTATATCCCAAATAAACCTGCCAAGTATGGGATCAAGGTCTTCATCCTGGCTTGTTCTAAAATGTACTATGTAAAACATTTGGAAGTTTATGCAGGTGCACAACCTCAAGGACCGTACAAAGTCAGTAATAAGGTAGATGATGTTGTTTTCCATATTGTACACCCAGTAAAAGGGTCTGGAAGAAATCTGACGATAGACAATTGGTTTACTTCTTACACAATCATCAAAAAACTATTGCAAAAAAAGAATGTTACTGCTGTTGGTACGTTAAAAAAAATAAGCCTGAAATTCCGTTTGACTTTTTACCCAAAAAGTGTAAAGAAGAGTACTCATGTATGTTTGGTTTTCAGAAAGATGTCACATTACTTTCATATGTACCAAAATGGAATAAATCAGTACTCCTTTTGTCATCAATGCACCGTGATGATGAAATTGACAGTGACAGCGGTGGAAAGAAAAAACCAAGTATAATAATGTACTACAACAAAACCAAGGGCGGCGCAGACGTCGTTGAAGCTATGTGTGGTGAATATACTGTTGCTAGAGGGACAAGACCGTGGCCTCTGCGTCTGTTTTTTCACTTGTTGAATATTGCAGCTCTCAATGGCTACATTGTGTTCAAAGCCAACAAAAATGTATCAGTTAGACAAGAATACCTCAGAACACTAGGAAAGTCTCTCATAACACCATATTTGACAATGTGTGCAACCCAACCAAAACCCCCACGCAGTATTTACAGGCTTGCCTCTAATCTCTCCAGTACCAAAGAACAAAGAATACTCAAAGATCCACAACCAGGGAGAAGGAGAAGATGTCACAAATGCAAGGACAGCAAAACTAAATACTTTTGCAAAGTTTCCAAATTGTGGTTATGCTTGGCGCGTGCAGAAATGGTTTGCGGCGACTGTTTTGAAAAGTGATAACTATAGAGGATGATATTTCATTAACTATTCTTCAAATTCATGATTTCCATTTATACAATGAAAGTTCATCATTTTTGCTTCTTATTTCTACAACCTACTCTCATTTATATTCTTATTTCAGTCAAATTTACTTGTATTTTCAGTTTACTGACATTTAGTACTACAAAGATGTATATGTTTCAGTTTTTTTTTACAGTAATTGTTGTATGATGCTGAAAGCTGAACTAATGTCACTATAGCATTTAGTAGTACCTAATCAAAATCAAAATTCGACATTTGATCCAAACATACTGTTTGTCAATTGTTACAAGTGATTTATTTATTGGGTCCCACAGACCCCCAACCCAACTGTTCTTGACATTATTTTTCACCTGACCGTTCTAGGCAACTTAAAGATGCTTACCGTATCAAGAAAGTAACTTCTCAAATACAGCACAGCTTAAAACCAGTTGTTCCATGGAGTTATTATGTCTAATGGGAAAAATGGTTCCTGTAGATTTCTATTTTACAACTTCATATATTAAATACAATTATATTTACACTTTCTAGTGTTTAAGTGGTAGTTTAAGTAGTTACAACTTTGTTTAAATCAGGCATAATTGTTGTACCTCATGAACCAACCAAACTTAGCATAGGTGACCAACACTGTACATGGATCAGGTGGTTGTCAATGAAGACCATTGAAGTTTCGTGACAAAGAGTCATGTCTTTCAAAAACTATTTCACAACATCATAAGGCACCTAGCGCCCATGTACTGTATCTACTACTATATGGGAACAGGTCTTTTGTATTTGCTGATTCAGGGAATGTCATTGCAGTATTGATTAAGATACATTGTTTTGCATCTGATATTTTAAATAGGTCAGTGAAAAAACAATCCCCATTCTGTCATTCTGTCTATGGTTTCATCATACAGCAACAAGAAGTTACTGTACAACTTTGTTTAAATCAGGCATAATTGTTGTACCTCATGAACCAACCAAACTTAGCATAGGTGACCAACACTGTACATGGATCAGGTGGTTGTCAATGAAGACCATTGAAGTTTCATGACAAAGAGTCATGTCTTTCAAAAACTATTTCACAGCATCATAAGGCACCTAGCGCCCATGTACTGTATCTACTACTATATGGGAACAGGTCTTTTGTATTTGCTGATTCAGGGAATGTCATTGCAGTATTGATTAAGATACATTGTTTTGCATCTGATATTTTAAATAGGTCAGTGAAAAAACAATCCCCATTCTGTCTATGGTTTCATCATACAGCAACAAGAAGTTACTGTAGGCAGTAAAGCCAACTTTAGATCTACAACTACACTTTCTAAACTGCTGTGAAGTGCATGGCAGAGAGTACTTCCCAGTACCATTTGTTAGGGCTTCTTCGTGTTCCATTTCTGTATGGAGTGCAGAAAGAATGGTTATTCAAATACCTCTATGCATGATCTAATTGATGTGAATTTTTACTTAACAGTTCCTACAGGAGCAATACATAGAGGATTCTGGTATTCTTCTAGATTCCTTATTTAAATGTGCTTCTAGAAACCTTGTAAGTACACTCTATCTTCAAGCATCTGCCAGTTGAAGTTCTTCAGTATCTTAGTGATGCTCTCCCAAGGCTCAAGCAAACCTATGGTCATTTGTGCTGCTGTCTTTATACACGTTTGGTTGGTATATGAACTAATTCTACAGGTGTTTCATACATTGGCTGAATTGAAGGCATTCCTGAGTTGTCAAAACTGTTTTGTTCCGAATAATGTTATCTCAGCTAAGTCAAGTCCTTCATTACTTTCCATGTTGGCTAGTCTGTTAGCTGTAACTAATAAGTAAAACAAATACTCTTGACTTAACCTCTGTGGTTGGCATCAGCATATGATGTGGGTGTGGTGCAGTGACAATTGGCATTGCATACTGCAGGTGAGAAGGGAGGAGAGGTTGGAGTGGAGTTGCAGCTATTAGTAAAGCTGAACACCACAGCTGTGATGACGTGGCAGTGATGTAGGCCACAGATACATCGGTGGTGACTGTGGCAGCAACATATCGGAACCTCTCGGTTCCCAGTATTTCAGATACACAACAATTGAAGTAGATAGGAAGTCATTAGATTTCATTACTCACTGATTCACTGTATTAAACTTTGATACTAGGGTAAAAAAAGTTTATGAACTTCACAATTCACCTTCTGCAAAGTAACTTTGCCTTGTTAGCTTCTTCTGCATTGTTATGCCCAACTATTTTGATTTGACTGACTTTTCACTACATATGGTTTACTGTTGAGGGCAACTGCAGCTGAAGTAATCCATGCTTCTGAAACAAACCACATTCAGCTGTAAAATTCATATACAGCTGAAAGTGGTTTATTTCAGAAACATGGACTTTTCATTAACGTTCCCAGCTGATGAACCTGGTGTATTGAGGTTGTGTCATCTAATTTCTAATTTAAGTTTGATGATTGTCCCTTCTTACTTCCACCCACTCAGCAAGAACCAGCTGACCGCTTCTACGAACAACTAGAAAAGTAGTCAAAACCAATTACCTACAATCTTCTGTCAACTTGCTGATATGGCAGCTACTGTGCTGAAATGTAGCTAAACCTTGTTCCAGAAACTTGTAAAGTAAATGCACTTAAATTTGCATTAGGGTGATGAAATATCTTCATTTGAAGAAGCAAGTTCTTTTTTTTATTAATATCTGTATGTTGAATCCAGATTCTCCAGATTCAGACAAGCCATTTTTCCCAGCAGCACTTTACACATGTTGCAATTGAAAGACTATGGAACTTCCTCAGTTCCAGACAATAAATTAAAAACTCTCAGCAGCTAAGTTCAGTATAAGTTTGCTCACCTTAAAGTGGTTCTGGTAAAATTCCACTTGCCACACAGTACTTTATGCAGACAGCACACAATAAAAATGAAGAGTTCCTCAAATCTGAGATGCAGATAACTGAAAATCATTTTACAGTTTTATAACTAAACTGAAGAGCCAAAGAAACTGGTACACTTGCCTAATATCATGTAGGGCCCCCATGAGCATGCAGAAGTGCTGCAACACTATGTGGCGTGGACTCAACTAATATCTGAAGTAGTGCTGGAGGGAACTGACACCATGAATCCATAAATCTGTAAGAGTATGAGAGAGTGGAGATCTGTTCTGAACAGCATGGTGCTAGGCATCCCAGATACACTCAATAATATTCATGTCTGGGGAGTTTGGTGGCCAGTGGGAGTGTTTAATATCAGAAGTGTGTTCCTGGAGCCACTCTGTAGCAATTCTGGACGTGTGGGGTATTGCATTGTCCTGCTGGAAATGCCTAAGTCCGTCGGAATGCACAATCGGCATGAATGGATGCAGATGATCAGACAGGAGGATTATGTGCATGTCACCTGTCAGGGTTGTATCTAGACATGTCAAGGGTTCCATATCACTCCAACTGGACATGAACCACTAGCTTGAAGAATCCCCTGCTGGCATGCAGGGTCCATGGATTCATGAGGTTGTCTCCATACGTGTACACATCCATCCACTCAGTACAATTTGAAATGAGACTTGACAACCAGTCAACATGTTTCCAGTCATCAACAGTCCATTGTCAGTGTCAGTGGGCCCAGCCGAGGCATAAAGCTTTGTGTCATGCAATCATCAAGAGTACACAAGTGGGCCTTTGACTCTGAAAGCCAATATCGATAATGCTTAATTGAATGGTTCACACGCTGACACTTGTTGATGGCCCAGCATTGAAATCTGCACCAATTTGCAGAAGGTTTGCACTTCTGTATAATTGAACAATTCTCTTCAGGCATCGTTGGCTCCATTCTTTCAAGATCTTTTTCCAGCCAAAGCGATGTTGGAGATTTGATGTTTTACCGGATTTCTGATATTCGTGCTACACTCGTGAAATGGTTGTATGGAAAAATCTCCACTTTATCACTGCCTTGAATATGCTGTGTCCCATTGCTCATGTGCCAACTATAACACCATGGTCAAACTCACTTAAATCTTGATAACCTGCAATTGCAGCAGCAGTAACAGATCTAACAACCATGCCAGACACTTTTTGTTTTATAGAGTTGTTGCCAACTGCAGTGCCATATTCTGCTTGTTTACATATCTCTGTATTTGAATAATCCTATACCAGTTTTTTGGGCACTTCAGTGTGTATTATACATGAAATGTAAGTTCACTAAATTCTTGTGACATGATACAGAAGTTCTTTCTGTGACAAGACACTTCACTATTGCAGTCATATGAGGCATGTAACATCACCCACATAATGTCTGTTGTGAATGTAGAGATGGCTGTCGAGAGACTGATTTGCTGTGCCTGTTAGCAGAGACTGATCTGCTTCTCTGCAGTGGTCTTATAGATCTGCACTATCTGATAAAAAGTATTGAGACTCCCTATTAGTGGAGATTAATACAGGGTGTGTCCACCTTTTGCTTTTATGATGGCTTGAATTCTGCAGGGGACGCTTTCACTACAACGTCTGAATATCTGGGGAGAAATTGCACCCTGTTCTTCCTCAAGAGCTGAAACAAGAAAGGTAGTGACGTTGAATGCTGAGAACTGGAGCATGCTCAATGTTCTGACTCATCCCAAAGATACTCTATTTCGCTGAGATCAGGACTCTGGGCAGGCCAGTCCATTTCATGAATATTATTGTCCACAAACCATTGCCTCACAGATGCCTCTATATGACCAGGTGGCTCACCTTGCTGATACAAACAACCATTGTTTCCAGACTGTTCCTCTATGTACACAGTATACAATGATATAAAATATGTTAATCTCCTTCTGCATTTAGCAGAGTCTGATGAAAAACATACCCATACTGTGTCACCACTTCCTCTGTACTCCACTGCTAGCACTGCACATAATGGCAGGTAATGTTCCCCAGGCATTAGCCAAACCCAAACCCTTCCATCAAATTTCCACAGGGTCTAACATGATTCATCAACGCAGATCAATCATTTCCAGCCATAGCTTGCCCAGTGATGTTGCTCTTTCCACTACCTAAGTGTCACTTAGCACTGACTGCAGAAATCTGTTCCTTATGAGGAGCTGTTCAACCTTTGTGCCTCATTCTTTTTAACTCCCTACACATGGCTGTGATAGCTGGACTGCCGGAGAACTCACAAGTGATTCATTCCACTGATTTCATATGATATTTTTACAGTCACCCTCTGTAATGATTGAAAGTCCCTGTCCATCAGTGTGTAAGATCTGTCTGGTCTTGTTTTAGTTGTGATTGTTCCTTCGGCTTTCCCTGTCACTGACAGTTTACTTGGCAGCTTTAGAAGGGTTGAGGTGTCTCTGATGGATTTGTTACTCAGGTGAAAAAGCCAGTGACTACTCAATGTGCAAAGTCACTGAGCTCTCCTGACTGATGCATCCAAACACTTTTGATCAGACATTGTATTTGGGTGAGGATGGCTCAGGGAGCACCTCTCTAATGACTGGAACAACCAAGGCTACTGGGTATGAAATGCTTCTAGCTTATTTTTAAACCACTTACTGCTTTCCTATTTGGGGTTATGCTAAACTGATATTCTATTTTTGATAGAATCTTTATACCTAATAAAAATTTAAGATGGTGCTGATCATGGTCTTTCACCTCCAACAATATACTATGTTTAAATATCACTGTACCCCAAAATATCATAATTACAATTGTTAAACTCGACACAGCTTTACTAATTTTTTAAATGAAAATGGTGCTGAGACTTCTAGACACTATACCAATTCTAAAGGCCAGTTAATGTATCATGTTTCGTTTTGCACTAGAAAATCACATTTTTCTCAGCAATTTGGAAAATAATAAAAATAGTTTTTTTAATAACATTAGGACAATATTTTTGTGTCCACAGGTTTCATGTTTGGATCTATTGTTTGCAGTTGACTTAAAATTTATGAAAAGAAGTGGACTAGGTCTAACTCAAAAAATGCTCTATAAAGTTACATCAAACTTGGAATTATATGTGCTCACATACATCTGCACTGGGTGTGCTGTAAATTTATATAATTCATCTACCAGTTATTATCAGTGATGTGTTCTCATATAACTGCTGTTAGCATGGGCAGCGCCATGCCTAACAGAGGCTGCTGCATACAGTATGGGGAGGTCCATATCCACTGCACTTGAGGCTTGTTAGAATTTCAGTTACGCATAAGAAGCTGTACTTCTTTACAGACAGTGGGAAGATATACAGGAAGAACCACCAGTTTTTTGGTATGTTAAAGATATTGGCTCTCTGTTTTCACTCAGATGATTACTTGCAAGGGTTTCATAAAATAGTGACCACTGCGTTTTTGTAATATTATCATTGCGCAAGTTAAAATCATCAAGTTTTTATTCCCAAATGGAACTGTATTGTATTTTTTCACCATAGTGACATTTTTAGATCAAGTGAATACAGAAATGTAGGCTAACTGTTTTGAAGGTGTGTCAAGTAGGAGGTTAATCATAACGTTTTAGTTATCACACCAAAAAAACTGAGCTTTAACATACAAACATGAGTAGTAACAATGAATTCTGTTATGTTTAATGAGCTCTGCAGAAACTCATGTTAAATGCAGGACTTTATTTTTTGATGTAGTAAAGATATACAGGTAGAAAAATAGTTTCAAAACTGCTGAGCTTTAATACTGAATCCCAATTAAATTGGAAGACTCATATTAGCTACATTTACAAGTGAGTGGCTTGAGCATGATATGTGGAAACTGAGAGATGTAGTCAAACCTTCTTGTGATATCAATGACATTGTGGGTTGGAGGGGGGGAAATTAGTCTAATGGACAAAGTTGCTTCTAAGTAACAATGTCCTCAACTCTTTATTTCTCACAAAAGTATAAAATTGTGCAGTTATGTTGCAATACTTTAAAGTAAAAGCAACTTAATTGAGTTTGGCCCCAAGGGAGCCATCTATTGCATCTAGGGGCCAGCAGGACATCAACATCTGGGAAAGCAATCCAAGTGTACTTACAGAAACAGAAATGGTAAACAACGTTCTTAAAAGTATCTTTGACTGGTTTTCTGCAAATAGCCTCACCCCAAATTTTAAAGAGAGAAAAAAATATTCTGTTGTGCACATCTAGGGATTTTACACAAATGATAAGTATAATACTTGGTGAGGAAATAATATATAGGGTGGAAACTTTAAAACTCATAGCTGTCCATATTGATGAGAATTTAAAATGGAAAAAGCCCATTTTGGAACTCGTAAAACAACTTATTTCAGCTGAATTTGCCCATAGAATCATTGAAAATCCTGTGGAGAGACAAATCAGTAAGCTGACATATTTTGCAGATTTTCATTCAGTAATGTTATGAGGTAAATTAAAAGGAAGGTCAGTGTTGGCTGTAATATTGATGTTTTACACAACACTCCATGGAGTCGCCAATCAATAACTTATGAGGTAACTCACCCGTAAGAAACAAAGTCTCTATTGCTCAAAAATATCCTGTAAGAATGTGATGCTCACCCACAATTATCTTATACGCATCTGTTTAAGCAGATGGGCATTCTGACTACTGCTTCACAATATATTATTCCCTCATGAAGTTTGTTGTAAATAATCCACTACAGTTCAAACAGAACTATGAAGTACATAATTACAATACCAGATGGAAAAATGACGTTCATTACACCACATTAAGGTTGTCTTCAGCAAATAAATGTGTGCACAGTGTTGCAACAAAGATTTTTATCACTTACACAGTGATGTAAAATGCCTGACTGACATCAAAGCAAAATTTAAAAACAAACTGAAAAAGTTTTACCTTGACAACTCTTGCACAAAGAATTGACTTTAAAAATTGTCCCCATATGCTTGTCCCCCAGCCCTTAACAGGTTCGAAGTTAAGATTTGTAATGCCTTTTGTATATAATAATATTGATATTATATTGTAAGGATGTTGATAAAGGGAGAATGTTTACCTCCAGTTTTAGTTTCTAAAATTTTAGAGCGTCCAAAGTCTAAGATATTTTGTTTTGTTTGACACCACAATAATGTATTAGCTCAGAACAGTAAAAAAGTTTGAATTGGTAGTGGTAGATGACCTTTTTTCCATAAAAGCAAGTGGGATAAAATCATAGTTCAACATATTTATTTGAATTGAGCCTCCTATATCATTAGATTAAATGACATTGCACAAGAAGCTAAGACCTTCCTGTTTTACAGACACAGCAACAGAATGTCATGGTGAAAGCATTTGTTGATGGTAGGTGCATTTTGCATAAGTGTATGTAAATTTTCCTGATGAGATAAGAAATGCATTCTGCCATAAAGTGGGTGTTATCAGCTGAGAGCTGTCATGTTAAATGTCATAGCAACTGTTAAATGTTGCAGTAACTTTTTGTGTTGGCTTTGTTGTAGTTCCAGTTGAGTGCTGAGTGCTGGTCTGTGCTTTCACTCATATGTGGAATACTATCACTCTATCTGAATGTTCTTGGTCTTTGTGAGTCTTCATAAGTAGATTATTAAATTACACCATTTGTAACTACTTCTAACAGGGACCAGGACATGGTATTTGATGCCAGATGATGGAGGACATGGAATTCATCTTGTGAATATGCTACATAGTGCCCAACAAAATGATGTACCTAGTATTGAGTCCAATGTTACACTTTATCTCTATACAAGGTAAGTGATACTTCTTGCAGCCATCAATAAATGTGAACAATCCCATTTTAGCTCATGAGACTAGCAGTAATGCAAAATTTATCTACCCAAAGTCAGCTAATTAATAGAGCCCAGAAATCTGTTTTGACAGTTTCTGAAATGGAGTTCATTCATGAACCATGCATTACTATGGACAAGCTGTCTCTGATTCCTAATTTTTGTAAACAGAAGAAATGAAACTGAAATAAATAGTTGGAAGTGTATACTAAAAAAATAGAAAGTCATTGTGGGGCAGAAAACACCATTCAAAATGGAAGAAAGGTTGAGTAAAATGGTATGAAAGTGGAAGATAACATATTGAGAAAATAAAACAGGTGGAGCCAGCGATATAAAACAGAAGATCAATGAAAATGTGATATCATCTCCAACAGATTAGATTTAAAATTTAGCCAGCTTATAAAATGTACCTAGTTTCTAGTTTATTTTGAAAGACTGATAGTCATTTGATCAGCAAACAGTGACAGCCAAAGAAAGATTATAAACATTGACAACATGATTCAGAATATTAGAAAACACAAGCAACACTTTCTGTAACTGATTCAAATCAGACAAATGTAGCAACAACGAGATTTCATAGTCAAGTATCATATTACGTAATATGTTGGAAAATAGATATCACATCAAATTAAGAAACCTGCAGGTGGATTAAAACTCCATGCTGTCCAGGAACTGAAATCCACCACATTGTCTTCTACAGGCAACAGCCAACTGAACTATCCGAGCAGTCGTCAACAGCCCAACTACAATTCTCAGTCTGCCAGTATCTCTCTCCTTCATCAAATCTTTACCACTCATCTTGCAAGGCTGACACTCTTGTGAGAACAGGATACCACAAAGAATATCTAAACTTAAAATACATAGAATGGAAATATGATGTACAATTCTAATCATGTATTGACAGGATGAGCAAGATCAGGCCATTGTGTAACCAAGGATTTTTGTTCTATTGAACCAACCCTGGTACTTGAATGTTAGTCACATGCTTTTTGTAAGTGACTAACTTGAGAGATTCATTATGAGTAATAATTGTAGTAATCAGTCATGTTCCTATAGTATTCAGTTGTTTGATGCAGCTCTCCTTGCTATCCTACACAAGTCTCTTCATCTTAGCATTACTACCACAACCTAGCTACATTAGAATCTGCTTACTGTATTCAAGCCTTGGTCTCCCTCTACAATTTTTACCTCTCACACTTCCCTCCATTACCAAACTGATGATTCATTGCTGCCTCAGGATATGTCCTATCAGCCATTACCTTCTTCTAGTGAAGTTATATGAGTAAGAAATTTTTTTAATTTAGCCATAGATAATTTGAGAGTTTTGTTCTTGACACAGCTCAGTATTATCAATCCAGAAATTTACTTTATATTGGAGAAAGAGACAGTGGGTAACTTAATTTCCTGGATGTACCAGTAATCAAATAAGTGAACAAGAGTTGGGGTAATAAGGTGTCCATGAAAACTACACACGCAGATTGATGCCTCCCACCACCCAACACAAAAAAGAAGTGTCATTAAAAGCTTACTGGACAAGGCTAAAAATGTATGAAGTGGATTATTTACAATATGAGGTGAATCTCTTACAATATGAGGTGAATCTCTTAAGGTTAGGTTACTCCAGGCAGGAGGTTGGTCAACGAGTCCAGCCAACAAAAAGAAAACCAAGAGTGATGTGGAACATCAGCTGCTCACTGGGAATGCTTTACTCCCTTTTATTAAGAAGGTTAAAGGTCATATCAAGAAAGTGTTCGTCAAGTATGGAGTTGAAACATTGCTAGTCCCTGTCCTCCATCGGCCTATTCCATTCCATGCATCCACTGCAGCCCTATACATGTCTTCTATCCTATTAACATATTTGCATAGTCCTTTTTACTTCTCTCCACTCCCCTTGTTCTCATGTTGGAAAGTACATGTGAGACAATGAGTATTTGCCACCTCTGAAGAAATGCAAATTGCACTAGCTGCTGCTGGTGCAGACTGCAAGCTATTTGCAATGCAAAAGGCACTAGCTGCTGCTGGTGCAGACTGCAAGCTATTTGCAATGCAATGACAATTCATTGTGAATAGTGGAGCGAAGTATGAAAACAAGTATATGAATTTGTTTAAACAGGACATGGAGGTCATAAAGCAACAGATCGATGTGTAGCCAAACAATATTGATGGTGGACATCTAAGCAAGATGTAGAACAGTATGTAAAGATATGTATATCATGATTTCAGTGCACTGAATTAAGTCATTGTAGAGGTTGCTGGAGACCATTTGAGATGATTGCATTGGATACATTAGCTGCTTTCAGGCAGAATGTCTCATTGGAGGGCGCTGCACAAGGTCTATTGCTGTGCCAAGATGCAAAATACATTGGTGTGTGGCCCACATATCACTTGGCTGGTTCCAAACTCCAGCCCGAAACTCAATATCCAGCAGGGAATCATTATGTGTTAATGATAATAGAACACAGTTCACACTTTGTAGAAATGATAGCTGTTCTCAATAAATAAGCTGAAACACATCAAAAAAAGTTTTGCATCACCCCGATTCCCAGAACTCTTGAAGATGGATGTTAACTGTGGATATTGTATCACAAACACAGTCCCTTTGATTGTTCAGAGATCTCAATAAACCTGCCGAAAGATGTAAACAACCATGCAAGAGCAGTGCCTATTAGATGGAGGGAGTCTGACAGCCGATCAGTTCCAGTCATTTCACCAGGAAGCAGGAACATGGCTTGTGTTGTCTGTAGTTCAATCATGCCTAATGCCTAGAGAGTCAATACCATGGTTTGATAGCGTCCGCATTGTTACCTTTTGCCAGGAAGGGCTCTCAACAAGGGAAGTGTCCAAGCATCTTGGAGTGAACCAAAGCAATGTTGTTCGGACATGGAGGAGATAGAGACAGGAACTGTCGATGACATGCCTCACTCAGGCTCCTCAAGGGCTACTATGGCAGTGGATGACTGCTACCTACAGATTATGGCTCGGAGGAACCGTGACAGCAACACCACCATGTTTAAATAATAGTTTTCGTGCAGCCACATGACGTCATGTGACGACTCAAACTGTGTGCAATAGGCTGCATGATGAACAACTCCAATGACAAGGTCCATATTTGCAACCATGACACCATGCAGCACGGTACAGATGGGCCCAACAAAATACCGATTGGACCACTCGGGATTCGCATCATGTTCTCTTCACCAATGAGTGTTGCATATGCATTCAACTAGACAATCGTTGGAGACATGTGGAGGCAACCTGGTCAGGCTGAATGCCTTAGACACACTGTCCAGCAAGCTGGAGGTTCCGTGCTGTTTTGGGGTGGTATTATATGTGGCTGACATATGCCACTTGTGGTCATGGAAGGAGCCATAATGGCTGTGCGATACATGAATGCCATCCTCCAACTGATAGTGGGACCATATTGGCAGCATATTTGTGAGGCATTCGTCTTCATGGACAACAATTTGCGCCCCCATAATGCACATCTTGTGAATGACTTCCTTCAGTGTAATGACATTGCTCAACTAGAGTGGCCAGCATGTTCTCCAGACATGAACCGTATCAAACATGGCTGGGATGGATTGAAAAGGGCTGTTTATGGATGATATGACCCACCAATCACTCTGAGGGATCTACGCCGAATCACCATTGAGGAGTGGGACAATCTCGACCAACAGTGCCTTTTTTAACTTGTGGATAGTATGCCATGATGAATACAGGCATGCATCAGTGCAAGAGGATGTGCTATTGGGTATTAGAGGTACCAGTCTGTATAGCAATCTGGACCACTACCTCTGAAGGTCTCTCTGTGTGGTGGTACAACATGCAATGTGTGGTTTTCATGAGCAATAAAAAGTGTGGAAATGATGTTTATGTTGATCTCTATTCCTATTTTCTACATCTACATTTACATTTATACTCCGCAAGCCACCCAACGGTGTGTGGCGGAGGGCACTTTACGTGCCACTGTCATTACCTCCCTTTCCTGTTCCAGTCGCGTATGGTTCGCGGGAAGAACGACTGTCTGAAAGCCTCCGTGCGCACTCTAATCTCTCTAATTTTACATTCGTGATCTCCTCGGGAGGTATAAATAGGGGGAAACAATATATTCGATACCTCATCCAGAAACACACCCTCTCGAAACCTGGCGAGCAAGCTACACCACGATGCAGAGCGCCTCTCTTGCAGAGTCTGCCACTTGAGTTTGTTAAACATCTCCGTAGCGCTATCACGGTTACCAAATAACCCTGTGACGAAACGCGCCGCTCTTCTTTGGATCTTCTCTATCTCCTCTGTCAACCCGATCTGGTACGGATCCCACACTGATGAGCAGTACTCAAGTATAGGTCGAAAAAGTGTTTTGTAAGCCACCTCCTTTGTTGGTGGACTACATTTCCTAAGGACTCTCTCAATGAATCTCAACCTGGTACCCACCTTACCAACAATTAGTTTTATATGATCATTCCACTTCAAATCGTTCCGCATGCATACTCCCAGATATTTTACAGAAGTAACTGCTACCAGTGTTTGTTCCGCTATCATATAATCATACAATAAAGGATCCTTCTTTCTATGTATTCGCAATACATTACATTTGTCTATGTTAAGGGTCAGTTGCCACTCCCTGCACCAAGTGCCTATCCGCTGCAGATCTTCCTGCATTTCGCTACAATTTTCTAATGCTGCAACTTCTCTGTATACTACAGCATCATCCGCGAAAAGCCGCATGGGACTTCCGACACTATCTACTAGGTCATTTATACATATTGTGAAAAGCAATGGTCCCATAACACTCCCCTGTGGCACGCCAGAGGTTACTTTAACGTCTGTAGACATCTCTCCATTGATAACAACATGCTGTGTTCTGTTTGCTAAAAACTCTTCAATCCAGCCACACAGCTGGTCTGATATTCTGTAGGCTCTTACTTTGTTTATCAGGCGACAGTGCGGAACTGTATCGAACGCCTTCCGGAAGTCAAGAAAAATAGCATCTACCTGGGAGCCTGTATCTAATATTTTCTGGGTCTCATGAACAAATAAAGCGAGTTGGGTCTCACACAATCGCTGTTTCCGGAATCCATGTTGATTCCTACATAGTAGATTCTGGGTTTCCAAAAACGACATGATACTCGAGCAAAAAACATGTTCTAAAATTCTACAACAGATTGACATCAGAGATATAGGTCTATAGTTTCGCGCATCTGCTTGATAACCATTCTTGAAGACTGGGATTACCTGTGCTCTTTTCCAATCATTTGGAACCTTCCGTTCCTCTAGAGACTTGCGGTACACAGCTGTTAGAAGGGGGGCAAGTTTTTTCGCATACTCTGTGTAGAATCGAATTGGTATCCTGTCAGGTCCAGTGGACTTTCCTCTGTTGAGTGATTCCAGTTGCTTTTCTATTCCGTTTACACTTATTTCGATGTCAGCCATTTTTTCATTTGTGCGAGGATTTAGAGAAGGAACTGCAGTGCGGTCTTCCTCTGTGAAACAGCTTTGGAAAAAGGTGTTAAGTATTTCAGCTTTACGCGTGTCATCCTCTGTTTCAATGCCATCATCATCCTGGAGTGTCTGGATATGCTGTTTCGAGCCACTTACTGATTTAACGTAAGACCAGAACTTCCTAGGATTTTCTGTCAAGTCGGTACATAGAATTTTACTTTCGAATTCACTGAACGCTTCACCCATAGCCCTCCTTACGCTAACTTTGACATCGTTTAGCTTCTGTTTGTCTGAGAGGTTTTGGCTGCGTTTAAACTTAGAGTGAAGCTCTCTTTGCTTTCTGTACAGGTTCTGGATCTCTTGGAACTGAGATGATGCAAAACTTTTTTGATGTGTGTAATTGATGCATGAGAGACAATTATTACTGCAAAGTACTAACTACAAGTCAGAAGAAATAAAGCAACTTTGTCATTTGTTATGAATTTATAAATCAAGAACATGCATTTAACAGCTGCAAGCAAAATGGCAAAATGGAATGTGTTCACAGGACAATAAGGCAGATGTTGAGTCAGTATGACAACAGTTATCATGGCTTGGACATGTTTACATAAGGTAATAACATGTCCAAGCCATACAATTCAAAAGTACATGAAAGTATGTAACTGCTGTGATGGTATGACCAATTGGGACTGTGAAATCCAGAGTGACAGAAAATTGTCCATTAGTGTGGAATATGTGAAAACCTTAAGGACAGCGTGGCACCAAGTTCATAAGGCAATCATAATAGCTCTACAGTAGTAGGAGCAAATGGGACTATGGAACACCAGTCTGCCAAATATTAGGTTGGTGCATAAGTTCATAGCATTTTTCCATATGTTTAATTAACACAACTACTACACATAGCAGAGACTTTAGCCATCAGTAATATATTCTCCTTAAGTATTTACAACACTCTGCTAATGCTGGGGCAATTTTTCAATTCTGCAACTATAGAAATCTTGTGGTTTTGAGATGAAGAACTCGTTGGGCCATGTACACAGTGCATTTTCATCTGGAAAATAAGTTCCTTGAAGGTTGTTCAACAGAGAGTGGAAATGGTGAAAATCTGGGGACACAAGATCAGGTGAATAAGGTGGGTACAGAACAACTTCCTAACCCAACTTGTACATACAGTTTTTGTTAGTCTTGCCAAACGGCAGGCATTATTGTGGAGTAGCATCACTTCACACAGTCTTCCTGGTCATTGTTCTTGTATTACATCTGCATGACATCTTAGTTGTTGACAATAAATGTCAGCAGTGGGTTACACCTTGGGGATGCAATTTGAAGTGCACCCTACTGTTGCTGTTCTGCCAGATGCATAGCATTAGCGCAAATCTTTGTTCAAGAAATTGCTGCTTTGTTTGGGCTCAACCATTCCTTTCTTTTCTTATGTTCACCAGTAACAATACAGTATAGCAATGGTCGATGCTGTTCATAAGCCAACTGATGACAAACAAGCAGAGATGCACATATGACAGCTCACAGATTTTTTTTATTTTGGCTTTGAGAATATGATATCTGTATGCTTGATTTTAGAATCTCCCTCACTGCATGGAAATGTCACACAGTGGTCTAATGATGACAGTTCATCAGATCTGCCAATTCTTGAGTACCCTGATAAGGATCATTGTGGATTAATGTGTTTAAATGATTTTCACCAGACATGGAAAGTCACTCATTTCAAAACTATGCTCCTTAAAATGAGAAAACCCTTTCTTCCAATGCTCTGTCCAATGGCATTATCCTCACACATGGCACAAATGTTTCCAGCTGCCTCCACTGCTGTTGCCTCTCTATTCACAACTCAAACAGAAGGACATGTCGGAAGTGTTCTGATTTCTCCATTTGTCACTCCTTTTTCTAGTGTCTGCAGTTCAACTCAGTATCTCAAAATGACAATATGTAAACTCAAATAGCAGCAGTGAATTACAAATAATAAAATAGACCATCGATAAATACACTCATAGCAGCTGGAATACCAGCATGCAAAACAAAGGGAATTTCAGTATCAGGAACTTTCTCAACTTGGTCATCACTTGTGTGGCCTATGATCACCATTAGTGGAAAGCTACATGCCCATTCACTCTCCCAGTGGATTACCTACCAACCTGATGGATCAGCCACAAAGTGTAACTAAAGTGATAGAAGATTCTGGGTTTAACAGTTTCCATATGCTGTTTGGAGGAGTAGTAGAGAAGAAGAAGACAAGGAAAAAAGTGTAAATGGTAGTGTGGAAAAAAGTGCACTGTAGGGGGAGGAGGACAACTGTAGACAGGGTAGTGCTATGTCAGTTTAGTAGTTTACAGATTCAGCCGTAGATTCTAATTTGGAGGTCTGAATTTTCCGCAGTGGGGTAGACTGTTTTGACCTAAACATCAGACAGTTCTTTGTAGCCAGCCTACTGATATGTGTGCCACATATGTGCTGCAATAGTTCTGGCACAGCAGCATGTGATCTGGTGTTCTGCCATTAGTGGTTGACTGTGTTGCTAGATGATGTATCGCAATGCAGCATTTCCACAATTGCCTGCATCGCGAGAGCCTACCGTCTGTCACAAAAAGCCAAACGAGAAGGAATGTAAATGTGCCCAGTTCAGATGGTAGCATCATACCCTTGCAGTCACACCAGCTATCGGTCAAATGCAGAGCTAAGCTACTTCAGCATCATGGAGCTGTGTAACCAACTAGGATAACCTACTGATCTATAAGCCATCAGCTAGCCATAATGGTTCTGAGCCTTTAACTGGATGCCAAGATGAGGCCTCCTAATTAGTGCCATCGCCTGACACTCCATCCACAGGAGATGCACTTGCTGCCTGCTAGCTTTGACTGGCACCTAGGCCACTACTGCAAAAGTACTTTATGGAAGGCATACCCTTGTTCCTGTTTCTGTTGAGTAAGTGTTTTTGACTCCACACTTGATGTTGTGCTGGAAAACCCAAACCGTAGGTGCTTGCACACCAGCTCTGCAGCCAGAACCAGCCAATGCATAACAACATGGTAATTGTTTGCAAAATCAATATTGACTCCTACTACAGATGCATTTTCTTACCTACAGAAAGGTCAGAAAATATGAATATAAAACATTTTCCAAAATTTTTAACAGACTGATGCCAGTAATTTAGGCTTGTACTTGAATGCTAGAAGCTGGAAGGAATATATAGAAGGGCTGTACTGAATCTGTGACTTATCTTACAAGATAGGTTACAGGAAGACAAACTTACATTTCCAGCCTTAGATTTACAGAATGCTTTTCAGTGCTGATCGGTCTACACTCTTTGAAATTCTGAAGGTATCATGGATAAAATATAGGGAATGAAATGTTATTCACAACTTGTGCAGAAACTAGACTACAGTTATGAGAGTAGAAAGACTTGAAGCAAAGCAGTACCTGAGAAGGGAATGTGACAGGGTTATAGGCTATCCTGATGTTGTTCACTTTTTACAATGAGAAAGCGGTGAAAGAAACCAAGGATAAATTTGGAGAGGGAATTAAAGTTCAGGGAGAAGAAATAAAAAGTTTGTAGTTTGCCAGTGACATTGTAATACTGTCAGAGACAACAAAGGACCTGGAAGAACAGTTGAGTGGAACAGAAGGGGTTTATAAGATGAACATCTACAAAAGTAAAACAAGGGTAATGGAATGTCATCAAAGTAAATCAGGTGATGCTGAAGGAACTAGATTAAGAAGTTTGGCACTAAAAGTAGTAGATGTATTTTGCTATTTAGGCAGAAAAATAGCTGATTAAGCTCAATGAAGAGAGGCTGTAGCATGCAAAGCATGTCTGAAAAGAGGCATTTGTTAACATCGAATATGAATTTAGGCATTAGGGAATCATTCTGAAGGAATTTGTCTGGAGTTTAGCACTGTACAGAAGGGAAACATGAGTTTATAAGCAGTTACGAAGAATGGTTTGTGTGATAGAACACATCCTGAGGCATGAAGTAATTGGAAATTTGGTAATTGCAAGATGTGTTCATTTGGGGAGGGGATGATTGTAGAGGAAGTCTGAGGGATGAATCCAGTAGGCAGATTTAGATGACTGTCAGTTTCTGTAATTACTTGTAGATTGAGATGCTTGAACAGGATAGACTAGTGCAGAGAGCTGCATCAAACCCGAATTTGGACTGAAGACCACAACAGCATTTTGACAGCCTTTCTCAAAAATAGGATTGACTTGTACCATCACTTGGAATGCTTTGTTCCTCCTTTCAGCCTATGGCAGACTGCTGGTAGGGGAGTAGCAAGTTCTTTTGCATACTCTATTATGTAGAAACATGTAGGTATCCCAATAGATCCATTTGCTTTTCCTCTGTTGAGCAAATGTAGTTTTTTCAATCTGATGGCCACTTATTGTGATGTATGTCATTTTATTGTTTGTGTGGTGATTGATAAGAGGAACTGTAGTACAAACTTCCTCAGTAAACAGTTTTGGAACAAAGAATTTAATATTTTGGCCTTCTCTCTGTCATCATCCATTTCAGAGCCATTATGTTCACAGAATGTTTGAATAGATGGCTTTGATCTGTTTCAAGATTTCACATTAGACCAGAACTTCTTAGAATTTTCTGTCAGATCATTAGATAGAATTTCTTATTTATGAGTTTGCTGAACATTTAATCCATTGCTTTCCGTATGGTAATTTTGCTTCACACTGATTTTGTTCATCTATGAGACTTTTCCTATGTTTAAATCCATTTCTGCTTCTGACATTCTCTACTTGTGCTCATTTTGGGTTCATTTAGCTCTTGTTTCAATAAAGCTTTGACTTTGCTGAAAGCTCTTTTTGTTTTCATAGCAACTTTCTGATATGTCTATTGAACCATTGGTGAGTCAGTCCCATCCCTCACATCACTTTTGCCTTGAAACAAAGTCACCAGACATGTGTAAATGGCAAAAGATAGCATTTTCTCTGTCAGACACCTCAATTTATGAACTAACAACTACATCTCCTGTAGAAAGAAAAGGTTGATGGGCATTGCTGAAGTACATGGCTAAGAGCTTCTGTTTTCAGTTACTGTTGATGAGTCACTCTTACAGTATCTACTAACCTGTGGGCAGTGATGATGAAGTATCATATTGTGACTCTTCAAGCTTTCCCGGTGGATGTGTTGTAAATAGTCTTCACGAGTTTGCTGCCGGATCACGTTGTGCAAATTCCACAATATTTCCTCGGAGCAACTGTCTGACATCTTCAGGTGGTTCAACCTTGCTGGACGGTAAAGTTCACCAACTAGAGCAT
Organism: Schistocerca serialis cubense; assembly: GCF_023864345.2. Classification (NCBI taxonomy): domain Eukaryota; kingdom Metazoa; phylum Arthropoda; class Insecta; order Orthoptera; family Acrididae; genus Schistocerca; species Schistocerca serialis. The sequence goes on along the minus strand of NC_064641.1, from coordinate 863,472,548 downwards.
GCTAACCAAAAAAGTTCAAGTGTCAAAACTTTAGCTTATAGTTATAATAATCTCATAACTCTTGAAGTCCTATGTAGGTGTTATTTTGTATGATTGTTTGTTTTAGTTGTCAATCCAAAGACTGGTTTCATATCCCTATCCATGTTAGACTATCCTATCTAAGACTGTTAAACTTTGCATCACTATTGTAACTTATATCCGTTTGAACCTGCTTGCCATATGCAAACCTTCATTGCTGTATTAAAACCTTCACTCTATGTTTCTTAGGCTCCACACTTTCCCCTGCCTGTACTTTTTATCACTGACGTTACAGTGCATTTGCAAAGAGTCACAATCAACAATATTACATGACAATTACAAAATCATGCGCAACATATTATCATTTCTTCTTGCTATGTAGCATCAGGACAACTCATGTTATCATGATTGTCGGTTGTGGCTATTTGCAAATGAACCAGTTGTATTACGTTTTAATACTGAACAATGAAGACAATGGTTGGATAATGGACATAGTGTCTGAAAGTATTCACCACAAATAAAGGATATTTCTCATTGCAACTTTGACAGAATTACAAACAATAATTTTAATCATGATCTTTTTCAGAAAAGATTTTCTACTGCTATTCTATACTGTAAATCATTTTTGCTTCTGCTGCCATCAGTTATTTTGCTGCCCAAATAGCACTATTCATCTACTGTTTTTAGTGTTGCAGTTCCTAATCAAATTCCCTCAACATCATCAAACATAATTGAAGTACACACTGTCATCCTTCTTTCACTTTTATTGGTTTTCATCCTAAATATCTCTTTTCAAGACTTTATACATTCTGTTCAACTGATCTTCCATGTCCTTTGCAATCTCCAACAGAATCAGAATGACATTGGCAAACCTTAAAGTTTGTATTTTATCTCCTTGAACCATGATAGTAATTTCTTAATTACTTCTAGATTATATTATATCTATGTCTTAGGAGAAAAACAGCTACTTTGAAAACAAGCCACTGTTGCTTTTAGTATATTACTCACCTGCTGGTTTCTTTATTACTTGGTCTAGCATACTGTGTTGAGATTTTCAGTCCAACTGCAGAAAGTCTATCTTGTGCAACACTCTTCACCTCAAATAATTAACCACAAATACCATTAAGAAGTATTTACATTGGTATGTATGTTAAGAATGCTCAGGCTTCTGCAAGATGTTCATCTATCAACCTCAACATTTGTATAAATATTTATTGTATCCATCTTTGATTATTATATTGTAGTTGATGATGTTTTTCCAAGTTTATATTATTATTATTATTATTGTGTTAACACTAATGACACCAATTGCATGTTATGATGCTCGAAGGTGGAATAAAACATTTGTATTTGTATTCTTATCTGCAAAAAATAATTATATGGTTCTGTAGCGTAAATATCTTTCTCAGTTTAGCTTCATCGCCTCAGAAAATTAAGGTGTATTGAGGACAGGTATGAAAAATATGCAAGCAGTTCTGTTTTCAGGCCAACACAGTTATGGAGATTTCCAAGTGCTAAGCAGGCTAACGGAGCTTTTTGGGTAACTTACCCACATGCTGTTGCCACATCAATATATTACCCTTAAAGTTGCCCAGCCTTATCCTGTGTATGCCCATTGATCTCTTATTTCTAGTACATGTCAGCTATGGTTTTTATTTTAAATTGAACACTATGAATTTTTGTAAGATTAATGGTTTATTCATTTATTCCTTCACCCACAGACAAATTTCTTTATAGGGCTGTTACTTTTGTACATTATGCATTATAAATAACAAACGTATATAAGATAAGAGTAATGGAAGAAACAGGATACTGACATACATATGGTATGTATCACTGGATTGCAGGATTAAAGAAGTGGAAGGGTTCTGATTCAAATAAAATAATGATTCACAAGAGTCATCCAATAATACACCTCAGCTTTTAGATTACATGCAATAATTTACAAACTATACATGTATGATGTTTCTTACAAATATATTCCTTTCTATTTAGCTACCTTGTTATTGTTGAAACTGATTACTTGTTTGTAATAATTCTTAATGTGTGGACTGGAAAGAACCTGGTGCCTTCATTCATATATAAGTGATCAAACAAATGCTCATTTCTGTGCACATAACTCCACTTCAGGGTACATTTATTCATTGTTATAGTAATGTTGTCCGATTAAATGTAATACACAAAACAATGTGAACCATCCAATTCTTCATTGTGTGGGAGTGGTCAACACTAGATGACGCCCCACAAGGCAAACCGGCATTCACTAAAACCCACACTACTTTTGCCATACCTGCCAGTATTTTATCCTGTTTATCAATCTTTAACAAACTCATCTGCAGTTTTGTTGGAATCACCTTCATAACAGATGAGCCTTGTGGCATGGCTTCATTTGCAACCATATAACCCAATTGAAACAAAATTCCACTGAACTCAGTGGTGCATTGGCGAAGATCGATTCTAGCATGACGTTGGTTGAGAAAATATAGCCTGAGAATCAATGAATATCCTTCACCCACAGATGGCAAAACTTCCATACACTCCATAAACTTAGTTTCCCAATAGTAAGTACCATCATGCCCAATAACTCAGCACTGTTATCACCAACCCCACATAATGTATGTCACGGTGGCCCAAGTCTCCTCCTGCTCACCAAGTCCAGATTGATAACGGACACATGTGCCCCATGTCCACAAGAAACCTCTGTTCTAGACCACTCACTAAGCCCACTAAACAGCATTCCATCTGTGCACTAACTTGTGTATTGTTAAGGTCTTTAGGACTGCTTTCCAACAGTTGAAGCATTCCTGTTTGAGTTTAATGACTGCTTATTCTGACGCTGCTTCCCATTCTTCCTTTTCAACAATCCAATGCTCAGTGATCCACTTCCCTACATGATTAAGACTCTGATTGCCTATGCGGTTTCTGCATATGGCTCTTACATTTACACCTGTAATATTTGACCTCTGAAGCCAAATCATGGTTATTTACCTATTGTTCTGTGACAAAATGTATCTCCTCCAATTACTCTGCAATTATAAGAGCTGCTGTTCTGTCACTAGGATTACCAGTGTGAACTCTTTGTAACATTTCTGGGTGTTTCTCTGCATGAAAATAGCTAATGCTCTGTTTTCTGCTTCCTGCAGTAATAGTTCCTTGGCCTCCACATTCTGGTTAGGCATCAAGATGAAGACAGGTTTGTGATGAAAACGACAACTGTAGTTTTTGACTTCTCGTTGTCCTGATTCTAAAACCTGCACAGAAACCAAAAGATATGCAAGTATGGGTAAATGAATTTATAATCTATGAGAGGAAATAGATAGGTGTGTGACATACAGAACTTTGTGTCAGTCTGGACAGCCTAAGTGGTAAGGCAACCACTTGCAAAAAGCTGGAAATCTGAGTTCAAGTCCTGGTCCAGCACAAATTTTCATATGTTGCTTTGGATAGCACATCTATACCTGTTACAGATAAGCTGGATTTTAGGAATGAATTTCACTTAAATTTATATTAGTCGTATGATGGATCTGGTCCAGGATGAGCAGAGGCTGGGTGTGGGTCATCAAGGTGAGCTGATCAGTACTCATAACCAGTTACTTTTACATAACTTTATTCATAACACAATACAATACACCCACTCAAGCAGTCAACATTCCAGCGGCCTACTGATATGAATGTGAGATGCTCGGGCTCCAACTGGTGGCGACACAACCGTCAGCCAACAGAAAAGACCCACTTCTGTTTTGCTTGGCCAACTGTATTTGTGATTGACGAATTGCATATGTGGCATCAGCAGATGCTTGAAAGCACATATAGTGTTTGAGTATTCTACTTCTGTGCTCTTATGTTTGGTAAAATTTTATGAACAATACAGTCTAGATGTTTTATTGACTGTTATTTCTGGTTTTGTTCAGATTAGGCCGTCTTCAGATGTAACACTACAATGGAGGGAAGTAAAAACTTTTATTATTCTGTTTCACCCAAGCTAAGAGATATGTAGACGGGATAAAATATATTACCTAAAATACAGGATGTTACTGCAACTAGTGTCAGCTACTGTGTCGTTACCTAACAACAAATGCTGTCTTTATGTAATCTTAAAATTTTTCTTTTTTGGAGTAACATTTTTTTTTCTATTCCCAGAATGAATTTTTTACCCTCTCTGCTGCATAGACTGAATAACATTCCTTTCTAAACAGCTTCTTCTAGTTCATATCCTTTGACATATATATTGCAGTCTAATTTCTGTACATGTTTCAAATAACCTTTTCCTTCTAGTATTTTACTCTTGTTGACTTCAGAATTTCAAAGAGTGTATTCCAATCAACATTGTCAAAAGTCTCTTCTACATCTACAAACGCTATAACTTTAGATTTGTCTTTCTTCAATCTATCTTTTCAAATAAGTTATAGGGCTAGTATTTGTCTGGTGTTCCTACATTTCTTTGAAACCCAAACTGATTCTCCCCCAGGTCAGCTTTTCACCATTTGTTCCACTCTTCTGTTGATACTCATACTTGTTTGCACCTGGCTTCTCTGGTACTGAGATTATTACATTCTTCATGTCTGCATGGAAACTGAAATGAGTCACATTAATTTTTAAAAAAAAAAAAAAACTTATTGCTGTCCCATCACCCAGCTTTTGCGCCACTGTCGGGCCGTCATCTGATTTTGTGTTTTTACTGGAGTATGATACTTTAAAATTGTTCATTATATATCAGCATCAAAAATACAGCATAAATCACCAAGTAATTGACAATCGAGCATGGGATTGTGCAGTGTTGCCTGTGCACACAATATTACGGCAGCAGCAACAGCTGGTCCCTTTCTGTTCTGGATACATTCAAGCTCCCCCCCCCCCCCCCCCCAACCCCTGTGGGTCCAGGGGTTAGAATAGGGCTGAGGTATTCCTGCCTGTTGTACGAGGTGACTAAAAGGAGTTTCACACATTTCGGACTTTATGTGATGGTCCCCTGTAGGATTTGATCTCCATTCTTCAAAATTTTCACAAAGAGTGAGCCAATTTGGGAAGGGTGCCTTATAAGGTGCATTGTGTCCATCATGCATTGAGATCTTTAGCCCACTTTCTCATCATTGCATAGCAGTCCAGCTCTTTCTCCGTCTCTTGGCTGAGGACACCTTCCTGTGTGCGTTTTCCACCATGCACTATGCAGCATCGATTTCTGCGTCGACGATGACCATGGACTTCTTTGCACCTGATATCCAGCTTGGTAGCCAGTCCGTTGTAGTGGGGCTGCCATGTACCCTGTTGGTTGTAGCCCCCTGACCACACAGGGATGGCTCTGCTGATGCCTGCACCATTAACTCCCCACATATGCCAAGGGGTAGATGCACATCCTGTTGGGGCATCGGGACTCCCAGCAATGGCCATCCTGCCAGGTGGCCTTACTGCAGCTGGGTGGCACCCATAGGGAGGGCCCCTTGTTGGAGTGGGTGGCATCAGGGCGGATGACACACAATGAAGCATAGTCCATCATCTCTTGCTGGTGGTGGAACACCAGCAGTCTCTAAGCGATCACGAGCTCAATTCAACTCATAGAAGTATGACAAATTATTCTCCTCCCTGGCCACACCATGGGAGGAACGTCAGGCTAAGGATGGCAGCAGATCTTATTCGCCCCAGTACCTTGTATGTTCGAGAACTGATTGGGAATATTTCAAGACGATGAAGCCTCAGTTTTTTGTTGAGCATTTAGAGGACAAGTTTGGGGAGGTGGAAGGCTTGTCCAAAATGAGATCTGGGTCAGTCTTGATCAAAACGGCATCCTATGCCAAGTCATGGGAGTTACTCACTTGTGACAAGCTGGGAGATGTTTCTGTAACCATCACACCCCACAGGAGCTTAAATATAGTCCAGGGTATCATATTTCACAGAGACCTTCTTTTTCAGTCCGATGATGAGATGCACACCAATTTAGAGCAGTGGGGTGCATATTTCATCTGGCATGTCTACCGGGATCCGAGGGATAATCAGGTTGCCACCGGTGCCTTCATCTTGGCCTTTTAGGGTGGTACATTGCCCTAGAAGGTCAAGGTGATGGTCTACCAGTGTGATGTAAAGCCCTATATCCCTCCCCTGATGTGGTGCTTTAAGTGCTGGAACTTCGGCCATATGTCTTCCCGCTGTACTTCCAGCATCACATGCTGAGATTGCGGATGCCCATCACACCCCAATAATCCATGTGCCCCACCTCCCATCTGTGTCAACTGCAGAGAGCACCATTTGCCTTGCTCGCTTGACTGCAGGATTCTCCAGAAAGAAAGGAAAATCATGGAGTACAAGACCCTGGACCAACTGACTTACACTGAGGATAAGAGAAAATTTGAATGCCTGCATCCTGTGCGTATGACATCGTCTTACGCTGCTGCTACAACAGCTCTAGCACCATCAGCTCCACCAACCCAGGTCACTTCTCAGAGCCAGGTTTCTTCTAGTGGGAAAGATGACACCCGCCAGTGGCTGAAGAGCCAAAAGCAGTTGGTCACAGGGATTCACGCTCATCATCAGTCCCGGAGCCTGAGCCAGTGAAGTCTTCCCAGCCAGGGACACCCAAGGAGCAGCGAGAGAAATTCAAAAAGAAAACCCCTAAGACCAAGGAAATTGCAGTGGCACCCACACCACCGCTACCTACAAGCTCTGCAGCTGAGGATGGGGTGGAGATTTTGGCGTCCGCTGAGAACCTAGATCTCGCCAGACCCTCAGACACAATGGATATAGACTGCTCAGGCAATAAATCGGTGGCAGCAGGTGACTCTGAGGCGTAAACTGCCTCATTGAATGTTCCATGCCTTCCCAATCTCACAATGTCATCCTCGAGTGGAACTGTGGTGTTTTTTTCCAGCAGCTGGCTGATCTATGGCAACTGTTAAGCCTTACACCTGCTATCTGCATTGCCCTCCAGGAAACCTGGTTGCCAGCAACGCGAACCCCTGTCCTCCGTGGCTATAAGGGATATTACAGGAACCACAGCAACTATAATAGAGTGTCAGGTGGAGGTTGCGTTTATGTCATAAACTCGGTCTGTAGTGAACATGGGCCCCCTCAAAACCCTCTTGAAGCTGTGGCTGTCAGAATAAGGATGACACAGGCAATAACTGTCTGCAATGTATATCTTCCTCCAGATGGTGCAGTACCCCTGAATTTATTGGCTGCACTGATTGATCAACTCCCTAAACCTTTCCTACTTTTGGGAGATTTTAACGACCATAACCCCTTGTCGGGTGGTACCATGCTTACGGCTGAGGCAGAGATGTCGAAACTTTACTGTCGCAATTTGACCTCTGCCTCTTAAATACTGGGATCACCACACATTTCAGTGTGGCTCATGGTAGTTACTCGGCCACTGATTTATCACTTTGCAGCCCAGGACTTCTCCCATCTCTCCACTGGAGAGCACTTGACGACCTGTGTGGTAGTGACTATTTCCTCATCTTCCTGTCACTGCCCCAGCATCATGCACATGGATGACTGCCCAGATGGGCTTTGAACAAGGTGGACTGAAGAACTTTCACCTCTGCTGTCGCCACTGAATCTCCCCCACATGGTAACATCGATGTGATAGTTGAGCAGGTGACTAGCACAATTGTTTCTGCGGCCGAAAACGCGATCCCTCGCTCTTTAGGGTGCCCGAGGCATAAGGCAGTCCCTTGGTGGTCGCCGGAAGTCGCTGAAGCAATTACAGAGCATCGGCAAGCTCTACAGCTGCATAAGAGGCACCCTTCCCTGGAGCACATCATAGCCTTTAAACAGCTCTGTGCCCGTGTTGACTACCTTATCAAACAATGGAAGAAGGTGTGTTGGGAGAGGTACGTCTCCACCATTGGGTGCCACAAGTCACCTTCCCAAGTCTGGGCAAAGATCAAATGTCTCTTCGGGTACCAGGCCCCCACAGCTGTCACCAGTGTTACCATAAGTGGCGAGTTATGTATCAACCCAAATGTGATTGCTGAGCACTTTGCTTGAGCCTCTGCATCAGAGAATTACCCCCCAGCCTTTCGTACACTCAAACGGCGGCTGGAAGGGAACATCCTCTCATTCACTACATGCTGCAGTGAATCCTATAATACCCCATTTACAGAGTGGGAGCTCCTCAGTGCCCATGAACATTGCCCTGACACAGAACCTGGGCCTGATTGCATCCACAGCCGGATGATTAAACATCTCTCATCTGACTACAAGTGACATTTTCTCATCATCTTCAACCAGCTCTGGTGCGATGGCATCTTTCCATCTCAAGCACCATCATTCCGGTACTCAAACCCGGTAAAAACTCACTTGATGTGGATAGCTATCAGCCAATTAGCCTCACGAACTTTCTTTGTAAGCTGCTGGAATGTATGGTATGTCGGCGGTTGGGTTGGATCCTCGAGTCACATGGCTTGCTGGCTCCATGTCAGGGTGGCTTCCGCTAGGTTTGCTCTACCACTGATACTCTTGTGTCCATCAACTCTGCCATCTGAACAGCCTTTTCTAGATGGCAACATCTGATTGCTGTCTTTTTTGACTTACATAAAGCATATGACACAACTTGGCGACATTGTATCCTTGCTACACCGTATGGGTGGGGTCTCCGGGGACCACTCCCAATTTTTATCCAAAACTTCCTGTTGCTCGGTACTTTCCTTGTCCAAGTTGATTACTCCCATAGTTCCATCCATATCCAGGAGAATGGAGTCCTGCAGGGCTCTGAACTGAGTGTCTCTCTATTTTTAGTGGCTATTAATGGTCTAGCAGCAGCTGTCGGGCCCTCTGTCTCACCTTCTCTGTATGCAGATGACTTCTGCATTTCATACTGCTGCTCCAGTACTGTTGTTGCTGAGCGGCACCTCCAGGGAGCCATCCACAAGGTGCAGTCATGGGGTCTAGCCCATGGCTTCCAGTTTTCAACTGCAAAGTCGTGTGTCATGTACTTCTGTTGGCGTCGTACTGTTCATCCGGAACCCGAACTTTACCTTAATGACGATCCACTCACTGTAGTGAGACATATCAATTCCTAGGACTGGTTTTCAATGCTCAATTGATTTGGCTCCCCCATCTTCATCAGCTTAAGCAGAAGTGCTGGCAGCACCTCAATGCCCTCCGCTGCCTGAGCAACACCAATTGGGGTGTAGATCGCTGTACGCTGCTGCAGCTCTACAGAGCCCTTGAATTTACTATGGGAGTGTGGTTTATGGTTCAGCAGCTCCTTCAGCTTTGCATTAATTTGACCCTGTGCCTCACTGTGAGGTTTGATTAGCGACAGGAGCTTTTAGGACGAGTCCGGTGACCAGCTTACTGGTGGAGCCTGGTGTCCGTTCACTGCAGATCAACCGTGCACAACTGCTCGCCAGTTATGCAGCACACATTCATAGTTGCCCTGAGCATCCGAATTACTGTCTCCTTTTCCTGCCCACGGCAGTCCATCTCCCACATCAGCGGCCGAGATCGGGGCTAACAATTGTGGTTCACGTGTGCTTCTCTCCGAAGTGGAGTCCTTTCCTTTACCACCTCTACTTGTGGTCCATTCACGTACGCCTCCATGGTGTCACTTCCTCTTGATTCTTGACATGTTCTGGGGCTCTGAAGTTGTTTACACTGATGGCTCAATGGCTGATGGTCACGTAGGCTTCGCATATGTTCATGGAGGACATATTAAGCAGCACTCCTTGCCAGTTGGCTGCAGTGTTTTCACTGCAGAGCTGGCGGCCATATCTCGTATTCTTGAGTACATCCACTCATGCCCTGGTGAGTCATTTCTCCTGTGTACTGACTCATTGAGCAGCCTACAAGCTATCGACCAGTGCTACTCTCGCCATCCTCTGGTAGTGTCCATTTAGGAGTCCATCTATGCCCTGGAACAGTCCCGCCTTTCTGTGGTGTTTGTGTGGACCCCAGGACACACTGGAATCCGTGGCAATGAACTTGCTGACAGGCTGTTTGGCTCTGTTTTGTATGAAACTGTATATGAATTATTTTTACAAATCCTATGAATTGAGACCATGGGACCTGCATCACACTGCACTACTCACACTACTCTCACAACTTGGGATGACATTCTAACAGGCTACTAATAAAATCCTTTCTCTAATGTTTTCCAGTGCTGTTTAGGTGCCTGTGACATAAAACTGGATATTCACTATGATAGCACATGTAAAATTTTACCAGTGTGCTACAGTATTACAAAAATGAACGCATTGGTAACATCACACCCAGCTCCGACTCTTTTCATACACTTTCATAATAAATTTGCTCATGTACTCACTTTTTTTGCTACCTCTTATAGCCTTTTGATGTACAAGAGTAGTAATCATAACTAAATTGAATGTATTAAGTTTACATGTATAAATTGAACTGTTTACGTGTATTTAAATTTTGTAATTAGTAGTTTAACATTGTGTGTGTGTGTGTGTGTGAGAGAGAGAGGGGGGGGGGGGGGGGGGGGAGGGGGGAGAGAGAAGAAAAGAAGAAGAAGATGGTAACAGCAGGAACTGAACCAATTCAATACCAATGAGTTAGAGAGCATTTTACCTTTTCCTATGGCCCACTCATACAAAATATTTTAGGCACTTGAATGAGGCATTTACTTGCTTCTACTCACAGAGTTTGAGCCAAATCAATGAGCCTTGTCCCAAGAGTGTGAGCCAGATTGGATCCCTGTCTCATCTCTTCCCCATGTTATATTTAAATTTGAGTAGGTTAGCCACACTTTTTAACTCTCACTTCCTCATCTGAAGTTCTACTGGGAAAGTGTCTATTTAACACATCATCTACAGAATTCGCTACATTGCTTACACATTAGTTTACATGAACTTTCAAGCAAAAATACTGATCAGGTGATGTGAGAAATGGAGCACCCGTAGTGCCGGAAGGGATGACGTCACATCAAGGTACGCACAGTCAGAAACGGACAGCTGTATCCCCTGCCTGAGTTGATTGTAGCATAGCTGGCCATAGTTTCAGCACTCACCATTGGTTTCTAGTGATATGGAGAGAGTGCTATAAAGACTGTATTTTTACATTTTATGTGCATACCAATATACATTTGAAGAGAAATGGCATGATTTAAGTGTGATATTTACAGTGTGCTGTAACACATTAGCAAATGATTATTGGCTGCCTTTGGATGTCCAAATTTGAAATGTTCATAGCAGCTGTAACTTTTTTTATATGGCAATAAAAATGAATTTGTCACACCAATACAACATTTCTTTCTAGGAATAATGATACAAGTGTCATTGACTGTGATAACATTGGAGGCTTTGACTCCAAATGGCCTACTGTGGTGCTCGCCCATGGTTGGATGAGTAAAAGTAGTGATCTGGACCACATAAAGAATGGTAAGGAGTTCCAATAATGATATTTAGTTACCAGTTAACATAATAGAAATCAATTCTTTTCTATTCTGCTCAGACAAGTATTGCACTGCAACTGGATTTAAATATTTATCCTGTCTTTTATTTCATATCATTTATTCATTCAGATACAATGCAATACCATATTGATGTCATCAAATAAACACACAGTTTGATGTAATAAAGAGTATCCACTGCAATAAAAGTTATTGAGACATATTTGAATACTTTCTTCAATATTTTGCATCATTTACGATAGTCATTTGACCATTTCACAATGCCATCTTTCAGTAGCTACTTTCGACCAACCAGTGGTCTTCTCCAAACTAAAGGCATCTGTCACAAGTGGTTTTCATCACATTGTCAAGTGTTATTGAGAAAACAACAGAAACTACTTGCAACATGTGCCTTCAGTCTGAAGATTGTGATAGTGATTTTTTATTGGTTCCATAAATTACCTTTTGTACGTGTATGCACTTGTTATATAGGACATGTCATTTTGCTTACATCTAGACAATACACATATAATAGACTACATGTTAATAACATACATCAGCTTGCACAGTATGTACTTAATGCTAAATGATTGACACCAGAGTTAAAAATACATTTTTGTGAATCTTATATTGTACATGAATATAATAGAGGGAGACATTCCACGTGGGAACAATATATCTAAAAACAAAAATGATGTAACTTACCAAACGAAAGCATTGGTATGTTGATAGAGACACAAACACACACACAAAATTCAAGCTTTCGCAGCCCACGGTTGCTTCATCAGGAAAGAGGGAAGGAGAGGGAAAGACGAAAGGATGTGGGTTTTAAGGGAGAGAGTAAGGAGTAATTCCAATCCCGGGAGTGGAAAGACTTACCTTAGGGGGAAAAAAGGACAGGTATATACTCGCACACACACACATATCCATCCGCACATATACAGACACAAGCAGCTGGTGTCTGTATATGTGTGGATGGATATGTGTGCGTGTGTACGAGTGTATACCTGTCCTTTTTTCCCCCTAAGGTAAGTCTTTCCACTCCCAGGATTTGAATGACTCTTTACCCTCTCCCTTAAAACCCACATCCTTTCGTCTTTCCCTCTCCTTCCCTCTTTCCTGATGAAGCAATCGTGGGTTGTGAAAGCTTGAATTTTGTGTGTGTGTTTGTTTGTGTCTCTATCAACATACCAACACTTATATTGTACATGAGTAGTTTTAATTCTAGTTTAGTTCCTTGCACTAATTTGTAATTCTAGTCTATCTTAATATTGTACATTGTGTTCATCATTCATGGTATGAACTTCTCCTCACTATCTGCTTCTGTATTCAGACACACTGTAGAGTTCTTCTTCTTTCAAAAACCTTTTTAGGGATGCAGGCAACATATTCTCAGTTTTTAGGTTTAGTAATGCTTGTATTAATTTTACACCAATGTATTTAGGTACTTTTTCAAAAATTTGAAGTCTGTGTGAAATGCATTGCAATTGTTTTCTGTTCATTGTGTTATGAGGAGAAACAGTTTCACTGGTCTGTAGTTTTGTGGGATCTTGTAATGCAGTCATAATGCCCTTGAATAAATATAATGATGGAAACATCAAAATATTTAGTCATTTGGAATAGTGAGCTTAAAAGATGACATTGTGAAATTATAATGTGAGTGTGTCATCAGAAAGTATAAAAAGTAAAAGAACATGTAATCAGTCACTTAATCTCTATGGAGTACATCATTTTTTTCCAATTTCAGGATATAAGCTAAACTTGAACTTTGTGAGACACAATGCAGATAAAAATACAGTTTGATTTGATAACAAAACATAAGTCCAAAATAATACACAATATATGAAGTGGGACGGTCTTGGGCAGTTCTCTGCCAGGTGTTACCAGCGATCTTCTTGATGTCTTTGTCCCATCTGTCTGGTGGTCTTCCTCTAGGCCTCCAGTGTCCGAGAGAGCACCGGAGGCCTGGTGGAAGACCACCAGACAGATGGGACAAAGACATCAAGAAGATCGCTGGTAACACCTGGCAGAGAACTGCCCAAGACCGTCCCACTTGGAGAAGACTGCTGAAAGCCTACCTGAATCCACGACTCGAAGAGGTCGCATCATTTAATGATTGAATTGGCTGATGATGATGATGATGATATGAAGGCTAGTATAACAGAAGCAGAAAAAATTATTGCATAATTACATGACATTAACACCTCATGTAAATAATGATGCCATAGATCTTTCTGTAAGATTCAACAACTATTTATTGCATTTGGTGCAAGTAATCACTCACACCATAGAAGCAGTTTACCATGAGATATTTGAAATCTGTGTTCTTGAACACAGTAATCTTCTTAATTGCTTTTGTAGAATCAAGGAGCTGCTTGTACAGCTGTGTTCAAATGTCTATGTGTGATGGCTTTATTTACCCTTATTACATGGATGTTTTTGCGTGTATGGATGTTGATCCAAAGCAGTTCTCAACTTATCCTAATTTTATGCTAATTACATTTTTTTTATATAGAACCAAGAAAAAGAGGAGTATCTTCAGCTGAACAAGCATTTTAATCTGCAACTTTTTGTAATCATTCTTTCTTTGTCCAGTGAAAAATGTATTGAGATCTGCTGCCCCCAGATTGTGATCACATACACAACTGCACAGTGGAAATATGAAAAATGTATAGCTTTTACACAGTTTATGCTGCACATTTTTCAGACTAAATGTAAAGCAAAGCAGACAGGGTTCAGTTGATTTGTGAGATGTAGAATATGGATGTTCTAGTCTAAACTTTCATCAAGATTAAAACACAAGATTTTAGTGGTAGTTGTCATTTCTGTTTACTGGTTATTAATACTAAATGGGTTCTTGCTGTGATCCTGTTTTTCTGAAACAAATAAAATTGATTTTTGAATGATTTAAGTCAGGAAATTTGTATCACACCAGTTTTGTATGTACTCTTAGAGCTCTATTAGTAGTACTTGGAAATGCCTGATCTAGGTTCCTTATTACAGCACTTGTATCATCGGCAAAGAATGTAATTTGAACATTATTTGTATGGACCCTAATGTCAACAATATAAGAACAGAAAAGGAGGGTTCCATGATATTTTCTATCACTTTTGAGAAGGGTGACACTAACGATGAGACCGAGCGAGGTGGCGCAGTGGTCAGCACACTGGACTCGCATTTGGGAGGACGATGGTTCAATCCCGTCTCCGGGCATCCTGATTTAGGTTTTCTGTGATTTCCCTAAATCGCTTCAGGCAAATGCCAGGATGGTTCCTTTGAAAGGGCACGGCCAATTTCCTTCCCCATCCTTCCCTCACCCGAGCTTGCACTCCATCTTTAATGACCTCGTTGTCGATGGGACGTTAAACACTAATCTCCTCCTCCTCCTCTAACAATGAGAGGAGGTATCCCCCCAAAAAAGAAAAGGAGGGATTATTTTTAAAAGCTGTATATATTCAGATTGCTTACAAAACAACTTTATCTCCTTCAGAGTACTCTCCATTACAACTAAGTCATTTGTCTCAGTGATACTTCCACTGTTCAAAATATTTTTTGTAGTCATCTTTAGAAATTTCTAACAGCTCATCTCATTTTTTCTTGACTTCTCAATGTTGTCAAATGGGTCTCCTTTCATACCCCTTTTCATGCATGGAAATAAGAAAAAGTTGCGTGGAGCCAAGTCAGGCAAATAAAGCATGTGGGACAGTGGAACCATGCCATTTTTAGTCAAAAACTGTCTAACACAGATGGCCGTGTGTGCAAGTGCATTGTTGTGATGGAAGAACCAGTCTCCTGGCTGCCACAAATCGGATCTTTTTCGAGAAACACTATTGGACAACCTTCTTAAAAGTTCCAAGTATAAGGTCTGATTGATTGTCTGACCTGGGGGAACAAACTCTGATTGAACTACGTCTTGGCATCAAAAGAGCAAATCAGCATTGTTTTGATATTTGATTTGGCATGATGACATTTTTTTGGATGGGGTGGCTTGACGGTCGTTTGTTTCTGGGTCACAACCATAGCACCATGACTCAGCACCAGTCATGAACCTTGACAGAAAATCTGGATCAGTTTCAAGCTGTTGTTTCAAAGCATGACATGTTTCAACTCCATTTGATTGTCAGTCAGAACCCACCATGAAACAAACTTGACAGCAACCCTTTTCATTCCCAGGTCTTCCACCAATCTCTGACAGTTGGTCAATTGTCTATCAATGGTTTGTGAGCACAAGCTCTTGATTTTTTCAATATTTTTGTTGATTTGGGCAGTTGGTGGACGTCCAGAATGAAGTTTGTCATTAATCAACATGTCACCATTTTTAAATTGAGCAAACGACTCATACACGAGTTTTTCCCACAGCATCATCTTGGCAAGCTGTTTTCAACATTAAAACAGCTTCAGAAGCATTATTATTGAATAGAAAACACATGTGCACATTGTTCATTTAAACTTGTCATCATAAAAAACGAAACAAGAATGAAACAGCACTAGCAAAACCAATCACTGCAGATGAACAGAACAAGTAAGGTCAACAAGACAGGTGGCACTGAACTGGCAATGAGTTGCACTATATGCACCTAGTGGCAGAAATGCGTAATACACGGGGTCTGCCCATGGCATTGTTATTCAGTTTTTTTTAACCCCCTCACATTCATAGTTACCCTTTTCTAAGATATCTCCCTTTTTGTACAGGCACTTTATTTCAGATACATTTGAAAGCTCTTGAAGAGATGGATACAGTCCTGTAACACATTTTAATGTTGGCAGTGAAACTATTTTGCAGAAGTATGCCAGAATCATATCCAAACCGAATGGCATGTCGACCATAATGAACTGTTGTGGTGTAAACACTGACAAATTTATCTTTCATGCAAGGCACTGTTATTACATGCAGCAAGAAATAGGCCTAAACTACTAAGATTAAACAGATTTCTGCTTGGACCTTCTGCATACTGAAGTGACAAAAGTCACAGGATACTCCCTAATAATCATGTTGGACCCCTTTTGCCCAGAATAGTGCAGCAACTAGATGTGGCATGGACTCAACAAGTCACTGGAAGTTCCCTGCAGAAATACTGAGCCACACTGCCTCTATAGCAATCCATAAGTGCAAAATGGTTGCTGGTGCAGGATTTTGTGTAAAAACTGACCTCTCAATTACATCCAATATATGTTCAATGGGATTCATATAGGGCAATCTGGGTGGCCAAGTAATTCACTCGAATTGTCCAGAATGTTCTTCAAACCAACTGCTATTAGTTCCGCCCCTGTGACAGTTCCATTGTTCAAAAAATGGCTCTGAGCACTATGGGACTCAACTGCTGTGGTCATAAGTCCCCTAGAACTTAGAACTACTTAAACCTAACTAACCTAAGGACGGCACACAACACCCAGCCATCACGAGGCAGAGAAAATCCCTGACCCCGCCGGGAATCGAACCCGGGAACCCGGGCGTGGGAAGCGAGAACGCTACCGCACGACCACGAGATGCGGGCAAGTTCCATTGTTGTTTGGGAACATGAAGTCCATGAATGGCTGCAAATGGTCTCCATGTAGCCAAACATACCACTTCCAGTTCAATTGGACCAGAGAACCCAGTCTGTTCCATATAAACACAGCCCATATTATTATGTAACCAGCACCATCCTGCATGGTGTCTTGTTGACAAATAGGGTCCGTAGCTTCATGGGGTCTGTGCCACTCTTGAACCCTACCATCAGCTCTTACAAACTGAAGTTGAACTTGTCTGACTAGGTTACGGTTTTTCAGTCGTGTAAGGTCCAACTGATATGGTGATGAGCGCAGGAGAAGTGCTGCAGATGGTGTCGTGCTGTTAGGAAACGAACTCGGTCATCTGCTGCCATAGCCCATTAACGCCAAATTTCGTCATACTGTCCTAATGGATACATTCATCGTACATCCTGCATTGATTTCAGTGGTTATTTCATGCAGAGGTGCTTGTCTGTTAGCACTGACAGCTCAAGCAAACACCACCTCTTTCGGTTATTGAGTGGAGGCCATCAGCTACAGTGTTGTTCCATGGTGAGAGATAATCTTTGAAATTTGGTATTCTCGGCACACTTTTGGCATTGTGGATCTTGGAATATTGAGTCCCCTAACCATTTCTGAAATGGAATGTCCCATGCATGTAGCTCCAACTACCATTTCACTTTCAAAGTATGTCAGTTCTCATTGTGCGGCCTAATCATTTCGGAAACCATTTCATCTGTATTGCCTGAGTACAAATGACAGGCCCACTAATGCACTGCCCTTGTGTATTGTATACCTCATGTATGCAATACTGCCACCATCTGTATATGTGCTCCTGCCACCATCTGTATATGTGCATATTGCTGTCCCATGACTTTTGTCACCTCAGTGTATATGACATAAATATGGGGACAGACACAATTTTTGTATCTTCTAGCATATCACAGAAAAACTTATGAAGACAATTTCAGATGTGTATTCATACTATTGTCAAAGTGGACAACATTTGTGACTCATGCCAAAGTGAACAACATTTGTGGGAAAAAGTAAACAATCAAAATGCTAGATACAATGATGGTGACCTGTCATGAGAGACCTCAATAGCCACTTGCAGCCATCCTACCTTTTCAGTTCTAGCACATTTCTCAAACATTTTATGAACAGTTTCAGTGCCAACATTAACTAGATTTATAAAACGGTGCTCATTTTTTCAAGAGCTTCTGAATGTGATTTCAAAGAACTGTGTTATTCTATAAAATAAAAAAAATCTTGATTCAGTATTTTAGTTATTACAAGAGTTAAAAGTATTAACCAAGTAATAAAATTGCGTGCCCCTCCATATACCATATTTACTCGAATCTAAGCCGCACTTGAATCTAAGCCGCACCTGAAAAATGAGACTCGAAATCAAGGAAAAAAAAAAATTCTCAAATGTAAGTGGCACCTGAAATCTGAGACTCGAAATTCAAGGGGAGAAAAAAGTTTTAGGCCGCACCTCCAAATCGAAAAAAAGTTGGTCCATTGTAATATGAGACACAATTTAGGTCGAATGAATGACGATGCAGCTACAGTAGTTTGGTTCGAGTCGTAAGCTTAGCAGTTAAGCTTTACCAGGTAGCCATGGCTATGCGTCAGGCACTCCATCCGTATTTATACGGGTACCCTTCCTTTTTCATGCGCTTCGTCTGGTTTGAATCGATTGCTTATTTTGCTTTGATCTGATAAGTGCCATTTTCTTTCTTATAGGTGTTTACATCACTCTAAGCTGAAAATGCATTACTGTACTGCGTCATGCATTGTTTGTCGCATTCTGATAGTTCTTGTTTACGGCCTGTCGCCGCTCGCGGCATGGCTTGCTTTTGTGCGTGCTACCGCCGCTTACAATAATAAAAAAGAGAGGAATTGTCTCATAACCGAAACAACGGCAAGAGACTCCTATTTGTTGTTACTTACACTGCTGCTTTCTTTGATAATGATCAACAAGAACCAAATAATAGACTGTGTATGATAGAACATAGTCCTGAACGAGAGCCAGGCGAAAATTTTTCTCCGTTTGAAAATCTTTGCAGCCGCTTCTTTAGTACATCAAATTCTGCACAGAAATTAGAGTCACCTTAGATTTAAAAATCTAGTCAGTTGCTGTGCTTCATTTCTGACTGTATCACTATTAGGCATAAGAATAATACGAATATAAACATGAAACAATATGAAACAATACGTATATTCTTCCGCGTTTGCTGTTGTCTCACTCTAGTTTCGTAGTTTATTAGGCAGACAGGATTTAAATGAGATAGCAGCAAACACAAAATAATACATGGCAAAATGTTTATATTCGTATTATTCTTATAGTGAAGAGAATACGGCATGTGATTCACATTTCATCAGGTTCCTATTAGCAACCATCTCTTCTCACAGGTAGGAAAAAATTCAGAATGTAGAGTTGGCCATATTGACAAACATCCCAAACAGTCTTGCCAGTCGGATTTTCGTATTACATTGAAATTCTGCTACATTCGAAGATGGACAATACGGAATTTGTATTTACTTCATTGAATAATGTATGAAAATACAGTGGTCGAAACTCGGGGCGGAGAAAAAAGCTCATCTTTCACCTTTTTTATTAAAAATTTATTTACTGACGCAGAGGTTTTGGCGCCAGTATTTATCTTTGTGCCTACAAAGCATGCCTATGTAGCGCTACATATATTCGACGGCAGAAGTTAGTTGTGGTGGCACCTACCAACATTTTTCAGAACTTCCGCTTGCTTTGTACTCGATTCTAAGCTGCAGGCGGTTTTTTGGATTACAAAAACCGGAAAAAAAGTGCTGCTTAGATTCGAGTAAATATGGTACTATTATTTGCCAAAAACCTTGCTTCGCTTGCCATGTATATACATTGCATGATGAAAAAAGTGAAATACCCAGATGTGTAGAAGGAAATGAAATGAAGCTACATGGTTTGAGAGGGTATGCGGCATTATTTCAGTGATCGCAATCCTGAGAAAAATTTGCAAATAACTTGTAAGTATGAGCCCAATATCCATATTATATTGTACTACCCCTGGCCAGGATGCATGTACTAATTTTGTTGGGAAGGGTGTCATGCAGCCATTGTAACCCCTCCCACAGCAAATGGGCTCACAACTGTTGTAATGGTGGTCCTTGATATCCTGGATGCCAGCACTGAGCTGGAGTTGATTTGTGAGCTGGTATCACACATAACATTGATGACAGATTTGGAGATCTTTCTGACCACAAGAGCAACTCAACATCACACAGACAGTTCATAGAAATGTGCATAGTGTATGGATGAGCATTGCCCTGATGAAAAATGACGCCATGTTACTAACACGTGAGCAGTAATACATGAGATTGTATGATGTCTATGCCATGCCATTGTGCCTTTTGAGTTCCCTGAATCACTATCAGCCATAACCTGTAGTCGTACCCAATGACTCCCCTCACAGCGTCCCCATGTCATTCATAGTGATCACTCGATGTTTGATCCAGTTTGTGCCCCTAGTATAGCTTATCAGGCCTAGTAAAAACACTAAACAAGAGCAAAGTTAATGAATCCTAGTGATTGTTGTACTTGTTACAGAGAATTGCAAATCTAATCTTTTACATTCTTATTGAAGGTGCTTATGTGTATGAAGTTAGATTGACATCTGACCATGTCTTCTTGGTGCTATACATTTTTTTGGTAGGTAGTGTTTTTACTGTGTTCAAGGTTGAACAGAATTGAGTAAATCTTCACACTGTAAACAAAAGCCAGAACTACTTGAGCATAGGAACATCTGCAAATACCAAAGAAAGCGCAATATTCCTCTCAGTTTTTATACCAGTGATATAAATTAAGAACAAAGTCATAAGTTCAGGATTTTAGATTTAAAATATAAATATGCCAACCAGCTTCTCACACTTTGGTGCAGGAAAGGGTTCCATCAATACATCTGCAGCCATGCCCCCTGTTATGTGATACTACAGTATCAGTGCATTGTCTTGGAGAATTTGACACATAAAATGAGTCTTTATGTGACTACCTGAGTTTCTCCTGGTATATACAATTTTCAAACAACTTACAGGTATTCATCCAGGTAAAATTTTCAGTGACTGCCGATACTTAGGTGAGAATACACCCACCCATTTTCAAGGCAACTGTCTCGGAAATGGCGAGGTGTACTCCCACCAAAATACCAGCAGTCGCTGAAAATATTACCTGGATGAAAACCCATAAGTCGTTTGATAATTTATGTGACTATGTTATGTCTATGAGCGAAAAATTTGGTGGTATGCTAACTTTCCAGCAGACTGATTATCATTAAGAAGCAGATGTTTGACTGATCCCTCTATCCTGGTTCTTTCATGAATGTTGGCACATAAAGTAATCCCTTTATTGCTTCAATGAGGCTCATGTTGTCAGCTTCTATAGATGAAAGAGTAATGGTTCCTACTTGCATGAATACCATGAGGTCAGTGCTCTGGAAAATCTGATGTTGTAACCTATGTGTGGTGCCCTATCAATTTCGGCATTTCCCAGTCAGCTTGTACAAAACTGGAAGGTTCTCTCCTTAATCCTTGATATAGACCAACGTCTTGTCAGTCATTCCTTTATGATATCTTAGGATTTGCAGTGCAGCTTGACTATGAACAATGTTGTGATTGTTATTGTGCCTGCTTTACTTGTTGACTGTATATAATATGCCAGGTGATTTTGCTGCAGCAATGTACATCAGGCTCCAACCAATTCTTTGACAGTAAGATGAATGTTGTTTCTTGCAGTGACAGCTGCTGAGTCCAATTTCCATACAGTTGCTAACATAATCCTTACAGGCATGTATTTAGACCTCTCTGAATTGATGTAAGTCTTCTTTGATGTGGTTACTTTGACATAACATAAATATGTAATCTGAATAATTGATCTCAGTGCAGAGGAATACCTTATTTCCCAAAGCTCTTTGACATTGAATCTGGAAGAAAGCTTGTCCTTGATTTGCTTCATCCTGTTTGGCTCCACAGAAACAATTACAATGCCATTAACATAAATAACCAGGAAGACAGGACATTTTCCTTCACTATTCACATAGGTACAAGGGTGTGCAGTCATTGGTTGCAGTGCAGTTGATTTTATAGTTACATTCAGTTTGGCGTGCCAAACCTGCCATGTGGAATCCATAAATGACTTTTCTCAGTGTACACACTTTTGTCACCAGGTTTCAGGATTTGAAGCATATCATGTGACTTATTGACTGTGGTAGTCTTTCTCAGCTTGTGTCATGCTTTCTAAGATTTCAAGCAGCAACTCTATCTCTTCCATGCAAGATTCTGCATGAATGTCACCTTTAAGATATGCAGTTGTTATATCCGACCGAGAAACACTCCAAATACAAGTTTGACTGATAGAGCTGTCAGTAGTCTAAATTACACAATAATTGTAAGCCTTGCAAACCTTCCCATGCTCGTTACTTCTGCAAAGTGTACCAACAAAATGTTATGACTGCCACTAATTTACTCAAATTGAAAATTATCCTTCTACAATTTATCAGACTACTTCCTCACAAGAATGTAAGTTGCTGATAACTTTAGTATTTGTCTTGTATAAATCCTGACTGTGTCAGAATATACACAGCTGACAAGGGTGTCCATAAAGTTAAATAAATGTTCTGTTTGAAGTATTTGATAGTAACGGCAACTGAATAGTACAGTAGGAGCCAGTGGCTTAATTTGAAATAGTTGTTTTCTCCTACTGTACATGTATAAAATGATCTAGAAGTAATTTTTATAATGATTAGTTTGAGCATACTTTGCAGAAGAAGTCAGCAGTGTTTGCTTCTGCCTGTTAATGTATCTAAATCTACATACATATTCTGCAAGACACCATACGATGCATGATGGAGGGTACCCTGTACCACTACTTGTCATTTCCTCTCTTGTCCCACTCACAAATAGAGCAAGGGAAAAATGACTGTCTGTATGGTTCTGTATGAGCCCTAATTTCTTGTATCTTATCTTTGTACTCCTTACGCATAATGTATAATACTGAAGGCTGTCCTTCATGAGGGAATTTTCAGAAGTATTTGGCAAGATTCAAATAAATGATCCCCACAAATGAAACAATCCTAGTGATAACTACTAAAGTATTTGCTACAAAGTTCCAGAGTTCTAAGCAGTGGAGTGCATATAGTACTATCTAGTTAAGCTAGCTAAAACCCAAAATTTTCAGCAGTGAGATTTTTGGCATAAACTCAAGTGTACGTCACAGCAGACAGGAACTAAAATCTACTGAGACAGAAACTGAAGCTGCATGTAAGATTGATGAGCTAGACTCAGTGTTGACGGTGTTCATAAACTTATAATTAGGTCTTCCTGTCTGTTGTCAGACTCAATTCTGGACATAACTGAGAGCTTTAGGAAAACATCTCAGCTCACTAGCATGTAGATTTCCCAATCACACCTTCATCACTGGAAGAGATTTTAATCATCAAAAATTCACTGAAAACATTACAGAAAATAGCATGACAAAACATCCTGCACACCAGTACTAAAGAAAGAAATGGGGAATTTCATCCAGTCCAAAAGAAAATTTTTAAGGTACCCGAAAGCCACACTTTTCACAACTTTTCTGATTATGTTGATTCATGGTTTGAAAAATCGTGTCAGCAACATGACAAGCACTAGTGGTCGCTGTAAAGTTCCATTACAAGTAGTAACATACTGTAGACAGAACTGGATGTTTACAAGTGGAAGTAAACTGTGTGCCATACACAGCCATATAACATGGCACATAACAGTGGATGTAAAAAGATCCTGAGAGGGACTGGAGACAATTCTCACTCCTTTTAATTTTCAAACCCAACAGGAATTGTGAATTGCTTCTGTTACTGAATACAGATCTATCTCAATCAATTTCTGAGTGAAGAATGAGAATTGCATGCAATTGACATTTGGAGTTGTCTACCAGGCAAAAAGCCCTTGCTAACAACGGCATATAAAGCTGTATATCTTTAATGGACCAGACAACATTGAACATTGAGAAACAGCTGAAATCATTAAAACTGGAGAAAGCTCCTATCTTAGTAGCCCCTTATCAGAATGAAATTTTCACTGTGCAGTGGGCGCTGATATGAATCTTCCTTGCAGATTAAAACTGTGTGCCAGACCGAGACTCG
This sequence comes from Schistocerca serialis cubense, assembly GCF_023864345.2. Classification (NCBI taxonomy): domain Eukaryota; kingdom Metazoa; phylum Arthropoda; class Insecta; order Orthoptera; family Acrididae; genus Schistocerca; species Schistocerca serialis. The sequence continues at coordinate 863,448,527 of NC_064641.1, read as the reverse complement.
GACTCGGGGCCTTCACCTCGTAGGCAAGTACTCTACCATCTGAGCTACCCAAGCACGACTCGCGGCCTGTCCTCACAGCTTCACTTCTGCCAGTACCTTGTCTCCTGCCTTCCAAACTTCACAGAAACTCTCCTGCGAAACTTGCAGAACTAGCACTCCTGGAAGAAAGGATATTCTGGAGACATGGATTTTCCACAGCCTGGAGGATGTTTCCAGAATGAAATATTCACTCTGCAGCAGAGTGTGCACTAATATGAAACTTCCTGACAGATGAAAACTGTGTGCTGGACTGAGACTTGAACTTGAGACCTTTGCCCTATACCACTTGCCCACAAGGCAAAGGCCCCGAGTTCGAGTCTCGGTCCAGCACACAGTTTTAATCTGCCAGGAAGTTTGAGCCCCTTATGTGTTAGAAGGTCCGTGCAACAGACAAGCAAGATGGGCTGCCGACCTCCCTTCAAGATCTCAGATCAAAACATCACCAGAGGATGTAAACATAAATAAACTTTCCACATAAATACAACACTACTTCGTGAATGGCCATGTGGCAGAGATCCAACAATTGGAACTAATGTGACTATGTGTAGCACTCTGCCGAATTGGTATTATAAGGATGCCAGCAGAGTCAGACCAGCAGTGTGTACCTACAGCTAGGACAGCTCTGGCTAATATCTGTGTGGGCTCTAGCCTAGTAGACACTCACCATAGCTTTCAGTAGAAAATTGTATTTTGTTGCCCACTTTGTAATTGTATAGAGTAGAATTTTGGTTATTACTTCTTTTCATTGTTTTGTACTCTTATCTGGCTTTTTCCACCACAACAATTGTTGTGCATCTTGTTGTTCTTGCATTTGGAAATTAGTGTATGCCAAGATCTTGCAGGCAATATTAATAGTAACCTCAGACTTTTTGCAGATGATGCAGTTATTTATGATGAAGTACTATCGGAAAGAAGCAGCATAAATGTTCAGTCAGATCTTGATATGATTTAAAAATGGTGCAAAGATTGGCAACTTGCTTTAAATGTTCAGAAATGTAAAATTGTGCAATTCACAAAAAAGTGGTATCCTGTGACTATAATATTAATGAGTCACTGTTTGAATCAGCCAAATCATACAAATACCAGGGTGTAACATTTTGTAAGGACATGAAATGGAATGATCACATCAGCTCAGTTGTGGGTAAAGCTGGTGGTAGATTTCGCTTTATTGGTAGAGTGCTGGGGAAGTGCAATCACTCTACAATGGAGATTGCCTACAAATCACTCGTATAACTGGTTCGGAAACACTGCTCAAGTGTGGGGACCTGTATCAAATAGGACTAAAGGGGACATTGGAGGGATACAGAGAAAGGCAGCATGAATGATCATAGGTTTGTTTGATCTGTGGGAGTGTCACAGAGATACTTAAGGAACTGAACTCAAAGACTCTTGAAGATAGACGCAAACTATCCCAAGGAAGTCTCTTAAGAAAGTTTCAAGAGCCAGGTTTAAATGATGACTCTAGGAATATACTGCAATTCCCTATGTATCACTCACATAGGGATTGTGAAGATAAGATTAGAAAAATTACAGCACACACAAAGACATTCAAACAATCATTCTTCCCGCACTCTGCATGTGAATGGAATGGGAGGAAATGCTAATAACTGGTACAATGGTATGTACCCTCTACCATGCACCTCACGGTGGTTTCCAGAGTATAGATGGAGATGTAGAACAGTAGGAGGAGGGCCGGCAGCACATCAGCCTTCTCCTCATGTGCAGTGTCCAAGCAGGGTGCAACAGCAGACCACAGCTTTGGCTTGCATCGGGATGACTGCATCTGGGTGTCAGACTCAGCAAGTAGGTGGCACCGTCACCATCACCATCAGCTTTTTGTGGTTTCACTGGAACTCAATAGACTGTCATTCCCTCTTGTACTGGAGACACTGACAGAATGGTGACATGACTGATCTGAATGTGAAGTCCACAAGCCCTGCTATTTAAGCAGTGTAGCCTGCACCTATGATGCTGTGGCTCTAGGCAGGTGAATGCAGTTTCTCTGGTTGACTGAACTTGTCGGCATTACTGACCTTGTTTTAGTGGCTCAATAATTATTCTGGGTTATTGAGTTTGGGCCCTTCAGCAGTATTTGACTATTGCAGTAGCGCTCTGATAGTTGGAGTTTGAGAGTGTTACTTCATACTGCCCTGTAATGATGTATTTTGTTCTTGCTCTTTTGCTAGCACACTCACAGGTTTTTTGGCATTGCTTGACTGGTGCCTTGCCTTCTGCTACATTGGTAGTGCACCGTGTTGACATTAATTGCCACACCGGGTTCATGCTGGCATTCTTGTCTCTGAGCTTGTCAAGTAGAAACTTGGAAAAATTTATGCATGGACACTGTATTCATTCTGGGGTGCAACACTCCTCCATTCCACAAAAAATTTGCCCTGAGTTTTCCTTGGATTTTGCCAGTTAGAAGGCTGAGATAGATGTTGGCAGGAAGGTGCATGGGACAAGTCATATAGTGGCAATGATCACAGGGTAAGAGCTATAGGGTAGGGATACGAGCACAGAGAGAGCATAGGGTCTAACCAGGATTGAGCTGCTGATCACTACATTGAAGACAGGGGTAGTACTGAGCGACAAGGCATGTACTCCTGAGTTGTGTTTTGGAGAGATCAGCAGTACCAGGGTTGGATGTGGTGGCCTGGGAAACCTACTTTTGAACTAGACTGGTGGGATAATTATGTTCATTGAAGGCTGAGGTGAGAATGGTGGCATACTGCTGTAAAGAGTCTGCATCTGAACAAGTATGTTTGCCTCAAACACCAAGGCTGTATGTGAAGTAACATTTGATGTAGAAAGGACGGTAACTATTAAAATGTAAGTACTGTTGTTTCTTAGTAGGTTTAATATGAACAGAAGTGTCTAGCTGACCCACAGTGAGGATGAGGTCAACATCAAAGAAAGTGGCATGGGATTCAGAATAGGACCATGGGAAATTTGATTTGGAGGATATGTTTAGAGATTTCAAAATATTTAACAGGTCAACCTCAACATGAGTTCATTTGGCAAAGATGTCATCGATCTATCAAAACCAGACCAGGGACTGAAGGCTTCTGGGTCCAGGAAATGGTTGGCATAGGAAGAGCCATCCTGGTTCTCATGATCATTCCTTTTACTTGTGTGTTGCCTGCACCTCAGAGGTAAAGTAGTTGTTTGTAAGTTTTCTTTTTTTTTGGGGGGGGGGGGGGGAGGGGGAGGGAGGTAATTCTATTTTTTCTGATGAGCTTACTTTATTTACTTTTAGTGTACTGTCCCAGGAGACAATTCCGAAACACAACATAATGTGAAAAAAGGCATCATCACCAACATCCTTGTCTTTATCTCAACTCAGTGGGAGATACTTCTAAGAGAAAAACATGCTGAACTGCATTTCTTGGTCAGTTTATCTATTTTTATCTTGTTATCCATTTGAATCCCAAGGCATTGTACATTCAGCCTCTCATTTAATATTTGCCTGTTTGATATTCCAAGTACAGATGCTCATCCAGAATTATGCTAAGACCTGTAATTGTTTTTTGAAGGGAATCCTGAAGACTGGAATAGCTGGCAAGTGTGAGAATTATCCCTCAGTTAGCTTATCAGCTCATGAATCAAGTTGCTGACAAGAATGATATACAGAAAAATGGAAAAGAAAATTGAGGATCTATTAGATGACGATTAGTTGGTTTTTTTTTTTTTTTAATTTTCTTTTTTATGTTGAATCATCAGTCTTCTGACTGGGGTGATGTAACCTGCCACGAATTCCTCTCCTGTGCCAACCTTTTCATCTCAGCAGCACTTGCAACTTACGTCCTCCGTTACTTGCTGGATGTATCCCAGTCACTGTCATCCTCTACAGTTTTTAGCCTCTACAGTTCCTTCTAGTTCCTTGGAAATATTCCCTGATACCTCAACAGATGTCCTAATCATCTTCTCCCTTCTTCTTGTCAATGTTTTCCATATATTCCTTTCCTCATCAATTCTGCAGAGAAACTCTACGTTCCTTACCTTATCAGTCCACCTAATTTTCAACCTGTCACACCACATCTCAAATGTTTCAACTCTCTTCTGTTTTCCCACAGTAGTGTCTCACTGCCATGCAATGCTTTGCTCAAAATATACATTCTCAGAAATTTCTTCGTCATATTAAAACCTATGTTTGACATTAGTTGATTTGTCCTGGCCATGAATGCACATTTTCCCAATGTTAGTCTGCTTTGTATGTCATCCTTGCTCCATCTGTCATGGGTTATTTTGCTGCCAAGGTTGCAGTATTTCTTAACTTCACCTGCTTTGCGATCATCAATTCTAATGTTAAGTCTCTCATTTCTGTTACTTCTCATTATTTTCATCTTTCTTCATGTACTCTCAATCTATATTCTGTACTCATGAGACTGTTCATGTCATTCATTTGATCCTGTAATTCTTCTTTACTTCAATTGAGAATAGCAATATCATCAGAGAATGACTTTTCTGGAGACTAGAAATCTACTCTGTAGGAATCAGCATGGGTTAAAAAAAAACGGTCATGTGAAACCCAGCTCGCGCTATTCGTCCACGAGACTCAGAGGGCCGTAGACACGGGTTCACAGGAAGATGCCGTGTTTCTTGACTTCCGCAAGGCATTCAATACAGTTCCCCACAGTCGTTTAATGAACAAAGTAAGAGCATATGGACTATCAGACCAGTTTGTGATTGGACTGAAGAGTTCCTAGATAACAGAACGCAGCATGTCATTCTCAATGGAGAGAAGTCTTCCGAAGTAAAAGCGATTTCAAGTGTGCCGCAGGAGAGTGTCATAGGACCGTTGCTATTCGCAATATACATAAATGACCTTGTGGATGACATCAGAAGTTCACTGAGGCTTTTTGCAGATGATGCTGTGGTATATCGAGAGGTTGTAACAATGGAAAATTGTACTGAAATACAGGAGGATCTGCAGCGAAATGACGCATGGTGCAGGGAATGGCAATTCAATCTCAATGTAGACAAGTGTAATGTGCTGCGAATACATAGAAAGATAGATCCCTTATCATTTAGCTACAATATAGCAGGTCAGCAACTGGAAGCAGTTAATTCCATAAATTATCTGGGAGTACGCATTCGGAGTGATTTAAAATGGAATGATCATATAAAGTTGATCATCGGCAAAGCAGATGCCAGACTGAGATTCATTGGAAGAATCCTAAGGAAATGCAATCCGAAAACAAAGGAAGTAGGATACAGTACGCTTGTTCGCCCACTGCTTGAATACTGCTCAGCGGTGTGGGATCCGTACCAGATAGGGTTGATAGAAGAGATAGAGAAGATCCAACGGAGAGCAGTGCACTTCATTACAGGATCATTTAGTAATCATGAAAGCGTTACGGAGATGATAGATAAACTCCAGTGGAAGACTCTGCAGGAGAGACGCTCAGTAGCTTGGTACGGGCTTTTGTTAAAGTTTCGAGAATATACGTTCACTGAAGAGTCAAGCAGTATATTGCTCCCTCCTATGTATATCTCGTGAAGAGACCATGAGGATAAAATCAGGGAGATTAGAGCCCACACAGAAGCATACCGACAATCCTTCTTTCCACGAACAATACGAGACTGGAATAGAAGGGAGAACCGATAGAGGTACTCAGGGTACCCTCTGCCACACACCGTCAGGTGGCTTGCAGAGTATGAATGTAGATGTAGATGTAGAATTTTAACATCAGTATGCTGTCACCTTGAATTTTAATGCCACTCATGAACATTTCTTTTATTTCTTCATTGCTTCTTTGATGCATAAATTGAACAGCAGAGGCAAAAGACTGCATCCCTGTCTTATCCCTTTTTCACTCTTTTTGTCTGCTCTTGGTTCCTCGTGGTTCTTGTGGATATTGTATATTACCCATCTTTCTCAATAGCTTACCCTGTTTTTGTCAAGCTTTCCGACAGCTTGCGCCGTTTTACATTGTCAGATACTTTTTCTAGGTTCAATGAACATGTTTTGATTTTTCTTCAGCCTTGCTTCCATTATCAACTGCAACATCAGAACTGCTTTTCTAAAGCCAAACTGACTGTCATCTAACTGATCCTCAATTTTCTTTTCCATCCACCTGTATATTATTCTTGTCCATAACTTGGGTGCATGAGCTCCTAAGCTGATTGTGTGACAATCCTATCACTTGTCAGCTCTTGCAATCTTGGGAACTGTGTGATATTAATTTTGTTGCCACTTCCCACAATGATTTTAGTAATTCCAATGGAATGTTCTATATCCCTATTTACCTTGGTTGATTTTAAGTCATCCAAAGCCTTTCTGAATTCTAATTCTAGGATTGGATCCCCTATCCTCTTCCTTATCAATTCCCATTTTTTCTTCTATCAAGTCATCAGATGAGTCCTCACCTTCATACAGGCCCTCAGTGTACACTTTCTGCCTGTCCACTCTCCTCTCTGCATTTAGCAGTGGAATTCCCACTGCAATCTTAATGTTATAGTGCTTTTAATTTTACTGAAAGTTATTTTGACTTTTCTAAATTCTGAGTCATTTCTTTTTTGATTTTTTCACATTTTCATGTAGCCATGTCACCTTAGCTTCCCTGCACTTCCTATTTATGTCATCCTTAATTGACATTTAATTCTATATTCCTGAATTTCCTGGAACATTTTTGTACTTCCTTCTTTCAACGATCAACTGAAGTATTTCTTCTGTTACCAATGGTTTCTTTGCAGTTAACTTCATTGTGCCTAAGTTATTCTCTCCAGCTTATAAGCGTAAAGTTGATTAAGGTGAGTCAGAAGGAATCAAGTGGTTGAGATAACGTTCAGCAGCAGGCAGACCAAGTACATGGGAGATGTTGGTATAGATGGAGGTGGCATCAATGGTGACAACTAGGTGTGGGCTGAGAGGGAGTTGGGCACAAATTTCAGATGATCTAGGAATTGGATGGTGCCTTTAATATAGGAAAGGAGTATTTGTACTATGGGTTGCAGGTGTTGATCAGCTAACACAGATATACACTATGTGATCAAAAGTATCCAGACACCTGGCTGAAAATGACTTAACAAGTTTGCGGCGCCCTCCATCGGTAATGCTGGAATTCAATATGATGTTGGCTCACCCTAAGCCTTGATGACAGCTTCCACCCTTGCAGGCATACGTTCAATCAGGTGCTGGAAGGTTTCTTGGGGAATGGCAGCCCATTCTTCACAGAGTGCTGCACTGAGAAGAGGTGTCGATGTCGGTCGGTGAGGCCTGGCATGAAATCGGTGTTCCAAAACATCCTAAGGGTGTTCTATAGGATTCAGGTCAGGACTCGGTGCAGGCCAGTCCATCACAGGGATGTTATTATCATGTAACCACTCCATCACAGGCCATGCATTATGAACAGGTGCTCAATCGTGTTGAAAGATGCAATCGCCATCCCTGAATTGCTCTTCAGCAGTGGGAAGCAAGAAGATGATAAAAACATCAATGTAGGCCTGTGCTGTGATAGTGCCACACAAAACAACAAGGGGTGCAAGCCCCTCCATGAAAAACATGACCACACCATAACACCACCGCCTCCAAATTTTACTATTGGCACTACACACACTGGCAGATGACATTCACTGGGCATTCGCCATACCCACACCAGGCCAGCAGATCGCCACACTGTGTATCATGATTCGTCGCTCCACACATGTTTCTCCACTGTTCAGACATCCAATATTTATGCTCCTTACACCAAGCAAGTGTAATTTGGCATTTACCGGAGTGATGTGTGGTTTATGGGCAGCCGCTTGACCATGAAATCCAAGTTTTCTCACCTCCTACCAAACTGTCATAGCACATGCAGTGGATCCTGATGCAGTTAGCAATTCCTGTGTGATGGTCTGGATTGATGTCTGCCTATTACACATTATAATCCTCTTCAACTATTGGCAGTCTGTGTCAGTCAACAGACAAGGTTGGCCTGTATGCTTTTGTGCAGTATGTATCCGTTCACGTTTCCACTTCACTATCACATCAGAAACAGTGGACCTAGGGATATTTAGGAGTGTGGAAATCTCATGTATAGATGTATGACACAAGTCACACCCAATCACCTGACCACGTTTGAAGTCCATGAGTTCCAGGGAGCACCCCATTCTGCTCTCTGGTGATGTCTAATAACTACTGAGGTCGCTGATGTGGAGTACCTGGCACTAGGTGGCAGCACAATGCACGTAATATGAAAAAGTATGTTTTTGGGGGTGTCTGGATACTTTTGATCATATAGTGTACGTTTGGTGGATGCTTTGAAGGCAGCAACTATGGGGCAGCCAGGGTGATTTGGTTTGTGTATTTCAGGAAGAAGGTTAAAGTTGGGAGTGTGTGATTTGGGTGGGGTAAGGAGTTCTATGGATTGAGTTGTTAGTCACTATGAGGAGCCTAGCTTTCAAGGAGGAAGTGCAGATCAGTTTTTATTCCAGAGATGGGTCCTTAATGGCAGTACATAGTGGTGTCAGAAAGCTGGCATAGATCCTTGCTTACATAATCACATCAGTCAAGTACCATAGTAGTAGGTCGCTTGCCAGTGGGGAGGTTGGTGATGGTGTCATCAATTTTTAGGGAATGAAGAACTTAAGAGTTCCACAGGAGGCAGCATATGGTCATATTGTAGGGAATGAGAAAGGAGTGTGAAGCAATGATGGATGTTAGGAGTTCTTGGAACTCTTGTAAGGGCTTAGTTTGAGGTAGTGGTGCTGGATAAAACTGCGATCATGGTCTGAAGTGGTCGAAGCCAAGTTAAATGTTAAGTTTTCTGTTGAATAGGCTTCGGGATTGTGTTGCAAAGTGATATTTCCATTCAATATTACATATGAAGGAAAGTAGTTCCTTTGCCTCCCAACCTGTCTCATAAGTCTCACCTGACTCAGGATTCTAGGCAACTTTTCCATAAGTCTCCCCATTTTGTAAACCTTACCACTCCTTTTCCTTCATTCCTCTTGCTGTTGCTTTAACCTTTCTGCCACTGGCTCCAAATGCTTGAACATTTCCTTAACTTTTATGTGTGTTCTTCTGTCACCACTTGGTGAGTAGATTTTTTTATCCATCCAACTTATATTATATTTTCAAAAATTGCTAATTTTTGCTGACACATTAGCTCTTGAGGGCATCATTCCTTCTAATGCAATCCCCTTGTCAGTCTTTGTTGTCATCTGTCTTGTTCAGACTGTCATCTGTTTTTGACCTTTTGTGCTAGTTTGCTCATTTATTTATTCCTACCACCATTTTTAGTACTGATTTTGACATGCTTGGACTGGTCTGTTGTCATTTCCGAATTTTCATGTAATGCTTTGTTTGCTGCATGGCCTTCTTCCGATTGTCTTTTGCTGATTTATTTGAAAATTTGACAGTAGTTTTCTTCATTGCATAGCAACTTGAAGAGGTGTGGCCAAGTAACCAGGATTTTGTACCCTAACTCCATATGACATCTCGGTGGCAATACCACACAAACAAACATCAAAAACTCTATTTTCGTCTTCCTGCAGTAAGACACTATTGGTTTCTGAATTTTGTGTCAGTTTGTATGTCTGCACACTAATATTCCAGTTTATAGCTGAAAAGACCTGTACCAATTCATTATGTTATTGCATGAGAGTCCTCAGTTTTTCTCTGAAGAACCTTGTGCTATTTTGCTTGTGATAATGCTAACGCAAACCGTAGGCCAACCGTTGGAATGTTTGTGCCTTACTAAGAACTTCATGAGGGAAAACTTATACTTTAACTACGCCTGTTCATTGTAAATTAACCACACAAGGAGAAGTCTCATCTGACCAACCACACAATGTGGTAGTAGCCCTAATATCATTGTATTGAAGTAGTTCAGAAGCAGGCTGGTTACTGATCAGTTCGAACAACATGCAACTGTTACGGACATGCTTCAGGAACTCAAATGGGAATCCCTATAGGGAAGGCAACATCCTTTTTGAGGAATACTATTGAGAAAATTTACAGAACCGGCACTTTAAACTGACTCAGGGTTGCTACAGGTTCTGAAAATCAGGGGAATTTTGAACTTATCAGGAAAATTAGGGAATTATCAGGGAAATTTGAGGAAAAAAACCCTGAAAAAATCCCATGTCTCAGTAGATGAAATGATTTGTTAACTGAGGTGTCATGCATCGTCACTGGCTGGGTGCAGTTGAGTACGTTCGCCGCTTCTCTATTCCCTCATTCCTACTGCTTCTTCCCTTCCTACCACTCCCTTCAGCTTGCAGTCAGTGCTGCCACCACTTCTTGCTGCAAGCCTAGCAGCTACCGACAAGAGGCAGGGAGGTGTCAGCAGTGGTTTGTTTGGGTCTGATTCTCAGTGCCTGAGTTGTGTCTGAGTGATTCTGTGAATGTGTGTGTGCTCTCATTTTCTCACAAAAGCTATGGCTGAAAATTGGTTGTGATTGTCTTTTCTACATGTCTGTCTGTGGCTCAGCAATCATCTTTGTGATGAGTTGCTACCTATCCTCATTATTATTGTTTCTCAGAGTATTTGAAGAAGTTATCTGTTGCATAGATTGATCATGTGGTCTCACTTCATCAACATGCTGTCGGTGGCTCGTGATCAGCTGGCCACACAAGTGGATTTCTGTGATAGGCCAAACTGGAGGTCATTTCTGTGGGTATCTGTAATGGATCATGCCGGCCAATCTGAAGCCATTCGATTCCCACTAAAGTGCAGCCCCTGCCTGTCAGATCTAGTCTCCTCAATCTGCCTGTAGGCCGGTTCTGTTTGTGTGTGGCATAATGCAGCAGATTTTCATGGTTTATCCATGGACCCAGGACTGCAGTGCTCCTCACCAGGCCAGGGGCCATGGATGATGGATTTCAGGAATTGAAACTGTCTCACCACAAGTATGTTGTACAGTCTGGTGTTTTATAGACATTTTATTTGTTCTAGTGCATTTTGGCAGTTCAAAAGTAGTTTATATGTTAGAAAGTGTGGATGATAAGAAGCAGAAAATTGTGTCACTCATTGGTGATTTGTATGCTCTGAAAAATCAATTATACCTGTAAAATAATAGATATAACACTGTGGGTAATGACCAATAATAATGAACATTGTAAAATGAACAGTTTATTGGCAGTCACCTACAGCATTGGTTTACACAGTTCTTCCCTACCTTATGCATGTCTTTCAAGAGGCCTACTTGTGTCTGAGGTTATTTCTGAAATCAGTGAAGGTATTTTAAATCTCTCTTGCAACTCCAAGGAAATGCATATTTTTGCCACCAATTGTGCTTCATTTTATTGAAATTAAAGTGGTCATGAAACACATATACCATTTGGCTTGCTTTCTCCATTTAAAAACAGTTCAATACAAAAGATGTTGATGTTAGTGCTTAAGATTTTTGCTCACATCAGGAAACACCATTTTTTTTAAAGCTAGTTCCTCATTTATATTTAAATTTTAAATATGTCTGCTTGTGTCTGTAGATGTGTGGATGGATATGTGTGTGTGTGCGAGTGTATACCCGTCCTTTTTTCCCCCTAAGGTAAGTCTTTCCGCTCCCGGGATTGGAATGACTCCTTACCCTCTCCCTTAAAACCCACATCCTTTCGTCTTTCCCTCTCCTTCCCTCTTTCCTGATGAGGCAACAGTTTGTTGCGAAAGCTTGAATTTTGTGTGTATGTATGTGTCTGTTTGTGTTTCTATCGACCTGCCAGCGCTTTCGTATGGTAAGTCACATCATCTTTGTTTTTTTAAAAAAAAGGTTGCTTCGTCAGGAAAGAGGGAAGGAGAGGGAAAGACGAAAGGATGTGGGTTTTAAGGGAGAGGGTAAGGAGTCATTCCAATCCCGGGAGCGGAAAGACTTACATTAGGGGGAAAAAAGGACGGGTATATACTCACACACACACCCATATCCATCCGCACATACACAGACACAAGCAGACGTAACTATATATATATATACATCCTTTCTCCACGTCATTGCCCAATGGGACTCAAAAATATCTTATGCCAGGTGTCTAAATCATATAAAAATACTATATGTGGCTGGCACACCCTTGGTACATGGCAACTCATGCCCTAACACTCCACTGCTGTCAGACATGTCTGTTTGCAATTCCCCCTTAAATGGCAATGAATCTGAAGGTGCCTCTGACCTGACAAGGGTAACTTTAAGGTCACGATGAATGTCTCTATGTCGTCCTTCCATGGCCAAGCAAGATACACACATAAACCAAAAAACTATCAATAAAAAATATTCACTTACTGCATCACATTGTGCTTTCACTTTGAGACAATGTACAAAGGCTGCAGATGTGGTAGCAAGAAGTAGTTGAGATAACTGTTACTGCTGCCACCAAATGTAGCAGTGTCAGAGTATTTGGCAACCACTTCGTGATATCAAATGTAGTGGCCCGAGCAGACCAAGCTGTGGTGTGGGAGTTGTCAGGCTTTGCCAGGAGGCATTAGTAACATAGATAGGGATATCTGGAATGACATTCTGTTGTCAGTGTGAATACACAGGGTAATGTAAATACTGCATAGCATCCTGCAGCGAGAGGACCTCAGCGCACACTGAGGAGAACTGCTGATCCACCTCGTTGGCGAGTCATGGTGCTAGTGCCACAAGTCACTGAACACTGGCTATCTTGGAGATACGTGGGTGCCAGTGGGGAAGATAAATAGGCACTGTCTGTTATAAGATTTTTGACAGCACAAGTCAGCCTACGCCTCAGTGCGCTCGTAGATGGCCCATCATGCTTTTAATTGAGCATAGCTGACAGTGTAATCCAGGGAGATGGTTGTCATGTAGGACAGTCACCACGAACAACCCTCTGTAGGAGGATGTCCAAATAGGCTGCAATGGCAGACCATGGCTTTGGCATACATTGAGGTGGTTGTAGACCACATCGATCAGCTTGTCATGGCTTTACTGCAACTCAGTAGACTGTTATTCTCTCTGGTACTTGTGTCATGGACAGAATGGTGGCATGACTAAATGTGAATGTGAGCTCTAAAAGCCCAATTATTTAAGCAGCATAGCCTGCACCTGTGACATGGTGGCTCTAATTGGATGAGCACATTTGTTCTGGTTATTGGACCTTTCAACATTCCTTGCCTCATTGCTGTGGCTAAATAATTATTCTGAGTTTTTGAGCTCAGGTCTTTCAACAGCATGTGACTGTTGCAGTAGCCCTCTTGTGCTCACAACTACAGAATGTTACTTCACACTGTCCTGTTGTGATGTACTGAATGGTTTTCTGTTTTGCTTCCTTGCTCGCAGTTTGTGTAGCGACACTCCATGTTTACATACTGATTGGCACACCGGGCATAAATTTGCCTGCTTGACTCTGAACTTGCTGAGTCAAAACTTCAAAAAATTTAGGTGTGTGTGATTAACTCATTCTGGAGTGGAACAATATTGTGTAAAGTACATTACTGTAGATCTCACAAACTTTTTCAGGATCCTGAATTCCTACAGTCACTTCTCAATTGCAGCTAAACAGTGGTTTGCATACTCATAATATACAAATCAATAAACTAATTTTTATGCACATTTTGCCTCCTTGTCAATGGTTCAGAGAGGAGTTATGTAACAAGTTGTTATGTAACATAGTGTGAAAGTGGAAATATCTACTAACCCATAAAGAAATTTTAAAATACCTTATTAACCAGTCCTTCTACAAATTATCTTATTGTGTAAATTCAGAGTTTGTAAATTCCTGTTAACTGCATAGGAAGCAGCAATGTTCATTATAAAGCTATATGCCAAGTTGTTCAGCATTGTAAATGAGATTCAGTTGTTACAGATGTTTTCCTTGAAAAATACCCATGTATTCAAATAAATAATTAGCAACTTGTACAAGACAAACAGCAGTAACTTAATATAAAGCAGGAAGCAGTAGCTGCTTTCTAAGTTTTGTCTTTTCTGCCATTTTCCTTGGTTACATTTAGGTGGGGTAAACACAAATGGTATTGAGAGAAGTATAGTGATTGTTAATAAGTGTAATGATACATTTTAAATTTATAAGAGATGTGTCTGTTTTGTAAATGTTACCTTTGCTCATTCCATCACCTTCGCAGTTCTTGCTTTTGATAGATATGTGGAACATTGTTAAAGAATAAACAAAACTGATGAAAATATTGTTGCTGTACTAGAAAAAAAAACTGATTCCAACTTGAGCCATTAACAAATATTATTTGTTCTTTTACAGCTTATTTGACAGCAGGTGATTATAATGTTATTTCTATAGACTGGTCACCTATTGCAAGCAATGCAGCATATGATCAAGTAAGAGAGGATCTAGTCATTGTTGGTCAGTTTGTGGCAAAATTTGTGGATTGTTTAGTAGAGATACATGGCCTGAACTTGTCAATAACTCACTTGGTTGGTCACAGTCTGGGTGCCCATGTTGTTGGTGTGATTGGAGGTTCATTATCACAGCAGAATAAAGTGGCACTCATCACAGGTACAGTATTCAACACTGCTAACATCTAAAAAGAAATTATTTTGCTATGGATATGTCATCTATTTCATATAAAATAACAAAGAAAATCAGTTTTTTGCAAATTGTGATATCTGCAATTACGACACAAGGTGTTGCGCATGCTTGTAACCCTTGGTTGCAGATCTGTTGTTTCAAAATCTTACCAAGCTACAAACAGATATAAAGTGCAAAATTGGATATGAAGCTAATTCAAATGATATTCATAGGAACAAGTTGTACAGCTTTTCCAAAAAGTAAAATAATGTTTTTGTTGCATTGCTATCAGCAGTTGTTCTTACCTAATTAAAGGTGTTTATTTCAGACCTAGAGTTTGTTTTTTTCTGAAAGCTCCAGTTTTCTTGCATTCACCAGATGTCTATATTTCATGTTTCCATCATTAAATCACAGTATAGGTGGATAAAGACTTGATTTCAGTCTCTTTAACTTAGTTGTATAATACAAATTGAATGGAAACGTTGTCTGAATCTATTTAGTGGTACAAACTGAGTACATACCATCATGGAGAAGGTTGCAGTTAGATAAAAGTGACTTATAATTAAAAGATTCTGCTGAGGAAGAATTCATTTCAAGCTCTTCTGTTTGTGAACTACTTCAGGAAGACAATGTTTAATACTTCAGCCATAGTCTGCCATCATATTTATGTCTCTTCTCCCTTGATAGTGCTCTTCTACAGTCTTGAAGCTCTGATGGAACCGATCACCTTGCTCATCACTGATGTCTCCCAAAGTTGCCATGGTATTTATCAGGGTAACTGGATAGGAAATGGAATTTGGCACTCATATTACATCCTATGAGATGAAATGCTGACAGCGCATCATCTATGAGACTTTCATAGTTAGCAGTTCTTTTATTGCAGTGGAATTTCCAGTACCACTAGGATGCTGTTCAGTATAATCTTATAATCTCTAATTCATAGAGAGGACCAGAGACATTATGGCCATAGCCAATCGTATTATCCTCTGGAAAAAAAAAAAAAAAAAAAAAAAAAAAAACTGCTTCCTGCTTTTAGTAATTTGACATTTTTATGGTATCACTCAGTACACATTTTTCTTGTGCTCTGGAGGCTAACACTTCAGCTGCATGTTTAGAGACAGACCCTGATTCGTTCCAAGCTCTTCCATTTGTTGACCACTTCACTTTAATGCTCCAGGAACAGTTTGCCATCATATGTTTGGCGTCCCTCACTTGTAAGTAATTAATCTAACAGTGAACTGCTGGAATGAGAAAGTTTGAATTGTATGAAAACCAGAGTATGGAGAGAAAAACCATCTACAGATTTGAAATCAGCAGATCAGAAACATTAAGAATCAGTAAAAAAAAAATCTCATGCAACCAAGAGTTTGAAAAAAAACTATTGACCAGTGTAATATTTCAATCAGAAAATCTGTTCACTAACTTATTGACTGTAGCAGTTCCAGATTCTGATACTTTACAATGCTGATGATGTATAAACTTCAAAATCCGTGCTGAAAAAAAGAGTACTTCACAGAAATATGTTGTCTCTTCTGTGATATAGACATTGGGGGTATAAGCTGCTTAAAGCCAAACCACTGACTGAATTACTTACTTCGTGAAATCCCATGTCATTTTTCAGTATTGGATTATATTATAGGGTAATATTCCACCTAGCTCAATCATCTCTTGTCTCAGAAACAAACTCAAAGAAGACTTCAACTTCTCAAAAAATAGATTATTGTAGGCAGCTCATTTGGAATGTAACCTCTTCCCATTTTCTTTGGGATTCATTAAAATGATTGACTGAAGTTCATATGTAGGCAATCAGTGGCTTGCATTGGTAACTGTGCACATGACAAAATATGAATGTGAACTGAGTAATTACGATGTTGAGAAAAAGCATCATCTTAATAGAAATAAGTTATTTAGGTAGTCTCCTTAATGTAGTCTTCTTGAAGTTTCTTTTGGTTGGCTGCTGGTAGATTCATACTTTGTGAGGAGAGAGCCACATTTTTCCAAGTCATGCATTAAATTTCGTAATGAAATGTTATGGAACTTTTTTGTCTTTTTTACCTATTGCATTAGTCAGAATCCCACAGTACATCACACAAATAAACAATTATAAATTTTTTAAGCTAAATATCTGCCTTCCCACACATGGTAGTCAACATCCTTTTCAAACACAGAACAGAACTAATAACAAACAACTGAACTTTTAGACCAACACTCCATTACTACGTGCTGGTGATGTATAGCTCATGAATGAGTCATTCAAAAGAATGCTTCATCCTGTGAAGTGTGAATCAACAACTCTGTTTCAATGAACTGTTATTTCAAACACTTCACAGTTCTCACACTTCATAACATTGACAACTCATTTTATTCGGCTGTGGCTCCCTCACTTTTTTAGTATACTGACTGCCATTCAGACCACCACTGAAATGGACTGCCTTACCTCTGTAGCAAGGGTTCTTGCAAATATTTGTCCACTTACACTATCGAAGCAGCTCTTAGGTGTGGAGTACTCTTTAACCTGGAAGACATCACATTAAATTCAACCCAGAGATACGAAGTAGATTTGGTGATGGGAACTGGGTTTTTTGCAGTGGCTGTGGATGTGTGCACTTTGTATTTCTCAAATTGCCTTATCAGATTGAATTTTACTTTCTCACCCAAATTTTTATCAGAAAATCAATATAATTTGAACTGAGAATCCAATAAATTTGCTTCTGTGAAAATTGAATTTCCCTCTATACTGAAAAATTGCCAGCATAGCTTTTCAACTAACTTCTCAGTCATCTGGTACACATCACCATGAATTTTAGTGTTATTGACAAACTTGTAACACCCAGTGACCACCCTTTCACTGCTCATGTCTTCAAACCAGTCTTTGAAAACTTCCAATACTTCACAAGCTTGTGTGATACATGCAGTGTTGTCTGTGGTCAAATTTGGAAGAGCTGGATAATTGATAATTAGTAGTGACATCAGGGAATGCTCGACATCAGCTGTTATTTCAAGCGCAGCAAAGGTTGACTTTCACCTTGTAATGGTATCCTGTTTTACTGCCAGGGCAGGCTCTTTCAATCTGCGGACTTCTTTTTTAAAAAATTCAGTATTTTTTCACTTTATTCAGAATGACTTGAATGTGCTGAAGGCTATTATGAACAATTAAATTCATGGTGTATGCAAAGCAGGGGATTTTTTTCCAGGCTGTGAGTCGTATAGCTGCCACATTATTAGCAGTATTGTCACCAACTACACACAAAACTTTTTCTTCCGAGCCCCATTCTCTGGTTACTTATCACATTTCTTCAGTGAGGTTTTCTGAATGTGCCATTCATTATATCTAAAACACTCTAGCAGAGAAGTCGCGAGCTCCAGGTCTTTAACATAATGTGTTATCACCGACAAATAGCTCTCATTACTGACTATAATCCACACAATTGCTTCTACAGAATTAATTTTGGTTTTCGCCATTACTTCCTTTGTCATTGTGTATTGTTATTGGAGAAATTTGTTGAAAATGGTCTTTTATGCTGGCATTCAGTAAGTGCCGTTCAGTTTACTTATGAACTTTTGAAACTGCTTGCTCTCAGCTATGCTAAGGGACAAGTAATCTGTCACAGGCCAAGTGCAACATCTATCTCTTTATTTATTTTCTAAAAACAAAGATGATGTAACTTACCAAACGAAAGCATTGGTATATTGATAGAGACAATAACAAACACAAACATACTCACAAAATTCAAGCTTTTGCAACCCACAGTTGATTTATTTTTTTAGACAGAGGCTTCACAAAATGCATAGCCAGTGTTCCTTGATTTGGAGGTTGACTTACTGCTGTTGAGGTGGTACTGTCATCCACTGGCAGTGACTGCCATTCAGTTCTGGCATGTGTTGATGTTGGTTGCTGATCATCCTGGTTATCTTTACAAGAAATATCAAGAATTGCAGGAGCAGGAGGTGCTAAACACACACAAAGACTCTGTTGGCTGCATCATACAAACATGATGAGCAAGTTTGAATGTATTTCCTCCTTTATGTGAAATAGACAAAAGTTGCACTTGGCTTTCCCATCACCTAATTTGGCAAAGAAACCCCATATTTCACTATGTCTCTGTGATCGCAGGTTGCTAGCAATAATATAACAGTGAACAGATACAAAAATGCGTTCCAAATAAAAGAAAGAGTGATTTTACCTGAAATGATACCAATGCAACGTGACAGTATACCTTTTGTACCTGGAAGTTATTATTTTCAACAAAAATAAAATCAGCAGGAAAATTAATTAAAAATTAATTAAGGTAGGTATATAGACTCTATGGCAGTGGTAAATGTATTCATTCTGTTTTGGATTAAATTTTAAGGAGAACATAACATTACGATACATGTGTCTATCATTGGTAAACTGGAGTTTTATGCCAGAGAATATGATAAACAAGATATCACATGGCAAATAAAGATTTTTTTGGGCACATAATCCAAGAATAGCAAGGTAGATGAAACATATTTCCTTCTTTGCATGAGACAGAGTTCTCTGTTTATCTCTTCCTTGCCTCCTTCAACCATGATCTATTTAAATCAGATCAGATGCTCTAAGTGTGTAAACCAGGTGTCTCCAAACTATGGCCTGCAGGCCAACACATTCCCGTGAACATGATCACGATGCACTTTTTTCAGCGTCATAGCTCATGTCACGTCATGTCATCTCACCAGCGAATGACTGCAGATATTCAAAGCATAGGACATGTGATGTGTTCGGCCAATAGCAACATGTCTATTAAGTGGCACATAGTGGAATCCGATATATCAATATTAAAAAAAAAAAATCATTATCGGCCCGTGGTATATCGAGAATAAATATCGATATATCAATGGAAAAAAATTTTGACAAACCAGCCTATAAAAATATTGGCTGCGCATTAGTAATATACTGCTGGTTTTAGAGCTGTATATTTAAGTACTGATTTATTATTAGATATTCTGTACATCAACAAGCTAGCAGCCTGCTTATCCCCTTAGAGCAAGAATTGATAGGAATGGTTGATTGGTTAGTTGATTTGGGGGAGGGGACTAAAGGATGGGGAAAGAAGTTAGTCATGACCTTTCAAAGGAACCATCTGGGTATTTGCCTAAAGCGACTTAGGGAAATCGTGAAAAATCTAAATGAGGATGGCCGGACACGGGTTCACCACATCACTCGATACGAGAATTGATAGGAAAGTGATGCACATTTACCCTGGCAATAACCACTTTGCTAACAATGGTAACTGCATGTAAATGGCAAAATAAAAGGTGTTCAATGGCTCTGTCATTCACTTTCGTCACATGTCGGATTTGTCCTGAGCACTTCATGTCGACTTCCCTGAATTTTCATTTCTACAAATGCCAGTGACCTAGGAGTTGTGTGGTGAAGTTAAATGTTGCAGTTTCTGCTGGTAGTGCTGAGGACTGATTGCATCAACATTTCCCCTCACACATCTCTGCCCATGTCAAAGACCAGTCTTGTCATTTAGATTTTTGTTCATTATTTTCAGCAAGTATTTTTGAAGAATGCTGATGTGAAGAAAAATTGTTTTTTAATGCAACAGGTGTGCTATTTATTCACATCAGAAGTCTTGTTATTCCATTCACATTGCCAAATCCCAGTGCAATTGGACTTCTTTTGTGCCACCTATACTTGCTTCACACAGTCAAAGAGAAAGACTGGACACGATGAAAGCTCAAAAAGCAGTAAGACTGCTTCTCACACTGAAAGTAAAATTATGTTCCATTAAAATTTCAAAAGAACACTGTAGAAAAAAATATAAAATAAAATAAAAGTATTGGAGCTTGATATTACCATTTCATTAGCAATATATGCCAATATATATCGATATTTTTTGGAAAAAAATATTGATGTATCAATATTTTAATAATGTACCAATATTTTAATAATTTTGTGCACACAAATAGGAAAAGTTAATAGCTTAAATTAATATACAAACAATTTATCTACAAGAAAAGCTTTCATGTATATTATTGGTCTTTTTTAGTATGTGTTGCCTTTTAAGATATATCAGACACAAATGTGCCAATAAAATTTTCAATAATGACATAAATGGCTACTCCATGAATTAAGAAATCATCGCGCAATCTTACACTTAACATAATTTATCTTGTGTGAAACAAAATTTACTTCGAGAGTAACGTTTCTCAAACCACCACTGGCAATATTTTCCTGTGATGCGTTAGACATGTATACACAGGGCGTGCCATATTGGCTTCCCGTGTAGATTGCTGGAGGAACACCATCATGTCACTGGAAATACAGGAAGTGAGAAGCGTCAAGCAAGAACACTATGAGTGTGCAAGCAAATTCCCAAATCCTTCTGTTGAAACAAATAGAATTCAGTTGCGTGTTAGCTATTCTTGTTGTTGGCTGTTTTAAAGTACTATGAGCAAAAGCAGAAATCATTGTGCTATTGCTGAATGCAAAAAAGCTTCATATAAAACTGCAAATGTTGTTTATACCAATTTCCAAAAGATGGAGAGCTCCAGCACAGATGATTGTCATGCTTTAAAAGAGCTGAATAGTGCAAGGATTTGGGGAAACAGATGAAATATTAAAATGTCACTCCTGAGGAAAGAAAAGTATGCTTTGAAAAGAAGTAACGATGTTTTGAAAGCCAAGTGTTCAAAGTTTGTTGTGGAAGTAAATAGATGTGCTTCTTCTGCAAAAAACACCAACAAATTTAAGGTATGTAACTTAGTAATAAAAAGTAGGTGGAATGAGGCCTGAAAGATATTACAAATGCTCACATTTAAGAACATTCTCACCCAAAGCTTACACTTAACTTGTTGAAGAAGAACTATACTTTTCCTTGCCAATCAACAAATCAGAAATGAGCGAAAGAATTCAATTTCTGAATGGAGTGTTGGATCTTATAAAAGCTTAGACAGAACACACTAAAGGGTTGTTCTAACATGTATTGTGGCAAAAAGCAATACCTGCTTGTCATTCCAGAAGGGTTTCATAATTTCAGTACACTCTGTATCTGTATAGTTCTTTGCACTTTACACTGACATAAACAATTATGAGAGCTTTATACATTTTGACTTCTTGGCAAAACCAAGACTGTTCCGGGAAATTTGTTTTTAGAATTCTTGGGCTGAGTGCATTTTACAACAGTCCAACATCTTTTGAAGTGAAAAATAGAATGTGGCTTCTAGTATTGACTGGAAATACAGAATGCAACCCCTTATCAGCAAATACATCCATTATGGTGAATACAATACTCTGTACATTGAGAGAAGAGCTCTGACACCTGGCAGCACAGTTGCCAGTATTCAACATGGATGGACAGTGAGCCAGTGGCAGGGGGAGTGGGGTGCCAGACATTCCCATCCCACTGTTCGGCCCACAGCATCACTCGGCTCCTTCCAAACTGAACAATGCCGGTCATTCATTGCAGCATTCCTATATGAGCAGCATTCTGCTGATCGATGTGTTCCTTGATGGAATATTTTTTCACATGTGCTACCAGTGTTTGTCACCTTACACATACATACTCATAAATATTTCTTTAATGATGTTGCTGCCATTTGACAGCAACAGTTTTTATTTTATTGTTATACCGTTCAGATTTCACTGTATTTCATACCAGTCTGATAGCATTTGACATACAAATAAGTTACTGTACTTAAAAATGGTCTATGGCTGAACTCTGGATTGTATAACAATAAAATAAAAATTATTATCCTCAAATGGCAGTAACATCATTAAAAAAAAATTACCATGACTATGGTTCCAGCCAAAATAAAAATTACACACAATCAGATTTTCAACATTAACAAGGTAAAGCAAATTGCACAGATGTTACATATAAAATATCAAATAAGGACAATATCTCTATTTTTCATGTGGGAGAATGGAAACCCAAAGATCATCATCATCTGATTGGTCATCTCTTGTCACAACTGCATAGTCTTCGGTATCTTCACTGCAGCTGTCCTCATTGTCTGATAAAGAAATTACAATATTATGAATAGATTTTTCTCTTACACCTTCTTTTGTGTTTGGCCTTGTAATCTCGTTCCACACGTGGTTGATGATGCTCCTCCAATTTTCTGGCATTATTCGGCGACAGCCTCATTTAGCATCCTCTGTGTGTCTCACAACATAAAGGATTTGTTTTGCTCTGCACCATCTGCTTTTATTTGAGCCTAGATGAGTTCAATTGCTTTGTAATGGCAGTGGTATGGTAAAAGATGTCTAACTTTGTGTCCGTGGTTCTTTGCTATTTATCAATCACATAATGCATCTTCTGTGGCTTGTATCATTTCACTAATTCCAGAAGTTCCACTTTCTGGATATTCTGATCAAAGCCTATTTTACTATCTTGCAACCAGCTGACTATTTTATCTCTCCTTGCAGCAGCTGTTGGTGCCTTATTTAATTGTACAGAATGGTACAGAGAATTTTCCATTACAAAAACACTACCAGAACTGAGATTTGGTAGCGAACCAGTTTTTGAAGTATCTGCATTCATCTTCTCATTATAGTAGGCAGTTTTTGTTTTTGACTAGAGCATCATATAGCACCAGGAACAGAACCACTCATAGAGCCAGCATGAACTATAATTAGTCGCCCTCCCTTACCAGTTGGCATACTCATAGTTCCGTGACGCATGCCATCTGTCCATGCGACAGAATGTGCATGATGCATGTTGACCCATGTTTCATCAATCCATATTACATTTTCCGGATTCACTGCTAGCAACTCACGCAGGCAACAACATCTCCATGCTACAATGTCTCTGTGTTCCATTAATACTTTTCATCCGGAGAACTTTTTCCAATGGAAGCCAATTTTTTTCAAAACAGTAGAGAGACTTGTCATTCTGCCTGTGAACAAACCACTGTCTGACAGTGATGCCATCAACTTTTTGAGTGTCAGACACTCCTTCCTGCTTTAGTATGCATATATGTGTTGCCTGATAGCACTTTTGGCAAAGTTGTCTGTTTCAGTCACACAACGTGGTCTCTTCCTTAGGTTTCCAGGCGTCAAAATAACAGCTAGCAGCCTCTTTATCATTTGTGACTCTCTTCACTGTTGCTGTAGAGATGTTTTCAATGCCTCTGCCATTCTGTCAACCACTTTTCTCACTGATATGAAAGGCCCATCATTGTCCCTTTTTTCCCTTTCAAAGTAAACACGCAATCTGTATATAAATTCACGTGCTTGGGATTTCAGCGTAGCTCCTTTCCCAAAAGCCCTCTTCTCTGCCCTACAGGCAGCCATTTTCCACTTATACATACTTCTCCTCTTATATATATGGCAAGAAACTCACAGAAACAGTGGAATGCACACGTCAGAAGAAACTAAACAGGACTTAGTTTATCACAAGTTGTGTATCAGTATAGCTGGAAATACAACAACTAATTTGGGTTTTACTAATTTCAGCGAGAAATAACTAGAACTGAAGTATCTAAAGATACTGAAGTCATGTAACAACTGTTTCCTCTGCTGCAAGTAAGGCCATACTTTAAAAGTTGTATGAAGAAAGGCCAGAGTTTCTATTCATTCTGTGAACTGATTCATTCTGTGAAGGCAATCATCACAAATCTGTTTGTGTCCATTAAACTCCTACATCTCCTAGAGTGCAAATGAGTTCTAGTTCAGTGGGTAATGTAAACACAGGATGCCCCAGCTTCACACATCTGCAAACAGCATGCATTTATGTTACAGGACCCACAGGTAAGAGAAAACTGGTATGTTTTGTTCTGGATTCTGACAACCAGTCCACTTTGCTGACAGATCTTCGATTTCCAGCTTGAATTTGCAGGTGATTAACACATGGGCCCTTAAGACTGATGCATTTGGATCCTCAGTTACCATATCAGAATCATGCAGAGTCATCCATCTGAATTTAAGAAGTATATGGAAGAAAGGGCTCATTAGCATCAATGCCTTTGAGAGTTCACATTTGCTCAGCAGCCATCCTTCTGTAGCACAAGATGCGTGAATTATGCAGCATGCGTGTAACCTGTCACTGACTAATCCCATTGACAGACAGTTGTTTTCATTGATATATTTATAGGAGCCAATCAATACTGGCAAACTGACCATACTACTATTTCTGTCTCTAGTCTGATTGTCCTCGAAGTTTGACTAGATACTTAGCATAAATCGAACAGGAATTGCAGTGATTCAGACTGCCATTAACCTTCATGTTGCAAGAGGCAAGGAGCAGGAACCATCAGTGAGCATGAAAGACTCCATGCTTTTGGAAGGGTTCAGTGCATCTTATTTCTTTCAAGATACTGCATTGTAAAAATGTGTACTAAACACAATGAGTTAAGACTTGCTTATGACACACTGATGTTAGAATACATCAGGCAAGACCATGTTGAGTTAGCTCCTTCTGATGCACATACAGGCATCTCTCATCATCCACACCACACAGTAAAAAAAAAAAAAAAAAAGAAGGACAAGGAACTATAAAATAGTGATCTGTTTTTGATGGGTCAGCTCAAGAAGAGAGCCCGACATAGCTTAATGACATTTCAAAAACCTTCAACCAGAAGTAATGGTTGCACTACAATGATTCTGCCTACGACATTTTGCCATTATAGCCCACATCACACAAACTTCCCTTCAGCTTGCTCTTCACTTGTATGAGCAAGAGCTTGTGAGATTGTGAGATTCCTATAGTGCAACACACCTGTCATTGAAACTTCACAATCAGTTCACACAACGGAGACAGCTGTTTACCATTTAAAATGTCTTCCTTTCAGTTGTATATGCAGCTTCTTCCTGTTATCGTCCACTCTCAGGAAACTGACAACCACTTATTCCTCTTGGTTGCAGCCTTAATACATAAAAATATGTACACAGATGATGCTACAACTAGAACTGAAACACAAGACAGACTGGTGGTCTCTACTATGAGCTTATCTCATTGATGCAACAAATATAGTAACAGTAGCAAATCTGCCATGGTTGAGCAAAAAGAGGAAGGCCCAAGAATAAGTCATAAAAGTGAATGCTGCAGTAGTTTGTGTGTTATGGAACACAACAAACAATATGCTCCCTGTACCTGAAATGGTTGTCACTGGCGAAACACTAGACACGATAGCTACCAAAAGAAATTTGCTTTGAGTTACTGCAAGCACCTATGATCCTCTGGGCCTAGTCTCACCAGTATCCATCACCAAAAAGGTTTTATTCCAAGACACTTGGCTACTATGGTTGTGTTTGGACAAAATCCTGCTTCATCACTGTGTCTCGAAATGGTGTATTTGGCTATTGTGACTTCCTAATCTATATGCAAGTGGATCTCAACTTGTGAGAACAGAATCTTGTACATTAATAACTTTTGTGATGCTTCTGAGCTAGTATATTGTGCCGCCTAATTCATCAGTTGTGAGGAACACGGGAACACTAATAAAAACCTTATGTTCAGTAAAAACAATTTAGTATCTGTCAGGAGAGTAACAGTCTCAGGTATTGAATTACTAGCTTTTGTTGGGAATGAGACTGTTGCTTTATTAATACAATGTTACCAACTGTGGCATTGGCAGAGCAAGTCTTTGGACTGACTACTCCATAATCATAGCATCGATATGGGCAGACCCCAGCATTTTTAATCTCATTTTCCTATGTGCAGCTCTGTGGGGAGCCAGGTAGAAAAGAATGGTTGGTTCAGTAAAATGGTGCCTTTGTAAATTACTCGTGTGAAGCAGTCTGGGTGAGGAGAGACTTCCGATTTTTCTTGTAAGCATCAAAGCCATGCTCAGCTCTACACCTGTCTTCCAGACTTACGATGAGGTGCTTGTGCCAGCTCACTTTCTGGTGTGGATGAGACTTACGACTTGATTGAGTGGGATCGAGCCGTGAAAGCCAATTGACTTAATATAAGAATTCAACCTATAGCAGAAATTAACAGAAGACTTCTGGAATCAGTGCAGCAAAGATTACTTGCTCTTACTCATGTGTTTTCATCGAGTTCAGAATGTCGGTAGAAGTGCGGGAGATTAGAATCGGTGACATCGTCCTTCTTCAAGAAGGTGTCTGGCTCAAACAGGGGGTGAAGATAAAGGACTTCAGAACTGGCCAGGATGGATTTTATTGGACTGTTATTCTCACTACTCTGGAGCAAAGAGAGATTACCAGACTAAGCCAACTGGTTATAACATTGGAGGCTGTCCAGGGTTGGAAATGGTGCAGTAGAACTGTATATTATAATACAAGGGGTGTCCGGTAAATAAGCAACACATTTTTTATGAAAGCAAAAGAAACTCAATGACAACTGTCTGCTTGGAATGCACCTCTGTTGCAGAATTTTGAAGGCTGTGTATAGCACCACCACATATCAGAACGTCATGAAACTGTAAGGGCTAAAGCGGGAATATTCCACAAAGTCCCACATCAGATTCTGCACTTTTGATTTGAAATTGGCTGAGAATAGGAAAGTGTTGCATTACTTATTGAATGCCCCTTATATCTTTGCATGACTCTTTTTCTGTTTGGTAGAAGTGTACCCAGTTGTCACCAGCAACTGCCTCAGCTGTTCCTGTTGATGATGCAGGATCCACTTAATTAGTTTTGAGAGTATTGATGATCGTGTGGACACAATGTGAAGGCAAGGGCACTGTGGGAGTGGAAAATGAATATTCTGTGGTGTGGCTGCAGGATGTTGTAATATGTCAGCTATGTTTGATGCTGCTGGCTGTGGAGTTGATTCTGATTCCAATGCCACTGGAGTCATTCAACTTCTGTGAAGAACAGCCATGTGTAGCTGTAATTGTAGTGGGACTCATCGTCATTGCTGTCGTTTGCTACAAACCCACATATGGTGGTACCTGTGTAATACTGATGATGAGATGACATCTTGTTGTTCATCTACAGAGGCACTAGGTGTAGAAGGGTTGGTGGTTCTTGGCTGTGGAGCCCCTCCAGACTCCTCTCATGGATCAGGGTGGCCCTTTATATGCTCAAAATTATTTTTAGTGTCTTCAGGTGATTTTAAACAGATGACAGTCTTCATCTTACCTTAAAAACCTGATAGATTTGTTCAACTCATTCATTAGACTGTAAATGAAAGGCAGCTCTAAGCACATGTCAGGTTGTATGATGATTGCAAAAGTCAGAGAAGACTGATGAAATAAATTTTTGTTCATTGTCAGGCAGGCCATTGATTGTAAATATTTGGTTGTGGGCTGCATAGATGTTTCTTTAGTAACCAAGTAATACATGAGACTGGTCCAATTAAGATAAATATGGTATCATTCATGAATATCTAACAATAATGGAAAACCACTTAACAAGACACAGTACACTGATGTGAACGATACACTGGCAGGACATAAAAGAGCTCCGTTAGCACTGCTCCACACATATGTGTGTGTGTGTGTGTGTGTCACTGGCAGACAGCATGGCAGAGCCCTCACTGCGCGTGTGCCTCCCGCAGGCAGCCTCCAGTGTCCAGCCCACACTGATACAGTTGACAGCTGATTCAGAACCCCCTCCCCACACACATACCCACCAACACCAGACATGATGCACTCGCAATCACATGCACTAGCTGCAGCATACAGTGATCTCGTCCTTGTTCAAAGGTGATGGACAGCATGCCAGCAGCCCAACAAAAGGCACATGCATTCGACCCAGAATGGTGCCGAAGCGGCGGGGGCCGTGGGCCATGTGTGCAGGGCACCACAGTATAGGACCAGAATGCACGGGGATTTGGGCGTGCCCAAGGGAGGTGGGCCCACAAAGCGCCCAACAAAAGCACTGGAGAGCTGGAGAGAAGGGTGCCATCGCCATCTCTGTGTCATCATCAGCAGACAAATGCCAGTGGAGATGGGAATGGACCCACTGGCAACAATGGGTGATGAAATAATGATGAGGGGGCTGGAGGAGGGTGGCCTGACTGGCACCAAGTGGGGGCACAGCCAATCAAAGTGGCTAGCTACCAGCCATCGGCTGTACGGACATCTCACAGACAGCATCTCCAGTTGCAGATAACCTTGGCCGGTATCCACTGGGGCTAGTGACCAAAACCTTGCACCAACATCGGCAATCCCGGTGCAAATTGGCCAGATGAACCTGGCTGCATATGGTGGAAGAGTGTGCATGGTTACCAGCTGTGAAGCAACTCAGCCTGGTTCCATTCCCCCATAGGCGTGAAGTGAATGGTGCTCAGAAAACAGAGAAAGGCATCAGCTGGCAAAGAATTTACAATAAACTTTTTCATTTGGGGCTTGACCATACATACTAGCTGTTTTGCAGTAAAGCCTTCTGGTGCACTTTCTCATATGGTGCTAAGGGGGTAATTCCATCACACACCACAGAGTCTGCATAAGAGTAGATATGGGCCTCAGTAAGGAATTGGCACTTATGACTAAGGCTGTGAAGTTCAGCTGCCTAGGCCCTGTGCGACTAGTGCGGTTTCAGGTGACACCAGTAGAATTCAACTTGCATTGCTATGACATGCATTCATTTGCAATAGTAGTTGGACAATAAACTGCACATGTGATCAAAAGTAAGATGTGCCAGTTCTTGTGAAGGGGCCAGCTGACACAGTAAATCATACATTTTAGGTGGAATACGCAAAAGGGAGGGGCTTTGCATAAATTCAAGGCTGTCACATCGAAAGCCAAAAAATACTGATGTACATAAGGTAAAATAATTTAATTGCATGTAAAACAATTTCAATTAAATAAACAATCACAGTAACATCAAATTAAAAAATGACAAGAGTACTGAAGTATAACTTGAAGAGGTAATTGCATATGGAAGGTGAAACAGAAATAGAGCAAAAGGTAGAACTGGCAATTGTAACTGGAAATACATAAGCTAAATTGTATAACAGTACTGTGAAGAATTTCTCTTACTTAGGGAAGATGCACAAATTGCAGAACAGCAGCATACATGGAGTGTACAATCACAATAAAATAAATAAATATACGGAACAATGTTGTTGTTGTTGTGGTCTTCAGTCCTGAGACTGGTTTGATGCAGCTCTCCTTGCTACTCTATCCTGTGCAAGCTGCTTCATCTCCCAGTACATACTGCAGCCTACATCCTTCTGAATCTGCTTACTGTATTCATCTCTTGGTCTCCCTCTATGATTTCTACCCTCCACGCTGCCCTCCAACACTAAATTGGTGATCCCTTGATGCCTCCGAACATGTCCTACCAACCGATCCCTTCTTCTAGTCAAGTTGTGCCACGAACTCCTCTTCTCCCCAATTCTATTCAATACCTCCTCATTAGTTATGTGATCTACCCGTCTAATCTTCAGCATTCTTCTGTAGCACCACATTTTGAAGCTTCTATTCTCTTCTTGTCCAAACTATTTATCATCCATGTTTCACTTCCATACATGGCTACACTCCATACAAATACTTTCAGAAATGACTTCCTGACACTTAAATCTATACTCGATATTAACAAATTTCTCTTCTTCAGAAACACTTTCCTTGCTATTGCCAGTCTACATTTTATATCCTCTCTATTTCAACCATCATCAGTTGTTTTGCTCCCCAAATAGCAAAACCCCTTTACTACTTCAAGTGTCTCATTTTCTAATCTGATTCCCTCAGCATCACCCGAGTTAATTCAACTACATTCCATTATCCTCCTTTTGCTTTTGTTGATGTTCATCTTATACCCTCCTTTCAAGACACTGTCCATTCCGTTCAACTGCTCTTCAAGTCCTTTGCTGTCTCTGACAGAATTACAATGTTATCAGTGAACCTCAAAGTTTTTATTTCTTCTCCATGGATTTTAATACCTACTCTGAATTTTTTCCTTTGTTTCCTTTACTGCTTGCTCAATATACAGATTGAATAACATCAGGAGAGGCTACAATCTTATCTCATCCCCTTCCTAACCACTGCTTCCCTTTTGTGCTTCTCAACTCTTATAACTGCCATCTGGTTTCTGTACAAATTGTAAATAGCCTTTTGCTCCCTGTATTTTACCCCTGCCACCTTCAAAATTTGAAAGAGAGTATTCCAGTCAACATTGTCAAAAGCTTTCTCTAAGTCTACAAATGCTAGGAACATAGGTTTGCCGTTTCTTAATCTAGCTTCTAAGATAAGTCGTAAGGTCAGTATTGCCTCACGTGTTCCAATATTTCTATGGAATCCAAACTGATCTTCCCCGAGGTCAGCTTCTGCCAGTTTTTCCATTTGTCTGTAAAGAATTCACATTGGTATTTTGCAGCTGTGACTTATTAAACTGATAGTTCAGTAATTTTCACATCTGTCAACACCTGCTTTCTTTGGAATTGGAATTATTATATTCTTCTTGAAGTCTGAGGGTATTTCGCCTGTCTCATACATTTCACTCACCAGATGGTTGAGTTTTGTCAGAACCGGCTCTCCCAAGGCTGTCAGTAGTTCCAATGGAATGTTGTCTACTCCCGGGACCTTGTTTCAACGTAGGTCTTTCAGTGCTCTGTGAAACTCTTCATGCAGTATCATATCTCCCATTTCATCTTCATCTACATCCTCTTCCATTTCCATAATATTGCTCTGAAGTACATCGCCCTTGTATAGACACTCTATATACTCCTTCCACCTTTCTGCTTTCCCTTCTTTGCTTAGTACTGTGTTTCCATCTGAGCTCTTGATATTCATGCAAGTGGTTCTCTTTTCTCCAAAGGTCTCTTTAATTTTCCTGTACACAGTATCTATTTTACCCCTAGTGAGATAAGCCTCTACATCCTTACATTTGTCCTCTAGTCATGCCTGCTTCGCCATTTTGCACTTCCTGTTGATCTCATTTTTGAGACATTTGTATTCCTTTTTGCCTGCTTCATTTACTGCATTTTTATATTTTCTCCTTTCATCAATTAAATTCAATATTTCTTCTGTTACCCAAGGATTTCTGCTAGCCCTCGTCTTTTTACCTACTTGATCCTCTGCTGCCTTCACTACTTCATCCCTCAAAGCTACCCATTCTTCTTCTACTGTAATTCTTTCCCCATTCTTGTCAATTGTTCCCTTATGCTCTCCCTGAAATTCTGTTCAACCTCTGGTTTAGTCAGTTTATCCAGGTCCCATCTCCTTAAATTCCCACCTTTTTGCAGTTTCTTCAGTTTTAATATACAGTTAATAACCAATAGATTGTGGTCAGAATCCACATCTGCCCCTAGAAATGTCTTACAATTTAAAACCTGGTTCCTAAATCTCTGTCTTACCATTATATAATCTATCTGAAACCTGTCAGTATCTCCAGGCTTCTTCCATGTATACAACCTTCTTTCCTTCTTTTATGATTCTTGAACCAAGTGTTAGCTATGATTAAGTTATGCTCTGTGCAAAATTCTATCAGGTGGCTTCCTCTTTCATTTCTTCCCCCCAATCCATATTCACCAACTACATTTCCTTCGATTCCTTTTCCTACTATCGAATTCCAGTATTCGAATAGGGAACAATATAGGAATAATAT
Source organism: Schistocerca serialis cubense (assembly GCF_023864345.2). Lineage (NCBI taxonomy): Eukaryota > Metazoa > Arthropoda > Insecta > Orthoptera > Acrididae > Schistocerca > Schistocerca serialis. Next base: position 863,416,641 of record NC_064641.1, on the reverse strand, counting down.
CAGAAAATGTGGGAAGAACTGGAGAAGTATGACTATTAAATGAAGTTTAGAAGAGGGAATTATTGAGCTGTGTTTGATCATTTAATATTAAATTAGGACTGTGGGCTGGATGTTTATTGATTTCTGGGGCTTCCAACAGATTGTTTTTGGATTTTGTTTTCTAAGTGGTGGACTGTGGGATCGTAGCTTTGGCCCACACGCAGTACACACTCAGCCAATGTGAAGTCATAATTCTGCAACCTCCAACTGTGTTCATGTTCAACTATGCCTTAGCCCAATTGACCAATGTAAAACTTATTACTATAAGGACAAGTGATTTTTTATACCCCATGATTGGCTATAACTGGCTCTTGTCTTTGCTACTAAAAATGCTCTGGATTGTGGTGTTCCTTGCAAAGTAGAAATGTGGTAGTTGCAGAATTTCAGTGTTTAGGCTACAGTCTGTGATACTTGTGCAAGGTATGGGATAATACGCCACTTGCTGCAAAATTTGGAAGGAACGACAGAGGGGATACAATTTTCAATTTTTGCAGTGGGTAGCGAACAAATTTTATTATGTCCAACTCCGCTCACATTGCTTTTTAATAATATCCAATTGTAGCTTTTTAAAATAGATATTAATATTTTATTCTTTGTATTCTGTAATATTTGCTGGACATGCAGTACAAGAATAAGCTTTGCATGGGATTGTAAAAATATACATGACAAAAAATACATGTATGCATACCTCTTACAATAAAAGTTCAATACAGACTCTTCACAAGTATTTTAAGTTTTCAAAAAATGGATAAGTGTTATCAGTTTGAGTTAAATCACAAGCTAATACTTGAGAATGACATTAATGTGCCACTAAATTAAAATACAAAACAGGATTAGACCCAGCAGGGCCTGGATATGATGATAATGAAAACCCAGAAAATGAGAAGATGCTAGACCAAGAAGATGCAGAGTTTGTCCAGGTCATCCATACAAATGCTGGTGTTCTAGGATATAAATATACCCTGGGAGATGCAGACTTCTTTCCAAATGGAGGTTCAGATCAACCAGGCTGTGATACTGATGATTATGGTGAGTTTTTTTGTGCCAGAACATTTTACTTTCTACTTACATTGCAAGTTATTGATTTTGTTCATTGAAACATTGAGAGAGGGGGAGGGAGACAGAGAGACTCTAAATTCATCTCTGTCCTTTCCTATTTTCCTCGTCTTTTTCCATCCTGAAATTTCCACTATTAAAATGGGCAGTTGCTATACTTTTTTAGATTAAGCTGCCACTATTACTACTCCACAATAGTAAGAGAACAAAAGAATGTGTAGTGCATCTGTGAATGACATATTAGACTGATTAGACGGTTAGGATTGAAGTTTTTAAAAATTCCACTCTGATTGTCTACATCTGTTCAGATAAAAATAGATTTCCATACCATATCACCTAGAGGTTCCACTGTAGCATATCATAGACTTTAAAAAGCCAAAGTTATACTTTAATCTCCAAGAAAGATAAAACCCATTATTAAATTTGAATTGCTATTTCACTATTAGTGAATGTCTGTTTTGGATCTAACATATGCAATTTATTAGTTTATCAGCTTTTCACACACTGATGCAGAAAGGTAGTTTAGTATGTTGTTCGGACTATTTTTGAGCTAGTAGCAGCAGATTATAAACATATTCTGTTCATGAAATTCAGGTAGAAGTAATCTGCGTGGCAAAGCTAATGCAAATAGTTGCAAATATTATATGAGACATTTACTCTTTTAAATTGATGGTCCAACACCTATAGACCATTTCTTGCATTACTTTTTTTTATAAGTTGTACAAATCCCAGTATATATTTATGGTTTTACAATTAAATAAAAGCTTAAAAAATAATATTGGATTGAGGAATTTTAGTAATTTAACTTAAGATTATTTGATTATTAAGGGGAAAAAAAGAAGATATGGTAGATCATAAAATTCTATCACCAATACCATTCCAAACGCAAGGAGCTCTACAGTACACATCGAGCATGCACCTGTGTGTGGTATACTGATTTGTAATTCCAATGCTTGATTGACTGTAGGGAAACATCTCTAAATTAATGTAGGGTTGCTGCCTTAACTCTGTCTTCTATGCTATTCTCTGCTAATTATTATTTTACTCTAATATAAACTAAATTTTTATATCATTCTGTGTGTGTGTTTAGTGTATTTCATTGATATACAATCTAGTTATACTACTTCCGCCCTATAGCTATTACAGTTTGTTTGTTCTTCTTCTACCTCTCCTGGATTAGGCCAAGGCCTGTTCTGATCTCACCATCTCTCCCTCAGTCTTCCCGCACTTCTCTTACCCCATTGTTTATAATATGTTGCTAGTTAGGAAGCCTTTGTGATGACATGCAAAATTCATGTTCTCTTCATTTTTATTTGTACTGGATTGCCTCTTGTGTTATTGGTTGCATCCCTAATACTTCTTGTATTGCCTCATTTCTAATTTTGTCTTTCTTAGTGCAGCCTTTCACAGAGCTTAGAAATTTCATTTGTGATGTTTTTAGTTTATTTCTCAGTGACTAGCTTCCTATCCATTTTAATAAACTGGGAGCTGCCATGACTTTATAAAATTTTAATTGTCTCTCTGTTCTTGTTTTTCTCTTAAGTGTTCTTATTTTGCCACATACATGTTGGTAAGTATTAGCTTTTGCTATGTATCCATATCTTGATCATATGATATGTCACATCCTAAGTACTTGAAATGGGCTAGCTGTTCTATTGGTTTATTATTGAAGATTAATTTTCTTTGCACTGGGTGAACACCTAAAAAGACAATGCTTTTAGTTTCATTTATAGATAAGATATAATCATATTGTAACTTTCACTTATCTAGTTACTGGCTTAACACACCTATTTAGTGCACTCCATAGCGTGGTTATAGCTGGTTATTCTTTACAGATGTTTCATCTTGGTGTCTCCTGATGTGGGAGGTGTTAGTTATCAATCTGTCAGAGTTGTGTGCCCATTCTGCTTCCATTGCATTGCTCATTCATTATAAACTGTGATTGTTAGAGTCAATGTTCTCAGTTTGTTCTTTCAGATACCTGTCATGGTTTATGTTCATCTCAGATAATTGCCTGTCTAGTCTATCTGTACAGTCTTGTTTCTATGTGTTCAGCATATAGTATATGTGATGTATTGTCAGTGGCACTGATAGGTCTTACATTTTGTCTGGCTCGGTCATGGAATTGCAGATGTCATCATGTGTGAAATTTGTTTTTTGGGACCACATGTACAGCATGCAGTGTAGAAGTATAAGCTCAGGAGTTCCTGGTTCCTCACAGGAACATTCTGTTCACTGACTGTGGTGCATTTGATGATGGTGCGTTGGAATGGGGTTGTGTTCTGGTAGATAGTGCACCATACCATTGTATTGTATTGTATATTAACCAGGAGCCTAGAAATGATGGAGAGGCTCTGTCCCTGCCACTGCTGCAGTGGTCCACAACCACACGATGATTACTGCAGTCCACTTCACACCTCCGCCGCCCCACACCAAACCACTCTTTCAGGATTATTGTGCGGTTTGGCCCCCGGTGGAACACCCGCCCCCCCACCCCCCAGGAATTGTCTCACACCAGACAAGTGTAACCCCTATGTTTGCGTGGTAGAGTAATGGTGATGTACACGTACATGGAGAACTTGTTTGCAATTGCCGACAGAGTGTAGCTGAGGCGGAATAAGGGAAACTAGTCTGCATTTGCTGGAGCAGATGGAAAACCACCTAAAAATCATCCACAGACTGGTCAGCTCACCAGACCTCAACACAAGTCCACCAGACGGATTTGTGCCGGGGACCAGGCACTCCTTCCCAACCCAGAAAGCCATGCGTTAGACCACATGGCTAACCAGGCAGGTGCACCATACCATGACTGGGGTCTGCTTGTGTCATGTATTTACTCGGCACTGTTTTAGTTGGCACTTTTCCCTTAATTCTTCCCCATAATTTCCATTACTTTGTGTAGTCAGCCACTCCTCAGTCAGTATACCATAACTCGCTGAAGGATTGTTAGGTAAGTTGGGTACATTCGAGCACCATGCACAGTGCTTCCACTAACTTGGTGCTGAAAGCCCTGATAGTCTCAGCAGAACACTTCTTTGACCTTGCCTAACAATGGTTCTAATCACTGTGAGACGGAGATTGTGTACCCATGTGCTCAAAGCAAATAATAGTATTGATTCAAAAAAGGGAATTGATACATTCTTATAGTTAATAGTGGAAATATGTAAGTGATTGTATTTAAAAATTTTTGATTGGAAAGTCAGTGGTGATAACAAATGTTAAATTTTTTTGTAATAATAAAACAGTCCCAGCCACATAAAGATGTCTATTTATTTACTGGTGACCAGTTTTGACTGCTGTTCTGGTCATCATTGGACTGTTTACTCCTTGGGAGTCTGCTGAAGCTGGGAAGGAGCAGAAAAAAAATGTCAGTCTTGGAGGGATATAACCACCAGTGGGTATGTCTCCTAAAATGGTACCTGCTCCTTGCCAGCTTCACCAGGCTCCCATGGAATAAGAGGTCTGATGATAACCAGAACAGTGGCTGAAACTGGTCACCACTAAATAAATAAACATCTTTATATGTTTGGGGTGGTTTTATTTTAAGAAAAATTTTAATGTAAGTGATCGTGTTGATGTGTGCGATTCTGTGTATGAGTTTTTCTGCCTTATCAATTACCTGTTTTCTGTGTTGGTTAAACTTCAGTTGATTGTCAGCCTGTGGATCTAAGTATCCGGTTATGTGTTTTCTGTGATTATTGGTGTGCTGTTTTATAATCGTCTTTTTCTGTTGTTTTCCTTTCAATCATATATGTAGTCTCTCTTGTCCAGAGCCACAGTGAGCTTGTTTTTCAGACACCACCTGCCCATCATGTGAGAAATAGCTATGGCTTTGGCTTCCAGTTCTCTACTTGAATTTTCTGTAGATGGGCCCGCAAACTGAAACCTGTGGGCACCCTTTCCTAATTCTTTTCATCACTTTCAGTTTACCCACCAACCATCCAACTACTCTATCATTACAGTAGTCTAGTAGGCTATTGTATGGCATTGCTCATACTTGCAATTCTCATACCTGTATGAACATTGTGGGCTGTCAGAACTTATCAAATGCCCCTGTGATGTCTATAGATATGGACACTAAATTCTTGCAGTTGATGTTGTGTGCTTAATTTGAGTGCCTGGTTAATTGCAGCATCAATCAAATTATTTCTACAGAACTCATATGGTGCAGTGAGCGCCAGGAGTCATCCGTGATCCTCCAATTAGTTGTGCAGAAGCCGCTTCTTAATCTTAGACAAGGTGTTGATCAAGAAAATCAGCTGATACAGCTTTGGATTTGTTGAGTGTTTGTCTTCTGACTTCTTCATGGTTACTGTGTTTGCTAATTTTCAGGTTTCAGGAACTCTTCTCACTCTTAGTGCTTCATTTATAACCACAGTTCATAATGGGGTAATTTTTGGTGCTACTTGTTTAAGGGTCCCAGAGTGAATGCCATCCGGGCCTGGTGCTTTTTCAGCTTTTAATTTTGCTATGGCTGGCACTACCTCATCCTGTGTTAATAGGCAGGTGACAGACTCGACTGTGTATTCTGTCTGTATTTAAGCTCTCAAATTGGTATAGTGTGGATAATCTGTGTTGTGATTGTCATCAGGAAGGAGTCTGTAAAACTGTTCTCCATCCCTGAAGGTTCTGTCATCTTGCCTAAGTATGGCTAGCATAAATGCTGTTTTCACCATCTTGGTCAAAAGTGTGTATGGGCTCTCTATAAGTTGTCACTTATCTCTGTTCAAAAATATTTGTCCCAATGGCATTTCTTTGCAGTATCGGGTCCTTATATTGTTGCTTCACCTCCTTAAACTGTTCCAGTCATATTGGTCATTCTCTAGCAGTTACTACCCTCTGGTATTGAGTGTGTTTGGTTCTCAAATCCCTTTTGAGTCTGCTAAGTTTATTTGATCAGGATATTTTCCTTTTACTCTTATCTATTACTGTTGGGATTTCTTTATCATATACATCTTGCAAGATCTCTGTCAGTCTATGTATCTTATAGTCAGTGCTGCCTTCAGTCTGTGAAAGGTCATGTGTAGCTACAAAGTCCTGTAATTTTTGCCAGTCTTCTTTACTAAACAGAAGCAGCTTATTGTGTTTCTTGTGTTGTCTGTATGGCAATGACTATGACATTATGATGGCTGTGTGTAGCACCATTACATACCTGTCATGATGTGATGAGTTTGATAGATTTTATATTTGCTACTGTAATGTCAGAGTTTGATTTTACTCCTAACCTGTTGTTGCATGTGTGGGATTGACCCTCCTTGTTAACCATGTACAGGTTTTACATTTGTTTCTTTTCCTTAAAGTAGCATCCTTGTGTATCTGTTCATGATGAGAGCCATAGTGTTGAATAAATGTTGATATCTGCAATGATGATTAACTTTTTACATCATGTGTATCATGCAATTCTCTCTACCCATTCTCCAAATGAATGGAACTCATCAGAAAGTTGAGGATAAATTGATGAAATTACCCATACATTGTTCCCCTTACATGTTTCTTCCATAACTATGTGATAAGAGCATGGTTATGAGATGTTTATCACAGCCCACTGCCTGTTGATTAAAATGACTGCAGCTTTGGGATTTGTGCCCTCTGTAATCACTGTTGTATTTATGAGACCAGTTATTTATCCATTCCTTGTGTATGACTCCTGCCAGTACACTATGTCCACACATTTCTCATCCACAATATTTTCCAGCTCCACACCCATAACAGTACTTTGCATAGCATTTAGTTGGAACAGAGGCACCTGTAATTTTATCAGATGTTATTTAAAAAAATAGTCTGTGGCTTTTGTTCTTACTTAGGGTATCTTACAGAATTCTATAAAAAAGGTATTTATGTTATTATCACAGAGTTTTTCATATTATGAATGTATCATAGCAGGCAAGAAATTCACATACACTGAGATATGGAGATAGAAATTCAAGCTATGTGGGAGATTGTTTGGGCAAGACAGTATCAAGAGTAAGGATAAATTTATAATTGGGGCCTTCTTTGGATCACCTGATTCACACCAAAAGTAACTGTAAACTGTAGAAGGATTATTAATACACCAACATAAACATTTTGTGATCATAGTGTTATCTTTGGAGGAGAGTTTAATAATCCACTAATCAGTTGGGTTAGTTTAAGTTTTGTGAGTGTGAGTGTGGGTGTGACATGGTATCCTGATAAATAATACTAAATTCTTTCTCAGAAAACTACACGGAACAGATATTTTGGATGCATGTGCTTGATGATTAAATATAGCATTGGAAAGATGTGGTAGAATGTAAATATACACATCTTCAGAAAAAAGCAGAACAACTTGAATGTATAGATATAGGACGTTCATATTCACATGACGTGCACTAATGTGTTCTGCAGAAGTGATTAGCATTTCAGTCACCTCAGTTCACCATGTGCCCTGTTGCCTAGTAGGCACAGGGTCCACCATGAGCCCTGATAACTTGTTCCATGCGTGGTAGTATTGACACATATAAGGTATGAATGGCATCCTGCGGTATAGCCATCCATTCTGCATTCACCAGGTTCCAAAGTTCATCTGTGACAGTTGGCATTGGGTCACAGTGCTGCACTCATTGTTTCACTATATCTCTCACATTTTCAATTGGTGGCAGGTCTGGTTATTTGGCAGGCCAGGACAAAAGGCTGACATACTGTGACACCAAGAAGGCATGTGTCCATGCAGCAATATGTGATTATGCATTGTCTCACTGAAAAATGGTCTTTGGGATGTAGTGCAGAGAGGATATGGCTATGGGTTGCAGGATGTCATTTGCGTACGTCACACTGGTTACAGTGCCCTGAACATGCACCAGCTGTGATTTGTAGTTGTACCCAAAAGCACCCCACACCATAAGGCCTTGAGTTGATGCTGTATGTCTTGTGTGAATGCAGTCAATGTGATTCTGCTCCCCTATCTGTGGAGAATCAAAATGTGACAATTATTTTCAAACAAACAGAACCTGAATTTGTCCAGAAATATTATCTGATGCCATTCCTGTCCCCAGTGACCTAGTTTCAAACACCATCTGTGTCTAGCATGTTTCTGCACATCCATCAAAGGTAGTCAGAGAAATGGATGACACCCAGGTAACCTGTGTCATAATAAACAGTGATGGACTGTGATCCCTGATAATGTATGATGCGTTACACTGTTCCACTGTTGCGTCAAAGCTAAGGAGGATGCAGATCTGACCTGCAGTGCCATTCGGATGAGGTGTCGATCATGTCGGGGATTGGTCTGGGTGGTGTGACCTGACCCATCTCGTCATGTTCTATGGCCTTCCATGACCCATTGCACTGTTAAAACATTTTGCCTCACATGAGCAGCAATTTCCTGGAAGGATGCATCACATTCTCCCATGCCAATATTGCAGCTTTGTTCAAACTCAATGATTCAAAGCATCTGCAAGGCTTCCTGCACATCTGCTCAGTTCACACTGATCCATTACCTTCTGCTTACAGAGACAATGAGAGCTGCAGGAACATATTACCAATAGGTGGGTTGTGCCGTGGTATGATGTTGACCTCGAACCTGCAGGCTGACATGGTTCAAATGCTAATCATTTTGGCAGAACATACTAATGAACATGTCTTACGACTATGAAAGTCCTGTCTCTAGTCATTCAAGGTATTCTGTTCGTTGAGGGGTTGAGTCGTCAAAATGCATATAAGAAAGGCTTAAAACTTTAGTAGCTTTGAAACAAATACCTTTATGAGCCAGAGCTCACATGTGCTACCCTTCTTTCCCCCCCCCTCCCCCCCCCCTCCCGCACACTCCCCACCCCTCTCCACACACGAACCAGTACAGATACCATGTGCGTGCTAAATACACTGTGCCAAGACAGCAGTTCTGCAGCTTGGCTGGAGTGATGGTGGTTTGTGTTAGATGGTTTGGGTGAAGGGAGAAAGGAAGGATGATAGTGAGAGGGTGGTTGAGAACTGTGATGACTGGGAGGGTGGCATCAGCTGAAAGATACAACAATACAGGAGGGAGAGGCAGTAGGTGCACAGGGTACAAATGCAGCATGAACACCACCATCAATTAATTCATGTGGCATATGATGGTGATGATGACACGATGATGTCAAAGTGTGTTGTGAGAGAGAGTGAAACAACAGGAGAGGGAGAGAGTGTGGGACGAGGATGGATGTAGGTGTGAGGTAGCAGTTTATCAGAGATTGAGGCCAGGCAAATTATGGGAACAAAGGAGTGATGCATGTACAGCTCCCATCTGTGTAGTTCAGAGAAGCTGGTGTTTGGGGAAGGATCCATGTGGCACAAGTTGTGAAACAGCCATTGAAACTGAGCTTGTTGCACTCAATGGCATGTTCTGCCACCAGAAGTTCATCTCTGTTCTTGGCCATACTGTGGTAGTGACCACTCGCTGACATGGACAACTGGTTGGTGGCCACGCACATATAAAATTCCATGCAGAAGTTGCAACAGAGCAGGTATGTGACATGACTGCTTCCACTATAGGCTGTGCCTCTGATGGAATAAAATAAGCCTAAGACAGCTCTGGAGAGAGATGTGCTGGGGGGAAATATCAGACAGGACTTGCACCTGGGTCTTTTACAGGAATGGCAATTGGTCAGGAGTGGATGTAACATAAAGAGGGACCAGGGTATTGTGTAGATGGGGTGGGCTGCAGAATATCTCTTTAGAAGAGATAAGAAGGATTGTGAGCAGCATGCTACTCATGTCTGGGCATCGTCACCAGCTATTTGAATTGAGTAAGTTGCTTGTGCCAACCGACTGGGTATACAGTGCTACTGGTCATGGGAAGGGGCCTTGTGATGGTGTAGGAGGCCTGTTGAAGCATCATGTTACAAAACATAATCGTTCCAGACCAAATACAGCTGCAATTCAGAATGCCAAGGATTTTACGAGAGTCATGAGATCTTACTCATCCACAGACCTCATTCTTTTGTCCAAAGACAGAATGGAAGAATTCCATGAGCAGAAAAAAGAAGAATGGTCCAAACAAACTACTTCTGTGAAAGGAATTCAGAAGACATATTTTTGGACTCAAAGTGATGGGCAAACTTATATTGCACATGCTTTAAAGAGCAAGAAAGAAGAAATTTCGTTTGTTCGGCCAACACCTCAGAAACAGCAGGATAATATTCAGATACACAACCTGAGAAGGGGGATGTTTGTGGTGTGTGTGTATGTATGACTGTGACTGGTGTATTGCAGAGATTATAGACACTAGTCATGATTTAAACGAAATTGTAGTGAACTTTATGCTACCACATGGACCAGCTGCTGGATATAGGTTTCCAGCTGAAGGCCAGCAACAGCGCCATCAGTGCTCTCTTCCTGTTCATAATGTTTTGAAGATTGTAATTGCTCCAATTCCTATAGGTTCAACAGGAAGGCATCACTCTATATCAAAGGAAGGTACTGAAGCAGTGGAAAACATTTTTAGTTGATTGAATGGCTCATTTCAGTACAAAACAGAGTGCACAGAAGTTGTATAAATTGAAACCTTTAATTCTTTGGATCTTTCACATACATTTTGAAACCATTTAAAATGCTTGAAAAATGAGTCTCTTACTCATCTTTCAAAACTAAAATTATGTTAAATAAGGCTAGGTATTGATTCTTGTAGCTTGTTATGTGATAATGTGGTAATAAAACAGGTTTTATGTATGGCAAAAATTTCAATTGTTTCTAACACCTGTTCAACCTAAAAGTGGAAGCTCTCCTTTTCAGGGAATGTAGAACTATATGGTACTAATCAACAGAAAAAAATCAAAATTTTATGGACTGGTATTTTGAAAAAAAAAAAAACTATTTTCCATAAATTATAAAGAAGTTCAAAGCACTATAGTAAAAGAACTTTGACAGTTAAGTCCAAGTGGAGGGTTTCTTTGTAATCATAAAGCAATTATCTTTCAAATTTAAAAAAAAAAAAAAAAAAAAAAAAAAAAAAAACAACAAAATATCTAGAGCTGTTCCAGAGTTACAGCATTTTAAATTTTTTTCGAAATTCACATCTTCAAAGTGGTATGCGCAATGTCATCTTTGGAGGGCTGTATCTTGGAGCAGAATTTTTTAGGAGAAAACAAAAAAATACGTATTCCTTACTTAGTCCTTCATTTTAACCTATGCTAAATTCAATAATATCTGAGACTATGAAACTAAGGTTTTTTCCTAGCCTGCCTGAATTGATATGGACTATACCAATAGGTTATGGGTAAACACTAGGAGAATATTGGAGATAAAACTGGGCAATTGTGAAATGTGAAACAGACATGGGAAATGGGCAGACAAAAGTGTTAGATGGCTTTAAAGGGAACTGTGGACAACAATTTCATAGTTTTGGGAAGTGAAAATGCTTGAATAAATTATACTGTGGGCTGTAGGATTGTTCTGGGACATGAGGACATTCATTTTTATGTTAGAGAACATCACATATGGGAAGAAGTAACTAATATGAAATCATACAATGGAAAATCCAGGATGAAATGTAACAATATTATGAGAAGGAAAGTTGCTATATAGTGGAGATACTGAGTTGCAGATAGGCACAAAACAAGACTCTCAAATCCTTTGTTTTTTTGTTGTGCCTATGTGACTCAGCATTTCCCCTATGTGGTGAGTAGCAACTTTGCTTCTCACAATATTGTAATATGAAATTGTGATGGTTTTGCTCTGTATCCTTGCTTCCTTTCTCCTCTCACCCACTCCACCTGATACATCCCCTCTTCCCAGTCAAACTGTAGGACTTAAGTCCTGTCACACCACATTGTATTCAACTGGCCCCATGTGTGTGTGTATATGTGGGCACCAGGTGGACTTCCTGATGTGTGTGTGTGTGGGGGGGGGGGGGGGGGGGGCGCATGGATGTGTGGGTGGATGGGTGGCACACAGTGCCACCTCTACTATTCAATGAGTTGTTACCTTAGTCCTAAATTATTTGTTGTTTAAGCTAGATAAAGTGGTAGCTGATGGATATCTCAAAGAGGAGCTCAAAACATGTACCTCTGATAAGGAGTATGTAGAATCAATCAGTCAATCTTTATTCACCATTGACCATATATACAATGGAGTAGGCTTCATTTGCCTCATATAAATAATTACAAACATATGTAAAATAAAGGAAAGGCAACCACTCACCTATAGCTGCCTGATGTCTCTCTCTCTCTCAAGCCAAAGTAGACACATTTACACACACAACCATGCAAACATCCAAACACACACAGCCATAGCCATAATGAGACTGATTATTGCTTACTTATCATTGAGAGCAGTTGCCTAGGTAGATAGAGGTGGGGAGAGGGCAGGGAAGAATGGGGTAGTGGGATAGTGTGAGGCAGGTCTTTTGACAGATGACAACAAGACCAAAGGGGTTCAGAGGGTAGAGTGTACAAGAGATACAATGAGAGTGGGGGGGGGGGGGAGAAGTGGAAGGAGGAGACGAAGGAGACAGAAAAGAGAGAAAGCAAATGGGGGAGGAAAATGGGGGAATGGGGAGAGAGAGAGAGAGAGAGAGAGAGAGAGAGAGAGAGAGAGAGAGAGAGAGAGAGAGGGAGGGAGAGGGAGAGAATACCTGCACTGGGAGTGACTGGGGGGGGGGGGATGTTGGAGGAAGAGTGGTAGGAAAAGACAGGACATGATCAGTATGGGGAAGGAGAGGTAAGGCGAGGCAGTGGGAAACAGGTAAGCAGAGGTTTAGGTCAGGAGAGGTAGCGGGGGTTTGGGGGGGGGGGGGGGGCTGCAAGAGCACAGGATATGCTGAACAGACAATGCCCACCTGCGTAGTTTAGAGAAACACATACTGGAAGGGAGTATCCAAATGGCTAGTGCAGTGAAGCAGCTGTTGAAGTCATTTGTGTTGTGATGCGCAGCCTGTTCGGCAACTGGATTATCAAATATGTGGCTTACCACAGTTTGGTGGTTGCCATTCATGTGAGAAGACAGTTGGTTAATTGTCATGCCCACATAGAATGATGTACAGTAAATGCAGCATAGCTGATGTATAACATAGCTGCTTTCACACATCTCCCTGGCTTTTATAGGGTTGCGAATGCCAGTGACTGGACTAAGATCGGAGGTGGGTGGGTGGATGGAACAGGTCTTGCACATACATTGACCGCAGGGGAATGACCTGTGGCACTGTGGCATGTGAGGCTTTTTTTTTTTTTTTTTAACAAAAACATTTAAAATGCTATATACTTTCAAATTGCTTACAAAACAACATCCCCTTCAGAATGCTCTCCATTACAACTAATAAATTTGTCCCACTGGTGGTTCCACTGTTTGAAAAATTTTTTGCTGTCAACTTTAGGAATGGCTGACAGCTTCTCCCTCAATGTTTTCGTGACTTCTTCAATGTTGTCAAATCTGTCCCTTTTCATGCCCCTTTTTATGTGTGTAAATAAGAAAAAGTAGCACTGGGCCAGTTCAGGCAAGTAAGGTGAGGGGCAGCAGAACCATCCTACTTTTAGCCAAAAACTGTCGAGCAGAGATGGCTATGTGCAGGTGTGTTGTTGTAGCAGAAGAACCAGTCTCCTGGCTACCACAAATAGGGTCTTTTTTATGAACACTGTTGTGCAATCTTCTTAAAACTTCCAAACAAAGAGTTGGATTGAGTTCTGATCTGGGGGGAACAAGCTCTGAATAAACTATGCCCTTGGCATCATAAAAGCAAATCAGCATTGTTTGGATTTTTCATTTGACTTGACATCATTTTTTGGATGGGATGATGATGATGATATCTTCCATTGTTTCTTTTTTTTTTTTTTTTTTTTTTTTTTTTTTTTTGGGGGGGGGGGGGGGGTGGTGGAGTGGTTTGTAACCATAGCACCATGACTCACCACCAGTAATGACGTTTGACAGAAGATCTGAATCAGTGTCAAGTTATTGTTTCAAAGTACGACATGCTTCAATGCTTCAACGTGACATTTATTTTGTTTGTCAGTCAGAACTGAGGAACAAACTTGGCAGCAAACTTTTTCATTCCCAAATTTTCCATGAAAATTCATTGAACCAAGCTCCAAGATAACCCACTAATCTCAGACATTTAATCAATTGTCTGACGACAGTCTGTGAGGACAAGCTCTCAAATTTTTTCAATATTTTCAGCAATTTGGGCAGTTGATGGACATCCAGAACGAGGTTTGTCATCAATCAACATGTCGCCATTTTTAAACTGAGCAAACCACTCGTATGCCTGAGTTTCTCCTACAGTGTCATCTTGGTAAGCTGTTTTCAACATCAAAACAATTTCAGCAGCATTTTTAGTGAGTAGAAAACAAAATTACACAGCTTCATGTCGTTCACTTAAACATGCCATCATAAAAAGTGAAACAGGAACAAAACAGTGCTAGCAAAAACAATAATTGCAGATGAACAAAAAAAGCCATGTTGACAACACAGGCGGCACTGAACTGGCAATGAGTTGAGCTATACACACCCAGCGGCAGAAATACATACTACACAAGCTCCACCCACGGCAGTGTTATTTCTTTTTTTTTTTTTTTTTTTTTTTCAGTGGTTAGTTAATGGGCTAACTGGTGTCAGAGGAGGGGATCACACTAGAGATCTGTTTGTGGATGAGCTGCTGTTTATGAGTGACCTGAATGGGATAGGTCTTATCTTGGTTACACAGAAGTTTATTGGAGGAGAACCATTTTCGTACAGTATCTAGTGATTTCATTGAAATGTGTTTTAATACTTATGTGTCTTGATGGCTGGTAAAAGAACTAATGCATAATAGGTGTAAACACAAAGCATAGGGCTGTAACTGGAAGATGCTGCATGCAGTGTATTAAGCTGTCAAATAGGGAATACATGAAGCCTACAATGACTACTGTACAGTTAGTTAGTTACTTTCATGCCATCGATTATTTTGCACGATAAATCCTCATGATGTGGAACAAGTCATTTTACATTCACATTGCAAATTAATTTGTACATCTATTTGTACTCTCAACATCACCATATAATAATTCCCCCCTCCCCAAAATGAGAACAAGTTATACAGATTGAGTTAGCAATTCCTACCCACCACCTTTTACACATTACAAACATAGCACTTCCTCTATGGAATAGAAGGAGTTGTCAAGGAGAAACTTTTTCAATTTATTTTCAAATTTTATCTTGCTGTCTGTTAGACATTTTATATCACTGGATAAGTGCTCAAAAATTTTTGTTGCAGCATTGTGCGCCCCTTTCTGTGCTAAAGACAATGTTAATGTTATCTTTAGCACAGGAAGGGGTGCACAGCATTTATCAAAAGATCTCTCACAAACCTCAAAGAAATTTTGATAATATGTAAAGGTTGTCAGTGGTACCAAAGTTCTTGTCCAGACACAGAGCAGCCATAATTGAAGTAGCAAAGCAAAAGCAGAAGTACTGAACCCATTTATCAACTGTTCCATTAAAAGGAAGATACAGAGTACTGCCCCAGTTAAATTCTTGCATCACTGAAAAGTCGAGTGATGTAGATATTAGAGTCAGTTGAAAATACTCATATTACACAATACTTCAGAGCCCAAGGTGATCCCCCTAAGATACTATAAGCATTTGCAGCTGAGAAAGCTCCTATTTTAATCATAATATATCACAGATTCCTTAAACAAAAAACTGTGGCCAGTGGTTGACTGAAAACTCAGGTCACAGCCATCTGCAAGAAGGGCGGCAGAAAGTATCCACAAAATTATAAAATTATGATCAAATCTCATTAATCTTCAGCTGTTCTAAATCTTAGAACATATTCTGAACTTAATGTGCTACCTCAAACAAAATGACCTCCCCAAGCCAACAAAAATGGACTATGTAAACATTGGTAAGCACTGGAAACACAATTTGTGCTTTTATCACATGACATTTTGTGAATTGTGGATTAAGTCTGTTGTGTGGGTGCAGTATTGTTTTGACTTTTGAAAAGCAACAAAATTTATTAACAAAATTTGTGATTGGACTGAGGATTTCCTGGTTGGGAGGACACAGTCAGTTACCTTGGATGAGTACCCTGCCTTATGGTTTTGAGTGAGTTACTTTACAGTGGACTAATGATCATGCAGTATATCTCTAACAATAACAGTTTTAATTTCCCAGTAGAGGAAGGTGGGAAAGAAAATGAGAACAGTGTTTAATGTAATGGTCTGAAATCCCACAAGTTGTCAGGAAAAGAGGAAATTAATGTTAGTATGGCTTCATTTGCTGCAAAATCTTGACTTCTTCTTCTCTTTTTGCAGTTATTTTCCCATGACAAGATACAACATGTTATAGAACCTTGACTAAATGTGTACAATGCATGATGATATTTTAGTATAATGCTAACCTTATCTAAAGTCAAATTGGGAAAAAGTCTATGCTCTACTCTTTCCTTTGAATATTTTCTACACTGTAATAATTATTTTTTGTCTCTTTATCTTTGAAATAAGGAAAAATGGACTGCCAGAGGAATGTCTTGTAAATACAGCAGAAGGACGTTTTCATGGCATGGTAAATATATCTGCCCATTTAAATGGGGAGTAAGTAGGACAGGACCCACCAAACAGTTGCCTATGATATCTACTCAAATATTTATCCTAAACTTACGCTGATAGGGCATAATATAAGTGCCATGCTGAGTTGCGTCCATCCAAATGTGACTGTTTTCAGTGTTGAATGCTCCTTCTCTGGTGAAGCATGCCTCATCTGCCCATAACACTAATTTAAGTACCACATGGAATATTGGTAATGAGAGGGATAGTCCTCTTCCACTACATCATGCACCTTCTGCAGGTGGTACTGAAATCGGTTTGCATCATGTAGGACATCCAATACTACAGTGCACAAAACCTGTAGTGACAAACAAACAGATACATTTTACCATGTGTAATTTGTGGGCATACTTTAAGAATGTCAGAATAACTTTAAATAGACCCAAAGCATTACCAATGGCCCTCAAGCTGGTACTAGGGTTGCAGCAATCGTATCTAGAACATTTTTTTCTAATTGAATGTTCTGTATGTAGTGTTCTCGTCCAACATCAACATTGGTTACAGAAAAATTTCCTATCTCCCATAACCATCTGTCATTCACTATGAAAGTATTTGCACATAGAATAATGTGGTTGGGAAATCTTGTATTGTAAATGTTGATTTCCTCAGGTACATTTTGATATGTAGCACCATATGCTAAACGCATATTGGTGTATTTCTCAAAGGAGTGTGGACGACATGCCTTGTTACCACTCTGTGAGTGTCAAGCCTGCCTCTATTGTTCTTTGATGTACATCCTCCCATGCACCTTTGCAGCTAAAGCTGCGGTCAGAGTGGCACCAGTATCAGTGAATTCAACTGATGACCGACATCAGCTGTAGACAGGTCATCTTTTCAAACCCAGCATGCCACTGTGTGTGCGGTCACGCTGTAGCTGATCTTATCACTCAAATGTGTAGATTTTG